>NW_026575132.1:8372500-18372500 GCF_905146905.1 Nyctereutes procyonoides
CTTCAAAATGATTTTAATAACATTTCAGATTCAAAGAACTCAAAACCAGAAGGTAGCAAAGAGATTTATAAGTACTTGCAGAACCTCTCCTTAAATTGGGGCATGGATAGAGAGTACTTTCAAGAACATGTCTGTGGTGATCCAATATTTGTTTCCTGTAGCTATTTAGAATGCTACAATTTTAACTCCAGAACTTGCATATTACAAGGTGCTTTTTCCAAATGCCTCTTCTTTTCAATATAGCCAAACCTCACTTTATAATTATGTATTTTCCAATGAAGGTATATATAAATTGAAAATCTCTATTTAGTGAATCACAAATTGCAGCAATTTTTAGTTTCACCATAGATGTGCCTTCTCCCAGAAAAATATCTTCAATGACAAGAGGTCAAAGATTCTTCAATGATTCAGTACATTTGCTGCCTTAATTGATGCACATCAAATATGCATTTACATCTCGGACACTATTTGTGCAAAAATCTAAAAATCAAATAGGTATGTCCTATCTGTGTTATTAAAAACATAGATATGGGGGATCCCTGGGTGGCGCAGCGGTTTGGCGCCTGCCTTTGGCCCAGGGCGCGATCCTGGAGACCCAGGATGGAATCCCACATCAGGCTCCCGGTGCATGGAGCCTGCTTCTCCCTCTGCCTGTGTCTCTGCCTCTCTCTCTCTCTGTATGACTATCGTAAATAAATAAAAAATAAATAAAAATAAAAACATAGATATGTTTAAATCATTCAGTATCTGCCTTTTTGATAATCATACATATTTTATATGATTAGAGCTCATGAAATTTCTCTGTTCCTGGTATTCAACAGAATTAACCAGAAAAACCACCCAACAGTGATGTGTCTTTTAAAAGCAGCCAATTCATATGTATCTAGATCACTTCACTTGGTTTTCATGTGTTGATAGGAGACTACAAAAGCATGTCATTTAATGTTGGTAAATTGTGGCGCCTGGGTGGCTCAGTGGTTGAGCATCTGCCTTTGGCTCAGGTCCTGATCCTTGGGTCCTGGGATCCAGTCCCACATTGAGCTCCCCACAGGGAGCCTGCTTCTTCCTCTGCCTATGTCTCTGCCTCTCTCTCTCTGTCTCTATCATGAATAAATAAATAAAATCTTTTCTAAAATGTTGGTAAATTTAAATCAATTCTTACACACAGAAGTAAAATTATTATTTAAGTGTCTTTAGGTAACTGTTGATTGACCTGATAGAATCATTTTAAAATAGTTTTTATAATTTCCTTAAAATACTGTTTAGTAGGTGGTAATATACTTATCATTTGGACTCTCAATAATTCACTAGTAAAAACCTCAATCAATATCTATTAGGAAGTAATGAAAGCATGAATATTTATTAGGCATCATTCTAAGTTCTTTTATACGTATTAAATCATTTAATCGGGATCCCTGGGAGGCTCAGCGGCTTGGAGCCTGCCTTCGGCCCAGGGCGTGATCCTGGAGACCTGGGATCGAATCCCACGTCAGGCTTCCTGCAGGGAGCCTGCTTCTCCCTCTGCCTGTGTCTCTGCCTCTCTCTCTGTGTCTCTCATGACTAAATAAAATCTTTAAAAAATAAATAAATCAATAAATCATTTAACCCTACAATCTTATGAGGCAAGAACTATTATTATTCCCATTTTATAGGTGAGACAACTGAGACTCTCAGAAGTAATTTGCCCATGGTCATGTATGTAGTGAGTGATAGAGCCAAGATTTTAACCCAAGCAGTTGGTCTCCAGAATCAATCATCTTAATTACTGCATTAACCTATAACCTGTAATCTTAAACTCTAGAGGAGGCAAAGCAGTAGAGAGAGTAAACAAATTCTTCACTCAATGAGCAAGAAAGGGGTAGATGTGTTTGTATAATGTCTAATGAATCCAATTTTTACTAGATATTGATCAATTCCACAAAAGAATTTGGGACATTAACACTCTGACTTAAGCCAATTTCATTTTGTATTTAAAACAACTGCATGCACTTTGGTCTTCAAATACAACTATCAGGAAAGACCATCTTGCTTTGCTATTTATAAAGCTATTAGAACATCAATCTCTAATTCCACTCTCAACCTCTAAAACACACATGCCTACCTACACGTGCACACACACGTATACACACTTTCCTAAGTTGCAAGATCTACCTAAGTAGTTTAATGTTCCTGGAGAGAAAGGGTGGCTGACAGGAACAATATCCCTACTGTTTCATGCACTGTCCATTTCTGTTTTTCTCATAAAGATCATAGCAAGCAATATAATCTTCAGTAACTGACTGATGTTTTGGTTTTGTGAGGCTTGGCAAGCAAAAAGACCAGGGTGAGAAATCAGTTCTTCTGCCTACTGGGTGACCTCAAGCAATCTGTATAATTCCCTGAGTTTTAGGTCCCTTGTCTAAAAGATGACAGTGATGAAATCCACCTCATAAAGTTATTGTATGTAGGCCCGCCCAGGACAAGAACACAAATAGAGCCCCACATACCATATGTCTAAATATTTAAAAGTTATAAATGAAGCCAACAAACTGCTAAATAAAATATGCTCTACCCTCCTACCTTGACAAATATACCTTCCTAATGACAAAAATCAAAAACAGTATGTAAAGCTATGATTCTTACATGATCAAAAGTTGGCAAATACTAAAGATCAGGACTTCTGTTAATGAGTCAGCAGTTTTAGAATCAGAAATAAAATAACAACTTATATAATGCAAATTAGGATCCATTTGTCCTGTAACACTTATTGTTTACCTTTATTTTAGCAAAACGATTATGTTGTTAAAAAAAAAATCAAGATTTTTACATAATCAGTTTTGTTGACCATAAGGATCTAAAGATTCTTTAAAATTACACATCAAGTTCAAAAATATACAAAATTAATCAGCATAATTTAATGTAAATATAAAAATCTAAAAATTATCACGTTAACAAAAGGTTACTTCCAATATTTGCTTATCAGTTAAAACCAATATTAGCAAGTATCAAACTTATTAATCAAGATTATTAAACAGAGATAAATTTTTATTTTGAAAATATAATGAAACCTTAAACATCTGTAATAAACTTATTTACAAATTCTACTGTTCAGCCCATCTCATTGCTAACATAATGAATATATTTCATATTATATGTTACAATACACACACACAAACTTAAAACTAATAGAAATTGTTGCACAGCAAAATGTTTTCTGTTCAAGTGCTACAGATCTGCACTAATTGATAACTATTGCTGGAACCACTGAAGAACACAAAAAGAGGAAAAAAATAAAATTCAGTACTTCTGGGAAAAAATGCTTGTTATTCAAGAATCTTTGTACCCATGCTATTAGAGGAAGAATTTCATTAGTTAATCTCCTGATCTTTTCTTACGGAAGTCTTTCAACTATTCAAATACTCCCCATATTCCAAAGCACTGTTCATCCCTGACTGTCCAACAGTGAACAGTCAACACACCTATATAGCATTTGTAAGCACCATCCTTCATTTCAGAGACAGAGCAAGAGATGTGAAAAAGCATTGCTCTGGGGTCATAAAAACAATGCTTAAAGTTAAGATTCATACTGTGTCCATACTAAGTGCCTGTCCTTGAGGAACTCATGGTCCAATCTAAAGTTAAAGGTGCCAAATAATCTAAAAATGTATGATCTGTTTTGTTTTGTATACTTGCAATGTCAGGGCTCTCTGAACCAAGGCCTGGGCCCCTCTTATGACCAGGGTGTCCTGGTCATACAGATTAAATATGCAGAGTAGAGCATTATCAGGTATGTAGTAAGTGTTCACTAGGTGACAGTTATTGTGATGACGAGTTTTGCCAAGTTTAAAGGATTTACCTCAACTGAAAACTGTACATGTGCAATATTTGTGGTGGAACTTCATCAGACAATATTTTAAACACCCATTGAAGAATAAAAGCTTCTATGTCTATAATAATAGTCACTACTTTTGAGATTTCCATTCATTCATTCAACTAAAATTTACTAGGTACCTACTAAATGCAAGGGCAGTGTGTTAGAGATTTTGGTAATACAAAGATGTGTAAGGTTCACAGTTTAGAGCAGTAGTTTTCAATCAGAGAAAATCAGAACTGCCAGGGGACAATGATTGTTGTTGTGTTCATAGGGGGTGGTGGTACTGAAAGATGCTACTGACGTCTAGTGGATAGAGGCTAAGGATATTGCTAAATACCCTATGACACATAGGGCAGCTTCCACAACAAAGAATTAACTGGCCTAAAATGTCAATAGTGTTCAGGAGGAGAAACACTGTCTAGTGAGAGAAATAAACTATGTAGTAATATCTAATACATGTATACACAATGTGCATCTATAACAAAGCAAAGGTAGCTCCAGAGATATTACTGGAGAGCTACTCAGTCTTTGAGTCATTAGGTCTTCTTAGCCTGTGTCTGAAGCATGAAGATGTTCAGAGTATCATTCAGTCCATTTAAATAACAGCATTAGTAGGAGTGGTAGGCATAATAATGATCTTCCAAAGAAGTCCCTGTCCTAAAACACCATAACCTGTGAATATATTATTTCATATAGTGTAAGGGAATTAAGATTATAGATGGAATTAAGGTTGCCAACCAGCTGACCTTAAAATAGGGAGATTATCCTGGATTACCCATGTGTCACAATGTAATCATAAGTCTTTAAATGTGAATGGGGGAATCAAAACACTTGGTGTCAGAGTGATGTTATGTAAGAAATACTAGAAAGCCATTGCTGTCTAGACAGAAGATGGAAGGGGATCACAAGCCAAGGAGCACAGTTGGTCTCTAAAAAGCAGTAAAGAAAGAAAAAAACGTTCTCCGCAATAGTCTCCAGAAAGAAACACAGTCTCACCAAAACCTTGATTTTCACATAGTAAGACAAATTTCAGACTTCTGACCTCCAAAGTTATAAGATAATAAATTTACATTCTGTTAGGGGATTAAGTTTGTGGTAATTTGTTAGCAGCCAAAAAACCTAATACAGTAGGATATCTAAAATATCAATAGAATATAAAAGGATGGAACACCAGGGATGTTATTCACTCAGTTATTCATTAAATTGGAATTTGCAGGCCATCCTCCTGGCTTCCACCAACATGGATAATTTCAAAACTCTATTGACTGGTAATATTTGATAGAAGTATGGTTAATTGTATATTCCTAATTTATGTGAGTTCATGAAAAAGAAAATGAGTCCATGTGTTTTTTCAATCTCCATGAATTAAGGAGATCTGTGTTAGAGTTCTCATCACACTGTTATTTGTCTGCATCACCTTGAATGAGTCTCATTACCTATCCAGCTCTAGTTTTCTCAGCTATAAATTAGGAGGCTAGACTGGATAGTGAGCTTCTCAAAGAGAAGACCCACATCCTGACCATCTCAATATCAATAGTAGTAGCCAGCACAAAGAATATATGTATTCTCTGTTGAATAAATGAACCATCTCATGGTTCCAAAGTTATCATGTTATCTCTTCCCAACAACACCTCAGCAGAAATAATAACATTTATGAAAGACAGTTTTAGAAATTTTAATTCCGTGCTTTGCCTCCATTCATGCACAAATTCCTATGGCTTCAGTGTCCCTCACTGGGAGCTCAATAAAGTCATGAGATTCTAGGAAAGGAAATAGAATTCTGCAACCCATTTTAATGACTTAGGAAATCAGAGAGTTTTGCCTAGACATAAAAGGTAAACTCTTTATGGGGTAGATCCAAACCCTGCCATGCTGTCTTAGTAAAAAAGAAAAATACCAATTACATCTCCGTGAAGAAAAATCAGTGGGAAAACAAAATAAAACAAAACAGAAGCACTCAATTGTGAAACAATCCATTGCAAATGTGAACTACTGTCCTTTTTTCTATCCTTTTTTTTTTTTTTTTGGGTCATTCTCTACTGAAATCCCAACTTACAATGGTCCAATTAAAAACCACTTTATGAAATCTTTTTGCGATTGAAACTCCAATTGAGCTTCCCTTTGAGTACTCTATTAAGATTCAAGGTTTGAGTACTAAATATTTTGGCCTTTAATTATAATATATTTGTGAAGTGCTCTTAATAAAAATTTTTCTGTTCCTGATGCAGTTTTCCTGTCTTACATTTTTCACAAATTTCCTACAAAAGTTTTCATAGCCTTATGTATGTGAAAAAATACCTTGTGGTTTAAAGTGAGTATTAGTTAAACTGAGCACAGAGGCCTCTCAATATTTTTATCAAATAGGCTTGGAAATTTGATTCCAGTCCAGGTGAAATAATAACAAATATTGACAATACAGAGAAAAATAAAGTGTCTCTAAATCCATTAGTCACACTGAAGTGACCAAAACAAGTATCAGTGCAAACAAGATGGAAAAAAGAAAAGAAAAGAAAAGAAAAGAAAAGAAAAGAAAAGAAAAGAAAAGAAAAGAAAGAAAGAAAGAAAGAAAGAAAGAAAGAAAGAAAGAAAGAAAGAAAGATAGATACATTGGTTATTGAAGGGAAGGAAGGAAGGAGTGAGCAAGCAAGTCAAATTTCTAGTCCATGAAAAGACCAAAAGCCTGCCAGAAGGCATTTCGGATAGCTGAATATGACAAATTTGCTGTCACTGTACAGGTACCACTGCCCTTGGTCTACACAAATGTCATAGATATAGGAGCTGATGGCCAATCCTTTAAACAACATAGAAAGGCCATTCAGAAGCACATGCTTTATGCGTTAGGCATTATGCTCTTAGGAGATCCCTGAAATCTGAATATAAACATAACCTAGCATGCATGCTAAAATAGATTTGTTTTTAAAACATTTTTTACAACCTATGTTCACCATGTCTAACTACCTTTTCTAACATGTGTCCAGATGAGCATGGTATTATTCTTATGAATTTCAACTTGAATCCAGCATGAATGGTAACTTTTTATATTGTTAATCCAAATAGAATCTGACTGCAGACTCATTAGCACTTCTGTTCTCTGGGTCATTCTAATTGAGTTTTTCAGAAGTAAAGGAAGATGATCTCAATTCATTTCATTTCATTTTGAGGTGGTAAGTAGGAAATCAAATATATCAAATCTTACAATTTTTATTTCTTCAAGAGATGACACTTAAACTTTAAGGAATTTTCAAATCCAATTAATATATTTTAATCCACAGTTTCCAAATGCTGCCCTAAATCTTTATTTAATTCCTAGCTAAAAAGATGAATCAAGCATAATATTAACTTATGCTTTAAGCATAATGTTGTAATGCAACCAAACTCCATGAAAATAAGTGGGCCCCCAAATATCTGCTATTCACTTAGTAACGCTTGAGAGTATTTGGAAATAATTATTATTGTCTTATATTCTTACCTGCTTTTAACATTGTTAATATACTTGCAAATAACTGTCATCTAAACACATCATAGAAGAATAATCTGCTGAAATATTATTTGCTGTCTTTGTAATTTACTGTAAGTAACTCAGAACAATTTTCCCTTTACTCTCCATCCTGGAAAAATAGCCAAGCTTTCATTCCTATATTTTTAAGTTTTTCTGGTTCCCAGGGCACCATCTCACAAAGTTCATGCACCAGAGATGCAAACTTTCTAGAGAGTGAGAGACTCAAGATTTTTGAGGGAAGGGGCATTGCCCAAATATAGGGAGTAGGAGGTTTTTTTTTTTCATTTCAAGGGTCATAGAGCAAATTCACACATATTACAATAAGATATTCATTTCCACATCAATTCACATTTAAAACCACCACTCTATTTCTGGCAAATAGTCTACTATTTTCTCTAAGTTAGGTAATTATGTGATTCTGGCCATACAAACCAAAATTTACTATGCTCAAGATTCCTCTGCTCTTGTTATGTATTCTAAAATAAGTTTATTAACTTCAGTATTATTCAGCAATAGGAAATTATTTTCTGAGAAATTACACTGTCCTTTTTGTTTGTTAATTTTGAAACAGGATATTCAGAGGTGGTATTTTTTCATGACCTCCATCCACAATATAAATGCCCTGATTTTCTGCCTGGGATGAATAATTCCAAAAAAAAAAAAAAGAGCAGAAATAAAACACATTCAGGTTTTTAGAAAACTCTTATATGGGTAGGATTACTTATAAGAAGAACAGTTCTTTCAATGGGTATATCTCCTAGCTTAAGACGGCATTTCATAAAGCAAAATGGTAAAGGAGAGCCTAAAGAAAAAAAGTTGAAATATTTACTTCAAACACCACAAATTAGTATGAACTATATACTTTCTGGGTAAAGCGTGTCATTGAGGAACGATTTAGTGAGAAAGAAAGTTAGGGTGCTGAGAAACACCCTTTCACAAGTACCTATGCAACAAATGTTTCATATGCTGTCGTGATTTTTTCCCTAACTCTTCCTTATTTCCAAATAATGACCAATAATTGCCCTTGTTTGCCAATGTTGAAACTGGATTGATTTAATAAGGCAGCCTACTGAATCAATTTTTACAAATAACTATCTTTATTGTCTTATTTCAAGAGCTAAGTCCAAATTTGCCTTCTATTTCTTAATTATCTAAACTGCATTAGTAAAAGCTGGCCTTTGCTAAATGTAAATAGACCCAAATATACAGTTAAGGAATTGTGTTAAACAAAGGCAGTTTATTTTTTAGATTTGAGGTCCTGTCTGTTAAAAGCTAAGGACCATATTAGCAAAACCAAAGTAATATGGCATTAATTCCTTCCCAAATGGATCTAATTTATAAATATATATGACTTTCCTTATAGCTCTCAAACTTTTTAGACAAAATCTATACCACAAATTCTCTCCAAAATAAAGGACAGCACACGACAATTTATCATACCCCCTCAGGCTACAATGTGTGTGTTTTATAGTTATATGATGTTCTTAGTTCGTATAAAATATATAAATTGATTGAGCATAGTACCTGAACTCTCCATATAACCTTATCAATTTACCACAAGTTACATATTTTTAAATAGTCTTATTTTTTTAACGTAGGACTTTAAAAGTTAAGAATGCCAAAAGACAAAGCTAAATATTCACTCAAACCATACTTTTTCCATGTTTCCACTCCACCCCAAATGGCATTCATTCATGGAGTACCCATATTGAGAATTGCTCAGTGCTAAGTGCTCAGAGGTTTTCAATAATTCCAGGAAAACATGTCCCTAACCTCACTGGTATACAGTTTTAAATTGCCACCTTATGTATTAATTTAGTGCGTTAAATTTGCACAAGACGATGCATGATGTGACGTGGAATCTACAATTTAAAAGTTCCTCTCTGATGTACAGAAAGTCGTAAGTAATACTGAATAAACAAAGGGGATTTTGTGCTTTTAATTAAATTGATGGCCAAAAGCTTTATATATTATGATGTTGTCATTATCTTTTTTTATTTTAAAAGATATTCTTCCAGAAATAAACTCTAGTATTCTTTAACACTACTTCACTCTTTCCAATAAGTCTATAAAGAAATCTGAAAGATCTATTTGTTGCTAAATATTACCCAGAGACATTCCATTTTATACAAAATCTATCATATTTATGCCCTGTATCCAAGACTGCTTACTTATTATCCCTTAGCGTTTATCTCTTAGATGTTTAAATAGTAGTTCATCAGTCCCCAATCTCGTTAGCCTTTATCTGCTCTCCTCTTCAGTTGTAGCTGTCATCAGCAGAAAGGAAAGAGTGGCAGGGAAAAGGAGAATCAAATTTCCAATGACTTTTATCCTCTGAAAAGAAAACTATTAATAAGTAAAACAGCCCTTGCATGAAATATATATGCTGAAAATTGTTCAATGCATTATTCTGTTGGGAGCTTTCCCCCCTGCCTTCAGGAAGATGATGAGAGACAAACTTTACTACATGATATAACATCACAAAGAGGAGAGAAAAATAAAAGTTTTGCATATTCCCATCCATTCTTAGAAACAAATAATTTCTAAAATATCCTAATAGCCAAATCCTTACAGTACTAAAAAGATAAAAAAGGAAAAAAAATCTACCATCAATTCAGTATTATGAACTACCAAAATTCCAAAATCATTCATCTTTATTTACAGAACCTAAAGTAAATAAACTTGTGAAAACATATTTTTATCTTTTACCTTTTAAATCATCTACTTAATATAAAAGCATTTGGATTGATCTTTGTTAAATAATTTAACTAGAAAATAGATTCTGAGAACTACCCTATAATCTCTCTGTGAAGATCCTAAATCACATTGATCATCATGAGGAGTGATAAAATGGAAAATATTTTTTCCAGGATCCATCCTGTAATACTGTTATAATATTCATTTTTGACATGTTAATTAATGCATAAATTACAAAGGATCCCAGATTAGATTTCTTTTTATTATATTGGGCCCTTGGGGAATAGAAAAGTAAAGGTTATGATTATATTGATTCCAGAATTTGGGGTTTCAGGAGATAAGCAGTTCTTTGTCCATTGTCTACAGAGGCTCTTTCTGCCTTACTTGAAGACCCTATATAAACTTTTGTCTAGGAGAGTTGTTTTGCAAGGGAATATCAATCGTGTTCACTGCTACCTCAACTATTCTTAATGTCTTGAACTCTTTAGAGTCAAATCTAAGTATACACAGTGGCCAAATACTAAGCAAGACCTGAAAGAATAAAAGCTCACACAGCAAAATAATTTCAAGATTTTGCTAAATTATATCAATAATATAATGAATGTGTGGGGAACTAAGTAGAAAATAAAAATGTTATACTGGGCTGAAATTATCAATTTATTAAATATATCAATGCATACTTACATGTATATAAATATAGAGAGAGTAAAATGTATAACTAAATATAAGATTGTTAGCTGAGGTAGCTGGGAGTGGTTGTAATTGTTTGTTTGGCTGAACAAAATATGAACTCAAAAGTAGCCCATACTAAATGAAGTTGAAATGGCAGATATTTCTTTATATAATATAAAGAAAGCAATCCAAAAATAGAAGTAATAGAAATTTGGGAGTTTATTTATCACATGTTGTCCTCTTATGCATACCCCTAACCAAGTTCCCCAATGGCTCATTAAGGGTTTGAGAAAGCCATTAGTTAAGGGAGTGCTAATATCTCTATAATGACTCTAATAACTCTAATGGATGTACTCTGGTTGCTAGTAAAAAATGATGAAGTAGAAATGGATTCTATGATTTCAGTGGTAGATCAGAATCCCAGCTTGGCAGAGATCAATGTAGTAGTACTTACTTCCTGAAGTAAAATGGACATGATTGCTATCTGTCAGAGAGTGACAACAAGGACAGTGTGGTAATCAAAATAGTCAGAAACTCCAGGATCTGAACCAGTAGGTACCTGATTATGGAGTAAGGAAGTCTAAGAAATGAGCAATCCACTAATGACCTACTCGATGTATATAACCAAATAAATTTTAGTTCTGGGGGACAGACAGGTGACTTTAGCAACTACATACAAAGTCATACATAATCTCTATCCCAATTCCCATATTTGAGTGAGTTCATAAACCCAAAGTCCATTAAATACAGGAGAAGCCAAAAACTCTTTAGGAAGTACCTCCTTACATTCTCCAAAAAGAGCTGTAGCAGTTTAAAGGGATAACTATAATTATAAAAGGTATATATCTACATATTTGGGGATTATTAAGCACTATCTATGAGACAACAATAATTCCTGGAGATATAAAACACAAACAAGTCTCTGTGGAGATCAGAGGGAAGCTCATAATAAGTTTAGTTAGAAAAAAGTCCCATTTCAAATTGAGAATAGGCATAGTGGTATCTCAAACCTATATTATGGTTATTTCCCCAGATCCTAAGTATCTATTTGTAACATATATCCTCAATAACTAGAAGAATCCCCACAGTAGATGCATGACCCATGCATAAAGTAATATGATCCATGGCAGAAAAATATGACTGTAAGAATTTAGGAGGAGTCCCTAGAGCTCTTTCCATCTACCAAAATGGTAAATCACAAAAACAAAACAAAACAAAACAAAGCTGCATCTCTAGGAGAATAACAAAGAAGAGTGCCATCATCCAAGACAAATGATACAAGTTAGACCATTCTTATCACATCCCCGTTTAATTATCTAGTTTGACTACAGCATAATAGAGATGGGTTGGGGAAATAGTGGCATAACCTATGAAATATAATCAGATTAGGATTCCAATAATCTATTCCAGGTATGATTCCATCAATTGTTCTAGATTTGACTCCTTTTGATATGGCAAATGGCCTCCTTTCTTCATCAAGTAGCAGACAAAACCAGAGGCAATTTGCTTTTTCTTAATAAGATAGTAGTATACTTAACCAACTTGCCTCAGAATTACATCTACCCTCTCCTCTCTGTCACAATTTAAGTTATAGATGCAACTTGTAGATATTCTCATGATCCTATCAGCTATCAGTTTCACTACATGGATAGCATCATGCTACAGAACCTTAAGAATGCTGGACAACACTTTCTTTAGTTGCCTTGGGAAGATCTATGAAAGTTAGATGGTAGTGGATCATGTGGCCTGTGGATCCATAAGGCGTTCACTTGGACGAGTCCACTAAAAAAAAAAAAAAATCATTTGAGTGAGGTTTGATGGTTTTTCTGCCAAAAGCAGACTCCTGGTACATTATTATCTATTTGGACAGGCTCTTAAAGAACAGTAGAGAAGGGAAAGCCTCAAAATGAACATAATTTTAAGCAATGCATATCCACTTTGCCTAGAAGGAGAATTTGCCTCTGGTTAGGATATGCATCATTTCATGGGCAGTGGCTAATCACTGCCAAATGACGGAAGATTTGAAATAATATTGGAGGATTGATAAAAAAGAGGATTGAGACATCCATGAATATTCTAGAACCAGTCTGGGTTATGAGATATTTTTATATTATACAAATATTCATTAAAAGGCTCTACACAAAAAGAAGTTAGTAATAATCATATGAAACGGATAACCTGTCAGTCATTTTCCTTAGCTACTTTAGTCACTCATCAATGAGATTATAAATAAAGCAGTCATAGGGAAAGTTCTGGAAGCTATGCTTAGGCTCAACAGCATGGATATCTCCCACACACAAAAGAAATAATTAATACCCCAAAATCACAATGTTTTTGCAGTAAATTTGCAATACTGAAATGTCTTATTAGTTTCCTATTGCTTCTGTAATAAATTAAAATAAACTTTGCGTCTTAAAACACAAATGTATTATTATAGTATTCTTAAAGTAAGAAGTCCAAATGGATCTTAGAGGGCTAGAGTCAAGAAATTACCAGAGCTGTGGTTCCTCTGGAGCTATAGGGGGGGATTTTGTTACTTAGCTTTTTCAACCCACATTCCTTATCTCATGGCTCCACATCACTATGATCTCTGCTTCAGTCTTCACATCTCTGTCTCTGATGGACTCTCTTGACTCTGTTTCATAAGGATCCCTGTAGATATATTGGGCCTATCCTCACAATTGAGGATGATCTCCCAACTCAAAATCCTTAATCACATCTCCAAAATCCTTTATGCCATATATATTAATACATTCATAGTGTCCAGGGATTAGAATGTGGACATCTTTGGAAAGGGAGGGCATTATTTAGCTTACCAAAATAAACAACAAAAGACAGACTCACACGCAGAATATATAAAGAACCCCTACAAATGAATATGCCAAATTTCTAGGCAACACTATCAATTAATTTCAAATTAACTTACAAGTTCAGTAAAGTCCTTGTAAAAAAATAAAAAAAAAACAATTACAGCACCAAAAACAAAACAAAAAAACCCTCTGAGTATAAAAGTATCTGGTAGGAAAGATGGACAATAATAGCCAATGATTTTTGAAAAAGGACAATGAGTGATACTTGCCCTAATAATCATTAAAGTAGTGTCATACAGATTCCAAAATAGAGAAAACAAAACCAAATGGAGTCCAGAAAAAAACTTATGTTGACAAGAATACTAAATATGTAGTAGAGATGACACTCGAAATTATCAGAGTAATATGAACCATATGATTAATATATTTAGACTAGCCATTATCTTTTTGAACAAAATAAAATTAGACTCCTAGCTTATACGCAAAAGTAAATTCAGGATAGCTTAAGGAGAAAAAAAAAACTTTTTAACTCTAAAGTAGTGGATTATAATAAAAGTATCTATTATGGAGCACTAGTCATTGTGAGAAGCTCTTCATTTGAAGGATCTCAGGTAATTCATACAACAATCCTCTGAGAAAGATTATGACCTGCATTTTAAGATGAGAATGTGGACACATGTAGAGGTGTCTTGTTCAAGGTCACACAACTAGAAAAAGATATAGCTAGGATTTGATCTCAGGCATCATGACACCAAATTCCAACCTCTCAACGTCACAGCCAACGTTCGAGAGAAGAATGTATTCTTAAGGAACAAAAATATTCCAAAGCCATTATAAGAAATAATGCTAAATTTGATTAAATATATGTTAATATATTTTTGCACTCCAAATAACACTATAAACAAAGTTAAATAAAAAATCAACACAACAGGAGAAAGGGTTTGTTAACTGATAAAGTCTTAAAATACATAATATATATAAAGCTAATGATCATTAAGAAAAGAAAAAGGAGAAAAAAATAAGAATCTTAATAGGCAATTTAGAAAGGAAGAATCACAAATAATGCACATGAAAAATAGTACATCTTACTGCTGTAACATCAGATAATCAGAGAAATGCAAACTAAAATAACACCGATTTTTTTTTAACTCCATTGGATTGGAAAAGTTTAAAAATGGTTAATATCCAGTGTCATACAGGTATAAAAAAAATCGCACCCAGTTTTGGTGGGAATGTAATTTGGTACTAACTTCTGGAGTATAATTTGGAGGTTTCTATTAAAATATATACAACAATGGAATATTCCTCAGCCATTAGAAACGACAAATACCCACCATTTGCTTCGACGTGGATGGAACTGGAGGGTATTATACTGAGTGAAATAAGTCAATCGGAGAAGGAAAACATTATATGGTCTCATTCATTTGGGGAATATAAAAAATAGTGAAAGGGAATAAAGGGGAAAGGAGAAAAAATGAGTGGGAAATATCAGAAAGAGAGACAGAACATGAGAAACACCTAACTCTGGGAAACGAACTAGGGGTGGTAGAAAGGGAGGTGGGCGGGGGAGTGGGGGTGACTGGGTGACGGGCACTGAGGGGAACACTTGATGGTATGAGCACTGGGTGTTATTCTATATGTTGGCAAATTGAGCACCAATAAAAAATAAATTTATATAAATAAATAAATAAATAAATAAATAAATAAATAAATAAATAAAATATATACAACGAGTGTACTTACATATAGTCTAACTTGGATTTAAAAATTATGTCTAGCTATCCATTTTACAGAAATACTACTTCTGTAAAATCAAATCCTAGTCTTTTTCTAGTTGTGTGACCTTGAACTTCACCATCATGCACAAAGATGTTCACTGTAATATTACAGTTATAAATAATCTAGTATCAGAAATAAATGACCATGAAACACCAAAACTATGGAATCCTCTGCATAATTTAAATATGAAGATAATCTATAGGTAATGATATAAAAATATATCTAAGATTCATATTGTTATAAGGGAAGTTGCAGGATCATACATCATGAGTATATACATTAAATACATTATGAGCCTCTTTAAAAAAAAAAACTATATGATGTCCATGCAGTACATAGAACGCAAACATAAATGTTTTAGAAAAGGGCTAAAAAGGATACAGAGCAAACTGTTAAAAAATGGTTATCTCTGAGAAGGGGGAGTTAGATTGGAAAAACATGGTGATTGAAGGGGAACTCTTTACATCTTTTAATGTTAACAAAAATGTATTCAGGTATTCTATAAATTTTTTAAGAAAAAATATACATTAAGTGAATCCTGTGATTGGGAAGGAGCTTTAATGGGTGGTACCACTTGCCCCAGTAAAACCCAGGACCCTGGCAGTCTCTTATTTTTGTTTTGATTTGTTTTCAGCTTTACTGAGATATAACTGACATATTGTGTAAGTTAAAGGGTTGATTTGATACATTTATATAATACAAAATGATTACCACCATAATGTTAGCTAATACCTGCTTCACATCACATAATTCCCATTTCTTTTGTTTGTGGTGAGAATACTTAAGATCTACTCTTATCAATTTTCAAGTATATAATTCAGTACTGTTAAGGTCCTCAGTTATAGGATCCTCAGAACTTATGATACTGTACATTAGATACTCAGAAGTTACTCACCTTATAGTTCTAAGTTTACACTCTTTGACAAATATTCCCCCCTTACCCCAATCATCCCCCAAACCCTGGTAACCACCATTCTAGTCTCTGCTATTAGCATTTTTAGATTCCACATATAAGTGATATCATACAGTATCTTTCCCTTTCTGACTTATTTCAACTGGTATGGTGCCTCCAGACTCATCCATGTTGTTGCAAACAGTAAGATGTCCTTTCTCATGACTGAAAAATATGATACAAATATATATATATTTAAAGGGATCCCTGGGTGGCACAGCGGTTTGGCGCCTGCCTTTGGCCCAGGGCGCGATCCTGGAGACCCTGAATCGAATCCCACATCGGGCTCCCTGCATGGAGCCTGCTTCTCCCTCTGCCTATGTCTCTGCCTCTCTCTCTCTCTCTCTCTCTCTCTGTGACTATCATGAATAAATAAATAAAATCTTTAAAAAAAAGATTAAAAAATGAAAAATATGATACACAAACACTATATGTATGCGTGTATGTTTGCATGTATAAATCTTCCTTATTCATTCATCAACTGACACTTAGATTGTCTTCATATCTTAGCTATTGTACAAAATGCTGCAACGAACATGGGAATGCAAAATGCAGATGTCACTCAAGATTCTGTTTTCATTTCCTTTGGACACATCCAGAAATGAGATTGCTCAGTCATATGCTAGTTGTATTTTTTATTACTAATACGGAGGTATAGCTGACATACAACTAATTCTATTTTTAACTTAAGGAAACTCCATACTGTTTTCCATAATGACTGCACCAATTTATACTTCCACCAACAGTGGGTTCTCTTTTCCACACACCTTCACCAACACTTGTTACTTCCTATCTTTTTGATAGCAGCCATTCTAACAAGTATGAAATGGTATCTCATTGTGGTTATAACTTGCATTCTCCTTATCATTATAGATGCTGGGCATCTTTACATATATCTGTTGTTTGTCTGTCTTCTTTAGAAAAAATATCTATTTAGATCCTCTGCCCATTTGTTAATGCTCATTGTTGGATTTTTTTTTTTTTGCTACTAAATTGTATGAGTTCTTTATATATTTTGGATATTAACCCTTTATCTGATATATGATTTGCAAATATTTCCTCCCATTCAACAGGTTGCCTCTTCATTTTGTTTGTTATTTCCTCTATCTTGCAAAAGCTGCTTTTTTTTTTTTTTTTTTTTTTTTTTTTTTGGCTTTTGGCTTTTGGCTTTTGGCTTTTGGCGTCAGATCCAAAAACAGATTTCCAAGACTGATGTCATGGAGCTTACCCCCTATGTTTTCTTCTGGGAGTTTTATAGTTTTAGGCCTTGCATTCAAGTCTTAAATCCATATTGAGCTGATCTTTGTGTGTGGTATAAGATAATGCAGGCTTCATTCTTTTGCATTTGGCTGTCCAGTTTCCCCAACACCATTTATTGAACAGATTGTCTTTTCCTATTGCATATTCTTGACTCTGTTTTGCAAACTGATTGAACATATACGTATGCATGCTTATTTCTAGCCTCTCTATTCTGCTCCAGTGGTCTATATTTGTATTAAGGCCAATACCATACTGTTTTGATTGCTTACAACTTTATAGTATAGCTTGAAATCAGAAAGTGTGATGCCTCTAGATTTGTTCTTCCTCAAGATTTATTTGGCTATGTGGATTCTTTTGTATTACATGAAATTTTAGGATTATTCTTTCTGTCTCTGTGAAAAATGTCATTGGAACTTTGACAGGGATTGCACTGAATCTGTAGGTTGTTTATGTCATATGGACACTTTAACAATATCAATTATTGCAATCTATTAGCATGGAATATCTTTCAAGTATTTGTATCATCTTTAATTTCTTTCACCAGTGCTACAGTTTTTTTAGTAAACACTTTTTTTCACCTCCTTGGCTAAATTTATTCCTAAGTATATAATTTTCCAAATGCTGTTGCAAACTGGATTTTCTTAATTTGTCTTTCTGATAATTCATTGTCACAGAGATGTAATTGCATTTTTTTGTATTTTGTTTCTGCAACTTTACTGAGTTTAGTATTTCTAACATATTTTGGTACAATCAAGGATTTTTATTTAAGAAATATCATGGCATTCATACATAAAGACAATTTTACTTCTTTACTTCTGATTTGGATATTTTGTTTCCTTTTCTCACCTAATTGCTCTGGCTAGGATTTTCAATACTCTCTCAAATAAAAGCTGCAAGAGTGAGCATCCTTGTCCTGTTCTTGATCTTACAGGGAAAGCTTTCAGCATTTCACCACCGAGTATGAGATTAGACTTTATTATATTGGGGTATGTTCCCTTTATACCCTGTTTGTTGAGAGTTTTTATCATGAAAGGATCTTGAATCTTGTCAAATGCTTTTTCTGCACCCATTGTGATGATTATATGATTTTTATCCTTCATTTATTCATGTGGTATATCACATTGATTTATTTGCAGATACTGAATCACCCTTGTATTCCTGGAAAAAAATCCCACTTGACCCTGGTATACGATCCTTTTAATGTATGTCCAAAATTTGTTTGCTGATATTTTTTTGATGATTTTAGCATCTATGTTCATTGGGAATATTGGCCTATGATTTTCATTTCTTATGATGCCCTTGTCTGCTTTTGGTATTAGTATAATGCTGGCCTTGTAAAATTAATTTGGAAGCATGCCCTCCTCTTCCATTTCTTTGGAAGAGTTTCAGAAGTATTGGTATTAGTTCTTCTCTACATGTTTGGTAGAACTCACGCATGGAAACCATGTGTCCTGAACTTTTGTTGGGAGATTTCTGATTACTGAATCAGTCTCTTTACTAATAGTCTGTTCTGACTTTCTTTTTATGATTCAGTCTTGGTAGGTTGTATGTTTCTAGAAATTTATCCATTTCTTCCAGAATGTCCAATTTGTTGGTATGTAATTGTCCATAGTAGTCTCTTAAGATACTCTGTATTTGAGACGTCTGGGTGGCTCAGCAGTTGAACCTCCACCTTCAGCTCAGGGCGTGATCCCACGGTTCAGGGATCGAATCTTACTTTGGGCTCCCTGCATGGATCCTGCTTCTACCTCTGCCTCTGTGTCTGCCTGTATGTGTGTATGTCTCTCATGAATAAGTAAATAAAATCTTTTTAAAAATCCTCTGTATTTCTGTAGTATCAGTTGTAACATCTCTTTCATTTCTGATTTTGAGTCTTCTCATTTTTCTTGGTAAGTCTAGTAAACATCAGTTTCCTTCCTTTCAAAAAATCAGCTTAGTTTCATTGATACTTTCTATTGTCTTTTAAGCTTCTGTTTCTTTTTTTCTGCTTTGATCTTTGTTATCCTTCCTTCTACTAACTTTGGGCTTACCTTTTTTCTTTATTTTTCCTAGTTCCTTGAAATATAAAATTAGGTTATTTGGAATTTTTCTTGCTTCTAGAGGTAGGCATTTATCATTACGAACATCCCTCTTAGAATTGTTTTGCTGCATCACAAAAGCTTTGGTACATTGTACTACCACTTTCATTTGTCTCAAGATATTTTTAATTTCTACTTTGACTCAGTGGTTATTCACTAATATGATTTTCAATCTCCACATATTTGTGAATTTTCCAGGGGTTTTTTTTTCTTGTAATTCATTTCTAGTTTCATACCATTGTGTTTGGAAAGGATGCTTGATATTACATCAATTTTCTTAAATTTATTAAGACTGTTTTCTGTTCCAACATATGATCTATCCTGGAGAATATTCCATGTGTGCTTGAGAAGAATGTGTGCTCAACTGCTATGGGATAAAAAGTTCTGTAAATGTCTGTTAAGTCCATCAAGTCTAACATGTAATTTATGTCATATGTTTCCTTACTAATATTCTACCTAGATGATCTATCCATTGTTGAAAGCAGGGTCCTGAAGTCCTCTAATATTGTATTTCTGTCTATTTCTCCCTTGAGTTCTGTTAATTTTGCTTTATAGATTTAGAGGCTCCTATGCTAAATGCATTAATATTTACAAATCTTATATGCCCTTGACCCTTTTATTATTATACACTTACCTTCTTTGTCTCTTGTTACAGTCTTTGTCTTAAAGTCTGTTTTGTCTGTATGTAGTATAACTACTTCTGCTTTCTTTTGGCTTCCATTTGCATGGAAACTCCTTTTCCATTCCTTCACTTTCAGTCTCCATGTCCTTAAAACTGAAATGAATCTCTTACAGGCAGCATATACTTGGGCTTGACTTTTTTTTTTTAATTTATTTGGCCACTCTGTCTTTTGATAGGTGAACAGTCCATTTACATTTAAATAAATTATTGATATGTGTGGACTTCTTGCCATTTTATTAACTGTTTTCTGTGGTTTTGTAATTCCTTTGTTCCTTTCTTCCTCTCTTATTCTCTTCCATTGTGATTTCATGATCTTCTGTAGTGGTATGCTTAGATTTCTTTATCTTTTGTATATTTATACTCTAAGTTTTTGCTTTGTGGTTGTCATGGGTCTTACATAAAGATATTATAATAGTCTATTTCAAGCTGATAACTTCCAACATACACAAAAGATCTATATTTATATACTCCCCTCCTCTATTTATGTGTTTGATGGCAAAATTTACTTCCTTTTACACTGTGTTTACATACCCTCACAAATTATTGTGTTTATAGTTATTTTATATAAGTTTTATATAAGTTACCCACCACCATTATAACATTAGAGTATTCTAATGGAGTTACAATTTACCATCATCATTGCAACATTAGAGTATTCTAAATATATATTTACTTTTCCAGTGAGTTTTATACTTTGATGTTTTCCTGTTATTAATTAGTATTTTATTGTTTTCACTTGAAGAATTCTTTTTAATATTTCTTGTAAAACCAGTCTAGTGGTGACAACTCCTTCAGATTTTGCTTGTCTGAAAAACTCTCTCTCTCTCCTTCAATTCTGAAGGATGAGTTCAGATTGGTTGGCAAGTTTTTCCTTTCGTCATTTGAATATACCATGCTAGTTACTTCTGGCTTGCAAAGTTTCTGCTAAAAAACAAAAACAAAAACAAAACTGTCCACTATCTTATTGGGGGTTGCCTTGTAAGAAACACCTTGTTTTTCTCCTATTTCTTTTACTATTCATTTCTTGTCTATACTGTTTGACAATTTAACTATAATGTATCTCCTGTGAATCTCTTAGGATTCCTCTTGTTTTTGCTCTCTGGGCTTCTTGTATCTGGACATCTGTTCTTTCCTCAAATTCAAGAAATTTTCAGACACTTTTTTTTTTTTTCAAATAAGCTTTCTGTTCCTTTCTCTCACTCTTTCCTCCTTCTGGGATGCCTATAATGTGTATACTGGTTGGCTTGCTGGTATCCCATGAATCACTTAAGCTATCTTTGCTTTTTCCTTTTTGCTCCTCTGATTGAATTCTAGTGCCCTGTCTTCAAGTTTCTTGATCCTTTCTTCTACTGCAGCTAATATACCACTGAAGCTACATATTGAATTTTTCAGTTCAGTTATTGTATTCTTCAGCCCCATGATTTATGTTTGGTGCTCTTATATAATTTCTATTGTTTTGTTTAAAGCCTCACTCTGTTCATACATTGCTCTCCTGATCTTGGTGAGTACCTTTATTTCCATTATTTTCAACCCCCATCAGATAAATCACTTATCTCCATTTCACTAAGATGTGAAGTTGTTTTTATCATGTTCTTTCATTTGGAAAATATTTATGTTTTTTCATTTTCCATGACTCTGTGTAGTTTTCTGTACATTGGATAAAATAGCCATCTCTCCAGTCTTGAGAGGCCAAGTGTAGGAGACAAAATGTATTAATGAGCCCACCCCAAGCTCCTAGTCGTCTTTCAAACTTCTCTAGGTACCTAACTGCCTGCCTCTTATTCTTGGTCCTCCCTAATAGCTGAGGGTATGCAAAGACCCATCAATGTTCCATAATGAAAGATCACAATTGGCACCTAGATGCAGTTAAATGGAAGCTGAACTCTCACATAGCAACTGGAAAAGTATGCATTTGGGCCCCTTCCAGCAAGAGACTGAGAGGTGGCCATTTTTGTCTGTTGCTCTGCACTTGGACTAGGTACAGTTCTGGTGGGGGAGGAGGTACACCTAATGCCATCAAGATCTGCTACAGTCTTGTGGGATTCATGAATACAAACCCTCTTGGCTATCAGTGCCATGCAGTTCAGGGGCTTATACCTTGGTTAGCAGCCACAAATGCTGGTGTACCAGGTATGAGTACAAACATCTTCCAGGTGTCTTGGAGAAGGAAAGAAGGCAGCAGGGAAAGTATCTACAGGCTTCCTTGGTCTCCAGAAAAAATCTCAGTCAGCCTCTAGATACATGCTAAATTAGAAACCTGGCCCACAGGTAGCAAGTTTTAAAGTATGCAAATAGGCATTTTTCAGTGGAAGACTAGTAAATGAGTATGTTTGTTTGTTTGTTTGTTTGTTTTTTGCCAGCTCACTCTGTGCTGAGCCCTGGGAGGATGGCTGGTTAAGAACTATTTCTTTGTTTGCTACAGTCCTATGGGACTTGTGAACATAAGCCCCATGGGATATCAGAGCCAGGTGATCTGGGGACCTGTCCCTCAGGCAGCAGCCACTAAAGCTGGGTTACAAACATGTGTACAAGCTTTTAGCAGGTGATTGAAGTGGATTAGAGGGAGAAGGCATTAGAGGCATCCCAGGCCTCCAGGGACAATGACAATCATCCACTGTGTGCTAAATTGGAAGTCTGACCCTCAGGCAGCAGCTTTTAATGTAAATATATACTTTTCAAGGAAAGACTGGAAGGTGAGCATTTTTTGTCTGTTCTCTCTGCACTGAGCCCTAGGGAAACAGGCATCGTGAGCTCTCTAAAGCTCATTAAAAATGGTTTTATTATTTGCTATAGTCTTGTGAGTCTCAGGGACACAAACCCTGTTGGCTTTCAGAGCTAGGTGTTTGGAGAGTCCACCCTGCAAGTGGAAGTTTTAAAAGTGAGGCATTAGATGAAGGGTCCAAACCTTTCACTCCTCAAAGAAAAGCTGGAAGTTAGGAGTTCCCTCTTAGTTATATGGCGTTATGCTGTCAGTAGGGAACAGAAAGAGTGTGCCTCAGACTTTCCAACCCATTTTGATGTGGGAATTTTCTTGTTTGACCAATGTGTAGGAATTGCTCAGCTAGTTTCTGGATTTCTTTCAAATAGAATTGCCCTGGCTGTCTCTTATATTGGATTCCAGCTAATGAAAGTAGCAGGCCCAAGACCCTCTGAAAATAATAAAGATTCTTCCATGTGTCCCAAACCAGTCCCAATTTAAAATTACAATATTGTGACTCAACACTCTCACTTGGAACTCAAGTGATTCTTCTTTAAAATGTCCTTGTGGATTTAAAATTAAAGCAGCAATGTATTTTGGAGCTACTTCTTTTAATTTAGTTTTCCCAAGAGAAATACATGGACTCTGGCTTTCTCTTGCCCCCTCAGTAAAGCCTGTTCTTGGGAAAGTACCCACTTTCTTCTAGGAAAAACTGAATTGAAACAGTTACTTTTAATCCTAATCATTAATATGCCATTCAGTTCAGCTAATTCTGATTCAGAATTAATAGTGAGCACTAGGATGGTTTCTGGATTAAAGAAATCCAAATAACATCCAGAAAATGGAGCTATGGAAGAAATGTCTTATATAAATCCTGCTTTAAATATTTGTTGTTGATTGTATTAGAGGAAGAGGAAAAGGGTGAGCTCTCAAGTACATAATTGCCCTTTTAGACAATAAAAGGCTTTCCTAACATTAGTTCCATATGTTGAAAATGGCTTCTTTTTTTCTTTCCTATAACTAGAAATCAGTAGTTACATAAGCATTGGAATCTACATTTCTAGAAACTACCTTTTCATGGCTATATTTTTAAACACAGAAACAAAAGTATGCAGCTTACACAGCGTTAACCAGGGGGCACCAACCTCCACTATCTCCACTGTCTTCACTGTATTCATAGAAGTTCACTTTGTCCATTTAGAAAAATAATGCTTACATTTTCTGGTGCACAATGCACATCCCCACAATATTAATGTTCTCACCATTTCTCCAGATTTAAAATAGCTCTTCTACCATTGATAAACCTCATTAACTCATACACTGATAATTCAGAATTTTCGGTAACTCAAAGATATTTTATATACTCCTCCGTTAGACAGTAAGTCACATTCAAATAGATCAAGAGCCAATGAAAATAGGTTAAGGAAAATAGCTAAGCTTTATGTCTTAGAAACTCCTTCACCACTGAGAAAGCCTCATTTATTAGATTGTAAAAGGAAATACAAGGCTTCCATAACAACAATTAAAATACTAAATAAAATGAAACTCATATTCCTATTAGATCCCAACAGGGAAAGAGATGTGGAGGGATGGGGGCATTATAGAGAGTCCCACAGAATCAAGGAATATGATTATCTTTCTCTGAGCCCATAAGGGAAAAATCTGTAGCCCAGAACCCCCCAAATTCCTCCTTTTCTTATCTCTACAATTTCAGAGCAGTTAACATCAGAGTTCAGAATGGGATGCAATATCAGAGCATTAATATCTTGCTTCTTCCTCAGACAATTACTCAACCCAAGACTTAAATACTTTATCTGCCAAAAGGAAATAATAGTTGCTTTAAGGATTGAAATAGTAAATGTAGCCTAAACACAGCACCTGGTATATAAATTCTCTGAGTTTCTCCACGGTATACTCCCTTTTCTCATTCAAGTTCTCCTTTCCCTATGTTACCATCACTTGTTGCATCGCTATCACTCTTCTTGGTTGCAGCTATTGCTCAAAAGGCTTCCTTAGAATCCACATAGCAGTAGGGTCTTAGCTGCTGCTACTATTTTGCTACTAAGTGGATCCGGAATATAAAGCCAATGTAAGAGGATTTAGGCCTTGGAGGAAAGTCCAAATATAGGTTTCCTAGAATTTGCAGAAAATTTCTTGCATCTCATTTGTGCCAGTTTGGGTCAATGCCTATAATTCTAATCAATTGCTGTGGCCAGGGTAAATTATTGATTAGCTCAGGTCCAAATCTCACATTCCACTTAGAGAAATTGGAGATGCTCTACCAAACCATATGGACAAACTAAGGGAAGGAGTGGGTCCCCAAATGACTATTGCCAGAAGTAGGATGAATGGATG
This sequence comes from Nyctereutes procyonoides, assembly GCF_905146905.1. Taxonomy (NCBI): domain Eukaryota; kingdom Metazoa; phylum Chordata; class Mammalia; order Carnivora; family Canidae; genus Nyctereutes; species Nyctereutes procyonoides. The sequence continues at coordinate 8,397,836 of NW_026575132.1, forward strand.
CAGAGAAAACACATCCTTTTATATATCTCCTTATATTCACTTCTCTTTAGTGGCTATATAATGCTTTTCCTTGATGTCTTCCAAAATTTCTGTAATACAAGTATTTACATAGATAATCCAAAGTGTCTATTGCTTGGATATTCTAAAGTCTTTTAGTTTTTGGGGAACTCACTGCTTTCATAATTAAATTAAAAGGATTAGTCCTCATCTTATGTCCTGGAGGAAGTCCAAAACTCTCCCAGAATATTTCACATATTCTCATGGTTAGATGGAGTCTCCTCATCACCTCTCACTCACCTTACCCTCTCATTTCCTGCAGCTGCTATCTCATCTTGTCTTCTCTCTTACTCCTCAAAATAGGATGTAAATTAGGATTACAAAATAGGATGTGTAAATTTTATTAAAATTTTAGGTAAAATAGAAAAGGATCACAAAAAGGGTGGATCAGGGAATAATTTTAAACTGCACTTGAGAATTACTATTCTTAGAATTTGCTTAACCACATGCCAAAGTTTAATTCTAGTGACTACCTTTCCACCACCACCCCTCAAACATTGATCTTCTGCCAAGCTGCTACCTCTTCCCTCTCTCTCCTCCACATTTTAGGACTCACAAAATCCTACCTCTCCAACCCATCAGGGAAAAATTTAAATATTTTCTTCCATTCCATATAGAGCAATTTAGCTCCATATCCCCATTCAATGGAGTATGTATTTCATTCATTTTATGCTATAAATCTGCATAGAGTAATGGCAAAAGTTTCAATATTTGAATTTCCTTATGCTGAAAATTCCATAAGTTTAACACTGAGAGAAAAGCAGGAAATGAAGATGTCCTAAGACACATTTTATTGGCTTTTTTGCAACCTCAAATTTTAACATTAAAAGAGTGATACAAAATATCTGGTGGATGGTCCCATAATTCTACAGCCCCAGAAGTTGTTAGTGGCTTTCTTCTATTGTTTTTATACATAAATTGCATTTGACAGTAAGGACTAACTCACCATCTCCAAGCTTTCTCACCTTAGCACATTAGTGTACATCCTTTAGCAATTCTGTCTTTATTAATCTCATAGCCATTGTTCCATTCTTGTCCTTCTGAGCCACCAAATATTATCATCATGTACATGAAAGTTAAAATATTCCCTAAGAGGACATGTAGTCCAGTGTTCTGCTTCCACATAGGAAAGCTGTTAAGTGTAACACAGTATCAACATTTACATATACAGTAATTAAGATTCAGACATACAATTGGCTTATAGTAAGTTGCCAAGAAAGACAAGAATTCTCTCTCCTGATTCCTTGTACCATGCTTTGACCTAGACTCAGTAGATTCCAGCAAGCAATGCCAATAGATGCAAGCTACATCTTGATGTCACCACCTCTCTCCCAGGTTTTCGCAATCCTTCATTATTTGTGGATGTGTTTCCCCTCCACTGTATTTTCTGAAAATAACAGGCTCTTTTGTTTCTGCACCCTTGGGCTATGCTAAGGCTAGCATCATGGGCTCTAAAATAAATTTCAAGCCATTTTCCTGATGTCCTTTTCAAGAGCTATAAGCCAGTAAGAAAAGATAGTTGATGCCTCATCCAGAGTAAGTTTTAGTGGCTATTTACAAAAAAAATCCATATGCTGATCAATATATTGCTTCATATTTAAGGTTCTTACAACAGTCCAGCAAATGCATTTTTTTTTTCATTTTGGATCTTTACACTGATTTTGGGTTTGTGTGTCATATTCTTGTAGTTAACTAATTTTATCCTTCTTATAATTTTAAGTAAAAAAAAAAAAAAATTTAAATAAACAACAACAAAAACCCCAGAGGTTCTGTGTTGTACTAGGTACTAAGCAGTAGCTTACATGGTAAGAAAGCCAATTGCATGAGTAGATGCCCTTTCTACGGAGACAGGATGATGGTTAAGCTAAATGACTTTTTTTTTTCTTTTGAGAGAGAGAGAGAGGCAGAGACACAGGCAGAGGGGGAAGCAGGCTCCATGCAGGGAGCCCGATGCGGGACTCGATCCCCGGTCTCCAGGATCAGGCCCTGGGCTGAAGGCGGCGCTAAACCGCTGAGCCCCCTGGGCTGCTCGCCAAATGACTTTCTAATGAAGCTGCCTAAATTCAAATGCCAGCTGCTACTTACTAACTACACTATTCAGGGAACTCAATTATCTCATCTTTTAAATTTGGAATAATAGTACCTACCTTACATAATTGTTATAAGAATTAAATGAGTTCATATATCAGAAGAATTTACTAAAGTGCCTTGGATATAGTAAGTCATTGGTAAATGCTTATCACCATTAATTTTTATTAACTGGGTTGAAACAACCACAAAGGCTCAGTACTAGCTTTAAAAGTCTGAAAGTATTTACATTATAAAACACAAAGTTCTGCCTATTTTCTAGGGAAAAAAAGATATTCCCCAGCTACTTTTTTTCAACCTTAATTCATTTCACAAATATAATATTGAGCACCTAATCGTTCATGCACTAGAAGATGTACCAGAGATATGGTGCTAAAGAAGAGAAAAGCTCTTTCTAAAGGAAAAGAAATTATAAACACATAAAAAAATAAAATGAATAAAATATATTATAAAATGGGATGATTTAATAGGTGAGTGTAGGAACAGGGTCATGGTGGGGGGAGTGACATTCTAGAAGAAAGATGAAAGCTGAGATCTGAGTAAGAAGATTGTTCTGCAAAGTCTAGGTGAGCACATTCCAGCAAAGGGAAGAGATGATGTTGAGGAGCAGAAAGAAGGCCGGTATGGCTGGAGTGGATCAAATCAAAGAATGGGAGATAGTGTCAGAGAAACAGTCAAGAAGAGGATTATGTAGAGCCTTACAGATCCTGTTGGAGTTTAGATTTCATCCTAAGTAAGATGAGAAGCCTTTGGAAGATCAGAGGAAAGATGTGATCTGATTCATAATTCTCAACAGTCACCCTGGCAGCCAGGCAGAGAATGAACAATAGAGGAGAAAGACAAGGGCAGGGCTGCTAAGAGGTTACTGCAGTCAGATGAGAGGCAATGGTGACAGTGGGGATGGGCAGATTCTGGAAAAACTTCTATTTTAGTCTTCTGAAATGGTACCACTGGTGAAGCTAACCTTAACTGACCAAAGGGACAAATTCACCCTCCCTTTATTATTTGAGTTGTGTGCCCCATTTGCATATACATATAGCTAAAATTCAAAGAATGTCTGCAATCTCTCTTTCCCTAGCTTTCTGCTGAAAATTTCAGAAAGCATGTACTCAAAAGAAACTAAGAACCATACCTGCTTCACTTACATTATACATGATATATATATATATATACAGCATATATATATATCATATATATATATACATGATATATATATATATATATATATATATATATATATATATATATATACAGCACAACTTAAAGCAACATGAAATAAATGAATTTTACTGTGCTGATGATGGTAGCAGCCAAAAGACGTGCCACAAAGAGAAGCTAACAAAGTCCAGGACAGCTTATATACAATGTTTTATACCATGTCTTAAACATTAAATAGCTCTCATTCCAAATGAGTCATTTTTCTTCTATTTCAGGTCTTCACAAAGAGTACAATCACTTCTGCTGTTGTTTGGAAAACAGGAATTTGTTCTGCTGCATTTGATACAGTAGGGACAACTTGAGGACAATGCATATTTAATGTTTCCTTATGCACCATTTCACGTGAGCAACACTAGATAATGAAGAAAACTGCACCCAACTGATCCAGTTGCACAGGAATACACAAAACACACACCCTCCTCAAACATCTGCCAGCTACCTTAGTTCACTGGCCTGGATTATGAGCCACACCCATCCACATCTGGTATTAGAACCTCCCACCTAATTTCAGATAATCTTCCTTGAACCATTTCACAATAACTCACAAGATGCTACCCTTTTAACACCCACAAACTTCAAGTTTGTTTCAAGGTAAAGCACCATAGTTATTATAGTATTTACATATTTTCTAACCATTCAATGTATATAAAACAGTGCTACCATTTTTACTAAGTTTCTACTTTTTTTTCTCATATATCACTTACAAAAGTTTTGAGTCTTGTGCTCCTAACTGCTTTATTCCATAAACCCCAGATCATATATAGCAGAATGGGGATATACCGAAAATGTAAATTCAGTCTTTGGGGGTTAAGTTTCTAAAACTAAATGAGTGTCATCAAAGTGATTAGATAAGTTTACTTATAGTTTCTCTGAATCATAAAATGTGATTTAACAAATGCTTAGAATGAAAGGGCTGTTGCAAGCTTAAGAAAATCACATTCTGATTGGATATTACGTATCAGGCACTATTCTATTCGCAAGTATGGTCATATCTGAGTGTTTAATTTTTGCACTATAATTATCATTTTTAACATCTCACAAAAGAGAAAAGAAGTAACTAAAGAGAAGTTCTTTTAGTTTTAAAAGAAGCGGTCAGTTTTCTGAAATGTGTACATGGGGTGTGTGTGTGTGTGTGTGTTGGGGTTAATTTTAAGTGCCACCTAAATCTATCCTGAAAGAGAAGTGTTAATGTAAATGTTGAATGCTTATAGTGAAAGGAAAAGAAAAGAGAAAGGGAGGCAGGTGGGGGGTTGGTGAAAATTTTACTTTTTCACTCTCTAAAAGCTAGAAAAATCACTGCTTGGGAAAAAAAATTAATAGTGGAATAGAAAAGTCTTAGCATTCATTCAAATACTATAAAGTCTTTATAAGCCAGACATACAACTATGGCATATTTTATGAAAATGAAAGTAAAAGAGAATAAAATATTAGTATCAAGAGTCTTGAACACTAGTCCATTCTGAAGCCCTTTGAGATTTAGCAGGTATCTCTTCAAGAAGTACTAACTAGCTGAGTGTGTGGGTGTGTACCAGAGACTCCTGTCCACTAGGGGCTAGACTTTCACCAATAAACTGTTTTTTACTATAGTCCTCTTAAATAAAGTCCTATTTAACAAGCATACAGATAAAAAGATTTTTTTTAATAATTTTTTTTTTTTATATTTATGATAGTCACATAGAGAGAGAGAGAGGCAGAGACACAGGCAGAGGGAGAAGCAGGCTCCATGCACCGGGAGCCCGACGTGGGATTCGATCCCGGGTCTCCAGGATCGTGCCCTGGGCCAAAGGTAGGCGCCAAACCGCTGCACCACCCAGGGATCCCAAAAAGATTTTTTTATTAATACTGAAATGTATTTCTGATCATAAGGGATTATTTTTAAATAAGTATCTTAGAATCAGTTTAATAGTTCCAAACAAAATGACTCAAAGATGTATATTCTCAAATAAAATGCTACTTCGGCAAGTTTACAGCGATAGTAAGTTTCATTATTGAAACATTTGCTGTTTTCCCTCTTTTTCATCTCCTGGTTTTATGAGAGCTAAAGATTTATCATGCATTAATCATGCTTAATTAATATCAAGCAATCAAGTCTTCCTATTAAATAAAAGGAGGCAGAACAAGATTATAGGCTTTTTTAAAAATGTTTGGAATTCCCCCATTTATCAAGCATTTGTTCAGTTATTTCTGAATAATGGGTTTGGGGAATAACTTATGTTTTTGTTTGCTTATTTGTCTATTTATTTGGCCTTCTATAATAAGAAGGTAAACTTTTATAATCATAAAGAAGTGGTAATGTTTAAATTGGAGATTCATTTATTGAACTCCCAAGGATCTGCTCTAGCCACACAAAGATGAGGAAGACAAGAATTCTCTCAAGCTGGTCAGACTCATTAGAGATACTGGTAAATAAACCAGGCCCTCCCAAGATAATGAATAACCTTCCTTCTGCTATAAAAAAAAGGGGGGGGTATAAAAGGCACATTACAGTATAACGCAAGGTATGTACCAGTTAAAATCCACGGGTTTGGACTCAGAGGGAGCATGGTCTAAATATTGGCTCTGCTGTGTGATTCTCATTATATTTTTAGCTACCCTGTTTCTCCCTTTTTCTCTTTACTAGTTCCAGGCACATATTAAGTGTTCAAAAAAATACTATGTTTTTACAATAGAGTACTAGGAAAAGATACGTAGGGCATTAAGAATGGACACTCTTACTGATTGACAATGAACAGACAAAGGAAGATAGCTCCTCAATGTATCAAGAGTCATATACTTTGTCTGCTACACTAGAATTTTAGGGTTACATGGAGGTAGACAGTTGATTAGATGGACAGACAGATGGATGGATGGACAGAAAGATCTTCAAGAAGCATTACTGCTTAATAGCCTAGAGTCTATTTCGAAGCTCTAAAATCAGTAAGGTCACAGAACTCTCTCAGGAGGAATGAGTTGGCCAAGTTCTGCCCAAGGAAGTTCTCACAAGAAGGCATTATGAAATGTCCTATTCCTCAGAACCTAACTGTAAAATGTTCCCACCGGAGTCCAATGGGAGGTTTATGAGAGTAAAGGATAGAACTAGGTCTTGTATATTTTTAAAGGGTCATTCAAAAAGGCAAAACCTAAATTTTTTACAGATGGCAGAGTAAGGACTGATGCAGTTGGCCAAAACTGACCTTTTATGTTTTCCAAAAGCAAATGTTTACTGAAAGAGGACTTTACTATACTACCAATGGGAAAAAAAAAAAAGTCCTGGATGCTTACATTGGACAACTCAGTACACACTCACTGCCAAATACATTTATAAAAATCAATAATAATATTTTCCATGGTACCTGTTTTCAACCTTCCCGCAAAACTTTGCCCTGTATTTGCTTTTTCTCAAACACAAATATGTTTCTGAGGAAAAACAACATTTCATATGAGAATAGGCTTGTGAAAGCACATGCATTTTAGGAACCTTACTGCTAGCTCCACAGCTCTACTTCAACAATGACACAGGCCAGGGTGAAGATAGTTGATTTTGCAAGGTCTTCTAGATAATGAGTTTAGAACTGGTTTTAAGTTCTTTCAGAATGAAACTCCTTTTAAACTTCTTTTAAAACACACACCCCATCTCAAAGATAAAAAGAGGTTTCAGAAATTTTTATGTTCTTTTGGATATTAAATAACCCTTAAAAAACAAAATTTTGATGAATTCAGTGGAAAAAGTTAGAAATATTAAAATTCATGAAACATGAATGGGAAAAACTAAAAGTGGATGGTCACAACACATATTGGGTTTGATGAGTTCAAAAAGTTTGGGGGGTGAGTAGGATGCTCCCATCAGCAGCACATATCCTAAAACTGGAACCATAGGAAGATTAGCATGGTCTCTGAACAAGGATGACATGCAAATTGGAGCAGCACTGCATATTTTAAAGTTTTTTAAGACACATGTAATAAAAATGGATTTAAGAATGCCACTGGCATCCTACTTGAGAAGAGTCTTGTTTTGTTTTTGTTTTTCTAGAAATGAAAGTAATATCCATTCTATAATGCAATTAGGGAAGTGTCTAGAAACAGATGTAATAAAGATGGTAATGTAGTGCTATGTGGGAAAAAAAAAGTTTAGAGGGGTAGTTTGAACTGTGAACTCAAATTAGGAGTAGGATTAATCATCCCCACAATAGCCATAGTTTGGAACTTTCTATCTTCTTCCTTATTAAGTGGGTTTTAAGTACTCTTTTAACATATAGATTTTTAAAAACATTTTGTTCCATACTTAATCCCCAGAAAAATTAGAAATACCCTACTTTTCTTTCTCAGGGTAAACACAGCTGATTTTCCAACAACACTTAAAAATACCTTGTATGTACAGAATGATTTGGGTACCTAATCTAAGTTCCCCAAATGTCCACTTTCTGCTAGGAATTGCAGAAGTCTATATCATTTTAAAATAATAAAAATAAATGGGTAGTTTGAAGTGTAAAATAGACCCCTACTTTTGAGAAAGGTTTGGCAGATTCTTAAAAGGTAAATATACCTCTATCCTTTGTCCTAGCAATTCCACCCCTAGATATTTACCAAAAAAAGAAAAAGAAAAACAAGAACATACATCCACAAAAACATTTGCACAAGAATGCTCACAGAAGCTTTATTCATTAGTGGCAAAAACCAGAAACTCAAATTCCATCAAGATGAAAACGGACAAATTTTAGCACATTCATACAGCAGAACACCACGCACCAATAAAAAAAATATTGGTAGGCACAACAACATGAATAAGTCTAACAGACAATATGCGAGCAAAAGAGGCTGAATACAAGAGTAAACAATTCATTTATATGAAAGGTAATATTAGGCAAAACTAAATCAACAGTTTAAAAATCAGAAAAGTGGTTGCCTCTGAATGAGAGGAACAACTGGGAAAAGGACGTGAAGGTACTGGCTGGAATGATGGCAAAATAGGTTATATGGCTGGCTATATCCATTTGTCAAAAGTCATCAAATCATACCATAAAAATGTGTACATTTCACTATATGAAATTTCTATCTCAAAAAAGAACAAATACATTTTTGAAGATTTTTATGTATATTGTGTAAATAAAAGAAGTGTGGCTTCGTTTATGTGTCTTCCTATACCGCTGTTGATGAACCTAAGTGGTTCCAACCACTCAATGAACATATTTAATTCTGCAACTGTGCATCATTTTTCTAACTGGTCTATTTTCCAGAAGGCAAGAGCTTGTCTTTTTTTTTTATTTAAATTGTTTGTAATACAGCACATAAATTGCCATTAAACATGGCAATGCAATGAGAACCTCTAGAAGGAACAGGTGGGATCACTTCCCTTTTTTTTTTCTTATGACTTTGAGAATAAATCTCCCCCAAATGACACCTTTCTCCTTCAAACACTTCAGTTGTATATTTTATAACTTTTACATATGTCATTTTTACATGACAGTCACAGCTCCCACCTGGAGTTTTGCAACACTGTCCGCATGTTACCTTTTTTTTTTTTAGAATATGCATGTTTTATTCTGAATAATTTTGCATAATAAAAATGAAAGTACAAAATAATTAACACAAAATATTTTAACAAGCTGAAATAAATCATGAAAGAAAAAAAGCAGAAATGTAATCCATGGCAGAGTCTCCAAAAGTCTTAACAGCCTTTCAGTTTCACTAATGGGAAGACTTAAAGGTCAAAATCTAAGAGTCTAAATCAAGAGTCTAAAATAATCTACTATATACTACCTGGGCAATTAATATTGATGTTGAAAGTAGCCAGATTCAACAAGTTAAAAAAATAGTTTAATAGTTACAGGGATTATAACTAACACGCTAAGAAAAGCATCAAGAATCTTGAGATCCTTATTAGATGTTTCAAAAAAGATTGCACTCATTCACTGCCTTGCATATTTATTCACATATTCACTCATTTGTTCATTTTAAAAATAAGTATTTATTGGGCATCCATTATGTATTAGAATGTGCTAAGCACCTGGAATATGTAAAAACAGAAAGAGAAAAATCTCAACTTTTTAATGAGATAGAATGTTTGATAGCGTTATAATAAAGGGGTATAGTAAGGCAGGGAAAGGGGGTTAGAAATCAAGGGAAGAAGGCTGAAATTTTTAGTAAGGTGGCCAGGGAAAGCCTTACTAAAAAGGTGGTCTTGAGTAAGGATGCAAAAGAAAGAAGAGAATCAGATATGGTAATATATGTAGGAAAGAGCATCCTACACAGCCAGAACAGCGATGCCAAGGCCCTGAAGGGGACAGCACCCGGCAAAATTAAGAAGTTAAAAGGCTGTTGCAAAAATAGCAACAGGAAAAGGGGAGAAAGTCAGATCGTAGCAGCACGGTAAGCTAGGCCACACCTTTCAGCTTTCAGACTATTGTCAAGATTGGCTTTTACCATGTGTGATGGGGCCACTGTAGGTCAAAAGCAGAGGGGTCACATGATCCAACTTCCATTGTAACGAGATGATTCTAGCTGGTCTTTGGAGAACAGAATGGGAAGGTCAAGTGTGAAAATAGGAAAACCATGTAGGACGCTACTGCAATAATCCAGATGAGAACGAGAGTTTACAGTAACTGGGAACAGGGTGGAGGCAGGGCAAAGTAGTCAGAAATGGTCACCTTTTACATATATTTGGAAGGTAGAGCTAATAAGATTTACTGGCAGATCACATATGAGACGTGAAACAAGCAGTCAAAGACACCTGTAGGGTTTTTAGAATAAGCAACTGAAAGAACACTGATTTCCCAATTTAGGTAAAGTCCTTGTCATATTAATGGAATTGTACTCACCTGCAAAGAGGGAAATGCAGTAGGGGAAAACCTGCTGTGAAAACAAAACAAAACTTCTATCCCTATATAATAGATAACCTCTGAAATTTTTTCACAGAAGCAGTATTCCTCTAACTTGAGTCTTTGATGAACCTAATTAAATGCAAACTCCACTTTTTCTTACTAATCTTTGCTGATAGGTGATTTTGACAGTACAGGAGAATGATATCACGTATATAGAAGGATAAGTATTTTAAAAACATACCATTTACTGGGAGGTGAGGATTTTAAAAGGTCCACTTTAGAGGTAGGTCTAAGCATAGGTGATGATCTGAAATATAAAACACAATAATTTTCATCAATGGGGAATTTTCACCACTTTTCTTTTGTTAAATATATCATTAATTTATAGTGTTTATTAATCATTGAAGGTGATGTGGGGGTCAAGCACAAGCTCTGAGACAGAAAGAACTAGGTTGAAATCTAAAGTCACTGCTTCAGGTTACAGGAATTGGGCACATTATTTTACTTCTCTAAATCTGTTTCTTCTATTCAAGACTAGACGAACAGGGGTGCCTGGATGGCTCAGTTGGTTGAGCATCTGCATTCATCTCAGGTCAGGATCCCGGGATCCTGGGGTCCCGGGATCCTGGAATCGAGGCCAGCCATCAGGCTCCCTGCTCAGCAGGAAGCCTGCTTCCCCCTCTGCCTCTCCCTCTGCCTGCTGCTCCCCTTTCTTGTGCTATCTCACACTCTCTCAAATAAATAAAAAATATAAAATTCTTTTAAAAAAAGAGACTAAATATACAAATACTTGTATCTGGCACCATTTAGGTATCTAAAAATAGTAATGATTATTATTATCCGCTGAATCAAATTTTCTAATTTAATTTTGTAATATTGAATTATTTAAATCTGGGACATAATTTTTTAAAATTTTTATTTATTTATTTGTTAGAGAGAGAGCGAGCAAGCACGAGGGAAGGAGGGAAGTAGAGGGAGAGGGAGAAGCAGACTCTCTGTTAAGCAGGGAGCTTGATCCCAGGACCCTGAGATCATGACCTGAGCTGAAGGCAGTTGACTGCCTGAGCCACTCAGGCACCCGTGAGACATAATTTTAAGAGGAAAAACAATAAATATTTATTGTCGGGAAAAAGTTATTTTGATTATTTATTTATATGAGTCATATTCAGAAAATGTGAATTTAGTTTCAGAATATTTTTTCCCAGCACACAACTTTTGCTCACTACCAGTGGCAAAAATTAACCCGTATCAGTAGGTTCAGTAAGTATCACCTCAGTCATCTCTACTCTCGCCTTCTCTACCATAAAGGCTTCTGTTGCAACTAAAAGTAAAATGTGACACATTTCTAACCAATAAAATGTGGGGAAGTCTCCTGAATAAGGCTTCCAGATGGTTTTTGTTTTCTTAATAAAAAGAGACATTCTTAGCTGATATATTTCTCTTTTTCCTTACACCACTCTTTTCCTTTTATCCTTTCTGAAATGTGAATACAATACCATGAGGTCTAACAGCCATCTTGGTTTTATTAGGCAAAAACTATGTGAACAAAATGCAACAGCTAAGGATGAACAAAACAGAGATGGATATAATATGTATCCCTGAAAAGATCACTGAGACACTAAAAATTGTGAACTGTCAACCTCCAAACATCATCTCAGTTTGTGAGAAAAATTAAAACATATGTAAGCCACAGTAGCCATAGGCTGCTTCTACTCACAGCCAAATACAGTCCTGATAGGCCACTTTTCTTTATACAAGGTAAGATCTATGCACTTTGTTCCTTACATTTCATCTTGTCATTTTTTTTCTAATAAGGTATATTATTTTTACTACCCTATTTTCCTTGTTTAAATCAGGTAAGCTACACCGGAAAAATGTTTTTTTCTGATACTACACCCATATTTTTCACAGATTTTAATAAACTCTGAAATATATGCATCCAACTACTACTTCTAAAAGGAACAGGATTTTTTTAACCAAATTAATATCATAATATAGGCACTTTTAAAATTTTCATGCTTTTTAAAAAGCTATTGTATCATCTTTAGAGAATTGATAAATATTCCCCAGTGACTGAAAACAGTTTTTCTCCATTTAATGGAGGGTAGGGGGCTAGTCTGTTTATCCTAGAAGAAAAAATTTGTAAAGCACATTTTCAGCCTAGGTTATTTCTTCTTCTAAAGGTGTAAGTATGATGTTAATGGTAGCACTGAGGCACACTGGAATGGCTTCCTAAGCAAATCAAGCCTATGTCCCAAACAGCCATACTTATTGCTGGTTCTTTCTTTTCATCTGTTTCCTTCTTCCCTTTCAATCTTTCCTTTTCACCCGAAACAGGACAATTGCAAAACAAAATAAGAAAGAAGATGAGAAATGACCTTCATTTGCCAACATCAAGTAAGGTCAGCAACCTCTAAGTCTCATTTAGAATAATTTATTTAAAGATAGACTACATAGGAAATACATTTTATAGTGATAATACTAATGATGCAAGAATAATATAGGCTAAGTGAAAAGTCACTTTTTTCAAAAGAGAATACATCAGGTAAAAATCTCTTAGATACTAAATTAGACACCCCTATTTTATAGATGGCCGCAATGATGGAAATTGTTTATACAACAAGGAACTTCTAGAAAAGAATATTTCTAACAGAAATCCACAGGTAGCTATAATGCTCATCATATTTATTTGTTGATTTGCTATAAACAGGCCAACCATTTAACTATTAAGATCATTAAAGTTCATTAGAAGAACTCAAAAGTCATATATCATGCACTGGGATATGATTACATACCACAGCAAATGTGTTGCTTTCTGACAAAGAAAACAATACTATTTGGTAGGTTTCTACATAGTCAAAATGAACAGGAATGTCTGTGTGTGTGTTTATGTTGATAGAAAAAGAGATAAAATAAAAACCTGATATCCTTATATAAATAAAATGCTTAAAGACTCATCTAAAAATTGAGAAAGAGGGGACACTTCAAAACTCATTTTATTGGACTAGCATTACCCTGACACCAAAGCCAAACAAAGATATCCCAAGAAAGAGAAATCTTTCAGGCAAATATCTCCGAAGAGCATATCAAAAATCCACAACAAAATACTAGCACTAAAAGGATCATAGACCATGACTCAGTGGGATTTATCCTAGGGATGCAAGGATAGTTCAACTTACAAGTCAAGATCAAGAACAAGGCAAAGATACCCACTCTCACCACTTCTAAGAGTACTGGATGCCTGAGCCAATTAGTCAAGAATAAGAAATAACAGACATACTAATGATAAAGGGAAAAGTAAAATTTTCCCTGTTTTCAGATGATATGATCTCATACATAGAAAAACTCTACAGGCTCCATTAAAAACTGTTTGAACTAATCAACAAATTCAGTAAAATTGCAGGATTAAAAAAAAATCAACACAAAATAATCAGTTGCCTGTCTACATACCAAGACAAATTTTCAGAAAAGGAAGTTAGAAAACCAATCCCATTTATAAGAGCACCAAAAGTGAAAAATACCTAGACATAAACTTAAGTAAAAGATGTGTACACGAAAACTATACAAACACTGATGAAAAACATCAAGGCAGAGACAGATAACTGAAAAGACATCTCATTTTCATAGATTATAAAACATAATATTGTTAAAATATCCTTATACCCTAAGTGATATACATATCCAATTCAATCCCTATCAAAATCCCAAAGGCATTTTTTACAGAAATATAGAAACAATTCTAAAATTCATATGGAACCACAAAAGAACACAAATGTTAAATCAATCATCACAAAGAAGAGCAAAGCTAGAAGTACCACATTTCCTGATTTCAAAACATATTACAAAACTAGAGTAATCCAAACAGTATGGTATTGTTAAAGACATGCAGTCCAATAAAACAGAATTAAGAAACCAGAAATAAATCCACACACATATGATCATCTGATCTCCAACAAGAGTACCAAGTAACACAATGGTAAAGAATATCCTCTTCAACAAATGGTGGTGGGAAAACTGAAAACATACCATATGAAAAAGAATGAAATTGGACCCTAATCTCTTACACCATCCACAAAACTCAACTCAAAATGGGTTAAAAACTTCAGCATAAGATCTGAAACTATAAAACTCCTAGAAAACAACATACAATTATAGTTTCATGACATTAAACTTGGCAATGATTTCTTGGATGATACCAAAAGCACAGGCAACAAAAACAAAATAAACAAGTGTAACTACACCAAACTAAAAAGCTTCTGTATGGCAAAGAAAATAACAGAATGAAAAGACTGTGGAATGGAGGAAAATATTTACAAACCATATCTGATAGAGTCTCCAGAATATATAAGAAACTCATACAACTCAATAGAAAAAAATAATAATCTTATTAATAATCTTATTTAAAAATAAAAATTGGGTGCCTGGGTGGCTCAGTCAGTCAAGAATCTGCCTTCAGCTCAGGTCGTGATCTCAGGGTCCTGGGATTGAGTCCTACACTGAGCTCCCTGTTCAGCAGGGAGTCTGCTTCTCCCTCACCCTCTGCCCCTGAGCTCATGCTCTCTCTCAAATGAATAAATAAAATATTTTTTAAAAATTTTAAAACTATATTAATATTTTATAAAAATTCATTCACTATTCCACATTTCCAAAGAATATTTATCAAATCACCATGTAATTTAAAATTCGATAATGAGCATCTCATTTAAAAAGTTTTTATTGTGGAAAGAACATTTAAAAGGAGATGTACTTTTGTAACAGTTATTTAGGTACACACTATATTATTATTGATCATAGATAGTCAATGTTGTAAACAGATTTCTAGGGCTTATTTATCTTGTTTGACTGAACCTCTTTAACTTTGTTGATTAGAACTCCATATTTTTCCTTCCCTCTAGCTCCTAGCAACCACCATTTCATTCTTTGAGTCTATGAATTTAACTATTTTAGATACTCATATAAGTGGCATCATGCAGTATTTGTCTTTCTGAATTGTTTTATTTCACTTAGCATAATGTCAAGTTTCATCCACATTATGACATATTGTGGAATTTCAATTTTTTTTAAGTCCGAATGTATTCCATTGCATGTATATACCAGTTTCTTTATCTATTCACTTGTCAATGAGTATTTAGGCTATTTCAACATCTTGACTATTGTGAATAGTGCTGCAATGAACAGAGGATTGCCAATATTTCTTCAAAATCCTGACTGCAGTTCTTTCAGAGGAGTATCCAAAAGTGGGATTCCTAGATCTTATGGCAATACTATTTTTAAAATTTTGAGGAAACTTCACACTGTTTTCCATAGGGACTGCACTGTTCTGCATTTCCACCAATAGTCTGAAGTGGTCCCGATCTTTCCACATACTGCCAATACTTGATGCCTTTTGCTTTTTTGAGAACAGCCATCATGCTGAGGTGATGTCTCATTGTGGCTCTGATATTAATTTCTCAGATGGTTGGTGATGTTAAACAGTTTTTCACATACCTGTTGGCCATTTGTGTGCCTTCTTTGGAGAAACGTCTATTCAAGTATTTAGTCTATTTTTTTAAAAGATGTTATTTGATTATTTGAGAGGGAGCAGAACAAGAGAGAGCACAGCAGTAGGGAGGAGCAGAGGGGGAAGCAGACTCTGAGGCTGAGCAGAGACTCCAACACAGGCAGGGAGCCTGATTCCAGGGTCCTGAGATAACCAACTGAGCTGAAGACAGATGTTTAACCAACTGACCACTCAGGTGTCCCTAAAATATTGTTAATTAATACTTAGAGGCTGAGGTAAGAAATGTATCACTAACTGCTAAGAAGACAGGAGGAATTCTTCCCACTATGAATTTCTGTTAGAATTTAAGACAAAGTGGGATTCCTGGGTGGCGCAGCGGTTTAGCGCTTGCCTTTGGCCCAGGGCGCGATCCTGGAGACCCTGGATCGAATCCCACGTCGGGCCCACGGTGCATGGAGCCTGCTTCTCCCTCTGCCTATGTCTCTGCCTCTCTCTCTCTCTCTCTCTTTCTCTCTGTGTGTGTGTGACTATCATAAATAAATAAATTAATTAAAAAAGAATTTAAGACAAAGTGGAAAGAACACAATCCTAATAGATGAAAGTTTCAAAAAACAGAAAGTTTCCTATATGGAGCCCTGTAGGCAATGCTATCTATCATCAGACCGAAAGTAAAAAAAAAAAAAAAAAAAAGTCATGGCAAGTTTACAAAAACCAAATGCACTGCCTATCAATATATCAGTTAGAAAGTACATTCTTATGTTAGTAACAGAAATCCAGGCTTATATATAAAAGAAGTCCAGAGTTGAAAGCCCAAACTTAACGTGCCTACACAGTCATCATGAATCCAGGATCCTTCAGTCTTTCTGCTCTACCATCTTTGAGGTTGCTTAAGGATCCAAGATGACTGCTGGAGCTCTGGTCAAAGAAACAGAAGAGAGGTAGATAGCTAGGACAGAAGAGTTTTTTCCAGATATCCAACCCAACAACCTCCAATAACATTTTATTTTTCATCCCTACCATGGAAGGCAGAGGGATGTAGTTTTTCAAATGTCCAAGATTAGTAAAGAAAAGAATGGATATTGGACAATCCTCCTTATAAAACCAGTGTCAGAGGCAAAGATTAATTACACCCTTTTGCCTAATAGAATAATACAACTATAACAACTGTAGTTGTTTTTGGTCTTCTGTGATAATAGCAAAGCAAACAAGCAGTTACCACATCAGGCAATGTTCTAATGCCTTACTTGCATTAATTAATTACTTGTCTTAATGTATGTACTCTTTATAACAAGCCTATTAAATAGGTATATTGTATCCCCATTTATAGTCATGAAACTAAAGCACAGAGTTTACAAAACTTGCTCAACTTAATAGAGCTGTATGTATCGGAACCAGGATTTAAAATCAAATAGTCTGCTTAAGTCTATATAAAACAAAGAGCTATAAGAGAAATAGTATTTTTAAATAAAAGGTGATTCAGAGGGACGCCTGGGTAGCTCAGCGGTTGAGCATCTGCCTTTGGCTCCGGGCGTGATCCCATTCTGAGATCGAGTCCTGGGAGGACCCCGCTTCTCCCTCTGCCTATATCTCTGCCTCTCTGTGTCTCTTATGAATAAATAAATAAGATCTTTAAAAAAGAAAGTGAGTCAGAAAGGTAAAACTATCCTTAAAATTATAGTATTTCATTAATATTGGCCATAACTTTTATTCTAAATCTCCAAAATCACCATAATGGAGGAGTACTGCTTTTTTAAGAAAAAAATATTTCATAAAATAACAATATCACCAGGCCCAGAGGAAGAAGAGATATTTAATTGCTAAGCTTGACAAGTACATAAAACATGAGATTGAAAGGAGTCAGCATCTTCACCTTCATAAATGCCGACAACACCCAACCATCAATGCCTACAGAGCTACGTCAGTTAGTACACTTAAATGTAATTCTCTCCAAAGGCAAAAACACTGTTGATCAACAACCTTTCAGTAAATAGTCATCGACTTAAATGCTGGATGTCTAAACAATGCACATTAAATTCACTTCAACCAGGCACACATTCTAATTAACAATGTTTATTGGAAATGCCACGTTGTGGTTCAACAATCCTTAAAGGGCATTTCAATTAAACCAAAAGAGAATGACTGAAAAAAAACCAAAAGGTGTCTGGGGAAGAAGGGAGTCTTCTATGACCAAAATGACTAAATTTTGCTCAACTGCTAACTTTGTACCCCTCTCAACGTGATAATGTGATAAAGACAAAATCTTTATTCTAATGGAAAAGAAAAGAAAAAAGGATTCTGGTAACTTACTAAAAGGGCGGCTGACTAAGCATTGTACAAGAATACACTTTGTTTTATAAGGTCTTTTATGCAGAGCCATTACAATATAATCTGTGACAATTGAACATTATTGAACCTAAATTTGGGGTTTGGGTCTTTTACATCAACAGCAAAACAAGAGCAATAAAACAAGTCATAAAAAAAAAAAACTTTCCAAGAATTGATTCTATTGCAAGACCTATTCAATTACAGGACTGAGAATGTTTTTAGAAAAAACATTCTATTCTACCTCACTCCTAAATTATAGACCTTCTGAAAACAGAATTACCAACAACTGGGGAAATGAATAGAAAACATTTCAACACTGGTGAAGCATTCAAAACACGAGTTACAGGGTTCTGTTAGGTCAGATAAATGAAATTAGATGGAGAATAGGACTTGGATCAGAGGGTGGGAAATCAACCAGGACATGAGAAAGCTAATCTCCTGCGAAGACATGCAAACACCATTAGGAGACACAAAGAATTAAGAATAGGTAAATCTCAGAAAGTTAAGAGTTCAGGCTGAGTATGTCTAAGAAATGAAGTAAAAGTTTAGGTGCTTATCTAATACTCTACATAGCACTTAGGTTTGCAAAACTGAGCATGATCATTTGCCAAAAATACCAGCTTTCTTAAGAAATGGCTGGTTTTTCCACCTCCCAACCAGACAGATTTGAGCTTGTCTGATGGCTTCTGCGGACTCTCCTCCTCCTAAGAAACTAGAAATCAAAGATACTCATTTCAGTATTTTTCAACTGTAAGAGATACTTGCACAATACTTTGTTTTCTTAAATTGGAAGGTTTTGAAGGGAAGTCTTAATTTACTGTATTTTACCCATGCATATGAATAAAAAGGAAACAGTATTTATTTTGTCAGTTATTTTTAATGAATGTTAAAGAGCCATACTTTTTGGAAAAATACCCAGTTGGCAGCTAAAATCAATTCCATAAGATATTCCAAGTTGATTATGATATGTGGCTTCTATACTCTTTCCATTTTCTTTCTTTAAAAGGGAATATAATACAAACAAAGAACCAAAATTTTCTTCATTTTGTTCTAAACAAATTCTGTATTGATATGTATAACAAAGCTTCACTTATCTTAGAGACTTCTGTATAGTAATTTTTATATTTCTTAAGCGGACTGGCAGCGAAATAAAATGTTATGTAGGACACACAAGGAGGTGTTTTCAGTGGCAGAGGAACCAAGATGAGTCCATGAATGTAGGCATCAATAGTAAAATCATCCTGTTTTCTAATTTTCATGCACTATTCCATTTTCCTCACTGTTTTTTGAGGAAGCAATCTTATCTGTTATATATGTATGCCTTAAAAGCATCATGGGTACCTTCTGAGGTTCATCATCTTGCCCCTTGTAGCAGGGATGTGCAATAGAGGGTATCAGGAGCTGCTAACTGTCCCCCAATATCTCTTTCCCCTTATTCCACGAAAATTGAAGTCTTCACCATGCAAATGGCTTCTCAAAAGAAAAATTTTATTTTCAAGCCTCCTTTGTAGAGAAATGAAGCAGGTTATTAAGTTTTGGCTAATGGCAGATAAGCAGTCAACTCTCCCTGAGGTTCAGCTACTAAGCACACACACACACACACACACACACACCGTCCCCAAATTCTTCCACTAAGCCTAGGCTCTGGAATGTAGATCTCAGAGTCTGAGAATAATGGTCATTATCCAGAAATGAAGAGCAATGGACTGAAAGAAGGCTGGATCCCTGAGGACTTGAGAAGCAGATCTATCTAGTAAAACTTCCAGATTTTGCAATGAATATCAAAACACTCTCTACGCTATTTCTTGAACTTGCTATGCATTCTTCTGTCTCAGAGCTTTTATACCTGCACTTCCCTATGCCCGGATCTCCTTCTCCCAGTATATCCTAATGACTTGGTCCTTTCCTCACGTGTCCTTACTCAAACATTCCCTCTCAGGGCAGTTACCCAACCATTCCTATTTAAATCACAAACCCATGTCTGTTTTTCCTCTCCTCCTTCCCTGCTTTATTTCCTTTTTAGAACTTATTAATATGCCATATGTTTTCCTATTTATCCTGTTTACTGTCTCTGGTACTAAAATATATGACTCAGTGAAGACAAAAAAATTTATCTGTTTTGTCTTTTCATATACTCAACACCTAAATCAATGACTCACAAATTCCATTAAATATTTGCTGAAATGAAAGAAACCAAGAGTAGAGAGATATCAAAATGAAAGAGTGATCATGATGTTATCATATGAACCTTTCCAACTCACATTACTCGAATGCTTTTTGAACACATAATCTGTGCCAAGCATTAACATGTTAGCTTCACATGTAACATCTCATAGAATCCCAACAAGAGCCTGCCTCAGTAAATATTAGTATCCCATTTTTTACAGGTGAAGAACTTGGGGTATAAACATTCTAAGCAAGTTACTGAAGTTAAGAAAAATATTTTCAGAGAGGACACTGACCAGATTGGTTCCTCTCTGCTTCATCAAAAAGGATGAGGTAAGGAGAAGGGCATCTTCCAGATTGTCTAAATAAAAGATAAAAAAAAATAAGACATAAGTAATAAAACCTGGAAGGGGCCCTTATTCCTTCTTTCCTTCTGTACTCAAGCAAAACAGGGAACCTAACTAAAATTCCTAAAAGCAAAATATGCATAATGATCTTAAGAAAACAGCAGTCACTAATAAAATGCATAAGGGTATTACCCTAATCAGCACGTCTAGACTAGTCTTTTGAAAACTGTACTCATAATGGCAGCTGTGCCTTCCGTATCTGCACTAATTAGCAATCTGCTTTAAATAAGTATCTTCTAAGTGAAAATGAGTCAAAGAAAAATTTCTCAAATTACTTTATATCTTCAGCTACAATAGAATTAAATCATATATTTTTATCCAATATAAGTGGTATATTATAAACATTAGCACTTGCACTCTTTAGATGTGTCTATGGGTACATGTGAGTAGACATATACATAAAAGAAAAAAATGTTGATGGCTTAAGCCCTTTCCAAATAAATAAAGCAATATCTGAATACTCATATTATTTCTTTAAGATTTTATTTATTTATTCATGAGAGACACAGAGAGAAAGGCAATACAGGCAGAGGGAGAAACAGGCTCCCCACAAGGAGCCCGATATGTGACTCAGGATCATGCCCTGAGCCGAAGGCAGACACTCAACCACTGAGCCATCCAGGTGTCTCTACTCATACTATTATTAACATTTTTAAATCATTCTCCAGTTTATTTGGATATGAACAGAATGTGTAAAAAGAGAACAGATATTTCACTCAGATAGAAGTGGTCCCTAATGTTTGTGACATAATCAAGGGTAAGTCACTGTGTATCTCTAATCACTGATCAGTAGTTTCCCCACCAGTAATCAAAGAAAAATATTTACCTTGCAAGAATTTCTATGAGGAATAGAAAGAACATACGTGAAGTGCCTGCATGTGCCTGGCTCCAAGTGGTTGTTCAACAAACAGTAATCATAATTATCACAGTTTTGAAAAGGTAGCTCATGAAACACCCCTCCTCTTTCTTAGGTCAATTATACTTTCTTCCCCCTCTGAAGCCTCAATAAAATAACATGTATCAGATTCTCCTAATTCAGACAACAGGTCAACTCTTCATAATGATGTATTTGGTACAATATTCAAACCCAGCCCCCAAAAAGATAAACCATTTTTCTCTGGATCAAAGAATCTAACCAACAAATCCTAATTCCATCAAAAGTTCTATAGAAAACAAAGTTGATGGGAAGTATGTGGATTTTGAAACCTCTGAAAGAACCTGATCACAGATGATGTGAATGTCTCTTCCATAAACATATTTATTCCCTTTCATACTGAATAATGTTCCAGATGTTTTGGCGAACACTCCTTCAGTGCAGCTGGTGCCTACAGCAGAGTACCTGGGATGTTCTGACGCTTCAGTCATTCTAAAAGATGTGCTAAATAAAATTGCATGCAAGATGTTCACCTCGGCTATCAACAACTGATTGAAATGAAACGATTACTTGGTGAAACTAAGAAATAGCCACTTGAATATGTGTCCATGGTATATAAAAGAATAGTACTAGATCACAGAGAGAAACTTTCAAAGTTTCATTTCAAAAGTGTCATTTGTTTTGAAAATACCATCATAGCAAAGAAATAGACTCCAACTAACTCATTAGATTTGTAATTTGATCTTTGATGATGTATTCATACTAGACTTTGCCCCGATTTTTCAGTTAATGAGTTGAAGGTCAAATGCCCCAAGATTTAGTTCCAAAGAACTAATGGTTGGATTCAAGATGAAAATATTTCATACAATCCAAATAGGAAAGCTGTAATAATGAACACTACAGTGTCTGTGGAACATTCACGTGAAAGCAGCAGTTTCTAACTGCTAATTCCTCCACCCATATACTAAGTCCCTTCCTTTCCTGTCTAAATAACAATGATCCACTCCATCTCCTCTATGTTGTCAACTTTTTTGTATCCACTGGGCCTTCCTGTCAGTATTCCAACTGGCTCAAGTCTCTACCAGCTTATTAAAAACAAAAACTTTCCTCAAGCTTCTGACTCTCCAGCCCTCCTCGCTAGTTCTCTTTTCCCATCTAAAACCAAGGTTCTTAAAAGAAAGGTCTACACTCACTGTCCCCACTTCTTCAGAACTCTACAGAAATATTTCGTAACCAAGGTCACCAGAAAACTTTTTTGTTGTCACAAGCCAAAGGACTCCTTCCACTTTACCTCTTATTTTTCACTATTGTTTATTCACTGATACTCAGAAACCCACTCTTCACTTGAGTTTCCATGACAACACACCCTTCTGATTTCCACGCTACCTCCCTGGATCCTCCTTGTCAGTCTAATTTTCAAGTTTTTCATTCTCTGTCTGCTTCTCAGAGTTTGGTCCTCAGCCCTTTTCTCTACAACCCTTCTTGACAAATCCTTCATCATTGCCAAGGCAATCATTAGTAGTTCCCAGTCATCTTTAGCTACCTCCCAACACCTCTGTTCTCTGTGCAATTTCCTTGCTTCACTGTCCACTGAGTCGCTCAAGTTGGGAACATTCATTGCTTTGATTCCTTCCTCTCCTTTATTCCTCAATATTCAACAGATGGCCAGATTCTGTTGTTCCCATCTCCTAAATGCCACTTGAAACTATTAGCTTCTTTTTTGTCTCTTTGTCCAGAACACTACCCTCCCCTTCCTGGTTGACTGTAATAGACCAGTCTGTTTCTACTTGTGTTTCATCTCTATTCTTCATGCTACCATAAGGAAAATCTTTCTGAAACATACTATCCTGTTTAAAATGTCTCAGTGGCGTTCTCTTGCCCTCATAATACTAAATTACTTAGCATGTTATATTAGACCCTCAGTGATCTAACCCAGGTTTACCTCCCTAACCTCACTTCCCTCTTTGACACCACAGTCCAGCCAGACTGTGCCAAACAAATTCCGACTTTATCAGTATAACACAATCCCCTTCACCTTCCAGTGCAACACACGCCAGCCCTCCTGTTGGAACATCCCCCCTTCTACTTTCATGTCACCAGCATCTATTCTTTCTCTACTTAAGTGCCACCTGCTAACTCCTCTGACATTCTTCTTCACATGACCCATTTAAAGCTTCACAGACCCATTAAGTTTCCAGGAACAGGAGATACTCCAGGGTCAAGCACCTGCTTCAGGGCCCACTAATTCTGTTGATTCATATTTGTCTATGATTCCTGACTTCTAAGGGTTTTTTTTTCTGCCAAGTTGGCTATTATTGTAAAATATTGTCTTTTTATTCATTTCAGCATTTTATTTTTGTCATACCTGACAGGGTTTCTCTGCATGTCTAATTCACAATAATGCAGAAATGAACATTTTTGGTATGGGCATAGATTTCTGATCAACGATACTTCCTATAACACCTTTGCAAGATGACTGACCAGATATTAAGAGGAAAATCTGTGACTCCGGAAAAGAACTGTTAACCTACAAAAAGTCAATTTACCAACACATTTGTAGGATGACTCCTGGTATATAATGAAGCCTGATATAATTCTGAGCCACTACGACATTGTTTTAATCAAGTCAATTAACTACTACATGCTTTAAATTACAAATCAAAAATATTTCACATGATAGATTATTAATTAATTGCAGGGCACATTATCAAGACCTTAAAACATACCATTTATTTAGAATTTTAGCAATTAGAGTATTTGCCATAATGAGTACTAAATTTTTGTGGCTGATTAGAAGTTCTCTCACAACCACAATGAAAGAAAAAGGAGTCTCTGCGTTGCTAGGGCAGGTGAAGCAGAACACAGAAGGTAAACATCTTGGGGACTATTTTCAGAAGGTGATACATTCTTGCGGTGACACCAAGACTGTGGTAGTTTACAACAACTGACTCCTTGGCACAATGTTTCATATTTTCAATGCATTCTAATTTTTGCTTCAAGCATATTAAGGAGATACATGACAAATTTTTAATTGCATGATGAACTTTTCATGGTGGCTCAGTTCAATAATTTTTTCTAATTTTATTTTTGTTTTATTTCGTTTTAGTTGAAATTCACTTCTCTTAAAATAAATTTGTTCCAGAGAAAGAACTTGAAGAGTAAAGATTGGGATCACATATGCTACTTTCAAAAGGTAGTGTTTTTTAACTGCTCTCCACATAAATTTTGTTCAGTATATGCATTCTTTGATCAAGCCAATGTTAAACTCAAGTCTCCAAAGTTGTTTTTTTTTATAGCTTAATTCAAATGAAATTATCTTTAAAAAATCTCTTAGAAGTAGGGTGCCTGGGTGGCCTAGTCAGTTAAGCAACCAACTCTTGATTTCAAGTCAGATCGTGACCTCAGGGTTGTGAGATGGAGCCCTGAGCCCAGCATTGGGATCCATGTTCAGCCAGCCTCCCTCTCTTTCTCTATACCCCAAATAAATTTAAAAAAAAAAAAACTCTTAGAAGCTACACTTTAATATTTGCATAAGCTTTTCTTCTGCTTTTAGAAATATTTTTTGGAAAAAACATTTGAACAATATAGATCTAATATAAAAAACATACACAGAAATGCAAAAACAATAAAAAGCATTCAGATTTCTACCACCCAGAGACAACGTCTTTGACATTTGCTTCATTTTCACATGGCTTTAGGTTTATATTTTTTAAAGTTGTTTTATAAATTTGAGGTTATGCTATATATTGTTTTGTCTCTAGTTATTTTTACATTAAATTAATTCATAGTATTCTTCTCTCATCACTACTTTTTTCCCATGAAAATTCAATATGACACAGATGTGTTTAATTTTTCATTTATTCTTTATTATTTAGGTTTTCCATTTTTTAGTATTATAAATTACACTATGATGAAATCCTTAAACTTAATTCTTTGTCTTCACTCATTGTTTCCTAAGGTAAATTCCCTGAAATTTAATAATTGGATCAAAAATACTATTTCCATTAAATGTTATTTAAATATTTTAATCTATATACATATATATGAATATAAATTTTAATATTGTGTGCAAGGATCATTTATTCCCTGATGCCTCATGTTAGAAGGAATCATGGTGAAATATTTCTTCTTCATGTTAAATATTAATAAGCTCCCTAAGACTTTTATCACCTTATTTTCCTTTTCTTCTTGTACATATAGTTCATACACAAATTAAAATACCAACAGAGGTGTCTCCCTGTGGGGAAACTGAAATGGTATTTCTTTTATTCACTAGTCTTGAAACCAAAGCACTTTTCGTGATCACTTTTCATCATTTTATGGCAGGAGGTATGCAGTGTAGGCTATTACCCAATAACCAGTCAATATTAATATACAAAAAGCTTGGCTGGCCAGTTCAAACCCAACAATAATACTTGAATTACAAATTATATATATATATATATATATATATATATATATATATATATATATATATAATGCAAACACTGATGATAGTGTTGCTCAAAATAAATATATAGTTACAGCCCTTTCTCCTGAAACTTCCCAAATTAATTAGAAAACTTATATTAATTTTCATCACTGCAAATTTCACAATGCCTTCATTTACAATACCATTAAAGTCTTTTTTACAGGGATTAGAGAGGGTGCATACTAACCAAGCACACATATTGCAGGTGCAAATTATCAGTAAATTAGCATTTCTCATATACAGAACTCATTTATTCCATTTATAGCAGTGAACCAGAAAATAAGAAAAAAAGTGATACAATCAAAATAGATTTTACCTAATCTCATCCAGTCAAATGCACATATTTCATGCAAAGATCTCAGATCCTCACTCAGAGCCTATTTACAATTTTTTTTAGTTAAAATTTCAACTAGGGTAGAAAACTTATTTTCCAGAGTCACAGATTACATGGAGGTAAATTAGAGCCACCAAGAAAGTATCAGGGCTTGCCTAGAAGTAACAGAGGTCATTTAATGCATTGGAGTAAACAGCCTCCCATGTAGACTGCAGCACAGACCCATTATAGCAGTATAGCAAAGTTCACACATTGACTCAGAGTCACCAAGAAATGCTGTTATACTCAGTACCTTTGCTTTCAGACCCACAGAAATATGTATTCGGTCTCAAACACAATTTCATAAAAAATGTTTGAAATAATTTTAGGCATTTAAAGACTTATATGGATTTTATCACTAACTCTATGTTTTAATTTCTGATCTATAACAATAATGTTCATTTTTAAATCTTTGACATAATCATAAATATTAACAATGGAAATTCTGGTTAGTTAACCTTGTCTTCATCTTAACTGTCTTGCATAGCCATCAAAGATATTATTGGCTCAAGTTCTACAATCAAAGGATTCAAATAACCTCAGGAGCTAATTCCACTCACCCAAACAGAAAATAGGCCCAATTTTCCAACTCACAGGTATTTTCTTGGCGTACCCTTACTGGGTTATACCAATTAACCTCATTCCATGGGAGCAGGTATTTTTACTATTATTTACTATATATTTGTTTAATGATCATATTTAATATATTACTATATATTTAATAGATTACTATGTAATCTATAGTAATATTTATAGATTGTTGTTCTATAGTGAATAAATTATGAAATTTCAACTCAGTCCACACGTTGGATATAGATGCTTGATAACAAATGTTTTTAATAACATGAATTTGTGGACATATGACACTGAATACAGTTGAGAATAGGGTCATATTTTTTCAACAATTTGACTTTTTTCTAAAGTTACTATAGTGACATGGTTATTAGAAGTTTATGCCACCAAATTTCATCTGGGCCCTTGCTTCTTCTCAGCTAGTGTCTAATTCATTTCTTGTTGATTCTCCAGGTTGGATTCCTGAAGACAAATCTTCATTTTCCCTGGTCTCACAGAGCTTCCACCCTGTCTTCTTTCTTCTTCAACCTCTTCCTAATTTACCCCCTGCCTTCTAAAAAAGATTATATCCTAAGGCCTTCTGAGTTCCAATAGATCTAGCTAAGATACCTGATTTTGTCACTCAAAATTCCCTCTGAAAATCCTATTCACTGTCAACTGCTATTCACAATGCTTATGAAAAATAAGACTAATCTGTTGTCAAATAATGGGAGAAAAGTTATTCTTTCATTAGTGTGGCTGAACTGGAAAAACAAAAGAAAAACAATTCTTATTAGCTCACTCTGTGTATGTTTTAATTTCTGACCTATAATAACAATATCTATTTTTAAATTCTCAACAAAATGATAAGTATTCATAAACATTCAGCAATTCTATCAACCTGGTCTTCACCTTAACTGTTTTCAAAGATCAATTACCAGCTCTAATTAGTAGCTCTAGGATCTGTATCAGCACCACCACCCCAAAATTAGAAATTCAGTGCTCCACTTTATCGGCACTTGTTTCTTAGGCAGTCAAGGTCCTCTTCTTGAACTAATTACCTCCGCCACTACCCCCATCACATTCATAAATTCTTTTTCTGCAACTCTGCAATAACATACTACTCAGAAACAACCTTCAAGAAGGAAGCAGAATACAGGTGATCCTTCCTGCATGATACAGTTGTTAAATGTAACATATTTGAGTCAGAGCAAAAACACAAGAGATTCTGAGAGAAACCCACCTTACGGTAATTGCATTTTATGTTCTTTTTCCAGTCTAAGATTCAGAGAACCCTTCAGAGAAGGAAAAAATACTTGCCTCAGTCCAGTAGACCACACTGTGTAAAAGCCTGCTAGACACTGGGAACTAGAGCTATGATCCTCCACTTCTCACTGTCAATGTTTTTCAAAAAGCAGATTTATGTTAAATAATTCTACCTTTTTATTTAGTCCCATGAGATCTAGTTTCAATCTATATTGTCCTGTTCCAACAATATCCTCAAAAACTCAACAATGACTTTCTAACAAACCCAAAGGCCTTTGTTCTTAGGTCTTTTGTTGTTGTTGTTGTTGTTGTTGTTGTTGTTGTTGTTGTTGTCGTTGTTCTTAGGTCTTTATTTTTCTTGGCTTCTCAGCAACATATCATTGTTGAAAACTCTTCCTTTAACATTCTTCTACTCTGATTGTTAGTCTCTCTACATTAGCATTTTCTAAATTGTTTGCTTCAAATCAGTGGCCAAAAAAGATGGGATTCAGAAGAATATTTAGAGTCAATTAATTTGCCAAACATTGCTCCCTTAGAAGATTCATAGTCCTTATTAGCTTATGAGAGTCTCTGTGAAGTGTGACACTATGACAAACTTCCACAACTGTGATAAGCCCAAAGTTTCCAAACTTTTTGAACTACAGAACCCACTTCAATGTTTATCACATGTTAACACCTTTGATAATAGGCTGCATCTAACAATCAGTGGCATCTTAAATCACTGCTAACTGGCAAAAGTAACAGTGTAGTAGATAATGATCTTTTCTTTTGCATAGACAAACAGTCATAGCTGTTCATGTTTTCATCAAAGCAATCGAATAGTGTGTTTTGTTAGTACTATACATGCCAATTTTAATTACTATTTAAAATGTCTTCAAAAAGAATACACTCTAACTCAGCATTGAACAACAACAACAAAAAAATGTATTTTCTAAGCAGAAAGCGAATTAGACCAGTGGGGTATAAACTGATTTTAGTGAAGCAAGTATTTGTCATTAGAAATAACGGCAATTGAAGGGAGCCTAGGTGGTTCAGTCAGTTGAGTGCCCAACTCTTCTTGATTTCAGCTCAGATCATGATCTCAGGGTCATGAGATTGAGTTCCGCGTGGGGCTTTACACTCAGCATGAAGTCTGCTTGAGATTCTCTCTCTCCCTCTCTCCCTGCTCACATGCTCTCTCTAAAATAAACATATAAAATCTAAAAAAGAAAGAAAGAAAAGAAAAAGAGGAGAGGAGAGGAGAGGAGAGGGGAGGGAAAGAAAGAAAGGAAACTGTAATTATTTAGTTTTCTTACAAAATATCAACAAATTACTTCATGGGATCATAGAAAGGAACTACACATAGATGAATTATGTTTGTTACTGAAAAAGAGATACATGTTGCCTAAGCTATAGCAAGTAATTTAATGAAAAACTGGAGAAATTGCTAAATATCTCAAAATAAACCAAAGAAGTTTCAAGAAATGGGGGTCTAGTCTCACAGGACTATTGTTAGTGTTGTAGCATTGCATCAGAGTTTAATTGCCAACATTTTTCTTTTTTTTCCTGTTAGAGGCACATAAAGTAATGGTGCATCTTAAAATTAATATCTTCAGTTCTCTAAAGCATGACATTAACATGCTATTAAGCTAGTGTCCTTTACTTATGAAATGTTGCTCTAATTTTCTTTATATTTCAGTCCATTGCCTAGTTTATGCCTTCCTACCACTCCCCTAAATATTTGCACCCCCACCTCACACTGAATACAGTTATTACCTTGCTTTAATTTTCCTATAAACAAAATGGCTAGATCCCACCTAGCTTTCCCAGTTGAATGTATAGGACGAACATTCTCACAGATCTCCAAATGCAAGGTGTCGTGATCATGGAAATAAAAGATACAAAAGGCAAACTCAATAACCTCAAAGATACCACCACAAATTTATGGATCATCCAGACCCAACGCATGGGCTTCACATCCTCCTTCAGAATATGATGCTACTATCAGAGAAGAACACTGAAAGTTCCCTAGTAAACAAGCTTGTTCTTCCAGGATCAGAACTTTCTCTAATGAATCATGATTCATGATTCATGGGTCCTTAAGTGCTACTAAGATGTGTCTTCTGATGGGTGACAAAACAAATAATAAAAATGTAAATCTCTAGGTTGCAAAGAAACCAGAGAAATCTTTGTGAAGGATGTGGTCAAATCAACTTCTCCTCTTGCCAACATCCATGACATACCTTGAGCCTGACCAGCTGGCAGAAAGTAACCAAAGTAATTAAGGGAAATCAGATAATAACTAGTTTTATAGCAAGTTCCCGTATGTGTTATCTATATGGCACATACTACTTTGAGTGTTATCAATAATCTCATTTTACTAATGAAAAGCATCTTCCAGAAATTTAAGACATTTTCAGAGAAATACAGAGCTATAAAGTCATTCAGTGAGTGCTCTAAACTTAGTACTCTTGAGATAAATAACACATCTGATATCCTTTATAGAAGTCACTGCAGGGGGATATCCAAACTGTGCCTAAACACCTCCAATGGTAGAAAAATAAAAATTTCCCAAGGAAGCTCAGTCCAACTTTAGACAGGTCATAGCTTCTCTGGGAACCTGAACTTCGGGAGCCCTGGCACTTCAGTGAGCAAGGGAAGTGAGCAAAGGAAGAAAAGAGAAGGGGAATGTGGCAAACTGACCCAACTGTAATTTACATCCCTGAGTTGGTGGTCAACTGCCCATCTTGCTACACTCAGAGGTGGGCATATTTGTTCATGCTTTGGCCTGCCCGTGATATTCAAAAAAGTCTAATTCAGAGGGTAGGTGTTCAGAAGCTGAAATAGGGACAATAAGCTTTATTTGATATCCAGAAAGGCATCTTTGTCATGAGCAGGGCCTGATTCTACTGTTAAGAGGATGGAGATGCCAGGTTGTTCCCTGAGAAGATACTAGAAGGGTTGAAAGCAGAAAGATAAAAGAAGCAGGGTATCGAGAACCTAAGCAAGTGGATGGAGATCAAGACAGCAAATGTCAGTTAACCACAGCAGTAGACCACATTAGAAATAGGATCTGGGCCAACTCTGCAAGGACTGAAGGATGTTTTACCATGAAAGACATTATAGATTTAGGCTTGGGCAAGACCTGACCAACAGGTATGTCCAAGCCACGTCAGCTTAGGCCAGAACTGCCTCACTAACGGGGCCTCATTAACTGACTAGAACTACGTCTGCACAGAAATAGCATCACTAAGGGTTCAGGAAGTCTATGAATAAGGCTACATGTTCTCTAGATTCCCAGAACTCAGCACAAATTCTAGCAACCAGACTCAACAAATATTTTTTGCATAATCAATGGACATTAGAGGTATAGCTCATGTTCACTTAAAAACATGTAGAAGAATGAAACACTATGTAGCAATGAATATGCACAAACTATAGAACAGGCTAAGTCTCACTGACATAATGTTGAGCAAAAGAGTGTGAGACAAATATTACATATGGAACAATTCCATTTATATGGAATTTAAGAAAAAGGCAGAGTTAAATGATGATAGAAGTCATAATAGTGGCCACCTTTGGGTAAGGGTATTGATTAGGGAGGGACACAAGAGAACTTCCAGGAATGTTGGAAATGTCTTTACTTGGTAGTTTTCACAGATGCACAAATATGAATTTTTTCTTGAATTAAGAAATCTCGAGCTATACAATTATGATTTGGGAGTTGTATCACAAAAAAAAATATTTAAGTACAGTTCATGTTATTTTGAAAATTTTCTGTATATTGAATACAATTGGTTTCTCCACAGTTCCTATTATTCATAATTGTACCATGAGGGGCTAGAGAACAAATATATTTAAGTATGTCATATATTCAAAGTCCTCAACTACTTTTCCCTAAAGATGCCCCTCTCTGGGTTGATTATCCCAGGTCCTTCAGCCAAGTTATCAAATTCCTTCACTTAGGGAAGTGGTCTTAATTGTAGAGAATCTTAAATACTTTTTGACAAATGATGTCCTAACCTCCTGAATAAAAAGATCTACACATAATAGTCCTGCCTATAGGGTGAACTTCTGGAACATCAGCTGCCCCAACAATTTCATAGCTTGCTGTCCCTTAGCCAATAAAGTACCAGTGTTCTAGCTCACAGTGGCCACTCTGAGACATAGCTTTTAAAAACACAATCTAGGCCTGGGAAAGCACCTCTTCCCTTACAAAGGGACACAAATTAAAAGGGGTGTATTGTTTTGACCCTGCTACACTTGTGGCCTATTTCTGAGAGTTGTGAAAAGAAATATGGATCTAAGAATTGAATGTAAGCAACTCATTTCTCGAACTCAACACTTCTTCAATAAAACTACATATCAATTCTACTAATTACATAACTAGACAAATTCGGTCTAAGGTCTAGAAATAAAATTATAGTACATTGTGTTCTTAGTACTATAGATATTTAGATGGCATAATGTTTTATTGTAGGGAGTGGACTTATGCACTTGAAGGACAGCATCACCGGCCTCTACTCACTAGATGCCAGTAGCACCCCCTCCCCGTTATGACAACCAAAAATGTCTCCAGACATCACCAGGTGTCTCACTGCCCACATTGAGAGCCACCATTCCAAGTCATTCATAAAAATATTTAAATTTTTTGATATATATTTTCTACCAAGCTCACATTTAAGAAGTATGGCATCTTGCTTACCACTCACATAAATTGAGAATTTCCTAAATAATACTATTGCTTTACCATCCCATGTATAAAAACCCTAATAATGAACAGTTTTAATATATAATGATCTCACTGCCCTCATTTTGCTTACTGAGATCCCGTGATAGTAAAAGTTTGGCTTTAATTATTATTAATCGTGAAATTCTATTAGGCTCTTCTGTCCATACTGAAACCACCACTTTCTAAAATCCCAGCCTAGAAATGGTGCACCCACCCAAGCCACTCATTCCGCGTGCATCAAGGTTGGAGGAATGTAGATCCAATCACCTCAGTAGAAACTGAAGTCATACTGAGAAGGTGAAGATTGGAAGGACTGAGTCAAAGAAGGAATGGTATGTGAAGACTGGCCAATGAGTCAGAATTTTCCCTTTACTCTCAAACTAAAATACATGTGCTTTCTACCAGAAAGTGTTCAAATCAGTACTTATCTTCCAAAGGAAACTGTTGTTCTGTGGCCCTGCTATTTTCTGGTTTATCTAGGATGCCAGCTTGCATAGAAATCCGAACCAACACTTCCCACATTGTTTAAATGAAGAAGAGAATTCCATTTACTAAGCAACTTATTTGCAAAAGAACTTACAGAACATAATTTGGCCCCTATATTCAGGGCCTTGAATGAATAGGAAAATATGGAAGGATGGCACTCTTCTCTACCCACCCTCCCTCACCCCATCACCCCCAGTCATCACACCCCATTTGCAGGTTCTGTTGCTCAGGGAAACCACAGCAGTACCTGCAAATTCAATATCATATAGAGTCTGACTTTGTGATCTTTAGGGAAAACAAGAACTCTTCACACCTTTTAGCATCTGCATTGCAGACAACATAGAATTGCGTGTTTTCAACATCATTTTTCACAGAAAATGGGGCTCCAGAGCTTTTCCTAAGCTAAATTATTAACATCTTGATAGAACCGGCTTCCAGTTAAGATGACAGTGAAGATGTACTTTGTACATTGTCACACTCAATGTTTGGAGAACAGAAGGAAGGGAAGGAAGGAAGTTCCATTTGCATCCTTTCCCAACATACCTCTCTTAACCTTACTTTGCTATCTGTAAGAAGGGAATATTTGTACTTACTAAAAGGAGTCAACCAAGTCTCACAGTAACTAAAACATAGTAAATAAAAAAGTCAATTGTATTCCTTCCTCCCTCCTATCCTTTCACCCATGAGATACCATGAGCTTTTATTTTGTTGGAAAGAGAATAACAGAAAAAGATGAGGTGGAGAGAAAATAATAAAATAGTGAGGTAGAGAAACAGAAAGCGGACAGCAAACAGGGTGCTGCTGAAAAATAGAATAAAATAATTCACCCTCTGGCAATTCAAACTTCTCAGAAAGAATAGTAACAAATGATTACGACACTGAAAATTGGAGGGTTTTTCCTTCTGTTATAAAGTCATTTTGAGAATAATTTCTTTTTAATGTGGATAGGATTTATCAGAAAATGAACCCTCTTATCTACTACAGCTAAAAACATGTCCTGAAAACTAAACTTTACAATTGATTCTTCCTATAGCTCCTTCTGATCATGGTATTCCAAAGACACTGCAATCTAAACATTGGAACCAGAACTAAACAAACTGTGCCATTATCACCAGGCCAATGACAAGATTTCATACCCCTCCTTACTTTCTGCCTACGTTGCAGAGCTGTAGAGTGGTAAACTTTCAAAATATAAACTATAATAAACTCAAATAATATTAGACATGACTCACTCACCAGAAGAAGCAGAATTCAATCATTATTAATTAGTGTGCTTTTGATTATCAACTTAGACGTTATCCAAAGGCTAATCTCATATATACAGTTGAAATATTAACCAAGAATGCTGATAACGTAAAGGATTTACTCACTTGTAATCTTCACCTAGATTCCTGAGCTCATAAAGTTGGTGATATAAATTTATTTTCATCTTCGTCTCTGTAAGAAACTTTTTCAAAATTTTACCCAAATCCCTAAAAAAAATTGGCTTATGTTACCTGAAAGACTAACCTTTGCTTTCATTATGAACTGCATCATTATTTGTCTTATAAAGGTATTTTTGAATAGGTTTAATTTAAGTAAAGACTATTTTTTCAAGGACAACCTAATATATAGGCATTAAAATCACTTCAGTTGATATCTTTAATAAGCTATAACCAGATAATCAAGGGCTATAAAGGATTAATTTTTCTCTTACATTATCAAAGAACAGCTGTAAAAGTACAAAATCCACTGTTAAACCTGTGTTTACAGTTCTAATGGCAGATTTATAAAGTAATGTGTATAGCAACGGTTTCTCTATCATTTTTTTTTCTTTCTTTCAACAGAATTGAATACCCTCTTTCTTTTTCAAGCCTAATGTTGAAGATTCCATGGTAACTGACTTTTATTTGGTTTCCTTTCTCAGCTTTTGTTCTTTTCAAGTTGAAAAAATATTTTACTTAAAAATACGAGGAAATCAACAATCTAGTCTTCATTGTATTTAACTCCTAAGACTTTTAAGAAAATATAAAAGTTCTCTTAAAGTCTTGCATTAGATCATAACATTGAATAGAATTAAACTGGAATCATAGGACTGAAATACAATGTAGTGGCTGAAATACTGGATTGAATAATTCTGTTCCATTTCCCAATCACTTTTCTACATTTCTTATTTTCCTCATGTCTGTAGAGAAGGTACTGCAAGTTGTGAGAATTACCAATTACCTCTTGAGTTGTAACAATAGCCCACTTACTCAAAACTTATGGATTTAAATAATTCTATACATAAAATAGAACTGAGAATGCTTCCTACATCTACTCATTTCAATAAATATAAAGTGATCATTAATAAGCCTGGCTCTGTTAAGGCAGTTGAAGCTGTTCTTCTCAGTATAAAATCGTATAATTAACCCATAGCTAAAATGAACATTTTTTCCTATTTATATTTTGATTCCATTTTATATTTTAATGAATTTATTGATGGCTTGGAGCTGAAAAATTCAGTTTGGAAGCCTCCAACAACACTTTACTTTTTTTAAACTGCCAAAAGATATAAATACAAAAGTGGAAGGATTCTTTTTCTTTCTTCAAGTTAAATGATTTACAAGTGAGTTTCAATGTTTAATGTAAATGTTTTATATGAATTGCAGAAGTTTTAAAAACTATTTCTATTAATGAGTTACCTAACTCTATGAAGAAAGTCAAAATTATAAGCTTAATTTAAAAATTAGTAATACCACTTGGTTACCAGTAATTGATACCAGAAAAATCAGCAAGAATATAGAACAAAAGAACCAATGAACCAACAGGATCTAATTGACATACACAGAACTCTCCACCTAGTAACAGCAGAATACACATTATTTTCGAGGACCAGTGGAACATTTACCAAGATAAAGCATATCCTAGGTCAAAAACAGATGTTAACAAAATTTAAAGAACTGAAATCATACAGACTATGTTCTCTAACTATAATGGATTCAAACTAGAATAACAGAAAAATAACAGAAAGATCTTCAAACACTTGCTAACTAGAAATACCTGTTTAAGTAATCCATTGGTCAAAGAGGAAACATTCATGAAAATATACAGAATTAAATGGAAGTGAAAATACGACATGTAAATTTTAGAATACACTTAAAGCAGTACTGAGAGAAGTTTACAGCATCTATATGTTACATTGGAGACAAGGAAATGTTTCAAATCAGTAATTAAAGTTTCTAGCTGAAGAAAATTAATGAAACAAAACCTAGATCTTTAAAAAAAATCAATAAAACTGATAATCCTCTAGCAAGATTGATAAAGATTAAAGAGAGAGAGGAGACACTATAATCACCCATCTCAAATAAAGGGATATCACAACAGATCCTGCAGCTACTAAAAGATAATAAGAGAACACTATAACTTGACCCTTATAAATTCAGCAGATTAAAAGAAATGGACAAATTCCTCAAAAACCACAAACTATCACTGCTCAGCCAAGATGAAATGAATATCTGAATAGCTCTAGGATTGTGAAATAAATTTGTAATTAAAAGTTCACCTACATAAAAAGGTATCTTCAGATCCAGGTGGTTTCAGTAGAGATTTTTACCACACAATCAAAAAGAATTAACATGAATTTCACAGTCTTTCTCCGAAGATTAGGAATAGGAAGAAATACTTCTAAACACATTTTATGTGACCAGTATGACCCTGATACAAAAACAAAGACAACACCAAAAAAAGAATGAAAAAAAAAGAAATGACAGAGCAATCTCTTATTAATTTACATACAAAAATCTTCAACAAAATATTAGCAAACGAAATCCAAAAACATATAAAGAGAATTACACACTATAACCAAGTGAAGTTTACTCCAGTTATTAAAGTTCACTATTTGGTTCAATATCTGAAAATTAATCAATACATCATATAAACAGACTACAGGGAAAAAATCATATGATCAAATCAATTGATTCAGATAAAGTATTTGACAAAATCCAACACTCACTCATTATAAAACTAAAACTTTCAGTATTGTAGAATAAAGGAACATTTCTTGAACCTCATAAAAAGTATTTACATGAAAATCTATAGCTCACAGCATACTTAATGGTGAAAGAATGAATCTTCTCCTTCTAATATTGGGAGCAAGAAAAGGATGTTCACACTCACCATTCTTATTTGACAAAATATTGGAAGTTCTAGCCATTGCAATAAAATTTCCTAAAAAATAAATTTCCTGTATGAAATGGAAGAGAAGAACTAAAACTATCTACATTTGCAGATGCCATGACTGTCTACATAAAATTACCAACAAATCTACCTAGAACTAATAAATAAGCTCAGAAAAGTCATAGAAACTAAGATAAAACATGCAATACCATTTATAATTTCTCCAAAGAAAATTAAAAACATGGGTATAAATCTAACAAAATATGTATGACAAAATACTGAAATGTTAATGAAAGAAATAAAAAAAATCCATAGAGAAAAATTATGTTCATAGATGAGTCAATGTAATAAAAATATCAATTTTCCCTAAATTTATCTATAGGTATAATGAAATCCCTATCAAAATCTTAGCAAGATTTTTATAAACATAGCGCATCTTATTCTAAATATTTATGAAATTGAAAGGTCCCAAAATAGCCAAAACAATTTTGAAAAGAATTATGTGGGAGGTATTCCTCTTCTCAATGTTAAGACATACTATCTAGCTACAGTAATCAAGACAAAGTAGTAATAGTGGAGTGATAAACACAGATCAATTTCCATTTCTGAATGGAAAATTCAGAAATAGGTCCACATAAATATGCACAATTAATTTTTGGCAAAGGCACAAAAGGAAGACAATGAACAAAGAATAATATTTTCAATAGTGTTGGAGCCACTGAATATGACATAGGCATAGGTTAAGAGCCTTAACCTAAACCTCACACCTTATTTAACTCAATGTAAAACATAAAACCATAAAATATCTTAAAAAAAAAAAAAGCACAATCTGCAAAAGGAAAGCTTGATGAATCAGACCTCATCAAAATTAAAACCTTTTGCTCTGTGAAAGATCCTGTTAAGAGGATGAAAAATGAATTATGGATTGGGAGAAAATATTTGCAAATCACATATCCAATAAAAGACTAGTATCTGGAATAAAGAACTCTCAAAATTCAACCTTAAAAAATAAATGATCCAACTAGAAAGTAGATAAAAGACATGCAAGACATTTTGCCAAAGAGGCTATACACATGGCAAATAAGCACATGAGAAGACATTCAGCATTATTAGTCATTAGGGAAATGAAAATTATAACTATAAGGTATCACTTTATACCTATCAGAATGGCTAAAAATAAAAAAATAGTGATAAAACCATATACTGGCTAGTGTGTAGAGAAACTAGATCGCTCATACATTGCTGATGGGAACATAAAATGATAGTTCCTGTGGAAAACAACTTTGCAATTCATTTGTAATTAACAATGGAGCTTAGCATACCACAAAGCAATTATACTCGTGGGCACCGGGCCCAGATAAATATTTATTTTCATCAAGAAACATGTACAGAAGTGTTCACAGCAGCTTTAATGATGATCGCTGGAAACTACCCAAATGTCCTTCAGTGGTGAATGGTTAAACTGTGGTATATCCCTACCATGGTTACCAATCAGCAATATAAAAAACTATTGATGAATGGTACAATCTGGAGACATCTAGAAGAAATTATATGGAAGCCAGTGTCATAAAGATGCATACTGCATGACTCCATTTATATAACCTTCACAACAAAATAACACAACTGCAGATATGAAGAATATAGTAGCAGTTACTGTGGGTTAAGGAAAAGAGATGAGAGAATGAGTGTAGTTGTTGAAGGGTAGCATGAAAGAACCTTGTAGTCATGGTTAAGTATTACAAATGCAGTTAGGCAAAGCACAGGTGATACAACTGCACGGAGCTATACACACATAAATAAACACACACACCACTGCATGTGTAACTAGAAAAAATCTGAATAAACTCTGGACTGTACCAATATTAGTTTACTGGGTTTGATATTGTACTACAGTTTTGCAAGGTAGGTTGGGTGAGGAGTGCATTGGATTTCCCTTTACATTTCTTTGCACATTTCTGCAAATATATAATTATTGCAAAGTATAAAGTTTTTTTAAAAGTTAGTAAATGAAACAAATCAATTGGGTATAAGGCACATGCAAAGTCAAAGCCAAATATAGATCCTCTAGAATATTACTCACAAAAGAATAATATTTTTAAGGTCAGCTAGCATATAACTTTCTCATTAATAATAAAACAAGTTGGTTGCATGCTTCCCTAAATCAAAGGTCATCAATTTGTCTTAAACCATTTCTCCCTTTAAAATGGTATAAATTGTTAAATTATTATAGTTGGTTTGCCTACAGTACAAAGGTCTTCATTTCTTCTAGATTAGTCTATAATCTGGGCCATAGGGATATCTTAATTAAAATTAAACAGTTTTAGGAAATTTATGAAAATTAGTAAGTTTTTGGGAGGTAGCATGAAAGAGTTCATACTTTCTTCCTTTTAAAAGCATCCTGTAGTGAATCCCATTGATAATTTCAAAACAACTCACTGTGACATGATAAAAGATTAAGTCTTTCAAATTTTAAAGAGTAATTTAAAAAGATTTGGTCATTTTTATGTGTATATCTTTTTTTAAACCAAAAATTCTTAACTTGAAAAAGAATTGCTTTTTCAAACTGTATTCAGTAGTCTTGAAAAATGGAATATTTTAGGACATGAGCAAAGTGAAATTTTTGAACTGGAAGCTGTACTTGTTTCCTGTAGCTGTAATAAATTACCAGAAACTTGGCGTGTTAAAACAACAGAAATTTATCCTCTCACAATTCTAGAGAACAGAAGCCCTAAATCAGTATTGCTGGACTGCAATCAAGATGTCAGAGGCCTGTTTCCTTCAGAAGCTCTAGGAGAGAATCCATCCCAGTTCCTGGAGGCTGCTGGTAACCCTTGACTTGTTGCCACATCACTCCAATCTCTGCCTCCATCACCACACTGACTCTCTCTGCCCAGATGAGATTTCTCTGCTTCTCTCATATAAGAGCACTTGTGAATGGAGTTAGAACCCATGTAGATAATACAGAATAATCTTTCCAAGTGAAGATCCTTAATTCAATCTGGTCTGCAAAGATCTTTTTTCCTTAAAAAATAATATTTACAGGTTCCAGGGATTAGGACCTACTATTTTTGCCATTATTCAGCATACTACAAGGGAGTCAATAACCATGGTTTTGGTTCTTCTCAACTTCTGCTTAGTGTAGATAGGCAGTAAACA
Source organism: Nyctereutes procyonoides (assembly GCF_905146905.1). Lineage (NCBI taxonomy): Eukaryota > Metazoa > Chordata > Mammalia > Carnivora > Canidae > Nyctereutes > Nyctereutes procyonoides. Next base: position 8,438,420 of record NW_026575132.1, read on the forward strand.
ACTAGATGTATTTGCATGTTGTTAATTGTGCATCTTAGAGTAATTTAGTAGACTTTTTTCTTTTATTTCCATTTTCAAAGGTCTTTTTCAGATAACAGACTTCTACAAAAAAAAAAAAATAAGGACATTACCAATGTTGTTAACAAATTAAAGCACATAATAGAACAGCTAAATTGTACTACTACTAAGGATTCCAAATCTAATTTTCTATTTAAATGGAATGGGCATATAAGGAATAAGAAAAAAGATAACCAATAGTTATCTTTTGGGAAAATGTTCAGCCTCACTACTAAGTTAAAGAAAAGCATATGAAATCAATATCCTATTTGTAAATATTGAACAAGGCAATAAATACCCACCTAGCTTTAACCGATCTTAACATGTTGTCATATTAGCTTTAAATATTTCTTAAAAGATATATAGTTGTAATGGAAGCCCCTTGAACGTCACCTCACTGGTTCCTTTCCCTTGTCCTCCTTTTCTAGAATAACATATTACCACTTCTACACATTTTTCATTCCCTTACTACATATATGTGTTCTCTTTACATATTTACTACTTATCTGAATTTAGAAGTAATCAGTATTGTTCCAGTTGCTATTTTTCTATTAATACACATAGATCTAATTCATTCATTTATATTGCTTAAGTTTCCTTATATGGCTATACACATATTTACTAATCCAATTCTCTTTGGATGGAAAGGTTTCCAAAGTTTTATTATTATACAAATGTTTCAATGGAGATAACATTTTTCATGTCTCAAAATGACAAAAGACTGAATTAAAATAATCCATGCTGATGAGAATTACTGTTAGGAATGTAATTTGATACGGTTTTTCTGAAAAAAAATTTGATAATATGTACCAAGACCTTAAAAAATATGTATATCAAAAAATATTTGATAATATGTACCAAGACCTTAAAAAATATGTATACTCATTAACCCTATAACCTTATTACTAAAAGTGTACTCTTACCAGTATTTCTCAAAGTGTGATGCTCAGACCAGGAACATCAACATACGCAGAGTCTCAGGACCCTGCCTCCAACCTACTCCCCATCATAAGCCTTGAGGATGGGAATATGCAATTTGTGGTTTACCAAGACCCACAGGTGATTCTAATGCATGCTAAACAACTGAGCAGTTGTTTTCTGGTCAAAAATTCTCAAGGAGGTTCACTACACAATCACTTTTAATAAAAAGGTAGGACTCATCCTCAATGTCCTCCAAAAGGAAATGGTGGTATAAATGAAATATAGGATAAAAAATGTAATTACATGGGAAAATAGCTTCAATATTATGCTATAAGAAAATGGCACGATCTGAAGTTCTATATATAGCAAAATAACTTTTATAAGTTATATATAAAAAAGTTTTATATACACACATCTACACAGCATCCTATTCAAAGGTATTAAATGAAATAAGAATACTCACATACACATATAGTTTGATTTACTATATTGACATTTAGGTAACACGTCATTCATTTATGCCAGCATGTAACTTCACTAATCATATTTTTTAACTATGGCAAAGTGATAAATAATGCTTATGGTTTTATGAACATAAATAATTGCAACTGAATTTTTTTAACTCCAAATACCCTGATGCTTTGGTGAACAAACAGGTTCCCAACAGGGTAAATTGAGGGGTTTTTTAAAATGTTATTTTATATAACCATTTGCTTAAAATTGCTAGACATTATTTAGATACAACCTTGAACACATATTCTAACAGTCTATTAATAGAAATATAGGGAATGGGAACACCTGGGTGGCTCAGCAGTTGGACGTCTACCTTCCACTCAGGATATGATCCCAGAGTCCCAGCATGGAGTCCCACATGGGGCTCCCTAAATGGAGCCTGCTTCTCCCTCTGCCTGTGGCTCTGCGTCTCTATCCCTCTCGCGAATAAATAAATCTTTTTTTTTTTTTAAAAGGAAATATAGGGAATGTTGAAGCTAGGTGGTATGATACCCAGTGAAATAGAAATAAATTCTATATCAACAGACCTTGTAAATTTTTTTTAAAATGAGCTTTAAATTGTTTGGCACTTGAAATCTTGTAAAGTTCTTAGTATTCTCTATGGTTTTCAAATGAGTCATTATAACCTCAATGTTCATTGCATAATTCAAATGTTATTTAACTTATTATATGTAACCTTATTTTTAAAATATATATATATATATATATATATATATATATATATATATATATACATGTAGTTTTGCTCCATCTGATGTATATACCATGATAAAAATTTAATTCCAATTTTCCTGAACTGGAAAAAAGGTTTTTGTCTGAGCTCTGTAGCACTTACATTCAATTTTAACTTGTAATTCTCAATATGTTCCTATTACATCCAGAGAATAATAGGGAGCATGCCTGCAGCTAGTTTAATACCTTTAAATTCCTATGGATCACAATGAAATACCATGTAGCCCAGCATGTTTCATATTTCAAAGGTTGTGGGCTGTTAACATTGTACTTTTATTAAAATTCCTATTAATTTTTTTCCTGTCAATCTGAATATAAAATTATCATTTCTCTAAGAATAAAAAAGTGAAGAAAATATTACTTTATTTCCAACTAGTTATCTAGCCAAAAATGGAAAAAGAAATTTAGAAAAAGCCAATTATATCACAGCCTAATAATAGCTAATTTTTTAATATTTTAATATTGAAATGGCACAATTATATATCTATTCATGTAGTGATTTGTTTAGTAGGTCCACAATTAAGTCCCTGCCCTCAAGAAGTGCTCATTCTAGTGGGAGTGGCAGACAACAAATACCTAATAATTCAAGTATTAGTACCATGGAAAAGAGGAGCTTCTAAACATCTAAAAAAAAGGTCATCAGAATTAAACACAAAAAGTGGTTAAAGGCAGGCCAAGGACAAAGCAAAGTCTTACAAATGCCCGAGGTGAGAAACTGTTGTTGAGAAGCGCTCCGAGGGTAGAGGGGAGATAGAGTGGCCAGAGAATTATGAGCAAAAAAGAACAAGGTCCAAGATGAGGTAAAGGCAAGCTCAGATCAAACAGCCTCTAGAAATCATGATAGGATATTGAGCTTACCCTAGGAGCACCAGGAAGCCACTGATGTGTCAAAAGGCTATCCCTAAGAACTAAGGGAGAGATGATCACGAGGACACAAAGATGTCATGGTGGACCAGGTGAGAGAGATGGTAGGAATTTGGGGTTGAGGTGATATTATTTCAGATGGAAATGCACAGACATATTCACAGTCTGGGAATGTGTGTTGGAAACAGAACTTGCTTATAAATAGGGTGGAAGTAGATGTGCGCTGTGGGGACTGTGTACAAAGTTAGCCCTTAGTTGGCTTATCTGAAAGGAATGGAGTTGTCATTTACTAAAGTTGAAACACTGGAGGGGAACAGATTTACTGTATGTGGAGGGAGGCCATGTTAACTTTGAGATGCCTGGAAGATATGTAAGTGAAGATATCACAACCAGATATAAATTAATCTAGCACTCAACGAGGGTCTGAGCTAAAAAAATCTAAATATTTAATCTTACCTTTCACTTTCCCCCACAATGGTGGAGGGGGGTGTGGGGAATTAAAAAAGTACCACAGTTCTTTTTCTATATGTGCAAACATACACAATTATTCTTTATAAGAAATTATATTGTTTCTAATCTGATTTTTAACTTAATGTATTTTTAAGCATTTTTTCTTCAGAGAAATAGTTTTCTTCTGAGATACATAACTTTACTAAGCACATAATGTTGATTTCTACAGCTAAACTGAAAATTATTAAACCAGGTTTAATGTATGTACTTTTATAAAGGTACATAATTTCTAACATTTTGCTATAGTAAGTAGTACTGCAATAAACACTCTTGTTTATTGTGTAGTGAAATGTATATAGTTCACAAGAAACACTATGCAATATGTGTGCTTAATGTACACAAAAAGGATTAAATTAATACATCACTTCTAGGCAAGAAGTGAGAAAGAATACATTAAATTTTTTTGCAAAGGACTATAAAGAAAGTTTTAGATTTCACTTATAATATTACACGTTTTAAAGCTGCAAGTATACAGATATCAATTTCAACCTTAGAAATGAAAAGCTCTCAAAAGGATCTTCTAAAGGCATAAATAAATCTATACTATTAGATTTCCTACCCTACTGCCCAGTTGGTCCACACTAAAGACCCTGTTGAGAATGTCAAGGTGCTGCTCACTTTAGCAGCATTTAGCCTCTATCAAGGATGACCCACAAATTCATGAAGCATTCCACTTTGAGTTTCTATTAAAAGAGTAGATCCTAAAAATTCTCACCAACAGGAGATTTTTGTTTTTCTTTTTATTGTATCTATGTGAGATGATGGATGTTAACTAAATCGGCTGTGATAATCCTTTCAAAATATATATAAACCCAACCATCATGCTGTACACCTTAAATGTACACAGTGAAATATGTCAATTACTTCTTATTAAAACTGGGGGGGAAGCATATCAGGTTATCAAAATGTTCCTGGTGAGGTAGGAGCATCTTCAGGTTCTGGAGACATAGATCATTTGTGTCTCCATCCACACACCTGTCTCTATCTCTGATCTCAGTTTACTTGGTCATACCATCATTTGTGTATGTGAGCACTTTTTCCCCCAAATCAAGAGCAAAAGAGAAGCATGTGTCCAAGATCAGATTTCTGAAAGCAGCATGCTGGCCTGTATCCCAGGAAATACAGACGTATTCGATGGAAACCATTCCTTCAGAGGAGGATGCACTCCTTTCTTTAATGTTTTTCTCCAAACTACTTCCATAATAACAACAAAAAGACACGTGGGCAATCTGTTTCCTTTGAAAGTCCATTCACTGCTGAGCTTGGAGGGGGTGCTGGCTCCTCTTAGTAACAGATATCACCTAGACATTTTTTAACTCCCTTTGCTGTCCCCAGTCCCACCTGCAAATTGTAAATTGAAGAAAGAGGTGTCTCAAAAACATGAAATTTTCTTTTGCCTGGTGGGATATCTTTATTCCCGAGTAATTTCTCCAAATAACACCCTTGAGTCTCTGAAAATATAAAAACTGCCTGTAGAGTCAAGGCAAATGAGGGCTAAATCCATTCATTATTTCCCTCTAGACTCTCATTCACCTCTAGCTGTAGGAAGCATCACAAACACAGGATTGATGAAAAGTGTATAAACATATTATCCAGATACTCAGGTTGTCACAGAGAGCATTTTTTGTTCTTGATTTTAATGTAAGCAAAGCTGAGCAGTAGAAATGTTCAGGTGAAAATACAGATTTTTCTTTGTGCAAGATAGCACTTCTCATCTGAATGATCTTATTCTTTGCCTTTGCATTCCATGGCAAATTCTGAAACCAGTTCATATTTGACCTATCTTGGATCCTTACCTATGTCTTCATTACCCACAAGAGATAAGTATAATTGATAAGCAGTCCATGGCCCTAATCTTTGCTTTATTATGAAGGGTCTTTGCATCTCTCAAGATAGTCTAGATTGTGTTTTGGTAGCAAAGTACTCCAAACTCCCAATTGCCAAATACAACTTAATAGTCAACACTCAGGGACCCTGATCAGCAGATCAGCCATCATCTCAAACGTTGCAGTAAACAAACCAAAAAAAGAAATGAGTGCTAAAGGATCTCACAGGATAATTCAACTCTGGCTCAGAAATGGCATAGTCCAGTCACTTCTATTTGCAACTCATCAGCTAGAGCTAAACATATGGTTCCACCAAAGAGAGGCTAGGAAGTACAATCCTAGCATGTTTCTGAAAGCAAAGAGCCAGAAATAGTTGAGGAACAGCAATAAGGACCATCCCATTCCTCTAAAAGAACTGTATTTTTTTCCTTTCAAAAATGTTGTAGGGAAAATTGAGAAAAGTTAACTGGATAGCAAAGTATAGAAAAGCACATATTTTTCATTGTTAAGACTCTGCTTATAAAAGGTAATGTTCCACCAGTTGCATGCACTATTTCTTAGCAAATAACAACAACACGAGAGCTCTTACTCTTATCTCCAAATGTACACAGTTTGGGACTTCGCTCATTTATACCTCACCTTTTTCCAAAAAGATTTTGAGGAAGCTTATTACATAGATACATAAGACAAAACAGAATAAGGAACAGTGAGTCAGGGGAAATGGAAAAGAAGTTAAAAGAGAAAGCTAACAATGAATTAGAATTCAGTATCTGTGACAGGAGATCTGGAATGCGTTTCTAGAAGTCAGTGACAATTTTGGCTCTGAACGCTCCAGGAAACATGCAAAATGAGAAATATGATCAATGGTATCATACATCATACCAACATGATACCAACATATCAGCAAAACATGTCATTACAAGAGGCACAGCCACACCCAGCCCTGGCTCCTCATGGATAGGGAAGGTATAACATGGTGCAGAAAGGGACAAAAAGTAGGTCTACAATAAGCATAACACTATAAAGCTGTGTCATATCTTTTACGGTGGTATCATAGTCACACATCACAAACATTTTTATTATTATTTTCAGGTTTACTGATAATTATTATAATGACTGTTTGTCAACATCCCACATCTTTAAGGTGACCTAGGATATGAATGAAGCAAAGAAACAGGCACTCTCTCCCAAATGGAACAGTCATTAAACCACAGCTCACAAATGGGCATAAAGACTGCTGAATGTGGCCTTTTATTATTTACTTCACACAGTACTGTTTTTGAACTTGAACTTCAACTTTTTTAGGTCTAGAATTCACTCTCCAGTTTGGCCACAACTTCTAACCACTCCTACCATGATCCAATTTATGTCCTCCCTGAAGCCCCTGAAGGAATTCAAGTTTGAGACCCTTGGTACAAAATACAGTGACTCAGTAAAATAGGATGTTTCATAAATTCAGTGTCTATTCCCTCTGTACCAGTTGCTTTTTTTTTTTTTTTGGACCAGTTGCTTTGAGGAAATATAAAACAGTAACTATACTGATGTCTCTCAAACAGCTAAGTCTGCTGAGGGAGATAATAGCAAAACATTTGAGAACATATAGTACTAAAATAACAATAAGAATTCTACATATTTTATGACTCTCTATATTTTAGCAAGCTATTTCACATTCATCACTGCAGTGGGTTCTTTCAGGAGCCCCACAAAACCATCAAAAGAAGGATTATGGTTCCCATTTTTCAGATACAAACACTGAGATCCAAGTAGGTAAGTTGCCTTACTTCAAGTCTCAAGGCTAATCACAGATAGAGCATAAGTTCCATGGGGGGCTCTGTGCTCCACAGTTTTATATCCTATATAGCATTTCATAAGCATTCTCTAAATTAACAAGCAAAAGAACCTCTGAGTCAACACACATACTGATTCATAAACAGGAAGAGTAGAAGAAAGCTCACAGATAAGAATGATAAGAATTCACATGTCACATTATATCATACCCCATATTTGTGAAATTTATAAGAACTAGACACTGTTATGATGCCAAGATGTTTATGACAGGTAGGAAAAATGAAAAAAGCAAAGTACCTAAAAATTTATACAGAAATATAATAATCCCAAATATTCATGAAGGATATCAGTGATTACTCTTACTGCCTTAAAAAAAATCAATGGATTTACTCAGAGGAAAATATGCTGGAGTTTGTGGACTTCAAAAATAAGCAGTTATAACATTTACAGTATTTATTGCAATATTATCTGTAATAGGAAAATATTGGAAGGTACCCTAATGCCCATTGATAAAAGCTAGTAGATCAAAATATGGTATATCATCACAATGGATACTTTTATTTATTTTTTTAAAGATTTTATTTATGTATTTGAGAGAGAACACGAGTGGGGCCAAGGTTTGGGGAGTGGGAAGGGCAAAGGGAGAGGGAGCAGCAGACTCTCTACTGAGCAGGGAGCCAGACATGGGGCTCAATTCCAGGACCCCGAGATCATGACCTGAGCTGAAGGCAGATGCTTAACCAACTGACCCACCCAGGAACCCCCACAATGAATATTTTTAGACTGAAGTTTAAAACCTGATTTAAATACATTATTTCCTAAATTTAATAGGGTAAAAGAAGAATACACAATAAATGGATATTCTATGGGAGAATGAGACAATCTAGTACATCTTTTTTCTTGTCTGTTTTCATGGTTTGTGTGTGATAGAGACAGTTCAAAACCAGGAAATAGGGAGAACCCACCAAATTCAGCTATTTAAGGAAAAGTACTGTAGATGAATCTCAAAAAAAAGTCCTTCATTTGTTAAGAGAACCAGGAATACACAGTCAATATATTGATGTAAGAGGTAAGGAAAGAGGGTCATGTCAAGAAACTGAACACATCCTAAAAAAGGAATATTGCCAGTAGTTCAATTTTTATTTTTAATATGGCCTTGTTATTGCAGACATGCTATATCAAACAGCAATAGGAAGTTTCACACATACTTTTTAATTTTATTGAATTGCCCAAGTCTACCCTTATCCCTTACTCCAAGGAGAGATGTTCTTTTTTTCATCTTTTATTTTTGAATACTCTTAAAAAAATACTTAGCTTTCATATATACATATATATAAATCACAAGATTACTCATGGCAAACATTAAGAAGTTGCATTTCAATTCAGACACATCTCAAAGTGATACAGGGTTTCTAGGGCTGCTGTCTAACCTAAAAATATCAAATCAAGGATTATATCTGAACAAGTATGTTTATGCCATTCTCTGTACAGTAAAATTTTCTTATTCTTATAACAGAATCGAAAGGTAGCACAGTCAGTACACTCTGATTTGCTGTTTCCTTTAGAAAACATGAAGCTGTAGAAACAAATGTTAATCAAGACCTACTAAGTTGTGTTAGAATTCTGGATACGTTCTAATCAAAATCCCAGTTATTCTGACCTTCTTTATTAGTCCTTCACTGAATTAATTTCCTTACATTTTCACCTCTCTTACCTGTGTAATCTCTATCCAAGGATGCTATGTGAGACCAAATGGCTACAGATATGCTTTCCTGAATGAAATGGTCTTCCTGCCAGTATATCTAAATGCCTGCTACAAAGTAATTATAAAACTAATCCTTTTTAATGTACCATTCAAGTCACAAAAAGAGTTTAATAGCTACAACAGAGGTAAGTCAAAAAAGACATTACAAAATTTACTTGATAAAGTATCTTAAAGTTACACAAGGAAAGAGACAAAATAAAATAAATTCCCCTAATGTACCGCAAATATCAACCACCACACACTACCTACAAGCCATATGTTTTTTCCATCTGTTCTGTTATCGTCAACTAAATTTATAGTATTTGGGCTATCAGAAGGATTGTCAAACACGAGCTGGGCAGGATTTTAAAACCTAGGTGTTACTGTTAGTTGGGTTTTTCCTGTTTTTTTTTAAAGAGCTACCTACCTCTATACTCATCCACAATTGATGATATTTATTGGTTTCAGAGTGAGAGTCCTTCAATATTTCTGAGGAATGTAAGTTAGTCCTCAGAAAGCTTAAAGTATTCCTAGAACCACTGACACTGCTTTAAATGCCTCAAATGATGACTTCTCCATATAGAGAAGCTGGAATTTCTGAAGATAAATATGATTCTTCCAAGCGTGGAAGTGCTGGATTTGTGACCTTTGATGGGTGGATTATAGTGCATGATAAGCAGAAATCTAAGAAGATCCCCCAATGATCCAAACCTTTGTAGAAGTCTCTCTTCCTGGGTAGGAGAGGCACCTGCTGATTTCTTCTAGCCAGCAGATTATGACAAAGGTAACAGAATGGTCCCTCCCTTAGTTAGGTTACATTATATGGCAAAAGTGATGACCTACTCATACACCTGAGATTATACTACATTTGGACACCTGGGAGGCTCGGTGGTTGAGCATCTGCCTTCAGCTCAGGGCATGATCCTGGGGGCCTGGGATCAAGTCCTACATCAGGCTTCCTGCACGGAGCCTGCTTCTCCCTCTGCCTGTGTCTCTGCATCTCTCTTGTGTCTCATGAATAAATAAATAAATAAAATCTTTAAATAAAAAAAAGAAAGAAAACTCGGTTACACTGTGCCTAGAGTCCTGACCCATAGAAACAGAGAGATGATAAGTGTGTGTTATTTTTAAATGGCTAAATTTGTGGTAACTTTCTATAGCAATGGAAAGTGAATACATTGCACGTAAAAAGTATTTCTTCTAGTCTGTACCTTAAGACTTACCCCAAGTATCAAGTACTCCTGGGTTCCCAAATTAGATACATAGAGCAGAGGTACCCCAGCTTTCTCGCTGACCCCAGCCTAACACAGAGGCATTTCAGCTGACTCACAAGAGAATAAATATTTACTGTTGTACACCACTAATATCCAGCTGTTATTTCTTATACACATCACTACTACCTTGGATTCATAAAATACCATTTGATGCAACTTTTTAAAGCAATCCTGTTAGTGTCCCAAATATCCCAAAATATCATGTACTATAAGATCAAAGACTAAAAAATCAGATACATCTTACACTGGGCTCTAAAGGGAAAACAGGACTATCAAATCACTAGAGGAGGTAAGCTGGTAAGTAACTCTCTTTTCACTCATTAACAACATAAGTCAAAGAATTCAAAAAATAATAATATCATTTGACAATACATTCCTAAATTGTCATGTCAGGAAGTTAAAACTCTTATGGAAAACATTTTTTTAAATTATCTCTAATTTCAATCATAAGTATTGAAAGCATGAACAGTAAGTGATTTCACTCATTTTAAATTTCATAGGAAAGCTATTTCATGTGCCACGTGAAGAAGTTGTTGAAATTATGGCAAATGCACAAAATATATTTAAGGTAAAATGCTCTAAGGCAGATATATTTTTAATGTATCCTGAATTCAGATTCATGCATACACTCTTCTCTCAGAGCCCACGGACATAATATTCAAAGTACCCTTAATTGGGGAAAAGGAGTAAAAACACTCCAACTCAAAGCAAACTAAGATGGCTTTCAATTCAGTATTCTTGGAATACTTCTAGGACCAATGTCATCACACAATTACATAAAAGATACTAATTATATCAGGACAACATAACATACTGAGAATAGATAGTCTTACGTTATAGATGGTTGGCATCTGTGGGAGCTGAATTAAATTATCCTTTAAGATTACTAAAAAAAATACATGTGTTTATATGTAAGTGATACATATATCTACATGTGTCACATATCTATGTATACAGGTATGCATATATACACACACGCATACACGTGCACCCATACATGTACATATATATTTCCCAAGGGCCTGTGAACCATGCCCAAAATAATCCCAGATAAGAAATTCATTTAACACTTCTTTTTATTACACTGGGCAAGGAGAAGGTGAGATAGAGAAGCTAAGATCTGATGAGCAAAAAGAGGGGCAATGCCAATTCCATAGAATAAAGAAAGGTCTTCCTAATCTTCGAGTTTTTATCAACTAGTTTTGAAAGGTAATTTTCAACTGAAGTAAATCTGTTTTAAATGCTAAATTATAAACATTGAAAAAAATAAGGAATTTTACTCTCTCATTCTGTGATAAACCATGATTCAATCAAAAGCTACTTAGAAAACTATTTTGTAAAAATAAACACTAAAGTCCAAGAGTTCCTCTAGGTAATTAGAGTCTTTCCCTGTACCTCCAAGCCACTCCTACTAAAACCTCTGCAACGTTAAAGAAATTGAATATTACTAAAGAGATGGTCCAGGACCCAGGCTACAGTAGTTTTCTTTTCCTGAGAGACATTGTATCTGTAACTACTAGTTCTATTTCTTCATTTGTTTACAGCATCTGAATAAAGCTCCATGATATATTAATCTTGAACTTGTTTTTTGAAATCATGGCTTCAAAGTTAAATACACACACACACAACAGTGGGAGTTTAGCAAATGTGATAGTGTTGACATAAATTATTTGTGCAAAGTTTGTGTGACCTACCTACCTTAAAAAAAAATCAATGATTTGTATATCTTCAATTGTTCCTTCGTTCTAAAACTGTTAAATTTCTTTCATTGTAATTCTCTCAGAAGGGGACATTTCTTTGTCAGAGTATGAGAGCCTAGCACGCAAGAGTTAACTGTTTTAAACTGATAGCTGCATTTATTTTATACCCCATTTCTTCAAGAGTACCCCATTTACTTTCTCCTCTGAACATATTGGGGAGATGGTATGTGTGTGGATACATATGTATATAAACGTGTGTGTGTAATTCTATTTCATATACACAGGGCATGTATGAGTGCATGTGTCTCGCAAAGAATTCTTAAATCTCCCTATTGGTATAAACCACTGAACGCATGGTTTGGTTAAATTACCCCTGTCAGGTTTATTATCTACTCTTTTTCCCTGCTGTTAGCATGTGTAATTGTATGGTTTTAAGAACTTGAATGACTCACCATAAAGCAAGCTGAAAAAATAAGGGACAGATGTGTTTCTATGTATTTTCTGAGTGTTGCTAGGACGGGAGCCCTTTCAGCTTATTTCGGAATCTCATCTCAGAGGTAGCTTTTGCCTCCTTAGCTTATCTCTCCCCGCAATCCTCAAGCCCCCTCAACCACCAGAAGGATGGAAGGCTCACACTATAAATGCCACCCACCAACTTGAATGAGGACACAGACAATAATACAATGGCTACCCCTCAGCAAGAGAAATGACTATTGCCTTCTCCTCCAGTAAGGTTAAATGAAGGGGAACCTGCCTATGAACAAAAGATAAAGCAAAGGGACTTCCTCCTCTTTGAGAGATGATTAATAGGAGACAACCTCACAGATCGTTTGTGGTAAAAAGATCATAAACAGAACTATGGCTGTTGATCAGATTTCAAAACGTTGGTCTTGATCCTTTAACCCCGTGGTTAGCATAACCAGAAGCCGGCAGCAGCCAGAAGTTTTAATGAGAGGTCAAGCTGTCAACCAGAGAGTTGAACTTTTACAGTTTTGGGGTCAGACAACTTGTCAACAGAGTCAAATTCCCTCTTTAACTGCAGCCCTGTAAACTCAACGTGGAGTAGATGTCTCGTAGAAGTGGCTGCTGGTAAAACTGTTTTATCTCTAAATGAAAAACATCTTAGTAACAAGCTGCTAACTGGTTGAAGCCATGTTATTACACTTCCAGAGGGAAGTGGCTCTCAGTCTGAGGCTACAAGGATGCCTTATCTCCCCCTTGTCATTTTTGGGGCTGTCTGTGATTTTCCTCTTTCATTACTAGCCACTTGAAAAAAATACTGTACCTTTTGTGACTTGCAATTAGATGCTAATTTAGAAAATGATGCCAACCCAGATAGTAAACTGCTATAAGGTTCATTTTGACCTAAGGATTACATCTTCCATTACTGGGGAGACAACAAAAGAAACTATGAATCTAGTCTCAGTATCACATAATTTCTTCTTGGGGATATACAAGACACACAAAGAAAAAAAAAATTAAGAGAGAGAGAGAGACCAGGAGCGGAGAGGAGCAGAGAGAGAGGGAGAGAGAAAATCTTAAGCAGTCTCCCTGCTGAACACTGAGCCCCACAAAGGCTTGATCTCATGACCCTGAGATCATGAGCTGAGCTGAAATCAAGAGCCAACACTTAACCGGCTGAGCCACGCAGGCACCCCAAAGAAAATTTGATAGTGTGCAGCATCCTAAATGTGGTGCAAACCAGTCGAGGTGGAATTGAGTAATCCAACAGTTGAATGACACCTGCTGAAGGAGCGTCTTCACGATTCTATAGGCTTTCAAAAGGACGTGGTTTTGATGGCAGATTGCAAGTTGGAGGAGCAGAGTGGAAGAATCATTCCAGCAATGCAGCGGTATGAGCAAGCAATGCAAAGTCAGAAACAGTTTAATAATGGAGTCAGCCTGGAAAAAGCATGAGCCAAAGATTTCTAGAACTAGATTCGGTCACTCGCCAGCACAATCCTAGGGGAACTAGGATCTATCTCATAGGCTGATTATGAAATGAGACTATGTATATTAAATGTAAAAACCCTATGCTGATATTCATTGCTATAATTATTAGAAAAGTAATTATATCTAATGAAAAACAATGCACATAAATATGTAAAATGCATGGTGATAAATTCTTGTACTTGTCTCACCCCAGTCCCTGGGTGAGGGTAAACTATTTATAACTTGAGCTCTGTATGTTCTGGGTTTTTTTCCTATGCTTGTGGAAGCATACCTATGATTATTTTACAAAAATGGAAATTTTGCTCTCAACTTGTTTTCACTTAATATGTCTTGATTATTTCTCGTCATCTCTGAATATTTTCATATGAGTGTATCTAATCAGTTTCACCTTACCCTACTGATGAACTCTATATATAAACTTTGTATAATTCAAGACATACATAAGCATTTTATGAAGGGCTTTAAGATAAAGACCGAAAAGTGAAGTTGCTGACTAAAAGTTATACAATTTTAAAATTTTAATAATTATCATATGTTCCTTTAAAATGTTGAGCCAATCTGTTATCCAAAAAACAGTGTATGAGAATGTCAATTCTTTTCATGACATTTTTAGTTTATCTTAAACTTTTTATTCTAACAATATGGATTCATATGTCCTTATAAAGACAACAGAGGGGAGCCTGGGTGGCTCAGTCAGGTAAGTATCTGACACTTGATTTCAGCTCAGATCATCATCTCAGGGTTGTGAGATTGAGCCCTGACTTGGGCTCTGTGCTCTGGGTGGAATATGCTTAAGATTCTCTCTACCTCACTCTGCCCCTTCCCCCTTTCTCTCTCACAAACAACAGGGGCACCAGGGTGGCTCAGTTGGTTAGGTGTCCAACTCTTGGTTTTGGCTCAGGTCATGATTTTGCAGTCATGAGATCAAGCCCATTGTCCCGCTCTGTGCTTAGCAGGGAGTCAGCTTCAGATTCTCTCTCTCTCCTTCCCACTCATACTCTTTCTTTCTCAAATAAATAAAACCTTTAAAAAACAATTTGAGGGATGCCTGGGGGGCTCAGCAGTTAAGTGCCTGCCTTTGGCCCAGGGCATGATCCTGGAGTCCTGGGATTGAGTCCCACGTTGGGCTCCCTGCATAGAGCCTACTTCCCTCTCTGCCTGTCTCTGCCTCTCTCTCTGTCTCTCATGAATAAATAAGACCTTTTATAAATAGATAGATAGATGATAGAATAGATGATAGAATAGATGATAGATAGATAGATAGATAGATAGATAGATAGATGATAGATAGATAGATCCCCTATACAATTTACCTAGTGTCCCCCAATGGTAATATATCATAAAACTACAGAATATTGCAACCAGGATATTGACATTGAAAGTCCAAATAGAGAGTGTTTCTATCACCACTGATTCATACATTGCCCTTTTATAGCCACATCAATTTCCCTCTTCCGCCCAATCCCCTCTTTAACCTCTGGAAACCACTACTCTGTTTTCCTTCTCTATAATTTTAAGACTTCAAAAATGTTCTATAAATGGAATCATACAGTATGTACCCTTTTGAGAATGGTTTTTCAGTCAGCATTAATAGCTTTGAGATCCATCCAAGTTGTTACACTAATAGTTTCTTTTTTCCTTTTTTTTTTTTATTGCTGAATAGTATTCCATGGTATGAATGTACCATCATTTAACCACTGCCCTATTTTAGTTGTTTCCAGTTTTCGGCTGTCATGCATAAGGACTTTTAGAACTATGTATAATAAAAGTGGTGAGGGTAGATATCCTTGATTTATTCTCAATCTCAGAGAGAAAGCATTTAGTCTTTCACCATTAAATAGAATGTTAGCTGTAGATTTTTTTTTTTGTTTTTGTCATGTACGTGTGTTCTTATCAATTTGGGGCAATTCCTCCTTATGAACAATTTACTGAGTTTCTATCATAATTGGATGTAGGATCTTGTTAAATGCTTTCTTTTGCATCAGCTGATAAAAATCATAGGATTTGTCTTTGTTACTCTGTAAACAAGGTAGATTACCTTGGCTGATTTTCAAATACTGACCCAACCTTGCATAAACAGAATAAATCCTACTTGGTCATGTTGTAGAACTCTTCTTATACTTGGTTGATTCAGTTTGCTAATATTTTAAAAATCTTTGCTTCTGAGTTCATGAGACAGATTGGTCTGTAGTTTTCCTCTTTTGCATCGTCTTTATCTGTTTTTGACATCAGAGTAATCCCGGCATTAGAAAATGGGATGGTAGTAGTCCCTTCTCTTACATGTTCTGGAGACAGACTTAATGCCAGTTTTACACTCTCTTTAAATGTTTGGTAGAATTCTTCAGTGAAACCATCTCAGCCTGAAGATTTCTTTTTGGGGAGTTTTTAAACTACAAATTTAATTTTCCTTATAGATATATGACTATTCAAATTATCCATAACTTAAGTTTAATAGTATGTATTTTTCAAGGAATTAATCTATTTCATCAAGTTTATGTACAGAGGGCTGTTTATTATCCTTTCCATGTCTGCTGGGTACGCGGTGTTACTACTTTTCCCATTCCTGATACTGATGATGTTTCATCTTTCTTTGTTAATCTTTCTAGAAGTTGGTCAGTTTTATTATCATACTGGAGAACTAGTTCTTTGCCTTATTGATTTTTTTTTCTATCATTTTTCTGATTTCAGTGCTTGCTTCAGCAGCACTGATATTTTTCTGATTTCAATTTAATTGATTTTTGGCTTCTATGTATTACTTCCTTCTTTCTACTTACTTTGGGTTTATTTGCCTTTTTTCTGGGTTTTTGAGGTAGGAACTGAGAATGTTGATTTGAGACTTTTCCTCTTTTCTAATCTTCAAATTCTGCTCTTAGTAATTTTTAGCTACTATGAATTTTGATTTTTTTTTTCATTTTAATTCAATACAAAGTTTTTTTTTTTAATTTCCCTTGGGACTTGCTCTTTGGCCTATGAATTATTTGGCAATGCATTGCTCAGTCCCACATGTTTAAAATTTTTTCTGTTATCTATTATTGATTCTAACTTGAGTTCATTTTGGCCACAGAAAACACTATTTAAATGCTGTTAAATTTGTTAGCATTTGCTTAATGATCCAGAATACACTATCTTGGTATGTTTCAGATAGCACTTTTAATCTTTGCAAAACATATAGGTAAAAACGAACCTCAAATTTAAGCTGATATTTTTTAATTAGTAAATATTAATTTTTCCTGTTTATTACCCTTTTATAATTCTATTATATTCCTAAGTCCTTTATGCACTTTTAATTTGGTTGACTTTTTATTAATGTACAGGTGCCTTATATATTAAGAATATTTGGTGTTGATTATTTTTCCCCATTGGCAGGTTAGTCTTTCAGTATCTTTTACTGTGGTTTTTACATATACAAATTTAAAGTCAGGTATTTTAATTTACCAGCATTTCCCTTTCCATCTTGGTTTTCACTTCATGCACAGAAAGATCTGCATACTTCCATAAAATTATGTATTTATATAATTTTTATCACTTCATTTGAACACTTAATACCTGATTTACCAAGAATATCTTTAACAATGATAATTCTATCATAACACTTCCATAGATAATACAAAACTAATGTAATACTTGATTGGGGAATAATTTATATCTATATTTGAATAGAACTGTGATTATTCATCCATTAAATACAGGAAAGAACTATCATTTAATGCACACTTTAAATGTGCCAGAAATTTTGCTAGGCAGTTTATGTTCTTTAATTTACATCTTACAACAACTCTAGGAGTTAAAGCCTTCCTATTTTGTGAAGAAAATGGAAACCTAAAGCATTAAATAATTTGCGAAAGCTGGGACAAAGTTGGGATTCAAATCCAGGCATGTCTAATGCCCAAACCTGTGATCTTCCTACTGTACTCATTGGCTCCCACACTTGACATATAAAAGGCACTGCAAGCAGTACAGAGGATAACAAAACTTAGCCATTGCCTTCATAGAGGAATTAATATTACATTTTAAAAGTGATTTATAATGTCCAAAGCACACTGGCATTCAACCATTTATTGAATACTTTCAACCTCCCAGATGCTAGGACTACTGATTACACATAAGATGTAGTCTTTTTCTGTGAGCTACAATATGTATATTGTCATCCTCACTTTTTAGAACAGGGCTGTAAAACAGAAGCTATGTATGCAGTTCGCTTGCCTCCATTGGCATAATTTAATGCTGCCAGCAACACTTCAAACACAGGTCCTCTTACTTTCACTACAAATGCAAACCTAGAAGCTCCAAGAAGACACCTTGGTGGAAGAAATGTGCAACTACAATGGAGCAGCAGAAGCCTTCTCTGGCTAAGGGAAATGCCAGCTACTTCCTGGCTGTTCTCCCATTTCCTGAGTCCCTCAGGGGTCGGGAAAATCTAGGATTTTGTCCATGATCCTTTCTAGTTGTGTGCCTCAGGCTTTTTCAGAGACAAGTATTTTTTACTTGCTAATATTTTTAACAGCAATTAGTATTAATTGCCAATTAAAGCTGATACTTTTAACAGCTCTATTGAGATATCATGCACCTACAATTCACCCATTTAAAATACATAGTTCAGTGGCATATAGTGTGTTTGTGTGTATATATATACACACACACACTCACACACTCACAGTTATAGAACCATCACTATAATCAAGTTTAGAATAGTTTCATCACCCTAAGAAAGAAACAATGTACCCCTTAGCTTATAGCCCTTATAACTCACCAGCCCAAAGCAAACACTGATACGTTTTCTGTCTCTATAGTTTTACCTATTTTGGACATTCCATATAAGTGGAATTACAGAATATGTGGAATAGGGGTTATTTTACAGAGAAAGCTATTTCACCAGGAACCTGATTTGGAAAACTGGTAAAGCAATGCACAAGGTAGATGAGTATCATAAACATTGTTATAAACTCTACAATCTATTGAGTATCGGAGGATCATGAAGAAAGCTTATAGCAAACATTGTTTACTTGCTGGTGAGTACCCCTGCCTCTGATTTTTCTGTAGACTCATTCTCCATATATGAACATTACAATTTGTTTCAATTCTAAGCAAAGCTGTTTATGTAAATATCCGGACAGTTTTTTCTTGTCTTCAGCTGAATACCATATTTGTTCCAATTTCTCCTCTGCTACTGCTTCCTCTACCACCCACTCCCACAGGACCTTAATTTGGGGGAATTTGAGACTGGTTTTCCCACACAATTTCCCTCCTTTAAATCTTGATTGTCAGTAGCATCAGGAGATGCCTTGAAGGCAGAGAAGAACAGTTGAAAGTTATGAACAATTCTGTTAATTGAAAGAGTGCTCAAGCCCTATTAATAAACATCCTCAATTGCTCTTCCCAAAATGTCAAAGGATCCTTAAGAAGCAAGTTATCATCCAGACCTAGTTATGCGGTTTTAGAGTGCATTGATTTCGCTCTCTCAGCAAAGGTAATCCCTGCCCGTTCTTTAAAATAAGACAAATGTACCAATGTACAATTCAATGAGATCTGAAGGAAATGTGAAAAGCCATATGACCACACAAACCATTTATAGACATTTCCTTTACCCACCTCTACTGGGCTTACATTCAACCACCCCATCCCTCTAGTTACTGTCCTGATAACTACTATTCAGATCCTTTTTGCCTGTTCATGAGTCTCCCATACATTGAATCACATATGTACTCTTGTGTCTGGGTTCTCTGTCAGCATATTGCTTCTGAGATTCATCCATATTACTTCATAAAACAGGTAACTCATTCCTTTTATACTGGCAATTAGTATTTCATTGTATGAAACATATGGAAAGCAACCTATGTCTTTGGTTGATCAACGTTGACAGTTTTTCTATATGAGGGTTACAATGAATACAGCTACTGTGGATAGTCTGAGGACATATGCGTTCATTTCCCCCCGGGGAAAATTCCTAGAATGGCTGGTCTATTGCTTAACATCGTTAAAAACTGCCAGTTTCCAAGTGGTTATGCCTTTTTACAGTCCCACCAGCAACGTATGGGAGTACCAGTTGCTCCACATTCTAAATAACATCTGGAAAATGTAATCTTTAGTTATTCTAGTAGATGTGAAAAGGTACCCCACTGCATTTTTAATTTGCATTTCTCTGATGACTCAAGTTGAACACTTTACAGACCATTCACACATCTTTTGCAAAGTATCTGTTCAAGACTTCTGCTATGTTATTTGGTGTTTATTATTTAAATTCAATTAGCAACATATAGTACATCATTAGTTTCAGATGCAAAGTTCAGTAATTGATCAGTTGCATATAACACCCAGTGCTCCTCACATCACAAGCCCTCCTGAACGCCCGTCACCCAGTTACCCCAACCTCTCACCCACCTCCCTTTCTGCAACCCTTAGTTTGTTTCCTATAATTAAGAGTAACTTAAAAAAAAAAAAAAGAGTATCTCATGGTCTCCCTCTCTGATTACTTATTCATTTGTATGCATTCATGATATATTCCAAGCATAAGTTCTTTGTCAGATATATGTATTGTGGCTATGTTCTTCCGACATGTAACTTGGCTTTTCTTTTTCTTAATGAGGTATCTTGAAAAGTTGAAGTTCAGGACTTCATAAGCTGAAGTTCATTTTACTGATGTTTTTCTTTTATGATTGTTTTCATGACCTGTCTAAAAGCCCTTGGCTCTCTCCAAGTCACAAAGATATTCTCCTATATTTTCATCCAAAGGCTTTACTGTTTAAGCTTTTATGTTTATGTCCATGATTTACTTTGAATTAATGTTTGTGTATTGTATAGAAATCAAATCCCATTTTTCCATGTGCATATGCAGTTATTCCATTACCCTTTACCAAAAACATCTGCATACACATACAAACACACACACACACACACACACACACACACCTTTTTTCCCTTCAATATCTTTGACATCCAATGGGCCATTTAAGTGTAAGTCTAATTATGGACACTCTAGTCTGTTGAATCAAAGTCTGAACATTCTTACACCAATGCCATATTCTCTTGATTATTCTTTATAGTAAGTCTTCAAGTACTAGTAGTGCCCATACTTGATTCTTCTTTTTTCAAAACTGTTCAGCTACTTTAGATCCTTTGTATTGTTTTGTTTTTCACATTTTATAATCAAATTGCCATTTTCTAAAAGGAATAGTTTGTTGGACTTTTAATGGAGTTGCACTCAATCTAAAATATCAATTTAAGGAGAGGTGATATCTTAAAACCCCAAAGTTTTCAAATCCATGAATACCTGTCTATACCTTTCTTTAGATCTTAATTTCTCTCAGCAATGATTTAAATGTAGAGGTCTTATACATCTCCTGTTATTTTTATATTTATACATCTCCTAAGTATTTTTATATTTATGTTGGCATTGTAAACAGCATCAGCTTTTGTAAATTAGATTATCAATTGTTTGGTGTTAATATAAAAATACCTTTATTTTTGTATATTGACCTTGTATCCTGTAAGTTTTCTAACTTCACATTTTCAAGAGTAATTTGTACACTATATAATCATGCCCCTAAAATGTTGGATAAAAGTGAGGAAGAGGCATCATTGCATTATCTTTAATCTTAAGGGAAAATCATTCATTATTTCACCATTAAATAAGATTTTTATCGATTGAGGTAGTTCCCATCTATTTCTAGTTCACTAGGAGGTTGTATCAGTAAGTATTGAATTTTGACAAATATTTTCTTTACATCTCCTGTGATGATCTTATGTATATATTTTTTTATCTTTCCATTCATTTTACTAGTTTTTGAATTAAAATAACATTTGCATTCTGGGAATAAATTTGGTCATTTTATATGTCACCAGACTGTTTCCTAATATTTTTATAAGAATTTCACAAGCAACCTCTTTCTGTAATTTTGTTTTCCAATAATGTCTTCAAAGAGTTAGATATCCATGTTATACTAATCTCATGAAATTAAATAGGTTTCTTCCTCCTCAATTTTCTGATACAGTCTGTAGCAGAATGATCTTACTTGTTCTTTAACTGCTTAATAGAATTCATAAGTGGAAATAACTAGATTTAGATTTTTGAGGGTAATATTTTAATAATGACTTCAATTTTTGTAGAAGACAATGTTATTCAGGTATTCTATTTCTTATGTCAGTTTCAGTAAACTGATTTTTATCATGAAATTTTTCCATTATATCCTAATTTCTAATTTACCAGCATAAAGTTTTCATAATATTTTTTATTCATTGCTTTATTATCTATAGGATCTATAGTGATATTTAATATTTCATTCTTCATATTAAAAATGGGGGCTATGTTTTTAATTAGTTATCCTTTGCTAGAGTTTTATTAAATTTGATTAATCTTTGTGAAAACCCAACTTTGACCTTGTTCATTTTCTCTACTATTATTCTATTTTCTATTTCTATTTTAATCTACTATTTTTAATATTCCTGAGATGGAAACATAACAGAGTTAATTTTTTAAAGAATTTTACTTATTTGATAGCACAAGCAGGGGGAGCAGAAGGCAAAGGGAGAGGGAGGAACAGAGAGCCCAATGTGGGGCTCAATCCCAGGACCCTGGAATCATGACCTGAGCCAAAGGCAGACACTTACCTGACTGAGCCACCCAGGTACTCCGACAGTGTTGATTTTAAAACTTTGTTCTTTTTTTATACAAGCTTTAAGTACTATATATTTCCTTGTATCATTCTCTTATCTGCAACCCATGCATTTTGTTATGTTACACTTTCATTACCATTTATTAGAAATATTTTATAATTTCTCTTGTGAATTCTTCTTTGGCCCATAGTCATTTAGAAGTATATTGTTTGATTTCTAGAAGGAGCATAAGTAGCCAACTGCCATTGTTAGAGCTCTACTTTCTCTGCTCCATTTCCTGTAGGCAGGAAAAGGAGGGCAGGACAACGTTTCAAGGTCATAAGATGAAAAAGGAATTCAAGAGGAAATTGTCAGCCAGTATTTTACTGTGTGCCCTATATGTCAGGTATTGGCCAGGCTCTGCATGTAATACTCACCAGTGTTGTCTACTATCTATTGTGACCAGCATAGGCCTATCAAACCTGGTGCAACTCAGAGTGACCTTAGGGACTATAAAGTATCCAATGATGGCCATGATATTGTGTGCAATGATCCTGGAGATGCTGTGCTGCTCTGGTGAGAGCAGCACTTTTAGGGGATCACAGACCAGGCCCAGATACAGATTGCTATCAAAAACAGTGCTGTATATAAAAGTCATAGTGATATTATTATTGTTGTTGTTTAAAAAGTCATTTAAGTAGAAAAACAATGAGCTATTACAATATGTCTTTCTAGTAGAAAGACATCAAGTTTTTGAAAAATGTCCTGATTTAAAAAAAAAAAATTGGAAGACCTTAAATCCACTTTAATGCAAGTCAGACTTAAAAACAAATTGTCAGAAATACAATACCTGAAATATATTATTAAAGACCTGGGAAGCCTCAAATTTTTACTTGGCCTTCACAGACTTTTCAAAGAGATTAAATCTATATATTCATAAAAAGTTAATCTAATGGATGAAATTAGATGCAGAATTTAGAAGATTCATCAAAACAAATTAAATTCCAAGTAGCTACAACAGACCTACCTTCAAATTCTATCACAAGAATGAAGAACTACTTCAGAAAGCACTAAGGTGTTTTAGATGAGCATTCTCATCTTAAGGGAAACACAAAACTGCCCTGGAAAAGAAGCACAAACAAACTTAACAAAAAGAAAAAAAATATGAGGAAAATCTGAAGTGACACTTAGAAAAATCAAAGTGGTAAAGAAAGTCAGATGAAGCTTGGAGTGAACAATTTGGGATGAAAGACTGGGTTGCTATTTTTGGAGAAGAATGCTGTTCTTACATAGTGAGAAGCTAACATTGCATGCAATGGATAAATGAAAAAATGGGGACCACTTATATAGGACCAATGCAAAGGAGTGTGAAGAAACTGATATAGTGAAGTTAAATTCTTATTTAAGAACTTTGGAAGAAAAAGGAAGCTAAATGTACTTAAATAAAATAATTGACGCAGTTAATGATCCGCAAAGTAAAATCAAGAAAGACTAGCCACAGTCAGAAAGCAGAAATTCCAATTCTTTCCTGAATAGCACTAAGAAAATGAATTTTCACTAAATACCCAATTTAGAAAGAATTTACTATAGAAAAATAGAAGGGAATCTTTTCAAAGATGAAAAGATCAGTCATGCATATAAAGAGCTAGTCACCTATAAAATTCAAAATTCTTTCAGAAAAAGTTTTAAAAAATCACTATTATCAAATACAGCTCTGTTGCCTGAGAGAAACTGTGTTAACTTAAGAAAATGCACACGTGAGACAAAAAAAATACTGGAAAAGAATATAAATGCTTCAAAAAGATCCTTAATGTACCTGACATTACTTAATAGCAATTAAGTAATACAATGACTCATGAAAGGCATTATGCTTTAAGGTAATGTTTTATAACTGAATATTATTTAAAAATGAATATCAAAAGTAAACTGCTCCCATTTTTTTCTATTTGTAGGTATATAATGTACATCTTACTATTGACAAGCTTACTGAAATACTCCAGAAACACAGCAAGATTTTGTCTCCTAAAATAACTTTTAATTTTTTCTCTCATTTTATTACTTTTATTTTAGTGATTATATGGTATGTCAAATGGGAACTTGAGAGAATTCTTGAGATAGTGTTCTATAATGGTATATTAAATATGAGGGGGTTTTTTGGCAGCCAGAAGGTATTTTTCATATATTTTTTATTGGAGTTCAATTTGTCAACATATAGTAAAACACCCAGTGCTCCTCCCGTCAAGTGCCCCCGCTCAGTGCCCATCACCCAGTCACCCCCTCCCCCTGCCCACCTCCCCTTTCCACTACCCCTTGTTCATTTCCCAGAGTTAGGTGTCTCTCATGTTCCGTCACCCTCTCTGATATTTCCCACTCAGTTTCTCTCCTTTACCCTATAATCCCTTTCACTATTTTTTATATTCCCTACATGAATGAAACCATATGTTTGTCCTTCTTTGATTGACTTATTTCACTCATCATAATACCCTCCAGTTCCATCCACGTTGAAGCAAATGGTGGGTATTTGTCGCTTCTAATGGCTGAGTTATAACACATTGTGTATACATAGACCACATCTTCTTTATCCATCATCTTTCGATGGACACCGAGGCTCCTTCCACAGTTTGGCTATTGTGGACATTGCTGCTATAAACATCGGGGTGCAGGTGTCCCAGCGTTTCACTGTATCTGTATCTTTCAGGTAAATCCCAGCAGTGCAATTGCTGTGTCATAGGGCAGTTGTATTTTTAACTCTTTGAGGAACCTCCACACAGTTTTCCAGAGTGGCTGCACCAGTTCACATTCCCACCAACAGTGCAAGAGGGTTCCCCTTTCTCCACATCCTCTCCAACATTTGTTGCTTCCTGTCTTGTTTCCCCATTCTCACTGGTGTGAGGTGGGATCTCATTGTGGTTTTGATTTGTATTTCCCTGATGGCCAGGGATGCGGAGTATTTTCTCATGTGCTTGTTGGCCATATCTAGGTCTTCCTCTGTGAGATTTCTGTTCATGTCTTTTGCCCATTTCATGATTGGATTGTTTCTTTGCTGTTAAGTTTTAAAAGTTCTTTACAGATCTTCGATACTAGCCCTTTATCTGATACGTCATTTGCAAATATCTTCTCCCATTCTGTAGGTTGTCTTTTAGTTTTGTTGACTGTTTCTTTTGCTGTGCAGAAGCTTTTTATCTTGATGAAGTCCCAATAGTTCATTTTTGCTTTTGTTTCCCTTGCCTCCATAGATGTATCTTGCAAGAAGTTGCTGTGGCCAAGTTCAAAAAGGGTGTTGCCTGTGTTCTCCTCTAGGATTTTGTTGGAATCTTGTCTCACATTTAGATCTTTCATCCATTTTGAGTTTATCTTTGTGTATGGTGCAAGAGAGTGGTCCATTTCATTCTTCTGCAAGTGGCTGTCCAATTTTCCCAGCACCATTTATTGAAGAGACTGTCCTTTTTCCAGTGCAGTCTTTCCCACTTTGTTGAATACTAGTTGACCATAGAGTTGAGAGCCCATTTCTGGGTTCTCTATTCCGCTCCATTGATCTATGTGTCTGTTTTTGTGCCAGTACCACACTGTCTTAATGATCACAGCTTTGCAGTACAACTTGAAATCAGGCATTGTGATGCCCCTGGCTTTAGTTTTCTTTTTCAATATTCCCCTGGCTATTTGCGGTCTTTCCAATTGCACACAAATCTTAAGATGATTTGTTCCAACTCTGTGAAGAAAGTCCATGGTATTTTGATAGGAATTGCATTGAACATGTAAATTGCCCTGGGTAACATGGACATTTTCACAATATTAATTCTGCCAATCCATGAGCATGGAATATTTTTCCATCTCTTTTTGTCTTCCTCAATTTCTTTCAGAAGTGTTCTGTAGTTTTTAGTGTATAGATCCTTTACCTCTTTGGTTAGGTTTATTCCGAGGTATCTTATGCTTATGGGTGCAATTGTAAATGGAATTGATTCCTTAATTTCTCTTTCTTTAGTCTCATTGTTAGTGTATAGAAATGCCTCTGATTTCTGGGCATTGATTTTGTATCCTGCCACACTCCCGAACCGCTGTATGAGTTCTAGCAATCTTGGGGTGGAGGCTTTTGGGTTTTCTATGTAGAGTATCATGTCATCGGCGAAAAGGGAGAGTTTGACTTCTTCTTTGCCAATTTGAATGCCTTTTATTTCTTTTTGTTGTCTGATTGCTGAGGCTAGGACTTCTAGTACTATGTTGAATAGCAGTGGTGAGAGTGGACATCCTTGTCCACTGATCGTAGGGGAAAGGCTCCCAGTATTTCCCCATTGAGAATGATATTGGCTGTGGCTTTTCATAGATGGCTTTTAAGATGCTGAGGAATGTTCCCTCTACCCCTACTCTCTGAAGAGTTTTGATCAGGAATGCATGCTATATTTTGTCAAATGCTTTCTCTGCATCTATTGAGAGGATCATATGGTTCTTGTTTTTTCTCTTGTGGATGGGATCACGTTGATTGTTTTATGAGAGTTGAACTAGCCTTGCATCCTGGGGATAAATCCCACTTGGTTTGGATTTTATGAATAATCTTAATTTACTGTTGGATCCTTTGGTTAGTATCTTGTTGAAAATTTTTGCATCTGTGTTCATCAGGGATATTGGTCTATAATTTTCCTTTCTGGTGGGGTCTTTGTCTGGTTTTGGAATTAAGGTGATGCTGGCCTCATAGAACCAATATTTTGGAAGTATTCTCTCCCTTTCTTTCTTTTGGAATAGCTTTAGTAGAATCGGTATTATTTCTTCTTTAAATGTTTGATAGAATTCCCCAGGGAAGCCATCTGGCCCTGGACTTTTGTGTCTTGGGAGGTTTTTGATGACTGCTTCAATTTACCCCCTGGTTATTGGCCTGTTCAGGTTTTCTATTTCTTCCTGTTCCGGTTTTGGTATTTTGTGGTTTTCCAGAAATGCATCCATTTCTTCTAGATTGCCTAATTTATTGGCGTATAGCTGCTTATAATGTGTTTTTAAAATCATTTGTATTTCCTTGGTATTGGTTGTGATCTCTCCTTTTTCATTTGTGATTTTATTGAGTCTTTTCTCTTTTGTTTTTAATAAGGCTGGCTAATGGTTTATCTATCTTATTAATTGTTTCAAAGAACCAACTCCTGCTTTTGTTTATCTGTTCCACAGTTCTTCTGGTTTCTATGTCATTGAGTTCTGCTCGAATCTTTATTATCTTTCTTCTGCTTGGTGTAGGTTTTATTTGCTGCTCTTTCGTCAGTTCCTTCAGGTGTAAGGTTAGCTTACGTATTTGAGTTTTTTCCAATTTTTTGAGTGATGCTTATATTGCAATGTATTTCCCTCTTAGGACTGTTTTTGCTGTATCCCAAAGATTTTGAACAGTTGTACCTTCATTTTCATTAGTTTCCATGGATCTTTTTAATTCTTTCCTAATTTCCTGGTTGATCCAGTCATCTTTTAGTAAGATACTCTTTAATCTCCACATGTTTGAGTTTCTTCCAAATTTCTTCTTGTGATTGAATTATAGTTACAAAGCACTGTGGTCTGAAAATATGCCGGGGACAATCCCAATCTTTTGGTATTTGATGAGACCTGGTTTGTGATCCAATATGTGGTCTATTCTGGAGAAAGTTCCATGTGCACTTGAGAAGAATGTGTATTCAGTTGCATTCGGATGGAAAGTTCTGCATATATATGTGAAATCCATCTGGTCCAGTATATCATTTAAAGCCCTTGTTTCTTTGGTGATGTTGTGCTTAGAGGATCTGTCACTTGCAGAAAGTGCTGTGTTGAAGTCTCCTACTATTAGTGTATTATTATCTAAGTATGTCTTTACCTTGGTTATTAATTGATATACTTGGAAGCTCCCACATTACGGGCATAAATATTCATGATTGTTAGGTCTTCTTGTTGGATAGACCCTTGAAGTATGATATAGTGTCCCTCTTCATCTCTTACTACAGTCTTTGTGATAAACTTTAATTTATCTGATAGGAGGATTACTACCTCAGCTTCCTTTTGAGGACCATTTGTTTTGTTTTGTTTTTAATCAAGATTTTATTTATTTATTAGAGACAGACAGACAGAGACAGAGACACAGGCAGAGGGAGAAGCAGGCTCCATGCAGGGAGCCCGACGTGGTACTCGATCCCAGGTGTCCAGGATCATGCCCTGGGCCGAAGGCGGTGCTAAACCACTAAGCCATTAGGGCTGCCCCTTGAGGACTATTTGAATGGTAAATGGTTCTCCAACCTTTCATTTTCAGGCTGGATGTGTCCTTAGGTCTAAAATGAGTCTCTTGTAGACAGCAAATAGATGGGTCTTTTTTTTTTTATCCAGTCCAATACCCTGCATCTTTTGATGGCATCATTTAGTCCATTCATGTTCAGAGTTACTATTGAAATATATGAATTTAGTGTCATTGTAATACCTATTCAGTCCCTATTTTTGTGGATTATTTCTTTGGGCTTCCTCTTTCTTTTACAGGGCCCCCCTTAATATTTCTTGCAGAGCTGGTTTGTGGTCACATATTCTTTCAGTTTCTGCCTATCGTGGAAGCTCTTTATCTCTCCTTCTATTCTGAATGAGACCCTTGCTGGATATAGCATTTGGGGCTGCATGTTCTTCTCATTTAAGACCCTGAATATATCCTGCCAGCCTTTTTGGCCTGCCAGGTCTCTGTGGAGAGGTCTGCTGTTAATCTTTCTCCCCATATAAGTTAAGAATCTCTTGTCTCTCGCTGCTTTAAGGATTTTCTCTTAGTCTTTGGAATTTGCAAGTTTCACTATTAAATGTCACAGTGTTGAACGGTTTTTATTGACTTTTGGAGGAGACCTCTCTATCTCCTGGATCTGAATGCCTGTTTCTCTCCCAAAATTAGGGAAGGTCTCAGCTATGATTTGTTCAAATATGTTTTCTGCCCCCACTTATACTTAGATTCTTCCTTCTGAGGCTATCATTTATTTCTCTTAACCTTTCCTCATGGTCTTTTAATTGTTTTTCTCTTTTTTCCTCAGCTTCCTTCCTTGCCATCAACTTGTCTTCTATGTCACTCACTCTCTTCTACCTCATTAACCCTCATCGTTAGGATGAGGGTTTGGATTGTATCTCATTTAATTGATTTTTAATTTTGGCCTGATTATACCTAAATTCTGCAGTCATTAAGTCTCTTGAATCCTTTATGCTTTTTTCCAGAGCCACCAGTAGCTTTATAATTGTGCTTCTGAGCTGGCTTTCTGACATCGAATTGTAATCCAAATTCTGTAACTCTATGGCAGAGAGCACTGTTTCTGATTCTTTCTTTCATGGTGAGTTCTTCCTTCTAGTCATTTTGCTCAGTGCAGAGTGGCTGTATGAATGGGCTGCATCAAGAATATCAACCATGACCTAAGTAAGTTTCACCCTAGATAATTCTGAGGGGTCCTAGAGGGTGATCCCCTTGGTTCTGAGTGTATTAAGTTCTGTATATTAAAAGATGCTCAGTCCCAAATTTATATAAACCAGCAATACACGTAGAAAGCCGCAACTGACCATCAAAACATAAATGAGATAAAAGAGGGGGGCGGAATGGGAATGAAGAGAGGATATAATCTCACAGAATGAACCCGCACGGTATACCACTTGGTTCTGGGTGCATACTGGTCATGTTTTAGAAGGTACTAACTTCCACCATTGTAGAACAAAATGAGGCAGGGAAAACAAAAAAACACAAAACAAAACAAACATATCTTATATATCTCCCAAAATTAAGTTGAGTATGTTGCAGGGCATCTAGAAGTGGAAAATATATCTAAGACATGTAATTATAGAAATACCAAAGTTAAAATCAAAGAAAAATGAAGAGGTGATAAAAATATTGTAGTTAACGTGGGAAAAGAGAAAAAATATTGGAAAGTTTTAGTCTGATATAAAAATGAGTTGTATGGAAAAAAGAGAAGAGGGAGGTCCTGCCCGAGTTCCCAGCGAGCACTTTCCCTCCGAGAAGAAACCGAGCTCTGTTGCCCCCGAGGCTCCTGCGCCCTTAGCCCGGCTCCTGGGGGCCCCTCCCCCACTTGGTTCTTTTCTATTTTTTTCTGCCTTCCTACCTTGTTAGAGGCAAAACCCCTTCTCTGTAGCAGCCGCTCTTTCCTCTTTAAATCTCAGGTGGGATGTGTAGGTGTTCAGGATGGTTTGAAGGTTATCTGAGTGGGGGGGGAACAGGTAGACTTGGGGACCCTGCTCTTCTGCCAGCTTGCCCTGCCCCCTGCAACAAGAAATAAGAGTCTTATTAGTAAATTATTTCTATTTTATTTGATTTATGAGCACTGTAAGCATAGCATGATTACTATTTAACAAATTTCCTGTATTGATCCAAAATCACACAAAAATTTTGCCTCTTTTAAAGTATTTTATTTTCTTAGTTTTACTAGTATAGGTAACTGATTCTATGTGTGTATGTGTATGTGTGTGTGAAAATTCAAAGTCCAATTGAATGTCCAATTTGAATAGAAGAATTACAAAATTAACTGTCAAATATCAATACAACTAGAACCAAATGCAATAATTCAAAACAGAAAACAATCTAAAAAACTTGTCAACCTGACTTTAGAATGCTTTTGTTTAATATGTGATGTAAGTTTATTAAATTTTCTGTAGTCTACATTTGAAGAGCTCATCATAGCGGGACAAAATTTAACCATCCTGTTGATTTCCAAGGGTCAACAACCTCGAGTCTAATGTGGCCTATCCCAGAAATTAAAGCTAATTTTCTTCTCCATTTGAACGGGTCATCTTTCTACAATAACCACATAGTAAGGCCTATGTACTTCTAATACCTTTTCCCTTTTGACTTTCTCCTCTCCTACTCTGACCCCAATTAAGAGTTCATTATAATTCATATTCCTTCATTTCTTTCCCTGGGCTTTGTTTTCTGACTCCATTTCCTAAATGATAAATCAGACACTTCTGTCTTTTACTTCTTTCACACACTAAACCATCCTTCATCCTCTCTCTCCTCTTAATTGTGAGGAATCTTCTTTCATGCTCCCAGACCAGGAGTCCCTACCCATTTCTCAGGCTCTTTTTTGCATGTCACTTTAAGAGTGCACCAATATAGAGTGGACCATACAAATGGCAATTATAATGGATTTAAGTTTAAGTGGACCACTTACATCTCAAGAAAATCTAAGAAGGAAGTCTCTCATTTCAATATTCCCCAAGAAAGGCCATTTTTTGACAAAAGTGGGCAAGCAAAAAATGTGCTGGGTGGCAGAAAGCAAGCTTATATGTAATGAATAACTCACTCTCAAGTATTTGGGAATTTAGCCCTATTTAGCATTATTTTTATTAAGACAGTATGTTCTCCCACATTAGCATTTTAATACCATTGACCAAGATTCAGCTGTGCTCTTTCTATAAAGCTACTATCCAAGACATGAAACTGAAGCTGCAAAAATGATGGGGTGATGTTGGTTATGTTACTTAACCTCTGTAGGCCTCAGCTTCCTCACCTGTAAACTGGAGATCAGAATGACCCCCACACACATACCCCTCCCAGGATTGTCCTGAGGC
The DNA here is from genome assembly GCF_905146905.1 of Nyctereutes procyonoides. Lineage (NCBI taxonomy): Eukaryota > Metazoa > Chordata > Mammalia > Carnivora > Canidae > Nyctereutes > Nyctereutes procyonoides. The sequence continues at coordinate 8,470,422 of NW_026575132.1, forward strand.
TCAAAAAGGATGATGTTATTCCTTTCACACGCTCCGATCCAGCCATTTAACTCACCCGTCATTCCCAGGCAAGTCATCAAGACTCCGGGCTTTTGGAAATACTCTTCTGCCTCACTGCTCTTTCGGTCTCCTCCTTCCTGGCCAGGCACAGTATCCTGATCATTTGCAAAGGTTCAGTTCTAATGTAACATTCTCTGGCAATGATTTCTTCACTTAACCCACTAGAGAGTAGCTGCTTCACTGAGCCCCTTTGCATTGTGTGCAAATCTCAGGTAAAGGCTGCATCACAATATGACTGCTTTTGTGTCTGTATTCTTTACCCGCCTTAATTCCACAAGAATAAGCAAGTGTCTTAGTTGCCTTTGTACCTACCACCTCTCACATTCCCAGCACCTACCACAGTGCTTGACACATATCTGACATTCAATAAATATTTGTTGACTGTTAAGATTGTATCTGAATTCCTAGTACCAACAGACATCTAAGTCAACCTGCTGACTGATAAAAGTATAGCCCATTATATAGAAATTAGAGGACCATCAGCATTAATTCCACCACTACAACTTCCACTTGTTGTAGCTATCAGAAAATCAAGATGTTATTTCAGTAAAATATGGGACTGTTTCCAAACCAAGAATTTTTGACAGACCTCATGGTTCTCTGTTGGACTGTGTTAACTTGCTGTTGACCCATTTGCATTTCAGCAACTAGATCCTCCCTTACTAATAATTCAGCTGCATTAATTTTTCCATATTCAGTGTAGTGAGTATTCTCTCTCTAACCTCACTATTTGGGGTTTGTGAAATAGGATACTCATATTAAAACCAACAAGAATTTGTGGTTACATGGCTTTAAGTATACCAGAAATGGAGTTCGCATTTTTAATGTGCCTCAACCCATGTTGTTTGTATACCTCTACTGGATCATGTCTGAAATAAATTTTCTAAAATCTAGGTATTCATCAAGACCATAAAGTAAGATAAATTGAATTATAATTTATTTCTGGGTAATAAGTAAGCTGAGGATGATGTGTTCCATCTTTTGATGGAATGCAAATTTACCATTAAAAGACAAATTCTTCACTTCCAAAGTTTGAATAGGGTGGTGCTTTAAAAAGCATTCCATCTGGTTAAATTTAGGGTGCTGAAAAAAGCCCACTATAAGAATATTCTCTGGCTCCAGACCCATAACATTTTTACTTGATTATGAACTGGATTCATTTTCATTTACTTGAAGCACTTCCACATCGCTGTTTTTTTTTTTTTTCTTCTGCAACAAGGCAAGTTGTCACCATACATGTTGACTTTGGTAATATTGTCTTCTCTAAATAATGCATTTCAGATGCATTATTGCCAGTAAAAGAAAAGCTTGTCTGTACTGGCTGACATTTTTAAAGGATTTACTTTTATTTTTTCTTTTATTCATCTACCAGCCCTTTTCTTCTCAGTCTCTTTCTCCTTTTCTTTCCTACCCTGCTCTCCTACCCTACCACCTGCTCCCTGAATCTTGTCCTATCAAGGTTCAATCAACAGCCTTTCTTATCTCAACTATTATAATGGTCTTCATGACCCTCAGCTCAGGATTCCTACTTGCCATACAGATAAAATTAGTGAGTAAAAGAATGAATGAACAGCCCAAACCCTTATACCTGCTGATTGATGGGTCACTAATGTCATTTGTTTGCCTATCTCCTTTACACAAGAGTTCAAAGGGTCTATGGGCAGAGACCACATATAGAGGAAAAGAATGAGGCCAAAGATAAAATGAGTGAAAACAACGAAAACATCTACCTTGCTTATTAACAGTCCTGCCAGAAAATTCAGTAAATTTGTGAAGGCCAACTAATTAGTACAAATTTGGGGGCTCTCCAAAAGGAGAAAAGAAAATGAAGCGATTCACTGAGAAAGTCAAATGTAATTGACAAGTCTGTGAAAATATACAGAAGTAAATTGGGACCTATTTTAGAGCTATAAAGGAGTAGGGAGAGAACCCTGCCCACATGGGCTGGAAGCCTATTCTGATTCAAGCACTAATGTCCTTCACTATCAAAGCAAAACTTTAAAGATTTAATTAGGTTTTCAAATAACATGGATGGATATTAAGCTCTAGCATTTCCAAACTACAAAAGCCCATCATTTCCTCTTTATTGAGCCCTATGGGAAGACTAAGTATGAGAAAAAGTGATATTTGTACTGACATAGATAACCCTATCTTTATCTATTGATTTTATAAATGTTTCCTGTGCATTTACTATATGCAAGCACTGTGATCTCTGGTGAGGTCATGGTAAGATTACAATGATGAGTTTGGCATACATAGTGTTCCTGTTCTCAATGAGCTCATCAAGTTAAATAGTTCTTACAGGCACTATTCCAAGTACTTTGCACACGTATTAACCTATTAAATCCTCACAACCCTATGAGAAGTAGATACTATTATATTCTCCACTCTACAGTTAAGGAAACTGAGACATGGAAAATAACTTGCTCAGTGTCACATAGCTAGGTAAGTGTCAGGGCTGCACTTAGAACACAGGTCATTTAGCTCCATCATTCATGCTCTTCACCACTACCTAACTCCTTGTAAAGAGAGGCAGCCATCAATCCAACAGTCATGCAGATCAGTGGATAATCACAAAATGGACATAAATGCTAGAAAAGAAAGGAAACAAGGTTCAAGAGAATACAGAATAAAGAAGCCCAATGGGGGAAGGGAGGACACGACAGGACACAGCTATCAGGAAATTGACACTTGAGCCCTGAAGGCTCAGTGAGTAGAACTTAACTGGTATTCAGAAGAGCTTTCCCCATCTAGCATCAGTGTATGAAATCTCTTTGATAGGGAGAGCTTGGTCAGTGTGGGAAGTAAAATGAGACCAAAGTGGTTAGAAGGCAGAGACTGGTCAAGGTGAGGATAGAGGGATAGAAGGCTAGTTTTAGTGGAACAACAGAACATTAAAGTCACATTAGTCTTAATTCTAAGTACAGTAAGAAGCCATAGAAAATTTTAAGCTGGTGAGTAACAAAATATTTGATTTTAAGAAAAATCAAGGGCACCTGGGTGGCTCAGTCAGTTATGGATCTCCCTTCAGCTCAGGTCATGATCCTAGGGTCCTGGGATCAAGCCCCGCATCAGGCTCCCTGCTCAGTGGAGAAACTGCTTCTCCTTTTCCCTCTGCTTCTCTCTCTGCTTGTGCTTTCTTGCTCTCTCTCTGTCAGTTAAATAAATAAAATCTTAAGAAATAAGGAAAGGAAAGGAAAGAGAAAAGGAAAAGGAAAGGGAAAGATAGATCACTCAGGCTGCCTTTTGGAGAAAGACCCAGGTGGATGTAGGGTACCAGTTACACAGTGCTTGCAGTGGTCTAACTATTGATAGTAATTTTCTCACAATGATCCAGTTATCAGATCCAAATGACCTTTGTCTCTATTGGCCAGAAATATTAAGTTCTATTCTATATATCCTCTCTTCTAACTTAAGTAGCTTGTTTTTCAGTCTCAAATTTAGCTGCAAGAAACTGATAAACTATCTATATTGCATTTTTGCCTACTACATTCCCTTCCAGTTTGATTCATTCACAGATATGAGTCAGAAGTTAGAAGCTAAAGACTTCAATTTCTACCAGAGATTCTCTAACCCTAAAGGACACTCAGGAGAATTATTAATTAAGGCAAGCTGCAGAGAACCAAAAACATGTCCCAACACAGAGAGACTCTATAGTATTACAGAAGGAAGCAGGATTTTGGAACCACATAGACTTGCCATTTCCCAGGTTTATGACCTTAGGCAAGTTACTCAAGCTCTCTCAGCCTTAGTTTCTCAATAATAAAATGAAGATCTTTAAAACCCACCTGGCCGAGTAGCTCTAAAAATTAGAAATGATATGCAATGCCTGGAATATGTTAGTTGCTCAGTAAATGTGACCTATTATTGGACTCAATAATTTTTTATTGATTGGCTCTCCAGAGTCATTTATTGGCTCTCCAGAGTCATTGGCTCTCCATTTACCATTTATTTATTTAACAATTTCTTGAGAGTCTATCATGTACCAAGCATTATGCTAAGTTCTTAGAAATAGCTAGATAACATGATAAAGGTTCTGCCATCAAGGAATGTGGCAGACACTAATCATAGCTATTTCCTACTTGCTCCTTTTGAACAAGATCCCAATTCTGTTGGGGGAGAAAGAGTTTCCCTAGCCCCAGTATGAATTAAAACCATGTAAGTCAACCATGAGAATCCCTTTCCCGTTTGCCAGTGACAAGTAAGACAGACACGTAATTTGATCCTGGTCAATGAGATTTAAGTCAAAGCAGTCTTGGAGGACTCCTGGGAATACCCCTCCTCCGTGATACGAGAGATGGAAGAGAAAGGCCTCCCTTTTCCCAACCCTGCTCCCTGCTTCAAAATGATGCTTGGAACTAACACAGTTCATCTTGAGACCATGAGGGGAGATATTTACGACTTATTTAGTATGACAAAGCAGAAAGATTCTAAGAGCCAGATCCTGGAAGATGCTGTTGAACTACAAAGCCAACCTAAAACCACCTGCTTAAAAATGTCATCCATGAACAAGTTAGGAGTATTGAAACAGAAGCTGAAGATAGTGGGCACGTTAAGAAGCAGCCAATTGAAATACTACTCATTCGTTAATAAAGTCTTATTAAATATTTATCCAATCTCCACAGTCTTCAAGAGAATCCACCCATCCCTTCGTGCAAGCCATGAAGCTACATTGCCTGAACAAATTATTTTGTCATTCTGCTTATGCCTGCCACTCTGCTCCCTCCACAGGCAAAGAAGTAAAATCCCTCTGATAGAATCTACACCCTCCAGTATGCCCAGAGAAAAATTAAATTACTATCTACAACTAAGAACCACATTTTAAGAAAGAAATAGGCTGTATAGTAGCAGTATTTTTCCAGCAAAAAATTCTTACCACAAAAGAGAGGGCTATGACCTCAAACTACTATAGAATTCTCAAGGTTTGGTCACCATGATAAACTCATTATTTCTCGATTCTGTTTCAGGATGTTGCTGGGACAAAACGGTTTGGTGATTTAACTTGTTTGTTTGATCCTTAAATAAAGTATAAGTGAACATCCAATAGAATTTGACAGTTTCCTTCCCTGAGTATGCTGTAAAAACTGCAGCATTTCCATAGGAATGTGATTAATGTCAAGCATTGGAGCCAATGGTGTTGCTCTCCTGCTGCCTCTCCACCTGTCCACTGCCAGGTGAGCACATCCAGCCACTGCTCCTTCTCTGACTGCCAGATGATGCTTTCCTGCTGATCTGTCCACGTGCTTGGTGGTATCTTTATAAGATCTCACCACCTGTTAAGAACTGGCTCCTCACTTTCTTTCAAGTGTATTCTTTACTTTGGACATGATTTTGGTTTTTTAGGATTTTATTTATTCATTCATGAGAGACACACAGTGAGAGGCAGAGACACAGGCAGAGGGAGAAGCAGCCCCCTGCAGGGAGCCCGATGCAGGACTTGATCCCAGGACCCCAGGATCACGACCTGAGCCAAAGGCAGATGCTCAACCGCTGAGCCACCCAGGCATCCCAGGACGTGACTTTTAATAAAGGTTCCACAGAAGAAATACCATTTCCTCAAGGATCCAACAGCAGACTTCACTTCCCACTGAGAATAGCAATTAATGTTGGAGATGATCAAAAGTAAATATAGGAATTTTTTATTACAACATATTGTAATTGCTTGCTTTAGCACTTTACCTTCAAATTCCTCACTTAGTCTATGTGATGAGCCAAGTAGTTACTGTTATTCTCATTTTATGATGAGTCTAAGACTCTGAAAGTTTAATCAACATGCTCAAGCCTCACAGCTAGCTAAAGACTAGAATCTAGGTTTTTTTGTTTTTGTTTTTAATCTCCCAACCCCACCCTTCATCACTTGTTTCTAAACAAAACAATACAAGAAGCTTTGGACTTTCTTTAGTTTGAAGGAAAGAAAATTGCTTCCCACTAGAGACACCCAGTATGGTCACAGTGAAGGCACCCACAAAGATTATCTTTTATACAGAAAAAGAATAGGTATAAAACATGATAGATGCACTGGCTGTAAGTTCTGAGATCCACAGTCTCACCTGAAACCAAGAGTGAGTTGGATGCTACCCCTTCCCACCATGAAAATTGCCATCCTATGCAAATTAGCATCTTGCCAGCCAGCTGAGATGGGGCAGAAACAATTGGTCTGCAGTCAGCCAGAAAGAAAAACAGCAGCCAAAGTGCATAGTGTTACTTTTCCCACACTGAATGAGGCATTAACTTCCAAATCTCTGACCCTTTAAATCTGTGTGACAATAATTAATGGGAGAAAGATAACTAATATTTAGGTTCGTACTCAAAGCCCCAAATAATAAGAGCACAGGTTACATAAGGAGACATAGAGTCTCACCATTTCTTACATTTGTTTCCAGCAGGTGAGACATTAATTTCTTTTTCACTATGCTTGAGCTCCTACCTACTCCAGCAATGCTGTCACATGCTGTTTGGGAACAAATGGCTGGGAGATCCGAGTAGGAAGAGAAAATGTTCAGTTCTAAAGATTTACTCATTACCTGGGGCTCCAGCCTTTCATCGAGTACAGAATCTCTTCAATTTTCCTTACAAATACACATTTCTGGGGACACCTGGGTGGCTCAGCCTTTGAGCAACTGCCTTTGGCTCAGGGTGTGATCCCAGGGTCCCCGAATGGAGTCCCACATCCGCCTCCCTGCCTGGAGCCTGTGTCTCTGCCTTTCTGTGTCTCTCATGAATAAATAAATAAAAATTGTTTTAAAATAAATAAATAAATAAATACTTCTGTGCTGTGCATTTAAAGAACACTTTCCTTCTCTCGGTTCAAAATTCCTCCTTTGTAAAACATAGCTAGATTGAGCCAGGTCAGTGGTTGCCACTACCAAAGTCACCTGCATTACGATGCTTTCAAAATGCAAACCCCCAGCATCTTTCACCTTCAACACCCCAGTTTACTGAATAAAGGGGCCTGAAGAGTATTCTGTATTTTTAGGGTGTTTCTCTAGTAAATAGGATGCTCAACTTGGGTTGAGAACCCTAGATCATTTAATCAATATTGTTACTTAACCTAAATTAGACAAGCTCTAGGGTTCCAATGATCTCCTCATTCCAGAACAGAAACATTGCTTGGAATAAAAACCAAAAATGATCATGTATCACTCTCCACTCAGCCCTCCAGATAAACACCATAGGAGATATGAGCATGGTTTGGCAAAGAAAAAAAAGTTATGGAGACGATGTGCTACCAAATTATTTGGAAGAATATTTTAGGTCCATAAGAAACCAAATACCAAATACATTTAAAATACATATACTGCAAAAGATTGTATTATTCTTTGGTCATTAAAAAATGGTTCTTCTCTCTCCTCCACTTCCTTTCCTTTGATTGTGTGAAAACTTTTGGTGCTCTATTTATTCCACTCTACTGAGAAGTAAAAGATATGAGGTAGTCTTTAAAAATCAGTCTTTTTCTCAATGATTTTTTTTAACACAAAGCAACCAGACTTCTAACCCAAACCCTAACTCAGCTGATCTCCAGTTCTGATTATCAGCCCCAGAAGACTTTCCATTTTCATTCCCCTGTTAGTCAAATCCATTCAATACCAACTGGTAAACCACAGAAATTAAAGATGAGAATACCTCTTAATTTGCTTTTATTTCACCTTTGAGGATTGCATTATATTTGGGTTGACTCCTTCTCCCCACCTTCAAAAGAGGAAAACAGAATTTAATCTCAATTTTTTCCCTAGTGATTTCTAATGAAGGAAACTTAAAAACCCCACCGGTAGAAAGAAAGGTTAGAATTTGTTTTAAGCTTCAAAAAGTGGTAAAGTAAGCAACACAATGTTCATTCAACAAGAACTTCTGGAACTCTTACCATGTGCCTGATACCATGCTAAGTACTATGGATACAACAGTGAACAAGAAATAATGTCCAAAATTTTGGCACTGCTAAAAGCAAGGATTCTTTTACACAGAGTAGTTCTAGCTTACAAAACATTAAAAATAATAAATAATTGTGCTTTATACATATGTCATCCTTTGATGCTTTTAATAACCTCTAAGGCAAGGCAGGTATTTTCATTTTGTATTCACTAATGGTAGTGGTTAATTTGTAATGCATACTTAAAAATAGTAATAATTTAATGTTTTATAAAGCATTGACCTAAGCATTCTAGACAAATTCATCTTATATTAAAATGATTTTTATCCTCATTTTACATTTAGAAAACTGAAGCTTAAGAGAGAGGTCACACAGTGAGTGATGGGACAAAGCTGAGACTCAAACCCAGGGCTGTTTCTAGAGTCCACGTGCTTAACCAGTTTGCTGAATTCAAAGAGGTTAAATGATTTATCCAAAATAATCTGGCTACTAAGCACTGATTTTGACCCATAATTTCTTTTTCATATTATGTTACAAATATCTCAATATATAAATATCCATCAAAGATACTATATGGAACAACACAGCCTCTGTAGAGAGGAAAGATTCCATTGTTTTTATTTTCAAATAACTCTGAATGGACTTTAAAAAGAATGCTGCCTGTTAGGGAATGAGTCCAAAGTCCTGCCGTGTCTGTTAATGACTATATTTAATTATTTGCAAACCTGTAAAATGCAAATGATATTTTTCAATTTTCAAAGAATTGGGAGCTTCTTGACTTTCCAGAAAGAGAATTAAGCTATACACGAAAGAGCAAAACATGAGGGAAGCTAACAAAGTCTGCATGCTGAAAAAAGAAGTGAATGAGCCCAATGCTGAGCACTAGACTTCCACATCCACTGCCGACATTTAAAAAGAGACAGAGAGTAGCCAAAAACTGAAGGAAAGTGCTACCAATGGTTGCTACCAAGAACCATCAGTCTTGAAACAGATGTGGAAAATCATAGCATCTTCTCTTAAGAATTCGAGAAAGACCAGCATCTTATTTAGACTTACATTCATCAAATGCTATAATTATCATCTTTGATAAAAGATGTTACTGCCCAAAACTTAAAGAAAGAAAAAGTGAAGAAAAGCAGCTTAGCAATTATTCTCCATGGGAAAAAGGACTATAAAATAAGTGCACCTCATAAATTATTTGTAGACATGTCTATATTAGAATGAAATAAGATCTTTCAGAGGATAACACACCTGTGCCATGGATAATTGCCCTCATTCACAAATAATAAGTGGTCTACCAGATGTTTAGCCCCACACAGGCATATGTAAGGCAAAGCAGTAGGAGAGGGTGTCTCAGTTCAGACCAGAGACAATCTTTTTTATCCTCTACAAGCTCTCATGCTGTGTCAGCAGCTTATTTAGTAAGGTAACCAAAATCATAAAGGATTCCAACTGTTAAGTACTAACATTTCATTTCAGTTATTAAACTTAGAGGTAGAGAAACGCACAGGGTCATTAGAAACCTGAAGTCTGATTCAGATGTCTTTATTGCCTTTGTTTCCTTTTTTATTTTAATAGGTGCAAACTTTACCAAGATTTTCTTTAATTTCAAGAGTCTCATCAAGATGAAAGGATACTGCAAAGCTAAAAAAAGAACTTCAACATGTGGCTAGAAACAACTTCCTTTATCAAATGAATATGATTCCAGTTTGTAGCATAAATATTTGATTTGTTTTATAAGAACTATTCTTGTTCTTTGTAATATTCAATGTATTAAAAGGCCATCTAAAAGGCTGATCTAGTTGTTAAAATACCGTCAGAGGGTATCACTGGTAGGCTATTTGGTGCTCAGCAGCAGCTTAGATATAGGCTATTTCATAAGTTACTTTGTTGCAGAAGTTTATGTTCAAAACCAGTGAAACCAAAGTTTTAACTGTGTGAATATTATGAATATTGTCTGTTTGGTGTTTATATCCAGAGCATATTAATTATAATTCCCATGCTCACTCACCTAAAGCCCTTTTGCAAGTACAGTCATAATCACATAATAAACATCTTCTTAGGCATGCCAGTGAACCTTCAAGATCAACATAACAACTCTCATTAATATCAAAGTAGACGTGTGTAAAGATAGTGTTACCTTCCATGACGACAAATTCAAAAGAGCACAACAAATCCATCCCCAAACATCCAAAGACTTTGTTAATAATAATAATAATAATACATCTATGGTTATGACATCTAGCATTCCTCTCTCTCTTCACCTGGGAGCAGCTTCCAGGCATACCCTACCATATACCTACAGAGGCACACACTAGCACTCAACTACAGTAAGAACTTCCATACTTCTACATGACCAGGCTGCCGTGACAAAGTTAAACAATCCAAAGTGGCACCTGACCTTAGCTATAGAACCAGAGTCCTTGAAAAAAAGTCAGCCTTCCTCTTTGGAGGAAGGCCTTTTGGAAGGCCAAAGATGTTAAAGGACCAAGTCTTCAGTGAAAGTGGGAAACTAGAGGCTGAGAGCAGCAGTGAGATGGAGGGAGAGACATCTAGTCTCTAGTTCCAGCTGTTCCTAGACTCAGTTGAATCCCTATCCTCCCATATAGTTTAGTTGCACAAACTGTACTTGGATTCCAAGAGCTATTAATTTACTTTCTTGGCCTAACCTAATTTGACTCCTGTAGCTCACAAAGACATTTCTTAAGTTATATTAAGCATATATAGATTAGTGAATTCTGAAAGAAAATGCTTAAAAATTAAGATTGCCTAATATACTATTTAAAATCCTACAACAAAAAAAAAATAAAAATAAAAAAAATAAAATCCTACAACATAAGCCAAGACCCAGAGGTAAAACTGAACTTGGTGCATCTAGGGAAAGAAAAGCAAAAAGCATCGCCAGAGTAAACAGATTTTGCAAGGGGGATGATGGAGGTAATTTGGTCAAGGTAAAATAGATATAAAGCAGGAATACACCAGACAGAGAACTGCAAGGGGCAAGGAGTATGCAATACACACCTATGCAGGGGAGTAACATGGTGAAAGCAACACTTTAGAAAGGTCAAAAACTGGAGACAACACACACAACTCATGGTGATAGGACTGAGGAAAAAACCAAGAGTTCATATTTCATAAGAATAATTGACAAGGAAGAGATGGGGATGTGGTGTCATACTTATGGAGCAGCCATTATGTGTGAGTCATGGCTTTAAATAACTATCTCTCCATATGTACAGCTATACATACACACAGTCATACGTGCTTTAATCTTCCCAACCCCCTTATGTGGTAATTATATGATCCATTTTAATTGAGAAAACTGAGGCTTAGAATTATTACATTGAAATTCCCAAGTTTATACATACGTACATACTTTATCTATAGAGAAGGGGAGGGGGCAAAATTAAGATTCAAATCCAAGTTCATGTGACCTATTTCATGATGCCTCTCAAGCCTAATTAGATTCAGAAAACAGAGGAAGCCACCCATATAAAAATGGCAACAGCCTGAAGGCAGTTGGAAATATAATCTAAATAATCTTCCCTAAAATAGCATGTGATTTCAGACCATTACAAAGTTAGCTTTGAAAATCTGTGCACATCAGAGATAAATGTGAAAACAATAGGTAATGTTACAAAGTGGTTAGAGCAACTGGACTCACGAAAAGCAACAAAAAAAAGTATTTGCATAATCCAGTAGTGAAGGACATGGAAATATATGGCCTTATTTAAATTCAGTGAGACCAGAAATTATGTCGATTTGGCTCAGCCTTGTAACAGCAGGATTTATAAAAGTGCCTGCCACATAGTGTTTTAATTAATATTTTTAAATTTTGAACTCCTCATTCTTTGAAAACTTTCTGTAAATCCAAGAGGTCTTAAAATAACAGGACAACTTGATAAATTCAGATGGTCACTTTGCAGATATGGGGTGGACAGGAAAGATTACGGAAGTAGGGAAGAAATCCACGAATGGCAGGAGTCCTGGAGAGGTACCCTTGTTGCTTTAACTCTGAAGGCCTCTGCATGCTAAAGAAGAAACTAGGTCCTCATGCAAAGCTGTAAGAAGCAAACGTGAAAACCATGGATTTTTCAAGCTCCTTTCATGCTCATTTCTTCCTATTATATTTACACTTGGTAATTTCAGGTGCTGCCTGTCCCTAGGAAAGTTCTTCTCAGATGCCAGCTTCAGGCAAGCAGCAAATGGACAAGTCTTTTGTTTATTTTTGGTTGTTTTTATGTTTGGGGTTTTTTACAGCGGGCCATCTTTCCATTCAGATACGACAATCTGCCACAGATAAGCTCACTAGGCTGTATAATGTCCTATTAACTCCACTTTGGAGTTGTGGGACTTTGGGGGAGTCCATCACTGCCTCAGAGGCTCTGTTTGCATGAGATAGATAAGAAAAAAAAACATTCAAGACTGTCCTAAGTATGTTAACAGAAGGTTCTAGGTTGCTCTGCATTTTCTCTTAGCTAAACCTGCAGCAGAAGTCAACAGCAAGGATGTGGGATAATTCCACTAGACCTACTTCATAAGGTTGTAAATAATACTCAGTACATTTAGTTGTTTTCAGAAAAATTTTTAGTAGTGGTAACTTTTTCCAATTGAAAATTTTTCCAATTTTATACAGCCTTGCCCCCACCAACTAAATAACAAGTAAATATTAAAAATCAAGCCACGTAGATCAATGTGGGATTGAGAAGAGGGTAATGCCAGGCATTGCGAGGTATGCATGCATCCTCAGAGGTTCCAGGGCATCTCCAGAATCCCTTAGGAATCTGGAATTCCTAAATTCTAAGAAAAAATAAGTAAAATGAAGAGTCCCTTATCAATTAATACTATTAAGCCAAAATACAGAGCTCACTTGAATTTTTATTCAGGTTCCTTACGCTATTTAAAACAATCATTCTCAAACATTGGTGTGCAAGAGATTCACCTGAAGGGCTTATTAAACTACAGATTGCCAAACCCAGGTCCTGAGTTTCAGACTCAGTAGATCTAGGGTATGACTTGACGTCTGCATATCTAACAATTCCCAGGTGATGTTGTTGCTGTCCTCTCATAAATTTGAGAAATTCTTAGCTATTTCTCCAATGGACTCTATAGTGGGCAGAATAAGGTTTCCTTAAAGATGCCCACATCCTAATCCCTAAAACCTGTGAATATGTTACCTTATAAGGTAAAGGGCAATTCTGTTTGCAAAAGGAATGAACATAGCTAATCGGCTGACCTTGAGAGGAGCCTGTATGATCCAGGTGAGTCCAATGTAATCATGAGTGTCCTTAAACGTGAAAGGGGAGGGTCAGGGTTAGTTAAGGTGTGACAGCTCTTCCACTCCTCTAAGTTGTATGAACTCCCGGGTGCACTGAGATGGCATTTCTTGTTGACACAAGTCAAAAAACTTTATTTTCAAGGCCTTAAAACCTGGAAACCAATTGTTCAGATCCGCTACTCCAGATCAATTAAAGATCACTAGTCGCTCCAGAATGCTCAGGACCCTTGAAAGAAAGTTTCCTAAACTGAAAATTCAATTCCCACTATCCTGAAAACACTAACTTGAAAAACAACAAACTCCCAGATGTAGCGTAATGACAAATGATCTACCCTAAAATAAAAAATACTCCCCAAATCAATGTTATTTTCCCAACTAAAATTCATGAAATATAGCCAATGAGGGGGATTTGGAGGACTCTGAGATCTAAGATACATAAAATACTTTTAATATTTTTGAGTCAGGTTCATTCAAGATAATTATGAAAAACCAAGTTTCGGGCTGAAGATAAAACCTAAAATTCAAAGACGTCTTCTGTGAAAGAAAAGTTAAAGCAACTTTTAAATTTTCCTTGCTTAGTCCATTTCACATCTTCAGTAGTCACTTTCCAAAACTTTACCGCCTATTTAAAAACTTCTCTGTAAATACTGGGCAGAAACCCACACATGGGAACGGCATGCAGAACTCTTTGAAAACATGCCCAAAAATTCATCCCCTGCTACTCAAACAAGTTGGAGAAGGTTCAGAGAAAATCTGGAAAATTAACTTTAGGAGGGAAACTTAAAGAAGCTTGAGTTTTTCATCAAGGAGGAGATACAAGTGAAAAAAAGAATCTTAAAATGGTTTTAGTGCAGAGGTTTGGAACTCTGGTATGTAATCGACTCACCTCAGGCACTTGTTAACAGGCCCCAACCCCACAGAGTCTGACTTAGTGGTTCTGAACTGGGCCCCAGAAATGGGTATTTCTATTAGGCACCCTGATGATGCTATTGCATGTGGTTCTTGGACCACACTTGTTGAAAAACAAGTTGAGAAACGCTTACTAAATAAGTATAAGAGGAGCCCACACAGCTGTTCTGAATCTTTGCCATAAAACAAGTGAAATCCATTTAAACTGCATAAAACTTGATTCCAGAATGAAAAAAAAAGAACTCCCTGACAGTGAGTCGTTAAAATGACACAACAAAGCAGTTGTGTGACAATAACTGAGCAAGGATAACTAACCCATCGAGGAAATAGAAAACAATGTTCCTTCTTGCAGAGTTTTACAATCTTAAGATGGTTGTTCTCACAGTATGAAGATATCCGGGAACCTGTTACACGTGCAAATTAACGGGCCCCACTCCAGACCGACTGAATCAGAAACTCTAGGGTTGGGGTCTAAAAATCTGTTTTAACAAGCCCTCCAAGTAATTCTGATGACTAAAATGTGAGAGTCATGGGTGGGAGGGAAGGAAACGACCAACACTAAAGATGTCACACACACACACAAAAAACATGTCATGTGGTGGAAAGAGGAGTGTTCTAGGATCTTCCCTTCCTTGCACAATAGCGGTGGGGCCTGGTGCTGAGCTCCAGTGTGTTCTTGGGGTACTTCTAATAGCTTCACTGTTTCATCCGAAAAACCATAGGGATCGACTGCAGGAAGGTATGTGAGAGCATTTTACTGTGTGAAACCTCCAGAGGAAAGCCATCATGGGTGGACCACGTGCACGGTCCCAGGTTGTGCCTGGACTGGCCGCAAGCAGGCCTTCATTGCACATCACAGAACATAGCATTCACCCACCGTGTTTTTCCACGCTGGATGCAAAGAAAAACGACTGCTGCCACCCAGGAGCCTGTTGCTTGGGCTGGATCACCAAAGACCACAAGTGGAGGAAGCAGCCAGCCAGAATTTTGAAAGAGAGCAATCCCTTTGGGGAAGGGCAGTGAGCTGTAAACTCCACCCAATAAAACCAAATTCCCAAAGGCCCAAGCCCCAGCTTACTCAAGAGCATTTCCCCCAGGGCCCAGAGCTGTACCTGCTTGGGTGACCTCCGCTTCAAGAGGAGAAGCTGAGGCAGGAAGAGGACCACACAGGGGAAGCAGGCGCCAGGGCAGGTGGTGCAAGCGGAAGCGGAAGCGGCCCTGGTGGGCTAGATGCAGGCAGAGGGGCTTGAAAGTTGAGTGAACGAGCTGCTTAACATGTTTCATTGAAGTAATGATTCCACTTGACAGTAATGAAAAATTAAGGTTGCAGAGACAGGAAGGGGGTTGAAACACCTAATAAGGAATTTGTCATATTTACAACGTAAGAGTGAGTGTAAGTTTTCTAAGCAGGTATTATTTTTAAATTCCGTCCTTTGGAGATCCTTAACCATGGACATAGGCAGCAAAGCATGGGCCTTAAGGATAGGCGACTTCCTGGGGAGCCTTACAAAATTTAAATGCTGAAATTATCCAGTCCTTACTTCATTGATCCCATATTTATTGACTGAATAAGCTATTTGATTAATGAATTCATTGACTCTGATCCGAAGTCCTGGGTGTGTTTGGGTTTTGTTTTCCTTCACCTCTGGGATGAAAACCCAGCAGTGGGTTATTCTGAGCCCTTTCACCAAGTAAAGTAATGATGCATCACCATCAGCAGGAAACTGTGAATAGCCCTTAAACCCAAAGCCAATCAAACAAACAAACAAGCCCCTGCTTTCAATTGCTAATCAAAGTTAAGAGGCACACATGGAAAGCCTCAAGGACAACTTTTGTTTGCCAGCTTGTCTGCAAATGTGGAGGATAGAGAATGGCTAGAGGAGGGTCACTTGTAAAGTTTCGCTTTTTAAAATAATGAAGTGTGTCTGTCTCTTGAACTGATGGCTGAAAACATTCCATCCACCAGAGAGTGATTAGACACACATGTAATCAGGGGTCCACATTCCAAAAGGAAGATGAAACATATTAATAAACCATTAGGCACTGTGAATTTTTATTTTTTCCACTTCCTCCTACCACCCACTTACTGGTGGCAAAGTATTCTCTAGCTATTATTTTTAACACACGGAGTACATACTTCGAAGATTCTGTAGCCTTTTAATTAAGCAGGCATTGAGACCTCACAACTAAGGAATCGTTAATAATGTTCATCGTGAGGCATTACTTTTTTCCCCCTCAAAGTGGGAGTTTTGAGACATTGTGCTAATTTCTCGAATAAGCCTTTGTTAGCAGGGTCACTTTTTTTTTAAGTTGGCTTAGAAACTCATATTTTATATGTTAGAAGTAAGCAGTTCTAAATTAGAGGCAGAGCCTTCTAATTGAAATGTTCAGGGGCACCTGGGTGGCTCAGTGGTGGAGCATCTGCCTTTGGCTCAGGTCGTGATCCCGGGGTCCTGGGATCAAATCCCACATCGGGCTCCCTGCATGGAGCCTGCTTCTCCCTCTGCCTGTGTCTCTGCCTCTCTCTCTGTGTCTCTCATGAATAAATAAATTAAAAAATTTTAAAAGAAAAAAATGTCCGAGCATCACGGGTGCTGGGGAGAGCTGGTTGTTGACACCCAGCCAATAGCTCTCAGCCTTCCTTCAAATCCTAAATCAGACTCCCAGCTGACCAGAAAGCAGGAGAGCCAAGATGAGGGGGCCTCTAGCTGAGCTGTGTGCTTTAGACCTGTCACTAGTGCTCCTGTCTGCAGGGCACTGCCATCGGCCCTCACTGTACAGATGCCCCCCACCCTCAGACTAGTGCATGCGTACCTTTCAAGGGCCCTTGGAGAGCAGATGCTCCTCCATGCAGCTTTCCCTCCCCTCGGCCTCCCTCTCTAACCCCATTTAATAGAGAATATGTGCTGTGGTCCTTTGTATTAAAAGATAAGTGAAGGGATCCCTGGGTGGCGCAGCGGTTTGGCGCCTGCCTTTGGCCCAGGGCGCGATCCTGGAGACCTGGGATCGAGTCCCACGTCGGGCTCCCGGTGCATGGAGCCTGCTTCTCCCTCTGCCTGTGTTGTGTCTCTGCCTCTCTCTCTCTCTCTGTGACTATCATAAATAAATAAAAATTTAAAAAAAAATAAAAGATAAGTGAAAACCCCCAAACTGTGATGGATTTCCCTTCTCGACTACTTACAAGAGTAAGCCCACAGTAACGTCCTCAGTCCTTCTTACTCCTACTTTCTAGGACAACGGAATTTTTCTCCCATCATTTTAATTTTACCCAACTATAGCTTGGTTTTATACCCACATATAGATACATGGTATGGGTCTGAGTCACCAACCTTCGTGTCAGAAGAACTATCATAACTACTATTTAACTCTTAGTAAATATCAGCGGTACCAAGCACTGGGATTTAGGAGGACAAGAAGGTAAGACACGGAGGTTTTCTCTGTTCTGAGGGTTACCACCCAGTTTTTAAAAAATATATTTCCAAAAATGTATCCATCCCTTTGTTGAAACTTTGAGGTAGAAATACATACAGAACAACCTGAGTGAGTTTACAGTGAGGTCCAGCGTGCCAGCCAGCATTTGCCTTGGGACGTATGGTCAGGGATGCTATATAACCCCTTGCTGGAATGTGCTTGAAAACACCGAGATTCATTCTATACAACTTTGCCTTCAATTCTATAGCATCCTGTGTGTATAATTGCCTTCTATCAGCATCACTGAAGTTCACCAGAGACCTAGAAAAAGCTATCCCAAGCACTCCTCTCATTTCTTCTTTCTTTCTTTCTTTCTTTCTTTCTTTCTTTCTTTCTTTCTTTCTTCTTTCTTTCGAGGTAGGAAGCATGAAAATGCTGCATTTGATAATTTTTTTCTTTTGTTGCCAAAGCTTGCCCACATCCCTATACTTATTGAACAAGTTAGTATATGAGAAGCACACAGAATAGGGTCTGACAAACAGAAAGCACTGTACTCATTAGCTCTTACGGCCTAGCTTTTCTTACTTGCCTTATACTGTAGTACTGAGCCACGAAGCCTAGTGATACTAAAGCAAGGAAAGGAGATTTCTGTAATAAATTATGAAAGAATATAATATGATGATTTTTTACTCCTTTTCACAATTCTCAAAGTGCCATTTGAATACAAAACTCTTTTGAAAACGAAAAAGGATTTTCTGTGAAGAATGAGAAAATGAACCTAAGAATTTGACCAAACTCAACCTCTTTCTTTCTTTCTTTCTTTCTTTCTTTCTTTCTTTCTTTCTTTCTTTCTTTTCTTTCTTTCTTTTCTTTCTTTCTTTCTTTCTTTCTTTTGTCTTTTAATGCATTAAAAAAAACTGGGACAATACTTTACTTTTGAAACTTCCACTGATTATGAAGTTTTGTTTTTAAAAATGATATAAATTCAAATAATAAATCTTTTTTCACTTTTCCTCTAGCTAGCTACTGGGAAAACAAGAAAAAGAATGCTCTATGGGACTACCACATGCAAAGTAAAGTAGTATAATAAATGTCTTCCTCCAAGAGACCTTTCCCAAACCACCAAAATAAATATATATGTGAAGTAGCCAAAAATGGTGTTGTACATGAGGTCTGCTATCAGCTCTGATGTTTAGATTGGCTTCCAAATGATTTTTGGATACAAATATATTAATAAAATTACAAACTGATATGTCAATTCTATGCATATTCACCAGGAAGAGGATTTTAAGAGGTAACAAAGAAAATCAATCTTTCCTGAGGAAGGACCAGTCTTCTCTTGGTAGGAGATTGCCTAGCCTCTCTGAGTAACTTATTTTAATATTTAGCACTCCTTACGGTCATAAAACTCTTCCAGATATTGCATAGTCTTTTTTAAAAACATTACTTTTTTATTTTTATTTTTTCAAAAGAGAGATGGTGCAAGCAGAGGGAGGGGCAGAAGGAGAGAGAATCCTCAGCAAGCTCCATGGAGTTCAATGCAGGGTTCAATCTCATGACCTTGAGATCATGACCTGAGCCAGAATCATTTTTTTCTTTTTTTAGTAACCATTTATGTTTATTCTTTGGTGAATTATTTATACATAGTTTAACTGATTTTTTTTTCATTTATTTTTATTGGAGTTCGATTTGCCAACATATAGTATAACACGCAGTGCTCATCCCATCAAGTCCCCTCCTCAGTGCCTGTCACCCAGTCACCCCATCCCCCTGCCCGCCTCCCCTTCCACTATCTCTTGTTCGTTATTCAGAGTTAGGAGTCTCTCATGGTTTGTCTGCCTCCTCTCTAATTTTTCCCACTCAGTTCCCCTCCTTTCCCTTATAATCCCTTTCACTATTTCTTATATTCCCCGTATGAGTGAAACCATATGATGATTGTCCTTCTCTGATTGACTTACTTCACTCAACATAATACCTTCCAGTTTCAACCACATCGAAGCAAATGGTGGGTATTCATTCTTTCTGATGGCTGAGGAATATTCCATTGTATACATAGACCACAGCTTCTTTATCCATTCGTCTTTCGATGGACACCGAGGCTCCTTCCACAGTTTGGCTATTGTGGACATTGCTGCTATAAACAGTGGGGTGCAGGTGTCCTGGCATTTCACTGCATCTGTATCTTTGGGGTGAATCTCCAGTAATACAATTGCTGGGTCATAGGGTACCTGAGCCGGAATCATGACCTGACCCTTAACCAACTGAGCCACCCAGGAGCCCCAATATTGCATACTCTTTAAGCTATCATGGAAACTCACTTATAATTCTGCTGTCTGTGGAATAAGAAAACTCTGCCAAGAGCCCTTTATATTCTTTGATCCTCTTATTACTCATTTTTCTTTCTCTTCATTGTTTTTCACAGAAGTCCTCACCTTTCCTCAGAGATCTAATTGATCAATCGTTAATTAACATCCTTTAGATGCTCCCCCAAGTTTTCTAAATCCTTGCTTCTCAAAGTACGGTCCTTGAACTTTCCACATCAGTGTCATCTGGGAACTTGTTAGAAATGTAGACTCAGGCCAGCTGAATTAGAACCTGCATTTGCACAAGATCCTCTGATGATTCATATGCATACTAAAGTTGGGAAACACTAGTCTAGAACTGAGGACTATAACTATAAATCACTTTTGAGTAGGGCAGAAACCATGAAACTTTCATTCTTGTTTCTACTATTGTTTTGGGAAAATTTTTATGGTGTCATTGGTTAAACATGAAATCTAAGATTGTTGAGGCAAGATCCATGTCATTCTCTATGTGTTCTTACCTTTCAGGTGTTTTTGTTTATTTGTTTGGTTTTAGTTTTATTTGCTAGTTTTCTATAGTTTGTAATTCACCCACATTTCAGGATCACACTATTCCAATTATCACCTATTAAATGAATTTCCTAGGATTATATTTTTTTGCCTATAATAAAAATTAAGAAAAGGAAATTATTCGTTTCTTCAGCAGCTTCTGCTTGAGGAATGTCAGCCCAGCTTTTTATAGTCCATATTTTTCCTCTCTGAAATAGGAAAGGTATAATGTGAAGAGCATTGAAGGTTCTTTAATGCTAGAATGTATTGGAACATTGTCATTAGATATCAAGTTAAGAATCATTTCCCTACTCATCCACTTTCTGAGTGCTGAGATGCACTTCATTTAAAGCTTTTCCTGAGGCTGAGCCCCTCTTAACTTCTTACTTATTTCTTTTACCCTAAAATTCTACCCCTAAATATCTTACCCACTTACCTCCACAGATAATTAAAGTCATAGTGTCATTCTTTGAAAGAATAAAAAGGTTGACCTGATGGCTGATAAGAAAATTGACATGAATTTATTTTATGCAGATTTTTTCTTTTCTTTTCTTTTTTCTTTTCTTTTCTTATAATGCCTTTGTTTGTACCAGAATTTTGCAACCAAGCCATTTGTCAACATAGCCATATTTACCTTTCATCTGTTTGGGGTCATGAATTCACAGATGCAAAACAGTTAATCATTTTGTCAGTATGGACAAATCGTGCATAATAATCCACCAAAATGGTGTGTTTGAGACCCCAGGGTGTGTGCTCACTCAATTTGCCTACACAAACATTGGGTGTGTTTCCTTTAAGCTTCACTTAACAGTAATCATTTTCTTTCTCCTTTCAGCAGTACGTGTTGCTGATTTCTCCTGATGTGTGAAAATTTCCACAGCTGTATGCAAGACACATTCATCTAACTGAAGAGGGTTTTTAGTCCCTAAAGGACTAAAGTCAGAATAAAGGAAGAAAGTCAGTTTTTCCTGCTTTGTTTGAACAAAACTGAGAATTCTATGCTCCTACTAGGTGTAGCTAGAAAGACTAGATTTAGATGTCTCTGACTGTTCCTGCCAAGGCCAGTAATCAAAGGTGGAAAAAATATAATGTAGTGAGACAACACTCAGGATTTGTAAACTCTGATTTTTAGAAGTATTCAACCCATAAGCAGTGTGTTGGAATAAATATTATAATGCTAATTTATTTAACACCCTGGAAAACACTCTGGTAGACAATGCAAAGATCATTTTAGGATGGATCTTTGGAGGATTAGATGGCCACACTAAGGGAAAGGATTTAAAGACTCAGTGAAGTGGGAATCCTTGAGAGGAAATATTAGTGAAGGCCAGAACACCTGAGTCCACTAAGTTTCATGGAAAAGACTAAAGGATATTCTGTTTATCAAAATGATAAGGAATGCACTGGTCAGAGCATCCACATCATCATTGACCAGCTCAGAGATGGTGCTTCTCTAGAGTCCAGCTCTAGAAATGGGAGATGGTGTTACAGAACTGGGCTTACTAACAGCAGTGAAAATAAGAGGATCCTGAAATAACAGAGGCCAGGGGTGGCACATAACATCAGAAGCAAAGTAAGCCCAATTATCACAATGAAAGGCAGAGCTGGAGTAGCAGCGACAGGGTCCTGAGGAAAGAAGAGGTAGGAGAGGAAGTTATAGAGTTGGTTAATAGAATAGCAGGGGGAAAAAATACAAGAACAGTAAAGAAGGACTTGATCAATCTGTACATTCAAAAGAAATTGTGGTCTACAAATATCTGGAAACTAAATAAGTTGACTGATTTGAGACCTATCTTTCCTAATGTGAGTTTCTAGTGCTATAAATTTTACTCTAAATACTTCTCTAGTTGTATCCCACTAATTATATGGGTTTTTTTTTCCATTTTAATTCAGTTCAACACATTCTGATTTTCTTTTTTACTTCTTCTTGAACCCATGAATTATTTAGAAATATTTTATTTAGTTTCCAGGAGGGAAGGAGGGAGGGAGAAAGGGAGAGAGGGAGGGAGGGAGAAAGGGAGAGAGGGAGGGAGGGAGGGAGGGAGGGAGAAAGAAGGAGAGAAAAGATCCTTCCAAAGCTGTAATAGGTTGCAACTTCCTGAAAATGTGGTAGGTGGTAGAAATACTAGATCCCATGTCATGTGCCCAACATTGCACTTCCTTTGTTGTAAAGTGGTTTCTTTGGTCTAAGGGGATATTATGTAGGATCCTGTGTTTGTTGTTAAAATAGCCTGAAACCATTAGATAATGGCACTGGCCAAGGCAGGCAGGAAAGGCAAATTCATATCTGAAATATGTGTCAGTTTGTTGAAGACAAATCACTCTCCTTTCTTAGGTCGGAAGAACCCAATATAATCAAATAGCCAAGTATCAGATGGATTCAGATAACCAAGTACCTGGCTGGTCTCCTAGAGAACTGGTTGTATGTCAGACTCAGCACTGGTCTCTGGCTGTCAGATTAGACATCTGGCAATGATAGTATCTAGGTCAGCCCTGATGGGTGGCAGTCAATGTTGTTGAGCCCGTACATAGCCTCTACATCTGCCTCAAAACCCCATTCATATGCTCATTCTACTGGCACTTGGGTGGCCAGTGACAGAAGCCAGCAGAAGCCAGTTAACTGAGTTATTTTGTCTGCTTTATTATTTTGAGCACTTTCATACTTCAATTCCTTAAGTCCATCCACAAGCCTCTCACTCTACCCTCTGGTCCCTGATCTTTCTAATATTTCTTCTTGCTGTCATTTGATAAGCCATCCAGGCCATTTGCCTCTGCTCATAAGTACTCTTGAACTATTTTTCTTTTACACAAAGTGGATGACCAGATGCACCATCTGAAGTTCTGCTAACTGGGGACATTTTTTTCCCTTAATTGTGTATTTTAAGACCTCTTCTCAGTGGGGATGCAGTTCTGGAGCACTCCATATTGAGCTTGTGCCAAAATACTTAATGAATCTTTTTTTCATCCTCCATCAACTGCTTAGAATTTCACATTTGGCCTTTGGTTTGAGCCAAAGAGCCTCAGGTGCAACAATGGTGGATGACATGTAACCCTGGTCCACCTGGTCATCCAACTTACTTGAAAACCTTGGCCTTACTTACAGCTGAACCTAGCATTACATTTATGTGACTATTAATAAGGGTTTGAGTTTATCATTTTGCTTTTTTTTTATTTGTCCCAATCTGTTCTCAGTTCCTTTTTCCTCTGTGCCTGCCTTCTTTCAGATTAATATCTCTTATGGTTTCATTTTGTTGGCTTATTAGCTATAGCAGTTTATTTTGTTATTGTAACGGTTACACCAGGGTTTATCATATATATCTTTGACTTATCACATCTACCTTCAAGTGATATCGTGCCACTTCATATATATCATAAAAGACATACAATAGCACACATCTATTTCTCCCTTTCTGGCCCTTATGCTGTAGCTGTCATGCAATTTCCTTTTTTTCATATGTTATAAACCCACAATCAATGATCTTGTAGGGAGGTATAAATCAAACTTGAAAGTCGGGGATCCCTGGGTGGCTCAGTGGTTTGGTGCCTGCCTTTGGCCCAGGGCGCGATCCTGGAGTCCTGGGATCGAGTCCCGCATCGGGCTCCCGGCATGGAGCCTGCTTCTCTCTCTCTCTCTCTCTCTCTCTCTCTCTCTCTGTCTATCATGAATAAATAAATCTTAAAAATAAAAAATAAAAAGAAACTTGAAAGTCATGTATTTACCACATAGTTGGCATTCCTGGTGTTCTTCATTCCTTTGTGTAGATCTAGATTTCCACCTGGTATAACTTTCCTTTGGGCTGAATGACTTTGTTCAATATTTCTTATAGTATAGATCTGCTAGTGATAAATTCTTTAAACTTTTGCATACCTGTAAACATCTTATTTTTGCCCTTTTTTGGAACAGTGTTTTTGCCAAGTATAGAACTCTAAGTTGATAGTTTTCCTTTTCTTTCAATAATTTAAACATGTTGCCTCATCGTCTTCTTGCTTGCATTGTCTCCAATAAGAAATCTGATGTCATCCATATCTTAGTATATAAGATGTCTTTTTCCTCTGCCTACCTTTTAAGATTTTCTTATCATTGGTTTTGAGCAACTTGATCATGATGTGCCTTGGTATTACCTTCTTCATGTTTCTTTTCCTTGGAATTTCCTGAGTTTCTTGTATCTGTAGGTTTATGGTTCTGATCCAGTTTGGACAGTCTTTGGCCATTTTTTCTTCAAATTTTTTTCTGCCCTCCCCCCCACACACCCCCCCCCGCCGCCACCTTATTTAGGAACTCTAACTACTCATATATTAGGTCAAAGTTGTTCCATAGCTCACTGATGTTCTCTTCATTCAAAAAAAGAACTTTTTTTCTGTTTCATTTTGGAGAGTTTCTACTCTTCTGCCCTCAAGTTCATTGACCTTTTTTTTTTTTCAATGTAGAATCTTCTGTAGCTCTCCTTCAGATTATTTTTCTTCTCAAACATTGTAGTTTTCCTCTCTAGGAGTTTATGGATTTTAAAAGTATATTAAATATCTGTGTGGAATACAGTTATAATGACTGTTTTAACATTCTCTTTTCCTCAGTCTAGCATCTGTGTCTGGTCTGGATTTGTTTTGATTGATTGATTTTTCTCATTATGGGTTGTATCTTCTTGCCTCTTTGTATGCCTGGTAATCTTTGGATGTCAGACATTATTAATTTTACCTAACTGGGTACTGGATAATTTTGAATTCATGTAAGTTGTCTTGAGCTTTACTCTGGGCTACAGTTAAGTTATTTGGAAACAGTTGGTCCTTCCTAGTCTTGCTTTTATGACCTATTAGCAGGTCCAGAACTATGCTCAGTCCAGTACTAATTGTTCTCCACTACTAAGACAGTACCTTCTCTTACATACTCTGCTTAATTCCCTGTTAATTATGGGGTTTTCCAGTATGGCTGGGGTGAACAAGCACTATTCTTAACCCCAAGGAACACCAGACATTATTCTCTTTAATACTTTGGGATCATTCTTTCCCCAGTATATGCATGTACTGCTTAATATTCTGCAAAGTACTCAAAGGGATCATCTGAAGATCTCCACAGTGCTCTCTCTGTGAAGGTCTCTCCTCTCAGCACTTGTGTCCTATGAATTCTAACCGCCTTTTCTGTCTGAACTCTTAGTCCATTGCTTCAACTCAGAGAATTTACAGACCTATCTTCCAGTTCCCCCTCCCTGTACTGGAAACTCTCTCAACACAGTTAAGGGTATCATATTGCTTACCATGTTTCCTGTCTCCCAGGGATCACTTTCCTTCCTTGCTTGGCATCAGTGTCTTGAAAACTGTTGTTTCATGTATTTTGGCTGATATTTCTGTTTGTTTCAGAAGGAAAAGTAAATGTGGTCCTTGTTACTCCATCTTGTCAGGAGCAGAGGCTAGAACAACTTTTCGAAAGCATGCCTGCAGCTCAAGCTTGAAAGCAATACCCTATAAATTTGAAGTACCATCCTTCTGGATACAGCATCATGCTAAATCAATAGTCATCATATCTATACCTCCAATTGATAAACAGAATAAATGGATTTGGGAACCATAGGATAAAAGTACAAGTAGTTTTTCTTGACATAATTTCTGCTGACCCATTTAGGGAATTTGCTATCCCATCCCGACAACTTTGGGTCCTAGAGGTATGGAGATATACACTATTTCTACCAGGGTACATTGCAAAAATCTTTTTAAAAATTAAGTTATGGCTCCCATCCTGTTATTTTGGGTTTCTTGTGTGAAGCAACCAGTATTTCAGTATTTAAGGAAAGTTAACACCATCCTGATAATTGACCATGATTATCAAGAGGAGGCAAAGCTATTCTGTATACAATGTAGGCAGGGAAGAATTTGCTTGGCAAACAGATAATTCAGTAGAGCCACTCTTGGTATTCCTCTTTCCAAGCTCCATAGTAAATTAACAAACAAAACAGTAGTCATAATCTGAGAAGAGCCAGGTAACTCAAGATCCCTCCAAGATGAGGATATGGATCAATAGGATTCAGTGATTAATTGGATATAAGGTGTGGAAAAAAAGAGGACTTAGGATAACTGCAAAACCTCTGGCTTAAATACCTAGAAGAATGGGGTTGTTATCTCCTGGGCTAGGGAGGACATTGAGGGAATAGGTTTCACAGAGGATCAGAGTTGAGTTTGGAACATGTTATTTTGAGATACCTAGTAGATATCAAAATAAATCTTTCAAGTAGGCAATTGGAATGAGGACTGGTATTCAGAAGAAGTTTGGAAGTTGCTTAAAATATCATTGCAGAAAGATAGACTTTCAGAGTGCTGCTTGGGTACACAAAGGGTGTGTCTCTCTCAAACTACACGGGGGCATGCCATATTTGGGGAGCCAGAACTCATCTTCATGTGGCATCTGCCCCTTATTTGCTACATCTGCACTCATATTGTCCTGCTCACAACCTCTCCCTTTCCCCCTGCCTCTTGCCACCCTTGACTTTTCAAGGGAACTATTACAAATATTCTTTCCAGAAAGTATTCTTTGCCCATTTTGGGTGTCTAAGAAGGCCTGTGGTGATGGCTTTGAGCCGAGGCATTTTTCTAAGAAATAGAACATGGGCTTCCTTGAGCATGGTGTCACTCAGCAGAGAAAGTTGTTCAGAAACAAAACAGAGCAAAACAAAACCCCCAAATCCTTTCTCTTCCTAGAACATCTTTTCTCCCCCACTTTTCCATCATTACCTACCACTCCACAGATCTAGTGCCATCTCTTGGAAAATCTATTGAAATCTACTGGGAGGTTTCCACAGCAAGCCATGACCATCAGATCTTTGCACACTGGTCCATTGTGGAAAGACTGAGACCTGAGCAGGGATTCACATCCCTGAGCTTCAGTCTTTCAGCATCTGTGAAATAGTGGGTTTGGACTAGATCATCTCCAAGGACATTTCCAACTCCACAATTCTATTAACTATAAAATAATTTAAATGGGTCAAGAAATTTCAATGTTAATTTGAACCAAATGCAAAACTAGGCATAGTTTATATCAAGCCCTAATTATAATTATCTAAGAACTGGATTAGCAACCAGAAGATTCTTGGCACTCCTGGCATCAGCAACAATGACCTTTTAGCTTTGGCAAGTAACCTAAAATGTAGTCTCTAAAGAAATAAGCAAGAAAACATTTATCTACCTCAGGGGAGTCTTTTGAAGATTTTATTTGTTAATTCTTTTTAAGTGCTTTGACTCAGCAAAGTATAATAGATCATCAATACTCAGGGTTATTATTTAGGTTTATGAGACTGGATTTCCATTTGATGTGCAGAATAATTTTTGTGTTCTTATTGTGAAAGGTTGGCAAAGATGCCCAAAACTGCCTGACTCCACACAGAGTTGCCTTTAAAAAAAAAAAAAATTAACATTCTATAAATATCAATCATTGAATCAACTTTTAAAAATAAACTAATTTATTCCAGCAGTGAGTGGAAATTATTTTTATTAATATTAAAGTCATTCTTCTCCCATGATAATAACTGTTAATATACTAAGAATAACCTCATGTTTACTTGGTACATGGGAATTTCTGAGCACTTTCAGAAAGAGCCACTGGGAAGAGCTAGAAAGACCCAAGAATAGAGTGAGAAAGAAATTATTTTGAAAAGGTTTGTTTTCTCATATAGAATGAAACTAGAGATCTAAATAATACCAATTGAACTAGAAAACTTGGGGAAAGAAAACAAAAGTTCAAATTAAATGTCTTGGTCATTTATATAAATGATCAAAATCAAGTCACCTAATGTAGAAATAATCTAAGAGAATGTTTTAGTTAAGTATATATTTCACACATTAAAATACTTTTTCAAATTATCACTTAGATAAAATCAGTTTCAAATAGCTTAAATGAAAAATTAATCACTAACAAAATTATTTTTGCCAAAAAAAATATTTTTGCCAATAATATGTTTAGTGCCTACAAAAAAATGGTAAAACTTTTAGTCTGATAGGGAAAGCCATGTTTTCCAACAGAATAAAGTTTCCATGCGGTTTGTCTCCTACTGTTCCTTGGTGTGAGTGCATCTTTGTAGATTTCTTAAATACCTAAACAGGAAGTAAAAGAGAGTGAAATAGAAGGAGATAACTACTTTTTAAAAAAATAACCATTAATACCTTCCATGTTCTGCTTCTGGATTAGCAAAAAAAAAAAAATCAATTCCATTACATTTCTTTATAAATAAATTAAAAAACTAAGTTCTAGACAAGAAAAAGAGCTTTATACCAAATGAAAAACCCTCTTTTGATCTTGTGGCTGGCCATTTATCTGCCACCTACTGAATTTCCATTAAATAAATAGGGTGTCATTTTATTAAGAATACATGCATAGATTACATTTATGTGGCAAGGTGGACGTTCGACTGTGAAAATCAAAACAGAAGTAGCAGATGGTTTTGCTTTGACCCAAGAGACCACTCACTGAGCCAGCTCAGAATGAAAACCTTTATCCAGCATGAAGATATGAGAGTTGGAATTCCTACCCCAATGCTTATTTAAATATCAAAATAGAAAAGAATGAGAAAAGAGGATTGGTGCAAACTGACATCCAATCATCAACAACCCAGTGATTGTCTGTTTATCTCTGCTTGCTCCAGGCCAGGAGTAATAAGATGGTCAGATACATATAATCCATAGAAACAGCAGCGCATAGTGTAAGGACACTTCTCATCAGTTATAATGATTCACTTACATACACCCAAAGTCTCATTCAAACTAATAGACCAAAATCTCCTCCTCTTACATTTTCTGAAGAATATTAGTGTATCTCTCTTTTAAGGAAACATGTTACTTAAAAATGTCAGAATATAAGAGATGATGTTTTCATATCACAAACATAGTCTTCATGTAACAAAAGAGATCATTTTAATGCAGTATTTATAACAACAATTTCATCATCCCAAATAGAAATGCCAAAACCTGTCAAACTCTTTACCAAAAACCAACCTACCTAGAGGAGAGAAGAGACGGGCTTAAAGATGTGTGTCTAACCCTTCTTTCCTAGCCTCCTCGGAACATTATTTTTTTACTCGGCAATTCACTGGGGAGCAGATGAGGGTCAGTTCTGCTCTTAATCAGTCCACAGTGATTCTGTATAGGACTATATTTTAATATAGACTATTCATCGAAACAAAATTTGACTACTAAGAAGAAAACTCATACACATTTAAGTTTACTGTAAAGGAAGTCAGCATGAATAATAATACAAATGCGGGAGGGCACAGAATACATGAGAAACTGACCAATGCCCTCTTTCTTCTATGGGAATGCTACTCTAGTTGTATGTGAAGCTTCTGATAAATGCTTATGAAAAAATGAAATGGCAGGTGTTGTCAAGTGTTCCACCCATATCCACTCTGATCTCTCTAGAATGCTTATGCACAACAGCTTCCAATATGCTTTTACTGCCCACAGCCAGAACCTGAATCCCCTTTTGGGAGCGCTGCCCTGGCTGTCAGAACTCTTTGCTTACACAGAGAGCCAGAAGTGCCAGGATTCATGTCACCTCAGGTGCAGCTCCTAAACATAAACTGATCATGGCTGGGTAATACTCCACTCCCTTGCCACTAATCAAGACACTCTGTGTGTGACCTCTGCTATTTTTTGCCATCTTTTCAAGGGCTGAGCCAGTTATCCTCCTTAGGATTTCATTTGGTAATGTACCCTCTGGCTTCCTTCCTTTCAAGGTCTCGTATCCCTATTCTCCCACCAGTTTTCCTAGAAATGTTTCCAATTAAATCACTTCCACATGGCTTTGCCTCATATTCTGCTTCTGAAAAATCCAACCTAAGTCACTTGATACTAAATTTGGTCCAAGGTATTAGACTCTCTGATAGGATTCTGGAGTTGAGTCACTTGCTGACCAGATGCTGACAGGAATCCCATTTTGGAGGTAAATCAATCAGGTGATACTAACCAGTGGCATGTTCAACATGACAATCAATAAGATCTTCATCTGTGAAATGGAATTGGATACTGAGTCTTTTCAAAATCTACTCCCACCTCCCTACTGGCTACTAAACCCATGACTAGGATCTAGTACTTAGCATTGGTAATCTGGAAAAATACATGTCCTTCTTAAGGAGAGAATGAATTATTCACCCAAGTACTCCAGAGCCTAGGTAATATATATTGGTAGGAACCAAGAGAACATGGCCCAAGGAGGATCTCGAGGGCACTGGACTGAATAAATGACAGTGGGTAGAATGTTGGTCCCTACAAGGGAGAATTTGTGGATATGGGGGTGTTCTTCCATGAATCAGGATTCAACATCCTCAAAAAGTCACCTAGAGCCAACCCTAGTACACTGATAAAATGGTTCCTGGAAGACTGAAAAAAAAAAAAAAGATGATGTCCCACATGAAATTAAATGAAAATGTCAGAATTAGAAAATATATTTAGCATATTTAGATGGTAGAATTAGACAGTATATTTAGCAGTTTGAAGAACTCTTGTATTAGGTCATTGACCTCTAGAGTAATGAGCATCATGGGAGAAAAGGCCAAGCAAAATACCCCAAAGCTGCTCCCCACCCAATGCAGCAAAGATTGAAAATCAGAAGCAATACCCTATTCAAATGGAATGGCAGAGATTAATACCACCCTCAAAGTCTTAACAAATCCTTACATTCCCTTAATTCACCAGTCTGGTACCTATAAAAATCCAGTCGATCATGGTAGATGACTGGGAACCACATTTAACTAAGCTTAAATGACTGATAACATTTACTAAAACAAATTAATACTATTTGTGATACTGGGTATGCAGCTATGTATGGATCTGGCTAATGAATTATTTCTAACACCCATATTTAAGAAATGTGAGCAACAGTTCTCATTCACTTGAAATAGACAACAGCAAGCATAATCACATCCACGGTCTCATCTCAGGATGATCTTGACTTCCTTACCTTTTAATGAGTGGCCCTTGAAGACCTTAGTAAGGGGGGAAACATTCCACTGGATAGAACTCTGAGCAGTAGACATGATCACCCACTTTGTGGGGAGATAGAAGTAGCCTAAAGTAAAAACAGACATGAGCTCCTGGGAAATGACAAATAGGTTAGCCAGAAAGTAGAAGGAGCAAGATCAAAAGATGGAGGAAAAGAATTCTGGGAAAAGTCTTGCGAATATATCCATGTACCTGTGGAAGTGGACACCAAGTGTGTGGATCCTTGTTCCACATATAAATGCCCACCAGAGACATCCACTATAGGATGGGCAATACGCAATGAAGTAAACAAAAAGATTCATCTGGAAGATGATAGCCAGCCTCTTCCCTGAACCATTCTAGGGTTTCAACAGTGACTCCAAAAGTGAACTAGCCGTTCATAAAAGCCAGGCTCTGCATGGACCCTATAGCATGGACCCCTACCCTTAAGACTGATCTAGCCACAAATGCTGCTGAATGTTCACCCTAACAATAGCAGAGACAAAGGATGGGCCCCTGATATGGCACCATCCCTTGAGGAGACCAGTCAGCCTTTTGATGGCAAATTCTGTACATCTGGACTCTTCTACTACCAAAAAAATAATAATACAACAATTTGCCTGGAATAGGAGAGACACGTATTCTAGATATGGATTTGCATTTCATAACAGAAGAATCTTGGCCAGCACCACTATCTGAGGGATCTCAGAATGCCCGGTTTACACATCTAAGGTCCTAAATGACCTTGCTTCATGCCAAAGAACCCATTCTATAGCAAAGAAGATGTAAGTGTGGACATTTGATTATGGGATCCAAAGGGTCCTATCATATACCATTTCATATCCAAGTTGCTTACCTTATAGAACTTTACAATGACTTATTAAAGATGTGATTAAGGCACAGCTTAGATACCCTGTGGGGTTGGGGCTTCATTCTTCAGGTTGAAATATGTACCTTGAACCAAAGCCATTATGCAGTGCTATGCCATGCCCCACACCCCCACTAAATAGAACATGTGGGTCCAGGAACCAAGTGACAAAGTAGGAGTGGGCTTCTCTCACCATCATATCCAGTGCCCTCTCAGGGAATTTGTGCCTCCATCATTGCAGTGTTAGGTTTAGTGTGTCTAGAAGCCACAGTTAGGGGTCAGGAGCAGAATATTTCCATCAGAGGAAACAAGGGCTCCACTGAACCTAAAGCTACAAATTTCCAGTCATTTCGGGCCCCTAGGGCTAATCCATAGATAGAACAAGGATTTCTATACTTTCAGGGGTGATGATCCTGATTATAATGAGAAGACAGAGTTGCTGCCACATAACAGGGCAGGAAAAGGGCCATCTGGAACTCAGAGTACCCTCTAGGGCATCTCTCGGTGGTCTTTTGCCCATTTTCAACTACAAACAAGAATAAGAGCAAATGCATAGTAATCAGGTCCCAGCCCCCCCCCCCCCCCCCCCCCGCCCAGGGATGCGTGTCTGGATCACCCACCAGGCAAGCCAGCAGCTCTGCAGAAATCCCAGGCAAGGCTGAGGGTAATCGAAAATGGGTGGGATAGAAAGTAGATCATTAATATCCATCTACAGCAGGAGAGGCTGTAGCTCATCCCAGTAGTCTTCCTCTTGAAGATCTTTTTTTTTTTTTATTTTCTAAAAATTATGACCAACCTTATCCTGAAGAATCTATACAGTTCAGCTAATGTGAAGCATGAAGAAATCTTTGTAGCAGAGGGATAGAACTGGAGCAGAGGCCATCAGTGTTCCAACCATCCTTTTGGATCTCTTCACCAGATTCATGTACGATGACCCCCAGTATGCTTTCACCCCAACAGCCAGCATCCATACCTCTTTATGTGACACTGCCTTCAGGCTGTTGGAACCCCATTTACTCAACTGATTGAAGGAGCCTGGAGGGCCTAGAGTTTGTATCTCCCCTGTGTGGCAGCCTTTAACCAATGACTGATGAAAATGGAGTATAAGACACATCAGCTCCTCTGTCTTCTGATCAAGACACCCCAGCAGCCATTGTTCCTCATCCAAACCACACAACACAAAATATAATTTGAGCGACTGCTTTCTCAGTTCTCCGAAGAATGATTCATAATGGATACCACGCTAGATGCATAGGAGAGAAATTAATTCATTACATACAATGGAAGCCTTAGGAAATTAGGATTTAATTCTCTCACCAAATTCTAGAGAAATGTTGTCTGAAATGTGACCTACACTGCCTCCAGAACTCCCCTGAGTAATTGAGCCAAAGTTATTCTCTGTGGGACTTTTCAGGATGTTACACCATCCCTCACCCTCCTCTCCTCCCTGGCCTCACTTCTCCACTCTCCTATCAGATTTTCCTGGAAATACTTCCGAACAAGTAACTTTTACACAAGCTCTAATCTCAAGGTATGCCTAGGGAAACCCAACTGGAGATACCAACTTTCTATACCTCAATTCTTCAATTTGGTTGATGAAACAGACAAAAAAATAAAAAATAAAAAATAAAAAATAAAAAATAAAAAACAACATTCCTAATTCCTAGCTGGAGCCCAGGACATAGCTTCTGTGCTTAGAGATTGGAGAGAACTGCAGGGTGTTGTCATATTGGCCAGCAGGTGAGGGTGGTTCTCTCTACCAGTACAGAAATTGAGGTACATTAAGAGGGAGCCTGAATAAATATTGTTTTGTTCAGGCCCACAACCAAAAATTTGTCAGAAGTAACTTGTAAAAAGTAAAGGTGGCTAGTACAGTATCAGTTTTAATTACAATCCAGTTAATGATTCCAATAAAAAAATTTCCACTAGCAGCTTAAGCACTCCGTTTTCAACCTTTTTGTTCCTTACCCATTAATACACTGGATTGTTAATTTTGCGAGTTAACACTTAATGCAAATAGATTAATAAATAACAGTGAAGGAGTACAAGGAAGGAAACTTTGCCTTCTTTTAACAAGTTCTATTAACTTCTGGTTTTCTCCCAGAAGGCTCAAAAATGCCAAAGGTTTACCTTTAAAGTACGAAAGTATAAACAATGTAATGATGATCTGTTTATACAAAAGATTATCTTCGCTTTGTAATGCCCATATTAAAATCTTATTGTCAAAACTGTGTTACATCCAAGACCGTGTTCTCACATCCGTCTTGTGCCAGAGCCTGGCATCCAGAGGTCCCTCATAAACTATTGCTCAATAAATAAATGTGTTATCTAGCAAGAACAAAGAGGGAGGAAAAATCTCCCTATTGCAGGTATGAATATCAATCTATGAATTCAGCTGTGCAAAAAATGTAACTGTCTTTATCTGTCTATACATCTTAATCTGTTTCAAGTCCCCTTTTCCACTGGCTTTTTGGAAATTAAGTGTCATTTTGGTTTGGGGCGCTCCCCATTTACTGAGGTCATACCAAGTACCGAAAGTCTAAAATAGTTGCCATGCACTACTGATGTGAGAGGGGAGAGACAGGCAGCTCTGTGTCATCTGTCTACATAGCATTTGCTGACGTATTTCTCATACTATGTGGTTCTTGTGCTCAATCCTTATTTATATCTGCTCCAGAGATGTTCTCATTCCCAGGCCAAACTTCTCTCTTCCACCATGCCAAGTGGAACTCACTTGGAACTTGGAACTCACTTCTCCTTCTTTGGAAGTGAGAAATGATAGCGCTCTTCCCAGGCTACCTGAGGTCAGGACACACCCTTGATGAAACCGTATTAATTCCCATCTGTCACACACCAGACAAATATTTCCCCTTGAGCCTTTTACCACCAAGGATCTAGAACCAAGGGAGAAAAAAAAAAAAAAAAGATGATTCCTCTACTCTTTGATCCTCCAGAATTATTTGGTCTTCCCAAGGCTCAGACTTGAAGCACCAGGGCCACATGTCTCCCCACGCCATCCCCTAACTCTCTTCTCACCTTCTCTCTCCCAACTACTCCCCTGCCATCCCTGGCCTAATATGAAGCCCATGGAATTTTGTGGCAAGTAGGTTTGGGGTGACAGAGAGGTGTCAGGGTTAGGGAGAGGAGGCAATCTTAGAAACCTGTCATTCTCAGAGTTTTGTTGTAAGGGCCAAGATTCTGAAAATCAGATACCAGGAGCACAGAGTGCCCTAAATTAAAGGTGGAGCTGGACTAGGAAATATCAGGAGGAAACATCAGTTAATATCGTACAAATATTGGTCCTCATCCTTTAAAGACAGAGAAGTCTTCCACCTCTGAAGTCTCCTCTTTTTTTTCCTTCCTTCCAATCAAAATTTTCCCTGCCTCTTTATTCTACAGTTTGCCACTTTTGTAGTGATTACCCATCATGCTGCTTATTAATTTTGTTGTTGTTGTTCCTTTCTCCTCTCTAAACTGGGAACGCTTAGAAGGCAGGACTGAATCTTTTTTTTTTTAATTTTTTTTTATTTAGTTATGATAGTCACAGAGAGAGAGAGAGAGAGAGGCAGAGACACAGGCAGAGGGAGAAGCAGGCTCCATGCACCGGGAGCCCGACGTGGGATTCGATCCCGGGTCTACAGGATCGCGCCCTGGGCCAAAGGCAGGCGCCAAACCGCTGCGCCACCCAGGGATCCCAGGACTGAATCTTATTTATCTTTCAGTTCCCAGAACCTAACACAGCTCCTGAGACAAATGGGCAAAAAATGTTGGTTGAATAAGGAACATAACTTGTCTTCTAGTTTAGGAGAAGCAGAGTGCTTGTGAGAGCACAGTGATGAGGTGGCAAAAGCGTGCAGTGGTTGTACTGGTACTAGGCTGAAATGCTGGTTCTTCTTCCTGGCTTTACCCCTTACTGTGTGACTTTGGCTTTCACCTCTTTCTGTCTCAGTTTCCTTATCTTTAAGAGCAGAGACTCTGGAGCCAGACTTCCAAATTTGAATATTGTTTCTCCCACTTGAGAGTTGTGTGATCTTGGTACACGACGTATCCTCTCTGCACCTCTGATTTCCCATCTGTACAATGGGCATGATAAATGTCCTCCCAAAATTTGCCATTCAGGTCACATAACTTTACATTTGTAAAGTATTCAGAATGGGACCTGGTACTTAGAAAGTGCCATTTAAAGTTACAGATACGGGGCACCTGGGGGCTCAGTCAGTTGAACATTTGACTCCTGATCTCAGCTCAGGTCTTGATCTCAGCATGGTGAGTTCAAGCCTTGTGTTGGGCTCCACACCAGGCATGGAGTCCACTTTAAAAATAAAATAAAATAGGGGCACCTGGGTGGCTCAGTGGTTGAGCATCTGTGTCTGCCTTTGGCTCAGGTCGTGATCCTGGGGTCCTGGATTGAGTCCCACATCGAGCTCTCCACAGGGAGCCTACTTCTCCCTCTGCCTCTTTCTCTGTGTTTCTCATGAATAAATAAATAAAATCTTTCAATAAAATAAAGTTACTGATACATAAGTAAAATAAATAGATTTTGTTGATATTATTTCAGCTCCAATCCACATATTTGGAAACTGATTAGTATAGAAATTTGTAAGAGTAGAAGAGGCCAAGGATCACTTGTGTTCTTTGAAGTCTACTGGGGAGAAAGAAAAAATATTTTAATGGATATTCCTGAAGCTAAAGAATATGTGTACTGATAATCTAAGTTAATTCATGGAAATAGTCTATCTTAGTATACTCAGCATGTACAGTTTCACATCAATTGTCTAAAACAATTATGTTAAAAAAATAAAATAAAATAAAATGAATAAAACAATTATGTTGGTAACACAGGAAATATGAGTCAAGTACTATATGTTTCACATTCCTCCTAAATAGAGAACTTGTCACCGTCTTACACTGTCTTTGACCTTGGACCACTCAGCATCCATGGTAGACAATTTCCTAACTTAAAGTGCTGGAGACTCTCAGGACATATGCCTGGGCTGAATGCAATAATGTGTATGCACTACTGTGCTAGGGCATTTGAAACTGGAAAAAAAAGGGAGGGGGTCAGCTTGGTTTTACTGGGGAGAGGGGATATAACTCAGTAGCTCCCAAGGAACAAACCAATATAGAAATGAGAACATTGGTATATTTCCAGCAAAATTTAAACAAACAGCAGAAAGATAATTCGGTGTGATCAGGTGGTGGCCATTGGCAGTGCAATGGATATTTCCAGGAATCAGGAAATTTTGGTTCCAGTCCCAATTCTGCTATCCACAAACTGTGTGACCTGGAAAGTCACTTGATGTCTCTGAGCCTCAGATTTTTATTTCACATGATCTTTTTTCACTCTTCTACCTTAAAGAAATTATAGTTTAATTCCAAGATTATTAAAAGTATAGGGATAGTAGTAATGTTACAAATAGGTGTGGAAATAATAATAAATTGGTATCCACCATTTTTTCAATGCTTACCACATGAGAGACACTATACCAAGTGCTCTGCACCTGTTAACTAATTTAAAAGCTTCTCCAGTATGCAAAGCTTCCTTGAGGCCCAGTTTCTTTAAATGACCTGTCCTAGGTCTCACTGCTATTAAGTAGATGACACAGGAAGCATTCAAACCAGCATCTGCTGAGCCCCAAAGGGGATACAGAGCAGTGCTCTCTGGGAAGGATAATGTCAACAAGAGAGAAAGTCTAATTTCAATTATTTTTCTTTTTACCAGGCGAACAAATTCTAACCTGAACCCACCCACCTCTCGCCCAAAGAGTAATAGGTGAATCAGTCATCAGTATCAGTCAATCAATTAGTTTATCAATAGTGGTAATAGAAGGATTTGGACCCTGTGCTAATTAAGTCAAGGCCAGGGTCAGAATGTGTGCATAAGCCACAGAGGGAGAGCTTGTACTCCTAATGCGCTCAGCTCATTTTCAAATCATGGAGAGAGACATGAGTTACATGGTGCCTTCCCTCCATGGTGCTTGTACTTTAACTTTAGGTACCTATTAAAGGCTAAAGGACGAACCAGTATAAGTAGGTCCCCATGCAAACCTAGAAGACTCAGATTAAAGGATAGAAATCCAGTTCCCAAAATGACATGTTTTATGGGGAAAAAGAAAAAAAAAAGCTTTTATACTACTAGGAGGGAATAGATGTGTAAACACAAAGAAGTGTGGTCCTTCACTTAGCACACTGAGCTAAATGTATCAAGTATATGAGAACTAGAAAAAGTTACTAAGCAAGATTTTTTGTCTTTTTCATTATCCTTTAAAATAAAAAATGCATGGGTAAACATGTAAATGTGAGGATTTGTTTTTTAGTCACTGGGTTTGTAATTCTTTCCTGCATCTCTTCCCAGAATTAGCATGGATTGGGTAATAGTTTCATTAACAATGTCCTTATTAGATTTTTGGGGTGCCCCACCCAGAATGTGTAACTGGAGTCTGTGTATCTAAACCAATCTACACAAAGAAGTCAGAAA
Source organism: Nyctereutes procyonoides (assembly GCF_905146905.1). NCBI lineage: Eukaryota > Metazoa > Chordata > Mammalia > Carnivora > Canidae > Nyctereutes > Nyctereutes procyonoides. The sequence goes on from NW_026575132.1 coordinate 8,509,098, forward strand.
ATTATGAATTTTTTAATGTAATTAATCAGTATTTGAAAATGGCAAGGCATTCATTAGGGAACAATTAAGCTATGATGCAAGAAGATAATTAGTAAATTGGGGACAACATGGGTTCATCCATTACTTTAAAACTTAAATAATGCTGTTTATCTGTTTTCCTATAACAGTGGCATTTTTAAAATTAACATTGGGATTTAAATAATCACATATTCTCTTTCTGTGTATGTCCATATGTAGCTCTCAGTTTTCCTAGGAATAAACGTGATTGTTTTCATCTCTCCAGCCATCAACTTTCCTCCACATCTTTTCATCACGTTAGGGTGGGGTTTTGTTTTGTTTTGTTTTGTTTTCATAAATAGCCATGTCTTATATAGAGTAGGTACATGTGAAATTGTAGTTTCTATCATTTATTTGTAGCATTATGGTTGTTTTTGTCATATGTAAGATGATCAGTTAGCCTTTGTTTCAGAAGACGAGACCTCTGCCAGGTTGCTTGTCTCTTCTACTGTCCTTTGACACAATTTGCTTAGCTATAAAGTACATGCTTTAAGTCATAGAAGGCTAAGATTTTGTAAATTCAAAAGCCCAGGCCTTGTCATTAAGATGCAGACAATACAATAGAATAGTGGACAAAAGACTTGAACAGAGACTTCAAAGACGACATTATCCAAATGGTCAATAAATATAGGAAAAGGTCATCAATGACACAAGTCATCAGGGAAAGGCGACACTACACACTCGCCAGCATGACTCTTTGAGAAAAATAGTACCAAGTGTTAGTGAGGACATACAGAAACCCAAACTCCTGCATTCTGTTGGTAGTAGCACAAATTGGTACAACTGCTTTGAAATGGTGGTATCTACTGAGCTGAACTTATATCACCCTGTGACTCGGAATTCTCGGTATATTCCCCCCTAGAACAACAGGTGTATGTTTACCAAAAACCATGTTCAGGAATGTTAACAGCAGCATTACTTGTAACTGCCCCAAACTGAGAACCACTCAAACACCCAGTAACAGTAGAATGGATTTTGTAGCACACGGACACCATGGCATTCTTCTATACAGCAACACGAATGGACACATTAAACCCAGTACAACATGAATAACCCAACCGACGTAATATTGAACTACTCACAAAAAATACACTCTATATTTCCAAGCTCATAAATTAATTGGCAAAACTAACGTATAGTATTAGAAGTCACTTAATGGTTCCCCTTGGGAAGATGGGGAATACAGGTGGCTTCTGAGGGGCTGGTAACGTTCTGCTCCTTGTGAGGTGTTGCCTACAGTGGTGTTTTCCCTTGTGAAAATTTATTCGGCTGTAAACTTATGATTAGTGTGCTTCCCTCACCTGTAACTTACCAGTTTTATATAGAAAGAAGTCCAGGATTCTGCAAATAAAAAGCTCTAGCTTTTGCAATTCCCAAGCTTCCTAATCTGCTATTCTGCTGTTTGCATTTTCTGGAAGGCTGTGATGCTGATGCTGCAGGTAAGGGGAGCACATTTGGGGAGCCACTGTTCTCTAGTTTAGCTCTGCCGGCTCTCGCCACTTTCTCATTTCTCTGAACCATACATAGTATGTTCCAGTCTCAATAGACCACTGAACCTATGCTCTCCCATGTACCCAGGAACTGGTTTCAGTCCCTGTCCCCCAACCCCCCATTAACCTCTCTGTGGTAAAAGACCATATCCAAACCTCCTTGAAACTTCTCCTCTGGTTCTTGGGTCTAATCTTTCCCAGTTTTGCTCCTTCATTTCTGAACTTTTACTCCATGATTTTTCTTCACCTACCACTAAGTGTTGGTATTGCCCAGTGCTTTGTTCTAGACCACCATTCTCTTCTTCCTGGTGACTTCTTCCTCTTCCTGGGGATTAATTACCGCCTGTGCACCAATGACTCTCCAGTCTGAACCTTCAGCTCACACTCTCCTCTGAGTTCTTGCTCCATATGCATCATGTCTTCTGGACTTTTTTTTTGGAATTATCTACCTACAAACTCCTCAGCTCAAACTTCTCATCTTCTTCCACAAAATCTCTTCAGCATACATCTCCTTCCCCACTGCTGTCCAGCCAGTCACTCAGATCACATTATTACATATTATCCTACACTCTTCAGTCTGCCTCACCCTCAAACTAGCATGTTTTGCAATTCTATTCCCTGCTTCTCCATCCCACTGCCATAATTCGGTCTCTGGTCCCATATCTCCTAGCCCATGCAGTAGCTGTCTCCATCAGCTCACTCCCATAGCCTACCCATCTACAGTTCTTTTATGTGGCAGCTACCCCGCTGTTCTAAAACCTGAATGTGATCGTTTTAATCTTTTGCTTGAAATACAATGAGTCCTCCTTCTCTATAGAGTAAAATCCAAATCTGGCATCTAACTTCAGCCCACAATTGCAATCCCATTTTCAGAAACCTAGAAGCTTCTCAAATGTCCAATTTTATATGAAAGAAGAGGAGAGAGATTCTGTTAAAATATAAATTTTCAGGGATCCCTGGGTGGCTCAGTGGTTTAGCGCCTACCTTTGGCCCAGGGCACCATCCTGGAGTCCCGGGGTCAAGTCCCGCATCAGGCTCCCGGCACATGGAGCCTGCTTCTCCCTCTGCCTGTGTCTCTGCCTCTCTCTCTCTCTCTCTCTGTCTATCATGAAAAAATAAATAAAATCTAAAATAAAATAAAATAAAATAAAATAAAATAAAATAAAATAAAATAAAATAAAATAAAATATAAATTTTCAGCAGATCTAGGCTGGGACCCCGAACTGCATCCTTACCGGTTCCCAGGTGACACTGAGGCTACCATTGCGCTAATGCAGACCACACTTGGGATAATAAGGCCCTGCATGACCTCTTCACTGCAGCTACAATAATTGATTTATAGCTTCTCAGTATAATGTGTGGTTTCACAGTCTCTGTGCTTTAAACCCATAGTCCTCTGTGCTTTCAGTGTTCTTCCTCTCCCATCTAGCTGCCTAATGTCACATAATCTTTCAAGACACAACTGAAAACTCCTTCAGGAAGCCTGCCTGGTCTTCCTTTCCCCTGGCTAACTGGATGCCTACATCTTTGCTCTTATATCAATTGGTATCATCTTTAGATTCAAACAAAGAAGTTCACTTCCCAGGCCCTATGCCTCCATGGATCTTGAACTTCGTAGTGTTTTCCTTGAAATTTTCCCAAATGGCCTTCCAGCACCTGGAATATGCAATACCATCTAGGTGTGATCATCTGAGACTGGACCTGGACATACATGGGCCTGATCTTCCTATTTTTCCCTGCAAGGCACTCTCTTACCACTATCCCAGAGGTGAGTTGGTCACATGTCCTAAGTAATTCTGAGGGCCCTATGACTGGGCTCTGGTTGTAGAAAGGCGGCCTAATGAGCAAAATGTTCCTGTTGACCAATACAATATTTCTTCTACAGGATAGCATGTGCTTTAGCAGCCAGATGTGATGCTGACATGCTGATTTGGGATGACTCTCACTCCCCATGGGATCCAGGACAGGTTCAGAGCCCTGGAATTCTAAAGTTTTGTGGTTTGGCCCTCCATGTGGGCTTTTCTTTTCTTTTCTTTTCTTTTCTTTTCTTTTTTCTTTTCTTTCTTTTCTTTTCTTTTTTCTTTTCTTTCTTTCTTTCTTTCTTCTTTCTTTCTTCTTTCTTCTTTCTTTCTTTCTTTCTTTCTTTCTTTCTTTCTTCCTTCCTTCCTTCCTTCCTTCCTTCCTTCATTTCCTCTCATTTATGTTCTAACTATGGTACTGCCTCTGACCTATAGCACCTGAGAGCAGTGGAGGTAATGGCAGGTATTCTTTATTCTAGGTGCTCCCCAAATCTTGGTACTAAGGAGGTCATTCCACCTTCATAACTTTCTACCATGTATCAGTCCTCCAAGAGTGCTTGGACCTATCTCTTCTGAGGGCTTTTTTTGCTTTGCAATATAAATAAAATAAACAAACAGGTCCTTCTCATCAATGTTCTTTTAGCCTCTGATCAATGTGCTAGTATCATACTGCTTTGGGTCAATTTAAGGGTGCTGAATGAGGAACATGAGGAACAAATATTCCTTCCATTAACAGGATAACTCTTTTTGCTTAACCATGGGCCCCTCACTCCTCATATTTCACTGGTGGAGATATACACATGCCATAAATGCAATCAACATTGAAAGAGAGGATACTCTAGAAACGCAGTGACTATGGCCTAAAGAGAAGATATGCTTGGAAGATGTGTTGTTCTATGTTCATACTATGAAATCCTGAATGTTAAATTTAACACAATCAGAAAACAAATTATCATTCATGTTTTCCTGCAAACTCTAAATAAGATTCGAATTTGTTGTCATCAGTGAATTACAATAACAGCTTTTGGGAAGTCAGTACTCATGGGGGGCCTGGTAGTTGCCAGAGCATCGTGATTATTGTTGTAATCAGCATTAAATAACTGGTGTTAGGGAATGGCAGAGCCAAAAGATCTATATTGTTTTAATTCCAACAGTACCTAACAGTCATGGTGTTGTGAGTGATAACTACAGAGCTATCTATCTTTTCCTCAAGGTGGGAATATCAAATTAGTCAGAAACGGCTCATTTGACAATAAAGAGCATGAAGAAATGGTGCCCGGAAGTACAAAGAACCTTCCAGTGCACTGATTAGACACAGAACAAATACCTACGTACTTCTTCTATTCCCACTCTTCTAGGTGTTCATCAGGAAGTTGATATACCTCCTGTGGGCTCATACGTATGTGCATATCATTTTGTAATATGTGTTTTAATCAAACTGGTTAGATTGGCTGAGTCCTTGTCCAGACATGTGCCTGGGGCCCCGCACATCCTGGAGTTGTCCTAACCGGTAGTACCCTGGGCCTGAGTGCTCACAATCCACACCACACTACACTCTAATGGCTCATCTGCCTGCCCCTCTCCCCCAGCAGCCAATTTTGAGTGCTCTGGGCCAAGGTTGCCCTGTAACGCCAATACCTAGCAAGGCGCCTAGAACATGGGAAGTTCTCAAAATAAAGAACTTTGCTGAAAAGTAAGTGTATTAGTACCTTTTTTAACAGAGTGGTGGTGATCCATAGCCACTTAAATTAACATTCTCATCTTAACTGGTTCATTTGTAAAGGATGAGTCTGCAAGCCTTGATGTTGTTTGAACCCTTTTTGTATTTGGGCTGCCACGAAGTGTAGCAAAGAAGCATGGAGGAGAAGTAGCTTTTCCTTTTTCATTGATTTTTACAAGCACATTTATTCACCTATACCTGGGATTCCGTGCAACGAAATGTCAGACATTGTAAAGGTAAAAAAAGAGGCAGTGGCAAAGGAAGAAAGGAGGGATAAAAAGGATATTTCACAATTCGTCAATATGTGAATATTGGCATTCCCTGTTTGACAGAACAAAGTACTGCCAAGGACTCTTGTCAGAAGGAAAATGTGCTGGCTCAAGCAAGATACACAAAAAGACACAAGAAGCCCATTGATTATTTTTGTTATAAAATACACTTTTGATTTCCCTGTACCTTTTCAAAAGAGGTCTTTAACACTTTTTTCCATAATGCTCACTCTGATCTCTCTGAAGCAGCCACTAAAAATGAGAGATGATTCCAATAGAAACTTCACAGTCATGCTTAAAGCAAGAAGAATTAGTCACTTAGCACCAACTCAAGAAGAGAAAATAAATGGGAGTGTGCTGCTGGCCTTTTGTCCTTGGTGACTGTCCACATGTTTAATTTTTCTGAGTTGATGTTCATGGCAAATTTGATTTAGTGATTTTATGTACTCCTACCCGCTAAAGTAATACATATTTTAAATCAACTGTCAGTAACCTTCACAGAGTGAAGAACATAAATGAAAAGGATTTAATGAAATGCTACAGTATGTATATCACTGCCCCCAAAACAACACCGTTTCACAAAGTATTTGCTCTGTTTTGAAGGCAGAATAGGATATACCCTCAAGAATCATTTTATGGATTTGCCCCTTAAGTGCTTCTGACCGAGGAAAGATAAAACAAGAATTGGCAAGAGGGAAATGATCTTCACTGTTGACTTTTAAATAAACATTTTATGATTAAAAAGCCAAGATAGGAATATGCCTGAAAATGGTAACTGCCCTCACTTTGATTAATGCAGAGAAAGCTTCCTGAATTCACTCACTATTGAGTCACAAGATATGGATCACACAATCCCCACCTCTCCTTGCCACCCTCCCACCACCAAATAATTGCCTGGTGTTCCAAATGAATTCCATGGAGGCTGTGGAATCTTCTCACTGCTTTGGGGTTGAAGGGAGGGACCTCAGTGTTTAACTGAGGATTCAGCAAGCACACTCTAATCATTCTGTGTGCTCACCCCATCCCGGCCCGTGACCTCCATCCAAGCTGAGAACTAGAACACTGTTTTTTCTTGTTGATACATCATAATGATATTTCCTTCATAATGATATTTTCACTTCTAAACACAAAATTTTAAAACTGCTCCAGTTTGGCTGGAAAATTATTTATTTATTTATTCATTCATTCAATAAGTATATAGTCAATGTCTACTATGTGCAAAGAGCTGAGGATCCAGAACAGAAAGATAGTTGGGGGCAGGAGTGGGGAACAGTACAGGCCTAGGAGACAGTAGGTGTGTAGTAAGATCCTACAGTATAAGGGGAACTGTGTTCAAGGGATACCAAGACAGCCATGCATGAAAAGCTGAATAATAACATGAGATATTAAAGAAGCAAATGACACATCAATAGTATTAACAATAAGAACATGGTAATTCCATGTTCAGTTGAACAGTCATTTACTGAATACAGTTGTGTATTCAGTATGTGATAAAAGGTGTCAAATTCCATGACAATGAGTTTATTCTTTCTTCTGTAGAAAACAGGAGCTACCTAAGGTTTTTGAACAGGATTATTAAGTGAGGGCATAGACTAGGAAGATAGCTGCCCCCGAGGACAGAAGGCCCTCAGTGCAATGATTACTTCTATAGGCAACAGGAAGCAATCTGGGTTTTGGAATGGAATTCTGAACATAATCAAATCGAGGTCTTATTTAGAAAAATAGCTCTAGTAGCAGTATGGAAAATATATTGAACAGCCTGGAGCCAAAGACATCAGTTGAGAAGCCCTTGCTAGTAAAAAAGAAATGTTTTAACTTTTCTGTTAACGATAATGCCAAAATTCTGAGAAGGGAGCAGAGATCTAGGAGACTCAGTCACTGTTGGTGGCAACACAAATTCCAATAACTCTTTTGAAGGGCACATTGCAATTTGTACCAAAAGTCTTAATACCTTTTAAGCTAATAATAAGCTTCATAGGGATTTATCATAAGAAAATAATCCAAAAGTTACAAAGGGTAATGATCATGGTTTTTTTGTAATCTCTAAAATTGATAAGATCAGTATTGAACTCGTGGTAAATCATTTTCATGTAATATTATTCAACTGTTAAAAGTGCTTATTATAAAGAATAATGACAGATCCTTAAAAAATGCTAAAACAGGGTAAGGATTGAGGACCAGTAGATCCAACACTACAGAAATTCTGGTGGCCTTTCTTATGATACAGAAACCTCGGCAAAGTGGTAGAAATGTTATAATAAACAAGAAATAATGATTAATTTGGGGACTGAGGCAGTGATAGTATGAGCAGCTTCAAGGGAAACGTAAAGGATACACTGATAAGGGGTGTAAGTAAAGAGTGATTAATGAAGATTCTAATGTGATAACCAGGATGATGGTACAAGCAGAGATTTAGGGGAAAAATGATCGGTGTTGTTTTGGACATGTTAGACTTGAAATCAGTTACAATTTCAAATGGAGAGATCTAGTAGCCTTCTGGAAATAGAGGCCCAGGATCCAGGAAAAATATAGGAGCACTAGGGGTAGACAGTTGCTATTTAGAGACATTGAAGTTCATGAAATTATCTAAGGACCTAGGAGACACTCAATAATGAGAGATATTTGTAATTAAAGATAGAAATGTACCCATAAATACCTACTAAAGAAATAATATTAAGTTCTCTTGTTAATATAAGTTCCTCCCTCTTTTTTTAAGGTTTATTTATTTATTTATTTATTTAGCAATCTTTGCACCCAGTATGGGGCTCAAACTCATGATCCTGAGATCAAGAATTGCATTGCTCTTTCCACTGAGCTGGCCAGGTGTCCCAAGTTCCTTTCTTTCTTCTTTCTTTTTCTTTCTTTCTTTCTTTCTTTCTTTCTTTCTTTCTTTCTTTCTTTCTTCTTTCTTTCTTCTTTAAAGATTTTATTTATTTGAGAAAGAGAGAGTGAGAGAGAGTGTGCACAGAAGCAGGCGGAGAGGCAGAAGTAGAGGGAAAAGCAGACTTCTTGATGAGCAGAGATTCCCCTTGCAGGGCTCAATCCCAGACCCTGAGATGATGACCTGAGCCAAAGGCAGACAGAGGCTTAACCGACTGAGCCACTCAGGAGCACCAGTTTCTTTCTTTTTATATGAGGGCCCTAAAATGTGAGGAAAAAATTTAAAAACAGGAGAAAAAGTAAGGAAGGAAATTGGAAAAGAATGATGACAAAGGCATAGACAAGAAACAACAGAAAACTCAGAAATGACCCCCTTGGAACAATCAGTCAAGAAATTTAAAACAATTACTATTATGTTAAAGGCTCTTAGAGAAAATGGACAATGTGCATGCACAGTTAGAGAATTTCAACAGAGATGGGAACTAAAGGAAAGACACAAATGGAAATGCTACAAATAAAAATCATGGAAGAGATAAAGAATGTCTCCAATCAGCTCTTCAGTAGATTCAGCACCACTGAGCCTGGGAAAAAAAAGTGAACTTAAAAATGTGTCAGTAGAAACAACCCAGTCTGAAACATTAAAGGAAAAAATAATGAAAAACACAGAGCAAAGAACCTAAGACCTGCAGAACAATAGTAAGAGGTCTAATATATATGTAATTGGAATCCCTATATAAGCAAGAAAGAATGGGGCATGAGAAATATTTTCATAAATAAGAGCCAAGAATTTTCCAAAAATAATGAACAACATCAAACCACAGATCCAACAAGTACAGGGAACATTGCACATGATATACACCACGGGTAGCACCCACAAGAAAACCCTCACATACCTCGGACACATCCTATTCCAACAGCTGAAAAACAAAAATAAAGAGAAAATCTTGAAGGCAAGTCAGAAAAAAATGACAGAAGAATAAAGATAATAATTATAACATGTTTCTTGTCGGAAACTATGCAAGCCTCATAAAATAAGTTGGAAAGTATTCCTACCTCTTGTATTTATGGAAAAGTTTGTGTAGGAGTGGTACTACCTCTTCTTTAAATGTTTGGCAGAATTTACCAGTGAAGCCATCTGGGCCAGGAGTATTCTTTGTTGTAAGGTTTTTAACCAGGAACTCAACTTTTGAAATAGACTCTAAGACTATTCATGTTACCTGTTTCTTCTTTAAAAAAAAAAAAAAAAAAAAAAAGATCATTTATTAGAGAGAGAGAGAGTTGCGGGGGGCGGGGGAGGGAATAGGAGAGGGAGAGAGAGAGACTCCCCGCTAACCATGCAGCCTGATGAGGGGCTCAGTCCCACAATCCATGAGATTACAACCTGAGCCAAAATCAAAAGTTAGAGGCTTAATGGACAGAGCCACCCAGGTGCCCCTACCCATTTATTCTTGAGTGAACTTTGGAACTTGCATCCATCAAAAAATTTGCCCACTGTATTTAATTTGTCCAATTTATGACCATAAAGATCCTTATAAATTTCCTTTATTATCCTTTTAATGTCTCCAAGGCCCATAACAATGTTCTCTTTCTTTCTCATTTCTGGTATTAGTCATTTGGGTCTTTCCTCTTGTCAGCCTGTTTAGAGACCTATCAACTCTATTCGTCACCTCAAAAACAAGTTTTTAGATTAATTGAACCAGGTTATTGAGAAGGGAGGGTTAGAAAAGGAAAGTTACCCTGAAGAAATAACCATGAACCTGAAACTTGAAAGAGATAGTATAAGTGTCCAGATGGAAATCAAAGATGGATGAATTCTAGCAATAGCAACTTTTTTTTTTTTAAAGAGGCCAATGTGGGATCCCTGGGTGGCGCAGCGGTTTAGCGCCTGCCTTTGGCCCAGGGCGTGATCCTGGAGACCCAGGATCGAATCCCACGTCGGGCTCCCGGTGTATGGAGCCTGCTTCTCCCTCTGCCTGTGTCTCTGCCTCTCTCTCTCTCACTGTGTGCCTATCATAAATAAATAAAACAAAAAAAAATTAAAAAAAAAACAAATATTTAAAAAAAAAAAAATAAAAATAAAGAGGCCAATGTGGTTGCAACGTGGAAAAAAGAGAGAGGAGGCTGTTGCAGTATGAGGACTAAGAGCAAAGCTGAGCCTATGTAATACAAAGCCATATAGTCATGGTAAAGATTTAAGTGTGAATTTGTGCCAAAAGCAAATGGAAGCCACTGGAGGGTATTACAGGAGCCGAGTGGCACGATCACTGTGTTTGAAAAGCTCAGTGTGGCTGTATGGTGGGGAAAGAATTGGTGAGGGGGAGTAGAAATGGAGAGAATGAGGTGGTTACTATAGTGGTGGGAGTAGGAGCTCAGTCTGGGAGAGGGCTGGAAACGGAAGCACAGGATGACATGTAAAGACTAATAATCGACCAGTTGATTGATTATTTTTTTATTAGTGGCCACAAAATATTTATTTAGCAGTTACTCTGTACCAGACACTAGTCTAAGCATTTTTATGACTTATTACAAGACTATGTGGCTAGGCAAAGAAAGAGCAAGATTTAAGATAGCAAACAGCCTATGCACTGTCCTTGCTGTTCCTGCCTCTCAGATGATAGGATTAAAGAAAAGAGAGGCTATAAGGAGAAATTCTTGGGTTTAGGGTCAACTGGGTGCTAGTTATTAAGATAAACATTAGGGGAAAGCCATGTTTTGCAGAAAAATCATGGGTTTAGCTTTAGACCAAAGGTAGGCATATTTATTATATAACCTTAGAAAGAAATCCAAATCTAAGTAAGTCCTTTATATGGCATAATGGTTAAAGGGCTTCTGCATATACCCTGAAAATGATTAAAGCACATTTAGTTTTAGGGCGCCTGGGTAGCTCAGTCGGTTAAGCATCTGCCTTCAGCTCAGGTCAAAGTACCAAGGTCCTGGGATCGAGCCCCACGTCAGGCTCTCTGCTCTACTCCCTCTCTCTCTGCCTGCCACTCTCTGGGCTTGTGAACAGACTTTCTCTCTCATACACCCACAAACACACAAATAACAAATTTTTAAAAGCACATTTAGTTTTATATATATGTATAAATGTATACATATACACACACACACACACGTGTGTGTGTATTTTATTTACTTATTTTTTAATTTCCAAAGGTAACTGTGTCTAAGGACACAAACAAAATGGGGTTTTTTTTAGAGTTCCAGTTCTGACAGCTTGTATAGGAATAACCTGTACTCCTGCAGATAACAATTATGGCCTCTGGACAAGATACTGAATATTTTTTGAAGGTAATGTGGCCAAAAGAAGGCACACACTGGGGAGGTTTTGACCCTTGGGAACAATGGAACCACACTGAGTGAAATACATACTTATTAGGCTTATCACCTGCAGGTACTCCTCGGTCTATACTACATATTCTAGAAATAAAGCGGAAACTTACTGTCCTTTGGATATGAAGAGTCAGAAGAAGGTGAATGATACCGTCAGAGCAGCTGTAAAAGAGGGAAGAAAGGCTATAAGGAAGCACAAACAAAAGGGGGAACCAAAAATCTGCCTATCAATTCTCCTGAACTCTTGGCTGAGCCCTAAGCTGCACATGCACAGTTGGGAATTCAAGGAATTCGAGGTGAAAAAATACTTGGAAGACTGAACTGAGCAGAACTTTCAGGTGCCACCCAGCACAGGGGAGACAGAGTTTGAACTCACATTCTTCTAAGTTCGAGGGACTCGGTAAACATCTTGGATTTCTGGGGAGACCCCAGCGGACTGTGCTTTGGAGTAAAAATTACTTCCCCGAACGTAAGGGATTCACTCTAAGATTAGGAAAATACTAAAAATAGACCCGCCCTAAAAAAGAGAAACCCAGCCTCCTAAGGTAACCTGCCAATAATCTAGCTGCTTTTTACACTATGACTTAACACTCTTCGGAGAAAGATAGCAGAACCCCAATCTCAACTACCCATCACCCTGAATATCCAAAATAGAAATCACTACACAGGATAATGTGATGAATAGTCAAGGGAAAAGTCAGTCAGAAGAAATTTGCCAATAAATGAACAAGGAAGTTAAAATAACTATGATTCATATGTTAAAGAATGTTAATGAATATAAGTTATTCCTCACAAAAATAGTAAAAAACTAACATCTCTTAAAGTGACTACTAAACTGAACCATTTTATCCATATGTATAATAAGTTCTGGTAACTTTTGCTAAATTTATCAAATTTACACACCCAAAAAAATCTAAAATTTACTGCACTTACACAGGCCTTTCCCTACAGTTTCAACAGAGAAAGTTAATAGATGGGAGACTATAAACTGCAATCAAATACAAGCAGCAAGACTCAGAAGCGCAATCATAAAAAACATACTCCCCCAAAAAATAATTTTAGTAGAACTAAATGACACAGGTATACTCAGGAAAAAAGAATGAGATGAGAGCATCTGGTAAACAATGGCATCTCTAAACTATTCATCGATTTTGTTATTGCTCAGTTATATTTCATGCTTTGGGTATTAATACCGTAGAAAGATTAAAACAAAGGATATGACAGAGATCATTTACTGTAGGAAGATTACAACAAAAGGATATGGCTACATCATTAAATTTCTAGAATAGCCGGCTGATGAACTCTAGGTGATTTGGCCAAGAGACTACTCTTCCTGTAGTTAAATCTGGCCAATCCAAAGAACCAATTACACCATATATTCTTGGGTTTGCATAAAGCTGGGTTTATTTGCAACCGTCCTCACCCCACCCCACCCCCCTTCGGGGAGGTAAAGGCCAGGAAATGAAAGGTTATTTTCTGCTTGGAAGGTCTTCTAAGAGGAACTTGATAGTTTCACACAGAGGTGCCCCATTCATAATCACAACACCTAACAATGAACTGGCTGTTCAGAGCTGCTTTAAATTCAAATGGGAAGACTAACTAACATCTCCAAAGCATTTCTAGCCCCCAATCTCTTTTAAAAATCAATTGTTTTCAAAACCCCTCCTTATGTTTCTATAGCAAACAGCTGCACAAGATCAACAGTGAAAAATCCTACAGTATACATGCGCTGTGCTGTGCAGAGCCTAGATAAAGAAAACTACAAGAGTGAAGAATTCTTTGGCAAACAATTTCTAACACACAAGGCAAGACAAGAGATTATACCACGCGTTACACCACCAGGTCTCAGGGCTGCACAAATCATCAGAATTTGAGTCTGATTCCAAGTTCTTCTGGCTCTTGTGATAAAGGCATCCCGCCATATGACTCAAACTATCCTTGTAATATATACGTTTGACACCATGTCCTCTTTGACTACTCATTCAAGGTATAGCATGATAAATGGGAGAAATTTAATTGCTATTGAGCATAATTGATACACAATTTTCTAATAAACTCAAATGAAGAGATAATTTCCTGATATATTCTTTTTTTTTTTTTTTTTTTTTTTTTTTTACTTATGATAGTCACAGAGAGAGAGAGAGAGGCAGAGACACAGGCGGAGGGAGAAGCAGGCTCCATGCACCGGGAGCCCGACGTGGGATTCGATCCCGGGTCTCCAGGATCGCGCCCTGGGCCAAAGGCAGGCGCCAAACCGCTGCGCCACCCAGGGATCCCCTATTCTTTCTTTTTAAGTAAGCAGTGAGAGAAGTGTATTCCTAATACATTCTAAATGAGGCATGTTATTACAGCTGAATTATTACGAAAGGCTTCTTTCCATGTACTCGAACTGGCTTGAAACAGCAAGGATTCTGTGGCTCACTAAAAAATACATGGTAATCACATGTTTTCTTATTTCCTAGATGACTTCATGGATTATTTAATTTTAAGTGTCCTCTACACTTAAAGGTGATTGAACGCCAAATAACTGCAACAACCATGGGACAGTGCATTCTATGGTGAATGCACTGTGCTTACTTAAGGATGGGATGCTTTGAAATATCTAAGAAGTCTAGGAAATGGGAAATCTTATTGAAACTACAACTTTAGTCTTGAAACAATTAGACCACAAAACCCAGTGCTAGTTGAGATAGCACCCATAAGCTTGAACCCCCCTTTCCATCTTCAGTCATAGGACTCTTGCCATTCTTTATCTTGTCACATTCTCTTTAATTTTTTATCTTCTACTTATTTTATTTTGCTCTTTATTCATTTTTTTCTCCTTTTATGTCTATGCCTTAGGATTGCCTCCCAGCGAATCCTTAAGCATGATATTCTCCCTTGTAGTTAGTTCAGCTAGAAAAGATGGTGAAAATGAAATATTTTGATCCTATGTCTCCTGTTCATTAATTCATTCTTTCCTTTAACCTCTACAGAAACCCCCCCCCATGACATGACACTCATATATGACTATTATCAAGTAAATAGAACAGTCTCAGTGATCCTATACAACTGGATGGCTAGAAGGCCCAAAGCTCTAACCACTTGTGGATGGCTGTCTTACCCTGAGCCTTCAACATGGTCTTCCCTCTGCATCTTTTAAACACGTTATGTGTGTGATTCAGCTTGGCATCCCCATATACCTCACCCAGTGCCTAGCATAAATAGTAGTGGCATATCAATGCATGTTAAATAAATGAATTTATACTTGTCCTGAGTGCTTTTCATATGACAAACTCAATGAAGCCTACTGAGGATTCTATCTTCCTCTTTCAACTGTTTCATCTTTTAATAGTGAAATCTTTCATTTGACCACATTATAATTGTTAGTTTGAGCTCCTTCTTTCATACCCTATGTTGATAAATTAGTATCCAGATATTGTGAAATCTGATGATTTTTCAAAAACCTTTATTCCTTCTTATATAGAAGTCAGGTCTTTGGGGCTTTTTGTTGGTGTTCTTCTATTTTTCTATTTTAGGGGAGACTGTTGTTTTGGATTTTTTACCAAAAATACATATGTATATCTGAAGATCAGACCCACATATTGATGTAAGACTTTCAGCATATATTGTAAATATTTGGCAGATAACATCCCAGTTGAAATTTGTACATGAATTCAATAGCTATCGACCATTATAAACCCAGGAAAATCATATTGCTCTATGTGGCAGATTGTTAGAAAGGACCTAAGAGAGCTTTAACTAAGAGGCCAGGGACATTACTATGCATTTGTCTATTTAACCTTGATTCAAGCAATGAGAGCATTATGAGCATTTCTATGGAAGCTCAACCACCCAACATAAAGCCTAGTAAGATAATAATGAAAATCCTCATCTATTTCTACAGGCCTCTTAACACCTGGCACCCAGTGAAGATTCCTGTGGTACCCAACTCCCAACTCCCTCCTCACATGCTTATTGTCGCCTACAACAAGGTCGATGAACCATTCTAAAGATGCTGTCCACCCTTTAATATCCTGCACAACCCCAAATTGTGCACAGCTGAGCCATCAGCAGTGCAGGAGAAAGTTCAAAGAATAGCTATTCATGGTAAAGCCACAAGATGCAACACGAATACCAAAGGGCATCCAAAGAATGAAGCCGCAAAGAGCAGACTGTTGGAGTGAGGCAGAGAGGCTCTTGAGAGAAAAGGAGACTTTGAGAGGGCAGTTTTACAAAGGATTGAGACAAGTGACGCTGTTTATCCACATAGAGGATTGCTTCCTTTAATTAGATGTCTCAGCAGGAAGAATTTGTGATTCTGAGGACATCACAAAGGGCAGGTAATATTCAGATACATCTCTTAAGCATCTGGAAAACCTTGGAGTATTCACCTATAAAAGCAACTTTAGAAAAAGAAGAAGAAAGAAAACCCTGACAATTTGCCAGAAACTGACTTTCTGCCTGTTTGCATTCACTCAGATATAGTTGCGATGTATGTGGGTCACATTTTACCATATCTAACCTGTTTCTATTTTGAATTCCGTGTGATGTGTTTCTAAGGAACACAAAGTAGTTGTTCAGTGATAATAGTATTCAAATTGCACTCCTCCTTCAAAACAAAATGTACATGCCATAACAAAACCTGAGTATAAGTCAAGCACAGATCTAAATTTTTATGATTTTACATGTGGTCCATGGAACACTAATAATTCCAGTGACAATAATAATAATCCCTTTTATTTTTTATTACACTTTACAGTTTAAAAAGTACTTTGAGCAGGTGAGTTTCATTTAGAAAGCAATACTTGAAGGAATTTCACAAAATTTTACAGTGATTATATCTGATGATAAAAGTATTTTTTTAATAAAAAAATAACATGGAAGAATTTAAAGATAATTAAAAGCACTTTAATGCCACACGCACACACAGAATCCAACAATACAATGCTGTTAAATTTCTTTTTCTGGCATATCTTTTTAAACAAATTATATAAATATATATTAGAAAACATTTACACAATACATAATTTGGTTACTTGATAATCTATCACATTAGGTATTTAGACTCAAATTATTTGTTGTTATTAACTATAGTCACCATGCTGTACATTACATCCTCAGGATTTATTTATTTTATACCTACAAAATTGTATTTTTGACCACCTTTCCTCATTTTACCCAACCCCCACCTCAGCAATCACCAATCTATTCTCTATATCCATGAGCTGAGCTCTTTTTTTTTTTTTAGATTCCACGTATAAGTGACAAAGCGAGATCATAGCTATTTGTCTTTTTCTGTCTGACTTATTTCACTTAGCATAATACTCTTAAGGTCCATCCATGTTGTCACAAATGGCAAGATTTCCTTTTCTTTTTTTATGGCTGAAATATATATTATTATATAGATAACATATAATAATTATATTAATAATATGTCAATCATGATTTATATCATCTGTATATATATCACATTTTCTTTATTCATTCATCCATCAGTGGACACTGTCTTGGCTATTGTAAATAAAGCTGCAATGAACATGAGGGTACATATATACTTTCAGGTTAGGGTTTGTATTTTCTTTAGATGAATACCCAGAAGTGGAATTACTGAGTCATATGACAGTTATAATTTTGATTTTTTGATGAAACTCTATACTGTTTCCCATAGTGACTGTGTCAATTTATATTCCCACCAACAGTGCACATGGGTTTCCTTTCATCCATACTTGTTATTTCTTGTCTTTTGCATAATAGCCATTCCATGAGGGCAAGTCTCATGCCATTTACTTCCTGTTCTAGCCAAGGCCTGATGATAAGCCCTGGACCACTTTTTCTTAGAGCATATACTCAAGGGAGTTTAGGATTGCAAATCCTCCTTCTGTCTCTTTGAGATGTATCAGTATCTCTTACAAATTTAGGAGTGTGTCTTTCTCAAAGAAAGCCATTCCTTTGGAATGTAAAAATGAGGACCATAGGGCCTGCATATCTCACCTCTGTGGGGGGATAGACCCCTGAATTTGCTAACTGCCAGCTAACGGACACAACTGGCCCAATCAGCCTTTACACTAACGGACTCTGTAACTTTTTACTTCCCTAACTCTACTGAGCCCCCACTCACCTCCTCCTTCCTCCTTCATTCTCATTAAAATGCCAGGTCAACTCTGTACAGATTGAAGTGGAGTTCAGTTCATGCTGGGCCCTCTTCTCTTTTGCAACAGTATATGACTAACTAAAATCTGTCCTTACCACTTTAGTGTCTGGCTTCTTTTATCTCTGACAGAGTTTATCCTTGTCTTCTCTATCAGTTCGACTAATAATAGTGAACCAAATATTCTAACAAAAGTAGCTATAACATGTTTCTGCAGGGCTTTGTAACAATGGTATACAACTGGCATTTTGTGTGTCGTTAGATACTTTTCTTGCTCACATCCCACCAGAAGCATTGGGCTTATATATGGTGTTAATTTGAATAACATGTTAGACAACTATTTCCAAGCACGGGACCCCAGAGGCCATTAAAAGCTATAAACATTTTTTAGCATGTGCCTAAAACTTTACTCTCAGTCTCTTTATTTGTGCCAAAAAGTATATTATCTGGTCCAATTGAAAAGGAATCAAATCTCATGACTATCTTCTTGAAGTTTTTCCATATTAAATGTTCCTTGTTTCCTACATCAACCTCAACGTTTTAACAGTCCACCGATGACTAGTAAATAAATGGCTACCATCAGCGGGTGTCAACAGAGTATCATGCTCTGTTCAAGATGCTCCATGTGCTTCACTGCAGAACCTCCAACAACATGGTAAAATTGGTGTTCTCAAAGATGAGGAAACTGAGGCTCAACGAGGCTCAACAAATTGTCAAAGCTCACAGAATCTGTAAGTCATGGAGCTGTGATCTGAACGGGGGTTGTTTGACTTTAGAGGCTGTGCTCTTTCTACTATGCTTCACAAGCTAAAGGGATACAGTTGTACATAGATTTTTGGCTCTTTCGTATCTCTCATCTTTAATAACTAGCATGCAGTCAAAACAAAAGTGAATATGAGGAAAAATTATATACAGAATAAATATTGTAATTATAAGGAAAGAAAAAAGAAAAAGAAGAAAACAGTCAAGCTGTGGCAGAGCAAACTCCAAAGCAATCAAGAGGCTTCTACACCCTTCGTTTTCTTTAAAGGAGCTGTATTTCATTCCTTTGAAAACTCTAGCTTTGGAATGAAGGTGGCATACTGCGGGAAGACCAAGGAAATTAAACTTTTTTAATCTTATTGATTCCTATTCCTTTCATTCCATCTGTTTCCTTGGCATGGCAAAGGGGGTGACGATCAATGCAGAGTAAGTCGGCTCTGTCAGTCAGAAGATGGGAGCTGACAAACCAGACACAGGCTTGGGAAGGCCTTCCATGAAGGAGAGAATCTGTGCCAGATGACAGGACTCACGGAGAGTCTGACAAAATGTTGCAGACAATCAGGAAGCGTCTGATCCAGATTTCATAGATAATAAGCAGACTCTTTTCCGTGTGCATGCGCATAGATTTGAATATTTCTGGTCAAGTGCCTCATTTTTGCATAGAACAGGAAGTAAATAGAACAGTGAAAAATAAAATGAAAGCCGAACAGAACAAGGGTCAAAAATAAAAGAAAAACAAATGACTAAATTGGTTCATAGTTTAGAGTATAATGATGTGAGGGGAAAATGCTTCATAAGTTAATATATCTAGTGTTATTACTAGAATGCAAATACGATAGGATTTCAGGAGTTTTCTATAGGTTAGAATCTTCTTTAACATCATACAAGCGCTCAGTTGCTGTTCTACCATAAAGAGCATATTTTGCAATTTTTATAAGGTTATCTCCAACCTGAACTCTAAAATAGCCAGGAAAAATGATGACTTTTGCACATGAAAGAATCGGAAGCAGATCCCTAGACAGTCTTGTGATTAAATTCTACTAAGAGATATAAATTCTATATGTCCTTAAGAGCTTCGTGCAGAAGGGGCTTCTACTGTGGCAGAGCAAACACTGAAATGGAAAATCAGTTCATCACTGGAAGTTTATCTTGTTAGAAGCCAGGAGACCCATATATGGCAAGGCTGGAATATGAACCCGTTTTACCATTCCAGTGCTCCCCTTCCCCGCCCACCCCCATCATCAACAAAAGGCATAATGTGATCTCTTTCCTGCTTCCTCCTGGACTTGGAGGCTCTCATCAAAACAGATAAGAAATGTCGAAAACTGTCATACTCTGAAAGCCACAAGACTGACTTAGAAAATCCACAAGTGAATCACTTGGTTATAAAACCCCCTTGATCGACTCTCATAATTCAACTGTTATGGATGGAATCGTGTGCCTCAAAAAAAAAGTTGGAGTCCCAATCCCCAGTACCTCAGAACGTGACCTTCTTTAGAGATAGGGTTTTTACAAAAACAATGAAATTAAAAGGATGTCATGAGGTTGCACCCAATCCAATATGACTGATCCCCTCATAAAAGGAGAAATCTGGATGCAGGGAGAGGTATCACATAGAGAAGTTGCCACATGAAGAGAGAGAATGGTTATCTATAAGCGACCACAGAGAGCGCCTTGGAGCAACTCTTTTCCTAACAGCCCTTAAGGAACCAACCCTGCCTACATGTGTAGGCACGTGTATTATGATTTCTAACCTTCAGAACTGTGGAACAATACATTTGGTTCTTTAAGCCACCCGGCTTGTGGTACTTTGTCATGGCAATCCCAGCAAATGATATAGATGTTGGTATTGGGAAGTAGAGTGCTGCTGTAACAAATCCCTTAAAGTGTGGAAGTGCTTTGGAATAAGGTAATAAGTGGAAGCCGGGAGAGTTCTTAAGTGCATGAGAGAAAATAAACCTAGATGACATTGAAAAGAATGTTGCTAGAAATGTGAATGCTTGACACAGAAATGAGGAGCATGTTCTTAGAAACTGGAGGAAAGGTGGTCCTTACTAGAAAGTGGTAAAGGACTTGGCTGGACTATGTTCCCTGGAATGGAAAGTAGAACTTAAAAGTGATGAGTGGATATTTAGTTGAAAAGATTTCTTAGCAAAGTGTGGATGGCACAGTTTGGTTTCTCCTTGCTACTTCTAGCAAGATACAAGAGGAGAAAGATAAACTGAAGAGACAAAAAGGACCCAGAACTTGAGAAATTGGAAAGTACTCGGCCTATCCATGATGCAAAAAACTGACAGCACAACGCACACTCTAGAGAAAACTCCTGTGTCCCTGAACAACTATTTGTCCCAGAGATTAGGCATGTGACTTGTGGATCTAACCACCCACCTCAGTAGAAACAATGCCAGCCTGGTCTGGAGGGGACAAGGCCAGGATAAAATGTCAGACTTCTGGGATTCTACTGGCAGGAAATGGGCTGATAGAGCTATTCAGCAATGTACATGTGTTAATGTCCAAGAAAGGAAAGAATGACCCAGAAGGCCATTCATAGGCTGGTGGCCACTGCTGAGAGCCCAGAAGATGGGCTCAGGGAGGGGGACAGTCTCCTTCTTGGTGATAGAGGCAAGGCCACCTCCTGCATTCCACATGGCAAAATCAGCCTCTTCGTCATTCTCAGCTCCCCCTCCTGACTTCCCTGTTTCTGTGGTCTCACGTCCAGTAACCCAAGTTCAAAAGCTGTCATTAGGGACCCCTTTCCTTTCACTCTTATTCAATTAGCAGCTGGTCCTGCCGATTCTTCCACTCTTCACAACCGTTACTGTTGCCAAGGACTGTACTTTTAGTAATAAAATGCATTCTTTGCTCTTTCTGCCAGCTTTCTGTGCTGCCATAATGATGCACATGAATGTCCCGGCAGAGGTCCTCAAGAGCATTGATAACAATGCTGAAGTGAAAGGTAAATGCCACATACTTATTAGGCCATGCTCCAAAGTCATCGTCCAGTTTCTAACCATGATGATGAAGTACGGTTACTTTGGTGAATTTGAAATCCTGGATGATTACACAGCTGGGAAAATTGTTGTGGACCTCACAGGCAGGTTAAACAAGAGTGGAGGATCAGCCCCAGATTTGATGAACCACTCAAAGATCTAGGAAAATGGCAAAATACTTTGCTCCCGTCCTATCGGTTTGGTTGTACTGACACAACCTCCGCTGGCATCATGGACCATGAATAAGGAAGATGAAAACACACAGGAGGGAAAATCCTAGGATTCTTTTTCTAGGGATGTAATACAAACATGCAAATAAAGTGCCTCAATGGAAAAGAAAGCAAGCAAAAAGAAAGAAGAAAATGCATTCTTAACTAGTTTTACAACATTGTGTTAAGAACTTCACGTCGTGGTTGGGCAGCCCGGGTGGCTCAGCGGTTTAGTGCTGCCTTCAGCTCAGGGCGTGATCCCAGGTCCTGGGATTGAGTCCCATGTCGGGCCCCCTGCATGGAGCCTGCTTCTCCCTCTGCCTGTGTCTCTGCCTGTCTCTGTGTGTCTCTCATGAATAAATAAATAAAATCTTAGAAAAAAAAAAGAACTTCACGTGGCTTATGTTCTTTAATCCTTATAACTGTGAGATGTGATAGTGTACTATTCATGTTCATTTTATAGCTAAGAAAATTGAGGCTCAGACAGGTACTGAATGACTATTTTTGCCCAAGATCACACAGCAAAGAAGTGTCTGAGAAGGGAAACTTGAACAGGATCTTCTGGAACCCTGAACCACACTCTTGACTGACACACTCCCTCCTTTAAAATATGTCTCATGGTGTTTCTTCCTGTCCATTCCCACTGTTACTAACATAGTTTCACAAGCCCTTCATTCATAACCCATTCCTTCACCCTTGTATTACTGCACGAACCTCCTTGCATTTCTTCCTTACTCCAGTCTAGCCTCCTTCCAAATGGCCTTTCTGATCTCATAAAAACAAAAATTCTATCTTTACGTTAATTCATAGCTCAAGGACTTTTGGTGACTTCTCATGGCCTATGGGATAAAGCCCAAATATTACCGACTGGCATTTCATAGTATCTTTACTCATTGTGCCACCTGTTAAAATCTCACCCACCTAAATGCCCAGTCTTATTGTGAAAACTGAACTCTTAAATTTTTATCTGAACATTTCACTAGACTAATGTTCCCTGTTCTTGAAATGGTATCATCTGTAATATTCATCTAAACCAACCTCAGGTTGAATACGCCAGCCACAGAGACTGCAATCATCATCCTTCCTCCAAGCTTCCTCTACCTGCAATTACCTACCATTCACCTGAAATCTGATGCTGCTTTTGACAGCTGCTCTACACCTTATCTGCTGCCAAATCCTATTGCTTATTCTGCTACTAAAGTTCTCTGCCATCTATCCCTTCCTTTCCACCCTATCTTGGATCTCATTCACATTCTTCAGACGTGAGAACATGAGAGAACTACCGCTAGATTAAATTTCCACCTCAAGATGAGCAAAGATTGGCAGGATAGAGGGGCCAGAGGGAAGAGACTCAGGAAAGAAATGCCAACAGCCTACCTGGAAAGATCTAGACCCAGAGAGAATGGAGAGAGGCTACATTCAGGAACAGGAACAGGGGTGGGGGCAGATGGGGGAAGGTGCTTAAAGTTTAAAGAGGAGGAATTTGAGGAGAAAAAAATCAAGGTAGGAGAGAGGTGACTGCGATTATGAATTGGGTCCCTTTAATTTACCTTGGGAAGATAAGCAAAGTTTGGTATTCCCTTTAAGTCCTATTTTGGCTGTTGGCATTGTACATCTTTGACACAGGGGTTGTCTCCGAACCAAGATAGGCCGTCTTTTCTAGCTCTACCTTCTCTACAATTCAGGTCTCAAATGCCCCTTATAACTACTTCCGTGTGGCATTTGAGTCTCTGAACCAATGGCTCCAACCCACCACGGGCCATTCCTCAGCACCACGGGCCCTACCCTGCCGGCCCCATCACTGTACCCCTTTCCCCCCACTGGCCCCATCACTGCGCACCCCCCCTTGCTGGCCCCATCAGTTTTGTCCCCATCTCCATTGACCCCATCACAGTGCCACCATCCTGCCCCACCAGCCCCATCACTGTGCCCTCCACTTGCCGGGCCCACCCCCAGATGGCCCTATCACTGTGCACCATCAAGAGCTTCCTTTTCTACGAGTGTCCTTGCCCATGCTCTTCCCCTCTGAGACTACCTGCCTCAAAAAATCTTCATTTCCTGGAGTCTAAAGAAAATCCCACCTTCCCAGATTCCCTCGTCTGGAAATGCTCTTACTCCCTTCTTTGAACACAAACAATATTTTAGCGTTTAAAAAAATTATTAGTTTTCTTTTCTAGCCCTGCTTGTCTCTAACTGGAATATTCACCTGTCTTAGCTTCCCATTAGTACGTACACAGCCCCAAAGGTAAGGGATATGGTTTGCTTATCTTGTTACATCTAACCAAGTATTGTACACAAAGTAGCTACCCCATACATATTTCCCAAACCCAATGGCATTTAGCCTCACCAGCCCAATTTCTGTGTGCCCCTGGTAGACAATGAGAATGAGGTGAGTTTCCACTAGGTTTCTGCGTGAGAAAACTTCTCATGGAAAATCTTAGCCTCTTTGTTATAGATGAAGCATCAATTAAAAAGCACAAAGTGACACAGTCTGACCCTAGAATATATCCTGGTGCCCAGACCGAAGAAAGAGACAAATTTAAAGTTGTACAAACCAACAGTGGGAGGACTGTCTATACTTAGTGACTAGTCTGTCAGAGTGAAAAACCTCAAGTGGGTTGTAAATATAGGGTTGATTCTTTTGGAGATTTTTCTTCTATTTGCTGATTCAGCTCCTACAATCAAGAGATTTTGTTGTTGTTCAAATTACTTAAGACAGACTAAATCAACTGATTTTATGTTTATTCCTGATTTTTGTTTTTCTTACCTTGGCTAAACTCCGTGTTTCACAAGGCCCTCTCAGTTTCAATGATCAGAAATATGGTTTTATCCTTTAATTTTTTTTTTAAGTCACCTACTTTTCTGCTTGTATCTTCTATGGAAATCCAACTAATATGTTACAAAATATTATGGTTTTTTTTCCTAATTTGCAGGAATCCACAGGACTCTTGCTTTCTAACATTCTGGTTGATGATATTGATGGATTTTCTTCCCAGTGTGAATTCATGTCTGCACAACATTTGGATGGCTCACTGGTTGGTATAAAAGGGTTGTTTAACATTTTGTATTCCCAAATAAACCAGTGTAACTCCTTTCAAGATTCTTATTCTTTAGGAGTAGAAGGTAATATTGAAGGCACATCTTTTGAGGGACTGCTCATTTCAGAAAATCCAATCTAACCAGTGTTTACTTACATATGATGACCTTAAATGGGGAAATTAACAAAACAACAATGATTAAAGTTTCCCAAGCATTGATTGGGCAGAGATTTTAAAAGGCTTTCTCCTAGAGCTACATGATATGGTCATTAGGCTTTTAGGGGAATAACTAGATTAGACAAAACAGACCAGCACTCTCCTCCACCAAGGTTCTAGGCCAGAGAAAGAAAGATAAAAAATAATAATAATAAATGAAGTTTTTTTGGGGTTCACCATGTGTTGATTACCAGAAACCTATATTCTTGTTGAATATTTTGAATATAGTCTTGCTTGGATTTCCTACCCTTCACCCACCTCTCTAACTATAGTCTTCCAAACCTATGGCTTTGGGGTCTTTTTTGACAGTCTAACCCCATTGCAGGCACCCATGTATGCACATGCACACATACGTACACACAACACAGAGTTTTCCTTTCATATTTGGATTTGTAGAGGGGTCAGAGGAAAAGGGGAGGAAAGACTAGGAAAAAAAAAAAAACCTCCAGTAAGTTTGATCTAAACAAAATGGTTATTCAAATGGGTCCCCTACTAATTTCACAAAGATGCGTGATAATATCCAACATATGGCTTTAACTATGTTTTTTAATATTAGAAATTGAATGCACATTTTAAGACACAAGTTTTGCTGATATGCTGTTGATAATATAGGAGAACTATTTTCCATTTGTTTCTAATTATCCTAAAGACAGCCTGGGGATCATTTACCCACGGTTTAAGAGCACTCAGATAAGTCCACAGATGCGACAGGCGGGCATGTGTGTCAGCTACTGCAGTGGGGCTGCGTGAGGGTGGTTTAGCAAAGACTATCCTCTTATGTCTGAAACCACCAGATACGGTTCCTAAGGTCAACCAGTACTGAAAAATAAAATCCTTCCTTTGTCAACATTCTTAGGGTGTGGGCTCTGGAGCCAGACTGCCTGGCTCCGCCATTTAACTGGCTGGGTGAACTTGATCAAGTTAGTTAACCTCTCCTTGCCTCAATTTCTTCATCTGAAAAATGGGGATGTGCCTCCACTGTACAGCCATCATGAAAATTAAATATCCAGAATGGTGCCCAAAACATAGAAAGCACTCGATACTTGATCTGGCCCCAGTTTAACTCTTTGTTTCACCTGTCTCTGCCTCCCCACCCCCAACTCCTTTCCCTGAATCTTGCCAGCAAGACTTCCTCCAGTTCTTCCCCATGCGCTCCCTCACCTCTCCTAGAACGCTTTCTTCTCATCTGGCTAATGGGTGCTCCTCCTCCTGGTCTCAGAGAGGTGGTCCTCATTTACAGGCCCATAGTTCCCGGGGTTTCTGCTATTACGGGGTATAGAACATGCCATTTTCATACTTCTTGGTCCACCCCACCAGCCTGTCAGCTCTGAGGCAGGAATTGAATCTGTTCTGCTCATTGCTGTAATCCCACCTTGTGAAAAAGTACTTTACACTGGACCTAAACAGATTTTTTTCCTTGCAAAGCAGAAAAAAAAGAATCTTCCTCCTTCAGTGTACTCATCTAAAATAGATCATAATGCAGAGGAGGTAGGGGAAAATTATATGCTTACTTGAGAGCATTCTTAATTTTAATTCTTCTTGAGATTTGATGACCCCTTTTGATTTGAAAATTCAAGTGTTTGTTCAGCACAGGGACTTACGCACACACATACACATGGGCACGCACACACGGTGATGTTCATGTGCTCTCTACTGTTATGGCTTCGTTTCCACTCCTTACTTTTTCTCCTTTGGGAATGGTATTTGCTTATTAGAGCTCCTGGACTTGTCTTTCTTATTTCTTATCCCACCTTCTCTTTCATGATTTTTATTTTTTTCACCTCATTTCTTCACTATTTGAAATTGTTCTTCCATTTGATCTTACCGATCACTAACTTTGTTTCAGTGCTATTCTTTGTCCCTTGCTACTGAATTGTCCTCATTGGAAAATTATGGTTTTGCTGTCACATCATTTCCTAAAGCATGACTAGAGCATTCTTCATTCTTTTTTTATTATTATTTCTTTGTTGTTGTCATCATCGTCGTTTTTCCAAGTCTCTTCTTTGTTTAAATCTCCACCCATAGAATATAAGAAATAGTGAAAGGAAATAAAGGGGAAAGGAGAGAAAATGAGT
Source organism: Nyctereutes procyonoides (assembly GCF_905146905.1). Taxonomy (NCBI): domain Eukaryota; kingdom Metazoa; phylum Chordata; class Mammalia; order Carnivora; family Canidae; genus Nyctereutes; species Nyctereutes procyonoides. Next base: position 8,536,066 of record NW_026575132.1, read on the forward strand.
GGGAAATATCAGTGAGGGAGACAGACCATGAGAGACTCCAAACTCTGGGAAATGAACAAGGGGTAGTGGAAAGGGAGATGGGCGGGGGTGGGGGTGACTGAGTGACGGGCACTGAGGGGGGCACTTGATAGGATGAGCACTGGGTGATGTGCTATATGTTGAAAATTGAACTCCAATTAAATAAATAAATAAATAAATAAATAAATAAATAAATAAATAAATCTCCACCCATAAATGGCCACTCAGCACCTCATCTTCAAGTGATTGAGACCCCTTTGCTCGCCCTGTCAGCTCATGTCACAGAGCGGGTCCATTAGTACCACGCAGATCCGGCTTCTGGAATCCAAGGCAGCGCTAGATTGGCCAACTGTGAGAAAGAAGGTTGGAGCTTCCCCTGAAGGAGGCTGGTCCTTGAAGCACCAGCAGCCATCAAGGGCTTCTGTGCCAAGAGCAGGGACCTCGTGCGGCAGCTGCAGGATCTGCTTTCTTCTTCCAGGGCCCCAGGGACCAGCCCCCCTCCCCACCGATGGCACTGGGAACATGGGTGTCCTGTACCTGCAACCCCTCCCCCCAGGTCCTGAGCAGTTGAGTGTCTAACAGCCTGCACGCATCCGGCAGGGATCCCAGAGGTAGATGGGTACATGTGAGGCTGCTATTTCCTATTTTTTAATTTTAAAATTATCTGAGGGGATGAGGGGAGGGGAGGAATATGACAAAGCTTTTAATATTAGAGAAAACTCTTTTCCACTCAAAAAAGTTGACATGCTCAAAGTTAAAACTATCAATTAGGAGCAATTTCCAATTTTTAAGAGAAAACTACAAAATTAAAACTTCTCTGAAGTTTAGTAAGATATCCTGCAAGACACCCAAATTCATATGGGAAAAATTAGCCTCAAAGCTTGATGTACTCTTTGAAATATAGCTTTGCTGCCCCTGCGACGCTGAATACAGAGGCGGCGAAGGGATTAAGTACATAGACTCGGGGTGTGTTGTTTCCTCTCGTTGCCTGAGTTTCACCATCTGTAAGAGGGAGTTAATCATAGTGCTTACCACGTGTAGTTTTGCGAAGGTGAAATGAGTATGGACTCCTTTGGAAACTGCTTAGCATAGTACCTGCTGTACGGTACTGCTGCCAAAGTATTAAATAACATAAAGTAAAATAAAATAAGTCCCAGATCAGCATTTTAAAGCTATGAACACCGTAGGAAATTATGATATCCAGAATGTCATGGGATGTTTTTTTTAATCCTTTAAAATTATCTTTGCCACCAAAACAGGTTCCCCACTGCCTATTTGAAAATAATACTCTGACAGACACGACAAAGACCGTGGCACAGAGAGTTCTGGAATGCCAAGAGTTTCCAGTGAGAGGAAAGATGAAGAAAGAAGTGGAAAATATCACTTTGAAATGTTTACCAGGCAGATGTTTTCATTAGAGCCCACTTTCAACTTTATTGGTAGGATCACACAGTCTACCAATTATCTAATATTAGAAATAGCCTGAAGTCTCGTGTGCTTGAAAGGTTGGTATACTCTCAAGACACAGCAGAGGTATATCTGCCATTTGTTTTTTTGTTTTGTTTTTTAATTTTTATTTATTTATGATAGTCACAGAGAGAGAGAGAGAGGCAGAGGCACAGGCAGAGGGAGAAGCAGGCTCCGTGCACCGGGAGCCCGACGTGGGATTCGATCCCGGGTCTCCAGGATCGCGCCCTGGGCCAAAGGCAGGCGCTAAACCGCTGCGCCACCCAGGGATCCCTATTATCTGCCATTTGTAAGCAAGCCCCACGCATTCACAGTTGCTCAGTTGAGTTTAACAGAAATGTCATACAAAGCAACCAGCTTGCTGCCCCTTCCTACCTCAAAGATGAGCGGAAGAGAAACTAATTAGCAGCATCTGAACAATGACAGAAATGACCCAAATCCTAGTACAATTAAAAAATTTTGTAGGGATCCTTGGGTGAGTCAGTGGTTGAGCATCTCTCTTCGGCCCAAGGCCTGATCCTGCAGACCCAGGATCGAGTCTCCCATCGGGCTCCCTGCATGGAGCCTGCTTCGCCCTCTGCCTGTGTCTCTGCTTCTCTCTCTTTCTGTGTCTCTCATGAATAAATAAATAAAATCTTTTTAAAAATAAATAAACAAATAAAAGTTTTGTAATAAGAAATATTGAAAGCTAACACTCACTGAGGCATCCTGATAAGTGCTTTACGTGCATTATTCCATTTGATTTTCCAATAACTGGGGCGTAATAATTTACTTCTCTGATTAACCACTTAGCTCTTCAAGGTGAGCTGTCTCTTTTCCATTCCTACAAGCTAGGAAACAAAGCATTGAAGCCCCTCTCATTTAGTTTTGATGATTTTGATGAGCCACACGACAACGGAGGTTTGGATAAAAGTGTGGCTTTGATCTGCGCAGAAGAGGGCTATTGGGTGGCGAGGCATGAGTGGTTGCTACGAACCCTGGTCAAGCTTCCATCGGTGTGTAATTCACGCACGACATTCAGCTTCATGCAGACGACGAAGGCCAGTGTGGGATTTTGTCCTCCTTGATCCAGAGTGGAAGCACCGACTCGTCACGTTGTCAGCCTTCTATGTTACTTAATGTCATGGGGAATCCGGTTCTGAAGATAATCTTTTGCTAAGGTTGTTTTTTTTTTTTTTTTTTTTAAACACAGCTGAGGCTCATGCATTCGAGAGAAAACAAATGCATGTGACACGCAGAGCCAGGGAGGAGGTTGAGTCAAGCGCAAACTTGGATTTTCAGAGCTACACCATTGCCCAGGTCCTGACCCTAACCTTCTGTCTCCCACTGGCAAAGAGAAGCAGAGTGTTCTGCTTCACATAGCACGGGAAGCCACTCTTCTGTGTGAGCTCCCCCCATCATTTTGCAGAGGTTTTCTGCCGTTATCACGGGCCAGGTAGGCAGTTGTCACGAGGCATTAGAGCTGAGAGAGGCTGACAGCATAACTGCGGGCGAGCTCAGGGCTCAGCCCGGTCCAGCACCTGCCGCCTGCTCAGGCACGAGTGTCCTCTGTCAAGACGCAGCCTGGCAAGAGGCTGCAGGAATCACTTTGTATCAGTGCCCTTCATTGACAGCATGCTGGAGGGCAGCCTGTCTAGCAAAAGCAGGACAGAAACCTTTGCCAGCCACCTGCCTGCCCCCATATGGTGGCCATTTAAAAACCCGTCACTTTTATAAAGAAGCTCTCGAATTATTCATTCATCAAGTGCAGTTTTGACTGGCCCAAATGCCTCAGGGTACGATCACCTGATTCTGTGATTCCAGGAACTTTGTTTTCACAGCGCTTCGTGTGGGTGTTTCTAAGGAAGAGATTGCTTAAATACACCTGGGTGAGCAAGTCAAGTCCATTCCACATCCTGAGCTCCCACTGCTCCAAGAAGGGCATTCTTGGGGAGCAAGAGCACTTCCACACCCAAGTGGATTACAATCACATGCCCAGAAGCCTCGCCCCCGCCCATGGAGGGATTGTCTCAACAGTCTCATCATGTGATACGTTCGTTCCTTGTTTCTTCATTCCGCCCCCTGAACAGAGGCAGGTAGCTAATGGGGGGAGGAGGGGGGGGAAGGGGAATCTGTTCAGGAACCACACAACAATAAAACCAAAGGCACCTGAGTGTTCACCTGAGAGGTCAGCAGATTCCAAAAAATTTAACAATGAAAATGCACTTTAAGAAGGGCCAGAAATCCATTACTACCTGAACACATCAAAATTCAACCACCGTTTTTTTTTCTTTTAAATTAAATTCATGAGATAATGTAAGTATGGCAATGTTTCAGTGGACGTGCGGAAATGTTCTTCCTTTTTTTTTAATTTTTATTTATTTATGATAGTCACACACAGAGAGAGACAGAGAGGCAGAGACACGGGCAGAGGGAGAAGCAGGCTCCATGCAGGGAGCCCGACGTGGGACTCGATCCCGGGTCTCCAGGATCGCGCCCTGGGCCAAAGGCAGGCGCTAAACCGCTGCACCACCCAGGGATCCCTTTTTCCTTGTTTTACGGGCAATCTATCCCCACCGCCATGTAAACTCCATGAGACTTGGGGCCTAGTCTGCTGTATACTGCTACAACTCCAGGGCCGGAGCAGCGCTTGACGCCCAAGAGGTGCTCGGTAAATGTTTGATAGGAAAACTGGACAAATAAATGCAAAGAAGAAAGACTGACGGGATAACTGAATGACATCTGGAGTAAAGCACCGGGTGTCTAATGACATGGCTTCTTCAACATTTTGTAGGGGTTGTGATAGAAGGGGTTGAGTAGAGTTGAGTGATGAGAGTAATAAGGATTTTTAAAATTTTAAAGTTTTGGTACCTTTTGGTTGAAGACTTAAGATTTTTAAAAACCTGCAATAATGAAGAATGAATGAACCAGGCACCTGAGAGTTGAACATAGTTTTCTGCTGTTTGAACTTAGGGCTCATTGTACATATCCCACCCCCCACCCCACCAAAGTGCCTTTATGAAGGCAAGCAGGTGAGATTTTACATCCTTTCTCCTAAAACCAGCTGCTGGCCACCTGGTTCTTTTTCCTCACTCTTGTCCTGCCAATCTCCTCCTCTTTTTTCAACTGACACCTGAGCTCAGAGGATTTTTGCATGAGATTGAACCCCTTCCATGTAACTGTTTCCTAGGCCCCCAGTTCCACTCGGGTGTCTCACAGACCCTCAAATGTAACAGCCTCAAACTGAGCTCCAGACTGTCTTCCCACACCCACTCCTCCTTCCCAGGACACTACGTCTCTGGGAAGATCAACATCACCCAATCTAGAACTCTGGAGATCCCGCTCATACCATATTCAATCCGTCAGCAAGGCCAGCGGATTCTAAGTCCTTAACATCTCTCACTTCCATCCTCCCCTCCCTTTTACTACAAATACTTAGTTCAGGTTTCATTATCCTCGCTAGGATTATTGCAATAGTCCCTCACTGGTTGTTCTGCTTCCAGTTTTGTTTGAATGACCTTGATAAAATGCACGTTACCTCACCCTTCCACCCAGATGGGCTTAATACCTCTTTGTGGCTCCCCATAGCCCGATGGTGTATGGTGGAGCCTGTGTCATATGGCCTCGCAGAGCTTTTGTGATGTAGGCATTGTCTTACCTCTCACCAGGACTCTTCCTTTGCTTCCTCGGCTCCAGCCACACAAGCTACATAGAGGTTCTCAGTGGGTAGGGTTGCTTCATCCATCCATCCATCCAGAAAGTAAGGCCCTCACTAACGCATCTCCCTATATCCAAGATGCCACTTCTGCCCCCAGCACAAAATGAGTTAGGCCTTGTAAGGCAGCACTCCGAATGGAACCATCCCCTCCCCCAAGGTGCCGGAATGGGAGAGAGAGCAAAAGAGAAAAACCTGGCCGATACTGGGACTGCTAAGAAACCCCACCTGGTATATCAACCACAGAAGGCCTCAGTTGCTTTTTAATGTTGGTGTGAGAACGTATGGTCAGACCCTCATGATCTCTTGCCTGGGCCAGAAGAATCCCCTCTGAAGTGTCTAGTGTCTCGTCATCAGTCCTTCTCCGGATCCATTCTTCATCCTGCTGTCCACCGTCTTCCCAAACCACAGATAGCTCCCAATCACGCTCCAGCTCAAAAGTCTGCACCAGCTCCTCATCTACTCGGTTCCTGAGAATGTCTCCATCTCCCGGATCAGTATGTGGCACGCTCAACAATTTCCTGTTGAATATAACTATATTAGCAACTTGAAAATTGATCCAACTAAATGCTTTTCCCCCTCTTTTGTTCTCAAAGATTTTATTTATTTGAGAAAGAGAGAGAACACGCACACACGAGCAGGGGGAGGGACAGAGGGACAAATTGAGTCCTTGCTGAATGCAGAGCCCGTTGCAGGGTTTGGTCCTAGGACCTCTTGGGGGTCCTGGGATCAAGCCCTGAGCTGAGGTCAGATGCCCAACCGACTGAACCACCAGGCACCCCCAAATACTTAATTTTGAAGTGAGAGTAGACAGATTTTTAACAACAAACATCAGCTGGTCAGAGTCCAGGACTTGTGACATGTATTTAGGGCCCATGGTTGAGTTACAAGGCTTACCTCTTTGCTTCTTCCACATTTAAGCAGCCAGCAGTGGCTGGAAAATTATAGGCTTTGGATGGCATGGATGTGGTTCAAATCCTGGCCCTCCCACCTCTGTGTGATCACATACAAGTGCCTTACTCCCCGTGAACCTTTATTCTTCGTCTGTAGGTGGAGAACATAATTCCTATATCATAGATCAAGTGGTAAATATGCCCTTTTCAAAGGAAACCTAATTCATCTTTTCTGGTAGCATAACACGCCCGCCCATTCTGATTACTTATCTCAAATTTAAAAGGCTCTATGTCCACTTTCTATTTAAATACTAATGTTAAAATGAAATAAGAAAAAATAACAAAAACATGTTTAGCCCACAGCTGGAGGTAAGATTCTGAGGCTTTGAAGGACAGGCTGGTTTTTTTTCATTGTTTGTATTTCCTTCTCTTGCACAGATGTTAGGTTGTGAGTGGCTGGCTAACGTGGGTGCTATAGAGGAGTCATGCGATGGAAGGAGTGGACTCCGAGGGAAGGAAAACCTTGTTTTTAATTCTTTTAAATTCTTAAGGTCAGCTTCAAACAGGGAGTCGGAATAACCTAGCCAAATTGGCAGTGACTAGGAAGTGACCCAAGCCACGTAGCAAATTACCAGCTAATAGAACCAAGTCACCCTTGCTGCAACCTCCCCACCCGTCCCCCAGCTGGGCTGCAGGTTTGTGTGCCTGCCCTGACGGCCCAGTGCAGAGTGTGTCCTCAGAGGGACCACCTCCCACAGAGGCCGCCTCCGGTTTAGGGTTCGGATGGAAGGTATTTAGATAAACTAATAATTGCACAGGGATGTGGTTTGCTCTGGAGAAGTCAAAACTATGTTTAAATGTCTGAAATTCCTGGTGTCGCTAATAATTGTAACCTCCGCTGCAATAAAACACACAAATAATGTTACTGAAACATTTCCAATCACAAGGTATTATTTTTGGTCTAAAACAGATGCAGTCCTCGGTGCTTAAAAGGAGGATGTCTGGATGGATTTACCTCTGCTTGAAGGGAAACAAAACTTCTGGAACTTCAGCCAAGGCCCCAAATGTGAGAAGCATCTATGGGAGCAAAGGTAGCTCTGCAGCGTGATGGCGGTGCCCCTCCTAGCACGACAAGTGAGCACCGTGTGGGGAGACCTACTTAAGGTGTTGGAAGGAATCTCAGCCAGTAGTTTGAAGGAAAATGAGCTGGCATTTTTGAACACTTAGTTGATAGGCTGGGCAGTAATATGGATTAGCTCGTTTAATCCTCCCAGCACCCCCGTTCTATAGATGATGTCACTCAAACCCAGAAAGGCTAAATGATGGATTCAAAGACACCCCCATATTAAGTGCAGAATTGGGATTTGACCCCAGGGCTGTCTACACATAAAGCCCATGTCCTTTCCATTCGATCGTACAGCCTCCCTCAGGAATTTTAAGAGCTAACCCCAAACAAATGGTGCCTGGAGTCAGACTGCCAGGGTTCACATCTCTTCTCCATCATCTGCTATCTCTGTGACCAAGGCATTTAACCCCTTGGCCTTTTGATTTCCTCATAATAAAATGAGAGAGAATATTAGAATCTACCTAATAGTGCCGTTAGGCACCTGAAGAGAGGTAGTACAGATACAAAGCTCAGTGCTATGCTTCTAGCACTCTCATGCCCAATCCAGGCACTTGGGTGTCAAGCCATCAAGCAAGCAGACTTCAGCTTAGCCTGCTAGGGAGGTCTCTTAGCCCAGAGACCAGTCTGCCTAGTCCAACAGAGGACCCAACCTGCCACTTATTACCCTGCAGACAGCCACAGTTCAAAGCCAAATGCTTCATCAGCCACTAGACAGTAGGCATCTCCCAAGGCCCACCGAGGCCTGTCCCGAAGAGCACTCTCCAGACGCCACAGACTCTTAGCCTAGCTGCAGTAACCCTCATTTCTTTAGTATTTCACATCGTGCTGGAGTACACCAACAGAGATCTGCTGGGCACATGTGGAAAACATTAACTGTTATGTGGATTCGGGCAAGAGGTAGTTAGTATCCAAATAAATCAGATTGATGCTTTATCTTACAACCATTAAAGCAAAGCCTGAACTCAACATGTTCTGGCTGTGGACAAGGCTTAATATAAAAAAACAATCACCCCAACTGGAATGAACTAAAGTCTTTAGGTACGGTAGTGCTTTCTCCTTAGCCAAAAATTCATGTACACCAATGTTATACAAGTTAATATCTTGCATGGGATATATTAAACAAAGATAAGGTACACAGCAATTGTACGGAATTATGAAAAATTAGGCGGTGGGTAAAAGAAATTCTTCCTTTTTCAAGTTAATCATTAACATTTCTCCAGGAAACAAACAACTGAGACTATTGTCTTATTTCCAAAGGTTGCCCAGGGGTGAGCAAAAAAGCTAATTTCATTAGATGCAATACATAATCCAAGGGTGGTCATACAATCATTGCATGCATATGTGCCTGACCATAAAAATACCTCAAGGACTAGGAAGTTTCAAAGTAAATGTAAAAATAGGATACACAAGGACATTTTCACACAGTGTTTAAACATGTGTATGCTTCAATAAAATGCACAAATAATGTATTCATTGTTTAAATACAGCCAAATGGCCATTATTCAATCCATGTCAGGTGTTAGGAAGACAGAAACTGACTTCCTCTTCAGTCCTCTTTCTGGACTCTTAGAACAAGAAGCAGAGAAACTGTGAAAACAAGACATTATCCCAAGCAATCAGGTAAAGCAGCAAAGCGGGGGAAAAGTCAGAATGTTAAGTTCTTAAGTAACCAAGAATCTGAAAAGAACAGTCTTTCCATATTTATTCTCTTCATATTTTTCCATATTTATTCTCATATTTATTGTACTCAATAAAGGTACAAGTTACACATATTTCACCACTAAATGTAATTAAATTTAACAACAGTGAGCACGGGATTCCATAATGTAAGGAAAGCACTTAGCAGAGTGCCTGACACATGTAAGAACTTGGGATTCTTCTTAACTATCCTGTATTCCCTGTCCCTGGAATTGATCCTAACAACATTTGTCCCATATGCTTCTGGGTTTGTTTTTTGTTTTGTTTTTTTTTTTAAAAAGATGTTTCTTCATGGGAAGCAAACATTAAAAGAAGGTAGTTGCCTCCTTGGGATAAATCCTTGAAAAGGAGACTCAAATCATGTTAAGTCCTGAGATACACTTGACTCATGCACATAGGTTGTGGCCACTTTTATTTGTTGAGGTTTTCAATGTCATAGACATGCCAGAACAGGATTACAAGATTTTTTTTTTAAGATTTTATTTATTTATTTGAAGCGTGACAGAGAGAGCACAAGCAGGAGGCAGGTCAGAGGGAGACAAAGAAGCAGATTCCCTGCTGAGGTGGGAGCCCGATGCAGTACATGATCCCAAGGCCCTGGGATCATGACATGAGCCGAAGGCAGACACAACTGACTAAGCCACCCAGGTGACCCAGGATTACTAAATTTATAGTGAGTTCTAGATGTTTACGCTTTGCAAGTTTACATTTTTGATATAAAAAATGCAATACACTGTGCTATTCACAATATAATGATAAGGCTTGCTTTTAAGATGTTGAAATGTATGGCCCTGAGGTTGGAGAGACATGAACATTTTTCCGATGCCTGTCATCCTGTCTCGATTGCCAAAACTGTATGTAGAGCCTCAGAGACTCATCCAGTCTAAATATGAGGACTCTCGATGTCTTGAGACGAATCGTGTCACTTCATTAAAAAAACATTAAAAAGAAACACTGAGGAATCCCAGGGTAGCTCAGCAGCTGAGCGTCTGCCTTCAACTCAGGGCATGATCCTGGGGTCTCCGGATCGAGTCCTACATCGGGCTCCCTGCGTGGAGCCTGCTTCTCCCTCTGCCTGTGTGTGTCTCTCTCTGTGTCTCTCATGAAGGAATAAACAAAATCTTAAAAAAAAAAAAAGAAAAGAAAAAAAGAAACACTGAAGCCCTAACTCCTAATCCATCAGAATACAACCTTATTTGGAAATAGAGTCTTTACAGAGTTAATGAGGTTAAAATGAAGTCGGATGGGGGGGGGCCCTAATCCAGTAGGCCCGATGCCCTTATAAAAGGGGGAAGACACTACAAAGAGACGCGAGGAGGATGCCTGGTGAAGACACAGGGTTGGAGTGATGTCTTTAACAAGCCACAGAAGGCCAAAGGTCACTGGCGAACCATCAGAAACCAGGAGGAGGCAAAAGAGGATTCCCCCTATGGGTTTCAGAGGGAGCACGGCTCCTGCTGACACCTTGATTTCAGATTTCCAGCTTCCAGAACCGTAAAACAACCACTCTCTGTGACCTGAAGCCACCGTGCATGTGGCACTTTGTTGGGCAGCCCTCAGGAGCCAGACCCTGGGGATGGGAGGCCTGCCTGGCGGCTCGCACGGCCTCTCGCCCCTGCTTCGCCCCTCACCATGGAATCCTTGCCCTCAGACCCGTGAGGCAGCATGTGAGAGGGTCAGTTCATCACCAACCGGACCTCAGCCACCAGACTGGCATTTGTCCCCAGTGGTATGAGATGCAGCGTGAGGAGAAATCACAGCTCATGGGCATATTTTTGTACATTACAAAATAAAATTCCAAAAGGAAAGCAAGGAAAGGAGGGACCAACCCTCTGTTGTAGGTTCATTTGAGTTTCAAGGTTATAAATTGTCATTAGGTGGGTCTTTGATCTTCCTACGATGATCAAACGGAACACAGTTTTCTAAGGTTAAAAAATTTTCGCCTAGAGAATGTGGTTATGACTCGTCCCCCATATTGTTGTTTATTTCTTATTACTCATTTCTAATATTCAGAGACTGTGACCTTTAGTATTTCTGCTTTGAGGAACTTCCTTTTATTTGTAACCTAATCATTAATATTTGTAAATGTTCTCTGAACCCTGAAAAATGAAAACAAAATTCATTCTCTATAATTTGGATATTATGCAATGCTGCATAATAGTCAATCTTTATTATAATATATAATTCCTGTATTATATTTTAAAAAAAAAGAACACAGAAGGATACACGGCCACCTCACAACCTGTGTCAAATTAGCATGTTAAGCTCATCAGTTAGAGTATATTCAAGGATACATTCAGTTCTCCAGTTTTTTCTTTTCGACTAATTTTTACATTTCCTTTTCCCTTGAACCTCCTCGGCCCTGGAATGAGTCCCCAGATCCGATATAATAATGACTATAATGACAGTGATAAGAGTCACCGTGTATCATATGCCACCCACCCTGCCAAATCTTCTATGTGCTTTACTCCTTTTAAGCCTCATGTGGTCTTTTGACGTATGTACTCCTATTTCTGCAGATGAAGAAACAAAATCAGAAGATAGAAGTCATTTGCTCAAGATAAGAAGGTGAACGAAGAGCAGGGGCAGAGATAAGCTTTGGTTAGTTGACCTAAAAGCCCCGTACTCTTATGCAGTGCACAACCCCTCCTCTGCTAGACATTTCCACCTCTGATGTCATTTAGATAAGGCTAAATGCTTCTTGTTTAGATTGACAGCTCTCATTCTCAATGGTCAACCGAGGTGTGAGCTCCACATAAAGCGCCAACAAAAGTTCCAATTGTCATTTGTGGTATTCATCCCCTCTCCAGTGATTTGAAGTACGTCATTTTTAAACTCTTAGTGAGCCAGTCGAGGTTATTTACAAGATCATTTGATAATTTATATATACTTAAAAGCACCCAGAGAGTTGGTTTTGACTTCAGGCCAGCTATAGCTATTAATTAATAAAGCTGCCATTCTCCTGTATGAGAAAGGGCTCAAAAGAAAATTTACAACAAATGCACAGTTGCCCAACAAATATCTTACATTTCCAGGTCTGTTGATTCATGACATCAGGCCAAACCTGGGCCTATTTAGCTCTGTCGTACAGAAATATTACATATTTTGGCAGGATAACCTGGTGGGAGATTCTTTACATGGGAACAAACAATCCAACAGAACAACAGGAACACCTGCCATTGGTTGAGTGCCTACTGAACCAATGTGCCAGACCCAAGCCTGGGCATTCTGTATACAAAACTGATCCTGAGACTCTCACTTTATACGGATGGAGAACCTGATGCCCAGAGCATGTCAGAACTCGCTGGTGGCCTCACAGCCAGCAAAAATCAGCACTAGAATTTCAGCAGAGGATCTTCTGACCCTTAACCACCTACGTTCTCTAGCCACATTAGCAGGTGTTGACCTGGGGGACAGATTAAAGAGGGGTCTAGTCACTTAGGCAGAGTCTGGACTCCTGCCTCAAACTCCATTTGAATCACTTTTTCTACCTGGAGACATTTCTGTCTAGAGACAAAATGAAGAGAAGAGTAACCAACAACCATGCCTGTAATTCTCATTAAATAATCCTGTGGCTGGAGAATCTGTGAGTTTTAAATGGTGATTACCCAAAAAAGACCAGAAGACTCACTCAGTTCTCCTCATTCATTGTCTTCTCCAAGCACAAAACAGGAATATCACTTTGAGGGCATCGACAGTAAACACTTGTAAGATGAGGATGTCAAAAAAAAAAAAAAAAAAAAGATGAGGATGTCATGAGTAATACATTTATTCGTCAAAGATGCATCTACTCCGAAGTGATCCTTGGGCCTATCACCAGGTAAGTGCTCACCAGGGGTGAGTTTGCGGATGCCACTGAACTGAGAGGCAGATTCGGTCACCTACTACTGGACCTGACACCCCGGAGAAGGACCTAATTGTCTCTGTGCCCAGTTGACCAACTGGTGATATAGTAGGAACACCACCACCTGTTAGGATATCAAGTGTGACAGACATAAGGGCTTTCAAGGGCTAATATCAAATTTACAAATTTGAGGGACTAATATGACCACCCCTTCCTTTTCCTTTTGTAATCATTAATAACAATATACCCCCTGCAGGCCACTGCTAAATACTACGAAAGTACTATTTATTCCGATTTATGTATTTTTTTTACTCCCATTTACTTTGAGTCACACCTCAATTAGAAAAGCTCAGCAATTGTTTTCCCTGAGACCTTCACCCTGACCTTGGTAGCAGCCAGCACAGAGCCCTCCATCCGCCAGGTACCTTCCCTACTCCCCACTCGGCTCCGTCATACCTGCAGTGGATGCACTGATGTATTCAAAGCCCGTCCTTCTTGGCTTCTGAAATACTATTAGAGGGAGGGTTACATTTTAATTCCTCACCTCCATTACCTGTTAATTTCTTTCATTTAGTATGACTGACATCCATTCCTACGGAGAAGAGAAACCAATTAGCTCACTTTCTGCTTAACATTTATTAAGTATATTAGAGTTTCTTTTTTTTTTAAGATTTATTTTTTTTATTTATGATAGACACACACAGAGAGAGAGAGAGAGAGAGAGAGAAAGGCAGAGACACTGGAGAAGAGAGAAGCAGGCCCCACGCCAGGAGCCCAATGCGGGACTCGATCCCAGGACTCCAGGATCATGCCCTGGGCCAAAGGCAGGTGTTAAACTGCTGAGCCACCCAGGGATCCCCTAGAGTTTGTTTTTTATTGATAGTGCCAAAACTCTCCAGAACCTTCTTTCACTTTTCTTTTCCTCCTTTCTGTGGAAAGGTAAGTAAACTCAATCAATACACCCATTCATTCATCTTTTTCCAACAAAGAACAATTATTTTAGCATTAGCACATCGCCGCCAGGTATGAGACTTAATAGCCAGAGCGCTGGTTCTCAAACTTGGCTGCCCACTGGCATCACTTGGGGAGCTTTAAAAATGCTGATGTCCAGATCCCATCCTCAGAAATTCTGAAATAATTGTTTTGGTGTGTGGCCTGGGCATTGGGATTTTTCTAAAAGTTCCCCATGGGATTCTAAAGGCAGTCAAGTTTGAAAGCTACTGATTTAGAGCTTTGGAAAAGCATAGTTTGAGTAGATTTAGCAAGTCAGGGGAGAAAATTATAATAATAGGGATGAAGATATCTTGATTTCTCTCTGGTAGAGCACAGACTTGCAACTGGCAATTCCTGGTATGTTCCAGCACACAGCAGGGCAAAGTCAGAGGTTTATACTTCCTCTACAATTTCCCTAATAGCCTCCTTTCTTTGGGAGTTTACTCCTTGGCTCTCTTTGATTTTTATTTAGAGTGCAGATATATTTTAAACATTATTGAAATCAATTCTGATCTTTCTTTTGCAATGCCACAACTTTTAATAAAGAAGATCAACTTTCAAACAAAGTTGAAACAAACAAACCCTCCTGTTTGAAGTTGCTTAATAAAAATTCCTCTAAATACCAATCCCAGCAAAGAAAACAGAGAGGACAACCTGAGGGAATGGGGATCATTTCTCCCTGAGCAGTGACTAAGTTGCTGAGTGTCAAAATGAGAAGCCAAGAAAACACCAGGTGAAGAAAGAATCCTGGTTGGTAACGCTCACATCGATGTGGCTAAAAAGGCAGTGTGGTCCTGAATATTTGGCCTTCATTTGGAATTTCCTTGTTTTGGTGAATTTAAGTCCTTAGCATTAATGTCATGCAGTTATTTTTGTATGGTTTATTTTCTTTTTCTTTTGGTCATTCAATATTCAAAACAACATAAAACGTACATTCTTCTTCACACGGAGAGTGAATTCAGCACCAACTCAAGCACATAATTCTTCCCGGCATGGAAGGAGATGCTGGACATCTGCTCACCCCAGATCTACAAAACGATGTGGTACACTAGGTAACTCAGGGAGGAAGTCTCCTATGAGGCTCCTCACATCACACATCTGAGCAGAGAGGCAAAAATACAAGTCACATTAGAGGTAAAGGACCTAGAATTAGCTTAGTTGTTGTTGTTTTTTAATCTGTTTGTTATTTGTCTGTCCCCTTGAGATTGAAGGCTGCAAGAGACCAACCAGTATGGCCTGTTCAAGCTGTCTCCCTGAGCTCAGATAAGCCTGGCATATAGTGGACACTCAATAGATATGTGTTATTTGAATCAAGTATTTTATCTACTTTGAATCATGAAAACCATGAAAATGAAGAAAGTAAACGTTTCCTTCTTACTCTCACTACAAAGAAATGGGATTACAAGGAGTGTTTTTCTCCTAAATTCCATGGACAAGTTCTTGCACACGGAAGGGCACGTAGTCTATTTTCTGCGTACATTCTGCAGTCTTCCTCCCCAGCCTGGGCCCTTTCAACATCTCTCCCATCACATTCGGGAGTGATCTCTCGGAGCAGACAGGCTTCCACACAGACCTCCCACCTGGCTTCCCCATGCTGTCAAACTGGTGTGGCCCCAGCTCTATTCCAGATTCCCAAGGACAGTGGTTCTCAAGCACTAGTACACATCAGAATACCACCTGCAGGGGTTCTTAAAATACGGTTTCCGGTAACCCACATTCACACCACCACAGAATACACCTGTTTAACTGAGTCCAGATTAGGAAACTGGCTCCTATTCTGTGTCTCGGCTTTTAGGAGTTCCTGCCCGAATAATCTACTTTCATGCAATTACTCCCAGAGTGGCTTTCATTAAGCTCCCTAACTTCTCTGGGCCCTGAGCCTCAGATTTCTCATCTATGAAATGGATACATTTCTTTAAACAACAACCAAAATTTAACAGACTGCTTTTTTAGGGCAGTTTTAGACTTACAGAAAAACTGAGCACATAGTACGGAGTGTTGCTATATAGCCCGTCCCCCATACACACAGTCCCTTCGTATTAACATCTTGCTTTAGTGTGGTACATTTGTTACAATTAAGCAATTGTTTCCATGTTCATAAGAGATGCTGGCCTATGGTTTTCTTTTCTTGTGGTTTCCTTGTCTGGTTCTGTTATCAGCGATGCTGGCCTTGTAAAATGAGTTGGAAAGTGTTCCCTCCTCTTCTATTTTTTGGAAGAGTTTAAGGGGGAAAATATGGTTATTAACTCTTTTTAAATGTTTGGTAGAATTCACCAGTGAAGTCATCTGGTTCTGAACTTTCGGTTGTTGATAGTTTTTGATTACCAATTCCAATCCTTACTAGTAACTGGTCTGTTCAGATTTTATAGTTCTTCATAATTCACTCTTGGTAAATAGTATGTTTCTATGAATTTGTCCATTTCTAACCTGTCCAATTTGCTGTCATTTAATTGTTCGTACTCTCCTATGATCCTTTGGAATTCCATGGTATTGGTTACAAGGTCTCCTCTTTCATTTCTGATTTTTTTTTTTTTTTGAGTCCTCTCTCCTTTTACTTGGTGAGTCTAGCTAAAGGTTTGTCAACCTGGTTTACTTGTTTCAAAAAAACAGCTCTTAGTTTCATTGATCTATTCTATGACCTGTCTTTTAATTCCTATATTTAGGCCATTCACATTTAAGGGATTACTGATATACTTGGACTAATACCTACTATATTTCTCACTGTTTTATATTTGTTGCTTTTGTTTCTTTTTTATTTTTCCCTCTGTCTACTTGGTTTTTATTTGAACATTGTATGATTCCCTTTCTTTCCTCTCTTAGCATGTCAATTATATTTCTTTAAAAAATGTTAGTGGCCACCCCAAAATTTGCTGTATACATTTATAACTAATCTAAATTCACATTGAAGTAACACTTGGCTTACCAGTTAGTGTAAGCACCTTATATTGTACTGTCCCCAACTCCCCTTCCATCCCTTGTCATTGCTGCCATTCATTGCCTTTCTCTATTAGCTATAATTACCCAAACCATTGCTGCTGCTTTTATTTTGAACAATCATCTGCTCAAGTAATTTAGAATAATAATGGATTTTATTTTACCTTCATTTATTCTTTCTTTCTTTTTGTAGGTCTGAGTTTCTGATCTATACCATTTCTCTTCTCCCCGAAGAGCTTCTTCTAGCATTTCTTATAGGGTCGCCATACTAGTGAGAAAATTTCTTCAGTTTTTCCTCAGAAAATCTCTATTTCTTCCTTCTTTTACTGAAGTATAACTGACATGCACTCTTATGTTTGTTTCATGTGTATCTCTTTTACTTTTGAAGGATAATTCCATTAAACACAGAATTTTTATTTGATTTTTTTTCTTTGAACACTTTAAATATTTCTCGTCATCTCTTTCTGCTCGCATAGCAAGTCTGATATAATTCTTACTCCTAATCCTCTATAGATAAGGGTGGTTTCAATTGTCTCCCTTCTTTCAAGATTTTATCTTTATTGTTTTGCAATTTGAATATGATAGAAATTTTGGTATTTATCTTGCTTGGTATTCTCTGATTCCCTGGATCTGTGGTTTCACGTTTCTCAATAATTTTTGAAAATTTTCAGCCTTCAGATATTTCTTTTCTGCCTTTCTCTCTTTCTTCTCTTTATGGTATTCCCATTCTAAGTATATTAAACCTCTTGTGATTGTCTCATAGTTCTTGATATTCTCTTCTATTCTTTCCCTTCTTTTGGCTCTTTGTATTTTACTTTGCAAAGTTGCTGTTGGCCTACCTTCAAGCTCATTGATCTTTTTTCCCCATAGGGCCCATATTGTCTACTGAAGGACTCATCACAGGCATTCTTCATTTCTGACAGTTCTTCAATTTCTGGCATTTCTTTTGGTTCTCTCTTAGTAGCGTTACCATGTCTTGGTTTACATTACCTATATGCTTGTGTATGTTGTCTACTTTTTCCATTAGAACACTAACATACTAATCATAGGTGTTTTAAATTGCCTGATAATTCCAAAACCAATGTTATATCTGAGTCTGGTTTTGATGGATGTTCTCATTTTTCAGACTGTTTTTTCTTTTCCTTTCCTTTGATGTACTTTGTCATTTTTTTGTTGAAAGCAAGACATAATGTATCTGGTAATAAGAACTGAGGTAATCAGGCTTTTAGTGTAGGGTTTTATGTTAATCTGGCTAGTGGCTGGCTGCTAATGTTTGCCACAGTGGTAGGTGCCAGCGGCTTCAGTTTCCTTTGACTTCTTTGTTGTCTCCCTCTCCTCTGTTGTCTCTCATGTTTCCCTAAAAAACTCTTTCTTAGAGTCTGTGTCTTGTAGCTCAGTTAGAATCATTGTTATCATACCACAGCCCTCTTGATTAGGTGATAAGGTGTCAAAGAGGAGAAGCGTCCTATTATTCTATGATTAAATCTCAAGTTTTAGTGGGCCTGAGTCCCGTAGCTGAGACATTCAGAAGAATTTCTTAGTCTTATTTTTCTCTTCCATGATGTAAAATAGGAAAGTTATTGGAGGCTGGAGTTGTCTAACTGTCCTTCTCCCATCAGATAAGGTCAAATCAGGCTCTAGTAAAGTAGTTTCCCTTGAGTGGCAGGCCTTTGTCATGGAGAATGTTCTGGGGATATTTCAAAAGGTTTATTTCCCCCTCCCTCTGCTGGAAACTAGGGGATATTTTTCTACGGGCTCCAGCAATTCATCAATTGCCATTAACATGTTCCTGTCAGTTACTGGCTCTGATTGCTTCTGTTCCCAGTAAGGTCAGCTGAGCAGGAATTTTCCACGTTCTCTCTTTCTAGTGTTTTGGGGTGGCAGTTTGCCCTGTGACCTCAGTTCTCCGAGGAATCTAAAAAAGTCATTGGTTTTTAGTTTGTTCAGCATTTTTTCTTATTGTGATGACTCCAAGTTCTTTACATATTGGAGTTAAATACATTTCTTAATTCATAAGACTGTTGAGGAAACTGAGGGGCCCCTGATGGATTCAGTCAGCAAAGCATCTGCCTTCAGCTCAATCATGATCTCTGTCCTGGGATGGAGTCCAACATAGGGCTCCCTGCTGAGTATGAGTCTGCTCCTCCCTCTCCCTCCTCCTCTCCCTGCTGCTCACATGCACTCTCTCAAATAAATAAATAAAATATAAAAAAAAAAGACTTGAGAAAACTGATGTCATCCTGTATATGAAAGGCCTAACATGACGCCCATTAAGTAGCAAATAATAATAATTACAATAGCCACCAATTACTTTCAAAAGTACATGTATTAAGTCAATTAATTCTCACAACCCCCCCACCCCCCCACACCCCCCACCCCCCTGCACAGTTCCTCAGTGGATGGTTCTGGAGCCTTTTGATCATCTTAAGTCACCAGCCTTTCTAGATCCATCCACCAGGCACATCTGTCCCCTGATCTGTCTCACACCCCAGATTAATGTTTCAGGATTCTCACCCTGACCTCACTCAAGTTACAGACAGAAAATTTGACAAAAGACATTTGAAAGATGAGTTGTCGATCAACAAAAAATATACATTAACAGAAGCATACATACTCACGTAACATACCCACGTAACAAAGTCTGTGGATGGTGTTCAGAGATCCTGTCCTACCAAGGATGATGACCAGAAGTTTGAAGAGGCTGTTCAGTCACAGCTTTCCTGGGACCAGAAATAACAGAATGTGAATAAAGACAAACAAGGTAATTAATTTGACATAGCATTGAATTAAGGGTCTCAATGTTCCTAGTTAATTAAGCCTGATCTCCTCTCCGTGGTGAAAGGGAAGACACTCTTCTTCAGGAAGAGGCCCCTGGTGAGGATGAGAAACTATAGACCCAGGGGCTTCAGCAAAAATGGGGTTTCCTAGCTTCTCTCCTTGTGGATGGCCTATGCTTTCTGTGAATTGTTCTCCATGGGAACTAGAGTGGAGTGAATGGTGTTGAGGAACTCCACTGTGGTCACTCTGAACCATCCTCGTCACCTGTCCCTGGTACAGGCTCCTGTCAGGGAGAGCTCTGGCAAAAACCACTTGATTTCTCATCAGTACCTCACTCATTGATCTAAACAGACCTTTATGAGGGATCAATTTACATCAGAAGATCAGTATTCCAGCATTGCTGTTCATTAGAATTCATTAACAGCTAAAATCAATTTCCCATTCTGTGCCCTTTACTGCCCTGAAATCATCTGTACAGTATAGCTTTCTAATAAGTTTGGTTCAATGTGATACCTACTATCCCACTTTTGCACTAATAAAAAGCAGCAATGTCTAGCCCATGATGTAGTGGTAAATGTTTAAAAACCAATTCTAAAAAAAAAAGGGGGGGGGTGCTGATTTGTAGCATTTGCAAGTTTGTATGGTATAAATACTGCCACCATCCCAGGCCAATTTCAAATTAGCAACATGACATCACCAAATGCAGAGTTGGGGAGGGATGCAAGCAGCACAGCATCATGTAGTATTTCCACCATACACGGATGGAAATGACTCAAGCCTAAGTAATGCTGGAAAATAATTACATAGTGATAAGTTTTGAGTATATAACCTTTATTTTAATAAAATTCTTTTAATTTTAAGTTTATATAATTTAATTTTTAATAATGGCTATGTTTAGCCATTAGCTCACAATATTCCAAAAAATATCATAGCCCCTAAGTTGGCTTGAGTAGGCTCCATCAAGCACGCTTTTGAAAGGCAGCATGCGGGAGGACTGGAACAAGCATTGCAGTAAGTGGGGCCCTAGATTTTAAGTAAGAGACAGTAGGTGAACTGCTGAACTTCTTTGCCTTTAGTGGCCAGAGTAGGTAATCTCTTAAAATATATCCACTCAAGTGTGGAACTCAAGAGTTTGCCATTACCATCTCATTCTGTTGCCCTTTGTACTTCATACCTGTAAGCTCCTTTCTACCCAAACACAAATGAAATAAATGAATAATGATATTCAATAATAATAGCTAACATTTATTGAGCATATACTATGTGCCAGGAATATATTAACTTGCTAAATCCTTAGAACTCAATGAGATTGATACTATGACTAGACCATTTCAAAGATGAGTAAATGAGTGCACTGGGAGGTAGAATAAATTGCTGAAGGTCCCACACCCTGGCCTCTTTGCATTTAACGATTGCCCGCTGAATAAATAAACATAACATTTCCATTTCGGAAGAGTCTTTTTAGTACTATTTGGACTATGATTTCTAAAGGAAAATGTGATAAAACAAAAAGTGTGTCTCTGGGAGCAGATACATGAAAGAAATGTCCTATTCTTTTCAAGGTAAATTTTTTTAGTGGCTCGAATTTTGAAAAGCATGGTGCATGGCCCCTTTCTTTTTTAATCTACTATCTATAGTGGTTCCTCACAAAGGGAAGAATTGTTTGTTAATTTTTTAGAATACCCCCTTACCATACATGAGAAAGATGGCAGCATGGAGTAATATAAACTTCCATAAACAAATTAGATATTCCTTTACCCCCCCCCCAATAAAATCTTAGAAGAAACCACCAATTACTGTGAGAATTATCTTCATTTTAACCATGTGGTTCTTCTGAATAGAGGGTGTATGCATGTGAGCCTGAGAACAAGCCAGAGTACTGTTGTTATCTTGATACATCGTAACATGTGAAAATAATTGCTTTTAGTGTGGTTGATACTCATATCACACACAACACAACTTTAGGGCAAAATTCTTGTCTGTGTTCCATATAAATAATTTGACTCCAACATTCAACTCTCCTGATATGTACCCAACTGACTAGACATCCTAAGACTGACTTAATTTTGCATAAAATTTTCCGAACTAACTCAGTGATAAACACTCGTCCTCAAGAAGAACAGGGACTTAGTTTGTCTATTTCTGTAATATTCACGCACATGTGATCTGAGTCTCAAAACAAAAAGATAAAGTATGTGTTCTATCCACCCGAGTGATTCTCTCTCTTCCCCTCAGATCCCTCCCTCACCCTCTGTTGCCCTGCTCTGTGCCGGGAGCATGACCTCTATTGTTTCCATCATGCAGGACCCTTTGGCCACTGGCTTCCAGTTGGTTTGGGTCAATGGGAAGAAACAAACCACAGAAGAGGAACAAGGATTTTATGTCCCCTGTCCCCTCCCCGCCCCCGTGTCAGTGTCTGAGGCCAGAGATCCAGCCACACAGCCCCTCTTAACCTTCCACCTCCCAGCCTCTTAATACCTACAGGTGGTAACAGCTTCCCCGTTGCTCAGCCCTCGGGTGCCCAGCATCCCTTCCTGGTTCCTTGAACACTAACCACACCTCTATAAACAGGCCCTTCATTACCCTCATTTTAGTTAAACACTTTGCATGTGCCATCTGTTCCCTGCCCAGATATTCATGGAAACACCATACTTCAAAGAAATTAGATATGCATATCAAAAATGTTTTAAATGATGGGGCTGATGATTTGTTATATATGATAACTTGTCATTTATGTGCGTGTGTGTGTGTGCGTGTGTGTGTATACACATAGATATACATATTTTCCCGTCTCAGTATTCCTTTAAACAGAGCGCAAATCCTGAGTTACTTGATTCAAGTAAAACTGAAAAGTTAAGGCAACTTTTCAGGAGACACACTTGTTGCATAAATTGAGGCTACCTGGAAATTTAGATTGTAGCTCAATGCTAAAGAAAAGAGTGTTTAAAGATGCATCTTGGTCTCCACCCATAGTTTTTGGCTACTACATGGTGAAGGCCTAGAGAGTCCAGAAGAAATCAGGATCCATTGTATTCCACATTATAGGACTTTGATTTCATGGTTTTCCATTATTACCTCAAAGAAATTTCTTTTGCTGCCTTTTGTATTTTATATCTATGGACTCCTTTCTAGCCAGACACAAATAAAATGAATTGGTAATAATTTTCAATAATAATAATAATAATAGCTAACATTTATTGATCCAAATATTTTATGGTAGGCAAATATTGCATATATATATTAAGAACTGTTTGCCTGAAATTAAGATTTAACTATGTATCCTGTTCTTTAAAATTTTTCTTTTGTTTTTGCTAAATCTGGCACCTCTATATGCGTGTGAGGGGCCACATATTAGACAACACAGATGTAGAACATTTCTATCACTGGGGACTTTTGTTCTAGATTATTATGAGCTCAGTTTACATTATGCGCCTATTCATAAAAATCAACAATAATGCTACGCATCATCCTCTTGACATCCGAAGAGCAACACACTTTGATAAAAGCAGACATTCATGTAGTTAAAATCTTGAATAATCACATTTATTTTATTTGTTTTGGAGTAAAATAGAGACTGAGCCTGTTGACCACTAGCTTCAAGTGAATATTTTAGGGAGCAGGATAGTCATTTTCCCCCCAATTAACCCTTTGAGATTGTCTTCCTTTGAATATCACACAAGATGTTCTTTTAAAAAATTTTCATTGCAGAATGCTATATCTCCATACAGAAATGTATAGAGATTATTTGTGTAGTTATTTGTATAATTTGAAAATTTGAATAGTTACAAATGTAGAACTATATTTGTATAGTTCAAATAGTAACATTATTTGTATAGTTTCCAAAATAATCATAAATCTTGACATTCCCTTGTGGAGTGTTAGAGGCTGGTTGCTTCTGTGGGATCATCCCAATCTCTTCCCTTATAATTTTCTAAATCTGGATAGAAATATTTTTTCTTATGTTTTAAATTCCCCTACAATCAGCACCTGGTAAATATGTTGTTTGAATCCTCGATAAATTATTTAGAAACTAAAGAAATAGGTTGTATTAAAGGAAGGTATTAAGAAAATTGACCTCTGTTTCTCTAATAAAAGTAGGAGAGACGGGATCTTTCTCACCCAATCAATGCCATTAATTGGTTATTGGAGCAAATGAATGATTCTCTTTACCTGTTCTCCCCCAAGTTTCAGAGGAACTAATCTGCTCAATTAACCTTTGCCACCATGGATTTGAAGCAATTTGGAAGAAGGCTATTTTTCACTCGCCTGGGCTATTCTTGTGTCCCATGCACTTTAAGAGAAAACTCTATCCGAGACACTCCAACAAATCCAGAAGGAAAAATTCTGATTCCCCTGATGCTTGAGAAGTGAGAATCACAAGCAGGCCTTGGGCCTTTATTTCTGGAGGGAGACAGCTGGAGCAATCTCTCTCTGAGGGGCTAAGAGCATCTTGCTCTTTATTCGGCTTCTCTGATCAGGCCTTCAGTTGGGCATCAGTTTACCCATTGGTAAATGGAGTTGAATAATATATACTTACCACTCCATAGTAAATGAATATTGAAGATCTTTGGCTAAAGAGGGCTATGAATATGTAAAAGCACTGTGAATACAAATCAAGAATTCATGACTTAGTAAAAGCTCAATATGTTGATAAATCTTGAATTTTTGCAAATGCTGAGATGTTTCACTTTTATTCAGAATATATAATAGTTAGGGATTGAGGTTTAGCCAGAGAGGCTTTATGCAAAGGACACATATGTAACTACATACAGTAAAAAGCTGTACATCTGGCATGTTGGGGCAAATTGGAGGCACCAATCAGTCAAAAGTTCTGACTAACAATTTTTTGTTGCTTTCGGTAGCTCTCTTGTTTCTTGTCTTGGCCTCCCTACGAAAGCTTAGAGGCAGAAAAAACGATGGAGATTCTACCGAGGCAAAGCTCTGTTGTTGCCCAAAGTCCACGGAAGCGGAGACGCAGCTTGGCCTCACACCCTGGCGAAGCCCAGGACAGACTGGGAGAGCTCCCCGCGTACACAGATCATAAGATCTTTAGGTGTCAGGAGCAAATGCTGACATAGGATACGCACAAATGAATGGATCTGTGCGGGAGTGTGGGCAGAGGCACATTCCGCACCGTGGGGCTAATTAGGAAAAAGGGCTTCTTTCTCTGAACAGAAGCAGACCCCACACCGAAGCACACGATTTGCTGAGCTTCCACTGCCTCTTCACCTGGGCACCGCACACCTGTGCTGTGAACCACCCACACAATCACAAGGTGGTCCTGAATAGGAACTTGGGGCGTTCTTCGGCCTCTTCAGACGGATAGATTTATTGGGTTTAATTTGTTAAGTACTTGCTACTAAAAGCTCTGTACTAAGCTCGGTTTTCCGGGTAATTTCAGGTGTCACCTGTTTCCTAGTTCAAAGTACAGGGTTAATTCAGTCGCTTTGAGTAACACTAGAGTTGACTCTGAGCTTCCTAGTAGCTAGGGCAAAAAAGGCAACTCGAAAAGTTCAACTGTTCTCCTTATCAGCAAAATAAAAGAAAAAAAAAAAGAAAAAAGAAAATAGCACACCTGTTCCATTGGAGAGACAATAATCTTTTTTTACTTCCAACTCTAAAAGAAATTGCTCAGGTGGAATTTCACTTGGGAGCCAGGGACAGACATTATAGGCAACAGCTGCATCATCAGTTTAACAGCAAAAGCAATGGTAAGGTCCCCAGAGCAGTGGCTTCTTATAACAAACCTTGATACCAGCAAAGCACTTGAGTCCACTCTCATAGGCTGAGCTCATTTTGGTTTCAGCGTGGATGTTCCAGTGTCCGACTTACTCAGGATCTGGGGAGGTAAACACCCAGGACATTCCTCAGACCAGCAGCTCTCAACTGCCGTCTGCAGTCAACTTCCGGGGCTGTGACAGAGTTTTCACTGCTCCCCAGACAAAGCAGGAAAAGAAGACCAGGACACATACATTTCATTGCAAATTGGTTAACTTTCCTCAAGCTTTATTCTAAGATTACACCCTCCCAACTTTGGCAGGGATTAAAAGTCCTTTCTCTGATGTAATGGTGACGGAGCAGGTGCCATTTTATACTTATGTTTGTTGGATGTTCTATTTGCCAATGTAGAATTTGACAACTCTCTATTGGCCCCCAAGTCTTGCACAGTTGGATATTACTGGTCCAAGAAGTCCTAATGTCTGGCAATGACACCATGGACCATCTTCCCCAAACAGCATTTTCCAAAATAGCAGATAGTTGAGAGACATACTTGATAATGAAGGTTTGGCAAAAGTGCTCCAGTTCTACGCTGGTACTGCGACTGCAGAGTTGTTCCCGCTGCAACAGGGCTCCTCACGGCCACTAGAACTGGGCCTCAAGACTACCTACAGGAAGCGACTTTGATTACATGTGAGTATTTTGACCCATAATTGGTTGAAACTCCTTTGTTGTCCAGTTTGAGTCTGGAGGCTTTCATCTTTCTTTCTTTCTTTCTTTCTTTCTTTCTTTCTTTCTTTCTTTCTTTCTTTCTTTCTTTTTTTTTGAGTCTGGAGGCTTTCAAAGTAGTGTTATGCGTGAGCTGTCTTCGACGTAGAGAAAGTTCTCTTGTGTTTTGATGATCCTTCTGATGTTCCAGCACCCAAACTTGATGCTTGCCCACTCTGGAATTAGTCGTCAAATGTGTTCCCAGATAATCTAATGAGTTGGCCTGCAACTGGGAAATTGTAATATCCAATTGAATACAGAAAAATGAAGAAGAGTGATTGATGGATATGATTTTACCAACTCAGCCACATGGAGTAAAATATCAGGACTGAGTGTAACTTGAGGCCGCTCCTAGTTTCTACTAATAAAAACAAGCATCAGCACCTGGGAGGACACTGACTTTCCCACCCACAGGGGAGCTAGGTTGTTCCACGTTGGGTTTTGGTATTTCGAGGTTTACACATTACCCAGGCACTGACATCTTTCTTGAAGCAAACACCATGACTTCCATAAACATTCCCACATTTAAAAAAAATTGAACACTATACCAGCACCGACCTCGGTCATAGGGCTAGAACGGGGCTGAGAGAAACCCATCATTTACAGGCGGGCTCTGTGCGTTAGATGCTTTAGCCATGATTCTCCTACACAAAAATACTGCGTGGTGGGTATTATTTCATCTTTTTATTGATGTGAAAACTGAGATCCAGGTTAAATAATAGCCCAAAGTCATAGAAAGCTAAGAAGTGGAGTAGTCAGGATTCATATCAGATCTTTCTGATTTCAAACCAAACGCCACGTTGTTTGAATAAGACACAGTATCCTCCTTCCTCAAGGAGCGCACAGCCTAGTGATCCCATTCGGCGTGCTTTTCAGCCCTGAGTACCTCCGACTACGGCTCCTGTGTTTGGCGAATTTCCCACCTATGAATCCATGCTTCCCCAGGCAGAAGACAGCAATTCACGTGCCCAGCCTTCCCTGCACATGACTTAGACCTCAATCAGTCACACTTGCTTGACACTTTGATTTGGGAGGAAGTGGAGCAACAAAAAGCCTGCCATGTGGATTCCATCCTGGTAAGGGCAGTAGTAGAGCCCCCCGGACTTCAGAGGCACGAGAAGTGGAGCTTCCGCAGGTGGCATCCATGCTCAAGATCAGGGACCAAGTTACGACATCTGTGCCCCATGGAGATGCGATGTGGTGTCCACCAGAGTAGTCGGAGACACGGACTCTAACCTCTAACTCTGATTTTTCCTGACTTGCCCTGGAATTCTCTGAGCACTCTGATGTCTTCTAGCAAATTCCTTCTCCTGCTTATGTGGCTCAAGTTAGTTCTGTTGTTGTCAACTAAAGATCCTGACTTTGTTTCCCTCGCAGTGACTTCCGTATGATAGTCCATAAATTTGGTCTGTTTGTTGATGAGTAAGGAAATCTCAGAATAGAATAAACTAATAGAAAATAAGCCTTCGAGGTCCTTCGCCACCCCGGTTACTTTCTGCGTTCTGAACACGCATCAGTTTACCAAAAGCTTTTCCAAAACACATCGCCCAGAGCTGGGAGTAACATAGGGCGGCCTGATTGGTGTCAGGAGGCTGGGATGACCGCTTCCCTCCACCCCAGCGCCCCGCGGTGTACAGGTGTAAGCTTCCCGTCTACCTGCAGCACATGCTAATACGAGGAACCAGAGAGCCCAGGGGCTTTCACTCCGGGGGGGGGGGGCTCCGGTCGTGAGGGGGTCACTAGAAGGGCAGCTGCGAGCAAGGGTGCAACGGGCCTCCAGCCAGGAGCACCCCCCGCCCCCCAGAAGGGGTTTCCGTGTGAGTAGAGGGTGTGCCCGCAGCACAGGCTGAGGCTCAGCAGGTGCAGAATCACTTACCCACGCGTGGGCTGTGGCCGGTGGCCTCCCCGGTCCCGAGGCGCAGGTGTCGTGGGGCTGCGTTAAGGAGCTCCTCGGGGTGCACGTCCCCGAAGCCGCTCGAGCCCCACCCCCACCCCCGCCCTGAGCGCCCTGAGCGCCCCGGGAGGTGCCGGGCCTGCTCGGTCCTTGGGCGGGGACGCGGCTACGGAGACCGAGAAAGGTGCCGCGGTCCCAGCAGTTCCTAGCACAGCGGCTTTGTGCATCCCGGCGTTTTCGCGGGACCCGCGGAGAACTGACGTCAGAAACAGGAAAGAGAAGTGAATTCAGATTATGCTAAAAGCTCCGAAAAATATTAAAGTAGCATAAGATAAAAGGGATCCAAGGGCAGGGGTGTGGGGTTGGTGTGGAATTTTCTTTTCTTTTCTTTTTTAAGATTTTTTAAAAAAATTTTATCTACACTTCACCTTTTTTTTTTTTTTTAATGTTATTTATTTATTCATGAGAGACACAGAGACGCAGGTAGAGGGAGAAGCAGGCTCCGTGCAGGGAGCCCGACGCGGGACTCGATCCCGGGTCTCCAGGATCAGGCCTCCGGCCGAAGGCAGGGGCCAAACCACTGAACCACCCAGGGATCCCCTCTTTTTTTTTTTTTTTTTTGAGATTTTATTTATCCATTCATGAGACAGAGGGGGGCGGAGGGGGGCAGAGACACGGGCAGGGAGAGGCAGGCTCCTCGCGGGGAGCCCGGGTCATGCCCTGGGCCGAAGCAGGCGCCCCAGCAACTGTCGGGAAGCTGGGGTCCCTGGGGGGTGACCTGGGGGGGGCCCCGCGGCCGCGCGGGGGAAGGAGCCCTGCGCGCCGGGGAGGCGGGGGGCGAGCGAGGGCAGGGTGGACCTGGCCGCGAGGGGGGGGGGGACCCCGCAGGAGGGGAGTCCAGAGCCGCAGGGCCGAGCTATGCCGGGAAGGGGCCCAAGGGGACCCAAGGGGACGCTGCTGACCTGAAGGCCGTGCATCAGGGGAACGCAGCAGAGAGTGCGCCCAGGCTTGCGCCCAGCAAGGGGGGCGGGGGGCCGCCAGCTGGGGGGAGGCGGAGTGGACGGGAGCCAGGGAGGCGGCGGGCCCAGGTATCCCCACCCCGCCCCCCAGGCCTGGAGGCTCTGCAGGCGAAGAGGCTCAGCGGAGGGCGCACCTGGGCGCGGGGCAGGACCCTCCTCTGCGGCCCCAGGGCGGAGCCCCGCGGCCCGGCTCCTGAGCGACGGTGGGGGGCTGCACCCCAACTCCTGAGCCCCCCAGGCCCCGGAGGCACGGAAGCAGGTGGCGGCTCCAAAACATCAGGGGCGGAGGAGATGGGGCGTGGGGCTGGGGGGGGGGTGCTTAGCGCCGCCTTGGGCCCAGGGCATGACCTGGGGTCCTGGGGTCGAGTCCCAGGTCAGGCTCCCCGCTTGGGGCCTGCTCCTCCCTCCGCCTGTGGCTCTGCCTGTCTCTCCCTCTGTGTCTCTCATGAATAAATAAAATCTAAAAAAAAAAAACCAACAACATCAGACCTGATCCTACTTTAAAACTCCTCTGAATTATTTGAAGTCATTTACAACATTATATCATCTCCCACTGCTCTTTCTCTCTTAGATGGAGAGAAGCGAGGAAGAAGCTGTTCTAGATGCTTCTTCCCATTTAACAAGAACAATTTCGAGATCTGTGAATCATGAGCTTCATTCTCCACAGAGGGAACGGGGCCTCTGAAGAATGACTTTAGCCTCAAAATCGCGGAGAAGAAAGCCTCAAAATCGCCTGGGCCGGTCCCCTGACACCCCCCCCCCCATCAGACTAAAATCATAAAGAATTTTCCCCTTCCCTCTTCCTTAAGCGGAGTGAGGGTGCCTGGGAATGCTCAGCCCAAGGCTGCCACTGAGCCTCCCAGAATTCCTTTGCTCTCTGCTGTTTTATGTTAAAATGGGATTATGCCCGTTAAGGGATAGTGAATAAATTATAGTTCTCTTTAATTAATCATTGCTCTGCACTATTTATTACAGTGTTAATGGAATATTTTTGTAATTATTTCTCCATATGTGAAGGTAACACTTTAAACCTTTTAAAATGTCACTGAAGGAGCTACTTCTAGATTCTTCTGGGACAGTTTTACTAGCAGAGCACAGTGTTTTTAAGAAATATGCCTTTCTTTCAGAATAAAATTCCATCAGAGATGTCATACTCAGACAAGTGTGTTAAGAGAAGTCACCAGATCATCTCATATAAAGTGTGCTGGCCAATAAATTGATGTTTAGTTCACACAGCCTTTCTGGGACATTCTAGGACATTTAAAAAAGAGGTGGTTTGATACCAGGGTGAAAATGTGAGTCACGGAGGCACACAAGACCTGGCTTTCCACACCGGCTCCGCTGCGTCCTAACAACCCTGGATCAGCAGCGTCTGAAATCACCTGTCCCTCATTGCACGTGTCATTCCTCACTTCTATCTCTGACTCAACACGCCAGTCCTGGGGACCATCCAGAGAAAACACTGTCACACCTCTCTCCAGAAGGCCTGTGTCGCCTCCCCCTGCCCACCCCTGTCCTCTGCGTGGACAAATGCAAAGAAAGACTCCACACCTTCCCGCTGAGCCACTACAGCAGCCACAATGAGGCACAAGTCCTGTGACAGTCCTGTGATGTGGGAGCTATGTGAGCCTGGGAGGATAAGCACACTGGCACAGATCAAGAAGGGCTTCCTGGAGGAAGTGATGCTTGGGGTGATCCTTAAATCTGGCCAGGGAAAGAACTCTGTGGGGTGAGGAGGAGGAGGAGGTGCAAGGTATGGGGAGAAACAGCAGAGCAAGTGGGCCTTTCACTTATCTTCTTATCAATCATGTTCAACATCTACCCCGATACCCTCTGTGGCAGATAGCCAGTAGCCACATCCCTCCTTATCTCTAGAATTAATAGAACAGCTAGAAACACAAGTCTCCCTTGCATTCAGGGGCAGGGCAGGGCTTAAAGAAGTCTCCACGAAAGAAAGGGAGTATGCGGTTCTTTACTCCTCCCTCCATCTCTGATGTCTGAAAGGTGGGTGTGATGGTGAGAGCTCTAGCAATCTTTTTGGACCATGAGGAAATGAGGAACATGGGAACACCAATAAAAATAAGGCCGGGCTTACCTCAGCAATTTCTTTCTTGTAAGAAACAGGTAAAAACAGGTAATCATAATTACTTTTTCCATTATATGCAGCCAATATTAAGAGATCCACCTCTCGAGACCATTCCAGCTCACAGATAATCATCATTTCCTTCTCCAAACTCATAGCACTTGTTTGTACCACTCACTAAACACCCAAATCTCTGGAGACAACCATTGTATGACTATTACACTTTCCCTGGACTTACATTAAACCTCTCCAGCAAGGTACAAGCTCCTTGAGGGGAGAGCACCAAGTCATATAGTTTCCCTTCTCACCTCAGTTCCTAGCAAATTATCTGACATAGAGTGTGTGTTTAATAAATGTTTACGGTCTCATTGTGCCATGATGAACCTTTAGAAAAAACATAGGGACTTCTAAATCTTTGCTTAAACCTTTACAGAAAAGGAATTAACAATGTACAGGAAAAAAATCTCCTCTAAGAAAAATTTTTATTAAAAAAACAAACTCAACCCAAGAAGCAATGACTTAACATATTTTGTCAAGAAACCTCTTACTCTTTCTTGGAAACAGAGACCGCCTTCTGGCAGGAGCCAATCCATCAGTGGGCAGAGCGTCTCACTCTTGAGTTTGTCACCTATTATGAAGTTTAACCCCTAAAACACAACCTCATGCACGTAGAAGTTACTTGTGCTAAAAATCAGATTATCTCACACATGCTTTCCTTCCAAGTCTTTAGCACAAGCACAGAATTCATTTACATTTGCATAAATAACGTGCTTTGCTTTGTATTAAACCTCTTCTATTTCTTTAAAAACCTTTAGAGTTCTGTGCTTTGGGCCTGTCTGCTTTTCTGCAAATATCCAGTATCCACACACTGTCCGTAAAACCTATCTACATGGTCTGTGAGCTGTTAACTATCACGGAGAAAAAAAAAGGCAAGTGAAACTAAGGAAGGAAAAAAACTCACATCTGTGTGTCAACCAAATGTAACACACACACACACACACACACACACACACACACACGACAATTTACAATATCAAAAGAAAATAGAATCACTTTTTAATTGACTTTCTCTTTGCCAGTTCTGAAGCTAAGCACTTGCTCCTTCCTTATTAACTTTAGTCTTTTGAGCAATTTTTTCCATTGTAAGCACTTTCTAAAAAGTCATTTTCACACATTTCTCAGATACATCAATCCTTCCGGCATTCCTCTATGCACACATTATGGTACCCCAGCTCTAAATATAAAAGACTTTTATTATGTCCATTAACCATGGACATATGTGCTCCAAAAGTTTCCTGACACGCAGTCATTTGTGGGTTTTTAATTATAAACAGAAAATATTCACTAGAAAAATAAAGAAGCAAGCCCATAAATATATCTTTATACATTTGAGTTTTGTTTGTATACGACAAAACGTTTGGCTCAATGGCTCTCCCCGCTGCCAGCTCCAGAATGTGAGCATGCATGCGTTTATAAACACACAGAGATGTACATACATTCACATGTACCATTAACTCCATGCATCGTGCAGGATTCAAACATCTGTAATTGCGGGTGCCGCCGCCTAATTTCTCAAAGAAGGGAGCAGATTTTTCTGACACCAGGTCTCACTCCACATGAAAAATTGAAACGGAAAGAAGGCAATGCCCAGTAAAATACTTGACAAACGAAGTCATATTTATTGAATGCGTTTTATTTTAACAACCAAAAAATTCTAACAGCCTAACAATGCACATAAGTTAAAAATTAATTATCACTTAGTGATAACAAAGATAGTTGATTTACATGGAAAAAAGAACATTTACAATATGTTAATCCTTATTCACATTGTTGATACCGCAATAAAACACAATTTGTTTTTTCATTTCACAAAAAAAAAAAAGGCGGGAAATTGTGCTTTGTCAAGAGGCACTACAAGAGAAAGTTTCTTCTTCCAAATAGATATTATATGACAGATATTGAATAAATAGACATATATGCATTGTAATTCGCAAAGATCTGGCAAGACCACAGGCTAAAATGCCCACAGATTCACTTAGAATCACTGCAAACTTGGCAGTGAAATTAAAAAATAAAAGGCAAGACTTAGCATTGAAAAATACCTAATAAATTTTTGGTTGAAGTGTAAAAGATACCAAATGCGGATGCCATCGATAGATGAACCACCTTGTAAGAGCTTGGCAAAATCAGTTTCCATTACATGTACAGAGTGACCTTCAGCAACAGTGTAAGAAGACAATTTGGAAAGAGTAACTCGGAGATCAGGAAGCAGCAAGCGTGGACTTTCGGATTAAAGCTGCAGCATACTACAGAAGCAGAAGGACGGGCTCAGGGCCTAACTGCAAACCACCATCCTTTTGCAAAGGTATGTGACGCTCGTGTCAGAGAATTTTTTCAACATCGTTATTTGAAAAAGTACAGGAAAATGTCCCTTTAAAAACTCCAGAGGTTACTGAGCAGCTAGATTAGCTTGTATTGCAACATGTCTTCTCCCTGTATATTGTAAGTTCTGAGTTAATATCTACACATAGAGGTTTTTTTTAACTCCTACCTTTTATACCTTTCAAATATATAAATAGTATTAACAGTTATATTACAATGTTTGTGTAGTAAACAGAAAATAACTTTCAAAGTGATATTGCATGAGGTCTTTGACAAGGTTGCATGAGAGCACAACTCCAAAAAAAATCCAACCGTGTGGGACTGTTTGATGGCCACGCCGAGGCATGGATTAGGTCCTGAAGGTGAGGTCACCTCTTGCAATTACTGTAAGTAAGAAGTGGGAAGTAATGCTACTGGTGCTTCTGATAGGAAGCTACAGGAGGTTTGGAGAGCTATAGTAG
Organism: Nyctereutes procyonoides; assembly: GCF_905146905.1. Lineage (NCBI taxonomy): Eukaryota > Metazoa > Chordata > Mammalia > Carnivora > Canidae > Nyctereutes > Nyctereutes procyonoides. The sequence goes on from NW_026575132.1 coordinate 8,569,836, forward strand.
ATTGCAGCTTTAATGCTCACTCCACTAAACAGCCAGTCGGCATTAGTTCTGCTTTACGTAAGGTAATTGCTCTGTAGGTAACTGAGAAGATGTTTCCATTTATGACGAGTAGGTGATTCCACTGAAATCGCTTCGCTTACTCTATTGCCTGGAGCTGCGCAATGATTCAAAATCAGGTTCTTGTTCAGGCTGCCATACCAGGGAAGGGATGAGGCATGGGAGGGCAGGGACCACAGACATTTGGTTAGGTGGATGGAATGTGTACGAAGAAGAGGAAGCCCCAAGTGAAACAGAAATAAGAAACATCTTTTGGGAGACGGAAGGATGGAGATTTATTTGACAGGGAACCCCTTTAACTGGGCAGCAACTTCTTTTCTAAACTTAACATTACATTGAACTATTTTCTATTAAAAAAAAAAGAAAAGAAAGAAAGAAAAAAGAGAAAACAGCAACAACAAACAACTTTTAAATGAGCAGGCTTATTAATTGTAAGGTTTGAAGCCACGAACAGTAAGTTTCACAATAAAATGTGGCTCATACTATGAATTCCGTACGTCCAACGTCAAAATGTCATTTTATCAAGACTGCACTTAAAGGACAAGTTTTCTCTGTACTGAATTACAGTTTTATTCATTTGGAATTCCACGGAAATGCATCTGTTCACTACAGGAATGACAAGTTGAATAACGGAACATATCGAGTCATTTTTAAGTGTGCATTGTGTCTTAAGAGCAATTTGACTTGTATCATTTTAAGGTGCCCTGATTTTTTTTTCCACTTTACTTTCTTCTTTCTTTTTGGCAGTGTTGATTTATTTTGTTAAATACATACCTCAAAAATTACCCATCAAGCTGCCAGATAGGAAGCCATAGAATTAAAAAAAAAAAAATCAGGGACAAACACAGAAAATAAATAGGAATTCAAAAATAGTCACCCCACCCTGAGAGCAGGCCGCAGTTTATCAAAAAGCCAAAGCGACTCACTGTGAAGTGGTTTTTTTTTTTTTTTTTAATACATAAACAAGTCTCTTCTTTAAGAACTCATTTCACAGTCTATTCTTTCGGATTGTAAAGTTCTCTGTCCCATGCAATTTAATATATATATGTAAATATATAGATATATACATATACATATACACACACACTTGTAGCTTCCTTCATTTATTTCGTAGATCTTTTCATCCTGGAACTTGCCTGATGTCTCTTCCGTAAGTGCAAGGATAATGAAGGCAGAGTCTCCTGTGATTATAATTACTATGATCCAGTCAATTGTAAAAGTGTAACACTTTTAGTGTCTTTGCCAAGGCGATGTCTGATTCGGAAATACTGAACTTATTCAGTCTATAGGTGTATCCTGTGCAACAAAGAAATGTCAAAAAAGGTAAGAAAAACAAAACAGACCAAAAAAAAAAAAAAAAAGACCAAAATAAAATAAAATAAAGTAAAAAAAAAAAGTTTTTAAAGAAATTAAAACAGAAAATCCTTGGACCGATGTATTGCTTTGCCTGGTAGGAGTTCACATTATCTCTGGTCAATCTCAGCAGGCGCGGCCTTGCTTTTTTCCGCATTTTCCTCCTCGGCCTCCACTTTGTACATCTCCTCAGAGCCTTCCTCGCTGTCGTTCTCCTCGGACTCCGTCAGCAGCTCCTCGTCCTTATACTCAGCCACGTCCACCGCGGAGCCCAGGTGTTCCTTGAGCTTCCCATGATGCTTCACATGATACCGCTGGTTCTGGAAGAACTTGATGATGGTGTGTTTGGGGAGATCCAGCTGAGCAGAAAGCGTGTGGATAGCTTCCTGATCGGGATACAGGCCCACATCATGAATAAAGCTTTGGAGGATCCCCAGGGCTTCCAGGGAGATCTTTGTGCGAGACCGGGGCTTTTTGGCACAACTGTCTTCAGTTGGAGGAGGTGGGGGAGGAGCTTCTTCTCTGGGAGGGGAACTCTCCTTGGCTGGCTGAGACTGCTGTCTATGAAGGACCTGATAATTAAAATAAAGAAAAAAAATTTAACACTTGACTCAGGATTTCACCTTTCAAAAGCCATCATTCCTCCTAAGTGTTGTTGTCTATCTATCTACCTTTGGAGTACTGCTGCAGCCATTTGTAAATCTGGGTCTTTCTGCAAACTGAAAAGAATTTCTGGAGATTTAGAATCTCATATAGAACAAGGGGGTGATAATAGTAAAGTCTGCTAACATTTATATTCCGAGGCACAAAGAAGTAAAGTCCTTTGTTGCCCAAGGTCATTTGCAGTCAAACAATCTGGCTCCAGAGCCTTTCCTGCTGTCAACCAGCATGAGATGCCACCTCTCTAAAGCCAAATGGCAAAGAAATTGGACTCAGTGAGAAGAAACCGCAGGTTCTACAGTCAGACCTCATGGGTTCAAGTTCAGACTCTTCTACTTAGTTGGGTGACCCTGTACAAGTCAGTAACAGCTTTTAGCCTCCACTTCGTTATCTATAAAAGAAGGATCAGACACTGACTTCCTACAGATGTTGTAAGAATTAAGCAACATAATGTATGTAAAGAATCGTGCTTACCTTACATCAGAGGTCGACAAACTTTTTCAGTAAAGAGCCAGATAGTAAATATTGTAGGCTCTGCAGGGCCACACAGTCTCTGTCGCAATGACTCAACTCTACCTTTGTAGAGTGAAAGCAGCCTTAAGTACTACGTAAGCAAACGAGTGTGGCTGTGTACTAAGAACTCTTTATTTACAAAAACAGGTGGCAGATCGGATTTGGTCATGGGCCATAGTCTGTCCCTCTCAAGCTACGGGCAAACATTTGATACATGATAGTAATTATTATCATCAGCCTCATAATTACCCTTAAGAGTGTAATAGAGTTAGTATTTCAGCCAGAAATAGTTGGTATTTCGGCCAGAAAAATCAATACTTCATAGAATTAGGAAGAACTTTTATTTTCTTTCAGCCCTGATAATGATCCTTAAGTAATGGTTTTAAAAAATACAAAAACTTCCAAACTAATTGAAAGATATAACATCCTTCTTAAATGAGGAATTTTAAATGACTAATCTACAGTCACATAAATGGACCTCAATATCACTATAAACTATTAATACTCTGTTTTGCACATACTCCCTAATTTGTTTTTTAATCCTTAAGATTTTCTAGTTGTTGTAATTAATTTACAATTTCTCCTTTATCTCTACATATTCCCCACTCGTTAAAAATTGAAAACAAAACAAAATAAACGTCTAGTGTTTAAATTTCTAGACCCAAGATGGAGCTGCCCTTAGCTGTGGTGCTACATCAGCAGACTGAACTTCCACAGTGCATCCAGTCTGCCAATCCCCAAATGCCAAGCCAACTCTGGGCTCTACACTTATTTTCTGGTTCTTTGATCTTTCTAAATACAGTCAGATCTGCAACCCCAGACAATCATGCCCTGTTTGTGTTGCCATGTCTTACGATGTATAAAATTTGATCTTGCCCAAAATCCCACAGAGAGGGTGCACCCTGTTTGTGAGGTACCATAGTACCCCAACTCCTGGATTGTTTTCCCTGAATAAAGGAAAACTATATTGTTTTGGTTGTGTCATTCGACACTAGTTAGGCAAGCTTATTCTTGATCTTCATAACTGCTTCTTCAATATCATCTCTCTGCATGAATAATTTCCCATTTTAACATTTATTTATGAACCTCTTCAATGTGACCCAAAAAAGCAAGCTATACAGAGGAGACTGCCATAGAAACTTGCTCCTCCCTCCCTGCTCCCATCATAGGCCTGTGTGACATGGACTTCATGGCAAGGGGGGAGGATCGCTGGATCCTGCAGAGGAGCCTCTGCCACTACTCACACCTTACAAAAAACCAGCAGCAATATTACGACAATTAAAAGGCTGCTGTGATGGTCCACAGTAAGAAGCGTTATGTCAGCTCCAAAGACAAAGACCACATTTCCTATACTCAGATCAATGCCTGACTTTCTGGATCCTCCCAAAGCTTTTAAGAATAGTGAGTTCACATATTAAAAAACATACATTTCTCTTTTACCATTCCCTCTTATTTCATGCAGTCTCTTTCATGTTAGAGCAACAAATTAAACATTTTCCAGAGTCCAGGGGGAAATCAATGCAATCAGTGCAGAAGAAAATAGGTCTAGTTACCTTAAAGAATCCATGGTACCACCATCCTCACTACCATTACCACACACTACCCATATGACCCATTTTCTTTTCTTGGCTATGAAATATCAACATCAAAGCAAGCATTAAGAAAAAAAAAAATCCACCATCTAGAGTCCACTCCCAGGGACCATCTGATGAAAAAACAATTTCTTACCAATGTGAAAATGTCAGTCTTTTAGATGGAATTTACTAAATATTAGCGCACATGCAATTGTTACCTGAGCAAGGTAACAAGCTGAAGAGGATGAAACTTTTCAAAACAATAATTGGCAATCACATCACAATCAAAATAATAATCAAAAGATAATCAAATGCAAATAAGAATATCCATCATAATAAGCTGACGGCTGGTGGCAGAAAGAAATCTAAAATGCAGGACCATAAAACGGTGGCACTAAAGGTCCATATAATGTTGACCAATTAAAATGAATGTTCTTGGCATTTTCTTTACTACTTTCAACTACGAGTAAATTCATGTGGTCTGCTGTGGTAAGCTGGCATCAGCAAAAAATTGAGAGCTCTGTTACTTCAACATCCTAATTATAGCCGGAAGGGAACGTAGATCTGCGCTGCGGGCCCGTTCAGGGCGCTTTGACGGCAGAAGAGATTTGCTCTGAGGTCGTCGTCTGGGCAACCTGACCATTGTAATAAATGAGCCACTGTGGCAACAGGTGAGAATTTTGCTTTTTGGTGAGAAAGAGAGGGACAGAGCGAGACACTGACATTATATATGAAATATGTACGCAAAGAATACACACTCAAGCTCGAGTACCTCCTATTAGAGCAATTGCGTTAATTGGAAAACAAAAGAGAATTAAAGTGCCCCATTTTCTAAATTATGCTTGCCTTCTGTAGTAAAAGTCAGCATAATGGTTCCATTTAGTTAAATAATTAGATTGGTTCTTTAGGGGTTTTCCATTTTGCACTGGTTAGATTTAAAGAGATTTTCCAAAACTATACTTTGAAGTTACTATAATCTTTCTGCATGATAGGGTTTGTTCTTCTCCTAGGTCCAACCAGATGGCTGACTTGGCCCCTCTTGCACAGACTCTGGCGGTGCTGACACATGCCAACAGGGAAGCCCCCCGTCACCCGGCAGGGGCAGGGCGAGGACAGGAAGAGCTGCCGCTTGCCGGACGCTGGGCCAGGCAGCGCTTACAGCTCCACACAGATGAGCCTACTTAGTCCTCATGGTTGCTCAGGAAGGTACTATTTGGATCAAGAATAGCCTGGAAATAGGCACTGCCTCGGGAAAGCCCTTTACATTGGAGATTATTAAACAGGGAGCAGGGGCAGCCCCGGCGGCTCAGTGGTTTAGCGCCGCCTTCAGCCCAGGCCTGATCCTGGAGACCTGAGATCGAGTCCCACGTCGGGCTCCCTGCATGGGGCCTGCTTCTCCCTCTGCCTGTGTCTCTGCTTCTCTGTCTCTAATAAATCAATAAAAATCTTTAAAAAAATAAATAAATAAACAAATAGGGAGCTGTTTCGGTGGGAGAAAGTAGGTTTTCCAAGGGACAACGGTAATGTTACTGCCCGTCACTGGAGAAGAGATGTTTCTCAGAGAAGTAACAGCAAATGAAATATCCTACAAAGAGAAATGTTTATTTCTGGTCAGACAGTGCTCTATATGGTGAGTTGGGTGGCGTGACAATATCTCCAGGAAGAAGGTTAGGCAACATTTTGAGCATCTCAGAGCAGGTAAGGAGAGCGCAGTCAAAATAGAGAATGACCAAATGAGCAGCTCTAAAGTGCAACGGCCTTCCAAGGTACCAAAGGGCCTGCCTCAGGTTTCTCAGCCACACGGCCACATTGGCTGCGATTCCCTTTCAACCACAATATGCAAAAGACCTGAGACAAAAAGACTCCCCAAGTTCTGTCCAAGGATCTGCGTTCTCCCCCAAATGTTCTAATTACTCCAGGCAGAAAGTTGTTTATTGTCTCTAGACAATTTTTAGAAAGAACAAACAACGAAACCACTACATAGATTTCCTCACAACCAATTGTGCATTGGCTTAGTATCATGGTAATTAAGGAATTCTTAATGTCTCGCAGTGCTCCCTTCCAGCTGAACAAAAGTAGAGCCTAAGATGCTTATGGGTGGTCTTTTGGAGACAGGGCAGGGCGATCAATACAACCTGGTCTTAAGATCTTCCCATCTAGATGGCAGGAACTTTTCTTCATTTTCTTACATCTTAAGTAAATAATGTCAATTCTTCTAGCCTCGTCTTCATAGGATAGGGTTCTGAATTCCCATTTAACTGAACTTTAGTTTTCCTGTTTGAATTTCTCAGAGATGCTCAAAATTCCTTGTTGGTTAAGTAGATGAATCAAGTCTGGCTCCTGTTCCAACCAAGTACCCTTAGTAACTTAAGTGTGAGGCTAGGCCATTGATTCCTGTTGGACGGACCTTTAAGTCATTCCTGTTCCTCCGCTTATTTGACAATTCAGGCATCTATTTTCTGGCTAATGTTTTTTGTTTGTTTTTTTCTTTAACTACAAAATTTACAATTACTTCAACCAAGACAGAGAATGTCCTGCCAACTGAATCAAGATATATGTTCTTTTCTAACGAGTTCTTCACACAACCAGATTATCGTTTTCTGGGGTTTTTCTTTAAGTTAAGGTGAATGGAGCACTTTCCTAGATAATTACATTACATAAAAAAAAAACCCCTGCCCAAGTCCAAACTTTCCAGCCTCAACCTTTTTTCTTTTTAAAAATAGGCCCAAGTTGACCTTTTCTATTCATAATGCCCACCATCTCTCTTCACGTGATTTTCCCAAATAACAGGATATATTGTTCTGTAAAGATCACCATCCGTCCCTTTACTTCTGACCCTTGCAAACTGAAGCCTGATCATTCATCCTACTAGCTCTAGATTTAGATTTTTTCTTCCATCACAACTAAACTTAGTCAACAATTCATCTCTAATAATTTCTACAAAGAGTTTTATAGCTTCTCTTGTCAATTTTTCACTATGACAACTCGTGTTCATAGCACTGAAATGTCTCAGTAGCTTCAATGATAATAGTGGTGGTGGTACTAGTAGTAGTAGAAGTAGTAACAGATGGTAGCATTCATGTAAAGTTTATGCGCTAAACACTGGTTTAAATGCTAAAAAATATGTTAATTTTACTTAATTTTATTTATTTTCACAGTAATCCTGCAGGTAGATATTTTTGCCCCCATTTTAGGACGAGAAAACTGGAGTTCAAAGAGAGTAGAGGTAATTTAGAACTGGTATTCTAAACACATATCTGCCTAATTTTAAATCCCATGCCCTTAAACATTATGTTCTCCTGCTTTCTATGAGCAAGATTACATAAGGAGAATGAACCAGGTCTCTAGACTTTGAGATGACAGACCATAAATAAAATATCAGGTAGTAACAAATATTATAAGCAAAAAAAAATTGAGAAATGCAAAAGAAGAACTGGGGTTTAGATGCAGTCACTCAAGGAAGGCTCCTGAAGGAGGCAGCACTTGAGGAGAGGTCTGAAGGAAGTGAGGAACAAGCCATGAAGAAGAGCATTCCAGGCAAAGGAAACAGCAAGCAAAAACACAGTAGGGAGGAATATATTTGGTATATTTCAAGAACATCAAGGAAGGCAGCATGTTAGAGCTGCACCACCCAGGACAGCAGCCACTAGCTACATGTGGCTATTTAAAGGGGTTTTTCTAATCTTTTTTTTTTTAAGATTTTATCTATTTATTTATCTATTTATTATCTATTTATTTATCTATTTATTTATCTATTTATTTATTTATTATTTATTTATTTATTTATTTATTTATGAGAGAGAGAGAGAGAGATAGGGAGAGAGGGAGCATGAGCTGGGGGAAAGGCAGATAGAGAGGGAGAAGCAGACTCCCACTAAGCAGGGAGTCTGATGAGAGGCTCAATCCCAAGACCCTGGGATCATCACTTGAGGCAAATGCAGACGCTTAGCTGGCTGAGCCACCCAGGTGCTCCTATTTACATTTTGTTAGATTAATTAAAACTAGAAACAAAACTTAGTTCCTCAGTTATATTAGCCACATTTCACATGCTTGATTATCACATTGTGCAGTACCATACGGGGCAGCGCACTTCCACCATCACAGAAAGTAGTGTTGAACAGCTCTATGCTCAAGAGAAATGACAACTGTGAGGTCGCCAAAGCCAGAGTATGTTGGGCCCTGGCATTCGAGTATCAATGTGATGAAAAGCCCTCACAGTGGGACTGCACTCATAATCTGATTTAGGCAGAAATATAGGAGGGCTTGAAACTGCCACTATTAGTAGAGAAAAGAGAGATGTTCATATAGTCACATACTCAATAAGAAAAACTCAGTTCCTAGTACATCACTGGACTTTAAACAGAGTATCCCAAATGGCAACACTATCATAATAACAACCAGAAGAATGCACTGGTATTTCTATCCTCAAGAGAACAGTTAATTTACATTTAACTGATGGCTGCCTTCTTTATCAGAGGTACTTTTATCAGGTCTGGAAGGAATATGTTGAAGACAACCACAGCTTAAGAGAGCAAATAAATAAATAAATAAATAATAAATAAATAAAGTGTTGGTTTATCAAATACTTATGGGGTGTCTATCATAATTGAACCTATTAATTTACAAAACGTTCTAATATGTAGTCCTATCTCTAACAATTAAATGTTGATGAATACGTTACGGATAGGATATAAACAAATAGAAAGTTAAGTCTAATAATAAATTCCTTATTGCTGAAATCTCTTTGGGCTGAAATACGATATACACGTATGTAAATGGACATAAAGATAGTGATGAAGAAATAGAAGTTGTAAATATATTCAAAAGAGACATCAACTTCAAAATAAAACCCCAAACTTCCTTGCCCAGTGACAAAGCACAACCATGATACCGGCACATGTTGTTTCTCTGCCTTCAAAACTGAAAATTTTGAAAACACAAGGACAAAATGGTACCATGACAAAAGTCGACTAAGAGAGATAAAGCAGCTCTTCTTAAACCTCTCAGTGTTCAAATAGATTTTGAAGGCCTCAATGAAAACCAGCTGGGAGCCATGTGTAAAATATAATGGTTTTTGCCTGCAGGGAAGGAAGTGAGATCTTGAATGATTAAGTTCAGGAAAGTATATAATTCACTGTATCATTATGGGGTGAACTGGATTACTTATAATAAGCCAAGACTTTGTGGTCTTTCTTACATAGACAAAATGAGAAATTATTAGAAAGGTGACTGTAGAGGGTGGCTGATTCAGTGTGGGAATAGGTTAAAACAAAAGTTTCCCAGGTGGATGCATGCGCATCTCTGTGACAAGCCTTACCCTGAGGGCTGAGCTTCATCCAGAACTTCAGGTCCTAAATGGTAATGCTCATCAGTAGGAGATGAGAACATGGACAAGATGACTTTTGTCTATATTTATTTTGTGTTAATACCAGAATTATTTTTATTTGTTTAATTTACCTCACCTATAACAACAGAATGTAAAATAGTTGATCCCCAAAAGGAAAGCATTCTTCCACTAAAAGTCCTGAGAAAATATATTTAACAGGCAATAAGAACAATTGTTTCGAACAGTTGGAAAGCCCCTGTGCATAACTTGATTAGAATTTGTTAAATAAATAAATGAGTGAATGGTGCTGTTTTAAAATCTACGTAAAGTATCATGTAACTGAGATATCTGTCTTAAGTTTCAACAATCTAGCTCTACCCCCCTAATATTCCCTTTTCCCCAAAATCAGCACTTAAGACAATTAATTTTGGCTCAAAATTCACTGGGAAGAACTTAGTATTAATGATTGCTAACTAATATAAATATTAATGTAATCATTATATATCTATCTCACTTATTGGACTGTGAGCTACATGTTGGCACACCATATGTCTGGTGCACAGTAAGTGGTCAGTATGTCTTTGTTCTCCTGTACTGGATTAATTCCATATTCTTTATTTTCAGAACAGTTATTATTCTTGTTTTGCATAACTTATTTTTTCTTATTATTATTCCATTTTGGCAAAACTATGTTTAAGAAGTAAATAAACTGCCACTCATTATAAGAATTCCTGTCTAGTGGGTATCTGAAAGCAAGTATGACACATATTTTAATTATTTCTTATTTAAAAAAAAAAACTGCAGGGCATTGTATGACCTGTATACTGGCATGGTATATAAACTGTGAAGAGGAGTTTTGGGGTCACAGAGTTTTGGCTTTGAATCCAGTCCTTACCCTGAAAAGCACATGGGCTTGCTAGCCTCGCAATTCTGAGCAAGTCACTTTCTCTGAGCCACGGTGCTTGTTAATCTATAAAATCTTCCTTCTAGTGTTAGGGGGATTCATTGAGATAATGCAAGCTAAGTACTTAGAGTTCTTGGCATAAGCAAGACTTCCGTAAGTACTAACTACTATGAAAAAATGAGAGGAGGACTTAAACAGTAGTATAATGCCTCGTGTATTTTTCTATCGATTATGCTTATTACAAAAATTAGCAACAAATTCAGAGATCTGTTTGTCCTTTTCACTCCAAAGATCTACAGATCTACAAATGGGCATGTCCACCAGGAGTTTCCCTATCTCTTTCACTCATATACTACACACATCTTTGTTTTTTAACATGGCACCTCACGCATGGAAGTTGCCTTTTAAAGCATCTGTCACATGGAATTATATCTCATAGCCATAGACCCGTTCAAGGTGACACCTTCTATTTGCACAGCCTGGGGATTCTTTTGGGAACACATACTTCATCAGTTCTCAAAATGTGGTCCAGGGACCCCTGGGGAAATCCTGATTCCCTGTCAAGAAGCCTAGAATATCAAAACTATCTCTGTGGCAAAACTAAGACATTATTTGCCTTTTTGGCCATGCTGAAATTTATACCAGTGGTACAAAAGCAATGGTGGAAAAACTGCTAGCCTGTGAAAATAAATTAAGTCAATGGCATCAAACTGCGCTGGTAAATGTATTCTTCACTACCACGTGCACACCATAAAAATTCCATTTTCATTTAAGAATGTCCTTGATGATGCAGTAATATATTGTTAATTATAATAAACTCAACCCTTGAGTATACCCTCTTTTTAAAAGTCTGTGAGGAAATGGGAAGTACACAGAAAGGACTTGTATAGAATACTGTAGGAGGATGGCTGTCATGAGAAAGACTGCTTGTGTGAGATTTGTGAGCTGATGTAGCTGCCTTCGTCATGGAATAGCATTTTTACTTGAAAGAACAACTAAGAGACAAAATACAGTTACTCAGACTTGGGTATCTGACAGACATTTTCTTAAAAATGAAGTGAGCCTACCACTTCAAAGAAAATAATCTGACAGTATTTCTGCCAATGATAAAATTTGACCTTTCAAGCGAAAATTAAAATTTTGGAAAACATGTAATTAGTTCCCTAGTAGGCCCTCCTGATGATATTGGTGGTAATTTAACCAAAAATTTTAAATATGTTATACAATGGGGGGGGGGGGGGTGCCTGCGTGACTTAGTGGGTTGAATGTCCAACTCTTGATTTCAGCTCAGGTCATGATCTCAGGGTCCTGGGATCAAGCTCCATGTCAGGCTCTGTGCTCAGCACAGAGTTTGCTCGAGATTCTCTCTCTTCCTCTCCCTGTGCCCCTCCCTCCACTCATACTCTCTCTTTTTCAAATAAATAAATCTTTTAAATCAATCAGTCAGTCATACAATGAAATGTGTTAGCATTTGGAAGATCTGCATCACTCAGTTAATTGATATTTTCCAAATGATATTTGCATATTACAAAATTATGTATAGGTAAAAGATCCATTCAAAGTACAAGGCCGAGCAATGAATTATAAAATATGTAAGTATGAAAGTTTATCAATGTCTTTAGATCCCACTTTGCAACTTTTACAAAACTACCATTTGCAAGGTTTTCCTGTAGTAACAAAGAAAAATATCACAATGACCTGGAAAGGCTATTAAATTACTCCTCCCTTTTCCAATCCCTTGTCTGTGTGAGGCTTGATTTTCTTTTACTGCAACCAAAGCCACATATTGTATTAGATTAAATGCAGAAGCGATTATGAGAATCCAGTTGTCTTCCATTAAGCCAGACATTTAAAATATTTGCTATATATATATTATATATGTATATATTATATATAAACAATGGTAGTCTTCTCATTTTTTTGTTTTGGAAATAGTTATTTTTCATAAAAATGTACCATTTACATATATGCACATATATTATTTACAATTATTTTTTAAATTAATAAACATTTAAAACTATCTCAGAATTAATTTCTAATGTGTCAAATATTGATAGATATATTATTACTGGAGTCCTCAATAGTAAAGAGAGAAAGAGGACCGTGAGACTAAAAAGTCTGAAAATTCTACTACATGAATCACACTCAACATATAGCCCTTTCTCCTAATGAAAACAAGACATTTAATATAAAATGCAGAATGTCCCCTTCAGTCAAAAAAATCCTTACTTGTACCAAGTCACCAAGGAAGGTCTTGGAGAATAAATAAGTGTAAGAGAAATTACACATGCATTATGATCTATCTCTTGACCTTATCGCTCCAAGACATTTTGGAAGGCAAAACATTCTCCTAGATATACAACTCCGCACTATTTCTAACTTTGAACGATGTTACTTGAGTTGACTCTTATGGTTGTAATTTCACATCCTAACACTATTATAAGACTTATTAAAAACCATGGTTTAGTTTTGTTGCTTTTTTGGATTATACAGTATCCTAAGGTCAAAACTCAGGAAATCTGTTATTAAACACACACACACACACACACACACACACACACACACACACACACACAAAACACAAGTATCCATGAAGTGATGACAAATTACAGACTACAGGTGTTAGATTACATTTTGACTCCAGGCAGGTTTAATATAAGTTGGTCTCCTTTTACAATTGCTTTTAGCACATACAGCTCTAGGAAAGGGATTTAAAAAAAAAAAAAAAGAGAGAGAGAGAGAGAGAAAATAAGAAAAAAAAAGAGTGGTGCTCAATAAAAGAAGAGCATGTCAGGAGAAATCAATACAAACAAGCAAAATGGTAGGAAGTCTGACATGGAAATATGTGTTCAATTTCATCCAGCCTTAGTCTGAGTTTCCTTTAATATTGTAACCAAGATGGTATTGGAACATCGTGTATGTTTTTAATGCAGTTTAATAATTGTTTCTCAAAATAAACACTTTGGTCAAAGATAAAAGCATAAAAACACTGTGACACAATAATCTGTTAAAATAAACTTAGGGGATGGAGGAAGTATAGTTCTTAAAACAGCCTTTGGCTTATATCATTTCCTTTTTGGTAACAAATTGAGAACAACTATACCAACAACTTTGGTATAGTTCGGAGGAGAAAAAAAGAGGAATGTTGCAGTCATTAATCTGACTATTGGGAGTGGCCAGATCTGCAAACACTAAAGAGGTGGGTGGGTGAGCCACTTTTTCAATATAAGGAGATGAGTGGACAGACAGTAAATTAAGCAGGCTCGAGATGACCATATGTCATTCAAATGGATACCACACCACATAAAAAACAATCATCTCTCCTGTCAGAATCTAAGAAAGGTAAAACACGGACATATATTGAACCTAATGACAATTACACCTTTCCCTCCAACAGCATCATCCATTAAATTAATTTATATGACCATCTAGGGCCTAACATGACCAAAACCATTCCACAAATGTGACAGACATAAACCATGAGAGATTCGGGGAAGAAGAAACTCTTCAGGATGGTCCAGGCCACGACCATGTGCCCTTCTACCTGGGAGAAACCATCTCCCAGCCCGCCCACCCCAATCTCATTTGCTTGACACCCATAGCATTAATTTTCTCCCTGTTTCCCACACACCTCCACTACCTTTTACAAGGTCTTCTCAAATCACAAAACTCAGCCTAAAAATTTACAGAGAAGACCCATCATTTGAAGACCAGATTCAAGATACAGGTATTATTAAAACGTCTTTAGAGACTTTATATTTGAGTTAAAATGAGATAAGAGTAACATGGACATGATCAGATATGGCAGTTACCTCTGGGATTGTGACTTTTAAATGAATGCCATGATTTGTCTCATTGGTATAATCAAGAAAAGAGTGGCTTTTGCATCAGCATGAATGAAAGAAAAGCTCTTAATTCAACTTAGAGACACCACTGTAACGAAGTGAAAGAGTAAGGTTAGGATGACTTTAGTACCGGAATTAATAATAGTATTAAAAGAACCAACCTGGAAATTCATAATATCAATGGCAAAAGGCCAAGATAAAAAGATATGTAAAGGGTTCAAAATAAAAACCACCATTAGAATTATTAAACAGTTAACCTAGTTAACTAAATAAGTCTCAGGTGAAGTAAAATGTGGCCCAGTAGAATGTGTGTGAAAATAACTTCAATAAATGCCAGTAATACAGTTAAGTATCCAGGGAGATCTGAAATTTGATTTTTTTTTAAAGAAATTCAAGGTAAGCTTAAAAGAACACAGCAACTATTTCTGATAAATAAATATCATCCAATAATTTAACCAAAGCAGAACTTTGATTCCTTTTAAGTGAAAACACATTATGTTAAATGGAGGTAGAGAACAGATACATTTTGTGGACATCATGTAGCCAGCCAAGGACTATATAATGATTCCTACAGTAAAGCAGGAGAGTGAATTCAAGCTACTTCCAAAGCACTGGAATAAACCCTTACTCGCCCCGATTTACACAAGATTATATAATGTGACTTGGTAGTCCTATGTCAAATTCCTCTAATTATTTAAATCCTATAATTAGGATATCGTTAAAGTGCTTCCTATCTTTTGGACTTTGCTTCTTAAAAACAACAAAAAACTAATCTCACAACACCAAGGGCTGCCATTGCATTTGTGATTCAGAGAGGGAAATGGACATACGAAATTGAGCTCTGACCCCAAATCCCACACCCCTGAGACTAACATGGAACAAACATGCTCACTGCTGTCTGGCTGATAAATGGAGAAAAATACAAAAATATGGTCTGTTTAAATGTAAGTTTTAACACAAATTCGTGTCAGTGTGAATAAACATCTAATTAAAATATAAAAATGACACTCTGAATGGCAAAGGATACTAATTCAATGTTTCAAGTGTAGAGTTTAAAGTGAAGACAAAGAAGTTAGGAAAAATTAGGATACATTATGGAGAAGTTCCTCTCCTAAATGTTAATTTTAAGTGGGTTATAAAGGGATTTTTCCGTTTTCTATCTTTGTGTACCATTTTTAAAAAGCATATACCCAATCCTGTCAAAATTTGCTGGTATAAAAAAGAGATCCTCTTCCTGATAAAGTTCAGCCAAGACTCAGTTTAAGATAAAAAAAAATCCCCATCATTGTGATGGCATTTATGTGTTAACACAACTAGTGACACTGCAGTTATATACTGTTTTCCAGTTCCCTGAAGAAGAGCGTTTAAGGGTGTGTGGATTCCATCCTTTACTTGGGGGAAAAGAAGACAGAAGGTAATCCATGTGCTTGAGGCCTCACATGGGCTACTCAGAATCCCATGATAGGCCACATTTTCTGTATAATTTTTACAGTTGGGGCACTTAGAAGTCAGAACAATCTGACAGTTATGGTTAGTGAAAATATTAGATGTTCGCCAATAAAATAACTACCTCAGCATATTTTTCGCTTTCTGGATGTAACCACTTAATAACAGGACTTGAGAAAAACTGTACTGTGTGAATCAAACACATAAAAGTACAAATATTCCTTTTATAGAAAGCAAATCTTAAGCAGTGCATTATAATCAACCATTCTGGTAAAAGACAAAATATCTAGCATTACCACACCACTGACATATTATGGTTTATTCTACCCTGAAGTCCAAACTGGGTAAACAAAGTCAAATGATCAAAGAGGGGTTTTCTCCTCAGAGGATGAAGTTGAGACCATTGATCTCTAGGTAAGATTCCTTGGGGTTTACCAATGAAAAGGTGTCAAGTGAGAGCTTATCAAACACAATCATTTAATTTCATCAGAGACTGGTTTTTCTTAGTACTATTTTCTTTCAAGAGAAAAAGAATATGGAAAAATTAAATGATGTGAAGTAAGATTTCCTGAAGGTTGATTCTAGAGTATCCTTTTAAATTCTAAACCACTTATAATTCATTACTCGGACCCCAGTTTTACAACCTCCACATTAATGATCTAACTGAAACCAGGTATGGGGAAACCTTTGCTTCTAAACTTTGTGGTAAGTGCATGGGGTGAAAGGTAGAAAGCAGATGGGACCAGGCACTCTTGTTTAGACAGTGGTTTCCTCAAGAAAATAAATCTGCTCCCACAGTACCAAAGATGGTCACTGGAAAGATAAATCTCAGTTCCTAACGCCCAGGGGAGGAGTAACTAGATTGGCCATTCCTTTTCGCACAAGGAAGATTCCAGTCTCTAAGCTGTGGATGAACCATTCTATATCCCGGAGGCCAGTCACGTGACATTCTCATCTATCCAGATTCACGAAGCAAGCCCAGTCTTGTTCTCTGTGCCTCATCGCCTCGGCTTTTCTAAGTGGATTTGCTTACCATGTGCAAGTCCTCAGATACTAGAACTGTCCCATCATTATACTTTCAAATGTGAATTTGCTTGGCGGTTGGGCGGGGGGGCTTACTTAATAGCTGAAAACCTAGTACAAAGCATACTTACAAATGACAGTAACAGGGAATTAATCATTTAATCATTAACATTCTCAGCTGGTGCCCTAACACCTCTTCAACCCAACTTACCCCACCATCTGAGAGTTCTTGCTGTCTCTTCCCCGTCATCTGAAACTCCACATCTAGTCAATCCCATGTGCTCCTGATAATTGCTTTGAAACAGTTCTTGGACCAGTTTTCCCTTGTCCCATGTCCCCCATGACTGTTATTCTGTCCTTTATGATCCCTTGTCTGAATTACTGTAACTTCCTCCCAACAGGCCTCCTGCCATGGCCAACAGAGCATCTTGCCAAAGGCCTTCAGTGGCCTTAAGATGGCTCAAGGCCTCCTGCATATCCAACGGAGTTCTGAGACCCCACTGTAGCTTTTGTCTGTTTCTGTCCATGATCTTCAACCCCTGCCTTTTGGGCAGTGCTCTAAAGCTCTAGCTCCACCCTCATGCTCTTTTGTTCCCCTGACCTCTGGCGCCTCCACTTCTGCTGTCTCCTTTACCCAGAAAGCTCCTCTAAGCAGGAGCTCTATAAGAGATACTGAGCAGCACTACTTTCTGAGTCCCCTGGTTCACCTGGTTCACCAGGTTATGGGCAAACGCGTCACTCTTTTGTGCTTTCCTTTCTCTGTACTTACAGAGTACTGTATTACGTCATCTGTCCTTGGACCTGTTTCTCCACAAACCTGTGTGCTCCTTAGGGGTAGATTCTGTGTTATATTCATCTCCACACAGCACAGGGTCAGGCACTATGTTTTGAGAGAGCAGCTGAAACCTAAAATGGATCCTAACATTTCCAGAATTCTTCTGTAGTGGTAGTAGCCACATTACACAAGCCAAAAGTCTTAGAACACGTCTAATACTTCTAAGGGGAGGAAAAGCAAGCAAAGGGGAAAAACACAGCAAGTTCATATAGGCACTCATTTAAAAATACACTTATTACTGACAAGAGTTGAATTATACGTTTGCAGTAATGTGTTAAATTCATACAGTGGTTCATGCAGTTCTTTAATTTCCCCCAAATCATCTAATTGAAACCTCTCCAAACTGTAAAAATACTTCTACTCTCAACAGAGCTCAAAAGGCCTACAGCAGTTTCTATGACAAAAAAAGTTGCTAGAGACAAAATAGCAAAACAGCAAATAACAATGACAAAATCCATATTAAGACAAAAAAAGGGAACCTTCAAAAAAGAATATACAAAAACTAGATACATTTGCTTTAAAATGGATCATCTGTATCACAAGAAAAGCCTGAGACAAAATGGCTCCCAAAGGAGTGACATGTGAAAGAATGTTGCCCATCTACCAAAAGCCATGGAAAGCACTCTAGGTCTTTTCTAAAAACAAATAATAAACATCAAGAATGATTATCTTTGGCGTATAATGAATGACATTAACCCATGTGTGAAGAACCAACAACAACAACAACAACAACAAAAGTAACACAAGTAATTCAAAGTCTATATTTTTCTCCCCACTTTGATTCAATCTCTATAGTTCCAACACCACACAACCAAAATGAGGCAAAATGGTTTAAAGTTGGGGCCAGAAACTGCCTTTGCTGTTTCCTGCCTGCCTTGGTAGCTTATTTAGATTTTATTATATAATTTGTTTTTAAAAATATTCAACTAAAACTAAATAAATCATAGAAGTACAGAAAATCTAGAAACTAAATATAAGCCATCACACTGACACTCATGGAGACCAACAAGCATGTGGCATCAGAGAATGCTTTTGTTTCCAGGTGTATTGTGTGTGGATAAGGTATTACATGACCACTCTTACTAAAAGTATCGTTAGCTTTGTCAGGCTCTGTTGGAACTGTAATGCCAGACTGAACAAAAAATTGTATGAAAATTCTATTATCATATTAAAACACTTGATCACGTGTACTCTCAAGATTCCCAACTTTCTATTTCTGAGAAGAGAACAGATTTAATGAGGTATTTTCAAAGTAGAGCTGGTAAAGGGAATATTTGTGAAAAGCACTGCCAAAAAGACAATTCATTTGGTAGACACAGAAAAGGCAAAATTTACCACATATACTGGAGCAATGGGTATTAAATAGTCATCTCTGAATAAACTCTACAAATCAATATGTTCCTTTTGGTCCAAACTGCAGACGGCATTGCCTAAAGGAAATCTCTAAGGTCAACCAGCAATTAACTGAAAGGTTTTGATTGAAAATGCTATTGACTGCTTTCATATCAGATAGCTTCCTGGTTATTATACCGCATGGGCTAAGTAGGTGCCAAGACATTAAACTGTCAATAATCTATTAATACTGGAGTGCTACGCTCACTCCCCCCGAATCTGCAGGCAGAGATTTTCAAGCCAAGTACCTGCTTAGAACTAATGCAAATTCCCCAACCCTGATAGGAAAATCATATCTTTATTACCTCCCAGCTTAAATGCCTGGGAGTGTTGACAGATTATAAGAAAAATATTCAGATAATAAATGCTCATTCAGATGAGTTAAACTAACATTTATTTTTCAAAGAATTGCTAAAGGGATGGTGAACATGTCCTGGAATCTGACTTTCTTTCTAAGCCATATTTAACAGTTTCTAAATTGAATGTAATAAACACTTTACAAAGAGAAATGAGAAGTTATTTAAAGTGAGGCTCATAGGTCCCTGCCACTCAGCATCTGGAAAGCAGTTATACACAGGGACGGGGGAGGGGGGCTTTTAATGAATTTAATAGAGAAAAGCACTTTAATTAAATGCTGTCAAAGTGGATTGTATTAATGACTGCACACAGAGGAATTTAAAGCAAGCCAAGTTTATTTAGCAAATAGAAGCTGGGCGCTCGAGGCCTGCAAGTATTTATGTTTCCACAGTTGCAGTACATCTAGAAGATGATGATGGTGCCAAATGAAACCATTGAGTTATTAGATATGATTTTATTTATTGTGTATTATTAAAGTTTCAAATGCCTCAGGGGAATTAATTTCATTTTCAAAATGAAATACCACATTTGATCCGAAAGGGTTAAGAAAAGAAAATACGTCCCCAATTTTTTCTGTGCTCTGGAATTGTGATGCAGCACAGTGGCTCATGGGGATGACCTTTTCCAGGTTTATCCAGTCAGAATTCACTCCACTGCATAGCAGTGGCAAAGAAATCGATGACGGTATTTCTTCTATGACTGTTTTCTGTTTTTTTTTTTTCCTTTTCAGTGATTCGCCACTAAATACAATTCATTCTATTACACATAGCAATAAGCTGAAAAATGACCAAAGCTCCTAAAAATCTCCATGAAAATTTGGTTGCCATAACTTTCTTAATGAAAAACATGAGTAGCACAAACTTCTACAAAGGAAAAGGTATCAAATGTTTGACTTGGGGCAAGAGGGAAAAAGGGGTCTTCCTCAGTGTCTTCTATTCAGAGGCTGACCACAGAACAAACCTATTATTAATGATAATATTTTAAAAATAAACAAAGAAAATATGAGCCTTAATGCATGAAAGCTGTAAAAGATTGAAAAGCTGGTCTGGCTGGAAAATACTATGTGTGTGTCAAAATGATTTTCTCTACCGTTTGTAAAAATGTAATTATCCATGATATGCTATTATCCATGATATGCTACAAGGGTGAGGGATTCCAAGTAAATCCATTGGAAGCTGAGGATTCGCCTTTGGTCTTTAGTTCCTGACACCACCGTGTCTGTGAGATCACAAACCACTGCCATGATTTACCACATCCTTCTTGCAGTTATATATACACTCTTTCGGTACGTCTTTAGATTTTAATTCAAAACATGAGGAAGGGGGAGAAGGGAAATGTGAAGATGGGAGAAAAAAACAAAACACAAAACCCAGCACCTATTTCCTTTCAAGAACAGAGTAATGATCACAAATGAAGACTTTCAACTTTCTAAATAAATAATCTAATTTTTAATCCCCCCCCCAATCCAAGCTATTTATTAATATCATATGTTAGATCCGTGTCTTTGTAGTTCTGGAACTTATAAAGCAACTCTGCTTTTCCCATCTGTGCCAAGATGTTTCAGACTAGTCTTTGAAATGCTGCAAATGCAGATGAATATGACATAAAATAGGAACTGATTACATACACATTCTATATGTGAGTAATGGCAGCCCAGAACACAGATGACAGTACATGTTCACATAGTGTACTGTACAACTCTGCTTCATATACACAAGTGTGTAGAGATCATCGACGAACAGCATGCCCTCTCTAATATGTCTGTTCTAGGAGCTCAAAATAAATCGGTTGATTTCTTGCAAATAAAATGACAAGAAAGCTTCTTCTCCCCGGTACATCAGTAGTTCTCATTTGAAAATACATCAGAGAGTCATCAACTGATAGAATGTACCGATGCATTTGATCCAGATTATGTTTTACAAGCCAAAGAATTAGTCAATTTGCTTCTCTTCTCTCATTACTAAGTGACTGTATTAACTTCCAGCACACCTGTTTAACTATTTTAGCTCTATCTCTTTGGAAGGTTTTCGTTTCACATGATGAACAAGCTCAAATAAGGATTTCTCTCAAAAATATATCCCTAAATTATGTCTTCCAAGGAAATATTTGACATTTGTCCACCATAATTCCTTTCTACTATTCTATTACCACGCTTTTGAGTATACCGTCGACATGAACTGTCCAAAAACTGAAATGAGGGAAACTATATTTAAAAAACTATCTGCATTTAGATATTGCACTTGTATAGGATATGCTTACTTTAGCATATTCTGTTCATATAGATCACAACAGAAATGAGATCTTTCCATATCCACCTATATTTCTTTATGAATTCACATCATAGATTTCATACCTTTTAGAAGATTAGCATACCTTTTAAAAAATAAGTGACTTCTCATTGTGCAATAAAGGGTTCAGTTTATCATATCTGAGAAAGTAACTGTATTAAAGTAACTTGTCCTTTTTTCTACCTCAAATGTGTTGGGTGTTCAGCACTAGGAAATCAGACTAGGGACACATCATGCTATAGGGTTCTGATTTTGCAAAATAACTCTAACCAGATACTCAAGTTAGCCTTGCATATTATAAATACAAAGAAATACAAACTTCCTTGAATACAAAAAAAAAATAGATTTAAACTAAAGGAGAGTATGGAGAGGAAAGTAGAAACAATGACTGTTTAAATAAACTATTTTTTATATCTGGGTATCGAGTGAACTGTATACTACCAATCAGCCATTCAGTTCTGGAAACACCTTTCTTTCACACAATGGTTTTTGGCATGTCTTTATGAAAAATAAATACATGGATATCCACAGGGCTTTTTAAAAAAGAAGTTAATTGGAGTCTATTCAGTGTTGTGCTGGTAAATGTGTAGCAACTGGCTCTCTAGAGAAAAAAAAGCCCCAATTGGATCATTTGCCAATTTCCATAGTGTGAATAATCCCACCATGGCCATTTCCATTCTACTAAGGGTGTAACGGCTGCCTTTCAAAATTCCTGAAAATTTAACAATCAGTGCCTGCTAGACAGCTTACGCTTACTTCAGCATACCCTGAGTCTGCTACAGAAAGTGATACCCATCCCTCTTCTGCCTCTCAGACTTGCTTGCTGGAATTCCTTTGCCCGGCCTGACTTACCTGTCATTTTCTTAGCCCCCAAGTGATTAGGATGACCCTGGTATAATACACAATTCGATAAAAGACTCCATACAAAAGGTGAAGGGTTATATGACTTGCAGTGAATTAGATCTAGAAACAACTTGTGAGGAAATTGAACTTATGACCTTAGAACTGTCAAATCTATCCAGTTTGCTTGATCTCCCATTTCTAGGGTTAAACTGAGTAATAATAAAATAAATGAATTTCAGAACTTTGGCAGTTTTCCTTTAATTGAAAGTGTGCTTTTCTATCATTACAAGGGGAAGTTCCAGACTTCAACTTAATAAAAATCAGCGGTAGTTTTCAGCCACATTAGATTTCCACACTAAACAGAAACAGCTGAGAAGCCGCAGTAGGTAGGTTTGGTTACAATAGTTTAACTCAGTGGCTGGATTTCTCTTGCAATTGTCATAACTATGAATCATAAGAAAATCAACTGGATCTTTCTGAGCTGATATAAGGTGTTCATCATCTGTTATTTTGTCGCTAATTTGTTTTTCCAAAATCCATTTGAACCTCCCGGAAGCAATGTGGTTTTGCTTTTGTTTGTTTTTTACATTTTCATTAAAATTCTCAAATGGAAATCAGAAATAAACCAACTCACAGAATGAATGTTTCAGATAGAAAGGGTCTTTGGGATCATCTAACCCATGTTGTAACAGTTTACAAAACTGTAGAAGGAAACTAAGGGATCACACCCATCATCCAAAGTCACAAACTCAGTCCTAGTGACTAGAGGCTATGTCACTTTCAGGACCCTTTTCTTTACGATATAATCTTTTTTCTCACTTTATCAAAATGGTTATTTGAAAATAGAGATAGAAAGTAGTCATTTATTCTTTACAAGATGTTCTAGCTCCTGAAACAGTGAAGAGAGTCTCAGGGAGGAGGGTAACAAACACAGAGTAAAATTGTTAAGTATTTGAGAACTTTCTATGTTAATGTCATACTACACTTGGATGTAAGCAAGTCCCAGTCATCTATTTTTAAATGTGTTTTAAAAAATTATACCCAGAAGGCCCTACTTTCAAAAAAAGCATTTATGTTTGTTTCTACCATTATATAAGCAAGACACCACAATCTTCCAAAATTAAAATCAACTGGTTGTACTTATTATCAAGTTCTTAACCCTGTGGCTTTCAATCACAGAGCCATCACTTATGCATTTGTCGTGTGACCTGCACTTCAAATAATCTGTTGCCATCAACAGCAAATATTTGCAAGTGCTTTCCTTTTTGTCTTTTGTTTTTGGTAAATTAGAGCTGATTCTGCATTCCTTCTACAATGATGCTATTCATACATATTTGCACTCTTGTTTGCTTGCATATGAGGGAAAGAGGTCGAAGTCCAGATAGTGATGCCAGAAACTGAGTCACTTACATGAAAATCACCCGTTATCACTATCACTATGAAGGACCCATTGAAGAGTGTGCTAAGATCTTAGCGAATTTTGTGACTTTGCTCAACATATTGCTACAAAGTCAATATCCATTTCCCTGCAGGCCTGCAAGCAATTCAAGACCAGAAGACATTTATTTCCCCCTGTGTGAGTCCATTGGAGACCAGTACAGAGCTGCTGGTGTGGCAGATGCCTACTTAATACTACACCAAAGAAATTCCAACATCGTCACTGCACGGTATCTTCACAACTTTGTGGATTCTGATGTGTTGCAAGGAGAGGACTCGCAGAGATCATGCAGAAGGTATAAGTGATCTTTTTGCTTTTTGAAGCTTTAAAAAAAAGTACCAATCTACTTTTGTAATATCCAATGGCATATTTTTATGCCCTAAAGGGATTTTATTCGGAGCTAAGAAGAAAAGGTCTCACTTACTGTCAAGTAACTTATAATGAATGACGTTTTGTTGTTGTTATATTGTTGTTTTTGTTACTGCTGTTTTAATAATCTTTGATGCATAGCAAGCATGAGATGCTTCAGCCTCTGCCCTTCCAAGGTGGCATCCCTCATGGCACCTCGGGCCATCCTCCCACCCCGGTTCCAGTGGGTAGAGGCCGACACAGCCACTCCTCTAATAATAACTTTTAGAAGAGCTTGGAAATTTATAACGATCAGATAAAACTACACAGCTCGGAGCTTCTCAATCTGTCTCAGAACAATTGGACAACATGCACGCAATAGAGGCAAGGCACACACTCGTGTCCTCCTGTAGAATTATGTGCTGACGCCATCCTGGTTCAACTCTGAACACTTCGGAATAGAATTATTCCCTTATTCACTACTCTTCTGAGTAGAATTATTTCACTGAGTAGTAGTATTCATACTAATAAAGCTCAGGTACCATTATTATTTCTCGGGTGCCTTCCACGCAATCACTTTCTCATGTAAACCTCAAATTATCCTAAAGATTTGGGATTATCACTGTTTACAGAAAACTTAAGTGGCCTCTGCAAGACCAGGGAGCTCCAATTCCAGTGGTGGCCCTGGAATTCACACCCAGATCTTCTGAAGATCCAATGCCCCTCCTCTTTGTCTACGCTCTTGAAGCTACTGGCACAGCTATCATTTCGAAGGACTTGAATAAGCAACATGACAATTTGTATCACTTATGCTTAAAAAAAGGAAGAAAAAGAAGCTAAAATAAATCTTTCATTTGGATATTTTACTTTCTATTGAAATATTCTTTAAGCAGGAAGTTATAAAAATGGCTACATTAGTGTGTATCTGTGGGTCGAGTGTGTCAGTTCCACCCACTTCCCAGCATGCAGCCTCTTACCTCTTAAAAAGGCAACTGGTAGTGGTGGGGGGCTCGCCTGGGTTGCTCAGTGGCTGAGTGTCTGCCTTTGGCTCAGGTCGTGATCCTGGAGTCCAGGAATCAAGTCTTAAATCAGGTTCCCCACAGGGCGCCTGCCTCCCCCCAGCCTATGTCTCTGCCTCTCTGTCTCTCATGAATAAATAAATAAAATCTTAAAAAGAAAAAAAAAGGCAACTGCAACTGGGCTTTCCAAGCCACCCTCATACCCTGTTTCAGCTGCAACCATCTCCCAGATTTATAAACTGTTTAAGTGATTAGGCCCAAATCCAAGTATGTGAAATTAACACCCCTGCTTCAACTAGTCAAATGATAAAAAATGAGAATTTCATCCACAGGGGAGGTCCCTCTCTGTAGATGTGCATACCTGTTTCTTCTGAAAAGATGATGAATACCTTTCAAACCAACAATTACCTATGAATGAGAAATAATCTGGTAAAAAATTTAAGGAGAAAATGAGAAGCAGGCTTTCATGGTCCTAGAACAGCATGTGTTTTTCTGTACCAATAGCTCACTGTTAAGAAACACCTGACCCTCCAAGGACCACAGCTTTATCAACACATGCCCAGTGAGCCAGGTGGTTTACTCAAGGGCTTGGTTCAAGTACTAACAATGAAGTAGCCCATACCCCTCTACCAAGTAATAGGGTTGCTACTTGGAGAAGTTACCCTCGGTAGAGAGAATGAACATGACCAGGGCAAAAAAAACAGGTGTCTGTGTGTGGTCGGGGAGAAATTAAGGTGGAGTGGACACACTTATTATCCATTTGTTTTCCACCAAAACCACATTTTAAAATGGCACTCAATCAGTAATCTGCATATGTAATTCTTTCTAGAACTATGTAGATCACTTCAGACTCTAGAGAATAATTTCAGGAAAGTCTGTTTTGATACTTTCAAAAAACCATTTTAAAGTAGTATCATCTTTGAGAAGCTCAACATGTTTTAAAGATATTATCCAGTACATCTGGGAAACAGCTAGAAAAATCAAAGAGATGGCACCCAAAGTCAGTATCAGAGAAAGAAATAGAACCTATGGATTCCACTAAAACATAGTCTGAATTCTAGATTAAAGTAGATAGCCAAAGGCAAAATGAAATCTGTTTAAAAAAATACAACTCTGAGTGAAGGACAAAACTGTTCAATATATGCATCAATCTTTTTATGTTTTATTCACTGTTGCACATGTGGTACCTAGAATTAATACCTGGCATGCTGAAGGAGCTAAACAAATATTTGTTAAATAAGTAAGTAAAAAGATGAGAATAAAAATAGCCTTCTCAATCATGTCTATAACTTGAGGCCTGAAAACCGTTTTATTAATCAATTTTAATCATCTTCACCAAAAGCCAGACTTGACTAGGTATCTATACAAATATAAAGAAATGTATTTTCCTTCTCACAGAGGAAGTGCAATGAGGCCCTTGATTACAATAATCACACATCAATATCCACAAATGCCTTAATTTCAGCTTAAGTTTGTTGTTGTTTTTTGTGGGTGGGGGGAAGGGAAGATGCATTCTAATGCACTATCTTCGTCTATTTATTTTGTCTCCTTCTTTCTCAATTTGCTCCACATTGGTCATATTTAACCAGTTTGCCCCTTCACAAAGTTAGCCATTGCCCCCTGTTCTTTCAGATTTAAAAAAAAAAAAAAAGTGTTTCAGATTACTGAAAAGAAAAAAAGGAGGGTAGGAGGAAAGAGAGAAGAAAAAAAACAGCCACATTGAGTTGGCTAGTAGATGAATAGCAAGAACATCCCCTAACAGATCCCATAGCAATATTTTAAAAAAAAGACAACTAAGCTTTATGTTCAAAAGTATTATATTTTAGTCTTATTTTCCTATCAGAACATCAACAAAAGGCCAAGGTGCTAAAGGTTTTGTCTTACATCTGGTTTCATTTTTATCAGTAGAAGAAAAAGACTATGACAATGAGTACAAGGAGAATCCTTCTATCCCAAAACTTTAAAAAACAGACACAAAAGAAGATAATTTATAGTAGTGCTTTTAGCGATTTGGGAGTCCTGGGCTCTGCAGACACTTGTATCAATGAGGAACATTTGTACCAATGGCAACGACACAGCTTATCCCTTTTCTTCCTTCTACCTATTGAGTAAGGCTAGGCAAAGTGCCTTCTATTCAGTTTTAGGATCTTAGAAAATGAGGAGTGTATCAGTAACCAACAGCATGGGCTGAAGGGACTGTGCTGCCTCTCAAAAATACAAAATATCAAAATTAGGCTATTATTTAAAGAAACGTTGCAATTACAGAAGAGCAAGCTACTAAAGAAACCAAGGTTCTCTATGTTCCCACAGGGCAGGAAAAGACTGGAAGAAGTGGAACCCAGCTGTTTGAAAGTTCACTTCCAACCAATAGCTAACCTTGGATGTTTAATTTGGAAGGTGGTGTGTTATTAAAGTTCAGCCACTCATAGGGAGAGCTCTGCTTGGCAAAAACACTAGAAACAACCCAATGAAGAATGAGAAGCAGTAGGCTAACTCCAATTATTAAAATCATAAGCCTGGTAAATTGTTGAAGCCACTTTAAAGAAAGAAGTAGGCAGACCCAGATTACTATAAAATTCTAAGTTTAATTTCTATCCGTATCTATAGCACAGTGCCTGAACACACACGGAAGAAATACATGATAAATGTAAGAAAAACTGCAACAAAAAGGCATAATACTTTGGATATATATAGAACTTAAAATCAATCTTGGGCATTTGTTTCCTACTCCTTACATGTTTATAGCATTTCACATTTAAAAAGTCATATAAATCTCCCTTGATAAGAGAATTTTATATGAGACTTATTAATCATTCTTGATAAATGCAGGGTCATAGAAGCCATGATCTACTAAAAGGCTCTAACTTCCTGGCCCAAGGGCAGCCCACTCACAAGTTACCTGCAGATGGTCTATTCCCAGTTACCTTTCTACTTTCCATTCTTCTTGAGTTCATTCTAACATTTTCCCCCAACAGATCTCTTCCTTTAAAAGGCAGTGCCTTCTAAATTAAGCATTCACAGTACTGTTTGGAAATTAAATGTCAAGACAATCTGCCTTCATGAGAATAAGGTGAACCAGTCAATTTCCCTGTTACGAAAATTTAAAGTAGTAGTAAATATAGAGTGGGCAAAGAAGCTGGATTTCGTAAAGGCATAGAAAAAAGTCGTGAAGTAGAATAGAAGTCATGAGCACGCCAAGGTTTTAAGAGGAAGAATTATAATTCAGAGAAACTATGAGTAGTAAACAGAAGTTATACGATTGACAAAGATAAACATGATAAATCAGATGATGATGGGAAGAAAAGCTTGCTAACAGAAGGAATCAGATGGAAGAGGTATCTTACAATGAGGTTAGCAAAGGAGAGGATGAACCCATGAATTTCTATGAATGCTGAATTCCCAGGTTTAGAGAAACCTAACCATATTCATAGTCCTACATTTGAATTTTTTAGGAAGTTCTATCACTCTCAATTTCCCTTAATATATCTCTGATTATTAAGCTGGAATTCCTGTCTTGCAATATCAAAACAAAACAACAAAAAAACCAAAACCCCAAAACTTTAAGAACTTTAAAAAAGCAGGCAAGCAACTTGTCTAAATCTCTAGAAAAGAACAAAGCCACAGCTAACATCTAATCTACTAGTTTAGCTACCAGCTCTAAGGAGCTCCTTCAACTTTCTGACATCATCACTGAAAAAAAACCCTGTTCATTATATTTTGTAGAAAATGGTCCCAAAATGGAAATACCCCTTTGTCTACAATTTAAAAAAGAGATGGTTGCAAATGACCTCCAAATCTCTTTATATTCCTGAATAACAAATTGAAAACTTTGAACATGGTGAAAAGCTAACTGATAACATTGGAAATGAATATTCTTCAAGTTGAATAAATACATGCAGGATCCCATAATGTTAATAAAAAAAAAAGCTAGTGTGGCTCCTCGTGGATGGTCAGGGACTCAGGGTTTTCCCACGTGAGGACCTGCTTATTAACTAACTGCCATGATATATTATTAAAAATGGTGAAGTGTTCATTTGCAGCTCTCATCGGGACTGGAAAAGGGTTTCAACACTCTGGAGCGACCTTAGCACACTTTGAATAAGAGCTTGTAACGAACCCAAGCCAAGAGGGGAGAAATTCTAGTAACCTGGTTAGAGATTTGCAAACATCCTTAACTGATGAATTAATTAGCCTATTTCTTTTTTTTCTTACAAGTTGTTCTTTTGGAAACAAATTCAGAAAGCAAGTTACAGCCCATATAGACAGAGTAGAAAGGCAGGACTGAAACAGCAACAGCTTAAAGAGAGATCTCAAGTACACTTAGACATTAGCAGTCAGAATCCCATCCTACAGTGTCTCAAAAAAGCTGGACGAGGGCAGCCCGGGTGGCTCAGCGGTTTAGCGTCGCCTTCAGCCCAGGGTGTGATCCCGGAGACCCGGGATCGAGTCCCACATTGGGCTCCTTGCATGGGGCCTGCTTCTCCCTCTGCCTGTGTCTCTGCCTCTCTCTGTGTCTCTCATGAATAAATAAATAAAATCTTAAAAAAAAAAAAAAAGCTGGACGAAAAGTGGCAAGTTCAGTCACCTCTGTTCTTTGATATCAAACCCCGAGTGATATTTCACTGTGTTTAAGTTTCCAGTAAAGAAGAAAGCTCACAAAACTAAATCTGACAGAATGACTAAAAATTAAATGATGTATGTAAACCTCTTCGCATAGCATCGGACAGCCACTAGTAAGCGTTCGGGGAACGCCGGCTTCTGCACGTTGGTTGGCAGTTCTGTCCAGCACACAGAGAAAAGTCAGACTCTAAAGGTAGACAAGTGTGGATTTAAGGTATCACTTTGAGCAGGTTACGTCTCTGGCTTCAGTTTTTCACATGGTGAGAGTAGATAAAAACCACCCTCCCATTTGGTTTTTCATAAGGTTTAAAGAAGGCAAGACACATTAAAAAAAAAAAATCTCACATTTTGAGAACCTCACACCCCAAAAGGCTAACTGCTGCCAAGGAAGAAGAATCATCACCAACACCATCATTGTCCTCGTTGTTATTATTATTCCCAAATTTTATATAGGAAAAACAGAATCAGCCTCACATGTGCTTTTATTTTTTTTTAGTCTTATGCCGTTAGACAGTTAATGGCATATGTATTCCAGAGTGTCTCCGCTTCAGTTCTTCTGACAGTTTTGACAGACAGGTCTTTCTTTCTTTTTTTTCTTTTTTTTTCTTTTTTTTTTTTTAGGGGGCTGTCCTGTGCATTGCAGGGTATATGGCAGGATTCTGGCCCCACCCAGTAGATACGAGTAGCATCTCCGAGCTATAGTAATTGAAAATGTCTCCAGACGCTGCCATGAAGGGCAAAGTCACCCCTGGTTGAGAACTACTGTTTGATACCAGTGACAAGGAACCGCTGGCTTCGAAAATGCTGAGAATTCCCTTGGGTGGGCAGCAATCCAGATGAGCAGAGGTACAATGCTGGTGTCAGCTGTCACCCACCAGGTCTCACATTCTTACTCAGTGTACAGCATGGAATTTTAAAACAAGTACTTGTCAGGAAACCACACAGCAGCAAGCTCAGAATTCCTGAACTTACAAAATAAGCCATGGAAACGCTGTGGTGGAAATATAATAAAGCAATAAAGCGCAAACGACACAGACATGAACAATTTGGCAAATGCTCCCCAATCAACCCCACTCAGTGACCTAGTCATAGCATGAGCAATGTCCTTTTTCCTCTCTGCATTAAAAGGGGA
This sequence comes from Nyctereutes procyonoides, assembly GCF_905146905.1. Lineage (NCBI taxonomy): Eukaryota > Metazoa > Chordata > Mammalia > Carnivora > Canidae > Nyctereutes > Nyctereutes procyonoides. The sequence goes on from NW_026575132.1 coordinate 8,600,809, forward strand.
GTGCGGTCAGAGGAAAGACTGGACGCCAAACATGCCTGTGTTTTCATTCAGCTGGCGATTCTGGCTTCAAGCAAGGCTCAATGTCTCTGCTCCAGTCTTTCCAACTGTAAAATGGAGTTGGTAATAATGAATACCCTGACCTAACTAGTTTTTGATTCTAAGTTGAGGATATCCATTCACCATTGGGCCTCAGGTCATAATAACCACTAGCGGGAAAATCATTATAACCATGAGAAATAATTTGGTCTCTGACCTTCTGGCACAAACAAGTAGAATTTATATCATCCGTTTCACGGAATGTTTTAGTTTTCCATGTCATCTCACCTATATTGGTCTTCTTTGTGCTATCTATACAAGGACTAAAAACATTATGTTTATCAGTGGGTTTTTTTTTTCATTCTTAACCTCTGAAGGAAATTTTTTAGGCATTTTCCCCCTAATTATCTCCCCTGCTTCATGAAATTTTAATTCCAGAAATACTGAATATCTCTTCACGTACTGTGTCCCTTTGGAAGGCCACAAACCATTGTAAAGCAATCTATGCTCCTCAAGAATCCATTTTCACTCCCTAAAGGCAATATTACCCCCACTGAGGGTCATGGTAAAGATGCATCTCATTTTAACGTGTGTTCAGAGCCTTGAAAGTCACTTTCTACACAGCAGGGATTTTTGTTTGTTTGGAGTAATCTCTACACCAACTGTGGGGCTTGAACTCATGATCCTGAGATCAGGAGTCACATGCTCCAGACTGAGCCCACCAGGCGTCCTGACACAGCAGAGATTTAAATGAGAGTTTCTAAAGAGATTTAGAATACCGGAAAGAAAACTGGAGAAAGCAGGTACCTCGATATGACATCAAAGCTGGACCTCACCTGGAGAGGTCTGGATCCCTAAGGAGGAAACACTCCATTCTTCCAGGACCACAGTGTCTTGGGGCTACCAGCGCCTCTCAGTGGCCCAAAACCCAACTTGGTCTCAACCATAACCTAGCTTCATCTCTGAAGGGAAATTCCATCAAACGTGCATTTCTTGGTAAGCATGCAAAGCATTCTGTTCGGTGTCAGAATTATCAAAATAAATGGCATATATGACTACCATGGAGGAAATCAGAACCACAGGAGGCAAAGGCACCTGCAGCTCTGGTTTGGCACCTTTGGGTGTAGAGCTGGAGTCACATGTGCAAGACAGCCTTACAGGGGCAGAGTGACATGACAAGGTCTGAACGAATGAAGTGGACTGGATGTGTGTACACAAAAACAGGCTGGGCAACGGGCGTCTTGCAGCAGGATGGGAGTACAGCGTATCAGCTCTGGCCATGGGGGTGGGTCAGATCTGATTTTCTGCATTGTTACACAAAATTGGGGTTTCATGTCAAATTTTCTGATTATGAAGGGTGGGCTTCATTCTTTTAAGTTTAAGGGCTTAAATTTTTAAAACGCTTTGCAGCTTTAAAAATATGCAGGCAATGTAACAATATATAAACTATTTGCAAACAGAAGGCAAGAAAACTTTCCTCTCTTCCTTAAGGAAAGAGGTACAGATTCTAAGGGACTTCTCAGATCACAGAAAACACTGAATGGGGCCGGGGTGATTATGAAGCTCCTTCCTCTATGTAGTACATTGATGCAGACTTTGAATTCAACAGACTAATCTGCTGCATAGTTATGCACAATGGTTCATATCTTTAACATTTCAGAAAAACTGAGGAATAGTATACCCTAACTACTTAAAGAAATTTAAATAGGACCCTCCATTAACCACTTCTGCATGCTTTTCAACATGCTGCATACATCAGCAGCTCTTCATAATCACTGATTTCACCTATATTTAGCAACTTTATAAAAATGGTGCATTTTCTGCCTAACTAGGCAAAACGTCACAATATCAAACTAGTATTACCCTACGTAAAATTTCTACAACATGTAAATAATTGTATCTCCCTAAAATTTTAGTTGATATAAGGGCACAAACGAATCTTAACCCTGAGTTCAGTGGCTTAACTTTCGCACAATTACAGACACTTCTTAGTAGTTTGGGATCTTTTATTAAAATACAGTCGTTCCTAAGTGGCAGAGGCTGTGCCAACTGTATTCTCCAATCTCAAGAGTTCTGACAACAATCCATTTATTTTTCTTCATTTCTCATATCATGACTGTAATATAAAATTAATTCAAAGCTTTTTGCTGACAAATGCAGCATTTCAAAGCAGTGTCACTGAGACAGGCACGATGTAAAAAAAAAGGAAAGAAAAAGAAAGAAAGAAAGAAAGAAAGAAAGAAAGAAAGAAAGAAAGAAAGAAAGAAAGAAAGAAAGAAAGAAAAGTAGGTAGGTAACAGATTGAAGAATTTCACAGTAGTTATAGGATCAAGGTCAATGGCCAAGGCAAAGCCAATGTAGAGAAAATCACCTTATTTGTAAACTCTTTGGCTAAGATCTGAGTGATAGGGATAACCTTTTATAAAATAAGTGAATTCTCTCAGTGATATCAGAAGTGAATGTTAAAAGCCAAGAAGTACTTAAAACTGAAAAGGAAAATTATAGGCAGACTCTTTCTTAGCCATTAAATATTGTTAGCACATACTCCTGTTTTGACATACTAACATAAAAGATAATAAAACTCATAAATCAATTGGCAGTCTGCCTCTAAGATTTACTTTACTCAAACTGGTCAGTTAGAATATTATATATTAAAAATCTTCTTAGCTTCCTACATATAGGGACCTCATAGAGATGAGAAGTTCTAAACAAAGAATGGAGAAAGAAATGTATAGGGACCATCATCCAAATGAAGGATGGTCCTCAGTTATAATGGTTTTAGTATTTTTATCTCAAACTTCTCTAAATTTCCAACTTTGTCACCATCTTATGATAAAATCTGGATGCTCTAAATGTCTACAATAAATCAGTTTTTCATTCCTGTTCTATTTCCACTTCACCTAGGTGAATTAAAATGGACCATGAATGCAAGGTCCACACAAAGTTGGTGGTTCGCTGAAGGTAGTCGTTGGCCTGTACTGGTTCAACACAGAGGTTTTGACTATTCACATCAAAACAAGAAAAACAAGGGTGACAGTGAGTTTTTCTTCTGAGTGAGTTTATATAGTTTATAAGATCTTTTGTCTAAGCCTATCCTTTAATTTGTTGATATTAAAAAGTATTTTATTTTAGGAAATGATATGGATAGTAACTTGGAGCTCCCTTAAAATTTTCAAATCAATGTCTTCTCCAAAGAAAAGCTTGATGTGGGACGCCTGGGTGGCTCAGCGATTGAGCATCTGCCTTCAGCTCAGGGAGTGATCCTGCAGTCCAGGGACTGAGTCCCACATCGGGTTCCCTGCATGGAGCCTGTTTCTCCCTCTGCCTCTGCCTGTCTCTGCCTCTCTCTGTCTCTCTCTCTCTCTGTGTGTGTGTGTGTGTGTGTCTCTCATAAATAAATAAATAAATAAATAAATAAATAAATAAATAAATAAATAATCTTTAAAATAAACAACAAAAAAAACAGAACATAAGGAGAGGAAGGTTTTGTCTTATAAAAAAAAGAAAGGGAAACTTGACAAATCTGTACTAGCTCCCTCTTTAAATTCTACTAATTCTACTAATTTCTACTAAATTTCAAAATCTAAAAACACTGCTCTTTGTGACTTAGCATGTTTGGTCTAATTATTTGTAGGAAGGTGCCCTCATGTTTGGATGAGGCCCCAGCCAGGAAAGGACAGGAGAGGGAAGCAGGAAGGTGGGCTATGAAGGGTAAGTCCTGGGGCTCACCTCTGGGAAAGGAGTTGCCCTTACCACAAGTCCAGGACCAGGACAGTGGGCTCCACCGCTTAGCTGTGTACTCTTATCACCCACCCACTCTGAGTTCACTGTGACCATGTTAAAAGATTGCTTCTAGCTGTATGATTTCATGAGTCTAATCATTTGGGCAATTCACTCTGTGACTTTGGAAACTGACCAATGACAGCATGAAAGCACTGACTGAGATGTCAGTATTTGGATGATAAGTGATATAATGGACCCGTTGACTTCTGGCTTCTCCCCCAGGCATGTGGGATGAGATGGAAGTGAAAGGAGACAAGGAAACCTCAGGGAAGAACATTTTGCCAAGTCCTTCACTACCTCTCCTTTGATATCTTGATCAAGAAATGCACCCAACCCTTCCTTCATTCTCCTCATCTTCTCTTCTATTCTTCACACACATGCACACATGCATGCATTCCTGCTTCCTTCTTGCTACACAAAAGGAGGTTCAGACAGAAGCCCTGCAGGGTCCTCTTTGGTGGTAGCTGGGACTGCTGGTATTGGACAGTGTGACAAATCTCAAAACCTATCAAAAAATTTGAGGGCAAACTCTCAGAGGTCAAAATTTGGGATATTAACCTAGTTAATATTTCTTCCTGCAAGTCACTGATTTTAGACTAATACAAGACCCAGAAGCTAAACTCAATTGCTTTCAGAAAAATACTACTTCTCTCAATGAGAGCAAACACTAACCAAACAAAACATGCAACCCAAATGAACACAGATTTCTAAAAGACAGGAAACCAAAAGCAGCAAGCACTCATCTTAAAATTCTAAGAACCTATCGTAATGTATCTCAAAGATTCAGTTTAGTTCAACGGTATTCTCTAGCTCCTGTGGATATTTCTTTTCCTCAGCCAAATCAAACATTCCTTCAGGGATTTTAGATTAATTTATTAGCGACTTCAGAGTTTTTTCTGTAGAAAATGATGGAAACTATGAACTATGTTTTCTGATTGGGAGATTTAATCCTCCACAAGTGCTCTGGTTTCACAATCCCACAAGTAAGACACTCATGAAAGTGGCTGCCTTTGGATTTGACTCTCACTCATTTTTCTCCAAGTGAACAGGTGCACGTGTGTGCAAATACACACACACACACACACACTCATGCACACACATGATGTGCCCACAGTGAGAACAGGGTCCGCTGTCGTTGAAGACATGGCATGAAACACCTTTCAATGGGAGGTGGTGTGGTGTGCCCCTCTGACCCTTGACAGTTGCTGGCATCAAAAGCTATGCTCAGGTTAGGGGAGGAAGGGGACGCTGACCTGCACTGGCTCAGGGGGAAGCTGGACCACATGTTGCATGCGCTCGCTATGGTGATGTCTTGACTCTTCCTCATAGATCACATCCCTCTCATGCTGGGGAAGGTTTAGGAAGCGACGGATGGTACAGAGGTTCTCCCAGAGGGTGCGATTCTCTGGGCTGGGGTTCTCCTTCCAGCGGAGCAGTTCGCACAACCAGCCCTAGAGAGAGAGAGAGAGAGACAAGGTCACCTGGGTTAATCTGTAGGATTCAGGGCAGCAGAGCATGGCTGGGCTGAAGTCCATTGTCATCCCAGGGTTGCCTATTTTTCTGTCAGAATTATTCCTACCAACCCAAGAAGATACTGCAATAGCCTGGCAACTCTGAAAACCAACCAGTGACCACAGAAGTGGTTACACCAATGCCCAAGAGTTTTCACGCTTGTTAATGACCTTATCATCCTCCCTACTGAACACATTCTCAATGAATTTACAGGTCCTTTTGTAAAAGATACTCAAGCAAGATGACAGTTATCCAATTCTCTGAAAAAAAAAAAAGTAAACTATGTTGCTCAGCTACAATTTTTTAAAATTACCCAGTTGGATAGTTTCCACCCAAAGAGAAGACTGAAAATGAACAAATATGTATTACAACATAGTGAATTCTAAAGGAGGAAAATGTCTGAGTGTAAACAACATTGAACTCTCTAGAAAGGAGATAGTCTTAGAATTATTAGTAACTTCACAAAATAAAAACCACCACCTTAGCTATCATGAAAATATTGTATATTTGCTCCATCTCTTTATGCCTTGGGCTTTAGGCCCTGTTAACCATCCCTTTCCCACCACGGCCACACCTGCAGGAAGGTAGGCAGTTGGCCGGGTCACACCTGCAAATGTGCCTCCCAACTCTGGCATCCGGATGTTCTCTTGCTTGAAACTGCACGAGAAAGAAAATGTAATGCAAATAATGATGGATTATATGAAAATAATACAGAGGATGCTGTCAACATCGCTCACTGACTCATGTCAAAATATTTTACCCAGTAGCTTTCTAACCCATCACTTCCAAGCTACATCGCTAATTTTAAAAACAAGAACTGTCCCACATCACGCGTCTTGCAAAGGAGTAAGAATTTTTCTAAAAAGGTGCATAAATAAATACAAATAACTTTGTAAAAATTAAATCCCCAACTCTCAACGAATTTTATATCCTAACTTGTAAGCCAATGAAAGTTCCTGACATGCATTATAAAAACCCCATATAATATCATAAGCTGTTGTTTGTCTAACTCTCCACTGTGTCTTCTGCCTTTACCCAAAAAAAGGCAAGATTTGATTATCTCCGCTGCATCAGCCAAGACAGCAACACCAGCTGTTCTCATTGTGCAGCCTCTTCCTCACGGCCTCCATGTTAATAACCTGATCATTCCATTTTCTCCTTCAACTGCCGGCTGCAGCACCGCGAAGAGACAAAAACCCAGGCCCATCTGCAGCAGCTGTAGGCACTGAACTGTGAAGCCACTGGGGATTTATAAACTAATCTGTAACACAACACTGCCTTGTTTTTACAAGTGAGAGGCCACATTTGCGCAGACCTGATCTTTTCTTGCAATAAACTGGGAGCTGGGGAGAGTTAGAGGGTTAGGAAGAATGAAAACAAGATATCGAATCATTTGCTTGGAAATGTTTTTTCCAAGCATTTTCATAGACTTTTTTTCAAGTCAACTGAGAGATAGGTAAATGCTGCTTTTCAAGGTGCAACCTATATGAAAACTGAAGACAATCACATTTTTTAGCCTCATCACAAAATAAATGATATTAAAAAAAAAAATCTCCCCGTCCCAAAGTGTTTCCTCAAGGGTTTCTTTGTACAAAGGAAAAGACTTCTTGAGATGGAAAATAAACCAGCTGTGGAAAAATAAGCTCCTCTTTCTCTGTCTTTTCACAGATCTGAATAAGTCTCCAACTGAACTCTTTCAAATGTTTCAAACAGGTATGTTTAACATCTCCTGGGGGAAGCTAGAGCAGAGAGACCAATCACTTAACAGAAAATAAAAACAAAAACCTACGTCTGTTAAAAGATGAAGTTCTGAGATGCCCAGACCTTCAGGAGGACAGCACCTGCTGTTCTGCTCGAGGAGTGAACTGCATTGTGGGAAGCTGCAGCTTGAAAGGAGGCAGGTGACAGCTGAGTGGTATCTCCACTTATGATACCCGGAATGTCTCGCACAACATCCATTGCCGCGTTTGATTTATATGCGCTGTTATAATCTGCACTCATTACAATCACTTAGAACAAACTACAGGCCTCGTTATGGACTGGGTGCTGTCTGCCATTCAGTCTTTAAGAAGTGTGGTGCTCAATTTGCCCACTGACATGCAAGGTCCTGACCTTGAAGCTATTAGGGAGCAGATTAGACACAAGTGTGATCATGTGTGCAGACATAAGCAAACCAAATTAATTTCTGGCACAGGGAGGTAGCCAACAAGACCCTGTTCTTAGGGCACCAGAGAACTTCCTCAAATCCCTGATGGAGCTGAGCTAATAGCATGTTTAAGGGAACCCGGTTTTGAAGATGAAGCACATTCATGGTATTTAGAGGGTTATTAATCTAGTTTCCCCACAAAGTGTTTGCTTGGCTGATCAGATTAAGGGATGGAGCCTTCAACAGTGCACCCCCACCACAGCAGGCCCCAAGAAATCTGTGATACTTCACAGCCTTGGACATATTGCACCATGTGTACCCAGCTGCTTCAATAATTAGCTTATGAATGTATCAGCTGGTTCTGTGATTTTTATAAATAATAACTAACCTACAGAGCAGAAAGATTGTCAAGAGCCTTACAGTAGCACAAAATTGCAAGGTGCTCCGAACTCTAACTTGCTCTTCCACCAAATGTCGATATTCCCTACCAGCGGCGCTCCCGCGATGCCATTTATAAATATTTATTTTGCATTTCACATGGCAATGTATGTTTGTTGGTTTTCTTCATGACAGCCATAATTTACTTTCCTTTTGCTCTCACTGCTCATTCCACGTATTTGTATGCTTACCTTCCAGAAATCTATTCTTCTACCCCACTTCCCCTCTCACCCTCCATCTTTTTATTCACAGGGTCCTTCCACCAGCCCATTTGGGATGCTTATCTGTTTTCTCAATGGGATCTCTTATTAGCTTGTTTGGGGGCTAATGAACGTGTGAGAAAGTGCCATGTTACTGCATGAACACACATGTATGTCAGTGAACCCACCACAGAAGAGATAGAGAGTCCCCACATTGGGATTTTTTTCATTTATATAATTTTTGCATGCCGTCCAAGAAAGTTTTGCAGTATCAGGAAAAAAAAAGTGTAAATGTCAAATAAAACAGTGACAGATGACAGTATTCTCTATTGAATAGCACTGTTTCTGTCGTGCATGTTCAATGGGAACTCATGAATTATTAATAAACAAATCTCCTTTTTCTGTTAAAAATCTCAAGTAGGTTTTTTGTTGTTGTTCCCTGCGTGTTATGTGGAGAATTCCAGGAGAATTATTTTCATTTCAGAAATGCTGATACAGAAGTTTATCTGATTTCCAGCCTTGGTCAGCTCTGTGAGCAGGCGCCATGAACCATGGGGTATATATATACCTCTCTGCGACTGCTCTTTTAGTCTGGCTGTAAGTTTCGATCAAAGGTTAGCTGAATCTTCATATAGTCAGTTTAGCCTTTCCAGTATGGTAAAACTGAGGCTAAGTGAGTTACAGCCAGGAAGCTCAGAGGGTATTCAGCACGGAGCCTTGAAACCTAACTGCTAAGTTCCTGCTCTGACATTAAGTGACTGGGTTACCTTTGGGCAAGTGGTTCCCTTCTTACAGCTTCTGGAATATAACCGTTAAAGGAAGGGTTCACAAAAGATGGTTTCCAAGTTCTCTTTCCAGATCCACATTCCACAGTCTGTTTACCTTGTTATTTGTCAGAAATAGCAGATGATAATTACCCATCAGGGTTAAAGTACAAAGAAGCCACCTTGACCAAGGGATTGAGGGCAACATCACCAGTGATAACATATGCACATCATGAACCCTGTGGTTTCAGGCACTGCAAAGAATGAACACAGCCCAGTCTCTGTGGCAGTCTTGCCAAAAATGCATAACCTCAGTTGAATCACGACAAACCCAAATTGAGAGATGTTCAACAAAATAGCATATCGGTATTCTTTTTTTCTTAAGATTTTATTTATTTATTCATGAGAGACACAGAGAGAGGCAGAGATGCAGACAGAGGGAGAAGCAGGCTCCATGCGGGGAGCTCCATGTGGGACTCAATTCCGGGACTCCAGGATCATGGCCTGGGCCGAAGGCAAGCACCCAACCTCTAAGCCACCCAGGGATCCCTGCATAACAGTATTCTTCAAAAGTGGCATTGTCATTTAAAAAAAGGAGGAGACGTGACTGGGTGGCGGGCACTGAGGTGGGCACTTGACAGGATGAGCACTGGGTGTTATTCTGTATGTTGACAAATTGAACACCAATAAAAAATAAATTTATGATACCAGCAAAAAAAAAAAAAAAGGGGGAGGAGACAGAGGAGGAGAAGGAAAAAAGACCCAGTCACAGACTGCAGAAAAGTAAAGAGAAATAATCACTAACTGCAGTGTGGTCTCTGGATGGGACCTTGGCACAGAAAATGGTCAATAGTGGAAAGACTACTGAGATTAGAAGAAACTTTTTAGTTTAGTTAGTGTATTAAAACAATGTTAATTTGCTGGTCTTGATAACCGCACTGTGGTGATATAAGGTGAGAGAAAGTGAAGTGAGGAATATACAGACACTGTACTATTTTGCAACATTTCTGGGAGTCTGAAATTTGTTAAAAATAAAAAATGTTAAAAAAAATACAAAGAACACCTAAACTTACATCGAAGAAAATCTACACGGAGTCTAAGTGTAATGATGTCAGGGAATTAATGATTGAAATTCTTTTGCCTTCAACCTCTGAACCTAGAGAGGGAATATAAGTTTAAAGGCTGCATTCTTGCAATCAATGGTTAAAGTGTTCCCAAGCATTCAGTGTGTAAGTAAATAATATCTAAAAATATCTCATTTTAATCATCTAATCAGCCCCTTAAACAAATATGTTTCCTTCAGATGAAAAAAGAATTCTTACCACACTTTCCAACTATGCAGGTGAGGCAACACTCACACAATCCATGTGTTCCTGAAAAGTTGCATGTCAATCTAAATTTACAAAGCAAATCATGTTGCAAATGTATTAGGACTCTTTATGACTTGAAGAAATGTGCCATTATTTCTTTTCAAAAGATGAATGATAACCTTGATCTTCTAGTAAGTTGACAGTTTTATTAAAGATTTACCTAAATAAGATACCCCTCATTCCCAATTCAAAAACATTAAAAAGGCATAATAAGAACCACAATTTGCTCCTGTTTTTCTTTCTTGGTTTTGTCTCTCATCAATTCCTCTACTGACTTTGTGCTCCAGCCATTGTGAGTTACAGACCCTGAATTTGGTTGGTATTCCCATTTCCATGCATGAACTGTGCGGTATGTACCTACCCATCTGTGATTTCTCTTTAGTTTTAACCAAAGGTTGGTTGAATATTCATATAGTCAGTTTAACTATTTTAGTACGGGTGAACTGAAGCTAAGTGAGTAACAAGTGTTTGACCACAACTAATATTGCTCATGTTACTTACTCCCTTGGCTGAAATGTCTCATACACAACCTTCTGTCCCCCCTGAGAAGCTATATTCCAAAGCTCAGCTGACATGGTCTCACCTGATCTGAAAGAACTGTTTGCTCACTCCTGCATGACTCCAAAGCATTTTGCTTATGCTCTTCTGTGATTTGATGATGATTATTATTACACGGGGGCATGTATGCATCCCCATTGGAATGGTCGGTTCTTGATGAGGGTGGAAGGAAAGGGTTGGTTTCTTACTCGTTTCAACATTCTCACAGCGCTGCAGTTCCTTACACACAAAAGATCCTAAATAAATGTTCATTAGATTTAACTGAAATTATCTGAGTACATAAAAATGAGCCTACTGGAATGTTTTGCAGCCTCAAATTCAGAGTTATAGTTGGAGAGGGGAACTGTTTCTCAGAAGGAACCCTGTCAATGTTCTGAGGCTTGTTTTCCCATCTCTAATGCCCAAATATGATTTTTTTTAAATGGAGTGATCTAATTTACATTATATATTCATGCATTATATATACTATATAAAAAATAGTGATAAGTCTGTCAGAACATTAATTCAGTTTGTAATCTTGTATTCAGCACCCATATATTATGTGCCATGCAATGTGCTGGTATGTTACATATATCATTTGTCTTGATTATTTTTACTAACCAGGTTAATTGAGATCACCAGCATGGAAGTGAGTATTCTGACAATGAAGCTCAGGAAAAATATCACAATAGAGAATGACATATATGGTGGATCTTGAAACATAAAGATGGATTTCACCACGTAGGGAAGGGATGTGATCAGAAGCATGTTCCAAGCAGAGATAATATTATCAGCAAATGCAGAGATTTAGAAAATTATCATAAATAATTGGAATTATTTAGGAATGAGAAACAACTTTGTTAGCTAATGCAGTCTAGAAAGAGGTGGGCTCAGGTTAGAAAGAATAATATGCAAAGAAATTTCATCTTAATCCTATGGGCCTTGGGAGCTACAGAAGACTTTTAAGTGATATAACAAAGAATTAACTTTTCCTTCTTTTTTCTTTGCTTTGCTTTCTTTCTTCTTCCCTCATTCCTTCCTAACAAGAAGTCCTTAGGGAAAAGACTATGATAAAGTCAAGAATACCACTTATCCTAGCCTATACACAAACACACACATACACGTGTGTGTGTGTGTGTGTGTGTGTGTGTGTGTGTTTGTATATTTTTTTTCTTTCACTGCATATCAGGACCCACAATGGCCTGGTAATGGTAACGTACATACCTCATATGGTTCACCCAATAGGAGTTTTCACTCTAACAAAAAAAAATGACATGTATTGTAAACCCCAATCTCTTTTTTTAAAAATCTGTTCTCACCATTTTAACCATTTTCTTTTCTCTCTGTGTGTGTTGTTGTTATTCATATGAGATTTTTTTAAAGCTTTCCTGGATTAAAAATGATTCAGAAAGGGCAGTATTATTATTTCAGTTATAGAAATTTTAAAGGTCTAAAATTTTCAAGTAGACAATACCTGAGCGATATTCTCCAAACTACATACCAAAGGCTGAGCATTCTCAGCCTCCAAATAACTTCCCAAATAACCAGGGAGGTCTTTCACAAAATGATAATATGACCAGAGTTTGAGTTTGAACCCCAGTAGAGATGACTTTGAATCCCAGAAGCTCCAAACCTTACCCTTAAGTGATGGGGGAGGGGAAGCAAATGGGAAGGCAAGAGTTCCTGTCCGTGGTACTGAAATGTCACTGCGTACTAAGTTACTTGTTTTCCTACCCAGGACACTGGTAATGACGCCAACTTCTCCCAGGCCCCATGTTTTTCTCCTTAAAAAATAAATAAATAAATAAATAAATAAATAAATAAATAAATAAATAAATAAATAAATTAGAATTAAGTTTTATGTCAGTCACAAATTTCCTAGTTTCTATAATATTTCAGAATAAATAAAAACTTAAGATTTGCTTAGCAATAAACACGTTTGTAGCCTAGTCTGAGCTACAAAGAGAGAGACAGAATAAATAACCGTTCCTGTTAGGTAAGGTTTACTTGCCTTGAAGGCGGGGCCTTCTCAGTCGTTATGTTGTAATGTGCTTCCCAATGTGCCTAACACGGAGCTGATAAGTGAATTCAATCTACAAATAGTAAGTAACCTCCACCCCCTTTGCCCCTCTAGGAACTCCAATGAATGAATCAGTCAGCAAATGAACAGTTCTTCAGGAGAATGACTCAAAGCTTCTTGCACAGAAATGTAAAAGGCCATTTACTCACCCACATCCTCAATACAGAAAATGTCAGCATATGTAACCAAAAGGAAATGTTTTCTGAGTGTCTCAAAAGAAAATTCATATTATTAACCACAGACAGTCGCTTTCTAAATGGAAGCACATAAAGTCCCCAAACAAACTTTTGTAACTGTGAAAGGATTTCTCTTCAGCTGGTTGAGACTCTTCTGAAGTGTGAAATGAGCCAGATAATATTCAGCTCTTGTTTCTTAGTCACCAAATTCTCTTTTCATGAATCCAATAAGTGTCTATTAAAATAAATAAACCCCCTAATGATTCAAGATAACCTAATCAGAAAACTGAAATGGATAAAACGCTAACTGCAAGGGAGACTTGTCAAGGGCTTCAGTGACTCTGACGAGGAGGTCATCTAAACCTGAAAAGGGTCTGTGCTAAGCATTTGGTTACAGTTCAAGGTTAATTACTTTATACCTTGAACGTGTTAAGTAAAAATGATCTGCTTCTTCTTGTATTTTTTCAAGACTATACACCAAGTTCTAAACTATTTTCACGGGGACCAATTTTCAGCTGTCTCTGGGCATGTCTCTCACATTTCTATGGATGTGTTTGTAAAGATTGAATCTGTAATTGAGTGTAATGAAAATTTTATTTCAGAACAACTTCTTAACTTCTGTTATGGATGGCTCAAGACAAGAGGGGATTTCATAAAATCTTGTTGCCCTTCTTTCCAAAGATATATGGGATAAACATAGCTACATAATAATGTGGAGATCTGGTATGATTTTATACAAATATATACACAGATACATACATGCATAAGTGGGAACATGCAGCTGAAAATGAAAAAGCCATCCATGTTTATCAAAAAGATGAATGAATCTCAAATCCTATACTTCTCCACTTAAATACTAGAAAGGTATTCACAGCAAAATGTGCTAGGCTGAAACATCAAGCAGAGAACAACCAAATATTTCCAGTTCCTGACTTCAGGTCCAAATTCCACATACCTGTGACATAATGCTATATATTTCACAAACTGCCTCAAGAACTTAGAAGTGTAGGGGGTAAAAAAACCCAGACACAGCAGGAAACTATGAATGAGACTTTTTTTTTTTTTTTTTTTTTTTTAAAGATCAGAGCTGGGACCCAAGTGAGACAAGCAACCAACTAATGTGCAAAATTTAAGGATTGTGGCTCTGAAAGCTTCTGCCTTCTTAAAATTTGCACCAGCTTCCCTCACCCTGGTCTCTGCTCTGTGAAAGGAAGAAAATCCAACAGTTTCCACAGCAAAGTGATAGGAACTCTTCATAGGTACCAACATTCTCCACCTATAAGAACCCTGTTTAACCCAGTGTGCTCTTTGTAAGAGGGCTGGGAGGGCTTGGAGAAATAGTTTTACTATGTCAAATCATTTGCTTCACATGTAAGTTTCCAAAGGTGCCATGTCACCAATTGGTAAATAATGTAACTCGAGGATCTCTGTGGTGGATATAAAAATGTGCTTAAAGCCAATACAAAAACTTGAGGTATAGGTAAAGGTATTCGATATTTTAAAAACTGCATAGAACTCTGTGATTAATCTTCATCCATATCTAATTAAGGGCTCTCTTAAAAGCTAGTTTTAGGGCATGAAACATTAACATAATTAATTGTAGGGACAGTAAAAAGAACCCAATTTCTCACTATAAGGTTGATATAAAAACTGAGATCTTGAGGGAATTTCTGCTGATAATCTCTCAACAAAATGTAATCTTTTGAGATGATGCTGAGAAAAAAAAAGGCAGAGAATGAAGGGCTCAATTTGATGCTTAAACATCGTGTTGACTGCCTACTTTAGTCTGGCATTTGGGGATGTTGAGAAATCTAATTTCCTCACTACATGGCATGATAACTTTTTTCAAAGGGTAATTGTAGTGTACATATATTAATTTTTTTCACTTGAATTTAGTGGCTAGCCCTGAACTTGTAGTAAACATGTCCCAATTGACAAAAGTAGAAACTGCTCCTTGATAGGCTGTCAGTATGATGCCATTATAAAGAAACCTGCCCAGCAGGAAGAGGCAGCTACTCAGGCAAGGCTGCATGCCTCATTAGCTGGCCTTACCTGCTGAACATGAGAGCAAATGCAAAATCATCTCAGTTGGGACTGAGACCACCCGACTCATCTTACACACAGTATCACATAGCTACTGCTGCCTGTCACTTCTTATACCAGGAGATGGGGCAGCCAAA
This sequence comes from Nyctereutes procyonoides, assembly GCF_905146905.1. NCBI lineage: Eukaryota > Metazoa > Chordata > Mammalia > Carnivora > Canidae > Nyctereutes > Nyctereutes procyonoides. The sequence continues at coordinate 8,616,031 of NW_026575132.1, forward strand.
TATCGACTTCCAATAGCCTGAGCTATCCCAGTTCTAATAGAGCCATTTCCATAAAGGGAACATAATAATATAAGATAAATGTCAGACATCTTTTTGAGCAAAGTGGCAAAACCTTGATCTTTGTGTGATATTTTCCAAAGGCTAAGAAACTAATAATGAGATAAAAGGCAATATTTTATACTTTGTAAATTTACTTTCCTATATGAAAAGTTGGCCATAAAAAAATAATTTTAGCTTGTCTTATAATTATGTGTTGTGCACTATGATTTCAATTAGGATATAAACACACGTGCACATCCATACACACACACTACGTGTTAGAAGGACTCTAAAATATGAACAGTAACTATCTCTGCACTGTAGACTTACAGGTGATTAATGTTTTTACCTTTAAACTTTTCTTCATTTCCTAAATTTTCAAAAATGAAAATTACTTGGTTATTTAAGTAATAACCATAAAATACAGGTTACTTCTTTAAAAAAAGAAATATGTACAACTAAATTCTGCCTGGGGCATTTTTGAGAGACACAAAAGTAAAGATTAAATGTGGTAACCCATGACCAAATGAAGTAAACTTGTTAGCACATATACTGAATGTGATTAAAAACTCCAGGGCAGCCTGGGTGGCTCAGTGGTTTAGCGCTGCCTTCAGTCCAGGGCCTGATCCTGGAGACCGGGATCGAGTCCCATGTTGGGCTCCCTGCATGGAGCCTGCTTCTCCCTCTGCCTGTGTCTTTGCCTCTCTCTCTCTCTCTGTGTGTGTGTCTCTCATGACTAAATAAATAAAATCTTAAAAAAAAAAAACTCCAAAAGCAAAGAGCAATAAAAGAAACAAACCAAATAATATATCCATTATTTTTCTTTATATAAAGTTGTCTGTCTTTCCTTTGTTTCCACTTTATTTTAAAAGGACCTGCCATGAAGAGCTGCATATTTTAAATCATTCAGCCTGTTAAACAAATCAGAGCATCTATAAGAAAAGATTTTATGATAGGGAAGGAAATTCATAAAATCTGAGTTTGCAATCTACATCTAAAGCATAGGTAGCCTTCTACTTAGGAATACAATTTATTAAGTCAGTAGGAACATGGAATACATTTTTTTTGATGTAAACATAAGTGATAAGGAAGGAATAAAGGTCAGAACACAAAATCTACTTAATCCTAATGTACATGAAGCGTAGAACACACTGAAACCCAATCACCATGGAGAACACAGCTTTGATGGGGAAAAGGATTTCAGAATTGTGTACTGGAGCCCAGAAACTCATCTTCCCCAGCTGCAGTGGGATCATAATTATGGCTCCCTCTCAAATTTCTTTGTGCAGGAGGAATAAGGACTCTCTTACCCCTGATTCTAGTGCTAGCTCCTGCAGCTTGTAGCATTGGGAAAGTGTGTGGCAAGGAGGGGAACTCCAGAGTCTTTAAATCTTGGTGGAGATAAGGACATGCTATGTCATCTCACCAAAGAGCCCCCGGGTCCCTATCTATTCCCAGATGACTTCCTCTGGGGTTGGCCCTGTCATCACCAGCATCTGAGATTTTAAAACCAGGTTACAGATCTCTCCTTTTTGCAATGTGTCAGCCTTCCTCTACTTTTCTAAATACAGTAAGCACTCCCCCCATCACCACCACCATAAAAAGGGGAAACAAACCCAGTGCCCTTTTAGAGTTTTTATTCGTTTGTCGGCTTTTGTTTTATTTTTTTTTAAATGGGGAAAGGGAGAACAGAAATTGAAATAAGTCCCTTCCTGTTTACCTACTCTATTCTCACCCAAACAGAGTAAGAGAAGGTAGTCACCTATTTAGGGCTGGGGCTTTGGGTACATAAATAATAAGGAAAGATGTACTCTCCTTGCAAAAAAAGCCCACCAACTTTATTAGATCATCATCAGCATTCTATGATGCTGTAAAAACAAGAAGAGGTCAGCATACGAGAGAAACAATGAATTCGTTTCTGGGGAAAGGAAAAGGGTGTCAAGAGGAAGAAATGTGGCTGAAGATGCTTCACAAAGCACATGGCCAGTCCTGGAGGAGTGCAGCAGGCCACTGTGCTTCCTCTCTCTGGATTTCCATCTCCCAGATTCTGTGTGTGATAAGCCACAGTAGGGGAGGAAGGGGGAAAGCAACCCCATAGAGGCTAAGGGGAACAGAGATGATGAGAAGCTGCGGAGGAACAAGGAGTCCCTAAGCCTCTCAGTCTGCACTCTGGGGCGTCCATTCCCTGGTGGCCCTTTGTAGGTAAGGGTCATACTGAAGTGATGTAGAAAATGTCCTGTATGGGGGATCCCTGGGTGGCTCAGCGGTTTGGCGCCTGCCTTTGGCCCAGGGCGCGATCCTGGAGTCCCGGGATCGAGTCCCACGTTGGGCTCCCTGCATGGAGCCTGCTTCTCCCTCCTCCCGTGTCTCTGCCTCTCTCTCTCTCTCTCTATGTCTATCACAAATAAATAAATAAAATCTTTAAAAAAAAAAAAAAAGAAAGAAAATGTCCTGTATGACTTTAAATTATGGCTCCTACTAAGGACCCGCCAACTAAAGACTTCTAGTTCACATAACAATCACCAACTATGGTGTATTCTCTCCTATGAAGACCATCAACAATCTGAATATTCTGAAGAGAGAGAAAAAAAAAAAAAGATTATCCTCAGAATTCACACGCATATACAACACACACACATACACACTGATCCTAAACTGAAATGAAGGGAATGTGAAAGGTGAAACAAACAGATATGCATAAGCATACCTTTTCCTCTTATTCTTGCCTTCTGCTTTTGCTTCTTTGGCTCCTTCTCTTCATGGGAGAAAAAGGCAAGGGCAGATAGGAGACGTGCAGTGCACCGGGATGAGAGACTGGCCATGCATAAGGAAGGAGCTAGAGCTGCACTGGACAGAGGGCTATAAATGCATCCTGATGTAACTGACTTACACACTATGGAAACACACACACACACACACACACACACACACACACACACACACTCCAGCAATATACCGTCACCAATGGGACCAGAGACGAAACTGCACAAAGTCGTCATCCTCTCGACTCCTTGTCTGAAGCTCTCCTCCCACCGTGTCCCTAAACACTTACAGGTCACAAGGACCATCCTGACCCACCACCCTAATCTCTCTAAAATTTTCCTTTCTTTTTTCCTTCTAACTCCCATTCGAAGCTTGCCTAACACAAAGTTTTAGGTATTATTCTTAATAGCTGATGGCAATGATTCACACCAAAGAGTGGATGAGTTTAATGGAAGGCTTGTTTCTATTTTAAAAGAAATTTAAAATGGAAGCACAGGGGCTGCTATGCATATCTGAACTGGGTCTTCAAGATGCCCAACCTACCCCAGGTCACAACAGTTCCTAATTAAATGTTCTTCTGATTTCACATCCAAGAGAACAGAGAGCCCTTGCTATTCTTCTGCCTCACTCACAAGAACTTCTGCTTCCTCCAAAAAACACACAGAGAGAGGGAAGAAAGGGAATGCAGGAAAGGAGAGAAAATCTTCATATTCTCTGTCTTCATAATCCAATAAAGAGGATGCAGACACTTCCCACTGCAGCTTGGAGAGGCTAAGTATTTCGGCCAAAGTTCCATGACTAGTCACACTCACACACACACCTTATAGATACATGCCAAACTACATATGCAAGGTACCAAATCATGCAACTAATTTCACAAAATATGCTCTTTATGAGGTAAATGCTGGTACATTCACGAGGGAGTGAATATCTTATGTTAAATTGCCTTTGAAACTATCAGGTAGGTTCACTTTGTTTGGGGGTACCATTTCTTAAAATCTCCCCACTTAAAAAAAAATCTCCCCACTTGATTTGCCAGTCCAGTCAGCTATCTACCTACAAGAAGGCCCCCCACTCATAAATGAGAATGAGATCACTGTCCCAATGAAAAAAGGTAAAACCTCAAAGCACCTTACCCCAACTAAGGCTCAATCTTACCCTTCAACTTATTAATTCTCAGAACTACATTTTCCTCCAGATTCCATGAAATCGAGGCTACTTCTTCAGGAGGCATCAAAAATTTGGCAAGCCAAGCTTATGCCAACTGGCAGATACAGCTTTCAATCAGTCACCTGAATTATTTTGGGAGGCTGGAGGCATCACCATTTCCAAAAGCCATAGTGCCAAGTCAACAGAAAGATTACAGGCAGTCTGAATCAAGCTCTTAGACTATGGGCTTCAGGTTTTCTTTAAAGCTGCTTATGAAAGAAGTGAGTGAAACTTTGATATTTACGTCAAGTCACAACCAAGGGGTAGGTTTGCAAAATCAATTGTGTAGCTTTATACTCACTGCACATTTACCACATATGTCCTTTATTACACAGTGGAAAACCATTAAATGCACAGTAGTTTTGCCAAGTGGCATTATGCATTTAACAGCTTTATTCGTTTAACAGCTCCAACTCTCATTATATTTTGCCATGTGGTACATGGGATTTTATGCATTTAACAGTTTAAGAAGGCTCTATGGTGTTTTCTTTTCATGTATTTCATACGATGGTTGGACATCGTATCTTAGCAAAACTGTATTTCAATGATTTCATTGATGAGCGAAGAGTAAGAATAACCAGGAAAAATTACTACACTGAAAGGGAGACGAATATTCCAATTTTCTTCAAAATTCCTTGATATTCTACTCCTTTCTGTTTATCAACATCTGAAAAATAAGTAAGGTTCCTGCAAAACTATAGGTAAAAAAGGCTATTCCCAAAACAATGTAATTAGTCTAAAAACAATATTTAGCTATCTACCATTTTTAAAATGATAATTTAATTTTCATTGAAAACCCTTCCTGCTTAATAGAAATACAATATTCAGTAACTCCCTTTCTTTTCAGCACACAACAGGAGATCTGTTAAGGAGATGCTGGACCATTTTACCATTTACATATGTGGGATGGAAACATTTGTCATGCAAGGCCACAGAGGAAATCAAGCTCCGAATCAAAGGACTCTCAAAATTATGCTTCAGCTAACTTTTGTTTCCTCCACCCTGCACTGGATAATTATTCATCCTAGGGATAAATAAGTCAGCACCTCAACCTAACGCATTCTAGGATAGGGTAGTAGTTATCCCTTTAAACGAATTGAGACAGATAGTGGCTCCCATCAACTGTTGCTGCTTTCAGAAATAAAAAACCGAAGCATCTGCTTACCCTTTTCCCTGGAGCATTCCATTCCCCACAATCCCGGCACTGAGAAACTGTACTGGATAAGCTTCTATGTTTTTCTGTTATCAATTTTAGCACTCATTCTGGGACCCCCTCCCCCACATGTATTTTCTCCTGGAAAAAACAACTGTATTTTACACATAAAAGAAACACCTGACATGGCAAGGTGTCTCTGGGGCTGGTGAAAAGAGGTTATTATAACAAAGTCAGCAGTTCCCCTGGTGGGAATATGAGAGGGGATAAGACAAGATTCCAACTGGGTCTCAGGAAGATGCTATTTTGTACATGCTAAGTTTTACTCAAATATGAAAAAGAGAGAGGGGGAAAGAAAGAAAGGGGATATACATAGCAGTGCTTAGAATTATGAGAGAAACCATTCAAGGCTGATTCCTTCTAGAAAAAAAAAATCCCTAAAAGAAAAAAAATCTGGGTTTCAACTTAGTCTGTATTTTGAACTCCAATGGGAATAAAAGCAAACCGTAGAGCAAAAGGCAGAACACGACAGGTTCCCTAGGGATTATTATTGTTATTATTATTATAGGAACAGATGTATTTTTATTGGTGGGAGGAGGAGAATGGTCTAATTCCAGCCCTCGCTTTCGCTCTTTTAAAAAACCACTCACCTGACTTTTATTTGCAGCCACTTTGGCAAACAGGGCTTGAGACACCTTGGCCCTTTTCATCTCCTGTTGGATCTCATCATAAATGGCAGCTGTGATGTTGACGTTGGCGCCGTCCACCTTAATGGGGAGGTCTGTTGTCGGTGTCGAGGTTTTGGCCTACCAAGAGACCATGAAAATAATAATTTAAAAAGTGCTGCATTCAGCCCAGCCATCTGTGCAGAAATTATCAAAGGATTTCAGTCAGCTGATGCCAAACTGCATTAGCTACAAAGGGACACTTCCTGTCCATTATTCTAATCGGGTTAATTGTGATTGGAAATAATTGCAGTGCATTCCTATAGGACATGCAGAGTCCTGTCAACCCTGTGTGCTTTTCTTCACAGTATCCTAGACAGTTCACAGGTAGGATGGCAACTCTAGGCACCAAACTGTAAGAGATCACCTAACTGTAAAACAAGCATGCAGAACACACAGTTACCTTTTTCTTTCTAAAAATGGCACACCTTGGAGGAAGAGCCAATTCTTCCAGAAAAAATGAGTAAATGGGTAGAGGTCTCTAAATAATAAATTATTACTCAATTTAATGCACTCCCCTGAGTCTCTCTCATTCTTTATTAAAGCTTTACATATGTCATTTGAGTATGTATGGTTTCCCATCATTATCATCATTATGCTACCCAGACAGTCACCTAATTTCACCTAGGAAATCAGTGGAAATGAAACAAAATTTCATTTCATAAAACTAGGCTTCAGAATGCCTTTGATGTGCCATTTTCATTTCCTTAAACTCATATTGTGGTTTTATGTATTCTGCTGTGCTCGTTTTAATTGAATGATTTCCCATCAGCTTCAGAGACAAATGAAGGACAATATAGAAGGTGTCTGTACTTCTTGGGTTAAGATAAACCCAAAAACACTTGCGTCTCCAGGATCCAAAAGACTCTCAGCAGCATTTACTCTGGTGGGAAGTCTTCTCAGAGCGCCTGGCAGCAGGACTCCAGGAGAAGACACCAATTTTTGGTTCCTGAGCACCTGGCTGATTTGAACTAAACTGGGTATTTTCTGGTCTCCACTTACCCTAGAATCCCAAACCAAGGCAGTGGTCACCAAATCATTACTTTCCTTCTACGGATGCCCTGAATCAAGCAGCATTAAGACTTGGAGAAAGACAGCATGTAGTCTGGACACTGGGATCATGCTCAGTAGCATCCTGAAGCTGGCATTAACATCATAAGTTTCTATGAAGGCTTTAATTCCTAAGAGTGCTCACTGACTTTTGCATTCTCCTCTCTCCATGTCTCCCACTATTTTCTAATTACTAAAAAATAATAATAACTACAATGTATGCAGTATACTTTTTTTATTTGCCAGGCACTCCAGTAAGTGTTTTACTTTTGTTATTTAATTCTTTGAGGAACCCAATAAATCAGACTTTATTATTTTCATTTTACTGAAGAAGACAACTGAAAAGAGTATACTTAACTTGCTGGAAGAACATGCAGCAGCAGGTGAAGGAACCATGATCTGAACTCAAGTGTTTCCAGCCCCAGAGCATTGGGTTTGGGGCACTGTGCTATCCTACCTCCAAAATCTCTACTTTTGTCTGGGTGCTGTTTTACAAGTACCTTCTTGCCTTCTAGTTTGGGGTCTTCCCATAATAATTCAATTTTCTTTCTTTTTTCTTTCTTCTTTCTTTCTTTCTTTCTTTCTTTCTTTCTTTCTTTCTTTCTTTCTTTTTTTCAAGAAACTTTTTCTTCTCAAAATTTCTAGTTAATCCACAGTGCTTTTTCTGGTAAGTGCATATTTTAGCATATCACTTCTGCCTTTCTCAATTAAAATTTTTTCATTAGCCTCATTGACTGTCTCATCTTATTTGACTAGCCAAATCTTCTCTAGAACCCCCAGGGCTAAAACAAAACCCCTCAGGGCACCATTATATATGGTCAGGAGCCCACACCTTGTGACTGAAACAACCAGAGTTCAAATCCTAGCTTTATCACTCAGTTGTGCGAACCCACACAAATTATTTAACTCACTAAAAACCCGTTTTCTTATCTATAAAATGGGAATAACAACACAAAATGGTCATGATTGAATTCATGCAAAATGCTTACAATACCTGATACATAATAAGTGCTCAATAAATTATCATTCTTATCTTTATACTGTTGTTTTATTGTTATTAAGTACATCAAGAAATGCCATCCAACTCAAAGAATATGAGAAGGGACTCTGAAGGTTTAATTTAACATTTTAAATTTCTTCATTTGTTTTGAACCAATAATAAATTGTTGATGGGGTCTGGGAAATATTCTCTAACCAACAGGAGGCTGCCTGGGTGTTCTAGAATGCTGACTCCAACTAAAAGCCTTATCAGTGGGTACTCCTCTAACATTTGTTCTCACAGTGAAAGCTTTACTAAAGATCTTTACTACTAAGATACGTATGTAAAGAAGTTTGAGTCATAGATAATCCGTAAATGCTTTTAAAAACTTTAATAGCTTCCTTTTCTCAATGTTTAACTAAGAGAAAAAGAAAGTTCCAGACGATGTACACATGCCACTTCCATGACTGTATTCTCAAATATATTTTGAGAAAAGGATTTTTTATTTATTTTCAGAAACCTCAAAATTGTGAAATTAAATGATCAATTTCCCTGTTATTCTTGTCCATAAAGGGCACTTCTCCCTAGGAATTTTCTAGATGAGATTTTTTTTTGCTATTCCATAAAGCAAAATACTGACTCTGATTGTTTTGCCTGGTAAATTAGTCTGGCTCTGAAAGCTATCATGTCTTGAAAAAAGGTGTCTAAGAAATAATCACACTAGAAAAATATTACAAAGAAGCAGAAAATTCACCACCCAGACTTGAGTTATTTTCTAACAAGCAAAAGTGACTTTCTGAGAAGAGTTGGTTAAACAGCCATGAAGCATGGCTGGACTCTGTAATGATTTAATGGGCTTCAAAAGTGGCAAAAATATTGGTGAATTTAATAGAAGTAAATATTAGTGCAAATTAACAACTTGTCCAGTTCAATAGCTCAATATGTATGCCTCAAGATTTTTAAAAATAAATAAAATGAAAAAAGCTTGGTCACACTCATCCAAAGTAAGCAGTCAAGAGACTTATTTTTGGTTTAACAGTAACTAAAACCCATAATTCACCAAAGACTAGAGTGTAAGTATCACAATTTGGCACTGCATGACAGAAAATGATCTTCAATTAAAAATCTACTGCAGAGCAAAAAAAAGAAAAAGAAAAAAAAGAAAGAAAGAAAAAAAAGTTATGGTGTGTGAAAAAAATGGATATACTTGAAAAAGCTCAAATATTTCTACTAGAATAAAATTCTGCTTCTATGTTTAATCAGTTCCTTGGAAGTTACCAGAAAACACTCATAATACCAAAATCATATCTATGCAAAAAAAAAACAAAAACAAAAACAAAAAACAACAAAAAAATTCAACAGAACCCTTTGATTTCAAAGTACCTATTTTTTGAGATTGTACAAATGTGTACCTTATTAAATATGTTTTGAGACCTAACTTGCAGCCATCCTAGCAAAAGTAAATGAGATGGCTTTATCATAAATCTACTGACTAGTAAAAGTCTGGGGGAAATAGAAGTGCTACAATGATGGCTCAGATGTGAACTAGAATAGTCGCTTAGCTGACTCGAGACCTTGACCCTTTAGTTAGGACCTCTGAAGCACATGGCATCACTAGATGTATGCATTGCAGGAAGACCAGATCCGAATGCTTTTAAAGAGTGGAAAAAGGAGGGAAGGAAAGCTGAGTCATCATGTTCTGCAGGAAGGATCACCCTAGGAAGGAAAATCATTAAGGCCTACTTTCCACGTCTGTGTTCTGAAGGATCACTGAATGATCTCCTGAACAAATCTCATCCAGACACTGCACGTGAATGCTTCTACCACGCACAGATTTCTTCCCCATTTTGTCTTTTTCAGATTGCATAAAGAAGAGCTTGGATTACTCTATGTGTCCCCTGCCCCCAACCCTCACCCAGTATCCAAATAAATATACAGTTTAAGGAAAAGCAGTGTTCTTGCTATGCAAACTCAGTTTCAACTCAAATCCCCTGACCCTGTCTTAGATAACTAAGCAGATGTGTGTAAACATTCTAAGGCCTATCCATCCACCCACTCCTGCCCTTTCTATGAGAAAGAATGGTATTTTTCTAAAGGGACAGAAATACCGTATGACACAGTAAAGGATAACCACTATTACACGGTCAGAGCTTTACATTCTCTGACCAATATGATCAGTGAATAAAGGAATCCTTGAGTTACATCTCTTAGTTTTTGAGAGAAATACAGTATCAATAAAGGCAAGAGGTTTCCAAGGCCAAGAGTGAAAAGTCAGTGGAGCAAATATCTCACCTGAGGGGTTCGGGAGGAGCTGGGACTGCTAGAGGCTGACGAGACCATGCTCACATTGGGGTTCATGCTCCGCTCTCTCTCGTCCTGGTATATGCGATCCCGCTCCACTTCTGGCAGATTGAGGAAATTCTGCATTGCCCTCAGGTTTACTAAAAGAGACTGAGAGGCTGTCCGAGGGTCTTCTTCCTTACGCAAAATCTCAGACAACAATCCCTGATTAAATGGAAAAGAAAAAACAAGAAAAAAACAATAACAGGCCAAGTCATATCTGCAGGTATGTGTATGGTTTCCATCATCTCTCCCCCTCCCCCTTTGTTTAGTGTACCAGCTGGCTGTGATGTCAAGAACCTCAGTCTAATTGCTGAGGGTTCTCCAGCAGGAAGATTTTGTGGGAATGTGCTTGCCTTCCAGGGCTGTGCCTTATTCTGGACTGTTCTATTCTGACACTTTATCATCACTGTAATAATCGTCAGCATACAGAGATGCCAGCTAGCAAGGTAGGCGCTCGGAAGGCTTGTGAAACTGCAGTTACCACCAGGTGCCTCCTACAAGTATTTCAGGAACTGTTAGAACTCTCTCTGCTTGAAACTGGGAACACTTGGCAGTCCTGCTCAGCTTTACAAATCTGCCAAGTTTGGTAAATTTAGTTCCGACATTTAAACAGCATGGGAGATTTACATCGACTTAAAAAAAAAAAAAAGTTTGGCTGAATTTCTGTGTGACCGGCCACTGTTTTCAATATAGATGTTTCTCATGGTAAAAAAAAAAAAAAAAAAAGGAAAAGAAAAAAAGGGGGGGGGGGAGAAAGACACAAAGCAAATGGCTGTAACTTGTGTTAACTCTCTGATGGCTTCTCAATCCACATACATAATTGGTATCCTTGTATATGGTCCTGAGGGCACCCAAACCTTTTTTCTGAGATGCCCTTCTGGTGGAAGCTCTAATCCTACCATTAAAAGCAATGGAAATAGAGTCACATCTGGTGAGTGATCAGAGCACACATCAGAGAATGCCATGTATAGGCTCAGATAATTTTTGAATATGTGACTCATCCATATAGAAAGCTTTAAATAGGAAGTTAGTGTTTTCATGTGCTCTGATGGTAGAGAACTCACAAGGAAAAGGAAAATGTTGACAAGTCTAGAGAAAAGTAGTATCTACTCAAGAAAAGGGCTGGAACACGTAAGTACTTTGGGTAAAAGCTAAACCATTTCAATTCTGCACTCTTGTTAGATTATCACACAGAGACATCACTTTACACTTCTGACTCAGGGCATCTCTTCTCAGGGTACTATGAAACCAGAGTCTGGGATTATCATCCAGGAAGAGCTAATTCTAGCTCTGTTAACCTCTGTGTCTTAGAATACCTAGGGCAACCCAAAATGGTAAAAAGTAGATGCCAAAGACATTTCCACTGAGGGGAATATTAATGCAAAGAACACATTCAGATTTGTTAAATATAACTTAAATATAAAGAGGTATTGTATGGAAGAAGCATATACAGTCTCTGGTTGGCCAGAAATCTTCAGGGTAAGGTAGGCAATTTAAAAAAATAAGTAATTACATTATAATGTAGTAAAGCAAATGTCACAAGAATGTGCATCACAAAACTATCAGCACTCCAAGGAGGTAATTACCACTTAAAATATCACATAAGGGGATCCCTAGGTGGTTCAGTGGTTTAGCGCCTGCCTTTGGCCCAGCGCATGATCCTGGAGTCCCGGGATCGAGTCCCACATCGGGCTCCCTGCATGGAGCCTGCTTCTCCCTCTTCCTGTGTCTCTGCCTCTCTCTGTGTGTCTTTCATGAATAAATAAATAAAATCTTAAAATAAAATAAAATATCACGTAAGACAATTTATAAGAAATCTATGAGTAGTATGCCACATGATACTTCTGCAACATGGGTGTCATGCTGCTTGGATTAGAGAAGTCTTTGCAAATAAGAATACAACATGCCATACAATGAAGCTAAAAGAAATGCTAGTAAGTGTCTGTGTGCACGCATGCCCAAAGAAAGAAAATGATAGAACATGTATGTGAAAATACTATATTGGTAAAATGAATGTAAGAAAATCCAGATTTCTTATCAGGCTTTTAGAAGCAAGAGACATTTGTCTCCCAGAAAATGTTATACAATCTAGGTACAGATTCTCTTTTTGAAATTAAAAGTCAGTTCTGCCTTAAGTTATCCTACTTTCCACTTGCATTAAGCAACTTGAAATGTTAATAATGAATTTGTCCTAAAATCTCCAAATTAACATGTATAAAAAGCAAGATGGAAGTGGATTTAAAATCAATACCAATAAGACACTAAGAGTGATGTTTCCTGAGCTTTCAATAACAAACTCTGCACATACGGGATAAGGTGGTTCCCCCCAGCCCCACCCCTTCTCTCCTTTCTTCTCTCTAGCATAAGCAACTTTAGCATTTTAATAACTCTTAGACTACCAAATTTGGAGGGATTTTAGGGTCTGCATGGATATATTCTTTATGCTGGCTACTATAATTATACTTACGGTATCTCAAAGGCAAAATTACTAAAAGTATTCTGTGAAATTATTTTTCCAAGTGAAGTACATTATAGTAAGGATCTTACATGCAAAAATAGTGTAAGGATCTTACATAACGAAAACTATTGTTCTAATGGACCAGGTTCAAAATAGTAAGTTGTTCATTCCTAATCAATAAAAAAAAAAATTCTTCCAAAGCATAGAGGTCTTTTACTTATCTCTTGTTTGGCTTGGTTGACTTTATTTTTTCCCCACACAGAAATTGTGGAGTTCCTTCCCCTACTTTTTTTACATGTTGGACAAACTTATAGGGAAATGAATCCACCTCTAAGAAAAATCAAGACAAAGCATCTTTGTAAATGACTGCTCATCAGCATCATTTCTGAAGTGAATGAGACACAATGTTTGTATTTTAAGGGGCTGGTGAAATATACTATTGCCTCTGTTTCATTTGCCTAAGTGAAGATAAAGTCTCAAACCAGCAAGGTGGCCAGTGCTGCCTCCACGTATTGCCCCAGAGAATGAGAACACTGTTCTCAATTATTTACTTAAAGTCTCATCTGTGTAGCCATAGTCCCAAAGCAGATTCTTTTTACCTCAGACATTTTCAATAACAAGTGGCTAACTGGTGAGCACAAAAAGAGTTTTAGCTGTTTTGTTGAGTCTTTTTCATTTTGGTTATTTATGTGCTCTTCACTATTTAAACTGGAATTTTTAAAAATATGGTCCAAATTCCGCAGGCTCTTAAATGTAGAGTGAATTTATTCAGTTAGCTGAAAATCTCATGGGGGAAAAAAAAATCAGAAGAAAACCTATGGCATAATTTACACGACAGACCACCTTATCTAATTATCAAGATAAGTAAATGTTTATCATATGGAAACTGTCTTGAATAGAATATAAATTAATAATTTATCTCACATAAATATTTCTAAAGCCCTTGCCACTATGTTGTCTGGCATTTTAATTATCAGCCAGCCAGGCAGGAGGTGTCACTTGAACATTCCCATTATGCAGCCCGAGATACAGAGAATTTGCCATGGCACCTGGGCACTGAAAAAAAGAAAAGTACTTTTATGAATAGAAAGGTCATGAATATTGAGAACGTGAAAATTGAGGGAAATTAATAAATTAACCAGGATATTGCTTATTAAACTTTCATATCAGTAATCATATTAAAACATATTGCAAGTATTGAGTAAAGTGGTCATTAAGAATTTTCCTCATTGTAGGCAACAGAGCCTTCTCAAGGGAAGGATTATAACTATTCCCAGCACGGTGTTAGCTGAGGTTATGTAAGACCAGGAAACATGTTGACTGAAAAGGAATAGAGGGAACATCTGCACAGGGAAGAAAGACACCTTGCACAATAGCTCTTGGGTTATAAGCCACTGAAAAAAGAACAGAGTCAGGCAAAAAGAACCTCAAATTGGCCTTCTCCTTAGCCTTTTAATGGGGGATTTTGCAAGCTTTATATTATTTCCAGTACCCACAGAGAATATATAACATTGGCAGAAAATTCAATAAAAACAAAATAATTAAAAGCACAAGAGATAATATAATGCCATCTAGCTCGGTTGCTAATATAGGCTCTCTCCACAAACAAAACAAAGAATTTAGGCTAATTTTTAAAATGAAAAATTAATGTACTTATTCTATCTAATATTTTAAATATTTCTTTGGGACAAACGAGATGACTATAGTTTCTGAATCTGCCATTTCTGATGAGCTTTCTTGTTTACATTATTACAACTTCCATATTTCTTCAACAATTTATATAGTTTGCCCCAAATTCTTAGTGTGTAAAATACATGTTGATACTCAAGAAATGCTTTGGGAAACATTACCATGACTGGCTCTATAAAATTTAGTTCTAACTTTCTGCACTAGCCTTTGAGGGCTTGTCTGAGACGGATGAGAAATTGTTTATGATGGGCCCCTTAATTCCTTAATAGAGCAAGAAGAGAAATAGAACCTGGACTAGGTTCTAGGAACACTGAGCCCGAGCCCCTCAGACCTTCTCAAGGCTTGACAGCAACAGTGGAGGTCACTACTGTCTAGATTTTAACAGACATTCATTCTTCACATCTCCCAGACTTTTAGTAATTCTGTAGGCAATATCTCCCACCGATTACCTAGGGAACCCCCCAAACTCAATGCACCTATTACCAAAAAATGAAAGAAAAGCCTATTAATTCATTTCTTAGTTATGAGGTGGTATGAAGTTCAGAAAGGGATGAAAATATTAAGACGACACAGATTCTGCTGCCAAGGAGTTCACTATATGATGGTTTATAGAAACACAATGTAAAAGATGACAAGTATCACAAATTCCAGATAGAATGAATTGCAAGCTGCAGGACTCAGGGAAAACATTTTGGAAAAAGTAGGACTTGACTTGGCTGAGATCTGAAATACACATAGTACATGGACATAGAGATAATGATGAGACTGGCCAAGGGGGGATAGGCAAGTGAGGGATTGGCCAGCATTAAAACATTGTTAGAAAAAGAAAGAGCATGATTTATCCAGGATGCCAAGAGACGTTTCTGTTTCTTTAAAAGCTTAAAAAAAAGGTGCAAAAACTGATAAAGCAGAAGACATTTTGAAGTGAAAAATACTACAGGCCACATTAATATAATTCTGAACTACTGGAGTATATACAAAATAACCAGCAAACATTACCCCCCAAAATGAAGTGATATTAGATAATCTGTTCAGCCTTTTTGTCACCTGCAACAAATTAGGCTTTCAATATGCAAAACATCTTCCTTCCAGAAAAACAAATGATCATGATTCCATTTAATTGTAATTTAATGAGGCATAATTTATTTTTTAAAGTGATATACACCAGGTGTGTACTGAGGAAACTGGCCCAGCAAACCCCAGTGCTCCCTCTTGGAAAAAGCCTCAAGCTAGCTGGAGACTGTTTTCATTTCTGTAAATTACATTTCTGTTTGTGGCAGTTGGAAGTGGGAGGTATAAAGGGTAACCTGCAATATTCATATTATTTATTGTAACATATACCTTTGAAGTAACCCAACCAAAAAATACTCATTTATCATACAAGCAAATAGTTTGAAAGTGTTGAGTTCCAGTCTGAGCAAAGATAGATTTTTGAGAACATAAACCCTGTCCCCTAATAATGTATTTTACTTATTGTTGGATATATTAACAAAGCATGTAAGCTATTTAATGATGATCTTCAGAAATCAATTTACAACTCTTAAAGGATGTATGAGTTGAAACATGTATTACGTGGTAATGAGTCTGAAAGTATAATTAGTTCATATTTATATATTGCTTTAAACAAATGATGTCATAACCAATCAGCAAGGTTCAAAGACACATATATGTCCCCCATTTTACAGATTAAAATTATAGAGGATGGAAGGTAGAAGGGGCCTTATCACGTATCAGCCAACACCTCATCCTGCTCTGAGCATGATCTATCACATTCTTTCCTTGAAATACAAACAAACAAAAAACAAAAAAACTCTAGTACCCTCCAAATATACTCTTCACATCTTACTCGTGTCTTCACTCTTCACATTTGCGTGCTTATTTTGTTAGCCTTACTTTTCACACAATTCTGAAATGTCTGGTTTCAGCTGATGTGAGAGCCAAAAATTGGTATTCTTTTGTGAAAACCAGGTAGTACCAAATTCCTAGCCTAATCATACAAAGTGAGCTCTTATATCTCAGTGGTTAATGCAGTTATCGAAGCTGTGAAATCAACTGTGTGGCTGTAGAAAGTACTGACATCCCAGCATCTGAAAGCTGACCTAATAGAACTGGCTCTTTCCTAATCTCCAATCTCATTTCCTTTTAGGTGCTCCTGAGAGGCATTTTCCCCTCTGCTCACGAATATAAACAGGTTTCCCTGGGTTCCATATTCATAATCTACACCCCCACTATGAACCTGAATGCTGAAATTCATTTGTGTAATGCTAAAAATACTCACCCCCCTCTTCACCCCCCAGAGTACTGCTTAGCCATGAAGCCAGAGTACTTAGGCTGATTTAAATAAAAGGTATACAGGGCACAACAATGACAATTTGATTTTTATTATTAAAAATGATGTGTTAAATCCTCAAAGAAAATGTCGTTATTGCATTAGTTTAATAAAATCTCTCTTTATTACAATATTTCTTCATTAGGAAAGACAGCCTATGCATGTAGCATTTTTGTAGGATGGGGGTGGATAGAATTGAGCATCTACAGGGAATTAATGTACTCTGCAAATATAAGTGCATATACAAAAGTAACATTTGCAGACAAATGTTGTTTCTGTAGAAATGTATTCTGTAATGCACTAAAACGTGTGTGTGTGTATGTGTATATATATATATATATACATTATATATATGTATGTATATATACTGCAGTTGGCAATAGTTTCTCCCTCCTCTGAACTGATATGGCACTAGTTCTATCTCCCATTTATGACACTTAACCATCTTTTACATTGTGCTACTATAAAACCTCTTCTTCCTATCATTTCCTAAAGTAAATTCCTTGGGAGCAGAATCTGTATACTTTGTGCTTAGTGGTTAGTTGCGAATATACAGGCTCTTAGAATGTATCAAATGCATTTTTTTTCATTTTTCTGAACACCCAGCAACAGGCCCTGATGCACCACATATGACACTCAAGATCTTTTCATTCAAACTATTATAAACACAAAGATAATGGAAATCAAAATGGTGGGCCATGCAGACTCTAGAACAGATATTTCATGTACCCCAAATCTGCAATTTATTAATTGAAATACTTCCCTCAAAGACAGCCTTCTTTCAAATGTACATAATAAAACTTCACTTGAGCCATCTGACATATCAGAATACAGTAAGCATGCAATACAAAGTGAAGGGGTCCAACAAAAACATTCTTGACACCAAAACCATCCCTCTTAACTGCTTTCCCCTTGTCCAAGCCACTCTTGAGCACATACAATGGGGAACTTAGCAACTTTATTATTTTTATCTACCTACTTAATGCAAAGATAGATGCAATTAGATATGCAGTTTTTCTCCTCTTTATCCCTTCCCTTTATGTCTTTAGAAAGTCTTAGGTACTGGAATGGGGAGCTATGCACAATCTAAGTCAAAAGTTTTAAACATATTAGTACCCAAAGCAAAAGCAAATAGAGAATTGAACAGGTTCCCTTTGGAAACATTTGCCAATGGTGTTCTCAGCTCTGGGCACATAAGTGGTTTCTACTAACACCTCAAGTACCTGGCACATGACTGCTGCATTCACAAAGTTCTGGGCCCCTGGTTATTTCTAGTTTCTATGTGTATTGTGTGAAACAACTGTTGGCAAACTGCCCCCAAAATTTACTAGCTTTGGCTACTTTGTCAAAACATTGGCAAAAATAGCACTTTCCAAAAACAAAACAAAACAAACCAAAAACATACATTTAGTGAATATTTATATCTCAAATGTATCAAATGCATTTAGATATAAAAAGTAAAGCAGTCTGGTAACATATGAGTTGACTTTGTCCTAAAACAGTTAAAAAAAACATTATTTTTTTCCTACTGAAATATTTCTACATTAACTTCAATCACCTCTAAGGTCAAGAACATCTTTTCTCATACGGTACATGCAACACATCATAGTACTTATTATACCACAATGGGATTACTGGTTTGAAAGCCTGTTTACCCCTTGTACCTACTTGAAGAAGGGATTGTGTCTTCCATCGTCTGCTCTATGATAACAAAAGTAATTGAGACTAAAGTGGTTGTGAATGTGAGTTCTGAAGTCAAAATTGCTGGGTTCCAAATTGGGCTTCAATTGGATAAAGATTAATTAATCTCCCTATGGCACAGTTTTCTCACCTGTAAAACTGACTTTTAATAAGTATATACTTCCCACACAGGATTCCCCAGAGCTCGTAACTGTACCTAATACATGTGTTCAATAAATGTTGTTAGCTTTCATTATAATGCCTACCATAGTCTCTGAATGCTTAAAAAATATTAGTTAAGTGAATGAATTAATAAATACAGAACTAATACCAAAGTACAATTCTTATTTTAAATTTGTAGTTTCAAAATTTCAAGGCCCTCCACTTATAATTTGCTAAACATCTTCCCATACAGAAGGCAGAAAATGCAAAGAATACATTTTAGGAAGCGGAGTAACTAAAATTATTTGGGATAGAGGATAATGTAGAGAAAAATTTAATTAATTATGTTAAGTGGAATGACCATATGGATATCCAGCATGTCACTAAACCAAGATATTCAAAAGTAAACTTTTCTTCCCTAAGTAACTCTGTAGTCATTTTAAAAAAAAAAAAAGCCTTAATTTGCATTCTTATTTAAATATGGGTCAGAATTCTTAGCACATGGTAGAAGTATTTCAGTACATTGTAACAATTTTTTTAATAATGAAATGCAATTAAATAGATTGGAAATTACCAGAGTACTTCATACATGGTATAAGTATTATTTGATGAAGACTTTTTTTTTCTGCCTTTCATGAAGGACCATAGAAATATATGGATAGATAAAATTACGATGGAAATGAGATGGAGGGTAGCCCAGGTGGCTCAGCGGTTTAGCGTTGCCTTCAGCCCAGGGCCTGATCCTGGAGACCCGGGATCGAGTCCCATGTAGGCTCCCTGCATGGAGCCTGCTTCTCCCTCTGCCTGTGTCTCCGCTTCCCTCTCTCTCTCTCTTTCTCTCTCTCTCATGAATAAATAAATAAAAATCTTAAAAAAAAAAGGAAATGAGATGGAGCTCCAGATAGACACACATACATATGTCCACATGTGCGAGTATGTAAAAAGTTTTTCTCCCTGGGCTTTACAGTAAGAGAAGTTGAAAGTAAATGCTGTCATCTACAATGATAATTTTAGGTACAAAACTTGTAGACAGAATGTAAACAACCTTGTAATCTCCAACTGACTTCAAATTGATTCGGTTATATTTTTCTCACCACATTTCTGGCTTTTACACTTAATTCACTTTATTTGAACAAACATGCACTTAACCCCAGGCCAAATGGTCATCATCTCAATCAATGGCCATGAAAGGAACACCCCTTGTGTATTTTTTTTTATTACTTTAAATAAGCAGTGGTGAAAAAGTATATAAATAATGGGATCTAAAGCTAGTGTTCCTTGTATTCCTTCTATAAAAATTCTACTTTAATTGTAAACATCAGCCAGAATCAGAGGAGACTACTTAAATATTAAAACAGGCCTTCATACAAAATATAGATCTATACTGAGCCACACTCACTGAAGGTAAAGGAATGTCCTTATTGAAGAGAGAGATACCTTATCTGTGTGAAATGAGTTGATCACTCCTTGTCAGAAAATAGTGACAGAAACTTAGAAAACCATCCCCAGAAGCAGCCTTTTTAAGCTGAAATGGAGAAACTGGAATTTTCTATAATTAATCCATTCTAATGTTTAAGAACTTTGCACACTGGTAAGGGATAGGAACAAGCAGAATGGTGTACTATCATCTTTGTTTTCCTCTGATTCTTTGGTGCCAGTTTTGTGAAGGGGGGGGATGTCTTTATATATTCTCCTTCACAAAACTTTCTATTCCAAGTAGATTTGGGAATGAGGAGAGGGTTATATATGTTTGACAGCTACTGAGTCAACCATCTGTCTACCCAGAGCACAAAGCCAGTATCTCCTCCATCCTTTTTGGCTGGAATTGCCCAAAAGGTGCTAATTAATGATAGTTTTTATATGTACAAGAGAAACTGAAGTGAGACCACTAGCTAGAGGCCATCCTTAAGCCATCTAATAACTCTGAGACACTGCTATCCTGATAGATATTAATATTATTATAATCTTCAAATCTATGAATTCAAGCCAGTGGTTCTGAAATGAAAGATTGCCTATTTTATGAAGCAAGCAGGGCCATCTTTTCCTACTTTATTAATTTAATGTTGAAATCAAAAGAGGGTGTATTATTTGCTTCAAAACCCAATAACATGTTCATGGCTGATCTGCAGCATTTCATATTTACAGGCCATCTTTCAGTGGATGGACTTCCTTTTTCTCACAGGTTTCCTTGTCATTTTATAACCAGCTCACTGGACCATGGAGTCAAGACCCTGGGTTTACATTGTGTTCTATTCCTGTATGACTTGCTGAGCGCCCATATCTCCATCGCATAGTAAGAAATAATGATGGCTGGGACCAAAGGCTGGCCGAGAAATAATTCTGAATACCTTGGGGGTCAAGTTTTCTAAAACGTAAACTGTATGTGTAATTAAATCAAGCCCATCTTTGCTAACAATATGTATAAATCAAACACAAGACTTTCTTCTCCCCCAAATTGACTGGTAACGCATGTAAGTTCAGATTTCCAAATATTTTGGTTGCTAAAATGTTCACGCTGTTGCTACATTATCTCTTCCTAACCCTGCCACTTCACCATATGATGTTTAGCAAGTCCTTAGACATTTTTAGCCTTAATAACATAGGTGTAAATACTAGATACATGGTGCCAATAAAGCATAAAAGTAAAATCCATGTCATTTCATACAGACATGTACATTTCTAGCCCTTGACCTTACTGCCAACTCTCCTGATACATCATTCAATCTAATTTTCCAATCTGTTGAAAACATTCTCCGGTTGCTGAGTCACTTCATAAAACTGCATTTATGACCCTGGCTTTAAGTTTCTTAAAATGATGTGGCTTTGATGAGTAAACAGCAGATTCTTTGCAAAGTCTCATAAAAAATAAAAAGTAGTCAAATAAGGACAGGTCAAACAAATGATTTCCCAAAGGAATTGGGAAATTTCTAAAATCCTTTTCTCTGTCAGATAAGACGATGACGAACAACTTTCTCAAGTAAGGTGTCTGACGAAAAGGTTGCAAATTGTGTAAGTTGGTGACTTTTGCATCAAACTGAAGAAGGAGCAAGATACCAAATTAGAGGCCCACTGTTACAGAATAGCACATTTTGTGAAGCACATTTGTGCTTCACTGAAAACATGTTTCCAAGAATTGGCTCAGGAGAACTACCTGAAACAGAAAATGGACCTGAACTTTCTGAGTTATGATGTAATCCGCTAGAGGAAAAAGAAAAATAATTCTTTTATATAATTAATCAATGTGGCAAAAGTTCATTTTCAAACTGTAGAAACTTCTTATTGCTGATTCCTTGTGTAAGAGTGTTTCCTGAACCCTATCATCAAGGTAAGGGGATGGTGGTGCAGAGAGCGGACGTGGATCACACCTAATTTCCCTTTTCTGGCATTCCAATGCTCCCACTCACACGTGGCAGGGCATCCGTTCCAATGGATTTAGCCTATTTTGGATCAAAGCTTCCTCTACTTCATTTAACAGATTTGCTCAGATGGAAGGTCTCAGAGGAGAAACAATGTTAGTAAATGGGGGATTTCTGAACATATGAATATGTAGGTCGTTGGATTTTTAAATAAATTAGAGAATAGTTTATCTATTAAGGAAGATTCACTGTACATATTTTATGAAACCATCCTTATTATAGGTCAGTGGGCATCCCACAACCATTCCTTGCTAATATTAAGACTTTTAAGATACTGTCATAAACCTTTTCAGTGTCACAAGCCTCTGATTAATTTTTTTAAGTCCATCAAGTGACATGGGACAAAAGAATACTAGTGGTTAGAATTCATAATCAAACTGTCAAAGAGCATAGATGTAAACACTGTAAATAGGCAAGCAACTTATTTAATGTCCACAGGCCTAGTAAGTGAAAGTATGTCAACACTAAATAAATTCAGGATATAAGCAAGAGAAAATAAATTGCAAAAGAAATGAAGGTAAAATCTTAAAAAAAAAAAAAAAAGGAAAGAAGAAAGGAGGGAGAGAAGGAGGGAAGGGGGAAGAAAGAAAAGAAAAAAGAAACTAGACAGGGCACTGGTCCTGTTATTTCTTGAAATTATTAGTCCTACAAACACCCTGACAGAGCCCTGGAGGCAGCGCAGGGCAAAGGAGCAAAGCGACTCTGAAACTCACATGAATTACATAATTCACTTTTCAGACTCAGGGAGGATGGTTTTCATTTAAGTCAGGTTTGGAAGATCTCACAGAGCTTCAAATTCATTGTCCGCTTCTGTCTCATTCCCTTTTTCTTTCATTTTCTCTCCCTTACATTCGCTATCCATAAGTAAATCCAGACAATGTCACTATCAGTCCATTGAATTCAAACTGGATAACATTTTCAAGAGAAAGTAGTACAGTAAAAAAAATATCTAGACTATTCCCATAGTGACATCTTACTTTAGATTTGGAAGGTAGTAGGCATAAAATTGAAGGTAAGTTTTACTCCCCCTACTATCCCATGATATAACCAAGAGCCACTTTAGACCAGCAGTGGCACTGATCTATCATTTGAGACGAAAAGCACATCCTGAGATAAAAGATTCCTGTGTAAGTGATTTATTAAGGAGGTGCTTTTGAGGGAAACTGGTGAGGAAGTGGGGGAGGCAGGGCAGGGAAGGGAAGAAGCCCAAGCAGTCCCTGCCTTAGCCTCATCTGCAGAGAGCTTTGGAGTAGGAGTCACACTTCAGAGCTGTCCCTACTACTGAAGGCAGGGGAGCTGGGCTTTCAGCCTCCTGTCCCTATCAGACATTGGTTAAGTATTTCCAGCTCTCTGCCAGTGTGAATAAAGCAAAACCCACTAGCCTGAGGAAAGTCCTTTGAATGAAAAGCTGACTAGCAGTTGCTAGCTTCTAGAAGTAAAAGTAGGGGGAGGAAGGGGTGAGAGAGAATTAGAACACCAAAAACAGACCAGGCATGTTATCTCCTTCAGAATATATTGTGTGTAAGGTCATAATGACAAAAACAGGCTCCTATCATCCTGATGGCACAGATGGGATAGGACATTCCACTATGCCCTGTACCTAGAACATTATTCTCGTGCCCATGCTAAAGATTTGATATTCTAGCATTGCATGATCTCAAGACACACTGATTAACATAAAAGTGTATTAAAAGTAAGCTCCTGGAAATATGGCTCTATTCCCTCAATTGTGTTATTTTGTGTCACCAAATGATATGCTTACAGTGGCAAAGGATCAGAAATACAAAGTAATTAATAGTTTCTCTTTGAAGAAGTGGCATTTTCAAATGCTGCTTATTATGAATTTGTGTTGTTCATCTGGAAGTTTTAAACACCACAAACTAGGCTGATGCCCTTTTTTTATTTTCAGTTTTAGCTTCATTTATGAATATTATACACGTGATTTTGTCCTATACACACACCCTCCCTCCCTAATTACTAGTTGTTACTGGTCCAATCATCAAGCACAAATCCAGGAACACAAACTTTAGGGTGACAAATCAAGTTGCTTTTTATTGAATTTGATAATAAATGAATAATAGAGATCATAAAGAGACTCAATCAGTTACATATCTGCCTTCAGCTCAGGTCATGATCTCGGGGTCCTGGAATCAAGCCGCCTCAGCCAGGCTCCCTTGCTCAGCAGCGAGTCTGCTTCTCCTTCTGCCTCTGCCCCCCCCCCCCACCGTGTGTGGGTGCGTGCACACACTGTCTCTCTCTCAGTCTCAAATAAATAAACAAAATCTTTAAAAAAAATTCAGTGGACTGAAGTATGTTACATATCAATAAAGCAACTAAGTACAAGATTGATACTGGCTTTAGGTACCCATCAAAAATAAGTAGTCCTAATCCTGCTTGCTTTGAGGGAAAAAAAATGTTGATTCTTTTCTATCCAAAGATTAACAATTCATTTATGTTATTATCTATAAAGTTAATTTTTGTTTATTATAGCTGGCAAATCACTATATCACCCATAAATGTCTGATTCCACTCAAAAAAGCCTAACATTTGGAAAATCCATGGTTGGTTTCATGGGGCATAGTACACCATATTTTCCATTTAATGATTCCGTTGGTGAAACCCAGCTGTCCAACCCTGCTGTTAGTGACTACAGTATATACAGCAAAAACAATCTGCCTGCTGACCTCCGGCTTAAGTTCAAACTATGTCATTCTGTCAATACCATCTACCTTGATTAGGTTGGGCTTTATACACAACAGGTTATGATCCCAGAGGGATGAAAAGCTTTCCCAAATTAAAAGCAGAATTTTAAAAGGAAATACTCATACATTCCTATGCAGTTTCCATTTGATATCCTCAAGGCTGGCCCATGAACTCAAACTCATGTTGATTGAAAGTGAATGTTCCTTTCTGGGTGTAGCCATCTTACAAATTTAATGGCAGGAGGAAAATAATAAAATGTGTTCCATGCTTCAATTAGACCTTTTATAACTTGGCACTTGAACGATGGCAATGCCAAAGAAAAATCATTAATCCATAAAAATAGACAAAAAGGATTGTGCAGGAGAAGACAGACCTCCAGGATCCTAGGGCCATGGCCCAGCATTCCCTCACACTAACATGGTCTGTCTTTTGTCTGGCCTCTCTGTGAGTCCTCTCTAAGGCTTCATGCTATTTGGATAAAATGTATATTGTATTTGATTCAAAAATCCAACCATGCTTTCAATTTTATCCTTAGCCAAAGGAACTATATATATATAACCAGGCAATAAAATGTTGGCTAGCTGTGAAGTGCCTATTCATGTACATGGATGATAGATGAAAGAAAACACACACATACAACTGCAAAATAAAGGCTAAAAGATGCATCCTTCCACTTTGCATGTAGCGGGAACATGCAGTAGACTTGCTCCAAAGGACCAGAGTTTTTCATAACCCTAGTTCATATATCTGTGGGCACACAAATGCTGCTTGAGTGCCCTGAGTCCAAAAAGAAGTCACAGAGTGATATCCGGAATGTGTGCAGACCTCTGTGAATCTCCAAACTCACTTTTAAATGATGTAAACTGAGTCTGTCAATAATAGAATGAGTCAAAGGAGCAAGAGATTTCACCCTGTTGGTCTCCTGCCATACCTAATCTGTCAGCACTAAACCTCAAACAATCCCACCACATTTCTTCCCTGCTCCCACACCCCTGGTTCCGGC
Organism: Nyctereutes procyonoides; assembly: GCF_905146905.1. Lineage (NCBI taxonomy): Eukaryota > Metazoa > Chordata > Mammalia > Carnivora > Canidae > Nyctereutes > Nyctereutes procyonoides. The sequence continues at coordinate 8,641,732 of NW_026575132.1, forward strand.
ATTCCTGAAGACTGTTACCAAACCACAGTGCTTGGTTCCATCCCTAGTTCACGCCTGTTAACTTCAGCTGAGATCCCAAACTACTTCACAATTCCTTCTATCTCAGATTGACTTCCTACCCCATTCAAACTGTCAACACATTTCTGGCCTCCTTTTCAACACCAAATTCTGGAAAGAGGAATTTGCAGCTCCTGCTTCTATATTCTCAATAGTTTGTCACTCCTTAATTCCTAAATTCTGGCTCCTGCCTTCTCCAGTCTAATGAAATTATACTCTTAGTTTGCCAAAAGTCTCTCCCAACCAATCACCAAATTTCATGGCGTAGTTTCAAGCTTCTTGCTCCCAGGCATCTTAGTTTTGCACACATGGACACATCTCCTGGAAACTCTCTACACGTGTTCTCTGTACTCTCACTACTGCCTCCCTTTTCTTCCATCTCCACCTGCTCCCATCTCTACTGGCATTTCTTCTGTCTCTTCTCCTGCTGAGAGCAGTGGTAATGGTTTTTCCCTCTCCTTCCCCCAACTCTTTAGATCCTTTCTTTAACTATTTTCTAACACTGAAAACTTTTTTTAGCACCAGACTTGTATTTTCAATGGCTCTACATACCTTCACTTAAGAAATCTCCCAGCACTGCAGAGTCACAACAGCCTAATCCAAAATAATCACTTTAACCTTACTCCAACCAGTCAGTTCTCCTTGATACTCTAAATAACTACAGATGTACTCTTACCCACAAGGCTCAAATCTCGGCATTATATTTACTCCCATCCATTCAGGTGGTTACACTTTCCATCAACTTTACCTCCATGGTGCTTCTCTACTCTGTGCCCTCTACTCCACCACCACCACAGCCTAGTTCAAAACTTCTACACATTCTAGCTGGACACCAATGGCTGCTCTCTAAATGACATTCCTACCCTCTTGCTAACATGAAGTGGTGGGGAGATTTTCCTAAGAACCAATTCTGACTATTGGATCATAGCATATTCCTACATAAGACCCTCAAAGTGGCTTCCAGGGCCTATTAAAGTTCAAAGGTCCTAGCAGGGCCCTAAGACCTTTTTTGGACTATTTCCTCCCTTTCAAGTTTTATTATCTAGCTTTGCTATCAACTACCAACTATTCCCACACTTGCCTAACTCAGCACTTTTCTCATTAATTCCTTTGGCGAAAAATACCTTTCTTCTCCATCTTTGCCTGTTCAATTCTACTTATCTTTCAAGGCCTAACTCCGCAGCAACTTAATATTCAAGTCAAGTGTTTACATATGTGCTGGCCCATGATCTTGTTCATCATTGCATCTGCAGAGAGCTTAGCTTCCTGCCTTGCATTTAGTAATGTGGCCAAACTTAAACCTACTGTCCTCTTAAAGACACTATATTCATCCTACTGTAAGTATTTCTTATCCCCAGCTCCTCATGGAGCTCCAATCCACTAAAACCATGGTTATTCTCTCACACTATCCACCTTACTTCTCATTTTACTTTCATTATATGAATACATTTTTTTTAACTACCATATCATTAGCTCGAGATTAGCACTTTTATCTTTTTGTTACTCCTATAAGCACTAGATTAGCTGTTATGAAAGTATGGTTCCCAGACTAGAAGCATCAGAATCACCTGGAACCTTGTTACAAATGCACATTTCTAGGTCACAACCCAGACTATGGAATGAGGGCCTCAATAAGACAAGATCTACATCAATAAATTGTTTATCTTCTTATCATTTAGTATTATATTGGCATGCAATTACCCCAAAACATTAAAAAATGAGTAAGCTAACTACTACCAATTTATCCATAACTTAAATCTAACTTTTATATATTGAAAGGTTTCTTAAAAAAAATCATAGAAATTATGACATACAATGAAACTCTTCATAAAGTTCAAAAACAAGATAAATAATAGATTATATGTGGATAAATAGTTTTAGAACTATTTTTTTAAAAACAAGTGAATGATAACCACAAAATTCAAGATTAGGGTTATACTTGGGGAAAAGCAGATAGAGAAGATGGGAGAAGAGAAGAACACACAGGCTCAAGTCATTGGTAACATTTGGGGTCCTGAGCTGGGTGGTAGGTTCACAGATGTTCATTACCTTACTGAAATTAATTAATTACGGCTATATATGGATCAATGATGACAGTATTTCCAGAAATAAGGATTAGTTAATTCTGTATGCTCTGAGAGTCATAAAAATTCTTTAAAGGAATAAAAAAGATGTCACAATTCTGTCCTTAATATTATTCTAAACCACTAATTATCATGTTCAATGCTAATCATACCTGTGTGCGGTTGAATGCCACTCTTGCAAAGACAGCTTGGGACACACTGGCCCTCTTCAGCTCATCTCTGACTTGCTGGTAGATATCTGGAGAGACTTCTACAGAAGAGTTGGTTGGCTCTGGCTTGACTGCTCTGGGAATGGGCGGATGGTTCAGGAACTGCTGGTTGATGGCTTGAGGGTGCTGGTGAGCCAGGAGGCGGCTAACAGCAATCTGTTGGTTTATCAGATGGGCCATGGCAATTTGTTGCCTAACAAGTTGTGGACTGAGCTGGGGAGAAAGAAGACCAGGGCTCATGATGGGCTGTAATGCGGGCACTTGGTTTCGGATTGGAGTACTGTGGTGGATTTGGCTATGAGGAGACTGTTCGTTGGTTTTCCCCAAGGATGCCAGCTGGTTCATATTTGGTAAATGCATTGGACGCTGGCCCAGAACACAATAGTCTGAAAGGTTTTCTCGTTCCACTCTTTCCACTGTTAAGAGATAAAAATGATAATTCATCATTAGTTTCATTGGCATAATTTGTTGCTAATATATGTAATACTGAATTATGATATTTTTGGTATATTAATGACATAAGGTTTTTTCCTACAAAGTTGGAAGCCCCAGAGTAAAAGTAAAACTGCAAAATGTTACAAGACTCAATTTTTTATAGGTAATATGAAAGTAATAATATTTACTACTTCATTTTTCTTAAATTCTTAAAGGTTGGCATTTTATTGAATAACCAAGACAGAAACCACTAAGCATGATAAATTCTAAATCCTCTCATATTCCCAAGCTCTCTCATCTCCCTCATCACCCTCTGTTATAAAAACACCAGCTGTTCTCATCTTCTGTAGTCTGTGGTTAATGGTGTAGTTCATGGTTATCAGGAAATGACAAGGACAACATCTCCTGCCAAATTAACTGCTACCTCCTAACAAAAATCTCACACAGTATTATACAACTATGGGAACAATCATAGAAAATGTGTACCATGTAGCATATCTTTTATCTACTCACCTGTTATCTTTGTTATCAGACTATTTCTTTAAGAAATGGAAAAGTTAATAATTGCGATGTGCACTAGGACAAGAAAAAAAATCTCACAATACGAATAACATTGCCTTGACTTACCATTAAATAAGATGCCTCTCCCCTAGATATCTACCTTATTACATTTTACTGAACTTTACTAGTAAAGATTTAAGGACTAGCCTTGGCAGAGGAAAAAGAAAGTATCATATACGTTCAAACATAAGGCGAAATTTTTTCCTCCTCCAAGAATATTTCCCAGAAAAGAGTAAATCACCTCAGAGTCAAATCCTTATCTAAATCTCTGTATCATGTTATGATGTAAAACAATGGTTGCTTTGGAGAAAACATGTTAGGCTGAAACAACCACCATTATTCCTAGTTTTAAGCCCTTACAGATGTAATTTAACAAAATCTGGGCTTTTAAAAAAGATTTATTTACTTATCTGTGGGGGCAGGGGGAGTAGCAGAGAGAGAGAGAGAGAAAGAGAATCTTAAGCAAACTCTGAGTGAGTGCAGAGTCCGATGCTGGATGCTGGGCTTGATCTCATGACCCTGAGATCGTGACCTGAGCTGAAATCAAAAGTAGGACACTTAACCAACAGAGCCACCCAGGTGCTCCAACAAAATCTGTTCTTTAAAGCAAAAATTCCAAACAGACTTAGTAATTATTTCTTAAAATTGCAAATGTTGGATATGTTCATGCAAAAGCCTATTAAAATAACTTTAAAGATCAAGAGATCAAAAGTAGTCACCCATATGACAAATTTTAAAAATAACTGTCCCACTATTATGCAAATGATGCTGTAGTTTGGCACAAGGTTTACAATGGCAGGATCATATTTGTAACAGAAAAGTTTGAAGTCTCAAAAAAAAAACTTAAGCAGAAACAGTGTGTCCTAGAAAACTGGGTTAAGTGACTCCAAATACAGGGTTTTATAATGCAAAGACACAAGTGCCAAATCACACGTGAGGAATTTTGATAAAATCAATCAATGAACTTTAAAAGTGGAGAAAAATAGCATTTCTAATTAACATTTTTATGTAATATGTGATATTAAAATATATACATGGAAGTTAATTCATTGTTAATTAAAATGTAAGTAAGTATTTGACCATTTTATCCATGTCTTATAGTTTTATATATTTCTCACTGGGAAAATAGATAAACATTAGTGTCCTGGGATCACTTTATATTCAGACATATCTAGTATTTCTGCTTTGCTTAGAAAACAAAATGAATGCTTAACTTTCCCATGAACCCCCAAATAAGTTTACCTCAGATTTCTTGAAAGGCTCAATTTCTAACTTAATCCTTTCAATGTAATTCATTTAGTTGTATTTACCTTTCTTTCACAAGGTTCAAGGAAAGCAAATTATTTTAATCTTATCCTCTCAATGCAAACATTTTTCAGTCATTGTATTAATCAAATTTAAGGTATACAATCTTACAATCACACCAAGCAAATGGAGAGCCTTCAAAAGGCTACATAACACAGTTTCAATACATCAGGAATGACTATTATGATTCCCCGACTGAGAGAAGTAGAGGAGCTGCATGCTGCATGTGGAGTAAAGTTGTACTTTATAGACAGGAATACTTGGCACTTACTAGACACTTGGTCCACTTTTATTTGTTTAATTCCTTTTTAATTCAGCCAAAATAAAAGCATATTCAAACACTTAAGACATAAAAGTTTTATTCATTTCTTTTTCTACTTAAAAAAATATAGAACCATCTTTTTATAGCATGCATCCTTTGATTGAAAGCTAATTTTCCAAAATGTTGGTATTTTCATTTTTCAGTGGTTTTATTATACTTTGAGTCATTTCCTTGAAATACTTCCTTGAAATAGGGCACCTGGGTGGCTCAATCGGTTAAGTATCTGCCTTCAGCTCAGGTCATGATCTCAGGGTCCTGGGATCGAGCCCTGCATCGGGGTCCCTGCTCACTGGGGAGTCTGTTTCTCCCCCTGCCCCCCAAATAAATCTTTAAAAAAAGAAATGTATCTAAATCACATCATTAATAAAGATTTCTATTCATAGATCTAGTCATAATTTTGCACACAATTAAGCATTAACGTCAGAGCTCCAAGAAACCTATATGAATTGGTGCAATAAGAATCAGAATAAGATCACTCCATATTCCTTTAAGATTTATACATCGTATGTTCTTAGTTCTCAGACCCTTATAAATTCATATACTTAAAAATAGGGGCCGTGGAAGTATCCTTAAGAACATATAGTAACACCAAGAAGTACTAACTACTTAGAAAGCCATAATGAAGGAATTGCAAAGGCAAATGCCACACCTCTAGGAAGAGAGCAAAAGCCAGCAAAACCAGCTGAAGAGATAGGAGAGTAAGAGAAAGCCTGCCAGCCCAAAAGAAGCAGCCACTACCTTGCCTCGGCCAGGCTGTTTCTTTCTCATATTGTCATTTCTTCAGATGTTTTTTCAAGAAAATGGAAAATCTGGATTATTATATGATAGTACCAGTTTTTCAAGTATTGGCAACTAATTCCATTTGCAAAACACAACAAACACCACAAACAAAACATATCTGAAAACCAGATACTGTGTATAGGCTATCTATAGAACTAAACATACCCCTTAAGTTGTTAAAGAAGAAAATATTCAACAATATTCTTTAAAGATGGTTAAGGCAGACCTTATCCGGGACCATTGCAATAGGTATAGAGACCCCTGTAATAGGATTTTATGGTTGGGGGAGAGATTGTACTCAACTCCAGATACAGCATGAATTCATGGGAATTTACAGCCAAAGAGCAAGGTAGGGGTCGGTATGATTTTCCACTAATCACTAAGAGGAAACATCGGGGCCCGGGGTGGGGGGGCGGGGGTGTCTGACTACCTGACCTAACAGGACTCTTTGCTGAAGACAGGACAGAGTGATCAAACATCACCTGGGGGGATGGTGGAAGATGAAGAACCTGATCGGATAATCGAGGGGTGATCAGATATGGTGGCAGCGGGGTGGGGGGGGGTGTTCAGGTTAAATTGACTTAGCAGGGGTCTTGCTGAAACTGAGTTTTACAAGGAAGTGCAGAGATGAACCATGGAGAAAATTTAGAAGCCTGACTAAAGTTTGGTCAAATGAAGATTCTTTGTCACTGTTTTTCAGTGCCTGACAGCTCTACCAATAAAAGCCAAATTCTTGACTTCCTAAAAATGAAGAAAGAAGAAAGAAAGAAAGAAAAAGAAAGAAAGAAAGAAAGAAAAAAGAAAGAAAGAAAGAAAGAAAGAAGAAAGAAAGAAAGAAAGAAAGAAAGAAATCATCATCCTGACTTTTAAAAATGCCTAAAAATCAAATGCTCATCAATAGGCTGCATTTCCACCAACCAAAGCAGTACATGGTTTCAGTAACAATTTGAACAGATTTTGCCAAACTTGAAAATCCTTTTTAATTTTTTTTCTGCTACCACTCTCATAAAGATATCAGAATAATAGTTTAGACTCTAAAGTCACAGCAGGTAAAAGACAAATGCTTTAAAAAAAAGAGAGAGAAGCATCACAGTGTACTAGACTCCGTCTAAAAATTGAGCTTGTATGTTCATTATTTCTTTTTTTTCTTTCTTTCCTTCTTTCTCCCCTTCCTACTTCTCTTTCTTTCTTTGTAAATTCATTTGAAAGTGATCAAAATGGCTGAAATGTAGACCTAACAGTAGTGCCTGATATTGTGTTTTGCTTTTTCACTCTAACAGAAAACGTAAGTCTGTCTTAAACTAAATCAAATCCAAAGACCACACCTTGACTCTGAGAATCCAGCAATATTCAGCCATGAAAAAGAAATCCTGAAAAAAGTGAAGTATATATGGTAGCCCTACCTCTAATGATGAAAGCAATGGTCATATTCACAACCAAAAAAATCTTAATAAAGCCAAAATGCTTACTTACCAAAGAGACATAAAAAACACAATTTCCAGGGCTTTGAATCAGAGCTACAATTTAATTCACAATGAATTTGATTCTACTGTTGATAAAGTCCTGAAGGCGACTTGTGGGGCTGGGAAGGAATGATGTCTCCAGCTTCAAGTTCAAGTTTCCAAATGGGATGTGGTTTGAGGAACCATCAGGACAAGTGGGGCTGAAATATTTTTATGCCTAGAAGCTGAGGCTTTCTGTAGCTTTTCTAACGTCTGGGAAAGGGTCTTAGTCCAGGGGACTTGCAGGTGAGTTCAGATCTGGAGTCTACTCATGTTTCTGAGAAACTCAAGAGGTCCAGGCTATCTTACAGATTCCTCTGAACCTTCTGGGAATGAGTGAAAAGTTCAGGAAATGGGAAACTATTATTTAACCACTCTCTGAGCTTCTGAGATTGTATTTAACTCTAAAGTAAGAGAGGCCTTTGTACCCCTGCTTTAGAATTGCAGGGGGCTCCTAAAGCCCTCGTGAGTTCACAGAGCACCCTATGACCATTAGCTATTTAGTGGCCATGATTGCTGGTTACGGTTGGTTGTTCATAGACCAGAAAGTCACACTCCTCCCCAGGGAATGCTCTGCATATAATTAAAATATATTTGGTGCAAAAATCTCATTTTATTTCAGGCAATTTTACAGTACATCCAGGAAGTCAAGTATTTATCTTAATTATCACAAATTCCTGCTATATACTTATATGCATATTGTACATTTCAGGTCTGTGCTATGTCAGATAGAGTACAGTCCTTGAACCATCAAAATTCCTATCACCTGGAAGACTATTAGAAACATAAGTTCATTAGCTCCAAATCAGAATCTCTTAGAGTTCTTTCTTTCTTATTTTTGTTAAAGATTTTATTTCTTTATTTGACAGAGAAAAAGAACACAAGCAGGAGCAGCAGGCAGCAGGAGAAGCAGACTCCCCACGGAGCAGGGAGCCCTATGCGGGGCTGGATCCCAGGGCCCTGGGATCATGACCTGAGCTGAAAGCATACACTTAACCGACTGAGCCACACAGGTGCCCCCCCCTTAGAGTTCTTATGTACACTAAGATTCCAATGATTCTGATGTACACTAAAGTTTGAGCATAATCTTTGTTTTTGTTGATTGTCTTTTGAAATTCTACAGATAGCTATCAGGTAATTTTTATGTACACTAAAGTTTGAGAATCACTGTTCTATATTTTCTTTGCTTTTATGTTGTTGTTTTTAATATTTATTTATGTAATAGAGAGAGAGAGAGCGCACGTGCAAACACTTGCTCACATACAAGTACACAAGCAGAAAGAGGAGCTGAGGGGGACCATCAAGCAGACTTCCTGCTGAGTGAGCATGAACCCAATGTGGGGCTGGATTTCACAAACCTGAGATCAGGCCCCTGAGCCGAAATCCAGAGTCAGGCACTCAATCAACTGAACCACCCAGACCCTCTTACATTGTTGTCTTTTGAGACTATTATCAGACACATTAACTGTCAAAGCCAGTTGTCTGCTGTTTTTCTCTAATCTTAACATTCACTATGTTATACATGTAAAAGCATTTAAAAATGTATGAGATAAATTTTTAGTTCTTGTTGATGATCACATTATAGTGAAGGAGCATTGATTGGATCTGATACTAGAAAACAGTACTCGAATCTGCATTGTACCTCTTATCTCTTATTAGTCGTGAGGCCTCCTTGGGCAAGTTGGAGATCCTCTAGCCCTCAGTCTTACCCTAGGGAAAATATTATTATCTCAGAATTGTATGAGTAAAGGTTAGATGATTAGTATCTATGTGAAAGATCTTTGTCAAAGCGCTATTATAAATTTCAGAAAATATCTGTATAATTATGATTAACAGAATAGGCTTCCCCGTTTCAAAACTTCCTGAGTAAGACACTCTGACAAGTGTCTGCTATTTCTCTCAAAGGTCACCTAAAGAACTGCAATCTTTTTCTTTTTTCAAGTAACTATACCATGTTACATCATATCACTTTTAAAAATAAATCCTATACTTTCAAAGAACTCATTATCAATATAGAATCACATGCCTCATGGTATATACAGGGATATGTTGTTATTCAGTTTCTCCAAATGAGACTTAGTTGTTCACATTCCGACCTTCAAATTAAGACACAGAATAGATGTGAAATAAAATGATATAATCTCACAACTCTTGAAATTAAATTTATAAAAATGTCACACAAATCCAGCTTTAAGTTTCAAAAGTTATTATGAATAAAAATAGAAACAAAAATCCCTTAAGGAATAATATAAGCTTTAAGTGTATACATTTATATCAGCCAAAAAAACCAAGGGAGATATCCTACATTTTTTTAAAAAAAGCAAATGTTTAATGTCTTATTTTTATTTCCCAGGGAAAGGAGTAGGCATCAAAATGTCCACACTTAAAAAAAAAAAAACCAACATAATTTTTCCTCTTTAATGCTTTTCTCAATTGGATTTCATTGTTTTTATTATGTGTATTTGCTGTAGTTGCTATGTAAAATAAACCTACTAAAATTTCAATACTCAAAATATACTCCAATGCCCCAAAATATACTTTCTGAGGAGAATTTAAGTGCAAAAGAAGAAATGTCTAATTGGCACACATCAGATGCCCGCCAATCGCAGTAAGATGGTATAGGGTAGGTAGAAAGAGCCAACTAGGACTTTTAAGGGCTGGGGTCCTAACCTCCTGGGCGATTTTGGAATTACCTGTAAAACAGGGAAGATTGTAAATTGGTTTTAAAGCAACCTTCCAAGATACTTTTAATAGTATCTTTATTAAAGAGTATTGCTGCTTGGATTTTCAAAAACAATTTCCTTTCTCAAAATATCTACTTCTGCTTCTTGATTCTTTGTCAAGAATTTAAGACTTTCCTAAGACATCTCTTTGCAAAACTCCCCACTGCAACAAAAATAATAGTTTATGTAGGGACACTCACAGTAGATGTAATATTGTTCTTGCAGGTTTATCTAGCAATACGCTTAAAAGACTGACAAATTTTCCAAGACTATAAACCTAGTGTTTTAATGCAAACCTTAACACAGTTGCTTTTGTGAAATAACCCCTAGGGTCTGTCCATACTTAGAAAGCTGTGGAAAGCAATGAATTGGGTAAAAGGCTTTGCAATAAGAAATTTCTGGAATTTCTGGCCTGGATTTTTCCTTAAACCATTAAGATGCTTATGCAAATGTAAATGGATTAGCATGAATGAGTGCTAATGGATTCCTTAATAAGATAACACTCTAGTATTCCCTAGAACCTCTCTTGGAAACCCTGGATAAGAGAATATAAGCCAAAGCTGGGGAGGAGAAGATAGCAGAGTTTCTCTGTGTGACTCCTTCAACTCAAAAAATACTCTGGAAGTGATTCTACAAAGGTATGATACAGGTTTGCCTCTGGCACTCTTAGGAAAGTTGCCAATCAAACTGGTAATTTCGAATGGGTACCCAAACCTTCGAGGATAGACAAAAAGATATTCGTGATATCATTGCCTTGGATTTTCAGATCTTCACCTGAATTCCTTGCTCCCCAACCCTTAGCCCCAAAAACTTGGGAGCCCAATGTTAAAGACAATGATCCCATCTGCTACCAGAGAAATCAGATAATTTGTTCAAGGTCAAATAGTTGTCCAAATGTAGATAAATATTTAGGAATATTCGAATTGATTAGAGCTGCTGGCACTAAGCATCATAAGCATAATAAATAAACCGCATGACCAGTAAAAACTAGTTTTTTTCTCTTTCTCTCCATTTCCCAAAGTTAACTTTTCAGGGCCTACACATATGTCACAAATACTTAATGGATCTTCTTTAGAGAAAAATGCTTTTTGTAAGTGCAGAAATTCTCATAACTGTCTTGCTCATATACCTCTTTTAAAACATATTGGCGTTTCTGGTTAACATGAAGCCCTGTCATTTATATGTAGTTGAGACATGGAGCTAAACCCTGCCCGTATCATTGTCATTGAACTCTCAAAATAGTAAGACATAGATTTTATTATGGCCACTTTATTGAAGAAGCAGAAGCTCAGAAAAAAATAATGTCACATACCTATTAAAGGAAAAATCACATTTAAACCTACATTTTTAGGACCTTATAGCCTTTATTCCAAAAAGGCTAAAATGCTCAATTTAGGGAATGTGGTTATTATTAATTTTAGTATTTGAGTCAGGACTAATCTACTCCCCTACAGAAAAGTCCTGCCTTCTATTTTATGTGCATGCATGCATGCATGACAAATATGCACCCCTCGGTGACATGAAGACAGATGGGTTATCTGAACGGGGAGGGTGCAACCTGATGCCTCCACCATATGCCTTGTAAACTTTTCTGATATGATAGATTGAAAAAGCTGGTCAGTTCTAAAAAGTGATGAAATCAATGATTCCTCAACAATGGAAGTGGCTAATCACTAAAGCAGGATTCTTCACATTTGTTTATTTTGTTTTAATTCCTATGGCAACTATTTATTAATCAACTATTATGTGCCAGAAATGATGCCAACCCCTAGAGATACGGTACTGAAGAGTATTAGTTTAAAATACTCCACTCGGGGATCCCTGGGTGGCTCAGTGGTTTAGCGCCTGCCTTTGGCCCAGGGCGCGATCCTGGAGTCCCGGGATCGAGTCCTGCATCGGGCTCCCGCCATGGAGCCTGCTTCTCACTTTGCCTGTGTCTCTGCTTCTCTCTCTCTCTATCTATCATGAATAAATAAATAAAATATTAAAAAAAATAAAATACTCCACTCTGGGCAGTCTGCCGCCTTCAGCCCAGGGCGTGATCCTGGAGACCCGGGATTGAGTCCCATGTCGGGCTCCCTGCATGGAGCCTGCTTCTCCCTCTGCTTGTGTCTCTGCTTCTCTCTGTGTCTCTCATAAACAAATAAATAAAATCTTTAAAAAAAAAAATACTCCACTCCGATTTGCTTCAGACAGTTTAACTCTTTGTTACACATAGATGGGCCTGTAATATCAGCCTATAATTTAAAATGCATTTTGAGGGCAACCTGGGTTGCTCAGCAGTTGAGCATCTGCCTTTGGCTTAAGTTATTATCTCAAGGTCCTGGAATCAAGTTCTGCATCACACTTCCCATGGGGATCCTGCTTCTCCCTTCTCCATTTTTGTCTCTGCCTCTCTCTATGTCTCTCATGAATAAATAAATAAATCTTAAAATAAAACAAAATAAAATGCATTTCTATTTGATGATAAAATATAGTTCCTTTCATCTCAATTCTGTTGATTATTAGCAATTTATTCTAGTCATGTATAATATAAATTCACACTCATTACGTTTATTTTCATGAATCGGCCCCATTCTTCTACTTTTCTTGCACCCAAAAAGCGATGTCCCAAAATGAGTGTCATCAGCATAGACTCCCACCTGACTGATTAAAAACATGAATCACACAATGGAGAACTTTGGCAGGTACTCTACAAATTCTATAAATATGAAGTGTTTCTTTGAAACATGTAAACAATAGGAAACAAAAAGGGGTATGTACAGTCACATCATAAGGTAATAAGCATAAATTCCTATATGATTAAACTATATGAAATTAGGGTTACATAATTTTAATCTGCAAAAATGACAATTTCATATGGTTCAACCTGATATTTACTTTAATTAACTCTTCTCTCTGAACTAGGTTACATATTATTACTAAACAACATACTGTCCACCCAAAGCATTTCCCTGAGTTAAATTCTTTTAAAAAGGTACCATAACACTAACCTCACTGACAAATCATAACAGTACTGCATATGCTAACACTTAATATGCCCAATCACTGAAAATATTTCTGATTTATTCTGTCCTAGTCAATAATTGAGGTACAAAGTCAATTTGTTATATAAAATCCATTTTCTGTTAACACAGACAGACATGATTTAAGAGCTAAAGCTAATATTACATATATATCAAATATAAATCCCACACCATTAAAAAAAAAAACTCTTACCAGAAGAGCTCACTAAATATAATTAAAGAAAAATATTAGGAGTCTGAAAGGGCTGAAGGGCAAAAGGAAAAAAAAACAAAAAAACAAAAAGCTAAGTCTTTTAGGACTACGAAAGTTAAAGATTTGTTTTTCTCTAAATTTGTTAAAGAGAATCTGTCTCTGGGTTGAGAACTTGCTTGCAAAGTCTCTGCCTAGAGCAAGATATTCAGAGCCAACTTGTTAACTCCTAATAAAACAAGGCTTGGAAGGAAAATGCTTCCAGCCCCATAAGCGAAGTGTACCAGCCGGCACTGTGATAATACCATATGACTGGTTTTCTTAGGTGTATTTTCCCCTTATTATCAACTTCCTTTTTCCATCATATAAGATCCACAAAAACATATATATCTACCATATAGCACTTGAAGCTGGATACCTCTGTGCTTTCACAAAAAAAGCTCATAGGACCTATTATGTTCCATGGAAAAAGTGAGTGTTATCCACCTCTACCCTTAATATAATCTCAACTCTCCCCATCTGAACACTACTGTCCCTTTTGGTTTCAAACAACACTTTATCGTAGTTTGATAACATTGACCATTTCAAGTATTTCTGTAACTTTAGGTACAGGCTAAAGCAAATTATATCTAATAATATCTTTATTTGTATTCCTCTATCTTTTATTTTTCATGCTTTATTTTAATCTGAAACTATAATTTCAGAGGTGAGTTCAGCAAAATAGAAAAAAAAATAGCATTTCAGAAACTTAACATTATTATTTAGGAGCATTCTAACTTCTCCAGGTAGGATTCTATGTGTATTAATTCTTTAATTCAACCTATTAAAGAAAAGTTAATCAAAGAAACAATAAACCCACAATTCTTTCTTTTCCATTGTTCATTCTCTCTGGTTTTATAGGACTTCAATGTTTCAGGCCATTATTTTAAGGAAAATATTCAATAAACTAGCTGGAAAAACCTCAAAGGGATGCTTTTTGTAGGCTACATATATGTTGCCTAATTTTTACTTAACAAAGGTGTTACTGTCTCTTTCAGTGGAATTGACTATTGCTAAATCTTTAGCTCAATAACTAATTAGTAGAAAAAAAGAATGATTATAACCCTTACTAATTTGCTAAGGACATTTGTAATATTAATTAAACAGACAAAGATTGTCTTTTTTCTCTCAATTGAGACATGATAGCAAATAAGATTAGTCACAATATCACATATGCAAAAATAAAAGTGCTTAAAATGTGTATGTTCAAATGAGTTCATCAACTCAATTCAGTTCTATTACTATTTATTAAAATAACTACCTGCAATGTTCCAAATTCACAGAGGTCTGAAGAGGGGACAAAATGGATGTGCCCCTGAGATGTTCTTTTAAAAAACTTTCAGTCTAGTAGGGGGATTATTCAAAAGTAAGTAAGGGGTGCCAAGGTGGCTCAGTTGGTGAAATGTCCAGCTGTTGGTTCCAGCTCAGGTTGTGATCTCAGGGTCGTGGAATGGAGCCCCATGTGGGCCCTACACTCAGTGGGCAGTCTGCTTGAGATTGTCCATGTCCCTCTGCACCCCCTCCCCATGCTCTCTCACTCTCAAATAAATAAATAAATCTTAAAAAAAAAAAAAAAGTTGGGACGCCTGGGTATCTCAGTGGTTGAGTGTCTGCTTTCAGCTCAGGGTGTGATCCCAGGGTCCTGGGATCAAGTTCCACATTGGGCTCCCCACAGGGAGCCTGCTTCTCCTGCAGCCTGTCTCTGCCTCTCTCTGTCTCTCATGAAAAAATAAAAATAAATAAATTAAGTCGAAATTACTACAGAACATGGAACTTATAGGTGACAGCTTAAAAGGCCCAATGTTAGAACTCATCGCCTGACTTACATTCTATATGGGTCTAGATTCATCTCTTGGGAGTTCAGGATTCCTAAATCAGATAATCTCAAATTCAGCAAAAGGTGAAATGAATGAAGTCCTATCATCAGTCAGGTGAATGGCTAGTTAAACAACGTCTAGCAAGGCAATTATCATGTTAATCCTAGCATGGCACTTGTACTTAGCTTTGATCAGCTTGTGAATTTAACTGCTTTTCAGCTTTTAACTGTGTAATCATCAAAAACAAACAAAAAACCCAACAGCCAAATAAATTTTTATTTAATTGATCAAGAAAGCAAGAGAATTCTCTGATTCTAATCCATCGATTTTTCAAAAAATAAGGTGTCACCATAATCATATCAGATTTTTAATAAGCTGCACAATTCCTGATCTACATACAAAAAAAATCATTTTATAGCTCTGTAGATTCTTCATCAGGCACCACCAGATCTCTTTGTTTTTGAGTTTCTAATTTTGTTTCTGGGCAGGACAAATGGAAATCTGAAACTCTGAGAACTCTAACGCACATCATAAGAAAATGGTAAGAATTAAAGAGACCTGAACCACTGGAAACCCCGTCACATCCTTCCGCTCCCTATGCTCCCACTGTTGCCCAAATACAGTCAGTCCATAACCTATTTCAGGCATTCTCCTCACCAATCCCCATTCCCCATCCCAGCCATTCTTTTACTGCTAGATAATCACAATAGTCCCCTCTGGTATAAGATACTTCAATTGTTTACCCCTTCCGCCATCTCCAAAACCCATCTCCTTTCCTTTCCTCCAGGTTCTTTTTTTTTTTTTTTTCCTCCAGGTTCTAAAGAAGACATGCCTATTTCTTTTTCCTTCAAAGGCAAAGCATCATCTGTGCCTTGGACCCCATCCTTTCCTAATTTGTGAACTCTTGCTCATCACCCTTCTTCCTCTCCAGAACCCTTGCCTCCACTGGCTCCATTCTCTTTCTCCTGAGTACGGGAGATGGCGTGGGGAGTGGTGTTAAACTCATTCCTAATAAAAAAAATAAATAAAATAAAATAAACTCATTCCTAATGCTGCAGTTAACTGCGTTGATATTCTCTCCTTACTAAGCCAGTACCTGGTAGCCTCAGTTCCATGCCCCCTTCCCCTCCTTAGATGCACATACGCTCCCTCTGTTGTCACACTACAAAGAAATAGCTCCCTCCACTGTCATGGTCCCCTTTTGGCAAAGCTAAGAACCTCCAAATACCTCTTCTCCTTCTCCCCTCCCTGGCACCCTTGATAATATTTCTCTGCTAGTAACCTACCTTGCCTTGGCTTCCATGAAATTTCACTTTCTCCCTCATCACATTCTTAACTCGTGGCCCTTTTTCTCTCAAAGCTTTCAATCCCACCCTGTTCTTATCCTCTTTTATAGAGAATGCTCTTTTGGTGGTATTTTGAACTATCATGCCAAAAACAGTGGCTCCCAAATGTATCCTCTAGTCCTGTCCATAGGTCAGCTGGTTCTCTATCTCAAATGGCCCAATGGGTATCTCTACCTAGGTCACCAACTCCCAATGAAGTGTAAGCAATAGATCAATTTATATTGTCCCACTTCTGTCAAAACCATAAAGAGCCATGTAAGCTCAAATCCTTGGATTCTACTTTGATTTCTTTTTCTCTTTCCCACACACATACTGCGTTGGTCACTTCTCTCTTTTTCCCTGCTGCCACCAAAAGCCAAGGCCTCACTTCCCTATCTTTACTTGCATAGATGACTGCAATACATTCCATTTTGTCTATTTCCTCCCAAGTGCACATCCCTTATCGCTGCCACCTGCCTCTTGTCCTGCCATACACACTCTCTCCCACATGTAGTTTTAGAGGACTTCTAGAGAAATTTCTTTTTTAAACCACCATTTTCATCATATCACTCCCTACTGAAAAACTTTCACCGATTCTCAATACATCTCAACTGAACTTTCGGAGTTCCCCAAGGTAACCTTATTGTTCATTATTATAATACAAACATTACCCACAGCCAGATCCCCCCAAAAATCTCTGCTCGTTTGCCAATGTTTGATGCTATCATCAACCCTGCACCTATCCATGCTCTATCTTTTCCTTTTCACCAGTCAAAACGTTAGCCATTCTGTGCATCTCTTACATGATAGTGTCGTGATAAATGTCCAGTCATTCTAGACTTTCCAGACAACCACCCATGATTTTCTAAATATTGTTGCTCTTTTGCACCTCTGCATCTATACCTATGTTCATATACCTATGAACTTGCAGTTGCCTGAAGTGCTCTTCCTTCTTTTTCTCTCCTTGCAAAACTCTACTGTCCTTCAGGTATAACTAAAAGGGCTATTTTTTAAATTACCTTCCTCTCCAACCTAAGACTTATCAGGTAAAACTTATGGCCCATTCTCTGTGCTACCATGGCATAAGTTTATACCACTGCCATATATTTGCCAGATAGAGGGCTGCCTCCCCTGCTAGGTTGACAGCAACCCAACAAGAAGTAGGAATCACATCTTATGTGTTTCTGGTTATTTCTCACTGCTTTTAGCACTAAAAATGGCCTGTAGTAGAAGCACTCACTAAGCATTTACTTAACTAAAATTAGTTCTGTAACTGCGTGTCTTGCAAGGAGGGACTATGTAATGTTCCCCACTTAGAATCCTGACAGGTATATAAAGTTGATGCTCAAACTTTATAGATGCTGGCTTTTTGAAACCAAGAACTGTGTCTTAAACTTCTTTCAAATAGTAATTATATATGATAGATGAATGGATGGATAGATGAGTAAGAGAAAAACATCATTTTTCCCTTTGCATCCTTTTTAAACATGTTTAAAATGGCATTATAAAAAGTATAAATATAAGCAGATAGCAAGTTTTTTTCTTTTAATCTACAAACCATATTGTTGACAAATGATTGTCTTATGTTTTAACATTTATTCACATTTATGAACAAACAAAGTTCAGGCCAAAGAAGCAGCTATTGTTATAGCCAGAATAAGCTTCTTAAGATCCAAGTAAGGAACTGGCCCACCCCTGAGTTTAGGGTCCGTGAAATTTTCCGCACACCATTCTTCCACTTGCTGACACTTTCAACAAGCTTCTAATCAGAGGGCCAAACAGGCTAAAGTGATTGATGAATGCACATCAGTGACTGTCACAGTAAAAAAGCACAAGGCTGTTCATCCAGTAAGATGGAAAGTGCTTGGTTATGGAAGCGCTGTTTTGATTTCCATGAATATTTATAGAAAATTCATATAAGTTCAAGGACTTACATAAAAGCCAAGGAGTTGATGTTGGTACAGTACAGGCAGAGGGACAAATTTCCTTGCCGAACACCTTCATTTAGATCCCAAGCTGAAAGCAAATTTCTTTCATGACCCAGAAAAATTAGGTAGACAAAAGTTGCTTTTACCTCATCAGAGCTAAACAACAGCAGAAGGAGAAGTACCGGCAGTTGATTAAAGGCATTGTCCTGACCACCGATACCACCATGGCTAAGCAGGGGCTGCCTTATGGAACCAGGTCAGGGGACACTGATTTCTCTATTCAACTCTGAGGCACCACTTTGTAAATGACACAATCATTTTTGGGTACAAGAGGTGCTTTAAATGTGGTAACATTATATCATTTCAGCTATAATGATCATAATTACTTATTTCTTTTAATCACAACCCACTTAACCACTTTAGTACAGACGACTAGTTCAAGGAGTTTAATTTTCATTCAACATCTAATCTTTGTGTTTACTGAAACCCTTCACGGGCTTTGTTTACTGTCTGCTTGCTGGCCTGGACGTTTGATCTTGCAAGACTAGATCAGACAGGGTCAGATAAAATACTGATTACTAGAATAAACCAGGCTTGGAAAAGTAACACTGGTTTTTAAAATCCTCATTTCTCCCAGCCTTTTAATATTTTGCAAAATAAGTTCAAATAAATAAAATTAAGACAACTAACAATCAGGGGGTTCTTGAGCAATGATTGAGAAAAGAAAAGTGATGAGGATAATTTTGCTTTCTGGCCAAAATATGGGGTTTGGTTAGGTCCATTCATTCTACTGGTATTATTTTATGACACAAATAATTTTACAATATCCACTATATTTGTGTGAACTTGCAATGACCCCTTCATCCTTGTGACATATTAAATAGTTGAGATTGGCCTGACCAAAGATGACACTTCATTTTGCTTTGGTATCAGATGAAAAACACATTAGATATAATATTATTTTAACTTTATTAATTTTTAATTAGGAAGCATTTAAAATATATGAGTCCTTCATTGTGAAGGTACTTTTTAATTCCTATAAGATCCCCTGCAAAAGTAGATTGCCACAGAGTATAATTTCTGATGGTACTGCATATATAATTGCCACTTAGTTTCATAAAAATGATGAGGCAAGTTTTCATCTAGACAGTTAATAGAAAAGGGTTAGGCTTAAAAAAATAAGTGTTTCATTAAAATGTGTAGAACTTATGAAAGAAAAATTGATGGGGTAAATTTCACATAATCCTAAGAATTCTTGAAAATAATTTTGTAACACTTCCAGGTCCCTGTGGATTATTCTTGTGTCCAACATTAAAACTCCTACACATTAAACAACTGTTAATATTGATCTTTTTTTTTCCTGCTTTTATACAGTATGTACATTTTTTTTTCTTATACTTGGGAGCTTACAAGCTCTATACTGCAAAGTCTAGGCCAGAAGCAATTATAGTACAAGATGCACAGCAATAAAAAATGCTGTCTAAACCAACCTACTACCCTACCCAGTCCATTTTACTCAATATCAAAAATTCCTGGGAAGCAGGTTCATAGTTCTGGACCCTAAAACCAGAGTATGCAAAGTCTCTCCCCATTCATCCTAAATTAACACTAATGTTAACTCAAATATGTCTATGTCAACCATGATTGTCTTTGAAATTAAAGAAAGAAGGTAAACAGAATGTACTTTGCTGTGATCACTGGGGGAAAAAAAGTTAACATGCTAAGCCAAACTAACTTAGGACATTTTATAGAATAAGTGTAAATAGTTTAGCTATAATAACAACAAATTCAAAAAATGCACATTAAAATGTTTACTTCAAAATTTAGACAATTCCATTTGTATATAGTTTTTACATATGTTTTTAATGATATCAAATTATTGATTGTTCATTTTTCTCATATTTATTTAAGCATTAACTATAGAATTTGCAATCTGACCCTTTTTTTTAATCCTCTCAGTAGACTTTTATTTTTGCCAGGTTTTAGCCATATTTACTTTGATCTTTCAGAGTATATAATTATTTTACTGTTTATTTATTTCTATGAGAAGAGAAAAAAATTTTGACCTAGGAGATCTATATGTGGCAATTTGTAACAGAATCACATAGCTTATGTTAGGAAATCATGGTTTTGATTAAGAAGCAACCATTTAGTTCCCACTGTTTTATTAAAACAGACATTAGCAGATAATAGGAAACATATTTAACAATGTAGCTGCATTTAGTTTGGGACATTAGTAAGTTAGCATGAGATTTTCTTTTATACATTATATCAGCCAGGATACATGTAAATTGGTAATTTGGGGGTGGAAAGGAGTGGGTAGGGGGGCAAGGAAGGACACAGAACTCTGACTTCCAGGTTCTCAGGAAGAGCCCTAAGGTAGAATTCTGATTTTGCTATCTACTAATTTCCAGATTTCAGACTCATTACTTCATTTTTCTCATTTTGAAAATGGATGGACACAAAGAGAAATTTTACAAACCCAATCATTCCTTTCCCGTGAGAAGTGGATTCTACTAGATAGGAACTCCCACAGTGACATCTATTCATAGCACAAAGCTTCTATCAGATGAAATGTGCCTGTATATCAGGTCCGACACTTCCTTTTCTCTGAGGGTCGAAAGTTAATAAAATATACTTCTCTGAGTGTTTATTTTCTGTACACCATTATACCTGCCACGAATTCTTTGTTTTTCCTCCCACTCCCTTGGTTGATGAATCAACACCACTTGAACTGTTTTACGGCAGCTTGTGTTTACTTCACACATACCTTAACCTTCCCTTTTCTCCTCCTACTGACACACACACATGCACACACACACTGTTCAACAGCAATGACTTAGCTCCATCTCTTTGAATAGCATGTGTACACAGTGTCTGGCAGCCTCTTCAGGTGTGGATCCTTGACCCTCCTGATTGAAATCAAGGTCTCAGTCTGCTTTTATGACACTTAAGATTTAACTGTGCATTTACTATCTTGAAAAAAAAATAGAGCTTAAAGAATTGAATCTAAGAAAAAAAGGAGGAGATATAAGTGTGTGTGTGCGCATGTGTGTGAGCAGACACACGCACTCACACACACACACACACACACACACAGTCTGTAGTGGCAATTCTGAAAACACTACAGTAGAGAGTTTCTGAATCTGGAATTATACTCTAGCCTATTAAAAGAGGACTCTTTCTTCCTTTTCTCTTCTAACAGCAAGTAAATGGGATCTAACAAATGACCTTGAAGCTGCATGATTCTTTTGATTTTTAGCCAAAGAGGATATGTTCAAACACTTCAACAATTTTATTTTAAAAGAAAAACTTAGTGACAACACTTAGAGAAAAGAAACCCTTCTGAACTACACAATCATGTCTTAGAATGAGAAGGAGTTATTCATCTTATCCTGTATAAGAGTTAATATTAATAATATTATAAAGCAAGTGCCCAAACTGGAATTTAAATGCTTCTGAGAATTTTAGAATATGCTGAAGAGAAATGGATCTTAATTCAATGTGCAGTGCACTTTAATTTCTCCTGGGTAGTTCAACATCTTGACTTTCCTTACAACTTGGATATTTAGCATAAAATGCTCTCTGTCTTTTGTAATCAGAGATGTGCTGCCAATGCCTGTAAAGTTCATTTCCTCAAAAGGTAACTGTAAACGAGCTCCCAAATATTAAACAACCAACATGTATTATTTCAATATCCTTTCCCTGGAGGAAACCAGCAGGTAGTAAAACAAATAAATTCATCTTTTACTTTTGCCTACCCACCAGAAATTGTCATTTGAACCTCAGATCGGGGTAGTTAACTGTCAGCAAGGCTATGAATACCTATAATAAAGCATGATGGATGATGTCATGATCATGCAAAAATATAGACTGGAAGGGACCCTCCAACATCAAACTATTATGTTACCAAAAACTCCCCCAAATCCCTTCAGGGGCTGGTATCATTTGAATTTGAAAAGCATGTAAATTGGGTAAGAACACTATAGTGTTTCCAACCCTGACATATTTGTAAAGGAAAAATATTTAAAGGGCTGGATGGTCTAAATAAGCATGGCATTTATTATACAAGAGACTGCATTTTCAGATACAATTCTACATTTCTTATATTACTGCTAGTACTACCGTTACTACTAATTATTATTGTAGCATTATAGCTCTTATTTATTAAGAGGTTTCTTCATGTCAGCATTAATTTATTTAGTCCTCACAGTTAGTGAGTGATTTAGGTAGTTTTATTGTTTATTATTATTATTTTTTTATTGTTTCAATTTTCAGATGAAGAGACTGAATCTTGGTGAAGTTAAATTTGTTCAAACACACACTAGCAAATGGAGGACAGAGATTTGAACACAAGTCTGCTTTTTACTGCAGGGTCCCTTTAATTTATATACTGGTCTGGAACTGTCACCAAATAAACACATCAAAACTCCACTTCTAACCGAAGGTTTCCTGATACCACAACAAGCAGTCATTCCAATTTGTTAATTGGTACTTAAATTATAAGTGCTGATTTAACCTACAATGACTGCTTTTAATTTTCCATTAATATGTTAATGGAAATGATTTATTGATTGAGCCTTTCAAATAGACAGGCCTATCTGAAATAAACCATTTCAAAGTTTTCTAAAAGTCTTGGCCTTCACATGCATCTCTTGCGAAAATGACAAACTTCATCCATTAGGCTATGAATTTTACTTTAGTTCTAACACCATCTTAGTTTTTAAGTGAGCTAATTAGGATATCCTGATGGAAATATTAAGAATCTTACCTTTGCAAAAATTACACATAATTAAATAAAAATTTATAGCTAAAATTAGCATAAACTCCAAATAACCCAACAATTCATTGACCTAAGAAACTAAAAATAGGCTTTAAAAACAAAAAATTCAGTTTACCTTTAATCTTCTTGTACTTCTTATACCATCTCCCAAACTCCTGGCACTTGGTTGCTGACACGTTGGCATAATATGTGCTATTTACAATGGATGAAATCATACTCTGAAAAGAAAAAAAAAACATAATAGCTATATTTTTCATAAACTAGTACTCCTTTTTAGGGATAAGAATTACAGACCATACCGATCTTCATTGTCTTTTAAATCTGAAGTAGTCACCCTCCTGCAAACTAAACTATTAAATGTCAAATATGACTAGCTAAATTTACTCTTTTTTTTAACTTCTACTGTATAATGACAACGCTTTTTCCAAAAAACCAACCTTGGGGCAATGTCAAAGATGGAGGAGGCAGGACATACAGATTAAATACAAAGGGAAAGAACAGTTGTGATTTAGGAACCAGAGTAAAAGGTGAGATCAGATGCTCCAGCATCGGTAATTCAAATAATGCCTTTCAGATGTTTCTGTTCTGCTTCCAACTGCAACAAGCTTACACAGCCAAGAATCTGAGAACATCCGTGCTACACACTGCAGAACAACATTTAGGGAAATAAGTTAAATTAATATAATTTATAGAAACGTGTGATTAGCACTTGTGTGAAAATTCATCAAATGAAAAAATTAACAGTGCTATTTTAGAGCAGGGGAAACTAAACATAACACTTGTACTGTGTTTCAACCAAAAATGAATCAAAGCTAAAACTTTCTGGGTGCTTAAGTACATGATTCTTTCTTCCTCTTTACCCCTTCTCCTTCCTCAGCTCTACCCTTTAGCCAATTTGTTTATAATTAGGATGAAAAGGAAAGAGAAGAGCATAGCTGACTTACCACTAAAAAACTAAATTATAATTGCATACCTTGAATGAAATTTCCTACAGGTATGTTTTCAGTCAATATGGCATGTTTGGACCAACATTTGTAACAGATATTAACTTATATACCTGAATTGACTGTGATAATACAGCCACAGATTTACAGAGACTTTTACTTCAGCAAATTCCGTCTAAAAACAAATGGACGTAAACTCGAGAGATTCCAAATGACTATGGTAAGGTTTTATATCTTGCCTTGAAACTTCATTTTTCTTCAAAAAGGTATCTCCACATATGGATGGAGCAGCTATGCAAAATCTCAAAACTTAGAACTAATGGTATTTCTCCAAAGCAGTCAAGATAAAAAGGATAACAGTAAATCAAGGCAACGGCAAGTTATTTACCAGGGGGTTCAAACAGCAAACAGTACTACACAGACTCCTATTTAAAACAGTTCCCTCACTGAGCCCACAGAGTTCCTCTTTTTCAAAAATCACTATGTGGGCATCTGGTTTGGCTCAGGTCGCAATCCCAGGGTCCCAGATTCGAGTCCCACATCAGGCTCCTGGTGGGGAGCCTGCTTCTCCCTCTGCCTGTGTCTATCTCATGAATAAATAAACAAAATCTTTAAAAAACAACAACAACAACACTATGCAGTGCCAGTGGGGGAGGGGAATCCTAATTCAATTCAAAGAAACCTCTTTGGCCCTTCCTATATAGTAGATGGCTAACCTCCCCCAGTTGCTGATCTCTAAATGATAATTCTGTTCTCTAAGGAGAGATAGTGAGAAGAACCTTTTTAATCTGAGGATCTGAACACAGCCCCGGGAACACAAAGAGCCAGTATCACCTGAGTGTATCACAGAACTTCTAGAGCCTTACCTCCTGCCTTAGAAGAACAGTGGAATCCTAATCTTCCTGAGGCAGGGTTCTGCTTTGTGTGTTACTAACAAAAGAGTAAAGAAGTCTTTTGGCTAGCTGGGCTAGTTCCCTTTCCAAGGGAGGGACAGTGACTGTGTCTGTTGCATTTTTCCCCCCTCATGTCTAACACACTTCTGATGTGGGACATCTGAGTCACTGAAATGTAACAGATGAAAAGGGACAGAGATGAAATTTTAAAATGCCAAACTGAAATGTCATAATAATGAAAATTTTAACATGAAAGCGGCCTAATAATAGATGCTCCAGCCATACTGGTGTATACGAATAATTGCAAATGTACTTGTCCTCTCTATATGTTGTTTGTATGAATGTTATCCTCTAAAGAGGCACAGGATACATAGCCATGACAGGAAACTGAAATTAAACTCCTATTGCAAGGATGGTCTGGGAGATGAACTAAAATGCTAAGTGTCTCAATTACTACTGGGAGCTGTCCATCAATTCTTCCTAGACCATAAGACCAGGCCACCAATCCGCATCACTGTGGCCCCAAATAATACACATTTCCGTCACTCTCTAGCATCTCTATTTTGTCCTTGCTCTGGATGTGTCTTCACTGACACTGCATAGGGCCAGTGTCAATCTATGTGGCAAGGAAGTTAATACCTGGGCTTCCATGGTCTCCATCACCAAATCCTGTACTAGAGTCAGGTTCACACAACTCATTTAAAAAAAAGTTGGCTACCCAGAGACTCAATCAGATTTGTTCTCTTCCCTAATTATGAATGAGTTTCTATCTCTACTGACCACAAAGAGGGTGGAGTGAGGTGGGAAAAAATTTAAACTATGAGCTGAGCAAAGGAAGTAGGTAGCAAATAAAGTTTCCTAGATGATGAGAATCTTTAGTCACTCAAAAGTCTTTTGAATTTGTGGCACATTTTATTCATATTAATTCCCTGCAGGTCTTTACATCTAGTTGACACTCAAACTAGTTCTACTGATAAGAATTTTCATAATTCATCTTCAGAGAGTTTTAAAAACAGAAGAGGTACATCTGGGGCATACTTTGGATGAAAGGTCATGTTATGTCTTATTATTCTAGTTTCAAACATGAATATTCTCTAACCCTAAATTAGATGGTTACATTCTCATAGCCTGAGTTTGAACCACTAGGCCTCACTAGAATACTCTGGACACATACATGAAGTCATCTAAATGTTAGTGTCAGTTTGTTTTTAAAAAATCAAAACCTACTTCACTATAAACAAAATTGAAAAGAGCTAACACAGACTCAGCACATAATGACTCTACATGGAATAAAGTTTTCCAGAGGTCCTGGGGCACAAGAATCTGCATTTACCACATTTCATCCATTCTACAGTCACATTTTTTTAATATACTTTAATGTCATTGAAATTGGAATGCATCTTACAATCAACAGCATCTTAGACCTGATGAGATATAGCTGCTGCAAAAATAGGATGAGTAATGATTAAAATCTCTCCCACCAGTCACTCTACCAAAAAAGAAAAGAAAAAGAAAAAAAAAAACCCTAGTTTCCAGTTACTGCTTTTTTTAAAGTATCTATATAGTTTTGTACTTTGTATTGCTCTTTTATGTTTTCCAGTAATTCTAGAGCAACCACACAATTGGGCTTTGAGGATCTCCACATCTTTTTGAAAATGAACAAAGATTTGAGTAAACGTTTTCAAGCCAGAATGCAACCAACTCCTGAGCATCCTTGTTGTATAATGCAGTGCTGATACAAATGACCCAAAAGAGATGCCTGTTGTTATTTATAACACTTAAAGGAATTATATTTTACTGAGGGTCATATTAAAATGACTTTGCACTTACTAAGCAAGCTTACTGGCATGGTAGTGGCTGTGACAAGGAAAGGGGAGGGCCACACATGCACTGGGCCAATCAGGGAGCTCCCAGAGGTACTCAGTCACAGCCACAAACACGACATGATTAGTAATCATAGACAAAGCTATGCTATGAAAAATATTATGTGTTAAAATCAATAGGAAGGTTTAAAATGTCTTCCCAATTACAGAAGCTTTTGGAAAAGTTTTACACTTCTTTGTAACTAACCATGAAATCTTAAATATGAAGATATTAAATGAGGAATAAAATCCAGGTTTGTCATTTGCAGTCACTCTGACACACAGTTTATGCCAGTTTTCTTTGAAAGTTATTTAAAATAGTGATAAAAATAGTAGTAATAAGATATTTGAGGATTTAAAATACAGCAGCATCAGTTATTTCAAAGTTTACTAGCTGACTTGAACTTGCACCAAGACAAATTGCAAGAGAATATCATACTGTTTTAAATATACATTGTTTAAACACTAAAATATATTGTTTTGATACTTACTATACTTAAGTGGATTGCCTTATCTAAAAATAAATTTTCTTTTAGGCTCCTGAGATAAATTTTAAACTTGTTTGTTTTTGACTAGCTCAGATTATAGATGTCACCTGTTACATGGCTCCATTTTCCAAAATGAGGGCCAAGAAGCTCAAAATGAAGAAGCATCTTGTCCAAAGTCAAATAGCAGTGGAAAGCACCATAAAAAGACACTACTACCAGGCCACATTATTTCATGAGTCTCTTAAGAAGGGAACCTAGTTAATGAAAGAAAGGAAATATTCACCACCACCTCCATCAGCTGGTACTCAACAGCAGATAATGCAACCAATTCTTCAGACAAAGAAGACACGAAGTGTGACAAAAGCAAAACATCAAGTTGTGACCTTGGGCCCCTTATAGGAATTAAAGAGCTTAGAATCAGAGAAAACTAAGGAACCCAATGACAATTTAAAACTTAACAGTTTGAAAAGCAAAACAATATACACCGGTTAAAATGATTTGTCTTAAAAAGACAGAGATCTGAGCACCCGCTTTCCCTCCCTAAGAAAAGAAAGATAAAATAATTAGATATCCTTTACCATAGTCTCCTTGGCTTAGTGAGACTTATTTGTTTGAATAGCAGTATTATACTAAGAGTAGCTAAGCTGCAGACGGATAATACACTTGCTTTAAAAAAGAACATTTTAAAACCAAGTGAATGGTTACATGTTCTGTCAGTAGGAATGCCCTGTCTCAGCAAGAAGAGTGTCAGAGTAGGGAGAGAAGCTGGCATCTTGTAGCCTCCTTTCCCACGTCTACGTGCGGGAGAGAGTATGATGCAGGCAATGAATAATATATGCAATTTTTGCTCATTTTCAGCCTTTTTTATTCTGCTTTGCGGTATGCTAAATTACATATTAAACATGAGATTATAATGATATGTCCATCAACTATAGTAAAGGGAAAAAACTGATCTGGAGAAATTACTTTGTCATGAAAAATTCAGTTAATGTTATTTGGCAGCCTTCTGCTCTCCCTTACTATCCCCATTTCTGAGCTATACTATCAGAATTGAAAACTTTGCCATTCTAATTGAAGGAAACACTTCCTCTGGGCTTTGCAGTACGGCAGTAGTCCATCTGAGAGCTCCTCCGCTAAGGTGCTGCTGGTGGCACCTTCATCTGTGAAAGTGGGATGTTGGTACCTGCCTAAGAAAGCTGTAAAGATTCAGAGAGATGATCTGTGTAAAAGGCCTGGCACAAGACGCAGAGTCAATGAGTTCAGCTCTCTCCCCTCCACGCAATCATTTCATATGTTCATGGCAATTACCCAGTTAGGGATTCTTTCCAAGCTGTCATTTGTAAGCCTCCTTCAACAAGAGTCATGAGGTTGGGCCTCGAACTAAAACAAACTCACATGAAAATAACTGAAAGGGACAGCTGGCAACTGGTTAACACAAGACATGATACATCCCCACTACATACATGAATTTAAGACTAAATGAAACAGACAGTTGGCAACTAGTTAAGACAATACTGGTCCACACAATTGATCAGCCTCTTGTCTACAGATAAACACATGGTCAATTTGTTTTTTTCCTCCCAACCCAACTGGCTGCTTGAGTTCACTGTCCGATTATTTTAGCATATTGTACATTTAAGTTGGTCCTTTAATGATCCCCAAATGAGCAAGGCTTGCTCAGGATGACAGGAATAATTATCCTACAGTCTATGTCTTAAAAAGACTATATAAACACCGTATCACCATCATACTGGAAATCCAGTAACATTTCATGGTTCAGTAATTTCTGCCAGACCTTTTGTTCCTCAAACATTTGGCAAGAAAACCTCAGCTACGGGCATGGGACAGAGCTGCTTTAAAAACATACCTATATGCTAAATGAAATAAGCCAGATAAAAAGACAAATATTCTGTGATTCTACTTTTGAGGTATCTAGAACAAGTAAACTCAGTCAGAAAACAGAAAGGAAGTCACCTAGAGTTAGGGATGCGGGGAAGGGAATGGAGAGTTATTATGTAATGGCTATCGACTTTCTGTTTGGGGTGATAAAGAATTTTGAAAACGGGGTGATGGTTGCACAACATCGTGAATGTGATTAATGCCACCGAATTATAAACTTAAACATGATGAAAATGATAAACTTCATGTTATGTATTTTTACCCCAAAAAACAAATTTAAGAAAACATATCTAGAGTCACAGAAAACATGGTCTCTTGGTCCTTCCATTTGATCATCATAACAACCTATGAGGTGGACAAGGAATGTACTATTAGCTTTACTTATTTTAATGGATCAAAACCCAGAGGACCTGGGATTTCATCTTTTAATTCTTCCTTGAGTAAAGAGAAGTAGGCCACAGAAAGAGGTGGTCATAATGTTTCCAAATTGGAACAGTTAGTTAGAGAAGACTATTTAATAAGAGACCTATGCATAAGGTATGGTAAGTTAGGATGCTCAGCGCAGATTGTATGACTGAAGGGAGAGGCTGGAAGTGGTGACTCAGGGCGACTTCGGAGGAAAAGGAAGAGGCTGTCAGCACTGAAACACATTTGGAAAGGTGAAATCAAAAATAAATACATGGACACACAAATACAACCTATACTTTCCAAGCACCTGGCCAGACAGAGAATAGCAAAATCATGACCTCTCTCCCTTTAAATAAATATATATGCCTCAGCCTGCAATTGTTGCCCTTTTATGGACTTTCCAACTTTTATTCTGCCTTCAAAAACTGCTCTTTTGACCTGTCGAACACTGGGATGTTGGAAGAAAATACATACTGGCCACTGAAACGTCATTCCTTTATGCAATCACCACACTTGAGTGAAGAAATACCTAAGATGATTTGGTTTAGGGGTAATAAAGAAGAATTAGTTCAAAAAAGGTCTTTTAAAAAACAAAAACCAAAACAAAACAAAAAACCCTAGTCATTTTTTTTTTTACTCATGAACTGAGTCTATCTTACATAGCCCAGTAAGCTACTTTCCCCCCTGAAGTAAGTAGTACTCTTCTTCCTAGGTTGAAAGCTATATTCCTCTCTCACCTTCACCACTGCATCCCCAGCCCACGGCAAAGTGCCTGACTCCTAATTGGGACTCCAGTAATGTTGCTGGAATACACTGTTGAATTAACGTGAACAAAAATGCACATTACATAGGTTGAACCTTAAAAAAATGCATGCACCTGTTCTATGACAACCACAAACAAAATAAGTGAGCTTATCCCCACACTGAAACGCAATCCAGTTACACAAGTGAGGCGAATAATCTGGAATGTGTTAAGGGTAATAGCGGTAGGGATTAATGCTGGGGCCCATATCACATGTCCATGCTTACTGAGGACGACCCCGGTAAGATTTTCCATAATCACACAGCACACAGAAGCCTAAATCAAATCTCCCCAAATTGAATAGAACTGAGCCCTGTTTGATTGAAAATGTACTGGGCATGGACCACCAAATTACTGTATTCACTGTTTCTAGTTCAAAACATTTTAGAGCTGCCAAGAACACCATAAAAATAATAAAACTTTACAGTTTATAGCACTTTCTAAAACATTTTTATACTTAATTCATTAAACACATCATAGCAGTGGTTCGCAACCAAGAGTGATTTACTCCCCTCATAGGATATTTGGCAATGTCTGGAGACATTAGGGTTGTCACAACTGGGGGAGGGGGATGGTGGCATGCTACTGGCATCTAGTGGGTAGAGGCCGGGGATGCTGCTACACACCCTACAATACACAGGACAGCCCCCACCACAAAGAGTTATTCACCCAAAAGATAAACAGGGCCAAGCTGAGAATGCATCAGAATAACGACTACCTGCAAGACATGTTATCGTGCTGAATGCTGAGGAAGTGAAGATGAATAAGAGATGGGCAGTCCATCAAGTGACAAGAACTGGGACACGGCACCAATAACAGGCTGTGATAAGCCCTGCGACAAGGGTGTGTGCAAGAGGCTACCAAGAGCAAAAGAAGCGACTGCTTCAACCCAGAGGCCAGGGTACTTCGCCAGCAGTGACTTTCCAGGTGGAATCTGAAAGATGACTTCATCAAGCAGAGGACAGCACCACATGTTAACCAGGAGAAATCACATATGCAAAAGCAAGTGTCAAACTGAAGGACTCTGGAACTACTAAAGCCTGAGATTAACATGGTGCATCTCCCCAGAAGGCCAATCTCACGTGGACAGAAGGAGAATTTAACAGAGAAAATGATTTTTAGGACATTTTTTAAAATATCAAAGACACAGGTACATGGAGTAGAATATAAATTTTGCATCATTTTTAAAAATAGCACAAAAAGTTGCTGCTAGACTTGTAATGCTAAGGGTACTAGTTAGGTTGCTCCAGCCCTCAGGAATATTTTGTTGACATTTGAGCAATGGCAAATGTTCCAAAATAATTAATTCCATGTGTTTGGAGCACAAAGAGGATGCAGGTAAAAGGAGGAAGGTGGTGAGAAAATCAGCTGGACAGGGCCACTGTAACAATTCTTATAGGCTATGTCACACAGTCTGCACTTCCTTCAGGCTGGGCACAAGCAGTCACTGGAGGCTCAGAGACAAGGAAATGGCAAGATCTCAGTGTTGGAAAAGCAGGAGACAGGAGAAAGGTTACAAGGCAGTTAAGTCTAAACAGGGCAATGGCACGAAGGAGGAAGATTTCAGATATGAAGGCTCTCGGCTCCTGATCTGGGTTCTTTCCTCTCATGTCATCTCTCTAGTAACATTTTACAGTTACAACTAAACCTGATAATCACTCTGGATCAGTTGTGACCAAATTTCCATTGGCTGTAAGAGCCCTGCATAAAATTCTGAATTGTTGATATTAAGTTAGGTGCTTGTCCACTTCCAAGCAAAGCCCATTTTGACTTCCACGTAAATCCAAGAGACAAAGAATTGTGACTAACTGTGAAATTCAGGACAAATGACTGAATTTTTTTCCATAAACTGTTCCTTATCAATCCTTGTATATGATTGGAATAACTTAAAATTCTTATTTCTATAACTTCATAAGCAATCACACTGAAATAAATAAATAAATCAAAGTCCTAGCAACAAGTGTTAGCACCTACATACCTACACATACGTACTGAAATGGCCAAGAGCAGGAACATAACTGGTGGTCAAGAAATACGAATGTTCCTTTCTATACAGCTACTACTACTCAGGTGCATGCCTTCTTGAGTATTTGGAAGCAAAAATATTTGCAGCATGCTTTATCTCAGAGGATTTAAAGTCCAAAACATGCTCCACGACACACACAAAAAATACTCAGTTCACACCAACAACATTGTATCTCGATAATAATAGCTGATAACTATTAATGGAGCACCATTGTATGCCAGGCACCAGGCCAAGAATTTATATGATTTATCGCATTTACTCCTCATTATAGGACTTACAACTATTAGTCTCCTGGTTTTACTTACAAAGAAAGGCCTATAAACCAGGACACGAATCCAGATCTAACTGATTTCAGAATGCATGCTCTTAACCACCAGGCTTCCTGCTTCCCCCAAAGACTCTATTATCCGAGAATGCTGCTCAGGGCACATCAAGTTTCTATGGTTCTTGTCACCTTCCCTTGAACTTGACAGACATGTAATTAGTCCATTGTCTTAAATCAAGTGTAGTAACTCACACAGGAAATGGATTTCCATTCATAGCTTTAAACAATGTCAACCTGAGTTCATGTCATAGCAGTCCTAAGCCACTAACCCTAGCCACCAAAATATTACCTCATCATTAGAGAAAGATCCATCATATGGAAAAGGCAGCCCTTTCCTACTCTGTTCCTTCCTTTATTCTATCTCTTATTTTTGCGGCTTAGTTTCTCATCAGTTCACTAAAAATGGAGTATCACTTCTCATGATGCATTTTCACATGGCAAATCCACTGCAAAATTTATACAAATGTATATGATATAAAGATCATCGCTCTTTGCTAGTCAGGGAAAACAGTCAAATAAGTAAAAATTAGTTAAGATGGGTCTGACATGGTTGATTCATTCTATTAACTAAATAAAGGAAGATTCCAGAGCCCGAGGCTTTGTAGGGGTGATATGGATTAGGATGGCAACTTCCCACTTAGCCCACTGAGTATGCTTAGGAAGGTAAAGCACTTCTCTGAGTCTTGATTTCTTGATCTATAAAATGGGAGACACTGCTACCCACCTCCTAGGATACACATGAGAAGTTAAAGACTGTGAGAGTGAAATGTTCTAATACACACCCATCACATCAAAGTTCTCAAAAAGTGGTAACTTCTACTTGAGGACAAGAAGTGCCACAACCTCTGCGTATCTTCCACCTGCAGTGTAGAGTAACTATGCTAATAGAAGACAGCTGTCTGAGCAGGAGTGCCCCCTCCCACCACATAGTCCACTGGCGGCCCTCTAGGTTTCCCAGAACCCCACCTGGATATACTGACCTGGGAGAGAGGGCATTCTTTGGCTAATGTGCTCTGGTTCATCTCTTTGAGCAGTTCCTTTAAGGCATTGCGGACTGTGGCGTGGTTCCACTGCTCCGCAGGCAAGTCTTCCAACTTCGAACAACTGGGAAACAGAGCAAGAATGAATGGCAACCTCAACAAAGGACCCTGGCTGCAGAGGGTCCTTGACAGATTGTGACAGTCACTCCCGGATCCTCTACCAGTGGGGGAAAACTGCTCAAGATCAGCATCCAGCATGGGCCCTGAAAGAGGGAAGAGGAGCAAGACTGCTTCTCTAGGACTTGGACAGAGCCGTATGCGGTGTCTTTGTTTTCATACTGGCCTGAGAAAAATAGTCACTTTAGATATGAGGAATTATTAATATTTTAAAGTATGTTTTTTCCAGTTTGTTGGTGAAAACAGCATGGCAATGTGATTATAAACTTCCACAATACAAGTTTAATTATTGGACACCCCTAAGGTTAAATGCAGACAAATGTTCCATCGAATTCGAGGCTGTGAAGAAGGTCCACTCTTCACTCTCCTGGAACAATTCAGAGATGTTGTTTCCCTGACCAAAAATAACTTTTAAGAGAGGACATTAAAGCATTCCTAGACAAGGATGGGAATGTTTGGTCTCTATTAACATACAAATTCTCCAAAATGAGCAAATTCACTAAAGGACATTTCTTAAATCATTATTTACAGGCACTTTACAAGACTCTGCAGAGAACTGATGCTTTAGAGGAAAAAAAAAATAAAATAATTTCCAGAACCTCTGCAGGCCACAGAGTATGCTTCTCTTAAGGCAGTCACCACAAAGGGAAGAAAAAGATGCCCAGTGCCAGCACCTTCCTGGTAAGCCTGCTACACAGGAACAGAACTCAGCCTTCAAAACACAAACCTGAAAACAGTAGAAGTGTTTATTCTTCAAATAGTATGTGCTAAGCATTTAAACAGAGAACCCATTAAATTAGGGGCTGTGGAAAGTTCCCCTCTAAGGGCCACAGATTTTTAATGATTTATCAAGCTTCCCTTAGGTTACCACTTCACTGCTTCTGAAAACAAAACATAAAACAGTTGGAATGTGGACTATAAAGATGCCTGGTGAAGTGTCCCTCCTTCCCTCCTCTCTCTCCCTTTTTTGTTTTGCATTTCATCCAGTGTGTAGAAATTAACAAAGACAGGACATGCTAGTCTCAGCAGCGACTCTCTGACCCACGAGCAGCTCCATGAGTAAGGAAGGGCAGATGTTCAGAGACACGCACCTTTGTAATTGGATTTTCAACGTCACAACATGATAGACATCCTGCAGCATGTCGGCCACTGTTGCGTCGGGTGCATCTGTCACATAGCTGAGGGGGAGAGGGTTCCACCTCCCCAGCTTGATTATTCCTGCAAAGAGAAGAAAAACACAGTAAACACATTTCTGCTATTTATTAAACCTTCTCATTGTTTGCTCAGTGTTAAGAAGGTCATTCAATAGTCAACATTCAAGGCCCACTCAGAGATATTTTACAACCCAGTGCAATAACCTATTTCTTTCTGGCTGACAGCTGAGTTAACTATACAGGAAGATGGGAATGAAAGGATGAGGTTTAATCACGGACAATCAGTTCTTTTATGTTTTCCTGTTTCTTAAATTACTTAGAAAACCATACGGATACTTCCTTCCCCCAAAGTCTTGTTTCACATTCTAACTTAAGACTGATGCTAAATATACCGGACTGCTGATTTCACAGACAAAAAAAAAAAAAAAAAGCAAGCCTAAGTAAATAGAAGATTTGGTTTTGAATTGTACAAGAAAATTCCTGTGTGTGGGCTCAGCACACACACAGTCACATCCTGATGTGGTGTGATCCCCAGTGCAAACAGCATTTGGAGCTGATGAAGCAGTTCGAGTTCACTTCCAGATTAGTGTTTCACCAGGCAAAGGGGTTATTTCCAACAGCACAATGATTGACCACAGGTCAGAAATAGCAGAGATGCCTTCAATTTCCCTTTTTTTTAAAAAAAATTTATTCCTCTGCTCTTTTTAGAATGACAATGGTACCATTTCCCTGTGGGTTTCCTGCTGCATATGGTAAAAATGCATGACAATGGAGAGACAATAAAGATCCTGGTCAGACTTAAGCTATATAAAGCAGTGATTTTAGGAGTACCCTTGTGACAAGAAGATTCATGGGACAGTTTCAGCAACACGTGATAATGCTAACCTATTCATAAATGGACCCATCTTATCTGGTGCAGAGGACACATATAATGTTGATGAAGAAAATTCCATTTGAAAACACAGTGTAACAAAAATTTTATTTGTATGCTATGAAAAATCCAATGGTCCCCCAAGATGTCAAAAATTATCGCAGATCAGAAACAGCTGTTTTAGTGAAAGAAAAAGAACAGATTTTTTTTTTTTTGGCAATACAGGTGAGTCCAACTACACTGTTCTTTCAAAATATTTTTTATCATCAAAGAGAGAGAACACCTGTATACCCAAGTGAACTTTTAAAAGCTTCACAAGACAATGCTTTATAGCTATGGAGTAAAATTCCAATAATAGGAAGTGAACTTTCTGGTCAGGGCACGTCCTGTCCAAGATGAAATAAATGAATGCGCAATGCTTGACATAATGCTTGAAAACAGGGAATAAACAGAACAAAAATATTAAAATGATGCACTGTTTCAGTATTAAGATTTAACAATCTGGTGCTGAATATGCTGCAGTATAAATAGTGCCTGGACTCAGATCCAATAAAGTAACACAGCTCTCATTCATAGTACCGTATGTCTCCAGTTCTGGCTCCTTAAGTCACATTTCACTTGCCAAGAAAAGCTGTTTTCTTGTGGGGATAGTTTTCCTAACATTCTCTCTCATGACAATGAAAAGTGCACAGCAACGCAACATAAAGTAGTCGTGAAATGAACATCCAGGGCCCACTGGACAGCCGCTCATGAGAGGCTGGGTCTGCTTCCTTGCTCCTTTTACTCCTCCTGACATTTGAAGATACTAAAAAAGATAACATATAACATGTCTAACATATTTCCTTTTTTAAAAAAGCACTATATAATTTTAAATTCCTTAAAAAAAATCATTATCATGATAGTCCATAAGTGGAGGCTAAACTGACCATATTCTAAAGACATGGTATTTCATTTTAAGAAATTGAAAGAAGGAAGAGATGAAGTCAGCAACTGTACCCTATGCTAGATGAGTAGAAGCAGCCGATTTTGTGGGTCATTTTGGTGACTAAGAATACAAAGGTAATACGAAGCACAGGACGCCTCCCGCAAACTGCCACGCACAACTCTAGCGAGGGTACTTGCATGCTGCTCTATGTCACTGCTTCTTCCTCTTTACTGCTGAATAGTGTTCCACAGGACGGATATACCACAATGCAATCAGGCACAATGGAATACCTCTGTATGATTTCATGTATATAAAATGCAAAAACAAGCAAGACTACAGGACCAATCTGTGAGGACTGAAGTCAGAAAGAGGTCACCTCTGGACAGCAGGGGCAACTGGCTGGAAAGAAACATAAAGGGATTTTCTTGGTTTGGCTGGTGATTGCATGGGTATAAAAACTGTCAAGTTCATCAGCTGCAACACATACTCTGCATACATCGTACCGTATGTATACTGTAGCTCAGTACAAGAGGATTGGGGGAGGGATCTCTGCAGGAAATGATAGACAAATCACTCTAACTGGAAATAGTAATACTCCATTTAGGTAAATTCTCCACCTTGATGAGCTGGAAGGGGACTTGTCTGGGCTGGAATGAGACACACACAGGTGTCTTCACAACACTTAATACCTCCACAGAGAGCAGCTGCTACAGGTTGGTTTCTACATCTTGGAAAGGAGCTATTGACACATGCTATTTTCAGGCGATGGGAAGTGGCATGTGCTTTTTCTTTTTCACACCATATTGTATAACCTGGTCCTAGAAGTCACTTTCTTTGCTCTACCATCTACCAGGGTTTGCAGGTGCAAGATCTGCTAAGATAGCTATGTCTAGAAGCTGCTCCTCTAACCAGGAAGCAGGGACTTGGAGTAACTCTTTTTAATAATAAGCCCTTCCTTGAAACAAAGTCTTTGTCTGATGTATGAACCATCTTTTGAAATACATCCCTTGAGGACGCTTGGGTACCTTAGCAGTTGAGCGTCTGCCTCGGGCGCAGGGCATGATCCCAGGATCTGAAATGGAGTCCCACATCGGGCCTCCTGCATGGAGCCTGCTTCTCCTTCTGCCTTGTCTCTGCCTCTCTCTCTGTCTCTCATGAATAAATAAATAAAATATTTTTAAAAAATTAAATACATCCCTTAGATACAGTCTTCCTTCCCTAGTATAAAATAGACAAAGATATTACTTGGGTTAGAAGTCAAATGTTAATTGAGGAAATCAAACTGGGAAGCAGTATAACACAGTGACTAAGAACGCAGGCTTCCAAGTGAAATGGCCTCTGTTCACACCCTGGCCCCTCCCCATACTATGTAATCCCAGAAAGTTATTTAATTTCTCCATACTTCAATCCTCTCTCTATAAAATGGAATAAAAGTACTGACCTCATTGGAATATTGTGCAGATTAAATGTAAAGCCCTTAGTACAGAGCCTGAATATAATTAATCTCAACAATTAGCTGTTTACAGCAATTATTTAGACATTTTTAATGCTTCTTAAAAAAAAGATAGTCAACTTATGACTCAAGGTTGTTTTTTATGACTTCATTATCTTTCCATCTTTAATTGGGTCATGTGCCTGTTAAAGGTCCTCATTATTTTAAATCAAAAAAGAGGACTGCACATCAGTGATGCCCCTCCCTCTTCTCCCACTGCCCCACTGCCTCTTTCCCATTCATCTCTTCCATCCTTGCCCCTCCGTGCCTTCTTTCCCTTCACCTAGAAATAGGTTCAGAGTTTCCTTACTTTAAAAGTAACAAAAACATGACAACAGTCTCCTTCTCTTCAGTCTCTCATTTTTTTGCACCACCAGATGTCCCAGAAGTGCATGTCCAACTCTTCATGATACCTTCACTGCCTAGCTATTTTCAACGCTTTCCAAGAGGAAATGGAGGCTCAGAAGGGTTGCCTTGAGAGGTATGACCAAGGCAATAACTAAACCCAGATTTGATCTAAATACCACACCGTCACTCTTCTTAGCATTCTGTAAGTCACAGTGGTTCGAGTGCGAAACACAGAAGAATAGAAACAAGTTTGGTTCCAACTTTGGAACGCCCTAAAATGCCCAACTCAGAAGCACACCCTGTGGGTCAGAGGTCAGGGGCGAGGCCTGGAGTCAGAGTGCAGCCTTCTCTGCTTGTCAACTGTGAGACTTTGGGAGAGAAGGCTAGTGTTGTCTCTCCAAGTCTTTGTTTCTGTTATCAGTAAAATGGGGATAAAAACAATGCCTACTCTTGAGAGGTGTCACAAGGCTTTAAATGAGAATGAGATATCAGCACTGGGACTGACCTACAATGAATGCTTGGTAAACATCAGGGGAGAAGTAGATCCCTGGGAGTTTTTTAGTGTAGATGTAACACCACCAAAGCCAAGTGATAGGAAGATTAATCTATAGTGAATGCAGGTGGATTAAAAGAAGGCGATATTCTAAGGAGGTGGGGGGAGCAGGGTAAAGAGCTGAAAAATTCACACAGGTGTGTCTAAATATAACCATGAACAGCCTCTTCCTCGCTCCCTCCACTTAGGGATACAGACTCTACCAAATGTTACAGAAGAGGCTATGGGCCTGCTGGGGATATCTGGCTTGCACTGCTAGAGAAGCCTCAATAAAAACAGCTGGTATACGAATAGAATTTTCAACCCTCACACTGTATGAGTAGGCTTTACAAATCTGAAAAGTGAAAAATCAATGATTACATTAAATGGGACTATATGCATGCACATACCCACACCTCAGGCCCAGCCAGACACACAAAAAATGCCCAATAAATGACAATTCCCATTTCTTCCCTGAATACACTTCACACTCTCACTGTGAAGTACTGATTTGTATCATTCACTTCTAGAAACAGTATACATTCTTCAAATTCTCCCTGAAAATAATTCTAACCCTGATCATCCCAGCCTTTTGTCTAAGTAGCCATGTAGTAAATAAAATATTCCTGGTCAGTCTGTGTATCTCATCAAGAACTTACTTTATCACAACACCTTTTATACTACTTTACAGTTTGTGAAGTGTTTTGTGTTTTTTGTTTTTTTGTTTTTTCTTTTTCCAAAGCATTAGTTCATCCTCATGAGGACAGCAAGGGGTCAGTATTATACCTGGAAGTGAGCTGAAGAGCGACTTTTCAAACACATCAGTTGATGACAGCCAGGTCTAGGTCTGGGCTTCATCTGACAAGTTTTGCAGCTACTGGACCAAAAACCTTTCTTCTCAGCTCTGCTCATGTGCCAATGCTCAACCACACGATGGGCCTCCGGAGAGCCTGGTCACAGCTTGTCTACAGTCACACGTCAGATAGGGTCTTGATATTTAATGTTAAACAACAGAATATATGAGACCAATGAGCAAACGGATGACAAGCCCAAAAGACTGAGACTTCTCTAGAAAAAACAATCTCCCACAACAGTGCCATTTCGGACATCAACATTTCCTAAACTGTTTTTCTTATTCCCAAGGAATTTATCATCTTGCAAACATTTACAAAATACCTGCTGCTGAGGACTGCAACAGATGCAGTGTCGAGCTCTTTGAGTCACAAATTATGGGACTTTATTTGGGGCTTTAAATTCATAAAAATGTTAATGTGACTGAATCAAGCACAATATAAATACTGTTCATAATATCCAGACAAATCTGTTCGCTAAAATACAAAGGACATATATGCACTCTTTGTATAATGCCTTCAGACCAAATAACAAAATGCAATTGTAGGTAAATCTCTCATTACTGACATAAAATTAGGTTGGGAATGGAGGCAATTTTTGTCTAAAATTAAAAAGTTGCAGTAATGGAAACCATTTCTCACTCTCTCAAAGCAGTGCTCTATCAGAGTCAGAGTTGACACATCACAAAAAGAAATTTCAAAAAAGTGATCTTTGTTCATGTTTGTTATCAGTATGTAACCTATCTCAAAGAAATAAAATATTCTTCTCGGTAGATACATCATCATTCATATCATTAGTATTATTTACCTCTAACTATATGAAAAGAAGAGAGGTGATAATACACAGTAGAACATATCAATATTTGAAGTTCTTAGAAAGTCAGTCACTTCTGGGGATAAAATAAAATGTGCTGATAATACAATATAATCTATACAATAGAAAGGTTGTATTTAGCACTAATCATCCATCCATTCAACAAATTTTTCTTCTGTTTCTCTAGCACAATGCACTAAGATGCAAAGATAACCCTTATACACACTATCCCTAGAATTATGGAGCACACAAATGAGTAGAGAAGCTTATTACTACTATATAATAGCTAAGTGAAACCACTCTTTTTTTTTTAATTTTTATTTATTTATGATAGTCACACACAGAGAGAGAGAGAGAGAGGCAGAGACACAGGCAGAGGGAGAAGCAGGCTCCATGCACCGGGAGCCCGATGTGGGATTCGATCCCGGGTCTCCAGGATCACGCCCTGGGCCAAAGGCAGGCGTCAAACCCCTGCGCCACCCAGGGATCCCGAAACCACTCTTAAAAGAAACCAAAGTGACAGCATTTACCCCCTGTGCCTCAAAAATGAGAAACATTTACTTCGTAAAGGCCTGCAACAGATTGCCTGGAAGTACATGAGAATAATTCTCACGGTTTGCTGTGGCATATACATATATGCTGATAAAATCAGTACATATTGGGTGTATTGCAGAATAAAGCCCACAAATCAATCTGAGAGACAGATAAAGGAAGCTAGCAAGATATCAGCAGTACTCTTATAATACAGCTCAATAAATAATTTTTTTTTATTCCAGGTGCATCTTAACATTAATTTTCAAAGCAAAGTGAAAACTAAGCCGGGGGAAAAAACACAAACAAAAGAGACAAAGGCTGGGGTCTATATACCTCATAACTCCCTGCAAAAGATCGGAGCAAAGGAGTATCAATAAAAAAAAAAACTCCAACCTCAGAACTAAGCCTTGGGGCTTCTGGTTCACGGTATTATTTCCGCAATACAGCAACTGCTGATGGAGCCCCTTGTAAAAACGAGAGAACTCATGACGCTGATTGCATCAGTTTATCCTCCTCAGTGGCCGTGTCCCTATGGTATAGCATATAATTTTCTGTTGTTCAGCTATGCTTTGTTAAAGAAATTAAAAACTGTCTGTCCCATATAATAAGAACACAGAATTATTTATCCATAAATCAGTTCACATGAAACCACTACCCAGCAGTACATAATAACTCAGCCTGGGTTTCTAACCTGGGCATGACTGTGGTATATCATCAAATTGTAGCAGCATAAATGCATAAATTACAGTTATTATTGTTAAACCTGTGGTGGGAATGACTTCTCGATGAGGAAAGAGAAAAGAGGCAAAACAAACATGATTTCTTAAGTATACACATCGTCCTTAATGCATAGCTTACCCATACCCCAATAAAACTTAGCGGGACTCTTCTACGCCTTCTGCATTGATTTTTAAAGACTAGCTCTATTTCAAAAGTTTTGCATTGGGGCAAAAGTAAATGAAAAGTGAAATAGCATTCTAGCATTTTACATTATTCAGGTGCCATTATAACTTCCTCGAATTATCGAAACCTCAAAATGCACTTGTCTAGGAACCTACAATACGCTTAATACTGTGTAACAATACAAAAGAAATCAACAGACAAAAATAAATAATTCAATGATTCAGAATAAATGTTGAAGCCATACTGTTATATAAATTTATCTAAAATCAATAGATACATGACACACACACCAAATGCTCTGCCTGCAACAATTCAGGTATTTATGACACATAATTTTTTTTGTTCTTTAAGAACATTAACTTTTATTCTTAAATAATATCTGTATCAGGAACATTATGAGCATTAAAATAATAAAACATGGGGCACCTGGCTGGCTCAGTCGATAAAGCATGTGACTCTTGATCTCAGAGCTGTGTGTTTGAGCCTCATGTTGGGAGTAAAGTTTACTTTTAAGAAAACCTGAAATATGAATTTCAGAGCACTTTCTGAATAAACTATGATGAGATACTGCTGTCTACTAATCTTTTCTGGAGCTGATCACCTCCTTGTGCTACAGAAACATTCTACTAAAAAACTATATGCAGTACCATTTCGTGCCTTGTAATTCTATACATGGTTTTTACATTTTGCAGCATAAAGATTTTGTCTCATGTAATAGACGCTGCTTCACATTTGGGAAACGTTATGTTATAACCCTGACTTTTATTAGATTATTTAATATAAGCACTAAGTAACTAGACTAAATTAATAAAGACTCTATTAAAAAAAAAAGCAGAAAGAGAGAGAGAACAAAATTATTCCACAAATTAAATAAAACTTTCTGAAGTTGGTATTTTAAAAACCTTTATTTAATTTTCAAAATTCCAATTCTTCTGAAAAACAGCCAAAATATTGGTCAGGATATGAAAAAAATATGGTTGGCATTTAGTTATTTGTTTCATAAGAGTGCCATTCAAAACTATTACATGGGGAAAGA
This sequence comes from Nyctereutes procyonoides, assembly GCF_905146905.1. Lineage (NCBI taxonomy): Eukaryota > Metazoa > Chordata > Mammalia > Carnivora > Canidae > Nyctereutes > Nyctereutes procyonoides. The sequence goes on from NW_026575132.1 coordinate 8,685,082, forward strand.
GGACAAATGAGAAAGAAAACTGTTATGAGAAATTATTTGGGATCAGTTCTAAGCTTCTGACACTGGTTAAAAATTATTTCATCTGGTATATATTTTCTTATTATTGTTCTCAGTTTAATCACTATCTAAGAGTTTCAAATTAAAGGATTAATTTTGGCAGGTAACACATACTTCTCTTTTTTGCCTCCTTTCTAGTCACAAATATATTTGCATAAAGAGATTTCCCTCTAGCATTTGTCCCCTTAAAATATCTTCAATAATCAAAGACACAAGGGAAAAAGTATACTTTTTTAAACACACTTTGCTACATTCTAGCAGATGCTATTCATAACTTATGTTTAGCCAGTGTTTCTGCATCCTCTGGGGTAAGAAGTATCCACTGAAGATCTAAAAATACAGTTGCTGCACATATTTCCCATCCTAATTAATTACATGTATTCTTTTAGTCTGGAGCTCCAATGTTGCAGTGTTTTCCTGATGACCTAGCTTTCCAGGTACCTACTCCATCACTGGGCTCAAGACCCTCGGAAACCCTATCAACTGCATGCTCCCAATTATATATTCCAGAATTGTCCCTCAGGCATATTCTGTTTCCTATAATTTAAGGTTACATAATATCTGATCCTAAGGGCAATATTATGATGGCATGTTGATTATCAAAGAAAATGTTGCCATATAATATGCAGACAAAAAGTATAGTCATTTATGTTGTACATTTTTATTCATGTGCCAACTAATCTGATTTCATAGTAATTTGTTAAGAAACTGCAAGACATGGAAGCAAATATGGCTGTAACTATTACAAAATGGCAACTGCTTTTGGTTTGGAGGCATTTTGTTTTGTTTCGGTTTCTTTTGTTTTGTTTGGGGTTCCTTTAAGAACATTTTAATAATTTTTGCTTTCAATAGATCTTTATACAGACTTTACCATTATATCTAATAATGTACATGGTTAACAGGTTTCAGAGAGCTCCCATTCAAAGGAGTTCTGAAAATTCCTTATTTCCTTTTTTTTTGGGGGGGGGGGAATGTACTATCTCAAAACAGCAAACCACATTTTAAATATGGCACTATCATTTTAATGGCTCTGCTACAGAAGTCAAGTATCTAACACATAGGGGCTTGCTCATTAGGCAAATGTTGTTTGAAGTGAAACAATGGTAGATCTGTAGCCACAATATGCATGGTGATGAATAATGACAACAGTCTCTCTGGGCCCCTAAAATACTCAGCCATGTTAGAAAAATGCCATAAGAATCATTGGGTAACTGAATGTGATAGACACCTATCAATCATTCCTGATGAGATGTATAGTTATCCCATGGTAGCTGGGCCAAACACCTGGAGATGATCTGGTAGATAGATGAAGGTCAGGAATGGGTTATTCCCTCCTCCCCCGCCCCATTTCCAGGGCTTTGCAGTTTAGTGACAACTGTGCTGTTGAGAGTGGTCAGATGAAGTGAATGGGTTCCAAGTTCAGCCCTAGAGGAGTCATGGGCCCCACCCTGACTTCTGGAACATAAAGCTCCAGGGACAGATTCCAGGAGATGCTGAGGATGAACCAAATTTGAGAAGCACTGCCCAGGATGTCCAGTAAAAAAATGACATCTACCTGAAATAGGGATAAAATCAATTTTCTGACTTTTAAGAAAAGCGCAAAGACACCACAATATTCCCAGATTTATTTTTTCTAATTCACTAGCAAATGTTTTCATATTTTTCGAGTAAAGTTAAGAAAAATGAGAAAGTAATGGCATGTGAGAAGAAAAATGGGGATAGGAGTGCATTGAAACTATTCCTTTTTAATTTTGCAGGATTTGGCATAGACTGAATAGGTAAAAGCAGAAAAAACTGGTTCCCCATATATGAATGAAATCCAAATCTCTTTACTTTACTTAGACTATATGCTACCAGAAAGCAAGGGCCATGTCATTAACTTTTCTACAACTCTAGCTACAGCCCCATATGCATAAGAAGAACTAAACTACAGTGTGTATATGACAGTCATGTAACAAGAAAACCACACTGTCTGGAAGACCAGTAGACTGAGAATCAGGATATCCAGGGTTGGTCTTAGATCCACCCCCTGTCAGCTGTAGCTCTGCACCTATGGGCAACCCATTTAACTTCTCTGGGCCCTTTTATTCTCTTCCATAAAATGGGGATTTAAAGCAAAAACGGAATTAAAACACCACCACAAATAACAAAAAATTCCCCTGCCTGACTCACAAAATGATAACTATAATAAAACATGAGCTAAACACTGAGAATTATAAAGCACTGTATGAACACATGCTGGTATTCATGAATTGTTAGTTAACATAAAAGAGGTAAGCTTTGCATTTTTTTAGAATGCTTTTAAGGGAAAGTTTCCTTTATTTAAACAAAAACATGAATCTTCTAAAATGTCACTGGCTAACATGGCAAGTCATCTGACGTAATCAAAAGAATCTGGGGCAAGTCACTTAATCTCTCTGATCCTCCATTTTAGCATCTTTAGGAAAGACTGCAATCTGGGAGGTGTTTAGGAACTGCATCTTACCACCTGCCTACTACTGCAAAGCATACCAGAGATGGATGAACGTACAGATGAAACAGATGTAAGGTAGTTGGGTAGGTAGGTAGGTAGGAAGCAAGGAAGCCAGGAAGGAGACAGATGGAGGAGGGAAGGAAGAAGGGAAGGAGAATGACCCACTCTCCCATAACCCACGGACAGCACTATCTTACTTTGCAGACTCACTCGATGTTCCCTACCAATACCGTCCCCAGCATCCTGCTAACCCCCAACAAGCAGACAATGGAGCTCCTCCACTCTTAGCACCTTGGATGTCCAGGAAGACCAGCACAAAAGATATTCTAGACAGCTGCTGAAGGTACAAAGAGCGGCCTGAGGGGCTAAAATCCTCAAATCAAACTTTCTCATGGAATTCAAGCCACCCCAGAGACTTATTGACGATATTCCCCCTTATAGCTCTGACGTTCTAAATCAAAGCACTACTCAAATACTTTGGGGCCCAGTAATGGTGACTTCGATAACTGTCATTTTAACCACACAATAAGCCTTCAAAACTGTGAAAATGAACTCAACATTGAATTGGTGGGTTGATTTTTCTTTCATTAAAATTCTACTTTTCTATTAAAAAAATGGCAAGCACCCAGCTTTTTGTGTCTCAGGGAGGGCTCATTTTTAAACTTGCAAAGTATAGTAAACAAATTCTAAACTCAGGATAACTGAAGGTCTGCCAGTTGGTGAACAAAACAACAATGGCTTTCATATCAACCAAAAAAGGGAACGTGGCTCAATCAGGATTTTTTCAAACTGAATATCATTTTGCCAAATGTACTTCTTACTAAAATAACAAAGCTACTGCCTAAAGACTATTAATGAACTACTACTTGAATAAATATAATTATGTTCATTACTTCTTTACGTTAAAACTATTAAGAGTAACCTCCCCAGGGATTCTTTTATGTTAATGAAAAACAATAACACAATTGTTAGCACAAGATACTCTCAGATGAATGTTACACTTTCATAGCACCAAAGAGAAGAAATAAATTGTTTTTTTTGTCTAGGTATGTCTAGGCATACCTAGACAAATAAGTAATTTTCTCTCCTTAAATATACATTTGTACTGATCTCCCTCAATTTACAGTGCGATGATGTCTTGATGAATGAATGTATCCTAAGTTGAAAATACCTTAAGTTGAAAACGCATCTAAACATACCCTACACTACCAAACATCATAGCTTAACCCAGCCTACCAGAAATACACTCAGAATGCTTAGTTAGCCTGCAGTTGGGCAAAATTACCTAACGCAAAACCTATTTTATAATAATATTGAATGTCCATGTAATTTATTGAACACTGTACTGAAAGTGAAATACAGACTGGCTATCTGGGTAAGGAACAATTGTAAATGCGATGGTTGCTGACCCTGGTGATCGTGGGGCAGCTTGCAGTTCGATAGGGTGTTATTATATTCACTTTATAACTAGCCATCAAAAAATTGGATGTTTCTTTTATGCTTATCATGGGATTGCTACGTCACTACACTAGAAGAAAGTAACTAACCCAAGTTATCCAATTAAATGATGAACCAAGTTATCACATTAAATTTAATTCATGGGATCCCTGGGTGGCTCAGTAGTTGAGCGTCTGGCCTTTGGCTCAGGACGTGATCCTGGGGTCCTGGGATCGAGTCCCACATCGGGCTCCCTGCATGGAGCCTGCTTCTTCCTCTGCCTGTGTCTCTCATGAATAAATAAATAAAATCTTTAAAAATAAATAAATAAATAAAATAAACTTAATTCACACCGAAACAAATAATTTATCAGTTTTTAAGTTCTGACATAACACTTCTCAGTATGATTCATAGTAAGTTAAACTTACTTAAGTTAAATGGTCACAGACATTTATTTATCAGTTTGTGGTTTTTATACATTTGGAAACATCTCCAAACCAGTCAGTCATAATCAATCAGGGACTATCTCATTCATCTGAATGCCCTAGTCTGATGACTGATACTTAGTAGAGGCTAAAAGAAAAATGCTTGCCTAATATTATCGAAACATGATTATGTTCTAAGAACTATGAATCCAATAATGATTGCAAATTTTCTCCCCAACCACATCTATATGACATATAGCTTTAGCATTTAATTTGTATTTTGTCGGGCAGCCCCGGTGGCGCAGCGGTTTGGCGTCGCCTGCAGCCTGGGGTGTGATCCTGGAGACCTGGGATTGAGTCCCAACATCGGGCTCCCTGCATGGAGCCTGCTTCTCCCTCTCCCTCTGCCTGTGTCTCTGCCTCTCTCTGTGCGTCTATGAATAAATGAATAAAATCTTTTAAAAAAATGTATTTTGTCAAGTAAAATAAAGAAATTAGAAGCAACAGCTTTGCTTCTTGCTACAGAATTACTTGATGACACAAAATATTGGATTGGGGTGGTACATGTAATAATGCTTATAATAAACCAGAATAAGACTCCTAAAAAGAAATCTTTTATTCGTCCGTAAAGCAAGCCATGTCAAGCAAACCCACATAAACAAGTTGTTATGGTACTTTATTTGGGGCACAACGATTTCTTTCTCTGGCCTAGTCACAATGATGTAGACTATCTCAAACTGTTTAATGTTTCTTGCCCCTCTACTGGCAAGAAATAATTTGGGTTACAAAATGACTTCATATAAGTTATTAGCTATGTTAAATATCCAGCAATTTTCAGTATGAGCTTGATTTAGACAGCTGACAAACAGAACTGTGTTTTCTCTAACTCTTTATGCACCCAAACCTGGAGATAAAGCCCCAATTTTTGTCTTCTTGAATTTCCAGCTCCTGCTTGGTTCATAGAACCTTTTATTCTTTTCTCACAAAATGCCGCTTTAGTATCAAAATATTTTCTCAAGATCTGCTCTAATAGAGTCATAAGACATGCTTGAGATTTCCATATTTGCTGTCTCTATTATCTTTTTGGAAGACAATTACTGTTTCACCCCAGGGCATTCAAAGTAACTGTTGCAATAATCCAAAAATTCAATTGCCCAGAGTGGGTATCCTTATATAAACATTCATTCTGGACAATTTAAGGTATTTGCTTTTGCAAATATAAGTCCTACAGATTCGTTTTACCAAAAAAAGACAATAACATTTTGCATCTGGAATGCTGAGAAAAATGACCTTTCAAAGTCACCACAGCACAAAGGGAAGACATAGTCTCGCCAGTCTCAGGAAAGCCCAAGGTCCTCGGGGAGAAGAAGCCAAGTGAGAGTGGAGAAAATCATAAATGCCAGGCTAGTTTGCTTCATCTACCCTGAGACACTGCCCAAGTGTAACCTGACCCATGGCTGTTAGTGAAAATATCACCTCTATTGTTAACTTACTCCCAGCAAATACATTTCTGTTTTAATGGAAAAGAAGATCTGGGTTCACACTCATCAGACCCAACGGAAGGCCATATTAGCAATTTGGCAGGTGCCTGAGGGCCATACCTAATCTGCATAAAATGAAGCAGATTGCAACCGCCCTCATCTTTTTTATTTTTAAACTGGTTTTTGAAGCCGAGCATACATAAAATCTCAGAGGGAGAGACAAGAAGATGGTAGTGCATACATTTTCCTTCATGCCTTGATTTTCATTCTTTTTGTACAAACCATGTTCCTGAATGGCTATTTACTGAAACCAAGATAACAAAATAAAAGGTGCTAGGAAAAGGAGTAGGCAGGGATCACAAATGCTGCAAAAAAAAGAAAAAAAAAAAAAGAAAAAGAAAAGAAAAAAAAGAGTCTTCTATCTTGTAATAGATCTTCACAATCCTCCATAGTATAATTTTAAATCAGTTTGAATTTGAATTCAGTGTTCTTTTATTTTGTAAAGACATGCTAAATGGAAATGTGCTCTGAATTTGGGAAACAAGCTAACAGAAATTCCAAGACTAATAATTATTTGTAAACCTATGATCTGTCTAATAGAGAAAAATGTTATATTAAGTATCACCATTATCATCTCAACACTGGTTTCTGCTGCTCATAGGATAATTTAAAGTGACAGTGTTCTTTATATCCTAGGAATTTATAATCAAAGTCATTCCCGTTCAAGACTGGGTGAATCTGAGAAATAACTTTCAGCAATAATGAATGGTGGATAATGCAAGCCACACAAAATCTGGAGAAGAAGAATACACGCACAAAGGTAAATGTAACAATTTTTTTAAAATGGGGTTAATGTGGACATTGAAGTCTCAAAAGAGAGCCATATAGAATTTGGTCTCTGTTGCTTTACAAAGACTTATAGAAAGTGTTTATTAGCAGGATGCTAGGGAGCACAAGGATGTTACAAGAAAAAGGTTCCACCTCACTGAAGCCGAATCTTTATCTTAAGTATTAAGGTCATTAAAGTCAAAAAAAGGGAATGCCAGGTGGTTTTACGGGAGAAAGATAAGGGGATCTTGAAGTTGCTTCACAGGGAAATAAGAAGCCATTGTAGAACATTAAGAAATGATTGAGAGATATCAGTCTACCAGTATCAACAAAAAGCAGGTACTAGCTTTTCTTGAGCTACAGAATCTAGGTCATAGGAGAGACTACTGCATAACCTGGACCATAAAGGAACTGAACTACTGTGGCACTGGATTGAAGAGAGGGTGTTTGCTGGCCACCGCGGAAGGAACCACACAATGTGAAGACAGGCGAGACAGACAGGCAGGCATGCTATCAAGTGAAAAATACTAGATTAGAATCAGAAGACCAAGTCACCTACCTCTCAGTTTCCTCCCTGGAAAATCAGCTCACAATGGTCTCCATCTTAAGGACTGTTAAAGGCATGAAATGAGGTAACAGGAATTCAGGTTCTCTGTAAATTCTAAACTGCTGGCCAAAAGTAAGCTGTCAGTGTTGTTGACATTTTATATAAAGAGTCAACAGAATGACCGAGTTTCAAATGACTGATTTTGGGTTTAGAATCTTAAGAGTCAGGAGGACTTTATTTTCTGACAGTAAGAGTAAAATTCCTCAAGAGCTAAGTAAATGTTCTACAGCTTGAGTGGTGATGATCGGCCAATCTTTGAACTTTTAAAGACAAGGATCTATATCCTTAGACTTAAGTTAACCAAGTTAAAAAAAAAATCATATTTGACCAGGAAAGGACATATAATTATGGACTCTTAAGAATGGAGGTTATTTTGTCACTCCCTATATAGAAACAAAGGACAAAATTCCAGTGACTGCAAAGAATCCATAGTTTTAAGTTCTTACTATAAGCTGGACACTTTCTCCTTATGTTAATTTTCACAAAAATCCTAAGATATAAATATGAGTGTTTCTGCTTTAGATTAGGCTAGATAACTTGCTTAAGGTCACAAAAATGTTATATGGCAGATACTAGAAGCCAGGTTCACTTGACTCCAAAGACTATATTCCCACCTTCCCACCCCCACATCACGGCACCTCTTATTTTTTGGAGAACTCCAATTAACCTCTGAGATCCAACTCGCACAATACCTCCAATAGGAATAGCACTCTATCCTATCCATACCCCCCACCCAACTACTACCAAGAATTAATCTCACCGCAAATGTATTTATTCACGAAGCAAATAATGACAGTTCATGTGAAATCTCCTTTCCCCATTAAACTGCAGGCTACTCAATGTAGCTTCCTTTTAGTCATCCTTATAGCTCTAGCACTAACCTGAGCACCTGGCATAAAATAGGCATCCAATAAATATGTAATGAATGAGTCAACAGAATTTAAAGACTCCAAATTGCCATTAAGTAACTTGATACCAACTCTTTCATGCTATTACTTTTATTAATTGCCCTTATTCATTTATTGAGGGTAAACTAGGAGTCATAATAGAGTTGCTCTAAGTGTCTTAGACAAACACACTTATTTAATCCTCAAATTATTTCTATAAAGTAAGAATTATCTCTATTTTAAAGATTAAGAAGTAGTAGCAGAAAAAAGATTAAGCAACTTACTATATAGATGCATAGCTTATAATAATGATAATAATTCCAGAAATTAAGCGTTTACTTTGTGTCAAGCACAACACCAGGATTTAACCTATAGTATCTCCTTTGATCTTCACAACAAACTAACGAGGTAGATGTTATCATCACATTTTGCAGATGATAATACCAGAGGACAAAAAGGTTAAGTAGTTTCTCAAGTTACACAGCTAACAAACAGTGCAACTACTATTTATATTCAAGTTTTTATGACTCCAAAGCCCACATTCTTTCTACTATATCAAGATCCTTTCTACTATGTTGCATAAATCTTTCTATTTTAAATACCTGAGATAAGCCCTTGAGATAAAATAAATCTCTAATAGATTATTTAAATCTAAATTGGTCACATTTAATAAATGGGTCCGTCAGAATTTAAAATAGCATATGTGCAGGCAAAAGGAGGCCTAGGAGTGTAGGCTGATTTAATGAACTGAATCAGTTGTATTTTGTCAGACCCAAAACACCATATATCACTTTTGAACACAAAGAGCTGTGTAATACTGTCTTTCAAATGTATCATTAAATTTTTTCACCCATTCGTTTTTAACATTTATGGAGTGTTTACCCTGATACTACAAGTACACGGTGGTGAACAAGATCTGCCTGGTGCCTACACTCATGAGACTTAGAGTCTACTAGGTTTAACCAACAAGCAAAGACATAATTAAAAATTTAACAAGTGCTAGGCATGAAAATAATAGGATGCTATGAGAAAGAATAATCAAGTAGTCAGGGAAAATGGCCCAGGGATGAAAAGGAACCTGCCTTGCAATGAGAGTAGTGAAAAGGGGCTGCCACGCCAAAGTGGGGGAAAGAATGGAGGATGGTCATGAAGAAGGGAAGCTTGCCTAGGCTGAGTTAATGAAGGACAGTGAGACTGGAAGCAGGAATGGGGGGAGGAAGTGGCAAAGGATAAGGACAGATTAGAAAGGTCTTTGCAGGTCACGGCAAGTATTTGGATTTTACTCTGAATTACACAGAAAATCAGAGAAGGGTTTTAGGAAGGTAACCAGCATTGTTCCATTGTATTTAAGCCAACCACCACTCAGGCTACAGAGGATGGGTGGGTGAATTTGAGCAGGCATGGAGCCAGGTCAGACGCTGTTGTGGTGGGTTAGGTGAGAAGGGATGCCAAACTGGACTAGGGGAAGCAGTGGAAATGGAACAAGTTAGACATTTCCAAATCTTCCCAATCCAAAATCATTGAGCTCTGTGCCATTAAAACATACACACACACACACACACACACACACACACACACACACACACACACAGATTGAGGGAGGAGACCATGAAGGAGTTTCAAAGGTCCTGGAGATGTTCCTTCTATTTCCTAAGCAGGGTAGTGAGTACAAGGGTTTATTCTTATGTTTTATTCCTCAACATTAAACATGTATGTTACTCATGTAAACATGGCATATTTAATAATGAAATATTTAGATTACTAGTGCTATGAGTTTTATATCATTGCTATATCCTAAAATACTCAGATATAGATAGTACTCTAGTAATTTTAGGCATTATCTATGAATTCTTTGGTCTGACCTTTAAATCAGGACAATAAAGCTCTGCATCAGCCCAGATTCTAATGAAACAGATATTTTATAATCCCAGGTTAACTGTAATAACAAGAGCCGTATGTTAAATTTCATGCCTAAAGTTTTAACCACTTAAATATTGGTGAAAATTGTTAATTTCTCAATTGGGAATATAATCTAGAATTCTTAAAAATATACTGTCTGTTACCAATTAGTCATAAACAAAGAATGACATCCAAATGCAAAGATATTTATTAAAGAATTAGTGGGGCACCTGGCTGGTGCAGTCTGTGGAGCATGTGACTTGATCTCAGGGTTCAAGCCCCATATTAGGTGTAGAGATTACCTAAAAGTAAAAATCTTTTTAAAAATTTGATATTGTCAATTAATAAAACTTTTAATAAAAAAGAAAAAAAACTTAAATCTAAATGCCTAAAACAAATGGATGGTTAAGGAAATTACGGTATACCCATACCATTTACCATGAGGAAGTCATTAAAAATCATGCCATGGGAAATGTTTGCTATATTAAGTTAAAAAATGTTATATATAGTTCTGTGCCTATGAGAGATAAGAAAAAAGAGATTATGAGGGATCTGGGAAAGACTATTAGTTAAGATAAATATCTTGGACCATATATGACATCAAATGGGAATCTTACTTTATCCTTCATACTGTTTTGTATTTTTTCAAATTTTCTACGACGAGTACATTTATTACTCTTAGATCACTGTGCTTTCCTTGCAAATTATTAAGCAAAGCAACCTACACACCAAAAAGAAGAAATCTGTGTTCTTTCATAAATTCTTGGGTGTTTTCAGATAAGAAACCCTCCAACTTAGAAACCCTTAGATAGAAATATGAACAGTTCTGATGTTGTCGAAAAGGATATTAAGCAAGAAAGCCCTGATTTTCAAAGTGGCTGGATAGGAACATCACTAAATAAAATCAATCTGGTCAGTTAGCAGAAATTAAGTCCTCTCCTACTCTTTATCACCTATTTGGCTAACTTCTACACAGTGCCTTCTGAGAAGGCAGGGTACCACACCACAGGCAGATACAGGAAAACAGAAGGCAATCTCTGTCAACAGGGGTTTCCTATCACCTGGCTGGAGAAAGAGCAGGTAATAGAAGACACCAGGGACAAACCAGCAAGTAAATGATCCCCATGCAAGTGCCCAGGGAAGGCAGAGCAAGGGGAAGAACTGCCTCTGAGTGGTGCAGAGAAGTTGTGCTGGATGAATAACACATCCCCTTCCAAAAAAATAAAGAGGACTGCCAAAAGGGCCAAGTAGCCAATGCCTACTCAGTGTAAGCAATGTTAATACCAAGACAAGGAGGGAGATAAGAACTTTCATCCAAAAACAACCATCTCAGAGTCTAGCACTCCTGACTCCTGATAGGGACGTGCTCGCTCTGATTGAGCTCACGTCCCCCTTTATGGGCTAAGGAATAATTATTATGTTAACAGATAGAAGACAAAATATAAGTGGCAGTTGTAATTGACATAACCAATAACTCTCAGTTAATGGTTACTTACCTTAACTAAAATAGTGCACATTATTTAGAAGAAAGTTTTAAAATAGCATGATAAAGAGCAAGACAGGATATAAAATAGCTTAGTTGGGGTACAACCCCAAAAGAAAGACATATGTCATTTAGGCTGGAGATTATTAATTTACCATGTATATTTATCATAAAGAAAGTATATTCATTTAAAAAGTAAGAATACTGTATTGTTTTAACACTATGTGTCTTTTCAGGTCCCTCAAATAAGTAACATTTATAAAAACACGGCTTTAAATTAAATGACATTTTAAATAAAATCACACAAATCTCAAACAAGTAATTTTTTTTAAAGAAGTACTTTGGCATTCTTTTTTTTTTTTTTTTTTTTTTTTTTTTTGCTTCCAGTGTATTATATTTCATCAATTAGAATACCGGACCACCCATTCTTTTCCCCTTTTGGTTATGCCCTTAAAATAACTGTGATGCTCCCACAGCTAAGAGCTTTACACTTGTAAATAGCCCCTCCCAGAAACCCAAATCTCCATATCTTAATATCATGAAAGCTGGAACTGTAAAATAAAATCTGTTAGCAGCTGAAATCTTAATGAGGTTCTACAAAGAAGCGGCTTTTCTGCAATGACTCAATGCATGGAAACAGTTGAGTAATTATAAATGCATGGGCTGAATGTGAGTTGGCAAATATAATACCACAGAATGTACCCAGAACTAGGGTTGTCCCAGTTCAAATGAGACTATATTCCTTTACCAGTGCAAGCACACAACTAACCTGAAATGTCTTTGGCTGAGAGATAGGTGTGAGCCTATAAAATTATGTCCCTTGACTCCCCATTTACATGGTGACAATCTGTTCTGGCCCACCAGCAGCCTGTTCTTAAACAACAAAGCACTTCAGAAGGAACACTGCATAACACTGGTTTCATCTGACATAATAGAAACCAGTGACAATTGGACTAGAGAGGTGGTTCTCAAAATTTGGGGACACGAGACCCTCCCCTCAAAAAGAACTTATGAAAATGAAGTTCCTGGGATCTGCCACCAGGGACCAGATGCATGAGGCTAGAATGAGCCCAGGAAACCTGCACTTACATTAAGCAACCCAAAGCAAGCAGGCCTCTCAGGGAAATACTAGAATAGGGTATGTCCCCCTAAGAAGGCGAGGGGGGAAATGCAAATGAAGGGTGCAGAAAGGGGAGCTAGTTTTGTTTGGTTGGTTGGTTTTTTTTTTTTTTTTGGTATTCCATCACTGTCAATTTTTCAGGAAAAAGGAAAGAAGTTTCCTCAAAAATATTCCCTGAACCTTCAGACATATAACTGTAAACTTAGAACATGTCCTTGGAATATTTTAGTACACTCTTTCATGGTAAAGAAATCGAACTCCCCACTAACTGAACTTACTTCTAGTTTTACATACATATATAGGTGTATACATATATATACACACACACACATATGCAGACATAAATACACACACTTATATAAATATTCTTAGAAAGGGAAACAAAAAAAGAAAGAAAGAAAGCTCTGAGGGCCAAACACTGTCAAATCCATTCTCACTTAGGAATTCAAAAAATTTAGGAATGTTTATGTGAATATTGTGTAGTCCACAGTAACTACTATTAGTTATTCTCTGCATACTGCATGTAAACACACACACACATACACACACACACACAGACTCTTTACACACCTAACAAGATAGGAAGTTAAAATGTAAACACAGTGAAACCCTATATTTTCATGATTATGACTCCACAATTCTCACTTACTTTTTCCCTAAGCCCATTAAATTCCAAGCCCTATATGCTAATAATATGTTTGGTTATCACAACATGCAGTCCTTGTGAAAAAGCCTCAGGAAATACAAAAATCTTCAGCCGACAATCTACCCCTTCCCCACCCCCATCCCAAGAAGATTGCTTCTCACAGAACCTTCTGAGAGCTTTTAGTATCTTGAGAGCTGTAGGATGCTTGCCCAAGTCATCTGGCTTATGGGACCTGCCATATAAAACCCAATGAACACCTCTATGAAAGTAAACTATGCCGGGCTTAAATCGGAGTAGACTTGAGAGATATGAAGACATAGCATCTCAGAGGTACAAAAACTAGGGATCCCTGGGTGGCGCAGCGGTTTAGCGCCTGCCTTTGGCCCAGGGCGCGATCCTGGAGACCCGGGATCGAGTCCCATATCGGGCTCCTGGTGCATGGAGCCTGCTTCTCCCTCTGCCTGTGTCTCTGCCTCTCTCTCTCTCACTGTGTGCCTATCATAAATAAATTAAAAAAAAAAAAAAAAGAGGTACAAAAACTGGCTTCTCTTGATGCTGACAATATAGTTTAAGCAATGGTGTTCTTAAAAGAGATAGGTATTCTATAGTCTAGAAAAGCAGACACCAAAAAGATGAAAGTGAATAATGGGTATGTTTCTATGACTAGAGTTAAGAGATGGCTCAAAAGAGTCATGAGATTGGGGTGCTTGGCTCACTCAGTTGGTAGAGCATGTGATAACTTGATCTTGGGGTCATGAGTTTGAGCCCTATGTTGGGTGTAGAGATTACTTAATATAAAATTTAAAAACAAGAGTTGTGAGGCTGCAAAAACACTTGTATAATCATAAAAATGTGAAAGAATATGAGTAGGCATCATCATGAGAAATAACAGTAATAATGGTAAAATTCACTGAATACACAATATCGTTTTTTGGTCATTAAAATAGTATCTCACTTAATCCTTAAAACAATACTAAAGTAAGGAGGGCTCTTAACCCATTTTACAGATGAAACATAGAAAAACTAAGTAACTCTCCCAAGGTCAGATGCCCTGGTGAGGAATGAGCCCAGGCTGTTAACACTATCCTAAAAAATCCTTCTGTGTGACTGCTTAGGAAATTTTCCCATGAGCTTAAAGTTTTAAGCTCCATAAAAATTGTGGGAAGTGGAGCAGAGAAATAAGCAGGATCTTTAAGGATTTTATTGAAGAGGTCACAGCTCAGAAAGACCTAGGAAGAGACAGAAACTTGCTAACTTTAACAAAGTTTTTAAATGAATTCAGGGACCAAATGATGATTTCAGAAAAGACACAGAGATGACCGCATGTTAAAAAGATGAAGACTGGAGGTAGAACTACCCAATCACTGCCCTATCTCCATTTATATGCTAAAGCAAAGAAGCTTCGTACTAGAAATGCTAGAATAATGGCTAGGAAAGCCCTGAAAGCTAATATAGGAAATAAAGCCATAAAAGAACATCAGACTGTTGTAAATAAGTGTAAGTCTTCTAGACCAAAGAATTCATATCCCAGGGCATTTAGAATTTGTAGAAGTGGTACCTGATGGTAAAAATAAATAATTAAATAAGTAAAGTCATAAAGAAACAGAAGAATTCCAAAACAAGTCAAATTTTAACTCACAGTTCAAAATTTAAAACATAAAAAAGTTCAGTCCACAAAGAAAGTGTAATGTCAAACTGAAATTGTGTCTTAAATAAGCAAACAAATTTTTAAAATCATGTCTTTTGGCCAAGGGTAGAGGAATGGCAGAAATATTTGAGAAAGCCTTTCATCACACCTTATAAACATGATAGACAGTGCCTTCCTGAAATAACTAGTCTCAGAATAAACAGCCTTATCAGTGCTTCTCAGAATTATGACCCAGTCAGTGTTCTGCCTTTGGCCCTGCAGATCCAACACTGTGCCAATGATTTGGATGAAGATGCTTCTAAAATATGTGGAATTCATGAAGCCAATATAGTTAATTCAATGGGCTACTAACACTTGACTAGATAAAACAAAATGAAATTTACACAAGAATGAATATGCTAATATAGTATATATATTTAAATATGTAATTTTTATTGTACCTAAATTCATGTGAAAAACAAAAACCAAACTTGATTACATTAAGCTGACTCATATGAGCCACTGTTGTGAATATCTGCTGTACATAATTAATGTGCTGAGAGAATCAAGATCTCATGTGAGGTGATGAGATGAGTTAGCTTCAGAGGGCCAGATACAAGGGCGATACAGAAGAGTAGAAGGGCAGACACTGGACCAAATGTACATGTAGATGTCTGTAGTTGTACAGCCTACAAAAAAGGAAGTCTTGGAGAGGGCATTTTTATTGTCCAAATGTCCGAGTTGCCCTACAAGCAAAGGAAGGAGAATTAGTACACTTCATCTGGACACTATTTCTTTTACAATGTTCTGGAATGATAGAACTAGAGCACCTGGTAGTGGACATCTACAGCCCACAAAGAAGTGATCTCTCTGTCCCAAGAGCAAGCTAGGTAATATTCTGCTGGAGAAGTTGTAGAGGAGATAGATCCTTGACCGTGGTGGGGGACAGGAAGAGATGACATCGTTTGACTCAACTATAATCCCAATAGTCCATTCCAGTTTTTCCCTTTCCATGGTCAGTCCTATACCTTACTCAGCTATGTTATTTTAATGGTGATCAAAACTGCACCGAAGGGGAGGGAATTTACAGTAGATTTATTATTGTACAAAAGGCACTGAATAATAGAAAGTTAAATTTATTTTTTTTGAAAGCTGAATTTAGATCTTATGTAAACTTCCAACACTTTACAGAGAGATATAGACATTGCATAGTTAAAACTATTTCCCAGAAGAAAAGCTTTTTGCACCGACAAGATGGTGAATTAACATATTTATCATGGCTAAATTAATCTGTGCCCTACAACTGTGCCTACTTTATATTTTCAGTACCTTACTCTAAAAATCAAGACTAGAGTTTTCGATGCCATCGTGTCATAACACCACTTGCAACGAATGTCAACTTTTCATGCAGGAGGAACCTTTGCTGGAAACAAGCATGCTGTTTACCATTGTTTTGTTTTTAAAGATGGGTCACAGTGCAGATGCCCTTTCTACTGCAGGGGGCAATGTCAAGAAATCCAACTTCAAAAGAGTCCCTAGCTCATCTTTACAATATAATGATACCGCTGCTCAGTCTGGATTTAATTACAAGTGTGCAAAGGATGAAGGAGGGAGGAAGTCTGTCAGCATGGCTCCCTCTCCCTCCATCACCACCACCCTTCTTCCTTTACTGACTTTTTTTTTTTTGGTTTGTACACACTCTATAGCCCAGAGTCATTCGTAAGACTATTACAGAGATTATGAACTGCCCTTTCTTTGTGTGTGTTAGTGTAGCAATTAAGGCTATTTGAGGGTTTTAAAAGTACTTTAAGAACAAAAACCTTTGTTTTAAAAAAAAAAAGTCAAGAGCAGGTTGTTTTACTTGCTCCCTGAAACTTAACTAGGATGCCTTGAACTCTGCCCTGAGAGGACACTTGGTCAGCCAAACCTAATCATAGGATCTGAGATTAGTTTAATGATATTTGAGGCAGCTGGGGTAGACTGCTGCATTTCATGGTCCTGTTGCAAACTGAGTCATTGTTCCAAGGGTGGAGTATCCTCATATCAATCAGTATTTGAGTTAAACTGCTATTATCAATCACTCATTCCTCAATGCAGATAACTCAACAATCAGAATAAGACCGTATTAATGCCTCACTGTTTCAGAACTCAGCATTTTCCAGTATCATCTGTAAACTCTGCTTCTTCCCGAAGAATTGGACAAAGAATGTTGGGAATTACCATCTTTACCAATCTCCAATCTTGAAGCGAGATTACAACTGAGAAATTGACCTCCCAGCGCATGTTGCTGTAACTTTAACTGTGGAATATTTTAGGCCGCAGTTCAAGAAAAATGAATGCTCCATTATTTTAACCAACTGCTCAGGGTGGTCACTCTACTTTTTAATGCAATGTGCTACACAGGAATGACATCATAAGGCTATCATAAAAGCAAGTGTTAAAACCTATGATGAATTTTCCTACTATAACTAAGCAGTTAATTAGTGTAAAAGTAGATCAAAACATACACTATGGTCTGGTAAAACATTTACATTCACCTTTGTAAATACAAAAATAAAAAGTTTTTTAAAAAGCCATACAAGCCCTTTTTGCCTCTTACTTCTAAAGCTCCATTAGTGATCTTAGATGCCTGGAGACTGTTGTTCTAATTAAAGAAGCCCAAATAGTAATTGCTAATAAATAGCATTTCTTAATCTTGGGTAGTTTCTTTCTTCTCATGATAGAGATCTCATTTGGGCCACTTTACTACGTATCAAATTCAAATCACACTGAATTACCTACTCTACCACATACATTCCCTTTTCATTCTCTAACAAAGCTTCCTTTGCCATGTCTGACAAGGCTTCCTTCCAAGTAACTCTTTATGTCTAGAAAACAATTTTTTTCCTTCTCATCTATGTCATTCCACCCTCACTTAAAACTTGACTGTATCCTTACTGAGTGGAGTTTATCGTCCTGCAGCTCACCAAGTATATAATTGCATGAGGACTCCCTTTATTTTTCCTTGCTTATATTTACATCAAACAAGATGTGAAAGAAGGGGGAGATGGTATTACCACCAAATGAATATTGCTCCATTTATTAATATATTTTTAAATAATCTTTTAGCACGAATACTACCCTGTTTTAGGCAATTTTATCTTCACAACATTATGAGGGTAGGTACTATTTTTATCTACAAATAAGCTAAAGTTCATGGAGGTACACACTTATCCAATGTCACAAAGCAAACAAGTGGTACAGTCAATATACGAACTCCTGTGGCGCGACTCCAAAACCAGCACTTTAGCCTCTAGAGGGGCTATCCTGTAGAATGAATAACATGGCATGTCCATATCCAGTAGGTATGGAAAGGACATGGTCCCTAGAGTAACTCACAGATGAGAGAATAGATAAGTAAACAGATAAACTATAATCAATCACAGATGAGAGGAGAATAGATAAGTAAACAGATAAACTATAATCAATTGTGCTAACTGATGTTGCCAAGATAAGTGCTATAGGAGCATAGAGAAGGAAGCAACTAATGTTATTCCACTGACAGGCATGGGACGATGGGAGGATGCTCCTCCTAGGATAATTATAACGGGTCTTATGTGCTCCAGGTAAACTGCAGAAGGAGCAAGCATTTCAGAAAGTGCATAAGGACAGAGATTCATGAAAGAATATGGTGCATCTTAAGAACAATGAGCAACTCAGCTCTGAATGAGGAGGGCGACACAAACAGCAACATGGTTGGAAGCAGATTACAAAGAAGACAAGACAGACTGTGCGGCCCCTAAATGTGGTGAACAAGAAAGCATTGCCGATCTGAGAGTGAGACGGATGAGTGCTTTGTAAGGATGGAGTATGGTGCAAGCTCTGACAAATTTAACAGGAATGAATAAAATATGTGGTGGCCTGAGTCAGGGAATAAATATGGAGAATTTCTCTTTCCGTTTGGACAGTCTTGATCGAGCATTTTTGTAGACCAGACACAAGGAGCCAAAGAAAAGGGAGAAGTCAAAGACACAGGAACTCCAGAAACAAATGATGAAGAAAGGTCCTGAAAAGGTGACGGTCCATGGTTGAGTGAGCTGGGAGGGAACAAGAACAGCACGAGGCAGGGAGGGGACCCCTCATAGAGCTGCACCCCCTCACTAACCTGGGCAACAGATGAAGACAGTGCCTGCTTCAGACGTCATTATTTCAGCTTTGTGCTGTTCCCTAAATAGCTCTATGGGTCTATGTATTCTCTTCCCAGAGCTGGAATAAGTCCCCTGATACTAAGTGTCAAATTTTATATTGTTTTATATCTCCCTCCATACCTGACACAATGTGGACACATCTGAGCTGGTCCTATATGCCTCATCACGGTGGGTTGAGGAAGAAATCAGGGACAGAGCACGACACAATACCTCTCCTAACGGGGACAAGTCACAGATGAAAAATAGAAACTGTATCTTCGCTTTAAATGGCAAGAGCTGCCCCAGATGGAACTGTAAAATACATGGAGAATGTAATTGAGCTATTTATCAGGAAAAGACCGTGTAATAAATTGTCACATTATAAATAATCCTGTTAGAGCAGGGGCTCAGAAGTGAGTGAATCTATTATCTCATACTTCTCCTACAGTAACTAAATACAAGTATAGCTGATAGCAGAAAATGCCAGTACCATGGAATATTACGGAGTATGGTTGCAAAAAGATATTTTAAAAATTAATACATGGAACACTTTGCTAGTTCTTTGGTTCCTCAAATTAGGAGAAAAAAAATTTTTTAATCTGTGTCTTTTCATAATCTGTATGTTTATCTTTATAACTCACCCAGTGTTTAATCTGAAAACAGTATTCAAAAGCACATATGCAATCATTTCTTAGCTTCATAGATCTGGCCTCAGTCAATTTCACAGATAAGAAAACTCAGGTTCAGAGAAATGACTTCTTCAAACACATGCATGCTGAACAGTGATACCAGACTGAAGGCCTAGTTTCCCTAACTTGTCCCATAGTCTTTCACTAAACAAACCTAACATTGAAACCAACTCTGAAGTTATTTTCTGAATCTAATCAAAAGTCCTCGCCGGCATGGTCAGCTTTCTGCCCCTCTGCTCTCCATCTTCCTGATTTCCCATGGTAGATTCCCAAATAAGCTGCGGCCAACACCGCTGCTTATCTACACAATATCCACTCTCCCCTTCTTTCTTCCTAAAGAATCCCAATGTTTCTTTCTTTTCTTTTTTTTTCTGAGCAGCATTGTGTCAAATAAAAAGCATGATTTCCCAAGCTCTCTAGACCCAAAACTGAGATAAATGACAAACTCCTAGGGGAAGATGTTCCTTCTGTTATAATAAAGACAGAGCTTCATGAGAAGAAACATGTCATCTTTTTCCCCCTTTTCCCCACCCTCTTCCTGCCTGGACTCTCAAGTGCATGTCTGGAAGGACAACAACCATTTGACAACTATAGGAAAAGAGGCAGAGTCCAAGGCCCTGGCAGCACTGGGAAACGTTGTATTAGCCTAGATTTGTCACCTGTGTGAGGAAATAAAACCCCTATTTAGTTAAGCTATGTTGTAGGGTTTCTGCTACATGGAGTCACTTGCAACATTAACTGACTAGTACCTAAATAAACATCTTAGCTGTGCACGGACACATTCCTAACCTGACATGAGGGGCAGTCTCCAGCAGGAAGACCACTAACTAACACAAACTCCTTAGCCCGGCATCCAAAGCTCTTTACAATAGATTCTTGAGTCCTGATACCTCCCAAACATATCCTGCACACCAGCCAAACAGAACTCCCTGCCAACTGTCTCTCTCACCTCATCTCTGCCCATCAAAATCCTACAGCTTTGTCAAGGCCCCTCTCACACATCATCTTCCTCATAAGTCTCAATGGATCCCTCCAACCTGGGGAGATTTCTCCCACTTTTGAACTCTCAAAGCAATCTGTTTGCCCCTCTCCTACATTACTCTTCATGACAGCAATTGAACTTGTGTTCTCTCCCAGGCAAGAGGTACCTTGAGGGCAAGGACCTTGTCATTCTAGTATGGAAACCTTATCCCCCCAGCCCCGGCACAGTGCCTGACACATAGCAGATGATTAATAATCACTTCTGAAATGGAATTAATAAACACCTCCCCCTCTTCTAATGCATCTCTGACTGATCCCGGAAAGAGTCCACGCCAACACTCTAATGACTTATGAGGGAGCATTTGTGACAGCAGGAGTAAGCTGAGCTGCAGTTCAAACTGCTGTATTGTTTTGACACCAGAGCAAGTGATAATGGGCTGTTACTCGGTGTGTCAAAGCGCTCACTCAAGACTCCTGCGCCAGTTTCTCCTGCCTGTCACAAGCCCCTACCCACCCCCCCCTCCTCCTCAAAAAGCCTTTCCATGTGAAACACCATGTGGCTTCTGCTTAAGAAAAGCCTCTAGCCGGTCACTCCTCTCCCCGTGGATCACAAATAAAACAGAGTAATTCCAGCAGGTGCAGGGCCTCAATGGCATCCGTCAACACACACCTGTCCTTCCAGAAATGATCACTGGCATGTGTGCAAGAAAGGGGTAAAGGAGCAGGACACTGTGGCAAGGCAACCAGTCCCAAGGACAGAGCAGCGGTCTTCCTGTTAAGTAAAGGCTACCCCAGAGCAACACCGAGGAGGCATTCAGTTCAGACTGCAAAAAGTTGGGAATAATAAAAGAAGGAAAAATCTACAGGATGAGAGACTGTGCAATTTGAATACAATCTAAAAAACAAAATAACTCAAATAAGAATGAGAGGCATAAAATTTACATATTCAAATACAGGGCCTGAAGTGAGAAACATGCTGTCCTTCACAGGAGAGTTAAACTGAACTAGTTCTGTACCTGAAAGTCCCAAAAGAAAATGTTATCCTCAATGACACAATAGTTCTAAGTTTGTCATCTGCCCACGAGCCAAGGTCTCAAATAAATAGTCGTTCAAAATAAGCTAAAGCCAAGTAACTGCTATATACACAATTACTTGAAATGGAGACTCAGTCATTAATGTTATAAATCTCCAAGAAAAGTTGTTAATAATTGCCCACATGAATCACTGCAAGTGCTCTAACTTATTAGCTACTATGTACACTATAATTAAAAATGATACTGCTTTAACAAGCATTTAATACTAATGATACACTCTGATTCAAAAGTAACTGAGTAAGCAATAGTAAGATAATGTATATGGATGCTGAAGTTGCATTACAATGCTATAAATGAGTTATTTAATTTGATGTGAAGGTGAATACTTCATTTATGAGAAATTAGATCAAATGAATTAATCCCTCACTCCCCCGAGGAGATTGTGCTTGCTGGGTGCTCAGTGGCCCATTGCCTCTCTGATGCCTCCCCACGAGGGTTGGCTGTGGTCACATAACCTTTATAATTAGAAATCAACCTGTGGTGCCTGCGCTGTGCCCTTCTCGGGACAGCCCTTCTCCTTCCTGACATGATCCTCCACCCTACTCTCCAAGGCCTCTGAGGGCAGCCTCCTGGCCCAGCACCCCTCCCTGGGAGCTGACCTTCTCTGTGGGGCTGCACCAGCCCCCACCAAGCCCCTCTGCCAAACTGTAGCACAACCACTGCCCTCACCGCCACTGCAGATGCCACGGGGTAAGGGGGAGTGGCCATGTGCACAGGCTGGGGCAGGAGTGAGTACTGGGGAAAATTAAAAATAGAAACAAACTGGATCCAGAAGGAGTGGGCACCAGGACTTGGCAACACTTACATTATAATATTTGGCAAAAGGAATGTTATATTTCTATTTTAGTGTGTTTCAGTTATTTCCATATAGGTGTGGTTCTATTATACCAAAGTGGGTTATTTTGCCTAAGATCTAGTAGATTATACTTTGTGGGAAATAGAATGAATTTTTAAAATGCACCATTTTCAAAACGCTACTTTATTTTTTTTTCAAAACACTACTTTATATACAAATCTATGAATGGATAATTATCAAATACGAGACTATCCACTAATAATTATATTTGACTATGAGGTACACCATGCAATTTTTGATACAGATTTACCTTCGTAATTATACTTTTCTTAGAGTATTATTAGCTTTCAGTTGGTAATTCTAATATTAAAATAAATACACACCAAAACACAGTGGGACCACACATCTACTAGCTGGCAGGACAGAGGTCTTTAAATGCTGTTTTCCCACAGGTAATTCATACCACTTTTTTTTCTTTTTAAGAACAGAATTGCTCAAAACAGGGCAGGGCAGTGGCGGGGGGGGGGGGCAGACAGGAATATGTTAAATACTAAGAAAAGGGAGAGAAACAGTGCAAATGGAAGAAGACTGCAGAGGTGAGGTGAAGGAAGCCAATACATCAGAATAAATGAAAACTGCTGCTTTGGAGTTCACCGTCCTTTTAGGTCTCGTTGCTCTGTTTACTAGCTAATTGCATTATGCTAGAACATAACTGAATATAACACAACCTATCTTTATCTGGTTAGGCTTTTCAGTCACACAAATATGACTATTTAGTTTTTTGGGTTTTTTGTTTGTTTGTTTGTTTGTTTGTTTGTTTGTTTTTTAAGCCGCAGTCATTCGGCCCAGGTGAAAGAGCACCAAAGTAACGGGATTCGCCAAGAAGCTGTCTCCAGTGAGAGGCTGGAGAAGGGGGATGAAAAGGAGGAGGCCTGATGGAAGGTGACATTGCATTCAAATTTCCCAGGACACAAATACCTACTGACAAAAGGTCCCCAGGGGAAAACATTTACATTCCTTCCGCTCCACACAGTCCCAGATTTGCTTTGAGGCAGCTCCACAAGTGGGGCCGCATCAGAAAAGATAAGAGCTACTGTTTGGGAGGAGGAAGAGAAGGGAAAATAGTCAGGTTTTCAACACAACTGCGGAAAAAGTTGGGCTAAATAAAATGGCCTCACTGTTAGTTAAGATGCATTTGTACTCAGGTAATGCAATAATGCAATATTGGGGACTCCATAGAAGGAGGAGAAATTGAACAGATGCAAAATTATTTGTCACCTAACTAAAAGCCTGACTCATTTGATTACAAAGCCATCAGTGACCATTTAAATTCCATTTGTCATCAATAAAAGCTATTTCATTTTTAAAAATACACAATTTTAACCAAATGATAAGTTTTGTTATATTACCAGCATCTGTAAAATATATATTAAATGTTTTGAAAAAATATACAGGGGAGCCCGGGTGGCTCAGGGGTTTAGTGCCGCTTTGAGCCCAGGGCGTGACCCTGGAGACCCGGGATCCAGTCCCCATCGGGCTCCCTGCATGGAGCCTGCTTCTCCCTCTGCCTGTGTCTCTGCCCCTCTCTCTCTCTCTCATGAATATATAAAATCTTTAAAAAAAAGAAAAAAGAAAAATATACAAGAAAAAAAATATATAAAATGC
Source organism: Nyctereutes procyonoides (assembly GCF_905146905.1). Classification (NCBI taxonomy): domain Eukaryota; kingdom Metazoa; phylum Chordata; class Mammalia; order Carnivora; family Canidae; genus Nyctereutes; species Nyctereutes procyonoides. The sequence goes on from NW_026575132.1 coordinate 8,709,443, forward strand.
TTTGGGGAAAAAAAAAAACTGGAAAGAAGCAATGTAGTGCAGAATGCTTTATCCACAAAAAAGAAATCAACTCTTTTCCCAAGTTAGTGAAAAGCCATGGAATAGTGTTCTGCTGATCCAAACACATGACTAGACGAGGACCTATTCTTCCTATACTCTATGAAAATCAAAAGGATAAAGGAAGTATCAGTAATCCACATCCAATATCTCTGAATGATAGGCTTTATAAATGGAAGGGACAGAAAAACAAAAGAAATTAACATATCGTATCTCACTTTGCATTGTCAAACAGCAACAATAGTAATTGTAATAGCAACTAACATGTACCCAGCCCTCACCCTGTCTAAAGCACTTTAGAAAATAAATAAATAAATAAATAAATAAATAAATAAATAAATAAATAAATAAATAAAAATAAAGCACTTTAGTTTTTCATTTAATCTTCCTAGGAGCCTACAAGGGAAGTATTGTTATTACACCTCATCTTAGATTACAGATGAGGGGATGAGAACTGGGAAGCAGTAGCACCGAGTCTAAAAGCCCAGCAGTCCGACCCCGTGACACCCAGGCGCCACACTCTACTATCCTGTCCTCAATGAGAGTAAGATTGTAGAAGACAGAGAATCCCAGGCCCAAGCCTCTGTGATCACCGTGTCAGACAGCTCTCAGCTGATCTCACAGTTAGATGAGCTGAGCCCACAGGATCAACTCTCCACCGTGACCAATCCCTAACTGCATGGAGAAAAGAAACTAGCAAGTCAATATGCTTTTAACCATTTATGCTCATTAGGCTGGAAATTAAATTAAAAAAAAAAACCCCAAATGTACAATTGTGAAATTTTATTGGTGACTTTTACTTTCAAATCTTGACCTGATTTACTTCTTCATTCTCACAATGTTATACAGTACTTACTATTGGTCATTTTATTTGGTTTGTTTAATAAAGTTTAATAGACATTTAATTTGAATAACCATTTTCAACCACCTTTTTGTTACACATAATGGAAAATATACCTAGAAAAAAATTACATAAAGATTCTAATACAAGTCCCACTTACACAGAATAGTATCTCCTATGGTCTGAATTCATTTGGCTAAAATCTGATAAAAAATTTGACCATGTTTGGCCTTAAACAGGATTGTTTTTATCTTTGGCCCAAAAAACAGGATTGTTTTTATCTTTGGCCCAAAGATCTGGTCTCCACCCTAATTCCTGCCCACCCATCATAACAGATCAGCTCTCACCGATCACAAAGGAGACCAGGTGAGTTATTCCAGCAGACTTAGTGAAAAATCCATCTCTGTCCAACAAAATCCAGTACCACCAGCAATCAGCTTGTATCCATCTCTCCCACACAGAAGATGACACTCTTATTTCCCCCAGAATCCCTAGTACTACAAACAGAACTATTTTGGTTCCACATATTTCAAAGCCTTTTTTTAAATTCAGGACAAACAAATGACTGTGGTAGCTTGGGGACACAGGTTCTTTGAGAAGTGCTTAAACTTACAACATCCAAATGTTGAGTTTTAGCCTTCCACCACCACAGGGACCTACAACAACACACTCTGTTTTTAGTCCCATGGAAAAAAAAATTCCTACTCAATCTTACTATGAATAAATTACCCTCCTGAAGAAGTCAACACATACCTTCCAGGAAACTATTAAATGCACTTAAGAAAGAATTTTCTAAATGCCACCCCTAATGCCCTGAAAATGGTCCATTCTCTCCATAGGATTAAAAAAAAAAAAAAAAAAAAAACCCTATTTCTGAAGAGTAAGTTAATGCTAAAGAAGGTCAATTAAAAAGATAGATCTGCATTCCATGACTTTAGAAGTTCATCCTGGGCTGTGCTTGACATCATGTTTTAAAAAACATATTTTAGTGTGTGTTGTAAATCAGCTCTGGATGCCCACGTGAAGGCAGTGCAGCCTGGGAACGATTTGTGTCATATTGTGGCATACTCAGCTGCTCCATCCCCACAAACGGCACTTGTAATGAAAACACTGCCATATATCTTGATTTGTCAGAGAACAAATCAGTTTTATCTGTTCATTTTGTGGTTTAGTGTCGTAGGTATTTTAGAAAACATAATTTATAATTCCTCATGCAATTATATATGAAATTAAATCATCTCACTTTTCCAGAAGCATTAAAATATTTCAGATTAAGTAGAATGCACTTGTAATGTCTTTAAAGTTCTCAACTCCCAATCTACTACAAGAAGAAAAAAAAAAACAAACATATAAAGGAAAAACGGGGGAAAATATGTAGCATTTTAATGAGTCTAGTCATATCAGGTCAGGCCTGTAGAAGCTTTTACTTATGCTCACTATTGTAACAATACCTAATCGTGCCATAGAGAGGAAGTGTGTGGTGGCTAAGCCAATCCCTCAAGAAGCAGAATGCCTGGATTTGAACATTTGAATGTTGGCTCCGTCACTTAACTTGCTGTGTACCCTGGGGTAATTCAGCTAACCTCTCTGTGCATCAATCTCCTCAGCTGTGAGATGTAGCTAACTGTACCTATGTCACACATCATTTGTGAGCATTAAATAAATTTACATATGTAACATACTTAGAATAACGCCTGGCACATAGTAAGCTCTGCATTTGCTAGCATTATAATTAGCAACAATATGCGTCTCACTCTATTTTTAAAGGACTAAACACCCATAAAAACATAACAAGAGTATGTCCTACTGACCAATACTCGGCCATTCCAATGAGAGACCAGAAAAACGTGTCCTACTGGTGGGCCCTTGTTTCGGTGATAAATTAGTTATTTTAGTAAACCTCCGAGACAATGTAGCCGAGATCCCTTGTTAAGGATTAAGGGGCACCTCAGTTTCCTGGAAGAACTCACCATCCCCACAAGTGTTTTAATCCCCCTGATTTACAGCAGAATTGGATGTATTCTTTCTTAAGTAATCTCTACACCCAACATGGGGCTCAAACTCATGACCCCAAGATCAAGAGTGGCATGCTCTACTGACTAGGCCAGTCAGGTGACCCCTGTTCTTTTTAATTTACCTGGGTAAATTTAATATCTGCTGAGAGACTTCAGACAAATTCATAATCTTATCATTACTCACAACAGGAAATTTCCCCTTAATAGTAAGAGTTGTTGATGCTAACTGCATTAATTTCAACTACAAATGGGTGCATTTTAATATCCATTAGGGGTCACAAGTGAAAAAGAAATATAGCAGCAAATTATAACCTAATGTGCTACATAAAGTATCTTTGACTTATACACTTTTATCATAATGAGACACTGGCTTCATAATTAAAACTCTTTCATGGAACGTGGTATTTTGGCCACGAGTACATTTCAATTGATAATCTGAGTTACATCAATCCTTGCTATGTCTATTATAATACGCACCTAAATATTTATTGAAAGCAAATAACATCTCTCTATCCAAGGGCCACCACTGTAAACCACATAGGAAGAGAAAGACCCCTGTCTCTGAGGACAGAACTCAGTGTGGGCTGAAAGACAACAGAAAAGCACATAGAAAGAAGCCGATAAGAATGGTGCCAGTGATATATTGGGAAGGGGTGCAGGGTGGGTGCCCAAACACATCTGAATTCTAACTAGACTATTTCACACCTGCTAAACTATAAGGAAGACTATGAAAAGAAATTGGGTCAATCTTAGAACTATAAAATATAGAAGGGAGCCAGAAGCTGCTCATCTTTTTTCCATGCTCAGCAGGATCCAAGGTCCTCTAGAAACAAATCACCATGAGGGATCACAACCCACTGCTCCTGCAAGTATGAGAGCTTTCATGATTTGTTTGACAAATTCCCTACCTCCAAGAGTGGGTTGTGCTCAATCAATTCAAGTACAGGAAAAATCTTCCCTAAGAGTTTCCCACAATGACTCTTAAATAAAATCTCCATCCTACTGTACATGGCAAAATACAGAGGCCAAAAAATAGACAAACTGTCATCAGTTATTAATTCCTGGGCCAGGGACACCTGGGTGGCTCAGCGGCTGAGCCTTCAGCTCAAGTCATGATCCTGGGGTCTAGGATCAAGTCACCCGTCGGGCTCCCTGCATGGAGCCTGCTTCTCCCTCTGCCCCTGTCTCTGCCTCTCTGTCTCTCATGAATAAATAAATAAATTGTAAAAAAAAATTCCTGGGCCAAGGGACATCTTTAACACAGGACTGTCACTGTAAAAGTAGTAAGCACTCAGTAACTAACCCACACAATTCTGTGTATGTGTTTTTTCAAAGAGGAGAAAGATCAAAATGTGAGTAAGAACAAGACTATTATAAGAACAAAACATGAAATCAATTAACTAAAGTTTTCTGAATGACATAATGTTGTACTTTTTTAATCTTCCACCATATTAAAAAACTCAACTCTTTACCATAAGGCAAAGGTAGAAAGAAAGCAGGTCAATGCCAATTTCTTCTTAAATAACTGGCCTTTCACCTGTGATGAGCCAAATAAGGAAATACTCATTTTCAAAGGATAATTCTATTCTCATCTAAATGTTGGAATAAGTCACTCTGATCGTCTAGCATGAACTAGGGACACTGTCTATACTTAACAACTCTTAATTTACTGACTACTCCTAAATCCTTCTAGATAATCAAAAAAAAAAGCTAATGTTTCACATTTGATTTGAAAACCAAAAGCTTCACTATTTTGTAGTATTAAAAATAAAAAGAAATATGTAAATTATACAGGATAATAGTGAGTAAAAAACCACAGGTGAAAATATTGCACATATCCAACCTCAATTCTGTAAAAGAATGCCTTGAACCAAAACTAAACAGGAATTTCTGAAAGTGTAATCTACATTTATCTCTAGGAGGTCGATCCCTCGGGTGATTTTGTCTTCTTTCTACTTTTTCTGTATTTTTTAGGTTTTTTTATAACTAACAAGCATTAGTTTACTATTAGAAAAAGATTTTTTTTAATTTGTAAGTTTATAAAGAGCTTTAGATATACAAAAATGGGGTCTCATAAAGTAAGTTCTCATAAAATGCCATCCCAAGACAGCAAGTTCAATTTTGTTATTTAGACTCAAAATAAGCTCCCCAACTCAATATAAAAATAGATATGTTCAGTTACCAATTCCAAAATGTCAATCTTTGGTTCATGCCTGTAAAATATAGTTACTATCAGTTTGAATTATAGACTAAATTCACAGACTGGAAATATAATGCCACTGAATGGGATATTGGTTAAGTACACATTCTCTGGAGCCAGTTTTTGGTGTCAGCCAAGCTTCTTCCCACTCTGAGGTAAATTTACCTCAGTGTGCAGTTTCCTTATTGGCAAAATGTGGACAATAATATTATGTACTTTGTGGAATTATAAGGATTGAATGAGTAAATATATGTAAAGCACCTAGAACAGTGTTGGTACATAAAAATTACTAAATACTGGTGTACAATATTAAATAATACCGATTTTATTAAATATATACATAACATGTCTATCTTGTAAAAATTTCAGTTTCCCTTAAAAAAATTTAAACCATGGCTTAATATAAGCTAATTCTGACAATATTGCATTTATCCTATTCTAAAAATGAAAGGGTCCACACAAGAATAGTTTTCAGAAAACTGAGACTTAACCTTTTAAGTGCCTACCATCATTTTATTTTTAATCCTCAAATCCTATTCAAGCTCTTCAATTTAGTTCTGGCTAAGGAGAAGCCTAAATTTGCCAAACTCCCTTATGGACAAGATGGGAAGAATAAGGTTAACATAGCATAATATAATGCCAGGTCCTACCTAACATTATATGTATTTCTGGTTTATTTCTTATGTCTCCTACTGGAATGTACCTTGAGGACCAGGGCATTATGTTTGGCTCTTTGCTGTGTCCCCAACACTTAGAACAATGCACAAAATATTTGTTCAATGAATGAATAGCATGATACTGTGCAAGTGAATTAAGATGTGTCTCTGGTGCCCACGAGACTACAGATCTTAATAAAGAGCTTTTTTTTTTCTTTTCCAAATAATTCTGATATATTTTCCATTGCAGAGTGTCTAAAGCAGGCCCTCTTTCAAATAAGTTTCTTCTCCACCTCACAAGGAATCCAATGTATTCATAATAAAACAAGACATTTAAAATTGTTATTTATTGCTGTGGCTCTGCAGTATATATCCTCAAGAAGAAGCACCATCTGAAGTTGGTAAAACTGCTCAGAGCTTTTGATCAAGAACAGACTGCCTTCTTAATCTGCACGCAGGATGGTAGGCCCAATTTTTATCAGGGAGATTATTAGACTTTGTAGGGCCAAATCATTGAGGGCAGAGGTGTGCCTGTGCTCTGGGTTTTCCAGCATCTCATTCTCTGATTTACAAAACGGACAGAAAGAATATGTGGGCTGTATTTCTCTGCTGAATGCGCCCCCCAGAAGCTGAAAGGAACCTCGGGCACTGTCTATTTGCATATAGCCTGCAGCGATCTTTTCAAACCCAAGTAAGGAGCTTGTAAAACAGGAGCGCAGATTTGCTGTTCTGTCCTGGGTGATATTTCCTCAAACCAGAAAGGGAGAGGAAAAAAACCTTTTTGTTTCTTTTCATTGACACACAAATAATTTTGCCAATTACGGTTTTTGAGTGAGCAAATGGCACTCACTCTAGAGCTCTCGAAGCTACCATAAAAAAAAAAATCCATTGAGTTTCAAAGCAATGGGTTTTAAAAGCTCATCACAATCAAGTGAAATCTATCTAGCATCTTGGAAACAAAACCAAGTTGCCCATGAGTGACCAAAATGACCAGCAGGATGTATTTCATCCCTGCCTCCCATGACCACCACTGAGCTTGTTCTCTGGTCACGCTGCAGATAAAAGATGCCCCTAACATTTCAGGATACCAGTCTGTGTGCCAAACTACCTAAATAAATGATAAATAAACTGCCCACTAACTGATACTATGCAGATGAATGAATTATGAATTGAAATGCCATAATAATTTAAGAGTACATTAATATTGTATCTGAGGAAATTTGGCCATCCTAAGTACAAATGTAAAATGTATACTAATGTAAGAAGTGAAAGACCTATAGTTCTGGTATTTCATAATTTTGCAAAGAATTAAGTGAAATTATAAGATTTTGATGACAGAGTTCATATCCACTTAAAAAAAGAAAAAAGGCAGCAGGGAATTTTTAAAAAGCATTTTAATACCACAAAATGCTCTATGGCCAAGAATTTTTTTGTTGTCTATCATGAATATCAAAACAGACTCTAAGATTCCTAGAGTTGAAATATGATGATGTAGCACCAAGACTGAGAGTTGTATCTTTGGAGAACTTTAAACATAAAAAATCTACCCAAAAGGTAATAGCATAGCACTATCTATTGTAGCACTTATAAATGTTTCAATAAATACGCTTTTTATTAAATGAATTATTTCTTGAATGGAATTTCTTCTTCTTAAAGCACAGAGAGACCTGAGATTTCAGTAAATGACTACCTTACATTTAAAATCTATATTTAGTAAAAGTCAGTTATACTTTAGAAGGATAAAATAAAAAATTAATCACAATATAAATTGTACCACAGTATCACCAATTTTAGGTTGTTGGTTTCCTACTCATAACTCCTCAAAGCTATATATCTTTAATGAGATATCCTTTAATTATTAAATAAAAGCTGTATATCACTGTGGATCAAGCTATTTAACCTAGATCATTTTACATGAATACCAGAACATAGAACCCGGATGATCAGTCCCTCTAGCTCATGGACATTCACACCTAAATTTCAAAAAGAGGGATTTTAAGCAATTTTTAAAATTCACCAAAGCCACCATGGGCAATTGCCCCAAACAATACTGCTAAGCACACTTCCCTCATCATAGAATAAATAAATGAGCTAGTTTTTTTTAATGAATTATCTTCACTGATATTTTTTTAAATGAGCATTCAAGTAGAAATTGCAAGGTCAGAGGTAAAGTGAGATCAGACTAATTTTTTGTTTTAATTCACTGTCCTTAACAGTTTTTATCAAGTATTTCCTACGCAACTGCTAGGCCACCTGCATATCAAATTGGATAGGGTCTTGATCCTCTACAAATTTGCAGACAATAATTCAATCAACTGACCTTCATGTGAACCATATTTATATATTTTAAATAACATGTGTCAGTATAAACAAATATAAAGAATACAGAACTATAAACATTCACATTAGATATTCATTTTTTTTTAAGATTTTTTTAAGAGCATGCCCACGAGTTGGGGGAGAGGCAGAGGAGAGAGTGAGTGTCAAGCAGACTCTGCTTAGCAAGGAGCCCCATAGGGGGCTTGTTTCACAACCCCAAGATCACGACCTGTGCCAAAAACAAGAATCAAACACTTAACCAACTGCGCCTACGAAGTGCTCCTCATTCCTAAATATATATTGGACAAGGAAATAAAATATCATTATTCTTCCTTTGGCATTTAGAAGTAATATTTCAGGCTTTGCTCTGTGCAGGTGAATAAGCATATGTACACATGCATATATGAATATTTAATTTTATGTAGTAGAGGAGGGAAGAGTATAGCAGGGTTGTTAGAGATTTGTATCAGCACAGCCAGTGTTTTTTATTTTGGCCCATCCAGCTCTAATGAGGGTTGAGACATGGTTAACAGCAATTTTGGACAGCTTTTTTAGCTCTCTTTTGAGAGCCACAGAATTTTTTAAAAAGCAGTTTGTTTGTTAAAAGATTGCTCCAAGGCCTAAAATTTCTAAATATGCACCTTTTTTCAACATTGCCCTTATAAAGAAAAAACTGCTGAGAGAGTCTCCCAAACATGAGAGTTTAATTAAAGAAGGAAAAGTGGGGAGTGGGGGGGAGAAGAGAGAAAGAGCCAAAGAAAGAAACCAAGAAAGCAATACAAGGCAAGAGATCATTTTAAACATTTTTCAATAGGGAAAATATTATATTTTCAGAGCATAAAAACCTTTCAGCTCCAGACAACATATGTCTTTTAAGCATCCTCCCCCAAAAACAAAAAAATAAGTGTGATTTTTCTGAATTCCATTACAAGGTTATGACTGGGCTTACTAATTATTTATTTAAAATCATCATATTTGCAGCCATTTATAGGGTTAAGATTTTCATTAAGTTGAGCAAAATTTATCAACAAAAATAATTCTGAATTTAAATGGCAAACATTAGTTTTAGAAAATAATTTTTTTTAAGCAGGCTCCGTGCCCAGCATTGAGGCATCCAGATGCCCCTAGAAAAGAATTTTTAGGGAACCCTGGGTGGCGCAGCGGTTTAGCGCCTGCCTTTGGCCCAGGGCGCGATCCTGGAGACCCGGGATCGAGTCCCACATCTGGCTCCCGGTGCATGGAGCCTGCTTCTCCCTCTGCCTATGTCTCTGCCTCTCTCTCTCTGTGTGTGACTATCATAAATAAATAAAAATTTAATTAAAAAAAAGAATTTTTAAAAATGTAAGAGGATGAGAGACACATCAACCAAGTACAATATATAGGTCTGTATGGCTCCTGATTTGTTTTTTGGGGATTTTTTTTGTTTGTTTGTTTGTTTTTGTTTTTGTTTTTTTGTATGGCTCCTGATTTGAACAACAAAATATGAGTGTATATATACACACACACACACACACACACACACACACACACACACACTAAAAAGAAAATTACAAAATGGGAAATTTTTTAACATTGACTGGATATTCCATGACATTCAGGAATTAACTGTTTTTTAAGAATCATGCTGGTATTGTGGTTATGTTTTTAAGGCAGTCTTTAAGAGATACTTAGTAAATATTTATGGACAAAATATGAGGCTTAAGATATGCTTTAAAATAATCCAGTAGGAGAGAAATAAGATGTGGGAAGGGCAGAGATGAAGCAAGACTGACCATGAATTGCTAATTGTTGATGCTACATGATAAATTCATGAGTATTTAGCACACTAATCTATTTTGTATATGTTGCATGTTCCCAGAATAAACACTTTAGAGAATTAAAGAACAGAGCATTTCAGGCACTGAACAATCTAAAAGGGAGTATATTCATTTCTAATGATAAAATTTACTCTCAAAATAGCTTCTTCGTAAAGTTCTTCCCAATAGTATGTTGTAAAAAGCTAGTTCCCTGAAAAGTATACAATAAATGAATAATATATAAAATAATCAATAAATAATAAAAAGCCATTCCTTTAAAAAATATCTTCATTATTTTGTTTTTAAGTCCTATTCTATTTATCCTTACCGCTGTTTCTAGTTCACAGACTGAAATTATTTTCCTATATAAACAGCATAAAAGCATATCTTCAAAAAGATAAGGTCTACATAGACACTGACCTCTAAGTTTTCATCAGAAGAATTTGGATCCCAGCAATCGCGTAAGTATCTTTCTAATTAAGAAGCTCTTTGAGTCTAAAAGTTATTATTGGGAGTGTTTTGCCATCATGAATGTAGGCAAAACATCACTGCCCAAGCGATGATTACATGGAATAATTCACCATGGAAATGGTGAAGCTGATCACTAAAGAGTCAAATTGTATTTTATTTCTGATAAAAATAGCTAATTCATGAATGGGAGCCAACTTCACAGTGATACACAAGGAAAAAAAGTTTTCATGGATAAAGTCTATTAGAAATGAACCTTAAAAATACCCGATTTTGTTGTCAACAAATATTTATTATACACTTCACACTGTGCTTTGTATCCCTCTGTTTTAAGGGAACCAGTTTCTAGCTCATGAGTCCAAATATAATAATCATTGAAGACAACAAACTGGCACTTTTTAGAACTGCATATATTTCTCCAGGTTAATAAATAATACTTTCAACCCATTTGTTCAATCTTCCAACACTGACTAAATGCCTACCACAAGTGCTACCCTTGTGTTCTAAAAACATGGGCCTCTGAGAACCCCAGAGTTGCACCAATAAGAAAAGTGAACAAGCCTTTCTAAAAAATGAGAAAACTGTAGATAAAAGTGGCAAATAAATAGCTTTCCTTTAATGAGGCAAAGCAAGGATTTCCTGAAAATGTTAACCCATATTTTCCATCTGGTCACCTACTTCTAAAAACTAAGAGTAATTCTTGAGTATTTTTCAAGATAAAATGAACATTTATTTATAAGTTAGCACTAAACTTGTAAACAGATTTTATTTTATTTATTTTTTTTGCAAACAGATTTTATACGTATTTCTATTCTCTGAACCTCAGTAGTCAATATTTCTGAGCTCAGAGGATGAAAAATCAACTAATAATCTACATACTAAACTTTACTTGTATTACTAAACTAGCAAAAAAAAAAACCTCCGTGAAAGCAAGATTTTTTTCTCAGTTCTTTATTCCTAGAGCCTAGAATAATGACAGGAACACGGTAGGCATTTAATACTGCTTAATTAATTAATTTAAAAATCAGAATTGCTGAGGAATATGCTTTATTTTCATATCAAGAATCATTTAGGCTTCATAAGTAGGTACAGTATATTTGAATTACTCAACCTACTACAGGCCTTCTATTTAGTCTTAGGAACTGGCTTCAGTAGATACCATCTCTGTGAGATTTGTTTTGTTTTTTTTTTAATGAAGGCTGTCTCAGCTGCCTTGAAAAAGTATCTCTACGTATAATCTATCATTATTGAATATATATATATATAATCATTATCAAATAAATGTAATCTTGGGGCGACTAGGTGGCTCAGTCAGTTGAGCCTCTGATTGATTTCAGCTCAGGTCATGATCTCAGGTGCTGAGATAGGGCCCCTGAGTAGACTGGGATTGGAATTCTTTCTCCCTCTCCTTCTGCAACCCCCACCACCACCTGCCATCCCCCCCCCACCCCTCCACCCCCACCCCACCGGCTCACAGGGCTCACAGGATGGATGGAAGGATGGATGGATGGAAGGAAGGAAGGAAGGAAGGAAGGAAGGAAGGAAGGGAGGGAGGGAGGGAAGGAGGGGAGGGGAGGGGAGGGGAGGGGAGGGGAGGGGAGGGGAGGGGAGGGGAGGGGAGGGGAGGGGAGGGGAGGGAGGAAGGAAGGAGCCTTATGGATTCAGTAAGCACCCAATCTAAAAGTCCCACCTTTGAGGACTTATGTCAAAGACTAAGGAGCAAGCATTAAATAAGAATGGACTCCTATCCCAGCTCAATACTCTCACTGACGAGGTCTAACACAGAACAGCCCTGTGGTTAAGAACTCTGACTCTGGAGTTAGATCCTTGGGCTTCAGATCTCAGCTTTCCAGCCATAGCCCTGTGTGTCCAGGAAAGTTACTTCCCTTGTTTGTCTCAGTTTTCTCATCTGTGAAATGGGGGAACATATAGCTTACTTCAAAAAGCTGTTGTGATATTTAAATGAGTCAGTACATGTAAATCTCTTAGAATAGTGTCTGGCACCCTGTAGCAGCTCAATTAACTTTACCTAGCACTTTTGAAACTCTAAGAAATCCCTTGGTTTATTTGTACATCACAGGACTCATCACTGTCTTACTCTATTTTTCATCTTAAACTGAAAAAAACAACAACACAGAAATACATCTATATCATGGACAAGTTTTCACACTTATGGATTCATAAAGTGAACTGCTTATCAAAATTGGGTAATAAGGTAGAAATAACAAACTCCCACTTATTAAGAGAACTCATGGAGAAAGTAGAATTTCATACTTATATATTCTTTCTGATTAAAAAAAGAAGACAATCCATTACCATATAATCCCACTGCCCCCACTGACAACATTAATAGATTTCCTTTGTCTTAAAAAAAAAAAAAAGATTTCCTTTGTCTTTTTTCTATGCATATATGCATAATTTTATATGATTGAGACTGAATTCGGCACTCTGCTTGATTTACATAACATGGTATTAAATGCATTTTTGTGTCACTTTTTTAAAATATCATTTTAAATAACTGTATAAATGTAATTATTCCAACTTAAACAAGAAAAAAATGGTAACTAATACACCTTCTCTTGAACCTATAATTTTTATATACTCATAAACCCAAAAATAGCCAGCCAGAAAGAATTTTTGCTTATTTATTGCTCAGTATGTTTATTTTTAAATAAAATTTTCTGGTCAAGAACAAATTTTACAATCTTAAGAAACAAGAACAAAACTGGAGACATCATGGTCCTAATCTCAAATTATAGTACAAAGCTATAGTAAACAGAATGGTATTGGCATAGAAAACAGACACATTTCAAAGTAAAAAAAAAAAAAAAAGAAAAGAAAACAGACACACAGATCAATAGAACAGAATAGAAACACCAAAAATAAACCCATGTGTAAATGGTTAATTTACAAAAGAGAAGCTAAGAATATACATGGAAAAAGCACAGTCTCTTTAATAAATGGTACTGGGAAAACTGGACAGCTACATGCAAAAGAATGAAACTGGACCACTAACTTAAACCACACACAAAAATGAACTCAAAATGGATTAAATACTTGAGTATAAAACTTGAAACCATAAAACTCCTCGAAGAAAACACATGTAGTAAGCTCCCGACATAGGTTTTGGAGATGATTTTTTTGGAACTGACACCAAAAGCAAAGGCAATAAAAGCAAAAATAAATGAGTGGGGTTACATCAAACTAACAAGCTTCTGCACAGCAAAGGAAACCACTAACAAAATGAAAAGGCAACCTACTAAATGAGGGAAAAAAAATTTACAAATCATATATCTGATAAGGGGATAATATCCAAAATACATAAAGAACTCATACTACTTAATAGCAAAAAAAAAAACTAATTAAAAAATGAACAGAGAATCTAAACATGCATTTTTCCAAAGACATACAGATGGGCAACAGGTACATAAAAAAAATGCTCAATACCACTACTTATCAGAGAAACGTAAATCAAAACCACAGTAAGATACCACCTGACACCTGTTAGAATCGATGTTATCAAAAAGACAAGAAATAACAAGTATTGGCCAGGATGTGGAGAAAAGGGAACACTTGTGCACTGTTCGTGGGAATGTATATTGGTGCAGCCACTATGGAAAACAGTATGGAGGCTCCTCAACAAATTAAAAATAGAATTAACATATGACCCAGAAATTCCACTCCTGGGTAGTTATCCAAATAAAGAAAACAGTAATGAGAAAAGAGAAGAGAAGAGAAGAGAAGAGAAGAGAAGAGAAGAGAAGAGAAGAGAAGAGAAGGGAAGGGAGAAGGGAAGGGAGAAGGGAAGGGAGAAGGGAAGGGAGAAGGGAAGGGAGAAGGGAAGGGAGAAGGGAAGGGAGAAGGGAAGGGAGAAGGGAAGGGAGAAGGGAAGGGAGAAGGGAAGGGAGAAGGGAAGGGAGAAGGGAAGGGAGAAGGGAAGGGAGAAGGGAAGGGAGAAGGGAAGGGAGAAGGGAAGGAGAAGGGAAGGGAAGGGAAGGGAAGGGAAGGGAAGGGAAGGGAAGGGAAGGGAAGGGAAGGGAAGGGAAGGGAAGGGAAGGGAAGGGAAGGGAAGGAAGGAAGAGAAGAGAAGAGAAGAGAAGAGAAGAGAAGAGAAGAGAAGAGAAGAGAAGAGAAAGAAAGAAAGAAAGAAAGAAAGAAAGAAAGAAAGAAAGAAAGAAAGAAGGAAAGAAGGAAAGAAGGAAAGGAAAGGAAAGGAAAGGAAAGGAAAGGAAAGGAAAGGAAAGGAAAGGAAAGGAAAGGAAAGGAAAGGAAAGGAAAGGAAAGGAAAGGAAAGGAAAGGAAAAGAAAACTAACTTGAAAAGATATACGGACAGCCATGTTCACTGCAGCATTATTCATAAAGCCAAGAGAGGGAAACTATGTATGTGTCTATCAGTGAATAAATGGATAAAGAAAATGTGGTGTACACACATACAAATATTAATGAGCCATAAAGAAGAAAGAAATGTTGTCATTTGTGACAGCATGGATGGAACTTGAGGGCATTATGCTAAGTGAAATAACTCAGAGAAAGACAAATACCATATGATCTCACTTCTAAGTGGATCCTAAAAAATTTTTTTAATTCAAAAAAACAAGCTTTATAGATACAGAGAACAGATTGGTGGTTGCCAGAGGTGTGGGTAAGGTGGGCAAAAGGGGTGAGGGAGTCAAAAGGTACAAGCTTCCATTTATAAAATAAATAAGTCCTGGGGATATAATGTACACTATGGTGATTACAGTTAATAATACTGTATTATATATCTGAAAGTTAAGAGAGTAAATCTTAAAAGTTCTCATGATAAGGAAAAAAAATTCTGTGACTATATGTTGGTGATGGATGTTAACCAGACTCATTGGGGTGATTATTTCACAATATACACAAATATCAAATCATTATGTTATATACCTAAAACTAGTATGTTTATGTCAATTATACCTCAATAAAAAATATATAAATAAAATTCTAAAAGTTATTTTAAAATTTACAGGAAGCAGAAGGGAGGTAAGATAACCTTGTAACCTTGTCCAGTTACAAATTCAATCAAATGTGCACAGTGAGGAATCATGTTGCTGCCACCGCCATCTCCCCAAATCCACCACCCACGTTAGCAATTACGAACACTTGGTAGGATAAAGAATTCTCTCCATGATGTGGAGTGATACCTAGCTATTACCAAAAGCTTTATGGGGCAGAACTGAAAGGATGAAAAGGAAAGAAGAAAGGGAATGACCAAGTTTAATTTGAGGGAGTGAGGAGGGTTACTACAAAGCAGTTCCCTAGGTTAACACTTTTCCAAAACTAGAACACTTGATTCAGGGATACAGACTCAAGGTCCACCATAAAATGTGCTTGCTATTCATTAGCTTTTAGGCTACCTACTCCAGGAAAAGCAAAAAGCCTGCCATCTTTTGACTTTAATGCATATGCAAAACAGCAGGTCAAATGTATCCTGGATCTCATCCTTGAGAATCAGAGAGTTAATGGTATATATCCTGGGAAATGGAGGGTTTGGGTCAGTTAGAAGCACTGTGCCTATCAATTTATCTTTTGCCCTTATCTTCTTTTGAGTCCCAGTATGTGGCTTCAAATACAGGTTATTGTATAGTGGTGGTGGGGGGGTGCTGTTGGAAATCACTGAACTCCATTTTAGTGGAATTTCTAACATCCTTTAGAAACAAATATTCTCTTACTGAAGTCTCTTAAGCTCACTGGAAGGGAACGCCCTCTCAAAAAAGGAATGGACTACTCCACACTCAGAAAAGCACGAGGGCCCTACCTTGTCATCAGGACCTGAGTATCACTTCAAAATAATGACATTGCTGATATATTTTCTCTTTCTGGGGCAATCTGAGTACCATCCAATTCAATTATTGAAACTTTTTATGTCACATCAAGATAAAAAATCATGTTTCAAGAGCCTCAATTTTTAAAATAGGCTAAGTTGCCGTGGTGGCTCGGTCAGTTAAACGCCCCACTCCTGATTTCAGCTCAGGTCATGATCTCAGGGTTGAGAGATGGAGCCCCACATGGGGCTCCACACTAAGCACGGAGCCTGCTTAGGATTCTCTCCTTCCCTCTTCCTCTGCCCCTCCCCGCCACCCCACTCTCGCATGCTTGCTCTCTCTCTCTCTCTCTCTCTCTCTCTCTCTAAAATAATAAATAAATGTTTTTAAAAAAATAAATAAAATAGGCTCAAGCAACCCACTCTCCTTGCAGTTTAGTTCTGCCCAACTTTTCCAACACAGGAAGAAGAGGGTTCAGAAATGTTGTTTCTCTGCTGCAAATAGATTTGCTTGGTCACCCAAAGACATTCTCATCTTGGGAGAATTACCTAAACAATGAACAAACAAAATCAAAACAAAACGAAACAAAACAAAACTAGACCCATACAAACTCCGGACTTTGAATGTGCAGTCATATTTTGTTCTACCTCCTTTTCTAGCTTTCTCGCACTCTGATGCTTGCCCAGCACACAAATGACCAGTCTTATCATGCATTGTTTGGTCTGTAATAAACACACAGCGAATTGCCTATATTTGATGATCCAAATGACAACAAAGATCTAACACGTTCATTTCAATACAAACAATTCCAAGTTTTTCCATTTACCCAAAACAGAGATCAGCCTAATTTAAAACTAAACAAACTGCAATTTTTCCCCCTCTGAAATTATAGTACAGGACCTAGTGCTAAAACCTTTGTTTACCTACAAAATAAAGTATTAACTGTGAGCTAGAGTACCTTCAGAATGTCAATTCAACTTTTTCAAGTGTAACATTCAGTATTTTTCTAACCACGGTTTTCAAAAACTTTGGGGAAGCAAATATTTGCTTGTGACTTTTCTCCTGTCTAATCCTCCACTGTAGACCATATCCCTTGCTAGTGTATCTATCTCACTTTGGTGGGTAGAACTCTCAGTCCACACCACTGAATGGAACAGTGTGGCTCCCTAGTGCAAATTTCCTGAGAGCCCCTTCCCTGAGCATGTGCCAAGAATCAAATCTTGGCCACTTAGTGCTCTGTGCTCCACATGTGAGCTCACGGCGCGTTGAGCAGCCGTGCTAACTGAGATGGATAGCCCTGTCAAACAGGAAGCTGGCACACCAGGATGCAAGCAGTGGGATACAATGACCTTTACATTCAGGAAAAAATATACCTAAAATGGCATGAAAAGTTTATAGGGGGAAGAGGGGGGGTTTCTTTTATTTCATTTAGGCACATAGCATAAAATAAAAGCAATGGTGCCCAGTATGCAATTTGCTCGGGATCAAATCTTGAATCCCTTACACAAGAAAGTCATCAGAGAAAGGAAATGAATCATCCTTTATCACACTACTTTGAAAGCAGTGGACTTAACACTTCAGCTGTTATTACTGCACCCGACAGGCCAAGCACTCGGATTCAGACCCCACTTGGACTCATAATGATCCATGGTGTACTACCTGCCCTGGGAAAACATTCCCAACCCCGGTTTCAGGTGGGTTGCTCTCTCGGTGGAATTAAAATCTGATTAAAAAACTTAAAACCTTTTTAAGATGGTGATGAACTGCTTACAGAATCAGAGTCAAGGGCTTGGATATTGAATTCCATGTCTTTGGTTGCCATATTTGTAACTTTGTATTTATTGCTTAATCTCTCACAGTTTTCTTATCTGAATAAATGGAGGCTCTGACTGACAGGATTTATATAATGAGGGACTTATAAAAAACATTGCAAAAATCTGTGGTACATATACAAATGTTAAATAAGAAGAGTAATATAGAAAATTAATAGATAAAACAAGACCAGGAAGTCACATACTTCCCTCCCTTGGTTATACTCATTATCATAAACTATACAATTCAATCACTTCAGCTAAAATGCGATAATAATCATTCCACTGAGTCAAAAATTTTTTTTTCATTTTTCAAGGTTTGGGGGATATTTGTTTTGTCAACTCCTTGCCATGAAAGAACAATGGCTAATGCTTCAGAGTGAAATAACAATGGGCTCCCCAGTACTGTACAATTCACACAAAATAATGACACAATATTTAATTAAATAGATAAAATGAATTGATCACAAAGACACTGAGATTTTTGTTGTTGTTGTTGTTTTGTTTTGCTTTTTATTTTTTTTTTCTTAATTTTACTGACTGGACTACCCTGAAATTAGAGCAATTATCAAAGATAGAAAAGTTGGGTAAAATACATCCATTTTCTTCTGCTTAATTAAAAGCTGAGTGTAAAGTGCAGAAGCTGCGGGCCCAAAGCAATAAATAAAAGTAGAAAAATGAAAGCTTATAAATCACGTATTAAAGTTTGGATAGTTAGGATCAAATATCTCCATACTTGAGAACACTACTTCAACTACTTAGAGAAAATAACAGAACCATCAACACCAAGGAACCTATGATGATTACGGCATTTTAAAATGCATATTTCTTTTGGTGGGCCTAGAGGTGCTGGTCAAATGCTTGCCAAAGCAACCAGAAAACAAGATGCTGCAAGAAACATTCTGCTATTCATTGTCTGGAAAAGATGTTGAGCGTGATCATTCTCCTCCAACCCTTGTTTGGAGAATTATTTCAGGAAACATATTCTTCCTCAAATCAGGACACACAGAGGCGAGGGGAGGAGAGGGGACACACATTAATACCTTGTGCCTGAGCTGCGGAGCTGTGGGAGTACCCCAGGGCCAGGAGCGCCGTCTCCACCAGCTGGCTGAAAAGCACATCTTTTCGAACCAGGACGAACTCTGCGTGTTCTTCTCTGTTGTCATATTCAAGAGAGCCATCCAACTGCTCCACCACACAAAAGACAGGAATCATCAAACCTGCAGAAACAAAATTCAAGAGCAAAACACAAACATTACAAAGCGAATCTCAGTCACCGTGATGAGAAGGGAAGAGGCAGTTATAAAAGTTACTCATCTGTGATGGACAATGCTTTAGATCAAGTAAGCCTCTTAGGTGGATGCCCCCCCACCTTCCTTATTACTACCAGAACTGCAGCAGAATTGCCCTGCACAAGGGCAGAAGCCCTCGGATTCCAGCCACTAAAGTGTGGAGTTTGCCAATCAGAGGTGTCCTGGCTGAGACCCTCACTCCACAGCTGGCACACAGCTGAGGTCGAGGTGACCTTCTAGACCTGTACATCCTTCACGTCTACGGTTTTAGCACTAACTGTTAATTAAGACTAGTATTTCCAGATCAGATCTGCTTTTGTCTGGAAATGTAAGATACCTAGTAGAGAGGCATATTTGATTTCAGGGCCTAAGCTATCATGTGAATATGTCTAAGAAAGTCAATAGGAATTTTTAAAAAGTCACTCTTACATCTTTTAATCTTTCTAAATCCTGGTAAATAAGTCATCAATTAGCCTGGAAATACCGTGCTCACAAAAATCTTAACTGACATTTAACTTCTGTCAAAATATACACCCAAATGTAAAACTTTGTCCTTTTTTTAAATTATTATTTTACATATCAACACCAGTTACCACTATCAAGGGAATTGTCTCCTCTTGTGTTTTCAGAGAAAAGAAGTAAACTACCCTAAAGAATAAAGCAAATTAGTCTAGTTGAAAATCTGTTGAAATCTGTTGTCACTGAAATATTTCTCTGCTTTGTATCAAAGTGTGAAAAGCTAAAAAATGTTTAATTCGCCGAAGATTTTTTTATAAACTGTTTTTTATTTTTAAAAAAGTCATACAGGCATTTAAATCTAAACATAGCCAAGGCATAAGAAGATCAAAGTTTTACCAACATACGAGTAATAAACATGGACTCTGCCCCATGTAATTCACACAAATTAGTATGTTATGGAATAAGATCTGTTCTGGGTCTTCTCTCTTCGTGCAAGAAAACCAGAAGTTAAAAAGGACAGGTGGGCCGGGCCAGCGGAGAGATGAGGGGGAGGTGGACAATTAGTTGGTCACTGCTGAAGGCACTTTACAATAAAAATAAGAGCGCTGTGAAAATGGCACATGGGCCTCTGCCTGTGACACACAGGCTGCACGGGAGTTCTTCTAAAAGCCCCTCCCCTCTGCCTAGACCCTAGAAGCCTCCTGAGTCACTCTGATCTGGAAAGCTGACGGTGGGAGCAGACACTCTGCAAACTACCAGGTCACAGATGTAGGTTTTTGTTCTAAAGATAATACAATGGTGCAACTGGTTCCCATGTGCTAATTATTATTATTAAAGATAATAAGTATAGGGTGTAATTATTAAATATAATCATTATTAACAATAATAATACTTATTAAGAATTGTTATCATTAAGGATCATGGTAATTATTATTAAGCCAGCACAACAGTCTAACAAGTCACACCATACCATTCCCTGGGACAACTACTGACTCTGTACTCACTCTTAAGAACAATACGGCAGCATCATGGTTGGCAGCCAAATATACTATCTGTGGTATGGATTTATGGAAAATAAGAAATAAGGGTGGAGGCAGACTGATTGTTTTAGACAAACGAGGTAATTTAGCCTGCCTGGCCACATGATGCCTTATAAAATATTTTTTTAAAATGTGACCAGTACCGGCATGCTTGCTTATTTATGCCAAATTTATTCCCAAATGTATGTAAGACGGGAAATGAATAACATAAATTAGATTGCCTCCAAATTATCTTTGTGCTCATTCATTTATCCATTTTTTATTTCCCAAACACCTACTGTGTGCCAGGTATCCCCTGTAGCTTCAGAGATACAGGTAAGAGCAAGTATGATGTGGGTCCTGCCCTCAATGCTGTTGAAGGTGTTGTAAAAATCTTCCCAAGCAAGCATAATGGCATTTTATAGGACCTATCCATCAGTCCTTACCAGCAGAGAATAACCCCTAATTAGACCTTTTAACTCTTACATACTGGTATATGATCTTTGTCCAAGGAAGCAGGTTGATTTCTACTTTTAATGATTTCAGTGTATGCACACATAGTGCCACGTAGTCAGTGGAGCCATAAGCTACCTCACCACTAATACCTATGTGTACATAAGTTTCAATGCTGAAAATCCATGTGCAGTTCCTAATGTCAACATCTGAGTGTCACACATCTGGGAATCACAGATAAGGCCTTTCAATGAATCTAGTTGCCTCCATAAGTGATCATGTATCCATTACTTAGGAACCATAAATCTTTCTCAAGTCTGTGGTCAACTGAAAAAAAAAAACCTAAGACCCTATTAATTTTTAAAATTAAAATGTTCAAGGATTGAGATACGAAATACGGCATTAAAGGGGTCTATACTATTCAAGAACTTATGTTTTGAAAGAGTCAGTTACCAAAATATTTCCTAAACATTTTAGTACAGTAATTAAAGAAAGCAGTTGTTATCCAACATGAGAGCAGTAACTCCTTCCAGTCAAAAAGCAAACACCCATCCTTCACAGGCATCACCTATTTTTAAAGAAAGAAAGAAGAAGAAGAAAAAAAAAAAAGACTTTGAGGTCATTTATAAAATAAAACAATACTAACCACAAGCGTATGATGACAGAATTTAAAGTTAGTCTGAAAGTACATAAATGAGCTACTAAAAAATAAAGACGTTATATAAAGAAAAATGTACCTTTTTACTAGAATTTCATAGATCTAAGCAATCATGACATTTTTTTCAATGAAACACACTTTTTACAAAGGAAGAGGAAAAATAAGTGTGATTACTAGTAATAATAGCAAGAGAAATGAAAAATGGAAAAACAGTACAGTTGGGGTCAAGCGTGAGGAAGAAAATTAAGGCATAGGTTTTAAAAACTTGAAATCAGCAAATCCCTGGAAAAAAAAAAAACTATAAAAGGATGAGTAGAAATATATGTGAAAAAAAAAAAAGACATTCCATTTAGTCCCAGCTGCTCCCCCTCACTCTCTCCAGACCAAAGAGAGAAAAAAGAAAAAAAAGTGACAGTGAATGAAAAGATAGGGAGAGTATTTGAAAAGCAATTCAAAAAATCAATTAAGAATGGGAAGAATTAAAAAGTTCCAATAAAAGAATAACAATATAAAACTAAAATGTATTTAAACAAAATTTAGAAATGATCAAGAAGAAAAAAGAAACTCTTTTTTCTAGCCCTGATTCTGGAACTTATGGCATTATTTTTCTTTTATTGTAGCACAGACCCATTTCCAGATGATCAAGTAGGGAACTTTGAACCTTTGATTATAAACCTCGCTAAGCCTTTTACAATTGTGGCAGGTTAAGCAGGTAGTTTCGTCTAAAGGACAGGCACACAGTCCCAGCCATTTGCTAAAGATGAATTGTTCTGACAATTGAGATGAGTGGTAAATTCTGTTGTCACAGAGGCAAAATAAGCAGGATATTCTTTCCACTAGAAAAATGCATTTTCCCAACTGTCATTAGTTCCAATGCTCAAATTGTCATTCTCATTGTGACATTATTTCTGAAGTGCATATGATTATAAAGGAACCTAATCTTCACCACAGTAGCCAGGGGAACAGAGACAAATGCGAGATGGTCAAATGTGGTGGTGACTAGCTCTGTGTTAGGAAGCAGGCAACTCCTGGATCAAATCCTGGCGCTGTCATCCTTTACCTATTATAGGACCTTGATAATTTGTTTGACCTCTCTGGGGCTCAAATTCCTCCCAGCTAAGACACAAATAATAGTATCTACATCACAGAGTTGTTGTGAGGATTAAGCACTGTGAAATAGTTACGCTGTCTGGCAGCTGTCAAACAGTACAATCTATTTGTTTTTCTTTTTTCAAAATCAGTATTGATACCATCAATTAATACCATTATTACCATTAATTAATACCATTAATACAGAGGAAAATAAGAAACTAGTAACTTTTTTCAGGGTCCATAATCAGTGCTCATGAAATTTACTAAAAAGCTGTTCTTCAGAATAAAAATGATACTCCTAATCATTGAATTACTTAAGGTGTTCCATGTGCCCCAAGCAAAGGGGTGAAACTTTTAAAAACACATATTTTATACCCTAAAACTGCTTGCCCAATACGGTAGTAACCAGCCACATGTGGCAACTAAATGCGTGAAATGTGACTAGTCCTCAACTGAGATGTGCTATAAATGTAAAATACACACTCAATTTCAATTATGTAATACCAAAATATAAATAAAGTAAATATATCATGAATAATTTTTAAAAATCACCTGCAAGTAAAAATATTTTGGATGCACTATGTAAAATATAATATCAAAATTAATTTCATGTTTCTTTAACTTCTTTTAAATGAAGCTACTAGAAAATTTTAAATCATACATGTGGCTCATTATATTTCTATGAGAGCTGCTCCAAGCAATCTGCCAACACCAACATATACAATGGTTTTTCTGACACAGGATAAAGTCATCACAAACTGATAACTAAGACAATTGTGCAATTGTCTTGAGCATTTCTTGGATGCCCCTCAGTTATCTTTCTTCTGTGTTCCAGATCTTAGGAGACTTGAGGACAGATGTACTGTTGGTTAAACTCCAAAATCTAACATGACATCTTCTCTGCATCATCAGGCAAAGTGCAGGCCATTGTTTTATTTCTAACTATATTAATCCAACTTCTTTAATAAGGCAAAGGTTTTTGATTTTTTTTTTTCCCTTCCCTTCATTTTAAAGAACAATTTCAGCTTTCAGGAAATGCCACAACACCAACATGAAAGTGACCTAAGTGACCTGTAAAGCTCTGGATACCTCACCTCAACAACTGAAAGATGAAAGAAAGTCCAGCAGCGAGGGTCTAGAAGATAGGATTATACTGCTTTCCACAAGTCACACAAAACAACCTGGCACTCGCGTAACACCTGCTAACTCACTGCGTACTCTAACATACACCCATACCTTTATCTTTCTCCCCACCTCTACCCTATGAGAGGGTATTATTCTTCTCACCCAGTAAATGAGGAAACAAACATGCTCAAAGAAACCGAGCGAGGCACAAGTAGAACTGTTGAGGTTAGCCAATCTAAACCCCAAGCACGCTGCTTTCTTGGGGATGAATAACTACACTTGGAATCCCACACCCATAAAAATCGAAGGGCTTGGCCTTTTAGTAAAGGCCCCTTCACTGCTTGCAAAGTCCAAAAAGTGACATGCATTGCTTAGAAGTAAATTCACCTTTTGACATGTAAGGCACTGAGCTAGGCACACAGGAGTCCCTGCCCTTTAGTCACTCTGAAAAGGCTCAAATAATGAGTCACGCTCTAGTGTAGGTGAGAGTGGGCTCCAGCCTCCAGCCCAACCCCTTTGTCTCCTGGTTCCACCCTCATTCTTAGACCTGCCCCCTGAAGGACAGTAGCCAGTGTGAGATGATAGGAGGCCAACCTTTATCCTCCTCTCTTCCCAAGGGCTCCTGAAACAGTCTATTTTCAGAAGGAAGGCAGCCACAGGGCCCACTCCCTTCCCTGAAGCTGGCAGTATATCTGGTTCTATCACCTGAGAAGGTCCCAGGGCTAATTGAAGATTACAAAGGCTTTAGGGCAGAGCCTCTCATATCTGCTCTCCGTATAAAACTCAGCGTGGAGTAAAGCACCACACTTAGCAACCACCACAATCAATAAATCACAGAACCCTAAAACACTGAAACAAATTCTACCGTGTAAACCGAGTGAGCATGGGGTCTACCAGAGGGCTGGGAGAGGAAGGAGCGAGGGGTGGCAACTATCTTTTCTAATTGCAAATTTATTAGAAAAACAAAACAATTTACCTGTTCTAAAACCTCATTCTCCCTCCCCTCCCCCATCTCTCTCCATCTCTTCACACACACCCCTCCCCCCCCATTCAGACAAGAAGTAACTTCAGTATTAACCCTTAGTATTAGCCTCTACACGCTTCCTCCCACCCTAAAACAACAAAGGCAAGTCTGAGCACCAAAACTGCAGCAAGTAACAGAAAGGAAGGACACGGTGCCCCTTACCTCCTTCTTCGGGTCCCAAGCAAAATTTCAAGATGGATCAAGTATGTCTTTCTTACTCTCTTTTCTACCCCTGCTGTCCTCTCCCAGGCACCCAGCCTCTTGAGCTATAGTAACCAGAGGCTCCACATTCCACCATTCCACTCCAGCCTCCCATTCCCCCAGGGTCTGAGCTCAAAAATTCCAAAGAGATTAATAGATAAAAAGATGCTACACTTTGCTGTTTGAATGGTTTAGCAGTCCTTTAATCTCCTTAGATAGATATTTTTAAGTTTTATTTTTTATTTATTCATGAGAGACAGAGAGAGAGAGAGAGAGAGAGAGAGAGAGAGAGAGGCAAACATAGGCAGAAGGAGAAGCAGGCTCCTCCCAGGGAGCCCAACGCAGGACTCGATCCCCAGACCTGGGATCAGGACCTGAGCTGAAGGCAGACACTCAATTGCTGAGCCACCCAGGCATCCCAGATAGATATATTTTCATTGTAAAAGAAACTCATTGTACCCCACATTAACTTCTAATGGAATTTCAGGTAATGCAATAAAAAAAAAATGTTTTCACCAGTCTTGGCGTGGTGGGGGAGCAAAAATATCTGGGAGCCAGGGAGCTATCCACAGGTAGACTAGAGGTCCTCTAGGCTCCTCTAAGCTGCCCCACTTTCCAAAATTTCTCTCTGACCCTTGCTTGTGAACAAAGATTCTCTAAAGGATTAATTCATTTGTCTTTGTTGTTGGCTTTCTTTTTAAGTCTCACTGAAGAGGAAGCAAGAGCTGGCAAGAGGTGGGGCAAGCTGTGTTGTTCAAAGGTGGAGGAACACAGTTAATCCTCCAATGATGGAGAAGGTAAAATTTGCTTAATAATTACTCTAAGGGCATATTAAGTCATATATGCAGAAATTTTATTTCACGTTCATCCATGACCCAGTTATTTGTAACTCAAGGTTAAATCTCCAAATAAAGTTTCAACAATAAAGCTCCTTGATGCCTCTCTCCCTTTAGGAAGTGGGGTGGGGAGGTAAGATTATCAAGAAATACTTTATTCTCAGAATCCTGTCTAGTAAAACCAGACACTACCAAGCAGCCCCTGAGGCAGATCTTAACTTTGGAAGATAAGAACAAAAATAGGCCAGGGGTGGGGCAGCCTCGTGAACTCTAGTCCTCTCTTATTATCACCCTAAAGGCTCAAACTGAGCTTAAAGTGGTAGGGGAAGGAGATGGGTTCTGGTCTTCCAAGCCTGTCCCCAGACTGAGAGATCACAATTCAACCTGAAGTCAGATCTGAAGGCTGCAGGATAAACTCCGCGCCTCTCAATACTCCTCATTTACAGAAGTGTGGTAGCAGGATCAAGTTGGCTGGGCAGTTTGCAAAACAGGATTTCACAGGCACACAGGAGGCACAGTGTGGCTACTTATCTAAACAAAAAAGCCTGAGCTACACCTGGGAACTGGGCCATAGCAAGCCTGATCCCACGGAACTCAATTCCCTGATGTCAGGAACGTCCAGTTAGAGTGAATGAGAAGCCTGCCTTTTCCTTCTCCAACATGGGCTGGACTTAGATAAGTCTTCTTCACTCTCTCACTCCCTTGCTCCATCCCTGAGCCTAACTGATAGCAAGTCCAAAACAAATCTTGGTTCAGTTTAACAAAATGCTATTCTAGCTAGACATTAATAATAACCACCATTAGTAGGCAATGTCAGTTCTGCTTTTTTTCCCTGTTACTTCCCAGGTGAACCCATCACATCAGCATATAAGAAAAGATTTGCACTGCATTGCATTCAGCATCTGCACACAAGAAAGGCTTTCTAAGAAACAATCCACACAAGTGGACTTAGGACGTCACTCCATGTTCTCCAGGGCTGTGTGACCACTATTGACAGAAATTGTTGGCTTATCAGTCTGTTGGTGTAAGACTCAAGGAAGGCATCACAGTCTATTGGGTGTAAGACTCAAGTGGCTAGCAGCACTGTGCTCTGTGACTGTACACATCCTGAAACCCTGGAGATAGGATCTGCAGTCCTATACATCCTACACTGAAGGACTGCAACATCTTTTCTAAATCAGAGCGACAAAATGTTTACTGACCCCGAAATTAAAAAAAAAAAAAATTAAGAAAAAAGTAGAATATGTAAGTTTGATTATCTCAGAGGAGTTCAAACAGTAAGTATCCCTTAGTTCAAAACTAAATTTTTGAGGTTCTTTTCATACTGGGTTATAAATGCATATATTAATATAGTCTTGAGACTCAATGGTATGTTAAAATAAGTACACCATAATTTACTAATACTCAGATTTCCGTCCCTCGTAATATAAAATTTTATTCTAGAGGTGTCTGAGAAGATAATTTTTCAGATAGCATTGAGGTGGAGATGTATATGCTGCTCCCCTCATTCTCATTATCCTCCCTGGAAAAGCTATTTGGAACGTAGAGTCCCAAAAGTCAGGAAAAGAGTCAATAAAAATTGTCTTTATACTAACATTTGCTTTATCACCTCAGGTTTTGAGCTTTGCCTAAATGTTATTCTACCTAATTTAACAATTAAAATAAAAAAAATCTTTGATTTCTCCAGTGTAGTGTTAAGGAAAGGTTAACTGTATTGAGGTTCACTAGCAAGAAATTAATAAAGGAATCAAGCACTCGGCTCTCAATAAGACAAGACTACCCAGATTTCTAGAGGGAATATTTCATAGCACAAGCATGTTTTCTTTGGGGAGTTTAACTCACCAAAATTATTAAAAATTGAGATCAAACACTGGTGCAAAGCCCCAAAGGAAATCATACTAGAGTGGAGAGATTTTTATCAAATAAAAACCTGAAAAGGTGAAGTTTTTATAGTAAAAAATAAAAAAGGCTTTCTCCTTACAAAAGGAAATCTTACTCCTCTATGTTTAGGGATAAAACAGCAAAACATGTAGTGGTGTCTAATAGATGGGTAAAAATCATCACGGTGAAGTGAATGCAGATTGCACAAAGCCAAGCTTAGCCGGGCAGCCAGCACCACTAAAAGCCACCCTCATTCTCGTACCCAACAAATGCCTTCACAGATAGGTGATAGCAAGCAAGCCCTTGAAAGGGCTGACACAAGAAGAAGAAAAAGAACAAGAAGGGAGCAAGAAAGTCAAAATCATAGTGTGCATTCTGCAGTTCCCTAAGGGTACACCGAGATCTCTGGATCGCAATACATAGGATATTATTATTGTGACTGAGATGAAGTTAATAAAACCCAGCATACGGACTGGGGAAGCTCAGGTCCCCACTGATGGAATACTTCCCAGACAAGACATTTTAAGTATATAGGTACCTGTGCAATTTACACCAATTACTTAAATAAGAAAAAGAGAACAGAGAAAACTCATATATTTTTTCGCTCTATGATTCTAAGACATCCCCTTTGTGATGCACATAATTTCCAAGAGAGAATATTAAATTTAATATTTAAAAACAACTAAAGATATCCCTTCAGCTACAACATACAAATTCACTGAAAATGTTATTTTCATCTTTAATGTTATCCAAAGGGTATCATCCAGCCACAGGAAGAATGTTATTCCGCTTTTAACTGTCTTTGAAAAGTGTCACCAAAGCCTAAAGTGATTTATTTGGGCCCCCACCCCTGGTGTAGGGTGGGGGAAGAAGGATGATAAATCTCCATTGAATAGATAATACAAGTTTCTACCTTCATTAAACCAAAAGACCCTGAAAGAATCCCGCACCTTTTTAAATCTGGGGTAATCCCAGATACGTAACATCTCAATCTCCAAGATTCCACTTCTGGATTCCCTGGATTCCTAATTTCTTGACCTCTCGAATAACTCCTGAGCCATAAAATCAAGCATATTTATGTAGTTTCACCCCCAAAGGGCCAGTTCCAAAAGATATAATCTCATAAATCCACCACAAAAACAGAAAAGACAAGTCTAGGACTCTTTTTCAAACTCTGCGTTAAAGGAGAAAGGGGTTCCTTCTGGGGTGAGCCGAGGCGAGCGCCAGGGTGCCCAGGGTGCCCTGCCCCTCGTGGGGAGAGGAGCCACTTCCTCTTCGCACCATCGCTACCCGCAGCGACATGAAGACGATGAAAGAAACGATACCTAACAGCTTCCGTGGACAGAAACGCATCTCTTTATTCCGTTAACAGAAGCAGGATCGACAAAGTGATCTGTTTTCCAAGAGCGAGCCTGTGTTTATTACATGCCCGAGAGGCTGGCAGCCAGGAGGAGGACTCCGAGAGTTCTAGCAAAGGGAGAAGACACTTGCACCTCAGAGGCTCTCCCTGGGTAGAGAACTGTCTCCCTTGAACTCGCTTTCAAGCTATACATCAACCTTCAATATAATTATGTTTGACAGACTATAAGCTCTTGGCAGTTAACTTGTTTACAATAAATGTTTAGTTTGGGTACACGGACTGTATTTCAGTTTTATAAATATCAAACACAAACCTACAACAGTCCCATTATGGGGCTGGGAATTATTTTGCTATAAATCTTTTTATTGGGGGGCCAAGGGAATTACTTTGCAGCTTGTTTTCCACTAACCACTTGGAACAGTGTGAAAAGAGGTACATTTATACTCTGACCCTGTGCTAATTGGAATTCTATACATTTCCATGGGAGAGCGTGCGTATCAATCCTGAACGTGCAGGTCGCCTCCCGCCGCTGACAGTTTTGCCATGGTGGCAAAAAAATACACATGCAACAGAACGGTTCTCGCCCAAGTCACGGCTCTTTGTGTGGCTTTTATTCTCCTCAAAGTCTCTTGGTAACTAATGGCCATTTGTGACAGCATTGGCAGGCCTTCAGTGGTAAGCTCTAGTTTTGGGGGGGTTTATAAGTCAGCTATAAAAATGTGCTTAAGGCTCAAACTTACTACAGGAACAGGACTGTAAATAGAGTGAGTTTTGCTGAATGTTACTTGGAGATTCATTTGAGAAGGGAAAAAAAAATCAGGATTAGCTTAGTTACTCTTGTAAAGAGTCTTTATTTACTTGGGTCTTAAATATGTAAAACTTACTTTCAGAGAATAATTTGCTCCTCTTATCCCCCCTCAATAATAAAGGGAGTTTAGTCCTCTGATACCACACTTGTCACACCTATAGCACAACATCTTGTCTGAATGGAGCCTTGGAAGCTGGACTCTGCCCAAGCGTCAGGAGGACCCTGGCTTTGCCCCACTCTGCTCCAGGAGCACTCTTCTCGCAGCATACACCTTCATCAGCGTTCGGATGCTATCCAAGGGTTATCACCCAGCCACAGACGGAATGTTATTCCCCTTTTAACGGTCTTTGAAAAGTGTCACCAAAGCCTACAGTGATTTATTTGGTTTTCAGAGGGTGACAAGTCGTCATTCGCTGACGACGGGTGGGCAAGGGTTGGTGTCCTCACTTGTTTTTAATTTCACAATTACCTTGTAATCGGATCCCTGTATTATTTCAACTTCAACGTAGTATTAACATACAGAAAAGATCTTTTTTTAAATTTTCCAAAATACTTAACTGCTGGGATGTGTCTGTCACTTTATTATCTAATAGCGAGATTCCAACCGCTTCCCTTTTAGTCAATGTTATAATTCCAGCTGACATAAAGAATTTTTTGTCTCTCACCTCCTAATAAAGAAGATAAGGAACTGATTTATAAGTCTCAAGGGTCATCACATTTGATTTCATTTAAAATTTTACCACATGAGTTTCATACATGAGAGAGAGATTGGAAAAGTATTTTCATCGCATTATCGGCCTCACAGTTTTCGTCAATAACAAAAGCACTAGTTTACAATGTGAACTAATGGAAAATGGTTAAATTCACCTAAAATAATCAATCTCTTTCCCCCCTGCCCAATTTAAATAAGCCCTTTTAAGACCTTGACTATTTAACTGTTATTTACTTGGGGAAGGGGAGACATGGAGAAGGTGACTGTACAAAAAAGGGAAAAAAAAAGCAAACTTTTTTTAATTGTACAACAAAAATTCCCTCCAAGGCAAAAATACATTATGCCAAGTTCCACCCAGAATTAATGTTTAGGTTTAAATTATAAAGTCCAGAAAAAACGGAACCACTAATAGACCCTTAAAGCTCGTGGCATTCGTCACCGCTGTTAGGTTATGTAAATGTTAAAACTGAAAAACCCTTTGCTGACAAAAGTATTTTAATGAAGGTGCTATTAAGTAGACTCTCTGAACTGATTAAAAAAAAAAGCCTTTTGAGCTGTTTGATATGAATTCTACTCTAAAGGGTATTATGCTTGGGACAGTTCTGGGATTATGAGACCAACCCTATCTTATTCCTTTCGCTTTACCACCCTCAGAAAGGTTTTTAAATATTGAACCCAAGCAAATTCTTAGCTACAGATCAAAGAAATATTCTCCCCTAACTGTGTTAACAGAGTCCAACCGTGGGTTCCAGACGCTCTGAGGGCCAACATTGTAGCTTTAGGGCCCCCACGACGAGCAGGGGTTAACTCCACTGTCTGGCTACCTCCACTGTCATCATCAAAGCTGCCAGGAGTTCACAGTTTTTAGGAACAGAGTAAGAAATATAGCCCGGGCTCAAACGAGCCACTGATTTTGGCTGCTGCCGGCCAGCTCACTCCAAGTTGCTGAAAGCTCCACTCTGGGGAATGAGGCCTGGAGGCTCAGCAACGTGAAGGATTATGGATTTAATAATGGCTCCGGTGGTTGCCAGCGGAGGCCAGAGCCCAGGCATCTCAAGTGACGGTCTCTGTGGCTGGAGTGGATGTCAGTGATGCGCATACGTGGAAACTCAGGGTCCCCGACCACCCCCACGTGGGCTGCGAAGAAATAAGGGCGCTCAGGGTTCACCCTCAAGTCTCTCTCCCCACTTCAGCCTGGTTCTGACCAGAGGAAGGAGAACCGCAGGCCCAGGGATCACACCCAACCTCTCCTAGGAGGACAGCTTCGGAGTAGGGGAAGTACTCACTACTTTCGTCCTCCATTTACACAGGCTCAAAAACAAAAATAAAAACAAGAACAAAAAGAGGAGGTAGTTATACCTCAGGTAGACTTTAAGAAAATGTGATTTCCTTTCTCAAACTTACGAAGACAAAATCAGTGACCACCTTCAATGGTCTCCTGAGCAACCACCTCCCAGGGGCTCCTTTCTGAACTTTCTAGGGGGGCTCAAACACCAAAGGGTCTCTCCCCAAGACAGATTTTAGCTAATAAACACAACAAAGTAAGTGAAAAGCATTTCAGTAATTCTGCATCCTCTTCAAGACTAAAAATGTGTACACTGTGTGACAGGTCCACCTCATTTTTCTTAATGATGTTTTTATTATTCTTTCACTCAATTAAAACAGAAATGGATATTGCATCTTCTGACTGTATAATTGTTATTGTAATCTGTTTTCGATCACTGCTTGGGAAATAGGTCCAAAACAACATAAACTCTCCACTGCCTCAGAAGGCAAGTCATTTTCTTTTACTACGACACTTAAAGAGACATTTATCATGCTGCTCTGTTAGCATCTTTGGATTATGATAAAAGAAAGTTCTTGTTCTGTTAACCAAAAAAATAGAATGTTTTGAAAACACTGCCATTTAAAGAGTTTTGATATGAATGCTTTTTCCTAATAAGCGATCAATTTTGCCTTTCCTTATGCATATAAAGAATTGGAACAAATGCAATAAAAAAATATGCAATCTTAATATAGGGAATAATCAGGAAATTGGAAAATCAATCATATTCAGTCATAAAAGAACTGATACACTTGCCTTCCAGCCAAATACAAAAGCAAGTAAAAAAAATTGTTTTAAAGAAAGAAAAAGATATCTCTGCTTAACATGATGAAATTAAAATTGTTTCTACAAAAAATGCAAATCATCTCTGTCAGATCTTAGTGGTTTGGAAAACATTTGCTCTCACTGGAGTCTCTATTAATTTTTTTTTTTTTTTCCGTATCGGTCCAACACTTCAACAAATAAAGTCACTGAGCAGCATGCCGGGCACATTTCAGTAACTGTGCAACCATCAGTGGGCACCAAATAGTCACTGTTTATAAGTAGTAGCTTGCATTATTTCCTCTGAACTTTTTAATCTCTGTTGTCATGTTAAATGCTATCATTTCATGACCCACTGTGCTAAGACAGAACTCCATTCCAATGATAAGACAACTAGTTAAGAGAAGATCCAAATTTGCCTTAGATTGTGAGCAACTAAAAGGGAAATCTACTTCTTCCCAGAGTTTTACTGTCCTCATGTGTCATAACCACAAATCTACATTACGGCTGCCATAATTGGCTGATAACTTTAGTGCAAGGTTCAGATTCCTGAAATTTCTATTAATGCTCTTTTCTTCATTTTAAGCATTTGCCAAACTAATAACTATAATATTCACTAAGTTTATTTTTAAGTTTTAAAGATACACACACATCAGTGAAAAATGGAGAAAATACATCCCATAAACCCTACTGCCATAATTACATACTTAAGGCACATTTACTCCATTTCAGGTCATTTTTACCTAGTTTTTAAAAAATCTGTAATAAGTAAAACTTTTCAAATGAGAGGAAAAAGACACAAGTTGTAGAAGACCATTTCTGGTGTAGTCTTTTCACTTCATTATACTGATTTTGCCATAATTTTTAAATCACTTGCTATTAAACACGAAAACAATTCTGCTAATTGAAACCAAAAAAATTATATAGAAAGAGTTCTGTGCTTTTGGAGACTCCAGCATGGAACATTTTTACATAAACACTGTGTAGCATGAGGTGCTTGCAGAGCTCGTTTCATGTAAAAGAAGAAAATAAATGTTTGGCTGATCACTGACAATAAGGGAACCGATGTGACTTCAGAAAATGGAAAAGAAGACACTATAGAAGCTACATTTGTGCTTTTTTTGGAAATCTGTAAGTACTCAACTGGCTTTTGTTTTAACTCATACCTCAATTCCACTCAGGGCCGTCTACTTGGACTTTGAAATATCTATCACATTACCCGTAAGTAGTAGGATGATGAATCCTTTGTATATAAAAATCCATTTTTAACACATAGACATTTTCAAACCTCTATTGCACTTTAAAATAAAAGGAATTCACAACTCTCTTTACTGGCACCCTAAATTAATGCTAGAGAGCAGTGGTGATTGGAAGTGAGAAAGGCCCCATATAATCAAAGTCAGCAGAGGGAAATCACTCATTTTAAAATCACTATAAAGAAAAGAATGGAAACTAAAAGGCAAACTCTTCATTTTTCGAGCTAAGCATAAAGGTCTTCTACTTGAAACCCTTTCTTCCTTTCTTATTTTTCTTTCTTTCTTTCTTTCTTTCTTTCTTTCTTTCTTTCTTTCTTTTCTTCTTTCTTTCTAAATAATGAGTTAAAATGTATGGGTTAGATCCAATATTTCACTGCTGTTCTTATTCTTGGGGAGTTGGGGGGGGGGACGTGCTGCCAAAGCTTCTGAAAAGAGAGTTTGGGCTGCTAATTTTCCGTTCACAAAATCTAAATTCCCCTTATGCATCTCACACAACTCATGAAATAATATGAAACAGTATTATATCACTGCAAATTGAGACATTTTTATCAAAATAAAGAGTGATGATGCCAACATTTCATTTGTCATTTCCCACTTGTCACTTTTCACTGACAAACTGTTACACATACAACTTTTGTCAAATGCTCCATCTTTAAATATGTTCCAAAATGCCATTGTACCTCAGCATTCATATAAGGAAGATAGCAGAAAGTACTGTTACTACACATTAGTTACATAAGTTTTTTTTTAAAGCCTATTTATTAGATAAAAGAATATAAAGAATTTTTTGTTAATTCACATGCTATGTAGGATAAAGTTTGGCTTCCTGAAATAAGACAAATATGAACATATTTTACACACCTAATGTGAGATTATTAGTTACAAGAAACTTTTTTAATGGTGAAAAATTGGGTCACTTTATCTCAACAGAAACCTAAACACTCTAAAAAGACCTAAAAAATAATACAATTTGGAATTTATCTAGCCCTGTTAATGCCTTTTTAATGTTGCATATAAAGTCCCTACACTGAATTCTCTTTTTAAAAAAGGAAAAATAAAGAAGAACCACCAAAACTGACTGCCTACCAAATATACCTTGCCAGATATACTAAACAATTACCCTGTCTTGCCTGGAATAAAGCTGATTTCCATATTTTTAAAATAATTCAGATTAAAATAATTCAAATTCGTATTCCTAAATCTCTAATAAATGACGGTAAGTCTGTTTACATATACATAAATATAATAATATATATACAAGATATCTAAGATGTACAGACTGATTCTACTGTCACAACCCCCTGGGAATGGATTATATTGCTTATTTTCTACAGGGGTTAAAAAACAGATGCCTTAGGGGACATCTATGTAGTTCCAACACACATACACACACATTTCATTGCAGATGATCTTGAATATATAATGGTCAGTGGGTTTCTGTTGATGGAACACAAGGCTTCCAAAATTACTTGAAACATCAAATTATGCTCAGGACTTTGAGGGGCGGATACCCTATGTTCTGTTTAATGTGTATGTTCCATTGCATATATTTTTTTAACCAAGTATGTCTTTATTTTAATAACAGGCCAAGGACTAAAAACACTTTAGAGAAGGGCTATTTTTCTACCTCAGCAAAACTACAGAGGACATGCTAGATTGTTGGATGACCCCAAAGCCTAAGTTCATTCTATTTAAAAAGATCTTAGACCCTTAAAAAAAAAAAAAAAAAAAAGTAGATGTAAGAGGGAAATACGATCTTTTGTCTTTTGAAATAATAACATGGGGCCTCCCTACAAGCATAATGGTGCTCATCCTTAGCTAAAATGAATATAATGAGTTTGTCATTTTACCCAGGTTGACAACATGTTTCTAAATTTCCAAGTATTTTATACATTTTTAATGTGTCAATATCTATACTCTTTCATATCCGCACTCCTTTCAAAAAGTAAAATGTCTCCCTACAACTGCTAATATGGTGACTGCACCTGACCTGAACTGCATTTCTTTTCATCTAAAGGGAAATGTTCCACATGTAGACAATTAAACTAACTGTTGTTGTAGACAATGTTCAGCACTAAATGAGGCCCTGCCCAACAATCGTGATCACATTTGCTTCCCTATTTGAATACATCAGTGTGTATTGCATAATGATTTTTTTCCCCTTGTAACAAGACAGTTATGTTCTTTAAAGGGCTGACTATTAGCAAGAATAATAGGCCTACTTTGGGTCAACTAGTTTATAAGATAACAGGCATTTCCTCAACAAAATTAAACCATTATTTTAAAAACAAATTCTTTTCAAAGAAAAAAAAGCAAATTTCTTTCAAAAACAGCAAATATCCCTGAAAGATACTCCCAGTGTTCAAACATTTTACCCTAAAATCTAGAACATTTAACAAAAAAAAAAAAAAATTATCAAAATTCATAGGAAAATGAAAAAATATCAAAAAGATTTCTGATGTTTAATGCCTCCTATCAGCAAATACACCATCTGGTATACTCAAGCGCTGTTCATTCAGTTTAAATAAAGCTGTCTGAAAGTTCTTCTTTAAGCCAAACATTTAAAAATGAAAATGCCTGTGTTAACAATGAATGAAGCACAATAATTTATTGCTATTAAAGCACAACTGGCCAGCGCCTTTCAGCAGTCCAGGAGGAAAAGAACGCCTTGCTTCCTCTGGAAACTTGATTGGCATCACTTTCATTTTATGCTGTACGTTTCGTGGCTGAAGCATTACACACAGCAGAGCATTTTAGGTACTTATGTTAATGGTGGTAAAAAGGATCATCTGATTCTTATTTTCGTCATCCCTAATAATCTTTTCTTTGTCGAAATCTTCAAATAGATCTGTAAGTTTTAATCAACAATTTCACAAATATAAATTTCCCCACCATTAATCATCCTTTTTCAAAATCCTTATGGAGTGAATTACTAGCTGAGAGGGGACGCCAATTCTAGTAAGTGAATGTTACCCAGCAGGGATATAAAGCTGTCAACACCACGGTGCTCTTGCTTGCTCTAAACTCTCTCCCAGCCTTCATATGTTTTTTAAAGAGATATTAGCCTTTTTTTTTTTTCCTGGGGACCTTCTATAAAAGCTGACTGTCATACACATCGGAGCACTTATTTTAATATATACATGCTTTAAAACACAGTGCTTAAATAAGAACAAAAACATCCTAGAAAGTGTTGGAAAGACAAAGCAAAACTGATCTACTTTCTAATAGTCTTCTAAAGCTAACCACATTGTAAACAACACACTAACTTTTAAGTCCCCTATTAAAACACAACCTTGAAGACTGTGATAGTGTATCTACCCCCTCAACTAGTTAAATCTAGACACTAATATAATTTCTTTTTTTAAACAAACACGTTCTCATCAAAAAAACATACCAAACTCTGTCTCTCTCTGAAAATGTGGAATCATGGCAACAGAATTTACTATTGCAACCAATGCATTCAGAAACATTTATTCACCTCACTGTTTATCAAAAGTAGTCAGATAACTGCCATGTTATTGGGCAACCAATTAACTTAATGATCTCCCCTATTTTTAGGGGGAAAGCTTTTAAGAAAGATCACTAAAGATTAGTGAACACTAAAGATTAACAAACACATCCTCCCAAATTTTGAGCTCTATTTTTAAAACATAAATTATTATAACCATCTTTACAACACTGACAAGACTGTAATATACCTGAAAATGGCAATAAATGATAGAGCTATAAATATTTTGTAGTTGTCTGTACTTATTATATTACTTCATAAAGGAAATTTAAACAAAGGAAGGCAGGGTGATAGAAATATAATCTAATTTATATTTACTCTATGTTCCAAAATGAGTATTTCAATTACGAAGAACTACTAACTAGAAATGTATTTTAAGCATTTTTTAAAATTTAAAAAGTGTATTTTTTTAAAAGGCTTTGCTTTTCTCCAATCTATGCACATGATTAAGTCACAAAGAAATGAAATTATTATCATCTCAATGTACATTAGGAAAGTATATAAACTTACACCCCAAAACCAATATTAACATTCAATGAGAAACTTCACACTGTCAAAATTTTATGTTCTAAGTTGTTGTATTTTAAAGCTTTCTAAATTAAAATCTTTCCAAATAATCTGTTATGCTGTATAGAACAAAATCTTTCTATAAAAAAATTTTTTAAACCCACCATATGCGGGTTTAAAACTCTTCTTTATCACTTTACTGTTAAGTATTATATGTAGTAATTAAGACAAACTAAAGCCATCTATTTTCAGTTTGAAAAACAACTAGTAAGACCTGTGATATTACTAAATTAAAGCTCAGGGAAAAAATGACTAAAGCAGCTCATTGAAACAAATCTATTACTCCTCCTGAAGACTTAATTTTTTCCTTATATCAAATTTATAATAACTGGTCAAATCTAAATTATAGTCTCAGAAAATAAGAAATGCAACCACCGTTTTACACTAAAGGTATCCCCGGTCAACGAAATTAATATGCTGTAGAAATAAAAACCACACTTGTTTTAAGGAATCACAACTGTTAACAATTACGTTCTAAAATGTTTAGGGACTTCTTTCAATTTAGTGAATTTTAGTAGGTCTTCAGAAAGAAACCAGAATTTCAAGTCCAAGTTTTTTCTATGTGCATAAGGCCACTTTGAGAACACATCTTCTCTAAGGATTTCCCAGTTTTTCAATCAAATAGCATCAGCACTTATATCATCTTACACTTGGTTTTGTCGTATTTGCTATATTTCCCTTTCTTATTTGCATACACTAAAAGATGTTATAAGAAGTCTGAAGTTATTGTTCTGGTCTAAGTTAACATATAAATAAATGCCACTTTTAAAAAGTGGCTTGCAGAGCTATCAAGTTTTCTTTTGCCTCATTAAAGTATATCTTTAAGTCCCTACAATAAAAGATATGTAAGCTGCAATGTATAGCCAAATAATTTTTTAAACCTTTAAACACTGTGAGAATGAGTGCTTCCCAGGGGAGATGATTAATATAAGGAACTAAGGCAAACCATCCTGAATGTCTACCATGAAGAAATAATAATAGCAAACCAAGTAAAAATAGAAACGTGTTATTTTATAAAATGTCTGTTTTAACTCTTTAAAAGGGCACAGACATTTAGACTTGAGTCTTTCCTTTGAAATACATACTATGGCTATTTGAGAACATGGGGTTGGAGCTTATCATTAAGTTTTGCCACGGTTTTGCACCATTTCAGGCAGGCTAATATAAAGAATTATGTCAAATAAGCTACTGCTGAAAATATGGAGAGGTGGGGGGAGGAGAAAAACCTCTGGAAGCAAAAAAGATTTAAACTAATGAATGATGGATCCCAAAGACACAAAAAAAGCTGCATGCCATGTTGAGTTGTGTTATTTTACATGTAGAAAACGACTAAGCCAGTGGCATAAGCCTCAAAACCTTTTAATAATGTTTTAACTTCTTATGTATCTTTACTTTGTAAAAACTCTCCCCCTAACCACTTTAAAAGAAAGTGGTTAAGTGATAAAAATCTACCAAAGCTTTTCTTTAAATAACATCAGCATCCTGGAAGAGGTAAACAGCATGCAGCCCTTAAGACCACTCTGCTGTTTTTACCTGTCGTGCCCCATCACCCACCGCCAAGTCACAAATGCACAGGATCTTAAACTTTACAGAAAACGGTGACCTTCAAGCCTCTGCGGGCCTGACACATTCGGCTCATGATTCTTTATCTCCCACTTGAAATGTGGCAGGATATTCCCGGTTTGTTACTAAATTCTCTCGAAGCACTGTCCTAACTACAAAGTAACACCAACACTCTTTGCTCCTGAGCATTAAAAAAAAAGAAAAAGAAAAAGAAAGAAAGAAAGAAAGAAACTAGTCCACCAAAGCGATCGCACCTTACAACTTCATCATCTCTGCAAAACTGATAACTCCGAGGCAAGGCAAAAAGAGTTAAATCGCTAAAAAGCTCTCTAGGAAAATCTAGAAACAGTTAGCTGGCTGTGACATAAACCTGCCAACACCTCAGCACACAGTGGCAAGGTGCCCAAAAAATGCCACCCTCTGGGTAAACCGCTTTCTTGTTTGCAACTCTGGAGGAGGCTCCCAGTTGCAGAGGCGAGGCGGCGGGGGCCTTATCTGGCCACCCGGAGGGGACTTCCTGTAACCCTACACCGCGGCGGCGCCCGGGCCACCTGGACCCCGCCACCCGGGCCCTTCCCGCCGGGCCGGGCCGGGCCGGGCCGGGCCGGGCCGCGCGCCTCCCCGCTGCGGGCTGTTACCTCCCACGGCCTTGGCCACGGCGCCGTTGGGCCTCCCGCGGGCTCCCATGGGGCTGCCGTTCTGCTCCAGCCGGGCCACCTTCACCGGGGGAGGCCCCTTGACGTCGGGGCTGCCGCTCCGCCGGTCGGGGCTGTCCCGCAGACACGGGCTCTCGCTCCGCCGCTCCATGCTGCTCCGACTCGGAGACAAAGTTCCCACCGGCAGGTCGCAATAAAACGCGCAGGGACCTAGGGAGGGGGCGGGGGGAGGGAGGGGGAGGGAGGGGGGAGGGAGGGAGGGAGGGAGGGAAGGGGGAGGGAGAAAAAAAGAGGGAAAACCGCTCACACACGTGATAGACGTTCAGGCCAGTGGCGGAGCGCGGCACCGCGCAGCCCCCCGGGCGTCCTCCCGCCGCCCGAGGCCCCGAGCCCCGCGGCCCGGCCGCTCTGCCGGAGGGAGCTCCGGGCGAGGCGCCCCGCTCCCGGGGGCGCGGCTGGCAGCGGCGGTCCTCGGGGGACACGGCCTCCCCGCACGCGAAGCAGTGAACTTCATCCAAAGGCCGCGTCCCCCGCCCGAGCAGGGGCTGGGGGATGGATGCACGCGGGTCCGCGAGAACCCCGATTAGCCACAGGATGCACGTGCGCTGAGTGGCGGGGCCGGCGCCAAAGGCCCGGCGCGGGGACCCCCTGAGCCCCCCGCTCTCCCCTCCCGCCCCCCTCCAGGGCCGGTCTGCGGACACAGACACGCATCGCACAACCGCAACCCCAGGTCCACATCGATGGGCACCCGGAGGTCCTCCTCCTCCTCACAGCCGCTCCAGGATAACCTGCATCCCCAGGGCGGGCGCGGGGGGGGGGGGGGAAGCTACCGTCGTTATTATTTTGGAACGTTCTTCTGTTCCTCCCATCCTTATTTGTAAAAGCTCTTCAGTGCAACACACAAAAGCAAAAAAAAAAAAAAAAAAAAAAAGCATTTAAATGGTTAGGTGAAGGAGCAGCCTTCATCAAGCCCAATTTAAAAATTCCTCCAAAAAGTTTTCCTCTGGGTGTCCTAAGGCTGACAAGCGCGCTCCAGGAACCCGCAGGGGGTCCTCGGCAAACCGC
This sequence comes from Nyctereutes procyonoides, assembly GCF_905146905.1. Taxonomy (NCBI): domain Eukaryota; kingdom Metazoa; phylum Chordata; class Mammalia; order Carnivora; family Canidae; genus Nyctereutes; species Nyctereutes procyonoides. The sequence goes on from NW_026575132.1 coordinate 8,751,014, forward strand.
CCCCCCCCGGGGGTTTGGGGGGCGGCGGCGGCGGCGGAGGAGGAAACACCTGATGACACGGCGCTCACATTGTCACTGACATCCCCGAGAAGCAGGAACCGGCGCAGCCAAGTGCGCTGGGAACCCCGGCGGGCGCGCTCGCCCCGGAGAAGCCGCGCGTCCCGGAGGCAAGGTGGGGGTTGGCCGAGGGGCCGCGCGCGCCCACGGGAGGGCGGCGGGCGGAGGCTCCCCGCACCGCCCGGGCCGCGGGAGGGGCCTCGGCCGGCCGCGGGCTTCCCCGGCCCCCCGAGCCTGCGGTGGGAGTCCTCGCCCCGCGTACTTACTGCTCACGGTCTGTCTGTAACTTGGCTGGCTGAGGCTCTGTCCATGGAGCAAAAGTAGAGAATCCAGGGTGGAAAGTTTCTGGTGCTTTGCCTTGCAGCGCTCTCCTAGTCTTCTCTCCTCCTTCCCCTTGTCCTCTTTCCCAGGTCCTAACGTTTAAGGTCCTGGGTCAGGGTGTCTTCTAGTGCAGAGATGGTTGTTATGATGGTGATGATGATGATGATGATGATGATGATGGGAGGGGGGCAGGGGGAGGAGGAGGAGGAGAGGGAAAGGAGGATTCCTCCAAAGGGGCACCCGAGCGAGCGGGGGAGGAGACGGCGGAGGAGGGGAAAAGAGAAAAGGAGGCTGAAAAAGCCTTTTCACACCTTCGGGAAGGAGACCCGTTCTGGAGAGAAAGGGCTGAGGACGGGGAGGCGGCGGAGGCGGGCCGGGGCTGCCGCTCCGCAGGTCTGCTAGTGGGCAGGCAGGCGCGGCCGGAGCCTCCCCCTGGGCCGGTGTCACCGAGAGCCGAGGCGGCACGGGGACCCGGGACCGCGCGCGGGAGCAGGCGCGGCGGCCGCCCAAGCCGTCACCTCCAGCCTCTCCCCTCTCGGCCGCCGCCGCCAGCAGCCGGAGCCGGACTCCCCGACCAGCCGCGGAGAGAGATACACTGAGAGGGAGATGATTATTAGTTGCGTTGAGTCATCAGGCAAAGTGAGTCCTTTTGGGTTGTCCTCGGTTTCCGATTTCTCCCCCTCCCCCTTTCCGTCCCCAGATCTAGCGCCTTCAAAATAATAATTTGGGGTGGGGGTAGGGGAAGTCTCTGGGTTATTTCGGGATGGGGGTTGGGGGGGGAAGCTCTAAACCCGAGCCAGACTGGTCCACCGCAGTGGAGGAGGAGGGTGGGGGGCGGGGAGGAGGGCTGGGGAGGTTGCGGGGGGAGGGGGGCCCCGCCTGGCAGGAAATTAAACATCAATCAATCAATCGCTGTGAGCCCGGCGACCCAAACAGCGGCGGGGCTGCGGAGGAGGCAGAGGGGCTGGCGAGGGGCGGGTGGGAAGCAGGGAGGAGGGCGGAGGAGGAAGCGGGGAGTCGGCGGCAGCGCAGCCGCGGGGCGAGGACCGCGCGCGTGGGGCGGCGGAGGAGCGATGGCAGAGGAGCGAGTGCCGCGCGGGGCGGCGGCCGGGCCGGCGGGTGGGTGCGGGTGCGCCCGGGCGCCGCCGGGGCTCGGGTCCGCTCCTCCTCCTCGCGGCGGGTCCCGGGCGCGGCCGCCTCGCCCGGCCCGGAGGCGCACTGGTCCCGGCGCGGGGGCGGCGGCGGCGGCGGCGGCGGCGGCTGCACGGCGGGCGCGGCTGCCTGGTCTCCCCGGTCTCCCCGCGGAGGCGCAGCCCGACGCGCAGCAGGCGAGCGCGGCTGCCTCGGCTCCGGGTTCTGCTAACTGCGCCGAGTACTTTCGACTTTGGAGATAGGAGGGCTATCGCCTCCCCCACCCACCGCCTCCGCCCACCACCCACCGCCTCCGCCCCTCCGAGCAACTTTTCCCGGTGCCGGGAGCTCCCCCTCCGCGCGGAGCCGGCCGTCCGGGGCCCGCCGCGCCGCAGCCCGCGCAGGGAAGGCCGCCGCCCGCGGGTCCGGAACAATGGCCCGCGCGCCCCGGGGGGCAGGGGTGCCGCGGCGCGGACGGGCGAGCGGGCCGCGTGGGGGGCGGGGGCCTCCCCGGGCGGCGGCCCCGGAGCGCTCGCTGCGCCGCGGGCATCCCGAGCGGCTCCGCCCGGAGGCCGTGGCGCGGAGGCGGGGAGGGCGGCGGGGCTCGCCCGTCCTGCAGCTGCGGGTCTGGGACTCCCGGGACACCCCCCCCCCCGCCCCGCCCCGGCGGCTCAGGCGCTGGGCTCCGAGGACGCGCGGCGTGCGCGGGGACGGCCTGGTGCCCCCGTCCCGGGGGAGGCCGCGCGGGGGCGTCCACAGCAGGTCCCGCGAAGGTGCGACTGAGCCACAAACTTTTGCCGACTCCCGCGGCCGCCGCCGCCCGCAGCCCGACTCCAGCCGCGGTGCTCATTTAAGGTGGCGCGGGCACCAGCCGAGCAGGCCGAGCTGCGGCCGCGCTTTTGTCCCTGAGGTCCCCGCTAGGGCGCCGGACCTCCTTAAAGAAAAGCACGTGGGCAGGGGCCGCGGCCCCCACGAGGCGCCCGGGGCGCCGGCTCACACTCGCGGTCCTGACCTGTGGCGGGAAAATGAGGCCGCGTCCCCGCGCGCCTGGAGGCCGGCGAAGCCCCTCTGCTGGCGGCACCTCCAGTCCCCACCGCGCACCGGGTGTCTCTCCCCTAAACCCCCGCACCCGGAGGACTCCCCACCATCGCGCCGCCTGCGCCGCCGGTCCCCCTTAAGAAGTATTGGCTGTACGGCGGCGCCAGAGGGCCAAACTCCATTCGGTTTGGGGAAACGCGCTCCTAGGGTAATTCTGGAAAGCTTGGGCCGGTGTACCGACAGCGGGGAGCCGCGGCCGCCGAGGGCGCCCGGAGGTAGGCCGCCGGCCCCCTCGCCGCACCTACCCGGTGGCCGGCGTGCGCGCAGCCGTCCCCTCCAGAGCCCAGGCCTGGGAGGCGGAGGAGCCTCTGGAAGAGAAAGGGTCCCAGAAACTAAACCTGCCCCGGCCTAAGGCTCAGCGCCCCGCTCGCGGAGCAGCCCGCACCCAGGCGCCGCCCACCAAGGTCCTAGGGAGCCCCAGGCGCCCCGGGAGGCGGTCGGAGCCCAGCCGGGAAAGGAAGCCAGCTCGATAGAGAACCTTCGGGGAGCCACCCTGCGAGCTCTGGGCTGCACGTTCTCTTCCCTGTGCTTTTATCCCCCAAACCCCATCTCTCCCTCCAACCTGAACGGACGGGTTAGAGAAAATGCACAATTCGAAGGCGGTGAGAACAAAGTGGCTCGAGTAAACCAACTCGTGGGGGTAGCTAAAAGGTTTTTGGCTGCAAAGAACCAAACTGTAAGTTTGATCAACAAACTTTTTTTTTTAATCTGTACTTTCACGTCGGAATGGGAAGGGGGTTTTGCAAAAAAAGCAACTACCACTGTCAAAGTTTGAGCCCGTTTCCAAGATGGGGAGAGCCGCAATTCTTAACAAATATCTTAATCTTAAAAAAAAAAAAAAAGATAATAATGCTGTTTCTTTCCTTACCTTGGTGTTGAACTGCAGAATCCTCCTCCGGATCAGTGTCCAGGAACTTAGAAGAAATGGTGCTATTAGGACTTCAGTACTTCTGGAAAAAAAAAAAAATGCAAATGGTTTAGCCAGGATCTTTCCTGTCTGATTCGTCACTATTATTATATCTGATGATGCGAATGGTTGGAGCGATTCAATCTTAAGTCATTAATGAGCTATTTTATAAACACCACTGTCTGAAGATCTTCATTTACATTTTGCGAAGGATCACTTCGCTAACCTCACATGCTTGTGTCAACAGCATGATTATGGGACTGCAGTCACACTCTCATAAACAACACAGCGGTATTGTTAATGGGTTAATATTTTATAAAGTGTAAATATTTTATTATGTTTTGAAGGGAGCTATTGATTCTAAATTATTAAACCCCTGCGATGGGTGATTTAAATAAAGTATACAATTTAAGTACAATTAAATGTACTTTGTGGCCAGTTTGTGTTCAGATTCTGCACCCTTTTGAAAATTAATGGGTTTTCTCATTATTAGAGTTTCTTCTTTTCCGTTTTTGACAGTGAACAAAACTATCATTTGGGGCAAAAGAACTCAAAATAGGTAAAGGTGAACTGGGCATAAAGGAAAACATCGAAAGCTCTGAGTTATTACCAGAAATGTGTTTTGAATATTTGCAGATTTATGTTTACTTACACATTTTACAAATTTCTTTCGATTTTAAAAAGGGAGAATTCTAGGAAGTTTTGTGATACGTGCCCGGTGTGGGCTTTCTTTCTTTCTTTTTTTTTTTTTTTTAACCCCCCTTGAGTTTTGTCCCTAATAAAGGCCTTTTCTGTTTCAAATTACATAAGCTTTTTACTGCATGATTTTTGTATTGACCTTATTTCAACTGAAGTAAGCAATTATTTTCGGCATGCTTAATTTTGACAATAAGAAATTTCAAATAGCATTTTTATCTTTTGCTGAGATTTTCTACTTTTTAAAACCGTAAATAAATTCTGATTCAAAAGTTCTGTTTGGTTTCGTTTTATATTCCTCAAGTGGTTCATTTCCAAACATTTTTAAAACAAAATCACACTCAAGAAAAGAATTGGTTTTAATTACGTTTGTTGTTGTTGGGTTTTTTTCTTCTTTAAAAATAATTTGATCCCAAACGCATTTTTTTTATACAGACAGTTTGCTCCAGTGCTCAAAGCATAAAGTTCACACTGGGGGACATTTTAATCCTTCACCTTGCTTCTCACTGACGTTTCAGTCGGGAATCTACTAAGACTTTTTCCTCCCTCTCCTCCCCCACCCTCAATTTTTTTTTTCATATGTCATTTAGTCAAAGGTCGCCTGTCTTTCATAATCACACTGAGATTTGTTATTTTAAAAATCAACGGATCTTTACGCGCTGGGCTTAAATATGCATGTTTTTTCTTATTTTCATGTTCTCCCCTTTTCTCTCCATCTCTCGTCAGGCCTTTCTTCTCCTTTTATGGCCTGCACTTTTAATGGCAACATTTCTTGATTTCTCGCCCTGGACACCGAGGTCTCTGCTGTGCTGGCTCTTAACGCGTGGCCAACCTTCCTTCCGCGATGAGCGCGCAGGGCGGCCTAGGCCCGACCGCCCCGGGCGGAGGGGGCTGGGTGCCCGGGCCGGGCCGCCCCGCCCCGACCCCTAAGGCTCCAGCATCCATCACCGGGCTCCCTGGATCCCAGGTCCGGCCGCCCGGGCGGAGAGGCCCTCCCGGAGGTGCGCTGCCTCTTAGGGAGCACGGGGAAGCCGTGCGGCCTTTCCCCTGCGCTCTCGCACACGCCAGAAGCCCTCTGCGGGCACCGCCGGCGTCGGAAGCCTTCTGCGGCTCCTAGGAACCCACGCAGGCCTGCCTCTCCCCCTCTCCGCGCCCCCCCGCCCCCCCGCCAGCACCCGGGGCTCGCTCTGCTGGGGGCGAGGGGAGGGCGGGAGGGAATCCTTTCCCTCCAATGAAGCCCACACCACTTCTGAGGCCAATTTCCGCCGCGGACTGTCCGGGGAGAGTCAGGCGACCAACGTGTCCACGGACCGCAGAACTTGCCCCAGGCTCGGGGGTGGAAGTTGCACGTGCCAAGGGCCCCGAGGGGCGCGCGCCCGCCTCGCCGGCCCGCGGGGTGGGCTCCAGCCCTTTGGCGGCTGCTCCGGGGCGTCCGGGGACACTTACTCCGCTGTCCGCACGCCTTCCTCGTTGGCATCAGAGCCCGTCAAATCCCAACCCGCGCCCGGCAAAGCCCTCGCGCGGCGGGCTCGCGCGGCAGCCCCGGGGGGCCTGGCGGGGGCGGAGCGGCGGGGAAGCCGTCGGGCCCCTAGGGCAGGGCGGCCGGAGGTCCCGCTCCCCTCCTGCAGCGGCCCCGACGGAGAGAGGCGTCCCGGGGAGGCGGTGGCCCGGCCGGAGCGAGCTGCGCGCCCCGGAGGTCGCGGGGTCGGGGGTCCGACGCCCCGAGGGCGGGAGGGGGCCCGCGGAGGTCGGCCCAGGAGCTGCCTCCGGCGACGGCGCGGAGCTCTGCGCCCCGGGGTCCCAGGTGCAGGGGCTGGGAGAGGGCGCCTGCCCCGGGTGCAGAAAGCCAAGGGACACGACCCGAAGGTGAGGGCGTCCCGGGTGGACGGGGTGGAGGTGCTGTCCCCGCGCGCGGCCCCGGGCTGGGAAGCCAGGAAGGCGGAGGGCCTGCGGGCTCCGAGCAGCACTCGCGACGACGCATGACAACGCCCCCAGGCTCCTGGATCCTTCCACTCTTTTCCAGAGTCTAGAGCTAATAGAGCTGGATCTCCTGCAGCATCGCAGGGAGAGGAGGACTGCCCTGCTAAACTAGTGTGTTTGCTTTTTGTTGCTTTTCTGTTTTTGTTTTGTTTTGTTTTTTTGGAATAGAAATCGACTTTAAACGACCGGTGACCGGGCCGTGGGGGACAGAAAACGAAACGCCCAAGGAGCTGCCGCCGCCGCCTCCCTGCCCCCTCCCCGGGGCCGCGGGGCTCCGAGCGCGGAGTCTCGCTCCCGACCCGCTGCGTCTGCCGTCTTGGAGGCCGCGAGCAAGGAGGACCGGGCCCGCCCCATCGCTCGGCCCGGGGCCCCCCGGAGCGGCGAGGAGCCCCGCGCCCTCGACTCATCCCTACGGCCCCGCCGCCTGGAGCCCGGGTCACTGCCCGGGTCCCCCGACCGGAGACTAGCCGTCCGCTCCCGACAGCGCCACCGCGTGGGCTGCGACCGAACCCCGCGGCGTCCCGGAGCCTGCCCCTCGGCGTCGCCCGGTCGCGGGTGCAGGGAGCGGCGGGGGATGGGCAGGTGCGGGCCCGGCTCACCCCCGGACCACCCTACGCCAAAGCCCGCGGGGCGAGCAGGACCTCGGCGGCGGCCCGACCCCCCGGGAGGGGACCCATACCTGGCAGGTCCAGGCCGAAGCCCACGCGGCGGGCAGGGCCGCCCGCGCCGAAGTCCGCGCACCCGCCGCCGCGCGGAGGCGGCCCAGCTCCCGCCCTCCCGGGGCTCCCGCAGCTCCCGCGGCTCCCGCAGCGGTCGGCGCCCCTGGGCCAAGCGGGCGAGCGGCGGGAAAGCCGGCTGCGCGCCCCGCGGTGCCCCGGCCCGGGCGGCCCAGGCCCCTGTGGAGCGATGGGGAGCCCCGAGGGTGTCCTGGGCCGGCTCACGACCCCCCCGGACACCTTCCCGGCCCGTGACAGCTGGACCCCGGGGAGGGGTCGCTTCTCCCCCGCCCCGCGCGCCTCGGGCGCCCGCCGCCAAGCCCCGCGGAGCCGGGCATCACCTGGAGCTGGCCCGGCGCGACGTCACCCTCGCGAGCCCCCGTGTCGGGCTCAGGGGACCTCCGTGGGCCGGCCGGGGCTTCTCTTTAATAAATGCAACTGTTGACACGCGCACACGCACACACACACACTTGGGGACCATCCGCCGCGGACAGGGACAACGACCCAGAAAGGTGTGGATTCACCTGGTGCCCACCCAACTACAGAACTCCTAGCCCCACGCAGAACCGAGGCTCGGGCCTGAGCGCTCACGCCCGGCGGCCGCCGGTCACACCCCCGCAGGTCGCCGGCCTGGCGGTGGAGCAGGGCGCTCCCGCCGGGGCCCGGGGTGCCCGGCCGTGCCCGCGCGGAGCAGTTCTGGAGCCCATTGTCCGCCCGGCCTGCTCGCCCGCACCCCAGCCTGGGCCCGGACCTGCTGGCTTCTAAATTCTAATGCCCGTAGGCCGCGCGGGGCTGTCCCCAAGCGCGCCAGGCCCGGCACGCGTGCCAAGTGGCTCACCTCGGCTCGCTGCGCCTGCCTTTGCCCCCGGGGCCCGGGGCCTGCGCGCGCGAGGCGGCGGGTCGGGACGCGGACGCCGTCTGCTCACCTCCAGGAGCCGGCAGCGGGTGCCTGCGGCGTCGCTCGTCCAGCCCCGAGGCTGATTTAAATAACTAATAAGCTCAGAGAAATTTTACGAGGGGAACTTTTCCTTTTAGTATCAATAAAGCCTAGTAATTGGGTTCGTTGGTTACCTAAGCTCCAGTTTCCTAGTCTGTCTCTCCTTCTCTCTCTCTCTCTCTCTCTCATTCAGAAGCAACGTTAAAAAAAAAAAAAAAACGGCAACTGTGTGTGCGTTTGTGTGGAGTGTGCAAGTGTGAGTATGTGAAAGAAGTTGTTGGTTTCAAAAGTCCTTCTTAGCTGGAGAACAATGGTCATTGTCGATAGGTGGTGAAGAGTTTTGAAAGGTGAACTGCTGTTATTTCGGAAGAGAAAAATGTGGACAACGATTCAAGTCTCACAACACGAGTATAAAACGAGGGAGGGAGGTTTCTGAAGATTTCTTTCCCCTTTGGATGTGACAAAGACATTTGCAATGCTTCCCTAATAGTTTGCATTTTAATTAACTTTTACTACATTTTGACTTCAACTCCTGGATGGTAGTGTTATCTGTTTTTTTCAGTAAAGACTTCTCTACCATCATGCGCTCTAAATTTTTGCTTGAATGTTCTAATCTTTTTGAAAGCATGTTCTTAGTCATAAAGAATTTTTCCACCTGGGAACCATGCCTCAACTTAAAAATATAAAAGACCTTTCATGAATAATAACGGCAAATAGCCCATTCGTTTGTGTCCACGGAATTGTTGGCGCCTATACAAAATCTCAAAAATCTAAAGGCAATCTAAGCATGTTTCTCTCCAATCACATATATATATATGTATATATACATATATATATATATGTTTTCATTTTCTGTATGGAAGTAAAAAAATCTTTTAAAAGACTTTTTCAAAAAGCATTATGCTAAAATTTAACTGAACTTAAATTCCCCACCAGATACAACATAACTAGTGCCTGCCAACGTCAGCCTAACGAAATGAAGAGTATTTCTGAATCAGATTACTGTTGGGGTCAGAAGCTAGTCAATGAAAAGCAATGAGAATCCAAGTTTGCAAACCATGGAGGGTGGAGGAGGCAGCTCCCCAAGTTCCCAGCAACACACCCAAACCTGTGCTGTGCGCTCAGAGCTTCAGTGTTTACATATTATGGAGAGCTTCTCCTTTTCACTTTTAGTTAGAAAATCCACGAACTCCCCCTTAGTTCGTCGTCTTTTTTTAGGCTGTGAGACCCCGAGTCAGCTTGAGGGTTGCTTTGTGCCGAGTCCAGGAGGCCCAGAGTGACTGGAAGACAGACCCAGCCCTGGGCACGTTCGGGGCCCAGAAGAGCGTCTTGCGGGCCCTGCCCGGTGGCCACTGCCCCCAGCTCTCCCCGCACCCTCAGCCGGTGGCACCAGAGCCCCTGAGCTTCTTCCAGCTTCTGCAGATCGTGCCAGGGTGTCGGCACTTGGCTGAAGAGGGAGTGAACCTTGAGCTACGGTGTATACGCCCCGTTTCCCCGCTTCCCAAGAGGGTGACAGCCAACTTCCCTTCCCATCTGCTCCTGCTCTGGCCCGGGGCCCACCCATGCCCTCCAGTGTCGGCCCCGCCAGGCGCCCAGCGCCCCATGTCCTGGCTGCGCGCTAAGGGCACTCACCACGGCGGCCCTGGTCCCCCTCGCTGCCCAGGTTAAGGGAGGACGTGGCTCTTGGCGCTGTCCTCCGGGTGCCAGAAGTCGAGAAGAGTGGCAGAGAAAGATGGAAGGATTGGGAAGGAAAGGGCAGAGCTGAGCGGGGGTAACTCAGAGCCTCAGCCTCCCCAGACAACCTGGGGGCTCCCCTTCCCTCCCACCCTGGTCTGTGGGTCCCCACGGAGCTGCTCCAACAACCAGGTTCTCCTCTGGCTGTTAGGGTTCTCCCTCCCATCCCATACCTTCTGGTCGTTTAGAGTTTGGGTTTCGGTTAAGCTGTTTTCTACAGTCAGTCGGTCAGTCGTGGAAGCTCCACTTTTTTTCTTTGCCTCATTTACACTCCTTTCTTTATTTTTTTTTACACTCCTTTCTTTAAAGAGCATCCTCAAGCCTAGCTTATGCCAGCCCCTGTGCCATGTCCCAGGGCCCTATGTGCCAGAGGAGAAGTGATTTGTCTGTTTACAGCAGGTTTAATTAAGACGTGAACTCTTTGGGCACCAATCAATGCATTTGATTAGGAAAGTCAAATAGAATCACATCTTACACTTGTGGGGCCCCAGTTGGCCGCTCAGGCTGGAGATAGACACTGCTGTCATCTACTCCCGCCTCACTGGACCTGAATGGGTCTCTTCCACAAAGCCTGTCACCCTGCTTGTCCCCATGATCCCCAGTTGAGTCTTCCGTCCAGACCAAGGCCTTCCTGGTCGGGGCAAGAAAGACTGACTGCCCAGAGCACTCCTGATGCCCTTTAACTGAGGAGCCAGGGTCTGGACTTCTGTGGATCCCACTTCCAGGCTACCAAAGCACTCCCCAGCCCCAGGCCCCAGTCCTCCCCACCCTCTCCCCAAACCCGCAGAGAAAGCCTGGGAGGCAAGACTTTCCTTTACCCTGTCCTCTGTCCAGTATCCTACCCTCCCCCCAGCTCTCTGACCTAGGTGCTGGGCTGCTGCAGAAGCCTTTTCCTAATTTGTCATCATCAGAAACCTCGGACAATTGGAGTGTAAAACTGTAAGGGCTTCCAAAGATATGAGGGCTGCAGGCATTCAATAGAAGGGGTTGGAGGGGGGTGCTGAGAATCGGGGACAGGGACTTGGGACAGACGTCCCAAGTTGCTCTCCTGAGCTTTCCTCCCTCTGCAGCCTGACCGCCCTAACCTGAGCAGTGATTCACCCTTCCCTCCTCTCTCCTTCCTTGTACCCCCACCCGAACACCCCCCTCTCCGGAATATCCCGCCACATCATCAGCCCTCAAAAAGGAAAGGGGGCCAGAGTGTCAAAGGTCGCTCAGCCTCCTCCCCTCCTCTGACGTTGTCCAGCTACCCAGGGCTCAGGGGCCAGAGCCCTGGGTTGCTTGTGGTAGGACTCATGACGCCTGTATGGGGTGTGTGCGCCTCTTCTGCTGCTCTCCAGCGGCTAAGTCCAGCCCCCAGCAATGCTGGACCCCGCGTTCCTGCCACCCCTGCGGTTCTGACCCCCGGAAAGCTGCGGACCTGCCACTAACTTCATCATACCATCTATAATCGATCCCCCGGTTTTCAGTAGATTTGGGATCCTACAAGGGTAACCAGTAGATAGATAGGATTGGGGGGGCTTGAAACACTCTGAGCACGTCTGGGGGGACAGGGGGCGTCTCATAGGGGTTGTCCTGAGAGCTGCTGGGAGCAGTCGCCGAGGGTTCCAGGGTTCCAGGTGTCAACTTTGGCGGGCTGTATGCGCTAGGGCTCCCAGGGAAAACCCCCTCCTTGGCCTCCCGCAAGCCCCGCAGGAGGATTAGGTCCGAGGGTGGCCTTTTAGGGGCCTTTTTTAAAATTCTGCGTTTACTTCTGTAAAGGACTCCTCCCGGTTCTAGATGGGTACAGCAGCTGGCCTCAGAGTAGCCTCTGAGTCGCCCCTCCCCGCCCTGTGTCAGGCAGCCCCGGGTGACAGTCTGGCATCAGCTCTGGTGACGCCTCCTGGCAGGGCTTTGGGCCTCGGCGTCCAACTGAGGCCCAGGAACCCCCATGGTGCGTGCATCCTGCCTGGGGTGTTTGTGCGCGCGTGGGGGTGTTGGGAGAGCCGGGCGGCCGCGCCTTCCCGCTCGGGGCTCAGCGTGCACGCCGCGGATGAATCCTGAACCAGCTGCAGAGCAGAGGGGTCGAAGAAACAGGCATCTCCACCGAAGGGGCTGCAGGCAGCTCGGCTGACTGCCCCCCCCCCACCGCGAGGCGCGAGGTGGCCCGGGAGCCCCGCCAGGAGCCCCCGCCCCTCAGGCGGAGCTCGGGTCCTGGCAATCTCTGCACTTTGTCATCACGCCCCAGTATTTGACATTCGCAATTATCTGCAAATACCCTGATCGGTTTGTATATGAAACACTTTTTTTCCTGCCTTAAGGTTGGAATCTGGTAAGTTTCAGACAAGTGGTTGCGGGGGGGAGGGGACCCGGGGGACCGCGGGGGGGTGGGGGGACCGGCCCGGTGAACCCGGCTCGGCTAGGTGGGCGACGAGGAGGGACGGATCTGCGGGCCGCCCCCTCTTCCCCCGGCCCTAATCAGATGCAAGGCCACACGGAGCTCAGGAAGGGCCAAGGCCGCGCGACCCTCGGGTCCTCTTTGGAAAGGAGAGCCCCCTAATCCCCGTGGGAGAAAAGGTGAGAGGAGAGTGGAGATCCCACCGTGGCCAGGCCCAGGGGTTAATCATCTGGATAATCGGGAAAGGGCGCTGCCCGGCCTGGTCGCTGTCACCGAGAGTGTCAGTCACCAGCTCTCCACCCGCCGCAGAAATTACCTGCTCCAAGAGACATCCCACGGAGCCCTCCGCTCTGAGCTGTCCCCGCCCGCTGTCTGCGGGAAGTAAACCGCGCCCTCGTTCAAAAGAAGCGGATGCCCCTTTGACCCTCCTCCTCCCCCAGACGGTTCCCAAATCCAGAAGGGCAGTGCCAGCTCGGGATCGCTCCCAACTCCTACAGCGCAGCTCCAGCTTCCGGGCTACCTGCCTATTACACAGTCCGTCTACCAAAAGGAAAAAAGAAAAGTGGTGGTGGAGGAGGTAGGATAAAGGAGTGAAATTACGTGTCTGCTTTTTCTGCTGCTTTAGGAGCCTGATCCTGGCCCCTGGATCATCCGAAGGGCCTCGAGCCCACAAACTGGGAGGCCAGCGCTTCCCGGCGGGGGTGCGGTGCACACAGCCTGGGTGCTCCGGGGCTCCCCGTCTTGCTGGCCACCAAGCCCAGCTACTTTTGCTACGGGGACCCCAGTAACTTGAGAAACACCAAAACGTCCAGGGAAGCCTCCTCACCTCTCACTCAAGTTGCGGCTCTGCTGCAGACACTGGGCTAAGCTGCTGCTCACACATGATCACTCACATTTTCGGGGAAAGTGGGAGGAGGAGCAGGTTAGAGAAAGGTGAGTGGGTGGGGGATACTGCAACACCTTTAAGAAAAATCTGGGAGGAGGGGGGACTGGTTATAACTCCACCTTTGTAAGAGCCCAACTGCCAAAGCACTGGTATTTTTGGAATGGAACACAGAAGACAGAAGCAGGTCGGAAACGAATCCCTCCATCCCTCACCTCCCTCCCTCACCCTCCCAGCGCCCCCAGCCCAATTCGCCCCGACTGGGAACCCACGGGGTGCTGAACAGACGTCAGCTCTCTCGGCTCCTGCTCAGTCCCCGCGGGCAAGGAAGCGCCAGCGGCTCGAGAAGGTGGTTTCGGTCTCCCGTGGGTGCCCCTGACCCGCGGGGGCACCACACAGCCGAGGCAGCTGAGGTCGCAGCCGAAGTCACCTTCTCCCCGCACAGGTGGCAACCCCTGCGCCCAAGGCCCAAGGGAAGCAGCCTGCGACGCCCTCCTCTCCCTCCTTTCCCCGGACCCCTTGGGATTCGGTCTGAGATGAGGCCGGCGCAGGACACACACAGGGGCCCCTAGATTAGGCCCGGCTGTGGATGCGAAGACTGGGCCCAGGGGCCTCAGGCTGCACCACGCCTGTGGGTGTCCGCCTGGGTCAGGGGTGGGTCAGGACCTCAGAGGAGCAAGGGTCTGGGGTGACCCCCACTGCACCTCGTGCTACCTCCAGGACGGCCCTTGGCCTGTGGAGAAGGCAAAGCAGGGATGCTCCGAGACCGGTCAAACCTTCACCACTGCATAGTCCTCCCCCCCCCCCCCGTCGTGTCCTTATTATCTTTGTTAGATGGGTGTACGACTGCTCTCTTCCAACAGCTTAGTCTACGTAAAAACGCCCCGAGGGTTGGACGAGACTTTGCAGATTTGGCCTCCTGGGGGACCGCTCTTAGCTCTTGGGTGGTCGGCTCCCAACGCACTCTCCGCCCACAAGCACCGGGGACAGAGCCCACCTGGGCAGGACTGGTGGCTGTTAGGGCCCAGGAGGGTCCCCGTCGCCCCAACCCCGCGCGCTCGAGCTCCGGGCGGCGCGCACCCCGAAACCAGCGGGCGTCCCTGTGCACGTGCAAGCATCCTCCCACTTCGACCCCAATTCGCCCCGCGTCCGTCAGCCCAAACGGCTTTGCCTTCGGGTCTCTCCTGGGACCCAAGGCCCCGGGCCCCAAGTCCCGGAGACGCGGGCCGGAGGCTGGAGCACTCCTCTGCTCACCTTGACTTGAGACACTCGAAGGCCCCAGTTTAACTACCGGTTGTATGGGGGCCGCTGGGGGCACAGTGGCTGCGCCCTGCAGAGGCGCTCGCTCCCGGGGTCCGGGTCTCCAAGGGCATCTGGAGTCGGGCTACACCTACACCGTCCTGACTACCTGCAGCGCGCAGGTCCCAGGCGGGGAAAGGGCGCCGCGTAACCGGACGCCCGGTTACCTCTCCCGGGATCGGCCCTGACTTTGTTGGTAACTTAAGAAGCGCCCCTGAACTCGGGGAACACCTCCCTGCACAGTCCCCCACCCCCTTCCTTCCCGGGCCTCGAATCTCACCATCCTGCCCCCCATCCCCCCCCCCCGCCCCGCCCGTTAGAGACGCGCGGCGGGCGCTCGGTGGCGGAGCCGCCGTTGCAGATGTTTATTCGCAGCTAATTGCTTTTGCAGGAAAATGCTCCTTCCCGGGGCGGAGCGCTTCCGCAGCGCGCTGATCCCACCCGCGAAGCCCGGAAGGAACCGGCGGCGCAGCGGCCCAGGCCCGGCCCCAGCAGTGCTCCGGACTCCCGGTAGGGGGAGCCTCCCCGGGCGCCGGGCCAGCCCGGGTCCCGGCCTCCCGGCTCGGCCTCGCAACCCGCGCGGCCGCCTCTCCACCTGCCGGTGGGGGAGCGCTGCCAGCGGGGAAGGGAGCCCCGCGCCGAGCCTGCCCCCATCCCCGGCTGCTGCACCGCAGAGAAGACAGACACGACCGAAGTGCATCCTTGAGGTCCAAATATAGGTAGGGAAATTTGTAGGTGAGCTCACCTACATAGCCAACGGGACGAAAAAAATAGCACTTTCGGTGGCTAAGAACTGCTCTTGGTTCCACACATTTTGAGCCTCATTTTAAGAATTCTAAGTGATCTAATTAATACCTTCTCATTGCGTCTCCAAGTTGCCCAAGCAGCTGATTTAGCTGGCCCCAGGACCAAGCAGCAGCTCAGAAGAGACCTGCTGGCCCTCCTGCAGTAACCTCATCCACGGATTCTCTCCCTTCTGATTCCTTATGCTTTAGGAACGGTTCAGAAGCTTTCATTTTAGGATATGACCAATGTTCAGAGGACAACCCAAATTCAGGGTGAAGGGGAAAGAAGTCAGCCACACTGTGAACCCACAGATCACTCTACTGTGCCCCGTGTGGCCGAACACCTGAGCTCGAGGGGCCAGAGAATTCCTGGAGGATACCCCGCAGATAAAACCTGCAAGCTCCCCTTCTGCAAAAAGCCATCCTTCCCGCAGGAATCCACAGCGCAGAAGAGCTCTCATAAGGCCAAGTCATCAAGAGCTCTTCAGAGAGAATTGCATAAGCAAAGAATTTCACACTTGGAAGGAAACTTAAAGACCACTTAGTCTAATGGTTGTGGTTTACTGGTGAGGAGCTTGAGCTCAGTAGACGGGAGGCAGATTCACACTCCAGGTGAGAAAATCCCTGAATGCAGAGTTGAGACTCTGACTCTCCTCTTTTGACCCTCAGTCCAGGACTGTTTGGACCGCAGGACACCAGAAATGCATTTTACTGTTGTTGCTATCCCGGTAATTACGAATATATTTCCACATAGTTTAGAGTGCTTAGTAAGACATACTTCTTTCATAATATTGCAACAATAGCAAAATCTGCAAGGTCTGTGTGAAAAGAATATTACAGTTGGTTCAAGGGACGCTGAATTTTGGAAGTGAAATTGCATATAGCATTGAAGCATTTGGGGGAGAGACTAAACAAAAGTGGTTGTATTGTTTTATCCCAATTTAAGAACGTGCAATATATGCAAATATATGAATAAATGAACAAAACAGTACAAAAAACCCAGGATCGTTGGTATTATAAAGCATTCTTTATTTTTTAAAGGCATTCTTCTAAGTTGTGTGGTTTTTCTCCAAAAATCAGAGCTATTTTAGTGCATATAAGCATTTGTTTATAGGGTTTTTTTTTTTGTTTATAGGTTTTTAAAGTATTGAATTCTCATGCCATTTTTAAGGACCAAAGACAAATAATATATACATTTCTAAAATCAGATTAATCTAATTTCTAAATAGTCGAGTTAGCCACAGTGGGGGGAATTTTTTTGAATAAAATATTATAGGACAAACCTATAAGAAAACACTCCACTGTGTGTCTAATAAACCCTGAGGTATAAATGATATTCTATCATTTTCTCCACAACTACTTTATTTTTTGATAAGGTCAACACAAAAATTGTCATTTACAAGGACACTCCATTATTCCTTTTTTGTACCTGGTTCAAAAGGGCAAAGACATACATTATCAAATGGAAATGTCTCAGTCTCTTTCCGTAACTAATGTCTGATCTTTAGCAAATGGCGCTGTGATGTCATTGAAATGGGTATTGGACAAGGTACCAATTGATTTATTGATTTCCCTTCTTCAAAGTCCACTGGGAATTGGGGAGAAGGAAAAACATAGGTTGGCTGAAATGTGCATTACTTATACTATCATACACACACGAAAATTTATTTGGTTGATAAAATTGACAATTGAGAAGCACTGCTTACAGAAATTCATAAAGGAATGACGTGGAGGCCACGCAGTTGATGAACCTGCTTCTCCCCCATCCTGTCACTGTATTTGCCCGTCCGATTTCAACCTTATAGAAGTCAAAAAAGACCAAGTTTTCAGCTAGCCTATACACAACAATGGGAGCAGGAGGAAAAAAAGGAGGCTGGGGCGGGGCAGGAAACAGAATAGGCACATTTGCTTCCAAAGGCAAGCCCATAAATCCTGCTCCAGGGCCCTGACAGCTTGGCAGTGTTCCTGAAGACTGGCACTTGATGCGGATTCTCACCAGGCGTCTCGGTGAGCTGTGGGCTGGAGTGACCTCCCACCCGGGAGCGGCCTTCCTGCGGCCTACACCTGTGACAGAGCCTACAGCCAACCCAGGACGATAAAGAGAATAAGGCTGCTCTGAGTGTCTTTCGTTTCTTAGGAGAGGATTTCAAAGCCAGGCTCCTTTCAGCCTTAATCACTGAATAGATTTTTGAGGAGAAAGACTTTTACTCTGAGTCCTGTTAAAAAAGCCAATGCAATCGCCTGGAGAAACTCTACATTGTAACATCTGCCTAGGAATTACCACACACAACAGTATCTACAGCAAAGCTGAAAATAAATGGATAAAAACAAACCTCAGACTTCCTCTCCCCTGGCATTCCCTATGGGTGAGCTGCATTGAGTAACACCGAAGATTTACAATGCATCCTAAACACGGCTGCATATTAGCTACTTTGTCTTTCCTGTTCCTTCCCCCTGCTTTAAGAAAAATGGAACATCTTTGCCTTCCAGAGCTTTCTCTTCCTTTAGCTCAATCCTATGGGTTTAGCACCACCATCTAGGAAATCCCTGCTGGTTAAGGTGAGTTGACTTTGGTTTGTGCCCATGGGAGTAGGAGGAAGGATAGGGTGGAGCGAGTTTCTCTTGCTCACCACTCCAGAAGAGGGGTGTGCTTCAAGCTCTCTACTCATGCCCCCCCCCCCCCCGCCCAAGCTGGATCCTCGGAGAAGGCTGGTGTCAAGGAGATGTTGGGTGTGGGAGTATGGTGGAGAGAAAAGTAGAACCATGACGACTTTTAAGGAGGTTAAGCCAGTGTGTGCTGGGACCTGGTGCAGAAAATGCTTTTAAAAATAAATACATAAATGTATTTAAACAATAGTATTCATCTTCTTGCAGTCGTAAGTTTAATAACCATAAAAAATTCTTAAAAATCTGTAAATTTGGGGGAAGGGAGGTGAAGTAGTGTGCTTCAGAGCTTTAAGCCTACATGGTAAGTCAATTCTGCCTTTGTCACTTACTAGCAGTGAAACCTGGAGGAGGTTAACTCACCTTTCTGAACTTCATTTTCCCTATCTGTCAAATGGGCATAATAGCAACAGCCATTCCATAAAACTGAGGAGTAAATGAAATACTACATGTAAGTTGCTTAAGACAGTTCCTGCAACAACTGAAAAACTTGAAAAATGTTCACTATATTATGTTAGAATTGCTGATCCAGGGATCCCTGGGTGGCGCAGTGGTTTAGCGCCGGTCTTTGGCCCAGGGCGTGATCCTGGAGACCCGGGATCGAATCCCACGTCGGGCTCCCGGTGCATGGAGCCTGCTTCTCCCTCTGCCTGTGTCTCTGCCTCTCTCTCTCTCTCTCTGTGACTGTCATAAATAAAAAAAAAATTAAAAAAAAAGAATTGCTGATCCAATTGGCTCTCTCAATTCATATTGCAGATCACTGAATGGGAACGAGGAGTTGAAGCTTGGATCACATTATTCTCCTAGATCCATTTCTTAAGACAAAATAACTCAGGGTGGGCACCTGGGTGCTCAGTGGTTGAGCGTCTGCCTTAGGGTCAGGTCATGATCCCGGGGTCCTGGGATCGAGTCCCACATTGGGCTCCTCACAGGGAGCCTGCTTCTCCCTCTGCCGTGTCTCTGCCTCTCTCTGTGTCTCTCATGAGTAAGTAAATAAAATCTTAAAAGAAAAAAAAGATAACACAGGGAACCTTATATTACTTCATAACCAATGAAATTTTTTTTCTGAATTTTAGTAAGCATTTCTCGAGAACATTTTCATCAGCACTCTGTCCATCCCTACAGCAGAGGCTCCTGATCTGGGCAAGGGGGGCAGAGATTATGAAGACTATCTTGCCCAGAGGTCATTCCCAAGTCTTCCATACAGGGCTATGCTCAGGCAGGTGGAACTTTTCATCATACTGTCCCTGAGGTGTGACATTATGTTGGCTCAGGGTACAGGAAAAGAGACTCAGAGACCATGTCCTCTGGTCTTTGTTTGCTGCTGCAGGGACACACGGTGTCCTACCAAATGGAGAGAACCCTTTAGCCTGACTCTGAGAAACATCTCTCTCACCCCTCTGCACTGAATTTGCCCAGGGACCCATATTGTTTTATTTGGTGATGACCAAGGAAATATTGCCATTTCCTTGTTACAATCATTTTATGAAAGACAATGGTTCTACCTTGCTAGGTTGGTCAGTGTTCTCCATCCAGTGTACACGTACCTATGCTGTACTCTTTGCGGTCAGATTTCTATCTGAACTATGTTCTCTTAGCTACAGTGAGAGCATGAGAAGCCCCAGAAGGGGGCAGTGAAAAAGCAGAGCATTCTGGAACAGTAATGCCAACCCATTCTCTTCATTTACCTGCAAGACCAAATGTGAAAACAGGGGAATTACACTTCAAGCCTCAAAGCAACTGCTTCTCCAGCTTTAGCAAAAGCAGAGCAGATGGTACGTGTTACTGTCAAAGACCCACTTTCTCCTTCTTGTGGCTTTGTGTCTCTTTTTTTTTTTTTTGAGGGTTTCTCGAAGTCCACACACTGAGCCAAATTCACTTTATCTAGGCAGGCTCCTTCTACACCTGGCCTACTACTGCCTTTGATTTAAGATGTAGTTATTCAAATGTAGAGTCATGAGGCCCAGGAAGAGAATGTCAGAAGGAAAACCCCCAAGATGCTGTTCTGATTCTCTCTTTTGATCCCGTGTTTTATCCCTTATGAGCTCAGCCTCGTTATTTACATCAGTTTGAAACATTCATACAATAAAATTTCAATGACCTTCCAGACCGTGTTCACTCCCACAAATCAAACATAAACTGACAGCTTTTTACCAATCAGTTCTCTACTGCAGCTTAAGGGAGGATGCCACCAACACTCTGGTAACCCTCCTCCCAAGACAAAAACCCTCAGGCTCTTTGGATTGGGTTGGGTTATTATAAACTATAGCTGACCTATGGAGCCTGAAGTATTAACTTTCTCTTCCCCTCCCCTCTTGCAAACAGCCATTTGTTTTTATGTTTTCTGTACACAGCATCAGCCCTGGGAAAGGGAGAATAGGAAAGAAGGTTGAATATGGCTAATAGCCACCAAACTGGATTGGTTGAAGGGCTCAGGCTTCTGTGCACATCATAAACCCCCAAACACAGATCACTGAACCATTTCAATTCAACAAATACACTGACAAGCTACTAGTTCATACATTCTTTTGCTCAGCTATCTTTCTATTTCAAGGATTAATGAAAACAATTATAATAATAGCCAGAGATGTTACTAGGCACCTTACATGGGCTATCTCATTTAACTCAGAGATATGCACTATTATCATCCACATTTCATTTCCAAAAGTGAGTTCAAAGGTTATTGGCACAAGATCACATTGCTAATTAAGAGTAGGGTTTGACTAGTAGATCTGAGCTACTCAGACTTCTCATCTGGTTCTATCATCTACTTAACATTAAGGGAAGATGCCACCAACACTCCACATAGATGGTGGAGACAAGGGTAAGCAATCAGATTTTATAGCCAAATATACAATGACACAAGTTCATATGTTAGAGTGACAACTACAGAGGCATAGCCTATTTAGATAGCCAGGCTTAGAGAAGAAGTGATGACTACTTCAGACCATATTTATGGCCTGCTTCTTAGAGAAAGGGGTACCTCTGATGCTAAGGAATTAGGGCAAAGCAACAGAGTTGTCCACAGTGGTGGGGGGGAGCAAATTGGTATAGACAATGAGGTACAAAATCTACTAAGGACATAAGATGGTCTCCCCAGGGTAGTAGTCAGAACAGCCAACAAGAGTCCCATGGAAAGTGATTGGCAAATCAGGGCAAAGGTAGTGTTTTCTAAGGTTACACAGTCAGCATGTTACTGATACCCCAGATCCCCTCATTAGATTTCTGTTCCTTTGTATCATGATTACCTTCCCTATGAAATCCTTCTTCAAATATTGTGTAGGAAGGGTAGCACTATGGTCTGACACATGTTAAATCATTCAGCTAAGATATGAATAAAGTTCTCAAAAATATATCAATGGATTATGTATTATATGTTTAGAACTACGCCAGATGGTATGAGGAAAGCAAAGAATTTGTAAGAGTACCCTTGTGCTCCAAGAACTTGGAATTCATTTAAGAGACAAGATTCACTCAGGTAAAAGAGTTGGCAACAACTAAAAGGGAATCATAAGGAGTGAGGTATGGACAAAATAAAATGTCACAGAAATGATAGATAAGTTTAAAAATTAAAGTAGTCCAGTAAGGTGACACGTTAACTAAATCTGGAAAGATCGCTAAGACTTAAGTGGGCTGGGGGCACAGGGTGTGACAGTAGCAGAAGCTGGCTACCATAAGGAAGCTATAACAGCTTCCATAGGAGAATCAAAGGAAATTATGTTTGGTAGCTAAAGTAGGACAATTTTTGGAGGTCTCATACATTACCCCAAAGGAAAGAGACTTGGTGAAGAAGAAATGAGAGCCACAGCACTCCCAATTGCCCCTTCACCTTCTGAGACATTGGAAACTGACTCTATCTTTTCATTATTATAAAAATCATACATATTTATTGTGTACATATTTAAAAGTAAATGTAAAAAACTACAGCTCAACCCAACAACAACAGAAAAGAAAGGGGAAAAAAAAAGAAATATAAAACGATCATCATAATTTCACTTGGTAAATTCTGAGGTAAAAGAAGGCTCACAATGAAGAGGATTTTGGAGAATTATCATGACAACAATATGCAGGATGGCTCTGAGGAACAAAAGATGTATGGCAAGGAGACAAATTAGAAGGGTAGCAGAATAACAAGCCTGTCATAGAATCTTGAGGGCCAAGTCCAGAGCAGTAGTAGTAGGAATGGGGAGAAAAGACTGAATCTGAGAAGCTTTCCAGAGGAGCCCCAGATCCCAGGGCATCATCACTGGAGTCTTTGCCTGGATTTTTCCCATCTCAATCATTTCCTTCCAGAGCCTGTATTACCTAGCATCTCACAAAATGGTCTGATCCTAGTTAGGTGGTCCCAAAGGCCAAGAGAGTGCTAACATTCTAGAAATTAATATCCGCTTGAGAAGACACTGGAAACTATTTCCCAGCTTTTCAGAAATTATTTTATGAATTCAGACTCTTGGACTGACCTCCTGAGGCCTTCTTCAGATTGAGCAGGTGTAGAGGGCTCCAGGTGAGCCATGTGCTAGATGGGCATCTCCTTTGGAGAAGGAAATATAACCTCCAAACAGTCAAAGCAACATCTATATTTCATAATGCAGCACACCACTTCCTTGTTTGTTTTCTCTTTCTCTCCAATAGCAATCACTTTCTCAGTTGCTTCCATGGTTTTCCAGTAATTTTCTGGCTCTGCTTTACATCTGGCATCCTTTATCACTCTTTCTATAACCACCAGCAACTGCCTTACCTCTAAATTACTTTTTAAAAAATATTTTATTTATTTATTTGACGAAGGGCACAAGCAGGGGGAAGGGCAGGCAGCGGGAGAAGGAGAAGCAGCCTCCCCACGGAGCAGAGAGCCCGATGCAGGACTCCATCCCAGGACCTCAGCATCATAACCAGGGCCAAAGGCAGATGCTCAACCGAATGAGCCACCCATGCATCCCTCTAAATGACTTTTGAATCACAAACCAAGAACCAAACTCTTTTGACAGTAGAGACTTTTCTAGGGTCTTCTGTGAAAAGTGAGATGGATAAATTTTCAGAAATATTAGAGCTTATATTAATAACTTCTTTAGATAGTAAAGAGCTTGTGGCAAACCTCAGGTTTTCATCTAATATCATTCAATTTCCTCTGTCACATGCCTGGTCAGCTAAAGCCTACGTTTCCCAGCTCCCCTTGGTGCTAGTGTGACCATGTGACTGACTCTTGACCAGTTAAAGGAAAGATGTGATGGGGGCTACTCTTGGGGTCTTTTTTTTTTTTTAAGATTTTATTTATTCATGAGAGACACAGAGAGAGAGGCAGAGACACAGGTGGAGGGAGAAGCAGGCTCCACGCAGGGAGCCTGATGTGGGCCTCGATCCCAGGACTCCAGAATCACACCCTGGACCGAAGGCAGGTGCTAAACCGCTGAGCCACCCAGGGATCCCTACTCTTGGTCTTAATTTAGAAAGGATCTGGTATGTACCTTCTGGTCCCATTTGTCTGCCTGAGAAAATATAAAAACTGGAGAAGTCACTTGGAAGCCAGATATGAGATCGCACATTGAGGATAGCAGACTGTCCTGCTGGTCCTGCATTGCCTACCTCTGGTCTGTTACATAAAAGAAAAACAAGCTCCTATCTTGCTTAAGCCACTCTACTCAGGAGTCATTCTGTTATATTAGCCAGCCTGGAGCCCAGCTAGAGCTATCCTATCTCATTGGTAAGGAAATTGCAAAGTCAAAACTCCCTTAAGACCATTCATACAATCTTCCATGAGGATATCACAACAGAATGGAAAAATATGGAATGGCACAGGCATGAATGCAAAAAGTCTGAGGAGGATTGGGGGAGGGTTCATAGAATAAAGAATGAATTCTGGCTGGAAGGTCAGAAAAGCTGAATTCTAATAATCACATCAGTTTTCATTTATTGAATGTTCACGGGATGTTTCTAATGAGCAGACACTATGCGAATGCTCACACTTATTATCTGACTTAATACCCTTGAGATAGATACATTTTTATCCAACGAGGAAACTGAGATCAGATAAGTTAAATAACTTGCCTGAAGTCACAGAACAAATCGTTAGAGCCCAGATTTGAAGCCAAACCTCATTCCATTACCTGTATTCCTGACCGTGTCTTTAGCTCTTATATGAGGCCACTACTAGCTATGTGACATTTGACAAAGAATTTTCCATCTCTGGATCTCACTTTCCTTAATTATAAAACAGAGGCATTGACTATCGGTTGAGCCTCCTTGAATTCCATCACTCTGTTAAATGATTATGGCTCGAAGTTTGGCTGTGCAATGATTTGCTGGGATCTAGGTAAGTGACAGAAACTAGGTTTCCAGTATGTACCATGTCCGCGATCATGGCCATCTGTTAATATATCACCAAAGCGTGGTCAAGTCCAACAAAATAAGTTGTGGTACTGACCCCAGAGATCATGGCTACTATTGCCCCCCAGCCCGCTTGTTCCCTCCCTTCTCGGCCTCACATTTGGCTTCCATCTCACAACTAACAGCCTTAACACAGACACATGGTGGAAACTGAGGCCTTGTCCTAGATCTTCTAACATTTTCAAATGACGCCATACCCACCACGTGTATCTTGGCTTTCGTTCACATCATCATGGTCATCACTCTACTGCTAGGAAAGCTCTTGCTTCCTTGGCGTTCCCCCTCTTCCACTGGCCAACCTCTGCAAGGGGGTGTGTTCTGGCCCCAGTGCACCACCCTGAAGCAGTGGGCTCTCAGCGCCCTCCCCTGGGTCTGTCTGCAGCTCGGAAGGTCTCTGCGTGGTGGCTACTGCCATGGAGGTCGCCTGAGTAAATTAAGCTGCGGGACTAACTTCAGATGCATTCCTGCCGAGTGGAAGGCAGCGCTCCAATTTTTCTCCTTCCCTGGATGCCCAAATGGCAGGCTTCCAAATCTTGACATCTGGGCCCATATATTATTTTCCTGATCTTTAAGGGGGCAGAGTTGTTTGGATTCAGGAAGCTGTGAGCCACTCATGCTCTGGCCCACTTGGGTGACCCCTCTGTATACCAGGAGAAGCCACCAAAGACTGGGAGCCATGGTGGCCAATTAGATTGTTCATGATCCATCCCTAATTCTGTCATTTAACAGCTTTCAAATGCTGGTCAAGGCAACTTTTTTTTTTTTTTTGGTTTCTTAGCTGTAACATATGGATGAAAATCTATACATGCTTCGCCTGCCTCACAAGATGTTGTGACAATAAAAAGTGATAATTTGCTGAAAAGGACATTGAAAACTGTAAACTACTATGCAAAATCCAGTTATTCCTGCTTTGAGATCAATGCCTATGCAGTGATCTGCAAAGTCCATTTAGAAAAACAATAAAGCAAATTCCTACAAATAAAATGTATTATCTGAAATTTTAAAATCAACCAGATTGATAGAATTCTTAGACTTCCCAAGCCTGAGAGGGACATCGAGCTTGTCTCAAACATGGTCAGTAACCTAACATGTACATTCTGCGTGTACAGCCTGGTTTTGGAAGATGCAGTTATCACCCCAGAAGCTAACCCCAAGCCAAATCTCATCAGAGCTATAGAGATCTGCACTTGGTCCCTACTCCATTCCTCTACCATGGGAGTCAACAGGAGGGAATTTAATCAACTGACTCAAAGTACCTGGGATGGGAAGAGAGGGTGAGGATTCCTGGGTGCTTAGCCAGGTTGCCACACAGATACACTGTCCTTACTACTCCCCCTGCATTGAGGTTACCCTTTTCTTCTGGTGACATTGCTGCCTTTGTAGTCTCCTTCCTTTGGCCCCTCTGCCCATGTATTGGAATACAGCACCCTGCAGGGTGGGGTCTGTCCTCCTAACCACTAGAGTAGTGCTGTCCAAGATAGCAAGACAGTGCCATCTATGTAATTAAATTTTTTCCAGTAGCCATCTTAAAAAATACAGAGAAATAGGTATAATAATTTTAATAATAGATTTTATTTATCCCAATAGATCCAAAATGTTTTCATTTCCACATGTAATCAATATAAAAATTTCCTAATGACATCTGTCTTATGTATTTTTTTTCATGATAAGTCTTTGAATACCAGGGAGTATTTTATATTTATGGCCCTTCTCAATTTGGACTGGCCAAATTCCAAGGGCTCAAGAGCCACATGTGGCTGGTAGTATCGGATTAGAGAGCGTAGCACTAAAGTGTATCACCCAGTGCCATTTCATTTCCTATATCCTCAAAGCCAAGTTTCTAAGGCTCACAAGTATACCAATAAATAACCTGATGGAAACTATCTGTGGCTCAATGGTAATAAGAGGAAATTAGAAGCGTCCAGCCTCTCTACTCTTCCTTTTCCTTTAATAACCACCACATCTCTCTCTATCTCTCTCTCTCTCACACACACACACATACACACATACACACCCTTATACACACGCTTGAACCAGGAGGTTCCTTCCTCTCTTCCTAGTAACTTAGGCATTTGAATGAGAACAGTGGCTTAACCTAAAAGCATGTTGCTAAGGTGAGAATTTCAGGTCAGTTGTGGAGAGAGAGTAGCAGATGTGCTGGGGTTATGGGGCGTCCTCGCAGGTTACCTCAAAACAAAAGGCGTGGGTGGCTACCTGCCTCATTTTGAGTAGTGCCAGGCCTATCCAGTGCAGCGGCCAAGACAAGGGATAACTGGGGGGTTCTGATGATTTAAGGACAGCAGAGTTCGTGAATGTAATCACCTCCAGTGTTTCTTGGCTCTCAATTTAATTCAACAAGCATGTGTTGAGTACTTACCAAGGATCCTGCTAGACAGCGAAAACTCTGAAAATAGGACCATCTCTTCCTCATCTCCGTATGGCCAATGTCTCAACTGGTGAGTTTATAAAATTTCAGCCAAAAGCAAAAGACATTTGATGTTTTCATTTTCCTGTGCAGCTTTATTTCAGATAAGTAAACATTTGGGAGGCTTTCTTAAACACTCAACTCCACTGGTGGAGCTTCATGCCTACCTAGAGCTTTCTTGAGCGTGTGTGGATAGGAACTCCAGGGTGAAGACCACAATTCAGTCTTTGTTGTCTGACAAAGGAGGGAACTAAGGTCGCCAGGCCTTGAATAATCTATCAAGAAATTTTTATAATCGGGTACTTGTCATGGGGCAGAGGGTGTGGAGTAGTTGGACGATTGCTACAATTTCAACAGAGCTTAGTCCCCTTCATCTTTAAAGAGCCCACACAGAACCCCACACTGGCTGTGGGGAAGAAGGAGTCAGAGGAAAGGAAGATCCAGCAGTCCTTGGGCAGACGAATCTGTGGGGTTTACGACCCAAGTGGCAGGATAAGATGTCTGTGCTCTTAGAAAAGCATCTCAAGCCTTCAGTCCCTGCAAGTTGCCAAACTTTACAGATCATTTTATAAACTACAAAATTACCAGCTTAAAAACAGTATAAAATAGCCAGGCCAATCCATAAAGCATCCCACGCAGTACTTTGTAGCTTGTTACAGAGGAACCTGAACCAAAAAGCTCCTTGGCCTGGGACATCTTCCAGGGAATCACAAAATGGAACTTTTTTGGAAAACAGAAATGTCTTGTCATCTCATCTGTGGTTCATGTGAACAGAGCTCCATCAGGAAAGGATTGTGCACAAAAGTTCATGTGTAAGTCCCCTTTTGGCAACCTGAATACATTTTCCCATGCATCCCATAGAAATGTTGCTGTTGATTAGAGCCTCAGCCTATCCCAAAAGGACTGTTTGACTCACAGTGCTGCTGAAATAAGATACCCTTCCAGGGAAAAATAGTGGGGTGTAATGTCATTGCCACACTAGGAATTAAGCACTGGAGGAAAATAAAGAGATTGAAAAGAACTCGGTTTTCAGACTAAAAAGGTGAGGCAGAGGGAGATCCCATCAATCACCTATGCCTCACCCCCACGACAGACAGCCTGTGACCCAGAGCCCCTGCGCCACTGCCCCACTTCCCTACCGAGGACTTAGGGCTGTTCCTTCCAGGCTCCCACTGCCTTCTCTCTCCTCCAGATGACCAAAGAGAATTTTTCCCCAGCATCTGCCACCTGACTAATGCAGTTTCTTCCCCAATACTGCCCCCTCCTGGAGAAAGGAGCTCTCTCCCCAAAGGCTTTCGGAATTCAACTTGTCCCATTCCTGAATAGGAGCAGTAAGGAATCCATCCCCTTGGAAAGAAACCCACAGGAGGGAAGGGGGAAAGAGAAGACCTGAAATTATTTTCTGAGTGAATCTCTTCCTTGAACGTGAGGAGGACAACCAAGAGGGCTGGTGTTGGTCCATGACCCTAGGAGTTAGAGATTCAGGGATTCAGGAGAATTCTGGGTTGTTCAATAACAGAACATTTATGAGTACTGAATCTAATATCAATGAAGTTGACACATGCCACACTTTATTTAATAAACCTGTGTTAATTTCGATGTTCTAGTTTTCTTTTCATATATGGAAACAAGCATTTTTGTCAGATCTTAAACCTTTCAGTAGGCCCCAAGAAAGCTAGAGAGCCCTCAGAATCATGCCTGTTGGCCAACTGTTCCTAGCCTTCCGGGGCACAACACAATTACCAGCACTGAGTACTGGGCTTGTCCTTGGATTCATGGTAAGGATTGATCCTTAGTAAGGATCTTGTCCAGATTCAACTGACTTTACAATTTCAGGAAAATTTTTTTGTTTCAATACCAACAGCTGGATGCACAGAGTAAGATGGAATAGAAAAGCTGGAAGTCTATAGCAAAAATGGAATACCCTTATGACTGCCCCCCTCCCCCCATTTCTACTTTTAGGGATCTACCCTAGAGAAACATTTGCAAACATATACAGAAAAGAGCGTACAGAGGTATTCACTTTCCATAGTCTTGGGAATTTTGGAAGAGACCCAAGTATCCTTCAGAAGGGGAATGATTAAATGACAAACATACATCTTTGTCGTGGAAGACTATTCAGTAGTTCAAAAAGAAAGAAGTGGATTTATTTTTAATGATGTGAAAACCTTTGAAGACAGATTTTTAAGGGAAAAAAAGATTTCATAATAATCTGAGTCCAAAGACAATGCATAAAACCACAAATTGTTTCTCTGTGTGTGTGCATATGTGCATGTGCACGTGCAAATGCATACACCAAAGGACTTAAAGGAGATACTTCTTATTTGTAGGAGGGGGAGTGGACTTTTTTTACTTTTCAATGAAGGGGTATGAAAAGGAGCCTCTCAAGACTTTGTGTATGTCTGTATTGTTTGCATTTTTTTTATAACAGGAAAGTATTCACATATGAGTTGAATAATTTAAAAATTACAAATAGTAACAAAATCCAATAATACTATACATGGAATTAAGGTAGGTCCAGGGGGGTTTAGCGTCCTGAGGAATCTATTTTCAAGGCAGACAAAGAGCCCCCTGGGAGACATTTCATCCTGGAGGAAGATAGAGACAGGCTCATATGTGTGGCCTAATAGCTGAGACTCAGTGAGGGAAGGGAGGAGCAGTTGTGAGCCCCACTGAGTACTATGTACTGCAGAACATGGACAGGTGGGCTCCCCCATTACCTGATGGCTGGAAAGTAGGAAACAGCCACTCAGGGGCTTGGACGGGGACACCAAACAGAGAGAGGACAGCAATTCCTCTTCCTTCCTCCCTGGACTTGGTTCCTTCTGCACTCCTGACCAGTTAAATGTCATCAGGCCATCCAAGTTTAAAAATATGCTGGCCTGTTCCTCCCATTCCACGGTCCCCCACACCTAGGTCACCAAGCCCTCCCAACCCTCTCTCAAAATGTACCTCCTGTCCCTCACAGTCTCTCCATTCTTTCTGCGATGACCTTCTAGCCAGGAGAACAGTGAAACCTTCTTGCCTCAAACTGTTGACTGAATGTGACCAGTAAAATCTTTTGAAACCCCGATAAGTGGTTCACCTTCTTCAAATTCAATGGTTCTTCCAAGATCCCCAGAAAGTCATTTCAGTCTCTGGGCTGAGCAGCTCATCCTGCCGCCCTTTCCCCTCTGTCTCCCTCTGTGCCGTGGTGTGCCTCCTGCTCTCTGGGCACAGCAGTGACCTGCTTCCCCCGGGCCCTGGGTTTTCACAGCCACACACTATTTCTCTGCTTGAAATGTCCTCTGTGGATTTCTCCATTTGGCAAACTCCTACTCATCCTTCAAGGACCAGCTGCGAAAACTCCTCTCCTCCCTACGCAGAATCAATGACTCCATTGGCTGTGCCTTCTCCACGCCTTGTGTCTCTCATAGCACGACGGCTGTCTCCAGGGTTGCCTTCCAATATAGATCAGAGCTCTTCCAGGACAGGTTTCAGTCCTTCATTCCACAAATATTTATTAAGTATTTACTGTGTGACGGGCACTGTTCTAGGAATGGGATTCTAACAGTTAACAAGACGGACAAAGCTCTCAGAGTTTCATTTTAGTGGGGAAGAAAAACAAAAACAAAGATGAATAGTGAAAAGGGCTATGAAGATTAAAATAAATAATTAGGGTAAGGGCAGAGTGAAGAGTTGGGAGCCTCTGCTACTTTAGCAAGATATTTGAGGCCAAGGAGGGCCACTGTGAGGAAGTGACATTTGAAATTTTTTTTTTTTTATTCATGAGAGACACATAGAGAGAGGCAGAGACACAGGCAGAGGAAGAAGCAGGCTTCCTACGAGGAGTCTGATGAGGGACTCGATCCTGGGACCCTAGGATCACAGCCTGAGCCAAGGGCAGAGGCTCAACCACTGAGCCACCCAGATGCCCCAGGAAGTGACATTTGAACAGAGAACCAAATCAAGTGGCTACCTGGGGTCAGGAGTCAGGGCAAGGGGAGGATGAGAACGAGCACAAGAAATAGCTAGTGCAAAGGCCCTGGCTGGGAATGAACAAGGTGTGTTCAAAATGTAGTGAGCAAGTTGGCATGGCTGGACAGGAGTGAGCAAGAGGGAGAGAGGAGAGCACAGAAGATGAAAGAGGAGTTGGAGCCTTTGTATTTTATTCTGAGTGTTATGGGGAGATTGATCTGATTTAGTTTTTAGAAAAGTCATCCTGGCTTTTGTGTGGAACAGACAGGATGGATTGGGAATGAGTAGAGGAGGGAGGACAATTAGGGGGCTGCTGCTATAGTCCATGGAAGAGAGTGGCCAGGACCAGAGGGGGGCCCCGGAGGTGATGGGGAGGGTCTGGAACAGACATGTTTAGGATAATGGATTCTACAGCAGTTACTGAGGGCTTGGAAAAGGAGAAGCCAAAGTGTTCAGAGTTTAGGTTTTTGGCTCAAGCAACTAAGGGCTAGGAAGTGAATTATCTTAGTTCTTTCATACATCCTCCTCACATGGTGCTGAGTATATAGCAGCTTGTCAAGAAATACTTGCTGAAATATGCTCTGCAACTAGAGGTTGTCATGACTTTCATTTTAACAGTGCTACTATTTTTTTTTTTAAATAAGCTCCATACCCAGTGTGGAACCCAACACAGGGCTTGAACTCATGACCCTGAGATCAAGACCTGAGCCAAGATCAAGAGTTGGAACGTGTAACCGAAGGAGCCACCCAGGCGCCCCACTGGTGCTACTAATTTAGTCAATCTTATGTAGTCTCAGTCTTATATAGTATTTTTATGAATGATCTTATCCTGAGCTGGAATTCTAAGTCTGAAATCTGGTGCTGGGACCCACCCTCCAGTGATGGCACTCAAGTTCCGAGTACTAAACTCTGTGTGTGTGCATGTGGGAGTGTTTATTTTCAGAGAATGCAGCCAGAAGAAAAGTCAATACCTTAGCTTCGGTTGTAAAAGAAAGGTATTTGGTTTCTTTATAGTGCTCTTCTGTTTTGGAAAGTACTTAACAAAGGGATGATGAGGTTACAAAGTAGGCATGGGAAGAATTCAGCAGAGCCTCTGAATGACAGAACAGCCTCTCTCCCCCTACTCCACCTCTCTGTCTCTCACACCCCACTTCCTCTGGGCCTTAGGCCAACTGAGATGCCTTCCATGTCTTCAGCTGACCTTACATGCGGTTCTCTGTCAGGCCACATGTGTAGCAATGTGCTGAATTATTAAAACAGACACAACGATAATCTAAGAAAATCACTTTTCTGATTTCACCTAGAAATCAATCTCCAGGACGCCTGGGTGGCTCAGTCAGTTAAGCGTCTGCCTTTGGCTCAGCTCATGATCCTGGGGTCCTGGGATCGAGCCCCACATGAGGCTTCCTGCTCAGCAGGGCATCTGCTTCTCTCTCTCCCCCCTGCTGGAGCTCTCTCTCCAATCTCAAATAAATAAATAAAATCTTGAAAGAAAAAAAAAAGAGAAATCAATCTCCATCTTCATCACAGAAGATCAATTTTATTACTGCCTCTGTGGTAGCTTCTGCTTGAAGAATGAGCATTGTTTGATATAACAATGTACTTCTGTGTTGGGATCAAGGAGTAAAATAAAAGACTGGGCCTCCTTAAGAAATACTGGGTCTAAACAGAGGCCTGGAACATTCAGTGAAGACCCTAGGACCATAAGCATATGCATTTATAGATATTTCTGCTGTGATGGTATATATGCTATGAAGTCATCCGGAAAATACTGAGTTCTGTGACATCTTCAATTCAAAACAGTAAAGCTTATGGAGAAAATAGCTGGGATGGCCCAAACCATTCAAAATCTATGGAACCTAATAATTAGAGCACCACTTAAATCAACAAGTAGCACGATTTAAGATGAAATACCAGCACAATTTAAAACGATATGACAAATTCCCAATAAAAAGTACTGTACTAAATATGGAATTTAAGCTTAAAAATCAAATTATTTTGTTGAAAGGGGCTTCTGATAGATAAAAGATGGCTACAATTTTTTCCACTATTCCTTCAATTGAGAAGCAGAATGTAGTTCCCTCTTCTTGAATCTGAGCTAGCTCTAGTGACTTGCTTGGCCAACAGAAAGTAGCAAAAGTAACGTGCTAGGAATTCTGAGTCGGATCATAAGAACGTGTGAAGCTTCCACCATAGACTCTGGGAATGCTGGCATTTAGAGAAGTCTGCTGCTGTGTAAGAAGTCCAACCTTTGGGATCAGCATGCTGTGAGAAAGCCTGAGCTATTCACGTGGGAGGGGAGAGATAGAAGCAGGGGCAGAGACACAGAGAGATAGATTGAAAGAGACAGAGAGACAGAGTGACTCAGCCAGCCCCAAGCTACAGGACCCAGTACACTGTGGTTGTCCCACATGAGGCCCCAGGTGCAGGGAAGCAGAGCGATGTCCCTTCCAAGCCTCGCCAAAATTGCCAGCACATGAGCAAATTAAATATTTATGTTGTTTTAAACCACTAAGTTTTGGGGTGGCTTGTTACAGAGCAAGAAATAAATGAACAGAGCTGAAAGGAAGAGTGAAATTGCTGAACTATGGCAAAAAATGCAAAATACACAGTGATGAGCAGAAGCAGCCAATCACACAAATGGACACAAGGGGAGGCTTATTGTGGGAATTGTACTCCCACCTGTGACTTCGTGGTCTCCAGTTGTATGAGGGGCTTTACTTTCTGTTGCTGTTACTCAATGGCACAAAATGTCAAAATGTTTGGAAAGGTCACATTTAAGTGAACACAACTTCTGTGTTATATGCTAATTACTCTAATAGCATATAAGCTAATTCTTACTTTTAAAATATAAGCTGCAGAACAACAGATTGTGCTTGCTTTGGAAGCTCACGTAGTCCACAGTGTAGGGAGTGAAAATGACTTGACTGTTTCTTTGGATTTTGCACTTCAGGCTGAATTCAGGTGAGCCACTGAGGGTAAAGGACGGCAGGCAGGAAAAAGCGGCTGAATACAGGAGAGAGAGGGAGAAGAGTTCTCATACACAGAGCTCTCTTAATTATAAGCAGACAGAGACTAGAAGGAAATGTCCTCAATCAGATAAAAGACATCTATAAAAAACCTACAGTTTTTTTTTAATTTTTTTTAAATTTATTTATGATAGTCACACACACAGAGAGAGAGAGGCAGAGACACAGGCAGAGGGAGAAGCAGGCTCCATGCACCGGGGAGCCCGACGTGGGATTCGATCCCAGGTCTCCAGGATCGCGCCCTGGGCCAAAGGCAGGCGCCAAACAGCTGCGCCACCCAGGGATCCCCAAAAACCTACAGTTAACATTATATTGACTGGTGAAAGACCAAAAGCTTTCTCCTGATGTCAAGAATAAGGCAGGGATTTCCAATCGCACTGCCTCAATTTGATATTCTACTGTAGGTTCTAGCCAATATAGGAAGATAGAAAAAAAGAAATTAAAGGCATGTAGATGAAAGAAGAAAAATCATTCTCACTCACAGACAATATGATCCTTTGTATAGAAAAATTCTGGAGAATCTACAAAAACTATTACAATTAATAAACAAGACCAGCAAGGTCATGACAAGATTAGTATAAATGTTTCTACATGCTATCAACAAACAGTATAAATTGAAAATAAGAAAACCATTTCATTCACAAAGGCATCAAATTTAGGAATAAGTTTAACAAGGTGTAAGATATGTACACTGAAAACTACAAAACTTTGCTGAGTGATGTGAAACAAGGTTTGAATAATTGGCGAGATGTTCCCTGTTAAGATGTCAACATAATCCCTATAAAAATCCCAAGAGGTCTTTTTTTTTCTTCTTTTTTTAGGAATTGACAAGCTGATCCCATAATTTACTTGAAATGCAAAACTTGAAGTAACCAAAACAATTTTGAAAAGGAATGAAGTTGCAGGGTGTACACTACCTAATTTTAAAACTTACTGTAAGGCCATAATATTCAAGATAGTGCATAATGATAAAATTACAGATCAACGGGATGAAATAAAAAGTCTAGAAATAAAAGCTTACATTTATGATCAGTTGATTTTCAACAAAGTTGCTGAAACAGTGGCATGGAGAGGTAAAGTCTTTTGAATACACTGTGCAGAGACAATTGAAGCTCCGCAAGCAAAACAAACACTTGCATCCTTACTTTGTACTATATGCAAAAGAATGAAAAGACAACTCCTTGACTGGAAGGAAATATTTGCAAATCACTTATCTGACAGAGAATTTGTGCCCAGAATGTATAAAGAACTCTTAATGTTCGATCATAAGAAAAAAAAAACAGTAAAAAACTGAGCAGTACTTTCAGAGACATTTCCTCAAGGAAGACATAAAGATGGCAAATAAACATATGAAAGGATGCTCATCATCATTAGTCATTAGGTAATTGCAAAATAAAACCAGAAGAAACCAGTACCTTCTGGAATGATGAAATTAACAAAACAGAGAGAGAACAACACGTGATGGAGTTGTTGCGAAACAACTGGAACTCTCTTACATTACTGGTAGAAATACCACACGATACCACTTTGGAAAACGGTCTGTCAGTCACCCATCACTTACCACAGAACCCAGGAATCCCACTTGTAGGCATTTACTCATTTCAAGAGAAATGAAAACTTATATTCTTGCACGAGCCCACATGTAAATG
Organism: Nyctereutes procyonoides; assembly: GCF_905146905.1. Taxonomy (NCBI): domain Eukaryota; kingdom Metazoa; phylum Chordata; class Mammalia; order Carnivora; family Canidae; genus Nyctereutes; species Nyctereutes procyonoides. The sequence continues at coordinate 8,786,040 of NW_026575132.1, forward strand.
AGTTGAGCAGGTTTGTTCATACAGAACCCATATGTCCTTCACCTGCTGAATGGATAAGCAAACTGATGTGCCTGTATAACAGAACACTACTCAGTCACCAAAGGAATGGACTTTTGCTACATGCGACAGCCCGGCCGAGAATCAAGAGGCTAAGTCCTGCATTATTTCATCTACTGAACACCCTGGGAGAGGCAAAATCATAGGGAAGCAGGAGCCATCAGCGATTGTGAGAGGATATTGGTGAAGTAGGGTGTGACTACAGTGAGGCGGCACAGGGGATTTGGGAGGGAAAGAACGGGTCTGTATCTCATTTGTGGTGGTGGTTAGATGACTGCATTTGACAACACTCACTGAACTATGTACCCCAACCAGCCAACTATGCTCTGTGTAAATTTAAAAATAAAGTTAAACGAACCTGGTAACATTTTTATTCTCCATCCTTGTACATGAGTTTTTTTTTGTGTGTGGGGGGGCTTATAGAATTTTCTCTTCATCCCAGACATCGTAGAATGTTACATGACTGTGCACTGGTATGTATATTGTCCTTACTGTTCTACGCCATATCTAGGTCTTTTAAATCTATAGGTGCATATCTTTCAATTCTAGGAAATTTTCTTGAAATATTTCTTTGAAAAGATCCTCTCCAGTGTTTTTCATGTTCTTCTTTGTACTTCTATTAGTTAGGTGTTTTTAGCACTCCTGGATTGATTTTTTTTTCTTCCTTCTTGTTTTTCTTAATCACTGTACACCTAAAATTCACCCATTTAAAGTATGCAAATAAAAAAAATAAAGTGTGCAAATGAAATAGTTTTTTTAGCATGTTCGCAGAATTGCACAACCATCACCATAAACTAAGTTTAGAACATTTTCACCACCCCAAAAAGAAACCACATAATGATAGCCACTCCCCACTCCCCACTCATATTGATTATATAGTTCTCTTTTCTCTTATTTTGTATCTCTTTGTGTACTGCTTCTGTAGATTTTTTCAGAATATACTCTATTCCTTCTATCGATTTTTAAAATAAATTTATCTGTTGTATTTTTAATTTAAAGGGCTATACATGCAGTCATGAGAAATCCTATATATCCCTTCACCCAGTTTTCCCCAATGATAACATCTTGCATATCCATAGAATAGCATCACAAACAGGAAACTGACATTGGCATCACCCGTCAGTTAGTATGCAATCATTTTTTAAGACTATTTATTTATTTGAGAGAGAGAAAGAGAGAGCAGAGAGAGAGAGCACTAGCTGGGGTGCGGGGCCGGGAAGGGTAGAGGCAGAGGCAGAAGCAGACTCCCCCACTGAGCAAGGAGCCTGACTTGGGGCTCTATCCCAGGATCCTGAGATCATGACCTGAACTGAAGATGGACACCTAATCCACTGAGTCACCCAGGCGCCCCTGCATGCACTCATTTTTGTGTATATTTAGTCCTGTAAGTTTAATCACATGTGTAGATTCAGGTGATGACATCACATCAAAAACCAGAACAGTTCCATCACACAGATCTCCCAAGCTACCTGTTTATAGGCACAGATACCTTTCTCTGCCACCCCCCTAAATCTTGGCACCCATTTATCTGTTCTATTTCTCTATAATTTTGTCATTTTGAGAATGTTATAGAAATAAAACCAGGGAACTTTTGGGGATAGGATTTTTTCACTAAGTGTAATTCCCTCAAAATCCATCCAAGTTGCTGCATGTGTCAATAGATTGTTCCTTTTACTGTTGAGTAGTATTCCATGGTATATATTTGCCATTATTTGTTGCACCACTCACCTGTTGAAGAACATTTGGATTATCTCCAGTTTTTGGAATATTTGTATGTGGGTTTCTGTGTGAATAGGTTTAATTTTCCTGGAATAAATGCCTAACGGTGCAATTGCTGGCTTGTATGATTGTTACCTCCAAATGGTTACAGTAACTTCCTAAACAACCAAGGACAAATCACCTGGTCTCTCTGTGCCTTAGTTTTCTCATCTGTAACAGGAGATGATAGCCTGACCTACCATCTTCCAGGAGTTGCTAGGACGACAAATGGGTTAATATGTATAAGGCACTGAGAACAGTGTCTAGCACACAGTAAATGTTACTTAAATGTGAGTTATTATTATAAACACATAACTATTAAAATGATAAATGCGTTGACGTGTCATCTAAAATCGTCTTGTGTAATATTAGTGTTGTATATTTTATACTAGCCCAGGTGATCAATTATGCCCTTCTGACTGAGGTTCTTTAATCAGTGCATTAAATTTTTTAAGCTGATAAAATACAATTGAGTAAGAAACTGCTGCCCAGGAAGCCTCAGTCACTGCCCCCCGCCCCCCCTCCCCAGCCTGCAGGGATGAGCAGGAGAATCATGGGGTCTGTAGGGAGGAAGCAGAGATGTAAGATCTAGCACTTAGAATTTCTTATTGACTGACCCCAAATGGGCTCTTGGGCAGAGAAGAAGCATCACATGTCTACCACTTTTGTCTTTGTTTCTCCCTCATAACATTTCCAAACTTTACATTTAATAGAAGTTAAACTCCAAACTGAATTGGCCTTCTAGACTTCAAGTTTTGTAGCATGGGCTCATTATAGGCTTGAAAGAGACACCGGCGCACTGCTGAGAGCCTGACTCCTTCCTGGAGAGCAGTTTTACACACAGGGAGTCTGACCCAGGGTCTTCCTATAATAACTACTATACATGAAATGCACCTAGTTATCTGTAATGTGAGAATAATCCTGTGATTTAGCTGCTGATAATACTTGTTTTGTGGATGAGAGCCACGTTACAACTGTGTTGGAAAAGAATTTTAAGCTAACCCTACTGTGGGCAGGGCCCTTGGTGGGCGCTTGAGTGCTAGTTTGAAGGGAAAAAATGTGTGTAAGAAGCATGTGATGTTTTTGCAGTGGTTTGAGGGCTGGGTTTCGTAATTATACTCTCGAATGCGAAAATCCAATGTGGCATAATGAAAAACACACCTCTGTTCTGCTTCCAAAACTAATTCCAAATACAGGGACGGTCTCTGCCCGGGCTGATTGTGTTCCATAAAGCATGCATTTGCTCCACTTTTGTGTGTGTAAGAGCACCGGGACCCAAATCAGAGACCATAAAAACGTGTGCCACCTCCTTCCTTTTGTTTCTAAGTCTTTTCCTCTAAGCTACCCTCATCATTCTTATTGCTCAACCTACGTATTTGAAAACACATGCAAAACCAGAGAACAGTAGTCATGTGGGTAGTAAATCAATGGTGTAGTTCATATTACTATTACAATAAAATATTGTTCATTAAGTACCCTGCAGAGTTACAAAAAGGCTAGTTTGTATTGGGTAGGAGCAAAAAGCCAGCAAAGAATTTTTTTTTTTACAGAGTTCAACCTGAAAGTCCTTTTCTGCTACAAAATTCTTACCCAAGCCCTCCCAACTACATCAGACATTTCACTACTGGAATTCAAAGGAACTGAAATTTGCCTCATGGATCTTGAACCACATGTTATGGCCATTCATGACATCTGTCTTCTTTATCTAACAGAATTTGCTAATCAAGAAAGAGGAGACATTCTCAGCCCTTTCTACGTGAGAATCAATGGGTATAAAAATATCAAGTACTTCCCTTAGCTGCTGACACAGAGGGCTTGTATGGTTCACTGTTTCCATGTTGCTGAGAGCCCTGTCAGCTAAGTTATGGGGCATTACTGCCTGTAGGGTCACTCGGTGGAGAAACCCCTCTCAGAGCTCAGCATAAGCAGTGACTGTCATTTTCCTGAACAACCTTCATGAAAAAGATTCACTTTTTTTTCTTTTTGCTTTGGATGCTAGGAGGTGGAGTCGAATTCCTGACCTTACACCACGAGTTACACTAAACTTTTAGATAGGTAGTTTGTGTAATAATGTTATCCTCAGTTTTAGCTTATTGTCCTACTCGTATTTTCCCCTTTCCACAACTTCTCCACTTACTTTTTTCATCTCGCACTATGGTTTTGCATGAAAGCAATTTCAAATCCCTTTTTGGAAAAAGGTATGGTTTACATTGCTAAATAAAGTGCCTAGAAGAAGAAGTGACTGTATTTCTTCAGCAGTTAAGAGAATTATTGCTTTCTTCATCGTGTGACACGTTTCAGAAGGTGGCCTGGTGGTCTGAAGCTCTCACCACTGCTAGCTGGTCCACATGGCTGACAGGCTGCCATGTCTGCTTGCTTGACACCGCGTGACAGGCCCCATGGCCTAAGTCACAGTAGTTGAACCCATCCTGACTTCAGTGCCTAACTAAGACTTTATCATGTGGTATATAGGTGAGTGGAGGGTAGACACAGTCAACCCAACATCGTGGATTTATTTTGGTTCATCTTTTTTTTTTAAAGATTTTATTTATTTGAGACAGAGAGAGAAAGAAAGAGAGAAAGCACAAGCAGGGGGAGGGGCAGAGGGAGAAGCAGACTCTCACTGCTGAGCAGAGAGCCCAACACCGAGCTCGATCCCAGAATCCTGGGATTATGACTTGAGCTGAAGGCAGACAGCTAACCGACCGAGCCACGCAGGCACCCCCATTTTGGTTCATCTTAAACCTTTCCAGCAGGTTCAGATAACGATTTAAATTACCTCAATCATACTGAAATGCTGCCTCTTACTCCTACCATTACCAGCTCGGTAATTTATTTGTACCATTATCAGCTGGTAGTTAACCAGCTTGTTAATATTTAGCGCTAGGAGGTGTCAAGTACACTACTAAGAGAACATCACTTCACTTAACTCTCAAACAATCCTATGAAGTAGACACTACTATTTTGCCTTTTTGAGGTGGAGGGAATGTGAGAGAGGAAGAGGTTAAGAACTTTCCCATGATCATATAGTGGATTAATGGACTTGATATCTGAACCTGGCTATGTCTGACTCAATTGTCTATGCTCTTACCCCTATCAGATTAAAATCCACAACTAAGGTAATAAAAGAAAGGGTGCATAGATGTGCAAAGGGTGGTAAAGAATATGAAGTTCATAGGCCTGAATTCCTGGGGAGGCTGCACCATTGAGATAAGAGGTGGGTGGGCTACTTGTTGAAGGAGCCTGCTATCAGTGGGAAGCTTCGTTGGGCATGAGCACCCACTTCTAGAAGAGGACTAGCAAGTAATTGTGCTCTGGTGACTAGGATGAGACAGCATCAAAAATCAACTTATACTTGTAGTCTTGGGGTGGGGAGTTTGAAATTCTTAAGTAAAACTTTGGTAGAGGGCAAAATGGTTAGTTAAAAAGAATTTTCAGCAAGTTTTACTCTATGGAGAGGTGTATAATGCCTTGGTCAGCATCCCCTCAAATCCACCCTGCTCTTCAGTGCTTTTGGAGGAGATTATTTGTTGAGTTTTTGTTTGTTGTTGGTGATAACGTGCTGAAATTAACTGTAAGGTAAAATGGAAGGTCCAGTATTACTTAGGTTACATAAAAAATAAAGCTTTAGTGACCGATAAAATTGGCATTTACTATAAGTGAGGGGGAAGACGGCTTATTTATCAGTGGTGTTGGGACAGCCAGTCCATTCTTATCGATACAAATGTGTGTGCCCTAATAGTTTTTGAACTGTTTACCATTTATTCATAGCCATTTAAAATAAAATGAAGCATCCTCAAACAGTCACAACCAAATGAAGCTTTGACTTCTGTTTGGCATTCTGCTTTCATGCCGTTTCCTCATAGTATATTGTTTATCTTATGATTCTATATTATTTATACAATATTATTTTTAATAGATTTTATTTTTTAGGTTCATAGCAAAACTGAGCAGAAAGGAGAGTTATTTCCTATATACCCTCTACCCTGTCTACCCCCACATTTGCATATTCTACCCCATTATCTTCACCAGGAGGGAAATTTGTCGCAATTGATGAACCTACACTGACACATCATTATCACTCAAAGTCCATAGTTAACATTAGAGTTCACTGTGGTGACATGCTATCTGTTTGGACAAATTTGTAATGACATGCATCAGCCATTGTAGTATATGAAAGAACAGTTTCCTCTGTGCCTCTCTGTGTTCTAATCCATGATAATTTTTGAGATCATAAATTTGTGTTTTTCTCACTGTCCCCATCACAGTACTTTGCCACAAGGAGTATATTAGTTGAGCCTGGATATTTTCATCAATCTGTAGTTTTTTGAGAGCCTTTATTATGAAGAGGCATTGAATTTTGTTTCAGGAGTTTTCTAAATCTATTGAAATCATAATATTTTTTTTCTTTTATTCTGTTAATGTGGTAAAATCTATTGGATGATTTTTTTAAGGTTTTATTTATTTATTTATTCATGAGAGACAGAGAGAGAGAGAGAGAGAGGCAGAGACACGGGCAGAGGGAAAGCAGGCTCCATGCAGGGAGCCCAATGGGGGACTCGATCCCGGGACTCCAGGATCATGCCCTGGGCCGAAGGCAGGCGCTAAACCGCTGAGCCACCCAGGGATCCTCACTGAATGATTTTTTGAATGCTAAGCCAGCCTTGCATTCCTGAGATAAAATCTGGTTGATTATGATACATTATCCTTTTTATATTTTGCTCTGATTCACATTGTTAATATTTTGTTAAGGATGAAGTGGTGAGTTTTTAGTAGTTGTCTGTTTGTTTACTTCTACTATACCAAAGAAAAGCACAAGTGACAGGAGAAGTCTTTTCCCTCAGCTACTGAAATTAACGTTCACAGTCTCTACGAAATAAAATATCACCAAATCAAGCAAAGCAAACAAAGAAACAAGCAAAATCCTAAATATCAAGAGAGCAAATCTAAGATAGAACATCAGCAAAATATATAATAAAAGTATTATGTGTGTTTAAAACAATAGATGGTAAAGCCTTGGGTATTAAAAAATTGACCACATTTCCTGAAATATCAATGATAATTGATATAGGAAGGTTAAAGGCAAAAGGGGGGTTATAGTACATGATGTTTCCAGTGTGAAAACTGTAAATTAGAGATCAATCAGTTAAATAAACGATATGTTTTTAGAGTCTTTCTTGGAAATGCTCTAACATGAAAAATTTGTTTTACAAATACAGTTTCCTTTGGTTTGGTTGGTTACTTTCTTCCCTGGTTGCCTTGATATGATTAACGTTCCTCTTAACCTCACTCTCCCTTTCCCACACTTCCCTACCTCTTAACATATAATTGGATTTTTCTGATTTTTTGTTCTTCTTAAGCATAAAGCCAAACCATAAGAAGATAGCTATAAGGCCAAAAGTAAACCAAACCAAACAGCAAACAAACAAAAGACCAAAACCAACTCCCCTATTGCTACCAGCAGTACCATAATAAACAAAATTAAAGACAAATAATAGAATGAGGGGGAATATCTGCAAAATATGACCACAGGTCAATTTTAATACAGGAATGCTTCTTAAGGATAAAATAATTGGGGTACCTGAGTGGCTCACTCAGTTAAGCACCTGATTCTTGATTTTGGCTCAGGTCATGATCTCAGGGTCATGAGATCAAGCCGTGTTTCCGGCTCCATAGTCAGAGAGGAGTTAGCTTGAGGTTCTCTTTCTCCCTCTCTCCTACCCCACCACTAGAGTGCTCTCTCTCTTTCTCAAATAAATAAATCTTAAAAAAAAAAGAATAAAAAGAAATCCCAGAAGAAAAGTGAATTAAGGGCACAGACAAGCAGTTGACTAAGAAGAAAACAAATGAATAAAAAAAAGTATGAAAAAATTGCTTAATCTTACTAGCTATTTAAAAATGCAAGTGAAATCTGTGCTGAGAATGTTTTACCTATCAGATTGGGAAAAAAATGAAAAAGAGTTATAAAAACTCTTGGGAATGTGGCTGAAACTTCCTGAAAAAAAAAATTGATGATGAAGGTGTAAAGTCTACAAAATGAGTGTAATCAGCTCTTCCACAGATTTGCGAAAAAAACTGTATGGTTTGTGGCAGCAAGGAGTGGGAGGCAACGTAGGTGTCCATTACCTGGGCAGCGTGTCAGTAAACATGTGCATACAGAGGGATGCCCTGCAGCAGTGATAATAAACTAGTTGTATTTTCATAACACATAGATATATCTCAAATCACATTATTTAAGTCTAATATGTAGGGAACAAAATGAGATTTTTAGCACAGTGTCATTTATGCATATTAAAAGCACACAACCACACCACCACCACAAATTTCTCAAGGATACATGTATTTCTACATAGGAAAATGGACACCGAATTGAAAGGACAGATAATAAATACACTAGGATGGGCATGTGGGAGAGAAAAAGAAGAGGAATGAGGAGAATTAAAATAACATGAAACAAAATATGAGAGCAGTCTTGCCTGGACTACTGAGCCATGGACTGAAGTATAGGAGAGACTCAACTTTGGGCAGTTAAGGTGCATCTTCATGGAACCATCAGTTGCACTTCTGCTAGAATTCACTCTAAGAAAATAATTTTATTTTATTTTATTTTTTTTAAATTTTTATTTATTTATGATAGTCACACACACACACACACACACACAGAGAGAGAGAGGGGCAGAGACACAAGCAGGCTCCATGCACCGGGAGCCAGACGTGGGACTCGATCCCGGGTCTCCAGGATCGCGCCCTGGGCCAAAGGCAGGCGCTCAACCGCTGCGCCACCCAGGGATCCCTAAGAAAATAATTTTAAAATCTCTGCTGAATTTCTACTTTTTAGAAAACTGAACTACAAGGGTGCCAGTCAGTTGAGTGAACGACTCTTGGTTTGGGTCAGGTTGTGATCTCAGGGTCATGGGATCCAGCACTGTGTGGGGTTCCATACTCAGGGTGGAGTCGCTGGGGATTCTCTCCCTCTTCCTCTGCCCCCAAATAAATAAATCTTTGCAGAAAAACCCTGAAGCACAACATATTTCACACTAAAAAAAATCATAAATATAAAGCTTAATGATTTTTCACACGGTAAACACATTCATGTTATCACCTCCCAGATGAACAAATTCAGTATTTTCAACTCCCAGGAGTCCTTTGAGCCCTACCAAGCCATTACTGGCCTCATCAAAGGTAACTGACATTCTGATTTCTCACAACATGTATTAGCTTTATCAGTTTTTTACTTTCCTATAAATGGAATCACGCAGTATGTATTCTTTGTGTCTGCTTTCATTCTCTATTACTTTTCTAATATTAGCCAATGTCTTTGCAAAAGATAGTATAATATTTTATGGTATAAATATATCTACAATTGATTTGTTCTACTACTGATAAATGCTTTATTCTGTTTTTGGTTATTAGGGATAATATTGCAATGAACATTCTCACCCATGTCTTTTGGGACACGTGCATGCTTTTCTCTTTGGAGAAGAAGAGTACCTAGAAGAGGAATAGTTGGATCATAACATTTGTATCTGATCAGCTTTTATAGATATTGCCAACTCATTTTCCAAAGTGATTATGCCAATTTTCACTTCCACCAACAGTATATGAGGGTTCAGTCACTCCACATCCTCACCAATGCTTGGGACTTGCCTGTCTTTTTAATTTCAATCATTCTGGTGCAGATATCTTGTTTTCATTAGATTTTTTTTTTTTTACTAAAATCAATTTCTGGATTTCATGTCTTCTAAAATCCAGATTAGATTACACAATCTAACACTTTCATCACTTTCTCAAGAGTCCCCAGCCTCAGTGTCATCCCACTGTACTTATTGGTCAACACCCCAAATGTGAATCAATCATTCTCCCTTCTCTGCCCTACACACCCCCTGCCATACACCACGGGAGAGAACCACGCAGCAGTACAGGTTAGCACCCCTCTATCCGAGGACCTACCTTCAGTGGGCCTTCTCTCCATCCCCATCACTGCTTTCTTAGTCGAGACCATCTTCCTCTCTTACGCAGTACTACAATAGCCACCTGTGCCATATTCTGGCACTTCTTTAATATTTTCTTTAGTGGGATCTTTTCAAAACACAAAGCTGATCACATTATTCCCTAAATTACTCTTCAATGACTCTTATTGTCTTCAGGATATAGTACAAATTCATTTCAGATCTCATCTTTAACACTCCCTAGCCCATCTCCCTCCATACCCTTGGCTCCATACCCTTCCAGCTCCGTGTTTCTCAAATAGTTTTTTACTTGGTTCACAAAATGAAACAAAAGTTTTTGAAACAAGATTTAGCCTCTCTACAGTGGTGCACTCTGGTATTTTCCTTTCTGTTTGCTTGTTTGTTTATTTATTTATTTTTATTTAAGAGAGCGAGAGAGCGCACAAGCAGGGGGAGGGGCAGAGGGACTTGACAGTGGGGCTCGATCCCAGGACCCTGGGATCATGACCTGAGCCAAAGGCAGATGCTTAACCAGCTGAGCCACCCAGGCACTCCTCCCTCTGTTTTAGATGAGATATTGGCTTGACCAGCAAAACTGATTTCATCATTGACTAAATGGGTTGCAACTAGCACTCTGTAAGATGTATTAGTCCTACTGCACATCTTTTGGTTTCTGTAAAACCCTCCATTTCTCCTTTCCAGGAACCCTTGGCCCTATATTTCTTATCTTCAGGACTCCACTCCAGAAAGCTTCTCCTGATCACTTCTCCTCCTTTGTACTCTTTATATACTCACTCTGTATTTTAATTGCCTGTTAACTTACTTACATTTTCCAATGCACTGTGAGCTCCTTGAAGCCAAGGAATAGGATTTCAGTGTTCACCTTCATAGCTCTAATACCTGGCACATAACAGGCACACCACAAATGTTTGTTGAATGAATGAATGAATGATATATATACTGTTTATTATAGCACATAATAAACACAAAAACATGCTATTATTTATCCTAATTCTGTAATACTGAAAAGTTTAATCTGACAACATTAAGACACTTAAGAATATGGAATATTGTGATACAATGTAGGTAATGATTTAGATGAATATTTATTGCTATGAAACAATGTCATTGGTCTATTGGGAAGATTAAATGAAATAGAGCAGATAAAGTGCTCCTTGGCACACTGCAAGTACTCATCCAATATTCAACAGCCACTTTTGTTATGAATTAATGAGATGCATTCATAACAGACAGATAACTAGGATAAAAGAAAAGTTGGCAGTAAAGAAAGGAAGGCAGCTCCAAGAGTCCAAAAAAGAAAAAGGAAGGAGGCAGAGTCAACACCTCTGGAAGTTGTCTTTGTGTTTTTAGCTCCATCAAATAGAGAGATGAAGTTCATCTTCATCAAACAGAGAGATGAAGTCCAGAATGCATAGAGGTTCTGTCCCTGGAGACATGCCTGGAGCCCATGTCCTGATCTCCAGCCTGAATCTCTTTAAAATACCAAATGGAAGTGGTACCTGTGAACATATTCTTCAAATGAAAAATTTTTAAAATGCCTGATGGAGTTTAGAGAAACCTCCCAGGAAAGCTCTGCAGAAACTTCACCTTTATTAGGACACAGACATTTACAGGGTTCAGTGCACTGCCTAATTCAGACTCCCTGAATTTCCTTTAATATGCCACATTAACTTATTCTCAGATGGAATGCAATGCAATTATTTTGATTTAATCTTTCTTAGTTATAATTATACTTTATCTTGCCTTTTTATGGTCACCTTGCTTGTACTTTGCATGCTTTTTAATCAAATATTGACTGATTTGTTTTGGGACTATGTTATCAGTGACTCATCTCATCTTTTACAATTTGATCCTTCCTAATTTCAATCTGAAAGGGCTCATACCCCTTTTTTCTTTTTATTGAAGTATAGTTGACTTACAATGTTAACCAGTTTCAGATGTACAACATAGTGATTAGACAATTCTATGTTACGTATGTTCACCGTGGTAAGTGCAGTTACCATCTTTCACCATACAACATGATTACAGTACTATTCCTTGAATTCCCTATGATGTACTTTTCATCTCCGTGACTTATTTATTTTATAACTGGAAGTTCGTATCTCTACCCCCTTCCCTTAATTTGCCCAACCTTCCAACCCTCTCCTCTCTGGCAACCACCTGTTTGTTCTTTGTATTTATGATTCCGTCTCTGTTTTTGTTTGTTCATTTGTTTTGTTTTTTTTAATATATAAATGAAATAATATTATACTTGTCTTGTTCTGACTTATTTCACATAGTATAATCCCTCTACATTGTCACATTGTCACAAATGGCAAGATATCATTCTTTATTTTATGGTTGAGTAATCTCTCTCTCTCTCCTCTCTCTCTCTCTCTCTCTCTCTCTCTCTCTGTCTGTCTGTCTATACTTCATACCTTTTTTAGCCATTCGTCTATCCATAGGCACTAAGGTTGCTTCCCTATCATGGCTGTTATAAATAATGCTGCAATTCTTTTCGAATTAGTGTTTTTATTTTCTTTGAGTAAATACACAGTAGTGGAATTACTGGATTATATGGTAGTTCTAGGTTTGATTTTTTGAGGAAATTCCATACTATTTTCCACAATGGCTACACCAATTTATATTCCTATCAACAGTGCACAAGGGTTCCCTTTTCTCCACATCCTTGCCAACACTTGCTATTTCTTTTCTTTTTAATTTTAGCCATTCTGACAGGTACAGGGTGATATCTCATTGTGGTTCTGATTTGCATTTCCCTGATGATTACTGATCATGAGCATCATTTGATGTGTCTATTGGCTGTCCATATGACTTATTTGGAAAAATGGCTATTCAGGTCCTCTACCCATTTTTAAATCAGATTATTTTTTTGGTGTTGAGCTATATATGTTCTTTATATGTTTTGCATATTAACTTTTATCAGATATATCATTCACAAATATTTTCTCTCAGTAGGATGCCTTTTCATTCTGTCGATGTTTTCTTTTGCTGTGCAAAATGAAATGTTTCTTATTCTTAAATTCAATTTGGAATCGCTTTGTAATGCCACGTTTATATATAAATACTATAGAATAATATCACCAGTGTTGTTTTTAAGCAAAGCTTGATGAATGGCAAAAAATTACTTCATTATATCAACACATACTTATTAAACATATTTCTGAGAAATGTAATTAGATCTACCAGCATAGGGATGCCTGGGTGGCTCAGCGGTTGGGTGTCTGCCTTCGGCCCAGGGCGTGGTCCTGGAGACCCGGGATCGAGGCCCATGTCGGGCTCCCTGCATGGAGCCTGCTTCTCCCTCTGCCTGTGTCTCTGCCTCTCTCTCTGGGTCTCTTATGAGTAAATAAATAAAATCTTTAAAAAAAAAACTACCAACATAAAGTGTGAAATATTTGGGTTGGGTTTTTAGTTTAGTTTAACTTTGGCAGGACCTAAATGACTAGTTTACATGGCTTTTAAAATCCAATCTGCAGGGCAGCCCAGGTGGCTCAGTGGTTTAGCGCTGCCTTCAGCCTAGGGCCTGGTTCTGGAGACCTGGGATCGAGTCCCACGTCGGGCTCCCTGCATGGAGCCTGCTTCTCTCTGCCTGTGTCTCTGCCTCTCTCTCTGTGTGTGGGTCTCTCATGAATTAAAAAAAAAATTCCAATCTGCAACTGATAGGAAAGAAATAGCCTTCAGAAAACTTTGTAGGGAAGTTAAAGATGAGCTTTAAAAATGTTTTAAGTTTTAATTATTTTATACTATTAAAGTAATATAATGGGAGAAAACAATAGTCATATAAAAGGGATAAAGTCAAATGCAATAATAATTTCATTCAAGCAGATACCTACAGTGTAGATTCTGAGGACACCTCTTGCGACTCTAAGAATCCAAGACTGGGAAAAAAAAAAAAAGAATCCAAGACTGGGATATTTCAGTATCTCTCTGGTTTTCACCCTTACCTTGCTCCCATCTCACTTCCTTTGTCTGAATGCCTCCCCCACATTCATTCTTTCACTCTTTGCTCCATTCCTTTTTGTACTTTGTCTGGCTTCCCTCCTGACTTTCTTACATTTTCTTTCCTCTTCCCTTTGTTCTCCTCTCTCTCTCTCTCTTTTAAAAAGAGAGGGATTTATTCATTCATGAAAGACACAGAGAGAGAAGAAGAGACAGGCAGAGGGAGAAGCAGGCTCCCTGCAGAGAGCCTGACATGGGACTCGATCCCAGGACTCCGGGATCACGACCTGAGCTGACGGCAGATGCTCAACCACTGAGCCACCAGGCACCCCTCCTCTCCCTCTTAACTTGATGGGCTCCTCACCCAACTTTTGTTTTTTTCTCGTAGACAGGGCCTTTGTTCTGATCCCTACTGCAACTCCAGCCTAATTCAGGGCTCTTATTTCAGAGTCCTGAGCCCTACCACCCAGCAATCCACTTCACGTGTTAGGATTTAAAGATAGGTGCTTTGTTCCCTGAGTGAGAGGACTTTTTGACACCATAGGATGAAGCAATTTGGGAGATGACCTTGTTAATCTCCGCATGGGTATTGTGAATGGGAAAGGAGCAACAGAGGTCTCAGTATCAGACCTCTGTCTTGTGGTTGAGGAGGGATGGCTCATTGTTCCACATTTATCTCCTTAGGTTCCTGTCTGGAACATGACACTGGGCTGCCCAGTGTGATCTGCTCCTTTATGAAAAGAGGGCAATTCTGCATTCATCCAAACCTTCAGCAACAATTTACCCACTGTGAACTGAGCAGAGCAGAGCTGCTGGGTGATACAGGATAGCTACATGGTCCTTTGAGTGTTTCTCAGGCTCTCTCTGTTTAATCTGTACAGAGAATGGGATCTCCCCCCACCTTGGGTTCAATATAATTAGCCTGGTGGAGAGAATGGAGTCTTCAGATGAGCAATGGAGGAAACACCATGTCCCTGGATGCTCTCAGTCAAGCGAAGGGAGAACGTGAACTCTATGTGGGGCCTGGCTAGAAGTCTTCAAAGGAACCTCAGGACAGCCTCCAGCACCACTTAGTTCCCTTGCTTCCTCCCTATTCTCAAGGAGGAAGGCTGGGTTTGACTTTATAAAATAATACTAATTACTATCCTTTACATGAACTGCTTATGCATTTAAGTCTAACTAGTATGTCAGTATCTAACAGGATGGTTATGGATACCATCACATATGTGTCAGACTAGCACTGTTTGTAAGTTATATTTGGTTTCATCTCTCCACTATATTTTCCCATGCCCAGTTATTACAGTTTTTGCTTATGTACTGTGTTCGTGTACTCAAGTTTGAACAACTAAAGGGGAGATTGGTCTATAGTGCATTAGTTCAAATAGATGTCAGGAATAGTAAGCATAAAATAATACATTTTATATTCTTGGCTTGATCATCCGAAAATGAACTCTACCAGGATTTATGTCAAAACAATGAATATATAAACCATTCCTTCTAAGTATAATTTACTTGTGTGGGCATTTAATAGAGTGCCTAGTCTCATAGATAAAGAATCACTGTATGATTTGAGCATATGTAATTATACAATATACATATATATATACACACATATATATGTAGAAGAGAGAAAGGAGTGTGGGAGTGTAGAAACTAAAATTCAGTTGCTACCACAACTGTATATGTCCTAAACTTTCTTGCATCTTGGGTATTTTATCCTCAAAACTAGTTTTAAAATTTGAATATGTAATTAGTTCCATTTCTTTATGGGTTGTAGAAGAAGTTAAAAATATATATTTATTCATTGGAATCTATTACACAGAATTTTTAGATATTGTGAAAAAAATCCTATTCCTCCTTCATATAAGTGCATTTTTGTTTGCTTGTCATTTAATAAAATATGGGGAGAGGATGGGTTGAGGATTTAGTCTCTGCTGAAGATCTACTGTGCTTCCTAACATGTGTTAAATGATTGATAAAATGTTTTGCAATCTTTATATAACTGTGGTTATAAAATTCCTGCGGTCAGGGATTCGATCCTCAATGCATTGCCCCTGGACCCAACATTTAAAGTGGTTCAGGAAATATTTCTTGAATGAAAGATTCTATATAATACCTATAGAATTCATTCATTTACATAAGTAGCCAACCACACCCGTTTACTCAATATCATTGATATTGTGGCCTCATTTAGATATAGTCTATAAAGTAGAAAGTCATGTAGAGGGAAAAGATAGAAAGATTCCAATTGTTGTATTGTAGTAGAAAGATAATATGAAATATTTCATTGTATTATGTGGCACATAAAAAGAAGATAAAAACTTTCAGGACTATGAAGAAAGTACTCCCTAAACTTTTGAATCCCTGAATAGCACTGGGGGGGCGGGGGTGGGTGGAAACTCTGAAGACAATAATTTTAAAACAAAAACAAACTAGTCCTTTAATTATAGCATAATTATCCAGATTTCAAACTGTGAATTCACTTTTGCTTTGGTCTTTTAAATAAATTATGCATGTTTTCCATATGGGGCCCCACACCAAAACTCCTTTTTAATCTGGGAAAACATTTCCAAAATCCAAGTTAGTATCCATGCTCTGGCATATTAATTTGACTTTGGATTCTTCCATAAACTTTCCATGTTTAGCAATCTTTTTGAACTGTCCCTTGGGATACACATGTTTGTATTACACATATTCTATGTCTTTTAATAGTAACGTTTAGGAATTCAGTAGGAAAAAAACAATGTCCTTGTAAATTTGATCTCTTTTGCAAACATCAGAACATGAAATGTTCTTTGGCTTACCCCCCACTAGGTTTACATTAATAAACCATCAATTGTGAGCCCAACCACCCAATTCTGTAGAAACTTCCAACTTCAATATTATATGCTGTTTTATTCTTTTGTGCATTTAACAAAGGATTAAGGCATAATGCATTTTTAATTAACTGAAATATTAATGGCAAAAGGTTTTTAAGAGAAAAATTTTTAAAGAATTACTCATCATAAACATGGTTTCAATAGAATTTATTTATAAAGCTGGGTGGAGGACCAGGAATAGATAATTAAAATTTTATTTTATTTTATTATTTTTTAAAAAAGATTTTATTTATTTATTCATGAGAGACACACACAGAGAGAGAGAGAGGCAGAGACACAGGCAGAGGGAGAAGCAGGCTCCATGCAGGGAGCCCAACGCGGGACTCGATTCCGCGTCTCCAGGATCACACCCTGGGCTGCAGGCGGCACTAAACCGCTGTGCCACTGGGGCTGCCCGATAATTAAAATTTTAAAACAATGTTTGCCTTTTATATAAAATGGTTAACTTAAGGAACTTCATAGGTAACAGCAAAAATGTGGGAACACTCTTGGGGGCTATGTACTAGTCACAAACACTTGAGATGTTCTACTTTTTGGCCACATTTTCGTGAAACTGTTTATACTAAACATGTAGAGGCTGGATGGTGTTTAGCCAACCAAATTCCTTCATGGACCCACATCCACCATCATAAATGCCTTTCTCAGTAGCCACTAGGAACCTTGAAAGTGCAGCTCATGAGATGATGTAGAGGAGGAACATGACTTGAACCATAGCATCGATCAATCCAGTACTGTCTTGCCTTTAACTCTAATGTCCATACTATACAAAGTCAAGATTTTACACGTTGTCCTTGATAGTACTTCAATATTGACAATGGACTAATCTTCGTGGCTTTGAAAATTTTGAAGTCAGTTGATCCAATTAGGGTTGTGTTTGGGTACATTTAACAGAAACCCGCCAACAGTGGCTTAAGCAATAAAGTTTTGTCTCAAAAATAAATTAGAAGTCCAGAAGGAAGCTCTATATGCAAGAAAGTCATCGAAGATTAAGGTTCATTTCAATGTTCTATTCCATCTCCCACAGTGTTGGATTCTCATGATTATGAGATAGTCCCTCCATCTCTAGACATCATATGTGTTCTTGGCTGGAAGAGAGGAAATACCTAGCACCAATGTGCATGCCAACTGAGTCTGTCCCTTTTTAACAAGGAAAACGTAGCATGCCTACAATCTCTGCCAGTAGAATCCTGCTTATATATCAATGGCCAGAACTAACTCACATGGGCCCCTCTAGTCGTAAGGGTAGCCTGGGAATTCAAATTATTATTTGTAATGGGTACAAACTTTGCTTCCCCCAATAAAATCAGCTCTCCATCAGTAAGGAAGAAGGGAGGAATAGTTATAATATGTGATGTGGTTCATTATGGTAACCAAACAAATTATCCATTTTCTACCTAACTTCACGTTATATAGATCCAGCTTCAAATATGCTCTCCTATAACCAGAAGACCCAAAAACATTTTATATCACAACAGACATTAGCTGTGAAATACTCCATTCTTTCACGCAGGCCCAGCCAGATCCTCTAGAGCTTCCCAGGTGTCTTCCCATGGAATTTGCATGAGGAGCAGGACACAGGAACAGGGCGACAAAAGAATGATTCTGTCTTAGTCAACAATTGCCTTAGTCCTTCTTTTCACTCACTTTGACCTAGTGAATTAAAGGCCTATGACCACACATTCCTAATTTCTGTCCTACTTACATTTCTACATTAAATTAGGGAACCCCTTTTCTTCTCTCAATATTTCTACATCAGGCAAGTCTACAATACTCATGTGGTAGTGAATGACCTAGATTAGGGACCTGTATACGAGAGCCCACAGTCAAAGCCAGCCAACAGTTTTTTCATAAATAAGGTTTTCTTAGAACATAGCCACACCCATTCCTTTATGTATTACAGATGGCTGCTTTCACACTACCAGGGCAGAGGTGGGAGTTGCAACAGAGACCATCTGGCCTGGAAAGCCTAAACACTTTTGATAAACACTTTCTATATGCAAAGGATGGAAACATGGATTGCTTCATTACTGTCGTAGATTACATCTATGAGTTTGACACTATTTTTATCCCCATTTTATAGATGGGGGAATGGAGGCTTTAAGATCAAGTACTCGGGATGCCTGGGTGGCTTAGTGGTTGAGCATTTGCTTTTGGCTCAGGTCGTGATCCTGGGGTCCTGGGATCGAGTCCCACATTGGGCTCCCCGCAAGGAGCCTGCTTCTCCTCTGCTATGTCTCTGCCTCTCTCTCTGTGTTTCTCATAATAATAAAGTCTTTTTAAAAAAAGATCAAGTACTTAATCTAAAATCCTAGAAGGTGGAGATGGCTCCAAGTTCAAGCTCCCTGACTTGAGGACCTATCCTCATCTACCATGACAAGACTATGCTTCTTCTTTCATGGCACAGAGGAGAACGGCCAAGGTTAACCTCCAAGCGTAGGTCTCCACATGGGACAAGGGCCACAGTGGGGATTACTGTGGGAGCCGCTGGCTTCAGAACAAGATATGCTCTTTGGTTTTTGGCAGTTCCATTTCTCTCTTTTCCCCCCAAGAGCCTCTCTGACAATAGGTTAATAACCTCCTAATCAATTGTTTCTGTTTCCTCCTTTGCAGAAAAATACTAGCCATGTAGGCAGTGGGTCTCATTTTTGCAGGTTAAATATCCCAAGAAGCCAAGTGAAGGATTTGCCTATCTAGGCTGGAAACTGGGAAATCCAGTTATTCGGTGGGGGCTTAATGAGGGCAGATGGTTATTTTCTCTCCCCCTGTTGGTAGCTCCAAGGTCACAGGGAGTAAAGGGGAAATGAGGGAGGACTGGAATCCCTCACACAGCAGTGCAGAGGTGGTGCTGGTTTGAATCTAAAGTTGGCCAAAATGCACCTCAGACTTAAAATATATAAAGGCAGAGGCTGGGGCCGCAGTATATGTGAGGTTAGGAGAGTATTTAAGGGAAACTTCCAGGATGCCTGGGTGGCTCAGTGGTTGAGTGTCTGCTTTTGGCTCAGGTTGTGATCATGGAGTCCTGGGATCGAATCCTGAGTAAGGCTCCCCATGGGGAGCCTGCTTCCTCTGCCTATGTTTCTGCCTTTCTCTCTGTGTCTCTCAGGAACAAATAAATAAAATCTAAAAAAAAAAAAAAAAGATAACCTTCTCATTCCTACCCTGGAAGCTAGTGGTGTCCAGCCCCAGTGTGTGAGTCAGAGAGAGGAAAGCTCATGCAGCCCAGAGTCCAAGTAGATTACACACAAAAACAGTTCTTCCAAGACTAAATTTTTCTTTTTTTAAAACAAGATTTATTTATTTATTTTAGAGAGAGAGAGAGAGAGAGGAAGTATGAGCAGGAGAGACAGAAGAAGTGGGAGAGAATCTCAAGTGGATTCTACGCTGAGCCTGGAGCCCCACATGGGGCTGGATCTCACAACTCTGAGATCATGACTGGAGCCAAAACCAAGAGTTAGGGGATGCTTAACAGACTATGCCACCCAGGCACCCCCCTAAAAGTAAATTTCAATAGCACTCAGATTCTAAAAATAATTATTCCACAAATCTTGAGGTTGAAGTACTAAGATTCACTCCAAGTCTTTTTTTTCCCTTATGTCAAGCACAATGAATCTTACACCACCCAAGACTAAAAGACAAATTCAAAACAAGGAGACACAGTATCTGCTATTCAGGAAGCCCAAAAAGCAAAATGTGGAGGCTTTGATTTTTATATCCATTTTGGATATAATTCACTCTTTGACCAAATAGATTCCTCCCCTGTTGTCACGTTGCAATTCAAATATTGGACATTTAGAGTATTAACCTAGGTGGCAAATCTCCAATGTCAATATTCCTGAGCAGAAATTTGATCTCTGGTCTCTGCTTTTTCCTGAATGGATCTTTTCTAACTATCCAGAAAGAAAGGTCTTTGATTTATTAGGATTGGGCCTAATAAGGCCCAGCACTTAGCACAAACATAGGCCCTGTGGATTCATCTTTGAGATTGTTCCAAAGGCTGAGGAGTTTAGTTCTCATCAGGTTGGTGCCCTTTGAACAAACTTTGCCTGGAGTCATCTTTAAAACCTTATTAAAGTATTTAGTCTTGTCTTTGTGCTCCCTGAGAATTATCTTCTTTATCTGCCCAGAGCTACAGGTTTGTCAGTCCCACATTAGTGATGGTTGGCGTTTTTTCATATT
This sequence comes from Nyctereutes procyonoides, assembly GCF_905146905.1. Lineage (NCBI taxonomy): Eukaryota > Metazoa > Chordata > Mammalia > Carnivora > Canidae > Nyctereutes > Nyctereutes procyonoides. The sequence continues at coordinate 8,806,822 of NW_026575132.1, forward strand.
TCAGAAACTTGAGACTGTAGCAACACCACTCTTACTGACTCCTGCAGTGCCCATGGGGTGGTTTTAATCTCAACGTATGGTGTCTCTGGGTCAAACATCTGATTTTTAAAAAATTTTTGAATTATACTTTTAATTCATGTGCAACTTTCAAAATGGCATGATTTAACCAAGGACAATTTGAAATTAACGGTGGCCATTTTGGAGAACTTTGAACATAAATAGAAAAGGAAACAAAATCTTCACTATCCTTTAGTCTTTATGTTTTAATTGACATAGGAAAACTTCCAAATGCAATTTGGATTCTAAAATTGTCTCCCTAAAAGATTTGTCAATAACCAGAATTTTAAAGAAAATGTTTATGTAAAAGTTCAGGCTTATCATGGTCACATTGAACTCTAGACCTTCCTGAACTCTCCTAAAAATAATAATAATAAAAAATAACTAGAAGCCTCTGTGGGACAGTGAAGAGGCTCTAAGCAAGACTTCAGCACCCAATTTCCAAGGAACCCCTTAAACCAATGAGAAGAATTGTCTCTAATGATAAGACAGAAACAAACCTTTTTAAGAGATGCAGGCACTGCACTTTCACTGAGAAGTCCTACCACATTGACTACGCTTGTAGTCTGGAGTTAGGACATTACTTAGGTGATGGGGATTTTTAACACCCCCTCGGACTCTCTCTCACCTAATCTATAATTATAACTTCTATATTTGTCTGTAGCTGGTCTATAGCTAGCTTTTTCTCATTTAATTTCCACCTACCCCATCTCTTTGGAAACCTGAGAAATTAATTAATTGTAAAATGTTGTAATGACACTAGTTCAGAATAGCGAAAATAGGGAATATCTAGTTCAGATAGTGAGATGTAACCACAAGGAAAAGATATCAGAAATTAGGTTTAATGGAACAAGCTCTTGCTTCAACACTGACTTTTAAAAACAACACTGACATAGTTGGCTATTGAAAAAAAAATCCAAGACTGCATGGCCTTAGTTACTGGGTTACAATATAAGAGGGAGAAAAATGCCAAGAGCTTTTAAATATGATTTATAGTGTTTAAAATTTAGGTTTACAAAAACATGCATTTGTAAATTGTATTTGCTAAAATTTCATGTAACATTCCTATTGAAATGATTCCTGGGACAAATGGCTAATTTAACAATTTCAGGCTTAAAACTGCTCTAAGTTCTGCCCCTGATTTTGCCACCATATTAAAAACAGAGTTAGCATAGCATTCTGGTTTATGTTAGTCTTTATTTTTCATACAAAAGACCAATTTGAATTTCCTAATTTCCTTTATTGGATTTGTTAGCCAGTCGTATAAAATTATAAAAATTGAAACTGGAATGTTTGAGTAAATTGTATCAAAATGTCTTTATGAAAAGAGATACATTTATGTAAAGTACAAACGATAAGATTTGTCAGGACTCCCAGTTTAAAATCGTAAATAATATTTTGAGTTAACTGAAAAATAATCTTTGGATACTTGCACACATAATTTGAATATATTTATGATTTTATTTATTTTTTTATTATTTTAAAAAATTCTTTTTTTAGAGAGAGAGAGGGAGGGGCAAAAGGAGGGGAAGAATCACTAGCAGGCTCCATGCCCAGTGCAGAGCCTGATGCAGGGCTCAATCTCATCCTGAAATCATGACCTGAGCCAAAATCAAGTGTCAGATGCTTAACTGACTAAGCCATCCAGGAACCCCATTATGATATTATTTAGTTTAGAGTAGTTCTTTAACACATTAAAAGGATGTAGAAATGCCTTTGGTTTATGTTAATATATGTTAATGTATGTGTTCATTTTTTTAAAAATATTTTAAATATTTAAATATATATATTTTACAAATATGTAGTGTTGGATGATGGTTTTGCGCAGCAATGAATATATTTTGGTTTACCATACAAAAAAAAGATAATTTTATCTTAAAGTAAAAAAAATCTGGTCAAAATAAAAAATATGATAGTAAAAGACAAATTTTGGTATATTTTGTAAGTGTAGAAAATCCCTCCTGAAAAGTAAACCTTATTATCTTGGGATTATAATGTCTACAAATAAGGAGTTAGAAAAAACTGTGTTAAAAATTTTGAACAAGTTGTTTAAACTGAATCTGAACGGTTTATTCAAAAGAGAAAGAGACATAGATATTTATCAGCAAATTGTTCATGGATGACATTTTTTAAAAAAAGATTTTCTCATTTATTTAGAGAGAGAGAGCAGGGGTAGGAGGGGCAGAAGGAGAGGGAGACAAAATCTCAAATAGACTCCATGCTGAGTGCAGAGCCTGACTCGGGGCTAGATCACAACCTGAGCTGAAACCAAGAGTCAGACACTCAACCAACTGTGCCACGCAGGTGCCCCGTGAATGACATTTTAAACAGTGAACTAGAATGGGTTTTCTGTTAAGTTTCTAAATTATTCTGTGCCCAGATAACAAAATTATTTGGTTAACTCTCTTCGGTTTTAACACACTTTTAAATAATTTTAAAAGGTTTTACTTTTGAAAAAGTTAAAGTTCTTAATGATGCCTTCCATTAATTGCTGTTTTAAACCTATTCCTTGTAACTATTTCTTGCCGTAAGCATATCTTGTCTCCTATGACACTTTTCATTGATTTTGTGTCTCGAATTTAGACAATAAATTTAGAATAATAAAAATGTTTTTAATACCTCTTACCTCTGAAATACTGTTAAGTTTTCTAAGTGGATATAGGTAACAGGAAGATTTGCTCTTGTACTCTATGAATGAAAGGGTACTAGGCATAACTCAATTTGTTGGCCATTTTAATTTTAATTAACTAAAAACAGTTGAAACCTTTTCATTATTAGTTAGGATACATTGTTTTTAAGCTGACAAATTCAAAGAGAAGTACAGCATTTCTATGTTAATTATGTATAAATGTGTTATAAATATATATTGATTATTGTATACTCTGTTTATTGTGTTAAGGAAAACATACTCATGTAGATATAGTAACAGTCTACACAAAGATTTTGTAAGATTTGTACATGAAATGCCAATTGGTGACTTTCATAGTACATATTTTTTTGATAAATTAAAATCCTAGATATTTATTGCTGCCCTAACTATTCATAATATGTTCTTTTTCCTGGGACAATCATTGATTCAATCCCTCTAGATCAATTTTGTATGATGCTTCAAAGGAGAATTCTATCTTTCATTTAAATACTGTACCATAATGTAATAAGTTATCATGATATGTTCATTCTTATCACCAAAAGATAAGAACAGCCTTCCTTGCCAATCACCTAATCCACTTCCACATGACAACAGACCCAGTGATTTAACATTTTGGAAACACCATCAGAAAAGACTTCACTTAAACCTCATCAGAAAAGGCCTTTACATGTACTACTAACATCTAACATAGCAGTAAGACTCCAATGATCCATGTCTTCTAGATAATCCATTCTTCAACATTCAAATGTTTGGAAAACTATACTATTCAACCCTTTTAAATAGATTCAAACGCCATATTTTCTTTTTTTAAAACTGAGATATAATTGACAAAGTTGTATATATTTAAAGTGTACAATGTGATGATTTGAAATTGTGAAATGATTACCACAGTCAAGTTAATTAACACATCCATCACTTCACATAATTACCTTTTTTTGGTGAGAATGCTTAAGAGCTACTCTCTTACTCCTAGCAAATTTCAATACAGTATTATTAACTATAGTCAACACACTGTACATTTAAAAACCCTCAGAACTTATTCATCTGGTAACTAAGAATTTGTTAGGTACTATGCTTTCAACAAAGGTACAGAACTAAATTGGTCATATTCCCCAAAGAAAATATTCTATTACCAAGAAAGTAAAAAATGTCCATCCTGGTAATTAGGCTGCAGTGGAGGGAAAGAGCTACTGAGAACTGAAACAGAAGGCATAACTTTCAAAAACACAAAACAGTTAAACTGCATCAAGCCTAACCATCTTGAGCATCATAGAATATCTAGGCTCAAACTTCTGTAACATGAGCTCATTTAGCCCCGTATGTTCTGAGATAAGACCACGGACAGTGATCTAGCACCAACTGCACAAACTCACATTCAAAGACCATGGGTTGTTTGAGCAACTAGCCCCGTCAAAGCCATTGTTTGATTAAGCTAACCACCATCTGATAGAAGTATCCTTTTATTTTTTTAAAGATTTTATTTATTTATATGAGAAAGAGGGAGCAGAGAAAGAGGGCATGCAAGCAGGAGAGAGGGGCAGAGGGAGCAGGAGAAGCAGACTCTGCTGAGCAGGGAGCCCCACTTGGGGCTCGATCCCAGGACCTTGAGATCGTGACTTGAGCCAAAGTCAGATGCTAAACCATCTGAGCCACCCAGGTACCCCGATGAGCATCCTTTTAAACCACTCCCTCTTGAAATATGCCAAGCTTCCTCTGGTGTACCTTCTTCCTTATGCACCAAACTAAACAAACATTGGTTTCAGATATGCTCCTGGTGGTCTTTGCTTGGTAGGCTTTACAAATCTTATGAAATGGGTATTTATTACTATTCCCAGAAATATTTCAGATTTTATTAAAGAAGAATTTTATCTTAGAGCAGCACCGTCCAGTCCAGTAGAACTACCTTTTTTTTTACATATATTTTTTTTAATTGGAGTTCAATTTGCCAACATAAAGCATAACACCAGTGCTCATCCCGTCAAGTGCCCCCTCAGTGCCCGCCACCCAGTCACCTCCACCCCCCGCCCACCTCCCTTTCCACCACCCCTTGTTCGTTTCCCAGAGTTAGGAGTCTCTCATGTTCTGTCTCCCTTTCTGATATTTCCCACTCATTTTTTCTCCTTTCCCCTTTATTCCCTTTCACTATTTTTTATATTCCCCAAATGAATGAGACCATATAATGTTTGTCCTACTCCGATTGACTTATTTCACTCAGCATAATAAGTAGAACTGCCTCTGATGATGGAAATGGTTTATAATCTGCACTGTCGAGCACAGTAGCTACTAGCCACACATTATCATTGGGTATTTGAAATATGGCTAGAATGACTAGGAACTGATGTTTTAATTTTGTCTAATTTTAATTTGAATCTAGTGACTAGAAGTCATCATATTGGACAGTACAGTCTTAGAACATGTGCCATTGCTCACCCTGCTGGATACTTTATCCAAAGGCATTTTCTCAGGGAGTAATGCACTTGATCACTTCCTTTCTCTACAAATCCCTGTAATAGTCTGCATACATGTAGAAGGAGCCTTCCTGATGAGGGAGGGGAAGTAAAACTTAGCTTTGGTCTTTTAAGGGAACGTTTGGTTGTAGGATATAGTTTCTGCCTCATTTTCTGATTGAACTAGCTTCTGCATCACCAAAGAGAGATTAGCAATAGCATTTTCTATCTACTCATCAACCAAAGATGTCACTCTGTCTCAAGTTGTACAGAGTCGGAATACCATCATGCTTATGAATCTTGCTTCACAGCACTCTTATTTGTGGAAATTCTATAAAGATCCCGGCGTGTGACAGACTTTTGTGTTTATTTTCCTTTGTAATTAATGTGAGTTTTCATAATTTTAGGTGTCCTAATAGGTATTTTAAATGGACAGTTGGCAGACCAAGAACCAAAGGCTGCTTAAGTTGATACTATCTTAAACCAGAAGCCCCAATGTCACTAGAATGTTTATGGCAGTATTTGATGTTGTATAAGAATGTCTATCACTCAATTATTTTATTGTATTTTGTTGAGATATAATTGACACACAACATTGTGTAAGTTTAAGGTGCACAGTGTGAAGATCTGATATGTATATATTGCAAAATGATTACCACAAGAGGATTAGTTAACACTTCCGTCATCTCACATAATTATCTTTTTGTGTACAGTGGAAACATTTAAGATTTACTCTCTTAATAAGTTTAAAGTATACAATATTGTATTTTAAACTATACTCATCATGCTATACATCAGATCTCCGGAATTTACTCATAAATGTAAATTTGTATCCTTTGACATCTCTCATTTCCCCCATCCCCTAGTCCCTGGAAATAACCACCATACTACTTTCTGTTACTATGATTTTGGCTTTTTTCAATTCCACATATATGTGAGATCACACAGTATTTATCTTTCTCTGTCTGACTTATTTCACTTAGTCTAATGTCCTTAAGGTGGATTCATGTTGTCACAAAAAGCAGTTTCCTTCTTTCTCATGGCTGAATAATACGCCATTGTGTGTGTGTGTGTGTATGTGTGTGTGTGTATCACATCTTTATCCATTCACCTATAGATGCACATGTAGGTTGGGTTTATCTTGGCTATTGTAAATAACAATGCAATGAATACAGAGGTATATAAATCTCTTCAAGATCTTGATTTCATTTCTTTTGGAATATATACCAAATGTGGGTTTTCTGGATCATGTGATTTTTAATCTATTCAGGAACTTTCATAGTTTTCCATAGTGGCCGCACCAATTTCCATTCCCACCAATGGTGCACAAAGTTGCCCTTTTCTCCACAGCCTTGCCAACACTTGTTACCTCTTGTCTTTTTGATAATAGTCATTCTAACAGGTGTGAGTTGACGACAGCTCATTGTGGTATGGATTTGCATTTCATTCATGATTAGTGATGTTGAGCACTTTTTCATGTTCCTCTTGGCCATTTGCAGATGTTCTTTGGAAAAATGTCTGTTCAGGGCTTCTGCTCATTTTTTAATTGGTTTGTTTGTTTTGTTGCCATTGAGTTGTATATTTTGGATATTAACCACTTACGAGATAGATAGATGGCTTACAAATATATTCTCTCATTCCATAGTTTGCCTTTTCATCTTGTTGGTCATTTCTTTTGCTGTGCACACATTCTTTTAGTTTGACATAGTCCCACTTTTTAAATCCTTGCTTTTGTTGCTTGTGCTTTTGGTGTCTTACGTAGGAAATTGCTTCCAAAACTGATATCATGGAGGTTTTCCCTATGTTTTCTTCTAGGAGTTTTATAGTTTCAGATCTTATGTTTAAGTCTTTAATCTATTTTGAGTCTATTTTTTGTGAGTTGTGTAAGACAACTCAATTCAATTTCATTTTCTTCTTGTGGTTATCCAGTTTTCCCAGCATCATTTATTGAAGAAATTATCCTTTCTCCTATTGAGTATCTTGGCTCCCTTGTCGAATACTAGTTATTGTACATGCAATGGTTATTCCTGGGCTATTAAGTCCGTTCCATTGGTCTATGCTTCTGTTTTTATGCCAATACCATAACATTTTGATTACTGTAGCTTTGCAATACATTTTGAAATCAGCAAGTGTGATGCCTCCAGTTTTGCTCTTATTTCCCAGGATTGCTTTGTCTATTTGGGGTCTTTGACAGTCTCATAGAAATTTTAGGATTATTTTCTCTCTTTCTGTGAAAAATGTCATTGGAATATTGGTGGAGATTACATTGAATCTCTAGATGGCTTTGGTAGTACAAACACTTTAACAATATTAATTCTTTCAATTTATAAACACAGGATATCTTTCCATTTATATGTGTCTTACTCTATTTCTTTCATCAATGTTTTATAGTTTTCAGTGCACAGATCTTGCACCTCAACAGTTAAATTTATTCCTAACTGTTTTATGTTTTTTATCCTATTATTTGTGGCATTGTTTTATTTCTTTTTTCAGATATTTTGTTGTTAGCATGTAGAAATACAAATTATTTCTTTATGTTGATTTTTAATCGAATTATTTTAGAGCATTGATTCTCAATCTTGATTGCACATTAGAATAACTTGAGGAACTTTTAAAAATTTCAAATGCCTGATCAAATAATTCAGAATTTCTAAAGGGTAAGACCATGGTATTAGTGTGTTTTAAAGTTTCCTAGATGATCCCAATAGGCAGCCAAAGACAGAATACTCATTATTAGTGAGTAGTTTAACACAATTAATGATTTCATATTAGAAACAAAGTGAAACACTTCTCAGATAGTTCAAAAGGATAGTCGTCGTCGTCGTCATCATCATCATCATCATCTCATCATCATCTCCTACTCAGTGACTTCTTAGCACACTGTAGTGTCTTCAGTCCCAAAGCATTTCTATGAGGTAGGCATCATTATTCTCATTTGTCATATAAAAAAAAACTGAGTAATTGATTAGGGATCTGAATTTCTAAACCCTTGCCTTTTCTTGTTTTTCCTCTTTTCTTCTCCTTCCTTCTTACTGATGTATAGAACATGGTATGCGGAAAGAGTGTGGAAACTTCATACATCAACTTTCTGTGTGTTCACCAACCTAGCAGCTCTAAACCCTTGCTTTTTAAATATACTTTACTGCTTCCACAAAGTCATTTGAATCACTGATTGTCTCAATGCCACCAAGAATTAATATTCTGTTTCCCGGAGTTAAACAAACTGAGGGCTGCTGAAGGGGAGGTGGGTGGGGGGTGAGATAACCGGGTGATGGGCGCTAAGGAAGGCACGTGATGTGATGAGCACTGGGTGTTATACTATATGTTGACAAGTTGAATTTAAATTAAAAAAAGAATTAATGTTCTGAGCATTTATGGTATCTCATCCAAGATTTCTCTTTTAAAAAAATGTATTTATTTTCGCATATACTAGGCGGCATTATCATTTATCAGAGACAAAAATTAAATATCACGTGCTCTCGTTTTAAGTAGTATTTTTCTTTTTCACTAATGAATATTTATTACTGCAGGTATTCATTGAAAGTCAACTTGTCATTTTTCTTAAATTTTATTTTTAATTGTTTTACCAATCCTGTGTTTTGAGTACCTCAAGTTTTTTAAAAAAAGTATTTTAATTCTCAATAAAACTATAAAGGTACATATGTAAATTTCAAGATACCACATTAAGGATAAGGAAAATAACATGCTGGCTTTAGGGGGGAAAATGAATGAAAACAAATAATTAGGCTGAGAATGCCACTAGGTTTTTCCGCATGATAACAGATCTTTCTGTGAAGCCACAGCTCCACTTTGCTCTAGTTTGAGATAATCTCCTTTATTTCTTGACTATGAATAAAATCCAGCAAATACCTATTGAGCACCAACTTTGACCATGGAATAATCCAGGGGAAGTTAATGATCACAATCTTTTACATTAAGTAAAACTAATTGCAAAGCTATTTCCCATTGTACCAGATGCAGCGATGCCAGATATATTTGACGAACATTTTTTATTTTGTATCTTTGTAAGAAATTTGGCTGTCTTGCATCTTAGCTTTACATGACAGATGTTAGGGGCCTTGAAATTGTCTCTGGATTAAGGAAAATTGTGAGATTTGGGGGCCGGGTGGGGGCTCACATTTGTGTATCATCAATATCCTTGAATGTTTAAGCCAATACACCTACATAGCGTGAAAGTGAAGTATGGTATTTGAGTCTAGACTTAGTAGCAAACTACAAGAATTTAAACCTAAGCTTTCCCATGAGATTTTGGAAAACTAACTTAAAATTCCTTCTCAGTTTTCCCATCTTTTAAATGGGAATAACAAGAGTAACACCCACCTGATAGGGTTGTTGTAAGTTTTAAGTTACTGACACAGGTATATTACTGAGACCAATGTCTGGCACAGAGTAAGCATTTGCTATTATTACATCCTAGGTTTAAACTTTGAAGAATCATATGTAATTGTTTTCACACAAGAGTTTGGAAAAAAAATATGATCATTGGTTGGCCACATATCCTGTTGTTCATGATGTCAGTCGAGGACTTTTGATCTAATACCTATTCAGCAGTAAAAAGCTTTACGTACTTACTATCTTATTAAAAGAACATACAGAGTGTTGACAATGTCAGAAGGCATCTTACTGGACATTTTTCCTCTGCAGCTCAGGGCAGCTGTGCATTCTGAGACTTCATGCATCCAAGGTGGATCCACGCACCTGTGTGGAAGACGTAGAACTTCTCCCTGTGTGTTTCTGAGTATTAGTCCCTGACAGGAAAGACAGAAGCAAGTTGCAGACTGTGAAAAGGACAGAGATGCTTGGCAGTATGGATGGAGGATTTAGGCATTTGTGAGCAGCTTTATTTGACAATGAATCCCTTGGAGTATAAACATTAGGGATTTGAAGAATTTTTAGTTATTATAAGAAGACCTTCAGCAATCTGTTTTTCCTTTTAATTACACAACTGTACATTTGTGTAAAACTTCGCAGATTTCAAAGTAAGAGATCCATTGGCATCATGATATTCCTTGCTCCTTCCTAACTGTTCTCTTCCCCTCCCATGGTCTAGAGAAGTCTGAGAAAAAGGACATAATGAAGAGGATGATAAAACGACACTCCAGGTAGAGGCAAATAGATGGAATCCTAAAAAAGCAAAACCTTGGTCCACAGAATATGACTGAACCTGAGCACGTCTTTCTGGCATTTACATTACATTGCTCATGTTCTAAAGAGTCTCTGAGGTGATCAGAATTCTGGCCTCCTAAAGAAGTAGCTAATTTAAGGAATATATATTCTCTTGTTGAGGAAAACCTGGAACGAAGATAAGAAATACATCTGTTGTTTTTAAATTTTCCTTTGCAATTGGGTCAATTTGGTCTAATGTATAAATTCTTCCATTCAGGACTAGCTCGCGGTATATTGTGAATTATGAATTGATAGGAACAGATGTGTGGGGCTGCCTAGAGACTGTGTCGTCTGGAGGCCCACTGATAAAGTTTCCTTTTTACTGATTTTTTTTTAAATGGATATTTTACTATATTTGAAGTCATATGAGATCTCTCTTTGGAAAAAAAATGCTTTATGGGTTCAAAATTTGATCACGGCTTTTTTTAGGATCATGGCACTAAGTCTATAAAATCATCATGTAGGTTGGGCTTCTCTTGACAGCCATGTGGCCTTTTACTTATTTTCTTGCTCTGGACCCTTTCTATGTCATCTTTCATTCTGTTGTCAGAGTTCTGAAGGACAAATTTAATCACATCTCTGCCTTCAGAATACTTATTGTCTCCTTCTGGGCCCAAGAATGAAACCCTAATTCCTTAGGAAGACATTCGAGGCCCTTCCTCTCACTTTTCTCCAGGAAGTCTTCTGCTGTGTGCTCCATGCCAACAGAATCATGGCTGGTTTTGTTCACCATTTTCCAACAGGTTCAAAGGCGGCCAGCACATGACATGGAGAGAAGACAGCAGGGTGGAGACTGGGGTGAACTGGCAAGTACACGCCTCTCTCAAAGAGGGAGGGGGCACAGGAGCTGCTACCCAGCTCCAGTCGTTTGTTGCCATGTGGGAATGTAGGCCCAGTGTTGCCAGATCTTCTGATTTTTTTTTTTTCAAGAGAAGCCAGAAATCTGGAATTTTATGAGAAATCTTCCAATTTTTAAATCTTGGCAACTAATTCAAAATATTTTTAAAACACTGTATGGGCCAAAAAGAAAAAAAAAAGAGTCTGCCAGCTGAGACTGTGACCTCTTTGGTAGGAGCCAGAAAGTGTTTGCCACTTACCTAGCCTTGTGCTCCACCCACACTACACTTCCTGCCATTCCCCAAATATGCCATGTATTTTGTAATCCTCTCCCACATTGATCTTGCTGCCAGGAACGCCCTCCTCCTACTCCACTCGGAAACTCCTACTCATCCTTCAGGACCCAGCCCAAACGTCACCTTCCCTGGTGAGGTTCACCTTCCCTGAGGAGGTATAGTCTGCTTCTGCCCAGTGGGTCATAGCACGTACCATGTACATGGTGTTCCTTACAGACCAGGAGGGACTCTCTTATGAATCTTCTCTGGCACTGAGAACAGGCTCTGGCACATAGTAGGCTCTCACTAAATGTTTGTTGAAGGATGTGTTCCCATCAGAATGAATATATGAGATTTCCTGAGGAAATAAACACTTTTCAGTTCCTCTCATCTTTGCCATGTTGATTTCAATGTGGTAGGCAAATCCATCTGTGGATGTTGGTGTCCTTTTTCAGTTCTACACTACGTGCAGACTGTACTCTTTTTGGAGCTCTCCACTGTTACCACACTCATTGGCTTAGGGTTAAAGCATATCTAGGCAGATGGCTATATAACTATTTGTCTTAAATGGGCTAAATTATTCAGATTGTTTTTTGGGAACTTAAGGTGTAGTGGAAGAGTTGTTTCTTCAATGACCTGGAAGTTAAGTTTTATAGAAATAAAATGACTGCATGCTGAGTCAGGTAGTTCCAATTTTAAAAATATGCCTACTAATATTGTAGTTTTGTAAGCTTACCTTCTTTGTAAGAATTTCATTTCTTAAAATTGTTTGAATTATGTTTGATGTATATTATGAGAATAATGCCAGCCTAAATGATTTCATATGAAAAATGAAAGCCACTCGAATCCATCCTTACCTCTGTTAAAGTAAAACCATAAGGGCTTCTAATTCCTAATTTCCTGTATACACCCCATACTTCCCAACAAACAAGCCCATCCACATAATGTGACCACATATCCACCCACACAAAAAAACCCACAGATTCCATACACATACATGCATATAAACAGAGAAATATACTAGGCAATTTGCATATAATCATTCTGTCTACACAATAATATTCAAAGTAGACTTTCCTCCTCTGGAATTCAATACACTCAAATCTTAATTAGGAAATTGCATCTCTCCTATTTCCATAAATCCATACACTCCCCTATTTTATTTTTCTGAAATTTTCTATTTATTCTAGGATTAAGACATAACGTGTCTAGAAAATGTGAAAGGGTTTTGAACAAAAGGCAAATTGTTTTCCTGAAGTTATCAACAGAAAGTTACTCTCTTGTTCGGGAGCTGACCAATTAGTTGAATCGAATAAGATTCGAACGAAGATCTCTCCACCCATTACTACTATCATCCCTATAAAATCAGAGAGAGAGCAGAAAATCAGTTAAAAAGAACCCCCCCCCAAAAGACAGTAACTCTAACAATAAAGTTCAAATTTGACATTATCCAAAGGATGACTAAAAGTCATGAACTAGAAAATCCCAAATAGTAAAAAATGAAAAAAATAAGGCTTTCAAATGATTTGTTTTCCAAATCAACATGATACATCATCTTTCCATGATGACTGACAATAGATTACTATAATATGAAGTTTACCATACAAGATTATGAAGAAAGAACAGGATTATGTTCTTTCTTCTACAATATTTTCTCCTAAAATACACCACTAATAGGATTACTCAATTAGGGTCTCAAGAACTCCAGAAAAAGGTCAGGATAACACACAATGCTATGCTTGGCAGTAGAGTCCAACCACAATTCCAATCTCCCTCCTCTGCCCTCGCACACAAGACTCCAGAGGCTAAAATTATGCCAAGTCATAAAGTGTCACCGATTAACTTAAATGGCCTCCACAACAGTAGGAATCCAAATGAACAAGAAACTAAAAGCACTAGACAATGAACTCAAAGGTCAGAATTCTAAACTACAAGTTGGTGGGACCTTGGTCACTGGCTAACCATAGGCATCAATCCCCCTACCCATTTGTTTATGTTCTATCACAGACCCTGTGGATGCAAGCATGATTAAGATGTAGGCTTTTAGAGCACAGGGCTCCTGGTGTGAAGCCAGGGAGTTCAGGCCCCCTCGCTCGGGCACAGTGGTTCCAGGCTCTCCTGAGCTCTGTGCTTCCTTCATCTGTCCAGGACAGGTGCACTGTTCCAAGATGCTGTGCGCTGTGCTTCACCTTGGTAGTTTCCTTGTCCTTTCTGGCTATTCACTCATTCTAAAGCATTTTCAGGAATAACTGTGATGGCAAAAACATTATGAATGCCCAAGGTGTTCAATACAAAATATAATATGGTATGTACTAGTCAATCTCAAGCTGAATTCATAGGTTTTCAGGATAATTTGAAAGTTATCTAGGTAATTTGGTGGGGACAGGTGACTTGGGGACCCTACTCTTCCGCCATCTTGCCCCGCCTCCAGTATCTACTAGTCAAAAGACAGAAGGGATAAGGATATATATATATATATATATATATATATATATATATATATATATAGTGGGTTAAGATGAAGTTAGCTATTAGTGAAAAAGGAAAGTATATTAACTGGGACTCTCTTGCTCTCATCCAATGAAGCTTGCCCATAATTTTAATTTTCAGAGATAATAGGGAAACGCCAGACAATGAAGGCTGTTAGAATTTCCAGATGGGAAACTATAGCAGGTCATTTTTAGACTAAAAAATCCCACATCTTTCCTTTTAAGGAAAATAAAAATCTTTTGGTATGATGTAGTCATAGGCATGGTTCATTATTAGGTTATAAATTTTAAAAACCTTATTAGGATCCCCAAACCAGGAACATAAAAGTATAGTTTATCCCCTTCCCCATAAAGACATATTTATTGGCATCTACAGTGAAAAAAAAAAGGCTTCTGAAAGTCCCAAATGTATCTAAATAAGCAGTTAAGAATACACAATGTGCATATGCCACATCAAAAGAGGTATTGTAATTTAAGGACTGTAGGGTAAAAATAAAACCCAAATCTGCCACAGTTGCATAGAAATGTGTTTAATCCTCTGTCTGAGTTATTTGGTATGAAACATTACCCTGCCCCCACAAACCTTGACACAGACTTTGGTGGAAAGTTAGCCAGGCCACTGGGTTTCTGCAGGCTCTGTGGTAGGGTTGGCCAGTCTTCACTCCCTCCCAGGGCTACCATGCTTTAAATAAACTCATCTGACTTTAAAGGAATGTTATGCAGACAGATTGTTTGTTTGCACTTGTATTTCTGAAATGGAGATGCTTCTGCTTGTGTTAATCTGGGAGCAGAAAGCTTTACAACAAAGAACAGAGTCAGGGAAATCTCATTTGTACCTGGTATAAGGATTCCTGTTGGCCCCCATACTGAATTCTTTCTTAGGGACGACAGTTGTCCTTCAGGCCAGTCAGGAACTCTGTACCCATGAGGCCTCCACATGGTTCTTGGAGAAATTAGGGGCATTTCCCCCTTAAATTATATTAGTAATGCTTTGGTGCCAAATGAGTGGGTTTTTTTTTTTTGGTTACAATTGCACGTGCATATAATGATCATAATGCTAAGAAAAAGTTATTGACATAGCAAGAGAGCTAAAATTGGTCTTCTCCACACTTTCACATGTTTATTAAACATCTACTTCATGCCAGGCTTTGTATTGACTCAAACAGAAATATGAAAAGAGCATCCATGCGGGGCACTAAAAATAGTTCACAAAGGCTAGACAGTGAGTACAAGGAGGGAATGACAGACCATGAGGAGCGAACTCGAAAGCATTGTACTAGAAGCTCAACGTAGCTGTAAAGCAAGTGTTAAGGTCAAAAGGCAGAGGCAAGGCAAAAATCTCAAAGATTTCATCATCTTTGAAATCTTTTATGAAGGCACCATCTTGGTGCCCATGTGCCATCTCCCAGTAAATTCATCCCGGACAGGCTTTCCTCCCACCTTCCTAGAGAAAGCTGTTTCTCCTGCTGAGTACCAGATTTTTAAAATTTTGAATTCATATTGTATAAGAAATATGTATATATATATATATATATATATATATATATATATATATATATATAAAACCACTGTCATCCCATTCAGTGTGGTGAAAGGTCCATCCCCCCACTCCAAAAGACACAAGGAAACCCTTCAATGAAGGAAACGCAGAGTCACATCTCTCACTTGCACTGAGGCTCTCATTTAGTCAACTGAAGAGCAAGTTTTGCCTGCAGGATTCCAGTGCTGAAACTGTACTTTCTGTGCCCTGGACTCTTCCATCAGGTACTGATAGTTGATTTTTAGAAAATTAAAGGTAAGGTTGTGAACGTTATGTCTTGGCCAACAGCAGTCCAAAGAGTTTAGCATGATCAGATCTGTGGTTTACAATGGTCTCTGTAGCGTGGAGGAGGCATAGGAGGCGGGGAGATGCAGATATATTTGGATACTGTTGCAAAGGTTTGTCATCAAATAGAGGCTGTTGGAGATGGAATGGATGTGGTAAAATTGACAGGGTGTGTGATTACTGAGATAAAAAGAATGAAGCAGGGAAAGGTACAAGTCACAATAAGATTGATCTTTGACAGGATGTGCAAAATTCTGAGCTCATCCTCACTAACAACTGATAACTTGGGCTAGTAATACAGAGTCACATCTAAAAAAAACTTGACACTTATGGTGTGGACTGGACTAGGATGTTTTTCCCCAGTATCTCTGCTGTGAAGGACATACACGTTAGGGTTTACGACGTATTTGTGGGCCAAAGTTTTTATTTACATAGCTATGAAATAATTTTTTTAAAAGTCAGATTTAGTTTGGTAACAAGGGTATCAAACTGGTCCGTGGAGGTACAGCACAGGGACTAACTGGCTAACTTCAGGTTTCCCATCAGTGCCTGCCACTGACAACTCAGCAAATTATGGACTCCACCAGGTACAACGGAATACAGTATGCTGTTATTAGCAAGAAGTAATTAGGGTCAAAAGTCTTAGTTGGTCATTATGTATAATGTAGCACTTTTCATAGAAACAAAAATGTCAGCCTTGACTCAAATTTAAGGAGACATGCCATTACGGGTGTTTTCTTTCACTGTGGTTTATTTCTAGCATGAATTTGAATCCTTTAGGATTAGGATCTGGCATTTGTACTTGTGGCTACAGCATGTGGGAAATAAAAAAAAATCAATAGAATTCTATCTCAACATTCTGACTAGTTAAACTTAATACTACCTGCATGATATCTGTTGAGGACTATATTCTCGTTCCTTCTATTTTTGAGCCCATCCGGGAGAGAGTGTCTGTGAGTGTGTTTGTGACACTGCACATTATAGTTCAAGTGAAATTAAGTATGTTTGTTCAACTTACTTCTAGCTCTTCAGTGATTTTAGCTAAGGAGACATGAATGACTATGTCTTATACTAAGCAATAATCGTATGTGACAATACTGAAATATTAAGCTTCTTGTCAGATTTCCTTTTAGAGAATTCCATCTAGGGGCTGAGATATTACATAATATCCCTAAGGCAAAACCTGCCATGTATTTACCTTCTGATTATTGTAACACCGCATATAGCCTTATCTTTAAAATTCCAAGACACACATCTTTTTAGAACTGAACAATATTTACTATCAAATCATGCTATAAAAATCTTTAAAAAAGATACTTCCTCTATAAGACAGATATAATAATAGATAACATTACTCTCCAAATTAATAAAAGATTGGTAAAATTTAGGAACAATGTTAAAAATAACCCCTAACAATTGAGGAATATTAAAAGCTGAAATAGAGTATATCTATCATTTTAATGTCCCCAATTATTTTCTCTTCAACCAAGGCTTGACTAGATTGAAGTCTATGCAACACAATGAAAACAATTTTCAATTTGGCTCTAGCGAACACAGAACATTCAAGTAAACATTCTCTTTTAATGACTGAAAAGACATTTTAAGTCCACAAAGGGCACCCAATTAAACCATTATCTGTACCAGGTATGCAATCATTCTTAGGTACAGCCAATTTCAGTTTCTGCCTTTTAGCAAGAGTATGTCACAGGTCTGAAGTAAGACCTTCTTCAGGGTAAAGTGCATTTCTGGAATATTTAAGTCTGGTGGGAGAGGTAAAGAAATGGTTAGTATCTTCTCAACAACTGCACTTCTAAAAAGAGAGGTCTCAGTTTTGACCAAGCCCAAGGAAAAAAAAAAAACCCACATATGTATAGGAATTACCCCACACATATGCAGAAATAAAAACAAGCATGACAACAAAAAAATATAAGCAACATGTAGGAAAGAAAATCCCACATATACGTAGGAATAAAAACAAGCTAGAAACATGTGAACACAAGCGAAAACCTTTCCCAGTGCACCTGGCCCCCGGGAGCCGTGATCGCAGAGGCCACCCTGCAGGGTGCAGGATGCTTAAAGACAGAGCACAGGCCCTGCTTCTCCTGAACTTAGGCAGGCCATGTGTTTTCCCTGAAATTCTGGGCCCAGCTCTCGGTTTTCTCCTCCGAGTATTCTATCCCCTAAGTTTTCTCTGTAATGCTAGAAGTTGGCCTGGATTTCCAACATTTCAACATTCCTAATTAAAGGAGGATTGTCTTTATCGGGCTGGCAGATGGTGCCGCGGCAGAGTCTGCTCAAACTGAAGCATGTTTGCAAGGCCTTCCCTGCTGGAGATTTACCAGGAGAAGCAAATGTACTCGGCACACCTTCCATGGCAAGTAACTAGGTGAGTGGCCAGGTCCTCAGAGAGATAGACATACACATAGAGACATAGGGAGAGAGAGAGAGAGAGAGTTAGGGAAGGGGTGCATAGAGACAGAGAGAAGGAGATGGGGATAAGCAGAGGGCTAACACGGCAACTTCGAGGTCCTTCCAACTTGCAGCCCTGCTGTCATGTGCTGCGGGGCCAGTGAAGGGTAGTGGCTAATATCAGAGACCTGAAATCCGAAAGACTCTAACTGGAATCCCTGTGCCACTTATAGAAGGGCAAGGTCTTTAATTTCTCCACAACTCAGTTTCCTGCTGCATAAAATGGGGACAACATAATTTTCCCAGGGGGATATTATCAGAACCCCACGAGGTAATGAATTTAAAGAGATTATTTTTGCAACTGACATTGATACAGGGTCAGGTCTCAATAAATACTTTTATATTATCAAATGTAAGTTAATTGAGTTTATAACTATACAAGATAATAGAGATATAAATCAAATTATTTTTATAGAGTGTTAGCCTCAACGCTACTGATTTCGGTAAGCTCATGTTGCTCCCCAGATTGTGCTGTTCACATAGCACATAAACACTGGATCAACTGGCTTCCGTTTGGAGTACGACCTTAACTCCGGGTCTAGTGACAGCTAAAGGGTTGGCTTTCAAGGAAACCTACTCTGAGTTTTAAATATCAATGTCAAGGTTAAGTTCTCTGGCAGTTTGCTTTCTCTCTGGTTCTACTGTACTTGTACAGGCCACGTAAATATTCTAGGAAAAAATAAATTTTACAGTGTTGAGGATACAGACTGGCTCTCAGCCCATGGGTGAGATGATGGTGTTCTTCTTCCTCAACCCTATTCCTGGTACCCTTTTTGCATCTCTCTTGGGAATCAAAGTCAGGCTCTTAACAATCAAATTGTCCCAGAACTGTCACCTATGGTGTTGACTGATGATAACCATTGCTTCTCAACAGAACATATTTGAATATCCAAAAAAGACTTCAGGAGGCAATATAGTCAGCCTCAATTGCAACATTTTAGCAAGTGTGTGGCCAGGGAGCCTGCCAGGAGCTGCCCTCTCCGACCTCACTTACACTCCTGTAGTCACCTACCTGGCAATACTGGGGCAAATGGAAAATCCGTAGGGGACGGACCTAACTAAAATATAAAACCTGGGGACACCAGTCCTCTTCTTTCCTCTCCCTCCAACTCTTCTACAAATGGAAGAAAAGTAACTAAATTCACTTAAGAGAGGCATTACTAGTGGCAAGTATTGGCAGGATGTGGAACAAGTGGAACTTTCGTATACCAGCGGTAGAGGTGTACATTGGTGCAGTCACTTTGGAAAATCACTGGGCAGTTTCTACTAAGGGTAAATGACACATAGTCCTTGACTTGGCAATTCATCTCTAATAGGAAGGCATACCTATGTCCACCAAAACCACGTACAAAATGTTCCCTTTAGGTATAGCAGATAAAAACTTAAAGTAACTCAGATGTCTATACACAGTAGAATGGGTAAGTAACTTTTGATATCCATACAATGAAATACGACACGCCAAAAAATTAAATCAAGAAGGAATCGCTACACACAACACAATAGAGGAGTTTCACGAACATAATGCTGAATGAAAGAAGTCAGATACCAAAGGGTACACACTGTGTGTTCCATCCTACACAAAGTTCAAAACAAGGCAAAATGAACTTATGGTGTTAGAAGTCAGAACTGTGGAAGAGGGCGTGGAGAGGTTTTGTTTCTTGACATGGATATCTGGTCATACAGGTGTAAGCCCTTCGTGAAAATGCACTGATTGTAAACTTATGATTTGTGCCTTTTGAGTGCATCTCTGTTGTATTTCAATAAAATGTATACACTAAAGCACAAGAGTCTCCTACACGAAGACTAAAAATGTGGCCCATAGTTCGGAGAGATGCTTTGCTGGTTGAGCGAGTTCCCTGAGAAGGAGCAGTAGAAGGAAGATCAGCACACCTGAGTTTCACTTAAAACATTTGAAAAAATCCTTGGTTCTCTCTAGGCCTCATTTTTCTCCTCTCAAACAGGAAGGATGTCCCTGGAGGTCCCTAAGATTTCTCATGGCTCTATCATGGGCACACTGACCCCAGGACGAGCACACTGAATCACGGAACTTGTTGGCGGCCCCAACCGGACAGCAGGCGGACTGCAGTCTCTAACGTTCTCCCACAGGTGAAGGCCGCTTCCCCCTCAGACAGATTCTTGGGCAGCAGTCTGATAGAAAACTACATTAGAATAGATTTCTAGAAAAAGATTTTTTTCTCTCTGGTAGCTGGATCTTGTCAATGTTGGGTCTCATTGAGCAATAATCCCCCAAAGAGAATTCATCCTTAATCCTAATAGAAGCGACAAGGGTGAAAGCAGTAATTACACTTGAGGTAACCAACCTAAAGACCTTAAGTAAGCTGTTCGCGGGGTGGGGCTATGTTCTTGAAGCTGCCAAATGCAGCACTGAATTTTTGATCACCTCTTGCATTTGACCTCCTAACAAACTGGGATTATCAACATCCCCTTGCCAACTAAATTCTAATGAGGAGGTCTGAACTGAAATTAAATGCAGATAGTTGAAATGAGGCCTTATTATGCTAACCATGTCCTTCAGCTGGGCCAAAAGCTTCCCTAAATTGGGATCTTTGCTTTGAGATGGCTTTTCCCATGCCCCATGCAGGGAGAGGGAGAGGCCCATTTCATCAGCACGTCCTCCCCTGGCCCCTCTCTTCTTACCTTGGGACAATCTAGAAAAGTTATTAGGATGGAAAATGTTTTGCTGAATTTTTTTTTTGCATATAATTTCCGAGAAATTTCCAAAATAGCAAGGGGATGCTGACTTCCCACTAGGACTCAATAGAGTGTAGCAAATCAAACAATTTTCCAAAAGGCATTTTCCTACCACTCATCTGACCACACATCCCACCCCACAGAGCAGCACTGTGGCTGCAAGCAGAATTCTATCTGAACTTCACAGATTGAAAAAGGTATATTTGCAAACGTGGGAGGGAGCAGAGAAAAACCCCAGTGTAGACTTTTGAGTGGGGCGGGGGTAGGAAATGACAAAGGATAGCAGTGTAATCAGGAAAGAACCAAAGTCACTTACTTTGTGTAACTGAGCTGAGGTGGGGTGACGACGTGGGCATCCCGGGGAGAGTGACTCCTGGAGCGTCGCGCAGAACGGTGTCAGATTCGACTCTCCGTGATCTGCGGGTCTCGTCTAATCAGGGAAACTTTAGTTTTCGCCATTCCTTGCTGAGCTGTGACACATGAAAATAATTACTGAGGTTAGGGATGGAAAATATTTATTAGGTCAGCTCGACCATCCTTCCCACTATGTAGGCCGGCTCCCCGCTGGGCCGGGAAGACATAGCTGTGACAACAACCTGGCCTGTCCCGGGCACCCAGCACCTGGAAAGCAGGTTACTGGGTGCTTCTTGATCTTTGCTGGGCTTGTGAGTGCCAAGGAGGAGGAAAGAAAGGAAACCCGTGAGATACAACGCAGCCGCAGGAAGTCCCATCTCCCAGCCACCCACCAGCTGTTATAGGGGAAGTCCTCAGAAGGGTGGTCTCCGAAGGTTGACGTGCAGCCCTTCCCTGACGGGTTCCTCACTGCTTGTTATGACAGACCCACGAGGCCGTAGTTAAGGTGGGGAAGGCTTCTCTGAAGGGTCACGTCCTGTGCTCACGGCGCTTGCTTGGGTGAGGCCTGGCTCCTCAGAGTGGGCGCTGAGCAGGTCCTGGCCGAGGGGCCTGCATGCCCCACTGGTTGTCACTCAGCCAGGGAGGAGAGGGCTGGTCCCCGCAAGGCTCTCCCCTGAGCCTTCTTCCTCTCGGCTGTTTTTCTTCTGCATGATTTCCAGCTTGCTAACACCGAGCCTCCCCTAAAGAGCCCAGGGAAGCCCTCGGCAGCCCAAAGACGGTCTCTTCAGCGTCACAGACACAGGGCTGCTCCTGTGCTGGGCCTCCCAAGGAAACAGCCCTCCTCAGGCCCCCGCCAGCTCCAGTCTATGCGCCCTTGTTTCGGGCGGAAGTCTAGGGCTGCTTCTCTACAGGACTCAGGGCACAGAGGCACTGAGAATGTGTGCAATAGTGCTCTCCGCCTCCCTCCCCTGCCCTCCCCGGCCACCGGGGCTGTGGGGCTGAGGGCCCTCCATCTCCTCAGAGCCCCCCGCACACACTGAGCAGTAGCTCAAGGGCCCCCACAGCAACGGCCTCAGAGATCAGCCCAGAAGAATGGACTCAAATTCCTCCCCAAGCCCCCAGAACGTGTAAGGGGAAAATGGAGCAAAACTTGCAATAAAGTTAAGGAAGTGACTGAGGAAAAGGTTCTAATGATTGCAGATATTCACACGGAGCGCCAGCGTTGCTTGTACAGGTGCAGGGCAGGGACAAGCACGCGAGGGAGACAAATGAGCCATACAGTCTGCTTGTCCACGTACAAGAAGCGGCCTGCACGGGATGTTTTTAAGGTAACCGAAAACCGTCCACAACCCTCCCGGGCACTTCCACAGGTCTGTGGAGAGGGAGCTCTTTTACGGGCCTGGCAGGGCCCTAGCAGTACCGTGGGCCGTGGGCCGCTTAGGCCCTTCAGGTTCCTCACACACCCACCTTGTCACCCAGCTTCCAAGGGGCCGAATTCTCACGACGGTTCTCACTCCCTCATCCACGTCTGCCCCGGGCACGCGGTACATACACCCCCAAGGCCTTGAAGTCCTTCCTGTGCCTCAGCCAGGAGAGCCATGTCCTCCTGACGGGGCCCTGAGGCACGGCTCTTCAAGGCTGTGTCAAGCTTTTACTAGATAAGTGACCAATTTGTTTTATTTTCAGATTTTATTTATGTATTCGTGAGAGACACACAGAGAGAGGCAGAGACACAGGCAGAGGGAGAAGCAGTCTCCATGCGGGGAGCCGGACGTGAGACTCCATCCCAGGACCTCGGGGTCACTGCTGAGCCAAAGGAAGATGCTCAACACTGAGCCACCCAGGCCTCCCAATAACTGCCCAATTTAGTTTTAAAAAGTGAGGGAGGTCATCTCAACCATTAAAAAAAAACCCAACTTACTACTTTCACTAATTACTCAACTATAGGCCATGGAGGCTGCTCTCCTGAATGTTTACTAGCGGGTATTATGATCATATAAGAACATGGGGAAAACATAAATATGAACCTGTGTCCTAAGTGATTGGGGATGTGTAATTCAACACAACACTTTTAAGGCAGGAGTTTTTCAGATTCAAAAAAGAAGACAAATTTTAAAGGTATTTCAAGACTCTTCTACTCTAGGTCAAAGCTGAATTATATCTCTTTTGGTTTTTCCTTTAATCTCTTTTTTCTTTTTCATTGCTTCATACGCACTGAGGAACTATCGTAGGGGATTTGCTCGCCTCATTTCAATAGATTTGTCTAATTCATTTTAATATCCATAAACACTTCAATTTTCTTCCCCATTCTACTGCAAAAAAAAAAAATCCTGCTTTTCACTTCTTCTTTTTGGAAAATAAATGAACCAAAATGTAATATGATATTTAAGTGAACGGTGCAATGAACATTAAATGGTCCACGTGGCATTACATTATGTTTTCTGTTTTGTTCTATGCATCTTTCTAATACAGGAGAAAGCCAGTGTTCATGTAAATCGCTCTGGTTTTATACAACTGGATGCTGCATTCTTTTTGAGACTCAGGGCTCTGGTGCAGTAATAGGGAAAAAAATAAAAGGCAGCAACAAAATAATGGGCACTGGCAATCAAACTATCATTATAGGTACATTATGTGCGGGGTGCTAAATTGGTAGAAGGCCTTTATTTTTAATTTCTGCTCATCTGTTCACCGTTATTAAGCGAGCGTAGACACCAGAGGAGATTTAAGAGTGATAGAGGGTAATTATACACTTTAGGAAAAGATATTTTTCATCGTAGGGTTAGAACCACACCAAGAAAAAAGCCTCTTCGGGATTTTATGCAGAGCCTCAATGTACATTTTTGCTTGGACAGGTACATATTTTTTATTTTATATTCCAGTTTGCATTTCACATAATGTGATTCCTATTATATTTTTATCATCTGGCTATATATAATTTCAGAGCTGTTTTTAAGGGCATCATTTTAATAAATGATTGCTCATTTTGTGCTCTGTACTTAAAAATAATTCACAATGCAGTTAATGAATTTTCAATTTTCCAATTATGGTTAGTGTCATTGGGATGAAAATGTGAGCATTTTAAACATAATTAGAGACTTTGGTTAACTGGAATGATTAAGGGCACAAAGTCATAGAAACTACACAAATTTTGACAGTTTTATTGGTGTATAACTGACATACAATAAATTGCATGTAAATTGCACATTTTTTTAACTTTTGATGTGTGTGAGATATATATATATATATACATGTGATTTATACATATATGTATAAACACCATCTAGTGAAATTATCACAATTACTATGAAGATAGTGAACACAGTTACAACTCTCCCTGAATTTTCTTGTGCCCCTTCCTTTGTAAGTTCTCCCTACCCTGTGCTCAGTGTAACAATTTATCAGCCATCAGTTTAGTTTGCATTTTCTACAGTTTTACTTGAATGGAACAACATAGTAATATACTGTTTTTCCGGCTTCATTCATCCCTAGCACAGTTATTTTGAGATACATTCATGTTGTTGCACGTATCAATAGCTTATCCCTTTTTATTGCCATTCCATTATATGGATATACCACATTTTGTGTATCCATTCACATCCAAGTGTCGATGGACGTTTGCATTGTGTCCTGTTTTTGACTATTACAAGTAAAGCTGCACTAGACATTCACGTACAAATCATTGTATAGACATTTTCTTTTCCTTGGGGGTACTTATGAATGTCATAGCTGATTCATATGGTAGGTGGGTGTTTAAATTTTAGAGACTGGCAAAATATTTTCTAAATATTCTTCTATTTGGACCATCTTCTATTCCCACTACAATCTGAG
Source organism: Nyctereutes procyonoides (assembly GCF_905146905.1). Classification (NCBI taxonomy): domain Eukaryota; kingdom Metazoa; phylum Chordata; class Mammalia; order Carnivora; family Canidae; genus Nyctereutes; species Nyctereutes procyonoides. Next base: position 8,831,952 of record NW_026575132.1, read on the forward strand.
AGTTCAAGTTACTCCTCATCCTCACCAACATTTGGTATTGTCAGTCTTTTCAATTTTAGACATTCTCATTCTGTTTTGGTGTTTTGTTTTTTTTTTAAAGTAACTGCATACTTAATTTTTTTTTAATTCCAGTAGGGTTAACATACAGTGTTATATAGTTTCAGATGTGCAATATATGGATTCAGGAATTCTATACATTTCTCAGTGGTCATCACAATAAGTGTACCCTTAATTCCCTTCATGTATTACACCCATCCCCCATCCACCTCCCCTTTGGTAACCATCAATTTGTTCTCTATAGTTAAGAGTCTGTTTTTTGGTTTGTCTCTTTTTCCCTTTGTTTTGTTTCTTAAATTCCACATATGAGTGAAATCATATGGTATTTGTCTTTCTCTGACTGACTTATTTTACTTAGCATTATACCCTCTAGATCTACCCATGTTGTTGCAAGCAGCAATATTTCATATTTTTTATGGCTGGGTAATATTCTATTGTGTGTGTGTGTGTGTGTGTATACATATATATCACTTCATTTCTATTTATTCATGTACTGATGGGCACTTGGGTTGCATCCATATTTACCTCAACAATAATGCCTCAACAAACATAGGGGTGCATGTATCTTTTTGAAATAGTGTTTTGGTATTCTTTGGATAAATACGCAGTAGTGGAATTATTGGATCATATGGTAATTCTATTTTTAATTTTTTGAGGAAACTCCATACTGTTTTCCAGAGTAGCGGCTGCAATAGTTTGCAATCCCACCAACAGTGCATGAGGGCTCCTTTTCCTCCACATCCTCACCAGTATTTGTTGTCTCTTGTGTTTTTAATTTTAGCCATTCTGACAGGTGTGAGGTGATAGCTCATTGTGGTTCTGATTTGCATTTCCCTGATGATGAGTGACATTGAGCATCTTTTCATGTGTCTGTTGGCCATCTGGAAGTCTTTGGAGAAATATCTGTTCATGTCTTCTGCCATTTTTTAATTGGGTTATTTGTTTTTCTTGGTATCGAACTGTTTAAGTCTTTCTTTCTTCCTTTCTCTCTTTCTTTCCTTCTTTCCTTTTTTTCTTTCCTTTATTGAGAGACTGAGCACAAGCAGGGGCAGGAGGAGACAGAGAGAGAATCTTAAGCAGATTCCATGCTGAGTGTGGAGCCCATCACAGGGCTTGATCCTATGACCCTGAGATCACAACCTGAGTTAAAAGCAAGAGTCAGATGTTCAATCGACTGAGCCACTGAGGTGCCCCAAGTTGTAAAATTTCTTTGTGTATTTTGGATACTCTTTATCAGATTTGTCATTTGTAAATGTCTTCTTCCATTCGGTAGGTCTTTTCATTTTGTTGATTGTTTCCTTTGATGCGCAGAAGCCACTTATTTTGATGTAGCCCCAATGGTTTATTTTTGCTTTTGTTTCCCTTGCCTCAGGACCTAGAAAAATCTTGCTAAGGCCAATGTCAGAGAAATTACTGCCTGTGTTCTTTTTTCAGGATTTTTATGGTTTCAAGTCTCACATATAAGTCCTTAATCCATTTTGAGTTTATTTTCATGTATGCTGTAACAAACTGGTCCAGTTTCATTCTTCAGCATATAGCTGTCCAGTTTTCCCAACATCATTTGTTGAAGAGACTTTTTCCCGTTGGATGTTCTTACCTCCTTTGTTGAAGATTAATTGACCATATTATTGTGGGTTTATTTCTGAGCTTTCTATCTGCTCCATTGATCAATGTGTTGATTTTTGTGTTAGCACCATACTGTTTTGATTATTACAGCTTTGCAGTATATCTTGAAATCTGGGATTGTGTTATCTCCAGTTTTGTTCTTTTTCAAGATTGCTTTGACTATTTGGGATCTGTTGTGGTTCCATTCATACAAATTTTAGGATTGTTTGTTCTAGATCTGTGAAAAATACTGTTGGTATTTTGATAGGTATTGCATTAAATGTGTAGATTGCTTTGGGTAGTACATTTTAATATTTGTTCTTCCAACTTATAAGCATGGAATGTGTTTCCATTTCTTCATGTCATCTTCAAATTATTTAATCAGTGTTTACAGTTCTCAGAATATAGATCCTTTCTTCTTTGGTTAGATTTATTCCTAGGTATCTTATTATTTTTTGGTGCAATTTTAAGTGGATTGTTTTCTTAATTTCTCTTTCTATTACTTCATTAGTGTATACAAATGCAATGGATTTCTTTATACTGATCTTGTATCTTGCAAACTTACTGAATTCATTTATCAGTTCTAGTAGTTTTTTGGTGGAGTCTTGGGTTTTCTTTATGTAGTATTACATCATCTGCAAATACTGAAAGTTTTACTTCTTCCTTACCAATTTGGATACATATTTATTTTTGTTGTCTGATTGCTGGGGCTGGGACTTTCAGTACTATGTTGAATAAAAATGGTGAGAGTGGACATCCTCATTTTGTTCCTGATCTTAGGGTTGAAATTTTTCAGTCTTACACCACTGAGTATGATGTTCATATATGATCTTCATTATGTTGAAGTAGGTTTCCTCTATTTTGTTGAGGGTTTTTCTCATGAATGGATGTTATATTTTTTGAATGCTTTTCCTGTATCTATTGAAAGATCATATGGTTTTTTATCCTTTCTCCTGTTGATATATCATACTGATTGATTTGTGAATATTGAACTACCCTTGTATCCCTAAAATAAATCTCACTTGATTGTGATGATTATTTTAATGTATTGTTGGATTCAGTTGACAAATATTTTGTTGAGCATTTTTTTTTTCATTCTGGTTTTAGTTTTCATTTCTCTAATCGCTAATGAGGAGTATTTTTTCATGTGATTATTTGCCATCCATATATTTTCTTTGGTGAGGTGACTAATACTTTTGCCTATTTTTTAAGAGAGATTGCTGTTTAATACTTTTGCCCATTTTTGAGAGAGTTCTTCATATTTTACTTAAGAAATCTTTGGTCAAGGTCACAAAGATTTTATGATTTTTCCTAGAAGTTTTATAATTTTATGTTTTACATTTAAGTCTGAGGTCCATTTTGAGTTAATTTTTTTGTATATAAGTAGGATGGAGTTCATTATTTTGCATACAAATTTTCAATTTGTTGAAAAAACTATATTTTCTCCACTGAATTGCCTTTGCACTGTAGTAAAATATAAATTGTTCATGTATGTATGTGTCTATTTCTGGACTCTGTTCTGTTCTATTGATGTATTTATTATTACACCAATATTGAGTCTTCTGACCTATGAGTGTGATTTATCTCTTTATTTACTTAGATTCTCTTCAATTTGGGCTGCCTGGGTGGCTCAGCAATTGAGCGTCTGCCCTTGACTCAGGGCGTGATCCTGTGGTCCCGGGATCGAGTCCCATATTGGGCTCCCTGCGTGGAGCCTGCTTCTTCCTCTGCCTGTGTCTCTGCCTCTCTCTCTATGTCTCTCATGAATAAATAAATAAAATCTTAAAAATATATATTCTCTTCAATTTCTCTAAGCAATGTTGTGTATTCTCAGTACGCATGTCTTTCAAATCTATTGCCAAATTTATTTCTAAGTATTTCATATTTTTATGTTATTATAAATAATATTGCTTAATTTCCATTTCTGATTGATAATATATAGAAATACAATAGATTTTTGTATATTAATTCTTGAAAGCAGCCACTTTGCTGAATTCACTTTTCCTAGCTGTTTGTAGGTTCCATTAGATTTTCTTCATATATGAGTATATACTCTGTGGAATAAAGACAGTTTTGTTTATTCCTTTCCAACATGGGTGTCTGTTATTTTTCTTTCTTGTTTGATTGCACAGGTTGGAATCTCCAGCAGAATGTTGACTAGAAGAGGTGACAGTTCCTTGTCTTGTCCTTGATCTTAAAGAGGCTTTCAGTCTTTCACCATTAAGTATGACACTAGTCATAGGTTTTTCAAAGGTGCCTTTATCAGTTTGAGGAATTTCCCTTCTATTCCTAGTTTTCTGAGAGTCTTGATCAGGAATGGATGTTGGATTTTGTCAAATCTCTTTCTGCATTTATTGGGGTGATCATATAGTTATTCTTGTGCAGTTTGTTTGATTTTCAAATGTCAAATCAGCTTTGCATTCCTAGGATAAACCCCACATGGTCATGAGGTATTATCCATTTTACATATTGTTGGGTTTGATTTGATAAAATTTTGTTTAAAATACACTGTTACAAACAGAGTGCAGGAGAATTTTTAGGGCAGTGAATCTAGTCTCTGTAATACTATCACGGTGGACACATGTGATTACACATTTGTCCAAACCCACAGAACGTACAACACCAAGAGTGAACCCTAATAAAAACTAAGGACCCAATGTAGGTTCATCAATGATAACAAATGTACTGTTTGGGTGGGGGTTATTGATAATGGGGAGAGGTACACATGTGTAGGGGAAAGAACTACAGAGATCTTTCCATATCGTCCACTCAATTTTGCTGTGGACCTAAAGACGTTTTAAAACATAAACTAGTAAAAAAAGTTCTGGAATAGATAGTGGTGGGTAGTTGTGCAACAATGCAAATGTGCTTAAAGCCACTGAATTGTACACTTTAAAAATGATTAAAATGCTAAATTTTGTTTTATATGTATTTTACCACAAAATTATTATAAGGTCTTTGATGAATACAAAAGAATATAGCACCTAATGATAAAAATGAACAACCATGTACCCACCACTAGATTAGGAAATAAATAATTATTATACATAAGTCTTGGGCACTTTTCTGAATTATACTCTCTTCCTCCCAAGGATAACCATTCTTCTGATTTTATGCCTACCATTTCTATGTTTTCCAATCTTGATATATCCCTAACTAATATATCAGTTATTGTATATCCTAAACTCTCTCTCTATATATAATATCTGGTATATATCCCACAAGTGCTCCTTCTTACTTAGAGCTATGATTTTCAGATTTATCCACATTGATACATGTAATAATAGTTCATTTTCATTGCCCTTGGAATGCATTAAGTATACCACATTTTATTTATCAAAACAATACAGTGTTAATTTTTTTTTAATCAGGCAAGCTCTATGCCCAATGTGGAGTTTGAACCCACCAATCCCAAGATCAAGAGGCGATCAAGTCATGCTCCACTGACTGAGCCATCCGGACACCCCAATACAATGTTACTTTAAATAATCTGATGTTATTTTGTTAAAATATCAGTATCTTAAATAAAATTTGAACCCTGTTTAATTCTTGAATGGTTCAGAACACAAAATCTATAGGATCTATAGAAGTTTTATAGAAAAATTCTTTTAAAATAAAGGCTGATGTGGAACTCCTATAAATTTATTATCTGCACTACACACATTAATTATGCACTTATATATTGTTTTTAATTATAGAACTTATTTAGTATTGCTTCTCTAATTAAATTATACATTTGCAGGAATCACGTTTAATCTACCTTCTATGTTCCTCTCAGCACCTAGCACAGTAGATGGCTACCAAGGCCCAGACTTTCATTAGCAAAACACTCACTGAGATGGTTTGATTGAATGAATTCATTCCTGTTCCTCAGTGTCTCTCAGCACTGATGATTTCAGGATTGGACTTTTTGAGAGTGATGATAAAGAATTTAAAATTACACTTTTTTTATCTTTTCTACCTCCAAGTCTTGACTTGTCTCCAAGCATGAAAATAGCCAGGGGAGAAAAGCAGCAGGGGCTGAAAATCAGAGATGGGGGCAAATTAAGTCCAATGGGTTCTAGAAAAGGCAGCCACTGAGTGGTCTCCTATCTTTGGTTCAAGTCACCCATGCACCTGGAGCACCCAGGTCTCATCTATGAACATGACAATGGCATTTGCAAGATTAGATCACTATTGTTAGTTTAATTCTATTGAATTTTTAAAAAGATTTTATTTGTTTATGAGACACACACAGAGAGAGGCAGAGAAAGACACAGGCAGAGGGAGAAGTAGGCTCCCACAGGGAGCCCAATGCGGGACTTATGGACCACGGACCCCAGGACTCCAGGACCATGATCTGAGCCAAAGACAGATGCTCAACCACTGAGCCACCCAGGTGCCCCTAATTCTATTGAATTTATACTCATGCTTGAGAAGTTACAGTCAAAAATTGATGGCATTTAAAACTGTTTGTTTCTGGGATACTGAATAAGAGTTTAGGAGTCCAGAAGAGCTATGATATCTTATGTACTGTGCAATCCTACTTGTGTAGGATTATACTACTACTTCTTATGTTCTTATCAGTAGATGGACATAATTTTTATATTCAACCACTTGTTAAAATAGAAGACAAGAAAAAGACTGGAGAGATAGAATACAACACTTTAACAACTGATAGACTTAATCACAAGTAATTTTTTTTCTGTGATCTTACTTTTCTAGAGCAAATATTTATATTTGCTTTCAGAAACAAAAGGCATTTCTAAAGATCCAAACAAATCATAGTAATAGTTATAATGCTAGCCATGTCAATAACCAAGTTTTTGGCCTAGCTTATCTGCTAGAGTGAATCAGTTCTCAACTGATGTTGTTCAGTTTACTTCCCAGAAATCCCCAGTGAATGACAAAATTTTGTCACATCTGTAGATAAAGTAAAATGGTTGTTTCGGATATAGTATTAGAATTTTCTAAATTCTCTCTACTGAGCAAAGTAAGGGTCTGTGGAAAAAAAAGTAAACCAACCTGAGTTCATTGCCTAGAATATAAAAATTCAAAAGCAAAAAAAAAAAAAAAAAAAGAAAGAAAAAAGAAAAGAAAAACAGCCAGCCAAGATTATAGGAATATCTGGAAACACAGTGGGGCAAAAGTGATAGCTTTGTTCAGAAATGTATTAGAAAGCCCAGAAGGGACAGCATGAGTGACTGTGGTTGATATCCTAGATCCGTTGCTATGATTCCCTAACCTATCAGTTAAAAATAGATATCTCTGTCCTGATTCAGAATAAGAACACAATAATGCGTATCCTTCCTAAGGATGGCAGAAATTCTGGTGCTACCCAGTAAATGCTGGCATCCAGTGGCACTGAAAAATGAGTAACAATGATTCATACAGTTCTGTTAATAACTAACTTTAGTTCATTCATTTTTCACTGCCGTAGAGTACCTCATTGTTGAATATACAACACCAGGCATTCTAGAATAAAAAAAATTGACTAAGGGACCCCTGGGTGGCTCAGCAGTAGAGCGCCTGCCTGCGGCTCAGGATGTGATCCTTTTCTGGGATTGAGTCCCACATCAGGCTCCTGGCAGGGAGCCTGCTTCTCCCTCTGCCTGTGTCTCTGCCTCTCTCTCTGTGTCTCTCATGAATAAATAAGATCTTTAAAAAAATAGACTAATATTTATATGTTGTGCTTAAGGAAAAAAAAACAATAATTGTATTCTTGAGAAATAGTGCAGGGTATGTGGCAAAGAGCCACTCCCAAAGCTCACACCTTGGCATTACCAGTGTGACTCTGGATTGGTTACTTAACCTCTCTGACCCTCGTTTCTTCATTTGTATGGTGAGGATGACAATAGCACCTATCTCATAGACTTGTTACAATGGTAAAATGAGGTCACACATGTAAATCGTTTGGAACGGTGTCTGGCTCATATTTAAGTGCTCAGTAAATATGATTCCACCATAAGAGACAGAGATATGGAATGAAATCTAGATATTTCTGGAGGCTTAAGTGTGTATAAGAGGGTATTTTGAGAATTGTCAATTAATGAGCTAGTGAGAAAGTATTGCTCCTAATACTTCTGGAGAACGGATGATGATAAATCTCGTCTCTTCCTTGTATGGTCTGTAACATTTAAGATAGTACTAAGTGGACCAAAAAGAAAAAGGGAAAAGGATAAGCTTTAAGAAAAGATTATTTGGGTCCAGCCCTTAAATAAAAGAGGTGACTATCTCTCATTTACATTGTAATCACAGACTTCATGTAGCAAGTCCATTAAGGATATAAATTTATGATGTTCTTTAAAGAAAATTTATCATCATAAAGCCTCCTAAGTGAATTAAAAGCTCAATGAATAATTGGAGATTAAATCATCATCTTATGGAATGGGGCCAATTCACTGCTGAAAACCTACAGCTATCTCCACCCTTACCCTGGAGAAAAAACAAACAGAGGGAAAGGAAGGAGAGAATTTTCGACTATGGAAACATTCATTGTGACATTTGTGAAGGGAGAATGAATATGCCTTAGCTGTTCCACAAATGGGAGAGAAAACAGGGTTTTTAAAGGAGGTTCCTTTATTTATTATGGGTTACAAGTTTATGTTGAATGTAGAAATAAGCCTCACAAGCAAATATTTACCCTTCCTTTTCAAAATCTGTTACCCTTGCTATTATCCTGAAGATACAGAATTATAGGAATGGAAATGATCTCATGTGCTGGGCATGAATTAGTAGATTGCACTTCTAGTCTCTGAAAGACCATGAGTGACATGACTCCAGAGACTGCATGTGTCTTGGCCCTTATGGTAGCTCCAGGTTTAGCAGAGTGCTCGAGGCGTTGAGATGTGGATGATGCTGAGTGAATGGCTATGGAATAAGTAAATGAACAAATTTATGTGTTACCTTGAAACAGTACTAGCCTCATGTATTTTATTGGTCTAGCAAAGCATGTTTCAATGCTTGTCACTTAATAATTCTTATTGCTAGGAAATTCATCTTTATACTCACATCGCTATATTCAAAATCAGTGGTTCTCTGCTTTTTCAAAGACAAAGCCCCCTTTTAATGGCAATTATCATACCCAAAGAAAACTATTGTTATTCTTTTTGTATTTAGTACTTGATAAAATATAATTGAAGAGCCCTTTAAATAGTTCAGTGGCAAACTCCCTCCTTGTCCTTCCTATCAGACCTGGAGTCCACAAATTGGAAATCAACGTGCTAGACTCTGTTCTCGCCACTTTTGTTCTGAATAGAAAGAGAAAATTATTATCCTGAATCCTGCCTCTGAAAATCTTCAATGTGATCAATAATCCCAGCATGTCACTCTAAAGTAGTCTTAAACCTTAGCAAAAAATAAGTCCCTTTAATCTTGCCTCTCAGGCTTTATTTTTCCAGTACTTTCATTTTTCATAGTCTTTTCTGAACCTTCTCCAGAGTTTCCACATTTTCTCCAAAGTTGCAGAACCCACAAGTGGTCACAGCACTCTGGTAGTGCTCATTTAAGAAGTGTAACAGAGTGACAGGCTTCTTAAAGATAGGCACTTTTAAATATAGGAAACAGCAAATAAAAATACAAATCAAGAAATATCACTGAACAGCCCTGGCCTATGATGTTTAGTGGAAAAGATATCGCAATAATTCATAAAGTTACTGTGTTTCTTGGACCTTATCGCTCCCATACTAGTGTTATTCTGCTGTGTAACGGGATACACAGTTCATGTCTCTAACCCGTAAAAAGGCAGGAATGAGTCCCATATGTACCTTTGCCTAGTCTTTATGATGTAGACTCTGATTAGCCTCTGGGCCACACAAGTTGAGTTAACGTGTCTTTCCAAACAATTCTGTTATATCTCATTGCTTGGACTCCTTGTTGGCAGGCTGATGAAACGAACAGTTGTTCTCTCTACTTCCTCAATCCAACGACAGTATCTTGGTGTATGTTCCTGGGAGCTAAACTGTCGCTTCCTTGCTCAGCCTCTTAAAGCATTATTAAAGCACAAATCACATCATTTTTATCAATGTAGATGGGAATGATGAGTGAACTAGAGATTTTCCAAAATCCTGAGTGGGCTGCAAGCTGATGTGGTCATTTCTCTAAACCCTTAGAGCTACTGCACTGTGGTAAAGTATGGAAGGTGTCTTCTTGGGCTTTATTCCCATTAAATCTGAAAGTCCCAGCTGCTCCAGAGGACAGACATCTTAAAATCAAGAGCTAGAGGCTTTCTCAGTCTGAGAAATGTTTTCTTTCTACTAATGCTTTCTCTGACTTAATATGAGTTTAATAGAAAGAGCAACAAACTTGAATCACAAGATGCATTCATTCCTGGCTTTCCCCCTTATCATCTGTGTAGTTTTGGGCAAGTCACTACTTCTTTGAGCTTGTTTTCTCTAATATAGTAATAAAGATGTCTGCCATAAATGTTATTTTTTGAGGATCAAATGGGACAAGGTTCAAGGATATGCAGGATACACTATAAAACAGAGTAAACACGGGAGGTATTATTGTCATTATCATCATCAGCATCTCACAGTCCCATGGTTTGTATGTGACTTTGTCTTCCAATGATTCCACAAAGGTGTTGGTGAACCACGCCCAGTGGGCCAAATCCAACCCATGACCTGTCTTTGGACAGTCTGTAAGCTAAGAATGGTTTTTACATTTCTAAAGAGCTTGTAAAAACAAAACAAAACCAACAAGCAGCAGCAGCAGCAGCGTCAGGGGCTTTATGCCATCCACAAAACCTAAAATAATTCACTATCTGGCCCTTTACAGAAAGTCAGAAAGTTCTATGGCCCTGATTCTACACCAAAGGACCATGACTACAAACAGACCATAGTTGGTTAGATAGGTGGGCATAAGATTCTTCAGTCACATATGAAAGACTGAAAAAAATTCTCAAATCACATGGTTTGGGAGGCCAGCAAATTTATGTACTCAAATTGAGCTGTGGGCACAAATTATGTTAGAAAAGACCAAAGGATTTCACATTTCATATTTTTGTTTCCCCCTGAATAATCTGCTGCAAATAGAATTATCTCATCTCTCTTTTCCCCCTATCACCACGATCTTCCAAACCTCTCAATCCAAACTGATACTGGTGGCAAAGAGCCTCTGACATAATTAAATTGAACCATATGGATTCTGGATCAAGATTAAGAAAAAAAATTAAAGCGTTTATTGTGTTGAAATTTCTTATGCCAATTTTCTGCTAAAAAGGAAGATTCAAAAGGTCAGGGATTTTGCAGTACAGACTTAGTGGTATATTAGTTACAGTAACTCAGCCTGAAAATTCCGGCAGAAATAAATACAATGGAATGCCATGAATTACAAGAGACCACAACTTTAATCAGATCATGGGAAAAGAAAAACATGCATTTGCCTATTGACAGTTGATAAACTGAATCCTGAAGCTTGTTTAGAGCACCAAGGGCTCCCCACCAGCGCCGTTATGTTGAAGCAAACATTCTGAGCTCCCATTTTTTCCCTGCTGGTTGTGATATAAAGGCATACAGAGCAGAATCCTATCTGATTCTTCTTGTAGCTGTTCATTGTATAGTCATTTAGTGGGTGTTGTCTGAGTCAGACAATACCCCAAAGCACGGGAACCAATATGGCTAGATGGTAAGTAATAGAATGACAGAAAATTGCTGAATTATTTTATTCTAAATTCAGATGCAACATTAGAAAACATAACACAAACTTGTGCATTCTGATGTCACAGATCTTATTTACACCGCTTTATGGTAGAAAACTCATAATTAAGGAGAACATTATGCCAGGCATATAAATACTTGTTAAATAAGTTTTACCTCAAGAATCTTACAGAATTCTCAAACTTTTATCGAAACGCAGTATCCAAATTTTAATAAGTTTTGACGCATAAGGATGATGCCTAAGGTTACAAATTCTTCTCTTCAGATTAGTTAAGGCCAAAGAAATTTTTTTCTGGTTTCTTAAAAATTTGACTCCAAAATTCACATAGGAGACAAATACATGGTAATGTCAAGAAGGTCTCTAAAAAAGAAAAATCCTGATAGAAAAATTCTCCTTCCACATAATAAAATACACTCTAAAGCAGCAGTGATTGATATGGTAAGGCAACAAAACAGGAACAGGAGCCAGCTCACTCTCCTGGAAATAGGATCATCTAGAAACAAACAACAGAATATGTAGGCATTTACTCTATGAAAAAAGTAGAATTTCAGATCAGTAATTTGCAGACAAATTGTATCATATGGTGAAAAAAATGTTTGTCATATATAAAAAACATATAAACCATATATACCTCTCAAATCGTATACAAAAACAGATTACAGAAAATTATAATTATTTCAAGTATTTTAAGAGTTAAGAATATGTAAGATACATTTTTAAATAGTGGGACACTATGACTGATATTGAAGAGCCTTAAAGGGAATGACAGGAAAGATTGGATAACACACAATTTCTGAACTGTTTTATGATGAGAGTGACATAAACAAAGCTGAAGGACAAACAAGAAAATAACTGAAACACACTTGACAACGAAGTATTTTCCCAAATACATAAAGATCTCTTACAGATCAACTATTTATTTATTTTTTGGTTTTTTTTTTCAGATCAACTATTTAAAAAGAACTATTTAAAAAGATAAACACAATGGAAAAGAAATGGACAAAAAACATGAATAAGCAAGTCACAAAAGAAGTCCAAATGACCTATGAACATATGAAAAGATGCTCACTGATTATATAAATTGGCAACACTGAGATTTAAAAAGAATCACCTTTCTCGAAGGCAATCTGGCAGTTATGTATTAAAATTTGATCCAGAAATTTTGTTCCTAGAAATTCAACCTACAGAAATTAATAGATAAATGCACAGTGAATTGTATTTGCACATGGTACTAACAAAACTGTGACAAGAATAATCATTCATAGACAGCTGGTTACCTAAACTACATATTACAATCGTTTAAGAGAATAATGGAGACTATAGATACAGGAAGAGGAAATATCTAGAATTATGTTGACTTAACACTCATTATTCCCATGTAGTGTAACTTCTTTTGCTTTCTCCTGATTACTTGATTAAAACAATGCACGTGAATCATTTAATAATAAGACAAAATCTGTATATACTATAATGAAAAAATATGCATGACTTTTTAGGTGAAAAAAGCAGGTTACAGAACGTTATGTGCATTGTGAACGCATTCAAGTAAAAGTTTGGAAGGATATACAACGAAAAGAAGGACAAGACCAGAAGGAGATATATACTAAGAAGTTTGCTGGCTGTCTCTGCAGAGGGAGATTACAGTTGTTTTTTCCTATTTAATTTTTTTTCTTTCCTTTTCCTTCCTTCCTTCTTTCCTTCCTTCCTTTCTTCTTCTTGCTTAACATCTGTATTATTCTTGTAGTGGTAAAAAAACACAATTTTTTTAATGAAAAAAGATTGAATATTTTAACACAAAATGAAGGCACCTATCAAGATGCTTGCCATATAGTAGGTCTTCATTAGTTGTTTTTTTGTTGTTGTTGTTTAGAAGAGAGACCCTTCAAAGCAAATATCAAACGATCAGAAGAGCTGAGGCTTCACTTCTATCTCATTCCTTTCTGTTTGTCTCTCAGTTGTGAAATGGAGAAGGTCTTATTAGCTAATCTACTGAATTGCTGCAAAGAATGTGAAAATAAGTTCCTGCAAGTATAATGTTTTATCTGCTTTCCTCTGTAAATGAATAACCATTGTAAAATTAATAAGCGACAAACTTTCTGATGATATACCACCACTGTCCGGGGCCTTCCTGTAACTCAGGCCAAATTTCCATTAGTCTAAATGTGAAACACCCTCAGAAAGACTGAAATGTTGGCATAAGAATCATTTTTTAACATGTGCCTTCCTGGGTAAATTACTTTATGAAAGAATTAATAATTGGCTCCATGTCTGGAGTCCTGAGAAAAGGGCCGTATGTGGCCTGCAGTGAATCTACAATGCTAATGCTTACTTCGGCAGCTAATAAAACCATACCTGCTGATTATCCAATAGCCCACTAGTGCTCCTTTAGAGTCACCGCTGTTGCTTTTGAATCTGCAGAAGACTGCATCAGAAATACGTGCTGCTCCCTTATAGAACAGACTGAGTTTTAAATCGTTACCGAGTGTCATTTAAATTTCTACGCAGGTTATTTTAAAAATGGACATCTGGCAAGAAGAGTAATGGTTTCTCTGCTCTATTGTGTAAAAATAGATGCTGGCACCTCTCTAACACTGCAAACGGGCAGCCAAACACCACGTGAACTAGTATCACAGAGCCTGTAGAAAGGAGCGTGAGCCAGGTAATGATTCTACGTGGCTGCGAAAAGTAAAACTGGCCTGACCTCATTTAAAACCATGACGTTTATTTGGGTTCAGTTGTCAGGGTATAGTCATCCTCGTCACATTACCAATAACCAAATGCCTCTTTGTCTAAGGTATCTTTTTTTTTTAAGCCCTATAGTCTCTCAAATCAGAAAGTATCGTCATGAGCTCAGGCAGGTCTTTCTTTGCCTGTGTGAGATTTCTTCACAATGCTTAGGAGTGGGGGCATTGAGGAGTGGTGTGTTTTCTGTTTTCATCACTAAAATAAGTATATGCTATAGCAATGCTGAACCCCTGTGGAATTTGTTGGTGCTACTCAAGGCAGCATATGGTGGGGAAAAAAAGAAATAGGCTCAATCTCGGTCTCTTTAGTGCATGGAAGGTAGGTATGTGGGGAGTATCCAATGGGCAATGAACATGTACACTGGGGAGATTCCAGAACTACCTATTGGGATGGAAATGAAGAATAAATGAACCAGGGATGCAAGAATAATCTCTCCCAAATTAAGAAAACACAGAAGAAGAGAAAGAAGGATGAGAAAAGGAGGAGAAGTGGGGGAGGCAAGAAGGAAGAATAGGATGATGGGAAGGAGGGGAGGAAGAAGATCTTTCTCCTCTTGCCAGTGGAAAGATATAACAAAGAACTTTCTTTTAAATGGGATGTGTTTAACTTTTATAGAAACAACACCATCAATCAACTACATTTACTGAACATCTATTTTACACCCTCTTTTAAGCTGTACGAAGTCGTTAGCCTTAGGTAAGGTCAAATCGCCAAACACTGCTCCGGCCCAGAAAAGTTTGACATCTCATCACGAAGGACAAGAAGATGATAAATAAATTTCCGCACAAATTCAGAAAGCACGTTGCAAAACTGTTCATGCGCCTTTGTTAGGTAGTTGAGGAATCATAACATATGTATTATGTATTAGAGCTTCCTCAGAGCTATCCCTCTGGATCTCATATGTCAGAGATTAGGAGACTATAATTTTATTTTTTAAACTAGGCCTTTTAAGACTGTAGCTTTAGCCAATTCCTTCATTCACCTACGGAGCCCTTGCTATGTGGCAGCCCTGGTGTCAAGTGCTAGGGAGATGCAAAAGAGAGGAAGATGGAGCCCTTGGCCTACGGTGCTCACATCTCCCTTGAGAAAACAAACTCGTAAATAGGTAAATCCAGTTTCCGCTGTAACTGCCATTACAGCAAAGAATGTCTTTTTCACCCTTCACTAAGATCTAGTTTAAAAGCAGCCATCTCTAAAACCTTCCCTGTCGCAGGTGGAATTACCCACTCTCATACCCTTGACTGTCCACAGTACTTTATCTTGTTTCTAGCAGAACACAGATTATGCTTAATGATATGCATGCATGAATCCTGGGTGGACTGTAAGCAGTCTAAGATCAGACAGGGGCCAGGTGTCATTCCTTCTGCATCCTGGATGCCTGGGATCATTAGCTGGCTTGGCCTAGATGCTCTGTAGATGTCTCCTAAAATTGAATTGGATTCCAATGAGTCATGTAATTCCTAGTGTGCTGGGTCATCTCTTTGATTACGTGTTCCCTCCAAAGCAGGAATATAACTTTACATTGGACCAACAAGCCTCAAAAAAGTAATCCTTGAGGGGAAAAAAGAGTCTGTAGTCAACAGTTTGTCCACAAATTGAAACTGATGTCAGAGATCTAATATTGTTTTCCTTCTGGTGAATACTGAGCAGACTTTCACGGTGGTAAGGGTGCCGGTGGTCACTGAAACTTAAGGGAGCTGCTATTTCCCAGTTGGGGCTATAATCAAAGGCAAAGGCTTTTCTCGTGGTGCTTTAGTTTTCTATCTTAGAATTAATTCTCATCTTCTTGGGATCCCTGGGTGGCTCAGTGGTTTAGCACCCACCTTCAGCCCAGGGCATGATCCTGGAGATCCAGGATCGAGTCCCACATCGGGCCCCCAGCATGGAGCCTGCTTCTCTCTCTGCCTGTGTCTCTGCCTCTCTCTCTCTCTCTCTCTCTCTCTCTCTCTCTCTGTGTGTGTCTCTCATGAATAAGTAAATAAAATCTTTAAAAAATAATAATTCTCATTTTCTTAAAATCATTATTTTAGAAAAGAGTTACTATGCCCAAGTGAAAAAAATTTTTAAAATACAGTGGTAGTTTTAGATTGTTCTTTTAAAAAGCTAACAAGATTGAGAATGTACAGATACTAATGACTTCTTCTATATTCCATTAGAAATAACGTCTTGCACAGAACTGATGGGAAATAAAAAGTAGTCACTTGACAGAAAGCCTTTTTCCATGTTATTCTAGTCTGACTGCTCCATACCTGGGGCCTCTCACTATCACCAAACAGTAAAACTTGGGAGCTCAACATAACATCCTGTCACTTTTATTTTACCAAATAGGGGTTTCAAAAAATAAAAATCAGAAATTACTATTTATTATCACATTATTTCATAACAGAAAGGACTTTCCAACATACCAAACAGAAAAGGTCCTAATCTCTGAAGACAGACGTTTAAATTGAATATACTTAGCTTTCAAAAAACCCACTTTGTGTCCTTATTATTCTTTCTGCTGCCGACTGGTGAAAATTTTGGCCTGGACTCACAGTGTCCACTACTCAATCTTCAAAGTGTCTGTGCCTTTTCCTTCTCTTTCATCCATGCCTGCATCATTCCATAATCCAACCCCATCAACTGAGCCTTTCCTGGGCACCGGGTCCCACGACCAGGACATTCATCTCATGTGTCCTCACAGCACCGTGGAAGCAATCTGCTCCTAATAGATTAGGACTTAATAAGCAATAGTTTTGGGGCACCTGGGTGGCTCAGTCGGTGGAACATCTGCCTTCAGCTCAGATCATGATCCTGGGGTCCTGGGATCGAGTGCCATATCGGATTCCCTGCTCAGCGGTGAGCCTGCTTCTCTTTCTCTCTCTGCTGCTCCCCCTGCTTGTGCTCTCTCTCAAATAAAAAAATATTTTAAAAAAGCAATAGTTTTATCACATGGAATCAAACCGGATACATACCCCAATAAAAGCTGACAATTTTAACAAAGATTTCACAAAGAAAGAATTAAACCCATAGCATTATCAGTTTGTTTAATGTAAAAAAAAAAAAAGTTTTTTTTTTTTTGGAGCCTACATTATAGAAATGCAACTCTGCATATGTGATGGCAGTGTAGCATTCTAGAAGAATTAAGATAATAGGACATATCTTACTAAAGAGATTTAATTTTTAGAATCAACTAGTGTTAGAGGCAATATCTATACTGTACAAAATCTATATATTTTGAAAAACATCCCAAGCAGTATGAAAGAGCATATGGTGAAAAGTCTCTCTCCCTCTTCTGAACCCCAGTTTCTCAAATCCCCTCCCCAGAGATGACTACAGCAACTAGTTACCAGATTTTTGTATAGCTTTCCATAGTCTATGATCATGCAAACACATATATATCCTTTTATTTCTTTTACAAAAATTATAGTATACTATATATGCTATTCTCTATCTTGTTTTTTTAAGTTAATAATGTTATCTTAAGGCTGGTTCATCTTAGCATCTATAGATCTGCCTCATTCTTCTTGACTTTTACTATATTCTTGACTTTTGTATAGTATTTCATTGTGTGGTTGCACATGAGTTATTTCACTGATTGCCTCTTAAGGCTTTTGTATAGTCTTTGGCTATTGCGAATAGTAGTACAACCAGTATCCTGGTACCCTTATATGTGCGTCCCACTAGGATGTCTTTCTGGAAACTGAGTTGCTGAGCTCAACTCAGTTGAGCATTTCTGGTTCTCTCCTTGCCCTTCAACAACAATTTGGAGATTTTAAAAGACCCGTCCTGCTCACCACTCCACCAATGGGCTCTTTTCCAGACGTGCTAACCCTAGTTCCTTTATGCCAGTGATTCTTAATCCTGCTGCCCATCACCACCACCACCACGGAGCTTAACAAATCACCTATACCAGGCTGAGAGATCCCATTTTCACCAATGATCCTAACATGTAGCTGGCGAGTCTACTTTCCTGTCCCACTACTCCCCCTCAGGCCATCCTCTGTCTGTCCTGAGCAGAAAAATAACCCTAAACCATGAAGAGAACACAATGAACTCCTGAGATCTGATTGAAGTGCTGGATCATTTGTATGAGGGCCGGTTATTTATACGATAACTGTACAGTGTGTGTCTTTGGGGGCAGAGATGTCCCTCCGTCCCTGCCCTTCCTCGCAGCCCCCTCTTTCACCTCTGGACCGGGTCACCTTAAAAAGCCCCGGGGTGTTGCTGTGTCCTGTGCTGCTGTCTGAAGTATGGGCTGGAGAATCAGGATCAGTCCAAGTCAGGAGCCAAACCAGGAGTGAGGCCGTGAGAGCACATCATGGTCTGAACACCTTACGATGCAGTTGTCAGAGATCCTCAGGTTTTCTTTTTTTAATTTTCATAGATTTTTTTTTCCCCTTTCACTCTCTTTTGCTCTTCCCCTCTCCTCCTTCCCCATTCATGCTTCTGCTTGTCTCTTTAACCCACACAGAGACTCGCTGCTTGAGGACCACATGGGGGCTAAGGTATCTGGTCGGAGCAAGTCCTTGAGTTTGGGGCCTGGTAGGAAGTCACTGTGTACGGTTTCCTGGGCTTCATATTGCAAAGCATCTGTCATGACTCTTCGATCGCTAGTCACGGTTAGAAGCTCATCAGCTCCGGAGAAAACCCTTTGCTCTAGCTGTTCACAGGCAGATGCTGGAAGCTTCAGTGGGGGGGTCCTCGCAAGGCTGCTTTCTAACAGTCAAACTGCTGCAGCAGGAGAGTCTTTCCAGCAGGTGCTGTGGCAGCCACAACTCTGCTCGGAGCAAGGAGCATGCGGTCCCAATTGCAAGAGGGAGACACTGCTGCAGATGCTGACACACTTCCATCTCCGGGCTGTGTCAGAACCCCGGGCACCCCACATCTGCGAGCCTCTTCCCACGCAGGGCGTGAACAGTGTGACAATAAGGGGTGTACCGGGAGGGCAGGGGGGGGAAGCTGTTCTCTCCCGGGAGCGGAAGGATGTGCCTTTGGGATGATAAGCTGATTCCATCCCATTAAATCACAAATCTGTCTCCTCTCTGTGCATCCCGCAGGAGCGGCTGGAGAGAAATCGTGGAATTGCTAACACTTGCTGCAGCTGTCAGGAAATGATACTAATTAGTTTAATTTGCAATAACACAAGCACTTAACTCTCCAAATAACCTAAGTCAGTAAGTCAGTTTTTATATTACGACAATGTCATGTTTAAGACTCCGGAGCACCGCTTTTTTGACCTTCGACACACATTCCTGATAAAGGAACACATCAAAGAGGTTTTGTTTTCCTTCTCTGTTATTCTTTCATCTGTTTCAGTGCAAATTATTTGATAAATGAGACGGCTTGGTGGCCTTACGGAACAGAGAAGCAGCTAGGACTGAGGTCCTAAAAAGCACACGTTAGTCAAAGGACTGTACTTGCAAAAAAGACACGATTACTAGATCAAGCAGATGGTACTTCTCAGACCCACCAAAGCTCCTAGAAATCATGTGTCTACAGTCAAGTCTGTCCCTTTTCCTCTTCGTCCTCTGTTGGGGACTGTCAGCCTGGCCAAGGGAGCTCACCTGGGGAGCTTCTCCTCTTACCGGCTCCGCTTCTCCGCAAGGCGCCTGCTGCTCTTCGGGCTCCTTCCCTGACAGGGAGGTCCAGGGTCTCTTCCTCCTTCCTCCTCTCCATACAGTTGGTATCAGTGTCTCTTCCACAGGCCCAAGAGGAAAGAGCTCTCAAACATATGCCTGCGTATTAAGCGTCCTTCCTCTGGGGTCTCCTGGGGTCCCCTGACCTGGGAGTTAGCATCTGGACACGCTTGCTGTCTCTTTCCAGTTGCTCCTTCTTTGTGCCATGTTCTTTCCTCATTCCACACCAGATCAGGGGCTGCTACGAAGCCCACGAACAGTTCCAGGCCTTAATGGAATCCTCACTTGATTATCTGTTCAGATCAACCTGGGATTCCTGCGCTCAGGTCCCTAGGCCACCAAGAGCTTTATGCAATGGGTTGTTATTTTCATCAGAGGCTCAATTTCTCAGGCACCTTTTTATTCATTTATTTTTAAATTTTTATTATAAAGCTTAATCTGGGTCAGTGAAGGCTGTTAAGACTTTGGAAAGAGAAGTACTGGGAATTTCTGTTGTTAGCCAAATAGGTGAAAAGTTGTCTGGCTTCCCAGAGAAATTTAATTCATAGCCACTCAGGTTTAAACTCAGATGTGATTTTTTTTTTAAAGATTTTATTTTATTTATTCATGAGACATACACATACACACACACACACACACACACACACACACACAGAAGCAGAGACACACGCAGAGGGAGAAGCAGGCTCCGTGCAGGGAGCCCGACGGGGGACTCAATCCCAGGTCTCCAGGATCTCATCCTGGGCTGAAGTCAGTGCTAAATTGCTGAGCCACCCAGGCTGCCCCAGATGTAATTTTTTTTAAAGGAAGGATTTTTTTTTTTTTAAAGCTTCCCCATCCACTCCCAATTGTGGTTCAGAGGTAAGAGCAAAATGTTACTCTCTTCTGGAAGATTTAATCCTAGTCAATGAGAGCTATATTTAAGATCAAGCTTCAGACGGCCACAGGATACTGCTCTGCTCTGTCTTGCTTTTTTGATCAATTATTGGGGGAACAAGAACAAATCTTACAGCTTAAAAAAATCTGCAAACATTCAGGTCTCTTTTTCAAGAGGGGTGGGTACAGTAAAGTTGATGTCAAGTCTAAAAATTCATTCCAAAGATGGATCCGAGAGCTTTGAAATGGAGAGGAGGGACATTAAATAGCTACTAAATAATTTCGGCATTTGCCCATCTTGGAAATTCTACCTCACTGGCACACGTATCCCTGAAGCCACTACAGTTAACATTCCGTCAATGTTTCCATCATAAATAAGCCTCAGTGTTGAAAGCTTTATAATTTGGTTATAAAAATTTGCTTTCTACTAAAATTTGACAGGATATGCAAGATCCAATTGTCCCAGGGAGAGATTGTTTTAAAAACATTTGGGAGGAATAAATAAAGAAAGATTAACATATTGTGAAATGAGAATCAGAAGTTTTATACCATATTTTTTTTAGTGGTCTAAACAGTGACATATTTAGATAAATCTTGGGCTCAAAGTAAAATTTTAGAAAGAATCCACTTATCCATTGGTAACTGCTGAATCAACATGTGTCCAGTGTCCCCCCGTATTCAGGGGCATGTTAGGGGGCATTTAGGAATGTAGAGAAATACAGACTATCTATTATAGACTCATAGATATAGGCTATGGAGACAAATATTAGCCTCTTTGCTCTGATTTGGCTTTGCTTGCAACGGTCCATTTTATTTTTCCTCCAACATTTTAAGTAATGAATACCAAGTACCTATGTACAGTCACTCAGCCCAAAGGTAACTCCCATAAGTTTACTAGATTTAGCTAAAATTATGTTAGCATAGAAAAGTTAAAAAGGGGATGCCTGGGTGGCTCAGTGGTTGAGCGTCTGCCGTTGGCTCAGGGTGGATCCAACGGTCCCGGGTTCGAGTCCCACATTGGACTCCCCGCAGGGAGCCTGCTTCTCCCTCTGCCTGGGCCTCTGCCTCTCTCTGTATCTCTCAGGAATAAATAAAATCTTTGAAAGAAAAAAAGAAAAAGTTAAAAAGAGAGAGAGAGAGGAGAAAACTGGTTAGCAGGAGTCCAGGATTCTAACCTGGGTGCTGCTGCCAACTGGTTATGTGACCTTGATTATGTCATTTAATCTCTGTGGAGACTTTGGTTTTCTAAACTGTAAAATGTGAGTGTTGACATTTTAGTTCGTTGCTCCTATCAGCATGGTTTTGTCATTTTAGGTGGACAGGAGATGGTTTGCGGAGGCTCAGAGTTTCCTCAGAACACTCTGCAATGCCTCTGGCTGAATTAATAGAGCCTGCGCGTTCCAAAATGGTTTGGAGAGGGTTTTTGACTCATAAGAGCACACTTTACAGGCAATGCTCTGGGTTTCAGCTGTACCCATGGTTGTAATGATTGGACAGTACCAATGCCTGTGCAGATTGTAGATCTTATGATGCACTTTTGAATACGCAACCTTGTTTAATTCTAACAAAGCACCTAGAACACAGGTATTGGCTCCATCATTTATTAGGAAACACTGAGATCAACCAGATTCATTTACTTGGCCAAAATAGTATGTGCTGCGGGATTCTGAATGTGCATTTGGTCCTCTCTCAGCACACTGCTCCCTAATTTGAATTTCTGAGAATGCCTTTCTAAAAATTAATACAACTAATGAATATAACATATGTTTAAAGATCTACGGGCAAGAGGACATGTCTCTGTGTGTGTGCACATTCACATGTGAACAGGTGCTTTTAAAATTCTTGTCCTGTGGCTCTAGCATTCCCGAAAGAGGCAGCAAAATATCCTTGTACTCGACCTCTGTGCTTTAGCCCCAGTCAACGTTCAGCTACAGGCCTGTTTAATTCTAGCTGCCAGGAGTCTCTCTCTCTCTCTCTGGCTTGTACAGCCTCTTCAGAGCAGCCAAGAAATACAGAAGCTCTTAGATTCTTACAGCTGAGGGAGATTTTTTGACATTATTCAGGCCCAGATTCTCATTTTTCCAGAAGAAGAAATTAAAACCCCAAAGACCTGAGAATTCCTCTAACTGGCTGGCAGGAGAGCGGGGACCAGAACTGGGTCTGTAGCGTGGGACCCAGGGTCACTCCTGTGTCTCCGGGGCAGGCTTACATCTTCACTTAACAGTCCAACTGGACGCCTGCAGAGAGAGGCCTCGGGAGCCTATTGTAATGAGTGAATTAAGCTCCTCGCTGAAGGCCTAGCTAGGGTACCTGAGACAGGCAGGTGAAGCTGCCTCTACTCCTTAGTTTTGCGCACATCACATGCATTCATCTTTCCGAGAAGCTGCCTATTTTCCTTAGTGTCATTCGCCTCCTGCCCCCATTTCTACACTTTTCTGTTTCCTTCCATCCCACTCCCAACATATATACATATGTGACATAATGACCACGCACCAACATTTGCAAAGCTTACTTAATTCTTTAAGCTTTTATACACATAATTCTCAATGCTCTGATCTCTAAAACATGAAAGAAATTCAACCTTTAATTCAAAACAGCTGATTTGGGGTTCTTTGTGTTCAGAGCAAATTTCAAAAGCTGCTTTCCTCTATCATACCCAAACTGACAAAAAAAGATGTTTCATGACTTGCTTGGATTGCAGTAGGACGGGGTAGGGAATGGCATAGGGGAAGAGCATAAGGGGAACGGAGACTGAAGATCCACCATCTGCTTTTGCAAAGGCACGAGGCAGCAAGGCCAACTAGAATGCAAGATGGCCCTCAGGATTTCTGGTCAAATGACCAATGTCTCGACTTTAGAGAGAAATAAAAAAGAACAATGCATTCACTTACCAGAAATATTCAGCAGTTTTGCATCATAAATCAGTTGTTTGAAACCAAAAAAACCTAGCTATTATCCTCTCTTATTACACAGCAACCACAATAGTGTAGTGAAACTGAGATTTTGGGCTCCTCCGGGGGGCGAGGCCAGACCTGCTGGGAACGGTACCCACAGTGGACGACGTTCCAGTTTTGCTTCTTTAGTCCACTATTATTCAGAACCTGCCATAACCTGGATCACATCCCTCGTTCCTAAGAGGTGTCACTTGCCTTTGTGATTTTTGTCTACACTTCAATAAACAGAATCCAAAGATTCTGGGGAATTAAAGAAGGTCTTGGAACCAGGCAAGTCAATGGAAGACAGTGGGCGGGGGACTGATGACACAGACTCACCTGGGTGCAGGGCTGTTGGGCGGCACATGGGGACCATAGGAAAGAGCCGCGGACACGCTCGGGCCCGAGGGACACTGCGTGCACCAGCCTCTCCGGGAGCACAGCCCAAAGAGGGGGAGATCTGCAGGGACACGCTTCCTTTCTTGCCTTCGCTTTGGGATCTAGCTGCCGCCGAGGAAATTCAGCAGAATGGAGCTCCTGGAGGCTGGAAACGTGCAGCCCACACCCCGGCCTTCAGTCGGGAAAATATAACACAAAAAATTAAAGGATGGCTCCGTTGGCTCGTGCAGCAGCAGGACACGTGTGCTACCTGCGGTCTATGAGGTGTAAATTCAGTTTGGGTTGCGCAGTGATTCCTGATATGTAAATTATTTGCAATTAAGTAACCTAACGAGGCCCGCTTCTTCCCCAGCAAAAGCCACTTAGCATATTGAGGTACACAGGTGATCTCGGCCACTCTCTGCCTTCTCCAAAGACCAGCTTCAAGGCTAAATGTGTTTGTTCAAAATGCCTCCTCCCCTCAAGTCACCAGGGCTGCTCACTGTAACCAGTAATTTAGAAACAATAAGGACACTTTTCAGTAGAATTATAATGCGGTCGTCTGATACCCAGAATGCCCCCTTGTCGAAGCTTCACTTATAATCAACATGAGAAATGCAGGGTGAGCTGGCGGTGGCCTCGGAGAAAGGGGTGGGTGGAAGGGGGAGTCTGAGCCACATCAGTGCCCGGCTGATGGAACTTTCTTTTTTTCCCCCTCGAACACATCAATACAGAATTATCCCAATCTAGGCACACCCCACCCCCACCCCCCAACTTAGATTGCTGTCACCTTTCCTGGCAGAAGAAATCAGTAACAGATGTGCCAGGCCTAGAGTAAGAAAACAGTGATCATCGGCTACTTTGTAATATGCCCCAAACTAATCCTAGAGCTTACATACAATTAAATTAAACTATGTCGGGATTCACGCTTCAACAAAGTCTAACACTTTGGAAAATTCTACCTCTTGATTTTAATAAGTAAAATTTAAGATTTTCCCTGGAAAGACTTCACAAATGCTAGACTGACTCTAAATCTCCCATTACCCATCACAACCCATGCTACTGATTCGTAGCTGCTTATGTCGGCGGAGTGCATGTTCCGATGAGACAAAGGCACTCACATTTCTATCTTCAGGGGTCTGAAGGCTATTGGGGTCTTCTTTTAAATGACTCTCATTAGAAACATGACCGACAACCTTGCTTAGATTCTAAAAGGCCAAGTCCGGGGAGAAGCTGGCAGCGGGCAGCAGGTGTTAGGTTACTCTTGTACGACGACAGCGCTTATTCCCACCTGGAGGGCAACATGCAGTTCTGGTCACTGCATCTCAAGAAATACAACACAGACTGTAAGTTTATCCATAGAGAACTATGGGGAAATGATCCTGTGAGTTTTAAGGGGTTTCTCTGCTGAGACTACACTGTAAAAGTAACACATTTCTCTCCGCAAAGATGAAAGCTGATCAAAGTGAAATCATGAGAGGTGTCAATACCCATTCATCTAAACTCAGATTACCGGATCTAGGGAAAGAATGGTTTTAGATCAAGTGAAAAGAAGTTCAAGTTTCATAATATTTTTGAAAACTGTGTTACCTCATATATTTGAAAAATCAGATTATTCGGAGTTCAGATGGAATTAGAGACGTCAATTTCTAGTTGGTTTTGCAGGGAACACGGGGCTCCCCGGGAATGCCTTTTTAAATTTTCTTCTGTGAGCTCATGAGGATGGCCATAGCCTCGGACACCGCTCTCTACTAGAGAAGTATGGAAGGTGTGACCCAGGATGGCATTCCTTTTGTTCCTATGACTTAGAAGAGTTGGAAGGAGGAGTTGTAAAATTTCATTGGACTCGCAGGAAACCATAGTCAGGAGGCTTTGGGAGCTGACTTTTTCTAGCAGGAATCAAACTAGTCACGACACATCATTTATCACAGGACTGTTACAGTGGCTATAATTGTTCCCTTTCCCCAAAGAACAACGCTCAAGTCTGAAAAATCTCGCTAATGATAACTTCTATATAAATGTAAGAATTGTAGGGAAGCGCATTTTATTTAATGCATAAATAAAAGCTAAAATAGAAGAAAAGCTTTGGTGCCATTTTCTTTGCTTTAGTCAGTGGAAGATCATTATTGCCACTTAAAAACAAAGTTTAAAAGTGCAGTGGAAGGTTTATTCAGGAATAGCATAAGCCTTGGCCTTCGGATGCCATATAGGGTGTTTTTCAAATTGGACATTCGGTGCCTTAGGCCCTCAGAGGACCCAGAGATAGTGATTTCAAATGTCTCTCCTCTAGGGAGTGCTTTGACCAACGGCCACCACCGCTGGGGGACGAGGGAGGTCGTGCTGCCAGGGGGTTCACTGAGCCCCAGGGTTCCTGCTCTCTGGGCTTCTGGGGACCTGGAAAAGTTGAACACATAGTTTCATCACGGCTTCCCCTTCTTGAGGTCCCATTGGTGTATGATACCAAGACAGACCCCAGGATTGGCCATTGTCGCTGACACCCCCCCAGCTGCAGCTGTTCAGGCTCGCAGGCCGGTGGGAGTGGGGTGGGGTGGGGGGGTGGTAGGGAAACCAAAATGATGTAGTGACTTGTTTTGTTCCTAAAAGACCTTGATGCCCGCTTCTTCCCCTGAAAGAAAGATGCTCTCCATCACATGCCCACTGTGAGTAACTGAGAAGGAGAACAGAAAAGGGCTGGGAGATTAGGAAGTCGAACAATGTGTCCCTCTTTCCTCCATCAGCCTTTGCAGGGCAAATGCTACCCAGGGCCCCACTGCACTGAGGATTTTAATTTGCGAGGATGGTGGTGGTGGCTCTGAATGTCTTATTTTAGGCAAGTTGGTTTCAGCAGGACTAGGACCCCGGGGTCCCCGTGACCCCCGAGCCCCCACCCCAATTCTCATCGCTGTTCCAGGGGGACGCCTCTCGGGTCAGACGGTGTTGGGCACCTCGGCCTCTCTTGGCCGTGCTTAGGGGAGGGGCTTGGGTACAGAGATTTCTTTTTTATTTCAATTTTTTTATTTTTCCTAAATGTTAACTAAAAGTACCTTATCTCCGCCACTGCCCTAACTACCTCACTAATTCCGGTAGCAGAGTCCTGCTGCTAACGAAATAGCTGATTTCAACAAAGCAGGAGTATTTTTAGAACAATAAAAAAACCCTATCCATGATATCTAATTATGCAAACTGTGAACAAGAAGATGCTAGTCTTGCATCAGTGGAGACTTGACTCTTGTTATAATTTGCTCTTTTTTCGCAGCAGAAAGCCCTTCTTTTTGGTCGCTGTACTGCCTTCGCGTGGCGCGGCGCTCCTGGGGCCCTGGCACAGGTCACCGCCAAGTGGCTCTGTCGCCGGGCAGGCTGCAGTTGGGGAGCGGCCGGGTGATGCATTGTGATGCAGATTACGGTGGTTTGCTGCTGCCTGATTCACAGATATGATTGCATCTAATTTCAGAAATAAGTGGAACCGTCTGCTCTTTTGTGTTAGCTGAAAAGCTGTTCGATGGCATTCAAATGACTGCTGCCTTTGCCACCCAGAAGGAGAGAAAGGACCCCCCCACCGCGCAGGGTGCCTCCCCGGTAGCCTCCCTTCCAGCACCCTGTCCTCTGTGCCAAGCGTCGGCCTGCTTGGTCTTCCTTCCGAGGGACAGCACGGCCCGGGGGTGGGGGGAGTGGGTGCATTTTATTAGATCTTCCCATCTCTTCCTGTCTGGGTGTTGGGGGGGGGCACATGCAACATGCTGCTGACTCCTCGAGGAAACATCCCCAGGTAAACCCTTTGGTGAGAAGGTCCTGAGAAAGGACTTAGTGTCCCCATACCCGGCCCCCATCATGAGGCCTGCGGACAAGGGGGCCTCGGCCACCAAGGCCTAGGGATGCCTCTGGTTATTACCCAGACCCCTGCCGGCAGTTGGCCTTGGTCAGTGTGTCAGGTTTTGGGGTAGCTCTCGGGCCCCCCGGCCCCGCGGGCGGGGAGGCGCTTCTCCAGAAGCCGCCCAAGCCGCACACACTCCTCTCCTCCCCTTTGGCCACACACAGTCCTCGTCCCTTTCTGAAATCAGCCTCCCCGTCCGAGTCTGCATCCCCCTAATTATGTGCTTTCTTAAATGTTTGTTTTCCGTTGCTCTAACTTTGGTTTTGCATATCGCTCTAAAAAAGCCCGCAGAAACAAGTTAACTATACTTTTCATTCCAAAGAGAAATTAAACCTAGGTAACAAACCCCTTGGCAGGAAAGCAGTGGGATTTCCCAATGAGCCACATGAACGCAGAGGATTTGGGAAGCCAGCAGGCCCCTGGGACCCACAGAGCACAGAGGTTAACGTGAGGCAACATCCACCAAAGGTCCGCGAAGGAGCCCTCCTCATCCTCGGTGTCGCACGGACACTTCATTTGGTTCAGACTCTGCAAGGAGGCTCATCCCAGGCACTTTGCCGTCCTTCTCGCTTCACACAGAAAAATTCAACCCTGTGTATGGGCACAAGATTAAGGATATGAACCCAGAGGGGGGAACATTCCACCCAGAGGCCTCCTTCCGGCTGGCTGACTCCGTCTCTGAGGGCCTTGGCCCTATCTCTCCCAGTTGCAGGGGTGTGGATGGTTTCCTTGGTTAAATACAAATCTGTGTAACAATGAGCTCTCCTAAGTTGGGGTTACTTGTATGTATTTTATTTGCTCTCTATTTTCTCCTATTATCTTTTTTTTTTCCTATTATCTTTAGACGCTATCCTCTCTTCAGTTTTTAAAATTTACCCAAGTGACATTTGATCTGCGTGGAGGAGAGGATACGATACTACCATTCATATAAAATACAACCGGGACTTTCGGGGATGCCACTGTCCAAACTGTGAATTCCCAAACCGTCTGATGCCTGGGTCATCTGTATGTCTGTCCTTCCCGGTCTTCGAAGCAAAGAGCAAAAGAGCTGAAGCTCTCTAGGGGCAGCTGGAACACTTGGTAAGATGCCATAGGAGATTCTTCTCCAGCACGGTGACTATCAGAAAGCACCTGGCAGGCATCCTGAGTATCCAAGACAGAAGGACCAGTACCCTCTGCACCCCCCACACCAGGGTCTTTACTATGGAAAGAACCTAATTGATAACATCCCACTGACCCGAAGCTCCAAGTGGGAGAAGCAGCTCATTAGGAGACATAAACTTCTTGAAGAGCAGGGGATTTGGTTTCCTCTATGTTTTACACTAATTATAATAGTTAAGTTTTATTCTCACGATTAACCATCTCCTTCAAAGGAAAACACCACAACCTAGAAGTATAACTCCCACAAAATACCTTTCTCACCTTCACTTTGTAGATCCGCCCAACTTGAGACATAAAGGCCAAGAGAAGAGCCATATGGCTGGGTGTGGGGACCAGGAATCGGTTCCTATTTTAACACATAGGATTTAACATAAAATTTATGTTTGACTCCATTAAGAAAGTGTAAGTTGAACTCTTTCGGTAGACCCAGCAGGAACAAAAGTATTCTTTGTTAACCTAGTGATACAGCCTTACTGTGGTGCAGAGACGAGGTCAAGAAGGTAAATGGGACAAGAGGCCAAATCCACAGAAACAAAAGTGCCTTGAATGGGAACTAAGAAATATAGGTTCCCTCCTGGCACCAGTTACCTAGGGAGAGCCTTAGTTGTACCATCTATGAAATGGGGAATAATCCTTCTGTCCTTTACAAAGATACAAAAATTAAGAAGCTATCTCTAAAAGTACTTACAAATAAATCATATTTTCACCTACTGTACACAACTGGGCTCAGGGCACACAGCTGGGGTTTAAAAGTGAAAAGGTGGGACGCCTGGGTGGCTCAGAGGTTGAGCACCTGCCTTCAGCCCAGGGTGTGACCCCGGAGTCCCGGGATCGAGTCCCATGTCAGGTTCCCTGCATGGGGCCTGCTTCTCCCTCTGCCTGTGTCTCTGCCTCTCTCTCTCTGTGTGTGTCTCTTGTGAATAAATAAATTTAAAAACAGCAAAAAGAACAACAAGAAGGTGATTCTAGTGGGACGGGGTCTGCGAATTCCATGGCAAGCCTCAGAGGAAAGCCAGTGACGTTATTAGTTCCACCTGGAGGAGCACTGTGTCACGGACTGGCATTGAAAATGCCCAAGTTACGGAGGGCAGAGGACACTGTCCGTAGAACACTCAGAGCGCGGGGATGGCCAGGTGTGTGGTTGTCTCTCTCCCTGCTGCCCGAAGGGGTAGCCTTCTTATTGGCGTGGCAAGGCCCAAGTCTACATGTGTAAGAGCGGCCTTGTGTGGAGAGAGGTCTCGCCCTCCAGAGCCAGGAGGGAACAACTCGACTTTTCGTGGAGACCTGAGTCCATCACAATATTGCTAACTGCTCTGCGGACGCCTTCCAAGGTGACACTATCCTGCCTCTTCCCGTGCCTGGCTTGCACCACGTGCCAGCATCATTTAGGGCAACAGACGATGGTTCTGTGTCATTGTTTTTGAGTAATGAATGGGCAATTACCAAACCCTTCTGGAAACTCTTGTCTTCTCAGAGCCCTAATGGAGCATTTGATTCCGAGTATTGGGAACGCAAATAGCAGTGAGGGTGCCCACATATTTCAAAGGCTGCAGAAATTATATTGCACAACGTAAACCACCAGAAGTTAAATGGCCTTCTGAAAGGATACTGCTGGGATATTTTTCATCACTTTTACAATATTTTTTTTCCTTGCTGTCATTTAAAATAGATCCTTGGAAACTTGAAACTTAAATCTGTTTCTCTACCAAAAGTTTTCCTTTCAGCACGCACACAGACACACACATACATATAACTGCTTTGTTATTTTAGGATCACTCATGGACTGGTGGCACTGATTTTTTTTTAATCAGAAAAACACATAAAAGCTTTCTCTCTACATATTTTCCCCACACACGCTGTGTCTCACAATGGCAAATTAAAGCCACGTAGACAAAAGAGCGATGTCCTCACTTATTATATAGAAGCAAGGGTGATGGGCACAGTCCTATTTTTCACCTAAGTATCAGTAGAATTATTTCATTTTGGGGGGGAATTTCTTTAAAGATTTAATTTTTTAAAACCAAACATATCAAAAATTAATTGTATGAGGTGCAAGGCTTATGTAATGTTTACAGCCAGAGCTCCTAACAGAAGCATCCTTCACATTTTTGCACAAGAAGACGGGCGAGTAAATCTGATTTTCATAATAGCTTGGATTTACATACATTGTTGGTGAAAGCCTATGAAAATATGCTTTGTATTAGCTCTGCTAACTTTATATTCAGTTTTTCTCTTAAAAATTTAATTGCATTTCCCATTGTTTCTATTGCATTCTTATAATACAATTTGTGTTCCCTTTGGTAGCTAAAATTACACCTGTAACTGTCCAAAACTATTAGTAAAGTCAGCTTAGCCTGTGGGATAAAGTATCTGTCTTGTATTTCAGACAGATTGTGTTCCAACACCATTGTGGTCAGATTTTTATTAAAAATTCTTCATATTTCTTTTCTCTCGGTGCCAAACAGATCGCTACATTTTCAACACTTAATCATCTTCATCATCTAAAAATATTTCCACATTAAACGAAAATATTTAAACTTCTTTTTGATGCAGCAAAACTTAGAACACTGTACGAAGTCTGGTTTTCATAAAGTTTTGCAAAAGCTTAGTGTGCATATAGAAGGGACTCTATTGTAAATAACTGTCAAGGTCGACTCCAGAAGAAATGCAGTGGTGGCAACCGAATGATGCCTTCTCTGAGATTTCAGATGGGCCACTTCAGCAGAGAAGTTTGTTCCCTTTCTCCGAGAAATCTCTTTGGAAAGCTCATGCTGCTGGTGTCAGGTTATGGTTCCCCTCGACGCAGATGGGGCCCTCGGCATCACTGAGCATTTTGAACTCTTTCATGCAAGGTGGGGGAGTGCTCCAAGATGCCACCCCTTCCCCAGTGACCCCAGGCAAAACCCTTAAACACTCGCTGCTGTAATAGTTCGGGTCCACTCTATAAAACAGCAACCTCTCCAAGCATTTAAGAATTTTAATGCAGTGGATTGGTTACACTCCTGTTGCAACAGGGGACAGCTGGGAAAGCCAGGGTTCGCAAGGGTGGGAAGCCACAGGCTCTCCTGGATTGGAGGGACAGGGGAGGAGGTGAAGCCTGAGCCACCAGGAGACAGTCACTGGCTGAGGTTTCACAGGAGGCGGCAAGGGAGGGGACAGCATGGCTCCTAGGCCCGGGCTAGCACGCCTGGCTAACTGTCCTTGTGCAGGCCACACGCTCCCCCGAGTTGTGAGCATCCCCCCTTGCCGTGGGGGCTCCAGGGAGGCCAGGTGAAGCCAGGGACAGCTCTCTGAGATAAAGGGGATGGAGCCTGGACAATGAACAGGGGTATGTGCACGTGTGCGTGGAAGGTCAGGAGAAGCGAGGGGCAGGCCGGCCCATGCTACTGCGCGGCCCGGGGTGGGGGGAGAGCAGGCCAGCTGCTGTGCCACCGCAGCCTGGGGCCCCAGAAGCCTCCAGTTAGCCTTCAGAGTCGACATGGAGGTGTAACCGATGAGGTAGGAAGATAGGGTGTGTTTTATTTATCAATGTGTTGGATCGCTTTATGGCTCTTAAATATTTAGGCATAGGGACAGATGGCCTCTCCCATTTGACTTTTTATCTTGGGCTCCGTGGATGTGAGGGACAGCCCCGGGGAGGAAAGAAATACCCTACAATCTCTCCCCAGTGCCTGTCACTACCGAACCTGATCCTACAGGCTTCCTAGAATCCTAGCAGAGCAGCGCCGAGTGAGAAAGGGAACAGTGTCAGGCCTGGGACACCCTCCCTCGCAGGCTGAGGATCCCTGAGCTCCCCAGGCCAAAACTGTGTGTCCCTTGTGTGCTACGTTATCAGCCTACTATTTAAAGCAAGCCATAAACGGATGTCCCACTCAGGTGTTTTTTCTTACCCAGCTTTTCCCCTTCCTTCCTTCTTCCCAAACTCCATTAAAATGCAAAAACTCCTGTGAGGGATGGCAGATTAAACCCCTACTACTTTAGTGTAAATGTTTTCTGTTAAATATTTTTCTGGGTCTGGAAAGCTTGGGGGAACAGGCTGTCTAGAAAGAGATAGGAGGGAATAGAATGGCCATCTGGTGACTTTCTGCAAAAGTCATATTGTAAAACTAGGCAAATGATAAGATACAAATAATCAATGACAATATCAGCCCTGGGGAGCAAATGGGACAGTAGTTACGATAAAAAGCAAGCTGGACTTGGGGCACCCAGGTGGCTCAGTGGTTGAGTGTCCACCTTCGGCCCAGGGCATGATCCCAGGGTTCCAGGATCGAGTCCCACATGGGACTCCCTGCATGGGGCCTGCTTCTCCCTCTGCCTGTGTCTCTGCCTCTCTTTCTCTCTGCGTCTTTCATAAATAAATAAAATCTTTAAAAAATTTTTAAAAATAAATTAAAGCAAGCTGGACTTCAGTCTGGACTGAACAAATGTATTCAGCATCTCTGTTCCTCAGTGTCCTCATCTGTAAAATAGAGATGATCATAAAACAACTTTTCAGGGTCGGAGGGAAGTTACACAAGAGCGTGTAGCGCGCTCAGCACAATACACGCTAACGTGCCGCAATCAGTCAAGATTTCGTCGTAGGCTGAAGAATGGCCCCTTGAAGCTAGCCTGTCCCAACCCCCAGAAACCCGTGAATGCCCTACTTTACACGGTAAAAGGAATTTCGCTGATGTGATGAAGTTAAGATTCTTGAGATGGAGAGGTTATCCTGGACGATCCAGGGAGGTACAAAGTACCATGTAGTCACTGTGACCTTACAAGAGGGACACAGAAGCATCAGAGTTAGTGGCAGATGTGACAGTGGAAGCACGAGGTCGCAGTGAAGCAGAGCAGGAGAGCCACGAGCCAAAGAACGCAGACGGCCTCTAGAAACCCAAAAGGGCCCGAAAACCGATTTTCCCTGGAAGCCTCCAGAAGGAACCCCGCTGACACCCTGATTTCAGACTGTGATCTCCAGCCTAAGGGAGAATCCGTTTGTATTGTTGTGAGTCACTAAGTGCAGAGTAATTTATCACAGCGGCAGCAGGATACTAATAGGGATGATTATCCAAGATGGCCTGGACTTAGACACAAAGGACTCAGAAATGTGTCTGGGAAGAGAGAAAAGTCTGCTGATTTTATTTTAAACTTCTAAATCTAGGAACAAATTAAGGGTGGCACAGAGAGAGCAAGAAAGACAGAGAGACAGAGAGACTTAGGCAGTACAAGACCTAATACGACAAGAAACTTTCCCATTCACAGGTGTCCAAGAAACTTGGATAGTCTCTAACATTCCTCAGTTGTAGGGGATTTAGGGTGAAATCCAGCTTTCTCTCCTCACTGGATAATTCTTGGTATGAACAACTCCTACTTGCCCATGGGTACCCTCTCGGGAAGTACAAGGGAGCGATGGGAAGCAGGAACTTGGCAGCTGGAGGAGAAAGATCTCCGAAGACTGCTAGCTCACGCTGGCGGACAATATTTCACAAATTTTGTGGTGGCAGGCAAAAACATTTTATAGATTTGATTTCCCCCCCTTATTTTCTTATTTGGAATTTAAAGCTTCTTACCCTTAATTCAGTATCTATCTGGCAGTCACGTATTAAACACCCAGTCTGCGCCCCATGCTGGGCCAAGTACAGGGAGACAGAGACGAATGACAGAGGAGACCTTTCGCAGGAGAAAGCCTATGGTCCAGGGCACGAGGCAGATGAGTCACGGGTAATCACAATAAAATGTGATGTGAACTACGATATATGAATGAACAGAGTGCTCATGTAGCTCATTCAAGAAGTCGGGAAATAATTCTGAGTGGAGTATGTCATCCAGGGTTGCCAGGATGGCTGCAAAGTGACCAAATTGTTGGGAAGTGCTGAGAAGCAAACCCATGCAAGGTAATGGGGTCTCAGAGGGCATGGTGTGTTCAAGGAGGAGTCAGAATTAAAGGTGAACGAGGGGGAGGGAGATAAAAATGGAAAACTCGCCAGGATCAGATCATGAAAGGTCTTAGATGACACAGCATGGAGAGTACAGGCAGAAAGAAAAGAGGCTGAAGAGTAGACACATTTACGTGGGACTCTTGGGTCTGATTTTGCCACTTGTCAGCTGTGTGATATAGGGCAGATTATTTTACCTCAGTTTCCTCATTTATAAAAGACAAATGGCTGATGATATAGACAAATGGAAAGATGGAGATTTTTAAGTCATTCCTGTGTTTCCTGCCCTTTCCCCTGGTTACCGCGCTCTCCCGTGCTCCTCCTTCCCTACACCCACACCTCGGAACTAGCTCCTTTGAACATAAGCTCTCCTTGACTTATCCTGACCTGCGTGCCACCTCTCTCTTAGACACCCACCGAATCTGTCTGCAGAGCATGCGGCCCCAGGACAAGTCGTCAGGACATTCAGATCCTTTGCCTCCTTCCCCCAAGCCCCAGGACCTTGGGCTGCATTTGCGATGTTCCCGGGAGCACCCGAGCTTCTTCATGCAGGACAATGGCTTCATCTGTTTTGCTGTTTAGAGAGATGAGTCTGGTAACATGTGCAAAGGACCTCCAGCTGCCAGAAGGAGAAGGCAGTGACCTGAGGCCAGCAGGGGGGGCCCCGAGGATGTGACAGGAGGCCAGTCCTGGTCTGAAGGAGTAATAGTGCCTCCTGGTTCTGCGGCCTGAAAGGATGGTAGAGAACTTCACTCTAGGATACACTGGGCAGAAAATCTAAGGGGCAGATGCGGGATCCCTTCCCTTCTCTCCCCTCTGTGTGTGAGAAGAAGAAAATGAGGGGGGAGGGTGTGGGGAGAACACAAGCAGACAGCAGCACACTCGAAGGCTCTGCGAGGGAACGCAGTGGGGATCCGGCGTGGCCCCCATCCCTGTGTCCCCGGAGGCCCGACTGCACGGCCGGCCCAGCCTCCTCCCTGGGAGTCAGTCATGGCCTAAACACTTCCCCTCAGATGCCTCCACGGAGCCCTGGACCCCGAATGTCCCACCTGAACCCACCACGATCCTCCCCGGTCCGCCTTCTGTGCTCGTGTTCCCAGACGGGTCAACAGCACGAACACCCGTCCAGTTGCTTGGGTAGGAAACACAGGAGCTCTTTCTGACCCCGCCCCCCATCCCCACCGGTCGATGACTAGGTTCTCTTGGTTTCTCTTGGTTCTGTGTCCTCCCTCACTCCTCTCCACCCCTCCTTCCATGTCTTCGTTCTGGTCTTCAGAGGGTCTTCGTTGCACTATTGCAATAACCTCTAACCACTGGCTTCGCTTTGCTCCGTTTGAGCCTACATGCTTGCCAGAATGATCCATCTAAAAGACCAATGGGGGGCATCTGGGGGGCTCAGCAGGTTAGTGCTGCCTTCGGCCCAGGGCCTGATCCTGGAGACCCGGGGTCGAGTCCTACGTCGGGCTCCCTGCTTGTGGCCTGCTTCTCCCTCTGCCTGTGTCTCTGCCTCTCTCTCTCTCTCTCTGTGTCTCTCTCTCTCATGAATAAATAAATAAATCTTAAAAAAATAAAAATAAAAGACCAATGGGGATATTTTATTCCCTACTTGAGTGCTCCCATGGCTTCCTGTTCCTGTCGTCCTGGTCTAAAGACCAGATTCTAAGTGCCAACAACCTCTGGCCTCCTAAAATAAGAAGAGTGGAGGATCTACTGCCAAATTGCTGGCTTCACATCCTGACTCGTTGCTCTCTAAATGTGCGATCTGGTGGC
This sequence comes from Nyctereutes procyonoides, assembly GCF_905146905.1. Lineage (NCBI taxonomy): Eukaryota > Metazoa > Chordata > Mammalia > Carnivora > Canidae > Nyctereutes > Nyctereutes procyonoides. Next base: position 8,868,520 of record NW_026575132.1, read on the forward strand.
CTTGGTTTCTGTGTCTCTAAAACGGGAACAAAGAAAGGTGGCTCCTTGGCGGGGCTGTGGGGAGCTGCTTGGCACACGCTATATGCTCACTGAGTGTTAGCTGCTATGTCTCCAGCATCATTGCTCACTTTTTGCACATTTCTTCCTTCTGGGAAAATTACAACTAAACTCTTTTCTTCTTTCCCAACTGACCCTTTGTGCATCCAGTGCCCTCCTCCCTACATACACCCCGCTTCCCTCTAAACTTTAATGCTTCATTAAGGACGTGTGCATATTTTTCTACTCTCTTCATATGAAAAGCTCTGCTGGAAGCCCCCCCTTCCTTCCCAGTACACACTAGGCCCTCATTCAATAATTAATGGTGAAATAAATGAGTATTTATCCCACTTTATGGAACTTGCTTTTTTAAATTTTCCTCACTGTTGGCCACAATGCGTATGAAAGTCATCTTGTTCCCCACTGAATCCTGGTATCTGGTAGCAAGAATGGCGCACAGTAGGAGTTAAGTAAATATGTACTGAAGGGGCAAATACATTCGCCACCTCAGATAAGTACTGACTTTTGAAATCTATACACTCAGATGGACCTATCGTGAGTCATAAAATTCAGCAAATTGTGCCAATTTATGTTAGAGGATCTTTAAAAAGATTCCATGTTCTCTCCAAGTCTTACTCTTCCAATCCTCATCCCTTAATTATTAGACATATTGGATAATTTTGAACTCCGGGATTGATTTCCTATGTATCATGTGGCAAAATGTTTTTCGGTGAACTTTAGACCTTCTCTTGGATCCTACCTCAGGTTGTGGTCGGTGTGCAAAAAGTTCTGTTAAAAGCAAGCCATCAGTCCAACCACTTTCTAGTGTCAAGAAAACAAAAATATCTCAATAATTGCCTTGCCTTTCATAATTTTCTCTTTTCATATTAGCAAAATTGCTTTCCAACTAAAGGCCACTTTCACTTTTTAGACAGTGTATCTTTTATTGAATAACATTGAAACAAAGATGAACTGTGATCCAAACACTCCACTACCTAGGGTTTACTTTTTGCTCTATGCTTGAGGACAAGAGTCAAAAGACAAAGAAACAGGTCAGTTTCAGTGAAAACAACAACCATGAAACATTTGCAACGTACGTTTGGGGGCGAATGCATATTCGTGCAATAAAATAAACTTTAAGTAAATTTTTTTTTTAATTTTTAGGAATCATGATTGAGCAATATATACACCAAGTCACCAGATTCGATTCTTTTCCTCTATTCCATCTGAAGTGGAGAAGAATGGAATCATTCATTTAGATGTTTCACTAAGAACTGAAACAAAAAGCGTTGCTGGCTTGATCCTTGGTTATACAGAAAACTTGATTTTCCTTTAACTCCGCGTATCTTGGTGAATTGTGTGCTTATATTTTTACTGTTGCTTTTAGTGACATCTTAAAAAACAAATGCTTTTGATTCACTCTAGATACTTCTTGCCGAAGAAGCCCACATTACAAGCTGAATAAATAAATGGACTAAATAATATATGGTAAGCTGGATCTGACTCCTTTAGTAAGACATTTATTTGACTAAATCCAGTTCTGCAAATTTCATAAATGAGAGGGAAATAGGTGACACTACACCAAGATGTTTAGAAGACCGATGGAGAGGGAAATAACTCAAGACCCTGAAAATAAAGCTGTAAAATATTACAAGCGCAGCCATGCCTTGCTAAACTCATTTTTTCAGGACAGAAAAGCAGATTGTGGAATTATTCACGCCAAAGTAAGCCTTGCCTAATTTAATCATCGAACTAGGTTTCCTAATATGGATATTTTCTTAGACTTCAATTTGTTACATAGCTAACTTATTTTCTAATAGACTATATTGGTAATAAGAACATGAATTACACGCTCTTGGCAGAGAGATGACAAGTTAGATCTGCATTTATCCCACGCAAACTTGGTACCCCCCTTTTAAATTCAGTAAGTTGGGATACCTCTATAATATATCAGATCCGGATGCCAATTGTGAACAGATGGTAAGCCTCTGAACCCCGAGCCCTGCATGGAGCACAGGCCACACTACACTTCTATCAGGAACTGTCCACAGGCATCGTGGGGAAGGATGCGTGGGCCAGTGAATTTTGCAGAAAGACCGCTCAGCTTTCCCTTTTAGACCTTCTAAATGCACCAATCCAGTCGGCTTAGCACACGGAGGACCCAATGCCCCAGTAGATTTAACACTTCGCCCTGGAGAGGACAGTGACACTCGTGAGGAGCCAACACGTTGCCGGTCGGCTCTGAACGAAGAACCGGGGGAAGCAATGAAATAGGGAGTCTGATTCTGAAAAGACCATTATCCACTGTCTCTAAACATGAACCAGGAGAAATATCAATGCAAAAAAAAAAAAAAAAAGGGCAAGCAAGCAAGCAAGCAAGCAAGCGGCAGTTACTATTTCATCGACTCTGCATTCACAGCAGGGACTTACTCAAAAATAATAATGCCTTTCTATGGCAGGAAACCTAATTATGAGGAGCATTAAACACTAAGAGATTGCCACCCTTCACACTGGCTGCAGATCGTTTGTCTCACTTGTCAAACATAAGTTCATTTTTGACACTGATTTCTTAAATTTCTGCTGACTTGGCAATCCGCAGCCACTTCTCAGAAGCTCTGTAATATCTTAAAGACTTCACAGCTAAGCAGTTAGAAAGGATTTGGGGTTTAATTCAGCTCCCTGACCTGTTTAAGAGAATAACGGAAATAAAACAATTTTCGGCTAAAGGCGCGAGAAGGCCTCTCTCCTTCTGAAAGACTCTTTGTACCAGTGCCCTGAACCCCACGGTCTGTGCGAGCGGCTGCTCTGTACCACCGCGCGGGCCCAGCGACGCGCGGGGAGTCACGTTGAACAGCCCGCGGGCCGCTGTCATCAGCACTTAACCTGATGCTGAGCACAAGCCTGCAGGGGCCGGCGGGCGGGGGCGCCTGGGGGGCGTGGGGGGCCGGGACGCGGCTGGATCCGCTTGCCGTCCTGCGGCGCGGGGCCCTCGCCTGGGTCCGGGGGGGACGCGGCCGGGCCCGCGGGGGTCGGGGGTCGGGGGTCGGGGGTCCGGGTCGGGGCGGTCGCCCCCCGCGGGGTCCCCGCTCCCCAGCCCGGCGCCCGGCCCCTCCCGTGTCCCTGCGTCCCTGCAAGGCGCCCAGGCACGGGCGCGGCGCCGCCTCCCACGCTCTCACGGGTCCCTCGGGTCCCTCGGGAAAGCGGCCGAGCGGGGCTGCAGGGCCTGGAGGGGGCGGCGCTCCCCTGGGGCCGGCGGGCGCAGCACCCGGCGCGGGACCCCTCCCAGGCGGGAGATACCGCGGCTCACACCCCACCCCCCGCACGGCCGTGTCACACGCGCAGGCCGCCCACAGGTGCCCCCCCCGTGTCACACGCGCAGGCCCCCCTGCAGCCCCCCCCGTGTCACACAAGCAGGCCGCCCCACAGGTGCCCCCCCGTGTCACACGCACAGGCCACCCCCCAGGTACCCTCCCCCCCGTGTCACACACGCAGGCCGCCTGCAGGCCCTCCCCGCAGGTGCTCTCCACCCCGTGTCACACGCGCAGGCCCCCCTGCAGCCCCCCGCCGTGTCACACACGCAGGCCTCCCCACAGGTGCCCCCCCGTGTCACAGGCGCAGGCCGCCCCGCAGGTCCCCTCCACCCCCCCGTGTCACACGCGCAAGCCGCCTCCCAGGTGCCCTCCCCCCCATGTTACATGCGCAGGTCGCTCCCCAGGTGCTCCCCTCCATGTCACACGCGCAGGCCGCCCCCCAGGTTCTCTCCCCCCCGTGTCACACGTACAGGCCCCCCTACAGCCCCCCCCATGTCACAGGCGCAGGCCGCCCCGCAGGTGCCCCCCCCCCGTGTCACACGCGCAGGCCGCCCCCAGGTGCCCTCCCCCACCCGTGTCACAGGTGCAGGCCACCCCCAGGTGCCCCCCGGCTCCCCCCCGCGTCCCCCACCTGGGCGGAGGCCCCCTGTAGGTGCGCCCCGAATTCCAGTTCGCGGGGCCCCGGGGCGGGACGGAATCGTGGGAACCGCACACGGCGGCGCCGGCTCGGGGCACCTGCCTCCGAGGAAACCGGGATTTGAAGTAAAAAAAAAGAGCCAGCCCGGCGGCCCTGTCTTCAACGTGCGAGGGGCAGGAGCGAGCTCCGGGGGTGCGGCCCGCGTGACCGCGGCGCAAACCTCAGCACATTCAAATAAGCACTAATTAGGCAGGAGGAAGGCCTGGGAGGCACTAAGCACACCCGGGGGGGCCAGGCCGTGGAGGACTTGGAGACCTCACCCCGCACCCCCGCAGCACCCCTCGGCGCCAGGACACCGGGTGCGCTGCTCAGTAAATGTGTTGGACCAAATTCCTACCAACTCAGCTTGACGACATGAACGTGAAAAATATAGATCTTTATTTTGCATGTTTTTATTTTATTTATTTGCAGCAATCAGAGGGGGAAGAAAAATGTTGACGTTAAAAAAATAACCCAAACCCATGGAATAAAAGTAGCCAGCCTATAGCTACTCCATAAAGCCCATCTAAAAAAGGAGAGTCGTTATCCACGAAATAAACACACACACACATTTGGAGCTTCTGTATTCTAAAAATGTAGCAGGTACATCCAAATCAGAGCTACGGCCCCATCTTTCTTGGAACAAACTAGTTTCCACAATAAAACTAGAAAAACAAAAGCCAAGAAAATTGAACAAGAAAACGAAAACACTAAAAGGTGTGATTGCATGTGTTGGCTTTAGGAAAGACACTGAAGTGATGATAAAATTAAAAGATTTTAAAACAGGAAAAGTCTGCAATGTTCGCTTCATTTAGATTATTTCATGTTTCGTTTAAGTGAAAATGAGTTCCATCTAATTTAAATCTTCGAATACTTTTTAAATTATGAGGAAACTGGGCCACAGGGGTTTTTCGCGACTTGCATGGAGCCCTACAGCTGGCAGCTTAGTCCTAGGCCAGAGATGGAAACTCGACCACTCGCTCTGACTTCGGTCTCGCCACCTTTCTCCAGCAACATCGATGAGAACCGTAATCACTGCTGCCAACTTTAGAGGCAGATACTGAGTTAACACAGGTGAGCATCACTGAGCAAACTGATAACTGACTCGTGGAGTCTGAATGGCTAACGGTTCCACAAAAAACAGTATTTCTTATTTTAAGAAGTGATTTTCTTAAACCATTTAAATTCTCAGAACATTATGGGTAGACCGAAAATATGCAGATAAACACATTAAAATATTTTAAAGCTATTTCCTTCTTTACTTACTTTCCAAGACCTGAACTCGGATTTATGCTTCTCTTGAAAGAATTCCCAAGCCTTCTTTTCCAAGCAGCAGGACTAGGCCTCCACCAGGGCCCTGGGATTGCAAGCCCAAGGCAACAGAGAACACAGGGGTCCAGGATCTGCGCGAACTCAGGCCTTCTAGACGCTCAGCTCCGCATCTTCAGGGTTTGGCTTCGGCAAGAAGGAAGCAAGTCCTGATTCCTTCAGGACCGGGATTTCTCCCCGACGCACTAAGTTTATTAGTTTCGGAGCTGTTAATTTGCCACTTGCCTTCTTAGGGTTTATCTAAAAATAGGATGTGGGGGAGGGGCAGGAAGGCAAACCCCAAAACTAAAATGTAAAGGATTGTGACTAGGATGGCAAAAATCATGTCATTTATAACATTTCAGTCAACAGGCTTACTGCATGCCACATCTTCATAGAAATCCTATTATCAAAGCCACCAGACACTATATTTGCTTCCTAATTATAGACCCTGAGCTAACAGTTACTTTTTCTTCCCTATAATAACAACAACACTTTGTATTTATCTAGCGCCTTTCTTCCAACAGGCTCAAAATGCTTTGCAGACATTAACTCCTCAATCCCAGGCCTCTGCAAGCAGCAACGGTGAGGTCTCTTAGTCTCTACGATCTGTGGTCGGAGAAAATAAGGCACAGGGCATCCGGGGACTCAAAGAGGGACCTGGTGAAGGAGTCAAACCCTTGGGCGTTGGAGCTTCCTTCGCTGTTGGCTCCCACTTGGTCAAGTCCTTACCCGCCGCCTGCAGCCGACCAGGAGAATTCGTGGGTCCGGGGAAGCTCCCGTGTTAGGCATTTTCCTCTTTCTCTTTGCTTCCTGATCGTGACTTGTGCAATAATCTTTAGCAGAGCCGTTCATTAATTCTCGTCTTGAGCTTAGCCACAAGGATTTTAATCACATCTATCATCCTCTACCACCACGAGCAACCCCTGGGGTGTGTAGGGCCCCCCAAAGTGAGAAACGAAACACAGGCCTTCACCAGGGAGGCTGGGAATTGCCTTTTTAGACAAATTTAGCTGCAGGCCTGGGGTTTTTACCTTACACTGTTACGGAAAGTTTCCAAATGGATTTCCTCAGTGGGCTCCTTTAAAACTTAACTAAAAATAAAACACAGGATTGTAGAATCTTGGGGTTAGAAAAAACTTGGAGGCCTTCTAGAATTCCTTCTCTAATATTGCTGACATACCATCATTCAACTGTTGCCTGAACATTTCCCGTTTTCAAGGAACTCTGACAACAGCCCATTTATTTTTATAATAACGCTCATTGATAGAAACGTCTTCTCGGGGCTGAAGTCATCTGCCTTCGATCTCATCTCATGCAAGCTAGCTTTGCCCTCAAAGAACCCAGCGCAAAAATCGATCACCTCCATGTATCAGCTCGGCAACTATTCCAGGACACAATGATTTTCCTTCTGAATTTTCTCTTTGCTAGGTTAAACCCTCAGTTTTCAACACTTCCTCACCCAACGTTTTCCAGACCCTTCACCTCTGTTGGCGCCATTCTCTGGTGGTGCTTCACCAGGCAGTAGCGTCCCTGAAACCCGGTTGTGTTCTGACCGGTATAGGTCACTACGGAACTACATCCTCTATGATACGGTCCTCCCTGCTTCTAGTAATGCAATTTAGGACGGCATCAAATTTTGCTAGCCATAACATTCTCCTGGTCACCGTTCATTTGAAATTCACCTAACCCCCTGGGTCTTTTTCACCTTAAATAAGAATAAAGCAGGCCTCCTTCATTCTGTTGTTGCACAGGTGGATTTTGAATCATTGGTTTCCATTAAAATGAATTTGGTTAGTTTCAGGCCCAGCATATTGAAATCCTTCTGGTTTTTATTTTGCCACGTTGGAAATATTCTCTCCGTATTCGAATCCAAAACTCATCTGATAGGTCTTTTTTTTATGCTTTCAGTTCACTAATGGACACAGCTCACCATATAGCTGGTGTTACGCTAGGTTAAGAGAAATACAAAAATAAGTAAGATGGTTGTCCTCAAAGTGTTCACTGTCTAGAGGGACGTAGAGATGAGGAGCATGAGATGCGAAGCCGGAGAGATAGGCGGGGTGGGGTGGGGTGGGGTCTGCTGGGGATGGCCACCACTCCATTAAGGAGGCTACCGTAGGCCCTTCAGGCCTCAGGGGATTTTCACAAGCAGAGAGAATGACCTGACCACACGTCTGTGATAGGACAACGTCCCTGTCAGCAGCGAGGAGGATGGGTTGAAGGAAAGAACATTGGAGTCAGGCCAGTTAGGACGCTATCACCAGATTCAGGTAAGAGCTCGTGAGGCCTGGGTATGGCAAAGGCAATGTGAGAGAAGAGGAGAGGACAGAGCTGAGAGTCTGTTGAAGGTAGAATCAGCAAGATTATGTGACTGATTAAACATGAGGAGTAGCAGAGAAAGAAGTCAAGAGCACTACTCTCAGGATTTCAGTTTCAGTAACTGGGATTATTCACAAAGTCTAGAAATTTAGGAGAGGCAGAAACTACTCTGAGGACTGACGGTTGGAATTGGAAGCTAGAGGTTTGTAATTTTCTTCGATATTTCTCAGGAGCCTGGGATCATAATGAAAGAAAAGGGAATGCTCAATTATTCCAAAGGCAGGATGTTCGTAGTTTAGAAGCAATAGAAGATCAAAGTCTGATACCGTACAGCAGGTGAATGTCTCCCGAGGCAGTAGGCCTGGGTGGGGTGGGGGGGTAAGCTAGTATATGGTGGGTGTAGAGAAGGACCAAGGCAGGAGAAACAGGAAGGCAGGTTTGGTGGAAATTCAAGAATGGAAAAGGCCAAAGCTCAGGAAATTGTGCTAGATCACTAGACACCGGATCACGGACTCCAATTAAGTGCTCAGTAGTACATTCCCTAAAACCTGTTCTTTGGGCCGACTTCAGCCCATTAACCAATTCCCACTCTAACTACACTTTACAATTATCATGGTGACATTTCCTCACCTCCACAAGGCAATCATGTGTGGCTTCATCAGATGCCTGATAATGTTTATTGTGTAGCAGATACTTATTAATAACCCAATAAAAAATGAAAAGTCCTTTGTCGTGAAGGTTCTTAGTGATCCTGTGTTAGCACCCAGTAATCACTGCGCTCTTTTCTAAGTATTTCTTTCTTTGATTGGGTTACCAGAATTTGGGTTTCAAATTCTTGAAACTTGGACATAATTAATAATCAGGTTTGCCTTTCTGTAGTTTCCCCATTTTTGAAAATCAAGAAAACATTTTTTCCAGCTCTATTCTTTAAGCATTTCCCCCTTTCATCATGATTACTCAAAACCCCACAGGTGTCTATGAGATCACACCATGAAATGTTATTTAGAGTTCTGGCTGTGACTCACCTGGGCCTTGAGATGTGAAACAGGTAGATTTTGCTCTAGGACACAGCACCTTCTCTATTTTATTAACCAAACATGCACTATTCTTTCTAGTTTGAGGAAAATAATTTTCCCTAATAAACCAGATGGAGTCAACCCAGGGGTTGAGGAGTTCTACTTCCTCTCTGTCGCCTTTTACATTACAAAATGTCCTAGCTTTTCCTTTGGAAACATAGCTTGAATAGTTTTTGTTTGTATTGTTTGTTTGTTTGTGCTTTTTCCTGTTTTCTCAAGTCTTGGTTCTTAAGGATTTTAGCTTTCCCAGATCTATTATCCTAATTCCTATTACTCTATTGTAGATCGATCATTGGGAAGTGTTTTAGGACAGGCTGTGTCAGAATGGGACCAGGACGCATGTATGTATATGCAACGGATTTATGAGTGAACTAAACCCAGAAAAAACTGTGAGAGAGTGGAGCCTGTGAGACAGCAGAGGGGGAGAGGCTAAGCGAGGATGCCACTCGAGCAGAGGCTCAGCCTCAGCCTCACCCCGCAGTGCTGTCCTCAGCCAAAGCAAGGGAACTGGGCTTTCATAATCCTGTACCAGTTAATCCTTGACTGGGGGTACAGGTGGGGAGCTGGGATGTGGACTGTCAGTGTGGGGGGGAGGGAGTATCAACCCCCAGGTCACTCTGGGAGTGCATGGGAGTGTGTGTGCGTGTGCACACATGTGTGTGCACATGGGCATGTGCTCGGCTGTGCACATACACAGTCATCCCAGGCGATCTTTGGAAGATAGATAGTTACAGGTCTAGCTGGCAGGAGCAAAGGCACACAGAAACTGAAAAGGGAATCGGGGGGGAGGGTTTGTATTGAGTATTGACGGTGTCCGATGATCGTCAACGCGTGACAGTACTCATCTCATTCTATCCAATATGTCAGATGTTCGATTTTCATCTTTGCCATTCTTCTCTTTGACATCTGAGAGCATCAGAGGCTTCCCAGTGCACTCTGGTTGGTTTGCAAAGTGTCTCTCTGTCTTTTCTGTGACAGGATCACTTGTGTCTGTGTTGTCTGAATTCCACTTTTGGAATGCACTGTCTTTGCGCTGTCTTCTCCACGCCCCAAAGTTGCTTACGCCAGAAACCTGATGTCATTCTGGAGTCCTTTCCTCTCCATCAGCAGCCCCTCTTACATCCACTTTCACTAGGAAAGCCCCCCATCCTGTCCTTCCTACCTCCAAAACATGTCTCAAATCCATCTACTTTTTTCCACTTTTACTGCCTAGTGTGAGTCATCACCCCTTGCTCATATTCCCATAAAAGCGTTCTGTTTTCTAGATGTTCATATTTGTGCCCCCTACTCCATTTTCTATACAGTAACTGGAATGACCTTCTTACAACATCAGGTAGACCACGTCAGCCCATTCTAGAACATTCCAAGGCACTTGACTGAAAGTCCGCTCCTTCCCGTGCCTTACAGAGCTGCTGCCTACAACCTGAGCCTTGCCATGGGGCCCTCACTCCTGCTCACTGCTCCTCTGCCACACCCTCCCATACTCCCGCCCCTCTTCTTGACCTCAGTGACTTCCTTCATGGTGTTCCTTTATCTGGAATGTTCTCCCTTCTTCTCATCACTCAGTACTTCACACTGATCTTTCAGATCTCAGTGTCTTTCCCTGCCCTGGCGAAGGTGGTGCCTCAACCTGTTATTCTCTCATAAAATGTACAGCACGATGGGAAAAAAAGGCTATGGCAAGGTTCTTTTCCTAGATAGTATTTATCATGGTTTGTATTTAAATATTCATTTAGGTCTCCCCCCCCTTAGACTGTAAGACTCGTAGAGGAAAGAAATGCCTCTATTTTATTCTTTTATGTATAGCCAATAATAGTTTTTGAATAATAAGCAAGTTCTTATTTTCCTAAATTGCTTTGAAATCTGTCATCCTCTGTTGAGGACACAGGCTTCAATTGCAAAACGACAGCTTCCATTTACAAAACAGCCATTTTGCAATCGGTGTGAAGAGACACTATGCTAAAGTGGCCATTAGGACCTCACGAAGGGACCCGGGTCTTCTCATTTGTGGAGGCTCCTAGTGCTACAAAGTTCTTCTTAGGACTTAAGAGCCTCCCAAAGAGCAATAGCATAGGACAGGGGTATTATGGGCAGAGTCACTGAATTCACATGCTGAAGTCCTAACCCAGTAGCTCAGAATATGACTGCGTTTGAAGGTAGGGTCTTCACAGAGCCAACTAAGTCAAAATGAGGTTGTTAGGGTAGGCCCTAATCCAGTATAGTACCCTTATAAGAAAAGGGGAGTAGGATGCAGGCCTGCGTGGAGGAAAGACCATGTGAAGACACAGGAGGAAGACAGCCACTGAAGGCCAAGGAGAGTGGCCTCAGAAGAAACTAGCCCTGCTGATATTAGATCTCAGACTTCCAGCCTCCAAACTGTAAGAAAATCATTTTCTGTTATTTAAGCTACCCAGTCTGTGGTACTTTGTTACACTGGAGCCTGAACTGACCGAGTCGCTTGAGGAAGTAACATCTAAGGTGAAGACCATTTTTCTTTTCTTCTTTTTTTTTTTTTAAAGGTTTCTTTCTCTCTTCTTTTCCTTTCTTTCTTGAGCAAGAGAAGGGGAGAGGCAGAGGGAGAGAGAGAGAGAAAGAATCTCAAGCAGACTCTCCACTGAGCACAGAGCCCAATGTGGGGCTGGATCTCACCATCCTGAGATCATGACTTGAGCTGAAACCAAGAGTTGGACACTTCACTGACTGAGCCACCCAGGTGCCCAGAAGAGTATTTTTCTTGATGTAGCTGAGGGCCCCACAAGTATGGGTTCACTCTCTATCAGAACAGACCAAAAGTTTCAGGATTTTCTCCACACCTGGATATTGAGTTGGAGCCAGGGCCCAAAGGACTCCCTCTTACTGCACCACCAGAAAAGTGGGTTTTTAGATCTGAGGTCCTCACTGCAGGTCACTGAGGAACAGGTATTGCCATCAGCCACAGGGCCACAGTGATTAAGGTAATGTAACAATTATATTTAGAGTTCTAATTTGAGAGGTAAAAAGTGTGTTTCACCAATATACTCACCCTTCAGCCTCTTCTCACTATGTCAACTATGACGATCACTGTAGGTGGCGGTCTCCACTTCCGATTCACAAGGGAATTCATCAGTTTTCACTCCTCTGAGCATGTCTGCAATCAACAAAGGAGTGGATATGGCCACAAAACTGGTCTCAAAGATTTTTCAGATCTGTGATCCTCAGAGACCCCGTTAACATGAAGTCTGATTTATTTTGTCTGTTACTTCACAGTGTTACTGTCTAAGGTGCCTTGTTTTGAGTTGACACATCTTCCACCTTTTGAATGCTAAGAGTCGTGGGAGGAGTGTGTGTGTGTGTGTGTGTGTGTGTGTGTGTCTATATTTGGTCAGATTTTTCATGACATTTAGTTTGTCATTTAGGTTAAAGATTCCCTTCTAATCTTTCAACATATATATGATTAAGTGACCTTAATATTTCAAAAATTTTGACTCAAGTTCAAGAAAAGCTTTGTTAGTATTTCTTTAGCTCATACCTTGGCTTTAGCCCAGCATATTCTAATCATTCATTAAACCGGTAGCAAAGTTTTACGGGAAAGCCAATTGGGCATAAAAAGGAGGAGTAGGATGAAATCAAGCAAAGGAAAATACAGGATGTAAATCAGGTGAAAATCTACTTAAAAGGGAAAGCTGGGTCATAGTGAACATTGAGCTGGTGGTACACTAGACATCCCTCATTTATTCAAGAAGACAGGGATTAAAATGAGTTGTTTTCACTTTTTGCATGTCTCGAAAACCATATATATTCTTATATGCTAAGAGAATTTTGGACAACAGTGAAAACACATTTTATATATTTAATCCCAGTATTTTCAAATGAGGTTTCTATAATTAAGCCTATTTTGCACTTACAAATTATTAAAAGTTATACGTTAAAACCTGGTCCCTGTGCACCCACAGCAGCAAACTGTGGGTGACCCGAGCCCAGCCAATGGCATTTTAGATAGAATAGGGCCACTCTGCTTTGTGTGCTTCCAAGCATTCCAAGTCTGCACAATTTCACACATCAATTTTTCTCTGGTGTGTTTTGAAATAAAAATGCTACTATTCTAAACGAATCCATATTAAAAGAGTGATACTCTTTGGGACAAATAGTACACACATTTTCATATCATTATTAACACGGTAGAGTTCATTTAACCTCTCAGAAATCTTTATCCATCCAGGAAGCTGAGCCACACTGGGGCTGAGAGATGTGCAGGCCTCCTTCCACTGAGGCTGGGGACAGCTGGCAGGGGCCGGGAGCCGTGGACTCTGCTGTGAGCCCGTGCAGTGCTGACCTCTGTGTGTTCAGCAAGTCAGTGCCTGCACACAACTGGGCTATGAGCATGACAATGTGACAGATGGAAGGGCAGCAAGCCGCGGGGGGCTGGAGGAGGAGAACTGAAAGAGAACGCAACAGGAGGAAAACAGCAGACGCATTGAGTTCGAGCCAATCACAGTGCAGTCTTGTCTCTGCTCCATGACCTGGGCTATTCTAGAACCTTCCTAGGCCCTGGCTTTCCACCTTTCCAACATGAGGGAAATACTGGTAACCTTCTGTCTTGGATTGGGTTCCCAAGGAGACAGACTCTGAGATTCCTTCATTGGGTGGGGATGGCCCTTAGGAGCAAAGAGCCCAAGGGAGGCAGGACTGGTCACTGGGAGGAATTAATTGTGATGATATTTCAACAGGAGTCTCAGTTGGTCCTAGAGGGATCTTCTGACCCTACAGAGAGAGCTCTTCAGAGTTGTCTTGTAATGAGACAAAGGGACAGGTGTTTGAACGCCCACACCAACCAGTGGATGCAGACAGCATCCCCTCCCACAGGTGACCTGACCCTGGAAGATGCAGCTGTCTTCAGCTGCCAGCAATCCCGGGTGGGACTCCATTGAAGCTCAGAGCAGCCACTAATGCTGGCAGCTGGAAAGGGTTTGGGCAGCATACAACGTCCGCTGCAAGCATCCCTGAGCCACTCACGTGTAAGTACAGCCCATCTGGAAATGGCTCATCCAGGATTCTGGATTGTTTCTCTTCCTGGGAAAACTGACAATGGGAGAGTTAGTGGATGAACCACAGGCCTCATCACTGTAGCTGGTCCTAAGGCTGCAAGTGATACCCGTCTCCCTCCTCTGCTACATAATCTAGATTATCTTTACCTTTAGCCTCCCTGCTGGTCTAAGTGGCTCACATGGTGGGATGACCCAGATGCTCACTCCCAAGTGGTCTGGGCCCCTGGTCCCTAGGTCTTTCTGGCTATGGCTGTTGCACATGACCATTTACAGTCAAACTTGGGGAACTGAGCACCAAGAGATGATCCAGTGGGCTCACCTGGGTACCATGTGAATTCTTCCCTATTGTGTAGAGGCTTCCCTGCTTCTCCTGATGATTAGATTATACCTGCCCCATGGTCACTCCCTTGTTTGTCTTTGGCACACATAGACTAAAGTGACCGGGCTGCAGCTATAGCTTAAAGTTGAGAGGAATTCTTGCTGCAAGCCCCAGTGGAGGTATTTTCTCCCTGGGAGCCAGGACCACTAGATCTGCAGAGCCCAGAACTGCAGAGCTGGGCAGCATAAATGTTGGTACATTGCATGGGTCCCGCAGCTCTTTCAGTATCTAGGCTCCACCCTCAGCAGGGCAAGTAGTATATCCCTGGTCTGGTAGTGTTGGGACCTGCCCCTAATTAGTGGTTAGCAGCCAAGAGGGGAGCTGGGGGTAAATCCTAAGGCAGGGGTAGTGTATTTTCTTATAAGGCGGAGGACTCTGCTTCATCTCCAGACAAGAGGAGCACTGACCTGTAGTAGGGAAGAGTGGGTTGCTTTTGCATGAGCCAAGTGTCTAAGACACCTGGGGTTCCAAGGATTTTTAATGCATCTACCCAGATGTCCCCATTCCAGGTCACAGGGTCCCAGTCCTTCCCAGTCAGGGGTCTGACCTGGACATAGCTGACTTGCTGGAGAGCAGATCATTCAAACTCCTCTGGTTCTCAACTATGCTGGTAATTAAGTCTGAGACTGATCCTCCCACTGATCCTCCCATTTTCTTCTCTCCAGCTGCAGGCAATGGGACAACCCTTTCCTTTGCTTCCCAGAAGGCCCTCTGAGTTTGCGAGTTGCCTCAAATTGGTGATTATTCACCCTCATTTTTTATTGTCTTTCTTCAATGCATTGATGACACTCCGCAAGAATAACCTAATTCCATTGTCTTTATAATTATTCCTTTTCCTGAACCTCCCAAACATCTGAGATGTTGCACTTGCCAGCGTATCTTTCCTTGCATACCTTCTCCCCTGTACACTGCCAGCGAACATTTTAACAATTGTGCCGCTACAACGTGCCAGGGACTGTCCACATTCCATCCATTACCAGGAAGGGGGACCTCATTGCCAGTCGCTGGCAAATGACCTAGTTCCCAAATCCTATTTTAGAGGTTACTCTCCAGGACGATTCCGGGCACCAAGGTCTTAAGTTGGGTTCTCAGAGAGGCAGACCCTGAGATGGGGATTTGCATATGGAAATTTCACTGCATGTATTCCTGAGAACAGTATGTGTGGGGTGAGGGGAGAGAGAGTAGGACTGAGCAGAAGGGAAAATTGAACTGCAGGGAAATTGCAACAGAGAGCCCTGGCTAATTCTCTGGGGGATCTCTGGATCTCGGATGACCCTTTGGAATTGTTTGAATTGAAATGAGGGGGGCAGGCCTGTGATGCTCCCTCACACATCACTGGATGCGAGCTGCCCTTGGGGCAGAAACACAGACCTGGTGAGACTGCTGCCTCTGGCTAAGGGCAGTCCTGGGGGAGGGCCTCACTGGGCTCCATCAGCAGTCGATAAGCCTGGGCCCTGGGGGCATAACCTTGGTCCTGAAGAAGGGGCCTGGGAGAGAAATCTGGGGCGTGCCTTGCCATTACATCCACTGATGCTGTTCTGAAAATTGCATGAGATCATGACTGTCGACAGGGCTTTACATTTGTTCAACACTTCATAAATCCTTTATTTTGATTACTTCACAATTTTGACTTGGATGGGCCCAGGCATGGACTCCACTGCTGTACTCAGGAGGAACCGTGTCTTTAACGACAAGTCAGACTGTCCAATGTTTCATGTCACTGGTCCTCACATCGTGCATCGTCGTATTCTAAGACTCCAAATTCCTGTAGGTCTTAGAAAAATTTCTGACCGAGCACCATGTGAAAATGAAGGGCCTGCCCTTGACTTCTTATTTTTTTCCTGCGGAAGATTTTTCCTTCAGTGAGCAGCTCAGGACATCTGAAGGGTTAAAGGCTAGTATCATTGCAAAGTTGAAACAGAACCATAAGTTTAATATTATTTTAAAGTTAAAACGATTTAACATGACACCAAGCTTGAGTTAACATTCTACATGGTTGTAGAGATATTAGGATTTAAACAGATGTCAGCAATTTTTTTACAAAACGGAAATTGAGTTCTACAGATGGTGAAGACTGAGGAGCTCAAAGTGTTGTATAAAAAATGTACACTCAAGTAAAAAGTAATCATCTTTATATTTCAAGTTTGAAGACACCCTTTTGGTGATGAGGGTGATTTTCAAGCTGATCAGACAAAAATCTATTTACCTTTCACTTCAATATCATATTTCTTTTCCACGGATACATTTCCTAATTATGGAAGGTATTTGTGATGTAATTAGGACTTTATCCTTTCCCAGTTCCCACCCATATTCTACCTAATTTTTCTATAGCACAATATCGTTCAACCTGCCTCATCACATTTTCCATAGCAACAGGCCATGGTGTCGTAAAAAACCATCGCCTTCTAGATTTTTATTATTTTCTATATATAGTCAGACTTCTTTTAGAAAAGAAAGTTGTAAGTTTCATGCATTTATTTAATGGAGATGCTCTTGCCATTTAAGAAAAGATTTTCAATGATATAAGAAAATATTCAGGTATGTCAGTTGCACTCCCTATCACCAGTTCTTTTAGTTATATTATTCGGACTCCAAAGTACAACATTTTTGTAAATGATGAAACAAAATCCACACTTTTTAAATGAGGGAATGTGAAAATACAGCATCTACAAAATATCACTTCCCATTTCCCCCCAAATAGTCGGGGTTATTACTTTTTTTTTTCCAGGTGTATAATCAATCTTGTGCACTTGAAACCCTAACTGCTGGAGAAGTTAAATAAAATGCACCCCATGACTTTGTTTGAACAAGGAGGAGATTTGTGACGCTGAAAAGATGATGGAAAGGTGTGGTCTAACGACAAAGTACCAACCCTGCCCGAGAATATCTGTTCTATTTCCAGTATGAGGAAGATCCACACATAAAACCTGACTCCCAAACCATCCTCCCGTTGGGGGCTATAATTCTTATTCACAACGACCCACCACCATACTCAGCACTCTCTTTCCAGTGGATTCGGGAAAGATTGTCAGAGCCATGAAGGAGGTGAAGTCATCTTAGATGAAGGTCTCTTCCAGCAACTGCCAGTGGGACCATAATCCCAGTTCACTCTATCAGTCTCTCTCTAGAGAGTTCTATCATTTGGGGTCTTTCTCTCTCTGGCTTGGTGCTACCTTATTGCCTTTAGAGAATATCATTAGCTGCTTACTACCTGGTATCTTCCCTCAGCCATGGGAAGCAGGTTGCCTTGTGTCAACCTCCTTCCATCTTCTTTTGAAAATCACCGTAAGTGGATCCTACCTTTTAAGAAGTGAGGACTAGACTCTGTATCACTCTCTGTTCTTCGTTACCATCACCATCTCAACAATGACTCCTGCCATCTTTAGTTTAAATCACTCAAATAGCTCCATTCCCTATGATGACTCCATAAGATTGAGTTTTACCTCAACTTTCCAATGAGAAAACTTGAGGCTCATTTAAGTAACTTGCTCAGTGCCACAAAGCTAATAAATGTCAGCACTTAGGTTAAGACTAGATCTTATACCTCTCCCAGACTTACCAGCTTCTCACTGCAGCATATTGCCTTCTGAGATGGAAACAGAATTCTTATCCATTGCAGAGAAGGTTGCCATGAAAGGCTGTGGCTATGTGGCAGGGATCCATTCCCACCACAGTTCCTGCAAACTCTAATGTAGCAGCAACAGGGTCGGTAGAAAAGGGAGAGAGTGACTGCAGATCAATGAAATCAGGTATTTCTGAGTAGCTGGGGGGAGAGTAGAATTTCTCAAACAATATTGCTGCTACTGATGCCTCCCAAACCTTGGGCTGTGATTTACCAGACCAGTAAGTAGATTTACTCCAGAATAGACCAGA
This sequence comes from Nyctereutes procyonoides, assembly GCF_905146905.1. NCBI lineage: Eukaryota > Metazoa > Chordata > Mammalia > Carnivora > Canidae > Nyctereutes > Nyctereutes procyonoides. Next base: position 8,886,525 of record NW_026575132.1, read on the forward strand.
GTTCTCTTAGACGTCCAGGACAAGTCCCTGGATGGGTTGGTAGTCACTTTGGCCTGCAGAGTGTAGGGAGATTCAAGAACCTTTCAATGTTCCAGCAGTACTGGTCCCAATATCAATAGGACTGAAAAGATAATGGATCCCAAAGCTTCACTTAAGATCTCTGGTCTTCTCACGTAGACACCATTAGGTCAGAATTAGCTATTAGGATCTGTTTTTGTTTTTTTGGTTTTTTTCAATCCTATTGTTAATAGGATCGGCATTGCCGGAACATTCAGAGATCTTGGAACCTTGTTCCACTCAGTGAGCTGAGTGGTGATATCTGTTTTATATATGAATATCTTACTGCCATTTTAGCCTTTATATTAAACCTATTTTAAAAGCATAGCCAAAAGGCATCTCTGCCATTGACTTCTTTCTCTTTGCTCTTTCTTTGAGCGAGGAACTGAGCACATCAATAGCTGCTCTGAGAGCTTTGATGCTTCTTTGGCAATGACTTCAGTCCTCTGCATTTACCACAGAGCTGCAGTGACTGTCTTATGTGGAGAAGCATATTTGTGGTTGATAAAATGCTAGTTCAATGGGGGAAAAAGTGAATCGATTATATTGAGCATTTTTCTGTCACTTTTCTAAAAGACAAAAGAGAATAATTTTGGTTCCTTCATCTATTCCTTATATACACTGATTTTTTAATTACAATCAAACATTATTAAAGGAAATCCAAGTGAAACCAGGGGGAAAATTATAACTATGGTTTAGTACATAGGATTCCATTTGGTCTGGGGCGGGGGAGTTTGGCAGGCGCTTTCAAGCATTTAGATTTGTGCAATATTTGATTATGTATACAATTACTCTAAAAGTATTTTACTCAGTATAATTACACAGAGAATAATACATGGTATGTAAGATACTGCAACCCTCTTTTGCAGTTTGAATTCTGAGAAATAAGATTCCTACTGCCCTCTGTCTGAAAGCATAGTTTAATTCTATTATATACTACTTTCTTATCCCAAAGATTTTTTAGCTGAACAACTTTGCCTTTGTAACTCACCATCCTTCTTCCAAGAGAGGCAGTGAGATAGTGGTTATGTGCAGGGACCGAGAGACAAACAGAACTTGTTTAGAATCAAGGCTGCACTACTTAGTAGCCTCGTTCGCCCGTGCAGCTAATTATTTGATCCATTTCGGTTTCCTCATCTGTAAAGTGGGTATAAAACACTATCTGCATCATAAGATATTGGGAGTATCAACTACAGTCCTGAGTACCAGGTTATCGGTGCACAGTAAATAATAAAAGTTAGTTGTCATTATTAGCAGACCGATGACAGTCCTCAGTGGAACTGTGGGGACAGGCCACATGTGTTTCAGGAGGCTCACTGGCCACATGAGAAGCAGTTTGATGGACGTTAGAAAAATCCCTAGAGAGGTGGATTCTGCTTCTGGAAACCATTTCTGGAAATGGCTGCTAATTCTTCTGAATGACCAGGGTGGTTCCAAGTCCTGGCAGGACAAACCGAGGCCATGTTCCTTTGACTGGCTATGTAAATGAATCCACAACTAGCGTCAGGCTTTGGTTTTGATGTTGTTATTCTTTAAGATGATTTATCCTTTTGGGGACTCCTAAACTCTGGTTACAATGACAGCTGGCTCTTCAGAAATACTATTCAAATATGGAAAAATTATGTGAGGGTTCAGGGGCTGGTGTTTGGGGAAGAAGGGGAGGCCTGCTTGAAACTAGGATTTGCCATCACCTCTGAGCTCTGCTGTTATTTCTCTATTAATGAGCTTGTGATTTGATTATTTCATCAGTGTTTCTCTCCTAATCACCAGGGGAAGGGTGTTTGTTAAAAGTAGAGACCTCAGGGGCACCCACGTGGCTCAGTTGGTTAAGCGACTTACTCTGGATTTCAGCTCAGGTCATGATCTCAGGGTCCTGGGATCAAGCTCCGCATTGGGCTCCACACTCAGTGGGGAGTCTGCTTCATGATTCTCTCTCTCCCTCTCCCTCTGCCCGTTCGTTCCTCTGCTTCTTCACTCTCTCTCTAAAAGAAATAAATAAATCTTTTAAAAAGTGTACAGATGCCCGGGCCCCACCCCAGACTTTCAGGATCAGAATCTCTGGGGATGGAGTTGGGCAGTCTACATCTTAACCAGATCTCTGGGGGATCCCTGGGTGGCGCAGCGGTTTGGCGCCTGCCTTTGGCCCAGGGCACGATCCTGGAGACCTGGGATCGAATCCCACGTCGGGCTCCCGGTGCATGGAGCCTGCTTCTCCCTCTGCCTGTGTCTCTGCCTCTCTCTCTCTCTCTCTCTCTCTCTCTCTCTCTCTGTGACTATCATAAAAACAAAAATTAACCAGATCTCTGGGTGATCCTCAGGCACAATGAAATGGGAGAGCCTCTGGTATCAAATACAATCCAACATGTTAATGTCACTACTGACATGATTTCAGCTTCAAGCACTTCTCACTTTGTTTTGAGAAGGAGAAAGAGATGATTAATACCTAAAATTATGTATTCATTATTCGGCTACAGGCCTTACACTTTCACTTTTCTGTAAATGGAAGTTATAAGAGCTACTGAACTTTAAATGTAAGAATGAATAAATGTGTAGTGTTTGGGGCTCTCTGCTAAGAGTTGGTATAAATGTGCCAAGCATTATTATAGGAGAAATATGTAGGTGGGGTTGACATATGTGTGCCCTAAATCCCCATTTGCCGTAATTTAAGAAAATAGATACCGAGGTGGTGCCAGTGAATCTTATAGCTAAGCTACTGTTTTGGCTCTGTAGAGGGAGGGCATGCCTAACCCAAGGGAGCTATAAAACATCAGCTGAGCATTGATGGAGTTGGGAGTCAAATAGAAACCTGTTCTCCTGTGAAAACATGCACATATGTGGAATTGCATTGCTATAATCAGGACACAACCAAATTCACAGATGTGCCCAATTTTCTGTTTCCTCTATATTTTACCAGTTTCACGGCACAGTGACAAATGAGGAAAGTACTAAACCGATTTTGCATAGCATCTCATGGATGCTGCTCACAAATCTCACTGGTGGGAATGAACCTCACAAATGTTAATAGTTAAGTGCTACATCTGTCTAATCCATCTCTGGGACACACTAAGCTCTCTGTTACTTTGCATATAGCAAATTGAAGAAATCCCATTATTCTAAGTCAAGTTTCAAAAAAAAAGAAAAAGAAAAGATTTCCTTAAAAAAATCCATCTCTCCCCATTGATTTTCCCTCTCCTATTTTCATATTTTCAAGTGTGTATGGTTGATAATTATAAAATGGAATCAGAAAAGATATCTGACAGAGGAAATCAGAAAAGATATCTGACAGAGGAAATCAGAAAAGGGGGAAGATAAACCCCTAAGTCTTGACACTCCCACTATCTGTGTTTCTCAGTATTTTTTAGCTCCTAAAATTCCAGGAGGCTCTTAAGACTCCTCTACCAACACCCAGAGAAAGGAAGGCAGGATTTTCATAGTTTGGAAAAAGAGAAAAAACAATATTGTAATGGACAGTTATCTTTTTTGACTCTCAGGGTCTACCCCTACTCCTACTCTTTCTTTTCTTCCTTCTTTCCTTTCTTTTTTCTTTCTTTTCTTTTCTTTTCTTTTCTTTTCTTTTCTTTCTTTTTTTCTCTTCTTTTCTTTCTTCTTTCTTTCTTTCTTTCTTTCTTTCTTTCTTTCTTTCTTTCTTTCTTTCTTTCTTTCTTTTATTCTTTCCTCTCCTCTCTCTCTTTCCTTCCTTTTCTTTTTCCTTTCTTTTCTTTCATAACCAAACTCCAGTTTCCTTTGTTGCCAATCACCTGACTCCATTAGGTGCAGTCTTGAGGGTCTGTCAATTAAGACATCTCTTCTCTCTCCCTCCCATTGATTGAGTGCCTGACTCAAGCTGGGTCAATCAGACATGCTCTCCTGTGCTTTGAGTCCTCAGCATAGGATAGCAAGGACAGCTGAGTGCTCACTCCTAGTGGCAGTACCTCGCCAATACTGTCCATTATTTCTTGTCACGCAGAACCCTGGAACTGCCCTGAGTCCTCAACTTTTCCTAGTATGACTCTTCACTCAGCTTTGCTCCTTTAGCTCCTCCATATCTTTCCCACAAATTCCTCTTTTTCATAAGGCAAAGTTCTTTCCTATTGTTTACAATCAGAGGTATTAATCAAAATCTTTACCAACTGGTTTACCAGTGGGGGGAAAACACTGAGCAAATGGAGCATGCCCCTCACCAAAGACAATGGATGTTGGTCAGGGTGCTTCTCAGTGGGTTACTCACAAACAAAGAGCTTTTACTACAGATAGTAGATCTTACTGTTCTCATTTTAGGAATTGTGGTATTTTAACCTGAGTCGCCTGAGTTTTACCTGTAAGATAGAAATAATAGATGGTGATATTAAAAAGACAGGGGAAAAGATATTAACCAAGCAAGGATGGGCAGAGGGATAGGTGAGGAACATGCTGAATAGTATGAGTGAACAGCTGCACAATGCGGAGGTCTGTGGTAAAAGTATCTCTCAGCTCTGTAGAATCCTAGAGATTCTTTTGTGATTCTCACAAGGGACTAGGAAACACAGCCATTTGGTAGAAAAAAAGCACTGAGCACACACAACTGGAGAAAGACTTCCTTTGCTGAGTTAAATGGTATTGATAAATTTCTCGCTGACTTTTACACATGACACAGGAAATTAGAATAAAGCCATAACCTCTCCAGTTAGCATAATGTTTACGTGAAACTATGAAAGACAGCATCCGGTTTACTTGTGAGAGAAGGCAGTTGTATCACATGAAGGTATGATGCTGAAAGTTAACAACGGACCCAGGTAGAGAATGTGATCCAGTCTGTGCTTACCTTTGCAGTCTCCTTGCCATGGCACCACCTCAGCCAAGAGCCCTCCAATCCGAGCACACGGAACTGGCTACCATTTCCCCAGGGCACCATGCCGGTCCATGTCTTGCACAATCATTCCTTTCACTTGGAATGCTCTTCTCTTGTCTTGTCTAATTAGGGATGTCTACTTTGATAGACCCCAGTTCCTGTGGCATCTCTTTGTACACTAGGAAAAGCACCACTTTTCAGGACACTTCATTTCCCTCTGTCAGAAAATTGTTGAACTACATTGGTTTTGTTAAAATAACACATTTTATCTAATATTTTTAGGAAAATTATTATTTAAAATATACTAATCCATAATAAATAATGCTTATGTTCAACAGCACACAACCTGCATACTCATCCGGATGGCTCTGGATGACGAAATATCCAGAGATGCTCACAAAGAAAAAGCTCAAAGCTTATAAACTTTATCTGAGGAGCATTCCTTCTGTGTTTTCCCACTCTTTCTAGAATGCCAGCTCCATTGTGCACCTAACAATGGTTTTGAATGTGTTTGTTTACATACCTATCACCCCCACAAAAAGGTTAAACAGATGAAACAAGAGACTGTTTCTTATTCATCTCTGTAACTCCCGTGACAAGCAAAGTATTGGTAAATGATAGATGCTCAGTAGATTTTTGTTGAAGAAATGAATGAAGAAATGTTAATATGTGGTATCCAATTTGGGCCTTGCACATAAATAGCATTCACTCACTCAAACTCTGGGAAACAAAAATTGGTGGCATTGGTACTTTTATACCACCCAGTTTGGATGGGGGTGGGAGTAGATGCTCAAGCACGTACATGCACGCGTGTGCAAGCTTATGTGTGTATTTTGAGATCTTAATGATGGAACATCAAATTCTAAGAGAGGGTATTTTCATCTTTTAATACTGTGTCTTGCAAGTGCCTAACGCAGTATATATGCTCAATAAACATTTGCTAAATGAATAAATGAGTGATCATGAATGAGTCAGCGAGGGAATCAGAACAAAGGAAGTGTCACCATCACTCTTATTTATAGGCTAGAAATATTGAGATTTGTTTTCTTAATGAAGTGTGGAGCTCAGAGTAGTTTAAAAGTCTATCAGCATCATGATAAATGTTTGAGAAAGTATATTTTTCCCTTAATATAAAACATATCTCTCCTATTAAGATGTTAGCAAGAGTGATACAGAGAAGGTTTGTAAAGGCTCACAATATTAGGTGCAGAATAAAATGTTTAATTAAAAAATTAAAATATTTTCACCAAGGTTTTGAGTAAAATAATGTTCCAGAAAGAAAACTTGTATAAACTATTACACTGATTAGATGTTTTACTGGCCTTTATACTGTAATGTCCACAAATACACTGATCAGCAGAGGTCCCTCAGAACTTCTGCTGCACTCCACTTTTACCAGAAAAGAGCCAAAGCAATAAAAATAGTTGAAAGCAGGAATTTGTTTTTTAAAAAGAAAATCAAAGTCCAGAAACTATGGCTGGGTCATCCCAAATTTAAACATCATCAGAGCCCATTCAGTTAAAATTGACATTGGCTGTGGATAATCCTCATCATGAAAGCTCTCATTTTGTCACAAAGATGCTATTTTTTCAGCCTGGAAAGTAAGCTAAGACAAGGAGAACTAAAGGAAACCTGCTTTCTGGTTAATCCTGAGACAGTTCAAAATTCCTTTAATCAGAAGACTCAAACATTCTGGTTACTCCAGGTTTTACTGGCTTTGAATTGGTGTAGGATCAACAAACTATATGATGGGATATTTGTCAGTAAGATCAGGGAAGCTTTTTAGTTACAGAACTTTTCAAAACATTGATATTAGGTTTAATGGGGAAGACCACGTCTTCTACTTACAGTGCACCAAACAAGTAACGGATGGATGTCTACACTCGTTGAAGCCAGCAAAAATTGCCAGATGGTTTTCTACACTGAGTATTAAAGCCATAACATCTGACATCTCTGAGATTTCCAAGGACCTAAAAGAGTTTAAAAGATGAAATTTTAAAAATTATTCAAAAATGCAAAAAAGGCAAAGTGAAATGAATAAATGTTTAATTAAAGATCTCCAAAATGTAATACTATGTCAAATTCATTTAATGTTAAATTTAGAATTTGTGAAATTTCCATTATCTTTAAAAGCTATCTGTTGGCTAGATTTTAACATTTGCCAAGTGTTTAAGAAATCAGCCAATTGTGAATTAAGTATGCTATTCATAGCCAGATAATTTTAACATAAGAATATAACCATTAAATCTTGTAAAACGTATAGAAATTATCATGTGAGTACATTTCCATATCTTTGCTACCAGGTGCACTGGAAGAGAGATTGCCCAGGGCCTACAGGGGTGGCCCAAAGCCGCGGTGATGCTACCATTTACAGTGAGAAAGAACCCAGGACCTGACACAGCTTTCGTTCTCTCCTCTTCTGGGTTGACTCACACAGCAGGAGGCAGGCAGGCAGGGTGAAAGAGCACTGGATTTGGAGTCAGAAAGCCAAGTTCAAGTTCCAGGTGGGCTACCTGTTTTGTTATATGACCTCTGGGGGTTGCACACTAAGGCTCCATCCACAACTCATGGGCTCCATCCACACAAAGTGATAAAGTGAGACAACACATCAGTTTGTATTAGATGAAACATCTATTTGTAGGGCAAGAATGACTACCACCAGCAGGTTCCTGGGCCTCCAGCTAATATTTGAAAGCATTTTGCAAAGTGTAAGTAACTCCAGGGATTAAGATGCAGAGTGACTTAGAAAGTAAAGGAAGGGTGGATGCCTAAATAGACTGGGAATAGCAGTCAGAAGGTTCTAGAACCACAGCGCCAAGGCTTCTAAGTTTCTCAAGGCCAGAGGCAAGTCTCTGATCCCTGGCCTGGCACTCTCTGTGTTAACAGTCATAGCCTCCTTGCCAACACTGCCCCAAACTGTTGTTACTCAGAGGCCTGTGGAGGACCTCTGTGGATCCCCAAAGCAGAAAGAGATGTAGCTTTGACCTTTTGTCCCCCGTCCCCCAGCCCTCCCCTTCAGAGCAAATGGGGAGATGAGAGTGGGTATGGTCAGGGCAGCAATATGCTCTCCGGGGAATCTTTAGACCTAGCAGCTTGCATTTACCTTGTGGGACTAACAGCTTCAGAATTTCTAATAATCTATCACATGTTTCCACATCCATCTCTGTTTAAAATTCCAGAAATACTGGTTAGGTGAGGACTATATATATTCCATAAGGATATTGCCTTGGAAAGTCTTTCTTCTTCTCCTTCTCCTTCTCCTCCTCCTCCTCCTTCTTCTTCTTGGTTTATAGCTTATAGAAGCAGTTTTCTTCGCTTGGTTTTATTCAAGAAAAATAGAAGACATAACCATGGGGGCTGACAGAGCTCTCAAGGGGAGGAGGGACACCTGGGTGGCTCAGTGGTTGAGTGTCTGCCTTTGGTTCATGTCCTGATCTCCAGGTCCTGGGATCGAGTCCTACATCAGGTTCCCCATGGGAGCCTGCTTCTCCCTCTATGTCTGTACCTCTCATGAATAAATAAATAAAATCTTTTAAAAAAGAAGAAGAAGAAGAGCTCTCAAGGGGAAAAGGAGCCCCTTATCTTGCTACACTCATTTCTTCGTTAATTCAAAATAATGATTACAGCTAAAAGGCCACAAGATATCACAGGAAGTTTTTCAACTGGCTCTTTTGCTAGAAGAGGAAGCAAGGGAGCTCCTTTCTGCCACACTCTCACTCTCAAAGCTTCTTTCGGCTTACAGGTTTGCAGGGGTTAGGGGCTATCAGAGAAGTTTTTAGAAGGTTTTCTAGAATCCCCTGACACCACACTTGCTGGGTTATGGGAGAGGAGAAAAGAACTGAAAAAAGAAAAAAAAAAAAAAAAAACAGAGGAAAGGGGAGAAAGGAACCAGGTCTCTGGTTTCCTAACACCCATTTGGTTGTGGCTCCTGGCTGCCAAGGGTCATCTATGAGTGGTTCCTCAGGGCACGGACTGTGACCACCTTGCTATAGATTAATTCTTTCCTCTTACAAAGTTGGGCTTCAGTATACTTAATGAGGGAGAAAAAGGAGGTGATTTTTTTTCCTTCAGAATCACTCCAGTACGATCTGCAGAATGATTAGCGTGGCTCAGCCTCAGTTGGGATATTATGGCTTAAATTATTCCTATTAGTTTCCAGCTGACCTTGGAACACAAACATTACATCTGATTTCAATGAAACTTTAGACTTTGTTGTTCTCAGTCAACTAATGAAACAGTTGAACCTTCCCATGACTTGCGGTAATTATAATAAAGGGGAAGTATTATCACGAATAATGCAAACTGATTTACAAGATGGCAAAGTGATATTCTGGAAGTTGTGCCTAAAGACATTAAAAATGTGAACTGAACACAGAAAAAAACGTAGTGCCTCCGAAAAGATTGCTCCATTACTGTCGAAATACAGCCCTACCTGGCAGCATTGCGTTTGTACAGTGAGTTTTGGCACAACCGACTGGTTACAAGAAACATTATGTTAACAGGAAAAGCCACTTTAAAAGTCTGTTTGATGCTTAAAGCTCTCAAGTACACCCTAAACGTTTAAACCAATACTCCAAACTGATTAAAGCATTTATGGAAAATAAAAGTGTTTTGCCATGGGGGGAAGAGATGAGGGATCTTGGTTGTTGATGCTTGTTTGTTTGGTTTTACTGAGGTGTAGAACAGAAACCCCAAATTTGACAGATTTCCCAGTTCTAATTTAGTTTTAAAAGTTTAAGAGTTTATGCCACCCCAAACAATTTATCCAAACTCATTGAATTTTCAAATCAAATATAATGGCCCTCCTGCCATAGGAGTGAGATGGTGCCCTCTTCATGGTTGTACTCTTAGCAATGAATATAGTACTTGGCACACAGTAGATGCTTAATAAATGGATAACGAAAACTAGTTGCCTAAAAAGTGGAGACTCTGCCTCATAACTCACTTTGGAACACTCTAGCATCACATCATATTCAAATGGACATTTCACAGGCATTTCCATACATGCTGTTTTCTGGCACTACAGTGTCATGTCTCAGCTTTTTCTGTCTCTTACTCCCCATGTGCCCAGTGAACTCCCCATCATCCTTCAGATCACTTTTTCAGAAGAGTCTCAGACTTGTGATGCCCAAGGCCCTGCAGTGAGACGGCCTGGACTCAATTTCTGGCTCTGCTACTTTAATCAGTACCTTGACTATTTTGTGCCTCAGTGTCCCCATACGTAAAGTGGGTTTTTGTAAGGAGTAAGTGGGTTAACGGGTATCACCCGGAGGTCATTCAACAAATGTCAACTCTTAGTGCCTTGAGTTACTTGTCACACTGCACTTCGATTATTTGTTTACTTATATTCCCTGAGCTCAATTACAACTCATCCGCTGTACGTCTTATGTCTTTTTACGCTGCACTCACCAAGTTTACAAAGCACGGACTCCAAACTTCGTAAGCGATAAACGTTTGATGATGTGAACAGACTAAAACCAACTTGTTCCCAAGGAGGGTGTGAGGCTGATTTTTCTCTTATTCGGGAGATCCTTCCAGAGAAGAGCCTTTGAGTTAGAAACCTGCAAATTTCACTTCCTGTAATTCACCTTGCTGGGAATGAATTAGAGACATTTAATCTTCACCAAGAATTGTGAAATAGCCAGTGTTTTACTTTGGCCAAGCTTTTTTTAGGGACATACACGTTGACTTGCAGTATGACTTTTGCCTTTAAGAAACGACTGCCTTTCCTTGTTACTACTTGAACAAATTCACATCATTCTTACTGCATTTCGTTTTCTGAATGAAAGTCACCTCCTTCCCAGCTAGCACGGCCAGGGCTGGGAGAAGAGGAGAGGTTTAGGGTATACCACTTTCTTCCAAAACTATCATTGATTGGAAGAATCTGTTTTTTCCCCAACTTTTAACCACATTTTAAAAACTTGTACAAAGCGTTTCCCCAGTTTCTGTTCTGGCTGATGTCATTCCCCAAGAACCTAAGTATTCAAAGAAAAATCATAGTAAAAAAATGTACTTTTAGGCCACAAAACACAGGATAAAACTGAAGCTATTTTGTTGTTTCTAGAAAAATAATTGCTTCTATCCTGGATGCTTGGTGTTAAGCTCTAGCATTAGGTCAAAAAATGTGGACGTATTTATAGAAAAATATAAAAGAAATACAAATAAAGCTGTTACTTGCATAGGACTAAAACTGTGACTGTGGTAAATGAATGACTAAGGCTTGAGGAACCCTGGGTCAGAGAATGTTCCTGAAGTTACTCAACTATTCTGTGAGGAACAGAGGAGCAGTTACATCCTGGTACCAGTCTCCCTCTCGGGGCCCCTTCCAGCGCCTACTTAGGAAAGCGGGGTGGTCGTGCCACCAACTGTCTTTGGAGGCCTTGATGCTCAGCCACCCCTGAGGTCGTCACTATACAACAAAGTGGGAACTGGGTCCCTAGCACAGTCTTGCCTTTCTCTCTGCTGTCCCAGAAGAACGTCCATGTCTTATGACCCTCATGCAATCGTCTCTTCTCTCTGCGCAGAGGATTCAGGTCCTGGTCAACAGTTGGTTATTTTTCCTTCCTATTATGGAAACAAACCACTTAACTGTCCTCATTAAAGTGGTTCCATACGGGAATTACAAAGGTTTCCTAGGTCACTGGGTCCACCGCTGGCCAGCCTGGGACCCTCCCACCTACCATGGTGTTGTCTCCAGCTCTCCGTCCAGTCTGTTTTCCGTGTCCCCAGGACTCCCCTCTGACCACAGCTGTATCACCTGACAGTGCCTCTGGCAGGCATGCAGTTATTCTTGACTATCTACATGAACTGTCTCCTGGGAAGTTATCAGTCTTGATCCCCCCAAGTGAAGGAAGCCTCTTGCATTTCCCCCACTTAGCACAAATAATCCCTGAGTGCCTACTTTCTGCCAGCCCAAGGCCAGGCGATATGACACCCAGGAAGACCCAGGTCCCGAGTAGCTAGGCTGCTACATGGTGACTTCTAACTTTTCCCTTCTCTTGCCAACCTCCTGCTGTTCTAGAATTATTCTCAGGGCCAGCCTCAGACCTTGTTGGGAAATAGGGCCCGGTCCCATGCAAGGAATCTGCTTCCTCTGCTAGCCCCTCTTCGGGCATACTCTGCCCCACACAGGTTCCCTGAAGACCAGCACACAGGAGGTCCACCTCCGTCCCAGCCTACTGCCATCCCATCTTCCAATAGTTGACAACAACTATTTCTAGGTATCAAGACATTTATTTTGCATTTGAACCTTCCCTCTGCCTGTGAATAGAAAGTATTTGTTTTCTTTCAGAGAAAGGAGTGCCAAGAATCCAAAATCATAGTCCACATTTTACTCACACAGAAGGGCTAGCATGAAAGGGGCAGAATGGACAAATTATTTGATTATGGTCAGACAACCTTGTCTTAAGGTCCAACTCTGTCACTAACTCCTTGGATGACCCCAGGTAAGTCACTGAACTTGGTGAGGTTCAAATGGCTCATCTTATAAGGTGGAGCTGCTGTTCCTTGGCCATCCTACTTGAAAATATAAGTTTAAGCTCCCACTGAAGGGCTCCAATAAGACAATGTTCATGGAAGGCACTTCATTCACACGAATGATTGTCAATGATTGTCAAGTGCCTGCAAATGTAAGTAATTTGACTGCATGGTGACACTTTTGTGTAGAACCCCACTCTGCTGGCATCTACTGGGTGTCCCTCTGTCCTTTGCATTCCCTCACTCTCATGCTGAGGCCCTACAGAACCTGTGTAACTTCAGGGCAACAGCCAAGTGTGTTCTTCCCATCCCAAGTCAAAAGCACAGACTATCTTGCCCCTTCCATGTGCTCCTTCTGGTGTTTTTGGCTGCAGGCATCCAGACGTGAGGACCTAAGATGTTCTATGGCAGGGCTATGGAACCTGGGCCTGTGGTTCCAGGGCTCCCTCCATGTGTGGGTTTTGGGGACTTGATAAACCTGTTGAAGTGGCTTATAAAGTTGTATGCCCATGTGTATTTCCTTTTTTGTTTATTTTGAGAAAGTATCCATAAGTTTCATCAGATTTTTAGAAGGGCCCTTGGTCCAAAAAGGTTAAAAATTCACTGTGCTAAGACAGTTTTTAAAAATTATTACATTGATATGGATTGGGTTACCTCATAGCTACGTAGGAAAGGCTTGGGTAAAACTAAGTCTTATTATGTATTATTTTTAGTTGATAAGTTGCCACTTTATGAAAAAGATTGTCAGAGCCTCCATTTTCTTGGAGTTCCAATTTAGACAGGGGTTCCAAATGAGACATAATGAATGTGTTCTGTGAATTGGCAAGTGCTATACAAATGAGGTTTTATCACACTTTCCCTGCCTCTGACATTTTTTCATCCTTATCTCTGCATCCTCCATTTCCCCACCACTTGCATTCTTTCCTATAATTATAAAATATTTCATGCTTGTGTGTGAAGTGATTAGAAAAACTGAAAATCAGTATATAAGATAGATAATGCCTATGTCTATAATTATACATATAATTTTCAATACATACATATATGTACACATATTCTTTTATAATCATTGTAGCTTTATTTTTCCCATTTATTGATTCCCCTTTCTATTATTTATATCAATATTTTGAATTACCAGAATTTATTCTCTAGTATCATAGATCCTGGATAAGGCAAGACTTTTGTTTATTTTTGTCCAAAAGGAAAAGGAGTCATCAAATATTTGAGCCCAAATCCTTTCATATCTCAGGACATCTTCTCAAATATTTTGCTGAACAACACTATAGTTTAAGCACCTGACCTACTCTTATGAAAATGGTACCTGTAGCTTGGAGATCTCCCTTTATTCAAACAAATAAAGAGATTTTTTTCAGAACTAGTTAATGGGTAATATGTTTTCTGAATCCCTGCATGTCCTCACACTTAGTTTAGATGTGGGAATAGAATGCTAAGCAATCATTCATTTTTTTCCTTATAATTTTGCTTCATTTTTTGTCTAGTACACAGTGTTGATGCTGAAAATTCTGTTGTTCATCTGACTCTCATTCCTTTTAGGTGGTAGAGTAGTCACGAGTCCTGATTACCATGCATTTAGGATGCTTTTCCCTTCCCAGCACTTGGTAAAATTGCACTTCTTGGACATCTTGAGCTTGAATGGGGTCATGGGACTAATTCTGACCAATGGGATAGGTGTCCCTCCCAGACCAGAGGATTTATTCTGAGAACCTCCAGAACTCTCTTTTCCCTCCACCACGGCAAAGGTGTTCCCTGCAGTGGAGTCATCAGCCTAGGTCAGAGAGTGAAAATGGTGATGACCCAATAACATAGCCTCTCCATATCTGTTGTATATTCTGGAGATACTCGACCTTTCTTGCGATTCCCTCTGAGCTATCCTAACCCTCACTACAAAGCTCTGGGCATAAATCACATGCTCCCTTTGGAGTATAATAGTCTGGCTATTCTTTGGAGTATATTAGTCCACTCCTTTGGAGTGTAATTAGACTGTTATACTCCAAAGTATACTTTGGAGTATAATAGTCTTCCTAAGGGCGGAAGTTCCTACTACCAGACACTATAGTGGGAGTGGGATAGGCATGCTCTTTTAAGGGGTTAACCTGGCAACTGACCTACCTTACCCTTTGCATTTAGTGACTTTGAACATGGGGCCTTCCTGGGGCTCCTGAAGATGTTCCTTTCTTATTTCTGGTATTTTGGGCTACGATTTCTTCAGCTCTTTCTTTCTATTCTGATCACATATGTTTTTTGTATTCTAGGAATTTTTCAACATTTTTGACCAACAGATGGTTTTCAACATGGTTCTGCTTTTATTTAAAAGAAAAAAAAAACAAAAACAAAAAAACAAAAAAAAAATACTGTCATTTCAAAGGGATCTTTGGAGGGAAAGGAGACGTAGTTGTCCATGCTCTGTCCACCATTTTTAATTGGAAGTTAAACATCCAATTTTAAATAAGTTTTCAAACCGGTGGAAAGAAAAAAAGTCCTATTGATTGGGAGTTGTGTAGGTAAAAGGGCAATATATGAGAGCCTTAAGAATACAAACCATCTCCTTCTCCCTAAGTCTTTAATAAGCAATTGTATGAGCCTTTAATAAACAATTGTACTTAAGTTTTAGAAGCTCAGCTGAGGAGGGCATGGCAAGGTTAAAGAGGCCTAAAAGGATATAATAAAGATGATTTGAGGCTTGGGTAATAGGGTATTTGAGGAGAAGTAAGCAGAATTAGTACCATTTATTTTAGCCAAATAAAATTTCAGAGTGTCCTAATATAGTAATGCATAAAGTGCTAATGTGCAGATCAAATTTTCTGTATCTCTACGAGGGCCAAAATAAGTAGAAACTGACTTTTAACTACATAACAAAAAAAAAAGCGTTAGGTAAAAAATACAAAAAGAATTTTCTGAATGTTAGGGTTTCTACATAGGCAGTGGAATAACTAAGGAAGGGAGAGAAACCAGTTCTCCAATCCTTACAGACAAAAAAAAAAAAAAAAAAAAAAAAAAAAACCCAAAGCCTGGGAAATTTGCTTTAGTGCTTAGGTCTGTCTGAATATAGGAGCCTGCATTAGACTCTGTCCCTACAGCACCATGGTTCCCTGAGAAATGAAGCTGTGGTAAGTCTTTGGCACAATGGAAGCAGATCATGAATTGCCTATAAAGCTGTAAGCAAGCACGTCCTCCATCATCCTTGGACATAATTCAAGAGAAGCCTGAAATAGTAATGTTGTGCTGGAGTATTTTTGCCAACTATTAAAAAGCTCTTATTTAACTTTTCAATTATGAACTTGAGCCTTCTTTGGGAGTTGTCCTCTTCCCATAAAGTCTTCCCAGATAATGTTTTCCTAGCAACATTTGACCAGACAGCCTAACACATACCCGGTTAGTTACAAACCCTCAGCTGCTTATTGTTCTCTATACAATTATCTCAAGTGGTAGTTTTTTTCCTCCCTATTCATTGTTTTGGTAAAATTGCCAAGATGGAAAAACAGAAGAAAAATAGTTTCTAGTAAGTACTATTTATTTTGGCCAAATAAAATTTCAGATTGTCCTAATATAGTAAGTTTTCAAATGCATAAAGTGCTAACGTGCAGGTCAGGTTTTCTATATCTCTACTAAGGCCAAAATAAGTAGAAACTGACTTTGCAGAAAAAAAAAAAAGATTTAGGTAAAAAAATAGAAAAAGACTCTGAATGTTAGGATTTTTAACTTTGGCAAAAAGATACCTAAGAAAGGGACGGACAGCAGCTTTCCAATCCTTAACAGCCTGTTCTTCTCCAGGACGAACTGCACTCCTTCCTTTATCATTCAGCAAATACTCACCAAGCTGCTGAGAAGTTTGGGCCTGTGCTAGGTCCTGGGTGAAAAAGAGTGAATGTGATTAGCACAGTCCTTGCTCTCAATAAGGAGCCCATATTTTAGTAGCAAAAACAGACATTAAAAAAGCAGACAGCTAGGCAGTGAGACTCAGTCATTGCTATTGTCTCCATTTTTCAGATGAAGAAACTGGCACTTAGCCTAAGTAGCTCATCCCAGGCCATACATCTTTTTTTGTGAGGTAGATGGGACAGATATTGTATTGTATAAGAGCATACAGTTTTATGAAAGAAAAAGGACTGGCCGAAAAATAATCCTGTGATAGTTACTGATTAAGTAACACACCTATGATTCAGTGTTAATAGGTGGGACACAGAAAATAGTACCCTCGAAGTTCAAAGAAAGGGTATAAAAGCTTAAAGGTAGAAGCTGCTATGCTGATGCTGCCAGTCTTAGACCACACCAAGAATCTGCTCTAAAGCAGTGGTTTTTGAACGGGGGTGCAATATTGCCTCCCACCAGGGCAACATGTGACAGTATGTGCAGATAGTTTTGGCTGTTATCACTGGGTGCTACTACTGGCATCTGGTCAGTAGAGGCGGGGAATGCAGCTGAACATCCCACAATGCACAGGACAGGCCCACAACAAAGAAGTAAGTGACCCCAAATGTCAAGAAGTGCTGAGACCGAGCAATCTTGTTCTAACGCTCAACCTTGGCTGCCCATTAGAAACACCCGGGGAGTCTTTAAGCATCCCGATGCCCAGGCCCTGCCCCAGATCAACTGAATAAGAATCTCAAGTACTGAGAGATTGGGACTTGAGTCATAGTAGTTTTTAAAGTTCTCCAGGTGATTCCAAAGTATACCCAAGTCGATGAGAACTCTTCTAAAGGATGGAAAATACGTGAACAGTTGGAAATTGTGTTGGTTAATACTTTTGCTCTCAAATTTCTTCTCCACTTTTCTTCATCTCATTTAGGTCCCCAGGAAGCTGTCCAGAACCACCTTACTCGGGCGCCCTTGCCCTCTGGCTCCTGGGTAGATTCAGCCAATAGAAGAGGTACCCCCAGGACACTGGCAGGGGGAAGGTGGAGCTAGTAGGTTGCTTTACCAGCTCCCTCAGTGTGGCGCCATGACTCTGACAGTGGTTGTGTTCCTCTATGGCTACAGCTGCTTCGGGGTGGCTGCTGTTCCATGGCTTTAGCTCCCACCTGGGTTCTGCCCCTTATCCTTCCTTGTCCTTCCCCTGGGGGAAGCAAACCTTTGCCACTTTTGCCAGTTAATGCCTGGGTGCTTCAATATTCATTTATGAGTCCATCCACTTTGTACACATCTCTGTAAATGATCCCTCAAGTAAGAAGTTACTTCCAAATTCCCGGTGAACAGGCTTCTGATCCCTGCCAGTCAGGGCCGGCTTCACCAGCATGCAACCTGTGCAACCACATGGAGCCCCCACACTCAGAAAGGTCCACACTTGGGTTACCTCTCTGCTGTATTCTATCTTGGAATTCATAATACTTTTGAACAAGGGGCTCTGCGTTTTCTTTTTTCACTGGGCCCCACCAAGGAAACACTGATTCTGTGGCTGGAACTTTGGCTGACCTAAAGTTATTCTTGATAGGAAGGAAAAGACAAGACCTGGAGTTCAAAATGCACTTGGAATATCGAGTGGATGGCCAAATGTGGCCATTTCCAACCTGGCTGGAAAGGGTAACCATCATCACAGGGAGCGGCAATCTCATGGTGAGATTATTTTAGTCAGTATTACGGTTGTGAGATCTATATTGTGTGTGTTTTTTTTTTTTTAAGATCTTATTTTTAAGTAATCTTTACAGTCAACGTGGGGCTGGACTCACAACCCGGAGATCAAGAGTCCCATGCTCCACTGACTGAACCAGCCTGGCCCCCCCTCATGCTGTACATATGAATGGTTTCTTCATTCTCTTGGCTGTATAGTGATCCATTGTAAGAGTATTTCACAATGTATTTACTCATTCTAGTATTTATGGGCATTTGGGTTTTCCAGTTTTCATTATTACGAGTGATGCTGCTGTGAACATTGTTGCTGCATCTTTTGGTTCACATGTGCGCATTTCTCTGGAGTATATATTTAGAAGTGCTGCATTGATAGGAAACTTTTCAGCTTTAGTAGACATTGCCAAGAAATATTCTAAAATGGCTGTACTGCTTTGTACTGCTACCACTGGTGGATGAAAGTTCCAGTTGTTTCAGATCTTTAACAACATTTAGTGTCATCTCTTTCCATTTTTAATCCTTCTGGTGGGTTCACAGCGATTTCTCGTTGTAACTTTAATTTTCAACCATTCCCCTGATGACTAATGTGGTCAAGCGCCTTTTCATATATTAATTGTCCGTTTGGGTGTCTTCTTTGTGCCATGCCATTGAAGTTCATGCTCACTTTTCTATTAGATGATAACCTCTTGTTTTTATTCATAGTTTTTTGTGCAAATTCTCTGTTGTTTATAGATACGCAAATACCTTGCCCTACTCATGACTTACCTTATTCCTTTCTTGGTATCTTTCGACAAAAGGAATTCTTAATTTTAATGTAGTCCAATTTAGGATCTTTTCCTTTATAGTTAGTACTTTTTGTGTCCTAGTTCAGAAATCTTTGTCCCAAATCCATGAAGATATCTTCTATTCTCCTACATTGCCTTCTAGAAGATCCATTGCTTAATCTTCCACATTTAGATGAATAATCAAAATGCTAAATTTTGTGATTAGTAAGAGAAAGATGTCAGGGTTCATTTATTTTCACATAAACAAATGAGCTAGGATTATTTATTTAAAAGACCATCCTTTTCCTATTGTTCTCTAGCGCTACTTTTGTTAAAAATCAAGCATCCAAATATGACTGGCTTTAGTAGGTGGTAGTTCTGGACATAAATGAGTGATCAGCTGAATGATAAAGAACTAGTATTAGTTATTTCCTAAATGTTTGGTAGAATTCACCAGCAAAGCCATCTGGACCTGACATTTATTATTCCCCCCTTAGGAAGATTTTTAACTATATTTGATTTCTTTAGTAGATATAGGACTGTTTAGGTTATCTCTTTCTTTTTGACTGAGCTCTGGTAGTTTGTGCCTGTTGAGGAATTTGTCCATTCTATATAACCTGTATTTATTGGTAACTTAGTTTTGTTAGTCTCTTCTATTATTTTCTTATTTTCTATTTCATTTATTTTTGTTCTAATCTTTTATGTTTCCTTCCATCTGCTAACTTTGGGTTTAGTTTGTTCTTCATTTTCTTATATGCATTTATAGCTATATACTTCTCTGTTAGAACTATTTTTGCTGCAACTGATAAGTTTTGGAATGTTGTGTTTCCATGTTTCTTGGTCTCAAGGTATATTTTTACTTCCCTTTTGATTTCTTGATATATTGGTTGTTCAGGATAGTGTTATTTATTTTTTTATGTTTTTGTGAATTTTCCAGCTTTTTTTCTGTTACTGTTTCTAGTTCATACTATTGTGTTTGGAAAAAACACTTGATATAATTTCTATCTTCTCGAATTTGTTGAGACTTGTTTTGTAACCTAATATATGATCTATCCTGGAAAATATGCTATGTACACTTGAGAAAAATGTGTATTCAGTTACTGTTGGAGGAAGTTCACTTGGTCTACAGTGTTGTTCAAATCTGCCATTTCTTTCTTGATTCTCTGTCTGAATGATCTATCCATTGCTGATAGTGGGTTATTAAAGTCCCCAACGATTATGATATTGCTGTTTATTTCTCCTTTTAGTTGTTAGTATTTGCTTTATGCATGTAAGTGCTCTGATGTTGGATGTATAAATATTTATGTCTTCTTGATGAATTGACCTTTTTTTCATTATATAATAACTTTCTTTGTCTCTTTGATCATTGTTAGCTTTAAATCTCATTTGTCTTTTGGCCATATTTTGCTTAAAATAGTTTTTTCATCCTTTAAGTCTCAAATCTATCTGTCCTTAAAACTAAAGTGTGTCTCTTGTAGGCCGCATTTTGTTAGGTCTTGCTTTTTTAAATTCATTCAGCCATTCTACGCCTTTTGGCTAGAGAATTTAATCCACTTGTATTTGAAGTAATTATTGGTAGGTAAGGACTTACTGTTGCTTGTAGGTTGTTTTTTGTTCTGTAGCTCCTTTGTCCCTTGCTACTTCTCTTGTTTTCCTTTGTGATTTGGTGACTTTTTGTGATAGCATGCTATGACTCCTTTATCATAATCTTTTGTGTATTTACTGCAGGTATTTCCTTTGTGTTTACCACAAAATATTTTATGTTTACAACATCCTATGTTAAACTGATAATAACTAGCTCTTGGTAACCACAATTCTACTTTCTGTCTCTATGAAACTGACTACTCCAGGGACTTCATTTAAATGGAATCATACAATATTTGTCCTTTTGTGTCTAGTTTATTCACCCAGCATAATATGTCCAAGATTCATCCATGTTGTTACATGTATAAGAATTCCATACATGTAACATGCTGAATAATATTCAATTACATGTATATATATATTTGGGTTCTTTCCACCTTTTAGGCATTGTAAATAATGTTACTACACACGATGATGTATCTGTTTAAGTCCTTGCTTTCAATTTTTTTGTATGTATACCTAGAAGTGGAAATGTTGAATCATATGGTAATTCTATGTTTAATTTTTTGAGGTATCAAGATAATGTTTTATACCAAAGATGTACCATGTCACATTCTCACAAGCAATGCACAGGCGTTCCAATTTCTCCACATCCTAGCCAACATCTGTAGGTTTTGGTTGGTTGGTTGTTTCATTATAATAGCCATTCTAATGCATGTGAAGTAGAATGTCACTTTGGTTTTGATTTGTATTTCCTTAATGATTAGTGATGTTAACCATCTTTTCTTTTTTTATATAATTTTTAAAAGATTTTATTTATTCATGATAGACAGAGAGAGAGAGAGAGAGAGGCAGAGACACAGGCAGAGGGAGAAGCAGGCTCCATGCAGGGAGCCCGATGTGGGACTCAATCCTGGGTCTCCAGGATCAAGCCCTGGGTCAAAGGCGGCGCTAAACCACTGAGCCACCGGGCTGCCCCTAAAGTCAATTTCTTAAAAAGCAATTTCTTTTAGTAACCAAGAAACTATGATGATAATTGAAGTTTCCAGACTGTAAGGATATAGTTAGGTCTGATCTAAGTATGACAAATCAGCACTCACACTAAGGAAGGCATGTAAGTACCTAGCTTCCTTTATTCACAAACTGAAATAATTGAGCAAATAATTACATTTGCTCTTCTTTTTTAGATTTTCTGAATCTGCCACTACATTTTGAACAAATAAAGAATTGAATAATATATATTTAAAATGTTTGGGTTACCAGAGAGCAAAAAACATAATTTATAACATTTCCCAAGTAAATGGAATAAAGCATTTCAAAATTACTTCTTTTTTATTTCAAACATACTCTGTTGTGTTGAATGGCCCTTTCAACATAAACCAAGCACATGGGAAGTTCCAAGGGTGCCAGCTAGGTCTTCAGTCCTCTTTGAATTGTTATACGAAATTGCCTATATTTTTTATTTCAGAGCTCGTGAAACTGTACAAAACCTATTTGCAATTTTGTGGGGATAAAATATATAAGCCCAGTGAGGAAAGTTTCTCTTTAAATCATAGGGAATTCACTGAAAAATAATTATTAAAAATAACATATAACATTTTGATACTATGAATAAAAAGGACAATCCAACAATAAAAATATACTCTCATGTTCTAGAGATTAGCCTCAAAGGATAAAATACTCTACTATCTTGTGAAAATAAATCTAATTCTTGCCTTGGACATATCCTGGGTAGAATGCTGTATCTGATGGTATTATCTCCTAGAGTTTGAGATTTTATTTTATTTTTTATTTTTTTAAAGATTTTATTTATTTATTCATGAGAGACACAGAGAGAGAGAGGCAGAGACACAGGAAGAGGGAGAAGCAGGTCCCTCTGGGGAGCCTGATGTGGGACTTGATCCCCAGAACCTGGGATCACGACCTGAGCCAAAAGCAGATGCTCAACCATTGAGCCACCCAGGCATGCCGAAATTAATATTTTAACACTAAGAAAATGTTCTTGTTTTCTTGTAATTTCATGACAAAATAGCATTCTTGCTAAAAGAATTAGATTATTTAAAAAGGGAGAGAGAAGTAGGGAGAGGGGAGAAAAATCTCACCCAGCATGTCGTGTTTTAGGAAGATGTCCTAATGACCTGAATCTGTGTGTTTCTCTGTGGAGGTGTGACTTCCTCAGTGAGTCTGCAATTGGCTGTTAGAATAATTACACAGATTGCACCGAGTCATTTTACTTAGGTAAATTCAACCCTGGCAACTAGAATGTGCTACAATTTGACCAGAAATCTGCAACTTTAAAGATTTTTGAGAAAACAATTTTTCTCTTCTTCAGGATGTACCATGGGATTCATTAATAAGCCCAAATCTTTCTTCTGTCCATCTAGAAGAATGTTATCTCTGAATATTTTGATTTTCTGGTTTTGAATTATACATAATCACGAAATTCAGGGCTTGTTTTCCCTCAAAGCTCTTCCACTACAATAGCATGATTTACTAGAAAGTTACTTACTATATAGCCCAACTTCAAAGACCAAATTCTCTTCATTTGTTCTTTAGAATTTTTCATTACAGCAATACGAATTAATGCCAGTTGTTACACCAGGAGAGATCAAACTGAAACTTCCACAGAAGTCAAGTTACAGGAATCTCACAGGGAGTGATAAAAACTGTGATATGCTCATCAGTGACTGACGGACTATGCTTTCTGTTTTCTTTTGTTTTGTTTTAAAGGTAGCAAAATTGAACAAGCCTCCAGGGCATAAAACAAACTGCAAAAATATATACAGGGAGAGTAATTCACAAATTTAAAAATACGTAATCAATAAGGATGGGTGAATATGGCAGCATTTTGAGATAGAACTGCATTTTCAACTATTTTTAAAATGTTTCCCATTTGGCAGAACCCCAAATGGGCTTTGCCAAGCACTTTTTCTTCTTAATTTTTAAGTGCGTATGTATTTCAAGGAAAATTTAATCCATATGTTCCTCTCTCATTTACACAATTTATCAAAATGTTGCTTTGAATGAGCCATTTAATGTCTAAGAAAACTGAAATACTTCCCCCCCATAGTAGTTTTTAGCTTTTTTTCTTCGTGAATTAAATATGTGTTTGGTACTACATACGAAGCTAATTGAAAAATATCAATTCTGTTTTAATATTCAGAATCAAATAAAGTCTGATAAAATGAAAAATAACAGAAGATACGTTCCCCTATAATACTGTATTTTCAAGTTTCTGAAAGCCTTCTTTCATTCACATGGTTCCTATAAATCAAAGAATGCTAGAATGAAAAGATATCTCAGAAATGTTAAAGTTTTTTCTCTCACTTTAAAAACTAGGAAACTGAGTCCCAGAGAAATTAAAGAATCTGCCAAAATCACAAAACTAATCAGTGGCAGAGCCAAGACATGTATCTTCCCATTACAGTGACTTCTTTGTTTTTTCTGATTTTAATTAAGATTTTATCTATATCTAAACACATAGAAGTATCAGTATAATACTAGATCAATAAAAAAACAGTGGAGCATTATTAAAAATAAATAAATAAATAAAGTAGATCAACTACCATTAAAAAAAAAACAAAACAAAAAACAGTGGAGCTCACTTCTGTATGAAATGTATCTGCCTGCTTCCCAAAGACCAACACCTGGACAACTTATAGGCTGGACATGAAAAATTCAACATCTGGTGTTGCTATGGAAAATGCCAATGGCTCAATGTACCATGTGATCCTAATGGCATCTGTCTGTTACCATCTCTACAAAGGTCAAAGGTAGGTGATGAATCCATTTATCCAAATTTAAGTCCCAGTATACTCTCAACCCTTACCAGTAAGATGCCACAGAAAAACAAGCGGATTAGCCTTTAAGGTGAAGGACGTTTCTTTCTTCCTTCTTTCTCCTCCTTTTCCTTCTTCTTCCTCCACTAAGGGGTATCATTCTGGGCAACACAAAAATCTGGTGATGGGCATTCCATGATGTCTGGAGGGTCTCAGTGAAGACATCAGCCCATGGGACAGGACTGAGGTACACCTTTGGTACATCCTCTATTACCAGCATCTTCAGGTAAGAAATAAAGACACAGATGAGTAAAAACCTGCTATCACCAGGGAAAGAAAGAAAAGAAAAGAACAGAAGACCATTGGGCCTCCATTTGTTATGTTAGCAGGCAGTTATAAACTACAGAACACAAATAACAATCAAAATAATTTTGTAAAATTCTGTAACCTTATAACTTACCAATGTTTATACTGTGATACTCTGTTTTGTAGCAGCAATTCCCAGGAAAATCTTATTTTTTTTAATATGACAGGAGAAGGCATACAATAATGTTTATGTCTTTTGGGACAAGGGAGAGAATTGGAGGACCTTTTTCTAGAGGGAGAAACCAAAATCATACGGTGCAGAGCATCTCAACCACTTACTAATTGCTTAACCTTGGGTCGGTTATTTAACAACCTCTCTTTGTCTCAGTCTCCTATCTATAAAATGGAAATAATAATAGGACCTACTTCATAAAGATTAGTGAAATAATACATGTAAAGCACCTAGGACAGTGTTTGCACATAATAGAAATAGAAATAACTGGTTGCACTATCATTGTTTTCTTTACACTGAAATAGGAAAACAGGCTGAATTCCTAGGACTTGTGGCAAACAGAAAAAGAAAACACAGGAAGATCATGTAGGACTGATAAGGAACTCTGAGTCTTAGCAATCAAAAAGCTGTTATAAATTTACCAAACTGGGATCCTAAACCCAACTACATACTCAAAGGCAAAACAAGGACTCAATTGATGTTACTATGATAAGTGCCCATATCATGAGTACCTGTGGCATTTGAAACATTGTAAATCTACCTTCTTCGATCTTGACCTCTAGCTGTTAAAAATAATAGTGTATTCAGACTGGATAGACATTGGAACTCAATGCAAAACACTCAGGATTCTTCTCAGAATTTCGGGTTTGAGAAATGGTTACCCTGGCAATAATGATCTTAGACATGATAGCTTTAGGGTGGAAGTGAGATGATTTCTGAGTTTTTTTCTTGGTGAAATATTTCTCTTTTGATTGTAATTAGATTGGTTTTACCAGATTATAAATGGATTGGAAGGCACCCTGACTTGAGAAGTGGGAGGACCATGATGACAGCCTTGGCTTTAGGTACCAATATGAAGACAACATTCTATTTCTAGGCGGTTCTTGGTTATGTAAAAATGAGGTTGTATTTGGTTGTCATAAATGTTCCTACCACTCTAACACATTGTGGAACTATAACGCTATCCTTATAAAACACTGAGATTAGTTTTCCTGGCCACCATTACTCTACCATCAGAACAGATTTATATAGGACCTTTCTTTTTTTTTTTAAGATTTTATTTATTCATTCATGAGAGACACAGAGAGGCAGAGACATAGGCAGAGGGAGAAACAGGGTCCCCAAAGGGAGCCCTGTTGTGGGACTTGATCCCAGGACCCCAGGATCACGACCTGAGCCAAAGGCAGATGCTCAACCACTGAGCCACCCAGGCATCGCAATGTAGCACCTTTCTTTGAAAGTTACATACATTCTATACACAACAACTGAGAAAATAGAGAGGAATGTGGTAAATATAGTATGCTTTTGCATTGGATCTGAGTTCAAGTTTGAACTTTCCCACTTTATCAATGGCTCAATGTTGAGCAAATTACTTAATTTATCTAAGTCTAAATTTGCTCAGTCATGAAATGTGGTTCATTTTACCTGTTTCATAGGGTTGCTCAAGAATTAAATGAGAGCTGGGTGTTATTCTGTATGTTGGTAAATTGAACACCAATAAAAATTAATTTATTAAAAAAAAGAATTAAATGAGAGAACCATAAATCACGGGCTTACATCTTAATAGATGTTCAAATAGAAGAGAGTTATTATTCTTGTTGTAGAAAAAGAAACAATGGATTCAAGCCTGGAAGAAGGTCTTTCATCTAAGAGAGTGTCAGATTGCATTATGCACATGAATCATGCTCCCCAAATCTAAAAGACTGCTGTCATTTTTTGTCACATGCTAAAATACTATCAATAGAGACTCTGGAGGAAGAAACATGATGGTATTGGTTGAATGAATTAAGAAAGTTGCTCCCTTCAGCCAGGACTCTTGGGCCTTGCTGAATACTTTCACAATGTGTTAGAGTCAAACTATATCATACAACTGACCATTGTATCCATAGTACCAGACATTTTGGGCCATAACATATATTGATGAGTAAGTGAAGTGTTTCATATTTAAATGATTTTTTAAAATTAAGTTTGTTCCTGATAGGTCTGAAATGGCTAAAAAAACTAATTTTTCATAAATGGGAGGGGGTAATGAGAATATGCCCAAAAAGGCTAATTCTAAGCAGTGCATAGAAATAGTGAACAAGTATTCTCTAATCAAAAGGGCATTACAGATGGACAGTTCCTCCTTGATACAGGGAGACATTAATGATAATACAACCTGCATATTATCTTCAGGCTTGATCCAAGGCCATCTCGAAAGGAAAGATACATGTGAACTTCAAAGGAGGGGTCTGGTTGCTGAGATCAGGCAAGACCACTGCATCTGAGCTCTCAGCTGACAGAGAAGGTCAGGAACTGAGAGACCAGGCATTACTTGGTCTGCTCTGCAACCTCCCCTGGGTTACTATTTTTGTTGCCCAAGTCAGTTTCCTATGTTGATTACCAATAAAAGCTCTAAAATAATTTTTTAAAATAATGTGCATTCTGGAATAATGGTGGAAAGGTGCTCCACCCTCTGCAGCCAGACTTGAACACGGGGAGAAATATCACAAAAGATGGAGAAAGCAGGCTGGGTCCCAGAGGCCTCTGTGAGGAGGAGCAGAGACAATCAGGGCCAGAGAATGGATTCAGAGAATCCCAGATACAATGTAGGATCGAGCAAGAGAATTGCTGTCTCTCAGTTTCTAGGAATACAAGTTTTGGGGATTATTTTCTCCAGGTTTGCCATCTATTTAATCTATCTGTACCCTAGTACATAATAATTCTTTCTTAGAACTTTTTCACAGTGCTTTCTGAAAGGGTTTATTTTCTGGGTTTGGGAAATGCTGAGAAGTCCAGCTCACTAGGAAATAAATTCAACCTGATTACTTAACCAAACTTCCTGAATGGCCAATATATGAATTTATCTCCAACTCGAAAATGAACAGAGCATTGTCTTACCAAATGTCATCATTTCCTGCCTTTGAGAAGAGGCTAGAAAGACTTGTGCTGAACCATTTCAGAGCATTTCAGATATGTCTTCAGCTGAAACCTGGAAATCAAAGCAAAAGAGCAGAAAAATAAATATATAAAAACAAAATTTGTGAGCTTTGGGAAACAAGTGGTTTTGGGGAAAAGCTAATTTTCAAAGGTCCTCCATCTGCCCCATGGCCACTCTCCCTTCTCTTCTAGGACCTTCCCGCCTCTCTTCATTTCAGTTTTGAGTTGGAAATACTGGAACTGATCACTTTTCAGCCTCAATAAGTCCTTGCTAATTATTTTAACATTTCAGGTTCAGGAAACCCAAACCCAGTGTTTGTTAAGTGCTCTTTGCCTTGATTTGTATGCCCTCTTATATTTCAAGGGAAGTTGGATCCATGTGTTTCTGATTCATTTTTACTTAACTCATCAAGACATTGTTTCATGAAGGCCATTTGATGTCCAAAGATTCTTCTGAACCTTTTGTTCGTTAAGCCATATAGCAGTGAAGCAATATGCAGTTTATAACAAAAGACCAGAATTTGGAGACCCAGGAGCTAGCCATCCTACCTCTGTCACTCATGTGTGTTCCTACAATGAATCAGTTTTCTAGATATCTGTGTTATCTGAGGAGAAACAACAATTGTTTTATGCAAAGTTTAGAGAATTTTATAATAAAATACAATTTTGAAAAGTCTTTGTAAAGAGTAGGACATGTTACCAAAATAGTTGAAAGGATGAGTTTTTGCCTGGTGTTGAGGCTGTTAAACTAGTTTTTCTGGCCAAGTACCACAACTCAAAATTAAAATGTCAAATAGTGATTAGACAAAACATAATGTTTCACCTGAAAGCATAATTCTTATATGGCTTTATACACTAAAAAAGAGTTCTATATTTCCTACTGATTTCCTTCCTGAGCTAATAAGCATACCACCAATCTGTTTAACAATTTGAAGAAGGTTAAGAGGTAGATATTTGCCATAGGGAGACATTCCTGTTTTTGACTCAAAGGCAGAAGTTTTCCTAATGTTTTATCTTGGAGTATGGGGCACTGAAGGCAAAGTCCCTCTCAATGGAATGGCAACAAATTTACCATATATCAACAATAAAATAATTTATTTTTATTCATTCATTCCAGCTTTCCACTGGGTTCATTTTCATACAGTTAACTTGCTGGTCTCTGGGTTCTCAGGTGGTACCCTGATAGTTTACGAAGCCTCCAGAGAGTAAAAAAGGATCCAAGAATCAGTTTTAACTAGGGTCAAAAGAAAAAATCAAGGGACTTCTTAATCAAAATGACAAGGAAGTTGTAAGAAACATGTTCAGGCAAACTAACAGGATTTGCCTTTCTGGTTTTTTGCTTCAGGAAGGTATCTTTTAAAAAAAAGAGTGATCACAGGGCTGAAGACCTTTGAAAATAAGCTTTTTACCCAAAGCTCAGAAACAAACTTTCTTTCTTTCTTTCTTTCTTTCTTTCTTTCTTTCTTTCTTTCTTTCTTTCTTTCTTTTTCTTTTTCTTTCCTTTCTCTCATTTCTCTTGATCACTTGATCTCTAAGTAGTAGCCTATAGCCTGGTATCAGACAAAGCACCCAGTCAAACATGGCATAATTCCCACCCAGAACAGGCTGAGCCACATAGGCAGAGGGTTAGTAGACATGTATGTAGTCCCCTTTTCTCACACTTCCCAGGAAGAGGAGTGGTTGGATGGGGTATGGTCAGACATACCATGGGTGTGCTGCAGGAGAGGCATCTAGCCCCTCTTCTTGTCTTTTTGTAGAGTTCTCATGAAAACAGATAAGGAGGGTAAAACTTTGTAAGTTTTGCTACTAGCTGCTTAGGGGAAGTACACACCAATGTTGGGTATACCAGTTGTCCAGTACCAATATCCTTTGGAGACTTTGTGGCAAGTTGAAACCAGCCATTGATCCTCCTGCTGATATGACAGGTATTAATTATTACCAGCTGGCTCCTGCCAGGCAATCTAGGGAGATTCACTGGACAAGCCCCTTTGTCTCCCCACAATTGGTAAGCTACTGAAACCTATTAGGAGAGTACCTACTACTTGCCCAGGAAGTGGGATGTGGAAATTAGGAAAGACATAATAGCATCTATATTTGATCCATGGTGGGGGGAGGTGGAACAACTAAAGGCTAGGCTTCCAAGAGTTCACAGTTTAGTGAATGATGTCAGAACAAATACAGACCACACGTTATGGAAAATGATCTCATAGAGGTGTGAGCATCATTAGTGATACTACAAATGACCTGGTGATCAAGAACTATATGCTCATGAGGTGGCAGGCTATGGGTGCAGGCTAAAGGAAGGGCATTCCAGGCAGAGGGAACCACATGTAGGCAGGAAGCCCCAATTATAACCAAGCTAAAGAAAGTTTGAAGAAATACCCCTCTCCCACAGTTTTATATATTTTGGAGGAGTCAAATCATAAGAAGTTAAAGTCCAACATTATATTACAGTTTCTAAAAATTTCCAAAACAGTTTAGGAATGCCAGGCCCATTTCAAAAGTCAAGATTCTTTTGGAACCTTCTAAAGTAATGAGTTGTCCCTCAAACATCTTCTGTCTCCCTCTCCTACCTGAGTAGCCTGGTTGATATCCTCTTCGAATTGGTCACTGAGCTGGGGTGATATTAGCCAAACTGCCTTTGCTTGTTAGCTTTTTGTCTTTCAGTCTGGGTATAATTTTTGTACCCAACAACCCAAGTACATTATATACCCTAAAAGAAGCATAGAAGTCCCTCTCATCAGGTCAAAGAATATAGCTCCTCTAACAAAACTCAAAGTTCTGAAAACAAGAGAATCCTTTTTAAGGTTGACCATATCTGTTTATAATTGCTCCTGTTTCAGAACCTGAAAGTCTTAATATTAGTGGAGTTGCAGTGTTATCTCCCACGATCTGAGTCATGAGAAAGTTGATATACTAAATTCTTTAAAGGCTTACATGTCTTTGCCCTAAAAAAATTACATTCTCATTGTGGTTTTGATTTGTATTTCCCTGATGGCAAGTGATGCAGAGCATTTTCTCATGTGCGTGTTGGCCATGTCTATGTCTTCCTCTGTGAGATTTCTCTTCATGTCTTTTGCCCATTTCATGATTGGATTGTTTGTTTCTTTGCTGTTGAGTTTAATAAGTGCTTTATAGATTTTGGAAACTAGCCCTTTATCTGATATGTTATTTGCAAATATCTTCTCCCATTCCGTAAGTTGTCTTTTAGTTGTGTTGACTGTATCCTTTGCTGTGCAAAAGCTTCTTATCTTGATGAAGTCCCAATAGTTCATTTTTGCTTCTGTTTGTTTTGCTTTCGTGGATGTATCTTGCAAGAAGTTACTGTGGCCAAGTTCAAAAAGGGTGTTGCCTGTGTTCCCCCCCAGGATTTTGATGGAATCTTGTCTCACATTTAGATCTTTCATCCATTTTGAGTTTATCTTTGTGTATGGTGCAAGAGAGTGGTCTAGTTTCATTCTTCTGCATGTGGATGTCCAATTTTCCCAGCACCATTTATTGAAGAGACTGTCTTTCTTCCAGTGGATCGTCTTTCCTCCTTTATCGAATATTAGTTGACCATAAAGTTCAGGGTCCACTTCTGGGTTCTCTATTCTGTTCCATTGATCTATGTGTCTGTTTTTGTGCCAGTACCACACTGTCTTGATGACCACAGCTTTGTAGTAAAACCTGAAATCTGGCATTGTGCTGCCCCCAGATATGGTTTTCTTTTTTAAAATTCCCCTGGCTATTCGGGGTCTTTTCTGATTCCACACAAATCTTAAAATAATTTGTTCTAACTCTCTGAAGAAAGTCCATGGTATTTTGATAGGGATTGCATTAAACGTGTAAATTGCCCTGGGTAACATTGACATTTTCACAATATTAATTCTGCCAATCCATGAGCATGGAATATTTTTCCACCAGTGAGAATGGGGAAAATTAACAAGGCAGGAAACAACAAATGTTGGAGAGGATGCGGAGCAAAGGGAACACTCTTACACTGTTGGTGGGAATGTGAACTGGTGCAGCCACTCTGGAAAACTGTGTGGAGGTTCCTCAAAGAGTTAAAAATAGACCTGCCCTACGACCCAGCAATTGCACTGTTGGGGATTTACCCCAAAGATTCAGATGCAATGAAACGCTGGGACACCTGCACCCCGATGTTTCTAGCAGCAATGTCCACAGTAGCCAAACTGTGGAAGGAGCCTCGGTGTCCATTGAAAGATGAATGGATAAAGAAGATGTGGTCTATGTATACAATGGAATATTCCTCAGCCATTAGAAACGACAAATACCCACCATTTGCTTCAACGTGGATGGAACTGGAGGGTATTATGCTGAGTGAAGTAAGTCAATCGGAGAAGGACAAACAGTGTATGTTCTCATTCATTTGGGGAATATGAATAATAGTGAAAGGGAATATAAGGGAAGGGAGAAGAAATGTGTGGGAAATATCAGAAAGGGACACAGAACATAAAGACTCCTAACTCTGGGAAATGAACTAGGGGTGGTGGAAGGGGAGGAGGGCGGGGGGTGGGGGTGAATGGGTGACGGGCACTGACTTGACGGGATGAGCACTGGGTGTTATTCTGTATGTTGGTAAATTGAACACCAATAAAAATTGAACACCAATAAAAATTAATTTATTTTAAAAAATTACATTCTATTTGAATCAGGGATGCCAGTGAGCCGCCAATCACTTGCTAATTGACTTCTACAGTCACTTTGCTGTTCTTGTCCCTCTCCACCTCCCCTCCTCCTCAGCCAGGCAGTGGATAAAGTGACATTCTTGGTAGCTCTGTGAAGGCTTCAGGGAGTTGTGAATTTTCATATTCATACCTCTTGAGCTGGCATGAGAGGGCCTTGGCTTTTGCTATTCAATGGGAGAAATGGGAATAAAATTTAGAAGCCCATAAATCGATGTCTTACTTGTTAATCTTAACATGTTTGGACGATGTTAATTTAGTGAGCGTGTGTATTTTTTATCTGTTGCTGTACAGCAAATCCCTCCAAAATTTAGTAGTGTCAAATAATAGCAACCACTTACGTCTCATGCTTCTGTGATTCAAGAATTTGGAAGTGGCTCAGCTGGGTAGTTTTGGGTCTTATGAGGTTACAAGCAAGTGATGTCTGGGCCTGGGGTAATTTTGAAGGCTTTCTTCACACACAAGCCTGGTGCCCCAGCTAGGAAGACACCAACAGCTGATCGCTTGAACAAGTCGGGCTCCTCAAGGAGGTCTCTCTACTTGTTTCTCTACTTGTATCATGGCAGCTTTAGGGTATCTGAACTTCTCACGTGGCAGCTCAGGCCCTCAGGGGAATAGCTCCTAAGAGTATAGAGTACATAGAGTAAGGGGAAGGCTGTGTCACTGCTCCCAATATAGCTGCAGAAGTGTCAAAGGATTGCTTCCCTTCATTCTATTTGGTAGAATTGACTCACTAAGTGTGGCCCATGTTTAAGGGAAGAGTAATTAGACTCCACCTTTGTATTGCAGAAATGACAAAGATTTGCAGATTTGTTTTAAAACAATCACAAAGGAAGTCAGAGGGAAGGGAGTATCAACTGAAAATGACAGATAAATAGAAAAATATAAAGCTAATTATCATAATTTCCACTGACATTTCTTTGAAATTTGTCATGAATCAAGTTCAGACTTTAATCAAGTTCAGAAGGGGAGGCAGGCGGGGATTGGGGGTGACTGGGTGGCAGGCACTGAGGTGGGCACTTGACGGGATGAGCACTGGGTGTTATTCTGTATGTTGACAAATTGAACACCAATAAAAAATAAATTTATTAAAAAAATCAAGTTCAGTATCATTTTTGCCTTTTACCTAGTTTCTAATTTTTTGTTACATAATTCTATTTTTTCTTAATGGCATCAATTTTCTTTTTAATTTAATTGATTAAATTTTGTACCTACTATACGCTAAGCCTGTGTTAACTGGGATACAGATGCAAATTTATACAGTCCATGCTTTCAAGGAGTTCACAGTCAAAATTAAAATTCCTTGTGACAACTGCAACATTAGAAGCATAAACAAGGCATAGAGATGAAATAGATATGGCAAAGAAAAATAACCTGATACAATCTTACCATATATTTTCATTCTACTTCACAACCTTGCAAAATGAGACCTTCAACTGCACCTGTTTTAAATGCGCCATAAACCCTATTAATATTAATTTAGAAAGTATTCCCGAAGGTAGTCTTTAGTGCTAAAGCCTGACAAAGATTTTCTGAGGTTAAAACACAAAGGTCTAAGCATAAGATTCTCATCGAGGTATAAATTATTGAGATGACATTTGGTCCAGCCCTGTGCATCCAAGCAGTTTCAGCCCAGCCCAAATGTATAGAAATCTATTCTACTATTTTCAGGATAGTGCTAATAGGAATAGCTCTTGCATTTCCAATGGTGTAATATATTTACTGCACTGTAGGAGGCCCCGGATGTACTATCAGGTATGAAATCCTAAAAGGAAGCCCGTGAAAAAGAGGACACCGGACAATACCTTGGGAAGGCTGCAGTCAGAGGCTGGAAGAAGGAGAAAAGTCACCAAGGAGACAAAAGATTGGCAGTCAGCATTAGGAAAACAGAGGAAAAGAAGAACCAAGACAGTACAATGTCATGACAGCCCAGGAGGGGAGACTTTTCATCAGGAGGGGGGGCGACAACCCTGTGACTGAACTATGTAGGTCAAGAAGAACGAAGGCTAAGATTGGTGCTTCTCAAATCGCAGCAGCAGCTCAAGGAGGTCATTGGTGATCTTCACATCATAGCTTCAGTCAAATGCTGGAAAGAAAAGTTGCTGAGATTGCCCCAGATTACTCGACACACAGTTACCAGGCGAAGGGGCCCTACAGCTCTAGCAGGATTGCAGCAAATTCCTCGATGCAATTCAACAACCATGCATTTGGGTTATTTTTTCTTTAAGATTTATTTATTCATTTATTCATGAGAGAGAGAGAGAGAGAGAGAGAGAGGCAGAGACACAGTTAAAGGGAGAAACAGACTCCATGCAGGGAGCCTGACATGGGACTCGATTCCCGGTCTCCAGGATCACACCCTAGGCCGAAGGCGGTGCTAAACCACTGAGCCATCCAGGCTGCCCAACAACTATGCATTTGAACATCTACTATGTTTCTAGCCACTTTTTAAAGTGACCCTACACTCCCCCCAAAGAGATTATATTCCTTAGCCCAGCATTCATTGCTTTCCAAAATCATTTAGCCTCATTTATCAACTACTATGTCCTCACACGCACACTTTATTTTGTCCTAATATGATTATGCTAAAAAAAAAAAATCTCATGCTTGTTTTTATTTCTCTCTTGCAGCCAGGGAAGAAGTCCAAAGAGGACAATTCAGAGATTCACCATGGTAGGAATGTGTTATAGGAAAAGAGAATGTTTAGATACAAATTTTAGGCAGAATTCAGTAAAAAATGAGTCTGGTTAAAGAACATCAGTGGAGAGGGTAGGAGCTGATTTCCCAGAAGAGCTCTTAATTGCATTAAAGTTTATCAGAAAATTGCTTAAGCATTTATCAGGAATGCTAATTTCTTTCCAGAAGAATGTTGGTTGTGAACTGTCTCACACACAAAATATTTTATCCCAGACCAAGTATGGGACAATTTTCTCTCCCACCTATTTACCCATTTCAATATGAAATGTTTTTTTTTTAATTTATTTATGATAGCTACAGAGAGAGAGAGAGAGAGAGAGAGAGAGAGAGAGAGGCAGAGACACAGGCAGAGGGAGAAGCAGGCTCCATGCACCAGGAGCCCGACGTGGGATTCGATCCCGGGTCTCCAGGATCGCGCCCTGGGCCAAAGGCAGGCGCCAAACCGCTGCACCACCCAGGGATCCCTCAATATGAAATGTTAATAAACATTTCATGATTTCTCAACATGAGAACATATTTTGTACCTGTATATCCAGCCCCACTTGCTAATCCCTGTCGCTTCTTGTTGCTTCTGGCCAAATCAAATGTTCTCTCCTTATCGTGGGATTTTTTTCTATTCTAAACTACAATTCTTTTATTGCCATTCTTAATTTTTATTGTTGGCTGTATATATATTTATTTTAAGTATAAGAAATTTCATCAGGACATTGGTGTGGCTTAATGGTTGAGCATCTGCCTTTGGCTCAGGTTGTGATCCCGGGGTCCTAGGATTGAATCCTCATATCAGGCTCACCACAGGGAGCCTGCTTCTTCCTCTGCCTATGTTTCTGCCTCTCTCTGTGTGTCTCTCATGAATAAATAAAATCTAAAAAAAAAAAGAAAAAAATTTTATCTTTTCCTCTGTACTCATTAATGTTAAATAAAGGTGGAAAAATTAAGTGTATAAACCACAGTATATAAGATGTTTTATGATGCAATCTTCAATATGTTGTACTTCATGGAAATATTTCAAAATCTAATTAATTTATCATTAGTCAGATTAGATTCAGTGGTGAATCCTCAGTACATGTCTTCTTCCTCATGGTATAAGATAGATGCTTCATCTTTAGTCATTGCCTCCTTACTCTTGCCAGCAGGAAGGGGGAAGGTGAGAATGACATGCCTCTTCTTTGTAAGGACACTTTTCAGAAACTGCATGCAATATTGTCAGAATTGTCAGAATTGTTAATGCACTGAAAAGTCAAAGCACATTCAATATGGCCCATTATAACTTAGTTACATTACAGCACTAGTAGCAAGGGAAACTGAGGAATGGGCACAATTTAAAAATCATGGGTTCCAATACTTAGGAGGAAAAAAGAACAAATATTGAGGGAGAGCTAAAAGTCTTTCCTTCTATAGCCGGCTAATTCTAATATTTACCAAATCTCACTGGTCAGGAAATTCTTATTTTAATTTAACTTGTTTTTCCATGCTCCAGCATATTTATTCCTCTTGGGTTCTCAGTAAATACTAACAGACTCCATTTTTTAATGTAGAAAAATATCAGTTCCAAGTTCTAGAAGAATATATAATATATATATATATAACAAAAAATACTGGGGACCACTTTTATGTGAAACATCATGGTTCCCAACTTTTTAAATCATGAACTACAATCAATAAATGTTAATCCCCACAATATATTTACATTCACCTATTAATACATTTACAAATGTACTTCTACGATATGTTATAAAACATGCACAAAAACTAAAATTGAAAAGATAAAGAATAAATACAAATAAAAGTTCTGATATTTCCTTCTCTCACACCATTAGACTTTCTGAGGCAAACATCAATCTAACAGATGTTAGATATCTTGACTTATGCTCTTCAGCTATCACACACACATCATCATTTCAATTGAGAATTCAACCAAAACCTAACAGAGAAGGCTAGGACAATATGCTAACCATATACGTTGTTATATTGTTATGTCCCACATGGAAAAGAAATAACAATTGTTGAAACTCCCACATTTTGGGTCTGACAAACAAATTAAGCGTCTCGACAAGATGTCTGCATTGAAAAACCCATTTGGGCTTTTTCACAACATAGTTGACTTTGTTAAAGAGTTCAATGTCTTCTTGTTTATGAAGTTTTTAATTTTACTACTATTGAGTTACTCAGATGGAATAAACAAGGAACACTGCTGTTCTGCTCATTGTGGTCATGAATTACAGGGCCCTGGAGAAGCATGTTGAGGTACTTTGGAGTCTCGATTTCAGTGCGCTGTGTGTATACTCTGTATGCTTCTATACAACATGAATGTAGACTTTAAAGTTTTTCAAACGATACTAGTTGAATTTGCCGGACCAGTCATGTTGCATTTCCCTGAGGGTAAACCCCAAGATTGACAGCTCTCCCTTTGTGTTACAGAATAAAACTGAGCAATCAGGACCAAGCAGATCCCTGCCACATAGCTACTCACCGATATCAATTACTTAGCCTAATTATCTTGACAAAGTATACTATTCACTTAAATCTTTCATTTTTCTGGAATCACAAAAGCAACAGAGACTGCAGGAAAAATGATCACGCCATCTTGAAACTGCTAATATCTAATATGAAGGCTTTTGATCAAAGCCAAGCATGAACCCAACGCCTCAAGAATAAAAAAATTTAAAAAGCAATTTAGAGAAAGTTCAAACGTGGCTTTATGAAGAGAGGCTTTG
Source organism: Nyctereutes procyonoides (assembly GCF_905146905.1). Lineage (NCBI taxonomy): Eukaryota > Metazoa > Chordata > Mammalia > Carnivora > Canidae > Nyctereutes > Nyctereutes procyonoides. Next base: position 8,924,155 of record NW_026575132.1, read on the forward strand.
AAGGAGAACATGACTTAAGAGAGGGCTCTAAAACTGAAATTCTTATACATTATAATAAATAAATGTAGACGATAAAGACAACAGTAAGACTGCTCAGAAACTCTCTGATGAGTTTAGATTTTGAAAGAATACATATAAAAATGCAAGGAAGGTCATATATCCAAGGACACAAATTGTGAAATGTATAAGAAATTGTCAGAATCGTTAATGTGCTGATAAGGCAAAGCTTACAAAAATGACAGAGGCAATAAAACCTATCATTTCAACTCTGTTTCGATCACAGATGTGAACAAGAAGTAAAATGTACAATACTGGAGATGGCAGTATAATGCTGGTAGATGAGAGGAGCATTTCAATCAAGGAAAATTATCTTCAAAACTTAGGAAGTCCAACATGGGTTAAAAGGGTACACGAATTTTGAGAAAGAATGTGCTGCTTAAATGAATTCTATACTCCATCTCCAGAGGACTTGCACCCCAGGATTCTAAGGAAACTTCTAGGCATGATTGTGAGGTGACTTAGGGTAATCATTGACTCAAGGAGACCCTGAGATATGTCAGGAGACTGGAACGGAACAGACTCACTTTGGATTTTTCAGATTTTTGTGGGCAATACAGGGTTTGGGAATAGATTCTAGCAACTGTAAATAAGTAGACATGATGTTGTTCTCTTGAAAAATCCTGGAAAGGACTATTAAACAGGTGGCTGTTGACCTCACAAAACAAAATACTGATCAGTAGGATAGGATCTGATATATATTTATAATGAAAATCTGCTCCAAATGGGATTCATGTCCTTATTAGTAAATAGAGTAAAGTAAATAGATGGAAAAGTAATGGACATCTACCACCAACATGGCACAGGGGAACTCTTATTAGATAGTCTCTTTAAATACCAACATGAAAAGCAACCTTTAACCAATCTTTAGGCCACAAAAAACTATCTTTTTAAAATATAATTCCTTTCCTAAATATATAAGTAAAAATTTTTTAATAAATTAATTTTTATTGGTGTTCAATTTACCAACATACAGAATAACACCCAGTGCTCATCCCGTCAAGTGTCCCCCTCAGTGCCCGTCACCCATTCACCCCCACCCCCCGCCCTCCTCCCCTTCCACCACCCCTAGTTCGTTTCCCAGAGTTAGGAGTCTTTATGTTCTATCTCCCTTTCTGATATTTCCCACACATTTCTTCTCCCTTCCCTTATATTCCCTTTCACTATTATTCATATTCCCCAAATGAATGAGAACATACACTGTCCTTCTCCGATTGTAAGTAAAATCTTTTAAACCATATGGACACACAGTACTTTCTTCACTCCTAGATGAAATTCATTTTGAAATAATGCATCAATATAAAAACAGATTTTTGGGCTGAGAAAGGAAATATATTAAGTGTTATAATTCATCCTAATTTATGAAGCACTAAAATATGAAAACTGTACCTTAGAACTGAAGAAACCACACACACACATTTATGTATAGGATTAAAATCATACATTTAAAAAAAAATAAAAATAAAATAAAAAATAAAAAAAATCATACATTTTATTCTCTTGGCATTTGATTGTGATCTTTTACTCCATGTCATTTAAAAGTCTATTAATATAATTTCTAGTGAAACAGTAACACATTATAATTTATTCAGTTATTAGTCTATTATTCTGAAATTTTTCTCTTTGTATATAAATAATTTTGCAATTTGTTATTCAGAAATCTTTATCTGCATTTCTGATTATTTCCTTAGGATACATTTCTAGAAGTGAAGTTAGAGTAAAAAGATGTTTTAAAGATTCTTGATACACAGTACCAAACTGATTCTCTGAAAATTTGCACCAATTTACATTATCACCAGCAGTGGTTTGAGAAAAACCTATTTTCCCATGATTCAAAATAATCTTTACTTTTCAAATTCTTTGTTGATTTGGTAGGCAAAAACATCATTTGACCAAGCAAATGATTTAATTTGGTTTGAATTTTGTTGACTAGAGAGACGTGGAATATTTTTCCGTACAGATATTATTTGTGTTTCTTCTCTAAATTGTCTGTTATTGGCTTTTACTCCCTTTTCTAATGGAAGTTTATGATTTTCCTTTTCAATTATTACGTGGTCTTATATATCAAAGATATTAACTACTTTCTGTTCCATTTGTTATCATTTTTCATGTTTTTGTTGTAAACATTTGTGTCATTTTGTTTTAAATCTGCATGTTCTTTATTTTAAGCTCATCCTAAAGAATATATGCTTTTTCATTGGAAAGCTTACAAAACTTGCTTCAATTGTTATATCTGATATTTGACTTTACCTCTAGTATTTTGTTTATTCCTTTTCTTTCTGAGTAACGTCTTGCTGTTTATTTTGTGTGTGGCTGTGTTTTGGTATACGATTGGTGTTTTGATTGCTTTTATCTTCCACAGTGATTTGGAACACAGACATCTTATTTTATTTTACTTGTGATTGCTAAGTTTCTCAAGGCATATGTGAAACTATACTTTACAACATATCAAATTCATGAATGAAATGAAACCTTTAATTCTCATTATGTGATATTAGGAATTTGGTATGTTTATATTCTCCCCACCCCTTACCTCCTTCACTTTCTGGCCTTTATGATATAATCTGGGATTTGGAGCTAGACTATTACTACTAAATTATTAATTTTCCATCTTATAACTTTTAAAATATTTTTTATATTTCCTCTCAAAGGAATTATTTTATTTTTGCATTCAATTTTGTACAAATGTTAATACTGATTATTTTTATTTAAATGTATGTTTATTTGGTTTCATTGCTCAGACTCAGGATCAGTCATTTCATATTAAAACTTTAATGTTCTGGGTCCTGGATATTTTATGTAATTATGAGACATTTAGATTTTGAAAGATCAGAACGATAGACTTGACCAGATAAAACTTAACAACAAATATAGAAAAGTAAGGATGGAGGGTCCTTGGTTGGCAGTAACTGTAATGAAAAAGACCAGGAGATTTGAGTTCTTATATTCTCACTATGAGCAAACCGTGTAAATGATGGTTTAAAAAGCAAATGCAAATACAATTGTCATGCTAATACACATAAGTCATAGGATAAAATGGTAGTAATTCCACTTAACTGGTTATAAGCCAGACAATCTTTGGGTGTACTCAGGTCAGTTCTGAGCCATATTAACATTTAAATCTAGCAAGCATCCAGAAGGGCGATTAAAAGAGAGAAAAGTCTGGAAATCATGTCATGTAAAGACTAATTGAGGGAACTTGGGGCTTTAAACTGGGAAAAATGAGATTTACGTAATACGTATTTAAAGGATCTTGATAGGTAACAAAGATTCATTGGTCCTGCAGGCAGATGCAGGAGCATAAGTCAAGTTTCAGAGGAGATTTTAACACAATAGGAGGAAATTTCCCAGTAGTGCGAGCTGTCCAAAATTGGCACGTGCTGCCTCAGACATGCTTCCCATCTCCTTACACAGTGGAGGGTCTCGGTTGAAGACAGCATATAACTTTTATGATATTGGCAAAGAAATGATTGATTAGACATGTTCTTGGGACAAATCTATTATTGTGTGTGATCTCCCAGCTTTCTCTTCCCTGCTACACAACCTTCTCCCTCCTCCATTCCCAAACTTGCTTTCACCTGCTCCTTCTCTCCCCTCCTTCATCTTTAAGGAGAATCCTGCTTTTGCAGGGTAAGCCCCTGGGTTTGTTGTATAGAGATACCAGGTCTGGAGAAAGGGAAGAAAAGTAGGAAACACTCTTGCTTGTTGGCTTGGTTTCTAGAATCACTTGGTTACTGAGAATACAGAAAACATGTGATTAATATTTTTTAAAAGGTCAGGCAGCCTGGGTGGCTCAGGGGTTTAGCACCGCCTTCAGCCCAGGGCGTGATCCTGGAGTCCCGGAATGGAGTCCCACGTCCGGCTCCCTGCATGGAGCCTGCTTCTCCCTCTGCCTGTGTCTCTACTTCCTCTCTCTCTCTCTCTCTCTCTCTCTCTCTCTCTCTCTCTCTCTCCCCCCTCTCTCTGTCTCGTGAATGAATAAATAAATAAAAACTTAAAAAATATTTTTAAAAAGGTCGCTTGACACTTTAAAAAATGTTAAAGGGATGGAATGCTGTGAGAAAAGTGAGAGAACGCTGAGTTTTCTCTTTGAATGTTTGCGGGTTTTGGAGTGTGAGAGGCTCTGAATATCTGCAAGATATTGCAGAGCAAGAGAGAAGAGGAAAGGAGTTATATCTGAACAATTTCAGAAGGCTGCCATCCTGAAATAAATGATATTCCCTCCCTGGACTGGCTGGAGATGAGAGTCTTATGGAACAAACAAAAGATAAGAATAATTTGGAAGAATTTCTGGATCCTATTTACATAGACAAGTCACAAGACTCTCAGTGAGAAGGAACAGAATTTTAAATAAGATCCCTTCTCCCACTTTAAGTATTATGCAGATGATTATATACACTGGCTAGTATTAATCATGTGATAAAATGTGTAAGGTTGGCATTTCATAATGTGAATTCACTCATTCTCTATTAATTAATCCTTGCTTTCATAAAATCTAACTATGAACTCCTCATGAGTGTGTGTGCATGTATATGTGTGTATTACTTCCCTATCACAATCAAAATTCTGTTGCCCAAATTGGGCAAAAAGAGAAAAGCAACTTTCTTCTTCAAATGCTGCTCCTGGCTGTCATAAAGTTTATTTAATTTTATGTGTCAACTTGGTTGAAACATGGTGCCCAGGTACGTGGCCAAACATCATTCTGAGTTTTTCCTGTGAGGGCATTCTTGGATGAGATGAATATTTAAATTACAGGCTTCGAGTACAGCAGATTGCTCTCCATGATGCCGGCGGGCCTCATCTAATCAGTTGAAGTCCTGAATAGAACAACAGATGGACCTCCTCCCCCAAGCAGGAAAGAATGCTACCAGCAGACAATCTTCAAAGTTGAACTGCAACATCAGCTCTTTCCCGGTTTCAAGGCCCCCGGCCCACCCTGCAGATTTTGGACCTGCCACCCTCCATAATTATGTGAGCCAATTCTTTAAATATTTTTCTCTACACACATACATCCTATTGGTTCTATTTCTGTGGAGAATGTTGGCTACTATGGGTATGCTATACACTGAGGCTATAAAAAGGCACTCTGCCTTTGCAAGATCAGATTACATGAACCCACAACTCTGGTCCCACTCTGAGATTTGTCTTTCTTACAGACTCCAGATTCCATATAAAATTATACTGCCAGATACAGTGTTTGTATGGACAGGGCTATAACTCACCAACACTCTGAAAATATCTCAATCTATTTACAAATAGATTTGACAAGAATATTTAGGAAGGTATAGTTTAATTAAGTGATGATAATCAAGGCATATGTATATTGGCAACAAATATGAGTAAATTCTTGGGTTAAAACAAAACTGATGGCAATATAATAGATTTCTCATTGTCCTGTGCAGACCTTTCATTAAGAGAACACCTACCTAAGATGGATTACTTATCATCAAATGCTGCAATAAGAATTCTTCTGTAGAAGCATTTTGTAGGTTCTTTTTGGAACATAGATAAGATAACATATCCTTCAGGAATTCACATTCGAGACAGATTATTCAATCGATGACATTATTTGGTACCCCATCCTGCAATTGTAAGGAAGGGACACATCTTTTTGAAAGACAGAAGTCCTTTTCATCTCTCCTCCCACTATACAGCTCCATTTAGTTCTGAAGTTTTGCATCCAAAACTACATGAGCTTTTAAGACTTAGATCTGATTCATCACAATCCTTTCCAAGAAGAATTATCTTTCAGTTTCTTCCAACTTAAAACAGCAATAGAATGCCATTCCATAAAAAGCACAATGATATTATATAAATTGGGAATAACATATTAAAATAGAGTTTGTATTTGGATGAAGTTGCTAAAATAAAGAGCAGAGAAGAACAAATGACTGTGATGAGTCATAGTGCAAAGGAAAGGCCTTGGCTTACTGCTTATACAAGCCAGAAGGACAAGAAATGGTACAGTCCTTTCTTGCTACTCAAATATTCATATTTACAATTAAATTGAAGTTCAAACCCAGTGTATCACTCAGGGTTATATTAAAATTTAAATTTCCTACAGTTTTAATAGGCTTGATTTGACAATCTCCTATGACAGAAACTTCCATATAAGTGGGAAGTTGGCTAAGTGGCCTGAAAGATCCAACCTGAATCTGATGCTCTTAGCTTTCTTCTGGGAGTCTGTAATCAGCTGGTGAAGGATGGAGTGGCCCATTCACATTCCTGATGGTATTTCCCTTTGATCCTGAATGCATTTCTGTACTCGTAGAACCTTAGTTTAATACCTGACTGAGGCATTAGGACTTTCAATTCCCTGTGGAAATTATAGTCCTCCATCTTTTGTCTTAGGGCAGCTTGTCTACAGCAGTAGGGATATATAGCATCCAGCAAAGTCATGATGTTTGAAAAGCAGGAGGATTAGGAAGTGCTCAGTTTGCACATCTGATGATCTGCTATCTGTTCTCTCTTGTAGGTACCCAGAGGGCAAGGTCTACACCCACTTTGTTAGGATAATCCATGGTATAGAGCCAGTGGCCTGTGGATGCTAAATAAATACTGTCAGACAAAGTGATGATGGGTAACTGTCGCTGATGTTGTTACCACTTGCTAAAGAATGAGACTACACTTATGCTTTCAGTAATTACCTCCTATGCCAAATCATTCCCATATGGACCCAAACATGGCCACATTAAGCTGGATTCACATGACAGCAGTGATTACTTAATTATTCTACTGTGAGCTAAGGCCAGTTTGCAAAAGAAGCAACTTTCACAACTCATTAGACAAACCTTTGGTCGGCTGAGGGCATGACCATCACCCAGGAAGTGGAGATTGAGGTGGGAGTGGGATGCAGCAATTTTTCCTGAAGACAGATGGCGCTGTAAACTGCCCTGCTTTCCAGAGCTATGGCACCTAATGTCCCACATCTTTTCAATAAAGCAGTTCTCTCGCTAGCCACCTCCAGTATGTAACCTGAAATAAAGTATGCACAAACATGCACTAAGTCAATAGCATTTTTTACCGAATTCTGTGCAACTTCAAAGAAAGACTCTGAAAGTATGGGTGGCGATAAGGCACATACTGCCACAGCTTGGGACACGCTCAGCAGGCCACAGCCCTCCCCTCTTCTCCTCCGTGGATACTGGCAATTTCCAAATTCTCAGGATTAATGACCTACAATGTTGAATAAGAACATTTTTTAATGAGTCTCAGATTAGGTGTCAATTTAGTTGACGGGGAAAGAGGGGCTGGGAGGAGGGCAGACTTTGGAGAATATCAAAGTCACTTATAATCTTTAAGGAATATTTCACTTTTAAGCATGAGGATACATGCAATTTCTTTCTAAAATTATTTATTTGGTAAAGAACAACTTTTGAGAAAATGTATATACTTTTTAAAAATGTGGTGTAAGACTGGTGGCATATCTAGGAGATCTCAACTATAAAAGATGGTTTACTTAAGCGTCTCCACCAACAAAGGTTTCTGTGGTTTTTTTTCCATTGAGTCTGCAATCTTTTATGATGATCACTTCATTAAACCTTAGCACACATGGTGGAGCTGATGCTTCCTCCATGTTGGTTTTGCTTCCCCTTCCTCTAGACTGATCTTGATTTGACTGAAACAATGTGCAGTCAAAATACTAACCTGAACATGGGAAACCTTGTATTCCAGAATGTGTTATTATCAGCTTCAGCAATCTATAATGGAGTCACTAATACGAGGAGAAACACCCACCTGGAGGCCTATCACCGTAGGAAATACTCAGCTGACACTGATCACCATTTTTGTGCCTTTGGTGACAGGATTTTGAAACAGAGCCTTAGAATGGATAAAAGTACCTTTCTCCAGATACTCTACTACCTCAAGAACCCCGTAAGACGCTCTCCTCCCCAGTACATGTGTACTTCAGCTTTCTACCTTTACTTTGGGCCACCTACCACTTTGGGCACCCATGCTACATCACATTCATGTGACTGCACGAGTTTTTCTGAGCCAATAGTCTCCCTGAATTTACGGGTAGCTCCATTCTACTATGTGGCTGATCAGGGTTCGAGTCTTGCTCATGCATGCACATATAAGGGGGGAAAATGAAAGCAAATCTCTAAGTAATCCAGTTGAGCTGCAGTTTATATAACTCAGTCAATGAGTGTTTTTAAAATACTGTATTTCTAATTCAATGTTGCTGGAATACAGAGCCCAGTTTCTGTGCCCAAGAGCTTTTAATATTAGCCAGATGCAAAATACAACCTCACAAATACAAAAGGGACAATACAACAACTTATATTAAAATATAGTGTAGTAGAAGTTCAGAGAAAGAAGAGCTAGGACGTGAAAGATAAACCAACTGAAGCAATCAAAGGCTCTCCTTGATCTGGTGTGTTCGTGGAAAGCTCTAGGCTCCTGTTTACTTCATATGTGAGAAAGTTCTAACTGAAGTCTTAGTTTGCAGCATGAATAGTTATGAAACATAAATTCCACATTTTACTTAGTAGACCACTGGGAAAATTTCAGTGAATGACTGAAAACTAACGTGGGGCATGCCAGGATAGGTGGGGAAGTATCCCAAGCTCACTGCAAACCCCAGAAGGAAGCCAGTGGGCTATCTCCACCATTCATCATGAGTGTGAACAGAGATATGACCACGTTGGTAAAAACCAATTGGTTTTCTAAAAGGAACTCTCTGGTAGTGAAATTTATTTTTCTTTGTCATGTGCTATGAATAAAATAATACTCGTATCACTGCATAGTTCAAATTATTTCCTGGAGTGCTGTTGAGCTTGGGAACTCAATGATCCCAATTTTAAAATAATTCTTGGGGGTGAGGGGCAAAAGAAGTTGGCACTGAACAGTGAAGCATTTCATCACCTAAGCTCCCCTACCTTCCATCCCTTAAAAGAAAGAAAAAAACCTTCTTTATATTTTAGGTACAAAAATTCTCTTACTTTAGCCTGAGATTGAGTTTCATCATTCCATAGGTTCAGTTAACACACTCCAAATGAAAGAATACAAACAGACATTTGATAAGCTATCTACCATGTATCAAGTACATGCAAGTTGATTAGAAGAATATATTCTGAAAAGATTGACACTTTTTTTGACAATACTAATTTATTACCTGCCAAGCTGAAGGTACGCTTTTGATATACAGAAGTGAAAAAGCATTGAAATAAAACTAAGTTAAAACAGGAGTCATGCTATTCCAAATAGATCCCAGATGACTATGAAAAATGTATTTGTCTGGAGAATAATAATTAGATAAGTAATACATGTTATTACATAGATGACAAACTTCAATGCAGTATATTATGTAAGTGCTCCTACCTTATTAAAATAAATTTGAAAAAACATCAAACCCAGTAACTCAAATGGAATACAAATTTGGAATCATAAATTTGGGGAGCAATAGATCACAAAAGTTTGGTAAGTAGCATTAAGAATAGGACTTATTTCCTATAAGTCAGTGGGTTTACCTCTGTGTTTCGGACCCATACATTAGAGGAAATGTGTTATAATTGGTTCACTTTGGGTTAAATGACTGATATTTTTAACATATGAAACCTGTTATTTTGTAGCTGAGGTTTATCCTGCTTTCCTATAGCTTCACAAACTTTCCATTTTAAATTATAGAACTTCCATGCTAATTATAAACTTTTATCTTTAAAAGTAGTGCTGCCTTTTAATCATTTGCTGTAGTTGAACCCTATAGAAGATGGTACTGTTCCTAATTTTGGCCAAAAAAGATTGTATTCGTCTAGCAGAAGCTCAAAGTCTTAATAATACTCTAGGAAGCCTTGGTCAAAGGAGAATTTAATGCAAAGCAAAATGTTCAAACACAAGAATGTATACTTACAACATACAAATGTTTATGTTAGCAGAGGACATAACGGTTCTTATTTTTTCTTTAACCTGTGGAATATATTGAGTGCTATTTCTCCCTTTATCAAAATTAGTCACAGCTGGGTTGGCTCAGGTAATGGGTAAAGCTGTAGTCCGCTCATGGTGAGCCAGTTTGCATTATTCTCTTCTCTGTCATCTCTAGCTGTGCTCTAAGCTTGAAAATCTGTGCCCCTGGAGATGAAGGGTAGAGTGGTTAAGTGCAGATCCCTCTCCAGAGGGGCCTAGACTGCTAAATATACATGGCCCAGGGATCCTTGTTCAGTAGCCTTAACCTCAAGTGATAAAGAAACACAGGAGTGGATGGGCTGTGGAAGACGACATTAACACTGGTCATTAAGTACCAACCAGTGTAAACAGCAGCAATAATAGTAACTATGACTTATTTAGTGCTGCTTAGGATCAGGTATTGTGCCACATACTTCCTCCCTCTGTGTGATGTGCTTGGTCTACATTTTACACAGGCTCAAAGAGTCTATATAATTTATGCAGTAATAGTAATGGGCCTATGGTTTGGAGTGGCATGTCTCATCCCAAGGCCCAGGCTTATAATCCAGAGGCTTTCAAACCTTGATCTGCAGACCAAGAAGATCAGAGTCACCTAAGAAGTTTCTTATAAGCATATTATTTGGCCACAAGAGCCAAAGAATTTGATTCTGTGAATTCAGGGGTAACCAGGGAGTTTGGTGTCTCTTTCTTTTTCTCTACCTTTTCTCTAAGGGATCCTGACCCCGATCCAGGCTTGAAAACATTGCTCTCACCAGTGCCTCCCAACCTTATTCATATCAAATCACATTAATAATGATACTATCTCTACAGTTTATAGGGAGTAGTGGACAAAGCTGCTGTCAGACAGAAGTGATGGGTGTGGGTCTAGCCAGTGCTGATCCTACCCAGGCCTGAGGGGTCAAAATTCCAACACACAGGTAAGCCAGTCCTAGAATACTAGTGGGACTGGTGGTGCCTCAGTTAGGATTCCCTGATCTAAAACCCAAAGCCAGGCTGTGAGAGCGCTACACTGCTCTGTGGTTTAATACCATTATATAGAGAGAAACACTTGTATGAGAAACCAAAAGAACCCAACTTCTGAAATGGCTTCACAGTTTCTAAGTCTCTGACCCACCCTCCAGGAAAGGCTGTTGTACTGAGAGGTATATTACTCATTGGTCCGTGTTTTGAGAAACGAGTTACCTTTTAGAGAAAACATAAGGAGCTCAGGCTTAGAAGTGGGACGCTAGAGAAGAGAAGGGAGAGAATTTTTCATCATTTGTTCCATGAAGGTGACTTTTCTAATTTGATAATAAAAAGAATTAGCATAAGCTAGCAAATACTCAATAGATGGATGGGTTTCTTTAACTTCTCTCTAATGTATAGGCAGGATGGGGCAAGGGTCTACCTAAAGGGCACTCTTAGGCAACTTTGCTCATAGATTTTAAATCTGGGTTTGCATTCTGAGTCTGTGACTCGCCAGCTTTATGACCTTGAGCAAAAGATGTAACCTCTCTAACCTAATCATATGCACCTCCTGTGAGGACTAAATGAGATAGTATGTTGCACAGCAAGCAGCCTTTAAATACTGGCCTCATTATCCCAATCACATTCATTGTGAATGTGTGATAGCCTGTATAGTGACACAGGCACGAAGGATCCCCCCCACCTCTCTGTATTGCTAGGATCATGCTGTGAGCAATTAGCTGTGGTTGGTTTCTTCCATTCTGAATAATGAGGTGCAAGCTATATCACCATAGCACCATTCATGAAGTGCCCAAGCTGGAAATCTTGGAGTCACCATGATTCCTCCTGCCTAGGCATGCCAGAAGTCTTCCAGTTCCACTACTGCAGCATTATGTACAATAGCTAAGCTCTGAAAACAACCTAAGTGCCCACTGATAGATGAATGGGTGGGGAAGATTATATATATATATATATATATATATATATATATATATATAAAGATTTTATAAATAAAGTTTATTATTTTAAATAAATAAAAATAGTGTGTGTCTCTGTGTGTGTGTATATATATATGTATGTATATATATATATATATATAGTGTGTGTGTATGCACAATGGATGGTGGGTGAAATAGATAAATGGGATTAACAGGTACAAACTTACAGTTAAAAGGGATAAAAAATACAGCATAGGGAATACAGTCAATAATAACATTGTATGGTGACCACACTTATCCTGGTGAGTATTTCACAATGCATATGATTGTGAAACCACTATGCTATACACCTGAAACTAATATAATATTTTATGTCAACTATACTTCAATAAAAATAGATGAAAAAATACCCACTAATGTTCCTTTAGCCTAGAACACTCTATTTCCCATCTCATTCCGTTCTTTCTCCCAAAGATGCCAATTCCTTTGTAAAGACCTCCCTGATGCTAAAGTGTGGCTCCATGGTCCTTCTGCAGCTTTCACAGCACCCTGTATATCCAATTTCTTAACACCCACTACCCTGCATCATAATTGCTTGCTTCCTGGTCTAGATGGAGCTGCTAGTATCACAAATGCTATGAAGCAAGGATCTTGTTTTCCTGTTTGTTATCTCCCCAACACAGAACACAGTGGCTGCCATGTAGCAGTGACGGGCAATTATTTGTTGAATGAGAGATTTAACTATGGCATCTTTCCCTGTTTCAAATAAGAAATATCATAAGTAATTAGAACTCCTTTCTTATTTAACCAGGACCTATGCAGTGCTCTCAAGTCAACCCTCTGTGTTCACCTTAAGAAAGAGGTGCTGCCTTTAAATTGTTGGCTCCTGGGGATGCCTGGGTGGCTGAGCGGTTGAGGGTCTGCCTTTGGCTCAGGCCGTGATCCTGGAGACCCAGCATCGAGTCCCATGTCAGGCTCCCTACAGGAAGCCTGCTTCTCCCTCTGCCTGTGTCTCTGCATCTCTCTCTCTATCTCTCTCTCTGGGTCTCTCATAAATGAATAAATAAAATCTTTAAAATAAATAAATAAATAATTGTTGGCTCCTGGGACACATGGGTGGCTCAGTGGTTGAGCATCTGCTTTTGGCTCAGCTGATTATCCCGGGGCCCTGGGATCGAGTCCCATATCGGGCTCCCTGCATGGAGCGTGCTTCTCCCTCTGCCTGTCTCTCTCTCTCTGTGTGTGTGTGTCTCTCATGAAAAATAAATAAATAAAATATTAAAAAAATTTGTTGGGCAGCCTGGGTGGCTCAGTGGTTTAGCACCTGCCTTCGGCCCAGGGTCTGATCCTGGAGACCTGAGGTCAAGTCCCGCGTCAGGCTCCCTGCATGGAGCCTGCTTCTCCCTCTGCCTGTGTCTCTGCCTCTCTGTCTCTCTGTTTCTCACAAATAAATAAAATTCAAGAAAAAAAAATTGTTGGCTCCCAGCTCAGGACTACACAGGAGGGAGAGGCAGCATGGTGGAAAGGAAAGGATATGAGGTGAGAACCACAAGACCTGGGTCTATTCGCCTATAGCCTCTGAAAACATTTTAGGCATTCAAGCTCAGTTTTTCATCTATTAAAGGAGAAAGGTTAGACAAAAAGACCTTTCCTAGCTCTAAAATTCTGTATCAGAAAAAGCACATTCCAGGCTTGGAAGCAACATCAGTGCCATTCTGCCTTTGGTTGATACTGAATTCCTTTATTTAGGGCCATGAGGATAAAGTGCTCACCCCAGGCTTTTCCAAATACACGTCCTTGAGCTTTTTTTGTCACCCTTTTCTCTGTAAGCACCATGTAAAGAGCTCTGCATAAACTATTCAGTAAATGTTCACTTGAATAAAGTGGGGCTGTTTTACTTACCTTAATAAATAGAGAAGAAAATTTTTATTTATTTTTATTTTTTATTTTTATTTATTTATTTTTTTAAAGATTTATTTATTTATTCAGTCAGAGCGCGAGAGAGGCAGAGACACAGGCAGAGGGAGAAGCAGGCTCCACGCAGGAAGCCCAATGCGGGACTCGATCCCGGGTCTCCAGGATCACACCCTGGGCTGCAGGCGGCACTAAACCGCTGCGCCAACAGGGCTGCCTGAGAAGAAAATTTTTAGTGAAAATTTTTTCTAATGGTTTGAGGCTCAGCATTCAGATCAAAGGAAATTAAAAAGTTGGTGATATAAGGAATAATGAGTAAGCCAGAGTATTCATTCCTAAGAAAACTTAGAGTACATACTACAGGACTTTAAAGGAATGAAATTATCCTTCCTGCACAATCTTTTTCTTTTTTTTTTTTTTAAGATTTTATTTATTTATTCATGAGAGACACAGAGAAAGAGAGGCAGAAACACAGGCAGAGGAAGAAGCAGGCTCCATGCAGGGAGCCTGATGTGGGACTTGATCCTGAGTCTCCAGGATCACGCCTTGGGCTGAAGACAGATGCTCAACCGCTGAGCCACCCAGGCAACCTCTGCACAATCCTTTTCATTTAAGTATATCCATGTTTCCTGCCATCCCAGATCAGAAGCTGGAGGTCATCCCAGATGTCTACCCTCTTCTTCCTTTTTTTAAAAATCATCCATATATTAACTATGTATTTAGCACATATTTTGTGCCAGATAGTATGTTTGGACTACAGGAAAAAAAAGAACAAAGACATAGCTATGATTTCAAGGTTGTCTCAGTCAGTTTGGGTTGACAGAAAAGTCAAGGTACTTACAAGATCTTCTGCAGATGCCTTCATTTTTTGGTCTATCACACTCAGTAAGTCACTGATCATTCTCACTTGATCAACAGAAAGAGTCTCCTAATATGTCCCTTGGCTTATAACCCCATCCCTCCCTAGGATAATTTTTTTTTGAAGATTTGTCTATTTATGAGAGAGATAGAGAGAGAAAGCATGAGCAGGAGGGACAGAAGGAGAGGGACAAAGAATCTCAAGCAGACTCCACACTGACTGTGGATCCAGATGTTGGGGCTCGATCTCATGACCATGAGATTACCACCCAATCTGAAACCAAAGTCAGACACTTAACTGTCTGCCACCCAGGAACCCCACCTCCAGGACAATTTTATGTTTTCTGGAAGGCAATCTGGCAATATGTATCAAAGTCATTGTAATAATTCCCAATCCTTCAACCAGCAATTAAACTTTTAGGAATGTATCTTAAGAACTTAATCAGATGTGGGCACAAAGATATAGATACACAATGATGTTTCATGGCTATTGTTCATGATAGCAAAACGCATGGAAATAATATATTTATCCAATAGTTGTTTCTCAGTTGGAATACTTCTACATGATGGAATGCTATGCACTTGTTAAAAATCATTTTGTAGAAGAAAACTCATTGTTCAGCAAAAAAACAGGTGATTAAACAGCAAGTATAGTAAGCCATTTAAAGTATATATGTGTATATATACCATATGTATATAAACATATACCCATACACATAGATACATCCTATGTTATACACATATGTAGAAGAGTGATCAGAAAAATCTATACAAAAATGTTAACAACAGTTATCTCTGAGTTGTGGGAGTATTCATATTTTGGGATTTCCATTATATGCATTTAATATGTTTTATTTTATAACAGAAAAATATTAAAATGCAACCACACAAATCTAATTATGTCAACGCTTCAAGTGATCCATCAGCTCAAAAGGCAAAGTCCTGACAAGGCAGCCCAGAGCCCTCCCATCCTAACTCCTGTCTCACCTCTGCCTCCTTAGGTTCTCAGGCTCCCTTCCATTCACCTCGCTCTCCAGTGTTACCAGACTGTTTCCTCTCTCATCTACTGTGGCTTTGCACACACTGGACCCTCTCCCCAGAATGTCCTCCAACTGACCGTGCAGAGACCCCCTCAGAGAGCCTGCCTGCAGAGACGCTTCCCCCTTTGGGCTACCTCCAGGGACCTCCATGGTTGCAGGCACCCCTTCCACTAGTTAGGCATTAGCTTGTCTGTTTTCCCCACGACACTGGGAGCTCCACGAAAGTAGGGAGCAAGTCTTGGTCTCATCAGAATCAAGCACTGAGGTGGGAACATTACAGAGATTCAAAAAAATACATGTTAGATTGAAACAAGTGACAGAGCTGAAGGAGGAATTTCTGCTTCCTAGGCATTTCTGGAAGTCAGGCTTTAAGTTCACAGCCGGCTTCCTCTACGTTAAATTTACTCTGGGTTCTGAACTTTTGTACCCGGCGAAATTTGCATGCCTGAAACTACACAAGCTGAAGCATCTTTCCAAGTACCTCATTTCCATCAGATAAGCTCATTAAAATAGCAAAATGACCCACATATACAAATACAGCTCTAAAGTCAATAAATTAAAAAATGAAGAACAGTTTCATTGCTATGAGTAAAATGGTTTTGAGGTCTAAGTAAAAGAAGGAAAGTGTGGTATTTGTTATGGTGCATTGGTTTTGGTTAGATGTTTCAGTGAGAATAAGTATGGCCAATTTTTATCAACACTAAATAATTACAGTTGACATAATAGCCACACAAAAATTAGGATTACATTTTTCTACGTAAATATTTTCCTCTAAAAAAAAAAACCCAAATTACTTTAGTTGTGCCAATGTTACAAATGGTAAAGTGTAAGTTCAATAATACCAAAAAACTGGAAATAAAAAATTATTTTTAATTTGATCCCTTTACCAGAATTTCTCAACTTTGGGAGTAAAATATCATTAGCATTTAAAAACTGTTTTATCTTGTTCTTTTATCACAGCATCATAATATGGATGATTCTGCCTTGAATGCAAATCATATCAAAAGTCACTTGTTATTCATTATAGCAAGTATTGCAGCTTTGTGTGTTCTCAGGTCTCTCTTCCTCTACACCATGCATGTACATAACTTTATAAATTGTATTTAATGTGCAATTGTCCTTTAACTTTAAAAGAACAAATTATTAACCAATAACAGCAGAAAATGAGACAGAAAAGCATTTACTAATTGGATTCACAGGAATGACCCGGGGTGACTCCCAAAAACTTTTCATGCATCTGTATTCTTGAAATAGCTTCTGTTAAAATATAATAACCCTCATAAGGTACACTCTATGTATTAACACAAAATTTAGAGCAAACTAGGGAAGGCAGCAGAAGAAAATGTATAAGACCAAGAATGGCAAAAAATGACACTGTCCAGATTTTTTTTTTTTTTGGTGTAACATAGATCAGACTAGCTTCATTCTTCTAAGGCCTCAATAATACTCTCCCAGGCATTAATTTTAAAGCCTCAAGCCACCTTGAGTCATTCAATAGAAACAAAAATCTAAGCAGGGGGCAGAGAAGACTAGCAATTTTTTTTTTTTAAGAAATGCAACTAGAGAAAATAAGATGTGTTTTGTTCCACTAGAAATATGACTCTTCACTTTCCCAATCTAACCAGGGCTTATTCTTGTAATATGAATAATATAGCTGTAACTCATCAGAATTGTCTACAGTCTAATTTGAAAAATAGTTCCTATGTTAATCTTTAATAGCTTGTCTTCTGGACCAACAGAAAGAGTTACAAAAGAAGTCATTTACAGTGGCTTAATTAAGGCCTATGAGAAGCATATTTAGTAATGTGGTGCTGTTCTCCTTTTCATCCAATGGCCTCGCTGGTATATAGATCCACCATTTGATCAGTGCATCTGGCCCCAGGGGCTTCATGGTCTGCAAGCCACAACCTACTAATAAGCACCCTCCAGCTTGTTTGCTAAACAGATCAGTCCTGGCAGGCACCCAAAAACTCCAGTCCTTGAAACTTGGAGCTCTTTAACTTGCAGGGCCTATTGTGTGGCAAGCAAGAGAATAAACTATGTACCTCATAAATGCAGAGCAATTATGGATCAGTTAGTAATACAGCTGTGGCTCAAAAGATTGCTTACCTAAACCAAATCGAGGCCTAATTTATTTTTGTATTGTCTTTGTTAAAAACCAAACAAACAGCTCTACAGAGCTTATATATACAGTAAAGAAAATGGCTGCATTTTCCTTATAAACAAGATGGCAACTATTGGCTAAAAGAAATCATACACACTAGCTGAAGGTCTTCACTATGAACTGAGCCATTGCTTGTTCTAGATTTATTAAGTTGGTTAAGGAGACAGGTCAAATGTTTTATTTGACAGAAGTTCAATGTGTTGGAGGGTGAGGGACAATATGGTGCTATTTCTAGTTATAGATACCAGGAAAGGTATCATCAACTTCAATCACAAAGATATAGAAACAAAGGAACCTTCATTTACAAAGAAATGTAATGGAAATCCTCAGCATACCCAGTAAATATTTCCCAATTGTTTATCTCAATTTTTGGTAAATAAATATCAGCAAATCACCCCCAACGTGGATTCTGAAATGTTCCCAAATCTGTATTTCATACAACTCTTTTTCTAATGGCCCCTCAGAGGTCAACTGAATCATGCCTCTAGCAGAATACAGCTCTGACTGCAAAGAACCTCTTATATACAGTGCTACCCAAATGCTAAAACGTGAGGAACTAAGGAATTCTATAACCAAGGTAAGAGTTGCTACCTCAATTCATATCTTTCAACACATGCCTCAAAAAAGAAAGAAAAAGTAGTAACAAAGAAAACAACGTATAAATATGCTCTCAATGTGAAAAAAACCTCAGAATATCCAAACCTCAAATTACCGCAGGTAAAAAAGTATACATCATATCCTAGCACGCTATCTTCACGATCCTTTCACACCAGCCCTCCGAGGAGAAGAGGGCAAAGACCATAGACTGATCCAAAATCACAGGAAGAGAAAGTTCATTCTACATGTGAAAATGCTGGGAAGGAGAGTCCTGGTCAACCAGAGCAGAACCAGGGAAGATATTTAGTGTGTGCGGGACTAGAGATGGCATCTTGAAAAAGCAACTTTTCCAGGAAAGGGGAAAGGGGGAGCAGTAAGTGGGAAAGAAGAGGTAATTGCCTTACAGAACTGCACAGTGATGGGGGGAAAAGCGAGATGGTTAAGTTGGGATCTAAAACATTAAAGAATGTACAACTCTTTTTCCCATCAATGCCCTCAACACACACACACACACACACACACACACACACACACATATTCACAGAAGCAACCAGTATAAAACCAACCAATCAACCCACAAACAAACAAACAAAAACTACATCCATACTTTGCTACACTGACAGCAGAGGGAACTCTTAAACTAGGAAATCTGCAAACCATCCCAAATCACTACCACATCTACAGAAATGCAGAGACGTAAGAAATCTTTATTTGAGAAAAAATACCATAAAATGAAGAGCATAACAGTTCTGATGAAAATTACTGCCTTCCCTCTACAAACACACACAACACCTCACCCCTCAGCAAGTCAGAAAACAGGTTCTCTTGGAAGCCTCCACTCAGGAGTAATGACTGTTCTGCTAGGATACTTGTTCAGATAAATGTTTGCCTATGAGGTCATGGCCACTGAAACAGTGAATGAAAGCACAGAGGCCAGTTAGGGGATTGTGAAAGGGAGACAATGTTGGAATGATCCTGGAAAGGTGGTGAAAGTAGTAGGACTCAAGATATATTTTAAAAGTAACACTACAATTATTGATGGACTGGATAGGAGATGTAAAGGGGAAAAGTAAAGAATATATCCTAGGGCTTTTGTCTGGACAGCTGACAGAATGTAGGTACTATGGGCTGAGATAGTACTGGGGGAAGTGAGTGAGAATCAAGAATTGGGGCATGAGGTAGGGGGCCTGTATAGACCATCGAGGGTGTAGGGGCCACCTTTTCCCCCTGTTCTATTGGGGAGGAGGTAGTCATTATTTGTCCCAGCCTGGGCCACCCCCACCCCCCAATCTGGTTTCCTATTTGCAATTACTTGAATAAAAAAGATATCCTTTTCTGGAAAAAAAAAAAAAAAGAATTGGGGCATGTTAAGTTTCAAGTGACTTCTGATACATTGGAATTTCATGGTTTTTAGTACTATTATAAATTCTATTATTCTATTTAATTTCAATTTCTAATTGCTTAGTTCCAGAATATAAAATCATAACTCATTTTTATACATTGACCTTATGTCCTGCTACCTTGCTTAAACTCACTTATTAGTTCTATAAAGTTTTTTTGTAGATCCCTTAGGATTTTCAATATAGACAATCATGTCATCTATAAGTAAAAGCAGTTTTATTTTGTTTAGTCTAGTATGTAGGCTTTTTATTTCTTTTTCTTGCCTTATTGCTCTGGTCAGGACGTCCAATACAACGTTGAATTGGAGTACTGTGAGTATGCATATTTGCCTTGTTCTCTATTTTAAAGAGAAAACAGCCTGATCTTGTAGAGTCTGTAAAGATGCCCTTTATTAGGTTGACCAATCTCCCTTCTGTGCCATTTGCTTCTTCAAAGAAGAAGATGCCAACATGGGATTAGATATGCAAAAGATTTGCTTGGGGGGAATGCCTGTGAAAGATAAAGAGGTTGGAAGTACTCAGGAGAGACTTCATATCTACTATAGTTCTGACACCTGTGAAAGTGTAAATTTTGCCAAGGCGCTTGAAGCCCTAGCATCCTATGACCTTGACTCATCAGGAAAGGAAATTCCCAATGAAACTCCCTTCCCAAGAAAGTCTCTTCAGCTTTGGATCAAACCTCCTCACTCCATAAGAGAGGTGAGAGAAGGAATAGTGTTCTTATAATAAGACAAATGAGCACCATGTTCTGGAGAGTGCCACAGAGATAAAATAAAATACACTGATTTTAAAAAACTGGGAAGTTTTCCCAGGAAAAGAGTTGCTTATGCCTTTGGAAGTCATATCAAAATAACCCCCACATGTTAACAGTACATGTCACATTAAGAAATAGATATTAATGAGGGATTTTAAAAGAAAACAGTCACAGTAGGTTTAAATAGGGTGCAGCCTTCTGATGACAGCTTTGAATACAGAGTGCCAAAATGCAGCCAGACTGAGTGAGGTATGGGCACATTACTAAAAATACAAGAAATACAAAGAGTACAGTAAGGTGGCAACCTGAATTCACACTCAGGGTTTTTAATATCAGAAGCAAGAAAGTCATTTGCAACTCTTTGCTAAAGAATGAGGTTCTGCTAAGTGTTAAGAATACAGGCCCATATGTGTAATGACAGAAGGTGAATATCATACGGGGGGTGTGAGGGGGCAGGGAGGGGACTGAGAAATGAAACAAATTCTCTGCATAATTTGGCTTTTTTTCTTTATTAGGAGAACATTTATAACAGTGACTTAAAAATCAGGAAGAGGATTTTTTTTTAAATAGTTTTTCCCCGAGTAGACTTTGGTGCTTTGTGTGGACCTCAATACTGGGTTGTAGGGGATCTACACCCCTTCGAGGATTATGCAGGATTGGTTGTATAGGATTATGCCATTTTGCCACACCTGAAGTAGGGTTTACCAGCTAGTCTGTGTGGCTCAGAATGCTAGCAGGAAGTTGATGGCAAAAATAAAACTGGGATAATCTCAGGATGGTTTTCAAAGGGATCATTTAAAAAGGGTGTGGGGAAAGCACAAAGAATAGGGCAGTCCCCTAGGACTAGTAACAGTGAAGCTGTTGCCACTCCCTCTCCGGAAAGGTTCAAGGGAAAGATGGGTTTCCAGACATTGAAATTAAAAAGTCGTGATATGAAGGTCACCTTGGGAGGAGATGGTAACAACTGGTCAATCATCAGTCAGCCCAAGACAAATCTACAGGAAGGAGACCAAAGAATATAGATCTCAATTGTACCTGCCTCCCACCTCCTAATGGCTTGATTGTTGCCCACTGCACAACCAGAAGCCAGAGAATAAGAGGCCCTGATGATGTGACCCAGTCAGAAGGACCCAAAAAAATTCCAGGCAAATGAGCAGATCACTTTCAAAGTAGAGGTAGTCTGAATACACATTTTGGTAAAAAAAAAAAAAAAAAAAAAAAGGACCAAGAGTGAAAATGTATATCTAACCAAATTAAAAATCACCATCACTGAATGAACTTTAGATGCAAGAACAAATCTGAATTTTTTTTCAAAATTGTTTTAACTCATTTGGTTAAGTGTCTGCCTTTGGCTCAGGTCATGATCCCAGGGTCATGGGATTGAGTCCCACATTGCTCCCTGCTCAGCGGGAGCCTGCTTCTCCCTCTCTCTATGCCTCTACCCCCTGCTCATGCTCTCTCTCTCTCTCTCTCTCTCTCTCTCAAATAAATAAAATCTTTAAAAAAAATTGTTTAATTTTCAAAAAAATTTCAGTCAAATTTTTATAGGGCAAGAGAAACAATTATTCAGAACCGTCAGCTACTAACTTGCTCCTGCTGTCACTGCGGCATTTGGGATATTAAATTGGCATTCAACTGGCACTTTTAATAATGTGACTAATCTTTTATACACAGAAATATATAGTTTGGAAGAATATTTTGAGTAGCGTGTTTTCAAGAAGAAAACTTATACCTACTGTTATCCTTCATCTTCAAAAACTTGACAATGGTTAGCAAACTACAGAACTCATTTTGGTGACTTTTAAAACAACATCTAGTCTCTATATTAGGTTCCCAGGGCTGCCACAGCTAAGTCCTAGGTACCTTAAAACAACACTGATTTATTGTCTCACAGTTCTGGGGGCCAAAAACTGGAAATCAAGGTGTTGGTAGGGCCACACTGAGTCTCTGGGTAGACTCCTTTCTTGCCTCTTCCTCACTTCTGGCAGTGGCAGTTAACCCCCGGTGTTCCTCTCTTGCAGGTGCATTTCTGCCATCTCTGCCTTTGTTGTCAGACGGTTTTCTTCCCTCCCATGACTCCATTTTCACGTGGTTTCTTCTTAGAAGGACACCAGTCACACTGGATCAAGGGCCCACCCCACTGCAGTATGACACTCTCTTAACTAATTACATCTGCAATGATGAGATTTCCAAATAAGGTCACATCTTGAGACACTGGGGGTTAGGATTTCAAAATAACTTTTTTTTTTTTTTTTACTTGAGTTTGCACCTCTTAACTCCTTTCACCTATTTCACTCATCCCTCCATCTCCTCTCCACTGGTAACCACCAACTTGTTCTCTGTACTTAATGAATGTGTTTCTGGTTTTGTTTGTTCATTTGTCTCATTTTTTAGATTCAACATATATGTGAAATCATATGATATTTGTCATTCTCTGTCTGACTTATTTCAGTTAGTATAATACCCTCGAGGTCCACCCATGTTGCAAATGGCAGTATTTCTTTCTCAAAATATCTTTTTTGGGAGACACAATTCAACCCATAATAGTGCCATCAACTCAAAATAATAGGGAATTGCTTCTTAAAGCACTCTTTAATGAAGTTTTATAGCATAGTAGAACAAATGTGTTTAGAGTTCCCCATTTTTCACTCATTTCTCTTCTTTTTGTCACATTTAAAAAATTCTTTATTATTATGACTGGATCTTGAATTTAAATTACATTGGCGCTATTCTACTTGATTTAGATTTTTCTTTGTGTAAGAATTTAAGTTTACAGTACTTTCACCTCTAGTCAACGCAGAATACCCAGACACATTTATCCTTATGCTTAGAATGCCTAAAACCCTAGACAAAACATATAAAACACTCTTTGAGACACTGGGTATCAGGCAACAAATGACAATGATCCCTAATATATGGGAAACAAATACAGTGAGCCTTAAACTGATCTAGCTTACAGCTTACATAGCACAGGGAAAAGGAAGCCAGGCAATGCCCAGAGATGTGCCAGAGGAGAGGAGACGGGGCTAGAAGTTATCTATTAATCACGTACCCTCTCCTTTCATTTTTTTTTTTAAGATTTTTTACTTATTAATTCATGGGAGACACAGAGAGAGTGAGAGCGAGGCAGAGACACAGGCAGAGGGAGAAGCAGGATCCACGCAGGAAACCCAACTTGGGACTCGGTCCCAGGTCTCCAGGATCAGGCCCTGGGCTGAAGGCGGCGCTAAACCACTGAGCCACCCAGGAATCCCATGTACCCTCTTCCAAAGGTACTATAGAAGGTACTATAGGTACTATAAAGTACTAAAGGTACTATAAACTCTCACTTTCTTTGCCTCCTTGTTTAAAGATTTGAAAGTTCTTGGTAATCATTTTTAACATTTTAACATTTATTCTAATCATCAGTGTGGCATTTGAGTCTTGTAGTAATTATTGCACATTTATACTTTGATTAATAGAATGTCAAAATAAAATGTTTTTCTTACTAAAAAGTTATACCTTAAAAAAAAGTTTAGACCCAAGATGCTTACCTATATTTGAAAGGACTGCGATGTTAGCAATGATCTGAATGACATGTCTTGCTTGTAATACCATTGTTAGCTGATTAAAGAAACTTATCCAAACACACGATTATTGATCATGCAAAGTGCAAGGATGCCAGAAATGACACTGAAATCTCATTTATTTTGACTTTCAGTAGCTGAAACCGAAATCTCACAGTGGAGTTGGGCCAAATACCAAGATTAAACCAAAGTACGGTATATCCTAAGCAAGGAATGAGAATCATATTGCCTTTGGACATCAAAATAATTGAATGCTAGAAGTCAATGGAACCATATTTTAAGAAGTCTGAAGGAAAACTATTTTTGAATGTAGAATTCTACAAAACCAAGACTAATAATTTTAAGAATAAAAATGAAGACATGTTCATGTATACAATGACTCAAATGGTTCACCTCTCATGTTCACTTCCTGAAAACAATAAGGATATGCTCCAGCAATGCAAAGAAAAAAATTTTAAAAAGGTAAAGCCATAAGAGTTAAGGAACAGTAAAACAAATCAAAGGTTCAAGGAAAAATAATCCTAAAATGAACTGTGTATCTGGCTGGAAAAACAATACATCCCAAATTAACCACCAGTAGTATTTGTCTTCTATTACCACCAGACATGAATAAAATATTAAATACAACTATAATAATAAAGTATAAATGTTATATATTATGGCAGGGCAAAAGTAATGGTATAACTAAGAGAAGTCAGAGGAAGAAAGCAGAGGGGACAAAGAAGAGATGAAGGCAAATGGGGGAGGTTAATTTCTTAAAAAAATTATAACAAATTCAAGTTTGACATATCAAGAAAGAGGCTTAAATATTTTATTTAAAATCGTAAGGTAAATAATGGAAGAACCAAAAGACAAAGTTTAAACTAACAAATTAAAAGGCACTGGGAAGAGAAGGTCTAAGTAAGCCAAGGTTCTCATCTTTCAGAGTTGAAAAACAATAGATATGATTAAAGTTAATAAAGAAAGAAAGAAAGTATACAAATTTATTTTAAACTTATGGATGTACAAACAAAACACTGAGAAAACAAGGAATCAAAAAGTTACTTCTCTAGGAGTTGAACTGAAGGTCAGGAATACACTTGGTTTTTCTTCTTTCATTTTACATACTTTAATACTGTCTGAATTTTCATGTTCATGTGTATATTTCACTTTTTATCATGGTTTTTAAAGTAAAGATTTTTAAAATGTCTTCCCTCAAAAATATGATGTGTAAGGTAAAAGAAAAACTATATGTATTACTAAGTTTAGTGACACAAAGTATAAGTATTTTTCATATTATTATCAATTCTACAGTGATATTACATTCAAACTACAATCAGAAGAAAAAAGTTATTTTGAAACTGCGTTATTTTCTCTCTGATTACAGCATATAATTCACAGAACCGGGTCTCTACACTTCAGAGTGCTCTTTCCATCCCTCTCCTTCCTCTTTAGCACTCATAATCTGGAGGTCTGTCATATTTTAGTTACAAAGGAGGTCTTTGACACCTAGGTTTGTCTCCAGCAATATGAAAGCCCTCCCAGTCCTGAATGGCTCATGGTATCAAATCATGTCTGGATGTAGTAATGTCATTAGCGGAAAAAAAAAATTAGTTCAAATACTCCTAGGTCAGTGTCTCTCAAAATTCCTTAATTGTTTTAACTTAAATTTTTAAAAATAATTATGTTTGAAGATGATAAATCATCTCAAGTAGGCACTTAATTATCATCAATATATTTATTCTCCTTCTGGAGACCTCCATTTCCTAGAATTGGAAACATCCTCTAAACATGCATATGTCACCATGTAGATTGTGGGAAAGATTTTAAAAGTCACCTGAATCTCATTTTTAATGCCCCTTATTTTAACTTCAAACTTTACAATATTTGATGTTAAATCTCCAAAATAGAAATTATTTGTAAAAATGCACAAGTAAACACTGCTGGGCAGTTTGACTGTCATTGTAGACAGTTTTTATGTCATGGCATTGAAGGTGACATGAAAGATCTTCTCTTCCCAAAATACATCCTCTACTGATTGCCAGATCTCACCATGGGAGCAATACTCTTGTAAACTAAGCAGACAAGTGCAAATCTAATAAGTCTATCATCCATCCATACTTAAGTGTAAATAGAAATCTCCCTCTTTCCAAATAGACAATTTAAAGTTGATAGTGGGGGTTGGGTCACCTGGGTGGCTTAGCGGGCTGAGCTCCCAACACTTGGTTTCGGCCCAGGTCATGATCTCGTGGTTCTGGGATTGAGCCCCGATTCGGCTCTGCACTCAGTGCAGAATTGGCTTCAGATGCTTTCTCCCTCTCCCACTCCTGCTTGCTTGCTCTCTATTTATTATAAATCAATCAATCAATCAATCAATCTTTAGGGACGCCTGGGGTCCTGGGATCAAGTTCCACATCAGGCTGCCTGCATGAAGCCTGCTTCTCCTTCTGCCTATGTCTCTGCCTCTCTCCGTGTGTTTCTCATGAATAAATAAATAAAATCTTTAAAAAATAAATAAATAAAATCTTTTTTAAAAAGTAAAATGAAGTTGATAGCAGGAAGAAAGTCTCCAGGTGAGAGAAAACTTGAGTGCTGGGAAGCCTGAGAAGCCAGGAAGGCTGGAGGGCCACAGAATGTAGGACCCCTGACCCGGAAGGCAGGAAGGGCCACAGATATGAGAATGGGCAGCCTCGGCTTGTACAAGGATAGTGGAACAGAAACATAGATGCTTGAGTCTCATTGAAGCTGTCTCACCTGCCCCGGATACCTGCCTTCAACCTTCTTTTTACCTAAGTGGAAAATACATCTCTACCTTGTTTGAGTCGCTGTAATTCTGTCTTGTATCGTAGGCAGCCAGACCTAATCATATCTGACACAGAGGAAATCATCTCATCCAATCATCCCAGTAACCCTAGGAGGTATGTAGTATCATTATCTTCACAGATGAGCACACTGAAGCACAGAGAGGTTAAACTACTTGTCTAAGGAACAAAGATGATAAGGGCCAACCGGGCCAGGATAGTGGAAGAGAATAGTCAAGGCTGACAGGTGTGGCTTCAGAGTAAGGGCACAGGAATGGGTCCCTAAACCAGCAGGTTAATCCACACCTAGAAATGATGATCTAGAAATTGCTCCAAGCCATTACACTCCATAAAACTACCTTGGGAATTCAGGGGCCCGTATTCCATGTCCATGTTGACCATTGATGTGCTCTCAATTTCAGACATTGCAATTGACATTCTGAATCTGTTTCCTCATCTGTTAATAAAGATGGTTGAACTAGATCATATTTTCTAAAGCCTTTTCTAGGCCTCATTGCCAGTGATTCTGAATATGATTATATCATGTATATATGAAGAAAAAGTAGAAGGCATGATTCCAGAAGGTTTTTGTTCTTTAGAATTCCCTGCAATGCAGCTGTTTAATGGGCCCTGTTACTTGGCCTCTGTGTACCCTGAAATAGCAGAGTGCAGTAAAAACACTTGAGATTGATGGAGGCTCCTGATTATTTAGGAGCTGCTTAAATGGGACTTTATTATAATACTATTTACCATGAGGCCTGAGAAAATTGGTGGGATTAGAGTTACAGCCCTAATAATTTGCCTTTATAGATTTAACCTGAAATAACAGGCTGAAAGGACAAATAAAATTAGCTGTTTCCTGAATAATTCCTGGATAAATATAAGTATAAAATCCTGTTAAAAAAAAAAAAACAAGTTGATAGCTTTGGTTCAAAAGAGGTAGAAAGGGAAATGGGTAGGATTACTCGGACCCTAATTAAGGGCTTGGCAAAGTTCTGGCTCCCGTAGTGTGCCTTACTTCGAAGCTGTTCTGCTCCTTTTCTTTCAGTGTTAGGTGTCAGAGTGACAAATGTCTTTCTTCGTGGGCAATCTCCCTCATGTGGAGCTTTGCCAGGTATCTAGTAATAAGCAATATGGGGTAGGGTTAGGGGGAACACTCAGGAATCTAGCAGAGAATATGAATTTAGCCTGCATCCTTAATATAATCTCATTCATCCATTCATTCATTCATCCATTCATTCATTCAGTCAAGTGCTTTCCTTTTGCTGGCATCTGTCTAGGGGCTGTGAAACACAAAAAGATTTAGAAGTTCTGGAAGACATTGCTCTCTCCGTCATCAAGGAAATGACTGTATCAGTGATATTTCAGCCTCCCATCGACAGAAGGGCATTTTTATAAAATGTTTTTATATTTGCATATTGGCGCAGTACTTACTTAGACAATTTTAACGTTCATCCCTACCCTTTACCTTTGCTTCCCAAATCTCTTTGTGTTTCTTTTTTTTTTTTTTTCCAGCTTCTCCGATATTTCTTTAGAATTGCCCAGAAGAGAGAGGCTCTCACAGTAGCAAAGTGGCCACATGACAAGGGAAGATGTTTTGCTTCCTCAGGCATGGCAAAGCCTATTTTCATTTTCATTTCATAGAAAAATATTACAACCAACAAGGACTGTTTCCAAGTCTCTATAAAAGCAACTTTCTACTAAAAAACAAAGAAACAAACACAAATTTTAGTGGTGATGCAGATGTCACCGATTAGCACTAGCTCATTCCTGAGATAACAGAGGCAAGGAGAACAAGACTTGACTTAGAGCTCTACAAGAGGAATCTTCACTTCCAGGGTGGGACAAATTAAAGCTACTTTATCACTTCTAGCACTTGTCAGCAGTGCCTGAACACCCTTGCCCATTTTCAAAGAACAAAAGATCCTGATTACAAATGCAACCAGAAGATCTACAACTGACTCTCTAACATGCTACTCTGCCAACTACAGGAAATAAGCCAGCGGCAAAAGCTGTAGCAATGCTACCACCCCTGGATTCATTGCTCAAAACATTCTCTTAATTCTCCTACTAAAATGGCCTAGCAAGGGGCATCTGGGTGGCTCAGTCAATTGAACCTCTGACTCTTGGTTTCAGCTCAGGTCATGATCTCAAGGTTGTGAGATAGAGCCCTGGTCGGGCACCCTGCTCAGCAGGCAATCTGCTTTCTCCCCATTGTGCATTCTCTCTCTCTCTCAAGTAAATAATATTTTTTAAATGGCCTAACAAAATGTTCCCAAAGAACTTTTGAATTGTATGATGCCAATGAAGCTGTCCTTGAGTTCTTAATTATCTGCAGTGAAAATTGGGCAAGACTGATGAATATAGAATAACTTTATAGCGTAAATTGGATTTGGCTGGTAGGTTACTCTGCACATTAGTTTTCTAGAGCTGCCATAACAAATTACCACTAACTGGTAATAAACAGCTTAAAACAGTAGAAATTTATTCTCTCATTTTTCTTGGGGGCAGAAGTCCAAAATCAAGTTTGGCAGGGCTACGATCCCTCCAAAGTCTCTAGAGGAGAATACTTCCTTGCCTCGTCCAGCTTCCAGTGGCTCCACATGTTCACTGATTGTGGTGGTATAACTCCAATCTCTGCTTCTGTCTTCATATGGTCTTCTCTTATCTTTTCCCCTTCTCTTCTCCTTTAAGGACATTTGCCACTGGATTTAAAATCCAACCTACATCTCATCCTAAGATCCCTAACTTAAATAAGTAAGGATCTGCGAAGATCCTTGTTACAAATAAGGTAATATTTGTAGGTTCAGGGAGACCTGTCTTTTGGGGGCCACCATTCAACCTACTGTACTATGTTATTCTTTTAATTGGATCTTATCTACTTCAGAAAACTTTATACTGAAAGTTAGTTGAGGTTTTCCTGTTAAGATGTAATTTGCTAGAATCCCAGTTTCATGCCCTGCGGAAGTCTAACGACTCCTGGGGCTTCTGCAAATTCCATGAATGTGGTGAGAGAGTCGGGCAATAATCTCCATGCATTAATTCAGTTCATGAATTGTCTCAATATCTATTGTCCCTCCCCCTTACTTTGTGAATCCAGAAGCAGAATTTGATCTAGTTCTTCTATTAAAAATAGCCATTCTCACAAGGTTCTTAGATTTTAGTGGACTATAAATAATAGGGGGTTGACCACATGAAGGCAAATCCCTTTAAACCAAATATAAGAAATTCCTGTTCTTAAATTCTTCAGCCATATTCTCCTGTGGCTTGGCCATCATTCCTCTCCTTTCTCTTTAATACCTTTTCATTCCTACTGATTTCTTAGTAGCACAGCTTCATTATCTACTTTCTTTGCTCCCTCAGCAAGGCTTACCCTTAGGGCTTACCTGGAATCTTATTAGTTTCCTTTTAGGGACGTTCCAACCTGAGAAGAATTCTGGTATTAGCTATCAAGATTCCAATCCCCTCTTCCCTGCCTACCATAAATCATTTAAGATCTATTAGAAAAGACCTTCACGATATTTTTTTTAAGTTGCATAACAACTAGAAATCAAAACTTCTGTGGTTAACACTGCTTCCACAGGAAAATTACTAATGAACCTTACTATTTTTACTTATAAAATTTATTCCACATCTGCTATTTAGACAATAAAAAAGAAGAGAGGAGAAAGCGCAGAACAGTCTCTGTATTACCGACAAGAGGAGTTGCTGCCATGATCCTCTTGAATCCGACCTGTAATTTGATCACACTGAGGGTGGACTGGTTCCTGCATTTAACAATATGAAGGCACAAGTCACTTTTTTCCTTTCTTCAAGGAAAATGTGAGCCTCTACCAAAGCTTATGAGTTGCAATACTCAGAGTGACAATAAATGAACAGTAAGACATGACTGATTAATTTGTGCAGATTTCCCAGGTTTCCAACAGCCCTAGACTATCAAGTGCTGAAAGTGCAAACCCCAGCATGGATTTGTCCCTCCAGATACTCAGAGACTAAGAAAAGAAAGGTGTGAAGAAGTACACTGTTGCCAAAAATCTGGGTAGACTGTACAATAGTGAGGGCTAAGGCAAACAGTCAAGGCTGCCGAGAAAACAACCTTCACTTCCTCAGTCAACTACTTTGGGATGAAATGATAGAATAGATAGAAATGATAGAATGATGAAATGATAGAAACAAAGAATAGATCTAGATAGAATAGATAGAATAGATGATGTCTGGAAAATAAAAACTGGAATTAGTATAAAGTAGATAATGTAACTAAACCCTTTTTTAAAATTTTTATTTATTTATGATAGTTACAGAGAGAGAGAGAGAGAGAGAGGCAGAGACATAGGCAGAGGGAGAAGCAGGCTCCATGCACCGGGAGCCCGATGTGGGATTCAATCCCGGGTCTCCAGGATTCGTGCCCTGGGCCAAAGGCAGGTGCTAAACCGCTGCACCATCCAGGGATCCCGTAACTAAACCTTTAAAAGAACACAGGTCTGGGGTGCCCAGGTGGCTCAGCTAGTTAAGTGTCTGCCTTTGGTTCAGGTCATGATTCCGGGGTCCTGGGATCCACTCCCTCATTGAACTCCCTGCTCCATGGGGAGTCTGCTTCTCCCTCTGCCCCTCCCCTCCTCATGAACATGCTCTCTCTCAAATAAAATGAAAATGAAATCTTAAAAAAAAAAAAAGAACAAGGTCTGACACGTGAATGTATGTTTCTAGGATTACGCTGATTTTTCAAAGTCCATCCATTACTCAGGTCATGACCCACTGATGCTGATGGAATTGCAGCCTAAAAGAACCTACCAGGAAGAACTTATTTCCAGAGAACCATAGTTAAAAGGTGAAGAAAAAGAAGTTAGGAACAATGCAATATAAAGATCCCTGATAAGTCATCTATGCTAGTTCCTTGCTGTTAGGTAAGAGCACTGTTACACCCTTCTTAGAGAGGAGAAACAAATTTGCTCTGAAGTCTCAGGAGGAGGATCCATAGTTATCCTGGATGCAAGGATCCTCATGTTAACTCACTGCAGTTCTCACCCTCTGCTCTGTCTCTGCAGACAGACAGTGATCTTTACAGTTAGAATATTATGGTGTTCACCCACAGCCCTATTATAGTCTTTCTTCCTAGCCCTTATTTTTGACTTCTCTAATCTTTTTAGCCTCCTTTAATCCCACCTTTATGTTCTTCACATTTCACCCTGTGAATGCCAAATGGGAGTTGCCCTCTAGAAAATTTCTTTAGGCTACCGCAAGTGGTTAATACTCTTCATCTCCTAAAAAAAAGAAAAAGTCAAAGGAACTTGGGAAATTCTGGGCTTAGTCAATTCCACAAACATTTATCAAGTTCTCATATGGGCAAGGCACCGCACTGGGTTCTAGATAAGAGAGAAACAGGTATTCGTAAGAACACACAAGTAAAACAATCCTTCTATGTAATAGTTAAGTGATCTCTGCTGCATCCATTCCTGGAACGCTATGGGCCAGTTACAAAGTGAGGCAGAGTGAGGAGTATTGAGGTAACTGTGTTTCCAAGACAGACTGCTGAATGACATGGATAAGTTGCAGAACAAAAGTAATAATAGCTAACACTTATATAGGTCTTGGCACATGCACACAAAACAATACTACTTCAATACTCACATATGTAAATACATAAAAAACGAGAAGTTCTCAAAAAATGTATCCCGAACAGCTAACCACATGATTATGGTTACCCAGGAGACTGAGATTAGGCAAGATCAAGGGAAAAATCACCTTCCTCCATATTGCTTGACTATTGTAACATCTAAGGGAACTTATGTATTTACTCGTTGATTAATAAGTTTTATTTAAAGGATTAGCAAAATTCATGGCCCTTTACTGCAAATTGTCTGTAACTGAGTTGGGGTACGGGTGAGGAAGAGCAGAGGGAAGCTGGGCTGGGCAGACTAGGAGCTGGGTCAGGTGAGGGGTACGGTTTGTTACAGGCAAGGACGGAGCACATCCCCCAACAATGGATTCTCCTGTTTGACATGAGCTTGAAAGATGGGGAGGAGGCAACAGTCGGGGTACTGGAGCTGGGGGGCACTTGCATGAGGACAGCATGAGAAGAAGCTACCAGGCAGTGAAGAGAAAGGCAAGCAGTGCTGCAATCGGCAGACGGCGGAGACCTGAGAAGGTCTGTGAGCAAGGCCTCCCTCGGGTTAGGGATGCAGGAGGCCTCTGGCCCACACAGGCCTGAGGGCTGGGGCAAGAGCACCTCTCCAGAAAGGTAGCGACAGGGAGAGAGAGAAGAGAGATGCCTGGGAAGTACCAGTTACGGGATCTCGGTAAGGGAAATGGCAGACGCTAAGATGACGCCAAGGCATGAAGCCCAAAAGAGCATCACTGAGCATTTAAATGTGAAATATTCAGAAATATGTCTCATGAAAGGAGCTACTGCATCTAGGAAAGCAGAGAGAGAGATGGCAGTTGAAAACCACACATGAGAAAAGTTAGAAACCATCACTGTCAGGAGCTGAAAGCGGAACATCTGTAGGACAGGAAGTCGTCGTTTCTTCCCTGCTCCGTCGGCCAGAGCACAGCTACTCAAGGTGTGGTCCGCAGACCACTGCGGGTCCGCGAGCTGTTGGTCAGCCTCGTGTGAGGATACAGGAATGGAAATTAAGAGGAATGGCAGATTCAGGAACTTTTATGCCAATTTAAAAGGGTAACTTTAGGTTTATCGGCTCCAATAGCTCTTATAGTTGCACTTGTATTTTTGTATGTCTTTCAACTTTCATTTTTCTAGCAACTCATTCCTATTGTATCCAATAAAAGTTTCAACCCACAATAGATTGAAGGGAGGAAAATATCTCTTTCACCAAAAATAGTTTGAGAAGTACCAATATAGATTACTTCACACTTGAAGGTTTCACAGTTTTTATTTGTTATTTCATTTTACCCTGAAAATTATCTTCAAGTAAGCACTACAAGCCTGTTTTCCCCAATTTTACACAAGTCCTAGAGGGGTTTTCTGAATTATCACCAAATCACACAAAAATGCAGGGGGTAGGTGAGGGAAAGGAAGCAGGTCTACAAAGCTGGGTCAAAGAATTTCTAGTATTTCAGGTTCCAGAATTTCTAGTACGGTATATACTGAAATTGCTTTTTGGAAGACAGATGAACTATTTTGCTTTATAAAACATGCAACCTGTACTGCAGGGTTCTCAGAAGCAAATTTAAGATACCACGCTTCCAACTTTTTACTTTAACTCAAGGATTTAAAATGACTCTCAAGTAGCTAAGGCTGGCATCAACCAATATTTGAATGAATTACTCATGGTCATATAGTAGGCAGGATATTTGGAGATGATCGAACATCCCCAAATATCCCATTTGCAGGATATCTTTTAGAGTTGATATTTAACTTAAAAGTTACCTTTAAATCAAATTATTGTTCTTATTTTTGCTCTGGGTCCAACAAATTTGGATGACACACCATCATCAAAGGCTGTGAACACGTTGGTATTTCACACAGCACCAGAATGACTGGTTCCTGAAAATAGAGAATTATAAAGTTCAAATTTTGTTTATTCCCAGAAACTGTGACAGAAAAAGGATAGTTTGCTGGAGGATTCACCAAGCTCCTAGACAATGAAAGAATTCCAGCAAAATAACATTCTGATGAGCTAAGTATAAATGAACTAGGAATATGTAGATTAAACTTCTTTCTTTTCTTTTTTTTAAGATTAAATTTCTTTTGAATCACACATGGTTTTTAAAAATTACAGAAAGTCCTTGGCAAATGTGCTAAAGGGATATGCCAATCCCCAAATGTCTGACAGACATTGGAGAAATGAGGCCAATACAAAAGCTCTGTTTGGTCATTCATTCTCTCCAGGTATTAACTACAAAGGTGTCAGACCTCTGTCAAGGCTACAAGAGACTAGAATATTCTTAAACTACTCTACTAGTCAAATAAACCCCATCAACTTTTGGAAAACTGATAATTTCTCAGGGAAATGCATCCTAACCATGAGATACAGAAACTCCAAGAAAGGCTTGACTTTTAAAGGGCAATTGACTGTAGGGCTGAATAATATAAACCTAATTTTGATTCTTCAGTTGATCAAATGTTGGTCAAGAGATGGAGGACAAACTACATGCCACATCATTCATGCTTGTGCTTCCAAGGAAGCACACCAACATTAATGAAACAGCGTAAATGTTCAGCTTTATGAGATTCAATGTTCATACAAGTATTTTACAGAGTAAATGGTTGGTTTGATTTACCCAATAGTGAGTATTACTCCGCTTTTTTTTTTACATGTGTATAACAAATTAAAGTTTACAGCTTAAATTATTATCGAGTCCTATTCCATGCTTCCTTGGTTTTTCCCTAGACATATCTTTACAGACAGACAGGAAGCATTTGTATCTGTCCCTTAGGTGAGAGCTTCTATAGAAATGGGCAAAGAAAACAGAAAAGTCACAAGTGGGACAGTTCTTGTCTGTCTTTTCATGTTTGGTAGTGAAAGTGTATATATCCAGATACCATATTCGTGGGTTCTTCTCTCACTAAAAATTGTAGCTTTTTGAAGGCAGCATTTTTGTCGGCCACATTCACCACTCTATTGTAATTCTTAGCATAGCTCTAGGCAGAAAGAAGGCGCACAATAAGTATCTGCTGAATATTTATGAATGAGTAAAGCAGACCCAGAATAATTCTCATCTATTTTTCTCTCAGCGACTCACATATGACAGTGGACAAATCCATCATCTGATGACATACACTGTCTTCCAATAGCCTTTCCTTTCACGGCCCTGAATTCATTCAGAACGTTCCAAGATTTCCTGCCCAGCAAAGTTGTTAGACTAGCCAGCGCCAACCCCAAATAGCTTTGAGGCTATTGGGAAGTGAGTGGGACAGAGGACATTCTTATCAGTCAAACAGCTCCAGCGGCAACTGCCTTTAAAAGTGTTTTCTGATAAGTAAAGCCCCAAGCCCCGAGGCACTTCAACATTGATCTGTAAATATTTAACAGTGATAAAGAGATATGTGGAGGTGAGTGGAATCCTCCTGCTGATCTTTACAGAGCAAAGAGACTATCCACCTGACTCTTAAAAACATTCCTCAGGTTTTGAGTCTGCTGCCTTTCAGTGCTTCCTTGGACCTCCTTGGATCGCTGACCCGCCTCAGCCAACCTTGAACAAATACTGGTTTGTCCTCTGGCCTCCAACTTGTTCTTCCAGAACCATGGGGGATACTTGACTTGCTTATTGGCTTTAGAACTCATAAATGCGGACACTGACCTTGACCTTCTGGGTAGAAGAAAATCTTCTCAAGTATTATCAGCAGCCTTTTCCCTTAAAGGTATAAGTAACAGTATGCCTCTGTCCTCTATTTTGTCTTTACCACTGTATTATGGATTCAGTCCCATTATTTAATCCATTTGGCTGCCTTCACAGGGGGATAACAACATTTTAACTTGCTTAGATTTGATTAGGGAAGAAGCAAATGCCCTTTCCACAGAGTCAAGCCTGGTGATTTTGATTTTTATAGCAAAAACCTGGACTACTATCACTCAGCGTCACAGTGGTGGCATTGCTTCAGTCAAAGGCTGTGTCTACACTGCCCCCAAAGACTCAGATGCCTATTCACTCCATTCACACAACCAATCAACCAAGTTAAATCAGGGAAAACAGGTGGTTTCACTGAGTTGAATGGTTGTTTAACTGAACTGATGAATTCAGATCATCCGGGGGCCCCGTGTTGCTCATACTGCCTCATGATGGAATGGATGCTGACCACAACAGGTTCAGAGAAACAGAGGACCATCTGGCAGAAGGTGATTGGCTGCCAGACTGCTTGAGAACAGTACCTGAACTCAACTCTCTTGAGTAGAGTACCAACAACTCTACTCTCTGTGTTCTCCATGCTCTCCAAGAGCCGTGATTTACTAGGGAATGATACGAACTCTGGAAACTCTTCCCTGGGGTGAAATCTCAGCTCTGTCACTTAGCACCTTTGTGACCTGGAGGTACCTAACTGCTCTTGGCCGTCAATCTATAATTTAAACATAATATGACTCATCTTAAGGGGTCCAGGTGTTTGATGGGTCAACGAGGTAACATAAGGCATTTAGTAAGCACTCAATAAATGTTTGCCATCATTTTTGTTGCTACTATTATTTAACAGAAAGAAACCAGATCAGATGGAGGCTTCATAGTGTGACTAGACTTTCCCAGCGCCTAGGATGTTTTTAAATTTGAAATAATATATCTCCCAGCAAAGACATTTTCATTTGTCAAGAAATATTTTATTTTTCCAGAGTTCTCTAGGTACTCATACCTTATGCTAGACATAATACCAACAGAAAGGTTATCTGCAATTATCCTACAGAAAACATTCAAATTGGCTCCAAACGACCAGAAATCTTCTTGGACTGATACGTATCATCTTTTAGGAAGGTGAAATATGTGGGAAAAATATATTTTGAGTGGAGGGCCTGGGGCCAGTGTCTCCAAGGTGCAGGGGTGACTTCACAAAGCCTGTGGCCTGTGCAGCTGCATGGTGCCCCACCCTCAGAAGGGCCTGCATTTGGTTTAAGGTGCCAGCTGTCACTGTCGTCAACTTGAAATTCTTAATAGCTTTGAACAAAGGGCCCTGCAAATTATTTAGATGGTCCAGCCTGGGTGTGATCTATTATTGGTAGCTAAGATTCCAGAGTAATTAATGCACATCCACAGATCAGAGCCTTTCTGTTAGGAGATTTTAATAAAATATTGATTAGCTCTGCTGCTATGACACTTGAGCTGAAATGTAAGTTCTCCTGTGGTTATTATCCGTGAAGGAGCTGCTTCAGATGACCATGACTGGCTCACAATACAGACTCTCAAGACAGAGCCATAGAGCTTCTCCATCAAGCACTTCACTGGGTCCTCAGATCAGGGAGGCTGATGAGCAGGAGTGACCTGGAGTCATTTCCCTCATGTGTGATTCCACTCATGTCAGCTCCTTATTCAAAAATGTATTTTGAATAATCTTGAGAGCCTTAAAGTATCTTGTACCAAACACTGGAATAAAGATTTGGATTCTCTGTCCTTCATCTAGTCTTCCTTAGTTCACATCTCATTCTTAAACTCTTGACATGATCTCTGCATTGTTTTTCTACGGCACGAGATAAAAACCACTGTTTTAGTTGTTTGATTTTTACTGTGTGATTAGTCTAGGCATGACAGAGAGAAAAGCACGTAAAGCATTATTTTATTTGAAAGCCAGAAGCACATAATGTTTATTAATAAAGAGCCTGGTTTACATAGATTTTATTATTATTGAGCATAAAATGGTTTATATTACAAGCAAGGGTGAAATTACTAACTAATTAGCCTGTGAAGATCATGTTTAATGGAATATATAAATCTAGGGTGTTGCTTTTTTTGCAAACCTTAAGGGTCTTATTCATTAAACATGTACATATGCAGCCTTTTTGCTGAAACAGGGGGACTGTGATACACAATTCAAGGTCAAATGATTCATGTTGTGTTTCTCAAAGTCCAATATCTAGGGCTTTAAATTCTTTAATTCTTATGGTTGTCAGTTTTAATACACAGCTGCCTTAGTGTGAACACTGAATCCAACTATAAATGAGGCAATTGTAAAAAGCAAAAGTGAAGAATTTAGGAGCTAAATGCTCACTCTCTCGCTCTCTCTCTTTGGGTACTACAGCGAAGACCCACTTAACTCTTCCAAGGGAACTTTGTTTCTATTAACTTAGAGGATTGCACAATCTTTGTAAACACACCATTCTCATATATTTCAGTTAAATTTTGTAATAGTACCATAAAATGTGTCGGCATTGCCATAAACTATCAGTCACAGGAAGAACCAATTGTAAGGGAAAATTACTAGAAGCCCCGTCTTGGAAGAAAAAAGCAAAATTCCTCAAGAACCTGGGAAAATAATCCTCAATGGTTCCTTAAGATGTGTGTTTCTCATCTTAATAAAAATAAAGCCTGTGTGTTTTAAGCCCAATTTCAGGGTTTGAAGCAGTGTGATTCCTTTAATCCCTTGATGAATACTGGTTCCTCAAGGCCACTGAAGAGCAGATAACCTTCCCTCTTTCCCTACACCCTGCTGCTGTGCAGTGGGGGTGCTGGTATCCACAGCGGGCTATGCACAGATGCACACAAGTGCCTGCTGCCATTCCTTTGCTTTCAGGGGAGGTTCTGTGGGTAAAACTTAGAGGATATTGGGTCTGTCGTACATTACTAGCTGGTTAAGCATTGATTTGCAACACATCCTAAATCAAATCTTTTCATTCCACATCCAAATCAGCACTGATGAACAATTCATTCCTGTTCTGGGAGGCTAGAATGTGCTTATTTGAAAGAATCAAGAGGCCTCAACTGACCGACTGATACCTAGTTGTCTCTT
Organism: Nyctereutes procyonoides; assembly: GCF_905146905.1. NCBI lineage: Eukaryota > Metazoa > Chordata > Mammalia > Carnivora > Canidae > Nyctereutes > Nyctereutes procyonoides. Next base: position 8,963,459 of record NW_026575132.1, read on the forward strand.
ATTCGTCTCTTGCTTGTTTGAACAGCCTTAGGAAGACTACAATAAGCAAAATCAAACCCAAACAAAAAACCCAGTTTAGCTGCTGTGATAATCCTAGAGTGACTCTGAGTTACCCTGTTACCATTCTAACAAACCCAAAGGATTAAAATATTATTCACAATGATGATAAGGCTGCATGCTGCCACAAAGCCTCCAATTTTCCTTTTTATGCAAGTGCTTTGTTTTAAGGTCAGAACTAAGAACAAATCCAGACCTACCAAGCCATAGATTTGTATTCAGGAAATTTGTGTTTAGGGAGAACCTCGAATGTTTGCTCTGGAGGGCCTGAGATTCCTGGACACCGGTGGGCAGTTGCAGGCTCTGCGAACTGGGCCCGCCAGGTTCACATCATTTAAAGATGAACACTGCCCCCTGCTGGGCAGAGGCCACATTTCTGCCAGAAGAATGACACTAGAGGTTCCTGAAAAAGCACTGTTTAACCGCGAAATTAATTTTGATTTTTTTCACCTTTTCTCAGTTCTTAGCTTCAGAAGAATCGTAACTTCAGAGAACCATTACTGCCTTTCAAGACAATTTTCTTTACCTTATTCTTGTTGCTCAGCCCATCATTATGAACTACCAACCCTGCCAGAGATCCACTCAAACGAAAGGATAAGAGAACCAAAGGCAGCCACTGGGCTAACTGGGGGGCTTTTGAGATAGAACAGGACATGGAAAAGAGAAAACCATGCAAAAGGTGTTGAGAGTTGATAGTTGGACTGTAGCCAGTTCTACCACCCAAAGCTAGAGAAGCCAAGCTAAATTACAGTGCTCAGAGAGCCCATAAACCTCTGAATTGCTTTATTTTCTGCCCATACCTTTTCCCCTAAACTGAGCACCATGACAGAGCTGCCCTGAAGAGAGCGTGAGCCCAGGGCTGGAGACCCAGCCTGAAGGGGGGGGCGGGGCTTGAACATTCTATGACTCTTCACCAACCCCCTTCCTGCTTCCTGGGGTGAACTACCCCTACCCCATGAGCCACAAGGGAAAGAGTCCTGGAAACAAAGAGCTGTGGGCTCCCTTTAGCACCTCAAAAGCAGTGAGTGCATTTTATGGAACCTGTGGAGGCCCTCTTTGGTAAGGAAAACGTGTGGATGGGTTGTTGAGGGACCCTGGAAAGGACAGCTCAGATTCATCTGACAGGGAGCTGACAGTCTTGGAGAGAGGCAACAAGTAACTGCTCTCGACTTTGAAAGTCCAGTTGTGCAGACTGAGCAGACACCCTTTCCCATGCTGCTAGAAGACAGCACCAAGGCCTGCTTTGGCTGGTTGAGCAAAGGTTACTGAATGCCCACTATGTACCAGGCTCCTGCACATGGTAGTTCTGTATAGCTCACAAGGTACTTCAGTACCATTCTATCAGCACGACAACTCCCCGAGGCAGGAATGAGCTCCCTATACAAGGTAAGAGATTTGGAATTAAAAAGATTAAATACCTTGCTCATGGTCATGCACTTAGCAGGTACAGTAGACCCTGGGCTCATCCTACCCTAGCCACTAGAGTCAACATAGCTCTGCTTCTCAAAGTCACCCTATCAGCCTGTGTACATATATATAGAGAGAGAGAAAGAGAGAGAGTGAGAGCGCATGCACAATGTGCTACACTGAATCAAAGAATTCTATTAAATATTCACCCAAATTATTGATAAGTTCTCTGTAAGAAGTAGCACCAGCCTTCAAAGCACCACCATTTTTTGTAAATAAGAACAAATTCAATATTTTATTTTTTAATTAGCAATCCCTTTGATTATGTGACATTTTTATTGCCCAAGTTGCCCAAAGAATAATATACCTATAGAACAAATTAGTTATTCCCTTAAAAACATCTTTCCTTCAGGGATGCCTGGATGGCTCAGTCAGTTAAGCAGCTGACTTTGGCTCAGGTCATGATTTCAAGATCCTGGGATCAACTCCTGTGTCAGGCTCCCCACTTAGCAGGGAGTCTGCTTCTCCTTCTCCCTCCACCCCTCCCACTGCTTGTGCTCTCTCTCTTTCTCTCTCAAAAAAATAAATAAAATCTTTTAAAAAATAAAAAGTTTTTAAAAAGATCCTTTCTCGGGATCCCTGGGTGGCGCAGCGGTTTGGCGCCTGCCTTTGGCCCAGGGCGCGATCCTGGAGACCCGGGATCGAATCCCACATCGGGCTCCCGGTACATGGAGCCTGCTTCTCCCTCTGCCTATGTCTCTGCCTCTCTCTCTCTCTCTCTGTCTCTCTCTCTCTCTCTCTGTGAGTATCATAAATAAATAAAAAAAATTTAAAAAAATTAAAAAAAGAATCTTAAAAAAAAATAAAAAGATCCTTTCTCTTCCTCTGCCCTTCCTCCCACCCCTTTATCTTTCCCTTTCTAAAAACAAAAGTCTTTCCTTCATAGATGCTAACCCTAAATAAAATATGATCATGTGTTGTCACTCCCCTCCTTAAAATTATTCATTGTTCTCCAGAGCTGAATGTTAATAGATGCTCAATATGAGGAGTATTCTAAGATCACACTAGTTTAGAGAAAGCTTCATTTTATATCCCCCTCCTGGTATACTAATAACTCTAAAAAAATCCTATGGTAAGAAAAATTATTTAATTTCATTATACCAAACATTTCTCAAACTTACTGGGCCACAGAATTTTATTGACAGAAAATCTACTAACATTATCAAGGAACCTGGGAAATGCAGTTTAAGGGACCTCGGCTTTCAGGATAAAATCTAGACTCTTTAGCCCGGCACATAAGCCTGTCATAAACCAGTCGTTGCCCAGCATCTCCAGCTTCATCTCCTACCAGTGCCCTCCATGTGCCCTACCTTGGACCCAGCTATTTGCTGTTTCCTGCATTTATCTTGCTCTCTAATGCCTGCATGTCTTTAAAAGTACCAGTCCTTCTGCCTGGGGCATCTTTGGACTTCCTTTTCCACCTAGCCACCTCCTGACCATTCTTCAAGCCTCAAACCAACTCTTCTCCTCTCTGAAGACTCCTACTTTCCTAACTTCCCCCAAGAAGATTTAGACACTGCTCCCTCCGTATCTGCACCTTCATTGGTACCTCCCTCCACTTACCACATCAGTGTGTATTCTTTCCCTCTGTTTCCCCAATAGCTCTTTCCCAGGGCTTATCATGATGCCTGGGACACTCATGGATCTACACCTGGAGAATTTGTTCTGGGATTTCCTTCTTTATTTGACATCTTTTCTTTGTCCAAAATAATATTTTTTTCTTTCATGAAACTACACAAGGTGATTTCATCTTCTCTTATAAGTCTTCAAGATATTAATAACGATAATAATAGCTACTATTTATTGAGTGCTTACTATGTGCCAAGCTCTACACTATTTTTATCAGGCTAGCCTGTTCCATCATCACAGACATATTATACAAATACATGATTATCTCCATTTTACAAACCAGGGAATCAAGGCATGTGGAAATTAAGTGATTTAGTCAAGGTCACACAAGAGGTGAATGCTGAGCTAGGACTCGTACCCAAAGATTCTCTTAGTGCCTATTTTATATTACACTCAGGTGTCTATTCAAACATGGGAAAAGTTCATTATAATAGAAGTAGAAAAACAAGGTATGAGTTTTCCAATTCACCAGGGAGGAGAGGAAAGAATTCGGTATCTATGGTGCAATGTAGGAGGATCACACAAGCACACTATAAACAGGTCTCACAAAAAGCCACCTGTCTGCATCTAAGGGAAAAAGAAGAGAGCACTGTAAAAAAAGATTAGAAATGTTATTTACTCCTTAAAAATGAAGCAGCCTTCAAGGGTTGCCTCCAGCAGCAGCTGGAAGCTCATCTCTGACTAAACTTTCTGTTGTTCTATGACTAGAGACGATGTGCATATCAGTGGCAGCTGTAGTAACAGCAGTAGGGACCACAGTCACATGGCAATAATGACCACAGCGACCACCGCAGGAGCTCAGATGTGTCTGGCACCATCCCTGCATTTTCCCCTTTACAGTGGGGAAACTGAGGCTCGGCGAACCCAGGCATGGCTCAAGGTCATCCCATTAGTGACACAGTTGAGCTCGAGTCTAGGTCTGATCCAAAAGTCCTTGGAAAGACTCCAAGAAAATGGAGCAGTCTTTAAAAGTCCACTAGGATTTTAGCTACTTCTGTGATACTATAGTTTGTTCTTGTATTTGTTCTTGAATTTTGGCCTGGTCACCCAAAGCCAGACCAACACCTTTGGGGACAGAATGTGAGGCTCCCCTTTACTGTGGTTAATGTAATGCACATGTTCACTGAACACTTGCTCACAGACTGATTAAATGAGGCCCAAGTACAAATGTGTACGTCGAGTAGCTGGGAGTCCTCCGTGACTTCAGGCAGCTGGCAAAGTCAGCTGAGGAGAAGGTTCCAGGCATTTATAAGACCACACTGGATCACAGGCACTTCTGCCTCTACCTCTGACAGGCTGTAAACAGTCTCTGCGTCTTCAGCGCCTTATTAACAAAATGAGGATGGATTTCTCGGAGGGTCCTTCAGCTCTCAATTTCTAGAGTGAGATTTTCAACGTTGAAGGGAATAGGAATTTCCCCAAGGATGCAGACATTACTGGTAAATAATCTGCATTTTCAGTAGTTTACATAAGAATTTGAAAGCCTAAGTACCAGGTTTCCAGTATGTAACTTGGCTTTTAAAATAAATGAATAAAGAAATAGATGGGCTCTCTTCCTAATTAACATGCTTGTTGCCTAGGCTTTCCAACCATAAAGCAGGCCTCGGGCTTTATATATATCTTGTGGTATAACTGACTGCCACGATTCAATGGTAATAGCAGTGCTTTCAATAGGAGCCAGAGATCATGGAACATGCCTTACATTTGCCACCACCTTAACGCATGAGAAAATCCTTGATTTTAATGCCTCTGCTTTAGGAAAACTCTCCTGGGTTAGGCCTCAGAGATGCCCCTGGATGCTGCCGTCTTCAGTTTAATCTGAGAGTGGACTGATGTAACCCCTGTGATGGACTAAAGTGTGTCCCCCTGGAATTTATGTTGAAATCATAAATTCCAAAGCAACTGTATTTGGAAATAGGTCCCTTAGAGCTAATTAGCATTAAATGAGGTCAATAAGGATGGAGCCCTAATCCTATAGAACTGGTCCTTTTCTAAGAAGAAGAAACACCAGAGATCTTTCTCTGGACATGGAGAGAAGGTGGCCTCCTGCCAGCCAGGAAGAGAGGCCTCAGGAGAAACCAACCCTGCCAATGACTTGGTTTTGGCCTCTAGAACTGCAAGAAAATAAATTCCCATTCTTTCGGCCACCCAGTCTGTGGCACTTTAGGACAGCAGGCCTAGCAGAATAATACATCCCCTGAAAACCAACATTGTGATACCCTTAAAATAATTTCCATTTTTATTCAGGGTAACTTGTTTTTATTATTCCAGAGCTTAAGAACTGAAGCAAAATTTCTCCATTCTCATACCATTACCTCACTTCTTTCCTCTATGACCTCAGCCATTTTGGGGGTAAAAGGTTGGATTGTCCTTGAAGAGCTCCCACTGGTACCACAGTCCCGACACTTGGCCCTAGGCCCAGAGACAGAAAAATGCCCAGTCCTCGCAAGGTCCCTTCCATTTTGTCCTTAGAGAAGGATGACTTGCCTCTCAGCTAGCAGCATTCCCAGACGTATCATGGAAGCATGGTCAGCCAGCACACCAGGACCCAGAATTTCCTACTTATGAGCACCAACTTCTCTGCCGTGCTCCCACATGCCGGTCTACCACTTTGCCAGAGGACAAAAAGAGAAGGCAGGCCATCTCTCTCCTGCCGTGCCTATGTGTACTACTATTATTTTTACCCATTCTATCATTCAACAAATACTTCTGGAATGCCTTCTCTGTGCCAGGCACTGTTTCAGGGACTTCAGAGATTACAGTAAGCAACATAAGCAAAAATCCCATCATCATGGAGCTTACATCCTCATCTAAGCCCTTCTGATGAAATAACTTCTAATGGAGCAAAAATTCTTTTATTTGATCTTATTTTAACACTGTTCTTTATCTTTCCCAAGGTGCCTTATCCTACTCTATGGCAGGTTTCTGCCTTTAACCATTCTCTCGATCTGCTCTCCCATTTCCTTAAGAAAGTGAAAAACAACATTACTGTAAGCCCATTTTACCAGTAGGGATGTTGAAGGACAAAAGGTAATTGAATCTACTTTTCCCAACGCACTCACATGCTTCATATCAGGCAAGGTTTGGAAACTAGGATTTCTTAAGTCTGGAGTACAAATTAACCATCAGAAAGCAAAGCACAAGTGCTTTGTATTCTTAGTTTCCACTTAAGTCCTGTACTGGCAGTAAAAATACAAACAAAATTCCCCATAACTTCTCCGTGGGGACGCTTCTTGGCTGATTTCTTATAACTCCACTGCACTGGTTCAGACAAAAATCAACCAAGGTCATGACAGTGAAATGCATATTGCACGCTGATTGGAGAACCTGGATGATAGTTACAAGCATGAACCTTAAAGCCAGAACACTGAATTTACTCTGTAATTATTTTATTTTCGACCATAGCAAGTCTCAATCAAAGTGCTATCCTGGGCTCAAAGCACTGTTTTCTAAAAACATCTGAAAGCTAACGTACACTTATGTGTAAAATGTACGTATTAAATATAAATGATTCAGCAACATGGATCAGATTTTACATGAGGTAAAAAAAAATCTCTTCTTTAAAGTTATCTAAGAAATTACCTTTATCATATTTATAAATGTGTTTGAAGATAAAGTTTTTTTTTTTCCTTTACCAAAACTCATTGACAATTGGCAGTATCCCAAGGTTTTATGGTAAAGTAAAATAATTTCTCTAGGCTATGGTCACCACCCTTTGCACCTTCTATTCTTTCTTAAATCTTCTGATAGTCATCACATTGCAAGCTCACCCCTTCCAAAACTAAGACAGTGACAGCAATGCCAGTGAAGGGCATGTCAAAAACAGGATGGAGTTTCATTCCTAGAAACTTATTAGAGGAGTTATTTGGACTTAGCCTTCTTCCATGGAGGGACAAGTAAGAATAAGTTCTTGGACTGGTTGTACAGAGTCAGTCCAATCTGGTCACTAAGGCAAAGCTTAATATCCAACCATTAAGGGCCAAATCACCAGAGGAATCCACGTCCTTGACCTTGGACTGCCAGGATGTCAGCATCTAATGTATAGATGAAGCCAGCCTATAGGCACTGTTAAAAATCACAAGTGTGTAGCCACCATACTTCAAGCTGGTTTTCTTTCTTTTTTTTTTTTTTTTTAAGATTTTATTTACTTATTCACGAGTGACACACACAGAGAGAGAGAGAGAGAGAGAGAGAGAGAGAGGCAGAGGGAGAAGCAGGATCCATGCAGGGAGCCTGACGTGGGACTCGATCCTAGGACTCAACCTGGGCCAAAGGCAGGAGCTAAACCACTGAGCCATCTAGGGATCCCCTTCAAGATGGTTTTCAAAATCAATTATAATCTTCCTACCAAGGGCTCAGAATCTCTTGAAGACAAACAGAAACATTAAAGCCTCATGACTGAGACAATGGGAAACAACCTCCACTGAGAATCCCAAGCAGATAGCTAAGACCTCCCACAAGCAAGGTGTTCTTTGCGTTTATTTTTCTTTGGAAATCAAATGAAAAGACTCCATCTCTGGCAGCCCAATTAAAAAAGAGAGAATGTTCCTCGTGTGCTACCAATTTAACATCCTTCTTAAATCCTCTTCCCTCCCCTCACCTCGCACTACCTTAAACCTGTTGGGTTGCCAAGGTCAATTCAGATTGGCGTTCTTCTGTATTCTGTTAGGCCAATGTTGGCATGAGGAACATCCTGTTTCAAATAAGAAGGTTTATTCAAAAAAATAAAATAAAATCCTTATAAAGCTCCTTGGACATCAAATGACTCTTACAAAACAACAATTTGATGAATTAAGTGTAAATGAATCAGAAACATGTGTATTAAATTTCCCTCAGAATACACATGGGCTTAAATACTCAGAGGAAAGTGCTTGGGAAAACATATTCTGAATTTTCCTGAACCCAAAATGTTTGAAAAATAATCTCAAACTTACTTGACAACTTCCCCACACCAGGTCAAGTCGAGCGATAAATACATATATGTAGGTACAGTGCGTGGTCCCAGAGACATTCACAGCTCTGCTGCCCGGAGTAATAACTATGGTATATGGAGTGTGCCGTGAAGACAGGCTGCGAGGCCTCCGGCTTGTCTGTGTTCCCACTCACACAGGGTTTGTTTTTGTTTGGTTTTTCATATGAGAGAAGAACGTTGTAAAGATTTCCACTACCACTCACCCACCCCCTCCCAATCATTTTATTCCCATCGCTGAAACCCTCAGGGAGAATCTACTGTGTGTGACAAAGAAATATGTCTTTTCTCTGTGTTACAGACCTTGGATTGCATCCAGGGCCCCCTTTTCCCCGGAGGCCAGCTCTCATGGTTTATGATTTGCATTTCATTGCCATACACTGAGCCCAGCGAGAAGTAGTCTGAACCAGCAGAATGACGAGAGCTAAAAGTAGCAAGCAAGAACTCTCCATTTTCCAGCTCATTCTGCAGAGTCTGCACTGCCAGAAATCTAAAGCCAAATTTGATTTAAAATTTATACAAGCAAAGAACATCAACATGAGTACACTCAGTCTCTCTTCTCCTCTCCTTTCCCAAGACCCTTCCTGGCCTGGGAACTTATATTTTACGTTTAATTCTGTATTGCTAATTATTATCTTTTTCTCTTCCCCCTACTCACATTCAATCTTGTTGTTTACTTCCACAAAGTCCTTATTTTCATGAGCAGTCTGTGTCCGTGAATCTTTCACTTGCAAAACTGAACAAAGTCAACTTCTAGAATGTGAACAAGATGAAAGAGGAAGTAAGCTCAAGAAGAGCAGTCCAGTTTTGGAGGGAAAAATTCACTTTAGAAGGTAGTAAAATACATAAAATATAGTCTATATAGGGAAGGAATCCATTCATCCCATCCTGCACATCATCCTTCTGATAAATGCTAATGAAAAGAGTTACAGGAAATATTTTTTTAAATGAAGTCATCTATGCTATTCCCTGGGTTAGCTAGCACCACAAAACAAAGCTTCGAATTTGAAAACAGAATTCTCTAACTATACATTTATTTATTGAACAGATATCAAAATATGTCCATGGGGAAGTCTTACCAGCATCTCCAAACAAAAAGTAATCTGCTCCTTCTTCTATATTCCTATCTTTGTTAAAGAGAATATCCTCTTCCTACAGCCTATGTCCCAGATGCCATAAAGAGTGGTCATTTTCTAAATGCTTCCTTATTTAGTTCACCCCTGAACCCCTCTGCCTCAGTTTGTACAATCACATGCTAATCTGTCCCTAATATATATGTCAGTTCATCATCTATACTGCAACCCTAGTGATAGTTCTGAACACACCGTTGAGTGGGTCCCCACCCTGCTAAAATCCTCCTATGTCTTCCGTTATAGGGGAAGATTGCTCTCAAGGGTTAAGGGGAGGATGGAAGAGAATTTACCCAAATCTTTCCAGGAAACTTCTATATTCTGCACCATTTCTGCAATAACTGCCCTTCTCCCTCTTGACTGGGATATGCTGTGAGAGTCTTAAAGGGACCTGGGATAGTTTCTAGTTCATTCTAGTCTCTTCTTCCTTTCCTGCCCACATCCCCATCTCACCCACATCCCCATCTCCTCCACCAACCCTATCCCTCTGGTGATAGGAGGCCTTGCAGAGCTGGGGCCTGACAGCCATTCCCGGCCCCTTGGCTCTGCAGTCATCCTAAGCTCCTTGCCCAACCAGACTCTATGTTTCCTTATGAGTAGGGCTTGCTTTTCTCTTCATCAGAAATGCTCTTTCTTTCTTTTTAAAAATTTTTATTTATTTATTTGAGAGAGAGAGAGAGAGAGAGAGAGAGGGCACAAGCAGGGAGGATCTGCAAGCAGAGGGAGAGAGAGAAGCATGTTGCCTTTATAAGCAGGGAGCCTAATGCATGGCTCAGTCCCAGGACTCCAGGATCATGACCCAAGTCAAAGGCAGATGCCTAACTGACTGAGCCACCAGCCACCCCCAAAATGCTCTTTCTTTCCTAGCTATCTCCCTCTTCTTTATCAAGCCTCAAACCCTTACTCCTATTGGAAGGGGCTCCTTCTCCACCTTGGGCACACTGGCCCTTCCCACAGGTGTGTTACCTATCTTTTTCCCAGTCAAGGACTTTCTGAGACCAGATCTTATGAGTCTTTGTTCCTTCTAGTAGATGCTTGAAGGTTTTTGAATGACTAGATGCATTCAATGTGCAAATAAATGGGTAAAGGAAATGATGGTTGTCAGGACTACATGAGCTGATTCATATATGTTTTGCAAACAGATTGTAGTAATATCGTATTATTATATAATCAGTCCAATTTGGCCACTAAGCTACCAGCAATAACTAGACTATGGCACAACTGAACTACTTACCTTGGTCATCTTAACATGTAAATGAGATTTAACCATTTGTTGACTGAATCACATGTGAAATAAACTCTCTCCCTAAAAAGGAGTATATACCAAGTATTATGAATTTAAAAATGCTGACATTTATTTATTGACTACTTACTATACACTGGGCAGTGTCTTAAGTGTCTTATGTGCACGGATTTATTTAGTTTCACAAAAACTCTAACAGGTACATGCTTTTACGGCACCCACTTTACAGATAAGAAAGCTAGCTACCCAGAGGTACCCAGCAGGCACCAGCAGAATAGGTACAGCCCATGTTCTCACCCGTTGGCTTATAGTGTCTCTCAGGACACAAATGGATATTGTGTGGTTTCCACTAGAAACAGCAAATGATATTTTCCAAGGTAGAATCATAATTAAACTATCTTTAGCTTCCAACTTACATTCAGCTCAAAAAGACATCACAAATCCCAGTTGCTCTGTAGCTAGATCCTGTCACTTTCATTGGTCAGTTTATTCATAATATACAACACACCAAAAATCAGGCAGGAACACGCTTCCAACTTGACCAAACTGATTTTCCCCCACTCCCCTGTAAAAACTGTTTCTGAGATAACCTTAACTTAATTATTATCTGGAAAGCCAAAAATAGGGATGCTCTGCAGCTTCAAGGACACTGGGTGCCAGAAATAACCAAAGAAATGTAGTGAGGGTCAGCACAGAATCCCAAGTGAACGGAAGAGGCAGGGAGCAGCCCAGAGACTCTGAAAATGGACAGTGCTCCAGTGGCTGACTGCCCACACATCCTGCTCTCCCCTCCAAATCTGAACTTTTGAATAAAAGCCACTACCTTACTTGCTTTTTGATACTCTGTTTAACAGGAAAGTGGGCTGAAAGGAAATGAAATATGTACTTGCAGCCATGCCATCTTGTGCTATTTCCTTTTGTAACTGTGTATTATGTGATAATTCCTATAAAATAACAGTGAAAATTAAATCAATAATAGTTCCTTTTTTAGGTAGGTAGGAAGGAAGCTTTGGCTTTCTATCCTTACCTTCATAGGTCCTATCTGCGTCTGAGCGAGCAAGTGAGTTAATGAAAGAGAGAGACAGAGAGACAAAGACCCCACCCACCCCTACTTCACCCACAATTGAGCCTTCTGGTCTACCAGGAAACCCTGTATCCTCGGGGACCTGTGATTGACTTCTACACCCAGCCTCTCAGTGGCAAGGGGGCCATTTAATTTCCCTTCACTTCTATCTCTCCATCTGCAAAGATCTGAAATAATGCAGGCCCCCCACTTCCCTCACAGGAGAGGTGAGAATCAATGACATGAGGTTAACACGGTCAGCTTTCTGAAGGGCTCAGGGAATTTGCAACAAGAGACTCTGCGTGGACATCAAATATGGCTTCCTAATCAAAGGACTTGGGCTATCCATATATCTTCAGAAACCGGGGCACTGGAACACCAGCTTTTCGATTTGTTTTTTGAAATGGTGCCCAAAAGAGAAGAGGACAAGACATGACTGAAGGATATGATGGCAGCAACCCTTCTGGTGACTGTCCATTCAACATCTGTCCGAGGGGAGGTGATTACAGGCCCTCAGATTGCTGAGTCCATTCTCATTAGCACATTATTTGGTGCTGAATACATTGAAAGGACAGGTCAGGCCACAGATGTCTGTGTGAAATGCAGAGTGACCCCCCCACTGCCCACCCTCTCATTCCAGGCCATGCTAGTGAACCATGGGGTGATCCCCCCTTCGGCTTACCCTGTCACAGCTAACCCCCACTCCTGGTCCCTACCCTATGTAAGAGTTCACAAACTGTTCCTGCCAGTTTAAGCAAAAAATGTTCTAAGAGGTAACAGGGCCACGGTAATTAATTTTGTTCCTTGACTGGAAGGTGAAAAGCTTTTTATTATGTAAATTATAAATGTCCTGAAGGGAAACTTTATCTCCCTCTCACCAATGAGCCCATCAGGCTGCCTGAATCAGGATTTTTTTTTTATGTTTATTAGTCTAGGGGGGCCAGTTAGGACGTTTCATAGCTTCTAAGTGCTGACATTTATCTATTGCTTCCAAATAAGCCTAGTGGCAGGGAGCCACGGGCGGATCAGTAAATATGGGGGTGGGGGGCATTCTGTCCACAGACGGGCAGAGAGCAAACGAGCAACCTCTGAGCCTGTAGGCCGAGTGGGAGCCTGCCCTTCCTCCCACACTGAGGGCTCCTATCTCTTTCTCCCTCCCTTCCCTGCTCCCACCCCAACCTACCCTGCCCAGGATTCCTCCCCTGGGATTCCTCCTTATGGGTCTCATCTGTGCCTCATCAATGACACCCTGGAGCTGGGAGCACAGCAGACTCCCCAGGGCTGAAGATGCCCTGCTCCTCCCCCTATATCCCACCAGCATTCCCAGCCATACTACTTCAGCAATTTGGGGACGGTCTGTGCTCTCAAAAGAACACTGGAACTCTTCTCCCCCAGAGGAATAAGTTTGTACTCTATGATGGTTACATTTTATGCATCACATTAGCTAGGTCATGGTGCCCAGATATGTGGTCAAACATTTGGCATGTTTCTGTGAGGGTGTTTTTGGATAAGATTAACATTTAAATCAGTGGATTTTGAGCAAAGCAGATTGCCCTCTGTAATGTCAGTGGCCTCACTCAATTAATTGAGGGCCTGAATAGAACAAAAGACTTATCTCCCTGGGATGCCTGGGTGGCTCAGGGGTTGAACATCTGCCTTCAGCTCAAGGTGTGATCCCGGGATCCTGGGATCCAGTCCCACATTGGGCTCCCAACACAGGCAGCCTGCTTCTCCCTCTGCTTGTGTGTTTGCCTCTGTGTGTGTGTCTTTCATAAATAAATAAATGAAATCTTAAAAAGAAAAAACTTACCTCCCCTGAGCAAAAAGAAGTTCTGCAGTAGATGGCCTATGGACCTGAACTACAAGACTGGGTCTTCCCTAGGTGTCCAGGCTGCTGGTCCACCCTGCAGACTGGGGACTTGCAGCCTCCATAATCACATGGCCAATACCTTAAAATCTCTCTCCATCTATATACAGAGATAGTAGAAACAGACAGAGTAGATAGAGAGATAGAGACAGATCCTACTGGTTCTGTTTCTCTGGAGAACACTGATGAATATATACGCCAATGCAGTGCAGACCACAAACACCATTTCACTCCAAAAAGTTAGGGTATATGACAGTAATTTGGGCCTAACAGGCTCTGAGAAAGGATAAGCTTTAGCTTTCCTGTATTTCACAGTAAGATGTCTTGATCCATAGACGGACTATGGGATAATCACATCTGTGGTTAGAGTAGAATGGAAAACAAATTGAAGAGAAGCAAGAAGAGGTGAGATGAGCATCTCCTAACTAGTACAGATTTGAGTACAGGCTCTGCATCCTCTGCTTAAAAAATAATGAATCTATCTTATTGATGATAAATGGCACAAGTTCATAAGATGCTTATAGGGAGAATTTCATCCCCCAATAGCACGATGCTCTAGGTACATGGTGGTCAGTGAAACGGGGTCTTGCTTTCCTAGAGCTTATAGTCTAGTAAAGAACTCAGGTATTAAGCAAATAAAGTCACATATAAACATGCGTCATGATATCTACTGAATCTGATTAGAGGAAATAAACTGTTTTGTTGTAGTGTGACAAGTGAGGAAAGGCATCTCTGAAAAGACATTTTAGAGAAACCAAAAAACCAAAACCAAACAAACAAACCAATAGGAGTTACCCACATTGGGGAGAGCACTTCAGGCAAGGCAGCAGCAGTGTGGAGCTTCTGGGCAGGAAAGATCTCACTGAAGAGCAGAAGGGGAGACAGGCTGGAGGGTAGAGACCTTGGAGTGAGGTATGGTGGGCCAGGCCACTCTACACAGGAGCTTGTGAAACCTGTGAAGTATTTTAAGCACAGGAGTGACATTATCCTAATTTATATTTGTGGAAATTATTTTGGCTACCTCTGTATGGAAAATGGATTGGAGAGTAACGTAGCAAGACCAACATGATGGCATTCTCTTTTCTTTAAAACAAAAACAAAAACAAAAAAACCCATGGGGCTCAAACTCAAGACCATGAGATTAAGGCCTATGCTGAGATCAAGAGTCAGACATTAACCAACTGAGCCACCCAGGCACCCTGATGGCATTCTCTTTTCACTCTCTTCCCCAAGTGGGCAAGGGAAAACCTGTATTTGCTTTCTCCCCCTTGGCTTGTTGCCTTTCAAGCAAATAGATTCTTGCTTATAGGAGACCGATTTAACTGAAGTATATAATTTAAAAATGGAGTGATAGGAGAGAGAAAAAAGCCATTAGGGACTGAATAATGAAAAGATTTTGTAGGGAAGGCCAAAGGGCTGCTAGCAAGTAATATGCTTACTTGGGGCTTTTTTCTTTTTTTTAAGAACAGCTTTCCAGAATTGGGAACCAGGGAGAAAGGAAAAGGGTGATTTAAAACGATTACTGTGGATTATGATGGGATCTTTCTTTATTAAGAAAAGTAAGTTACAAATTTGAGTTATTTATTAATTACTGTTAGTTGTTGGACAGGCTTCCTTGGATCTATCATTCCTCCGGGACTGGACTAGGTAGGGTTGTAACTGTACAAAGGGTTGTAACTTTACAAAGGGATGCTTAAGCACTCAACAGACAAGAGCTTGGACTTGGCTGTGAAAGAACAAGGTCTGGGCATCTTCTTGTGATGGCAGAGACATAAAGCCGAAGAGGGAGCAGAGCTGATAGTGTCCCCAGATAGTGGTTTTCCCTTTCTTCTACAGTAATACGCTTCTATTGCAGCATTTGGGCACCCAGAATACAGACTTTAATTCCCAGCCTCTTTTGAAATTGAGCGTGTGAGCATGACCACACAGCCGAATTATGGCTAATAGGAGAGTGGAGGGAATAAATGCAACTTCCAGAACATGCCCAAAAGGGAAATGAAGTACCCTCTCCTGGCCCCCTTTTCTCCATTTCCATGGATTGCACTGTGGGTGGAGCGGTAAGCCATCCTGGATGACAGGATAAAGGCAGCATTCGAGGGGTCGTGGAACTGGAGACAGAAGGAGCTTAAGTATTTGACATCATGATTCCCATGCGCCACCAGGCCAAAGTGGCTAATGCCTGGACTTGTTTGTAAGAAAGAAATAACTTCTTATTTAAGCCATCATTTTAAGCCATATCTTTTTAAAAAAATTTTTATTTAAATTCAATTTGCAAACATATAGTATAACACCCAGTGCTTATTAAGCCATATCCTAACATATGTTAGTATGTACTTCCAAATACTCTACGGAGCCTCCAGTGCTTTAAAATTTTCCCAAACCCTCCATCCTATAGGTGTGGGGGTTAAAGAATAAGGCTAGAGTCTTCCCACAACCCTGGGTTCACAAATTGGAGGATTTAGGAGATCCAAGACTGTGCCCTGAAATTTAGACAAGCAGTGATTTACAAAATGACTCCATGTCCTATAACCACTTCCTTAGCTTCAATTAATTAAAATTAAAACATACACATACAATGTGAAAAAAGAAAAAAAAAAACCTTCCCAGTATCTCTTTTTAAAAAATAGTTCAAACACTTTTAGTGTTAGAAAGTTCCACTCAGGGTTTGGAAATCTCTGCAAAAAACATTCTCAGATGGTCAAAACTGTGAAATCCATCACATAGAACATGATATCTGAGTAAAAGGACCTTAGTTTTACTAGCAGCCCCATAAGTGACATCAGAATTTTAGCAGCCTGAGCACTTTAATGCTCTGTCCTTCAATTTCACATTTTGAAAAGAGGGGAACAATAGCGGCTTTCCTAAAGAAATATTGTGAGGATTACAGCATCATAGAGACACAGGGTAAAAGCAGACATCGCCAGGCGCCTGGTACAAACGCTATCCATTGCCTGTTTCCCCTCTATCACTTCCTTGATGAGAAGGTTGCCATCTGCTCAGAGGCTGTTTCCAGGTGATAGACCTCACTATTATTCTACTTTGTGCACTTGGTACATAAAGCAGTAAAACTTCACTGGAAGCAATGCCTTTCCTCTGTCACACTGTTTTTCTGTAGAGAGGACATGCAAAAGAAGAGCCGCGTGGTAAAGTGAGAGCAGAACAGACTTTGGAGCCAGAAGGATCTGGCCTAGAACACCAGGTTCGCCATTTACGTCATTTATGTGACCTTGGGCAAGTCATGCAATGTCTTTAAGCTTCCTCTTCCTAAGTTATTGCAATGCATGTTTTAGGGATCACACATCAACATAAAGTGATACACAGTACCTGCATGTGGCAGTAAACTAATTATTACATGGCTGCTGTTGCTGCTTCTTCCTTTTATCATTATCAGCATTGTAGGGGCAATATGGCTAGACGGCCTAGGTACAAATCCCAGCTCTGCCATTCACCACCAGTATGACCCTTGGTAAGTCACTTAACTTCTGTGTGCCTCCATTTCCTCATCTGCAGATGAATAGTGATAACAATACATCACATCACACATTTGCTATGAGGGCTGGGTCTATACAAAGGTACACAGAACTTTGAACAGAGCTTTAGTAATAGTAAGCATTATAGTGCTCCCAAGGGGCTGAGCACCCAGGTGGCTCAAATGGTTAAGCGTCCGACTCTTGATTTCAGCCCAGGTCATGATCTCAGGGTTGTGAGATCGAGCCCTAAGTTGGGCTCCATGCTCAGTGGAGAGTCTGCTTGAGGATTCTCTCTCTCTCCTTCTCCCTCTACTCCTCCCTCTCTCTAAAAAATATAATAAAAAATAAAAATAATTAAAAAGAAGTATTATATACATATCAGATTCTGTTATTATTAAGGAGTAACAACTTACAAAATAGGAATACCTATTATCCAGGAAGTGAGTAGAACCCTTCACATCTTTGAAAATAAAATTAGACATGACTGATTTAGAAAAACGGTTGCACAGTCAACTCTTAACTATATGGTAAATGAAGAAGATCATGAATGTGGATATTTTAAAACAGTGCCTAAAAGAAAAACCTCTTATGTTTGTTCTTTAAAGTACATTTGCTTCTCTAAATATGCATTTCATTTTGGTATTAAGTGTCTTTAACGTGAAGCAGTAGTACAAAGAAAAGGAAACAATCTGAGATTTCAAGTGGGCAGATGGAAGTTTAATGTGTGTAAGTTTTCCAGAAATATATTTTTTTAAGATTCTATTTATTTATTCATGAGACACACACACACACACACAGAGAGAGAGAGAGAGAGAGAGAGAGAGAGAGAGGCAGAGACATAGGCAGAGGGAGAAGCAGGCTCCATGCAGGGAGCCCGACGCAGGACTTGATCCTGGGTCTCCAGGATCACGCCCTGGGTTGAAGGCGGTGCTAAACCACTGAGCCACCAGGGCTGCCCTCCAGAAATATTTTAAATAAAATATAGAAAAAAAATTTAAGAATCTTCTCTTACAGTTTTCCTATTGCTAACTGAGCTGAAAACCCCAGGAGAAGCCATGGCTGACAGGGCATGGGAGTGGGAACCTGGCTTCCTCCAGTATGGGCCACATTCTTCCACCAACCAGCTGGCTGGATTGAAGTGCAACACTGAACATCTCTGGGCCTGTTTCCTTATGTGCAAAATGAGGGCTTGGTTAGAACTCTAAGATCCCTGCAACTTCTCACATTCTAAGATCCTCCATTAACCTGGCCAGATACACATTAGCAGGCATGCAGCCCTGCCTGGTTTTAGGGATAACTTTCCTAGATTTCTTATTCCGTGTTCTACCAAGTGATTTCGACATGTTAAGAGTATTTTTTCATAGAGATCTGCGAGTGAAAGGATAGTGTGTCAGTGACAGTAGGCTAAGTTTTGCTGCAGTAAAAATCCCAAATATCTCAGTGGCTTTCAACAACTCAGTTTTGTTTTCTCTAACACTACGTGTCCATCAAGGCACAGCTGCTGAGCTACTCCAAGTCTTCATTCCAGGCCCTAGGCTGATGGAGCAGTCTCTATCTGGGCATTGCTGCTCTCCTGGCAGAAGGAAAAGAAACATTTCAAACAAGCTGGCTCTTAAAACTACTGTATGGGAGTTACACACATCGCTTCTGCCCACATTTTATTGGCCAAAGCAAGTCACATGGTTTCTCCTGACTTCAACAGAGAGGGGATGAGTACTCAATCCACCCACGGGGAAAAGCACGACAGGGAAAGAAAATTGAAAGTGATGAACACTGGTACGATCTACTACAAATGTCAATGGAGAGTTTATCTCCTGAATTGGAAAATGATTTGCTCCTAAATGGAAGGAAGGAGAACCACCTCCTTGTTGAGGGGAAGCATCTATACAAGAGTATTTGGAACCCAAATGCAAAGATGTAAGAACGCATCCAGGAAAACACTAGCAGAGAAAACAGTTTCTTTTTGCTGTTTTGTGAGACAACAAATGCCAAACAAATAAGGGGAAAAATAAGGAAAGGGGTGCTTTTAGGGATGGGGGGAGAGATTAGGAGCTAGGGAAACCCAGACTTGGAGAGATGACACCATTTTCTGCAGCTCCAGGCGGTTCCAGCTAATGACTGTGTGCAAGCAAAATGTGAATGCAAAGGATGCCAGCAAGTACATAAAAGGCAGAGAAAGAAGGATCAACATGTTTTGCTGCCATTTCCAGGAAAGAAATGGTGTCCCCAGCAGCCTCCCACAGTAGATGACCAGAAAAAAAAGCAAACACAAATAACATTCATTGAAAATCCGAGTCGTGACTACTGTGTTTCACAGCACATCCTCCCTCCAATTCTGGCTGCAAACCAGCCCAGCCACTTGAAGCAGCGTTGGCAGCTTTGCTCTCTCTTGGCACCAGCTATGCATGGCAGCTGGATGGCTTGTAGTCAGTGTAGTTTTGCAGCTGGTGGTGGTAGCAATTGGCAAAAACTAACTGTCCAGATGGGCATTAAATTTTCTTTAATGTTTATAATATGTCAAAAGAGAATAATCCTATGTCAAAGTGGCTTAGAACTTTTACTCAGGAGCTTACAGAAATTCCTTTTTGACAAGATGGAGGTTGCTTTATTTCAATATGTGAGTTTTATTCCCTTAAATTAGGTCGGGTACTCTTCCACTATGGAGTCTCCTTTGGCTAAATTAGGTGGGGGGGATTTCTAACCTATTCCCTTTCTCAGGTTCTCCACGATCTGTTGATCACTGGCCCACATTTAGCAGTATGGTCGTCACAGGATTTGAACTGAGGGTCCAACAGGAAAATAATGTTTTATTCTGGAATTTTTATAATCCTCAGAGGGACCAGTACCATTCAGGTAATGTTATAAAATCAGGAATAGAGTAATAACTGCATTGTATAGAAGAAAGAGCACTGGGCAAAACATTTTCAGGCATATAAAACAAGCAAGGAACTAATATCTGAAACACATATTTAAATTGCTATAAATCAATGAGAAAAACAAACCGACAGCCTATTTTTTAAAACACACTTTGGGTATGACTTGCAACTCACAGAACAGGAGGTTCAGATGGCCTGTGCATTACAAAATGATGATCAACCTCATTGGTGATCAGGGAAAAGCAAAGTATCATGCTCATCAAACACACTGAGGATCAGACTAAAGACTTGAAGTATCAAAAGTGGTGAGCATGGGAAGAAACAAGGACTCTCAGACTTCATACTCAGCTGGGGGAATTAACCAAATATACAGAGCAGTATAGCCACTTTGGAGGATAATTTCTTAGTATCTATACATTAAAAATACACAAGCCTATGACCCAGTAAATCCTTCTTCTTAGTCACCTCCTCCTCCTAACCCCGTCCAAGAGTACTCACAGATGTACAGAGGAAGAAGCCTGTGTACTAATACTCATCACAGCAAGATGACTCAAATTATGGTCCTTGGACCTCCAACATTCCCCGAGAGCTTGTTAGAAATGTTAGAAATGAGGTGGATATTCCATCCCAGAACTACTGAGTATGCAGGGGTAGGGCCCCAGAATCTATTTTAACAAGCCCCCCTTGGAGATTCTGTGCCACCACTAAACTTTGAGAAGTGCTGTGTCATAATGTTGTTTGTAAGGAAGGAAAATGGAAACAATCCAACTGTCCATCACATGCCATAGCTTATTTATATTTCAGAAAATTATCCAGCAGTTTCAAAGAATGGGGTAGATATATGCTGATACAGAAAAATATCCAGGATAGACATTTTGCAGGACCACATGTAAAGTCTAATGTTAACTATGTTTTTAAAAAAACTACAGACCACTATCATATATTTCTACACACACATTTCCACATACGTGTGTACACGTATGCATAGATATAAACATTCAGCAAAAAGTCTAGAGAATATACACCAATTGATAACAGCGGTTGTTCTGGGAAGGATGATGGCATTGGGAGGGCAGTCAAGAAAGACTATAATTCTTCTTCTATCTTCTGGTTTTTTTGCAAGAAGAACTTGTATATGTATTATCTGTGGCACTGTATTTTTAGCTGGAGATCTAGGTTCTAGACCCAGTCTGGGCAGCATCCAGCTGTGTCATCTTAAGCAAGTGCCAGCCTACCTGGACTTCAGCTTCTTAACCTGCCAAACCAGAAATTGGGCAGGTTAACCCCAGAGTCCTTTTACTCAGCTTTATCACACTATGATTCTTGCCAGAGTTGTCTGAGTGTGAAAATCAGGTGGCTAAATAAATCTGACCAAAGAAATAGAGAAATGCAAGCCTATCTGTGTCCCTAGAGGAACTAGTTAATAATCCTCTCCACATGTCAGCCTAGGACAAATGACTTACATGAAATTTCCTGTGTTTAAATATCAAATGTGGCTATAAGAAGCTCTTTATTTTTAAAGTAAAAGTTTAGAGACCCCAAATTTTCCAAGGGCTTAGATTTTAAGCCAATCTTCAAGACTCTGGTTCCAGTAGCATCAGCGTGTAAAAATAAATAATATGACTGCCCTAGCAGAATGGATTGGCTCAGATGATAATCACACATGCGGTGAGCATGTAATTACATTGGGCACATAGATGATGTCAGATTGAAGAGCTACAGTGATAATATCATGTTTCTATTCTAATAGAAAAACTAGAGATTTGTGTCACTCACTCTGCACTTTTCAATTTTATATGTCATTTTTTTTAATTAAAAAAGAGAAGTCACTTATATCATGTATGAATCTGGATTGGTTTTGACTAAGATACAGTGAACTCTAAATAAACCAGAATTCCCATGGGGAGATAAATAGGTATCGATATCAATAAAACAGGAATTAAAAAGAAAAAAAAGTTATACTAAAAAGCAAAGAAGAGGGCAACGCTAATTATAGAACTCAATCAACTTCGCACCTTAAGAGACAGTCCTGCTTCCTCGTTCAAATGCAGTATTCAGACACAGCAGCAAACCAGAAAGAGCTTTAGAGACCATTAACAACCCTGTCCTTTTATAACCAGTTAATGATAAATTGGGGACGAGAATCCAGTTTTCTTGTCTCTCAAGCCAGAGGTCCTTCCTGAGTGTAAACAGAACACACATGAAAGCCTTTAGCACTGTATACAAGTGGATGAGTCAA
This sequence comes from Nyctereutes procyonoides, assembly GCF_905146905.1. Lineage (NCBI taxonomy): Eukaryota > Metazoa > Chordata > Mammalia > Carnivora > Canidae > Nyctereutes > Nyctereutes procyonoides. The sequence goes on from NW_026575132.1 coordinate 8,985,469, forward strand.
ACAATTTCATAAGGCAGCTATTTTTTAAAAAGTTAAATGCTTTTCATTGTATATCTTTAAAGTTAATTTTTAAGGATTCATGGGGGAAAACGTTCTCTTTTCAAGGCAAATACAGTATACCTTTTATTAGAATGTAGTAATTCTGGAAATGGAGGAATTTTCTATTCATCTTTAAAAATAAATAAATAAAATGACCCATTCTCCATCTTTCTCTGTTGTGCTGTGGTTCCTGGGATCTGACCTCCATAACAAGTTCCCTTGTCTACAGGCTTCTCCAGACAGGAGAAGCATTTGTCTAGGGGGAATAAGGCAGGAGAGATTAGTATTTAGAGTAGAGGGTGAAGGGGAGGCCTTAGCTCTCTACACCCCAGCCCTCATTCCTGCCCCACCTCCTCAGTGCCTTGCTGGCAGTCCCTCTTTCAAGGCTCTAAGCTCTCTCTGGACTTGGTAACAATGGTCTCTGAATCCCTCACCATCTCTTATTGGTTTCCTTATTGGTGCCCAGCCCATATCTATGTAATCAGTCCCTTCACAAAGTCCTTTTCAGTTAATTCCTTAAATGTATCATCAGTTTCCTGCCAGGACCCTCACTGCTCACTGCACAGAATAATAAGAAGCCTGCAGGTATCTATGAATACTGGTATAAAGCCAGAAACTGGCAAATGAAGTCTCATGCCATCCCTAAGTAAATCCTGGCCAGGGACACATTAGGTCTTCTGCAATTCCAGTCTGCCTCTCTTCATGTTCTTCCCCTGTGGTGGGAGAGGCCACCTGCCAGGGACCCAAGCATCCTGATGAGTTCTTGCTGGGTGTGTGGACATTGCAAGGGCCTGTCCACCCAGGTCAGCTGGATGAGATAACGTCTCTCTCAAGGACAAAGAATGATCCTATATACCCCTTGCTATCAATAAAGCAATGGGTTCCTGAACTCAGTGTTCCTTGTAAGTACAGAGTATTTACAAGTGTTCACTAAGTACAAGTAAGTACTAGGTACCTTACAAGCACAAATACTTACAAGTACAGCCTACTAAGTACTCAGCATCCACCTGGCCCATCTATGTTGCCCCCATGGGATGTGGGGAATTAAGGAAACTGGCACAAATGTCATGTTCACACCACCTGCTGTGCTGAGCCTGGCCCAGAGGTCTTACGTCTTTGTCAGCATCCATGAAATAGAAACAGGCTAATCTCTGAGCTTGTAAGTAGGGTAAAATCTCAAATCCTGACATCCTCATCTACATCACTTGGCCTGGCTGGCTCCTTACCTTTCGAGGCACACAGCTGACCTTGGGACTCTGGACTCTGTTCCCGTCTTTGTGGATGGCTCATTCCCAAGGTCATCCCATGCCCCGTCCTGACTTTTCTCAAGCCTCAGATCACTGGTCATCTTCTCCAAGAAGCCTTCCTTCAGCATCCCGTCAAGACTCACTGGATCCCTCACCCATTTTATTTTTGTCTTAACAAGTCTTTCATACTCTCACATCATCTTTCAGATATCTGTTTGTTTGATGCCTCTCCTTCGCCCATGAAAATGTAAAGTCTAGGAAGAATGGGGTCTTTTTGGTCTCGTTCTCTATCTCCCTGGAACATAGCACAGTTCCTGCCTCAGAGAAGTAGCTTACTTAATGGATACTTAATGAGTAAATGAATGATTATATGAATCAATGAACTTCTAAAATGTTATACTTTATTATATTATACATTATTGACTTTCAGGTGTCTCATCTGTACAATGGTGGTAAGAAAATAATCTGCTTTGTGTCACTTATATTACATTGTATTATCTTATATGTATCAGATAATTGTCTATTTGTATATAATAAACATGCCATCTTATATGTTACATATAACAATCAAATGAATATAACAATATTCTGAAATCTGGGAAGTATAATATCATTCCTATAAAATGCAAGGTTCAGTTTCAACATAAATGATTATGTGTGGGGTCAACCTTAATATTTTCTGTTATATCATTTAGAGAGATAACATAATAGTCACTAGATGCGTGTTCAACTCAGAAAAGGGAGTGCTGGAGAACTGAAGGAGTGAGAGAGGCATTTTTCCACACATCTAGCTCTAAGTAATAACATATCAGTGTCTTCTAACCAAAAAGCACTGCTAAGGGCCCATTCGGTTCTAAGTCACCACAATTACAGAGACATCCTGCAGAGAGGACAAGGCTCCAGTGACTTCCAGGGCTTTCCCCTCACTAATGAGGTAGACTCCACCAACCCGTCAGGAAAACCAGGCTCATTGCCTGATGCTCCATCTGGCGTTTGGAATGTCCACACTCTCCTCTCCCCCAGCATGATTTGTTTGTACTGAGTCTTGCAAAGCCTCTTGCCCGGTGCGCCATTGGCATCCCTATGCTATAAAACAAATCTGATAACAATATTACAAGGTAGGAGAGGTCAGAAATCTTCCTGCCTTGGATGCTTCCAGCAACTGGGGATCCACTGGAGGTCTCCACAGAAGGAATGATGCCTTCCTCAGCTCCCTTTCAGCTCCTTCCTCCCCTTGTCTCAGTGCTCCACATGGTCACTTCGGTTCCCTGCCTGGATCTGCCTTGCCTCCCACCCATTTCTGGTGGTCTTATCCAGGGATGGGGCATCCTAAAGATTTGAATGTAGAGACTGTTCTGTAGAAAAAAGCCTCATGCACTGCTGAGAAGTAATTAGAAAAAACTCCAAATGTTGACACCAGTGACTTCATGAATACAAAGTTTTATGGTCAGACTAGAGAAATCCCTATGAAGATTTGAAGTAAATTATGTCTAAGAGAACTTCCCTCATCTGATAGGTGACAAAGCCGGGGTATTTATTTAACAAATACTGCCAGAGCACACACTATGTGCCAGGCAGTGTTCAATATGACAGGTACTTTAATGAAACATCACTAAACTACTAAACATTACTTTGCTTAATCCTCACAAAACCCCTTGAAGGCGAGCACTGTTATTCCCCTCTTCTACAGATGAAAAAGACTGAGGCACAGAGAAGTCAAGTAACCTGCCCAAAGTCACACAGATGACAAAGCAGCAGACCTGGGTTCTGACCCCCGACAGCCTGGATTTCCGAGACCATCTCTCAGCCATTATGCCACATGGCCACTTAAATTATCACCAAAATCATATTATGTTAACATAAATGACTTAGCTCCCTCAGTATCTTAGTTTCTGGTATGTTCTAACACGTCTAATATTCTTAAAATTGATTATTCGGTCAGATTCTATCTTACACACCTGCTTTCTGGATTAGTGTAGGAGACAGGAGAGGGATCTCACTGTCATTTGGAATTCAGAGGTATTGAGAGCAACTCCTTACCAGGGCCCAGAGAAATCAGCCTGCTATTTATTTTACTGGAGAACGTATTATGGATACACTAAAGGAAATGTCCCCAGTGATCCAGTCATGTGGATCCTGGAATTCAGTTGTGTCTTCTGTCTGATAGTTCTGAGTGCACGTGGGGCCTTCAAAAACCCAGGCCATGCCCAGCAGTTCTTCCCTGGCACCCACCTTCCCCATCCCCCTGGCTAGCATTACCTGCAAGGGATGGCCCAAGAGGCTTCCCCGGCTTGGATACAGGCACTGGTGAAGTGCTCTCCTGTCATCTAAGTACAAATCTGCGAGCAGTCCAAGGCCCGACAGTATGTCCTGGTGTCACTCACGGTTAAACACCCACATTTAGAACCTGAAAACATCTAGGCCTTCCTTCTTCTGTCTCAACACCCAGATCAGCAAGATTCAGTCCCAAAATATTTATTAGCAAAAAGTATTAAATAATAATGTGAGGCGTGATGAACAGGCAAAGCACAGAGGGTTGTTAGAGCAATGAAACTATCCTGTATGTATAATAATGTAAGAGCGGACACATAATTTTATACTCTTGTCCAGACCCACAGCCTGTACAACACCAAGCATGAACCCTAATGTAAACTATGGGTTTACATCATCTGGGTGATGATGATGTGTCAGTGTGGGTTAATCAATGGTAACATATGTACCACTCTGGTGCTGGATGCTTATGGCGGGGAACGCTGATGAGTGCGTTGGGCAGGGGGTATATGGGAACTCTATGCTTTCCCACTCAATTTTGCCACAAATGTAAAACTTCTCTAAAAAACTAAAATTTATTTTAAAAACAACAACATGAGTTTCTATTTAAATCTCTTGAAGAAGAGGCAAAAAGGAAAATCCCAGTCTGAAACTACAACCACATGGCATCTTTTTTATGCCTACATTGAGACCTCAGGCTGCTGCAGTCCTCCTGCCTTGCCATTGGGTCCCTTTCTCATCCTCTGTCCTTCTCTGTTTCTCTTTCTACTTACAGATCCACACACAGATACACACAGAGCAACGTGTAAGTCATGTTAGCTTTTCTCTACATTAAGTCCAATTAGCTTCTCTCTTCACAATTTTCCTCTTGTCCCTATTCCCATCATTCAACAAAGTACAGACAACCTGGACAGGGTCTACATAAAACCCTCCTTAAGAAGTCTATCTGGAAATGCAGTTAATGCAATAAGGTGGCAGGATAAGTGCAAATTTAAATTCTAAATTGGGCAAAGTACAAAATTGTGTGATTTTGAAACAACGCAATTTTAATAATACTAAAAGCTTCACTTTACACACGAATTTTGAAATAATGTGTATCCTCCACAAATAAACATTCATAAATATTACCTTAAAACTGATAAAATGAATAAACTATAAACTGAATTTGTCCATTGCCATGGCCTTAGCCACAGGAGCCTATGAACAGAAACACCATCCTGTGGCCTGACTTGTGGCCTTGAACTATGGCAGATGAGAATTCCATAAGGACACTGGGATGTATCTTTTGATGAAATGAGAAAGATTGTTGTTATACTTTAATAATTTTGTTTCTGCTACATAACTTAAGTATCATGGCTAAGTAGATAATCACAACATACTAAATTATAGCTTTCACGTGGAACTCAATATTTCATTTTCTACTAAAAGTGTTAAGTATTTTCCAAAGAAAGATAATGTATCCATGTACAAAACCATGCTTTTTCAGCATATGTGGCCCTGAACTGAAACGATGACTTGCTGGTTAATGATGCGTCTGCTAAGTGTACAGACTGTAGAGAAGTACTTTCTATTGTTCAATAACATGTCCTATTTAATTGCTCTAGTATTGAATAACAATCCCTAAAGAATTTTCAGTTCCAGCAATGGTTTCTGACTTTCTTTTGATGTCTAGACAATAATGATTTACTGAAATGTGTGGGGAGCAACATAAGAAAAGTCCTCAAGAATTTTAATATTTATAGTTGTTGGAGTTAGGGGGAGGGAAGAGAAAGCAAAGCAATATTGTGGGTCGCTACTAAGTGTCCAGATCAAAACCATTTTGATATGAATACAATTTAATGATCAAAACACCCCATGTAAATTAGTTATATTTGATCAAGATGGCAATGCCAGGGTCAGAGGTGAGAAGTCTATGAAGTCAAAATGCTTTTCTACTAAAAGTTCAAAGTAAAGCACCAAGTAATCTTTAAGAAACAAAAAGTTCCTAAAAATTCGATTCTTTTCCACACCATGTGCCATGTTTTCTGTGAGTGCTCATAAATAAGTTTATCAACTGCAGTTTTCAGGGGGCTCTGGAAACTCGGGGTTCAGAAGCCCTTGAAGCCTGATCTTTCACTCAGCATCTGAATCTTTTCAGTCTGATGTTTCATGTTTTAGCCACCAAGCATTAGTGGAGCCTCGGAGCTTACTTGAACCCCTCTTGCTACCACTCTACTCTATTTGAGGCAGCTTGGATGGAAGTAACTTTCACCCACTGATCTTAATTGAACCCTGTAGGACAATCAAAGAAAGTCATTCATTAATGTTTGTACAATGTAATTTAAAACTCCTGTCCAAATTTTGGTGAACTGAAAAGGCATTTCCAAACCAATAATTTCTCAATTAATTGATGATATTAATTGAGTTCTGTTTAACCTGAAACATACATATTTAATATTTGGCCCATTTTCTAAATTTGGTAAGCAAGCAAGGTGTGAGGTGTACAGTGAAGGGTCTCAAGTCTTACTCACTACCGTATTTTCAACAGAGTATAAACCTCCAGGGAGAGGGAAAGAAGATGTGAAATGTGGCAATGGATTACATTGATTCCAGGATATATTTTGGAGATTGTGAATTCTTAACAAGAGCAAACATCTATCCTGCATAATAGATTGAATTGTCATTTGGTTCATATATGTGCATGCAAAAAAATTCTTAATATAAAGTTCTTAAGCCACCATAAGAACACCATACATCCTGGGGCACCTGGGTGGCTCAGTGGTTGAGTACCTGCTTTTGGCTCAGGTCGTGGTCCCGGGGTCCTGGGATTAAGTCTCACATCGGGCTCCCCGCAAGGCTATGTCTCTGCCTCTCTCTCCATGTGTCTCATGATTACATAAATAAAATCTTTAAAAAAAATACCACACATCCTACCACCTATGAATTCTAATTCATCATAGAATTAAAGGAGCAGAAGAGTAAAGAGGTCTTCTACATCATTTTGTGTTCTCATACATTCTTACATTTACCACTTTCCAGACAAACAAAAGTCTTTCACAGTCCTCTCAAAGCCTTTCTGAAGGTTGAAGCTACAACCCAACTTAGTTTTACTGGCCCAAGTAAAATCATGAAGAAGGTAAACTTGTCTTGGGCATTTTTTTCATCTTCCCTTTTTGAGATTATTAGTTTTTCTCATTTGGAAATCACAGAGAAGAGCATTTAAGGAAGGAGAGGGAGGCCAGTTAAAGAGCAATGGCAGGGTATCTGGTACTAAGAAAAGCCCAGAGAAGGCAGGCCCTCTATACCGCAAGGTGGATCATGGGGCTCTGGAGGCCTACTAGGACTAGTTCTTGACTGAAAAGGAAGAAGTCCACTTGTATTACTATTTGTTGAAGCCCCAGCGTTCCTCATATGCTCAGTACACACCTGGCTTCTGAGTTGGGAGTAAGAATGAAAAGGGATGAGTGGTGTTAGAGTTCCTTCCCAAAAAGGAAAGCTCTGAATGATGGGGTATGGTAATCCCCAGGGCTATTACCTATTCATGTATTATCCTTGTACCAACCACTTTAAAAATTTACCACTCAGACAAAGACTGGAGTCTATTCTTTCCTGCATATCTGGGAAGGGGAGAATAGAGCCCTTTAGTTCTTCACTTCAATATTCTCAGATAAATCCAAGCTAACACAAAGCGTATTTGGCCATTATCTGCAGCTTCACTTACAGTTACATGCTGAACAGAAAAGGGATCAACGACCCACGCTTAAAACATGCAAAAGTATACACTCTGAACCACAAGAAGTATCTGGTACACACACGGAGAGCCTCACAGGGCCACGAGCCTTCAGTTTACCGTGGAGTCCAACTTCTTTAAAGGTTGAGACACTAGAGTTCTGAATATTCAGACCAAATGCAAATCTACAGTACATGTGCATAGTGAAGGAGCATCCTCTGATTGCCACGTCCTAGGGGTTCTGGATATGCAATTGTGAATTTATCCCCTACTCAGATGGAGAATGGGAGGCATGTGCATTAGTCACCTGAAGTTTCACCAGACACACATGTCAAGATTAGCACGTTATTACACCATTCAGTTTAGTCACACACGTCGACTTCAGGATAGTTAGAGAACATGAAAGTGATGGAGCACTATGGCCCATGACATGACCCAGAACATTGCAGCGTTGGTTTCAGACAATGAGTGTGCCATCCCTTCCTATATTAGATACATCATTTAGTGCAACACTTCTATTCCATTAAAGGAGGCTCCACATAAAAATGTCAGCAGCATCCAGTTGACTCATGGAATTGAGAACTGTGCATTAGCTGCCGATTTAAATTAATTTTGCTTCTTGAACCATGAAAAATAGTTCTTTGAACAAGAATTCATGATAAATACACATGTGTAAAAGGCTTTTAATCATAATTATTTTAAATACATAAAACACAGTTTAAGACTCTCAGCCTCATTAATTTCTTTTGGTATAAAAGAACAAAAACAAACAGTAAATGAGAGAAGTATAAGTCATAATTTAAATGTATTACACATGGTCATTTAGCTCATTAAATGAAAAGATTCTTTGTAAACTCTGGGCTATGGAATATTTCTGCATTAGCCAAAGATGAGGAGCAATGTTACAATTTTCTTATTGAGAACCAATGTTTTATGTAATTTAGATCTTAAAAGCATACCACCTACAATTAAAACAGCAGAATTAGAATAATGTAATCATTTTATAATACCCTGGACTTAACTCTGCAGAGTCACAAAGAGCAAGAGTCACATTCTTAAGACATGGCGCATCGTAACATCTTAGTAAATATCAATGAGGAGATGGCCTTAGGTCCCTTTGGGAAAAGTACAGATAAGCCATTGCCATAAATATTTGCCATGGTGTTGTGGGTCCTTCCTTCCAGAGACTTGGCCTTCCCTTTCAGGTCTGAGAACCGACCCATGCCCAGACAGTGGTAAGGGACTGCGACTTTTTGGGTGGATACTTATCCTCAACCTCCTTGATCTCTTTGCACAGCATAGACTGAAAGACTCCTTTGCTGAGATTATCTGGCTGTGTGCTAGTAACCATTTCTGTGGTTCTACATGGAGCACATCCTCCTGACTATTACCCTCACCTTGCAGCCTACAAGGTGGGGTGGCCAGCTGGAGACCCAGGGAAAAGTGGACTCTGAAGTTCAAGTCTGAAGGTGGCCTGCTAGCAGAATTCCCTCTTTTTCATGGAAGGTGAGTCATTTTCTATTAAAGCGTTCAACTGGTTGAATGAGACCCACACACACTAAGGAGGACACTCTGTTTTACTCAAAGTTTACTGATTTAAATATTACTTTCATGTTTAAGATATATTCACAGAAATATCTAGAATAACATTTGACAAAATATCTGGATACTGTGGCCTAGCTAAGCTGACACAAGAAATTAAATATCATGCTCATATGATGAGGAATTCTGGGGGGTAACAGGGCTCCAAAGCAGATCCAAAAGTCACAGTAGAGAGTCTGAAAAAGGGAGTGGCTTGGGATCTCAATGGTGGTGAGGGGGCTGGGGCCAGGGTGAGGATTCCCACAATCACGGGTTTGTGTGGTTTGATCCTCCCTCCAGCACCAAAGGAGGTAGCACCCAGACTTCCTTACCATGGATGTCTAGATATGAGGTGCAAGAGGAAGAGAGAGAGATTTGAAGTTTAAAATATGTCAGCAATTAGACATCAGGAAATGGAGTAAGACTGTGTTACAAAGGGGAAGGTAGATTTTACTCAATTCAATGGATAAGAAAGTATAATGAAAGAGGTGGCAAACTGAGGGGAAGAAATATCAACCAAAGTATGTTTAAATCCTACTGGATTACAACTACAAACCCCTGCCACTTAAAGAGAAAGTCCACTTGAAGCCCCCGCTACACACCATGGAAACTAACCCAGGGGCAGCTGGGTAGCTCAATTGGTTAAGTATCTGCCTGCAGCTCAGATCGTGATCCCAGGTAATGAGTGAGCCCCACATGGGGCTCCATCCTTGGCAGGGAGCCTGCTTCTCCTTCTCCTCCCCATTTGTGCTCTCTTTCACTATCTCCGTCTCTATCAAATAAATCAATAAAATCTTTTTAAAAGTTAAAAATAGAAATAAATAACCCAGGGAATCATAGCTGGCAACTGGAATGCAGCCAGCCAGTACATTTCTAGATCTAGAGAGGAGCTAGGTCACATCTCCCTAACACAACAATGACTCTTACTCTCTCCATATTGAGAGCAGTTTTGAAGGAGCAACAACCTCAAAGCCAGTATGTCACTAGGTGGGGAGGAATAAAAAATTGGGAATGAAGTAGAAATGTACAAAAATGGTGAAAATCTCCTCCCAGTGGGATTACCCAGAAAATTCCTATATAGTCTCTAACTTCACAGAAAACCAATCTGTATTTGGCATTACTTAAGGTAAAATATCAGTGCCCTCCATTCCAAGCGTCAAGAGCATTGAGAGAACCTTAGGTCCCTTGAAGCCATTACAAGACTTTCATTCTGCCTTCCAGGGAGCCAGGAGGGTGGTGAACTCAACAAGCCTATAAATTAAGTCATGAGTCTTATTTTTCCCAGCAAAGCAAGTTCAGAATGTACCATATAATTCTCCAAGCCTGACATACCTCCATTAAAGGGGATGCCCACTGAGTGTGGGATTACAAAAAGAAATTACAGATTTTCTAATAAATGCTTCAAACTGCCAAGAAAATCTGGTTCTCAGGATATTTTTTTCCTTTGCGGCTGAAAACAAACATGTTCATTGCTTTATAGTTTCCTGAAATGATGACATTCTAGTGTAATTGCAAATTCTTGTGACAGGCAAACAACTTCCACTGACTGTAATGATCTATGGAGTGCATTTATAATGGTTCAGGGTAGCCTTATCAGTAGACACCAGTATCAAGTAATGATCACAAGATCACAAGAAGCACTTGGTCATGTATTTTCCCATTAGATTACAACTAACATCTTTGCTCAGTCTTAAATGGCACCTCTCCAAGTTCATGAGTACAAAGACTGACAGTAAAAGAAAGACTTAATAGAGTACTGATTTCCTTATTATTTAAGAGAAAGTCTAACTGAAATATACACTACAGTAGTCCAATCAGAGTTACATGGAGAAGGAGAGTTGGTTTTTTGTTTTTTGTTTTTTGTAAGTTGGCTAAATCATCTGAGCCAAAGACTTCATTAATATTCACTCAAGGAAAATTTCAAGAGTTAAACTATAAAGTTGAAGCGAAACATATTCTAGGAGCATTATTTGGTATGCCAAGGAATCTAAACTTCCCAAATTTACTGGACATCATGTACATGTTCTTGCCAATTATCTAGGTCAGGTATAATCACTTCATATGGAAGATTCATCCATCACCTATGTTCACCCTCACAATTCCAATCTATTCGTCTCTTTTGGACCTAAGAGATGCTGGAGGCTTTGGGCTCTGCTACATGACAGCAGAACGACTGCCCAAAATGTTGGCTGGGTCCTGCAGCACCTTCAGGATATGTTTCCTCTCCTCCTTCAGCAGGCCTAGCACTTTCCCAGCCAGGTTAACATTGCAAGTCACCAAGTTACTGGTTTGGCAGCCTGTGGGCAGGCAGGGTATATTCTAAGTGGGGTGCAGATTGGGCTGAAAAATAGATGTGTCATGCTCAAGCGAGAAGGGAATGTCAGCCTTTGACAGGAAGGAGTGGACCATTTCCGCAGGCCTCAAGAGTTCATGTGAATATGGGGATTCCAGATTTTTGAGTCTATCACCCCACAGGTCTCTATTCCAAATCTCAGGGTACCATTCATGCCCAGCCAGGGCCCTAACCTCAATTCATTCAAATTCTCAGGGTTGATAAATGAATTTGTGTGATGCTCCACTGCCCTTATTAGTTAAGCTAGATTCTGATCTTTAGCCTTTTCTGCCCTTCTATTATAGGAGATAAGAGCGTCCTTATATGCTAGTAAGTAGGCTCACTTGGTGAATAATTGAATTAGTCTCGCTCCAATGTGTCAATGGCTCCCAGGAACAGCAATCTGATTCCAAAATCCTTATATTTACTACTCTCAAATGCTAATGGTGCATCCCGGTCTACACACATTCCTTCCCTGCTCACCACCAGGTAAAGTTTATGAGCTGCACCCAAACTGTAAGCCAGAGGGCTACTGGTATTCCATATAACACCGGCAATGGCGGTCCTCACTGTCAACCAGTGGCACATGATTCAGCCTTAAAATCTCTGTTGTAGATTGTGTTCCTTGGGAAATAAACTCTGAGACTCTGGGACTTGCATACTAGAGGTTTGAGGAACATGGTCAGAAACACTACCTGTCAGGGGTAAAGGCAGCAGAATTAGGCAGAGGGAATTTAAATGTAATGCAGTTGCAGCAGAGGCCTCAGCCCATCCACTGGGGGTTGGGGGAGGAGGTCAGAAGCAGGAAGCTCCCTCACAGTTGCCCCAGTTGAAGCAAGGAGGCCAGGGCTTTGTGGCACACATCAGCCGGGGGTTGTATAGGCTCTTTCCAAAGAGGAAGTGTGACTTGGACAAGGTAACTCTCTTTGAGGACAATTCTTGGGGAGAAACTCATCTGTGAGCTGTCAGCAACCAACTGTCCTAGAAGCTGGGAATTGAGGGTTCCTGGAGATATGAGTGGGTCAGCAGCTACTATGCCATTGAAGAGGGGTTTGTAGCCAGAGAACAGTTAGAACACAACATGTGCTTAGTTAGCTAGGATTGATGGAGAAGCTTGATATTCATTTGAACAAAAATAATACAAGTACTTAAGTACTTATTCATCTAAAGCTCAAAATTAGGATTTTCCAATTAAATAATGACATGGGAAAGTTGCTCACCATTGTTTACTTTTTCATGTTCCTCAACTTATCTGTTCTCTGTTCTGCTTCATTCACTGTTAGAGAATATTCTTGTGTATTTTGACAGATCTCCAATGTGAGTGATGTGAATTATTATATATATCAGATACTTTTCTTTCTATAAGGGTCTCTGAATCCTTAAAGTTGTAGTACTTTTCACTTTTAACCTGTATATTATTTCAAATTACATTTTTATGAAGTTTTAGCTATTACTGGCAATAATTCCCATGATGAGATTTAATCACCAACAGAACAATAATGTTGCCCTAAATAATTTTTGTGTTATATTCCTGACTGCAAAGTCGTACAATGACCACAGACAAGAATATTATCTCAATTCTTATCTAAGACAACAATATGCTGCCTCCAGCCTTCTATAATTGGGGGGAGGGGTATAGGGCTCCAGAATTTTTAAAGGTCACTTAACCTGTGTCCCAGTTGCCACACTTGATTAAATTTACATATTTTGACTCTTATGTATTTCCATATATTCCCACTTAGCCCTAAAGACTTTTGAACTTTCGAAATCCCACTTTCTTTCATTTTTTTATTGTGACACAGTTACTACTGATATTAAAATGACATCTAACAGGGATGCCTGGATGGTTCAGCAGTTGAGCGTCTGCCTTTGGTTCAGGGTATGATCCTGGAGTCCCAGGATCAAATCCCACATTAGACTTCCTGCATGGAGCCTGTTTCTCCCTCTGCCTATGTCTCTCTCTCTGTGTCTCTCATGAATAAATAAATAAAATCTTTTAAAAAATTAAAAATAAAATAAAATAAAATGACATCTAACTGGATTCTGAGTATCAGAAGACCATCTGAGTCCACAGGCACAGTTTCTAAGATGATCTTTTCTATGACACTTATTTAATATACATTTGGCATGTATATTAAAAGTACATATTTGAGGTACATATTTTTTCACACTTTAATGTCTCTGAAATCAGGGTATGTCATTAAATTGCTGTTAGACAGCTGGAAGTCTTGAAACATTACTATTGCTTGCACATTGTATTAGTTTTTTATTGCTGCCATGACAAAACTCCCACAGGCTTCAGAGTCTGAAATGGGTCTCACTGGGTTAAAATCAAGGTGTTGGCAAAACTGTATTCCTTATGAAGGCTCTGGAAAAATCTATTTCCTTGCCTTTACCAATTTCTAGAGGCTGCCCTCTTTCTTTGGCTCATGGTCCTCTTTCTCCACCTTCAAAGCAGGTCAATTTCTTCTCACATTGCATCACTCTGACCTCCTGTTCTGCTTCCTTCTTATGCATTTGCAGATCCTTATGATTAGGTTGGGTCCACAGGGATAATAAAGTATAATCTCCATATTTTTAAGGTTGATGGACTAAGAGGCTTAATTCTGTCTTCAGTGTTAATTCCCTTTGGCCATATAACCTATTCACAGGTTCCAGGGATTAAGACACATATAGCTTTGGTGGCCATCATTGCCACCGTTTTGATATACACTACACACATGTATATCAAAACTTGCAGAACTGGTGTCAGAGGTTTGGAAGAACATCTCAGAAACAATGGGGAAGTATCCTTTTAAAATATTCTGCTTCTCTAAGATTCTTAATGTCACAGAGTATATTTTGGGGGTGGGGGAACTGAATGGCAATGACTATGATCTGAAGGTGAATGAGAAAAGTCAGACTCTCTGCCTAGGAAGAAGTTTGGGGGAATATCTCATCTAACTAATTTCATTTATCCATTCTGTTTTATCTATCCACAACAATAATGTATAATTAAAAATCTATATCTAAAGAAGTCCAAAAGTACTCAGTGACTACACAAATATAATTACATTTGTATCATAGGAATCCCAGAAGAGAAAGAAAGGGAGCAGAACATTTATTTGAAGAAATAATAGTTGAAAAATTACATAATCTGGGGAAGGAAACAGACATCCAGATCAAGGAGGCACAGAGAATTGCCATTCAAATCAACAAAAGCAGACCCATACCAAGACATGTTATAATTAAATTTACAAAATAGCTCCCCAGGTTTCCCAAGAAAAAGAAGACAGGAGTTTTAAAAGAAGCAAGACAGGAGTGCATTTGTGGCTCAGTTAGCCATCTGACTATTGATTTTGGCTCAGGTCGAGACCTCGGGATTGTGGGATTGAGCTCCTTGTCAGGCTCCATGTTCCACAGGGAGTCTGCTTGAGATACTCTCCCTCTCCCTCTGTCAGTCCCTCTGTTCTCTCTCTCTCTCTTTCTCTAAAATAAATAAATACAAATCTTAAAAAAAAAGCAGCAAGACAAAAGAAGTCAGTAATTTATAAGGGAAAAACCATAAGGCTAGCAGGAGATTTTTCAACAAGAACTTGCAAGCCAGAAGGGAGTGGCATGATATATTCAAATTGCCAAATAGGAAAAATTTACAGCCAAGAATATTCTATCCAGCAAGGCTATCATTCAGAATAGAAAGGGGGCTAAAGTGTTTCCCAGACAAACAAAAACTTAAGGAGTCTGTGACCACAAACCAGCTCTGCAAAAAATATGAAAGGAGATTCTTCGAGCAGAAAGAGGAGACCAAAAGTGACAGTATAAAGGTAGGAAATACAAAAGTAGTAAAAAATGACTATTTCTGTAAAAAGTGAGTCAAGGAACTCACCGAAAAATATACAAAATATAATAACATATACCTAAAATTTGGGGAGGAGAGGAAAAAAGAATGGATTCAAAATTAAACAACCATCCACTCAACAGAGCCTGTTATACACAGAAGAGGTTATAAACAAACCTAATGGTAATCATATCAAAACCACTAATAAACATGCAAAGTATAAAGAGGAAGAAATCCAAATATGTAACTAAAAGTCAGCAAAATGTGAAACAGAGAAAGACAATAAAGAATCAAAGAAAAGCTCCAGAAACAACCACAAATAATAAAATGGTAATAAATACATTTCTATGAATAATTACTTTGAATGTCAATGGGCTAAATGCTCCAATCAAAAGATACAGAGTGTCAGAACAGATGGAAAAAAAAAATCAAGCCCCAGAGGAGCCTGGGTGGCTCAGTGGTTAAGCATCTGCCTTCAGCTCAGGTCATGATCCCAAGGTCCTGTGATTGAGCCCCAAGTCAGGCTGCCTGCTCAGCAGGAAGTCTGCTTCTCCCTCTCTCTGCCTCTCCCCCTCCCACTTGTTTTTTCCCTCTCCAACCAATAAAGTCTTTTTAAAAATAAAATAAAATATATGGAAACAAATGAAAATGAAAATACAACAGTCCAAAACCTTTAAGATACAGCAAAAATGGTTCTAAGAGGAAACTATATAGAAATAGAAGCCTACCTCAAGAAGCAAAAACAATCTCAAATAAACAACCTAATCTTATCCCTGAAGGAGCTAGAACAACAAATAAAGCCTAAAGCCAGCAGAAGGAAGGAAATAAATGATATAGAAACAAAAACAAAAACCAAAAAAAAAAAAAAAGAAAAAAGAAAAAAGAAGCAGATCAATAAAGCCAGATGTTGGTTCCTTGAAAAAATTCATAAAATAGATAAAGTTCTAGCCAAACTTATCTAAAAGAAAAGAGAAAGTATCCAAATAAATAAAATCACAAATGAGACACAAGAAATCACAACCAATGCCACAGAAATACAAATAATTATAAGAGAATATTATGAAAAAATATATGGCAATAAATTGGACAACCTAGAAGAAAAGAATAAATGCCTAGAAACATATAAATCATGAAAACTGAAACAGAAAGAAATTGAAAACTTGAACAGGTAACTAACCAGGAAAGAAATTGAATCAGCAATCAATAAACAACAAACATAAGTCTAGGACCTGATGCTTCACAGGGAAATTCTACCAAATATTTAAAGACTTAACACCTATTCTCTTCAAACTATTGCAAAAAAAGTAGAAAAGGAAGGAAAATTTTCAAACTCATTCTATGAGGTCAGCATAACTCTGATACCAAAACCAGATAAAAACACCACCAAAAAAGAGAACTACAGGTCAATATCCCTGATGAACTAGATGCAAAAATTCTCAATAAAATACTAGCAAACTGAATCTAACAATACAGTTAGAAAGAAAATCATGCAACTCAATCAAGTGGGATTTAGTCCTTGGTTGCAAAAGTGGTTCAATATTTGTAAATTAATGTGATACATTACATTAATAAAAGAAAAGAACCATATGAATGCAGAGAAAGCATTTGACAAAGTATAACACCCATTCATGATAAAAACTCTCAACAAAGTAGGTTTAAAGGAAACCTACTGGGATCCCTGGGTGGCGCAGCGGTTTGGCGCCTGCCTTTGGCCCAGGGCGCGATCCTGGAGACCCGGGATTGAATCCCATGTCGGGCTCCCGGTGCATGGAGCCTGCTTCTCCCTCTGCCTGTGTCTCTGCCTCTCTCTCTCTCTCTCTGTATGACTATCGTAAATAAAATTTAAAAAAAAATTAAAAAAAAAAAAAGAAAAGGTAATGCGAACACAAGTTTGCAGATAAGGCTCATAAATACAAGGGGTAAGATACTGTAAGAGGGAGAATGTAAACAGTGTCCTGTAATAGTCAAAAGCTTATTTTTTTTTCTCACATAATAGTGTTAAAGTGAGAGGCCCTGGCAGGGATGCAGCTTTTCCCACAGGACTATTCAGGGACCAGCTTCTTTCCAGCCTGTTGCTCTGCCCTCCCCTAGGACAGCCCTGCCCTTGGCAAGAAGCAGGGGCCCGTAGAACTGTATTTTAGCTGAAGGACAGGCAAAGAGAGGAATTTGGGCAAAGAGATTTTTTTTTTTTTAAAGTAGAAATTTTAACAGGGCATAGTCTATGATCACAATATAATACAATTAAAAGTAATAATAAAAGGGTGACCCAAATCATCTTAACAACTTGGAAATCTAAAAATACTCTCTTAAATAAGCCTTAAATAAACTGATGATGAAATAAAAAGAGAAACTAGAAACCACTGGATCCATAAAGCCTGAGATATAGCAAGATCTCTGCGGGGGAAAATTTAAGGTTTTAAATTATTTGTTTTTACAGGAAAAATGCTTAAAAATAAAGAAGTGCTCCCTACAAAATAAATTGGGAGAATAAACTTAAAGACACTAGGAAGTTAAGAATCCACAATAACAAGAGGTGCAATTAATAAAATAGAACACATGATGGAAAGGATAAATATATCATAAAAAATTTATTCTTTGAAAAGACCTAAAATGTGATTTTAAAAAAAGGACTCAAAAAGTTGATTAAAGATAAAGGAAAGATAAACAAGGAAAAAAAAAAGCAAAAAGATGTAAAATAACCACAGATACAAGGTAGCCTGGGTGGCTCAGTAGTTTAGCACCACCTTCAGTCCAAGGCCTGATCTTGGAGACCCAGGATCTAGTCCCATGTCAGGCTCCCTGCTTGGAGCCTGCTTCTCCCTCTGTCTGTGTCTCTGTCTGTCTCTCTCTGTGTGTCTCTCATGAATAAATAAATAAAATCTTTAAAAAAATCAGATACAAAAGAGATAAAAAATTATAAGAATACTCTATATAACTTCATAGAAAACAAGTTTGAAAAGTCTAAAAAAAAAAAAAGGATGGTTTCCTAATTGAGTATAAATCACCAAATCAACCTAAAAAGTAAAAACTTGAATATGGTAATTACCAGAAGAGAGCTATCATTTTGAAAGAGTCACCAGGGCAATATGGCTTTATCCAACTTTAAACAATTATAGTTGTGAATGATTTAAATTAATCTAGACTACGGAAAAAAAGAGGGAAAGTTCTCAAATATATTTCATAAAGAAGTAAAACCTTAATATCAAAACCTCGTAAAGATGGTAATACAAGGGGAAAAAAACAGATCAATTTCACAATGAATACAGGCAAAAGTCTCAACAAAGCAATAGGAAGACTAAAATCAACTTGCCAAAGGACTACAGTAGTATGACCAAAGGTGCTCTCTTCAAGGAATGCGAGGTAACTTAATGGTAGGAAATCTGTCAGCACAATCCCTTACATCTACACATTAAAGAAGAAAAATCATTTAAAAAACATTGATACATGTAAATGTGTTATTCGAGAGCAGTCCTCTCCAATTATAAAAACTAAGGATAAGAGCAATTGAAGAAAACAACTCACAGTAAAGAGTGCTTACAAAAAATCAAGAGCGTATATTATTATTAATAGTAAAACATTGCCACCACCTTAATTAAAATTAGCAACACAGCAGATATGCTCAGTATCTCTATCATTCTTTTCTTTCTTGGTAATTTTTAAAGCAAATACACAGCTGACCTAAAACTTGGACTAGAAGATGTAAAACTGTGTATTTTGTTGGTAACATGAACGCATGGCCAGGAGCCTACGAGAATGCAAATTTTTAAAAAAATTCAGGGGCATGTGGGTGACTCAGTCAGTTAAGCCTCCAACTCTTGATTTCAGCTCAGGTCATGATCTCAGGAGCATAGGATCAAGCTCCATGTGGGGCTCTACACTTAGCATCCAGTTTGTTTGAGATTTTCTCTCTCCCTCTTCCTTTGCCCCTCCCACCCGCTTATATGATTCTTTCTGTCTCTTTCTCAAAAACAACTTCAAAATTAACAAAATTGGCAAGACAGCTGGATATAAAATAAATATCTAAATATCAACATCTTTTCCTCAGTTAGGTATCTAAAAATGAAAAAAAAATTCTAATTACAGTTTTTTTTTTTCTAAGAAAAAACACTACTGGAAGATATCAAATAAGGTCTGGCTAGTGGAAGGACATACCAGGTTCTTGGTTGGAAAGACTTCGCTCCATAAAAATGTCATTTATATCTTGTAATGTCATTCAATTAGAATTTCAACAAGGTTGGTTTGGGGGAGGTTAGAGAGGGGTTAGATAATTTTATTTTAAAATATTTTTGAAGGGCTATAAATTTTTTTACACTTCTATAGAGCATAAAATGCCTGAAAGCCAAAGAGAGCAACAATAGATATAGAAAAAAAACATATTTGCATCAGATGATATATATGTAATATGCAAAGAGATCTCACAATTGGATTTTTTAAAGGTAAACCTAATAAATGGGCAAGAATATGAACACACAATTCTTAAGTAGATAAAATTTTCCAATACACATATTCTTTAGACTCATCCAAATTTTCAACCAACAAATTCATTAATAGCAAAATTCAAATTCGAGTAACACTGAAACTTTACACCTATGAGAGGAGCAAAAACTAATGAGAATTATAATACTTATTGCTGGTAAGGACAAGGCGAAGATACTTGCAAATGCTGCTAGGTAGAAATGTGATGTGTTACAGTTCCTTTGGAAAGTAATATGGTAACTTCTATGAAAGTTTAAAATACATAATATATTCTTTGACCTTACAATTTCAACTTCTTGGAATCTATCCCACAAAAATAAAAACACCACCAGTAAGTGAGGACATATGTATGTTTTTATTGAAAAAAAAAGTGGAAACAAAGTGGTTAAATAAATTTTGGCTCATGGAGTATTAAGTAGGCATTAAGAGGAATAGGAACCACT
Organism: Nyctereutes procyonoides; assembly: GCF_905146905.1. Taxonomy (NCBI): domain Eukaryota; kingdom Metazoa; phylum Chordata; class Mammalia; order Carnivora; family Canidae; genus Nyctereutes; species Nyctereutes procyonoides. The sequence goes on from NW_026575132.1 coordinate 9,005,384, forward strand.
GTTTATCAATTAATTTGGAAGGATTTCCATGAAATCCTGCTTTATTTTTGTACATACCTATATAGGTCTGCATATAACTGTATGAAAATGGAGGAAAAAAAATAAAAGACTACACACCATTTGTTAACATAGATTACTGGGATGGGGCAGGGCAGGAAGGAAGGAGAGAAGGGATGTAGGAATCCAGCAAAAAGTAAAAGAGAAAAAGAAGACTTTAAGAATGTGTAATATGATCAAAGTATACATTTATGTAAAGTAATAAAACTGTATGTGTGTATACACTTTTCTAATAGGAAAATTTAAACGTCACCTATTGGATTGTGATTGAAAAAACATGCAACTGAATTAAGACCCAGGGGAAAGACAACATCATAAAGTACTACAATTTAGTCACTATGGTAACTTGCAAAGTATTTTTGCAGAGCTGTTCTCACAGCTCCCACACGTACAATCAAAACAAATATGCTAAACACTAAAATTTAAAGAGAATTGGTCACTTTATGTGTTGTATTAACACATTTAATAGTGTCATTGTACATAATGTGAAAATTATGTTAAATCCATATAATATTATATAGTCAGGACCATCTATTTTGTTTACTTTGATGACTGTGGTTTCTAAAGGACTAATCGTATAAAGGAAAACTTCTGATGCTACAGTACAAAGTGATGAAAGAGACCACAAACAAATGTAAGGTACCCCTTTCAAATGTACATATATACATATATACACGTATATACATGTATGTCTATATACCTATTTACATATACTATATGGCACAGTATATGAAATATTTGTATATCAGCTTTTAACAATCTTGTCACTTAGGTATGTTAATTTCCAGAATGGTACTAAAAGAATTAACTATGCTACCCCCATTTATGTAGATAAATGACTTGGAGTGATGTCCATTAAGAACTTTGCCTTTTTCGTCTCATAATTTTATATGTAAAAAAAGATTCACTGTGAATTTTGTTGAAAAGGAAAAAAAAACAATCTAAAAATGGTAGAAGATGGAATTTAGGGGAAATTATAATTTTTGTTATTATACTTGATGAACTGTTATCAATTTTCACAAGTACTTGAAATATGAAGTCCCAAAGCAATTGTACAACAATGTCTCATAAAAGCAGTAGGTCTTTTGATAAATTTAGAAATAGTTGATACTAGATTGTAAAGTACATGGAAGATTATTTCCCACCAGAGATCTCACTTCTATCTAACTATATCTGGTATTCTCTTTGCCTGAAAGTCCCTCTCTCCCTCTCTAAACTTTATCTCCTCCATCAAGAAGCCTTCCCAGACCCCCCACTAGAGTGAGTATAGATAGAAAGTGAGTATAGAAATTCTCCAAGGGGGGTCAGGGAAGGCTTCTTATAGTCAACACAGAACATCCAGAAAGGACCAGACCTTGTTTTTTTGTTTTGTTTTTTTTCCCCATCAAGATGGTCACAGCCAAGCAGGGGGAAGAATATGTAAACCACTCATTATAGCTATACACAGGCCTATCAGTGGCCCATTTATGTATCGCTTATTTCCCATTTTTGTGCTCTTGTTCATATTTCCTTTTTTTTAAAGATTTTATTTATTTATTCATGAGAAACACACACAGAGAGAGGCAGAGACATAGGCAGAGGGAGAAGCAGCCTCCATGCAGGGAGCCCGATGTGGGACTCGATCCTGAAACTCTGGGATCACACCCTGAGCCAAAGGCAATTGCTCAACCATTGAGCCACCCAGGCATCCCTCCTGCTCATATTTCCATCTTTAATATTCTCAACCTTCTCAGCAATCTGTGTTTCCTGCAAAACTGATTGTCTTTCCCTCTGATGCTTTCTTGTCTCTACAGTCCATTTATGCCCAGCATAGAGATTTATCTCCTTCTTGTGTCCACGCACTGCTTCAAATTGCTCTCTGATTACTCCATATGTGCACACTTCATATCCAAAGCAAGATCCTAAACAGAAATCATAGGGGCTATTTTAAAATTTTTCAAATTTCCTGGTGCCAAGCAAAGTAATTTAATCATCGATTCTGGTTAAATTAAGGAACACACCCTTTTTCCCCCTTTCTCTAGATTCTCATTGTACCATCAAATATGTTATTAAATTTATAATTTTCTGATTTGTATTTAATGGATGAATTAGGCAGCACATAGACAAAGACAAGGACTTCAAAATGCATCTGGAATCATACAATGGCGACAGCAGACCCTGGGAAAGTGATGAAATGAGCCTTTATTTACCACCCTAGAAGAGAACCCAAGCTCTTTCTTCCTTCTAGAGACAGCCATTGCTCCTAACTGCCACACTCAGATGGGAGGAATTCATATCCCCAACTGCCTGTGAGTATCTCCTTAGAAAAATGATGAAATTATTCTGGAAATGATACCTGAGGTTGAAAAAAATAATAAGTCAGTGAAATACGAATAAAGAACAAACAACCCAGTGCATAGTTCTTGTCTAGCCTTCCAGAGAAACCCTCTTAGAGTTGATGCAAGTTGCCTGGAAATCCATAAGGGAGGGGGATATTTACTCCACTGAAAGGCACATAAAATATATTATGAATGTTCATCCTCAACCTTAAAAATATTAAACCTTAAACCTTAAAAAAGTATTTTAGGTTTGCTGTAGTATATTTATATAGATGTTTTGCCCCCATGAATCTTTACCACAAAACCTTATTCACTCTTCAAAGCTAACCATGATTTCATTACAAAGACAATGAAAACTCTAAGCCAGTTTTTGATATAGACATTTTCATTTAAAAAAAAAAACAGAGTCCAGTATTAAAATGTATGTGTAGCACACATGAATGAAGGCAGGATCTAAATAGCTGTTGGAATGATATTTATCCCCCTAAACATATGGCATTGACATCAAGAACTTACAACTACTTGGGCCAAGACCTAAAACCAGCTGTAATGTGAATCTGCTAAAAGAGTAGAGAAAATTGCTGCATTGCATTAAACTTCAGTTTCTTTCCAGAGCTATTATTTTAACAGATACTCATTATATGTGCACTTCACTTCGTTATCACTTCTTTCTCTGCAAGGTGAATTCAAAGTGTAGGACCAAAATCTTCCAGAAAGAAGCAGCATAGGGAGTAAGATCTGTACCTCTAATTAACCCAGTAGAAGATCACTTTTCCATACATCGATATTCAAGTGAATTAATACTCCAGGTGATGTGTCTTAAATAGATAGAAATCTTTACACTTCATCACTGAAAATGCAGATGCCCTAAAAAATATATAGTTCTGGAAAAATAGTAATGGATATTAATCTTATCATCTATTTGAATACAGATTGGTAAAGTTGAGAGCTGGTGAATTTTTAAAACCTTTTCAAAGCTGCTTAAAGGAGGTGGGTGGTTTTTACTCATAATAGTATTAGTAATAGTAATCATAATAGTATTTTACTCATAATAGTAGACTAACTATATCTGCATAGAAAAACCAGCATTCCTAATAAAGTACATAAAAGTTTAAAAATAAAAAAGTATCATGGCCAAAGCAAGTATTTCTCATTTGAGAAAGGAGTCCTGTATTATGAGGATCAGTGGCCCTAGGAGTCCAAACTTACAAGATAATAGTCATGTTTCCACTTCTCTGTGGTAGAAAATCTTGCTACCTTCAAAGAAGCCAATTAGAGGTTAGTAGCCATTTATTTTTCTGACTTTTTCCAGTATAAAATTCAGCCTTTCTCACTAGTTAAGAACATTAATATCTGTCACATTTTGAGGCCATTTTTAAAAATACATGCACGTTGCCATTTTCCCATGTATTGTACCTTCCTGGAGAGACAACAGCATCATGGAGGGACCTGGTGTAGGACTGACCCCAGATCATATATGCTGGCTCCACCCTTCAAAGCTCCGTAGGCCTGAGGAAGTCACTTAACTTTAATTAAGCATCAGCTTCCTTATTAGAGAAAGGACACCGTAAAAATTTTGACTTGGACTGTTACAAAATGCCCAACTCAATGGCTGCCATATAAGGTCCTCAATAAATGGAGGATGAGAAAACTTTTTTTCCAGGATGGCACATACTGGAGAATATTCTCGTAAGTTGTCTCTTACCATGCTACATCAAACACGATTGCTGAAGACAAGGAGTCTAGAGAGGAAGAGTTTTGCCTGCTTCATTCTAGCTATCCTACTGCCTCACAAAGCATACCCTGTTCTTTCTGCCCTGTCTTTGCTCAAAAGGCATATTATCAATGAGGACTTCTCTGACCACCTTACAAAAAGGTAAATGCACTCCAGGCCTGATTCTTTACATTTTTTCTTTTATAAATAAGGTCTATGTCCAATGTGGGGCTTGAACTCATAACCCTGAGATCAGCCTCACCGCCTGAGCCAGTCAGGCACCCCTCAGTCCTGATTTTTAAACAGGACTAAAAATAATCCCATCTTCTTACTCTGCTTTATATTCTTAATGTGGCACTTAGCATCTGCTGACAATTTTTCTGTTGACTTGGTTAGCTGTAGACTATTGGTAGGCAGCAAGCTCCCTGACGGCCGGGATCTTGCTTCATTCATACCTCTGCTTCTTGAAACATGGCCTGACACACAATAAATCCTCAATAGTTACTGCGTAAGTACTTTTCTGGGAAGAGTAAGCTGCCTCCTACCAGGTAACAATCTGGCAGTGCCAGAGACTGACTAATCTTCCAAACCCCCTGCTGGATCTCCTTCAAAGGTGGGGACCCTCTGCCCTTACCTACAGGCTGAAAATGACAATACAGCTTGAGGAGTGCTTGTCCCTCTGATTTGTCAGTGCACTTTTTTGTCACACCGTCATTCATCCTTCTTTTACTTGCTTGGATAAGTGCCATTTCTCTTAATTTCAAATTTTTAGGAAAAAGGCACTGCTGTCTGTCTAACTCTCTACCACCACTAACTTTTAGGTGCTTAGCAAATGCTGGGAGGTGATGATTTTTGCTTTGTGGAAGACACGCAGCCCCCTTAATTTTGGCCTTAAAGACAATCTCTACTTTCTAAAAATGGTACACAACATGTTGGGAGGTATCTTCAATCTCTTCCAGAGATTTATGTTATGAAAAGGATAGAGTGAACATGTGGAAGTGATTTTCAATTAAGTGATTTTAAAATTTTAAACAGGATTAAAAGTGATTTTTTACTTTTTTGTTACTGTTATTTAAAAAACTTGTGTAAGTTTGTTATGGTGACAATAAAAACAATGAATATACCAAATAATTCAGAAAAACTAAAATTTTATCTGAATTATTTAGAATGTTGCTGTTTGGGCTGCTACTTTCCTCTGTGTCTTATTAAATAATGAACTAAAAAATCAACAGTAATCCCAATATACTCATTTATGGACTTATACTCAAGTATATTTCTCTAGCAAATAGTACCATAATTGGAGTTAAAATACTGAACTATATTTATAACACTCACAAATTGTATACTACTTAAAATTGACTTATTGAATTACAATTAAGAGACTATTGACCTTTTGGATCTTGAGTGCACTTGGTTTTAACTTTAAACAATCAACTCTAGGCCAGTCATTTATTCAAGTCGATGTCCAGATTTTAATGGATAATTGAAGATTTCAGATCACATACTCATAAGCTGATTAATTGTGATTGACACAGTCCCTGCTGCTAAAGTCTGGATCAATGGCAAATTTACTCATATTACACAATTTGTTCATGCAGTGGTTTCCTTTTGTTAAGTACTATCCATTGGGGGAAAAAAAAAACAATCAGCTTACACAAAAATGCCCTTCTGGCTCAGAAGACAAGCAATAAATATTTAATAGCCTTTTAAATGGCTAATCCTTTACAATGTAAACTGTATTAAATTGCGGGACTATATGCTTTAAACCCTCACTGACCAACTCCACAGCATGAGATCTAAATGTTAGTAGTACCACTCCCTCTTTTGCAGCTTCTCAAGGAAGTGGCACTAAATAGTCCAGGAAAAAAAGTAAAACATAAACAAATGCCACATTTTCTTTTATTAAATATTAGGATCACAACCACAATTATAGCAACAGAGCATTATCGATGTGTAGTATGTATGCTCATAGATGCCCATAATCATTTTTAATGAGAAATATAACATTGAAGAGTTATGAAAGATATACTTTCAATTTCATTTTCAACCTATGTTCATTAACAATAGTGGAGGCTACATCTTATTTAAGTAGAATGAATTTCAATATGCAAGGTGAATGAATCAATTCATACCACAGGTGAAATTCTATGAGATAAATGTATATTTACTCTAAGAAGGTAGAAAGCTACATATTCCACTGTCTGGGTAGGAATACCTGAAATTTCATGCTTTTGAATGCTTTAATTCTTTTTTTTTATTTACTAAAAAGTCACACAACCAAAATGCTATTTTAAAATCAAAGAAATCTGTTCTGAATCTCATTTTACTATTTAATAGAGCAGCTGAAAAATGACTTAAAGATGTGGCCATATGGTGTGAAAATCCAGAATCAAGGAAAGAATGAGATACTATAAACACGCAAAAAGCAATAAAGGGAAGCAACTCTGAGCTCAGTTAATGAAAAGCTGATGATGGAGACTGTCTTTTATTGATGACATTTGAGGACAGTGACTCACTGGTGTTTTCCAAAACACAAATTCTGCATTTCAAGTGTTTGAGAGATTCAGCTCAGTCTCTCTCCCTCTGCCTGGGATTGTTTGTACAGAAAGACTCCATAGAATAAATTACTGAACCTTCCAGCACAGCTCAATTAACTGAATAAAGCAGGGAGAGAAAGCTCCAATCTGGTAGCCACAGAACAGAACCTGGCATCATTTTTGCTTAAAGAGTTTACAAGTAGATCATGGGGCATTTAAAAGACAGCCTGAATTTAAGAGGAGAGACGACAGGAAGAGGTGTGAGCGCTCAAACTAACACCTCATCCTCTGCTAATGTTTCCGTGGGAAGTCACAGTCAGGTTGTTTGCATTCTGGAGTCATTTTATTGCCTGTCTTTATGAAGAATTTTGGTGTCTCCACCCTGTTTCCCCAACATCACACATAAGCTGAGCCAAACTTTGTGTTCCCTAGAAGTTCCAAACAACTTCTTCCTTTAAGCATAGCTCCTCAATATAAGTCAACTTCATGCAATAAAACCACAGGTCAGTGGATAAGTGACTGAGCCACCTACACCTAGATATTGTCTAGTTCTGACCCAGCACGAGGGCTCTGACTGAATTCAGTTATTTGTACATTAATTTATTCAACAAAAATTTTCTGATGCCAGACGCTGGAATTACCAAGGCGAACAAAGCAGTCTCTGTTCTCAAAGGGCTCACAGTCTAGCGGGGAAAACACCCTTGCAAACAAAATTCATAATAAATGAGCTAAGTACACCAGCCAAAGTACGTAAAGTTTTCAGAGGAGACTTCTGAACTGGGGAAGTGCTACAGGTTCTGCTGAGTTACAGTTTACTCATGTCCACAGAGCAATTTTAGATTTAACTTCTTAGGAAACATGTGGATGCTTTAGAGCACTGAAACGTTTCCCTTGCGTTCTTGAAAATGTGACCCTTCCCACCCAACCCTTCCTCTTAATTCCAGCATGTGGGTGGCAGAGAGGGATCAGAAGGGACTGCTTGAGGTCGACTTGCAGAACAAGGAACTTAAAACCCTGCCCCTCGGCTCTCCAAAACCACTTGGTGACAAGACAACAATAAAGGAAGAATAGTGCTAACAGTCATAGGGGTTGCTACACATTAACAACTATTGCCCTCGACCATACATGATCCCACAGTCAAATAAGTCAGTAGCTGTGGAAGTTGAAAAAAACCACAATGAAAAGACTGAAAGCCCCACATTGTACCAATGGTGCTTTCTTATAAATAGATGACATCCTCAACAGTAGCAAGTGCTGAAAACACAAAGAATGACTGAAAGATAGGAGGGGTGGGCATTTGAGAAAGGAAAGAGATGTTTTTGAGAGAAAGAGGAAATCCTGACACAACAAACTGACCCCCTTCCCCCCAAATCTCTAGGTCTCCTTTCAGCCACTACCCCCTCCTCCTGCCTGGGGAACCTGGCCTCATTCCAGGGGCAGTGCCCTCATGTGCTACACCAAAAATAAAACAAAGGATACCATTCATCTTATTTTTCAACAACTGGTTTCTTAGTTTGGAAGAAAAACTTGGCAATCATAACGCTAAGGGTTTTTTTTAAATTTTTATATATTTTCTTCTTATTGTCAAAATAAACTGAAAGAGAAAAAAAAATTACCCAATGGTAAGAAAAGAAAAATACACAAAACCTTTCAGAGCTCAGTCGGCCACACACTGCCATTCGACTGACACCAAAGCGTGGAATGCAACACTCTCAAGCTCTCCCAGTCCAAAGAGCCGCCTGCCTTCTGCTTCTGTAAGATGTGGCTACTTAGTGAAATTCAAATAGGCTCCCAGTGTTAACTATGTTGCATATTTACTTTAATCAAAGTGACATTTCCCAGATGGTGTCATCCAGAAAACCTCATCTGAAATGGGGAGCATAAGAGAACTAAGTTGCACATTCCGGGGAAAATTGGATACAGGTGTTTTCCCATTTTAGGATGACTCAGTTTACGAAAATACTGAACTATGAAATGGATGCACTTACGGCCTGAAAACCATGACACTCACCACCCTGGAAATGCGCCCCGGGTACCCTGAATGGGTACCAGCCATCCGTATAAAGGAGTGAACGAGTAGGCAATCACATCTCTCCAACCAACTGTGCAACCCTAACACTCTCGGGGATGAACTCTGAGCGTATGGTTTTGTGTACCTGGACGCCTCCCCTGACTGGGAAGGGGAAAAATGAGAAAATGTTTGAAGCAAGAAGCTGTTCTAAGGTGCCTCTGAAAATGAGTAAACCTAAAGGAATGAATTACCGACTATAATGCTGAGCCCTTATGTTGTAAACAAAACAGCGTCCTTCATAGAGGTTGAAGCACAGTGATGACATTCTCTTTAATCTTTAAATAATTGTGGAATAGGCTATGAAAGAAAGGATGTGCATTATGGAGCATATAACCTAACCTGATGGCCTTAGGAGAGTTTTTCAAGGAAATGTCTCATCACTGCAGAAACTAGGGAACAATGTGTAAAAAGCATGAACTTTAAAAGGTCAGACCTAAACCCGGTCCTACAACCTACCAGCTGTACAACCTCAAGGAAGTTAGTTAACCTCTCTGAACCTCAGTTTCTGAACCTGTATGGCAGGAATAATATCAATCTCTGATGGACATTGTGAGGATTAAATAAGGTAACGCACGAGTCAAATACCCAATTGTATTCAGCGCACAGGTGCAGATCCAGGTTTGGTGAGGCCTGAAACTTGTATAATGCTGAGTGCCATCTTCAAGAAAAATAATCATATGGTGACAGGTGTTATTGGACTCACTGTGATCATACAATACATACAAATATCAAATCAATACATTCTACAAGTGAAACTAATATAATGTCATGTCAATCATACCTCAAAAATAAATAAATGAAAAATTAAAAATAAGATCATAAGTGAATTTAGGAGAAAATAAATTACAATAAATTACACATTTTTAAAAGCAGAGAAATTTTATCATTATTGTAAATTCCTAAGAAATAACATGACATTTTAATTATTCTATAATATTTTTCTGTATCTTTTCCACATTTTTATGGCTGCATACTCTTTGATCACCTTTTCAAATGACAATTATTTGTCTTTCATATAAAGAGAATATAAGGCCGATTCATTCTTTTTTCTAGAACGGTAAATGTAAATCCGTTTATAAGTATTAACGTTTGGAATGCAATTTCCCACATAGGCACACTTGCTCTTCGTAGTTCTACCAGAAATTTGTTTCCCTCAGAAAAAAGGAATTTTGAGTAGCTCTTTTTCATATGATCATCATGAAAATAGGCAATAACCTAGTGTATTTACAACTGCATATACTACATCAACACATATTTCTGCAAGACAGAGTTTCTGTTTTGGATGGGCATTATTAAGAACCACATCCTCTGCTTACAGTTTTATGCTACTAATAACTGGAAAGATTTTCCACACACTAGCCTGTTTTTCCTCCTGAACCTTGTCTTTCCTCCATAGCTTATGTATTTCTGGTGTTAGCACCAGAGGACACATTCGTCTATGCCAATCCTCTGGCCCTGCTTTGTGGTGAGCCATCACGGTGGGTGAGAGGATTCCTGGAGGCCATTCCTATACTGGAAGAGTCAGCACTAGCCTAGCTATGTATGGAATGACTATGAACCACATACATATTTCCTACTAAATCCAAATAATTCCCAACTCAACTTTCCCTTTAACTGGGTCCAAAAATGCCCATGGCCACTCCCTGAACCAGCTACGTAATTTGTGAGACCCGGTACAAATGAAAATGAGGGTCCTCTTAAAATTATTCAGAATCTCAGGGACAGCCAAGCACTTAAACCAAGCACAGGACCCTGTGCTGCTGCACAGACTGTAAGCCCATGAAGCTGACCCTAGTCCCTCTACTACCACCTGTCATGGGAGAAAGTTTAATGGAGAAGTAGAACTGGGAAGAGACAGTCATTTCAACAAACTGTGGCTAAAATCTCATACATTAAAAAAAAAAATCTCATACCTTTGCCAGTTTTACAAAATTATACAATCTTATGAGCTTTTTGCCAGGGCCTATCCCAGGCCTTACAAGGGCTTCATGCAAGTCAGGGTACCTGTAGCTTATGTGTCATCAGCATCATGGTAAATCTGCACCACTAAAACATAGTAGGTGCTCAATAAATACTGTGAAGGAAGCCTAACAGACTGTACAGTCTAGCCAACAAGACAAATGAGAGATGCCACAGTTCAATGTGTCATGTTCAAAGAACATGACTGTAAAAAATGTGGGGATATGAATTCAAAGTAAAAGAAATAATGCAAGTGACTCTATACAGTCAGGCAGTCAGTTTCTGGGGTACTGGCTGCACAATCCAAACCCACCTGGTCCTAGCTGCAGTTTTGGCACCATCTGGTGGCAATTTTCCTCCCTGACTTAAACACTGATGGGGACCACTTTAGTGTGGCTGACTTGGCTCTTTCAGGACAGTAGGAGTGATTTCAGGAATTTCCTAATTAATTGGAACAAGTTTTATGCCTCCATCTGGGAAATTCTGTGGGAAGAAACCTGGGGATATGGGGCTTCATCCTCCGCTTCCTCTCTTGATGAGGCAGGGGTGTGCCCGGTAGCACAGGATCGGTCCTGCAGAGGAGGCAATGATAGTCCAGGAGAGGAAGCTATGAAACTAAATGCTGATGGCTCCTCCAGATACAGGAAGAAATAAATGGGCAATAATTCATTATATTCTTGTTGTGTAAAACACAGATCTGGATGAAACTGTAAGTCAGAAAAGAGTGTAGAAGTATTGGAAGGAGGTCTAAGGTCTGGGGAAATGTAGGACTCTGAGGTGGACTATCCTATAGAGGCACCACAGAATGGGAGGATCAAGCAAACAACTGAATGTGCAAATATAACTGGGTCACAAGAAACTAAAGACAAAAGCTGACCAGGCCTAGAGGGAGAGGCCTAGAGTTCTGAGGAGTGGGTCCAAGGATACTGTGTTCAGGGTTAGAACAATGGCACAGATCTATAGGGTATAAAATATGGTGGGAAGAGGCTCCTGGTTGACCCAGTAGGCTAAAAAGAACGTGGGGAATTTTATTACTTTACATCACCTATTCCAGAGAGTTGTGAAAATCACGTACGAGTACCTGACACTTACTAGGAATTAAATAGAAGGTAGCCACAATTAATGAGGCTTAAAGAGTTTACTTAAGATGTCTGTTCCCATATGTTTCAATTTTACCTTCCTTTTATCCTTGTGAAATATTGGTGTGGATATGGTCAAAGAAGATGAACTATGAAACAAAAGTTCAGGACAGAGAGTAATATTTACCAATTACCAAAAATTCTTTATACTCACTAGAAACAATATAGTTTTATAACAGTAGGTCATTACTAGGCTACATTAGTAACAATGATTACTTTTCTCCAAAGAAGTTGGTCTTCATGAAGATACAGGTACCTAAGAAGATAGGAAACAGCTAATGGCTACATATGGGGTTTCCTAAGAAAAAGCTAATTGGATATGACATGGGGTTTGGGAAAGGGGTTTGGCTGGAAGCCTACCATTGGCTAAAAAGCATCATCTACCTGGCAGGGGAAGATGGATACACAAAGAAAGATACATAACTATTCTAGTTGAAAATAATTTCATTTTAAAAATTACGTTAGTCTACATTTTTAATTGTAGAACCAGCTACTACAGGAAAGGCATTCATTGGGAAACTCCACCCAATTGTTTATCATAATATTTCCCACCTTTACTCCAGGTCAGCATTCAGACTCCCTCTTAGCCGAAAGAACAGCAAGACTGTCAAAGGGAACTTAAGGTTTGGCAATAAACAAAACAATGAAATTATGAGAATAAAATGCTAATGAGAAGAGAAGGCAAGTAATCATCAATGGGCTGTTTCTAATAAAACTATACTCTCAACCTGAATATTTTCTGTCTTATTTTCCCTTCCTCCAATTCAGTCTGCTGACAGACTTATTTCTGACAAGATCCAGTCAGGGAAACAGAAACCCCATTAAGTATTGCAAAAGAGAGAAAATAAAGAATTGGTCAACCAAAAGCTGTTGGCGAAGCAAAGGAGGAAAGACAGACGATGGTACCCCAGAGATCCCAGGGCAGGAAACAGCATGCCTGGAAGCCCTAGGGTGCAAAGGGAGGAGGAGGCGGGGGTTCTCAGAGCCTAGAAGCTTGAGGACAGCCCTCGGGAGCTGCTGGGGCTTCTGAGGAACAGGATGAGGTCAGCTCTGAAAGTGTCAGGAACAAAAGCTGGAACGTGGAACTAGGAACTCCTGTCAGCTCAAGAGCCACTGCTGTGGTGGGGCTGCCGGAGACTGGAAGCAGGTAGGAAAGAGCAGGCCCCTGTCCCTGCCACTCTGCAGCCTCCCATCCAGGCCCTACGTTGGCAGAGCCTAACAGGAGAGCAGCTGGCAAAGAACAACTAGGATTTGCAGAGTCCCAGTGGTACAGAGCAGCGTGTGGAAGGGTGGGCGTGTGGCTGACAGACAATAGCTGGACGGCGCCCACACTGCACACTTAGAGAAATTTATTCCATGTTTAGGTCTCTGACTCACATCTTAATTTACAACAAATTAATTTGCCACAGAGAACTGCGAACGGGGACAAAAGAAGTGGCAGGGTCCTCCAACGCGGCACTGAGTCCAACTGAGCCACACTCACCAGGAGAGAGCCTGGTGAACCTTCTTCTTAGGCCTTGGAGAAGTAGTCTAATTCTGTCCTAATTGTTCTTACCTATGAAAAATGGGCCCCTACAAAGCCATATGCAGGCCTGCTTAAAACAATAAGCTTTTCTAACCCCCGAGCACGACATACTCCGGGAGCATGGTCTGGATGCTTATCAAACAAGTTCCTGGGCTGTTCTCTGAAGTTTCTGGGCAAGTACAAACAACAGTCAAATAAATGCCTTTTAAAAGCAAGGCAGTGGAGCACGTACCCTGTCAGTGAGATCCTCATATCCCCACAGAATAAACAGTAACATGAGAATATTTATACTAAACAAAATTGTATATCAAGCCTGCTTTGGCTCAGCCAGAGGGAATGATAAATTCCTTGCAGATCTCTCATAGAGTGGTCCTTTGTGGGCCATGGACGCCACTTCCAAGACAGTACAAACCAATTACAGAGCAAGGCTTTTCATTATGTTGAGGAATGAAAATATCACCCCCCGCCATTTTGTTTTATTTTGCAGCTATATTTTATCTAGCCTATCCTCCGTCCCTTATCATGAAGTAGTTTAACTTACTGTTGAATCAAGCCCAACAAATGACAACTCACTCCACAACAATGACATCAAGGGTCCTTATCACCCTCACAATCCAGCATTTTGCTTTCTTTGTCTTTCTTCTAAGAGACTAAAAGTTGAAGTTTAAAGTAGGATAGAACAAAAACACTGAAGAGTTGATAAACTGTAAAATCTATTTGTCCACATTGATTTTGTTCTATTTGCAATTAGCACAAGTCATGGACAAAGTCCTGTGGCAGGAGCCGGGGATTAGATGAACTAGGAAGCCACAGTCCATACAATGTCCACTTTGTGGTCCAATGAAAAGAGAAGTACTGCAGAAACATTCCCACAAACTGTCTATTTGTTTTTAAGAGGCCAATAAGAGAAAAGGTTAATATGAGTCAGGGTATTTCTTAGCTCATTTTGTCAGATTTTCTCAACCCAATTTGATAATCCTAGTTGTGATAGATCCATCCCAGCTACTTCTGCATAGAAAGAACTAGGGATATATACTGCATCTGTCCATAGGATAAACCTTCAGGAACTTAGAGCTGTTTCAGATTTTCTAAAGAACCATGGTGGGGCAAGGGAAAGGGGGAAGAGAGAAACATTGTAGGAAGAAAAGGGGAATTAGAATATGAACGGAGGTAAGATATGTGATTGTGCTGGTTTTGAAAATTATTTATTTAACAAAAAATGGTAAATTATTGTTTTTAAATAGACAGTTGAATCAAAGGTCAAATTTAATTAACTCTATTTTGAACCATTAACTAAACCTCACATGCAGTGCCAGAGTCCATCATAATAGATTAAAAGGGAAAAGCAGGTCTCATGTTTGTATACTTCAACAGATATTAGAAATTTGCCAGCATTTTATTTAGAAAGTATAGGCTTAGTAAAATTATCTTATTCACACTTTTTTAACTTTTGTGAACTTAATATATACTTTTTAGTAATTAACTGTGGTAAAATATACATAATGTAAAATTTACCATTTTAACCATTTTTAACCATTTTCACAGTTCAATGGCACTTAGTATTCACACTGTTGTACAACCATCACCACCATACATCTCCAGAATTTTTTTCAACTTCAAAAACTGAAACTCTGCACCCGCTCAATGGGTGTTTGGTTTTACGTAGGCCTTACTCGAAGCCAGTGGTCTGGAATACAGTGATAGGAACCTGAAGAGGCTAATGCACATAACTGGTAAATCAGTCAACTCCTACAACCCCGAATGACTCAGTGGCATGAGCTGCTTTTACCCTCCCTTATCGGTTTAGTATCGGTGCCCAAAGCTGAACCAAAGCTCCACAAGAGATCTGCAAAGAGTATGAATAATAATTTCATTTTTGCATTACAGTCTACCAAGTACTTCATTTTATTCCCCTAGAATACAGCCTTCCATCAAGGTGGAACTATTTTCCCTACTTCATAGGTAATGGAACTACAGCTACATGGAAGATGAGAGCAAGGACCAGAACACACGTCCTCTAATCCATTGACCAGTGCTCATCCTACTAGGTTATGTGGCCTCTACCAAAATGAGAGAAGAATGAAGCGTTTCTGCTTCTCAGCTCTTACAGACTAAGAAATTGGCCCAGGAGGTCTAAATGGACAGCATTTGCTCTCTTCACCACCACAACAAAACTTCTTTATGACTGAAAACCATACCTGGTCCATCATTTATCTTTGTTGCATTTATATTGACAGTGAAAAACACCCACAGAATCACAATTCTGAAACAAAATTAATGCAATCAGATTCCAGAGTCAAAGGTAAGTTAAAAATATATATATAAGGAGAGGTGACTAAATCCTATAAAAGACTGAGTTCAACCTCTTATTTTTTTACTCATTAAAATAAATTCACATTGTATGTTCTTACTAGAGAAGATAATCTTTCTTGTTAAACAAAATCTATGGAAAAAATTCATTTCTTTGAGCCTTATGGAGAGAAAGCACCTTGTACTAAAGCAATATAAATACTAAGTGTTTGCAAAAAATTGCCAGAATCAACAAGTGGCTTCTCTTAGTTCACAAAGAGGCTACATATTTTTATTTCTTTCAAGTAAAATTCTTACACTGATACCCTTCTCTTTGCTCAAAAGCAATACATTCCCTAAACCTTCAGATTTTCCATTTAAATTCCAAAAAAGATAAACACAATTCCTTGAAGCCAAGCCCAATACCACCATTCCATTTCCCATATAAACATTTAAAAATTAGACAAGTATGGCTTTTGGAGTTACCTCTAAAATGAACAATAGGTCATCCTGAAAGTGGGAAGGCAGAAAAGGACAATCATGCTTTGAAAAAGAAATTTTATTTTCTAATTCTCCCTACACTTTAGTCACTTAGTACTTGATCTCTTAAAGTGTACATTTTTAAAAATGATTACTCAAAAAATGAGAGTTGAATACAGAACTCAGGAATAAAGAATTCAGGAAAATCAAATGAACTGAATCCATTTTTAGATTTGTTCACAATAATTAAAAGTAGTTCAGGAACCATGGCTATTTTAGCCAGCCAATTCAGGAAAGCTTCTAATGTAGAACAGGGCATAAACTTGATACAGAGTAGGTTCTCATGAAGTCTTAACAACAACTAGAAATATCATAGGGTGATTACAGTCTATAAATACCTGTTTTTGTTGAACAGAGAATTTTCCACCTCACAGCTACAACCAAGCTCTCCGGATCTTCCTTTCATCTTTATTGGCCAAAAGAAAACTGTGTCGTGATTGATATTTTCCTTAAAATTTCAGGGAAGTCTCAGACTGGATCACATGAAAATACCTCCCTTCCCACACCTTCCAGAATTCCACAGTACTTTCTTTTACAGCACATTTGGCACAGTTCTTGCATTCTTGGGAAGTAAATCCAATTAATGTTTTTCCCATATTACCAATTTCTTGATCATTCATCAACTTTTTAACTTGAGCTTCTATGTAATTAGGAGATACATAAGAAAAATGATCCCAAAGTCACTTCTAAGTCATGCAGTGAGTCTTCTGAGGTTTCCATAGCTTCTTGGTCTCCAAAACCCTTCCCTTCATGCGGAAAACTCATTGTTTGGATGCCCTTCAATCCATTGGCATTTGAGCCCTGAATGGCACTAGAGATCTCTTTTTCCAAAGCCAAGTCTTGAGAGTCTATGGTAACACTGCAACTCATCACATATGGGTTGGCTCCCATGCCTAAATCATAAGAAGAGCCTAGACCTTCCAAAATATCAACAGAAAAATGAAAGTACACTTTCATGATAAATAAATATCAATAGCAGCAAAAGCCTTTGGCCTTTGATTCATTTCCAAGGCTATTTCCACAGGGGTTGAAATTCAGTGCCAAAGCCTCAGGGTGAAGGTGACAGGAGTAAATCACACTATGTACCCATCTCTTCTTCCTCCAATACACACCTGTCATCAGAGTTTGATTAACATCTGATTCAAATTAATCTCAACAACAGTCTTGCCTAGAGAAGAAGGTTGCTTTAAAAGTGCCATATGGCCTTAGAATTGGGAAGGGCAAAGACACTTGTGTCTCGTGACAATGTGGATTTGGCAGACTTTTGGAGTATTATGTGCACCTCCTCTGGTATAACCTGTTGGAGGCACCTCTTCCATTTCCAGCTTCCCAAGGGACTGGGACTGTCATTGCCACTCTAGAGCCCTGTTACTCTAGAGCCTAGGGGCAAATGTCCCGCTTTTCCCTGCCTCAGGGATGGTGTAGCTCATGTTACATAAATAGCCCTGCTCTAATTATAGTTTACATTATAAGATGGACAACTTGGTTAAATTAGCATTGGTATAAAAAGCTTAGGTTTGCAATTTCTTTATTTTGGGGGAACCTTACATTTCCAAAAGCCAAGTTAACTAGAGATTGATGGGGGATAAAAGGCTGACCTCATCTTCAGCATATGACAATTCCTTAGCTACTACTTCAACATTATTTTACTGTCATTGCTTTCTCTTGCTACTTTCAAACTTATTACTCATGATGTCAGTCTCCATCAGAGATATCCTGCTGAGTTCACTTTCTCCCAGACAGCCGTGGTTTGGGGGTTTTGCTGCCTAGCCTGTGTACTTTCATACTAATAGACGTTTTACGGAAAATCAGCACACGGAAACCACATTCATCTTTTTCCCACACATGTACATAATGAAACATTTCAACTCCCGAAGCTGGGCCTCCTCCTACTGGGAATTCTGCAGGAATGAATCAGATTACATTTCTCCATAATGCTGATTTCATAAAAATTAAATTTCCTAACAGTCAATACATCTCTCTCTCATAATTTCATATACCAATCACTTACTCTAAATATCTTTGAGAATTATATCGGTTTTAACATTTCACAGAGTACAATTGGAAATTTTTTTGTCAATGCTAATGTCATTCATTAACAAAATATCCAAGCATGGTTTCTCTCTCCTCTGCCCCTCAACAGGTAATGTTACAAATAGTCCTATTTCCTCAAAGCTGATATATATATATATATATCCTATTCTGACTCAAGAAGTGGCCTCATTTTTACCATCTTCCCAACAAATAGTTGGATCACACTCAGATTTTGCTAAGGAGCATATATGTACTGGGTTATAGTAAGAACAACTATTCAAAATACATATTGTGCCTATTGTGCTTTGCTATCCAGAACTTTGATCTGCCAATCAACATTCAGATATTTACATGTAGTTTATCCCATTGGGAAAGCAAATCACTTTTTTTAAAATTTTTAAAAAATATTTTTTTATTTGAGAGAGACAGAGAATGAGTGGGGAAAAGGGCAGAGGGAGAGGGAAAGGGATAAGCAGACTCCCCACTGAGTGTAGAGCCCAATGCAGGGCCATCAGGCTCCACCCCAGGGCCCTGAGAACATGACCTGAGTTAAATCAGATGCTTAACTGACTGAGCCACCCAGGTACTCCAGGGATGCAAGTCACGTTCAACAGAAATTCCTTCATAGAGACCCAGGGCTCTTCCTCCCCACACTACGGTGGCACGGACCATTCCATCCCTGTAGCCATGGGATTTTTCCTATATCTCCTACCCACCAAATTCTTTTTTTTTTAATTTTTATTTATTTATGATAGTCACAGAGACAGAGAGAGAGGCAGAGACACAGGCAGAGGGAGAAGCAGGCTCCATGCACAGGGAGCCCGATGTGGGATTCGATCCCGGGTCTCCAGGATCGCGCCCTGGGCCAAAGGCAGGCGCCAAACCGCTGCGCCACCCAGGGATCCCCCTTTTTTTTTTTAATTTTTATTTCCTACCCACCAAATTCTAAAGGGCCTTTTATCATCACATGCCTAATAACTATCCTTTTTTTTTTTTTTTAAGAAAGAGAGTAGGGGTGAGGCACAGAGGGCACAGGAGAGAGAGAATCTTAAGCAGCCTTCAGACCCAGCACGGGACTCAATCTCACAACCCTAAGATCATGAGCTGAGCAGAAATCAAGAGTCAGCGATGCTTAACCAACTAAGCCACCCAGGCACTCCAATAACTATCCCTTTTTTAGTAGAATTTGCAAAGTTAATCATTCTTGTTAAAAAAATGAATTCATTGCCTATGATAAATTATTAAAGATAAAAAAAGTTTAGATGTTAAACCTAGAGTGCAGGAGCTCCATAAAGAATACACTTGTCTCAATACTGATTTACTTAATTAAAATAAAACCCTATTTTAAAGATTCCTTCAAAAGCATACTCTAAAGTTAACTGTTTCAGAGAAAAATAAAACTAAACATCAGAAGTAACTTTTACATTCTTTTAACTAAAATAAGAGGTAACCACTTAATACAGAATGATTATTTTTGTATATGCCCTGTTGTATATGTATTTTACATTCTGTTAAACTTTAGTTATACAATAATTCATTTGATTTTAGTGCTTTTTTTTTTTACCTTATTCAAGCAGTGAATACAGACACATTCAATGAATCTGAGAAGTTCCTGAACTAATCAGGTAGTAGTTTCCTCCCTGTGGGGTTATGAGGCCACAACCCATTTCTCCCTTGAAAAAAGAGAGAGAAAGGGGAAGGGGGGGGGAAACCCTGCTTTCTACCCAAATGCATGCTTTTCCAATTTCCTCCATTTAATCCTTCCCAAGTCCAGCTCCAATAATGTGATCCAATTCTAAAGAATCAAATTCTGCATTTAAATTCAGCAGTCCCATTGACCTTATTCAAATGCTGAATCTGATTTTTTATGCTAATTTAAATTTAGTGAGAATTTTTAAATAAGGGAGATAATTAATCCCAGCAAATCGTATTTCTAGTTAAATGTCACAATTAAAGTAATTCAATTTTTTTGCTCTAAAATTAGAAACCTGATGTGAAAGTTTGTTTCTCAGTTTGTGGTTTCGCTCCGCTCCTGCCTCCTGCAGATTGGCACTCGGCTGCTCTGGCGGCAGCATGAATCTCCTCACTGCAAAGCTGAAATTCCAATTTTATTCCAACGCAACTGTCAAAACGCCCTGAAGCAAGCTAAAAACAAGGAAAAAAATCTTTGGTATGATTTCACTTTCCATGTGTTCTTTAATGAAAAATTTATCATTCTAAATATTGGTGTTTACTCCTAAATACTTTTTTTTTATCAAAAAGAAAAAGAAACTGAGATTCAGTTGCTATTATTTCACAGGGAAATATAACAGGCCTGATGTTTTCCTGACAATTCTGTTATTTTCTTGTGTGGAAACACTGTATTTATCATATACTGTATGGCTGGTGATTCAGATATTGTAGAGACCTTATGGTGAACTGATATAGATGTAAACTCTTTATGCCAGATTGTTTAAGCAGAAAAAAAACCAAATGCACTTAATTAACATCTGATGTGTAGCTTTTGCAAACACAAATGCAATATTTGTGTTTGAGCACTGGCAGTAATGACTGTGAACTATGCTATTAATGTCTGGTTTAAAGATGCTTGTGGTAGGACCACGTCTGGAATAACACAAATAAAAAACTGCATTCAGACAAAACAATAGTGAAGAGCCCATTAGAAAAATGAAAAAGCAGTGCTCAGAAGAAACACATGTATTTTTTTTCCTCCTTTAGATCAAAATTATTTTCAAAAATAGTTCCAGGCACCATCATCTTCAATCAATTAAAGGTGAAAAATTCTATATATTTTCCTCTACAGAAAGATTTTCATTTTAAGGGGTCAGAAGTTGCTTACAGATGTCTTTAGAAGTTCTATTTATTATATTAAGCTACTCTTTGGTGGGTAGTATCAAAACATGTGTGAGGGAAGAGTTGAGATGGTGTTTCAGGATATTTTACATTTTTATATTTGAAGAGTGAACTTCAAATTTGTGGATTGCATTAAAGTTTGAATAAAGAGAGAAACTCTTATGGACCGATATGTAACTCCCTCACTAAATATGTTTTTACTGAAATCCTGCTGGGTGCCAGGAACCATGCAGGTTGCTGGGTATAAAAACACAAAGAAAGTTAAAATAAGATAAAACCTAGCCTAAATGTGGTCTTTGTTTCAGAGTAACTAACACAGTAACAAACAGACTCAGAACTTAGGTTCAAAAACATAAACAGTTATCACACCAAAAGCAATTAGTCAATGTTATATATCGGTACTTTACATTTTTGAGAACTTGTACTAAAGGGAAACCGCAGTCGAAACAGGACATTTGATGACTAAAGCCATAAAACTCAAACATAATTGCTAAGTCTGATGCTCCCATGGCAAGAAGAATGCAGGACTCTTATGCATGTGGCTGGATCCACAGAAAATAAAGCTAAGAGAGAATTGTATGGCACTGGACTGGGAGTGGCTCCCCGTGAGTCTGAATTCACCGTCAAGTCTTGAGGATGCTGCTTCTGCTCAGCTGTCTTCCTGCAAAATAGCTAAGGTGCTTTCCCACTGTGTGAGGAATTAGAAGCCTCAATTTCTCATTTTGGAATCTCTCAGAGTAACAATCACCCAGAAGGGAAGTTACAGAGGTAGGTACACATTAGCATCATCAGGGAATGAAGCCAGCCCAGGTGAGGGGAGCCTCAGGTGACTTGCCTGCTCCCAGGTATTCCACAGCAGAACAGCCCCCTTCACCAGTTTAGGCAGAGACAAGACCCTAGTCCTTGGCATTTCAATCACAGGTTACATACTTAATTACACATTGAGACTCTGATCTTCCCTCATCCCAACTAGATTTACTTTTTTTTTAATATATATTTTTTTTAATTTTTTTTTTATTTACTTATGATAGTCACAGAGAGAGAGAGAGAGGCAGAGACACAGGCAGAGGGAGAAGCAGGCTCCATGCACCGGGAGCCCGATGCGGGATTCGATCCCGGGTCTCCAGGATCGCGCCCCGGGCCAAAGACAGGCGCCACACCGCTGCGCCACCCAGGGATCCCCCAACTAGATTTACAAGCAAACACAGAAAATTATGAAAACAGGTTCTTTAAAACAAGACTCATTCTAAAATTAGAAATTATTTCTCAAAGGCTAGGTAAAATTTTTGGTGCGGGGTAAATTGGGCCATTCAACATCAAGAAAAGTGCCTGATGCCACACTTCTTATTTGTAGAGAGCCAAGTAAGCAGGAGCAGCTCTCAGTAATCCATTTAAATAACCAGATGGAAGTTCCTGATTCCAATACATACCAGTTCCCTCCATCTACGATGCCTAAGGCACCACATGAAACTACAGCTCAGAGAACTGTCCTTATATTTTTAAACAATGATGCATATATGCAGGCCAGTCATACAACATATCATCCAGGAGTGTTTAAATGATCTCACAAATGTTTAGGGTTTTTAAATATATATGTATAAAGTATTTATTTATAGACCTAAAAGTATCAACTATTATTGCTTTGCCCTTATTTATGTTCCCTACAAGGCGGCCAACTACAAACTTTTAAAGGGAATTTGGCTTAAAAGATTTTGTGTGTTTGGCACTAACTAAGGCCGTTAATCATTTCTGACCTCACTTTTTTTTCCTCTTCTGTGTATAATATTCTCAGGGCCCTTCACAGCAGAAACCTGTTCCCTTACAGGTTATGTCTCCTATCAGGTACTATGCAGCACAGTTAGCTGTAAATATTCAGTTGAGAGCCCTGACCAGTTCTATTTAATTCTTTTAAGAAAAAAGATAAACACAACTACAATGTGTTGAGGCTTTTCTGTTTTGATGGGAAGAGTGAAAAAATATGCTGAGAAACACTGATGTAACTAAAAAGAAAAGTTAGAAAAATCATATAGTCACTAAATTTAAAAATCAGGAGGGAAATTGCCATTGTTGGGAACTAAATTCACTGAAGAGCTAGGTGAATATCATCTGTTCTAATGACAAAAGTGTTATACATTCTATTTCAAAAGATATCACTGTAAAAAAAAATAAAGCATTTACTTCCTCCGATAGAAGTGTTTTTTAAGGGAGAATTTATGCAAGTACAGTGATCTAAGATTTCGGATGATCATATCTCTTAAATTTGAATTACAATCTGGTTTGTGAAATGTTAGAAACTGTCTATGTTCCTTAATTCACTGTTCCTCCTTGAAACATTTTTATTTTTCTGCTATTAGCATCTGCTTGGAGACTCCTAAATGAGGGGGTCTCTTGATGAACAATGGACTGCCTAACCTTAGCAATTCATAATTTTACAAGTTTTTTGCACAAACTAAGATTTCTACCACTTGTCAGGAGACAGTAGCAAAAAAGGACATGGGTAAAAAAGCTGTGCTGTTTTCCCTTCTTATCTTGAATCCCCCACCTAACCCAAACTGAATGAACACACTGAGACCCAGGTTATATAAGAGTGACCACTGCAAAACCTTAATAATTACCTTTTATGGAGATGATAGAAAATAATCATAAGATTGATTTAGAGAAATTTTTAAAGTAATTTGGAAGTATTAAGAATTTAAAAATGTTTTTCTTATAAATAGACGAGATAAATAAAATACATGCACATATGTCTTACAATACTGAAATCATACTGTTTATAGTACTTTATATCTTTTGGCCTTGACACTGGCTATCCCCTCTGCCTGAGACTCTTCACATCTCCACATGGCTAACAGTCTCATCCCTTCATGTCTTTACTCGAATGCTGCCTTTACAATGAGGCCTAATTTGGATTATTCCATTTATTTTTATTTTTTTGAAGATTTATTTATTTCTTCGAGATACAGCACAGCATGCAAGCAGGGAGAGGGGGAGTGGGGAGACAAAGAGAGAATCTCCAGCAGACTGTACGCTGAGGGAGCCCAATGCAGAGCTCAGTCTCATGACCTTGAGATCATGACCTGCACCAAAATCAAGAGTGGGATGCTTAACCCACTGAGCCATCCAGGCACCCCTGGATTATCCCATTCAAAATCACAACTCACCTACAACCTAGAACTCATGATGAAGCCCCTTGTCCTGTTCAATCTTTTTTTTCTTTTGGCTATACCACCTATCATTTTTCTATCACACTATGTAGTTCATTATTAATCAACCTTGTTATTTATTGTTTGTCTCTTCAATCCCTCCCCACTGAAATATACATTCTTTGAGGGCATATAAATTCTATTTTGCACACTGATGATGATGCCTGGCACACACTAGGTACTTAATAAATATCTGTCACATTAATCCATTAATTATAATTCTCTATATATTGTATTATATTTTCCATATCATTAAAAATTCTTCTGAAACTTCACACTTAATTGCTTGTATAACAATCTTTCACTTGAGTATGCAATAGTCTATTTAACCATTCCCAAACCCTGAACATTTGTAATGTTTCCAGTATTTGCTATCATAAATAATGCTTTGATAAACATACTTGTAGATAAGTACATCTACCTTTTATTATTTCCCAGGGATTTATCACTAGAACTGGAATTCCTGCAAGGCAGTTATATGCATTTTTAGAACTGTTGATACATATCACTGACTCACTTCCAGGAGGCTTTTTTTATATTACCATTAGCAGCATGAGTGCCTCTAACTACATCTTTCCTAGCACTAAGCATTACCTTTAAAATACCATCTTTAAATATTTTTTGTGCCAATTTTGGCATCTTAAAGTTTTAACTTAGGATTTGCAGATGTTGATGAAATTATTCATGTAAATCACAGATCTCTGTGTGGAGTAAAATGAAGAAGAAATTAGAAATCCCAAAGGGTTGACCGTTTCAAATCAAACAATGTAAAATAGGCAATGATGGAGTAGAGACACAGACTACCTTAACCGTGAGCAATTCTTTCATGAGACTGGGAAGCAACATCCACTTTGGTTTAAATAATTACAAACCAAATTTGTTCCTAAGAGACGTAATACGAACATTTAACTCAGATTAACTTTTACTATCAGGTTAAAGTTCTTCCCAAATACTGACCCATTCATCTTCACTGCACTACAAAAACAAGAATTAAGTTTTTCAAGAGTCTGCTTAACCTACTGCTAAAGCCAGTTCTTCTGTGCCCCAACACTGATAACCCCCATTTCTACTTCCTGTCCACCTGACCAATCCCAGTCACCTGGCACCGCAATGACTTAGTCTGCAGTTAGGTTCCTTCAGTCTTTAATGAGCTCAAATTAGAAACCAGGAAACAGATTTCTGAAAGTTAGTTACAAAACTTACACTTCTACATTTGTGAGACAAATTGTGGGAAAATATGTGAGGTTAAAATTGGCAGAGAGCAATTAGTTTCTTCCTTAACTTCCATAACTAAATACTGAAAAACATTTATAATCACTCTTTAATAAATCTCTCTACAGTGTATTTAAAAAATGGCCCTTTAGTATCGTATCTAGTACTTCACAGATATAATTTCAACCGTACAGTCTTATGAGGGAGTATAGTTCTTATGCCCATTTTATAGATATGGGAACTGAGGCTTAACGAGATTAATGCCCAGTTCACAGCCAGGCCAAGATTTGAGCATATCCTCACAGCCTCTGCTTTTTTCATTGTTCTACCCTAATTGATTATAGGTATCATTTGAGAGCAGAATTCTGCACAAGGCCTATATGCAACCACAGCAGAGCTGTGCCACAAGGAAATGTGCCTGCCCACCTCTTGGTCCTGGGGATCTAGTATTTTAACAACTGCTAGGAAGGTATTAACTACCAAAATGTTACTAATTTGTGACCCTCACAGAAGATATTTGAGAACGAAAGGATTAAAACTCAAATAAATGGCAGTAGGATGGAAAAGTGCAGGGAACGAGGGCTGGGTTTTGAAGCGGGGCACTGCCTTTCCCTAAGGCAAATCCTAAGCACAGGGGAGTCCTGGAGTAGCAGAGAGAGGCAAAAGTTGATGAGATCCAAGGGAAGAGAGAATATCATTTCTGGTGTTTGCTCTCTACATCATAAGAGCCTGTTCTCAAGCTGTAAGCATCCACTTGACTACATTGGATGTTTAAGTACTCAAAAACTTTCCTACCAGCTCAAATAGCCTCTACTCAAGCCCCTACCCCTCAAATGCCCCCATCACACCCCCGGATACAACCTCACACTTGTAGACACAGCAGCAGGCCTCCAGGCACCTTCCCCAGTGTCAGGAGTTGCAACCACTGTCATCAGTGACCATGCTGCAGGGCTCATTAAAGATCCTGATTATATCACTCCTGGGGGCCTCTCTTCAAATATACTACCAGGGCTTCCAGACTATCTCCAGTCAGCTTATAAAAGCATGGGTGAGAGTAAAAGCCAAGAGAAGAACCTCACCTGATTCAAGGAGTCCCCAACTGTAAACCCTTCTGCTTATGTGGGAGAGACCAAACAAAGGGGACCTCAGGATTCTAGTAAGTTTAAAAACAAAAGCAGAACAGAAACATACTGAGAACCTGTGAAACCACATCTTCAGGCAGGTGCAGATCCCAGGTCAGATTCAAGAGCACTGAAATCCCTCCTTATAAACCAGTCCAGTTGCTTCCTTCTCTGAACAAGAATGTACTTCTCAGGCAGGTCAGCCTCACCAAGAAGAAACACATCACAGCCAGGAACATGCAGGACCAAATTCTCAGCAAGACCTACAGGCAGTGGGATATTTTAACAAAATTAAACTGAAATCAAAAACAATAAAAAGTGGAGCATATAATTTTCTATTGTGGTAAAATATATTTAACATCAAAATCTACCATTTTAACCAATCTTAAGAGTACCTTAAATATTTGCCCATCACTGTGTAATCATCACCACTAAACCAAATAACTTATACAATGTTTAAAAATCAAAGTTTGGGTATAATTAATTTTCCCTTGAAGTTAGTTGCATGGTAAAAGCTTGTCTTTGTACGAAGAGGATAAAATCTCCAACCCATCACAAATCTATTTCATGTGGAAAATTCATGACAAGAATTAATAAAATCAGTGCCTTCAATTTTTAAACAATTTTATAGCAGCACCAAATTGTGCATTTTGTTAAGAAAAAGAAATAGTTAAAAGGACCAGACCTGCACTGGAACCTGTAGCTACATGTACTATTAAATTTTAATTAAATTAATTGGAAAGGAAAAAAATGAAGTTGTCACTATTTGTAGATGACATGATATTATATATAGAAAATCCTAAACATTCCATCAGAAAACTGTTAGAACTAATAAAATCAGTAAAATTGTGGGATACAAAATCAATACACAAAAAGCTGTTGCATTTCTACATACTAATAATGAACCATCAAAAAGAAAAATAAAGAAAAGAATCCTGTTTAAAACTACAACAAAAAGAATAAAATACCTAAGAATAAATTTAACCAAGGAGGTAAAAATGTATATTGAATATGAGAGTTTAATGAAAGAAATTGAAGACAATATCCAAAAATAGAAAGATATTCCACGCTCATTGATTGGTAGACTCAACATTGCTAAGATGTCTATACTCCCCAAAGCAATCCTCAGATTCAATGCAATCCCTATCAAAATTCCAACCAAATTTTTCACAGAAATAAAATACACAATCCTAAAATTTGTATAAAGCCACAAAAACCCTGACAGAAATCTTGAGAAAGAAGAACAAAATTAAAGCCATCATGCTCCCTGCTTTCTAACTCTATTACAAAGCTATGGTATTTAAAACAGTACAGTATTGGCATAAAAACAGATACATGTATCAAGGGAACAGAACAGAGAGCCCAGAAGTAAACCCACACATACATGGTCATCAATTTAGGACAAAGCAACCAAGAACAGCCGTACAATGGAGAAAGAACAGTCTCTTTAACAAACAGAGCTGGGACAACTGGACAGTCACATGCAAAAGAATGAAACTAGAGCACTATTTTGCACCATACGCAAAAAGCAACTCAAAATGGATTAAAGACTTGAACGTGGGGCACTTGGGTGGTTCAGCCGATTGACTGCTTGACTCTTGGTTTCGGCTCAGGTCATGATCTCATGTGTCATGGGATTGAGCCCCGAGATAGGCTCTGCACTCAGTGGGGAGTCTGCTTGAATATTCTCCCCTTCTGCCCCCGAACCCACTGGCATGTACTCTCTCTCCCTCTCTCTAATATAAATAAATAAATCTTAAAAAAAAAAAGACTTGAATGTTAGACTTGAATCCATAGAACTTCTAAAAGAAAACATAGGTAAGTTCCTTGAGGTAGGTCTTAGCAATGATTTTTTAAATCTGACACCAAAAGCAAAAGCAATGAAAGCGAAAATAAAGTGGGACTACATCATACTAAAAAGCTCTGCACAGTAAAGGAACCCATCAACTGAATGAAAAGGTAATGTACTGAATGGGAGAAAATATTTGCAAATCATGAATCTGATAAGGAGCTAATATCCAAAATAAATAAACAATGCATGCAACTCATAGCAAATAACAATCTAATTTAAAAATGGGCAGATCTGAATAAACTGAATAGACATTTTTCCAAAGAAGACTTGCAGATAGCCAAAAGGCACATTTAAAGATGCACAACATCATTAATCATCAGGGAAATGCAAATCAAAACCACAATGAGATGTGACTTCATCCCTATCAGAATGGCTATCATCAAAAAGACAAGAAACAACAAGTATGATGAGGATGTGGAGAAAAGGGAACCCTTGTGCACTGTTGGTGGGAATATAATTTAGTGCAGTGCTCACTTTGGAATCACATATACTAAAATTGGAATATAATTTAGTGAAACCACTATGGAAAACAGCATGGAGGTTCATCAAAAAATTAAAAATAGAACTACCATATGATACAGCAATTCCACTTCTGGGTATTTATTCGAAAAAAATGAAAACACTTGAAAAGATATCTGCACCCCCTTGTTCATTGCAACATTATTTATAATAGCCAAGACATGGAAGCAATCTATGTGTCCATCGATGGATGAATGGATAAAGAAATTATGTCTGATACACACATGTAACATTTTTCAGCCATAAAAAAGAAGGAAATCTTGCCATTTGCAACAATGTGGATGGGTCTTGAGGGTATTTTGCTAAGGGAAATACATCAGACAGAGAAAAACAACAAATACCATATGATCTCTCTTATTTATAGACTCTAAAAAAAAATAAAAACAAAAACACCAAACAAACAAAAAACAAGCTCACAGATACAGAGAATAAACACATTGTTGGTTGTCAGAGATAGAGTGTGGGGGAGTGGGAGAAATGGGAATCAAAAAGTAAAAATTAAAAATAAAATCTAAATATATAAATGAAATA
This sequence comes from Nyctereutes procyonoides, assembly GCF_905146905.1. Lineage (NCBI taxonomy): Eukaryota > Metazoa > Chordata > Mammalia > Carnivora > Canidae > Nyctereutes > Nyctereutes procyonoides. The sequence continues at coordinate 9,034,858 of NW_026575132.1, forward strand.
TAATTAGAAATTAAGTTAAATGTGGCACTAGCCACATTTCAAGTACTTAGTAATCTCACATGGCTAGTAGTCTCCCTATTGGACAGTGCAGACATAGACACAGAAAGTTCTATTGGATAAACACTAATCCAGATATTCTGTAAGGAAGTCTAATATTTAAACATTATTGGTGACTACTTTGTTTTTTTGTTTTTTTAGGGATTTTATTTCTTTATTTGAAAGAGAGAGAGTGAGCCAGAGAGAGAGCACAAGTGAGATGAGGAACAGAGGGAGAAGCAGACGCACTGCTGAGCAAGGGAGCCTAATGCAGTTCCATCCCTCCATCCAGAGACTCTCTCCCGAATCATGACCTGAGCCAAAGGCAGTCACTTAACTGACTGAGCTACCCAGGCACCCCTGGTGGCTACTTTGGATGACAACTTGTTTTCATCCTCTTCCTCCATTCCTTACATCTGGATTTTCTGTCTCTAACCTTATCTTCCAAGGCAGACGACAGAATTGCTTTCCAATTTTTTTCTGGGGAATTGCCTCAGAGGACTTCTGTTTGCTGCTTATGGCATCTTTTTATGGGACTAATTACAGTCCCCAGTAAGCAAGGAAAGAGATAACACATACTGTCTGCGATGTATAAAATTTAGGTATTTAGAGAATGGTGGTATTGCCTTGGGATGGCAGGAGTGTGAGCCTTTGTTATTATGGAACACCAGAGGCTAAGATTGGGCCTCTAGCCACAATAAGCATAGGAAATCTATCCAACTGCAATTTTAGGATTTGTTATTTGGTTTTTGTTTCTAAGGTAGGCTGCAATGTTGATGGGAGGGGTAAAGTGTGGAGGATATTAAAAGACATTTTGTACCCCTGGGTTGTATGAAATCTTGGGTAATGTTCTTCCTTTGAGTCGGGTTGGGACCCTAGCATTGGAAGCCCATGAGGCTGTACACACCACAAAGAAAATCTCCCAAATTTACTAAGTGATCTCTGCTTCTTTACAATACATTAAGATACTAAAGGACCACAGGTGGTAGGTAGGGCCAGATGCCCAAGACATGTACAGCCAATGGAGGTTTAGGAATTGTAAAATAATGTGTAGGCGGTTAACTAAATTCTCCCCTCAAATCTGGAGTGGAAGGGGGTGGGCATGGCAAGAACATTTAGGAGAACTAGGATTTTAAGGCATCATAACACCTGACAATTCTCCAAATTGTTCTGATCATCTGTACCTGCTCCATCATAACTCAGAGTGACTCCTACTTTGGAGGAGCATAAAGCACGAACTGTGATGTCTAAAGTCTCTCCTACTAAATAGTGTGACATATGTTCTGGCTTTGCCCAGCTCTCTACCTATCCAGGCCAGCGCCTCCATTTCGAACTAGAGTTCTGGAGCATTGCATAAGTTTATAAAGCTCTGAACGTCTGCAAAGAAGAATTCTTGGAGCCTGATTCCTAAAGGACAAAGCAGTGGGAGATATTAGCTGTAGCCACTCCCAAAAGTTAGTTAGCAATGGGGGTTTAAGGGCAGGGTTGCATTTGGTTTAGTGCAAACTGCATAGGATTTTTGAAGCCTGAAGATACCAGTTTGAATACCATTTCTGCTTCTTCATAGTTATTTGGGATCTTGAATAATTTATTTGACATCTCTGAGCCTCAACTTCTCTGTCTGTAAAATTTTAAAACAATTTTTTAAAGCTTCTTCTGAAGCACCAACTCTTTATCTAGAGATATGGCAATTAAAAGGAATAGGAAAGGGGATCCCTGGGTGGCTCAGTGGTTTAGTGCCTGCCTTTGGCCCAGGGCGTGATCCTGGAGACTCGGGATTGAGTCCCACATCAGGCTCCTTGCATTGAGTCTGCTTATCCCTCTGCCTCTCTGTATCTCTCATGAATAAATAAATAAAATCTTTAAAAAAAAAAAAGGAATAGGAAAAAGTATTTATCCTACCTTTCCTGTATAAACTATTTTAGGGTAGCTAGATAGCCTGAACTGAGGATTTTTTAACAAAAAAAATCCAACTACTAAATGTACAAGTAATGAAATAATTAGAAAACCATCATTTTATAACCCCTAAGAAAATAATTGTTTCAGACAAAGATCATCAATAGATGAAGACCTCATGAAAAGCCAATTAGGAACAAAGGCATCACCAGAACTGAGGTAACCAGACATTATCAGTTCCGTTAGGGTACAGTATAAAGCTTTTGACTCACCTTTGAAGAATTTTTACCAAAAAAAATTAAACTCCAAACCAATCAGGCCTCTAAATCTACTTAAAGTTTATAAAAAGTATGAGAGATGAAGCTATAAATTAAGTGATACCACAAAGGAGTAAACAGACAAATTTAGGACACTGACCCAGTTTCTGTAACCAGTGGAGGTAGGAAAAAAAGGAGGAAGGGTGATGCAGGGGGAGTGATCTAGATCAAAACTGATAGAGATACAATGAATCAATGCTGTGCATGAATCATGTGTAGATCCAGATTCATACCAGCCCAGCACAGGATGACATGTGCTGGATTATACACTGGATATTAGATGGTACCAGAGAATTCTCATTTTGCTGGGTATGATGACACTGTAATTAAGAGAATGTCCACAGTGCTTAGCAATATGTATTGAATATGTAGGGGTGAAGTGACATGATCTTTGTAACTTGCTTTAAAATACTTTAGTAAAATCAAAGGAACAGAAAGATGGAGGAGGAAAGGAGAGAAAAATGAAGGAAGGGAAAAAAAGAAAGTGAAAAAATTACTCCATAGAATAAATGAAGAAATTAAGATTAAATAAGCTAAGAAAAGCAACTAGCATGAGGCCTGCTGCATGGGACTCAGTAAACCATAGCTGCCTTTCTCCTTGGCAAGCCCACACTACTCTTCTGAATTCTGGAAGTTCTGACTACCTTCCTGGACTGGTATGTCCTCACTCACTAGAAATCCCCGAATAGTTTAACGACACTCCTCTTCCATTATGTCTTCTACACAAAATCATGTGGAAGGAATCCAACTTAATTTTTGTTCTTTAATGAAGCCAGAAAAGGAAATATTTCATTATTCAAGTACAATGAAAAGACAACCAAAGCCAAAATGATAGTTAGTAATAGAGAGAGTACACTATACTCCTTATATGCAAGGAAATAACATTTGTGTTTCTAATAATTGCAACTTAAGAGCCCATGACAGGTGGGTATTTGTAATTTTGCTGAAAAATAAATTTAGATTGCCTGCATTTTAAAGAAGAGCATCAAATTTAGTCAGAAGCTTACTAGTAAGTTATTTTATTTGTGATATGAATTACATATTCAGAAGAGCTAGTTTTAATTTTATCATTTTATTTTCACAATTATCTATGTTAAAATCATCCCACGTAACTTCAAATGCTCACATCATGCAAATCAAACAGGTCTTTTACAGAAGATAAAAATTCTGAATACTTCAAGCTCAAGCCTGTGGAAACCAACTCATTGGTTTTCAGGTAAGTGCATTATTATTTAAAACCACAGTTCTTAGGTGGCTGGGGAGCTCAGTCCTTAAGCATCGGCCTTTAGTTTAGGTCATGATCTCAGGGTCTTGGGATGGTACCCCATGTCAGGCTCCCTGCTTCTCCCCTCCTCTCTGTCCCTTCCCCCAGCTGTGCACTCACACTCTAATAAATAAGATCTTTAAAAAACAAAAACACAAAACAAAACAAAACAAAAACAGCTCTGTGTGCATTTCTTGTAAAGTCACCACTCTCTCTACAGTGACGTCAAATGTTTCCAGAGTGGGACTTCCAGCATTTCCAATGAATCCCCCCAAAAAAACCAGAACTTCTGAACTAATGAATAATCCTTACTTCATACTTGTGCTCTCCCTCCACTGAAATTCATTTCTCTCTCTTGTGTTCACATAGTATTTTACAGCTTTTATAGGATGTAATATCAAATCTAATCTACTTGTATTATATAGTTAATCGTGGACTTTCATTCCTCTATCTAGGTTTCATACTCCCTGAGGCATTGCCTTATCGTTAATCAACATTTGTTAGGTTGAATGAATTGAATTTGGTTCCTAAGCACTTTGCAGGTACTAGATACTGCAAACCTGGAAAAGTGGGCTCCATTCCAAACATACAAATGACAGTAAGGGGTCCCTATGCTAACAAAGTGAGAAGTGGGTTTAACAGCAGTGGGGATCCAATGTATCCTTGGTGAGAAACCATGGGATCCATTTCCACCATTATTTTCATGTTTTATAAGCTGTCCCCAGAACACTGGTCCCATCAGCAGTCATCAAAACCCCTTGTACGTGGGCTCCCTGAACCAGTCAGTACTGTCAGACAAGGCAAACATCTGAATCACCTTGTGCAGAAAGAATATGATGCCATCATGCTGGTCTTAAAATAGGCAAAGGAAAATTCTGTAGCTTCCTAAATTGTGCCCTGTTAAAAGACCAATATTTTTTCACTTTTCTTCCATTTTTGGCAATCTTTACCCCCCATCATTAAGAGCTTTGATCTTTCAATTTTCGTTAGTTTTATTCTGAAAAGGCCGATAATGACAATATTTTTTCAATATATTTTAACCCTCATGGTTGGCTGATCTTATTTACTCAAAAATGATTTTTAGGGGTGCCTGGGTGGTTCAGTCAGTTAAGTATCTGCCTTTGGCTCAGGTCATGATCCCAGGGCCCTGGGATGGAGCCCCAAGTTGGGCTCTCAGCTCAGCAGGGAACCAACCAGCTTCTTCCTCTCCCTCTCCCTCTGCTGTTCCCCCTGCTTTGTGCTCTCTGGCTCTCTCTCTGTATGTAAAATAAATAAATAAAATCTTTAAAAAATGATTTTTAGCCATTTCTATACATGTACATTTATCACTGAGAGTCTTAACTTTAGAGACTTCTATGAGTTTAGTTATACCTCTTTGCAAAAGGAGGAGCTATGCAATGAGAATAACTCCATGTAATGAGAAGCTTATGCTTCATATTCTTAACAAAATGTTTTTCTCTGAGTCTATAACAGACATGTGGCTGAAATGTAGTGTTTAAAGAGAAGATACAATAAAGTTGTATGTAAAGACAGTAGTTAAGAATCTGCTTAATTAAATGGATATGCCTGCCTTATACTAAAACACACTTCATATTTACAGTGGTATTTAATATTGCCCTTTTCCCTACTGCTTTTGTTTCTTTTAGGAGCAATTTAGGACTATTGGTAAAAATAGAGTTAAAATTTAACTGTTAAACAGACTTGCATTTCAGCAGCTCAAGGAACATAACTGATGAGTTCAATTTTATTATATTTTCAATAGAAGCCAAAAGGCACAATTAGAAAAAAACTTGGGTCTGACTTTCCCTTTCCTCTAGGAATAGACAAATTTTCTTTCCTCTGACCTACAATACGATGTGTGATTTATTATTTTTAAATCAGAACTCTAATGATACTCAAACAAGAATGAAATTTTTTCATAAGTACATAGCAATCAAAAAGAGCATACTTCAACCCCATCACCTCAGACCCAATAACAAGTAAAGGGAAAGAAGCACAGAATCTAAAAATTAAACTGGGTGCTAGACTTGAAATCTTACAAGCATCCTCTAGTTTCAGTCTAGCTCTCTTAATATAGCTGAGTTTTTTGTTTAGTTGATTTTTTTTTATTTATGTATTTTTAATGAGAATTAAAAAAAAGATTCTCTACCAGAAGCCATAAAAATCTCTCAGATGGTAAAACAGATAGCCCTAAAAGTTTTTGCCTAAATTCATACACATACCTAAAATAAAACTGGCCCATTCATCTCACTACAGTCCTTTGAAAGAGAAGTCATTTGAAAATACAGCATAGTAGTGTGATGCTGCACCGCCTTTAATTAAGTACAGACTAGGAGAAAAATATTCTTAGTTCAATCCATGGAAGGGGGGAGGTGGACATTTCTCTCTTTGCAATTCAGGATTATTTTAAAGATAGACCATTTCTTTTCCAATATCTTCCTCAAACAGAGCTGTTAGGAATTGTCTCCCAACCAACCATCCCCAAAGAGCACGAAGCTACCCAGTATTCACCCCATATGCTCTGCTTTGAAGTGTGAAGCTGGGACGTCCCACTAGACTCTTCCGCCACCATCAAAGCCATCTCATTACGCCCAGCGCTGAGAGTTAAAGCGCGGGGCCTAACTGCTCCAACACAAACACTGCATTAACAAAGCAACCACAATATTCCTCCCCCACATGGCTAGAACTTGAAGAAATTTTTACCATATGTACACATGCACGAGATACGAAAATTTATTATGCTAGAACATCATTGAGAAGTACATTAAACATGCTGACTAGAACTGGATGTTATTCTAAGGGCCTAGAAAAAAAATAAAATGCAGCTGATCTTTATGATGAAAGAAAAGAAACATCAGGCTGAAAAAACGAGATCAAGTGTAATTCCTAAATTGCATTTTTACTGACACATTCTGTAGCCTGTTTTTTCTTGAAGTAGCAGAAAATAATTTGGGGGAGGTGGACAAAACTCTACAGTACATCTCTGGATGCTACCGTTTACTCTGTCACGTTTCATTTCTAAAGGACAAATAAGCTTACTAATAATGATTCACTGATTAAAGCATCTATGATTCAAAATGAATAGGACTTCCTAAGAAATAGTAATTCCACCTGTCTCTGAGTTGTCACTGGTATGGTGGTAAAAAATAAAGTACAAAGAAAAAACTTGCTCCATCCTATGGAAATAAGGATGAAGAAATGAGGGTAAACAGTTGGTTGATTTTCATGTAAAAATTAATCTGTAAAAATATTTTAAATGTTTATACCTAATCACTCCATTCCATTAGAGAAATTCTTGCATTTGTACACGAGAAAGACTATCCAAGAATGTTCACTGCGGCATGATTCATAGTAGGGACAAACGAGAAGTAATCTGAATGTCTACAAATAGAGGAACAGGTAAAATGTGATATATCCATACCATGATACTATACAGCAATTAAAAGGAATAAACTAAAAAAAATTAAAAGGAACAAACTAGAACTATATGTAATACCATGGATAGATTTCTAAAATATCTTGCTGAATGAAAAAGTTCTATTTTGAAAGCATTTATGTTATAAACACACACAAGCAATACTATATTGAGTTTATGAGTATGTACTTATTTGTAAACAAAAACATGAAGAAATTCTGAATTCAGAGTGTCTAAAAGCTCCTCACACCATAACCTGGCAGGGAAGGGTTCAGGGAACCAGGAATGGGGATGATGGTCAGAGGTGAACTTTAACCTTACATGGAACACTTGGAATTTTGAAAAAGAGAATTAATAAAAGTCCTAGGCAAGATCCAATAAATAAAAAGTTGTGAAGCCCTTCATTCTGCTTCTGTCTTGATGGAAAAACATGAGTAAGTTTTTCAAGATTTCTAGGTCTGTTTTTCAGCTACAGAGAAAAAATTCACCCATCCTCTATCTTTATTATAAACATAAGAGTTACATGCCTCTAAACTCTTCATATATCATATACTTTCATGGAGAAATAGGTATCCATAAAAATATATAGTACATTGGTTGTTTGGGGGTACATGTTATATATATTTTCACATCCAAGAATTTTGTTATTTCCTTGTATATGACATATACTTTCATAGAGATATATATACAAAAGCTTGTTATTCTCGTGTAGGGCATATGCTGAGATAATTACCACGTTGTGCAGACATATCATTCATTTAAAGAATTATACTTTCCTGAGCAATCTAGCATATGTTATTTATGCTGTATTCAGTAATATGAATATTTTAATCTGTCCTATGGTGTTCTCTGATTATTTCAGGTACAGATTCCATTACCCCATCTTTCTTAGGGGAAGGTACTCTATTACACTTCTCTGGTAGTCACAATAGCATTAACTATGGTAAATGGAAAGATAATAGGCACTCCGATACTATCTGGATGTTCACAAATACCTCTTCATGTAACTTCATAGTATTTGTTTAAAATAGGCACTGAATATTATTTTGCAAAGAAAAACCAATAGGAAGAAGCTATCTGCTATAGAACTTAGAATTTTAGAGATGAAAGCACTTTAGAGATCTCCTGCCCGAGAGGTTTTCAAACCTCTTGTCCTGCAATCCTTTTTCTCAAAAGAGGCCTTATTTGGAATCCTGCTAACACAAAAGGGAACTGAGGGATCCTTTCCCTTTATGGTGGAAGGGAATAGCCTGGGCCCCCACCACTCAACACCCTCCTCCACACAGCCACAGAGAATCGCTACAAGCAGTGACAGCTACTTATTGGTGGGAGGCAGTGTACCAGGACCTTTACATCCAGGCATTATTTCTCAAAATCTTCCTGGCAGGATGATAGTATTCCCCACTGAATAGAACAAAAACAAAAAGAGACTATAAAAGAGACAAAAACATTTTCCTAACATCAGCTGGCAAATAAGTAGCAGATCTGAAATTTGAACTCAGGTTTATTCAGCTCCAAAATCATTATTTTGACCTCTTAAAACTTGGCTTTCCTGTCTAGATACCCAATAGTCCTTTAGTTCATGCTGATCAAAAATACATGGGCACCTATACATACATATGTAGTACATAGGTGGGATAGAATTGGGCTGTCACTTCCTAAAGATTCTCCCTCTTAGTAAGGACCTTTTACTGCCTTCCAGGAGGCTATTGAAAGCTGGGGCTGCCCCAAAGAAGGGTTCAGATGGGACATAGGAAAGCCTTGGGAATGGCTCTGCCAGAAGAAATCTTTCTGCTGGCCAATATATCATCATTGTGTAATGCCTTCAATACAAAGCCCACTACTCACAGCTGCAAAGAGTTAATATGGCTCTTTCACTCAACCAATGCTCCCCAACTGGTGAAAGAAGAAAAAAAAGAAAAAGAAAAGAAAAGAAAAGAAAAGAAAAGAAAAGAAAAGAAAAGAAGAAAAGAAGAGAAAGAAGAAAGAAAGAAAGAAAAGAAAAGAAAAAGAAAGAAAAAAGAAAAGAAAGGAAAGGAAAAGAAAGGGAAAGAAAGAAAAGAAAAGAAAAGAAAAGAAAAGAAAAGAAAAGAAAAGAAAAAAAATGTCTACATGAGTGAGTTTGGTTTCCTTGTGCATGTTCTGCTCACACACATCTTCCTGGTCACTGACCACCAACCATACTCAACAATCTCTCAGTCATCACAAGCCTAGCCCTAACTCTTACCATGTGCTCCTTTAACAGGTCAAGTCCTCCCAGTGTCCTTCCCATAGTCCCTCTGCTCTTTGCCACCTCTCAAGGGAGACCCTACGTCCACTTCTTTAAATCTCCTTTGGGGGGGAAATGTTTTTTGCTCACTACTGATATTTCTAGATGGAGAGAGTTCTGCTGGTCTTGCTGGCTGTTGTGAGTTAAACTGTGCCCCACCTCAAATTCATATGTTGAAGCCATAACCCTCAGAACCCTAGAATATGACTTTATTTGGGAAGAGGGTCACTGCAGATAAAATTAGTTAAGATGAGGTCATATGCAGGAGTAGGGTGGGACCCTAATCCAGTATGACTGGTGTCCTCATAAAAGAGAAATTTCAGAGGCGCTACAGTGGCTCAGTCAGTTAAGTGTCTGATTCTTGGTTTCAGCTCTGGTAATGATCTCAGGGTGGTGAGTTTGAGCCCATGTCAGGCTCTGCCCTCAGTGGAGAGTCTGCTGGACGGTCGGTCTCTCTCTCTCTCTCTCTCTCTCTCTCCCTCCCCGCTGCCCCTCCCCCTGTTTTCTCTCTTTCAAATAAATAAAATCTTTTAAAAAAGGGAAATAAATTTGGACATAGACAATATATAAAGAAAATGACATGTGAACGTGAAGAGGGCCATCTGAAAACCAAAAAGGAACAGATCCTACCCTCATGGCCCTCAGAAGGAACAAACCCTGCTGATACTTAGATCTCAGACTTCTGGCCTCCAGAGCTATGATATAACAAATTTCTGTCATTTGGGGAGCCTGGGCAGCTCAGTTGGTTAAGCACTTGCCTTTGGCTCAGGTCATGATCCCAGGGTCCTGGGATTGAATCCGACATCCAGGCTCCCTGCCCAGTGGGGAGTCTGCTTCTCCCTCTCCCTCTGCTCCTTCCCTCTATTTGTGCTTGCTCTCTCTCTGTCTCAAATAAATAAATATTTTTTTTAAAAAAATTTAAATACATTCCTATTGTTTAAACCACCCAGTGTATGGCACTTTGTTACTGCAGCCCTAGGAAATAAACACTGGCCTCTCTTCCTCCTAAATTTCATTCCCTGATGGGGAGTTTGGAAGAGAAGTTGGGTTTGCATAGGCAAACTCTTCCTCCTTCTTCCTTCTTAGGAGCTAGCTGTGAGAAGGAAACATGTATTCTGGTCCACTCCTCCTTGCTAAAAGCCTTCTTGTGCTGTCCAGGGCTGCTTGTGATGGGCTAGATGAGTCTATCTAATTCTCTGGTTGAGTAAGCTCAGCTGTCAATGTTAGTTTCATCAGTATTAAGTTAGTATTTCCTCTTCTCATCTTTTTTTTACTGAAAAATTGGTTCAAAATTTGGGAAAGGAAAGAGCATACTATTTATAACAAACATCCTCCTTTCAAACCCCCCACCCCAGTCCTCATCTTTTTCTGGGCAGGGAGTGAGGTGGCCTCCTCCCTTGTTTTTTCTATTGCAATGTTATAAACTTTATGCACTGCTTCTCCGAGGCCTCTCCTTCAAGTTGTCAAAAATCCAAAAATGAACTACTTCATTTTTTTTCATCTTTTCTTGAGAGGAAGGAGAGGCATGGCAGAGGAAAAGGGAGAGAGAGAATTAAGCAGGCTCCATGTCCAGTATGGAGTCTGACGCAGGGCTCCATCCATCTCACAACCCTGAGATCATAACTTGAGCCAAAATCAAGAGTTGGAGGCTTTACCAACTGAGCCACCCTAGCATCCCCGACTGCTACTTTCTCACTCCCACTATAAAAATTCTATACCCCTCAAGGTAGCAGGTAACTCAGATTGTCCAGGAAATAGTCACGCATAGGCTATGGGGAAAGAAGCACACAGGAATTAATATCTCAAGATATTATCTTACTATATGTTTTTGGTTAACTAAAACTGGGGAATGAGTTAATACATGAATTTTAATATCAAACAATAAATTATAATTGATCTAATTAATAACAATGTTATAACCATGTTATATTACATCATTACATTACATCATTACATCATTACATGCTCTGGGTCTCCTGAAGAAGTACACCTTCACTTGACCAATGGAGAGTAGGGAGATGGGCTGGTAGATACATAAGGGTGTGAACAGACTTGGACTGATGTAGCTCATTTTACAGGCCCATCAATGTCACTAGCATCACTATGTCATTTCTTCAGAATTTTCTAATCCTAGTGACTTTGACATTAGAAGTCACTGCAAATGTTAGGAAGCAGGGATAAAAAGGAAAAGGAACTCAGGAAAAGAACTGCCAAGATAAGGAGGCACCTAGGTGGCTCAGTCAGTTAAACATCTGACCTTTGATTTCAGCTCAGGTCATGATCTCAGGGTCATGAGATCAAGCCCTGAGTTGGGCTCCATGCTCAGTGGGGAGTCCTCTTATCCCTCTCCCCCTGTTCTTCCCCCCACTTGCACACACTTTCTCTCTCAAATAAATAAAATCTTTTTTTAAAGACTTTTTAAATTTATTTACGAGAGAGACAGACAGACAGACAGACAAAGACAAAGGCAGAGGGAGAAGTAGGTTCCATGCAGGGAGTCCGATGTGGGACTCAATCCCGGGACTCCAGGATCATGCCCTGGGCCGAAGGCAGGCGCTAAACCATTGAGCCACCCAGGGATCCCCAATAAATAAAATCTTAAAAAAAAAAGAAAAGAATTGCTAAGATCTGAGGACAAGGACTCAAAAAATTAGCTTTGGTATCAGTCACCTGCTATAAATCCCTTATTAGGTTCACAGTCTCTAAAACACACCAGTGATCACATAAAATCAATCACTGGGTACTGTAAATAACTACTCAAAATTGGAAAACCTAGAGCCCTTAAACTTTGAGAGCCCCCCGGGGATACCTTTACTAGTAAAGGGTGAATGTTAATGTCTCCCACCATGATCCATGGCTTCATCATGCAGCCAGGCAGCAAAGATTTCATGCATTCCACTCACTCATCCCAAGATTTTTATAGTAATTTTGTTTTCAATATTTGCAATAAATCCTATTCAATATATATCAAGAGTGAAACAGGGAAAGAGGGAGAGTCAATACAAGGATGTGTTATCAAGCTAGTCATCATTGTGAGCAACTGAGGCTTGGCCTTGCTAGAATGGCCTCAGAATTGTCCATCTCAAGAACAAAAGGTGAGAGTATGCATCTACTAGCTCAGGTCCTTCCACTGGTCATGGCTTGCTCCACAGGGTGTTAACTTGCTTGGACTTCACATTACCACAGAGTCAAACTGAAAGAAAAGAGTGCAGCTTTTTCAAATAAGGTTGGGTTCCTCCTTAATTGCTGTGGAAAAACAGGTTAGTTTATTCCAGTTCTCTCATTTGGCCTTATCCTTCCTCATTAGTACCTCCATTTATATTGGTAGATACAATCCTGTTGCATTTATTAAACCTATAGCAATATGTATTTATGAATAATCTGGTAACTCTCCTTTGTAATTATTTTTTTAAGATTATTTATTTATTTATTCATGACAGAAAGAGAGAGAGAAGAGACACAGGCAGAGGGAGAAGCAGGCTCCATGCAGGGAGCCCGATGTGGGACTCGATCCGGGGTCTCCAGGATCACATCCCAGGCTGAAGGTGGCACTAAACCGCTGAGCCCCTGGGGCTGCCCTCTCCTTTGTAATCAAAATGTACTAAATCAATTAAGTACTTTCCTAATTCATAATCCCTTGTTTTTTCAGTTTTCTTAAAATACAGTGCCAGTATACTTAAAATTCTCAAACTCAATGCTATGTCCTAAAACTATGTTGACATATGCTTGTAAAATCAACCACTGTTTTTATACTATGGCAATGAGGGCATTGCTGATGATGGAGAGAATTATATCAGAATCCAGCATCTAAATTGACTAATCTCAACCAAATCCAGGGCTGTTTTATAAGGCAATCTCCATAGCAACTAGAGAATCAGGGTAGAAAATTCTTGAAGGGAAAGTTGTGCCTGATTTGCCAGATCAGCCCATGTTTTGACAATCTGTAATAAGGTAATCAAAGGGTCTCAAGACTATCACACAAGTGTTGACACCGTGTGAATCTGTCATGGCACATGTCCTCCAAGTCATAAAGATACTCAAAAAAAACATCTAACAAGGCTGATATTCCTAATCAAATTCATTAATGTTTTATATAATTTAAGGTAAATCAAAAAACTGAAAATCAATCATGTATGAGCTATTTCTTTATTCATATAACTTACTTAAGCTAGCACCTCATCTTTTCAATCTTCTAAATAATGTCAATTTATATGGCACTGTACAAACATTATTTCATCTGATTAATGACATAAAACAAAAAGCAAATTTCCATATCATTTATAAAATTCATAGCTATAGTCCAGACTTTTAAAGCTGAATGTTATGAGCCTACATGTTAGGTAAGCCCACTCTCACTAGAAAATTATTAGGAGAACTTGCCTGAGCCCCTTCTGCCCTGACCCCTCCCCCACATTTTCACTCAATCCTTTTCATGAAGATTTATGTGTGAATGGAAAACAGGGTCATGTTTCAGAAACACTGCCTCCCACATGTAAAAACACTGAGTAAGGAAAAAGGGGAAAACATACAGGAAGCCGTATGATCCACAGCTTATTAAAAAAATGTATAAAAGCCCAGAATTTGAGACTTAATATCTTTAATATTGAGTTGGACATAAGACAAAAAATATGTTTCTGTAAACTTACCACTGATTCCAAATCAGGTGACTTAAGTGTTCTTGAATGATCCAAATTAATTAAAAATCATCAAGAAGAATTACAGAAGTAAGGACTTCCAAGTGAAAATGAGAGTATGAATTCTTATGTTTACTTTCACTTCCTCCTAAAACCCCAGGAAAAAGATGGGAAAAGGATACTTTCTAAAAGCGAGGACTCACTCAAACAAATGGAAGAGGAGGCAATAGCATTGGAACCTGGAAAACAGATATAAGAGTGGTAGATGATTTAGTAGGCCCATGGCAGCAAAAGGACAACAGTGAAGGAACCTGACTTATGCCACAGATACTTGACAATGATCAGAAACGGCAGACCCACTTCAGAATGGAAGATAAAGGCAAAGCTCAAAACAGGGAAGCTCATGGGAATTCTGTTTAAGTAGCTGCTAGATACTAACCCCACCTCCACATTGATAGGCAAGTGCCCTGCCTCCATCCTGGCAGAAGACAAGAAGCATCTGGCACCAGGGCATGTCAGCTAGGGAATACTGGGCAGAGCTGAGGGCAGAGATGAGTAATAAAAAGAGGGGAGCTAAGAGACTATTACAAACTAAATGCTGAGACTCTACTAGCCCTCTTCCTTAATTCATTTCCTAAAACGTAGCTGTGTCTACCCTCAAGACTGGAAGATCCTTCTCTGGGGAACTTGAACAGTCCAAGAAGAAAGACCAAAAATTACTGATCTAGAGGGTCATGAAAGAAATGATCCCCTCAGATGAGTCTACAGCTGACAAACTCCACCTATATACTGAAAATATCCACTCCAGTATTTTAGTGTCTACTCTTAGGGTAAGCACCAACCAACAATCATCAGACCTCCGAGGAAAGCCTTTTAAACAAACAAGTAGGGATCCCTGGGTGGCGCAGCGGTTTGGCGCCTGCCTTTGGCCCAGGGCGCGATCTGGAGACTCCGAATCGAATCCCACGTTGGGCTCCCGGTGCATGGAGCCTGCTTCTCCCTCTGCCTATGTCTCTGCCTCTCTCTCTCTGTGTGTGTGTGTGTGTGACTATCATAAAATAAATAAAAATTAAAAAAAATAAACAAACAAGTAACCTGGGGGTGACAGTGAGGGCAGGGGTTGAAAAACAGACACAATACAGGAAGAAGAAAACATAAAAAAATTACCCACTGATATTGCATTCATGAGACATGGCCAGGATGTTATTTCAAATAATAAAATAAAAAAAACATTCAGAGAGTATACAAAAGCATCTGGAAATTAATATAAAAGAAATGAAAGCCTTACTGAAGGCTGTAATATAGAGGAAATTTGCCAGAAAGTATTATAAAAATATAAAGTGATGGGGGAAAGAGGAAAAAAATGTAGAGAATCAGTACAAGAGTTCCAATATCCAAATAATGGGGCTTCCAGAAAGAACGGGGAAAATGGAAGAAATCATCAGTGGAACAATTCGAGAGTTGTCTGGCACTGAGGAGCAAGAGTTTCAAGGATTCAAAGGGCCTAACATATATCTGGCATAATAAATGAGAATAGACCCATACAAAGGTGCATCACAGAAATTTCAGAACACTAGAAACAAAGTAAAGATCTTACAAGCTTCCAGAGAGAAATGACAGATCACATACAAAGATTAGGAATCATAATGGCTTTAAAGGTCACAACAGTAACATAAAAATAAAAGTTCAATAATACAATGTCTGCAAAATAAAGGCTTATGATTTCTAACCTAGAATTTTATACCTAGCCAAACTAACAAGTATGATAGAATAATAGCATTTTCAGACACGCAAGGTCTCAAAAATATACTCGCCCCCCCCTTTTTTAGAAGTAAATAGAAGATATGTTCCCCTAAAACAAGGGCATAACCTAAGGGGGACAAAAAAGAGAAGATATGAAATTTAGGAACCAGTGTATTCCAGTATTCCAGTGTATCTCTCATGGAGAGAGATAAAGGGAACACCCAGGATGATGGTTAAGGGAGATTCCATGATTACAGTTATCCTCAACAAATTGAGGGCAACTGGTCTAGATTGGAACAGGTCAGAAAGGTCTAGAAGACAGCTCCTTATGGAGATTAAACAGAACATTCCATATATTGAATGTTCTATCAATCTACATGTGTGGAGAGATGTCATTATTAACAGAGAGGTTGGGGTTAAACCATTGAGTGTATATAAAAAACTAGGTCAATAAACAATCAAAAATATAATGATCAATTCCAGCCAAAAGAAAAAGTTGTGCAGAAAGGGTAAAATGAAAACAACATTCTGAATACTTCATTGTGAATAATGTTTACATAGCTATAATAATGTAGCCATTAAATGTTTATCCAAATTTTGACATAATTGTATGGGGAAGAGGGAAGATTAGGAAGAGTGTGTGAGTGTGTGTATGTTGGGGGTGGGGTGAGTGGTAAAAGGAAGAGAAATCCTCACCTTCTGCAGGGAGAAGTCAACAGACAATGCCTAAAACTGAAAAACCAAGAAAGCACCAATATGAGTTGGCATTTAGATATCTGGAGTTGAATCCTATATGATAAGGCCAAAGGGCTGAAAGCACTTGGCTTTGGGAAGAAGCAAGTTAAAGTGATAGAGAAAGAGGAGTTATGTAGGTTCTTAGAGTTTTGGGAACCCTGTGAAATAGTCAGCTTTCAGCCACATGTGTGTATCACTTGGATAATAACAAAGAGGAAAAAGGAGGAAAGGAAGGAGGACAGAAGAGAGAGAGGAGAGAGGGAAGGACACAGGGAGGAAGGGGAAAAGGGAGGAAAGAAAAATTATAGAGACATAATACAGATAAAAATGAAAGAGAGCCTAACAGATCAAATGTGGTTTTTATTGAAAATGAAAACCGAAGTCCAAAACATTTTTGGAAAAGTGTAAGCTTTAAATAAATAGAGACTAGATCTCTGTGTCCCCTAGTTCTCCATTTTATATCTAATTGCCAAGTGGCAGCATGTAAAAAAGTATTCACTTTCTTTCCCCCCAAATCCCCTTTCTTCCATCATTTGTAAGTGATGACACTTTCATACCACTGCTTTGTTTCCACCCCCAACATCCTATGGTTTCTGTCCATTCTCTCCACTGTATTACCTAAGGCACCATCACCTTTCCAAACTGGTTTGCCTGCTTCCAGTCCATCCTCTAATATGTAGGCAGAGTAAGCTTCTAAAATTCAAAGTTGATCATACCACTCTCTTGCTTAAAACTCTTCTATGGTTCCCAGTGCCTTTAGTATAAGGTTTAAACTCCTCAACTTGCAATATAGGACTTCATGCTCTGACCTCTAATTACCTCTGAGGCTTCATTTTTTTTTTAACATGCCCAGGAATGCCTCTCTCATTCCAACCCATCTTTAAGTTCCAGCCAGCTACACTGACATCCTTTGCAAGTCCTCAAACTCACAGTGCTCTCACAACTGAGCCTCTGTATGGCTGTGCCCATTATCCTAAAAGTTCTTAAACTAAAATTAGATGCACAATTACATGTGTTTGTGCATATGTGTGTATACACAAATGAACATGCATAAAACTTGCAAATGATTTTGACATTATTTATAAGGCCTCTGAACATCAATTTTGAACCCCACTTTCAGAAACCATTCCTTAAGTTAAAAGCAAGCTTACAGTTGCTATAAAAAAGTTCTGAAATATATTATTCAGGATATTTGCATATAAAGCATACATGAATTACACATATTAACATTAATTATTTTTCATGTCACTAGAATGTTCTCCATTGCCCTTCTTCCCAAAGAAAGTTAGTTAACGTATTATCCTAAAGTTGATTTCCGTGAGAAGGGATTACCCTAAGCGAAAAACATCCCTTCACTGTTCTGAGAACAGTAGAGTCCTAGAATTTGAATACTTCTACCTCATAAGAATGCCTGAGCATGCTGTTACAACAACAACCAAAAAAAAAAAAAAAAACTTAAAAAAATTGGATGATATTAGATGAACAGCTGTGTAGAAAGGGGAATGTAAAAATAAAAACTGCATGTTGCAGCATCAAAATAGTAACCATATACAGTATATGACTGTTTTTAATCAGATGAAGATTGAAGCTATTACATTTCAAATCAAATGTTATAAATTAGTTTAAGAATGCAGCTGAGCTCTCATTTAATTAGAAATGTCCATGTTTAAATCATGAGGTACAGTAGCTGCCAATGAAGCAAAAGGGCAAGGGAAGGGAGAAATACTGTGTCCAGACCCTCCGATTGTCAACTGTCTCCTACGCAGGATGAACATCTGGGGGTGGACTAGTCCTGATGTAATGAAGAACTTCATGTACTAGCTAATTTGAGACTTAATGTAATTGAACATAATTGTTTTGAAGACAATTAAAATCATTATTCTGGTCTGGACAATTCTGAACTCTTCATTTTTGTGTGAAATGTATTCCCCCCCCCCCCGACCCTGCTGAATCTTAACCCTTCCTTGGATAAAAAGTGCAGCAAATTCTGGGCTAAGACTGCCCTGGTAAATAAATCTTTAGGTTGTCAGGTCACATAAAACGCACAGGCAGTAAGGTGCTCCTCTGGAAACAAGTCTCCTTCCCTGATGCTACTACTTGATGTAACTCCATCAGAGTCCAAATCTACATCCCAATTGTTAGACAATTCAGTATTAAATAAAAGTGAGGCAACATCACACAGGGACTTGAGGTCATACAGAGAAAAATGCAATTATCCTAAGGCGGACTTTCCCCCAAAGGTTATGAGGCTCTGCATCTCGTAATTAACCACGGTGCAGCTAGACAGTCCAGGCAAAAGGTCTTTCTTTTCTCCCAATTTGCCTAATTCAAAAACACCTCAAGTGACATAGCTCAAATTTTCCAAATTAAACTTACCCCTGGGGCTTAAATCAAGCATGTGACAGTTCCGTTCTAAAGCAAATCTTAAAGAGAGTTGTGCATAGGAAAGAAAAAAAAATCAGAGGAAACAGGGGTAGGAGTTAACATTTAAGTGGTTTTTCAACCTCATCATTACCCCTGCTCAAGAAAATAGGACACAGATGGGCAAAACACACCATTGTTCTGCCCTGAAGAGTCTAAGGAACTCATTAGAAACTACTGTTGTTTCTCATGATCTATGGTGAATCTATAAGGGACAAAATGGTTGATTTGCCCCATCCCATGGCATTTAGAGCTCCACAGTGTTGTGGGGTGGAAAGTGGAGAAATAAGGCACAGTGACTAGCTATCCACTGCAACCCATGAGAGCCTATTGCTGATGTTAATTCTTCAAGGTCAACTCTTCCCAGGGAGTCGACAAATGATTGTATTATTACAAACTGTCCTGATTTGTGAAAAATGGTTTCCAATAGGAATGACACACTACCCTAAACTTTCTCTTACTTCTGGCCACAGCTCCACACTCGCCCACAGAGAGAGCGTAAGTGGGAAAGAGGTTCACTGATCCCAGGCAAGAGTGGATCCCCTCTCGAACCTCCATAGTGATAGACTTACAGGCCCCCAAGTTGTAGCCAGAAGAGAATTACCTTAACGTGTGAAACTGCAAAGAGCAATCATTAAACTTTCAATTGCATCCAAAGAAGCAGCTATAATTTTACTGTCCCACCAGTTGTTTTTCTTTTGCAATCTGTACAAAGGTTGTTTTTAACCAAATAAAGAAAAATAAAAGATCCAACAGTTCCCTTCACCTCACCTCCGAATTGTCATCAAGTTTCACATTTCTGCCAATTCTTTATTCCTCAAAGTGGAGAAATTATCAGTCTTAAACAACTTTGTATTTTTTTCACTTGGTTACTTTAAATTTTTTCAATTTTATCAAATTAATCTGATAAAAGTCCATGTTATTTTCAGAATACTTTATGAATAATTACATTAAAATATACATTCATTTTTCTGAAGCATAAGTATTTGATTTTTGTTTTTGTTCAGTAATCAAATTTTTTTCTTCTAAGATTTTTATTATTTACTTATTCATGAGAGACACAGGAGAGAGAGGCAGAGACACAGGCAGAGGAGGAAGCAGGCTCCATGGAGGGAGCCCGATGCGGACTACAGGATCACACCCATCATTATACCTAAGTACATATTATAGACACCTATAATACTACTACTTTGAGTTTTCATTAGTGTAATATGACCATTTTAAAAATAAAGATAAACAACAAAGAAGCAAATTTTACTTCCTATGATTAACATTCAAGATAATCTGTTCTGTGTTTGCTGGAAGTTATCAGTCCGCTCTTTGCTCTCCAAACAAATATGCCTTTTGAAAGAAGACACTTGGGAATCCCTGGGTGGCGCAGCGGTTTGGCGCCTGCCTTTGGCCCAGGGCGCGATCTTGGAGACCTGGGATCAAGTCCCATGTTGGGCTCCGGGTGCATGGAGCCTGCTTCTTCCTCTGCCTGTGTCTCTGCCTCTCTCTCTCTCTCCCTGTGTGACTATCATAAATAAAAAAAAAATTTGAAAGAAGACACTCTGCTAAGTTGAAATCAGGTTTATTTAAAAATATTTTGAACCCTTTACTAAACAATATTAAGATAATATAAGCTTTACTAAACAATATTAAGATAATATAAGCTTTTCTTTAAACAATTATGATCCTTCCAATTCAAGTTGTCCAATTAAACCCAACAACATCCCTATGAGAAAAGGAGCTCATTTCATTTCAACCCATGAACTAACCTAAGATTTCAGGGTCCCAATCCAAAGCACAACTGCCTAGCTTATTTCAATCCATGCCAACCTATCAGTGAAATCAAAGCTGATTTCAATACTATTACTTCACAGGTTAAAACTAGAAAAGGTTTCCTTAACCACATAAAATATGAGATCATCTTCAGTGAAAGAATATTTAAATCTTAGATCCCAATGTTCATTTTAATAAAGAGGAAATGGGAAGTGTTGGAAATATACATGTTCAGAACAATAATGAAATGAAGTTTGGGGGTACACTCTCTTGAGTATTCAGATTTATACAGGAAATCAATGATTAAAGAACATTCACATCTACCTAAAGCTTATCTTTCATCAAAAGACATCTATGTAAACATAGAAGCTGAAATCTTACCTAACTCATTAATAGAAGCTGCTATTGTAATAACTGGTCTTATGCAGTCTTGAAAATGAAAATATATTGAGCATCAATACTTCAGGATATTTCTGCCCTGTAAAGAAAACAACATATATTTGAAAGAATTTTTTTCTCTGATGAAATCTTAATAATTTATTTCTTCTGTTATAATTAAATTTAGCTTGATAGAAAAATTCTGGGATTTGACCTCTGAAGTGACATTGACTAATCATGAAATTCATGGGTAGTAATGTCTACTTCTTACAGCGTTACTTTATAAACAGATCTGGTTATTATAAGACCAGATGGCTCAGTTCAGATGCTAGCCTTTGGTGTCTACGACTAATCATCTCTTGGACTTGCTACTGGGCTTGCCAAAGTTCTCTTAATTTAGTCTAAGATGGTAGCCTCTTTCTTTCTTTCTTTCTTTCTTTCTTTCTTTCTTTCTTTCTTTCTTTCTTTCTTTCTCTTTCTTTCTTTCTTTCTTTCTCTTTCTTTCTTTTTCTTTCTCTTTCTTTCTTTTTCTTTCTTCTTTTATTTTTTTTAATTTTTATTTATTTATGATAGTCACAGAGAGAGAGAGAGAGAGAGAGGCAGAGACACAGGCAGAGGGAGAAGCAGGCTCCATGCACCGGGAGCCCGACGTGGGATTCGATCCCAGGTCTCCAGGATCGTGCCCTGGGCCAAAGGCAGGCGCCAAACCGCTGCGCCACCCAGGGATCCCTCTTTCTTCTTTTAAAAACACACACACAGAGAAAGGCAGAGACACAGGCAGAGAGAGAAGCAGGCTCCCTGCAGGGAGCTTGGTGTGGAACTCCATCCTGGGACTCCAGGATCACACCCTGGGCCGAAGGCAGATTCTCAACTGCTGAGCCACCCAGGCATTCCGGTAGCCTCATCTTTCAATCGTCAAATCACATCACTCTAAATACTCTCCTTCTCAATCTCATCCTCTAGGCTTTGTCAATTTTTCCTTCCAAAATGCACAGAACAAACTGCCTGTATCAAAATCTGACATCTTGGAAAAACTAGGATAGGCCAATTAGTGCCTGAAGCACAGGTTTCTGGGATAGATGCACCTGTCCATTAGAAACTGTTCTGTCTCCACCATCTCCTTTTCAGAGGCCACCAACAGCCTTCATATGTTAACGACTTCCAGCTTTTGGTGGCTTGTGACTCACTTGAATGTGTAACCTGGAGGAGAAAGCTGCCATACACTTGTATGGCAGCCGCATGTTACCCCAAAGTTATTTTTAAAGTTTACAAGCCTGGTTCAGCCTCCTTAAAAGTCCCCCTTAAGCCTACAAAAGCAAATTCAAAGTGAAGGACAAAAGTTTTCAGGCAGTAATTAAACTGTTAGCTATGCTATTATACCTTTGTCGCTCTGTCCCTTGGCAGCCTAACAATTAAACTTTTCAGAAGAGAGGAAAAATAAGTTATACATAGGAACTACAGAGTTTACAGCAGGCCTACACTATTAATTTTAATAACATGAAAAGATAAACATATGTCACTCACTCATAGCCAAGTGAGCATCTACAGAGCCCTGCCCTGGTATAAATCTAAAATTTATAACTCACTCGGGTTCCTTTATCTGAGGCATTTTAGGCTATTTAAATATTTTCACATTGCTTAATCAGAAAATGTATGATTTCTCATTCATATGGATGCTACAGATTTAGTCCACTTATTTAAAAATAAATGCATTTAAAATAATTGTAAAACAACAGGTCATTTTCTTGGCTAGTGCCACCTTCTCTCATTTTTAAAACCATAAAAGATGAAGCAAGAACAAGATTATGCAACCTCTTATTTTACGTATTTTTTCAACATACTCTAGCTCCTGGAAGAAAAGAGATGATTTTTTTTTATCCTAAATTTTCTTCTTAAAAGCTTTTTATTCTCAGTTTCATATGATACAATTGAATCAAATGCTAAAAGAATGAAACACTCTTTCCTGCAATTTCTTAAGCATGCTTATAGGAAAAAATTACTGCTGGCAGAAGGAACCGTCAGTATGAATCTCAGCAGAAGTAAATTGTTTGGTATTTGTAATGGAGTATAATAGCTATAATTCCACTTGAGCTGCTGCCACTAATAAGCTGATAAAAACTGTGAGTTAAGACCCAGGTGTCCATCAGTATACAGCTTCCACAAATGTCTCTGCACATTCATTTAATCACAGAGACAGGTAACCCAATCCCATTAGAGGTACTGTGTCTGACAATGAGAGGCCCAAGCTGGCTCTTCCCACAAAGAGAATGCAAAAGCACAGCTGCACACTGACTCCAGAGGAGTTTTCTTATCAGCAATTATCAGGAATTTTCTTAGACATTTCCAGCTCCTGCAGTTTGTAAGACAGTAACTTAAATGTGTCCATCATTACAAGTGGGTTAAGGGAAAACACTTCTTTCTCATGAAAAGTAGTCACCAAATCAAAAATGACTCAGAAATTAAAATACACTGGAATGCTTCAGGATTATGACCTTAATGCTCACCTGTTGACAAAAAGCTGATTTAATAACAAAGCAATTCTATTTAAATGATTCGAAGTCTGGGGCAGCCCAGGTGGCTCAGTGGTTTAGTGCCGCCTTCAGCCCTGGGCATGATCCTGGAGACCCGGGATCGAGTCCTACATCAGGCTCCCTGCATGGAGCCTGCTTCTCCCTCTGCCTGTGTCTCTGCCTCTCTCTCTCTCTGTATGTCTCTCACGAATAAATAAATAAAATCTTTAAAAAAAATGATTCGAAGTCTGAATATACTGCGTTGTGTGTGTGTGTATGTGTGTGAAAGCAAAACAACTGGTATCTAGAACTGTGTGTCATCACATGAACCTTTTTACAAGGGTAAAATAAAGAGTAGTATCTCTCATTGGAAATACTGGCCTAGGGAGTAAGGAGGCTTGAGTCCCAGGCTTCTGAATTACTGAGTGATCTTACACATATCACTTAAGTGCAATTGCCTAAGAGTTTTTATATGGGAAAAAATGGAGTAGAAATAATGTTGTAACGAAGGCATGCGCTTTGCTGGCAGGAGAGCTTTGAAAAGTAGCTGGTATTTGACAAGTCTATTTTTTATTTAGCCTGCTGAATAAAAGGCATAATGTACAATTATTCTCATTCTATTAATGATCAAATAAATGGCCCATGAGGGAAACATTAAACCTTTATGTAAATATATCCTCCTCAGGAGCCTGAAATCCTGAACCAATGCTCATCTCAGACACTCACCCTCCAATGTGAATAAGTGCATTGCTGAGCTTCTGTGGGCTTTCAGAAAGAGCACATGTGCACATAAGAGATCTATCTTGCATCCTGGAGTCCTGTAGAAGCTGTAACAAGCTGCACAAGAACAAGGAGGAAAGTCTAAGAAGAAGAAAGAGTGTTCTACAGCACTATCTGCACAATACAAAAATTATTGTATCAAAACACTCCATATTTGCTTCAATTGTCTGTTGTTCCTACCATTATTTTTCAAGAAGAGGTGTTTTTGCTACGTTCTCAACCATGGATTTTCTTTTGGCTTCTGAAATATTTAGTAAACAAGAAGCCACACGGAGCCCCAGTCTAGAAGAAGACATGGTGATTTTTCTAGAAAAGGAGAAAAATCATGGTTCATTTTGGTCTCTATGTCTCATTCATATTTTCATGTTCATCAACCATAAAAAAGTAGATATTTTTTAGAAACCAGGCAGTCATAATATGAACAATTCACCATGTCATTCCTGGAGAACATCTAAAAGATAAAATCCTCAGAGTGAGTCAACTGGGAAGTCAAATCTTTGTGGTCATGCACATATAAACATGCGAACATAGTTACAATACTAGAAAATATAAGGAAAGTTTGTCAGCCTAAATTGTCATGTAAATGCATATATTTATTAAAGTATGTTATTTCCTTTTTTATGTTATTTCCTTTTAAACATCATGTTCCTTAGATTATCCCTGTTTTCAACGTCTATTCTACTTAAATAAAATAAGCATGATCTTCTTGTTAAATGACTTACTATGGAAATGAAGATTCTTATAAAAACTACTTTTCTGGCAAAAAGATAAGTTCTCTGTATGGGCCATGTAATAGACAATATATGAACAAATAAAAGGGACTCATCTGGGTGCTGTAAGTGAAAACTAACTAAATTCCTCTCATACTTTAATCTCCAAAATTCCCTTTTCAGTTTAAAATCTTTTCACAGGACTCTCTTCCTTGAATTGAAATCTGACATAATAGTCTATGTGAATCAGTAGAGCCAAAAAAGTGACTGATGTCCTTTAGTTGAAAGTGGATTAATCACATAAGTTTTGGAGGTTGCTTTGGTTCTTTTTGGTACTCTACAGTGGCATTTTTCAACTCGTTATCTCTTCATGTCTCAAATATTATGAACTAAAGAAATTTAAATATCTGAAAATAACGAAGAAAAATTCCCCTTTTCAAAATCAGGCCATATTTTGGTCTCTTTTGGTCTCTTTTAAATATCCTAACTAAAAATAAATGTGGCCCTCACGAATTCAGGCAACAAATTATTTCATAAGGGTTATTTTGTATCAGGTAACGTTCTCAGGGTGGGGAACACCCCAGTGCATGGTGTACGAGTTTGAGACTCATGTTAAGCTTTAGGGTTTAGGCTCAATTGTGCCCTGGTACAAATAGCAGTACCGCCGGGGCTTAAATCCTTTGGCTTTGGCTCCTGTTCTAGGACTGTCCATTGGCCTAACCGTCCTCACCTAAGAGGGGACGCAGGGCTCCACGGCTGGTCCAGGTTTGAGTTGATGGCCACGACTCTTCATCTTGCGACCATCACCTCATGACCAAATTCATCAAAATACCGTCATTAGGTTTTTGCAGACATTAATAACATTGTTGCAATAGAGCAGCAGCTCAGACCCCTCTCGTCTCTACGTAAACAAAAAATTGCTTTACACAAGGGGTGTGGGCGTCTTCTGGCTTTCATTTGTTTTCAGTGTGTTTATGTAGCTTAATTGTCTCATCAGGCACTTTCCCAACATAATTATGCTTTGTAACAAATGGTGTTTATGGCAACCCCTAACAGTGCAAAAGAAAGGATTAGTTTCATCCTCTCATTCCACATTTCGATTCCCTGTGGACACTTAAATCACACAAAGATGGTGTTGGGGAAATCTACCTTCACCGCGAAAGCGGAGCGCAGTCAGGCTGCTCAGCGGAGTCGGGGTTTCTCCGCTCTCCGCTCTCACAGCCCCGCCGAGCAACCGCGCCAGCGCCCCGCGGTTTCCGAGGACGCGCCCCGGCCGGCCGCGCAGCCCCCAGTCAGCGCTCGACCCCTCGACCCCGCGGCCCCGAACCGGGAGCCCGCCCGACCCGCCCCTGCGCACGCGCCGCCCTCCGCGCTCGCGGGGCCGCCAGGAGGCTCGGCGGGGCCGCGCGGGGGCTCGGCGGGGGAGGGGGGCTCGGCGGGAGCGCGCGGGGGAGGGGGGCACGGCGGGGGCGCGCGGGGGAGGGGGGCTCGGCGGGGGCGCGGGGGGAGGTGGGCCTCGGCGGGGCGCGGAGGGGGCTCGGGGGGTGCGCACGGAGGCTCGGCGGGGGCGCGGGGAGGCTGGGGGGTAGGTGGGGCGCGCAGAGGCTTGGCGGGGGGGCGGGGGCGCGCGGAAGCTGGGAGGCACGGGGGATCCCTCGGCGGGGGCGCGCGGAGCCTCAGCGGGGACGCGCGGGGGCGCGAGGGGGTTTGGCGGGGTCGCGTGCTGCGGGGCACCCGCCCTGGGAAGGCTAACGCGAGGGACGGGGCGCGGGCCTCGGGGCAGTGCCCCGCCGCGAGCAGCATCTGGAGCCGGGGGCGGGGGGACTGGCAGGCCGGCTCGGCTCGGGAGGCAGCGCCCGCAGCGCCGCCCGCGGAGGGCCCGACCCGCGCGCGCGGCCCCGGGTGTGCGCGCAGCCCCGCCGCCGGCCCCGCCCCCGCGCCGCCCCCGCGCCCGCCCCGAGCGCTCTCCGCAGCCCCCTCCCGAGGAGCCGGCCGCCGGGCCCTTGCACGTCTTGCCTGGAGTCGCCTTTGCGCCCCCTCTGGCTTCGCGTGGGAGTCCCCACCAGGGTCTTTTGTACACGCCGCCTTTTTAGGATGGAAGGACGAGGCGGGTCCCGGCAGAGCCGGCCCGGCGGGGGGCTCCGCGCGCACCAGCCGCTCCCCGTGGTCTCCGGGCACTTCCCGCACTGCGGGCCGCGCGGCGCGGAGGGCTGGGCCCACCCCAGGGCGAAGCAGTACCAGCACCTGCCCGCCCCGTAACTCCAGAGTGACAAGCCATGTGAACCAGGCATTTAAGCGTCTCCCTTTTTTCCCTAGGCCAGTGAACCTTGAGAACACATTTCTCCTACAAAAAACCTGATTTTTTGAAACACATAGATAGCAGGGATTAAATGTCACCATTTTGATCCAATTTCGTTCCTGGAGTGAAATAATCACTAAATAACCACTTTGACGGAATAAATTAATTTTTAGATCTATTTTTTTAATTTTCTAATTATACTTTTTAAACACAGATTTGAGGAAATTAACATTTATGTGGACATTTGGTTTCTAGCCTAATGTGGCATAAAAATAAGTAACATAATGAGTGTTAAAAAAAATCAGGTTCATGATGCTTCTCACATCATCATCATTGTACTTAGATGTCACAACAGTATTATGTGCGATTGTGTCAGATCCAGCCTTCTCCATCTCGGAGTGTTGGCAGGTAGGAGGGTTGTTGGCAAGAGGAGGGGTGTTAACCTCAGGATCCTGGATTCATTCCAAGGCTGGTAATTACATTCTGCCAGCCAAAATTCATCCCATAATTTTAATTGGATAAATCCTTTCTGGCCTAAGCTACTGCTATGCCTGTCAAACTGTTGCCACATTTCACCCCAGAGGTGTCTGTGTTTTAGTTGCAAGAATCAGTCCCTTTGAGGTTGGCTTATCAATTTAAATCCTCAAAATGCTTTGGGATCCTAAGGAATTAAATATATATTTAGGTATTTTTCCCCCACTGAACCTACGATAGATACACATAAAATAGACATATACCCATACGAATGCCTAAAAACCAACACTCTAATGTCACTCTAATTTCAAAATAATTTTACTAGGCCGATGTCCCTAACTTTCTCTTCTCTCCTTTAGAGAGCTTTTACTGATGGTAGCATTAGCTCCCAGTTTGCAAAAAGTACTGCGGTGTCCAACATTTCCTTCCAAGGAGGACGACGGAGTGGAAGGCCCGGTATCTCACCTTTCAAAACAAACCTATGATGAGTCTACTTGCTACAAGGGAAGACAGTCACATTCCATCTAGTCTTACCTGTTCCTCCAAAAAACAAAAACAACAACAACAACAAAAAAAAAACGGGGTGACACTGAGGGACCCACAGTTCTAGCTGTAACAACTGCTAGAACTAAAGCTTCTTCTCACTCTCCTGATCCTCCCTGTGAGAATGTCTCTCCCTTTACAGGGCTGCTGGGGCGTTAAGGAAAATAACATTTCTGAAAGCATCAACATCCAGCAGTTACTCAGTGAGCCTTAATCCGCTTCTCCACTCTACTGAGGTCAGACATAAATGGAGAGAAGGCAGGCAGGGTCTCAGTGTTCTTTGTGGAGGAAGGCAGCGTCCGCCCCTGCCTGCGGACTGTAAGCCTGTCTAAGACAAGGAGATGGATACCAGCAAGTCTGATGGAAAGTTCAGCAGTAAGACTGGAAAGTCTTATTTTGCTCTTTTCAAGAATTGAAAAGCACCCTTGGTATTGCTTTAGCTCAGCCACACGTAATCCTGCCTTTTTTGCTATTTAAAAGAGCTCTATGTCAGATTTACAATGTATGAGCATCAAACCTCTCATTATTTAGCTTAGCGTGCTTTGGAGTAGTTTTCCATACTTTCTGGGTGAATGAGTTATTCTGACTCCTCGTAATCTCCCACTAAATCCACGTTCAGGGCATTAGTTCCTTTGATTATTACGATTCCTGTCAATAATAATAATAATAAGAAGAAGAAGAAGAAAAAGGAGAAGAAGAAGAAGAAGAAGAAGCAGCAGCAGCAGCACTGGAAGAGAGCATAGCTCCAAGTCCCAGTGTCAGTTCTGATACCTGTTTCCTAACACTCCCCTTGGTCCCTTGTGAGACAAAGATAGCTTTCTGTACCCTTGAGTTTCATTTTTGAAAGCAAGGAGAACCTAGGTCTTCTAGGAGCCTTCCGTGGCCCCTCAGAGCTAAGGTGGGTTAAAGGGAGAGGCTGTGCTCTAGTTCGGCTCCACAGGGCTACAGGAATGCAGAGCTCAGGCACTGCTTGATCAAGGTGAGGAAGTGAAGCATTCACCTCACATGCAAAATTTAAGTGGGTGCCAAAAAGCGTGGTAATGCAATATCCTAAAAAGTCAAAATTAATGTAAAATAAGAAATCCGTGGCGGACAAAATGATGACATTTTAAGTAAAACAGAACCTTACCCTGTACTTGTCCAACCCGGTCACCCTCACTTTACCCTGATCCCTGCCCTGTGGTTGTGCTCCCCTTTGAACCAGCCTGCTTCTGATTGAAGGGGTAAGAGGAAACTGCACCACTTTGCCCTGCCTGCATCCTCTCTTTGGGCCCCCCAAATGGGCAAAAACCCAGAAATGTCAAGGGTAGAAATTTCCAAGCCAGTGGTTATATATAATTTGTAGTCTGTTCAAGAGTTTTCTAGACCTCCATATACAAGAGACTTGGCCAACTTACCACAAGAGAAGGCAAATCCTTATTAGAAGAAAAGAATTAGCTCCATTAACTAAATGCATTTCCTTACCTATTTACCTGCTACATTTCAAAATATGGTAATTAGAAAGTTTCCTATTAGGAACATTGAAATAATGTTTTAAAGATCATTTTAAATTAATGCTAGGAGTCTGTTTTCAATCTTCATATTCTAGCACTTACCTCTGCTCAGGAAAATGTGAGAATTTCTCATAGAAAGACAGAAATCTAGTAATCTTTTTAAAGATCTATTTATTTACTTGAGAGGGAGAGAGAGAGAAAGAGACAAATAGGGGGAGGAGCAGAGGGAAAGGAAGAGAATCCTCAAGCAGACTCTCTGCTAAGTACCTGGATCCCAGGACCCTGAGATCATGACCTGAGCTGAAATCGAGTCGGACACTGAACTAACTGAGCCACTCAGGCACCCCAGAAATCTAGTTCCTAATGCGATTTTTTTTCTTTTAACATTTTACTTTTGCCGTATGTTTGCACTATATCAAATTACATTCTCCCTTCTTCATGAAACACGAAAAGATTTCATTTCCTCTTTCATATAAATATGGTCTGATAAATGAATAATTTAAAAAGGTGACTTTAGTTATCATTCCAGGACAAGCACAGAAGTGGTTTTAATTACTTGTTTTAAACTATTTGAATCATGTGACATTATGAAATATCTGTTCTATTAGTCATTTTCTAAAAACAGCAAATGGGTTTCACTGCTGCCATTTTTAGTTTGTAAAAATTAATTTTTAGTTTTTTTAAATGAGTAAAAGGAGTTTAATGTCCAGAAAGAAGTCATAACAACTAAGAGAAACACCTCCATTGCCCATACACTGCTGCCTTAATTATGGGAAATTATCTCCAGCCATTTTTGTCTTAATAAAGGAAAGAAAAAACCCACAAGATTTCCAGAATTAACCTACATTTTTGGGAAATGTCTTTCCCTTTACACAATATGGATTTGGTTGGCTGAATTTATCATAAAAGACCAGTAGACTAGAATGTAAGCATCCTTATTAGCTTAAATTGGAATCACTTGTTATGCATTCTATTCATTCATACAGGGACTATCTCATGTAACTAGGCAAAAATTAAAAGTCTGTGACCTATCCACCCCTTAATTCATTTTTTGCCTTTTTATACCATGTACTCCATGTTTTATGCCACACATTCCTTTTTATTCCATGTGGTCATTCAGTTGTGCATTCCTTTAATATGCAACCTAGGCATTGAATGCAATGAAATGTCTCCTAGAGGCTTTCTCCAAAGCTGTCTTTTATAGCTATTAGTCAAATCGCAGATGAAAAACAGTTCCTAAAATAGACTTTGATTTTTTGCGGAAAATTTGTTCTAATTTATGGGACTACATTAAAATTTTTTCTTTTTTTTCTTTATTTATTTATGATAGAGAGAGAGAGAGAGAGGCAGAGACACAGGTTGAGGGAGAAGCAGGCTCCATGCACCAGGAGCCCGACGTGGGATTCGATCCCGGGTTCCCAGGATCGTGCCCTGGGCCAAAGGCAGGCGCTAAACCGCTGCGCCACCCAGGGATCCCTAAAATTTTTTCTAAAACTATAATTCACAAAGTGTATCTTATCATATTCAGAAAAATGCTGGGAATGCTTAGAAAAGTTTTTCCCTAGGTAACATGAATTTTGGTTGTGTTATGAGGTTTTGTTAATATTTACTCTAAAATGACAACCACTGAGTGATGACACCAGTTTTCATTAAGAAAGATAATACATCTTGTGACTTACCCAGTAGTGGCCACTCACGCTCTGCGCAGTAGTAGGCACTGTTGTTCTTAATGTCCTATGTATATGCAAGAGAATGTCAACTCATTGATTCTAAGAGAGTAACCTCCTATATGCACAGGAATCAGAGACCTTAGACAGAAGCATTCCTGTGATGTCTGCATGTCCTAATCACGTGTGTGTTCAGAGCCATTCCTTGCATTGAAAATGAGCTCTTCATGGGAATGCCTGGGTGGCTCAGCAGTTAAGCATCTGCCTTCAGTCCAGGGCGTGATCCTGGAGTTCCGGGATGGAGTCCCACATTGGGCTCCCGGCATGGAGTCTGCTTCTCTCTCTGCTTATGTCTCTGCCTCTCTCTCTGTGTGTCTCTCATGAATAAATAAATAAATAATATTTTAAAAAAAAGAAGAAAGAAAAGAAAAGAAAAGAAAAGAAAGAAAGAAAGAAAGAAAGAAAGAAAGAAAGAAAGAAAGAAAGAAAGAAAGAAAGAAGAAAGAAAATAAATGAGCCCTTCAGGAGGAGAACCATTTCTGCTTTTGGTCAGATCTTTAAGTTCTGTCTCTGTAGGACATTCAAACTGAAGGTTCCAATGAAGTTTTTCTTGCTGATTTGTCTTTTATTGTATACTGTAGTGTTTGAAGGGATTAACTTTTTATTTATATATTTTTTAATATTTTATTTATTCATGAGAGACACGCAGAGAGAGAGAGAGAGAGAGAGAGAGAGAGAGAGAGAGAGGCAGAGACACAGGCAGAGGGAGAAGCAGGCTCCATGCAGGGAACCCGACGTGGGACTGGATCCTGGGTCTCCAGGATCACGCCTTGGGCCGAAGGCGGCGCTAAACCACTGAGCCACCCGGGCTGCCGGGGATTAACTTTTTAAATGTTATTTTTCATTGCATTTAAATAGAAAATGTCTAATTTCTTAAGAAGAGGTGAACAAGATTAATTTTTTGTTGCTATTGTTTTTAATGTTTTCTTTATCCTACCTTGTAGCCTCTCAGTTACTATGCAACTCCTTTAGCTTGAAGTTCTGTGTTTTTTGGAAAGGATTTGAAAATACAAATTCAAAAAATAAATGAAAATACAAATTCACAGAAGTTCAGGTCAGAAAAGACCTTAGAGATCATCTGACACCCTCATCATAACCTTTGTTCAAACAATATCTGATCTGGAACAAAGAGACCATAGAGGTGGAAGCAGAGCTTGTGATGAAGCAGGGGTAGGGGTGGGTGCTGCAGGTCACCCTCACACTTTGCCCCTGCTACTGCAAAGTGCCTTTGAAAAGTACCAAGGAATTCAACCACTTTTCTGGGGCTTGAAATCCTTTTTACAACTGCGTATATATTTCTCATCTTTTGAAGATAAACCCTCTATCTTGAAATAAGTCTATGATGCTGTCTCAAAAACACAAGCACTGTGAAAAATCAACACTACTTTAAATTGTTGGGTTTTAACAATAATTTCTGTGGAAGAAAATGAATATGAATGGATATTCAAATCTGAAATGATCCATCAAAGGTTTTCATTAATAATATTCAAGGAAGTATGATACAGAAACCTGGAAAGATCATGATTTGGGGGAAGGAGAAAAAAGGATTCAAAAAGGTGCAATCAGACCATTTCATCCAAGCAAGGATGAAAGTGGCTTAGTTCCTGCCTCCCTAACCAGTTCTGAAGGCTGTTAGCACAGCCTTGGCTTTCCTGGTGCCTCTGCCACTTTATCATTAGTATTTTCATGGCTCTATTTGGGGTACAATAATGGCAGCATTTCCCAAAGGAGATTTCTGTATTTTATTTAGATATGGGGCCCATTCTTCTTTTCTGCATTCCCCATCCAATTTTTTAAAATCTCATGGTATGTCATTTGACCTATGGACTAAATTCTGAATGACAACAGAACTGGATTGGAACAGGGGTTCAGCTTTTTGTATTTTAAAACTGAATTTAAATTACAAATATAAAAATATCAAATGAGAAATATATCATGAAAAGACATTTTATAAATCATAATCAAATTATATCAAATATTCAGTTTGATAGCTACTAATTTTACTTAAGTAAAATTCAACAATTGTTAATCTTTGGGTTCTCTTCATTTGTTAATGTACAACATAAGAAACCCCAGTGTTTTATGTCCCTAAAGCACTCATATTATTATGTGATTATTCAAATTATAAAGCATTCTTAAATTACTTAGATCTAATTAGATTGCCTGAAACTTGTTGATAAACGTAGAGAAGGTTAAGGAAAAAATATTTTAAAAATCTGTCCCTGGGGGGAAAAAAAAAAATCTGTCCCTGGGATCCCTAGGTGGCTCAGCGGTTTGGCGCCTGCCTTTGGTCCAGGGTGTGATCCTAGAGTCCCAGGATCGAGTCCTGCGTCGGGCTCCCTGCACGGAGCCTGTTTCCCCCTCTGCCTGTGTCTCTGCCTCTCTCTCTCTCTCTCTCTCTCTCTCTCTCTCTGCATGTCTCTCATGAATAAATAAAATCTTTTTTTAAAAAAATCTATCCCGGGTACAACCAAAAGAAGTTATTGACATAGGAAATAACCAATTGGAAGACTATATTCTGCAGACTAACTTGATCTTCTCAAGTATGTCCACCCTTAAAACAAATGCCAAATAATATATTAACAGGAATATATTATATTTTGTTCATTACAGTGAAATCACATATCTGTAACAACACAACTTTTGTGTATATTTACTTTGTATTGTGATTTTTACTGATAGCCCTAATATCAACCTAAGAATATACAGCATTTAATATATCTAATTGACTGACTTTATAAAATGTAGTTTTAAAACTAAAGGCAACCTTTAACATATCTCATCAAATACTTGAAGGGTGTGAAACCCAGACCTAAAGAGGTAAAGTGATTACCACTCTTTTACTTTAATATCACTCTTCTACTTTAAGTTTTGATGGCTGAAGGGTGAAGCCCAAGGCCCTTCTCAGCAGGACCCCATTCTACTTTTTTAAGAGTTTCACTTATCTTTCCCAACCTCCTTCCTCTCTCTGATCTGACACCACAGCAGCCTACTGCTCACCAAGCACACTCTGGACTAATGTTTGTCTCTGGCTTAGCTTGTGCACTGCTCAAAATTTCATTCTATGACCTCCATCCCCCCACAGAGTGAACAACCCCCATCCCTGTGTAGCCTTCCTGAATCCTGCCCTTTTCTCTGGTATTTATTATTCTCTTCTGTGTTCTAGAACATCCTACATTTAACACTGAAACACTGATCACATACTGTTACATTATTTCATAGGTCCCCATTGTCTCATGCTGAACAGGAATTGGATAATTTTTGTCTTTTTAATCCATAGACCTCAGTCTGGTCTTGAATCATAGTAGACGCTTTGTAAAAATGTGTTGACGTGATGAATGTGTACATGCAGAAGTCAATGAATGTATGAACTAGTTAATGAATGAGCAGACAAGCCAACAAAGGAATGAACGAATAGGTCAAGTTCCTCAACCTAGGCACGGTTAATCTTAGGCAGGATAGTTCTTCGTTGTGGGTAAGTCTTTCCTGTGCATAGTAGTATACTTAGTGGCATCCCTGACCTCTACCCATGGATGCCAGTAGCAGCCTCGTCACCCAAGTTGTTACCATCAAAAATGTCTCCAAGACGTTGCTAAATATTCCCCAGGGGGTAAAATCACCGATGGTGGAGAACAGCTGAAATACATGGAAGGCTGGCTGAATGCTACGATTCAGTGGGAGGGAGGAGATTAGACTCTGGTCTCTATCTCAGCCCAGAACTTTTTTCATTACGACTTAGCCCCACTAAGATGCAAGTTTATTTCTTAGCCTTCTCATAAGACATTTTTAAAACTGGAGACCAATAATAGAATTTCAGAAGTATAATTTGGGGGACAAAGTATTAAAAGTATTACAGTAGGAGTAAAGATATGCCTTCCTTAATGTCAACTAATCTGGTTGACGTTACTTTCTTTAAATGGCGTTTACCTGTAGTCGATATTATTAAATGGTACTTAGTTGGCCCTGCCTGAAAGTTGCTCCTACAAGGCATATGGTTTTCAAAAAGTTTCTAAATGCCACTTCATAGCACCATCTTGTGGATTTTAGGGGAATTCACTGATTTCAGTTTAAAATGTCTAGTTATTTCTCCAGAAAAAGAGAAAAAAAAGAATCGAAAAACTATAAAAAATTAGGACATCCTTTGCTTATTGAAATATTCTACCAAACTCTGAATTAGGGACTTCCTAAAGTTTGATTTTTTTACTTTGGTGTTTGGCCAAGATTTCTATTTGGCTTCAACTATAGCCTCCCTTTAGCCTTTGGAAAGTCAAGTAGCCACATACCTATGTCAACATCATCATGTCTGCATCATGTACAATTAGTAAAGCTGGGGCCTAATGCCAACAAGGAAGGCCATTCTAATGTATTGGTTAACATATGAATATTCATTTTGAATGTACAGATATAACTTGGATTAAGATTTCCTTATACGCTGGAACTATTGGAAGAACAAAATGTTGCAAAATTAGGGAAGATTGTGAAAGCTGATAATGTTATATAGAAAAAGAATAAGAATTTTTAATTGTGACATTGAGAAATAGATTGACAGAAATATGAATATTTGTGCCTGTACCAGACCAAACTTTAAAAATTCCATTACCGACATTTTTTTATTGTAAAAGTGTAATGTGATTACATTTCACATTTCTTCTTGTATCCAACAGTTCATTCTATTATATCTAGCTTCAGCATCTGACAATTGTAATACTAAGCTGTTTGGCATTCAGCCTAAATATGTATTTATATAAATCTATTCTAAATCTAAAAGGAGAGTAAAATGAAAAGAAGATTATGTACAACATAGTATATTTGAAGTTTCTTCTCTTTTTCAAAATGTAAGTTTTCCTTTCTGACTTGAAAGAAAATATTCAGCACAAAGTATCAGGAGCACCAAATGCTAAGGGCAGTGTGGGAAGCCTACATGGGATTATTGATATAGAAAAAGCATTTATATTAATTACATTTGTAATTAAATTCTAATTTTATAGGCAAGATGCTCAATTGGTTATAATTCTTATTTGTTTTTCCCATCTTAATAGACAATCGTCCTCTCGTCTCCCTGAAAGTAAGCAAAGCCATACCCTGAAAGGTTTTGTTACTTAATCATCTCCTTTGTTCATCTCTTCAAATGCAAACACCAAGAATGGCTAACGAGGTTCAGCCAAGGGCAAGTGGGTATCCAAAGTCCATTCTTCTCTAAGTTACCCTTATTTTGGAAAACAGGAGAAGGCAAGAGTGTTAAAAAGAGAACTTTTCCTGCAGGAACCTTCACATAATCGTTTTGACCCCAAAGTAACTATTTTATGTTACAAGAGAGTAGACTACTTTGCTTGCCTGTGTGCCTTAAGATAGAGCCCCAGCAGGTGGATAAAGGCGGTGAAATCTAACAACCACAACGACAATAATTGTAATGGCATTCAGGTCCCACATTACTTCTGTAAGAAGATCATCAATGTTATGAATAACACATTTTTGGTTTTGAATTGATACAGCTATGTCCCTGATTAGTAATACTGCATAGTGAAAAGAACTCTGGGCCAGTGATCAAGAAGCCATGTATTTATTCCAGCCTGTCAACAAGTGTATAACATTAGACAAATGGCTTAGGCTCTCTCTCTGCTCCTCAGTTTCCATATCTGTAAAATGACGGAGTTGGACGAGGAATCCTATCATGTCCTTTCTAGTTTAATAGTTAAGTTTCTATGAAGTGCCCTATTGGGTAAAAACATAAACCCATCTTCATATTCTTTCTGAGAGTGGGAACCACAGGATGAATTGAATAGTGTTGCCCTGCACAGTTTAGGAATCTAACAAGATAAACCACCTATTCCTGAAGAGGGCCTGCAGAGCATTTACTACCCAAGGTATAAGTTTTCCACAATGCAAACAAGATTGGGTCTCACCACATGGTATATTGTCTTCTTGGATATGTACAACAGCCACTACAATTTTAATGATTAGGAAATCCATTTTTATCTTTATTTTCTTATTATTCTTGTCTTGGGGTAGTTTACTCTGTTTTTCTTAATCTGGTGGGGATTTTTTTGGTGGGGCAGGGGTGAGCTATTACTTCAGGAAATGGCTTTATCTTTCTAAACCTATCATTTTATCCTGACCTGACACAAAAGTCATTCCTGTGAAGGTGTGATGCTTCTTTGAATCTTTTTGTTTTTATTGTATTTAATTATGTCTTCCTAGAAACAAGTAAGAGCTTCTGAACTTTCTCTTTAATATGATGGCTGTTTAAAAATAAATGAACTACCTCAGTCCAACATTTATGTATTCCTAATGATTCAGGTTATCTCTTTTATTCATTGCTGCAATTATCATTTCTGTATTTTCTATATTTAATTCAAAGGTAAACTAAAAACATTTGAGACGAATTTGGTGGGTTCCTTTGTGCAACCTTGGTCAAACATGGTTTTGGTAGTGAAAATCCATGTGTAATATTCAGTGGAATCAAAACTACTTGAGTCTGAGAACTTAATACACATATACATACACGAAAGTTATCTATTTGAGAACTGAGGTCAGTGAAATAACCTAGAATCTGAGGCAATAAGAAGTGAGAAGGGATGTTTTAATTTTAAAAATGTTTTAAGATTTATTTATTTGAGAGAGAGAACAGGAGCCAGAGGGGCAAAGGGAGAGAGAATCTCAAGCACACTGCACTGAGCAGAGAGCCCAAAGTGGGGCTCAATCTCATGACCCCAGGATCACAACCTGAAATCATGTCCTGAGATCACCACCTGAGCTGAAATCAATCAAGAGTTAGAAGCTTAACCAACTGTGCCACCCACGCACCCTGAAGGAATAACATTTTTACCTAATGCTAATGTCACACCCTACTCTAACCTCTCACCTACTGAATAATACACTAACTTCATAAAACCAGAAGTCTGAGGTGTTTTATATTGAACATTTGTGGCAAAGGTAATGAGCCAGTTAATCTCAAAGTTAGGCATGGTTTACTTTGAGATTAACTGGCTATAGACACATCATAATGAACAGTTTTGGGGACAACCAACATAACTTTTTTTTCTTTTTTGGTATTGAACATGAAATTATATTCTCAAGTATTCTGGTAGAAATAATCAGTCAAAATATTTTTGATAAATGAACTTCACACCATTTCTATGTCTTTATTAATACTACCTATTTTAGTATTTTATGACATTTCCTAATAACAATTTTATTTCTATTTAATATTTAAAGAGAAGCTTTTCACATGTTTTTTTCTCTTCAAGTTATCTTATACACATGTTATTTTTATCTTATTTACAAATTAAGCACATTTAAATTACTAATCTACTTTTAAATTTTAAATGAGAAATGCTTTTAAAAAAAGCAACAGGAATTAGACATCGAATGCCCAAAATATTGAAAACATAATCCCTTTAAAAATATCCACCATCTCTCTCCTCCTTCTCTTTCTAATTCAAACTAGTTAGTTTCCTTTGAAGATGTCTTATGCCAATGTTTCTGCAAACTATTTTTGTTTGAAAATTTCAGGGTGGAATAGTTTTTTAGATGAAGGAAACTGTATTTGCAATTACAGCTTATAAAGAAAACCATAAAGTTCCTTTGGCATCAGTTTGACTCAAGGTCAAAATTAGATTTCCTCTTCCTATAATATTTGAATTATAAGCCTCTCTTCTTGTAAGTAGATTTGAGAGGTCAGATGGAAACTGTAATACATTGTATGAATATGAGAGTTATGGTACAATTTGAAGTGAACAGCTCACTTAATTTTGGCTTTCTTCTGTTACAGTATGATTTTTCAGTCTTAGTACCAAACACACAGTGGGTGGGTTTCAATTGTACAATGATGCCATTGTGTATTTCCTTAATTCAATAAAAAGATAGGCTTAAAAATTTTCAGATTAACACTATTAAAGATTGGAATTATTTATTTTCACACCAGGCTGTGTGGTGATAGTGATGGTTAAGAGTGCAAAGAAAGGTATTGGGGCCTACCATGCAACAGAATTGTTAATTACGTGCTATGAGAAAATTAAAAAGATAGTTGTGGAGAGATAATTCCTGCCCTTTAGGACCCTATAATACATAGCTTTTTTTTTTAAGTTTTCAAGCCAAATATTTGCAAATCAATCTCAATGAAAATACTCTTTGAGTAGGAAAGCATGAGGATTGGACTGGAAAAATTACCTCATTTCCTCTCATCAACTCTTATTTGAATGCATCACATTACTTATGATGGTGCCTAAAGACACATTGAGAATTCAAACTCATTTTACCCTAATTACTTAATATATATTAGACTGTTTATTTATGAAGTTACAAATCACTGAGCTGAAAAAGACCTGAAAAAAAATCCTCTGAAGAGGGAGGGAAAAACATGTGTCCCTTGTTAAAGAATTAGACTTTAAGAGAAAAATAATATCATTAAAGGGTTTGCTATGGTCTGAATGCATCCTCATCGAACTCATATGTTGAAAAGCTAATGCCCACTGTGGTAGTATTAGCAGGTGGAGCTTCTGGGGTATGATTAGGTCATGAGGATAGAGCCCTCATGAATGGGATTAGTGCCCTTACAAAAGGATTCAGAGAAGTCTACTGGCCTTAATTTGGAAGGGGACTTCATAGAACCCAACCACACTGGCACTCTGATTTCAAACTTCCAGTCTCCAGAACTGTGTGAAACAAATTTCTGTTGTTTATAAGTTCCCCAGTCTATGATATTTTTTTAAAGATGTATTTATTTATTTTAGAGGTGGGAAGCAGGGGCAGAGGGAGAGAGAATGGTATTAAGCAGACTCTTTGCTGAGTATGGACTTGGACCAGGGGCTGGATCTCATGACCCCAGAGACCATGACCTGAACAGAAACAAGAGTTGGCCACTTAACCAGCTGTGCCACCCATGAGCCCTTGGTATTTTTTAACAGCAGCCTAAATGGACTAAGATAAGGTTGTGAGGCCAGAACTAAGATTAATTTTATTTGACAGATAAATCTGGCTTATGCTCAAACAATGAGAATAATGTAAAAGCACTTTAAAGTAATCAATTCCAGTGCCCAATGAGAGGGCCATACCTAAGTCTTCTGCAAATGGTAGCAGTAAGTGGGTTTCCGAAGCTATCTTGGTTACTTGGTTACCTTCCCACTAATCTCCTTGACTTCCTCAGCCTTCATCTAGCTGAATGTCAAGATGTGCTGAGGATAACTTGGGCTTTGGGTAAACATAAGCCTATGCTCCCTAGCTTTCCCCCGAGATTATTAAAAACCTGTTATCAGTGATATGATAATGATTTCCATCATGATTTATTGCATCTAGAGCTAAAAGCAATTTTTGTCATGAAGACAAATTTTTTCAAAAATTTTCTTAACCTACATGATATAAGTAGGCCCTTCTAAGATTAGACTATGTATTGGGCAATATAAATGTTTATTATGTCACGCTTAAGTGGAGGGTTGTGTGTTTGCTGACTTTTCAAGTTTCAAGCATGAAAGTAGAGAAGAGTATGATGGATCCCATGTACCCAGTTTCAACCACTATCAACATGAGTAAATTTGATTTCATCTATACCTCATCTATTTTTTATTTCATCTATACTTCATCTATTCCCCTCCACTTTAGCTCTCAAAGTATTATTTTATCTGTAAGATTTTATTTATTTGAGAGAGAGAGAGAGAGAGAGAGAGAGAGAGAGAGAGAGCATGAGCGGGGTGGGGTGGGGCAGAGGAATAAGCAGTCTCCCCACTGAGTGGGGAGCCTGACCCACGGCTCCATCCCAGGACCCTGAGATCATAACCTGCGCCAAAGTCAGACACTTAACCAACTGAGCCACCCAAGCATCTGATCAAAGTATGATTTTAAAGGAAATCCCAATTATCATATTTCATCCTAAATTTAAGAAGAGATTTTCATGTCAATAAATCAATGGTCTCTCCACAACTTACAACTACTGTGGAAAAGTTCAGGTTGCCCAAGTGGCCATTTGTTCTCAAGAATCCTTGATCCCAGCCACAGTTTGGTTCTCTCAAACATCTTCAATGTGTATACTTCCATACCACTCACTGTCAGTGGGATTACCTTCAGTTTACCCATAATTATTAGGGTTAATATGGCAATTTGATTTAAAATATATCTAGAAGAATCACTGCATATTCATTCACCTATTCACTCATTTATTCATTTAATAAGTATTTGTGATTCTAGACACCACAGGTGCAGTGCTGAGCAAATTAGACAAAGAACTTGTTCTCCAAATTTATATTCTAGAGTTTTGATTAAAAAAAAGACAACCATTATGTAGAAGAGTACTTCTTTGTATGAGCATTGGTGTTCCTGATTCCACTTTATTTTCCCTTTGGGAAACTCTTTATATCCTCCCAACAAGCCCACACATTTTATTTAAGAGTTAACAAGTTTTACATATGTCTATTGCCTCCTTGGTCCCCCAGCTCCCACTGCCTGCCCTATATATAGATTGCTCCAGAAAGGTCTGGGAAAAATGTGAATGACCACATCTTCATTTCAATTCATAAAGTATTAATAGGAAAAAAAAGTAACCTGTGTCTCAAATTCATAGCTTTGAAAATGAAATTTCTACATAATTACATGACAGCATTCAGAAAATATGTATGCCTCTACATATAACTGTATGATTTAGTAACTATGATGTGTCATTTTAAAATGAATGACTATGCAAAATCAGTTCCTTTATATATCAATCTCTAATTTTATAAACTAGATGGTTAGAGCTACAAAAGTTATCATTGTTTTTTGCAACATTGAATACTAACTCAAATTCCTTAGAAAGCCATCTATAGTACTTTGAATTTTTGTTGTTCCAAAATGGCCTTTCTTTCTGGACAAGTACTTGATAGAGAAAAACTCATTATTTAAGCACGCAATATATAGCTGTCATTAAAAAAAAAAAAGTAAAACAATAAGGACTCATAGAAGTTTTCTCCCTTTTTAGATTTAAATTAATGTGGTTTTAGCTGCTTATTCTTACTTCCTCAGTCAACAAAAATTAAATTGTAATATGCTATCAGGCCTGTTCTGCCATTGTTTCCTTGCAGATTGAGAATAGAAATGATTTCTAATTTTAAAGATTGAAAAGATTTAATAACTGGATGAATTATATTTTAAAATTCCCATTAATTTATTTTCAAATGAGGAAAACCCACGACTTGGAGAACTGATTATTACGGGGGGTGGGGGGGAAGGCCTTGATTTGTAATTGTACCCAAATATAAAAGCCTACATTTTGTAAGCATAAAGATTACATTCTCTTCAAAAGATTTGCAAATTCTCATAGGCACATAACTTAGAGAATGAGAAGATTGTAATTTGAAAAATTACAGATTTCATTGTTTTTTTGATGTGTGAAACCTATAAACAAATATCAAGAGATTGTATTGCAAGACTGAAAATCCCTTGTTTAGTTTTGTAAGGGACATTGCCCTATGTGGGTTACAACCCTGACTTAAAAGAAAAATGCAGAGTAATGCAAAAGACACTCTAATCACTGCATCTAATTACAAAGAAGAATACACAGTAAAAAAATGTAAGTATTCTTGGGCAGGCGTGTGGTCTAGTGGTCAGAGCATGAGATTTCAAGTCAGTAGTCTAAATTTCTATTTTAAACACCACTTCTAAATTTCTCCAT
The DNA here is from genome assembly GCF_905146905.1 of Nyctereutes procyonoides. Classification (NCBI taxonomy): domain Eukaryota; kingdom Metazoa; phylum Chordata; class Mammalia; order Carnivora; family Canidae; genus Nyctereutes; species Nyctereutes procyonoides. The sequence goes on from NW_026575132.1 coordinate 9,077,904, forward strand.
GTCTTTGGGCATGACATGAATTTTATTTTTAAATATGAATATGAGATTCATGCTTGATAATTATAGTCTTTTAATCCTCTATTAGAGGTATAAACCTAATGCTATAAAAAATTAACGGAGGGACAGGTGTTTTCTTGACTTCCTGGTAATAAAAAACTTACTTGACAGAAAGTCTAGGTAAATATAAATGAATTCAGAAATGTTTTCTTTACCATTTCCCAGTAGCACTACTATACTCGTGTGTTATTTCAAAATTGGTTCAGGGCATTACTTAACAACCAACTCACTGATATAGTGACTAATTCTGATAACTTTCCTCTAAATTGCTCCTTTGGTTTTGAGGAAATAGTAGTCCTCAATGGAGCCAACGCTGCTCTTTTTATACTAATTGTTATTATCACTCTAAGGAACTTGTACTCCACCGTGATGTGCCTGCTTTGTATTTTGTTTATGTGTAGTGTTTTTTAAGTGTTCCTCCAAGTGTAATAAGTACAGACAAATTACCATGTAAGTTTTCTTTAAACTACTGCTAGATTTCTAGGGATGAATGTAGGTAAGTGATTCAAATTCTAACATACATCTATAAATCAATTAGCACAGTAATTTTCTCTGGGAATAATTAACATTTGAATTCAAGGAATGTGACCTGACTTACAGGACTGTTTTCTTTCTCTCTCCCTTTTTCTTTCTTTCTTTCTTTCTTTCTTTCTTTCTTTCTTTCTTTCTTTCACAGAGCTTAAGTACTGAGAATACAATAATTTTCCCAAGTAAAATAATATTCTGATTTGCTTTTTAGTTCTTAGTTTAGCTAAAGAGTATGCTTTATCATTGGGAGAATCTACCCAGTCTAATTTACTAATATAGCCAGTATACAAATTAGAAACAATGAGCAAAATCAGGAATATCATGGGGTATTAGTACAGCATGCAGTAAGGTTATACAACATGTGGCCAAAATCTCAACCCCAACAAGAACCTTCAGTGTCTGACCTATTACACATTTTCCAGGCAAGAAGTGATCTTTAAAAAACAGCAATTTATCAAGATAATGCCTCATGAAAGGAAATGGAGACCATTATAAGGAAAAGTAAAACAGCTTAAGGACAAATCTTGTTTTATGTTTCCCTGATTAGAAATGCAGTGTTAGAATGCCTTGCTAAAGTACTTAGAGCATGATTATATGGTCCAAATCTCAGGTGAGAAATCAGAGTTAAAGGATCAAATCCTGACAGGGTCAGTTTGGTCTTCTGGCATTATATAGAAGGAAAATTAGAATTGAGTTTTCACTAAATTTGTCCTCTGGGGGGATCTTCAAATGGAATCCTTGTGTAGTGGCTTTTAGTAGCTCTAATAGCTTCAGAGAATGCCTCTAGATTTTAACATTTATTTATGTTAAATTAAAAAAAGGGGGAAATCCAACCTATAAAGATCCTGAAATTAAAGTTATCTATTTTTTTTATAAAACTTGAACATTTAGGAAAATATTAGTAGTTTCTATTTTAAATGCAGAAATTTAGTCTTGCATTAAGTCCACTGAAGTCCACTTTGCAATTTGCTGTTTGGACCTGTTCAATGCATCTTGCATTCAAAAACAATAACAAGAAAGAGCAATTTCTTAAAATTTGTTACATTAGTTATAAAACACTACATTTCTCCTTTTTAAATCAAACTATTTGATTCTTCATGTTCTCTAAGGGGTTTCCAAATCCAACCCTACTTTACCTATCCACTCCCTAAATATACAATAGATACAGATTAAAAACGACAATATCTTCTTACACGTGTGATGCTGTCCCTCTGAGAAGAGCAAGGTGGAAAAAATATTTTTAAATCATGGGAATAAATTCTGCTATGACAGAATTCGGTATAATGGGTCAACTTCTAGAATAGGGAATGAAGGATTTTCACTTCTTTCTTCAGAAGATATTTTTCTAAGTATCAATTATAATGATAAACTGTGATTCTTTGACTGGCTTAGATGATACTTGAACTTTCTCCAAGAGTTCATATTTCCTCCCATTAGTCCCATTTTTATCCAGCATTACAACATAATTCTTGCATTCCAATCCTAAATCTGCTAGAGTACTTTAAACGGATATAGGACATTTGGCTTGGTGCAATAGAGCCAGAAACCTGGAAACTGGGAAAACAGAGTTCCTCTGTTGTCTCAATGTATTACTCATCCTATAAAATTCAAATTTTGTTTTTGACATAGCAAAGTTATCTCTAAAAAGTTACCACAGAATCATAAATAATTATCTTAACAGTGGATTTGTCATTTTCATTTTGAGTTTATTTTAAACTTGAAGTGTGCTACAAACAATGCCTGTATGATTGCTAAGCACAAAACAGGATTTTAATAGCTATAACTGAGAACCAAAGAATGACAACATATGCATTATTATTAACATATTACATTCTCATTGTTGATTTATCCTTTTGAAATAATACCAAGTATAGCTTTGTTAGCTTTTACAATCATTAACATTTACATGATAGAATTTGTTAAAATCTAGAAAGCAGTTCAGGGTGTTATGGAAAGACATTCAGACTCAGACTTTTATTACCATCCTCAATATTCAGTTTCTAATTTGCGATTTAAGGTGATGGCTCTGCCTCTAGCTACTGCAATCGTAGTCCAGATAGCAGGAAGAAAAAAAAAGGGGCATTTCCCACACAGAACAATGTATTGTAAGTTTTATGACCAAAACTTGATCGTGGTTCTTTGACGTAATTAGAATATTCATAATTTTTAATTCTTTTGTCATTGTATTTGATTATACATTTTCTATATTAAAAGATAATTTTCAAGAAAAAGTAAACTCACGACTCACAACAAAGCAATCTTGAGAAAGAACAAAGCTGAAGGTATCACACTTGCCGATTTTAAACTATATTAAAGGGCAGCCTGGGTGGCTCAGAGATTTAGCACCGCCTTCAGCCCAGGGTATGATCCTGGAGACCTGGGATTGAGTCCCACATAAGGCTCCCTGCATGGAGCCTGCTTCTCCCTCTGCCTCTCTCTCTCTCTCTGTCTCTCTCATGAATAAATAAATAAAATCTTTAAAAAAAATAAAATATATCATAAAGTTCTAGTAATCAAAACAATATGGCATTAGCATTAAAAACAGACACATAGATTAATGGAACATAATAGCCCAAAACTAAGCCCATGCATACACGGTCAACTAATTTATGACAAAAGAATCAAGAATACATAATGGAGAAATAAACGATCTCTTCAATAAATGTTATTAGGAAAACTCCACAGCTACATGCAAAAGAATGAAACCGGATCACTATCGTACACCATACACAAAAAATCAACTGAAAATGGATTAAAGACTTGAACATAAGACCTAAACCATAAAAATCCGAGAAGAAAATATAGGCAGTAAGATCCTTGATATCAGTCTTAATGACAATGTTTTTTTCAATTTGATACCATAAGCAAGGCAACATAAGCAAAAATAAACATGTGGGACTACATCAAACTGAAAAACTTTTGCACAGAAAAAGAAACCATCAACAAAATGAAAAGACAATCTACTGAATTTGCAAATTATTTATCTGATAAGGGATCGATATTCAAAATATATAAAGAACCCGTACAACTGAATAGCAAAATAAACAACTGAAAACATGTGCAGAGGATCTGAATAGACATTTTCCAAAGAAGACGCACAGATGGTCAACAGATACACGAAAAGATAAATCACCACAATGAGATGTCACCTCATACCGGTTAGAATGGCTATTATAAAAAAGATAGGTGGGGTGCCTGGCTGGCTCAGTTGCTACTCTTCATCCTGGGATTGTAAATTTAAGTCCCACATTGGATGCAGAGATTACTTAAAAATAAAATCTTTAGGGATCCCTGGGTGGCGCAACTGTTTGGCACCTGCCTTTGGCCCAGGGCGCGATTCTGGAGACCCCGGATCGAATCCCACGTCGGGCTCCCGGTGCATGGAGCCTGCTTCTCCCTCTGCCTGTGTCTCTGCCTCTCTCTCTGTGTGACTATCATAAAATAAATAAAAATTAAAAAAAATTAAAAAATAAATAAATAAAATCTTTATATTTAAAAAAAAGGACAAGCAATAACAAGTTGGGATAAGGATGTGGAGAAAAGAAAATCCTTTTGCACTGTTGGTAGGAATGTAAATTAGTGCAACCACTATGGAAAACAGTGTAGACGTTCCTCAGAAAACTAAAATTAGAACTACTATATAGGGCATTCTGGGTGGCTCAGAGGTTTAGCGCCACCTTCCGACCAGGGCCTGATCCTGGAGACCAGGGATTGAGTCCCACATGGGGTTCCCTGCGTGGAGCCTGCTTCTCCCTCTGCCTGTGCTTTTGCCTTTCTCTCGCTCTCTCTCTCATGAATAAATAAATAAAATCTTAAAAAAAAAAGAACTACTATATAATCCAGCAATTCCACTTCTGGGTAATTACCCAAAGGAAACAAAAACACTAACTTGAAAAGATATCTGCACCCCCACGTTCACTGCAACATTATTTACAATAGTTAGGATATGGAAGCAACCTAAGTGTCCATCAATGGATGAATGGAAAAATAAAATGTGGTACATATATATAATGTAATATTGTTCAGCCATAAAAAAAGAAGGAAATTCTGTCATTTGCAACAACATGGATGGATCTTGAGGGCATTATGCTAAGTGAAACAAGTCAGACAGAAAGAGACAAATATCTCAATCATATGTGGAATCTAAAAAAAAAGAAAAAGAAATTGAAGTCATGATACAGAGAACAGATTGGTAGTTGCCAGAGATAGGAGCTTAGAGATGGGTGAAATGGGTAGAGGTGGTTAAAAGGTACAAACTTCCAATTATAAGATAAATAGATGCTGGGGATATAATGTCCAGCATGGTGACTATAGTTAATAATACTAGATTATATATTTCAAAGTTGCCAAGAGTAGATTTTTCATTACAAGAAAAAATTCATAACTATGAGTGTTTATGGATGTTAACTAAGTTTATTATGGTGATCATTTCACAATATATACAAGTATCAAATCATTATGTTGTGTACCTGAAACTAATATAATGTTCATGTCAATCATAGCAATAAAAAGTAGACATATTTGAGTGAGTTTAATCGATTCATGTTTTATAGTTTGCAGTATACTAGGAGATGAATATAATACCATATATGTGGTAACATTATATCTGATAGCTCTTTATGCAACATTTTTTAAAATTTTTATTTATTTGAGAGAGAGTGAGACAGACAGAAAGAGCATGACCTGGTGAGGAGGGGCAGAGGGAGAGGGCGAAGCAGACTCCTTGCTGAGCAGGAAGCCTGAGGCGGCCCAATCCCAGGACCCTGGGATCATGACTGGAGCCAAAGACAGATGCTTAACTGACTGAGCCACCCAGGCATCCCTATTTATGCTACATTTAAAACATGTACCATGCCATAGTTCTTAAAATCCAGAGTAATGGAGTCAGGCATGGACTCTTTGTGTTACCAGCTGAATGACTTTGGCTCAAACCTCAGTTTCTCTACTATAAAATAGATTTAAGAAATCTAACTCAATAGATTTTTATAGAATTAAATCAACTAATAACATGTCTATGAAAAAATAGACCACAATACTGGATGCACACAATGTGCACAAAAAGGTTAGTTACTTCACTACTTTAGGAAGCTGAGCTACAGTAGTAGAGCAGTGGCTTTTTTCCTTTTTCAATTTTTCCTTCCTTCCTTCCTTCCTTCCTTCCTTCCTTCCTTCCTTCCTTCCTTCCTTCCTTCTTCCTTTTTTACTTTACTGTACCTAAGAATGACTGTGGGGTTATTAAACATGGAGCTTTCTGGGCCTTATCCTTTGAATCTGAATACTTGGGTTTAGAGCAGAAAAGTGAGGAGGATGACTTGATGTAGGTAGTCCCTAGATTTCTCTTGAGAAAGAAGTGGTTCAGGTGATAGTGTACCAGGTGGTGATAGATATGAGGGCAGTTGATCCCTGACCTAGTTTGCCTTTCTAACAGACTTAACATATGGCTTAAGGCAAGATATTTCTGTCTACCCTTCCTTTGGCTATCTGTAAACGAGAATGTAGAGATCAAGTCTATTGGCTTCACTCCCAGGGGAAATTTTTGTAAGTTTCAAATAATATAATAACTTATATATTTTGTTAAATTTTCAAATGATTGCCAAGAAAAAGGAGAGTTAAATTTTAAAAAGGAGTAAAACCAAGAGAAAATGTGTTTGGCAAAAGGCATAAAATTATGTTTGGAATGAGACAGGACAAAAATTGAAAAGAGATTGGAGACAGGCAAAACAAAGATGCAGCAAAAATAGGGGGTAGATTAGCAACCAAATACTAAATCTCTTATGTTTATTTTGGAAATTGGGGAATTAATAGCTACACACTCAGAAAAAGGAGGGAGTTCAAAGGAAAAGTAGTGAAAGGTATAGGGAGAAATAGAATGGATACACAAGAGAGGAAAACTGAAGATCAAATGCAAGAAAAGAAAGGCAAGGGGGTTCTGAAATTTGTCCCTTGCCTAATTATTACCTTAAAATCCATAAAAGAAAATTCTGCTGAGGGAAAAAAACTAAGCAGAATTTCTGAAGGGAAGAGCACAGAACTTAAAACCTAGAGGGCAATTTGTAGTTGGGAGATTTCTAAGTCAGCAAATACCCACACAAGGATCTCATTGAAGGAAATTCGATTATAAAGTCACGAGGGATGATTTAAGGCTCTTTTATTGACTCAGATGCCAGGATGAAAGACTGACTTTCAAGAATAGACTGATTTTTTAAGAAATTTAAAAAATATTTGTGAAGGGAGAGAGAGAAGCTTCTGGCTGTTAATGCTATTAGAATAGCATATGGCCTTTTTAAATGAACATATTATTTATAACAAACTGATAGGAAGGGATCACATAAATGGTAAAAATCCTGAAAAAAGTTGAATGTGGTAAAAGAAATTATAAATGTGTAATAAAACATCTATAGCCAGGTAATTTATTAGTTTGTGCTTGTCCTCTCTTTATTTCCTTATATTTTTCTTTCTCCATTTCAAGCAGACAGTCATGCTTTAGATTCCCTTTGTCAGGTAAGTTTTGTGGCTATAGTTGCCTTTGTCAGGTTGAATTCAAATGCAAAAGTTGCATATATTCAAACTCTTTCCATCTTTTGTAAAGGCTGAAATTCATAAATAATATTACGATAGGAACCCCACTAGAGGGGCAGCCCAGGTGGCCCAGTGGTTTAGCGCTGCCTTCAGCCCAGGGCATAAGCCTGGAGACCCAGGATTGAGTCCCACGTCAGGCTCCCTGCATGGAGCCCGCTTCTCCCTCTGCCTGTGTCTCTGCCTCTCTCTGTGTCTCTCATGAATAAATAAATAAAATCTTAAAAAGAAAGGAACCCCACTAGAGAGGACAGAAAGAAAAGTATGAACTGTGCCAGTTGAGTTTTGAAATGTTCTACAGGGTTCCTATGGGTGAAAAGGGCAGCAGTACTTAATCACTGTTGTGCTTTTAATAGCTGTCAATTTATTCAAGTGTAATGTAAAATTACTTCTTTTTAAAGCTTTGAGACATAACTTGGAAATCGAATAAATTCACTTTATTGTGAATTTTTAAAATTATGAAGTAGTTCATGCTTATAAAAGAATATATGTACATATAGGTGCATATACAGACATATATAAACTGATACATATAAAATAATATGCATGATTTAAAGAACAACAAAATAAACATCCATATAACTACCACCCAGTTTAAGAAAAGGAATGTTACCTTCAAAGCCTTCCAGACTCTCTGTGATCATCCTATCACCTCTTCCAGAAGTAGCTACCTATTTTATTTTTGTGTTTATAATTCCTTTGCTTTCCATAAATTTTATCTACAAATGAGTATGTCTATTCCTAAGTCATATTTAGCTTGATATAACTTTGGACTTATATGATATCATACTTCGTTTGTCTGTAATTTGCTTTTTTACTAACACTACATTTCTGACAATCACCTAAGTTATTGCATCTGTATAATTCACCCATTTTCACTGCTATATACTATTCCCCAATTTGAATAAACAATTTATATACCCATCCTTCTGTCAATGAACATCTTGGTTGTTTTCAGTTTTTGTCTTGTTTTGTTAAATGTTTTTTTGTTTTTGTTCTTGTTTTTTTTTTTTTTTTTTTTTTCAGAAAGAGAGAGAGAGCACGTGCCTGAGCAGGGAAAGGGGCAGAGAGAGAATCTCAAATAGGCTCCACACCCAGCGGGGAGCCTGACATGGTGCTAGATCTCACAACCCTGAGATCATGATCTGAGGTAAAATCAAGAGTGAGACACTTAACCGACTGAGCCACCCAGGCACCCTGCTATGAACATTCTTAAACATATCTCTTAATGTACAGATGTACGAATCTTTCTTGGATAAATAACTGAGTAGAATCACTAAGTTGTAAGGTACAGCAGATTGTGTTCCAAAGGATTCCATCACTTTACATTCCCTTAAACAAAGTGGTCTCCATCCTCCCCAGACTTTTGGTATAGTCAAACTTCCTAATCATTATCAGTGTACTGGGATGGGAAGTAAAAATCCTTTATAAATCACGTTCATTCTTTGATGAATGTTCAATTAATTCTTAAGTTCAACAGATTAAAATTCCTTAAAAAGTTAGTCTCCATTTACACACATAAAAATAAGCCTTTTAAACTATATTGACAAATTTAAGACATCTGATTATCCCTGCTACTTTACATGACTGACAAGACAAACTTACAATTCAACAAGCACTACAGCTGCTTAAAAATTCCTCCAAAACTTAGTGGCTTAAAACAACTAAAATTTTGTTACATGGGGTGATTTTTATAATCATAAATTCAAGCAGAGATTGGCTAAGAGACTCATCTGCTCCATCTAGCTTTGACTAGGTAGCCACTTGGTGGTATTCAGCTGATTGTTGAGCAGAGTTGGAGAGTGAAAGTGTAACTCACTCATCTTGTCTGAATATGGATGTCTAGAAGGCTGGACTTAGGTGAACACTTTCCCATGCAGTTTCTCCTGCAAAGTAACCAAACATCTTACATGGCTGCTCAGGAGGCCCCGACAGAAAGAAGCCCCTGAGCTTTTAATGACTTAGCCTCAGAAGTTCCAGAATGTCACTTCCACCAAATTCCATTAATTAGGCAGTCTAAGTCCAGGCTAGATTCAAGAAGTAAGGAATTCAACTCAACCTCTCAATGACACAAATTTCAAAGAATTCGCAGCCATCTTCAATCCACATGGTAAGTTCTCATTAGGTCAGCCCACAACCCTGTCTAACCCTATTTAACCTACAACCTTGTCTAACCCTGCCTACATTATATTCTAGAATTTGGTTTCCCAGAAAATCATGTGTGGCTAGGTATCTTTTTGATTTTTACAGTTTCCTAATTTTTACTGTAAACATTATAAATTTAATCACCTGATCTGGGAAAATAGGATTCTGAACTTCTTACCCAGGTTGCAGTTAACCTCTTAGTATATGACAACTTAATTTAATTTCATACACCATCACTACCCCCAATCTGGCTTGTATGGATTTACTTAAATTTTGTTTTTAATCTGCCTCTCCAGTCACAATTTTAAAATCATTGCATTACATTCTGTATTGGGAAAGGTCAGAGGTCCACAGATCCCAGAGTGTCCGTGCCAAGTATATGAAAATGCATCAACAGGCATACAGGGAGACAGGATTGGGGCCATAGGAGCTATTAACTAGCAAAAGAGTCTTATTCCCAAAACATGCAGCAGAGTTGCCAGATCTGAAGGATGGCTCATGGGTTGGGCAGTGGTTATTTCAGTACTAAGCAGAATGAGCCAATAACTTAAATCTACTTTTCTGGAGGGGTCTCTAAGGTAGCGCCTTTTGTACAGTTCTCAGGGGAGGAGGTTGGGGAGCCCAGTAATAATTGAGAATGAATTACTCTCCAGCTTTATTAATTTGAGGCTCAGAGGTAAATTTAAATTAGCTTAAAAAATAGTGTGGTATTTTCTGCAGACCTGAGTTTGTGGATAAAGATTCCCACTGGCCTCAGCCATAGATTTAATACTAAGTACCAATCCTTTCACTATTCCTTGGTGAAAATTCCGTCTATCATCCCACCTACCGCCTCAAGCAGCTATTATAAACTTCTACCATTCTCCTCAGGGCCTCAACTCTTACATTCTCAACTGATGTTCTTGTTCCCAAGAACAATCTTGTTCCCAGATTTCCTATCCATCTTCTCCTAAACTTACCGATGCCATATGCATTCTTCCCTCCAGGGTCAGAGGAAGAAGCATTCCTCTGTCAGGAGGAGTAAGCTACTCCTCTTTAAAGCTGATTACCCTCCTGCCTTCTCTAATACCTAGACTATCGATACTGTAAATTTCTCCGATCCGTTAGCCTCATCTATAAACTGGTGAAATCTTTTCCAGTCTTAATAAAATTTGTTTGGTCCTAAGTTCCCCTCCAACTATTCTGCTTCATCTCTCTCATTTTCTTTGCCAAGTTTCCAAAAATACTTATTCTAAACTATTCCATGTCTTTAGTCTCCAATCCACTGTAGCCTGGCTTTGACTCCCTTCCTACTTCTGCTAAGATTTCTCTTGGGAAGATAGCAAAGGCCCAGACCCTAACTTTGGATTCCTTTTGACAGTTTTCAGTGCTGCTTCTACACTGTAAACTAAACCTTCCTTAAAGATTTCTCCTTCCTCTCCTGTCTCAAGGAATTCCTATCTCTCTGACTATTCATTCTCAAATTCCATCATTGAATTCTCTCCCTGGAAATAATTCTTATAGGTTCTTCAGGGTTCTGATCTCTCCCAACACTGTTTCCACTTATCCAACATTGACTATTTCCTTGGGCCATCTTATATGCCTCCATATTATGTTTAAATTCTAATTAGCACACGCCTTCTCCTTTGAGGCCCAGATCAATATATTCAAGTTAAACTCTACAAGAGGCAGACATAAGCATAATAGGACGACAATCTACCTTCAATAGTGAAGCCAGGGAATACTTCTTTAGAGAAGCGTTAAGTCGAAAACTTAAAAAATTAAGACCCAGCTGAAAGAAGAGCAGAAAAAGAAGTGAATCAGGCAGAGAAAGGCCAAAAACAGGAAGGTACCAAGAGTTGGGTTGTTCTAGGAAACCAAAGACCAGTATGGCTGAAACACCACTGGCAAAAGAAAAAACAGAAATGAGTTTTCTAATACTGAACCCACTCACCCAGCGCAGTGCAGAATTAGCCTGCTTACCCAGCACAGTGCAGCACTGGGACAGACTAGGCCTCTTCCAATCTTTGCACAGGGCAGAGCCTGCCTTTAGAGGGGCACAGGGGAACATGTGCTTTTTGTGGGCAGGTTTATCACCCACGGGGCAAGGAAAGAGTTGAGCTGAGCATGCTCAGTAATTCTTCACAAATTTTCCAATCAAATAAGTTTTTCTACCTCTCTAGGCAGAATGAATAAAGAGGCAAAGATAGGTATTATCAAAGGAGTCATCATAATAACTATGATTATTATAATTATGATAATCATATTATATTAATTATTATTATTATAAAAATCTCTATGATTCAATAATCATAGAACTTAAACCAGGCAAAAAGGTAGAAGGAAAAGGGGATTAAATGATAATGAAAATGTGTGGGATCAGGGTACTGGAAGTCTCAATTAAATTGACAAATTGTGGCTGTGGGAGTTCTACAGAAGAGGGGAAAGAATAAAAGGACAATGGCCCGGAGCCAGATATCTACAGCACAGATTTCAGTGGTACCAAACTTTGGTTCTGAGAGATTTGAGAAATGGCTGAGGTAGTGCAGCTGCAATGGAACAGAGGACCAGGTGTTGGAGGTGAGAAGATCCAGGAATAAAGACAGCAAGTGGAGATAAATCACCCACATAAATGACACAGTTCCAGAGATTACATAGAAGGAGGTGAAGAGAAAAAATGAACCAAAAGCTAAAGTCTTCAGTGGTTGAGATGGGAAGGAGGACATTAAATATTGGTGATGATGAGGGGAAAAAATGGAAATGATTTTTGAAGAAAAAGAAGGGCGTGAAGTGGTTTGCAAGGAGCGATGGATGCAAAGCCATCTACTCCACCTCTTAGCACTGAGGTGCTTTGGATGTAAGAGGAAAAACAGTTTCCACATGGACAGGCTGCAAGAACAACAGGATATCAGAGCTTTCAGTTAATGCAAGGAATCATTTAAACAAGAGGTTGAAGCTGTAGGGCAGTTTGCTGATCACACAGTAAGACATTCTGGAGGGCATTTTGAAGGTCACAGTGAAAGGATTTGGGAGTTGAGGAAGGGGTGAGCAGGGCATCATTCAGCTTGTACCCTATGTCCTATTTGCACAGAATATAATGTAAATAGTACTCCCTGAGTTTTGCATCCAAAGGGCCCTGGAGATAATAACTTGAGCAATATGAGGGTGAGCATTTGGGGAAAGCTTAGCCCAAATAGAGATAAACAGAGGTAAACAGAGGTGTGAGACATAATAGAACTAGTTCTTGTGGTCTCTTCCCTGCCCCCAAAGATTTTATTTATTTATGTATTCATTCATTCATTCATTCATTCATTCGAGAGAAAGCTAGAGAGAGCATGAGCCAGTTGGGGCCAGGGAGAAGGAGAGGGAGAAGCAGATTCCCTGCTGAGCAGGGAGCTAGTGGAGGGGCTCGATCCCAGGACTCTGAGATCATGACCTGAGCCAAAAGCAGATGCTTTACCGACTGAGCCACCAGGGCACCACCTATGTCTTGTAGTCTCTTAAAGAGGAGGTGGGATTTTGATTCTAACATGATGTTTTCAGTATCTTTGTTGGTAATGCAGCCTTGGCAAGGGTTCATAATGGCTTTCTCAAGAGGTACTAAATCCTGATATTCTTACTTTCCAGCTATTTCTTAAGTTAATCCTCTTCTCTCTCTCTCCCCACTTGTCACTGACTTAGCTGGGGATTTTATTCTTTTCTCTGGATTTTTGCAGAAACCAACATCATTACTAGCCCTGTGCCACCTGTTGAGTCCTTTATTTTGCCACTATGTCAATGTACATGGCATTTTCTACCCACGCCATCCTTCCACACCTCTGCATGCCTTTGGACTCACTCCCTTCTGCACTGTCTTTGCTCTCCTTGTTTGCCAGATAACAAAAAAAATTTGCATTTTGAGACCCACTTTGAGTACCATTCTTTCATGCTTTTACTGACCACCTCCACTGCAGTCTTACAAATATTGTTGTCCCTGGCTTCTGACTCTGCTACCTTGCAGAACTGATTTATATTTCTCTCCCCAGTTATGCTATAAACTCCTTGGGGCTGAGAGTTATTTCTTACACATATTTCTATCCATAGTGCTTCATACATAGTAAGGTCTCACTAAGAGATCATTGAATGGGTGGTATGGTTCATCAAATAGCTCATCTGTCTAGCGTGTTTTACACCACAGGGTATCTCTCAATATTTTTCCTTTTCCTGCTACATTAACATCAAAGGATGGTGGTCCCCTGATTTCCTGTCCTGTTCAATCACAAAGCCTTTACCCCCTAGCTTTTCAAAAAGATGCTATCAAGTCTTTTGCTCCCTCATTTATGTCATCACTCTTTCTTTTCAACTGCCTTTTTCCTCTCTGCTGTGAAATATATTCAGGTTTTAATTACTCATCCATGATATCACCACCTTGACTCTGCTGCTCCTTGTAAATACTTTATTGTTTGTCAGATCTTCCTACTAATGTGAGTTGCAAAAGCATCTCTATTTTTTTGCTTCCTCAGCAGCAGCTAACAATCAAGACTGGATATACAGAGAAACACTCAAAAACAAAAAATGCAACTCTTAAGGAAGAAAGGAAATATTTTCCTAATACTCCATAATTTGGCAAGGCTAATGTGCAAAGGAGAAGCCAAATTTTAGAAATAACTACTTGTTTTGGCCCATTTAACATTATAGATAAAGGCCATCTTTCTCAGGCTGTGACTTGTAGGTGATGTCTTTGTTCCTCCAGGCACATACATAAAGTCCAGAAGGATGGAGAGTTCTGATCTTTGAATGATAGCACTTTGCAAACCTGATGAAAGGTATATAGTCCCAAGAAAAATGCACAGTGTTTTTTTTTTTTTTTTTTGCTTTAGCGTCAGGGATTCACGGATCTTCTGAAACCCAACCACAGACCCAGTTTTGAAGTTCCAGTTTAAAATAGCAGTTATTAGAGATTGTTTCAAGGTTTCCTTTTTGCTCTTTATTTTCTAACTTTCCTAGAATGAAAATGGATTGTGTTAAAAATATATGTTTTCTAAAAACCACCCCATGCTATAGGTATACTTAAAAGATCTTGAAAAATAAATTCATTATACAGTGAACCCATCAAAGACTGACAGGTTTTGAGTTAGAAATGCTTGGCAAATGAGGCACTCAATTTTCCCATCTGTAAAATGGAGTAATTAATATTAATCAGTTGTTATATTGTATAGATTAATACTCACAAAATCCTAATAAATGTGATTTTTCTAAGCTCCCTCTGGGTAGTCTGTTATTTAGGTTGTACTTTTCTTCTCTGGATTGAAACAGATACAATGCCACAGCTGCTTCTTCAGCTATTCTGTTATTTTGTGTGTGTGTGAAGGAACACCTGCTTAGAATGTACCTAAGGAGTTATTTCTTTGTTTTTTGATAATTAAAGCACTGCTATGGTGATGGCTGACATCTGGATTCACTTTTAAAGACTTCACTGTGTTTTTCTGGCTCCTGGGAGATTCATGAACTATAATGCATTAGATGGAAATGTGGTGATGTGCTTCATTTTGCAACAGCAATTTTACTCTTGGTTTGTTATTTCCCTACTGCAATGAGTGAGAGCTGCCACTCTGTTACTGCTGCTAAGAGATTAAGGGAACAGAGTTGAGCTCTAGAAATTTAATATGCCATATAATGCCTGATTTATTTTGATTCTGGCTTTGACTTGAATTGATAAACTCCCTTGGGACAGCTCTGCAGAATCAACATCCAGGGATTATATATATATGGTATGACATAATTTCTTTTGAGGAGAGCATGAAAATCTACTTCTCTTACCTATTTCCTTTTTTTTTTTCTCTTACCTATTTCCAACAGCAACAGAGAAACTAAAACTTGGCAGAAATATTCTAATATTACAATTTCCTCAAAAGTCATATTCCTCAATCTCCACTCATTTATAGCTCCTTAAATTTTTCTAAGATTTGCTTCCGAGAACTATGTGCTTTTGTTTAAGGCGATTATAACTTACATCATTACTGCCTCTACCTTGACAGTCTTCTTGGGATCTCACTCACAGGTATTAATACCAATGGAGACCTGTGGATCAGTCAGGGCTCACGGTTGTAAAGGACGTAAGCTAATTCTGGCTGAATGGGCAGAAAAGAAGCTTAAGAGGAGATGGAAAGACTCAGAGAGTTGCCGGGAGGCTGGAGGGACAGGTATGGAACTCAGCTTCCAGGAACAATGCTAACAACCGCGCTGTGGAACTGGCACAATAAGGAGGTCACAATACTACTAGCTACTGCCCCACAAACACTAAAAGCAACTGCTGCCAATTCCACTGCCCACTAAGGCCACTTCTGCACGAGGAATTTAACCTTGCAAGCACTTCCACCTACAAAGATCAGATGCCTTTGCCAGCAAATTGCTTTCCAAGCAGAATCTTTCCTTCCTTGAGCTATGAACTTCCAGTCAAAGTCTTATGCAGGTGTGCTGAATGTTGAAAGCCAGGTCATATGTCTGCGCCCTAGCTGTGAGAGTCTGGAAATCTCGTTTTCAGAGCTTACCTTGGGGAAGCAGCACTGACATTAAGACTGGGAATTCCCTAAATGTAGCGAGTATATTCAAAACAACCTGGGCAGCCAGAAAATCTGCAAATGTTTTTTGCAGGAGAGAATTCATATTTTGAGAATATCTGCTAAGGGCCAGGTGCTTTAAATAGATCACATTGTTTAACCTTCAGCAAAACAGATATTTTAATCCTGTTTTAATGATGGGGACACTGAGGCTCAGAGAAATTGTTACTAGCTCCAGATCGTTTTGTTGGTAAAATGGAGAATATAGATTCATGTCTAGACTTTTTACCTTCAGAATTTTTCTTGTCTTACGACATACCTCTAATTTCCATTTTTCAACTGCTAATTCATATATAAACATCAGTGGACCAAGTAGTGGAGCAGAAAGGGGGACTAGAAGTAATAGCTCTAGGAGCAAGCAACAAGAGATGCATTAGTTGCAAGAAAACGTAAAGACAATAATAAAACAGACTACTTCCTCTGCCTGTGTCTCTGCCTCTCTCTCTCTCCCTCTCTGTCTCTCATGAATATATAAATAAAATCTTAAAAAAAAAAAAAAGGGGGCAGCCCGGGTGGCTCAGTGGTTTAGCACCTCCTTTAGCCCAGGGCCTGATACTGAAGACCTGGGATCGAGTCCCACGACGGCTCCCTGTATGGAGCCTGCTTCTCCCTCTGCCTATGTCTCTGCCTCTCTCTCTCTCTCTGTGTCTCTCATGAATAAATAAATAAAATCTTAAAAAAAAAAGACTAAAAGTAGGTCTACATTATTATTATTATTATTATTATTACCATTAACATGTAACAGCAAGTCCAAAGAATGTCAGCAATAAAATACTCCTTTTTGCTGAGGTGACCTGTTCCCTACATCTTGGTACACCAGTATATAAGAAGCCCTCTACTTAATTTCCAAGGTTTTAAAAAAGAAGGTTGTTTATAAATTGTCATTGAAGTGCCTTAAACAGTTATATCTTCCTACAACAGACCGTAAAGAAAAAAAATAGACCATTTAACACATGATATACCTGGGTACCTTTTAATATTATTTCTAAAAAAAAAAAATGAGTTCTAATTTTCATCTTAGAAGCACATCTCTCCTCACCACCACCACCCCCACAAAAGAAGTACATCTCTCCCAAGTTTAGCAGTGCAAGCAGAGGCTCTTTTACCTTCTAGTAGCGCCAAAAGCTCTGATAATGAGGCAGAAACTCCTTGGAGGGTCCCTTTAGTAGCAGATGCTGTTTTGGCAAGGTGGTCTCGGTGAAAAGGAAGGAAGAAGGAGATGCACTACAGTGGAAGAGGAAGAAGGATCTCTTTAGGTTGGCATGAGAAAGACACTGTTTAAATGAATCCCAGGCACAGAGAATTAGAGATCTTAAAGAATTACTTTTACCTCATCACCAAGTTTTATAAATTTTGTCTCCTAAATATCTCTCAAGTAAGTTCTCTCTTCACTTTGGCCTATTCAGGTGCTAATACTATTTGATCTAGACTACTGCAGCATTCTGCTAGCTGCTCTTCCTGCCTGTCATTAGGCTCAGCTAATTCCAATCTATTATCCACAAAACTGTCAGAGTGATCCATGTAAGCATGAGTGAGATCACAGAATTTCCTTGCTTGAAAACCTTACAATAACTTTTCTGTCCTTTAGCAGATGCCATGCAAACTCCTTTGCAAGGCTCAGAATTTTTTTTTAAGATATCATCCTTCCCTACTTGTTTGGCCTCATCCCTTGTCGTCTTTTAACTCAAACACTGTAGCGTAGCTAATCCGAGCTACCTGCACTCTAAATGCTCTCTTAAGGCCTCTCTGCTTTGGCATGTGTTGTTCATTCAGCAGCCTACCTCCTCTTATTTGTTGACCTCCGGTAAGTCTTCTGTCTTTTCCTGATTCATACTGCATTAAGCACTTCATACTCTGTGCTCCATTCCACGATAGTGGAGGTTTATTTTCATATTAGAATGTAAGTTACAGAAAAATAATTGCATTCTGGTCTGGCTTCTCCTACTAGACTATACATTTTTTTTAAAGCAGTGGCTATGCCTTTTATCTTTTCCACCCCAGTGTTTAGTGAAGCTTTTGGTATACATATTATATACTCA
Source organism: Nyctereutes procyonoides (assembly GCF_905146905.1). Taxonomy (NCBI): domain Eukaryota; kingdom Metazoa; phylum Chordata; class Mammalia; order Carnivora; family Canidae; genus Nyctereutes; species Nyctereutes procyonoides. The sequence goes on from NW_026575132.1 coordinate 9,095,827, forward strand.
ATAAAATAAAATAAAAAATACATGCCAGGTTCTACTCAGTATACAAGCTGTCAGGGTGGTGGCAGTCTAGTAGCAAAGGCAAGTCAAACTAAAAACACAAGGCATAAGATATGCCACTACTGAGGTTTATTATTATTATTTGAATATTTTATTTATTTATTTATTTATGAGAGAAACACAGAGAGAGGCAGAGCCACAGGCAGAGGGAGAAGCAGGCTCTGTGAGGGAACCTGATATGGGACTCAATCCCAGGGTCCCAGGATCACACCCTGAGCCAAAGGCAGACGCAGAACCACTGAGCCACCCAGGTGTCCTGCTACTGAGGTTTAAATGAAAATCTCTGATTACTTTAAGGAGAGAACTCTCAGCTCTGGTTTTAGGGTGAGGTGGGGGTACAAAATTGACAAGGATCAAGGGAAAAGATGGCATTTGAGGTGGACTCTGACAAGAGGAACTTTCATACTTGGAGATGCAGCAAGTATGAGGAATAGGTTAGGTCACATACTGATATAATAAAGCAGAGGGTGTAACACAAGATCATAGAGTAGTCCCACTGAGCATGTAAGAGAATGTAAGAAAAAAGCTGGAGAATCATTTAGGCTTTAAGTGCTGGCTAAGGAGTCAGTATTTAATTTAGAAGGCAACCATAGTGTAATTAAAAGCAGTAATTAGCAGAAGAAAACTATTAGAGCAACCATAATAGTCTGAGCGAGGAGTTACAAGGTCGTCTTTGACAGGTAGTATAGTATAGACAGGCAGACAGACTTGGGTCACTTATTGGTGGTATGATTTGAACATGTTATTTAAATTTACAAACCCCAAATTTCCTCATTTATTTCAAAAGGCTGTTGTGATTAAATTTATGTGAAGAGATTAGCACAGTGCTTGGCATGTACCAAGTGCTTGAATTAATCAGTGATAATTCGGCTGCAACTGATAAAAATTCAATTCAAATCAGCCTAAGCAAATAAGGGAAATTATTAAAAGGTTACTGACAAGATCAATGCAACAGAATAGAGAGCTCAGAAATAGAACCACACATAGATAATCAAATGATCTCTGACAAAGGAGCAAAGGCATTACAATGAAGTAAAGATAGTCTTTTCAATAAATGGTGCTGGAACAAGTGTACATCCATATGCAAAAAAAAAAGTCTAGAGTCTAGACATAGATTTTACACCCTACACAAAAATTAACTCAAAATGTAGAATAGACCTAAATGTAAAATACAAAACTAAAAAAATCCTAGAAGATAACATACGAGAAAATCCAGGTGGCCTTGGGTTTGGTGATGACTTTGTAGATACAACATCTGAAGCACAATCCACAAAAGATGATTGATAAGTGGGACATCATAAATATTAAAAATTTCTGCTTTGTGAAAAACACTGTTAAGAGAATGAAAAGACAATCCACAGTGTGAGAGAAAATCTTTGCAAAATACATATCTGGTAAAGGACTGGTATCTGCAGTCTTTATAGAACTCTTAAAACCCAGCAATGAGAAAACAGTTTAATTTAAAAAGGGCAAAAGATTTGAGCAGACACCTCACCAGAAAAGATACAGAGACAGCAAAGAAACGTATGAGAAGATATTCAACATCATATGTCATTAGAAAATTACAAAATAAAACAATGAGATATCACTACACATCTATTAGAATGGCTGAAAGCCAAAACACTGACAACACCTAGTGCTGGTGAGGATGTGGAACAGCAAGAACTCTCATTCATTGCTGGTGGGAATGAAAAATGGTACAGTCACCTTGGAAGACATTTTGGCAGTTTCTTACCAAACTGAACATACTCTTACCATATGATCCAGCAATTACACTTCTTGGTGTTTACCTAAATGACCTGAAAACTTTTTTTTTTTAAGATTTTATTTATTTATTTATTTATTTATTTATTTATTTATTTATTTATTTAACACAGAGAGCACAAGCAAGGGGAGCAGCAGAGAGAGAAATGGAGAAGCAGGCTTCCCACTGAGCAGGGAGCCCAATGTGGGGCTCAATCCCAGGACTCTGGGATCATGACCTGAGCTAAAGGCAGACACCAAACAGACTGACCCATCCAGGCACTCCAGACCTGAAAATTTGTGTTCACACATAAAAACCAGCACACAAGCGTTTATAGTAGCCTTACTTAAGATTATCACAACTTGGAAGCAACCAAGATGTCCTTCAATGGGTGAATGGATAAACACAGTGTAGATACAATAGATACATGGATGCAATAGAATGTGATTCAGCAGTAAAAAGAAATGAGCTATTATGCGGTGAAAAGTCATGAAGGAAACTCAAGTGCATATTGGTAAATGAAAGAGGCCAATCTGAAAAGCCTATTTACTATATGATTTCAACTATATGATGTTCTGAAAAGGGCAAAACTTGAGACCATAAAAAGATCAGAGATTGCTAGGGGTTCAGTGGAGGGGAAGGGGAAGGTGAGAGATGGATAAGTGGAGCACAGGAAATATTTAAGGTAGGGTAACCATTCAGTAGGATACTGTAATGGTCAGTATATGGCATTGTGCAGTCGGCAAGCTCCATAAAATGTAAAACATAAAAAGTAAGTCCTAATGTAAACAAGCTATAAACTTTAGTTAATTACAATATAATAATATTGGCTCATCAATTGTTAACAAAAGTATCACACTAATGGAAGATGTTAATATCAGAGAAACTAACAGGGTACCTTGGTGGCTCAGTCCCTTAAGCATCTACCTTTGGCTCAGGTTGGGGAGATAGAGGGAATATGGGAACTCTTTGTACTGTCCATTCAGTTTTTCTGTAAACCTGAAAATGCTCTAAAAATAAAGTTATAAATTTAAAAATTCACTAAGCAGTATATATGAAATTCATGCACTTTAATACAAAATGAAAGTGGTGTTTTAAAAAAAATGCTACTGAGATAATTCCCAGAAACAAAGACAGCTCAGAGCTTTTGGGACTAAACCTGGGAATTTGATTCTTTTTTTTTCATTCTCTGATAAGCAGATTTTCTTCACATGTCAGGAATAATGACATTCCCCACTTCCTCCACCCAAAAATGTCTAGACTGATATCTGAGGTTGGTGACAGTGTGGGGAATCTGGGATACTAAGTCAACTGGGCAGTCATATTGAAGCCTTGAACAATGGTGACCTGTAACATGGTAGCAAACAATGGGCATTACTGTTGCCTATGGTAAGAGGATGACGAAGGAGCCTAATGAAATTTTTAAAAAACTGAACTTATTTTCAAATTGTAGATTTATGTGCCTTTATTCCAGAAAGATATTTTTACTGGGTATAGGATTCTAGGCTGACAGTTCCTTTTCTTCAGCACTTGAAAAACATTGTTATTTCCTTCTGACTCCCATGTTTCTGATGAGAAATTTGCTATCATTTCCCATTGTTTTTATCCTATAGATAAGATGTGTTGATATAAAATGAATAAACCTTTTAGAATCTCGAGAAGTAAGAGAATTTTATTCAAGCCCAAGTTAGGACAGCTGCAGGGCATACACAAACTTTATAAAGAAAAGAGTGCTCCTGCAAAGGAACATTTGGTGTAGGGTTATATACATCTTTTTACATTGAAAAGTTACAGATTGGGACGCCTGGATGGCTCAGCGGTTAAGCACCTGCCTTCAGCCCAGGGCATGATCCTGGAGCCGCGGGATTGAGTCCCACATTGAGCTCCCTGCTGGAGCCTGCTTCTCTCTCTGCCTGTGTCTCTGCCTCTCTGTGTGTGTCTCTAATGAATAGCTAAATAAAATCTTTTTAAAAAAAGTTACAAATTAGACAAAGGAAACTTCAGAAAGTTGCAGACCTTAAGTTTCTAGTATATGTAGGGATGTATGACTTAGACAAGAATCAGGAAGTTTCTTTCTTTTTCTTATTTTTTGTGTTCAGAATGCTCCTTTTTGGTTATGTAAACAAATCAGATGTACAGTGTGTGCTTGGGGCAGAAACAGACCCCATGCTTTGAGGTGTGGGTAACCAGCTGTAGAGTTTACCTGAGAACAGAATCTCATTACGCTTGGCACACTGAGGATACTTAAGGTCCTGAGCTTGCATACTGACTCTTGACCCTATTGTTCTCCAGATATAGCTTTTCTGCTCCCCGTCCTTGAGTTAATAGCCTCTTATGCATCATATGGCATGATTGTAAAGTATTGTGTGGGACAATTCTTTTACTCTTTGATGTAAAAATGTTTTTCTCTGTTTCACAAACTTAATCATTCCTATAGCTAAACAAGTAGATTAATGATGATTATTATCTGCTAGCTCTCTTAATAATAGCTGGATGAGACAAAGCCTCGGGGTCTGAGTGTTCTCAATCCCCCCCCACCTCCAGATTGAAATTCAGTTTCTTCATATTATCATCTCCAACTATCTTGGCTCCATGGCACTGAAATTTTGTTGGGTCAATTTGACCTTGGTTAATGTTAAAGTATAGCTTCCCTGGGAGCCTAGGTGTAGGGCCCACAAACATTAGAAGTTGAAAATTTCCTTTATCAGGTGTCAGTTCTTTTTCAATGCTGTCAAGATTTTTCCTTTGTCTTCAATTTCCACAAGTTTAACTATGATGTATGTTGGCATAAATTCCTTTTGCTTTATCCTGTTTCAGGTTCATTTCAGATTCTTGAGTCTATAGGTTATGTCTCTTGCTAAATTTGGGCAATTTTTAGCCTTTATTTCATTAACTACTTTTAAAACTCTACTTTCTCTTCTCCTCCCAAACTCTAATGACATGAATGTTAGATCTTTTGTGAAAGTCTCACAATCCTCCATGGCTCTGTTTATCTTTTTCAGTCTATTTTCTCTTTGTTGTTCAGATTGGGTAACTTCTATTACTCTACACTCAGGTTCACTGACTCTTTCCTCTATTTCCTACACTGATTTTGAGCCCATCCTCTATGGCTTTTACGTAGGTTTGTTGTTTGTTTGTTTTTTGTCTTTAGTTTTCTATTGCATTGTTGAGACTTTCTCTCTTTGTTGAGGCTTTCTATTTTTAATTTTTTTTCAAATGTGTTTATAATTGCTTGGTGAAGCATTTTTACCATTGCTGCTTTAAAATCTTTACCAGAGAATTCTAACACCTCTGATATTTCACTGTTGGTATCCATTATTTGTCTTTTTAAATTCAGTTTCAGATTTACCTCATTCTTGGCATGACAGGTAGTTTTCAAAAGAAACCTGGAATTTTTCATATTATATGATTCTGTATCCTTTTTAATTTTCAAAAATTTTTTATTTTTTGTATTTTTTTATTGGAGTTTGATTTGTCAACATATAGTATAACACCCAGTGCTCATTCTGTATATTATTTAAACTTTTGGTTTTAAACTTTGTCCAATATGACTGTAGCAGGGGAGAAGGTTATTACCTTGCTACTGCCGTGTAGTGATAGAAATCCAGATTCCCTGCTTGGCCTGCTTTGACAATGGATGGGAGGAAGAGCTTCTCATTACTACTGGGTATAAACAGATGTTCTAGCTCTCCACATGGCCTATAATGACACTGTGGGCCCATTGTTGGGACCATTATTGCTGGGCAATGGTGAAAGTCCTGACTCTCCCTATCCACTGACAATGTAGGGGAAGGAGAAGGCTTACTACTGGTGATGGAGATAAAAGTCCAGGCTCTCTATTTGGGCTTCTCTGACACTATGCAAGCAGGGGTGTCGAGGCACCTCATTCAACCTGAGGGTAGAAGTCTAGGCTCCCCACTCAGCCTTTGCTTCTTGGGTGGCCCACAGTTTTTTTCTGTGATACTTTGCTGGAGTAGAGCAATTATTTTTCTCAAAGTTTTAAGCCTTGCCAGGCCTCCCCTTCCCTCCTGCTTTGTTTGGCAACAGCAGCCTTTTCTTGAAACAGTTGTTTGTGCCTATAGGAGTTTCTAAGTTGCTGGATTCTTTAACTTTAATTCTGTAATATATAAGGCAAAAAGAAAACCCATTATATTTACCATCTTGTTATTCCTTGACTCCCAAGGTCCCTAGCTTGTCGTCATCGTTGTCGTTTTCTTCTTCTTCTTCTTCTTCTTCTTCTTCTTCTTCTTCTTCTTCTTCTTCTTCTTTTCTTCTTCTTCTTCTCTTTTCTTTTTACCTTTCAGAGTCATCTTATATTTTATAGATAATGGCTTAGCTAAGTCTACTTCACTTTTTATTTTATACGCCTTGTGCTTAAGTTCAAAGATCTCTGAATCCTAATACACCTAGAGTCTGAGTATAGCTGTCTTAAAATATGTCCACAAGACTTTAAGCTGTATTACAAAGCTGTAATCATAAAGACGGTATGGTACTGGCACAAAAACAGACACATAGATCAATGGAACAGAATGAAGAACCCAGAAATGGACCCTAAACTCTATAGTCAACTAATATTTGGCAAAGCAGGAAAGAATATTCAATGGAAAAAAGTCTCTTCAACAAATGGTGTTAGGAAAATTGGACAGCCACATGCAAAAGAATGAAACTGGATCACTTTTTTACACCATATACAAAAATAAACTCAAAATGGATGAAAGACCCAAATGTGAGGCAGGAATCCATCAATATACTAGAGAAGAATTGATGCAGGAACCTTTTTGACCTTGGCTGCAGCAACTTCTTACTAGGTACATCTCCAAAGGCAAGGGAAACAAAAGCAAGAATGAACTACTAGGACTTCAATCAAGATAAAAAGCTTTTGCACAGCAAAGGAAATAGTCCATAAAACTAAAAGGCAACCTATAGAATGGGAGAAGATATTTGCAAATATCTTATCATATAAAGGGCTAGTACCTAAAATCTATAAAGAACTTATCAAACTCATCACCCAGGGCGCCTGGATAGCTTAGAGGGTTAAGCGTCTGACTTTGGCTCAGATCATGAAGCCCCTGTGTTTGGCTCCTGCTCAGCAGGGAGTCTGCTTCTTCCTCTCCCTCTGCCCCTCCTCCCAATCATACTCTCTCAGTCTCTCTTTTTCTCAAATAAACAAATAAAATCTTTAAAAACAAAAACAAAAAACCCCTCAGTACCCAAAAAGTAAAAAATCCAGTTGAGAAACGGGCAGAAGATATGAACATTTTCCAAAGAAGACATACAAATGGCCAACAGACACATGAAAAAATTGCTCAAAATCACTCAGCATCAGGGAAATACACATCAAAACCACAATGAGATACCACCTCACACAGTCAGAATGGCTAAAATTAACCACTCAGGAAACAAGAGATGTTGGTGAGGATGCAGGGAAAGGGGAACCCTCTTACACTGTTGGTGGGAATGCAAGCTCATGCAGTCACTCTGGAAAACAGTATGGAGGTTCCTCAAAAAGGTAAAAATAGAACTATCCTTCAACTGAGCAATTGCACTACTAGTATTTACACCATAATGATTTGAAGGGGCACTTGCACTCCAATGTTTAGAGCAGCAATGTCCACAATAGCCAAAATATGGAAAGAACCCAGATGTCCATCGATAGATGAGTGGATAAAGATGTGTACATATATATAATGGAATATTAGTCAGCCATTTAAAAAAGAGAAATCTTGCCATTTGCAATGAAATGGATGGAAATAGAGGGTATTATGCTAAACGAAGTAAGTCACTCAGAGAAAGACAAATGCTATATGATTTCACTCATAAGTGGAATTTAAGAGACAAAACAGACGGACATAGAGGAAGGGAAGGGAAAATAAAATAAGATGCAAACTTAGAGGGAAGGAAAACATAAGAGAATCCTAAATCTAAGAAACAAACTGAGGACTGCTGGAGGAGGGTGGGTAGGAGATGGGATAACTAAGTGATGGGCATTAAGGAAAGCACTTGAATGTAATGGGCACTGGGGGTTACATGCAACTGATGAATCACTAGATTCTATATCTGAAACTAATAATACAGTATATGTTAACTAAATTGAATTTAAAAAACAAAACAAAATAAAATACATCCACAAGAGCATTGACATTCCTCCCTTCAAGAAGTAAAGCCTAATTCTCCTTCCCTTAATTGTGGGCTAGACTTAGTGAGTAGTTTTTAACTAGTCTCCCTCCTCTCCAGCTCTATGCAACCACTAATCTACTTCTGTGCTATATAGATGTGCCGTTTCCAGATACTTCATTTAAACGGGCTCATACATTATTTGGTCTTTTATAACTAGCATTTACCACTTAGCATAATGTTTTCAAGGTTAATCAATATTGTAGCATGTATTAGCACTTCATTCCTTTTTATCACTGAATAATATTTCATTGTATGGATATATCACAGGTTATTTATTCATCAGTTAATGGACATTTTGGTGTTTCCCCTTCTTGGCTGTTATGAATAATGATACTGTGAATATTTGTAAACAAGTTGCTAAGTGGATATGTTTTCATGAGTATATACCTAGGAGTGAAATTTCTGGGCCACATGGCAAATCTATGTTTACCATTTTGAAGAACTGTCAAACTGTTTTCTCAAACACCTTCACTGTTTCTATTAGCATTGCATGACATTCCAACTTGTCCACATGACTACCAACCCTAGTTATTATCTGTATTCTTTATCATAGCCATCCTGGTGGGTATAAGGTGGTAATTCTTGTGCTTTTGATCTGCATTCCCCTCTTGGCTAATTATGTTGAGTATTTTTCATGTCTTGATTTTCCATTTCTATATCTTCTATGAAATATCTATTTGGATCCTTTGCCCATTTAAAAATTATTTAAAAAAATTTATTTGAGAGAGAGAAAGGGAGGGAGGGAGAAAGGGAGAGAGAGAGAGAGAGAGAGAGAGAGAGAGAGAGAACAAGTGAACAAGTGGGGAGGGTAGAGGAGGGAGTAGCAGACTCCTCACTGAGTAGGGAGCCCAATGCAAGGCCTGATCCCAGGACCCTAATCAGGCCCTCATCCTCATGACCTGAGCTGAAGGCCGATGCTTAAACAACTGAGCAACCCAGGTGCCCCGTTATTTGTCTTTTTATTGGTAAGTGGTAAGTATTCTTTGCATATTCTCTATATTTTAGATGCAAGATACAAATTCCTTATGAGGTTCATGATTTCCAAATATTTTCTCACATTCTGTAGGTTGCTTTTCACTTTCTCCTGGTGCCTTTTGAGCCACCAAGAGTTTTTTATTTAGATGAAGTACAACTTATCTATTTTTTTCTTTTGACTCTTGTACTTTTGGTGTCATATCTAAGAAGGCTTTGGCTGATGAAAGGTCATGATTTACTCATATATTTTTCCTAAGAATTTTATAATCTCAGTGCATACATTTAGGTCTGTGACCCATTTTGAGCTAGTTTTATGTATGGTGTAAGAAAAGGCTCCAGCTTTATTCTCTTGTATGTGGCTGTCCAGTTACCCTAGCACCACTTGTTAAAAGACTTCTTTCTTCATTGAATTTTCTTGGGACCCTTGTTGAAAATCAATTAACTATAAATTTAAGGTTTACTTCTAGACTCTCAATTCTATTCCATTGGTCCATGTATCTCTCCTTATGCCAGTACAACACTTTTTCTTTTTTTTTTAAGATTTATTTATTCATTAAGAGACACAGAGGGAGAGAGGCAGAGACATAGGCAGAGGGAGAAGCAGGCTCCATAAAGGAAGCCCGATGTAGAATTCGATCCCGGGACTCCAGGATCACGCCCTGGGCGGAAGGCAGGCGCTCAATCGCTGAGCCACCCAGGCATCCCAGTACAACACGGTCTTGATTATTGTACCTTTGTAGTAAGTTTTGAAAGGGGGGAATTATGAGCCTTCCAACTTTGAAGTTTTTTTTTCAAGACTGGCTATTCTTGGTCCCTTGCATTTCCATATGCATTTTAGGATCAGCTTGTACATGTATGCAAAAAAGTACAGGTGGGATTTTGATAGGGATTACACTAAATCTGTAAACCAACTTTGAGAGAATTGCCATCTTAATAATATTTTCTGATTTACAAACATGAAATGTCTTTCTATTTATTTAGGTTTTCTTTAATTTCTTTCAACATGTTTTGTAGTTTTCGGGATACAAGTTTGTCATCTCCTTTGTTAAATTTATTCCTAAGTATTTTTCTTTTTGATGCTATTGTAGATGGAATTTTCTTGATTTCACTTTTAGATTGGTTATTGCTAGGATACAGAAATACAACTGTTGAATATTGTTCTGGTATCCTACAACTTTGTTGAACTTGTTCATTATTTCTAATAGTTTTTAGTGGATTTATTAAAATTTTCTATAAATAAAATCATGTCATCCACATGGTTTTACTCCTTCCTTTCCAATCTGGATGTTTTTTATTTCTTTTTCTTGCCTAACTGCCTGGCTAGAACTTCCAGTACAGTGTTGATTGCAATGGCAAGAGTAAACACTCTTATCCTCTTCCTGTTCTTATAGAGCTAACATTCAGTCTTTTACCACTAATGATATGAGCTTTTCATAGATGTCCTCTATTAGGTTGAAAAAGTCCCTTCCCCTTCTATTTGATAGTTTGTTGAGTTGTTGTTGTTTTAATCATGAGAGGGCACAGGATTTTGTCAAATGCCTTTTCTGTGTCTATTAAGATGATCATGGGAGACACCTGGGTGGCTCAGCGGTTTAGCATCTATCTGCCTTTGGCTCAGGGCATGATCCCAGGTCCAGGGTTCGAGTCCCGTGTCGGGCTTCCCACCAGGAGCCTGCTTCTCCCTCTGCCTGTGTCTCTGCTACTCTCTTTGTGTCTCTCATAAATACATAAATAAAATCTTAAAAACAACAAAAAAAGACGATCATGGCATTTTTGCTTTTTATTCTATTGGTATGGTATATAATGTTAATTGATATTCAGATGTTAAATCAACCTTGCAATCCTGGGACAAATCCTTTTTTTTTTTTTTTTTTTTGGTGTATAATTCTTTTTGTATGTTGCTCAATTTGGCTTGCTAGTATTTTGTTGAGGATTTATTAAGTTTTTAATTGATATTTCCTAACTTTTTAATAGCAGGTAAAGTATAATATATGTAAGAAGAGTTAGCTAAATCATTGCATTTGAGGGTTCATTGAGTGTTAAAGATAATCCATAAGGTCTTGATATGTTGTGATTGGATTTTGCTGAAGCAATGGATTTTGCTGAAGCATGTATTTAAATCATATGCTACAAGGGAAGTGGAAAGAGTGTCACTTAGCTAGCAAAATTAGCCAAAAAATAAGCTTTCAAACCCCCACATGCCTTTATTCTGTAATCTTGTTTTATTAGGCATTTTGGGTGGGGGCAAAATTATACACTAGAGTTGCATACCTCATCTGAAGCCTGCTCCTTTCAGTGTCCAATTCTGGTACAGAAGCTTATGAAAATACACAACACACCTGTCCAAAGCCAAGAAAAACGGAAAAGAATTAAAACATAATTTGAATCTTTGATTTCAAAGAATATCAAATGGGATCCAATCCAAATTCAACGAAAAAATTTTAGGGGCACCCAGGTGGCTCAGTGAAGTGTCTGCCTTCACCTAGGTCATGATCCTGGAATCCCAGGATCAAGCCCCACATCAGGCTCCTGATTAGTGAGGAGTCTGGTTCTCTCTCCCTCTGCCCCTCTCCCTGCTCCTTCTCTCTCTCTTTCCCAAATAAAGAAAATCTTTTAAATTAAAAAAAATACTAAAAAAAGAAAAAACTTTAAAAATCTTGCTTTCTTCACTCCTTTTCCAGTCTCCCATAGGAACCCATATATAAGGTCTCCTTCCCACCTCCCCCACCCCCATTCTCTGCCATTCTGTACCCATTCATTTTATCTTTTAGGAGAGAAATTGCACATTTGTGGCCCATAGGCCAAATCTGGTCTATGCCTGCATTTAATTTAATAAAACATTTTAAAATAAATTTAATTAGTTGGCAAGATTTATAAATTAGGAAATGACACATAAAAATCTATGTATATAATTTCCTTTGAAAAAATTGAATTTGGGGGAAAAAAATAAAAATTTGATTTTATCAAAACCTATTCGACATTTTACCACTGGATGGCAGTGAATAGTGACTGTCTCCTTGGAACATGGTATGTCCTCTAATTTGCTGTAGTCTTTACCACTCCCTATTGTATTACACATGGCCAAATTTACTATTTATGATACAGGCTTAACCTCTGTAGATATTGGGATTTATGACCTTTTAATGCTATCCTTTCCAATGTATGTTAATTACATTCTCTCAGATTCGTTCCAATTTTGCAAATTTTTCTTATATTGAATGGTGTAACAAAAGCTCTGAAAGCCCCATAGGATTTTTTGAGCATTGTCTACTGTCTGGAGATAAGCTGTGGCCTTTTGGGCCCTTGAAGTATATTAAAATTCCTGTGGACACGTCCATCTGAAAAAAAGGAGGGGTAAACTCAAACAACTAGTTACACTAACTGCATATATGCAAGACCTTTTTCAGGGAGAAAAGCCCACCTCAGAGAGTGAATAAAGGGAAAAAGTGCTGGGCAGTCTGTGCCTGTTGTTGTAAGAAAAGTAGTGATTTACAATATTGATCTTCCTGGAAAAGAGAAGAGGGGATGGAGAAAGAAAACAGGTATTACAGTAATATCAGTAGGACCTATGAAAAGCAATTACAATGTCAATGACTTAACCTAAATGGCATATATACCTCAACTGATGAGTTAAGAGCTATCATTTTCTCTGGAAGTGGCTACTAAAGTCTCATGTAAATCCTTGACTGTGGGGGAAAAAAATTGTACTTACTTCAGTGTTTCTTTACTCTGACCTTTAAATCTTTATTTGTATTTCTTAAAGACCTCAATTATCTTAAAATGACTGGGACAACTTTGTAGTATTTAATATTTAACACAATTAGTCTTCTTTATAAAACACAAGAACTCTCCATCCTCTTCAATAGTGACTGACTCAAAAGGTCAACCTAAAAACAAGACTATAAAAATCAAAAGCTACATTTGGAATATATGTATATGTGCTGCCAAAGCGAGCACACATTTGGAATATATGTATATGGGTTTTTGGATTATATTTCAGTAATCCTCTACCTAACCAGAAAATGTAACAATATATATGTGATTCACAAAATAGAGTGAAGGTTGGTTTCCTAAACATGATTACATATTCATCATTATATACTTGGCCTGTTTCTTTTTAACTAGTAATTGTTAAAAAGCAGATCTACTTAGTAATAATTAATTTTTGATTGGTTACACTATTATGATGTCAGATGGACCCTAATAATTTGGACCACTGTAGGTTAGTATATTACACCTAGATGAATTCACTAAATATATATAATAAAATAATATTTTATCTTTTTTTTCATTTGTGTTCTTACTTCAAGACTGTCTGGGATTTTTTAAAAAATTATTTATTTATTTGAGAGAGAGAGAGAGAGCGCGCACAAGTGGCAGAGGGAGAGGGACAAGCAGACTCCCTGAACGCAATACCGGGCTTGATCCCAGGGCCCCAGACCATGACCTGAGCTGAAATCAGACACTTAACGACTGAGCCACCCAGGCAAACCGCCCCCCCGCCCCCCGCAAGACTATTTCAAAATTTTTGATATGTGGAGCAAAGAAAACAGTGTGTATACTTCAATACATACATATATAGACTCAGAACAATTAATAATACGAAGTGCTCAGTTTGTCAACACAAAATGAATAGTCTTTTAGAATTTCTCAAAGAAATTAAGAATTTTGTTCCATCCCAAATTAGGACAGCTGTCCAGGCGCACAATCTTCATAAAGAAGAGAGGGCTCTAGGGTCGCATGGGTGGCTCAGCGGTTGAACGTCTGCCTATAGCTCAGGGTGTGATCCCAGGGTCCCGGGATCAAGTCCGGCATCGGGCTCCCTATAGAGAACCTACTTCTGCCTCTGCCTATGTCCCTGCCTCTCTCTGTGTCTCTCATGAATAAATAAAGTCTTAAAAAAAAAAAAAAAGGAGAAGAGAGGGCTCTAAGGAAGGAACATTTGGTGTAGGATTATATACACTGTTTACATAAAAAGCTACAAATCATTAGATAAAAGACGTTTCTGAAAGTTACAGACTTTTATCTTAAGCTTTTAGTACACATAGGGGCTGCATGATCTTAACGTTATGGGAACCAGGGACGTGTTTTTTTTTTTAACTCCTTTATGTATGAAATGCTGCTTGTTTTTTTTTTTTTTTTTTTTTTGTTTGTTTTAAGTGAAGCAGATGTACAAGGGGTGCTCAGGACAGAAACAGAGCCCAAGCTTTGAGGTTTTTGCTGACTCTGGCAAATGTTAGATGTATGGCTTCCCCGGGGAGCCCATGAGCAGGCCCACAAACATTAAAAGTTGAAAGTTCCCTTTAAGTTATCAAGTTCAATTCCTGATCTACAGTAAGGCATCATCAGTACATGGCGGCCGTAGCTATTATAACTCTCACCGCTATTGTCTCCTATAAGGCTCCTTACGGTGCCTCGCCTCACAAACAGCTGCGTATATGGAGGAGCCGTCCTCCTCCCATCTTTGGCATACACTTGGCCAAATCTTACTCCTACACACCTGGCCACAGACGGTTGTTGGACCTCTCATCACTTTCCTACTGTGCAAAGTGGTTTTTGGAAACTAAAATAGCAGATCCCGGGCAGCCCAGGTGGCTCAGCGGTTTAGCGCCCCCTTCAGCCCAGGGTGTGACCCTGGAGACACGGGATCGAGTCCCATGTCGTGCTCCCTGCGTGGAGGCTGCTTCTCCCTCTGCCTGTGTCTCTGCCTCTCTCTTTCTCTGTGTCTCTCATGAACAAATAAATAAAACCTTAAAAAATAAAATAAAAAAGAAATAAACTAGCAAATCCCGTTGGCTGCAAACACAGCAGGAAATAAACGCCTTTGGCCCACTTTAGCTGTCCCAGTCCATGCGTCCTGTTCCCCACCTCCAACCAAAGGTGCGTTAGAGAGATTTCGTATCTAACCATCAATTCCCATGAACCTAGAAATCTTGTCTATCTACAAAGAAAACTCAAGCTTGTGAGAAAAGGGAGATTCTCTTCCTTTAGGGCTCCAAGAACTATATATTAAAAAAACAAAAACAAAAAAACAAAAAAAAACACACCTCACCTGAAAGGTGAGCCTACAGAGACGGGAGCACAGTTTACTAAAAACCCTACCCAGCGACCGGACCCACTCCAGCTGCGGCCCCTCCTTCGGAGCCCGGAGCTCGTTCCCTCTTCCTTGGCTCTGCTCCCGCCCTTCCCCAGGCTGCCGTTCGAACTTCCCGCGCAGCAGAACCTACCAATCAGGAGCGCCTTCCCTCGGGCCACGCCCCCTCCCCACCCGCGCGGGAGCCCCGCCCACTTCCGGGCACACCCCTCTCGCCCCGACGCACGCCGCGCGCGCGCGCGCGCACGTCGGCCTGTGACGCCGCCGCCGCCGCCGCCGCGCCCCATCCGGCCGGGGACCGTTGGGCGGCCCGCCCGGGTCCCTCCCTCAGGACCTCCCCCCGCCCCTGAACCGCTCTCGCGGCAGCGACCCATGTGGGAGTTCAGGCTCCTGCGGTCGCCGCCGCCGCCGCCGCTGCTGCTCCTGCTGCCGCAGCTCAGCCTCGGAATGGCCGCGTCGCGCTCGCAGGCCGAAGCCATGAACCTGGGCGGCGGCGGCGGCGGCGGCGGCGGCGGCTGCGCACGGGGCTCCCCGTTGGCCGCGGCGCGCCGGCCGCAGTGCGTGCAGCTGTCCCCGGTGCCGGGAGCCGACCCGCAGCGCAGCAACGAGCTGCTCCTGCTGGCGGCCGAGGCGGCGGGGCCGGCCCTCCCTGGGGACCCGGCGAGGGAGGAGCCGCAGCATCACGTTCTCTATTTCCCCGGGGACGTGCAGGTAGGACACCTGTTCCCTCCCCGTGCGCCTCTGCGAGCGGCCTCAGTTGCCCCGGCCCCGGCCCAGTGCGGGGTTCCAGGCTTGCCCCGAACACGCCCACACGTGCCCTGAGCCGCGTGGCCCCGCGAAATCCCAGGGCCCGCCCCTGCCACACCCCTGGGCCCCCTGCTCCGGGAGCCCCGGGGTGGGGGGGAGGAGGAGGGAGGTGCCCTTGGAGGGTCACGACCTCGGGCAGAGCCAGCTGTCCGTCCGTCCGAGCTTGGGGGGGGAGGGGGGGCGGGGTGTGTGCAATCCGAGCCCGAAGGAATGAGGCCCCGCGTGTATATACCTCCACCCCTGTAACCTGGCGGCGCAGAGGTGCGCGCGGGGTTCGGCGGCAGGCAGGCGCGTGGCTTTTCAGATTAACTCAGCACGCGGGGTGCCGAAAACCCTGGCAGTCATTAAAGAGCAAACGAGCAAAAAATAAAGCATGCATGCATAAATTAATTAATTAATTAAAATAAAAATTCTAAAGGTATGACCCCCCCTTTTTACTAACTCTAGAAAAAAGAGGGTGGGTGGGGAGTTAAAGGGGCAGTAATTGCTAAGCCTGTCAATATTTTGCGCTCAACCTGAATTCTGTACTTTTTTTTTTTTAGCTTTATTATTTGATTTTAGATCTTCAGGCAAATATTCGTGGCTGTCTGGTACTGGGAAAGCTGGGTCTTAATTAAATTAAAAAAATTTTTTTATTGGAGTTCGATTTGCCAACATATAGCGTAACACCCAGGGCTCATCCCGCCAAGTGTCACCCAGTCACCCCAACTCCCCCTCCCCCTCCCCCACCCCTTCCTTGTGCGTTTCCCAGAGTTAGGGGTGTCTCCCACGTTTTGTCCTGGGTCTTAATTTAGGTCTCCATGCAGAGCTGTGTTGTCTAGTTTGGCGGCCGTCCCGTCAGTTAGTTAGTTGTACGTGGGCCGTTTGGTTTGCATTCACGAAATGCAAAATCCAGGCGGGAGCGTCGCGCCGACGGCGTCTGCAGCGCCCGGGGGCACCTAAGGTTTGCGGGCGCCCGGGTGGGCAGTGTGCGAACGCGGAGCGTTTCCATCGTCAGAGCCAAGTTCTGTCGGGGGTAGTACGGGTCGGTGTGTGGACAGGGAAGCTAACTAAAATGTTGGCCAGCTGGGTTTCTCACTCCCTGAAACAGTAGTATTAGTTTGTTTTTGAGATGGACGCTTCAGACTGATGTAGTCGCAAACTTTGTGCTCTGTGTCAAACGATGATGAAGATGCATGTAATTTTTTTTCCCTCTTATCCTTAAAATAAGGAACCGGTCTCATTGACTGCTAATAGAAACTGTGAAAAAAACAAAAACAAACCCTAGTATTTAGATTGAAGAGTAGACTATTAATCCTCTGTTGCTCAATCTGGGAAAAAAACAGCATGACATTACTGATAGCGGCTTCCAGAGATTGGAGGAACAGCTACTATGTGCATCTATAATGATGATGATGATGAGAGTAATGATGATGATGATGACGAACCTTTGTTGAGAGTCTGCTAAATATTTATAAAGTGTTACAGCCAGAAAACAATACAAGTCTTCAGATAAGGTCTAAAAAAAAAGTGCTGAATACACTTAGAGTCATACCTCCTCTTTGTGTGTGTGTGTATGTGTGTGTGTGACATCATCCATTTCCTTATGTAGCCTGAGATTCCATTAGCTTTTTGGACAGTGATCTAGTGTTGCTTTACAGAGAGTGTATGAAGTGCTTTAAAAACCCAGGTCCTTTAGAGAAGAGGAAGATAATGCATCAAAAGGCTTTAATGCCAAATTGCCTAGGTTTGAACCCTGATTCTGCACTTTTTAGCTATGATATCTCTGGCTAATTCCAGCTACCTCAACTATAAACTAGCAATAATAATTTATAGGATATCAGTGAGGACTAAATACGGGAATTCCTCATGAGTAACAGTTCCTTCTCATCTTTCTGATGACTTTTTCAATTATTGGGCTACCCCAGTGCTCAGCTTTTGGACTTTTCTCCTCTACCTTTATCCCCGTAGTGATTTCTTGGAGTCTTGTGGTTTTACATTCCACCTGTACTCTGATGACCTTCGATATTTGTATAACTAGCCTAGAGAGGTTCCTGGAACTCGAGACTTACCGGTTGCATGTACAATATTTCCTTTTGGATATTTTTTTTTATTTTTTTTTAATTTATGATAGTCACACAGAATGAGAGAGAGAGAGAGAGAGAGAGAGAGGCAGAGACACAGGCAGAGGGAGAAGCAGGCTCCATGCACCGGGAGCCCGACGTGGGATTCGATCTTGGGTCTCCAGGATCGCTCCCTGGGCCAAAGGCGGGCGCTAAACCGCTGCGCCACCCAGGGATCCCAATAGATACCTCAAACATAAAATCTCTACATCTTTGCTTTTAAATCTGTTCTTCCTGCAGTTTCCTCATCTCGGCTAATGGGAATTTTTTTTTAGTTGCTCAAGTTAGAGATCTTGAAGTTAATCTTTTAGTAACCTCTCTTTTACACCTCATACCTCGATCAACAATTAAAGCTGCTTTCCCTT
The DNA here is from genome assembly GCF_905146905.1 of Nyctereutes procyonoides. Taxonomy (NCBI): domain Eukaryota; kingdom Metazoa; phylum Chordata; class Mammalia; order Carnivora; family Canidae; genus Nyctereutes; species Nyctereutes procyonoides. Next base: position 9,114,148 of record NW_026575132.1, read on the forward strand.
CTAAACCTATCAAAGTGATCAGAATAACCAGTTTAAAAGTAAGTTAAATCATGCCACACCACTGCTGAAAACTCTCCAGTAGCTTCCCATTACTCAGAGGAAAAGCCAGAGTACTCTTGAAGAAGGGCTCTTCACTGTCTTTATCTTTTCCCACTCTTGCTTGCCTTTCTCCTTTTTCTGTCTACTCTGCCCTAATAGCGTTCTTCGTATTACTCGGGGTAGGCACACTTGACCTCAAAAGCTTTGCACATATTGCCTGGAACAATCTGCCTACAGATGTCTGTAGGATTCATTACCTCACCTGTTTTGAGTTGCTCAAAAGTTGCCCTCGCAGTGAGGCCTTTTCTGACCTTCCTGTATCATAATCACATGTATACATACATGTGATCCCTGTCAGCTTTCCTCTTCTGTTTTACCCATTTCATTTACTGTATTATTCATTTCGGTTTTTGTCTGTCTTGCAACACTACAATGTCAGTTTCATGTCTGTTTTCTTCACTAAGTATCTCTGATGCTTAGTGATTGGTGTTCAGTGACTGGCATGTAGTAGGTGTTCAGTAGATAACTTGTTGAATGAATGAATGAATATATGTAAGTTGCTTTGAACAGTGCAGGAAGTGCTTGATAAATCATGGCTATTATTATATGAAATGCTTTTGGCTCACATTTCTTCATATCTTTGTACTTGATTTTTTTTTTAGCCTAATGTTTATTCGTGTGAAATTTACCCTGTTAGACACAGCTCATCTTATTAGTATATCAGTTCTTTCATAGAACCATTATTCTGGTTTGTATCATATATTAATTAAAGACATTCTTTCAATATCTTTATTTTTAATTTGGATAAATACCGAACAGAATTGGTCCAACGGAACTTTGTAGGGTACCATTAGAAGCTTTACTTCTTGTTGATACCGATTTGTTGTTTGGTATCAATTAGATCTGGTTGCCCAAGTAATTTTAAATTTTAATTACCATTACTTTCTTGATGTTCCTCTTGCAATCATTTTTGTTGGTGTTGTGTGTCCTTTTTTATTCTATATTTGTTATTTTCTCATTTGAATTAACAGGTGAGCTGAGAACATAGTAATTCATATTCCTTTAGGTACATTGATTTTTTTTTTTAATCCAGTAATGATTTTGGAGGGAACAGAAATCAGGATTTTTTTAAGGAGGCATTTTCCAATTTTCTTGAGTTATCTTGCTTTTTAAAGCTTCAGTATATAAAATTATACTTATCTCTTTTTTCAAGTATAAGCTTACAATTTGATGAGTTTTGACAAATGTTACAGTTATGTAACCAACACCATAATCATGTTATACAACATCTCCATCACCCTAAAAAGTACCTTTGTGCCCCACTTCTGTTGGTCTCTTTTCTCAGCCACAGGCAACCACTGATCAGCGTTCTTTCACTATAGTTTTGCCTTTTCTACATTTTCATTAATTTGCAATCGTAGTATGTAGTCTTGTGTCTGGCTTCTTTCACTTAGTATATGATGCTTTTGAAATTCATTCTTACTATTGCCTGTATCATTAGTATGTTCCTTTTTATTCCGAGGTAGTTTTCTGGTGTATGGATATACAATTTGTTTACTCATTCAGCACTTGGTGAACATTTGGGTCATTGCCAATTTTACCTTTAAAAAACCTGTTTTCCTAAAGACTAGGATATAGAGATGACCATGCCCTAAATGTATGTCCTGGTGTGTCACGCCTTACTACTCATACTACTACCACACTCGCAACACTTCTGAAACCTATTACATGGGTTTTTCCTCATACCATGTGATGCTCTGCACACCAGCTGGATATCCTATAACTCAATTCTGACAGTATCTACCCGGAGTTATTATTACATTTCACAAGTTAAGGGCTCAGTCCCACAAGACTGCACCCCCATTTCCAGTGCCAGTCAAAAGTCCCAGGTTGTCACCTGTGCTCCTGCAGACTGCCTATAAATTGGGGTTGCCATCATACCCTCCTTAGGTTCAGTTAATCTGTAAGAGTGACTTATGGAAACAATTTACTTACTGTTTACCCACTTATGAAAGGATATGATAATGGATGAATATCTCGATGGAAGAGATGCATAGGGTAAGGTATGTGGGAAGGGGTGCAGACCTCTCTCAGTGTGGCACTCCCCTAGAACCTCCATGTATTCACTAACCTAGAAGTTACCTGAACCCATACTTCGGGGATTTTTTTTATGGAGGCTTCATTGTACAGTCATGATCAGTCATTAACTCCCATTTCCAGCCTCTCTTTGGAGAATGGATGGTGAGACGGAAAGTTCCAAACTTCAGTCATGTCTTGGTTTTTCTGGTTGACCAGTTCCTGTTCAGAAGCCCACCAAGAAAAAAAAAAAAAAAAGAAGCCCACCAAGGGTCACCCCATTAGAACAAAGGTGTTCCTGTCACCTGGGAAATTCCAAGGGTTTTAGGAGCTCTGTGCCAGGAATATAGTTGTACTTGCTCTGCTGTAGGAATAATCCACCTAGCTTGAAACTTAATCATGAATGTCTCCGAACTGTTGTAGACACTTGCATGTTGTTTTCCTAAAGATCTTTGTACCTTTAACTTTAGTAGCTGTATGGGATAGGCCTGTAAGTTTTTGCAGGTCTGCAAGCATCTAACTGTGATATAAGAACCCCTTAATCTCTGCCAAGAGATTCTTTTGCCACCTGCCTCACTGGTGATGAGGAGAAGCTTGCTCCCTACATGTCCGCCCCCCCCCCCCCGCCCAAGGGGAATAAGCTCATTGCATTCCCAATTGAGATAAAAATTCTTGAAAGAAAGCACTCTCTCTTCCCATAGTCTTTAGCCTTTTCTGTAGACTGGCCCTGGGTAATAGCCTGAGTTGCAGAACCAGTTTTGGCCACCTGTCTGCAAGTTCTATGGGGATGTCTTGTGTTTCTTTTTGGAATTTGGGAGTATTTATCCATGGTTTTAATGGATCCGGGTTTTGACACAACAGTAACAATACTATTTTTATATTTTAGTGCACACAATTCCTTTGTATAAGCATGTCCCCCCTTTGATCATGTAACTTAGGGCTAATCAAAGAAAATACCAAGTTTTTAGATTTACCTATGTGGTAGAGACTGAACTGAGAATTACAGAATCTTGAATTCATTTTGACTCATTAACCAAATAACTGTATAATAGAAATAACTATATAGTTTCTAGGCCCTCAGTTTCCATAGCTATAAAAATGATTTAGCTGAGCTCTTTGAGATCTAAGTTCCTATTTTAATTTTATATCACAAATCTGAATATGCCGAGGGCAGTAGCAGAATCCATAAAAAGCCAAATGATAGCCTCCTCCTGGGAGTAAATATTTTTTAACATATGAAAAGCTATTAATGAGATTATGAACTGTAAGAAAGAATTGAGTATCTGATTGGGAAAATTCTCAAAAGACACGAATGCAGAATTAACAAAAAAAATGAACATTGTCAATAAACAGAAAAATATTCATCCTTCTTAGGAATCAAAACATGCAAATTGAATAAAAAGTAAGGTATTTTATCATAGTAGTGAAGGTTTTAAAAAAATTAATGTTAGTAGCCCGTGTGGGTAAGGATGTGGGTAAATTCTTGTATACTGCCAGTGAGAATGTAAATTGATATTAATCTTTTTGATGGGAAGTCTAAAAATTGTGATGCAAATCTATATTTATTGATAGGGAACCATGCCTGAAATATATTAAGTGAAAACTGTATGCATAAACTTGTTGAGGAAGAAGTAAGAATGCCGTCTATTATATGTATTTGTAAATGTGTTTGTACACTAGAGAAAACTGGAATGCTAGACTCAAATTTTAATGATTATTTCTAATTGGTGGTTTTATGGATGGCTTCTCCATCTTCCCTTCTACCTTTGTATATAGACTAAAGTTTTTTAGTGAATTTTACTTCTATCAGTTTTAGGTTTTTTTTTTTTTTTTAAAGATTTTATTTATTTATTCATGAGAATACACAGGAGAGAGAGGCAGAGACACAGGCAGAGGGAGAAGTAGGCTCCAAGCAGGGAGCCTGATGTGGGACTCAATTCTGGGACTCCAGGATCACGCCCTAGGCTGAAGGCAGCGCTAAACCGCTGAGCCACCCGGGCTGCCCAGTTTTAGTTTTTTAATAGAAAAATATTGTTAAAATTAAGTTTAAGACTGTACATTAAAAAGTAAATCCCCTTTTCATACCAATCTCTCCAGTCTCCCATTTCTCTTCCTCAAGGCTACCACTGTTGCTGATATATGTATTCTTCCAGAGACATTCTATGCTGTTGCAAACTTTTTTTTTCTTCTTCTTAAGATTTATTTGAGAGAAAGAGAGAAGGTGCTAGCAAGGGAAGGGGCAGAGGGAGAGGGAGAAGCCAACTCCCCACTGAGCATGGAGACTGACATGGGGCTGAATCTCAGGACCTGAGCTGAATCAAGACTGGGAACCTCAAATGACTGAGCCACTGGGGACCCCACGAACTTTTTTATTTTAAAACACAAATGGTAGCGTAGCTTACGGGGGTTTTTTAGCCCTTGTTTTATAACGCATGTTGAGTACTCATAGACCTGCCTCATTCTTTTGAAACAAAAATAAATAACCTTATACATGTTTATTTATGCATATATGCAGTTATATCACTGAGATAAATTCCTAGAAGTGGAATTACTAGTTCAAAAGAGAAGTGCATTTAAAATTGTTCAGCATGTATAGTATATAGTGTTATAAATAAAGGAAAATCACAACTCTGTTTCTCTTTCTCTCATACTCTGTATTCAGTCAATCAGCAAGAATGCTGTTGACTCTACTTCAAAATATATTGTCTGACCACTTTTACCACCTTAATTTTTCTACCACTCAGTGTTCAAGCCACCTTGTCTCCTCAGGATTACACTTGCGTAACCTCCTGCTGGTCTCCCTGCTTCAACTCCTGATCCTTCAACATAGGAACAAGAGTAATCCTTTCAAAACAGAAATTACATCAACCCTCTGCTCCAAACCCTATCATAGCAAAAGCCAAAGTCCTCACACCTCCCCCTCTCCCCAACAATCTTTCTGACCTTGGCGATCACTTTTTCTTTTTGTTCACACTGCCCGAGCTAGTCTAGCCTCATTGCTGTATCTTGACTATACCAGTCATGCTTCCACTTCAGGGCCTTTTGTAGTTGCAATTCCTTATGCCTGAAATATCCTGCTTCACTCCCTTGGTTCCTTCAGGTCCTTCTCAACTATCATCTTATTGGAGACCACCCTGTGTTTCAAATAATAATCTTCCACCCTCTCCAAATCCTTGTATTCCTTTTGCCCTGTTCTTTTTTTTTTTTTTTTTTAATTATACTCCATTGCACTTAACCACCATCTTAATATTTTGTGCTGACTTCTACCCACTTGTGGCTATTGACCTTTCGAAAGCTGGTCTAACCAAGGAACTAAATTTTTAATTATATTTAACTTTAAATTTAAACCTAAAAACTGATAGTTCAGTTCCTAGAAAACTTTTAAGTATATTTGAACAACTTGGATATGTGAATCTGCTTTTTCAACTGTAAATTTTATGAAATCTAAATTCAGATCCAGTATTTCCAGTGAAAATTTAGCATCCAAATTGAGATGTGCTGTAGGTGTAAAATACACACTGGATTTCAAAGACTTAGTAAGAAAAAGAAATGTAACATCTCTTACTAGTTTTTTAAATCAGTTACATGTTTAAATTATAATATTTTAGATATTTGGGCTCAATAAAATATATTATTCAAAGTAGTTTCACCTGTTCCTTCTTTTTAAAATGTAGCTACTAGAAATTTTTTTGCATGAATCATGTTATATTTCTATTGAACAGTGTTGCTCTGTTTACTTATGGAGTTGTTTACTGTGTATCTCTCTACTAAATGTGAGCTCTGTGTGGGCAGGAGTTTAGTCTGTTCTGATCCATACTCAATCAGTAGGTATCCAATAAATCTCATAGAATAAATGAATAAATTTGAATGAATTTCTCCCTTTTTAAAAAAAGCTACTGTGAATTAAAATGAAAACTAAAATTTATATGCATATCCTGGAACCTAAACAAAAATTTATTAATATATATATAGAATGCTTTTAAATAAACAAGAACCAAATAAAAAAGGACCAAAGTTATGCACAGACACAAGTAGAACTCCAGATGGTTAATAAATAAACAAAATTATAATTTCATTCAAATTTTCAATAAATCCAAATTAGAATAAGCTGTCCTTTGCCTAAGAAATTGAACGAAAAGAAGAGCTATACATACCTTTCTGGAAGATAGTATTGGAGTCTGTATAACTAATCTTAAATTATGAATATTCTTTGACACAATCTTTCCATATCCAGGAATTTATTTTTACTTATTTATTTTAAAAGGATTTTATTTAGAGCTGGGGGAGGGGCAGAGGGAGAGAGAAAATCTCAAGCAGGCTCCATGTCCAGTGTAGGACTCCATCTCCCCACCCTGAGATCATGACTTGAGCTGAAATCAAGAGTTGGACACTTAACTGACTGGGCCAGCCCCATATCCAGGAATTTATTTTTATTCATGTAATCTCAGATATATAAAAAGATTTTTCTAGAATGTTCATTGCACAGTTGACCCTTAAACCATGCAGGGGTTAGGAGCACTGACTCCTACACAGTTGAAAATTCACATATAACTTTTGATTTCCCCAAAAACTTAACTATTAACAGCCAACTGTTGACCCGAAGCCTTACTGATACACATTTGATTCAACAGATATTTTGTATATGTATTATATATTGTATTCTTATAATAAGATAAATTTTTTTTATAATCTTCTTTTTTTAAAGATTTATTTATTTATTCACGAGAGACACAGAGAGAGAGAGGCAGAGTCACAGGCAGAGGGAGAAGCAGGCTCCATGCAGGGAGCCCGACATGGGACTCGATCCAGGGTCTCTAGGATCATGCCCTGGGCTGAAGGTGGCGCTAAACCGCTGAGCCACCAGGGCTGCCCCAATAATCTTTTTTTTTTTTTTTTTTTTTTAAAGAAAATGTTATTATGGGGGCACCTGGCTGGCTCAGTTTGACGATAGAGCATTGGACTCTTGATCTCCAGGTTGTGGGTTTGAATCCCATGTTGGGTGTAAAGATTACTTAAAAACAGAATTTTTTAAAGATTTGATTTATTTAGTTGAGAGAAAGAGTATAAGAAGAGGGAGAAGGTAAAGCAAACACCCGGCTGAGCAGAGAGCTGATATGCGGCTAGATCCCAGGACCCTGGGATCGGGACCTGAGCCAAAGGCAGATACTTAACCAACTAAGCCACCCAGGCATCCCAAAAATGAAATCTTTAAAAAAAAAAAAAATGTTACTAAGAAAGAGAAAATACATTTACAGTATTATGCTGTATTTACAGGAAAAAACTTACTTGTAAGTGACCTGCACAGTTCAAACCCATGTTGTTCAATTGTTGTACCCAAAATTGAAATTTGGTTGTTAGAGTAATCCAAAAAGGGAGGGATTCAGGATAACAGCTTTAATGAGAAAATATTTTAAGGTTTTGTGTTATCAAAAAGTTTAATAAACCAATTTTTATTTTCAGTTAATGTGTTTAGGAATAGGAGATTGTATACTAAATTAATTTAAAAATATCTTAAAAAATAAAAATCAAAAAGTAAAAATATCTATAATCCCTTTAAAGTAAGTTTAATTTTTAAAATTTCTACTATGCTATTTAGCTATATCTTATAACCTAGTCTTTTGATAGATTTTAAGTTTAGATTGGGAAATTATTTGTTTAAAATCTTAAGATCAGAAGGTAATGATAGACATATAGTTTTCATTTTTAGTACATTAACCATTGGTCATATAACATCCCAATTTCCTCCACAATAAAAATGGGAAACTATTTTGTGGAAATAATTTTATATAAATATGAATTTAATGCTTGTTTCATCTTTCTTACCTTTCAGAATTACCATGAAATTATGACTCGTCATCCTGAGAATTATCAGTGGGAAAACTGGAGTCTAGAAAATGTTGCCACCATTTTAGCCCACCGGTTCCCCAATAGTTATATTTGGGTGATAAAGTGCTCGCGAATGCATTTGCACAAATTCAGCTGCTATGACAATTTTGTGAAAAGTAATATGTTTGGTGCTCCAGAACACAATACTGACTTTGGAGCTTTTAAGCACCTTTATATGTTATTAGTTAATGCTTTTAACTTAAGTCAGAACAGTCTGATATCAAAGAAGAATGTAAAAGATTTGAATAAGGACTCCAAAGCATCTAATTGTAGATCCAGTTCTCACACTACTAATGGTTGCCAGGGAGAAAAAGAGAGGACCTGTGAAGAATTTGATGAGTCCACCCTGAGTTTTTACCCACCATCACTAAATGGTGCTTCTTTTACTTTGATTGGATTCAGTAAAGGTTGTGTTGTTTTGAATCAATTGCTTTTTGAATTAAAAGAAGCCAAGAAAGACAAGAACATAGATGCTTTTATCAGAAGCATAAGAACAATGTACTGGCTGGATGGCGGTCATTCTGGAGGAAGCAATACGTGGGTTACTTATCCAGAAGTCCTGAAAGAATTTGCACAAACAGGGATTATTGTTCATACCCATGTAACACCTTACCAAGTGTGTGATCCAATGAGATCTTGGATTGGAAAGGAGCACAAGAAATTTGTTCAGATTCTTGGAGATTTTGGTATGCAGGTGACCAGCCAAATTCATTTTGCAAAAGAAGCTCCTTCCATAGAGAATCACTTCAAGGTTCATGAAGTATTTTGAGACTATAAAAGTATTAATATACTTGTTCAGTGGAAGAGCAGAAGCACTTTGGGTGTTATAAATACAGATAATAAGATATAATTCATAGATGCATTGTCAGTTTTTTGGGGGAGGGCGGGGGGAGGAAGCACACATTCCTAAAATGAGTATAATGTGCAATAGTATTCCTTGCTTGTGAATGTGAACGGTTTTTAATTTGGGTTGGGTTAGAATTAGTTCATTTGAAAAGTAAAAGATGATTTGTGATAATCCTACAAGGAGAGAGAGAAGACCCTTAAGAATGAAAGTTACAATATAGTCCTTATATAAAAGGTCTTGAAAATTGTTGGAAAATTGTTGGAAATAGTTTATTTTCTGAGTAATGTTTGGGATTAATTTTGGTGACGCTAATGGTAATTAGCTATTTGGCACTCAAAACTCCATTTCTCTTCAAGTAAAGCAAAGGCACACTGATGTTTTCCATAGTTTTGGAATTAACTATACCCTGCTTCATATGTTTTGTAAACTCATAGTCATTCTTTAATGTGCCACCAAGTATTTTTTTAAGACTCAAGTATATTTGTTTCCAAATTTCCAAGAACATGCAGTAGTGTATAGTTGTTTTTTGAAAACATTACACTTAAGCACTATGGCTTAATTTTTAATTGACAACTTTTAGATAAGTTATTTTGGAGTTTCTTGACTCCTGACCAAAAACCAGTTCTTTTGGAAAATTGTTTTAAATTGAACATAATTAGGTATATTGGGTAAAAATATGCTACAGATTTAAAATCTTTTCATCATATCAGTCTTTTGAAAGAGATCAACTTAGGTGAAATAAATGTGTAACACACTATTTGTTACTGCTCTATTGAAAAGGAGACAGATTCTAAAGATCTAACTCAATGTTTCTCCAGAAGCATGATTTTGTCTGCCAAAAGAAAGCAGCTCTCTTTGGCCAAAATGCAAAATTACATTGCTATAAGAAAAGTTACAGGGAAAGTTTGAAGACACAAATGATTTAATTTGGCTCAAAAACTGAATTTGCTTAACACTGCTACATAATTTGGGTGAGGTTTCCTTCTGCCTGTTTTTCTTGACCTAGATAAATACATTTTCAGAAACCCAAGACCTAATGAATGTCAACCAACATTGACAGCTGTGTGATTACAATAAAGGATGAACACTTTTTAATTTATTAATAATTTAGCTTTTATAGGTCATGAAATAATTAAGCAGGGAAGTAACATTGCTGCTTTCAGACTGAAAAAGAGACACTGAAGCTTAATATCTTAATAACCCAGAGGACCTAAATTTATAAAATACAGAATTAAAATGTTAATCTCTTGGTTTCTTCACAGAATTGTATTTTAATGACTATAATACATTCCAAATATTCAGTTACGAGAAATAATTCTTACTCACCAAATGCTTAAAAATAACATCCCTTAATTCTATAAAGTATAGAATTGTATCACTCAATTTTTTTAAAGGACATGTTAGTTTATATTGCTTCAGTTTCTTTAAATACATGTTTCTTTTGAGACCAAAAATTCCCAACAAAGAAACATGTCAGCCTGATTCTAGCATTTTATTACCTAATCTTAAAGTACCATGATGGATTGGATGGCTTCTTTCAATATTTAATAATCCTTGGTTAAATTCATTTGGTAGTGAATTCATAAGGTAGTGAATACACTAATGAGGGAGGAAGGAAAGGCACTTATTTTTACAGGATTAACATTTGAAATGGAAAAAGTAGGACTTCCTGCAGGATTCATTTTAAAAACCTGAGATATTTAAAAATCTAGGTTCTTTAGCTATCTAGTCATGTGATTGCTTAATTATAATTGTTATGTGTTCAGTGAATATTGAGAATAACTTACTGGACACCTGGAACTGCCACTGCAGCAAAACTAGTGTTGAAGGTAGAAATATTTTCTTGAATGAAAATATATTCCAGCTGATCCATATTCAAATATTTTAAGACTTCAAATTTGTCTTCTCTACATTTTCTTAAAAATATTGTAAATGTTAGTGTATCCTTTTAGACTGTGCCTTTGTGTTTGTGTCTTGAGAGTCAACTGAGAAGCCACACAGATAATGTGAAAGTTGTTACCGCCACAGCATGAATGTACAATTGTATTAAATTTAATCCAGAGAAGTCTGTTTGGATGTGCTTTATGTTACTAGATTTGTTAAAACTTCAGATTGTTACTTGGAAGAAAGCTATTTCTTCTACTTTGCCAGTTTAGGTTTGTATGTTTTCATTAATCCTCCATGTTTTTTCTTTCATATGAGCAATGTTGAACCTCTCCTTGTAAATTATTTTTCTCTCCTTTAAATTGCCCCACAAGAATTCACTTTATTTTCATATCTTCTGTTAAATTTCTTGAAGAAAATTACTCAAAAATAAGTTTTTCCTTCTATGTGCTAATCATTTCAGGTGTCTATTCCTTTTGCTGTCATTAAGAGACTTACTTAGAATATGGTGTGATCTGTTTTTCATTTCATTCATGTAATACCTAAGCACCCAGGGCAAGGGCAAGAATGGTCTAGGCACAGACAAAACAATCCCAAGCATTTGAGTATAGAAATGTGTAATAGACTAAGACTTAAAAGCAACAATATGAAACAAAATGTAGTATTCCTAAAATAGCTATTCTGTTATACTTAAGGGTCCTTAAGAGAAACATGTTTTAGAGGGTAAGATATACATGTAGATAGATGTCATCTGTAAATTCAGGTTGGTCTTTACAATGGTAGAGAGACCTAGCAGTTCTTAGTGGTAGAGACAGGCAGTCACTTAGGATGGTCATTTTAGTATCCCATCTAATGGAACTTTAAAAAAATAGAATATAACTTAGGTGTATTTAAAACACCCAACACTTAGGGACTGTATGCTTGAAACAAGACTTTAAGGTAATACCAGAGATGTGTGGGTGACTGCCAATCTACATTAGTTCTTCCTCACTACATCTGTGTTTTAGCACTGGAGGGAAGGAGTCAGTAGCACAGTTCCAACTCCATCCAGACCTGCATTCCAGCTTTCTTCTTTTTTTTTTTGTCAACTTAGATTCAGCTTAGATGTCTGTTGGCAACTTTAGATAGGTGAGAGAAAAGCCTCCCTACTAAGGTTCTTTCCAAATGTTCACATAGCTGCTGTTCAAAAGGATAGAAAGATACAAAATAAGCCTTGTTGACTTTATTTCCCTTTTAAAAAATGACAAGTTTTAATTACTGAATAGAATTCCAATGTAATTATATGCCGAGACAAACACTGTTAATGTTCACGAAAAACTAATTAGTCTACACATGTATTTCAAAAAGTTACTTTGAAAGAATAATAGAAGGGCAGAAAAAATACACAACTGCAGATTCTAGTCTGCCCACCTAACTTGTCTAACTTCTCAGAGGCAATCACCCTCAAGGGTTTCTTGCATATTTTAGTTAATTCTATGCATACACGAATGTTTATACCTTTGTTTTACACAAATGGCAGCATACCATACCTATAGTTTGCAACTTTTTTCTCATTTAATCACCTTGGAAAAATTTCTTGCCAGTGCCACAATACTTCTGTCTCATTCTTTTCATAGTGTTCCATTTTTATAGAACTCTGCTACTTGTTCATTAATCTTATTTTGTATCCCTTTGTCTTACTTTGTATCTTTTGTCTGTGTGGTACAGTGAGTTTTGCTGACAGAGGAAAAAAATTCTTTTGTGAATCAAGTCAAGCCCCTAAGCTGTAGCCAAAGAATAACAAAGATGAGCTGCACCTAAGGGAGAAAGCATGGAGAATTACTGATCTGGTCACAACGTGATTGTAGGTTCCATCCCCCAGCTGTGTAAGCCTGGACACTCCCTTAAGCAATCTGGATTGATGAAGTGATTTCTAAGATCCTTTTCAGCAATAAAGTTCTAAGATTTGGAATTCCTGAGAAGTTGCAGCTAACACATACTGCTTAATATTTTAAAGTTTTAACATTGAAAACATCTCATTTGGTCTCAATCAGGTCAGCTAAAAAGATAAAAATGTTTTGAATTTAAAATAAACTCTTAACATCAGAAATTATGACCAAGGAAATAATTTTAAAACTTCCTAAAGGGTTTACTTTCTAGTTTTCTAGATAGAATTTAACTGCAACGAGAGCCATCTCAAATCAGAAAGCTAGCATCAGCTCTCAACTGTCCGTGCCCTGAATTACCTCTTTGTAGTTTTGCAGCAACCCTATAAAGTACAAGTTTAAAGATGAGGAAAAAAGCTTCATAAAGATTAAGTTTCTTAACTTGCCTAAGGTCATCCAGTTTGCTTCCCAAATAAACTGAATTAAAATGAATATTCATTGGAAGATTATAATCTCAGTTTTAACTTCAAGTTTTCTACATGATTCTGGATATATACTTTGCACCAATTCTCTTAATGGCTTAAAAGAAAAAAAAAAGTTTATCTAAAAGCTGACTATAAGTACTGTTCAAACTAACAGAGGTTTTGTCTTTTTTTTTTTCTTCCCAAGGGAAAAGCAATCATTAAAGAATTTCTTTGCTTAATGTAAGTAACCAAAAATGAAAAAAAATCTAACAATCTGGCTAAAGTAACTTCCTTTTCTAACAGACCATCTTTACACTTTTTTTGACCTGAGTAACTTCAGTATCTCTTCCTAAAGACACCTAGGAAGGAGAGTTATTTTTCATATACTTTTCCTTTTTTATTTATTGTAATCTGCTTTTTATATCTGAAATTAATCCAACTCCAAAAACAAGATATGGATGAATTATTTTAAGAGAAAATTATTTTCTCCATAATTTAAAATGCACCAACTTGATGCACTCAGATTGCTTTAGATGAGCACATCTGTGTTCAGTAAATATATCTGGTCTTTTTTCAATGATGCTGCAATAGAATTACTAGGTACAAAACAAAGAATGGCACAGATCCACATACAATGGCTCATTGTCTTCAATGATGACAACATAATTGGGATCTCTCCTGTATTTGTTCTTGAAAATTTTTTTCTCTTTAGCAAAGGGTAAGTGAAAAGCATTTAGTGGGGAAAACTAATTGGGTTTAAGTTTAGCTGTAGGTATAAATTAAAACATCTGAATATTTTCTGACATTGAAAAAAAGGGGGGGGGGCAGTGAATGCCAAGAAAAACCAAGATCAGATCAAACAAACGTGTTTTGGATGAATCACAAAATAATCCAAATTACTATCATCTGATCCAACTCAGTCCTGATTATACATCAAAACAACCTCAGAGGTCTATCAAATACATATACTATATAGCAAACCCCAAGCATACTGAATCCAAGTCTGCAAAGTTGGGGCCTAAACATCTGTGTTTTGAAAAGCTCAAAAAGATATAGATGTTGGTTGCTCACCTTTTCCTAATCTGAATCCTGATTTTAAAAATTATCCATGCTGATGTTCCCATGTGCCTCAGAGGGAGAGGATTCTATTTAAAAGCTCCAGGAGACCTGACTGGCATGAGTAATTTCCATACCTTTTCCCAGTGACTGTTCAGGGATGGACAGGTCTAAGCCACTTTAAATTAATGAGACCCAAGGATTTGGTGGTAAATTCTGGGAAAGCTTTTGCATATTAAAAGAAGGCCCCTGGAATCCAGCCTGACTCCTCCACTGCATGTAAATGAAGATGCACATGGCTCAAACTGCTATTGGCAATCATCCCATGACCACGAGGGTAGCCAGCCTTAGGATGATGCCAATGCTGCAGTTGAAAATGGGAGAAAAAACCCTAGAGGCTTTTGGTGACACTACTGAATCACTGGATCAGAAATACTGAAGCCCATTCTATCAGTAGACTAAATGTATAATAATTCGATACATTTTATTAAGTCATTTTAAGTTGGATTTTTTGCTATTTGCATCTGAAAACTAGAGTGGTCCTACCCAATACAGCAGTCTTTCAATCATAAAAATCTGTATTAAACAGAAACCATAAATAACAATTTCTGTTTATTTAATCCATAAGCCTGAGATTTTTCTTTCCTATTTTAACAAATAATCTAAAAAATAATTTGTTATACTCTTCCAATATTTGAACTGAACTGTATTTAAAGTTTATATTCATTGCATTCACTTCATTATTTATTCCAAGTTTTTGCTATAGGCTTTATCTTGAATGTGTAGGACCATTCGCCGTGCATAGAAGTCCCTGTATTCCTCTGGTAATTCAGCCAGTGTTTTTAAAGCTCTGTCCAAAATTTGTGCAGCTCTTGATGCTGCTGTAAGATCTTTGTTTCCATAGGTATCTGTTTTATCATAGCATTCAGATGGAAGATGCTTCCAAAAGACATTCACTCCCACTCCAAACTCTTCAGAAATTACGTTATGGAACCATAAAGCTGGAGAAAGTTTAAAGAAAAAAAACAAGTTAAAAATAAAACCTAGAGTAAAAAAAAAACAAACCAAAATGTCAGTGAAATATCACAAATTGCATATAGCCAATGTAAGAAATTCTTGTAACTAGATCCCTTCGTTAGCACACTCCTGAATATAACAGAATCATTTTAACTTTTATGAATTGCCAACCAATTTAAAGTGTCAATAACACTACTTTTAAAACCTTTGGAAAATAGCAATTTTCCCCTTTAACTTGAAAGACATAATAAAGTTATACTTGTTTTGTAAGTTCTGTAATTTGGGGCTATGTTTTGTTACTTGTTTACACTTCCTGAGTCATACAACCACATCAAGTGTTTACTTTTTTGTACACAGAACATTTCAATTATTTGAGGAGTATCTTTGACCTTTTCCGCCTCAGCACAGTACTTTTGTTCTCATATTTTTGTTCTCAAAGACCTCCTATTCAAGCTGAATTTGGTTTTCTAACTTGCTTAAATTTGCATTCATTGTAGCTTCCTTAGTTTTATATTAAGCTAATGCAATTATAAATATCTTATATTTCTTTCGGCTCCTGTACAGTAAGTGTATAAAACTAAAGCAAATATTGTGGTGGAGAGGATGAATAAGCATTATCATATGATACAGCTAATTAATTTTTCACTTCCTTTAGAACATTTATTTCTTTGTTTTCAATTGAATCTAAATGTTTTCAATCTATAGGTGCTATAGGAATATTAAAGCAACATCACAAATATATAACCAAGATGAAATAATAGTCATGTCAATGGGGTACTTGGGTGGCTAAGCTGGTTAAGCATCTGGTCTGCCTTCGGCTCAGGTCATGATCTCAGGGTCCTGGGATGGAGCCCTGAGTTGGGCTCCCTGCTCAGTGGGGAGTCTGCTTCTCCTTCTCCCTCTGTCCCCCAACCCTGCCCCAGCTTGTGCTCTCTTTCTCAAATAAATAAAATCTTTAAAAAAATACTAGCCACATCAAAAAATGTTTAATCTTGTGAATGGGAGAAAGTAAGATAAGATGCTAAATTTTAGAAACAAATTCATTCTAAGAGTGCTCTAGGAAAAACAAAAGCTTAAAATATTTTGATTTGCAAAACTAGTTTCAAACATGGATTTAATCTTAACTATTCTTTCAGAATCTTTTTTCCTTATTCAATATAACAGGAAAAAAGCTAACCATTATGTTAAATTTAAATGCAAAGACAGGGGTTTTGCTTTTATTTCAAAATACATGCAAATGTTAAGTATGTCTGGCTTTTTTTTTTTTTTTTATGTCTGGCTTTTTAAAGTAGTATACAGAGTAAGAGAAAACCGCATAGCTCTTAACCACTCTAAAGATACAAAACCAAAAAAATTTAAATAATGGCAACGCATTTAAGGACTAGTATGCTAGTTGTTTACAAAGAACTTATGAATAAGAAATTAATGATTCAATTTTTATAGATAGTTATGTTAAGGACATTGTATCAGGCCCCTTGGAGAATATAAAGATTACCAAAACATAGTTCCTTGTCCTCAAGCAATTTATAAGGCAACCCTAAATGAGATAATCATATATATTTTTAAAGATTTTATTTATTTCACAGAGAGAGAGAGAGAGAACACAAAGCAAGGGGAGCAGCAGGCAGAGGGAGAGGGAGAAGCAGACTCCTCGCTGAGCAGAGAGCCTGCACAGGGCTCGATCCCAGAACCCTGGGATCATAACCTGAGCCGAAGGCAGACACTTAACCAACTGAGACACCCAGGCACTCTGAAATCATATTATTAATACTTCTTTACTTAAAAAAAAAAAAAAAATTTTAATTTCTGTCACTGAAAAGAGGTATTAATGATTAAAATATATTAACTTAGATGTGAGAAATACGACTATATAATTGTTAATACATTCCTTTTATCTTATGATTTTTATAATCTTCAGGTATTCACTTTTGAATAATTACAGATGTTAGTTGCATCACTAACAACTAATGCCTATTTATTGTGCAAAGTGGCACTAATTCAGACCACAGAAAATAATGCACACAAAAGACATTACAGGTGTTGAGATTTTAACAATCTCTAGTCTGTTTTGGCTTTGAAATATATTTACCATTTCTTGGTAAATATTTAAGTGACATAGTTCTAAAATTTGCAAATATTTTATTATTTTTATAAAAGATCTATTTATTTATCTTAGAGAAAGATGCGGGGGGTGAAGAAGGAGAGAGAAAGGAGTCTTAAGCCGACTCTGCACTGAGTTTGGAGCCCGACGGGCTCAATCTTACAACTCTGAAATCAGGACTTGAGCTGAAACTAAGGTTGGATGCTTAACCGACTGTGCTACCCAAGAGCCCCAACATGCAAATATTTTAGAAATGATTAAAAAGAACAACTAGGTATAATCTTCTCCCAGATATAATGTAACTTGTTTAATGTCATTTAATAAGATAGAAGTATAATGTTATAAGTTGCCTTTGAAAAGCAAGACTATTAATTTTATAAGAATGTGCTTAGCATACTTTAAACAATGATATATAAAAATCAACTTGTATAGAATACATATAACAAATATACTTTTGAACTAAAACAGTCATATAATGGATGAGTGACAGAGTACAGATTTTATAAATAGGAAATGAATGAAGTCTAGAAATCTTACCAGGAATGAATAACACATCTCCAGCTTTAAGGGAACATTCATACCTTCTGGCCTTGGAAAACAGTGGATATTTAGTTAAGTCTGGGTTATCTATATCCAGGACTTCTGACTTAGTACCTGAAAAGTTCCCAAAAAAAGGATGATAGAGATTAAAGCAAAGTTAGTGTTTCTTAAAAGGTAATCACAAATATAAACTTGAAAATTTATTCTTTTCTGTACAATTATTTATTGTATCCACAGTGTAAGAACAATTACTATTCTCCTGAAACCTAAAACAATATTCAATGACCACCCCCAACCCTTTATGACTATTGACATCTATGTAGTATAATTAAAACTTAAAATTTTATTGTTCATATAGCCTATCATTACATATATACCCATGGAGAACACAAATACATGATAATTAGAAATAAGCCCTACAATGTTTCTCTATGAAAGTAAAAGATTTCTCAAAAAGAGTAACTGAATAGACTAGACTTTAGATATGTAAACTTAAAAAAAAGTACCTGATAAATATAAATACTGGGCATCTCGAGGACTGAACAGTACAACACGTTTTTTTCCTGTCACTTGTATTAAGAAGTTATCCATTACCTGAAGGCCAATAAGAACTTATGGATAAACATTATCTAAAATTTAAATAAAACTAATGGTATTCCAAACAGTTAAATGTAAATCTTATTCCTTTAGTAAGACTTGATTCACATTATCTACAACTCTTACAGAAATATTCTAATCTAACAATGCAAACATTTGTATTGTAAATGCAACTGTGCCTTTATTAAATATATTCCTGCAGCACTGCCTTAAAATGGGAAGGACTGGAAATCTGAGAACTATTTGCTCTTGCCCCACCATTCTGACAGAGAGGGTAGTTTCACCTATTTGAAGCTCCCCTTAGTTAGTACTTATTTAACTGCCAAGGAATGCTATACAGCCAACATTAGAAACAGATTGAAAGCACTTAGAAAAATTAAGTGTTGGGAAAACACAAGGTACTACTGTAATCAACCACTGCTAAACTCTTTTAATATATGGCCAACCATAATTTAGTTATAGGCATCTTGATTTCCAAATTATCTCTACAGAATTATAATCTGGCAAATTTTCTTGATGTACTTATTAATGGAGTAATCTTGATTATTTCTGCATACTCAAGGGTACACTTTATGGAAAATATTAAAAGGCAGAGTTACATAATTCTCAGCAAAGGAATTAAAATATATATGAAGCAAGATATATTCATAATTACTTACATACTGCTCCCACCTAACCATTTCTCCTTTCACTACAAACCCTTTTCTTATGTAAACCTTAACTATATAACTATGTAACAAGCATTTCTTTGACTTATTTTTAATAAAAGTTTCATAGAATTCTATTATAAATCTAGACAAAAGTGATACTAGTTAAAATTTAAAATAGTCACATAATTAAAAATATTATTTAAGTTACCACATAATTTTCTCACTATATCATTTATATAAAACCTTTAAAAAATATGCTAAGAATTCATGTCTATCTCATTTAGTTATTATGTTAAAAATCTTCCCAAGGGGCCCTCAGCTGAATTATAACATGCTTATAAAACTTAATATAGCTTGATTTAGAACGTCTTAAAAAATTATTTTATCTTTAGAAACCTACTAGGTATTGCTTTAGCTTCCTAAATTTCTCCACCCAACACCAAACCATACATAATACTATACTTTTAGTGTGTTTAAAATATTTATATGTACATACTTAATGCAAATAAAATTATAATACCCCAGAATAAATGATCACGGACAATATTCTATACATCTTGTTGCTCAAAAATATAGTGGACAGTTCACATTCTCCAGGGATGTATAATCTAAGACCTTTAGGTATCCCCAAATTCTTAGAACTGGAAATCGCTCTCCATAAACTTCTGCCTTAAACTTCACACAAAATACAATGAATCAAGACCACCACCACAAAGAAATGCAAATGTGAGAAAACTAACTAGGCTGTAGCATTAGCTAAATCATTTACTCCCGTATCATCAACTTGCAGAGCACCAGTTTTCAAATCTCATCTTTCAGCAAATTTTGCCTCCCAGATCTTTAGGGTATTCTACAGAAAGTTGAAACTGTAAATGTTGTATCTATAGATGCTAAATATCTACTATAGATTCAGATTTCTCATTTATGTAGCATACATCATAGTGGGTCCAAAGCTGTAATCCTGGCGAGCTAATTCGAAAAACACTGGAAAAGAACTGCTCCTCTTTGAAAAATTTTGGAAACTTGATATCTCCTTCCAGTAAAGGAAACTGCTTTCTGATATCTGCAACATCCTGTATTGAGAGAAACACTGTAAAAATTTTAATAATAAAAAAAAAATTTTAATAATAAATGCAGTATTGGTATAATACTTGTTTTACCTCAGGCTGCCATCAGAGCCTATGATATTAAGGAGGAATGGAGTAAAACTCTATTCATTGCTTTAAAATACTAGTTGGTGACCACAGTCAATATATGATCTTTCGAATGAAGGAATAACAGACTATGTAATAGATTGCAGATTCAACAATACTGTACAGTTAAGCTTAATATGCTTCATTAATAATAGGTTCTTCTTATTTAAGCAACAATCATACAATCGCCATCTACTCCAATATTAAGTATTTAAAATTTAGGAGTTAACAATTTTAACTATGTAATAAAACCTGTGGATTTTAATGAGGGAGGAGACTAAAAGAAGTTAAAGAACTAAATAAGGACATAATAGGAAAAAACAGAATATTACTTCATCATTTTAGGGACCAATACTTAATACTGCAGCCATATTAATTTGATTCTGAATACATGTCAAAGCTTATAATAGTGAATTACTAAATATTTTAATAATTATCTTAGATGTTTTTATTAGCTGAATGATCATCTGTAAAATACATAGTAGAAAAGATTTTTTAATTGTGTAGAGATTAGAGTAGATGACTTTAAACATCTATTAAGATACTATGGTCCTGCTTAAAATTAAAAGCTAAGTAATCAACTTTTAATAATTTTACTTTTCTTTTAAAGATTCATTTATTTATTGTAGAAAAAGAGAGCATGTGCATGCAAATGGGAGAGGAGAAAAAGAGAGGGAGAAACCTCAAGTAGACTCCCTGCAAAGCACAGAGCCTGCTTAGGACTTGATCCTAGGACCCTGAGATCATGACCTGAGTCCAAATCAAGAGTCGCCACTCAGCTGACTGAGCCACCCAGGCACCCCTAATTGTTTTATTTTTATTCAAGGGCACAAATCATTGAGAAAAGAATGGGAAAAAAAAGAAGCAGGTCGTATGTCAGGCAATAAGTACAAAAAGTACAGGGCCAGTTAAAATATATACATCCATTAGGTTTTAAGCCTTTGTTTTACATTCAGAATTCTTACCTTTCTAGGGTCTTCTCCAAGTGACCGTAAGTAGTACTTCTCATCCTTAAACATCCCGAAGAAAAGTAACATAAATATTCATTTAAAAATAACAGAAAGTAAAAGACGGAAGGAATTAAGTCTTAAAAACCTAACCCAGTTGTTTTCAAGAGAGCTCCATTTTCTTATCCTTTCTACTAATGCTCTCTGGTGGCCATATAAAGAAATGTCTTTATATGCTGCTTGTAATAATGGCTGGATCCACAAAATATTATATAAAATAAATTTGAAAGGCAACATATATCTACTACATCTAAAACACAATGCTTAATTTGGACTTTAACTTATTTAGACTCTTAACAATAAGACTTAAAAAGAATTCTCATTTGTGTAACACACATGATCTCAAGGTACTGTTGTGGCCAATAACAAACTTCTTAATATAATGCAAATGCAGAGTAGGAAATAAATATGATAATTTATACAGTAATACATTTTTTAAAAATCTAGAATGCTGCATTTTATCAAGTTAAGCCTATCACTGATCATATAAATTCTCAAGCCAAATCCTTTAGAGTCAACTCATATATGAATTAGAAATGTCATTTCACAAAAAAAAAAAAAAGAAATATGTCATTTCAGAGTAGTAAATTTATGTTGATACTTTTAAAAACTGCCAATTATTCTTCACTTAGTAGCTACAGTAAGGAACTGTCTGAATTATAACACACTACTGTTATCTACGTTTCCTCTAAGAATTAGAGAACTCAGATACGGGGTCAAGCACAAAAGCAATCCAACTCAGAGTTCTGCCTCTTTTATACATATACTGACTATTATAACACAAAATTCAAAATCCATGTTATTTACCTTAGCAACATATTTTAAATCTATGGCTAAAAATTTAAATCAACTCTCAGATCCAGTGTTTTTTTAAGTAGCATCAGATAATTTCTATAAATTTATTATTGGCTAAATAGGTTTCAAAGTATGTTTTTCAAAATTCTGAGGTTTCTTTCTTTCTTTTCTTTTTTTTTTTTTTTTTTTTTTTTTTTGCCAGTTCTAATGTTTTCGGATTGGAAAAGAAAAATGAATGGGGCAGACACAGAGATATACTGCTCAGAACCCCTTCAAGAAAGAATTTACCACTAGTGGCAAAGAGTGTGATTAACTGACAGGTGCTAGCTATGAATTCTTTCAGTTCCACCTCAGCCTTTTATTTTATGGTCATGCTCTTCTTGGGGTAGTCCCAAGCAATGACTGAGCAAGATGGTAAAAGGTCAAGACCTTGTCACCCACACAGGACTCCTCAGACAGGCAGTCTCTGCTCAGGGGTCCACAGTGAGCTAGCAGAGATTCTGCTAGACCTATGTTACTGTCTGATGGCTTCCCCCACCCAATCCACTCCTTTCCTTTCAAAAGTATTACTCCCCCATAAACCTGTCTGCACTCCTAATTCCATCTTAGCCCCTGCTTCCTGGAAGACTGAGCGGAGAGTCTAAATTCATCTTATTTACATACTTTCCCTAATTTTAAGACATAAATATACATGTGTATGCAGTTGACCTTGAGAACTTTCCTATCCAAGAGTAATGAGCAGTACAGATTTAAATAGCTGTGAAATGTCAAGTGAAGTAAAAGAAACCAAGGCAAGATAAACGATTTACATCTAAAAAGTATGGAAAGTATGTAAATAAGATGAATACACAGTTAGTTCAGATACAGTCAGTGGAATCAGTTTCAGCAGACAATCTAATCATACTGTAGACTCACAGACCTGCAGAGCTTGAGGGATCCTGGTGGTAGTCTAGTATAACCACCACCTGTTGTGAGAACGGTGAGTAGCAGCACCTGTCACAACCAAACCGGCCACCAGCCTGGCTGGCTCAGATGCAGACAACAGCTTTATTCAAAGCTTTTAAAATGTGCTTTTGAGATAACAGTGAATTTTTTTAAAATGTATTTATATATATGCCTCCATGCTTTATCTCAAGAAACTTAAATTGGATTATTTAAAATTGGACTATAATGTAAATAAGTAGAATTCTTCTGCATTTAATCCTGAATAAATGTTATAACAAATACAAAAATCACGTTGATAATATAGAAGTAGTTTTAATAGCCAATAAGATATGAAAATAAAGTTCTCCTTCAGCATTTGAACTTTATGTATCAGACTAAAGCATTTTCAAAGAGAGTATTATTAATCGGTAACATTTAGTGAGTAGTTTCCACATGTCAGGCATTGTACTAAGTACTCTACAGATTTTATTTAGTTAACTATCACAAAAACTTTATCAAATAGGAACTATTATTGTTCCTATCTCATAGATGAGTATACCGAGGCACAGAAAAATAATTTAGTCAAGGTTTGAGATCTAATAAACAGCAAAACTACATCTACGGCATATACAACCGAACCTTAAAAACAGCTATCAGAGAAGGCTATAGCTCTTGTATCTAATGTTCTTGTACAAGAAAATCCAACTAGTATATACATATTAATGCTTCTTAAAGAAAATCCATTCAAAGCAGTTACCTTTGAAATAAAGAATTCTTCATGCTTTTCTTCAGCTGCCCTCTGAACCAACTTATCAAAAGGTAAAGTTCTGAAATAAACACAAAAGAAGTCTTGGACCTAATAGTAAATCAACTAGCCATACCTTTATCAGTATATATATATAGGCTTGTTGGAGTTGTATATGACCTTCTATTTTACAATATCCATAATTTTATTATAATTATGTGTAATTCTAAATTTTCAAAATTCATTTAGCAGTGTGCTTATTTGACCTAGATTGTCTAAAATTATGATTTCAAAAATTAAAGACTTTTAAATCTATAGGACAGATGTATCCTTTTATGTTAATATCTGCCTATTCCAAGTTACTGTTAGAAAAAGGTTTCTAT
Source organism: Nyctereutes procyonoides (assembly GCF_905146905.1). Lineage (NCBI taxonomy): Eukaryota > Metazoa > Chordata > Mammalia > Carnivora > Canidae > Nyctereutes > Nyctereutes procyonoides. The sequence continues at coordinate 9,138,217 of NW_026575132.1, forward strand.
GGTATCTGGTTACATCTGGATATAAACAAACTTTCAAACTTGCTACTTCAAGTGTCATGGCAAAACAAATCCTGTGACTAAGGAATCGGACAAAATACTAAGTGCTATTTTGGAAGAGACAGTAGGCAAATGGTCCAGTGAAGATCAAGTCCTTCACTCTCTCACTGATCTTCCTGCCTTTTGGCACTACCACAGAACACGGAAGCCCACAACATTGCTCTCAATCTTCTTCACCACCATCATTTTAAGAATTCTGAGGAATACCTTAAGGATAATTCAGGAAAGTGACCAAGTTTTATTCTTCCTCCATATTTCTGTTCAAATGGCTATCTCCTAATCTCATTTTAAACGGGGCTGAACATCACAGAAGGAGTTCATTTCCTTTTAGAAATGAATCTAGAATCTAGAATCTCTTGAGAACCTGGAGGGCTACCATTTCTTTGGTTCCATCCAGTCCCTTCAACATTCTAGAATCAAAAGTACTGATCCCTATATGAAGTTGACAACAGTAACATCAAGACAATGAAGTCCTCAAAAGCATCTGGGTCAAAAGCCTCTCCCCACAACCGCCACTGCACTCCAGCTTCCAAACCTCTGATTAAGAGTAGTAGTCTTTTCTCGCTCTCCTTTTGTTTTAGTCCTTTCACTCTTACCACCAAATCTTTCTACTAGGAATCTGTACTGAGGAAGTGAGGAGAAAGTGTTAGCAAAAACCCTTTCTCCTTCTCTATAAGATGACCTTGGGCTTACTTTTTCCTAGCAATGTTTTTGTAGAAACCTACTGGGTTAAGATAAATGTGAATGTCTGCTGTGATATCAGTTAACCATGTTTATTGTAAAAATGAGTCTTGATTGATGAACTACATTTGGACTAAAAGGCTGATGAGTGGATTATAAGTATTTGTTAAAAAGTAAAGGATCTGGCTTCCCTGTGTGTGGTATAACTCTTGTAATTGAGTTTGTCCCTTGTAGGAACACAGAAGCTAAATTTATGTGCCATTTCATATCACTGGTTTCTGTGGACTATGTGGCTTAATTTAGCTAATATGTGTCTGTACCCATCTTTATAATCTTGTTCCCTTGGAAGCTGTCAGTTGGTGAGACAAAAATGGCTCCTGGATTGGCATAAGGAGTCCCACTGATACTATACTGCTAGTATGTGCTTTCCTGCCTTGTATCTTTTTACAAAGCTAAGTGAATCTAGTGCCAGATTATGGACTAGTGGGTCCTGTGGGCGTGAATGTCAATCTGAACTTGAAGACACTGCTGATGATTATGTAGAAGAGTGAGCATTGCAAGAGAGGAGTCTACCATCTGCTCAGACCCATTTGCTACTACAGTTTTTAGTTAATTATATCAACAAATTTACTTGGCATCTTCCTATGCAATGTTTTCCATCTCTGACCTCACCATATACCCTTCATTTCTACCAAAGCAACTCTGGAAGAGTTTGGGGAAAATATGGAAGCCTCTCACGTCCAGAGCTTCCCCTGTAATTGGTGCCGTTGCCCAGGCTTATCTTTTTATGAGGGAAAACTCAAAAGTGTTTAAAAACCTTTATAAGAACAGGGCAGATAGAGTAAAAAAAAAAAAAAAATCCAGAAGCAGAACTTGGGTGCTCTCAGCAATCTTTTTCCTTAGGAAGTGGTGCCTCTCAGAGCTTCTGTAGAAGCAAAGCTGAGAGGGGGGAAATGAGGTATGAATTAAAAGTTTTTTAGACTCAAGGTTTTATCTATCCTGTGCATGTTTCAAAAAGAAGGACATCTGTTAAATTCCATTTGTCTGGACTGGGAGACAGACGACTAGTAAGGGAGATAATATCAAAGAGGGGTTAGGATCATGGGTTCTGTGGAGTCAGGCAAATTTGGGTATAAGTTTGGTTCCATTATTTCAAGCTATATGATCTTGAGCAAGTTACTTAATATTTTTAAGCTTCCATTTTCTTAATTGTATAATTACTGAAAACAAAACTACCTCATAGATTGTTCCTAAATTAAATGATTAATATAACCTAGGATGCATGGCACAGCACCTGATAAGGTGTTCAGTAAAGAACAAATGGTGGGGTTAACAACGATACTAAACCATTTCAGCAGCATGAAAGCAGTTACCAACATTTAAAACAAGGAAAAAAATCTTCACTCTTCTGTTCCCCATTTGCAAAAGCTGCTTTGCAAACCAAGATCAGGAATGATAAAAGTATTAATAAACAATAAGAGCAAGATGATGACATGAATTAGATGATGTGACAGAGCAGTTAAGCTTATAAAAGTCAGACTGATTTACTTTTTTAAATCTATGACCAGAAGAATACCAACAGTATTCTTTCACCACACATGACTCCTCCCGTTCACAGTACCCTGATTCAGGAAGAACAATGAGAGCCACCCAGAAGAAAGAAGTAAAAGCTAAGACTTGGAAATGTATTGCTCCTCAAATATTAATAAGCAGACATGCAACTCTAAACTGAAGTGATAATGATGATACATGTGTGTAGGATTTCTTCCTTGCTAGACTCTCTCTGACCTAGATGTCTCCCTTTTTTCCTACTCCCTGGTAACTGCCAAAATGACTAAATCTATTTTTTTCTTGCACTAAGAAAATAATCTTGCAATTCTTCAGTTGCTCCAGTGAAAGGCTTGGAGAAAGCTGGGATAGGAACTATTACATAACGTATGTGATTCAAAAACAAGTTTTGAAAAGTTTATGGAACATGACAAAATAGCAAAACAATTTTAGATGAAGTTTCAATACCCATTTGTTATGGCTTTGGACTCTCTGGAAAATAAACATCATTAACGGCCGACCTAAAAATGTTCATCATTCCAGCACTTGCTTCCACCTTTTTGATTTAATAAAAAATGAAAAGTTCTTACACTTAGAAAAACTTACGGCAATTAAATTCAATTCACGGCCTATTAAAAACCAAAACTATAATGGTGGATATTCAAAGGATCAAAAACTAAGAAATGTTTTGGCAAGCTGCTATATGAGCTTGGAAAACTCTAATGAGAAAGGAATGACTCTGGACATTAGAAGCTCTATTTACTCATCTCTAAACTCTGGAAGAACAGTGAGAACTACCTTTCTTTAAAAATCAGTCTTTTGTGAACTACATAGTTTTTCAAAAGACTGAATTTGCTGGAAACTGCCCGTGCTCAGAATATAAAAATTTGTTTTTTTAACATTTTTAACGAAACTTCTGGGAATAAATAACATTAAATCTATAAGATTATTGACATCTGAAACTTTCAAGTTTGGACACTCAGCATCTTTTAACTATCTTACTTTTAAGACATCTCATCTCAAAGCATAAAATGACAACCACAAGGGAAATTAAAAGTATTTAAGGTTATTTTGTCAAAAGAGAAAATTTAATACAATTTTTTGAAAGCTATCCAAGTTGATGAAAAACTATACCAAACATAGCAACTACATGTCCTATATATTTCTGGAGAGAGCAGAAAAAGAAAACATGGGCTTACGCTTCTCTCACAATTAGGAATTAGAAAATCTTCTAAAAATGGGTGCATTAAAAATCAAAGTAAGTTATGAAGGAAAACTTCAGAATTCATTACTCTAGATAATAATTACTAAATGAGGGAAGATCAATTAATTAATAAAGCACTGAATGAGTACAGCATATCCAACATTAGAGATAATCTAACTCCAGTTCTAGAAATCCAGTTCCTTCCATGGCTCCAGAAGGTATCAGGCATACACCCTATATGAAAAACGGTCTTTGAAAATGTCTTTATATAATTGTAACAACTCAGAATTCTTGCCTTTTAAAAGCCACTCTTTAAAAATTAGTAAGCTGTTCCATGACTATATCAAAATAGCCAAAAGATTAAATGCCACACGGTCTTTGTATAATAATATAAAAATATCTTAAAGATTTTAAAGAAGTTATTTGTAGTCCCAGAGTAAACCTCAGAAGAAAATACCTATATACAAAGTTCTTACTAATGAAGTCCATCTGGGCAACTGCAGCAACATGAATCTTTACTTCTTTGCTCCCTCCAACTTGGCTCAGGTAATCCACCGTCCATTTGCTTGTACATGCCCCCAAATCAATTCCTTCCAACACTAGAGGTTTTCTCTGTAAGTTGGGAAAATATACAACAAAAAAATAGGGAAAATGAAAATATATACGGAGTTATATTTGGCAATAGAAGAACAAAAACAGTAAGAAATGATTCTTGATCCTAAGATGCTCAAACTCAAGTCTTTTGACAATTCATGCTATTAACTAAAATAGGAAGAACAGCAATGTAATATACTTAGAACAAAATTTTAACATTAGGAAAACAAATAAAAGGAAATAGTAGTACCATCATTAGCTGAGGACAAAAAAATCAACATTATTTAAAGAATTATCAGGGCAACTGGGTGACTCAGTCAGCTGAGCATCCAACTAGTGATTTCCATTCAGGTTGTGATCTTATGGGTCATGGGATTGAGTCCCGCTTCTGGGGCTCAGCACTCAGTGGGGAGTCTGCTCAAGATTCTCTCTCTCTCTCTGCCCTCCCCACCCGCATGCTTGCTATTACTCTCAAATAAATCTTTATAAATCTTTTAAAAAAAGTAGTTTCACGAGCATTATTTATGACAAAAATATAAATGATTAAAATGTATATTTTACAGTCAATATTGTTCTTAACCTTTTATTTTGATACTATTTCAAATTTGTGGAAAAGTTGCAAGAACAAAGAACTCCCATATACTCTCTACTCTGATTCACCAACTGTTAATTTAACATTTGCCCCATTTATTTTACCATTTGCTCTCACTCTGTGTGTATAGAGACAAACATATTATTAAAAATTAAATTTTCCTTGACTACTTGAAGGTAAGTTGCTGACATCATACGCCTTTGTCTCCAAAAACCTGAGTATATTTCCTGAGAACAAAGACATTTTCTTCTTAGCCACAGAATAATTATCAAAATTACATTTAACACTGATACACTACTACTACTACTTCACAGTCCATATCCAAATTTTGCTAACTGTCCTAATAATATCCCTTGTAGTTGTTGAGTTTTTTTCCTCTGAGATGCCACATTGCATTTAGTTGCCATGTCTCTCTTATTCTGTAACAGTTCCTCAGCCTTTTCCTTCCATGACCTTGACATTTTTGAAAAGTATAGGCCAGTTATTTGTAGAATGCCCTTCAATTTCAGCTTATCTGACATTTCTTTAATATTCAAGTCACCTACTTTGGGAAGGAATGTGCCAAAGAAGCAATGTTGTGCTCTTCTCAGTGTAGCATATCAGGTAGCACATGATATTGTTTTCTATTTGTGGTGTTAACTTTGATCAACTAGTAATTCCTGCCTGAATTAAGTATGCTATGATGAATGCAAAAAATCATGATTTTTAAAAATTTCATCATCTTCTATATTAACTGGCATTCTAATGTCAAAATGCTCTAATTTACTTATCTCCACTTATTAATTTTATTCACTTGGTTATAATCTACTGATAAAATGTTGATGCTCTAATTATCTTAGATTTGGCCAGGAGGATCCAAAACAAGCTGGCTATTGTGACTTTACCTGAACACTTCCTTACTTTTTAGCAAAAAAAAAAAAACCACAAAAAAAAAAAAAAAAAAAAAAACACAACACAGAATCCTTTTATACTTTTTCCATCCCAGCCCTACAGTCATTTCTTCAAGCAGCTCTGGCTTCTTTTAAAGGGAATGCTACTTAGAAACCATGATCTGGGTGCTAAGTGTGTTTATTGCTATTGAGGTATCATTACTTCTACGCTTTCTCAGTGAACAGAGCTGGGAAATACATCAAAGTCTGTGTATACTCATTTTCGCCTTTCCCAAATACGTGTACACACATACACACATAGACATACACCCCACATAGGTATATACCATATCTACTTATCTCTCTCCAAGCAGACATATATACTATATATACATTTAACGCATGTATATATGAGCCATAATACTGATACCTCCCTTCTGATCTTTTACCATAAGATTCGTTTTAATTTTTATTTATATCTCTCTTAACAGTGAGAAACTTCACTTCCATCATCCTCAATGTTTAATCAATTGCACAAATTCACAATAAGTACTTTCACAATTGCTAAGTCACATCACTATATAAAGCAAGTCTATTAACAAGCCTATTAACTAGACTGAGGACATAGAGTATTATATTCAAAAGTGACGGGTTACTTATCTTTCTTCTCCTTGTTTTTACATTCTATATTAGAATTTTAGGTTCTTAAATCATTCCTCATCCTTGTTAATTTTATTATTACTATTACGTTAGAATTGAAAACATTAATGTGATCCCCAAAGTCCAAACTATACAAAAAGGTCACACCAGTCACATTCTTCCACCTCGTACACAATCAAGCCCTATAATTAGTCTCATTTCTGGTTTATCAATCCGGTTTTTTGTTTTGTTTTGCAACAAGACCAAAAACATATATACTTCTTTATTTCCCCTTTATTTACACAAAAAGGTGGCATGTTATGTATTTTCTTTTTTTTTTAATTTAAAAATATATCCTGGAAATCACTGCTATCAGTTCATCCTTTTTTACAGCTTTGTATACCATAGTGTAAATGAACAATTTAATCAATCACTCTCCTATGCAAAGTTTTTTTTAGGTTATTTCCAGTAATCCCTAAAGTAAACTCCTAAAAGAGGGACAGCTGGATCATACAGTAAACACAGACATAGATACCAAATTCCCCTTCACAAGGGTTGCACCACTTGGCATAAAGTATTTGAGTGCCAGTTTCTTCACAGCCTCAAGTACTAGAGAGCCACAGAGTATTATTATTAAAAAGTGGCCTTCTGATTTTTGCCAATGATAGATAAGAAATGGTATTTCAGTGTGGCTTTAAGTTCTGAGTAAAGCTGAACATCTTTTCATGTTTAGAGGCTACAACTGCTCACATTTTATCAGACTTGTGGCCTTTCACACCCCACTGTTTAATTTTTAAAAGTTCTTTACATACATGGGTTTTCACAGCCCTTTTATGAAAACATGTTGCAAATACTTTTTTCCCAGCTTGTATTTTTTTTTTAAGATTTTATTTATTTTATTCATGAGAAACAGAGAGAGAGAGGCAGAGACACAGGCGGAGGGAGAAGCAGGCTCCATGCAGGGAGCCTGACAGGGGACTCGATCCAAGGACCCCAGGATCACACCCCAAGCTGAAGGCAGATGTTCAACCGCTAAGCCACCCAGGTATCCCCCCAGCTTGAATTTTATGTATTCAAATTTTAATCTTTCACTACACCTGAATTTTCAGTCACAGTTACAAAGTCCTTCCACAGATCTACATTATAGAGGAATTTACCCATGTTTCCCTCTGGTACTGTATAGTTTCTTTTTTTTTTTTAAATACATTTGCATCTCTGATCCATAACTCTTGTGTAGGTGTCAGACATAAATATAATTTTATCATTTTTTAAGTGACTATCCAGTAGTAGCCCCAGCACCATTTATTTAAAAGTTCCTTTGCAGGACTCCTGGGTGGCTCAGTGGTTTAGCGTCTGCCTTCCACCCAGGGAGTGATCCTGGGATCGAGTCCCGCATCGGGCTCCTTGCATGGAGCCTGCTTCTCCCTCTGCCCATGTCTCTGCCTCTCTCTCTGTGATTCTCATGAATAAATAAATAAAAACTTTAAAATCAAAAAAGTTCAAAAAAAAAAAAAAGTTCATTTGCCCCAGTGATTTTTTTTTATTATAGATTTGTTTTTTATTGGTGTTCAATTTGCCAACATATAGAATAACACCCAGCGCTCATCCCATCAAGTGCCCCCCTCAGTGCCCATCACCCAGTCACCCCCACCCCCTGCCCACCTCCCTTCCACCACCCCTAGTTCGTTTCCCAGAGTTAGGAGTCTCTCATGTTCTATCTTCCTTTCTGATATTTCCCACTCATTTTTTCTCCTTTCCCCTTTATTCCCTTTCACTATTTTTTTTATTCCCCAAATGAATGAGATCATATAATGTTTGTCCTTCTCTGATTGACTTATTTCACTCAGCATAATACCCTCCAGTTCCATCCACATCAAAGCAAATGGTGTGCCCCAGTCGTTTTTAACATATCAAGTTCAACACATACTAAATCTCCATATAAACGGAAATTTATTCCTGGATGTATGTGTATCTCCAGACTTTTTTATTTCTCTGGTCTATCTTTTCATGCACCTATATCACACTGTTAATTATTAAAACACGTTAAAAATCTGAAGACTGGGGGATCTTGGGGTGGCTCAGCGATTCAGCGCCTGCCTTCGGCCCAGGGCCTGATCCTGGACATCCAGGATAGAGTCCCACATCGGCTCGGGCTCCCGGCATGGAGCCTGCTCCTCCCTCTGCCTGTGTCTCTGCCTCTCTTTCTGTGTCACTCATGAATGAATAAAATATCTTTAAAAATGCTTCTTCCTCTGCTTATGTCTCTGCCTCTCTCTCTGTCTGTCATGAATAAATAAAAATAAAATAAAATAAAATATTAAAAATAAAAGGTCAGCCCAGGTGGCTCAGTGGTTTAGCGCCTGCCTTTGGGCCCAGGGCCTGATACTGGAGTCTCAGGATGGAGTCCCACATCGGGCTCCCTGCATGGAGCCTGCTTCTCCCTCTGCCTGGGTCTCTGCCTCTCTCTGTGTCTGTCAAGAATAAAAAAAAATAAAATTAAAAAAAAATCTTAAAAAAAAAAATCTGAAGACTATACCCCCTCATAGATATTCTTCAAGGTTTCTAAGCAGAAAGACCTTATTTTGGAGTTTTACTCACTTCTAAGTTTAATACATTGTGACCACAGTGCTGTTGGCAATTTTCTACTTTAGTAAACAGTGATGCTTTCTTTGTGACACATTATGTATCATATCTGGGAAGATCATGTTAAAAAAATGCCCTTCACCATGTTTCTTACAAAGCATTTCCACATACATCCCTGCCTCTCCTCAGTGCTCTACAAGCATCTTATACCAACACAGTGCTGAGGTGGAGATGGTGAGGGCAACCACAAACCACCCAGCACTAGACCAACAAATAAAGGCTTAGATCCTCTCTGCAGGTTGCAAACTCCTAAAAAACAAAAACAAAAACAAAACATTCGTGCTTTAAAAAAAAAAAAAAAAGATTTTATTTATTCATGAGAGACACAGGCAGAGGGAGAAGTAGGCCCCATGCAGGGAGCCCCACGCGGGACTCGATCCCGGAACCCCGGGGTCACGCCCTGGGCCCAAGGCAGGCGCTAAACCGCTGAGCCACCCGGGCTGCCCATTCCTGCTTTTTTCAATAGTGAGAACTCTAGCTCTCTGACCATCCTTGTAAACATCAAGCAAAATCCGTGGGGAGCGAGGGGGTCTACCATAAACCTACTTCAACCTTGCGGATTATTGTTTCTTTAGGGATCGGCCGGGCTCTCTAGTCCCAGTTTTCCTCAAGTAGGGATCCCCTTACAAAGCACTGCAGGTAAAAATACTTCGCTCCTCCTTAATATTTTCCTCTTGAGGTTTCTGTTAAAGAGCTGAGGTTCAAAATCACACACACGAAGAGAGTCCAACCCCTGCCTGCACCGTTGGAACCCGGGGTAGTTGGAATCCAGGACCGGGGCAAGCTTCCCGACGGATTCCCACGGCTTCCTCCCCTTTTGTTTTGGCTCAGTGCAGCGAAACACCTGCTGCTGTGAATCCAGCACCGCGAGCGGACTCCACGGGCCACCTTTCCGCTCGACCAGCCGGGGCGGGGATACCTGCCCTGAGCTTCCGGAAACCCGGGGCGAGAGGCGGAGGCGGCGTGGGGTTGGGAGAAAACAAACCAACCAGCCTCCCTCCCCCCCCGTTGCCATGGTAACGGAAGGAGGCCTAGCGAGCAAGGGGGTCCCCCGAAGGCCACCTTCGCAGCGGGCCGTGCTGGTCAGGCTCGCCGTTTCTCGCACTCAGCTCCCCGCCGTCGTACTGCTGTCCTGCCCGCGAACGTGGAGCTGTTCTCCCCGGAGCACGGAGCCGATGGGTCCGCCCCACGCCCCGCGCGCCCCAGCCGCCCGCTGCCTCCTCCCCATACCCTGGGCCGCAAGGAACCATTCGGAGCCGGGCTACGTGGTAGGGAGCGCCTTACCTGCGGGTAGAGCTGCTGCATAAACCGGTCCTGCGAGACGCCCTCGAGCCGGGGAACCGGGAGACGCTGCCAGGCCATGGCCGCTCACGCCCGTCCTCCTCCGAGTCCAGGAAACCTCGGTGCGCTGCGCTCCTCAGCGCGCCATCCGCCCGGAAACACGAGCCGGAGAGAAAAAAGAGGTCCGCGGAACGGCGGCCCCCGCCGAGCGCGGCTGGCTGGAGAGCTGGGTCGCGGGCGCGGAGGCCGCTGAGGACGCGGAGGCCTCTCGGTGAGACCCGGAGCGGGGCTGACTCGCCAGAGGCGGCGGCAGCAGCAGGCAGGCCCGCTTTATCGCTAGGCGCCTTCTCCGGAAGCCGCTCCGCTGGTTTCCCGCCGACGTCCATTCGGCGCAGCACAGACAGGAAGTAGGGTGAGAAGTCACAAAAATGGCGCTGGCCGTCCGCCTGCGGCCCCGCTTGCTGCTCTCTCCGCCGCCGCTGCCGAGCGGGTCCGCCGGACCCCGGGCCCCCGGGGGAGCCGACGTGAGGCCACCGTTGGCTGGACTTTGCTGCTTCTGTCGCCGCCGCCTCGGCTCCGGAGCGGCCCCGCTTCCTCGCGGGGCCGGGGCCTCGGCGCTGCTCGCTCGGGGCCCGCCGCGTCCGCTGCTCAGCCCCCCGGGCCCGCGCGCGGCCCTCTCCGCCTTCCCCGCCGACGCCCGGCGCACCTACAGCGCCGAGGAGCCGCCCCAGCCGCGCCAGAAAACCAAGATGATCATCCTGGGATTCTCCAACCCCATCAACTGGGTTCGGACTCGAATTTACGCCTTCCTAATCTGGGCCTATTTCGACCAGGAATTCAGCATCGCGGAATTCTCCGAGGGAGCGAAGCAGGTTGGTTTGCGGAGTTGGAGGTTGAGCTGTTAACACGCAAAAAGGAAAAAAAAAAAAAGGGTCCAGCGATGCGTTTTCTGCAGTTAATCCGAAGGGGGGGGGCGGTTAGGGACCCAGACGCGGAGCCCGAGGCTCCTTCTGGGGCTTCATTCAATTCAGCTTCTGCTGATACTTCGCAAGGTCGCCGAGGAGCGCGGGGTCCGGTTGCGACCGCCTGGGTGGAGCCCCCCGGTTCCTTTTTCCGTCCTACAGGTTTTGAATCCGATAGAAATGGATGCGATTCAAAGCCCATCTCTGCCGCTCAAAAGCTACCACGGCTTTAATCGTTCCTGAACGCGATTCTTCCTCTACACGGTCGAGGAGGCGGTGCCTGGCGCACAGTAGGCAGCGCGCAGACCTTTGCTGGATAAATGAATGAGTAGTTAACGATTGTTTTTGCAAGAGTAAGACAGTGCAACGGTGTAATTTGGGGGAGAAAAACAGAACTTTCTCTTTTTTCCCCTTTTTAAAAAAATGTTTTTTTATTTATTCAGAGAGAGAGAAAGAGAGAGAGGCAAAGACACAGGCAGAGGGAGAAGCAGGCTTCATGCAGGGAGCCCGACGTAGGACTCCATCCCGGGTCTCTAGGGTCACGCCCCGGGCGGAAGGCGGCGCTAAACTGCTGAGCCACCGGGGCTGCCCCTCTTTTCTTTTTTTAAAGATTTTATTCATTCATGGAGACATACACAGACACACACACACACACACAGAGAGAGAGAGAGAGAGAGGCAGAGACCCAGGCAAAGGGGGAAGCAGGCTCCATGCAGGGAACCCGACGTGGGACTCCATCCCGGGTCTCCAGGGTCGCGGCCTGGTCCCAAGGCAGATGGTTAACCACTGAGCCACCCAGGCTGCCCAAACAGATCTCTCTGTGAGCTATTTGGTAGAGCTTCCTTGCCCGTCTCCCGACCCCCTCCCTAATCCTTCCCCACAATACACTTTAGAGAAGAACCTAGGGATAAGCAGTTTTCCCCTTTCAGAGAATTTGCTGAGACCAACTGGTGGCTGATAAGCGCACAGCACCCCGCACCCTGAGAAATAGCCTTTGGCGATTCATAGCCCTGACCCCCTGCCTATTGTGTCTCTTTCCAAGGAACTGATAATTCCCCGGCCTGACCCTTGCCACATAAGGGTCACTTTAGGTCCTGAGATTATTTACGGTTTGTTTGTTTGTTTGTTTGTTTTTTTATCTGTTTGTTTTTTTTAAGATTTTATTTATCCATTCATGAAAGACACAGAGAGAGAGGGGGCAGAGACACAGGCAGAGGGAGCCCAACGTGGGACTCGATTCCGGGTCTCCAGGATCACACCCTGGGTTGAGGGCAGGCGCTAAACCGCTGAGCCAGCTAGGCTGCCCTTTACAGATTGTGTGGGTCCAGGCATTTTTTGGGAGGAAAGTCCCTCTATAAAAATTTGTTTTGGATCACCTAGAGAGTTGGTCATTCCCAAACGTTTCAGAAGTCCTAGTCTGCTTCCTAACTCAAAACTGTCATATTGCTTAAACTTGTAAGTGCAACCATTTCACAGTACTGATCGTATACTGATAGTGATATAGTCCTAATTTATTTCAGATTGTTTCTGTGAACACAGCCATTTTTATGTTTACTTGTACGACCTGTCAGTCCTAAGTTGTTTCCAACTTTGTATAATCAGTGTCGATGTTAACTCCTGGTTCCTGCTTCCTTGCATCAACTCTTGACTGCTTTGTGTGTTTATAGGAAGATTAGAGAGCAAAGGGCAAGCTTGATTAATAGCATTATAAGAGGTAAATCTCCGCTTGTGTCAGTTCTCAAAGTCTTTTGTGCATGCAGAGGTCAATTGGCACGATTCCACTGTCCGCCTCCGTACTCACCAGTGATATGTGAGCTTGTCTACCTCATAGCATTATGTAACTGTACCAGCTCATTTATGTGTCAGTAAGGAATGAAATCTCGCCTCCATGGACAGGAATCAGGCCTTAGGCCCCATATCTTCTGAACAGAGAGGAACATGGGACACTTTTTAGCCACTCTGGTCCTATTTTACCCCTCCTCCTTGCTTTTAAGTAGTATTTCCACCCCTTCATCCGCCAGTCTATAAACAGTTTTTGCCTCATCTGTCAGTTTTTGCTTTAACCATTTAACCATTGTGACTTTCAGAAGGAATGTGTCATCCATGGCAAATATTTACCAATTCCCTAAAGCCATTGATTACTTAACGTACCCTTTTATATCAGGCAAATCAGTTCATCAGCACCTAAGATTTAAGAGGACACAGCCGAAAAACCTTCTCCCTACTAGATTTCCTGATACAACTGTATCTTTCTTTGCATGGGTATAATTCTAGGGCTGGTGCAAAGACATTAGCTACTTCATCTATTCACCTGGGCTCCACTCGCCCTTTCTCCTTAAGCTAACTTCCCAGCAATAAAATGTTATCTTGGGTTGTGAATATTAAGTTATCGTTAGATCATGTTCATTCAGATTTTTTTTTTTAACCAGAGAACATGAAAACAAAAAGTCTTTTTTTAAAACAAAAGATCATATTCACTTATTTGACCGAATGAGAGGGCACAAGCATGGGAGAGCAGCAGAGGGAGAGGGAGAGGCAGTCTTCTTCCTGAGCAGAGAGCCCCGTGTGGGGCTCGATCCCCAGACCCTGGGATCATGACCTGAGCCTAAGGCAGATGCTTAACTAATGGGACTACTCAGACACCCCCAGAAAGGCATCTTAAGGATCATCATTCTAGTCTGACAATCCTTTACAGATGATAAAACAATTGGCTCCAGGATGCATTATATGTACTGTCCTGTGACCCAGTCTACAAGCAGTGTTGGTCCTCTAGTCACTAGCAGTTGAGATAGTTAAGTACAGTCTAGTCAAGCTTTTATTCATTGCATGAGCCAGAGAAATAGGTGGTCCAGTGCTAACTAAGCTTTATTAGCTCCACAGACCCTGCTTTCCATTAATACGTACAAATAACATGATATATTCCCTATTACTGCCATTAAACCACATTAATCATATACTGTATGTTTTCCTATAATCTTGTTTGCAAGATTTAGCCTTTTCTATGAAAAAGAGGGCTATTTCCTAGAAGCCTCTCTAGGCTAGACACTCATGTGTCATCCAGGCCTCATTAGGGCAGCCTGCAACAGTCTGACACTCTCTGGAGTTAATGCAGACCCCGTAGGTTAAGGGCTCAGTCCCAGATGACTGCCTCCACTTCAGATGCTACTCATAAGTATATCCATTTGGATATATGCATTTTCTCAATTTGACTGGCCAGTTATAAATTGGCCACATCGCCCTTCCTGAAGTTCGATAATTTGCTAGAACAGCTCATAGAACTTAGGAATGCAATTTACTTGGCTATTTCCAGTTTCTTAAAAAGGACACAATTCGGGAACAGCAAAATGGAAGAGATGTACAGAGAAGGGTGTGGAGCAGGGTATGGCGCTTCCATGCTTTCTGGGCACCTCACTTTCCCAACACCTCCACGTGTTCACCAACCTGAAAGGTCTCCTAATCCCTTTGTGTAGGGTTTTTATTTAGGTTCCATTATGTAGGCATGATTGATAAATCACTGGCCATTGGTGATTAATTCAATCCCCAGCTCCTCTCCCCTCCTTGAAGTCTTGGGGTGGAGCTGAAAGTTCCAACCCTCTAATCACAAGGTTGGTTCTTCTGACAACAGTCACCTCATTAGCCTAAACTCAGGTATGTTGAAAGGGGCTTATTTTAGGAGCTCTGTGCCAGGAACCAGTAGGAAGAATAAATGTGTATTTACAGCCTTATCACAATATCACATGATTGATATGTGCATATGATTGAACTTCCCTATTACATAACACCATCAAACCACATTAATCATCTAGCATTTATTTTCCCGTATCTTGCTTGCATGCGTTAGAGGGCTGTTTCATAGAAGCCTCTTTGGGTTAGACAATCTTATATTATCAAAGCCTTGTCAGAGCAGCCTCCTAATGGTTTGTTATTATCTTATCAGATCATTTGTTCTGGTGGAATCTTTGGCCACACAAACGTCATAGCTTGGCCAAACTAGAATGTAATGATTGGGTTTCACCATGATCACTATAGTCTTTGTTTCTTCTTACCTAAATACCACCCATCTTCCTCACATGAAGGCTTATTGACATATAATAGTGTCTCTGAACCCTCAGGACCTTTAAAATGTTTGTAAGGGGTCCTTAAATCCATTTAGCTATATGCATTTTCTCAGAATTCAACTCTATTATTGTCTAGTTTTCCAGGGCACATAACCAAATACCACAGTCTGGGTTACTTAAACTGCAGAACTTTATTTTCTCACAGTTCCAGAATATAGAAGTCCAAGACCCAGGTATTGGCAGGTTTGGCTTCCTTCTCTCCTTTGCTTGCAAACGGCTGTCGTCTATGTCCTCACATGGTTTTTTTTCCCTCTGTATGCATGTGGCCTGGGTGCTTTGTCAAAATTTCCTCTTATAAAGACACTAGTTAGATTGGATTAAGGCCCACCCTCAGCTTTTTTAATCACTTCTTTAAAGAGCCTTTCTCCAAATATAGTCATCTTCTGAGGTACTGGGAGTTAGGGTTTCAACATATGAATGTGGGGGAAACACTGCTCATCCCATCCCATCCCATCCCATCCTAAACAGTTATTGTCTGCCTGATATGTCTGCACATCCTCCTTGTCCTGCCAGTTATTCATATTTCATCTTAGATCTTTCTTTAAGAGGCTCTCTCTGGTCCTCCCAGATTGGCCTAAGTGACTTTTCTGCTCAGGTCATCCTGTTCTTACCCATCATAATTCTTGAACTTGTCAGTTTACTCACTTCCCTTCTCCTGTCATCTGAAAGCTCCTTAAAGATAAGTGGAGTCTTCTGCAGTTTCATTTCTCACTGCAAAGGATGTGGAGGATTGCAGTTCATTCCCCCCTACTTTAAAATGGGATTCTTCTACTTCAGAGTTGGTATCCACTGTATTAGACTGTATAACCTCATTATCTTTTTTCCCACTTTCTCAAACCTGCCTTACCAATCTTCATGAGGTTCAGATTGCAACCTAAATCTCTAGACTCCCAGCACAACCTAGATTGTACTGCTTCTCAAATTCTTTGTGGTCATGGTTAAGAGGAGGGTTTCATATTATAGTCATTACAGTGATAACAATGATTACTTCATTATTTCAAAAGGAAATCTTTAGAAGGATTTTTATTTAGGAGCTAATGTGTACATACACAGCATCTTTTCCCAGGTCCTGAAAGTGGATCCGTAATTGGCAATCAGCTCACCACTGTATATGGTAGGGGAAGGCCATACAAGAAGAGAAAAGCCAATCAATTTGAAGGAGTCATGACTAACAATGATATCATAGTATTTGACATTATTTATTTAATCATAAAATAGTCTTTGTGATACTAAGCTACTTAAATATGAGCATTGTACATTGTATGGTATTTTGCATGGTGTTTTGCAATAACGATTACCAACCTCTTTCCATCTTTTTTTTTTTTTTTCAAGGCTTTTGCTCATGTGTCCAAGTTACTGTCACAGTGTAAATTTGATCTATTGGAAGAACTTGTGGCCAAAGAGGTAAAGTATACTTTTAATTTACTTTAAAAAATAAATATGTTATTCTCCTACGATAGAATGATGCATATTACCCTTATTTATGCTTAAAAGTAGTATGTGTGCCATTAACCAGTGTCTCTGTGTCTTTACTTTGGTACTTTGGATTATGTAAAAGCACAGAATAGAATGACTTGCTCCTTAAGGCATAAGTAACTATGTCTTTCATTTGTCTTTATCCTAAGTGTTCTATTCGGAATTAACTGTTGAACAATTTGATGCATTTCAGCCTTGCTTTTGAATATGAGTAAATATGGTAGTAAATTTTAAAATAGGCTTAGAAAAATTCCTACCATAAAGAATTCATCTGCTTTTTGAAAGGCATTTGAAAATTCAACAAGTGAACTATGGTTTGCTTTTTCCATACTCAGGTGCTACATGTATTGAAGGAAAAGGTTACTTCACTACCTGACAACCATAAAAATGCCCTTGCTGCTGACATAGATGAAATTGTATACACATCGACAGGAGACATCTCCATTTACTATGATGAGAAAGGTAATGCTAAAGCATAGTCAACTTTAAATGATAAATAGTTGGCCAGATAAACTAAACTAGTGGAGAGCCATGGAATTAGTGGGGGGGGGGGGGGGGTTTGTTGATACAAGCAGACTTAGGGAAAATAATACATTCATTAAAGACCTGACTCTGGGAGAGTAGAGATAGGAGATAGTTACTTAAACCCTTGTATCTGGGACCATTGTCTACTATTATTTCATTCATAAGAGAGGGCATCATCACTTAAGTTGATGAAAATTGTCTAAGGCAGCTATCATGTCTCAAATAGAAAATATCTGTGTTTCATATTTCTTAACCTGAAGGAAACAATTCAGCATTTTAAATGTCCAGCTGTATATTAAATAGGAGTAAGATGTGAAAGAAAAAATAAATAATATCGGTTAATGACTTTTTTGAAAATAAGACTAACTATGGAACTCCCAAATTGGATTTGTTTGGAGAACATGAAAAAGGATGAAAGGAACTTTAGTGGTTGTCTGGCTCTTCTCCTTGTCTAATGCATACCTTTTTCCCTATGCATACCTATTCCTAAAAATCTATTGACTCATTTATTTCTTCTACAAATACTTGCAAATGTATCATGTGCCAGGCACACAGGAAATCTAGCCTTTGATTACATATTTTCCAAGGCACTTCTGATATAGAGTCTTAAATAGTTAAACATTTTTCATATACATGTTAATTTGAAGTATTTCTATAGGTACTTTTAGTGATAAATATTATCTTCTCCCCTAATATTTCAAATTGCATCTCAGCACCATGATCATTAACTGATTGTATTTTATTTATTTATTTTTCATTAACTGATTTTAACACAGGACATTGTCATAATCATTAGGCACATAGCAGAGTGAATTAGGATAAATGGTACATGTTCAGTAAATCATAACTATTCTTTCTGAGATGCAGAGAAAAAGCCAAATATGTCACAAACCCTAAGAGAACTCTAAAAATAAAAAAGTATCAATATAAGTATCTTAAGTTAGAATAGAATAAGTACAAAAAATGATCTGTAACAACTGTGTAGCTGCTGCCAATTTCTAATTTTCATTGTGGATACATGGATGATAGATTATTGTGATTTGTATTTGTATGTGTGTGTGTGTGTTTTTTTTCTAAGGAAGGAAGTTTGTTAACATCCTGATGTGCTTTTGGTATCTAACCAGTGCCAACATCCCCAGTGAAACTTTAAGTGGAGCCAGTGTATTCCAGGTTAAGTTGGGGGATCAGAACGTGGAAACTAAACAGCTTCTTAGTGCAAGTTATGAGTAAGTCTAATCTCATTTCATTGTTTCCTTTCTCTAGAAAATGGAAGGTAGTATGAAGGAAGTATGAAGGTATGAAAACTAAAGGGAGCTTTAGGAAGAAAAGGATTGAAATTTGACAAGTTATTTAAGAAGAGAGAAAGTCATAAAGACATACTGGACATGAAACAGAAGTGTTCAGAAATTAGAAAGAGGTAATATTGCTGAATTTAATTAAAAGGTATTTGAGCTGTCTTGCTACATTATAAACCACTCCCAAACTCAGTCACTTCAGGCAGCTGTTTATTTTCTCTGCTGTTTTACTGCTCAGAAATTTTGGAAAGACCCAGCTGTGGGGTTTTCTTTGCCTCGTCTGTCATCAACTAGGGTGGTGGGGCTGGAGGATTCATTTCCCCAGTGGCTTCATCACACACATGTACACGCCGTTGGTGCTCCTTGACTTCTCCACATAACGTCTCATTCTCCAAGGCCTCTCTTCATGGCTTGGGTTTGTGGTAGCTCAGGCTGATCACATGTTTTACATGATCATTGGCTAGACTAGTGAGGGGCTTTGCCTGGGATTGGAACATCATTTCCACCCTAGCCTACCTGTCAAAATAGTCCTAGGACCTGTGGTTGAAAGGGCATGGAGAGACTCCACCTTTTTATGGCAAATAGCAGGGTCACATTGCAGAAGAACATGTGGGATGGGGCATATGGTTATAGCCATTCTTGGAAAATAAAATCTGCCACAGTTGGCACATGGACCATCCCACTCTCTAGACGTTTATTGATTATTTCTTATCTACCAGGTACTCTGGTAGGAGTTCAGATACAAAATTGAAGGGTTCCTGCATATGAGTAGGTACTATCTACTAGGTTAGAAACTGATTTAAAAGAGACACTGTCATGTACTTTTGTGCTAATAAGATTTGGAACAGCGAACCAATCGAGCCAGTCAGTGGAGAAATAATCATATATTTATTTAAAAGAGAGTATGTTACCAAAACTATATAAACTTGATTTAAATAACAAACAGCCCAAAAATGACCTAAGAAAGAAAATATATTGTTTCACTAAGGTAAAGGTATCCTTATTTTTTTTCACTTTTCTTGAAGTGTGCTTTTTTCTTTTTATTGAATTTTGCTTTGTTATACGAAATCTGAATCATCTCCTTTTCAACACATTATTTATAATTAAATAACAATATAATCAATGCTCACCTCTTTTTTCTGATGTTCCCTACTAAAACTGTTATTTTCAAAATTGACCTAATGTCTATAAACCAAATTCCATTAAAGTACCCTTTTCATTACCATAATCCCAATTTATTTTTCCTCATATTAATAAGCATTTGTTTAGCTAGTATTTAATAGCAGAATAATACCCAAGTTTCTCTTAAGAACTGGCAGATGTTACAATGTATATCAGTTCATTAAAAATACTCATTTTAGTGGAGAATGTTCTAGTTTTGTGAGGATATTTTTGACTGAATTGGTAAATAAAACTTTTTTGTTTTGTATTTATTTATTTATTTATTTATTTATTTATTTATTTATTTATTTAGATTTTATTTATTTACTCATGAGAGACACAGAGAGAAGGCAGAGACATAGAGACATAGGCAGAGGGAGAAGCAGGCTCCTCGCAGGGAGCCTAGTGTGGGACTGGATCCCAGAACTCCAGGATTCCACCTTGGGCCGAAGGCAGACGCTCAACTGCTGAGCCAGGCGTCCCTTGATTTTTATTTATGATTAACCATTAGCTTGTTGCTAAAAACTGCCTCTATTGTACATTTGCAAATTATGTAATTATCCAAGAAGTATTTGGATTAATGTTAAGATTCACATTATTTGTAATTTTTTTCCCTAGATTTCAGAGGGAGTTTACACAAGGAGTAAAGCCTGACTGGACCATTGCACGGATTGAACACTCAAAGTTATTAGAATGATCCTTCTTGGAAAAATCAGATTATTGGACTTCTGGCAATTACTATGAAAAATTAAGGAAAGTGATTTTTGGATGAGTTGATCTTCACTTAGTCAAGTCTGTGGCTTACTTTTGTATTATTTTGAAATATTCCTTGTAGTATACTGGCATGATACAATAAAGCATTTTCCACAGATTGTTATTACCTTCCATAAAAGAGATCAAAGTAAAAAAACCTGCAACAGCTCATTGTTGGTCTCATATTCAATATCATTTCTAATGTTAACTATACATAAAATAATTTTGTAGACAATAAAGTATTGAAAAAACTACACATTTCTAAATTAATAGCCCTTAAATATTTTATTTGTAGTTAATACATTTAAACTAATAATTCAAGTACATCTAAGATTTATTTTTAAAAATCAGTGCTGCTATTTGATTACTTCTGGTCACTAGCTAGATGAGAAGGATGAGATGGAATTACACTAGATTGGTCCCTGCAGAACCGAAGATCAGTGAACTTGAAACTTACTACAGCACCAAGAGAAAAAAAATACAGCTACCGTTGTAGCCACCTATGGGATAATAACAAATCTTCTAACATACTTATATCTGGATTCCTAGAAACTGGGGTAGGGAAGACAAAATATAAGAAATAGTATCTGAAATTTTTCCTAATTGATGAAAACTATAAACTCACAGATGTGAGAAATTCCAATAAGCAGAGTGACACATAAAACCTCACTAAGGTATACCATAATCAAATTGTTGAAAACAATTGGAAAGCAGCTGGAGAAAACAAAGACACATTCCATACAGAGAATGACTGTATTTTTCTTTCCTCAAAGTGCAAATTAGAGACCTTGGTATTACATCTGTAAAGTGCTTAAAGAAAAAGCCTGTTGACCTAGAATTCTATATTCAGCAAAAATATCTTTCAGAAAAGGTGAGAAAAGATTTTTTTCAGACAGGGAAAAGATGAGTGAATTTTTCTCCAGTAGACCTGTTTTATAAGAAATGTCAATGAACAGAATAGAGTTCAGAAATAAATTTGTACCTCTCGGATAATTGGTTTTTGACAAAGTGCCAAAGTAATTGAGTGAGGGAAAAGTAATCTTTTTAACAAATGGGATAACTGTACACTCAAATGGGAACTAACCTCAACTTTTGCCTCTCACATATATTAGTACAAAATTGGGAATGCAAAATGAGTCATAGACTTAAAAGCTAAAATCCTAGAAATTACAGAGAGAAACTTACAAATTGCTATCTTGGGATAGACAAAGGTTTCTTAGGATACACAAAGCATGAATCATTAAAGAAAAGTAAATTGGAATATATTAAAATTAAAACTTAAATGCTCTTTGAAAGCAGTAAGAAACGGAAAGCTAAGTCACAGATTGGGAGAAAATAGTTGGAATAGATACATTTGACAAGGGACCTATATTTGGGAAATACAAGTAATGCTTATAGCTCATTAATGAAAAGTTAAACAGCCCTTTAAATACTGGGCAAAATATTTGAATAGATTCTCCATGAAAGATACTCTAATTGCCAGTAAACACATAGAAGGATGCTCTACATCCTTAATAGAAAAATAAAACTAGGGACCCCTGGATGGCTCAGTGATTGAGCATCTGCCTTTGGCTCAGGTCTTGATCCCAGTGTCTTGGTACCAAGTTGCACACAGGCTCCTTGCATGGAGCCTGCTTCCCCCTCTGCCTATGCCTCTGCCTCTTTCTCTGTGTCTCTCATGAATAAATAAAAGAAATATTTAAAAAATAAAACTACATGGAGATACCACAACAAGTACAAAATATTGGTGAAGATCTGAAGCAACTGGAATTCTCAAATATTGTTAGTAATAATGCAAAATGGCACAACCATTTAAAAGATATTTTGGCAGGTTTTTGTTTTTTGTTTTTTTTTAATTCACTTGGGGGAGAGGGGGAGACGAGAGAGATCACAAGCAGGGGAAGCAGCAGAGGGAGAAGCAGACTCCCCAGTGAGCAGGGAGCCCAATGCAGGATTCTATCCCAGGACCCTGGGATCAAGACCTGAGCCAAAGGCAGAGCATTGTCTGAGCCCCTAGGTGCCCTTAGCAGTTTCTTATAAAGTTAAACATGTTTATCATAGGATATGCATATAGGATGCATAGGATATGATAAGCATACAAAGTGTTGTATGTGAATATCATAGCTTTTTTTCTTAATGACTCCAAACTAGAAAGATCCCCACATGTTCAGTAGATGAATGGGCAAATGAGTGAAGGAAGCCAGATGCAAAAGAGTAGTTACTGTAAAATTATATTTCTGTGAAATTCTAGAAAAGTTAAAACATGTTCTTTGTAGCATTATTTACAATAGCTAACATATATCAAGTTGGGGGGCAGTTATTTTATCTAAAGGGACATAAGTTTGGTTTGACTTACAGCTAGTTTACTTCTTAAAGCTCTAAATGTTCAGCTACATGTTGGAGCTCTCCAATTTGGCAATTTTCCATTTCATTGTACTCTTTCTGATTAAGTTCCCTATTTCAGGTGTGAGCCACTGACACCAAGAGAACGAAGCCCCTTTCTGTCTACTGTTTAAAAGTTTCCCAAAGTTCATTTTTAAAGTCTGTTATTAATTTATCATTACTTCCTTTACAATTTTGAGTCTGCCTTCAATTATCCATAAAGGAAAGACTACACGTCCCTATGTAGTGCATTTAATATGTGTATTTTCCCATTTCAAAGCCATTTTCTTATGCACCATTAGGTTATTTAAATCTCTCCAGTTGTTCCCCATCCTGCTACTTTTTAATCATTTTTTTGCTTTTTGAGAGGCTAGCAATAAGCAAGCTAACTATAAATTAGATAGCCCAGGAAAATAGATACGTTTATATCACTAAAACTGGGCGGAAGCCCCAAGGAGGAGTCAGTGCTGCAGTTTAAGTCAGGAGATGGTCTCCTGACACAATTCATACTTGCAGCGGAGGGGTGTCAGTCTTCTCCTATTCGGGCCTTCGGCTGATTAAATGAGGCCCACCCACATTACGGATAATCTATCCAAATCTGCTGGTTTAAATGTTAATCTCGTCTAAAATTGTCTTCATAGAAACTTCTGGAATAATGTTTGGCCAACTGAGTATTATGACCTAACCAAATGACTCATAAAATTAACTGTCAGAGCTGCAATATAGGATTATATACTCCCCCCTTAGAGTAACGAAACATGAACATTTTGCCATGTTGTTTCACTTCTCCACCTCCCCCTCTACACAGTTTTTATCTAAACCATTGGAAAGTAAGTTTCAGAATTGTGTATCTCAATCCTAAATATTTCAACATGCATTTCCAAAAAATAAGGACGTTATCCTAAATAAATACAAGAATATTAGCCATAGTTCCATAATCTAATATTTAACCCAAGTTTAAAATTCCACCGTCTTTAAAATACCTTTGAACCAAGATCCAATCAAGGTTCACACATTGCTTTTAGTTAGTATGTCTCAAGTTCTTTTAAAAATTTTAGACTATCCTCCATTTATTTTTATGACACTGTAACTTTGAGGAGTCTAGGATAGTGCACATATAGCATGTCCCATACGCACAATGTATTTGATTATTTATTATGCTGTCATTTCTGTAAGCTGGCTGGAAGTTGGCACTAAATACTTGATTAGATTCAAGTTAAACATTTTTGGCAAGAATATCTTACAAGTGATTTGTATACTTGGTATTATAGAACACATATATACACATATATACATATACCCAGAACACACACATACACACATATATGCCACCGTATACGGTGATAGGCTGTGTAATAGTCTCCAGAGATGTTTATATCCTAATATCTGGAACCTGTAAATATGTTATCCTAACATGGCAAAATGGAGTTTGCAGATCTGATTAAGGATCTTGTGATGAGGAGAATATCCTGGATTTTCTGGGCAAGCCTGGTGTTATTGCAAGAGTCCTTTTAAAGGGAAACAGGTCAGAGCCAGAGAGAAGAAGATGCAATAATGGAAGCAAATGTGGGAATGATGTGGGGCCATGAGAGCCAAGGAATGTAGACAGCATCTAGAAAGTAGAAAAGGCAAGAAACAGATTTTCCCCTGGAGTCTGCAGAAGGAGAGCAGCCATACTCACTCATTTTAGACTTCTGACCTCCAGAACTGTTAAATAATAAATCTGTGTTGTTTTACACCACTAAGATTGTACTAATTTGTTACATTGGCAACAGGAATTAATATACAGGATGATCCTTTCATGAATTCTGCTATAGTTTGAAAATTAATGATTCTCTCTATAATACCTTCCATTGGCATTCTATAAAACAGGGCCTCTTCCCTTAAAAAACAAATCACCACAAATTCATGAATTTTAATCAGCCAATGCAATATCAATAACAGTTACTATTATCTTGATGCTTGAATAGACCCCAATTTGACCAGTGGGAGTCCCTATAATTTGTTTGCTGTGACAGGTAAAAACTATCATGACCATAGTTGTTATTAGTCTTTGAATGCTGCATTTTTTGTCATAACGAAAAATGGGATCTTCATGTTCATTTCCTGCCTCAGTCCTGAAAAATCAGTGTTTTCTCTGAAGAATCATGATTTCTTTTCAGGATGGTTGCTATAGACTAAATGTGTCCCTCCCTAGTTCATATGTTGAAATCCTAACTCCCAATATCATGTTATTAGGTGGAGTTGTCATGAGTGGGATTAATGTTCTCAAAAGGGAGACCCCAGAAATCTCCTTTTGCCATGTGAGGACACAACGAGATGGCCATCTACAATCCAGGAAGGGGGTTCTCACCAGGCACTGAATCTGCCTCACCTTGATCTTGGACCTCCCACTCTCCAGAACTGTGAGAGAAAAATGTTTGTTGTTTAAGCCACCCAGTCTATGGTAGTTTTGTTACAGCAACTAAGAGGACTAAGAGGATAATGTTTAAAAACCAAGTTTTGGGGCATCTGGAAGCATTTTGACATTTACTATTTGCAAAGGAATGCTCGTGTTTATATATATTTGAGATTTTGGATTATTTTTCCAAAGTAACTTTTAGAGGGTTAAATGTAGACAGTTTGCCTTTATTTTTGTCAACTTTATTTAAAATAATTCCCCCCCCCCCACTCTTTATGCCCTAGCCCAGATTTATTCTGGTTTATAGGACTTATCATATCTGCCATTGTAGTATATATTACTTTGTTGATTTATTCCATTGTCTATCTTTGCAACTCAGGCAAGGACTTTGTCTCCCTTGTTCACTGCTGTATTTTCAGGCCCCAGAACAATATCTGGTATATAGCAGAATTTAGTAAATATTAGTTGAATGAATAAATAAATGAGCAAATCTCACTACTATTGAGTTTCCTGGCTCACATGACAGGAGAATTTCCCCTCTTGCTTTTGATTTGACATCCTAGCAAGCTGGATATGGTTTCTTTTATCATGTACACAACCCCTTTCTCAATGAGTAAATGATATTATTTGGTAAGTGACTTTACTTTTATAATCCTATGACAAATGTCACTTATTGTGAATACCACACGGTGGCGCTAACTGTGTATGGAATCTAAATGCCAGGCTGGGCGGTAATTTGATGGGGTCTGATGTCACTGGGGAATGGGAGAATTGCTTTGCTTACGGACAGATTTTTGTAGCTATGTTGTAGACACTGCTTAACAAAAAAGTTTCATGAGCAGAATTTATTGATGTTAAAAGGGTTAAGTGCATGATTCAAAGCAGAGGGAACTTACCTACGTCTTTTCTCTGATTGTTGGAACCATGGATTATATCATTCAGTTCTCCCGTGATTATTTCCATCTTCAGAAGGTTTTTTTCTGGATGATGTTATAATATATCAGTCAGGATAATAATTATGCTGCAGTAAGAAACAATCTCCAAATATCAGGGGATTGAAGCAAAAAAAATTATATTTTTGTTTACACTAGTTATCCAATATGAGATACCCAGGGACTCTGCTCAGCACTGGCATCGCCTGCCCTCCTGGACAAAACTGATGAGCAGCCACTACCTGAAACGATGGTAAATGAAAAATACAGCTCTGAAGGGTCTCACATGAGCAATTAAATATCAAGCTTGGAAGTGATACAGCTCATTGGCCAGAACATGACCCTACTCAACTACAGAGACCCACCATGTATAATTCTATTGTGTGGCTGGAAGGCAGAGATTGAGAAGCATTTGGTGAATAGTAACAATTATTTTCCCATGCTGCAAGGAACTACCTCTCTTGTTTTAATTCTAAGAATGACTACTGTAGAGCCAGTCAATTCATAACTCTTGATTCTGAAAGATCAGTAAGCTCAGTACAAAAAGGGACTTCCCAGATCCTCTGGTGACTTCTTATTAGCTGAGGATTATTAACTACTCTGCTATAAGGGACTGAAGGTGAGGGGCCTATTTCTGTATATCAATGATTGCAGATGTCTTAAACCAGTGTAAAATGAAAAAGGCCATTGAACATGTGAATTCCATTCTCTTCCTTTGATGAAGCCTGCCAAGGTGATTTATTTTTTTAATTTTGATTTTTTAAATGCAAATTCAATTAATTAACATATAATTGGTTTTCAGAGGCAGAGGTCATTGATTCATCAGTCTTATATAATACCCAGTGCTCATCACATCACGTGCCTCCTCAATGTCCATCACCCAGTTACTCCATCCCCCCACCCCCTCCTCTCCAGCGACCCTCCATTTGTTTCCTATGATTAAGAGTCTCTTATGATTTGTTTCCCTCTCTGATTTTGTCTTGTTTTATTTTTTCTCTCCTTCCCTAAAATCCTATTTTGTTTCTTAAATTCCACATGAGTGAGATCATATAATTATCTTTCTCTGATTGACTTATTTCACTTAGCATAATACCCTCCAGTTCCATCCACATCATTGCAAATAGCAAGATTTCATTTCTTTTGATGGCTGAGTAGTATTCCATTGTATGTGTGTGTGTATATATATATATTTATATATATATATACACATCTTCTTTATCCATTTATTTGTCGAAGGACATCTGGGCTCTTTCCAGAGTTTGGTTACTGTGGATATTGCTGCTATAAATCTTGGGGTGCAGGTACCCTTCCTGGATCACTACATTTGTATCTTTGGGGCAAATACCCAGTAGTGCAATTGCTTGCTCTATTTTCAACTTAACAGAAGTACAGAGATAATATACTTTGGGCTGGTATGTGAACTCCACAGAGTCTTTGGGGGTCCAGCCTCCTTCCAGTCAGTATTGCCTTCCTTCAAGTATGACCCTTGTCCTCATAGTACAAAATGGCTGAGCTCCAGCCATCATATCTATATTCCAGCAGCAGAATGGAAGAAGAAAAGAATAAGCAAAGGGTACCCATCAGCTGTCTTTTAAGATGCTCTCTCAGAGATCACACAAAACACTTTCATTTAATTTCATTGGCTAGGAATTAGGCATATGGCCAGACATAATTTTGTTAGGGCTGGGAAATACAGTGTTTTTCTGGGCACAATTTATTGCCCAAATAAAACTAAGGGTCCTAAGACTAAAGGAAGAGGAGGAGGCAACTAGTAATTTGCCCTAATTGGGTTCCTTGAGTCATAAGTCAGTGTGGACTCTGGTAGATGGCTGACAGGTTTGCTTTGCCAGCTTCACTGACCAAGAGCTAGCTTTTGGAGACCCCGTCACACTTTCTAAGTAGGGTCTAGTAATAGTCCTAAACATTGCCCAGCTAATTTTTAAAACCTAGCTGTAATAGAGCACCCAGAGAAGACTCTCAATCCAGAGCTGCTTAAGAATGCTCCAAATAATCTGTCCAGACCTCTGAGGGCTCACTTCCTGTTGTTTATACCATACATTCCTGCCTGGAGGACTCTGGAGATAGTTTATCCCCTCTTCAAAAATAGAAACCTCTGGACTGTCCTCCCCTCCATCCTATAAACCAATCAGTCTATTGGATATTTTATCAAAATTTACTTCATTTGCTTGCTTAATGAATTACAACTCAATTTCAATTTTGTAGGAGAAGTTACAGCATCTTTTGCCTTCATGTGAAGAAATCCATCAGGAGCACTGGAAAAAGTAGATAATCAGGTCCTTTGATGAGCCTTCCTTAGCCTCTTAAGTGCAGAGGAGCTATGGGCAAAGCTCTATGGGTTTAGCAGAGCACCTCATCTGCCCTCCTCCCCACCCCCTATCCTGGCTTTATTGATTCTCAGAATATGCATTGTAATATGACACCCTACTCAGGGAAAAAGCTCCAATAGAAAAAAAAATGCGGTTTATCTCAAACAGAAATAGCCAATTCCAATAACTGACCTTGATAACTAATTTATTGCTAGGAAAGAGATTTCCTAGTATTGATTCCTAAAGGGGGAAAAAATCCAACTTTAAAACCAACTTAAAATTTATACCACATAACAAATCACATATTTTAGTTACCATCAAGTTCTTTGAGGCCACATTTTTTCCTAGGGAGTACATCAAGGGGTAGCATTGTCCAAAAGAAGCCATTCTGTGTGGCCTGATTGGAGTTTTACTTGATTCCCTACATCCTTCCTTATGGCTAGTCTCTAGCCTCCCATTCCTTCTGTTCCCCAGGCATATGGAGGTTCTCCCTACCTTGGCACCTTTTGAAGAACTATCCCTTTGCCAGCTATATGCTCTTTGTTCTTCAGGATCTTCAATGGCTGGTCACTTCTTGTCATCTAGGTTCCAGTTTCAATGCCACCTCCTCTGTGAAGACTTTCTGCTCATCCAATCTAAAGCCGCCTGACCCAATCATTCTCTGGTGTTTTTTTTCTCAGAGCATTTACTGTCATCCAATGGTCTCTTTTTTATTTGTTTGTTTATTGTCTGTCCTCCCTCTGCTAGGATGGGGCCTTGTGGTTTCAATCTAGTGCCTCATCCTATCTGGCAAAATATCCTTTATCTCCCTGTTGTTCAGTTCAGGGCAGTGTTTCTCGATCTTGGCACTACTGACACTTGGGGCTACTTACTTTTTGTTGTGGGAGGAGCTGTCTTTTTCTGTGGAGGGTATTTAAAGGTATCTCTGGCCCCCTGGTTGTGACAACCAAACATGTCTTCGACATTGCCAAGTGTCCCCTGGGGAACAAAATCACCTGCAATTGAGGAACACTGGTCTAAGCTATAGGCTGCTGTGTTGCTGTGTTGGTGTTCAGGAGGCAATATTGTCTGAGAGTGATCACACCTATCATTTATTAATTGCCTACAGATGGGTTTCATATATAATCAATGCAACATCCCTTACAATAGGTACTATTATTATTCTCATTTTACAGCTTGGGAAGCTGAAGCACACGATAGATTAATTTTTCTAAGTTCACACCATTAGTATATGGTGAAGCCTGGGATTCAAACCAAACAACAGTCTCCAGAACTCTGTGCCAAGAGGAATGGGCACTGTTGTGGGCATCTCACTGCCCTGCCTCTGGTGGCAGAAACAGGGCATCAGATGGGCTCCCATCCCTCCAACCCACACGGCTGTTCATTCAGTGACCGTGGGCAAGTGACAACATCCCTCTCCAAGCCTCATTTACATCTGTATATAAAAACAAATAAAAAAGTCAATTAAAAAAATGCAGAGTTGCATTAGGCATTTATTGCAATAGCATATCTGTAAACACCCTGGTATGTGGCTCACAGTTAGTCCTGAATTCATTTCTGCTCTCCTTCCCTTCCCCGTGGCTCCACACTCCAAGTACCAAATGCAGGTCCTAAAGATCTTGGTTAGACAAGCCCATGGTGGAAGTCTAACCTTTAACCAATCTGCAGGGTTTTTGTCATTCTTGGCCAGGAGCAGGTGAAAGCAGCCCCCTTAGAAACAGCTTGCTGGGCTGACATCTCACCCTCTTCTGCTAATGACCAACAGCCAGCCACAAACCATCAGCACTTCCCCATTAAGTCAAATGGAGTTTTTAAACCTATACAGATTAGATACCCCTGAGCCTGGCTGACAAGTAGCTTTCCTGCTTCATTTCTTGATGTGAATGAATTAATTGCCCGACCTATTGTTTTCTAACATGGCCAATTAAAGGAGTTTTCAGATGACTAGCACAAACCCTCTGGCCAGCAGGGGGCCTCCTTTGCCAACATAACTGTGTTGGTGCTCAGGTTAGCCCGCAGAGCCCCACCAGAAACTGGGTACCTTTGAAAAGTTTGCTTAGAACAGGGGTTCTAAATTTGGGGGCCACCGATCTCCATTGATAGACTTCTGTGACCTTAGATAGGGAAAAAACTATGGTTTATTTTCACTATCCTCTTACTAAAATGTAGGATTTCTTTCAATTATGAAGTGTAGGCAACAAATCACAGATATTTGTAGATCCACCATGGGTGCTGCAGAGATCTTGAAATATTGGTTGTATCCCTCATTACTTCAAAATTACAGTAGCAGGAGGACCTCCTGCTGAATCTTGTGATTTAATACCTTAAAAAGAAGCACATATGGACTATATCACGAATTTGTTGTTTTGTTGTTGGTATTTTAATATTGGTGTCAGTAGTTTTATTTTATTTCGTTTTGTTTTTTAACCTATTCTGAAAAGAGGCCCATGCACTTTATCAAGCTGTCAAAAGTATTCATGGTATAGGGGTGCCTGGGTGCCTCAGTCAGTTACACATCTCTTGATTTCAGTTCCAGTCATGATCTCAGGTCATGAGATCCAGCCCCATGTTGGGCTTTATGCTGGATGTGGAGTCTGCTTGAGATTCTCTTCCTCTCCCTCTGAGCCTCCCCCCACTGCACATGCTCAGGTGTGTGAGTGTGCTCTCTTTCTCTCTCTCTCTCTCTCAAAAAAGTATCCATGATATAGAGAAAAGGTTAGGAACACTTGGCTGACAGCCCACTAGACTAGTCTCTGGAAGAACGAAGTTAGTCTTCAAGGGAAGACTAATAATAATAATAATAATAATTAATAATTTTTAGTTGTGACTCATCTCTCTCCCCTCCATCTCCTCTGATGACATAAAGATGTGTCAAACATACCAAAACTATTAGTTACAATGCTTGGCAGTGCACAGTTTGTATCAGAATGAAATTTTAGTGTATTCAAAATTGTGTTGACCTAATTTTAGAACATTCAGGATGCCTGTCATTTTGGCCTTGGGGAAGAAGAGGTCTAGCTTTTCCAGCTGTCTCTGACTTCACATTTTTGCTATCCTTGGTTGATTTCCAGGGTTCGGGAATCATCTGGAATCATGAGTTTCTCTCTATGCCCAGCTCCGAGAGATAGAGTCACTTTTCAGGGAGAAGCCCTCAGCCTGTGGGAGTGTTGCTTCCAGAATCTGTTCTTCTTCCACTCCTGTAAGAAACATTCTGAAATACATATACTAGAAGTGGGGATGTGGAGAGTTCCTTTCCCCAGATTCTTGTGTTTCTCTTCCCTCAGGGAAATAAAGCTAAGCCGGGCCAGGCTGAAGAGTCTAGTTTCCCCAACCAACGCCGATAGTTTATCCTGGGTCTTGGCCTCGGGAGGCATAGAAATGAAGCAAGTCCACATAGTAATCATCACTTTAGCACTTTCTCTCTGCTGGGTCTCTGTGCTGTCCTCTCCCCTACTACTCCCCAGGCCTGCCCTTTCATTCCTAGATCAAACATTTTGTTTTGATTGCCTAGGAAAACAATGGCTCCTACGGTAGCAATAGTAATAAAACCAAAAACCATCCCTTTATTTATTCAAGACCTATAACTTGCAAGTATTGTGTGAGATACTTCTCATTTAGCCTCCTAGTCAGCCATCATAGGTTGATAGTGATGTTTCCCGTTACCTGCCACACACCAAAATTCATGTCCACTTGCAACCTCAGAATTTAACCTTATTTGGAAATAAGGTCTTTGCAGATGCAATTAGTTAAGAATCAAGATGAGATCATCTGAATTAGGGTTGGCCTGAATCTAACGACTGATGCCCTTATAAGACAAGAGACACAGAGGGAAGGGCGTGTAAAGATGAGGCATAGATTGGAGTTATGCTGCCATAAGCCAAGGTATGCCTGGGGCCACCAGAACCTGGAAGAGGTAAGGAAAGATTCTTCCCGAGAGCCTTGAGAAGGAACGTACTCCTGCTAATACCTTGATTTTGGACTTGATTTTCCAGAAGTATGAAAGTCAGAATTTCTGTTATTTTAAGGTTTTTTTTTTTTATTACAATAGATAGGAAACTACTATTCCAGCCAACAAAAGCAGTTTTATCACTCACCTTTGTCAAACGAAGACACCCAGGCTCAAGAGGCTGTGTACCTGTATAGATTTATAAAAATGGTGGAATTCCTGGGGTTTGGGCCCTGGTCTATGAAACCCCCAGTACCTTCCACCCTCCCTTCAGAGATAATATTGGATGCAATTAGTTGTTGACTTTGATAGTTGATTAAAGTAATTCATTTTCAGGTATGAGGGCGACACTGGGCACAGGCTGTGGCAACACTGAAGAGGGCATGGCATTCTCAAAGGACCTCCAGCCTATCTGCGGAGGGAAGAGGAGAAGCAAGACCAGCTCTCCCCACTCCTTCTGCTTAGCTGTCCCTGGAGTTCTGACATGGAACCTGTACCCCGGACCATTCATTGGGAAGGCTTGCTCTCCTCCCTGCGCTTGCTTTCTTGCCCTCACTCTTTCTGGGGCTCTACAGATGTGCAGATGAAGAATCAAGATCTCTCTCTGAGGCAGGCGTCTTGTTATTACAGTGAGCCCTCTATTTCCCAGCGGGGGGGGGGGGGTCCAAAAGCCTACGAGGGACTTCATCATAAGCCCAAAATGGCACTATAAATGTTGTAGCTAAAATCATCTGATGGTGAACAGAAGAGGCTTGCTTTAGCCCAGGTGTACAATTTTTTTTTCCACAGGAGCGTTTCTAAGAAAATGAGTGTCTGTGCTTATAAAATCACTCCATTCCTGAGACTCTTAGGGTTCCATCATATTCTACAACTCAGGCCCAGTGGTGTGGTATGAAGTTTCTGGGGATGTTGGACACCTGTGGACCCCATCAGCATGGTGGGCAGCTGGCCTATGACTTGCTTTGGTGACACTTCCAGGGATTCAGTGGTGTCAGGTCATTTGGCCAAGGGGCTGGCAGTGTATTAATGTCCCTATCCCTGGCTCGTCAAGAGTTACAAGGTTACACACTGACAGGAGAGTTTTTATTTAAAAAATAGGATTTCTACGACAAGATCAGTTTTAGTGTTGGCAGTCCCGGTACTGTCACTATAGGTAAAACTCATCACACGTTCAGATCCCAGCTCAGTTCTTACCAGGTGGGTGTCCTCAGGCAAGTTCTCAAGCATCCCTGGTTTCTGGACCTTTCCATTTTGAAAATACTAACTCATCTCAAAGGCCTGTGATAGGCTGAGAATTTTAAAGTCAAACAGGATATAAAAATGGGAAAAAGCAAAGTAATAAAAAATGTGCATTATCCTCTCCCCAATTTAATATTAAGGGTTATAGTCAAATGTGGGATGATCACACACCTACACGCCAAAAGCAAGAAACAGATTATCCTAAATGACTTTTTTTCTGAAAAGCTGTTGATCCTCTTCCTTTTTTTTTTTCTCATCTAATTCCTAGCAGGAGAATAGATGATGGTGAATAATAACCTATGTCGAGTTGGCAGTTTTTGTACTTATGTAAAAGTTTGTGCTATTATCAGTTTTGAGAGATCAGGGGTCTATAAATATGTGAGGGAGCTTTTCTTTGTAGTTATGTTTAGTCAGGACCTTTGAGTTCCTAGTGTCTTGCAGAAATAGCCTTCAGTATCAGCTGGTCCAACCTCCTCAAATGGACAGGGAAACAGAGGCCAGAGAGTCATAGTCTAACAGGGGTTAATTCTTACTATTGTTATTTTATTTTATTTTATTTATTTTTAAAAGATTTTATTTCTTCATTCATGAGACACAGAGAGGCAGAGACACAGGCAGAGGGAGAAGCGGGCTCCCTGTGGGGAGCCCAATGCGGGATTCAATCCCAGGACCCCTGATAATCACCTGAGCTGAAGGCACTCAACCACTGAGCCACCCAGGCATCCCTTACTATTGTTATTTTAAAAGAGATGACATAGTTTATATACGATCGCCCATTTAGCGGCAGAGCCAGAGAAAGAATAAAAACTGTTCGCTCATAACTGCGTGTACTCCCTACCAATCCAATGTTCCTCTCCAAGGAGACTGGTTAGACATCAGCGCGGGGTCCACTTCTAACGTCTTTGAGGCTGTTTCTGACTCTTAGGATTAGGAGAGAGCTGAACTGTTTATATCACCCACGGGGATCACAGGGTTTGCACAACATAACTGGTAAGCTGTGAATAAGGTTCACCAACACTGTACACAGTTCCCTGGCACAGCTTTGCCATCATCTCCATTAGGGGGCATGGGTGGTGGGGGAGGGGGAGAAAGAGAGAGAGAGAGAGAGAGAGAGAGAGAAGGGTGGAAGGAAGGGGAAGGAGGAAGAGCCAGCCGCTCCCTGCTCTTCTGTTCCCGCGGGGGTGGCTCAGCCAAGGCCCTCCTGCCTGACTCTCCCCTAGTCATTGATTTCAGTTTTGAGGTTTCCCTACCATCCCTGATACCCCTTGTCAGAGATCTGAGTTCGCCCTCTGAGATCCCGAGGCACCAGGGCCAGCCAAGTTCCCTTCCAGACTCTTAACATGTAGTGATTGCCGACCTCCCTTTGTTCCCCAGCCCCAGGTGGTGGGTGCTCTGGGCAGTGATGACCTGTGTGATACTTCGGTGTTCCCTTTACGCTTTTGAAATGCTTTAACACCTGGTTAAAAATTCCTTATGTTAAATTCTCACTGTTAAAATAACTGCAGTGGTTTATTTCTTCTGAGACTCTGGCAGGTACTCACGTGAGCATGCATTACAAAAATATAAATAATCCACGAATGGAGCAAATCGGAAGTCCTCAATCATCTTCCCCCCTTCTCATACTCCCTACTGGATGTGCTCATGTCAATTAGGTCTTCTTTGAGTGTCTCTCAGTTACTCCATTCCCTGGAGGAAATCATAGTTATTAACAGGTATCTTTCCCTCCAGAATTAAAAAATAAATAAATAAAAATTTACATAAGTATATGTATACAGGCAAATATTGTAGAGTAGGATTACCTAGTGAAAACATAATGAAGTAACCTAGCATAAACACAAATCATATATTAGCATTTAAAGTCCTTTTTCTCTTTTCTAAGAAAATTGATCTAGTCCATTTTCAAATCTTAATTCGAGTTAGATCCCAGTTCTCTCATTTTAATCTGTTCCTGTTTTATTTCCCCACTCAAAATGCCATAGTCTTTGATTTTTTTCTTTGCTCTTGATACAACTTACTTTAGGTATAAAGTAAACGCCCAATAAATGATGTCACAAAGAGAAGAGAATGCCAGAGGAGTTCAGAATAGGAAGCAATCACATTCAACCAAAGAAGTCAACCAAGACTTCTTAGAGGAGATAGAATTTGGGTGAATCTTGAAGGATGTGTTGGACTTGAAATAAGAAAGAAACCACAGGGAACATTAAGAAGCCTGATTGTAGGTGTTCTAGATTCTCTATCATGGTGAGACGGCTTGCTTTCTGCGTCATGGGGCAGGATTACACAAAATCTGCAATGAGGTTGATCTAAGAAGAAACATATCCATACATAAAACTGTGAGATGGACCCAAGGAGAAAAACAGCTATTTCTCCAGTCTAGGGTGGGATGAGTCTATACGGCCATGTCCAAGATGCTGTAAGATTCATTTTCTTCTTTGTTTCTCCTTTTCACAGTTCTCACAGTTGCTCCATTGTCCCTACGCTGCTCAAGGCCCTTCTTCCCCACTTCAAAAGGCCCACGACCTCCACCAATGTGAACAAACAAACAAATAAACAAGAAATTTTTTTTTTTACATTTTTAAAAATGCACCTGAATTTGCAGACCCTGGTCATACATTCAAAATCAAGCAGCCCTGTTGCATGATCAGTTGTAATCCCTTTAGATTTCCCCTTAACATCTCAATGAAATCCACTCATAAATTCCCTTCTTTGCTGACCAAGTGCTGTGCAGTTGCTGATTTTGCAAGATACGTGCTAATGTAAAGTATGTCTCCTTTGAGTCTCTTTATCACTTGGTTGCTCTCTGCTCCACCTTCTCCATATTTATGTCCTTATCAGAGCTGCACACAGTATTTCAAATGAGCCTCAGTGTTCTTCCTGCCATACCAGAATATTGACTGTAACTCGATAGCCTATCTCAAAATTGGTTTGGGGAAGGGAGGAGGGGGATTCTTTTCCTCATTGTGGTTAAAATAGCTTGCCTTGTAAATGCCAGAATATATTTTTGCAGATTAGGGTTTTTACAAAGAATGGTGTCAAATGCTTTCCGGAAAGGTGTTTAAATGATTTGGGTAGGCAGCTTCAGCCGTTAACATGTTCCTTTACAGGTTCACCTCGCAGGTTTGCAAAACAGTTTCCCCACTGAAAATCTGTGCTGATTTTTTTGTAATTAAACATCACTTTCTTAGCAATTCCTACGTTCAGGCTGCGGCCTAGGGCTTCAAAACGCTTTTCCCCTGCTGCTGAAATCCTGAAGCCCGTGGCCTCCCGGATACTTTCTAAAAGCCTCTCTTAACAGAGAAGAAGCCTTCACAGCGTCTGTCTTATTCAGCTGTTGCCACTGATAATTTCAAAGACACATTCACAGA
This sequence comes from Nyctereutes procyonoides, assembly GCF_905146905.1. Classification (NCBI taxonomy): domain Eukaryota; kingdom Metazoa; phylum Chordata; class Mammalia; order Carnivora; family Canidae; genus Nyctereutes; species Nyctereutes procyonoides. The sequence goes on from NW_026575132.1 coordinate 9,175,207, forward strand.
CTCTGCTCTGCATCAGGCAGCTGTTATGTGGCTCCTGAGTGTGTGTGCGAGAGTTTGCGGCTCCGTGTCTCCTTTCAAGTTTCCACTTGCATGTAGGATTGTCTGTGCGAGGAAGGTTCTGTGCTTTCCCCCAGTGCAGAATGTTTCCTGTTTTCCTTGGGAGGGCTCTGCGCCATAATCATTTTTCCATTCCAAGTACCTTCGAGGCCCGTTTACTTAACTGTTTTGACGCCTTCTCTGTGTCTCAGTTTGCATTTCTGCAACACAGTCTTGGCGCTTGTTCCCTACGGGCAGAGCCCAGATCACTCCCGCCTCGTCCCTCTCATTTCTCTCTACTCACTTTCTCTGTGCACATGCCGCCTCCTTCCGGACCCAGCGCCTGAAACCTCAGCTTTGCTTTTCTACTGCTTGGACTGATGTCAGGATGATTTATAAAGCTCTCCCGTCCCCGTGCCGTGGCCAATGATCGCATCAGTTTAGCAGCTCCTGAACTGCTTACCTGGACTTGCCTATTGATTAAGGCCCTACCAGACGCGGCTCATTCCCCATGTTCCATCCAGCAAGCCCTGGTTCATAAGCCGGTCGTTTACAATGAGCATCATTTCAGTCATCATTGCTCAATGTGCCTTTGGCACTTTTTTTGATTCACATTCATAGACTGCAGCCAGCCATAATTAAATCCTGTTGCTGTTGCATGAATTATTTTATCTAGTCGTATTTAATTCACCTCTCTCTTCTTTTGGAAGTCTCTAGTGAGCTTCAGGCTTCATCCTGTAGATCTTTTGTCTATTTCTGAAGCTAAAGCTAGATTGATGACACATTCTGGCCTTTGAATACTGTGTGCTAGTCCTCATGTCAGGAATAAAAAGCAACCTATAACCAATCTCATTTTCTTCTTTCTTTCTTTTGACACCCCAAGGTCTTTCAGATCACTGCAATCCACCTGAAGATGGTTAAGTGGTGCCCTAGACCAGTGGTTCTCAACTGGGATGATTTTGTTTCCTGGGCACATTGGGTGATTTCTGGAGGTATTTTTGGTTGTTTACAACTGCTGGTAGGGTGATCCTAGCATCTCGTGTGCAGAGGCCAGAGATGCTGCTAAACTTCCCACAATGTGCCTGACAGTTCCTCACAATAAAGAAGTTTTCAGCCCCAAATTTCAATAGTGTGGGGGCTGAGGAACCCAGCACTAGACCATATGGTTCTAGATGCACTTAAGTGTGGTAATGATATATCTGTACACGTACCTTCCAAGATCCCTGATACCTGTTTTCTGGGTTCAGGGGCCATCAGACTATCCCTTGTTAATACATCTATACTTCCCACTCCAGTTTTAGGTTTATGCATGTGAATGGTTGAAACTGCATGCAGAGCCCAAATTTGCTGTTAATCCTTGCTATGTTCTTTTTATTTTTATTTTTTTAATTTTTATTTATTTATGATAGTCACAGAGAGATAGAGAGAGAGAGGCAGAGACACAGGCAGAGGGAGAAGCAGGCTCCGTGCACCGGGAGCCTGACGTGGGATTCGATCCCGGGTCTCCAGGATCACGCCCCGGGCCAAAGGCAAGCGCCAAACCGCTGCGCCACCCAGGGATCCCCTGTTCTTTTTATTTTGTTGTTGTTTTTAGATTTTATTTATTTATTCATGAGACAGAGAGAGAGAGAGAGAGAGAGAGAGAGAGATTGAGAGAGAGAGACAGAGACACAGGCAGAGGGAGAAGCAGGCTCCATGCAGGGAACCCGACGTGGGACTCGATCTCGGGTCTGCAGGATCAGGCCCTGGGCTGAAGGCGGCGTTAAACCGCTGAGCCACCCGGGCGGCCCTCCTTATTACCTTCTTAATTTAGTCACACATGATTCTTTTGACCAGAAAAGAAATAATACAGCCACCCAGTATAATTCATTCATTCATTCATTCATTCAAGCATTCATTCATTCACGGGTATTTTTTGAGTGCCTATTGTGATGAGCACTGTGCTAAGTGCTGGGAAACAAAATCAAAATGCTGTTTTGCATTCTTGGAATTTACAGTCTAGTCAGGAAGACTGACAAAATTGAGGAAAGTATTATGAAGAAAGCTCAGTGTGGTGATACAGAGTAATGGGAAGGAGGGAGAAGAGGGGATGGGAGGTGGTTCTTAGGGAGGTCAGAGAAGACCACCCTGAGGGGGTGACATGGTGGCCAAGGAGGGTTCAGTCATGCAGAAGCAGAGATGGAGGGCAGAGCATGTGCTAAGGGTCCTAGTACAGAAATAGCTCGGCTTGTGGGAGGGACCAGTGTGTCCACATTGGTCCCTCCCACAGTGAGCAAAGGGATAGTGAGTCTATCCCAGGGCAAAGAGAAAGAGGAGGGCTACCCCATGGAGGTCTTTTCAAGCCATAAGATACAATAGATTTTATTCAAAGTGGTTTGAGGTTTCCTCCACCCCCCCCCATAAGCCCATCAGTCCTTCCTCCACACATTCTTTAATTGCTGTTTCCACAATATTAGATAAGTGATGCACGACAGACCTTCTTCTAACCTGTATAGAAGTTCTGAAGCTGCCAGTGCATTGGAGGCTTTAGCAAGACAGAGGTATCATCTGATTTGCATTTTAAAAGATCATTCTGGCTGATGTGTGGAAAATGGGAAAAGAGAGAAGAGAAGGAAGCATCTGAAATTGCCTTCACATCAGTTGAGGTTTGGGCTGGGCTGGTGGCAGTGGGGATGGAGAGAAGGAGGTGGCTTTGGGAGATCTATCTAAATGTCTTGCCTATATACTGAATTTGGAGGAAGTGGAAGAAAGGGAGGAATCACATCAGTGCCTGTAGTACTACAGAATTAGTCAGGGAAGGAAGGAAAGGGACTTTGGGTCACTATTGACTACAAACATCAGTCCAGAAGCCCCCTAAATCCTTACTGTTGGATCTCCCAAGTGAGTTACGCCTGAAGGCAGAGGAGAAGAGACTGAGTAGGAATTCCTTTAGTCATTAATTCTGATCGAATTAACCTCCACTGACCGAATCTAGCAACGTGGCATTCAAGAAGGCAAGAAGCAAAGGAGGGTCTGATAGAAGTGTTGGTAGTAAAAGCCATCCAGAGAACAAGAGTAGAGCTGTCCTCATCAGAGAGACCGTGCCTGGCCCCTAGGCAGGCCCCAGCTTTCTTCACAGGCTTAGCTTACAAAGGAAACATGTTGGAAGAGGCAATGAGCTGGGGACAAGGATTGGCCCTGTTTGCCATCTGTGGTTAAGAGGAGACCCACAGGAATAACAACCCCTTGTTTCTCCACCTTGCCCCGGATGGTGGGACAGTCCTATCTCTATTCTTTCTAGAATACTTGGCATGTGTCTTACTCAGTGACCCACAGAAATATTGATGCTGATTATTCCATTTATAACCCCATTCCCCATTAATTAAAGCAAGCCAGTAACGGCTCAGACCTCTCTATAAAGTATGAATTCCTCTGTATTTAGAGACCAGGTTTTCTCAGCCTGAATGGTCTAGAATATATCAACTTGTACTTAGAGTACAAGAAAACCTACTTCAATCTCAGAGTGAAGTCTGAGAGTGCACTTTGTTCTGAGCTCTAGGGAGTCAGCTATTATGTTCCCTGGGTAATATAAACATGACCTTTCCAAATGTTTTCATCTAGAGCAAATGATTTCAATCTCTTTCACCAGAGGAACATAGTCCTTTTATTATTTTCCTTATAGTTTCTGAGATGTATGAGTTCTCCTATGTGCTCAGAGTTATTCTTTGGAAATCAAGTCCAACCAATCCCAAGGTTATTCCATACTTTTACATCCAAATGAAGATTCTTATTCTTCCTTGCATCCAATATTAACTGAGATTTGTGTGAATGTCTTTAAACCCTTTCCCCAGTTCACACTCTACCAGACTTGGCTACTTGGTCTACATGAGCCAACGTATAACGGGTACAGTAAGAGAGAGTAGAGGTAGGGTGGCTGCAGACCCAGAGAAGAAGAATTTTTGTTCAGACTCCAAAGTTATGACTCACTGAGAATCAAGGTTATGGGCCTCAGGCCTTTCCACAGAAGTTCTTTGGAAAACCAAAATAATTGCCCAATCATCTCTATCTCTGTCTTTATCATTCTTCTCTATCACTATTAATGTAGGCACTTATAGCAATAAATATACTTCTTTTAATTGGTGCACAGTATGAGTATGTACAATAGAATTAAAAAGGTATTTTTTTTAATCACAACAATCTGCAGTCACTCTGTTTCATTTCATTTATTTATTTTTTATTTTTTTGGCTGGGTACAGTATACTTTATTGATGGTACATGACAGGGTAGGGCTCTCCAAGCCCCTCCCCTTCCTTGGGGTTTGGGATGTAAATTGGAGGTCAGGAGATTCTCAGTGTTTTGGGGGATTAAGTTAGGGCAGGGACTTCCCAGCAGCTGAGGGCCTCTCTCTTCCTCTTGTTCTTGCTGGGGCTGGTATGTGGATGTCCAATTTTCCCAGCACCATTTATTGAAGAGACTGTCTTTCTTCCAGTGGATCGTCTTTCCTCCTTTATCGAATATTAGTTGACCATAAAGTTCAGGGTCCACTTCTGGGTTCTCTGTTCTGTTCCATTGATCTATATGTCTGTTTTTGTGCCAGTACCACACTGTCTTGATGAACACAGCTTTGTAGTACAACCTGAAATCTGGCATTGTGATGCCCCCAGATATGGTTTTCTTTTTTAAAATTCCCCTGGCTGTTTGGGGTCTTTTCTGATTCCACACAAATCTTAAAATAATTTGTTCTAAGTCTCTGAAGAAAGTCCATGGTATTTTGATAGGGATTGCATTATACGTGTAAATTGCCCTGGGTAACATTGACATTTTCACAATATTAATTCTGCCAATCCATGAGCATGCAATATTTTTCCATCTCTTTGTGTCTTCCTCAATTTCTTTCAGAAGTGTTCTATAGTTTTTAGGGTATATTTTGAGAACCATTTGAATGGTAAATGGTTCTCCAACCTTTTATTTTCAGGTTGTAGGTGTCCTTCTGTCTAAAATGAGTCTCTTGTAGACAGCAAATAGATGGGTCCTGCTTTTTTATCCAGTCTGAAACCCTGCGCCTTTTGATGGGGTCATTAAGCCCATTCACGTTCAGAGTTACTATTGACAGATATGAGTTTAATGTCATCATGATATCTATTTAGTCCTTGTTTTTGTGGATTGTTCCACTGAACTTCTTCTTAAAGGGGAGTTTTAAGAGTCCCCCTTAAAATTTCTTGCAGAGCTGGTTTGGAGGTCACATATTCTTTCAGTTCCTGCCTGTCTTGGAAGCTCTTTATCTCTCCTTCCATTTTGAATGAGAGCCTTGCTGGATAAAGTATTCTTGGTTGCATGTTCTTCTCATTTAGGACCCTGAATATATCCTGCCAGCCCTTTCTGGCCTGCCAGGTCTCTGTGGAGAGGTCGGCTGTTACCCTAATACTCCTCCCCATAAAAGTCAGGGATTTCTTGTCTCTTGCTGCTTTAAGGATCTTCTCTTTATCTTTGGAATTTGCAAGCTTCACTATTAAATGTCGAGGTGTTGAACGGTTTTTATTGATTTTAGGGGGGGATCTCTCTATTTCCTGGATCTGAATGCCTGTTTCCCTTCCCAGATTGGGAAAGTTTTCAGCTAGGATTTGTTCAAATACATATTCTGGCCCTCTGGCCCTTTCGGCGCCCTCGGGAACCCCAATTAAACGTAGGTTTTTCTTCCTTAGACTGTCATTTATTTGCCTTAATCTGTTTTCATGGTCCCTTAATTGATTGTCTCTTTTTTCCTCAGTTTCCCTCTTTGCCATTAACTTGTCTTCTATGTCACTCACTCGTTCTTCCACCTCGTTAACCCTCGTCGTTAGGACTTCTAGTTTGGATTGCATCTCATTCAATTGATTTTTAATTTCTGCCTGATTGGATCTAAATTCTGCAGTCATGAAGTCTCGTGAATCCTTAATGCTTTTTTCTAGAGCCTGGTCCAGGAGGCTCTTACTCCTTGGAGGCCATGTGGACCATGAGGTCTACCATCCGGTTGCTGTAGCCGAATTCATTGTCACACCAGGAAATGAGCTTGACAATGTGGTCATTGAAGGCAATGCCAGCCCCAGTGTCGAAGGTGGAAGAGTGGGTGTCACTGTTGAAGTTACAGGAAACAACCTGGTCCTCAGTGTAGCCCAGGGGGCCCTCTAATGCCTGCTTCACTACCTTCTTGATGTCGTCATATTTGGCAGCTTTCTCCAGGCGGCAGGTCAGATCCACAACTGACACGTTGCAGGTGGGGACACGGAAGGCCATGCACCAGAAGATGCAGCTGTCTGTCGAATGGAGAGGAGCAGAGAGCCACCACTCTGTTTCCAAGGGACTAGACTATTTCTGTGTTTATTTGAAAGGCAAGTGTCACTCACCCCCCATTTTGCTCCCTCCCACCACCCTTTGGATTAAAAGAAGAGGAAGAGAGCATTAAGCTGCTCTCCAAAAGAAATGAGGGGAAGAACAATGGGAAAGGAGAAGAGGCCAGGCCATGAAATGTCACCAGTGAAAAATTACCAATGGCAGGGTGGCGGTGGTGGTAGCTCTAGGACTTTTAAGGACAAGAATGTTTAATGTTGAAATTTAAAGCTGTTTGTTTCCTAGTGCTGTAGTGTAAACACTGTTGTTTCTCTGGCTTCTTCTTCTGTATCCCAACTAATGCTCTAACATATCAAGAAACTCTACTTTATCCTCAAATGCCTGGTCAGGTGATGTTTGGGCCCAGTGAGAAAGAGAAAGCTGTTTCTCATCTGGAATATGTTGGAGCAGAAATCTAAGAACAGCTTCATGAGAAGAGATATGAACAAGACTGAGAATTTACAGGAGCAGCAAATTAAGACCAGAAGTGCTCTTGAGAGCATAAGACCAGGAATTCATAAACCTCCTGAGGAGGACATTAAACTTTTGCAGGAAAGAGAATTACTCTCAACCGTATGTAAATCTGAAAGAATGGGTACCTAGAACTGATATCTGAGTTACTTAATATTCAAATATTTGCGAAGTTGGACCAGATATCTCAAGAATGCACATGTAACTTGACAGGTGAAGCACATCTGAGTCATTCATTCATTCTTCAATAAATACAGTTTAGAGCAAATGCTGGTACCTATACCAGACCCAGTAGCATTGATGGTGAACAGGATAGGCACAGCCTATGATTTTATGAAGTTAATAAACATGCAGGAGGAGTAGAGAAAGAGGTGGGGAGGGACAATAAACATTTAAACAAATGGTCAAAATAATAATAGATTCTACTGAATGTTAATAATGGTAGTACTGTAATAGAAAATACCAAGGTAAGCTGTTCAATGAGATCTCTTAGAAAGTGATATTTAACCTGAGACATAAAGGTTGAGAAAGAATCTTCCATTCAAAGAGCAAAGAGAAGAATGAATACTCCTCGACAAAAGGAGCAGTGAATGAAAAGGCCCTGGGGTGGAAGGAAATTGGAAATTTCTAGGTATCCATGGAAGACCAATAACTAAAAGTTAATGAGAAAGTCTGGAAGATAATGAAATGAGATCCAAAAGTTAGAAATAGCCATTCAAGTTTTTGTAGGCCAAAGAATGGAATTCATATTACCTTGAAGCCCAATGGGAAGCCTCTGAAAGATTTTAAGCAAAGGAGTGGTATCATCTGATGCTGTAAAGAAAACAGATTGGCAAGGTACAAAAGTGGAAGCAGAAAGGCAAAAAGAAAGGCTATTTCAGGCATCCAGGTGAGAGATCATCAGAATGGTGGCCATGAGATGAAGAGGCATGAGCAGGTGCGTGTGCTGGTTTGGATTGGAAGTGTAATTAATCAGGGGCACCTGCGTGGTTCACTGGTTGAGCGTCTGCTTTTGGCTCAAGTCGTGATCCTGGGGTCCTGGGATGGAGTCCCACATCAGGCTCCCCACATGGAGTCTGCTTCTCTCTCCCCCTATGTCTCTGCCCCTCTCTCTGTGTCTCTCATGAATGAATAAATAAAATCTTTTTTTTTAAAAAAAGGAAGTGTAATTAATCAGATTTGCTGATGGATTGGATGTGGAGCATGAGAAAAATTAAGGAAATCATTTATTCAACAAATAAATATTGAGTGCTTACTATGTGCCAGTCACTGTTTGGGATACATCAACAATGAAAACAAAGATCCCTTCCCTTGTGGAATGTACATTCAACAAGAATCACTGGCCTGAGCAACTAACTGGGTAGAAGTGTTATGCCTTTTTCTTGGTTGAAGAAGGCTGAAGAAGAAAGAGGGGCTTAAGGGAATCAAAAGTTCCATTTTGGCCATTTGCAGATACCTGTAAGATCCTCAATGGATAATTCTAGTAGTGAGTTGAATATGAATTTCAGAGGTGAAGTTTGAGAAATATTTGTGAATTGAGGAGTAATCAGCATATAAATGGTATTTAGAGAGATCTAAGCCCACAAAAATAGATGAGACATATCTGGCCCTCAATAGAGTGTAAAGAAAAAAAAACAAGGTTGTGGGCTGAGAAGTGAGCAACTCCAGTATTTAGGAGTTGGATAGAAGAGGGTAGACTAGCAAAGAAGCTAGAGAGAGAGTGATTAGTGACTAGTGACAAAAATCACAAGAGAGTTGGCATTATGGATGCCAAAGAAGGACAGTGGTCAACTGAAAGCTGATGTGAAGCTAAGCAAAATGAAGGTAGAAAATATTCCCCAACACCTGTAACATGGAGATCTTTGGAAGTCTTGATAACCACAGTTGCAGCAGAGAGAAAGTAATGGAAGCCAAAATGGATTGTGTCATGAAGGAATGAGAAACAGGATAGTGGTTGGAAGCAGAGTGAGGAGAAAGTCTCTGTTTTGTTTTGTTTATTAACTGGGAAATGGCAAAGTATGTTTTCATGGTGTTTGGAATGATCCAATCCAGAGGGAAGCATTCATAATGAAGAGGAGAGAAGAGGTAACAGAAGGAAACCAGTTCAAGGACTGGGAAGTGAGCCCAGCAGAGGGCTGGCTGTAGGGGTCCTTGCCCTGTGGCTGGAGGAAGAGGAAGAGAAGGCAGATTCAGATCTCCCCAAGTGTGTCTTACTGAGGAAGCAAGTCAGGATCAGGAGCAAGTTCTTCTGTGTCTGCCAGTCTAAGGCCTCCAGTGTTAGCTGGACTCGGTGTGGCCAGCCAGAGGTAGAGGGAGGAATAAGGAGGTTTGACCTACAAATATATGCAACAGCCCAGAAGGAAGTGTCTGGGGTTCCAGTTTCTCCAGTGTGCCCTGCATCTTGCTCTGATCCAAAAGAAGATTTTAGTCACTGTGGGGGTGCTTCAGAGGGGCTTCAGAATCAGGGGATGCTCAGTTCCTAGGACCACATGTTTTCACAGCTGTGGATTTACTGTCAGGACTAGCCAGGCCCAGGTCATCTGGGCTGAGCTATCACTTAGCCAACAAGCAGTTTTTTGTGGTAGGAGAAATTAAAGACTTCCTCCATAAGTCTCTCTGGGGCAGGGAGAACTTCATGTGGGCCAGGCAGCTGTTGAGAAAGACATTCTGTGACTGGTGAGAACGAATTGGATAAGTAAGGGTAGGGCTCACCCGGAGAGTCAAGAATAGCAGCTGAGAGGGAATTTGTGGCTGGGCACAGTGGGGATGGGCAAAGATTATTAGATGCAGCGGGTTCTCCTGGGCAGGCCCTACCCAGGCTTCAGTGCTTGCAGTGGGGGACAAGGGACAGAGGAGGCAACTACAGCTTGTATGCGTGCATGGGCCAGAACCGCTCCAGGGGTTTATGCGGACCATCCTGATGGAAGTGTCCTAGCTACCCTATGAGGTATTTCCCTCTCCCCTCCATCCTACAGGTAGGCAAATTGAGGCTCAGGTTACTATGATTATGACTCCGGACCTAGTAAATAGCAGCTCCGGAATTTTAACCTGGGCTCCACTTGGCCCCAAACCCTGCGCGTTGGCCAGGATGCTGCTCCCCGGCCTGGGCCTGCAGTGCGGGGTAACTGGGGGAGAGCATGGATCAATGGGGTCGCCGAGGACTTACCGGGCGGGGCAAGCTGGTGCTGGAATGCGGCCCGAGTGGCCCCTTTGCTGGTGCCCCAAGGGGTCTGCAGTGCCCTGGACTCTCCTTCCCTGACCTGCTGCCTCCTGACGCCCAGAAGCCCTTGACTTTGAGGGGCTCAGAGCACGAAGGCAGAGGATAGACTCTCATTGGAAGGCTCTGCTTCTTACTTTCCTTCCTCTTCCTCACTTCAACGTCCCCTGGTTCCCGAGCTGCCACCTGGGCTGGTGGCTGCACCCCCAGGACCGGACGCAGGGCCTCCGGGGCCGTCGCGGACCAGGTACCCAGCAGCAGGCCCTGCACGGCCCAGCCCCGTGTTGCACCCGGCACAGTTGCTCACGTGCCCTCACCCGAGGGCCAGTCAGCTTCCAGAACTGCTGATCCCGGAAACTTCTCAGCTTGCGGGGCCCAAGAACAGCCGCAGCTTGCTCAGAGAGACAGCCAGCCTTTGATGAGCAGAGGAGGGACAGGTGAAGACTTGACTGTCACCCAGAACCTCCACAGGAGCCGACTACTCGGGCTTCACTTGAAAGGCCCCAGTGCTGGCGGTGGGGGAGGTCTCCATCCCCCCAAAACAGCAGCAGAAGGACCAGGGTGGAAGAGGGGCCGTACCCCCCAGGACTTCTCTGTGCAGCAGAAGCAAAGAAAGCCTGCTGCTCAGGCCACCCCTTTCTGTTACCTCTTTCTTCCCTTCCCACCTGTGGCAGAGTCTCTAATTGTCCAATTGTCCTTGGATTTCCATTCTATGCTCCAGTAATGGAACCCCCTGTTGAGAGGGGTGAGGAGAGAACCCTAGCAGACTGGAATAAATGCTGTATTTCCCAGCTTCTTGCAGTCGGGTGTGGCATGAGATGGCCAGTGAGATAGATGAAGTTAGACCTGCCCCGTACAGCTTCTGAGAAATGTCCTTAAAGGCGAAGGCGTGTACTTTCTTCTTCCTTCCAGCTTGCTAGGATGTGGTTGCGATGACTGGAGCTTGAGCACCTACCTTGAACCATGAGGTGGAAACTATTATTCAGAATGATAGAGGGAGCCTGGCTCCTGGTGGTTGTGATGCCAACTTTGCAGCCCGACTGCCACTACGTAAGCCATTGATATTTTTTGGCACTTGTAGTCAACCCTAATCTAGTTTAGTGTGCCTTGCGGCTGCCCCAGATGGCTCCCGGAAAGCCATGTATCTTATTAAAACAGCCTTACCAGGAGAGGCAGAGGCAACCACCTTTGCACTTTTAGGAGCAGTGATTCTAGGGGCACTACAACGCTTCCCTGTTTTCAATAACTTTCTACCATCTGTCAGCTGGTATGGGAATCCCACTTAATTTTCTTTCTTTAGCTCTGTGATGTTCACGTTTCTGCTGATTGTGGTTCTTTGACCAAACTTTGTAACCATGTTCCTAAAGGCCTATAGGACAGCTCCACGTAGGACAGCATCTCAGGTTGGACACATTTAAAACCAAATTCTTTGTTGTTTCTCTCCTAACAGCCTCTAGGCCTGGAAGAGAAGTCCTGCACTGGACCTCAGGTGTAATGGGCTCATTCTCTCCCTTCCCCTGCTGTGCCAGTCCCCACAGGGCAAGAAATCCGTGTCAGGGGAACTCCCCACGTAAAGCCCACACCCCCTTTTTTAGACCACATCTGCCTGGGTATCCAGGACCCCAGATTTCCTCATCCAGATAGCCTCAGGCTGCTTCCAGGGCCTGTGCCAACCTCCTCCCTGGCTTGGTCACCTCAAAGATGGGGTGGACAAAGGTAAGATGTTTTCAAAGAGTGTGGATGAACCGTGGGCATGAGGAGTGGGATGTCCACATGTCCTTTAAAGATCCCTCCTCATGTGGAGCAAAGGCAGGTCAGAAGATAAGGAGGTTGTGTGGCAGGTTGAAGACTAGTTCTTATGGGCCTCCACATCCTGGCATAAAGCTCTGAGGAGTTTAGTAAACTGAATTTTCAATCTGGACTTCAAGGACACCAGGAAGGTACATTTGTCCAGGTAAGATAATAGACTGTGTTTTATTTAGCAGTTGGTTGGCTTAACGTATAACTTTAAAACATTTAGACATACTATACATGGAACTGCATTTGTACTTCTACTTGGGACCCAGGTACTCCATGAGACACTGCCTGAGACACAAGGGCCTGTAGGCCTGGGGCGGGGGGGCATCAGGAATCCCACCTCTCCCAAGTGGGAGATGATTAGTCAGATGCTCTGAGTGAGCAAGAGGGTACGTTGGAGCTCAGGTCAAAAAGGAGTCAGGACACAGCTTCTGCTAGAAGTAGGGAGCAGAAAGAGCAAACCAGGGAAGATGACCGTGGATCCAGGAGTTCTGGGCTGGAGCGATGGAATGGAAAAGACTTCCCAGCCACAAAGGTGGAAACCGAGGACTATCAAGCCTGGAAATAGGGAGGGCGAGGCCAGAAAGATAGGACCCTGCTTACATCAAAGTCTTGCTTCTGTTTCTCTGTGTTTGCATCTAGTCTATCCATATAGCCAGCCTGATGGTGGTTCAGTGCTCAGGAAGTGGATGGGAAGAATAATTCCAGACAAACTCGATGGGGCCCATGCAAGTGGGTTGGGAGGAACTGTGGGGATACAGGCAGCAGGTTTGACCACAGTAAGACAGATAGTGGCACTATGCATCTGGGTAATTTTATTGACTGAGGCATCCAGCCCCTGAAAGAGGAGCTGGGAAGAACTTGGAAGGGTGTCAGGGCTCCGGTCAAAGACACTGGGGGGTCAGGGAAGAGTTCCAGTTCCAGTAAGTCGCCTGGGACAGAGTATCAGTTGTATGGACTTTGCCAGTGTAGCAGGGAGAGGGACAAGCTATGAACAAATATCAGATAGAGAGAGAGATGCCAGCTCCAGGCAGAACTATGGCCATAGCAACTGCTCATAGTCTGTGTCTATTTTTACCACTGATGGTTGGATGATTGGATGGTACTCATGCCCCGTTCATTTCAAAACAGCTTTAAGGTCCCTCCTAATCTCTTCTTGAGTCATGACTTTGCTTTTGAAGTTGGGGAAAGGGGGGTGGTAACTCTGAGAGCTGAAGACCTCAGGGGTCCCAGTAAGTAAGGCTGAGGAGTCTATAGGACCAAGGGAATGCAGCCATGAAGAGGGCCCATGACTTCCCTTCTGGACCATACTCTAGGTATCTAGGACCCTAGAAATGTCTGCCCAAAAGTCCATACCACACTTCCAGGGCTCATGCAGACCTCTTACTGGGTCTGCTTACTGCGTGTGGACCATACTCCCCTAGCACGGTTCTCAGAGCAGAGGCCAAAACCACTAACTTTGTGGGAAGTGTGGGTGGAGCTGAGGCATCAGGACAGAGATGTCTACATATGTGTCTGAGAAGTCTGAGGAATTCTAAATTTGAAATCAGCCTCCAAGGTTAGTGTGAAGGTATATTTGTCAAGATAGGAGAATATAATATATTTTACTTAACCTCCATATGACTTTATGTGATACTTCAAAGATATTCATACATAAGGCATGCGAATTTCCATTCAGCCTCTTGCCCTGGGCCTCTCAAATACCAGGGGGTGCATATAAGAGGAGTGTGGATACATTTCTGGTAGAAGTACACCCTGTAGGCATAGAAATGGTCTAATGATCTAATGTCATAAATAAATGCGACGCATGCTCAGAAGATCTCCCCCACCATGCTGACAGAGAAATTCTGAACAGAAGGTGGAGACCACTGCCCAGGAAGGACAGGTGCCCTGGCTTCCTAGCTGCCAGGGAACCAAGGCCTGAGGGCTTTGTGTTGGCTTCTTCTCTCTGATAAGCGTGGTAGCTACTGATTCACTAACATATTACTGTGTAGAGGTGAAATGTCATTAGAAGCAACTTTTTATACACAAAGCTTCTGTTGCCTGCTGAACACTTGATAATGCTGACACACGTAGCTTTGAAGTTTTTGTCTTGAGTTTTCAAAATCTCTTCAAGAGCATGACCTCATTTATTCCTCACACCCACCCTGTGAGTGGCAAAGCAGGTTTCATCATTCCCATTAGCAGATGGGAAAGCTGAGATTTGGGGTGGGTTAAAGAACTCTAAGATCTCACAGAAAACAGAGGGAATGGCCTCCTAGGAAACCAGGCCTGTCTACCCCTACTTGAGCACCCCGGTCACCTCACATAGCCCCCACTGAACTCAGAAATAGAAGTGCCAGATGAGAACTCCAGTGTTTCTTTTCTGAAATAGCCTGCAAACTGTATTTGCTCAAAGGTTGGCATGCGTATTTACAAGGCTTCTTTATTCCCCTTGGTTAATGATATTTAATCACACGTACCTTGCAGTAAGCCAGCATAATGGGGAGAAAAGCAGAGGGGTCAACTAACAACATGTAATTTGATAAACCCTAAAGCTTTTAGGGAGCAAAACTGATGCATTACATAAGGTTTCATAAGCCAAAGGTAAAATTAAAGTCAGAGTAACTGCCTAAAAATGTCAGGTAGGTGTATTGGACCGTGAAGTTTCTTTCTCTCAAGCGGTTTCAGGATCTGATAACTTAGCAAGATTGAAACCTTTATGTGTAAAAGTTGGATATATAAAACAAGTCAGTAATCAGAGTGGCCAGTGTTCCTTTGGATAAGCTGGGAACTTTGATGTCTCCAGTGAGCCAGATAATGAAGCCTTCTGCAGTTCTATCTGGGGAACTTCACAGTGGCTGTTCGTGGTGATGAGGTTCCTATCACTGAGAGCTGTAGAGTTACTACATAGGTTCATCTGTGTATGTAACGAACCATTTCCAAAACTTAGTGGATTAAAACAACCACCACTGATTAGCGCATGATTCTGTAAGTTGGCTACTTGGGTCGGACTCACATAGGCAGCTCTGCTGGACTTCTGCATGCTTACTCACTCATGTGGTTGCAGGTCAGCTTGTGGATGGGTTGGATGGCTGGATGGCTGTGGCCTATTTCCACATCCTCTCCTTTAGAAGGCAAGTCAAGCTTGCTTACAGGGTTTCCAAACAATTCTGAATCCCAAAGTGCAAGCACATTTCAAGCTTATTTTTGTACTTTGTTGGTGTCGCACTGACAAAAACAGGCCGCAGGACCAAGTGTGGGCCACAGGACCAAGTGTGGGAAGAAATTCAAAGAGATTGTGACCTTTTTTTTGCAAATCTACTACAGTCTCAAAAGTCTCATGTCATTATGGTATCAGACTTGAAGTCCAGGGTTATTATCATAGTCAAATCCAGCTGCTGATGAGGTTCTTCAGCATATACTCCTCCAGTATAGTGCCTCTCCACCTAGAGACTTATGAACTAGAAACACAAGGATCTCCATCCCCTCCACCTACTCACATCCTACATCAATGGTGAGATGAGAAGGACATACCAAACACTCTCATTTATAAGGTGGAAGGATGAGGGGTAGAGAACAGTCACTAATCATAGTGATTTTGAAATCCAGCAGGCCACAGGCCACCAGGTTCCCCATCTCTGGAGACAGCAAAAATTCTTGACTGCCACCAGGTTCCAGTCACTGGAAGCAGTTCTTCCCATCCCTTGTTCTCCATTCCTTCTTGGGAGTGCTCACCAATTGTTTACTAGTTCCTGGGAGGAAGCCCAAGATATGTTAGAAAAGATCCCTGCCCTCAAAGGGCCTAATGCTTAGATTATGCAAAAGTCACAGGAGGTCAATATTAAATGTTTAATGTGCAAACATTAAACATGAAACATTAAAACATTCCATGAAACATTAGAAGTATTCTAGAAGGTCAGAAGCACAGAGTCGGATCTGATGCCATGTTAGCGATTTCTCAGGTGGATGCGGCAACCTAAAATGGTGAGGTCTTTCCATTCTGGACAATTGATTAAAACCTGGCAGGTTTGATCTGTATAGGTTTGGTACATGATTTAGGTTTTCAACAATACAGTTACTAGTTCTCTAGATCAAATGTTTTTATAACATTCTCATCTGCTCTTGGCTTAAATTATTTGAGGGACCCTCCAGTTGTCCCCTCTCTCCCTGTGCCCAGAGTTGAGTCTTGCATGCTTGAAATTTTTTACCATTAAAACTATGAAGATACGGCATAAGGGCCAATTAATTGACTCATGTTTTAAATGATGTTTCGTACTAAGATGCCCTCGTACAGTGGCTCTCAGAGACACTTTTTCCTAAGACCATTTGGAAATGTGGAGGAGAATTTTCGATTGTCATAATGTTTAGGGGAGATAATGGCCATTCATGAGCTAAGTGTCAGGGATTGTGTATCTTCTGCAATATACAAGACTGTCTTGCATAGTGAATAATTGATGCATGATCTACATGTCTTTTAAATGACCCAAAAGACATCAGTGAAGGTGAGAAACCTGTTTATAATTATCTAAGCCTAAAGCCTAACTCTTCTTTGTGTTAAACACAGACTACATTGGGTACACTTTAAATATATACTGAATTTCCCATGAGTGCAGCTACCATGCAAATGGATGGAAGATTATACTTTGCTTTGTTGGGAATTTAATAAAAGTTGTTAGCCACTTCAGAAAATTATATCACTGACAGCAATACTGCTTGGGGCACTTGAGTTGCCAACACAGTGCCTATAACTGTTGGCATTTTTAGCTGTTGCAATCATAGTAATTCTGCATATAGGTACAAATATCTGGCTTTTCATTCTTTTAATGCAGGCATGTCTGAGCTTTTACATATTGAAATATGTATTTTTTATTATAAATTACTTTCTATTTATTTCTTAAAATTACAGCTATGGCATTATATTGATTTTTTTAAAAAAGTTACAAGTGAAGTTAAGATACATTATCTGTGATTATCATCTCAAGATAGGAAAGGAGATGTTACAAAATACTTGCTCTAAAAAGAGATACTGAATCTGACAGGGTTTAGAAGCACCACCTAATACCTGAATATCTCTCAGAGGCTTGGATGGCACAGTTTAAATATGATAGGGGCTGTGCATCCCATGAAGTCATACCCCAGGTCATGGGTGAATAGAAAGGTATCCTTTACATTGGAAAAGCTTAGAAACTAGGTGAGATTCTGATGGGTTTTCTTAGCACACTGCTAAAGCACATGATTTTTTACAATAGGTTTAGAAAGATATTTTCTTATTCATTTTCAATTCATTATGTTTCAGAATTTAGTCATGCCTTTATGACCTCCTTAGATTATTTCAGTCAGTGACCTTGGGTTCCAGACGTGTGGAAGCAAGTGTCCTGCACTCAGTTCCTCATCCTCTTCCTCCAGACTCAGGCTTGGTTGTAAGATTGGTGCTGCTCTCACTCCAGGCCAGGAGGAGCAGTGATTCTCAGCCAAGCACTTGCCTTTCGTGGTGCTCAGAAAGAGGATGAGCCAATCTGATGCCCCAACAAGCCAACTCTGGCTTGGAAACTGGTTTGCCTCCAGTCCTGCCTGACATCTTGTTTCCTGGGTTTGGTCCACATTTTGGCCATAGCAACCCTACTGATGCTAACCTTCACCAAGTTACAGCTTCCTTCTGGGGCTTTTGGTCTCTACTCCATAAAGGGGGACGTGAATACATTCTCAGAGGAGACTAATGGTCTGTGATATCCTGAATTTATTTATTTATTTTTTCTTTTTGATATCCTGAATTTAGATAAGAAGAGGAAATTTGGTTACTTAGTTCAAGAATCATTGTTTGTCCCAATTTGTGAAAATGAAACTTAAACAATCTGGATCCCCAAATCTTGACTGGCTAGATTCTATCATGATGGATGGCAATGTTTTCATCACAATAGAAAGAAGTTGGTCAATCTGCTCACCCAACCCCTTTTCATCAGTGTGGGTCCAACAGGAACATTTCACTCTGCTCTCACCTCCTTACTTGCCTTGGCCTAGCAAAGCTGTTAATCTTCTGTAGAGAGTAAATCAGCTATTTTACTTTTTTGACACCTTCCTTTTCCATCTCTGCAGCACTGATAGAGGCTATAAACTAACCAGCTGGCATTTTAAAAGAGCCCTTCCTCCTTCCATCCTAAATTATGTCTTCTGGGAGGTAGATGTATCTTACTTGGCTTTGGAAGTTTCTTTTTCAGAACTTAGTCTATCACGCTTGGTAGGTATATTGTAATCCATTGCTAGCTTTGCACTCTGTCTACCATGTCAAGGTGAGCCAAATAACATTTCTAAAGCCATGAAAGCATTTGGGCTGAAGAATGTGCCATTCTTTTAGGATGCAGGGGCAATGCTTCTAGCCATTAGCCATTGTTGGAAGTATGATGGAAGAGTATTGAAGAAATGCTTGCCAGGCATGGTTCGGTTCAAAACAATGGACAGAGAGGTTCCTGAGCTTCAAATGCCTCCTGCTGTCACCTCTCGGTTCAGGGCCATTTTCCCTTTCCTTTCAAGGAAACGCCCCATGGGAAGAGTGGGCAGCCCTCAGCAGCAATGTTATATCAAGTTGCTTTCCCTTCTGGCTGAAGCTGAATGATACAGCAGTGGACAGACACCTGACCTAAGCTAAGCAAATCAGATTCCAGAGGGAATCTCCAATTTGGGATTTTGAATGGAGACACACAGAGATGGGACTACTAGTTGCTTAGTTGCTGATTCATGGGGTAGAAAGAAGGTCCATGGAGTCCTGCTGCCAACATTTCAGCCAGCGGGCTTGGCTGTTTTCTTCATCCTCAGATTTTGAGAGCTGCTTAAGCATCCTTTCAATAAGTTACTTTTTTAACTTAACTTAGCCAGAGACTGTTCCTCTCACTCGCAACCAAAAGAATGTTAACTAACATACAGACTATGGCAGAGAATACCAATGTAGCAAAATGTCTGCCACACTTAATGATAGAGGAATGAAGACAGACAGCCTGTACGAAACAGGGCCGTCTTTTCATCATGGGTGTACTAGTGACCTTGGTCTCCAAATGAAAAAGCAGGAAACATGATCTGACTGATATGAATATGCCGATGGGGAAAATACATAACATTTGAAAGCAGAAGTCTCTAGAAATAATGTAAGATGTGCTTACTTGATGTCTAAGTGTACGTATGAGACAAAGAAAAACATAATGGGGCATAGAGAGGAGGGAAATAATAGAGGATTTGACAAGCCATTCTAAAATTAAAATGAAAAAACCCACTTTGCTTCACCCTGGGATGGCCCTGCTTTCTCCTGGTAACCCCAAATTCAACTTTCTCTCAGGAGTAAAGCAGGAACAGCATATTAATGAGAATTCGACTTTACATTCTTATGATCAGTGAGAACAGCCTAATATTCTCTTGATCACATGGGGTCACCTTCCTGTGCTGTTTGTTTGTTTTAAATGCAGCAGAAAAGCTGCTTTGTCTACAGCTCTGGAGGTCACTGGCTCCAAGGAGAAAGGACAGGGAGACAGAAGGAGCCTGTCATGTGTTGCTTGGAAAGGTGCCTTTTTAGATGTGAAGGGTAGTTTGACTTCCTAAACCTGATTATAGGGGGTTGTCCCTAAGGAGAACATACCCTACCCCCACCCCCCGTCCCTTGAAACAGTTAATATTTCTCCCAAGCCCTGACTCAAAACAAAAGAGTACCATGATGTAGATGCCATGGCAATATTTATGATTTGCCAGGTGATCCATTTTTCTTTGTAAGTTTAATGTTTTCAGTTCGATAGGTGATAACTCTGATTGGATTTATGCATCCAATAATCAACTGGGAAATAGTCCTGATTCAATAAGATACATTATACGGTTGCATCCATTTCAGTAAGTAATGTCTCTGGATTCCTGTAGACTACTAGGGAATTCATCAAATTTTTTAAAAGAGGGCTATATCAGATTTTTAGGACAGTATATCTATCTCAGAACAAAGACAAACTCTTGCCAGTAATATAAGCTGGCTAAGTTAATCTAGTTTGCAGTAATGTAGTCATTTTGAGGTCTAATTCATGGATACCGTTGGTAAAATCTGAAGTGAAATGAAGATGTTCATAGCCTTTGATCAAATGAAGGATGAACCAATAAGAGCAAATGCACTATTCAATATTCCACTAGTGGTCTCACTAGCTATAGTTTATGTAATTTAGAGAAAACAAGCCGGCACAGTAACCACTTCAGTTAATGGGATGTTTACTTTATAGTCATTGGCATGAGAAGAAATGCTTATAACCCCAATGGTCTTTCCCACCCAACTGTGGTACGCAACATAGTGAAACCGTTACTACAATTCACAACTTACTGACTCCCTGTGAAAAGTTCAGAACTATCTCTTCTCTGAATAGAAACCACCATTTTCAGAGAAATATATGGGCAGTTTCAAAATTCCAAAAGTCCATATATCTTTTTTTTACTTGATATGTTAAAGCTTGTTATAGCGAGTCTATGCATGAGGATCCACTTTAGAGTTCTTTTTTTTTTAAAGAACAAGATTCTAACATTTATCAAGTACTTCTTACATGCCAAGCACTTTTTGAGAGCCTTGCATGTTTTTAGTCACTTAATTCTTATAGTGATCCCACTAAGTGAGTGCTCTCACTGTCACCATCACTGTTTTATAGCCGAGAGGTTAACTCATCTGGGGTCTCATATATTTCATGTGTGCTGGAATCTCAAGGTCAGTGTCTATTACCAGGGTCTCCAGGGGAAGCAGATATACTAGGAACCCTGGAGTTGAACAACAAGCTGGAGCCTCTTTCCTCTGAATGTATCCCCCTCCGTTCTCCTGTTTTACCGACTCTGCCTTAGTAACTGTTTTTGCCCTCATATATTTTTTGATCAAATAATATCTTTACTTTTCTCTCACAGTAAAGCACACAGATTGCAAATTCGATGAATTTTGACAAATGTATGCACTTGTAAACCAGTATCCTAATCAAGTTACAGAACATTGCCATCATCCTAGAAAATTCTTACCCTAGAAAGTTCTCTTCAAAGTCTGCAACCACTCCCCTCAGACAACCACTGCTCTGATTTATGTCTCTATATATTACATTTGCCTGCTACTGAATACACCTTAGGGTTCTAGCTCCTTTCACTCAGCAGCCGTTTCAAGATTCATTCATGCCATTGTGTGTATCAGTAGTTTCTTCCTTTTTATCACTCAGTAGCATCCCATTGTACGAATGTGCCATAACTGGTTTATCCATTTTTTTGTTGATGGACAGTTTGATTTTTTTCTGATTTTATGCTACAATAAATATACTGAAATGAATATTCTTATTTCAGTATTTTTCTGGACATGTTTTCATTTCTTTGGGGGTAAATATCTAGGAGTAGAGTTGCTGGATCAAAAGGCAAGTATATTGTGAACTTTATAGAAAACTGTCAAATAGTTTTCCAAAGCGATTGTATCATTTAACAATTCCATCAGCAATGAATGGCAGATCCAGTTGCTCTGTATAATCCCTACACTTGGTATTAATATCACTTAAAAGAAAATAATTTAAAAATTCTTGACAACCTCTATCTCCATAGTGTTGTAGTCCCACTTGTGAGTAGAATAAGCTGACTAAGGGCCATGTAAAAATAATGTTCACCCACTGCTTCCCTAAACTGATTTGGAATCCAAACCAAAATGTACTGAGGCAACTACATTTCTGATATCTTCTTTGCTTGCTTCTCTCAGAAATTCTGGCAGAAAAATGTAAGTTATTGCCATCTTTAGAAGTCTTGAAGATTAACGTAGTGGTTGAACCGTTTCTTATGCGTGGTTGCAAGAAGAAATCCATTTAAGCTGGGCTAATTAAAGAAAAGTTTATTGTAAGGATATAGATGCATTTCAAGACCCAACTTTAGCAAGTAGAGTCAAATTTTACAGAATCAAAAAGTGATCAGTAAAATTCTTTTTCTTTCTCTCCCTCCCTGTTTCTCTGGCCCCATGTGCTGTCTCTGCTGCACCTGCTTGATGCTTTTGTCTTTTGAAAAATATACTATTACATATGTCCCTAAAAATAGCAGCTTCCATCTCTGATTACAAATGGCATCTAGTTTGCATATCCAAAACCAAGAGAGAGAATGTGATGGCCTCAGATTTGGAGAGATTTCAACCTTGGTCCAATCAGCTCACACTGTCTGCTAGGCAAGGACATATTGTTCTAAGGTCCCTTCTGGTCACAGCCAGGCATCTCCAAGAGGAGCAAGTGGGCAGCAAGAAAATGATTGGTGGGTAGAATAATAATCATCTCTAATATGAGGTTTTGGCAAGCTGGTATTCATTTAATTTCTCAATTGCTGTTACCAATTATCAGTAACTATCTCATCTTTAGCTTGTAATTTGGGACAGATTCACCAAATACTGAACTACTCACCTATTTCCATCTGTCAAGAAAATGTTATTGTATATAAACTTTGATTATTATTCCTTCTAAATTATTATATTTTATAGATATTATGGAAAAATATATAAATGGCTTATATCCTTCAATAATAATCCTATCTATCTTAACACCTACTCTCAATACCTCACAACAGTGCTTTGTGAAGCCAGAATGATAATTATGCTTATTTTTATTGCCAGTGTAAGCTTTGATAAAAATCATGAAAATGATCATTCTTGATGAAGTCAGCTGAGAAATGATACCTCATATGTAATATATATGTTCTCTTTCTGGTATGTGACATTAAAATCATTTACTTAAAGATTATCATCGAATTTTTTCCTTTAAAAACAAGAATTCTCACATATTCAAAGTTAGAGAAAGGCTAAAGAGAATGATTTCAATTCCTAAAAGCAAGATTTTCGTAATTACCTTTTAGTGCTAAAATATTACCATGAAATTATCATAAAATCCTTCTTAATTTCTCTCTCTCTCTCCACACACACACACACACACACACACACACACAGAATTACAGCTATCACAGGCCATTTAACAATTGGCTCCTAACAAAAAAATATATATTTAAGGATTCTCAGTTATCTGGGTGTGAATCACCCATTTGTAATTATTTGTGGCAAATGGCTAATCCTGGGCTAATGCACCACTGCCAACCAGCATATCTGGGCCATTCCAACACTTATAAATTAGTGTGTGGTCAGGGATAGCAAATGAATTTGAACATTAACCTAGGGAATATGCAATTAGAAAGACCTAGCTGCAAGAAGAGGAAGTAATTGATTATGCTCCCAAACTAAAAAGCAATGCGTTTTTGAATGATCTACTGTTGGGCTTATCTCCATCTTGGCTCTCCCCTGCGAATGCAGCTGAGCAGGGGGAGTGTGTCTCTGACAACAGTACCTAAAACCAGTCAGATCTGTTCTTCATGGCCTGCTTCTGTGCATATCTTAAGCACTACAGTTAAAAGTTATATTTCCTAAATATCAAAATTTTCTTAGATTTACAAAACCGATTTGATATCCTAACAAAAAAAAAAGCTTCTCCCACAGGAGAAAATGTCCTTCTAGTTAGTAGGACCTTTTCAAGTTCCTGTATCTTAACTTTCTGCATAGTATAGAGTGGGATAACCATTCAAGAAAAAAAACAGAGAGGAAAGCGATATGCTTGGACAGACTATGTAATTGCTCATACTCTGGCTTTTCTTGGATTTCTTGGTGAAAATAATTCACTTTGATCACGTTCTTCAAAGCTTCCAATTACCTACAGGATAAGGATTACAGATACCAATTTACATTGATCATAATTTAGAGACTCTAAGTATTTAAATGTAATACTATAGAATGAATGAGAATAATTAATATTAATATTACATATTTATAGCACCTCAGTTTTCAGACTGCTTTCATTATTGAATTCAATTTCCAAACACTTCTTTGTGATAATCCAAGAACATAAAGATCTGTGAAAATGTACCACTGGTTTACCAACAGTAAGTATGCACCTTGGTCTGTTTTGCCAATACTCCATTTCTTCTCCAGCTATTTTTTTTTTAATATTTGTTTATTTTAGAGAGAGAGAGAGAGAGCAAGCAAGGAGGAGTGGCGGAGGGAAAAAAATCTCAAGTAGACTCCCCGCTGAGTGCACAGCCGCTGTCCTGGGTCTATCTCATGACCCTGAGATCATGACCTGAGCTGAAACCAAGAGTTAGACACTCAATTGACTGAGCCCCTCAGACGCCCCTCTAGCCAGTCTTGCAATTGCTGCCTGATTAATCTTCCTTTTATCACTTCTCTCTCCTGCTCCTTGTCACCTTTCCTGGAAGGGAAAGTCTAGACTCCTCAACCTGCTCCATGTTTTAAGTCTTATTTCTCCCTCAACCTTTTCCAGTGAGCCTCGGTTGTAGTCCAGGTGACCATTTCCCAAGACGAGCACTGATCGGGTAATTTCTTTTTACTGAGACTTCCTCCTTCACTCTATTATCTTCTCAATCAGTTCAAATCCTGGTATTCCTAATGTTAGGTTTTTTAGTAACTAAATGGAAATGAGACCGCCAAGGCAAGCGAGGGTCCAAGAACAGATTTTATTGCAGGCACCCTCGGGCGAGGTTCCACGACTCACCGAGGGAAAGAGTGAGTCGGGGAAGTCGCGCCAAGACAAGGTGGTAGGGGGTTTACGTAACGTTGTAAGGCAGAACGGTTTCCTATTGTTTGGCTCATATGCAAAGGAAGGATTGCAATCCAACCAGTCAGAGTGACCCTCACTATGCAAAGGAAGGATTGCAGTTCGGCCAGTCAAAGGTGACTTCCTCCTCTGGGGTTTGAAGGGCATTGGGTCCGGTTGGGGAAGTCCAAAGGAGAAGTCTAAGGGTCTGCGTCAAGCTGTCAGCAGGTCATTGATCCATTGACGTCCCAGGTGGAGGTGGTGGCAGGAACCTCAGCCATTTTGGGGTATCCGCCATCTTGAGGAGTTTCCCTTCCCCGCCTGGCCCCAACACCTAATAGTTTTGGATTAGTAAATTTTGATATTATTCTGAGGCTCATAAGTCAGTACTCTTAAAGCTTTTAATAGTTTCTAGCTCTCACCGTTATCAAATAATCCTTTTCTTTCATTTAATGCACTTCAACTTGAGTTTTATTGTTCAATAGTCATATTGCCATTGCTATTTTGTTGTTTGGTTTGGTTTAGTGTAGTTTTCCCAGTTCTTTGTTTTAAAAAATTTAACTAATTTTATTTTAAGGTGTTCTTTCCTCTCTTGCTCTCACTTTCACTTTTGCTCCCATTCTTCCCTTGCTTTAACATAACTTAAGACATAAGAATCTCTTTTAATTGAGGGATTTAACCCATTCACACTTATTGAGATAATTATATGCTTGGTTAAAATAGTCATTCCCAGGACAATGCAGGTGCTGGGTCTTTGCTAAATCTATTGTTAGTCACATTCCTGCCTTATTGTGTTTTCTATTTTGCAAGACTCTTGACTTTGGTCTTGCTTATTATTTTGCAATTGTCCTTGTTTTTCCCTTTTGTCAATAAAGTTTTCTTTTTCTCCCCATGGTATCTGAAATTTCTAAATCTTGCTTTTATTGCCTAGTATTCTTAAGTTTTCAATAATCATATATAAATGTACATGTTCTCTTGAAATTGATATTTAATCCCTATCTAAAATCCCATTCCCTACAAAACTAGTCAAATCTTTTCACTTAATTTCTCACCCCATTCCTTTCCCCAGGTTTTGTTGAAATTACTCTGAATTTTAAATTATAATTATTATTAATTATTTTACATTATGCATACCTTTTCCTAAAAACTGTAGTGCATTTTATAGACACACTATAAATAGTTATTTAACTTTAATTAAAACGTCTTTTAGTTTCTTTTTTATTTTTCTTGAATTGCACGTCTTTCTTTAAATGAAATATACAGTTTGCCCTATTTCATCTTCTAATAATTACTCTAAGAAGGGTTCTTAAGCGGTCCATGAAGACCTTATAGGTCCAAACGTTCTCTTCCCTCCACATGTAAAGGCCAGTTTTTTTTTAAAGACTTATTTATTTATGAGAGAGAGAGAGAGAGAGAGAGAGAGAGAGGCAGAGACACAGGAGGAGGGAGAAGCAGGCTCCATGCGGGGAGCCCGAGGTGGGACTCGATCCTGGGACTTCAGGATCGCGCCCTGGGCCAAAGGCAGGCGCTAAACCACTGAGCCACCCAGGGATCCCTAAATGCCACTTTTGCTCAAGAAAGAATTCTATATTTAAAATAATTCCCTGGGATCCCTGGGTGGCGCAGCGGTTTGTCGCCTGCCTTTGGCCCAGGGTGCGATTCTGGAGACCCTGGATCGAATCCCACGTCGGGCTCCCGGTGCACGGAGCCTGCTTCTCCCTCTGCCTGTGTCCCTGCCTCTCTCTCTCTCTCTCTCCCTGTGACTATCATAAAATAAATAAAAATTTAAAAAATAAAATAAAATAAAATAATTCCCTTCATAACTTTGAGGGCATCACTCCATTGTTTTTGTTGTTGTTGTTGTTGTTGTTATCATTTTTTGTTTTTAGCATCCTGTACTGTAGGTAAGATGTCAATATGATTAAGTAATCTATTTTTCTTGTATTGTGGCTCTAGGAGTCTCTCTTTAATCTTAGACTTCAGAAAATTCAGTTTGAGGTGTCTAGGTTTATTTCTTTTAAAATTATTCCTGTTCAGCACTCAATTAATTCTTTCAATCTAAGACTTTTAAGTTCAGTGAAATGTTATATAATTTTTTCTTCTTAAAAATGTCTGTTTAAATGAAAAAACAATATGTAATATATTTTGTTTTGCTTCAGAATTTGCATAACATAAAAGTTGCCATTTTGGCTATTTTTAAATGTACAATCCAGTGGCATTAACTATATTCAAATGATGGTGTAACCATCACCACCATCCATCTCCAAAACTTTGTCATCTTCCGAAACCAAAATTTATAACCATTCACCAATAACTCCCCATCCCCTTTTCCTCCAGCCACTGGTGATCACTACTTTACTTTGTCTCTACGAATTTTACTACTCTAAGCACCTTATATAAGTGGAATCATGCAATATTTGTCCTTTTGTGCCTGGCTTATTTCATTTAAGCATAATATTTTCAAGGTTTTTCCATGTTGAAGTATGTATCAGGATTTCATTTCTTTTTGTGGTTGAGCAATATTCATATGTATATACCACATTTTGTTTATCCAATTATCCACTGATGGACACTTGGTTTGTTTCCACTTTTTATTTACTATAAAAAATGCTGTTGTGAATAACAAAGTTCAAATGTCTTTGGAGTCCTTGCTTTTGATTCTTTTGAATATATACCTAAAAGTGGAATTCCCGGATTATATAATTCAATGTTTAATTTTTTTGAGAAAACACCATACTATTTTCCACAGAAACACCACCATTTACCTTCCCACTAGTAATGTGCAAAGGTTCCAGTTTCTCCATATCTTTGCCAACATTTGTCATTTTCTGTTTTCTGTTTTGTTTTGTTTTTGATGATAGCTATCTTAGTGCATTGAAGCAATTTCTCACTGTGGTTTTGATTTGCATTTCTGCAATGATTAGTGATGTTGAGCATTTTTTATGTGATTGCATAATTATTTATTTAATAATTTCTTCTTGGTTTTCTTCCCTTCTGGAACTCCAATTAGACAAATGTTGGATCTCCTGTAACTATCTTTCTTGTCTCTTAATTTTGCACCTATTTTCATCTCATTATTTTTTATTGCATCCTGAGAGATTTCCTTGGCCAGATATTTTAATTTACTAATTTTATCTTCTGCTATGTAAATTCTGTTATTTGAGCCATCTGTTGTTTATTTTGGGGATCATGTTTTTAATTTCGAAGGATTCTGATAAATTCTTTTTAAAGCCATCTGCTCTTCTTTTGGGTGTGACATGCTCTTGACTCTCTTATGTTTCTTCTATTAACTTTGTTTCTTCAGGAAGTAGTTCTTTCACTCCTGCTCTCTCTCTTTCATGTCCTTCATTTTCTTCAAATGATTGATGATCGTTGGCTGTATATTCATATTTATTAATGTTCTATATTGACCTAGGTAGGTAGCTAAAGTGCATTTCCTTAGCTTCAGTGAAAATCTTTGCTTTTCTGGCATTGACAGGTTCTGAATATAGCAAACTTTCTTTTGGCAATTATTAAGTGAAGGTGAGGGAAAGATGTACAAGTTGCTTGTTTCTTTTCTACTGGCAATCACATAGTGATCATATATTATCTAGGAAGCTCCATGCTTTTCTGGGCCCAACAACTACCCTGAGAATACTCTGTATTAGATTTTCATTTATTTGGGCAAGAGAAGAGTATATCCTGGGACAAACAACAGAGCCAGCAACCCTGAGAGCGGAGCACTGGTGCAGCTGTTCTGTAGGCTTTAATTATTTACCCAACCTACCTTTCCATACAGGCAAGCCTTCTTTTAATTCCTATTATCCTTGATCTTAGGATTTTAAGATTCTTTTGAAAAATTTATTTCCTTCCTTCCTTTTAAGATTTGTTTTCCTACTTTTTCTGTCTCATCTCTCTTTTTCTTTTTTCTGAGGGAGAATGTTCCTCTCTTTCAACTACATGGAGTTACAGGTTCTTCAGCTTTGGGGGGATTTTCCATTTGCCTTATATCTTCCAGAAATTCTTTATTCACTCGGAAGTACTCCTTTCAGTTTTTCAGTACTACAATGGGTTTGTTTTTCCTTTGACATTATCTATATCATTTTGATGGGATTTGGGGGAAAGTGAGAGATAATTTAGATAAAGAAACTTAATCTGAAATGTTTGGTTTAAACTTCATCTACAGGGATCCCTGGGTGGCGCAGTGGTTTAGCGCCTGCCTTTGGCCCAGGGCGTGATCCTGGAGATCCAGGATTGAGTCCCACGTCAGGCTCCCGGTGCATGGAGCCAGCTTCTCCCTCTGCCTATGTCTCTGCCTCTCTCCCTCTCTCTCTCTCTCTGTGACTATCATAAATAAATAAAAAATTAAAAAAAAATAAACTTCATCTACACACTTTTAAGTGATAGTCATGACTTTAAGTCAAATTTCTTTCCTAAAAACCCTTCCTTACCACTTGGCCCACAATCTTCCCTCCTTCATAGGCCTGCACAAAGCGGTTGTAACAAATATTACAAATATTAAAATATTAAGATCTAGGCTAACCATAACCATTTCTGCCTCCTTCCTTTTTTTTTTATTTTTCTTTGCCTCCTTCCTAACTCTCAAGGATGGATGGTAAGATTAATATCCATGGGGGAAAAATATTTATACTGGCCCAGTTCTCTTGTAGAGACCAATGAGAAACTAGATGACCTATTGCCCAACAGCTAGAGAATCTTTGGATGTAACAAGGGGGACACACAGTTCTAGATACCAGTTGTTTTGCTTTCACACACACACACACACACACACACACAGAACACAGTATATTCAAACTTTGAATCATTTTTTTAAAAAAGATTTTATTTATTTATTCATGAGAGACACAGAAAGAGAGAGAGACAGAGACACAGGCAGAGGGAAGCTGGCTCCATGCAGGGAGCCCAATGTGGGACTTGATCCCGGGACTCCAGGATCACGCCCTGGGCTGAAGACGGCACTAAACCACTGAGCCACCCGGGCTGCCCCTGGAGCCTACTTTAAAAAATTAAACAAACAAACAAAAAATTAATTAATTAAATCCATAACAATCTGCCCTATAGCTAGATATTGAGGCATTGAAAATGCTTCATTTTAATTAAATGTAAAGATATGTATACAAATAGAAAAATACACAGGAAGTATAACCAACAAGTGAACTAAAATATGACTTACCTGTTTTGTTTAATAATCACGGATATTCTAATTCATATAATATTTTTTAAAAAAATCTCTCTAGAAATGGGTACTTGTATTTTTTGTTTTGTTTTTACCTGCCCAGGATCCCTTCCCCTTTCTTTGGATAAACAATCATTTGATTTTCCTTTGAGAAATCATCCCTTACCTATTGCAGATTTGATGGGGCTTTGAATCAGTGTGTCCCCCATTCTTTGGCCAAGATTTAAGTAGTGCCATTAAGACTCTTCTTGGAATCTGAATGTTAAGCCAATGACTGAAGTGTTAGAGCTGATTCATTTTACTATGCTGCCCTTAATAAGACTGTCCATTCATTTCTGTTGCCATGATCCCGAGAGCTTCCCTGATTATTGTCTTTTCTGAGTTCTTTAGGTTGTTTGTTTGTTTGATTGTTTTTTCTAAACTACTCAAATGAAGTCCAACAAATTCCTTTTTTGCTAAAGTCAACCAGGGTCAGTTTCTGTTGCCTGCAACCAAAGAACTCTGATATAGCTCATATATTGAGGGTTTCTATTCAGAGTTTCTATAAATATTTGATAAATTAATTTTAAAAATGGATGGCAACATCTGCTCAAACAAAAATCGGCTTCCTCAATCAATAACTAAGTTTCTGGTTATTGTGGCCTTCCATCAAAAGGAACAGAATATTTTCCAAGGCTTCATGAAGAAAAGGGGAAGGGCAGGTATGTTTACTTCCAGAGCATGTAAGTTGAGAGAGTAAGAACATATACAAATCAAGATTAGTATTATTTGTATTATGTCTTCTCTACTTTTGTTCATTTCATTAATGACATGTCCTTGTGCAGTACAAAGACTAAAACTAAGGCCTAATATTATGTGTTCCTTGCTTGACTTCTGAGGAAAACTGAGACCTAATCACAAATTTACCTCCCTGTTCTGCTCCTGTGGGTAAGGTCTTCCAGCCAGCAACTTCTCAACACAGAGACCAGGCATGGTGCAGACTTTAGTTCCCTGCCAGCTCATGGAATTATTATTATTCAAATAAATCAATTACATACTCCCATGGAAATTAAGGGCATCTCACCTTCTTCATACTACTGTGCGTGTCTCCCACAGCCTGCCTGGTTGTTCCCTCTGCTCCTGAGTGAACCCTCATGTGGCCATGTGTGATGTACAGTGTCTTCCTTTCCTGGACTGTGAGTATATGTGACTCACAAACTTCTGTTGACCTCATCTGTGCAGTGTTGGCTTCATGTGTTTAGTCATCCATATAACTTTAGGGTGGCAATCCCTCCTTCGCTAATGGGGTGAAAGAGATGATTAAAACAACTGCCTCTAGAAGAGCTCAAGGCTTTCTCCCTCAAACCAAGAGAAATGCACTTGAGTGTGAGACAAGGACATAATTTGGCCAAAGGCATTCCCTGTGCATCCTTTCTTTCATTGGGAAATAATGCTAATGATTGGAACTGAAACTCCTATGGGAGAGGCAAAAGCTAAAAGCTGTTACTCTTCACAGAAAACTTCATTTGTAATAGGGCAATGAGAAAGCCCAGGATTATCTTCTGCTTGGCTGCTCTTAGAAGACCACATGGGAACCAGGGCTCACAGTGGCCCATCCTACCTCTCAAAGAAACCACATTGGGCTCTGAAGTCAGAAACCAGCCCTGTAATCAGAAAAGTAACTTTATTTAGAATGTTAACTGTACATGTCCTCCTCTCAGGGAAGGATTAAAGGATTCAACGTCTAGGCCATCTTTCTGTTGATCATGAGTGGCACATGCCATTCACAACCACACCAAATGAGTGGCTGTCAAACTCTATGGTTGACTAGCTTTTCTATCCTATTACTTTCACTACTTTTCCCCATCGAGGCCAATCCCGCCTTCTTTTATGTCCTATCAAGATGCATAGAAGGTGTCAGTATCCTTTTTGCTCCTTTGAATATTATTTTAATTTTAATCAGGGGTTTGTTTCTAAGATATTTATTTTATAGCTCACTTACTTGATCTTGTAGTGGCTCAAAAATGGAAGTTGGAGTCTGTAAGATTGTGCTTGAATCCTGGCTTGGTGAGGCTGTGAAACTGTGAGTAGGCTCTGGATGTGGGTTTCCTCTAATGTTAAAAGGAGATAATACACCTTCATGGGTGGGTTGCTGTTAATATTTAAGGAGGTCATATATGTCAATCCCTGGCACAGTGCTTGGTACATAACAGATCCTCAGCTCATGTTAGTTTCTACTCCTCTCCAACCCTTTAATTTGTAAATCTGTTTCTTACTCATCAAAGGTTATTGAGTATAAAGAGAGGCAAGTAGACTGTACCTATATGGAGTTTAAGACCCAAAAACGTGGACAAAAGTGTATTGGGGAGGAGGTCTAAGAAGAATGTATACTACTGCCACCCAGAAGTATCAATAAAGTTAATTCAGCACAAAAGAATGGTCAGTGAGTAAGGCCAGTCCTGTGTGGGTATGAATGCCTTTTAAGGCAGAGGAATAAAAGTAGGCTTGCTCTAAATCTCTTCAGCTAGACTTGGCAGCAGTCATAGGGACTCTGGTTATAACCTTCTTACAGACTCCCAAAGCCCCTCCACAACCTCATTGCCATCCTTAAACTTCTCATACTCACTCCCCTTTGTTTCTTTGACACACTTTTTCTCAGCTTTTTATCAAGTTATAAAGGATTTGGAAAACCTACTGACACTGGAGTTGGTGATTAGTAATACCATAACACTTGAACATGTAATCCCCTTCAAATGAGATTGCCATTTAGTAAGGGACTGTATCTTATCCAAGCAAGTGGCTTTCTAATATAAAGTTTAAGAGTAAAGAGCTCAGCATATGGTTCAGAACTTGGACTCTGCAATTAATCATGCTCACATTTGAATCTTGGATCCATTAGTTAGTAGCTATGAGATTTGAGGCAATTTACTTATCCTCTCTAAGCCTCAGTTTCATTATCTATAAAATAGGGATGATTATACTTACCTTATAGGATTATCACAAAAATTTAAAGAAATAATCCCTGTGAAGCATTTAAGCCTCAGGCTGGCATTTAATAAATGTTAGTTGCTACTGTCATTATTGTTTTTATTATGTGGAATCCCATTTCATTGGCAACGATCAATTCTATTTTTATGTAAGGCCAACCCAGTAACCAGGGAAGGTGGGGAATTCATTTAATCTGAATTACTTGTGGAAAGTGGCATATTCAGGTCATTTGCATCCCTGCCTGCCCTGGGTTGAATTCATGACTCTTACAACAGAGCCAGAACATTTCTTGTCTTTCTGGACAGAGTAAAGAAGCTGCATGTTTCATTGCTGATGACTTCAATTCTAAGATAAAATATCTTACCTGTTTAGCATATTGTTAAATTCGGCTGGTTCCCTATCTTCTAAAATGCACATGTTGGGGTTGATGGATTTAGACTCACTTTTTCTCTCTCTCTCTTTCTTTTTTTTTTTTTTAGGTTTTGCTGAGTCATTAAGCCTTTTCATCTCCTCTTACATGGATAAATATTGACAAAAATATAATCACTGAGTGGCCCATTTGAATAAAATGAAACCATCAAACGAAGATATAATGCAGCTTAGGGTTTGGTGGTTCTTAGTTTCCAGGTTACTTTTTCAAGTATAGCTAGTCGGAGGTTGGGGATGCTAGATTTGCCCTTTGTGAATGAACAGACAAACGACTTGGTCTTTCATTTGGCCAGGCCTTGATCTCTTGAGTTAAAGAAAAGAGTGTAAGTAATTCCTCCTTTGGAGCAAGAGTTTCCAGAGACAGCTGTTTTCCAGTTTATGGGGAAGAAGAATTTCTGGCTGCTAATCTAGCTTCAGCCGAAGGCTTTGCAGACTTCCTGCTCTTCCCCAGTTGGCACTAATGCATTCCTGATTGTCTGTAGTCACTGGACTGTTCTCTTCATTAAGAGAATAGGGATAAGGATCAATTTTCAAAACCACAGACATCTATATGTTTGCAGAATTTGGTGATTTTAGACATTTGTACCTAAAGCCTCAAAGGTAGCTGATTATGATTCAAGGTATGGAGTAGACTTTCCTTCTAAAAGAGCTGTCTTAAAGAATAAACAAGGCCTTAAATGAGAGAGAATACCAATTCCAAAGCTTACATTTAGACTAACTCTACTGAAGCATTTTGACAATTCCAGTCTCTTCATCTCTAACATGAGTGCTATCATTTAAGCCAGACTCACAGACCAGTTGTGAGAATGGTATGATTTCATCCTATTATGTTTTTATTTTTGGAGACAGAAAAAAAATTCTGAGCGAAATGAAAATTCCAGAGAAATGAAAACTTAACATTCACAGAAAAACATGTGCACAAATATTCATAGTAGCTTTATATGTAATAGCCAAACACTAAAACCAACCCAGATATCCTTCAATAGGTGAATGGATAAACAAACTGTGGCACATTCACACCATATAATACTTCTCAGCAATAGAAAAGAATTCACTCAAGTGAATTATGCTGAGTTTTAAAAGCCAATCTGAGAAGGTCACATACTGTATGATCCTTCCATTTATATGACAGCCTTGAAATGACAAAATCTTAGAGATGGAGAACAGATTAGTAGTTGCCAGGGGATAGAGATGAGGACTGTGGTCATAAAAGGGCAGTACAAGGGATCCTTATGGTGGTGGATCTCTTCTGTCTCCTGACAGTGGAGGTGATTATGTGAATCTGTATATGCAATATAAAACTGCATAGAGTTAAATGCATGTTTGGGTGCTTGAGTGACTCAGTTGGTTAAAGCCTCCAACTCTTGATCTCTACTCAGGTCATGAGCTCAGGGTTGTAAGTCCAAGTTCTACCTAAAAGATAAATAAATAAAAATAAATAAATAATTAAATACACGTGAAACTCATGAAATATGTTAAGATTGGTGGATTATACTAATGTCAATTGTCTGAATGAGATATTATACTATAGTCGCATAAGGTATTATTGGGGGAAACTGGGTAAGTAGTAGATAGGATCTCTCTATGTTATTTCTTTCAACTGCATATGAATCTACAATTATCTCAAACTAAAAAACATTAAAATTTAAAATATATAGATGGAAAAAAAAATCTCTTTTCCATGACTGGCCCAGTAAGATATTAATCTCTCCTTTTTAGGTCAGTTGAATTTTTTGGTACTTTCTGTACTTTACCCACCATTGCTATGTGTTTGGAGCAGAGTGAGTTTTCAAAAATGAATTCACACTGCTATATTAGCCTAGCAGACCTAGCTTTAATGAACTAGAGAACCATTAAAAACAGTCCTAAGGCTATAGTCAGTCAGTTCTGGGCAGCAATTCCATTCAGACAGTTCTCCCATGGGGTTAACATCTTCATGCTAATTCGAAGTGTTCACAATTTACTAACTTCTTTACAACAGTTTTATTAAGTTACACGAGTAGTTCATGTTCTCTATAGAAAAGATTGAAATTCAAATAAGCAAACAAAAAAGATCAAAGAACCCAACTAACTTCTAATCTGATTTTAGAGCATAAACTAGTTACCTGAGAATAAATTCCAGGACCACTTGCTCTTAATTGAGACTTTTAGCGAAAGTTTATCAAGCTAGAACATGGATTTTCTTAAATAGAACTCAACTTACAGCCAGGGATGATTTGACTCTTTCCTCTTACTTTCTATTTCCCACCTCTCAATAGAAGTAGCTAAAGATTTTCACAGATCCAAAGGAAAATTTGTGCAGACTGGTAGAGTCCAATGTAAGCGATAGGACAAAACTTCATAACATGGAGAAATACAAAATAAATCAGGTAGTTTAACTGAGATATTCAGAAAAGTACTGCTTTAATGTTCTGGGCCTCAGTTTTCTTGATGGTGAAGGACAGCTGTTAGACTTAATGAACATAATCATATGATAGTAGTTCTATGAGGGAGTGGCATGTTGATATCCATAAAAAGAGATAGAAGACTATTAAAGATTCAAACGAGGTAATAATTCTTTAATAAGTTCTTCTAAGGCTGTAACATTTAGCCATTAGAAAAGAATTTGATGAGCAACTGTCAAGTTTCCAAAATAGTTACTAGTATTTGTATCAGAAGCAATCAAGCACATGTCCAAACCCCACTGTTGTTACCAGAACACGCAGGGATGGAAATGGCTCACAGAGAAATGGCTCACAGTCTTGGCTTAAGAACAAATCATCATCCTATGATAATGAAGTGGGGTTAATGCTGATGCTAGACATATGTGGAAATGCAAGCAAGTGTTTCGGGAGTGGCTTATCTGTGGGGAAATGCTGGTGTCCGCAAACAGTGAAGAGATGATGGGGCTGCCTGTTATCTGACTGGCTTGTGGAGATGCTCTACTTGGTTCTGAGGCCACAATTGCCTAAAGGCTATTCCTGGCAAATGCTGACTCTCTAATAAGCATCTAGGTCTTGCGGTTCGAACCTCTCTAACTTCTGTGCTGGCTAAGCAGACAGACATCTGGGACTCTGTTTACCCCCCATTAACTTAAGGTGGAGATAGATAGGCCTGACAGTAGGCTCAGGGCTCCCTTTCTTCTGGGTCCTGCCCATTGCCCACCAGGCCCTCAAAAAGGAGAAGTACTTCTCAAGCATGTGGCACCAAGCCTCTCATCCACCCCAATCATATGTCCAGTTGCCTAGGAGGAAAGAAAACCAGAGAGAACCAGAAGAGGGGGTTTAACTTCATTTTGCTCCTCCTTCTGAAATACCTATACCCTTAGTACCGAAGACCCCTTATACCCTCTTAAACAGTGAGTGTAAGGGATGATGTCTGGGTGGCTCAGTCGGGTTGTGATCCCAAGGTCCTGGAATCCAGCCCTGAGTTGGGAGGGAGTCTGCTTCTCCCTCTCCCTCTGCCCTGCACTCTGCTCATTCTCTCTCTCTCTCTCTCTCTCTCTCTCTCTCTAATGAATAAATACAATCTTAAAAAAATGAGTGTAGGGGGAAGGGAAGTTATAAATGTGCCCTAGAGGTTGAAGTATTTGATCAAAAGTATAGAGGGGGGAGCCATTCTCTTCCTGTCCCCTTGTCTATATGTCACCAGCCTGGAGCAGGACACTGGTGAGAGTCTCAAGTCCTTTGGGCCTCTCCTGGGTGGGTCTAATGTGTCAATGGCTCATGTTAAACCTTGGCTCACTTTCTTTTAACTGTTTGGATTTGTCTGACTTGAGAAGGAGTTGCTTCATAGAACCTGATCTTCTATAGCTACTTTAGACCTTTACCTGCTGGGAAGGTCTGCATTTCTCCAGTTTTTTAGTTTCATCAGTGGATGAGTACAAACTGAAGTAAAAGGTCAAGTGTCTGTACACGTTACTCATATCAACTTTGCCAGTACTGTGCTAT
The DNA here is from genome assembly GCF_905146905.1 of Nyctereutes procyonoides. Classification (NCBI taxonomy): domain Eukaryota; kingdom Metazoa; phylum Chordata; class Mammalia; order Carnivora; family Canidae; genus Nyctereutes; species Nyctereutes procyonoides. Next base: position 9,212,152 of record NW_026575132.1, read on the forward strand.
TTCTCATTTGACTTCTTAAGTCTATTTATAAATTGGTTACAACTGACAAATGAGGAATGAGTGACTGGTCCCTCTCCACTTCTAACAGCAAAGTGAAACAGGGGTGTCATTGAACCTAAATGGGATCAACAGCTCTTGAAAGAGAAGGAAGGAGCCAGCTCTGTTAATTGGAAAGAAAAATCTGACTGGGGCATGGGGATAACATAGACATGCTAATGTGGTAGCAAACTTCAAGAACTACATGTAGATGGAATGCCACGTTTGGGCATATTTGGGAAAATGTTGGGTGGGCCACCCAAAATCTATTTAAATGAATTTAAGGAACTTCCTGAGAGAAAACAAACTCATTCTAGAAAAAGGAATCAGTTTCAATACGCTGAATTAGAATGTTACTAATTCTTAAATATTAATGGGAAGGGCGATTCTGAGTATAGTAGAGTGTTCATCTTTTGGATTTGTCTCCCGAGCCAGATCTCCACTAAAAATATGTCTCGGTCTGCTGTATTGCCTGCATGGTATTTTTTTTAAACAGTTCAATATGAACAATGTGATATATCTGTGTGAATTGATTTCAGCCTAAATCCAAGGGTTACTATGTTTTTTGTTTAGCATTTGAAATTTCTTTATCTTTAATCCAAACTCCAAAAGATTAAGAAAGCATTTCAAATATCCTTATCAAAATACAGCCAAGCACACCTCTTGAATACTACTAATTTCACCATTGAAAACTTATTTCCAGTATCCTTTATGCTGATTAATCAAGTCACATTGCTCTGATGTCCCTTAAGAGAATCTCACACTGAATGGAGAAAGAGACATTTCCACCTACTTCCCAATAGCAGCCTGGGGGTCACGTTCCCCTTGAATTGACACTGGCAGAAGGCCTGTTGGATGAGTGGTATGACCAAAGCAGTGAGAGTGTCCAGCTGAGGCAGTGACATCCAGAAGAGGGAATAGAAACAGCAGAGACAAGGAGAAGCCTTGCTGAGTCCAGTGGGTTCAAGAGAGTCTGATGAACATGGCAACTCCCAGGGGAAGGAGCAAGAAGAGAGGAACAAAAATATGAGAAGTCACTAATGGGTAATCTCAGAGAATTCCCAGAAATACTTGGTGGAGATTTTGTTGGGAGTTGAGGGTCAGAACCTTCAAACATAGATTGCATAGATATAATCGCATCGGAGTAGGAGGTTAGACGTGAAAATACTTAGTTGGCATAGAAATACAAAAAAAAAATCTCCAAAACACTTCCAGTTACACACTTGGGCCAATCAAAAACAGTTGTCTCAAGTCCTTATAAAGAAAGAACGAAAGCTGCCTGATAGAAACAGGTTGTCATCGATGTGTCTAGTTCCCAGGAAGGCGTGTAGCTAATCCAACTGAAAAGGTGTGCAGCTGTGACTCCAGGTATCCCGTGAATGACTCGAGGCCTAGCTTGGGGTGCCCACCTAAGGTGAAAGCAGTGATTTTATTTGGGAGGCAGGTTGGGATGGCAGGGCAAGTATTTGAATCACCTGGAGAATCTTCAAAACACAAATTCTTCAGGCCTCACTCTGAATACTGAATCAGGATTTCTGGTGGTGGAATTGAGAATGAGTATGGGAACCCAGATAATTCTAATGTGTGTAGCCTACTCTCCTTCCCTACTCTTGTGGAAGACCAGTTTTATGTATAATGTACCATTATCCAAGGAGAGGGAGTTGCAAGAGGAGAAGAGAGAGAATAGATTCACAAGGAAACAGTCAAACCATATCAACAAAGGGAGAAAGTTTATATGTATTTTACAAACATAATCTCCAAAAAATATCTTCCTATACAAATATATATGCCAGAAGCAGTTTTCTTCTTCCCTTCTCTCTCTCTCTCTCTTTTGGATGCAATATATTGGATTAGTTATATCTATCTGCTTGTCTATGTTTTTTTCATTAGTCCTAAAATCAAAATAAGTATATTATCTCAAATTTACAGACAAGGAAACCAACAAGTATAGAAGGGTGAGTAAGGTGTTCTTGTTCACACAGCCAGCCAAATGGTGGGATTGGGCTTTGAACATAACTTTACCTAATGTTTAAGACTCTATAATATAAATGTGAGAGTAAAATGAGCAACATAGGGAAATGTATTTTTATATTCATGAGAAACACACAGAGAGAGGCAAAGACATTGGTAGAGGGAGAAACAGGCTCCCTGGAGGGAGCCTGATGCAGGACCTGATCCCAGGACCCCGGGATCATGACCGGAGCCGAAGGCAGACGCTCAACCACTGAGCCACCCAGGTATCTCAGAAAATATTTCTTTAAATATTAAAGTGAATGTTAGATATTAAAAAGAATATCCAGAGAAGGCAGTAATATCCAGAGAAGGTAAAAGTGAGAGCCAATAGCCCCCGAGTGTCTCCAGAATGAGGAGGTAAATGGAAGGCCAGGGAATTTCAGGGGAGAGATGAGGAATATTGAGATGGGGAATATCTGCTCATGTTGATGGGTGGTAGGGGAGAGGAGAAGACAGGAAATTCAGAGACTGGGATTCCAGAGGTGGTGGGAGGGAAGAAGGGCAAGGACACAGATGGCCTTAAAGGGAACAAGAGGAGGGGCATTCCATTTTTTTGGAATAAAGAGGCAAGAAAAACTGTGGGTGTAGATGGGCCTGAAGCTGAGAGGGGGTGCAGAGAGTCTGAGGCATGCCTGGGGGCCCCTGTTTCTCTACACATGAGCAGGGCTGACGGCGGGCAGGGCAAAGGGATGCTCTGAGAGGTGAAGCAATGTCCTCCAACTGCTCCCGGGCCCAGCGGCTAATCCGCACTGCGAACAGGTCTGTCCTAGTCCCGATCCCGGGTTTTCTCTGACTCTGGCAGTGGCCTCCGGTCTTATCTCAATGCAACATTGTCTGACCAAACCCTGTTATCACACCTTTCTAGGCAAGTACCTTCCTTGAACAGTGATTTTTGTCACAATTAATTTGGTGGAGGCTGGAGACAAAAACCGCTTTTTACATTAAACTGCATGGTTCACAGGTCTCTACCCTGCATCTCTGCCTCCAAACCAGGCTTCCCCAGATCCCTGGTTAGTTAGATCTGTGATCCTTGTCACTTGATGTGAACTTGAATTGTAAAGGAATCCCTCACTTTCTTGGTAACCATGTACAATCGCTGTACATTTTTGGTCTGCCCCTCTCTTCAATTGTCCTTCTAAAGGGAAGTCTTTCTCTCCCTCTCCTTCTGTCTCGATCTCTCTCTTATCTGGGATTTTTGGCTGCTCTTTGATTCTGAGAGAGCACAATAGGAAAAACAAATTTTCCGTTCCTACCAGCCTAAGCTTTCTCTAAACAAGCCACAGGGCACAGCCTTGCTTCCTTGGGCCAGCGTGCATTCATAGCCCCAGAGAAGCCAACGGACTTTGAATGCTGAGTCCCTGCTGCCCACCCAGCAGCATCTCTCCCTCCATGCCATCTATATGAAATAACAATGCTTCCCCCGCTCCTCATAGAAACTCCACCCAGACACCCTAAAGAAAGAGCCCACAGATGTTCAGGAATATGCACAATAATCCTTGGCTGATTAATTTAATATCCTTTGGAGACATTCTACAGATCACTGGGCTGCTGTTTTATTCTGGAAGCCATAACCTCCACAATTGTCACTCCTGTAATGTTTCATTTTGATTCATCTCTGGGCAAGGCAGATGATACCCAAACGTATGAACAAAGGGGCTAAAACATATATCATTGCCTCCCTGATAAGAATATCAGTGCCTAGGAAAGAAGCCTTTGGCAGCAAAGTTGAAATGACACATGAAAGGACAAATGATGTGGGGATTTGTAAACCATTTTACATCTTGCCAAATGACTTTGTGTATTTGTGATTTTTTTTTAAAGATTGCAACTTTTTAAATTTCTATTTTATACATTTTCTATGTTATTTATCTAGAAAACAAACCTTCTTACTTTAGTTTTCTGTACAATAAACAAAACAAGCGAAGATACCTATCTAAAATCTGACAAAAGGACACCAATTGTGTCGATTGGTTTTATTGCCACAGTAAGTGTGTCTCTAGCAGGGGTTGGCAAACGTCTTCAATACAGAGCCAAAGAATAAATATTTTAAGCTTTTCAGGCTATATAGTTTCTATTGCAATTAGTCATCTCTGCTGTTGTGATACAAGTGCAGCCACAGACAACATATAAATGAATGAGCATGGCTGTGTTCCAATAAAACTTTATTTATACAAATAGGCAATGGGCCAGATTTAACCTACAGGCTGTAGTTTGCTGATTCCTGGAATGTAAGCTATATAAGGACAAATGAGCCCTCTAACATATAAAGTTTGCTAATGACTGATGGGAAAAAATAGCTACTATTACTGAGAACTAATTGAGAACTAATTAGGTGCTAGGCACTGTGTTCAGGATATATAAATATAAATGTTATTTAATGAGGTGGATATTACTACCCCATTTCACAGATTGAAAAACCCAAGCCAGAAAGCTCGAGTCACTCAGCCAAGACCACACGGATAAGTAGTAGAATTGTAGGGTCTGCCTTTCCGTTGGTGAGGGTGCTGCATACTGGGAATAGTGAACATTTTAGAGCACTGAGCTGGGGTCCATGTCACAGCACTTATGAGATACTAGGGCTCTGGACCCCAGGAATTGTACCCTTAATTTTATGTAAAATCCGAGATACTAAGCAATGTTGGGACAAGAAGTATAACCAGTGTTGTTTATGTTTTCCCCCAAGCTGCCCAGTCAGGTGGACATGAGCATGAGGGTCCAGGCTCAAATCTCAGTCCCGTTCTTCACTAGGTGTGACTGGGCAAGTTGATGGAGATCTCTGCACTTCAGTGTCCTTGTCTGCCAAACAGGAGTAGTGGTATTCCTACCCGGGAGGTTTGCTGTGTGGATTAAAAGAATCAATACGTGTGAATGTTTAAAATGGTGCATGATGAGCTTTGCTATTTTAACACCAAATATAGGTCATCGCCAAAAAAAAAGAAAGAAAGAAAGAAAGAAAGAAAGAAAGAAAGAAAGAAAGAAAGAAAGAAAAAAAAAAAGCTGCTTCTACCTGTGGTTGGCTGACAAGACTTGTGATCAGTGAGCAGGCAAAGGAGAGAAGGAAGAAAAAAAAATGATAGGAAAGATGAAGAAGGAAGGTAAGGGTAGTAGGAATATACACGATTGGCACGAGTATTGTTTAGAGTGGAGCTTTTGAAAGTGGCTTTTCGTGCCTTTGATCATAACACATGTGGATGGAAGGAAGAAATGAATATGCCCATAACCCATGACCCCACTTACCCCTGGGCAATATTTGGCAGATGTCCCCCCAGGATTTTACATCCGTCACTCCTACCTGTTCCAGAGATGCTTCTTACGTTTTCTGGCCTTTCCTCTAATGTTGAAAGAATAATCATTTGAGCTCCACTCAAAGTGCATGAAGAAGGGCGGCCCCTTCTTGGGTATTTCCGTGGGGGGGAAGGCTGAGTGTGTCACCCACTCATCCTGGTGGCCCCCCACCCTGAGCCGCCAGCTGCTCTGTGCTCCTCTCAGCATCTCTCGTGAGTGCTCTACTAGGCCTCAGCTGCTCACTTACGCCTGCTTTGCTGCCATGTGGGGACCGCCCCTCCCGCGATTTCCCCGTGGCCCAGCTACAAGGCAGTTGTGTTTAACAGACCTTATATGCCTGGAGGATCACATGAGGGAGGGACACTTCCAACAGGGTACCCTGTGTTGCCAGCTCCAGCATCCCTTAGCCATGTATCCTGCTGGGCGTCTCCTGCCAGACCCTGACTTGCTGCCACTTCCAAGAGGAAGGTGTTAGTAGACTGTGGGCTGGTGAGGACCGGCCAGACGCTGAGCTCCGGGAGCCAGGAACTGTGTTTCCGTGGCCTAATCCTATCTCCCCTACACCTCGGGCACAGTGCTCAGAGTGGGGGCCTCAGAAACCCTTGCTATTTAAACACATGTAGGAGCTCTTTAGAGGCTTATATTGCCCTCAGTGAAGGCCGACTTTGGTAATATCAAAAAGAATATTTCTTGCAATTGGATTTGGATTTTTCTGCTGGTTCAGAGCTTCCCCAAGGACAGCGCCCTAGGCACCTGCATCCCTCCGCCACCTAATCCCTGACTAACACACATTTCAGCTTCTATCCTGGAATTCACAAACTGCTGAGGTTCTCAGAATAACATCTTTTGATGTCCAAAATGTGTTGACTATATTATTTTAAACAGTCAAGATCATGGTATATCTATTGTTCTGTATCCTATTTGCACTCCTCCTCTGCACTCAAAGGGATTTGTCGACATGATTTTGAATGATCGTGTGACATCCCATAGAATGTGGTAGACATACACAACTTGCTTGATCATTCTTCTCTCATTGTGCATTTGGCTCTTAAAAATGATATTGCAGTGAACGTTCTTAGATTTAAATCTTTATCCACGGTTTATACTATTTCCTTAACATAGATTTCTGGGAATGAAATGATGGGATCGAAATATATGAATACTTTTTACAGCCTTTGTGTCTCTTGCCAAAATGCTGTCCGGAAAGATTGTTCCAATTTACATTCTCACCATAAGGTATAAAAGTGCTTATTTCATCAAATCTTCTTTAGTATTACCATCATTTAAAAAAAACCCTACTAATCTGATAGGTGAAAAATAGATGGTTAGTGTTATTTTACGTGATGCTTCTTTGATTACTGGAAGGTTGAAAGACATTTTTGGAAGCCAGTTAGCAGTCAGAGTTTTCAGTGGTAATAGATGAATAGATATTACAACTACAACTATTAATATGGGTAAGCTTTTTGTACATAATTTCTTTAGGACCAATACCCCTGCTGCTGAACAGAAGGCTATGAGGGTTTATGCAGCCCAGTCTCTGCCATATGTTTGGTGTTTATTATTAAGCCCAACTACTGAGCAAAGAAAGGCATAATTAGCCTTTTTGGGAATTATTTTAAGCCTTCAGCAGTAAAAATCCTGAAGTTGATTTATTTCCCAGAATCTATTTGTATTTGATGCCTTTTTAAGTCGAGTCAGACTAAATGACCAGGCATGGTTTCAACCTTCTGTGAAGGAGTTTCTCGAGTTCTAGGAGATGTTCAAAAATAATCTCCTTAGTGCCTTTGCACATCTCTGAGATACCATCTGAAGACAAAAGATAGAGTCATTTGAAAGGAGAGAGAGCCACTGGGGCGCTAGCAGAGACAGCGCGAGCTGAATTTATCTCAAATTACCGGTGGCTGGGGTTGAGGCGGTGAGCCCTGGCTTGAGAGAGCCATGAGCTCAGCCGAGGGGAACTTGGCCTTTGCTTCTAAGGTGGGAATTAGGAGAAGGCACTCTCTGTAATAAAGACACATGTTCTTTCATGGGACTGGCTTAATCAAGAAAGCTGCTTCTGCCAGTGATTATCTGAGGCCAGACTTGAATCTGTGCTTCCAAAACAAAAGCAAGTTGTCTAATTCTAGAGCCATCCTACACATTATTGTGCTTCCAAAGACTTCATTGTTTTGCAATGATAGGAACGGATTTTTACCCTCAGAGCCCTTGGAAACACATTGTAATTCCCATCCTTACTTTCCACCCAAATTGTCGCCTAGCTGATTTTGCTCATTTGAGCCATTATTCATCGATGGCACATTTGGAAACAAAATCCTGAGGTTGTCACGGGTCTGCACATATTTACAAAGTTCTCAAATGCCAAAATGACAAACACTGTGCAGATGTTCCACAGGACAGTAACCCAGCCTGCCTTTGGCAGTTTCACACGCAAATGACTAAACACGTCAGCTCTGGAAATAGATGCTACAGTGTGAGTTCACGGACTTTTCTTTTCATGAAAAACTTAGGGGCCAAGATTAATTAAAACCAGGAGCCTGTTACTTTTAAAGATAACATGATGATAACAATTCCAAATGTGCTTCAATCTTGCAATCGCAGCATGCCGGGGAAGTCAGAAAGTTCGAACACGAAAACTGTTGATGGAAGCCTATAGCCAGAGGCCATGCTGATTTGCACACCCAAGCAAATATTTATTGGGCAGATGTAGCATGTAGCATTTTTTTGAATGAACAATTGAATAAATGTACAAACACATGGATGATTGGAAGAGCTTGTCCAGCTTATCACACCGCATATAATAATAAAACGCCAACCTCGACATTTGGGGGGTTTAGGTGCCTAGCCCTGTGTAGAATGCTCCCCATACCTCGACTCATGCATCCTTTATGATGACACTGTGAAAGCAGGTACTTCCATTTCTGTCTCAGAAATGCAGACTGAAGCTTAGGGAGGAAGATGTGAAATGTCAGGATCAGGGTTTGAACCAAATACTTGGGTTCTGCTGGATTCCAAGGCCTGTGTTTTAAACCCACATCTGAGATTGTTGCTTACTCAATAAGAGGTAGTGTTCAACAAAAGGTCAGCATCTTTTCCTGGTCTCAATTATAATTTCTCCAGCCACCGAACCTGATGTACTAGATTGGGAAGGCTCCTGAGACACCATCATTTGGCCCAAGCTCCCTCATTTTGTAGGTGGAGGATCCGAGGTCCTGCCCCACGTCCATGGTCATTTAGCTGACCTGTGCAAGGAAGATGTATGTCTGGAGCAGCTCAGCTGACACTTGATCTGACATTTTCCCCATCGCATCACTTTGAAGATAAGGTCAAAATGGGAACCATGTAAAGTAAAAGAATGAATTTAGATCCTTGCATATATTCGTTTAAAAGTTACTTAAACCAACACCACAGTAGAATCATCCTTGGGCATACAACTCCCACAGTAAAAATAAACGTTAAGAGGACAGATGTATGAAAAGTACTTCCACTTAAAAACAGCATTAAAATGGCGAGAATATGACGAACTCACTAATTGTGTGGTATTTTAGCAAATATTTGAATATTAGCCTTTTTAAAAAATCAATGTGTGCTGCTCATGGGTTCTTGACAGTGTGAGAAACTGATGATACGTCACTGGTTAAAGCTAATGGCAGGGGTGAGGTTAAGTATGGAAAATATCAGCCACCAGTTCCTGCTGAGTTATCAGTCTGGACTGCGTGAAGGGGTCTCCTTTCCCATCCTACCTCCACGGCTCGCACTGAGCCCCTTATCATCCTTCCATGGGACCAATACACCTGCTCCCCATCCCCAAGCTGCTTCCCTCTGGTCCTGCCCCTCACGGTCCTAAATGGTACGTTTGCCTACAGCACACACTGGGCATGTCTGTTCTTCTACAGAAAGTCTTCGTCAGCTCCCCACTGGTCAAAGCTCCTTTGGATGGCCTCCCAGCCTCCCCTCTTTCCTCGAAGCTCCAGAAACACTTAGAATTGGTATAGCCTCCTCATCAAGAAGTGGCCATGCGTGACACTCTTGGGAAGATGAGTCTCTGTACTCCAGAATTACAAATCCTGTCCGAGGGCCGACCAGAAGCTCCAGGCGTCTCCCCAGCTCTGTGATGCTATGGTGAGGACAGAGTACATAACTCCCAGCCACCAGAATGCTTACGGAAAAGGCACGCTAGCTGTAAGGAAAACTAGGAACATTTCTCAAGAAGGACTAAAACACAGAGCATATCCTTAATGCCGAGCCAAGTTCCTGTGCCGCCGTTGTCTGTCTGTCTGCATCTGTCCACTGGTACGAGCAACATGGCAAAGGACACAAGGCAGGTTCTTGAGGAACAGTGGAGTCAACTGTGGTGGTTATTAATTTTGCCTGTTTAGAAAGCTCTCCCACCTAGGGCTGCCAGACTAAATACAGGATGAACTGTTATTTGTTAAGTCTGGCAAACGTACTCCCCACCCACCCCATTTTTTGGTTAATAGATGCCATCTCCCCGGCCACAGAAGTAAATATGTGCCAATTCCCATTCCAGCGGAGGCTGGCCCAAGTCATGTGCACATAAACCAATTAGAGACAGAGGCATTTCTTGGGGTGGAAATATGTCCTTTGGCTATGATTGCTAACCTGGGGTTTCCATGCCACCCCCCCATTACAAAATAATGAGTCTAAAAAGGCAAAGAGAAGCAGACTTGAGCAGTGAACCAAATGGACACAGAACACTGGTAATTTTGAGTCCTTAGTTAGTTTCTAAGACCCTGGTTCCTGCAGTTTTATCTTCATCGCTGCGCGCCCCCCATTCCAGGCATAGAAACGGGTAAATACTTTTTTTACCCCATTAACCTAACCTGATTTGGGTTTCTATTACTGTCCTGAAAAAGCCCCTGACTCATATAGAGGGAATTCTATTTCTGGGCTTTATCATTCCCATAAGTAACACATGCAAGATCTAAAAGGGCACGCAGGATACAGGGGCACGATGCCATGAGCAGAGTTTGCCTAATGAAAGTGTTAATTCACCTTGTAAGGGGACCTAATAATATGCACTTGTAAGATTTTGGAAGCATTTGTGGCAAAAACTGAATTCCAGACTCCTTTGGGTTTTGGGATCATCTTCTTTCCCTTTTTTTACCTCATAAAATCAAAGACCTCATTTTACAGATGAAAAATCTTCAGCTAAGTGAGATTGAACAACTTATCTTAGACCAAATGATGAAAACCCAGGTTTAAAATAAATCATTGTGTATTGAGGTTTTGGCCGTCAATTTTAATATGAGCCTAAGATAGTAAAAAATAAGAAAAGCCACTTGTACGTCTAAAACTCTAATGTAGGAGCATCTGGGTGGCTCAGTGGTTGAGCATCTGCCTTTGGCTCAGGTCATGATCCCGGGGTCCTGGGATCGAGTCCCGCATCGGGCTCCCTGAATGGAGCCTGCTTCTCCCTCTGCCTGTGTCTCTGCCTCTCTGTGTCTCTCATGAATAAATAAATAAAATGTTTAAAAAATTAAAATAAATTTTAAAAAATTAAATAAATCCCTAATGTAGTCAACAAGAAAATGTAAATGCCTATACTTTTATGATTATTGACTGCAGCTAATCACATATGGGAAGGATTGTCGGTTACTGAGTCTTCGGGCAGTTGTGTCTGCGATCACCCTCTTTCTTCTGCTATTAGATCCTACTGCTCTGGCAGCTGGGCTGGGCGTGCGACGTAGGTCTCCTCAGTCCTAACGCAGAACTCCATCCTCCGGGTCTGGGGATGGGTCATTGCCTGAGAAAGAAGTGACCAGTGACTAAAGAGCAGGATAATTAGACTCTTACCCCGAGCTTTGTTTTTTATTAGATCTGATGGGGAACACATCCCCTCTCTGGTTGTTGAACTGGGAGAATGTGTCTGGAATGCTCTGCACCCATTTCTCCTACCATATGGAAAAAATATGTTTGCATTTAGAGAAAAGAACCAATACAAAGAAAGAAGCAGAAACAAGTCATAGAATTGGGGTTTATGACTTTCAAATCCCCAGATCCACCCATTTCTGAGGACCAACCCATCCCTGCCCTTTCTTGCTTTATGAGAACCAAAAAAATTGTCTTGTCTTACCAACGTTATTTTGACAGAAATTGCTGACACTTGAAACTAAAAGGGTAGTTTTATATCATGTGTGACACAATTTTCCTTTGTTGGCATTGATTACTTAAAGTTGCCTGCTTGTAATTTTCTAAGGTAATAACAATCTGGTAGGAAGTAATGGAAAATCTAAGGGTGGGTTTAAATTTCACATGCATTTGGGGGCAAAAAAAAAAAGAAATTTTAGCTTTAGATTTTAAGGTAAAAAAATCCTTTAAGATAGAAGAAAATATTAGAAATTTTAGAATCTGTCTTAGGGTAGGGGAGGCCTTTACAAGCCAATCTACGACCTTGTAACTGGGACGCTTAAGTGACTCAGTGGTTGAGCATCTGCCTTTGGCTCAGGGCGTGATCCCGGGGTCCCAGGATTGAGTCCCTCATGGGGTCTCCCCTCAGGGAGCCTGCTTTTCCTCTGCCTGTGTCTCTGCCTCTCTCTCTGTGTCTCTCATGAATAAATAAATAAAATCTTTTAAAAAATAAAAATACAATAAAACCTCGTAACCATAAAGGAAAATATCGACAGATCTGACTGGGGAAATATTTAAATCATTGGAATATAAAAGTTGCTACCCACAAAAATAAAAGACAAATGACCTAATGGAGACTATGTTTGCAAAATACATAATATATAATGAGTTACTGTCCATAGTACATAAAAAGTTCCTACAAGTCAGTAAGTGAACATAACCCAAGAGGAGAATAGACAATAGTTATAAAAAGGCATTCCCAGAAGAAAGTAGAGTAATGGCTGATTTCAACCTACCCGTGCAAGGAATACGGACAGGACATGTAAAATAAAACTGAAGAAAAATCAGAGATTACAGTGTTTCTGGGCACCTGGGTGGCTCAGTCAGTTGGGCATCTGACTCTTGGTTTCAGCTCAGGTCGTGAGCTCAGGATCTTGAGATCAAGCCCTGCATCTGCTTAAGACTCTCTCTCCTTCTCCCTCTGCCTCTCATCACCCTCTCAAATAAATAAATAAATTTTCAAGAAAGAAAGAACGAAAGAAGAAAGAAAGAAAGAAGAAAGAAAGAAAGAAAGAAAGAAAGAAAGAAAAGAAAGAAAGAAAGAAAGAAAGGTAGGTCACAGCATTTCCTTTAAGAAAAACCCTGTACCCCTGCTTTCTTGCTGGTGTGCAGATTCATTTTTATTTTTCCATTTCCGGTCCAAGTAGAATCCACTGAGGAGGTCCCCTTTGTACCATCAGTATACTTTGTGCCTGCAGCACTTAGGACCCTTCAGCCACTGCATTCAGTGTTTGCGTGTGGGTTTGCTTTCCCTCTCTGACCAAGGGCCTCATCTGTCACTTTGTCTTAGTGACTAAGCCTTTTAATCTCTTTGAATTCCTGATACCTCCCCTAATATGTATCCATAGACTAGACTCTCCACAAATGTGAATGAATAAATATAATTTTGCAAATTAATAAATAACAAATAAATGTTGGGTTTCATGGCCACTGTTAGATTCAACCACGTTCGATAGGAAAGTGCCTAACTTTCGATTTCATTTTGACTGTAGATACTAACACATCTTATTTTACTCATACAGGAAAGGGGAAAAAAGTAACAGGGAAAATTCTCTATTTGATCAATTCTAATTTCCTAATCTGGAGCATCATTGCCGTACATTTGTCAACTGGATTTTTATTCCTGAGGGTGGGCCTGTACGTTTCAGTCAACAGATGATTCAACTGTCATTTGAGGAAGACCTAGCCATCCTGGTGTTGAATGAAAACATTCTCTTATCATTTCAGAAGATCGAGGAAGCACCAGCAAGAAGAGTGTCAGTGGCTTAGGAGGTCATCCAGCATCTCTAACACTCTTGATGCCTGGAGGATACTGTGTAGAGAAAACACAGCCCTCAGCAGTTATGAGTCAAAAACCAATTCAGGGAGTCAGACTCAGAATGTGAAGTTTAGAAATACCTTGACCAATTTTTCCACTCATATTTTTTGTATATGCACAAGTGCTATATGATAAAACCAATGCCTCTGTCTAAAAAGACTGTCTTGATGTAAATAAACGTAAAATAAAAATTCTAAGTAATGAAAAAGCAAAAACTCTCATTTTATTTCATCATAGTTGCATAGTTGAACCAGCAGTGTTGGATTTTCTTTCCTTTTGTAGTGGTTTATACCACAATGGTACATTTGCAGTCACTGACATTAGATTTGAGGAGGTATGGTAGGAATAATGCCTAACATACATCTAGGCCTGTTTTTCCAAGTCACTTATCCAAGACACTTTATGTCTACTATCTCATTTAATTGTTATACCAACTCTAAAGGCAGACTATGATTATCTTGATTTTATAGCTAATGAAATTGAGACTTAGAGAGATTAATTACCAGCAGAACTAGAATGCTTGCAAGAATTGGAGGCCGTGCTGCTAATCACCATGTGCAGGAAGAAGCAGCAGAGATTTCTTAGGACACATACATTTTTGCAGAGCCTTGGATTGGGGGAAGAGTTTCTTGCAAACACAAGGATATATTTTAGTGTCTCTCCTGTTAAGATTATGATAAAATCCAATTAAATAAGTATGAGTGTGTACTCATGTTTCTAAATAATAAATATGAATGTGTCTTGTAAACATGACATGTCAAATGTAAATATTTGTTGTAGATGGAAGACATGTTTGCAGACCTGTGTATGCGCCAACCAGCACAAGTGTGACAGCCCCCCCCCCATGTGACAGATCCAGTCAAGTCTTGTCCCTATGAAGGTGACAGAGCACAGCTCACTCTCCTTCCATCACGGAGCGCCTAGACACCAGCTGCTCTCTGACATTTCAATGGCAATTCTACTGTATTTTAAGATCGACACTTACAGTAAGAGTTCCCAGAATTGGTTCAGTAGTAAATAAGTCAACCTGGAGGAGCCTCCTAATAATAAGTAGAAAGTCAAGTTAAAAAATGCTGCAAATGAGAATCGGTTATTGACCTTGTGTAAATATAAACCATCTGGAATGAATCAGCAACCTTAGCTAGAAGTGAATTAACTCTTAAGACTTCTCTCCAACTGTCTAGGAGACAATCTGTTTTAAACCCTGACTTGACCTTATTAGAAAATCATTTGGAAAACTGCTTTAGTAGCTACAGAAAATCTTCCCAGCTGGTACAAGTCAATACAGAAATGATTTTTAAGACTTCTCATAGGTGTCAGGAAAAGCTGTTTGCTTAAACTCTGACTCACATAGTTTTCTATGAACATCTTCATCGCTGGAACTGATAATAGAATGACAGCTTTGTCTGAATGTTAATTAGCTTGGGGATGAACACACGTCTATGTAAAGGTATTACCCGTCGCGGTTAAAAAACATATTGCTTACTTCCCATTGCATCCAGGCTGCATCCCCTCCAACCATTTTGAGGTTAAAAATACAAGTTTGTATTTTTTTTTCTCTTCACATAATTTTCCTGCTGGTGGGTCGCCAGTGTCAGGAGCAACCGTCCTCGAGCTCTGAAGGTACAGTAAGATTAGTGGTTGTAACTCGGAGGCAGGGTTTTAGTACTTTCTATTTCAAATTCAGTCAACACTTAACCATTTGTGTCACCTAGAGGTGGAGATTTATCATTCCCGCTGTTCCGGGAGAAATGTGAGGTCTTGGCCTTGGGCCTTTGGAAACAAGGGGCAGTGCGTTTTTTGCATCAGGGGGCACGGAGGGGCATTGCTCTGGGTACTTTCCTGTGCATTTGAACTTTGCCAACAGTATACTAGAGGTGGGTTTGAGGTGGTGTTTCTGTTTCCTGGCACTTATCCCCTGCTCCCCCAACCTCCTGCCTTACTCTGTTCTCCTGTTTCTATCAAGGAGGAACTTTTCTCAACTCCTTTTTGTAAATACAAATCTGGGCTCCTTACCAGGGTGTCAAACAGCCAGAGAATTTAATCTAGAACAGGTTTAGGTATAAGCCTATTAAGTGGTCTTCTGTGTCCTTTGAAATTCTGATTAGCCTGGGAGCTGGCCTTGTTGAAAGCCACAGTCTTGCATGGAAGGAATTATGCTCCTAGCTACAGTTGGCCAGTAGGATGGTGTTTTTGTTGTTGGTTTTGGAGTGTTTTGTTTTGTTTTGTTGAGCCCTACCCAGGATCCTTTCTCTTCACTCACTATTCTTCCCTATTTAAGAGTTTTTAACCTTGTGTGAGAAAGGCTCAGTGAGTAAACATGAGAGTAAATCTATCAGTTCTGTATCAGACCACAAAGTCTTCTCACTGGATTACTGTGTGTCATAATACTTCAGAGTTAGGAACTATGTCTTCTTTTTTTTTTTTTTTTTTTTTTTTTTTATAAATTAATTTTTATTGGTGTTCAATTTACCAACATACAGAATAACACCCAGTGCTCATCCCGTCAAGTGTACCCCCCAGTGCCCGTCACCCATTCACCCCCACCCCCCACCCTCCTCCCCCTCCACCACCCCTAGTTCATTTCCCAGAGTTAGAAGTCTTTATGTTCTGTCTCCCTTTCTGATATTTCTCACACATTTCTTCTCCCTTCCCTTATATTCCCTTTCGCTATTATTCATATTCCCCAAATGAATGAGAACATACACCGTTTGTCCTTCTCCGGTTACTGTGGCCAAGTTCAAAAAGGGTGTTGCCTGAGTTCTCCTCTGGGATTTTGATGGAATCTTGTCTCACATTTAGATCTTTCATCTATTTTGAGTTTATCTTTGTGTATGGTGCAAGAGAGTGGTCCAGTTTCATTCTTCTGCATGGAACTATGTCTTCTTGATGGCCAAATCCCTACTTCCTAGAACTGCAGCCGGCACATTGCAGGCATTTAACAAATATCCGCTGAACGAATGAAAGACTCAATGATGGTTTGGCTAAACTTGAGACCACCGTTGCAAGCTGAAGATGATCACTTATTTTCTTTATTTATGATCAAGTTTGAACAGCAGAGGCTAACCTAAATGTCTTTCGAACCATCAGAGTGCTAGAAAGCTATTTTATTATTGTAAGCAGACAGGTCCATCTTTGTGGGAATATCATCTCCAGGTTTGGTGAGGCTGAACTACATGATAAAGGCAAATGGTCCACCTCTGAATCCATCTTCCTGGTACTTCTACATGGACCAAAGGATTTTTGCATTGTCGTAGGGCTCTACTATTTCATTAATTCAAAGGAGGAGACACCAAGAATCCTTTGTTTTCTATGGATGATCCCCATTACCACGTCTGCTGCTCCCAGTTAGACTCCTAATGTTCCTGCTGCACTCTTTCCACTACGGCTTCAGAATCCAACGGTTAGGAATTGAGCAGCATTTGCTTCTGTGCTGGCTCACACAGGTCTTCCAAACAACAAAGAGGCTCCAGACTAAGGGAGTAAATTAGAACTCGTGTCGACAAAGGCAATTTGGAAGGAAGGGTGACAAGCTGGATCTTTTCCACTTTTTATTATAATCTTCCCTCATTTTTAGTTTCCTCTCCATCCTTCACTTGTTTCCATTTTTTCCTTTTCTTGCTTTTGCCGTTTTTACCATTGTTTCTTCTTCTTCTTCTTCTTCTTCTTCTTCTTCTTCTTCTTCTTCTTCTTCTTCTTCTTCAATGTCATTCTAAAGAACTTTATTAACTTTGTCTGGATAGGGATCCCTGGGTGGCACAGCGGTTTGGCGCCTGCCTTTGGCCCAGGGCGCGATCCTGGAGACCCAGGATCGAATCCCACATTGGGCTCCCGGTGTATGGAGCCTGCTTCTCCCTCTGCCTATGTCTCTGCCTCTCTCTCTCTCTCTCTCTCTCTCTCTCCCTCTCTCTGTGTGTGTGTGTGTGTGTAACTATCATAAATAAATTTTAAAAAAAATTAAAAAAAAACTTTGGATAATTCTTCAGCCAGTGCTGTTTATCTTTCTTTCTCTATAAAGACCTTAAAAAATTATTTCCTTTTCTGAATATCATGTTCAAATCATTTTTGATCAAATCATTTTTTAGACATTTATCCTTTCCTTCTGCCTCTTTAAAAATCGATCAAATATATATCTAACAACTTATCAGAGCTTCTGATTGGCATGAAATAGTGAATATTAATGTTGATACTCTATCCAAAGTCAAGAAACTTGAAAGTTGGTCTTTTAGGTAACTTATGAAGCCTGAATCTAGGTGATCTTGCTGACTACTCAGGCAATGACAAAGTGTTTTTAGTTAAATTTATCTTTTACCTTGTACAGAATGAACACAAAGAAAAGGAACCAATGGCTTATAAAACAAGATGGTCATGACTGAATAATTAAAGAAAATAAAACATAGATTTATATTACTATATTGAAATTATTTCGCAAAATTAACTCATTTTATTGCAAATGTGATGCTGCCTGGTAGTCTTACATCTTCGTTGCTAACACAGGGATGATGGCATTTCCCCTCAGGGAATCAAAAATGAACAAACAAAAATACACTAATAATTTGTCCTATAGGAAAAAAAAATATCCTCTAGGAGTGTTATTAGTAACTTTTAGAAGCTTATAGACACTGAGTTAGTAACAACTTGAGGACTTGAGGACTTTTTCCTTTTATAATCTTAAATTGATGTGTTGCAATGTTTGTTATAGTTCCAAAATCATTGGAGGGCTTTCCTGAATTCAGTTACAGGGCTAGAATGTATTTCTGAGCAATTAAAAACATTCATTTATATAAAATATAATAAATTTTTAGATGCAAACAATGTTTATTAAATACAGGAGGAGAATGTTCTTTTCATGTCTTTTACGTTTTGCTGGCTACATCCCTGAGAGGCTAAGTGACCTTATAGAATACCTTACATTTTCCACCAAATTTAGCAATTACTAGATGAATTATTCTTATCTATCTTGCACAAATGCGGAAGGAAATTACGTTCATTAAGTAATTCCAAACAGAACTATATTAATTGAATAGATCTGTTGTTGCAGCTTATTTAAATCCAAAGGATAGTGGTAGGCAAGGCACTGGATATAACCCAACAAGTTCTATTCATCTGTTACATTAGTTTGACTCTTTAAGACTGGGAGAAAAAGACAGACACCAATTACTCTCAGTAATGAGGATTCATGGTACAGATACAAGGAAATAACTATCTTTTTAGGCAGCCTGATACTCCTGGCTCTAGACCTTCTGAAAGGGAAAAAGACACCACACAAAAGGAGACCCTCCATTTGGAATACAGCCTAGCCATGTGACCTACATCATAATTTGCATCTTCATTCCCCTAAAGTAAAGGTGCTTTGCCCCCCTCTCACGTGGAATATCCCTTTGGACCAACTTTCAGGTCAAGCTGTCTCAGAGACAGAATGGCAGAGGGTAGAATGGCAGACAGCTGGTTTCACCCAACATAGAAGATGCTAGATAGGGGAGCTTAATGCAGACGAATATTTCTTGATTCTGTTTTTTTTTTTTTTCCTTAGCAAGAAAGAGTGCTAACAAATGATCACTTGGAAACTTCATGGCTTATTCAATACAAGCGTGGGTTGCAAGGAGGCTAGATAATTTCCCTCAATTATCTGGATGAATCAGGCAAAGTTGTTGGTACTTGACCTCCAAAATGAAGATAATTAGAGCTTAACGGACTGCTTCAGAAGGACAAAAAGTCTTGGATTTTTATTTTCAAAAGGATTACCAATAGACTTATGTATCATGTGTGAATTGTAAATGCAGCCTGAAGTAAGGCTCACTTAGTAAACACCAAAACAGCTTATAGGAATAGACTTTCCATCTCAGTCGCCCTCAGGTTTCTTACCCGTAACATAGGGGACAACAGCAGTAGCTCCTGGGGAGGTGGTTGTGAAGAGTAAATGAGTTCATCCACATAATGCTCTCAGAACAGTTCCCGGTGTGCTCAGCACTTCCTATGTGCCAGGCATTACGCGGTTACTAATAATCGCAAAAATGAAACAAACAACATCGTATGCCAACAGAGGAAAGCAAAGATCTCCGAAGAAGGTAGGAATCCTCGATCTGCTTTGTTAAGATTCAGTTTTTTTAAAGACAGAGACGGGAAGGCTCTGCTCCTCGCAGTGTGTGGTTGTATACCAGCGGCAGCTGCCTTAGGTGGGCGCTCACTAGGGAGGCAGGATGTCAGGGGCGCCCGGGGCGCCCGCCCGGGGTGAAGCATCGGCTCTTGCTCTCAGCCCAGCTCAGGTCTGCAAAACTGCTGCTTCCCTCCCCTCCTCCTTCCGCCCCTCCCCCGGCGGGTGTGCACACACACTCTCTTTCTGTCTCAAATAAATAAATAATTTTTTAAAAAAACCCAACAAACCAAAATGCAGGATCTCAGGCCCCGGCGCGACCTCGTGCACGCTGGTCTAAGTCTCACCCGCCAGCATTTTCTCCCCGGAGGCTCGGTCTCCAGGTTCCACCGCGAATCCTATTACGTTAGACGTGGGAGGCGCTCACGTCCCCGCAGCGTCTTGCACACACTTTGCAAAAGAGGCGACAGAGAAGCCCGGCCTGGTTGGCGGCCGCAGCGTCCAGGGCCTGCCCGGCTGCCCAGGCGCAGCCCGCGTCCCCCGGTCCCGGCCTCTCCGGCCCCGAAGCTGTTCCTTCCGTCCCCGGGGTCAGGGCGGTCAGGGCCCCCAGGCTTCTCGGGAGACGCGCAGGGTGCGCGCCCCCCCCCCCCCCCCCCC
The DNA here is from genome assembly GCF_905146905.1 of Nyctereutes procyonoides. Lineage (NCBI taxonomy): Eukaryota > Metazoa > Chordata > Mammalia > Carnivora > Canidae > Nyctereutes > Nyctereutes procyonoides. Next base: position 9,232,203 of record NW_026575132.1, read on the forward strand.
GAGCCCAGCTGTCTGCTGCTGCTCGCTCCCTCCGCATGGTCGCCGCGCCCGCCTCCCCCTGCAGGTGCGGGGTGACCTCCGCCTCGGGCCCCGCCTCCCCCTGCAGGTGCGGGTGACCTCCGCCTCGGGCCCTGCCTCCCCCTGCAGGTGCGGGGTGACCTCCGCCTCGGGCCCTGCCTCCCCCTGCAGGTGCGGGGTGACCTCCGCCTCGGGCCCTGCCTCCCCCTGCAGGTGCGGGGTGACCTCCGCCTCGGGCCCCACCTCCCTCTGCAGGTGCGGGGTGACCTCCGCCTCAGGCCCTGCCTCCCCCTGCAGGTGCAGGTGACCTCCGCCTCGGGCCCCTCCTCCCTCTGCAGGTGCGGGTGGGGGGGTGGGCGGCCGCGGACTCCGGGGCGCTGCAGTGCTTGCGGGGCGGCGGCAGCAGCAGCTCCTGCTCCGAGGAAATTCGGGTGGAGGGAATCAGGTGACGATGGGACACGCTCTTCTCACACGCGCACCCCCCGCACCGCCGCACCCCGCAGGCACCCCCCGCTCCCTGCATGCACCCCTGCACACGTGCGTAGCCCCCATAAACACATTCACCCCCCCACACCGCACATACTCCCGCCACATACGGAAACCACACCACACGTGTACGTACGACACACCCCCACACACACACCCCTCACACGCACACACGCACGCTCCTCTCCCAAGGACAAATATCAATTCTCAGAGAAAGTATGACCTGAATCCGTGTTTTCCGGGGGCGCCTGGCGGCCCAGCGGTGGAGCAGCGGCCTTGGGCCCAGGGCGTGACCCCGGGGTCCCGGGTTCGAGTCTTCGCGGGGTCCCCTACATGGAGCCTGCTTCTCCCTCTGCCTGTGTCTCTGCCTCTCTCTGTGTCTCTCATGAATGAATAAATAAAATCTTTTTAAAAATCAGTTAGTGTTTTCTGAACTGTCATCAATGAGCATATTCTCAAGTGTCCATGAGGACATTTTCAAAACAAAAGGGAACTTAGTTTAAAAACACTGGTGTGAACCACAAGAAGACGTAGAGCTCTCTCCCTAATTGCCCCGTAATTGCTCAAACCTTCCTGTCCCACAATAGGGATATTTTATATGTGTCACAGCCTCATCCCCGCCTCATAATACAAGGTGACACCCATCTCCTCATGGCTGCTTCCCTGAGCACCCCCCTCTGGGTGAGGAGGCGCTTAATCTCCCCTTCTTCTTGGTCTCTGTGTCTCCATCTCTCTGTGAACCCACCTGTCCAGAGGGACAGGAGGGCTGCGGCCTTGGGGCCCCCAGTGCAGCAATGGTCTGGGGTCTTGCTCTCCTTGGAGGCCACTGGCGTCACATTGGGCCCCTTTCTTGTCTGGAGTTGAGTTGACTGAAGCATTGACGGGTCCCTGAGGAATTCAGATGGAGCGCAGGGAAAACTCTTCTTTCTATGGTACCAGGCTTGAGATGTTTGCAGACATTTTCCCAAATTCTAAAAGAAAACCATCTTTTAGAGTGTGTGATGTAGCAAAAGAAATACAGAATGGATGTTCCTGAGACCTGGCAATGCACCTCCTTTCTCAGCCTTGAGCCCCTTAACTATAAAATGAGTTAAAATCCTTCACAGTGCTGAAAAAACAGCATGTTGTGCTTAAATATATAGTATATGATTTATTTTATGTTTTTTCATACTACTTATTTTTTTAAATTTATACTCTACCTGTCTCAGAATGGATTTAAGGGGCTTTACAAGGATCCATAAAAAATAGCGAAATAGCATAAATTAGAAATATGTGAAGAACAAAAGGCAAAAGCAAAGACAGGAACACAAAACGAAGCCAGGCTGTGGCTACCACGTTCAGGTGTCCGTTAAGGCCTTGCTCTCTTGCTTCAGGAAAATGCTGCAGATTGTTTTCACACCCAGGCAAGGCGTGTGGAAGGTAAGGGACATAACTCTCCCTATAGACCTGGCAGCCAGTGATAGCATCTGCACAAGGGTGCGAGATCTTCTGTTTCTAAGGGTCACTGACCTGCCAAAAATTTCATCAAGGACTTCGTATGAGTCAAAGACTTCTTATTAGTGGGGAGTGATAGATGCAATAGTTCTTTATATTTCTTTTTCATTTAAAAGAAGGCATCTTCTACACGAGAATATTCAATAAATTAGTCCACACAGGAATTCCAGTTCCATCGCGTGGTCAGTGAAGAGGGGACAGCATCCAGGGGCCAGAACACACTGTCGCAGAGAGAAGGGACACTCGGCCACTGCTCTGAGGAGCTAGGAGGCTCGGGGTCTTGGGTTCAAAATGACTGAGTGGGCGGGCTGATTTTAAAATAAGGCAACCGGATGTTGAAATCTGATTTTAGAACAAGGGCTCACGAGACAGGTCAAAAAGTGATGCCCGGAAAGGCTTTTGATGTTTGCCGCCAGTTCTGCTGCTGCGGAGGGTGGGAAATACCTTTACTCTACGGACAAAGAACTAAGACCACAGACATCACACAGAAATGAGATAAGGTTCTTATCTCTCTTGTCTCATCCTTTGCTAGCCTCCAGGCTCCTAGACACACCCTCAACTATATTCTCACACACATGCACACACTCACGTACACACTTATCCACCCGCGCACATACACATTCATACGTACACACACTGAGCCTTTGCAGAGTGCACAGGCCATGCTCCCACTCACGTCCACTTTCAAGCATACGCTGAACCCCTCTTTGCAAGAGTTTTCTCCCTTTCTCTATCTCCACTACCCTCACTTTTCCCAGCAAACCCCCCTTGTCGCTTAGGATCCACTCCAAGGGCCACTTCCTCCCAGAAGCTTTCTTTCTGAATCCCGGAGAGATTCGAAAAGTCTCCTGTGTCAGAGCACATCAGCCCAGGCCCTGCAGACGCCCCTCGCGCCACCTGTACATGCAAGTACACGGAGTGAGCCCAACTCAGAGAAAGGCCCAGAGATGCAAAAACTCAGATGGATAGCAACAGATGGGATATTTATTTATTTTAAATGATTTTTGCTGGGAGAGCCACATACGATGTATATCTTATTTCCAGAGAAGTCTTGGGGAAACAGCTGTCACGCGGCTTCATTCCAGAACTCTAGGACGGTGCAAGCACTCTAACGCAGGACAGACGCAGCCTAAACAGCAGGCCACAGTAGAAAGCCACCTCGACCGCAGCTCATTTTACCCTGTAACTTCTTCTGAACACGAGGGGAAATGTTCCCTACAATAAAACAGTGCAGTGACCTTTGGGTATTAAATCAGGTTTCATGCTCCAGGACTATGATCAAAATATCCTCATGCTATTTTTTTTTTCCTTTCTGAATGGCACCAAAGTGCTTTAAGAAAATTTACGGGATTCTTGAAAAACTAATGAACCCTCATAGCCTCGGGTAAGTTGCTGCGAAATTTAATTTCTGCTAACCTACCTGAGATTGCAAATGGCAAAATAAATACATGGTTCTTACCTGTCTGCTGCATTTCTGTTTTTCTCTCCTGACCCACACTCTAGAGTGTGTCATACTCTTGCACAAGGCTCAGGGATGCCCAGCGTCTTATGGTGACTCCCGGCACCTGTGACATTGACTTTTGTCCGTCCTGGCTCATGGGAAGAGAGAGTCATGGTTCACCCTTTGCAAGCCCATTCATCTTGTTAAGAAGTTCATTTAATAACATTTTTTTCTCAACTGGAATGAAAATCAACTTGTTTCTGAGAGTTTGACCACTGGGGAAAAAAAGATACTTAGAATTATATAGAACATTTTAGAAGCATTGCATCTGTACATTTAAGCATTTATTGCAATTTATGTATGTATGTATGTATTTATATTTTTGCTGCCTATAATCTAGTTCTTCCTTTTTTGACAACAGCACCCTAATGTCCTTTTGGTGAGTTACCCTTCTTCCCTGTATGGGCCCTTGGTAGCACCATCAATCAAGGCATGCTGCCCTCCCTTAGCCAAAGGACAGCTCCTTGAGATAGTTGAGACCAATTCTGAGTTAACGGATGGAAGAACAAAATAGTTGGCACTGACCCATTGCCAGGCTGGGACCCTGATGAATTAAGCTACAATTTGGGGCTCTACGTTAGTTCCTGTTACTTCATCCTCCAGAACTACCTTGATTGCTGTTCCCTTCCCAGTTTATTTTGTCAGTCTTCCCATCAATTCTGTGAGCAACTGATATACCTTTAATATATATATATATATATATATATATATATATATATATACACACACACACACCACACACACACACACACACACACGCATATATTTCTGCTTAATAAGCCAGAGTAGGTTTCTGGAGCTTGGAAGCAAAGAATCTTTATTACAAAAGAATTTGCAGCCCGATAGGATATTGAAGACAAAGATAAGAAATGTTACAAAAAATTAAAAGAGAGAGAGAGAGAGATGATAGCTCAGTGTATTAACAGGGAACAGTGGAAGGATAACAGCTAGCACCATGGCCAAAATCATGCCACAGGCCCAGTCTGGGGAGAGGACCCCGCTTTAGCCGAGTGCTGTCGCACACCCTGGCTCCTGGATGCTACTGCTGCCATCGTGGCCACCGCTGTTTCTGAATAATCGACATGGTTGCTGCCCTCTGTACCGAATGGAACTCTGCACGGACCCGAGTCCGAGATCCGGGGGCTATATATACTTGACAGTCGGGGTCACATGTTCACGCTGCAGCTATCCAGGAGCGGGGGGTTCTCTGCCTCCGAGCAGCTCCAGTGGAAGCGTGAACTCGATGGCGTAGAGCTCTGCATATTTGGCAAGGAGATAGGAGGTTTTGCTGCAGGGGCAGCTCACATCTTCAATTTTCAGGACATGTATTTGGGTGGAGTCAGAAATGAGTCAAAAGTAAGGTATTCCAGAAAAATTGCAGCCATGTAATTGATGGTAGAATTTCAAATTAATGAACTTCATCAGACAGTCAAAACTAGACCTGGATGGAACATATAGAATGAAAACCAAAATGATTGATTAATAAATACAGGACTCATAAATTTATTTCCACATTAGAAGCCCTGAAACAAAGGCATCCAGCTAAGCTACACCTGCATTCCTGACCCACAGAAACAGTGAGATGATAAATGTTTGCTGTTTCAACAAGCTGTTTTAGAGTAATTTGTTACATATCATTTGGTAACTAATATACACCCCAATTAAAAGGCAGGGATATTTAAATGGAATAAAAAACAAGACTCAACTAGATGCGGCCTACAAGAAACATACTTTTATAAAGACACAAGTTAAAAGTAAAAGTATGGAAAAATCTGTCAGGTTATCATTAATCAAAAGACAGCTTGAGTGGCTCTATTAATAACAGATAAAATAGATTTCAGAGCAAACTATTACCAAGGAAAAAGAGAATTGTATCATAATGATGATGGAGTCAATTCATCAAGAAGACATAATATTCCTGTTTATGTACCTAATAAGAGAGCTTCAAATATACAAAGCAAAAATTGATAAATTACAAAGAGAACTAGATACATCACAATTATACTGAGGCATTAACACCCCTTTGTCGAATAGAACAAATAGAAAATAAATAAGGTTATAGAAGACTTGAACAATACTCTCAACAGATTGATCTAATTGATCTATGGAAAACTCCACCCCCAAGAACCAAATATACATGCTTCTCCAGAACATCTACCAAGACATTCTGAACCATAAAATAAGTCTCAGTAGCTTTGAAAATATTTAATTCATACAAAGTATCTTGTATACAGTCAAGTCAATAACAAAAAGTGAGCCAGAAAATCACCAAATATTGGCTACTAAATAACACAGTATTAAAAACAAACAAATTCACAGGACAAAAAAGAAATCAAAAGGGAAATAATATATTTTGAACTGAATGAAAATGAAAACGCAATGTGTCAAAATTTGTGAGGTGTAGTTAGGAAGTGCTTGGAGGGAAATTTATAGCTTTAAAGGTGTATATTAAAGAAAAGAAGGAAGGTTTCAAATCAGTGATCTCAGCTTCCACATTAAGAAACTGGAAAAACAAGAGCAGAAATGAAAAAGTAGTGTATAAAAGAGTATTTAGAAGTAACGAGTAAGTAGTAAACATTAGAAAAAAGAAATAATTAAGATTAGAGCAGAAGTCAATGAAATAACAAATGGAAAAACAATAAAGCAAATGAAGGAACCAAAAATTTATTCTTTGATAAAAGTGATAATATTGATAGTCTAACTAAGCTACTATAGAAAAGAGACAGAAGGCACAAATTGCAAAATTATCCTATGTCTATTAGAGAAGTAAATTTTTTAATACAGAAATTTTAATGCTCACAAAGAAAACCAATCCCAGTTGGCTTTCTGGCAAATTCTACCAAACATTTAGGGAAGAAATAATGTCAATTCGATGTAAAGTCTCTCAGAAAATTGAAAAGAGAGAAATACTTTTTAACTCATTCTATGAGGCCAGAATTATTTCGATACCAAAATCAGGCAAAGATATTACATGAAAACTGTAAACCGAATCCCATATGAACATGGGCATAAAGATTTTTAACAAATTTTAGCAATTTGAGTTCAACAATTTGAGTTCAAAGTAATGCAGCATGGCTGAGCGTGACTTATATGAAAAATGCAGGGTTGATTTGAACTTTGACAATCATTCAATGTATATCACCATATTAACAGATTAAAGAAAAAAATGTATGATTATTTCACTCGGTGAAGAAAAATCATTTGTGAAATCCCAATCTATCCTGATAAAAACTCTGTGGAGCATGCTAGGAATTGAGGGAATCCACCAAAAAAAGAAAAAAAAAATACGAGCATCATACTTAGTGGTGAGGACTAAATGTTTTCCCCCAAGATTAGGAACAAGGTAAGAACATTCCCTCTCATCACTTCCACTCAATGCTGTACTAGAAGTTCTAGCCAAGCCAAGCAGCAGAGCAAAAAATAGAAGGTATCCATACTGACAAGGAAGAGGTAAAATGGTCTGAAGTCTCAGAAGACTATGATGGTCTTCAGAGAAAATCTGGAAGAATCTACAAAAAAAGCATTAGAGCTACTGAGTTCCAGGATGTAAGGTCAACATACAAAATCGGCTGTCCTTTTCTATATTAGCCGTGAACAACTGGATACTGAATTTAAAAAAAAACTATCAGTTATCAAAAAATATGGCTTTGGGATAAACCTCACAGAAAGATGTGTAATATCTGTTAACAGTTCTAAGAAAAAGCAAAAAAGATGTTAATTAAATGCAGATCTATGCCATGTATTTACAAGCACAGAGGACTTTATTAAAGTTTGAGGGAAATAGATGGCATACTTATTTTGGCAACACACACATAAACCTAGAATATTAGAACTTCAAGTTCTTTAACCTCAATCTGGTGGACCCATCGCTGGAGATTTCTCATTCGCAGGCTTTCATCAGAGCTCAGAGTCCTGCTCAATGCTGGTTTCCCCTTCTCCTTTGTACCGGCCCTGCTGCCGTTTCTCCCCCAGACTCTTCCTTCTGCCCCTTCCTCCAATTCTGATGAATTTTTTTTTGATGAATTTTTTATGAGGTTTGTTTGGACGGTTTGTTTCACTATGCTTTCATACTCTACCCTGAAGATGTCATCTTCTATGCATATCAAAGATGTTTGCTAAATGCAAACACTTCTGTCTAAAGGAACTCACTGGGCCAGCTGTTAAAATATGAATTGTTTCTCCCCACCACAGGCAAAGAAGAATGATAAACAGCACAAAATTTGGAAACTTCTGTACACAGATTATAAGATCTATGCTTTGAAGGGGTTGAATGTTTTTATTTCAAAGAAGTTTCACTATAATACACTTGGGAGGCTCATTTAAGTAGTTACTTAATGAGCTAAGGCACTGATTAAGATAGATGTGTTTGTTGCTGCTTCACTAATAAGAAGCAAATGGAAAAGTTTATATTTATGTGTGTGTAAGACGTAAGTACGAGCTACAGATGTATATGTGTGTGTGTATGTAATGCATTGAGTACTTTGCCAAGTGATGTGTATCAAGTATCTCATAATCCTCACCATCAGGAGGTAGCTACTGTTATTTCCTTCATCTCACAGATAAGGAATTGAGGCTGAGAGAGGTGAGGTGCCTCACCGAAAGTTCAATAGTTAGTGATAGAACCTGTCTCCAGCAGCATCCCTGCTCTTAACCCTGTGATCTATCCCCACCGAAGGACATATCCTAAAATGCTGGTAGTGGGCATATCTGGGGGCAGGATGACAGTTGATTAAAAGGTCCCTTTCCAGATTTGCCAAATTTCCTACAAAGAACATATATTATATCTGTAATAGGAAGTCTGCTCCCCCAGCACCAATAAGTGTTATAAAGAGACAACCACACTGGTTTCATAGCTGACTGAAGGTGCAGTTGCTTTTTTATGAAAAAAGTCAACATTAAACTAGAATAATAGAATATTAATGCCTGCTATTTTGTATAGTGTTTTATAAAATACAAGTTCATTCACTTGCATTATCTCATTTAATCCTTGCAATAAGTCTGTGGATTCCAGAGGGTAAATATGATGAAATATAATTATCCACTCACCCCCTTTCTTTTGTCAAATGAAGGTCAGAGAATGAACTGACTCTTTACTCTCATCCAGTCATGGAATGGCCTAGCTGGACTGGAAGCTTCCTGAGGACCAGGGCCCCGTCTGAAATGTCGCCATGGCTGTATCTCCAGCCCCTGGAGTATGACACACAGAACACATCACATAGCAGGTGCTGAACGGATATTGGTTGATGAGTGAGTGAAACCCAGTGCCTCACTCTTAGACATGTCTTCTCCCCGTTGAACTCTGTCTCTGGTCAGCTGAGGTAGACTTTTTTCATTGCACTCCCCAGTCGGGCCTACAGGGACCCATCATCTTCATCACCGCCCTCAAAAGGAGTTGCAAGGAAAAACTGAAAGACTTCGAGAACTGTCTAAGTCCTGCATATGTGGGGAAGCGTAAAATATGCAGAACATAAAATTCACCATCCTGACCATTGTAAAGTATATAATCCGGTGGCATTTAGTACATTTGCACTTTTATGCAACCAACACCACTATCTAATTCTATGATGGTGTCATTCCCCCAAAGGAAAACCCAGGCCCCTTCAAGTAGTCACTCCCCATTCCTCCTCTCCTCCAGCCTCTGTCCCTCTGGATTCACCTGTTCTGGATATTTCATATAAATAGACTCATAGAATATGTGACCTTTGATGGATTCTTTCACCTGACATAATGTCTCACTTCACAGTGCACGGACCAGCACTTCACTCCTTTTGATGGCAGAATAATAGTCCATGGCATGGCTATACCATGTAAGCATTTTTTTAAAGGTTGACAATGGGTCTAGTAGAGCAGAAGACTGGGCTGTAGAAGAGGAAACAAAAGCATCTGACTTGGACTTCCAATTTAGGAAGAGTTTCTTTAAGGAGATGCCAAGAAGGAGGGCACCTGGGTGGCTCAGTTTGTTGGGCGTCTGACTTCAGCTCAGATCATGATCCTAGGGTCCTGGGATCGAGCCCTGCATTGGGTTCTCTGTTCAGTTGAGAGCTTGCTTCTCCCTCTCCTTCTCCCCTCCCCCTGCTGGTTTTCTCCCTCCTTCCCTCCCTCTCTATCTCTCTCTCTCTCAAATAAATAAATAGAACCTTAAAAAAAAAAAGGAGATGCCAAGAAGGTATTCTCTCTCTGTGTTTGCAGAGGACAGAGTCAAAGGAAACCAATGAGAAGGGAAACAAGAGATTCTGGGCTGAGATTCAGGGAGGATCTTCCTGAAGATCAGGGCAGTTAAAACAGGAAGGCACAGTAGAGAGGGAGCTGTGGAATTGGAATCTCCGACCTTCGGAGCGAGAAGGGCATCTCTTCATCCCAGATGCATATTTGTGGGGCATTCACCACCTAAAAGTAGGGGAGGCATCCAGGCGACGTTTCAAAGTCATGCTCACACTGTAATTCTAGGACCATGAGAAGGAAAACTCAAAGAACAGAAAAGTAAATCACGGAGGGTTTATGAAGACACAAAACTGACCATTCAGGTAACTGTATAAGTAGCTTAAAATTATGTAAATTTGGTATAAAGATAGAAAGGGGCAGGTGACATTTTGACAGAAAAAACAAATTAATTAATGGAATAAAGCAGCAATTGATGGCCTTGATTATAATTTATGGTGCAAAGAAAAAGGTCAACTCATCTTCTGGATTTTATTTGGATTAGAGATAATTATGTTTAGGTAAAAAGAAATGAAACTCCTAATTGCAAGATAATGTCAGTTCTTTAGAGAACATTTGGTGCCTCCCCCAAAAGAGAAAAGAGAGTACAGTTATTATTTCCTTAATTTCAAACTCAAGTTGCATATAAATTACCTGGAAGGGAAAATTAGCTCTGAAGATTAAAAATATTGTAAATTCTCAAATCATTAGACTTCGATGCTTTAAGAAAAACACCCACCAGTGCTTTCAAACCAGTTTTAAGTCCTAATCCTTGCATGCTTAAATAAACATTCCACACACAGATGCAGTGTGTGAAGCGGGCTCGGCTTTAAGAGAGGAAAGATTACGTTTCTGTGTTTACCCAAGAGCCAGCTAAAACACATTCCATTTGGCCCTGACACACAGAAATTAGAGTTTTAGAAACTGGAAAGGGAGCTTTATGTCTTTAAACACACAGGCTGAATGTGGTGTGTATTTCACGGATATCATGAGAAGTTTCTCTCTTCCACCTTTTTACTGAGCCATCAAAGAGGTGATTGTGTGAGCAAAATAACACAGTAACATGTCACATTCCATATACATCGATTTACCAAGTTCAGGAAGAAGCCTTCGCTCTTTCTGGACTAGTGATCAGCACTGGACCAGCATAAAAATCAGAGAAACTGAGAGAGTTCAAGGCAAATATGCATCAAAAATAAGCACCAAGAAGTCATCTTGGGGATACACTTTTACTTCCATTTACTTAGGCTCTGAAAAATTATTCCAGGGCCTCATCATGACTTTCAGGGCTTCTGGCAACTTGGTTTCGTAGGCCCCTTCCTGATTAAGAAAATAATAATAAAAATGACATTTTATGGCTTTGTTGGTACAGAGAGGAGTATAATCCAGGCTGGATTCATTAGTATATATTCATTATTACGGCTGTATTCAGGGCTTTTTTCCCCCCTGATTTTAAAGGAAATGAAAACTAAACCACTTTCTCAGCTCCCTGGAAGTTTTGGAGGCCATGTGTCTGTGCCTGCAGCACCCAATGGGCCCTGAGCCTGAGCCATCTGTCAACAGCTCTCTAGCCCATGCGACGAGCAGGGCTCTGGCCTGGGCCCTGGAGGGACAGCCTCCTTCTAGGGGAGGTGAGAAGCCTGCTGGGAACCACCAACGCAAGGGACGCTTCCAGTGCAGTTGGGTTGAGGGAAGTCGAGGGGGGAGAGGAGGCCAAGAGTCCGTGGAGGGTGGGGAGAGCCATGGGTGTGTGGGAAGGCCAGGGGGAAACTAGAGGACCAGGAGCTGGGGGTCATTTATCAGGCAGGAGGGGGTTGCTGCAGTCCCCGCTATTGTTTTAAGGGCTTGGGTGAGCTTGATGACAGTGAAAACCGTAAGAAGGAAAGAGATTTGAGAGAAAAAAACATAAAGTGCAGGAAGAGTAGGAAGTCCCTGACGATGCAGTGGTGTTGGGCGGCATCTTGTACCACGACTCTGAAAGTTTTAATGTCACATTAGTATGATTTCCTTGTGTCTTGGCCTTCAATATTTCATTTAAAATGTTCTCTATTTCCTCTTCCCACAAAAGGACAGGGCCAGACTTCTACGTATCATTAAAATGTTACTTCAGTTGAGCTATGTGACCATGTTTCCATCTTGTTCTTAGCAGCCAGCTCATTCCCCAACCCCCCACCCCCCCCAAACAATTTGCATTTGTAAATAGAAAAAAAGTGTCATTTAAAAGGAGATTGGTTCAAATTCATGTTCTGGGCCTTTTCTATTATAGCAGCCTGGGTAGAATGTCCTTGCCACCCACCACACGCTGGGCAGTTCCCTGGTAACAGCGAATAAATGACCTATTTGAAGGGGAAATTGAAATAAGCATTTCAATACTATTTTAAGTTTGGTTTCAAAACCATGTGCTCCTTCCTCTGAAACTGGCGCCGATCATGGTGGTAGCTTGTAGCACTTTGGTTTAACCTTCCAGATATTTTTAGTGTTTTCTCTGTGAAAATACCAATGTTCCAAAAAAGGGAGACAAGAGTGGAAAACCCAAGGCCCATCAGATGCTCAGAAATATGCCACAATGTAATTAATTATTTAGGGACTAACTTCCCAGGTCCTGTGCTAGGAAATTCATATGCGATGAAGACGGGGCCTATCGTCAGAGAGTTCACAGCCACTGGAGGGGAGAAAGGAGCAAGCCAGGTGATGACGGTGTGATGCAACACACATCTCTGCAGAGATGCCCCTGGGTGCGGCAGGAACACAGGGGAGGATTGCCAGAGCGGGGAGGGACAAGAAAGTGACTCAGGAAGGCTTATGAGAGAAAGTGATACTGGGGCAGACTGCTAGTTGCCTACCCAATATCCACTCCCTTCCTCATTAATCTAATGCCAGTTAGATTATTTATTCAGTGTGGCCATCTGCCGAGCTGAGAAGTTGCATTTCTCAGTCTTCCCAATGAGCATGTGACCAAATTCTGACCAATGAGATGTAAATAGGCGTTTTGATCAGTTTGTCAGGAAGATGCCTTAAAAGGGAGGACAGACAGCTGGAACTGTCCCTTTTGCTTTTCCTCCCCCCACCCCCCCCAATCTGGAATGAAGATGTAAGTAACCACAGGAGCTCCTGGAGCCTTCTTGTACCAGCAGGTGAACTTCAGGATAGGATCTGAGGACTGAGGATGGCAAAGCCGAACAATATAAAGACTCTGAGTTCTTAACTAGCATGGTGCCCACCGTAGAGCTTCTGGACTCCCTTTACATAAAAAATATAAACCCATATATCTTAGCTGTTATTACTTTGAGTTTTCTTAATCCTAAACTACATTGTGCTCATCGAGCTGAGGTTTGAAAAATGTATAGGAGTCAGCAGAGTAGAGAAGAGGTGGAGGATTTTCGAGACAGAGAGAGAACCTTTGGCAAAGCCACAGCAGCACCAAGGCATGTGGGACACAAAGAGGCTTGTAGGCAGTTCTGGTTGGAGTTCTAGAGGGTGAAGTTAGGGAGTGGGGCGGTTTTCCTCTTTCAGGCTAGCGACTTCTACCAATGCAGCAATCGTGTAGCCACACCAGGGGATTGCCATTGACTCACTGGTCCCAGCACACGGTGGGGAGCCTTGGTCCTATGGGGGTAGAGAGAGCACCTGTGCACTAATAGGAAGGAAAGAAGGGACGGAGCAGGTGCCAGCAAAGGTGTGTGCTCGGGACCTGCTGCTCTGGGTGAGCTGATGGTGTCTCTTTCCCCTGTGATGGAGGAGAGGGTGAGCCTGGAAGAGAAAGGATCTGAGGAAAGGAGAGGAAGTTTGAAACAGTTGCTGCTCATTATGTCCTTGTGTTTCTTTTTCTTTTTAAGATTTTTATTTATTTATCTGAGAGAGAGAGAGAGAGAGAGAGAGAGGACACAAGTGGGGGTGGAGGGCAGAGGGAGAGGGAGAAACAGGCTCCATGCTGAGCAGGGAGCCCAATGTGGGGCTCGATCCCAGGACCCCGGGATCAGAACCTGAGCCAAAGGCAGATGCTTCACTGACTGAGCCACCCAGGTCAGGTGCCTTGCCTTTGTGTCTTGGTTCACCCAATTTTCCCTAATTAAAATGATTTCATGGTAAAAGAAGAAGAAGAAGAAGAAGAAGAAGAAGAAGAAGAAGAAGAAGAAGAAGAAGAAGAAGAAGAAGAAGAAGAAGAAGAAATTTTTAAAATGATTTCATGGTTTCACTCTAGCTTCTTTCCATCTGATGCAGAACTTGCTTTGATTCCTGTCTTCCAATCCCCACCGCAGAGTCCCCTGAATACTGGGATGGCCCCGCTTCTCTGAAGTCTTCCACTGCAGTCATCATACACAGCGCCGCTTAGTGTTGTGCTTAGCACGGTGCCTCATGTATAACAGGCATTTGACGTGAGGTAGCTTTTAGCATTATTTCTACAATACATAGCATGCACTTAGTACGCACTCTTGATTATGGTGGAGCCAGTACTCAGGATCCCTGACCCAAGGGATCCTTCAGCTGGAAACTTCCTTCTATAACCCCTTGCCTCCTCAATGACCATACCATGTCTGGATCATGGGAGGAATCCCACTGCTTGCTCTGGTTTTGGACTAAGGATCCTAGAATCTGAGATGGAGATTGAGGCTCCACAAGAGTAGGAACTGAGTCTGTTCTTCATTTCAGGGTTCATCAATGTGAGGAACATATAGGGGGCACTCAATGCATATTTATTTGTTGAATGAATGGAAGGGAGGGAGGAAGGGAAGGGAAGGGAAGGGAAGGGAAGGGAAGGGAAGGGAAGGGAAGGGAAGGGAAGGAAGGAAGGGAAGGGAAGGGAAGGGAAGGGAACAGGAGGGAAGGGAAGGGAAGCAGAGGGCCTGAAGCAGCAGGGTTTCTCTTCGGCAGCAGTTCCTTTTCCTTTCACTTCCACTTGAATTACTGAAATAGCCCCATCCCCTCAAAAATTAGTACTTGCACATCCTTCAATCTGTGTAACTTAACTCATATCTTTGTCAATTTTGTTTTGACAGAACAGTAATTAAAAAACAAAGGAAGATCTTAGGGAAAAATAGAACTCCTAAAACGTTTTGGAGAAGGGTGCAGAGCAGGCCAAGTGAACGTCCAGCTCCTACCTGTGCTTAGGCAGGCACCAGTGACACAAAAGCAGGCTCTGTGTTCGTGCTCCACAAAGCACCTGATTCATGAGACAGCTTTGCAGGAATTTAATTAGTGAAGGAATGTGCAAAGCTTAAGCACTTCAGATGTCATTAAGCTTCGGGGAGGGGAGAAGGAGGGGAGGAAAGCCCAACAGATGTTTGATTCAGCCTCGTTCCTGCGAAACAGATCGTTGCGCACATCGTTTTTCTATTTGGGTAGCTCTTGGGTAAATCTTGTTAATGATATTTCATTCTTTCTGGAGCCTGGTTTAACATGTATCCAGGTTAAAGCAAGTAGATGTGCACCTTCTGCCTCACGAGGGGAAATAAGCTGCTTTTTAAAAAACAAATCTGGATATTTCAGGGTTGCTTTGTAAAGTCATTCTTTCAAAACATCGAATGACTGCTGATGTGTGAGTTGGATGAATGTGAATCTTTAGTCTCAGAAAGTTAAGTTATGGTCAATCTGTGAAAGGAGCTGCATGTTCTCAGTATTTAGCAGCACTTAGCTCCTCTTAAATCCCATCAGCATTCTCTGAGGTTGCTAGCCCAAGCCACTGGCCACCAGGGCAGCTTCCACCCCAGGCGAAGCTCTGCTAGAAAGGACCTGGGCTGGACTCCAATCTGCTGCAATGGACAGCATTTGCTGCTTTTTCACCAAAACTAAAACTCCCTTTCTACACAAAGGAACAGGCCACTAGGTTGGATGGCATCACTGAAACAAGAAATGCTAGTCTCGAGGCCATCTGATTTATCTATCTACCAACTCCTGTTTACAGCCTATTTGTCAGTGTCTATTCCAAGTTCTCTCTGCTGTTAATGTCTCAGGATACTCAATTTTGGGTGATAGAATTAGAAAAGGAAGGGAAAGATGCATACCAACTAGACCTGTTTTGAATTCCATGTGTAGGCTCCAACCGACTTTTGAGAAATTCAAAAGAGCAAGTTCCTATGACTTTTTTCCCTAGAAATGTTAGCATAATGGTGTCCTGCCACTGATTGCTCCCAAGCCTAAATCACACTCTTTCAAAGCATAATACTAACCACTGACGAGATGAAAAAAGAAAATCAGCAAAGCAGAGTTCTTGTCCTGGGCTCCTTGATTTCTGGACTTCTGCACTCCAAACCCTTAGAAATTAACACTTAACTACCTGCCACTCTTTTCAGGGCCACTTTATACTCTTTTCTGAAGTTAACCATTCTGGTATTTAGTAGTGTATTGTCACTGAGGTAATTGCTACCCAGAATAAAAAGGTTTTATTATATTTAGAAATGACACAAAATGTTTTTGACAGTTGGCTGTGTTTCTTCCATTGCCCTTCATGTGGGACATTTTTTTTTAATTGCATGGATCATTTTTAAAATTTACTCCCTCATTCAACCAATAACTATCTGTTGAGTGCCTACACCGTGTCAGGCTCCAGAACTTTGAGGGAGAGTAAGATGCAACCTCTGTATTCACAGTGAGGGCTGCAAGGAGAAGCACTCAGAGAGTAAGAGAGCTGAAGCTGGCCTGGGGCTAGTTGCACACGAGAAATCATAAAGAGTTGTCAGGATCTAGGTTACCTTGTACTGTTGTGTTGGTTGTGCACTGATGGTGGTGTCCAGGCAAAACAGCCAATGGGGCTTTGCACCAGTTTGAAAACACCTGGAAACCAGAGGAAGGGAACATTTTCCTAAATCTCACACAAGCAGTATACATGTTAGCAGTGAACTAGTCAGGATGCATACAATCATTATTAGCCATAGTTTTAAGGTAATTCTATTTTGTATTTTTACACAAAAATCTTTTAATCCTTGAATTTTTATTTTATATTCCTCAATTCAACTCTTATAGAGTTTGTAGACATTTCTATTGGATGATTAAGTTAATACATCAAGGGAAAGTGCATTTGTCTCACAGTTTTCATACTGCACGTGGATGAAGGAGCAATACTTCTATACCCCACTTTCAATAAGTATCAGAAAAAGCCAGTTGGTGATATTGCATGTACAATTTGCTGCATATTTAAACAAAACAAAACAAAACAAAACAAAAACAGGTTTAAAACACATTACATTTTTAAGTCAATAGAGGCGAATTTAAAACTTTAAAAGAAGATAGACTTGGGGTGCCTGGGTGGCTCAGTCGGATAAGAGTACAACTCTTCATCTCAGGTCATAATCTCAGGATCAGAAGATGGAGCCCCATGTTGGGTTCAGCCCAGAGTCTGCTTTGGATTTGCTATCTCCCATTCCCTTCCCCTCTGCCCTTCTCACTACTTGCACATATGGGCACGTGTGCACTCTCTAACTCTCAGAAAGAAAGAAAGAAAGAAAGAAAGAAAGAAAGAAAGAAAGAAAGAAAAAGAAAGAATTTTAAAGAAAAAGAGTATAGACTTCAAGAATAAAACTGTTTTGGCAAATGCTCTCTCAAATGGTAAGTTTTAAAGAAGATTCAAGACCTCTCCAGCTTTCCATCCCCGATCCGATGTGGGGCCTTGAAAGGTTTTGTGTTTCTGGTCTCTGCAGTTTTCCCAGCCTGTGGCCAAAGAGATCCTTGAAAGGAGGGCCACCTGGCCAGTAGATCACAGCCACTAAACTTTAAGGTATTTCTTTCACAAGATCACATAAGGCTGGGCCACCAGTATGTCACTGACTTGCTGATTTGGGATGATTCTCAATGATGTTGAGCACAGAAAAAAGTTAGGGCTCTGAACTCTGGATGGTCTGCTGCACAGTCTTGGGCTAGAGCTACATTTGTGGGACCCAGTTGGCTCTTGCCTTCCTATGTGCTGATCACGGTGCCATGGTCTATAGTACCCACATAGCCCCAGTGTCCTTTATTCTATGCACCTCTTCTGCTGTAGGCACCCAGGAAGGTCCCCTTACCCCTTCCGTGGGCTCTGTGCCACCTGTTTTACAGGCCCCCAAGGGTGCCTGTTCTGTGCTCCGAGAGCTTTTGAGGCTATTGACCCACTGCCCAATGAGCCCTTCTGAGTGATTCAGTCTTCTGTCTCCAGTGGATATGATGCTGTCTTGATCTTCAGGGCACATCTTTGTGAGGGACAAGCAATCCTTAAAGGAATAGGAATGCTCTTCTAACTCAGCTAAAGACTTGTTGCCTCTCTTACTCTCTGGTGATGGTGTACAGGGCTACATCAACATCAAAAGGGATACATTCTAGAAATTCATTGATTGTAGCCTAAGAGCACTATCACACTATGCTTATGCTATAAAATTCCGAAAAGAAAACCTTATATGACCAGAAAATAAATTATTGTTCACATTTTTTTCTGCATACTCCAAGTAAGACTCTGGCCTGTTTGGACATTATCAATGAAGCACAGAAACGATCTTTGAGAGAACCAGCAAAGGAAGTCTTTATGGGGGCAGGCTGCATGATGCAGCATCAGAAGTGATTCTGGGACAGACATTAAACAGAGGCCAAAGATCTACATTGTTTCAATATAAACTGGCCCTAAGGAGCTATATCATCATGGGTGATAATGGTATTATTACCTCTTACTTGTGGTGAAAGATATAAAAATTCACAGGACCTGCTCAGTCGACAGTTAAGAACACAAGGAAATGGCTCCTGACCTTGAGTAGGAAAACATGGTGTCTGGACATTATGAAGACTCTTTATTTAAAAGATTTTACTTATTTATTTGACAGAGAGAGTGTGAGAGCACAAACAGGGGAGCAGTAGAGGGAGAGGGAGAGGCAGGCTCCCTGCTCAATGGGGACAATCCTAGGACCCCAGGATCATAACCTGAGCCGAAGGTAGATGCTTAACCAACTGAGCCACCCAGGCACCCCTATCAAGACTCTTCATGCGCTGATTGGTCTGCAAAAAAAGACATAAGGGCTCCTTTTTTATCCATTAGTCAAAATCCTCATCACTTAATTACTCTACCTCACATGGGCCCATGAGTTTTGTCATTGTTTTTATCATCAAACTACTTATCTAGACAAAAATCCCAGAAAAAATATTTCCCTGGGCTCCACCTTGTCTCAGAGCAGCAGTGGGGGCACATTCTTGTGTCTATCCCCTGTTGCTGGGTGTGCTGAGGCTTGGGACTCCCCGAAAGGCCCCTAAAGAGGAGAACTCAGCCCCGGCCCCATGGGGCAGCGAGTTCCCCATGCACTTGTGATCTGAGGAGAGTGGCCACCAGTGTCCTCACAAGAGTGGCCCCAGTTGATGGCCACAGCTCGTTGTATGGACTGGTTTAGGGTTTGGGGTCTCTCATCAGTCCACGACTCATCCATCAAAGACCCCAATTCAGTCAGTTCTTGCTAGGGACCGGGAAATGCCGTCAGCACAGGACTTCACAAAGATGAATGAGACTTGCTTCACATCCCCTAGAGCTCCCAGTAGAGTGGGAGACAGATCAATGAGCAGGTGGTGCCACAAGCCAGAAGGACGGAGAGTACAGACTGGGCATGGGCAGGGCCTCAGGAGGGCCCACCGAAGGCCCTCGGCTGGGTGGCCTGGGCTAAGGCCTGAGGGTGAGTGTGGGGGGCAGGGGCTGAGCCAGGGGAGCTGTCGGCAGCCTTGTGCGTGCAGCTGGGTTGCAGGGAGGGCCTCGGTGAGGATGCACCCCCAGGGACAAAGGACCGGATGGCGGCCACCGAGCAACCCCAAGCTGCGGGCCCTGGATGGTGGAGAAGGACAGAGGCACAGGCGGTATTGAGCTTGGAAGTCGGCCTGGAAGGGGCGCCAGGGTGGCTCAGTGGGCTAGGCCTCTGCGTGGATGCGGGCCCTGACCTGGGGTCCCAGGGAGTCTGCTCCCCCCACCCAGCTCATGCTCCATCTCTGCAATAAAGGAAATCGTCCATCACATCTACCTGGAAAAGGTCAGATTAGGACCCAGGGAGAGACGGAGGGCGGAGGACGTGGGGGGGGGGGCTGTGCTCCAGTGTGTCCCCCACCCCTAGCTGGGGTAGGGAAAGAGGTAGGGCTGTGTCCGTGTGAGAGGTCCCATCCTAAGTGATGGAGGTTACAGGCAAGGAGACTGAGCCACCTTCTTGGGGAGGCTTCATTAGGAGGGCCGAATGATGCCATGATTAATAACATTCACTATTTATTAAGGAATTTTCGCGGACCATGTCAGGCACCACACTGAATGCCTTACTTACTTTTTCTCAGCCGATTTCAAACTTGGTGTAGATATTATCATCCCATTTTTAATAGGAAAATTGAGGCTCTGGGTGCTTCATTGCCCAAGACAACAAGGAGTCGAGGCAATCTGCCTGCATCTCCGAATGCGGCCAGCTCCTCACTGTTGGGCAGCCTTGCCTGGGAGAACCAAGGCTCAAAAGTCTGTCACGAGCTGTGACTTCAATGTTGGGGGAAATGCTACTGACCAGGCCAGGATCCTTGGGACAGATCATTTTCCTCTTAGCATCCTGTGCTCACCCCCGGCATCTGAAGGCAGAAAGCCCTCTGCATGGCCTAAAGGCACAATGTTTTCCCCTTTCCCTTTCCCTGAATCAGGTGACAAATTACCCTAGAGGCATACTGACCACTGGCTCCTCGGCCAGACCTGCCCTAAGTCTGGTCTCAAACAGCTCTTCCTTGGCTCCCACAGCCCCTGTCAGCTCCCAGAGAATTGTGACTGTTTGCTTTCCCGTTAGAGCCATGGCATCAGCATTCGCCGCCAACACTACCTCTATAGCATTTTTATATGCTTAAACCCAGCAGAAATGTTGTTGATACTAATTATAGGAAGGCTGGAATAATGAGTTCTTCTTTAGAGAAAACTGTAAAAAGGGAGAGAGGAGATTTTTGCTCTTATTTTGGGAGGTCCGGGGTACTTTGATAGAGAGCTTGGAGAGATTAAACGTAGCAGAGGTGGAGCAGCGTAGCTTTGGAAGGAGAAGACAGTGAACAAGGCTGGGTTCTTGCCCAGCAAAGCTGAAAAGCTGTCTCTCCTGGATTCCGACAGGGATCGGCTCCGGCACCCGGGCGTTGCTCGAATCGTCTACTGAATAATTGCCCTTAAAAAAAATAACAGCTGAATGTCTTTTCAAAGGCGATTATGGAATCCGTTCTGGCCCTCCTTCAATAAAGGACATTTGCTTATCTCCAGAATTGTTTTATTGGCTCCTCTGGAGGGGGGGGGGGGCTATGATTTAGGGATGCGGTAAATCTCTCTGAGCCCCTGGATTCCAGTCCAGTTTCCTCCATGGTGGGTGAAAGGCAACTGCAGCCAACCTCTCTGCCTTCTTTCTACTTTTCTACGCTGCCATCCTCCTCGGCTTTAGAGTGTATGCGTTCCCATGGAAACGGCAATGTCCTTGCTGTGGACAGAACTTAATCACAGCCGAAAGGGTGAAATAAAGTACATTTTTATCTTGGACTGAAATTTGTATCATGATTCATGAAATGGAAGAGAGAAAGGAGAAGAAGAAAAGCGGGAGGATAAGAAGGAGAAGGGGAGGGGGAAGGAAAGAGGAGGAAGAAGGGGGGAGCGAAAATGATTCTCTGTGCATCTGTCTGAAATAAACGGTTGGAGCAGAGGCCGGCTGTTGAAAAGCACTGTGTCCCTTACTACTCACCAGGCTGGGACTGTCCCAGCTCTCGCAAAGGCAGTGTAGACCTGGAGCTGCGGCTGGCCCTGCAGGCTCTAGCCTGATGTGACTGATCTGAGAGGCACCTGCCCCAGAGTCTCTCCCCCACTGGTGACCCTGCTTGCAGTTCACCCATGACAGGTCACGTCCCTTAGGAATATTTTTCAGTCGTGACACAGCTCCTACCAGATGAAGTGACAGTGTAAGCCAGGATGAACTCATGTTTTTAGAGGATATTTTGCTAGATCTCTTATTAGTTGAGGCACTCTGACACTTTGTAAACAATAAAGGCTACAAGTCTCCAGAGAGACGCCCACCCGTTCTTGCAGGTCCTCTTTCCTGCTGACTTCATCACCTGCTTCTTGCCATCCGAGGTACCTGGACGTACAGGGTACAAGGACGTACCCTGTATGTCCACCTAGGAACAGACCCAGGTTTGTGGATTTTAAAGCTCATCGGATTTTGCACCCTCTTTAAGAAAAAGGATGCAAAATTACAAATATAAAGTTAGGCACAAGGTCTTGAAAAGGGTTTGTGCAAATGAGGAACTTAATCTTCATTAGCTTCATGGTAATTTGCCTCTGCATCTATTATCCAAATTAATCTTTAAAACAACACCATGAGGTACATAATTATGTCTTTCAATACATAAGAAAGCTGAGGGTCTGTGAGAGTCCTCAAACTTTACTAAAATTTTACTAAAAAAAATCACTAAACTCATAGACACAGTTGGGATTCCTTGGGATTGATATTCAGGAATAAATCATCTGGGGATGTCTCTACAACTAGGTCTTTTTCGTTGTATTTGGGTTTTTGTTTTTGTTTTTGTTTTTGTTTTTTTGCATAAGCATCAGTAGTAACATGTTGAGTCAATTCCACTTTTCCTAAATGTGACTTTCATTTCCCCTCCAAATCCAAGCCAGTTGATGGAATTGGATTTCAGCTGTGGTTGGAGGACTAGAGATGGTATCGCGTATCCCACTTGCAAATAATCAATCGGCTTCCTGCAATGCATTGCTTGCTCTTGCAGAGAACAGACATGGAAACTGAGACTGTCAATTGGGTGGTTGGTTAATAGCCACAGGAAATGTATGTCTGGTATTCCAGGGCTGGAAATCAGGGCCCGCCTGCAAAGCAACTGGATAGGGCGGTTTCTGGAGTTGTCCTGGTTGCAATGAATCCCATGGATCCTCTCAGATTGACAATAGAGCCAGCCTTCTTTTTCTTTCTTTTATTAGTATTAGCAATGTGATCCAATCTTCCATGTAAATCTGATCAACTTAGGGATGCCTGGGTGGCTCAGCAGTGGGGGGTCTGCCTTCAGCTTGGGGCCTGATCCCGGATTTCCGGGATCGAGTCCCACATTGGGCTACTTGCATGGAGCCTGCTTCTTCCTCTGCCTCTGTCTCTGCCTCTCTTTCTGTGTCTCTCATGAATAAATAAAATCTTTTAAAAAATAGTAAATCTGATCAACTTAAAATAGGTTCTTGCACAAATATCCTCACATGCAAAGTTCCCCAGTGTGGCTCCTTTGGTACTATCTTCAAAATGGTAGAAACTCAAATAAGCCGGTAAAATTGAATGCTTTCCTACCTTGTCCTCCTCAGAAAACCATAGTGAGCACAATGGAGAAGGGCCGTTTAGCAGCACGTTCTACAGGAGACCAGCTGCCATCCAGAGAGCGCACCAGGAGTGGGGGGCGAGCCATCCAGGACAAAGCCACAGAGAACAGGATGGGACGAAGAGATACCCTCCCCCATGGGGAGGGACAGGAACCTGAGGGTGGGTTGGGACCCCTGACCAGAATCTGGATTCACATACTATGGGAAATATTTGCGTCTGAGGCACAAACCTTCAACCCAAATCTTTCCTAAGGGCTTTTGTAGAATGAAGCACCGTTCTAGTCTCCGTAACAATAGTTGCTAAGTGCCAGGTACTGGATAGATATTTTTATATCTATGGTTGAATTTAATCAACCACCTAATTTATTCTCACAACACCATGAAGAAGGAACAGTGGTAAGTAACCCCTTTTTTCAGGTAAGACAACTGAGGCTCTGTGAGAAAAAGTGATTTTCAAGGTCTCTAAGCTAGTCAGTCGTGGTTAGGGTTCATACCTAGTTCTGTTTGACTCCAGAATCAGTGTTCCAAACCTTGATGTTTGTGGAGTGCTTATCATGTGCCAATCCCCATGCCTGCAATTTATATAGTCTCTTTTTTGGTCTCCACACTGATCTGTAAGGTATTTTATTCTTGTCTTCAACTACTTATAATCCAGTCTGGGGAAGGGAGTGAGGTCAGTGGGAATGAGGTATGTATTTTAACAACTCTAATATGAATCAGTAAAGTAAGTGCAAGAGAAGGATGTAGAGCTCACCAAGTCGATGATTCTGGGATGGATTTATAAGCATAGTTGGGATTTTCAGCCCATTAAATTGAAGAAACAGGGGATTCCCCAGGGAAGTATTCATAGGATACAGGGGCACATTTAGGAAATGGTATGTCTAGTTACTGTGGTCTCACTGCAGCATAGGTTGTGTGTGAAGGATATACGGCTGGGGAGGGGGCTGGCCCTGACCAGCAGGTCGAAAAATTCTCAATCTGGTAGACAGAGGGAGAAAGATGATCGGGTTGTTGGAGCTAAAAAAGAAATCACCACAGCATTTGTAGACTAGACCAATGCAATAGCTTGAACAAGAGGTAGCCAAGGTCTGAATTTGAATTTGGGTGGGAATAGGGAGGATGGAGGGAGGGTCATGCAAGAGACATGTCTGAAACCTTGGATCTTCCATTCTCAACCACGGGGAAAAGACTCCCACCATAACCCATTCACTCTGCTGAGGGTCTGTAATTATGCCAGGATCCCCACTGGACCTGGAGAGTGTCTCTGGGGAAGACTGTTCTTCAAAGATGTTGACTCCCTGGAGAGCCTGAGGCCTGCACCATGCCACAGGGTGGCCCATCTGCAGTATTGACTGCACACTGTTTTTCCCACATCTGTGAGCCTGGACTCTCAAAGGGTAGGGAAGAGAATGGGAGAGCAAAGAGCTTAAGAAACAGTGTGTGGGTCTGGCAGGAATGTTGGCTGTCATAAGACACAAAATCTATATTTTGTCAGCATAATTGTTTTACAGATTTCTATATTTTCTTCATTGTTTTTCCTTTCCTTCTCCTTTTGTGTTTTCTGTGGTGGTGCTTTTTCAGATGAAGTTCCTTCTGAAAATACTGCCTGCCTCAGCTAAGCTGAAAGGAAATAAGAAAATTCTCTGGCGCTTGGATCTGTATGTTAAGGGTGCAAGAGCTTGAAGTCTCAGGGCAGGCTGGAGGGGGTGGGGGTCAGCGCCCCTAACTCCTGTGTTGTTCAGGGGTCGGCTGTAATTGGTCTCTGAGCCTAGTTTCTGAACCAGACCATGGACTCCTTAAATACAAACCAGAGTCTTCCTCATGTTGGTATCGCCATCCAGTAGTCACTTGTGAGTGCTCCATAAATGTTTGAAGAATGAATGAATGCTGAAAAGTGTTGGGTGTGATGCCGTAGAGATGTGTTAATCACCTGCACAAGGAGAGATGGCATTCGTGTGGAGGGCCGTTATACTCACTGGGAAACAAATAAAGATGAAAAATCCATAGATAGGTTAAGCGTAGGCTTCATTCAGAATCTCCAGGTTCGAAGCTCTGAGCCCCCTGGTAATTCATGTTTATTGATACATGGCAAAAATCTAGCTTTCTGTTTGGAGAGAAAATGTTTCTCACAAAGCTTTATTAGAATGTTCAAATGGTCTCTCCGACAACAAATTGCTCTCACAACACAACTCTTTAGTGTAAACAATCAGCAATGCAAGGATTAAATTCCCCTTCAAGTGTATGAGGGCTTAAAAAGAAAGAGCGACCATGCTTGACAAAGTAAGCTCTGAGCTTTATTGAACCTCTTTTTAGATGGAAGCTCGAGACTGTCAGTCAACCAGAGACGCATCTGGGCCCCACCGTGCTGACTGTGAGGAACCAGAGAAAGGGATGAGCCAGGACCCTGCAAGCCAAATATTTTCTTCCCTTATAATAAGGAGAAAAGCTTGAGTAGATGCCATTAGCATACCAGCTGCGCAGAGGGCTCATTTTTATTTTTCAAACAAGTAGACCTAAAAGGCCAGACCTCCTGGTTATCAGTGTATAATTCCCCATGACATGGAAAAGGGTAAGCAGTTATTTTGTTTCTTGTTGTTTTATTTTTAAATAAACGGTGGTCTGGGAGTCTGAAGTGGGGCACAGCAGGGAGGGAACAGCTACACCTGCTTTCTCAAAAATGCAACAGTACGTGTGCACACCAAGGAGGCCATCGGTTGTCACCAGTATGTTGTTGTTTCCCTAATGCGACCAATGGAAAGCAAACAACTGGGAAATTAGAAGACAACTTTTCTTGAGAATCTCCCCTTCCGAGGGTCTAGACTGCTCTTGCTTGTGTGCACAATAGATTCACTAACAAAGAAATTTTTGAAAGCACAGCACATATGCCCATATGTACATTCTGAAACCACATAGGATTTTTCTACATTTTAGCTTACACTCGGAAGCTGAAGCCGTCATAAGTAAAGGGAAAAGGCTGCTTTCAAGCATGAATCATTTTTGACAGACTTCATTAAAATAAAATAAACTTCTTTGCTTGTTAGAGAAAGGCAGTGGGGGAGGGTGGGGATGGAAATTCTGACTCTCCCTCCTGGGCTGAAGATAAGGAAAGATGGTTCCATTCTTGCCATTTGAAAGAGGCGGAAGACAACACAACCATTCTAAAGATAAATAAAATGAAGCATGAGGATGTCACTGGAGACAGCCTAGCCCAGAGACTCAAAATGAATCAACAGCAGAAATGTGAAGAAAATTTAGGTTTTCTGATTCCAAGGCCAATGCCTTTGTCCCCTAGGTTTAGGGATGCTTCTAGAAAATGTCATCCAAATTGAAGTGCAATAGTTAGGCTTACACATTTAAGGAAGATTCTCTTCCCAGATATCTGAAACGCACCACAGTATCAGTCTCTAGTTATAATTTGTCTTTCTTTCTACAAGCTTAACAGTATACTTGAAATAGTTTGGGTGCCTGCTTTTAAATTTTGAGATATTTCTGATCCATTAAGAAATTATGTAAAAACATCTGTGTATCCACCACCCAGCTTAAGAAATAAGATATTCAAAATATAGGTTTATATCTTTCTCTTATACCAGTGACCATTCTCTGGCATTTCATATTTCTCATTTGTACTTATTTAACAGACGCAGATACTCTGGCAGGCACAGGTCTGCATACTTTACAAATATTAACTCATTGTTAGTCCCCATAACAATCCGATAAGTTGGATACTACAATTATCTTTATTTAACAAATGACAAAACTGTGACACAGAGAAGTTAAGTAACTTGTCTAATGTCACACAGCTATCAAAATACAGATCTAGAATACAAACCCAGGAGATGGGATCTAGAGTCTGTTAATAACCACTACACTATATTGCCCTGTGCCATCTATCATCTACCCATCTATCTATCATCTACCTACTTATCTGTCCATCCATAAATAAAACATCCTAGTACTTTAGCATCATCATAATGTCATCATTATACAGTATGTATTCTTTTACAATTTTTCTCTTCCTGTATTTATGAAATTCATCCACATTGCTGCAGGTAATCTAGTTCACTCATTTTCATTGCTGGCTATTACAGGATGGTGTGGACATACAGAATTACCCATTTTAATAGCAATGAACATGTAAATGTTTTCAGAATGATTTCCCATTACAAACCTTGCTGCTATGAACATTTCTGGGCATGGTTTCTGTGCACACAGGTTTGTTTTCTTTTTGTCTCAAGAGTATGTGCCGAAGAGTAGAGGATATGTTATCTTGAGGTACACCACATCTTGCCAAATTATCTTCCAAAGGGTCGTACTAATTCACGCTCTTTCAGCAACTGAGTTTCCATTTTCCACATTATTGCCAAAACCAGGTATTGTTTGAAAACTAGTTTTTTAGGTATTAAGTATTTTAGACTTTTTAAATTGTTGCCATCTGGTATTAATTTGCATTTCCTTGATCTCCACATAGGTAGAAGAGCTTTCTATATAGTCTCTTCTGAGCACTGCCTGTTCATGTTTGTTTGCTTAAGTAACCTCTACACTTGGTGCGGGGCTGGAACCCATGACGCTGAGATCAAGTGTGACATGTGCCGGGTGCCTGGGTGGCTCAGTGATTGAGCATCTGCCTTTGGCCCAGGGCGTGATCCTGGAGTCCTGGGTTGGAGCTCCCTGCATGGAGCCTGCTTCTCCCTCTGCCTGTGTCTCTGCCTCTCTCTCTGTGTCTCTCATGAATAAATCAATAAATCTTAAAAAAGAAAAAGTGTTGCATGTTCTATCTACTGAGCCAGCCAGTTGCGCCTGCCTCTTCGTATTTTTTCAATCACTTTTCTTTCAGTTGTTTTTGTACTCTGCCTAATAACCAATGTCCATAATATTCATTAGAAATTTTTTTCTCAGTGTGTTCTTTTAATGAATGTAATGGATACAGGTGTGGAAGAGACTACTTCAAAAGACAGATAAATACCTAGAAGTACGATCTCTAGGTCATATGGTAGGTATGTTTAACTTTGTGAGAAACTTCCAGATAGATTTCCAAATTGGTTGTAATATTTTAAACTCCTGTCAGAAAGGTTTAAGCATTCTGGGTGTTCCACATTCTTACCAACATTTGGCATGATGAGTCTTTTTTTATACCAGCCATTCTAGTGAGTGTATAGTGATATCTCCTTGTAGTTTTGATTTGAATTGCCCTGGTCATTTATGATGTTGAGCACTTTTCATTTGTTTTGTGGCTAGTGTGTATCTACTTTGGAAATGCCTGTTCAGACTTTAGGTTGTGTGTGTTTTTAGTATTGACTCGTGGGAAATGTAGTTATCTATATATCCTAGATACAGATTCTTTGTAAGATAAATGTATTGCAAATATTTCATCCCAGTGCATAGCTTATTTATTTTTTAACAATGTCTTTTTTAAAAAGATTTTATTATTATTTGAGAGAGTATGAGAGATGGAAGAGGAAAAGGAGAAGTAGGCTCCCCACTCAGTGGGGAGCCGGACATGGGGCTCAATCCCAGGACCTTCAGATCATGATCTGAGGTGAAGGCAGCCTCTTAATCAACAGCCACCCAGGTGCCCCTAACAATGTTTTTTGAAATGTAGAATGCTTCTATTACTCCATTTCATCATCCTTTTTTAAATTGACAGGGATTTCCAGAGGTTCTAAATCTTTCATTATTTCTAAGTTGTACATATAGTCTCCTATGTATTCTTCAAGAAACTTTAAAGTTTTAGCTTTTGTGTTAAAGGTGTTAAGGTGTTTTGACATTTCAGCCAAAAGTCAGCAACTCATATAAGCATAGGTCTATTTCTGGTCTCTCTCTCTTTGGCTCCATTAATCTGTTTGTTCATCTTTTCAGAAATACCACATCGTCTTAATTGCTACAACTTATATTAAATCTTGAAATCAAATAGCTTAAGTCTTCTACTTTCGTTCTTCATTCCCAAGATTGTTTCGGATATTCTAGGTCTTTTGCATTTCCATATAAATCTTAGAGTCTGTTTTCAATTTCTACAAAAATCTTGCAGAAATGTTGATTGGCATTGCATGGAATCTACAGATCAATTTGGTAAATAGTGACATCACAACAATGTTTTGATTTCCAACGCATGAACATGGTATACTTCTCCATCTATTTAGGTTGTCTTTCATTTATTTCAATAATCATTTGTAGTTTTCATTGCAGAAGTCTTAAATATATTTCATTAAACTTTGTCTCTAGGTATTTTGTATTTTTAATGATATAGTAAATGGTGTTTTTAAAATTTCATTTTCCAGTCGTTTGTTGCTAATATATAACATGTAACACTATATGTGTTTCATACAGTGACTTGGATCTAGTAGACAGTTTCTTATAACCCCCAGTAATGATCCTCTCTTCCAGTACTCATATCCTTATATAATATCCTCACCCTATATGTGGGCTGGACTTAGTATCTTTTCTCTAACAAATAGAATATGGCAAAAGGGATGGGATTTAGGTTACAAAAGGGCTGACCTTTGTCTTGCTGCTTCTAGCTTGCCTTTCTTTACTCAGTTGCTCTGATGGAAGTCAGCTGCACTGCTGGGTCTGTTCAATGGAGAGGACAGTATGGTGAGGAACTGAGGGAATCTCTAAACACTACCAGCAGAAAAATGGAAGCCTTCACAGTTCATAAGGAACTGAATCCTGCCAACAACCATAGATTGCAAGTGGATCCTCCTTCACCTAAGCTGTGCCTCAACTTTTGATCAACGAAACCGTGAGGTAATAGATGTTTGTTGTCTTAAGTTGCTAATTTGGAGGTAATATTATGCAACCATAGGTAACGAATATGCCAAACTTGCTAAACTCACTTATTAGCTCTAATAATTTTTTGTAGAGTCTGTAGCATTTTCTAGATACAAAATTAAGTTTAATTAAAACAGTTTTACTATTTACTTTCAAATCCGTGTTCTTTTTCTTTTTTTGTCTTTTTTGTTTGATTGCATTGAGTAGGAACTGAAGTAAATGTTGGATAGAAGCAATGATATTGACTATCCTTTCCCTGTTCCCCATTTTAGGAGAAATGTATTCAACTTTTCACTACTAAGTTATAATGTTAGCTGTAGGTCTTTGTAAGTGTCTTCCATTGATGAGGAAATTCTCTTCTGATCCTAGTTTTCTAAGAGTTTTCATCAGGAATGGATGTTAAATTATTTTCAAATGTTTTCTCTGCATTTATTAACATGATCATATTATATTAATTTGATG
This sequence comes from Nyctereutes procyonoides, assembly GCF_905146905.1. Classification (NCBI taxonomy): domain Eukaryota; kingdom Metazoa; phylum Chordata; class Mammalia; order Carnivora; family Canidae; genus Nyctereutes; species Nyctereutes procyonoides. The sequence goes on from NW_026575132.1 coordinate 9,262,430, forward strand.
ATTTACATTAATTAATTGTAGAATGTTAAACCAACCATGCATTCCTGGCATAAACCCAATTTCATCATAAAGCATCATCCTCTTGGGGATCCCTGGGTGGCGCAGCGGTTTAGCGCCTGCCTTTGGCCCAGGGCGCGATCCTGGAGACCCGGGATCGAATCCCACGTCAGGCTCCGGGTGCATGGAGCCTGCTTCTCCCTCTGCCTGTGTCTCTGCCTCTCTCTCTCTCTCTCTCTCTCTGTGTGACTATCATAAATAAATAAAAATTAAAAAATATATATTAAAAAAAAGCATCATCCTCTTTATACATTGTAAGATTAAATTGCAAATATTTTATTTTTTTAATTTTTTAATTTATTTATGATAGTCACAGAGAGAGAGAGAGAGAGGCAAAGACATAGGCAGAGGGAGAAGCAGGCTCCATGCAGGGAGCCCGACGTGGGATTCGATCCCGGGTCTCCAGGATCGCGCCCTGGGCCAAAGGCAGGCGCCAAACCGCTGTGCCACCCAGGGATCCCTGCAAATATTTTAATAGGGATATTTGCACTAATGTTCATGAGAGATATTGTTTCTTCTTTTCATGTCTTATTGATTTTGTTATCAGGATTAGGCTGGCCTCATAAAGTGAGTTGGAAAATGTTTCCTCTCTCTGTATTATAAAAACGTAAATTTTAAAAATGCAACAGTGAAACAGTCTGGATCTAGTGTGCATTTGTTTTCAATTTTAATTTCAAGTGAAGTTGTGAATATGTTGATTACAAATTAAATCTAATGGATATGTATAGCGCTGTTAAAATTTTCTATTTCTTCTTGTATGCATTTTGGTGATTTTCTTTTCTTTCAAGGAATTTTTACACTTTGTGTAAGTTGTCAAAAGTTTAAAATTTTTCATATCCTCTTAATGTTATTCTAAAGTTATACAATCTGCAATGTTGCTCTTTTATTTTTGGTATTGGTAATTTGTTGTTGTTGTTGTTTTTCCCCCAATCTAGTTGGGGCTTATCAATTTTATTAACCTTTCAAGGAACCAACTTTTTATTTCACTGATTTTTCTCTATTATTCGTTGGCTTTTTATTTTATTTATTTCTGCCTTTATATTTAGTAATTCCTTCCTTCTGATTATTTTGAGTTTAATTTGCTTTTGCTTTTTAGCTTAGCTTTCTACGTTGGTAAGTTAGATCATTATTCTTAATAATTTATCTTTTTCAAATAAAAGCATGAACTATAAACTTCCCTCTAAGCATTGCTTCAATCTACAGACTTTTTATGTTGTGTTTTTATTATCATTTGTTAAATATATTTTTCTAATTTTTCTTAACATTTTCTTCTACCCCAATTTATCTCTTTTTCTTTTTTCATCCTAATGTTGTCCCATATGTTTTCCCATATGGTAAGCTTTCTTTTTTTTTACTTTCTAGGCTTCAGTTTGGATAGATTCCACTGCCTGTCTTCAAATTCACTATTTCAGCGGTGTCTAATCTATTGATAAATAATATTCAATCAATATATTTTGGATATTGTATTTTTTAGTTTTATAATTCCTGTCAACTCCTTTTTTATAGTTTCTCTTTCTCTATTGAAATTCCCTATTTATACCTTTAATATGTGTATGTTGTCCTTTATATCCTTAGACCTATTTGTAAAGTCTTTTTCTATGACTTTCATCACCCGTATAATTTCTGGGTCTGTTTCTATTGATTGATTTTCTTCCTGGTTAAGAGTGCCATTTTCTTACTTTTGCACATCTTCAGTAGATTAGATATTAGACATTATGAATGTTACATTGTTGAAGGCAAGAATTTGTCTTCTTTTAAGGTGTCCCAACACTTAAAGGAAAAGGCATTGAGTTACTTATGAATCTGTTTATATTTTTATTTTTTTAATTTTTAAAAAAGATTTTATTTGTTTGAGAAAGAGTGAGTGAGAGAGGGAGCACGAGCAGGGGGAGGGGCAGAGAGAGAAGTAGACTCCCCACTAAGCAGGGAGCCCGATGTGGGGCTCAGTGTGGGGCTTAATCCCAGGATCCTGGGATCATGACCTGAGCCGAAGGCAGATGCTTAACTGAGCACCCAGGAGCCCCAGTGTCATATTTTCAAGCTCATCCTTAAGCTGTATTGGAATGGGTCTGATGTAGCTAGGACCAGTTGAGCTCCTTTCTAGGATCTCTCCAAATACCAAGTGGGTTCCGTGAGTTCTCACCATTCTGGCTGGTTGGATATCGAATGCATCCCAATCTTTGTGAGGTCTGCTAGTTGTTTGTGAGGTCTGATCATTAATTCGTCTGCTAGTATTTCTTTCTTCCCTGGTCATCTTTTGTTACCCAGCCTGTGGAGTCTCACTCTGCATATGCACAGCTCAGTATTTGGTCAAAGACCCAGAGGATCTCCTGTCTAGGCTTCTGTTTCTGTTTAGTTCCCTTCTTTGGGTGTACTTCCCTGTCAATTCTAGCCACCTTAAGAGCTCTGAGTTCCAATGTCTCTCTCCTTTGTTCAGCAAGACTGCCATGCTGTTTGAGATTGCTCTCCCTATACCACAGCCGGCAAAGTGCATTCAGGTAGATAGCCAGGTGATCATGGGGTGGTCATTTCATTTTATTCCTTTCTCTCAGGTCCTGGGGTCATGTGTTACTTTTATCCAACATCTGAAAACAGTAATTAATATATTTCACTTAGTTTTATAGTTGCTTGCAACACAAGAGCTACTCTGCTCCTAATTACTTCATCATGGCCCAAGAGTTTTTATTTTTTAGTATTTTATTTTATTTAAGATTTTATTTATGTATTCATGATGTATTCATCATCCCTGGGAAGCCTGATGCAGGACTTGATCCCAGGACTCTGGGATCCTGGCCTGAGCCAAAGGCAGATGCTCAACCACTGAGCCACCCAGGTGCCTTGAGTTTTTAGTTTTTAATTGTAAATATGTTTTAAATTATATTGAATGCATTTTTTTCACCTATCAAGATTATCTTGTGGCTTTTCCTCAATTTGTTATGGTGGTGAATTACTTTAATAACTTTTCTAATGATAAAATGTCCTCATATGCCTAGGATAAATTCAACTTGATAATGATGTTTTATTTTTTTTAGTATTTGCTTGATTTGTTTTGCCATTGTTTTGTTTAGAATGCTTATTCAAGAATGAGATTAACCTATATACTTTTGTTCTCACACTGACTTGGAATTTGGTAATCAAAATTATGCTATTCCTTTAAAAGATACAGGGGGTGTGTTAGTTTCCTTTTGCTATTGTAATAATTTACTATAAACTCGGTGACTTAAAACAACACAAACTTACTGTCCTACAGTTCTGGAGATCACAAGTCTAAAGTGAATTTCACTGGGCCAAGATTAAGGTGTCAGTGTGCCCATGCTCACTCCACGGGCTCTAGGAGAGAATCAGTTTTATTGCCTTTTCCATCTTCTAGGGGTTTCCTGTGTCCCTTGACTCATGGTCTCCTTCCAGCCAGCAATCACATCACTGACCTTTGTTCTGTTGTTACTTCTTTCACTTTGATTTCTCTACCTTTCTCTTTTATCTATAAGTACACTCATAATTCCACCGAATTTACATTGGACCTATATAATCCAGGATAATCTTTCTTAATCCTTGACTTAATCACATCTGCAAAATTCTTTTGCCACATCAGGCAAATATTCACAGGTTCCAGAGTTAGGACATGGATATCTTTGGTGGGGGTGCATTATTCTATCACAAGAAGAGAAAACATTCCCCAATTTTCTTTTCTTTGAAAAATCTTATATAAAATTTGAAGTATCTGTTTCTCGAATATTTGATAAAATTCACCTGCCAAATTGTATGGGTATGTTTATGGGTAGCTTTTTAAAAAGAAATATACCAAAATGTGTGAGTGTGTGTATGTGTGTATGTGTATGTTTCAAGATAACCATAAAAATATTATATTAATAATGTTTTCAGAATAAGATCATTGCTTTTTAGTGTTTTTGACCATAAGCTATCTCTCTCTATGGTATAAATATATGCCATATGCCACCAAAATACTGTGTTTTTAAATTTATTTATTTATTTATTTTTAAAGATTTTATGTATTTATTAATGAGAGACACACACAGAGAGAGAGAGAGGCAGAGATATAGGCAGAGGGAGAAGCAGGCTCCATGCGGGGAGCCCGATGAGAGACTTGGTCCCAGGACTCTGGGATCACAACCTAAGCTGAAGGCAGATGCTCAACCATGGAGCCACCCAGGCGTCCCTTAAAATCTCTTTAAATAATTCTTCTCTATGTCATTATGCCACCAACTAGAGATATAGTTAGGTTCTTTTGTCTTTTTATATTTCAGTACTCTTTTTGTCATTTTGATTTAACTTTGCTTTATAATTATGTAAACACTTTCATTGTTCCAATATCAAGTCTATAAAACAGGATTTATTCAGAGAAGTCTAGCTTCTGCCTCCCTCCCAATCCCCTAACCTTATTTCCTTCCTCACTATGTAAGTAATCATTTTCATCAGTGTTTGGTTTATTATTCCGTGTTTTATTTTTAATATGAGCAATTAGGTATATGTGTGCATGTATGCATATTCGTTCCTAATTATATAAGTATATATGATTATATGTATTTTTTTACATAAAAGATTGCACAGTAAACACACTGCTCTAAATTTTACTTTTCTTATTTTTTTCTTACTAACACTATATTCTGGAGACCACTCCATCACTGTATGCAGAGAACTCCCTTAAGACTTTTTATAATTTCATACTACTCATTGTTTGCATGTACCATGTTTTTTTTTTCCAAATAATTCCTTATCTTTGGGCATTTGGGTTATTTTCATTTTTGTCTAAAAGAGTGTTTCAACAAATAACTTTATGTTATTTCATATATTTGCTAGTGCATTTTGGGATAGCTTCCTAGAAGTGAGACCACCAGTTCAAAGAGTAAATACTTCCCAGGACATCCACAGAATCATCACAGAATATCTTATCAAGTTTTTTTTTATTATTGCCAATATGATAGGTGGGAAATGGTATTGCAGTATTTTTAATTTTTAGCTTTTGTATTAGTGAGGTTGAGCCTCTTTCTCCAGGTTAAAGCCATTTACATTTCTTTTTTCTGTTTTATTTAAGATAGATAACAGTATTATCTGTACTTTTCTTGAGGGCCAATGGCTTTTTCCCTTAGTTTTTAAACACTAGATATCAACCACTTTTTGTGCTATAGACTAATTTTAAATTTGTCTTTTCCCCTCAAAATATCAAGTCTCATTCTTCTATCTATCTTTTTTAGCTGGACTCACTTTCCTTTGCCTCCTATGAGTAATCATCAAGACAAGACTTCTCTATTCACTTTCAGTTCCAATACTTAAACAGAGGCTCTTGAAAAGTATTATTTTACTATAAAGTAATGTATACTTGGAGTAAAAAATACAGAGACATAATATGCTTCTGCAATTCTGTTATCCAAACACAAATATTAATACTTTAACGTATGTTTTCCTACTTTAAAAATATATTGTTTTACAATGGTAGATACATGTCATTACATATTTGTCAAGAACAATAGAATGTATAATACCAGGAATGAGCCATAATGTGTGTTAGGGACTTTGGGTGATGAAAATGTGTCAGTGTAGGTTCATAGATTGTAACAAAGGTACCGCTGTGATTCAAGATGTGGAGAGTGGGGGAGGCTGTATGACTGTGGAGGCAGGGGGTATATGTGGACTCTGTACTTTAGCTCAATTTTGCTGTGAAGCTGAAACTGCCCAAAAAATAGTCCATTAACTTTCAAAAATATATGTATGTTGTTTTATGTAATATTCATATATTTTTATGGGCAATATGCCATTTTCACTTAATAATACTATATATATATATATATTAAGATTTTTTATTTATTTCAAAGAAAGGGGCAGAGAGAGACAGAGCATGAGCAGGGTGGAGAGGGAGAAGCAGGCTTCACGCTGAGCAGGGAGCCCAATGGGGGGCTCTATCCCAGGACCTGGGATCATGACCTGAGCTGAAGGCAGATGCTTAACTCACTGAGTCACCCAGGTGCTCCAATAATACTATATTTTGTGTAGGATTCTATTTATTGCTTGTTTTTTTTCAGTTAGATATTTTAATCTTTTACATTGCAATCAAATGTCCTTATAACCAAGTCCCTGACCATTTCCTAATAAAATTTCATAGAAAAAGAAATAATGGCTCAAAAGAAATGCACAAATAAAGGTTTGAGACATTTATTATCATCTCTCTAAAGGCATAATAGATATCTGTTAACTGAATAAATGAAACTGATAGCTTTTTGTGGGGAGGGAGGAAGTGAGGAGTCAGGACAGCTGCCTTTTTCTTGTGAGGGCACCTGATACTGAAGAGAAAGAGGAAGAGTGAAATTTCAAATATTTTCCAAACCATACCCTACCACCCTATCTCCCCAAAACATGTGGCTTTTCTCCAAGGGGAGACTCTCAAATGTTAGGCAGCTGCAGAAATGCTTGTGTCATACCCCTCCTCCACTGAGCCTGTCTGCCCTAGAGGACTTGTGATTCCATGACACAGAATATAATGAAGAAGCAAAGCAAATGTATTCAACTTTCTGAGGTGGAAAATTTGTTGAAAGAATTTCAGATTTTCAAAATGAGGTCAAATTAGTAGGGGCTTAGTTATCTGTAAGCCTCGTGTGGGGCAGTAGGAGTTGGGAGTTTCAGTCAGAATTATATCTGGGCTCATGTCTTGGTTTTGCTACTCACTGTCTTTGTGGGTGTGGCCAGTGGACTCTTCTGGGTCACAATGAGGCCATCTGTTCCATCAGCTTGTGAGAACAGAGTGAGCACAGTAGTACCCCTTATCCATGGTTCCACTTTCTGTAGTTTCAGTTACCCGTGGTCAACCGTAGTCTGAAAATATTACATGGAAAATTCCAGAAATAAGCAATTCATATGTTTTAAATTTCATGCCATTCTAAGTAGTGTGATGAAATCTCACCCCTGGGTATGTGAGTCATCCTTTTGTCCAGCATTTCCACCCCATATTCACTACCTGCTCATTAGTCAATTAGTGACCATGTTGGTTATCAGACCATCCATCCTCATGTCGCAGTGCTTGTGCTCAAGTGACTGTTATTTTACTTAATAATGACCCCAAAGCACAAGAGTAGTAATGTTGGCAATTCAGAACATGCCAAGGAGAAGCCATAAAGAGCTTCCTTTAAGTGAAAAGATGACAGTTCTCAACTTAACAAGGGAAGAGAAAGCAATCGTATGCTGAGGTTGCTAAGATCTATAGTAAGAACGAATCTTCTATCTGTGGAATTGTAAAGAAGAAAGAAAAAAATGTATGCTAGTTTTATTGTTGTTGATCTCTTTCTGTGCCTAATTTATAAATGAAATTTTATCATAGGTATGTATGTATAGGAAAAAACAAGCTACATATAGGGTTTGGCAAGATCAGTGGTTTCAAGCGACCACTGGGGGGTCTACGGACATATCCCCACAGATCAGCCGGGGGCTACCTATGCTTGTCCAGGGCTTAGCACATCTGTAGCACAGTAAATGTTCACTAAATATGTGATCCCTCCTCCCTTCTGTGCCCCAGGATGTGGATGAGTTGAGACGTGATGATCCTTTTCACAGCAAACCCTATTGTGCTTTCCTACATATAAAAATCCTGCTTAGGAAAAACCCGTCCACAGAAATGACAGTATCAGCCATCCCACGCTCCTCTTCTTCCATCCCTGCCACCAAACGCTCGCTACTACTTCGGTGGCACTCTCTTCCCTAGCGTGATTCAAGCTCTCCCACACACACGGCACCACAGACACACTGCCCTTCCTTGGATATCTACTGCCACCACCTCCCACCTGCCTGTATCGCCAGCCCTCCACACCCCCTCGGCCCAGGAGGAGAGCCCCAGCCCCAACCCTCTAAACACTGAACCCAAGGCTCTGTTCCTTTGTCCCTGGATCAACTTGGCTGTCCTCTGGCATTCCCAGTTTGAGCTCCAACAGTGAGAATCTATCTGCAAATAGTGGGGAGGTTGACCTGACTGTCCCAACTTATTTTGTGACAAGCAAGTTGATACGGTAGGAAGCCACCTTAACCATGAACTACCTGGTTTCTAGTTCCTGTTCGGCCACAATCTAGCTGGGGGCTGTGGGCCTAGTCATTTTACTTCTCTGTGCCCCAGTTTCTGTACATGTAAAAGAAGAGGTTGGGCTAAGTAATGATTCCCCTGGTTCAGCATTCCTCATTTTCCAGTCCCTATGCTATTTTTTTATATGATGGGGAGAAAATAGTGGGCAAATGTGTAATCAGGTCTCAACTTGGGCTTCCAGGGTTGCAGAAACACTAACGCATCAAACCCCTTAGTCCCTGGGGTAACCCAGCAAAGTTTCAATCACTTGTCAATGCCAGACAAAGGTTTCTTTGACATAACATGATCACGATAGGGTGACGAGAGCAAGAAGCAACCCAGCTTTTACATGTTGCCCAGGATCACCTCACTTAATCCTCATGATGAGCTGCGAGGTTGGTATTGTTCTAATACACAAGGAGAATGAGGTCCGGTGGGATTACATCCTCGGTAACATTACCCAGTTAGCACATGTGGTCTGACTTCAGAGCCTATACTTTCTGCCTTGGTGTGTGCTACCCAACCATCTCCAAGCTCTCTTCCATCTTTATGACCCCACACAGGCTTTTTGGGTGCTAACCCGGGAACCTTCTCTGGTGGTGTTTTGATGGATGAGCATGTTTAGATGCCCTAACAATTGACTTTCACATGAAAGTTGTTTGTTTTTTCCCCTGAATACAGGGGAACCTGGGTGGCTTAATCGGTTAAGCATCCAACTTGATTCCAAGTCAGGTAACGATCCCAATGTCCTGGGCAGCCCTGCAATGAGCTCTATGCTCAATGTGGATTCTGCTTGAGGTTCTCTTCCTGTCCCTCGGTCCCTCCTGCTTGTCCTGTCTCTCTCTCTCAAGTAAATAAATAAAATCTTTAAAAAATATATAATCCAACTAAAATATAAGCTATGGGTTACTTGGTATAAAACCCAACATTTGTCATGAACCTTTGAACCTTTGTCATGTTCAGCTACACTCTCAGCTACCCTCATGTCTGCTGTCCTGCCCTGCTCGCTTTCTTAGTTCCCAACAATGTCATCTTTCTCAGCCACTCTTGACCCTTAGCCATGGCCTGACACTCTCCCTGCAACCGTCCACCCCCTACTCTGCATACATCATCAGTCATCACAACTGAGGAGGTTCTTAAAATTGCCTCCAAAACCTGTCCTGTCCTACACGGCCTCACTGCCACCCCTCATACTTCCCCCATGGCAGCAGCCTACCAAATCCCACACTCTCCTTCCAGATGGCCGGTGAGTATGACTCAGGCACATCATATGGACAGCAAGAATCGGATCAAGAGTAAGGGACAGGTTTCCTAAGACCTGAAGCCCTGGACCTAGCAACCTCCATATCTTCAAAGAGAGAGGTCAGTGCAAAAGTGGTGTCTAGTCCAGGGTGTCAGCGACGCAAACAACTATCTCCCCTTGAACAAGGACAAGGGGGTCTTTCCAGGACAGTCTCAGAACCGAAGAAATGATGTCCTTCAATCCTGGAGAGTAGAAACGTGTTGGGGGGTTCTGAATAGCCCTCTACATCTGAAATCAGTGCTAACCAACCCCATCTCAAGATAGAACTCAGAGTGCTCTACCGGGCAGGCATGTTATCACATAGATTTGGGGCAAAGGAAAGGGCTGGGAACCATAGGGAAGGGAATCTGAGTACTTTGTTAGCCTTCAAATTCTAGACTCTGGGAAGCACAACTTTCTTTGAGTTTCTGCCCTGAGCCCTGCTAGGTTGCTTATTGTATGTCTTTTAATCCCTACCCCTTTCTGGGAATGACCTTGAGAGCCTCTCTCTATTCCTTGTTATCAAACATAAGGAGCCCTTCACCTCCCAGCACTAGAACCAGCATTACAGCTGGTTCGGGGCTGTCGGTTTGTGGAGAATGGGTCTCCAAACAGCTGCAGGGCAACCACAGCCTCTTAGCAGACTGCCTAGCACATAGAAAATTTGTTGAACTAAATTACTAAAACAAGGCAGGCAGAAGGATTACATTTAAAACACCCTGGAGCATATGTTCCCATGAGGTGCTAGGACTGCAGGCTTCCAGCAAACGGCAGCAGCCAACATCTCAACCTCATAATCAGAAAAGAAGATATCGAGGGGACCCAGAGGTCACAAAGCAGAGACACATATAAGTCCCGTAAACTACAGATTTGTGAGTCAGAAATAAGCCTTTTCAGACACACCCCCAAGTCCTAGAGTTTCAGAACTGACAAGTACGTGGCACGCCTGCGGTCACTCCCCATCCACTACACTTAGAGCAAACGTTAATTGTGCACAGGTCTTTTCCACTGAGCCTATAAACAGCCTCAGAATCTTTCTCAACACAATAAATACTTCAGGGAGCTCTTACAAATCAAAACGATGGCAGCTGGGATAAAACTTATTTGCCACCCCTATGTAACACATCCCTCTTTCTCAAAGGGGAAGAACCTGAGACAGTGAAGTTTACTGAATTTTCTGTTTCCCTTGATTATTTGATAAAATAATTCAGAGTAGCACACAGAGCTTTTGACTCCTTTCCCAGTGTTCTTTCTGGTAACTATGTCTCAACCTTCAAATACCCATTTTCAATAATGATGCCTTGGAAACATAAGAGTTTCCCCAACACTTATTACTCAAGTCGTACCTTACAAACAGCTATCTAGCATTCACCCTGAAATAGAAGAAATGTATACCCAGGATATCTCACAATTCCTGAAAGGATTTAAAGTCAGTGGTAACCATGGAAGGTCAGATGTAAACTTGGGCATATGCTTTTTGTCCCTATTTCCCATCTTTTTGCCTCTCTCATCATTTCTCCAGGGGAGTCTAGCAGCTGAACTCAAATGACCATATAAATGGCAAATACCTACAAGAGATAAATGCTGACGCAAAAACAGTCATGTTTGGGACGTTTTAGGATCGATTTCTGTTTTAAGTTTTTTGCTTTGTAACAAGATTACCTTTTGCAAGATTTTTCTCTCTTTGGTTGTTCACCTCATAAGGAAAAAAAATCTTAATATATCTTTTGTCTGTTTCAAACTCTATAGATTAAATTTTTACCATGCTAATATACTATATTGCTGAAAGAAGATAATTACGTGGTAAAATTAAGACATTCTGCAATTATACCTTGTAATATCATTAATTTCCAGATGCACACAAATTATATCTACCTCAAGAAGGATAGTAATTTCCTTTGTTTCGTTCACAAAAGCAGATAATAACAATCTTTCTCCAGCAATTATTTTAGACAAATTTTCCAATTTGTTATCTTAGACCTCTCAGAGCAGTAATGATACATTATCTCAAGTTTCAAGTTTTACTTTTATCATTGTATTGCTAATGATCTTTTAGATTGAAAATGTTTTCTTTTTGAAAAAGCATTGACACTCATTGTCATATCTTTTCCAGCCCCTTCATAATCTTAGGAGAGAGATCATTAATGGTAATGAATAAACAGGCTTATTGAAAAAATTATACCATAGACAACATGTCCCTATTTATGCTAATACAAGATCTATTTCATGCAAGACATATAGAGAAAAAAATTAATGGCACAGAACAAAAAAGCTTAAAGAAGCATGTCTGTGAGTAGTTTATAAAGTTACTCCAATCTTTACTAGAATTTTGTATTCACACCAAATCAACAAATATTATTGAGCACTCATTCCACGCGACATGCTATGTCAAGGAGTAAAAATATCATTGGACCTCTAAGAGCCCATAGTCTAGCTTGGGAGACAAGAATGAAAGAATCAATATGGAAGAATGAGTTGCAATCGAATGCAAGAGCTGCATTAGTAATACAAGACTATTTACTAGGTGAATCTTAGAGAAAGGAATTCTGTGGGCTCCAAAGGAGTTGGGAGGTTTGGGAGGAGGTCCTGGAGCAGGAAAGACAAACTTAACTAAATATAAAAGACCCCATGGTCAAAGTTGAACTTGATCAAGTAGGCCTTCTCCATTAACCCCTTTTTCATTGTCACCATCATCTTTCCACACCTCATCGAGACTCACCTCATCTGGCATTGCTCTATTTCTCACTTGTTTTCTCTTTGCAATACCACTAACTCTTATGGGTTCAGTGACATTATGTCTTAAATCTGAGTCTCCAACAAATCCGTGTCTCTTCATTTGGACTTTGAATCCCACTATGCTTCCTGACTGCACTGATGCCTTTCTTTCCAACCCAGTATGAACAAATCTTTTCTTTCCAGCCAAGCCAGTTAAGTGCCACCTCCAGGAAGCTTTCTCTTGACACCAACCCCTCCCCAGTTGGAAATTATGTGTGTCTACTTTGAAGGTGCTGTAGGCAGCACCTTTTTTTTTTTTTATCACTAGCATGAACAACACTTATTGTTTGCTAGAACACTGAACTACGGTAATTTGCCGCCATGCCTCCTCCTTTAAGCATTTGTATATCCATGTCTCCACCACCAAAAGGCGAGGACCCAAAAGCCTGATTCATACTACATGATCCCATCCTCCTGGCCATAGCTGAACACCTGTCTCTTCTTGGGCAAAGTCAACTTTCTGGCCCAGCAATTGTGACCTACAGAAGCAGATGAGTTTCTGCTGGTTCTTGAATTAAAAATATATTTTGGGGGCTCCTGGGTGGTTCAGTTGATTGAGTGGCTGACTCTTGATTTTGGCTTAGGTCATGATCTCAGGGTCCCCAGTTGGTGGGGAGTCTGCTTGAGTATTCTCTCTCCTTCTCCCTTTGCCCCTCTGCCTACTCACTCACTCTCTCTCTCAAATAAAAAGTGGATCTTTAAAGGAGAAGGACATATATATATATATATATATAAAATCAAAGGACACTTTCAATAGCATGACAAGATGACTCAAGAAGATAGTTGCAAATCATGTAAGGGTCTGGCGTGAATAATATAAGAAGAAATCTTACAAAGAGTGCAAATAAATAGGTAAATAACCCAGTTAAAAACTGGACAAAGGATTTGAATAGACATTTTCTCAACGATATACCAATGGCCAACTAGTATGTGAAAAGATGCTTAACATAATTAGTCATTAGGAAAATGCAAATCAAAACCATAATGAGATACTACTTCACACTCACTACATTGGCCATAATTTTAAAAATGAAAATAACAAGTGTTGGCAAGGATATGAAGACATTGGATCCCCCACACATTGCTGGTGAGAATGTAAAATGGTGCAGCAGCTGTGGAAAAAAATTTAGTAGTCTCTCAAAAAGCTAAACATAGAATTATAATATGAACCAGCAATTCCATTCCTAGGTACATATTCAAAAGAATTGACAATGGATGTGAAAACAGTCTTATACATGAGTGTTCATAACAACATAATTAATCATAGCCCAAAAGTGGAAAAACCCAAATGTCCATCAGTGGATGGATAAACAAAATGTAGTTTATCCACACAATGGAATTGTATTAAGCCATAAAAACAAATGAAGTATTGACACATGCTGCGACATGGATAAATGTTGACATTATGCTACATGAAAGAAGTCAGACAAGGGGCCACACATTGCATGATCCCATTTATATAAAATATGCAGAAGAGATAAATCCAGAGAGACAGAAAGGGGACTGGTTTCAGGGACCTTGGAGGAGAGAGGAAGGAGTTACTGCTTAATAAGCATGGGGTTTCTATTTGAGGGAATAACAAGGATATAGACCGCAACAGTGATGATGGTTGCATAACACTGTGAATGTAATTAATGCCTCTGAAGTGTACACTTTAACATGATTTAAATGATAATTTTATGCTATGTGTATTTATAAAGTCATTCCAATCTTTATTCAAATGTATTCACATTAAATCAATAAACATGATTCCATGTATATTCTATGTGTATTTTACTCTAATAATAATAATAACAATAATAAATGACATTTAGAGCAGTTGGGTGACTTTGTCCATCATATCCATGAAGAATTAGAAAAATCCAATCCACAAAGGGTGAATGATGAAGCAATTGAGCAGAGAGAAATATGAAGCCTTGAGAACAGGAAAGAGAAGTTTCTTGTGTCCTTCAAGTGCTGGCTTCATTTCTCGTGAGGCTCACATATATTTTCAGCCTTGGGCTTCTACACTCTTATGAAATTCCCACTTCACAATTCAGTAATATGAGGGGGTTACTGCCCCCAAAGAGCTTGAGGACCCCCTATCTCAGCTCAGGGGCATAGTTTATAGGAGACTTCATCTCCATTGTTTGCCCACAGGGCTCACATAGCCTAACACCCATTGTTTAACTGGCATACAGTATATGTGCATTAAAAAGAAAGAAGGAAAAACAGCTTCAAATGAACACAGGCAAAAAAAAAAACTCCAAACTTTTTGACCTAAGTAAAAACAGACCTAATGGAAGAATTTCCTCCCATTTCTCATAATAATTTAAATCAGGTTGCTTAGTAACCATCTTCCTTAAAATGGTACATTTATAAAAAAAAATAGTGTTTTTATAAGCTGTGGATTTCCAAGCCAGATTTTATAACCTCATGCAGGCCCATATGTCTTTTTTCCAGGCCAAATTCCAACTGGCTTGCAGAGGGATATGCAGGCTGAAAAGCAATGCTGAGAATGTTGAGGGTCGGGTCAATAGGGGAGGAAGGATTTCAGTGTAACAGTAATATCAAAGGGTGCTTTGAAATGAAAAAGGATCTTGATCTTTATGCTGTGTATTTATTTTCTGGGAAAGAAATTCATTGGATAATATTGGCCAGGGGTGTCGTGCCCCTGACTTTAGGGTGTATGTTCCCTCCTATCAAGTCACATGAAGGGGTGTCCAAAGGAGAGAGAGAGGAACTCTTAATGATTTGGATTTTATTTTTTTCATTATTATTTTTAAAATATTTATTTACTTATTTGAGAGAGAGAGAGCGAGAGCAAGTGAGCACAGGGAAAGGCAAAAGGAGAGGGAGAGAATCCCAAACAGACTCTCTTCACTGAGCACAGAGCCCAATGTGGGGCTCAATCTCATGACTCTGAGATCATGACTTGAGCCAAAATCAAGAGTCAGATGCTTAACCAACTGACCCACTCAGGTGCCCCAAAAGCTTATGAGGTCTTTTTTTTTAATATAACATTGTATTTCTTTATTTGGGGTAGGGCAGAGGAAGAGAATCCTCAAATGACTTCATTTGCATTTTATATGAAAACCCCAAAGCCCTGAACAAAGTATGACCTAGGAGATGCAACCATTTATTATGTTCTCATGTAATGTAATTTTAGTATTTATTCTCAACTGCACATCATAATAAGAATTGTCATTTAACATTATACTATTGCTACATTTGTATAATTCTTGCCAGATTGTACTGACCAGCTCCTAAAACAGAATATCTCGAATCAAAGATCGAAATAGTATCTTGGTGTTTGTTAAAAAGAAAAAGAAGAAGAAAGAGAGAAAGAAGAAAGAAAGAAAGAAAGAAAGAAAGAAAGAAAGAAAGAAAGAAAGAAAGAAAGAAAGAAAGAAAGAAAGAAAAAACTAATCCATGCCAATTTTTTTGTACCCTCAGGGCAAAAAGTATATCTCATTGTATCCTTTCTGGATTGTCTTCTTTCTTGCCTTGATTCGGGACAGAGGCAGAGACTACAAGGGAAGACACTCCATCTGAAAACATTCTAAATCAAGGAACTCAAAAAGTCAAGTAGGCAGTCCTCAATTGGAGTAATTAGCAGAATAGCCCATCTGATGTTGAAGTGCCAGCAGGTAACCAGAGCCACATCTTGATTATTACACTGTTTAAATGCACTCATAGCATAATAGTGTACTACACCTAAAGAGCCCCTGGCATTTTCTAGGTCTGCTTCCCCCTAAGATTGCTGTTCAGTCATTTTCCCTGGGGTTAAAATGGGTGGACAATATCTCTTTGGAAACAACATGAATTTCAGTAAGATCATAAAAGAACACATTTGAGGAGCTCAGCTGTGCTTGAGTTTATTAGTTAAATAATTCAGAAAAACGTCTTCTTTCTGCTTGACATCTCCCTAATTGTGTGACAGGGTGAACTTGTCAGAGAAACTGATGGGTGGCATGTGGAGTTGTCCACGCGTGGTGCCAGCTTCCAGCCAAGGTGGTTCATGTGAGCATGTGGCATCACAACTCTGTGCGTGTGTGGGTGTGTGCATGTGAAGAGTGAGCCATGAAGTTACCTACAAGGGAAAGTTACACCAGGAAGACCCAGCTGAGAGGCCACCTGAGCCGGGGGGGTGGGGGGGGAAGGTGTCACAATGGTCTTGCTCTGGCAGCCGGCAGTGGTAGTAGAGGACTCCCAAGGTGGGTAGGAAACTCTGATGGCCACGTGATCCAGGAGCCACTTCTAGGAGCCACTGCTCCCAGCCCAGCTCGTCAAACAGTTTCTGAACAACAGCTGCCCATTCAGCATGGAACCAGTTACTCTTGGGGTAACTGGAACCTTGAACCTTATAGTTGATGGCTCCTCTTCTCAGACTGCTTACCAGTAGCAGCCACACCTAGATATCAAAAGTCTCCCATGTCTCACTGAATTCCTTTGTATGTACACTATACTATGCCAGGTGAAAAACATGTTTTTTCCCCTCAATTGATAACAAGACAGTTCTGAGATTTAAGTCATGTACTTAGAAGATGGGGGTGGCAATCTCAGGTTTATCTAGTGGTGTGAACATGCTCACGTCAACTTCTCTGGGCCTCTAGTGCCTTATTTGTAAAATGACACATGGACACCATATGATCTCTAAGTTCCCCTCCAGCTCAAAATTCAGTATGAATGAGTTGAAGTCATTAATATTTCTGTGGGACCACAAAAGTGACAAAGAGGTGCACTTCATTTTTTAGGGTTTAAGTCCCTCAATTCATTAATTTACAGTACATACAGTACATTTTCATTTCAGTTCCATTAAGAATTTAAGCACTTGAATATTTTATGTGTTATTCAGTTTGGAACATTCAACAAATATTTATTCAGTATCTGCTGTGAGTTAGGTCCTGTGCTGAGTTGGGGATAAATGAAGAATGAAGCATGGCCCCCACCCTCAGAGAGCTTACAGCCTCGTATGGGAGAATTAAGCCAGCAGTGTGTTGTGGATCACTTAGTAGGTGCTCTGGGGCACAGAGAAGGGGCTTGAAGGCCCAGGTTCATGGTGTCCAAGAGAAGACCTAATTGAGAGAAGAGTAGTCAGACAAGAGGGAGACAGAGATAGGAAGTAGTTTGTGCAAAGGCCCAGTGGCAAGAGAGAGCCTGGCAGCTTGGGAACTCTAAGTAGGGGCTGGAGCCTAGGGACTGAGGACTGTAGGGGAATGAGACTGAAGAAGTTTGGAATTACTACTATTTAATAAAACAAATTGAAAATCAGAAAACAGGGTACCTAGGTGGCTCAGTGGTTGAGCATCTGCCTTTGGTCGTGATCCTGGGGTCCTGGGATCGAGTTCTGCATGGGGCGCTCCAGAGAGAGCCACTTCTCCCTCTGCCTATGTCTCTGCCCCTCTTTCTAGGTCTCTCATAAATAAATAAATAATAAAATCTTTAAAAAACAAAAAAAAAATCAGAAAATGGCCATCAGAACCACAATGATGTACTATTACACACTCAACACATGGGCAGCAATTTTAAAGTTTGACAATACCAGGTGTTGTAAAGAAAGTGGAGCAACTGAATCTCCTACGTGTTGTAAGTGGTGAGAACACACCCTGGTACAACCACGTGGTAAAACAGTTCTGAGACCACCTCCGAGCCAGCAATCCTAATCCGCCCATCACAACATTGCTCGTAATACCCAGAAATGAAAGCACCTCAAAAGTCCTTTAATGGTGGAATCGATGTAGTAACTGAGCTAGAGCCCTGCAGTGCAATACTGCACCACACCCAGATAAACCATCTACGAGGATGTGCAATGATGTGATTGCAGGTCACAAACTTAAGTCGGGGGTGGGGAGGGGGAGACACAAAAATGCACATGGTATTATTCTGTTTACATAATGGTGAAAACCGGTGGAAACGAGACTTTGCCCTTTAGGGATGCATAACAGAAATCTGTTTCATATTTTATGAAAATCTAGTTTTAAAGAAGAAAATTATCACAACAGTCAGAGTAAGGTGACCTCGGGCCAAGGAGAGGGTCTGTGATGGGGGGAGGCCCAACTGGGAGTGTCTGGGGGTGCGGCAGGGTCCTACTGCTTAGGGGCCCCACACGGAGCGCTGTCTTCAGACTTGTGGGGTGAACTGGACGTGGATGTTGTGCTCTTTTCTCAGTGCCCCTAACACTGCACAGGGACACTCCCGAATAAAAAAGGAAACAGCAGAATTGAGCATGACAAAGAAAGAGGCAGAACAGGAGGGACAGGAAAACAGGAGAGAAGGTTAATGGGGACCTGACCCCGTTACTGGGTTAGGGTAACTGGTACCCAAGGGGGCCTTGGCCAGATGTTCAGAAGCAATGACTGCCCCCCACCCCGAGAAGAGCTCACCGTCCCCTCCCTCGGTGGGTCCCTCTCCTCAGGACTACAGCTGAGGACACAGGAGGAAGAAGGACACATAGAGCAGGCCCCTCCTCACCCACCCCGTGGGCCTCGTGGGTTTCCTCACTTCTCCTGGGAGACCTGTTGCCCGGTCCCTGTGTCCTCTCACCCCGACCTGGGACTGTTGCCAGGAGAAAATGCTCAGCCTTCCTTCTAGTCGGTTCTCTGGCGCCTCAGGCAGACCAACCATGGGGCTCCAGGCCACTTACATTTTCCCACTTTTTCTGCTGTATTGTTGGAAGCCCTTTCATGTTTTTCTCATCTGATGCTTCAAACAGTCTCCAGATGTGGTTAGAGCAGGTACAGTTATAGTCGTGGAAAAATAATCTCAAAGGAATAGTCCAGGGTCATACGGCAGAGACTACAATGTGGGCTCCCCCTTCTGAGGCTACCCCAGTATGCTGTCCTATTGACTCACATACCCCCAGGATGTAGGGTCCACGTCCCATACCCCAAGTTTATGTGGCTCTGTCCATCTGTGACAACCACTAAAAGCCCAGAGATGCAATGGGGGAAGTTACCTTGACCCACATATTTACACACTAAATGACAAAAACGCTGGTTCCCCCCAAACTTTTGAGTTGAGTCTAAATATCTCAGTAGAGCTTGCCGTCTCTGATGTGAACTTCACACGCTTGCTTCATTTCACAAAGCGCTGAAGAAACAAAAGATTCTGAGGGTTGCCACAGGTGTTACCCTTTCATTGTTTTATCTCAGAGAAAGAGAGAGAAAGTGGGAGATTCTCCTGTGTTTCAAAGACCTAATTTTTGGTGTGAAAGAGTAAATGGCTCAGAGCCGACCCCTTTGAAGCATGTGACAAAGAATGAAAAAGGAATGGACAAGTGGAAATCAATACTTCTTCACTATTATCTACCAATGCAGGGAAGCCAATCCCAAATGTGCAGTTCTTTCACTGTTTCAGTTGCTTATAAACACCATATACTAGTATCAAGTTTTGGGACAAGTTTTCCAGGATTATAACATCATCTAGGAAAATTTCCAATATTTAAAATTTCCTTGTAGTTGCACTTGATTTTTCAGAAATGTACTGTGCTAAAATTGTAACTGGTGAAATAGATGTGTTGGTGGACGATCATTTGTGTTTCAAGATGACTCTTTGCTTTACAGAGGGATTCATTGATCACATAAAATCTTTCTCACAGCTCTCACACTGCATTTTGAAATTGGATTCAGGGCCACCTCCCCCACCCCACCCCAAATATAATTACAATCTCTTAGGATCTATCTATTGCATAAGGTGAGAACCATTTATATATTCATTTGATTACAAATTCAACAAAGTCCTTCTTAAACATACTCCAGAAATTATTTCATCACGTTCCTCTCTTTGAAGCCTAAAACCAGCTCGTGCTGTGACTGTAGAAAAAGAAATAAGAATATGGCCAACCTAGTGGTCAAGCTTAAATGTCTTAAGTCTTTTCAAGAGGTAAAAATCAAGCTAGAATTCTTAATTGCAATCAAAATCAGACTGGTGGCAAGGGCACCTGGGTGGCTCAGTGGTTGAGCGTCTGCCTTCAGCTCAGGTCATGATCCCAGGGTCCTGGGCTCCAGTTCCCCATCGGGCTGCCTGCAGGGAGCCTGCTTCTCCCTCTGCCTGTGTCTCTGCCTCTCTCTCTGTGTCTCATGAATAAGTAAATAAAATCTTTTAAAAAAAGCAAACAAAAACAAAATCAAACCAGTGGCTATAATAATTGATTTAAACGATCATTTTTCTAAGTTATAATAAATGTATCATTTTTTGCGGGGTTTTTTTTTTAAGCTCATACAGTCGAACAAAGAAAGTAACATCACTGAATTTTTCAACTTGAGCACATATTCCACCAAATTTTCCATATGAGCTACTTTGCTTAGTCTGGCCTCTTCAAAGCCATCCTCCAGACACCAGCAACAAAGCCAAGGGCATCTTCTTCTTTTTTCTTTTTAATAATAAATTTATTTTTTATTGGTGTTCAATTTGCCAACATACAGAATAACACCCAGTGCTCATCCCGTCAAGTGCCCCCCTCAGTGCCCGTCACCCATTCACCCCCACCCCCCGCCCTCCTCCCCTTCCACCACCCAAGGGCATCTTCTTCTGAACACCTACTGTACAAAACAGAGCAGAAGAGACAGAAGTGAAAAGCTTTGTCAATAGATTTCTACCACCATGATGATGAATTTCCTTCTCTCTCTAAATTTTAGTTTCCTTGTCCATAAAATGGAGACAATAATCAGGATCTAGCTCCCAAAGTTGTGAGGCTTAAATAAAGTAATAAACAGAAGGCTGTTAGCACACCACCTGGCACAAAGTGAATGACAGCTGTTATCCTTCTTGGAGCAGGGGTTAGGGAACATAGGCTCTAAACTAGCTTTGCCACAACCAGCTATAGGGCCTCGGCGGTAGGGTTGACCCTCACCTTTTGTAGATCTTGGTTTCCTCATTGTGCCATGGAGTTCTTTTGGGGTCACTTATTCAAATGCCTTCAGAGATCAGGCAATAAACATAAGTGAAGCAGACTGGCTGTAAGACCATGAAACTGCTTGGAAGCCATCTGAACTTTGGAGTTTTTCCTAGCTTAATGGCATTTAAATTCTAAATTTGTTTAAAAAAAAAAAAAAAAACACCAAGCCTGGGGAACCAAACAAATACAAATCTAATTCTGGCAATGAGTTATCAACTTGCAGCATCTGGGGGACACCCTGTAAAGCTCTTTTCAGCTGTCGCATTCTCGTCTTCTTCTTTCCCATGTTCTTCCTCTGCCCCAAATCTCCCGTCGGGGGATTCGCGTAGTCAATCAACGAGTGGGTCAACCAAAGTGGTTGGTGATTTTTGAAAGCAACCCTGGGCATTTCCCCCAGCCCAGCCCACCCCTGTCCTGTTTCCCTACTTTCCACCTCCACAAATTCATATGTAACCCTCCCCACACATATACCATGTCCTGAAACTACCACTTTGAGTTTCGCATGAGCTATGTACACATGTAGCTCTCTGCTAAACTGCATTTCTGTGTGTTTGAGGAGACAGATGACATGTTTTATAGGTTTTGTTCCAGGCTCCACACTCTGTGGCCATTTAAGTCATGATGATGACAAGGAGGGCCATATAAGTTCCACTTAAAAGTATCTCATTTCAGACTTCCAGATTTTTCTTGCTTCCCTAACAGACAGCATAATCATATGGTTCATAAGTCTATAACAAAGAAGACATTTTCTCTCATTTTGCTTCCCATTCAAGGCTTAATTGATGCAGGGCAATTACTTAAAGCTGTCTTTTTTTTTTTTTCTCATGTGTTATCCACAAAGTACAAACAATGTATAGTAGCAATATCCTGGGCTCAGAATATACCAAGAACATCCCATCCTAGAGAAAGGACGAAGACACAAAGACGAAAGGAGCTACCTACTTCTTTGAGGCTTTGTTCCTCGAGAAAAATCCTTTTCCTATCCCTTTCATTACCTCGGAGATGGAGGCAAATGCTTTAAGAAGGGTCATATAATACTTTGAAAGGCCTTTTGCCACAGTGTGGTTATTAAGCCCTTGGGAAACAATGGGCTTCTCTAAAAGTATATGGAACAATTGTACCCCCTGAGAGTCATCTCAGATTGGAATGAAATAAACTGGTTACTCTGGAGAGCAAAATATGATTGATGAAGGCTTAGAACCAGTGGTGTTTGGGTCTCTCACCTCTGGCTCCTTCTGACTTATTCTGTAGTACAACAGAATTCAGGTTGAGTCTTTGAAAAGCTCTCTGGCTTCTAGCTATAATGTAACATATGGTAAAATGAGCTCAGCACAGAGTTATGTTTTTCTTTTCTTAATCCTCCCAGGAAGACCAAATTCCAAGAATGAGATCGAAAAAGGGAGGCGGGCAGCAGAGAAATACAAGCAGGCTGTGGAAGTGAAAACTACATTGCTGCTTTGAGACTGAAAGAATCATGCAAAACTCATATCCATAATAAAGTAACTGAAAGCCCCGGATTGTCCCTCCCCAAACTATTTGTGTTCCTTTGCCCCATCCTGAGGAATTAGGGCAATCTAAGTATTTGCTTAAGTACATGTTTAAGTACACTCAGCTTATAGGTCCAGGGGGAAAATACTAATGTGGCTCCCCTAATGCCATACAGGAAAATATCTAAAACTTGAATCATCTCTATTTTTTTTAACTTACTCTTTAATGTCATTTTCTATTCTGTAAGATATTTTTACAAGTCAAGCCAAGTCTGTAAGAGGGAAGGGCCTTGAAACAGTACTTTCTCCCTTTTTCCCTGTGCTGCTAGAAGTTCACAGTCAGCTCTGCGGGCTATTTAGTTAGTGCAATTCTCAACAGGCTCTGGCCCAAACACCAAGGCTTTCCCCCTCTTACTGCACGGAGTAAGTAAGTAAAAAGGGCAGTAGAATGGAAGAAGCAGAAAATTAAATATTTTGACGTATGAAGAGGAGAAGCCATCTATCCAACCACCACACTCTCAGTCACATGAAGCTGCCTCCTTTCCTACAGCCCCGAATTATGGACACTTACTGAGAGCTTCAGATTAAACGTGGAGCTCCATTGCACTCAATTTTGAATTTAGGAAGTCAAGCCAGTATCCAGTATATAAGGATTGATCACGTTTTGCAGTCTGTGGAAGAAAGGCACTTGAACGTATACATTTATTGTGTTTTGAATCTGAATACACATCCATTGATGTCTGGCAATTGCAGTTAGTTATAATATCTTAATAAAGAGTTCTGTTTTGACTTTTAAAAATCAATATTAAAGGAATCATGTCTTCAGGATAAATTCTCTGAGATGAGATAATTGGACTTAAAGACATGAGTAAGTGCCTTCCTGCCTCTCTGGGTTCTCATTGCCAAACTAGGTTTCACGAGGACAATAGCAATGCACCTTGCCAGCTGCTGGGTGTGAGTGTACCAACTTCACTAGAACTTGGTCTGCACTGCACTTTTGTTTCACTTCTAAGTATAGAAGGCATTTCAAAGTTACTCTTTCACTGTATCTTAAAGTAGTTTTATCTCATTAATTTATACCAATAGGAAGAAATTGGACTCCTTCATAACAGCATAGTTTCAAGATCTAATTTTCTGTACTTGTGTAGTTGGTACTAAATTAGGCTATGGATTTAAAAATGAAGCCTGGTATTGAGGCAATTATCTTTCTACTCTCTGCTCTATTTTAGGAACAACAACAACAAAATACTGGTGCTAGAAGTGGTGGTAATACTCTTGCCATCAGGAAACTGGCGATGAATCCTAGGTATTTCACTCATCAGCTCTTTCCATAATTTGGCTGTTGTAAATAATACTGCTATAAAGATAGGGCTGTATGTATCCCTTTGAATTAGTATTTTTTTATTCTTTGGATAAATACCTAGTTGTGCAATTGCTGGATCATAGGAGTTCTTTTTTTTAACTTTCTGAGGAACCTCCATACCATTTTCCACAATAAGTGCACCAGTTTGCATTTCCATCAATAGTGCAACACAGTTCCCCTTTTTCCACATCCTTGCCAACACGTGTTGTTTCTTGTATTGTTGATTTTAGCCATTCTGACAGGTGTGAGGTGATACCTTACTGTACTTTTTATTTACATTTCCCTGGTAAATGATGTTAAGCATCTTTTCATGTGTCTGTTGGTCATCTGTATGTCTTCTTTTGGAAAAAAATGTCTATTCATGTCTTCTGTCCATTTTTAAAGTTGGATTATTCATTTTTGGGATGTTGAGTTTTAGAAGTTCTATATATGTTTCGGATACTAACCCTTTATTGGATATGTCATTTGCATATATCTTCTCCCATTCCATAGGCTGCCTTTTAGTTTTGTTGATTGTTTCCTTTGCTGTGTAGAGCTTTTAATTTTGATGTAGTTCCAACAGCTCATTTTTAAAATTTTGTTTCCCTTGACTCAGGAGACATATCCAGAAAGAGGTTGCTATGGCTAATGTCAAAGAAGTTACTGCCTGTGTTCTCTCCTAGGATTTTTGTGCTTTTAGGAGAGATCCAATTATTTTGTGTGTGTGTGTGTGTATGGGTGTGCAAATTGACAAGTTGACTCTAAAATGCATATGGAAATGCAAAAGGTCTAGAATAAAGGTAATCTGAATAAGAAAAAGTTGAAGGATTTACACTACCAGATTTCAAGACTCATTCCAAAGCTACAATAATTAAGACATGATGATACTGGTACGAGGATAGACAAATGGACCACTGGAACCCAACAGAGAGTTCAGAAATAAACCCACGTGTTACAGTCACTTAACAACAGAGGCAACACTGAAATTCAGTGAAGAGAGGAGGATCATTTGAACAAATGGTGCTGGAGAAACTGGATATCTATATGAAAAAAAGTGAACTTGGACTTATTTCCCACACTATATTGCTAAAATTAATTCAAAATAGATCATAAAACTAATATAATCAAGATTTTAGAAAAAACAGAGTATCTTCATGAACTTGAAATAGGTAAAGATTTCTCAAACAGGACGCAAAAAACCAGAAATGACTAAAAACAGAAACAATAATTTGGGCTTCAGTAAAATTAATAACTACTATTCATTATATTGGTAACATAAAATAGAACATTATGTATGTTATACTGATGTACATACATAATTACATACTTATGTACATAAATAATATAAATGTAATTGTATAAAATTAATACAAATTAATAAATATATTAATGACAAAGACACATCCAGAATATATAAAGATCTTTCACAGATTCATAATTTAAAAAAACTAACAATCCAATTTAAAATGGGAACAAGACTTGAATAGGCATTTCTTGTCACCCATCAGAAAAGAATGTCTAAATCATGAGAAAAGATCATTATAATTTGTGTGAAGGAATTGCAAATCAAAACCACAAATGGGAGACCACCACACATGGCTAAAGCTTAAAAGAGTGACAATAATCACTTCTGAAAAATATGTGGAGCAATTGGAACGCTCACACATTAGTCATAGGAATGTAAATTGGCAGAACCACTTTGGAAAATATTTGCAAGTACGTATTCCAAAGCTAAACATATGTTTACCCTATAAATTAACAATTCCACTCCTGGGTGCAAGCCCAGGGGGGAAAATGTGTGAATATGTCCACCAAAAGACATGCACAAGAATGTCAATGGCGGCTTTATTCATAATAGCTAAAAACTCTGAACAACCCAAATGTTCTTCAGTGTGAGAATGGATAAATGAACTGTGATATACCCATACAATGGAATACTATTCAGCAGCAGAACAAGGACTACTGACATATTCAACAACGTGGATGAATCTCACATATATTATTATGCTGGGCAAAAAAAACAAATCTAGACACTGTACATACTAGTGGGTCCATTTAAATGAAATTCAAAACCAGACAAAACTAACCAATGTTTACAAAAGTCAAAATAGTGGTTTACTTCTGGGGAGCTGTTGATTGGGAATTTTCTAGGGTGGAGTTCTATATTTTGATTTGTGTGGTTATTACAGGGTGCATATGTATATAAAAATTTATTGACTTGTATGCTTAAGATTTGTGATCCTGACTGCATGTAAGTTATATTTCATCTAGGAAATAAAGAGGAAAAAAGAAATAAATGATCCTTCACTGTAAAGATATTAAAAGTTAATCTCCTTTTTGAAATGGAATTCTAGATTTTCAGCATTAGAATATACCTTAAAGATCAGTCACCTCGTTTTATAGATGTACCCAAGAATGAGAGGTCACCCCATCCAGTCCAAGGTCAATAATATATTAGTGACAATGTTAGGATCAGGCTGCAAGACTTCTGATGACCCTGTCCAATGGTGTTTCCTCTCCTTCACTCCATTACCAAAAGCACCCCTGAGAAAGATGCTAGACCTAAATGAGCTCATCAATCAATCCTTATGTCCTAATAAAATGCCTATGGAACTTAGTCCATGCATCCCCTCTGCTGGAATTCTCTTTCTTAGTTTGTCTTTTCTCTACCATGTTTCTATTACCAATTTATTTTTCAAGACTCTGCTCAAGGTTCCCCATTTTTTAGAGGGCTTTCTTTATTCTTTTCCTCAGTGGAATTGATTCTCCTTTATACCTATGATAATAACATCTATTCTCTTCACCAGTATTTATTTGTCATCGACTATGTACTAGATGCTGTTATAGATGCTTGGAATTTATCAGAAGACACATAAAGTGCTTGTCTCTGTGGAACTTACATTCTGATGAGAGAGAAATAAGGTCAGGAAATGACAAGAGGCCATCATAAGTAACAGTGTCAGGACACAGTAATAGGAAGTACTCTTTAGATTAGCTGGTCAGTAAAGATGTTTTTGAGGAAGTGACTTTTGAGTCAAAGTCTAAATGAAGCAGATGATGAGTTTGCCTGAAAATATGACTCCTCAATGTAACTGTTTATGCAAGAATCTGATTCTGATTGAGGGCAGAAATCGTATCTTAACTTATCTTTGTATTTTGGATCAGTATAGGGACTCAAAAATGTTGGTAAAAATAAATGAATGACATAAGCAATAAAAGGAACTACAGATAAAGTGGACTTCAAGATGTTGAATTTTGTGTTTCAAAGGACAATCAAGAAAGTGAAAATAAAATTCACAGAACAGGAAAAAATAGTTGTAGTTACATGTCTGTAATATATTTCAAAAATAGTTGTAAACTACATGTCTGTAATGTATCTATACATCTAGAATATTTAAAGAATTCCTACAACTTGACAATAAAATGTTAAATAACCCAAATTAAAAATGGACACAGGATGTGAATAGATAATTCCTCAAAGAAGATATTCAAGTGGTCAACATGAAAAGATATGTAAGACCATTAGTCATCAAGGAAATATAAATCAAAACCATCATGAAATACCACTTCTCACTTACTAGAATGGCTACAATCAGAAAGTCAGACAATAACAAGTGCTAACAAGGATGTGGAGAAACAAGCTGTTATACGTTGTTGGTGAAAACGTAAAATTGAGCACCATTCTGGAAAATAGACAGAATTACACGGATAGGAATACACGGTTTATTTGAAGGATTTTAGGGTTACAGTGGACGAGTAAGGTATCGAGTTCCAATTGCCCTTGAAGCCTGGTACTTCCCAGTACCCTCAGGTGTGAAATCCACAGTCTCAGCACTAATATAGTTATTTGTGTATTGCACTTCAGGGTTCCATCTTTTAGAATCTTCTTTCTTTAATTCCCATGTCATTTCAACCGTAATCTGCCCCGTAGAATATTGATTAATAAAGCTGTTTACTGGGCTTTCTGTAAAGTTAAGCACATCTGCAGGCACAGGGGTATTTTTCATAAGGATCATAGGTGGGGGATGTTTTAGACCAAACCCGCCCATATGTGGGGAAGGCTGGAAGACCCCTTCTACATCAGGGATCATTGCCCAAATAGGGGCAAGAGCCGGAAGTCAAATGAGCAAAATCGTGGGGCGGAGTACATATACCATCTGAAGGAGACATCATCACTTCCGGAAGCCTTTTTTCGAATCCTTGAGTGTGTCTTTGGTTGGTTCGTTCATTCGAGCGACCCAATCAGAGAAGGGGGAGGAGTCTGACATCACATCAGGCAACGTTGTGTCCTGCAACATCACTTCCGCTTCTGGATCACGCCTTTTTTCGTATCCTTGAGTGTGTCTTTGGACATTCAAGCAAGCCAATTGGAGAGGGGGAGGAGTCTGACATCACATCCGGCAATGGCATATCCTGTGACATCACATCCGCTTCCGGGTCACGCCTTTTTTCGTATCCTTGAGTTGTCTTTCGTTGGTCCGTTCATTCGAGCGAGCCAATCAGAGAGGGGGGAGGAGTCTGACGTCACATCAGGCAATGTCGTGTCCTGTGACATCACTTCTGCTTCCGGGTCACGCCGACTGCGTCGTCAACCGTGTATTCGTTTCAGTTTGAATCTGTCTCCGTGCCTTTTTTCGTATCCTTGAGTGTGTCTTTGGTTGGTTCCTTCATTAGAGCGAGCCAATCGGAGGGGGGGGAGGAGTCTGACGTCACATCTGGCAACGTCATATCCTGCGGATAGTAGTAGTAGGATCCGGCAACTCAACCAAAGACAACCAACCAAAGACATCCTCAAAATGTTAAATATGTATTTACCATATGACCAAACAATTCCACTCCATATGTTCATCCAAGAGAATTGAAAACTTAAGTCTACCTACAACTTGCACATGACTGTTCAAGTTCACAATAGCCAAAAAGTGGAAACAACCCAAATGTCCATCAATTGATGAATGGATAAAGAAAATGTGCCCTATACATACAATCAAATGATATTCACCCATAAAAACAAATGAACTACTGATACGCTATAACATGGATGAGACTTAAAAGCATATGGTAAGTGAAAAGAATCCAAACACAGAAGGAATATTGTATGATTCCTTTATAAGAAATGTCCGGAATAGACAAATCCATAGAGATAGAAAGTAAATAAATGATTGCCAGGAGTTTGGAGGTGGGGAAACAGAGAGTGACTGTCAGTGAGTGTGAATTTCTTTCTGGTGTGATGAAAATATCCTGGAATTAGATAGTGGTGGTGGTTGCACAACTTTGTAAATAAACTAAAAACCACTGAATCATATAATTTCTTTAAAAAAATATTTATTTATTGGGGCACCTGGGTGGCTCAGTGGTTGAGTGTCTGCTTTTGGCTCAGGTCATGATTACGGGGTTCTGGGATCGAGTCCTGCATCAGGCTCCCTATGGGGAGCCTGCTTCTCCCTCTGCCTATGTCTCTGCTTCTCTGTGTGTGTCTCTCACGAATAAACTTAAAAAGAAAAAAAAACATTTATTCACTTATTTGAGAGAGAGAGTGGGGGGGGGGGAGGAGCAGAGGGAGAGGATAGAGAGAATCCCAAGAGCAGATGCCACACTGAGCATGGAGCCCAATCTGGGATTCATGAGATCATGACCTGAGCTGAAACCAAGAATTACATGCTCAACCAACTGAGCCACCCAGGTGCCCCTGAATCATACTTTCCAAAGGGAATTTTTCAACATGCAAATTGTATCTTAATTTTTTAAAAGAACAAATGAATGAATATCTAGGAGATAACTCAGGCTTTGCAAAATTGTAACAAATAGGAGCTCCCAAAATGCTGTATCCACCATGAAATGGCAAAATACCACCAGTAAGTTCCCACAGTGTTTCCTGCACTTGGTCAAGAGGCTGCCAGCTGTACCATCACTGAAGACACTATTGGGCCCATCAATAATTGAAGCAGGGAGCCTAAACCAGGGCTCTGGCCCCAGAGTCAGCATCCAGCGCCAAAAGCTCCTGAGAACATCTGGATGATGTCAAAGCCCATTCAGACTTTACCCACATATCATCCGATCATCTGATTACAGTTCCTTTTAGCCCTAAAATTCCACAGGGGAAAAATTCATTCTGAACAAAAGATGTCTGGATGAGTTCATTCTATAACGAGTCAATCAAAGGAGTCAAACAAAGGAGAATGTAATAATGAAAGATAGAGAGAGGGACCTTGCACAAAAACAGCAAGCCCTTTGATCCAGTTGTTTGTCAGAAATCAATAGAAATGTTTTCTTTCACTTTAGAGAGTGAGAATTGGAATTTGTTGAAATTGGATCTTGAAGCACTTAGAATGTTTTTTTCCCCCTTGGTGCCAGAACAATGGCACACATTCTGTTTACCAGGAAGCTCTGACCACTGGGGCAAAAATTGTAGCAATTATAGTAATTCTATACTCAGCTTTCTGTGTTCAGGGTTGTATAGAATAGGCTCAGAGATATTCACGGGCAGTATGTGAAAAAAGCCCGTAAGATACTTCTGAAAATATGTAAACTGTTTCCCCTTATATGAATGTCTGTTTCTGGAAATATCATCGGACTATGATGTTGACTGGTAGGCGTTAAGAGCAAGAACACCATTGTGAACTCCCAGTGAAAATTTCCCCCCAGAAATAGGAAATGATTATGGTAAATGAATGATCTCAAGATAAAACAGTTTTATGCAATAAACCAAAATGAGTGTGGCGGCACATGTTAGCTAGCTTTGTACGGCTTTGTTTTAATTAAGGACTGATTCCACAGCTGCTGCTCGTTTACCTAATAATAGAGTTTTGGTGTATCCAAAGTAAAGGACCCCAGGGCTGGAAGTGCGGTGCCTGAGTGTGAGAGCGAGCATGTCATGGTAACCTTTAGTACATAGGCTAGGAATTGCAGTAGGATTTTGCCTAAAGCCCCATGAAATTCATGGCAAAGAGAGCATTGTGTTGAGCTCTGGAATAAAAAGCAGCTGTCCAATAATGCCTCCAAACAGGCCAGTGTGGGCCTTCTGCATACCCCTGCTGTGACTCAGAAAATTCTTCCTCTAAATCCCCCCTAGATTATTAGGTCTCTAAAAGATTCCCTGTCTTCCCTACAGCAAACACTGTGATCCAATTGAAATGAGGGCATTCAGAATTACCTTTCTTCCTGTACAGTGAGTTTATTTCCATGTCCCTTCATGTGAGTGGACATAAGATCTGTAATAGGTTTTTCTGGGTAGATAGGACCTTTAGGCTGATCTGCAAGGCAGTACTAGAGTGGACCATGGCTGCAAATACACAAAGAATAATTTGTCGGTTGTAGCATGTGGAATATTCTGTCTAATGGAATTATTCATCCCAGCCAATCCCCAGCAGGCCGACATCTTCTGTCCCCAAATCCCATCCTATCCACCCTTTGAGCTGGGCCTTCCTGAGCTCCGATGCCTAAATCTCCAACTGTGCAGAGGTCTATTCTCTCACATCAGGCAAGACTTGATAAATCCAGATGAAAAATTTCAAGAGGAATCCTTTCGGTTTTGAAACAGAAGATGTTGGTCTAGGATACTACGTGCGTTGAAAATGTTTTGTATCTGTCCCACCCTCAGCTTCAAGGCAGGTCTTTCTCCCTAAATGGCCATGATGAGGGTCACTGGACCCTGACTTCTTATCTAAAGCTGATTGGGCTGGAGGCCCCAGCATCTTAGCTAAACTCAGCCATCAATAATGGGTACCTGCAGATGATCACTCCCAATTTTGTTTAAGCTGGAACACTGCTATTTTAGTTATCCTTATATAATTTCTGCATCTGGGGTAGCAGATTTTGGATGAAGAGATATCATTGTTCAATTTCTCAGTAAGATAGGTCTCCATGGCTACTTATTTCCCTACATTTCCTAAATCTTTTCTGCATCTTTAGTATAAATCCACAGTATCTCTAAAAACCTGATTTTTATCTCATGGAACCTATTTCTATTCCTTGTAACCTGATGAAGCGTAACAAGCCAAGGTGCTTGATAAATGCAAGGAGGGCAGAGATAACATCTATTTGTTCACCGCTATAGACATAAGGCATGGACTAGAGTAGGGGACTCAATAAATACCTGCTAAATGCATGGAAAGCAACCACATTGTTTCTGCTTTTCATCATGGATTTAGGATGTGGGAATATACATTAATCTAGGTGAAGGTTCTTAAACTCTGAATATTGTCAACAGTGCTAAATTAGCCTGTCTGAAAAGGATAATTTCAGGTCAAAACGAAAAGCTATTCAATTGAAGTTCAGCTGATAATTGGGAAGAATTTATTGGAGTTAGTAAAGGAGAATTCTTACTTAATGAGTTTCATCAATATAGTGTAGTGTTTTACTTGTCTTATTGATTTATGTAGATAAGAAGCTGAATGGTCTCTAGGGAACATTTAGGCCTCCTGTGAATGCACAGATAGGTCTGGGGCTCAGAGTTCTTCAGCACTGGGACAAGGGTCCTGGGGCCTATAGGGCAGTGGTTCTCGAACTTGGCTTGCATAAAAAATCACTTGGAGGTACTTCTTAAAACTCAGATTGCTCCAGAATTTCTGAATCAGAGGTTGTGCAAGTCAGAGTTCTCCAGAGAAATAGAACCTATTGGTTACATCTGTATTGTATTTATAGATACATATATGTTATAGAGGATGAGAATTCCCCCAAATAGACCATCTCCAAACCGGAGGTCTAGGAAGATGGGCCCAGTCCAAGTTCAAAAGCCTGAGATCTTTAGAATGGATGGCTCAAGTCCCAGTCCAGAAGGAGACCAATGTTTCAGAGCAACAGACAGAGAGAAAGAATTCTCCCTGCCTCCATCTTTTTATTCTATTCAGGTCCTCAATGGATTGGATGAGGCCCACCCACACTGGGGAGAACAATCCGCTCTACTCAGACTACCAATTCAAATGCTAAACAAAAGCAAAACAAAACGAAACAAAAAAAAATGCATTAGCATTTTCGGAAACACACAGACATACCCGGAAATAATGTTTAGCCAGATAACCTGGGCTCTCCGTGGCCTGGTCAATTTAAGGCATACAATTAACCATCACAAGTCCATCCCTTGTCAGGTTGGCAGCCATAAATATCTCCTTAAGCCACGATCTCTAAATGAAGATAATAACAATGTCATATTTCCAACTAACCTGTACTCACCATCCTATATACAACTGAAAATGCATTAGTTCCTTCCTCAGAAGAGGAGGTAAAAACTTTGAATGATGTTTACTGTCCCCTTGATATCCCGTCACTTAAATACTAATAAAAATTAACAGTACTTAAATACTATGACATAAAATCTATACATTTTATGTTGGGTGATAAGGGGATAAGAAAGGAAAGGAAACAAAGGTACACACACACAGAGTCATAAGAAACTACTTGTGACAATTATAGTCCTCATTTCTGTAACTGGTCATGTGATTGTAGCTGGTATTTATAACCACCTCCTTCCACCACCCATTCTGTAGTACCTTTATATTCAACAAGCACCTCAACTGGTCATGGTTTTTTACTTGGTGGGGTGTCTCCAATCTTCATTCCTAAAGGGCCTGGGCCAGTAGTAGTCCTGCCTGGATTGAGTTGTCATAGTTTTCCATTGATCTTAATCCCAGGGTATGGATGCTGGGACCTATTGGACCTCCATTGTGGAATAGTTGTCCAATTTCCCCTTGTGGTCAGAATCACTCACTCCAGCCAACACCATAACTTCCTTCCTTTGCCTTTTGATTGAGGAGCATCAGGATTCCAAGTGGCAAGGTGGCAATCTTAACTGCCAGTTCAATAGAATCATGGTTAAATCTCCTGAGAGAAGTATTCTTCCTTCTGGAACTAGGACTACACTGCTAGTGGGTTACTAGGTGGAGTGTGGAGTCATGACACTTCCATTTCTACCTCTTGAATTCTGGGCCTGTGAATCTTGGCTAAATGAGAAACAGCACTATATATTGGACAAATATTAGACAATTGACTCAGAGCATCCACATAGTCTTCTGAAAGTCTGCCCCAGCACTGCAAAGTATCGCAACCTTAGCTGGCATCATAATTGTCTTCAAAAGACACTTCCACTGTTCTTGTAAGCTAGTTGCTCTAGGCTGGTGATTTCCATGAGCATGAGCCCATTGCCCCACTTCTTTTACCATGAAGTCAGCTCCTTGATCAGAAGCAATTCTGTGTGGAATAGCATAATGATTGATAAGGTACTTTGTAAATCCACAGATAGTACTTTTGGCAGAAGCGTTGTGTGCAGGGAAGGCAAATCTGTATCCAAAGGAAATGTCTATTCCAGTAACAGCAAAACATTGACCCTTCTGAAACAAAAGCAGTCCAATGCAATCAACTCACCAACAGGTAGCTTAGCTGATTTTTTACTTGATAAGGTGACTCCCCTGATCACCTTGGGGAATGGTACCGCTCTGGGGACTCGATGTTGGTCTCTTCTGCTGTCAGGTTGGCCTTGGTGAATAGAAGTTTGTGTTCCTGAGCCCACACATAAACTCTATGGCTGCCACATGGCCATTTTGTTCAAGAGCCCACTGACTGGGTGATAAGAGGAGTGGCTGGGCAGAGAGGCTGCTATCAACGAACAAGTCATTCTATCCAGTCTATCCACTTGACTAGTAAAATCTTCCTCTGCTGAGGTCACCTTTTTGTGACTTTTCACATGGGACACAAATACCTTTACAGCTGTTGCCCATTCAGACAGGTCCATCCACATATCTTTACCCAAATTTCCTTGTCACCAGTTTTCCAGTCACATGCCTTCGAAGTTCCTGACCATCCAGCCAAACTGTTGACCACAGTCTGTGAATCTGTCTTTAATTGCATATCTGGCCATTTTTCCTTAGAAACAAAGCGAACAACCAGGTGCACTGTTCATAGCCCTGCCCACTAGAAAGATTTTCCTTTACCACTGTACTTCAGGGATACCTCGGAAAAGGGCTAGAATGCTCCAGCTGTCCACTTTCAGTGGTGCCTGCATAGCATCTAGAGCCATCTGTAAACCCAGCCCAAGTTCTCTTTTCCTCTGTCAACTGACCATAGGGAGCTCCCCATGAGATCATTAATTGTAGGCAGTGGAGCAGTAGTGGGGACCATGGGCACTCGAGCCACTTCTTCATGTAAATTACCTGTGCCTTCAGTTTCTGCCCGGGACCAATTGTATACACACCACCTCCATTTGATACTGGAGTGTTACTGTGCATGCCCAACTTTATCATCCGGAGAGTCAATAAACATCTAGTTCATAATGAATCACATGGTACCTTTGTGGCTAATGGTCAAATATTCAGTCTCGACTAAGACCCAATAGCCAGTCAAGAGCTGTTCCTCAGAAGGCAAGTTATTATCTGCAGAGGATGGTAGGACTTTGCTCCAAAGTCCTAAAGGCCTATGTTATGATTCACCTGTAGGGAGCTGCTAAAGCCTCCAAAGAGCATGGCTAACTGTCACTGACACTTCAAGCACCCCTGGATCTGCTGGACCTGGATCAGCAGCCTGGACCTACTGCAGACCTTCTTTTCTTCTGGGCCCCACTCAAAATTAGCAGCTTTTCAAGTCACTCAGGAAATGGGTTGTAACAGAGCCAGATGAAGAGTATGTTTCCACCAAAATGTAAATAATCTATTCCAAGTAAGCATTCTAGAGCTGGAGAAATAACCACAGGATGTGTTCAGCAGCCTGTACCCACTGGCAGGTGGACGATGGACCTGAGATAAAACTCCATTGGCTCCTGATCTCTAGAGGCCCTTACTTTGGCCGGTAGACCACAGTGACATTTCAGATCTCCTGGAATCAGTGCTGGTTCAGAACCACCGTCCAGTAGTCGCCCTAAAGCCCTGATTATTTCCTTTCCCTCAATTCACAGTTACTCTGGTAAAAGGCCATAGGTCCCTTTGGGGAACACTAGGAAAAAGATGAATAGTACAAATATTTGGTAGCTTACCAGTGTTCTCCAGGGGATCTGGTTTCCCCTTTATTCAAGGGGTTCTGGGTCTATAGACTGGCTCAAATCTGGGGATTGAGGATCCATGACTCTGTTTTTATGATTCAAGTTACACTTTGTTCACTTGTCCTAGAACTTTTCTGCTTATACAGATTAAGAATTTAGTAAGCTTCCTATCTGTTTCACTTCTAGAAACATCACAATCCACATACTAACACCACAGGTCTATGTGAGTCCGTTTATTCTGATTGCTGCTTTGCCTCTGCTGCCCACTGTGGCACCCACCCCCACCTTGCCTTGGGCAGGGGAGCAATGCCTCTCGGTCCCCGCCGCCCTGAAATCCAACTATTCTCACCGCATTTAGGTTTCAGTTCCAATTCACTGACTGCAGCTCCCACTGTGAGGTCTGGCCTCCAGAGAAGAGTAATCACAGAGCTCTTCCCGGGTAGGGATCCCCTCACAAATTCATCTCTCACAGTCATGATGAAAGGTGTGTCTTCTGAAGCCTCCCAGAGTGAGTAAGTAGGTCTTCAAGACAAATCCACTCTCACATCACCATCTCCCTAAGCCTTTGAATCCCTCCCTCTGCATTAAACAAAGGCAGGTCTGGCATTTCCAATTTGCTCAGTGTAGGCCACCTTCCGGTCCATGCTTCAGCCAACCAATCAAACAGACTCCTTTCTAACAAGCTGTAGCATTAAATGCAGAAGCTCTGCTTAGTGAGCCGTATCAGTAAATTTGGCCCGATCCAATTTTATGTTCCTTCCTCCATTATCTTACACCCTTAATATTCATTCCCACACATGTTCCCTAGATTTCTATCAGAACAAATTAGAAAATGCAAGTAGTTCTCTTGGAGTATAATCTGCATTCCTGAGTTCAGCCAAACAAGAAAACAGTGAGGCACCCAAAGAGCAGAGCAGCAGAAGGAAGTCACTACCACTCCTCTACCTCAGAACAACAGGTGGAGGTAGTGTCATTCAAATTGAAGAGCTGAGGATGGGGGAAGCC
Source organism: Nyctereutes procyonoides (assembly GCF_905146905.1). Lineage (NCBI taxonomy): Eukaryota > Metazoa > Chordata > Mammalia > Carnivora > Canidae > Nyctereutes > Nyctereutes procyonoides. The sequence continues at coordinate 9,299,277 of NW_026575132.1, forward strand.
AGAACCAAGGCAGGGCCTCTCTGGTGGAGCTGGAGCCATGGAGGAGATTTAGTAGCTGTGAGAGATGTTGTCCCGGCAGACAGAAAAGGAGGGCTAGAACCTCCTGGTTTCTCTGTACCCATCTCATTCTGTCTGTCTTTCTCTCTCTCTCTCTCTACACACACACACACACACACACACAGAATGGATCTCAGGGCAGACATGCACAGGTGGAGGGCCTTCCCAGAGAGTCTACTAAGTGACTTGTAGAGTTGGATGAGATGGACATGGGCCTTTCCTTCGTTGATCTTACAGTCTAATAGATAGATTGTACAGAGCCTAGCAACCTGATAAGCTACTGAGGCCCATGCTCTGGAGCAAGGTGTTATGAACTGAATATTTGTGTCCCTCCAAATTCATGTGTTGAAATTTAAGCTCCAGGGTCATGGTATTTGGAAGCGACATCTATGGTAGTTAATTGGGTAATGAGGGTGGGGCCCTGATGAATGTGATTCATGCTTTTCTAAGAAGAGGCCAGAGAGCTCACGCCACCCTTTTTCTGCCACGTGACAATACAACAAGAAGTTGGTGCTGTTGCAGGGTGGTGGTCTGCAACCCAGAAGAGAGCTCTCACCAGCGCCCGCAATACTGACACCCTGATCTCTGACTTCCAGAACTGTAAGAAAGAAATCTCTGTCATTGATAAGCCACTGAGTTTACGGTATTTTATTATAGCAGCTCAAACTGACCAAGGCAAGAAATATTTAAGTAAGTTGATCATGCCACTTTGTGAAAATGTGAAAAGCAAACATATCTATAGGAGAAGCAGGGCTTAAAAATTATTACAATTATAACATAATGCACTTCTGCTTGTCTATATAGGAAGAAAGTTATAGAAAGAAATGTTCTTTTCATTTGCCCAAATAACCATACTCTGTATAAAATTAGCGTTTTGAAGTGGAAAGGCTCTGAAAGTGGCAGTGGTTATCTTTTGAATTTATGAATATTGTTACTATCACATGTTACATTAAAATTAATAGGAGCTGAGGATGTGTATTGAAGGGAAAGGAACGGATCCCTCGCTGAGGTTTTGTTGGGGACTGCAGTTGCACCGAGAAATGGGATTTGAGGTACGCTGCATAATCAAGCATGAATTAATAGCATGGTAGAGTGGGATCTACAGTAAAAACACATGGCTGTCTTTCACAGCTCAAGTGCTCTGCTCTGCTCGACATCCTAGAATTAAGCACTTAAATCAGATATCTTTAAGTTCTTGCCAGAAAAAAAAATATATTTCTCTTGTAAGCCCGAAATTTTTTGGAGGGAGTGGGTGGGTGGCAGTATTACAGAACTGTTCCTTTGAATGTTGCTTGTATGGAATTCATTTGAACGACATTGACATTTGGGGGAAAAGATTCTGTGAGGATATGAGAGAACTGTAGAACTGTTTGCTGGCTGTAGTCATATGGTAATGATATCAGCTTCGCCTGGGAAAAATGACAGCACGAAATTCGGCTGATTTGCCTAGACAAAATTACATGAAATTGCACGTATTTGTCTACAGCATTCCAGTAATAAGCATTAGAGGGATAGATTTTTGTTTCTTGGAGAGCAAATAATTTGGAGGCATAGTTCATACCCAATATATCATTGTAGCAATAAACAAGTGTCAGAAAACGTCTTGTCTTTCTTTAGGATTACATGTTACTGAGCAGCCTATTTAGCATGATGGCATATTTTCTTCACAATCTCATAGTTAAGTGGACTATTTTATACATCTTACTTTCAGGTCATCAGCTGAGTTTATCTTATCTTTGGGGAAATAATAAAGTAGTGCCTATTAGTGAAAGAACATTTTATTTTTCTCTTGACAGGATTGAGTCAGTGCTAGTCTGCATGCACAGTTATGCCTCACATGATAAAATAAATGTATTCCTAAAAGGTGGTGTGTAAATTGAGTCATTTTCCTATTGGCTTATATTATCTTGTCAAAGATGTTATATTTTCCTTCCAGACTGAACTTTAATTAACTTCCAACACTTTAACTTTCAATTTCTCCTTACTCCTGCATTCTTTCCAAAAAGGTTTTCATATTAGTCTTGGTAATTTTAAAAACTCAAGAATATGTAGGAAACTTCACGATTACTGCAAGAGAGCAAGAAAGAGTCTTGGATATTTCTCAACCTCCACCACTCTGGAAGAATCACTCTTTGAGGCTACTGAGAAAAGCTCAGTAGTCTCATATTTGCATAATTCTGCTTTTTTCCCCCTGGAAAAGTGATAAGGGATTGCTATATGGTACACACTTATGTGCAAAATCTTTTAGTCCCTGTTACCATATACTGAATGATTGAACTCTGAAAGCGCCTCTCTGAAGCACGCTGTTCAGTTCTCGGCAACCAAAAGTCACATTAATTTCTCTTTTTCCTCTTCTTCCATTGCACTCCAGATGTCTTCTATTAAAAAGCCTATCGTGTGGTAAAAAGACTTTGGATTGCAGGCCCTACAAATCGAGGTTTGAATTCTATCTTTGAAGTCTACACGCCATAGGATGTGTCTGCCTCAATTTTCCTCATCGTTAAAATGGATTTAGATAGCACTATCTTTAGAAGTGTTGCAGAGATTAGTAATAACATATATTAAGTACCTAGAACAGTGTGCGGTGCACAAATGATACACAACAAGTGGGAGTTATCAACATCATCTTCTTCCTCATGATCATCAGAGTCATCACTAGGGTTAGTTATTGATTTCTCTTTATCACTACTTGATTTGGAGACCTGTAACGTCAGAAGCTAACAGAGCTCCAGGGAGAGCAGGTGCTCAATAATTATATATCGAAAGAATTCAGAGGTAAAATTGAGCATGTTAATTATACATCTGGGAACTCTGGATTCCTCATGCTCCACTAGCCTATGGATACAAAGTGATCCAGATTTGCTGACTCACACACCTGCTCACCTAGCTCTCTAGTCTCCTAAAATATGCTTCTTCAACATTTCTGAGTCTCCAGGGTTGTCTTGTAAATGCATAGAAAGAAGCTTGCTCCCAGAGGGCTCCTCCTCCATGGCCATCAGGCAGTGAGCCAGAGCCCTGAGGGTACCAGGCTGCGAGGAGGTTGACAGCAAAGGGGTGTGGGAGTGTCTCTCTCCATTTGGTATTAAATCCATTACAGGGGCCCTGAAACAATGCTGCTCGGGAATAAACAGTACTGCCACAGGCTCTGGGCACGTGCACAAGATAGGAAGCAGAGACTGCACGGTGTTCAAAACCAGCCCTCCTCTGGCAGAGCCGCTGTGACCAGACCTGGAGCCTGACTCCTTTCTCCTGAGGCAGAAGTATCTTCAGGAGGCAGCTCGGCCCTCGTGGAGGCAGGTGCTGCTCAGGTCAGGCCCCAGGGGCTCAGCAGAGCCGCCAGGACGCAGCCCAACCCCTGTAGTGGCCACAACACTCGTTCAGGTTGCGACTCCTGCTAGGTAGCCGCGTGCTGGTTAGAAACCTGGGATGACAATCCATGCTTTACCTGCCATGACAATCCATGCTTAACCTGCGATGACAATCTATGCTTGCAGCCAATGGTTGATTTGTTGTTGGTGATTTTTCCCCCGCATCATAAGTGTCTTAGGGGAGAGCTGAGGTTTCTTTGTAGGAGCCTCTGTGAAGAAGGCTTGGCCCCAGGGCCGAGAGGACAAGGCCACAGCACAACCATCAGTCCGAAGTGCCTGGTGCCACACGCATCCCAGGACTCCAGGGACTGTCAGGGTGCCCGGGTTTCAGCGTCCCCTGCAGGGGTTTTTGGGCAGAGCAGAAGCAGCGCCTGTGCAGGCGTGGCCCCCGGAATCACAGGGTTAACCCTCCGCCACCGCACTGGGAGCCAGGTGGCAGGACAGGCCAGATCCAGGGCTTGCTTCTTTATCAATCAAGTACCAGCTAATTGCTGGAGCTCTCAGAATGCTCGAGAACCTGTAAGCCCTGGGGAGGATCCGCAGCTGCTCCAGGAACAGGCTGGGAAGACCAGTGCCCCAGTTCAGGCCGCACACGAAGTGGGGGAATCTGGGTCAATGGCTAGAAAGGGAGCCCAGGAAAGAATCAGCTCTGAGGAAGCACATTTACCAACAAATGAGCGCTAAGCACTTTGCAGTTGTCAAAGTCCTAGGCCCTGAATAATAATGAGAAGGGGCTTGGAGAGGCTAATGACTAATGGCCCCTCAATTTCCTGCTGATGTTGGCAGTTTTGTGTCATTTTGTTTTTATGTTAATTTATGCACACGGGATTAGAATGTAGCATTATGTGGTCATTTAATTTAATTGAAGTATGGAACTTCATGGACCCAATTTTACATTTCCCTTATAGATTTCAGTGATTTTATCTTTAGCATTTAATCTCCCCCTCCCCCCAGATCACCATTCCTAATAGCAATAATAATACATTTACACTTGCATCACACTTTTCCTTTCTGGGAGCTCGAAGCACGTCATGGCCCATTACCCCCCAAGAGCTCCGCAAGGCAAATGCCAGGGAGGATTTTAAGCACTTTCCTTAGGTTTAACATACATAAAAAGGTGCCGCCTTTATCACAGAGATAAGTTCCCAGCCGGTTAAATTACTTTTGAATGCAGCGAGCAGCTTTGCTTATGCATGAGGCCTGCAGCCTCTGTGTTTCTCATGCCTCAGAAGGACGTGACCTTTAGGCCTGACAGCCCTGCTGGGGTGCTTGCAACCTATCAGGGGGCTCTCACCGCTCATCCCGCCCCTGGGCTGAAGGCTGCGTGTCTGTGTCTGTGTCACGGGAGTGCCAGGGAACAGGAGGCCGCCCAGTCCCTTGAGCCCAGAGGGACCCGGGCCCTGGAGCCTGGCCCCTCGGTCCGCTCGGCCCCGGTGCACAACATCCACCCGGCACCCTGGCATTCGGCTCGCTTTTTCCTAAAGGCCCCAAAATAAGGGGGACGTGGCAGTGAAGTGTGCCCAGGTGATGAGAGCAGCTCAGGAGCCCGGTGGGGCCCGCCCATCCCTGGCCACGAAACCAAGGGCCACCTACAGGGGAAAGAGAGGGGGGTGGCCTTCTTCCCAGGGGCCCTGCAGTCGCCGGGGCTTCTCCTCCCAGGACATCAGAGAAGGCGCTACCTGACCCAGGCCGGGAGGGCTGCCAGACGCCGTGCAACCTGGAGGGGTCCCCAAGGCCCAGGAGCAGCGGGTGACAGGGTCCTGCGCACACCATGGCCTGAGGTTCTGTTTCAGCCCCAGCCACTAGTTCAAGGGCACTTGAACCTCCTCCTCCTCCTCCTCCTTCTTTCTTCTTCTACTTCTTCTCCTTCCCCTTCCCCTTCTCCTTCTTCTTCGCCTCCTTCTCCTCCTCCTTTTTCTTCTTCTTCTCCTTCCCCTTCCCTTTCTTCTTTTTTTCCTCCTCCTCCTCCTCCTCCGCCTTCTCCTCCTCGTCCTCGTCCTCATCTTCCTCCTTATCCTCCTCGTCCTCCTCCTCTTTCTCCTCCTTTCTTCTCCTTCTTCCTCTTCTTTTTAAAATTTATTTATTTATTTTAGAGAGAGACAGAGATAGAGCAAGGGCAAGGGAGGGATGGGCAGAGGGAGAGGGAGAGAGAGAGAGTCCAAGCAGACTCCCTGCTGGCCGAGAGCCCGAAGATGTGGGGCTCGATCTCACAACCCTGTGGTCATGACCTGAGCCGAAATCAAGAGTCAGCCGCTTAACTGACGGAGCCACCCAGGCTGAATTTCTAACCAGCTGGCTGCAAACTCAGGGGTGGTCCCATGACCCTCCTCGGGTTCGATAATTCACTGACTCATAGAACTTAAGAAAGTGCTATACCTGTTATTACAGTTTTATTGTGAAGGGTACAGATGAGACCAGCCAAGTAAGAGACACATAGGGCAAGGTCTGGGAGGGCGCAAAGCAGAGGGGTCTGTGCCCTTCTCTCCATGGAATCAAGGCACGTGCTCTCCCAGTATATTGATGGGTTCACCAACCAGGAAGCTCCACTGAGTTTCCAGTCCAGAGTTTCTATTGGGATTCCATGACATAGCCATGATTGCTTGAATCACTGGTTATATGATTTAACCCAGTCTCTAGCTCCCCTCCATCCAGGCCCCCCTATATCGTTCCCCTGAGGCTGCACTGGCTCAGAGTCCCATCCCCCTGACCACTGGTTGTATTTCAGTTGAGCAGCCCCCATCCTGAAGCTCTCCGGGGCTTACCACTAGTCACCTCATTCACATAAAATCAGTTATGATCCCAGGGGCTCATGAAGAACAAAGAGCCTGGGACAAAGACCAGACAAATTCTTTATTAGTTTACAGTGAGAGGCTTCTGAACCAGGAAGGGGAATGTGACACAGATATTCCTGCTACAGAGGTTCAGAGCCCCAAGGGGGAGAGTGGAAAGAATGAATCCTTGAAATTAACGCCTTAGGAATAGTTATAGCCAGGGGCCAGAAGAAGAAAGACATTTGACTTACTTATTAAAATACTTGGATTCTAGCATCTTTTAGTTCCAGCAACTTTGGACTTATTGTCTTTATCAGCTAACGACTGATGCATAGCCTTCTTTCATTCATTCAACACTAATTAACACCTGGGCCTATATTCTCATTGTCTTTGTTTCCTTGGTTTGCAGTGTTTTCCATTTTCTCAATCTAAGGAAATATTGCGTGTCCACTCAGAAGTGCGATGCATACCTACATTAGTAATTATGTGAGTTCTTTTGGAAGCACTTTGCTAAGTTTTCATAATCAAATCATAACTAATGCAATTGGGCATACGATATACCACAAGATAAGGTATACAAAATTATGAATTATGGGTTTGAAATACCTGTAAGCTGCATAAAGTGGACATGAATTGCCACCACAACTGGGTTTGCAAGAATTGTAACTTTATTTTATTTAAATCATATTTACTCTAACTCAGAAATCCCAATACTGAGTTGTAGAGAATTTCATTCTTCATCGTTAGTAGGCCTTTCTTTCAATCCTCAGCCGCAGAGTCATTATAATAAAATATTGGGGGATCCATGCCCATCTCTGTTCCATACTAGTCACAACTGATAAAGTCCACTGTCAGAAACTACAAGAGCCCTTAAATCAGGGGCATATTAGAAAAAATGTAAATTAAACCCACAAAGAGATACCATTACACACCTATTACAATGGGCATCATAACAAATGCCGACAATGATTTAGTGCTGACAAAGAAATAGAACAATCGAAACTCTCATAGATTGTTGGTAGAAATGTTAAGTGGTACAGCTTCACTGGAAAACAGTGGCAACATCTTATAAAGTTAAATGTACTCTTACCATATGACCCAGAAATCTCCCTCATAGATATTTACACCAGAGGAAGGAAATATGTTCATACAAAAATCTGTATTTGAAAGCTCATAGCAGGTTTTGTTTTGTTTTGTTTTGGTGATAGCCAAAAGCTGAAAACAACTCAAATGTCCTCCAACAGGTAAGAGATAAGGAGATTGTGGTAAATACTCCTCAGCAGTAAACGAAATGAACTGTTGACCTGCACAAAAACATGGATGAATCTCAAAGATACTGTGCCGGGTGAGAGAAACCAGTCTCAGAAGGATACTGACTTTATGATTCCATTTAGTTGGCCATCTCAAACAGATGAAGCTATGATGCTGGGAAATTTGTCAGTGGTTTTCAGGGGTTATGGGTGGTGGTGGGATGACTCTAAGGAGATAGCACCGTGGAGTTTTGTGGGGTGATAGAATTGTCCTATATCCTGATTATATGACTCTATACATGTCTTAAGATTCATTGATCTGTACACTAAAAAATGTTAATTTTGCCTTATGACCATTTAAAAACATTAACAACAAAAAATCCAAGGACACCGTTCCCTCAGTGCCATGTTTGGATGTGATACCGCACAGATCTTGGGGCTCCAGTGGCCGGGGTCCAGTCTCCTTAGGCATTCCCCTTAGAGACATTCCCCTTAGAGAACTTGCCACCTCCCTAGGAATGACAAGAGAGACTGTGGACCATTCCTGGCTTTCCAGAATGTTCATCTTCTCTCTGACATTTTTTTAATGGACTCCTTTCCATTCTCTCCCCTATCAGGGGATATTCTCAAGACTTTCAGGAAAGCCAGAAAGTGAGGTTGTTTCAAGCACTTTCTGCTTTCAGCTCTTCAAATACCCGTGAGGCAAGAAGTACCAGCGCCTTGACCCCTTCCAGTAAAGAGAAAGGGGAAAATAAAGAGAATAAAGCACTAATGGTACTCATTCTTGGTGAACTTTTTAGAAGTAAAAACAAAACCTAAGTTAATAACTCAGTAAATTACCCTGCTGCTCAAGCAATAAGGAGAAAGTTTTGCCTAGGCTCCTTTTGTTCTGGCCCCTGTAATCAACACAAGCATAAAGTACGGAAAAGATCAGTTAAAAGCATCGTGCACAACCCAGAAATAGGTGCGTGAATTTGTGTAAATTGACAAAAAGAACAAGAGACGACCGAAGGTGAGATAGGCAGAGATATTGACCCAAGAGCCTCTGGTACTGATTGTGTAAAACCAGTAACTTACCTACTGGGAGGTGAGTAGTTTCAGGAGAATGTCAGTCCTAAATCCACATGTCTGACCTAATGGTAGAAAGGGGCCCAGGCCAGCAAGTGCTCTGTGCAGCCTGAGGTCAGGATCTGCCCTCAGACTAAGAGACTTACAAGATGGAAAAAGGTCCCAGAGATTAAGGGCAATGAGCAAGAGCCATGGCTTAGGTTCATGAATATATTATATTGATAAGAGCAAGAGAGAAAAAAAATGATGAAGTTAACGAGGTAAAATATTCATAATAAATGAATCTGGCAACAAGGACAGTTCTTTGTTTTCTTCTTATTCCTGGAAATTTAAAATTCTTTCCAAATAAGTTTTTTAAACAAAACATTCTTTTATAAAAGGAGTCCTCTTAGTATGATACTATGTCTACACATCATAAATTTGTGACTACATGTCATAAACTTATTCAAACCCCTAAAATGTGCAACACCCAAGAGTGAACCCCAATGTAAACGAAGGACCTTGGATGGTAATGATTTATCAACGTAGGTTGGTCAGTTATAACAAATGTACTGCTCTGGTGGGGGATGGATATCATGGCAGAGACAAAGCATGTATGCAGGGGGTATATGAAAAATCTTGGGTCCTTCTGCTCAAAATTGCTGTGAACTTAAAAGAAAAATAAAGTCCATTAAAAAAAAAAGAGTTGTAATACTCAGAAAGGTTGGGAACCACAAACTTCAAAGAATGAGCAGTTAACATACATACTCCCAATGGCAGCCTTCTCTCTCTCAGATCACAGTAAATGTATGGTTAAATTCTGAAGAGCGACTGAAGTGTTGATAGTCTTTGTTGTAGATCAGAAAATGCCTCACTGTTTGGCTAGCAGACAGTTGGATGGCATTCAGTTATGAAAATGTGGAGTTTCTCCATTCTTAGACCATTGTGCCACTTTTTCAAGGTGGTGGGTCTCTACAATGCCTAGGGTCGTGGTGCCTCAGCCACAAAATTTAGAAAGATTTTTTTGCCTTTTTTTTTTTCACGTTTCAGAAGAAAATCTAAGCTACTTATAAACGTGGACTGACACATGAAATCAGTCTTCTTTCCACGCTTTCTTCTTAAGCAATAACTCTGGGCTGACTCTTCAAAGAGTCCATGATCAATTCTGATGCGCAAAAAGTATTAATAAGAATGTCAAGAAGATGGATCTGGCATTTGAGATTTTGATAGATGGAGAGTGACATGGGCAGGGCATCAAACTCAGATCAAACCGGGGGTCATTATCGTCGGGATATTGGTTTCCTATGTAGCTGTGACATTGGACATCTGGCTTCTCACTCATCAGTGGTGTCTTCCTGGCCTTCTAAACACCAAGGGGAAATCCAAATTGGGTTAAGAAATGTCAAACCCTACATCCAGAGGTGAGACTCTTACACTGTAAGAGCATTGTAAACCATGACTTGCCTTTCATCATAACTTCAGGGTCGTAAATCTTGTCCCAAGCTAAATCTGAATCTCCCCAAAGGAGAGGTAGGTAAGGGAGAGGATGAGATTCTGTATTATGTTACTTCCTGAGAATTCTCTTTCATTAATCTTTGCTCTGAAGGTGCCTTTGAATGGCTCTTGGTGCAATGAATAATGTTCACACACAATCATTCCTGTCAAACATTTTACTCACTCCAAAGTCTGACGACAGTTTGGGAGCAGTGTCTTTTGCTATTATGTTTTTCAATTGGCTTCCTATTGTCACTTCAAGAAGTGTGGAAACACCTGATTTATGAGAGCCTGGCTTAAAAAGTGTCATTTCCATTGCTTCCTTAGTAACCGCCTCAAATAAGCAGAGGACAGCAATTTGGCTCGAACTTTCCTTGAGGAGCTTTAAGTTTAATTTATACATTGGGTAGAGCTCCAACTCATTGAAATTCTACGTAATGCATCCTCAGAAAACACCTGGAAGACAAGAAAAACAAAGCTCTGGGACACATGACCCTATAGTTAAGGCAACAGCTGTGTGTTTGTGAACACAGTCCCAAAGCAGATTCTTGTTTCCCTTTCTTCCCTACACTGTCAGAACATATGATAAACAGAATTTCAATGAACTCAGAAACTACACCACAGTTAATAATTAGACCTGCTCCTCAAAGGTGCTTTAATCTTTTTATTTCCTTAAGTACCTATCTATAGTTTGTCCATGTTACTCCTGATGTATTTTCTCCAATAGCCTCACTTATGGGGGATGGCTTAAAAGGCAGCAGCAAAGAACTGACAGTTTGTGCAAAGAGGAGATTTGATTTAATATGTGCAGGCACCGGAGTCTCTTAGAAGATGATTGGTGCCAAGAAATTTGGAAGGTCATTATGTGGAATATCTGTAGCTCAGTATCTTTTGAACCTTTTTAATGGGTAGGGAGGAACATTTATGCATAATGATACGGGACTTATTGTACCCCGTCCTCAAAGCTGTCAGTCACCTGCACGATTCAGAGATTGGTTTTGCAAATGCAGGTTCACACCAAGCTGAACAAGCGGTTTGGAAGCTCAAGTGGTGCGAGTTTCTCAGACTCTACTTCTCAAACTTTAATATGCGTGCACATACCTGGGGAAGAAAGCTGAAAGGCGGAGCCCACTTCAGAAGGGGTAGGACCTGAAATTCTGCATTTCTAACATCGTCCCCAGGTGATGCAGAAGCTTCTGGTCCATTCCCACCAACGTAGCAAGGGCTAGGAGGATAGTGCTCCCCAGCTTTGCTCTCATCTGTGGACAAAGGACTGTGATATTGGGGTTTGTACAGTCCTCCCGCAATGCTCTTCAGTTTTATTTTCCACATTAATCCATCCTTGTTTTCCCCTGACAGCTGCAGAAGGCCTTCTTGTGAAAAGTGAAGAAAGTAAGGCAAGAATTCAAAACATGTATTTGAATTGCTGAGATTATGGTCTTACGCTTTACTTTGGTTTAGAAACTTGATTTTGTGGGGGGGGGGGGTAGGTAGGGGGTAGTGCCCAGCTATTAATTTAAACACAACAGCAGGCAAACAGTAATTTGGAGATGGAAAAGGAGCAAAACTTACATACAAGGATGACTTTTCTGTGCAGATTTTGTTCTCAAACGAATAAGAAGGCCAATGTGGGATTGCCAGGTTTTGCTGTAATTCAGACAATTGTTTCCATGTGTGGAAGTTAAATTAGGATTCTCTGTTGTGTTTGTCATTCCCTTTTCATGATTCCATTAGGGCAATGTATGCTTTCAAAAGGCCAAGATCACACCATGCAGATATGTTAGGGATCCTAAGTTTGAAAACAATTCAGACTTTTTAGATTTTTTTCTTTTTTCTTTTGAGGAATACCTTTGCAGTTCTGGGTGTTCCTTTTTAGCCATCAAGCATTTTTCAGTCATTCCACTTGAAGTGTGGAACTTCCCTGATAATTTCCACCAGCCAACAGCTCTTACTAAGTGGGTGTGTATATTAGCGGTGGATTTGGGAAGGGGTGGTCAAAGCCCAGGACAATAAAGCTCCAAAGGGTCAACATCAAAGTCACAATGTCATGGTAACAAACCAACACTGACGTATCTGCATAATAGTTTGCCCTTTATAAGGTTCTTTGTTGGGTGTTTTGATCCTGAGAGTAACGTTAAAAATGGCAGCCCCGACCTCATGTATTCAGTTCTGGTATAACAAAAGATGACTGGGGTTACCACAGACTATAAAATCTTACAACTACAGAAAATACCTATTATAGCTAAACCAGCTAAACTCGGTTTCACAGAGATCAGCTTATAAATGCTATTCCTGTAGCGCTGATTTACCTTGGGCTAGTATAAAAGCTTTCTCTTCTCCCAGATGGTATTTAATAGTAATAACTGCTAACGGTCGCTGGAACTTGACCATGAATCAGGCACTGTGCATATTTAATATAATCCGACCCCTACACCACCCAATGTAGTAGATACTATCATTAACCCCATTTCACAGATGAGGAACTTAAGATTTAAATAAGCCACCCATTCAGCTGGTAACTAGGAAAATCAAGATTTTAAAACTAGGTGAACTGACTCCACAAACAGCACTCTTAACCAGGGGCTAAATTATCTTTGCTTTGGAAGGAAGGTTGAGGCTTGTTTGATTGGTAAAAAAAAAAACAAAAAACAAACAAACAAACAAAAAAAAAACCAAAGGTATGACTTCTCTTGCTTTGGACTTTGTAATTTTTGCCACAGCCTAGCTTCCTGTTGGCTCAGAACGCTTACTATATCATTATGTCTAGAGTTCAGCTTGATACCATCTGACTGTATTCAGCTAAAGCTTTGGCCACCTCAGAGTATGCTCCAGGTTGTTTTTTTCTTGTGTTCTTGTGTTCTGAAAAGTACTCATCTGAAACCTGCTGGCCAACATTCATTCATTCATTCATTCATTCATTCATTCATCATTCCCCACTACCACCACTACCAAAACAGGACTCATAAAGGTTACTACCTAGGACTCCAACATTGCAAAAGCTAAAGGTAACTTCTCATTTATCATCTGATTTGACTCCATCATTTGACATTGCTAATCACTCCCTCCTCCATGAAACACTTCCTCTAACTGCCTTCTAGGGAACCATATTTTTTTCTTGGTTTTCCAGAAAACTACACTTTCTCCTGGCTTTCCTCCTATCTTTGGGACTGTCCCATCTCACTGTGTTGCTGATTCTTTTCATCTTCCTGACCCCTAGATTTAGTGTCCCAGAGTTCAGTCCTTGGACCTCTTCTCTGTCTTCATTCATGGCCTTGGGGATCTCAGCCAGTCCCAAAGTTGTGTGCTCTTTGATTTATGTCTCCAGCCTACTCCCCTCCCCTGAATGCTAACCTGTACATCAACAGCCTGTTCCTGGATGTCTAGTAGTCATCTCCACCTTATAAGATCCTAAACTGAACTCATGGTTTCCCCTCTCAGATTCTCTCTTTTAGCAGTTTTCACTACCGCGTAAGTGCCAAAGCTATTCTTCCAGTTGTTCAGGTAAATCTTGCATTCATTCTTTCCCTCACTCCTTATATCCAATCTATCACAGTGTCTCTATATTTTGAAAAATATATCCTAGATACCTGTTGACTCAGTCTTCACACTTTATAGAAATGCAGCCACTTACCATTTCTATTGTTACCATTCTGGACCAAGTGTCTCTCCTTGATTAGAAAAATATTCTCCAGACTGTTCTCCATGCTTCTACCCTTGCCTCACCACAGTCAATTTTGAGCATAGCAGTTGGAATGATCTTTTGTAAATGTGAGTCAGATCATACTCCTATCACCTCCAGACTTCTCCTTTCAGAGGCAAGCCTCAAATTCTTTCAGTGGCCTACAAGTACCTACACAATCTGCACTCCTCCAGTACCTTTCTCAACTCCTTTTCTACCACTTTCCCTCTTGCCCCACGTTAGCTGTGCATGTGCCCCTTCCCAGCATGTGCCAGGCACTCTCCCCTAAGGAACTTTCAGTTGTCTTTTTCCTTACCTTGAATAACCATCCAGCAGATATTGCATTGCTCTGTTTCCTCCTTTAGGGATGTTACCTTCTTAGTGTGGACTTCTATTTCAGTTACTTTTATGGTCTAACAAATAAGCTCACAACATGGCAGGTAAAACAACCACCATCTTATTACACTCAAGGATCCTGGAGGTCAGGCATTCAGAAAGGACACAGTGCAGATGGCTTATCTCTGTCCACAATGACTGAGGCCTTCAAGTCTGAGGGTGACAGGACAGCAGGAGTAGAAGGCTCACTCACTCACATGTCTGTCAGTTGATAATGCCTATCGGCGGTTACCTCAGCCAGAACATCTCCATGTGGCTTCTCCATGAGGCTGCTTAGACTTCCTTACAGTATGGTGACCAAGTTCCAAAAGTGGGTACCACAAAGAATACCGTGTGGATGCCCCATGAGCTCTCATGTCCTAGCCCCTGCAACATCTAACAGGAAGAGTATCAACACTGCATTGGAAGGAAAGTATGTGGGATGGAAGATCTTACCATAGCCATCCTTAGAAGATACAATCTGGCATACCTTCCCTGCTTGCTTTATTTTAAATTATAATCACTCTCTGCCCATGCCCCCTCCACCTCAAAATTCTCTATCTCTATTCTTTGTTTTTCCCATTGTTTTTGTGTTAATTTCCTATTGTTGCTGTAACTAATTACCACCTATTTAGTGGCTTAAAGTTTTTGTTTGTTTGGTTTTGGTTTTGGGGTTTTGTTTACAATTCTGGGTCAGAAGTCTGAAATCACAGGGCCAAAATCTAGATGGGCAAGCCTGCATTCCTTGGGAAGGCTCTAGAGAATTCATCCCCTAACCTCCCCAGCTTCCATTGGCTGCCCGCATTCTTTGGCTTGCTGCTCCACATTATTCTAACCTCTGCCTCCGTGGTGGAGAACCCACACCCCACACACACACCACCCACCGACTCCGACTCTCCTGACTCTGACAGGGACCCTTGTGTTACATTGTGCCCACCTAGATAATCTCCCCACCTCAAGATCCTTAATTTAGTTACATATACAAAGTCTCTTTTGCCATATAAGGTACCAATATGTCAAGTTCCAGGGATCAGAATGTGGACATGTTTGGGAACCATTATTTAGCCTATCAGAGCACTTGTCACCATTTTAAAAACACTATATATTCTAAGTATTTGTTTACTTGCTGTTTATTAGAATATAATTTCCATTACACGAAAGATTTTTCTATTTTGTTATCTGCTGTATCTCATGAGCTTAGAACAGTCCCTGGCACATGTTAGGAACTCAATATATAGTTGCTGAATGAGCTATTTGCTTGTGCAATGAATGGTTCCACAAATGTTATCGAGTGCCTACTATGTACCAGATAATCTGCCTGAATTGAAACCTTGCTAACATCTTTTTTTTTTCCTTTTTTCCATCTTTTTTTGTCCCTTTTTCAACACCTTGTGTCCATAAAAGAAAGCCCCCTGTGTGGTTCATCAAGGTCAAAAGGAGTCCAGCCCAAAACCACAATAAAATTATAACTTTTTTCATTTCTTTTTCATGTATGATGCAAAAAAAAGTTATTGCCTCTCTGACAACAAGCAGGGAGCCTGAATCTCTGTGATCCCCTGGCCCTGTCACTTGTCCTATAGAAAGAGAGAAGACATCGTGGGGAGAGGGAGCTTCAGACCTTGGGTCTTAATTACCTACACAGGGTTTGGGCACTGCTATTCATTTAGCCCTTAACTCAACTGTCCCAGGGCCATGCTTAGAGTTTTGTTTCCATAACATTTCGTGATATTTCTCCAGACAATACACAAATAAAAATGGTTTTTATTTTGACTTTGAATTTCCTGATTCTTTCTGGATCAAGCCAGATGTGTGGAAATGTCTGTGTTTGTGTGTGTGTGTGTGTGTTTAGACACCCATCCATATGCTTGCACGGATGTGAATTCTGTGACCTTCTGTTCTTTCTTTTGCTTGATGACTCGTACACACAACCTCATAAGGCAAATCTCATAATTAAGTTGGATCTGGTTCAACCATGAATTTTTCAAAAGATCATAATCATCATGGTTTTCATGTTCATTTAAGAAACAATGTAGTCACATATGTCCACAAATGAATCTCACAAAATACTGCCCTTATCAATTTGGTTTTGGAACAGGGGCCAAATTGGACTTATTTATATTCATTTCAGATGTAATGCCTTAGCCTGTCACTAAACATCACAGAGAAAGCAGAATCTCAAAACAACACAAAATTAAAAGGAGCCAATATTCGTTTCTGCGTTAACTAAAGTTAGAGATGATAGGAGCAGAGCGACAAAGACTAGTCAAGAGTTTAAATTTCTCTTTAAGGCTCTGTTTTCACAGCTGTGAAATGGGAACACTAAAATCTTCCCTAGCAAACTCTATAAACCTAAATTCTTCATAAAATCGAGATGATAAGACCTACCGCACAGGGAGTTGGTAGGATGAAATTGTTTTCTTTCAACCTGGTACTCAGTAAACATTCAATAAGTCCTAATCCATTATTATCATCTACTCATAGTATTAGGTGAATTCTAGACATTTGATTTACATTAACTAATTGGTAGCTATTATTTTTGCAAACAGAAAGACTCCTCTAGCTGAAAGACTGAAGAGTCACTTACATAGTGCCATCGCAGAAGCACAAAGACTATTCTACTTACCCTTAGAAGGTCCTCTCCACCTTGGAAACAAAACCTGCTGTTTCTCCAGTAAAGCTTAATTTCTCTGACCTAAAATGTTAAAGTGAAAATACACCTAGGAGAAATATTACTTTAAGCATCGTTTGCTATTTACACTTTAGAATGAGTGAGTTTTATGTCTTGTTCTGAGAAATTTCCCCAGGGGTAGGAAGAAACAACATGGAACGATTGGCAACGAGAAAAACAACTTCACCTGCCCCACAATTATAAATAACTTATCTGAATATGAAAGTTAATGACATATGTAATATGTCGATCTCAGTGCACCTCCCACAACTTCCTCCTGATACCTCAGTTGAGTCATCGGGTCTCAGAGATATTACAAATATAGACAAAAATCCTTTTTATTGGCCTTGATTGGACATCAAAATTATGTTGTTATGAAAAATACTTTTCAAAGGGAAGTTATCACTGTTTCTGGGGGGCATCTATTTGTTGAAGATTGCATGGCTGGGACGAAAACTTGAGAGAAAATAGAGCATTGCTTTTTTGCCTATATACACTTGCTCCTGATTCTCCCTCTTTTTTGCCCTTGCCAGGCACCCGAGAACCACCCATCTCCCCCACAAGGCACCCCAGCCAGGCCTGGGCCTGCCAATAGCTTTCCTGGCAGAAGCAGAAGCACCACACAAAAGCCACAGAGTACAATTAGGTAGATTGCCTATTGAGGAAGCAGTGAATATTTCACTCAGCTGGTGAGGACCGAGGCGCTCATCCCAGCTTTCACAAATGAGCTAACCCTGGCAAATCACGTCCCTTCTCTTGGCCTTGGTTTCCCTACGAGTGAAGTCAGGATTGCACACAATAATTTGTAAGATGATTCCTCTAGTTCTAAGATTCTATGATTACTCCTTGACAGCTTTGTACTTAACTAGATGCCACATGTCATTAGTTCCTAGGGTTTCACAGCCAACTGGAAGGTGGGGTCCTTTAGGTCAGCGCATTGGGCACCAGTGCTCCCAAGCTCCTGGGACATCTTATCTTGTGTTGCCTACACACAGCAGAGATGGTGCCCAATGATTCCAACCTCTCCTTTTCTCTCCCAGAGTCATCCAAGTAGAAACTCTGAAATCCCAGGCCTCGCTTGAGCAAGTTATCTAAATTCTCTGAGTGGGAACAATAATAAAATGGGAACAATAATCCCCAACTCATTGGGCTGGTGGTGAGAATTAGTTTACATACTGTTCGGAACTTGCCTAGCGGAGTGCCTGGCACATACTGACAATTGTCTCTTCCCTTCAATTACACTGCCCTGTACTTTTAAAATTCTAATTCTTCCTCCACATTAAAGGAAAGGAAACTATTTGGTGAGGCTGAAACTCATTTATACTGGATGATGGTTCCCCCAGGCTCCTCTGGGGTTCAGCCTTTTATCTCTGACTGTGGAAGGCTTCGACAATTCTAAAAAGGATCGCAAGCATCTGGGGTGCAGGTGGAAGTAGGGTTCCCTTGCTAAGCTGGGACATCTCTCTGACTCTGAGCTCAAATGTCCTCAAAATCAGTTCCTAAGTCTACTTGAGTTATTTCCTAGGAAGCCAGAGAGCCGGGGAAGGCTGAGTCGGAAGGAATGGCAAATCTCTACCAGCTCCACATGCCAAAATGACAACTGTTTGGGCTCCCTTGGGAAGCAGTGGCAGCTGCTGGAGATTCTGGCCTGGGAACCGGTGGTGTGGAGGATGAGGTGCTGGCATCGAGGGTTGTTTGCTCTGAATCGTCTACTCTCTCCAGCTGGCCACAGGAGTCCGGGTGAGGAACAGGTGGAAAGAAGAGGATGAAGAGCCAGGAGCAGCTGGACTCTTGCAAGGATCCTACAGACAAGGCTATTCCAAGATTTGAGCACTTGGACCCAGTTCAGGGAACTGAGTCCCAGGTCATTAGCAAGGGACTCACTCCCACTGCTGCCTGTTGCCTTCAAAGGGAAGTCCAGACCTCTCTTATGGTGTCCAGGCCAGTTCCCAGCATAACTGCTACCCAGCCTCATCTCCCACGCCAGCATCTTGTCCTCTGTTGGGCAGCCTGCCCATCTCCACGGCCCCTCGGTCTGGAAGTCCCCTCCTTTCCTATACCGAAAACTCCAACACAGTTACAAAGACCCATCTCAGTCTCACCTTCTTAGCAGAGGCCTTCGGGTCTCTGCTCTATGCCTCACCACATCCATATCTCTGCTATGACCTTTCACACCACTGCCTCATTGCCATCTACTTACATGGTCTGCTCCTTCTAGGATGCAAGCTACTTGAGAACAGGGACCTTGCTTGAGCCTCCCTTATCTCCGGCCCTGAACCTGTGTTGGCACAGGGCAGTTGCTCAACAAATGTCAGTTAAATGGCTTTTGAGCCCCAGTTGCAAGAAAATTTATTTATTTATTTTTTATTTTTATAAATTTATTTTTTATTGGTGTTCAATTTGCCAACATATAGAATAACACCCAGTGCTCACCTCAGTGCCCATCACCCAGTCACCCCCACCCCCTGCCCACCTCCCCTTCCACTCCCCCTAGTTCGTTTCCCAGAGTTAGGAGTCTTTCATGTTCTGTCTCCCTTTTTGATATTTCCCACTCATTTTTTCTCCTTTCCCCTTTTATTTTTTTTAAACATTTTTATTTATTTGAGAGCACACATGAAAGAGCACAAGCAGGGGTGGGGATGGGGAGACGGAGATGAAGAAGCAGGGAGCCCAATCCAGGGCCCCATCCCAGGACCCTGGGATCATGACCTGAGCCAAAAGCAGACGTTTAACCGACTGAGCCACCCAGGTGCCCCTGCAAGAGAATTTAAAAAGAGAACTTGGTATCCCTCCACGAGTCAGTCTAAGAGGACCAAGTGACTCACAGTACTAAGACTTTAGTCAGGACTGACACTGGCCAGAATCTCTTAGAAGACTGGCCACAAATAAAACTAGAAATCTGGTTCAGCTGTTTAAAACCAGTATTCATTTTAGCCCTTTTCTTCCATGTTCAAAATATTTTTTCCTTGCCTATGTAAAAAATCCTCGTATTGTGATAGCAGAATTGCCTGCTCAGCTTCCAAGGAGCCTTGTGGCACACTTCACCCCCTGCCTCCTTATCTTTGTTATCCTGGAGAAGCAACCGAGAGAGAGAGAGAGAGAGAGAGAGAGAGAGAGAGAGAGAGAGAGAAGAGAGAGAGAGAGAGAAGAACATTCACTGATGGATTCAGAACTCTGTCACAAAATGGGCATCAGAGCAGCTGAGGGTAATTTTTCTTTAAGAAAAAACTGTAATATGTATATTAAACATGCAATAGCATTTTCTAGATTCTCTATCCATTTCCTCCACCCATGGAGGAAATCCAAATCTAATTATAGGCATTTATGGGAACTGCTTTCATTTATGCCTAATTGCCATGTAGTACAATGACTATTATGTACACCACTCTATGTGTCAGATTAACTTTGCTGTAAATTTTATTGGATTATCATATTCAAGCCTACCAAAGCATGCTTGGCCTAGTCCAGCAAGTTTGTCCACTTTGCATGGCTGACCATTTGCAAAGGACATTTTATCTACCCATATTTTAGAACAAGTGGCCAGGGATTTGGTGAGAGTTATTTCTGATCGCTCCTTTGCACTCTTTACACCTCCTGCCCGCATGCTGTGCCGCTGCCTCAGGAGATTTCAGGAACATCTGCTGCAATAGTCTCCTTACGAGAGAATGTGGGGCTCGGTGAGAAACGCTGGGAACGTGCAGAACCCTCAGAGGCCCAGAAGTCTTTGGAAGACTCCCTGGAACTTCTAATCTGGCAGGAAGAGCCACACATTTTTAAGATTGGGGGGGGGGCAGTCTTTAAAAGCCCCAGGGAATATTCGCTGCACCTGTTTGCCAGGCACAGTGTCACCTGCTATGTCCCTATAGCCCTTCTAGGCCTTTGGGCCTCCTCTCTCGGAGGTATCCCTTCCTGATTTGAGCTGTAAATGATTGTTCACTCTGACATCTCCGGAAAGCTAAGGAAAGAGAACTTATAAAATCGCTTGTTTGGCTAGGCCTGGAAGGGGGGCGGCAGCCACCTGGCCGCCTAGGGGAGTCATTGGAGGGTCCGGAGCTGGGCCTTGAACCCCCAGTTACAGCGAGGACACAGTCCTGAAAAGCACCGTGTTTGCTGGAAACCACTAACTGAAGGAAGGAAATGTGGGGACGCTGAGGAAGAAGGACGCTGGCAGCCTTGGGGGCCACCTGGGAGCAGGCCTGCAGGTGGGCTTGGGGCCAGGTGCCCTCCTCCCCGGCAGCCCGGCCCTGCCTGACACCAGGCCTGGAAGAAGGGACCTCGGCTCTGGAAGGTGCTGCCCCCAGGCCAGCCGACGTCGCCCAGTGTCTCCCTGCGGCCCATCCTCAGGCCTCCAGCCCTGCTGGGTGGACGCCAGACCTACGCCGGCTGCAGGCTGCCCCCTGTCCAGCTGCGCTGCCCTTTACCTTTCAACAACTTCCCTCAGTTGCTTACACTTCGAATTACGTCCTGCTGTCTGCTTCCTGGGAACTTGAATTGATAATGGGTATTTGGCCCCAAGAAAATCCATTATAGCTTTAAGAGGCTATTTTGACTCAGAATACAGGTTCATAGTATTTTATTCACAGTTTAAAATCCAAAAATCCCTGACAACATCAAAACCTGATCTGATCTTCTATGAGGTTTGTTGTAGACCATAGTTATTCCACCTGAGTCATGCAGCTTCTTATAGAATTATAAGGTTGTGCCTCAAAGCCTGCTGGACGCATAATATAAGATACAGGATATGCATTATATCCTCTCTGTAAAATATTTTAAAAACCTGAACTCTGAAAAATATGTGACTCTAAGGGTTTTGAGTAAGAGATTGTAGATCTGAGCTATACAAAAATTGAAGTCAGCATGAAACAGCTGGCTCTCAATGAGCCATTCAGTCTTCCACCCTTATGTGAGGATTCCAGGTCCTCTCTCCTTGAATCTGGGTGCTTTACCCAGAGCAGGTGACATAATCATGCTCTGAGCCTTAAGAGAGCCTAGCACCTGATTCACCAGGAAATCTGGCTGCCCTGACAAGCAGATCATGTCAAGAATCCATGCAGAGAGGGGTCCTAAGGCTACTCAAGGAGCGCCCCATCTGAGTCCATCCTTCTGGCCATCCCACCCAGGAACCTGACACGCTACTTAAGCCATCTTGAATGTCCCAGCTCCTGCCATCTGACTACAGTAGCATGAGACACTCTAAGTGAGACCAGAATAAGAACCAACCACCCGAAGCCCTGATGAGCTCATAAACTTGTGAGAAATAATAAATTACTGTTTTAAGTTACTAAATTTTGTGGCAGCTGTTGGTTATGTGGCAGAAAATAATTAAGACATATTAAAACTTTGGCTTACGAATGAGTTAAGGGTCACAGAACAGGAAAAAGAAAAGCTAGGATGGCACCAAAGGTATGTAATACTAACAATTTCCACTGACTGCCCTGTATCCCTGCTCCTGAGCTAATATATATTATCTCGGAGCAACCCTGGGAAGAAGGCTTTATTACCTCCATTTTGCAGAAGAGAAAACTGCTGGGAAGAGGGGTCCTGTAATTTGTCCAGGGCTTTTCAGCTCATATGCAATCGAGCTAGGCGTCCCACCTGGAAAGTTCTCGCACAATTCACCCTGCCCACCTCCCTGCTATTTAGGCCCTAGTGGAAATTAATTTCTTTTATGGTGAGCATGTGTCCTCTCTGCTTTCCTGCCTCCAAACAACTCAGGACTGCATCCCCAATTTCTCTCTGGGGGATCACCCACACTACTGTCAATGCATACGCTTTGGGTGGAGCTCTGCTCCATGATCTTGGCCTCAGCCCATAAGCACATCCATTCCCGAGGACACAGCTCAGGCTAGGGCAAGGACAATGACATTTATGGGGAAAAGAAACAACTCTTCTCTACACTGGACTGGATGACATGTCCCCTATACCTGCCCTTCAACCTCATTAAGGTCTCCACAGGTTTTTTACACCAAGCCTTACTGCATCCTTGGCATTTCCCTGAGCATATCCTTGGCCCCTTGCCTGCAGCAACTTCCCCCCACACCTTCTGTTTTTGTCCAGTTGTTTCTCATCCTCAAGGCTCAGTTCGTATGTCCCCCTGAGCCAGCCTGACCCAGTCCCACCCACCGCCTCATCCCAGGACCTGCACTTATGCTTCTGTGGTCCCCGTAGAAACTCATATTACACCACTGATCATATTGCTGTATCACCTCTGGTCTACCTGCCTGTCTTCTCTATACTCTGCAAATTGCTCAAGGCAGACAGCATGTCCTACCCATCTCTATAGCCTCATCACCTTGCACAATGCTCAGTCTGTAAATGATAAGGTCAATTAGACGAATGGATGAATGACGGTAGGATTATCATGACCTTCTTCTCTTCAGGTAGCTTTCCTGAGTCATTTAATAACAGCAAATATCTGATGAAAATTTCAAAGTCTGCTTTCAGCTTTCCGGGTGCTCTGGTTGTTGAGAGTTGGCACTGGTGTGTGTGAGAGTTGAAATACTGGTTACTTTTGGGGTTGAGAGATCATAAATAACATCTCCTGCTTCCAGTTAACTGAGAGCTGAGACATAAAACAAGAACCTTAAGATTTAGCTACCAGTTTCATTACAGTTAAAACCAAGCAGAGAACATGGCTTTAATTTGGTGGCCAACCTGGGCCTTCAAGTATTCTCTCTCAAAGGGAGAGGTTGGGTCTGCAGAACAAATCATTCATTCAGAATTACTGCCCCCCTTCATGATGGAGAAGGACACTTCAATGTTTGCAGTGTGTTAGTAGTTTCTATCCACACTCAAGGAGCATGACCAATAGATGTTAATTCCTTGCAAACCTGATCAATCACATCATGACTCCTCTCGTGTGGGAAAGTGAGAAGGGTCTCTCGCCCATGGGAGAGACCAAGAGTATTACTTAGGAGAAGCCCCTTCCAGGAAACACAAAGCCAAGGACACGTATGCACATTATATGACGGACATGCAAAGCTCGGGAACTCCAGAGCTCAGGAAGCTGGCACTATGTCCCTAGAGAAACACAAATGTGCTGGTTTCTTCGATAGTTGGAAGAAACAACCAAAATACCCAGTGAAAGTGCAATCATGAAGTGCCTATATGAGTGCTTGAAAACACTGATTAGGAATTTAAAAACCGTGCATTTTACCCACTCAAGCAATAGTATTTATGGCATGTAGAATAACAAGGCTCTTTGCTAACATATCCAATGACATTTCTGAAACATGAACAATTATAGCGTTCTTTAGTTTACTTGGATATGTGGTAATTTCTTGGTTTTAATGGAAAATGCTGAAATGCTATATTACAACATTCAGGCTGAAATAAATGAGTTTTTTTTTATATTGTTTAGAAAACTTGGGGGAAAAGTGCAACCCTGGCTTACTTCCTATTATAGATTCAAATGTAGCATGTAGTTGACTGATTTTTTTTACATTTCAGGCTCAATTTTGTTCTGAGGTAATAAATGGGAGAAAGAGTTGAGCTGTATATTTTTAAAATGGCACTGGAGACCTAGACTTAAGTGCTAACATGCCCAGGTTATCAATTTCCCTGGAACTCAGTCCCGTGATCCCCATCTGTAAAATGGGGATATTACAATACCTACACCCCTGAGCTGAAATAAGAATTAAATGGGACAAAGTGCATAGAAATCTTCAGGTCAATGTCAGACATTGAGCTAGGTGTGTGATAAATATTTTTAAAAGTGGTCAGCAGGTCATCCCAGGATGTGTTACTACTCCTCCAGCAGCCGAAGGACACGGGGGGAAATCCGATTTTATGAGTTTATACCCTGGTGTGGGCTTGGTCCTGTGAACACAGTACAACTGCTAATGTGGTATTAGAGAAACACCAGTGTTCACTCTTGGAAAGTGTAGAGGGGGAGAAAAAACACTTCTAAGGACTTTCTCTAAGCCCTTTTAGTCTCCAGGGAATGGAGACTAAAATTGTTGTAGGGCTACTCAGGATGTAGGGACAAAGGGATGATGGGAACTTCAGTATTTTCCTGTAGCGCATATGCAGTTGGCAAGTAGCTACAGTATGTGAGAAGTCATTCATTCGAACCTGAACACTCAGCATTTTTCATTAAATATTCAAGTACCCATAGTCAAGTATGCCAAGAGCTGAAAGTATAATTGAGGCTGCGGGATACGTGCTGTACAGACCAAGTGACAAGAATATCAGACAAAAAGAGAAGATCTGCAGGAATAGTCATTGCCCATGTGAAAGTTTTCTGTAAACACTGTTTACAATTCAGCTTTTCCCCAGCTGGAATTTTGGACAGTGAACGGAGAAAAAAACAACTAGATAACATGACTGAACACATTTCCCTAGCAAGGTACTGTGGTTCTTGTATTGAAGCACAATTGAACATGATGTGTACAGGATTTCTGTTCAAAAGGAAGCGCATTTATACCTGTCTTCAAATTGACATTCGAGAATTTCATTTCCTAATTTGATTATGTGAATATGGGATTTGCAGACTTAACTCGATCACAAATATTATTAAAACTGTATACAGGATTTTAAGTTCACTGAGTAGATATTATATCTTTCTAATCATTGCATCCTTCTCAGCTCCTCTTCTACAACACTCTCGATGCATATCAAATTGATATAAATGAGTATAAATAGGTTTTTAAATACAAATAAGTATAAATAGGTTTTTAAATACAACAGTCTGATTGTTTCTCATATTTTTCTGCATTCTATGAAAGAAAATGAGATGTAATAACACTCATGGTATTAGGGACACCTTAGTTCTGTTTTGAATAAGCGTAATTTCTGACCAATAAATACTATTCTTCTCAAATGGCTGCTTTTTGAGAATATGCTTGACACAACCAATAGGGCAGGTTAAGTGACTCAGGCCACTGGAAGAGCATCTCCTGCGTTGTAAGAGCGCTCAGAATCCCACAGCACGGCCTCCAATATCTCAGCCCTTTCCTGCCTGAGTGTTGCCCACCCCCCCCCACCCGCCTCCTCTGGCTTTGCTATTGAATGATATCTGGTTTCTCCATTAGAAAAGACAATACAGCTCATAAAAGGTGATCAAAATATTACCTCAAATAAAACCGTTTTAGTTGAGAAAAGAAAGCACCAATAACCTTTCCTCTTCGCCTGCCCTCAAAAGTGTCAGAAAGAAAGTTACTCTAACAGGAAAATGAAAAAATGCTCCATCCTGCCATTCGTGCAGGGTTTACTGTGTATTGTCTCAAAAGAGAATAATTACAGTCCACCACCTTGTTTTTCTTCAAGATAGGAGGATGCCAGAGCTGCACAGCTCCACTCTGGAAAACTCTGAAATGAACAGTAGGGTAAGTGGATCACCTGGGATCAGAAGTGGGCTGCGAGGTTTTACTAAAAGTTGAGTATTCTTCTGTTTCATTTCCTCCAGGATTTATGAAGGTAGAGCCACCATAAAGTTTTATTTCCCAGGACATTCCCTGGAACACTCCAGTACCATGTCTAAGAGAATCGCCTCTAGGTTTTGCTCGTTGTAACTTTAACTTGAACTCTCTTCTTTTGCTGTGGTTCACTGCCGGTGTCTCACTCTTATGTCATGATGACCCAAAGTTGGAGATTGATAGCCTGAACTTCACTGAGCCAACACGGTCTCCCAAGGAAACTCGTGTATTTATTAACTAAAGAAAAATGAATACTTTTTCTGCTAAGCATGTGTCTCGGAAGCCTCTGAATGATGTCTATAAGACACAGACAATAGAATATCCAAGAAGCAAGCAGGAGAAGGGTAGATAGGATCAACTCAGAACAGCTCAAATGAGACTGAGAACAATACGGTGCTTTGATTGATAAGGTGATTTAAAAATTAAAAGAGGGGAGTCTATCTGTGAGCTGAATGCCAGTTACCAGAGATTGATGGATGGCATGAGTCTTCTTTCCTTTGTGGCATCTCTCAGATAAAGATGTGTTTTCTTTTAGAGAGGATCTTTATGAGACAATTGCTTGACTAGGAGAGTATGAGTGTGTGTGTGTGTGTGGTGTGTGTGTGTGTGAGCATGTGTGCACGCACTGCAGCATTTTAGGGCAGGGCTCTAGACCTAGAAGGCAAGGCTGCTCCATAGCTTTGCAAAATGTCTATGCTTTCCGTAGCTCGTGCACAGCTCGTGCATTCTTTAAAAACATCCTTCCCGGATAAGCCTTCATTTCCAATTGTGTCTTTGTACCATGTGGTAGCCAGCATGATTAAGGAAAAAGTGATTGTGTGAACCTCCAAATCCATCTGTCATGTCATTGGCATTGAAGAGCCTCGCTGAAAAATTAGCCTCCTCCTTCCCCCAACTTGTGTTTTCCCATCCTCAAGACAATACAGGAAGCTCTTAGCTAGGAAAGAAAGGAACAAAGGGGCAAGGAATTCAATAAAAAAGAGATCCTAGGCAAAATGAAATATTGTTTCCCTGCCTGTATTGCTTTCTTTCTCTCCAATCCACCCGAGCATTAACCACTTGCCTGCTGTACTATGAGGCAGCATCATTTCTAGGATTTGTCTGCAGAAGGCCGTAGTCTCTGAAGACATGAGGGATGTCCAGAGTGATGAGTAGTCTGGAACACAAGAGACTAAGCTGGACATAAAAATTATAGCCAAATGTGAGAAAATTCTTAGATTTCCTCCTTTGTAATTTCTCTAATGTACTTGCTTATTATTTAACTGCACATACAGGCTCAAAGGCTTATTGGATTTTTATATTCTCTGTACACATTTGAGGACTTCCTGGAATTGCATACCAAATTTATTTACGTGCACATGTGTGCATTTTTCTGGGGAGAGGATTTTTGCAATCTTCAGTTTCTTTAGAGGGTCTGTGACCCACAAAGTTAAAATTCACCGCAACAAGGTATTTGCTGTTCTGTTTATTTTCTGTTATAAAAGGTGCACCTTCCTTCTATAATTCATTGGAAATTAGGAGCTGGGGGGCGGGGGTGGCGAATTCTGGCCACAAAATACTTAGACCACGAATAAACCACAAAAAAATCCACAGGTAAATCGGGCAACAAATGCTGAATTAGAAGATGAAAGAGGATGAGGTGAGGGATATTAGATTTATAAGGCTTTCGTTTCATGTCATATTGCAGTTCATACTCAGTCAAAACATATAACATGCATCTTATATGGATTTGGGTGTTATTTTACTTTTTTTAAAAGAAATTTTCTTTTTAATTTCTCTTATTTCAATTGTTGAGAAGAAAAGATGTTGAGTTATTTGGACTAATGAACTCATTTAAAATTTCCTCAATTGAATATTAGATTTAAAGAAAGTTAATTAAAATGGGGAAATGACAGGTTAGCCAACTTGTTTCAGGTTTGGTGCTTTTGATGGAAAGGATGATTAACATAGCTTGCCACAAGCAGGTCAGTTAATGGTCAACGAAATTTTTAATCTGTGTCCATTCATCTTCACCGGGATATTTTCTAAAAGTTAAAAAAAAAAACCAGCATTCCTAGGTATATTTTACAATGGAGTATGTTGGCTACAATAAGAATAAAAGCTTTAGAGGCAAGAGAGAGACCCCTTAATATTGGGAATAATTGAGGGTACTATGTCTCATGAAGAACTGAACCCTAACACTAATTGCTCAGTTATCAGACTATGTAAAGCAACCTTAAAGAGACCAAAAATATCCTTTCATGATCAAAACACTCAGCAAACTAGAAATAGATGGAATTTCCTCAAACCAATAAAAGACATCTCTGAAAAACCAGAGGGAACCTCATTACTCAATGGGTAAGAGTAAAAACTTCAGTCATGAAGGTCAGAATGTTAATCTGAAAAGCCTATTGATTAACCACTTGTGGTAGATTCGATTACTTGTTCCAATTCTTTATTCTCTTGGATGATAATAGTATAAAGTCGAAGTACATGTTATTGACATTTTTGGATAAGTAAAAAAATGGTCAGGTATCAGCGATTTCGTATGGTTTAACCTGTTACCGCTCATACCTCTGGCATGTAGCTTTGCAGTGCTCCCCCAGGGAAGGTGGGGTTTCCTCCATCATCTCACTGATGTAGGGTTTAGGCTTGGCCATTTGACTTGCTTTCAAGTCAAGTTAGTGACTGTTTGTGAGCAAAGACTTTCAGTGTGCTTGTGTGGTTTGGCTTGTACACCAAACTGTTCACCATGAGAACTTTCCCTGGTAGTCCCTTAGTCCATGGAGGATCAAATACATATGGAGCACAACCCACCGTCTGGAGTTGAGCGCAATAGACTTGCCCCCTGAAGCAGAGCCTCCTCTCCTGGGGCAACTGAACCCCAATCTTCCTGCAGATTCTCATGAGTATGAGAATAATTGTTTTTGTTGTAAGCCACTGAGGTTTGAAGTTGTTTGTTACTCAGCATTCTCATAGCTGGAGCTAACTAATACAGCACTGAACAAGGGAAAGTAGCTGAAACAAAAGTAGGGTGTCTGTTCAAGCAATATTCAGAGGAAATGGAATCTTGTTACTTCAACTGGGAGCTTCCCAAGAGGAGACAGGCAGATGGGTGGAGTGCAGCCGTGGAAGCAAACACCCCAAGCAGTAGACCACAGCTCGAAGATAGGTTTTGAATAGTTGGTTGTGTATCACACTAGAGGGAACCAATGACAACCATCAATTTTTAACACTTGTCAATCTTGACCAAGATCTCTATCATTGCCCAGGCTTTAAATTGGGTTCACATAAATAGGGCGAAAAAATCAAGAAAAGCAAGTTGGATTATAAGCAAGGGCATGACATTAGTTATGACTGTAGCATGCTGAGGAACAAACGCCTGGATTCTATATTGCTGTCATTTACTCTGAATTTTATGCTCAGTATTTTTCACTTCTGCAAGTCCTGGAGTTGAGAACAGTTTCAGAAATGAAGCGACAATTAACTGAAGTTGTCGGAAAATGTATAATCATGGGCTCATGCATTTATTTATGTCAACAGTTCCAGAGGAAATTGCTATTAAGTCTTATCAACTGTCATCCACTTGTCCTCTTTCATACCCTGGGTTAAACTATTACAACAATATCCTCCAGTGTCCCCAGTCATAACTGTAGCTGCTGTTTATAAAATGTTTATTACCATGTTCCATGAACTCTGCTAGGCACTTTTTGAACGTTGTATCTAATTCTCACAATAACATTGAAAGACAAGTATTATTATCCCCATTTGAGAAGTGAGGTATCTGTGACTCAGAAAGATTGAGTAACTTCACCAATAATACAAACAGCTACCAAGAGGGGGAACTGGAATTTGAACCCTGATCTAACTATAATCCTATTTAACCTTGAGCAAACATCAGTTCAAGCTGGAGGTTTAGTTGTGGAAATGCAAACATTCTATCCACGGAGATTTAGCTACTGGTATAGGAAAAAAACTTTGTAATAAGTTAGTCTCAGTTACCTTATTTATCTATCTACAGTAATCTATCAACAAGTTACCAGAATTTTCCAATTTGATCTAGATTGTTTCTTCCTTTGTCCAAACATTTAATTCATTTTCACTCTAGTTATCTCCTGTGTCCTCACAACACGTTCATCATGGATCTTTGAATCATTCCAGAATGGAGTTGTTTTTCAAAAGCATAGTATAAATGAGAATTCTAATATTTATTTATATTTCTGAAATGTACTACAGTGTCGGATATGAGTACAAAATCCATAACAGCTTTTTAAAATTCTGTGTCTCCTGGGAACCACTTCCTTTCAACCCCAGAAAATCCCCTTCCCCTTCCCGTCCCTTCCCTTCCCTTCCCTTCTCCTCTTCTCTCCTCCTCTCTTCTCTTTCCTCTCTCCTCCCCTCCTTTGCTCTCCCCTCCCCTCCTCTTCCCTTCCCTTCCCTTCCCTTCCCTTTCTTCCTCTCCTCCCTTCTTGGGTTCTCATAAATAGGGGGGAAAATCAAGAAAAGCAAGTTGTTGTAAGGAGGTTGGAGCATGAGAGAGACTCAACCTCTCCCTTCCCCTCTTCACCCCTCCCCTCCTCTCTTCCTCTCTTCTCTCTCTCTCCTCCCACCTGCCTTCTTCCCCTGTGCCCCTCTCCTTTTCAGCCTATCAGTCCTAGGCCCTGCCACCTCCTCGGCAACTTCTCCACAATTCCCACCCTGTTCCCAGGCACTGGCTGACACTCAATCTATCCAACCCCATAGACAGTTTAGTGCCTCTTTCGTTATGCAGTAACAGCCCTTTTTTGGCAAAAAGCACCCCCAAGGCTCTGATGTCTTCTAACCTTCCCCCTTTCTTCTCCTCTTACTCACTTCTCCCTCACAAAGTTCCAGTAAAGCAAACTGACCTTCAGAAGGTAGCACGTAGCTAAGTGGGTAACTCCAAATTATTCTATGTCTGGGAAATAGTCTGGAGTAGAAAAAATTAAAAGGCTGAGATCTCCCTCATTCCTCCATATGAATGTTGTTTGCCCCACCATGTGATGAATTAGTTTCTTCTTGCTGCTGTAAGAAGTACTACGCAGTTAGTAGTTTAAAAAAGGTAGTGTACTATCTTACACTTCTATGGGTCAGAAATCCAACATGGGTTTTACTGGGTTAAAACCAAGGTGTCAGCAGGCTGCGTTCCTTTCTGGAGGCTCTAAGGGAGAATCTATTTTCTTGCTTATTTAGTGTCATTGGCAGAACTCAGCAACTGGAACTCAGACATGGGGACTGATATCCCCGTGTTGTTGCTGCTGTCAGCTGAGGGACCATTCCCAGCTTCTAGAGGCCACCCACATTTCTTAGTTCACGGCCTCTTGCTTCCATCTTCAAAATCAGTAAGTGGTAGGTTGAGTCCCTCTCATGCTCCAACCTCCTTCCATCTCACCCATTGAACCGATCCAGGAGAGGTTCCCTGCTTTTAAGGACTCATGCATGACTAGACAGGGCTCACTTGGATAATCCAACCTCTCTCTCCTTCTCCAGGTCTATATCCTTAATCACATCTGCAACGTTCCTTTTGTCATGTAAGGTAACATAGCTGCAGGTTCCTGGGATTAGGGTATGGGCATCTTTTGGAGGGTCATTATTCTACCTTATATACATGATAAGTTTCACTGTTATTTTATAGATAGAAAAGCTGAGATCATGAGGGCATTGCACAGAAATGGAAGTCCTTCTATCATACCAAAGATAATAGCTGAGAGCTGGGCTAACCTGGATCATAAACTTCTCAACTGAGGCTATATCCTCAGCCTATATATGACCCTTGTAGAAAAATCAAATAATCATCCTTAAAAGTCATATGATAACTCCGTTTTTTTTTTTACCTTCCCTCCAGATATTTCTATTAAACATTTAGAAAGTTTTTACTTGTAGTATAAGAAAAGATATGAGTTAGAAGATATATGTTCTTAGGGGAAAAAAAAACTAAAAAACTAAGTACATGTGGTCAACAAAGAGAAAGCCTTATTAATAGTTCTATTAGGCCACCTTTCCACAAGATTTGGTAAATTTTTGCCGAAAGTTCTCCTCACAATGGTCTTCCAAGAAGCTGACATTTTCCTACAACATTTTCTCTAAATGTTTTGAGTTGGATAGGTTGAGATCATTCCAAAGTTTCAGGCCCCATCACACTGGAACATCTGCTGAAGATGCTGAAGATGAGATATTTTAAAATATGTGGGTAAATGGAAGTCTTGTCAGGAGGAGGTGGGGTAGGGAATATTCGTGTTTATACCTTTTCCGAGTAGCTACTGCTGATGCTTTATGCTGTCTAGGAAAATTAGAAGCCCAGATTACGGCAGGTAATTTCAACGTGCAGAAACAAAGCGAGATACACCACGGAGGCTGCCAGAAGCAACTATGATTAAATTATCAATGATGAACAAGTCCAAAGGAAAAACGTGAAGCAAATTGGGACACTAAAGCTGAGTGAGTTATCATCACACATCAAGAGCTAATAAGAAGGGATCCCTGGGTGGCTCAGCCCGCTTAGCACCGCCTTCAGCCCAGGGCATGATCCTGGAGTCCTGGGATAGAGGCCCATGTCAGGCCCCCTGCATGGAGCCTGCTTCTCCCTCTGCCTGTGTCTCTGCCTGTGTGTGTGTGTGTATCTCATGAATAAATTAATAAAATTTTTATTAAAAAACCAAAACAACAAAAGCTAATAAAAAGGAAAGCATGTGAGAATGGGAGGTGTGGCCTAAAAGTGAGATAAGAGGCTCTACATGCGGGACAGTCAGGGGTCTCTCGAAGACCTTTCTCAAAATAAATAGTGTTTCAGGAGTCTTGGCAGTAGATACAATGGAACGCTGCAGTGCATGCCTTGTTGTGGGGATTCATACGAGAGAGCTTTGTGCCGTATTCTTTGTTGTGTATTTTTATCCCACGTGCCAGAACTTTCTAATTATGCTTTCTCTTTTTCTTCAGCAGAGAACAGGAGAGTCATGATGGGCAGTTGATAAAAATGTGGGGCTGAATTTACATGTCACTCAGTGCTGTAATGCGCCTGATCCTTGTGGAGTACAATTAAGAGAGCCTCTAATCGGAATAAAAATCTGTTCTTTTCGTTTCGTGTCATATATAATATCACTACAAGCCCATCTACATAGGCTATTATAATGCACACTTTTATACTACTATAGCCTTCACCTAATCAGTCCTCTACGAGCTAATCAGCTCAAATACTGTCACAAGTGGCATAATGCATGCAATTATCCTTAATTCAACTTCTAAACATGGAGGTGAAAGATCAGATTTAACCAAACAGGCTTATCAGGAATTCATGAATTGATAATCATGATTAATGGGAAATCACAGTGCAAAACTTGTTTTAATTTACCTGTTCATGTGTTAGAGAGAAATGCGAACTTTCATCCAAGCAAACAAAGAATGTCTAGACTTCTCAAATGAATTTTAACCCCAGGGTAAGAAACATGCATTCACTATTTCAAGGATAATCTTAAATGACAGAAATCAGTGTGGCTAAGTCAGGATTATAGTTTTGAAAATATCCTGACCTTGACTCACTGAAAGAGAAATAATTACTCAGAAATGGAATCTCTAGTTATCACCAATAAACGTTTGAAGGGGAGATTTACTTTGAATGGGATAAACTGAACTGTGTGCCTCTGTAGATCCTCAGATTTCTGTAGAGCTGGCTATTTTTGAAAAATGGCCTTTGAAGATAACTGTGTTAGGTTTTGTGTTCCCCTAAATATCGACTACTTATAAGTCACTGAGAATACTGACCTACAGTTTATTCATCTATTGAAATATTTATTGAGCAAATATTATACAGCACAATCTATGCTAAGTAATGGGGATAAAAATACTGACAAAAGAAGTCTCATCTTTGAGATGCAGTCCAGCTGGCAAGATAATACAAAGAAACTGGAATAACTGATATAACAGGATGAGACATTGAGGAAAATGCTGCAGGCTATCTTATTTTGTTACTGTTTTGCAACGAGTTCACCAGGGAAGAGTACACAGCACATGCTACCGCAATGCCAGTGCTATGTCTCTGAAAGGCTTGGATTTCCCTTCTATGCCTTCCATGGCGGCCAGAGTAAACACCTTCCCTGTTCCTGGCAGGAATGTAAGGGTGAAAGCAGATTGTGCCAGCAGTGGAAGAGTTGGGCCTGGTGTCCCAGGTTAAAATGGGAGCCTGGCCCAACCCCAGGGGGCAGCTTCCCCAAAACTGAAAGGGGATGGTGGTCTGTGGGTTCTCAAGGCAGAGATACACCCTCTTTATTCATATACAGCAGGGAGTGATGACCCAGAGGGTGGGATACATATGGGATACTCATGGAAACTGGAAATGGAAGGGTTATGAGTAGGGTCTGTGTTACCGAGTCGTTAGTCCATGGAGAGGACCCCAGGGAGGCACATCTCTGAGCCGACCCTGCTCACACACAGCATGTCAGTGGTGCACCCAGACAGCAGGGCACCCACACCGGGCAGAGCAAGGATGACAATCTTGGCCCCACTCTCTGGGAACTGTTCCAACACAGAAATCGTATACATCCCTGTGCATGTTTGGGGCTCCACAGACATGCCTGAGATTGAATTTCTTGCCTGAGGAATCTACTGTTGGGGAGCAAATCCATACCAGGTGGTGCAAACTAGATGCCCACAGGTATTACAAGTACTACAAAGGGATCTAGTGATGAAGTGGGCCTGGTTTGACTAAGGTAAACCAGAAACTATCTGCCTTTTACACAGAGTGATCGCTACCCAGCTCCAGCTGGTTATGGCCATGTGGGAATGCTGGTGGAGTATAGCGTGAGCTCTTTGATTTTTCTGATTTGTTTTTAAGAGAAGCTGAAGCATTATGTAAACATCCTGAATTTGAAGTGCTGCAAACTAATTCACATTTTAAAATATTGTGTAGACCAAATAAATTTCATTTGCCATATCTGATCCAGAAACTGGTCATTGGCAACCTCTGGGCTACCAGGAGGATAAAAAAAAATTTTTTTTAATTGTGGAAAGTTGTGGGAAGTGAGTAGAGATGTTAGATTTTGAAATGGGACTAGGAGAATGGACAGGGCTTCTGATAAGATGTGAGATATCAGAAACAACTGAAAGAATGAAGCACCAGAATTCTTGTTTATTTTTCACTCAATCAATATTTACTGAGTTCCCCCGATATCAGGCAGTGTGCGAAAAGTTGGTACAGTTGTAGGGGAGTATAAGCAAGGTATCTCTGCAGAGCCCAAGAAAGTCCGTAATGGCTGGATGACAGAGTTCAAGGGGAACGTGGTAAGAGGAGGCCAGAGAGACTGATAGAGGCCAGAGCCAGGATGCCCCCACGCAGAGGCCCTGCAGAAGAGTTTGTTCCCATCCTAAAGGCAATGGAAGATTAATGAAGGTTTTTAAACAAAAGTTCCACAATCAGTTGTGAATACTCAAAGATCTCTCAAGGTTAGAGTACAAAACATAGAAAAAAAGACCACGTATTGGACAATGTTATTCTGGTGAGAAAGAAAGGCCAGATAAAGCAGAAAGAAGTGAATGGAGAGAAGTGAATGGATTCAGAGCCAGTTAGGAGGTGGAAGGATGATAAAAGGTAATTGATGAGTAGGGAATGAAGGAAGAAAGGATTTAAGGCTAATTTCCCCAAGTTTCTGATTTGGGCACTGTGTGATGATGGTGCCATTCCCTGAGATAATAAGCTCTCATCGGAACAAACAAACAAAACAGAAGCAGATTTAGGGGAAAAGTTTATTTGTTCAGCTGTGCCATGTTAAATTTATGATGTCAGAGAAACATCCAAGAAGAGATCTGCACAGGCAATTGGGTGTATGGGCTATGAAGTTAAGAGGAAGCTTTGCACTAGAGATGTAGCCTTGGGCTCCGTCAACATGTAACTGGGACCTAAAGCTGGGGAGAGAGGGCACTGTCCACAGACAGTTTAGAGGAAAGATATCAGACAGTTAAGGGAAGATCCCTTGGGACTAGTGGTACTTAAGGAATGAGTAGAAAGGAAAAGATTGTAGAGATATGTAGGAAGCAGCAGCCAGAGAGGCAAAAGAAAAATAAGATGATTCTAGCTAGAAGGCAAGAGAAAGGAATTTTTTTTTCAAAGAGAGCAAAACAGAGGCCTGGGTGGCTCAGCCAGTTAAGCATCTGCCTTCGGCCCAGGTCATGATCCTGGGGTCCTGGAATCAAGCCCCGCATCCGGCTCCCTGCTCTGCGGGGACTCTGCTTCTCCCTCTTCTCCCCCACTTGTGCTAGCTCAGTCACTATCTCTGTCTCTCTCTCTCTCAAATAAAGAAATAAGATCTTTAAAAAAAGAGAGAGAGAGAGAGAGCAATACAACTAAAATATCCTTGAGACTTTATGACGTGTAGGACTCGGGGAATTTAGGCAAGAGTAGTTTCAGTGGTCAGGTTTATCCTTATCCTTGGTGAAGAAATACAAACCCCAAATGTAGACAGTTCTTTAAAGAGTTTATTGTAAAAAATAAAAATAAAATAAAAATAATTTAAAAGTAAATTTAAAAAAAGAGTTTGGTTGTGAACAAGAAGGGTGAGGTTGCTGGAGCCTTGACCAAAAGGTAGCATGGGATTAAGAAAAGGAGTGTGTGTGTGTGTGTGTGTGAACCGTGAGCTTATCTATATGTGGATAGAAAAAGGAACCAGTAGAAGAAGCAAGGGCATTTTCTCCAGCGTAAGAGATGCCGAGGGGTCTGTAGATGTGGAGACATAGACATATTTCACTCTCACATCTCTCCCTGTGCAATGGCAAGCAAGGATATCAACTGAGAATGGAGTGGAGGAGATGGGTGGCCGGAAACTGGAAGAGACTGAGCAAGGTGTGACATAGATGTTGTGAAGAATGAGGATGGGAAATAAAATGTTGGGAGGGTTCAGGAGCCCTGCTGAGATTGGTGCTCATAAACGTGTGGTGACACAGATCTACTGCACTGTGACGTTCCCTTTGGCAGAGCTCGGTAGCCCAGGTAACGGCTCCATCAGGAGAGGGGCAGCTGGGTTCCTCTGGGGTTGGGGTATCACCGGAGGACACAGCAGAAGGAGACTGGGGATGGGGGTTCTGGAATCCCAGAGAAAAAGTAATTAAAATCTTGAACTTAACAATCTAAGAGGCCTCCACTAATAATAATATTATAATAATTTTTAAACTGTTATTAGTATTCCTACTTAGACAATGCTCGCTATGTTCCAGGCAACATTCTACATA
Organism: Nyctereutes procyonoides; assembly: GCF_905146905.1. Taxonomy (NCBI): domain Eukaryota; kingdom Metazoa; phylum Chordata; class Mammalia; order Carnivora; family Canidae; genus Nyctereutes; species Nyctereutes procyonoides. The sequence goes on from NW_026575132.1 coordinate 9,336,613, forward strand.
CTTCACGTAAATGACTCACAACAGTGTCATGTCAGGGGGAGTGTGTTCCCCATTGTACAAGTGAAGAAACTAAAGCACAGAAGATTTGATTAACTTGCCCAAGGTCGCACAGCTAATAGATGAAGAGTTAAGACTTGTACCCAAGCGACCTGGAGGTCATGTTTGTGACACGTTTGTTGATAACAGGTTTGTCACTGTCTCCATCCTCTGCCTCTTCCTCTGACATCCATGCACAGGCATTTTCTACTCAATGGGAGAAACAGATGAGACAGGCTTGCGTCGTGGAGAGATGAACACATACAGACATAGCCCGGAGACAGGAAGCAGAGTCGGGAGGGTCTCGACTCCTTTTTTCTTTATTCTAAAATACCTAGATCAGACATGAGACTTGCTGTTCCATCCCAGAAGGACTCGGGAGCTCGCTTCTCTGAAAACCAGCATACGACAGTTGCAGCCACACCCCATCCTGACCCTCACATGGGCAGTGCTGGTGAGTGGAGCATCTATCAGTCCCTCGATGCTGCTGAAGGGATCACTATCCCCGCACCCTCCTCCACGCCACAACATCCCACATCCCCATGGAGATGCACTCCTTTGCATTCAGCTAAAATGCGCACACTCTGCTGAGCTCTAACAGCCTAGTCGTTTGCACCTCGTTGTGGAAGTGTTTTCTGAACTCTAACTTTAATAGATAGGGTTACAGATGACAAGGTCACGCACGAAGGGGAAGGAAAAGAGAAGCGTAGAGTGGACAAAACGCTGTGCCTACTTAAAATTTTATCACCCAGCTGATTGTGACCATGGGGTTTATAGTTACAGAACAATTAGATTGAACTATTCAGACCAGCTCTAGAACTTAACCTGGACTGTGATTCACTCCTAAATTAGAGGAATTTTTAGAATGAATGTATTTTCAGTGTCTTTTAAACAATGGATTCTTGCTTGGTCTTTTTTTTTTTTTAAGTACATGTAATATAGCATTTTTTATAAAGCGTGGTTTCTTTGAGGTCTTTAAAAAGACTCCAGCTGTATAGAAATATCTCATTAGTGACAAAGACAAAGCAGGTTTTTTTCTCCTTTGTTTGATCTAACAATGGAGGACTCATCCTACATTGGTGCCTTGGTTTACAATGGATTGTATAAGTTGGGCATTTTTTTTTACCATTTTTTAAACATTTCCTCCTCCTAGCATTTGTCCAGGTGCTCAGATTTCCTTCCTAAGTCACAAAATACAATATGAGTTGAACATCTGGTTCATAAAAGTACTCTGAAGGCAAAGCAGAGTGCCTCTCCAGTCAAAGAAAGATGCAGGAGAAAGTATGCCCAAGGATTCCTACCAGGTATGGCTTGGAGGCTCATCTTGTTCATTGAAAACTGGAAAGTAAAAAAAAAAAAAAAAAAAAAAAAAAAAAAAAGAAGAAGAAGAAAGAAAAGAAAAGAAAACTGGAAAGTTATCGTCTGTCCTGGATACTTAGCTGCTGGGTATTATAATCAGGAAGTATTCAAAGAATAAGCATCCAGACAAAAGACAGAGTACACAGCGTCACGCCCTAAGCATGCTGCCTAGAGAGGTATAAGGGGTATTTCCTGCACGCTGTACAGCTAGGTGAAGTTGCTCTTGACACAATAACCATCTAAAACCTGCAAGTGTTTAATGACCAAAATATAGAGCTCAGGAAGCAAGAAGGAAAATGTAGAAGCCACTCACATGAAAGGATGATGAAAAAAAATCTGTATTTGATAAATCCTGTATGACCTGTTGAGCTTGAGGCCAAGTCTCTGCTATTCACTTCACAGTACACGTAGGGGTCGTGGGTTTTGCGCGGCCATCCATGTGTCAGCCAGCATGCGGGCCTCTGAGGTCAAGGATCTTGTCCATCTTAATCAACAATTGCATCTCCTTTGCCTTAGACAAGGCCTTGCACCAATTGGGCCCTAAATGATTTGTTGAATCCTTTAAAGACCAAATTACCTAGACTAAACCATTCCATAAATTACCTATGAAACAACTGTCAAAAACACATATTGAAATGTTGTTACTAAGATTTGGCCTCCAAATAAATAGCTTATTAAATGGATTTTCCCCCTCAGCTTTGTCCATGTTTTAATAGACATACTTCATTTACCTCGTGGTCTTCTGTTCCAACAGGAAAGAAACAAAATGATCTTTTCCCTTAGGTAAGGCCTTCCAGAAGGATATATTGCCTCCAGAATTCTTTAACAAATTTCTTACCCTGTTCGGTTCAAATCCTGGACACCCAATTTAGTCAGAAAAGAAAAACTATTGTCTCAATAATTAGAAGGGCGAAAAACAACAACAACAACAACCCAAACCCAGGCCCCTATTGCCCAATAAACCTCCAAGCTATGTGACAAACAAATATCGAACCAGCACAAAGCCTGAGAGAAATTCAATAGCATCTACCTTGAGAACAAGCTGGTCTCAGGGGAGGACAATTATCAAGTGACCAGCGCTTACCTCTTGGTTATTTAGTGCGGTCAAGTAAGGAGGCATCCCTGAGATGCCCTGACGCTCCCTCCTGCTCACCCGGAGCCCCTGACTCTGCAAAGTCACAGGCACTAACACTCAGACGTGTCCTGGGCTTCAGCAACTTCAAACACACCCCAGTTTCTCATTCTCTCTCTCCTCCTCCCTTCCTTTCCTCCCTCCTTCCTCTGTTTATTTTGATGCTTCAAGGGCTAACACCACACAGCAAGTAGAGGACACATGAAAAAAAAAAAGATCATTTGAGAAGAGTTTACTGAGAAGGCTGCGAACAAGAGTACGGCAGCCAGGGACAGTGCAGCACGCACCCTCAGGGGAGTATCGGTGGGACGCCCTACTAGGCCCGAGGGGGCAGGGTGGGCTTGGTGAGACCAGCTGGGCTACGTAGAGAGGGCCTCCTGACAGGAGAGTAGCTCTCCCATCACTTTCCAGGGACCCCACAGGGAGGCAGCAGCCCCATAAATAACTGCTTCCCACAGTCTCCTTTCTGTACCTGCTGTTGACCTAACCCAACAGGAAGCCAAGGGGCCAACAACCTATTAACATGTTTGGTACAGGTCAGACTCCGGAGGCACACAACAGTGCAGAAAGAGGTCGGTGGAAGAGTCTGGAAGGGGAAACAGGAGACGTCCAACATGGAACTAGACTCCTGGCTCCCACATTTAATTTCTGGCTTCATGACATAATTAAGAAGCCTCTGAGCCCAATTTTTCCCTCCCTCAATTAGATTTCAAGGCATCTTTACTCTTCTGTCTGCTGACTATATGGCCTATTTTATTTTAATTTCATAGACTTTGATTGCCTGCTTCCCAAACTCCATGATTATTTTAGAAGTCACAAACCAAAGTGATCATTTAGAAAACCAGTCTGGTATTTAATATCAGACAGACAATGATGGGTATTCAAATACTCATTGTTAGCATTTTAAATATCTAGGGTTAACTTTAACACACACACACACACACACACAGACACACACACACGATATCCTGGAGCCTGCACTAAGAGAGCAAAAACGAAAACCCCTCAGTCCAAAGCTAGACAAAAATGCTAGTTCTCACAAAGTTAACCACATAGTCCTCTCTGTGCAAAAATTCATCCAGGGCGGCTTATGCTGCTAATGCAGCAAGGGCTTGAGTCTGGAATTCGAGCTTGGAAACCAGAAAGAACATTTTACCTGCAAAGTTTTTACATCAGGTCCTCTCCTCTCTGCTCCAACACCATAGTAGGGGCAGAGGTTCTGCTCCCCTCCGCCACATCCCACCCTCACATGACCATAATAAAACTCCCCCCGGTTCAGTTTCCCAGGAGAGCCTGGTATCTAGCTAGAGAATCGTTTTTTTTTTTTAAATTTTATTTATTTTTATTTTTTATTTTTTTTCATTTTGGTTTTAAACACAAAATTACTTCAGGTCATACATGGGTCGTTTGTCCAGCATGCATCCGTTTATATGAGCGCATTTTCAATCAAAACTCCACCTCCTTCAGGCTAGTTATTTTGGATACCGTATTTCGCAAGTGGAAAAATAATCACGGTAGATCAAGCCACGTGGCCAGGCACTTCTGCCCAGCACTGGACATCCAGCAACCGTGACTGAACGCAGATGCCAGCCAATGCCCATAGACAAGTGAAAGTAAATACAAGGAGACACTTGATGAGTAGACCTTTGATGCTATCTCTCAATTTGTTCCATGTATCTATTCTCAAACCAGCATTCCTTGAAAGTCTATCTAGTCCACAATAATGCCAGGAAAGAGGAGTCACTAGCTCTTTAGCACAGATCTCTGTATCTCTAGCTATAGGTACCAGCATTACCTACTGCAGGCCCCAGTTACTTTGTGCTCGGAGTTAAAGCTACTTTAGACATCTCCATGTTTGGTCAAGAATATCTTTACGGTAAGTATTATAAATGTCCCCCACGATTATAGTTGCTTGTTGTGGAATTGTGCGTGTCATGTTAAATATTCCTTGACATCTACCCTTGCTCTGTAAGTCATGCAGCAAACTGTAGTCAAAAGCAATACAGTTCTGACTTCCTAGTACACTTGGCTTAATTCTCAAAGCATTTTTTTTCCTTTGTCTAGTCATTTGGTCCCTTTATAAGGTAATCAGATAATAAGCATTTTTAGGTCCCAGCATGTGCAGTATGATGTGATAAAGAGAAATAAACCTTAGGGAGGGTGCCTGACAGGAACGCCTCCCCCCACCGCCCAGGCAGAGAAGCAGCCAGCCTTGAAGACCCCCACATGGAGAGAGCTAGTGAAATAAATACCTGATCTCACTACCTTCCCTCTACTTAGCTTGAATCCCACTTTCTCCACTTATCAGCTCTGTGGTCTCAGACACATTTATTAGCCTTCCTTAATCTTGAATTTTTTTTTTTTTTGGCAAATTTGGGATGATGATAAAAACCTATTCCACTGGGTTGCTGTGAATGTTGCTGATTAAATGAAAATGTAAATCCCTTAGGATGTCACCTATAATACTGACAAAATGAATAATAGCTTCCATCCCTCTTCCTTCACTTCCCCACTCCACAGAACCAGGCAGAAGCAGCACTTGCTAACAAGCTGGGAATCACAGAATTTGATCCTTCAAAAGGATCGTAGCGGTCACGTACCCTCCCTTCCACGTATCATTCCCATTCAAGCCCCTCTTGCATAAGCTGTGGGGTTTAAGCCTCATTTGGACTCTAGAGAGCTTTGTGGCCTTGAATAAATAAATCAACTTCCCTGGACCTCAACAGATCTAGGAAATGGGGGTGATGACACCTGCACAGACGCCTTCGGGGTGGAGGGTGCAAGGGCTTGTGGACACCAGCTGACAGCTCTGTCATGATCCTCCCTGCTGGCCATGCTTCAACATTTCTCCACGTGACGACGCCCTTGTTTCTTTTAACGGGTTTTCATTTGAAAATTTTAAAGGACAGAGCATATTTAAAATAGGAGCTGGTGACTAAAAATGCTTAATAAAAAGTAACAGTGAGCAAGGGTCTTCCAGACAATAGGCAGCAAAGAAAAGGTTCTGACTTTGAGAAAAGCACGCAGGACAATGGGGAGATGATCCCAATATTAATAAGGAAATAGCATGCCCTCCTGAGAATGTGGCTGATGGATTTGGGATCCAGCTAAAAAGTTTAAAAGAGAAATAATAGAAAATTGGAACTTCTAAAAGTCTTGAAGCCAGAGAAGGACATAGTAAAAGTGCCACAATAAGAAGTGTTTTCTCCTTAAAGGAGAAGACCTTGGTCAAAGCCTGCAGGAAGGATGGGGACCATGAAACCCCAGAGTTAGAGATGCCAAATGTATACCGGGTAGGAATGCCCACGTGAGCTGCTGGAGCCTGCACTAGTGGGGTAGTCATGACATAAGTCGATAAATGCGCACACAAGACAATCTGAGGAAGCATCGGTGGGATGTGGGAACTTCCAAGATGCAGGAGACAGCAAGAGGAAGCGTGAGGGTCCATTCCAAACTTTCAAATCCACACACCTGGGAGAATGTGGGGACTTGGACCAGAGGCAGGAAAGTGAGAGACAGAGTTTTGTGGAGTTCACACCAGTCTCCCAGTCCTGTGTGCAGTGGTAACAGACATGGGGCAGGGGGTGGGGTGGGGTGGGGAAGCATGGTTGGTGGCTCTCTCCAAGGGAGCACAGACATGTGGCCCAGTCTGGCTCCTATGCTACACTGGCTTGGTTTATTTTGATTTATTTCTCATCTTCAAGTGGCAGTACTATTGCTGTGTCTTCATCACTCTACTCGTACAGTTTATGAGTCTGTGTGTTATTGTAGCTATTTCTGTCTATCTTGTCCTTAGCGGACTGTAAGCTCTTTGAGAGTAGGGATCCTGTCTAGCTTTTCTTGATATCCTCCAGGATGTCTAGGAAAGCGTTTACGCGCAATAGGTGCTAATCAATATTTTGAATAAATGATGAGCCTAATTGGCTAAGATACAACGGAATCCTGGAGAGAGACAAAGTGGGCTGCAGCAGTCTCTGATGACATTGTATTCCCTAATACAAAAGACATGAAGCCTGTACAGGAAAATGGTAACATCCGCTAGATCTGAACGCTGAATGACAGATGTTTCTCGTATTAGTCTGGAGCTTTGGTGAGGAAGGGGTTACAAAGAACCAAACGAGTAGTTTTTTGGCCCCGGAATAGAAACAATTGTCAGCCTCAAAACACCATCCTCACTCTTTCTGCCTGTTCCACTCTCTGTCACCATTTTGAAACTGTTCCAGATATGGATGCAAGGCAAATTAGACCAAAAAAGATTACAAGAATGAGCAAACTCCATTCATCTCATTCTGATCACTTGTGGGGTTTGGTTTTAAATCCCAGACACAGACTGCTGCTGTGTTGTGACATGTTTGGCTGCTTCATGAGTCAGCAAATCCAGTGACTAGGACACAGAGTCAAGGTGCCTTTGTGGAGAGGACTGAGCGTGGACGGGGTGATTTCACTCACCTTTGTACCTTTTTTAATTAATTGTTTATCAGAACACCTCAGAGTCTCTTTCCATCCCTAGGGGAAAGAAAAGGATTATTAAGGAAAGAAAATGACACCCAGATTTTATTAGCAAATATTAGGAAAATTTTCAATCATGGCAAGAAGAAACTGCCAGTTGCCCTGGAAGCATATAGTAGTGTCGATGTGGGGGTTGGAAGGTAAGATGACTGCAAAGCCCTTCACTTTGAACCTATGAGCAAAGCAAAAGTCAGAAAAAAGAATATTGATTTTTTAAGTAATATAAGGTTCGATACATTTTTCCCCTGTAGAATTAAATTTACTGTCATTTTCACTGTGACATTTCACTCTAAAGATGTGGATTTGGAATTGAAATGTACATGCATATGAAAAAGCATATAAAAATTGCACAAGCATAATGTGGCCTTTCTAGATGGTCTCTGCTGTTAATCCACGGATGGCTGTGCTAGTAGGTATTAATGGTAAACCGATGACATGTCTTTGAAATAGGTGCTTAATTGAAGAAAATAGGATTGTTGGATGCAAGGCCACGAAGGTGCTAGCTGGCTTATTTTCCAGAAGCACTCAGCCCAAAATGAATATCCTTGCCTATTTGCAACATTATATTCAACATTAATCTGAATGATTTTTCAATGGAATAATTTCAGAGTTGTTAGCCGTGATTTTTGAAATTGCTCATGGTGGTTATTAATAAAGAAGTCTCTCATCCCTCCTCTTACACCCCTCTGGAATTAGTTCTCATATAGTTCTACTTCCAAAGACCTGCCTGAATTTTTCCACTTTTCCCAACCCTCATCCCAGCCACCCTCCTCTCTCACATGACACTCTGGTCTTCCCATAGCCACTCTGGCCTCCTCTCTCTAACTGTTCTCCATACAACAGCGGGAGGAATCTTTCTAAAATATGAAACTGGTCGTGCAATTTCCCCTTTGAAAAAAGTTTTCTGGCACTTGCTTCCTATTGACTTTAAAATTCATAACATGGCCTAGAAGATCCCACCTCCTGCTTGTGACTCCAGACTCTGCTCAGGCCGCTCCCTGCTTCCTCCAGACACTCCTGCTACTGTGTGGTTTTTATTTTCAATCCAAGTTATAATACACTTAGAGAAGAAAGGAAAACAATTCTGTGAAGTTTGTAATCCCCCCATCTGAGGAAATGTCACACGCCCCTCTTCCCACAGCTTCCATCTCCTCAGGAGCAAACACTTAAAATTATTTCAGCTGATTCCTTGGAATTTTGTGTTCATATCTCTAAATACTATGGTTTTAAGGCTACTTTTATTTTGGTTTTTATTTATTTATTTACTTATTTTTAATAAACCTCAAAGCCCAACGTGGGGCTTGACCTCAGGGCCCTAAGAATCACATGCTCTACTGACTGAGCCAGCCAGGCACCTTTTCTTTTGGTCTTTATGTATTTCATTATTGTTTTTTTTAATTTTTAAAAGAATGTTTTCAGGAATCTCTTTACCCACCATGGTACTTGAACTCACGACTCTGAGATCAGGAGTTGCATGCTCTACCCACCGAGCCAGCCAGGTGCCCCCTATTTTTGTTTTAAGCATATTCTATTGAGTTCTTATTATGCAACATCAAAATTTGTTCTTTAATGCTATTCTCCAGTTCTGTCCCCAATACCATCCTTCCCATTCCCAACATAGTTACCTGGTGATTGTGGTTAGATAATACCCTGTGTTTACATTATTTGGGCTATGTAAACATTTTTACAGCTAAGCAATGTGCGTCAGAGATTACTCTTCCTTTCCTGAATTGCTTGTACTTTCCCTGGAGTTAGTAATTGTCATTTTTTTTCCATTGGCTTGATTTTCTTATCACTAAGTCAACCCTACACTCCCCCTTAGGTGTGTAAACATCTTCTCCATACTCTCAATTAAGTGTATGTCAATGTTTATTAAGATATTTCCCTTGCCCAGACTTCTACATCTGATGAGTAGCTGTCATCCTGGCTTCTCCCTTTATTCTCATTTTAGTGTAATTTCAGGGAAAGGCAAAGTAAGGGCACATGTACCATTTGCCATCTCAACCCACACTTCTGGCTTTCTTTCAGATCCTTATTCAGAGGCCCCAGAGCCTTCACGCATGCTGTTCTCTCTTCCTCAAATCTCTGCCCTGGTCTTTGCCTTATCTCTTCTTGTCCCTTAGATCTGAGCTTAAAAATCACTTCTTCAGCAGCATTCCCTGATTTCCCAACCAGTCATCTTCATTACACATTTTCTTAATATCCTGTGCTTCACCTTTATAACACTTACCACAAGTGTTAGTGCGGTGCGATAGAAACTTGAAATATTAATTTTTTTCCCTCCACAACTTACACATGACCTTTTCCCTAATCAGACACTTCCATTTATTCAAAGAAAGTAAAATTTATATAAAGGGAGTGACAAGAGCAGGAAACATTTCATGCTCAGTTTTTCCACTTTCAATAGAAGCTTGTAAAAATTAAAAGGGCAAGTCATGAGGATGCAGGTGGAGAGCAGAGCTGATGCTGTAACCTGGGGACCAGGTAAAGAGGAAAAGTGGAGTTAGCATCAGGACCCTGCCAAGCATCATTCTTGGCCACTACAGAGAGCCCTGGGAGGGAGCAATACCATATAGTCAACTATTTGGCAATCTGATGCTAATATCCACTAGTACATAAACCAATATATAAATCAAAAAATTTAAATATTCCCTTTTATTGTCAAAATTATCTAAACTAGAGTATGAAACTGCATGTGATGAATGCAAATTATAGTACAAGTTAGTACTCATTCTAACAATTGCCAAAGCATTTGTTGGGTTGTGACAATTGGTGCACCCGTGTGTTTGATGCAGCTGTCACTAACTGAGGAAGATTCTCCGGGCACCCCCTACCACCACCCCGGGGCCTCCCTCTAATTTCAGTTGCAGCTGAGGTAGTTGGCTCCCGTGCACACCATCAGCATCCCAACACAAGTGTCTGCTAATCTCTTCGCGTTTTTGCTTCCACGCTTTCTCCAAAGCCACAATTCAACCAACCCTTGTGCAGGCAGATCCTGGGAGTACCCAAGAGCAAATACCCCAGGAGCCAACCTCAAACAACAATAACCAGGCATCAATGGGAAACAGTGCCCCCAGACTCCCACCCTTTGGGAGGACAATTTTGAGGTGTTCTACATGGTTTCTCAAAGTGTCCTGGCAGGATCTGGCCCCAGTCGTCCACAGTGAAAACCAGCACAATAACAACATCTCATCTGTTGACATCCCTTCTTTCCCATCCCATTCCCACTCCCCTACTCTTGCTCTCTTGGGTCGACTTCAAATGCACTCCCTGTACCTAAGAGAGTATCCTTGTCTCAAGCTCTGTTTTGGAGAGAAACCCAAGCTAACATGCTCTCTAAATTATTTCCTGGAATGAGTCATGGTTCGATATTGGGTATTGCAGCAAACTTTTCAATGATTTCTCTCTTGCTGTGATCATCATTAGGTGACTGGAGACCCTGTGAGGACCTGAGTGATGATTCAAGCAGTAGCCCTATCTCAGCTCAGCTGTGTGGTGCTATCATCCCAGGAAGACTTCAAAAACTAGAGTAATGGATATGTTCATGAACTGATGGGAGGAAGCCTCCCGTAAGGCCTATCAAATCATGAGGATGTACACTTCACATATCATCTTGTATGTCAATTTTACCTCAATAAAGCTGAATTTTTTTAAAAAGAAGACAAATTAAAAAAAAAAAACAACTTTAAAAACCAGAGGCATCTTTCCAACACCTGAAATAAATAATCTAAAACCCAAAGCAAGTTCCAGTAATCTGCACTCAAATCCAGAAAAACAGTCTCAGTAATCCAGGGCACAAGGTTTCTGTGATAAAGCTCATGTTCTGGGATGTATATTATTTATTCAATTTCATTACATATTGTAGTTATTCTTATATTATTTTACAACTGGTATGAAAGTAGTCCCATACTTTAGCAGTCAGTGCAGTCATACTAGCGGACCTGCCGATGATCGGTCCTGCCTGCAGACTTTTATCTCCATTCCAAGATAGCCCTGTACAGGCCTATGGATAAGCCAGCAGAAGCAAAATAAGTCAGTCAGAGAAAGACAATTATCCTATGATCTCACTCATATGTGGAATTTAAGAAACAAAACAGAGGATCATAGGGGAAGGGAGGAAAAATAAAAATAGGACAAAATCAGAGAGGAAGACAAGTCATAAGAGATTCTTAACTCTAGGAAACAAACTGAGGGTCGCTGGAGGGAGGTGGGTGGGAGGATAGGGTAACTGGGTGACCAGCATTAAAGAGGCATGTGATGTAATGAGCACTGGGAGTTACATAAGACTGATGAATCACTGATCTCTACCTCTGAAACCAATAATACATTATATGTTAATTAATTGAATTCATTTTTTTAAAAAAAAGATAAACCCACAGATCACCCCTCCATTCCTATGTCTGTTAAGCCCCGTCCAAATGTCACCATGTGGAATTTCACCCACACCACCCCTTTCAACACCCCTTTAGGAAGATAAGTCCAGGCCTTGTTTCAGTTTTCGTCTTCTGTATAAAAAAATGCCAAAACCTATGGCTTAAAACAAGCATCTATTATGACCTTTAATGGTTCTGAGGATTGACTGGTCCCAGCTGGGTAGTTCTCAATTGTGGTCCCTCATGGGGTTGTAATAGAATGTCAGCTGGGGCTGCTCATCCAAAAGCTTGACTGGCTGGGACAGCCAAGACGGCTTCTTCACCACATGTCTATACCCTAGCCTGGGATCCTTGGGAGAACTGGAGGTTGTAGAGGCATTTCTCTCCCCACGTGGCCTCCTCACATACTAGCTCAAGCGTTCTTGGTGTCTAGTGGACTCAGGTAAATGACTGGTTAATGTTTCAGCAAGCCTTCCATGAGACCAGGTGAAAGGCTTCTTCTGGCCCAGTCTAGAAGCCACACCATGTACCTTTTCCCATACCCTCTGGCTTACAAGCAGGTTATAGATTAGCCAGATTTAAGGTGAGAGGAAGACTATATGAATCTGAATCAGGATCCTTGGGTGGCTCAGCAGTTTAGTACCTGCCTTCAGCCCAGGACATGATCCTGAAGTCCTGGGATCGAGTCCTGCATCGGGCTCCCTGCATGGAGCCTACTTCTCCCTCTGCTTGTGTCTCTGCCTCTCCCTCTCTCTGTGTCTCCCATGATTAAATAAATAAATCTTAAAAAAAAAAGAATCAGGGATCCCTGGGTGGCGCAGCGGTTTGGTGCCTGCCTTTGGCCCAGGGCGCGATCCTGGAGACCCGGGATCGAATCCCATATCGGGCTCCCGGTGCATGGAGCCTGCTTCTCACTCTGCCTGTGTCTCTGCCTCTCTCTCTCTCTCTCTCTGTGACTATCATAAAATAAAAATAAAAAAATTAAAAAAAAAAATCTGAATCCTGGGAAGCCCATTTCATTGGGGGCCATCTTTTAGAGACTTCCTACCATAGGTCTGGATATTGGAGGGGCTGAGAAAGGCAGTTGGGTAAGACCAGACAATAGTCAAACCCAACCACTTTGCTTAAATATCTATTTACTTGTGTAATCATGTGTTTGATGAATTCTATCAAGACCAGCGGTTGGCAAACTTTTTCTGCAAAGGGCCATATAGTAAATACTTCAGGTTTTGGGAGCCCTGTGACTCTGTCACACTTACTCAACTCTGCCCTCCTGTGCGAAGGCAACCAGAAACAAGTGAGCAAGTGGGCTACACAAAATAAAGCTTTCTTTATGAACACTGAAATTAAAATATCTTATAACTTTCATGCATTGCAAAGTACTGCTCTTCTTTTGATTGTTTTTTTCAATTATTTACAAATGGAAAACCATTCTTAGCTTGCAGGCAGAGCAGAAGCAGGCAGCGGGCCAGATCTGGCCTGGGGGCTCTAATTTGCCAACCCCTGGTCTGGTGTGGACTGAAGCAGGGACTATGTCTGCCTTATGCGCCCTTACAAGCCCTGTATTTAGTACATCATAGCAGTGCTCGGTAAATATTTATTGAATGAATAGTTGATTTATAAACAAATTATAAAACCCTGAGATAAGAATTTCTTTGAAACATCTTTAGTGTTCACTTCAACATCAATCTCCTCCACTTAAAACCTAGGTCAAAAATTACATTTGCAGCTTTATTGACATTTTCCTGGAAATATAGCAGTATCAGTACACCCAAGTCTCACTTACCCATGCTAAATGTGCCCAGAGTACCTTGAATAATCTGAGATTTCAATACTGAAGAGTGATGGAAGTTTATTGCCTTCTCAGCTTCTCAGAGGTGCAGGCCGTGAATCAGTGGTCTCATAACTCCTGAGCCACACATCGCTATTGAGGTGCTAGCAATATGACACCGTCGCATCCTAGAATTGCCAAAAGTCATCCTGGAGACTCTTGGTCATGTCCCCTCATTCTCCAGCCATCCCGCCGGCCATCCCTGCCATTGATGCCCTAACCACAGGACCCGCTGCCAAACCAATGGTCTTCTCTCTCTACATTCCAACCTGCTCCTTCTCCTTCCTTGTTTCTATTAAGGATATGATCAATCCCCAGTCCCTGCAGCTCAGAACTTTGGAATGTCCTCTTTCTTCTCCCTCTCCCCCATTATCCCATCTTCTCATTGCCTCAGGCCCAATGTAGATCCTATTAATTCTTATCTAGACTCTAGACTAATATAATCTCCTAATTCCCCACCTCCCACCCACCCCCCTATCCCCCACACACACCTGCCTCTTCTACCTGCAACACAACCTGTAGGTGCTAAACTAGGAGTAACCCTCAAATTACACTTAGTTGTTACTGCCTTACTTCTTAATCATGTTAGTAGCAATCTTCCTAACATATAAACCTCATCATGTTACTAGCCTGCTCCAAAACCTGTAATGTAGTCCATTGCCAACCAAATTAAACAACATTGGCCTAACATTGAAGTACTCCTAACCAAACTTTCTAGCTTCACCCATCATACAGAGTCTACCCTTTTGGGAAAGTGGGAGTGGAAGTGGAATAGACTGTCTCCCAATACTTGTTCTTTCCTTTTTCCTTAGAAATAGCACTCCTGGGGGCAACCCAGGTGGCTCAGCAGTTTAGTGCTGCCTTCAGCCCAGGGAGTGATCCCGGAGACCCAGTATCAGGTCCCACATCGGGCTCTCTGCATGGAGCCTGCTTCTCCCTCTGCCTGTGTCTCTGCCTCTGTGTGTGTGTGTGTGTGTGTGTCTCATGAATAAATAAAATCTTAAAAAAAAAAAGAAAAGAAAAGAAATAGGACTCTTGGTTTGCACACAGGCGTCGGGCCACTGCATTTTCCAGCCTGCCCTGAAGTTAGGCATGTCCGTTTGACAAAGTTCTGTCAAACAGGATGTGAGCAGAAATGTTGTGTGCATCTTGTGAGAAATACCCTTAAAGGGTGGAGGGTGAGCCCTTTTTCTTCTCCGTTAGGCAGAATGTGAGTGTGACGGTTGGACCTGGGCAGCCATCTTAGGCTGCAGAGTGAGCAACCACAGATGAAGGATGGCAATGCGACATGATGGAAGGAGCCTGGGTCTGTGATGCTTGCAGCCATCCTACAAACCCTGAACTCTCCACTCCTTCGCATGAGAAGAAAATAAGCTTCTATCTTGCTTAAGCTGTGGTTATTTTGTCGTCTGTTCTTTTGTTTTATCCCTTGCAGGCAAACCTAATCACAGGGATGTCAGGGGTCACTCCTCATTTTCTCAGAACTTGTTCTTGCTTCCAGGCCTCTCTTTTGTCAGTGTTCCCTCCTCCCGTTGTACTCAACCATTTATGTCCCCATTCCCTTCTTCTATGTATATCTCTACCTTTACGATCGACTCATGATCAAGGTCCATCTCCAGTGTCTTCTCCATGAGGCCTTTCCTAATTGTTCAGTCACTAGGTTCTCCTTCTCCTTAGATTCCTCCAGAACTTTCAGTTCCCTTATGTAATGCCTTCCCTCATAGGGGTCATCTGTAAACTAATCTTACCCCATGACCCTCCTTTTCTATGTGAGGGCAGATAGCCACCTATGATGAGTAGGTATCTGTTGAGACATATTTTGGGTGCTGCTCCAGCTCCCAGAGACTCTCCTGTTTTTGGCAACTGCCACTGCCCCACACCCTCTCCCATGACCACCCCCCCTCATGTTTTACTATATGACTGCCCAGGGCCCTGGCGGAGTGGACACATGGACATCTCTCTCTCAGCTGACCTAGTCAGAATCTCTCTTCTGAGAAACGGATGTAGAATTCTGAGGCAGCACATAGACTTGAGAGCTGTGGGCCGCCATGTTCTACCACAGGGGCAGGAGAAGTGGCAAATGTCAGTCTGCAGTATGATAAAAGGTAGACAAGAGATGGACAAAAGTTCTGATGACTTTCCACTTTCTTGGAATTTTATTTAACTGAAATTGCTAGTGGGTCACAGATTAGTTAGCAGCAAAGTAAAGGAGCTCTTCAGCTCTACCAGTTTGGTGGAACAACCACATGGGCTGGGAACTTCATAAACTTCTTTTTCTTTCTTCCTTGGCCCAAACTGTGCCCTCTTTGGGCTTTCTGTGACATTTGTTATCTGTGGCACTCACATGACTTTATCAATTATTTACTGCCTTGTTTGGTTGGTCTCCAATGTGCAAATCTAGCTCATAAACTACAGTGGGGCGTGGCTTTCTTACTTATCCTCCTGTTCCTAAAAGCTCAATGAATCCATTGGTGTGTTAGTTTTTCTCTATTTGCTTTGGGAATAAACTGAACACTCACAGGCCAGTGTTTATTATCCAAATTAGATTAATACCAAGATTGAATTTATTTTAATTTAATTTAGTAGGAAACTAAGTCCACAGATGGAAAGAAAGAGAGAAAATGCTATATTTCCTGCACTACCTAAAAATCCTGACCCAAAAGAGAAGGAAAAAACAGAAGTAAGAATGTTGAAGAAAAATAAGTTTCAGTAAGTGAATAACTTTAAGCTTTAACGTGAAATTCACTCTCAAGCGTGCTGCGCAACGGAACACGTATTCTTCTGTTTGCTATGTTCAGCAGACAGCTGGAAACCCACACAGGATGCCAAAACTATGTGACCTACATTTGCAGCTAGACGGCATTTGCTAAAATGAAATCTAAGATTTAGAATCTTTTAGTTTAAATGTCCTTGGGAGTATTATGTATACTGGATAATGGGGCAACAGATGCATTACTTTGTTTTTTTACAGGTATTTAAAACCACGCTAATCTAGGTCTCCATTCATTTAAAAAGAAAAAACAGAAACAAAACAAAGCACCTCACTTTTTGAAGGACTTTTGTCAGGTATGAAATATTAATCAACTGAAAGTTTAACCACATTTCCGTGTCTTTGGAATTAAGGTAGACTAAAATAAACGGAACTTCTTGCATTTTGGCTTACATTTGCTCTTTGTTAGTGTGGGTGAAATAAATAAAGCTAAATAATTAACATTGCAGTCAGATTCATTTTCTCTTGAGGCAAATGGTCTGTGAGTACATTTTCAGAAGCCAAAAGCAACTGTTTTAAGGGGAACTCCACATTTCCACAGGATTCCCTGAATAGGCTGACTCACATCTAACAGCTAACTCCTTAAAGAGGGCACAGAGTTGGTTTTGATGACTGTGGTAACCATGGAGGTGGGCGGGAAAGTATCTTTTCGGAGGCCAGGTCAGGGAGGGACTTCCCTTAAAAATCAAGATCTGTTCTGAACTCAAGTGTCCACACCCTCTGACTCTCAGTCCCCAAACTGAGCAAAGGCAGCCTCAACCTGAAGTGGCCACACATCCTCGCAGCCTGTAGAGCCGACTTACTGAGAGCCTTCTGTTTTCCTGCATGTCCAGGAGAAATGAACAAGCTATTTCCATGTTTCCATGGCTTTCATTTCTGTCTGGAATGTTTTTCCTACTCCTCTTTATTATTTCTTCCCCTCTCCCCCCATTCATCCACCTAATGTGCTGAGATCTGTCTCAAAGGTCATTTCTTCAGGAAGTCTTCACCAACCCACCAAAATGAATCATTTTCCTCTCAGTGCCACCCACATTTCTGTTCTCATATCTACAGCTCTTACAAATTACCTTAGTAAACGCTTCTGTCCCCTTTCCCAGGGGGCTCCCTCCCCCCACCCTTCCCCCAGTATATGAAGTCCCTTTGTGATGTGGCCCTGTTTTACTCATGTTTGCATCTCAGCACCCAGACTAGTCAGAGTTTAAGAGTTGCAGAATAAAAAAAAAAAAAAGAGTTGCAGAATAAAAGTGAGTTGCTTTGCTACATCAGTTAGGCGCTCTCCCTCCTAGATCTTCCCTGGCTCTTTTTTCTATGCTTATAAAGGTGCTTAAGTGTTTTCTTTTGTTCTTTTAAACTACCCATAGTTAAAAAAAAAAAAAAAAAAAAAAACTACCCATAGTAAGAATGAGATCTTGGGATTTGCAACAACATGGATGGACCTCAAGGGTATAACGGTAGGTGAAATAAGTCAATCAGAGAAAGACAAATACCATATGATTTCACTCACATGGAATTTAAGAAACAACAACAACAAAAATGGATAAGTAAAGAAAAAAAGAAGCAAAACAAAAACAACAACAACAAAAACCCCCGACAAATAAATGCAGAGAACAAACTAGCAGTTGCCATATTGGAGGTTGGGTGGGGTTGTGGGGGGGGGTGGATGAAATAGATAAAACGTATTAAGAGTACACTCATCTTGATGAGCACTGAGTAATGTATAGAATTGTTCATTTACTATAATGCACACATGAAACCAATATAATACTATATGTTAACTATACTTCAATTTTAAAAAACTCCCCATAGTGAATGATTTTAAGTGTTTGAATGAATAAAGATCCATGGCTCCACAGTGACATGAATGAATCATTAAATGAAAGGAGGAGAAGGGAAAGCTCTTCCTTATAAAGCTGTGAAGCCAATTAATACATGTAGAAGGAATAATGAATTTAGAAAATTACCATTTTGCAACCAATATGATAATAATTGATTCAGCAAGAATCGTCAACAGATGCTATAGCTAGGGGTGAAAAGTTGAAGAGAAATGGACTAGTTACATAGACTCAAATGATCTCCCATAATATTCTTATTAATTATAAAAAGAAAAACAGAAAGTTTAACTGTGAAGAGATCTAGCAAATATCATCACCTTGACCAGATAATTCAAGTGACTGGTGTGAAACCAATCAGCACCATGGGCCTCCTGATATGTATGATGCACTGAGAAGGACCAACATCACTTGCATAGTATTCCTGCCATAAATGCATTAGCAGGATGTAATCAGGAGAAGCATCAGACTCACTCAAATCAAGCAACATCCTACAAAAATAACTGATTTATTCTCCTCAAAAGTGCTAGTCCACTACAAAGTGTAAAGAAAGACTGATGAACCATTCCAAATTAAAGGAGACTAAGAGCTATGACAAATGAATGAAACATGTGATCTGGGATTTTCTTTTGCAAAAGAGGACACTATTGGAACAGTTGATGAAATCTAAGTAAGATGTGTACATTACATAATGGTACTATATCAACATTAATTTCCTGATTTTGATTATTTGCTTATTGTAATGTAACAGAATATCATTCTCTTTTAGGAAATACACTGAAATATGAAATATAAAGCCACATTATATCTGTGACTTATTCCCAACCAGTCCAGAAAAAATAATGAAGTGTGTGTTGAGATGTGGGGTAGTGCATGGAGAGAGAGATAGAAATAAAGCAAATGAAGAAAATGTGATAAAATATTAACATCCAGGAAACACAGGGGCTAGATAGGGATTATTTGCACTATTGGAAATGAACTGAAGTCTAAAATTCTGTCAAAAAGAAAAAAGAAACCGCAAGTCAATCAAACTTCTTTTAATTCCTCATCCTCCAAACAAGGTTCCAGAAGATGGTGTCTGGAGTCTCTGCACTTCTCATTGACTCTCACCCACTGTAATCTAGTATCCTTATCCATTACCCAACTGAAATGATCTTGATTTACCCTCCAATGATCTCAGTGCCACCAAATCCAATAACATGTCTCTGTCCTCTTCTACTTTTCATCCCTGCAGCACTTGACACTCTCTTTACTTCAGTCATAGAAGTTCAGGTCCTTAAGCCTAAACACAGGTTATGACTTTCTCCTCACCTACTTTTGTAGCTTCCCTCCTGACCATTCCCTGCAAGGAGGCTCCTTTACTATTATTGGAAGTGTAGTACTATTTATGTATGGCTCTTCTCATGCATTTGTTTCACTTACATTGCTCTCATCTTCAGTTAGCAAAATCAAAGTCATCCACCAATTGTCAGCTCACATATCGCCTCCTTTGAGAAGTCTTCTCTGAATGCCACATCGAATTTTTGTGGTACTTTTACCCTATGTGACTCCTCTCCATAGCAATTAGCACCATAAAATATAGCTGTGAATTTACTTATCTGTCTACCCACTATCAAATTCAGAGCGACAGAGACCATAGCATATTCATCTTAATATTTTCAACATCTAGAACAGTTCTTGGCACAGAGCACTCAGTGTGTAGTGGGTGAGTAACTGATTGACAGAGTAACATGTTGGATCTGAGAAAAGAATCTGGCTTCTAGACATCAAAGAACAAAATCTTATCTAAAGCAGAATGTTGTGGTGGGGAGAAGGCGTTCATTTTTTTTAAGTAAGCATATTTCATAGTTATGGCTATTTAGTATACTAGAACTGTAATACCATTTGTGGAACTACTGTCTGGCTCCTATAATAACAGACCACAACAAGAGAGCAAAAGCCTTCCATGTAGACTTTCCTTGATGTTCAAGTCTTCTCAAGATTAATGCCAGTTATATTTCTCTTTATACTCGAGTTTCCTAGTGTTTTCCATTTTATAGAGAAAATGAGGTCTGGCATGGAGCATAAAATTTGTTCATTTATCTTACAGCAGCTTCAAAATGATGCTTAAATAATGGCCTCATTTTTCTGAAAAAATATTGGTCAAGTTGTTGAAACAAAATGAAACCATGGAAGAGTTTTGCCAGAGAAGCACATTATTTTTGTCCTCCATAAGGACTCTGCTAGAGACCAGCATTCATAGTTATCTTTCACTTAGAAAAATACTGACCTATAGCATGTGTATCTAAAACCATAAAGATGTGATAGAGATGACACTTCAAGCCCTTGACAGGGTTTACATGCTATGGAATAACAAGTTCAGTGGTGCTATTCTTTCTTAATAGTAATAAAAATCATTATTTTTTTTTTGAGGGCTATAAGGAAAGGCACATTCAGAGCTAAAATTGGCCTGGCGCCTAGTTTCATTGGGCTCAGGTTAGTATTCTTCTGTACTTTGGCTTTCTCTGTTATCTTAAGGAAAACATGGCTTCAGCTCGGTGTGGTTTTGTGGGGTTTGGATTTTGGATAGGCATTCTGGATGGACAATAAACTATGAAAGTTCATAAAAGTCTCAACAAGCTGGGAGGGAGGAGAATTGCTAAGAATTCAAGAGTTTTCCTCAAAGACTCCTTTTTCACACACCCAAAATGTAAATTCAAATGCTGTTCTTGTGCAATGCTCTGCACACAGAAATTCAATATTTAGTGATGGTGATGATTTAGAACACACAGTTTCTGAGTTATAAAAATGGAAGTGTAACAGAGCAATCTTTCTTGTGCCACAAGAGCACAAGAAGGATAAAATGTGACAACAAGATCAGTGAGGAAAATTAAGTATTTGAAAACCGATTTTCCAGGGAGAGTACAAAACACATAGGAAAACATCCCCGGGGTAGGCAAAATTTCTTAAGTAAGATACAAAAATAGTGCTAAGCATAAAAGAAGGATGAATAAATTAGAGCATCTTAAAATATATAACTTAGGTTTATAAAGAGATACCATTAATGAAAAGAGAACATACCTTCCCCCCAAAAGTGGGGAAAATATTATTAGCATAAAGAATTTGATTCTAAGACATTTTAAAAGAAATCCCCCCCAACAATCAGTAAGAAAGAAAACAGAAAAGTCAGTTGAAAAAAAAACTGGTTATTGATTTGACAGTACTTCATGAACAAAGATATCCAATCGGCCAATAAACATATGAAATGCTGTTCGACCTCATTACTTGTCAGAGAATTAAAATTGCTAGTTTATCTTCAAAGATAAGTGTTTCTGTACTGGTGGTCATGGGTATAACCAACTATTCAAAGATGCAGTAGGACACCTTTTTACTATTTCTATTTACTTCATTCTGCATTGCATAAAGGAAAATAAAAAAGGTTCCAAGATGCTATGGCTCTGTCCTGAGTAACAATAACTGAGTCTTGGGAAATCTATTCCCAAGTCATTAACAGTCATGGCTCTCACTGAGGCTCAGTCATGAGCTCAGTCATTAACAGCCGTGGCTCTCACTGAGGAAGTAGATGGTGGCTGGCCTCTTACGTATTCATACATGTTAGTTTCAAAATGACCGCATCCCAATCACATCAAATACCTAGATGAACATAATCACCTCAAACCATTCTCTTTAAAGTGAAAAAGGAAAGAAAAGTAATTTTTTAAAAGTCTAAAATAGCAAATAATTCATCCAAATTCCAAAAACAAATATGAAACCTTAGATTTTAATTATTCAAATATTATTTGATCCTTCCTTCAACGAATCAGTCATTTCTTAAGCATCTACTACCTGTCAGGCACTGTGCCAGGGTTCCAGGGATGAGAGCTATACACGCTTGTGGCAGGTAGGATACTTCAAGTCACTAACTCAGAAGAGCATACATGTAATTTATTTTTTGCTAACTGGAATCAGCTTCTGTCTATCTGTTGGCATAGCCCTTATTTTAGTCATTCCCAGATAAAACCAGTTGTTTCAAGATCTACCTCCAGATTTTCCCTTTCCCTCCTTGCCTTCTGCTGGTTATGGGGTTCTGAGTTCCCAAGGTCTAGCACAGCGGTAGCAGTGGGAAGAGGAGGGGGGATCTGATCGGCAGTCCGATGCTGGCATAGGCCAAGGTGACTGATCAGTCCCTTGGGTTCTCAAGCATGACCGCACCTCTGTCTGGGATTATTAGGACAAGTTATTTCTCCAGTCCACAGTTCCTGTGTCCTCCTCATCCAGGGATTACAAACCTACTCTCAATCATTTGTATCACCATCTTGGAGCAGAACTGTCAGAAGCTCTCTTGGAATTTTAAGAGCAGTGTCAAGCCTCTCAGTGAGCACATACCATGATGAACATTTCTACTTTATTGATACTACACTGTGGTAGATAGGATTATTTTTCCCAGTTGCTCTTTACCACCTTTTGGATGTGGTCACCCATGTTTGGTAGCTTGACTAGAGGAGGATTGGAGTTCAAGAGAAGAAATTCAGTGGAGTCCAGGGTGGAGTGGAAACACTTTTATTAGGAAATCAAAATAACATCCCAATGAATGCTCTCAAAGAATTTATAGCCTCCTAGGGGAGATAGACTTTCACCAGTAAATATGAGGAAAGCTTTCAGGTCTGCAGTAGATACATTCATGTAAGGAATTTATTGGAGTCCAAAGGAGAAGAATAGTAAGTGCTACTTGGAAAGAAACATGAGTGAGAAGTCTCCTGGAGAAGATAATTCTTTTTTTTTTTTAATAAATTAATTTTTATTGGTGTTCAATTTACCAACATACAGAATAACACCCAGTGCTCATCCCGTCAAGTGTCCCCCTTAGTGCCCGTCACCCATTCACCCCCACCCCCCGCCCTCCGCCCCTTCCACCACCCCTAGTTCATTTCCCAGAGTTAGAAGTCTTTATGTTCTGTCTCCCTTTCTGATATCTCCCACACATTTCTTGGAGAAGATAATTCTAAAAATAAAATTTAGGGACACCTGGGTGGCTCAGTTGAAGTCTGCCTTTGGCTCAGGTTGAGATCCAGGGGTCCTGGGATCGAGTCCCACATCGGGCTCACTGCAGGGAGCCTGCTTCTTCCTCTGCCTGTGTCTCTGCCTCTGTGTGTGTGTGTGTGCCTCTCTCATGAACAAATAAAGAAAGCCTTTAAAAAAATAATAAAATAAAATTTAAAAGATGAACACAATTTCTGTGGATGACAAGTTAGGATAAAGCTGTTTGGAGCAGAGGGAATGAGCAAACTCTGAAGGCTTTGTCCTAGATATACCTAATTTTGAAAGAGACGTATTGAAATCTCCTGTTATAATTTTTATTAAGTTCTCCTTGACTTCCCAATGGACTTAGTTTTATTTTCTAGGCCATTTGGTACATATGGATTAAAAAGTGTTATAACTTCTTCATAGATTATGCTTTTTACCTTTGCATAATTTGCTTCATTGTCCTATTTATCACTTTTAACTTAAAATTCCAGCACTTCCAATATTATTTTTCTGCTTTCTTGCTTTCTTTTCTATCTTATCTGGTTTTGTTTTGTTTTGGTATCTGTTCCCCTATTCCTTTATTTTCAACCTTCATTTTAAGTGATTCTTCTTTAATCAGTGCATAACTGAGTTTTGTTTTGATCCTAATTTAATAGTCTCTGTCTTTTGTGGGGAATTATGTTAGTTCCCACGTACTACCATCACTGATGTAACTGATTTTATTCCATTTATTTCATATTTATTTTATATTTTCATTTCTCCCCTTTTCTCCTGTTTTTCCTGATTTGATCAAATTGCTTTTCATTCCATTTCTTCCCTAGTGAGTTCACAGTATTTTTCTAATCCAGTAAATTGCTACCTCTTCACCCTCTTATCATTACTTATCAACTTTTCTTTTGTTATTTGAAAGCAAAATAGTATTATATATTAACTTATTGAATTTAAATTAAAAAAAAGAAAATAAAATAGTATTCACAACAACATGATATACTGTTTCCCCATTGATAGGCTATCTTTCCCTTCTGTTTCTCTCCTGCCTCGGGAGGTGACCTTTAGAACACTTTTACTTCCCTCTATGCTCTCTCATCCCTGCCTGCTTCCTAGGTTTTTATCAAACAACTCAGCACTTTAGATCTCAGACTGCTTTTGAATTTCACCTGAAGTCTGTCATTGAAGAGTTTTAAACATGAAGCTGAAGTGGTCAAATTTGTATTTTTAAAAGAACACTCTGCTTCAGTGGAGAAGCTTGGATAGGAGACAGATATACTTTACAGCTCACATTTTCAGATCATCCATATGCAGAATAAACACTCAATAATAAATGATGCAAGCATGAATGAGTTATGTGCAAAGATATGTATATTGTTTCCAGTGACAGACATGTTTTTGTTTTTTTTTTTTTGTGCTTTACAAATATTGCCTCTTATAAGCCTCATAAAGAAGTGGTAGGTAAGCTAAAAGCAACTGATAGAAATTCAGATGATGATGGGATCACGAACTGAGCACCTTAATTTTCTGATCCCTATCTTTAAGTCTAGAATGCCAGTAGCTTAGCTTTATGGTAAAGAGAAATTAGAGTAGTTAGAAGGGGAAGCACCATCTAGAAGTCTAAGAATGTCCAAGAGACTGAAATGAAAGATCTAATTCTACTTCGATTTCCTGTGGTTTTTGCTTTGTTTTAATGACATACATGCTATCTATCCTATCATATATATGTGTGTGTGTATATATTAGTATTTTATTTATTCATTTGAGAGAGAGAGAGCAGGCGAGCATGAGTGGGGGGAGGGACAGAGGGAAATCTCAAGTAGATGCCACATTGAGAGTCGGGCCAGAGGCAGGGCTGCATCCCATGATCCTGAGAGCATGACCTGAGCTGAACCCAAGAGTTGGACACTTAACCGGCTGAGCCACCCAGGAACCCGTATTCTATCCTATATATAAGGGAAACATGGATATACTTTCTTCATTCAAGTGTGGCATTCCTTTAACATTGTAACTCCTTGTAGTATAACTTTAACAGTGTAACTCCTAAGTCTGATGTCACAACATCTCAGGATAACTCTAGCTATCTCAAGGCAAAGCAGTCATAGCAGTAATACCTAATGGGTATCGAGTGATTATCATATGCCCTGCATTGTTCTAAGTGCTTTATATGGATATTGAACAGTTGTATCAGAATTCTCATAATACAAGCATTTCCGTTTGAGCTAATTGAAAATTCACTGTGCCTAGGTATCTGTCTTAGAGTCCAGCGTAATGAAACGATTCAGAATATGAAAAATACCCTTTACAAAAAAAAAGAAAAATACCCTTTACATGATTATGAATATTGCTCAGAATAAGAAACAGGGGGAAATAAGTAAAACAGAGCAGAGCATATCTTCCTGGTGAAATATTTGTTATATTTTTTAAATGATCACACAACTCATATTTTTTGGAATTATCTCTTGAAAGCCTAACTGCCCTTTGAGAATGCCATCTGTAGGTCTGTTTTCTTCCCTACTATATTTTTGGTGGCTGCATAGGGTGTCTGTACATAATTGATTGTTAAATTATTGGATGAGCCACAGAGAAAGGTGCTCATAACCAAACAGTAGATTAAACAATGAAGAAAGGTCATAATACTGAATTTATAACTATATAAAATATGTCTATGAAAAAGGCTGGTGCAGCCTACTGAAGCTGATCACTTCCCTAAAGGAGCGAGATTAAGGAATTTACTTTCTACTGTTTTCGCAGTACCAAGATTGTAACAGGAGTCTAAATGGAACTTTTCCAGCCTGTGAATTGAGACATAACAATACCTGTTTAAGTGTTCACATATTCTTGTAACATTTCCAAACCACGCATGCATGATTTCCAGGCTCTTCTGCTTTCAGTGTCTCTATATAAGAAAAGGTCAGCATGAGGAGAAGGTTAGAAGAGAAGTTATTTTGGGAAGAGATTTGTTGCAGGGCCTTGCTCTTCCTTCTCAGCCACTTTCAAAGAAGGCGGTGTCTCCAGAATATGGGATTGAGGTTTGGCCACCGAGACCTATACCCACTTCTCACTTAGATAAGGGCAAAGTGAGGGCTGTGAGCCGAGAGAGCTGCAGTGGAAGCAGTCTACACTCCCAGCATTTTTCAAGGCCAAGATTCCTGGTGCTTCACATGGAAAAGTGGACGTCACAACAAGTAGCCAAGTATGATCTGTCCTGGGAAGACCCCATCTCAGATTCTGTGGGAAGGGTATTGCCAGAAGTAGTTCCGGCTAAATCACAGCACTGCACAACCCCATGTAAGATATGGTGGCACTGAAAGGTAAACCCTATGTGTCTAGAAAGGCTGCAGTGGAAGAGTCTAAGAGGAAGGTCACCAAACAAACCCCAAAAGTGCCCCATTAGGGAAAACCACTGCTTAGGTAACAAGGAGCAAGAGGAGAAAAGGAGGCCCTCTGTCTCCTTTCCTCTCTGCAGGTGTTCAAGCATGGGTCAGGTACAGGTATTGAGCAGAAGTGAAGCTTTAGACTGCATGAGAGTTGGGAGATTATGGCTTAAAGTAAGCTGGACCTTTTAATACTGGAGGCTAGCATTGTTAGTATACACAAGTGACTGGAAAAAACTGACTTGCCTTAGAGACCTTTGAGTGATGGGGAAAGGTGAGTGGATAGAGCAGGTCTGAAACGCTGCGGTATGAGACAATAGAGCTGCTTCACAATACCACTCCACAGATTCTAGCTCATTCATTAAACTGGTTCTATTGAGCAAAAGAGAAAAATCTGCTTTATGCTTTTTAAATTGTGTGTGTGTGTGTGTGTGTGTGTGTGTGTGTGTGTGTGTGTACCTACATGCATATATACATTGTGAGGAACTGTGTTTCTTGCAGAAAAATGCAAAGGTAAGGAATAGGCATCTTGATTATCAAGAACAGAAGGGGGAAAGAAGGCAATGGTAAATCTTGGTATAAAAGTGAAGAGAATAAAGGAAAACTTTCAGCCACCAAATATTTATTTATTTATTTCCCTCCTGGTTTGCCTCTGCGGCTCTACGGTCTACTCTCTTTCCCGCCCAGAGTCCCAGGGGGCTGACTTCCATGGACTACTTCCCCTAGCCCCTTGCCTTTGATTGTAGAGGCATTACTAGAAGATCAATGGGCTTTAGGAATAGACCAATACACTACAGTATTTATTTCCTGTCATCCACCCCTCCCCACCCCCGACTCTTTGCCAGGCCTAGGGTTTGGGCAGTGGTTGCATTCTTCTGCATTCCTTTGGATTCCTCTAGGCCTCTTTAGGTCCTCAGTTTTTCTCAGAAGTTTCCTCTTTTAAGGACTCAGTTGTACTGGATTCCAGTAATATCACTCCCCCTCCTCCTCAGGCTTAGGGGTGGTTGTGGCTTCCTGCTAATCCCTGGGTGCCTCACCATCCCCTCCTGGTTCTCCTGATGCCACCCACACCTCTGTGAAAAGAACTTTTCTTAAATGCTATCCATTAAAACTCTTGATGGAACCATCTCATTCTTTCTGAGAATCTAAATAAAACAGTACCTCTCTCCAATCTCTCTTACCATTATACAAGGGGAAGAGACAAGATAACTCCCTTTGGAGAATTTACTTGCAGTCAATGATGAACAAGATTACTGATGTGCCTGGCATAATCAGTAAGGAGGGGGCAGTGGAGGTACGAGATCATGGTAGTGTAGCAGTGAGCTTGGAATCAGAAGAGTTGGGTCTGGGTCTCAGCTCCAACATTTACTGACTATTTATATTTTCTTGTAATTACCAGGGAAGAATAACTCTTACTCTAACTGCTTCATAGGACTGTTGTAGGAAAAAAAAAAAAGAAAAGAAAAGAAAATGTTGTACATGAGAGTGCTTTGCTTATCAGGCATCTGCATCTTTTCAGAGTTTCACAAGGATATGGCCACGGTGCATTGGCTTCTATTGTTTCCTAGCAGAGAGGGACGGAGAGCACTCAGACTATGGGTGAAACAGTGGCCACGGGAAAATGCTCCCATCATAAACTTCTGTCTGTAGAGGGTCAAGAAGGGTAAAAAGGGCAGGGAGGAGAAATGTGAGCTGGATCTGCTGAGACTCCAGTCTTTAATCGGGCACCCTACAGCTTCATTCTGTATGAATCGTCACCATCATTTTTAAAACCAACAAGGCTCCACAATAGCTTTGCCTTTACCATCTTTCTTCTAGTCCAACGATTTCTCACTTTTCCAGATTGCCCACTATTTCCAGACCTCATAAAAGCAACATGATATAAAATTATCTGATGGAGACAGCACACATGTATGCATTTTGTGCATTGTAGGGAACCACTTAGGCAGACTCCTGCAGAGAGAACTTCACAAGGCATACTGCTAACTGAGGCTGGGCCACTGCCATTCAAATGCTCTACGCTGTTCTGAAGTTCAAAAGACATAATCACATCACTTTCTTCAACAATCAGGAATGGTAGAGACAAGATTAGGTGACAGTCTCTAAACATCTGTTTGCTGGCATTATGTATTTATTAATGAGACTTTTAAAACATGTACATACTTGTAAACCACTCAGAAAATTTTAAATACTTGTGCTTTAGAGACTACTCTGGCATATTAACATTTCACTGTGATAAACTCAATTGGGTCTATCATATGCCTCAATATTTGTGGATCTTGAAGATCAATACATGCCAGCAAGGAGTTTGCTAGCTTTTAATTTGCCCTTTAATTTTTAATCCGTGTGATTCTTAAGGAAGAAATGTGATATATTGATTTGAAATTTTGTTCAATGAAAAATTAGCTCTCTCTGGGCTGCAATTTTAAATTAATCATCAGTGAATTTATTGAATCACTACAAAGGACCTAAATTACCTAAATTTCTGTTATATGGGTGGTTACATGTCATTAAGCAGCTTCCTTCTGCAAAGTGGGAAAAGGTGCTCATGCAGGGGGATGAGGGAAATGCTTTTAGAACGGAATGAACTTTGCTGAAGGTTTGAATTGAGCGTGCAGAGTCAAATAATGAGGAAAATAAACAATAAGACTATTTTGAAGAAGAACTTGAAGACAGGTAAATCTTTGGCCCTAACCTCAATCACCTTTTCTTGGTACTTGAAACCTCTTTCCCCTCTAAAATCTCACCAAGATCCCCAATTGTTAAGCCATAAGTGAGAACCAATTAGACTTTAGTAAGTCACTGCTGTAATTTGCCCAAATTATATGCTGTATCCTTAAGAGAAATCCATTCATTTATTCAACAAACATGCATCTTTCACCTTCAGTGTAATATTCGATGAGGTAATCCATACAAAGCACACAGAATAAGTTAACTGCGAGATAATGTCAGTTACACAATGAAGATAGTCATCATCATGATGATGATTTACCAAGCATTGTGCTAACTGCAAGACATATTTTTGTGAACAAGAAAAATATGGTCCCTGGCCTTGAGTGCCTTTCTTTCTGGTTGGGTAAGACAGAAAATACGCAATAAAAATAAGCAAGATAGTAACAGTGTGATAAGTGCTTTGAAGGAAACAAATGGGGTGTTTTGATAGAAAAACTGGGAAAGTCATTTTTTATAGGATTGAGTCTTGTGTAAAGAATTTAACCAATGGGTCTGAGGTTACTTCCTTTTGTTAAAATACCCTGATTTGTTAAAAAAAAAAAATTATCATTCGAAACTAAATCTCTTAAGACATTTGTTCATCACTGTTAAGAATCAGGCAATCATCCCTCTCTTCTTTCACTTGGCCTGTGTAGGGTTGGATCTGTCTTTACTAACTTTATTTATCAAGAACAGAATGTAATCTACAGAATTCTCTGCGAGAAGGAGATACACGAAAGGAGTCACCCTCCCATCACAAGGAAACAGATACTGGAAATACCCCATCCTAGGTCAAATCTCTTGTTCCAGTTCCTGCCAAAAATTAGTTGTTGGATTCATTTCCTGGCCGCCCCCACCCCCTTTTTTTTCTTGAGTATAATCCAATTACTAAATGGTTTAGAAGAAATCCTAACGAAGCAAGAGTCCTGGTTAAAGGGGAGAGAAAATGAGACTTTGAAGTACAACCCCAAGGACCAACTTTTTTTTTCTCTGTTTCTCTGCGAGCGCATGATGTTTTTGCGTAATTTAATTGGCTCATTTCTCATTTTTTGTCATCTCTTTCTTGTTTCCTAGCCCAGGGGCAGACCTCTGTACTTTCTACTATTGTTTTAACCTCTATCAAAGGCCTTATTATGCATACACCATCATGAGTAGTATCAAAATCCATAATCCTTACCTTCAACTGAGTTAAATATAATTGGGCTTAAAACAACCAATTATGTCCTCAATTCAGCTGGTGTATAAGGTGAAGAATGCAATTTCCCTGAAGGAAATGGGAACACCCTGATTCTATAAAATACTTCTAAAGGAATTTTATAATTGTTCCCATTCCCTGCCAGGCCTATCTCCCCTCCAGCTCCTGGAGCACAGATTACATTTGTGTATGTTACCTACCCTCTCCCCAAACCCCCACCTTCTACCCAGCACTGCTTTTGTTCTTCGCTTCCTCTGTAGAGAACCCCTTTCCTTCCTCCCTGTGACGCCCCCCCCTCCGAAATCCTATTCATCCTTCAGAGCCCAGCTCAGCTCAGGTGTTACCTCCTTCTCAAAACTTCCTTCATTCCCAGAATTGTTACTGTCCCTTGTTTGGCCCTGTAACATCTAGCATCTCTTCTCACACCATGCCTGATTTTATGGATACTTAAGGTCTTTTCCTTATTTGTAAATTTTTTTTAAAGATTATTTATTTGAGAGAAAGAGAGAGAACATGTATGTGAGCAGGGGGCAGTGGAAGAGAGAAACAGAATCCAAGCAGACTCCCAGTTGAGCGTGGAGCCTGCTCTGGGTCTCGATCCCAGGACCTTGCCATCATGTGACCTGAGCCAAAACCACCAGTCGGATGCTTAACAGATGGAGCAATCCAGGAATCCCTCTAATTTGCAAACCTTTAAGAACAGGAATTTGGACATGTATGTTTAGATCCCTTTATCCTCTTGCATGTTGCCATTGGCCTACAAGGCAGTCCATATTTGTATTTAGTGAATGAATATCAACCAGTCTACATATGACACCCATAATGGTTTTCTTATGTTCCAAATCCTGTGGAGTAGAATATGTTTTTTCTCCCAAAAAAGAATTCCATACTAATAAGACTTTTTTTCTTCCTATTCACATTTATAAGAAGATATAAAGCCTGGTACAGAGCAAATGGCTAATGTGGGCTTTCTTTTTCCCCCCAGCAGCAACTGCATATCTAGAAAGCCATTTTTATCTAATCATTGCAATGAACATGTAACGTACTCTGGTAAACACTGCTGTCTGATGTGAACCTCTCCTGATGTAGGCAGCTCCCTGGCCACGGCTTTCTTTAAACAGTGCACCACACTGGGAGCTGGGAGCTCTACTATGCATATCCTATGACAAGACATCTGAGTCTTTTATTGGCACATATACGGTGGTTTCAGAATAGTAGTTTTTCCACCTCTTAATTATTGAATGCAAAGACAATTAACATACATTTACTGGATTGGTGATTTCATTGAATTAATTCCAGATTTGAGAAGACGTCTCCTAGAGGATGCCCAGCCCATATGGACTCAGAGTCTTCAAAACGGGAGTGGTCAGACATTCAAGTCATTAAATCAAAGAATGCTCTTCTCCCTCCCTAATGTTTGGATGGAACTTTTAGCACGCTCACACACACACACACACACACACACACACAATTGGTTTTTAGGATATTTCATCAGTTTAGCTAATCTAAAAACAGAGCAGAACATTCCGTTTTTACATGTGTTGGGCTGATCACCAAACTTGATTACCTCTGCAACAAAAGGTTTTATGAACAAGTTGAAGCGAGATGTCCCAGTTATAAAAACATTTGCATGAAGCTCCAGGCTTTCAGCCCCCCTTTTCAGACCCCTCAGACTTGCCCTGTCGCCATGGACTGGGTTACCTTCAACTCCAGCAGTTAAATTTTCAGTCAAGCTCGAGACCGTGCTCTCAAGAATGGATACAGTGACCATTTTGGTGCATCTCCCACAAGATGTGGCTCAAGATGAAGCCAGGCTGTGCCGGCTGCACACTCCCCAGAAGATCGCCTCTCAGTTGTGCTATGGTCGCCCTGTGACACAGCGGAACACTGCAGACGTTTTCCTGCAAGCTTGAGACTTCACTGTGTCCAAAAATAACTAGACAGGCCAGGTTTGGATCTAGGAAACTTTTTAGCTCATAGACATGTTTAATAATGGAAACACTGGCCCAAAATTTCCTACAGAGACCTCTGCTTTGGAAATGGTTTTATTTATACACAGCCACAAAAATACCATTTCTGAAATAGTTATGTGGGGCCCAGTATTTAATCTTTTCGTGACTCCTGGAAAAGTTCTTTCATCTGGTAAAATCCAAAGTTCTTCTGTTTTTCCTCAACAGCCACCTCTAGAAGTGTAACCAAGACTACAAAAAGCAAGTAAAACCAGGGCCCATCCGCCTACTTATGATTTGACACTTCCTTGATAAGGACTTCTTTTTCCCAGAAAAATCTAGGTGCATTTTGTTCTGTTTCATACCACCCTATATTTAAACTTGCAAAAATGGTGGTGGATATTTTTTATGTCATTTAATGCTTAACAATGCCATGCATATTGTCATTATGCAGCTTAAAATAAATGTTATAATTCCAGGGGAGTTTTGAATTCCCTGGAAAACCTTGTAAAACGTTTAAATCTCATTAATTCAAAAAAAATACTCTTTTTAATCACCAGAGTATGCGGTTATTGCTGGATATAAAAGAAAAGGCATCTTCCTATAGCAAAGGCCTTTACAGTGCTCCGGGCTGGTGCTGGAAATATGGTAGCAAACAGGATCCAGCCCTTTATCATCTCCGAGAAGAAAAGGACTTGGGCTTTAAAGTTTTGTCATTGAAGCGCTGGCTTTGCTACCCCCCGTACAAACCTAACTTCATGTTACAAAGCCTTTATTTTCTTATCTGTAAAATGGAGCAATTCATTCTTGCTTTCCTCCCGTCAGGACTGTCGGCAGAATGGAATAATATAGCTTGTATGTGCAATGCTTTGTGAGCTATGAAGGATCAAAGAAACACATGTATTACTTTTTTTTACTTTTTAAAAAAAGGAAATGAATTAAGTTACTTTAAAAGCTACTGTGGCTTTCTTTGGATGATGGAATATGTTGTCTTTCACCTTCCTGATTTCTATGAAGAGGCTATCGTAGCAAAGAAGAGCTTTCCTATCTGCTCTCCAGCTCTCTGACAGCTAGGCAAAGGAAACTCATCTGGCCAAAAGAGTTATCAAAAGCCAATAGTATTGAATACATGTTCTGTTATTCTTACACATGTGGACAAGCACTCAGAAACTGAATCTGTAGCAGTAATTCTGTACCTTCAACTGTGGGACGTCTCCGGATTAATGACGATAACGCTGACTCTCATGAGGAACAGATCCTCACATATACAATGGTCCAAATACGATAGATTATCTCTTGCTCATGTGAAGACCAGCACAGATGTCCCTGAAAGGTAAGGGCTGTTTTCCAAGCAGCATTTGAAACACAAGCTCCTTGTATCATTTTTTTGTTAAGATTTTATTTATTTATTTATGAGAGACACAGAGAGAGACCCAGAGTCACAGCAGAGGGAGAAGCAGGCTCCATGGGGAGCCTGATGCAGGACTCGATCCCTGGACCGGGAGCATGCCATGAGCCAAAGGCAGACGCTCCACCACGGAGCCACCCAGGCGTCTCTCCTTGTATAATTTGGAATCATATTTTAGCCTCTAAATCTACATATGTTTTTAAACTTAAAGATGACCATCTGTGGAAAAATTGCCTGTAGTTTATATACACCTTTATATACATCTTTAAGAATTTCAAATCTTGAGTGCGTTGAAAAATAAGGATTCAGTTTTGTTTTCCCTTTTATGCATCTGTCTTAATACTGAACTCAATTTTTCTCTTAGAAAATATTTAAATTCTAAAAACATCTTGCCTCAGAAATGCTAAATTTACTTTTAAATCTCCACTCTTAAAATTTTTTCTAAACACACAGGTATGCACAACTCTAAAATGATAGGTGTGCTGCTTTCTTTTATCCCAATGTTATTTTCAAATTATAGGGTCACTTGGAGAGTGGGCCCAAAGAGTAGCATTTGGAGGCGGAAGAGTATCATCCTCGTCAGAAACACTGCCATCTTGGTCTTGAAGGAAGAATGATCATTAAGAAGCAAAAACATCTCTGAAATGAACACACCCTCTTTAAATTCAGTTGCATTTTTATTTTTCTTACATTCTGTGCAAGATTTATGATGTTCTCATGATCTCTTGCCAATTCTTTTGATTAAGAAGATTGCGTGGGGAAAAATGCTTCTTTGAGCACACATCATACATTTTCCTGGAAGAATTGTACTACGCAGGGCAATTAATGTTGTCAATAGTGATTTTTTATTTGCAAAGCTCCTGGGCCCGGGTCCCAGCTGGCTAGGTGAGTGTTTCCTCAACTGAGAAGTGCACAGTGTAAGCACGATGGCATCGGTACCCAAGGTGGGTGCAATGGGAGAGGAGCTTAGGGATACCACTATAGGAGGAGAGACTCCCACATTACCTCTAAGTTAGCAGGAGTTGGCTTCCGATCCTAAAATTTGACTGCGTTTTCTGGTAGCATCAATGTGACATCAGGCAATAGCGGTGTACAACGAAGCTGAGAGCATGAACTTTGGGCTCAAACCGAGCTGGGTCCAAGTTCTGACTCTTCTCCCTACAATCTAAATGACTTTGGACAATTTGCTTAACTTCTCCAAATCCTCAATTAATTCTGTACAACAGCACTGCCTGTGTTACAGGATTTTATGAGGATTGAATGAGATAATGCATGTAAAATACTTGGAAAACGTCTGGTATATGGCAAATGCACAATATATGCTATTATTAAGTTAAATTTTAAGACCCAAAAAGGAACTTCACAAGTAACTCTGAGGCTTCATTTTTTTTTAATTACTCATGAGCAAATCCCTCTGAGTCAGAGAAGAATTACCATTGTTATAAAACTCCAAATTTCTTTTTAAAGGCCTCTATAGGCTGAATTTGGTCTTCTCTAAAATTTGATAAAAAGGCCCTTTACTGGCATCATGTGGCAAAATAATACAGCAGATTAATTTATATTTAGAGAGAAAAAGATGTGTCATCCATCTGACGTGAGATACAGATCACATTCCAGAGTGTCATCCCGGATTGTACTCTCCAGATCATTTGCTTGCCCAGAATCCAGACGAGAAACACTCTTTGGGGCTTTCCTGGATTTCAGCACCGCACACCTCAACAGCTTCACCGTCCTGGTTTGGTGATCTGGCTTGGTGAAAGGCATATCCCTTTGTGCTGCTCAAGAATCCGGAGAAATAAACAATACTAAACTCTCGTGTCCTGTGGCATATCACCTCAGTCATCTTTAAGGGTGGAGAACTGAGACAATTATCTAATCGACAAGCCACACACTGTCTCAGGGAAGTAAATTGAGGCTGTTCTCAATGTGATTTCCCTGTCATCTGGCAGACGAAATCCAGGTTCTTTTCCTGGCTCTTATGCCATTTAAATCTTAAAGACTTAGGAATTTATGAACTTCAAAAATTATTTTCTATTTAAATGCATTACTTATTTTGAGAGAAGATTTCATCTATTATACACCAGTATTAAAGCATGATATTTTCTGCCTTTTGGGGTACTTCCTTTTTCACTCTAGGAACAAAATAATAGCAATTCTGTATTTGTTGGTAACTTTCAATTTCTGCATCATATCACATTAGATTGACCCCATAAAATACTTTATTTCAAAGGCAATTGCACAGGAAATGCTAGCTTAACTCTTTGGCAATGGCTACACTACAGCTTTAACAGTTTTGTTCACTGCTGCATCCCAGCACCTAGAACTGTGCTTGGCACATACGTGACCCACATACATGAAAATTAATTGAATAGGATAATAATCCATTAAATCAACCTTAGACATAAAATTATATTACATGCCGTAGTTTTATTTTAAGATTTTATTTATTTATTCATGAAAGACAGAGAGAGGGAAAGGCAGAGACACAGACAGAGGTAGAAGCAGGCTCCATGCCCTGGGCCGAAGGCAGGCACTAAACTGCTTAGCCACCCAGGGATCCCCCTTGCCATAGTTTTCAAATAAAGATGCCTGCGAGATCATGATGGAATCAAAATAGAAAAAATAATTATTACTCATTAAAATGAGACTATTAAAATATCTTTATTGATTGTCATGCATCTTCAACAGTTAATAGTATATAGTTGAACAGAATCATCGGCCATATTCTTTACACAAGTAAATCTTTGATTCTTAAAGTTCAAAGTCAAAACCATCAGGCACTAGAAACTCTTTTGATCAACTGAAACTATTCCTTTGCTCCAGGAACTGCTCCAATGAACAGAATTTTCTTGTTTGCAATTTTCAACTGGCAGATGAGAAACGCATGAAGCTTTATCCAAATGGAAAACTCAGTCACTCTTGGTAAAGTAGAGGGGAAAAAAACCTGTCACCTCTAAGAATTTGTCACTGGGAAGAATTTTAAAGTGATGCACCTTATTTGCATTTGAACTGGAACAGGCATAGGCTAAGAACTCCTAATTTTCACATTTAACTGGACTTTCATCACAATTATTCCTTCTCTTCATTCCCCAGTTCTGCTGCAACACTTACACACACACACACACACACACACACACACTACACACTCACTCTCATATGGGTGGTTTCTAGGAATTTCTTGGTGGGATTGGAAGGGTCACAGAAGGGGGAGAGATTCTCTCCCACCTACCCAGTCCCACTCAGCCTAGGACTCATGCAGGAGAGGTGAGGCGAGGGTGGCTGTTGTGATTCTCCTTCTGGGTCAGCTCTCCCTGCACCCCGGCCTGCAAGTTGCATGGGAAAGTGCATATTGCTGATGACTACAGAGGCCCTCCTGGGAGGAAAAGCAGTGTTTATACAATTATGACTGAGCTGGATTCCAAACTCTTTATTGTTTTAGCTGTCTGTTTTAAATCAGAGAGAATGGCTAGGAAGTATTTTGGAAACCAACTGAAAAAGAGAAGTGATGTGGACTTCTCAAAAGTCAGGGGTTCCCAGACTTTTGGGTTCCATGGACCAGTAACATGTCAAATAACTTCGAGAACCAAAAGATAGTTGCCTCCTTTTATTTTGCCACGTAAGACAATAAAACAATATCAAGTCATAATGTCCATGATCGTCAGCTCTTCATAAAAGGAGCAACGCTCTAATACCAAAACAGCAGGAAGAACATAATCTAGGAATAAAGGACCGTTGTCCTAAGACAGAATGGTTGGTGGCCTTAAACAGCGAGGGAGAGTGAGGGTGGGGAGAGGCTCTGGTAAGGGAGCCCACGGTCACCCTAGATCTCCTCAGATCTCACTTGCTGGTTCTTTGTGGCCACCTCCCAGCTTCTGTGCTATACTTCTCTGGTCACTCCACCAGCCTCCCTCTTCAGAGGACTCAGGGTTCTAGAGGTGCTTGGGGTTCATGTACAGAAAACTAGAAGTGGCTGCATGTGGCTAAATATGCAAACCCGACTCCCTTCCTTAGAAATGGACGACCTCTGAGGGGTAATTTATCCATGATGGAGGGAGACTGGGATTGCCCCTGAAGTCATGCCCCTACTTGGCTTCCTTCCCATCCTGTCCTACTTCCCCACCTTTTCTCCTGGGGGGCATTCCTTAATATTTCCCATGCATACTCTCAGTCTCCATATGTTCCTACAGATCATGAAGGACATTCAGGTCTCTGCGATACCACAGAAGAGCAGAGCAGGGCTAGCCCCACCTTCCCCTCTGCCCAGTCACACTGTGTCATCACTTTACAGTGAGCACAGGGTACATGCAGCAAAGGTGTATCTTCCTGGAGCCTCAAACAGCAATATGAGAAGATGTGTTCTTCTTTGAGCTTTCTCCTAAACTTGCCCAAATGCTTCACCCTCTGGGATTTCTCTCTGAAGAAGAAAGATCAGGACTCATAGTCTATCCTTCTCTTACGTCTGTCTTTCTCCTCTCCACAACTCATGGAGGTCCTGAAGGATGAGTTCTTTTTAGCCAGGTCCAACCCTTGGTACATCAGGGGCCACCACGTACACTTGTACAGAGTGCCTGCACAAGAATCCCCAGTGGGACAATGAGTAGGTCTTAAAATCCAGCCTACTCTCTGCTCACCCAGCCAAGAGCTCAGGCCTGGACTTTGTCTCTTTAGAGCAAGAAGGCCCTTTTTCTAGTTGTCATGAAAGTATTGTAAGGGCTACCAGCAGCTCTGGTCATATCCGTTCTCTTCTGAGGGTGCTATCCACCCCTTCCCTGGAGCTTCAACGGCTGTCAGAGGACACCATTTACGAGGGAGAAGAATGACATACATGTTGCTTAATATTTTCTAAATGCAATCCACATTCTAGAGGCTGAAGGCCTTCGAGACCAGAGGCGTTTGGGTGGTCAGTTAATTCACAAGTAGCTGTTGTATTTTGCCATGAATCAGCGTTGTGCAAGGGCTGGTGTGATGCGGGGTTGGGGGCGGGAGAAGTATGACATGACCCTTAAAGAAGGAAAATTGAAGTGAGCTTTGGGGAACAAAGCAAGAAACCACACAATTAGGCACCAGCTGTGCAGCATGGGCTTCTATCCTGTGGAACTTCAGGGCGGATGCAGGCCGGTGAGGTCAGGAGCATCCGGGGAGGGCTGATATCTGTGACTGGAATACAGATGAGGGTGGCTCTGCTGCTCTTAAACATGGCACAATCTGACTTCTCTTTTCAGAAGACTTTATCAGTTTGGGTTTTTTCTCTATTCTATGTCTATTCAATCCTTTAAAAAAAAAAAAAAAGAAGACAAGTGAAGCTTCCAGACGTGGCTGATTTTTGTGTATATGTACTTAGAACAGGAAGATTCCTGGAAAGTCTACTGATTTCATGAAATCATGAAAGTCTACTGATTTCAACTTGATTTGTTTCTCCCGGTCAGAAAAGATCTGAAACATGATGATGAAAGTAAAACTGAGTGGCTAAAACAACACTGAGCGACGGTGGATTTAATCCCACCTCCTCAACATGATGCACACCTGCCATGTTGTTTGTGCCTGACCTCGATCTCATAAGACATGGGCGTGTCCGCCAAGACTTTATTTGGTCAGTGTCCATAGTATGACATGTGGACATCTGAGCTGCTGTGGCCAGGTCCCTCAGGTTGTCAATGACCA
Source organism: Nyctereutes procyonoides (assembly GCF_905146905.1). Classification (NCBI taxonomy): domain Eukaryota; kingdom Metazoa; phylum Chordata; class Mammalia; order Carnivora; family Canidae; genus Nyctereutes; species Nyctereutes procyonoides. Next base: position 9,375,746 of record NW_026575132.1, read on the forward strand.
TGCATTTGAGTGCTTCCCTCATATACTTGATTGTTGCCCAAAGGTAATTTGTGTGGCTCAGAGCAATCGGTTCACTGAGAAGTGATGGGCATAATGGTCCTCCAACACCTCACAGACCAAGTAAGGGTGACATATATCTGAAGAGGGTGCAAACTTGGAAGGTTCATAGAAATCAGTGAATGATTTACTTTTAGTGAACTAGGGCCTATATCTACTTTATTTCTGTAAATAAATAGGTTTATCCATTTATGTGGCATCTGTAAGTATTAGAGATTGTTTCTAAGGAAGGGGAGGAAGAGAGTATGAGAAAGAAGAGAAGAGAAAATAAAAAATGCTTTGCTAACAAGGGTGATAAAAAGGTCTATTTATGGCCTTTCTCAGGAGATGTTTTTGGGTGCTTTTTCTTTTCTTATGTTTATCAGAGTAGACACACTATGGAAAAATAATGCACTACCTGAATTCTACTTATATTAGCATAAAAATGAAAAGTAATCACAGGAAATGATTACAGTATAAGTATGCTTATAAATTCAATATTTTTCTTTGCAAAAGATGCAGCGCATGATTTTTTAGTAGGAAAAAGAAGCATGTTTATTTCATATCATCTGAAAATGGACTTTTTTTTTTAGTTTGAGGAAGGAAAAAATACCCAGGATGCTTCATGTGAGTTAATAGAATTACAATCAGTCTGAATGACACTCCCTACCATCTGAGGCACTCACCAATATTGAACAGAAATGCCAAGTCTGATGGGCTATCAAATGAGAATAGCAATATTCATGGTTGTCCCTGCCCATCCCGTCGGGTTGTTCTGGAAGATAAAATGAGCCAGTAGCATGTACAATAGGGACCCAACCCTGTATCAGCACAGGTGCTTTTTTTCTCCATTAGGTCACAGCCCTGACTGTCAAGGCCCAACACCATCTGCATGCAGAATGCAGGGTACAAGCATCTTGAATCCTTGAAAAGAAAGGGCATGCACCTGAAGGGGCTTGGGTGGGGCTTGGCAAAGTCTCTGAGATGTGCCATCTTCCTCCTGATGGTCAGTCCAGGACCACTGTGCAGGTGACAGCAGCTGACAGAAACATACCCCAGGGCCTCAAGGCAACAGCCACCCTGGCTCCTGCCCCTGGCTGACATGCGGGGCTGTCTCTAAGTAGGACAGTGAAAGAAAAGAAAATATCAGCATTTTAAGATTTTATCTTGAAGCAGACTTACATTTTTGTCCTCTCAGCTTCCCCTTCTTCCCTACCCTGGAAAGAGCCTTCTCTCTTTGCCAGCCCTGGAGACAGGAGGAAAACAGGGCTCGGGTCTGAGGCTGTGGAAGAGAGTTTACTGGGAGTAAGGGGTAAGAGTCACAAGGACGAGGAGCTTCTGTTCACTTGGTGTCTGAGAAAATGAGGAAGAGAAATCCCCAGAAATGTTCCTAAAGATTGTGAAGCAGACCATAAAGTCAAACCATACAATAACCAGAAGATAAAAGTTCTTTGAGAAGCACAAGTAAGGCTAGAAGCGCTCCTTAATTACCTTTGGATGCTAGATTGTGGTTTTTCCTGGATTATATACTAAGTAACACTGGGCTGCATGAAGCCCTGGTATTAATTTAGGTGTTTATTCAGGCACCTCGCCCCAGTGGCATATATATTGCCTGAATGATAACATATTGCTGACAAAACTCAAATGATAAATCTAGTAAGATTTTAGTAATGAGACCTATCTCATGTGCCACAGAAATTCTTGAAACAACTAAAAATTCTTTCAGATCTCCACAATGATGTGGAAAGCAAAAGACTCTGTTTTCCACAGGAAAGTGAGTGTTTCTAAGGATGCAATATGCTCTAGTAGGAATTAATATGTGAGTCGTGAGTCTTATCATCTATTTCCAGTTACAACCACAGATTATTTTTTCACTTTGGCTAAGTCATCCTTTCTGACTCTTTATAACTCTCCCAAGGATGTAGTAAGAAAACAAATCAGATTATTGTTTGTATCTGTAACGTTTCAGCAAAATGAGCCATGAGTCACAAGGCTGGTGCATGAGGCAGTGTTCTTGGGAACCATGTGGCCAATCAAGTTGACACATAAAGTTAACCATCACAGCTGGGTTTCTAAAATTATAAATAAAACCACATTTTCATTTGATAGAATGTTGCGTATGATGTGTCTCTGCCTCTTTGCCTCAGAACTTGCCAAGAATTCATCCTTTGGGCAAGGGTACGCCAATGTTGAGGGATTCCCCCTGATAGATGTTTTCCTACCTGTAATTGCGCCTGAAGAGTCGCCGTCTCAGAGTAAAGGGAGGTCAGATGCAGGGTCAGCAGCAGACTTAGAGCAGGATGGGCAAGGGGGCTGGGAAGAGCCTATGGGAGCTCACAGGATGCCCAGAGCCTTACAGTGGATGCCTCACTAGGACACCTCTATGGAAACAACTTCTTCCCACACGAAACTCCCAAGACCTTGTGCCACCAGAGACTTAAGAACTGGACAATCTTTGAGACCTACAACTAAGGGCACGATGAAGCTGCTCAAAGAGGAAACAAAGAAAGGCCTTGGCTGACTGCTGAGCTCACATGTCAGCCCCAGAGAGCCAATTTCTCTTCTTTGCTTTGTCTCTCAGAGTTCACTTTGTTTTCCAACCAGAAAGAAATTTCATTTTAAAACTGTATCTAAGTTACACCTCCACTCTTCTATATTAGGGGGCACCAGCTCTTCCCAGAGTGTGCCTTGCATCCAGATGAGAAATCCTTAGTGAATATCATTCTGGAGTAATAGCTCCTTTATAATAATGACTTACAAGTAACTCATTACCTTCTCACCAGCCAAAAATATGCACTTCTCCAGGGCATTTCTACATGACAGTAAGTAAATATAGAAGGAAAGAATTAACTGCTTTACATGGAAATATGCATTAATTTCTTTTCATGGAAATTGACTTGACAGTCTGATAGTTCTGCCCTGATTCCTGAGTAGGTAACTGTTCTTAGTCGATTAATTCTCATGATAAACACGATTCTGGTATACAAATTTGTTGCTCAGTCCTCAAGCTAATCTCTCTCTCTCTCTCTCTCTCTCTCTCTCTAATTTATCTGTCCATTTCCTCTAGATTATCAGCCTTGTGGTATAATTATTGGGTATACATCTTATCTTTCTGCTACATTGTAACTTCATTTACCCTTGTGTGATTCACCTTTACACCTTACATAGCACTTAGCACAGTGCTTTGCTTTTAGTAGGTTCTCTATAAATATAAGCAACATAATGAGAACATGTATTTGCCATGCAAAAGCTAGTTAATACTTACTGAGCAACCACTTAGTAACCAACACTGTGCTATCCCAATGGAAGGGCATCATCTCCAACAAAGAAAGGTTTAAAATGATGTTAGTGAGATAATTACTTCTACACAAACAACTAGACATTTTGTATAGAGATTACTAGTGGGCTACTTTCTGCTTCGGTTAGTATCTTCTTCAGCTTGGTGCAACGACAAAAATAAGAAAGTGTTCAAAATAAGGGGCACCTTATTATATATACATGGTTTCTGTAATACCATTGCAGTATATTAAGAAAAACTGACATATACAGGCACACACACACACCATATCTTCTTCATCCATTCATCATAAAAAAGAATGAAGTCTTGCCACTTACAGCGACGTGGATGGGGCTAAGAAGTCAGTCAGAGGAAGACAAATGCCATATGATTTCATTCATATGTGGAATTTAAGACACAAAACAAATGAAAAAAGGGAGAAAGAGACAGAGGAGAAAACAAAACAAAACAAAAAAAGACTTAACTACAGAGATGAAATTGACGGTTATCAGAAGGGAGGTGGGCAGGGGAGATGGATTAAATAGGTGATAGTAATTAAGGACAGCACTTGCTGTGATGTACTGATATTGTATGGAAGTGTTGAATCACTTTATTGCACACCTGAAACTAATATTACACTATATGTTAACTAATTGGAATTTAAATAACAACTTTAATTTTTTTAAATTTTTTAAAAAGAGAAAAAAGATGTCTGTTTTAGTAAAAAAAAAACTCTATAAAAAATGAGGGTATCAAGTTAATTGTAAAGTTCATTTGCAATAAAAACAAGCAAGAATACCAGAAAAAATCCTTTTTAAAAATTTATTTGTACAAAAAAACAAAACCCCACACACAACCAAGTAATAACAGCAGGGGAAATCCTTTTAAAAAGGATCAATTGTGAAGAAGTATATTGAGATATATTACCAAGACTCTATAACTAAAATTGTGTGATATTGACACATTAAGAGAGGGAAGGACCAATGGAAAGGAACAGAAAATGCAGAAATAGCCTCAGTTGCACATGAGAATATAATGTATGATGAATTTGAAATCTCAAATCAGTGGAAGAAAAACGTGCATCTTAGTAAATAGTGATAATTGAAGAATTACAAGGAATAATATAAAATTGGATCCATTCCTCACACCACACACCAGGATAAATTTCAAATGGATAGAAGACTTAAATGCAATGAAGTAAAACTGAATAGAAGAAAATGACATGAGTGAATCTATAATCTGGGAATGGGAAAGACTTTCCTAACCAGAACTCAAATATCCAGAAATAATGAGAAAGGTGGATTGCTGCTACATATAATTAGAAAAAAAAAACCTTTGAATGATAAAAATATACTATAAACAAAATGTAAAGATAAATAACACATTTGGGAAAAATATTTGATAAATGTTAATGTCTCTAGTCTATTCGATATGAAGGAACCGTTATCAACTTTTTAGGTGTGATTCCTGCTCTGGTGATTATATTTTGGAAAAATAGTCTTTATTGTTTAGAAATTCTTACTTAAATACTTATGGATAAAATTATATGCTGTCTTGGACTTGCTTCAAAATAATCAAGGGGGACTGCACTGGTGGCCCAGAGGTTTGGCGCCGCCTTCATTCAACCCTTCATGATCCTGGAGACCCGGCATCGAGTGCCACGTCGGGCTCCCTGCGTGAAGCCTGCTTCTCCCTCTGCCTGTGTCTCTGCCTCTCTCTCTCTCTCATGAATAAATAAATAAAATATTTAAAAAAATAATCAAGGGGAGGGAGGAGAGGGTAGATGAAATTAGAGCAGATACGAATTGAAAATTGTTGAAATTGGGTGATTGTAACATAGAGGCTCATTCTACTATGTTCTCTCCTTTTGTATATATTTTAAATTCTCCATACATAAAGATCAAATCCTGTTGGGAAAAAAATCCATATAAAACACACAAGTAGCTTAAAAAAAAACTGTCATTAGAGTCATCCTCAATCCATTTGTGTTCAAATGGAATGCAAACAGTCTCCCACATTTTGCCTGATAAATCCTTATCCACCGTATTTTTAAAAATAAAGGTCATCGCCTTCATCATTATGGCTGACCAGATGCTCTTGGGGACTCTCTGCAAAACAATGAAATCCTATGAAAGACAAACTCTGAGACCTGACTGATTTCACATGAGATAGGTGGTGTGTTGAGAAGTCCTCCTCTCCCCTCTGCCCCCAAATCATTGGAGACCAGAAGTTCCAAGACCTGGAGCAGCTGGAAGGGACAGGGTTACCAGAGTCTCGTTGGACAACAGTGGGCTGATTGGCTGTGGCAAGAGTAAAAAGAACCTCAGACTCTCTGTGCTAGCTGAGACTCTCAGAGAGGATGATGTGATCCCACATACAGAGCTCCCCTGCCACAGCAGAAGCAAATCATGTCTGGGGGAAACACATCCAGGCTCATGTATTTTTGTATTGCCAATAGCTACTTTTTGCTATGGAAGCACAATTGAATAATTGCAACAGAGACTATAAAGCCCACAAAGCCTAAAATATTTACCATCTGGACCTTTACAGAGACATTTTTGCCAAACGTATCTTAGATCTTTAAGGATGATGCCAATTCCACTATCACCTCCCCACTCCAAAATGTATGCTGTGCTTGATTTACTATCTTGGCTGGGCAGAGGAACAGTTTCAGAGGCCTCTGCTTCACTACTTCCCTATCACAGGTAAAAGATCCAATATGGGGATTATTCCAATCACCATGCATAAAAATTCTAACTGTACATTCTGAGACCAAAGAAATGATCATGGACCACTGTGTCAATAAACCCCGGGGAATGCACTGTAAGTTGACCTTGGCCAGGACTTCATCTGTCACCTGGCTTGCTTGTACTGGTATATGCTAGCTAGATGCTATAGCTACTTTAGGGTATAGTCCCTTTCTTCCCTTATCAGTACCCTTACATCCCCAAGCTGGTTAATGCCATGACTTAGCCCTAATTATAGGCCAAGTGGTCCAGAGGAGGGTTAGAGGCAGATCCTGAGGGGGCACATGTTGTCATGTTGGGGAGAAACTGCTCAATTGTCTCAAGGAAGGCGAATGTGCTAGTTCTTAACAGGGACAGGTGGTACACTTCTGAAAGCGTACAGGGTGCAGGAATCCGTGATTCAAACTGTGAGAAGTGATTAATCCAGATGTCTGCAACCCAAAAGTCGAGCCCCACTTTACCCAAACTCGGCCTGACCTGGGCAGAGCAGAGCCCTCTTGGTTGGATCGTTAACTTTCTCTGGGGTTTGGTCATTTGCTTAAGTCCTGGGCCTCAGCTTTATATTCAGCTTTTTCTATCTTTCTGCTGCAAGACATGAGAGCCCCCTTTGTAAGTTATCAGAGAAGTCCTCTGCTTTTCAATTGCTTGTTCAGCATGTACAGCTTTTCATCATCTGTTTCTAGGGCTCAACAGTGCTTAGCAATAGCCATCCAATCTCATTGCCCTTAGAGCTGCTATTTCCATATATTTCTCAACGGTCTGGTATGTCATACTAGCTAGTGTATTACACGCCAGTACACCGCCCTAATTCATCTCTGGAGAGAGCGTTAACTAGCAGATCACTACCTTGCATCAGGTGCTGTAGGTACTATCATCCTACCACGGTGATGGGGGTGCCATTGCCAATAGGGAGGTGTGTGTCCAACTCCAAAACATCATCTTATCACCCAGTTTCTCTGAGTACTCCTAGTACCACAGCTGTCTCAGATTGGGTTATTCCTGCAGGAGAAATGGGGGTTATATAAGGGAGAAGCACACAGATTTATGGAAATTATAGCTAATGTTTCTGTTCTTGGGTTGAGTGGTTGAGATTTACTGTTGTTTATTGAGTTATTTGATAATTTACATATATTTACATATAATCTTTTGGGTATATCTAACAATATTTTTTAAAGATAGGTAGGCAAAAAATAAATTGCTTATTAATTGTTTACAGTGCATAGCATCTTATGCTACCATAATTAGAAAATTATTAAAAAGTATTATTGCAGCAAAAAATTCTCTTGTAGGCTTCCAGATACTTTAAACCAGTATATGTGTTCTTTTGTTGTTGTTGAAAGTATATATGATCTGCTGGACTTAACCAAGAAGAGTGGTAGTTCATTGCCTTTGTCACATTTTTTTTTAAAGATTTTATTTATTTATTCATGAGAGATACAGAGAGAGGCAGACACATAGACAGAGGGAGAAGTAATCTCCCTGTGGGGAGCCCGATTCGGGACTCGATCCCAGACCCTGGGATCACGCCCTGAGCCGAAGGCAGGTGCTCAACTACTGAGCCACTCAGGTATCCCGCCTTTGTTACTTTTTATTGTAATCTTGGTAATTGATTTTGAAAGAAAAATGGCTCAGTTAACTTCTAATAATATAGCCTACTTTAGCCTTTTTTGGAGGAGGAAGGACAAAGGAAGAGGAAGAGAATCTTAAGCAGGCTCCATGCCCAGTGTGGAGCCCGACGTAGGGTTCTATCACAGGACTCTGAGATCATGACCTGAGCCCAAGTCAAATGTCAGACAATTGACCTACTGAGCCACCCAGGTGCCATGAGTCCATTTTAGCTTTTAACCAATTAATATTTTAAGTCTCCATTTTGAGGTGCAGATATCTCTGTAAGAAGTCATGACCTGAATGGGGTTCTGAGGTAGTATTTTCAACAAAGGATAGTTTCCTGGGTCAAATGCTAATAAATCATCTGTGCTGATCTTGCCTCATTGAGTTTCATCTTTCCATAAACTTTATTGCAATGTTAATGTACTGATTCTCAGTTCTTTGCATGATGGAATCCTTAAATTTTGGTAAGATTTTACATGGGCCAGAGTCATCAACAAAAATCTTGGATGCCTATTTTTAGTTTTTTAAGCAAGAGAGTAAATTATTATATCTATGTTTTGTAAAAAAAAAAATCTATATTTATACCAGCTATATCTATATCTATATCTATCTATATCTATATATCTCCTGCTGTTCTGTGGATAATGAATGCAAGAGAAGAGTGGAAGAAAGAAAGGAGAGATCCCACTGAGGACTCTTACCAAAGCCAAGTGAAAAACAGTGTCTGAATCAGATGGTGACAGTGATCGTGGGGAGGAGGAACTGAACCAAGAAACCTTCTGCATATACCCTGGGGAAGGGCTTGGTGATGAATTCAATATAGAGATAAAGGTAAGGACTACTCAAAGGTGACTCAAGTTTCTAGTCAGGTGGACTGGGTGGAAATGGTGCCATCTGCACAGTCAGGTAATCAACAATGAATTGATAGGTTAAGCAAGGAAAAGATTAACTCAAGTTTTACTCGTATTGATTGTGAGAAGTCTGTCGAGCACAAAGGTAGAGCCATCAGGGATTATCAAGCAAGGACTATTTAAAAAAATTGTAAGATTTTTAAATTTTTAAAAATTTCTTCTCTGCTGTTATCTCAGTTATACCTTTCCTATTTTTTGAGAGGAAACCAAACAGATCTCGTGGCCCTGTGGGAAGGAAGACAAGATCACCATAAAGACATCCTGAACTTCAAACAGCCCTGGGCCAATCCTAGTACCATGTGCCAGCCCATGGAGGTCTAATATGGAACTATATTTTTCCCGTATTATTGTCTATTCTATTCCTTTTTAAAGTAATAGCACAAAATATTGCCAAAACTACAAAGAGTTCAATTCTTTGTAAGTTTGTAACATACAGCTTATACTTAAAATAAATGGTCATACATTGACGACCACACAATCCATAATTCCCATTTGGGCCAACACAGAAATAATCAATACATAGCAACAGGCCTACCAAATATCAATATACAGCAATAAGCCAACCAGTCCTTTTATAGATGGGATGTATAAAGCATTAGCAGCAGGCCCACTTCTGGCTTTTATTTTTAGTTGAGCTTAGCTGACCTTTAAATAGATTTGCATTGGGAGAAATGTAAAATTTCCTCAAATATAGTACTACTTAATTCTACACAAGCCATGGCAGGGGAGGGGGATGTCTCTGGAGAGACTTTTTATATTCCAGTAACTGTAAAAGAAAAGGTTTAATACTAAGCTATTTCCCTGAAATTTTCACATTCTAGTGAAGTTTATAAATGTGTCTTTGGGCTTAATAAAAATGCCATGGAACTGTGTGTGCCCTCAAAGCTGTTCTCTCTTCTAGGATTAGTTTCTGGCATCCACTCTCAGGGTGATTGTTTCACTTTGACAGCTGTCCCTGCAATTATGTTATGATGCCACAAGATGGTGATAAAGAAAAAATATTATGATCAAATTATAGAGGCTGCACCACCAGGATGCAAGAAGGGCAGGCAATTAATTGATTAGCTGACACATCTTTTCCACTAATGATTTTAGTTTGTGTAGTCACAACACACAAATCCATTGCTGTGGGCAAGTCTTAAATAAGTGTCTTCTGGATCCTCAACTTTTCCACCCCTTATGATTGTAGGTACTTTTCCATTCTCTTGCCCACCATCAGTACTTGCCTCTGCTCCATCAACAGCAACCACAATAGCTGGCTTTGCCTTTGGTTGGCTTTATTCCATCTGCACACTCCACATGGTAGGCAAATTTTACATAGTCCATACTTAGAAATCACAGCAGAAAAATAGCTTCTTCAACTGGTGTCCATATATCAATTTCAAAAGTGGACTGTGATTGGCTCTAGTTGGAGCACCTGTCCACCCCTGAACTGATCACCATGCCTTGAGGGACACAATGGTAGAGTCTGAGGAGTCATGTGCACATGCCAATGGCCAGTGAGGCAGGCTGTGTGATTAAAAGTCTATCGGGATCTCCCCATGTATGAAATGAATCCACTTTTGAAATTGATATATGGACACCAGTTGTAGAAGCTATTTTTCCACTGTGATTTCTAAGTATGGACTATGTAAAATTTGCCTACCATGTGGAGTGTGCAGATGGAATAAAGCCAACCAAAGGCAAAGCACTGCTAAGACATGGAGAGAGTCACAGGGCCTGATGACATCATTTGAGCTCTTGGGTATATTACTTAGACTTTTAGTTATATGAAATAAATACATGTGCACACACACATAAGCAAAACATTTTGTATGAATCCATATTTTTCAGACTTTATTTACTTGATTGAACTAAAGAAGCAATATAAGTTAGGTCGAAAGTATAAGAAGTTAGATTGAGTATCTTTTGATCTGTTGCTTGGAACAAGAGTCTTGACTTAACAAAGAAAAAAAAAAACTATGATACCCTTAAATCTAGCAGTCAATGGAGCTTAAATCTCTGAGGGTAATAAGGCATAAAGTAGAGGGCCTGGTGGGCATGCCCTGTTCCTCATTTGCTGTGCCCATATAAACAGCTGTCTTGAGTAGGCGTTCACCATGTGTTTCCCAGGTCTCTTTCGGAAGGACTTGGAGCAATTTCTGCTGCTCTCTGACAGTATCAAGGAGGTCGCTGAGAACAGCATCTTGGAATCCTAAGTACCCAAGCCAGCCTTGACCTCCCTATTAAACAGTTTGAACGGTTTGCCATCAGGTATTGGGACTTGACCCTTTTCCTTGCTCTGACTCTCTGCAGATGCTGAGCAATGAATCGAGTTCACTGATCTAAGGTTTCTACCTCCACAAAGAGAAATATTTTAGCTCATTCCTGTTAGTGCTGAATAAATAGACTCCCAACTATGAATAATCTGAAAATAAGCATTTTGTGGGCCCTCACTGACCATTGTTAAATTGCTAAGTCATTAATCAATTTCAATTACCTGGCACGATGGGAGGGTGAGGTCTGGAAGCCAACCTAATGGCTGACATGTGGTCCAGGGTGCCCTGGTCTGGAATCTGGCTACCAAAAACATGCAAAAAGTAGCTGGGGTTTCAGCCTCACAAGCTCTGATAATTTACCGCTAAAAATAAACATGTGCTCAAGAGACAACTACTATGTAAACACTCTCAGAAAGATTTTTCAGCATCTGCATACAGAAACTGCCATCCAATACCCAGGGAAGCTGAGGGCACAGCACACAAAGAATGCTTTATCTTTGGGGGAGCCAGCATCTGCTGAGCATGAAGGAAAGGCAGGACAAAGAGTCGCTTCTCTTGTTCAGGCAGGGAAATGAAACGTGATTCATTGTTCTGTCTTAAGCAGTCACACACTTACTGTTCCGTAACTATGAGAAGCCCTGGAGTTTGCCTTTCATTAGACTAGAAGGCCCATCCCTAGCCTTGGTTTTGGGCTACCAGATACTTCCTAGGAAGTAGAGGCACCAATAATCCTTTTGCTCACTGAGTCCTCTGTGCCATGCCCAGCATCTTACCTGGCCCTTAGTAGGCACTTTAGAGATTGTATTTCTTGCCCATCTTTCCATTAATACTGTCTACTTTAGGCAAGTATAATTTGTGAAAAGCAAAACCATAAGGCAGCTAAATTAGGACACAAATATGCAAAATCTAAGGACTCTTTCCTTTGCCTCGGGTTAATTTTAAACTGAAAGTTTCCTCACTTGAGGTGCATTTAAAATGCACAATTTATTTTTTTTAAATGCACAATTTATATACAACTCCTCAGCAACACTTTTAGTATGTAAGAAACAGGGCACATATTTGTGCGTGCCGTTTCACCTCCATCAGGATTTGCAAAAGAAGGCTAAAGGAAGAATTGAGCGAAAGAACAGCTGTTTCATGAGGCAAGAAGTTGAAAACTTAAAAGCTTTTAGCTCAAAATTAGGTTTGGGGATTATCTGAGGTCTTCAAATATTCATACAAATTGTATTCTCCGTTATCACGGGTCATAGGAGAGACGGTGCAATGCATGAGAATGCACTGCTAGCATTGTGACGGGAAAACCTCTAGAATCATCAATTCGTGGATTTATGGGTTTTGAATATGAATTCTTTGCCATGGATCACAAACTCAACAAGTTGCATTGGCCGAGCTGTGTGGGACACAGAATCTCATCCCTGCCAAGATGAAGAGGGGTGGGGAATGCTATGAGGCTGGGGAAGAACTGCATGCTACTGGATTTCCTGCTTTCTCGGCTTGTGTGGAGGTCTGAAAGCCTATGTCTGCCCCTCACCAGAGATCACACTTCTCTGAATAGAAGAGCCTCCCAGATGAGCCCCTAGTTCCTCACCAGCCCAGCCCTGCCCTGCAGTTATTCACAACTGTCCTAGACACTGTAATGAAATTCTCCACCCCGATCTAAGCTTGAGTGTCTCTACAGGTGTCTTTCTAAGTTTAGGCAGATAGTTTAGTTTCTTTTCTCTTATTTTGAATTTGTTTATGAATTTGTGACTTTTTATAGTTACACATAACATTTAAGAAGGATTGAGGTTTCTCTTGACTAGCTGAGGCCTGATTCTCATTCATAGCATTCTGGCCACCAGCTAGCTCCTTTCCATTCTTGCTCCCCACATCAGAATTTATGAAAAGCTATCATCTAACTCTTGTGCTCAGTGAGTCTCTCGTGGGGCCTTAATGTCAGAGACCAGAATTTTAGAAACAATCTTGGGACTAAACTCCACAGGCTTGAGCAATTCCCAGACTCCAGGACCCTTGTGATGGTTAATCTTATGGGTTAACCCATAAGACTTGGCTGGGGCACAATGTCAAGCGATGTGGTTCAATGCTATCCTGGTTGTTTCCGTGCAGGTGTTTTTGGATCACTGCACTTAGTATAAAGCAGATTGCCTCCATAGTGTAGGTGAGCCTCATCTAATCAGCTGAAGGCTAAAATAGAACGAAATTTCTGAGTTCCTCTGAGCAAGACGGAATTGTGCAGCAGGCAGCTGGCTTTCAGACTTGAACTGCAACATTGGCTCATCCCTGGATCCCCAGTGTGCTAGCACTTGCCAGTCTCTCAGGTTCCATAATCATGTGAGCTAGTTCCTTAAAGTAAATCTTTCTGTCTTTGCGCATGTGCACATGCATGTGTGTGTGTGTGTGTGTGTGTGTCTTATTTGTTCTGTTTTTCTGGAGAACACCAACTAATGTAACATTTTTTCTTCCATTTTAAATTATGGAGTAAACTGAAACTGTTCTGCAGACACCATGACTGGTATGATGAGCTAAAGAAATAATATGTGCAAAAGAGATTTGAAATAAATAAAGAACTGAACAAATATAAGGATTTACTCTAGTAAATAAAGCACCGGAGATTTCTTCTTCTGGAAAAAGCTCTTGGATGAATTTCTCTTCTTTGGTCAGGTTTCCAGCAGTGGAGTCAGACAAGTTTGACCTAAGTATGGCCCCAAGGGCCACAGTAGAAGTGGCACCATTTTTAGATGAAAATCAAGGTTGCTCTCCCTGAATTGCTCACCAAGGTCCTGGGAAGAAGAGAGGTGCTCACTAGTCTCTAATAAGTCCCCACTCTCTTCAACAGAGTACACAAGGGTTTCCTAGGTGACCCCCCAAATTCACCTACATTTTCTTCACCAAGACCAGACTGATGACACAGAGACCTCTTTGTTGATTAATGTATATATATATATATGTATGTATATATATATATATTATTTTTAACCTATTCCTTCAACAAGGCTTTTAGAAAAATCCATTGGTATGCCACACACCAACAGTACAAAGAAGATGAAGACACCATCCCTGTCTAAAAATATACATTATAAATTCTTAACATTTCCAAGGGAGATGACCTGAAACTTCTCAAATCCCTAAAATTGAGAATATGGAAATGCTTTCATAGCATCCTGGCTTTTCTCCTGAGTCATATTTTTTGCTTGGAGTCACATACAATCTATGAATATTTTCACACCGCACATTAACCTCCTTTTCAACTTGACTTGAGCTTAATCTCTTTAGAAGGTACTCACTCTTTTCCTTACGCATAGAAAATGGCTTTGTATGTTATGTGTTTGCTCCTGTTACCAGAGATAGAATCAGTGATGAGCAGAGAGGATCAGAATCGATGGGTCAGGAGGTTTATCTATTTACCTGATGCCCAGACTTGGACCAGAAAATTATCCATTTGGACCTGATATCCAGTCTCATAATTCAAACAACTGAACTGATGCCCGAGTTTACATATTGACATATTTTTTCTCCTGTAGTTGACAAAGTGTGTGTTAAGCACTTAAATGCCAAGACTCAACCACAAAATACATCTTTGTTCTCACGCCCAACTTGGCTCTCTGAGTGTTGATACCATTCTGTCCTCTGGGACTTGACACCTTGCCTGGACATTCTTTATGGTAATGTTCGCTCCCCATCCACTGATCTCCATTCATAGGTTGCTCTCCCCACCCTACCTGTCCCACAACTGAAAGGCTTTATTGATTTGTCCAGATACTACCAGCCTATTCAGTGTGCCCTAGTCCACACTGCTTCATTTCAGTCTAGTTCCAAGCCCTGATAAGAGGCTAGGCCAATTGTTTTATTTTTATTTTATTTGAAGTAATTATTTGATTTTCTATCAAACTCTTCAATATAGTCTACTGTATTAAGCTCTTCAATATTATTTTTCTTTTGAGCTTGGCAAATAATCTTTTTATTTCATCTTTTGATGTTAATATTGCATAATAAAGAAATTGTAAATGTATAGCTCAAGGAATTTTCAGAAAGTGAACATATCTGGTGGATAGGAAGTACCCAGATTAAAAGATAGAATATTATCCTCACTCTAAACATTTTCCTTGTATTCCCTTCCAGTTATTGCCACCATCTTGACTTGCCTGTTTTGTTTTGTTTTTTAAGATTTATTATTATTTATTTATTTATTTATTTATTTATTTATTCATTCATTCATTCATTCATTCATTCATTCATGAGAAACACAGAGAGAGAGGCAGACACACAGGCAGAGGGAGAAGCAGGCTCCATGCAAGGAGCCTGATGCGGGACTTGATCCCAGGACTCCAGGATCACACCCTGAGCCAATGTCAGGCGCTAAACCACTGAGCCACCCAGGGATCCCCTGTCGTTTAATTTTACATGAATAGGAGCAAGTAGTATTGTTGCAAACATGGGTATGTGCCATTCAGATCCCTTTAGGAAGGAACTTGCACTGAGGAGCGTGATGAGCTGACACCCTCTACGAATTGCACAATCACGAGCCATTGCAGAATTTCACCAATACCATGCTCTCTCTAGGCTGCACCCAGCCAATGACTGAGCATAGTGCGGGTACTAGAGCCACACTATTTCTGCTTAATGCTGCTCTAATAGGCAATCTTTGGTCTAGGGATCCCCGTGAGCCTGGCTGCCCTATTGTCTGAGAGTCTTCTTACCCACCCACCACCTTCCTTCCCCCTTTTCTTTCACACTCTACCTGCCTATTTCCACTCTCTCCCCTTTATTTTACATATTACATCTCTTGGAACTTGAATTCCATTTGGCATCTGCTTCCTAGAGGACCTGAACTGACACACATTTTTGTGTGTGTGTGGTGTCTGGCTTCTTTTGCTTAACATCATATGTTCATCCTTGAGCAATCCTTTTATTATGAAGTCAAATTATATACCAATAAGACTATTAAAAATCTGTAGATTTATATGTTAAATTTTTATAACTCACTGTAGTCTCTTTCTCATCTTTGTGATTGGATCTATTCTCCCAACTGCCAGCCTCCTTGAGCCTCAGATTCTCCCTGAAAGTCTAACATAGTTTGAAGTGCATCTCTGATAACAACGTGTCTCAGAAAAAGCTCATAAACTTTCAATGGCTCATTCATTCATGTAACAAACAGACATTAATACCCACAATGCCAGACTCCAGGAGGGGCACCCACTGGTAGGTCAAATAAATTCCAAATTCACTGCTGATATCTAGCAGTGGAGAGTCCCACAACGTGGCTCCAGTCTGCTTTTTCAGGTGCACCATCATGAACCCCATATTTACCCTTGAAGATGTATGTTCCTCCATGCCAAGGATTCCTTAAAACTTCCCACTTGTGCAAGTGTGACCCTCAAGGCAGATCTGGGCAGGACTGCAATCCCTCCCTATCTGCATCTCCCAGGGCAGAGAGTCAAGATTTGACTTCAACCCTCAGGCAGTGTCTATGATGCTGGTTATAATAAAGGTAGGCCTTAAAAAATAAGGAGGAAAGCACTGAGAACTGAGAGAACAGAGTTCAAGACCCTGTTCTTCCACTTACCACCTTTGTGATTTGACCTAGTCATGTAATCTTTCTGAGCCTCATTTGTTCAATGAAAAGATCAAACTAGATTGATCTAAAGTCCCTGATGGCCCTATTGAAGACTAGATGATTAGAGAAGAGACAGTACTGGTGCATTTGGCTGCATAATGAGCCACAACATGTACTAAATTGTTCGGTCACTTTCATTGTGTCATTTACTTAGAATCTTCTGCACTGCCTTGCCCAAACACTGGGTAACCCTGGTGTCCATCTGGTACCTATTCTGTGGGCATTTCAGGGACTTTAATTTCCTGTATTCAAGTCTGGAATCTTTGAGAGCCCTAATTTCAATTTGGAAGGGGATAAAATTGGCCCTGCATTTCCAAACTTAGAAAACCTCAACATTCTATGATCCATCTGTGTCATAAACATGTTCACACACAAACACACCCCAAAATCCAATGTCATTAATATGGAACAGCTGTGTGGCATATTAATAACTTTGGTTTTTAACTTGATTTTATACAATTGAATCTTTATATCCTTTTGTATGGGTCTAGAAATTTTAATTGTAAGAAGCAAAGTGTTCATGATTCTAGGAATGCAAAATTAGTCATTTCAATAACGTTCCTTTGGTTTAGAATTCCTGCCAATGATCTAAAAATAGTTAAAGAAGTTCTTTTGCTTTTATTTTAAATATGAGTTCCTTTAGACTTGATCATCTGTCATATGAGCTTCCTAGCTTCCCTCTGAATTGAATTCCATGTGTGAATTTGTAATGCCTGAAAATAGTAGTTAAAAATGTAAGCATCAACAACATACACATAACTATACTCAAGTTAAAATGCTTACTATTAATGAGTACGATTATGTAATATTTTAAGCACTTATTAGCACTTAAAAATCTTCATATAGGGCAGCCCCAGTGGCTCAGTGGTTTAGTGCCGCCTTCAGCCTTAGGGCGTGATCCTGGAGTCCCGGGAGCCTGCTTCTCCCTCTGCCTATGTCTCTGCCTCTCTCTCTCTCTCTCTCTCTCTCTCTCTCTCTCTTTGTGTGTGTGTCTCTCATGAATAAATAAATAAAATCTTAAAAAAAAATCTTCATATAGCTCTAATTTTCCTAGGAGTCTTAATTCCATTTTCTTAGCACATTTACTTGGCAGTTTTAAAAATGGCTAGAGAAAATCTAGATAAATTCTGACTGGAAATTTAGTACATCTCTTTACATTTATTATATGACAGGGAAAGAAAGGAAACTAATATCGATTATGTGTATATGTGCTAATGCAAAAGCTAAGTACTTTCACATATATACTCTCATTTAATTATAAACAAAAATCTTATAGTAAAACAAAAAAAAAGTATAAATGAACTTAAGGATTTAGTAGAAGTCTAATGACTTTACTTTGAAGATTTTTTCAGTGCCTATTTTAAGTTCAAGTTGAATAATGAGCATTTATTTGAGCTCCCTAAAAGCATCACCTCTGGTGTATAATTAAAATAAAATCTTCCAGGATAACCTTGATAATTAAAAATAGGTTCGGCGTTTTGACCCTTCTATTTCTCCTGTTCTGTCATGTTCATGTAATATTAAAATTACATTTTATTTAGTCTCCCTTTGTTCAGCTTATTTTCTAGAAAATCTGAGGACAAATTTTCATTGGGTATGATATGTTCTTCATTGAGTGTTGCCAAAATGGGTTTCATTTATATCTAATAGACTTCATTGACATAAAGTAAGACATTTTTAGGTTACTTCTAATTCAAGTTTTGAATTGTTAATGAGTCTGCAGCAAAAAATAGCAATTAAAAAAATAATAGCACTTAAATAGACCTATTTGTACCTCTGAAGTATACTGAAATTGTCTAAGCATGCTATCATAAAATAGAAATTATTGGAGGGGCAAAACCTCTTTTATCCTGATTGGCAATGAATAGTCACCAAGATAAAAGATTGCAAAAATTTTATCCTTGTACAGAAAGAGCAAAAAAATCCTGCCCCTCCTAGGAGCAATTTGTAGAAGGTATAAAATAAGAACACATTCTTTAATTATGCATAAATAGAAAAACATGGATAAAAGACAAATATTTTCAAATATTAAAATGTATAATAGCAATGGCAGTGGCAATTTTTCTAATTGATTGAAAGTTAGCATTTTGGGGAATTGCCACATACTATTATAGTTCACTAAAGTGGAAATTTAATAAATAAGACTCAAGTGACTTAAAAGACTCATGTTATTAGAAACAGTTACTAACATTTAGGAGCAAAGAACCACCACATTAGTTTCTGGTTTGATTTGCACAACAGGCCAGGAAGTTCTCCAACATTATCACCATTACCTTATTATAGGCCATGTCGATGTTAGAGGCAGGCCAAGATAAGAATGGCCCCTAACTCCCTGTTGGCCCCATTTTCCAAGAGGTTTAATTGGGAGCATCAGATGTACATAATTATTTACATTTGTTCTCTCTCACCTATATTCAACTCCTGTTAGCTTAGCCCATCAAGAGATTGTATAAATTATAGGCCAGTGTTTCTCATTACCCACAGAACTTGTTAAAATACAGAATCTTGGGTGCCTGGGTGGCTTAGTTGGTTAAGTGGCTGCTGTTGGCTCAGGTCGTGATCTCAGGGTCCTGGGATCAGGCTCCCTGCTGGATGGGTAGCCTCCTTCTTCCTCTCCAATGCTTGTGCTTTCCTGCTCTCTCCCTCTCTATTGCTCTCAAATAAAATCTGAAAAAAGAAAGAAGAAAGAGAAAGAAAGAAAGAAAGAAAGAAAGAAAGAAAGAAAGAAAGAAAGAAAGAAAGAAAGAAAGAAAGAAAGAAAGAGAAAGAAAGAAAGAAAGAAAGAAAGAAAGAAAAGAAAGAAAGAAAGAAAGAAAGAAAGAAAGAAAGAAAGAAAGAAAGAGAAGAAAGAAAAGAAAGGAAGGAAGAAAGAAAATCTCAGACCCAAACCCCAAAGATTCAGATTCAGTAGATCTGGGTGGACCTGAGAATCTGTATTTTAACAAGTTCTCAGGTGATGCTCCTAAATGCCAGTCCTATTTATTATGTTTCTGTGGAGAATCTTGATTAATACCAATACACTATGGGAGCTCCACCCACATCATCTTGACATTTTGGCATTGTGTACTGCCATGCGTGCTACCCAAGAGCTTCTAACAGACACACTTGCAACTCTTAGCCTGATGGATTTCTCAGGCCAATAGAATCTACTTGACTGGTACACAGAGCTGCTGAAAGTGCCAGCCTGTAGGACTAGAGGACACTGAAGCTGTCCACGGCAGCAATGTATTTGAAACTACACTTTTTATTAGGCTCTCTGCCCCTCCCTGTCTCATTTCCTCATAGTCCTACTTGTATTTCTAAGGATTACCTCCTAAGTAAACTGTTTTATTCAAGTCCTTGTTTCAGGGTCTATTCTGGGTGTGCCCTCGCTACAACAGTAGTACATACAGGGTGGAAGAATCAATAAATAACAGTCTGTAACAGTCTAAGCATGTTGTTTACAAGCATTGACAACAATGCCAGAAGAAACAGGTAAAACAGCTGAAAGTCATTGCCTCTAGGGAGGAGATCCGGGATAGACCTGAGGAAACAGGTAGGCAAAGAACAGCTGGTGTTTGTTAAAACTTTGTAATATTATTTGATTATTTAATACATGCACATGTATTTCTTTTATGAAAATAAAAGATAATATAGTATGCTTTTGACTTACTTGCAGAATAGGAGCAGCAGGGGAGAAGAAAAAAAATACTGGTTGATTAAGCAAGAAGAAGAAATTTTCTTGGAAGAAATGTGATGTTAGTAATCAGGCCAGAAAGAGATGATGGGGAAAAAATCTACACAGACTTTATCTATACAGTTTAGGAAGGAAAATGTACCCAAGTCTAACTGCATATAAATATGGTAAGATAGAACATGGTGGTGTTTAAGTCATTACTAGCCCTTCAAAAGTGAATGGGGCTCAAAAGAAATGTAAAAGAGAAAGACTCAAGATTTCAGGGAGCAAAGTGGAATGGTATTACTTGAGAGAGAATTCAGATGCAAGAAATTTTGAAGAGCATTCTCTTAAAGCCATAAATAGGATGTCCAAAAAAACACTAACCAAGAGATAGCCCCCTTGGAGAATTAAATGTCTCTAAGTGATAACAGAAAACTTGAACAGCTTTTGAGAGAAAACAACTGAGAAAATCAAGACAGAATATGCAAAATATTATTAGGTAGGTGGATTTCATGGTGACCTAATTTTGTAGCATGAATCCAGAAACTGCCAGTCCTAAGAGAGAATTCACTCTAAACATTCATAAAATTAAGTGGTTCAGCTTCTGGAAATAACTGAATAAACTCCTATCAGACCACAGACTACAAACTCCAGGAAAACTATAATAACAGAATAATCTGAAGTACTAGAGAGAGAGAAAAAGAAGGCAGATGTTGGAAAGGGGTAGATACTTGGAAGAAGAAGACAAACCAAGGTGAATTTCCCATTTTTTGTGGCTTTTAGCTCAGGGCTAAGCTGCAATTGGCACCACGCAGAGCATCTAGAACTTTGAAAGGAAACCAGTTACTTTGCCTTGAAGAACCAGAAGACATAGTGTGCATACATACAGCTGCAAGGAACTGAGAGAATTATCCCAGAAAATATTTAGATAGATGGAGCTCCAATAGATCCGTACAAATCTCTGCTGGACCCCTCAAGTCTAGATAATGATAAAAGAACTGAACTGAGATTTGAATTCCCACCTAAGAAACAGTGTTTGAAGTTTTAGTCTAACCAAGTCAATTGCCTGATAAACCAAACCAAAATTAGATAAAACAAGAAGTCAACACTCTCCAGAGGAATTTAATACCATCCAGTCTTCACTTAATGATAGCCACATTGTCTGGGATACAGCCCCAAATACTCAACAAATAAAAACAAGGAAATTGCAACCCAGACCCAAAAGAAACAACAATCAATGCAGACCAAACCCCAAATTATTCAGATATTAACATTAGGAGGCAAGAGTATTTTAAGATTTTATTCATTCATGAGAGACACAGAGAGAGAGGCAGAGACATAGGGAAAGGGAGAAGCAGGCTTCCCATGGGGGCCTGATGCAGGACTTGGTCCCAGGACCCTGGGACCATGACCTGAGCCAAAGGCAGATGCTCAACCACTAAGCCATCCAGGTGTCAATGAAGTAGAAGAAAATATGCTCAAAATGCATGCAAGCTAGAAAATCTCAGCAGAAAAAGAGAAACCATGAAAAAATAAAACAAATTCTAAAACTGAAAAGTGGAATATAAAACATTTGCTGGGTGGAGCAGAATGGAGATAACAGAGGAAAGAGTCAGTAAACTTGGAGATAGATCAATAGAATTGCTCTAACAAATAGACGGGGGGGGGGGGCACCTGGGTGGCTCTGTCAGTTGAGAACCTGACTCTTGATTTTGGCTCAGGTCATGATCTCATAGGTCATGGGGTTGAGTCTTAGGTCAGGCTCTGGGCTCAGCAGGGAGTCTGCTTGAGATTCTCTCCCTCTGCTCCTCACCACTGCTTGTACATGTACTCTCTCTCTCTAATAAATAAATAAGTCTTTAAAAGAAAACAGACAGGAAGGAAGAGGCAGGGAAAGAAGGAGGGAGGTAAAAAAGAAAAGGAAAATTAAAAGACAGAAACTCAGAGACCTGAAAGACGATATCAAAACATGTCAAAACACCTTAATGAATTTATAATTAAAGTCCTGGGAGAATAATAGCATGAAGCAGAAAAGAATATTTTTAAAAAATCGCAGCCAAAATTTTTCCAAATTTGGTAAAGTCATAAATTTACAGATTGATGAGGCTCAGCAAGACTCTAGCAAGATAAATATGAAAAAGCCCTTATTAGCACATGATAATCAAACTGCTAAAAAACAAAAAAAAGAAAAAGTCTCGAAAGCAGCCTGAGAAAAATACATTTCCCCAGGTTATTGTTAGCTTCATATCTGAAACAATGGAGGCCACAATACAGTGGAGTGACATATTTAAGATAGTGAAAGAAAAAAAAAAGCTACATGCAGTGAAAATATCCTTCAAGAATGAAGATGGAATAGAAACACATTCTGAGTTAAGAAAAAGAAACTAAGAGGATTCATCCTCAGAAGTCCTGGACTACAAGAATTAAAAAGAACATTCTTCAGCCTGGAGGAAATGGTACTAGATGGAAACATGGATCCTCAGGAAGGAATAAAGAGCATTAGAAATGGTAAAGAGCTGGTAATTATAAACACCTTTTTATTCAACCTTTAAGAATGCATACAGTTTAGAGCAAAAATTATAACACTGTCTTGTGGGATTTATAATATATGAGGCTACAATAAATATGCTGATTATAGCATAAAAGAGAAAGGAGGTAAATGCAACCCCTATGGTTGCAAGTTTTGTACGTTTTACATAAAATGGTTAAGAATAGGGACACCTGGGTGGCTCAGTGGTTGAGTGCCGTGGGCTCAGGCCGTGATCCTGGGGTCCTGGGATCGAGTCTTCTACCTCTGCCTGTGTCTCTGTATCTGTGTGTCTATTGTGAATAAATAAATAAAAATGATAAAGAATAACTCTAAGAAGGCCATAAAAATTAAGGATAAATATTGGATTTTTAAAAAAAGATATTGTTTATTTATTCACGAGAGACACAGAGAGAGGGGCAGAGATAAAGAGGGAGAAGCTGGCTCCTCGCAGGGAGCCAGATGTGAGGGATCATGACCTGAGCTGAAGGTGGACGCTCAACCACTGAGCCACCCAGGTGTCCCAAGGATAGACATTGTAATTCCTAGAGTAATTAGTCGAAACATACAATAGAAAAAGATATAGCTAAACAGCCAATAGATAGATTAAAATGCAATTCTAAAATATATCCAACTGGTCCAGAAGAAGGCATAAAAGGATCAACAGAGGGATCCCTGGGTGGTGCAGCGGTTTGGTGCCTGCCTTTGGCCCAGGGCGCGATCCTGGAGACCCGGGATCGAATCCCAAGTCGGGCTCCCGGTGCATGGAGCCTGCTTCTCCCTCTGCCTGTGTCTCTGCCTCTCTCTCTTTCTCTCTCTGTGACTATCATAAATAAATAAAAATTAAAAAAAAAGGATCAACAGAGGAACAAATCAACAACAGGAACAAACAGAAAACAAGTAACAAAATGATATACGTAAATCTAACCATAGCAATGAAAACAATTCAATGGTAATAGGAGTCTTTCAAAAAATGGCATTGGAATAACTGGATTATCCATATGGAAAAAAAATCAAACCCTCGGTCCCACTATACACAGCTAGAATCCGCCATGGATCAGCCAAATCCATAATCAAAATCAAAATCATGGTGCTTTTAGAAGATAATCTAGGGAAATAGTTTCATGGTCTGGGGATGGGCAACACTTTTTAAGACAGGATACAAAAGCAATCAACTGATTTGGAAAAATGATAAATTAGACTTCACCAAAAACAAAAACTTGTGCTCATCAAAAGTTACTGTTAAAAATAAAGAATAGATAAACCACAACGAAGTGAAAACTGGGATTTATTTATAAGAGGACTATTTATAAAGATGTGATCAGAGTATAGGGAAACCAAGAGATAATGCCAGACCAGAGCTGGAACAGCAGAGGGCAAGCAGAGGTTACCAGAAGTCCAAAAGATAGAATCCTGTACAAAGAGTCACATTTGGAGGAGCTGGGAACTCCAGGATGCAGATCGGTGATCCTTAGTCAAGGAACACAGCCAGCTTGGGGCAGTTCCATAGGATAAGACCTAGGAGAATAAACAGCCTCACATTACTCTCCTCTATCTCTCCCGTCTTTCTCGAAGGCTCCCTCTTGACTGAAACCAACCAGAAGCCAAGGGCAGGGAGACACTGTAGGGGGCCTCCACCCCCATCACCTTGGCACTTATATTCCCATATGATTCTCTTCAAAATCACATTTTAACATTTTTATTATATGATCACACAGGACTTGCCAACAGGACCATTCCAGAAGTCCCCACAGACACGTGGTCAGATCTCTGCCAACTCTCAGCTTCCCAGCTCCTTCAGCTCTCACACTACCCATCAGAAAGTTAGGGATTCCAGAAAGCACAGTCTTAGACAGCATATTCACGTTGCCTGCCAGACTCTTTTCTGAGAAAGTTTTGGTAACTTTGGTACCCAGAGCCTACTGTGGCAGATTTCCCTACCCCCCCCCCCCGTCACCATGCTTTTTAATGCTTCATCTCATCCTCCAGGGTGGAGTGGATCAGCCAGCTATCTGTACATTTTCCAGGGATGTTTTTTTTTTTTTTTCCCAGGGACGTTTGACAGACATTTTGAAATTATGCCCGAGTGACCGGACCAAAATTTGAATGTGGGATAAAGTAGAAGCGTCAGGTAACTGATAGTATTTGGAGCAGAAAGCAGCTAAGTCACCAGTAGAAACAGAGCACTGGAATAGGGTTAGATTCTAATTTCTGAAGAGATTAAAAAAATCAGATCCCCTAAATCTCAACTGCTTCTTGAACCAATTTTCAATTTTTCAAGAGACTTGCTAAGGCTTTGAGCTGTATCCCAAGAAACCTGAAGAAACTCTAACAGACCTCAGTTCTTGCAAACTTAATATACTCAATTGTTTCTTTCCTGCAGTTAAGTGACAGGCATAAAAGAAAAAGGAAACTTATTGCCTCGCACAATTGAGCAGTCTTGAAGTAGTCAAGTGAAGTTTGATCTAGCCACTCAATTATATCACTAAGGACTTTTCTCATTGTCTATTCCTTCTGCCATCGACAATGTTGGCTTCATTTCTAGGTTTCAGACAGAACCTATCCTTTCGTGGTGGCAGCAGTTTCAGCCCTTACCATTTTATCATTGAGTGCTTGGAGAGCAGAAAAGAAACTTCTGATAATTTCTGTACAAATCTTGAGATTCACTCTGATTGAATCAACTCCTATCACATTCCTATCCATGAACCAGTCTCAAGCACCAAGGGCATTATTAGAGCTAATATATCAGTGTTTTACACATGAAGTTAGAGATGGGTTCAGCTTTTATAAAACTATCTGACTTCCCAAAGATATGGGGGTTATGAAGAATGGGACAGTGGAGAACGGATGCTTGGAAGCAGCACATATGTCCACATATGTCTTAAATGGCTATCCAAAGATTATACCTCTTCTACTGGTTTGTTGAGTCCTGGCATCATTTAGCTTTAGGACTCCATAGACCATTCCAAATATTTCAGACATATTTTATTAAGCTCTGGTGGGCCACTCCAAAGGGGAAGATGGATTTATCCTAGAACTTCTCTCTCCACTAAATTAAAATAAGATCTGTAGTCAGCCATCTTCTTCCTGCCTCCTACTAAAATACCCAGACATACACATACTATTAAAGGTATTTCATTCTTGGGGTACCTGGGTGGCTTAGTTGGTTGAGTGTCTGCCTTCAGCTAGGGTGGTGATCCCAGGGTCCTGGGATTGAGCCTCACATCGGGCTCACTGCTCAGTGGGGAGCCTGCTTCTCCCTCCCTGCCTGCTCATGCTCTCTCTCTCTTTTTCTCGCTCTCAAATAAATAAATAAATAAATAAATAAATAAATAAATATTTTAAAAAGGTATTCCATTCTTGCATGGGTCAAAATCCACACAGAAAAGATGCTTCATGGGGCACCTGGGTGGCTCAGTAGGTTAAGCACCTGACTCCTGATCTCAGCTCAGGTCATGATCTGAGGGTCATGCCCCACACTAGGTTCCAGGCTGGGTGTGGAGCCTACTTTAAAAAAAAAAATGTTTCATATAATAACCCTGAAGTTTCCCTAATATGGCAGCTAAGGGTTTTGAGCATTTTAATGAGGTACCAATTAAATACATTTATCTCTGCTTTATAGCTACCTTGTTTCCCATTATTCCTCTCTCACCTGCCTGCAAGATCCAGGATGCCATCTAGATCAAAGCAAGCTACAGAACTCAGACTTGACAAGCTGATAAGCCAATGGAACAGGAGATACAAATTATGCTGATCTATTCCTTTACTATACAAATAAAAAAGGTAATAAGACACCTTGAAAATAGAGTAAAGAATATGTTTTTAAAAATTAGGCAAGCAGTTAGTTTGGGCTGTTGGCATATTATCCTTGAATACAGAATTTTAAACTAAAGGCTTCCACTGATTCACAAGAAAGATTCTCTTATAATTTGTTTACATTTATGTGTTTCAACCAATTAAGTACCCTTTTGCAAAACAATGAACTTCAACCCATACCTTCCAGCATATATGAAAATTAACTCAAAATGGATCATGAACCTAAATGTAAAATCTAAAATTATAAAATTTCTAGAAGAAAACATGGGAGAAGGGTGCCTGTGTGGCCTAGTGGGTTAAGCGGCTGCTTTGGGCTCAGGTCATGATGGGGGATGGCTAGAGTCTGGTTCCCTCCTCAGCAGGATGTCTCTTTCTATATCAGCCCCTCTCTTTACTCATGCTCTCTCTCACTCTCTCTCTCTCTCTCTCAAATAAATAAAAAGTTGTTTTTTTTAAAAAAAAAAAAAAAGAACACATGGGAGAAAATATTTATGACCTTTGGTTAGACAGATTTTTTGGATATGCTATTAAAAGCTCAATCCAGAAAAGAATAAATTGAACTTCACCAAAATTAAAAACTTCTTCTCTTCAAAAGACAGTTAAAAGTGTAGAACAGACAAGCCACAGACTGGGCAAAAAATATGTGTAAATCATATATATCAGGTAAATAAGTTGTATTCAGAGTATACAGCTGATCTTTGGACAACATGAGTTTGAACTGCACTGGTCAACTTTATACATGGATTTTTTGGATAAATACAGTATAATACTGTAATGTATTTTCCCTTATTTAAGATTTTCTTAGTAATGTTTTCTTTTCTCTAGCTTATATTAATGTAAGAATACAGTATACAATACTTACATAAAATAGGTGTTAAATCAACAGTTTATGTTATTGGTAAGGCTTCCAGTCAATAGTAGTCTATAGGTTAAGTTTTGGGGGAGTCAGAAGTTATAAGTGGATTCTTAATTCTGTGGGGGGTCTTTACCCCTAGCCCTTGTGTTGCTCAGGGGTCAACTGTACAAATAAATCTCATAATAACACATTTTAAAACTGGGCAGAGAAAATGAAGAGACACTTCGCCAAAGAAGATATAGGAATGGTAGGTAAGCACATGAAAAGATGCTCAACAGTATTAGTCAAGAGGAAAATGCAAATTAAAACCACAGAGAGATACCACTTTGCATCTGTTAGAATGGCTAAAATTAAAATTATTGACCACACCAAATGTTGTTGAAGATGTGGAGGAATTAGAACAGACCCCTGGTGGGAATGTAAAATAGTACAAAACTTTGGGAAAAGTTTAGCAGTTTCTTATAAAGTTAAATATGTACCTACCATATAATCTAGTCATTCTGTTCTTACTTATTTATTCAATAGAAAAGAAAGCATATGGCCACACAGAGACTTTTCCACAAATGTTCATAGCAGCTTTATTTGTAATCACCAAAAACTGGAAACAACACAAAGGTCCATCAATCAGTGAGTGAATAAAATTGGAATGATATGGTGAGGTCCCCGCACAATGATGACACGCAAATTTGTGAAGCATTCCATATTTATAAATATGTACACAAGGGACATTTAAATGTGTTTGTTGGAAATATCCAACCATGTTGTCATTTGACAATATTTGCTGAATGCTTCCATGCACTGAAGGTACAAGAAAAGGTCTGAGATGTAACCCCTATAATCCAAAGGCTTTCAGATTTGTTGGCAAGTTCTCATTTTGAACTTGTGGGGTCTGAGCTGTGTGTGGGATCTATGATATAGATTTAGGATCTAGAAGTCCAGAGCCAAGGACAAGGTATGAGCTGAAGGCATAGATACTGGAGTTGGGATACATCAAGCAAATGTGTTTATTTGGAGAAATCACCCAATAGGACACTGTTGTATACTGGAGCACCAAAAAGATAATGTCTGGGTCTAGTTTTTACTGCTTTGTTCTCTTATTTCCCCAAATAAACATAATCCTATTCTCCTAATTTTGATCAGAATTCATGGCAGGCACCACTTCGTTATTCTTTTTTTCTCCTTCGCTCAAGCTCTCCATTTGAATCCCTTATTTCCTTCTAGATCCATCTCTCTCCTTCAAGTGCATCTCTACTCCCTGAGGCTCTCCTCACCATCTTCAGGCATCTTGAAGTCTGGTCCTGACCAGAGTGGGGGTGAGCTGGTGAGTGGGGATTGTAGTATCAGATCAGGGGTAGCCACCAGACTGTGGGAAGCCAAATGTAGATTGTTCATCCAGATGAGAACTATAGCATCTCATGAAGTCCTCGTAGGTCTTGATATCTTCTATATTCTCTGAAATCTTCACTACCAACGCAGTTACTCTTTAGAGTAATGACCTACCTGGTCATTACTAGCCTGAGATGGCCCTTCTCTGTCCACAGCCACCCAGCACTTGACTGCTATCTCTAGACCATCTGGTGTCCTGCCTGTGGCTTATTGGCAAAAGGCAACATTGGATGGGAGACTTTAGAATCTGGATTGAAGTAGCTTCTTCAGAGAAGTAGGCTTCAAGTAGTGTTGCCAGTTTCCCTTTTATCTTATCTCATAGTCCTGCCTCTTCCTTCTTCTCCACCTTGTACTAGAACTCTTGAAACAAAATCCCCATCTCTGCTGCTTTCCTATTCCTTAGCACCTGGCTTGTTGGCTGGCTATATCAGACAAGAATTTCAGTTGGTACCAAAGTAGTGAATAACAGTGGCTTAAACAAGATAAAAGTTTATGTTTCTTTTAGGTAAATAACATCCAGAGGTAGACAGCCCAGGAATGCTGTAATGGTTCTTCAATGCTCGGGGACCAAGATTCTGTCTTTCTTTCTAAAACAACATTCTTAGCCCTGTTTCTATTTTCAAGGTTGCCTCGGGGGGCCCCCATTGTCTGTTGAAGCGCTGGCCATCACTGTTGTCTTTCAAGGAAATAGCAGGAGAAAGAGATAACAGGAGGGGGAGTGGGGGGGGGCACATGGTAACTTTTCCTCCTCTTTTTACAGAACCTTCCAGAGAGTTCTACCTAGCAACTGCTGCTTATATTTCATTGGCTAGAAATTAGTTACACGGCCAAACCTTGCTGTGCAAACCAAATAAAACAAAGATTCTAAGTAAGACGGAGAGAATGGATTTTGGATACACAATCAGAAGTCTCTGACAAAATCGCTCAGCTTAGGAACTTTTGCCATTCACATTATAGTCCCCTCTTTCCCTGGTCCAGTGTCCTATCCTATCTCCCTGATCCTAATATCTGCTGATGGACTTCTACAAATCTGACTGCCTGCTGATTACCCACCTGGGTCTCCAAATTTTGTCTGTTTCTCTTGCTATATATATAATTGCTGAAATTACTCGATTAGTCCTAATTGGCCTTCCATGCTGTTGACACCATGCTTGGACTTCCTGTCTATGAATTCCTGGTGAGCAGCATTTTCCAGTATTGCCAAAGATGCTTGAAGTTTCCTCAGGGAGAAGAAGATGAACATATTGCACAAGAGGCAAATGTGGGAAAGGGTGATGACAATCACCATGTCAGACAGGAACGCACATCTGGTCTGAGGCAAGCAGATCCTTACCCTGCCTAAACTACAGCATCTTCCTCTTCTCCTTCCCATCTAATCAGTCCTCCTGTGTGGGATATGCCCCTGTATCCAAGGCCTTCATTCTCAGTTTGGAAACTAGATCGCTATCTTCCAAAATTTCTCCTCATTGTGGCCTCCCTGGCTCAGAATCATTTCTGGTTGTAATTCTTCAGTCTTAGACTTCATCTTAGAAATTATGTTTTCTTGAATGTTTTCCTTCACCTGAGTTGTCAGACACCCATTCTCAATAACAGCGTCTCCAGGCTCTACCCCGAGAATGGTGATAAATAAGTTTGCTGGAACAGGCTCATCCTGGCTTGAGAAACTCAATTGTTAAATTTGAAATATATTAAAAATAAAAATAAATATATAACGCAGTTGAGATGTTGATAGCTTGAAACTGGCTGCGGTAGGAGTATTTACAACACGGAAATTGGCAGATGCTACCAACTAGGGCCTCTTTTCCCCAAAAAAGTGGTTTACTAGCACATCATTGCTTATTTCTCCCCAAAATTGTCCCTTGTGCACTCACATGTGTGTGCACCACACACACACACACACACACACACACACACACACACACACACAGTGGACACTTGTAGTTCCAGATCTTCACCTCTTAATTCTACCTTAGCTTCCAGCAGCAGATAGCCTTTTACTACGTACCTACAACCAGGATTCAACATTTTGACTCCTACTTAAACACTTTTGATATTCAATAACTGAATGAGAATTGATATTTTTGAAATACATTCTAGACCTTAAATACACTTATCCAAAACTCCTGAGCACACTGTTTGAGAATTGCTAATGTAGCACATCCGTCTGCAGAACACATATAACCATATGCAGGAATCATCTGTGGGGGGAAAACCTATATACCTAAAGTGGTGTTTCAGTAGAGGGATTCATATATTAGCATCAGAGATGATTCACCACAGAATATTAACTTCTATGAACTTAATATTTGGAGAAAGAGAGCCAATTAATTATTATAGGTATTTCAGAAAGCCTTGTGCAAACTGTGCAATCAAAAAGCTTCATGAGCCAACCAAAATCATCAAGTTGCTTTGCCTTTGACAAGAATTATGTCAGTTCAGATAATGCTGTTACCTCATCATGATCAGGAGCTCTGTGACATGTTTCTTTGATGAATAACAATTAAAAAATGAAATATTCCTTATCTTTACAGTATTTTAGTAAATAAAACCATTCAAAATATGGAAGAAAAAATAATAGAAGGATGAAGGAAGGCTGGGGACCACTGGACTATGAATTTTTTAGAGGTTGCAAATACGGTGATTAGAAGCACAGGCTCTGGAGCCAGACTGCCTGGGTTTGTATTAGAGCTTTGTCACTTACTAGCTCTACGATTCAGGGCTAGTTACTTCATCTCTCTGTGCCTCAGTTTTCTCACCTATGAAATGGAAATAAAAGCACCTACTTTACATGATTATTGTAAAACCAAAATGAAATACCCCATAAAGTGTTTAGACTGGTGTCTGGTATGTAGCAAATAACTAATGAATATTTGCTCTCATTTTTATTATTAATGCTATTTTTGGAGTGCTTATGACGTGTCAGGAACTACGCTATATGCTTTAGATTGAATCTCTTGTAACAGTATGAGGTAAAAAGTAAAACCCATTTTGTGAGTAAGAAAACAGACCTTCAGTGAAATGATGTACATTTTCCAAGTTATCCAGGCTAGTAAGTGAAAGAGGTTGGCTCAGTGTAGTTTCGGAGTTCCCATTTAAATGATAGAAATGTGTAAAACCAATCCAAGCTGCCTGATATTTAGTATTCTATCGGGAAATTCTTTCTTCATAGTCAGCCGAACCCTTGCATGCTGTAGCATAAACTATTCTGTTCTGTCTTCAGCAGAGTCAGAAAAACTCATCAACATCCCTCTGTTTCCACTC
This sequence comes from Nyctereutes procyonoides, assembly GCF_905146905.1. Lineage (NCBI taxonomy): Eukaryota > Metazoa > Chordata > Mammalia > Carnivora > Canidae > Nyctereutes > Nyctereutes procyonoides. Next base: position 9,407,704 of record NW_026575132.1, read on the forward strand.
AAAGGCATTAAGTTTCCCTTCTGACTTGTTGTCTCCAGGTTTTAACAACACACAGGCTCCAAAGGCCTTCTTCATGAATTCTATTTATTAACCATAGAATAATTTCTACAGAAGTATTTCCACTTTCTTTACTGTAATTTTAAAATTAGACTTTAAATGTAAGGTTCATTCTTAATGTAAGTAGGGTGCTGTATCCTTTGGCTGAACTTGCTTTGTTTATGAAACAGCTGGATATAAGGATCCTTTTCCCCTGTTTTAGACTTCTTATCCCAACTTCTTATCTAGAAGCTGCTGTCCACAAGTTGTCACACATACTTAATAAGAATTTTTAAAATGTTCAAGTTTGCATGTCATTTTGTTTCATCGGGGTGAGTCTAGGTTCATTTACATTTAGTTGTACAATCAGGAAGACTTTTTTTTTTTTTTTTAGGAAGACATTTAAATAGCTGTGTGGACTGGTGTTCTCTAAGAGATGGATATTATGTCATTGTTTATCATTCATTCATTCTCCTTGTCTGGGTCAGCAGTGTGCTAGACATCAGGAACAAAGGACAACAGTCCCTGATCGCAGGGAGTGTGTACGTTTGTCTCATCAGAGACAAAAATGTGCAATTGCCTAATTACAATGGTAGAGCAAAGTACAGAAATCAACAGGAACATGAGAGAAAGGGAGCAGGAAGATACCCTCAAACGTGGAGATAGTGGGGTCTGATAAAAATCCGGGGTGACTGACCAATCTGAGACCCAGGCTCTAAGTCCATGCTTACAATTTACATCATAATTATGCCATCCATTACGGTTGAATGGTACTCCTCCCATGAAAACATATGTTGGAGTCCTACCTACCCCCAGCACCTCAGAATGGGATCCTATTTGGTGACGGGGTCATTAAAGTGAAGTCACTAGGGTGGACTCAAATCCAAAAGAGAGGAATTGGGATGCAAAGACAGATGCACATGATGGGAAGACAATGTGAAGACATAGGGAGAAGTCAGCCATCTACCAGCCAAGGAACACATCTTTCCCTCATCAGTCCTGCTGACACCTTGATCTTGGACTTCTGGCCTCCAGAGCTGTGAGGCAATACATTCCTGTTATTTAAGCCACCCACCCAGTCTGTGGTACTTGGTTATGGCGGCCCTACCAGACTAACAGAACACTGTGCTGTCATAAGCATACCTCACATCACAGGCTCCACTCTGGGTGAGGCGCTCAAAGTACAACCAACCATAAAACTGTCTGCATCGGCCTTTGGCTCATTTGTATGCTATGACTCAGAGGAATCTTGAGGTTTCTTTAAATAGTGACTTTGAGTCTACAAGATTCCTTTATCCTCTTTAGTGTGGATACCACCCATGGGCCTTTGTTTGTTTATAAGGTAAGAAATATACAAGTATATGGGGAATTCTGGAGTACAAGCAATACCCAATGGGTAAAACCTTACAGTAAGTAACAGATCACTGGCACTACTTAAGATAAATGGTTAATAAACACAAAAAAAGATGTTCTGTCTCACATGTAATCAGATTTGTGACAAAAGTACTCTTGGTAAATGGAAGATGCTACTACACATCAGAGAACCAACAAATGCACGCATCCAGAGTGAATGACAGCCTGTTCGCATATATCACACACACACCACTGCCATTTGTCCTCCTGTTGAATGAACCTGGAATTATCATCCTGGAATACACAGGGACATGTGACCTTTAAAACCAAAAACTAAAGAAACCCACCTTCCGTTGTATATATTCACTTCAGGCAATAGCTTCTGAGGAGAGATTTTTAACCTGGAAAAAATCTGAGGCCGTGAAAAGATAACCTAATATTTAGCTCCTGGATAGACTAAGCAAGTTCAGCCAAAGGACATTATTTGTTTTGGGGTTTTTGTTGTTGTTGTTTCCAACATGTTTTGCCCTTAGGTCGGCAGGGTTCCCCTTTCTTTTCTCATCCCGAGTCTTTCTCTCCCTGGAAAATTTCCAAGGAGAACCCTGGTTCCAGGTCCTAACAGCCCCATCTGCCGCCACTGGAACTCAGAGGGATGACTCATTCCTGTGTGTTTGCCTCAGCAAGCTCTTCAACAAGACTTCGTTCCTCTGCCCTTCTATCCCTCAACCCCTCGGCCTTGGCCAGTGTCCACAGTGGGCTTTTCTTTCAGTCTTTCTTGATTTCTGTCCTTCTACTGTAAAAGAAAAAAAACTAAGTATGAAAACCATATACATAGGGGAAAAAGGAAGTGAATAAGGTTAACAATGGAAGCCCCTCCTTCCAAGGATTATCAGTAGCATCAATGTGCACATCCTTCAAGGTACACAGATTCCTGCTCCTTCTCCCCTTTTTAGAGTGTGTTCTCTACATATTGTTCTGACTGGCTCTTATCACTCAAAAATATGTCAGCAAACATATATCTCCCTCATTTTTAACAGTTATTATTCCACAGTGTAGATGGATTACATTTATTTAACCATCCCTCTACTCCTAAATGTTGAGGTGTGGTCCAGTTTTTTTGGCTCTTACAAATGGTACTATAATAGACATACAATGTAGGACAAAATACTTGTGATGGAAATGCACGGTCAAAGCATATATGCATTTTTAATATTTATAGATGCTGCAAATTACTTAACAGAATTTTTATCAGTTCACACCCCAGTCAGTTGAGTATGCAAGTTGTTACTTCTCCTACACACTCATGAACACTTGATATTAAAGCGTTTTTTTGCCAAGCCAGTAAGAAAAAAGTGCTATCTTGTTTTTACTTACACTCTGATTATCGGTGAGATAGAGTATGTTTTCATATGCTTATTAGCACATAGTCCTTCTTTTGAGAATTATTTCCCCATATCTCGGGTCCATTTTCTTATTTTGCTCATTTTTATTTTGCTGCTTCTTTTTCCTATTGATTTCGAGAAGCTATTTATTGTTCAACTTCTTCCTGTTGTGTATATATGTTGTATATATGTCATCTCCCATTAGGTAACATTGTTTATGGTACCCTTCACTGCATAGATATGCTAATTTTTTGTACTCAAATCTGTTTAATCTTTTCTGTTAATTTCTAGAGTTTTTATAAAGATCACTAATATTGTGAGTCGGCTATATTTTCTTTCAGTCATTCCTATTTTCCTTTGTTTAGGTTATTAATCCATCTGGAATTTCTTCTGGAACATAGAATAAGATAGTGTTTTAGTTATGCTTAACAGGTTTTTTTTTTTTTTTTTTTTTTTTTTTTTACAAAGATAACAATTCCCTGTGGGTGGTCCGCAAGTAGCTACCATAGAGTGACTCAGAGATTCAGGCTCCTTTCATCTTTACTCTCCTCCAGTAAGTAATCAGCAAATTACCATTCAGGACACACTGACACATGGCCTATTTTTGTAAATAGAGTTTTATTAGATCACAACCATATCCATTTGTACACAGAGTCTATGACTGCTTTCCTATAAAACAGAGTTGAGTAGTTGCGATAAAGACTTTATGACCCACAAAGCCTAAAATGTTTACTATATGGCCCTTTGTGGAAAACGTTTGCTGACTCTTGCTCTAGAGACCCAAGCTCCTGAGTTTTACGTGGCAGATTAAAAAGAGAGATCATGTAGTAAGTTTTCCATGGGTGGGACCAGGAAGTGGAGTATAAAACGTTCCATTGGTCAGAATTCAGTCACATGGCCTCACCTAACTACAAGAGGTGGGGAAATGTGAATTAGTTGTGCCCCCACAATGAAAGAAAACAGATTTGTGGAATTGTTAGCCAATACCTAACACAGTGTACCCTGCAATGATTTTTTTTTCTTCCTCCCTACTTTTAATCAGAATAGGCTAGCATATGCTGCAGAAACATTACAACTCCTAAATCTCAGTAGCTTAGAACAACAAGGTTTATTTTCTTGCTGGTACTACATATCCAGCGAGGGTGAGCAGGGGTGGCATTGCTCATTGCTGTTGCAGTAAGCCAAGAATTTGATTCTGGAGCCTGGGAGGATTATGCATTGTGGAAAACCCAGAGTGGGAGCTGACTCTAGAGGAGAGAGGAGGTGCTGGGTTCTCAGAGCTTTGGCTTGGGGCAGTGGCCGGTAGGCAGCAGGGCTGCCTCTTAGGAGGCTGCTCCAAGGGGCACAGGGGACTTTTCCCAAGGACCATTGCCTGGTTGTAGTAGAACCAGGCATCACCTTGTAGTAGTAGAACCACCTATAGTGGTAGAACCACCACCAGTAGAACCACCAACACCTTGCTGGTTGTAGTAGTGGAGGGCAAAGAGAGTGTAGTGATGTGTGAAGCTCTTCACTTCTGCCCAGAACCGATACTCATCACTTCAAAGCAAGTTGTAAAGCTCCACTGTACTTCAGTGGCATGGAGAAGTGCAATCCTACCATAGAATTCAAAAGAAGCAGGGCTAGAATATTTGTGGACAGCCCTAATACATGCTACACTCACACACAAACAATACATTCATCTCCTCCCTAAGGGAAATCACCCAGTTTCCACTCAGTCACTCCACCTAGTCAAAGTCAAGGATCTCTAAATGATGACTCTCCAGCAGGTCTGAATAGTGGTTTGGAGCCTAGTAGTCTAGTGGTCTTAGATTAAAGCCTAGCAACTAAAATCACTCTCTGTCCCCATTACATATTCAGATGCCAAAATTGTTATAGAGACAACTAATCATGGCCTGTAACGGCCTTCTGGGATCTGAGCCATTTGCATGAGTGTGAACCCTGCTCTGAGAATCAGGAACCAGCACAATCTAGGGGGGTGGAATATGGCACTTTGCTGAAATCAATACTGCAGGGAAAGAGTTAGCCTCATTGAGGAATAGGTCAGTGTTGCCCCTCACTTATAATTAAGTACATTGGATAAAGGGTTTGAGTGACAATATAGAGGAAAGCACATTAAAAACACCTTTATAGAAATATTCGAATATATAAACTAACATAATTTGTTCATCCCTAAGAGAACATTTACTCTTAGGATTCTTGTTTGTTTTCTTAAGAAAAGACCTTCATTGTTCTATTTGATTTAGAAAACAGTAAAAAGACGTTCATGGGTTATAATTATAGAGAATCATTTTTGAACAACAGTGTCATCCTAGCATTAGGTAATCCCCAGATCAAAATTTCAAATGATACAATTTTTCAGATAAATTTTCAATATCTGGTTCAAACACTGATATTCCAATATTTTTCCATACTCTTATTTCTTTCAACTTTTATATCTCCATGTAATTATAGAAGTGCAATTTGTATGTTTTTAAAATCATTTATGCTTAATTAATCAAGATACTGCTTTGTGAGTTATTTGATGTGCAAAAAAAGTTTTTTTTTTACAAACTTTTCAATAAGCATTTAAAACCCTCTGTCCCAGAAACAGGAGAAATTTTCATTTTTTCCAGAGTAAATAATTATTTTCTTTAGTTACTTTATAACTGTCTTTCCATGGGCTAGGCCATTCCCAGGAGAAGATTAATTTTAGTCCAGTTTGGGGTACAGTGGCCACAACTACACAGCTATTCTCCATTTGTCTTTTTTCATCAATTCAATGCTATAACATTTTGCTCTCATTACACATGCCAGTTACTCTGATAGCTACTACCTACTTGGTGGGAAATAGCCCTCAAATGCAAAATGCCATGTATGGGCTTCTGAAAACTCTTCCTGCTGGTCATATTCAGTTCTTGAAAGCATTTTTCTTTCAGAATTTACTAAACCAGTTAGATTTGGGAAGAGAATGAAGTGGTGGAGGAAAGGAATAAAGACTGAGTTCAATGTTATTTCCAAAGCCTTCCCAGGAAAACAATTTATTATTCACTTTGGAATTCTAATTATAGAGATAACCCCTCTAATTAAATGAATTATTTGGCCACAGAACCTAAAATGTACATCAAATTTAAGTCTAATTGCCACAAGTTATCTTTTACACCTAAGTTTAATAAGCAATGGGATGTTTATCCTTCATATTTCTATGTAATATGGCTTCTCAATGCAAGTTTTTCTATCCACGGCACGGTAGGGCCAGACTGTATAGATAAAAATCCTCATTCCACCAGCTAAATAACTTAAGCAAGTTAAAAAAATGCTATTTAAATTAAATTAATTAACATATAATGTATTATTGGTTTCAGAGGTAGAGGTCAATGATTCATCAGTCTTATATAACACTCAGTGCTCATTTCATCACATGCCCTCCTCAATGTCCATCACCCAGCCACACCATTTCCCCTCCTCCAGTGGCCCTCAGTTTGTTTCCTACGATTAAGAGTCTTTTGTGGTTTGTCTCCCTCTCTGATTTCATTTTGTTTTATTTTTTCCTCTCTTTCCTTTGGGACCTCTGTTTTTTCTTAAATTCCACATATGAGTGAGATCATATAATTGTTTTTCTCTGATTTACTTATTTCACCTAGCATAATATCTTCTAGTTCCATCCACGTCATTGCAAATGGCAAGATTTCATGTTTTTTTTTTTTTTTGATGGCTGAGTAGTAGTCCATATATGCCACATCTTCTTTATCCATTCATCTATCGGTGGACATCTAGACTCTCCATGGGTTGACTATTGTGGACATTGCTGCTATAAACATTGGGGTGCAGGTGCCCCTTCAGATCACATTTGTAATCTTTGGGGTAAATAGTAGTGCAATTGCTTGGTCATAGGGTAGCTCTATCTTCAACTTTTTGAGGAACCTCCATACTGTTTTCCCAAATGGCTACACCAGCTTGCATTCCCACGTGTAAGATTGTTCCCTTTTCTCCACGTCCTGGCCAACATCTGTCATTTCCTGACTTGTTCATTTTAGCCATTCTGACTGCTGTGAGGTGGTATCTCATTGTGGTTTTGATGTGTATTTCCCTGATGCTGAGTGATGTGGGGCATTTTATCATGTGTGTCTGTTGGCCATTTGTATGTCTTCTTTGAAGAAATGTCTGCTCCTGTCTTCTATTTCTTGATTAGATTATTTGTTCTCTGGGTGTTGAGTTTCATAAGTTCTTTATAGATTTTGGATCCTAGCCCTTTACCTGAGGTGTCATTTGCAAATATCTTCTATTCTGTAGGTTGCTTTTTGGTTTTGTCTAGTGCTTCCCTTTCTTTGCAGAAGCCTTTTATCTTGACGAAATATCAATAGTTCAATTGGCCTTTGTTTCCCTTGCCTTTGGAGACGTGTCTAGCAAGAAGTTGTTGTGGCCAAGGTCATGGAGGTTGCTGCCTGTGTTCTCCTCTAGGGTTTTGATGAATTCTGGTCTTTAGGAATTTAGGAATTTAGGTCTTTCATCCATTTGGAGTCTATTTTTGTATATGGTGTGAGGAAATGGTCCAGTTTCATTCTTCTGCATGTGGCTGTCCAATTTTCCCAATATCATTTGTTGAAGAGATTGTCTTTTCCTATGGATATTCTTTCCTGCTTTGTCAAAGATTGGTTGACCATAATGTTGAGGGTCCATTTCTGGGTTCTCTATTCTGTTCCATTGATCTATATGTCTGTTTTGTGCCAGGACCATGCTGTCTTGATGATTACAGCTTTGCAATAGAGCTTGAAGTCTGGAATTCTAATGCCACCAGCTTGCTTTCTCAATAATCCTTTGGCAATGTGAGGTCTCATATGGTTCTATAAAAATTTAGGATAATTTGTTCCAACTATGTGAAATAAGTTGATGCTATTTTGATAGAGATTGCATTGAATGTACAGATTGCTCTAGGTAGCACAGACATTTTAACAATATTTGTTCTTCCAATCCATGAGCATGGAACTTTTTTCCATTTCTTTGTGCCTTCCTCAATTTCTTTCGTGAGTATTCTATGGTTTTCTGAGTCCAGATCTTTTGCATCTTTGGTTAGGTTTATTCCTAGGTATCTTACGGTTTTGGGACCAAATGGAACAGACCCATAATCAGCAAAGAAACTGAAGGAGTAATCAAAAAGCTCCCAACAAACAAGAGTGTAGGGCCAGATGGCTTCCCAGGGAAATTCTACCAAACATTTAAAGAAGAATTAATACCTATTCTACTAAAGCTGTTTCAAAAAAATAAAAATGGAAAGAAAACTTCCAAACTCTTTCTATGAGGGAAGCATTACCTTGATCTCAACACCAGACAAAGGCCCCACGAAAAAGAAGAATTACAGACCAAAATCCCTGATGAACATGGATGCCAAAAATTTCACCAAAATACTAGCTAATAGTATCCAGCAGTGTATTAAGAGGATTATTCACCACAACCAAGTGGGATTTATACCTGGGCTGCCAGGGTGGTTCAACATCTGCAAATCAATCAATGGGATACACTACATTAATAAAAGAAAGGACAAGAACCACAGGATCCTCTTGATAGATGCAGAAAAAGCATTTGACAAAGCACAGCATCCTTTCTTGATTAAAACTTTTCACAGTGTAGGGATGGAGAGAACATACCTCGATAGCATTAAAGCCCTCTATGAAAAGCCCAAAGTGAATACCATTCTCAATGGGTAAAAACAGAGCTTTTTCCTTAAGGTCAGGAACACGACAGGGATGTCCACTATCACCACTGTTGTTCATCATAGTACTAGAAGTCCTCGCCTCAGCAATCAGACGACAAAATGAAATAATAGGCATCCAAATTGACAAAAAAAGCAGCCAAACTCTCTCTGCACTATATGGAAAAACCCAAAAGACCTCACCCCCAAATTGAAAGAACTCCTACAGGAATTCAGCAAAAAAAAAAAAAAAAAAAAAAAAAGGCAGGATATAAAATCAATGCACAGAAGTCAGTTGCATTTCTACACACTAGCTAGCAATGAGACAGAAGAATAAGAAAATAAGGGGGTCAATAGCTTAGGCAAGTTATTTGATTCCTCCATGCCTCAGTTGCTTTATTTGCAAAAAAACCCCACAAAAAACAAAAACAAAACAAAACAAAACAAAAAAACAGAGAGAGAGGAGAGAGAGAAATCGTATCTACCGGACAGGATTGTTTGAAGACCTAGTGAGTTAGCACATATAAAGCACTTACAAATGTTTAAATTATGTGATCAACACACAAATTCAGTGGAACAAGAACCACCACCACCACCAAGCCACGTAAGTAAGTTCCTTTACTTTGAGCTCCTCCATTCATCATGGCTGTGCTTTGCCGACACAGGCACGTAACCTCGGCAGATCTGAACTTCACTAGAGGTGTCGGATTTTATGTCAGATTATGAAGTCCTAAACACGGAACGACGAGCCGTTCTGTACGCTCTCTGGACCCATCGCGCAGCGTGGGAGACACAACCCACCCGGGTCTGGTGCTCGTGGGGGGCCGCCGAGCAAACAGTTACTAGTATTGAGAGAAAGGGAGGCTAAGAAGTCGCCCTTTTCCAAAAAACAAACGGAGCTGGGAGTGCTGCCCGCGGCTCACTCCCGCGCCCCGGGAAGAGGCGCTGCCTCCAGCGCTGCCGGCGTGAACGAGGGCTGAGGAACGGCCTCGGCTCCCGGCTCCGCGCTGCCAGGTGGAGGCCGTGCGCGCGCCCAGGTGTCTCTCCGCAACTCGGTGGCTGCGCGCGTTAGTGACCCAGCCCCCGGGAGCCCGGTGTGAGCGGGGCCAGAGGAGGCGAGCGGCGGGGACGCTCGGGGTGAGCGTTTCCAAGGGGGGACCGGCGCCCCGGCACTTTCTCAGCGCCTGGTTCTCCGGGTCCTTCCGGAATCGGCAGCTTTGTTTGGGCTTCGCGCTGGGCTCGGCGCCGCGGGGCACCACTGCCTTCCCGGCGGAGAAGCATCCTGCAGCGGCGGACGGTGCTGGGGGCGGCGGGAAAGTGCATCCCCCCCGGGGTGGGAGGCCGGCTCTTGGGGCGCGCAAGGGGGGGAGGCAAGGTCTCTAATGGGGGGCGAGGGGGGCAGGGCAAAGTGCATCCCCCCCCGGGGTGGGAGGCCGGCTCTTGGGGCGCGCAAGGGGGGAGGCAAGGTCTCTGAATAGGGGGGCGGGGGGCAAAGTGCATCCCCCCCCCGGGTGGGAGGCCGGCTTTCGGGGCGCGCGGGGGGGGAGACAAGATCTCTGAGTGGGGGGCGAGGGGGGCAAAGTGCATCCCCCCCGGGATGGGAGGCCGGCTCTTGGGGCGCACGGGGGGAGGGAGGCAAGGTCTCTGAGTGGGGGGGGGCGGGAGGCAAAGTTCATCCCCCCCCCCGGGATGGGAGGCCGGCTCTTGGGGCGCGCAAAGGGGGCGAGGCAAGGTCTCTGAATGGGGGGCGGGGGGCAAAGTTCATTCCCCCCACCCCCAGGATGGGAGGCCGGCTCTCCCGGCGCGCAAGCGGGGGGGAGGCAAGGTGTCTGAGTGGGGGCGAGGGGCGGGGGGCGGCCCGGGGCGGGGGGCAGGCGAGGAGCTAGGTGCGGGGCAGGCAGGCAAAGTGCGGAAGCCGTACGGGGATGCTTCTAGAAAGTGGGGTGGGAGAAGGAGCTGGGGCGGGCGTGGGGAGGGAAGGCATCCGTGTCAGAGCGTGCGTGCGAGCCGATGCAGAACCCGAGGGGCGGGAGCGGCTCCGAGTGTGCGAGCGGGAGCGGGGGGCGCCGGCTCGGGGTGTGCGCGCCCGAGTGAGTGACACCGAGGGGCGGGCTGGCCGGCGGCCGGCGGGCGGGGGCAGCCGCGAGGGGCGGGAGCGTCCCTGCGTGGAGCGGGCCGCGCCGGAGTTGAGTCGGGGCCGGCGTCCAGCCCGGGGGCCGAGGCGGCTGCGCCCTCCGCCGCGAGCGCCTGCAGCCCCGGGCCAGCTCCGCTCGCCGCGCGGCCCGCCCTCCGCGCCGCAGGGGCCGCCCCGCCGGCCCGGGACAGAGCGGCCGGCGCTCCGCGCGGAGGTAAGCCGGTCCCCCGCCCTCCTCCTCGTCCTCGTCCTCGTCCTCGTCCTCGTCCTCGTCCTCGTCCTCGTCCCCGCGCGCCGGGCTCGGGCCGGGCTGCGGGGCTGCGGGGCCGCGGCGGGGCCTGGGCGGCCGGGACGGAGGCTCGGCCCGGGCCCCGCGTTCCGCCGCCGCCGCCGCCGCCGGGCCGCCCAGCCCCCGCCGCCTCCCGGGGCGCTGGGTGTGGCCCCCGCTCGGCGCCGACGCGCGCTGGCGGCTCAGACCGGACGCGGAGGTCGCCGTCCTTCCTTTCTCGGGCCGGCGGGGCGGGCGCGGCTGGCGCGCTGGGGAGGCGGGCGGCCGCCGCGCTCAGCCCGGGACCCGCCCGCCGAGCCTCGCCGCCCGCCCGCCCGCCCGGCGCGAGCGCCCCCTTGGCCTCGCGGAGCGGAGAGCTCGCCCGGAGCCCGGAGCCCGGAGCCCGGAGCTGCGCGCCCGGCGGGAGCGGGATGCGCCCCCCCCCCGCGATGCCCCCGCGATGCCCCCGCGATGCCCCGCGATGGGCCGCGGGCAGGTGCGGGCAGGTGCGGGCGCCCGGGGCGGCGGGACCCCGAGTCCGCGGAGAGCGCCCCTCGCGCCCCGGGCACGCGCCCCCCCCCCCCGCCCCGGCCCTGCCCGCGCGCGCTCCTCCGCCTGGGGCTCCGCGCTCCCTGCGGACGTGCGGCCCCAGGTGACGCCTCACCTGCCCGGGGCCGCCTCCGAGGCTTCCCATCCTCGCAGGGGCGGCGGCCGGCGCTCGGGCCCGGGGTGCGCGCCAACTTCCCGGGCCCCGCTCCCCGCCGCCCCGGGCCCCCGCTCGCAGGACTCCTCCCGTGCAGCGCCTTGCCCGGAGGCGGCCCACGAGCCGCAGCTCGACCGCTGGTGAACAAACCCTTGAACTTCAAACACAGCCTCTTTCTTTACAGAAAATGTGATCTGTGATATTTGGCACTTGCTTTTTTTTTTTCTTTTAAATGTGAACCTTATGTGAAAAACTTTTGCCAGTCCTATCAAAACTAAGAAAAAAAAAAAAAGAAAACCGACTCAAATTTTAGAGCCTATGCACAGGAAGAAAAGGCTTTATTCCAATATTTGAAAGAGTATCGTCGTGCGACCTTTTAGGATGTCGTCTTAGTGTGCCTTAGAGGAACAGTTCATTGCCATTCTGATTGATTTTGTTTTCTACAGATTAAGCAGATGGGCAAGATGGCAGGGAAAAGAAGGGACAGGAAGTCAGAAATTGCTTCATTCTAAAAAAATAAAAAAAAATAGTCAAGCAGCAAATCCAATTATTGTGAAAGATATTCTGAAAATAAAGACTAAGATTGCTTTCTGGATAAAGTATTTCATTGGCTTTATTTATTTATTTATTTATTTATTTAGATTTAAATTCAATTAGCCAACAGCTTTGGCTTTATAAAATTGTATCACTTAACTAGAAAGAAAAAACAGTGTGTTGTATGCATGGGGGCAGTTTTATCAAGCAACTGAACTGTTTAAGAATATCTGTGTATGATAATATTTATTGGATCTTTAGCTGGGGAAAAATCAACTTTAGGAATGATTTTCTATTTGAACAAGGCAAATATTGCTGCAGCCTCTAATAAGTGTTTTGGATTAAACTCAGGCTTTGTTAGAACCTATTTTATGGAGGAAGAGAATGTAAAACCTGTCGAGTTCTGTATCTGTGTGGCTTTATTTTTAAGATTTTATTTATTTGAGAGAGAGAGGAGAGAGGGCATGGACAGAGGGAAGGGGGAGAGGGAGAAGCAGACTCCCCTCTGAGCAAGGAGCTCCACAGCACTGGATCTTAGGATCCTGGGATCATGACCTGAGCTGAAGGCAGATGCTTAACGGACTCAGCCACCCAGGCCCCCCTCCGTGTGGCTTTAAACACACACACACACACACACACACACACACACACACACACGCACGCACACACACTAGACTAGCCCCAAAGATAATTTGCATAAAAATACAGATCTCTTGAATGCAGGGAATATTTAAGAGGATAGTAAAATCTCAGCATCTGGGAAAGGAATATATTGGCAATTTTCTTTCTCCCTTTAATCCTTGCCTCTGAAAATATTAAGTCATTTCCAAGAATCAGCATAGTTTAACATACTAATTTGAGCAGGCAAGATCATAAACTCCTTTTGTATTCATGTGGTTTGGTGGGAGCTCCCTAATGAAAGTCTTAAATTGATTGTTTCTGTGCTCCCACTGATTTTCAAGTGGCCATTGTGAGGATGGGCTTGTGAAGCTGTTCTACCTACCACTTCATAATGATCAGGGAAAGAAAATGCTTAGGCCACACCATCGCAGGCTTTGAAGCGCTGCCAGTCGGGAGCATCACATAGATCAATTTTGCTGTGCAGATGGAAATACTTGCCATAAGAAGTTAAGCTTTAGCGATGTCTCATTTTGGGTTCTAACTTCTATCAGTTTCTCAGTCAGTGACCATAGAATTGTACTGCCCTTAACAATGAGAATTCATTTATGGCTTATGTGCGAAGGGCGCCTTGGTGGTCTTTCTTCTATTCTCTTTACACAGTTTTAATCAGCATCTCATGATGTGAGCCAGGATGAGAACTTTTGGGTACAGTGTTGATGAAATGGAAGAAGTTGGGGTAGCTCATAGTAAGATCCAAGTGGCCGCCACCTGTCTGGCCATATGATAAAAGTGGAGTGGGTTTTAGATAATAATAGATAGATATTGCCTACTCACTGCCCTGTCATCTTCTGTAGACCCTTTCCTGACTCTGATAATTGAATCATACGGCTGTTAGAATTTTTGTACACAGAATAGTTGCTTTTATCAGCATGGCACAGAACATGAGAGCAGATATATAATATGGCAGGATTTAAGCAATGGAGTCTGTTTATTGATTTCTGAATGATTGTGCGTAATTCAGCTAATCAATTCATTCCATCCCTGTTCTGCCTTAGAATGTAATCACGCAATTAAAATATGATTTTCGTGATACAAACAGTTAAAAACCCAGTACACATAATTAGAGAAGAAAAACAAACCTTTCTTTTTTCTTTCCTTTTTTTGAAGTAGTCTGCTATGAAGGTGTTATTTCCTTGACACATCAAAATGGCTAATTTGGAGTTGTGATGCTTGTTATGTAAATAGGCCATATGTTGAATTTCTACAGAAGTTTCTTCGTTCAGTGTTGTGGTAATGGATAGGATCCCCTAAGTACCATAACTAAGAAACATCGTCTGTGAAGATGTATCTCTCTACTATTTATATCATTCCCGTTATTTTTGTTTAATAGCTGGTGTTTTTATTTTCTAATAAAATATTCTTAGATGCGATGGTGTTATCCTTACAGCATATACATTTTTATCTCTAGCACTGATGCAAACTCTGCTCCTGTTTATGCACCTGTTTCATGGTGGGTGTCCTGCTGTCAGACTAACCCTGCTGTGTGCCTGATAACAAACTGCATATTCTCTGCTAAACCTGTGCCTTCCACAATGAAAAGACTTCCCTTTGCCTGATACTCCGGTTCTTTTCATCACCCAGACTTGAGACCCGGGGGCCATCCCTGACTCCTCTCTTTTCATTCGCTCAGTAAAACTGTACATCAAGTCCTGTGAACTTTTGCTTTGTAATAGTTTCTCTGAGCCAGTCCCCACATCTCCTCTGCATTCCTCACTCTTCCTGAGAGCTCAGGTCCTTGGCCATCACTGTTCTGGGATGGCTAGAGCCAGCTACATCTTGATCTCTTAGTAAGTTGTCCCCACTTTGCGTGCTTTCACCGCACCAGCCTTCCTAAACTCTTCTCGTTGGAACTCCTGTCCAGGGACTGTCTTAGTGGAAGACTGTGTTGACCTCAGGTTTATCTGATTCTAAAGCCAGTGCCCCTTCTACTAGTTCAGATACTTTCCATACTGTACCCCCCCCCCCACTTCAGTCCCATCTCTCCATCAGGCTCTAGTATATACTTCACAGTCTTGCCCAAATTTGACTTGCCAACTTTATTTTCTACTTCTTTCCAAAATGAACCTTCTTCTCCTCCTGGTAATTGAATCTCACTGCCCTTCTAAGATGACTTTGTACCCTTTTGTTCATGCTCTGCCTTTTAGAACGCCTTTTCCTTTTCCCTTTAACCTAACAGCCGTCTCCAAGTTAAAGTCAACCTGATTAGGTTACTCACTGGTTTCTTCTTCTTCTGCCCTTTTGTCTGCACTGTCCCTTAAGACCATCAGATACTCTCCTATGCTATCCCGTGCTCAGTTCTTGCTTTTCCAACTGGATGGCAAGTTCCTTGAGGGTGCTGATGTACCTCACATGCTGCCCTTGAACCATCTACAGGACTTTGGCACAGCAAGCTCTTGATAAGTATACCAGCAAAATCAATAAGCTGTAAGGGTGAGTTTTTTTCTAAGTGATGGGCCTTGATATTGCCTGTGTCTTGCTCGCCATTATGTCCCCAGAGCCTAGCCTGCAGCTTGACACCTAGTCATGACCTCAATAAATATTTGTTAACATAGAAATTAATGTTGACATTGGATAAAAGGGACAGGCGTTTGAAGGAGACATCTGTCAAGGAGTTTTTTCCCATTTTTCTTCCGTGGTTCTAATCAGCCTCGCCATTCATCAGCTGTGAGATTCTGAGGCCTCGGCATTTTCCAGAGTTGAGATAATGATGGAGGCAGGCAGTTGTGAGTTGGAATTAAGGAGGCTGTCGTTTTTTTAAGGTGGAGTGATGGGTCCCAGTAGTGAGCAAAAATAAAAGCATTCGGGCTTTATGCCAGTATCTTATACCTAAAACAATTAGGCTGGAGCCCTCAGTTAAGTACGAGTTCAGCTAATCAGCCATAAAATCCAAGACTGTGTTGCAGGGACTGCCCAGCACTTTTCATTTTAAAATTTCCTTGTAAATTAAAAAAAAAAAATCATCTGGGGATCCATCCACAGATGAAAGGTAAGGTAAGGGAACGTTGCCACACCAATAATGTATTTGGGACAGAATTCAATTCTTTAAGCTTGCAGTTAGACTCCCTTTGTACAAGACTCTGTTTTTTCCAGGAAGGAGTTTATAGTTTTAACAGGGGAAATGACACCATGTGTCCCGAAAATGAAGGTCTAAGAGGGCACAGAAGGGAAGATTTCTTCTTGGTAGGAAGTAGTGGGGATCTTTCTAAAGTGACAGTTGTCTGAGCTGTTTATTGAAAGATCTCAGTAGCTGTCATCGGGAATATAGGAGCAGGGGAATGGTGGCGGGGTATGGGGTAGTGCTGGGCAGGCATTCTGGAGTTCCGACTGTAACATTGTACTCTGTGACGCTGCCACTGCTCCTAAGCTGAAACCCCGCCAGAGCTCTCCTGGGCCTTGGTGGGCTGCAGTGTTCAATAATGAAATGTAAAGGATCTACAGATCCCTGCAATAATTACTTTTGGTGCCAACTGCTGAACTGACCATGACATAAAGCAAAATAAATCTTGTAAGCAATATAACCAGTGCATTCCTGGGTAGCATCCAACTTGCTCAGAATGCTCAAAAAGGTTTCCTGCATTATGGAAACGTGGCTGAGGATTGAAACTTTAATAGGGAGAGGTCTGGCCCTCAGCAGCCAGCCATCTGAGACACTGCCTCGTGTACCTAGGAGAGCTCAATAAATGAGCAAATATACTGTTCTGTAGAATCCTGGTTCTGATTCAGTAGAATCAATATTATCATGAGCTGTAAAACTAGGACAGATGGGTCTAAGTTTCGGGGAGACAGATTTGGGGTCATGTAAGAAAGGTGGCCCTGATATGGATTGTGCTAACCTCCCGCCCCATGACAAAATGTATTCGAGCACAGGCTGTAACAGGCAGCATCTCATTTAAACACATGCCTTACCTCCTTTTTTTCCCTCAAAACAGTGCTCTGAAGTACATCCCCTTATTACTCCCATTTCACCGAAGCACAGTACCCAAGCCTGGAAAGGTTGAGTAGCAAGTTAGGGGGTAGAGCAGACGTCAGGCATTTGAGGGTTGAGACTAAATATGTGCCGTGATGAAGAAAGGACACCAACACTGGATGGGCATTAGGATTTTTAATATACTTTTTAAAGATTTATTTATTTATTTTAGAGAAAGAGCTCAAATGAGTGAGAGTGAATGGGGAAGGGCAGGGGGGTGGGGGGAAGAGATTCCTCAAGCAGACTCTTGAGTGTGGAGCCCAGCCGGGGCCTCAGCCAAGATCAGGAGGCTGCTGCTTAACCAACTGAGCCACCCAGGCACCCCTTGGCCGTTAGGTTTTTTAGGGCCCTTCCTAACACTAGGATTGGTGGTGTACTTCTCCTTAGGGATCAAGATATTGATTGTTGCAAAGCACAATCAACAGCAGCACCCAATTCTAAAAATTCGGAACAAAGTGAATACAGTCCTCACCATCATGATAGGTATCATCTCCTGATCATCTCATTTAAACCTTGTGGTGATCTTGCAAGGTAGGAATTGCGTATCCTTTTATGAGAGAGACACAGAAGTCAGGGATGTTACATAACTTGATTGAATCTGCAGAGTTGATAAGTGCTAGAGGAATCTGTTTGGTGTCTGACTCCCCCCCACCCCGCCCCCCAAAGCCTCGGCTCTTTTCTTACACTGCTCTGCGAGATAATTCGTGGAGATACTGAAATATTTACCTATCAGTTCAGCACAGACACTGACCGACCAGAGGGGCCACAAGCTATAAAGAACTGCTGTGGCTCTTCCAAGTAACCAAAGTGACAGAGGTAAAGCCCAAAGGTATGCGAAAGGCTTGGTCGCACACCAGACCACAGATCGGGGCTCCAGGAAACCAGTGCCTTCTGTGTTCAGCATTTATCTGATTTTATACATGATAGGTAGTACTATCTTTTTTAAGTCTTTTTATGTAATTATATTTCATTTCTGTTTCTAAATAAAGAGAAATAGTTTGGCAACTAAAATGTTCTCTCTTCCTTATAAATGGTAGGTCTTCCCTCGCACCTTTTCTTCCCTTTTCTCTGCGGCTAATCTTTCTGGACACCTTTCCCTCTTGCTTCCTCTGGGACTTGGCTCTATTTTCTCTCTTTTCTTTAGGGTCTCAACCAACCTTTTCTTTCAGTGCATGAACATGTGTAAATCTCGTGTGCTATAAAAACAGGAGACAAGACAAAACTTCCTTGGCCCCTTCCCTCTGGGTCTGGTTGTGTTCCATCCTGTTCCCGGTGTTAGGAGGACAGGGTCTTAGGCAGCACCGGCACCTCCCCTTCTCCCTGCTCAGTCCTGGCCTCTCATGACAGCCGCGTCTGACTGGCAGATCCATTGTCCGGGATTCTCTTCTGAGTTTTGACCTATGTGCCTTAGAGATCCCTCTCTGCCCCTCAAATCCTTGCCCACCTGTTTTCTGAGTCACTCCTCTCTCCTGATTTCCCCTTACAGCATATTCCTAATGTATTTTCTCTCCTGATCAATGAAACCCACTTCACCAATTTTTAAATTGGGAAGTTGTTCTAGATTCCTCCCTCTTCCTCAGCCCCTACATTTCATTGGTCACCAAGCCCTATAGAAACCATCTTTCTCAGCTCTGGAATCCACCCTGGCGAGAGCACCACCACCGTTACTGCTTTGGTTCGGGCTCTCATCACTTCTCTTGAGGGTCACTGCAGTGGCCCCATAACTGGTCTCTCTGCCTCTGGCTGGCCTGCCTCCAGTGCGTTCCCCACACTGCTACCTTTCTAAAAGGCAAATTTGATCACAACTCTGCTGCTTAAAATCCTCCAGCAGAGTCACTGCTTCTCCACGATAAAATCTAAGCTCCCTAGCATGGCACAAAAGCTCCTTTGTGATCTGGGCTCTCCCTTCGCATGTGTATCAAAGTCTTCTCTAATGTCCTGGTCTCTGCCCCTGCCCATAGCATCCTTACTAGAGGAAATGAGTTGTTACAGGAAAGAAGTGAGAGAAAAGATGGGAACAGAGAAGAGATTATAGAACCATGCTATCTAGTACTGCAGCCACTAGCTGCATGTGGCTACGGAGCACTTGAA
The DNA here is from genome assembly GCF_905146905.1 of Nyctereutes procyonoides. Classification (NCBI taxonomy): domain Eukaryota; kingdom Metazoa; phylum Chordata; class Mammalia; order Carnivora; family Canidae; genus Nyctereutes; species Nyctereutes procyonoides. The sequence goes on from NW_026575132.1 coordinate 9,426,521, forward strand.
ATATAGCTAGACCACATTGAGATGTGATGTGAGAGTAAAATACACCACAGTTCAAAGACTTTTTTTTTTAAAAGATTTTATTTATTTATTCATGAGAGAGAAAGAGAGAGAGAGAGAGAGAGAGAGAGAGAGGCAAAGACACAGGCAGGGGGAGAAGCAGGCTCCATGAAGGGAGCCTGATATGGGACTCGATCCTGGATCTCCAGGATCATGCCCTGGGCTGAAGGCAGGTGCTAAACCACTGAGCCACCCAGGGATCCCTCCAAAGACTTTATATGAGAAAAAGATGTAGACTATTTTGTTAACAAACTTAAATCTTGATTATGTACTGAAACAGTAATATTTTAGATATAGTAGTTTAAATAAAATATGTTATTAAAATTAATTTCACAAATTTATTTTTACCTTTTAGAAACATGGCTACTAGAAAAACTTAAATTACCTGTGTGGCTTGCATTATGATTCTGTTGGACAGCATTGTTATAGAGCATCTCATTCCCGGGAGGTGGATCCTATATGAGCCAAGCCCATGAGCTTCTTGAATGATTAAGTCAGCCCTACAGGTATAGAGAAGCAGCAATTGCTCGGTTTCTTAAATCCAGAGATACAAAGTGCTTTAGATAAGATTCAGAATCAAACAGACAGATTGTGAAAGCTACAGCCAGGAGTCATACTTACAGTGTGCACAGAGCTGAAATCATGATTAAAGCACATCTGTCTCCCTTGGCCTACCCAGTCACCGTCAGGAGTGGGAAGCAAGGATACTGGCGTGGTAGAGGGAAGATTTGAGATAGACAGGATAGGGGCAAGAAAGGGCAAGTGGAGTCACATTCCTGAGTAGCCTCCAACATTATGGCACCAGCTGGAACAATGAGAGTCTTGCCTCGGTCTTTGAGATGCCCCCATCCTGCCATTGATCCTTCCTGATGGTCTAAGACCCAGCTCCCCCACTGTCTAGCTCTAGGATTCTGAACAAACTAATGAGCCACTGGGCTCTAACAATATGTATGGCACAGAGTCCTTGTGCATCAAACAAAATGACGTGCCAGGCAACCGTCAGGTACTGAGGGCAGCAGTCTGTGGATCAGTTGGCCCACAAGGCTTTGAGGAAGGGCATATAGACTGTCAGAAAGACCCAGAAGATATTATGTTGTGTCCCAGGAGATACGCAGAGCTTTGTGTTTTCACAGTGGAAAAGCCAACCAGTGATAGGAAACCAGAGCTTATCAGGTTGGAGCAGCAGGGAGAAACCTGGAGGTGAGGGGAAGCAACCATGACCATCATGAAAAAAATTTCGCAGGATCAGATTCCAGTGAAGTCTGATAGGCAGGGTGACTCAGCGCCCTCTCTCCTGCTCGTTTGCAGATTGTGTTCTGTTGAGCCCCCTCCAGTTCAGGGAATAACCCCCTGAGGAGTTGTTTTTACTTGTGTCTACATATTAGGCATTTGTCTAAGATTCTCGTAAGGAGAAAGTTTCATGTGCTAAAAATAACATTTTGAAAGTGGTGTACCCACAGAAAATGGCCACCAAGTCGGTGTTATTGCTGTGCCATCTGTAGGATCTGGGACCAGTCTAGGCCTTTGCAGGAGGGTTACAGCTCCCTTGCATTCGTACCTTAGGGGCTCTCCATGGGATTGGCCCCATAGTTTGCCTTGCCCAGGCAACTTACCTAGGAAGCCATGACGCATCCTCAGTCTTGAGTAACCACATTTTCACTTTGTGCCCTAGGTTTCACTTGTCTCCTCATTCCCAAGTTCCTGCTTTGCGTTTTTGTGTAGGAAACCCAAATTGCCTTCGGTGAAGGTCCCGTCATGTATCTCTGTGCCTTCTTAAGACCGTAGTTTTGCTGCTGAGCCACAAGCCCCGGGGTAAGTCCCTGCTACTCCCTTCCAGGCTTCTTCAGTACTGACACCTGCCAGCAGTGGGCAGGAAACTCACTGAGATTGACAGCCTCCCTGGACCCTGGCTGTTACCTGGTTCCAGACCCCTAACAGCAAATACTACTTACTAATGAGCTGTCCCCCTGGTCTCTGGGTCCCATTTGTACCATATGTGCAACTTGGGAAGAGAAGGGGAAGGCAAAAAGAGCCGGCTGTTTTTCCTAAATTATGATACATCCTCTTCTTTGTCTCCAGTGGGAAGGCTGGTCTCACGTGTAGATGAGAAAGGTAGCAGCCTTCATGGTGTGATTTCAGAATCTGTACTACTCGAAAAGGCACTTCAAATATCAACAGCTTCTCTTTCCTGCTCTCTAATATGTGAAAGCTTACATCATACAAATTCTGTTCCCTTTCTTAACGTCAATAGGATTTATCAGAAAAAAAGAGGACAAATTTGGTGCTTGAAAAACTTGGGTTTGGTTTAGGTAATTGGCTGTCTGTATTATTTAAATTATTTAATCATCCTGAATCTCAGTTTCCTTATATATGAAGTGAAATTAGTGATACCTACTTGTTTTGCTGTAACTAAATAAAATAAGATATCAAGTGCCCAGCAGCCGGGGCTCAAATGCAAAGGCTAGGGAAATGGTAACTTAAATGGGTTGGACACATGCTCCTTAGGTCGAATACTTTGATAGACCCTTCCCTGAGACTGATTAGGAAGAGAATAAGCAAACTGGGTCAAGGGGCCCAGACTTTACCCATCCAGGGGTGAAAAAGGGCCATAAGGAAGTTTCGCTCAAGGCCAGTCCTACCTAATGGTTTGCATCGGTGGAAGTATTCATCTGGGATTGAGTACAGCTTGAAGGCATGTTTACATCCTCTGCCAGGATAATATAAGAATAAACAAAGCAAGTTTTTAAATCTCTGAATAGCCAGGTGCGCTCCCGTCAAAATAAACTTTTATTTCTATTCTTTGCTGATAAATTACAAATAAAGGAAGTCACTAAAATACCCTGAAAAGGACGATTCATAGACAAATTAGACACCAGGGACAGATTTCACACTTACTTTGTTGGAGCCGTTCTTTCCTTAACTGTGGGTGTTTGGAAAGTTCTTTTGTTGTAGTCTTTGTTGCTTACAAGAAGTGGAGAAAAGCTTTAGTGTACTAAGGAAAGAATGGTTTTGATTGGAGGCAATATTGTTCTCAGTGTGGGCTGACTTTCATATATTACAGTGATTGCTAATACATAACTGAGAAAACCCATTTATTGAAGTGCCATAAACAGCGGTGGGATAGTCTGATGTGACATACCGCCACTTCTGATCGATGAGTGTTTATTACAGGATTGTGGGCAGTCTTATAATTTTTAAGAGAGAAGTAGAAGATGTTATGCTGGCTCTTGTAGCTGCTAATGTCCAGACCAAGAAAGTCTTTGTCCTTTCTGTTTACTTCCCCTGTGAAACCTGAACGGTGGGCTGGATTCAGGGCATGCACGGGGCTCCCAGCGACTTTCTCAGCTGTTGATGAAACTGAACCACCCCCCTTTGATACCGTAGCCTCAGTACAGTGTCATGTGAAAATAGTGAATGCTCAAGGAGAAAATGCAAATCAATGGCCTCAAAAGTTAAAACTAAAAGCATTATGAATATTATTTAGTGCTGGTTTGTGACATTGAATATATAAACCCATTTATTGTTTTGATAGTCCCAGAGCAAGAACTATTTCAGCTGCAATGGCTAATATCAACTGAGGTTGCCATGACAACATTAATTTATAATTTCCAAACTTTGGGAGAATTTCACCTTCTGGACTCTTCCAGATTGCATTTAAATTTATAGCTATTTCTCATTTACCAAGGCAGGCATATTTGGATATTGCTTATATAAATGCCCCAGGACTATCTCCGTGAAAGTCACTAATGTGAAATTAGAAGCATAGAGTGTGTGTTGGAAAGGCATAGTGGGTGATACGGTTTTTTGGAGTACCTCCCCCCGCCCTCAAGTGCAGGATTCCCTTCCACAGCATCCCAGTCAGCCAGCTGCCAGTTGAACCCTGCCAGGAATGAGGACTTCACAATTTTGCTATGCTGAGCAATTCTGCTGACAGTCGCCTGCCATGCTTCTAAAGCACCTTAGATTTGGACCTTGTCTCATGTGTAGTGGATGGACCAGCACTCATTATGAGGCACAGGCAGACAAAAAATGCTAAAATCCACCTCCCTGCAGCTTCTCCGTTGAGCCCCAGAGTACCACCTTCTTGTGGTAGCTCCTTCAAGTATTTGACCACAGCTCTTGGACCTCCTACTAAGAGTCTTCTCTTTTCAGGGGGACCTGGTCCCAGCTCTTTCAGCTGAGATTTCTCATCCTGTTGACCCTCCTCTGATCACCCATTGCTCTGCCCATGCTTCCCTCTGACTTCTCTAAACAGTAGGAAACAACCTCGTTCAGGGCACCCTTCTTTTATTAATCTAGTCAAATAAATGTTCTGTTGGCCTCGACTTTAAATCTAGGGCAGCACCTCGTTAGTTTATCTCCAAAGTCAAATAAAATTTCCAAGTCTAAACAACTTTTTAAACAACTACTACAAAGCCATGTCTCCCTTGCTCTGTACTTGTGCAGTTGATTGTGTGAACCTGTGTAGGTGATTTAACATTTGTCCTTATTACATATTGTCTCTTTTTGTCAAATAATTTTTCTCCTCTAAGAAGACATTTTTGAATTCTGATTTTTTAAAATTCAATTTATTAATGGTACTTCTTTCACTTACTAATTACACACTTGAGAATTGCACTTTCTCTCTCATTGATCAAAAGTTGACCAGGACGGCCCTGTGACTTTTCTTTCTACAAGAGATTTGGCATCAATATGTGAATTTTGTTAGTTTTCTTTTTTTTTTTTTAACTAGTTTGTAGTCTTTCACTTGTGTTTCCTTTCTTCTCCCCAGGCTGTCTAAGAGGATAGAGTCAGGAAATATTTAGTGAGATGCCTCAGTAATGCTATCATTGTTGATTCACTTATTGCCAATCATAGAATCTCTATTATGAAGGGAAACAAGATTAATTTGAGGTCACTTTTAGATGATATTAATCAGGTTTTCTTTTGAAAAATTTACTAAAAGCATACCTAAATAACCTTATTTTTAATTTGATTTAAAAATAACAATTTTATAAAATAAATGCATCCCTCATCTATAATTTCAACTCACGTGAACTTGTTTGGTTCAAAGGAATTGCTTTTTTGTACATCATTCAGTTCTCTTTATAGAATCATTGCTCTGAAAACGAATTGGTGGTATGACAGGAAATCACTCCTTAGGTGTCACTCCAACACATCATTATATTCACACCTTCTGGGATAGACAGTAATCAGGCTGAGGCATGTCCAAACAGTGTGCTGGTGTCTACGTAAATGGCTCTATGACAGTATCACTTAACATGACCATGACAGAGTATGCTGATGGCATCATGTCACTAATGGATGTGTTTTCTCTAAGTGGAAAATTCTGTATTATTTGAAAAGATTTTTTTTTTTTTACCCTCACACAAGCTCTTTGAGGTTTTGTATTAATATCAAATATCTGTCAAATATACATATGGCTCTTCCTGTACAATATTTGGTTGTATTCATATTCAGAATAGTTTTTTACATGCTTTTTACCTTGGACTCAGTGGAAAGAAAAAAATGATGTAAAAGAATGGGAGCACTGAAAAACTCACTTTTTTTTTTTTTTTAAAGAACTCTGTAAGTCAAGGAACAAACTATCACATCATAAAAATACTAGTATTTGTGTAATACTTTACATTTAACAAAATATTCTCACACCTTTCCTTCTTTGAAATTTTCTTTCTGATTGTAAAAACCACACATACCCATTGAATTGGAATTTTTATCATTGAAATGGATAAAAAAATAATAATTAGAAGTCAGCTAAAGTTTCACCACTCGGAAATTGTCATTGCAAGCAGCTGGTGTGTTTTCCTTCCAGATATATGTGTGTGGGGGGTTGAGTATGCATATGTGTATGTGTGTTTAAACTAGCCCCCTGGTAGACCTAGGAAGTTTGTATCGAAGAATTAGTGTGACCTAGTAGTTAAAAGGGCTTTGGGGGCACCTGGGGGGCTTAGTTGATTAAGTAGCCAACTCCTGATTTCAGCTCGGGTCATGATCTCAGGGTCCTGGGACCACGCCCCATGTTGAGCTCAGCACTCAGTGGGAAGTCTGCTTAAGGATTCTCTCTCCCTCTTCACCTGCCCCTCCCCCTGCTCTCTGTCTCACTCTCTCTAATAAATAAATAAATCTTTAAAAAAATAACATAAATAAAAGGGCTTTGGAATCAGACAGTTCAAGATTCCAGTGCTGGCTATGCTATTTAAGACTGTAAATTACCCAAACTATCAGAATTTCAGTTTCTCTTTCTATTAAATGGAGATGATAATAGTATGCATCTAATAGGTTTATTTTAAGAATTAATAAGATAATGCATATAAAGTACATAGCATGGTGCGTGGTTCATAGTCAATGCCCCGTAAGTATGAGCTGTTATTATTATACAGGTTTTCTTGTCTATTTTTCTCACTTAAATTCTAAGATAGCAATTTCCCTTGTCATAAATATTATTGGAAAAATATTTGGAATGACTGCATACATTTCAATATATGAATATAATATAATCATTTATATTGTGTTTAATATAATCATTTCCCTATGCTTAGACCATTTCCAATTGTTCACTATCATAAAGAGCACCAGCATTAATATCCTTTACATTATTTTTTGTGCATAGACACAGATTCAAAATGAATCACTAATGGCATTTTATAGAGAGGTGGGGAAAAAACTAACAATTCCTTAGTGTATACTAATATACTAGGCTGTATGCTAGTTTTTTTTTACAGTAAAATTCTTGTTTATCTCTTCCACAACCCCTTTGAGGCAAATCCATTACCCCCATTTTTCAGATGAAAAAGCTCTGAGGGGAGATAAGTAGTTTGCCCAAGGTCATAGAGATAGTGGTGGTGGAGATGGTATTTGAAGCCAGCTGTCTGATTTCAAAGCTTAAGCTTTTCCATTCTGGCATGCAGCTCATGCCTATCCTTTTAAGGCTGGCGGAATGAATAGTTACCATTGTGCTTTTTACAAAATGTCACTTGGTACCACGTAAAAGATAGGACACTTGGCTGGAACTCTTGGCTTACTTAACATAGTACCTCTTGTGTGCGTATGTTCTTATATGTTTTGGAATTAAGCCTCATTAAAATAAGGTGTTAACTAAAGGAAATCAGACATTGATATGATTATTTGATGAAAGCAAACATCAGGGAAGAAAACATTTATTTAGTCAAAAATACAAAAGTCATCTTTGTTGTAGTTGTATGGACTAGGCCAGAATTACTTCTCTCCCTCAGAATCAGAGTATTTCACATAAATCAGTATAGGAATTAAGTGATAAAAACAGCCAAAGTAAATTGATGGTGTCAAAAGAAATTGTAAGTTTCATTACTTTTACATTAGGGATTGAAAGGAAAAATCTTTAGCTTTACCTATAAGATGATGCATCAGGAAAGAGCTATGATATTTGCTCAACATGTAAGTATAGGTATAGGGGAGACATCGAATATATTGGGATAAACCCCCAAAGAATTATTTGGTGAACTGACAAGTTGTCTTTAAAAAGCCAGCCATTCGGAACATTTATCTTGGCAGCTCTCAGATCTGACTTAGAGCATGTAGTGTGGCAGTCAATTTTGTAGGAAAAACGCATAATTAATATGAAGATCAAGGTGTAGGTATTGCCAGTCAGTACCTAACACAGTTTCTTAGAACAAAGGAACAATTGAAGTTGTCTTTTAATAGGGTAATCCTGGTTTGTCATTTTGTAGGCTTCAGTTCTTACTAAAAATGAACAACAACAAAAAATCCTAGTAGTAAAATTTCACATTGAAGAGGTACTTTGTTGCAGAGTTTATAACCAACTATTGTCTAGTCAAGAAAGCTATCTTTGCCTAAGAGAAAAAAAAAGAAAGCTATTTGAGTTCTTGAATTTTTATAGCCTTTGAGCTTACACATTCTTGCCTTAGAATTGTTCCAGTTCTCCTTAAGTCATTTTAGTACTTGCAAGGGATCAACAGTGTCAGCCACAGCCCAAAAACTACAAAGGTTTGGATCTTGACAGAACATGCCTACCAGCTTGACCTGTTGAGGGTATGTCCCCTGTGGCGATGTCTTAGCTGCAAAGGGCCCAACAAGTTAAATTTGGGCTCTGTATGCAATTGGTGAGTAGTTGTAATACGAACAGAGAACTGGATCTGAATCTGCAGACTGGATTCAAGATGTGGCTCCATTATGTGTTGGCTGTCTAACTTGGGGCGGAGTGCTTTACTGTCTCTGACCTGGGCTCCCTCAGCACAGAGGGCATAGAGAGGATTAAACATTGAGCAAACCATTTGGTTAACTTAAAAGTACTTTTTATAATGAGTTTCCAAATTATTAATTAATGGCCACAGGTCATCCCTCTGGAGGAGAAGCCCCTTTACCATTTAAAATATTTTCAAATGAATAATGGGAGTATTTGTAAAATGTATGTAAAAATACACCACTCCTGGGGCTAACCTCACCAGACCCTCCTAACTCTTTGCCCCTGCTTTATCCAATACTAATGGGATAGGCCCTTTCTCTGCTCTGGAAACCCCTGGTGCCTTGCTTGGAGTCCCTCAAAGCTCAATCCCATGGTTCATTCCTCTGATGAGGGAAGGAAGCCCTTGGCATCAGTAGGTGATTCCTTTGAACACAGTCAAGAGCTTTGTGAAAATAGACATTTAAGATCTATTATGTTGTTCCGAGTTAGAAGCAAAATTTTTATATTTGATATGTTATGTACCTTTCAATAAAAAAAGACTCAAAGAAAAAAACTGGAAAGTGGAAAAACATATTCCAACTAGATTGCTTTATGCAAAATTATAGGAAACTCTTTGATTATTAAAGTAATCATTGTTGCTGGAGGGAAAAAGGAAAGAGAACAAGAAGGTAAGAATTTTGACACTAGGCAGTATCCATGCAAGCTCTTCAGAAGTCCCTCTTGGTTTTTCCTCCAGCCCTGACTATGTATGTCCTAGTTAAGGGCACAGAAACTGCTTCTGAATCCAGCTGTAAGAAAGTAGCTCCCAGTCCCAGGGCTGCTGTGGGCCAACCTCTCTGCCTTTTATTGCCTCCCAGTCATGATGGTCCTTTCTTTCAGTCCTTTAGAAGGACACAGTTTGACCATTAGCTGCCCTAGGGCTGAAGGGGGCTGTAGGACTCTTACAAAGGTGTTTCTGGCAATTAATGATTGAAATGTCTCTGTGGCATTCTGCAGGGATGGGCATGTGTAAGCTGGGTGCTGGACATTTTAGACAGGCCTCCATGACCGTTGAGCAATAGGGAGCCACCTGCAGGCCGACAGATCCCCAGATGACTTGAGCATGCTAGCTGGGAATGGCTAAACCTGCTTGCTATACTCATTTTGAATCAGTTTCTAAAGTTTATCTCTCTTACACTGGAAACCATTCTGAATTTCCCCTCATTTGCTTTGGTACCACATTTTATTCAGCTCATTTCTTCATCAGCTATTCCTTGCGTGTCTATTCGATTCTAGGCACCGTGAGAGGAATAAGGAGTAATCAGACACTGAAAAGGAGAGAACATTACATACCTTGGGTGGAAAGTGAGATATGCCTCCAGAGTTGGGAAAAGGGGGAAGTTAAATCCATAATGATTTTACTTTTTTGCTGTACTTTCTACAATAAATTGTACTACATAAAAATCTATACCAATATTCATTTATGTAGCAAATCCCATTATAATGAAAATTCATGTTATCTGTGACTGGGGCAAGCATCACCAGAGCACAATACCAATACAGCAGAAGACTTTGGATGGTGCCTCGGAGGGAGCTGAAATGGGACTTGACCTATATATCAAGCTTTTCATGGTTTTGATATTTTTCATTTCCACGTGTCAACAAATACCTGACTTGATATTAAAGCCAGTTAAATCAATATTTCTTCCTGTAGTGAAGGTACAGCAACATATATCCAAGGGCAACATATCCCCAACAGCCATATTTTGTTGAGTACATATATTTTGTCATAAACCTAACTGATTGAATTACCTTCAGTGAATAGGATGAAAATATCAACATAGCTAGCATTAAAAAAAAAAGAAAAGAAAAGCCATAAAAAAATCTTCTCCCTCACCCCTCATTTAAACAATCCCATAATTTATTTTGCTTACTTTAATCATCAGGAATGACAAAATGGAAAAGATCTTGATTGTGGTAGCTGTGGTTTCTCCTTGTGCTCCAGTGGGTCTGCCTTAACCCTTCCCCCAACTTCCATCCCAACTGGAGGATTTCTGAACCAGAGCAGCATAGTAATGGGTGCAAGGGAGTCCAAGAGTTTTAGATTGTAGGGTCCTAATGATTGTGATGGAAAGGAGAGTAGGGTATATACTCATTCCTACATTTTTTTCTGAACTTGTAACTATTAGAAGATTTCTGAAAGTTACCTGTTAAAAATTCCCAGTGTTTCTATAAATAAATGGCCCGAAGTCAATTTATACACACACATTTATTTCCTGTTACCAGAGAGGGCTTACTTCCTTGCGTACCATGGAGAGAAGAGGGATTATCATTCACTGGGCTCCTACTCTGTGCTAAACACTGACAGTATCTCACCTCTAGTAGTTGTTATATCCATCTTATGTGCATCGTGGGCTGCTGAGTAGTGTATCTGAGGGCACCAAACCAGAAAGAGATTTGAACCCAAGTTTGTCTGATTCCCAAATCTGTTCACTTTTTATATCAGGTGATTTTCCATAACATAAGGATTGAAAAAACATTTTTAAAAAAATTGGTAAAGTAACACATGCTTATTATAAGGAAGTTCGGAAGGCAGAGAAATTATAAAGAAAAAGGAAAAAAAAAAAACACCCGTAATTCTTCACCCAGGGGTTAATCACTACTAAATTTTTAATTGTTTTCTTTCCAAGCTTCAAAAAACTATCATTTATAAATTCAAGTGAGTATTGTACCTCAGAGTTGTCATCTTTGACATTTATACACGTACTCCAGCAATGTTGCTCAAAACATTTTTGGAATCTCAGGGCCAATTTAGGAACCAAACTCTCTATAGACGTTCATGCACACACAGGGTACTTTATCTGGATACCTATCAAAATAATACTTTTTGGGGGTACGTTCTTCCATTTTTTGCCTTCTAAATTTATATGCTGAAAATACTTAAGCACCCTGCAAAGAATACCGTCGTCGCTGTCTTTAAGAACCATAAACATCTTGTGCTGACTGACTTCTGTTGTGGTGGGAGACAGACTTTGCCAAAATGCTACTTCCTCCCATGTCAAGGATTGATGGACATTTTGGGGCATGTTTAAAAGTCCATATTAAACATCATATCTATAAATGTTTAATAGCTTATTTGATAACTCTTGTTATTTATTACATTGTCTCTACAACTTTGTTTGCCTTTTTTAGTTCATAAAATCAAAAAATTGCTTCTGTCAAAAGTTTGAAAAGCATATTTTAAAATCCATTTCTTTTTAATGGAAGTATTACACTCACAGAATTATTCCCCTCCAAGGAGTTTCTGTGAAAGCAAACATGTTTAAGTGTGATGAACTGATCCTTAAATAAAGTCAGTAGCATCTTGTGTCAAAATAGATGTTTCTCAAAGAAGCAGTCACATGCGCGCGCACACACACACACACACACACACACACACACACATAAAAGATTGCTACCAAAGTGGCCATTCGTATACCCTGATGAAGTCAAGAAAGTCAAATAAAGTGTCAGACGAGTTCTCATCCCTTTGGTTTATTGCGTCCAACACTATTACTTTGAGAAAACAAACCTGATGCTCAGCCCAGGCATTTCACTGCTTGTCTGGTTTCTGCCTTATTTTTCACAGACCTTTTCACCTGCCCCCTCGTCGTAACACCTCCTCCCCCAGTGTGGGACTCCAGATTTCGGATTGATGCAGAATTCACTGGGCCACTCCCAGGGTTCGTAGAGGGCAGGATGGGTGCGTGCAGCTATCCTCAGGGCTGCAGCCTTCCCTGGGCTTCAGGTTGCCAAGATCGCCGGGATAGGACTTGAGCACCATGCTCACAGAGCCAATACAAGGCGCGGGCCGGGCCTTGGGGTGCGCCCGAGCACTGCCCGCAGTGCCTGGCTTTGTGTTCCCTGAGGTGGGCTGGATGAATGAAGGATTAGAATATGTTCTCTCAAAAATGGACTATTGAGAGGAGGTTAGTTAGAGTGAAAGAGAATCAGAATAGAATTGCAAATTGGGATCTCAGGGTGTAAGAGCCTCTAGGTCGGTCCCCTCCTTTAAACATGAAACCCAGAGAGGTCAGCTGACTTGGAGAAGGCCGCCAGGAGGGCTGGTGCCAGAGCCAGGCACAGTGTCCCACATCCTGACCTCCTCGCCCGTCCTTTCTGTGCTTCCTCCTTGCTGTCACTCCCCATTTGCCTCTTGGAGGTTGAGCTGACTGCAGGATCAATGACCAGAGCCCCTGCAGCCCCACACAGTGCTTAGCAGGGCATCGGGTGTCCACGAGCATTCTCGGGGAACACCTGAAGAGATTGTTGACTTAGTGAGTGACTTATGACCCTGGCACCTATCCCTGTGCCTAAGTGGTTACTAGCTAAATGGTGAGCTCCCTGGGGTTTGATGAATATTATAGACTGTCTCTTGGAGAGTATTATAACAGTAACAATAAGAGGAGTTAACATTTGTTTGTAATAAATTAGGCAGGATATCACTGTATAGCATCCAGCTTCAGAGGCCAGATGGCCCCTTGTCCCCCCTCCACCACTTACCTAGTATACTTTTATGACTTGACCTTCCAGTGCCTCATTTTCTACATCTGCAAAATGCCAATGGCAGTAGTGCCTACCTCAAGGTTTTGAAGAGTCAGCCTATTTGAAGCCCTGGAGCAATGCTGGGCACTTTCTAAGCAATAAATGTTAGCTATTTGTACTTATTAAAACAGCACTGTTGTGTTTTGAATTCATTGCATGAATTATATATTACCCAGTCTTCTCAACAAGTCTATGAGGAGAGGGTAATGTTAGTATACCCCATCTCACAGAGAGGTTCATCTACCTAAAAGGAAGGTTAGGAAGGACCAATTCCATGTCTGCCTGCCTCCAGATCCTGTGCTTGGGTGTGGATGTGATGGAACGGGGTGATATGGCTGCTAAATGTGAGATCTGACCTCCCAAATTAACTTTCTTCCTAGAGCATCCCGGGATCCAGGCTGCTTTCAGGAATATCTCCGTGGATTCTTGGGTAAGTAGAGATGTTCCTTCCCTTCTCTGTGTTCTCTTCCGTTGCCCCTGGCCGACTGTCTCTGCACCTGCAGCTGACTCCCAGAGGGCCTCATCACTGCCTTTGTCAGCCTCTCGGGGTCTCAACACCAGTTCTATTTACAGGGGTATAGACCGAAGGCACTCTTGATGGGGTGCAGGGCAGGGGCAGTGGCCTCACCCACATCGCCCTTCTCCACCTCCATGAGCACTTCAGTGGATTTCTTCAGAGTAGTTTCACGCTTGCAAAGTACTTCAGCATACCAACAGGTATTTTATAGATGCCTTGTGATGGAGAAGGGAATCATTCTTTCTACAGAAAAAAAGCATGATTTCTGGAGCCAGGCTGCCTGGCTGTCCCTCCTTGCAATGATTCTATTTTTGCTGCTGCTGCTGCTGCTGTTATTATTGAAGAACTTGCTCTGTTGCCTCTAGAAGTCTGACTTGCAGTCTTCACTGCTCACCCAGGGTTGAGTGGCAGCAGAAGGACATAGGCTTTTGAGCCAGACAACCTGGCTTTGCATCCCGCTTCAGCTGCCTAGTAATTATGCAGTATTTGCGTGTCAGCTGCTTCTCTGAGCCTTAGTGTCCTGCTCTTTGAGATGGGGTAGTTCTACCCATCTTGCAGAACTGTTGGGATATTTCTAGCCATGTGTGTAACGTGAACTGCACAAGATTGCTATTCCATTACACACTAATTATGATGATCAGTCATTAGTATTTGAATGGGTTCATCAAAAGTGTCTGCTGTACAGAAAGCATATTGTTATTTTTGATTCATCATACTTTACCTGGAATATTTTTTATTCTTCCCCCAGTAGTCTTGCTTGTTTAAATTAATGTGCTTGTCAAGCCATATATTCATTGTGAAAAGATCATCACTGGTCCATCCGGCCACTGTCAAAGGATTGTCAATTCTAAACTGAGGTAGTCCAAACGAATGAGGTCTCGTTGTACCTGAATATTTCCATGAATGTTAAATCTGAACTTGACTTTTCTCTATAACCCTGAAGCTTTAGTAGTAAGATGACTGTAACTTTTCGAAAAGAACCATTAACATTGGTGGGAATTGGTAGTTTTCCATGAGTGGACTAGAATAAGTTTACTTCCTCATATCTGAAATCTGAATCACCACTGAAAACACTTTGTTTATAGTTGTTCAAAGAGAATTATTATGGAAACTACTGGCTGGATTCCTTCTCTCTCTCTCTCTCTCTCCCTCTCCCTCCCTCTCTGTGTCACACACACGTACATGCACACACACACACACACACACACACACACACGCCTGCTGCTTAGTTTTTCTTTGAGTTAGGCCACTGAAGAGTTACTGTGTAAATTCTGGCAGCCTTCTCCCCATCAGACAAGCAAGGGCACAATCAATTACTGTTTTCTTGGAACGTACCAAATAATCAGAAACTCTGATTATTCTGCTGGAAGGCAACAAACAGCTTGATGGAAAGATATACCAATTGAAAATAATTCTGATCATATTTTTGTCAGGAGAATGAGATGCCTCCAGCTGTCGGTTACTAATCATATTAGAGGTGGAAAGCAGGAATGTTTTGGCCTGCAAAAGATTACTCCAGTCGCATGTTGGAACACTACTTTTACTGGCTGCTTATCCCAGAACAGTGACATTGGACATCCATTCTGTAACTCGTCTTGCCAGTTGGTCTGTAGTCTCAAACATATGTCACATGAGCACACTTAAGGAATTTTCTAATTACAGTTCAAAGGCTTTTCTTTTATCTTTTTATGCCCGCTCTGTACACATCGCTGATTGAAATGATTTCTCCCTTAGCATAATCCTATTGCCAGCAGTTACAAAAGAGTAGGGAGATGGCAAAGGAAACCCACAATAACTGGAGAGGTGTCCGAATTCAATTAAGAAGAGGCCTCTCCCATGTGGATGCATAAGCCATATAAATCCATTTTAATTGTGAGCTTGTGGTACTTATCTGGTCATGTTTATTTTGGATGAAAGTGCCAAAGCTGGATATAGACCAGAACTCCAGATCTTTGAGCTCTGATGACTAATTTGGGTATGCATTGAATCCCTTAATTCATTTCTTAATTAGTTCTCCCAGAGTTAGAGTTGCTTGGTTACAATCATTTTCACAAAATTTTCATAAATCAAAACAAATGTACATGGATTTCTTTTCCCTCCTATTGGTTCACATGTTTTGCTGGTATCAAAATAAATTACAGTGCCAACAGTGATGACAATGAAACCAGTATGTTGCCAGGCATGTCTTAGAGTATGGACTGAGACACCAATTAGTTATACCTAACTCAACCACTTACTGCCGTGGACCTTGGTCAAGTCACTTTCCTGTCTGTACCTCATTTCCTTTTGTAATTGGGAAGAATAATAGTACCTATCTTAAGGATTGCTTTGAGGATGAAAATAGCATTGCATATATGAACTAATTTGCAGAAAGTACCTGGCACTATAATAAATATGTTTGCTATTGTCAGTAAGATAATGAGAGACTGATGAGCAGAACAATTTTGCTGGTTCCACAATATTGTCATCTAAGTATGTCCTGTCCCACTTATGCAATCCATTTGGAGATCATTCATGATGGTTAGGAAACATTGGAAACTCTAAAGTTGAAATTAATCTCTTATTTGCATTCCTCAGTTTGGCTACAGGATTAACATTTTGGCTTTTCATGCTTGATCAATATGAGTGTTAACTTGAACCCTTTCGGTGCAAAATTCCCTTTAAGATTTGAATGAGCATTTTGTAGATACAATGTTGGCCCTCATTAAAAGGAAAATTGTGATCACAATATGTAAAAAATGTGGGGAGGGGTCTTGAGAGAATTGGCTTCAATAAATTCACTGGAAATTTTCAAACTGTTTTTAACAGAGTTAAATGGATTTAATATCGTTCAGATTTAATGATTGTGCAGGAGTGAAAATCCAGGGAAAAATAAATTTAGTAATTTAATGAGCTTTCACCTTGGCTTCAGAAGAGTTAGTTAATATTAAAATTGATTTGCAAGAGATTACCTTCCCTTAGGTGTATTTTGTTTTTCGGGGGTTTTGATTTGCAATCTGTAGTGATCTCTATTGTCTTTTCTTTTTTAAAAAATAAGTTTAAAAAAAATAACATAAATGTATGTTTCAGATGTATAGTTTTAGAATTTGACATCAGTATACGCTACAAAGTGTAGTGTAACAAGTCTAGTTACCATCCATCGCTGTACAGTTGACCCCCATCATCCATTTCACCAACCCTCTTCCCCTCTGTTAAGCATTTGTCTGTCCTCTATATCTGTGAGCTTGTTTGGGCTTATTTTATTTGTTCTTCTGTTTTATTTTTTTAGAGTCCACATATGAGTGAAGTCATATGATATTTATCCTTCTTCATTTGACTTATTTTGCTTTGCATAATACCCTCAAGGTCCATCTCCGATGTTGCAAATGGCAAGATTTCATTCTTTTTTATGGCTGAGTAGCGTTCCATTGTGTCAAAAGACCACATCTTCTTTATCCATTCATCTATTCACAGACACATGAGTTGTTTCCATATCTTGGCTATCGTAAATAATGCTTCAGTGAACATAAGGAAAAAACTTTTTAAAGGAGAAAATTAAATAGAACTGCCATATGACCCAGCTGTTCCATTTCTGGGTATTTTTCCAAAGAATACAAAAAAGCTAATTTGAAAAGATAAGATGCACCCTTTATTCACTGCAGCATTTTTTGAGGAACCTCCTTACTGCTTTCCACAGTGGCCGCACCAATTTACATTCCCACCAGCAGTGCACAAGGGCTTCTTTTTCTCTGTATCCTCTCCAACACTTGTTATTTTTTTGTCTTTTTGATAATCACCATTCTAACAGGTGTTAGGTGATATGTCATCATGGTTTTGAAATGCATTTCCCTGATAATTAGTGATATCGAGCATCCTTTCATGTACCTGTTGGCTGTTTGTTTGTCCTTTTGGAGAAATCTATTCCGACCCTATGCCCATTTTTTAATTGAGTTGTTTGTTTTCTGTTGTTCAGTGATATGAATTCTTTATGCATTTGGGATATTAACCTCTTATTGGATATATGGTTTGCAAATATCTTTTCCCATTCAGTATGTTGCCTTTTCATTTTAGCAGTGGTTTCTTTTGCTGTGTAGAAGTTTTTTACTTTGATGTAGTCCCATTTATTTTTGCTTTTGTTTCCATTGCCTTTGGAGTTGGGCCCACAAAGATGCCGCTAATACTGATGTCAAGGAGCTTACCACCTATGTTTTCTTCTAGGAATTTTATAATTTCAGGTATTGCATTCAAGTCTTTCATCCATTTTGAATTAATTTTTGCATATGGTTTAAGATAGTAGTCTAGTTTCACTCTTTTGAATGTGACTATCCAGTTTTCCCAAAACCATTTATGGAAGAAACTGTCCTTTCTCCATTGTATGTTCTTGGCTCCTTTGTCATAAACTAATTGTCCTTATATGTGTAGGTTTATTTCTGGGCTCTCAGTTCTGTACCACTGATCTACCTGTTTTTGTACCAATACCATACTGTTTTGATTACTGTAGCTTTGTAGTATAATTTGAAATAAGGCACCATGATTAGTTTTTTTAAACTATGATAGGACCTAGCAATTCCACTTTGTGCACAGATGCACATGAATATGTGTATATATTCTGCAGAAATGTATACCCATGTGCATCCAGACACAGGTGTGAAGTGCCCTTAGTAGCATTGTTTATATTCATCTCAAGTGAGAAACATCCAGAATATCTATCAGTAACAGAATGGCTGAATATATTGTGATATAATAGTAAGATGGAATACTATGCATCAGTGAAAAGGAATAAACTAGAGCTACACACAATAACACAGATGGATCTTATAGACAGGATGTTGGAAGGAAGAAGATACAAAAGAATATATAACTATCTTATTCTGTTTATATGGAATATGAAAACAGATAAAACTGCACTCTGTTGCCAAGGGGGGCATACATAAGTAGCTAAAACTATGAAGAGAAGCAAGGAATTTATTACTGAAAGAATGAGGATAGGGGTTACCTCTTAGGGGAGGGTGTGCTAGGGAAGGGAAGGACCTGGAGGGCTTGCGGGGCTGCTGGCACAGGTCCTGTTTTTTTTTTCCCCCCCCACAGGTCCTGTTTTTTGACTGGTCTGGTAATTACACGGATAATATGCAGCACATTGCATCAAACATTAATATTTTATGTGTTTTTCAGCCTGAGTTATAGTTCATAATTTTAGAAGTTTTTAAAATGCAAAATAACTTTCTTTGTGCCCTGAGTTGGTTTGTCCTTGTCCTCCATAGTGTTAGGCCTGTCATTGTAAGATGCCCTGGAAGTAAACTGTTGCCTTGTTGCATGGAAAAGTGGACTCCAAAGTGGGATGTCGACCCTGGGGAGCTCTTGAGAAGATGCATTTGAGTGGAAAATAAATTGATTAGAACCTACATTTACATTCATTTTATTTTCATAAGACATTGTGATAACTGCTGGTGACTATACTGATACTGACATAATCCCTAGGTCCACAAATCGAGTGGTCGGTTATCACCTGGAGAGAGGGAGGCAAGGCCAGGCCCTTCATAGCGGCTTCCCCACTGGTTCCTCGACTTAGGTTTTTTTGTGAAATATATTATGCCTGGTTAACTGGATTTACAAATTTTATATTTTAGTTTTAATGAATCCTCACAAACTAACAGAATCTTTAAAAGATTCTGTAAAGAATTTCATATTCTTTTGAAAATGGCAGAGTTTAACATGAACTCTCTGTCAGGCATATTGTGAAGTAATGACCGTGACCCTTGAATCAGATCTTGCAAGAAGCTGGCTGTGAAAATTCTAAATTATCTGGGAGACCTATGGATTTATGTCCACTGTGGTTAATTAATCCTTGACCTTGTCCTATGTATATTTGCCTGGAGGCAGTCATGGTTAGCAAAATCTGTCCTTTTCTATTTTGTTCATGTTATTCAAGGAATATAACATGTTAACATAAAAATATAGGTATATAAATTGCAATTAAATAATCACACATATTTGGGGATACATGTTGGAAACATCTTGAACACCCCTGCTCTGTAGCTCAAAGGATACACCCTGCTAATAGTTAAAATATGTAGAAGATGGTAAATTTGCTACCCATATCAAAAGGAGGCACCTCTCAGCCCTAATGTGTTTTTATTGGCAAATATAAACACTAAGGCAATAGTTTATATATTTTACTTGATTAAAACTTTTCTCAGGAGTGGGAGAGATGAAAAGACATGCACCCACACTCAGAATAGTTCTGTTTTTCTGTTTTGTTTGTATTCTCTGTACAAACATATCATTTTAATTTTTTTTAAGATTTTATTTTATTTATTCATGAGAGACAGAGAGAGAGGCAGAGACACAAGCAGAGGGAGAAGCAGGCCCCATGCAGGGAGCCCGACGTGGGACTCGATCCCCGGTCTCCAGGATCACACCCCGGATGAAAGCGGCGCTAAACTGCTGAGCCACTGGGGCTGCCCACAAACATATTCTTTTAATTACGGGTTTTGTATGTTAACAAATAAAAAATGCTGAATACCATCAGGTAGGCTTCCCCAAAGCCAAAGTAATAGAATGTATTAGATGGCACATGCATCAAGGCTGCAATGGGAAGGGCACTCTCCACCAGCCGTCAGTTGGCACGGGTTCTCAGCCTGGTTCTGCCACTTGCCAGCAGCCAGGCCACAGCACACAGTAATACCCTCTCTGAGCTACATTGCCTTTTCTCCATTGTGAGGGTGATAATAGCAACCCTTCTTCAACCCTTACGGGAATCACATACGAGAGCATCTGAAAATGTAGGGTTTCCTACAAATGTGATAAATTATGATCGCATCCCTTTTCTTCTCCTTTAACAAAATGTACCTCTTTATTGAAGTGGTGATGTCCTTAACCTACCAGTTTCTTTGGTTGGAAGACACAGAAACTGACTGATTAGCTTAAACAAATAAACAAAACCCCAATCATTTTTAATATTTCTTATTGGGAGTATCCTGGGGCATCTCACCATCTTGAAGGAAGGGTGGAGCCATGAGCTACATGAAGGGTTGCAAGCAAGGAAGCTCTGGCCATCAGTGTCTGTCTTCTCCAAGATACTGCTATTAATGTGACCAAGCACTGATAACTTTCACCCTCTGTGTTTCATAATTCCAAGTTTGAGGCCCTTGGAAGAGAATCTTAATTTGTCCAACTTAGGTTGATTGACCACTTTTGACCAGTCAGCCTTGGGTGAGGGGACAGGGTCACAGAGTATACACAGCATTCCTGGGAGGGCTAGTCCCGCATACCCTGGGCCATTCCAGAAAATCAGGGATCCCTGTAAGCTTCTACCTACATTCGTGTTATTAGTATTAGTGTTCCAATAATCTCTAATGACTCGACTTTCTTTAAAGAATTTACATTAAAAGCTTCAGATATAAATACAGAATTATGTGAGCAATTTCTTCAGTAAATGTCAACATACCGACCCGAGGCCCGGCTGCTTCTCATGCTCTTCTTTAGGTGTACACTGAACTTGAAATCACTTTCATTGTTGTGGAAATTTCTGTGTAGGTCCCGAGGGGCATCCTTTTGCTCAGGCTGCTTCTCCAGGGTTTGACTCTGTGTCTCCCTTAGCTGCTGCTTGACCTCTTGTTAGAAGGTATTAAATACACGTTAGCATTCCTAATGCTGACATTCCCTTCACTGACAGCCCGACTTGCCCTAACATTTTATGGCAAAGTGTAAAGATGGGAAGAGAAGTGCACAGAGTCTGTGTACTACAGATGAATTGTCCCACTCTTAAAGGATCACAACTTTTTTCTCTTGGTAGCCTCTTAAAGTATATTTGAGTATATCCCAGCCATTCCTCACACCAGACAGGTATCTGATAAGTAGCATTTGTCCCACCAGGGCTTAGGCAATTCTTTGTAATGTTTCAAGAATGGAAATGATAAAAACATTTATATGCCTGAAAAAGTGATGACAATCTTCCAAAACAAGCTACCCATCACTTTCAAATATTGCCCTGACAGGTCCTAAATAGGATATTGTTTCATTTGGTTCATTCGCCATAAAGCATTGAGAGTTCTGAAATTCTTTGTCTTTCAAGCACATATACATCCAAAATCACCACAGTTTTTATTGTTAATACAAAGGGACATATTCCTCCCCTAAAGAAGTTTCTTTCTTAGAGAACCCATGCCACGAAAGACGGAGAGACAGTAAAGCAGTCACCATTTACTTAGCCTCCATCGTCCAAAGTGCTGAGTTACAACACAATCTACAGTATGCATTCTTTCTTACCAATTCCCAATATATTACCACCCAAGTGCCTCCCTGGTTACAAGGATGATTTATTATTCGTCATATTTTAAGTGCTGAGCCACGAAATGTTAAACTTGTATTGGCAGCTGTTGTCTAAAGGTTTGCAGGTGCCCTGTCTAATGCTTTGAAAATCTAGCATTAGCAATAAATCACAGCATACATAATTTTTCAATAAAGTAATGGAAAGGATTTTGCATTCTGGTTCTTCTAAGCTTTGGTATTTGGAAGTTACGTGGGAAATTCAAGTCAAGGGGTAAAACATTCTTAGGCTTTAACCCTTGAACTTTGGGGCAGCCATAGTCAATAGCAAAAGCATCTTGGTAGCTTTGTTCTCCTAACCCTGAGATCTCTTGGCTCTGGGAACTGACAGAGTGCCAAGTATAGGCCTGATTGCATTCCTTGTTACTGAGGAAAACAGTCAAAGGAATTTTCACTTTCTTTTCAAGGGGGTACCTTGAGCATTAACATTTTCCAGAATAGTGAAATTGTCTGTAAGACTTTTGCCAAGCTTGCTGAAAAGAGCGCTTCAAGAGGGCTCTGGCAGCCAATTAAGAGGACATGTGTTGCTTACCTAGAGTGACAAAGAGTTAGGGAGATTAAATCAGAGAAGTAGGAGAGATGTGGCTTTGTCCTCTGGGAGCTTGCACTCTGATTAACGAGCCCATGTCCTCTTTTCATCTTCTTTCTCGGGGTTGGCTCAATGATTTACTGAGAGTACATGCCATATTCATGCATATTAGTGCTAGCCCCATAAGAGACCACCGACCATCCAAATGTCAACTCTCTTCACAGTATCCCCAGTGCTGTGCCCCTTGCCTGGTACATAGGGATCTTTAATTAGTGTTTGTTGAAAGAAGGAATATGTTCTGGCAGTTGTTTCTGCGATTGACACATTGATGAATTAATCATATGTTGGGCCCAGATATACTCGGGACCAGATAAACTCTGATCAAAGAATCAGTGCTCAACTCTAGTAGATTGGGATCTTCCAACCCATGGAGCTAACATTCTAGGAGAGGAGCCAGATAGTGAATAAACACAGCAAAACCTGCAAGTGATAAGGGCTACAAAAGACCTCAGCAAGGTGAGTGCTATGATGAGGACTAAGGGATCTGAGAAACCAAAATCTAGAATAATGTAAACACTCAGTGATACGGAAGGAATTGATACAAGTTTCCAGAAGGCTTAGTTTACTCCAGTAGTTAACATATCCAAAGAAGAGGTTTCAGCTGATCGCAGCATTTCTTAATGTAAATAGGTTCGCAGAGTTGTCACCATGCTGGCAGTGGGAGTTTCTACTTTATGGAATTTTGCTTTAACCCATCAGTTGATTAGTGCCTGGTGCCAAGGCCAAGGGTCAGCTCTCTGCTTCACTTCCCTCCTTCAAGCTGCAGCTTCTCGCCCAGAGCCAGGCAGCTGTCTCCCAAATGTACGCTGTCAGTCACATAGGAAACCAGACGACCGAAAGAGGGTAGATCAACACAAACTTATCATCAAAGCTGAAAGAAAGAAGGAAGCTCAGAGCGAATGCTGTACTGACTGTGGGCCAGAAGTGTTATCTTTGTATCTCAAGGACAGAACGTTTAATAAAGATTTGGGTACAAAGTACACATCACCCTCCAGGCACGCTGAACTATGTCAACCGGAAAACTGTTCCTTAGGGTTTACAATTTCCCCTTTTTCCTAAATTAAAAAATGCTAATGTGAACTCTTGACTCTCAACAACACATGTTATTATTGTATATAGGGCAAAGAGTAAATAAGACACTTGCCTAATGACATAACAGTTCATTTTAACTCAGCAAGCTGGAAGTAATTTTAGCTTGTTTTCTTTTTTCCATGCTTCTTTAATGGAAATAGGCCACAATCATTTTTATCCTACCATTCTTCATAACCTTCTAGCATGCTTCCTGTTTATGCTATTAAGAGCTGTTTTTAAAGACCCTTGAGGGATATCTTTTAATATATTCTTTTAAAAATAATTAGTCATCTATAGTACCCTCTTAGAATGTCTGAGGACTTGGAAATACAGAAACTTCTTAATGAGGTACGCTTAATGGTCTATGCGGAGTATTGAAATGTTTACACCTAGTTCAGCTAATGTAAATTATTTTTAATTAGTCATTCTGGAAAAGTAGTAGATGTAGATGTTTTAGAATAGGTTCAGTACCTAAAATGCACCATTTGGCTTTTATGTGTGATATTTATAGATAAAATTCTATAACTAGTATTTATAGACTTTTTAAACAAAAATCACAAAGCCAATTGTTAGGGACTCATAATAATGTGAAGAATGTGTCTTGTTGGGGCATGAAAAATAGCCATGTGGGACAGGCGATCATTTTTATTAAAATGCTTTATAAACTTTAAAATCCTATACAGATGTGATATGTTATTGTTCTTTTTACACTGGTGACATGCAGAACTTCTGGAGTGAGCATAGCTTTGTGTTTTAATGCTGAATATGTTCCTGTTTTGAGTGAATCTTTTTTTCACATCTAACTCTTATGTCAGAGATACCCTTGAGTTCCCTTTCCGGGTTCCTTCATACTACACTTGACTTTTGAACCCTCCAGTCCACACTTGTGTCACCAGAAGCACGCGTCACACGATGCTTTAGAAGGAGCTGCCATTTCTAGGAAGGAATGTGAGCCGACCGTAGATGATGGCCATCTCCCCATCCCTCACTTGCCCTAGAAGAAGACTGAGCAATCACTCAGTCACTCATTCCTGGTCTTCTGTGGCTCCTCTCATGACCTTCTGACATATCTACTCTTCAGAACCTCTCTACCGTAACACTCTTTGCTCTTTGGCATGATACTTTCTTTGCTGCTTTGGTATGTTCTGCAGCCTGGTTCTTTTTTCTTTTTTAAAAAAGATTTTATTTATTTGAGAGAGAGAAAACACAAGCTGGGGAAGAGGCAAAGGAAGAGGGAGAAGCCGACTCACCACTGAGCAGGGAGCCCGGGGCGGGGCTCGACTCCAGGACCCCAGATCCTACCTTGAGCCAATGGCAGACGCTTGACCGACTGAGCCACCCAGGCGCCCCTCGTTCTTTTTTCATAGTTCTTCTAGGCACCTGCAGTTTGCATCTGGCAGCCTTGCGTTTTGATTATTTCCTCTGTTCCTTCCTACCTTCCCAACACCACCTTCTCTGCACTTCAGCCTCTTCCCTCCTCACCCCCACCACAGCCACAGGAAACTACAAACAAGAAAATGTGTTCTGGCGATACTCCTCTGCTGATTTCCCACCGCCCTCTTCTCTGAGGGAAATTGCTCTTTTCCACAGCACTCCAGAGTTGCCAGCTGCAGCTTTGTTCTCCTCCTTTCACAGAAAGCTCACGTGGAGTGGGCGAGCAGGAGGCGGGAGGGCTGGGTTGGGGGGCAGGGGCAGGCCCAGCCCTCTCTCCTCAGTGCTCCGCCGGGAGAAGTGCTTCATTCACATCAAGGACCAGGCCATGGGAAACAGACTCCCCGACAGTCACTATGGGCTACACAAATATTACTTCTATTTAGCTTGACCTTTCATTGTGCTCACAAATGACTGAAAATACTTAAATCGTGTACAGTATTTTTCTGGAAACAGAAATTAATGGGGTTCTTTCAAGAAATCACACTTGAACTTTTGCCCTTTTCTCTCTTTTTGACTCATTATATCCAATTCAAGTTTTCCTTTTAGCATGTATTTTCCTTTTGTGAGAAATAGCTAATTTCTCTACTGATAAAATCATGAATTACAGAAGCAATGTAATTGTTAAAAATAAGGATACCCATTCGGCCTTAAAACAGCTCTGGGACCTGACTCTTCCAAACATTTTTGAAGTGCTTACCGTGTAAGCCAGACTGGCTTTCTAATTCTGTAACTACTCTAATGTATTAACTCGATTAGTTCTCAAAACAACCCTGTGAGGGGGGCTAGTGCTGTCATCTGTCAACGTTTTACGACATAGACACTGAGGCCTGGTGAGGGTAGCTTGCTCAAGGTCTCATAATTAATGGTGGGTAGGGCCTGGACTTGAACCGAGGTGGTCTTGCTTCAGTGTCCATGTTCTTAGTCACTGAACAAATAGCCTGAGTGACTTGACCGTGTCCTGTAATCTTTGGGAGCCTGACTTTCCCCATCTCTGAATTGGAAATAGTAACACCTGTGGTGAGGATCAAACACAATAATCATTTGAAAGGACTTCATACCCTGTGAAGAGCCACAGTATGAGGATTAGGCTGGGGTCAACTGTTGGTACTTTCTATTAGTTGGGTGAATTTGGCCCTTGCTCCTTGGATATTCTGCTGGTTCAGGGGAAAAGCAACATGTTTCTCTTGAGGTTTTCTTGAAATCTCAGCAACCCTCAGATTTCACAATGAAAATGATTGTTTTTCCTTCCAAAATGGTGGCATTCGGGAATATTTAGCGCTTCGGCAAACTCGGCCTAACACTTTTAACATGCCAAGGAATTTCAGGGATACTTGTTCCCTTTAAATTTTTTTTTTTTTTATTTATGATAGTCACACAGGGAGAGAGAGAGAGAGGCAGAGACATAGGCATAGGCAGAGGGAGAAGCAGGCTCCATGCACTGGGAGCTCGACGTGGGATTCGATCCCGGGTCTCCAGGATCGCGCCCTGGGCCAAAGGCAGGCGCCAAACCACTGCGCCACCCAGGGATCCCTACTTGTTCCCTTTAATTCTCCCTTATTCGTGTAGTCCTTAACACCCTTTCCTTTTTTTCCCCCCCAAATCATGCAAAATCAATTTTCTTTCAAGTCTGCTCACCACATACTGGTGACTTGTCTTTGAGTGTCCTTCAATGTGTCATACAGGGTCTGGAACTTGTGTCTTACTGCTCGCAGAGGCCATGAAACAGAAGAGGATGTCAGACAAACCAGACAAGGTTTAGACCAGTGGAAATCAACTGCAAACATGAGGATTTAGAAAGACCATGGCAAGAAAGAAAAAAAAGAGGCTTCACAATACGGAACAGGAGAGCAGAGCTAGACTCCAGAGAGTTGTGATGGGTGGTGCTGGAAGAGGAGAACCAGGGAAGAAAAAGGGAGAGGAGACTGGGAGCGACAAGTGGTAAAGGAGATGAGTATTTCCTTGCCACTGGTCTAGGGAAGATGGAAGCTTCCTCCTCCTTCTAATGCTAGACCTGCTTTCCTGGCAAGCTCCTGCATTTTCAGGTCTGCAGTTCCCTCACAAATTAGAATGTTGGGGGATCTGAATTCTTACAGTCCCTTAAGAAGAATGAATAGCCTCAGGGCCTGACTTTTTGTGATTTGTTGGACCTTTTATGCTTCTTAGATACTGAGTTCTTTCTATTTTCTTTTAATGGGACTGGTATCACATACCCAGGGTCACTTTGTTTCAGGGGGTCTTCCAGGCAGGATTCATGATCATAATGAGTTATTTTTTCCCCTTTTCTGGATAAGAACAATATCCTTGTCATTCAGTCTCCAAATATAGCAAGCAGTTATGATAGAAGAATATCCTTATGTTAGGAAAGAAGTTGGCAGCCTCAATGATGTGAAAATGTCCAATTTAGAAAACATGTTTAAAAAGAAAAGCGGCTTTAAGTCCTTTTTGGAATCAGGTGGAATAAAAAGGAATTAAAAAAATGTAAAAGAAAACGTGTGGTCTGAGAACACATTCCACTTCCTGTCTTTAGTCTTACAGGTACTTGTTGATTTTGCGGGAACTTCAAATGTCATTTCTATCATTTCATTAAAATGTCAGACTGCAAACTGGTTCTGGCATCTAATTGGGAGCATAACTTGGATGATAGATTTTTTAGCTGATGCATGTAATCAGAGCACTACAAGAATGTTGCCAGGGACTGTCTAGAATCGCTTTAAGAATGGTGTTAAGTGTATAAAAAGACTGCTTAACACAGGGAAGGGGAA
The DNA here is from genome assembly GCF_905146905.1 of Nyctereutes procyonoides. Classification (NCBI taxonomy): domain Eukaryota; kingdom Metazoa; phylum Chordata; class Mammalia; order Carnivora; family Canidae; genus Nyctereutes; species Nyctereutes procyonoides. Next base: position 9,454,003 of record NW_026575132.1, read on the forward strand.
AAAGACATCAAATCCTAAAGAAAGAGTCAAAATGAAATATAGAAGTTAATCCTGGCTAGAGGTATATAAATAGGGAGCTCCTAGTATAAAATTATCTGATTGATTAAAGTGTCTATAGTTAACATTCATCAGAATTATAGGTATAAGCACATCTATCACATTTGGCCAACCCAAACATGCCTGTAGTTCCTCTTTCTGAAGTGCTGAACTGACCATAGCATTTGAAATGCATATAACTCAAGTAAATAGAACCGTGTGAGTCCCTTTGTAGAGGGTAGTTTGACAATATGTATTTTTTAATCCTTTATTTAAAAATTTTATTTTATTTTAAGTAGACTCTACACCGCATGCAGGGCTTGAACTCAGCCCTAAGATCAAGAGTCACATGCTCAATGGACTTTCATCACAGAACTTTTATCTCTAGGCATTTGTGCTGAGAAGATAAACTAAGGATACATGCAAAGGTTTTAGCCACAAAGATGTCTAGCAAAGTACTTCCTACTTCCTACTGCTAGACATACTTGCCAATCCTGCATTTTTAATTGTTAAATCATTATTTACAATAGGGTACATAAGAAATGTACAAAACAGATTAGTTACAAATACTATGTCTAGTACAAGAGTGAAATACACTGTTCAGCTCCTATAGATGATATTGTAGATAAATGTTGATAAAGAAGAAGTTCATTCTATGTTAGGTGATGAAATCATGTTCTAGAAAAATAAGGATGTACAATGTGATCGCATTTTTGTTAATGTATGGATGTATTCTTAGAAAATATATTTATTTTCTAAGAAAACCCGGAAATATATTTAAGGGTTTTGAAAGTGGTTCTCTGGGTGGTATGTATGATCATGGGTATTTAAAATGTTCTTTTTTGTTTATCTGGGTCTTTAATTTTCCTACTCTAAACACATACTGCTTTTACAACAAGAAAGAACCAACAAAGTTTATTTTTAATTGAAGAAAGGAAAGTATATGAGCCAAACCATATGAAAATGACTGATTCTGGATAACTAGAGACCTCATGTGATGTGTTTCAGCTGAATATACTTGTAAACATATTTCAGCTGAACATGTGTGCCTTGATTTGAGAACAGTGATCACTGTTTCATGCACCTGATTTAGGAGAGATTATGAGCTTTTTTTTTCCTAATCTCTGCAAAATGAAGGAACTCAACTTTGTAGACCAAGTGTGGGGTTTCTTCCTACTTCCAAACTCCAGGTCTATACTTTCTAGGTTTACACAGAGAAACTGTTGAGTTAGAGACTCCTGCATTTCTCATATTTACAAGCTGCCAACTGGTGAAAGCATATTAATAAGGATTCACCTTATTATTTGTAGTACACTAACCTACTCTGCAGGTTTATCCCTGGTGTCTTTTTTCTGCTGTTTTGAAGAGAAGCTTTCAAAAGAGCTAGTTTTTCCATTATTCGATGGTTACTCTAGTTTTGAACTTTTGGGGGAAAGCTTATGGTGAGGATCACACAGCCAAGAACTGCTCTGTGTTCCAGGGGAACTTTGGCAATAGGTGGGTAGCGGTTGAAGCAGACGGTGGCAAAGAACTCACTTCCTTAGCAAATAAAATTCAAACCAGCTGTTAAACCCTCATGACCTTTCAGCCTCGGCCTTTGGTATCATGGAGGCCTCTGTCTGCCCACACCTTCTGGGCCCAGTTTAGCACAGGGAGGGGCGATGTCATATGATTTTACTCATCAGTCACTCTTGACAGATGTCATAGTATTCTAATAATTTTCTCCTGCCTTTAAAAGTATAGTTTCAGAAGGAGTCCACAGTCATCAGAGAGGTAGATTACAGTACACCTCTGGCAGACAAGCTTCCTCATCCTCTATCTTCTGAAATGGAAGTTAGTGCAAAGAGTGTTGTGCCATGAGTTAGGAAACCCGTGTTTTGACTCTAGCTCTGGCATAAACTTGTTGTAAAACATTAGAGGCATGACCCAGTCTTTTTAGGTCCAAGGTTTTCTCTGTACAGCGAGTGGGCTGAATTTGGTGGTTTTCAAGCTTCCTTTCAGCTCTGAGATTGTATGAAAATGATCTACAAAGGCCATTTATTGTTGTCTACATAACTCAAGAGTGAAGGCAGGGCTTCTGTTAACAATCCAGCCCTGTGACTCCCCTCCTTCTTATCTCTCCTGGTGCAATAAACCATTGTTTTCTTGTTTATCTTCCTTTTCTCATGCCACACGACATTATTTCAGAGAGAATCTCATTCTGGCATTCTCTATATCCTCTAATGTATGATGTGTTTTTGTGACTAGTGAAAAAAAAATTCTTAAGCAGCTACTTCCATTATTCTCCAGTTTTAAAAGCTATCTCCTGGGAACTAAATGTCAATTCAAACATTCGTACATTTGTTATCATTTCTAACCTAACCTATAGAAGTCTAAGGCATAATTTGAAACAGAAGAATTCCTGCCTTGAGACAGTGGACTCATAAATATGTAGTATGATTATCCCTACAATTTAAGAAGAAATTAGGATATTTAACATTTTTAGCAGCATTTTCTTTCAGCATCTACGTTGAATATGAAAAATTCGCCTGCTACACATGCTTGCCAATCCTGCATTTTTAATTGTAGATAGCATATTTTAAAATTGAGTAACAATTTCAGATGAATCTACTGTAAAAGAAAAATCAGGTTAATCTAATGAAAGATTTACAAATCAGAGATTTTACTTGGGTGTTTTAGTTTGATATCTAATTTGTAGACTCTGAAATATGTAACATCTCCTTAACCTATAAAGGTATCTGTTTTCTTTTCTTTTTTTTTTTTTTTTTTTTTTTAATTTATGATAGTCATACCGAGAGAGAGAGAGAGGCAGAGACACAGGCAGAGGGAGAAGCAGGCTCCATGCACCGGGAGCCCGACATGGGATTCGATCCCGGGTCTCCGGGATCGCGCCCTGGGCCAAAGGCAGGCGCCAAACCGCTGCGCCACCCAGGGATCCCGGTATCTGTTTTCTGTAGTAAGCACAGAAACCCCAACCTAAACAGGCCACAGAAGAGACTGGAAACTGCTCACTCAATACCCATTCTTTCTTCCTTCCTTAGTTATACAACCTGACTTTATTCAAGGAGCCAGTGTGCCCAGCCAGAAGACTGCCTCCTGCAGGTAGGGGTGGCCAACAGAGAAATCTTTAGACAGGACTTCCAGGAAACCTCTACAGCAACAGTTGCCTGGGCTGTGCATTCCTTGACTCTGCTTCCTCTACATTCCTCTATGTTAGCTCTTCTCTGAGCTCCACATGTTCACAAGATGGCTAAGGCAGCTTTAGTCCCACCACTGTCTTCATGCAAACCTAGCAAAGAGAAAGTCTGAGTTTTCTAATAACTCAAAGTTCCAGATTTGCTTCTCTTTGGCCCGATTGCCCATTGAGGTTGCATCAAAGCCATGACTGAGGCACTTAGGATGATGATGTGCTGATGGGTTCATCCTGGGTCATATTATCTCACCCCCAGACCCCTTTTGGATGTAGCTTTACTGAGTCCTCTAAAGCAGAATAGAGCAGCTGTGGGAGTGGTTAGATACCGGAATGTGGATAGATGCTGGTGGCACAAATATCCACCCTACCAAGTTTGCCAGTTTCTTCTCCGAGTTATTATAGTCTCCAGTAATGAGGTAAACTTGGTTTGCAAAGTTACAGTACACAATGATTTGGTCACTGGATTCATTTATGGTGAATGAAATTGAAGTCTCAAGGCCACACCATTAATCCAGATTAGATATCAAAATATCTGTCTTTAATTTTTTAGATTAATGTCTTGCAATAAGCCATACAATTTCCCGCTCTCATTACCATCCTATATTTGACCCTCTGAAAGGGTAGAATCAGTTTGCTGAAAAATGTTTTTAAACCCCAAACAACTGTATTTTCCAGTATAGCTTGTTGATGCAGCAGAGGACATTGTTTCCAAACATAAAGTTGTATAACTAGTTAGAGCTAAATGGAATTTAAAATGACTTGTGATAAACCCTGAAAAAGTGGTACTTTAAAACAGTAATGTCAGCAAGCTTCCTATTATGTTACCATAATACCAGTGCTCTGAGTTTAGATGGAGGAGCTACAGGGCAATGACAAAAAAATATTGTGGGCTTCTATTTTGTATGAGTGAACATGCAGAAGTGATTTTCAAGTGATTTACTGTTGGGACATGGTATGCAACAAGACAGATGATTATGGCCACAGTTCTGAAAATGTTCAGATGGCTTTCAATTAGCTTTGGGCAAGGCTGCTTCTTGCAGAAGCCAGTATTGATTTTTCAGAGTGCCTTGTAGCTTTTCAGCAGAAGGGCTGATCATGTCAATCCTTTGAAGCCACAGGAAATGTCATTGGAGAGTGGACTGCAGAAGGCTCGCCTGCTGGGAGACTGGCTATCTGGGACCAGAGTATGGGTTCAGTGAGAGGGAGATCTAGCTCTGACCCTGGCCCCTCCACATGTGCCAGTAGATCACTCAAACTCTTGGAGCCTCGACTTCCTCATTTGTAAAGTGGGGGTACATCAGAATCTCATGAGAAAAGGCAAGTGAAGCTTCTAGCCAGGGCCTCAGACCTATCTAAGTATTTAGTAAATGTTAACTATTGTTCTGTTTTCAGAGAGGACTCTTGAAAAGAGGGAGGGGTGTTGAGTTTTTTGCTTTTTTCTCTTTTCTGGCGTTTCATTCAGAAAAAAAAAAAAGTGTGAGAATGAAGAAGTTGAGTTTGGGTTGGCTCCACCTGATGATGCTTTTACTTTGTCATATGAAAAATGAAGAGTTGATATTGGCATTTTGTAGGTGCTCTGTCCTCTACTTACTTAGGATGCAGGTTTGTTGAAAACAGCCTCTCTGGAAGGATGGGGTCATTGCATCACATCTAAGAATGGCAGCCATCTGCCGTGGGAGCAGCAAGGATTTCAAGAAGTCATTGAAACTTCAGGCTGCAGATGGCACCACGTTAAAGACCCCTGACATTCTTTCTGTTTGTCATCAGAGACCTGCTGGGAAGAGTGAGCATCTGAACATAACAGGACCCAAGGACGGGAGACTGAAGCCTAGAAAGAAAAAGTGACTCAGAGGTCACGTTGATGAGTCAGTGACAATTGCAGGACCTAAAGCCGAGGGTTCCTGATACCCAGGTCAGGGGAAATAATGACTGTAACCACCGGATAACTATTGGTTATCCTCAAAATCTCTCCTTCCTCTTGCCATAAGCCATATAAATTCCCTTTCTCACTACCACCCTATATATGGCCCTCTGAAGGGGCAGTTGCTGGTCTCACCCAACCACTGAAGGATAGGAATTCACTCCCTTCTGAAGATTCAGTTTATTAGAAGCCACCTACCCCCTCCCCAAATGTCAACATTTGTAGATCTTCCTATTGTCACTCTCTTTTCCATGAATTGAAGCCACATCTCTTGCTGGAGTTCTCAGAGTAGCCACCCTCCTAAGCTGGTGAGTTGGAGGGCTGGAGGTCTCACTGTGAGTGCCTCGACTTCCTCCTAAGGCTCTTGTTTCCAGCCTGGTGCCACAGACAGCCCTCCATCATACCTGAAGCCTCCTGCTCCTTGGATTCCATTTTTCTAGAGAATAAACCCATGTCCCGAGGGCTGGGGAGGGTGGTTGCCTGGTTGCTCTGAGTGGGGTGGATCTCTTATCCTCCTGAACCTTCTTGGGGTTGGAGGAGAAGGCAGCCATTTGGGGTCCCCAACTGGCTGGCTTCTCCTGGACATTCTTATCTCGGGGTCCTTGAGCTCTGACCACCTCTGCAGAGTCCATTCTGCTCTTTACTTTGCTTTCCATCTTCCCAAACTTTTGTGTCACATCTCAGCCACTTGTGTCTCCTCTCCCATTTGTTGTCCTTTTGGGCTTTTGGGTTTTTTTGTTTCTTTCTCACAATACTAGCAGGTTTTGGAAAGAAGCAGACATCAGCGTATCTGTTACCTACCTCCTGGATGTCAGTACCCTCCCCCTTTCTATATGTTGTCCAAAACTTCATCTCTCTTAGTACGAGGCTCTAATATGGATCTAAAGCCCAGTGAGTAGCGACTGACCAGGGATGACTGTAGTTTATTATGATTATAATTATGAATATAATTTGGGTATTGGGGATCTTGACCTTCAGCTACAGAGAATGGGTTAAGAAAATCGCTCAGTACTGATGTGTGCATTACCCCCAGCAAGGAACACACCATATGTCCAGTCACTACCAAGAACTTTCCAAATAACAAATTCAGGTTTTGTGTTATCACCAAAAATTAACCTCACAATCATGTTTATGAAAGTGTTCTGAAAATGAAATGCACCACTCTGAAATCAATGGATGGAAATCAATGAGAACTCTGGGGGAGAGGTGGATTTGCGTGTTCTTCTGTAGCTGAGCACTTGCAGGGAGGAAGTGCTGAACCTCTCTCTCAGTGCTTGTGTTTTTTAAATGCATAAACCAGCAGCAGAAGGCTTTCCCACACGTGTGCACATATCAGGGATGCAGGAAAACAAACGTGTGTTTAGTGTTAACGTACGGTAGTGGATTTTTGTGACTACAGCATGTTTGCAGTAAAAATATTTCAAGGCAAGACGCTTTTCAAAACCCTGAGAAATTAAAGTTAAGTGAATGGTGCATATTCTCTTTTGGCAAGGACTAAAATTCTCCATTAACAAATAAATATATTAGCCTGTCAGTATAATTTTTCCACCACCTGATGTATTTTAGTTGATACTACATTATTCCTGGGTACTGACATGCATAATTGTTACTGAAGGGAGTCACTAATAGTGTATTCAGAATTGATGACTGATTTACATACCTTAAACTGAAAGGTGAGACCAAAAATTTTGGCATTTCCCCCTCCCCCATTCCTCCAGTGAGAGATTATAAATTGAGTTTATAATTGAGTTTTTGCTTTACTACAACTACTGTTCAGCCTTGAGAAAACGTAGCTAACGGTAATGTCGACTTCAGCGTGAGATAGCCCCGTGGACTTCATTCAGAAAGTGCTGGATTCTAGAAATATCTGAAGGGCCCAGTGGTAAATCTCTGCCTCTTGACATAGTTCTTTAAGCGGGTGGATCTGGTTCAGTATTGTTCAATTAATGGTTGTTTCCTACGATCCTTTAATGGATTCTGAGAATGTTGTTATATCTCTTCTCCAGTCTGTTTGGCCACCTTTCCAGTTTGGGTACATCTCAAGTTTTATGTGTATGTGCTTGAAGAAAGAACCAGAGACTGATGTCTTTCTGTGTCCCACCTCTTGGGTTTTGTTAGCACCCCGCCAATGAGACAGTGCCTCATGGTTAATAGCCAAAGGAGAAGCAGCTGCATTTGTATTCTGAGTTTGTGTCCTTGTGCGAGCAAAACTGGCAATTTAAGGACGATGGAAAAGGGCATACACTTAAAGACATAAGATGAGTTTTGCAAGCTGTCTATAAAATACAAACCCTTTTGATTTTGAAGCCACTATATAACCAGCAGAAGCTAAACAAAAAATAAAGGCAAACAAGCAGTGTTTCTCTCTCTTAAACATCATCCCAAATAACTGGTTTAACCAGTTTCTCCACCAGTCTATTGATCAGTTGCTCTGGCCTTGTAAAAAAAAAAAACCCTTGGCTTTAAAATAGCTGGATTTAATGGCAGGGGGCCTCAGCCTCTGTCCCTGAAGGCTCTTTTCCTCCAACTCCTTGGAGGGGGAAGCATGATTAATTTCTCCCCCTTCCTGATGATAGGCAAGATCGGCAGGCCATGGGTACCCCTGTGCCAGCACACCTGAATTCAGGGGGCAGCTCCCCAGACAATTGCCCTCTTGTTCCTTAGTCTCTTGGGCCTGGGGAGCAGTGAGGGTGAAAGGGTAATGAATTCCTCTAGGTGGTGATAAGAGCTACATTCCAAGAGGATTAACCAGCTTCTAGGAGGAAGAAACTGAAAAAGCGAGGGAAGGGAGACACCCACACTGATGCACAAACATAGACGCACAGTGAGCTTTTTCCAGTGTGCTCAAAACCACATTCCGATTTTAGCTGTCAGAAAGTGCAGCTACTTTGACAAGAGCGTCTACATGCTTTAAAAGGCTTGGGAGCATCTTGGTTTGCTGAAGGGAATTGTGGTCATATCCTCCGCTTCGCCGTAACAATTACATCTGGTGACTATCACGACCTCCTCCTTGATCAAGATGCAGAAACATTTTCCGAATACCTTGATTTCAGAGTTTTCAACCTAGAGGAGCAGAGGAGGGGAAGAAAAAGTTCACTTAATTCATGAACCACATCTGAGAATGGTTCTGTCAATAGAAATTTGGCCCCAGGGGATCCCTGGGTGGTGCAGCAGTTTGGCGCCTGCCTTTGGCCCAGGGCGCGATCCTGGAAACCTGGGATCGAATCCCACGTCGGGCTCCCAGTGCATGGAGCCTGCTTCTCCCTCTGCCTATGTCTCTGCCTCTCTCTCTCTGTGTGACTATCATAAATAAATAAAAATTAAAAAAAAAATTGGCCCCATTTAAATGTTCCTCAAATGGCAGGATCACTGCAATGAAATTTGGGATCCTACTTGTGCAACTCAAGTGGAGGCCCCTTGTATGTGCTTCAATGGATATATCTGGTGAAACGTAAAGGCAGTATCATTCCTGTGTGCTAATCGAGGGCCAGAACCAACCCACACACATCTGCCTAGCGATTCCTCACTGCTGTTATGAAAATAAACCTCTCATTTTTTACAGGAAGTCACTGCCCCCAAAGGGGAAAACGAGAGCACATGGCTGTGGTCCTTGATTTCCTCAATCACTTCCAACCCTTTACCACCCCCTACCCCCCGTTGTTGGGATACCCTAAATGTTCAGATTTTAAATCTAAACACCTTCTATCTTGCCATTTCCCCTATTGCATGCACGTGTGTGCGTGCACACACACACACACACACACACACATCGGACTTAGTTTATCTCCACAAAAATAATTCTGAAAGTGTTTGCTAATCAGACACATTTCTTGAGAAATAAACACATCATCAGCTCTTATGGAAGCAATGACTTTTACAAGTACTGTGCTATAGCCTAAACCAGAAATACATCACACTATTGTAGGAAACTACAGCTTTTACATTTTCTTGTCTGAACTCTGCTCCTCTTTTTAGTGAGAAGAGGACATCCATCCCATAAATATCCAAGCAGGGCTTCGGTAGAGAAGCCTGACCCACACTTTGTGTGGCCCAGTCCATCGGAAATCTACCCTCTTGATGTCAGTACAGGCTTAATGAAGTTAAACATTTGCCTAGTGAGTTTGTTTTTGAGAGGAGTCGCTTCAGGAAGGCATGTTGGAACAAATCTAAGCTTAGCTAACCATGAGTAATTCTTTGCCCGTGTCCATAATTTTAACAATGTGAATCATTAGCTCAGACCCTGTTTTTTATCCCAAAGAAGAAAAGATGCATTAGGCAAGACCACGAATTTTAGTGAAGGCTCTTTGTGCTTTAGTAGAAAAGAATGTTGATGTTCCTCACCTTTGTGCAAGGAGATGACTTTAGCCTTGGCCTTGTGACCCTTAAAAAGGAGCCGCAGGTTTTCTGCAGTGTAACCTGCTCTAGTAATGAGCCACATTTGGCCATTTCCATCTTGCTTACGTGCCTTGGTCTCCTGCCTCTGGAGGCCTCACCAAAGTGGGAGGCTAATTATTGACAAGGATTCTTGTTTTGTTTTGTTAAGATTTTATTTATTTATTCATGAGAGACACCGAGTGAGAGGCAGAGAGACACAGGCTGAGGGAGAAGCAGGCTCCCCGCGAGGAGCCCGATGTGGGACTCAATCCCAGGACCCCAGGTTCACACCCTGAGCCAAAGGCAGACTTCAACCATAGACCCACCCAAGGTGTCCCACCAAGGATTCTTGTTAATATCCTTTCTTCCCATTTTGAGGGAAAGTTTGTAGAAAATACAAGTAGCTTTAAATGTATTTTAAAGTGATTTCTGGGATACACAAGAAAATGCTTTTCAATTGAGTTTGTTAGTTATTTGCTATGACCGAACAAACCAGATTTTAGCAACAAAGGCAGTACCTTTGACGTCTTGCCAGGGTTGTGTTTTGTAGCTAAACATGACATTTAGGAAATGTCAACTCTGAATGACTTTTTAAAAAATTGTAGTAAAGTACGGTTGGATATACGTACAATCTCTGATTTACAAGAACTTGACAAACAAGTTTCCAGTGGACATAAAAGGCCGCCCTTCCTCCTTCTCTCTCCCCTTTCAGGATCCCTTTCATTTCTCCTCTTTGCCCTTCCACCCGTCTCCCTCCCATCCCCCTCAGTGTCAGGCCACTTCAAGCACTGCCATGGAAACTGCCTGTGGAAAAACTTGGCTGTTCTGGAAAATGCGTGGTTTCTATAGAAAAAAGTGGAAGAAGAAACTGTGTAATAGGCACAATTGAGCCTGGCCCCAGAGATCACTGCTGGGGAGGACCAAGTGGACTCCCCAGTATTTTCTTTAATGTGGCATGATTCCTTTTTATTCCATTTACTTTCTTTGTCTTAACTTACAAGTTCGTTCGTTCTTTCTTTCTTTCTTTCTTTCTTTCTTTCTTTCTTTCTTTCTTTCTAGCTGCCTTTGAGAGAGTCAAGGAAAACCGCTTTCATTTGGTAGATTGGGCAGGCTATAGTGGCCATACTCATACACAACCCTTGTGTATGTTTAGCGCTTTTTGTCTTACTGTTTACAAAAGATTTCCACACACACATTTGTTCTTCAGCTGCTTTACAAATGGTGAGACAGACTCAGAGAACTTGAAATATTTGAGCTGCTAGAAGCAGAACTAAAAACTGCAAATTTAAATTCTGAATTTAGTTCTCCTTCCATTCCATATTCCATTGTGTGTGTCAGTATTTTTATGCATTATGTTTTTGTATATTCACACACGTGCACACATCTCTGCCTTTTTAAATAGTGGAGCAAACCTGTTTGCAGATGACTAAGAAACAGTACAATTCACAGACTCTCAAACCATCTCTCACCTCGATATTTTGCTATCTTATAAGATCCTTATGCCTAGACGGTGAAAATTAGATAACTGGGCCTTATTTTGAGAGCTTTAGAGATTGAGAATGTTGTGTGTGTCCATAAAACATACTTAAAAACCTGAATGTTAAGATTTTACAAGTTGACTAGGAAATAGCTATGTAACTATTAATTAAAAAATTAATAAAAGTCATGAAATATATCTTTTCAATAACAGGCCTAATCCCAACACTAATAGTATTTTTACGTCTGTGGTTTTGCACTCCTTATGTATAGTAAGTCAGTACACTCTTGGCAAATGGGTATTATTTGTATCTACAAAGTATATTTGAATTCCATACGAGAAAGCCAGGTTCATTAGATATTTTCATGTGTTAACCTTCTGATCAGGGCTTAAATAACACAGTTCTGAAACTGAAAATGATGAAACATGCAGAAAAACACATTTTCCAGGTCTATTTATAGTAATAATAATGATAGTTCTAAACAGATTGTCTCACTGGCAATGAACATACAATGGGGACATGATAAGAGATGAACTGGTGCCATTTTCTGAGATAGAAAATTCTCACATTTTACATAAAGCCAGAAGTAAAAATGGTTCCAAGAAAAAACATGTGTTAAGAATTATAAGTGTTTAGCTTAGAAGGAGGGAAAAAAATTGGGTTATCACAAACATTGCTTTTTTTTCCTCCCAAAGTATAGAAACAGTTTCCATTCTCTGACTCCATGATGTCATACTCTGAAGAAGAAATAGTGAAGGAAATGGAATTATGCAAATCAATGACAAACTTGGTATCAATTAGATTTAAATAGGAAATGAAAATCTGAGCAGTGTGGTAAATATCTACTAAAGCCTTAAAGATCATGGAATTATTATTTGTTAGAATCTTGTTTATGGCTAAAATTGTGTAAAGTTCTACCTAAATATTTTCTCAAACTATAGCATCATCCTCCAGCATTCTTAACAGATGTTGAATTTTTGTTCCATTCATTTTTATTTTATGGCAGGGTTTTGGGGAACATATATTTACCTCTCTAATCTGCCTCACTTATAGGTTACTGCTATTGCTGATGGTCATCCCAATGGCAGTATCTATAGGATTACGTACACTTGGGCTCTGCTGCAGCCTTTAGCATTGCTGGCTAAGTGAGACCACTAAGAAATGAAGCCAACCCCCCAGTGACATGCAAAGACTTCTCCCTATCTGAACCTGACAGAAGTTCATAGGCTCTAAATCTCGGCTCACCCTCTCACTTTCTTTGGAGACTGGTAGGCAGTTATGGAGGCCAGCAACTTCTGCCTTTCGAAAAACCTGGAAAGAGAGAAAAGCCACTATGTAACTGTTGTGATTTTTTTTTAATGCCTCTTTTCTTAGTTTAAACAGGGTTTGAAAAGCCAACCCAGACCAAATTATTTTTTCCATACTTTGATACATCTTGGCTAAATTTTAAAGCACAGGTTGTATTTTATATAATGAGGACAGGGAAACTTTATTTCCATTTCACACAAAATTCCAAGTACAGTGACTTGGTCTAGGTCCATTTACATGCAAGTAGACCATCATAATGTTAACTGTGAACTAGCATCGGGTTTTAAAGTCTTTGTAGTTAATTTTAGAGCAGCAGTATATACGTGAGAGCAGTACCTGTCTCCAAGTGCATTGCGGACATCATGTTTGAGAGGTGACAAGGATAATCAGTTTGACTTCATAGCTGAAGGCATCCAAGCACAACAGAGCCTGGGAGAGACTTACTTAACCAGAGACAAGGAAACTGCCCTGATGTCAGGCAGCTAATGTCCTGTCACTTGCCAAACATTCCTGCTACAGATTCATGTTCTGAAATTTTCATGAACCAACTAGACGAACAAACTGTGTGGTCTGGATTAAATAATATCTGCTGAAAAAGAAAGGAGTGAAGTTAGCCAGAAGGCCAGATGGCAGCTGTATTTTCTGCAGAACTCTATTTGGAAAGTGAGCTTTATGTAATTTTTGGTCATTTCTTCCTGTCTTAGGAGTCTGCTTTCAGAATAAGTCACACAGGTTTCAAAAAACAAATAGCATAGACATAGGCTTGTCATACAACCCGTCCACACAGCATTCTAGCTATTTGATGAAAAAGCTTGGTTTCCATTTCTTCCAGCATTGTTGTCTATTCTATCCTCTGTCCTTTTTGTTACCACCTCTCTGAATTACCCCAGAGCTCACCTCCACAGCTTACAATACTGTGGAGTTCACATAGAGGAAAAATGGGGCTGAAGAGGTCATGAACTTATCACTAGCTCTTTGTGGTTGACTAACGTTGTTCGCTTATGTGCGGGAAACCAGCAGTTGTCAACTGCATACACACAAATGTGGAGTTTCCTTTTTCTTCAAGGCGGAGTGCCATTTCTTGGCTGTATCTTCCAACAAACTTAGAAAGTAATACCTTGGACTCATGAAAATTTAGTTTCTGTTCCCTGTTTCAGAATTTTCTCCTGTGGTTATAGGGTGAGCTTCAGGCATTTAAACAGGAACAAAAAAGCACCAACTCACGTCCGGATTCCTGAACCATAGCAAATCAAGAGAGAGGAAAATATCCAGAAATCAATTAAGGTTGTTCATTTTCCAAATGGTGGGAACATCTCTAGGCATATTTTGTTTCTTCTCTTTCTTCCTTCATTTCTTATTGGTTACCAAGACTTGATCATATTCCTTCTAATTGGCTATTTGTTTCATAGTTTCTTCACCATGATCTCCTTTATCACTCTAGCCAGAGTCTCATGGTCTCATTCTAGACTCTTCAGAGCTGCTCCAACCAAATGCAAATATTGTTCAATCTGCTATGCATCCTAACCCTAGTCTGATCTTCATAAAACATAAAACACGATGGTGTTCACATCTTTAGAGAGGCTAGCCATTCCATAGTTTGTTCTGCAGGAAATGCGATGCAGATGGATATCTCTGCCTAGACCTCATGGCCTGAGTGACCTGCCACCTCCTCTCTTTTCTCTGTCCTCCAAGACCCAACTTCATTTCCCACTGCTTCACATTATGTTGGTTCTGAAGTCAGCGTCTAATGAAAGCCAGCCTGTATCCCATTTCTGTGATGTCTGTTTTTGGAATAAAGTGTTCCAAGAGAAGTCTCACTTGGAATACCCTTCCCTTTTTCCTTCTAGCTCAATAAACACTCATCCACTTTCTCCTTCTAGTTCAGTTCAACACATACTTCCTGAGCATGTGCCATTAAGTAGTGCATGGTGGAGTGCAAGGCTATGTGAAACAGGGTCCCTACAGTACTTGTCTGGTACTTAAAGTCTAGACCAGCAGGCTACAGAGTGGAGTGCTCAAAATAATCCACTGGGGTTATTTTGAGCACTCCAGGAAGAATGTACTGGAACTTATATTTACATTTTTTCATGTCATTTTAAATTTCTCTGTGAAGTATATAACATATTAGTACATGGTATTAGGCACATGGTAGACATTTACAGATAAATGGTATACACATATTGTGTATCCATGTGTGAAGCATTTTTACTAATGGAATGAATAATAAAAAAAAATAAAGAGAGCCTCAGGGGCCCCTGGGTGGCTCAGTCATTTGAGTATCTGACTCTTGATTTCGGCTCAGGTCATGATTTCCGGGTCCTAGGATCGAGCCCTGCATCAGGCTCTGTGCTCAGCAGGGAGTCTGCTTGAGATTCTCTCTCTTCCCCTCTCTCTCTGTCCCTCCCCCTGCTCCCCTGCTCTCTCTCTCTCTCTTTCTAAAATAAATAAATAAAATATTGAAAAAAATAGAGCCCCAAATTCAGAACTTTAATTGGGGTTGTAGGAGGTCAGCAATTTGGCCCACTCCAATCCATTTATTCTCCATTTAAAAAATAATTTGCTAATCCTCTACAGTGTGCCAAGCAGTGTGGAGAGAGAGAGAAGTCAAGTAAGAGATCAAAATCTCAGCTATATTTCTGACAGATGCTCACTGGAAAATGTGGCTTTATATCAGAGCCAGGATGATTAGATAATACTTTACTCTTGCAGTAAGCACACCCAGTCATAGGCAACATGGGACATTATAGGACATTTTCTACCTCCCTCTTCTTAGCCCAAAGCTTACTGGACCAGGAGCAGCTAAGAAGTCACTCTGTTAGAAAGATCCTAACAGAGGGGAGAGTATGGGGCATGCTCAGATTTTTTTAAATGCACCTATGAGATAAGCCGCTTCCTCATGGGGGAGAGAAAGTAGGCAGCAGGTGGAAAGAGGTCACAGTGTTTCTATAATATGCAGGTCCCTTCTGATAAGTACGCCACTTTTGTTCAGCTTTTATCACCTCCTAATAAGTAAGATTTTCTGTTGTTTTGAACGTATCTCCCTAAAAAAGAGCACTCTTTTCACCAAAAGTATAAGCAAAACACATAAAACTTGATGACGGGATTTTGAATTGTGTGCTTGAAGGCCTAAAATGTATCTGGACTGAGGCCTGGAACCTGATGCCATTATATGGCCCTTCCCCAGAATTCACTACTTGATTTCTTAACCCTGCATTAAGAACACAAAGTGTGTGTGTGTGTGTGTGTGTGTGTGTGTGTGTGTGTGTGTGTGTGTGTTTGAAAAGAATGGTGTGGCTGTCAGTTTCATCTGACTAACTTGTGACACTCCTTTCCTAGCTCTATCCCTCTATTCCTCATCATGTGTGCACAAAAGCGCACACACACATCCACACACAGGATTTCCTACAGTTAAATTTTGCAATTTTTGGCACGTTATGGAATCAAAAACATGGGTGAAGCCATGTGGTCCTGGGGGGGAAAAAAGCAAAGAACGACAAAACTTGTTGCTTCTCAATGCTAAGCACAAGGTAATTTAGTGTCATTCTAGAAAGAGAGAGGAAGGGAGAAAGAGAAGATGCATTGGAAGGACATCTCGTCTTGGAGTGAGGGACTTTGTTGAGGTCCATTCTAGTCCATCCTCATTCCTCCTGCCTGACCTCCTAGGGCAAAACTCTAACATGACCTTCTGGAAGATTAAAATCTATCCAGTTTTTAAATATCTACAGAGAAAGATTTCACAATTTCCCTCAATAACTAATTCAAATGATTAAAATATAGGTTTAGAGAACACCACAAACTGCCCAGGCATTCTTGCTTCAGTTTAAAATGGTTTTCTTTCAGTACTGGGAGAGACAATTCATCACCATCCCTCGTGTGATATCATGGTATTAAGTTGACCACTAGATTTACAACTGAATAAGCCAATCCAATGCCATCATATACCTCCTTTTGTTTACTTTGAATCGTCTACATGGTGTCTCTGTCTTCTTCAATTTTCTGCACCCTGCTTTAGATGTGGAAACTAAATAAAAGGATTGTATGATGGTTTCCATGTGCTTATCCAAACTAGTCAGCTTAAAAAAAAAAAAAAACAATGCTAATTTAAAATCAGCTTTTTGCCTGTCCCTTTTGATTTCTTCGGGGTATTGGTGATGTGGAAAACAAAGGCAGAAGAGAGATTATTAAATTTCCTTACTACCTACAGCCCATTGACAAGTCCTTGAAACAGGCTGAGTGACATTCCTCTAGGGGCTCAACTGCCTTGATGTTGATACTTTGCTAAGGGCAAGAGGCAGTCCGATCCCCAGGACCCTGCCAGTCTACCTTAACATATAAAAATTCCTTTGGAAACTTCCTTTATCTCTGCCCTCCAAGATACATGCTGGCAGTCATCCCCCAAGCATCTGACCCATCGATATACATCTGAAGGGTCTCATGACTGACTTTTTACTAAACAATAATAAATGACCTTTCGTAATAATAACTAGCCCCTTTGGGATCCTGGAAACCTTATTTCCAAAATCCCTGAGAGTTTTACGCTCTCCTCAACCCCCTCCCAATTTGAAACTATAGAACCAGCCACTCCTCATGACCCTAGTGCAGCTCCTTCTGCAGGGTCCTCCCCCCTACTTTAATAAAAAACCACCTCTTTTGCACCAAAGACGTCTCAAGAATTCTTTCTTGGCTGTCAGCTTCAAACCCTAACGTCCTTCCTACGTCATTAGGACATTTATACATAGTTCTTTAGATTACCAGAAATCTTCTTAATCCAAAAATGTGAATGCTGGAAATTTCAAGGTCAGGGAAGGAAATTTTTGAGCAGATCTTAGTTAGGATACCTATTTGGCTTCTGAGATAAAAACAAAACAACAGTGGCTTTAAAATGTAAAGATCAGTTTCTCCCTGTGAAAGTGTCCACAGCGTGCAGGCTGACGTAGAGGCTCCACAGTCAAGGGGACTCATCTTCTTACCTCGTTGCTCTGCTCTCTTGTCCTGATGGCTTCCATTTCAAGATATTGTCACATTTGAGCCAACAAAAGAGTGCAAGAGGAAGAGAAAACCACACCTTTGTTTTTAAGGGGACAACCAGAAGCTGTGCATCTCCCTTCTGTCCACATCCCACCCGCCAGCACGTAGCTGCATGAACATACTAAGCTATAAGGGAGGCTGGGAATGATGCCAGGTGGTCTCGTGCCCAGGTAGGACTTCAAAGCTGTATTACCAAAGAAAGAAGGAGGGGATAGATGATGGGGGTAACAGCCCTGCCTCTGGCTCTGTCGATCCAGCCTGAGAAGCACGTTTTGACCATGACTGCAGCCAGGAGACCTTTAAGTAGTGTAGAAAATACCTAAGGATATGAAGAAGGAGAAAATCCTGCTGTCCAGTAAGAGCCCAGACCACTGGAGAAGATTTGTGTTTCAGGCTAGCGGATCTCAGGCCTGGCCTTCAATCTCCTGCTACTAGAAATGAAGTTGAAGCTTAATTAACTCCAAGAATACTTTGGCTACTGTACCACCTAATTAAAATATATTATCTAAGTGAGGTTTCCAAACTAAATAGGTTCAATATAAAACCAAGGTCACAACTTTGCCTGGTTACTCTCATATCAGGCCACAGAAGACACGCTGCTCTGTCGCTCCTTGATCTAGATCATCGTGTTAGTCTAAAGTATTGCTACACTTCCACGAAAGGGGCACAAACATGTATCTGAGGCTTGTAATAAAAAAGATATAAAACTTTTCAAATGCCAGTAAATGAAAATTTTAAGTTAAAAAACAAATTGTACTACTGCTACCACTCCCCTTGTAAGATCTGTATTACTTTAAGAATGTTCTAGGAAAATACCCATAAAAAGACATTTTGCTGATTACAATGCTATACATATTCCATCTGGGACTTGCAAGTTCTATTTGTTTACTCGATTAACCAGGCGCTTTTTCCTGTTAGTGTCCACATTCGTCTTTTTCAAATGTAACCCTGGTTTTCATCTCAGCCTGACAAGACCAACCTGGATTTTGACAGTCACACTGATTTTTATCTATTTAAACTGCTAGAAGCAAAATCTGATTTTGTTCCTGGCTTTTGTTATTGAGAAAAGTAATAAAAACCAAGGCGGAATTAGATCAGGAACATCCATTATTTTAACCAGGAACAAAAAATAAATATATAGCTCTACCTAAGTATTGGATTAATTTAAGTATATGGGGGATATTAAAAATTGCATTTAAAATGTGTTTCTCAGCTGATCACTTATTTGACATACAAATTTAACACTTCTATTGTCTGATGTAGGAATAATAATATAATAATAATGAAAATTCTCATGTGTTGAGTTCTCAGTATGTACCTTCCCAGCACAAATTTCTGTGTGCTCAGTGCCTAAGCCTCGAATCAGTCCTATCCAATCTGCATGGCTGCTAACAAAGCAGAGGAAGGAACTTTGGGTGGAAGATAAACAACAGGTTCTACCTCAATTAATGCTCCCAATGGAATAGACTATGCATTCTCATCAAAGGCTACATTGCCTGCAAGGGGGTGAAAATTCATTCTTGAAGAGTGAAGGAGTCAGATATTATGGCTGAAGTCAGATTGGGCGGGGAGGAGATGTGACAGTGGAAGAGTGGCCAGAGAGAAGCTACAATGCTGACTTTGAAGATGGACGGGGACAGGAGCTAAAGCATAGAGATGAACTCCAGAATCTGGAGTTCCAGATCCTCCTCCAGAACTTCCAGAGTTGAATGCAGCCCTGATGACACCTTGGTTTTAACCCAGTGAGATCCGTGTTGGACTCCTGACCTACAGAACTGTAAGATAATAAATTTGTATTCCTTGAAGCCACTAACTTTGTGCTAATCTGCAATAGCAAGCTAATACCCCAGTTTCCTGTCTAGAAGAATAGAATGATCTATGTCACAGGTTTTTTGGTAAGCATTAAATAAAATAGTCCACGAAAAGCACTTAGCATAGGGAGCATAGTGACATCCTGACCTTGCCAGTGCTTGGATGGTCAAGGTTTGCACTCAGAGTGCACTTTTCCCATGTTTATGTTGCTGATAGACCTCTTTCTTTCTTTCTTTTTTTAAAGATTTTACTTATTTATTCATGAGAGACACAGAGAGAGAGAGAGAGGCAGAGACACAGGCAGAGGGAGAAGCAGGCACCATGCAGGGAGTCCGACGTGGAACTTGCTCCCAGGGCCCCAGGATCACGCCCTGGGCCGAAGGCAGATGCTCAACTGCTGAGCCACCCAGGGATGCCTGACCTCTTTCTTTATATCAGTGACAACAGTCAAGTTTTATACTGGCCCTGTCACTTTAAAAAGATTCTGTAGATTTCTCCTTAGATTCATGATACATGATTTTATATTTCAATTATGGGAAATGCCTTTTATTAACTTCTGTGAACAACCAATCCTTAGGTCCTCCCCCAAAGCTGTTCCCCTGTGTCTTCCCCCTCTCTGCCCTGTCTGAAGAAATGCCTGCAGCCTTGGTGGGGTCTGTGGAGAGGTGAGAGAGCAAATCCCCAGCAGTAGCAGAGAGGAGAGAAGGGCCAGCTACCAAGCACCCCAGTAAGGGAGAGGGAGCACCAGGGGAGGCTGCCCTTTCTGAGAGAGGCTTTCCAAGTTAGAGCCTGACTGGCCTGGGAAGGCTGAACCTCGGCTGTATTGTTTTCTTTTCTTAACTTTAAGGAAGTGTGTGTGTTTTCATTCTTGCTTTTTTAACAACCAGGACAATCCCCGCTGAAAATGAGAATCTTTGCAATGAACATTCGCTGACTTGCTTCATTAAGTCAGTTGGGTAGAGCCTAGTGTAAATGAAGTGAAGTCCACAGGTTTTTCTCTATCTTTGTTGAGTCAATTATTTTCACAGAGAACAGATTTTGCATTATCACAGGAAAAGAACCTAACAGCATTATATTCCTACTACCCGAGTGTTAAAACTGTGTGTGTTTACATATGTTATCTTTTAACTCACAGCATTGCTGTGAAATAGAAATTATTACTCTCATTTCCTGCTGAGGAAGAGGGAGTGTCTTCACGGTATCATTATGAAGTAAATCAATAGGTATTATTACTCCTGTTGTTAGCCAGGAGCCCAGGGGCTCAGGGAGGGTGGCATCTGTACTGGTTTGGCTGGGACAGCAATGTGGCTGTTGTCTGGGGCTGCTGCTAGCTGGTTGCCCAGGCAGGACCTGTTCCTGAAGCCATGTTTCAATGCCTGGTTGTTAGTCTTTAAGATCCATGTATTAGACTTCGTCTGTGAGCTGAGAGATGCTCAGATTCTACAGTGATACACTCAGGCTAACGAAGTTTTAATAAGGATAATGAGCCGGCCTTTATTTTTAGGGCATTTCTTTCTTTCTAAGGACCAGGACATCCCCTTTCCAATATTAAGGGCTCATGGACTTCTCTTGCTCCCCACACCAGTCTGATCCCTGCACTGCCCTAGCATTCTTTCTGAAATGTGCATCTGGCCTTTCCCCTCCCTTGCTTGTGGCTTTCAGGGGCTCCTTGCTAACCTCAGGATAAGGCTGAGGCTCTACATCCTATTCACAGACTTCTCTTTATGTAGATTCATCTCCTCTTCTGGTTCTCGGATACTGAGCACCAGGCCTGAACATCTTTTGCACCTGGGCTTTGGTGAATTCCAGTCCCTCTGCTGAGATCATGTTCTCCCTTTTCATTCCCTCTTCGCTGCACCCCATTCATCTGAATAATCAGGGTCCAACTTAGATCTAACATCCATCTTAAAGCTTTCCTTGAACCTCTTAATGTTACTTATTTACCCCCCGACCCTCCACCCCAGTCAAAATGCTCTAATAAAATCTTGTACTTCCTCTGTAATAGTGTGTGCTGACTCGTGTCCCGTTTACCTGTCTGGTAACCCTCACCAGAATCAAAGTTCCCTGAGGCCAGGGTTTGTATTCCACTCACTGTTTTTCTAGTACTTGGCACAAGTCTACGCATGTAGGAAGTTCTTGGTAAAATGTTCTCAAATGAATAAGGAACAGAAGACCTACATTCAAGTCCTGGGCCTGCTGCTTTCTAGTTGTGACTAGAAAGTTGACTTTGGACAAGTTCCTCATACACTTAGGGTCTTGGTTTCCAAATTTAAAAAAAGAAATTTTACTGAGATGTTATGAAGTTCTTTTCAAGCATGAACATACTGGGATTCTAATGCAACTCATTAGCCATCCAGAAACCATAAATCAGCAATCATGTCTTGCAAATGAGAAGCTGGGAGCATTGCCATGGACTTAATTTCTTGAACATGGATTGATTATTTCATTCCATCCACTTATACACATTAATGGTCAACAGATTCATACTTGTTCTTATGTTGGTGTTTTTGTTCTTGACCCAAGGGTTTATTTTCTTCAGGATACTCTCTTCATTTTATACACATCTGAAAAGAGCCCCTTAAGCCCGAGAAAATAATAAAGCCTGTTTATATCTACTTTTTTGTTCTTATGTCCATCTGTTTTTACCCAGAGGGAGTTAATGAAACTTATTGCTGTACTAAGAATTTCAAGTGAAGGTAATTTGAAAAACTGTTAGATGAGAAACTGTAGTCTCAAATAAGAAACAAAATCTGCAAATTTTGCTGATTTTCGTGGACTTGAGTTGGTAATAGATCTAATACCATATATAACTGTGTGAAAATAGAGATGCCTGGGTGGCTCAGTGGTTGAGCGTCTGTCTGCCTTTGGCTCGGGTCGTGATCCCAGGATCCTGGGATCGAGTCCCGCATCAGGCTCCCACGGGGAGCCTGCTTCTCCCTCTGCCTGTGTCTCTGCCTCTCTTTATGTGCCTCTCATGAATAAATAAATAAAATTTAAAAATATTTGATATGAAAATAAAAGGAAAAAAGAGAACATGCCAGCAGCAAAAGTGTTAATGTCAAATGTCAAATGTAAACCATTGCAGTAATTCACATGCAGTAACTTTACTTTCCTGGTGAAGGAATCCATGTCAAACTAGGGGTTATCTGTGCTTATACACTTTGGAAGTTGCTTCCTTCTATGTTCCCAGCACTAATTATCATAGGAATCAGAATCTAAGTATATCTCAGATACTTGTTGCTAGTAAATTAAACATGTTTAGATATTTCATTCATATTTTCTACATAATAATCTACAGTGGTGGGATCTCTGTGTGGCGCAGCGGTTTGGCGCCTGCCTTTGGCCCAGGGCGTGATCCTGGAGACCCAGGATCGAATCCCACATCGGGCTCCCGGTGCATGGAGCCTGCTTCTCCTTCTGCCTGTGTCTCTGCCTCTCTCTCTCTCTCTCTCTCTCTCTCTCTCTCTCTCTCTCTCTCTCGCTATGTGACTATCATAAATAAATAAAAATAAAAAAAATAATCTACA
Source organism: Nyctereutes procyonoides (assembly GCF_905146905.1). Lineage (NCBI taxonomy): Eukaryota > Metazoa > Chordata > Mammalia > Carnivora > Canidae > Nyctereutes > Nyctereutes procyonoides. The sequence goes on from NW_026575132.1 coordinate 9,476,680, forward strand.
GTGGTAATTTACTAAGAGTTTATATAGGTATAATTATTTTTTCCTAAAATTTGCTATATATTTCCTGGTAAATGTGACTAATTCAAACTTGAAAATGATTTTTAACATTTTTTGAAAGTTACTTCTTAACATTATTGCAAAGTCTTGATCAATATTATTAAAATGTTACATCTAATGGGATAAAACATTAGTACTCTACCTAAACCCACTACATGCGATTTTTATTTTCTGCTTTTAATTGAAAGTTTTTCTTGCCCAATGTAGAATTCCTTTTATCTTTGAACAAACCTGTATTTGGCCTAGTTTATAGGTTAATTAGCATCAGGATCTTTTCCCTGTATCTCCATTATTTTTATGCATTGTTGCTTATTTAGCAATCCATGGTGATCTCTGACCTCCTGACTCAGCAAAGCTCACTTCCAGGTCAGGTGGCCATGACCTCTTGTAGACAGAACAGTTTGTTAGCAGCACACCGGGAAAACACCAAAGACAAATGGATTTGTTGTTTCTTTAACAATGAGTTACTCAGAGCTCAAATCACAGCCAATGAAAATTATTTGATGACTCAAATACTTGGTATAGAAACCATGATGAAAATCTATACTTTTCAAGAAAATAAGAATATATCTTTATTTTATATGGAAAATAAATTGTGGTGGTTTATTTGGGAGACAGTTTTTGCATTTGATTACAGATGACTTAAATTACTTTGCAACATCTGAGTGTTGAAAGTGAATTCCAGTTTTTTAGGCTGCATATAGGGTATATGGATGTGTAAATGAAAGTTCAAACCCTAAAAGTTACTGGACACGTGGATGATCCACTAAATAATACTATTAATTTGGCTATATTCTTTAGCACGTTAATTGTTTCCATCATTAAGATCAATGATTTTTTTTTAAGGTTTTATTTATTTATTTTGAGACAGAGAAGGAGCGCAAGCAGGGGGAGGGGCAGAAGGAGAAGGAGAGAGAGAATCCCAAGCAGACTCCCTGCTGAACATGGAGTCCTATGTGGGGCTCAGTCTCACAATCCCGAGATCATGACCTGAGCCAAACCCAAGAGTCTGACGTCCAACCAACTGAGGCACCCAGGCATGCCCCAAGATCAATGATTCTTAATGGCAGGTGATAAATGATGCAGTTCATAAACAGTGTAGTGCTTTGTCTCATAGGTCTGATTTTTAGAAATTACTTAATTTGATATTTCAGTAGCATTATAGGAAAATAAGAATGTTTTCTTTGTCAAAAGATTGAGAAACCTTCCTTTAATTAATCTTCAGTTTAAAAAAAGGTTGGTAAATGGCAGGATTTTTGGCAGAGAAGAAACAAGGAAAATGAGTTGTTCCCGTGCAGCAGGAATCCAGATGTTCCAGGGCAGGCAGAAGTGTGTGTATCTGTAAACCCAAGAGAGGACATGCACTTGTAAAAGGAGGAAGGGAAAAATACAGTGTCCAGGAGAATTTCTTGTGCTCAGTAAGCACTCAGTAAATAGTTTTGAGCGAATAAATGAGCTGAGACCACCCAGCCATATCAAGCAGTGGTATAATTTACTTCTGATATAGCATACAAAAGTGACACAAAAAATAATAAATGGGAGTGACGAGAAACTTAAATTATTTGGGCATCTGCTAGAAGTCTTATTTATGTTCAAAGAAATACAGGGTTTCAGATACCAATTTACCTCATTTTCATCCCTAAGAAGATGAAGGAAATGAAGGGAACTGCTATTTTGGATCTAATTTTAACCAAGAGATTGGTTGGTGGAATAGAAGGAGAAGGAAACTTTATTCACTTATTCAATGAAAGTTGAGCGTCTACTATGTGCCAGACTCTTAGAAGATGGTGACCGTGTCATTTTAGCTTTGTGATAATCAGCGAGCAGGTGATGGATATAGCCAGATATGTATCACAGATATTGGGAGAGAAATTTCAAATTTCAGAGAAGAAATAGATATGATTCTATAGGTTGAGACTCTAGACTAAAGAGATGAGAACCTCAACTCTTAAAACTGTGATTAGGGTTCTTTGAATGTGCTCTCGAAGCTTCTCAAACCTCCCTTCTCAAATTCAGTCTCATACCAGGTCACTATTGCCTTTGTACTCACTTATCTATTTGTTGTGAAACTTTAAGCTTCAAGAGGGCAGCTCTGTATCTGTCATGTTTATCTTTGTATCCTAGTAAATGGGACAGGACTTGGCACATAGCTGATACTCAATAAAGCACATGTATACACTCATACACACACACACACAGGCACACTTCATTGTGTATATAATGAATTAAGCAATAAACAATAATGAAATTCTGATAATCATGAAAGTTTTTCCAAATTATCAAAGATAATGCACACACACACACATACACACACATTTGTTAAGCTGAAGAGTCCACATTTTTTTGAATGATTAGAACTAGAGGTTTGAAAGTTCTAAAAGGGTGAGGAAAAAAGATGGCTATGGCTGCAAAGGGCATACTCAGGTTAACTCGAAATATAAAAGACCATTTAAAGAAAAATGCAAGGACAGGCAAATAACCAAGAACAGATACCAAAGAGAGAGATAATCCCAATAGAATGGTGTCAGGAAGCCTAGAGTTCAGAGTGAGCTGAAGTATGTAAAAAAAATTCTAAAAACAACAAAAGGGACTTAAAAAGCTGGCAAGGAAGCGTCCTACAGAAAATGAAGGTCACAGAATAAACCAGATGTAGAAAATTGGAATGCTTATGATGTCAACTGTGTTGTTCCCATTTTTGATAATGACATAGTTACAATTTCTGTCAAGAGTGGAGTATTATTTTTAGTTGTACTTCTTACTGTAGAATTTTGTTTTACTTCTGTAGAAAAAAGAACAAGAAAAGGACAGGACCTCTGATGAGAAAAACAAAGGACTGTTCAACTCTTCTTATTCTTGGCTTTTAATCAAGGATCATGATCTCCCATCTGATAAGATTAGAATAGAATGAGGGTAAGAGGGAATTGAGGGGGCAGCCCAGGTGGCTCAGCGGTTTAGAGCCGCCTTCAGCCCAGGGTGTGACCCTGGAGATCCGGGATAGGGTCCCGCATCGGGCTCCCTGCATGGAGCCTGCTTCTCCCTCTGCCTGTGTCTCTGCCTCTCTTTCTCTCTGTGTCTCTCATGAATAAATAAATAAAATCTTAAAAAAAAAAAAAGAGAGGGAATTGAGGCTGATGGCAGCGTAATACCAGATGCTTAGCCCTTCCTTGTAGATTGGGGTCTCCTGGCCCAGATTGTAGCCACAGGCCTGAGAACGCTCACACCTATGATTCCCCTGCTCCAACCAGCCATCTTGAGGGAATGTTAGCAAACACAGAATCTCAGCAGAATTTTAGAATTTATTCTGAAATTTTTGGGAACACTCAGAAGAGAAAGCGATCATCATTAGGCACCAATAAGAAATCAAGAGGGACTAAGTGATATTCCTGTTCCGTAGAGAAATTAGAATGCAAGATGAAGAAAATGTGGTAAAGGTGTGTAGGAATATCATCCAGCCAGTTTTCACAGTATCTCAAGATTTTATTGTCGATTTAATAGAGAAATATGAAGGGAATAACAATAGTTAAGTGGCTTCACAAGTAGGTTTGCATAACCAAGCCCAAAGAGTGCTAAAGAATGGGTCCATGTGATCACAGAAAGTGATGTATAGACATTTACTTCTGTTTTATTCTAGGTTTTTCTTTAGCAATGACTTTAACGATGATGAGTTGGATGAAAATAATAGGAATGACAGATACCTGTTGGATTCTTAATGTGTCAAACACTGTTCTATTACTCTGCATTATTAGTTTATTTAATCCTTACAACAATCCTATGTAGTCAATACTTTTATTTCCACTTTATAAATGAGTAAGCTGCAGCACAGAGAGTTTAAGTAACTTCCTCAAGGTCACACATTTCTTAGGTGTCAGAGCTATGATTCAAGCCCAGACTGTTTATTTAATGGCAGAAGTTACATAAATGATATCCTTCAGGCTTGTGAATGACCAAAGTGAAATGTACACCTGAAGTGGAAAGCTGTAGATTTGGTATCCAAAAGAATTCCAATAGACTGGAAAAATTGGCTAAATTAACAAGACAAAATTAATTTAAAGTAAATATATCCTCATGCACTTAAGTTCCCCCTAAAATCAACTGTGAAAGTAAAGATTGGGGAAATGGGACTTACTAATGAATCAAATGAGGAAGTCTTGGGTTTCATTAATAGAGGCTTATTATAACCAAAGTATAGTGTGGTGTAGTTGTCAATGAAATGCAATCTTAGGTTGCATTAAAAGAAGAATAAAACCATTAAATGAATATATATATATGTGTGTGTGTGTGTGTATTGGCACATAACACGATACAACATAATATATGGTATAGATATCATATATACCAGAATGAGAATACACAAAACTATGTCATGTGAGGAATGAATGCTCTCTGAAAAATAAAGTTCTAAAGATCTGACAATACAAAATGTTTTGTCTATAAAATAATTTAGAGATTTATGAAGTCCTTACCAAATCTAGCCTGAATGATCCTGTACTAAAATAGAGAAAGCAAACATAGGACAAATGTGACACATGGAGAAAAATGGTCAGATTTATGGACTATCTGAAAGCATAGCTAGGAGCATTGCATGGGAAATTATAGGAAGGCAGTTGATTCAATTTTACCTAAGAATTTGTTCACAACTAGTCTCATGCAGAAGCCGCTACATTAAAAGGCATGGAGTCCCCATCATGGAATTTGAGCAGACACCAGATGACCACTTAATGAGGGTGTTGGAAAGGAATTGACTTGTAGGTCAGGAAGATGGGAGATCTCTGAGTCCCTTCTAACTTCAGATTCCAGAAGAATGAACAATTACTCAACCTCTCTCTATGAAATAAGGAGTGAGGGATGGATGTTGAGTATTGAAACTGTTCCAGCTTACAGAACTATGGGTAAGTTGAGACCTGGAGATGCGTTCCAGGGGAGTCAGATTGAGTTATGATCCAAATCAAACAAAAAGTCTAAGTTACACAGGAGTTATCCATGCCTTTCTGGTGATAGTTTTCTCTTGATTTTATCTCACTAGTAAGCCACAAATTATTTTCCAACAAAGCCATAGATTTGGAAGCATTTCCAGTCTTGCCTGCAAGCAGGCTTTTTTCCGTGACCATCTCAGATCCTGGGCACAAGGAACCCAAAGAAGTATTTCACTTCTAGGAGTATGCCTCGAAAGTATCAGCTAGACCTAATAACTTGGTTTCAGTATTCATGTCAAGCTTTTAGACAATACACGACTAAAGCAGAATGAGACCAGTCTAGATACTTCATGGGAAACTTAGAGAAAGACGCTGAAGAAAGATTATAAAACTACCTCGTCTCCCCTTTTGGAACCTGAAGTTTCAGAGGGACTCTGAGGCCCCCCATTTTCCTGAATTATAAGTGAATACCCTTTCAGCATCCCACTAAGTGGTCTTCCAGTCTATGCTTGAACAAATCCTGTGCCAGGAAACACGTTACTCTTAATGGCAGCATCTTCCATTTAAAGACACCAGATGTTAATATGACGTGTCAACTATACTTCAATTGAAATTTAAAAATGGGCAGCCCCGGTGGCACAGCGGTTTAGCACCGCCTTGCAGCCCAGTGCGTGATCCTGGAGACCCTGGATCGAGTCCCACGTCAGGCTCCCTGCATGGAGCCTGCTTCTCTCTCTGCCTGTGTCTCTGCCTCTCTCTCTCTCTCTCTCTCTCTCTCTGGATAAATAAAATCTTAAGAAAAAAAAGAAAATTAAAAATGTTTTTAAAATAATAATAAAGATATAAGACGTAATGGGAAGAAGGGAAAGGGAACTCAGGGAGATAATGCAAGTAAAAGAAAGGGTGAGCAGAAAGATGAGAAATGGTTTTGGCAAAGTGTATTCCACCATGATTTGTCCTCACTGGGAAGTGGAGAACAAAATTTAAAACACTGAGAAAACATTGTTCTTCCCATTAATAACTTTTCTATCCCATTTGGCTTTTCTGCCAATCCGGCTTTACAGTTCTGATTATAATTGTTGCAAATACTAAGATTTCCTAACTGGATCGAACCCATTAAGTAGTTTTTAAACAATTTCCTATATTTGCATCAAACCAAAATAATGGCAGCTGTCTAGTAGAATAAGGACAAGCTTGGGAATCAGTTTCAGAGATGTGAGTCCCTGCCTTGCTATTGACTGGCTCTGGGACCTCGGCCTTAACTTCTCTCTGCCCACTTCTCTCATCTATGAAATGAAGATAGTAATACTTACTGTGGGAGCACTGGGAGGACTTGGTGAAATAGACATAAAGGGATAAAACCCAACATGGTGCTTGAGGAATTTTTGTTTTATTTGCTATTGCATTCCCCAGCATCTAGGGTAATGCCTGGCCAAAGGAGATGCTCACTAAATGTTTATTAAGTGAATGAATGAATGAATGAATGAATGAATGAGTCAGTGAGCCAGCTCAGCATATGACCCTTCTTGCTAAAGGCATGGCAGTGTTATCAGACACGAGAAGTCTTTGTAAAGCAAGAGGCTGACTGATTAGTCAGAGGTTTGAAGAAGGAGAATGCTTTGTCACAGATAAATGTATTTTTTCCCATCATGCAGCATAGCTTCAGGATCTTTAAAAAATTAAACCAAAACTCTGAGCTTTGGGTTGTCTTTATAGTCTTTCCTCAGTCCTTCCTTTGTGTTTTCCATGAGGTTGTCTGGAGTGGTCTCATTCTGTCCAGTCATATTTTGTTAGAAGGCTTGAAATGAAAAATGAAACCAACTGAAGTCTGGCTGGCAGCCATTCAGAAATAGACTTTTTTTAAAAAGTAGATTAATTTTCAAAGGCATTTTCCCTCTTTAATACTCAGATTTTTAGGGGATCCCTGGGTGGCGCAGCGGTTTGGCGCCTGCCATTGGCCCGGGGCGCGATCCTGGAGACCCGGGATCGAATCCCACATCGGGCTCCCGGTGCATGGAGCCTGCTTCTCTCTCTGCCTATGTCTCTGCCTCTCTCTCTCTCTCTGTAACTATCATAAACAAATAAAAAAAATTAAAAAAAAATACTCAGATTTTTAGAAGAACCACTTAGTAAAACAAACAAGAGTGTCTTTTCAGTGTCTGGTTATCTCTTTTTCAAGACTGAGTTTGGTAAGTTACATAATATTAACTGTTGGTTATTCCTGGGGTGCAAAGCCAGGTAAAAAATAAAACCAAATGAAATATTTAATTTATGAGTTGCTTTCCTAGAGTGAAGTGAAACTTAGCTGCATAGCTTTTATTTGTTTTAGAGGACATATTTAATATTAGATTAAAGTATATTTTTGCAAAAATAAAGGAAAAAGAATCAAGTTGCATCAAGTTGAAATGGTTAAAAAAAGTCAAGTTTCAATTCGTATCAAAAATAATAGAGAAAATTGAGTTTAGTTTCATTACTCATAACCAAAAATGACAGGGGAGTGGCTCAGAGAATTGGCGTGCAGTGGAGATGGAAAAGAACTCTCTTGTTTGCTAAAAGGAAAACAAAACAAGGATGTTATCTCTTTGCTTCAGTATGAACAAGACAAGTGTGTAATTGAAGCCTCACCATATAACACCTTTCACAAACCAATTTCTGATGTCATCTGATTGCTTACTGCCTGCTAATCTTATCTCTGTTCAAAGCTAATCTTAAAATTATACTGCATTACAGTAAGCTGAACACATTGCATCTATCTGAGGTGCATAGTGGACCCCCAATAAATATTTATCAGTTGACTTCTGTGCACTATGGAGGCAGGCTTTCCTTCTGGCCTTACATGTGACTTACTTGTTTCTGCCAGAGAGGTTTCAATTTTGCTTTTCCTCTTACCTGAAATGCCATGCCCATCATTGTCAGTACTTCCTTAAAATAGTATAAAAGAGCCCCGCCCCTCAGAAGCCCTAATAAAGCCACCTAAACTAAAGCCTCCTTGCCCCTCTGGAAGCCCCATTATAAACATGGTTATAGACATTTCAGAATGGTTTAAGATTCTGCTACTGGCATTCTTATTTCTCTTGGTTCTGACACACCCCCAACTAATGCCCCACAATAGACATCCCTCAAGAATGATTATCATTTCCCATGGGGACACACACGTGTGGACATCCCTCCACATGCAGTGTCCAGCCCATTGGGCCACTGGGGGCACACTCACAGGACATGTTCTCTGGCTGGATAATGAAATTTTTAGCCTTAGTAAAAAAAAAGAAAAAAAAAATTAACAACCCCAATTGCTCGTTTCTGCCAGTCTGCCAAAAATGGGTATAAGTGTCTAAGTGGAATCGAGGCTGTGAGAGATGGATCTTTTTCATCAAACAAGTGATCAAAACCTAATACATTTACACCTGAAAATTGCTTTAAGGTAGATTGGATGACTAACAGAAAGTCTTCCAAAGGGAAATAATATATGGTATTATATTTATTTGAAAGGCCTGTACAATATTTGAACTACTGTACAAAAACCAGTTTTGATTCAATCTTTAGAAAAATGATTTGGAAGAGATTAAACTACATATCGCTGAGGCCTAACAGACATCGTAAGCATTGGGTATTTTCTGGACTTCCCCCAGTGTGAGTTGAGCCACAGGGCAGGCTGGAGCTCAGTGCAAGGAAAGAGGGTGAGGTGTGTGCTCCCACACCTTTCATGCTGTAAACTCAAGGAGTAAGCAGGCTTGCCATGGAAAGGCTTACAAAGAACCCACAGCATACATATGGGTGTATGCAGCAATGAAAATCTGTATCTGTGGGTAGAGTTAACAGGCAAATAAGGTTAGTGGTTAAATGTGGTTACCTTTGGACTGAAAACCAATTAATTTTTGTTTTCTCATATTCCATAGTAAGGGTACAGCTTCAGCCTTTCTCTTTTGGGCAGAGTATAGGTTTTGATGGAGGGGAACTAACTAGAGGGCTGTGATCTGGTTACCCCAACTACAAGACTATATGTGCAGAAGAAATAAAATAAGTAGAAGACATTGAGGAAGTTACCTGGTTAAAGAGATGGGACACCTGGGGTTTGATATAGAAAGATGTGGAGGACTTCAGTGCTCATGGTTGGACCTTGACCCTGAGAATGACCATAATATTACAGATTAGGCATACGGGCTGGGGAGGGGGATAGGGAGTGGATTGGAGGGTATGTAAAGTGACGTGGCTAGAAGAGCATTGGACAGTGCTGGTTTTCATGGTGGTGTATAAAGTGATAACCCAGTCTTCGATGTTGAGAACCGGGGAATTTCTTGCAATCAAGAAAGGTAAAATAAAATAAGAGGACATTCCTTGATCTCCATGTCTTTACTGAACATTTAATTGTCTAAGGCACTCTTCTACACTACTACTTTGGAAAAAAGGAAGAAGTGGAATTTATCAGAGATAGGCTTTTTAAAGGGAAGGAGTTCTTTTTGTAATTCATTGAATCTTTTAATATCTTATATATTTGAAGTGCTTTAAAAGTCTTTATTTTCTCATCATAGCATATTTCAGATGGCAAATTTTTATTTTTTATTATAGTTAGAAACTGAAAGAAAATTTACTAAGATAGTAAATATGACCTGTAGAATTTTTAGCATATCATAAACTGGTCAGAATGAGTTTTTTTATTATCAGTGATTGCATTAGAATAAACTCAAGGGCATTAAAATCATATTAATTCTCTCTTTTATCCATCTTAATATGGTTACTTGAAATCAGAAGGTATGAAAGGAGATTTAGTAATTTTTAAGCTGTTCTCTAATTAGCTCTAAGACTTTATTTGAACTTTGCTCTTTCTATATTTTTACTGCTTATTGTCCTCTGAAGACAGGTACCTTAGCTATGAATTTGGTCACCAGAGCACCTATCACATCTGGTTAGCCACATGGCCAGAAACTGACTGCATGGGTTTCCAAGCTGTTCTGCTGGGAGGAGGTATTCATGAAAAAGAACACAAAAAACAAATGACCCTTTGGGCACAGTCAGAGCTGTGAGAGTTTACATCTTTCTTGGCAATGCTGCAACCAGGCCTCAGTCTGCCACCCACGCCTCTCTGGAGTTGCCCTAGGGTGGCAGTATTCAGGGGAGGGGAGGGCGTAGCCCTGTAAGGGCAATTTGTGGTCAGAAGGTTGCATTTCAAGGGTCAGCCCCATCACTGGCTAGATGTATGGCCGTGACCTCTCAGGCTTAGTTTCTCACTGTAAAATGAAGATTATGGAAAAGCAACCACACAGGCTATAGAGGGATCTAGTGAGATGATTTCTCTATTCATATTTATTTTATAACTCCTACTGTGTGCCAGGCACTGTTTTAATCACTTTTACAAGTCAGAACTCATGCCATCCTCATTACCACCCAATGAGGTCCTTATTATTATCACCCCCATTTTACTGATGAGGAAGCGAAGCCATAGAGAGGTGGGGTAGTCACCCAAATCCCAGAACTACTCAGAGGCAGGATTGGGATTCCAACTTGGTAAATTGTAATTTTTTATTTCCTATCATAAGAGGATAAGTAAGGAAGAATCTGAATAGCAAAAAAATAGGCCGGTTCCTCTCTGCAATTATTTAAGGGCCAAAGGTGCTCTGGATGTTGACAGAAGCACCTTCACTTGTCCACCTGCCTCTACCAGTCTAGTTCGGGGCCGGCTGCGCGGGCTCCTCAGAGGACTTTGCCTGTGGGCGGTTTAACATGGGCTCTGATGGTGGGGATCCCGACAGGCCTGACCCTAAAAAGAAATAGCGCCTTTCTGTGGACATGTTGAACTCACATACTAGTTTTTTTTGAAAATCAAACCAGCAAACAGAGGTAACACATACAAGACTAACTTGCCTATAGGGAGAACAGGTGTTCACAGGTAAGAAGGCCCTCTCCATTTGCCGGGCCCCAGCCCTGGTTATCCCCACCCCCATATGCCTCACATCAGCTTTTCACTGGGAGAGACTGAATGTTCTCCATGAGCATTTCATTCCTCTGGCTGAGAGCATGAGCCCTCATGAAATGGATATACCCATAGATATAGTAGTACAGTATTCATTTAGTGCAGAATTAGCCAACAGATGCTTCCAGTTAGGCCTAGAACCGGGGGACAGGTTTTAGAAGGGGGAGGGGAGACAGCAAGCCTCAGGGTGCAGAGCCAGGAATGTTTGCTAATTGATTGATGCACCTGCACTAGTGTTGCAGGAAGATTAGAAGCCTTTAGCCGATGACTAGACCCAGACCTGACCTTTGGAGCGATCGCTAGAGTCCCAGCCCGTACTGTCTCTCGGCCTCCGAGGCAGCGGAGGGTTTGCAGGGCCCGTCTTCTGGCTCGGCCTTCTCTGAGAGAAGAACGGAGAACTCGGCGTTCACTGACAGGCCTGATGGTGAAAGCTCCGGCCACTTAACAGCCCGTCCTCAGAAGGTGAGTCCCTGTGAGCCGCAGCCGGCTGAGGCCACTCCGGGCCTGAACCTACTCCAGGCCACACCCAGGATCCTGCCACCTACCCTGGTTGCTGACTCCACCTGCATCATGATTGAGATGACTGGTCACAGTAAAAGCTTGTTGATAAAGGTGGCCAGTTGGGGAACAGGGTTGATCTGCCTGTTGAGAAAGCCAGAAGCTCGGGCCTTGGCCTGGGATCCCTGATTTGGAACACACCAGGAGGCCTGAAAAAGTGAGTTGAGGTTGACTTTGTTGGAAAGCCTCAGGAGGAACAGTCACTGGGGCCGCGGGGGCTGGAGTGGAGTAAGGCGGGTGGGCAGGTGTCGGTGCGTTGGAGTGGCTAGACTGCTGGTTGGTTTCTCTCCTGCTGGATGTTGAGGTGCCACCTCAGCTTCCTCATATTCCCTCCCATCCCAAAGCCAGGGCATGTGAGACAGTCATCCTAGACCATCTTTACCCAGTCAGGGCCAGTGCCATTTCAAGGAAGTGGGAAAAACCTTCCTCTGCTACTTTGAGAAAATCATTACGTGTTTACTCAAAGAATTCTGACTTAATGGATTAGGAATATTGCGCGCTTCTTGGAACAGAGGTTTTTGAAACCAGACTCTGCTCTGAAAAGATGATGGTTCCTTTGCCAGGTGTATTCCAGGACAAATGAGCCAGCTTCCCCAGAGCTGGCTTTGAACGTGTGGCTCCTCTTTGCCAAGTTTAGTTAGGATTTCTCTTTGCCAGTCCAGAGTTATGTTGCAGAACTGCAGTGCATGTTTTCTTTGGAGATGCATATCAGTGTTTTCTTTATAAAGTTGCTATAAAAAATTTTAAAAAGCCTACAGCCCCCACTGATGGCAAGCCTGCCTCCAGCCCTCTGCTATGCCTGGTCTCTGCGACGAGACTTGCAAGCAGCCCTTAGTGCTGCTCTGCCCAGAACCTTGAGCCAGCTCACTGCCAACTCTGATTTCCTGAGTCCACACTCTGATTTCCTTCTCCACCTCCTCGTCTGGCTCTTGTCTATGTGTTTGTGTACATGTCTGTCTCTATCCAGTGATGGAAGGAGACAGGAGGTCCAAGTCGAGTGCTCAACTCAGGCACTCATTAGCAGTGGGACTTGAATAAGTAGCTTGTTCTCTACGCTTCCATTCCTTTTTCTATGAATTGAGGATAGCACACTCCATATGGAGTTATGATGAGAATTAAATGAGTTAATACATGCAGAGTGCTTATGCAGCGCCTGATATACAGTAAGAGTTCAGTAAGTGCTGTTTTGTAACCGCTGCCAGCATTCCCAGTAGAGCCTGGCATGTCGTAGGTGTTTAGTGAATGTCTGTCACGTAGTAAGAACAAGCATTGCCCTCTCTGTAGGAACCGCCCATAGCTAGTTGAAGAGCTGGGCACAAGGAAGTAAAGGGAAAGCGTGTACTTTCTCAGCATTGAGGCTGGGAGTCGTCTGTGCATTTGCTGCTCAGCTGTGTGAAGGAGAACTGTGGTTGGTATTTTTGTCCACACCCCTCCGGGATCAGAGATTTGCTCGAGGGCCAGCAGAGGGATGAGGGGAAGCCAGTGTAATCTGTGGGAAGAGAGCCTTTGATGGCATGCTTGGACAGAGTGAAATTTCTCCTTCTGAACCTCATAACACCAGTCACTTCACCTTTCCCAAGGCCTCTCTGAGGATGGGCATGTTTTAAAGACTTGAGCTGACATCATTGCATCTTGAAACATAATTGAACCGCTGGTACAAGTGGGTACTTGTGCCAGGCCCAGGGTCACCCACATCGCTATGGAAACACATGTATGCTTGAAAGCCCGCGATCAGAAGCAGAGCCTTCCAGGAGCCCAGCACCAGGTCACTTTTAGAAAAAGGCATTTATTTATATTCGCAAGCCATCAGAGACCTATGAAATGAAATAATTTCAAATTAAATAGAAAAACCATGCCACAGCTGAATGCTAATAAAGCCTGCCACACGCCCACCCCGTGTGCTCGCAGTGCCTGGGATCTGCTGCATTTATTTTAGTTGCCCTCTGCTCTTTTGCCTCCATTTGCATTCTGCTGCCGCCCGTGGGGAGGTGGTTTGGCTCTTGATGCAAAAATGGTTCATCTTCATTCACACGCATTTGCCAGTACCAGAGTGGAAAAATGCAAAGCGGGGCCTGCTATAGAGTGTGCTTTGTGCTCTTGCTCTCTGTGTCTGTGTGTGCAGCACATACAAGGGCGTCCAATTCGGATGACTCTGCCTCCTACGCCAGTGCTGGGCTGTTGAGTGGAGATGTTCTCCCGTGGAGGCCTGAAACTTGCATCAGCACATCTTGCCCTAGATGTGCTCGAGTGATATTCTAAGTGATTGGGAGCTTTTATCTGCCTCTGGAAGCAGGCCTTTTCAAATAAGTATTGACTGTTAATGACCTGTTTAAATAAAACATTCAATTTTCTTTCTTCTCCGCACAAAGAACTTTGTAGGCAGCGACATTTCTAAACCAGAGGCTAACCCAGCCTTTCAAAAGAGGCAGAGCCTGGGCTCTTAAATGTGAAATTTTTTTCCTGACATTTGCCCTTAAAATGCTTCTCAGCGAAGTTGTTCTAATGGTGAGTTTAGTACATTGAAGTCTCTTTGAATGGAAATGCAACCTTGAGAGGTTTTATTCCCCCTCCAAATTAAACAAAAAAGTCCAGGTAAAGTATCCTTATATTAAATTCATATTTCAGTCACCATTCTCTGTTTCATTGTTTATGTGTCCTCATTCCTAATAATTAAAGGAGCTTTCCTCCAAGGAACGAGGCACTACACAAGAATTTTTATTAAACTGCGGGAATTAAACCACAGAAGAAAGAGCTAAAGCACTCGGAGCATAAGAGACCTCAGTAATTACGACACCAGATAAGGAGCAGCAAAGGATGGAGGGGAAGAGACCAGAGCACAAAACAGAAGAGAGGGATTAAGCAACAGGAAGGTCAAGCACCAGAAACCCCACATAGTGTTAAATTTAGACGAAGTCCCAGTCTTATAAATTTATAAATTTATTCTGAATTGTATAAATGTAGACAAAGCCTTCAGCTGGCATGAAGGTACCCCTGGTTGTACTTGGCGGACTGGACAGTTAGTCCCTGACCAGTTTAAAGGTGATCTTTACAGGGAGACAGCCTAGTACTTTGGAGATGACACCCATGCCTTTTTTTTTTTTTTAAGGCAAATTTTTAACTTTCTGCTGCCTTAGCTGTTGAATGCATCCATCCCAGGGCCCGTACCCTCTTGTACTGAGAGCTGGGAAGGACCACAGTGGTCATGCTCTGAAGGGTAGAGAATGTGTGGCCCCGAGTATGACTGTAGGAATTCAGGACTTGCTTCCCGAATCTGCTCCTTTGACCTATTGATTTCTATGAGCTGTAGGCCCTTGGAAAACAGCAAATTCAGGGAGAAGCTGTGTCTGAATTCCCCTTGGGCAGTTTTGTCAACCAGGTAAGGCTGTTGTGTCCTGTCACAGGAGAGAGAGGAGCCTAGAAGTTGACAGCACATTCAGACACACTTTATCACAAACTATCATACCTCTCATCTTTCCTAAAAATCATTTGCTCTTCCCTGAGAGGCCTACACACACACACCCCTCCCCTTCCCTGGTAAGATGGTATTTAATTCTGAATTCTAAGCCACCTCGGGTGCTTCCCCACTTTTCCTTCGATATCTCCCGTGTCTACACAAGGTACACATGTCAATAAATTTCTGTTTGTTTTTCTCTTGTTCATCTGTCTTCTATTACAGATTAACAAGAGAGCGTGTCAGGTAGGAACTCAGGTAAAATTATTTTTCTTCCCCTGTAACTCCAGCCTCTTGTTCTGTAGCTGGAGACCTGAGGCCCTCATGCTGTATGGTACGGATCTAGAACCTTTCTTCAGATGTCCATCAGGACGAGGCACCCCATGTAGACAGATCTAGTCGAAACTTGCCTGACCTGTTTCTCATTCCCTCAGAACACTGCTCTCTGCTAAGAGCCAATCAACGGCAGAAGAGAAGGAAATAAATTAATCGGTTGTGTTACACCTTCTTCCAGAGGTACCAGCATGCTGTACACCGAGTAAGAATGCAGATGGCTCTTTAAGTTTGGACAGGTTAGGAGCTGGCACTCTGGGCGACTGTTGGACACTCTGCTTTGACTGGGGTTTTTTGCTGCTTGCATCGATCATGTTGAGTAATTGACTCCCCACCCACAAGCTCAGTTCTGAGTCTTCCTCTCTGAGGCACCCATGAAAACGTCTCCAGGGCCACCTTCGTGATCACACGCTGTCTGGGCTGCACCAGAGTCAGATATGTGGACACTTTAATTACTTTAATGTAGAAAGAAGAAGCAGTTAAGCCTTAGACCCTGGAATGTCCTGCAGCCCCTGGGCAGCATCGAGGAGCCTAGGAAACACTTTGTTGGCTCAGGGCCAGCTAAATGCAGCCTTCTACACGCTCCTCCGAGGTAGGAAGCCACAGGAAAGCAGCCATCTCTTAATAACAAGTCCATTCCTGTCCATTCCTGTGTGAGTTGAGTGGTTTTGCACTGCAGTTTGTGTGCCCTGCGTAGACAGGCCCAAGGCACGTGTCCCATGCCTGCCCTGCTTGAGGAGCCAGCGCTCGGACGGCCTCCACTCTCCCGCAGAATTCTTGCGGCACTTCAGCAACAGGCCATGACTTGTTCGTGATGGTTTTGAGGGGCTGTACGCACAATGGCCGTGGGCCCCAAAGTCTCATGGCCCGGGTTTGAGTCCTGGGCCTGCCACTTACCTTGAGACCCAGGCTCAATTATCGAATTCCTGCATCTTGGCTTTCACATGTGCAAAATGGGGGATAATCATCATTTCTGCTTTATAGGGCGAGGGTTAACTGAAAAAAACAATGTTTGTTGAGCACTTAACATAGTGCCTGGCCTTATAAGTGCTCCATAAGTGTGTTAATTATTATTAATAATATGTTGGTGGCCAGATCCATCTTTAATGTAATCTGTGGGAAACTGGGCCCCCATTTACGTGTCTAGGCTTCTGTGAGAGTCTGTGTGTTGTGTGTGGTGGTTGAGATCAAGAAAGAGGCCCTTTCTTAACATTCCCAGGATGGAGACTTGAGAGTAGTGGTTCTCAAAGCCTAGGCCATGTGCCTCTGAATGCCCTGGGGGGGCCACCTAAACAGTGACTGCTGAGCTCCCCACCAGAGCTTTGGCTTCGGTCGGCTAGCGAGAGGTGGACAACTGGTGTTTCTAACAAGTTCCTAGGTGACGCTGATCTCCTCTAGGAATCAAACTGAGAGCAGCTACTCCAGGACAGTGCTTCCCAATAGAAATACAATGTAAGCCACGGTGGTCATTTAATATTTTCTAGTAGCCACCTTTAAAAGAGTAAAAAGAAATGAGCGAAATTCATTTTAATGTTGTATTTTATGTAACCCAGTATGTCAACTATTATCATCTCAACATGTAATAGATAGGAAAAATATTGAGACAGTTTACATTCCTTTTTGTAGTAAGTCTTTGGAATCGAGGGTATGTTTTACAGTCCCTGCACATTCTGGTTCAGCCAGCCACATTCAAATCTGGCTTTGCATGAAAATGACCTGGGGAGTTGCTTTTCTCAGGCCTCAGCCCCCTCATCCCAGTTGGCATTGGGTTCCAGAAAACCCTATTTCTGAAAGCTCCCCAGTTGATCCTGATGATTAGCCAGAAAGCCAAACTGATCCCATCTTCTCCCAACCTGCTCATTTCCCTTTCTGTGCCTTATTGTCGGGATGTCCGCCACTTACCTATCTCCTTCAGCTACATTATGATAATTTATGAAATACTCTATTAACAGCTCCAATTATGCATTATGATCTTTATGCCTTTATAAATTATGGGAGAACTTTGCATAAATGACCTTGAAAAAATTTGCTAAAATCATTATTTTAACATTTTTCTTATGTATTACCTCTGGTTCCCTGAATCCATTTCAAGAAAAGTGATGTAGTACCTGAGCACAGGAAAGTGAATCTAAAAGCAGTAATAGGTTTCAGAGAAACAAAAGTGAAACTTCATTACTGTCTACACAGTAAAACACAAGGGAAACAGGGTCAGAAAGCAATTTGACATTTCAATGTCTTGTTTTCACTTTTTGTGTTGTATATGATTGCCTGAGAATTAGAAATACGTATATTTCTTAAACTCAGAGTTTGGTAGTTGGACAGATTGTCATATGCTGAGTCTCACTGAATTGTATTAATTAGAAATGCTGAAGCATATTTTCCAGAATTTGTTCTATTCAGGTTTTTCATAAAGAATATTTATCTTTGTTATAAACTAATATATTTTCTGACTGGCATTAATGTATATTAAGTAAGATCTCTGCATAATGAGTAGCTCAGTTTGATATAACTTTGTACATGAAGTGACTAGTGGTAACCCTATTTGTGGATTATTAATTTTACACCAGAGAAGTGTATAGATGATATATTGGTGATAAATTGTGGAATTCTTTTCTTTGGATTGATATCTTTTCCTAATAAATTTTTGACTATGGAATATATATATCTAGAATGAAGTGAGAGTTTAATCTGTTATTTCATAAATAAAATTTCAGTCAACAACTTTCTTGATCTTTATTTTCTCTAGGATATATATAAAACTTAGATGATATCTCTGTATGTAATATTATTAACGAAAGCTGAAGTACAACTTTAAGGAAAGGAATTTCAAGCAATACCTAAGCTATTGAAACGTTACATCGATATCAGGAATTTCTGGTTATTTTAATTTTAATTTTGATTGATTGATAGGCACAGAGTATATATTTATGGATCTGAATAATTGGGCTTCAGTAACTGGTAGGTTCTGAGAATACTCTTAAGTGATAGTAGGAATAAGAAACAGAGGCTTTGCCAGGAAGTCAGAGATCCCTGTACATTTCTTATGGATTTAAAGCTCTTTTGATCAAGGTATGTTAGGATATGGGCATCCATCCTGTCTGATAGTGATAAACAAGTACGTGTGGTGACCAGGTGTGACATGAGGGAAATAAGGAGGTCTGTTGGTCCCAAACACCTGTCACTCACAGCATTAGAGGCCTCTTAGGTTAGCTCAGGGGTCTGCAACTCTAAGTTGCCAAACTCTCTGGGTTTATTATTTTGGTGTGTTCTTTACCTAAGTTAAACAATCAAGATTAGATCAAACTGATCTGACTGTCCAGATGGAGTCCATAGCAGAAAACAGAATCCCCAAAGAATAGGAGCACAGCATAGTTTCATTGTCATAGAGGAGAGGAAGTGAGCCCAGGAAGGGTAACGAGCCTCTGATACCAGGCCACTTGGGGTGCGCTTCGCAGTAACCCAGTGGGACTGGTGCCAGACTGAGGGTGTGGACATTTAACACGGGTCCTCAGCTGGTGATCACCCCTGCCCAAACCTTGTCCTGACCGAGAACTCAGTTTGACTGTCTAGCCATTTAAATTCTTAATTCTTTAAGGCAAACCAAATTTAAGTTCTATTTATATTAAAATCCTTCATCTAGTTTCCATAACTGGAACTACAGCTGATTCCCCAATCTCCCTGTTAGGCACCAGCCAGCCAGAAGCCTTGACATAGAGCATTGGAATCCTCCTGGAAGGTAGAGCCTGTAGACGCAGCACTCCACACAGGGGAAAAAAATTAAGAGAATAAAATGGGCCAAGAGCAGCCCCTACAATTATCTTTATCTTAATCTTTTCCATCTGAGAAACCTATAATAGCCCCTTTCTACCCTCAGAGCCGGCTTTTCCTCACACACAAACTCACGTAATTAATCCACTGGCACCACTACCACAGAAGAGTCTTCTTGAGTTAGACGTTGAGGTCAGAGAGAAAGGGAATTGCCGAGGAAATGTATGTAAATATGTATATTAAGTAAAAGAAAGGTATATGTGTGTGTATTGTTCATCTCCAAATACAGCTCACCTTTCAGTGCTGCTACCTCTTCAGATCTCAGAAATGTTCTGTCCTCAATGGAATTCTTCCCTGATTCCTCCGTGGATTAAAACACTCCAGCCTTAGGAAATGCTTCCCACCCAAATCCTAGACATCAAAGCACAACAAAAACAAGACGCTTTTTCTATCCGATTTCACACATCTATAATGGCAAGAGGAGATGTATCCAGAAGATTCAGCTAATCTAGTCTAATGAAAGGAACTGTGGCTCCCAGATCTATCCTAACAAATAGCACTAAATCCATCTGTCACCTTTGAGCCTTCATAGTTCCATAGGTATGACCTGTATCTCCCCCTCCCTCACATCCTCATTGCCACACACACACACACACACACACACACACAAACAGAGTAACATGCAGAAAAATCCACATATGTGCACAGTGTGTGTTTACATGCCAAAACTTCCATTTGAATAAGAAAATCAAACATCCAAATGTTTTCAAATATGATTGTAGACCATTTTGCAGGTATTGTGATGACTGATCAAAGGTTCCACTTTTCATCTATGGCTTATCAACAAAAATGCTTGCTTATTTATCCTTGCACTTCACAGACCATGTCTCTTCACTGTTACAGATCATCAGAAAATAATCCCATTCTCTGTTACTAGTAACTGTCAAGAGTAGCAATAAATGAGAATGAAATTCAGATATTATTTGCTGGCTAGTATTTTTTTTTAAGATTTATTTATTTCAGAGAGAGAGAGAGAATGGTGGGAGGGGCAGAGGGAGAGAAAGAGACTCTCAAGCAGACTCCCCACTGAGCACAGATCCAGACTCAGGACTTGATCTCAGGATTCTAAGATCACGATCTGAGCTGAAGCCCAAGAGTGGGTCATTTAACTGAACTTTGCCCCCCAGGAACCCCCCAGCTAGTATTATTTGCTTTCTTCCATATGCCAAATCAGAGGATACAGAATTTGCAGTCAGTTATGTAAATGGGAACTGTATTCAATGGGATGGACACTCATTGCAGCCCAATATGAGAAGGAGCTGTCTTACTGGAGATTGAGTTCACAGAGTCTCTCCTGCTAGTGTGCCCAAATGCATGTGTTAGTGGCATTATCATTTGGAAACTTATTAACATGAAATCTTACTGTTTATAATATCTGATAATATGTAATAATATATCTATGTGGATTCCTATTTGAGTGGTGATAAAGAATACATATTGCCAAGCTTTCATCCTAAATGAACAAAAGATAATGGATCTGAATTTATGTTTTATTTAACTTATTTAAGACCTAGGTTTAGGGGATCCCTGGGAGGCGCAGCGGTTTGGCGCCTGCCTTTGGCCCAGGGCGCGATCCTGGAGACCCGGGATCGAATCCCACGTCGGGCTCCCGGTGCGTGGAGCCTGCTTCTCCCTCTGCCTGTGTCTCTGCCTCTCTCTCTGTGTGTGTGACTATCATAAATAAATAAAAATTAAAAAAAAAAGACCTAGGTTTAAAAGGAAATGGTGAGGAGAAATCAGAGACTTATTGCAAGTTGTCCCCCAAATGTATCAACTCTAGATACACTCATTGTAGCCTGAGTCAAAAAAGAATGTAAGATAGCGTTTCAGTGGTTCTTGATTGACAAAAAGCATTAATCATGCAAATAGGGAGTATAACGATATCTTGGCCTATCCTGCTGCTAATTTGAACCAATCTGTTTGCCCACTGAACTCATTTATGCTCTATTTCAAAAAGAGATTGAGACTATTAAAGGCTTAAGTCCTGTCTTCCATAGTAATGGTGAAAGATTTAGACCAGATGAAAAGAAAGAAAACACCACCGATTCTTATTAAGAGTACAGATCTTTCCTGAGTGGGTCATTTCACAAAGAAGTTTGGGCTCCAGAGGTGGAAACCCTAAAGAATTTAAGGAAACAGAAAGATTGTGGGCAATTTTAAGACTCCATTTGATAGAGATCATGAATTTATGGTCATTAAAATTATGGTGAAGTCATATATATATATATATGCATATATATATATATATATGCATTTATCTGGAAGGATGTTCATATGTTGATAAGTGAAAAAGCCAGTTTAAAAACTTAGTACATGGGGCACCTGAGTGGCTCCATCAGTTAAGCATCTTCCATTCTGCTCAGGTCATGATCCCAGGGTTCTGGGATGGAGGCCTGCATCCAGGTCCCTGCTTCTCCCTGCTGCGTGTGCTCTCTCTCTCTCCCTCAAATAAATAAAATCTTTTAAAACTGTTATGTACAGTGTTTCTTACGTTTAAATTTGGAATCATTTCTCCTGTTTTCTTCCTTGACTGCTTTCATATAGTTATGTATATGCAGGAAAGACTCAGTAAATGTTTGTTTTATTAACTAGAGGCTAATAAAAACTTTGGGACAGCAAGGATTGGGATGACAATGCTCTGTTAAAATAGGTATGCTTTTCCTCCTCTCACTGTTCTTGACCACCTTTCTTTTACTTAATAAACACAGTTTGGGTGCACACCCATCTGTCCTTGTCATTTTTCACGTCAATACAGTATGAATAAAAGATTTTACATTGCCTTCTAGAGTTATCATAACATGTTTTTAGAACATTTCTAAGACAAATGCTTAGCTTTAAAATATTTTTATATTCTAAAATGGTATTTATGATTATGACTGAATGAAATTGTTTACTGTGTTGGGAGAGAGCATGAAAATAACACATTGAGAAATCAATTTTAAAATTTTAATCTTTTTTTTTCCTTTTTTATAGGGCTTATTCCACTAGAAACAAGATGGCTGAACTCAATACACATGTGAATGTCAAGGAAAAGGTACGATACAGTTATAAATTGGTTATAGAAACTCCAAACTGTGTAGTCTCTAGCTGGTAAAAACTCAGTTACAATGGAAGAAGGGAAAAATGGTTTTAGGGGATATACAGTATGTTTGACAACTAGAAAACCACCCAACAGAAAGAATCATAAGAAGCATTTACTCATTGTGTGTTAAGCATATTACTTTCATTTTCTCACTTAATCTCGACCATAACTCCATGAAGTTAATAGTGTTGTTATTCTCATTTTATAGAGAGAAGAACTGAGATATCAAAAAGTTAAGTAATTAGCCTAAGTTCACATAGCTAGTAAGCTACAGAGCTGGGATTTGAATCCAGGCAGTGCCATCCTACAGCTCATACTCTTAACCACCATGCTGGGTTACATCTGAAGGCTAGGGTATTATGTTACATCTCCAGAATAGCCTCATATAGAGATGTCCACAGCATTGCCTAGTGGTTATGGTGGATAACCTATAATGCTTCTTTCAATGCAGGGAGTTCATGACTCTGAAAATCTCCCCCTTCTCATTATTTGTTGGGGGCTGATTATACTTCAAAGCCCTCCCATGTCTTGTCCTTCTCTGTGAAGGTTCCTCACTGTTAGGGTCAAAACCTCTCACTTTTATATGCTACCGTGCACTATTAGCACTTAATGATCATAAACCGTAGACCATATGAGACCATGGAGACAAATTCGTCCAAGCCATTTATCTGGCACCGTGGAGACTGTAGCACTACAAGAGATTTGTCTGTGGTTGTATGACAGGGTGAGAAGGTCTCTCCACCTTCCACAGGGCCAACTCCCATCCTCCACTAGATTGTGAACTACTTGAGGGCAGGAGTTTGTCTTTCCTGTGTTTGTATCCTCACAGTACCTAAAACACAGAGTGAAGGCTTAGAGAAGTAACATTTGTGGAGTCTTGACTTTTTCCCTTTCATTTGACAAAGAAGTGTTGAACTCTTCCTTCGTGCCAGACACTGTTCTAGATGCTGGGATTATGGCACTGAACATGTAGGTGAGGTTCCTGCTACCATGGAGCTTGCTTTTTAGGGCAGAGAAACAGAGTCCGTATTGAGAACGTATAAATGCATATAGTCATTTCAGACAGTGGTATGATGAGGCTGGCCTGGGGAGGGGGTCTTTAAGATGGGGTTGGTCAAGGCAGCCCTCGCAGAGGAGGGGACACTTGAGCTGAGATGAAGACAACAGGAAAGAAACACCATGCAAAGATCCAGAGACAGAGCAGATAGAAAAGCAAGAGCCTGGAGGTGGGATAATTTGAATGTGTTTGGAGGCCAAGTGGTCAGTGTTGCCAGAGTGTCCGACAGAGGGATGGCGAGGGGGGATGAGATCAGTGAGCACGGCAGGATCCAGTGTTGGTAGTGTTGGCTCTTCTCCTGTGTTGCTGGACCTCCACAGGATCTGTGGGTGTAGTCCAGGGTTCCACAGACTTGCATGAGAAAAAGCACATTTTCGACTTCACTCACATCTAAATGAAATATAGCATCTCCTGCAATCATGAATGCAGGCAAAGGAAGAAAGCCACGGTTGCAGCAGGAGTATCTGCAACTTTCACAACTAGAGGTCACAGATACCTTCATATCAAATTACACTCGTTACAGATATCCTGAAATTTGTTCATGACCACTTCAAAACTACCGTAGTTACTGGAACTTCTGCTGCGTTGTGTTATTCGATGTTAATAGAGGAGCACAGATATTACTGTAGCATGAATTTTTTAAGTTCAACTTTATTTCAGTGTGAATGGTGGTTTCGTTTATAATCATATGTATTTTATTTAAAACTTCACCAGACTGCCAAAGAGGGCCTGTGCCCCAAAAGGTTTAGGATCTGAAATAGCCATGTAGGGCTTTATTGAAAGGGCAAAAGTAGATGCTGAAAGTTTTTAAGCAGGAGCCTGACCTGTGTGATATTTTTTTAGAGCTCACCCTGGCTCTGTCAACTACTATGCTACCTATTTTACAGATCTTCGTATTAAATAACATTCTGAGGACACGGAAGTTTACAGTAAAGTGACTTGGTCAAAGTCAGACTCTCAGGAAATGTGGAGGAGCAGGGAGGGATTCAAACTCACCTGTGTCTGGTTCTAAAGCCTATTTCCTTTCCTCTGCATTTCTGCTTCCCAGAGTTTTCCACCAAAGTACCCTAAGGACACAAAGGAACACACTTGTGACCCCAGGTCTCTGAGAAGATGGCCAAAACCATTTTCTACATCATACAATTTATTTGAAGTCTTTCGTGTTATCTTAGAAGCTAATACAAAGTTTTTAGTTACTATATTCTATAAGATATTCCATATATTATGTTAATACAAAATTATTTTTACTTCTTAAGCATTGAGCAAACAATAGCAGAAAGATGTGCCTCTTTTACATCATGACTTCACATTCTTCCTGACTCACAGTCATAGTCTTAGGTGAGACTGTGCTTCCCAGTTTGAGAAGTTGGGTCTGGCACCACCATGCTGACCCAAGATTGGCCCCTTTCCAAATGTCTGTTGATGAATAGATTGGACAGCTCCTGAAGTTGGATTATGGGAAGGAAAAGCACTTTAAAGAATCAGAGTCATAGTAATCGATTCTTTGCAAAACATGGCTAGTTGGACAGACCAATATGGTGGGCTCAGCAGAAAGAGTGTCTTATTCAAAACAGAGGTGGCATCCAGCCAGTAAGGGAAGGAGGCTCATCTGTCAGCGCCCAGACCACAGAGGTTCAGTGTGAATGCTCCATGTATTGGCTTAGGCGCCACATTCATCCACTTGTCATGATCAATGGCACATATGTGCACGAAGATTAACAGGAGATGGTGTTTCTGCCATCACACTTCAGTAACTTATCAAAATGCTGGCATTATTTTGAAAGAGGGTGACACTTAAATTGTAAATATTATCAATCTGCATGACAATGAAAGTAGAGCTCCTCTAACTTAATTAGTAAATTCCATCTTCCTATACCAAAAGGTTAATAGATTTCTCAACTCAATAAAATAAATCATCATAAACAACAGAAAATTCTGATCATTTATAATTTTACATTGATTTATTTTAGTACATGTATTTCCTTTAGTTATTAGCTTTTATGGCCTTTTTATGATTGGTTTGTTTTTCAATCTGTCACATGAGCAATGACATTTTAGTTTTGAAAATTAAGAATAATAACAACTGTTAAGTCTTAAATTATCAATTATAAGCTTTTACAGACCTGAGAATGGATCTATGCAGTATTCTTATAAAAACCTAGCCAAGCACTGTGGGAAATTAATACTTAACAAAAGCCTTGTGATGAAATGAGTACAGTAGTTACCTCTAGTGGATCCCCTGTTGGATGAATCAAAAAGGAGTAGGTGCTTGGTGAAGAAATCATTTCTGTCCTCGGGAAGCTTTTAGTCCAAAGGAGAAACTAATAATTGAAGGTTTAATATCCAAGACAACTGAAATTTGTAATTGACGCTCTCTGTGGCTATTTTATTTTAAACTATCATTATATTATCGGATTATAAGGATTTAAAATCAAAGTTATCGTTGATTCAAAAGTTCAGTCTCCTTAGTGTGACCTACGTCCTCTGAGATCTGACCCTGTTGTCTTTTACACCTTGTTTATTGCCATTTACCCACATGCCCCCTTCAGCACCACTATCCTGACCTTGAATATTCCTGCCTGGGGGCCTTTGCAAAGGTGGTTTCCTCTATATGGGAGGTGTCCTCCTCAGGAACCTGGCCCTCACTCACCTCCCTTTCAGGAGCTCTTTCAGGGGAATGTCTCCCTTGTCTTCCCTCCTGCCCCATTTGAATTCTCTATCCTCTTGTTCTCCTTTGAGTGGCTGCTTTCTGATCAAAACCATTATTCAGATTGTGATTGTTAGTTGTCTTCTCAGCAAGCAAGGCTTTGTGCTCTTTGGGGGACGGGATTGGGCCTCTCTTATCTTCATATTCTGGGACTTAACACATAGTTGACCCCCAAATACAATTGTATAAATGAATGGAAAATGAATGAATGAACATCCCTACTTGAATAATGAAGTTCTTTAGAGACTATATGTACCATTCACAAAATTTTGCGAAATCTGGAGCCTTCTTAAAAACTAAAATATAGGTTAATGGAATTGTCATCTTATTTACTAGTACTCATCTGGTACTCTCTTTGCTATGAAATAAAGCAAGCCTTGAATTGCTTCTTAAAACAGGAAGTAGGGTTACTTAGGTTGACGGTGGTTTTGCACAAAAAAAGCAGCATCTTTTTAAGACAGTTAGCAAATACAGGTGGCCTCAGATAGGTTTCACCATAACAAATGAGGTCCTTTGGTGAATAAAACTAGTCATCCTGACGTACAAAAAGAAGAAGAAGATGAGGAAGAAGAAGAAGAAGAATCCCACACTCACTTTGTTAAGGAAAGAATACCAGAACAAAATCTTTATGCTAATCAGGGACCTTATATTTGGGACATCTTTGCTTTTTACAACTCTTCTAAATGACATATTTTTTAAGGAGTTCAGTACTAGAAACTCATGGATGAATTAGGAAAGAGGCTCAGTAGTGATCATTATATTATTTCTCATGTGAAATACTTTATTGTCAAGCTAAATTGATTAATAAAATTTTATATGTAATTCTCAACTAAAAAAAATGATTAGAACTGGCAAAGACAAAATAAAATTTCTAGTCAGATATTTTCATGCATTATTATAAGTCAGTTTAAATAGACTATAATTCAGCAATACAATTTGGGGATGGAAAGCAGAGGGGAATCCTTGCTTGTAAAATGGGATTACAAAATAGTATTTACTGACTGTCCAGTAATGGACTGATAACTCATTCCAACAAAGAGTGATCCCCAAGCAACCTTAGGGAACCGTGTATGCTTGGGACGTGATCTCCAGTGAGGTAAGGTCATGGAGTTTGGAGACAGAGGCAGAGATTATCGAGTCACCTAACTTTTCTGGGCCTTGTTTCCTAATCTGTAGATTGGACATGGTAATAATACCACCTAACAAGTCAGCAAATACAATAATAAATTGAGTGTATGAGCTCTTAAACTCTAAAAGATCTTGGGGGAGCTCATCTGTTTTCATTTTATAACATAAAAAATGAAAAAGGAGCTCTAATTAGCATTCTTGTTTGGAACTCAAAATACAAATTTACACAGAACCAAGATTAGAAAAAAATAAATAAAAAAGCCCAAATGAGAAAATGAATATAAAACTGGACTTGACTTTTTCAAACAAACATTTTATAGCTATTGCTGAGCCTCACAAAAAATAAGTGAGGCTGGAAAACAGAATGATATGGCAATGGAGAATAGCTTAGTCTAGAATATCCTTGCTGAGCTGTACCACTTATTGTGAATAGCTTTGAGAGCTCTTAACATTATAGAGGTAAATTGGGCTGTAAACAATAATCATAGAGAGTCATTAAATTGAAGAAGGAAGAAAAGAAAAGGAGGGAAGAGCCTCTAGTCCACCACGAGGACGGAGAGGGGTCATTTCTACAGATGACCGAAATAAACTGTATCCTAAAGTCTGTCCTCAACAGGTGGGCAGATGTCCCATTTTATGACTCTTTTTTCCTATTAAGTGTCTTGATCTACGTTTTACAACGTACTGAAATATAGTTCAAGTCTTTTTTTTTTTTTTAAGATAGTTCAGTTCTTTATGTGGGATGGGGTATGGTCAGAAAAACCTAAGCATTTGATTAAAGAAATTTTAGCAGGGTCAAAGCATCTGTAAAATATTAGCTTCATTTAACAGAGAACTCATTTCATAGGATGTGGGACAATTTTAATGATAGGCTGTTGTGTTTGTTTGTTTAATTCCAGTGTAGTTAACACACAGTGTTATATCAGTTTCAGGTGCATGGTGCACGGTTGTTTTTAAAGACCAAATCATGCCAGCTTTGGGGCAAATCTTAGTTTCATGATTTTGTAGGGATGTGTAAATCAGTTGAGCCCAGTCCTTGGATTCAAACAGCAAAAACACAAACCACACAAACGGCTTCCAGGTTTCACATGGACAGGTTCTTGTCATCATTTTCTCATAGGAAAGGGTCATTAAATTTCCCTTTCAGAGAAAGGAGAAACATTGACAATAGTTATTGCCTAATGCTTATGTACAGAACTGCTGTTATTGTTGCTTGGCAACTAGAAGAGATTTGACAGGGAGTCTAAAGGAACTGAATGAATAAATGGAAATGTCAGCATCAGTTTCAGGGGATAAGAAGAAATTTACTATTGCAGGATTAGCATCACATTGCTTTTTCCAGGCTACATGATTGGAATTCACAGTGTTTCTGTTCTGCTTCTCCTGCCCCCCTCTTTCCAGCCTTTTGCTGGGAAAGGAGCCCCTTTTGCACTGTGGCTGAGAGGTATATGTAACATAGATGGTTAATGCTAAAGTATACAAGGGCACGCCAGAAATTAAAACCTTTGGCAGCAGGGAAAAAGTTACTTCTGTTGGCAATCCCTTGGAATTTATGGGCACTTCAACAATATTCTAGCTGTTTCTCACAATGATCCTTCGTATTAAATTATCCAATTGATAGGGATTTTTTTTTATTTATGATAGAGAGAGAGAGAGAGAGAGAGAGAGAGAGAGAGGCAGAGACATAGGCAGAGGGAGAAGCAGGCTCCATGCACCGGGAGCCTGACGTGGTATTTGATCCCGGGTCTCCAGGATCGCACCCTGGGCCAAAGGCAGGCGCTAAACTGCTGCGCCACCCAGGGATCCCTTGATAGGGATTTTTAAAAAATGACAAGGCTACAGTGGTTTCTTCTCTTCTGACCTTGAGCACTAAAAATCTGTCCAGATATGTTGGATTAGATTAGATTAGATTAGATTAGATCGATTCAGCACTTAAAAGTGTGCTGTTTATGCTGTTATTGAAGCCACTCTTTCTCTGGAAGTCATTCCTCTACAACTTGATTACTTGCTCCTTACAAACACAAATGGACTTGTAATTTAGTTGTGTACTCAAGGGCTCCTGTAATAGTAATATCATAGACTTTATGTCCCTAAAATATTTGTTAATCAATATTTAGCTAAATAAATGAGCCAAGATTCTGTAATGGTGGTTCTCAGCTCCAACCCCAAGAAGGGAGGAGGGAGTGGACCATGCCTCCCTAGTTTGGGGCAAACATTGGAATGTCAGTGGGGAAAAGACAGGACTAATTAGAAAAAGCATATTTGTGTTCCTTTGCGTCCTCCAGGAAGCAGATGCCAGTGTGGAATTAGATGAGCAGGAGATTTCTTGGGGGTAGGGCCGGTGACAGAGTGCTTATAAAAGAGAAGGGAGAGGAAGCATGAGCAAGCAGGAAGCATCTACACACTTCCATGCAGGTCTGGCATCTTTGAAAGAAGAGGGAGAAAAAAGGAAAATCCGGTAGGAAGAGTCTGAGCTTGCAGTGCAGTTTTAAGGACGTTTCTGCTAATAGAGAATCCACTGGCCGAGTCCCACATCCCTTAGAAATGAGTTTCCACTAATACCTGCCACCACAGTCACTGGCTGGGAGCATCCTGTGGGGAGTGTGGCTTGGGTTCCGTTGTGGCTTCCCACAGTGAGAGATTTTCATAGCAGCACAATAATTCAAGAGTATAACATTTTATATTTTAAAAAAATGGAAATACGTATATTTAAATTCAATCATATAAGAGAAAAGCATAAGATTTATATGTTCATTGTAAAGAGTTAATAAAAAGTTTGAGAACCACTGTTAATTAGTAAATTAAAATGCAAACTCCAGTATCCCCCTACCCCCTTAGCAAGCTAAGCCATACTGCCACTGGTATTAGGGAGCCTTAACTTCTTTGGCAAATAATAATATTTTCTATTAAAAATGTATTCTATTTCTAATCACATTTAAAGAAACAAAATATGTTAATTCTGCTGAAAAACTGTGTATCCTTTGGTAGATTGTATAACCTTTCTGGCCTTCAGTTTCTTTATCTGCCAAATGAGAGAATTCATGTAGAGGATTTCCAAATCCCTTTCCAACTCTAATGTTGGAGAAGTTCATAGTCATTCCCACCTTATAGGTATTTTATAAGACCGTCAAAGTGGACTGCATCGTGGGTCAGAGAACATGGAGGCAGTCATGGCTCTGAAACAAATTAGCTGCCTCAGTTCAAATGTAGGACATAACCTTCCTGTACTCAGTTTCTTGTAAAATAAAGAAATTTGATTAAACCAGCTCTAAGGTCCATTTGTGACTCATTGGTAGGGCATTTCTGATGTCACCCTGTCTATAGACCCTTCAGAAGAACTCTGCTTCTCAATCCTTGAAGATAACTGTCAATAAAAATGTATGGAAATGATGATGGGGATCAATTACATAAGCTAAAGTTAATGTTTTTTCTTTTATTGTGGTAAGAACATTTCACACGAGACCTCCTCTCTTTAAGTGTACGATGTGTTTGTTAACCGTAGGCACAGTGCACATCCCTAGGACTGAATCATCTTGCATCATCACTGAAACTTTGTACTCATTGAAAAGCAACTTCCCATTTTCTTTTCTCCCAGTCTCTGGCAACCCCTGTTCTTACTCTTTGCTTCCATATGAGTTTGACTATTTAGATACCTCCGATGAGTGGAATCATGCAGTATTCACCCTCTGTCTGGCTTATTTCACATAGCAGAATGTCCTCAAAGTTCCTCCTTGTTGTCACATATGACGGGAAGTTTCCTTCTTTCTTTGAGGCTGAAGAGTATTCCATCCTATTTACATACCACATCTCTTTATCCACGTATCCATCAGTGGACATTTGTTAATGTTTGGCTTTTTTATTGGCTGAAATTGTAATTTTAGCTATTCAACCAAGACTGAATATGCAAACTAGTTTTAACTCTTTATTACTGCCTTTAGAGGAAAAGCAAACAAATGCATAAAATCATCAGGAAAACAAAATCGGATGATAATATTTATGGATGTTTAAACCAGTATGCCTGTTTTGAATTTGTCAAACCTGTTAGAATTAAAACATAGTATAAAGGTGAACAGCTACTCTTCCCCCGTAGCAAGTGTTCCTGGTTTCCATGGTGTTTAGACAGTCTCCTTACTTCACACCACAGTGAAAAAATATCCAAGGTTGTGATATAATTTAGAGATTAATTTAACTCCTTTATTCTGGTATTGACTAACAGGTAATTAACTTCTTTATTCTGGTATCGATTAAATGGTAATCATGACTTACATCTTCCTGGTTACTCTTTATCTGAAAAGTTCTGTGAATGGGGGGGGGGGAATCCCAGAGGGAGAGTGGACGTTAATAATTCCCTTTTTCCCCCAAGTGGAGACCTTAAATTCCAAAGAAGAGGCGGAAAGCTTTTTACTGAGTATTCCAAGTTAGAAGCAGATCAATTAAAAGCATCTTACTTTTCCATTCTGATTAAAATCTCAAAGACAAAATCCCTTGAAAAAAATAACATTGCCTTTTTTTTTTTCTCACTAATAAGTCGAAATGTGGAATCCACCAGAGAAAGTAGCCAGAGTATTTACCCAAGTCCTAATACTGTGTGGGTGCAACGGGCTGCTGGAAGCATTTCCAGGGGACCCAGGGGCTTGCCCTGGTCTGAATTATGTACAAGTCTAGCTGGTAGTTCTGGGAAAGTATGAGGGGTCAAGCCCAATTACAGTCAACACACAGGTATGTACTGAATCCGTGCTAGCTAAATGGGTAAAATGAAAAGTGTATGAAGCTCTTTGCTCGTCTCCATATGGATGAGAGGGACCACTGCTGCTAATAGCAGCCATTTGATATATATTTTTTAAACCTGGAAGTATCAGATTAAAGGTCAGAATTTGAATTATGAAAAATTTATCATGGACTGAAATTAAAAGATTTAAGACACTTTGGTTATTGGATTTTAATTTCACTATTTCTTTAGATAGGAGAAAAGTCCACATGAGTATCTCTTGCTCTCCAAGTCATCAGGTCATTTCTAAGAATTAAAGACGTGATGTAACTTTAAGCTATTGGTTTTCATTTAGTATTATAACAACAGTTCAGTTAGTTTGCCTCCCTCCCCCACCTTCAGATGTTGAGTGACTTGACAAAGCGTAGACCTAGAATTGATGGAAAGAAGTCTGGGTGGTGGTTGTTTTTAACCCTTGTGTGCTATTCTTCAATGGCTGGAACAACATTTCTCCCATTGAGAGATGGGGTCTGTGTCCCTCCCCCTAAAATTAGGTAAGTTTTTGGAACTGGTTGACTAGGGCAGTAGAAAGGAGATAACACCGTCATGTGACTTCTAAAGTGGGTGATTCAGCATCTTTCTTACCAATTGGAACACTTGTGCTGGTCCTCTGGGCTGCCATATAAACAACTGAATTATTCTACTCCCACCGTGGTGTGCAGAAGCCCAGGTTAGCCCATAAGGAGAGGCCACATGGAGAATGTCTGAGGCTCCATAAAGAGAGAGGAGAGATGCCCGGCTAGATCCCACCCATACCTGTGTCCCTCGGCCCAGCTATACCTGCTCCTCCAGCTGTCTGCACAAGAGACCCAAGCCAGACCTGTGCAGCTGAACTCCCAAATTCCTGGCCCACAGAAATGTTGAAAAATTACAGACTGTTGTTGTTGTTGCTGCTTTAAGACTTTATTTATTTATTCATGAGAGACACAGAGAGAGAGGCAGAGACACAGGCAGAGGGAGAAGCAGGCCCCATGCAGGGAGCCCGACGTGGGACTTGATCCCGGGTCTCCAGGATCAGTTCTGGGCCAAAGGCAGGCGCTAAACTGCTGAGCCACCCAGGTGTCCCTGATTGTTGTTTTAAACCACAAAGTTTGGGGGTGACTTTTTATGAAGCAGTAGCTATCTGGAGTACGCTCTCTAAAAGTAAAACTGTCATAAACCAGAACTGATATTTTTGAAGTTATGGTGTTGCGTAAGTAGTGGAGAATGACTAGATGACTAGATGGTACACACAAGTGAATTAGTGGATAGGTGAGCAGTCTACACCTAAAAAGAGGTCTGCCTTTCGCGATCCTCTTTTTCTTCCGTACTGTCCCTTACTCTTGTGTTTCTCATTCATGGTTCTCAGTTTCTGGATGGACATTAGAATCACTTAAGAAAACAAAAAAAGAATCAACGACCAGGTCTAGATTTAATTGTCAGAGATGGGACCTAGGTGTAGGAATATTTTTAAAATTCACCAGGCAATCCCAGTTTGCAGCTAGGGCCAAGAATCGCTATTTGATGGCAAGACGGTGCCCAAATCTGTTTTTCCTGGCTCAGTTCTTCCTTGGAACTGCAGATTCAGAGATTGAGCTGCTTTCTGGGTATCTGCTTATGTAGAGAACTCACAAACCCCTCAAGTAGAGTGCTGCACCTGCCCCAGGGCTCCTTGTCTGTCAAATGACACCACTCTCCACATAAATGGTCTAGCCAGAAACCTGGGTCACCCATTGTCTTCTGTCTTCCTCATTCCTTGCAGCTACATAATACAAATTAGTCACTTCTTCTGACTAATTTGGGAGTCATTCTCTATAAACTGCCCAATCTTGGGCTATTTTCTGTCCACTGGACACTGCATCAGAATCCTGCCATCCACTTGACCTCCTCCCACTCACCCAAATGGAAACAACAGTGACCTTCTTGAATATGCAAATATCACTCTCCTCTTCTGAGTAAACCATTCAGTGGCTTGCCCTTAAAATGATGAAGCTTGCTCAAAATGAGAAGATGGCTTACAGAGCCCTACACATCTTTGCCCCATGCCTTTTCCATCCAGCTTCAGCTGAAATCCCCTTCCTTGTAACATGCAATGCTCCCATTGTCCGGAAGCTTTGAATGTGCTTCTAGTCACTCTCCGTTAATAGATGTTGTATGCTCCTCTTGGAACACTCCATTTCTCCCCGTCCCCGTCCCTCATGGCCTTAATCACCCTTCATCCTCAGTGCTCAGGTGGCGCCTCCCTGA
Source organism: Nyctereutes procyonoides (assembly GCF_905146905.1). Taxonomy (NCBI): domain Eukaryota; kingdom Metazoa; phylum Chordata; class Mammalia; order Carnivora; family Canidae; genus Nyctereutes; species Nyctereutes procyonoides. The sequence goes on from NW_026575132.1 coordinate 9,510,756, forward strand.
CTCTAGATGAGGATAGGCTTCCTTGTTACTGGCACCCAGAGCGTCTCTATGCCTTCTGTAGCATTCCTCAAGCATCCGCCTTCCTGCCTTCCTGCTCTGTGAACTCCAAAGCCGGTCAGGGAGTGTGTCCGTCACCACCTACAGTCCAGCCTTTAGCATAGTCTGTACATTGTGACTGAATGAATGAATGAATAAACAAATGAGCATGGGTTAAGAGGTGAACATCAGCTCGGAAGGAAGTTCTTGTAGTAATACTCTGGCCTCTGTACTTGGCTCTGACCCATCCAAGCTTCAAATCAATTGGGATAAGGTATAGAAGATATCAACTGATTTTAAAAGCGATACAAAGTTAAAAGGAATGGCTAATGCATTCTCTGGGTTTTTTTTTGGGGGGGGGGGGATGGCAAAAGCAAGGTTCCAGGGGTAACAGCTGGCTTGAGGGATGGGTCAGAATTTACAGATTGAAACTTAACAAAGATGAATGCAAAATCCTGCGCTTGCATTCTGGCTGCTGCACAAGGATAGGACAGGGGACACTTGGCGAAGAAACAGTCCACGGTGTGTTCATTGCAAAGGAAGCTCCGTTTCAGCCAGTAATTGATGTGACTTCTAAAAGTGCTAATGCCATCTTAGATTCCTTTAATGGACAAATGGAGCCCAACCAGGACAGCTGCAGGTCCCGCAGTCCTCTGCTCTGGTCCAGCCAGTCCTGGAGCAGTGTGCTTCACTTAGAACCACATTTCAGTCAGATGATGGACCACGGTGGTAAAAGCTTGGGAAGCACCACTGATTAAAAAAACAACAAAACAAAAACCCAAACTGCTGAAGAGAATACATAGAGAATACATTTACTCCATACAAGATGGCATTCTGGGGAACACTTTGGTCCCTCAGAAAAAGTGAAGGGCTGGCTGGAGGGAAAGGATTATATTTACACCCCAGAAGACTGGGACCAAGGATTGGCGTATCTAACATCGCATCTCTGGCCACATCCTTCTTATCATTGGCCTCTCTCATCCTCCATCCTCTCCCTCCCTTTGACATCTGCTCTGTGTTCTGGACAAGATCCCTCATCCCTCAGCTTCTCCCTTCTCTCACTCCATCACCCCCCTTCATAAACCACAGTAGCCTCCATCAGCTCCATTTATGATTCTCAGCCCCACTCTCCTGGAGTCCTAAGAACCACCGTGTTCCATAGGGTCTGTAACCTTGAATCATTCCTTTCCTCTGCTCCTGCTCCTGGCTTACTGAGAAGTGCTGTGAAGACCATGACAACTCTGTGTCCAGCACTTGTGGAGACCCTCACTCCTGTCTTCATTCTTCCATTCATTAAGGCCACTCCTCTCACCTTCCCTGAGGCAGCGCTAGGCCTGCTCCCAATATTTAAGCCCTGAAGCGAGCTGTAAAATTCACTCAGGAAATCATTTCCTTACATTCTCCTCTTCACAATCTCAAGTTTGTATTATACCCTCCTTCCTCTCCTTTATCAAAATTCTGAGAATGAGAGAGAAGACTGTCCCCTCCTTTCAAAAGCTTGCTTTCCCACATGGATTTTGATACCAGTTTTCTTTCATTTCCTCTGGGGCTTTGTTTCATAATTCATCTCCTGTCTTTCCTCTGCTCAAATTCTATCTCATTGCCTGCTCCTTCCCTCAGTCTGATAAATATACTCACCCATTTGGGGGAGGCTAATTGTACAGTGATTGTTTTAAGATGGTTTGGAGAGACATAAAAACCCAGCCAGAGAATTCCATCAGAAGGCTTTTTCCAGAGTCCAGGCGAAAAGCAAAGGGAGCATGTGAGGGGTAGTGAAAGGAAGCATAGAGAACATGTGAATCAGAGAGGATTTCATTGTCAGAATGACTTTTGTCTGGTTGTAATTTATGACTTTGCCTTATTTTCCCACTGTTTTGTCAGTTCCTGGGGGCAAAGATTGTGTCAGATTCATGTCACTTTACCTCACAAAATCTGGCTTGAATGAATAGTTGGAATTCCCTCAAAATACATGTGTGTGGTAGGGAATGCTGCCCTTTGAAAGGCATCTTCTTTTAAAAGATTTTATTTATTTATTCAAGAGAGAGAGCACAAAAGTTTGGGGAGCAGGGGCAGAGGGAGAAGCAGGCTCTCAGCTGAGCAGGGAGCCCACCACGGGGCTCCGTCCCAGGACCCCGAGATCATGACCTGAGCCCAAGGAGATGCCTAACCGACCGGAAGCATCATTCCTGGAGGGTAGACATTTTCTTAAAGAGGTTAGTTGGCAAGCCAGGGAAAGTCATCCCTGTATTAGGAAGAAGAAAGGAGCAAAACTTTGCTCCTCAATTGTGCTCCCCTGTATTAGTTTCCCTTCGTTGTAGCAAATCACCACAAATTTAGTAGCTTTAAACAACACAAATTGATTATCTTACATTTCTGAAAATCAGAAGTTCAGAGGGTTCTCACTGGGCTCAAATCAAGATGTCAGCAACAGCTGTGTTCCTCTCCAGAGGCTCTAGGTGCAGAATTTGTTTTCTTGCCTTTTCCAGCTTCTAGAAGCTGCTTGCACTCCGTGGTCATGCCCCCTTTCCTCTTCAGACTTAGCTGATCAGGTCTTTTTCACATTGCATCACCCTGACGTTGACTGTCTTCCTCCTCCTTCCACCTACAAGGACTCGGTAATTATATTGGGATCACTGAGATAATCCAGGATAATGTCCCCATTTCAAAGTCAGCTGCCTAACAACCTTAATTCTGTGCATCCTGAATTTGTCGGGTAACCTAACGTATTCACAGGTTCCAGGGGACCAGAGCATGTATGTCTTGGGGGTCCATAACCACGCTTACCACCTCCTTGGACAAGCAGCCTCTACATCACCCAGGAGCTTATTAGAAATGCAGAATTTTGGGCTCTGCCCCAAGCATCTGAATCAGATTCTGCATTCTGATCAGATTACTAGGTGATTTGAATACTTTAAAGTTTTGGAAGTCACAACTAGACTATCTCTAAGATCTTCTCTACTTTAAACTTCCCATGATTCTATGAAAATTGCATTTTTTCCCACCTTCAAATCTTCATTATTCCTTCTAATCCTGGTTTCCTGCCAAAAAAAAAAAAAAAAGTTAATTTTGATTTGTACCCCTGGTGTTAATTCCCAAAAAGTCAGCCAAGTAGAACATGACAACACCTCATGCATATTTTTTTGCTGGCAGAAAGTAGATGTTAGAAAAGGCAATTAAATTATAGAATTATCCATGATGCAGAGGTACTGGTCTACAAAGAGTATTTTCTTCCTCAGGATTCATAAGAGAAGGGCCTTCATTAGCGTGAAGATATTAGTGGTCCAGCAAGTGAAGCAAAACATACACAGATGAGCTGTTTTTAAGGCGTCTCTGAATGGCTCAGCATTTGAGAAATGTGACCAAAGCTGATTATAAAATTCCTTTCAAAGTTGCAGGAATGGCAAACTCATAAATAACTCTCGCCCTCACTGATGTAAAAAGGAGGTTGCTGGCTGTTTGATTGCTGTCCTTGTTGTAGGGGATACGATTAAGCTGCAAGATTGCAAGCTCCTCAAGGCCGAACCAGCCATGTACAATGCCTGGTACCTAGGAACTCCATCCATTGTGGGCTTGAATACTTTTTAATATTGTAATACTTTACACTGAATTTCAGAAATGCACCGGGAAAGAAGTGGATAAATAAAACTGGAATATTTCATTGGCCATCTTCCTAGACTTCCTACTCCCTTTGGTTCATTCACTTGTTCATTCATCTATTCAGCAAACATTTATGGATCATTTACTGAATGCCACCCATTGTTCTAGGCCCCCATCAATATAAAACTATGGTCTGTGTCACTCAGGAACTCATATCCCAGTGGAACAAATAGTCACATAAGTAATTATGCCAACACGAGTGCAGAAAGCAGTATGTGAACAAGGCTCATGGGCCTTTTCCATTCTGTTCCTTTCACATTCTAACTGGATTTATCTGGAAAATCCTCTATTTCTCCCCTTTGCCAATAGAATCAATTATTTGGCTTTATTATTTTTATCTTCAGCCCTCGCTGCTAGCGTTGCATCTAGGCACTTGCTGCTTATCGTGGAAAATGAAACCCTCTCAAACCAGTGCAAGTAAAAGAGGGGTTATTAGAAAGGTCCAGTAGGGTCTCGTGGGACTTCAAGGAAAGTGAGAGGAGCAGGAAAGGCAGGAAATGAGGCAGCTCCAGAACAGCCCCACTTCGTCTCCACTCTGTTCTCTCTCATGGTGTCAGATAGTCCAGAGTCCCAAAGGCTGACAATCCGATGAGCCCACTCTGTCTTTCCTGACAGGCCGCTCCCTGACCCCTGTGACCAGTGTCACTACATCTTGATTGTTTCCTTCATATCACTCACTTAGTGTGAGTTGCAGTTATATACAGTTTAAATTTACACATTCACGTCTTTTCCTGTGTACATTTGTTGTGATCATATCTGTTTCGTTACTGCTGTATCCGGCCACTAGTACGGTGCCTGACCATAGAAGGCATTTAGTGAGGGAGTAATGAAAGCCTTGAGTCTGCTCACCGTTCACTGAGGCTGTGCAGGAAGTTTCTTGAGAAGTACCAGCACCCTGGCCACATGTTCTTTCCATGTCAAAGACACTCGAGAGGGACCCTTCTCCTTTGTGGCCCAATGTAAATGCGCCAAGATGTCTCTTTTTGAAATTTATTGAGCAGCTAGTATATGCCAAATTCTATATCAAATACTTTACATGCATCATCTCCTTTCGTTTTTACTGAGACTCAAGCAGGTAGTATCCTCATTCTACAGCGACAAAACCAAGTTTTAACAGCTTAAGCAGTTCATCCAAGGTCCTAGGGCTTGCAGGTAGGGGGACCGAGGTTACAGCGTAGGTCAGTTTAAGAGCTGTGTCCTCTGTAAAGTATTCCCTCCAGGCAGGCCTTACTGCTGCTCTCTCTGTAGTACCACATACCTTGTTCATGAAGATGGCAGTTTCACGTGCAGATGGCTCTGGCTCCCCTGCTACACTACGCTGTCCCTCTTAGGGCAGGAACTGTATCCTGTTCCCCTTTGCATCCTCAGCACCTGTCACTTTGTGGGAGCTCAACCAGTCTCTGTCTGTGGGGCTGACCTTTGCAATGACAGGCAGTTACTATGCTATTTCATATTTTTTAAATCTCACAAAATACTATTAGTACCTAAAAGGAAGTAAAATTACCAAGTGTTGTGAATAATCCATCCCATCTCTGTTATTGAAATTTAGAGGACATACGCAGATCCTTCCCACCCCTGTAACGTTGAGGTCATATCACAGTCAACTGACCCCCACCCCCATGTTATTGTGGATGGTACATGCAGTGTGATGGGATGGCTCAGACCTGCTGGCAGGATCTTCCTTTGACTCAGAACAGCAGATGGATACAGCTATGACCTGGCATTCTCTCAAACAACCAATAGTTAAGTACCTACTACGGGCCCGTTGTTAGTCAGATGGGGTGGGCATGTTGAGCATGTGGAAAAGTCTGAGAGGAGAACTCTTGCCCTCATGTCGCTTACCATTGAATAAACACAGTGCGTACGCGCTTAGGATAGAGAGCAGAATGTGCTAAGTGTAAAGAGACACCTACTGATAAAGTCTGTGGGAATTGAAGGTGGGGGGGTGACTTCCAGCAGGGCCAGTAGAAAAGGACTTCGTGAAACACGTGGCATCTCAGCTGGACTCTAAGATTTGGACAAGCAGACACCTTTTCCTGTCAAGGGCAAAGCACAGAGGTGGGGGTGGGGCCTTTGGAAGGGCAGTTGAATGTGAGACCGTAGGGATGTAGCTTTATTCTTAAGAAAGGGAGGAAAACGCTCTAGGAAGTGCAGTCTGGGGTGGCCTCGGAGTGAATTTGCGGGAGATACTGGAAGCAGAGGGAGCAGTTATTCTACGTTTATTTGATAATACTGGGTCTCTCCTGATCACACAGCTGTGTAGGTGGATCGAAAACTTTGGTCAGAGAACCATTTTTTGAAACCCAGACATAGTCTGAGTGACTCATCAGTAAGCCAAGAAGACTTTCTAAGGAGTCATCACAGACAGGCTCAAAAAATGCACACTGTGAACGAGGAAACCTGCTAACAGCTCTTAAACCAGACAACTCAAGTCCAGGGGAGGTCAGGTCACGTGGGAAACTGCAACCAAACAGCGTCTGTGAACGCCAGGCCGCCTCGCTGCTCGGTGCGGGCGGGATGCCAGCAGGGCGGGCCTGAGGCCCATGCGGGCAAAGCCTGCTGAGCCAGATAGAAGGCCCCAAAGAGAGGAAGAAGGAAGGGGAGCTTAAAACTCAGAAGGTAAAATCAAAACAACTTCTGAGGCGCGAAAGGCAGATTTCGCAGTTGCAAACCGAATTTGCCAGGCCGGGTTTAACTTGGTAGAAGCCTAACGAGGGAAGTGTGATTTGAGAAAGCTGAAGCAGCTGCTGAAGGACCCGCCGGCTAAGCGGTCCCCACTGTCACCCAACAGTGCGCCCCTGAGGGGCCCGGCGAGGGCCCGAGAACCCAGAGGGTGTAGCCGCTGGGCTGCCAGCCAGACTCCATGGGTGCTGCCACTGCAGGCACCCGCTCGGGCCGCGGGCCAAGTGAAGGCCGCAGACCCAGTGAAGGCTGCAGACCCAGTGAAGGCCGCGGGCCAAGTCAAGGCCGCAGACCCAGTGAAGGCTGCGGGCTCTACCAAAGTCCCTGCAGGCCTGAAGTTTGCGAGCGACCCATCTGCGACCTACCATCAGTCACGCGTTGATTGTCCCTTCCTCCAGGAGCTTCAGTTCTTTACCTCCTCACTGTAACCCTGCCTGTGTCGCCCACTCCTTATTTTTAGGGTCACTTCATCATGAGGCCTTGCGAAGGTTTAAACGCTTAGACCCCTCATTATGACTCTACCGTGTCCTGAATCTAGTGACACCGCGAGGTTCCTGTATTTTTACGCGCACATCTGAGCACATAGGACTTCTCTGTCTTTCTCAAAGACGTTTTCATTGGAAAATAGATGGTAGCGAATTTATAAATAAGAAGGTGGAAAAACAATACTACGCTCTTCACATTAGCCAAGCCCTGTGATGAAAGCAAACGCAGAGCTTGGCCTGGAAATTCACTAGAATTCAATATTACTGTGGAATATCTAAGAATAGGCAGAAATTCTTTTTTCTTTTTTCTCATTTCTTTAAAACTTGACGTCCATGTCTTAAGTATCTTCCTCTGAGAATTGTATGCAATATTCATTGTTAGATTTGATATCAGAACTCAGTTATTGGCAATTTTCTTAGGATATGTTTGGAGCTAGTGTATATAAAATGACAAGGATGGATGTTTTCCATATCTGACTGTGGTTGTATTTTTTTTCCTTTTAAAGAGGAATAGGCAAGGGCTGTATAAATGTCTACAAGGGAAGTGTCTCCATAAGCTGTGGTTTATATATTATGTTTTACTTTAGCATAATAAAAAGTATGTTCTGCAGAGGAGAGATTGGAAGCAGGGCCAACACTTATTTTATGTTTATTCCATAATTCTGTGTCTTTACTGATCAAACAACTATGCAGGGAGATTGAAAACTTTGGTCTCATGTAATTTTGATGCAGTTAATATAATTAATTAATAATTATTGCATAATATAGAAGGGTATGGCTGATATAGTAATAATAATGTAATTATCAAGAAATTTTATGTAATACTAACCAACCATGACGGCTTGAAATATTAGAATTTTACTTAAAAGAACTACAGGGGCACCTGAGTGGCTCAGTCAGTTAAGCATCTGACTCTTAGATTCAGCTCGGGTCATGATGTCAGGGTCCTGAGATCAAGCCCCCTGTTGGGCTCCACACGCACTCAGCACAGGGTCTGCTTAAGATTCTCTCTTGCTCTGCCCCCCACCAAATAAATAAATCTTTAAAAAATAAATAAGTAGGGGTTCCTGGGTGGCTCAGTGGTTGAGCGCCTTCCTCTGGCTGAGGCCATGTCCCAGAATCCTAGGATGGAGTCCCGCATGGGGCTCCCTGTAGGGAATCTGTTTCTCCCTCTGCCTAAGTCTCTGCCTCTCTCCGTGCATGTCTCTCATGAATAAATAAATAAAATCTTTAAATACATAAATAAATAAAATGTTTCTTGTTCTATCTCTATCTCTGTTAATGTATAAGTGAAGATATCCTTCTAATGTAGTTCTTTTATTTATTTAAGAACCATAAAAGGTGAGAATAGAAAAAAAAAGGAATCTTGAGTCACATACATGTAAATATATATATTGCATTAAAGTCCTTGGTAAAACCCACATGTTTAGCATTTATGATTGTCAAGTTTCAGAACCAGCTTTCTCATCAATAGTGTCAAACTTCTATACGTTAAGTACTTACAGCTTATGCTGTTTCCTCGCGATAATCTAAATACTTTTGTTTAGTGATCTATGTGAAACAGGCCGCCTATTTTCTGACATGATTAGAAAATGGGCTATATTGCTTAACTAAATGTTCTGCTCATTAGAGTCACATTACACATATCTTACCCATGTAATCCATAGTCCATGAATCTGATCACAGTGAACTGTATATAACTCTAAAACTCAATTAGCTATAATTTAACCATGATTTCATGATCATCATTATGGATACCACTTACCTTTGCACATGCAGACTAGAATCTATCAGTAGCAGCTCCAGTAATCCCCATGATAGAAAGGTGGGTGAGCTAGGTTTTGCTCAGGTAAGTAGAGCATCCTGTAGTAATTCCAAGTTCTGCGGGATAGAGGTCAACTGATTCTGTTAGTAAAGAGTATGTGCTAAATTCGATTAAGAAATACTTATGGGTCATTAAAATTTTATTATAAACTTGACCTGTTGAAATCCTTAGCCCTTACTTTTACAATGTTTTAAATGTTTGATTTTTTTAGAAACACGTTTGGGAACATTCTATATTATGGCTAAGATTGCCATTTCAAAAGTGTAGTGCCCCACATTTTTATAACTCTATAAACATTAACGGAGTTTTACAACACACTGGTGTGAGCCTTGACATGACTGCTTCCACTGTGCAGATGAGAGAAGCTGAGGCATGAGGCTATTTTTGTAAATTTTCCAAAGATACCCCCTGAGCCAGTGGAGAGGAGAGCCTGAAACAGAAAACAATCTGTGTCTTCACTGAAAACACATCCTGTATGCATCTGTAGTCTTGGGGGTGGGTTGGGGGTGGTGGGGTAGATCACAAGACCAGAGTTGGCTTTTCACACTCACTAATACGGTTCCCACAAGGAGCTCTTTGTGAAAATGTGTACACAAATAAAAAGGGTATCGAGGTGATTACTAGGATGAATTTTTCCTCATCTGAAATGCTTGAGTCTGCTTAATGGCAAGAAGATAGATGAGTTGGCTTTTTAAGGCCTTTCTAACAATTATACTTCTATCCAGTGAGAGATTCATGGGTGAACAGTATTTAAAGTGTTTACCTTTCTTTTTCTTTTCTTTCTCTTCATAGATCTATGCAGTTCGATCAGTTGTTCCCAACAAAAGCAATAATGAAATTGTCTTGGTGCTACAACAATTTGATTTTAATGTAGATAAAGCAGTGCAGGCCTTCGTGGATGGTAAGTATACATGACCCCTGAACCTGTTAGAACTAAATATTTTATACGTTCTGGATTTTTTTCCTTCAATGCATTGAATATCAGTTAGTTACTAATAATTTAATTCTCATAAAAATATGCTAAGCTTTAACAACACCTTTATAAGCTCAATAGAGCAGAATTTGGGGTTTCTTTTTCTCCCATTAAAAAAAGAAAAAAAAAGATTGTAGCTAGTTTCCAAGGGATACCTATTATAATGACACTAATTCTGTTGTCCACCAGTCTTTCCAATGTGTTATAAACATGTCCTTTACTTGATGGTGTCCTTGTGCATGGAGAGTAGTGCACTTCCTTCCTGATGAACTCTTCAGCCAGCGTAGTTCTCCTTGGCCTTACTGACTGCCATCCTTGAACTCGATGCTTACATAGTCTGAAAGGACTGGTTTATTCTTTAATACCCTGAGTTTTTTATTTTGAGATTGCCTAATTAATCAGAATATCAATTTATCTCCTCTACCTTTAGAAACTTTTTGCTGCCTAAAAAACAATTTTCTTTAGACAGCCCATTGCCGGTGATGTTATAGAATCTGAAGTCTCAGGAATAGGTTTGTCTTATAAATTTATAACCTACTCCCTTATATTTTCTACAAATTACGGGAAAATTATTCTCCTCTCCTATTTGAACGAGCTCCATTTATGCACAGAGATCTCGTACTTGTCCTTAGTTACCATATGTCTTCTGTGCTGGTAATAGTTTCTATGTTTTAAATATGGACCAGCGAGACATAATCTGTGTCAGGGAAGACCTGTCACACATTTCTCAGCTATATCCTATTTGTACTTTATTTGTTAAGGATGGTTTGATTTACTTACTTTTCCTAGGACTAGAATAATTTTCCCAAGGTTCTTACAAGTATAGTTGCAATTCAGGCAAAAGTCTTGAAACCAGGCAACATTTTCACATTCTGATATCCACAATCAAGGTTTAGAGTCCTGATTGAATTTAAAAATGATTGCCATCCAAAAATAGACTTGCAGGCAGACCTAGATTGAGTAACTTTTCTGGTTTTTTTTCTACCTCATGTACTAGCAGATATAGAATTTTGAGTTGGAAGGAACAAATAGTAGAGAATCTGATATTAATCTGATTTGTGGCATTTGGTGCGATTCGTCCCAAGAAAAAATTTTTGGAAATCTGCACATCAATTCACTTGCCAACATCACTTGCATGGAAAAAAGCTTTAGGAAAGGAAAAAAGTTATTATCCCCATTCCTCCCCCACTCTTACTGGGATTAAAGCCCCCACATTCCCTGTCATGAAAGTTTTTTTACAAAGCGACCCTGATGAAATGCACAGATGCCCAGGAACTGAAAGGCTGTCATCAAATCCATTGGTACTTCAGTAAAGCACCTTTTGCTTGTCCTTGAAATTGTCACCTTGTCAGTATTGAGATCTGGTTAGAGAAACTCATTGATTTGCTGAGAAACCTCATATGACCTTTGGTTGGGGACCAATTGGAAAACTTGTTTAAAAACCACTGAGATTCAAAAATATTTGTTAGGAATCACTTACGAGACATAGTAAAAGCACTATTTCCAAGTGGCTTCAAAAGCTTCAAGCAGTTTCAGTGTAATTAAAATTTAATAATAACAGTTTCAGAATTCCCTGTGAACATGAGTATGTCTTCTTCAGAATTACTCTCTTAAAGCTCATTGTCCAAATTGCAAATAGAATTTATGTCAAAATATGAAAATTAGAGGAATAATTGAATATTGCACTTAAAGCAGTAAGCAACTCACCTCCTTTCTCTGATTAAAAAGAGCAGTACTTAACACTTTTTTTTAAATTTAATTTTATTTGGAAAACTGAAGTTTAGCTGTAAGAAGAACTACCCTAATGATTATTAGCCTGGATTGACTAACTGGGAAGTCTAATAAAAGTGACTTCTTAAGGTTCTTCAAAAGGAAAATATGGTGAAACACTCATTCTCTGGGCAAATGAGAGAGGGACCCGCTCAGTCAATAAAAAGTTTGAATCATAGCTTACTTTTAAGTGCAGTCTTATAATTTCAAGTACATGTAACTCTGAAAGCCTAAGAGGGGCATTGAATTGGAAACTTTGAATAGATGGGAATAATTAGCCTGTCTAAATGGCCTTCTGCTTATCTAACAGTGACAGTGGACCCAATAATTGGGACCCTACTAATTTGAAATTTGTTATAAAGACCAGCCTGAAGTTTATCTTTGTTTAGCCAACACACTCATCGTAGAGAACTGTTAGTATAATGAGATTGTATGAGAAGGCCTAAAATTGTTAAAAGAATACATTTAAGAGCTACTCTTTTAGCAGTACTACTATTTATATGAAAACAGCCGATGTACTTACTACCAATAACTTATTGTTGAAATTACCAGCACCACCACCACCACCCTGCTCCACCCGGTTGGAATGAGCAGAGAACTTTGTTAGACCATGTGGAAAGTTATCATAGCCGATCAGCAGTAAACATGTCTTTTAAACTATTTTACTGCTTAATCAGGTTAGGCTTTTCCTCTCTGAGTCTGTGCATTGCCACATATGTACGTGAACAGCACTGAGAAAACCTGGGATCAACTTGTCATGTGAGGAACTTCCTTTGTTTGAAAGTGGAAACCTTCCGAAGAGCACATCCCATCCCCACGCACGGTAACTAGAGCAAAACCAACATCAGATAATCTGTCCTCCTTATCACCCCGAAAGTTGTGAACATAGTGAGTGGAGGCAGAAAAAGAGCAGGAATGGCCAAACAAAAAGCTTTGATTCACTTGGTTAATAATATTCAAAATCCCATGTTTGGTCTGGAAGATTACAGGTATTTTGATTCATATATCAAATAGAACAATTTTAATTCCACCTATGGCAACAAAGCTAACAGAACATTCTCAAGATATATTTCATTTTTTCTAAGACAACATAATGATAAAAAGGTAAGCTTCATGTAGTGGGGCTTAATACTTTGATAAAACCAAGATCATGCAGTGAATTAAATGAAAATCTGGAAATAAAAAATGAAACTGGCATTTTTATTAAGGTAGGATGTCTCAAAACAAATGAAAAAGCAAAAAAAAAAAAAAAAAAAAAAAAAGACTTGCTACCAGGATCTAAAGACAGATGAATTTTGTGTGGTGTTTTATTACGTGAATACGTGTTGAAGACTCTTTGTCTTTGTCTAGGCAGTGCAGTCCAAGTTCTAAAAGAATGGAATATGACGGGAAAAAAGAAGGTAAGTTTAATATTGATTGTAAATTAATAACATCTCCAGTCAAAACTTTCATGGTTGTTACCACTTAAATAAGGTTACCCATTTTACACTTCTTTTCAAACATGTTGATATGTATACGCAGAGAGCTTGCAAATTCAAGCCTCTCTTCACTTACCAGCACCCTCACTACTAATAATGCCCTTGTTTTCCTTTCGAGTGTTTTGAACCACCAGGTGTGCTTTAGAAGTCCCAGAGTTTTCCTTTTTAAGTATTAAGGGGAGCCCAGCCGGTGAATTCAAAGGATTCAAGACGTTAACTTGCCTGAACATATTCCATAGCACAAAAGAAAAAATTAGGGAGTGTTTTAAAGATACTTGAAAAGCTCTAAATATATTTTCACATGTTTTTCCAACTGAAAGAATCTGTCCAAGGCTGCCCTTTTCTTTTTTTTTTTTTTTCTTTTTTTTTTTTTTTGCCAAGCTCTAAACTCAAGCTTTAACCAAAGGGAAAGAAAAGAAAATACTTTAAAGTCATAGGAAGTTAGGGACCTGTTTTTCCTTCTTGACAACCCTGGCAAACTGCTCTTTGAGAACAGAGAGGAGGAGATTTTACTCTGCCCTATTCGAATCATTTTGCTTTCTTGGCTAGTCACAGAGTCTGCGTTGCGGGCACATGGGGAGTGTGCCTGGGTGCACACCGGCCCTCTGTGTCCTGCGTAGAGGCCTGCCTCCTGTCGTGAGCACATGTAGAGCTCACTGGCTCCTACAGGGCGCGCCACTCTTGTTCCTGGCCCGCAAGCTGTTTTATGACTTTCACAAGATTCTGATTCTCTTTTCAAAGTCACTGCTCCACCCATTCCCATTATTCCCCAGCCAGGCCTGGTGTTTTGGGTATCCCACAGTATAATAGGACCAGTCTATACCCTTCCCCACCAGGGAAGATCACAGGCCTGCCAAACAGGTTTTCAGCCAACAAAAAGCAGCGTGACTTTCATAAAATCCTGAGATGACTGAAATTGCCCTTCCTCTTTTCTTTTGCCCCCTAGTTTCATGTGGAATAGGAAGAATTACCAGGCTTTTTTTTTTTTTTTTTTTTATCTCTGTGAGTCACCCTCTTTGACAGTCTCTGCTTATCTCGACTCCTGGCTTCGCTGGCATCTGTGCGAGTGACGATGACTTACGAGCCATCAAAAGGCAGTAGTTACACGTCCCTGGAAAAATTCCAGATGTGGGGTTTGGGGATCAGCCTTCTCTGATGTGAGAAAAACAAGGCAGACAGCAACTGCCCACCCAACTCCCTACTCATTCCCCATCGGAGAGGTTCATGGAGAGAGTCTCCCCGGCCCGGCAGCCACCAAGCTTGTGTGGGAATCCCCGGCGCCAGCCCTTCCCTTCGCCCCGTGAATGGTTTCTCTCAGCGAGACGAGCACTACTCAGGGGCCCGATTGGGGTTTCAAAGGGAGAGAAAGGGAGTGGGGAGAAGTAAGAGAAAACAGGCTCCTTTTATTTTTTTCTTTTCAAATGTGTTGAAGAACAAAGCCGGGCTGATGTTCAGCGGGAACTCGCTGCTGCAGCAGCAGGCGAGCCAGGGTCTGGTCTGAGGGGTCAGGTGTCTGCTCTGATTGGCCAAGGCCTGCCCCATCCTGAATGTCCAGGACATAGAGCACCCCCTGGGTGCAAAACCCAAGTCAAGGAAACCATACAGCACAATTGGGAACATCTTGATTTACTAGAGATGATCGTGTATTGACCACTAGGGCCTTTTAGGAGAGCTACAGTAAGATGCTGCCTTATTGTGATAATTGGGGTCCAAAAACAATTTTTAATGGTCTAAAATGCAGGGGTGTGTTATTTCAAAGTAAATAAAGTGAAGCCCTGTAATGTAGTCTGACTAGCAGCTGCGAGGTCCAGGGTTCCGGCTGCACAGTCCAAGTCCAGGTGAACCCCGATCAGCTTGGCATGACTCGAGAGCAGTTGTCTGCTGCAACTGAAGTATTCATGGGGGTGACTTTGTGTCCTGTGGCTGTCTTGCCCTCCGTGGACAGTGGCAGCCATCCCAGGAACCTCCTGCTCGATTGCTGCCTATCTCACGGACTCAACCTGGACTTTGGGACCTGCCTTCGACTTCCTCATTTTGCAAGGACTTGTGGCCTTTTTTGTCCTGATTCTCCTACTCACACTCCTGTCCTCTCCTGGAGGATCAGAACCCCAGAGTCCTCCTTGCCTCCCCACCTACCCACCATCATCTCTTTAAGAAACATGAGCTCTTCTCCAGTGGCACTATATCCAGATTCAAGTTCTTTCAAAACAGTACTCACAAGATTTTACTATATTACCATTCATATATGGAGGGCTTCAGTTTGCTCAAATAATATTTCAGCTTTTGAGCCATTCCTTTCTCCTTTTCCCTTTTAAGGGAGCCTCCTTTGTTTACTGTGTTTATCAGGTAAAAGTTTGCTACAACCTACTGTAAGGAAAAGATACTCACATCCATGTGGGCAGTCAGTAAAGATGCAGGTGCTTTCCTCCATTCTATTCGGGGGCCAGAAAACAAATAAGATAACACACTTGATTTTTATCTCCCACATTCGCCTTCCATCTCAAGAGTCTGAGCTGAATAATACTATCTTCTCATTTGATTTTCATTCTAGAACAACAAAAGGAAAAGAAGCAAGTCGAAGCAGCATCAAGGCAACAAAGATGCTAAAGACAAGGCAGAGAGGCCTGATGCAGGGTCCCTGCAGCCGCCGCCACCCCAGATACAGAACGGCCACGTGAATGGCTGTGAGAAGGACAACTCATCCACAGATTCTGCGAGTGAAAAACCAGTCCTTATCCCTCGCGAGAAAAAGATCTCGATACTTGAGGAACCTTCAAAGGCACTCCGTGGGGTCACAGGTCAGTAACTCTTATATAAAATTGCTTAGGAGAGAAGCAGGCAGAGGGAACCCACGGAGGCAGTGGTGGCCGCTGCTGATACTGTGGGAAGAGAGGGGTCTCCCTTCAACAAGGACTCCTACATCTTCCTGCAGGAATGGTGTTAGGGTCGGGGGGATGTTACGGGGCCGAAGAAGAAAGCTCAGCTTAGTCCTGTCCTAAGTCAGAGGAAAATTTTGTCTAAAGAACATAGTTCTAGTCTGTATTAGGATCATCGGGAAAACAAATCCCACTTAAAAGAAGTTTTCTTTCAAGACACCTTTGCTGGGATAAGGGAGGAATAATTGGTGATAACAGCAAATGTTATTAAAGGGTTGATCAAATTATTTTAACTCCTAGGACTTTATGTCAAGTGCAGAATGTCACCTTCCAGGGTGTTAGGATCTGGAATGTTGATTATTTGTGCTATAGCCGTATCTTAATTAATCCACAAAAGGCTACTTTTTAATCAAATGTATGACCTTGGGCACATCATTTCATCTCTACTGTCCTGTTTCCTTTCTGTGAAATAAGGAAACTGTGCCAGAATGTACTAGATCAGTGGTCAACACAGGCTAACCGAATGCTCCACTTTTATACCAAATCCTAAAATAAAAATCAGAGATAATATAATCTACCTAAAAACAGAATTTCAGTAAAGCAAAAAAAAAAAAAAAAATTTAAGAAATCAGGAGCAACTAAAATAGAAAAACCTGATAAAATGGTCAGATATTCACACCCACTTATAATGAATCACTTTGCACTTAACACGGTAGTCTACAGGGTATTGTGGACACTGTATTTTTATATTTGACATGTGAAGCAAGAGCCAAAGCATGTTTGCGTGTAGACATACAATCACTATGAAAGCAGCTAGCTGATGCAGGGTATCAAGTCAGACACCAGGACTGCATGCGCCATTGGCCATGTGATCTCCCAAATGGTGCAAAACTCTTGGTCAGTTCTTTTTTTTTTTTTTTTTTTTTTTTTTAATTTTTTATTTATTATTTATTTATGATAGGCACACAGTGAGAGAGAGAGAGAGGCAGAGACACAGGCAGAGGGAGAAGCAGGCTCCATGCACCGGGAGCCCGATGTGGGATCCGATCCCGGGTCTCCAGGATCGCGCCCTGGGCCAAAGGCAGGCGCCAAACCGCTGCGCCACCCAGGGATCCCTCTTGGTCAGTTCTGAACACCATAAAGTACCATCTTTTCTTAATTTACCCAGTATTAAATCCTGGAAATCCCAACAAATCCTGGAAATCCATAGGAGAATTATACAGAAAATACTTGGTGTTTATATGTAAAGCATCCAAGAGGACCTGAGAAGGTTCGGGACACAGGGAGATCCTTTGCTGTGCAGGATTCCTGGGATTGTAAATCACCTGGCTATGGATGCAGGCCCCTCCCACACGCACAGATTGTAAAAAATGCCCCATCAGTTTTTCAAAATGCCTCCTAAGTAGCAGTAGATCCCCCAGAGAGGGCCACACTGCCAGGTAATTCCCAAAGTCCTTCTTCTAGTTATAAAGTCCTGTATTTATTGACTCGGTGACTTTCTAAACTCCTCTTACATGCAAAGCCCCGTACTGTTACGCCACAGTAAATTCAGAGAAGGATGTGATGTGGTTGAGGCCCAGAGGGAATCACTTTCTGTTATTCTCGAAGAGAAGGCTGACTTTACTGTCTGGGGAAGACAGGTGCTACATCCATGAGTGATCCAGGGAGGTTTCGTGGGCATAATGGTTATTGAAGGATCCAGAGCCTTGAGGCGGTAGAGGGGCTTTGGAGGGGAGAGCCTGACTGCCCCCAGGTCTGCCGTTGGTAAGGGAGGCAGTGCTGTCCTCTGACAAGCCACAGATGAGCAGGGCCGGGCTCTGGCTAGGAGGAATGCAGTCTGGCAGGAGAGACCAATGCAAACAGAACATCCCCTGGTGACATGCACCGAATCAGGGCTCCGGTGAGGAAGCAACAAATAACTGACATGCTGCACAACACACGAGTTAGCTTTTAGCTTGCTGGCAAAGCACCGATTTTCTTCCACAAACACATTACCTACCAACTCTGTTGATAGTGCTGTGATTTCAGATAATCCTTCCTGCACGGTGCTTCCTTACAACCAAACAGACAAACCACAAAAACAGCTTATTTCCATTTAGAATCTAAATTTTCCAGGAATTTTTTAATTCGGTTTTTACGATCCCTACAATTTTGAGGGTATCTTGATTTATAGTAAGGGCAGGGGAAAGAAATTAAATAATTGAGTGGCAGATTCCCAACTTTGGTTGTTACTGCTTTCCCATGAATTACTTTCAAAATCTAATTACTCAAGTTGCTGTTTTGATATCAATCATAGACTAAAAGCCTAGCACGTACATTCGTTCATTTCCTTATAATTTATACCTTCTTTCTAAAACAATTTCAGTAACTCTATCAAGTATACGACATTAGAGCAAATTCAATATTGAAGCGCTTCGCTTCACAGTGGTGAGCTGCCTTGAAAGTTAAGTACCCACCAGAGGAGTTCTCTGTACAAGGAGGCTTTTGTCAACTCCAACATGAAACTTTCTGTGAAGACTCCTTTATTGCACAAAGAGCCATCCCAGGGTCCTTTCAGTTTTATTAAGTTCAGCATGCAGGTGTTGCAGTGTGTCAGTATTATTTGTTAATATTACTGGGTCAGTACAAATCCATGCTTCATGTCAGTTTTCCTGTTAAAGAATAAATGATGATAATGGAAGGTCATTAGATGCTTTTGCAAAAAGGAAGGGAGCCCTCCTGGTTGACCATTAACTTCATCAGCAGCTCAATTGTTATGATCATAAATTTAAAAATGAGTTTGTAACTAGTTAGGTTTTCCTCCCCAAAGACAGTGAAAGTTTATCAGGAAGTGGTGCCAGAATTGGGAAATGACTTTGAAATGCTCATCCAATCCATCGGCAATCCCGAGGCCTCTAACAGATATTTCACAGATGGGTGTTAGGTCTTGGACATTCTTTATTTTTTTCAAGACTTTATTTATTTATTCATGAGAGACACACAGACAGAGAGAGAGAGAGAGAGGCAGAGACACAGGCTGAGGGAGAAGCAGGCTCCATTGCAGGGAGCCCAACATGGGACTCGATCCCGGGTCTCCAAGATCACGCCCTGGGCTCAAGGCAGGCAGGCACTAAACCGCTGAACCACCCAGGCTGCCCGGTCTTGGACATTCTGCACCCCATTTGGAGCAGAGCCGTGGAACTGGAAGGGATGGCAATGATCCTTTAACCTCATCCCGTCACTGAATTGCTGAGGAAGCCAAAGCACCCCCTCCACCCCCCAGGTTGAGAAGCTGAGAAGAGAACCCACACCCCTGGGGTAACTCTTGTTACTTTGCAAAAACCTGACTCAAATCCATGCAATTTAATGCAGGCATTGGAGAGTTTCTGCTGAAACCACAAGCTCCCTACTTCTAAAAGATGTATAATTGAAAAATTAGGAAAAAGGAATCATAACAAAGCCATATAATGATATTCTGTACTTGAGTGGGTTCGAAGTATGAGCGTAAAAGAAATCTCCCTTCTGCTTGCAGTGGAGCATTTATCAATCTTCCCAATAATGAAACTGGCTCAAGGAAGCTTGCCCCGAATGCCCAGCTGGGCAGCAGGCTGTGAACATGTGGAACGTGTGTTTTATCTTTTTATAACACCTTGACATTCAAGATCTCTCTTTCTAAAAAATTTTAAACAGAATCGTTTTCTGGTAGGGGAGAAGTTCACTTTAAGATACGTGCAGGTGGTTCAGGGGTGTTAGTGTGAATTCCTACGTGAAAAAATCACCCAAAGCAGCATCATTTCAGGCTGTAAATATAGCATGGTCGAGTGGGACAATGCAGCCTGTCAGCATGTAGCTTAGAAGTTGGGGAGTTTGATTTAAACTTAGTACAAAATGACTTCTTTAAGCCGTGGAGTAGTTTTTTCTGTATTTCAGAATTTTTAATAACAGCTCAAATTAGATCTTTTACATAATCCAATCAAGATCATTCTGCGTCCAAGTACAAAGTCAGACAAGGAGTAGATGAAGATTTATTTTTACCAAAAGTAATGCCAGGGATCATTTTTATTCCTGAGGCCCATCTAAATGTCTAAAGCACATGATGACTTTAGGGTTCAATTTTTCCCAAGTATTTCCTGCTTTACTTTTCTTAAGGCTCTGCTCGCTGAAATGTTGAGGCGCTTATCCCTGTGTAGCCCAGGATAGGACTGCAGATCTCTGTGTTGTCTTCCTCCCACTGGACACAATCCCCCTTGAACGGGGAAGGAGCGGGATGCCGGGCCACCGGCAGGCCCCATTGGGATAAACTTTGGGGCGGGCCTTCCAGCTCGACTTGCCGGCCAGAGGCTTCCTTGATGTCCCCTCGTCTTGTGAAGCTTCCTGGGAAGCCAGCTCTTCTGTTACTTGTTACCTGTCTCAAACAGAAGGCTCCATGCTGTGTTCACTGACCTCTACAAACTGGACTTCGCAATCTGCTCGGCATCCTGGAACAGGAGCGGCCCAGTCGGTTTGCCTTGACAACGCAGAGTCTCTGTGTTGGCGTGGGCCTGGCACCGAGCTGCCTTCTTGTTCTCAGAGTGAACTGAACCAAATGTGAGAGAAAGGGTCCTGTTATTTTAGAATGTTGGCTGCCTGTCTCTCATTTGTGCTTCTTGTTACACACACACACACACATACACGTGCGTGTACATCTCACCAGACCATTTCATTTTTATGGTGTGAGGTTCCCTATAGGATTTCCAAGCAGATTTTTTTTTTTATGCTGCTGTTGGTCCTAGCCTCAAGATTATCTCCCCCGCTTCTCTAAGCCCTATATTGGACCAGAGGATTAGAAAAGATCAACAAGATGAAAGCAGCTTGCCTAGAACCTTAATAGTAAAGCCAAATGTGTATATTCCAGGATTTCAGCAGTGCCAGCTCTCAAATGGAAGCAATATAATATTGTAGCAGAGAACCAGGCTTTAGCGTTAGGGGTGTCTGGATTCGAGTGTTGGCCTTGTCACTTCCTAGGTGTGTGACCCTGGGCAAGTTAACCCCTCCGTGTCTCAGTGTGCCCTCCCCGGAAAAATCACAACTATAACCCCACTTTGCCAGATTGTGGTAAGCAGTAAGTGATTAGCACAGCACCCGGCGTGGAGCAAACCCTCACATCATTTATCTACCTGGGAAACATTTTTAAGCATCCTGACGTGTGCCAGCAATTCTTCCGGAGGAAGTGAACAAGACAACAAAGTTTCTGGCCTCAGGGAACTTGTGTCCAATTTGGAAGGTGAGGAGAAGAGATACACAGTAAACCAGAACACAACTAAGTCACCAAGAGAATTCTAGAGTATAGTAAATGTTGTGAAGGCAGCAAATAGGGCAGAGACCGGGGCAGGGGCCGAAGGAGTGTGCGGGACTTGAGATAAGGCCCTGCTGTCCCATGAGTGATGGAAGAGGAGACGCCGGGGCCAAGACTGATGCCCCAAAGCAGGTTCTCTCACGCCAGCTTACAGTGGCCCGAGCAGCCAATATTTTATTTAAACCTTAATTAAGGACTTTAGCTGAAACTCTTGCAGAGTTCTAACCAAAGGGTTTTTTTTTTTTTACTATTTTTTTTAAATTAAAGATATAATACTTTATTAACCTCTACAGCTGATAGTATGTCCTATTCTATGAACATGCATTTAAAAGTTCACATTTTAAAGCACGTTCATTGTTATTATCACTCCTCCTTAATTATTGCATGTAAATACTTAGCGTAGCTCCTGTGTAGGGCTGGGTGCATTTCAGTCTCCACATCAGCTCCTGGGGGCACCAGGTCAGGACCATTCAGGTAGCGTTAGGGGAGCCCTGTGACTGCATCTTCCAGGACTAGGACCTCTGCTTCCTTTCTCTGGGTATGATAAAGCAGAAAGAGACAGAGACCCACACAGGATGGAGTGATACCCAGGGCCCAGGAAATGCAAAACCCCTGGGGATATTTTCCTGTCACCTGGGTAGAGTGAAATCCAGAGCCAGCTCCATTCTCCTTCTCATTTGAAAACTACTTTTGTGGGATCCCTGGGTGGCTCAGCGGTTGAGCCCCTGCCTTCCGCCCAGGGCCTGATCCTGGAGACCAGGGATCAAGTCCCACATCGGGCTCCCTGCATGGAGCCTGTTTCTCTCTCTGCCTCTCTCTCTCCCTCTCTCTGTGTCTCTCATGAATGAATAAAATCTTTTAAAAAAAAAAAAAAACTACTTTAGCTGCAACCCTGCAGCAGAAGCACAAAAACTACTCATCTCTGAAGAGCTGATACCTTTGTAACTTCCCACCCATACCTTGTTGGGTGACTTCAGTTATAAACCAGCTTAATTAAATGGAATGCACTCCTTGCAAAGAACAAAAGGCTTCCCAAAAAAAAACCTGTTTTTTAAATTTTTGAACAGATTTAAATGGCTCTATCAGAATGCAATGAGAATTGAGCCTGTTTTGCAGAGAAATAACTGAAACAAATGAAGAGAACCTGCCTACCTGTGTCATTGACAGCTCAATTCATTGACTTTATTATCTTTTTTTTTTTTTTTTAAGATTTTACTTATCTTCTTGAGAGAAAGAGACAGAGAGAACTTGAGCAGGGGAATAAGGGGCAGAGGGAGAAGGAGAAGCAGACTCTCTGCTGAGCAGGAAGCCTGACCCAGGGCTTGATCCCAGGACCCTGAGATCATGACCTGAGCTGAAGGCAGCCACTTTACCGACTGAGCTACCCAGGCGCCTCTATTATCTTTTAACCTAAATAAACCTGTAAAGGTATTAATGACATATGAGACCTTGAAAGGTCATGTAAATAAAACTAAAAGATTTGTTTCCAGTCTGGAAGTTACCAGCCCTATGCCCACGGAACTGATCAAATTTCCTAAGACTTGAAATAATAAAGTCCATCTGTAGTTGATAAAGAGGTTATGAAAAAGCAGAACTGACCAACATTATGTCTGAAGTAAACCTGTCCATTTTGGTCTCTATTTCAAAGCCATGGGTTCCTCTGACTTTCTGTTCATTCCCCTGTCGTGCAGTAACAGACGAATAACGGACCATGCAAATCCAGGTGCACCATCATTGTAATGTGAAAAGAATTTTCTTGGGGTTTCATCACCAGACCATTATTCTGTAACATCTGAAAGAATTATCTTTACTTAATGTCTCCTTTTCTTCACCTCTGTCTGTCGCTGATCAACCAATCATTACAACTTACAGCTTCATCACTCCAAAGACACTGCTCCCACTAGTTTATCAGTGGCCTCCATGTATTGGATCAAGCAGGCGTTTTTCAATCCTTTATCCTTTTTTCTTTCTGCAGCATTCGGTGCTGTCGATCACTCCACCTTAATGCTCTATCTTTCCTTTTTGGCTCCAATGACATGTCAGTCTCCTGATCTCCTCTCCATCTTCATTGCCCCTCTGTTTCCTTTGAGGATCACTCTTCTCTACTTGGCCATTAACCAGTGAAACTTGTCAAGGCTTGGTTGGTTCCTAGTCTTTTCTCCTATAAAACATACCATCTTCCTTAGATCATTTCAACCGTGCCTGAGTTTTAATTATGTAAGCTGGCCCACAAATTCGTCTTCCCAGTCCAGGCTACTCTCTTGAGATAGATTAATTATTAATTAATTAATTAATTAATTAATTCCAGGCTCTTCCTTGACATTTTCACTTTAACAGTTCAAAGCACTTCAACAACATGCTTCAAGCAATCTCATGATCTCGGCCTCGGCTTCCTTTTAGTGTTCCTGATCTTAATGTCCTAACTATTTGATGTGCAAGCCAGAAATCTAGCACCAGTCCTGACATCTTCCCCCTTTCACCCCCCACATCCAATCCCAATCATCAACAAGTCCTGTTGATTTTCTTTTCCAAATATTCCTAGAACCCATCCATTTTTCACAGTCTCTGCCTTCCCACCTCATCCTCTCTTGCTTGTGTTGCTATAGGCATCCACTGATTAATTTCCTAGTATTTACATCGTTCCCCTCTAAGTCACTCTGTATACTGAAATCTTTTCAAAACACAAATCTGAACTCTTAAGATAAAAACCAAAAGTCTTACCATGGCCTGCAGGCTTAGCATGATCTGGCCCCTATGTGTTGCTATTCTTTCTTGCTCTCTCTGTTCCAGCCACCCTGGTTCCCTCTCAGCCCCTCATGCTGGCTGTATCAGTCAGGTTCAAGTTTGGAGACAGAAGCCACAGAGTTTATTTGAATGGGAGGACTGTAATACAGAGAATTACCAACTACAACACTAGAAAGGCCAGAAGGTGGTTACCTACTCAAAGAGATAGATGAGGACTCCGAGATCTAGACATGAAAGAGGGCAATTGCTATCTCTAGGAAGGTTAGACAAAAAAAGAGAGCCCTCCAATCCAAGACTGATATTCTGATGTCGCCGAAGGGACGTGGCCATCAGAGGAACATGCAGCCTTGTGGTAGCAAAACAACAACATCCAAAACTGTCACAGGGCATGGACTGAGCTGTCCATTGCTGGGGGTGTCGGTAGGCTAGAATTGCTGAAATCCACTGCCAGTGCACGAGTCGCAGGGGACAGGCGCGAGTGCAGCTGGAGCTTCTTGGCATAGCTGCTGACTCCTGGGACAAATAAGCATAATAATGAAGAACCAGAACTGGAAGAAAAGAATATTCCTGCCCTTTTAGACTTTCATGGTCACTTTATTGCCCTCTACTGATAAAGCTGACATTGTGCTGGCTGGCAAGAGAGAATCGTTCACAGGGGCCAGCTCCATTGGCACAAAGGAAGGCAAAGAAGGGTAGATTTGCGCCGAGAGACAATAACTTCATAACTGGCACACAGCGCTTACTCCCACTGCAAATGCTATCTCTGTCTGGAATGCATTTTCCTGCCCCCTTACCTGATTAGTTCATGTGATTAGTAGGGCAATGGAACACTTTAAGATGTTTTATTTCCCTTTGCATTTCTCTTTTTGTGAATATTTAAGAACACTAAGATTCTGATCAGAGAACTATTATTATTATTATCAGTTATCATAAAACACTAACATATTAATTTAATTACTTTTAAGTGAATATAATATGACATTTGAGTAACACAGGCATTAGAAATTTTAGGTGTAATTTTATGACAACAAAATTATACTTTGGGTTTTTTTTTTTCAGTTTTTCCTGGGTAGAACTACTTTAAAATACTACATTAATCATCATCAGACAATGTACTTTACTGTGTATAGGAGGCTTTTAACTCAATGGGTTAAAATAATTTTTTAGACCTATTCTTATATATAATACATTTCTTAAACTTAGATTTGAATTCCATTTATACTCCCTTCAGTCTCCTTAGAAGTACATAAAGCTTTCACTGAAAAGTAAAATCTAATAAGAAAAAAAAAGAGTTTTCAGAAGTTTTCAAGTCTGAACACATACATGGCTGTACATATATTATGAAAATCTTTGAATTCAAGTCTTATATTTCTCCCAAGAGGAAGATTTGTTTTCTTTGGTACTGTTAACAAGAAACAGCCACCACAGTTTATGTTTTGCTGTGTAAAATAAATCCACACAAGAAGCAATCAAATGTGACCTATGATAGAAAGAAAGATTAGCCATTAGAAGCAGAAAGATACTGCTTATGAATGAAGAAGCAAAATCTTCAGTAAAATATTAGCAAGTTTAAGCCAGCAATATATAAGAAAGATAATACACTATGACCAATGTGCTTTTTTCCCAAGAATGCACCATTGGCTTAACATGTAAAAATTGATTAGTGTAATTACTGTCAGCAAAATAAAAGAGAAAAACAATATGATCATCTTAATAAGTGAAACAAAATTAAATCATTTAGCAAAATAATAAAAACTCACAGAAAACTAGGAATATAAGTGAATTTCCCAATAAATGTGTGAAAAATCTGCTCTGTAGTTAATATCATATTTTATGATAAATATTCAATGCACTTTCCCTAAGATCAAAAATAATGCAAGGACATAAGGACACTTATTCTACATTGTACTAGGGTTCCTAACCAATTTAATAAGGCAAGGGAAGACTGGAATGAAAGAAGCTAAACTGCATTTGCATGTTCTATATATTGCCTATATAGAAAATTGTAGGAAACCTACAGAAAAAAAAAAAACTAGTAAGGAAATTAGCAAGGTGACTAGGTATAAAGTTCAATATTACAATAAATCAGTTATAATTTTGCATTCTGGCAGCCAACAACTGGGAAATGAAATTTTTAAAAATATTACATACAGTTATCTAAGACATCTAAAATACCTAGGAATAAATTTAGCCAAAGATGCACAAGACACCTAAAACTGTAAAACAGTGCTGAGACCAATTAAAGAAAAGCTAAATAAATGGTGTGTTGTATCATGTTCAAAGATCAAAAGATGCAGTACTGCTAAGATACTAATGATCTCCAAATTGATTTATAGATTCAACTCAAGCCCAGTCAAAATCCCACCAGATTTCTTGTAGAAATACACTGACTGTTTTTGTAGAAATAAACTGATTCTTAAATTTGAAATGCAAAGGACCTACATTAGTCAAGACAATCTCGAAAAAGGAGCAAAGTTGGAGGACATATATCACCTGATATGAGACTCATTGTATAGTTACAGTAAGAAAATAAAAAATTTAAAAAGTGTGGTGTTAGGGGTGAGGATAGACAACTGTATCAGTGGAATAGAATGTAGTCCAAAAATAGACAACATATATATAGTCAATTGATTTTCAACAAAGATGCCAACATAATTCATTGGGGAAAGGTGAACTCAGATTTACTGCTATGATCTTAAGTTGCTTTTTCACATTTTACATGTTAGTTGTTAAGGGCAGAGAGACTGTGTCCCATGTATCTCCTATGAGGAAGCTAGGGCTGGCACATAAGGGTACTCCATATAAATCTGTTGAGTCAGATTGAATCAGAAACCAGAATGATACTCAGGAAGAGATATATACAATCTGTGTTGGGATTTGATAAGTATTTTTAATAAAGGGAAAACTCAGGTAATAGTTAAATTCAAAAACATATAATTTTCTAGGAGCCATTTTTAGGGTGAAATTAAAATGTATATCAATTAAAATGTATATAATATTTATCAAAATCTGGGCAGATTAGGTGTTTCCAGAGACAACTTTTTTTCCAAGATGTAACTACTTTGATTCAAGTATTTGATGAATATTGGATAAAGACACAGCCAGAGACTCATATCAAACGAGGCTCCCTATAACTAGAAGGGCCCCAGGCGTGAAAAGTACCAAAGTAATGCTCATTCATTCATTCATTCATTCATTCAGTATTCATCATGTACTTACTAGGCACCAAGCATATAGTTATGAACAAGACATATATCCCTCTGTCGCCACTTTTCTCATGTAGAAATTGCAGAGGGTATTTTAAGGTTTCACTGAAATCAGTACTCTCTTAGTCTAGAATATAAATTAGAGTGATTGCATATTTTAGACCAATAATTTCATGCTCCTTCTGATTTATATTAGTGCTACCCAATAGAAATATAATGTGAGCTACCTATGTAATTTTAAAACTCTGAGTAGCCACATTAAAAAAGTTAAAAGAAACAGGTGAATGAGATTGCATAATATATTTTATCTAACTTAATACATACAAAATATTATTTTGACATATGATCAGTATTTTTTAAATTATCAAATATTTTTAATTCCTTTTTTTTTGTACTAAGTCTTTAAATCTTAGTGTGTATTTTACAGTTCCAGCACATCTCAGTTTAGGGAAGCCACATTCCAAGCGTTGAATGACCACATATGGCTAGTGGCTACCTTATTGGACGGGATAGGAATCAACTCTGAGTCAGCTACTGTCTGTTGAAGTTTCTAAGTAGATTCCAGAAAGAGAGAATTGATGGTACTTCTGGCCATAATGTTAGAGGGAAATCACTGTATCTAGGAAAGAACCTCCATTATCCTGTTGCTAGAAATATCAGGATTTGTGGTTAAGATGAAACTAATTCTGTTATAGCTGAATAACTTAACCACCAGCTTTCATCTGAAAGAGCCCCAGAGTTTTACTATATTTGGAGACAGATCTGAACAGCCAGTGTGCAAATATATCCAAGTCATCTTTGAGAATTTCAGATCTTTCCAGTGTTCACTGATTTCTACCAATAATAAGACAGCTTTTCAGGACCCTAAAAAAAAACTCTGCTATTCATATTTCTCAATGAATTCTTGTTGGATGAATGATGAAATGAACCAGCAGCCCACATACCAGTTCTCTGAGACACAAACAAAATATTTTCAGCTCTAGGTTAATGAACCCATGTTCATTTGCATGCTTGCCTTCCATTTAAAATTCTTACACATGCACCAGAATGATGTTTTCCCTTCATTCTAAGGTCATTATTTCCATTAGGCTATAATATAAATCCCCTTGTTTTCAAGGATAAGACTGATTTACTATACCATGCTCAATGAGCTATATTTTAGATTCTCAATTTATAATATTTCATCAAGGCTGAATCTTCACTATGATTTAGAAAGGGACTGAGTTGGAGCCAGCCTGTACTTAATCATTATTTTAACCAAACATTTACAGATTCATCAAAAAAATTCGTTTTTCATCTTACGCAGTAGAGTTTCTTCAGGTGGGGGTGCCACCCATCTTCACCCCAGCAGAATCACCTGGCAGGTAGAATCTTGGGCCCATTGCTGAATCAAAATCCCTGGAGGTGTTGTCTGGGAATTTGCATTTGTAAAAAGTACTAAGGGAGACTTCCTGCACACTAACTCTTGACAACCACTGCCCTACACTGAAGTTCTTTAGTATAACAAAATTGCACACTACCACTTAAATCTGTTTAATCACTGGAGGAAATGCTATTTTCAGTACTTAATTTGTTCACTACCTTTATTGAACATCTCATTGTGTATTGTAATTTCCTTTTAAAGAGTACTCATCAATTGAGCTTTGGGTGTTATACTATATGTTGGCAAATCAAACTTCAATAATAAAAAAAAAAGAGTACTCATCATTCAGCCCATAAAATGTATGCTATGCTTTCTTTTTTTTTTTTTTTTTGAAGATTTATTTATTTTAGAGAATGTGAGAAAGTACAGCGGGGGGGGGGCAGAGAGAGAGAGAGAGAGAGAATCTCAAGCAGACTCCCCACTGAGCATGGAGCCTGCCCGAATTGAGGCTCATTCTCATGACCCTAATATTATGACCTCAGGCAAAATCGAGTCGGATGCTCAACCAATGGAGCCACCCCAGCGTTCCTCTGCTTTCTTGATATAGAAGTTACGAATGATGCAATCAACAAAGTCAGATTTATACTTGTCTTAAATGTCTAAAATCAAATTGACTAGGACACAGATCATATTCTTTTGCACCTTCCATGTGTAATCTCTATAACGTTTGTGGCAAATGTTAGGAAAGGTGTTCTTTGTTCTTTGTTTTGTTTTGTTTTGTTTCCCATGAAATCATTTTAAGAGTACTTTAATTCAGTCACAATTTTACAGATAGCCACTGAGCCAAACACAAGTACTCAAGTACTAGGGCTTCAAAAATGAATCAGGTTTCAGTATTTGACTTTAAGGGAGCCCTAGCCTCCTCAAGCGGGGATGAGGGGCAGACACATAAACCTTGTGTTAAAATATAATACAGTAAATTTTTATGAGGTGCCAGGGGAGTAGAAAGAAGTGAAGCAGGATGAAAAGGACCTGCAATTCATAGAAATGACTTTGTGCTCTGAGTGTGAGCCACAGCCAGCCGAAAAGTGAAGTCATTCCTACAGGCTCATCCAGGACACAGGGAAGCTCAGCACATTGGTCTCCTGGATCCAGCCCTATACTCTTTCTCCTACACTCAGCTTCCTCCAAGAGCCTGGCCTTCAGAGCACACTAACTTCCCTTTTTTTTACACCCAAAGCTCTCTCTGGTTGTAAGATGTTAAGGGTAATACATTTCCTTTTCCGGCCACTAAGGTATCATTTAATTCACTCCAGCAATAACTAAATAGGAACCTACCTTTAAAAGATGCTGAACGCAATGTGCTGCTAATTTACTGCCACATCTTATTAGAGCTCCAGAGAGAATTTGACTCCCTAGATTTTAAATATAGTTGAGAATATTATGTTTCTCGATTTAATCCTCCATAAATTAAGTGAAATGATTATAGTACCTGTTGTCACTTCATTCTTGTCCTATCTCCAGTCAGTCTCCTGCCTTCATTAATTCATAATAAAATACCACAAGACATTAATGCAGCACTTGGAGATAGTAAGGCTGCATTTTTATAGCCTCAATATGAAATCATACTTAAAGATGCTTACACCTATACTGAATGAGGAAAAAAAAACAAAACAAAACTCTGCTCCTAATAACGTTCATAATCAGTGAGGAAACCAAGCCTCAGAGATGCTAAGTGGCTTGCCCAGGGCCGCTGTACAAAGTAATTACCAGAACCGAAATGCCCACTCAGGTCTTCCGACTCCCAAGTACAAGGCTCTATTTCTAGGATATCCTCAAATCTTCTGGAGATTCTATTAAAACAGTTTCTTCGCTGTTTGCAATGAAGGGCATGATTGCCAACATGTAAACAAAAGCAGAAATCTTGGCATTCCCGCCAGTCACTTTCTCATCAGTGTTTTTAGTTTATCACTTCACAGTCATTATTTGGTGTTTTCTTACAGAAGGCAACAGACCACTGCAACAGAAACTATCCTTAGATGGGAACCCCAAACCTATACATGGAACACCAGAGAGGTCAGATGGCCTACAGTGGTCAGCTGAGCAGCCTTGTAACCCAAGCAAGCCTAAGGCAAAAACATCTCCTGTTAAGTCCAATACCCCTGCAGCTCATCTTGAAATAAAGCCAGATGAGCTGGCAAAGAAAAGAGGTAAAGTGATTTCTTTTGCACAACTGATTCAACACATTTTGCACACCCAGAGAAGTGCCAGAATGATAGAACTTTCCAAAAGATGCTGCTTAGTGAAGAGAGATGCACATGCAATTGCATTTCTTTCTGTGACCCACATAGATTAGAGTAGATGTGATTCCTCCCATGTTAACCAAAGGCCTCAAATATTTCAGAGGAATTACATCCCCTTTCTCTGCCCCTCTGTGGTCATTCTTCTCTCTGTAGGCATGGATAAATTTGCACCACAAATACTTTCTACCCTCATATTTTATGAAGCAAACAGAGTTTTTTAGTAATATGAATGCCGAATGTTTCGCTGGCACACAAGTTCTTAACTTACATTGAATGAAGATGAATCTCGAGGCTGATATGTCTTCTTCAGATATGATCTTTCTCATGGAAATTCAGTTCTGTGTTAGAACTTTCAGACAATGTAACACTGAAAGAGGATTTTATATTTGACACACTGTGTTTTTATTATCCTTTGAGCTTTGCTATACTTTATACATAATTGGTATTAAACACGAAAGGGGCTAAATCACTTCCTTTCTGATTCCCAGAGGATTAAATAATATTCTTCTCATTCAGCCTCAGTTGTACCTGATTTCCTTGGCTTTGATTTGACAGACTTTCATACTTTTTTTGAGGGAGATTTCTTTCTTCTAAGAAACATGGCCTTGTTGGGATAAGTACAATTGGCCTGTTTGCTCTGCAGTATCTGTATACCTTGGTGACGGTTTCAGGAAATCAGGCAAGATTGGCACCCATCGAGCAGCTCTAAGTGCTGCTGCTATAATTACAGGCCTGGCTCAGAACTGATGGGGCCGGAGCCAGCATACCTGGCACCAAAGCTCCGTCCTCTCTCTAGCTCATTTGTGCCTCTCCCAATCTCCATGTCATTTTCCTCATCCAAAAGCCCTGCTGGCTTTTAACCACGCAGAGTGGTGAGAGCCAGCAGCACAAATGGTCTTTAGACATATCAGATTCTAAGAAACTGCAGTTCATAATAGAACATAATGATCACAGCCTCTTTCCAAAGCACAAAGGAGGCACGTGTGCCCAAAATGGCCCACCCACAGAACCCACTGGTCAAATCACAGCAGTCTCAGGGGCCACACAAATCACCCACTGTGGATTTTTAAGACTCTGGGTTATAAACACATAAACATCTCCTTGACAGAACTTTTTTTTTTCCCATTGAGAAACAAAAGATAAATCTCTCTCTTTTTATTAGGGGGTATGGGAGTTAGCTGCTTTTGCTGTTGTTGTTTGGCTCAGAAATAAAAAGATAGAGTGTTCAATTTAACAATTGTTTCATGACATTACTTTTAGGCCCAAACATTGAGAAATCGGTGAAGGATTTGCAACGCTGCACTGTGTCTCTAACAAGATATCGTGTCATGATCAAGGAAGAAGTGGATAGTTCAGTGAAGAAGATCAAAGCTGCCTTTGCCGAATTACACAACTGGTGAGTAATTTGACTTAGAAACTATAAACTTAGAGCACTTGAGCTGTTCCTACAGGTAAAAGCATCTGATGGGAAACATTGTTTATTTAATACATAAACATCACAGAACAACTCCTCAGCAAATTTTTTAAATCCTGCAAGCAGAGGCATATATCATGGGGGTAAAAAAGAAGGGAAAATGTTTGAGTGAGAAGAAACCCGATACACATAATTCATTGGAGTTTGAAATTGGCCCCAAAGTGCATGAATGATGTAGAACACAAACTCAACAAATGATATTTTTGACAAATTCCTGGAAGGCTTATATCATGAATGCTACTGAGAAAACAAAATATTTTCCAACCTTATCAATAATAAATAAGAAAGACTCCCTTAACAAAACTCAGAAACATCTTAGACAAGCTTAGTGATAGAATTGCATTCTTGGGTATCTTGAAGACTGGAATTAAGAAATGGCACACTGGTGTGGTTTTGGTTGTGCCCTGCCCTGCCCTGCCCTACTCTGCAGCTGACGTTGATGGAAGATGTTTCTTGGAGCCCTGTATATTTGCTCATGTCCAAAATTGAAATGAAGTATCTACTGGTAAAGGTTAAGTTATTACCAGTAGACAAAGTTCTCAGTGTATCACTCAAGACTCTTCCAGTTTCAAGTGATGGAAACCCAAGTCACACTAGTTAATGACAAAGGAGAATTTATTGGCTTATGTACATGAAAAATCGAGAAGATTCCTTTAGGCAAATTTGGTTCTAAGCCCAAATTGTGTTCTGAGAATTCCATTTCTCTCTCCTTCCATCTCTCCTTCCCTCCCTCCCTTTCTCCTTATCTCCGTCTCTCCCTCCTTTTCTTTCTCAGCATCTCCTATAATCTCCTGGTTCCACTTATTCTTGGCTTGATTCTTGGTTGTGATCTCTCCACGTGGTAGTAAAGATGCCCCCGTAGCAGCTCCATGCTTACATAATCCTTAGTCCCTGTGATCTGAGAGAGACCTTTGTCTCCGGTAGTTCCAGCAGAAGCCCAAGGGCTAATTCGCATTGACTGGGCTGGGCCGTGTATCTGTCCCTAAACTGGTCACCGTGGCAAGAGAGACAGAGTCTTCCCACCAGCCAGGCTGGGGTCTTCTGCCCTGCACAGAGTTAGAGGTCTGGTGAGCCCCACCTGAATCCCGTGGACCAAGAGTTGAAGGGCTGTGGTTCCTGAAGGAAAATCAGGGCGCCAAGGAGAAAAAATAGAAAGACCAGAAAAACAAAGCTGCAGTGCCTGTGCTCAAGCATGTTCTCTGTATCTCACTGGCTCTCCATGATTCTAGAAGTTGACCACGTGTTCCGCCTCTCTTTCCTTTCCAAGTCCTTTCTTTGACACAGATGCGCTTTTTAGCAGATTATAGAGTTGTGTAAAACCAAGGATCACACTTAACACAATCTAAAATTCCCAAAATTTAAACCATCTGCCACCTAGAGTTTAAGATCCCAATGTGCGCAAGGTACCAGAGACTTGAAAGAAAACCATCTCCATCAGTTATTGTGCAGTGAGGGACTGTGAAGGGCGTGATGGGGCTCTCCACCCCATCACGTCAGCTGGACCTTAGCAGAGCGCTCCTCTCTGCCACCAGACGAGAAACTAATTGTTCAAAGTACACTCCAGGAATATGTTTGAAAGTTCTTAGAGAAGGTAAAGATGCTATAAAAATGAAAGGTATTATTATTACTGGTTTTTAAACGCTATATAGTTCCATGATTTTTTAAAATCTATCCTTAAGTTACCCCGATATATGTCTAAGCACACTCAACTTCCAGGCCTAGTCTCTGGAGCCAGAGTCAGCCAACTTCACCTCTAAAGAGCCAGCTAGTAAATGTTTTGAGCTTTACAGTCTGCGGTGTCTGTGCAGCTCCGCAGCTCTACTGCCATGGCACGAAGCTGCCCGAGAAACGCAGGCAGGCAGTGGGCCGGGGCTGGCTCGTGGGGCCGGAGCTTCCAGCCCCCGGAGGCCCGAGACAACCGCTCGGAGAAGGCCACTCTGTCTTACTCTTTGGTGTGGCATTTTAGAGTAAACCCTTCCTCTGGGGCCTCGGTAGGATACCTTCCATCCGAGTGACTCACATACCAATTGACAAAGTGTAGCACTGACCTCAAATTACCTCTCTCCTCCAGCTGCTCCGAGTACTTTTTTTTTTTATTTCCTTAGTAAAATGAACACCACATGGGTCACGAGACATCTTGAGATTTATAGCAGACTCTGAGTGTTTCACTCCTCAAGAGCTGGAAGCGTAGGGCCGGGGAAGTCAGCACCCAGGGAAGTTGTGTATCTTTTCTCTGCTTATATGTCACGTTTTGTTTTAAACCGATGGGTAGGATGGTTTCTGAATGAGCTCTGCCAAGCAGTACTGCTGTTTAAAAGTCACCTCGTAGCAAATGGCACTTTTCCTCCAAACTGAAGAAGAAGAAGTATAGATTAACCGTTTTTTTTTTTTAATGTGCTCTTGCTACAAAATGCGTCAACACCAGCACTTGTTTTCTGATCTAAACTTTAATAAAAATGACCCCCAAATAATCACCTACATGTTAACTTAAAAATAACACAAAATCAAGTCTTTCTTATCGACCATTAACATGAGTTTCTGCCAAATGAAAAAACGTTACATCTCTGTTCCAAAGAAGCCTGCGGTCTAGCCAGCAGGGTGATTGATGTCCTTGGATAAAGTCTTCCTCCCATTTTCTGAGGGGGAGAAATGGATGAATTTTAGGGATTGTGGTGCTCTTTAAAAAGAACAGGTCACAGAACCGAAGACGAAAACTTACATGTGTTAAAAAATGAAGCTTTCCTGTTGGTGGTGACATCATGGACTCTAGACATTAGAGAAAACTTTGAATGCAGTGCCATTCGTTTTACACAATCAGAGCCTGAGGATTACACTGTAAGGCTTACCCAGCTTGAGAAGATGTGGGACAAGCCCTCTGGAGATTTCCAAAATGGGAGCTGGTTCTGAGATAGATGTTGATTCACCCGGTGCACAGGCGACGTTGTACTTGTGCATCTTCTCTCCTGGCCCGGCGCCATCAGGTGCCCTCACCAAAGTGTTCAACAGGCACTGCGTGTGGCTTAGAAATGGATAGAAACTCTCAGGTAAGAAATTCTAAACATTCACTCTGCCACCCAGCTTCAGGAGGTGAATCCTCCCTGGTCAAATTCTCCAAAAGCCTGCTGGGATTCGCAGGAGCCGTGGTTGTGTGAGGCTGGGCAAAAGCCCTTTGCTTGCACGTGCCCGGGGCCCAGTGAGCACGCACCTGAATAAAATGAACCAAATGCTTTTCCTTCCCCGTCTGGCTGTGAAGAACACTTTGTTCAATACAGTTATTGAAGAAAACCATCCAGTGGCTAAATCGTGATATCGAAATTGGCACAGTCAGGACACAGTTACATTAGGCAGGATGACCATTACATGGATCGTTCTCATTTTCCCAGAAAGACTTGGGGATCTGAGAGGGCAGCAAAGATGACACGATGCTTACACACCGTCTTAACGGAAAATATATTTTGCAACGTGAGTGTCTGTGCGAAAAGTCCCACCAGGAACCAACATGAAACAGCTGGTTCCCTTTCTATACGGTTGGCCCCCTACCACAACTGGAAAATATTCATCCTTTGGAATCATAGCTGCCAGATTTAATTGCTTTGTGTGCAGACTAGTCTAGCTTCTCACCGCAGATTTGTGTGTGCGCGCATGTGTCCAAGTTGATGCTGAAGGATTAAAATGAACAATAAACATTAAATTCAAGAAACATCAAGGAAGGAGAATAATACTTGATAGCTGTGCCATATGCTGGGAGGGAAAGTATTCCAAAATAGAGCTGTAAAAATTGCTAGGTGCTCTTGTCAATTTAACTTCTAATTAAAAGCACTCCTAAAGGAAATGGAAGATGGTAATGAGTCAGAGGGTCGAGCTTGTGCTGGGGATGGGGTAACAGGGTCATAGAGAATGGCAGCTGGGAGGGACAATATTTCTAGATGCTTTGCTTTCACGTAGGAAAAGGAAATCAGCCAAAGCCCCCATCCTTATCCGTCATGCTTATTTTTTCCGCAAAGTGATGCCAGGTCTTACTTCAGCAGGATTTGGAGCAGGTCAGGAGATCCAGGCCCTGCTCGCCCCACCCCACCCCCACCCTTCTCGCCTCTTTCTCTCCATCTCGGAGCAAAGATAGGTGCTCCCCACAGGCCTGGGGCTCCTCCCCACAACACCATGCACTGCGAGATAAACCTGTAATGGTTTCCCCATAACTGCTTTCCTTTTTTCGTATCGATGATTGATGCTCGTTATTGTGTCACTGATAACCTCATCCTTTGGTGACCATGGGTCCTCCTTCCCAAAGTGACATACTTGATTTTTGCATTAGTGAAGGTTCGTGGAGTGTTGAGACTCTCTCCATCAGCCAAAAGAATTACCCTCCAAGTGAGACTTTCTGGCTGCAGAAAATGCTGTTCTGAGATGATGTATAGCTTCTTCCCGCATCCCTCAAATCGCCCTCCAAGGTGGGCCTCTCATCTGTTGTGGAGGCTCTTGGTGGTAGCCAAGCGACACCACACACGACTGCCAGGGCGGGCGGCAGGGTGGCCCCACACACTGACCAGATAGCATCGCTGGGACATTTTAAACATTGTGTCCTTTTCCTGAGAAGGCCTCCCAAGGGGGAGTGGGGCCTTTTGGAATGAGCAGGGCAGGAACGTGTCCCATATTCCCCGTCTGCTGCTCCATGGGTGCCCCAGTAGCGTAGCAACCATGGGGCGTACGATATTGCAACCACTCCACTTTGAGTCCAAATAAGACAGTTCTTTCCTTGCAGGTTTATCACATAGCAGCATCCTTTCCTCCTGGGTTGGTCCCTGCCCCGCCCCACCCCTGCATTCCCCAAACTTTTAGCTGATTTTTGGTTAATACCTAGCTTTCCATTTTATGCCAAAAGCCTGGTTTTCCTGTGTTCTTGGGTGTTTTTCTTTTCTCTTTGTGAATAACTTCACATTGACTGAAATATTACTTCTCTGAACAGCGGAGCACATGTGTGTGCACTAGAATTAAAACCTCCTTGGGCTTTGCCTACGAACCACCGCCAGAGCTGCGGATGGCACTGGTCCGAGGGGAACTCAGAAGTAGGTGGTTGGTGGTTTTTTTAAAAGAACTCCGGGTGATTGTTTTGTGCATCAGTGGCTGAAAGCTGGCTCAGTGAGAGTCCTCAGAGGGGGTGATAGGTCTGTGGCTAGAGCACCGTTCTCAGCTGGATGCATTTGCCTCCAGGAGACAGTTGGCATGTTTGGAAGTATTTTTGGTTGTCACAGCAGCAGAGAGGGGGTGCTCCGGCACCTAGTAGGTGGGAGCCTGGGATAGGCCTAGAGATCCTAGAATGCATGGGACAGCCCCCCACCCCACCCCACCACACAAGGAGGAGTTACCAGAGATGTCAGGAACGCTGGGAAAGTGGGGGGGGGGCGTGGAGAGCAGAGGAAAGTGAGAGGAAGAGTCCATCGCACATGTCCTGCTGTAGCTCCTGGAGGGGGGAACCGGGATTCCTCCCTCGGCAACACCTCCCAGGACCCACCTGCCCCTCCCCCAGGGGCCCTCCTAACCCACCCACCTCAGGAAACAGGAGAGAGGGTGTTTCTCGTCCAATCATTTCCACACCCCCCAAACATAAGCCCAGTGTCCTCTCTTTTCTTACCAGTGCCGTAGGAAATTTTGCACGGAAACTCTCTAGCTACACATTTTATAGGTCAGATGACATTTTTGTCTTCTTATGACCAGAAAAAGAATTACATTGAAGTGTAGAAAATTGAGGGCTTTGCTTTTTTTTTTTTTTTTTTTGTCTACTTTGCATTGCAGAATTCAACTCTGTCCTTAGGAGCAAATGGAAAAATTAAGAACCGGAGGTTGTTGCTAACACCAGGCAGTCACTCTCATTAGCCATTTGGTCTCTACCTGAGTCTTTTTCTCATTTTGCAATAAAACCAAATATCACAGTGGGGGCTAGGATGAGGATGAGGTATGTAAAGATAAATACAGTGGGGGATTGTTTCATTAAGTGTCTGTTTAGAGGATTATTCTTTTTCTTTGGCTTCAGCCAGGCAGCAATATTAGTTGGTGTTCCTGGGCACACATGGCCTGTGTCCAGCAGCTGTAGTGCCAGTGACATCCGCAGCTGTGCCAGCCCTTGAGCTGTTCAAGCTGAATGAAAATAGGTCTCTCTGTACCTTACGGTGCAGTCGCGGTTGAGCAAATACTTGGTGACCATCTAATTGGCTGAGTCCTGGAAAACTGTGGTGCCACGTATACCTCGATGGGTGAGTATAGGAAAAATATGTATTAGTGGACTCAGTTCCTAGAATCAGAACTGGGTCACAGAATTAGATGCTGTGACAACCAGCAAACTTCGTTTTTGAGTTCGGTCACATGGCAGGTATTGACATAAGCGTGGATGATGAGCAGAGGCTCCATTTTAAAACCATTGGCATTCCTCGTGTTCCCATGAACGTGGAGAGTTCTGGAGGAGGGTGTTTGTCCGGTTAGGTTACAAAGTGCTGCTTTTCTCTAGGCCAGTCAACAGGGGTTGTTTGTTCAAGGGATTACCTGGAGGGGAGCTGACGTGGGGAACCTTTCCAGGCACTCGGCCTTGTTAGTTAATGCCTCAGACTTTGGCTTCCTGTTAAATGACAGCAAATGTGTCAAATGATTGCCAGATTTTGCCGGAGCCTTAGATTAAACATGCAATGAAGACAAAATCAGGAATTTGCCTTGTCCTTTTTTAATGGTTTTTAAAAGAAATTTAGTAAAATTCTCCGAGTCCTTCTGCTTGGGAGGTAGACATACTCTTCCCATTGATGGAAACCTGCCCCAACACAGACTTCCCGACTCACCTGCTTGTGACTTGTACCAAGAACCGTGTGACGGAAATGAAACAAACCCGAACCTTCTCGGCACACCCAGCGTTCGAGGTTATGCCAGCATGCTGAAAGAACCCGCAGCACGGAGATGAACGCACACCTGCAAAGGATACCAAGGGGCAATGATGGACGAGGCCAATAAATGTATTTCTGCCCCCGGAGGGCCCTGTGCATGGTGTCTGTCGCTGTCCTAGCTGACGAATTGCCCGAAATGACTCCCTTTCCTTACTCTGCGCCAGTCCAAAAAATAGAAATAAGCTCTGGGATCCACTCTGAACTGTGCCAAGGGTAAATACCATAAACCATGGAGAAACGCAAGGTTCCTGTGACTTTGTGACTAAGGCAAGTCCCCGCCGTGTTTCAGATCTTGCCTCCTTTGTGTCATTCTAAATAGGTGTAGCTCGCTCCTTGGAGGTGAAGGCTTCTCCTTTCCTATTTTCTTTGCTCCCCGAGGTTTTTCTGTGCTTTAGATGTTTCCCCAGGGCCGCTGCCAGCAGCCCGAGTGAATCAGTCGGCGTGCAGGAAGCCAAGGTGGATAAATACAGAAAGTCCAGACCTGGCCTTTTCCGGGGTGGAGTCGCCAGGAAACCAGCGCACGTGGCACCTCGTCCCGGCCTCGCTGAGCTCCGTGTGCGCTCAGCCCCATGCATTTGTCCGCCACCCGCGCGGCGCTGGAGGTCAGCCTTCCTTGCGGGGTAATAGGTCCGCAGGAAGAGCGGATTATGGTTTCAGCTTGAAATCTGAAAAGATCTCGGAACCTTTTCAGCAAAGGAGGGCTGCCAGTCCCACCGGCTCGGAAACGTGCCCCTGAATAGGGTTCATTTTCGTGGTAGAAAGAGAAATTTTAGAAAGGAATTAATAAGCAAATTGTTTTTCATCTGGACAATCCCAGGTGGAGAGGGTGTGTGTGTGTGTTTTAATATATAGTATAATCCCTTTTCACTGGGAAAAATCAAGACAAATTTGTTTGTATATAGTAGTGTAAATGGAAAACAAATTCTCGTTTTCGAACTGGGATGTCCCGGATCACAAGCTCAGAATGGATCTTAGGAGTGATTTCTGTTTATTGCACTAATACAGAGTGAGACTCCATAGTCTCTTAGGGGAAACTAAGGGGTCATTTTGGGCAGTTTGTCAGCCAGGACAGCAAGAAATCATATAGCAGGCTGTGCCTGAAGTCAGTGGAATCCTTACTATGTCAGTCCCGGTGTTCTTGCAGTGACTGTAAACCCGTGGTTCTTCGCAAGCCATATTCTAACAAAAGTCACACCTTCCGAGGTTTATTAACCACTTAATTAGAAGGTATGGCGGGTAGAGTTGGAATAGGGTTTAAATCTCATCTCCGCGTATTCTAGCTCTGAAAGTGTTGAGGTTCTTAACCTCTACTCAGCTATAACACGGGGTACTACTGTCACTTTCTAGGGGTTTTGTGAAGATTATCTGTGCCGAAATGCACGTCTCAGACCATTCTAAGAAATCTCTAGTCTGACCCACCTAGGTTGGTTCTCTTCCTTTCCAGATAAGTATTTTGTCACTCTCTTTCTCTCTGGGCCAAGACGGGGGGAAGAGCTCTCTCTCCACCTTTCTGTGTGGCGTGTGGTGGATCACAGCTATGAGATACGGAGGTCTCCTCAAAAGGTCCTATTGCTCATTGCTTGATGCAGAGAGAAGTGAGGCAGAAGGACTCCCTGATTCTGAGCGGCCACCATGGCCAGCAGAGCAGCCCTCCTGCTCTGCTCAGGCCCTGCCATGCCTTCTCTCTGCCGTCTCTTCCACTTTCTTCACTCACCCCTCCAGCGGGGAGACAAACATGTCATGAGCTGGTGCTCTCAGACTTTGGCATGCATGGGGACACCTGGACTCCATTCCCGGACACTCTGATCCTGTGGGTGTGGGGGGAGCCCAGGAATCTGCATGTGATGAGTACCGTGGGGGCCAGTGTAGGCAGCCTAAGGACCACACTTGAAGAAGCACTGCTAGAAATACTGAGGGATATAAAAGATGCTGTCTTTCCAAAAGGAGTCCAAAGTGTAGTGGGAGTAGATAGAAACAGGCTGTGTGATTCAGGATGGCGGAAACTGTAAGGGAGCACCCATGGGGACGGGTTTACGGCTGGCTGGACCTGGGTCCGTTGCAGAGGTGGTAGTGGCCTGGCCCTCGAAGTGCGGCTAGGACTTGCCAGACTGAGAAAGGAGAGAGAGGAGTCTGTGCAGAAGAACAGCTCGAGGAACCAGAAGCAGAGAGGCCAGCGTGCTCTGGGAGGAGTGCATTTTCTGGGTCTCCCGCCATTAATAAATGAATTGTGAACACCTCTCTCTCAAACCAGCAAACTTATTCATAAGTCACATTTTCATCCGTATACTAGAAATTAGAAAAAGTCTACTTTCCAAAATAAAGAGTAAGTACCTAAAGTTTAATATTGCATTTCCCCTCACACCCTACCATCCCCCCTTGGGAAGTTAGTGGACGAGGGAAGGTGGCAGTGAGACTGGAGATGCTGGCAGTGGTCACCTTAGGCCCAGACGGAGAAGCTCAGGTGCCCACCTCCCCCTCTCACACACGTGAACCCTGGGAGGCCAGGGCCTAGGGCCGGATGCGAGCCAGCCATCCCCCATCCCGTGACTTCTTGTGCCACGTCCGTCTCTTCCAGTGTCAGCAGCCACCACGATGGCTTCTGCATAGGTGGCTCCCCTCCCCCCTCCAGTAGGAAAGAAATGCCACGCTATTGAGTGGTTGACTCTCTTGGGGGGTGTGCCTTTTTTTATTTTGAAATTTGTCTTATTTTATCCAACTTTTTTAATGAGCATGTAAAATGCAGTAAAAATAGGAAGAATGTCAACTCGGCTCTTTAAATGGAGCTCCTTGGGCCATCAGACTGTTAACATCCACAGATACAAGTTTACTTTCTTTTCCGTAGTGGTAGCATTAATTCTGGTTTTTCTAAAGGGTGTGGGAGTAAATGACATAATTTTTGTAGCTACAGAAACTGAAATACAGTTAAGTTGCTTTCCCTGCACAGTGGTATCCATGGAAAGGAACAAAGCTAAGAAGTAATTAGCAAAGATAAGAAATTATATCATTAAGTGAAATCATATAAATGATGCTAGATGGAGGTATACAAGGAGTACAGATGTTTCAGCTAAACGTGGTATTGTGGGATTTGTGGAATTTATAGGATTTTGTGAATCTGAAAGCATTTTTAAGACTCCAAGAAGAAAGAATCCCTATGGGTTGTTTTGTTTTGTTTTGTTTTGTTTTGTTTTGTTTCTCCAATTACCTATTTGCTTTTTGAGGAGCTCCTGGGTTTTGTACGGACTGGGAGTCAGTCCGTAGGTGGAATCTGCAGTGTCTCATTCCAGAAGCACACCTCAGACGGCGCGATGAAATATTCATTGACTGTGATTTAAATCATCGTAGGATTCCAACATAAAATACACAACTAAGAGATATTAACATTAACAGGATTATATTACCTAGGATAAAAGAAAGAGAAATAAAACGGGCTCACCTGATTGGCAAATCGAGCGCTGTTACTGCGTTCATTGCCAGCCAGAGGGATTTTAACTGCTGTGTTTTAAGTATGATTCACGCGCAGAGGCCCCGCCGCTTCACTTCCCTGGTAATCCTGATTACCAGGCTCCTCTTCCAAGGGCTGTGTCCCACCCCAAGCTACACGCTGTGGACACGTGTGTTGGGTTTTGCTTCGTTTACCAAAGAACAAGAACAGTTCAGGACATTTTTAGAAAGACCAACTTGTCACCACTGTCGCATTCGGAAAAGAAGAGTTCCAATTATTGGAAAGAAGGCAGGTTGTTGTCAAACCCCAGGGAGCAAAGCACAGGGGAGCAGGTGACAGCCCCAGGAATCCCAACAAAGCAAAACGAAGGAATTGGACCCAGCCAACCAGTTAATAATGAGCGTGGCAAGAAGCGGCCACGGCGGTAGGCTAGGCGGGTGGGGGAGTCTCCGGGGCCACTTCAGAGGCGGGGACCACGTGGGGGCAGAGGAAGAGGAGTCGCGACAACTGGGTGAGTGATG
Organism: Nyctereutes procyonoides; assembly: GCF_905146905.1. Classification (NCBI taxonomy): domain Eukaryota; kingdom Metazoa; phylum Chordata; class Mammalia; order Carnivora; family Canidae; genus Nyctereutes; species Nyctereutes procyonoides. The sequence continues at coordinate 9,553,829 of NW_026575132.1, forward strand.
ATACCAGTGACCAGCGCGCAGGGTACGCGGCGGGGACAAGATGGGGATGGGGGCAGGAAAAAGAACTTTCCTCTGCCCTCGGGGCTTTGGCCGAGAGCCCTGTAATAAAAGACCAAGAAGAGAAAGCCGAGCAAGAGCCTATTACCCTGTGCGCCTCACTCAGACCCGGGAGCGCCCGGGCCGCAGGGTGCCAGTCGGGTGCCAGTCGGCTGTGGCGCCGGCACGGACCGAGCGGGAGGTGGGGGCCTCTCGGGGACGGTCCGGGGTCTTAGCGACGATGCGTGGCCCTTAGCAGGACGGCCTGGGGCGCGATCACTCGGACAGTGTGTCTGGGTGTGTGTCGACTCGTGGGCCCCCCTCCTGGGACGGGAGTCGGCGATCTTACCTGCTTGGCGCGCTAGCACCTCCTCCGGGACACCTGGGCCCCTTGGGAGGCTCTGCTTGGCAGCCCTGCAGGTGCCTGCAGCTCGCGATGACCGTCTACCTCAGCACCGGGGTGGGGGCCGGCCTGCGACCCTTCTGGAAGCGGCGGAGAGGAGAGCTGGGGAGTCGGCAGCTCGCTGGATCATGGGTGCCATTTGCAGATCGTGGGTGCTGTTTGCAGGCACCTGCTGCAAGTGCTGGAGCTGCCGAGCGCCTGAGCCGGGGACGGGGAGCCACGCGCGGTCTCATTGCGTCTGTGCCCATCAGGCCCAGGACAGCAGCTCTGGCCACCTCAGCAGTAGTTGGCAAATGGGCCCTGCTGCCACCCCTGTCCGGCTCTACCCTGGGCCCCAGAGCTCCTGGTCCCGCTTGGGGAGCTGGACTGGACATGGTGGCCCTGGGGACAGTAGAGTACTCCCCTAAGGTCCAAGGGAGTGAAAGGCATCGTCCTGCCATGCACCTGGTGGGCAGGACTGTGGGGGCGCCCACAGGAAGGGGCCTCGGCCGGCGGCGCCCCAGCTGCTGCTCCCTGGACGTGCCAGCTGCCGGAGCCGGTGCGCAGGAGGGAGCGCAGACATGGCAGCGGTGGGTTTATGCGGGCTCTTCTCGGGGCAGGAACTCTGGACCATGACCTGCCGATCCCTTGCCTGCCTTGTGCGGCCCGGTGCCCGACCTGCGCCCCTCTCTCCCCGTCCTGTCTCTCTGCTGGGCTGGGGGACGGGGGCTCCCCTGCAGCAGGCCCGTCCCCCTATCCGCCCAGGCTTCGCCTCAAGGAGCCTCTGGACACAAGCACTCCATCCGCAGAAGGCCCTGAAGCCAACTGTCGGGGATCAGAATGTCCCCACGCCATCGGGGATCAGATGGGGATCAGATGGTCCCTGCGATTCCTCTGGCTGCGGCCCCCAGAGGCAGACTGAGTGAGGGGAGCTGTGGCCTGGTTTTAACTCTAACACCGAATCCCGCCCTGGTGCAGATGGAGTTCCTGAAACTCCCTTGGGGTCCCCGCTTGCATCGCTCAGGAGCCACCGGCAGGTTTGCTCCCGGCTTGACAGCCCGGCCAGTCCTGCGGCCGCTCCCAACCTCCCGACGCAGCAGCTTTGCTTAGGACAAACTGGACTGGACCTGGCTGCCCCCAGCAGCCAAGTGAAGCGGTTTTGTCACTCAGTGTCTTCGTCTCCGGATTTAAAGAAGAGTCTGTCACAGAGAAGAAGATGATAAATCTCTTCCGGCTAAAGTGCCTTTCTGATTCTCTTTATTTTTGTTGTTAGAAGTCCTCTACAGAAAAGAAGCAAGACAGTGGAAACATTTTCGTAAGATGACACTTTATCTCTGTGATTAACTATATAATAAACCGTAAAGGCTTTGCCATGGTAATCTCCTCCTTACACCTTATTGCTTTAATAATAAAAGCTTTTTTTATGGCAGCAGAATAAAATTTTACTATCCAGACAGTTTAGATAAAATGAGAAGATGTGTTTTTGGAAGGATAGAGGGCACATCCGAAACACGTGAGGTCAGCGTGGGTTTTCTGTGAGCTCAGTGTCTGTAGAGCGTGTTCGGGGTGTCGTGAGGCAGGTGCCCTCGAGGGGAGTTCATCCAGCCATTTAGAGGACTCTCAGTTGGGTGTCTGGGTGGCTCGGTTGGTTGAGCATCAAACTTGGGATTTCGGCTCAAGTCTGGATCTCAGGGTCATGAGATTGAGGCCCACATGGGGCTTCATCCTCAGCAAGGTCGGCTTGTCCCTCTCCTTCCCCCTCTGCAGCCCCCCTGCTCGTGTCCATGTTCTCTCTTGCTCTCTCTCTCTCTCTCTCAAATAAATTAAGAAACTTTAAATTAAAAAGAAAGGAACTTTTAGTGGTCAGCGAAAGGCTAAAGAATTCTGTATTTCTGTCAAGTACGGAGGGTTAATGTTTCAAAGCAAAACTGTTCAAAACCCAAGAGTTACAGATGAGTAGTGGGAGAAAGCACAACTTTTAATAATTTATCACCACCCTAATTTGCATACAGAATCATCAACTACCTATTTTGATCCTGAGCCAAAGCCTGTGTGGTTTGGTGATTATCATCGCACTTTTATTCATAAGCTTCTGTCTCAAATGATTAGATTCTTTCAGTGGCAAAAATCCTATAAATTTTTGCTTAAACATGATTTGTATGCGAGCACTACAGTACACCAATTAAGAAGCTTCATTACTGTTATCCCACAGAAAACGGAATACATTGTCTTTCCTGCTCATCACTGTTGAGCAATTTCTTTTTCTTTCTTTCTGTTTCAAGTTTTTGTTTAAATTCGTGTTAGCTCACATGGACTGTAACCTTGGTTTCAGTAGAATTGAGTGATTCGTCACTGACATGTAACACCCAGTGCTCATCCCGACAAGCCCTCCTTACCCCATCACCCGTTTAGCCCGTCCCCTGCCCACCTCCCATCCAGTGACCCCCAGGTCGTTCTCTGTAGTTAAAAAATCTCTTATGGTTTGTTTCCCTCTCTTTTTCTCTCTTCCCCTTGGTCATCTGTTTTGGTTTCTTAAATTCCACGTATGAGTGAAATCATATGGTATTTGTCTTTCTGTGCCTGACTTATTTCACTGAGCATAATATACTCTAGCTCCATCCGTGTTGTTGCAAATGGTGAGATACCATTCTTTTTGATGGCTGATACTCCAGTGTGTGTGTGTGTGTGTGTGTGTGTGTGTGTACACACATATATATGTATACACTACATCTTTAAGCATTCCTCAGTCAATAGACATTTGGGCTCTTTCCATAATTTGGCTATTGTTTCTATGGGGCAGTTTCTTGTGCAGCGACCCACAATAGTCTAAGACCTCAAGGTAGAACAGAACTTTGTAGAATTCCGAGTTTCCCTGGAAAAAGTGATAATTTAGTGGAGACCTGAAGGAAGACCCCCAGTTAATGAGACAAAGGCAGGGTTGCGCGGGAGGGTTGTCTTGCAGCAGAGGGAAGGGCATGTGCCAAGTCCTGTGGTGAGGAGAGAGCAGAGCTCATACCTTCTGGGCTTTCGTGAGGCTTAAACAAGGCCATTCCTGTAAGGTGCCTACCTGAGGTCCTAGCACGCAGTAAGCCCTCAGGATGTGCTGGTTATGATCAGCGCTTGTTTTGAAGCAACTCGGGGCAGATCTCTCTCTGTGCAGCTGTACCTAAAAAGCAAACCTGTGACCTTTCTGCTCCTCAGTAGGAATGTGGTCCGTGACACCGCCTGGGATCTCTCTGTGACTCTTCCACTCTCTGATGTCCTTCCCCTCGAGACCATCGCTCCCATCCTGCATAGCTGCTAACTCCATCCCGGGGTTTGGCCCAGCACCCTCTGTCCTTGCCAGCCTGCAGAGTTTTTCACGAGGTGCACTCAGCATACGTGTCTGTCCCAGGACCTCTAAGGAGACCCAGTAGGACTTACACGCGGGACTGGATGACAGTGCTCGTGGAGCTGGATATGACACCGGGCCACCAGGGCATCTGGAAGGTTTTAGACACAGCCTTTCCTCTGTGACCCCTCCTCTGGCCTGACTCTCAGCTCAGTGTGACGCTGGCTCCTCGCCATCTGACGGGCTACTAGGGACCAGGCTGCCCTTTGCCTACATATCCTTCATCCTCCCTGTCTACTTCCCACACTCTTCTTCCCTTCCATGGTCCTGCTGCCTTGGAAGTGAAACCCAAAGAAACCCTGGGGTGTACCTTGTTGAGATTCCAGAGGGAGGCTGGGAGGGAGCTGCTCCAGGCTGGCACCTGACCCTGCTCTGCATTCAGTTCATCAGTTCTGCGCAGGGTCTTGACTCAGCAGCGGTCCCTGGCTCGCCTTTGAGCACCTGAGTTTTGAAAGCGGTCGTACATAGGTGCTTGAGTTACTAAGATGCTTGAGGACAGTCTTGTGTGGAAATACCCAGAGGAATGGAAGCATGGTTGGATGCCACCCTCACAGGCTCCTTCACATCCTCAAGTGGGCACTAAGCAGGTTAACAGTTCATTGTGAACCTTCGTCCCTCCTGCCGCTAGCCCAGAAGTCCCCAGCTGACCACTGTGTGAATATTCAGCTTTGCTGCGTGAGTGTTGCACCTGAAGATATGCCTTATCCCCCAGATGTCCATCTTGTAAACTCTCTGGGCACATCATCATGTGAACAAATTTCACCAACAAAAATTTACCACGATCTCGTGACGGGTAAAGAAATTAGCAGAAGCCCCTTCTTCCACCATCCGCCCCCGGACCTCCCCAACACACACATAGGCTGCAGGTTCCCAGCCTCCAGGGCCTGGGCCTTGTTTGGGAACTGAGTGGGCGGGAGGACGGTGGGAGGCTGCCCTGGCACTTACCCTCGGGGAGGCTGCTGACACCCACTCTTGAATCGTGTGTGTGTGTGTGTGTGTGTGTGTGTGTGTGTTCCCTTTAGTTCCGTACCTTGCAGGCTCTCAAATCCCAGAGACTCTAACTAGAAGCCTACCGGCTGCTTGAGGGTGCAGGAATTTCTTCTTGCCATCATCATTTTTCTCCCCTGTCCGTCCGGTCTCGCTTTCCTCCACAGTAAGTTGGGCAGGTCGTCTCACCTTCGTGTCCACTTTCCCAACAAGACCATAGGCTCCACAGGGCTGGCAGAGGGGCTTCATTCAGCTGGAGCATCCCTGCCCCCAAGTGCCCGAGTAGCTGTCCCGGACTCCTGTTGGTGTCCAGTGGAGGCCGAAAGCCCTCTAAGATCTGTGCCAGTTCCCAGGGTGTGAGTGTGGGCTTCAGAGCCTCACGCTCGGTCTGCCTTCCTGTCTGTCCAGCCTCATGTTGACCCAGATGTGGAACCCAGCCACCTCCTTGGTGCCTACGGGTGTGCGCTTGCACACATTCAGACCACGCACTCCATGCACAGTGAAGATCTGCACATCCCGCCAAGGCTCACGCCACACTCCTTACATCATGGGCCTTAGACCTTCTGGCTGCCGCCCACCACCGGCCATCTCCCCCACCTTCACCCTGCACAGTTCCCAGCCTTGTGGTTGGCCCTTCTCCCTCTCCCCTCTGCCTCTCTTTCTGTAGGGGATAAAAAATTCACGACAGTTTCTCAGGCAGTGTAGCTTCCTCGTACTGCTGCAATTGGGGCTCCTGACTCCACATGTCCAGGTTCTCACCTCATCTTCCCCCACAGCTCATCCGTTAGCCTTGTTTTCCTTTTTGTTTTTAAAGATTTTATTTATTCATGATATATACTGAGAGAGAGAGAGAGAGAGAGAGAGTCAGAGACACAGGCAGAGGGAGAAGCAGGCTCCATGCAGGGAGCCCGATGTGGGACTCGATCCCGGGTCTCCAGGATCACGCCCTGGGCTGAAGGTGGCGCTAAACCGCTGCACCACCCAGGCTGCCCCTAGCCTTGTTTTCCTAAACTAACATCGCACTCCCCTCTCGGGGAAGGTTGTTAAAAAAAAAAAATTGCTTGGCCCATATTGGCAATATGTGTGAACTTGACAGAAAGGCTAGATACACCTCATAATCACAAGAACACAGGCCTCTTTTGACCCCACTCAGCATTTCATAGGACTAAGAAACATACTCGGGTTTATGAGTAGATGGTGTCTGGAAAGAAATGCAAGAAGCTGGTGATGGTGGAGACCTCCAGGGAAGGTTGCTGAATAAGCTGGGACAGAGAAAAGATAAAGAACTTCCTTATCTTGTATTTCCTATATTTAAACCACACTGACATCATACCTATTTAATGTCAATAAACAAGGTACAGGTATCCCGATGTGCTAGTCACACCAAAGTGATTGTATCCAGTGACCTTAAGCAATATGCGTCATGGGGATAGTTAATATCTACACCTGACAGATTAGGCTTAGAGCCCAGTTCTGGAGAATTTGCCATTTACTGTACACGTCAGTTCTTTCCATGAGAATTTCCTGGTTGGAAAGAGCTGGGCTTCTCAGCACACGGTCCTTACTCTCCAAGCGTTCAGATTCCATCATCTGGATGAGGAGCCCCAAAACTCCTACAGACATAACCCAAGGACACTTCTTGGATTGACAAATATTACAAAATATTCCTCTTAAGAGGAAATAAATTTTCAAGATGCTTTAAATTTTAAAGGTCCTTCTGATGGAGGGAAAGAAAGTACATCTGTTGGAACAGAGAGGTAATCATTACGAACGATAACTTCAGTGTATTGAAGCAATTAATTAGGAGTTCATAAACTATGTAAATAAGCAGGAAAAAAATCTGATTGGTTACCTTGAAGGGGTGCTAGGGAACCAGCTATCGTTTTGAAAACTGATAGACCAGCATTTCTCCTGCCTTAGCCATATAAATTATACTACATGTTAACCCAAATGGTTGATAAAGGAGAGTTTCTCTTTATGGACGGCTTCAGAGTAAATAAATGAAAAAAGAGTAATAGAATTTGAATATCCCCATTTTTAAAACCAATTTTTCGAGGCAACCATCGTGAGTGACTGCTCCTATCATAAAAAATAGAGATGTCCTTTGTATTTCCTATAAATTTGTTATGAGATGTAGGAATTTGAATACATTCAGATTTGATTTTTTTCCCCAAGAGGAATATTTATAACTGTGTTGTGTCATTATATGTCTGCTGACGGAAGTAGTTAACTAAGGTATTCTTCGTGAAATAAAAACAAATCTGAATCTAATCAAATGTCTATATCTTGGGCAGCCCTGGTGGCTCAGTGGTTTAGCGCTGCCTTCAGCCCAGGGCGTGATCCTGGAGACCTGGGATCGAGTCCCACGTCGGGCTCCCTGCATGGAGCCTGCTTCTCCCTCTGCCTGTGTCTCTGCCTCTCTCTCTGTGTGTCTCTCATGAATAAATAAATAAAATCTTTTAAAAAAATGTCTATATCTCATAACAAATTCATAGGAAAGTTAAAAGAATGAGTTAAATAATACCACGGAGATGCAGTCAGCAAAATTCATACCTTGAACAACTTAAGAGGACAAACCACCTGGCTTCTTCAACAAATGAGTTGCAAAGCAGGGAGAAAAAGAGGTGGAAGGGAATCTATAGATTAAAACAGATTTATTTCACAGACAATCAGCCAATTGCAGTGCACAGAACTTATTTAAGTCCTGGTTCAAACAAACTTAAAAAATACCTATGGAACAATTGATTTGAACAGTGCATAGATACCTGATAACATTAAATTATTGTTAATGTTTTTGGGTATTCTAATAATACTATCGTGATAGTCCTAACAAGCCCTTATCTTTTTGAGATATGTATTGAAATATTTATGATTGAAATGAAAATTTAAAAACACCTCACATCTATGCTTATATATACATAAAAATCTGTGAAAGGATATACAGCTGACCCTTGAACAACAGGTGGGGGGGCTGGGGTGCCCACGCCCTGGAGTCAAAAGTCTGTGTATAACTTATGACTCCCCAAAACTTAACTCCTTGCCTACTGTTGACTAGAAGCCTTACCCGTCACATAAAGGGTCAATTAACATATTTTGTATATGTATTATATACTGTCTTCTTACAATAAAGGAAGCTAGATAAATAAAATATCCTTTTTTTTAAGATTTTATTTATTTATTCATTAGAATACACAGAGAGCAAAGGCCCTGTGGGACTCGATCCCGGGTCTCCAGGATCAGGCCCCGGGCTGTAGGCGGCGCTAAACCGCTGAGCCACCAGGGCTGCCCTAGATAAAATATTCTTAAGGAAATCATAAGGAAAATACATTTATAGCACGGTGCTGTGTTTACCCAAATAAAATGCATGTGTAAGAGGACCTGCGTGGTTCAAGGTGTTGTTCGAGGGTCCCCTGTATAAGGGAATTGTGATGCTGTGTTCTGTTGCGAGGGGGACCAGGAGTCAGGATGGGAGAGAAAGGAACTTTTGGACAGATCATTATCTACCGTATGTAGGTAACACTTTTTCAAAGAACTAACCAAAAAGTAACATAGTGGGGGGAAAAAAGTTAAATTGAACTTAAAATGCTTCTTCGGGAATAAGAAGGGATAGACTCCTGTTATAGAACACGTGGATGGATTGGCTCCGACCGAATTTCCCAAAGTAGGCCCCAAGGCATCAGAGACGGGCCCACCTCCCCTCCTCCCAACCAGTATCTGGGGGAGCAACACACACACACACATCTGAGAACTACAGGCCTTGGTAACCTGAGTGCCAGCTTTTCAAATACTCATGATGTTGCTGTGGAACTTTGGAATTCCTAGGGCAAAAATACTCCGAAATTTAAATTCAAAGCAGCACAATGCTGAAAGTCTGAAAAGGCTTTTTTCCCTAGATTTGCTGACAGTGATTTAATCAGCAGATGTCACTATGAAATACTTGGGAGCATCCCTTCCGTGTTGCCTCATTTTTGGAAAGGCAGAGGGTGCTGCTGGCATTGTAACATAGAAGTATTTATGGTGATTTTGTATTTTGTTTAATGAAAATAATTTTTCTTTTGCTTCCAGTGCTTATTAAAAGGTTATCTTTGATTAAGCATTCTTTGCTTTTGTTTTTGTTTTTCCCCTCCCAGCATCATTGACAAAGAAGTTTCATTAATGGCAGAAATGGATAAAGTTAAAGAAGAAGCCAGTAAGTAGACACATGGTTGTTTGATTAGGAGCCTCCTAGTCAGAAGCAATCCATAGGCCGACTGGGAGTGATATGGATTCTGAGTGAGGTCCTAAAATTCACACTGAAATCCCAGCAAATGAGCTCTGTAACCTCAGGCAAGTCCCTTAGCCCTCAGAAACCATGGGAACGAGGATGACCTCGTGTGGCTCCAGGATAGAGTAGTAGCACCGCTGAGTGTACTGCGGAACAGGTACTCAGCAAATAATAGGTGCCAGGGGAGTTAGCGAAAATTTTGGGATATAAAGAACTACTTACAGTTAATCAGGTTTAAAATGACTTGGAATTTAGAATTAAATTTTAAAACGTTAAGTTTGATGCTTTCACAGCTTACACATCTCGCTATGTTACTTATACAGTCCTTTTCACTTGTTCTTTCTTAGGTTCAACTAACTCAAGTTTAACAAATTAAATTCCCCTAAAAAAAAAAATCAGTCCATTTGAAACTTACTTAAATCCTCCTTAACATTTTGAATTATGTTTATAAATTTAATGTATCTGATTTTTTTTTCCGAGCACTTCAGATGCCTGACAAGGCAAACTCACCAACCTAAGAGCAACATGCTCCAAGCTTTTAAGCAGCTCTTATAAAGATTAATAATTCAAACTTAGAGATATACTAAGTGAAGTTTTCTTAAAACACTCTGATTCTGTTTACAAACTCAGTCAAATCCGCTGACAGCTGCCAACTTAACACCTCAAAAAAAAAAATCAATTACATGTTTCAAGTTGAAATCACACATGAGACTATTTAATGTCCCAAACACTCTGTTCAAATAATAAACACACTTGAGACAATCTTGATCATTGCAAAACTTTTCCTAAATTTAACACAAAATATTAGTATACCCCGGGTTGGATTTATTGTATTATATTTATGCTTATTTCTAATTCTACATTTTTCCAACGGTTGTAAAGCTATTCAACAGATAGTAGGACAGATTTAAACTGTCTCAAAGAGGCTGAGGTTCCTGGGATGGACATTTTCCGTGAGACTGGACTGATCGTCAGTTCCAACACCGAGCCCCAGTGGAGTTGCTGAGCCCTGTCTTGTTATCAAATGCAGTCTGCTGTTGTTGATGGGAATTCTAAGACATATTTTTCAGCTGAGATATAGTCTTACAATTTTTGTCTCCTGGGCATTTTAAATTCTTCATCCTTACCCAAATTTATCTCTTTAGTTGAATGAATGGCTGTCTGTACCCCAGCCAGGTTTCAGCTAAATTCCTTCATTCACCTTTGACTATGTGCCTTTCTTTTTACCGGAATGAGGGATCTGACCAGATTCTTCATTCTTTTTATATTTTTCTTGCCTGGCCCTGGCCATAATTCAATAGTCACTTAATGAAAAATAGCTATCAGTATTTTTTGTTACATAGTTTTTTTAAGATTTTCTGTATTTTTTCATAAAAGACACAGAGAGAGAGGAAGAGATACAGGCAGAGGGAGAAGCAGGCTCCCCATAGGGAGCCCGACGTGGGACTCGATCCCAGGACCCCAGGATCACACACTGAAGCCAAAGGCAGACACTCAACTGCTGAGCCACCCAGGTGTCCCATGTTACACAATTTTTTAAATGATTTTAAGCAACATGTTAGAATGTAAAAGACAGCATGTTTTTTTTTTGTACCCTACACGTTCAGAGAAACTTCTCTAGTAACAAACTATAGAAATGATCCCTGAAAGTATAGTCTTGACAGCATGTTTTATTAAAGAAAACTAACTGTGATCCACAGTTCAGCTATGGAATATTTAGGTAGTTACACAATCCGCTTGATTGTGAAATTATTTTATTCTTATTGAAATCTGTTGATTCCTTCAGTAAAAGTTGCTTACCACATGATCAGGTAAAGCTTCATCTTTCTTTTCAGTTTCATGTCCTAAGAATGTTAATAAGCCAACACAGAGACAAAAGTATCTCTAGCACCAAAACACACTTACTAGCACATCACTCCCTAAGAGGTTAACAGTAGACCTCAGAGGTCACATGCTCATTCTGTCTTCTTGAGACGATTCCAGGTACCAAGGCCTGTGGGATTTGGAGCATCTCCAGAGAGCATCCCCATTTTTCAAATTCATCCAATCAATAAACATTTACCGTGTGCTCATTTCTGTATTGGGCACTATCAGAAACTGGGTTAAACAGGAAACAGCAAATTTTGGGACCTGGCACACAGGGAGCTTTCAGCTGAGCCAAAATGGTGAGATTGGTTGGAGGGATTTTCCTGACCTCAGTCATCGATGCCACAACTCCTGGTTTTAGAACCACCTAGAGCCCCAGGGAAGCCATTCGGCCTGCATTGGAGGCAAGCAGAACTGAGTTCGAATCCAGTTCCACCCGTCTACTGGCTGCATGATCTTGAGCCTCTTTGTTAACTTCCAAGGGCTTCGTTAAAGTCCAAGGTTACTTCAGAAAAGGGGGCATAAGAAGAGTATCTATCTCAAAAAGTTATTGCAAAGATAAAATGAGAAAATACATGCCAGGCACTTAGCACAGTGCCCGACACAGTGTGTGTACAAAAAGGGAAAAACACTTACCGGTGAGGGGATCAGTCCAGCCTCCTCATATGACAGCCAGAAAATGACAGCCACAAGGGTTAGCATGACAGCCACAAGGGTTAGCATCTCTCAGTGACCCAGGCATGTGTCTCCACAGGTAGAAGAAGTCACTGAGTTGCCCTCCACTAAGAATTGAACTATCTTTACAACCATCTTGAGCTTGCTCATCTGTGTCCTCCAGAGTCCCTTCCACATTTTCTATGTGCTGCGCATACTACAAACCTTATGTCCTCAATTATAACAGTAGCCCGTCTGTCTGTCATGGCACCTAACATAGTGCTGAGGAGACTGGAGGCACCTCATAATATTTGTTAAAGGAATGATTATGATTAATTCAGTGTCTGTAGGCTGTGGGATCCAAAACTCAATAATTGCTAAAAAAAAAAAAAGGGGGGGGGAGTATGATCTAGATGAACATATCTCACTTTATTAATAATATTTGAGGTTAGCATGTGATAGCATATGATACTAAACGTGTCGCATATTTCATTTAGTTCCACAATAGCCCTACCCTACAAGGTATATATGATTATTATGTTTACAGATGAAGAAACAAAGCATGTGCTATGGTCTCAGACTTTGAGGGGACTGAAGGCCAAAATAGGTGTGTTCTTGAAGCATCAAACTTATTGGAGATCTGGGAAGAAAACATATTAACAGAAACACAGATACATTGTGAGGTAAAATGCAGAATTCACAAGAATAAAAAGGATTTCAAAGGATCTTTGTGCTTGAAAGCTGTGTGTCCCAGCTCCTCCGCCCCCAGGATTTCAAGTCCACCCTTGCTAAGAAGTATTATTTGAGAAGAAGCCCTAAAATTTTCCATGGCTCATGCAACAAGAGCAAGCTTCCAATGTGTTCCAAAAACTTGAAGGAATTTATAAATCCTATTGAGAAAATGGATTTCAGCATACCAGATACTGTTTCTAAAAGTACCCAAATAATATTAATGAAGTCCTGAGTTCAGTGAAAATTAAAGGTTTATGAAACTGTCTCCCTCTACAGATTTCTGACAGGATGGTGCTTTCAAAACATAACTTATTATTCTATTTTAAATTTTAGGATCAATGAATCTTAGGAGCTGATCTTTTGTTTTTTTGCTTTTTGTTTCTGCGATTGATGTTTTTTGAGGTGAAAATGTTAGTGCCCCCACAGAATATTGGCTTTAAGATCTCCAGTTTTAAGGCTTTTTCATAATGAAAGGCTTTGAAATGTTAATGAGACTATATGTAAAACTCATCCCAACACTTGCTGATGCAAAAGTATTCATTTCCATATACATTTGCATGAGGGTAAACTCAGAATTTATTGGTGATCTTGCACCTGCATTCCTATTTTAGGGCCCATTTATATCTTTTCCTACAAAACCTTTTGTGTGAATGCCCAAGTCCTCAAAAAAGTACAATTATCCCTAATTGTCACCAGTCCCCCTAATGATCCATTACAGAAAGTCAGCTCTGTTTAACTGTGTAGCTGTGCAGGGTCTGCTGACCCCTTACTATCTGCTCACCAAGTCTGGGCCTTCAGAATTTCTTTTTTATCTTTGTAAGAGCGAAGTACATTGTTTCATCTTCTTGCTTAAGAATCGTTTTTCTATACTGAGGACTTTAGTCCCATTCCTGTGTTGAATTGTAATGGAATACATATAAATAATCAAGGTATAAGTGCTAAATATGTGTAAGTGGTTCTTCTAGAAAAGGAACTTCTGTTCTTCTTTGCAAATTCCTTTTTTTTAAAAGATTATTTATTTGAGGAGAGCACAGAGGGGAAGGGCAGAGGGAGAGAGAGAGAGTCAGTCTTAAGCAGACTCTGCACTAAACAGGGCTCAATCTCACGACCCCAAGACCATAACCTGAGCTGAAACCAAGAGTTGAATGCTCAACCAACTATGCCACCAAGGCGCTTCACATATCCTTTTAAATAACGGGTTGATGCATTCATTCTATCCTTCACTCACAAATGTACATTTTGGGCACGCACTTTGTGCCAGGCCCTAGGCATTGTGGACAAAAAGAACTGTAAGTGTAGCCTCTGCCATGATTGGAGATGCCTACAGGGGACAGGCTGGGAATTAATGAGCCGAGCAGGGCAGGGAGTGACCATGGCACGCTGGGTGCCATGCTCCATCTATCAAGGGCAGCAGCTCAAGGGTAGCCAGTTTTGCCATGTGGGAATGTTGGCCAACCGTGGCCAGGAGTTGGAATATTTGAAAGAAGCCAGGAACCCAGCTTCCAAATGGAATCTCCTAATTTTCAAATGTGGACAATTAATTTATAAAAGTAATATGTGGACCAAACAAAACTCTATGGCCAAATATGATATTATGCCACCTTTTTGTGACTTCTGGTCTGACTGGGTAACTGGGACATCATTCAGTAACACAGTGTCTGTGTTCAGGTGGAAATTCTTTTCACAGCCACCATGGGGACAAGTTTTTACTAACTCCTCTGCATTCTGAAAGACTCCAGGCACAAATCAGCCTCTGCTCAGCTGCATGGGATTGTAAATGGGAGGCAGGAGGAGTTTTGGTAAATAACCAAAGCATGATTAGAGTAGTTTGGCAAAGAATTAGGCTTTATGAGTTATAGATTACTTATTTTATCGACATCTCAACATTGGTATCAGCATAGAAAAATAATGTTTCTCAGTCTGTCTGCAGAATGGTTTATAGTTTACAGGAAATCTTGACTCTTGATTGCTTTTGAATGTTTTTTTGTACAGGGGAAGGGTTTGAAGTGGCTGTTTTTGACATTTATAAGTTAAGAACCTTTACAATCAGAAATCATTGTTTGGCTCTGCATGTGTGCTATGAATCTAGTCTAATAAAGCAGTTGACCTTTGTTCAGCCAAAAAAGGAATGTGAATCCAACATGCATATCATCTTGGTTGAATGGACTTTTTTTTTCTCATAACTCAAAATGCTTGTTCAAAAGAAATGAAGGCAATTCATCTATGACTAAAAATTAGAGAACAAGTTATCTTTCGGAAGATGAAATTTCATATCTAAATCTCACCCTACATGTTTGTAGGCATTGCTTTTGAGCTTTATGATCTTTTGGAAAACACACACACACGTACACACACACACACACACACACAAACTCACCTGTGGACTACTACACTTGCTTGAACCTTTAGGTCATCTGACAGATGTGAGAAATGCGGCACCAGAAAAGTCCCTGGTGTCTTCTCTGCATGTGCAGATGCTAAAGAGTATACACAAATCCAGTCCAAGCAGGCTTTGACCCACCCTTCCATTTTTCCATGGGGGACACTTAAAGACAAAGACAAGACATTCTGGTCTGGAACTTCTCTCTGGTTGCAAAAATGGAAACAGACCTGCAGAGTATCAAAAGCAGAGGCATTTTTTAGCTCACAAAAAGCTAGTAGTAAAACTTCTGTGTCATATTCCAATAATACAGCTAGTTGCTCTAAATGAGTAAGTGTGAAAGTTTAGAAGGTTTAATGCTGTTAGAATTTAATAGTTCAGCACGTACAGAAGAATGGTTTTTGCTCAGTGGACTCGCTATCTTTGCAATATCATTCAGATGGGATTTTACCAAGTATCTTTTTTTGGTGGTAGCTGTTCTGAGTAATGCACAAGTTGAAAAGTCCAAATTCAGTAAGTGAGATCAGATGCCCGTGAGGAAAACGAAGATGACTACGGGTGTACAGTGAATCAGAAGCGACCGTGTTTGGTTTAGGGATTGGTGGATAAGGACATATGGAAATGAGTGATTGGTCATGAGCACCAAGGGCAAACCCACCTCAGTAACCAGCTCAGACAAACATAGTCATGGTCCAACAGAGCCATCAGTGTGTGGAGGGAGAACTGATTCCAAGAAATTAGGTCATTTAATATGTTTAGATCTCTGGCCCTAACGTATTATTCTTTCTTCTTTGGCAGTGGAAATCCTGACCGCTCGTCAGAAGAAAGCAGAAGAACTAAAGAGACTGACCGATCTAGCCAGTCAGATGGCAGAGATGCAGCTGGCTGAGCTCAGGGCAGAAATTAAGGTCAGTTCTAAAATATCAGAGCCTGACCCCTGAGCGTGAGATCTGATCCCCCATTATGTTTGCTTCGCGTCCACAGAGTGCTGCTCTCTGAGGATCTAACGTCGTACACCCAGCTCTCTTTCACAGTGTTCAACTAGGGAATACAGAAGGGCGAAGAAGCAACTAATCACTGTATTTAAGTATACTATGGTTTCCAGGGATATATTATTACAGAGAAGAAGCACAAGCTATTTTCTTAGTCAGTGGAGACTGACCCAAATAAAACATATTCAACCATGAATTAAGCTGGAGTGGAGGATATTATTTTCTCCATATGTAACTTAGGTGTATGTATATAAACACTCACACCTGTGAACGCACGGTAAGTGTGAAGCCAGTATAACTAAGGGTTCTAAAGCTTACACAATATACAGTGACTTCTTTCCTGTATCCCTTTCTAGCTTACTTGCCCTTCTCTTAAGAATACCACGCCCAGATATGTATTTATTGGATCTCTACAGTTGCAAGCGATAGAAGCCAACCCTGGCTAACCTGGAGAACAAGTGGAATTTGAAAGAATATGAGTGTAGCTCACCAAAGTGTGATCTGAAAACTCCAGGCTACACTAAGGCAGAAACCCAGGCAGCCACCTGGGTAACATAGACAGCTGTAATTACCAGACTCTCTTCAGGGCACCCTTAGAGTGGGTGACCTTCAGATGTCGTCATCCTTTATGCTACCCACCCGATTCACATCCCAAAGAAAGAGATTCTGATTGGCCTTCACCTGGATTGCATACAGACCCACCAACACTGCTGCACTGGGATACGGTTACCAGAAACAGAAATGGTTACCAGAAAGGCAAACACAAGTATCTACAACAAAACACACGGAAGTTAGTTTACGCATTTTACCATATCCTCTTCTTTTTTCCCCAGTACACTAAACATACCCACATATATAGGCCCTCAGCTCTGACCAGCTTCTAGGGTCTAGAGAGCTTTGAAGACACAGTTGCTACTAGCTTTCTAAGTAGGACTCTCCTCATCCAGGCATAAAAGTGGTTGGGTGGGTAGAAAGTAGCAAGTGATTTTTTTTTTCCTCTGCCCTGGTTAGGAATGAAAGGGAGCCCCTTGGGGATAAGAACCTCCTCTTAGGGTCCTGAGAAGTCCTAATGGTCCTTCCCTTTTCATCTGGTCCTTTTGCTGCCAACCAGTCAACTGCAGTGTCCTCCTACCCAGTCTTTCTGCCTCCACTGTCTCCGTTCAGCCTAAGACCAGAGTAATACCCCAGAGCAGATCTGGGTCCCCTAGTATGGTCTACCCCTCAGAATAAAATTCACAACTAGACTCCAATATACATATATATATATATATATATATATATATATATATATATATAACAACTCCCGTGCTCACCTGGCTAGAACATCAAGTGAGGACTATGGAGGCACCAGCTTCTGGGTCTGTTGACATCTATTTATTTTCCAAGTTTCATTTCTGCCTACCCAAATCCCACTCATCATAAAATGGTTAGCGGCCCAGGCTTTGGAGTGAAACAGTTCAGCTCCTGTGACCTTGGGTAACTTAACTTTTCTCTCAGATTCCTAGAACCTTGATTCCGCCTCTCTAAAAGAACAGTACTGACTTTGTAATAATGTGATTGGATGAAAATGAGATTATCAAAAAAAAGAAAAGAAAAGAAAATGAGATTATCTGTTAAGAATTTGGCCCACGTCTAATAAGTGACCAGTATATTTTTTTGTAATGTTCCAGCACAAACGCTCCCTGTGACATAACACTTCCTCAGTTCCCTTTGGTAGGAGATACTTCTTCCACTATTACATTCGTGAAGCACCTACCACATTCTACCTTGTGTCATGTTCAGTGGTATCTGGTTCCCTTGCCGTGTGGTAAACTCCCTGGCAAGTTCAAGAGGGTCTGAGCCATAGTTATTTCTGTATTCCTCACTCTGTCATCTACACACAGATCTTAATTTTAAATGAATTAAAAACTAATCTCTTTCCCACTTCCTTTAACAGCACTTGAAATTCTAACACTCAAGATAATGTCTTCTAGTTACTAAGGGCTTTGTGGACCTCCTGGGTCCCTCTTACAATAGGGAAGGGTAACAAGCAAGCCATGGGCCAAATGAGGAAGACTGCCAGAAAGCAACCCCAAATTTGTAACAGAACATGCTAGAAGGAGGGCGCGGGGCACTAAAGCTTAAATACGTGAGTCCAGACACACATGTTGCCCCATCACAGTTCTCTCCAGGTCTAGGCAGGAGCAAGGCAAGACCCTCACATATTCCCAGAAGAAGGTGCTCGTGCTCCAATCCTGATTGAACAGAGCCACGCGGTCCAGAACTGGCGCGACCCGCCTCCCGCTTAGCAGTGGTAGCGGAGAAGAGCAGAGTGAATGAACCCGCGGTGTGCCTCAGACACTTCTGTAACTGTGGGGCTCCTGTTCTACTTCTCTTTCCTCCAGCACTTTGTCAGCGAGCGTAAATATGATGAAGAGCTCGGGAAAGCCGCCCGATTCTCCTGTGACATTGAACAGCTAAAGGCCCAAATCATGCTCTGCGGAGAAAGTGAGTTTTGCATACTTGCTAAATAATTCTGTGTGAGTAAGCTTGGTGCTATTTGGAGTCGATATGGGAAATGTCAGGTGCGCGGTCCCCCAGCGGGGTTAAAGCGAGGTCTAAAGAGATTTAATGATCTAAGGTCACGACACAAGTCACTAGAAATGTCAAGATTTGAACTTAGAGTCTTCAAATGCCACTGCCCATCAGTAAATCCCCAGGATTTATTAAGCAGAACAGGTCAACTCGTCTATATCTTTTGCAAACTTTTCTTAAGCACTGCCAGAGAAACTGCCTCTCTGATTTCCAACAGCCTGGTTCCACGGAGACCTGTTACACTGAGAGCCAGTCTCCCTAACAAGTCTGGGGACAATCGGCTCTTCTGTAAAGGGCCCAGGTGTTGTACGTGTGCTGCTCAGCGGGGCCCTGAGCCTCTCCCCTGGTTGGTTCTCTGCGCTTGCCGAGTGAAGTCTGCAGACAATGAAAGACTTCACTTCAACCATTAGCTTTAGTCTTGTTCGCTATTAAGCCTTAATTAGAGCACTTAATGTGCAACAAAATTGGCTGATCTTTTTTTTTCTCCTACTCCAGCCCACCCACCAGGGGAGGTGGGAATGAGCAGTGAAATGGCATCAAGGAGGGGCACAAGGAGGGAAAGGAGGACTGGTGAGGGACATGGAACAGCCACAACCCCAGAGTCAGCTGAATATTTGAGATTGGGCTGCACTTTTTTTTTTTTTCCAAAGTCGAAAGGTCTTTCCTTTACGGAGTATAAAAGAATAGGAGCTTGATCTAAAAATTAGAGGACTGTATTAAATAGAACATGACATTACTTTTATGTATCTTTTGCACTTTTTATGCGTGTTTCATTTGTGTGAGTTATATATTACATTTATCGTTTAATTTCTTATACTCTACTATGTAATATATGGTAACAGGATTTGCTTTTATCATTTCACAACATATGGTTGCGATTTTTCCATATCAATGTATTTAATTCATAATTTATATAAACCTAATTAACGTGACCAGTCCCCTGATTGTGGACACTTAGGTTGCTCCCAACTTTTCACCATTAAAATAACACTGCGGTGAACATCCTCATTCACATACTTTTGGCAGTTATCTGATTTTCTGACTGCATTTCTTTTATCTTTTTTAAAGATTTTATGTTTGAGTAATCTCTACACACAACATGGGGCTCGAGCTCACAACCCTGAGATCAAGAGTCTCATGCTCCACCAACTGAGCCAGCCAGGAGCCCCCGACTGCATTTCTTTGCAATTATTTTCCTTTTTTTTTTTTTTCTATGTGTTCCCTCCCTTATGTAAAAATCTACCCCATTTATCATTCTCTACCCCCAGCTTTTGCCTCATCTCTAAAAAAGCAGTTTGGTTCATAGTTGGAAATACAACTGTCCATGCAAGTTTCCACTTGTACCTGGTGGTGAGCAAGACCCTGATGCCAAGTGACCGGTACCCTCTGTGGAGGGGTGGTCCATGCAGCTTCACCTGCTTTCCTCCAGAGTACTTCCAGTGCCATCTAGTGGGAGGAACCATCCCTTACCAAATAACAAGTGCCCACGTGCAAGATGGCCTCCCCTGCTGGAGACAGGAGTCCTCAAAAGCCCCTTCCAGCTCGGCTTTGTAGAGAGCACATTGAAGACCCCCGCTAATGAGCCAGAAATTGTCATCTCCAAGTCGTAGGACATAATGACCCCCGTGAAACTGAGCGTAGTGAGCACAAGAGCCACTGAAATCCCCTGGTCATGTTTGGACACCCCCCAGTGTGCCGTCACACCTTACCTATAAATGAGGGGACTTGAGATGCATCCCTGTCCTTTCCATTTCTAATGTTCTTTGATCCCTAGTAGTAACTGCTAATCCTCTGGAAGAACCCTAGGATTAAGTCTGATCCAACACAGGTAGCAGAGAAAATTGCTTTTAAAAATTGGTGACAATTTTAAGATTCAAAGGTCTTACTGTCCAGCATGGCAGTCAAATTCTGGTGAAGGGTGAGCGGGAGGTCAGAACTTTATCCTTGAGTGATTCCCTGCAGCCCAGATTCAGCATAATCACATAGAAATCATCTCCTCCAAAACCACCTCTTTCAAAACCAGCAGGGATGGTGATGATAAGCATTGAACAGACCTGCCTGAGCTCGCTGGGAATCTGTAGTTTAGTCACATCAACTTCAGCATTGGAATGGGTGCTGATCTGTAGTGAAGCTGTCGAAAATGGGATTGAGAAAAGGCCAGATAATGTGGCTCTCGTGGAATATGAACGATGCTTTGGGGCATGTTTGGGGTTGGCAAGCCTGGCCCTGCTGTCACAGAATATGCATGACGCAGGGTGACAAAATTCCTGACACCCAACAGAACATCATGGCTCTCATGAACCAAGTGTCCATGTGCCTCCCGATCTCTCTGTGTCTCTATAGCACCCACTGGCCTAGCAATCGGACAAGGATGGCACGCACGGGTTAGGTAACGGGGAATCCAAGAGGCACAGTACACTTGGGGACCAGCATGAGAGGGCACTTCAAGATGTCATTGTCTCTCTTCCTTTTGTGGTTCTTAACCTAAGGAATAGTATCATAGTCGCTCATATACGCTTTATTTCCTACAAATGTTTCCCAACCTGGATGATGATGCTGTAATCACAGTTCAGTGATTGTCACAGAACTTTGCTGGTCTCCCAAACGTGAAAGAGCCCTTTCAAATGACATCTTTATAAAAAAAAACAAAACAACAACAACTTAACGTTTTTATGAAGCCAGTGTCTCCCATCTGCTAACAGGTTCCTGAGGCAGGAAAGTCCATGGCACAGCCCCTAACCGCGCATGCTTTCTTGTTGCAGTTACACACCCAAAGAACAACTATTCCTCAAGAACTCCCTGCAGCTCCCTGCTGCCCCTGCTGAACGCCCACGCAGCAACCTCTGGAAAACAGAGTAACTTTACCCGAAAATCGTCCAATCACAACAAACCCTCTGAGGGTAAAGCAGCAAACCCAAAAATGGTGAGCAACCTTCCCAGTGCTGCCGACAGCTCTCACCAGGCCATGCCAGCTAATAAGCAGGTAAGCCCCTGTGGGGAGGTCACCTTGCACTGCCTCCCGGGGTCCTGCAGCCCCTGGTGCAAGGTGCCAGGAAGAAACTACCTGCCTGACTTCAGAGGCCTCCATATGCCGGCTGGTCCATCTGTCCACGTTTCACAGAGGGACAAAGTAGCCTTCATATGCTTTTGCATTAGCAGTGACCACCTCAGTGAGCCACCTCTTCTGGTGCCCTTGAGGCCACCACCTCGAGCCCTGGTAACTGGCTCATGTGCAGAAGGGACTCACACAGACGTGGGAACAAGGTTCCGTACCTGGCCACCGACACTACTGGTGAAAGGCCATCTGGCATTTGTTTTTAAAAATCCTTAAATTCCCATGTATGTGTAGTTTATCAGTAAGAGGCCAAAGTCAGTTCAAATTTCTCTCTCTTCTTTTGGGCTTTCGGTAAAGAAAATCTATTTCAAAATGACATTATTAATCTTATCTGCTGTAGCACCTAAAAATATAAGTGTCCAAATGTCAGTCTTCCTTCTTCTGTTCCTCCACTATATGCTTGAGAAATGATTTCCCCCTTATCATTAGAGAATGAACAAGAAACAGGATTTGATGATACAGACATTGGCTGTGCTATAAAGACACCTTTCATGGTCTCTAAGAAAGAGAGCTCAAAAAAAGAGGCTTTTTAAAGGCATTCCAAAATCCTGGTTTCCTAACAAGTGCCTTGTTGGATTCTGTGGTCTGCGTTTTTTAGAATTCTCATTAATGACACTGACAAGCATTTCTCTGGCCCTAGATGTCTTCCTCACCTTTAAAACAGCACTTTGACCAGGAGCATTTCTTATATTCGTGGATTAAAGATCATAATCAAATCTGTCTTGTCATCTAAATACATCTTCACGCTTTCGTTCTTTGGTCGTTAATAAACCCCAGATGAAAAGTAAGTCTAAAATTTAGTTTGGAAAAAAAAAATAAATTAAAAAAAATAAAATTTAGTTTGGGTTTCCCTTTCACTTCTTTAAAAACCAAAGAAGCCAAATTGAACGCTATCTACATAGATACTTTTTCAGCTCACTGTTACCATTTCCAGTAAAGCAATTCAGGCAATGGCTCATTTAAACGGAAATACACTTAGAAGCCAGAACCCTGCAGACGCAGGCAAGAAGGGCCTTTGCACCAGGCCCTGCACTTTGGGGTAAACCCTCCTGGCCCTCTCCTGGCCACGGTCCTCCCTATGGAGCAAGACCGAGTAGACGTCATTACTCTGAATCTCTACTCTCCCTTCTGAGATCCTGGAATTCTATTTCCAAGTGGCCTCAAGCCTGCTCTCAGGGTCTTATCAGGACAGCTGCCTTGCATATATCACCTCGAGAGCTGACCATACTACCTGTATGCACACCCCTAGATTCAAAGGTGATTATTTGTTGGCGGGGTGGCGGGGAGGACAGAGCTTAAGTGTGTAGGCTGGAGTGTCCACATTCATGTGTGCAAGGCCCACTCACAATGTGGCAAGGAGTCAGAGGTAGGAAGAGACTGTATTCACTCGTGTGGTATAGGGGCCTGCCTTTGTACTCTTGCCCTGGATCCTGAACGATTGGGAGTGGGTCTGCCCTACACCGATACCATCCAGTCACAAAGAACACAGTCAGAACCTTATATATTTGAGTCCTAAAATCACATTTTAATAATAGAAATTTGATTTTTCAATAAAGGCCTATGTCCATGGAATAACGTATTTATGAATCTTGTCAGGAGACAATATGCAAAACCGGAATGGTTCTGTCATTTTCTAACTGTAGACCTTGGGCAAGTCGTTTATATTCATTATCCTCATCTATAAAATGAAGCACATAATAGCAACTAGGCCCAGTGTGATGACACACGAGACTGTGCCTTGCGTGATGCCTGGCACACTGCAAGCACTCAGTAAATGTTGGCTGTTAGCTCAAGGAGTTCAGAAATCCTTCCCTGGTACAGGGACAGACAAGCTAACCGCTGCTACCTCTCTGCTCTCCCATTTATGTTCTTGGTTGCTGATTTGTTGAAGGTTGCCAATTTTCCAGAATGATGCTTCAGAACTCATGTTGGCTGAGGATTACAAAAAGTTTAGAAGAAGAACTAATTACCTCTGTGAAAATACACGTTACCTCCACATCCTGCCAAGTTCTACCAGATAGACCTCATCCTTGTATTTACCCAAGATAATATTTCTAAGCTATGATATTTGTTTGGAGATAAAAATAGAAAAACTGCTTTAGAGAAGAAAACTTACAAAATGAATTTTAAGCAGAATTCTACATTTTTCTTATATAGAGAATGAGAATTCATATACATAATCTGTCTAGAAGGTCCAAGAAATTTGCATGGTAGGGAATCATCATTGTCCTGCCTCTGTGTTACATTTCATTCCATTATATTTTAAGCGTACTTTATGGGGTTTATTTGGCTCTTGAATTGTGTCTTATGCTTCTGAACTCTCTCGTCCAACATCAGTAATTTTCTTGGAGCTCTACCTACAAGACAGTCCACTATTCTTTTTAGCTTGAGGATTTTATCAGCTTGACCCCATCCGCACATTGTCCTATTCTTCTAGGGTATAAGTAGCTTAGAGTTTTGGTTTCCCTGATGTCATCTGGAGTTTGCTGGCATCTAATACCTAGCTCTCTTCTTCTTTTGGCAGAATGGGTCTTCTAGCCAAAGACGAAGGTTTAATCCCCAGTACCATAACAACAGGCTAAATGGGTCTGCCAAGCCACAGGGCAGCGGAAATGAAGCTGATGTGATGATGAAGGGCAACAACCGCCATGAACACAGAAGACAGCCGCACAATGGCTTCCGTCCCAAAAACAAAGGCGGCGCCAAAAACCAAGAAGCCCCCTTGGGGATAAAGATCCCCGAGGCCCCAGCCCATTCGGAAAAGCCCCGGCGAAGGCAGCACACTGTAGACAACTCTGAGGCCAGGCCTTTCCGGGGTAACGTCGCTAGGGTTTCACAGTGCAATCTCTGCCCCACAAGAATAGAAGTTTCCACAGATGCTGCGGTCCTCTCAGTCCCAGCTGTGACGTTGGTGGCCTAAGCTAGGAGGAAAACAAAAAAAAGCAGTTTTCACCCAGTTTCGGTTCCCTGCCCGAGGTGCTGACCTAATTCGCTGCCAAAAGAGAGTCAATCAGAATATATAAACCCTATATGGTTGTGTCATCCTCTCTTAATCATTTTTACTAATTCTAATAATCAGCTCTAGCTTGCTTTCATAACTTTCATGGCTTTGCTTGATCTGTTGACGCTTTTTCTCATCAAGACATTGCAGCATTTTAGCCAGGCAATATTTACTCATTTGTTAGGAAAATCAAGATGTGGCTAAAGATCAGAGGCTCAGTAGCAACCTGTGTTGTAGCAGTGATGTCAGTCCATTGATTGTCTTTAGAGAGTTAATGTTGGAAAAAAAAATTCTTACTGATCAGACAAACATGATCTGCTGAAGACACATGCGCTTTTGTAGAATTTAACATCTGGTGTTTTTCTGAAAAAAAAATATATACATATATTGCTTTATTTGAAACAAATTAAAATATGCTGCATTTGACACCTGGTTTGCTTTTTTTATTGATGCCCACTTTATTATTAAATGTGGGCATTCACGGATTTTCACGGAAATTGAGAGGTTGTGGCACAGAGCTCTCTCCACAATACTTTTTCACTTAGGACAAGTATTTTTTTCAGAAGAAACCAATGCCTCACAATGGCCCCTGCCAGTACGTTGCCCACATATAAGTGGGTATGAACCCCAGTCATCTTAGACACCATGTGGTAGTTTGGAAATGTTGGTTGCAAGTAACATAGACCTCAGCTCAGTCTCGCCTAAACGATAAAGACAGTTTATTGGTTCAGTGCCTGAAAAGTCCAGCAACAAAGTATGCCTTAGGTCCAATTTGATCAGGATTCAAGCTCATTTCTCTTGATTACCTCAGCTCTCCTTCCTCCTTAGGCAGACCTTGTGTTCAGAATGGTGGCAAGTAGCCACCTTGCTTCTTAAGATTCAAGTCTATCCCCTACACTGTCCAGAAGAACAGAGATGCTCTCCAGGTAGCATCCATGTGGAGCAAGGATCTTTGTTGAAAGTCCCTGTGAAAAAAACCCTTTGCAAAGGTCTTGAAAATCATTGGCCCAGATTGCTGGCTACCAAACCAAACACCAAAATGGGGGAGGGAGCAGCAAATAAGATGTACTAATTAGTATAGACTGATTGGATCCCAGCTCTGGAGCTGGGGTGTGGCCAGCTCCCCAGGAGCACAGGGGCTGTATGGGAAGGCTACTGTTCCCTCAGGAAGGGAGAATGGATGCTGGGAGCCCAAGCCCCAAATAACCCCAAGTCCCCTATCTTTGACTGCAGCTCAGTTTGGCCACTGCTTCCATTGAACTTCTGTGGGTGCTACAGTTCTGTTGGCCTTTTTCAAGGGCAAATGCTTATTTTCAGCTCAACATTAACATTTTTTCTGGCAACCCAGGTTCAGTGGTTCTCTTCCACAGAGCAGCCCTGAGCAGCTGAGCCTACACGCCACGCAAGCATCCATTTCTTTTGCCAAGCACAGGAGGATGTTTGCTTTCTCTGCGAGAGCTTTCTGAGGTCTCTGGGTGTACCCAGAGATTTGATAGGAATTTTAAATGTTAAGGCACATTCCAGGAAGGAAGGAAGAGTTGTTCGTTCAAATAAGAAAGATAAATGTTCAGGACTGCAATCCCCATTTACTCCATCTGAGGCCCCAAATTGATATTTTACAAGACAGAAAGACTTTGCACAAATTTTGTGTAGCAAGATTTGGCCTGCCCCTGAGAAATGTCAGTGTACATGGGACAGCTTGAAAGAGGAGTCAAATAATTCTTGCAACAGAAAAACAACAGATTTTCCAGACCAGGAGTGCACCTTCCTTTGTCAGCACTGGCCCCAACGGCTCTCAGCCTTGACTGACTCACTGGCTCCCATTGCTCTCAGGGTCAAGACACTTCAGACACATTCCTAAGCACATTGCAAATGCGCCCAGGTCACAGAAAAAAAAGAATGTGAAAAAGCGTTCAGACCTAATTACATTTTTTCCTCGATTTTGCCTATCTTATGAGCCCCTGAACATGTGAGCTTTTACTAATTTGCATGTTTGAAGTGGTAATTTCAATATTGTAGTGCCACTGTCAGGCCATTTCAATACTATATTACATCTATTCAGGTGGAACCATTGTGATCTTAGCTGGGCAGTAGTCTGCCGTTCTTTTAAAATGCTTTAAATTCCTTTAAAAAAAAAATCCACAGGCAGGAGCACTCTCATGTCTCTACTTAATGCACAAAGCCAGAAGAATAGATAGTTCACTCTTAAACATTTCTCTAGTAGAGGTTAAAACATATTAATACCCATGAAGATTGAATAACTTCAAAACTCACCTACGTTGTACCAAAACTCCATCTGCGAAATTCAAACCTCCCTGTTGGGTTTCCATTACATTCCAAATTTACATTCCATTTGAGATCTGCATACCCCAGCTCTGTCCTGTTGAGCCTATCCTAGGGGTGCTGAATACAGCAAGGCTCAGAAAGTTAAACACAAATCAAGCAAAATTCACCCTCAATAAAAGATGTACAGGAGTTTAAGGGAAGAAACTACAAACACAACATATCCAATTTAAAGCTCAGTTCATAAGTAGTTCAGTTCTGCTGGCATCAGAAAGAGAGATTCTAATTAAATATTCCTGGGGAAGCGACATCAAATGAGGTTAATGGAAAAAGTTGCCAGACCAAAAGTGACCTGCAAATTTTTTGCCAAAGTAAGAGATTTGGAAATTGTGACTCGGAAAGCCTAGATTTGAGCCTCGATCTCAATTTAATCATGAGAAGAGGGAATCTAGGACTTGGTCAGTTCTTTTTCCTGGTAACTGGAAGGAGGAAGGGGCTGTGGAGAAGGGGGAACAGAGATAGTGACATGAGAGGCTCCTTTGCCAGAGCTTCACCCTCCCTACCTCCCCTTTTGCACTGTACCCTACCCTGTCTGTTTAGAGTGTCCTCTTGGGTCTAGAGAGGGTAAGATTTTTCCCTTCTCTGGGGACAGGCTAATGGTAGCATCCAGGAACTGTGTAGCGGCTCCTTGGTTACTACGCTAGCTTCAGAGGCCATACCTAAAATTCTGGCACAGTTGGGCTGTGACTCCACATTTCCTCCAGGCACCAGAAAACTAAACAAAGGAGAAAGAACCAGTTACCTGTTCCCACATTTCCTAAGCAAACTCAACACCACCGTCCAAATCACTCAACTGGCTGATACACTGCTCTAGCATTTTCCCGAAAATAGTGAGCCATCGTAACTGCTCTAATTTGAGGAGAAAAAAAATATCTCAGGGATTCTCTTCTTACCTCAAAATTTGAAGCACATTTTACTACTACTCATTGCAAGCTATTACAAGGATTTTTTTTTAATCCTTTTGCTTTTCAGAACAAGGCTTATAAATCCTAAGGAAGTTCTCTGTCTGTCCTTAGTTTCAAAGAACCAAGTCCCCAGTCTTTGGCCGTGGATCAGCCCAAACCAGCGTTCAGTCCCATTACAGTGGCCCCTCAGGCAGAAGCGCTCTGCTCTGGGCCTGGCCCCGCTGAGAAGCGCACAATGTTGCTCTCACCACGCAGGTTCTTATAAATTATTTCTGGTGATTGATGTTTTCAGAAGCCCCCTCCTTTGTGAACTCTGAAGCTCAGAAGAGCTTCTCACAGCTCAGAAGAGCTTTTGGTGCTACCACTACATTCAACTCTCACAGGCCACACACAGTTTTTAGGGAATAAAGAAATCCTAAGCAAATTTCTTTCTTTGCTTGAGAAAATATGTAGATTTCTCACCCAAAAAAAGGTATTTCAGAACTGTGAGTGCAACAATGACCAAAGAATTTCTACAGAAAATGGGTGTAAAAGGTACCTCCCATCAAAAACACAAAACTATCCTATTTTTAACTTCAGATGCGCAAGTTTGAATTCGATTTACCTATTCCTAGTCCTCTGTGAGAATACACTTTCTCTAAAACACCATCACTATGTAATAAGCCAGCTAATATTATTACCCCTCTGCCAATGCCTGACACACAGTACAAATGCAATAAATACAAGAGAGCAGATAGGAAAGAGTGGTCAACTCCAATGCCCCCAGAAAATTCTGGAGTCTCAATGGCTTTATGCAAAATAATCCAGTAAGCCAATTCTAGAGAAGATGGGAAGAGAACAGAGAAACTAAAATGATGACCCTAGTGGCAGACTGCCTGGATTCACTTCTAGGCCCCACCACTTCCTGGCTGTGTAAACTTGGGCGTGTTTCTAAACATCTCATTACCTCAGTTTCACCATGGGCTGATAACCACACCTACCTTGAAGGTTAGTTATAAGGATTGAGTAAATTCGTCTTTGCAAACCATCTGGAATAATTCCTGGCACTTTGCATGGATCAGGTTTTGATCAGGAGACTGTAACCACAAAATAATTTAAATGAGGAAGCTTTATAAATTTATATGAGGAAACTTCATATATTTGTCGTGTGTGTGTGTGTGTGTGTGTGTGTGTGTGTGTATGTTTGTGAATGAGAGAAGGAATAATTAGTAACGAGGGATTAGCTACTAAAGAATACAGGAATAGGGATGCCTGGGTGGCTCAGGTTAAGCGTCTGCCTTTGGCTCAGGGCATGATCCCAGGGTCCTGGGATCAAGTGCCACGTTGGGCTCCCTGCATGGAGCCTACTTCTCCCTCTGCCTGTGTCTCTGCCTCTCTCTCTGTGTGTCTCTCATGAATAAATAAAAAATAATTAAAAAAAAAAAGAATGTCTAAAAAAAAAAAAAAGAATACAGGAATAGTAGATACAGGGACAGTTACCACTGGGGTAGAGAAAGAATGTCCAAGGAAAAACAAGTTTGGGTGAGCCTCCCACCCCTACTCACCCTGGCTGCCCAGGCAGAGATTCCAATCATCTGGAGGAGGGTGTATCTGTGGCCCATTAAAAGTCAAGAAGCTCACTGAGGTGCTGGCAAGCAAGAAGCCACCCATGGGGCACTGGAGAGCCAGTCAGCTTACCCCAGAGGAGGTGCTGGCCAATTTGCCAGGGGTCTGCCTGCAGGGGTGCCACTGAACTCTGGGAATCTCGCTGGGGTACCAGCAAACCCTTCCAGGAAGGCACCTGCAAGGGTATGGTTGAATTATCTGGGGAGCCAGCAAGGGTACCCACAGGACTAGAAGCTTCACCAAATTTACTGGGGGTAAGGGTCTTTGGCGTTCCCACACCCCCACTGAGCACCACAGGAGCAAGAACACAAGAGATGCACACTGAACCAGCAAAAAGGCCCTTCCTCCTGCAGTGTCCCCCAGGGATGAAGTCAGGGAGCTAAAGAGAAGTGCTTGTAGAGCTCCTGGACCAGGAGCAGGGCAATAGAGTGGATTTGGAACTGCAGGGACCAAGGCAGCCCAGCCCAACAGAACCGAGAGGCGAAGAGCTGATAATTGGCATACTCTTAGAACGCGCTATCGAAGAATTTGATGAATACGTAGCTATGCAGCATACAGAAGACTATGCAGGAACATGCAGAAGTCCTGCCCAGCTCATCTTTGGAAATGGAACAGCAAGGTCCCACAGGAGGAGGCCTACCGTAGTGCATAAGGGTCGGTCCTCCAGGAAGAGGACATGCAAGTGAATCCTGTCTTTGCCTCCTACTAGCTGCTGGGCCGCTTACCAAATCCCTCTGTGCCTCAGTTTCTGCTACAATACCAAAACCAAAAATATAAGTGGGAGCTAATAGGATATATTTTTTTAATTGATAGGCCCAAGACACCCTTTCGTTGGTATCCTCTCCCTTGGTCCCCACGGCTCCATTCCTGCCTGTAACTGACAATAGGGATGTTTCCTCACATACTCATGGCCTCCAATTAGGGGAAGCAATTATTTTGCTCTGGTTAAGTCACCCACCTAAACCAATTGTTCTCAACTGGGGGTAACCAATTTTGTGCCCACCTTCCACCCATAGGAGACACTTGGAAAAGTCTGGAGACATTTTGATTATAACAACTGGGGTAGGGGTCGCTGGCCAGGGATGTTGCTCAACATCCTACGCTGCACAGCAGTTACCCACAATAAAGAATTATCCAAAATGTCAATAGTGCTGATGTTAAAAAAAAATCCTCATCTGGAGGGAACAAGGGATCTGGAGAGAGGGAAAAGGACAGAGCTGGTGAGCAGGTGCATGTTGCCTTCTTCCTCTAGCTACGCCAGGTTCCTGATGGGTTCCTGATAGGTTCGGCCTAGCTTACCAGTAAAATCCGGACTGTCTGACCCGCAGCTGACGTCTAAATGTACCGCTTCTGAGGTCCTTGGGCTATTCCTGTCATCTACATAAAAGTTGAGTTTCCACATCTTCCAAACCAAGAAGTTAGGGGATGCATTCTTGAAAGAGCTGCCATTGAAACACAACGTCCAAATTGTTAAAGAAATCTTGGCAGAAGGAAGGAATATTTGCCTCTTCCCAACTTGAGCAAACACACAACTGTTTCCTTTCAGTAACACAGTTTAAAACACAGTTCTCTTCGAAGCTTCGAAGCAGCTCCCCCCCCCCTTCATTCCAGCAGCTGGGCAAAATTTTACTAAAGTAATGAGGGCTTCAGGGTAAAAGGAAATGAAAAGCCTGAGAAGCAACAGAATAGAATGAGAAGTTGTTAACTACACGAGGGCAAAATACAGTTACCATAAAATTCTGTCTGTCTTAGCCACGGCCTACCTCAGGAACCATCTAGCTAGCAAATATGAGATGTCTCTGGGCTGTCTGGGGCAACACATTGAACAAAGAAAACTGAGCTTCTCCATAACAATGTGTGAGCCATGTGTACCTCATGAGGCTGACAGGACACTAGGTGAAAATGGCCCTTTTGAGGCTGCACCACCAACCAGATTCCATGAATAGGAAATTCTGAAAACAGCTGGAAACCAAATTTTTTTTTCTTTCTGTTAGCTATTCATGTTTCCTTTTTTGGCTGTAGTACATGCTTGAAATCCTGCATACTAACTGCAGCCCCCGACAAAGAATCACTCTTCCACTCTTCACCGAGGAATCCACAACTTGTTGACAGTTTTCAAGGGAGTTTCCACATATGGGAAAATGACAGTATTTTCCATCATTAGAAAGTTCCTAGCTAATTTGGGAATACGCACATGT
Organism: Nyctereutes procyonoides; assembly: GCF_905146905.1. Classification (NCBI taxonomy): domain Eukaryota; kingdom Metazoa; phylum Chordata; class Mammalia; order Carnivora; family Canidae; genus Nyctereutes; species Nyctereutes procyonoides. The sequence goes on from NW_026575132.1 coordinate 9,585,254, forward strand.
AAATAATTTGAAAATACTTTCCATTTGCTAGAGTAGAAATTTTTTCCCTTCGTTTTATCAAATTCATACTTTCCACTTAGTATCTAACCAAATATAAATGAAAGTTATCCAAAGGAATTGCAGGTATAAGGCAATCCTTTCGAAGGTAACCCCATATTCATAAAATGTCAGCATTCTCTCCTTTACAGAACAATTTACTACCACAAGTCTTTGTGAACATTCAAAATGCTACTTAAATCAAAATTTTTCTATGAACAGTTTCTCAGGTAAAGTCAAATATACTTGCTTGTTATTTCTTTCTTTTAAAAAAAATGAGGAATAGCTGGATAATTATACTATATTTAACCACAGACTGGGAAGTGAGTCAACAATTTTTTCAGTGTTAGCACTTGAATAGGATTAAGTCTGTGAATGAAAAAGAAATGGCATCAGCAATTCTAGCAGAAGCAATAAAGCAGGAGGAGAGAGACCAGACCGCTTTTTTCCCTTCTCAGAAGTCAGGCAGTATTGGCATCGAGCTCTCTGAGATCAGCTCTCTGAGATCTCATGATCCGTGGTTCTGGATTACTTTAAACAACTTGACAAGTTATATAACTGTTACGGTCATAACTAACGGTAATTTTGGTCATTAGCAATAATCACCCTACTAAGGAACTTCCACCTCTTTTGTTCTGACACTATATATACTCTGCAAGGTCGGAAATCAGTTTCCACAGCTCCTGAAGATTGCTACCAGACATATTTTTAAAAATCCTTGTAGGGGGAGAGTGGGGATTGCCTAACCGTGCAGAAATTTACCGAGGGACTACCATGTACCAGGCATTGCGCATATGGAGGCAACAGAGTCCCCTCTCTAGTAGGAAACAGACATGTAATCCAATACTTTAATACTTTTCTGCTCAAAAACTTTAAATATTAAACAAATTCACATTTTGAGTCTACTTCCTCTGTCTAGCTTTTCCTTTGGTCAGTGGTGGTGTGTCATTCTGTGGATACCAGGTTATGGGTTTGGGATGGGGAGTATCATTATCGTACAGCTTTTATTTTATTCAACCTCATTTTTTCCTTGATCTTTAAAGAACTGAGAAAGACTTCTTCATTATGTCGTTGTTCGGAAACTAACAAGCAAAATGAACACAATAAAAAAGAATATATGAAAATACTTTATAAACTGTAATGTAATATTGAAACAAAAACTTATTATTTACAAATATAAGATATAAATTGTCAGCCTTAGGTTCTCCATGACACAACTAACCAGTTTTAATCTGGGCAAACCAGTTTTCAACAGACTACCTGTAAGGGCATAGTCAGATATCTTTTCTTTGTTATGATCAGTAACTAAATGTCCTACTCACCATTAAAAATTTCTATCCTGTGTCCTCTGACCCAACAACTGCACAAACCTACATTGCCAAAGTAATGACCCCGAACCATTATTTATAAGGCACGCTTTTCCTTTTCTTATTTTTTATTTTCCAGGAAGAGCAATGGGTTATCATGGGTTGCTCCTTTGTGTCTGCAGAATCTGTATTTTCATGCAAAAGTACCTAATCCCCAGGGAACCACTCCAACTAAAGTTATGTTCAAGGTATTTGAGCATTCTGAATTTGACTTTGACGACTGATACACAAAAGGAACTACGTGCTCCTTTCCACCTTAGCTGCCCCATGGCCTAGAAGCGCTTCCGGAAACTCTGCTTATAAAGACTAGATGTGCTAAATCGACTTCTTTTAAACTGCTGGCGGCGGCGAGCAGGCTGTTCACAGAATCACCCATGAGGACAGGCACTCCTCGTTTAATTGCACTTTGCTTTATTGTGCTTCATAGATACTGCTTTTTTTTTTTTTTTAACAGATTGAAGGTTTTGTGGCAACCCTGCATCAAGCAAGTCTCTTGGTACTATTGGTATAAAATATTCTTATACGAATCAACAATCCAAAATGTCCTACATCAAGCAATACTAGGAACGTCTGAGATCCAAGTTCTCAAAATTCGCTGAGATCTTTGATTTTCAGAATGTTTGGATTCTTTATAACAGTATTTTTCAAGGTGACTAAATATTTTTTATATTCTACAGGGAAATGTCATTCACGTTTTTCTAGACAAAAAAAAAAAAAAAAAAAAAAACTATTTTAAAAGGCTGCTGGTATCTGGATAGCTACCCAAAATTGGTTTAATTATTTCATACATCACCTAAACAAGAAAGCAATTTCGTAACCAGAAATAGATAAACTGCATAAACAAACAACTCTCAAACTACCAAAGGGCTCTAAGGCTTACAAATAAGTAGAGTCATGGAAAATGTTACTTTTTCTGGAAAAGTTTTGCTTTATTTTGTAAAAAAGTAATGTTCTTACTATATTTACTCTCTCAAAGTAATGATAAGCACTGAGTAAAAAGTACCCTGCTTTATGAACTTATTTTTAATACACCGAAGGCATGCAGCCTCCTGAAGGTAGAAATATGGGATCCAATTATAAAACTTAACACGTAAGAGTAAACACATACAACTGAATAGTTGTGAAAAAATAGAGGATCGATCCAAATAGTTTGTTTAAAAATATTAAGTTCAAATTAAGTGGGGATTTTAGGCATAAAAATCTTACTGTATAATCAGAATGACTCCTCAGTGGTCATTCCTGAGAAACAAATAGTAACTTAATTAAAAGCTAACATTTAACTTCTTTCCCAAAGGGCTTTCAAAACTTCACTATTCAAATATTTTAACGATTCATTCGGAGGACATGTTATATAATTCTCATCCCAAGACATGTTCTTGTGATGTATAAATAAATCTGCCAGCAAAAAAAAAAAAAAAGTATGGAAAAAACAATCTGGGAAAAGAAAATAGTTCAACAGAGTCAGAGTCAAAGCTGTGGTCTTAAATTACTGTCTCCCCCCCCCCCCCCATTTCCTTTCACGAAGCCTTCTGAGACTGAAGGGAACCTGCAGGGCCTCACCTAGGTCCGCAGGTTCCCTCCAACCTTCCGGATACCACGCAGCCCAGAGGAGCCTCGGGGTCACCCAGTGTCACCAGGATGTGGGTGGCCTCGGGGTCACCCAGTGTCACCAGGCCGCAGATAGGCTCGGGTCACCCAATGTCACCAGGCCGCGGGTAGGCTCGGGGTCACCCAGTGTCACCAGGCCGCGGGTAGGCTCGGGTCACCCAGTGTCACCAGGCCGCGGGTAGGCTCGGGGTCACCCAGTGTCACCAGGCCGCGGGTAGGCTCGGGGTCACCCAGTGTCACCAGGCCGCGGGTAGGCTCGGGTCACCCAGTGTCACCAGGCCGCGGGTAGGCTCGGGGTCACCCAGTGTCACCAGGCCGCAGGCAGCCTCGGGGTCACCCAGTGTCACCAGGCCGCGGGTAGGCTCGGGGTCACCCAGTGTCACCAGGCCGCAGGTAGGCTCGGGTCACCCAGTGTCACCATGCCACGGGTTGCCTCAAGGTCACTCAGTGTCACCAGGCCACGGGCAGCCTCAGGGTCACCCAGGGTCACCCGGACGGCCTACCTAAGCCCACCCACCCTGGGCAGCGAGGAGGAACCTTACTGTAATCATTCAGCAACAAAGGGGACTTCTCTAGTGATTTTATTGTACTGTTTCGTTGCCTTAATACTAATCAACCATCCAAAAAAAATTAAAAAATTAAAAACCCGAAATTCAACTGTCCGGAGACAACCACGGCCAAGTTGGGGAAAGGAGGCGGGAAGGCAGGCCCGACGGGCGCCGCCTCCCTCTTCCCCTCCTAGAGGACGCGGTCGTCTTTCCCGCGACGCCGACGCCCGGAGAAACGCGAGGGGCTCCCTCCTGGCCCCGCCGCGGGGGGCGCTGGGGGGGGGGGGGCGCCCGGCCGCGTTCCGGTCAGTCGGCTGGGCCCTGGCCGTTTTCAGTCCGCGCGTGCGCGGCGGGGGCTCCCGGGGGCGACGGGGGCGACGGGGGCGGCGGGGGCGGCGGGGGCGGCGGGGCGGGCGCGGCGGCGCGCAGAGGAGTCCGCTTGAGCTTTATGACCCGCGGCCCCGCGGCCTTCGGCTCGGACGGCGGGACCTTGGCGGGAGGAGGGTGCGCGGCGCCGTTCTCGGCGTTCTGGGCGCCGGCGGCCCCGCGAGGAGCCGCGGCCTTGGGTGGCGCCCAGCGCGCAGCCGCCCTCGGGCCGGGAGGCTGCGGGGCGCAGGCCCGGCGCACCCGGACCGACGCCGAGTTCTTGACCTTGATCTGGGTGCTGGTGGAAGGGCCCAGGAATCTGACTGGCTTGGGCCCCGGCTTACAGTTCACACCGTCCTCCTCGTCTTCGCTGAACGCCACCAGCCGCCTGTGAACACAGAAGCAGGTCACGGTCAGCGTTACGGCCGGGCCTCTCGCGGAAACCTCGCCCCGGTTCGTCCTCCTCAGGGCAGCCTCGTTCTCCTCAGGAGTCGGGGTTGCGAGGTTCGGAGGGCGACGGGCCTGCCCCATCTCTCGCCCACCCAGGCCTACGGAAGACCGTCCTCTGCTGGAAGACAGACTGCGAGCACCCCCGTGTCCACACCAACGACGGGTTAGGACTCGGCCGTCACGCTAGGGCGCCCTCGCTGGGCCCCCGGGCATCCTCACGTGACCCAGAGGACAAGCCGGCAGGATCCCAACTGGCGGTTCCTTTCCCGCAGGACAAGTCTTAAGAGGTTTCCTGAGGAAATTTACTGAGCGTTTCACAGATAGATAAACTCCTTGAGAAATGCTGCTGCATATTCTCTCTCCTCTTGAAACGTCACAATCCCTATTAACAAAGGTTCTGGGGGCTAAAGTAAAGACATTCATTTAATCTTGATCCATATTGTTCCCACTAACTCTGTGATGCAGCATGTGGCAGCCCGTAAAATTAGCATTCTGTGACGCCAATTCTGGGAGCTGCGAGAATGGTCAAACCCGCGGTCTAAGCGTTGAATGCTTATTGAATTGGAGGTATTGGACAAACCTTCAAAGATTCCTGAATTGAGTTTGCCATTCGTTATAAAAAGTCTGAAGAAGGAGCAGTGTTGTTGGTTTTTTTAATTTAAAAAAAATTCTATTTATTTAAACAACAACAACAAAAAAAACCCCAAACCACCCTAGTTTACCCATTTTCTCCCTTTCCCCACCCCAACCCTGCCTCTGGCAACCACCTGTCAGTTCTATCTACCTGGATTTTTTTTTTTCCTTCCCTCCACATGTTACATCACATGGTACTTGTCAGTCTTTGACTTATTTCACTTAGCATAATGCCCTTAAGGTCCATCCATGTTGTCACAAACGGCAAGATTTCATTTTTATGGCTGAATAATATTCTACTGTGTGTGTGTGTGTGTGTGTGTGTGTGTATCTGTGTTATCCATTCATCCATTAGCTGACACTTGGGTTTTCCCATGTTGTAAATAATATTGCAATTAACGTGGGGGTGCATGTATCTTTTCAAGTTACTCTGCATTTTCACCCAGAAGTGAAATTGCTGGATCACACGGTAGTTGTACCTTCAACTTTTTGAAGAATCTCCATACTATTTTCTGTGGTGTCTGCACCAGTTTACATTCCCACCATAAGTGCGCCCTTTTCTCTATATCCTTGCCAACATTTGTTATCTCCTCTCTTTTTGAAAATAGCCATTCTAACATATCTGAAGTGATAGCTCATTGTGGTTTTGATTTGCATTTCCCTGATAATCGCTGATGTTGAGCATCTTTTCATGTACCTGTCGGCCATCTGTCTTCTTCAGAAAAATGTCTATTAAGATTTTCTGCTCATTTCTTTTAATCACTGTGGGGTTGTTTTGCTACTGAGTTGAGTTCTTCATGTATTTTAGATTTTAGCTCCTTATCAGATATACGATTTGCAAATATTTTCACCCATTCAGCAGATACTTTTTGATTTTGATGGTTTCCTTTGCTGTGTAGAAGTTATTTAGTTTGATACAGTCCCGCTTGTTTTTTTTTTTTTTTTTTTGCCTTTGTTGCTTTCGCTTTTAGTGTCAGATACAAAAAAAGTCATTGCTAAGACCTATGTCAAGGAACTTTTACTACCTCTGTTTTTTTTCCAGGAGTTTTATGATTTCAGATCTTGTGTTCAAGTCTTTAATCCACCTTGAGTTAATTTTTGTGTATGGTGCAAGATAGAGATCTAGTTGCATTCTTTTGCATGTGGATATCCAATTTTCCCAACACTGTGTATTAAAGAGACTGTCCTTTCCTCATTATATCTTCTTGGCTCCTTTTGTTGTAAATCAGTTGGCCATATATGTGTGGGTTTATTTCTGGGCTTTCCATTCTGTTCCTCTGATCTATGTATCCGGTTTTATGCCAATACCATACTTCTTTATAGTTTTGTAATATACAGTAGTCTGCCCTTATACACAGTTTCACTTTCTGTAGTTTACATTACCCAGAGTCAACCATGGTCTAGAAGTAGAAGATCCTCCTTCTATGACCAGAATGTTAGTTGTAGCCTAATGCTGTGTCACAATGTCTATGTCATTCGCTTCACTTCATCTCATCACAAAGGCATTTTATCATCTCACATAATCACAAGAAGAGTATAATACAATAAGATATTTTGAGAGACAGATCACATTCACATAATGTTTATAGTATATTGTTATAACTGTTCTATTTTATTGTCAGTTATTGCTATTAATCTCTTACTATGCCTAATTTATAAACTAAGCTTTATCACAGGTATGCACGTATAGGAAAAAACACAGCACATATACAGTTCAGTACTATCCGTGGTTTCAGGCATCCACTGGCGAGTCTTGGAGTTTATCCCCTATGGAAAAGGGGGGGATACAATGCTAGTTTGAAATCAGGAGCCATGAGTTTCTAGCTTTGTCAAATCTTCTTTCTCAGAATTGCTTTGGCTGTTCAGGATCTTTTGTGGTTCCATACAAATTTGAGGATTGTTTGTATTATTCCCATAAAAAATGCCTTTGGAATTTTGATAGAGATTGCACTAAATCTGTACATTGCTCTGGGTAGTATGGGCATTTTTACAATATTAATTCTTCCAATCCTGGATGACAGACTATCTCTTCATTTATTTATGTTTTCTTCAATTTCTTTCAGTTCTTATAGTTTTAATATACAGGTCTTTCACCTTCTTGGTTAAATTTATTCCTATTTTATTCTTTTTGACACAATTGTAAATGGGATTGCTTTCTTAATTTCTCTTTGATAGTTTATCATTTGTGTATAGAAACAAAGATTTTCATGTATTAATTTTGTATCCTGCAAATTTACTTATTAGTTCTAACAGTTTTGATGAAGTTTTAAGGTTTTCTAGATATACTATCATGCCAACTGCAAATAGTGCCAGTTTTACTTCTTCCTTTCTAATTTGGATGCCTTTTATTTCTTTTTCTTGCCAAATGCTCTGGCTAGAACTTCTAGTAGTAAGTTCAAGAAAAGTGGTGAGAGTGGGCTTCCTTGTCTTGTTCCTGATCTTAGAGGAAAAGCTATTAGCTTTTCACCATTGAGTATGTTGCTAGCTGTGGGCTTGTTATATGTGGCCTTTATTATATTGAAGTGTAATCCCTCTATTCCCATTTTGTTGAGAGTTTTTATCATAAACTGTTGTTGAATTTTGTCAAATACTTTTTCTGTATCTGTTGAGATGATCATATGATTTTTGATATATCAAAACCGTCTGATAAATTTGTTTCAGTTCATGATGGTGAGGTAGGAAAATCTTGAATTTATCTCCTCCCATGGATACACTGAGTCTACATCTACATATGGAAAAATTTCCTCTTAAAAAATAAAATTCTAAAGAATAGCTGAGTGACAACTACACGTCATTGGCCGAATGAAGGAAATAAAGATTAGAGCAGAAGTAAATAAAGACTATAAAGACAATAGAAAAGATCAATGTAACTAAGAGCTGGTTCTTTAAAAAGATAAACAAAATTGACCAACCTTTAGCTAGACTCCAAAGAAAAAAGAGAGAGGACTCAAATAAACAAAATCAGAAATGACGAGATGTTACAACTGATACCATAGAGATACAAAGGCTCATACGAGCTTACTATGAATAATTAATTACACACCAACAAATTGGACAACCTAGAAGAGATGGATAAATTTCTAAGGGATTAAGAGATACAAACTTCTAGTTATAAAATAAGTAAGTCATGGGAATGAAAAGTATAGCATAGGGAATATAGTCAATAATTAATATAATATTGTATGTGACAAATGGTAACTACATTTAGTATGGTGAGCAATGCATAATGTAGAGAATTGTTGATTTACTATGTTGTACACCTGAAACTAATATAACATTGTATGTCAACTATACTTCAATGGTTTTTTAAAAAGGAAATAAATAATTTTTTAAAAGTCCTAGAAACATACAACATATTAAGACTGATTCATGATGAAACTGACCACCTGAACAGACTCATTACTAGTAAGGAGGCTGAATTAGTAATCCAAAAGCTCCCAGGGCACCTGGCTGGCTCAGTCAGTGGAGCATGTGCCTCCTGATCTTGAGGTCATGAGTTCAAGCCCCACACAGGGCCTAGAGCTTACTTTAAAAAAAAACAAAAACAAAAAGCAAAAATAAAAACCTCCCAACAAACAAAAGTGCAGGACCAGATAGTTTCACTGGTAAATTCTACCAAACATTTGAAGGAGATTTAATACCAATCCTTCTCAAACTCTTCCAAACAATAGAAGATGAGGGAACTCTTACAAACTCTTTTTATGAGGCCAGGATAACCCTGATACCAAAACCAGATAAAAATGCCACAAGAAAAGTAAATTACAGGCCAATATCCCTAGTGAACATAAATACAATATACTCAACAAAATATTAGCAAACCATATTCCACACAATACATTAAAAGGATCCTACACCATGATCGAGTAGGATTTAATCCAGAGATGCAAGGATGGTTCAGCATCTATGAACTAGTCTATGTGATATACCACATTAACAAAATGAAGGAATAGTCACAGGGAGTATTATTCGGAATGACCTTAAAGCTGTCAAACAACCACTGCTGAAACACTGCCTGCTCCTACTGCTTGCATCAGTTTCACTTCACGAAGATCATGTCCTGACCAGGAAGTGTAACAGCAATCCCCCAAGTCCTCTCTCTTTCATCAGCACTGATGTGTATTCAGAGGCTAATAAATATACCATAATGAACTTTGATCCTGGAAATAGGATCATAATGGCATGGTGATCTGAAAACTGACGTGTAGTAGAGAATGCAAATATAATACATTCAAGCCTAAAACTACTGAACTAAATTTTCTTAAGTGAATCAAATGATTCTTTGGGACCTCATGGTTGCCTCTAAATCATCATTATCATGATCTTATCCATGAATCAAAAATAAAACCCCGATGTTCATAGCAGCAATGTCCACAATAGCCAAATTGTGGAAGGAGCTTCGGTGTCCATCGAAAGATGAATGGATAAAGAAGATGTGGTTTATGAATACAATGGAATATTCCTCAGCCATTAGAAATGACAAATACCCACCATTTGCTTCAACATGGATGGAACTGGAGGGTATTATGCTGAGTGAAATGAGTCAATTGGAGAAGGACAAACATTATATGTTCTCATTCATTTGGGGAATATAAATAATAGTGAAAGGGAATATAAGGGAAGGGAAAAGAAATGGGTAGGAAATATCAGAAAGGGAGACAGAACATAAAGACTCCTAACTCTGGGAAACGAACTAGGGGTGGTGGAAGGGGAGGAGGGCGGGGGTGTGGGGGTGAATGTGTGACAGGCACTGAGGTGGGCACTTGACGGGATGAGCACTGGGTGTTATTCTGTATGTTGGCTAATTGAACACCAATAAAAAATAAATTTATTATTAAAAAATATGTTAAAAAAATAAAAAATAAAACCCCAGAGGAAAGACATACAGAGAAGAATCTCCTTAAAACCATTCCGGTTTGTTTTATTTTCTGTCCACATCTTCCACTAGACTCTTGACCAAGGTTTCTCAACCTTAGCATTATTGCCATTTATGGTGGGATTAAATCTTTGTTGTAGGGGCTGCCCGGTACATTCTAAGATGTTTAGCAGCATTCCTGGCCTCTACTTACTAGGTGCCAGTAGCATCTCCCACTCCACAGAGTCTCTAAATATTGCCAAATCCCCCCTATAAGACAAAACTGCCCCCAGTTTTGTCTTATAGACAAAACCACTGCTCTAGACCCAAACAATATTTGCTAACTCAAAATGCAAAATAAATAATGATAGTAAAAAAGGGCCTTTAAGAAAAAAGATCTGTTTTAACAAGAGATAATGAACTACTAAAAACTAAACAAAACTCTGCATTTCTGTGGAAGATCCAAAGGGAGAGAAAAAAAGAAAGCAATCAGAGATTCCATAGGGGCATTGAATCAAATTCTAGAACAGATGACCAAGAAATCAGAACATCTGAAAACCATGAATAATACCCAGACAATGAAAAACAAATATGATCTTAAATGTACTTAAAGTACAGTGAAAAGCACAGATGTGGAGTGAACTATCTAATAATTCCATAGAATAAATGAAATGTCATCAAATAAAAATGCTATTTGTGGCAACAGAAGGAGAAAAGAATTCAGAATAAGTCACAGGAAATTCCAAATATTAAGTCTAATAAGTAAGTTTTTGACTACTGCCAATAAAGCCTAGGATTTCACTTTTATAGGGAAAAATACCAGAGCATACACTGTGTCCACTAGTATTCTTAAAATCACACTCTCCCAAAAAGAACATACTATAACTCAACTCTAGAGAATTATTTCCAGTTTTTACATAGTTTTGAATTTATCATGACTTACCTTTTGGTGGTAATGCAGAAAACTTACCTGGGTGATTAATAAGTTTAGTAAGGTCAAGAACTATTATTCATTTCCCTAATAAAGGCAGTAAAGATACAGGTCACATTAAGAAAACAAAAAACAGTATCAACACAGCACAGATAACCTCTTCCGAACTGGGGCCATGTGACGGAGGCTTCCAAGTAAAGGCCGCTCCTCCAGAGTCCAACATTCTATCAGCTCATGAGGCACCCGCCAGTAGCTAACACCTGGAAGATCGAAAGGCATAATTAAGAGAGCCACTGTCCGCTGCAAATGGTTCACCAGGCAGAAAGAGTTTGAAGTTCATGCCTCCTACTTGAAGAAGGTAGGGTGCTCAGGAAGCGTTCCCATGAAGCGCCGAGGTAATCGGGGCACAGCTCATAACCCAGGTCTAGGAATACGCTGGCTACCAGCCCCAGCTCCACCACTGATAATCGGCAGGTCGTTAAATGGGTCCTGGGCAGATGAGTGTGTGCTGGCTGAAGGCACAGGTTCTGGAGTCAAGACTCCCTGGGTCTGAATGTCACTTCTATCATGCACTAATCATGCGACCTTGGGAAAGTTACTTAACTTTTCCATGCCTTAATTTTTTCATCTGTGAAATGAGAGTAATAGTACATAGGTTTTTTGTGATGATTAAATGAGTAAATTAATGCAAAATGCTTAGTATATGGCCTGGCATTTAAACAATATGTGTGTGTGTGTGTGTGTGTCTATATGTCTATATATATATATATATTTATATTTATAGGTGTCTTTATTTTATAATAATATACTAATATTATAAATTGTAGTGTTGACAGTAGTGTAAGGATTGCACACTGAGGGTTCTAACTCCCACCCTGTCCACCTCACTGGGTTGCAGTAATCATCAAATCAGGGAAATTTTGTGAACCACCCTGTAAGGGCAACCAGTATATAAATATGAGCTGTCACTACCCTACAAGCATCTTTTCAAACAAGAATAGTCTGAGTTAAATGTTAGGCCAAGACTGTGGTCAAACTTATTTTCATTTTTAAATCGTAAGTTTCTGAATGAAAGTTGGAAATATATTTTTATGAACTTTGAAAACATCATGCTGAGTGAAAAAGCCAAACACAAAAGGTCAGATATTGTATGATTCTGATTACATGAAATATCCAGAAGAGGCAAATGCATTGATACACAAAACAAACTGGTGGTTGCCAGAGGCTGAAGAGAGAAGAGAATGGGGAGTAACAATTACAGGTACTGGCTTTCCTTCTGGGTGATGAAAATGTTTTGCAACTAGAGATGGTAGTTATATAACATTGTTAAAGGAGTAAATGTCACTAAAGTGTATACTTTAATTCTATGTTATACGAATTTCACCTCAGTTTTTAAAAAAAGAGAATGATAAAAAATTATATGTAGATGCATTTAAAAAGGCTTTAAAAATGATGTTGAATAAAACCCTTTTTAAAAAGGAGCTTTGAAGTCCCAGGAGTGGATATGGTGTCCTGGTTTGTTTGTTTTTTTAAAGATTTATTTATTTATGAGAGAGAGAATATGAGCAGGAGGGGCAGAGGGAGAGGGTAGAGAATCTCAAGCAGACTCTACACACCAAGTGTGAAGCCCAGTGCAGGTCTTGATCCCACAACCCAGAGATCATGACCTGAGCCAAAACCAAGAGTTGGATGCTCAACTGACTATGCCACCCAGGTGTCCCTGGTGTCTTGTTTTTTAATCATTAAAGATTTAGTAATAAATATTAACCAATTTAGCAAGCTGGGCATATAAATTATTATATATAATAGATATGTCCAATATTCACAGAAGCCTATGAGACATGCTACAGAAACATTCCCAAATCTAATCCATTAAGACTTTTTAAAAGTCAGGTATATATAATTTACATAAAATAAAATCCACCCTTTTAAAGTACTCAGCTCATTGAGTTTTGATGAATGTATACAGTCAAGTAATCATAGCCACAGTCAAGACAGCGAACATTTCTATCACCCCAAAAAGTTCCCTCTGCAATTAATGCCCTCCCCTTCATTCCCTAGTTTTGCCTTTTTAGGGGTGGCATGTAAGTGGAATCATATAGTATACAGCCTTTTGCGTCTGGCTTCCTTAGCATGATGCTTTGAAGATTCATCCATGTTGATATACACATTAATGATCATTTCTTCTTATTGTTGAGTAGTATTCCATTATATGGATAGATCACAATTTACTTTAAAAACTTCTACTTTTTTCCTGCCTATAAAGTAATTCACTTTCATTGTGCAAAACACTGATAATATAGAAAAGTATATATTAAAAAAATAACTTCTAATCCTAAAAGTAGGAATCATGGTTCATGACATTTTGATGAATCTGATTCCAGTCTTTTTCTTATTAACATGACAGACACATAACTGAAAACAATTCACATTTCATTTTGTTTCCTACTTTTGATCACTCCATAATAGCTTATTTTATCATGGGCATTCATCCATGTAAAAAAATATTCATAATAATTTTAATAGCGATAGCTCAACTATATCCCATAGATGTACCAATATGCATTTAATCCTCTATTACAGATATTGATATTGTTTTTATTTTTATTCTATTATGAATAATGCTTAGCTGAACACTGTTCATAAGCCTTTGTCTGTATTTGATTATAACCTTAAGGTAGGTACCTAGAAGTACAATTAGTGGGTCAAAGAATATGAACAATTCTGATGTAATTGATATATAATGATAAATTATTTCCCAATAAAGTATTATTAATTTTTACTCCTGCCAAGAATTCATGAGAGATCTTTATTAATCTAGTATAAAAAGAGAAGCCTCATCTAATATGTATTTCATTGATAAATAATGAGTTTGAACCTCTTGCCACATGTTTATCTCCTTTCCTGGAAATTCTGGGGTCATGAATCTTGCACATTTATTTACAAGAGGGGTTGAGCTGATTTTCTAATCAACTTAAATCATAAATCCTCTCTATTTTAAGGATATTCTTTGTCCAGGTAACATAACGTATTTATCTAAGTTTTTACTAGCCTTTTAATTTTATTTATACTTTTTTGTTTTAAATATATTAAATATCACATAATAAAATTTATTCATCTTTGTCTTTATGATTTATTTCTCAGTTAAGAAATCAATTATTTGCTTACGTTTCATTATAGTTTATTATAGCTTCATTTTTCATCCATAAATTCACCTGAAATTATTTTTGATAAATGACGTGAAGTTAAAGTTCTGTTTTCTCCAAGGATATTTCTCAACTACTTATTAAATCATCTATCTTTTTATATTGGTATTTAATACTCCTTTATCACATAGTATTTTTATTCTTATAACTTCATTGGGGTTTACTTCTGATCTCTGCATCTATTCTTGTACCAGAAACATCTGGTTCTTGTTATTACATGTAGTTCTTGTTATCCATATGTAGTATTTTTACTATCACACAGTTAGACTCATTCCTCTAACGACGTCTACTTCCCAACATGTTCTTGGTGATTTCACTGGCTTATTCTATCAAATGTATTTTAGAATCACGTCCTCAAGATTCCCAAAGAGCTCCACTGATATTTTGATAGGAATTGTATTAAACCTATAACTTAATCTGAGAAGAACTGATGTCTTTACATGAAAAATATAAAATATATTTGGTATATTTCACCATAATCTTTGTGTCTTCTTTGTTTTTATAGCTGGATAGATGAACTGATGAATGGATAAGTATATTTCAACAGTTTTCTTCACAAAAGACTCAAGCATTTGATAGGTCAGTCCTAGTTATCTTGTTGTTCATTGCTATTGTGAATGGGATTTCCCCCTAAAATTTCTAACTAATCTATCATAAGTAAGCTGGTCTTTGTTTACTTATATTGTACCCAGCCAGTCTGGTCTATTAAACTCCTCATTTAAAATACCTTTGGTTGGTTCCTTTGGGTTTCCTAAAAAGGCACACTGTCCACAAACAATAATTGCCTTCTTCCTTCCAATAATTCTTTCTCTTACTTCTGTTTCCTGTCTGATGGCTTTCCACAGGCCTTCCAGAATTGTGTTAAGTACCACTGATACTTCATTACGTGTTCTCTAAAAAGTTAACATCAGTCTTATGCTCTGTAAGCCAGTAGTCTCAGCTCCCCGCTTCAGCTTCCTGAGTCCGTGGAGAAAGAAGCCCCGCCAGGGCCCTCCTGAAGCCTCCTGGGCAGACTGCCAGTCCAGAGGCACAAGAGGAAACACAGAGAACACCAAGGGGGTTTGTTCCTCAATTTAAGCCTAAGTGCCTCAAAGTCAATTAAATCTAAAATTAAAAAGCTTAAAGAGAACAGCACTTTTTCCTATCTGTTTGCAGGGTATGTAGAAAAAAATAAAGGAGGAAAAGTGAGGCAGACAAAGCTGAGGAAAGGAAGGGCTGGTACTAGCACCCTGCCTGAAAGAGAAACAGGTGATGGGAGAGCTTTTAAAAGCCTCTTCCTCTCCTTTTACTCAATCTTATGTTGCTTGCAGTGTCTGTCTCTACCAGCTTTTAAGATCATTTGAGGACCAATATGTGTCCTATTTAACTGTGGATCCAACCTTAGAACTTCTTATAGTGTTTGCACCTAATAGACACTCAATACATACTTGTTAATTAAGAAAAAAATAGGCATAGGGACACCTGAGTGGCTCAGCAGTTGAGCATCTGCCTTCAGCCCAGGGCCTGATCCTGGAGACCCGGGATCAAGTCCCACATTGAGCTCCCTGCTGGAGCCTGCTTCTCCCTCTGCCTGTATCTCTGCCTCTCTCTCTCTCTCTCTCTCTCTCTCTCTCTCTCTCTCTCTCATAAATAAATAAATAAATAAAAATCTTAAAAAGAAAAAAATAGGCATAGAACAGTAACTCTTTGTGATCCTTAAGCAAGTGTCATGGCCTCTCTGAGACTCAGTTTTCTCATCAATAAAATGGTACATAGTATCCAGAATTGTTTTAAGACTAAGAGGTACAGAATGTAAACTTCTTATCACACTGGATACTAAATAGCATTATTATTATCAAATAATATAAGCAGTTAATAAAAATGGTCAAATTTCAAAGTGTGCATTTAAAGATGATGTTTCCTAAGCATTCTTCAGACATCTTCTGTGGCATTATTTTCATTTTTAAAATTTTTCCTTTTTTTTTTTTTTTTCAAGATCTTCCTTTTAAGTAATATCTACCTAACATGGGGCTTGAACACTCAACCCCAATATCGGGAGTCACACATTAATTAAATCTAAGATTAAATTTATCCATATGTAGTATTTAGTAGCTCTGGCAGGCACCCCTCCTTTTTTCTTTTGATTATACATTGTATGCTTAATTTAAAGGTATACTTCCTAGGAACAGTGCTAGGTCTATAGTAGATGCTAAATAAACCCTTTTTAAACTGAACTAATTTAGCACAACTAACATGCTGAAATTATAAACCATTTTTCAGGTTACTAGGTTATGAACTATTAGTAATATCTAGCAACTCGGGAGTCTAACCATTTTTTAAAGATTTATTTATTTCAGAGAGAGAGAGCAGGGGGAAGGGCAGACGGAGAGGGAGAGAGTGTCCCAAGCAGACTCTGTGCTAAGTGCACAGCCTGACGCAGGGCTAGGTCTCATGACCCTGAGATCACGACCTGAGCTCAAACCAAGAGTCGGACACTTAACCAACCTAGCCACCCAGGCACACCAAGAGGTCTAAGATTTTTAAGCAAACTGCCTCAGTCAATGATACTATGAGGTGATAAACATACAAAGAAATACCTGACCTATAGAAATACTTTCTCAAAAAAAGAAATGCAGCATTTGAGCTTATTTTGTTTTATTAAGGAAAAGTCTACCTTATGCCATGAAATAAAAGAATTGTACTATACCTTTTCCTTCCCAGGCATCAAAGGCATCCATCATTTTCTTCAGTTCAGCTACTGAATAATAGCTCCAAATATACTGAACATTATTTCCCGCCTCTCTAGAAATATTGCAAAAGGTGATTAAAACATACTACCTAAGTATTAATGTGTGTATAGACACATACACACACACACACACACACACACACACAGCTAACAGATACTCACCAAGTACTTGTTAAATTAAGGGGAAAAATATGTTGTTATTGAATAGCTGTTCTTCTGTGACCCTTCCTTAAGCACATAGAGAATATACTATATATTATATACTATGAGTATACTATACTATACTCATGCTAACCTGTATTTCATCTCTTTTTACTGTGGTAAAGTACTTGTTAATTCTGCAATACAGACTGTGCAGACAAATCAACAAATCTTTAAGAATAAGTTTTCTAAAAAAAAATTACCTAACCCCAGGAAAATTTTTAAAGGATTCACCTTTGGCTAAAACTTTCATAGCATTATGCCAGGCACTCATATATCTTATTTAAACATCCTGTAAATAATTCAGAAAACTATGACATATTTAATACCTACTAAGCAAGTTCATGTGGTCATTCATCAGTCACTAATATGTGACCCAATCCAAACACCCAGAGAATTTAAAAACAACAACAACAACAACAAAAATCCAACCCAGAACAGCTAAGTGAATTGACCAATGTTAAGTAAGTTTACAGAAAAAATATTAAGAGAATAACCCTTAAGAATTTGACATGTTAAGAACAGAATTTTAAGGCTGGGAGGGACCAAGGAAGTCTTTATCATTTCTCAGAACAGGACACCAAGGCACAGGCCTGTCCTGGGTCACTCAGAAGGCCTGCCGACTTCTAAGCAGTGCTTCTGCTACTGGACTGTAGTCCAGGGGAGACAGCCAGGGAGGTGGCTTTGCTCTCCTTTCTTTCCTTTTTTTAATAAAGCCTCTCAGGGGATTCTGATGCCCAGCAGAGAGGCAATCTACTAGACCACTGTGGATGTCCTATAGCTTACATATATGTGAAATGGTCTTAATTACAATCTCTTCATGAAGCAAGCCTGTCTTGACAGCCGTGAAAGCTCACGCTGCTCGCCAGGTGTTGACGATCTTTTCTAGTCAACCACGTACTCCATTCAGTTAACACCTCTTACTAGAGACCAAGACTTTATTTTGTTCCTTTTCATATTCAAATATGAACATACCTTTTAAAAATGCTTTTACTGTGAATTCTTCCTCCCAGCTGCTTATCAATAGCATCTGTTCCATCAGTTTTTGTGGAATATACACCAATAATTCTACTCTCACAGCTTGCACCAGATGTATTAAGATAGTGGAGAACCCAAACTGTTGGTTTATTGCAAACTAAACCATATGAATCACAGAAGTCTGTTAAAGCCTGAAGCAAAAAAAAATATACAAAATTTGAATTTAATTCTGGAGGAAAGTAAAAATGAATCTGCTCTATTACTTTCATGTAAAGCTGCAATTTCAGTTGGTCATAAAGGAAATAAAAAGATCATAAATTTCAGCCTAGTCTTTATGCCTTGAAAAACCAAACATGCTTTTGTTGAATATGCGGTGGGGGTGCGGCAAATCACAAAAAGCACCACCCAAAAACCCAACACCTTTTCATGTATAGAACCTTTTTCCACAGAGAAATTGTACTTTCCTCCCTCCCCCTTTAGCCTCACTAGCAACATCACTTTTAATTTTAAAATCTTTGTAATGACTAAAAATTAGACCTTTTAAACTTTATTTCCTCCCCAATTTCCCATTTGACTCAATCTCCCTTTCACCTTCTACTCATTAAGACCCATGGTTGATGCTTATTTTTAACTCCAAGGCCAATCAAGAATTAACCAGATTAATGTGTTCTTTTCCACTGAAAGATATGAATATAGGAACTCAAACTGCGGCTTTTATCTACCATTCATTCATTCATATGAATATTAAGAAACTACTAATGTGGTAAGCAGTGTCCAAAGTCCTGGACACAGAGTCCCAATCCTCCTTAAGTTTATAGCCAATGTAAAACACAGAGAGACAATACCCCTCAGCACACAGTATAAGTGCTACCAGGTGAGCTTATGATGTGCCAAGGGACACACAATAGTAGGGCTTCACCCAGTGGAGTGGCAAGGGCCTTCCCCAGGAGAAACAGTACTATTCCTGAGAATGCCCTGAGGACCGGCACTTGTATCTGCTTTATTTGGTATGCCAATTTCCTGGAATAGTGCCTGACACAAAGGAAATGCTTAAAATTTACTGACTCGGTAAATGAAAACAGGACCCTAACATGTCTTACATTTTCATTTAATATTGCTATCTAACTATATGTTGTATTTCTTTGTGTCCCACACAGTCCCTAAGGCAGTGCTCTATACACCAAAAACATGTGAGATAAGTATGTGTTGGTTGACATAGGGAACATACACATGCTATGTCCCTTTTGCATACAAATCAGAAATAAAAGACTATAGAGTTGAGACTTCAGAAGATGAAATGTTAACCTACCCCAACTTTCTAGTTTGGCTCATTTAGCCTCATTCTGCAGATAGATGTGGCAAATAACACCAAAGAACTGTCCAATGACTCAATTTCTAAATAACTTCAGTAGCAGAACCCATACAACCAATGCAAATTCCATGTGGTTGACTAGAAGGGGATCTGGAACCAAATCAACTTTCTCTTCATGCTACACTAATAACCATACCCTCAGCTTCCTCTCCTAAGCCAATGTCCAAATCAAACCAATTCAGATCAGTTGTTACTATTATTAATTATCTAGAAAAAATATTTTCCTTTGAGATCCCCACAGGTGCTAAAGGCAAGTATAATACTTAACAGTAAGACAGAAACAAGTAATGAAGCTTTTCAAGTCATATAAAACTCTTTAAAATGTGATTTAAAGGAAGAGCATCTTGGGCAGCCCGGGTGGCTCAGCAGTTTAGCACCGCCTTCAGCCCAGGGCCTGATCCTGGAGACCCGGGATCGAGTCCCACATCGGGTTCCCTGCATGGAGCCTGTTTCTCCCTCTGCCTATGCCTCTGCCTCTCTCTGTGTGTCTCATGATAAATAAATAAAATTTTTAAAAAATAATAAAAATAAAAAAAAATAAAGGAAGAGCATCTTAAGAAAAGATTGATCTCAAAGTGAATTAAACAAACCAATTACTAAGTTTTCACTTGGTAACAAACTGCTACACTCACTAAATCAGGTAGGAGATTTTATACAATCTTTTACTTATCATGACCATTCTTTTTGTCCTTTCAGTAAATAAAATAATACCACTATATGCTTACATACTACAGTATTGCTGTTAATTTACGAAGAACCTAAAAAGCAGAATATTTCTATTAAAAAGCCATCAAAAAGATATTAAATCTTCAATGAGAAATAAACACTCCATAAACCTCTGAGTGGCAATGTAATATACTTTCCTAGGAAGAACACAGAATTTTGGCTTTAAAAAAATTAGTAGTAATTCAGAAAAGTGTCTTCCAAGGTTAGGAAAAGTAAAACTTTCTCTAGTTTGGTTTATGTGACAACACAGGCTATGCAAAATAACACACATTGCTTTGTGTATAAAAATGTATATATATGTATACATATATATTTTTTAAAACTTAAAAAAATGCCAAGACCTTTTTAAGTTCTATATTTGACCTTAAAGAATATGTCTCCATTTCATTGGCCAAGTGGTCGGACAGGCTGTATGGATAAGGGATGCCAAAATAATCAGCCTCTTCCTGCAGAGCAATTCGGGTTTGCTCATCTGTGGGAATGTGAACTTCTCCGTGAAGATAATCCAAAAGGTATTTAAATAGATGTCCATCGCGGTCAATCACACAAGCCCCTAGAAAACATTCAGTTAAAAAAATGAGTGCATAGATACATATGACCATGGATAAAATCATCAAACTAAAATCAGGCTGAAGACCTCTGCAATTAGAAATGTTTCTTTCTCATAAGAGAGTTAATAGCTACTGTTCAAAAGGGTTTAGTCAAATTTGGTGATCCTCTGTTTTCTCACCTACCACATAGGAAAATGTATCCCAAGGTCCATCTGGGATTTTGGATGCAATGACTGTATTCCCTGCTATGGCCATTCAAAAGCCACAGAGACCCCAGATGGCTTCTGAAATGTAAGCTTACCCCCAACCCCAGCCCTGCCCAGCCAGGGGACACATACGGAGTTCATCCCTAATGAGGGCATGCCCGTTAATAAGTCATGTTCATCTGTAAGTCAACCTGTAGTTTCACTGACAAATAAACCCAGGGCTCGGCTCCTAATGCTACACTGGTACTACTTTATGACCAAAGGTTTTCTTAGACAATTTAGCAGAGTTGGTGTGGGGTTACTCAATAATTCCTTTTCTCCCTCGATTAGCTTAGGATACAAGGGATTAAGAAGTTAAAGCTTGGAGATAGAGAAAAACCTCAATCCCTGCTTATCATCTTTTCACCAGCCACCTTCCTGCCCACATGGCCACCAAGCCCTGGGCGCCAGCCGTTGGTGTTTTCCATTCATTCAACTGCCTGTCAGCTGGCAAAGCACTCTCTCAAAGCCCAGGGTTACTAACAGCCCCTCGTGCTCAGGACTCCTCACTCTCTCTCTTCTGACACAGAAGCAAGAGTGGGTTCTCTGAGCCCCAGAACAGTGCAGGTGTGCAAAATGCCTTACTCGAGTTGCTGAGGTTTCTCTACAACCAGTCGTAGGTTCAGTAAACACCAGAGCACTCCAAGCAGGGAGAGCAGCCCAGGTCCCTACCCTTGTGTTTTAGTTTTTTCTGGAACACCAATTTTCAGTCCCCTACCACCAGGTGACCGATGGTACACTGCACTAACATTTTCTCATCTGTACACATCAGCCCACACAAGGCTACCAGCCAGATTAGGTGGCAAGTCTAACACCAGTTCTACACTGCCGGTGACTGCCCTATGAACAAAGAAGGCGGCTGCTCTCTCCAGAGAAATCGAGGTTTTAACTTGAAGAACACAGAGAGAAGCCTCAATACCTTTCCCCACAGAGTTGCACGACTGTAACAGTTTTCCAGATATAATCAACCCCCGTTCTGAGGTCATGGTAGGCCTTTACACACAGACGTCTTTTTGTCACTTTTTAGTGACAGCATCGCAGATTCTGGAAACTGGCATTTCATTTCTCCCCGTATTTAATAAATCTCCAAACAGCTTTAATGGTTTCAATAATTAGCATACTAGTCGAATATATTCTACTGTAATTAGGAAAACCGAAGGGAATTTAAACTAGACTATTTTAGTGAATATTTATGATCATGCTTACAGACTTTAGATATTTACCCGATTCATCTGTTTTTAGAGGGAAACGACCACTGAACATAGATGCCAGCATCGAGTCTTTAAAGCGGCACAAGGACTCACGTCTGGCTGTGTAAATACAGCCACCAACGTTCAGTCGAAGAATATCTAACACCTTTTCTTCTGCCTCGTGACCTTCCATCGCTCCCAGCAACACCTGAATTTTTGCCTTCAAACACTCTCAGAAACTGCACAATAGCAGTGGTCCTGGTCCACCTCTGTAAAAACAAAGAACCATCACTGCTGACACCGCCAACAATACACTAAGTAGATAATAAAACAAACATATTTCAATGTGACTCAAAATAAATTTCTCAGCACTGACAATATTGAAGGACTTTATGTAATATGAAAGAAGTTTGAGATACCAGCTGAGAAGCTGGACAACTTTGGCTCTGAGTATTCGTAAATGCTAAACCCTCACCAACCAAATCATAGCTACTGAAATGACTGTTTAAAGAATCAAACAAAATAATGCATTGTCACCTATAAGGCAGAGGTGAGGTTAGCTTAGGTTCTTTGATCCTCCCATGTCTTTACAGTAAGCCTGAGGGAGCTGTCTAGACTGCAGAGGGGTCAGCACGTACCTCGGGATTAGGCTGCTGGGCTCTACTGCCTACGAGGTGGGGCAAATTACTCTCCTCTGCCTGCTTCCTCATCTGTAAGATGGAGCCAGGGATGGTGCCCACCTCAAAGGACTATCAGAGGAATAACCGCAGAACATAAAAAATGCATCTAGAACAGTCTCTGGCTCAGGGACAGTCCTCCATACATGACAAATATTGTCTTTAAGGATATAAATTTCACCATAAGGTGTATACTGAGGGATCGATACTGGCCCTGGGGATTTCAGGAAACGTAAGAGCAGAAATTATGAACAATGGTGATTGTAGTTCCTAAGTTAGGAAACTAAGGAGTGTGTAATTTAGCAACTGAGGTCACAATTTGATGTATACCAGTAGCCAGACTGGTCCAGACAAGCGACTGATAACAACCCTAAATCATCCGGCTTCTCCATTCTAAAATGGCTGAAGCTTTAAAGAAGTTTTAAGGACTTGATCCCTTAAGCCATTCCAGGAGCTGGATGAACCCCAGGTGACCGTGGGGTTTCTACGGAACCTAAAACAATGCTGGGAAGAAAGAGGCGCAGACACGCTCCCTGATGTCACTGCGTATTTCATAGCAAATGTCAAATGGCTGCCAAGAGGCTCGATTATATCCATGGCAACTCATTTTTACTATGTGATCAACTAGCATCCTTTTGTAGACGCTCCAATTTAGCGGGTCTCCAATGAATTGGGGACAGGAGGCCAGTGGTGTCTGATGAAAACAATGTGTGTCAAACATGCTCGGTGGACAGAGACCCTTATGGACCAACGGTCCAGCTTTCAAGGAGCACTTGTCGACGGGACTTCTTTTGCTGCCTACAAGTCCTAGGAGCAGCCGGGCGACGATCCATGTGAGAGAACGGCCTCTGACCGTGGGGTGCAACTGGCTCTCGCTGCCCCAGGTAGCAGCTTCCTGAAATCCATCTATTCTTCAAAGCCACAGGCAGGTGTCACTACTGGCGTGACCTTCCCAGGGACCACCTCCCACCCCCTCCAGTTAGAATCTGTGCACAGTCCACCGAATATACTTCATAATCGCTCTTAATAATTCCCATTTACTCGGTGCTTATGCAGGAGACACTTGGCAGCAATTATCTTATTAAAGCCCTACTGGATAGGACTGACTGTCCCTACCGACAGACGAGGAGAAAGCGAGCGATGGGAGCAGGGTCCACACTCGGGCTGCCCCGCTGGTACGTGGTCAGCAGGGCCAGCTGCACCCCAGCTGCCTACTTCTGCATCCCTAATTCTCCCGACCTGGGCGCTTCACCCGCCAAGCACCTGTCCACCTGGAGGCTTCTTGTCGACGACAGGAGCACAGCAGCAGCCTGAGTACAGGGATGAGGAGGGACCCCGCCTAAGTCAGCTTCTCCTACGGCAGAGAACCATCCGTCACCGTTCCGAGGCCCCAGCCTGGGGGCACCCCACTTAGACCCCCTGCTGTGTCGGAAGCGCCCTGCCCCCTGGGAGGTGCCCCCCCATGCGGCTCCGTGACCACCTGCACCAAAACCATCAGAGTCGCTTGCTGCAAATTCAGATTCCCGGGCCGCAGCACGGTCGGGTTCAGAAAGTCCCACACGGGGTGGGAAGTCCGCCCGCGGACCCCACTTGGAGAAACGCTGCTCAAGGGGCTCGCACTCCTCCCGCGAGGCGGCGAAAGCGGAGGGGCCGCGACCCCAGAAAGCCCCGCCGGGGTCTCCCCGCTGCCCGGGGACCCCGAGTCGGCCCGGAGCCCGAGGCTGCAGCCCGGGGCGCCCGTGATGCCGGCGCGATCCGGGCCCTTCCCCGGGGCGCCCACCCGGCGCCTCCCGGGCCCGCGGCCCACCCGGCGCCCCGGTCCTCGGCAGGGGCGGGGCCGGGTAGGCGGCCTCCCCGACTGACCTGCGGCCCGCCCGGCCCTCGGCGCGGCCGCCGGACGCCGCGGGGCCCGACGCGGAAGTGAGGGCCTCCTCCGCTGCCCGGCAACTCGTGCAGCAGCGCGGCCCCGGCGGCGCCCCCCTGCGGCCCGGCCCGGCGGCGGCTACGGCCGGAAAGACGGAGGCCCCGCCCCCGGACACGCCCTCTGGACACGCCCTCTCCGCCCCCGGGCTGGCCCCGCCCCGCCCCTGGGCTGGTCCCGGACACGTCCCGGACGCTCCCCGGGCTGGCCCCGCCCCGGACACGCCCCGCCCCGGGCTGACCCCGCCCCCGGACACGCCCCACCCTGCCCCGGGCTGGCCCCGCCCGGGCTGGCCCCAGCCCCGGACACGCCCCGTTCTGCCCGGGCTGGCCCCGCCCCGCCCCTCCGGCCGCGTCGGCCTGCGGGCGGTGGGGGCGGCAGCGGGAGCGCTCGGTTCCTGCCGGAGAGGCCGAGACCGGCCGGAGACAGGCCGCTGGGCCCCAGGGGAACGTCGTGTCCGCCGAGAGGCCCCATTACCCCGAGGCTGCGATTGCTCGGGGGTCACTTGGGTGGTAAGAGTTAGGAAGAGCTCCGTCCTCTCACTCCCAGGTGAGGACCCTTCGCTCCAAGCCGGGCTGCTCGGTGCCGAGGTTTAGGAACGCGCCGCACGCTCTTGGCTAAGCCGATTCGGGGGGTGTTTGTAGTTTGCGCAGCTGTTGTTTAATTTAGTCTGTTGTACTGCCCCATATTTTATTCCCATCACAGCAAGGAAAATTGAGGCAGGAGCGAACAGTGAACACTGATGTCCATCTGACGTGCTGAGCCGTTTACATGACTTTAATTTTAGCCCAACAACAACCCCAAAAGAGTTCTTCCAGCAGCACCCTGCCTTGTGCAAAAGACTTTTCTAGGTATTTCAAGATGAATAAAACATAGATCTGTTTTCAGGGTACTTTCCTAGAGTCAATAATAATTGGTTCCCAGTTCCTCTGTCTGGGTCTTGGAAGGGAATAAACCAATAAGACCTACTATGCCCACCTACTGCCTCAGGTAGTAGTGGGAAGATTGGAGAGTGGGAAGATTGATTCCTCCTACAAATTGCGCATTAGCTGTGGACCAGGCACTAGGAGTGAAGGACTGCACGAGACAATCAAGGCCCCTGACCCATAGCACTCACATTCTGGTGCAGTGGTCAGAACACCTTTTCTGGGTGTGCCTGGCTGACTCAGTCATTAGAGCATGTGACTCTTCCTCTTGCAATTGTGATTCCAGTTCCATGTTGCGGGTACAGGTTACTTAATAAATAAAGGTTTAGAAAACAAAACCTTTCCTGTAAATATTTAGGCTTTGTGGGCCACATACAACTACTCAACTTTGCTGTTACGGTGTTAAAGCAGCCGTAGATAACACATAAATGAGAATGACTGTGTTCCAACTGTACTTGCGCAGACTGGAATTTGAATTTCACATAATTTTCATGTGTTGTGAAATAGTCTTTAAATTTTTTTACAACACTTAAATATGTAAAAACCATTCTTAGATCATGGGCCACACGAAACAGTTGGCTGTCTGGCCATAATTTACCTGCTCCTGTTCAAGTTGGAGAAACAGACACTAAGCTAAGTAAGTAGTTACAGATAGTGGTAACTACTTGCAGGGAAATAGGATAATGTTGGGTGGAGATATGGCTGGGGTGGAGCAGGCCCTGCTGATGAGGAGACATTTAAGTTGAACACTAAGGATGAGAATGAGCCCACCTGCCGTGATGGGGGAAGAGTAATTTATACAGAAGACTGAGCAAGCAGAGAGAGCCCAAGGCAGGAAAGGATTTGACAATTTGTTGGAAGAGAAGGGACATTAGTATGGCTGGAGCTTGGTGAGTGTGAGGGCATGGAGGAAGATGATATGAGATGAAGCTAAAAAGATGGGCAGAAGCCAGGTTTTAAAGCATCTGTGGCAATTGTGGGAGTTTAAATTTTACTCTAGGCATAATGGAAAACCATCGAAAGGTTTTCAGCAGGGAAGTGGCATGATCGATTTACTATTTAAAAAAAAAAAATCACTCTGGCTACTGTGATGAGAATGGATTGGAGAATAGACAACCGTTGCAGTAATCCAGGGGAGAAATGGCACAGCTTCTACTCAGTGATGATGGCAATAGAGAGAAGTGGATGGCTGCAAGAGATATATTTAGGAAACAGAAATAACAAAATTGCTGACAGTTCAGCTGTGGTATATTAGTTCAGGTTCTTTGAGAAACAGATTGTAAGGTCAGATTAGACATGTGAAAGACGTATTGGGGAAGACATCCGTGAGGGAAAAACAGGGAGGGCTGAAGAGGACTGGGGAAAACCTGTAGACTGATGCTGATTCAACTCTCATGGAGGACAGGAAAAAAAATGGGTAGAAAAAGTTGTGGGGATATGTATAACGTATATAAACACACATACATACAAAGATGTTAAGTATCTTTTCATGTATCTGTTGGCTATCTGTCACCCATTTTTTAATTGGATTTTTTTTTTTTTTGGTGTTGAGTAGTAGAAATTCTTTATATATTTCGGATATCAACCCCTTATCAGATACATCATTTGCAAATATCTTCTCCCACTCAGTAAGCTGCCTCTTCATGTTGTTAATGGTTTCCTTTGCTGCACAAAAGCTTTTGATTTTGGTATAGTCCTAGTAATTTGTTTTTGCCTTTGTTTCCCTTGCTTGAGGAGTCGTATCCAGAAACATGTTTTTAAGGTAGATGTCCAAGAGATTACTGCCTATGTTTTCTTCTAGGAGTTTTATGGTTTCAAGTCTTGCAGTTAGGTTTTTAAACCATTTTTTAGTTTATTTTTGTGTATGATGTAAGAAAGTGGCTCAATTTCACTCTTTTGCATGTAGCTGTCCAGTTTCCCCAACACCATGTATTGAAGAGGCTATCTTTTCCACACAGTATATTCTTGTCATAGATTAATTGAGCATATGGGCATGGGTTTATTTCTAGGCTCTCTATTCCTCCTATTGATCTATATGTCTACTTTTGTGCCATTACCATGCTGTTTTGATTATTGCTTTGTAGTATATCTTGAAATCTGGAATTTGTGATACCTCCAGCTTTATTCTTCTTTATCGAGAAGCTTGAGAAATAGCTTTAGCTATTTAAGGCCTTTTGTGGTTCCACACAAATTTTAGGATTATTTGTTCTAATTCTGTGAAAAATGCTATTGGTATTCTGATAGCGATTGTGTTGAATTTGTAGATTGCTTTAGGTAGTATGGACACTCTAACAATTTTAATTCTTCGAATCCATGAATATGGCATATCCTTCTATTTATGTCATCTTCAATTTCTTTCTCCAGTGTCATATAGTTTTCATAGTATAGGTCTCTAACCTCCTTGGTTAAATTTATTTTTAGGTATTTTGTTCTTGTTGCTGCAATTATAAATGGTATGATGTAAAATAATATATTATTTTATTAATTTCTCTTTCTGCTACTTCACTATTGTAGAGACACACAACAAATTTCTACGTATTAATGTTGTATCCTACAACTTTACTGACCTCATTTATCAGTTCTAATAATTTTTTGGGTGAAGTGTCTAGAGTTTTCCACATATATGATATCATCTCCATCTGTGAATAGTTACAGCTTTACTTCTTCACCAATTTGGATGCCTTTTGGATGTCTGGTTGCTGCAGCTAGGACTTGGCATACTGTGTTGAGTAAAAGTGGTGAGGGCAGATACTCTTTTCTTACCAGAAAACATCATACTTGATTTCAAGGTTTCAGAGATATTACATTACAGTGACTATAATGCCAAGGCTCCAGGCTGAGACGGAGTGGAAGAAAAGCTAATGGAGGTAAGCAGTTTAAGGAATGATTATTTTTAGATGAATTATCCCCATAAGTAATAAAGTCAACAAGAGTGGGAAGAAAGATGAAACAGAAGATAATGTCATCAATAATGGATAATTAGAAGAACCTTAGAGGGGTACATTGAAGAGACAATGAGAGACACTATATCCACATGGCACACAGTTCAGATTAGCTAGGACTAGAGAAAGGAAGGAGGAAAAAGTGTTTAACAGTAACAAGAGAAGACACCAACCCACTTCACCTCCTGACCCTGATGTATGCAGGGAATGGAAGGAAAAGCAGTCACTACTTGAGAGGGCTGCAGAGGAAGCATACCCTCTCAGAACAGACAAGTTTCAATTTAAAAAAAAAAGAAAAAAGATGAGAGAAATTATGGTAACATTTAAAAAGGGAATTCTAAGAGGCTCATTGGAAATGTTTAAGAGGAATGAGAAGAGTTGAGGATGGATTCAGACTAGTGGACATAGTAGCAATACAAGAATGGGAGCCCATTTGGCAGTAGACAACTTATGGGGGTGATTAACATAAACGGGGATCTGAGCCAGGATGGGGACAGTCCTAATGGTCTATTAGTGCAAGATTCAACCAAAGCCCATATTCTTAGCTCAACAGCATTGGGGTGACCCTATGCTCTGGCTGTTCTCCATTGTGTGGTAGACTGAATAGAGGGGAAGGTCTTATAAGGAGGCCAAGCTTCCAGAAAGCCCTTAACTGACTATATTCTCTACCACCTCTCCCGGAAGGATAATCCCAGCTCTGATGCACAAGAGCTTGACGGGTAGGAAAAGAGGAAGCACCATACAAATCAAAGCCTGAATCAGAGACCTGATCAGACTTAAGACTACTCTTCTCTTCTGACTCTTCCTGGGATGGGAAAGATAGAGACTTGTCATGATTAAGAAGCAAATAACTTTATATACATCCTTAGGGAAAAAGATTCCCAAACCAAGGACAGCCCAGGTGGCTCAGCGGTTTAGTGCCGCCTTTGACCCAGGGCATGATCCTGGGGATCCAGGATCGAGTCCCACGTCAGGCTTCCTGCATAGAGCCTGCTTCTCCCTCTGCCAGTGTCTCTGCCTCTCTCTCTCTCTCTCTCTGTCTCTCATGAATAAATAAATTAAAAAAAAAAAAGATTCCCAAACCATAAATACTTCCCTCCCTCCAATCCAGGATAAAGTATAGGAAGGAGAATGAGAGAGTCTGGTTGCTCCTTTATTTAATCTGGATGGGTTGCAGTGTTTCTCTTTTTAAATGCCTGGTGTAAGTCTGCATGCCCATCAAAATAATACTAGTATAGAATTTTTGTGTAGCCAAGTTAATAGCAGCCATAGCTGCATTAATCTCAATTCCCTAATTCCTTCTCCAAAAAAATAATACAGAACAATAAAAAGAACAAATAAAACTATAGGAACCTCATGCCACCTGCAAAACTAAAAGAGAACTCCCAAACTTCAAATTATCATAATTAGAGAAATAAACACCAAACCTCAACAGTGTCTCTTGGTCCTACCACAAGTTGTCCTACCACAAACTTGCACAAAGATAAAGGGCAGTCTGGAAAGAATACATAGGAGAAAAGGATAACTGTTGACGGGCCTATAATTAATCTAAATAACCAGGACAAGGAGAAGTCTAGTCTTGTGCTAGACTAGTGGTAAAGAACTCTGGTAGATCAGAATATTTACTATATATTAAAAATTTTTTTAATGAACATGATTCAAGGTGACAATGTATGGAAACCATTGCTTCTAGAGGTATAGAAGGTAACAAGGGAATGGAAACACATCCTTTGGGGCTTGGTGAAAACAAAAGAAGTAAAAGGAAAGTTTAGGGTCAAGTTAGGGTAAAGATATCCAAAGCTGTAAAAATATGTAATCATTAATCTGTATCACACACACACACACACACACACACACACACTATCCATTAAGAAATTATTTCACTACAGAAAAGGGCACCTTTGAACTTGAAATCTTACAAATTATCCAAACTCTTTGAAATAAATAGGTGGAAATAGAATAAATATATATAAAGCTATTATAAGAAGACAACAGAAAAGAAGACCACTCCAGCTCTGATTTAAAAAAGTACCACTCCAACAACAACAACAACAAAATAACCCCAAAGCAGAAGAAAACAGCAACACAAACTCTCAAGTAAATTAAATATCCACAAAGAAGCTTTTGAGGATATGATAAATCACCTTAAACCCAAAATTTTAAAAACAAAATTCAATAATTGTAAAATAGAAATGGATGTTTTATAAAGGAAGAAATAAAAAGATTGAACCCAGGAAGAAAAAGACCAAAATTATCACAGAAATGAAGTATAAATTGCAAAGTTTTTGGAGGAAATAAAGTCCAGTGAAAATTTAATAAGTGGTGTTGAAAAAAGACAGGAAAATGCCAAGATAATGAAACAGAGATACAAAATGAAAAATACTTAGGGTCAGAGAGAAATGAAAGATGAAGAAGAAGCAACATACAAATAATGGTGGGACTTGAAGAAGACAAAATGACACTGGAACAGAACTATAGAAGAATATAGAAATCTGTATACCGAAAGGACCCATCAATTACATGGGAAAATTAAATCAGAATTATCAATTTCAAGATATAGATAAGTAAAACTATTGAGTTTCAAAGATAAAGAAAAATACCCAAGCCTTCAAGCAAAAAAAGATAAAGAAATTACAAGAATGAGAGTATTAAACTGACACCAGACAGCTCAAAAATGACACCCATGAAAGGCAACAACAGAAGAGCACTTTTTAAAACCTCAAGGAAAAAAATGTGAGTTAAGAATATTCAGTCAGGGGGATCCCTGGGTGGCTCGGCAGTTTAGCACCTGCCTTTGGCCCAGGGACTCCGGGATCTAATCCCACGTCGGGCTCCCGGCATGGAGCCCGCTTCTCCCTCTGCCTGTGTCTCTGCCTCTCTCTCCTCTCTCTATGACTATCATGAATAAATAATAATAATAATAAAAGAATATTCAGTCAACTTGTTTTTCAGGTACTAAAGCAAGAGGAAATGAACTTTAAACAGGAAAAAATCGAGGAATTTTATATATCTGAGCCCTCCTTGAAGAATATGTGAAAAGACGTTTTCTATCCTACCAAGTGACAAAACTTTATCAAAAGGACTGATGGTCAACATAAGAATGGATAAAGAATATGTGGTGTATATATACGATGGAATATTATTCACCCATAAAAAATAATGAACTCTTAACATTTGCAACATGGATGGATCTAGAAAGTATAATGCTAAGTGAAATAAGTCAGTCAGAGAAAGACAAATACCATATGATTTCACTCATGTGGAATTTAAGAAACAAAACAGGTGAACATAGGGGAAGGAAATGAATATAATAAGATGAAAATAGAGAGGGACAAAAACTATAAGAGATGCTGAACTCTAAGAAACAAACTGAGGTTTGCTGGAGGGGAGGTGGTTGGGGGAAGGGATAATTGGGTGATGGACATTAAGGAAGGCACCTGCTGTAATGAGTACTAGATGTTATATGGAATTGATGAATCACTAAATTCTACTTCTGAAATTAAAAAAGACTGATGGTGATAGTTCATTGATTGGTTCATTGTGATATAGGCAATAAATGGGGGTTAAAGGATAATGTTAAAATTGATAAATCAGGTAAGAGAAGGTTAAACAAGAAAGAACTCTAAGGGCTTCATAAAGGGTATAAATAAAAAGATAATCACAAGAATAACACAAAAACCTTCCTAAATGCAAAAAGAAATTTTAAAAATAAAAAGAGCAAAGGAAATGCATCATATACAGAAAGAAACCCAACAATTATAATATTACTATCATTATATAAAACATTTTTAACATGAAATGACGGTAGGACTAAGTATATGTCATATCAACCAATATGAATAGGTTTAATTTATCTGTTAAAAGAAAGATGTTTTCTTTTGGTTCACAAAGAATGCAGCTGGAAATAAGAAACCTGTCTAAATCAAAGTGACTCAGAAAGTCTAAAACTAAAGTAATGAGCAAAAGTGTGCTAGGTAAATGGAAACAAGAAAGCAGATGTTGTGATCCTGATGTCAAAGTAGAATATAAGACAAAATGCATTAACTGAGGCAAAGAATAAAATAAAATAAAATAAAATAATAAATAAAATAAAATAAAATAAAATAAAATAAAATAAAATAAAATAAAATAAATGAGGCAAAGAAGGACATGTTTTAATGTCACAATTCACTATGAATATATACCAGTTATGAATTCTGTTCACCAGACAACTCAGCAACACATAATGAAGCAAAAATCGTAGGGCATGCAAAGAAACACTAGAAATATGCTAGAAAGAAACATTAGAAATATGCTAATAGTAGGAAACTTAAATATACTACTTACAGTACAGATGAAGTAAACATATAAAATAAGAAAGGAAAATAAATAGATATGTAAATAACATAATCAGGAAGGTAGATCTTAGGGGTATATTTATTATACACCCTGAAAATAGAGAATACAATAGTAACAAAGAAGATAAAACATTTCAGAATAAAGTTATCAGAAAATGTGCAAACCTTATACAAGAAAAACTTTAAGGCACTCTTGAAAGATAGAAAAATGGACTTGAACGAATGAGAAGACATTCCAGAATGTTATAAAGATACTACTCTTCTCTAAGTTAATTTATAAACTTAACAAGTACCAACCAAAATACTAACAAGATTTTTTATGGAGCTAGACAAGTTGATATTAAAATTCACTTGGAAAAATAAACATGCAGAGATAGCCATGAAAACACTGAAAAAGAAAAGTTTATGAGAGGGGACTGGCCCTACCACTCATTAAAATGCACTGTAAGACTGGTTTTTTATCTAAGTAGTGGTGCATAAATTGACAAAGGAGTGGAATAAAATAGAAATTTACAGAAATAGATCCAAATACATATGGCAATTTAGTATGTGATAAACATGGTATCTCAAATTACTTGGGAAAAGGTGGACATTTTAACAAATGTTGGTGGGACAACTGGTTTGCTATTTGGAGAAAGATAAAATTAAAACCAAGTGTCAAACTGTAATCAAGAATAAACTCCAAAAGGACCAGGGATATAAATGTCAAAGCTGATATCATATAAGTACTAGAAGAAACCATGTATGATTTTCTCTATAACCTGGAGATAGGAAAAGACTTTCTAACTACGACTCAAAATTCAGACACAATAACATATATTGATAAATTTGACTATGTTTAAACATATTTTGAACAAAACAAAGAGAAATTCCTGTAAGACAATTTACACACACACAAACCTTTTTCACATATTTCTCAAAAATAGGAAAACATATTCAAACTCACTTATATATGGAATGCATATTAAATCAACCTTCATGGTATATCTCCAACAGTATGAATGTTCTATGCACAAAGTTAGTGATTATAGTATTATAATTGCAAAATATCAGAAGAAAACTAAATTCCTATACATAGGAGAGTGTGTAGATAAACTATGATACATCCATATAATGGAGTACTATGAAGTTATAGAAAAGAATGAGGTCATTTTCTATGAACTAATGTAGAGTGATTTCCAGGATATTTTATTAAGTGAAAAAAGACAAAAATGCAAGAATTTTGCTCATGTCACTTTTTGTATAAGAAAGAATGGGAGGAGCGCCTGGGTGGCTCAGTCCATTAAGCAGCGGACTTTGGCTCAGGTCATCATCTCAGGGTCCCAGGATCCGCCCCACAGTCAGGCTCCCTGCTCAACAGGGAGTCTGCTTCTCACTCTCCCTTTACCCTTACCCCCTGTACATGCACTCTCTTTCAAACAAATAAATACAATCTTTTTTTAAAAAAAGAATGGGAAATGAGAAAACCTACATATATCTAATCAATTGTACAAATAGAAGCATAGGAATGAATCATAAACAAAAAAACTATTAAGATTAATTGCCTACAGTTGGCCCCTGTATTGGCCCCTGTATACCTACAAATTTCTGTTGTTTCAAACTATAAGTGTGTGGTAATTTGTTACAGCAGCAATAGGAAACTAATGCAGGCACTTTGGAAGTAGGAGAGAGAAAGGAAGAGTGATGCTTTTGAATATATGCATTCAGAAAGTTTTGACTTTTGAAATTAATGTTTCCCATACTAAAATGCATAGGTGAGTATAAACATACATGCATATAAAGATAGGGGAAAAACTAAAACTATATACAAGTAGACATAAGTAAACCTAACCATAATTCAAATGAATATTGTGGTCAGCCACTTTGAATAGAGGGGAGAAAAATTCATGAATCTAAGGAACTTTATTTTTTTTAAAAGATTTGTTTATTTATTTATTCATAGAGACACAGAGAGAGAGAGAGAGAGAGAGAGAGGCAGAGACACAGGCAGAGGGAGAAGTGGGCTCCATGCAGGAAGCCTGACGTGGGACTCGATCCTGGATCTCCAGGATCACGCCCTAGACTGCAGGTGGCACTAAACCGCTGCGCCACCGGTGCTGCCCATCTAAGGAACTTTAGATCAAAGTATGTGACCACATCACCTCAAGCAAAAGATTAAAGCAAGAATAGTAAACAAATCTTCAACTCTAATTAGTCAAGTTTTCAGAGTTATGGATTAGCAATTCTGAAATTACTTTCTGTGCAGTCTAGGACTGACAAAAAAGTAAATATATTGTAGTTGGTAGGAACCAGATTCCTCACTTTTGCTATGGTTATATACATTGGAAAGGAAAATGGTAGAATGAATCTTTTTTTTTTTTTGGCAGTGGAAGTATCAGTGCAAATGGATGGTTTTTAAGACAGATAAGGTAATGGGTAGAAACAGTACATGATAAAGATAGAAATATGGATGTTTATGTACATGCAGGTATGTATATATAAAGGCATGTCTATTTTCAAGCTCTGTCTCTTTAGAGAGCCTAGAACTAATGACACCCCAGTAGCAGTGGGCCCACCAAGTGCCAGATTTTTGGTTTCTAAATCCATTCTGCCCATTTTTTAGTAAAAAGAACAAAACTTCTTGGTGAAACTGCTGATTGATTGCAGGGCTGGGTCTGAGAAAGTACAAAATGAGCCAGGGGTTGGCCTCCAGGAGGCTTGTGTCTCTTCCTCCCCCACACTGCCTCTCTGGCTGCCCTTTCATCTTTCTCCACGTTAATGTTCACCAGGGTTCTGCTTTCTACCCTTCTTGTGCTTCTACACGCCGTCCCCCCCGTAACTAAACTCCAGCGATATCTATTACTGTTCACTGCTGACTCCCAAATCCAAATATCTCTTGGAGTTGCATGTTTTATATCTGTGTGCCTGCTGGACATTCCCACCTGTATATCCCGAGGGGATTTCAAACAGAACTCATTATTGTCCACAACTGCTGTTCCTTTGCATTTGCAATGAGGAGTAGAAGGAATAATGGGTATGTTGAGCACAGGTGTGGATGGAGGTCTTCTGGGACCCTCTCCAGCAGCCTGGGGGATGTCCATGTGGAGGGAACTCTGGAGATGTGGGCTTTGGGGCCCTGCAGTCTTGGATGGAGCATGTTAATGTTAGTCTATTAGTAAAGCTAGTGAGCACCACAGCTGAGTTTTCAAGCCCTCCCCAAGCTTCCAGTTTATATGGTTCAGATTTTATCATAGGAAATCTTTTTTTTTTTTAGATTTTATTTATTTATTCATAAGAGACAGACAGAGAGAGACAGAGAGGCAGAGACACAGGCAGAGGGAGAAGCAGGCTCCATGCAGGGAGCCCGATGTGGGACTGGATCCCGGAACTCCAGGATCACGCTTCGGGCCGAAGGCAGGTGCGAAACCACTGAGCCACCCAGGGATCCCCTTATCACAGGAAATCTTGAGTAAAAAAGATGTTCAAACCTTTTTGGAAAAACCTGTGGAGGCCCAAGATAGAGATTGGGAAGTAGACCCAACCCCAGTTTCTCAATGTAGCCCAGCATGGGGACCAGGGAGGAGGCAGTGAAAGAGCCCTTGTAAGACCTGCTGGAGATCATCCAGCCAGACAACCAGTTAGATGAGACCCTTGGGTATTTTATCCCTCCCCCAGAGAAACCTGCCTGCCACACGTACTTAGACCTACATCAGAAATAAGAATGCTTAGTGCTCCTGTTACATATTCCCTACCCCTGCCTGAAGCAAAGAAACAGTGTTGAATCATTTTAAGTCTCTACTTGCCATAATGTATGGGAATGGATTGTTTGCTTGTCTTCCTTATCCCTTAAGAGGATTTGCCTCATCCACCATCACTCCTGGCATAATGCCAGGTGCAAAAAGGACTTAAGAAAAGTTAATCAAAGAAAAGAGGTGACTGGTAAGCCGGTAACACAAGTAGGCTTGCATGATGAATGCCATGCCTTGAAACTGAAGTAACAGAATGGTCGCGGCCAGACTGCCTGGGTTCAAATGCCATCTATACCACATACTAAACTTTGCAGAAGTTACTTAAATTTTTGTGTCTCCATTTCCTCAAGGAAACAATAGTATAACAAGGAAATAATAGTATCTACCACATAGGATCACTGTGAGGATTAAAAGCATAAAAAGGTCTTGACACAGTGCCTAGGACATAGTAAATGCTTGATACATGTTGTCTGTTATGATTATTACCTATCCCTAACCTGGCACAGCAGGAAGTCTTTTCAGTAAAGAAAATAGAAATAATTATTGTAATACAGTAACATAAAATACTGAAATGAACCTTTGTCATTCTTTTGGCTGCCCAGCTCAAAAGCCCTTCCTGAGACTAGATGGAAGGCAGAGATGGCCTCTCACTAAGACACTACAAAAACCATCCCCAGGCTGAATGTTCAGGACTCCCTTCCAGCTAGAGTTTGTAGCATATGATCCAGGCTTGACCCGTCAGACACACGCAACTCAGGCCTAGCACCCGGAGCTAGTGGTGCCAGACAGAAGGGATGGAGAACTTGTAGCAGTCATGCCCACTTTCTCCAGAGGTAGCAGCAGTGGCCATCCCAGTGGTAGCATGCAGAGCCGCTGATGGCTATGTAAGATCCGCAGTATCCTCACAAGACTGCGGCTGGCTCTGTTGCCAAGGTCCTCTTGTTCCTGTTTTCAAGCTCACATCTCTATCCTCTCCAGAAGTGCTTTAAACCACCCACTGTTCTTTTCTGCTTTCTGCCAGCCTTAGTTTTTCTTGGTGTAATTCAACCTGCCAGATTGATATAGATGATCAGATCAGATGGTTTAATAAAATGTAAGTCCACTATTTCTACTTTGTTTTATTTGTTTATTGATTTGCAGTGTGTCTTCTACTCAGCTCCTGTTGCGGTCTATTTTTCTAGATGATTTTGTGGTGTGGGGGTGTGAGTGAGAACAATCAAATTTTAATTGACTGGAACCTACCCTTGGAGAAAATCAGAAGACTAATGAGTGTAGGAATAAAGGAAAATGGAGGGTGAGAAGCAAAGTCCACAAAATGGAGTGCCTTGTGCGGGAGAGTATCGTAACAGAACTGACTTCATTTAATTTAATTGGTTTGCTTTATAGATAAGGAGCCCAAAACAAAGAACACACAGCTAAAGTATGTTCAAGATAAAACCAACTCTATCTTCACACTCTTACTCCAGGGCTCCTGCCTCTATCCATTCTAAGAGGCAAGTGACCTAAAAGCAAGCTCAGATCAGGTTATATTCAGTTCAATTAATTATACCTTTTAAGTTTATGGTTGCTTATGAAAAGAATTTACACTATCAAGAGCTTTTTACAATTTACAGAGCACTGATTAAGTTCTCTCAACTGCTCTGAAATAAGATAATCATCACTTTTTAAAACAAGGTGTTGGGGGCAGCCTGGGTGGCTCAGCGGTTTAGCACCACCTTCAGCCCAGGGCGTGATCCTGGAGACCTGGGATCAAGTCCCACCTCAGGCTCCCTGCATGGAGCCTGCTTCTCCCTCTGCCTGTCTCTGCCTTTCTCTCTCTCTCTCTCTCTCTCTCTCTCTCTCTCTCTCTCTCTCTCCCTCCCCCTCCCCCCTCTCCCTCTGTCTCTCATGAATAAATAAAATCTTTTAAAAATAATAATAAAAAATAAAACAAGGTGTGGTATTTATGTCTTGAAAAAGTTTGTAACGTTTCTTTTACCTGTGGCTGTGCCCCCTTTTCTATTTCTTTTGGTGTTGAAGTTGTAGCTACAAAATAAGTCAAGAGGAAAGCAGTATTAGCATATTTGAACAAAATGGTCTGCTGGTTGGAACCATCATAAAAATATACTGGATGTTATTAACCTCCATATTACAAATGAAGAAGCAGAAGCGCAACGAGATTATATGACTAGGCCAAGATTAAATAAACACTAAATGGCAGAGCCATGACATGGTTCATTTAAAAAACATATTAACATATATTGAGCATTTAATGTGTCAGACTGGATAAACAAGATATAGTGGTAGTTAATCCCTAGATCAACCAGAAATTTCTATAACCAGCATATTACATTCTAAACCACTTTTATGGAAGTTTTTTACTGAACCATAAACTAATGTTAGCAGCTGGCCAATCAATAAATACTCTTCTACTTACACAAGATTCATGTAGCCAGATCTCTTTGGTCACAGACTATGAAATATACTAAAAAGGTCTAACTCAGAATCATACTTTACATGATTTTTCTAGATTCTCTAAAGTAAAATGGAAATTTGTGATTCTCAGATGTCCCCCAAATGAACAAAACATTGACAAGAATATGAAGTTGACTATATCACTGTATATAACCAATCATTAAGATCTAGATTTATTTTTTTTAAGATCTAGATTTAAAAAGCTATTTTCAACTTCAGTTGTTTCACTCTAATGTCGTACAAAGAGGGAATTTTATTGTCAGCATAGTTTTTCCAAGTGTTTCCACAGATTATGAAAGTCACTCGTCAGAGGAAAACTAAGCTAATTTACTTGGACATAAAGAGGATAATATATTTTTTAATGTAGTTGCAAATAACGAAAAACTTTCCCTTTCCACGTTTCATAATGCCGTATTTATTTTCTTCGGGTGATTGATTCCTTTGACCTGGCGTTGTAGGTTTTCACCATTTAACCAGTCCAGGAGCGAGCAGACCTGCCCTTTCTCACTGATGCTATACCAGATGCTCCCAGATCAATGACAAGAGGGGAAACACTTTATTTTTTCACAATTAAAATAAGAATTGTAGATTAATACACAGTGATCATGCATGGGAAGGAGTGAGATACACACTTTTATTGACTGTAAAATGGAATTTAAAGGAAGGTTTGTGTTACTTGTTGAGTTGAAATAAATCCTTTATACT
The DNA here is from genome assembly GCF_905146905.1 of Nyctereutes procyonoides. Taxonomy (NCBI): domain Eukaryota; kingdom Metazoa; phylum Chordata; class Mammalia; order Carnivora; family Canidae; genus Nyctereutes; species Nyctereutes procyonoides. The sequence continues at coordinate 9,624,932 of NW_026575132.1, forward strand.
GGGGGAAAAAAAAATCTCGTACATCTAGCTGAGCCAAACCATTTGTATTAAGACCTAAATACTGAGACCCAAGGTTTTCAAAAAAAAAATTTTTTTTTTCATTGCTGCTTTTCCTTGAGCAAGTTGAAAGAAAAATGGGGCGTGCTTTTAAGTGAAAACTAAAGATCCTGGCATCATAATGCAAAGATGACTGCCACGCCTTCCGGACATCTAATAGGGGTGTGTCTGTTAAAGGAACGTTTCCTTTGGGGTCAACGCATCAGCAGGCGCTACAGGGCAACCTGCCGGGAGCCGTCCTCGGGTCCCGAGTTGCCCCAAGCTCTCCTGGCCACGCCCACCCCGTCGCTCAACTCGCGGTCCCGCCCCCTTCCACCTCCCACCTCCTGGTAACCGCGCTCCTTTGCGCGGCCTCCTGGGCATCTGATTGGTCGGCGTGGTAACCGCTAACGGCTGCGGGGTTTAAACCGAGCGCTCGCCGCCGGCGCCGCGCCTCAGGAGCTGGGTGCTCGTCGCCCCCGTGCCGGAAGGGGGTAAGTGCGGGGCCCTTGGCGCGGCCGCCCGGCTGTGGGGGAAGACCCGTGCCTTTCCCGGCCGGACCCCCGGCCCTGCTCGCCCGTCTCCGGTCCGGCGGGCCCCGCGCGGCCCGTGGTCCCGCCCACCGCCCGCCCTCCCTCCGCCCTCGGACCGCTCTGAGGGCCTCTCCCCGACTCCCTGGCTTGGCCGTGAGTGGCGGCCTCTCGTCCCTTTGCGCCCGGCTCGCGACGGGGACGGGGACGGGGACGAGCGGCCAGTTAGGTCAGCGTCTTGAAAGAAGGGGCTTCCGTCAGCGCCCTGATTTTTAAGAACATTTTCTACCTCATCGTTGTGAGCACTCGCTCAGTAACTGCTGGGTGAACGTTAGAGACTGCTTACCCCAAGTTCTTTTCTTTCTTTCTTTTTAAGATTTTATTTATTTATTCATGAGAGACACAGGCTGAGGGAGAGGCAGGACCCCCAAGGGAGACCTGACGTGGGACTCGATCCCGGGTCTCCAGGATCAGGCCCTGGGCGGAAGGCGGCGCTGAACCGTTGAGCCACCCGGGCTGCCCTCCCTCATTTTTTTTTTTTTTAGATTTTATTTATTTATTCATGAGAGACACAGAGAAAGAGAGAGAGAGGGAGAAGCAGGCTCCCTGCAGGGAGCCCGACGTGGGACTGGATCTCGCGACCCCGGGGTCACGCCCTGAGGCGGAGGCAGGTAGATGCCCAACCGTCGAGCCACCCAGGCGCCCCTGCTTACGCAAGTTCTTGGGGGGAGCCCTCTCCGTTAGGCTCTCTACAGCCAGGAAGGCCGGCTCAAGGCGAACGGGTGATGGAAGACTGGGAAACTTAGAACTTGCGCTGGGTCTCCATGGGCAGGTAGGGTTTCGGTAGGGAATAGGAACGACAGTTTCTCTACCTGACGGATCCGATTCAGGAGAACCGAATTAGGAGCTTAGTATTTCTGATGTAGAGTTAGCCGGGATGCTGGAGACCTGAGCTGCAGAACAAATAATAAAGAAGGCCTGTTAGCGAGGGCTGTATGCCTAGTCCTTGGGCAGCCCCGGTGGCTCAGCCGTTGGGCGTGATCCTGGAGACCCGGGATCCGGTCCCACGGCGGGCTCCCTGCATGGAGCCTGCTTCTCCCTCTGCCTGTGTCTCTGCCTCTCTCTCTTCTCTCTCTCTCTCTCTCTCTCTCTCTCTCTCTCTCTGTCTGTCTCTCGTGAATAAATAAATAAAATCTTTTAAAAAGATATATGCCTAGTCCTGTACTAGACTCTGTATGTACATTGTTGGTTCGTTTAATCCTTACAATGAGATGCTCTTACTATTACTTTGTAAGTCTGAAAGTTGAGACTTAGAGATGTTAAGATAACATAGCTATGAAATGTTAAAACTGGGATTCCCAACACAATCTCAACCGCTGTTCATAACGCCTCACTTTTGATGTTAAGTCCCCCTTGAATGGTAGGTACTCCAGTGGTCTGCCTAGGTTCCTTGAGTGTTACTTAGTGGGGCTGTTAATGTGCAGGGTGACAGGGCAGTGTTAAAAGGAACACTGATTTTCTGGCTTGAGCATTTGGGTGGATGATTGCTAGTGCCATTTATTAAGTTAGGGAACTAAGAACCAACTTACTGGGCAGGACAATTAAGTAAAATGAGATTTGATCCTTCAGACTGGATTTTTTTTTGGGGAGACACACAAGATTTCTATGTTAGTATCTCTTCAGAGGTGTGAGATGCAACCATTTGTTGGGAGTTTCTGTATGTGCCTGCCTTCTATCTATGGAATATGTGATCTTTGATTTTACTTTTTTTTTTCTTTTTGGCAAAACTTTTATTTATTTTTTATTTTATTTATTGTATTTTTTAAGATTTTGTTTATTTATTCATGAGAGGCACAGAGACAGAGAGGCAGAGACACAGGCAGAAGGAGAAGCAGGCTCCATGCAGGGAGCCCAACATGGGACTCCAGGATCACGCCCTGCGCTGAAGGTGCGCTAAACCGCTGGGCCACCAGGCCTGCCCTTGGCAAAACTTTTAGAAGAAACATTGAGCCTTAGCATTGTAAGGTTTCTAGTTAAACTGCCCCATTGCCAAAAATTCTTCTAAAACTGTCTTCTCATTATTTGTTTGACATCTCCCTATCTTCTGCTCAACATTTGCAAAGGAGACTCATTCCAGTATTGGTCAGTTTTTAGTATTCATTTATTCATATTTTTACAAATGTTTATCCAGTAGCTAATATATGCCAGGCACTCTTGACACACTTAGGGACAGTAGCAAACAAACCTGACAAAAATCCATGCCCTCATGAAACACATTTTAGTAGGAGAAGACAGAATAAAATAAGGAAATTATGTGATCTTATAACAGACACCTATAAGCCAATGATGAAAAATACAGGAAGTGAAATAGGGTCGGGTGTGCAATTTTAAATAGTTTGGTCTGTAAAGGCTAAGAAAGTAACATTTGAGTAGACTTGAAGCCACTGAGTAAGTAAACCCTGTAATTATTTGGAGGAAGAGTTGAAACAAAGGGGGGAAAAAGGAATATAAAGTTTCTGTAGTGGGAGTATGCTAAGGTAGTGTGGCTGGAGCTTAGTGAGAAAAGGAAAAGAATGGTGAAGAGGTCAGAGAGGTACTGGATCGGGAATGGGGAAGGGGAGAAGTGTCAAATTGCGTAGTACCTTACAGGCCATTATGACTACTCCAATGAGATGGAAAACCACTGGAGTGCTTTTAACAGAGGAGTGACATGAATTTTCATAAGGTTTAAAGGGATCATTTTGGTTACTAGATTAAGAATAGATAGTAGGGAAGAATGTGGAAATGGACACCATTTAGGTAGTTATAAAAATAACGTACATGAGAGGCAATGGCAACTTGAATCAGAGTGATTAGGTGGCCCTAGTGGGACATGTGAAAGTTGGGCCAGCATGACTAGTGGTAGAGTGGATGTAGGATATGAGAGAAAGTGTTCCAAGCTGAGCAAGTGGAAGGGTGGATTTACTATTAAATGAGATAGAGAAGACCCAGTGGAGCAGGTTTGGGTGGGGTAAGCTTAGGACATGTTAAGTTTGAGATACGTATTAGACATCCAAGTTAGAGATGAGGAGTAGGCAGTTGGATAAATAAGTCTGGAGTTGATTTGGTTATAAATTTGCAGGTCATTGGCATTTAGATTTAAAGGCCAGAACACTAGAGGATACCCTCACAGAAGTATATATACATAGAAAATGATGAGACCTAAGGATTGAGATCTGATGTACTCCATTGGTAAAAGGTTAGGGAGATACAGAATAATCAGCAGAAGAGACTTAGAAGAAGTGGTCAGTGAGGCAGAAAAAAACCCAGCAGAATGTGGTATTTTGCAAACCCACTAAAGGTATTTCAGAGAGAATGACATGATGTCATATACCATGATTAAAATCATAGATTAACTGAGAACTGGATCTTGACTATTGTATCTGACTTAGTAACATTGCAGCTTAGTATCTTTAATGATCAATTAATGTTGGTGAGAGCAACAACTTGATTAGAGTAGATCAAGAGGGAATAGGTCCTCCTATGTATTGGAGACAGCAAGTGTGGACAAGTCTTTAAAGGAGTTTTGCTATTAAGAAAAACAGAGATAGGGTAATAGCATTCAATTATCAAGAGATCACTGGCATCTTCTTAAGTTTTCCATTTTCATGCATTTACACATGCCATTCCTTCTTCCTGGAATACCCTTTCTAACCTTGATGCCTGACAAATTCTTTGTTTTTAAGACTTATTTATTCACTTAAAAGATATGTATTGTGTTTGTATTATTTGTCAGGCACTAGTCTGTGAGCTGGAAAATACATCAGTGAATAAAACAGAAAAAATCCATGACTTTCTAGAACTTTCTAGTTGGTAAGAAATTAGTAAATTCTGTAGTATATTAGATAGAGATTTAGATGCTATGGGAAAAAAATAGAGACGGGTAAGAGTAATCAGACATGCTAAGGGAAGGAGCTGCAGTTTTGAAAGGCCTCACTTAGAAAAGCAAAGACTTGGAGGAGAGTGAATTCGCCATTTCTGTATCTAGAGGAAGAGCTTTCTCAGTAGAGAGAATGACCAATAGAAAGGAAAGGACCTGAGGCTGAAGAATGGCTGCCGTCTGCCAAGCAGTTAGAGCTTGGTGGCCAGTGTGGTCTGGAAGGAATGGGCTGGGAGACAAAAGGAAAAATTCAAACTGGAGAAATGAGAAGAAGAGCAGATGATGGAAGGACTTGACCATTGAAGGACTTCAGTGTTTATTCTGCGAGAAATGGGGAACCATTGGAGACTTTTAGATTGTGTAGACTAATAAATACACTGTAGTGAGGGCAGCAGTGGAAGCAGAAGTATAAGAGGCTATTAAAATAATTCAAGGGGATCCCTGGGTGGCGCAGCGGTTTAGCGCCTGCCTTTGGCCCAGGGCGCGATCCTGGAGACCTGGGATCGAATCCCACGTCGGGCTCCCCGGTGCATGGAGCCTGCTTCTCCCTCTGCCTGTGTCTCCGCCTCTCTCTCTCTCTCTCTCTGTGTGACTATCATAAATAAATAAACATTAAAAAAAAAAGATTTAAAATAATTCAAGTAAAGTGTATCAGCACCTTGGTCTAGGCTGATAGTAGTAGAGATACTGAGAAGCAGTCAGATTCTAATGTATTGTGAAGGTTGATTGGGATATGAGAGATTTTTGGCCAGAGCAATTAGAAGGATGGAGTTGCCATGAACCGAAATAGAGAGGGCTCTGAGTGAAGCAGGTTTGGGCAGAGTAAGTTTGCTATGCCCTGTTTTAGTTACTCAAGTAGTGCTACTTAGTATATGGATACTAATGGAGAGCATTTGGAAGCCTAACTTGATAGAATCCAGGACAGTCTTCCCATCACAAGATCCTCAACGTAAACATATCTGTAAAGACGCTTTTTCTTCATGAGGTTTAGAATGATGGGGATTGGGACCTGATATCTTTGGGGTATCATTTTTTAGCCTACTATGAAGGATTAGGATGAGGGAAATGAGGGTGACTTGGGGGTCCGGAGGTTCTGTGATTGATATAAAGAGGATAGTGAGATTAGTCCTGTGGACTTAGGGAGGTAGTGGGAAGAGGCTGAATATTAGGAGTTAGGCAGCACAGGTAACTGCGTTTCTCTGAAATGGAAGCAAGGAGGTGTGGGGAGGGGATAGGAGTTTACAGAGGTTGGTCTTGTCTAAGTACATAGCTTAGCATCAACTGTACCTTCTCAATAAAACCCTTCTGGTTCTTTTCCTCTGCCCAGGCAGATTTAATTACTTTTATGCATTGTGTGTTATATCAGTTATTCTTGTCTGAGTATGATGTGATTATCTTCTTCTTTCCACTATTAGACCTTAACTCAAATGGACAAATAGACATGTTCAAGATCTCCTGCTTATTCCTCCAAATTAGCTAGCCCCCAATCCCATAAGATTGGGTTTATCTGTTCTGTGCATTCTCTAAGGTTACACTTCTTACAATGTATCAAAATAGGATCTGTACCCACATTGGACTCTGCATTCCATGACTATGCATTCCTGTATGACCATATCCTGTTTTCTGTCCCCAGTGCCTAACCTAGCTCCTGATGCATAGATATAATAATATAGGTTTGAATGAAAAAACAGTCCTTCCCTTTTTTGGATACTACTTTAAACCACTTTTGACTAAATGCATACTTTCAGATTTAGACAAAGTGTTTTTACAAAATACTATCAGTTGTCCCTTTTTCTTTTATTAATCAATACTCTGATTTCTTTATTTTTTTTATTTTACTTTAGTGATGGAGCACCCAGTGATGGACACTGGCTCACTTTATACTTCTGGAATTAACAGACATGGGAAAGACAAAAGAATTTCAAAGACTGGGAAGTTGAATGTTTCTCTTGCTTCAAAAATCAAAACAAAAATCCTAAGTAAGTGCCATTAGTTTTAAAGTATGCTCACATTTTTACTTTCCCCTAGAGAATTGATATAATGTTTGGTCCTTTATTTTATCGAGTATGGAAATTATTAAAAAGATTATTTTTGTTAATTGATGTTTTGTCCATTCAATCTTTCCTGTCTCCTTCAACTCCTGTTAATTGAGGGGTTATGATGATTTACCCTCAGTGCTGACAGTAGAATTTTCAGCAGTAAGGCTGATGTAGCCTAAGGCAGCTACCTCCTACACAACAAAGAAAATACCATGTGATGTTGCTGGAAAAGAGCTTTAAAAAAAAAAAAAGTGACCTTGTTCTAGCATGCTGTAGCAATAAGATGATGGGTAATCTAGATGTGGTGGGCCCAGATAGAGTGTTGTAGTGAATGATTTTTGTATAGCTAAAGCTCATGAGGGTACTAAGCATTTGGAGATAGGGTTTCATAGATTCTGGAATTAAGGTTTCAGAAGTAGGGGAAAAAAGAAGTAGGAAAAACTTCCAAGATAAATTCTCATCATTTCTGAAAATGATCTCCATGGTTTGTAACCCAGAGTAGGAAAAGTTTCCAGCTGATATAGCACCTGTGAAGGGTGACTGTGTGTGCCCTGTGAAATAGCTAACATCCTGCGTATCTTTTTTTTTTTAAAGATTTTATTTATTTATTCATGAGAGACACAGAGAGAGAGAGAGAGAGGTAGAGACACAGACAGAGGGAGAAGCAGGCTCCATGCAAGGAGCCCGACATGGGACTCGACTGGGTCTCCAGGATTAGGCCCTGGGCCGAAGGCAGCACTAAACCACTGAGCCACCTGGGCTGCCCACATTTCTGATTTAAATTATATTTACATAGTGCTTGTAAAGGGAAGGGGTCAAGTTTTAGGTTGCAGTAAATGCCTAGAGATAAGAGTTGAATATTTAGAATAGAGATAGAAGATCCCACAGGGTTTAGATGATCTGTCCAACCCTAGAGTAAGTATGCTTCCTTTCACTCAAGATTTTGAAAAATGGACTTTGAGAGCATTAACTGATTTGTTCAGTTCTGGAGCCACAGAAACTGGCTTTAAAATTTTGACAGATTGGCTACCCTAATACCTACTCCAGTTAGAGCTTTAGAATCAGCTTCTCCATTCTACCTCCTAGTCAAAGTAGGAAGGAAAATAGGGCAACAGGTAGCAAACTGACTTTTATGACTGGTATAATTATCTAGCATACTATGTCTATCCTAGATGTCTTTATCCCTGACTCCGTATTTAAAACATTCTACATTCCTCACAGCTCTTTTATTCTTCTTCTGTCTAGCTTTTATTTCTGTGGATCCAAGCTCGATACATTTTTTTCAAAACTACATCTAGACTGTCATTCTAGACTGTCATCTAGACTGTCATTCCAACCCTAGTTAAAACTTGTATTTTACCTAAAATAGTTTCATTAAGGATATAAAAACTATGAAGATGTAAGTTCAATATTAACTTCTAAAATTTTTTTACAGACAATTCTTCTATTTTCAAAATTTCTTTAAAGCACAACAACAGAGCATTAGCTCAGGCTCTTAGTAGAGAGAAAGAGAATTATCGAAGAATTACAACTGAAAAGATGCTATTGCAAAAAGAAGTAGAGAAACTGAATTTTGAGAACGCATTTCTTCGCCTAAAACTAAATAATTTGGTATGGAAACTATATTGTGTTTGAATTCTAAATTATAGAATAATTATTAACTATATTATTATAGAAGCTCTAAAAATTTTTTCAAATCTCAAATTATTGTAAAAAATTATTGAAAGTATGCCATATTAGTGGACAGACTCTTAATGGGTAATAAAACAGATATCGTAAGTCTTACATTCTGAATGGGCACTTAGGGCTCTGCAAACCAGTATAATAACTTGATCGACATTTGATTGTTTATCATTAGCCAATCTTGATGCATTAATACATTTTAAAAGGATGGGCATAATTCTTCCAACGAAAGGAGGGGAATTCCCAGAGTGTTTGTATTTTTTTTTAACCCTAGCATTCCCTTGGCTACACACAAAATAGAATGAAGATTGTAGTCGTTGCTTTCCCTTCCAATTTCCATCTCTGTCCACAGAATGGTCAGCTAGGCTGCAACCATAGATCTAACTCTGAAATGCAGAAATTAATTTAAAATGGAAAAATTGATCTCTTCCTGAGTGTTAAATTGCCTGACAAACTATGTTTACTTGCCATGGGATGTATTATTATTGGAAGATAGAGGAATGTTTATAAGAAAATTTAAAATTGAGAGCTCAAAAGCAGTCAAGGGATGTGTGTGTCTGAGTGTGTGTGTGTGTGTGTGTGTGTGTGTGTGTGAACTATAGAATGTAGCACCCTTTTAGCTTAGCATGATCTCAGTTATTTTCTAAGTCTTCTCAGCTGATGATATCCATAATTGTATGATACAATAAACCCTGAATCTTAATTGATTAAGAGAGGTCTTTATTTTACACATACAGAATAAGAAGCTTATAGAAATAGAAGCACTCACGAACAATAGCTTGATAACTGCAATTGAAATGAGCACTCTTTCTGAGGTAAGAGTTTATGTGTAAGTAGTAGTATTTTTTAAGCATCACTTAGGATATTTGAGATTCAGTGGCATCAAGGTTGGGGATTCATATTTTAAGCTTTGTGTGAAGAAATGTTGATAGTTCAATTTTAACTGGCTAACAGCATATTATCATTTGGTATAATTGGTTATTAAAACTTTTATATAAAAATTAGGTTTTGATTAGAAGTAACACAGGATTAGATAGTTCAGTGGAACATAATGGCCCCCAAACTGTTAAAAACGTAGAAGACATTCTTAGAACGTATTCATAGTATTTCAAATTAGGAAATAATTTGTATTATTAAAAAAAGGATGAGCACAATTGAAAACTATTTGTATTATTAAAAAAAGGATGAGCATAATTTGTATTATTAAAAAAAGGATGAGCACAATTGAAAAGGAAAAAATAGAGGCAGGTCCTACTATACACCAATCTCTAAAATAAATTCTAAATGGATTTTTTTTTTAAGATTTTATTTATTTATTCATGGGAGACACAGAGAAAGACCTAGGCAGAAGGAGAAGCAGGCTCCCTGCTGGAGCATGATGCTGGACTTGATCCCAGAACCCCTGGATCATCACCTGAACCAAAGGCAGATGCTCAACCACTGAGCCACCCAGACATCCCAAATTCTAGATGGATTTAAATAAAAAAGGGAATCTTTTTTTTTTTTTTTTATAAATTAATTTTTATTGGTGTTCGATTTACCAACATACAGAATAACACCCAGTGCTCATCCCGTCAAGTGTACCCCTCAGTGCCCGTCACCCATTCACCCCCACCCCCCACCCTCCTCCCCCTCCACCACCCCTAGTTCATTTCCCAGAGTTAGAAGTCTTTATGTTCTGTCTCCCTTTCTGATATTTCTCACACATTTCTTCTCCCTTCCCTTATATTCCCTTTCGCTATTATTCATATTCCCCAAATGAATGAGAACATACACTGTTTGTCCTTCTCCGGTTACTGTGGCCAAGTTCAAAAAGGGTGTTGCCTGAGTTCTTCTCTGGGATTTTGATGGAATCTTGTCTCACATTTAGATCTTTCATCTATTTTGAGTTTATCTTTGTGTATGGTGCAAGAGAGTGGTCCAGTTTCATTCTTCTGCATGTGGATGTCCAATTTTCCCAGCACCATTTATTGAAGAGACTTTCTTCTAGTGGATCGTCTTTCCTCCTTTATCGTATATTAGTTGAGCATAAAGTTCAGGGTCCACTTCTGGGTTCTCTGTTCTGTTCCATTGATCTATATGTCTGTTTTTGTGCCAGTACCACACTGTCTTGATGAACACAGCTTTGTAGTACAACCTGAAATCTGGCATTGTGATGCCCCCAGATATGGTTTTCTTTTTTTAAAATTCCCCTGGCTGTTTGGGGTCTTTTCTGATTCCACACAAATCTTAAAATAATTTGTTCTAAGTCTCTGAAGAAAGTCCATGGTATTTTGATAGGGATTGCATTATACGTGTAAATTGCCCTGGGTAACATTGACATTTTCACAATATTAATTCTGCCAATCCATGAGCATGGAATATTTTTCCATCTCAAAAAAGGGAATCTTATAAAGTACAAAGAAATTACAAATAAATTCATGTTAGATATGAAAGATTTTTTTATTTTTTAAATTTTATTTATTTATTTATTTATTTATTTATTTATTTATTTATTTATTTATTTGACAGAGAAAGATTGTTCCAAGAGAGCCAAGCAGGGGGAGCAGCAGAGGGAGAGGGAAAAGCAGGGAGCCTAACACAGGGCACAGGCTCAGTTCCAGGACCTGGGGATCATGACCAGAGCTGAAGGCATATGCTTAACCGACTGAACCACCTAGGCACCCAGGAGAGGCCTTCCTTTACCCAGAAACAAAGATAGAAAGATAGAAGCCTTATAGGAAACTATTGATGGATTTTCTCAAAAGAGATTTTAGAAGGCTAAAAATAAAAATTAAAGGCCAATGGCAGACTGGGAAAAATTAAGCATATAGCAGATAAAGTATATATAAACTTTAAATAAATATATAAAATATGCACACAACACACATAATTTTTTTTTTCTTTTTGAGATTTTGTTAATTTACTTGAGAGAGTGAGTGAGAGAGAGCAGGAGCAAGGGGAGGGGCAAAGGGAGAGGGAGAAGCAGACTCCCTACTGAGTAGGGAGCCTGATGTGGGCTCTATCCCAGGACCCCAGGACCTCAGGATCATGACCTAAACAGAAGACAGACACTCAACTGACTAAGCCACCCAGGTGCCCCAAAGCATTAATAAATATTAATATTAATATCTCTTATAATCTATTATGAGGAAAATCAAATCACTAGAAAAATCAGGAAGGGAAAAGGGCCAAATATTAGTGAAATAGGGAAAATAATTGCTATGAATTAATAATGAGAAGACAAAATATACATAATAAAACTGAAGAAAGGTTAGTAAAGTCTCAATTTAGGTAAATTTCTTGATAGATTCTGGAGGCACTTGAGTGCTTTAGAGGACAGCTTTTACTTTATTTATTTTCTTTAAAGATTTTATTTATTGGGATCCCTGGGTGGCGCAGCGGTTTGGCGCCTGCCTTTGGCCCAGGGCGCGATCCTGGAGACCCGGGATCGAATCCCACATCGGGCTCCCGGTGCATGGAGCCTGCTTCTCCCTCTGCCTGTGTCTCTGCCTCTCTCTCTCTCATTCTATGTGACTATCATAAATAAATAAAAATTTTAAAAAAATTAAAAAAAAAGATTTTATTTATTCACGAGAGAGAGAGAGAGAGAGAGAGAGTGAGGCAGAGACATAGGCAGAAGGAGAAGCAGGCTCCATGCAGGGAGCCCGATGTGGGACTCGATCCCCAGTCTCTAGGATCAGGTCCTGGGCTGAAGGCGGCACTAAACCGCTGAGCCACCCGGGCTGCCCAGAGGGCAGCTTTTAAATGAGTTTGCCCGTAGTATTTCGATCCCAGCTCTGTTACTTCCTGGTCCTGTGATCTTGGCCTTTAGCTATCTGAACCTTAGTGTCCTCTTCTGCATGATGTGGATAATAGTAGTATACCTAACGAAGAATTAGTGTAATGTTAAATGTGGCTAGCATGTGTCCTGGCAATAGGAAGAGTGTAATAAATATTAGGTGTCATTACTTTTTTTTATTATCGTGTGTGTATCTTCCTGTTTTTTCTAAATTTCCTGCAAATCTCTTCTTTTAAAAACTTATAAAAGTCCTTTTTAAGGCTCCTAATGCATAGTCTTTGTAGTAAGAAGATAGGAACTCTTTCAACCTATGTGATCAGTGTTTAGCTCCTTTGAGAGTTTTATAAAAGCTAACCAAAGAGTATGTACTTAATCCACATTTGGATAAAGAAAGGATTTGTATAAATGTTCCTGTAGAAGAATGTCCACAGGTTGTATAGTTACTAGTGTTACTATAAATTTGATGTCAGTACAACCGGTGAGCAGAGATAGGCCTTATACATTTAGTACCCTCTAAGGAGAAGAGATGCTTTTCACTGAGTGGGTGGGTAGGGAAAGTCAGGGAGGGGGCTCTGTTTTGCTGATCAGCTTGCAGGGCTGAATCAAATTGCCCTGAATAAGTTACTAAGACTAGAATCAGACATAGCAGTGGGGAGTGTAGAGTTAGTACAAGAATTGACTTGGAGAGTAAGAGAAAGAAGTTAATTAATTAGTGAGTTATGTGATATAAAGCTCCTTCCTCCCACTGGTTCTTTAAAAAAAATCTTTAGTAAAGTCAACATAATTGCCAGATGCTTTTTGTGTTCTCTTTGGAGTGCTCGAAGAGGGCTGAGATCAGCATCTGGATTTAGGAGAAGTAAAGGAGAGTAAACGAACGCAGAAGCTGGAGGATGAAAGGACAGCATACAACTTTGGTGTCTACTTTCTTACACTTACTGTTTAACAGACTAACTTGCACATCAGGTTTCGAGATTTGAATTCCTTTTCTTTTTAGGTGAAGGAGAGGATGTTAGGATGTCTACATTAGAATGTAGACATTCTAATAGAACAATATAGCCAAGTATAGAGTGAAGGCTTATATATGCTTCTGTTCTGCTTTTAGCTGCTTTCTTCTTTCTCATTTTATCTCCTCATACTCATACAGGGAACTGCTTTGTTTCTTTGTATTAAAACAAAAGCATAAATATTTTCTTAATTTTCTTTTTTACGCAAAAGATAATATACTATCTCTAATTGTTCTTCTATACCTTGCTTTTTTTAATGTGACATATCTTGAAGATCTCTCCATATGATTACAATGAGTGCTTCCTCATTCTTTTATAGTGCTCCTTAAAGTAGATCTAGAATGGACTTCTAAACTATTTAACTAGACTCTGGGTTGGACACTTGGGTTGTCTTTTGCTGTTTTGGCTTGACATTAGTGTAGAATGCCTTTTGCTCTTGCATTGTTAGTTTTTTCCCTCCCTTCTGGATTATTCCCATGCAAAAATGTTGTCTCCTAGCTCCCATCTTAAAAAAAAAAAAAAAAGAAAAGAAAGAAAGAAAACTCTTACTCAGATAAATCCCCTACCCCTAGCTAACTCTCTCATTTTTTTTTCCTTTATAACAAAACTCTTTGAGAGAATTGTTCACACTGTCTCTGGTTTCTCTTGAACCCACACTAATTGGGGTTTTACCACCATTCCACTTAAAGTGCTCTTCTGCAAATTGATCTCTGTATCCAAAACCTAGATATTTCTTGGTCCTTATACTGGCCTATACGTGACTTTCACAATACTACACTCTCCTAAGTTTCTTTTCACCTTTCTGATTCTTTTTTAGTCTGCTGGTTCCTCTTTATTTTGGGTACCCCAGAACTCAGTTCTTGGACTTCTTTCTCTCTTCTATTTACACTTGTTCCCTAAATGATTCATTCATTCTCATGGATTTAATTATTGTTAAATACCCATGACTCTCAAATTTATACTTGTAGCCTGGCCATCTCCTCTGAATTCCAGAGAACACCCAGCCAACTACCTATCTGGCATTTCTCTTTGGATGTCTGAGAGGCATCTTAAATTTTACATTTGCCACCAAACCAGTTCCTTTTGGGTTCTTCATCTCAGATAATTGCAAAGCTGTTTTCCTTTTTTTTCCTCACACCCCATATTGGATCCTTTTAGCAATTCCTTTTAGTGCTGCCCTAAAAATCATTGCAGTTTTACCACTTCTCCTGTAACCCTGATGTTCACCACTCATCCAACCCACTGCTCTCTCTTACCCAAGTTCTTTTTTTTTTTTTTTTAATTTTTATTTTATTTATGATAGTCACACAGAGAGAGAAAGAGGCAGAGATACAGGCAGAGGGAGAAGCAGGCTCCATGCACCGGGAGCCCGACGTGGGATTCGATCCTGGGTCTCCAGGATCGTGCCCTGGGCCAAAGGCAGGCGCCAAACCGCTGCGCCACCCAGGGATCCCTCTTACCCAAGTTCTTGGAGTGGCATCCCAACTTGGGCTTCTTGCTTCTGCTCTTGCCTCTATATTTGCCTCCCAGTATAGCAACCAGAGAGAGCCTATTAAAAACATTAGTCTCCTGAAAACTCTCCAGTGGCTTCCCATGTCATCTATTGCTGTTATTGTCGGAAAACTGAAACTTGTGTTCTTTCTCTCACCTTATTGACTACTCAGATCCTTCTACTCTTTAACATCTCCAATCCGCAGGCCTCTTTCCACTTCTCAAACATAGGCAAGCTGCCACCTCAGGGCCTTTGGACTTGTTGTACCTTCTTATGGCCTACTCCTTACTTCAGTGATGTTAGTTAAGCCTTCCCTGGCAACCTTGTATAAATCTAAATCCTTCCCGAAACCTGCCCAACATTTCATACTCTGCTTCTCTGCTTTAATTTTTCTCCTTACCACTTAATTACTATATGACATATAATTTTTTTATTCAGCTCCCCAGAGCATCAGGTTCGAGTACAGGATTTTTGTCTATAGCACACCAATGTCTAGAACATACTAGAAAGCAATAAATTTTAATAAAATGTTGGATAATGTTTCCCAATTAGGAATGATCTTGGTTTTTTTTTTTTACTTAAGGGTAATGTACATCATATTTATCGTATAATACTTCTGTTATTTAGTTTTTTAAATAAAAAAATAATGTGAAATACTTTTTTAGCATCTATGGTGATAATCATGTGGTCTTTATTTTTACGTGTATTAATATGATGATTTACTTTAATACCTTTCCTAATATAGCAGTTATGGAATAAATTTCAGAAATGATTTAATATGCTCCTAAATTCTTTTTACCAGTATTTTGTTAGGAATTTCTTTATTATTATTTATAATTGAGGTTTTCTTTTTTTATTTATTTATTTTTTTATTTTACCATTTCATTTATTGGTGTTCAATTTGAGGTTTTCTTTTTATATAGTCTTTAGACATTGCTAAAAATATTATAAATACCGAACTCATAAAAAGAATTTGGATAATTTCCTTTTCTTGTGATCTAGAAAAATGATATAGTATTAGAATTATTTTTTCTTTAAATGCTTCCTAGAATTCTTTTTTTTTTGTTTTGTTCTTTTAATATTTATTTGTTCATGAGAGACACACAGAGAGGCAGAGACACAGGCAGAGAGAGAAGCAGGCTCCAGGCAGGGAGCCCGATGTGGGATTCAATCCTGGGACCACAGGATCACACCCTGAGCTGAAGGCAGATGCTTAACCGCTGAACCACCCAGGTGTCCCAACTTCCTAGAATTCTTCTGTGAAACCTGGGTCTTGCTTGGTAGAAATGATCATTCTTTGTTTACTTTATTTCTTTGTGGATATGGGTTTGCTTAGGAAAATTTCTATCTTTTGTGGTCAGTTTTGTTGAATTATATTTCCTTAAAGTAATTTTTTCATTCATGTTTTCAAATTGATTTGCACAGAGTTGACCAAAATAGTCTGTCATTTAAAAATTTTGTCTGTGGTATATTTTCCCAGTTGACTAATTTTATGTATTTGGGCTTTTATTTTTTTGCCCCACCAGGTTAGGTAGTTGTTGTTTTTCTATTTTTCTTTTTCCTTTTTCCTTTAAAAGAACCATCTTCTGGGTTTTTAATTTTTAATTCTAATTTACTGTTTCAGACTTAACTAATTTTTGCTTCTGTCTTTAGTAGTAATTTCTCCTTTCCTGTGGTTTATTTTATTGTTACTTCTTTAAGGCAGATGCTTATTTTTTTATTCTTTTTTTTTTAAGACTTTATTTATTTATTCATGAGAGACAGAGAGAGAGGGGCAAAGACATAGGCAGAGGGAGAAGCAGGCTCCCTGTGGGGAGCCTGTTGTGGGACTCAGTCCCAGAACCCCCGGATCATGACTTGAGCCAAATGCAGATCAGATGCCCCTATTTTTTTATTCTTAATTCTGTAGGAAGGTACCATTTTTTTCACATTGCTCTGAAGAATTTTGTCTTTAGTTTTGGAAAATATATCCTGGCATGGAGTTCTTGGAGTTTATCCGTTTTTGGGGTTCACACAGCTCGAATATGCAGATTGGTTTCTTTGGCCAAATGTGGGGGATTTTCAGCCATTATTTATTTTTTTTAAAGATTTTATTTTTATTTATTCATAGAGACAGAGAGAGAGGCAGAGACACAGGCAGAGGGAGAAGCAGGCATCATACAGAGAGCCTGACGTGGAACTCGATCCACGGTCTCCAGGATCACGCCCTGGGCTGCAGGCAGCGCTAAACCGCTGCGCCACCGGGGCTGCCCAGCCATTATTTTTCTAAAACTTTGTCAGGTCTTCCCTCTTTATCTCCTTCCTGGAACTTCAGTGACATGAGTTCTAACATCTTTTGTTAGAATTCCATAAATCCCTGATCCTCTTAATTATTTTTCAGTATCTTCTCTGTTGCTTAGATTGGGTGCTTTCTGTTGCTTTATCTTCAGGTTCACAGATTTTTCTCCCCGCTCTGACTTTGAGTCATTGAATTTTTAATTTATTTTGGTTATTGTATTTTTCAGTTCTAAATTCCCATTTGCTTCTTCTTTGTATCTTTATTTGCTGAGACTTTCTGTTTCTTTGCTGAGATTTTTGTATTTTTTTTTTCATGTAAGCAAGTTAGTGATTTCTTATTAAAGCATTTTTATGATGGCTGCTTTAAAATCCTTGTTAGAGGGATGCCTTGGTGGCTCAGTGGTTGAGCGTCTGTCTTTGGCTTAGGCATGATCCTGGGGTTCTGGGATCGAGTCCTGTATCGGGCTTCCTGTGAGGAGCTTGCTTCTCTCTCTGCCTGTGTCTCTGCCTCTCTGTGTCTCTCATGAATAAATAAATAAAATCTTTAAAAATTAAAAAAAAAAATCCTTGTTAGGTAATTCTAGCTTCTGTGTCATCTTGGCGTTGGTGTTTGCTGATTGTCTTTTCATGTTCACATTTAGAATTTTCATATTTAAGCCTTTTCCTAATTCTTTGTGTAGTAAGTTATTTTATATTATATCTTGGGCATTTAGGTCGTGTATTATGAAACTCCAGATCTTATTTAAATCTTCTGTTTAAGCAGGCTCCCTCTGATACTATGCCAGTGGCAAAGTGCCACCTACTGCCAAGTTGGAGGGGGTCAAAGTTTAGGGTCTCTACTCAGCTTCTATTGTCACCCTGGTGATGGATGGAGCTGGGAGTTCAGACACCACATTGGATGAACAGAGCAGGGATGCCTCATGACTTTATGGCTTCCAATGACAGCAGGATTGTGGGAATTAGGAAGGAGGAGATTGTTACCATTGAAGAGTGGTGAAAATCCTAACTTTCTACTAGACCTCTCTGTCACCACCCTAGAGGAGAAGAAGAGGGACTTGTTACCACCTGGTAAGAATGAAAGTCTAGAGTCCCCACGTATTCTCCAACAGTGTTGGGGGTGTCCTTCTTACCGCTGAGCTGTTCCACCTCTCTTCTTGGCCTTTTCTGACAGTATTCCCAGTTTGAAGGAGAGTTGCCTGGTTATAGCCTGGTGAACACAGAAGTCTAGGCTCTCCATTTGGCTTTTGCATGTTTGTCAAAAATTAATTGACCAAATGTGTGTGGGTCTGTTTCTGGACTCTGTTGTATTTCATTGATCTGTTTGTCTATCTTTACGCTAATATTATACTCTCTTAATTATCATAGCCCTCTAACTTTGTTCTTTTTTCAAAGTTGTTGTAGCTATTCTGGGTCCTTTGTATTTCCATTTAAATTTTAAAATTGGCTTGTCAACTTGGCCATACTCCTGTTTCTATCACAGGTTAGCAGTGTAATAAGAAAACATGATTGTGTGTTGCCTAATTTTACAGTCTTTATTAAATATAAATAGTTAAAACATGTTCAAAAACTGTGTGAGAGGGGCAGCCCTGGTGGCTCAGCGGTTTAGCGCCACCTTCAGCCCAGGGCCTGATTTGGACACCTCCGATCAAGTCCTGTGTCAGGCTCCCTGCATGGAGCCTGCTTCTCCTCTGTCTGTGTCTCTGCCTCTCTCTCTCTCTCTTGTGTGTGTCTCATGAATAAATAAATAAAATCTCAAAAAAAAAAAGTGTGAGAAAATTTCAAAAGTATAGATTAAAAAAAAACCTAAAAGATACATTAAAATCACCTAGACTGGGATCCCTGGGTGGCTCAGCGGTTTGGCACCTGCCTTTGGCCCAGGGCATGATCCTTGAGTCCTGGGATCAAATCCCACATCAGGCTCCCTGCATGGAGTCTGCTTCTCCCTCTGCCTGTGTCTCTGCCTGTCTCTCGTAAATAAATAAATAAAATCTTAAAAAAAAATAAAAAATAAAATAAAATCACCTAGACTTTTAGTTTTAAAAGATCATTAAAATGTAGATTATAAAATGCAATTATACATAATACATATGTAGACATGAACATATTGAGTATTTATGTAGAGATATATATGTGCAGATATACACATATTTATTTATATACAGAGAAGACAGTTTGGGAGTTTATATATCAAAATATTAGTAATGATTATCTTTGAGGGCATGATAAAGGATAAACTATGTTTAATCTTACCGCATTATTCTCATTCAACTATTGAAAACTAATGGAAGAATTGTTCTATTACTATTGGTATACTTGTAAATCTGGTATAGTAAAAATTAAATGAGATTAGAAATTATTTTTCCTTTTCATTTTCTTTATTTTTTTCAAAATAGTTTCATCAGAGTCCCTTTCTACTCTCAAGTATCAAGAAGAAACGGGTTAGTAAACAGTGCAAGTTTGTACGTCTTCCATTTGCAAGGTAATTGCTTCAAACTTAGTTAAATACTTGCCTAGATAATGCTTTGCACAGTTTTTATTTGGTCTTCTTTCTTGAAACGTAGAAAAAACATTTCAAAGTAAATAACGAAATACTTGTTAACGTTGTACCAGTTTCTTGTTAACATTGTACCAGTAGAAGAAATTGAAGACATAGTCTAATAGAACTGAAATAATATTCAGCTTTCCCATAGACTCTAGAGAAGAAAGAGGCAAAAGTGAACCTTTAGTTTCATGGGTTTGAATTATACTGGTTCAGAGGGTTTAGATTTTTATGTAACACATTCATTATTTTTGTGTTACAGTGTTTGGGTTTCATCAACATGTGCTTGCCTAGTAAAGTAGGAATGAGATGATCTGTAGTTCTTGGTACAGGTTATATCTCCAGGGTTCCAAAGAGACTTATGCATCAATTCAGTAACCACAAGGATGTGTAGTATGCTGGTACTCTTTGGTTCTTTTCTTTCTTTTCCCCTAGGTCTCCACTGGCATCATGTCTTCTGCTGGGTAAATCTAATAACTATTTCTATCTTTATTATCTTGCATACTGCTCCAAGCTTCATCTATTTTTTTTTTAAAAAGATTTTTATTTATTTGATAGAGAAAGAGAGAGCACAAGCAGGGGGAGTGGCAGGCAGAGGGAGAGGAAGAATCAGGCTCCCTGCTCAGGTCTCAGTCCCAGGGCTCAGTCCCAGGATCCTGGGATCATGACCTGAGCTGAAGGCAGACGCTTAACCAACTGAGCCACCCAGGCGCTCCTGCTCCGAGCTTTAAAATTAACTTTGACCATTGCTATTCTTCTGACCAAAATGACCATTTCTTGATTAGTTTGATTATAAATGATTATAAAATTGAGTGTTCTATCAGTGTTCTATCCATATTATTTAGATATTATGGATTTTCTCTTTTACTGAATAGTTATTGCACATCTTAGATTTTTCTTACTTATTAGATGTTTAGTGGTATTCTGAATGATATTGTTTTTAAATTTCATTTTCTTCTTGATGCTAGTATGTAGAAATACAATTGATTTTTAAATATTGACCTTGTTTCCAGTGACCTTGCTATTAAATTTTTATAGTTTATCTGTAGTTTTTTTCCCCATTTTCTATGAATGTAATTTTATTATTTAGAAATAGGACAATTTCCCCTTCTCCCCTTCAGTTTGTAGGCCTTTAATTTTTTTCTTACCTTATTTCAGTGACTATTTTTTGTTCAATAATGAATAAAAGTAGTAATGATGGGTATCCTTATTGTGTTTGCCTTATCTAATATGTTTGCCTTTGGTGTTTTGTAGATTCTTCTTAAAAGATTGAAAACTTCCTTTGTACTCCTAGTTTTCATGAATGGCTTTTTAATTTTATCAAATGCTTTTTATGTCCTATCAAGAACATATTACTTTTTTTCTCTTTTCTATTATTTTTAATATTTTTCTATTAATATAATGAATTTTAAGGATTGATATTTAAATATTAAATCAGTATTACAGTTCTACAGTGAACTGCTCCTAATGATACATCCTTTATATATCACTAAATTTTACTTGATTATTATTTTTTTGTTAAAGATTTATTTATCCATTCATGAGAGACATAGAGATACTTGATTATTTTTTAAAGGATTTTTCCTTGTATGTTAATAATAAAGATGTTTTATAATATTTCATTATTAAAATAATTTGTCAAATCCTGGTATTTATTATGCTGGCATAGTAAATGAATTGATAAGTGCACTTATTTTTTATTTTCTATAAGTATTTGTGTAAATATATTTTTTTCCTTTAAGTGTTGGGGAGAAATTATCCGGGCCTTCAGGTTTTCTTGTGGAAAGGTTTTTTTATTATATCCTATTTTAATAGATACAGGAATATTCTGATTTTCTATTTTTTCTTGTGTCAAGTTTCTTATTTTTTCTCAGTTTTTCCATTTTATCTAAAATATCAAATTATTAGCATCTAATTGTTTATAATTCCTCTAGTTACATCTTTTTCTTTCTTAATATTGACTGTATTTTATCAATATTTTCTTGATGAGTTGTGTTCTAGGGATTTATTAGTTTTATTCATCTATGCAAAATGAATCCTTTTTTGGACTATGTAGATCTTTCTTTTTAACATATTTGTTTCCTGTTGCATTTAATCTGCTCTTTATTATTTCTTTCTGTTTTGCTTTTTCTTTCTTTTCAATTTAAAAGTTTTATTATTACTGCTATTATTTGTTTCTTGAGCTAGTTTAGATTATTATTTAGCCTTTCTTTTCAAAAAAAAATTTTTTTTAAAGACACATTTATTCAGGGTCATGATCAGACTATTATATTTAGCAATCAACAGCATGGGTGCAAAGAAAAAATCTACCTTAAAACCCTTTGTTGGAATGCTTTACACTTTCCACAGAACAGAAACTAAAATAACCTATTATACAATTAGTCACAAATATAGTCCTCGAGTTTTTTGCCCATGCACATGAGTATTGTCTAAAACATGTCTTCTTTGTAGCAGCTAGGCCCTGCCACCACTGTGCCTGGCTGAGTTCACAAATCTGTTGTAACCTGTAGTTTCCCTGTCACTTCTCTGGCTCTCCTCTCCTGCTAAGCTTTGTTTCCTGGCAGTAATTAAAACTTTCTGCCACTGCCATAGCTGCTGCTGCTGCTGGACCTGCCATAGCCACCTTGGTTTCGTGGTTTGGCAAAGTATTGGCCTCCACCACCATAGGGGCCAGAGCTTCTGCCTCCAAAATTTCCTCCTTTCGGGATCCCTGGGTGGCGCAGCGGTTTGGCGCCTGCCTTTGGCCCAGGGCACGATCCTGGAGACCCAGGATCGAATCCCACATCGGGCTCCCGGTGCATGGAGCCTGCTTCTCCCTCTGCCTGTGTCTCTGCCTCTCTCTCTCTCTCTCTGTGTGTGACTATCATAAATAAATAAATAAAAATTAAAAAAAACAAAAAAAATTTCCTCCTTTCATGGGTCCAAAATTTGAGGATTGATTGTTGTAATTGCCAAAATCGTTATAGCTTCTGCCACCTCCAAAGTTGCTTCCACTACCACCGCCATAGCTGCCTCCGCCTCCTCCGTTGTTATAGCTGTCATAGCTGCCACTCCCGCCATAGCCACTGCCCTGGTTTCCATAACCCTGTCCACCACTTCCATAGCCTCTGCTTCCTCCAGAGTAACCAGGGCCGCCGCCTCCATAACCACCATCATTACCAAATCCGTTATAGCCATCCCCACTGCCACCGTATCCACCACCACCTCGACTGCCACCGAAGCCACCTCGACCACTGAAGTTCCCTCCACGACCAAAGTTGTCATTCCCACCAAAACCACCTCCACGACCACCACCAAAGTTTCCAGAACCACTTCAGCCTCTTTGGCTGGACGAAGCACTAGCCATCTCTTGCTTCGATAGGGCTTTCCTTACTTCACAGTTGTGGCCATTCCCAGTATGGTATTTTTGAATGACAGTCTTGTCTACAGAGTCGTGGTCGTCAAAGGTCACAAAAGCAAAACCTCTCTTTTTGCCACTGCCTTGGTCAGTCATGATCTCAATCACTTCAATTTTCCCATACTGTTCGAAATAATCTCTTAGATGATGTTCTTCAGTGTCTTCTTTAATGCCACCGACAAAAATCTTTTTCACAGTTAAGTGGGCACCGGGTCTTTGAGAATCTTCTCTGGAGACCGCCCTCTTTGGTTCCATGACTTCCGTCCACCTTGTGCGGCCGCGCGTTCATGGCTGCGTCCACCTCCTCCATGGTGGCCTACGTGACGAACCCAAAGCCTCTGGAGCGCTTGGTGTCTGGATCTCTCATTACCACACAGTCCGTAAGCGTCCCCCATTGCTCAAAATGGCTCCTCAGACTCTCATTGGTTGTTTCAAAGCTCAAACCTCAGATGAAGAGTTTCTGCAGCTGCTCGGGGTCTTTGGGAGACTCTGACTTAGACATGACGGCGGTGGGAGGAGAGACTTTAACGATGCTTACTCGGCGGCGTCCAGGGGCAGAAAGGAGTAATCTTACGAACGTGTCTTCAAAATATTTTTAAAGGTTTATTTAGCTGCACCACACAATTTTTGATGTGCCATATCCTTATTACCATTGAGTTTAAAATATTTTCTACTTTCTATTCTGATATATTCTTTGAATCATGGATCATTAACTAGCATATTAAATTTCCAGTCAGCTGGATATTTTTTTTCTAATTACTTTTTTTTGCTGATTTCTAGCTGATGTCCATTGTAGTTATGGAACATGAATCAAATGATTTTGATCTTTTGAAATATATTAATATTTGCATTAGGACACTGCTTGGTCTAACTTGGTAAATATTTTGGGTACACATAAAAAGAATATGTATTTTGTGGTTGTTGGATACAGTACTTTGTATCAGTTGTGTCAGGTTTATGGATTATATTGTTCGAAACTTCCATACCGTTCTTGCTTCTGTCATCTCTTCTATAAGCTACTGATAGAAATGCATTAAAGTCTGCCACTATGATTCATGTATTTCTCCTTTTAGTTTTGTCAATTTTTGCTTTACGTGTTTTAAAGTTCTTAGTAAACACATTTAAGTTTAGGATTGAGGGATGCCTGGGTCATTCAGTGGTTAAGCATCTGCTCAGGTGATCCCAGGGCCCGGGAATCAAGTCCTACATCAAGCTCCCTGCAAGGAGCCTGCTTCTCTCTCAGCCTATATCTCTGCCTCTCTCTCTGTGTGTCTCTCATAAATAAATAAATAAAATCTTTAAAAAAGTTTAGGATTAATTTGTTTTCCTGATGACTTGTTTTATCAATATGAATTACTTATAGAAATTATTCTTGCTTTAAGTCTACTTGTCTGATACAGCATTTCTCTGGTTTTCTATAACTTTACTTTTAAATTCTGTTAATTTAAAAGGCATATAAGTGCTTTTTTAAAAAATTAATTCATTGTAGCATCTTTTAATTAGAATATTTAGTATGTTTGCATTTAATATCATTGACAATATAATTGGATTTATATATGCCATCTAGTTGTTTTCTATTTGAGCAGTCTGTTTTATATTGTTTCTCTTCTTTCTTGATTTCTTTGGAAATAAAATGTTTTCCATTATTTTTCTTATCTATTAACTTGTTATCTTCTACTGTTCTTTTATGAGTACTCTAGTGACAGCAACATTCATCCTTAGATTTTTTTTAACTTTCATACATACATATATTTTAATCCCACAAATTACTACTTTCATTGTTTTGTGTAGCCAAGATTCATTTAAATCACATACATATTTAACTTTTCTATCTTTTTCATATTGTTTCCTATATTTTTAGTTGTATACCCATTCACAGTTGTTTTCCTCAGCTTCAATGAGGTAAAATTCACAAATAAACTGCTTTCATTTTGAGATTCCTTTTTAAGATAATTTTTCTAATGCTGAAAGAAATTCTTTTTATTTCTTTTAATGCAGGTCCTGGCAATGCATTCATTCAGCTTTTGTTTTTCTAGGAACATACTTATTTCATCTTCATTTCTGGAGTATGTTTGCAATTACAAAATTTTAAGTTGGGAATTATTTTTAGCAATTTAAAAGTGTTATTTTATTGTCTGTGGCATCTGTCTTTTCTTTTGAAAAGTTAGTACCTTTTTTGCAAATTGAAGAAAAACTTTCCTCTTTATTCTGGTTTGCTTAGTGTTTTTTTTTTTTTTTAATTTTTATTTATTTATGATAGTCACAGAGAGAGAGAGAGGCAGAGACACAGGCAGAGGGAGAAGCAGGCTACATGCACCGGGAGCCCGATGTGGGATTCGATCCCGGGTCTCCAGGATCGCGCCCCGGGCCAAAGGCAGGCGCCAAACCGCTGCACCACCCAGGGATCCCTGCTTAGTGTTTTTATAATGAATTTATATTGAATTATGTCAAATTTTTTTCTATATCTGGAGATAATCATGACTTTTCTCCTTTATATCTGGTTTCATCCATGTTTTTTATCAGTTTTTTTTCTATTTCATGTTTCATTGGTGACTGCTCTTTATTATTTCCTTTATTCTACTTAGTTTTAAAAAATTGAGATCTACTTCATTTGACAGTGTGGTGACTTCAGTTTATTGGCATTAAAACAAACTTCTATCTCAAATTCTACGTGGTCATGGTATATTATTCTTACTATATATTAATGGATAGGATTTGATAACTTTTTCTTTAAATTTTTTTATCTGTATTTATAAGGGATATTGGTCTATAATTTTCTTACTGTATCTTTGATGAGTTTTAATAAGAGTTGTGCTGGCTTTGTAAAACAAGATTAGAAGCATTCCCTCTTTCTCCATTTTTTGAAAGAGTTTGTACAACTGGGATTTCTTCCTTAAATGTTTGAAAGAATTAAAGAGAGAACATATTTGGACCTGAGTTTTTAATTATTAATTTGATCTCTTAAATAAATATAAGGCTTTTCAGATTTTTTCTATTATTTTCAAGTCAATTTAGAAAATACTTGTGTTGGGACGCACGGGTGGCTCAGTGGTTGAGCATTTGCCTTTGACTCAGGGCGTGATCCTGGAGCCCCACATCGGGCTCCTTGCATGGAGCCTGCTTCTCCCTCTGCCTTTGTCTCTGTCTCTCTGTCTCTCTGTCTCTCTGTCTCTCTCTGTCTCTCTGTCTCTCTCTCTCTCTCTGTCTCTCTCTCCATGTCTCTCATGAATAAGTAAATAAAATCTTAAAAAAAAAAATTTGTCTTTCCAAAAATTCATCTACTTCTTCTAGGCAGTCAAGTTTATTGGTATAAAGTTGTTTATAATATACCCTTATTATTCTTTTTTTTTTTTATTATTTATGATAGTCACACACACACACACACAGAGAGAGAGAGGCAGAGACATAGGCAGAGGGAGAAGCAGGCTCCATGCACCGGGAGCCCGACGTGGGATTCGATCCCGGGTCTCCAGGATCGCGCCCTGGGCCAAAGGCAGGCGCTAAACCGCTGCGCCACCCAGGGATCCCTTATTATTCTTTTAAAGCCATCTGTAGTGAGGATCTTTTCTCTCATCGTTGATATTGGTAATTTGTATCACTTTTTTTTTAACTTATCAAGCTAGCTATATTATTGTCAATTTTATTGATCCCTTTAGAGACTCAGCTTTTGGTTTCATTGATTTTTTTTTTTTTTAAGATTTTATTTTTTTATTCATGAGAGGCACAGAGAAAGAGGCAGGAGAAACAGGCTCCCTATGGGGAGCCCAATATGGAACTTGATCTCAGGACCCCGGAATGATGCCCTGTGCCAAAGGCAGATGTTCAACCACTGAGCCACCTAGGTGTCCCAGTTTAATTGATATTTTTTGTCAATTTTTCTTTCATTTCATATTTCATTAGTGTCTGCTCACTTTTTTTTCTGTTTAAAATTTTATTTATTTATTCATGAGAGACACACACACACAGAGAGAGAGAGAGAGAGAGAGTCAGAGACACAGGCAGAGGGAGAAGCAGGCTCCTTGCAGGGAGCCTGATGTGGGACTCGATTCTAGGACTCCAGGATCAGGCCCTGGGCCTAACGCAGGCGCTAAACCGCTGAGCCACCCAGGGATCCCCGTCTGCTCATTATTATATCCTTTGTTCTACTTATTTTTGAAATTTGAAGTATAATTTACATAAAGTTTTTCATAACATTAAGTGCATCCTTTTAACGTGTACAGTGGATTTTAATGTATTCACAAAATTGTGCAATCCTCACCACTAAATTCGAGAATATTTCCATCACTTCAGAAAGAAAGCCTGTATTCATATACAGTCACTTCCAGTTTTCCTCTTCAGGCCCCGTCAACCACTAATCTGTTTTCTGTGTCTATGGATTTGCCTATTTTGGACATTTCATATGAATGGAATCACACAATATGTGGCCTTTTGTGTCTGACTTCTGCCTAGAAGAAGTAGATGATTTTTGGGAAAGACATAGCATAATATTTTCAAGTTTCATTCATTTTGTAGCATATGTTACTATTTCATTCCTTTTTATGACTGAATAAGTTTCTGTTTTTTGGGAATCCCTGGATGGCTTAGCGGTTTAACACCTGCCTTCAGCCCAGGTCATGATCCTGGAGTCCCGGGGTCAAGTCCCACATCAGGCTCCCTGCATGGAGCCTGCTTCTCCCTCTGCCTGTGTCTCTGCCTCTTTCTCTGTGTCTTCCATGAATAAATAAATAAAATCTTTAAAAAAAAAAAAGTTTCTGTTGTTTGCGTATATCTTATTTTGTATATCCATTCAGTTAATGAACGTTTGTGCTATTTTTACTTTTTGACGATTCTGAACAGTGGTGCTATGAACATTCATGTAAAAGTTTTTGTGTGGACATAGTTTTCAGTTTCTGCCAACAAGTAGAATTACTGAGTCATATAACTATAACTTTTGGAGGTGGTGCCAAACCATTTTACAAAGCTGCTGCGTTGTTTTACATTTCCACCAGCGAAGTATTAGGGTCACAGTTTCTTTGCATCCTTACCAATACTTGTTATTATCTATGCTTTTGATTATAGCCATCTAGTTGGTATAAAGTGGTATTTCATTTTGATTTTGATTTTCATTTCCTTGATAATATTAATAATATTGAGAATTCTTTCATGCTCAGTATTTTCTTTGAGCATGTTTTCATGAGTGTTTTATATCAGGAACATTCTCTATTTGGTTATCTTTTTCCCTTGAGTTTGAACACTTTTTTCCTGTTGCATTATATTTTGAATAATATTGGATTATATGCTGGACATGTGAGTCCTATGTTATAGAAAGTCTGGATTCAGGTGTGTTCCTCCAACAAATTTGTGTTTTATTTTACTAGGCAATTACCTTGTCTGAACTCAAACTTATTATTTTCCTGTAAGTGGTAACATATGAAATCTCATTTTAGTTATTTTATCCTTAGCTGGCCTGGTTGGAATCTTCGTCACATATGTATGATTTTTGGGTCAGCCAGAGATGGGGAGAGGAACAATTCACACACAAAATTTGGGTCTCCCCTCTCTACCTGTTATTTCCCCATCACACATACTTTTGCATCTGTCTTAATTGTTAATTCTTACCTTGAATCAGTAAGAATATAGATTTCTAACTTTTTAAAAATGTGGCACTGGCTGAGGTTGTAAACTCACCTTTTTTTTTTAAGTATCACTCGCTCTTTATTAACTATTTGCTTTTTGTTTACTCTCCAGTTACTTTAGGTAGTTTTTAAAAATATTTTATCCAGAATTTATAGTCATTATGTTTGATAGGGCTGATTCAAAAATAGCTATTCAGCCATTATCAGAAACATAACCTCTTAAATATCTGTGATTTGTTTGGCATTTAAGACAAAATCTTTATCATTGGGGGATATTAAGTCTCATTCTTTGAATTCAAGGTCAGTTTAATTATTTCTGTCTGTTTATATCTCCCTGCAGCCAAATAGATTTAACTACTCTAGGAATATGGCCTTAGTTTACATGGATACCTTTTGGCACATAGGAAACTTTAGTTCACACTTAACTTTACATACAACTGTACTTATTGAAACTATAGGAAATTTTTTGGTTATTCCATAAAATTAACTGTAAGAAAGCTGTAAATATTATATGAGTATTTGTTAATATGTTTGAAGTTTATTTGTTTTATTAGTATTATTACTCTTAATAGCCCAACCAGTGGTTATATCAGTTATCTCTTTCTGAGGCCACTGGGGCTCTGGGGTAAGAAGCATTCCTGTTTTATTCCAAGTTCTATACTATTAGAAACTATCTCTTTCCTACCTATAATTGTCTTCATTGAACATAAAAAGATACCAGAGTGGGCTTGTGGTTAGATCTTAAATAAATGGCATATAAAAAGAACTATCTATGTAATTTTCTAAATAATTTTTGTAAAATACAAAATTCGTCATTCATTTCCACCTGCATTTAGGGTTCCATTAACTTCAAATGATGATGATGATGATGATGATGATGAGAAAGAGAAAGAGAAAATGCAATATGATGACAGTGCTATATCAAAGATATCACCTGATATTCCCTCTTCGGTATCAACAGGGCAACCTTTATCAAGTCAGTATGATTTGTAATTGTTATTTCTTAAAGAAAATAATCATAATATGTGTGGTTTAGATGATTCAGACATATTTTTTCTATTTTTGATATGTTTCCCAAAGGTGAGATTTTAAAAAAAATTTTAATATCAATATTAAAAAGTTATATTCATCAGACTTTTTTGCTTGAGGCCCATGGTTTATAAACAGTTAATAAGGTAGCTCTCTTATGTTATAGATTTGCTAACTTCCATCATTTAAAACTACTAGTGAAAAATTTAATTTTTATTGTATTTTTTTTTCTAAGATTTTATTTATTTATTCATGAGAAACATAGAGAGAAGCAGAGACACAGGCAGAGAGAGAAGCAGGCTCATCACCAGGAGACTGATGTGGGACTCGATCCCAGGAGCCTGGGATCATGACCCAAGCCAAAGGCAGATTCTCAACCGCTGAGCCACTACCCAGGTCCCCCTGAAAAATTTAATTTTTAAATAAACATGCTGATAAATATCAGATCCACAGTGGCCTAATGCTGTTATTCTGCGAGCAGTATTTAAAAATGAGTCAGCCTTGGGATCCCTGGGTGGCTCAGTGGTTTAGCACTTGCCTTGGGCCCAGGGCGTGATCTCGGAGCCCCGGGATCGAGTCCCACGTCGGGCTTCTGCATGGAGCCTGCTTCTCCCTCTGCCTATGTCTCTGCCTCTCTGTGTCTCTCATGAATAAATAAATAAAATCTTTTTTTAAAAAAATAGAGTCAGCCCAAAGAGCTTTTCTTGGTATCTTTTTAGTTTACAAATTGAAAGATGCCATATATTTATTTAGTTTCATCTTTTCCTTTTCATAGACAAAAAAAAAAAAAAAAAAAAAAAAATTGGAGGGACCTAAATAGATTTTGTTACTTTTTGAGGATCAAAGCCAAAGCAAAAACTTGAGCCTGGGTAATAGTTGAGCCAGAGGAAATGATGATACTTACGTTTTATTTACACAGTTATTTCTAAAATAATCCTTCAGGGGAGTCTGGCTTATGTATTTATCATAGATTTGCAGATTGGATTATAGAACCATAAGTATATTTGATTTAGAGCTTAGAATTGTTTTTCCTTTATAAAAATTTATGTGTGTATGTATAATTTATATAAACCTTAGGTGCCTGCTGATTGTCTTTCAATAGTAATACTTGTCAGACTTATCACTGTTATTTGGGTTCATTTGCTGGCCTCCTCTGACTTTAGAAATGTAAGTTAGTGGTTCTACCATCAGATGTATTCCACTCCACTGTTGGGGCCAAGGCAGAGTGAATTCTTAATATATATTGTCCATAAATACAATGTAAAATGTAACTTATGAATACTCTGGTCATTTCTACTTTATTTTTATCAGCATAGATTCTTTTTAAGTATCTGAACAGAATACACTATCAGGATCCTTTCTGTGAAACAGCTTGATTTTTACTGTTTGTTTAAAATAACAAATTCATTGTCATTACTTCTGAATTTTCTTTCCCTTTATTTTTTCCACTCAGACCAAAGTTCCGTTAGTTCTCTAATGAGTGAGATGAAAAATGCCCAGTCGATCAGCCACAGAAAGGAGAAGCCATCTCTCAGTAATGTAACCGAAAGGAAGAAACATGTATTATCTCAGGAATTAAATAATCCTGTCAGTCCTCATATGACAGATTTAGATCAACAACACATTTCAAGTCCAGAATTAAATTGGAATAATAAGATAAATTATCATACTAATGAAAAGAATATTGAAATGCAAGGAAACATCCAATGGCTTCCTGTCTCATCTGAGTCTACAAGCGAACCTACTGCAGAGTACAAGAATCCATTTCAAGGTAGTGATGACTTTCAGTTGCAGAAAACTGTGTATGATGCTGACATGGATTTAACTGCTAGTGAAATAAGCAAAATTGTTACAGTTTCAACGGGCACTAAAAATAAAAGCAATAAAAAATCAAATGATTGTGAAATAAAAACTTTCAGAAAAGTGAGGGATTCAAGCTCTGAAAAAAAGAGAGAAAGATCAAAGAGACCATTTAAAAATAGTTCAGATATCAATATCGAGGAAAAGATTGAAAATGGACCAGAAAAAAGATCAGTTATCTTGAATGGCAAAGGGGATTCAGACGATCCAAATTTTATGTTCAATACTGAGCAGCTGACTCAGTTGAACATACTGAAGAAAGTAACCCTTCATGATGACTTTGATCAAGATAAGAGACAAACTACACAGTGTAATAAAAAAAAGAAAATGCATGTAACAAATGAGCAAGAAGAAGCATACTCTTTCTCTCAAAGTTTAGATAAATTCCATCAGGAGAGTAAATTTAGTATGGGTCAGAGTTCTCTAGCTTGTCATAAAAGTAAAGCTTCTAGACAGACTGTGATTTCTAAGTTAGAAAATGATAACTTACTCTCAAACCAAAAGAATAAAGAAACCACTTCTGAAAACCCAGAAGTCACAAGTGAATTTCAAACAGCTGATCTTTCCACTAAAGATAATGAAAGTTTATATGATTATGAGGCCCAGAATATGTCAGATTTGAAAAAGCATGTCCCTGATATGCAGCCTGCTCAGCAAAATGAATCAAAAATAAATGAGAAGCTTAGGCAGAAAATAAATCGGAAGACAGAAATAATTTCTGAAACAAACCAAATATATAGGGATAGTGCTAAAGTTGTGCATGGCCCAGGAGAAGGTAACTTCTCCTTCCAAACCCAAGTGAATAAAGAAATTATTAGAAACCTAAAAGCTTCAGATGAGTTTCAAAAACCTGCTCTTTCCACCATTGATAATGGAAATTTATATAATTGTGAGATCCAAAATGTATTGGATTTGCAAAAGCAGATCACTGATGTGTACCCTGTTCAGCAAAATGAATCAAAAGTTCATAATCTTAGGCAGAAAGTAAATCGGAGGACAGAAATAATTTCTGAAGTGAATCATTTAGGTAATGATAAGAATGTGTATTGCCCAGAAAAGGGTAATTCTTTCTTCCTAAGCCAGAAGGATAAAGAAATCGTCCCTGAAAATCTAACAGACCCAAGTGAGTTCCAAACACCTGCCCTTTCTACCAAAGATAGTGGAAGCCTGTATGATTATGAGACTCAAAATGTTCTGAGAGTAGAAGAGCATGTCTGTGGTATGCAACCTGCTTGTCAGAATGAATCAAAAATAGGTAAGAAGCTTAGGCAAAAGGTATGTCAGAAGACAGAAATAATTTCTGAAATCAACCGAGTATATGAGAATGATGACAAAGGTACACATGACCCAGAAAAAGATAACTTACTTCCTCTTAACCAAAAGGAAAAAGAAATCATCCCTGAAAACCTAAAAGACTCAGATGAGCTTCAGAAAGCCGATCCTTCCAACAGAGGTGATAGGAACCTATGTCATTATGAGACTCAAAACATTTTGGGGGTGAAAAAGCATGTTACCGATATGCCACCTACAAAGCAAAATGAATCAAAAATAAATAAGAGGCTTAGGCAGAAAGTAAGTCGGGACACTGAAATAATTGTGGAAATGAACCGGGCAAATGAGTTTAAAAAAAAAGATATTCATGACCCAGAAGAAAGTAACTTCTTTTCTCTAAATCAAACAGGTAAAGAAACTATTTCTAAAAACCTAGAAGTCACAAGTGAATTACAAACAGCTTGTCTTCCCACTCCCAATAATGGAAATCTATATGATTATGAGGCACAGAATGTGTTGGGTTTGAAAAAGCATGTGACTGATAAGCAACCTTCTCAGCAAAATGAATCAAAAAATAAGAAACTTAGGCAGAAAGTAAATCAGAAGACAGCAATAATTTCTGAAAGGTATGAAATATATGGGGATAATGATAAAGATGTACAGGATCAAGAAAGCTATACAAAAGATCTTGCTTTTCAAGTAAATAAATCTAAACAAAGACTTGAATGCCAAAGTATTATCAGTGGATACTCTATGGAAATAGATAGTAATGAAAAGGAAAATTGTGACCAAGCTTCAAATCCTTATAAATTAGTTAAAAAGCATGGGAAAGAATCATCAGGCAAGTCAAAGATTTTGGCAAAAGGTAAAAACAAATGTATTTCACAGTTACCAGATTCTTTACAGACATCTGTCTCCTTAGAATCAGGTTTAAAATATATTACTAATGAAGCAGATTCTGATCCTGATAAGCACATGGACCTACAGGAGAATCTGAAGCAAAGCCCTACAACTCTGAATGAAAAAAGAGATAACCCCTTTGTGGAAGTGGTAAAAGAAGAAGAGTGCCAAGTCAGAAAAGTAAACAAAACATCATCTAAATCAAAGAAAAAGAAGATCATCTATCCTTCTTCAGATAGCCATAAGGTAATGCAGATAATATCTGACACTGACCCGGGAATATCAGTTGAATCTGGACAAGATGCTAAGGAAAAAATTTCAGAAAATGAGGAAGTTGTCAAAATGAAGCCAGAGTTTTACACAAAGACATTTCAATCTTTTTCTCAGGTATATTCACCTAACATACAAGATTCTTCCTTTAAGAGTGCTCATGAGGATTCAGTCCCTCTGAGTATTTCTCCTAGTAAAAATTTGATGATAAAAGAAAATTTTGCCCTGGAGAGCTCACCAATCTTTCAAATAAGTGGTGATGTACATGAGAAGATGAAAGGGATGAAATTCAACCAGAGAACACAAAAATCAGGAATAGGTAGGTTAATGGCTGAAATGATCAAGTTTTAGAAGTATTTTCTTTTTTCAAACCAGCAAAGTAGTATTTTGTTATAACTGATATTTTTATGGAGTTAAAAACAGTATTTAGCTGTGTAACCTGGTATATAGAAACTACAAAAATTTTAAAGAAAGTGTACTATTTTAGGAAAGATAGCAGAGTAGTGTCTTGGATATTTAAAACCTAAAAAACACATTTGGCCTTTACCACAAAGTTGTCTGATTTGGAGTTTTAGAGGATTAAAAAATCAGTAATATCAACTCCCTTTCCTCAGAATGCATGTTTCAAAATAGCAAACAACAAATAGATGGTAAATGTGATAAATGCTCTAATAAAAGCATACATGTGCTAACACATATATTGGGAGTGATTTGGACAAGAGGACATGAAATATGTAGCATTTTAGGCCCTAAAGGATAGGTAGGATTTTTATCTTTAGTGTTTACTTTTTATTTTCTCCCAGTTATTAAAATAATACTCATTGCAGAAAATGGAAAGTAGAAAATCAGGAAATTGTAGGAAAAACAATCACCCAGAAGAACTGCAGTCAGCATTTTGGCATGTGCATACAGAGTTCAATCTATGGAATTTAAATATATGCCTGAAGTCATGCTGTATGTAACATTACTTATCCCATTTTTTCCCCTTATACATCCAAAGGATATTCTCTCATTATTAGAAATTTTATGACGTTGGACTTTCCCATATCAGTCAAAATTTTCTACTGGGTGACTTAACATTTGAATATATATGTATGTAGAATACTAGAAATTTTTTCCCATTTTGAGAAATAATTGACATTACTGTATAACTTTAAGGCATACAGCATGATGATTGGATTTACATGTATTATGAAATGGTTACCACAGCAGGTTCAGATAATATCCGTCATGTCATATGGATACAGTAAACAGAAAAGAAGAAAAAAGCTTTCTCCTTGTGATGAGAACTCCTAGGATTTACTCTCAACTTTTTTTTTTGAGAGAGAGGGTGTGGGGTTGAGGAAGAGAGGGAAAGGGAGAAAGAGAATCCATCCTAAGCAAGCTCCACACCCAGCAAGGAGCCCAGTGTGGGGCTTGATCTCACAACCCTGAGATCATGACCTGTGCCTAGTCAAGAGTCAGATGCTCAGCTGAGCCACCCAGGCGCCCCCTCTTAACTTTCTTATATATCATAAAGCAGTGTTAGCTGTAGTCATCAGGTTGTACATTGCATCCCTAGTACTTATTTATCTTATGATTGGACGTATGTACCTTTTGACTGCTTTCCTCTTATTCCCCCTTTCTCCACCCTCTGTCACCTCTGGTAATCACAAGTCTGATCTCTTTTTCTGGGTTTGGGTTTTTGGTTTTTGGTTTTGATTTTTTTGTTTTGTATTGTTCCCTGATGTAAATGAGATCCTACAGTATTTTTCTGTGTATGACTTATTTCACTTAACATAATGCCTTCAAGATCCATCTGTGTTATCTCAAATAGTAGGATTTCCTCATTTTTTTATGTCTGAGTAATATGCATATAATATTAATCTACATGTACACACATGCCCCAACTTCTTTATCCGTTCATCCATCCATGGACACTTAGATTGTTTCTATGTCTTGACTATACATAACGCTGCTATGAACATGAGGGTACAGATATCTTTTCAAGTTAGCACTAGGATTTTGATAAGGCTATTCCACGTAAAATGAATACTAAAGCAAAAGTGCAAAAATCCAGAGTTCTAGTACATGATAGAGGACTGGTCAGCCATCTTGCATCTCTGTTCCTCATGGTACCTTTCATAGAGTAAGCAATCGATACAAATGTTGAATGAATGTGTAGTAATTTGTATGATTCTGTGACTAGAGTTGACCTATAAAGAATTTTTATCAGCCTATATGTGATTTCAGAATAAAAATGTTATAATCTACTTTGATAGTTTAAAATTTTAAGTCTCTTTTCCCCTCATTTTGAGGAGAAAAACTTATTCACAAATAATTTCATTGCTTTTATAGTATTTAAAATTATAGCTTGATTATTGTTATATTTAAAAATGTGCTACCAGCAATTTGTAAACCACTATATCCCATATCTATTTCTACATAGAGATATCCCATATATCCCACATTTATAAGTATTTGTGAAAATAATATTCTTTGCAGGCTGTAGAACACTACAGGACTTGACAAATACCAATTTTGTTTCAAATAATGCTGTTAAAGCTGAAAATAAGTCAGAAAATCCATCTTTAGAACCACCAAGCCGGAGAAGAAGGTGTACTCCTCTTTTTTTAAAGGAGCCAAATCTCAAAAGGTAAGTATTTCAGTGATATTAAAGTGATTTCAGTGTGATATTATAAACTATGTGCTTTAAAAGAAATTCCTGCCTGATGAGTTAGTATTTGAACACTTCTCAATATCGGTATATTTTTGACATACAATAATCACAGTATAATCTGGGTAAGATTTGAAGAAATGTCTTCTTTTATTCTTTAAACGGGCTTTGTAAAAAAACTTTGTTGCCTATGATTTGCAAACCACTATTTCTATGTCTCCTGTCTTCATTTGTACTCTTCCTTGTTCCCTAGAGGAATTCAAAGTGGCTTATTTGTTCTTTGGCCTTAAAGAATAATAGTCTTTTTATTTCTCTTTTTTAAAATTTCAAACACAGGGTGCCTGGGTGGCTCAGTCAATTAAGTGTCCAACTCTTAATTTTGGTTTCGGTCATGATCTCAGGGTCATGAGACCGAGCCCCAGTTGGGCTCCGTGCTCAGCGGAGAGTCTGCTTGAGATTCTCTCTCTCCCTCTGCCCCTACGTGTCCCCATGCGTGTATGTACTCTTTCCCTCTCTCTAAAATAAATAAATCTTTAAAAAATATATCAAACCTCAACAAAGGGAAAATAGTACTCTTCCTACTTATCCATCCTGAGCTTCAACTGTTACCAGTATTTTGCCTTATATATTTTATCTATCCTTTTTTGTTGTAGTATTTTTGTTGTTGTTGTTGTTGTAGTATTTTTATTTTTTTTTATTTTTTTTTATAAATTAATTTTTATTGGTGTTCAATTTACCAACATACAGAATAACACCCAGTGCTCATCCCGTCAAGTGTACCCCTCAGTGCCCGTCACCCATTCACCCCCACCCCCCGCCCTCCTCCCCCTCCACCACCCCTAGTTCATTTCCCAGAGTTAGAAGTCTTTATGTTCTGTCTCCCTTTCTGATATTTCTCACACATTTCTTCTCCCTTCCCTTATATTCCCTTTCACTATTATTCATATTCCCCAAATGAATGAGAACATACACTGTTTGTCCTTCTCCGGTTACTGTGGCCAAGTTCAAAAAGGGTGTTGCCTGAGTTCTCCTCCGGGATTTTGATGGAATCTTGTCTCACATTTAGATCTTTCATCTATTTTGAGTTTATCTTTGTGTATGGTGCAAGAGAGTGGTCCAGTTTCATTCTTCTGCATGTGGATGTCCAATTTTCCCAGCACCATTTATTGAAGAGACTGTCTTTCTTCCAGTGGATCGTCTTTCCTCCTTTATCGAATATTAGTTGACCATAAAGTTCAGGGTTCACTTCTGGGTTCTCTGTTCTGTTCCATTGATCTATAAGTCTGTTTTTGTGCCAGTACCACACTGTCTTGATGAACACAGCTTTGTAGTACAACCTGAAATCTGGCATTGTGATGCCCCCAGATATGGTTTTCTTTTTTAAAATTCCCCTGGCTGTTTGGGGTCTTTTCTGATTCCACACAAATCTTAAAATAATTTGTTCTAAGTCTCTGAAGAAAGTCCATGGTATTTTGATACGGATTGCATTATACGTGTAAATTGCCCTGGGTAACATTGACATTTTCACAATATTAATTCTGCCAATCCATGAGCATGGAATATTTTTCCATCTCTTTGTGTCTTCCTCAATTTCTTTCAGAAGTGTTCTATAGTTTTTAGGGTATATTTTGAGAACCATTTGAATGGTAAATGGTTCTCCAACCTTTTATTTTCAGGTTGTAGGTGTCCTTCTGTCTAAAATGAGTCTCTTGTAGACAGCAAATAGATGGGTCCTGCTTTTTTATCCAGTCTGAAACCCTGCGCCTTTTGATGGGGTCATTAAGCCCATTCACGTTCAGAGTTACTATTGACAGATATGAGTTTAGTGTCATCATGATATCTATTTAGTCCTTGTTTTTGTGGATTGTTCCACTGAACTTCTTAAAGGGGAGTTTTAAGAGTCCCCCTTAAAATTTCTTGCAGAGCTGGTTTGGAGGTCACATATTCTTTCAGTTCCTGCCTGTCTTGGAAGCTCTTTATCTCTCCTTCCATTTTGAATGAGAGCCTTGCTGGATAAAGTATTCTTGGTTGCATGTTCTTCTCATTTAGGACCCTGAATATATCCTGCCAGCCCTTTCTGGCCTGCCACGTCTCTGTGGAGAGGTCTGCTGTTACCCTAATATGAAAGTCAGGGACTTCTTGTCTCTTGCTGCTTTAAGGATCTTCTCTTTATCTTTGGAATTTGCAAGCTTCACTATTAAATGTCGAGGTGTTGAACGGTTTTTATTGATTTTAGGGGGGGATCTCTCTATTTCCTGGATCTGAATGCCTGTTTCCCTTCCCAGATTGGGAAAGTTTTCAGCTAGGATTTGTTCAAATACATATTCTGGCCCTCTGTCCCTTTCGGCGCCCTCGGGAACCCCAATTAAACGTAGGTTTTTCTTCCTTAGACTGTCATTTATTTCCCTTAATCTGTCTTCATGGTCCCTTAATTGATTGTCTCTTTTTTCCTCAGTTTCCCTCTTTGCCATTAACTTGTCTTCTATGTCACTCACTCGTTCTTCCACCTCGTTAACCCTCGTCGTTAGGACTTCTAGTTTGGATTGCATCTCATTCAATTGATTTTTAATTTCTGCCTGATTGGATCTAAATTCTGCAGTCATGAAGTCTCGTGAGTCCTTAATGCTTTTTTCTAGAGCCACCAGTAGCTGTAGAATAGTGCTTCTGAATTGGCTTTCTGACATTGAAGTGTAATCCAGATTTTGTAACTCTGTGGGAGAGAGGGCTGTTTCTGATTCTTTCTTTTGAGGTGAGGTTTTCCTTCTAGTCATTTTGCTCAGTGCAGAGTGGTCAAAAACAAGTTGTATTGGAACACGGGGGAGTATCACTGGTCCGTCCAGCTGGTCTTCTGGGGGAGGGGCCTGCTGTGCTGATTTTCAGGTGTTAGCACTTGGGGGAGCTGCTCTGCCCCTGCCTGCTGCCGGGCTCAACGGGGGTTGTTTACCCCGTGAGGCCCCAGGAGGAACAGCAGCAGTTGCTATGGCAACTCTGGAAGCCTGGATTTAGCCTCCGCAGGAACTACGGGGCTCGGGGCTCTCGGTTCTCTGTCCGCAGGGCCTGGAGGCTCCGGGGCGGGGCCGCTGATCTGCTCAGCTCGGGGCAGGAGCGTCCTCGCTGTCCTGGGCCCTCCCGGCCTCTGCCTGTCCCGGGGGAGGCTGGATCCTGGGCTGTGTCCCGGCGCCCTGTGCTCCGGGGCCTGCGCTGTTGGATTCGCGCTCCCGCCCTGCAGCTCCCTCCCTGGAGCCGCTCCCGAGCCCCTCCGAGCTGCTCCGGTCGGTCCCGCCGTGCCGCTGCAGCCCTTAGGGAGCTCGGCGCACTCTCCCGGGGCGCAGGTGTCTGTTAGTGTCCCAGGGAGCCCGAGGGCATCCCCACTCTCCTGGGTCCTGCTCCAACTCCCTGCGAGCCCCTTTCCGCCCGGGAAGGTTGGTGCAGCTCCTGCTCCTCCGGGACGGGGCTCTCCTGTCCTGGGGACACTCGCCCCGGCCCTAGCCCGGCTCCTCGCGGGGCTCCTCCCCCTCGGAGGCCTTTTGTTTCTTTATTTCTTTTTCCCCGTCTTCCTACCTTGATAGAAGCGCGGACTCTTCTCACTGTAGCATTCCAGCTGGTCTCTCTTTACATCTCAGGCCGAATTCGTAAGTTTTCAGGATGGTTTGAAGCTTATCTAGGTAATTTGGTGGGGACAGGTGATTTGGGGACCCTGCTCTTCCGCCATCTTGCCCCTCCCCTGTTGTAGTATTTTTAAAACAAATCCCTAATATTGGGTCATTTAATTCCAAAAATACTTCTGTGTGTATCTCTTTTAAAAAGGAACTTCTTAACAAAACTAGATAACAGTAATCACTCAATTATCTGGCAACAATGAATTAGCAACAATTTCTTACTGTCAACTACCCAGTAGCCAATCCCTATTCAAATTCCCTTAATTATTTAAAAAAAATGTCCAAATGCCTTTTACATGTGTTCTATGGAAAATCTCACTTTTTTTAAAGAATAAATGAAGGAGCCTGTTTTGCAGAAACCAATCATATTTTCAAAAAGAGAGAAAACTATCCTTAAATTTTCTTATCCTTTGCATTGTGTCAGTACTTACTTCTTTTATAAGATGAAAGGCATTGATGGTTCTGACAGATATTTTGAAGCAATAACAGGTATGGAGCACTGCTAGTGGGAAAGCCAAAGGATACAGCTATTTTGCAAGACAGCTTGGTGGTCTTACAAAATTAAGGTACCCTTACCATACAGTCCAGCAGTCACACTCCTTGGTCTTTACCCAAAGGAGAAAACATGTCCACACAAATATCTGCACATG
Source organism: Nyctereutes procyonoides (assembly GCF_905146905.1). Taxonomy (NCBI): domain Eukaryota; kingdom Metazoa; phylum Chordata; class Mammalia; order Carnivora; family Canidae; genus Nyctereutes; species Nyctereutes procyonoides. Next base: position 9,665,540 of record NW_026575132.1, read on the forward strand.
GATATTTATGGCAGCTTTATTCACATTACTAAAACCAGTAAGCAACCAAGATGTCCTTCAGTGGGTGAATGGAGAAATAAACTATGATATATCTAGACAATGGAGTATTACTCAAAGCTAAAAAGCATTGAGGTACCAAGCTATGAAAAGACAAGGAGGGCCATAAATACAGTTTACTAAGTAAAAGAAGCCAATCTGAGAAAACTACTTATTGTATAATTCCAAGTATATGACATTCTGGAAGAGGTGAAGCTATGAAGACAGGAAAAAATCACTGTTATCTGGTAGGGATAGGGGAGACAGATGAATTAGGTAGAACATGGAGGATTTTTAGGGCAGTGAAAATACTCTGATATTATGATGATAGATACATGTCATTACACATTTGTCCCTACCCTTAGAATGTACAATACCAAGAGGGAACCCTAAGTACACCATAGGCTTCAGCTAATTGTGATGTGTTAGTGTGGATTCATCCTTGATCCAGTATATACAATGCCTGTGAGTAATTGACAGTGGGGACGGCTGTGTACAGGTAAGGGCAGAGGGCATGGGGGAAATCTCTGTACCTCCCTCTCAATATTATTGCAAACCTAAAACTGCTCTAAAAAAAATAAAGTCTTAAAACACACACACACACACACACACGATAGCAATACAAAGGAGGGTAAAACAGAAACAAAATGAAATAAAAGATCAAGTGGTTTTTTAAAAAAACAACTGTCAAGCTGTAATTCACATACCATACCTATCATCATAAAACTTCAGAAAGAAACCCCATGCCCTTTGTGTGTCGTTCCCATACCCACCACCCTGCCCCCAGCCCTAAGCAACTATTCACCCACTTCCTATCTCAATAGATTTCCCTGTTCTGGATATTTCATATGAATGGAGTCATGTAATATGTGGTCTTTGTGACTGTCTTCTTGCAGTTACCATATGTTTCTAGGGTTTATCCGTTCATTATATATATCAGTATTTCATTTCTTTTTAGGACTGAATTAAATTCTGTTATATAGATAATAACCACATTTTGTTTATCCACTTGTCTGTCAAAGGATGTTTGGTTGTTTCCATCTTTTGGTTATTATGAATAATGCTGTTATATCATTTGCAAGTCTTTGTGTCTACATAGGTTTTCTTTTCTCTTGGATATATGCCTCCTTATGGAATTCCTGGGTCATATGGTAACTCTGTTTAATCATTTGAGGAACTGCTTAGACTATTTTCCAAAGCTGCTGTCATTTTACATTACCACCAATGATGTATGACGGTTCTGATTTCTTTAATTCCATGCCAACACACTTGTTATTATTTGGCTTTTTGATGATTCTAACCATACTAAGTGGGTGTAAAGTAGTATAGAAAGTTTTGACCTGAGCTCTCTGATGACTGATGATGTTGAGCATCTTTTCATGTACTCATTGGCCATTTGTGTATCTTCTTACACAAATGTAAGAGTGTAAGGCTCAGTCAGTTAAGTGTCCGAGTCTTGATCTCAGGTCAGGTCATGATCTCAAGGCTGTGAGTTCAAATCCCGAATTGGGCTTCACGCTGGCAGGAAGCGAAGGAAGAAAGGAGGGAGGTAGAGAGGTCAGTCTATTCAGATCTTTTTCCCTTTTTTAAATTGGTTGTCTTTTTTTTTTTTATTGAGTTGAGAGTTAAATTTTTTTATATTAATCTAAACTTAGACTTAGCAAAGAGTTATAAAAATAGCACAAAGGTTCCTCTCCCAGCTTTCCCTTATTTTAGCACCTTACCCACAGTACAATGATCAAAATTGGAAAATTAGCATTGGTATAATACTATTAACTAAACTATAGATGTCCATTAACATCTTTTGCTGTTTTAGAATCCTATCCAGGATCCCACCTTGCATATCGTTGTTTCTTCTTAGCCTCCTCCATCCTATGACAGTTCTTCATTTCTTCCTTTCCTTTTATGACTTTGACACTTTTGGAGACTATTGGTCAATTATTTTGTAGAATATCCCTCAGTTTTGTCTGATGTTTTTTCTTTTTTTGTGTGTGTTTGATTTTTTTTTCATCATTACAAAGCAGTTATGCATTTTTGGCAAGAATTCTACAGAAATGGTGTGCCGTTTGCATCATTTTAAGGGGTTTATCATGTCAGGATGTCTCAATAATGTTAACTTGGATCACTTGATTGAGGACCATGGTGTCTACTGGGCTTTTTTCACAGTAAATTACCATCTTTTCCTTTATAGTTAATGGACACTGGGGGATCTTATTTGTCACCATGCATCCTATTTTTCGTCAAACATTTGCTTGCTAATTTTAGCATCCATTGATGGATCTTGCCTGCAACAGTTATATTTCTGCCTAATAGTGGCTTTCTGTTTCTCTCTTTCCTTCAACATTTATTAGAATTCTGTAAGGAAGAGCTGTCCTTTCTCTCTCCTTCCTTCCTTTCCTCCCTCCCTCCCTCCCTTCCTCCTTCCGTTAGTTAGTTAGTTAGTTAGTTAGTTAGTTAGTTAGTTAGTTAGTTAGTTGTGTTTATTCTATCAGTTAAAATCTAATACTATCAATAGTTATTCCATTGCCCAGATTATTCCAGCTTGGCAATTAGGAGTTCCTTCAGGGTGGCTTCCTTCTGTGTTCTTTCAACAAGACTTCATAATATTTTGAGCACTTCCTTCTTTTCTGACACAAGATGTTCCAGGCTTATCTTAGTGTTTTTCCTGCCCCAGCCACCAAATCAGGTACTTTTGCAAAGAACCCAGTTCCCCTGAAGAATTGTGTTTAGAAACCAAGATCTGGGCATTAGTTATTTGTACTATGTATATAGTGTTATATTAGCTATTGCTGCACAACAGTTGTTATCTATAAACCTAATAGCCCAAAACAACATCCATTTATTATCTTTCCATTTCTGTGGGCCAGGAATCTGGACTAGCACACTGAATTAGGTACTCTATGGCTCAGGCCATGATCCTGGGATCCGGGATTGGAGATCAAGTCCTCCCTGCGTGGAGCCTGCTTCTCCCTCTGCCTTTGTCTCTGCCTCTCTCTCTCAGTCTGTGTCTCTCATGAATAAATAAATAAATCACGCAAGTATATTTCCTTGTAGTTACAGGACTGAGGGCCCCAGCTTCTTGCTGTTGGCTAGAGGCTATCCTCAACTCCTAGAGGCCACTCTCAGCTCCTTGCCAAGTGGGCCTCCCAAAATGGCTACTTATTTCAAAACTAGCTAGAAAGTCTCTAGAGAAAATCCTTTAGCAGATAGATTACTATAAAATGAAACGTAATCTTAGAAGTGAGACATTCTATCACCTTTGCTATCTTCTATTGGTTAGATTGAGTCACACAGTTCCTTAAAGAGGCAGTTATACAAGAGCATGAACACCATCCTGAGTGTGGTGGCAGGGATCCTTCTTAGGGTCTGGCCACCACCACCAATACCAGGGGATATTGCTGTTAGTTAGGTCCTCTCAGCCGACAGAGCTAGGAAACATACACATGCATACTAATCCATGCATACACACACTTTTATATTTCTCTATCTGTATATTAAGTAGAATCCGTGATGAGTTCATATATTGATAACCTCTGATTCAAAACTACAGCGTTCATTTTTGCTTTACTTATTCATAATTTCTTCATCAGTGAGAAGGCTGCCTCTCATTATAAGGAAACAAAAGCCAAACCCCACCTCACCCCCACCCCCCAAACATATCTATTAGCTAGAAGAGAAGAAGAAAGCAAGCTCTTATCAGAGACTGAATGAGAGCAGGAACACAGAAAAGGTAGGTGGACTCTGAGACTGGCTTTTGCCTGAAGGCATTTACCAAACGAGGTGAACCTAAGTATTGAATTCACAGTATTATGGGGCTGGGGCAGAAGGTATATCCCAGGGTTTAGCTAAAATAAAGTCTAATAGTAGATCACCTTCAATAAAGTTGAGCTACCCTCTCAGTAGGAGAGCAAACTAAAAATAACCTTCCCATCAGCTTTTTTAAGCCCCAGGAAATAATTCTGGCACTGAATTGAGAAGGAAAGAAATCTTCTGAGAATTCATAATCAAAATCAAACTCTCATGCATTGCAGCTGGAATTTACAATTATCTGGAAGTCACAGAAAACCTTAAGCTGAAAATTTATATTAGTCCATGAATTGTAGTGCCCCCTGTTGTCCATCAGAAGCAAATGCAAATATTTTCTAGAGTTCTTCTCAGTCCTCAACAAATTTTCCACAGGTTGAATTCCCAGGGAAATAAAACAGATCACAGTAAACAAACAGGTACCAGCAGAAACAACTGATAGAATTAGATACAGAATGTAAAGTGTGAGTATTTAATGTTTCAGTGAAGGAGAGACTTGGAAATGAATAAAGGTGTTTAGAAAAACACCTTTACTATGAAGAAAAGCAAGGAAGAGATGAACACAGTTCAGGATAGCAGTTACTTGTTGGGGAACAACAGGGACATGATCAGAAAGGGGCACACTTGAGGCTTCTGAGGTGTGGTAGTATTTTATTTCTTACCTAGGTGATAAGCACATCATTTAATTACTGTTTTTAAGTTGTACATTTTCATATATTCTATGTATGCTGAAGTTCATAATAAAAAGGAAATATATAGTAAAACATAAAAATCTAAGCTGGTCAATTTTTCTTAAACCTTATTTTATAATTCCTACTATCATAGAGTATTCCAGATATATGATGCATCAATTTTCTTCTCCATGCTTCATAGCAAAAGCATCACCTTTGAGTTGTTAGTATTTTTCATCTTCCTTTTTTTTTCCTACTTTGCAGGAAGATGAGAAGATAAGATGTATTTATGGATTCTGGTTTTTTTTAATTCAAACCATACCAAGTCAAAACAGGGATATAACAAGATTCCAGAAGATGAGATGAATGCACGATGGAAGCTTTTTTCTGCTCCTCCTTTTCATGAGTATTAATTTATCCATTCTTATGTTTACATATATGTGTTTAAGATAGCTATTTTGTAATATTAAACTTCTGAAGTCATTTGGTCATCCTATAACTTATCTTCCTGTTTTTGTAAGCTTCTTTCGACCTGACAGCCTTTGACTAAGTAAAAGCTGTTAACCTTTTAACCAAATAAAATGTGTTGTAAATATTTTTGCATTGGTTATCTTGTTGCATACCAAGCTATCTTGTTTTGTTGTGTTTTTAAACCATCCAATATATTTGAACACCTAGAAGATTTTAAAAGCTGCCTTGTGCCCTTGGCCAGTTTTCTGGGACCCTTCCTTCTTACACCTCAGAATTACCTGTTAGGTATCAGTTTCTGTATTATTTCCATTCTGTGTAATCTGATGACTTGACTGAGGGGCTTAACCTTTCAGGCTCTTTTAAATTTGGTTTTTCTAACTTTATTTTAAAAATCACTTACTATACTAGTAGAAAGTAAGAAATCCTATTCAGATCTGATAAGATCAATGAACATAACTTACTCTGTTCAAGTGACAAGTCAAATTCTATTGTGCCTAGGTAGAAAAGCTTGCTTAGATAATGTCTGACAAATGAAAGGGTAGACTCAGTGTTTTTAAAAAACACTTCAGATTATCCTGGGGCAGACTGTCCCAGGACCAAACTTTGAGGAACTGCTGTAGGAGTGCAAAGTCCCATGGAACTTACTCAAAATGTTGACAATGTGGGTTGAATGGAGAAGCCTTCTTAAAGGAACAGTTTATACAATGATTAAGAGCTTGGCACCCTGACAGTCTTTGTTCTCTTTCCTGCAGACCTATTACTTGGAGACTATGGACCTCCTAGAGTTACTCTCCAGTATTACATTTTTTTTCCTATTGCTTATTTCTATTTTTCCTCCTTGCAAATTGTTTTTCAATTTATGTAGCCAAATTTATCAACTTTTATTGCTGGTGGAATTTGGTCACAGTAAAAAACTATTTTCCTACTTCCAAACATTTACCCATGGTTTCATTGTGTTCTTACATTTAAATTTCTGACTCATGTGGATTTTTTTCTATTATATGGGATATGAATGCAATTCCAACCTTTTTCCAAATGATTCCCCATTAATTAGAAGGTCCATGTTTCCCACTATTGATTTGAAATGCCACCCTTTTTTATGTTGTATTTCCATGTGCACTTAAATTTATTTCTCCATTTTCTGTTTTATTAGTCTGTGTGTGTGTTTATGCCCCACTATCATCCTCTCTAGACGTTAGGGGGAGTTTCAAAGTTTCCCTCCTAGAACTTTTACATACTTCTTAATAAGTTTATGCTTAGGTATTTTATTTTTTTTCTTGGTAACATAAATGGGACCTACCCTTTGATTCTCTTACCTAATTATTATTTGCATATATGTGTTGATTATTGATTTCTGTATGTTAATTATACCCATTGTTTGTAGTACTTTCCAGACATATGTCCTGAAAACTAAGCTATCTTTTACCTCTTTTTTTTTCCTTCCAAATCTTATTCCTCTCATTGCTTTCTTTTGTCTAGTTAATTGTATGCCTGCTACGTTAAGTAGCATGTTAAATGGTAGTGAGAAGACTAGGTATCCTTGTATTGTTACTGATTTTCATGGGAATGCCTCTGGTTTTATCCTAATAAGTAAGATACTGGATTTTGAGCTGGTTATGTATAATTCATAATCACATTAAAATATTGCCTATCAATTATTTTATTGAGTGTTTTTTGTAAAAATCGCGCATGAGTGTTGAATTTTTGTCAAGTGACTTCTGGCATAGATAGAGATTGTATGAGTCAGGGTCTAGCCAAGAGAGAGACCACACTTATTTTATAAATTGTTAGCCACATATTAGAGAGCTAAACAAGAGCTAAAAAGGCAAAAGGGACCACTCTAGTGTCATAGAGGAAGTAACTATGGGAGGTATCTCAGGGGCTGGGGAACAAAGAAAAAAGGATGGAATTTCTGAAAGCTGAAGGCTTGGAGAAAGTTCCAGGGTTCAGGGCAGGTGTACAGGGGGCAGTGCTGTTTCCCTTGAGAGTGGTGACAGGCCTGGCCTGATAATGTGGAAAAGCTGCATACTGGACTCACCTGTTGTTTCTGAAGTCACTCATTCCTGCAAGGGTGGGTCATTCCTGTGATGATGCTGGCAGGAGCAAGAAGCAAATGGGAAGGAACACGTTTCTTCCCCCCTCCACCCCCCCACCCCCACCTGCAGTTTGCTTCTATCTCTTCATATTGCCAAAGACTGAAAGGGAGCCTGGCAAACCTAAAAATGGGGTTTGCAAAGGCCTGGCTTTAACAAAGTGGAGTGAGATGTGGATTTGAAGCTGACACATAACAGCTTAATAATTAGTACCATGATATGTGATGATTCTCCTTTGATATATTCATAGAACAAACTATATTCACTTAATTTGTTAATACTATAACATTCTTAACTTTCATGGAATAAATTCCACTTTTTAGTATGTGCTAGCGATTGTCTCTCACCTCCAAGCCCATCTCTACAATTTGCTATGTGATGCTGGAACTCTACAAATCATATATTTTCTTTGCTAGATGACCTTTTAAGCTTCTTTCAAACAAGGGATGATAGAAACAAAATCAGAAAGAGGGGACAGGACTTGCTGTTCCTTGTTTGCCTGCTTTACCTATCAGCGTCACCTCAGCCATGGTGATGTACTCCGGGGCAGCAGTTGGTTTGTCACCAGTTGGTTTAGCATTCCTAGAACCGGCCTCATTACACCCCCATGGAGGTACTAGCACTCCTTGGGCCCTGCCCTCTCATAGGCCTCAGGCCTCGCTCCTCAGAGAGTCTCCTTCAGGCTCCCAACGTGTCACAGCCATCTGTGCCACAAGCCATCTTTGAGAAGAGTTCCTACTCCTGGATGCTCTTTATTTCCTAGCTCCTGAAGTATTAAACAGTGGCTGAGCAGTGGCCTCTTCCTCAGTCGCCGAGGTTCTACTTTCCAGTAATCCAAGCCTCTTCCTCTTATTACCCAGCTGGTTCCTGGGTACCTTGATGGAGGGAGTGCAAGATGATACAAACTTTATAGAAAAGATTTTGACAGTATCTAGCACAATTATACAGGCATACACAATCATACAACCCTGTAGTCTCACTTTTAGGAAACTAATGAAAATTTTCTTGAAAAAATACAAAACTTTCACAGGCTCCTGGGTGGTTAAGTTGGTTGAGTGTCCAACTCTTGATTTCCGCTCAGGTCATGATCTCAGGGTCATGAGGTCAAGCCCCACATCAAGCTCCACATTCAGCAAGAAAGAATTCTGCTTGGAATTTTCTGTCCCACCACTCTGCCCTTTCTCTCTCTCTCTCTCTCTCTCTCTCTCTCTCTCTCTCTCTCCCTCTCTCTAAAATAAATACATCTTTAAAAAAATGTTTCACTCTGTATCGTTTGCAACAGCAAAAATGGAAAAGGAATAATCTAAGTAACATCACTAGAAGACAGCTAACTCGAAAACCAACTGAAATGAATGAAAAAAGCTATCAAATTGGTGACAAACACTCAAATCTTACAAAAGGTATTTTGAATTTGTATCTTTATTAGGGTATAGTCTAAGGGTAAAAAGAACTATCACAAAATCTTAAACTTTCATTTACTAGTCTCATTGCTGATATAATATTGATGCAGCTACTTTGAAATCTAAGGACAGATTAAAGCTATTAGATTTCAGAATCTTGCAGAAACTTCATAATCTGGTTGCAGAATCAAACTCTGTAATCTTAAATCTCAATTAGAAATATTAGCGTGAACTCGTGCTTTTTCCACTTTAAAAAAAGTTATGAATGGTCTAGCTCTGTCCACTAATGATGTCTAGAAACAGTGACAACTAAGTAGCAATGAGTACTTCTAGCATCTAGATTGTGGTTTCTAAATACTATTTCCCGTCACAGAAACCAGGGCTCTTTGGAGAAATTGCTGATTCCTAGTTTGCAAAAGGATATAAACAAGGTGAGCCAGGGATGTCTTGTTCCAGAAAACAAGGACATTGTTAAAAATGAATGTGAACATATCAAAAAGACACGAGTTCCAATTTGAAGGTGCTTCCATTGGTCTAAGATGGGACAAACTGAACATTAGTATGAAAGATTGTAACTGATTAAAACACATTATACAAAAGTCACAAATTCATAATGATACTCAAAAGAAACAAAAACATTGGATGCTCTGAAAATGTGTAAAAGAAAATAATAAAGATGTATTTTGCCTTTCAGGTATTAATTCTATTTGTGCATAGTCAATGGTCTCGTGAATAGTGATACTTCTGTTCAAAACGATCTCAGCTGAAGAATGCTGAAGGAATGTTAGAATTAGGAAAATTACTATTTTGTGACTCCTAATAAAATAACTGCTTCAGACAGTGGTCAGCAACGGTTGGCAAAACCACGAGATGAGATGTTGATGGAGAAATTCATTAGGAAGAGATAACCCATCGAACCCACCGATCAATCTTAGCATCATTAAGAATGAGACAACTGGGGACGCCTGGGTGGCTCAGTGATTGAGCATCCGCCTTTGGCTCAGGGCGTGATCCCAGGATCCGGGATCCAGTCCCACATCAGGCTCCTTGCAGGAAGCCTGCTTCTCCCTCTGCCTGTGTCTCTGCCTCTCTCTCTCTCTCTTTCTCTGGGTGTGTCTCATGAATAAATTATTAAATAAAATCTTAAAAAAAAAAAAAGAATGAGAACTGGACATCGTAAGCCTCCTGGTGTGCTGCAATGCAAAGTGTATGGCGCCACCTGCGAAGTATTCTTATTACCTCCCCAACTCCAAAATGGAACTGGAATTTAATCAAGGCTTTAGATTGATAGGCATGATGTGATTTGAAATTTGGGTCCAGTAGCAAATGGCCAGGAAAGAATTCTTAAGACGTTTTTAGTACAAAAAGGTGATTTTATTATTGCATGAGGACAGGATCTGTGTGCAGAAAGAGCGGCACCTGCGAATGTGAGCAGCGACTGACTATATACTTTTTAGTTTGTGGAGGGAGGCGGGTAGAGAGATCTAAGTTTCTAAGGGATTTCTGTATGCTGAAAGCAGGGTTTTACAGGACCTTGAAGATTTAGCTATTGTCAAGGTTGCTTTTAGTCTAACAGAATATAAACATTGGGGCATTAAGGCAGCCATGACTCCTTGAGGAATGTCAGGCTCTGCACGTCTCAGGTATCTATCAGTATGCTGCAAGCTGTAAGGAGATTTAATTTAAGCCACATTTCTCTTGCTTTGTTTGAGCAAGAGAACAAACTTGTTGTTCTTAACCCTTAAATCTTTACGGTTGTTGAGGGTGGAAGGTCTTATCTTCTGTAACTTCTTCCTGCTGAACAAGGGCATAGAGATGTCCCTACCTATGGGTCAACATGTCCTACATCAGTTGAGGATGTAGGAGTTACAAAAGGCAGAGGCAGCTGAATCTGAGCTAGACAGCATATATGAATCTCCCTGAGTAAAAAGGTCCATCTGTTGATGTGCAGTTACTATAGTGACGGAGTCTCAGCACCAAGCAAAAAAATATTGAATTAAAATAGCTATAAGAAGTCCAACAAAGGGACCCTTTATAGTTGACCGGAAGTAGTCCCCCTCCAAACTAGGAACTTAACCAATCGTTGAAAGAGAGGGAAGGATTTTGTATAGCCTCAATTTGAGTACTCATATTTTCTAGTAGTCCTGTGACGTTTTTATGATATTTTGGGATGTATACACAGCATTCTGTTTTAATAATGGCACATGTACCTCCTTGTGCTGCTGCTAGGACATCTAAAGCCATTCAATTTTGTAGAACCACTTGCACATTTGTGTGACCTCAGTATTAAGAAAGGAGATGATGTTTTATGAATCATTGAGTGCTTTTATGATATATTTATTAAGAGCTTCCATATGCCAAATTATGCTTCCCAGCCCTACAGATGCAAAAAAAAAAAAAAAAAAAAAAAGGATGCCAAATGGTCATACCAATGAAAAACAGATCGCATCCATCTCTGTCTTAAATTGGGAGGATTAGTTGGGTTGGTAATGGTTTTGGTAACTCATCCATGAATCCAGGCAAAAACTAAGGTGCAATGACCTACCCACCCTGGAGGAAGTCAAGGCCATAGGTTAGTTTCACATCACCGATGGGTTCTGTCTGGGGCTAGCCATCTGGTTCCAGGTCACCTTAAACAATCTACAGCAAACCAATCAGTAGGCTAGAGTATAGTGGTTTGATCACGTTTCTTTTTTAAGATTTTATTTATTCATTAGAGATACAAAGAGAGAGAGAGAGATACAGGCAGAGGGAGAAGCAGGCTCCCTGTGGGGAGCCCGATGCAGAACTTTATCCCAGGCCAGGATCCCGGGATCATGACCTGAGAGGAAGGCAGTCGCTCAACCACTAAGTCACCCAGGTGCCCTGAGAACATGTTTCTAATGATAGCCATCCTAAATGGCGTGTGCAATTTGCCCAAGTATCATATGTATGGTTTTTTTGGTCCCAGCACCAGCAAAAAGTTGCCTTTTGACTGAGCTGTCCAATGGTAGACATGAGCAGAAGTATGTATCCCAAATTTGATAAATACCATCCTCAGTATACTGATAAGTAGGATTTTGTAACTCAATGGGCATCAATTTGTGGGCTTGTCAAGTCAGTCAATATTTTAATAGTTTGAGGGTATGAAAAAATCTGGTTAAGCCCTGGTAAATTCCATGTCATACTGATCATGGGCCAAGAAGAAACATTCTGATTAGTGATAGATTTATCACAAAACAAGGTATCATTACATATTATTTCTGAAGTATAAGTATATACAGAGTGCCAATCTGTGCCTTGTAAAGGGGAAACCCACCAGAGAAACCCGGATGTACTTGACATGGGCAAAACTCCACATATCCAATAAGCTGTTTGACTTTGTAGTTCAGTTTAATACTGTGCCCATTGTAGAAAGGAATTGTCAGGGATGCCTGAGTGGCTCAGTGGTGGAGCATCAGCCTTTAGCTCAGGGCGTGATCCCAGAGTCCTGGGATCAAGTCTCACATCAGGCTCCCCTTGAGGAGCCTGCTTCTCCCTCTACCTATGTCTCTACCTCTCTCTCCATGTCTCTCATGAATAAATAAATAAAATCTTATCTTTGGAATTTGCAAGCTTCACTATTAAATGTCGAGGTGTTGAACGGTTAAATAAATAAAATCTTAAAAAAAAAAACATTGTCAGTTAAGATAGGTGAACAGAGAACGAAGAGAAAATAGGCAACCTTCATCATCATTTGAAGAGGACTTTGAGATCTTCTACAGGTGTGCAGGAGTAAGCAGATACGTTAGTTTGCTCATGGGTTTCCTGTGAAAGAGGTACAGGTTTTATTCTAGATATGTGAGCTCGTGAAGAGTGTCCTTCTAATTTTACTACAGTGGGAGTATATAATATGACCTGAAATGGACCTTCCCATTTTGGATTTAAGTCCCCCTCTGTATTTGACTTCCAATCTTTTAAATAAACCCTGTCTCCAGAACTTACATGGGGTAGATTTTCAGTTACAGTTAAATCAGGTTTGAGGGGCATGTGATCAGTATATTCACGAAGTAACTTAAGAATTAAGCCAGTCTCAAGTGAATAATTTAATAGAGCATTATAACTTTCATCTAACAACAGGTCCACTATAAGAAATGGCTTTCTATATAATAAAAGAGCTAAGTCTTACAGGTTGTTTTGGAGCAGTTCTCATTCTGAGAAGTCCTACTGGTAAGAGAGGGACCGAATTTTCCTGGGTCTCTCAACTAAATTTAGTTAGGTGCTATTTTAAAGTATGATTAACTTTTTCTACCTTTCCAGAGGATTGTGGATGCCAGGCTGGATGTAGAAAATATCTAATTTTTAAAGTTTGTGCTATTTATTGGGTTATTTGTGCAGTAAAAGAAAGCCATTATCACTTTGAAGTTATCATGGAAGGCCAAATCTAGGAATAATTTCTCACAATAAAACTTTTGTGGCTCTTTCAGTTTTATAGGGAAAGGCCTGGACCCATCTCCAGTAAAGGTATCAACAAACACTAGTAGGAATTTGTAGCCTCTGCAAGGAAGCATTTGTGTGAAATCAAGGTACTGGTCCTCTCCTGGATATGTTCCATGCCTTTGGACTGGTTTTAGAAGTTGGAGAGGGTAGACTCACCTTCCAGATTTACTTGTGCACAAATAATACTGGATAGGCAGACCTGTTTCATTGGAGTTCTTAAATTCATTCCAGCAAATGTATTTTAAGTTAAATGTTCTAAAGCACCTTTACCCAAATGAGTAGCCTGGTGTAAACCCTGTATTACCTTCCATTGGTTATTTTTGGATATAAAGATTTTTCCCTCATCATTAACAAGTCAGTCTTGTGTATTTTTTGAATCTCCTCATTCCTGGGCTATGTGAATTTCTTGGTCTGAATAGACTGGAGCTATGGACTTTATTGGAATTAAGACTGGCATAAGACTTCATATTTGTTTATTTTGTGCTGCCTCCTTGGCTACATGATCTGCCAAATTATTTCCTTTAGATTCTAAAGTCATGACCTTGGTGTCCTCCAAGATGAATTACAGCTATCTCCTTAGGTGTACAGTTTCATTCCAGGCTCGTATTTGACTGGGGAATTACAATAATCCCCTTTCCTTCCAAATTTCCCCATGGGGATGCAGCACCAAGAAAGCATATTTGGAGTCAGTATAAACATTAATTTTTAGCCTTTTACCAATTGAAGAGCATGGGTAAGTGCTATTAATTCAACCTTTTGAGCACAAATATTTGTTGGAAGGGCTTTTGCTTCAGTGGTTCTCTTTTTTTTTTTTTTAAGATTTTATTTATTTGTTCATGAGAGACAGAGAGAGGCAGAGACAGAGGCAGAGGGAGAAGCAGACTCCCTATGGGGAGCCTGATGCAGGACTCGATCCTGGGACCCCGGGATCATGACCTGAGCTAAAGGCAGACGCTCAACCACTGAGCCACCCAGGCACCCCTGCCTCAGTGGCTTTTAATTAAGCTAACTATAGCACATCCAGCTTTTCTTTCTCCCTTATCCCAGAAACTACTGCTATCAGTAAACTGACTTTCATCTGCATTTTTGATAGGGGATCTTTTAAATCTGGTCTGCTAGAACAAATGAGATCGATAATCTCTGAGAAGCCATATTCTAACACAGATGTATGATGGTCAGGTGCAGGCATAAGGGTAGGTGGGTTTAAAATTGGACAGGTTTTAAGTATTATTTCCAGTGTGTATACAAGTATAGCCTGGTATCTAGTAAGTCAGCCTCACAGCATCCACGGTGGCCTTTGGTCTCTTGGACCTGATGTGGAGTCATCACTGTCAAAGACTGTGCCAGAATAAGTTTTGAAGCTTCTTTAACTGGGAGGCCTGTGCAGCCACCACTTGAAGACAAGCCAGCCTTGTGTTACATTATCAAGTGACTTTGAAAAATAGCCCACTGGTCTTGTTTCATTTCCTAAGTTTTGGGTAAGAACTCCCAAACCTGTCCCTGACTTTTTGCAACATATAAAGTGAAAGGTTTTTCTAAATTGGTAAGGCCTAAGCTGGGGCTGACGAAAGTTTAGTTTTAATGTTTGAAAGGCTGCTTGCTGGGCTTTAGTCCAGAGTAAAGGTTACTCATCAGGGCTTTTAATTAAATCATACAATGGTTTGGCTAAGAGCCCAAACCCAGGAATCTGCAGGTGGCAAAATCCTGCCATACCTAGGAAAGTAGGGAGGTTTTCTTGTAGCTGGGGGTCCAAGCCTTTTTTTCTGTCTGTAGACAGGATACGATGACCTGGTGTTAGCTCATATCCCAAATATTGTACTTTCTGTTTAGATATTTGCACCTCTTTAGGCGAGACATGATACCCTCTGTCTGCCAAGAAGTTATAGAATTATTATCAGACACTTCTTTTATGGGACTACAGATTACAATGTCATCCACATATTGGATTATAGTCTCTTGAGGCAAGAAGATATAATGGAGGTCTTTACTAAGGGCCGCCCTGACTAGTGAGGACTATCTCTAAATCCCCATAGCAAGATTGTCCAAGCTAATAGAGCAGCCTGTGGGCTTAAAGGTGAGGCTCATTCAAAGGTAAATAGTGGCTGTGTTTCCTCACTTAGATGCAAAAGTGTCTTTTAAATCAAGTACTGTAAACCACTGAGCATCACCAGGGATCTGGGTGAGAATAGTATATAGATTTTGTACTACGGGATGAATAAGCACCATTGTTTCATTTATAGCTTCTAAATCTTTTACCATCTTATAGTCCCCACTTGGTTTTTTACTGGTAAAATTGGAATGTTATAAGAAGATTGACAAGGCTTTCAAATACCATGTTTGAGAAACTTCAATACATGGCTGTGATGCAGCTTTGCCTCAGGCTTTAAGGATATTGTGTTTTATGATGTATAGTGGCTGGGCCTTTCAAGGTCACTTTCACTGGCTGGGCTCTAAGAGCCCATCCTGGGACATCAGCATTCCAGACCTATGGGTTTCCTTCCTTCCAGATATTAGAAGGGATATCAGGGTAAGATGTTAGTTCTCTGGTATTAAAGAGAACAAGCCATCCTCTTCTTTAGTAAGAACAAACCTTCTTCCCAATTTATATATCAAGTCTCGTCCAAGTAATGGAGTAGAACAAGACAGAAAGACCAGAAAAACATGAGTAACCAACTGACTTTTGTATTCACAGGTTAAAGGAATTGTCTAGAGGCATGTATTAGTTTCCCTTCTATGCCAACAATTTTATGGCTAGAAAGACAAGTTGTGCCAGAGTGCTGAATAAGAACAGAGTAAGCAGCTTTTGTAGGGATAAGAAAATCAACAGACTTACCTTCCATATCCAGGATAACCTGTGGCTCAAACGTCTTGATGTCAGAGAGCTGGACCAGCCTCAGGGCCCCATCATGCTGGATCTTCTGGTTCCTGCTCTTGGGTGGGGAAGTGAGTTCCTGTCTTCCTCTCTCTCTAGAGATGAGGACAGTCTCTATGTTCCATGACCTCTCCCAGGGTAGGAACCTCCATACACTTCTGTGCTCCTCTCAGCACCAAGTTGATCACATAGTAGTTACTTAACTAACTTTTCTTGAAATGAAATCCATATGCAATTTCAGGAAAAGTCATTCAAATGGTATATTTTATCAATGTCCTTTTTTTTTTTTTTTTTTTTTTTTTTTTTACAGACAGGACATGGTCCTGGGGGAGAGCCTTTTTTTGGACATTCTTTGCTCCAATGTCCAGTCTGGCCACATCCATAACATGGCATCCTATCTGGTCCTTTGTCTGAGATCGGCTTTTCATTTGGCCCCTGGCTAGTCTAGTGTTATGGGAGATCTGAAAAAGTGCAGGCCAATATTTGAGCCCATATCTTACCCTGCAATTTAGCTCTCTGGTCCTTTTCTTGCTCTAAAGCCACATGTCTCTTATTAAAGACTCCAGTAGCTACCTCCAGTAGATGCTGAGTAGGAGTTTGAGGGCCACAAGCCATTCTAGTCAGTTTTCAGCAGATGTCAGGTACCAACTGACTTGTCAGATGCATGTTTAATATAGTTGTTTCCTCAGTTGAAGTTGGGTCCATGTTTGTGTATTAATGAATAGCTTCTATTAAATGACCCTGAAATAGAGCTGGATTTTCATCAGCTCCTTGAGTCACTTCCTGAATTTTATCAAAGTTTACAAGTTTGGAGAATCCTTTTCTCATTCCTTCTATTAATCAAGTGATCATATGGTCTCCTCTCTCCTTCCCAGTCTATCCTCTCGCTAATTCCAGTGTGTTGGTATTTGGGACAGCAGCACTCCACCACCATCAGATAACTTTCCCTATCTCTTGTTGCCATTTCATCAGCAAACTCTCTTGGGCCCCTTGCCCAGATGTGGTTTTCTTCAGGAATTCAACAAGTTAATATGATGTATATATCCTGCCAGGTCAGATCAAACATAATAATAGATAATTGTTGAAAGCCTTCAATAAATTGTTGATTTATCTGAGCCAGGTCGGCCATAGAGAATGGGACACGGACTCTAAATGTGCCTATTTCTCTATTAGCAACTTCCCTAAGAGGATGCATTCCAGATTCTGGTGGAACTCCTGGTAGATGGGGAGTTCCCCTACTAGTCTGTTCAGCAGGGCTGGGAGCAGAGGGGTCTTGGGGTTTATAAGAAGGAGGGATAGTAACAGAGCCATGTCCTCTTTGGACTGGTAAGTTATCCCTCCACTAGTGCAGGTTTGTAAGGAATAATGGGCCTATTGAGACAATCATCATCCAATATGTCCAGAGGGAGTTTATTAACCTGACTGGTGGTTAGACACATTCTGCAAGAGGCCCTTAGGTCGGGATCCTGAGTTAGGGCCATGAAGGCCTGAATATAGGGTACCTCAGTCCATTTGGAAAGCTAACTGTTCCTTGCAGAAGAGATCTAACTGATAAACCACATTAAAGCTTAAAGAACCATTAATGGGCCATTTTTCCTCATCTCCTAATGAGTACTGAGGTCATGTAATGTTGCAGAAGATCAGTTTTTTCTTTCTTAGATCTTGCTAATTTGATTCTAGTGGGTTAAAAGGCATCCCAAAGGAGAATCCTTGGGGACTGAAGATCCCATGTTCCTAGAAAAGTAAAGAAGGTCCATTACCAAAAATCTCCCTGACTCTCACATAGGATATGTTAGAGGTTCCTGGTATCAAAGCAACCAGAGGCTTCCCTCAAATAAAATCGCTGTTAATCACCACCCTACCATAAAGGCCTTGTAGGACGGATGGCTAGCATCCCCCCACTTCCCCATTACATTCTAGACTATAAATGGGTGCCGGTGAATGGACCAAAATACTGTGCCATGCCTTGCCATGAAGAACTCACGTTTTTTTTTTCTTAAGATTTTATTTATTCATGAGACACACACACACACACAGAGAGAGAGAGAGAGAGAGAGAGAGAGAGAGAGAGGCAGAGACACAGGCAGAGGGAGAAGCAGGCTCCATGCAGGGAGCCCGATGTGGGACTCGATCCCGGGGCTCCAGGATCACACCCTGGACTGAAGGTGGTGCTAAACCACTGGGCCACCAGGGCTGCCCAAACTCACTGTTTTTAACCCATGGAAAACCCTAGAAAAGCTTTATAAGGGAAAATAATCCAATTGTTGTAACTTAAGTAGTCAGTAGGAGACAGTGATGAAAAATAGTAGAAATCCACCATGATCAAAGTGACATTCCATATGTCAGTGCATATAGTCTGCACAGCCGACTACCCCAGGAAATGGTCCCTGGTTTGGTTTTAATTCAATTGGGTACTGGTTTCGGCCAGCTCCAGGTGGAAGTCTGGCAGCCAAAAGTGGCGAGACCAGAGACAACATTAGACCAATGAGAAGGAAACCTCACATGGCAGTCTTTTTTTTTTTTAATAATAAATTATTTTTTTATTGGTGTTCAATTTGCCAACATACAGAATAATACCCAGGGCTCATCCCATCAAGTGCCCACCTCAGTGCCCGCAACCCAGTCACCCCCACCCCCCGCCCACCTCCCCTTCCACCACCCCTAGCTCGTTTCCCAGAGTTAGGAGTCTTCCATGGCAGTCTTAAGATTGGCAGCCATCCTAGTGACTTAGGTGGTTGCCTGTGCCCAAAAGACAATTCTGTATAAAAATAGGGAAAGTAGCACCTGGATGGCTCAGTTGGTTAAGCAGCCGACTCGTGGTTGCAGTTCAGGTCATGATCTCAGGATCGTGAGATAGAGTCCTGCTTCAGGCTCTCCACTCAGTTGGGAGTCTGCTTGAGAGTCTCCGTTTCCTATCCCTCTGCCCCTGTCCCCCTCAAATAAATAAATAAATTTTCCCCCCTTTTTTAGAATAGGAATTAAGAGGGCATCAAGTTTCTGGGTCTTATTTCCATACCAAGCAGGGTACTGCCTTCCAGCCAAAAGGCAGGCAGGTCTCTGGTCCTCCCTGTAGAATAGCCATGGGCTAGAGGAATGTAGCCTGAGTAACTGACATGAAAGTGTTCCAATAAGACCATACTCTTTGAAAAGCCCCTGAAATGAAAGTAAAGGGAGAGGAGAGGAAGTACTCACCAAGTTTGTACTAAGCCTTGGAGTCTAGATGAGCAGATTTGAGCCCCACGTTGGTAAGTTGCCAAAATGTTGTGATATGAAGTTTGGGTCTGGGAGTAAACAGCCAAGAAAGAATTCTTGAGACTTTTTATTTATTTATTTTTCCACCCCCCCCCACCCAATCAACCCTCAGTTTGTTTCCTATAGTTAAGAGTCTCCCATGGTTTTTCCCCCTCACTGATGATTTCCCATTCAGTCTCCCTTCCATACCCTATGATCCTCTGGGCTGTTTATTAAATCCCACATATGATGTAAATAATATAATTTTCTTTCTCCAATGGACTTATTTCACTCAGCATAACACCCTCCAGTTCCACCCATGTCAATGTAAATGCTATTTGTTCTTTTGATGGCTGAGTAATATTCCATTGTGTATATACCACATCTTCTTTATCCATTCTTCTGCTGATGGACATCTCAGCTCTTTCCAGAGTTTGGCTATTGTGGACATTGCTGCTACAAACATTGAGGTGCAAGTGCCCCTTTGGATCACTACATTTGTATCTTTCGGCTAAATCCCTAGTAGTGCAATTGCTGGGTGGTAGTGTAGCTCTATTTTTAACTTCTTGAGGAACCTCCATGCAGTTTTCCAGAGTGGCTGCACGAGCTTGCTTTCCCATCAACAGTGCAAGAGAGTTCCCCTTTCTCTACATCCTCACCAACATTTGTTGTTTCCTGACTTGTTAATTTTAGCCAACCTCATTGGTGTGAGGGGGTATCTCACTGTGGTTTGATTTGTATTTCCCTGATTCCAACTGATATGGAGCATTTTTTCATGTGTCTTTTGGCCATCTGCATGTTTTCTTTAGAGAAATGTCTGTTCTTGGCAAATTGAACTCCAATAAAAAAATTTTTAAAAAAATAAAAGAAAAAAAAGAAATGTCTGTTCATGTCTTCTGCCCATTTCTTGACTGGATTATTTGTTCTTTGAGTGTTGAGTTTGATAAGTTCTTTATAGATCTTCGATACTAGCCCTTTATCTGATAAAACATTTGCAAATATCTTCTCCCATTCCGTAGGTTGCCTTTTAGTTTTGTTGTCTATGTCCTTTGCTGTGCAAGACTTTTAATCATGACAAAGTCCCAATAGTTCATTTTTGCTTTTATTTCCCTTGCCTTTGGAGACGTGTCTAGCAAGAAGTTGCTGCAGCTGAGATCAAAGAGCTTGCTGCTTGTGTTCTCTAGGATTTTGATGGATTCCTGTCTCACATTTAGGTCTTTCATCCATTTTGAGTTTATTTTTGCATATAGTGTAAGAAAATGGTCATTTCATTCTTCTACATGTGGCTGTCCAATTTTCCTGGCATCATTTATTAAAGAGACTTTTTCCATTGGATATTCTTTCCCGCTTTGTCAAAGATTAGTGGACCATAGAGTTGAGGGTCCATTTCTGGGTTTTCTATTCTGTTCCCTTGATCTGTACATCTGTTTTTGTGCCAGTCTCATACTGTCTTGATAATTACAGCTTTGTAATAGAGCTTGAAGTCAGGCATTGTGATGCCACCAGCTTTGTTTTTTTTTTTTTTTTTTTTCAATATTTCTCTGGTTATTTGAGTTTTTTTTTTTTCTGGTTCCATACAAATTTTAGGATTATTTGTTCCAGCTCTGTGAAAAATATCAATGGTATTTTTATAGGGATTGCATTAAATATATAGATTGCTCTGGTAGCATAAACATTTTAATAATAGTTGTTCTTCCAATCCATGAGCATGGAATGTTTTTTCCATGTCTTTGTGTCTTCTTCAATTTCTTTTATGATTGTTCTGTAGTTTTTAGAGTACAGATCCTTTACCTCTCTGGTTAGGTTTGTTCCTAGGTATCTTATGATTTTTGGTGCTATTATAAATGGGAGCAGTTCCTTAATTTCTCTTTTGTCTCTGTTACTGTATAGAAATGCAATTGATTTCTGTGCATTGATTTTATATCCTGCCATGTTCTTGAATTACTATATGAGTTCTAGCAATTTTAGGTTTTCCACATAAGGTATCATGTCATCTGTGAAGAGTGAATGTTTTGACTTCTTCTTTGACAATTTGAATGCCTTTTATTTCTTTTTGTTGTCTAATTGCTGAGGTTAGGACTTCTAGTTCTATGTTGAATGACAGTGGTAAGAGTGGACATCCCTGTCGTGTTCCTGGCCTTAGGGGAAAAGTTCTCAGATATTCACTGTGGGCCTTTCATAGATGGTTTTTATGATATTGAGATATGTTCCCTCTATCCCTATCCGGTGGAGAGTTTTAATCAAAAAAGGATGCTGTATTTTGTCAAATGCTTTTTCTGCATCAATTGAGAGGATCATATGGTTCTTGTCCTTTCTTTTATTAATGTGATATATCACGTTGATTGATTTGTAAATGTTGAACGACCCTTGCAGTCCAGGAATAAAGCCCACTTGGTCGGGGTGAATAATCGTTTTAATGTGCTATTGGCTAATATCTTGGTAAGTATTTTAGCATCCATGTTCATCAGGGATATTGGTCTATAATTCTCCTTTTGGAAGGGGTCTTTGGTTTGGGGATCAAGGTAATGCTGGCCTCATAGAGCAAGTTTGGAAGTTTTCCTTCCATTTCTATTTTTTGAAACCGTTTCAGTAGAATAGGTATTATTTCTTCTTTAAATGTTTGTTAGAATTCCCCTGGGAAGCCATCTGGCCTGGACTCTTGTTTTTTGAGAGTTTTTCTAATTACTGCTTCAATTTCCTTGCTGGTTATGGGTCTGTTCAGATTTTCTATTTCTTTCTGTTTCTGTTTTGGCAGTTTAAAAGTTTCTAGGAATGCATCCATTTTTTCCAGATTGCCTAATTCGTTGGCATATAGTTTCTCATAATATGTTCTGATAACTGTTTGTATTTCCTTGGTGTTGGTCATGATCTCTCCTCTTCCATTCATGATTTTATTCATTTGGGTCCTCTTTTCTTTTTGGTAAGTCTGGCTAGGAATTTTATTATCTTATTCATTCTTTCAAAGAACCAACTTCTAGTTTCATTGATCTGTTGTACTATTCTGATTTCTATTTCATTGAGTTCTGCTCTAATATTTGTTTCTCTTCTCCTGTTTGATTTAGGCTTTATTTGCTGTTCTTTTGGAAGCTCATTTAAGTGTAAGGTTAGCTTGTGTATTTGAGATTTTTCTAATTTTTTGAAAGAGGCTTGTATTGCAATATACGTCCCTCTTAGGACTGCCTTTGCTGTATCCCAAAGGTCTTTGAACAGTTGTGTTTTTGTTTTCATGAATTTGTTAAATTCTTCTTTAATTTCCTGGTGGACCCATTCATTCTTTAGTAGGAGCTCTTTAACTTCCAAGTATTTGAGTTCCTTCCAAATTTTCTCTTGTGACTGAGTTCAAGGTTCAAAACATTGTGGTCTGAAAATATACAGGGAATAATCCCCATCTTTTGGTTTCTTGCAATGTTTTTAATTCAAAAAGGTGATTTTATTATAGCAAGGGGACAGGGCCTGTGGGCAGAAAGAGCTGCATCTGTGAGTGTGAGGAGTGATTGACTATATATTTTTTAGTTTGCGGAGGGAGGGAAGATAGAGATAACATTATGTTTTTAAGGAATTTCTGTATGCTGAAAGCAGGGTCTTACAGGTCCTTGAAGATTTAGCTATTGTCAAGATTAAGCTGCTTTTAGTCTTTAATAAAACATAAACATTGGGGAATTAAGCCAGCCATGACTCCTTGAGGCATGTCAGGCTCTGAGTGTTTCAGATACATATCAGTATGCTGCAAGCTGTAAGGAGATTTAATTTAAGTTACATTTCTCTTGCTCTTCTTTTCCTCATCAGGCACAGTATAGGTAGTAAGTAGAATGTAAGAACAAAGAATACTAGAAGAAGCAATCAGCCACCAGAAAATATGGTTCATTCTATAGGATAACTCACCAGACATGTTAATAGCATTTAAAAGGGGAGTGGGGATGCCTGAGTGGCTCAGCAGTTGAGCATCTGCCTTCGGCTCAGGGCATGACCCTGGGTCCAGGGATGGAGTCCCACATCAGGCTCCCTGTGAGGAGCCTGCTTCTCTTTCTGCCTGTGTCTCTGCGTCTTTCTCTCTAATGAATAAATAAATAAATCTTAAAAAAGGCGGGGGGGGGATGGATGAGTGGACTGTTCTAGATTAAAACAGACTGAAGAGACAACAAACAAATACATTGAATAGCCTTTGTCTGATTCAAAGAAATCAAAAGTAAAAGGGCTGTTTTGGACACTGGGAAATTTGAGGATACTAAGAAAATATTTTGTTAGGTGTGATCATAGCACTTTCTCTGAGTAAGAAAATGTCTTTTTAAAAAATGTATACTATAGTACTTGGGGATAAAGTAATGCGTCTGAGATTGGCTTAAAAATACTTCAGAAAAAAAAAAAAACTTCAGAAAAGGGCACTTGGGTGGCTCAGTCGATTAAGTGTCTCCCTTGGACTTCGGTCAGGATCTCAGGGTCCTGGGATAGAGCCCCTCACTGGGCTTCCTGCTGGGTGTGGAGTCTGCTTCTCCTGTCCCTCCCCGCTCTTGTGTGTTTCTCTCTCTCTCAACTAAATAAATAAAGTATTTTTAAAAATAAAATTAAATACTGCAGAAAATGTTAAGTTATTATGGAAAAACATTGACCATTGTTAGAGCTCAATGAGGTATATGGTGATGCTAGTTGTACTCCTCGCTTTTATGTACAAACTGGAAATTTTCACAAAGTTTTGTGTTCACATAAACAGAGTGACATGGCAAAGTGTTCTAGGTATATTTTTTTAAAAGATTTTTTATTATTTGTTTTAGACAGAGAGTGAGCATACCCATGAGTGAGGGGAGGAGCAGAGTGAGAGGGACAAGTAGACTCTGTGCTGGGGACCAGCCAGACCAGGGGCTCCATCTCACCACCCTGAGATCATGAGAACTGAAATCAAGAGTTGGAGGGTTGACCAACTGAGCCACCCAGGCGCCCTGGTGTTCTAAGTATATTAAGGGACAACAAGTCTGGGAAAAAATTAGTTTGGCTCTCTTTGAGTTTTTAAAAGGATTTGTGGGCAGATTTCAAAAATGTAAAGATAGACTCCAAATTAATACTGATAAATTCTAAGTTGTAGGCTAACTGATGAGTTTTCTATTTATGCTTTTCAGTATTTTCCAAGTTGCATTAAAAAAAAAAAAAGTTTTCCCAGGACGCCTGCGCAGCTCAGGGGTTGAGCCTCTGCCTTTGGCTCAGGTCGAAATCCCAGGGTCTTGGGATCCAGGCCCGCACCAGGCCCCTCACAGGGAGCCTGCTTCTCCCTCCGCCTATGTCTCTGCCCCTCTCATGAATAAATAAATAACACTTTTTTTTTAAAATAAAAAAGTCATCCAAGATGTTCATAGGGCAGTTCATATTTACCAGATAAACTTCATGGTTATTTACTGGATAAACTTTGAATAGTGATAAAGCTGTAAAAAAAAAAGTTTATATGAAGGTAGCTCTTGATTTTAAAAATAAACTCGGATAACTATTTCTAAAACGGTAAAGTTGGAGCAGCCCGGGTGGCTCTTAGCGCCACCTTCGGCTCAGGGCGGGATCCTGGGGACCCGAGATCGAGTCCCGCGTCGGGCTCCCTGCACTTCTCCCTCTGCCTGTGTCTCTGCCTCTCTCTCTCTGTCAAACAAACAAACAAACAAACAAACAAACAAAACGGTAAAGTAAAACCAGTCGCTGTCCTTAGGTTCCTTTCCTGCAAAGTTGGACTGAACGGGGCTGGTTCATTAGGACCGCGCCAGGTGGCGGGAGCGCGGTGGGAGCAGGGGCACCAAACAAACACCAAACAAACACCAAACAACCCCACGTGTTCCCAGACTGCACATCTGGCTGGTAAACCCCTTTAGGCTTTTTTTTTTAATTTTAATTTTTTATTTTATGATAGTCACAGAGAGAGAAAGAGGCAGAGACATAGGCAGAGGGAGAAGCAGGCTCCATGCAGGGAGCCCGACGTGGGACTCGATCCCCAGTCTCCAGGTTCAGGCCCTGGGCCAAAGGCAGCGCTAAACCGCTGAGCCACCCAGGGATCCCTGGAAAGCCCCTTTAAATACGTACCAAGGAAAAACGACCGAAGAGACGCCGCAGGACCCGCGGCACCTGCCGGGAGCGGGGAGCGGGGAGCGGGGAGCGGGGCGGGCGGGGAAGGTCCGCCGCGGGCATCCGGGGCCGCCAGGTGAGCGCCCGCGGACCTGCCGCTCTCCGCCCGGGTTTCCCGCGCTGGCCGGGCGCTCTGGGGCTGCGCTGCTCCCGGGCTCGGGCTCGGGCTCGTGCCCGCAGGGCGCGGCCGCCAGGTGAGCGCGGCCGCCAGGTGAGCGCCGCCCGCGCGCTCCCCGCCCACCAGCCCCGGGCCGCTGCTCCGCTCCCTTCCGTCTTCCTCCGCGACGGCCCGGCGGACCCCGCCCCGCCCCGCCCGGAAGCGGGAGTGCGGAGGGCTATGGTTCCTCCCCGCGGGCAGCGCTGCCCGCACCCCCGCCCCACAAGCCCGCAGGTAACTGGGGGGGGGGGGCGGGAGCATCCGTCGCTCCCGGGGCGTCGGGGTGCGCAGCGGGCAGCTTAGACCGGAAGGACGCGAGTTCAGACGCGTCGGCAGCCGGGCTTTGGGGAGGTCACAGCTAGTTCCCAGGGGAGCGGAGCCCAAGGCGGTTGGGGGGGGCGGGGCTCTGCAGAGCCTCGGGGCGGGGGGGCGGCGTTCAGCCCTGGGCCCCGAGCCCCCCGGAGCCCCCTGAGCCCCCTTTAAAGCACCTGCCGCCCAGCCCACGGGCGGGAGACTCTCTTCACTGCTGTTCCGGCGTATTGGCACCACTTTGCAAGGGAGAAACTGAGGCAGGAAAGCAATAAAAGGGCCACCTCGAGAGATGACCACCAGCGGGGCCGTGCTGCCCGCCTTTCCACAGCGCCAGCGGCTTGGGGCGGCCTGTGCTCCCCCGGGGTGCGGGGGACGCCCGGAGAAGCTAAGCTCAGGCTTCAGGGCCTCTCCTCCGAGCATATTCTTACACGTGTGGTTTTGTATTACTTTTCTTAAAGAGGACCCCTCCCCAAGTTGTACAAATTCTAGGCCCCCTAAAACCTTCCTCTGAGCCCTGTTGCGTGGGCTCCACACTGGATAACAGCAGCTTGTTTTTCCCGATCTGTGTGATGGGGGATTTTAGGATCCTCTCTGAGGACTACTAGGAGAGTCAGTATGGCAGTGGGATGCAGTGTTAGCAACATGACACTCTTTCTTTGCATGACTGAATGGCCAGGAAGTAAAACTCTGGCCCTTTTATTTAGACAAGCAAAGATTCGATTCCAGCTGTCTTACTGAGATGCCCGAAACTTTTAGAGTCCCAGTTCTTCTATTAAAAGGGAATACTTACTACTTAGATCAGAGTGAGAATGAGTCTTTAACTGGTTTCTTAAAGGTCTACTCTGTAATGCAGTGTTCCGGGGTTCTCAGGGGGTGCAACTGAGCCTAGAAACGATGAAGTCCCTGTTTGCATGGAGTTTGCATTGTGCTAGGGAGGCAAACAACAAGCATGTAAGTGAGTGGACATGTGTCAGGCAGTAAGAAATGCTAGGATAGAACATAGAGCCAAGTGAAGGGACAGAGAGTAAACAGGAGCTGATAGTTTATTTTTTTAAAGATTTTATTTATTTTTTCATGAGAAACACGCAGGCAGAAGGAGAAGCAGGCTCCAAGCAGGGAGCCTGATGTGGGACTTGATCCCGGGTCTCCAGGATCACACCCTGGGCTGAAGGCAGGCGCTAAGCCGCTGAGCCACCCAGGGATCCCAGGAGCTGATAGTTTAAGTGGGATGGATGTTTGGGTCTCTCTGGAAGAATGACCTTTGAGCAGTGACAAGTATGAAGTGAGGAGCAAACATTTGGGGGAATGGGGCCCAAAGATCCTCAGACATGGGGATTTCTGCATGCTAAGGGATAGTAGCAAGGAGGGTAGTGGGGCTGGAGATGTGGCCAGCGGCCAGATTGTTAGGTCTTTGTAGGTGATGGTAAGGGTCCTGATTAAATGTGGAAACTGGTTTCTGAGTCTTACTTCTTCCTTATCCTCCCTCCCCTAGCCCCAAACAAACCATGGTTGGATCTTTAACATAATAGCTAACAACAGTTGGTGCTCTATTGGTTTTTTAAAAATAGATAAGCTGGTTCTTATCTATGGGCTCAATTTTATCCATGGGTCAGATGTCCTGTGATCGTTTGGAAAGTACATTCTAAAGATGTCGATTCAATTTTTGTAGTTAACCTTTTAAAAGAAATCAGGCCACTCTTTCCTGGCAAGCAACCCTGATTGCCACATAGATAAAGTTTCTGGTCCAGAGGATGAGGGGCTGTTGAGAAAAGTGTGAGAGAGAAACCACCAGGGAAGAGGGGGTTTAAAGTCAAACTTGAGGTCCTCTGCCCATTTTTTTTGGTTGAATTATTTGGGTTATTTCGGTGTTGAATTGTATTAAGTCCTTTATATGTTTCGGATATCAACTCCTTATCAGAGCTATCACTTGCAGATATCTTCTCTCATTCACTTGGTTGCCTTTCTGTTTTGCTGATGGTTTCTTTTGCAATGCAAAAGCTTTTTTTTTTTTTTTTAATTTTGGTGTAGTCTCAGTAGTTTGTTTGCTTTTGTTTTCCTTACCTGAGGAGATATATCTAGAAGAATGCTGTTGAGACAGATGTCCAAGAGATTACTGCCTGTTTTCTTCTAGGAGTTTTATGGTTTCACGTTTTACGTTTAGATCTTTTATCCATTTTGAGTTTATTTTTGTGTATGTTGTAAGAAGTGGTCCAGTTTCATTCTTTTGCATGTAGCTGTCCAGTTTTCCCAACACCCTATATTGAGAAGACTGTCTTGTCCACATTGTATATTCTTGCCCACTTTCTCCTAGCTTCATTAATCATATAAGCCTGAGTTTATTTCTGGGCTCTCTATTCAGTTCTATTGATCTAGGTATCTATTTAGTGCCAGTGCCTTATATTTTGATTGCTACACCTTTGTGATATTTCTTGAAATCTTGGATTGTGATGCCTCCAGCTTTTTTTTTTTTTCCTCTCAAGATTGCTTTGGCTATTTTAAAATAAGTCATGTAGAGAAAGACAAATACCATATGGACTCTAAAAAGAAAAGCAAACAAATAAAAACAGATACAGAATCATAAATGTAGAGAACAAACTAGTAGTTGCTAGAAGGGAGAGGGTTGGAGGGATGGGCAAAATAGCTGAAGGAAATTACGTATAAACTGCCAGTCAAAAAATAAATAAGTTGCAGAGATGAAAAGTACAGCAATATTATAACATTGTATGGTGACAGATGGTGACCACACTTATCTTGGTGAGCATTGAGTAATGTATAGAATTGTATAGAAGCCAGTTAGGAGACTCCAGGTGATGTGATGAGCCTCCAGTCTGCTTTTTTTTTCAAAATCCCCTTAGGTCATCAAAAGGTGTTGTCAGGCAGAGTCTAAAGCCATCTGGAAGGAAAGCCAGTGCGTATTGGTCAGATATTTCTAGTTGCAGAAAGATTTATGAAATTTTACTTGCTCCATCAGGGGCCCCCAGAACAGGTGACTCACTTAACACAGAGTTTGAGGGAGGAAGAAGCCATAAATAAGTTATACCCCAGATGCAACTCTCTAACACAGCTCAAGAACTAAAGCATGTCATTCTACAGGGAGTGAGGCATAGAGGTCAAAGGTGTGATGTTTTGGAACTACTTAGTCATGGGTTTGAGTCCCATGCTCTCTGCTCTGCCTCTTGGCAGCTCTGTGGCCTCAGGCAGGCTGATTTAGATCTCTGAGACTCAGCTATCCCCTCTGCAAAATGGGGCTAATAACCATAACTTCTCTCATGGAACTGAGGTAAAGAATAAATGCCACGGAGAGTGGCTAGCAGGGTGCTTGACACGCAGTAAGCACTCAATATGTAGAAGTGATTATTAATATCTGCACCAGAAAATAACCTGCTTTATGTGCAGAGCCAGACCTGCCTGAAAGTGCGAAGGGGACTGAAAAGTAGTCATCAAGCATTATTTGCTCAACAAAATGTGGGGTCTTGATATTAGTACAGGAATCTGGAAAGAGCTGTCCATTAGCTAGTTTTCTTTGGGTTCTTGGTCTGCAGAACTGAGGAAGGAGATTTCTGGGATGGTTAAAATGATTCAGAGAAATGGGGGGGGGGCGCACTGGTGCCTTAGGCAGGAAGAACCAACAATTAAAATGAACTTTAAAGCCACCAAAATCTCAGACAGAAGTGTCCTTGCTGCCTGTCTGCTTGGCCTCCTTCTCTGTTGTAAGCATGCTGAGAGTTATTCCTTTTCTCTACTGGGTCTCACAACATACATCTCTTTCTTCCCTCTCCTTGTGCCTCTCAGCCTTGTCCTTTCACACATATCTCTTTCCCTTTCTTAGTTTCTATTCTTTCACCACTTTCTTGCCCCTCCTCATCTCTCTTCTCTTTCTTCTTTCTGCCTCTGTCTCGGACATGGTGAAGACCCCTCGGGGTCACTAGTCCCTAACCTGGCACAGAGGAAAGTGATTTCTCAATCTTGTGCAATATGACCTTGAAATCTCACAGAGGGCTGATGGAGATACAGAAGGAAAGACTCTGCCCTCACAACACTCCAAGCTATACTGAGCCAGGAACAGGTAATGACCCTGACCCAAGAACTGGCATCATCTCCCCAAACCAGAGTCAGTGAGAGTAACTGTTCATCATTCCCTTCCCACCCCCAGCCACCAGCTTGGCCTTGATCTCACTGTTTCACTCCAAGACTTGCCAGGACAGGGTGCATGCCATGACCCTGAGCCTCCCTCCCCCCTCCAAATACCATCCATCAGATCAAGAACAATAAACACATTTCAAGCCAGGGGCACATTGAGCCAGGCTTCAGTCTCTTGAGACAAGTACCCAAACAGGCAAGGCCTGCTTCTTCCTTTAATTCCTTCCAGAAATATACCAATATCCCTTAAGCCCAAGTGCTCTTCTTTACTATCTAAGCTACCCTAAGATCCTGTTTCATCATTGAAATGGGTCTTCTGTAAAATTTGCCATTGCATGTATTAGTTAGGATTACTTTCAACTGTGAATGACACAAACTCAGAACTAATAGTGGTTCAAACAAGATACAAATCATTTTTGCTTTACATAAAAGGATGTCTTGGGGCTGGACCAGAAGCTTCATGATGTCATCTGAGACCCAGATTTCTTCTCTCTTTTTCTTCTGCTGCCATTAATATATTGCCTCATGGTCTAAGATACCTGCTGGAGTTCTAGCCATTTTGTCCCTTTTCCAGACAGCATGAAGGAAGAAAGGGAAAATGCATGCTGGGATAGACAACAACAGTTTCTGTCATCATACTTGGCACTTCTGTTTTTCTTGCTTTTCTTCTGTTGAGATGCCCCAAGACTGTGAGAAATCCTTCCTCTCTCTTCAGTATTCTCATAGCAAATTGCATGCATCATGATCATTTATTAAAGTTAATTAATACATATTACGTTCCTATGATATATCCCCAGCACCTAGCTCGGTGTTTGATACAAAGAAGAATAATAGAAGGTGGTGCTCCCAGGATCAAGAGAGGCTTATACACACACAGATGATTAGATGATTACGATGCAGGATACAGTTCTGTCCCTCAATTCCAATATGTGGGTGGTTTCTCCCCACAGCATCAAGTAATTCCCTACTCCTGAGCATTTTGCAATTCAACTCAATCCTTACACTATCTACCCAGAGACAGCATCAAATTCTGTTATAGATTCAGTCCCACAAGAATGCCCCTCCTGCCCTCAGATGCCAATCACAAGTCCAGGTTGTTACCTGAAACTTCTGACTGACAGGCTATAAATCAGATTTCCACAGCCTCCTCCTTAGGCTTGATTAATTTGCTAGAGTGGCTCACAGAACTCAGGTAACCAGTTTAGTCACTTGATTACTGGTTCATTACAAAGAGTATTAAAGGATATGAATCAGGGGCACCTGGGTGGCTCAGTTGGTTTAGCATCTACCTTTGGCTCAGGTCATGATCCCAGGGTCCTGGGATGGAGTCCTGCATCGGGGTCCCTGCTTAGCAGATAGTCTGCTTCTCCTCCTGCCTCTCCCCCTGTTCATGCTTATACTCTCTCTCTTTCTCCAAAATAAATAAATAATTTTTTTAAAAAATAAAGGATATGTATCTATAGCCAGATGAAGATATAGGATGAAATCCAGAACAAAGGAGCCTGAGCCTGTGGATTTGAGGCCTGGCACAGGTAACAGATGGGTGTGTTCTGGTTCACCAACCTGAAACCTCTCTAAGTCCATCCTTTTTGGGCTTTTATGAGGACTTCATTACACAGGAATGACTGATTAAATCATTGGCCACTGGTTCCTCTCCCCTTTCTGAAAGTTCCAACCCTTTAATCATATGGTTGGTTCTTCTGGCAACCAGCCCACATTAGGTTAATTCCAGAAGTTACACCATTAATATAACATGACCACACTCAACACGGGAAATTCCAGGGATTTTAGGAGCTGTGTGTCAGGAACAGTGACTGAAGACTGAATATGTATTCCTAATTATAATTCACAATGTCACATCGAGTACAAAATTTAATGACAGATGTGTGGACATTGGCCATAGGAGCACAGAGGAAGCTGGTTACCTGTAGCAGAGAACGGAAAGGTATATTCGATGGCAGCACCCCCACAGAAGAGAGTATTTGAGCATGGCATTGAATGACATACCAAAATTCTGCCAAGTGAAGAAGATAAGAAGGACTTTAAGAAGGAATCCTATATCCTTAAATGTAGTTAGGGGTAAAAGTCCTGTGGGCCCAGCCAGTTCTCCCATTGTTCAAGATACATGGGTTGAGTGGCAGGAGAAGGTGGGCATCTGTCAAAAAGGCCTTGTAGGCTATGCCACAGAGTTTGAATTTCTTCTTGTATTCCAGGAACTCTTGAACATAAATGTCCCTAAGACCCATACAGTATGCTCATTAATGATGCATATTTTCTTTTTCTTTCTCCTAGAAATTCTGATTCCATAGGAAATTCATTTTAACAGGTGCCTTGAATGATTCAGGAATTCCCAGTGTGGTGGTTTGGCAGCCAGGAGTCAGTGTTGAATTAAAGCAAATGCAGATGATCAGACTTGGATTTTACAGAGGTCATTCCAGTAGTGGCATGAAGAGTGGCATTGTGAGTGCCAGGAATGGAGGCAGGAGACATATTAGGCAGCTCTGATAATTGTTCAGGCAAGAGGTAATAAGTGTTGACCCTGAGGAGTGACAGTAGAAGTGAAGGGTGTTTAGAGAATTATTTTGGAAATATCAATGACATGACTTGGTGACACTGATTGTGATGGATTGAAAGAAATAGAAAGTTGAAAATAGCTCAGGTTTTTAAGCTTGGATGACTTAGCAGATGGTGAGGCTATTAAACAAGTTAGTGAAAAGAAGGGAAAGAGTAAGTTTGGGAAATAAAGAGTTTCATTTGAATATGAATATTCATGTTAAGTTGGGGATGCCTGGAGGGGCACTTTTTTGTATTACAGTATGGGTATGCATACTCTCCCCAGAAACACACAGACAATCATACCTCTCACTATATTGCAGATTCCTCTAGGGTACAGATCTGACATTGGTAGTTGGCACATACTTCACTTTCCCTGGCATATGGCCACTTAGAATTGAGGGTGAGGAGACATCCACAGAATAAGCATATGTCCCCTCCTCACCCAATTCCCAAAAAGGTAGCAGTATAACATGGTGAAAGATGAACTCTACTTCTGAGACTGTGAAGCAAATTATGATTCTCTTTGTTCTGTGACTCTAAAAGAAATCCAAAGTTTTCATCCAAAAAGAGAAAACCTGATCATTTTGGGAAACATAACCAATCATGACATTTCAATCTGCTGCTGTTCTATTGCTGTGCTGCTAGGCTGCCCACACAAACCTGCTTCTTAAGTATATCGTTCTTGCACATCTTTGTATTACTTGGCATATACATTTTATCTTCTCTTTTGTTTCTTTGACTTGGGAGTCACTGGTTGATTGTGTTCTCTTTCTGAAAACTGTAATTCTTTGAACATGATAAATAAGATTTTTTAAAAAAATTATATTAGTATCTCTGGGGCTATTCTTTCCCAGCATCCACCCCCTACTTCTTTCTTCCATATTCTTTTCTACTAATATCTTTTCCCTGTTTCAGACTTTCTAAGAGAAGCTGGACAGGAAACAGTAGTATTCTGTTGGCAGAAACAACCACTGCCTTAGCAAACAGCGACGATTCAGGACCAAGGACAGTGGCAAACTGGTGGTGGGGCTCAAGATTTTGACTTTACACTTATAAGAGATGATTTGTGTATCACAGGTGTTCCATAAACATTAAATCAAATTGAAAATGTGAGTAGAAGAGTTGATTAATGTACATTTCCAACAAATAAGTGTGAGCTTGCTGATGTGAATATCACACAAGCTCTCTCGGCTTTATGTACGTAACTCTTCTTTTCCGTCTGGTACAGGTGATAGAAAAACATGTTGATCCTGAAAAAATGCCGTTACCACAGCTGAGGAAGACGTATATCCTTTTCTATGCTTTGAGTGTGTGCATGTGTGTGTATAGTACTGATATCCTTAGTAGGTGATATTTCAAATATCTTTTTAGAGCCATATTCCCTACCATTATGGTTTTATGTTCTTCTTTAAGAAAGTTTAGTTTTAGTTTTGCAGGCACTGCACAATTTGGCTGCCAGAAGAGCCAGATTCTTTCTAATATATGTTTTGGCACCAAATACATTGTATAAAATAGAGAAGCTAGCAGTGGGAATTATAGCAAATCTTAAAAGGGCTTAATTAAGCATCCTTTAGAACTAAGAGTCACAATATTGACATTCTATCTTCAAGAACTAATCATCATGTCCATTAGGAAAAAAAAAAGAGCACAGAAATCTCCTGAAATGAAAGTTAAAGAACCATGGAGAACTTAAACCTGAAAATGTTACCTTAGAAAAACTTTCTAAATGAAAGTCATGTAAGGAATGGGTTCTTAGCCTGCTATTCATGAACTCCAGTGGACTTCCTGATGTCTGTATACTCCTCTAAATTACATGCAGAAACATGTGGCAATGGTAATTTCTACATTTTTATTCCCTCTCCAATGATTGAGACTCCCCAAAGGGTGCACAACCCAAAAAGCATCAATAACTATATTCTGGAAGTCATTCAAGATCTTTGGATATAAAAACAATAAACACTGATTTCCTAGTTATCCATGGTACTAATGTGTAATATTTAAAATTTGGTTCTTGTGAGTGACAGAAAATCCCAAATAGCAGTGAATAAGATAGATGTTAAACGTTTATTCCTTTTTCATTTTGTTAAATTCGGTTCTTTTTGAAGCAGACACCCAAAATGGGATTAAATGTGCAAGGACTGATTTCCTGAGTGAAAGGAAATAGTGAGAGAGTTAGAGAAGGCCGAGGGAGACATTAGACCATAATGCAAGTGCCACCCATGAAGAAGAGAGGATGAGGAGGCTGAGTGGGAGGGTCTAAGGCTGCTGTGCAGTCTAAAGTACATTCATCAAAGCCATTGGGGGTGGCTGACAAGCTCTCCCATGTCCTTCCATAGCACTGAGCCATTGGCGGGGAGCAACCCATGGGAGTCATGGCCTTGATGAAAACTAAGGTGATAGAAATCAAAATGCAACAGCTTGGTCATTTATGCTCCATGTTGAAGGAGGTCTGCAAAACACATTCTCATGGCCGTCACACTCACATAAGGGAATCTCAAAGGTAGGTAAATACCTGGGCTAGTAAAGCAGTGTCATAACCTTATTAGGGAGCCAAGCTCCTTGGATCTTGTTCCCCCACCCTCCTCAGCATGAAGCTTTGTCCTCATGGTCAGAGATGATTAATTGGAGTGTAACCATCATATCTGAACTCCAGAAAATGAGAAGAGGTAAGGGATGAGGAAGGAGGCACCCCTCTCCTTTTGAGGACATTTCTGTCCTAGAAGTCATACATAGCACTACACTAACATCCCATTGGCCAGCATTGTCATTAACCTCACCCCTGCAGAAGAGACTGGAAAAATATATTTTTTTATTCTGGGAAACCACATGTGTGGCTGAAAATTGGGGTATCTTTTACCAAAAAAGAGTGAGAAAATAGATATGAGGGAACAAGTAGCAGTTTCTGCCATTGGGAAGCAGAGAGGTATAGTCAACATGGATACTAACACACAAATAATTATTTACAATTTGACATTTTACTTTGTATAGCATCAAAGATGTAGATAAGGATGAAGACAAATGTGCAATGTACTCATACTTTCAAGTAATTGGGCCTTTATATGTACAGACTCTTTTTGAGTTTGGCCCTGTTTTGGCAGTCCAGTTGTTTTGAAATGGAGGAAACTAAATATTATACACAAATGCAAATCAGGAATCTACAAAACTCTAAATAATAACAGCTAAGGTATTATCTGAACTTAACTATATATTCAAGAGTCTTTTTGATGGTGGTGTCCTCTAAAGTCAGAGCTATTCTAAATAGAGAATTTTGGAAAATATATTATCTTTAACTGCTTTTTTCCAGTTCAACTCACAGGAACTAAGTATGGCTGTGGAGTGGGAGGCTGTGGTGCCTGCACAGTGATGATATCATCATATAACCCCGTTATCAAGAGGATAAGGTACCTTGCAGCCAAGTCTAGATATGGTTGCATTTTTAAAGTCTTGAACTTTGTTTTATTCTTTCACTTGATAAATATGTATGAGCACCCACTATGTGACAAGAACTGTGCTAGATACTGGGTACAATGACGAACAAGATAGACATGGTCCCCAGAATATGAATGGGTTAGAAAAAACTATATCAAAAAAAAAAGAAAAAACTATATCATCAGGGGGGATAACATATGGTCAAAGAATCCCCTGTTGAAAATTGAAATGCTGTCTGACTCTGTGCTGTCTGGGGAAGAAAGGAAGGGCTGAAATAGCAGTGAAGAGTAATGCCATTATCACACTTTTGTGTTACCATTATAGCCTACTAACTGATATCCTTGCTCCCACCCCTGGCCCTCTATTTGGTGAATTCTGTACATCAGACGGATCACTTTCAAGTATAAGTCAGATCACCACACTCTCCTATTTAAAAATCACCAATAGTTTCATTATCATCTTCTCTTTATGTTTGATATTTATCCTTCTTCAGATTTGCCAAGTTTCTTGGATCTGTGGGTTAATGTCTTCTATCAGCTTTAGAATAGTCTCAAGCCATCATCTCTTCAAATATTTACTCTTTTCTTTCTTTGTCTCCCTCCCTTCTACCCTCCCTCTCTCTCCTCTTTTCCTCCTCCCCTTTTTATTTTCTCTCCCCCTCCTCTCTCTAACTATGCATATCTTAAACCATTTTACATCATTCTACAGATCGCAGATGAAGGCTGAGGATCTGAGCAGTGGTAAGATTTCAGAGATCTGCCTGTATTCCACAGCTAAGTCACCTGCTTCCTGAACTCTCGGTGATCCCTCCCTGCTTTACAGCCTGGCTGCCTACTTTAGTTCACCTGGAAGTTCTCTTTACTCTCCTATCTCACTTCCATGCTTTGGGAGATCTCTTGCAGCCATACCTCCTTGTTTTAGTATCTGGAGGGTGGCAGCTGCCCTACACTCTGTGAAGCCAGAGTGCTGACAGCCTTCCCTTAGTTCTCTTGCTTTTTTCCAAATCTTCCTCATCTAGGAGTCTAGATGCCTGGAGAGTTTTTTTTATAACATTCCTTCCCTACCACTAGTTTTACAGTACTACCCTCAGCACTCAGTGAAGTTTGGTGGGGAAGACTTTGGGGACAGTGCAGTTCAACTTTATATTCAGCCCACATTAGAAGTTTGTTGAAAACTGGTGTAGTTTCTCCTTACTCCTACTTATAGCAGATTCCTTCTCCATCCACATCAGTCAGAGATGAGGACATCTGTATCTCACTCTCTTATAAAGGGCTTGCACTTAATGGGGCTTAGTTCGTTTAAGTTTCTTCACATGCTCAGCATCTGATGCATTTTTTAAAAACTATAATTATATAGCTTATATGGCTTGTTTTGGTCTTTAGAATGAAGCCTTGGTTTCTAAATGAAGCCTTACAGTTACCTACCTTGCCTGTCTTTCAGCCTGGAATCCTAACATTCCTTCTGTATTCACTATGCTCCAACCTCACTGGCTTCTTTCTGTCCCTAAACATCCCAAGCTCACTGCTGCCTCAGGGCCTGTGCTTGTTTTGTCCCTCTACCTGGAATATTTGCTCCCAAACCTTTCATGTCTGGCTCCTTCAAATCATTCAGGTTCCAGCAAAAATGTTACATATCAACCCTCTTTGATCACCTTGTAAATAGCAATGCCTGCCTCACCTCTGCAACTCCTTATTCCCTTTGCCTGTATCAATTTATTCATAGAACTTCTTACTATCTCAGTTTATATATGTATGTATGGTCTATGTATATATGTATTGTCTATCTTCCTGCAACTAAAATATATATTCTACAAGGCAGGAATTTTATCTGTCTTGTTCACCAATGAATTCCAGTGCCTGGAACTTTGCCTAGCACATAGTAGACACTCAACAAATATTTACATTTAGTTATAAATGAATAATATTCTTCCAATCTTTCTTTTGTGTGTGTATATATGTGGATGAAATACTGTTTAGAAACCTGTGTATTTTGCTTCTAAAAAATGTGCATGAGCTGAGGACAGAATGTATTTGCAGAGCCTGAGGCATCATACAAAATCTGCCATATTGGAGGTGCTGGGTGAATTCTCATTCATTTCCCACTGGATACAATGTAATTTGTGCTTCTCTTTTGCATTCTGAAGACATTATGCAGCCAATGCCTGTCTGATCCCCATCTGCTCTCTGTACAGGGTTGCTGTCACCACAATAGAAGGCATAGGAAGCACCAAGGCCAGGATTCATCCTGTTGAGGTGAGGGTGTACTTCTTTCCTCATAGTATTTCTGTGCTTCAAAAAGCATGGCAAGCCACGCAAGTTGATGCAGTCGAACAGTCTGAGCTCTGCTGCTTGGCCACTGCCCACCCATACATGAAATTGAGCTCAAGGCCAGGAGTGACACCTGGTGTGTGGATGTTTTATAACTGATTCCTTAGAAAGATGCTTTTGGAAGCCTTCAAGGCATTTTCTTTTGAAAGAAAACTCTGACATTGCTGGGTTTGGTTTTTTTGTTGTTCTAATTAGATGGGACCTATCCTTCTTACATCTCCCAAATTCAAAGAAACGAGGGCCGTATGCATTGAGGGTTATAATTGCATCATTTTTTTTTTTTACAAAGTGCAGAGTAACCTCATTTTAAAGCTGGATGAAAATCTCAGCTCCAAAAAAGACTTAGTAAATGTAGCACTTGTTCAGAAGACAGATAATTGGAGTTTTTAATAAATTTGGAAGCTTTTTTTCCTAAGGCAGCACCTTGTTAGAACTTTACCTCAAATGAAAGGGCACCTTAGACTCCTGGCTCTTTAAATTATTTATACATTGCCCATAAAAATGCTGTTGCTACTTGTTTTTATCTAGGTTAATGAAGATCACTTATGGGGAGAAGGATATAAGAGGAAAAAAGATAGGAGCAATATAGAGAATAACTAAACTTCACATTCTCTGGACTTGAAGGAATGTCAGGTCCTGTTTCTGTCCTGTGAAACCTCATTACCTAGAGGGAGCAAATTCTGCTTAGATGCTCTTGTGAGATGTGGCTGTTCTACAGCTGTGAGACATCCTTTCATTTAGTAGTGGCTGCTGAGTGACTGGTGTTGCAATGTTGCCAGAAGACAGATTCCAGAATGGGGTTGTGCCTTTGAAGTTAGACTCCAAATAGAAAATGCTGGGAAGGAAAAGATTTGATAGAGAAATAGGCAATGTTTCCTTCTTGACTGTTTTCTGGATTAATTGTTACACTTTGCAAACAAACTTCTGTGTGCTCTAGTGATAGGGCAATTGTGGGCAGCTAGAAGACTCAGGAGGTTTGGTGTGGTTTGATTTTCTCAACCTGAGTGCAATTTGCTTCACTTCTGTGAGGAACTTAAAGGGGTAACTTTTATTTCAGTGATTCCCATTCTGTACTACGTATTGAAACCACCAGGGAATAGATGCCCATGTTCTTGGTCTGGGCTGCTGCTTGGGCCTTGGAAATTTTAAAGTTCCCTTGGTGATTCTAAAGGATGAGAACCTTTAATGAAATATGAAAACCAGTAATCACAGCCACCTGGTCTGAAGAAAAGGAGACACCTAGGATGAGAAGGAATTTCTAGTCTCTTCTCCAATTTTAATGTGCAAACAAGTTGCCTGGGGATCTTGTCAAAGTGTAAGTTCTGATTCAGTGGATCTGGGTTCGGGCCTAAAGATTCTGCATTTCTAACCTTTCTGTGCTTCCAGGAGAGGATCGCCAGGTGTCATGGCACACAATGTGGGTTCTGTACCCCTGGGATGGTGATGTTCATCTATAATTGCTAGGGAACCATCCAGAGTCCTCTCTGGAACAGTTAACTGATGTCCTTAATGGTAGGTTATATATATATGTATGCTTCTTTATTTTTAAATAATGGTGATGATAAGAGTTGATGTTAGACCCTTACCATGTGCCACATGCTGTATTAATGCTATATAAGGATTGTCTCATTTACTATTTATGATACCTTTGTAAGATAGGTATTGTTACTATTCCCATGTCTTAGGTGGTGACACTGAGGTTTAGAAAATATAATTTATTTAAAGTTGTACCACCAGGAGATCCCTGGGTGGCTCAGTGGTTTAGCGCCTGCCTTCGGCCCAGTGTGTGATCCTGGAGTCCCAGGACTAAGTCCCACATTCTCTGCATGGAGCCTGCTCTCCTTCTGCCTCTCTCTCTCTCC
This sequence comes from Nyctereutes procyonoides, assembly GCF_905146905.1. NCBI lineage: Eukaryota > Metazoa > Chordata > Mammalia > Carnivora > Canidae > Nyctereutes > Nyctereutes procyonoides. The sequence continues at coordinate 9,705,452 of NW_026575132.1, forward strand.
CTCTCTCTCTCTCCTTCTTCTTCTGCCTCTCTCTCTCTCTCTCTCTCTGTCTCTATTGAATAAATAAATAAATAAATAAAAATCTTAAAAAAAAGTTGTACCACCAATAGTGAAGAGTTACTTTGTTTAAGTCAGGATTCAAACAAGATCCACACATTGCACTTGGCTGATATATTTCTTGTCTTTTCTTAATTTATAAAAGTCTCCTCCCTTTTTTTAAAAGATTTTATTTATTCATTTGAGAGAGAGAGAGAGAGAGAGAGAGAAAGAGCATAAGCAGGAGAAGTGACAGAGGAAGAGGGAGAAACAGGCTCCCCACTGAGCAGAAAGCCTGGGCTTGATCCCAGGACCCTGAGATCATGACCTCAGCCAAAGGTAGATGCTTAACCAACTGGACCACCCAGGTGCTCCTGTTTGCTCATTTTTACAAACATTACAGAGCCAGTTTATTCATTTACTCTTTGAAAGGATCCAGTTTTCTCCACATGCCATTCTCCTCCACTACTTTCTCTTATGGAGTGGGTGCTCTCAGGATCATATTAGATATCAGAGGGCTCTTGATGAATACAATATGATATCAAAAAGATTGAGATCTTCTGGTGATATTTATTTCAAATAACTGTCTTTATCCAGTCTAGAGTGATTTTATCAAGTTCAGAAGCTCAGTATGTGCATGGATAGAGGAGGTCTTCATTAACAAGATTCTAAACAGTTTTTTAGAATAATAGCCTCCCAAATCCTATTTCTTGTGAAACTCCCCATGGTTCTATCTGTCTGTTTCCTGCCTCCCAAGTACCGTAGTTCCTGGCCAGAGAACACGAGGTTAAAGCTCATGTGTCTAACTCTTCCACACACATGGAAGATCAGAGCAAGTAGAAGTGAAAAGAGGAGATGCAGCACATGAACTGTCTCTTGCCTGAATTCCTTTAGATCTTCTTATGCATTTGATCTCATGGCTGTTTATAATGTGAACAAGTGACAAGGGGTTTTCAAATCTTAGAGTGCTGAAGACTTCCATGGAGAGTTTGTATAGAGTGAAGATTCCTGGGGTTAAACTCTAGATGGCTTGCTTCAGTGACTCTGTTTTCTCAATAAGACCCCAGATTTGGGGGATGAGTGGAGAATGTGGGCTCTGGACTACTGTGAGAGAAACACTACCCTCTTGATTTATTGTAGATAAATTGTGTGCCCGGTTGTTTCAAAAGTTTAACATCTGCCTTTGCTGCTATGAAGTGTCTTTGATCTGTCAACTGAAGCTTAGCTCTTGAATGTGCCTGTAGACCAAGTTTTTAGCTTGAAATCATTGTGTTCTTTGAGTACCTGTCATAAGCAGAAGATATAAAAATGTTTAGAGAGAAAACACAAATAGCTGAGTTGTTCAGCTCTACCTCAGGACTCTCAACCTAATATCCCAAGTTGCTGTTGAAAAAAATCAGACTTTATAGATTATATAGACTGAAATGTCAAACAGAGCTTTCCTCTTGGATGGGGTCCTTACTTCCATCATGCATCTGGCAGATTGTGCCTCTCTACTGGGTCACTTGAGTAACACAGTTGAGTTTTTCTCCTTTCGGGTAACCTATGCTGTTGCACAGGATATAGGTCCATAATTGATGCATGCAAAACTTTCTGTAAAATAAGTAGAAAGGAACACATTTTTTAGAAATTTATTTATTTATTTATTTATTTATTTATTTATTTATTTATGACACAGAAAGAGAGGGAATGTACACACGAGCAGGAACAAGGGCAGGGAAGAGGCAGAGAGAATCCTAAGCAGACTCCCCACTGAATGTGGAGGCTGACAGAAGGCTCAATCCCATGAGCCTGAGATCATGACCCAAGCAACATCAAGAGTTGAATGCTTAATTGACTAAGCTACCCAGGCATCCTGAAAGGAAAGGAACATATTATTGAGTGTATTTTTTTTTCTAATGAAACAAAGCAGTAGAGATTACCAGGTGTGATGAAGACAAGAACCATTGTTACTAATACAAGGCCTTTCTTATCCAGGGTTTGTAATTGCTGTTTGTTATCTGATCTTGGGCAGGCACTTATTGCCATTCATTAAGCTTGCCCTGATAGTCACACAATGAACACCTAAGCACTTCGATATTGGGTATAGATCATTGTTTCCAGAGGTCTTTCCTGATCTGTTTGTGTCAGCTGCCTTGCACCCTGTTGCTCCTGTGTCCCTCTGTGCATGCCTCTATGACAGCAGTGGTTTAATTCTCATTTGCTCTCCCATGTGTCCATCAGACAGTGGGCTGTTTGACAGTGGAGACTGCATCTCCAGAGCTGGTCACCATGCACTGAGTAGCTACCCAGTCACTATTTATTGCATGAATAAATGAATAAACAACTTGGAAATGAGGGACATAAGATTGCCCTTTAGACATTAAACTATGAAATCAATATGTCATAAATAAGAACTGAGTGATAATCATAATAATTAATATAGATCATTAAAATATTAAACATTATTAATATTGTTAATATTTATTGCTTAGTGCCAGACTTTATTATAAGATTTTTACATATTTTTACTTGTTGAATAATCGCTACTATTTAGATTTTCTCATAAGCTCAGATTTTTTGGAGTTAAAATTTAGTATGGATATGTTTACATACACATGGTTCTTTTTCATAAGATTTAGCAGTATTGATTCGGTAGTAGGCTTCAACTAGTAGTCACCTGTTTTATTAATAGCTAGTAGAAGAGACTTTGCCTCCTGCCTGGGGTTTGCATTTCATCTCCAGCTTCAGCAACTCACTCCAGAAGGCCAGCTCCTCCTGAGGCTGGACCAGCTGCTTTTTCATCAGGTACCAGGCTTGAATTAAGACTTAGATGATAGGGGCAGCCCCCCGGTGGCACAGCGGTTTAGCGCCGCCTGCAGCCCAGGGTGTGATCCTGGAGTCCAGGGATCGAGTCCCATGTAGGGCTTCCTGCATGGAGCCTGCTTCTCCCGCTGCCTGTGTCTCTGCCTCTCTCTCTGTGTGTCTCTCATGAATAAATAAATAAAAATCTTAAAAAAAAGGACTTAGATGATAGAGGAGTGACATCAGCAAGATGGTGAAATGGGAGTTTTCCACTGGCTTCGTCCCAAAGATCACCAATTTTGACAATCAATTCTGCATACAAGTGACTTATGGAAGTCCAGAGTCCAGTGGAGAAATCCCATCACACCAATGGAACAAGAGCAATAAATCCAAGATTGTATGCACTGAAGAGAATGAAAGGAACAGTTTCACTTTATCTGCATTATCCTTCCTCCAAAGTGTCATGGTTCAGTGCCAACTCAGACCTTCCTGGCTCACAATTTATCTAATGGGGGAACATGAGAGTATGTGAATGGGTATCTGGCTTCCCTAGTTGCATGGACACTGCCAGAGAGACCCACTTCTTTCTCACCTCATCTCACCTCATGAGGAGTGATGCATAATCTAGGAACAGGGAAAGGTGGGAAGTTAGCAGCCAGGGCTCTGAGAAGGCATCAATAGGACATGGATCTTACTAACCAAGATCAACAAGAAAACACAGAAAGATAATTCAACAAGATCAGGAAAACAATACATGGACTAAATGAGAGATAGAAATAATTTTAAAAGGAGGCAAACAAATTCTGGAGCTGAAGAATACAATGAATGGGATCAGGAACAAGACAAGGATGCCCTCTATCACCACTTCTATTCAACCTAGTACTGGAAGTGCTAGTCAAACAATTAGGCAAGATAAAGAAATAAAAAGGATCCAAATTGGGAAGAAAGAAATAAAATTGTCTGTACACATGACATGATTTTATGTATAGAAAACCCTGAAGACGCCACCAAAAAAATTGTTAGAACTAATCAATGAATTTAGTAAAGTTGTGGGATATAAAATTAACATACAATACTCAGTTGTCTTGATATATACTAACAAGCTATCAGAAATATTAAGAAAGCAATCCTATTTACAATAGCATCAAAAACAATAAAATGCTTAAGAATAAAATTAACTGAGGAAAGACCTGTAAAAGACCTGTACACTGAAAACTGTAAGACATTGTTGAAAGAAATTGAGGAAGACAGAAATAAACAGAAAGATATCCCATGCTCATGGATTGGAAGAGTTAATATTGTTACAATGTCCATACTACCAAAGCAACCTACAGATTCAGTGTAACCCCTAATAAAATTCCATTGGCATTTTTCACAGAAATAGAAAAAAAATCCCAAAATTTGCATGTAACCAAAAAAGACTCTGAGTGGGCAATGCAGTTTTGAGAAAAAGCAAAACTGGATGCATCACACATCCTGATTTCATACTATTTCACAAAGCTTTAACAATTGAAACAATGTGGCACTGACATAAAACAGACTCACAGACCGGTAACAGAATTGAAAGCCCAGATATAAACTCATGCATATATGGTCAACTAGTCTTTGACAGGGGTGCCAAGAACACAATGGGGAGAGAATAGTCTCTTCAACAAATGTCTTGGGGAAACCTGAATGAAACCATATCCCTATTTTATATCACTCACAAATGAACTCAAAATGTATTAAAGGCCTAAATGTAAGACCATAAATGTGAAACCATAAAACATAGGGGAAAAAATTCCTTGATATTGGTCTTGGAAATGGTTTTTGGATAAGAAGCCAAAAGCACTGACAACAAAAGGAAAAATAAACAAGTGGTATTATCTCAAACTAAAAATCTCCTTCACAGTGAAGGAAACAATCAACAAAATAAAAAAGCAGCCTACACAGTGAGAGAAGATATTTGCAAACTACTAACCATAGGGCATTAATATCCAATTATATAAGGAACTCATGCAACTCAATAGCAAAAATAAAATAAGTAATTTGATTTAAAAATGGGCAAAAGATCTGACTAGACAGTTTTTAAAAAAAAAAAAGACATACAGATGGTTAACAGGTACTTAAAAAGTATCCAGCATCACTAGTCATCAGGGAAATTAAATCAAAACCACAGTGAGATACCACACACCTGTTAGGATGGCTATTATCAAAATGTCAAAAGTTAAATGTTGGCAAGGTTATGAAGAAAGGGGTATCCTTATACACTTTTCATGAGAGTATAAAGTTGTACAGCTACTCTGGAAAAAAGTATGGAATCTCCTCAAAATATTAAATATAGAACCACCATAGGATTTGCAATCCCATTTCGGGGTATATATCTGAAGAAAATGAAATTAGTAACTCAAAGAGATATCTGAATTCCCATATTCATTGCAGCATTATTCACCATAGCCAGGATATGGAAATAACCTAAGGGCCCATCAACAGATGAATGTACACATTCATACACGCACACACACACACACACACATACTGCACAGAGGAATATTATTCAGCTGTGAGAAAGTAGGAAATCCTGGCATTTGCAACAACATGGCTGAATCTAGAGGACACTATGCTAAGTAAAATTAGCCAGATAGAGGAAGACAAATACTGTATGATCTTACTTACATGAAGAATGTAAAAAAGAAAAAAAGTTGGACTCATAGATACAGAGAGTATAATGGTGGTTGCCAGCGGCGGGGGATCGGGAGAAAGAGATGCTGGTTAAAGGACACAAGCCAAAAAAATTAAAAAAAAAAAAAAGACACAAGCCTTCAGTTATAAGATGAATAAGCTCTGGGAATCTAATTTACAGCATGGTGACTATAGTTAATAACACTGTGTTGTGTATTTCAAATATGCTGAGAGAGTAGACTTTAAGTGTTCTCACAACACACACACACACACACACAAGAATGGTAACTATGTGAGATGATGGATGTGTTAATTAAATCGATTGTGGTAATCATTTAACAAAGTGTACATATGTAAAACAATCATATTGTGCACTTTAAATATATAATTTTATTTGTCAATTATACCTCAATAAAGCTGAAAAATGGTAGAATCAGCAATAAATTGTTGATTATTTGTTTTTGCACCCACTAGACTTCTGGCTGCTGTCAAAGTAAAGAAAATGGGATTTGCCATTTGGATCAAGAAATAAATGAATTACCAGAATTTGAAGAAGTAAATAAGGTCAGTGAAATGTAAATTTTTTATAAGGTTTTCACAGGACATGAACAGAAACCAACTTACTTTTAGGAAGAATAAATAACTGCCCAAGTTGACTAATCATTTGATGCATTTCAACATGTCCCCTCTCCATTCTTCATCTTCATCCAAAAAAAAAAATTTCCGAACAACTTTATTCCTCATTCCAGATATTATTCTGGTTCAAGTACAACTATCCATAGAAGAGAAAACATATTAAAAAGAAGAAAGAAGAAGAAGAAGAAGAAGAAGAAGAATAAGAAGAAACACGTTGATACTTTAATGTCTCTTAGTTTAGTTTAGTTTGGTTTGAAAAAAAAAAAAAAAAGCTTTTTCAAGTCTTTTTTCCAGGGCTACTAGAAGCAAAGTGAAGATGTTAGGGAAATGGAAGAACTGGCAGAGGAAGAAGTGATAGGTGGCAATTTGGGGAAAAATTTTTGTCTCAGCTGTTGCTTGCCTCCTCTGCTTTCCCAGACTGCAAAGAGAATGTGCAAGAAGTTGAGTTTTGGGGGACCAGTGGCATCTGCACTGAGTTGCTAGAAACTAGGTCTGTATTAGAGCCCTCGACTTAGAACACAGAGATTGTGGCTGGCCAGTTGGCTTTTTGTCTGTCTCTGTATGTCTTTCTTCTTTTGACCTCATTCCACAAAGGATCTTTTTTTAAGATTTTATTTATTTATTCATGAGAGACACACAGAGAGAGGCAGAGACATAGACAGAGGGAGAAGTGGGCTCCTTGCAGGGAGCCCGATGTGGGACTCGATCTCAGGACCAGGATCACACCCTGAGCTGAAGGCAGCCACACAACCACTGAGCCACCCAGGCGTCCCTCCACAAAGGATTTAAGGTAGTCAGAGTTACCTGATGACAATAACTCCTGTTACTTTTTTTTTTTAAAGACAAGTCCAAAGCTCTTCTCAGAAGAGGAGTTTCTGCCATTGGATCCAACTCAAGAATCGGTTTTTCCTCCAGAGCTAATGGTAAGGTGAATTTGAGCTCATTCTAAAGGAATTCATGCTGAAATGCTTAGGAAGGGTATTTGCTTATGGATCTTCTCAGAAGTTGATTGAGAAATTGGTAACATCCATCTGCCATGGTTAATCCAAGGTGTAAAGAGTATGAGACTAGGGCAGCCTGGGTGACTCAGTGGTTTAGCGCTGCCTTTCAGCCCAGGGCCTGATTCTAGAGACCCGGGATCAAGTCCCACATTGGGCCCCCTGCATGGAGCCTGCTTCTCCCTCTGCCTTTCTCTCTCTCTATCTCTCTCTTGAATAAATAAATAAAATCTTTTTTTAAAAAAAGAGTGTGAGACTAAGAGAGAGATGGGTGAATGAGGGTAGAGCCATCATGAGGGGATAGTTGACTGCTAAAAGCAGCAGATTGTATCTATAAGAAAATGTCATGAAATAACATCACAACATTTATAAATGTAGACATGTTTCCAACTTCCATCTTTGTTGAAGTTTATCCTTCCACAGAATGAGTTTACAAAATTAAGCATATTACAATATTCTGAAAATTTTTTTTAATATTCTGAAACATTGAAATGAATTCCTTTGAGATATAAAAGCACCAAAGTAGATATATAGGAATGGTCTCCAGAAGGAATAGAATATTTTTATATGTTTAATCTGAACTCTGATTCCTTAGTAAAGCTTTACTCTTAGGTCACTTTTATTTTATTTTTTAAAAAGATCTCCATTTCCTTTCTCTGTTCCTACCAAAATGGGGTAGAAACAGGTGAAAGTGTTGTCATGAGATGATCTTGAGTCCCTCTTGCTTTTTTGACAGATAATGGCTGAGAAACAACCACAAAGGACTAAGATTTTTAGTGGTGATAGAATGACATGGATTTCTCCAGTGACCCTGAAGGAGCTTCTAGAAGCTAAATTCAACTATCCTCAGGCCCCTGTTGTCATGGGAAACACCTCTGTAGGTATGTAGAGCCCCAGGGACCTCTTATGAGGGAATTGAGGAAAAGGACTTTGGAGGAAAGAACCTCATCTATGCATGTTCTCTGGAAAAACAGTCTGAAAAAAGACTTTTAATCATTCAGACTCGACTTCCTCAGATTGCTCAAGAGACTTTCACAACTTCCATTACATAAGTAAATTCCGATTGCCTGCCATCAGTGCAGTGCATAGAGTTGCACCCAGGAGATCTGCTTCATAACAACTCAGAAGTAACAGTTCCAGTGACAGCTGTCCTTTCTTTCCATGTGGAGATTGATCTCAGGCTCATATTTGAAGTTGCTCTTTGTTTCCTCTTTTGGTGGTATCCGGATAGATATAAAATGGTTTTCTTACACCACAGTTACAGGGTTTTTCTATTGTGTCTGTTTTGTGAACTCAGTTTGCCTACTTCTTTGAAGAGTCTCTCAGAGTCCTCCCAAAGAGAATTTTGAGTGTGCCATAAGTTGTCTCGTAATAGTCAGCCAAGACTTACAGCTGACGAGTTCAAAGAGTCCTCCGAGTTCAGTGAAAGTCCATCTGGCTGGTTTCCGGGTGATTTGGCAATGAACAGATCAATAGAAAGATATGTAATTTTTGTGTATTTAAAAATAATTACTTTTTTTTTAGAGAGAGAGAGTGTGTGTGTGTGAGGGGGGAGGAGGGGTACAGAGAGACAGAGAGAGAATCGTAAGCAGACTCCACACCCAGCACAGAGTCCCCACACAGGGCTCAATCTCATGACTCAGGATCATGACCTGAACCAAAACCAAGAGTCAGACACTTAACTGACTGAGCCACCCAGGTGCCCAGAGATAATCACTTTTAATCACAACTTCAACATTTATTTTTTTCTAATCTTTTAGGGCCTGAAGTGAAATTTAAGGGCATCTTTCACCCAGTTATAATTTCTCCTGATAGAATTAAAGAACTGAATTTTGTGAACTGTTCACATAATGGTGAGTTCTTATGATCCCTGTTTTCTTAGTTCAAATTCATTAATCAATTTATGTCCTTTGTCCAGCAGGCAAGCAGGAAAAAAATTATTCCAAATTACAATATACAGAGATTTTCTCCTTATAAAAATGATAACATTCTGGAGGAGACCCAGGGAAGAACATGGAATACTCATCGTCTGAATAGTCAGTCTACTGAAAAAAACTTTCTGCCTGCCATATCAGAGAAATGTAACAACTATTCAGTGAAGAGTATTATGCTAAGTGCTGGATAGAAGATAAAGAATAGAACACAATCTTTGCTCTCTAGAAGCACAGTAGTAAGGAAAGCAGGTTTATGTATTAAGCAGCTTTCAGACTGGCCCATCTGTTTCCACAAAGGAAATTGATTTAATGACAATGATGAGAGGTAATATAAATGTGGGTGTGGAGTCTAGCTCTAGAGTCTAATTCTTGACTTTCGCATATTGGCTATGAGAACTTAGTCAAACTCTGAATCTCAATTTCTTCATCAGTTAAATAGGGCTATTGTCTCAAAGATTTCTTAAGATTCAAGGAGATTCTGGGAAGCATTCAGCATAGTAAAAAAAATTTGGCCTACATCACCTTTATCACCACCACCACCACCTCCACCTACATCACCATCACCACCACCTCATCACAACCATCACCTCCATTCACACAGGACCTCCATCACTACCACCACCACCTCCATCACCATCACAACTTTCATCACCACCACCACCACCTCTATCACAACTACCACCACCATCACAACCATCACCACCATCGCCTCCATTAACAACACTACCACCATTACCTCCATCACCACAACCACCTTCATTACTACCTCCATCACAGCCATTACTTCCATTAACACACTACCTCCATTACTACCACCACTTCCACTCCATCACAACCATCACTATCATCACCTCCATTAACAACACCACCATGACCACCACTACCACCTTCATCACCTCCATCTTCTCCATCACCACCACCGCCACCACCACCACTACCATCTCTAAGCAGGGCAGCGATATCCAGGAAAAAGATCCCATGTCTATAACTTTGGCCTAATGACATTTCCAACTCATCACTAATCACACTGCATTTATTTATAAATTATTTCACTTCAGGGCTGGCCTTAGGTGCTGGCCTAAGCCTGACTCAGGTGAAGGATATCTTGGGTGAAACAATCCAGAACTCCCCAGAGGAGAAGACACAGATGTACCAAGCTCTCTTGAAGCATTTGGGAACTCTGGGTGGATCTCAGATCAGGAACATGGCTGTATGTATTTGATGATGATAAACTCTGGCATGTGTGTCTGGAGTGACTATCTCTGACAAATCATGATACTTTAATTCTTTTGTAACAGACAAAAAATAATGATTCTCCAAAGCCTTGCTTAATCCTTAACTCTCACTTGTGTCTTTATAATTACATAACAGATATTGAAAATAGAACTCATTATTTTAAATAGTCTTTAGGGGGCCATATCGTGAGCAGGCACCTAGATTCAGATCTGAATCCCCTCCTGGCCATGGGCAACTGTACCCTCAACTTGCTATCAAAAATAAGTGACAACCCCTTGGAAATTACTAAACCTGCTCCTCTTATCCATTTTTTTCTCTGGGGAGGCAGGAGGTCCAGTTTTGAAAATGACTGTTCTTTGTAATATTAATAATTCTTCGCACCCTCGTGGATGCTGGAAGTTTGATCAATCTGTTCCTAATTCCATACACTTCCAATGTCTTCGTCACTTTCTTTTTGAGGCCTTGTGCTAGCTATTTTCCCATTCTGGTCACCCTAGTTGACCATACTTGTATTGGTTAGTGTCCTTATGTGACCTGAGTAGTAGAGAGAACTATAGGCTGTTAAAAACTACCGAGTGAGCCCCCATATTGAAGACTTTCTCCAGGTGGTACAGGGGGGTTGTGGCAACCTTGTCATATTGTGTGCTCATACTTAATTTTTGATGGAAGCCTACAGATCTTTTTTTGTTGAAAATGGCTGGACTCCATTCTGTATTTATGAGTTTTGTTTTTGAAACAAAAACAAGGGCTTTTAATATGTTTCTTTTTCCAACTTGGTTAATAATTATTGCTCATTGGTCCCCTATAAATCTGTTTTTATTTTCTTTTTTTTAATAAATTTATTTTTTATTGGTGTTCAGTTTGTCAACATACAGAATAACACCCAGTGCTCATCCCCGTCAAGTGTTTTTATTTTCATTTAAAAATATGGATTAGCCTTCTATTACCTGCCTACCTATGTTGTTAAATACCTACTCTTCATATCATCTGAACCACAAAATTACCTTTAGGAGGAAGGTTAGTATTCAGAGTTGTGTATTTAAGTAACATCCCTTTAAAACAATCATATGATGAGAAACATATTTTGTGATATGAATGTAAACATCAAAAGCTTCTTAACTTTCTTCCTAAAGTCATATTACATTATAGCTTTACGTGGTTCCACCCCCCAGTACATTGATTAAAGAACAGAAATTCTTCAGGTGCTGGAAAAAGACACAAAAAAAATAAGGCAGCACCTTACTAGTATAAATTTATTTAAGGCATTTTTTTATTCATTACTGAACCTACTAGGGTTCGTGGTTATAAACAATACATATTTGTTGAGTGACTTGATCAGATTATCAAGAAGGGTCTGATATCTACTGCCTCCTTACAAAGCTCAAAATGAATTGTGCTCATAATTGTGAAGAGGACTGTTCATGTGACTACTGGGCCACTCTGCTAGATATTTTTATTTATAAACAAGCAAAGAAGCAAACAGCACCACAAGTGGGACCTAGTCTGTAAGAAATACTACAAGATGTCATTGTAGGGGGGGCAATTTGCTAAGCATAGAAAGAACACTTCTTTTCCCAAACAACCAATTTCATCAGGTGTTTGGTAGAATTATTTCCAAAGTTTTTTTAACAGAACAGATTCCCGGGGAAGTGTCATTTCTTTCCACAGAAGGGAAACAACAGGTTCCTTTAAATGGGGAATTTCTCAGAAGGTGTCCCAACACAGATCTGAAGCCCGAAGAGATCTTGATCTCAGTGAACATACCCTACTCGAGGAAGGTGAGAATGTCCTTTCAGTCTCCTGGTTTTCCTGTGAGTTTACAGGAAATTGTTAATTCCTGTACAGGAAATTAATTCCAACATATAGTGAGTTAAGGACAGGTGCTGACTATTTGCAGGGGAGATTACAGTACTTGTTAGTAGTTACCTTTTACTTGTGCTATGCACTCCCCAACCATTCCTAGAATTGAGAGACCTTTGTCTCTACCATTCCCTCTCTGTCTCTCTGTCTCCCCTTGTCTCTCTCCATCCCAACTCTAAAATTACTTCCCTATAGATTTTTATAAATTCTTTCTCCCTTAAGGCTTTTTCTTAAAGAAGACTTGAAAATATGCTATACCTATATCTTGGGGTTTTAAAGAGTCAAAAAAAATACATTTTCAATAGAACTTAGGGGATAGAAGGACTTTGGACTCAAAGTGAACTCAGACTCAAGACTGGATCCTGGTTTCAAGATCTGTGACCTGAACTAACTACGGAATCACTCTGAGGCTCAGACTCCTTATTTGTAATATGAGAATAATCAAGCCTGCCTTGAAGGGTATAGTAGTTTGCTAGGGCTACCATCATAAAAAAAACATAAGCTGAGTGGCTTAAACAATAGAACTCTATTTTCTCACAATTTGGAAGGCTAGAAGACTGGTATCAAGATGTCGGCAAGGCTTGTCTTCAGAGGCTTCTCTCGTTGGCTTGTAGATGACCATCTTCTCCCTGTGTCCTCACGTGGCTTTCCCTCTGTTTATGTCCAAATTAACTCTTAGAAGAACACCACAATGTTAGATTAGAGCTCACCCTAATCACGTCATTTTAATGTAAATACCTCTTTAAAGGTTGTATCTTCAAAGTCACATTCTGAGTACTAGGAGTTAGGACTTTAACACATCCATTGGGGAGGGGAGGGGGGTAAGGTTCAGCCCATAACAGAAAGTGTGACAAGGTCCTGTGAGGCAGCATACATAAACTGTTTAGTGCATAGTTGTCACTCCTTATTTTTCTACAAGTGCCACTTAATTTTCGTTTTCAGTGGGAATTTGTGTCAGCCTTCCTTCCGACAAGCCCAGCAGCAACAGAATGCACTTGCAATAGTCAATTCAGGAATGAGAGTCTTTTTTGGAGAAGGGGGTGATATCATCAGACACTTATCCATCTCACAGAGATGTTGGTCCAACCACTGTCTGTGCAAAGAATTCCTGCCAGAAACTCATCAGAAGATATGGTATCATGTCCCTAGACTCCAAGTAATGGAGAAACTCCTTTTGTGATAACATACCATTACAAGAACAAAAATGCTTACTAGCTTTCTATTTAATGGCATGGAATTCCAGTAAGATTTCATTATTATTTCCATGTATCTTGATTATGATGAATCCTGAAGTGGGCATCATATAGTCTGTGTGTGTATAAAAGAGAAGAGGGGGCAGGGAGAGGGAGAAGGAAAGAGGGAACCCATCTCGTAATAGTACAGTAGACACAGTAAGCAAAATAAGAAAATATGCATTCTCTACCATGAGAGAATACTTTACCATGGTAAAAAATAGACTAGGGGGGTTTGTTTTATAATAAATTGCTAAAGTCATTTGCTTACATGACTTATCTTTGTAGATAATACTAATAGCCTATATTTCTGGAGCATTTGCTAGGTATCAGTTACCATTTCAAAAGTAAGTAGAGAAATGGTGGTTAAAGTATGAACTCAGTCAAACCCGATTAACTATGTGATCTCAGTCAGCCTACTTTACTTTCTAGTGCCTTTCCTTATCTGTCAAAGGGCAATAATCATCCCTACCTCATAAGATTAAATGAGTGAATGCATATAAAGTTCTTAAAACAGGACCAGGCATGCAGTAAATGCTCCTCTGATATAGGGGTTGGTTACCACTGGGCTAAGGACTTAACACAGGTCATCATCTCTTTCTTATGACCATTCCAGGTGGAGAGTTCTACTCTTTTTCTCCTTTTACTGATGAGGAAGTGATGGTCCTGGGACTGTGATTTAAATGTGGGTTGCCCAACTGTGGAGCTTACACTCTTATTTCCTGCATTATACTATCATTATTTGTCTCATACCCAAGCTGAGTCCATGAGGTAATGAGCCTTGTTGGCTAGGAGTCTTCTCTTTGATTCCCATAGGCCTTGGAACGAAGAGATGCTGGATGCAGCTTGCAGGCTGGTTCTGGATTAAGTTACCCTTCCAGGCTTAGCTCTGGGTGGGAAGGTGGAGTTCAAGAGAACTCTCATCATCAGCTTCCTCTTCAAATTCTACCTAGAAGTGTCACAGATGTTGAAGAGGATGGTCAATGGAACTGACCATGTATTGGCTTTCCCAGAACTGAGGGCTATGGTGATACCCAAAGTGGAGGCAACAACCTCCACTATGCCAAAGAGCTATAGAATAGAGGGAGACAACCCAAATTAAAGACACTTGGGCTTACTGGGAATCCTCCAGGCTGGCTACTGATGGCCTGTACACTTGGAGAAGATTCGCAAATAGAGCACAGAGTTGTGCAGGATTCCATTTAACACTACTCAGTTACTGTTTCTGACTGTTGTTTGGGTGGTATGCAGAAAGCTTGTTTGAACATATTTTCCTCAGTAGAACATCTCTTCCACTTGTGGAGGGTCACCATCCTGCATTTGACTTTCTTCTCTGGATTCAACTTCATTTCTCTCACCTGTAAGATGATGATGGCAGCCATTCCACAAGGTTATTATGAAGTGGGTCATCACAGGAAGAGGGCTCAGAGGAACATGGGAAGACTGCCTTGTAGCTGTCTTAGTGATAGTAGTGATAACCCAGGTCTCCCTTGTAAAAAATAGTTACAAGATTGTTTGCTAGGGAAGGCACAACTAGAAAGATTTCTCTGAATAAATTTTCTAGACCCAAAGGGACCTTGAAGCATCCCATGCTATAACCAGCTGACCAAATTAGACTAGAAGCCAAGAACATTCTTCATGTGATAGAGAACTTAGTATGATCACTTTAATAAGAGTCACAAAGTTTTCTCTTAATATTGCTTCTGAGTGTATTTTTTTCATTATACATGGATTTTCAGTATACATTATACTAAGAACCAGAGGGTTATATACAATTTCTGAAAATGGAAAATGGACAATGTGTAAGCGACATACTCTCACCAGGCAATCAAAAGAGGAAAAAAATAAACCCAATGTGGATTATCCCAATTAATAGCAATTATTACAATTTCTTGGGTGAATCAAGTGATATCACTTAAAGCTTCTACCTTGCAGTCTTATGTCTTCTATTTAACCTCCTCTAGTCAATATTTCTCTACTATTAAAAATAGTAGCCTTTGTTGGCTTTAATTTTACATTAAATTTTTTTAATTATAAAACATAACCATTAGGTGTGCTGTTTAAAGTCTTATTTAAAGACTCAGTGATCCATTTCTCTCAGTTCCAAGAAGTGTTCCTTCTAGGGACGCAGGAATTTTCCTCCTGTCGGGTTGTAGCAAGGATAGAGCCCTCTGCATTTTCCTTCCTCCCCCTTTGGCCAGGTGGTGCAACACAGTTTCACATTCATTTGCAATGGTGTGCTTTGGCTCTCACTTTTTCCCCAGCTTGAGTATTCTCTTCCTTTCATGTTATTTACCTCTCCCCTATCTTCCTATATTTTTGGTTTGTAAGTCCTCAAACCATTTAGGAAAGTATATGAGAGAATCATAAGCAGAAAGATGTTGGAAGTCCATGATCTATATTTACTTGGTTCTTCATAACGTAGAGTAGTATGTATGGACCTTCTAGAGCATGTGTCCTAGAGGTCAGGGAGCTGTTTCTACCTCCAAGGTTCTGCACAGATCAAGTACTTACTAAGTGTTAGACTTCCAAGGAGAGCTGCTTGTTAAGAATCATGGTAGCCTCCCTTCCAAGACCATTCTGGCCTATTTTAGATATCTACAATGGTTCTACTTTTCAGGATCCTGTTCACTATCCTAGCCTTACAGACAAGTATGAGAGTGCTTTAGAAGATCTTCATTCCAGACATCACTGCAGCATATTAAAGTACCAGGTTAGTGGCTTTTTTTTTTTTTTTTAATTCAGAGAGCCTGGCCTATAGCTTCTTCACCTGGACACTCCACTTATCTCACAGTGATTCTCAAGCTTTATAAGCTCCCCTTCTGGTGAACTCTGCATTTTTTGGTGTTAATTAAAATTTCAAACTCAATGAAAAATTATGACTAAAAATAAAACTAGCAATGGCAGTTTTTTAAAAATGTCTGTTTTGATCTTGAAGTTCATGTGTTTTGCTCTGTGGCCTTGTGCCACTGACAGGAATGAGCTGGCTAGCTTACCACACACTTCTGCCCTTGGCATTGCAGAAGTTGGAGCACAACCAAAGTCACATTCTGTGTCAGGGCCAGGGGGCTGCTTTGATTTTATTTATAGAGGAGCAGAAAACACAGCCCTTGGAAGTTGGTGAAAATGCAGTAATGGTTTTTTAAAAGAGCTACTGATTTACTTTTTTTTTTTTTTTAATAAAGAAAAGTGTCTGCTTCTCCAGTCTCTATTCTCCAGGTATCTTTTCTGTGAGTTACATTTAGAGTTGACTCTAAGTTCTTTTTTTTAAAAAAAAGATTTTATTTATTTATTCATGATAGTCACACACAGATAGAGAGAGAGGCAGAGACACAGGCAGAGGGAGAAGCAGGCTCCATGCAGGGAGCCCGACGTGGGATTTGATCCCGGGTCTCCAGGATTGTGCCCTGGGCCAAAGGCAGGCGCTAAACCGCTGCGCCACCCAGGGATCCCCCTAAGTTCTAAGAGCTATTAAAAACTCTCCTAATGAAAGCTGACTATTAGAACAGAATTCCTCATGACTTTCAAATGGAATTTTCTACTACAGCATCATAGCAATATGACCTGAAGTCATCCTGTTGGTAAACTGGATAAGATTGATGTGTTTTTCCTTGAAATTATTGTCAAGAAACTTTACCTTGAGAGTTTTAAGTCCAGAATGTGATGAGGCTTTTTAAAGCATCAGTTCATTGAGTCTATTGTTGGATTTAGTTGTAAAAGCTGACAGTACATCATAATGAATGTTGCAGTTGGTATATATCTCTTGAGGGTTTAGGTTCAGTGTGTTCAAAAATTCAAGGACACCAAACTCCATTGAAAATGATGATATTAAAAGTTTTGAAAAGCTTCCGTCTTTCCTGGTGTTCTACAAAACATGGAAGCTGCCGCCCTTTGCTTATAGATACCCTAGTGTTACCTTGACAATGGAAGAAACCTCAGAAAGGAACAACAACAACAACAAATCAATAGGCATTCAGATCATCCAAAGGAAAGTGATAATCTTCACACGATTGGTAATCATAAAAGGAAGCTTGTTGTTATAGATTGCAAGGCTGACTTTTGGAAGCAGTTTATCTCCCACACAGATGAGTTTTCTTTTTGTTTTCCTGTGGTTTTACACACACACACACACACACACACACACACACACACATATCTGCATTGCCAGAGCATCTTCAGCACAGGAAAAATCTGACAAACATTTTTCCCCAAATCAGTTCATTTGCTTTGAAAGCATTTTGCCATAGCTTCAAGAGATCACCCATTTGAAGAGACAAATTCATTCCTCCATTGTACCTTCAGCCACATAACAAGCAGAAGGTGTCAAGTCAAGTACAGCCTCTTTTAATAGTAGATTCACCCAACTGACGCCCCCCCCCAAAAAAAAAGTGTTGCATCTTCAGCTAAAATGCTGAACATGTTTTCAGATTTCATGTGCCACTCTCCTTTGCCTTATTGATGTAGGCCTGCCTCCTGCCTAGACAGCCTCTGATCTATCTCAAGCCAAAGGTTTATTTATTGAGTCCTTCAAGTAGGTTGACAATGAGCCAGGACCACTCTTCTCAAGTCCTATAAGCAGCGGAAGGCATTGGAGAAGTAGTGTGTATTTCAGTTATCTTTATCCTGGAATTTCCACCACCCACACTCCCACCACCGCCTCCTTAGCAGCCAGAGCCTTCATGCTGAACTCTGAGCCTGGCCTCTGTCCTATCCCTTAATTCCTCTTTCTTCATGCATCCAGTTCTTCTCCCAATAACCAACCTACTAGGAAAGCTAACAACTCTCTCATATTTGAAATAATGGGGAAGACATTATGTTTCTTAATGTCCACTTTGGTCAATGAAGCTTATTAAAGGTATTTAGAGACCATAGCAAGACATTTTATTCCATGGGTCTTTAAGAAAGAGTAGCATTAGTAACTCATTCCTCAAAATGCAGGTCCCTTTGTCTTCATTCTTTATCAGGATTGTCTAAGTTACGAGTTTTACCCATTATTTCTTAACTTCTTGCTTGGAATAGAAAAAAAAATAGGGTTCTTCTTGTTGACAGCATGCCCTCGATATTTTGTAAAACATAGTCACAATGTCAGAATGCTCTTCTGAAAAACATTATATATGCCATTGCTTAGATACAACAGTAAAATAATTTTGATAATTAAATTGAAAGAAATATGGGGTCCTGGGTGGCTCAGAATTAAGCATCTGCCTTTGGCTCAGGTCATGATCTCAGTGTCCTGGAATTGAGCACTGAATTAAGCTCTCTGCTCAACAGAGAGTCTGCTCCTCCCTCTCCTGTCCTTCCTGCTCATGATCTCTCTGTCTCTCAAATGAATAAATACAATCTTTAAAATTGAAGAAATATGTGAGTGTTAACAAGAGGGTATCATCTCACATTTTTAAGAAGAAATATTTATATTCATTTGCTTACATAAATGGGATTTGTATTAGAGATATTTATGTTCTATATTCAGTAAAGGTGGGGGGAAAAAGAATGATGTCATAACCATACCTCCCAGTTTGCCTACTGTATTATTGAAATAGGCTTTTGTCCTAGGGTTATTATTAACAGTGAATATTTTCAGTTTAAAAGTGTTCTGGTTTGGATGTAAATTATATAGCTACTCTCTTATGGGAGAAGTGCATAGTATTATAAAAATGATCTGTTAACCAATAATGATCTGTTATTGGTTAAACAGAGTGCAGACTCAAAGCAGCTTCCTCAAGATACAATTGGCCATGCTATCATGCATCTGTCTGGTATTAAGCATGCCACGGGGGAAGCCATCTACTGTGATGACATGCCTACAGTGGACCGGGAACTCTTCTTGACTTTTGTAACAAGTTCGGGAGCTCATGCTAAGATTGTGTAAGTGATAAAGTTGCTAATTAGATGTTAATGATTGCCTTTTCATCCAAATCACATTAGTGATAAGTAATGGTACAAAGAGGACAGGCTATTTGTTGGCAATATCCAATGTAGCTTGGGAGGGATATTAGATCAAAATGTAGGATTTACTACAATTTTTCCCTCCATATACAGTTGACCCTTGAACAACATGGGTTTCAACTGTGCAGGTCCATTTATATGTGGATTTTTTAAATGTCAGTAGTATGAAAAACATTTTCTTTTCTCCATTTATTTTCTTGTAAAAATATACGACACGTAAAATACGTGTTCATTCACTGTTGATGCTATTAATAAGGCTTCTGATCAATAGTAGGCTATTAGTAGTTACGTTTTAGAGGTGAAAAGGCTATATGCAGATTTTCAACTGTGTCGGGGATCAGTACCCCTAACCCTTGCATTGCTCAAGGGTCAAATTCACTCATTTCAAGTAATAGCTTCATTATCCCAGGAATTTTTTCCCAGTTGTCTGGCAGAGAACTATTAGAGCAGCCAGCCAGTCACTGGATGTATCTTAACACTCAAATATCTTATTCTCCAATTAAACATGTTCTCCATGGTCTTCAGGCAAGAGGGCTTCTCTGAGGACCTGCTCTGTGTATTCTCCTCTAGGTCTATTGATCTGTCAGAAGCTCTCAGCCTGCCTGGAGTGGTGGATGTTGTGACTGAGGAACATCTTCATGGTGTAAACTCCTTATGCCAGAAGGAGAAACTTCTGGTGACAGAGGAAGTACTGTATTTTTGCTTTCTGTTTCAAAAATAATTTCCTCAGTTAATGGCCTTACATATTTTTTTTAAAGATGGCATCAAGGGATCCCCGGGTGGCGCAGCGGTTTGGCGCCTGCCTTTGGCCGAGGGCGCGATCCTGGAGACCTGGGATCGAATCCCACGTCGGGCTCCCGGTGCATGGAGCCTGCTTCTCCCTCTGCCTGTGTCTCTGCGCCTCTCTCTCTGTGACTATCATAAATAAATAAAATTAAAAAAAAATAAAGATGGCATCAAATTTGGCACATCATAAAGAATTCCAATAATTCTTTGATACACCATATTCTAATGGTGAATGAATTCAAATATATTCATTTTCCATACAAGAAATGAAGTTGTCCAGTACTATAAAAGATACTTGGTGTTTTCCTATTTTCTGGTAGTAAGACAGTGTGCTGCTAGCATGTATGAAAGGTAAATGAAGAGAGAATAATGATAACTTTTATTTGTTAACCTTTCCCCTAAGAATCCCTCACCATTGCCCTAGGCTCAGTGTCCAAGTCCAAGTTCAAGTAGTATCTCCACCATGAAGCCTTTCCATATCCTTTTTTTTTTTTTTTTTTGAGAGAGAGGAAAAGAGGGAGCACATGCACAGGGTGGGAGGAGCAGAGAGATAGAGAAAAGAGAGAAATCTTAAGCAGACTCCATACACAGTGTGGAGCTAGACTCAGGGCTTGATCTCATGACCCTGAGTCATGACCTGACCCAAAATCAAGAGTTGGATGCTTAGCCGACTGAGTCACCCAGGTGCCTCATTTTTATGCCTTGATACAAGAATTCTGTCTCCCTCTCTGAACTCAGTCTGACTCATTCGTTTATACTACGATGTATTCAACAGGCATTTTTAAGTGAGCATCCAACGTGGCTGACCACCATAGCTGAGCAAGACCCAATTGGCCCTTACCCTCACAGAGCTGAAGGTCCAGAGGAGAAGGTGAAGTGGACCTTTAATGCCCTTCCTGCAACGTACTAAGCTTACTTAGTTACTCCTTTGTCTTATGTATTTCTCCTCCCTAGTAAAAGTCCTTGAGTCAAGCCCCATGTCTGATTCATCTGTATATTCCACACACTGCTTCCCATGTAGCAGGACAGAGGAACAATGATAGCACTGTTGCCATTTGAAGGTTTTGGGTGATTCAAAATGATTTGGCTATTGTATCTTAGGTTCCCAGGAAATGCAACAAGGGCAGCATCCAGCAGGTTTTCTGCCTAACTCACACTTCTCAGTTCAGTGTTTACCGAAAACAGTTTTATCATTTGACGGAGTCCCTACATCTGGCTCTTGCTAGCTGATTTAGTTGATAAAAATGCAAGTTTGATGACTGAGTGTGAAGTGGAGATTGAAACTCTCCCAAGGCAGGCCTGTGTGGGACTAGCAGAAGACATTGAGAATTACGGCCTTTGCAAAATGTTAATTAGACAAGCAAAACCATTCTGAGCTGCACAATGGTACTTCCTCTGGGAGGTGTGCACATGTTGATTATGAGCATCACAAGGGCAGGTCTGCGTGCCGGGTCACAGGGGCAGAACCAGGCCTCTGTGCAGAACTCCTTTTTTAAGTTATGCCTTTAAAAATTATTTTCATTGTAGAAACTTTAAACATATATAAAAATAGAGAATAATACAATGAATCCCCAAAGGCCCATCACTCAGTTTCAACAACTGTCGACATTTTGCCATTCTTCATTTATCTCCCCATTGTTACCCGCCCCCCAAATCACACTCAACAAATACACTTTTGTGTGTGTGGAATATGTCTAGATTTAACTTTTTACTATCATTTTTTCTGACAACAAAGCCACTATGTGCTCATTGTAGAAAAGATTTAGTAGTTTAAATCGATTTTAAAATGAGTGATTAAATCTGAATTGTGATCATGGTATAAGGTGAGACAGAACTGAGCAATCATGGTGAATTCTTCTGGTCTTATTTTACCTTTCTGGAGCCTTATATTCTTTTCTCCCATCAATTTTCTGCCCTTATCCTGTGTGAACTCTTTTAGGCCAACTACCTCACCTGGAGGTGAAACGATGAAGGGGATGCTCTGTGCTTGCTTATGTCTTGGCGAGTCTAAACTCAGTCTCTTTGTGAAAAGCCTGTGCTCCACCATGGTTTGGGGCAGAGATTTGCTCACCAGCAGTGTTGTGTTTTCATTTTCTCCCTCCCTTGTCTCTGAGGAGGTGGGCTATCACCCTCTGGTACTCCGTCTCCAGATGCTGCCTCTCAGGATGGCCTTGATCATGGTGGCAGCCACAGGTTGAGCCATGTGCCTGGCTCTCCCAGACCAGCTGGCCCTCCGCCCCTCCACAGCCCCAGTGGGTTGGCCTGAGCCTGAATCTGCCGTATGACAGTCACTCTTGCCCTTTTTCAGCCACTTTTGCTAGTGATGCAGCACAAAGACCTGAATTCCCCTTGTGCCTGGGTGTTGGTTCTCATTGGTCCCTGTACACACAGGGCAAAAAGAAACTACTGAAAGAGGCAGACCACTCTGGCTTGGTAGGTAGTAGTTTTAATAAGAAAGGGAACTTGTGGGGAAGCCTGGGTGGCTCAGTGGGTTAGTGCTGCCTTCGGCCCAGGGCCTGATCCTGGAGACCCGGATCCCGGGCTCCCTGCATGGAGCCTGCTTCTCCCTCTGCCTGTGTCTCTGCCTCTCTCTGTCTGTGTCTCTCATGAATAAGTAAATAAAAACTTAAAAAAAAAAAAAAAAGAAAGGGAACTTATGAGGCCTGTCTTGGGCAGCCACAGGGCTAGTTGACGTCTGCACCCATCTACCTTCATTGGTATGTAAAGGGCCTTCACTGGGTTCAGTCATGTGAGCCATCCAGATGATCTGTACCACACATTACTCTCTCAAGGCTCCATCCTTAAAACAGCTCCTAGTGTGGAAACTGTACCTTCTAAGGATAGGGAAGGAGTGAGGAACCTGCATTTGCCTGGGTCAAACTCAAGAGTCAACCAGTGATCACATCTTGTCAGTGACCTCCTCCAGCACCGAGGTCACCGGGCCAACTCTGACAAATGCACTTTCTTACCAGGGTCCTTGTTATCAGCTGCACTGCATGTGCAAAGGGGGTTGTTTACTCTGTGTCTCGCTCTGTGCTAGGAGGGAGGAGGAAAATGAATGAGAGGACCTGGTGCCTGTGCTCCCTGAGGACAAAAGTCTTTTTGTGTTGTAGGTATTCTGTGCGGGTCAGCTCTTCTGTGCCGTGATTGCAGATTCTGAGGTTCAGACAAAGCAAGCAGTCAAACAAATGAAGATTATCTACCAAGATTTGAAGCCACTGATCCTGACCATTGAGGTAATGAGTTCAAGGGTAGCGCCAGGAGAACACATTTCGATGGTGTAACAGTTAAAATGCTTTGGCTACAGTAACAGGAAAGAAAATTTGACTCAAACTGGTGTCTAAAACATAGGGGCTTGGGATCCCTGGGTGGCGCAGCTGTTTAGCGCCTGCCTTTGGCCCAGGGCACGATCCTGGAGACCCGGGATCGAATCCCACGTCGGGCTCCCGGTACATGGAGCCTGCTTCTCCCTCTGCCTGTGTCTCTGCCTCTCTCTCTCTCTCTCTCTCTCTGACTATAATAAATAAATAAATAAATAAATAAATAAATAAATAAATAAATAAATAAATAAAAAAAACATAGGGGCTTTGTTGGCCTCAGACTTTATCAGTGTTAGCAAAGAACCTGATTTTGTGCCTCTGCTCTCTGCTGCCCACAGTCCAGGCCTTCTGCCCTGTAGTCACGGAATGGCAGCCAGGAGCTTCTCGTCCATGTTCAGGGAGCAAGAGAGAGACCATTGTCCCAGCATTGTAAGCACGAGTCCTGAGATCCAGGTTTATCAGGCCAATTAGGTCACGTCCATCTCTGAATGAATGATTGGCCAGGGGAATGGAGGACCTGTTGGTTACTGCTGGGGGTTAGATTTTTTTGAAGTGTATGGGCTGCAGGGGGGTGGAACTGAGTGGGGTAGCGATGGAGATGTAAACAGAAATCTGATCACTGAAGGGGACAGGTGAGAGGAATGCTGCACTGGCAACCAGTGATGTCCAGGACAGTTGGCACACCTTGCAGGCCTGAATTCACCTTCACCCTGACTCTCTCGGGTGTGTGCAGGAACCAGCAAGATGCTCTGTGAAGCCAGTATTGGAGATAGCATTTTTAGATTCTCCAGTGCGTATCTTAAATGAGTATGAAGAATAGATCTTATGATGCCTGTAGGTATTTTGGCAACTTAAACAAATTGGAGTATTGCATTTTCTATCATGTTTTTTAGAAAGGAGTTAAGAGATCTACAAAGATTGTACGAAACCATGAAATGACAGGGTGCTCTGCATCTATTGCATTGGCTCTTATGATTTACTAAATAATGAAAGCATGCAAGTTGGGAAAGCAGCATGAATAGATTAGATTCAGCAGACAGGCGCTGTGGACTCTGGGAATACATTATCTTCACAACGAAATGAATCTGTTGTCCTCTAGGTGACTAGCATGCCCTGTGGCAGGGAATGAGAAACTGACTTGGCTAAGATTAGTGTCTCTAGGAGAACTTGGCCTAGGGTGTATTTCCCATCATGCTGTTTTATTCCTAGGAATGTAGCATTTGTTTCTGGACAGTGTCCTCAGTATTTTAAAATTAAAATAAAAGTATGTCAAGATGACAAACATTTAGAAGTTAAGTTGGAGTCAAGGAGTGATAAAGCTTCCCAAATTTTCCTGGCCAGTTTCAGATTCAAATATTCTCATCCCTTCTTAGTCAGATGTTGACTACCGTGCTTGCCTACCTTATACACAAAATGTTCCCCAACATTTTGTTTTAGAGTTACTTCTAAATAAGAAATGATTTCGTAGTTGCTTCTTCATAAGAAATTATTTACATGATACTTCATCAAAATGTTATTTATAATCCTTTGCCCAGTACTGGTGGCTAAATATCTTCCCTTCCCTGCCCCCACCTTCTAGCCAAATAAAATTCCAAACAAGCAAACAGATGCCACTCTTTCCTTGCCCTCCGTCCCTCCAACTGGCAGATCCCCAGTTGTTTGCCAGTGAATACCAGCATCGAACACCAAACTTTGACATGTGGGGAAGAGCTGCCTCACATTTTTATCAGAGTTCAAGCTCTCCAAGGTCAATCTACTAAGAAGGGAGTGGATTTAACCAAAATTTTTAGGGGGAAAGACACCCAACTCCATACACATTACAGTTCTTCAATCACTTTTTTGACCAAGAAATATTTGGGAAGTTGTCTCA
The DNA here is from genome assembly GCF_905146905.1 of Nyctereutes procyonoides. Taxonomy (NCBI): domain Eukaryota; kingdom Metazoa; phylum Chordata; class Mammalia; order Carnivora; family Canidae; genus Nyctereutes; species Nyctereutes procyonoides. Next base: position 9,730,751 of record NW_026575132.1, read on the forward strand.
AAGTTACTCAAAAAACAAGTAGCAAGTAAAGAGGGAAAATTTATAAGGTGTAACTTCTGTTTTCAACCTGGAATAGATGAATCTTAGATTACTATGAAAGGCATATAAATTCATCGTAAGAAGAAACTGTGTTATCAATCTAAATAAGATAAAAATAAATGTATCGCTGTCACTAACACTGATGTTTAACTAAGCTGATGCTTTTTAGAGTGCTTCGTAGTTTGAATGGGGAAACTCTATCAAAACTCTTGGCTCAAGGGATCAAGTTGATGACCATGGTGAGAAAAATATGCTCCCGACCAGAAAGTCCTGTCAGTCATCATGATCAACGATATGACCATAGCCAACACCTATACAGAGTTCGCCACAGGTCAAAGCAGGTTTTATACACTAACTCACTAAATGCTCACGACAACCCCGTGAGGAAAACCTGCTATTGTCTTCATTCTGATAAGGAAACAAGAAGACAGGTCACACAGCTAGTCACATAGCTGGTCAGTAATAGAAGCAATCAACAAACCCTCTATCAAGGAAGCTGAGTCCCACAGTGGTAAAAACAAATGAACCCACTGTTTGAATGGAGGAAATGGCAGGATCACAATCCATCAGCCCTGTAAGGTGTTCTGATAGGTCTAAACATCTACTAGTGGCCAGAGGGAACGAGAGTTAGAATAATTCCTGTCAGCAGGCTGGAATTTCACGGATGGACAATAACCTGTGGTAGATAATGTTGGCAGGAGCTGGTACGTCACATTTGCCAGTGGATGCAGGGATTATGGCAAAATAAATTCCTAGAATAGCTAAGAAAACCAGCCTACATTATTGTAGCTACATCCTTGATTATGTGTACCTACCACTGTCTCCCTTCGCTGGGCACCCAGGGGAAGCAGTAGGATCCAGTGTGTAAGTGGATTTGTGGTACATAGACTGGGCTTGTAATAGAATCTCAGTTCTGGGGCTGGAGTCCCAGGTGCCCCACTGCCCTGTGCAAATGCTGTGCTCAACCTCCCAAAAGAGGAGTGTGGAGCTGGCAGGCAGGCCTACCATGATCCTTATCACTAGAATGTCTTTGGCCAGCATTTACTGAGCATTTATTATATGCCATGTAAGCTCTTTATATGTCTCATTTCATTTTATCTGCACCACAATTTTATTGGAGCAATGTGCACAACTGTATCTCCATTTTACAGATGGGGCTCAGAGAGAAATAATAAGCCCACAGTCAAACGGTAGTAAATGGAGAGACTGGACACAATTCTGACTGGGTCTACAGTCCAAGCTCTAAACCCAGGTGCCATGTGGCCTTGGCTGCATAAAATGGGTTGTGGAATGCATAGTACAGTCTTCCTGGAAAATACTAGTTCCACTCCGGGACCACCTTACATGCTGGGTTTTTTCCTGAGCATACCCTCTTTTGACTCAACAGGCACATTTGTATTTACTCTGTGAGGAGTCTCTCTGAAGGCTGGTTCTTAGCTCAGGTCACTGGGATTGTGCTGGATGAAAGTGCATGGGACTCCGGAGCCAGGGAGATACTTCCTCCACTCAGATGCTGCCCCAGTGCCAGTGGCTGCTGCCAGAGAGCTGGGTCCCTCGCCCACAGAGCCTCAATTTTCTGTTCTTTCTAGGAAGCCATACAGCATAACTCCTTCAAACCAGAAAAGAAACTGGAATATGGAAATGTTGATGAGGCATTTAAAATGGTTGATCAAATTCTAGAAGGTAGAGCTATCTGAAAAAAGTAATGAGAGGGGAAGGAGCCCTGGAAGGCTTCTAAGCCTTTGCCTTTTAGAAATCATCTAGAGGGATGTCTGGGTGGCTCCGCGGTTGAGCGTCTGCCTTTGGCTCAGGGTGTGATCCTAGTCCCAGGATCGAGTCCCACATCGGGCTTCCTGTGAGGAGCTTGCTTCTCCCTCTGCCTGTGTCTCTGCCACTGTCTCTCTCTGTGTCTCCATGAATGAATGAATAAATAAATAATCTTTAAAAAGAAAGAAAGAAATCATCTAGAAATCAGCCTAGGTGGATATTGCTCCTTTGGACCAGGCACTTCATTCACAGATGTGTGTGTGTGTGTGTGTGTGTGTGTGTGTGTGTGTGTGTGTAGACCAGAGCAAATAAATAAATAATCTTTAAAAAGAAAGAAAGAAATCATCTAGAAATCAGCCTAGGTGGATATTGCTCCTTTGGACCAGGCACTTCATTCACAGATGTGTGTGTGTGTGTGTGTGTGTGTGTGTGTGTGTGTGTAGACCAGAGCAGGGAGGCAAAGTGGGAGGCACAGCCCCCTGTACTGTGCACTGACCACCTGCCCCATCATGGCCTAAGTTTTTACATGATGTAGTCTCTTTTCCTGTTCATAACCACTCTGCAGATTGGGAAAATGAGGCTCAGAGTGCTTACGGAGCATGAACACAGTCATACAACAGCTACTAAGTGACAAAGCTGCTGAGTGAATTGATAGCTCTTCTTCGGATTTCCAAAGCCCATGTTTCTTTCTCTTCCATCCTTTCTCTCTGACTTCTCCCTCCCTTCCTTCCAGACTTCCTTCCTTATGTTCAGTTAAAATGAAATTTATCTCTTAGAATATGGTTGATTTGAATTTTCCAATGAAATTTTTATAACTTTTTATTTTGAAATGATTTTAAGTTTTAAGAAAACTTGCAGAAACATTAAAGAAATTCCTAGTAACTATTGAGATTCCCCGATTATTAACACTTTACTACACTTGCTTTACCATTCTCTCTTTCTGTACACACATACACACACACACACACACACACACATTATTTTGGAGCCATTTGAGAGTAAGTTACAAGCTTGTTTACCCCTAGATACTAGTGTGTACTTCCCAAGGGCAAGACTATTATCTTACTTAAATAGTTATCAAAATCAGAACATCAGGGGCACCTGGGTGGCTCAGTCAGTTGAATGCCTGGCTCCAGCTCAGGTCATGATCCCAGGGTCCTGGGATGGAGCCCCACGACAACTCTGATCCCAAGCTCAGAAAGGGTCCTAAGACATACTGTCCTTCAGCATATTGCCAGAGCTGTGTCAGGTGTATTCAGTCCAACCACTTGAGGTCAAAGCCCAACATGTTTCTTAACTCCACAGCTGTACTAAGCCTGAATGTGGTCATGGGCTCCCTGGATGATGTCACCTGGAAGCTGTAGAAAAGACACCTCGCCCCATCACCCTGCCAGTATTCCTTGGCACACTGTCTTATTAGCTTCCCAGGGGCCATCTCCTTGCTTTAAAATTATATGAACAAAATAATCCTGATCTCAAAGATCTGTTGTGAAGATCCTAAGAGGTAACATAAGTGTGCTTGGCATAGAGCTTGGCGATCCATGACGGTGAGCGATAATTACTACTAGGCTTAGATGTTCTTGTTGTTCTCTGGACAGTATTTTACCGTCTGCTGCTGAGCTAACACCCTGGCAGGTGCTCATTTAGCACACCCGGTGTTTCCCGGTGTCTCCCAGTATGAGACATTTGTGAGACCTGCCTGGAGATTCCTGTGCCTTCCTTTCTAGAATTCTGGAATTAGAGGATCAGGATAGCACAGGAATATGCTCTTGACAAGTTTTCACAGGGCTCCAGGTGATTCTTCAGATTAGTGAAATGTGGCAAACACTTGAAGGATGGATGAGTCTGTTTTCTGGGAGAAGAGGAGGGAGCATTTTTATTTAGCATAAAGAGATGATGGCGTGAGCATCTTGGAAATAATCCATTTTTAAAGAGGTTCTTCCACTTGCCTCTCTTCTTGCCATGTGTGTTTTTGTGTGAATTCAATCGGTGTTCTTTCCCTTAACATCTTACTCATTTAATGCAGTGAAGTAATTCATTCAGTCTGTCTCTTGAATTTTAATTTGTATACTGGCCCTTGCCGCATCGATAAATGTATAAGTGATACAGGATGGTTTAAAAGGGATGTTCATACGACTTTTAAGTTTTCATCTTCTTGACTCACTAGTTTGAGGTATTTTTTTTTCCCTACAATGCAATAGTCAAGGGCAGCCCTGGTAGCGCAGCGGTTTAGCACCGCCTGCAGCCTAGGGCGTGATCTTGGAGACCCTGGATCGAGTCCCACGTCAGGCTCCCTGCGTGGGGCCTGCTTCTCCTTCTGCCTGTGTCTCTGCCTCTCTCTCTCTCTCTCTCTCTCTCTCCCTCTCTCTCTCTGAATAAATAAATAAATAATCTTTAAAAAAAATAAATGCAATAGTCAAGTGAATGATGAGTTTTGGCCACTTATTTCAATGAGAAGTAACCGGAGGTGATAGCCACTTTTTCTGCCTTTTAGGAAAGTAGGTGCTCTAAGAAAAACAAATATTTAAAAGAGAAAAATATGTGGAGCACTAACTATATCAAGTCTTAGACTGTGTTCTAGAAGGGAGCGATATTACTGTTTATTTTTATCCCCTGTGAAGATGTATTTTGCCCCTTGCTAACCCTGAGGTCAGAGCGCTGGAAGGGCATTAAGACCCCCCATTCGTAAACCAGCGGAGGCTGGGAGGCGTGCGACTGAGCAGGAATCAAACTGATCTAATTTCCCAAACCTTAGGTGAATGTCTCTCTCTACATGATACCACTTCTCATTTTTCTCTTTAAAATTCCGTTAGCTGGGATGGGCTTTCCACTGGAGAGCACAGAAGGCAATCTGTGCAGCAGGATTTGCAAGAGATCTAAGAGCCCTGAAACCGAGATTATCTTTCCCACATCCTGTCCTACTGGGCATAATACAGATAGACTCCTTCATATCCTAATGGCTTTTCAGTCTTTAAGGGCTTCTTATTAAAATGGAAATGTGCCTGAAGGAATCACTCCTAAAGGCATAGTGGAATAATGTTTTATCTCAGGGATTAGCTGATCAAATTAGTTGATCAAATTAGTTGAGAGCAACACCCTGAGAGGAAGAGAGGGAGGGCCCTGTGCGGGGAGGGCTGCAGGGTGGACATGCAAGGTAACAGGGTTCTAAAACTTTGCTTGCTTTGCAGATGTGAGCAGAAGCAGCTCTAATAGTTTTTAGCATTTCTGAGAGACAGGTGGGAACACTAATATTGTACACTATGAATGTGAGCCCACTGACAAGTGGATTTTTCAATGTGTCAATGTGTGATCTTTGATAAAAGCGTGCATTAAAATTGAGATTTGGATTTTTGACATTTTAATTTGTATATTTTATAAATGAAACATAATCTCATTTTTCTATATTTCTCTCTTTATTCAGATTTTGGATAAGCTAGGAAACCCAGACTCCAATACAAAGGATTTCCCTGGGAATCTGCCTTAAACCATCCGCAAATCACTGTTATTGGATACACTTTAAATTTTTTAAAGTTCTGCCTTTTACCTAAATGGTGGCTCATCATAATTGCATTCTGTTTTTTTCTCTCTGTTTAATTTTTTTCCCCTTTGTCTTCCAGTGCCTTAGTTGAATATTTTTCAGAATTCCAATTTGATGTATCTCTAGTGTTTTGGGTGTATCTCTTTGTCTAGTTTTTTTTGGCGGTCGTTCTAGGTGCAAATTTTACGTATACATAATATATATTACAATATATCTGGTAGCAACATTTTACCAGTTTGCGTATAAAAATCTTAACTTTCTTCACATCCTTTTACTCTCTCTCATTTGTAATAGTCTTATTAAATTTCCTCTTTATACTCTGAGTACCACATGAAACAACGTTATAATTTTGCTTTCAGTGAAATATATAAATTCAACAGAAGGAAAGTCTATTGTGTTTATCTGTATTTGTAGTCTTTCCATTGTCCTCTCTCCTTCCATTGATGTTCCAAGATTCCTTTTAAAAAAAATCACTTCTTGTTTCAAAAACTGTCTTTAGCCATTATTTTAGGATATGTCTGTTTAAGACAAATTCTTAGTTTCCTTATCTAAGAATGTCTTGATTTATTTTTCATTCTTGAAGAATATTTTTGATGGATATAGATTTCTGAGTTTACAGGCTTTTTAGCAGTTCAAGAAAGGTGTTGTACCATTTCCTCTGGTCTCCATGGTTTCTGATGAGAAATCTGCCTTGTGAAGTGTTTTCCTCCTCTAGGTAAGGTAATGTTTTTCTCTGTCTGCTTTCAGGATATTTTCCTTTCTTTTTTACTTTTTAGAAGTTTGACTCTGACATGTCTTGGCTTGGATTTCTATGGATTTATCATATTTTCAAATATTCACTCAGCTTCTTGAATGTATAGGTTTGTGTCTTTTGCCAAGTTTAGGAAATTTTCAGCTATCATTCCTTCAAGTTTTTGATGTCAGTGACCCAAATGTTCAATCTTTTTATAGTCCTACCAAGTCCTGAAGCTCTGCTCATTATTGTTTTAGTCTCTTTTCTTTCTGATGTCCAGGGTAGGCAATTTCTGTTGTTCTATATTCTTGATTACTGATTATTTCCTCTGTTCTCTCTATTCTTTTGTTGAGCTTTTCCATTGAGCCTCTTAAATTTTGGTTGTTGTATTTCTTAGTTCTGAAATTTCATTTGGCTCTTTGTGTCTTCTGTTTCTTTGCTGAAATTTTCCATTTTTCCCTTTGTTTTAAGTGTTTATGTAAATGGTCACTGATGCATTTTTGTGATGGCTGCTTTAAAATCCTTTTTAGATAACTCCAACATCTGTGGCATCTCAGCATTGGCATCTGTTGATTGTCTTTTCTTGTTCAAGTTGGGTTCTTGGCATAATGAATGATTTTCAATTGTTCCTGGTCATTTGATTATTATGTTGTAAGACTAGATCTTACTTAAATTTTTTATTTTACCAGAACTCCTCTGACCCATATTGGTGGGGAAAAAAGAGGGTTGCTGCCTTGTTATTGCTAGGTGAAGGGTGGAAGTCCAGGTTCCTCAAATAGTATCCAGTGGTATCACCACAAGGAAGGGTTTGGGGCATCTCATTACAGCAGCCTGATAAGGGTGGAAGTCTAGATTTTCCACCCAACTTTTGCAGATAGAGTTGGGGCCGCACTTTTTTCACTGGAGTAGAGTGGTTATTGTATAAAAGTTTTCTTGCTAGGCTTTCCATCCCTTGGCCCTTTGGGGATTTTCTTTTTTTTAAGGTTTTATTTATTTATTCATGAGAGGCACAGATCGAGAGGCAGAGATATAGGCAGAGATATAGGCAGAGGGAGAAGCAGGCACCATACAGGTAGCCTGGGATCATGCCCCGAGCCAAAGGCAGATGCTCATCCTCTGAGCTACCCAGGCATCCCCCTTTGGGGCTTTTCTTTTGTCTTTTCCTATTAGTATTTTGGGATTGCTGGCTTTTCTGGTACCAATTCTGGGATATATGAAGCAAATAGCAAAACAAAGATCATAACTCACTGAACTTACCATATGTCTTTCCTTGGATCCCAAACTTCCTAGCTAGTCTGTCTTCTTCTACCTTTCAAAGTCTTCTAATATTTCTTTTACATATAAGTAAATAAAGTCATTAGCTGTATTTAGCAGAAGGAACCAAGAAAAGTGCATTTACCCCATCTCCTCTTGGACCAGAAATCTCCTTGCCATAATAGTATTCTGACTGACTCTAGAACATCACACATCTTTTCCTAGACCTCTGTGACCTATCATATTGGGAGACCTGACAGATAGCCAAACAGAACTCCACTTCAGATCTGAAGATATGGTGAAGCCTGTGGAGTCTGCTGTCCAGCAATAGCATTGCTGGTGGAATTTCAACAGCTGGGGAAGGCTACCGAATCTATCTGAAAGCCTCCTTGACTCCGGTGTACCTTCCTGTAACAGGTGAAATACACATGGGTGGTCAAGAACACTTTTATATGAAAACCCAAAGCATGCTTGTTCTTCCCAAAGGAGAGGACCAAGAAATCGACGTCTATGTTTCTACACAGTTTCCCAAATATATACAGGTAACATGGGGCCATTGCAGAGGGGAGGGGACTAAATGGGTTCTGCTGGCAAAACATACCAAGAGCAATTAGAGACAAAAATTGTCACTGCAGGAACTGAAGGAATTTGGAGCACTAACAGCCCTATCCATTTGGGTATTAACAGCTGTACAATTTCAAAGCTTTTAAGAGAGTTTTATGAAAGTAGGCACCTTTTGTTTGTGGATTTATAACCTCAGAACCAGTTTTGGAGTCAGCAGGTCTCTTGCCATACTCCTGGCATTGTTAAGAATACCAAAGAATAAAAGGAAAGCCTGCCCTCCAGAGTTTATAAGTACCTAATTCACATGAAGCAATTAGGAAGTGGTATTGGATGGAATGGAACTGAATACTTAATCAGCTAAGTCAGAATTTACACAGGTGGAAGAATTACGAGAAATGAGGGTCTGCTAAGGGCTAGAATCATCCAGAAAGTCCACAAAGATAAAGTCTTAAGTTTGGATTTGCAGTGAGAATGAGATTTGTCTAGATGGTGAGGAGAGGCCATTTCTAGGCAATGCCACACCAAGAACAAATGCCACTCATTCAGTCATTCATTCACTCATTCCTTCTGTAAACACATATTTCCTGTGACCTATATACCAGGCAGCATGCATTATAGGAAAGGAGGAAAGACAAAAAGACTACCCAAGCTGGAATAAGGGATACATTTAGGAGTGACTAGGTTAAGTGTCAGGGTGAAAGCAAGGGGAACAAAGCAAAGGTGTTGACTCAGCAGGTCATACAAGCCAGTGTTATTACCAGAGCAGGTAGGAATGTGGGAATGTGTGGACTGAGGCCTTTAGAAGCTGATACATTAAGAAGGGTCAGGTGAGTCCCATTCCAGTCCTGTCTGCTCCTCATTTCCAGTGTGATGTTGGGCCCATAACTTCATCCTTCTTGGGCTCCACATTTATAAACATGAGTTGTTAAGATTAAATGACCTCTAAACATTAGGATGGCATGGAAGAGCAAGACCTGCATCCAGGGAGGACGCACTGGCCAACTGAGCAATAATCCAGATGGGAGGCGAGAAATGTCTCCAGTGGAGACAGAATGTGGGGAAATATGGGGAATGTGGGGAAAAGATCCAGTCTGAAAGAGGTTTCAAGGCCTCAGAATCTCACTGCTTGAGGAAACATATCCCAAGGGATAGTATGTAAAGGCTACTTTGATTATGGTTTGTGGGGAGATTTTTCAAAAATTTATTAGCACAGGGGTGTCTAGGTGCTCAGTTGGCTAACTGTCCAACTCTTGATTTTGGGTCAGGTCATGATCTCAGGGTCATGAGATTGAGCTCCACATTGGGCTTTATGCTGGGCATGGAGCCTGCTTAAGATTCTCTTGCTTCCTCTGCCCCTGCCACCCCCACTCCCCTCATACTCTCTCTCTCAAAAAAAAAAATAATTATTACTAGCACAAAAATAGCATGTTGATACCAAAAGGACTACTTAATATTAATGATAGTTTTTGCAGTGTCATAGCTAAATGCTACTGAGATCAGTTGTAGATGTATGCTTAGGTCTTTGGAAATTGTTCTGCTATTTAATATAACTACACGGTTTCTGCATTGTGTGTAGTGTTTTGGAATCAAAATGTGTAAAGACTGCCCCACTCCCTTGCTGCAGATGGATCAGATTAATGCAATCTGTTGTCATTCACAGGATATAGTTGCCTCGACCTTGAAGCTCCCAGTTAACAAGGTCATGTGTCATGTAAAGCGTATTGGTGGGGCTTTTGGGGCGGAAGGCCATCAAAACCAGCATCATGGCAGCCATCACTGCATTTGCTGCCAACAAGTAAGTGGAGAAAATCTGCTAAATAGACTAAAAATAAAATGAAGTCATGCTGTACATACTCAATATTGGGGTTAAGAAGAAAGAATTTGGGTTAAGATTATTTAAAATCACATATGGTATACAAAACATAGGCTGCCAGCTTATTACAACTTTTTTTTTATATATAATATATTGTCATACCAGATACTAAGAACCAAAATGGGACTCAATCATTGAAGAAAAATGAAAGCCACAGTAAAAATACCTGCAGGCAGAAACAAGTCCTAAATGGATGGTGGTTATTAGCCACCACCCTTACTTGGAAAGCACAAAGTAAGTAGAAGAATGGGGATGGAAGGGATTTCTGTTATAAAGACAACACTGCATGGCTGCAGAGGGCAGCATTTGGCTGCCGTGAGCAAACCAACAAACCATGCTTCTGTTTAACTTTCTATGCCTTGTGCTGACTGATTGTGGCCGGCTCACATCTGCTTTACCCAAAGATGTCAATTGGTGCAAAGATACTAACTGGATCTGGCTGGTACAGAGTGAGTGACTGGAAAACATGTGAGCATATGTACATCTATGAAAGCAGATCTGATAACCATAGTGCTTCTACATTTTCTAAAAAATAGAATAATTTCCAATAGTGTTCTGTGAAATTACAATTATTTGCCAACAAGTTCCTTACTTTTCAGTATATCAAGGGTATCTTTGTGAAACTCTGTCCCAGAAGTTCCCAGAAAAATTTCCATAGCAGAAAATAATTATTCTTTTGCTTTGTAAGAAATAAATTAACTTGTCAGAATGGATTAATTGCCATAATAAACAACTAAAAACTCTCAGGGGCTTACACCTGGATTGTGTTATTTCTTGCTCAAGTAACAGCTCTGTATACTCAGCAGGGGTTGTAGGGAAAGGGAGAGGAGAGGACCCTGCTCTGAAAAATTATTCAGTGACTTAAACTTTTTCCATCCAGCAGTGCCACTGTCATTTCCTCATGCAGTGCCACTGCATAATCTAGTAAGGCAGTCATAAGGCTCATATGACTATTTAGGTGTAAATTTAAATTAAATAAAACAGAAAATTCAGTTCCACAGTTGCATTAGCTATAATTCAAGTGCTCAGGAACTACATGTGGCCAGTGGCTACCATATTGGACATGTAGATAAAGAACATTGCCATCGTCATGGAAAGTTTGATTGCATAGCACCATGTTAGGGAGTCTGAGACCTCTACGGGCTCTTCTGCAAGGGCAGAACATAAGGGAAGCAGGAGAACATGGAGTATTATGTGGGAGGTGTTTTAGGCACCAGGCGTGTTAACTGTAGACCTTGCTTCTGTTCACTTGTGATGAGCCAGGACTTTGCCATCTAACTGCAAGGGTGGCTGGGCAATGTAGTCTTCCATGTGCCCAGGATGAAAGACAACAGCATTTGTTGAACACGGCACCATCTCCACCACTACTGGTGTAGCCACGTACATATTTTTAGGAGATAATGGATGTATTCATTTCAACTCAGGTTCACTCTAAGCTCTATTTTGAATTTGGTTTAGTTTAACAAAGATTTATTAAACTTTTTTCTGACAGAGATTACACTTTGGGGGTGGAGGAGGAAATACAACTTACACATATGAAGTCATCATGAAAACATAATAATGTTGGGTTAAAAGTTGAGATGCACGTGGTAAAACTATGAGGAGAGAGGAATATGAGTTGCAGTATGTACATGAGACATCTTAGAGAAAGTGAAACGCAAATGGCCTTCAAGAACAGATGGGCAGAAAGAAGGCATATGGGTGGTGGGCATAGTAAGAGCAAAAATGCAGAGGAGGGATAAACATGGCATGTTTGATAGGGATGGCAGTAAGGAGAGAGGGAATCAGAATACACGGTGATTACTGAGAGGTGGTGGAAAATGAGATTGGTTAGGTTAAGTGATGCCAGATGGAGAGGAGCCTAGCGTTTAAGGATGGGGGTTGAAACTTGATCTTGTAAGAAAGTGTAGGACTGGGTAGATCCTTGATCAGCCAAGTGTCATAACATAGGTGCATTGGAGAAGATAATAGGATGGCACTGGGCAGGGTGGCCTGGGGAGGAGAGAGGATGGAGGCAGCCAGACCATCGTATTTGGGGTCTGAGGTGTGATAGTAAGATGTAGAAGAAATGAATCCAAGAGCCACTGTAGTATTAAATAAAATAGGAGTTGTGAAAACCTTGGCAAAATACAGGAGATAATAAAACCACAAACATGATGTGGAGGTTTCTAGTAGAGAGAACCAAGTTAGAAGGAGGAAAGAGGAAGGAGGAACCTGGAAGAACAATGATAAGCTTGTTCATGTAAATGTTGGGGGAGAAGTGACAACAGGATTTTTAAATGCAAATGTCTTTCACCAATATGGAACTTTATTAAAAGGACTAGTTAGCGTTACAGAAGCCATAAACATAGCAGTTATTATAATTATGAGAAAATAGTGTTTTCTGATGTAGAGTGAAGACAGGAGATGATATTAGTAACACTTATAATAGTAATATTAATAATTTATATTTAGAACACTTGCTGTGTTTTAGTCACTCATCTATAATTTTCTGTGCATTACCTTATTTATTGCCATTTCACAGATAGAGAGATCATAGAGCTTGCCTAAGATCACAGAACTAGTTTAGTGGCAGAGCCAGGACTCAAACTTAAACTTCAGGAGTTCATAGGTCATGCCCTTCACTATGACTTTGGTTTGAATTTGGTACCGTTCAACAAAAACCACAAAGTGAGGAAAATGTGCTAGTCCATTCTGAGCAGGCCACCAGATTTGGAGATTAAAAGATGAAATGGCTTCAGGGAGAAAGTTCAGGTAGAAATGTGGAGCCAGAATTTAAGGACTTGTGGCAAGAATGGGAGGTTAGGATGTATGCAGTGGATTGTTGAGAGGAGGGTTGATTGAACAGCAGCAATGAATTGGACAGGAGTGTTTTTGTTTGTTTTGCTTTTATATCTACCCTTCCTTTTTCCCCCTTTTTTATTATTTTTAGTTGTGGCAAAATACAACATAAGATGTTCTGTCTTAGCCGTGTTTAAGTTTGGTAACATTAAGTACATTCGCATTGCTGTGCAGCCATCACCACCATCCATCTCTGGAATTCTTTTCATCTTGTAAAACTGCAAATCTGCACCCACTAGGTAATATGTCTCCATTTCTTCCACCTCCAGCAACCCCCTAGAAACCACCATTCTACTTGCCATTCGTTCTAATTTGACTACACTAGGTACCTGATATAAATGGAAATAGTATTCATACTTTTGGCTTATTTCACTTAACATGATGTCTTCAAAGTTCATCCATGTTATAGCATGTGTCAGAATTTCCTTCCTTTTTAAGGCTGAATAATATTCTATTATATATGCACCACATTTCATCAATCCATTCATCCATTGATGGACACACTTGGGTTGCTTCTACCCCTTAGCTATCGTGAATAATGCTGCTATGAACATAGATATATAAATAGCTTCAGAACCCTGCTTTTAATGCTTTGTGGATAAATACCCAAAAATGGGATTGCTGGATCATATTGCTATTTTTAATTTTTTGAGGAACTGTCATACTGCTTTCCATAGCAGCTCCACCATTTCACATTTCTACCAGCAGTGTATATGGTTCCAATATCTTCACATGCTCACCTATACATATTACTTTCTGTAGCTGGTTGGTCAGTTGGTGGTTTTTTTTTATAGTAGCCATTGTAATGGATGTGAGGTTATTTGTAATTTTGATTTGCATTTCCCTAATAACTAGTGATGTTGAACAACTTTTCATGCACTGATTGGACATTTGTATATTGTCTTTGGAGAAATGTCTATTCAGATCCTTCATCCATGTTTTTAGTCAGATTGGGTTTTTTGTTGTTGTTGAATTGTAGGAATTCATACACATACTAGATATTAACCTTTTATTAGATATACAGTTTGAAAAATTTTCTCCCATTCTCTGGTGGCCTTTTCACTCTGTTGATTGTGTCCTTTGATATATGGAAGTTTTACATTTTGATGTAGTCCAGTTTACCTATTTTTTTTCTTTTGTTGCCTGTGCTTTTGGTGTCATATCTAAGAAATCATTGCCAAATTTAATGTCATGAAGCTTTTTATCTATGTGAGGAGGATTTACAAGTGACAAAGTGAAATGTAGAGAGACACATGGTCCCCAGCACCAGTATTAAAGGTCGGTTCTCTTTTCCTAAGCTGGGTTCATGAATGATGGCAGAAACTTGGCTCTGGATATGGAGCATTATAGCAATGGAGGCGCCTCCCTGGATGAATCATTATTTGTAAGTGCTTTAAGGAGCAAGTTCACATTCTGAAAAGCATGACATAAAATGATGTAATTCAGAAAATGTTCAATAGTTAAATAACATATTAATAAACAAAGACCCACATTGCAGGAATAGCCATGTGTTATTTACTGGCACCTCCAGGGTAAGTCCAGAGATACTGGCTAATTCTGTGTCTGCATATTATCTCCATGTTTCCCGTACTTAGAGTTCTTTTCTCAAATGCAAGCATTATACTAAACCACAGCTCTACTGATATTCTGGCCTGGATCATTCTTTGTTGTGGGCCTGTCCTGTGCATTGTAGGATGTTGAGCAGCATTCTTGGCCTCTACTGGCACAGCTACCCTCTGGTCTCAACAACCAAAAGTGTCTCCATATATTACCAGGGAAGACAGAGGACTAAATTGCCCCTGGTTTAGAACCAATGCATTAGACCAAACACGATAACATATTTTTTGTGTTTTGCAGATATTTTATTCATTACATTCTATAGACCCAGTTTACAGAGCCTATGAATGCTTCAAAGTCTTTGGCAGATGTCTGAAACCTGAGGATAGACATGTATTAGCCCTAAAATAGGAAAATTAAAAAATGCTGATTACAAAAGAAAAATTATTCAAATCCTTAAAAATCATTTTATAGCAAAAACTATTTTAACATAGGGCCTGGGTCTATTTTAGCATGTTTAATGTGATGTAGATACGGTTGGTATTTCTGGCCTGGTTTTGGTCTTAAGTCTCAGGAAGGCAAAATAGGTATGGAAGGATGTGAATCTTATCACACTAACTCTGGATTTCCCCAGGTGATAGAAATGGGACTCCTGAAAATGGAAAATGCTTACAAGTTCCCCAACCTGCGCTGCCGGGCATGGGCATGCAGAACCAACCTTCCATCCAACACAGCTCTGCGTGGCTCTGGCTTTCCTCAGGGCTGATCACTGGGTCCTGTATCACAGAAGTTGCAGCCAGGTGTGATTTTGCCCCCTCCCCCAAGGTAATGCTAATCTAGTCTCTCAGCGGGGAGAACCATTGACAGGTCTTTCAGGTTGAGGAATTTGGATCCAGAGAGGCTAAGTGATTTGCCTGAGGTAACCCAGCTAACTAGTTAAGACGGAGCCAGGGCACCAACTTCAGTGATCCTTGTCTTCCTCAGGCTCTTTTCCCCAAAATCCTTCAGACAGAGGATATTGAGGAGGGAGCTTTGGATTCCAACCCATGCAGAGATTAATACCAAGAAGTCTTCAGTGGTTGCAGATGCCCCTGCTGCCAACAAGGTCTGTCAAGCCTTTCTTTTCTCTGCTTCCTTCACGTCTCAGGCAGCTGTCATAGCGTTTTAGTCATTTCAGTTACTAAAATAGTTTCCTTTCTGTTCTTGAAGTCTCGGTCCCGACTTCATTCATTAACAAGCTCTGCTCCCCTCCCTCTGCCTCTTGCGCTCTGAATCCTGGAGCAGAGCGAGCGTGGGGAGACTCTGCTTTCTTTCACCCCTTCTTGGCTCTGTCCTTCTGCTGTGCTGCTGGAGCAGAGGGAAAGGAGGACCAGAGGAGGCAGCCTCTTCCCAGGGAGCTTTGTCGTCTGCTCGCTTACATGGAGCTGCTTTTCACCTGTCTCTGTGGGCTCTATTTCTGCTAACTCTCTCAAAAATGGACAGTCCCCTGTGAAAGTGGGTTAAATCTCCAGCCGCCCCCAGCTGGCACCTCAGGCAGTATTTCCTGATGCTTCTTTGCCCCATGCTGCAGCAAACCTTCATCCGCCTTCTCTCTATTCAGTATTAGGATCTGCGGCCCTACACAGGAGTCATTTTCTTTGTGTCTCTTGAACTTCTGGGGGTTCCTGCCTTTCCCTCCTGGCCATTTCATCACGCCTCCCTCCTAAATGATCTGTTGCATTTGGTGGCATAGGGAGAATTAAATAATGACCTCCATCCACCTCTGGGGAAGTCAGAGGAGAGGACAGCTACCCTTAAGAACACTGCCTTCTCCGAGGTGCCTGGGTGGTTCAGTTGGTTAAGCATCTGACTCTGTTTTGGCTCAGGTCATGATTCCAGGGTTGAGAGATCTTGCCCTGAGTCAGGCTCAGCATGGGTTCTGCTTGAGTTTCTCTCTCTCCCTCTGCTCCTCTCACTTATGCTTGCCTGCGCTCTGTCTCCCTAAAACAAACCAATCTTTTTTTTTTCAGACCAGTCTTTAAAGAAAAGAACTTTTATATTTGTTTAAATAAAATCAATAACTAGGATAAGTGGTCTTATCTTGCTACAGAATCTGAACAATCCAAATTTTGTAGATCACAGCCTGGAAGTTAAAGTCAGGATTATCTATCAACAGATATTCACAAATGCAACTAGAATTAGAGGAGTCTACAGTGTGCCTGGACTGCAGTGGGTTATAAAAGAAATATAAGGAAAGGCTGCCTCCCTTTGAACTTACACCAGAGCAGCATAGAAAGCACATAAATGCTAACATATTCGATAGAGGCTTCGCGTAAAGAAAGCTTCAGGAAAGGCTTCAACAAGAAACTCAGTTTGGGCCTAATGGGATGAGCAGAACTTGACTAGGAAGACAGTGGATAGAAGAGACTGTAGCTGTTACCTCTCCTCACATTTTGATCTCCTTTTCTTTTATAGGTTCGAATGATAAACATGTACAAGGAAATTGGTCAGACACCCTACAAACAAGAGATTAATACCAAGAACCTGACTCAGTGTTGGAAAGAACGTATGGCCATGTCTTCCTACTCCCTGAGGAAAGTGGCTGTGGAGAAATTCAATTCAGAGAATTACTGGAAGAAGAAAGGGCTGGCTGTGGTCCCCTTGAAGTTTCCTATTGTCCTTGGCTCAGTCGCTGCTGGTCAGGTCAGTTCTCTAAACGGACAAATCAGAAGGTGCTGGGGAAACTTTCTGCGAAGGCGGGGTAGCTATAGGGTTGCAATGCCTGTTTGTAAATCATCTTCAGGGCTGTCCTCAATCAAGCTATTTTTTCTCCAGAGGAGATAAGAGCTCCTTTGCGGGAATCCCGAGGGTTAGTGACAAACATTCTTGTTGAGAAATTGGGGGACCTGGTATCTGCTTTTGGCCCTGGCACAAAGCAACTGAGTCAACTTGCTCTGGGCCCAGATCACTCAAGTATAAAGTAAGACAGTGGGATGGATGACTGCCAACACTCCTCTTTAGCTCCTCTTCCAGCTCCTCTGTGTTTCTGTGTCGCTGGACCATGAAATAGAAATGGGAAGTTGCATGGCATTTGGGTTCACCGCCTCTTTTGGTGGGTGGGATAAAGTAAACCCAGAAAAGTAAGTTATTTAAATAATTTTTAAACACAATTTTAGAAGTTTGCTCGCTTCTTAGCTGTTAAAAATGTGAAGCGGAGGACTGGAAATCTGCTCCTGTAGTTTCTTCAATTGATTAAATAAATTCTCTGCTAGTTTTTGTTTGCTAAATCCCACTTGCTGCTTCTGCCTTTTTTTTTTTAAGATTTTTAATTTATTTATTCATGAGAGACACACACAGGGAGAGGCAGAGACATAGGCAGAGGGAGAAGCAGACTCCATGCAGGGAGCCCGATGGGGAACTCGATCCCAGGGCCCTGGGATCACGACCTGAGCCAAAGGCAGACACTCAGCCACTCAGCCACCCAGGTGCCCCTGCCTCCCTATTCTTGAATGAAACTTACCTGAACAGGTAGGCATCCGCTCTACTCTAGCTCACTACAGAGCCGTGGTGTGGGTCCCCTGTCATCTACATTCTTACAAACACATTTGTATACATACATCTACTGGAGAAGACAGCAGAGCCCTCAAACCCGTTGTCACTCCCCTTTGCAGAATTCACACCTTTGGTGAGCCATGAAGAAGGAATGGCCGGTGCCTTGAGTGATGACAGATTAAGGACAAATGGGGTGGAACTGTGAGGAGCACTAATAAGTATGCTGTGTATTGAGGGAGCAGAGGAGGCCAAAAACAAAAACAAAAACAAAAAACAGGCAGGAAGGTCCTTCCTTCATGCCCATACTGATCCATTCACCTAACCATCGTGGCTCAGCTTTGGTATGATCATTAGAATGTTTCATGCTTGGTCACAGACATTTGGTGGCTCAAAGGAGCACAAAGGAACATGGTAACAATACAAGTGGTAATCTTTTTGCAGCTTTCCCATTCCTCGCCTGTTTGTGATGGCAGAAACAACACAGAGACATTTAGTCATCTTCACGCACTTTACTTAGATGAGGGAGACAGTTCAGAGGCTGTGGATGAGTAATAAAGGCAAAACCAAGATTATTCAGAAGGAGAATAGCCCGTCCCTGAGCAGACCAGCCAGGATCACAACCTAGAAGATCTGTAGCCTTATTTAGTCGTGAGAAAACTGAGGCTTCGAGAACTAAAATAACTTGCCTGAAGCCCCACATCTGGAGAGAGGTAGGGCCAGGCCTGTAGGCTCCAGCCTGAGAGGCTCTAGAAACAGTGTTTTCTCAGCTACACCAAGCTGCCTCCTACCTTTTGGTAGGAACTGAGATGGGATTCAGCTCACCTGGGAAGAAGCCAGATAACAGCCAGCAGTATGACTTCATCCTCAAACCACCGGTCCTACCCATCTTTCCCTGGAAACCAGCTTCCATGCTGAAAACATCGGCATAGGGCCGAACCCAGGAGTCCGAGATGGGGCAAGCTGCTTCCTGGAAGCCATACTTGGAAAGAGGAGGGAACTAGGAAGGATATTAAAAGGCCGAAGGCTGGATGATTCATAATGCCCACATCATTTAACCCCTATCTCACCTTTGTTGGGTAGGTGTGATTCTGTATTATAGGAGAAATTGAAGGGCATAGGTGTTCACTCTCTTGCCCAAGGACATCCAGCTATTGAGCGACAGAATGAGGATTAGACTTCAAGGCCTTCTAGTCACATGTCTTTATCATTCCATGTGTCTCCCTGAGCAGAGGAGCCCCATGCCCATGACAGCTGAAGGGCTCACATGTTCCTTCCCTCTGATGTATTTAATTACCAGCCTGTGGACACCGATGAGCAGACAAGATTTAATTTACCTCTGCATCGGTACCACCTTAGTGTGGCATCTGACACAGGGTATCAACTCAGATACCGGAGTGGCTGAGACATTTGGGGAATCTGGAACCAAAGCAAACTGCTCACCGACCCCGGCAGTCCTGCTTGATGATTGAGATTTCACAGACTAAGTCCCCGATTTGTGTTGAGAACCATCTGTTCTAATGCTCCAGTTGTGCCTATTTCATAGATGAAGCTTTGCAGAATTTTCCTTTGTGGCGATAACAATGAACCATCCGGTGGTGCCACTTAACTGAACCAAATTTGACATTTTAAATGACGCAAGGGGATTGCAGCAGCACATGGGACAAATTACTCAGCAGTCTCCAATAGAAATGCTGCCCTGGACACGCAGGCGGAGGACTGTTGCCAGCAGGGCCACACAATGGAGAAAATGCACAATCCGCTCTAATTGTAACTCTAGCACGTGTGCCAGCTACAAATTGCCACGAGCAACTTCTGAATTGCTTGCAGAGCCAAGGAGGCCAAATACAGACTTTAAAAGCTTCACGCTATTGTAAATTCATTTGTCAAACTTTTATTGGGCACTTACTATGTGTGAGATACTATGCTGCATTCCGAGGATGCCCTAGGACCCGGCCCTTCCTTTCAGGGGGCTTCTGTTCTAGCAGAGAACAATGAAGTGGCATAGAAAGGAGCCCAGGAGCAGCCCTTGCAGCTGCCACTACCTGGCATCTGATGAGCAACCAGGGCAGCCAGCTCTAGGCTCTCTGGAGGGGATGCCACCGCCTAGCTTTATTATTTGGGGAACAAATGGTCAGGATCACAAGAGATGGTATTTCCAGGAGTGCTGTGTGAACAAACAGTAAAACAATTCTGCTGCATCTTCTCAAGATTGGGTATGATTATCATGGCAATGATGCCCTCCTCAAGGTTCTGAGATTCTCCCTTGGGCTGAGAAAGTGTATCCCTATGTCTCTATGCGACCAATACATCCCTAGTGTACACCTGCTGAGCCAGGTAAATAGAGCCCATTTTCACTGCCAGTGTCTTAAAAGCTTTTATTTCACTGAATAATGTAAATCTTTGGATACTACTATAGAGGCAGTCCTCCAAGTGTGGCCCATGGCCCACAAGTGGCAATGAAGACCCTTCTGGTGGTCAGAGAATCAATCTAGGAATGTAGTTCATTTCTTGGGTATATCTGGTAATTGTCATGTGATTCCATTAACTTTCTTTTTTAAAATAGATTTTATTTGTTTATTCATGACAGGAGAAAGAAAGAGAGAGAGACAGAGAGAGGCAGAGGGAGAAGCAGGCTCCACGCAGGAAGCCCGACATGGGACTTGATCCTGGGTCTCACCCCGGGCTGAAGGCGGCACTAAACCGCTGGGCCACTGGAGCTGCCCTCCATTAACTTTCACTTATGACCAGGGTTGTTTATAACTTATCTGAGCAATGAAGGCTTACCAAAATTTTAGCTTCATTATATACATAATAGCTAGTTACTAGAATTTTCTAAAAACTCTGCCTTTACAGATCCTAGATTTCTATGCCATGCATAAGTATTAAGAAGCCTAATATCTGACAGATATTAAAAGCTGACAGAGCTTTAAGTCATCCCTTGCTGGTCCAAACCACACCTATGAGGTTGGCCTCTCCCAATTGAACTTGCAGGGCTTCCTAAACCACAGGGAACCACTGGAAGCATTTTCTCTAGGACCACATGCTACTAATATTGCTCTTATACTAGAGACTTAAAGTGAAAACGCCATCCTTGTTTTCTGTAGCCCTCCTGGGATAACTTCATACCCCTTAGTCTAGCATGGACAAAATTGCAAGAAGGCACATTCTTGTTGATTATAAAACATGTTTAGCTAGAGTCTGGATGTTTCTGATTACAGAAGCCTTTAATTCTGTGTTAGCAGTTTGGTTCTTTCCAGATCCCCACGGGGAGCTGTACAGTTAGATAAGATTACTTCCAAGTTCTCTTCCAACTAAAGCTCTGAAATTCTGTGCCAGGATAATTTGGAGTGGGCTTAGCTCATTTTGTAGCAAATAATGTCTGTCTGTCCCATCTTATTTGGATTTGTGTTTTTTTGCTTCTCTACAACAGACCTACAACTATGGGAATATGCGTTCATGTAAACAATTCTCTCCTGCCGTGACCTATCTATGCTTAACTTGGCATTTTACAATGCAAAGTTGCACAACTTTTACAGTCACAAAAAAACAAATCCCAAACCTAGATTGTTGTTCCACTCTGGGTTAGGGAGATCCTCAAATGTCTTAATGAGGAAATAGTAGCTTAAGGAACGTAGTCCTGCCGCAGCCTCAAAGCCATCCCATGACAGCCTGGTGTCTTGTGGAGTCATCATGAGGCAGCACTTGCCCCGCACTGCCCTGGCTCTGCTCAGTGTTCTCAGGGCAGTGGGAGAAGTGTCTGTGTATATTTTGGCAAGAGATGGAAAGGAGGGAATCATTCCCAGGGAATATTTTTTTTTATTAATGAATTTATTTATTTTCATCTGGTACTTTTTAATACCTTCTAGAATAGACTGGCAGTGAAGTGCATATTTGGTTGCTGAGGACAATTTTTATGCTGACATCTTGTTATCATTTAACATTAAACTAGTAAAGTAAGGGTTGGCAAACTATAGAGGGAGTCAAATTCTGCCCATGGCCTGTTCTGTATGTCTGTGAGCTTAGAACAGTTTGTTACATGTTTTTAACTTTTTTTTTTTAAGATTTTCTATTTATTTATTAGAGACACACAGAGAGAGAGAGAGAGAGAGAGAGAGAGAGAGAGAGGGAGAGACAGAGGGAGAAGCAGTCTCCATGCTGGGAGCCTGATGTGGGACTCGATCCCGGGTCCAGGATCACACCCTGGGCCGAAGGCGGCACCAAACTGTTAAGCCACCAGGGCTGCCCTGTTTTTAACTTTAATTCCAATATAATCAGCATACAGTGTTATATTAGTTTCGGGTGTACAATATGTAATTCAATAATTCAATACATTACTCCCCAGGGAAAATGTTTTAATTGAGAAGACATGATAACATCCACCAAAAAGATCATGGAGGGGCACCTGGGTGGCTCAGTGGTTGAGTGTCTGCCTTTGGCTCAGGTTGTGATCCCGGAGTCCTGGGATCAAGTCCCGCATTGGGCTCCTTGCATGGAGCCTGCTTCCCCTTCTGCCTATGTCTCTGCCTCTCTCTCTCTGTGTCTCTCATGAATAAATACATAAATTTTTTTTAAAAAATATCATGGAAACTGTTGTCCTCTTTTCTGGTTAGGCTGCTGCCTTGGTTCACATTTACTTGGTGGGTCTGTGCTGGTGACTCATGGTGGAATCGAAATGGGTCAGGGGGTCCATACTAAAATGATTCAGGTAAGTAGTATAGTTGGATTAAGTTGGGTGTGTGCTTGTAGCTATATGTATGAGAGAAAAGCCATGGATGAATATTTTCTGTTCCAAAATAAAAAGGACACGAGATTTTAGCTTTGACGTCTTAAACTATTAAGCTGTTAACAGAAACTGGATAAACCAGCCAGTTTTGTAACTGAACACCCTACAAGAACGTGGCAGAGGAGCCTCAGGTTTTCTTATTGCTACAGAAGACTGTGTCTTAATTTGTTGCTTTCCTTTGGGTATACAGGTCTCTCCCGCCATCCAAAAATAGAGCATTCCTTTGAAACCTTTTCCAAGCCAAAATGACATAAAGCAAAGGTGTAATTGCCATTAATTTACGTGAAAATATTTTTGAGCCTTTCCACATCCCCCCGAAATAACCTCTCCTAGTATTTCTGATTTGCTAATGGATGTACAAAATAAATCGGGATAAAGTACAGATGATGACAGATGCAGTTCAAAGCTCTGGCCGTCCCCAGGAAGGAGCTTCGGATGCCACTTTCGCTGCTTGGGGTGAGCACTGCTTCCAAACCCATGCTGCAGAACAAGCACTCTCAGAATTTTTGCTCTTCACTTTTTTTCCTAAAAGGGAAAAATCCTCTCCAGATTTATTTCATTTAGCAAAAACAGGTACTAATGTCCGCGTTTTATAAAAGCCAAGTGGCATTATGCAAACTTCCACAGAGAGGGGAACACTACTAAGTGAGTTGTCTTTTTGAACCTTTGCTGGGTAATGAAAAGATGTGTAAATTCTGATACATTGTGTTGTTTTTTCGCCCTTTTTATAGTAAGGAGTTTGAACAATTGAAAATATAAAGCACATTTGGTATTTCTAATCAAAGTCTACCCATTTTTTGGTTCATTTACTCTAATTTTTAGGTAGTTTCTATTTTGCAAATAATAGTAATATTAAAGATCATAAAACATTTGGAAGAGGCAAAAAACTTTTTTAAAAGACTGAACAATTTCACTACTTAGCAATATCAGTGTTTTGAGGTCTTTCCATCTTTTTTATCTTTTGAAAATTGCTAACATGTTGTTTATGTAGTTTTTGTATCCTGATTTTTATGTGTGTTTTTAAGTTTTTATTCAAATTCCAGTTAGTTAACATACAGTCATATTAGTTTAGCATACAATGTTATATTAGTTTCAGCTGTACAATATAGTAATTCAACAATTCCATACATCACCCAGTGTTCATCAGGACAAGTGTACTCCTTAATGCCCATCACCCATTTAACCCACCCACCACTGATAACCATCAATTCTCTATAGTTAAAAGTCTGTTTCTTGGTTTGTCTCTCTCTCTTCCTGCCACTCCCCATCCATGCTTATTTCTATTCTTTTTTCATCTGTTCTAATATAGAGTGAGCACTTCCTCCTGTGGTTCAGGATTCTTTGTAATTATGATTTTTAATGGCTGCTTGTGGATATATGTATAATTTATTTAACCACCTCCAATTGTTGAATACTTCAATTAATATTTTTGTATGTAAGCCTGTGGTCAAATCAATGACTATTTTCTTAAAATAAATTTCCATAAATGGAATTACTGGGTCACAGAATGTATCTTAAATCACTGACACGTGTTACCAAATTGTTTTTCCGAAAGTATCCATTTCATTACACCACTAACCAACTTTATACATTATGAATTTTTTAAAAACCTTAGATAATTTAATAGTTGTGAATGATAGTACCTCATTATTGCTTTGATTTGCATTTTTCCGATTATAGAGCTTTTGCTAGAATTTAGAAGAGCGAGGTAGTAGGAGAGGCCTCAAAGGTGTTGATTTCATGATTATGAAGACATGCAGCATTTCCTCCTGTGTTGGCTTTTCCTCCTCTTCCTGATGCTGTTGCATATAAGAAAGTCAGAAAAGCAAGAATATGTACTCAGGGTTTAGGGTTCAGACTAGCTACTAGTTTTTTAGAAAAGAACCTTTAGTAAAGGCTGGAGAATTCACGTCCCTGTTGCACGTATGGGGGCTTCACATATGGGCTTCCATGTAGGTGTGTGCACAGGTCTGTGACTAACCAGAGTATTTAAAAAAGAATCTCTCTTCTAAAATTCAGGTGGTTAGTCGTGAATTAAGGATGCCCATGTCTAATATCCACCTGCGTGGAACAAGCACAGAAACTGTCCCTAATACAAATATTTCTGGAGGTTCCGTGGTGGTGGATCTCAACGGGTTGGCAGTAAAAGTAAAAATCATTGCAATGGCGTCCAAATCATTAGCCTCACTAGGTACATGGGTGGAGCTCAGAAGATGTTGAGAATTAATCCAGTTCTTATCTCTTTCTCACACTGTGAGAAAAATGTGCTTTCCCTCAGTGTCATACCCTCAGTATGTGGTACAATCCAGCTGCCCTCCTGGGCTGGAAACCCATCTCCTTTTCTCCCCACTCCTGACATCTCACTGATCATTCCATTCTACTCAAAAATATCTCTGTGTCTTTCAACTTCCATGTTCCAGGAATATCACTGTTTTGATTCAGACTTGCACTTCTTGCCAGGGCCATTAAAAGGCTCTGTCCCTCCATGTGAATTTTATTTCCTTTTACTCTGGCTTCATGTAGACAGAGTGAGCTTTCCCATAAAATAAATCTGACCATGCCGTGTTTAAAAACAGTGGTCAGGGGGTTGCCAACAATTTTTCGGTTAAGTCCTGACCTCTTAGCATGGATTATAGGACCCCCATCCTAGATGGTCTGTCTTTAAGACCAGCTAATACTTCAACCCCACCCCTGGGAAACCTTTTATTTATTTTTTTAAAGATTTATTTATTTATGATAGACAGAGAGAGAGAGAGAGAGAGAGAGGCAGAGACACAGGAGGAGGGAGAAGCAGGCTTCATGCCGGGAGCCTGACGTGGGACTCAATCCCGGGACTCCAGGATCGCGCCCTGGGCCAAAGGCAGGCACTAAACCGCTGAGCCACCCAGGGATCCCCCTGGGAAACCTTTTATAACACCTGCTAAAGGGTTGGTCTCTACCTTCTCTGTGTCCCATGGGCTCTTAAATAAGCCTCTATAATGGCACATATCTTGTGGTTTTGAAATTAGTGTTTGCCTAAAATTATGATAATAATTTTAATTAAAAAATAATCCCTAGGATGTTTGTCAGACTCTTCTAAAATGCCTTGAACCCATCATCAGCAAGAATCCTCAAGGTACTTGGAAGGATTGGGTGAGAATCACTATTACTTTTCTGTTTTCTGTTGGAAAAAAAAGGAGGGAGGAGAAATGTGTGAATTAAATATCAGTAGAAATGGCATTTTAAAAAGTACTACAGTTACATAACGATAAATAGAGGTCTTTGGCTGTCTGCGTGTAAAAATGTTATCATAATATGGTAGAGAAACTCTTGCATCTGGAAAAATTCTCCATTAGAAAAAAGATGGGTTTTCTACCTAAAACTCTTGTTTTTATCTTTTTAAGATTATTTATTTATTTATTCATGAGACACACACACACACACAGAGGCAGAGACATAGGCAGAGAGAGAAGCAGGCTCCACACAAGGAGCCCGATGTGGGACTCGATCCCGGGAACCTAGGATCATGGCCTGGGCTGAAGGCAGACTCTAAACTGCTGAGCCACCCAGGTGTCCCAAAACTCTTGCTTTTAAGCCAGAACTAATTAATGTTTCCTCCTCTGGATCCTGAGTATTTTCTAGATAATAGCTATAAATCTGTTTGTTCTCCTTCTTTGGGTTTCACTGTTCTTAAATGGAAAGACAACACTACGGTCCTTCCATAAAAGTAAAAATCATATAAGCACTCGTTTAGAAATAGGAGACCAAGCCACTGGATATGCATCCAACCAACAGTAGGCACTAAATTCAGCAGAAATTTCAACTGCTTCCTTCGATATACTTACAACCTAATTGGAAGAGAAAACACACATTCAAAAGTTAGCTAGCACACTTTTAAAGTAATAGGTTATAAAGTACCAGATGGTGTAGAATGGATGTCAGTAAAAGCTGAGAGTATGTGTCATGCCGTTTTAGGAGTCACATTAAAAGCATTGGTTGGGGGGAAATAGCATTTGGGGAGTCCTCCTTAGAAATGGTTCCTGCTACTCCACTGAGCTAGGACTCATTCTATAACTCATACATATGGGAACTCTTAGTCCTTTGGGGGTATATTTATGTCTGCCCTCTGCTCTGTGTTTCCTGAGCTAAACAAAGGCTAAGAGAGGCTAGCTGAAGAGACAATGCAAGACAGCCCTCCACCATCATGACATGCTGCCATTGGGCACACTTTCCCCTGTAATGGTTGCACTTCTCACCTTTTCTTTCTCAGACCTGGGTACTTGGACCAGAATTATGCCACTTTCCTAAGGCTAGTGAATACCTGGTATTTAAACACTCAACCACCCATTGTTTCCTGGAACATTCCCTGTGGATAGGCTGTCTTTCCAGAAGACCGAGTGAAGTTCTTCATCCACAGAACACCCCTTGCCCACTCTAGTCCAGTCTATGGGTATCACATACCTTGGCAGTCGTGGAAGGATGTCACAGTCCCTGAATACATGCTGTTACTATAGCAGTGACTGCGAGTGCTTGTGAAGTGGAGAGTAAGGAAAGGAATACATTAGGCTTGGTTCTTGCTGTATTTCACATATAGTAAAACTAAGGTTGAAGCCATAGGTGATCCTTTTAAATACCGTCACTGCATCATCTTTCCTCTTGTTTCCCAGGCACAAGCTGCTTTTGATGAAAACATTAGCCTTTCAGCTACTGGATACTTCAGGTAAAGAGTCCTTTTAATCACACACTATGAGAAATAGCAAGAGCTTGAGGAAGAGTTTCACTCCTGTTTGCAATTTTGGAAAAAAAAAAATTGATTTGAATGACCTTCCGTTAATCCACTGTTATAAGCAACATTTAGCTTTTAGTTAATCCAAATGCCCAGAAAGGTTTCTGTTGGGAAAAATTGGCACAAAAATAAAATATGGCTGAACTGATGATTTGAATCATATGGAGTGGTGCTGGAGGGTTCTCTGAGGTTAGTGCTTGGAACCCACAGCAGTGGGTGATTTTCTTGTTGAAAACTTAGTGTATCCTTAAATTAAGAAACAAAGGTAAGGGGATGCATATTAAACCCATAATAAGATAAGCAGCATTTCACACCTTCTAGATTGGCAAAAAAGAAGAAATGTGACAATAACCACATGTTGTCAAGATGCAGAACAATTGTCACTGACCTACTTTGGAAAATAATTACCAAATTATTTTAATGGAAAGTGAAAGCCATCAGCGAGCGGGGTGATGCAGAAAGTCTTACCTGATTTTGTCATTTTGCTAGTTCTCATGGGCATTCCAGGGCACTGGCTGGCCAGCAGGAAAAGTGTCAGAAGCATTTTTCATGGCCACCTCCAGGCTGGCAGAAACAAAGGAGAGAAGGGTAGAAAGTGCTGGCAAGCTGCTGGCCTATGCTCCTCTTATACCATGACATTCTTCTGGTGTCCTTGAGAAGAGTCAGGAACAGAGCATGTTGTGTAGATCAGAGAAGTAGCAAAGAATGAGAGCCAAGGGCCTGGTCCTACAAGCAGAAGGCTGAATCCTGGAGCCAGAATGACAGGCTAACAGGCACATGTACACCTTTGAAATAGCATCTGGTCTAAAAAGCAAGTGAAATTCCCCAAATCTGACAACAGTAGGTGACAGGACTTAATATCTACTAAAAGCAGAAGGGTGGATAGTCATATGATGAGCATCTAACTTCCAGGCATAAGGAGTCATTGATTGGTTGGGAGCAATTGAATGTTTTTATCAGACAAAGCAAGTTTAATAAGAAGTAGATGTTTATTCGACAGATTTGTTGCATGCATTACGCGCAGGCACATCATGGTGCAAGCGTATTCCTCTGGTTTGCTGTACCTGCAAATCGAACACAGCCTCTGACTGGTCTGTTTAATCATTGGGGTCTGCAATTAGGGGACTTAATCATTTAACAGCGCTCCTCAAAAATTCTGTTTCCTCCAGAGGTTATGAGTCAAACATGAACGGGATGACAGGCGAGGGCCATCCTTTCAAGTATTTTGTTTTTGGAGCTGCCTGTTCCGAGGTTGAAACAGACTACCTGACAGGCGCTCCTAAGGTCAGTACCAATTGGAGAGGTCTTCAAGTCGTACCTTAGATACACCTAAATTCCATACATGCCGTCTATCTGAGCATCATAGAAGCACCATGTATTTGGCTAAGGACAATTTCTCTGTGTTACCACAAAAAAAAAAAAAAAAAGTTCAGCAGTTGCCTTGGTATTGTGGTTACTTCCGTGGAAAACAACTGGCGGCCTCTCTTCTTTATTTTTCTGGCCCTTTTAAATGGAATCAGGAAAGAAACCACTTCAAGGAAGAAACACAGCTTAAAGAGAGCTTTCATGTAGACTGTCCTGACCTCTTATTTGAAATGCCATCCTATGACATTTTTGAAGGATTTCATAAGCATCCATAACCTGCTAACGAGCATGAAGGGCCAGCCCAGGGAAGGTAGTAGCCAACTTTTGATATCTTTTATCAAGCTAGGTCCTGCTTTTTAGATAGTTTAAGGGCATCCTTATGCTTTTAAGGGATCCAGTGAGGACAAACACACACACACGTTCTACACACAGGTTCTCCTTCTCTCTCTTTCTCTCTCTCTCTTACACACACACACACACACACACACACTTACATTTCAAGGAGAGGTGCTCCTCTTATAGGTGGATCTTTGTGGGCAAATGAAGCTACTGACTGGCCACAGTCAATAGTAACAAATGACCATTAATACATTAAATGAGATGAGACTGTGATACCCTCACAACTGTCATGTGATAATCTTACCCAAACTTACCCAGAAGCAAGCTCTAGGTCTTGATATTTCCAAACGTACTTTGTAGTTGTATCTTGAATTATGATCAGATATAAGTTGTCGTGTAACAGGTCTCCAGCATGTATGTTTTTAAAACTATAGTCAGCCTATTCTTTGAAATTATATATACCTTTATTGAGTCTGCCCGGTAAAGTATCTGATTTGTCTGGATTCTAACTCAGACCAGATCACTTTGGGGGAAACTCGGACTGGGAAAAAACAATGATCATTCTAAACATGGCTTTCTTTGTAGGATGGCTGTCCTGTTTTAGTTCAGTAGAAAGCTTTCTCATGCTAACTGATTTCTGCATTCTTTCTCCCTCAAAGAAAAATTTGGTGAAAACTTAATCACTTGGGTTTTCTTTATATGTCTTGGCCTTGTTAAGATCTAAGAACAAGGGCAATAATTAGCCTTGGTATAAAATTCTAAGGTGTGTTCTTATAACTTATTTGAACAATCTTAAGAGATGTGCTAAATAGTCATTTTATCAGATGCATTCAAAAAAGCTAGATCTGTAGCTCAGGTTAGGTATAGACCTAGGTAAAATGCTGTAACATAACATGGCACCAGGGACCTCCCTGGAGGCCTCTTTCCCAGTCATTTTGCTTATGTTGTTAGAATTGTTCTTATTTCTACAAAATTTCCCTCACTTTGAACCTACACCTATATATTACTTATCTATCTCTGTGTAACAAATTACTCTCAAATTTGGCAGCTGAAAATAACAAATATTTATTAAACCTGACAGCATTCTGAGGGCCAGAAATCTGGGAACAACTTATCTAAGTGATTCAGGCTCAGGATTTTTCACAAGATTGCTATCAAGCTGTAAAGTAGGGCTACAGTCACCCCAAAGCTCAATGGTGGCTGGAAAATCTGATTCCGAGCTCCTTCACATGCTTGTTGGTAGGAGGCCTCAGTTTCTCACTGGCTGTTGGCCTGAAGTTTCCATTCCATACCACAAGGACATCTCTGTGGGATGTCTCCATGTCTTCAGGACATACAAGCTGCCTTCCAAACCCAGAGGGACTGATGCAAAGGAAAAAGAGAGTATGAGCAAGCAAGAGAGCACCCACGACAGAAGCCAGTCCTTTATGACCTAACACCGGACTGATGTCCTAGCACTTCTGCATATGCTGTCAATCTCACAAACTAACCCTGGTAGAGTATGGGAGGGGAATAATACATAAGGATGTGAACACAGCACGTGGGGATCATTGCAGGCTGCCCTGGAGGCCAGCTACCACAACCTAGAACCAACCACTCTCTTCAGCCCTAACCAAAAAAAAAAAAAAAAAAAAAATGACAGTCAGTCAGTCCATGGCTTTGAAAACAAAACCTTCACTAACACGGCCGGCATGAACGCATCTCCCCTCACCAATAACTGAGGCCACTGGTCTGCTGGAGGGCCAGGCTTGCTAAGTGGTGTCATGGAGAACTTTACATTTCATCATGTCCTTAAGTAAGAAAGTGTTTTATTATGATAAGACGTTCTGGTTCACTCTCTCATTTTCCTGAGATAAATGTTAGATGGAAGTCCCAAATCAAATAAGAAAACTTGAGTTTCCTTTGTCCCCTTAATAATTATAGGTAGAATCTGTTTGTCATGGCAGATGGCAGAAGGCATTATGTCACATAAAAGAAGGTACAGACTTGCTAGAGAGCAAGGTGTTACCAGTAACCTGGCCGGGCCTGCTGCATTCCTCATTTGTAGTGTATCAGGAATTTTTGGTCACCACATTGTCATTTAGATTTATCTTTCCTCTGTTCTAAAAATGAAAAATATATAATAGCAGATAACATTTGGGGACTTTCCGGCTGATGCACCCTCTGAGCTTCAGTAAATATCACCCAGCCAGCTGAACTCTGGATATTGGGTTGTATGGTAGCCACAGTTTTTCAACAAGGATCATGAAGGCCATAAACATTTTCTGTGTCATAGATTATGTCTGTTGCACTGAGTGGAACTCAATAAGTTACCTCACTCAGTCAGAACAGAGTCAAATATTTTTCTCTCCTATTGTTTCTGAAGAAAAAAAAATCAGTGCATAAGCTGGTTGAGTATGTGTATAGCTTTGAAAGTTACACGTGATAGACTTTGTGACACAATAAAATCTTTGTTGATTCTTTCTCCTGAAATATATTGTAGCCCAAAGAAGCATTCTAACCCAAGGGCATCCTGGCAGGAACTGTTTCTGAGTCTTCTCTCCTAAGTCGTATTCATTAAAATAAACATTTTTGCTCTTTTTCATTACTAGAACACCAGAACAGACATTGTCATGGATGATGACTGCAGTATAAACCCAGCCCTTGACATAGGCCAGGTATGTGTACCTGCTTTGTCTCAGCCCCATTTGTAAAAGCCAAAACTGCTGTGGGGGTCTGTAGGGAAAACATTCCA
Source organism: Nyctereutes procyonoides (assembly GCF_905146905.1). Lineage (NCBI taxonomy): Eukaryota > Metazoa > Chordata > Mammalia > Carnivora > Canidae > Nyctereutes > Nyctereutes procyonoides. Next base: position 9,762,434 of record NW_026575132.1, read on the forward strand.
TCCGGCTTATTCTTCATCTTTTTTTTCTACTCCTGAAGTCAGAATCTGTCTATTCAGGCCAGCCACAGAACTCAACTCTCTTACTGTCTAAAAAAGGGAAGAAAACAAAGATGTTTGAAGTAGTTTTTGAAGAGACATGCGGTGTGTGATTGAGGAGCTTGCATGAGTCAGAGGAAGCAAGCCTAGAGGTAACAAAATGAGCCCCATACCTCTGGGATTAGAAGTAGACTATCAGCTATGTGTGAAGTCTTGGGCCTACAATGGGGTCTAACTTGGAGGAGTTTAAGGTTGGGTTGGGATAACATCAAATAACTATGGCAGTAGCCATTAATAGGTAGCCTGTTATGCCCACAGACATTTTTTTAAATTTTATTATTTATTCATGAGAGACATAGCGAGAGAGAGAGGCAGAGACACAGGCAGAGGGAGAAGCAGGCTCCATGCAGGGAGCCCAACCTGGGACTCGATCCCGGGACTCCAGGATCACACCCTGGGCCAAAGGCAGGCGCCAAACCGCTGAGCCACTGGGGATCCCCTCCGCCCCCCCAGACATCTTATTTATTTATTTATTTATTTATTTATTTATTTATTTATTTATTATTTTTTTATGATGAGAGAGAGAGAGAGAGAGAGAGAGGCAGAGACATAGGCAAAGGGAGAAGCAGGCTCCATGCACCTGGGAGCCCGACGTGGGATTCGATCTCTGGTCTCCAGGATCGCGCCCTGGGCCAAAGGCAGGCGCCAAACTGCTGCACCACCCAGGGATCCCTTTTAATTTAAATTTGAAATAATTGACAAGATTTAAATAATCACCAGCTCTCTTACATAATTGTTCAAGTGGCTGGCGTTTCTTGAAAACACAGGAAATTTGCCAACACTGGAGCTGCATTTCCACAAGGAAGTCTGTTGGCTACCCTTTTAAAGAATCATGCACTGTGATTCTAGGACTCAGGACTCACCTGGAAGCTTCGTTCACTTTCTTTACCTGTCTCCTATATGTGGGCGATTCAGCTTACTACCTTCAGTTCAGAACATAATCTGAGGTTCTCTCCAATCATGACACATGTCATTGGAGAATGGGAAGAATGTATGGGTTGGAGAAGTCAGAGCAGGCTTCAGGGGGACCCTAGGTATGGATGAAGCAGTCAAGGAATGAATAAGCAAAGGCAAGAAGAGGGTGGAGGACATCCACCTAAAGAAAGACAGGAAATTCAGCATACTTTGTGCTCACAGCTAGTGGGGGGTGGGAGAGGGGGTGACGAAGGTGGTGAATGCCTGTGTCACCTGTGCCAGAGGAATGGCATATGAGGCTGCAGGCAGAGGATGTCAGAAGGCTGGGTTGGTGTTGCTGGAGGTGCCCCAAGGACTGGCGCCTGCCTTAGTAGGTGGAGGTGACATGGCCTGGGTTGTGGTCTAGGCTTCTGGGAAGATTCTTCGAACATTGTGTTAGAGAAAAATCTCCCCGCAAATAGACACAACAGAGGGTAGAGAATGGGGTAGAGAAAAATACAGCCACAGCAAGGAAATATGCACAGAGGAGACCCAGAAGTCAGAAAGATGTGTGGAAAGCCAATTTTACCTGCATGTTGACTTCTAAAACCTGGAGCATTTTAAAGCTGTAGAGGAAGCATAGAGAGCGCGCAGTTCATGTAAGAAGTGAGTCCAGAAATGTGAGGCTAACCCCACTCATGAGCAAGGGTGGTGAGGTAAGATGAGGAGAGTCTCAGACCCTGAGAGTCCTGTCACTGTGCTTGGGGTCCATAGACAGATCGGCCAGAGGGTTCCTTCTGGCTCGTGGACAGAAGAAAGTAGGGCCCTTGGGTCACAGGCTGTTTGAGGCCTCTTCTAGAGCTATACTTTCACTGCCAAATTGAGATTCAAAGTCAAGTTCTTTGACTTTGAACTTTGCACCAAATACGATGTTTAGAAATGCTTTGAGGTAAACTTCTAAGTAAACTTTCAGAGACATCTTCCAGGACATGCTGAAAACCCTCTTACACTATATTTTAAATATTCAAATAAACAGCATGAAGTTGAAATGCTACTGTTGATTGTATTTTCTCATATATGGAAATTCTTTTTTTCTCCCAGATTGAAGGTGTGTTTATTCGAGGCATGGGACTTTATACAATAGAGGAGCTGAATTATTCTCCTCAGGGAGTCCTATACACTTGTGGTCCAAACCAATATAAAATCCCTGCCATCTGTGACATCCCCACAGAGTTGCACATTTCTTTATTGCCTCTGTCTCAAAGCTCAAATACCCTGTATTCATCGAAGGTAAGTTGCGCTTGATAAATAAGTGCAAGCTTACCTGATTTGTGATATCTATGCAGGGGGCTGGGGATGGTTCCTTCATTTCTTGGTTGTTTGGGGTTTTACCAGACTGAGAGAGGAAAAATCCCTATTAAACATGTTAATTATAAATTAACAATGTTACAATTTTTTAAAAAATACTTCATATCTTGGAGCCTAGCATGAACTACTATTACCATCAGGTGTATTTGAATTTTCATTTTGTAATAATCATCTCATACCTATATCTGCTTTTTCTATTTGGCATCATTTCCTTAGGTAGGAATCCTAAGAATGAGAATACTAGGTTAAAATATTAAATTACTTGTTTAAAAGAAAAGAGTTACATATATAATCGTACTTTATAGGGATGCCTGGGTGGCTTACTTGGTTGGGTATCTGATTCTTGGTTTTGGCTCTGGTCATGATCTCGTGGGTTGTGGGATCGAGCCCGCCCATAGGGCTCTGTGCTCAGTGGGGAGTCTGCTTAAGGATTCTCTTACTCTGCCCTCCCCTCTCACATGTGTGTGCTCACTCTCTCTCTAAAATAAATCTTTAAAAAAAATAATAATATTTTATATATACATCCACACACAGGTTTACCTATAGGTGTACTTATACATATATATACATATAGATATAGAGAGAGTCATAATCTGGTTGACTTGTTTCCCTTTGAGGGTCTAGGAGAGTCTGGGATATTCCTGGGATGTTCAGTGTTTTTTTGCCATTCATGATGCAGTGAAAGTAGCACAACAGGAGAGAGGCCTGTCTGGACCATTGAAGCTCAATAGTCCACTGACTCCAAAGAAGATTAGGATGGCCTGTGAAGATAAGTTCACAAAAATGGTATGACCTGCCTATATAATTCTGAATTTTTGTCCCCTGTCCTCATGGCCAAATTTTATTAACCCACCATGGTGATTTTCCATGGAAGTAAAGGTAACAGGAATTCTGGGGGCATTTGACCATGGGAAGAGCAGACTGGCCTTTAGATTGGAATTTTTCATCAGCCTGGCCCTGCCTGCCCCACAGCGGGGCTCAGTTCTACACCACTTGAAAATGAAGGTCATCGCTCATTCATCAGTTACATGTTCCTTGGTTTTTTCCCTTCCCAAGACATGTTGGTCGGGAATGGGAGGACAGGAACCTAAGACACCCAGGCCAAGAGTATGGGCCATGCCAACAGTCTGTCTCACTCTATCCAATCAGGCACTTGAGAAAGTGCATGTAATTCCTGATTTGAACTGCAGAGTGGGAAGGGCCCTTTCAGGTCAAACCCCCAAAATAGCTCTTGCATCAACACCCCTGCAGAGCAAACATTTCCGCTCTCCTTGGTCACTTTCAGGGATGAGATCTTAATTGTGGGAGAAAGTCATGCTGTTGAACATGACCCCTCTGACTGCATAGGTATTCCTTATATCAGGGGAGAGCCGCCTCCTGTTCCTCCTCACAGTGCTGGCTCTGTGTGGCACCCCTTACAGCTAGCTTTTCCTAAGTCTCCCGTGAATCACCTCTTCACTATGGGGGAACACAAAGAGTAATTGCACTTTTCATTTGTCCCCCTTCGAAGGTGAGATGATGACTCTTGTAGCTGCCCTGGCCTATTAATCCCGTCCTGGATTTTTCCACATTTCTCATGCTGTCATTCCAAGACCTCTCCTCATCCTGGTTGTCCTTGGGTGGTGTTTATCTTGTTTTATATTACGCTATTTTTCACCTGTCACAAACATTTTCCAAATTGCAAACATCCACAATTGTTCCTTTATTCTAGATTCCAAAAGACAAACCTGGATCCTATGTTCTTTGGAATATACCCATATGAACTGAATGCAGACTTCTGGGGAAATGGGACTCTTCTGACGTAGCAGTCTATCCAATCTTTATGCTTTAAGATGCTAGGGCTAAAAGATAAATGTTCATAGTTTAGAAATCATTTCACAGGGTATTGCTTTTATATGATGCTGATTTTAAATGTTCCATTTGGATGTTGATAGATATGCTTAAGCAATTTAGAAATCATATTTTAAATAGCACAAATACTAACTGGTTTCCTCTAGAATGATATTCTCCATTACTCTGTTCCTTAAATCCATCCAGCTGAATGGAATAGAAGATGATGATTCGTATGTGATTCATATTTGGCTTGTATCCACCAACAGAAATTACACTGTCTAGTGAAAGGCAATTTTCTAAATAATTTTATTAGTAGTGTGAACTGTAAAGTTGTCATTTTCTCATATGTCCCCATCTGCTATCAGCCTCCTTTTATTGTCAGAATGGATCCAGGCACCATATCCAAGTGTCTGTAGGACTAAAGGAAAAAAAATGGATAAATTAGACTTCATCAAAACTAAAAACTTTTGTGCTTCAAAAGATACTACAAGAAATTGAAAGACAAACCACAGAATGTTAGAAAATATTTGCAAATCATATATCTAATAAAGATGCAGAATATATTTTAGAAACTCTTACAACCCAGTAATAAAAAGAGAAATAACACAATTTAAAAATGGACAAAGGAATTAAACACATATTTCCCCAAAGAAGATATGTAAATGGCCAATAAGCACATAAAAAGATGCTCAAAGTCAATAGTCATTAAGGAAATGTGAATGAAAACCACAATGGAAACTACTTCATTGCCAATAGGATGGCTATAATCAAAATGATGGATAATAGTAAGTGTTGGTAAGGAGTGTGGTGAAATTGGAACCCTTATCCATTGCTGGAAAAATGAAAATGGTACAAACACTGGAAAAAAATCAGCAGTTCCTCAAAAAGTTAAACATGGAATTACCAAATGACCACTCCTAAGTATGTGCCTGAGAGAATTGAAAACATATGTACATGCAAAAACTTGTACACAAATGTTCATAGGATTATTCATAATAACCCAAAGTGGAAACAACCCAACTGTATCAACTGATACCAAAATATAATACACAAAATGTGGTACATCCATATAAGAGAATATTATTCAGCCATACAAAAGAATGAAATACTGATATATTCTACAACGTGGATGAACCTTGAGAACATTGTTTAAGTGAAAGTAGGCAGACACCAAAAGCTACATATTGTATAATTCCATCTATATGAAACATCCAGAATAAACAAATTCATGGGGATAGAAAGTGAATTAGTGATTGCCAGAGGCTGAGTGAAGGGGAGGGGAGGGAATGGGGAGCTGATTGCTAATGGGTACTGGGTTTATTTTTGGGGAGGTGAAAATGTTCTGTAATTAGATAGTAGTGATGGTTGTACACCCTGTGAATATACTGAAAACCACTGAATTGCACATGTTAGAAGACTGGATTTTGGTATGTGTACTTCATCTCGATTTTTTAAAAAAGCATATGTGTAGAGAAACAGAAAACATGGGAAAGATTGAGAAGTTGTGATAATCATAAGAAATTTATCCCAACGGCCTTGAGTGACAAGACCTCAAAGGGGGCTAAGCAGCGAGACAAAAATTACCGAGAAATTCCACTTGCATTAATGGCAGAAAAAAAAATCTACACTGAGGTATAAAACACTAGAGACTACTTGATGGCACCTTCTCCCTGTCACACTCTCAACTCAAGGACTCTTGTCCCAAGGCCAAGTTAAGATGGTGGTGGTTCTTCAAATTTGCCTTTCATTACCACATGGATGTGTCTCGGAGACACCTCAAACTTAACATGTCCCAAGCAAATCTCCTTGTCAGAACAGCCATCCCTGAGATGCTAAGCCAGAAATGAGAGAGTGATCCAAGATGCTCCGTTCTCTCTGCGCATGCACCCATTCAGTCCCACCTCAGAGAAATTGCCTACATCTGTCCCTCTCTGTTTATTCCTGTGGCTATTGTGTTATTCCAGGCCATCGTTATTTCTAACCTTTGTAGTAGTCTCCTTATTATTGTCCTACATTTATTTTGCTTCCCTTCCAAACCATTCCTCAGATTAAAGCAAAATTCATATATAAGTTTATGGAAAAACACACATGGACATATGATTATGTTATACCCTTGCTTAAAACCCTTTAATGGGTTTCTTTCTATTCATTCCAACAGAATAGTATCTGAAATCTCTAAGGTGGCATGGGTACCCTCTGTGATCCGGCCCCTGACCATCTCTCCAGGGTTGTCTCATGACCCCCTTCTTTCCCATCAGAATTTCCCATTCTGTTTCTCACTCTGAATTCTTGGTCCTCTGCCTGAAAGGTGCTATCATTTCCATCCCTCCTTCAGTCTGCTACTATGTAGTGCTTCTTAAATTTTAAAATGCACACAAATAACCTGAAGATCTTGTTAAAATGCAATCAAGCAATCCCAGAAGCAAGAAGGTATGATGGAAGTGGTCCGTCTAGAATCAAACACAAGTAGGATTGGAAGGAACCCAGTTATCCACTGCTGTTGTATCAGTATCTTTCCTGCACTTCATACCTGTGGCTACATGGTGGAGAGAGAGGTCCCTCATGGGGAGGAGGAGAGAGAAGGAAAAAGTCTGAGCTTGGTTGCCAGGTATGGGAAGTGTCTGCACTACAGACCCACTCAGAGGTGGTAAGGGGAAATTCTCCCAATGGGCAGAGTTTTGGGTAGTGCACCTGGTTACCCACTTTGTGTTGAAAACAGAATGACTCAAGGTTAGAGTATATATGTGTGGTAGCAAATGGTTTGGCCAGTTGGGCAGGACCTGGAAGGGGAAAGATTGGAAGACTGGGGACAAGAGGCTCATGAACGGGTATATGGGAATGAGCACAGGGTGTCAAAGTGTTCATATTGCACATTAGAAATGTAAACTGTCCACTACGTAAATTTAGAAAAAAACAATGTGAAACCTTACCTCTCTTCCATTCACAAAACAAGTTCATCTGTCTCCTTTGAATGAGATGTTATGCCAATATAGTTGGCTAAATGTTGTGAAGTTGCATCGAAAGCACTTGCTGCTGTGTCCACCTGAGACCATGTTGGTGAAGGCTGTGGGGAAACAGACTCTTCTGTGCATGATTCGTCATATAGTACACAACATTTTGGAAAAGTGAGTTAGTTGGGCCTCTCAGCAATCCCACCCAGAAATCCCAGGTCCAGGTGAAATCTCTCGCCATGAAAGAGGCACTAAACAACCAAGTACATACACAAAGTGGCATTTGACATTAGCCTTCTCTGCCATTGGTCACCCACTGCTGACACAGAGTGTGGAAAGAGTCATGACAGCAGAGATTGGTGCCATGCCTTCAGGTAACTGCTGCTCCTGCTGAATGCAATGTCCAACCTGCCCCAAGGCAAACCAGAAATAACCCCCAAGTTAGCACCATCCTTCCAGGGGGAAGCACCATTACCCACCAGGGGGCAAACTGACACCTCCACTCTGGAAGGAGCAGTGTTTTACGTTAGCAGAAATAGATAAATATGCATTCTGAGTAAAGGTTTGCCTTGCCTGCCTGTAGGGCCTTGGCCAACACCACCTGAGGGCTTACACAGTGCTAAGTACACTCTCGTAAGATCTCCACTTAACATTGCATCAGACCAGTTTACAGCCAAGTAAGGGCATCTGCTCTACAGCAATGGAGTGAGAGTGTGACATGCAATCCACTGGTCATATCACATCTGTACCACTCGGAAGTGGCTAGTCCAGGAGAGCAATGGAATGGCCTAGACCAATGCCAGTTAGGAGCCTTGTGAGGATGGAGCTCTAGCCTCCAGGATGCAGGATACTTGAAATCAAACAGTTAACAAGCTGGCAGAAAATATCTAGACCTTTATACCAGATTATGGTTAATATCCATCGTATATAACTAAATTCCTCAAATTGATAAGTCAAAAACCTAATAGAAAATAGCCAAAGAACAGAAAAATAAATACAAATATTCATTAAATGTATAGCAAGATGGAAAAACCTCAAAGTAACAAGAAATGCCAATTACGGACTGTCACTTCACCTATATATTTGAAAATGGTGGCATGGCTAATACGGTGTTGGCGAAGGCTGTGAGGGAACAGACACTCTCGTACATGATGTGCTATCCCAGCACACACATTTTGGAAGGTGAGCAAGTTGGACTCAGCAGCATGCTTTCCTTTCAACCCAGAAATTCCAGATCTCAGAATTTGTGCAACAGAAATACTTGCTCAAATGTGCTATGTTAAAGCCTAAGAGTTTTCATTGCAGCATTGTACGTAATGGTGAAAAATGGAAAACAACTTCATGTGAACTGATAGAGGACAGTTTAAGACAATAATAAAAAGGCTAATAGACACGTGAAAAAATGTTCTACATCACTTGGCATCAAGGAAACACAAATCAAAACCACAATGAGAGACCACCTCATACCTGTCAGAATGGCTAAAACTAACAACTCAGGAAATAACAAGTGTTGGTGGGGATGCAGAGAAAAGAGAACCCCTCATACACTGCTGGTGGAAATGCAAAATGCAGCCACTCTGGAGGTTCCTCAAAAGGTTAAAACTAGAACTAGAACTAGGCTAGAACTTCCCTATGATCCAGTGTTCACACTATTAGATATTTATTCAAAGGCTACAAAAATAGTGATTCAAAGGGGCACATGTACCCCAATGTTTATAGCAGCACTGTCCACAATAGCCCAAATATGAAAAGAGCCCTGATACCCATTGACAGATGAATGGATAAAGAAGATGTGGTATAAATATACACTGGAGTATTACTCAGCCATCAAAAATAATGAAATCTTGCCATTTGTAGCAATGTGGATGGAACTAGAGGACATTATGATAAGCCAAATAAGCAGAGAAAGACAAATACCATCTGATTTCACTCATATGTGGAATATAAGAAACGAAACAGATAAACGTAGGGGAAGAGAAAGAAAAATAAAATAAATATAGAGGAGGAGGTAAACCACAAGAGACTCTTAACTATAGGGAACAAACTGAGGGTTGCTGGAGGGATAGTGGGGGGGGGAGGATGAGGCAGTTGGGTGATGTGTATTAAGAAGGGCACATGATAGAATGAGCACTGGGTGTTCTATGCAACTGATGCAACTAGTAATACCCTATATGTGAACTAAATTGAATTAAGAGTCAAAAAATGTTTAAGAGAAAAAGAACTTTATTGAGAACTTACTAGGTGCCAGGCACTGTTCTAACTATTTTACATGTATTAGCTGATATAATCCTTACAACAACCCAGAGAGACATACTGCCATTTTATCCATTTCATAGGTGAGCCTACATAACTTGAAAAAAAAAAGCAAAATTTGAAATAGTGCGAATAGTTGATTTCATTTTCTAGAAGCCAACCCAAACAATTAATGTATGTACACAAACATGCATGGGGAAATTCTGCGTGGATATGGAGGATTCTGGTAATCGTTAGTTCTGTGAAGTGAAACTTGGGAAGGAGCATTTTCTGCTTTATACACTTTTGTATTTATTAATTTTTTTAAAAAAAATAAGCACTGGTTTTAGAATTTAAGAACAACACCTAGAAATTAACACCTAGAAATTACATTAACACCTAGAAATGCACCTGAATGCATTATATGTACCTGATTTTGTTCCATATCACTGACTCTAAAGAAGGTTTTGTTGCTGTTTATAAGAAGAGATTTCATTCGAGGGCAGGAAGAAGTGTGTGTGGTATAAGAACTACGTTGATATTGATGTTCAAGTTGGCTTAAGGGAGGAAAAAAGTGGGGGCAGCAGAGGAAGATGGAGAAATAAGAGGCATGGGAGCGTCGATGGACAGGATTTGATTAGAGGAAAAACAGACACCCCCCTGTCCTGGAAGAGACCCCAGGAGAAGTCTAAGGGCCTCTCAGCTCTGTATCCTCCTCACAGCCCTCCTGAAGGCAGACGACTGTATTCAGGGGTCCACACTCAAGTTCTCGTGCTCCCCTTGAGAGGTACAGTGAATCTCAAGTGCATTCAGAGCCTGACCATTTGCGGGAATGCCTAATTATCCTCATTATTCCTCCCACCAGTATTTTTAAGCTTCCCTGTCCTAGGCACTGGGAACCAGTTACCTGCCATCATGGAGCTTACACTCTGGTGAATTCTTGAAAGATTTGCCTTCGAGGTGTCTTCTCTGACTTTTCCTCATATCCTCTGATCTTTTTAAGATCACACATAACCTAGAGATTGCTTGAAGGGTAGCAAGTTAAGGATTTGACCAAACGTAACAGCCAACAAATTGAAAAGGGCATAGGAATAAATAGAGAACATTTCAACTCCTGAAATATGTTTTTAACAAGCTCATTTGGAGGAGGGAATGGCTTTCTCAATTCCAAGTAATAAAATATTTATTTTAGGTAGCTGTGCTCAAGTTCAAAATCATTTATGTGTTGGCTTGTTTTTAATATGTACTCAACTAATTATATTCCTGTCAAAGTGATCACTGTTACAATCATCTAAATACATTTTTCCCCTTTTTTTAAGGAAACTGCTATTGTAAGTGACAGCAACTCTCAGCTTCATTGTCCAAACTCGGAAGTCACTTCTTTGGCACCACCTGCTGCTCTCTCTCTTTGGGGCCGCAGTCATCATAGAAGGTGTAGGAAGCAGCAAAACCAGAATTCACCTAGCTCAGGTAAGACTACATGTTAACAAGTTCCAAATAACTATGGATTAGGTGGCTTCTTTATGGTCTGAGCCATGGGTTAGGGTTTTACAGGACAAAGATGCTAGGTAAAAGGTTTTATCCCTTTTATAGGAAGAAAATGTACCCTCTCCTTAATTTCTTGTATCCTTCTCTGGATTTCTGTATTACTATTGGAAGTTTATTATACTCCCATTAAAATGTGAGGGTAAGTGGTCCAGAGGGCGAGACACACCATCTGTGTCACCTTGCCTCAGGACCATCTCATTGCCTCGGGAAGGAATCCTCCCTCTGGGAAGGTGGTGGGTCCAATGCACACAGAAAGGGGACAATCCGTATTTATTTGATTCCTATAATAAAATGAGAAAAAACAAGGATGCATATTCTATGTTCGATCCATGTAAATAGCCATGCTATGAATTCTACCGGAAAAAAAATACTTGTGTGATTTGGATATTTGAATTCAGCCTGTTGTGTAATAGTCTTTAATCGAGACTATGTATGTTGACTATCCCCTAAACTAAGTTATGAAGCGTTGGGGAGCAAGGATTATGTCTGTTTTAAAAATACTTTCCTAGACCATAAGGAATTTGTTGCCCTAAAGGTTGTTGGCAGATCACTGAGCCAGAGGCCAGAGGGAAGAAATATCACTGGTCTTTTTGTCATTTTGCATTTGAGGAACTCCTTGGATCATCAGAGGTACAGAGCTGGGCGTGTTAATCTCAAGGCCAAATTTGTATAGGATTTTTTAACTCAGGTACTGAAGATGCGTTAGTAAAAATGTCCAAATGTGAATGGAACATCAGATAACCCTCCAACATCAGAACAGGAAATGAAAAGTAGAAAAGCTGGACCTCTCTTTATGAACAGAAGACTTTACAATAAATCCCTCCAATTCAAACCCTTTCCCCCGCCCTGACCCCAAGCAGTAGCAGAATGAGGGAGGCAACAAAATAGATGCAGATAATCTCAATGTCTGTGATCTTGGTTGAATCCAATTTGAAGTCATGCCCTGGATTGACTTTGACGGCTTCCTCTCCCAACTGCCTCCATGGAGCCTCTGCCCAGAAGGCTTCTCTCGGCATTTGCAATGTGAACCATCCCAGCACTTGCAGTTGATACCTGGCAGGCCTGTGCCTCTGTTTCATTTCTGAGAGCTTTCTACCTATCGCTTTCAGGCGGGATCCTCTGTGTTCTTTGCTTTTAAGAAAATATTGCTGAAGGCCATGGCACCCAATGTGGATTCTACACCCCAGGTGTGGACTGGAGCATCTACACTCCTAAGGAACCACCTAGAGCTCTCCACAGAGCAGTCCATTAGAAGCTGGGGGGGTGAGTCACAAACTCCTATACTGTAGAATGAAAACTGTCTTGAACAAGAGGAGCAGAGATGCTTGAACATTCTCCTCCAAGGAAGAAGGCCAAAGGACTTGACATTTATTTGTTGATCTTTATGATGCATGCCTCTCAAGCAGTGTTGGCAAGTATTATCTATCCCTATTTACTAGGAGGAGAAACTGAGGCAGTCAGCCAGAAAGTAAAATGAATTTTCTATATAATTATTCTTAGCACCGTATCAGTTGTTCATGATCATTTTAGTGTAATGTATGTTTGAATAGACTATGCTTATCGAATTCGTCCGCGTGGGTGACTTTGATGCAACCGCACTGTTATTGGAATGGTGTTTGGAAGTATTTAGGATTTTAGAAACCTTTTTTTTTTTTTTATAAAATTTGGTAGTTTTATTTATTTTTTAAATATATTTTTTTAAGATTTTATTTATCTATGAGAGACACAGGGAGAGAGAGAGGCAGAGACACAGGCAAAGGGAGAAGCAGGCTCCATGCAGGTAGCCCGACGTGGGACTCGATCCCGGGCCTCCAGGATCACACTCCAGGCTGCAGGTGGCACTAAACCACTGCACCACCAGGGCTGCCCTAGAAACCTTTTAATTATGTACTTAGAGCTAGCTAAGAGAAACGGTGACCTTTGGGTTGTTTTTATTTTCATTGTGGCTGTTGCTATTACAGAAGTTATTTCAGTATTATTAATGCTTAGGAAATCATAGACTCTTAGGAATTAGGAAAAAAATCACTTATGACTCATAAACCTAAATTCCATTGAAATGCCTTTGAAAAGACTTTTAAAGTGGTACTTCCCCCTTTTTGCCTTTTAGAAACTTTTAAATTCTTATTAAATTTCATATATGTATTCTGTTCTGCTAAGGTACTTTTTTTTTTCAACGATGCAAATGGATCCCAGACAAGCTTTATTGCAAGCACCCTCAGGCGAGGTTCCACAACTCACGGGGGGGGGGGGGGGGGGGGGGGGGGGGTGTAACTAAGGTACTTTTTAACTTTGATTCTATTATTTGAAAATCTGATGAACATTGCCCTCTATCTGTACGTAAGTTGTTGATTAAAATATTGGACATAATAAGCCAAGCAAAAACTATGAGAAAATAACCAACACTGTTAACATTGAGCTGTTGTTCAGTCAAGTACACACCCTCCTGTGGTATCATGCATTTAGATTTCTCTATCCCCTCCACAGAGGAGCACAGACCCTGTCAGGTGCCTCGTGAAATCCCCGTGCGCTGTGTCCACAGCACCGATTAATTTTTCAGTCTAGCAATCTCGTCTCAAAAGGGAATGAAGCTAGTTTTCCTAAATACTCAGTCTCCTCTTTGGGACCATGGCCCCAGGCCCTCTCATCAATAATCCATTCCAGAAGACATCCAGAAAGTTGCCCAAGGGCAAAGTCAACCTCACCTAAATCCATCTTTTTGGAAACCAGGATCAATGGTCGCCTGTCTCCAGTGTTCTAGCACTGCTTTGGTTTTCTGTGATGTCTCTAAAAGATCCCTGACCATGGTTTCACAATCTCATTTACAAATAAGTTTAAGGTCATGGGACATAATTCGCCTTGATTGATCTGGCTACTGGAACAAATTTAAAGGCTAAGCGCTTTCTTATCATCTCTATGTATCCTCGGCTTCAAGTCTTTTTTTTTTTTTTTTTTTTAACTGTGCTTATCTGATGCTTTTAGTTTATGGAGTATTCCTTTGGTGAGAAATATGGGAAACAAAAATAGGAATAAGATAACTCTGACTTCTCTGACTTCTGTTACTATTACTCCATTTTCATTGAGTTGTATATCTGGTCTCTGTTTAATATATTTTAGATTGATAGTATTTTCTGCAAAATACATCCCTTAGACAACTTGACATTGCTCTGCACCACAATTTTGCCTTTGTTATCTGTTTGCCCCATTACTTCCATTATCTGTTCATGTCCTCTCTTTGTTTTTGCTGGTCAGAGAGCAATCTGGTTACAGTGCCTTCCCAACTCCTTAGTTCTTCCTCATTTACAATTATATTCTCCAAATTTCATTTCTGAGAGCTTCCTGTGTATTTTATGCTATATTTTATTGTTATAGTTTCTGGTAAATGGGAGGAAGTCCATCATTGCTCTGTGCTTTCTGAAATTGGCTTTTTATAAGTCTGTGGCCCTAAGTAAGAACACTGATGTTCTTTTCCTTCTCGTTATAAATTCAAACATGTTCTCCTCAAACATTCTGTCACAGGCTTTGTGACAGCCATTCCCCTCATTTATTCCCCTCATTTTTTGAGCCAGGCAAGGACCTTTTATACCTTCTTCTTTAGAAATAGTAGAATTTTTCAAACCTGGGTAATTGAAGGATCCCTTTGTGGCTATATCCTTTCTCTCTTCCAGTTTTCTAATTTGCTTAAAGGAAACCTCATCCATACCTTTGGTTTGACCAAATGACCTGTGTTGTCTACCCTGCTGAGAGCTGGATGTTGGTTCAACTGATGGATGAGGTTGGAGGTATGGAAAAAAAAAAACCCCATATTGGGGCTACAGAGGATGTTTTGGACAAAGGAAGCTGGTTTCAATAAGCCAGAGGTAGAAGTCTCAATATTTAGCCAAAAACTGGGGGATAGATAGAAAAGCAAAGAAGACCAAAGATCAGAGGGTTCAGTTAAAAAACAGTAAGGAAAGAAGAAGGAGTAAATCTAGACCCTTACCTTCAATAAACACTGAAGAGAGTTGTGTGCACATTTCTGTTTCTCTCCCTTTTAGCTCTTACCCACAAAGCCTCCACCTTGTTCTTTCCATTGAGGTTCCTGGATTTCCACTCATGTTTATATTTTATAATCATATAACCTCTACCTTCTTTGTTAGTTTTTTTAAAATATGGCCAGATGCCACTAGTGGGTCTCATCCCTCTGGGTTTAGGTGATGTCTAGTAGACGACAATGGCATCACTGCACCAAAATTGCAAGTCCTCTCTCCTTATCACCCACAGTCTATGCTCTCATATCCAGACATCAACAAACAGCTAACTCGCCCTGAGTACTTTTTATATACTAGGCATGTGCCATGGCAGGTGCTGGGTGCCAACTGTGCAGATGACAAAACTGAAGTACAGGGTGCTGAAGCCACTGCCCAAGATCACATCAGTAGCAAGTAGAAGGGTCGGGATTTGAACCCAGGAAATCTGGTTGTAAAATCTGTGTTTATAACCCCCTTATCTGAATCTATTTATTTTTCTGATACTGTTTTCTTTGTTCATTTTTCCTATAGAATTACCAGGACCTCTTTATTATTATTATTATTATTATTATTATTATTATTATTATTATTATTACTTCCCTGCCTCCACAACATAACTAGTGTCCTCTTTGGTTTCATATATTAGAACATCATCCAGGTAAGCTTTTAGTCTTCTAATTTACTTATTTCTTTCTCACATGTATTCATATGTCCTTCTGTAAGTTTGGCTGAGTGCCTTCTGTGTTACGAGCAGGGTGACCATGGTTCTTACCCTTAGGGAGAATCTGTCCCAGTCAGCAGTTCTGATTTAGGGACAGTTAATGTCTTTAAGGGATCCACGAATACGTAAAACTTTGTGCAAAATGTTGGTGTATTCACATGTGACTTTGACAGTATAGTCACAGAACAGAACTGTCATCAGATTCTGAAGAGTCTGTAACCCCTCCCATAAATACGAGAATCACTGGTCTAAAGAGACAGCGAAATCTTATAATACAGTGACATCCTGATTAGATCGAGATACCATGCTCCCAAACATGCTTTCCCAATCATGTGAGAGTACTCCCTCTTTGATCTGGTGAGTCCTTCCAACGTTACATGATTTCTTAAAACTGTCTAGTGACTGTCAGGAACTTTAAAGGGTCTGAGATTTTTACTTATAAGCTAACAAGTTAGGCTAAAACAGTTCGATGGACGCTAACAGAACACACAAGACTCCCGAGTCAGAGACAGAAGACTTTATTCTTCACAGCAATAGTATAGCTAGTGTATTTTCATTTCCAATTAGCTCCCCAAGCCCCAATTCCCACAAGGCAACGTGGAGAGGGCCAGTTGACACCAGATGTGGGCTGCATTAAAGCAGAGGAACCCTGAGATTAGGGAACTCAAATCTCTTATAATGGGTGGTAAGCCTCCCCGAAGGTGATGTTATCTTTATTACACTGAACAGTAAGCATTCCTGCTAATTCCTTCACAGGGAGACACTGTCTGCCTTCCGAGGCTGCTCACTGTAACAGCATCTTTGAAAAGATAGTCTGGACTAGAAGTGGTCAGTGCCTCTGTGCATGCAACGTGTTCATCTTTGGCATGTAACTTGTTCCCCTCTAGGGGTTTCCTTAGTCCTTTCCCTTCCTCTTCACTGACTTCCTGGCCTCCACACTTCCACTGAGTGCACTCCAAAACTGTACCCTAAATGTCTTCTGAGGACACTAGTTCAATCTAGAAAAACTACCAGGATTTTGCATATGATTCTGGAGGAGGGGAGTGGGAAGGAGAGTCCCAGTTATGACCAAGGGAGACATGCCAAGGGCAGAGAAGTGGCCTGTGGTTGAAATTTTGTGCATTTCCTTCTACCTGGCAATGTATACTGCTGTCCTGGACACACACCCACTGTGGAGAGTGGGGAAAGTTTTCATCCTGAGAGTACGAGACAACTGATACCTGCTGAGCCAGCACTTCTGTAGTAAATAGCAAAGCATCACACCCATTACATGGAATTGGTTTTCCAGGAAAGCACAATATTGTGCATTAGAGACTCAGAGGTTTACCATTTTGCCTATCTCAGTGAGGGTAACCAGATATTTTTCTCAGAAATGCAGACAGGTAGCACCTTAATGGCTTCTTCAAGAGTGAAGCTTATAAAAATAACATATTCTAACTGAGAATAGATTAGGCCATCTTCCTAAAGTCTAGCTTTGTGACAAGGAGAAGCAGAGAAGAGTCAATTCCTCACACTGCCATTTCAGCAGTGCATTTTATGGAATCACAGCCAAAGTGAAACATTTTTGTGAAATAAACGCCTGTCCTCTCTGAGTCCAATTCCATCTTTGATTAGTACTAATGGTCTATGAGGAAGAGAGGAGAAACCACTTCCATCTTTCATGTTGTGCAGAATCAATACCCACTAAGCATGTGTAACATCCATAGGACATTAGCATCAGACCCTCCTCTGCCTCTCCCTTCACACACAGCCCCCCAAAAAAACCTATGGTAAGTAAGAAAGAAATATTATATAATATTAATTTCAAAAATACAGTTTTCTCCTATAAAAATATACCTTATAAGCTACAGAAATTGTGTAGCCAGAGATATTTGGATTCCTAAATTGGATGGATAGAGAGAGAGAGAGATGTGGAAAAGTGAGAAATGAGTTAAGATGATGCCAACAGGGACATGCAAGGAAATATGTCCACAGAGAAGACTGAAGAATGCAGACTAGAAAACTAGGTAAACAAAACTGACATGAATAATCCATGTAAAACTTTTGTTATAGTGAGTAGCAGCTATAAATATTAGTATTACTATTTACCTGAGGTGGGGAGGCGAGACAAATTGTGGTAACATGTATTTATATATTTGTTCGTTCATTTTTCAAGTCATTTATTCATTCATTATTTATTTGAAATTATGTTTTCTAGAATCTAGGTACCTTCCATGATCACCTATATTTCATTTTGTTTCCTCATGAATTTAAAGATTACTTGAATCAATTTGATTAGCTAGAACACTGTCATCAGATAAGCACAGAGGAAAGACTTGTGCCAGATTCCCAGGCTGAAATAGATGGAGGGGTCATAGATCCAGCAGAAGGAGGACTCCTTCAGGGGAGCCAGCTCCTGGGTCTCAGTGGCGACCCAGCGTTGGAATTCTCTTGGGCAGCCTGCTCCCCACTCCTGTCTCTGAAGGTGTTGTTTTGAGCATTCGATGCTTTAATGAATGGGAAGCACTGGACTGTAGTAGACAGTCAGGAAATTATAGTTGTTATTAACAATTACACGCAATACAGTTATATTTTACAAGCATGAACTTCGTTATCAAAATGCACAGCTCCCAATTCTGCTACTCTTTAGCTATATAATCTGATAAATTATTTAATGTTCCTAAGCCTCTGTTTCCTTATCTGTAAAAGATGATTATGATCATGAGGATTTAAATTATATCATGTCTGTAAAATACAAAACATTAGGCTGAGCACATACCAAGTGCTAAATAAAATGTCTACTGCACTTAATACAGCTTCTACTACCACTGCCCCTACTACTATCATCATCATCGATATCATTAATACCTCTTTTGTATTTTTTTAAGATTTTTATTTATTCATGAGAGACATAGAAAGAGAGAGAGAGAGAGAGAAAGGCAGAGGGAGAAGCAGGCTCCATGCAGGAGCTGATGTGGGACTCGATCCCGGGTCTCCAGGATCACGCCCTGGGCTGAAAGTAGCACTAAACCACTGAGCCACCTGGGCTGCCCCCCTCTTTTGTATTTTACCACACTAGGATTCCTGCTTTACCATCCTTGTTTTCCTTCAATAGAGTCCATTTGCTGTCAAATGAATAGGAAGGGAAATGTTGCTTGGGCCAAGAAGAAAAGAAGCCTGAGAACAAACCTAGGATGTCTTTCTCACTCCTCTTTTATCTGCAACTTTCCATATTTGGCCTGTCAGGATGAACCTGACCAACAAGGCTTGGGGTGCTGGTGGGGACCTTGTGAACGTTCTCAAAGCACTTATCCTTCTCCCAGTGCTTCCACCCCTTCCCTTCCGTTGGCCCTCAGCCATCACAAACCCAAGTCTTCTTGGGAGGCAAGGATCCCCATGCTGGGCCTGCAGGAAATGCCAACTCACCAACGATGGTTCCAGCATGGTGATACCAACTTTCGGTGATAGGACCCTGCTAAAGTCCCAGCCTTGAAACTTTCCAGCTTGGGTTTAACTTACTCCTCGATATAATTGGGATAATACTTCAAGGAAGCTGCTGGGAAGACTAGATGATACACAGAAGTGATACACATAAAGCCCCAAACACAGTGACAAATAAATAGTAGTTGCATAGTCAATACTAGTTCTTCCTAATAACTGATGTTTGAAATTGTGCTTGCCAGTCTTGGCAAGAGATGGCTTTCTAGAAATTAGGAAGTGTCCAGGGAATTAAAAATTTCTATGTACACACTTTTTGAACCAGCAGTTCCACTGCCAGGAATATACCCCAGAGAAATAATTAGAGGTAGGTCAAAGATTTATTATATACTTGTCATAATGTCATAACAAAAATTAGAAATAAAGTTTCAATAATAGAGGATCATTTGAATAAATCATGGCATAACATATTATTGGAATTTAAACTATCTTGAAAAATGTTTTTTGTGTAATAACTGAATTTGAAAACAAAAATGATTTAAGTAAAAAAATTAATTAAGCACTGACACCAAATTTATAAAGAAAAATATTGTCTAGATGTACAGTATGTGCACATAGACACAGTGAGAATAAAAATGGAAAGAAATATACACATTAATAGTAGTTCTCTTTGTATGGTTGTATTATGAAGTTATTTTCTAAATTCTACAGCAACTCTACATGACTTTTTTACATGAATATGTATTAATTTTATAACTGCACCTACAGAAAAATTTTAAACAGAATGAAATTCCTACAGATGTTACAGTAGTTACAAATGCATTTCCTCTGCGGGTGCTGGGTGGCTCAGTCAGTTAAGCATCTGACTCTTGGTGTCAGCTCAGGTTGTGATCTCAAGGTCCTGGGATCGAGTCCTCCCACCGTCCTGCCCCTTGGGCTCAGCGCTGAGTGCAGAGTCTGAGATTCTCTCTCTCCCTCTCCCTCCCTCCCTTCCCTCACTCACACACTCTCTTCCTTTCTCCCTCTCTCTCTCAAATAAATAAATAAATAAATTGAAATAAGAAGGAAGGAAGGAAGGAAGGAAGGAAGGAAGGAAAGAAGAAGAAAGAAAGAAAGAAAGAAAGAAAGAAAGAAAGAAAGAAAGAAAGAAAGAGAAAAAGTCTCTCTGAAAACCAAGTTTGCTTGGTTTCCAGTGGAGATTGGAAAGGGGAGAGGAAAAATGCAAAGACTGGCATAGCTGCTTACCTGGTGACCACCAAATGTCACTGCCTGAGCTGGCAGTAAAGGACAGACCTGCCGCTAGCATTTGCAAGATCTGAAGCAAGAGTTCAAACCAAAGATGCCCAGCTCCCCTGTTCCTGCCCAGCTCTGCCCTGCACGGATGCCATCCCTGCCTGGACTCCGTTTACATGTCCCAGCTCCATCCCTCTCCCAAAAAGCCGTGTCTTGGCCATCACAGAGGCTTAGGGATGAGTCCCTAGTCGTACTTCTGTCTTCCCTGGGAGGAAAGACTAGGGCAGAGGCCAACATGAGCCATGGAAGTGGGTTTGGAGCCTTTGGGGCAGGGAATTCAGGTGTAGTGTGTCCCCACAGCTTGTGGCTAGAAGACAGGGTACTGGCTGAGAGTGGAAGATCCCTTTGATCCTGAGGACTCCCCGCCCCCTGGGGGTGGGGGGTGGCAAAAGAGGGACAGAATTGGAACCTAGAGCCGAGTTCCAGCGACCCAAGGCCTAAGGACAAAGTTGGGAATGGATCCTGGAAGCCACATTTGATGCTTCCGACATCAGTAGAAATATAAATAAGAATGAACTCCAGGATGGCAGTTTATATGCCTAAAAAATAATGTTCCAGGAAATCGAATAAAGTGCTTAACCTAGCCTTGCTCATCTTCAGCTGTAATTCTCCCTGCATCGCCTCCCTGCAGTATGTCAACTAATCAAGTTTAGTTCCTGTTGGAACCTGACCTTCCTGGTGGCGCCCTCCCAGCTAGCAGAGCTGTGGTCCGAGCTGCCCCAGCCAGCAAAGCCATTTCCTGTGCCACTGAGCTCTGCTTTCCGGCCTGAATGGTTACCACCTGTTTTTGTTTTTTCTCCCCCAAAACCAAGGCGTGATGATTTTCACAGGCACTGATTCTCGAGCTTACCTATCACCTTTCCTCTGCACTCCCACTGCACTGGTCCAGACTGTCTTCATTTGCACTGAGATTATTGCAACAAATTCCATACCTGGTCACCTTCCTCCCAGCACCTCCCCATATGACCCCACTTATGACAGAAAGAATTCCTTAGGAAGCTTTTTTAGAAATGTGATCACTTGTGTTTCACTGGATTAGAGCCTTTTGCGGTATGGCCCACGAGAAGCTCTGAATTTTTATGAGGTTCCCCTGGTCAAATACAAGCAGTCTGCAAGTCTTGTATTGAGAACCACTGCATATCATGGTCAAATTAATCTTCCTGAAACAATGGCTCAGAAATGCCGAGTGGCTCCCACTGGCCCCAAATATCATCACAAATCTGAAGCTTGCCTTTTAAAACTTTCTGTAGCCTGGTCTGACCTGCCTCACACACCATCTCCTGGTCCCTCCTCTGTGGTCAAGGCCACCTACTTGATTTCTTCCTGACACCTTGTAGGCAGCCTCCCAGCGTCCCATCTGAATTCCCCCCTTGCCTTTCTTCCAGGAAGCCCCTGCTTGCTCTCTGACTGCCTGGCGAGCCTGCTGTTTGTACCACTCTTTCGACACTTAGCTTCTGCTACCCCTAATTGCAGTTCATCTTTCTCCAGTGGGACCCAGGAGCAGGTATTTAGCAGCTTCCTGTTTTCTCTGTCCCCGCCTCCCACCCCACCTTTTCCTCCAACCAGGGTAGAACTGAGGAGCTGGTCTTGTCTTGCACCACCTCATCTCCCCTCTCCCCATTCTGGGGCCTTCCAAATAGGACAGATTCAACGCCCATGATGCTTATCAACCTTTGACTTGTTTTTACTAAAAAACTAAAACATTAGTTTTTCTTAAGACTTGTACCGAATTGTATGAAAAAGAAGAATTTCAGCCTTTGGACCCAACCCAGGAACATATATTTCTACCTGAACTAATGGTATGTTCTTTTTCTCCTGATTTATTTCTCTTTTTATGCCAACAGTGAGGGAATAAACAGTCCCATCAGCTCATCCTCAGTTGATACTTTCCAGCATTTTTTTACTCAGGTATCTTAACCTGAATGTCAAAAGGAAAATGTGAAACATCTTCAAGGCAAAACACACTCATCCTTATAATTTGTTTCTTTGGTTTTCATCCATTAAAAATAAAGCCAGGATAAAAAAGGGATTTAAGGGATCCCTGGGTGGCGCAGCGGTTTGGCGCCTGCCTTTGGCCCAGGGCGCGATCCTGGAGACCCGGGATCGAATCCCACGTCGGGCTCCCGGTGCATGGAGCCTGCTTCTCCCTCTGCCTGTGTCTCTGCCTCTCTCTCTCTCTCTCTCTCTCTCTGTGACTATCATAAGTAAATAAAAAAAAATTAATAAAAAAAAGGGATTTAATATCTGTCATAACAAATTGTACTTACTCAAAATGTTCATTGGCTTAATATCAGTTTGTCCCCATGGTCACCTTTGCACTACTATCACAGTCAGGAATGTGTGAAAGGCATTTTTTTCTCCCAGGACTTATCCCTGGGTGGACCCTCCTTGTCCCTGCCCTCTCACCTAGTAAAATTCTCCCTCTGTGATCAAAGCAGGAAAGTCACAGTCCATTCTCGTACACAAGCATCTTTATTAAAAATCCCAGAAAAATCCAGGGTACAAACCATCGGCAGATGAGGGTAGTTTCCACCTCCAGATCTCTCTGAGAGGGATCTGAGAGTTTGGCAGAGTTTTTAAAGCATCTAACTGCCTCTTTTTATTTTTTTTAAAGATTTTATTTAAAAAAAAAGGATTTTATTTTTAAGTAATCTACACGTAAACATGGGGCTCAAACTCATGACCCCAAGATCAAGAGTCACATGCTCTACCCACTGAGCCAGCCAAGTGCCCCTCTTTTATTTTTTTTACTTGTTCCTCCAGGCTTCCATGAACCTACATGTAATTGTTTCACAAACTTCTGTTGAGAACCTCCCAAATGTCAACACTGAGCTAGGCACCTGGGATACAGAAATGACACATTCCCTGTCCCTCAGGAGCTCACAGTCAAATGGAGTCAGACAGATGTGCCAGTAACAATTCTCAATAGAGCATGTAGAAGGTTCATATGACCTAAGAATCAGAGTCGGGAGTGAGCAGAGAGCAAGAGGTGGGACAGGAAGAGAAGAGAGAGACTTCTCCAATGAGCCAAACTTGAGCTAAAGCTTGAATTGTAAATAGAAGTCATCAGGAGGTGGGAAGGTAGAATGGGCATAGAAAGGGAATTCTATTTTTTTAATAATAAATTTATTTTTTATTGGTGTTCAATTTGCCAACATACAGAATAACACTAGATAAAGTAAAAATCACGCAGGTTGGCTTGTGGCTTTGAAGAACTTGTAACTTTCAGGGAAACCCAGAAATTCCAAATGACTAGGGCATGGCATGTTGGAAGGTCTAACCTCACCCCTACCGTATAGGTTAAAGCTGGGAAGGGAAGAGGAGGCCTGATCCTGACAGGTCTATAATACAGGCCTAAAGACTATGAAGTTTTTGTACATGTAATGGGGAGCCTTCACAGGATTTTGATAAAGGATATTTACAGTTTTGAAAGATCACTCTGGCTATTGTATGGAGAAAATTGGATTATAAGTAAATGTAGGGTGACAAGTGGGTATCACCATAGCCCAGGAGAGGGACAGCGGTATCTCAGATCAGGGTGCTGGTGGTGAAAATGGAGAGAGAGGACAATTGGGAAATATGGTTAAAAGGGAAAATCAAGAGGGATATTGGTGGATGGGTTGGATATAAGTGGGTAAGAGAGGAGCGGAAAGGGTCAGGAGTGATTCCTAGGCTTTCGGTCTGCACAATGAGATGCTAAGTTAGGGATATGGAGCAGAAGCTCCTTTGAGGGGACAGATCAGAATTTGTATTTTCACATCCTTTTTAGAAAGTCCAAAGAGAAATGCCAAGTAGGAAGTTGGAAACTTGGAGGAGAGGTTGGGATTATTTACATTTCCATTTGGCCTTTTGGGCTCAAAGCCAGGGGAATGGTAAGCACATGGCGGAGGAGAGGCCCTGGATCTAAGTCCTTAGGGGTTTCCAACAGTTAATGAATAGCTGCAAGGATGAGTGGACTCAAGAGGGAGAAGGAGAAGCCAAAGAGGGCATACAAATTAGAAGGCAGGAATTCCAGAGGCATTAGAAAAGGATGTTTTGAGGAGAGAGTGGTCAAACGCAACAAGTACTGTTGAGAGATCAAATAGGATGAGTCCAGAAAACAGTGGCAGAGGTGGCACCATCAACTGTCACAAAAGCAGAAAGAAGTGTGTTATGAGGGAGGCCCATTGTGCCCCTTAGAACTCTACCTTTTCCCATAGGGTATTTTCTGCCCAACTGCCTATTTACTCACAAGGTTGTAAGCTTGAGTGAGCTCTGGGAGGGAAGGGTGGTGCTCACCTTTGTGTCACCATTGCTTGGCACAGTGACTCTCAAGTTTTTGATCATGGCCACCTATACCTTTAAAAATTATTGAAGACCCCAAAGAGCTTTTGTTTTTGTGGGTTATATCTATTGACATTTGTAATATTTGTAATTAAAACTGGGAGATATTTTATTTTATTTTTTTTTAACTGGGAGATACTTTAAACATCTATTTATTTGAAACTCATTGTGCATTAGCATATATAACATGCTATTCATGAAGAACAACTATATTTTTCCAAAAAAAAATCATTGAGAAGAGTGGCATTGTTTCACAATTTTTTGCATATCTCTTTAATGCTGGCTTAAAAGAAGACAGCTGGATTTACATATCTGTGCTTATATTTAGCCAGTCATGATACCACACAAGGTCAACCTTTGGGAAGCTCCACTGTACACTCATGAGAGAATGAGAACATTTTGATTACAAAATAGTTTTGACCTTGAGACCCCTGAAAGGGTTTCAGGGACTCTCAGGGATCCTTGGACTCTAAGAACCACTGCCCTGACCTGTTGAGAGGAGTATATGAATTATTTCATTAACCCAGAGCTTTTAATACATTCCCAAGGACTTCCGTCTCTGTCATCATTTCCAACAGAACACATAATTGAAGGCAACAATTATAGAATCCTCATGATAAAGAACTCATTTAGCCAGTCCACCTTTAATTATTATTCCCATTTCCATCCCTTTAGTCAAACAGCTTGTACCATGATTTTCGTTGAAATTATTGGGTGTGAAATGACTTATGAAAACATGGAAATCTCACCAAAAGATCTGCCCTATTGATGGCTCCCACAATGAACAAAATAGTTTTATATAAAATATTTTTGTAAGGATATTATCAAATTTAATTTTTTAAAAATTAAACAATTCAGTTCCCTTGAGAAATGATTCCCTTGTTAATTATTAACCAGCAGAAATGGTTTAAGCCATGCTTCTTCCAGATGCATGGAACCATTTCAATTTCAAAGACTGGGCAGGGAGCCTGATGCCCTTGGGTTCATGGTTCTGGTCACATTAACCATCTGTGTCACCTTGACCAGGTCACTTCCCATCTTTGGGCCTCACTATTACTTTCTTCTATAAAACTAGACCAGTGGTTCTAACACTCATGTAAAGGAGCAATGGGAAGTCAGGGGCTTTTCATTGAATACCATATTCTTTGCTGAGCACCATAAAATAGTGGCAAATTTAGTTAGACTGGGTGGAATAGAAAGTTTTAGACCTAGAAAATATGTATTATATGATCCCTGTGCTGGATCAAACCAGTGAGCACAGAAGCCCATTAAAAAGAAAAGAAGAGAGAGAGGGGAAGAAAAGAAAAAAGTCATGCAATTAAACATGGTCAACTATTTGCAAATTATCCTCATAAATAGTTATTTTCTAATTGTTTATTCCATCTTACTATCAGCTATCACTTGTGGTACCATGGCTTTAGAGAAATGGTTGGGAGGAAAACCTTAAAGAAATTCTGTCCATTAACTACTTGTGTTAATTGAAGAAGGTCTCAATTTTCACCTATAGCTGTGAAACCCCTCAATTTTGCATTGGAAACCAGAAACTTTCCTCATTGGCTTTAAAAAGTCTAACATTCTATGCTTTTGGCATACTTCTGCTGTTCAACAAACAGACTTTGAAAGCCAAAAGAGCTTCTAGTCAAATCTCTAAGTGTACATAAAGCAAAGCCAATTCTGGGGTTTTCCTAAATTCACCCGGCTAGTTAGCAACCAGGCTGGACTTAGAACCCGGTCTCTGTTTACTGGCATGCTGGGCTTTTCCATGCTTCAAGCTTGCCTGATAAAACAGCATACACACTCCAGTGCACATATAGTTCATTGTTAATGTTCCATCATCATCTGTAACTTAGCCAACAATTATTTCTTCGGTTGAGAAGTTGACATTAGAAATCTCATCTCTGGCACATAAGATTCTTGATTGTTTATAAGTTAAGATTTAATTAAAATTCATTTAGTTCTTTTTTAAGCTACAAGAGATGGAAAAATATGCAAAGCAATGAATTTAATTATGCATTGATTAGGCTACTGTTCTATAAGTATCTGTCTTCCTTTTGTTATCCATGGTAGGTTCTGTTCATTCTTGTTTGGTTTGTGAGCTATAATGAAGTCTGTGTCTGTCTTTGAGATCAGCATTAAGTCTGCCCTTAGGGCAGCCCGAGTGGCTCAGCAGTTTAGCCCTGCCTTAGGCCCAGGGCGTGATCCTGGAGTCCCGGGATCGAGTCCCACATCAGGCTCCCTGCGTGGAGCCTGCTTCTCCCTCTGCCTGTGTCTCTGCCTCTCTCTCGCGCTCTCTCTCTCGCGCTCTCATGAATAAATAAATTAATAAAAAAATAAAAGTCTGCACTTACCTATTGTAATGGAGGGCAGAAGATCTCAAAAAGAAATTTCTGACTGTCCATGGGGAGAAGACTGCCCAGATCACTATAGAAACACTAATGAAGTACCCCCAAAGCTCTTCGTGTGATGGGGAACACCTTTCTTGGTGGGCAACAAAGAAGCCATAGTTCCTACTTCCTATGTTGAAAACCAAAGTTAGTGAAAGAAGATGTGAGTTGTAGCATCTGGTCACAAAGTACAATACATACCTGATGAGCCAGCTTGTTATATAACTAATATCTCTGGCTCTTCAGGAGCAATTGGCCTCTCGTTCCTACTCAAGAATGCAATTGGATTTTTTCTGAGGTTACAATTTCTATTCTTCAAAGTATCAGTAAATAGTTAAACAGATGTTTCTCTCAGGTTCTGGAGTGAAGAAACCTACAGATGGGTTTACTCCTTAGGTCAAATTCCACTCAAATATGGGGAAGTTTGGGGAGGAAAGAAAGGCTTATTTGTCATAATTTTATATCACTTTGCTTATTAAACCTGTATTAATCACTTCTAGGTTATAGTGTCATTTACAACACAAAATCTAGTTGGCTTCTTTTCCATTCATAATAATTCTACCTTTTTAGGGCCTGATGTGAAATTTAAAGTTTCCCATCCAATTATTATCTCTCTTCCAAGGATTTTGGGATTCCTTACAGTGACTAATGTAAAAGAAGGTACATTCTGTTGATTATAACAAAGTCCTTATCTTGCAGTTGGTACTGCTAAAGAAAGCTAAGGCTCTCTGACATTAACCAAATCACAGGATCATGCAGACGGAGGAAACCATATCTGGTCCTGTAATGCTGAACCACATCTGATCTTTTGAAAAGAGGATCTCCTAGATTCAGAAAATTCTAGTAAAGATTGCACATCCTCTCTTGAGAATCCATTTTCTGCTCATAGCTGGAGCTCCACAAATGTCTGTTGATTTATCTAGAAACTCTGTCAGCTGTCTCTAACCACCTCCGTTATTCATGAGTCCTTACCCTGGTTTTCCCTCCAGCAGCAGATGCGATCAGCTACCACGCTGTCTGTCACATTGCCCACAGCATCTTCGCAGGCCTCCTGGTCACCAGGTGTTTCTTCAGTGTCCCTCCTCCTACTCAGCAGAACCAATTTCAGTGCCTGTCCCAAAAGTATCCAACAAGGAGAAGCATGTATTTTTTTTTTCACAACTTAGGACGCAATTCTCTAGATCAGTATTACTCTGTGCAGAGTACAGGTGGAAAAAAATCATTTTTAAACACTCATTTGTTTATTAATGTCATAGTTGCTAAGCATTTACCCTGTGCCAGGCACCAGGCTATATGCCAATAAATCAAGCCTACTGAGAAAGATATGATTTCTTCCATAGGAACTACTAGTATTATGGGAAAGATAGATATTTTAAAGATAACTATAGAGTGATATATTAAGTGGGGTACTTGACCTTTGTATTTTCCTTTATCATCAGAGGATTCTCTCCCCACAATCTAAGGGATGCTTTCCAAATTGTACTGTCTTTGCATTAACCCAGTTATAGCAATTTTTAATTTTAATTAAGGAGTATTTGGGGATTTCTAAGGAAGGAAAAGATTAAAAAAAAAACTATTTCAAATGCTGTATACACTAACTGTAAAGCTAGATATAAAGTTATAAGCACTAAGTAAAATAAATACTTTGTGTACTTATCCTTTTATTAATACTTCTGTATTTTCTATTAGCAAATCCATTTGACTTAGACAATGAGAAAAAAATAAAGTTTTTAAAAAATTTTTGCTTTCTATCTTATAGAAATGTACTAAATAGGTATGTGCAGTAAGAGCATGGGTGATACTAAGGAAATCTGTACCTAATATGCCATTTTCTGTAATTATTACAGTCTTTTGGATCACTGAAAATTGTAGTTTACACACACACACACACACACACATCTGTTAGTGTTACTGATTCACCTATGACTTCAATACTACAGAATCTCTTCATGGTTCTGACTTTTAATCTGAGAGATGAATTTATTTTCTCAATCTTTATTTACTTTGCTTTTGAACTCGGATCATGTATAGTAAACATCCTTTGAAGTCTAAATAAATATCTATTTTATAATCTCAAAGGGCAAGTGTTCAATGTTAGATCATAGTCATGTTAAAACAAGTCAAATAAGTTTATGCCCTGAGTTCACAGTACAATTTTTTTAAGATTTTATTTTTGTTTATTCATGAGAGGCACAGAGAGAGGCAGAGACACAAGCAGAGGGAGAAGCAGGCTCCCTGCAAGGAGCTCGATGTGGGACTTGATCCCAGGACCCCGGGACCACGCCCTGAGCCAGAGGCAGCCGCTCAACCACTGAGCCACCCAGGCGCCCCTCTCACAGTGCAATTAAAAAGGCCATTGAAATGTGGACATATGAACAGTTATCGTTTTTCTGGATGAATCCTTAGGCTTCTGCGCTGGGATACTTGTTCTCAGCCTAGTTGGTAAGCAAAACTGAACTTTATTGGAAAAAAATCTGCCCCAAAATGAACTCCTCAGTCCCATCTATTTATACAAATGAAAATTAAATTATCCTTAATCATACAATCTTTGCTCCAAGTACTGAAAGGAAACCTTATTTTAAATGAGAGCTGCAAAGTTTATTTCAGGTTCTTTTTACAAGAGCCTTGCTTTCTGTCCAATGCCCCAAAATTAAAGCATGAGCTCCCTCTGCTGAGTGGATTAACATATGTCAACAAAACTGTCTAAAACATTTGTGCATTGCACGTTATGACATTATGTTCTTAGGAACAAAAAAAGTTAAGAATTATAAAGAAGTTTCCTTCTTTTAAACTTGTGACTCTGATATAGGTTGTAATGGAAAGGTGGAGAAAAGTAATTTATGAGGTAGAGATTCATTAACTTAGATTTTTCCCTAAGCACTGACACCTGGCATGATGACATTTTGTAGCCACCATTAATCTAATTACTAGGAAGTATTTACAGGCCCCTGTTCTCATACCTACCCTATTACTCCGCTTCGGTTCTTTAAAACACTTGTGACACCTGAGACTGCATAACTTATTTATTCGTTGATCTGGTTATGACTGTCTTCCCCTACCGGAATGTTGACTTCCTGATAGAAGAGACATTGCGCTCTCAGCCCCTAGAACAGTGCCTCACACACAGCAGGTACACAGAAATATTTGTTTAGTGAATGAAAGGAAGGAGGAAGGCAAGAAGCAGGCAGGTCTGCAGTTACTTATAGTGTCACTTAGGATCATGATCCAATTACAGATGATGAAGGGCTAATCATACAAATTTAGTAGGAAATGAGAGAAAGGAGAGAATCAATGAAGGCATGGTAAAAGAGCTGTGGAATTCAAATCCAACCTTAAAAGTGGGGAGGGTTTAGTGAAGTTAAACAAGGAAACAAGTACGGTGCTAGGTGCTGGGGATGCAACGGTTTGGTAAAGAAAGCCAGGGTGTAGTGGGGAAGGCATGGACCCTGCCCTCATGAAAGCCTACAGTCTGACAGTGAAGATGGGCATCAAATAATCACCCAAATAAACGAGGTGGGGGTGCTTAGGGAAGACTTCTCCTAATGGTGGCCAAAGGGTAAGTGGGAACAACCTATTAAAGAGGGTGGACGCAGCATGTGCCAAGGGCCAGAGACAGAAAAGATCACTGTTGCTGGAAAGGGAGAGAAGAAGGCAGGAGACTGACCTCACTGGGGAGGGGGCACTGTCTTCTTCCCAGGAGCAAGAAACAGTTCCAATGTTTGCCTTAGTATTTTAGGGATTCTAAGTGCTTTCTACTCTTTTTCCTATTTTCTGTATTTACAAGATGCTCTACTACACATATGTGTTACTTTAATGGTCAGAAATATGGAGCATTTATGAAAAAGAAAGGGGAGGCATTATATGCCTACCAAAGCCTTCCTTCCGTACTGGCCTTATGCTTTTCCAGGCTTACAGAATTAACGAACGTAGCTCCCTTTCGGGCTGCCCCCCAGCTGCTCGCCCCAGCCTGGCCAAGTGCAGGGCATCATGGGGGAAGCCTTCATAGCTCCCAGTCGCCAAGGCACAAACATGAGTCATCTGAGGACCTAGATCAGGAACATGGCAGTGCGTTCTCTTTATCCACTACCCGGGTGTGGGTACCTAAGTGAGGATATCCTCTCATTTAATATTTTTGCCATTTCCTGCTATGCCCGTCTGTGTTTTTCACGTGGCTGAGCCAGATGAATTCCTTAATTTCAGATCTTTGTGGCATAAGTCACTTAAATGACCAGGTTCTGGCTGGGGTAGGTCCTGCCTCACTGGTCCCCCCAACCAATGACCCAATCTGGTCTGTAGTTTTCTGTAGGGATCTATCCTGTCCAGAAAGGTCTATGTTTAATGACTCCCAACGGGGCTCTTCAACCTGTTGCCTCATAAAGACAACTAATAGTTTCATTGAGAGTAACTGGCCTGGTAAACAAGTGCAAAGGAGTTCAACAGGACTCACTCGACCTTATAGGGTAATTCTAGGTTGTAACGACTCCGATCTCTAAAATAACTGTGAAGTAGCAACTATAACATAAAACACAGTCAGATAACTAAACTCGAACACCCAGCGAGTTAATCCTCGTTAACTCCAGGTCTCTCTGTATGAAAGAATTGTTGGGTTGTGTCTAAGTCCCTTGTGTGAGAGCAGAGCCCTGTGTTCTGCTGGGGCCTCCTGCACCCGGTGACGGTGACTTCGGCAGTCTAGCCACTGGGGTTCTCCCTGCAAGGGGCCTTAATGCGGGAGGGTAATCTCAACCCTTGTCTCTGCAATTCGTTGTTCAGAGTGAATCCATCGACGGCCTTCCCAGGGCGCAGCTTCCCCGGATGGAAGGCCCAGACTGTGCCCCCACCGTGACCCGCCCGCTCTGCGCCACCTGCATCTTTCCCGCAGCCTTGGGAAGGATGTGCCAGTGCCGGGGTGGGAGGATAGAAATCTTTCCTGTCTTTCCTGGGGATGTCACTGCCCCAGGGCTGCTGTCTGGTCCCCTGGACCAGTCACATCCTCCTGCCCTACCCAACACCTCACCCCCTCCCTGCTTCTCCACCCCTACCTTATCTCAGTAAGTTCAGGTCGTTATAACAAAACACCAGAGGCTGGAGCTTATCAACAACAGAAATTTATTTCTCACAGTTCTAGAGGCTGGAAGTGCAAGATCATGGTACTGGTATGTCACATTCTGGGGAAGGCCCTCCTCCTGGTTCATGGCCGGTACCCTCTCACTGTGTCCTCACATGGTGGAAGGGACTAAGGCTTTCTCTGGATGGCCACCTCTTTCAGAAATTACTTATCCTGTTCATAAGGGCCCCATCCTTATGGCCTAATCACCTCCCAAAAGCCCACTTCCTAATACCGTCGTCTTTGGGGGTTAGTATTTCAACACATAAATTGGAGGGATATAAACACTCCCTCTATAGCACCCCCCGCCTCACTACCCACCTATCCTCACCCACTCACTGCCAACTTACTCTGCTTGACCATATTTTGTCTATTTATGCAAGTTACACATGCATCATTTCAGAGTGAATTCTTCAAACATAAAATTATAAATTTGGGGATACCCGGGTGGCTCAGCAGTTGAGCGTCTGCCTTGGGCTCAGGGCCCAGGGCGTGATCCTGGAGTCCTGGGATCGAGTCCCGCATCGGGCTCCCTGCATGGAACCTGCTTCTCTCTCTGCCTCTCTCTCTCTGTGTGTCTCTGATGAATAAAATAAGATCTTTTAAAAAAAATTATAAATTTGAATCTCTCCCACTCAAAAATTAGAAGTGGGTAGCATTGAAATGACTTTCACTATTTGTCTTCATTGCTTCTGTTGTATAAATAAATAAAGGAATTCATGATTCCTGTAAAACCTTTTTAGGACTTGCAAGGACTTCTCTTCTACTGGCATTTTTTATTCTAATTATCCAGAGTGAAAAGAAATGCATTCTCTACTTAATTCAGCATTCACAGTAAAAGCCCCAAGCTCGCTGATCCATCTTTCTTTTGGTCCTTGGGAAGCCATGTTACAAGCAGACTTTGAACTTGTGACGCCAACCCATTTGGGGTATAGGTAACTGCATCTTCGATGTGGTTTAAAAGGGGAACTGCCAAATCCCCTTTTAAGTGCTGATGTCAGTATTATAAATATATTGAACACAGAACTGTGGGATAATATGAACCCTCATTTATGATACAGAACTTGCTTTTCTCTGGCTGTGGACAGAACTGAAAGCACACGCATTATGAGGATGGTGGGTAGAAATGAAACCCCCCCATACGTAATCGGGAAGTACCAGTGAAGCACCCCAACTTGTCCTTCTTCTCTATTCATTATCAGGAGATAAAACATTTGCAGTTGAAATACATTTATGATTAGTGTTATGTAGAAAGACTATGATATAATGGAGCATAGAGTTTTATTTTAAGGGCAGATTTATTTCGATATCTTTTTGACTTTCTGTCCTGGACTTACATGTTCAGGTTCTAAGAGAACGTTTACTTTTTTGTTGGTTTTTAAGTTTACATTTTTGGAACCTTTTATGGAAAAACTTTTGGCCATAGTGAAATCCCCAAAAGAAGTTTCATGAGGATTATAAGACATCTCTCATGCTATCAAGAGCCACTGTCCTGAGGAGGCCAGCACTATTGAAATAAATGTGTGATCTCTCTTAAGGAGACGACTTCAAAGGGAATACCATTTATTGGCATGTCTGTATTTCAGGGTTTGGGTTGAAAATAATCACATGACTTTCTGGCCATCTTTCAGGTCCTAATGTTACTATTGTCATTTGTACTTCATTTGGTGATGTCACTGCTCGCCTGAGTAATATACCCATGCTCACCTCTGTCCCTCTCGAGATGCTTCAGCTCTTTGAACTCACCCTGAGGCTCTTCCCACAACACACCCATCCAGCCTTAGTGTCGCATTTACCCACTGCTCCAGACCATTGTGACTGGTAGATCACACCTTGTAACTTGGGCAGAGCACCCCCATAAGCTGGAAATTCTGCTCTGTTAGGCAGAAGACTGTTTTCCCAAGGCAGGGTCCCCGGACACATCTGGATACGGCCACATCAGGGGAGAGTCATGACATATTAGGTGCGGCTACTTTTCAATTCCATTTTAACTTTAGCATGCACTTTTTTTTTTTAATTTTTTTTTATTTTTATTTATGATAGTCACAGAGAGAGAGAGAGAGAGAGAGAGGCAGAGACACAGGCAGAGGGAGAAGCAGGCTCCATGCACCAGAAGCCCGATGTGGGATTCGATCCCGGGTCTCCAGGATCGCGCCCTGGGCCAAAGGCAGGCGCCAAACCGCTGCGCCACCCAGGGATCCCAGCATGCACTTTTATAATAAGAATACTACTGGATGTAATAAAGTACAAAATCACTTCAATAGTATATGGTTCCTTTAAATGAAATGCTTTCCCTCCTGCCCCCACCCAATGGAAGGAACACCAGCGAATTCTTTTAAATTATCATTTTCTTTCTTTTTTTGAAAAAGATTTTATTTATTTATTTATTCATGAGAGACAGAGAAAGAGAGAGGCAGAGACACAGGCAGAAGCCCTGCAGGCTCCATGCAGGGAACCTGACGCGGGACTCGATCCAGGGTCTCTAGCATCATGCCCTGGGCTGAGAGCTGCCCCAAATTATCATTTTCTTAATGGAGCAAAAAATGCAAGCCTTAAGCCAGGACAAGTCCTAATTTCTGTTTTCATTCCTGTCTCTAAAAAGGTACAAGATTATGAAGTTTAGGATGTCCATTTTTACCTGTTTAATTATTTTTATCTTGAATTAAATTTATCATAATAAAAATACAATTTTCAGCAAATACTTTATACATGCCTAGGTGCAAGCAATAATAACAGCTTAAATGTTAATCTGCTTCATTAAAGAACCTCAAGATATTGCACTATTTTCTTCAAACACTCTGCAAACCTAGGATCGTTGAAATCACAAATTACGTCATTGAAAGAGAATAATTATGTAATTGTACAGGTGAGGGACTGAAATACAAAGAAATTTAATTTAAAATTAAATTTAAATTTTAAATCTAATTTAAAATTAATTTAATTTATTTCAGTGAAGTTCATGGTGAAAGGGCGGCAGGACCAGGACCCAAACTTTTGTATGATAAAAACACTGAAATTAAGTAGCATATTCTTAAATTTTTTAAATAAAATGTTTAAGGTTGGCAGGAGCCCATCAACAGGGGGCAGCAGAGACCTCTTCTGGCGGCACAAATTCTCTGTTTCCAGTTTAGGAACGTGGCTTTTTCTCTGAGTGGTCTCAGAGGTGACAAAGTGTAGCAAGAAGGCAGATTTGGGAGGAGTTCCTGCCATCTGCTAGCGGTGGGCGGCGAGGTGCTATCTCTGGGGACTTCTCTCCAAGTCATTGTAACTAAATATGCACAACCTGCGTGGCTGGAATCTTGCTGTCCCATCCACCAAAGCCCACAGACCACAGCACCTCTGTCCCTAGGTTATTACCAAGTGCTGCAGCTGTC
This sequence comes from Nyctereutes procyonoides, assembly GCF_905146905.1. Taxonomy (NCBI): domain Eukaryota; kingdom Metazoa; phylum Chordata; class Mammalia; order Carnivora; family Canidae; genus Nyctereutes; species Nyctereutes procyonoides. The sequence continues at coordinate 9,797,979 of NW_026575132.1, forward strand.
TTTTCAGGAAGCTGGCATTATATTCATGGAATATTCCTCAGCTACTAGAAATAACAAATACCCACCATGTGCTTCCACGTGGATGGAACTGGAGGGTATGATGCTGAGTGAAGTAAGCCCATCAGAGAAGGACAAACATTAAATGGTCTCACTCATATGGGGGATATAAAAAATAGTGAAAGGGAATAAAGGGGAAAGGGGAAAAAATGATTGGGAAATATCAGAAAGGGAGACAGACCATGAGAGACTCCTAACTCTGGGAAACGAATCAGGGGTAGTGGAAGAGGAGGTGGGGGGGGTGACTGGGTGATGGGCACTGAGGGGGGCACTTGACGGGATGAGCACTAGGTGTTACACTGTATGTTGGCAAATCGAACTCAAATAAAAAAATACACATATAAAAAAAGGAAGCTGGCATTTAAATCACAGGCACTCAAATCTGGATTCTCTGCTGAGTCCTTTCCAACAGTCAATAAGTCAGGCCAAGTAGAACAATGAAAGTAGGAAACTCCCATAAATTCTCATTTGCAACCCCAACAGTTAACTTGATTAAAGAAAATTTTAAAAGAAGAAAGAAAACTGTGGGTTTGGGAGTGGATAAAAAAAGCAAATCCCTGCCAGGGTAGAAAGCTGGTATCTGAAGAGCCAACTGTTATTATCTGAGAATGTAAAGGGTGAAAACCAGTCCTTTAGGTTATGAGATTTTAAAGAGCTTTAATTCTCCCTACTGTTTTTCTGAATGTCCATCTTCTTAGGAGCCTGAGTTCCTAAAAGTGGCACCAGCTGAGCCTTGGTTTAGGAAACTCAAGGATACACCCCCAGCGGAAGGTGAAAATAACACTCTCCTGAGGATGCCTTTTCCTGTCATCCTCTGCATCCGATGGAAACCAGTGGTTTCCACCTCCCATTATGGACTTGCCTGGTGGTGCTCCTAGGAGTCCTGGTGGGTCATCGGGCTTCTATTCACACGGAAGACGGCCACACCATCCCATGTAACACTTGGCACCGTTGGGATTCTGTTTCCTCCTTGGTCCCATCGATGTCTCTGGCCTTGGCATTGCCTGGCGTGGTCCACAAGGTAATGGCTCAGCATGTTTCCAGGAACAGTGGCAGCAAAGAAGAAAGACTGTACACACAGGACGAGGTAGGACAGTGATGGTGTCGGAGATTCGCACAGCCCATTAGTAATAGTGGCAACTGCTCTTCCCTGGGTCTGTTTTCCGGGTGCCTTTATACACATGACCCCATGGAGTCCTCCTAACAACCTTAGATTACTTATTGTAATCTCAGCCCATTTCAGACAAATTTAAGGCAGCTAAGAACCCTGTTAAGGTGACACAGATGTCTCCATTTTAAGATGATGACACTGAGCCTCAGAGAGTTGTAGTAAATTGTCTGCGACCACATAGGACAGCAGAGCCAATATTCAAACCCAGCCCCAGGCTCTATCCTGCAAGTAACCCCACACATGTCACATCAGGGCATGTTGTTCTTGGCCAAGGGGACCTCGCTAGCGTGTGTTTTTGTCCCCTTCTGGCATGTTACTTGGTCTATTTTTTTTCTGCAGGTGATTTATGGGATCAGGTTGTCTGTATTAAGGAAGCTGATTCATATGCTTATGCCAGGCAGGGCACAAACAAAGCGAAGATTGTACACCACGATGTGGAGTGTGATCAAGGGCATTCGGTCAGAATTCAGTCAGTCTCTGGTCATTCGGCAATGATGATTCTTTCCGGAAAATTCCAAAGCATATTGTTACCACAGTACTTGTGAAACCCCTTTATCTTGTGTGGCTTTCCCAGCTGCTGCAGAGATAGACCAGAGACCAGAAACATACTTTCTCCTAGAAGTTTCAGTCTGCCTTTATTTCTCTTACTGCTACCTGGAAATGTGTCCTCTTGGCCCACAAAAGATCCAAAAATGTGCCTACTGCCCTTAAGTATTCCTGAAATGCATCTGCTTGTCCTAAAGGGAAACCATTACAGAAAGCCCCAAACTCCAGATTTGACATTCAAACCTTAGAAAGTTCAAATCCTTGCCCTTTAACATCTTTATTTTTTTTTAATTTTTATTTATTTATGATAGTCACAGAGAGAGAGAGAGAGAGAGAGGCAGAGACACAGGCAGAGGGAGAAGCAGGCTCCATGCACCGGGAGCCCGACGTGGGACTCGATCCTGGGTCTCCAGGATCGCGCCCTGGGCCAAAGGCAGGCGCCAAACCGCTGCGCCACCCAGGGATCCCCCTTTAACATCTTTAAATGTGAACTTTGTTTCTCTTAGCTCCTGCCCCGTATTTCACCCACTCTAGTCTTTACCTCCTTTAAGTTTTCTCTTGCTCCACGTAGAGCCAGCTTACTCATCATTGGAATGTGTGAACTGTCCCCGCCCCCCTTTTTTTTCCTGGTCTTTTCTGCACTTTTTGCCAGGTTCCAAGGTAAAGCTGCACTGATTCCCTTTGTGCATTCCTGATACAGTCAGTGAAGAGGGACATAGCAGTCATCAGGATTATTTGCATTATGTTGGCCAGGGTTGGTAGCCTACTAGATGCTTTACTTAAGGGCAGAAACTGAAGATTTGTGCACAAATGAGTACAGTAGAGTCACATGTCACCTGGGGCCAGCTTCCAAGTGAAAATCAAGACTGAAAATTAACTGTAACACACTGCACCACTACACCAAGATAAACCAAGATAAAAAAGATTAACATTTAAATGTCAGAAATGAAATCCAAAGAGTAAAAGAAGAAATCACGGAAGAATTCCTTTATATGATGACTATGACTCAGACTCTAAATTCCATAAAAGAAAAGATTAATAATCCAGTTGCATTCAATAACATCGTTCTGCATAAGGAAAAATATAACAAAGTTCAAAGACAAGCACCAATTGGAAAATTTTTTTGGAAACCACAACACAGACAAGCTAATTGCATAAGCATATAAAGATCTCCCAGAAATCATGAAGGAAAAGCCAATAAAAAAGTGGACAAAGGACGGAAGCAGTCAGATCACAGGAAGAAAATATATATAAATGACCCTTTTACATATGAAGAGAGGTTAGGTCTTATTAAGAGGAGAAATTCAAATTAAAAGCTACAATGAAACAAATGCCACTTTTAACCTATCAGACTGGCAAAAATATAAAAATTTGACAACAAGTTCAGTTGCAAGCTGTGGGGAAAAACAGGTAGCCTCTTACGTTGCTGACAGAAATGTAGTGTGGAACAATCCTATGAAAGGAAATTTAGCAACGTGTATTAAAATTCCAAATGCTTGTGCACCTTGACCCAGCAACCCACTGTGGAAACGTATCCCACAGCTTGAACACATTCAAAATAATATGTTTTCAGTTATTTATTGCGGCATCATTTGCAATAGTAAAATATTAGAAATAATTCATGCCCATCCATACAATGGAATTTTATTTGGCTGTATATATTTTAAAAAGGAATGAAGACATTCTCTATATACGAATATAGAAAGGTCTCCAAGTTATACTGATAAGTGAAAGAGAAGTACAGAAGAATGTACAAAGGAGGGTCATAAAAATATTCATTTTGCTTATATTTGCATATAGGAATTCTAGAAGGACACACAACCTAACAATGGCCATCAGCTTTTTTTTTTTTTATAAATTAATTTTTATTGGTGTTCAATTTACCAACATACAGAATAACACCCAGTGCTCATCCCGTCAAGTGTACCCCTCAGTGCCCGTCACCCATTCACCCCCACCCCCCACCCTCCTCCCCCTCCACCACCCCTAGTTCATTTCCCAGAGTTAGAAGTCTTTATGTTCTGTCTCCCTTTCTGATATTTCTCACACATTTCTTCTCCCTTCCCTTATATTCCCTTTCGCTATTATTCATATTCCCCAAATGAATGAGAACATACACTGTTTGTCCTTCTCCGGTTACTGTGGCCAAGTTCAAAAAGGGTGTTGCCTGAGTTCTTCTCTGGGATTTTGATGGAATCTTGTCTCACATTTAGATCTTTCATCTATTTTGAGTTTATCTTTGTGTATGGTGCAAGAGAGTGGTCCAGTTTCATTCTTCTGCATGTGGATGTCCAATTTTCCCAGCACCATTTATTGAAGAGACTGTCTTTCTTCTAGTGGATCGTCTTTCCTCCTTTATCGTATATTAGTTGAGCATAAAGTTCAGGGTCCACTTCTGGGTTCTCTGTTCTGCTCCATTGATCTATATGTCTGTTTTTGTGCCAGTACCACACTGTCTTGATGAACACAGCTTTGTAGTACAACCTGAAATCTGGCATTGTGATGCCCCCAGATATGGTTTTCTTTTTTTAAAATTCCCCTGGCTGTTTGGGGTCTTTTCTGATTCCACACAAATCTTAAAATAATTTGTTCTAAGTCTCTGAAGAAAGTCCATGGTATTTTGATAGGGATTGCATTATACGTGTAAATTGCCCTGGGTAACATTGACATTTTCACAATATTAATTCTGCCAATCCATGAGCATGGAATATTTTTCCATCTCTTTGTGTCTTCCTCAATTTCTTTCAGAAGTGTTCTGTAGTTTTTAGGGTATATTTTGAGAACCATTTGAATGGTAAATGGTTCTCCAACCTTTTATTTTCAGGTTGTAGGTGTCCTTCTGTCTAAAATGAGTCTCTTGTAGACAGCAAATAGATGGGTCCTGTTTTTTTATCCAGTCTGAAACTCTGCGCCTTTTGATGGGGTCATTAAGCCCATTCACGTTCAGAGTTACTTGAACTTCTTCTTAAAGGGGAGTTTTAAGAGTCCCCCTTAAAATTTCTTGCAGAACTGGTTTGGAGGTCACATATTCTTTCAGTTCCTGCCTGTCTTGGAAGCTCTTTATCTCTCCTTCCATTTTGAATGAGAGCCTTGCTGGATAAAGTATTCTTGGTTGCATGTTCTTCTCATTTAGGACCCTGAATATATCCTGCCAGCCCTTTCTGGCCTGCCACGTCTCTGTGGAGAGGTCTGCTGTTACCCTAATATTCCTCCCCATGAAAGTCAGGGACTTCTTGTCTCTTGCTGCTTTAAGGATCTTCTCTTTATCTTTGGAATTTGCAAGCTTCACTATTAGATGTCGAGGTGTTGAATGGTTTTTATTGATTTTAGGGGGGGATCTCTCTATTTCCTGGATCTGAATGCCTGTTTCCCTTCCCAGATTGGGAAAGTTTTCAGCTAGGATTTGTTCAAATACATATTCTGGCCCTCTGTCCCTTTCGGCGCCCTCGGGAACCCCAATTAAAAGTAGGTTTTTCTTCCTTAGAGTGTCATTTATTTGCCTTAATCTGTCTTCATGGTTCTTTAATTGTTTATCTCTTTTTTCCTCAGTTTCCCTCTTTGCCATTAACTTGTCTTCTATGTCACTCACTCGTTCTTCCACCTCGTTAACCCTCGTCGTTAGGACTTCTAGTTTGGATTGCATCTCATTCAATTGATTTTTAATTTCTGCCTGATTGGATCTAAATTCTGCAGTCATGAAGTCTCGTGAGGCCTTAATGCTTTTTTCTAGAGCCACCAGTAGCTGTAGAATAGTGCTTCTGAATTGGCTTTCTGACATTGAAGTGTAATCCAGATTTTGTAACTCTGTGGGAGAGAGGGCTGTTTCTGATTCTTTCTTTTGAAGTGAGGTTTTCCTTCTAGTCATTTTGCTCAGTGCAGAGTGGCCAAAAACAAGTTGTATTGGAACACGGGGGAGTATCACTGGTCCCTCTAGCTGGTCTTCTGGGGGAGGGGCCTGTTGCGCTGATTTTCAGGTGTTAGCACTTGGGGGAGCTGCTCTGCCCCTGCCTGCTGCAGGGCTCAGCGGGGGTTGTTTACCCCGTGGGGCCCCAGGAGGAACAGCCGCAGTTGCTATGGCAACTCTGGAAGCCTGGATTCACCCTCCGCAGGAACTACGGGGCTCCGGGCTCTCGGTTCTCCGTCTGCAGGGCCTGGAGGCTCCGGGGCGGGGCCGCTGATCTGCTCAGCTCGGGGCAGGAGCGTCCTTGCTGTCCTGGGCCCTCCCGGCCTCTGCCTGTCCCGGGGGAGGCCGGATCCTGGGCTGTGTCCCGGCGCCCTGTGCTCCGGGGCCTGCGCTGTTGGATTCGCGCTCCCGCCCCGCAGCCCCCTCCCTGGAGCCGCTCCCGAGCCCCTCCGAGCTGCTCCGGTCGGTCCCTCCGTGCGCGCTGCAGCCCTTAGGGAGCTCGGCGCACTCTCCCGGGGCGCAGGTGTCTGTTAGTGTCCCAGGGAGCCCGAGGGCATCCCCGCCCTCCTGGGTCCTGCTCCAACTCCCTGCGAGCCCCTTTCCCCCGGGAAGGTTGGTGCAGCTCCTGCTCCTCCGGGACGGGGCTCTCCCGTCCTGGGGACACTCGCCCCGGCCTCAGCCCGGCTCCTCCGGGGCCCCTCCCCCTCGGAGGCCTTTTGTTTCTTTATTTCTTTTTCCCCGTCTTCCTACCTTGATAGAAGCGCGAACTCTTCTCACTGTAGCATTCCAGCTGGTCTCTCTTTACATCTCAGGCCGAATTCGTAGATTTTCAGGATGGTTTGAAGGTTATCTAGGTAATTTGGTGGGGACAGGTGATTTGGGGACCCTGCTCTTCCGCCATCTTGCCCCTCCCTCTGGCCATCAGCTTTGATAGGAATAGGTAGAAACTAGACAGTGAGACAGGGAGAGGAGCCAGATTCTTCATCAAATACATTTTTATTTTTTCCTTTTTAAGTCATTTGGATGTGTTCTCTACTTTTGAAAAACAATTTTTTAAAAACATTGAAAAATCCCTTAAATTGTCCATAACACACAGAACATAAGGCTTCATACATATAATCCTATGCCTAATGTTTATGCAGATTGAAGTTTGAGAACAACTTGACTAAAATAAAAAACAAAGGTTAGGTTGCTATGGAGGTGTCCAGGTATTGAAATCATTCTCCTTTGGCACACCTGTCAAATCCTTGCCTGGGAGTGAGTGGAGAACTCTAAAAAGGACTTGCTTGCCTGGAGGGATTAGACTAATCTTAAACAAGCCTCTAGAACAAGCCTGTTTGTTGCTGTGAGAATTAAAGGGAATCCAGGACAGGGGCCCCTGGGTGACTCAGTTGGTTAAGAGGCCAACTCTTGATTTTGGCTCAGGTCATGATCTCAGGGTCATGAGATGGAGCCCTGAGTGGGGCTCTGCCCTCAGCAGGGAGTCTGCTGGAGATTCTCTCTCTCTCCCTCTCCCACTGTCCTTCCCACCCCTGCCCACCTCAAATACCTTCTCTCTCTCTCAAATGAATAAAATTTTAAAATTTTAAAAATGGCTTTTCTGTCCATTCTCCACCCTGAGTGCCCCTCTGGCTACTTGCTTAGAGCTCCTGGCTCCTGCTAAGCTAGCACCACTGTCGTCTCTCTCCAGCCATCATCATGATCATCTATGGGACCTCATCAGCCATGATGAGATGTTCTCTGACATCCACCAGATCTGGGAGATCTCAGACGGGCTGTGGCTGGAGGTGGAAGGGAAGATGGTCAGTAGGACAGAGGGTAACATTGATGACTCGCTCATTGGTGGAAATGCCTCTGCTGCAGGCTCTGCTGCAGGCCCAGAGGCGTAGGTGTTGTCTGAGCCATCACTTGCAGGAAGCCAGCTTCACAAAGGAAGCCTACAAGAAGTTCATCAAAAATTACATGAAATCAGTCAAAGGCAAACTTGAAGACAGAGGCCAGAAAGAGTAAAGCCCTTTATGACAGGGGCTGCAGGACAAATTGAGCACATCCTTGCTAATTTCAAATCTTTATTGGTGAAAACGTGAGTCCAGATGGCACGGTTGTACTCTGGGACTACCGTGAGGATGGTGTGACCTCATATATGATTTTCTTTAAGAATGGTTTAGAAATGGAAAAAAATGTTAACGAACTTGGCTATTACTTTAAATATATCACCTGTTGTCCTAACTTGCTGCTGCTCTTCATCCACGCAACTCCAGGACTTAGACAAATGGGACTGATGTCATCTTGAGGTCTTCATTTACTTTGACCTTGCTCTATTTGGAGCAGACGCACTGTTTTTAAGAAAAAAACATGTCATGTAGATTGTCTAAAAATAAAAGGCATATAAACTCATTTGAGAGAATTCCTCTTAGTTTAACACATTTTTAAATCCATCCTGTGTAGTAGTGTCCTGAAGAAGCTGGAGCCTGGTTGTAGACAACTGCTAGAAAGCGTAAGACTGCCTGCAGAGAACTTGTACTTCTGGGACTTAGAACATAAAAAACAAGAACCAAAAACTTAATTCTGAGTTCAAGTAAAGGGACAGACCAGGCTCAGAGCTGGGCTAACATTTGAAGTGAATTTCTTACACATTTCATCACCTACAAACGGAAGTAGTTAACTCTGGAAGAGATTACCAAAAGAATAAAAAGGAGACAGATAACAGTTGGAAAAAATAAAATGAAATCGAGGAGTCCCAATTTCAGGGAATGTTGAAGTTCATGTGTAAGTTAAATATGCAGCTGATGGGACTCCGTGATCTGGTGGTGATATTTTCTGAACTGTGCCAGACCAAGGTGTGTGGTCTGAGAAGTGTAGCTGTAGCCAGTGAGGCACTAGGAGGGCAGATGAAAGATGCATATGATCCTGCCTCCCACTCCACTGGCCGGAACTCGGTCATACCATGTCACTTAGAAGCCGGAGAAGCTGAGAAATGCAGTTAGATGCTCAGAAAGGAAGAGAATTGGGTATTGGTGAACACTGGGGGTCTCCCAGACTCCTTGAAGCTTAGATTAAGAGCTGCATTAAATGTGAGAGTTCCATTGGATCCCCATAGTCCACTCCTCACTCTTCTTAATCTTTTTTTTTGTTTTGTTTTTTAAGATTTTATTTATTTGAGAGAGAGAGTAAGAGGGAGAGCATGGGATGGGGGAGGGTCAGAGGGAAAAGCACACTCCCCACTGAGCAGGGAGACCAATGTGGGGCTCAATCCTAGGACTCTGGGATCATGACCTGAGGCCATGGCAGGCATTTAACCCCACTGAGCCACCCAGGCACCCCACTCACTCTTGTTTTTCAAGGTCTCACTGGTGCTCACTGCCTCTCATCTTTACCCTCTCCAGACTGATAATTATCCAAGATACATCTCCTAGCTCTGATCTTTCCCTTAAAGATCTCACTTTCATATTTATGATATTTCATTTGGTTGAGCCATGATCACTTCAAAATCAACAAGATCAAAACTCAACTAACCATCTTCTTCTTTAAGCCAAATTCTTACTTTATTTTTGACCTTGAATAATGACCTTATCATTTACCTACTCACATAAGGCAGAAAACCAAGTAATGTTTTTTAATCTCTCCCTCACCCTCAATTCCTGCAGAAAATCCTCCCAGTTACCTCTTAAATGTTTTTTTTAACTATTCAACATATTTCTCTTAAGTTTTACTATTTGAATTTCTTATTTTGAAAATTTTCAATCATTTAGAAAAATGAACACCTGTACACTCTTAGCCTGGATTCACCATTATTAATATTTTGCTTCATTTGTGCCCTCCTCGCTCTCTCTGTTCCCCCTACACCCTCCTCTATCAATGTTCATTCTTCTGAGTGGTTGAAGTTTTCAGAATAAAAAATTTAAAAATAGCAAAACATAATAAAGAAATCAAATATGTTAAAAAATATATGTACACACATATTCTTACAGTATTCTCCTTCATAATCACAGCCCAACTTTCTTGGGAAACTTAACATTGATAGAATAATATTTCTGATATAGTAACATATGAGGAACGCCTGAGTGGCTCAGCGTTGAGCATCTGCCTTCAGCTCAGGGCGTGAACCCAGGATCCAGGATCGAGTCCCGTATCAGGCTCCTTGCAGGGAACCTGCTTCTCCCTCTGCTCCTCTCTCTCTCTCTCTCTCTCTCTCTCTCATTTATTTTCATGAATAAATAAATAAAATCTTTAAAAAATAATATATGAGTCTTTTTCAGATTTCTCTAATTGGTTTGAAAATGTCTTGAGGTTTATTTGTTTTTTTCTGGTCCAGGACTGAATCCGGGATTGTGCACTGCCTGTCTCTTTTATCTCCTTTAATCTAAAACAGTTTCTTAGCCTTTTTTTTTTTTCATGGCATGAATATTTTTAAAGAGCCAGGAGACTTGCTCAGGAGAGTATTCCTTAGTTTGCTTTCGATGGTTGTTCCCTCCTGAGTAGACTAACCATTTCTGGCAGGGATGTCTTTTGAGGGCATCACATCCAGAGGCACATGACATTCGTGTGGCCCATTATCAGTGATGCTCAGTCTGATGATCTGGTTATAGTGGTACCTCTAGGTTCATTGTATGCAAGGGAGGCTTTCCCTTGTGAGGTGAATAAGCTATCTGTGAAGTGCTCATTTGAATGAATGAAATTCTGTTCCCCAGGAGTCTTTCACTCTTTAATTTAATTTATTAATGTCAGAGAGAGAGAGAGAGAGAGAGAGCAGAGGGAGAGAGAGACAAGCAGACTCAGCAGGGGCCTGACACGGGCTCCATCCTGAGACCATGAAATCACGACCTGGGCCAAAGTCAAGAGTCAGAGGCTCAACCAACTGAGCCACCCAGGCAGCCCTCACTCATTAGTTTTAATGTCACTGACAATTGCCTGGTGATTTCTTCTAGCTCTCTTATGCACTTGTATTGATTACTTGGCATTTTTCTGTAAAGGGCTTTAATTTTTTTTTGTATCAATATAGACTCATAGATTCTTTTTTTTAATTAATGTGTCAAAATCCATACTGGCCATTATTTTTGATGCTCAAATCATCCTAAATGTACCCCTTTGAGGTAGTTTCTGTATCATTTTGACATAGATTCTTCAGTCTCTGAATACTTTCTGGCTCAACGAGATGTTTCAGGTTTACTTTGTCCCTTCCTTATCCCAGATCTGGAACTGGCCTTCTCCCGCCCACCCTCCCCAGTGAACCTTGGTTCCTTCCAGTGGAAAATAATATTTAGACACTAGATCTGATGCTACTGGGCAATCTTTGCTTTTAGGCTTTTTCAGTGGACAGAGCTAGGAAATATATTTTTTTTTTAAAGAAATGAGGCCATACCAATACCTCTAATTCTGATCTGACACCACAAGGTTCTTCCTCACTTTCCCCAACTCCATATTTGGATTTCCCCTCACCTGCAGTGAAAAGCCTAGTTCCCAACAATATACATGTACTTATTCATTTGCTCAGTCATACAGTATATTCAAATTGGTTCCAGAATCACTACCCTCAACACTGCCATTCACAAACTTACTAAACACAGTTTTCTTTTTATTCTAACAGTCTTTCCTACTGAGAGTGTGTAGCCCAAGTATCACGTTCAAAGTTTACTTGGATTAATGGTTTTGGGAAATATCAATTTTATATACAGCTAGGTTCATTTGTTTCTGCTTATATATTCAATTTTAGAGGATTTTACCCATTGTCATTTGCTTAATTTTTTTTTATATAAAACATCCTCATAAATATTAATGGCTGGGAGCACCTGGGTGGCTCAGTCAGCTGCGTGTCCAACTCTTAACTCCATACTAGGTATGGAGACTACTTAAAAAGAAAAGAAATATTAGTGATTATATATATGCTTCAATTATTGAGATTTTACTAACAAGATATTTAGCTTAATTCCAGACTTTACAAGGATTTCTTTAGGGGCCCCAGAGAGTTTTCACAAATATAGTTTGTAATTTGTTTTCCCCCAGTGCCCTTGTAAACCTGAGATTATGACATACCATTGCCTACCAACCTACCTGCCATGATTATCTAGGTGTGGCCTCTTGGGATATAAGCTATAAGCCAGGACTTGTGGTCTTTATCCTCATTACCTCCAGCCATGGTATTTCCGGGTGCTCCTGGGACTCACAGCCCCCCTAAGCAGAAATAACCCAGCAAAGACCACTCTTTTAAGCAGTAGTCTTAATCCTTGGTACACATTACAATCACCTGGAGAGATTTTTGAATGCTGATACTTATCTCCCCTTTCCAAAACCAATTATACCAAAATTATCAGGTAATTTTTTTCTTAACGCATTGCTTTATGGGGGCCTACTTACTGGGCTTGCAAACTACAGACATAAGATTCTTGGAATGCCATTCAATCCAGATCCCTATAATAACAATCCTTGGAGGGCATTTTTTCCTTATGTACCAAGAATTAGTTATGTATCCCTGAACCTTTAGAAATTATTTAAAATTTTATGTAACTGAGATGTCATTAAAGAAAATCGAACAAAAATTATATGGAATGGCCCTTTGATATTAATTAAAAATTCATACCTCATCCAAGAACTGGTGAGTCTTTGGCCAGTTGTAACTAGACTGTCCTTATCTTCTTTCTCTGCCCCAATTCTATACCACGCCTATGTTTCTAGTATCTTTATTATCTCCTGCAGCTCAGTGGATGTCTGACTCAGGGCCCTCTTGCACTCTATAGATCATTCTCAGTTCCTACAAACACCAAGTCCATTTATCATTGTGTTTCCCTGGGAACTGCTCCCATCATCACTCACTGCAAAGAATGCCTCCTACTCGTCCTATGGCCTCAAATCCAGAGGAATCTCCATGTCTTCCTACCTCTATTCCAAGGGTCACCCAACTGAGCATTCTATACCGGAGGACCAACAAAGCAGCAGGAATAATTTTCTTTCTTTTTTTTTTTAATATTTTATTTATTCACTCATGAGAGACAGAGACAGAGAGAGAGAGAGAGAGAGAGAGAAGCAGAGACACGGGCAGAGGGAGAAGCAGGGTCCATGCAGGGAGCCTGATGCAGGACTCGATCCCGGGTCTCCGGGGTCACTCCCTGGGATGAAGTCTGTGCTAAACCGCTGAGCCACCCGGGCTGCCCAGGAATCATTTTCTGACTGACGTCTGAGTTAATCACAGATCCTGTGCTAAGCAGAAACATAGACATCATAGAAAGAAAAGGAGACTCTTTTCTTTAAAGTTCCTCCCATCCTGCTGCTGTGGACTTACTGTCCCTACTTCTCACCTGCCACAGTGGGGCCATTTCCAGCTTCCAGCTGGCCACTTGCTCCCACTCTAGCCCTGCCCCTGGGTCAGCTACACACTCAGATTTCTCTTTATGGCACATGGGCTGCTGCTCCGCCATTTTCCAGAAAAGAACATAGCTTAAAAGGCATGAGGCATATGTTCTGCTTTAGTAGTTCAACTAAAATAGGAGCTTAAGGGATGCCTGGGTGGCTCAGTGGTTGAGCATCTGCCTTTGGCTCAGGGCGTGATCCTGAGGCCCTGAGATCGAGTCCCACATCAGGCTCTGCATGGGGAGCCTGCTTCTCCCTCTGCCTGTGTCTCTACCTCTCTCTGTGTGTCTCCCATGAATAAATAAATAAATAAAATCTTAAAATTAGGAGCTGAAGAGCTTCATAAAGGAAGTAGTATTAAGTGAAATATTGGAATAAGAAAACAGTGAGGTTCAGTATATTGAAGGGAAACCACTAGGTTGATGTTATGGGAGTCATAATCAGTGTGATATTTCCTTAGAAGGTGGCTTCTGCTACTTTTAAGGGGTAGATTGAAGATGGAATGATCTGGACTCTGGAATTTGAACAACTGCTATAGTCGGGATGTAAGGAAATTAAGGCTCAGACAAAAGAATGGCTGTTGAAGGAGGAAAGCTGGATCCTGAAAATGCTGTGAGAGATGAAATAAATGGATTTGAAGGATTTAATATGGATTAGTGCCTGGATGAAGGAATATGAGAAATTGAACTTAAAACTAAATTTTGCCAAGCAGTTAATCATTAATGTCATTAATGTAAATGAAGAATCAGGCCAACAGGTATCAGAAAGGAATTTTGAAAAATCATAACTTATTAAGAGATAATCCAATGCACAGCTGTTGATGACCAATCTTAAAAACTAAGAATATGCATAAAAAACAATGAGAAAAAGTGGTCTATCATTACTCCTAAGAAAGATCAACAGAAAAAAAGATAGCTTTCTAGCTGCCTCATTTATTGTGAAAAGCAAGAAATTCATAGCTTCTTATTCTTTCCTGGGAGTAATTCTACTCTTTATCTCTTAACTTGTATACTCAAGAGAATATTGTTGATTTCTGGAACATCCCACAAAACTGAACTGGAAATCTCAAATCATATAAAGTTATGATTCTGTTGTTTTCCTCTCTAGGACTTACCCATTTTATTCTAGAGTATAAGGATGGCATATTAGTAACTGGAGGATGCCATCCACCTCTTGGTATATATTAACGTGAGTGGAAAGTCATGTTTAACACAAATTCAGTGATTCACCAACCTTAAGTTCCAAATTTCTGTAGAGCCCTGTGCCTATCAGGATTCCCAGACAATGTGATTGGTGCACCTTTTTATCAAGCCTCACTGCTGCTGCTCTATATGACAGTTGAGTCACTGCACATAAAAGAAACGGCAACTTTAAGGCAGGGGATGAGATAAAAGCTAAAAAAAGACAGAGATGTGACCAGAAGCTATGGCATGTACAGATCTCCAGTTTCTGGGGGCCTCAGGAATACAGATATACTAGGATTTGGGGTGAAACTTATCCAAGCCTGATTCATCCAATGCATTTGTAACCTAGTTATACAAATGCTCCCACTTCTCTAAAGGATATTCTTCTGGCAACATAAGCATTGTGGAATATAGCTTTGAATCTAGAAGGAAGCAACAAATACCACTAAGAATCTAAAATAATCATTGCAAAGCTGCAGCACTAAACCCCAGAAGATTTCAGCCTGGAAGAGAGTGTCTTTGGCTCTCACTTAGGGCTTTATCAAGCCTAACTTATGGGCACGGGTGGTTTCCCATACCACCATGGATCAGAAGCAATCCCTGCCAATATGTTACCTTCCCTAGGAAATCTCCCTGTGTAAGCCTGGATTCCCTATGGAATTGGTTCACTCTGCACCCATCTGGGGTGTTGGCCATTCTCAAAATTCTAAAGAGCTGTGGAAGAAAGGAGCAGAGCCATTCACTGATCTAATGGAAGATGCAACCAAGGAATATTGGGTACAAGACAAAGGCAGACTTCCATACTGTGTGAGAGCTGGCCGACATTAGAACAACTGCCTCCCTGATGCTGTTCCTACTGATCAACAAGAAGGGATGCTCTAGGGCAGCTTTCACCATGTTTCACCATGATTGTAAAGTATATTTTATGATGGGACCCAATACACACACACACACACACACACACACACACACACACACATACTGAAACGAAGTTACCCAGGACAATACTTACCATTGCTGTATGTGATACAGTCTGATATTTCATCTTCTCTCTTCCTCTTTTTTCCTCTTCTGTTCTACTTATTCTTTTAAATATGCTGGTCCCAATTGAATGAATTGATTTCATGACTTACTATGGAGTCATGCTCGCCAGTTTGCCACGCACTGAACAAGATGCTGTTTCTGTAGAGATGGTCAGAGAAGCACCTGCATCAAAGCCCGGGAGATGCTTATGAAAATGGAGACTCCTGAGCCTCATCTGGGCCTCCTGAGCCTGAATTTCTCGGGTTGTTTAGGACCCAGATACAGTCTCCAGAAGGAAGCCCTGCACTGAGAGAGTTTGGAGATGACCTCCAAAGTTCCTTCCAACTCCAAAGACTGGGATTTCCTGAGCCCCTTCCAGACACAGGCATTATACTAAGAGTTACGAAGACAAAAAGGAGTCTACCACACAGCACCTGTCCCCCTGGAGAGACTGGATGTGCACATGGAGGGAGCTAAATAAGAACTTCACAATTTACAGCCAGGGAGGCATCCAGGTCCTGATGCCCTGAGTCTAGAAGGTCTGAGTGCACTTGTACACTGCAGTGGTCAGAAGGCCTCACAGCCCGGAAATATCTGTTTCCCATTAATGGGAAGGCATTAAGTTCTCAGGTACACTATGCTTCCTCACTGATAACCACTACAACAATAATAATAAATAGTTAACATTAATTGGATAATATTAAATAGCTAACATTTATTTAATTGCTTGCAACGTGTGACTGTGAATTCTCTTAGATGCTAACAACAGTCTTACGCATTGGATCACTGGTCCTCAAAGTGCAGTCCCTGGACTGTCAGCATCCCCTGGGAATTTGTTAGAAATGCACATTCTCACTCAATGAGAAATTCTGAGCCAGGGCCCAGTCATTTGTTTTAACCAGCCCTCTAGGTAATCTGGATACATGTTAAGTTTTGAGAACCAGTGGATTAGTATCGGTTCTGTCCCCATTGTTCCATGTGGTCAGAAGCACAGAAATGTTGAGTGAGCTTCAAGGTCACCCAGCTAGTAAATGGTGGAACCGGAGTTTGAGCCCAGGCAGTTGGACTCCGCAGGACACTCTTTCCTGGAACAGGGGAGACCCCGCTTGCCTCTGCCAATGTCCAGGATGCAGTGTTTAGGCCTCACCTGCTGGCAAGATCTAACGTTGCTTACCTTTCAGATTGGCTTCTTGAACAGTGGGGAAATCATGGGGCACTGAACACACTACCTCGACAGGGGCTGCATACCAGGTGGTTCAGAACTGGTAAGTGACTTACAAAAATGACCCAGGTTCCATTATTTGTGGTATTAGATTAAAAGTGAGCCTGGGGGGCCTGGGTGGCACAGTCTGCTAAGCATCTGACTCTTGGTTTCAGCTTAGGTCGTGATCTCAGGGTTGTAAGATGGAGTCCCCTCTTGGGCTCCATAAAATCTTGAGATTCTCTCTCCCTCACCCTGTGTCCCCCTGCCTCTGCCTCTATGTGTGGGCTCTCTCTTTCTCTCTCTCCCTCAAAAATAAATAAATAAATATTTAAAGGAAAGTTTCTTAGAGGATTGCTTTAGAAGATGTGTGTGTAGAGTGACCCACACCCACTTTGCATGGAATATAAACTGGAGACAAAGTGGACTCAAATAGCTTCCAGGTCTCCACTGCCTCTGTCTTTGAGGCAGCAGGGACCAGCAGGGCCTGTCTGCTGCTTTAAGGTGCTTTATTGATCAGAATACCCAATGCTCATTCCCCTTTGCTACACTCTGGACATGGTATGTCCCTTTGATGAATGGCTCCGATTTCCCCCAAAAATATACTTCTACAGAGCTCAGTCATCCTTTCTCCTCCTCTCCCTACCTCCTTCACCCTAGGCAAGGCCAGTAGGATCAGGGAAGGACATTATTGGTGTCTGAAAGTAGGGCAGAGGCTTGAGCCTGTCCCAGGCAAATCCCTCCTCTGCATATGGCAAGGGAACAATCTACCTACACACTTCCCAGCATCTCCTCTCCACCCAAGAGCTTGGGCCCATCCTTGGCCCTCATCCAGGCCCAGCTGCCCTTGAAGTGTCTCATGCTGCAAAATCACAGAGTCCCTCCCATGGCCTCTTTCACTCACTATCTAATCCCTTGACAATAGGTATGAAGACATCACTGGCCTCTTTGGCTTTTTTCCACTTTGCTCCATATTTCTGCCTATTCTAGAAGCTTCAGAACTCATCTTTTCTCAGTCTGCTCATTTCATCAGAAGGAAGCCCCACTTGTTACCTTTGCTTCCTAACGAATCCTTAAATAGAAAGCCACATTCGACTCCCAAATGGAATTTTCATGGCTCACCCACCTATGGTTTTATGACATGCAGGTTTTTTGTTCCTTCTCAAAATAAATATATTATAATTTAAAAAGCAAATGTGCATGAGCACTTTGGAGGAAGAGATGCTGTCCTGAGATCCTAACTCCACAAAAGGGTGGGAACGAATGCGTCCATTTGGCAGAACTGTTCTTTCCCTTCTCTCCACCTGGCATTGGACTCGCTGATTTGCAAGAGTCTCTCTAGGCCATCAGTCCCGAAATGCGTTGGTTGGGTCATTATTCATAACTTTGGGCTTTACTTGAGGCTTCATGTTTTAAGTACACAGAAGAAAAATGGAGAAGATCTAGGAAAATATTAAAGAAGTCTCTCACCTAAAGGAAAAAACTCTGAGTATCTGTAACACTCATAACATTTTGAGATGTCAGAAAAATTTTTAAAAAACAAACATGAAGTTGTTTCCATTTCTACCAAACATTAAATTGCAGAAATACCTATTCATATAAGTATGAGCATATATACATAAGTGGAATGCTTATCATTTAAAATTAAGTAGCTGGTCACTAACCCTGTGGAGCCTGTGAGATTATTCTCTCTGGTTGCCTCTGAGAATCAAGTAGAGAAATACATTTCAGAAGGGCTAATATTCCTCTGGCCTGAACCTGATTATTGCCTATTTAAGGTGGCATCAATCCAGATTTCATCACTTTAATCCCCTTTGTACTTGGAACATTCTTCCTGTAATAGAATACACTTTACTCAAGCAAAATGCTTATAAGATTCTTAAGCTGTGGGCTCAAGGCCAAGCCTGCAAAACCAACTTGCTGTCCAATAGAGCCTTCTAAGGGGTTGGGTTTCCCCCAAGGATTATTTGTAACAGGGACTTGCATCACAGCTATGACAGCCAGATGCCACCTGCCACCACAGAAGGTAACAGACAGGAACTGGTCATCAGAAAAAGTCTTTGAACAACAGAAGCACAATCTTCTCAATTCTCAAAACTGTTGAATCTTAAATGCTTAATTTTTCTTTAGTGTATTCTTTCAGGTTGGTTCCACAATATTCCACAGGCTCGTCTCTGTGGGTCTTGTGAAGCTTGGCATCTTCACCCTCCAGGTTAGAGAGTTAAACATGTACAAAACGATTGGTAGGACAACTTGCAAGCAAAAATTTGATCCAAAGAATATGATTGGATATTGGCAGAAATGTATGAAAACTCTTCATACTATAGTAGGAAAAAAACCTGTAGAAGGACTTAACCAGCATAGTATTAACTCCATTAGGAAGAGAGGAATTGCCATTATCCCTGTGAAATGCTCAGTTAAATATCCAAAGACATTTTATTATCAGGTTATTTTCAGAAATGATTTTAAGTCTGAAAATTTTCTGAGGGATTATGATAAAAGATCTATTGATACTAATTTTTAGAAAATTATCTATCAACTCCCAAGGTTTTGGGACTGATTTGGCAGATTTGTTTCTACTTGCTGTATCAGCTACATGCTATTGGTGAATGATCGATTGCTGACAACAGAGAAGGTCTGCAAGAAAAATAGATACTAAAAACACTGAAGTTCTAATGTACAGATAATTTTGAGAACTACCCTAAGCCACTGTACCACTTAACAACTGATGTCATGTTTTTGTGTAATGCTTAAGTATGATTTCTGGAAGGCTCATATACCCTGCAAAAGCATCTCTACCACCTACTCTTGGTTCTTAACGGATTGCAGTCACACGATGGTAAAATTGTTGATTTCCCTTTAGGGCTTCTCATTATAGGCCATAAGCTAAGTCCTTGTGTTATTCATCTCATTATTCTCTGCCTAGCATAAGGCATAAATATCTGGATGAGTGGATGGGTGGACGGATGGACAGTTGGATGGATAAATGGATGGTTGATGGATAGGTGAATGGATTGTTACATGAATGAGGTGAAACAACTTTTGGGAGGTATTGGGTCCTCCTTTCTAATGTCTTTGAAATTGCTTTACTAATTCTAGAAAAATAAGATCCATGTTATGGTCTTCCCTACAAAGGCATGATAGAATCATTGGAAAACTACGGAAGAGATACTGACATTTCTGCTTGCGGTTTGTGCCATTGAAATCAAGCAAACACAGATTCCTGAAAGGCAATATTAAGGAGTGGGATTTTTTTAAAAAGATTTTATTTATTCACGAGAGACACGGAGAGGCAGAGACACAGGCAGAGGGAGAAGCAGGCTCCCTGCAGGGAGCCTGATGGGGGACTTGATCCCAGATCCTGGGATCACGCCCTGAGCCGAAGGCAGATGCTCAACCATTGAGCCACCCAGGTGTCCCAATGAGTGGGATTTTATAACAATTTATTTTAACTGAGTTTTGTGGGATTGCACTAGATTATTGGGGGGAAAGTGGAAAAATTCCCTTCTACAGGGAATATTCATGGACTCCTTGCCAAAAAGATGAAACTCTACAAGATACTTCTCCTGCTTCTAGCAACCACCTTTCCCATGGGTGGCCCTGGGAAACAGAGCATCTCCAGTGTGTTAAATTGCCCCAAATAGAGTCATGTGTCTACTTCAGCAGTTTCACTTACCACTAGATTATTTGAAAACATAATCCTTACTTTGTAAACAGAGATTTCTTTGAGGAGTTTAATTAACCACACCCAAGATTGTGACTGTAGCCAACCATTAAATTCAGAGAAGACAATGACTAGCTTAGTCTCCCTCCACCCCAAATTAACGTATGTGGATATTTATTAACATGCCCAAAGTTGCCTATGATCTGCCCTCCTGTCATAGCTATTTCCCAGAATTATTTACCTGACAAGATTCTACTTGCTCAAGACATTCTCCCTTCTGCCCTTGAGAAATACTAATCTGAGATTATAGATGAATGAATTGCACCCACCTGGTAAAATCTGTATTTTAATGTTTCTAGAATGGTGCCTAAATCTCTGTGTTTCCCCAGTTTAGGAATCTATGACAACATTCAGAGCCCCACTGAATACCTGCTTGGACAAGGGGATGCCAAGCA
Source organism: Nyctereutes procyonoides (assembly GCF_905146905.1). Classification (NCBI taxonomy): domain Eukaryota; kingdom Metazoa; phylum Chordata; class Mammalia; order Carnivora; family Canidae; genus Nyctereutes; species Nyctereutes procyonoides. The sequence goes on from NW_026575132.1 coordinate 9,818,528, forward strand.
TCCTTATACCTGACCATAGATGCCTGCTTAGTGTACTTTCTTTCAAAAAAAAACTGTTGAAATATATATTTTTAGTAGTCAATTTTTTTCTGAATGAAAATAACTTTACTGCTTTTTATGTAAATAATATGCTTTTTGTGATTATGTAAGTAATATAAAGTAAATTTTAAAATGATTATGTAAATAAAAATGTTCACTGATATATTAATATCCTTTTCTATACTTCTCAATGCATATGTACATGCCTGTATAACTTCACAGAGTTCACTTTGTGTATACTGTATGTAGTCGTAAGCACATTTTAAAAGGTTTTTCCTTTTGTTTTTCTTTGTTTTGGTGGGGTAAGAGAATACCGCCTCCCTGCACCCCCCCCTCCCCACCACATACACACACCCACACCCACAGGTAACCAGTGTTAATAGTCTGGTATATATACATATCCTTCCATTTCTTTCTCCATGTTTATATAATCATAAGTAAACGTTCATCTACATAAATGGAGTTGTGGCATACAATATCTTAACGCCTTTATGTGAGTATATTCCTTCATCCACTATGTCCTACCATTCTTCTTCACCTAGTGATTGGGTAAATTAAAAGAAACTTAGTATCAAGCTAAGTGGAAGAGTAGTGGTTGGAAGGGAACTGTCATGAGGTGGGGGTGGGGTGGGGGTGGTAAAGCCTCTCTGCCTCCATGGCATCCATGTAATACACATTCCCTCTCAAGTCACCTGTCGTCTTCTCTCAATCAAGAAAAATAAAACCCAGAACCACTCAACTCTGCACACCTTTACCTGGCACCTGCTGCAAGACTGATGACATACAAGGCAGTGGCCCAGAAACGGGATTTGCTACTGGGAGATCGGAGTCTGAGCCCTGGTTCTGTGTGTCTAATGGCTGTGTGACCCTGACAGGTCTCCAGTTCTTATCTGTTTCCTCACCTGCAAAATGGGAATGCTGTAGTCAATTGCAGAGGGTTATCAGGTGGATTAAATGAGATAATACCTGTGAAAGCATTCTATAGTTATGAAGTGTGTTAGATAGTGTGGGAAATATAAAGGAAGTATAAATCTTACCCAAACTGATGAGATTAACATAAAAGGAATCACTGCAGTCCTCGGGCAGCTGGCTGCTGAAGGGTAGAGCCATATACCCTCATGACCAAGGGCAGTAACTCCCCCAGTTAGGAAATATGCCCACATACAGGCTGCACCAGCCTCATCCCATTGGTGGAGTGACACCCTTCCTTCCATGAAAAACCCTAAGGGAAGGCCCTTGGCCCAGGTCACACCCACCAGGCTCAACGGAGCAGAGCAGACTCAAAATGCTACCTGTGAAAAGTGAGATCCCTTTTGTGGCTGGACTGTTCAGGAAAGCCTTTCAGGCCCCAGGCTCAAGAGCATTCCTATAAGCAATAATTACCATAACATAAACACCCAAGCAAAAAAGCAGAGTAGCGCTAGTGAGGATATGGTGAATGTGCACTAACTATCCTCATGACAAAAATAATACAAACATTTCACTACACATATCCTCAAACCTATTGCTTTCATTGCTAAGAGTTGTATCTCATTGAGATACAACATACCATAAAGTTCACCCATTTAAAGCATACAATTCAGTGGTTAGTAGTATATTCATAGAGTTGTGTAACCAACACCACATCTAATTTTAGAACATTTTTATCACCCCAAAAAGAAACTGGGAGTCCACTATCACTTAGGAATTTAACCAATGGACATAGTCACAAAAACTTTTTTGCCAAGACATATACACAAAGGCATTCACTGCGGGGAGATATTCATATAAGAGTTAAAAAAACAAACCTATACAAAGTATGCCTTATTTGGGACTTCTTAAATAAATTATGGTGCATCTATATAATGAACTACTGGGAAGATATTAAAACAAATGAAGTAGACTTACATATATTGATATGAAAAATTATGCAAGAATTGTGTTTATAATATACCTTTCAAAAATTACTTTGAAATATTTATACCATATTCGTAAAAATAAATTCTAGAAGGAATTACAAGGAACTGGTAATTCAGCAGTTACCTTTAGAAAGAGAAACAGGACTGGTGAGTGGGTAGGGGAGCTTTCATTCTTCATCTCATGCTTTCTTGTTGGATTTTTCTAGGTACATGTATGTGTTCATAATCCCTTCTGTGGAACCCTTGAGCTTGGAATTTTAAATTTTTCTGATTTTAAAACGTCATATCTGTATTATAATATTACATAAAATCTTCAGTGGAGTCTAGAGCAACGTATTCTATTTAAACATGTTAATATTTCTACAGTGAAATGTATTATTATTCACACTAAGTGGAATTATTTGAAGAACTATGAATCTTATCATTAAATGAGATTGAGTCAGATTTGTCCACCAAGTTGGTTTTCAGGGCTTTTTAGAATTCAGAAAAATTAAGTTAAGGGATTGTGGATTTATATTAGCACTCTTTGATTTTTCTTATAATAACAGGGTGTGTGTGAATGATGAAATAGTGGACCATTTTTGTCTCTGTATGTTACTACTGTCTCTTATTCCTTACTTCTCTGCATGCTTTTTACTCCCCAGAGATAGTTGAGAATAATTTGCTCAGAGGAATAAGGAGAATGAACTCAATAGGACAGAATGTCACTCCCTAAATGACAACTAAAGGCAGAAAGTCTACAGTTTGACAAAGGACAATGAGGTCTAAATTCTACTGGTTGTTAACAGTGTGGGTCCATCTGTTACCGCTCACAGAGTAGGTGAAGCAGGGTGAAGAGCTCTCCTTCTTGAAAGCAGCCGCATACTAAAAGAGACACAGAGAGGGGAACAATGCCCAGCAGGCATTCAAACTGTGACTAGTTAGTCCTGTGGAACCTGGCCAGAGGACTGGGAGACAGCTCTTGACCAAAGTCAAACAATACAGTACACATTTAGGCTTTTCCTTCCCAGTTTTCATAGAATGGCACCTTTGCTATTCATAGGTGGTACACACATTTGAATGAAACCATTGATACTGTCCCTAATAGCATGACACCGTGGCTTTATTTCAGGGACTTTGGGTAACTGTACTTGTTAGGTACTGTCAAAGATTCCTATATAGGTGGCAGGAAGAACAGATTTCTCATTTTTATTTCCAGGCAACTACTCTGGTTCATGTCTACACAGATGGGTCTGTGGTTGCTCCTGGTAGAGTTCAATTGGGACAAGGTGTTAATACCAAAATGATACAGGTGACAGAAGTAGTTTCAGTGTTGCCATCAGCCAAAGTTAGACTTTATAAAATATTCCCAGACACTGTGTCATACTGCTTTTGGGTTTTGTGATGCAACAACCAGAATCGTCCCCAGGTGTCCCTAGGAGCTCATTCTCGATTACCGAGAAATAAGCCAGCTGGGACTTGGGAAGGGGGCTTCATCTCCCTTCTCTCTCACCAAAACTTCACTTCCCCAGGGACTAATGGCTTTATCCCCTCTGGCAGAAGTTCTGTAACTTCTCATGGGCTCCTAAGTCCAAATGCTCGGCTGCCAACATTTCCAGACCAGGCCTATATATAATTAGCACCCCAAATTCAGACTTCCTGGTGCCAGACAACCTGTTCATTGCTCCATCAACAAGTCTACTTTCTCATGATCACCCTTTACAAAGGGGCCCCATCGTAGAGTTAGGGCCCCTCCTCTAGAATGTAGACACATGTTCCATGAATATGCAACAGGCCTCTCTGTGGGTCATGAAAGGATAAAGAATCTGCACTTTCTCTCCATAAGATTCCTCTTTCCACAATAAAGCCTATTTTAAACCCATGCCATGTGACAATGTGGGATTTGTTCTGACCCATGGCACTTGAGAGGTTTGCGGTATAGAGAAACACTTCTCATTTTAAAACTTTAAAACTCATAAAAATTTTGGTTTGAAAATGTCTATTTCAACCATAGATTATGAATCTCCTTGTCACTTTTTAAAAGAGAAAAAAAAAAGCTTTTCTAATAGGTTTAGATTATTGTCGCAGTTTCACTTTGGACCAGTATATTCTGTCTGTTGTCCTATGTAGGTGGCGAGCCATGAATTAACGATACCAATAACCTTCCATGCTCCTTGGCGAGATGAATACCATGACAGCGCCCAGCACAATTCCAATGACAGCCTCTACTAGTGCAGATGCCCATGGAAAAGCTGTGCAGGTGAGGATTTTACTGATTCCCACCCAACCTTCTCTTAAGTCTCAAACCCTTTTTGAGGGGAGCTTTCTGCTCCAATCTAGAAAATTTTTCCTGATGCTTTTCTCCAAGAGCACTGAGGTCACAGATGAGATCCCTGAGGTATGGAGAGTATAAGTCACTTGTATGATGAGAAGAAGCAGAGCCCTTCCATCCCAGGTATGTCTGACTCCAGAACTCAAATCCCTTCACACCACACGGCCTTGCTCTGTGCTCAGTCTAGGGATACTTCTTGTGCTTGCTGCTCTGGACTGGTTTTTATGGCCTTGTTATGTATTCAGCAAATCTTAAATGAAACCTTAACATCAAGAAAATAGGGCAGCCCAGGTGGCTCAGCGGTTTAGCACCGCCTTCAGCCCAGGGCGTGATCCTGGAGACCTGGGATCGAGTCCCATGTCAGACTCCCTGCATGGAGCCTGCTTCTCCCTCTGCCTGTGTCTCTGTCTCTCATTAATAAATAAAATCTTTATAAAAAAAGAAAAAAGAAAAGAAAAGCAGAGCTCTTTGGGTTGAACTGGGCAAAGCGGGCTCACATTCTATCTGGCTTACTTATAGCCCCCTCCCTCACCTCCTAGGTGGCCTCCTAAGCCCCACCTCAGCCCCTCTTCTACAGGGAATCCCAGCCCAGTCTTACATTCTTACCTTCCTTCCTTCCCTCCCTCAACTCTCAATTATCCTGCATTGCCACTTCTTGCTCCTCCTTCAACCTTCTACCTCAGCAGAATCCCTTCTTCCTTCCAAGACAGACCCTCTAACAGACTTGGCGATCCTGTACCCTCCTTCCTCCTTTGAGAGTTCATTCCATCAATAATCCCTATCTTCAAATCTTTCTTCCAGTTCACTAACTTCTTCTTACAAATATATTCAACTTGCCCTGATCTGTTAAAAGACAAATCAAACAACAATTGACTTCTGCCCTCAAAGTCCCAGAGACTGATCAACAATTAAGTTTCATTTTATCCTGGAGCTCCAGCTTCAAGCCCTGCTGTAGAATGTTGGGCATTACCGGGGACTACACTTGGAAATTCCTTTGCATAAACTGGAGGTAGGAAGGAGAGTTTTTCCTAAAGCAGAGCTTAATTCCTACCCTGGGCATTCCCGAGTTTGAACAGCTCTCTTATGGGAAGTGCTGCCAAGCTTTTTTTCATTAGCCTGGGAGGCGGAAGAGTCAGGAGTCAAAGAAGAAGGAGAGAGAGAAGATGTGCCTAGCAGCCTCCTCCCAGGAGAGGAGACCCAGCGCTGCCTCTCCCCTCTCCAGCCTCCCTTTGATGGGGGCAAGAGAGCATCTCAGAGTTGAACTTGTCACTAGGGAAGCTCTCCTCATTGAAGTGTCCTCACAATAAAAGCAGTAACCAAAAAGCCCTTGACCTATTTTGGTAGCAACACTCTCCTTCCTTTTAGAGGGGAATGGGGACAAGGAGAACTCTGGATTTCCCTTAGCCTATACAACATCCCCTCTTTCTGAACTTGCAGCCATCTTAACTGCAGGTTTCTTGGGCTGGCTTTCCCCCAGTTAATTACACAATGCCCCCATGAGCATCTCAGAGTCAAAAGATCCCATCTCACTCTTAGATGACGTGATGCAATTTCACAGTCAGCTTGTCTGGATTGTATCCTGAGCTGTTCTTGGGATTTGGGAATGCCTATATAGAAAACCAGCAGTGGAAGCTGCTCTTCTTCTCTGAAAGGACAGGGGAACCTAGCAGATAGATGATGGTCCGTGGATTCCCTTAACCTTATTAATCCTGAAGACCAGGAGAAAGTGTAAAATGATTGTCTTCTACCCCTTCAGACATGAGAGAGACTCTATCCTATAGTACCTACTCACCCAGTCAGACAGGGGGATCTTTCTACACCATCATTACTACCATCCCTCAACCAAGAAGTAGGCTAGGTTCACAGCACTGTAACTTTTACTGAGGGCCTTCTTTCCTGAAGCCAGGCTCATAAGTGAGAGGGCAACCCCAGTCTTCCAAAAATGAAATCTATACCCCAAAGGGAGCAAAGCCAGGGTATCCCTGCTAGTCAAGGTCAGGATGCTAAAGCAGACAGCTGGTTCTGTAGCCTTACCACCCAACCCCATATGATGCACAAAGGGATCCCCTGTACCACCCCTCCAGTCAACAAACCCCCTAGCTGAAGCCAAGCTCACGGATGTCAGTATAAATGGAACTTAGCCCATAACATCATCAACCCTCTCTGTGGGTGGATAATTTGATGTGTCGCCTCAAACAATTTCCTAGGTCTCCCCACTCCACTCTTTCCTGTCAAGCCAATTGTACTCCAATTTCTCAGGAACTTTTGTGGTATTCATTTTTTCTATTAATAGCACTGAAGGACAGCCTGGGTGGCTCAACGGTTTAGCGCCACCTCAGCCCAGGGCGTGATCCTGGAGTCCTGGGATCGAGTCCCTCGTCGGGTTCCCTGCGTGGAGCCTGCTTCTCCCTCTGCCTGTGTCTCTGCCTCTCTCTCTCTCTCTCTCTCTCTCTCTCTCTCTCTCTGTGTGTGTGTGTGTGGTGTGTGGATGTGTCTATGTGTGTCTCTCATGAATAAATAAATAAAATCTTTTAAAAAAAAAAGCAGCTGAAAATTTCATGCAGCCATCTAAATGTCACATAAGGGGATTGAGACCTGGGGTCCCATTTTAATATGAGTGGATCTTGGGAGCTTCCAGTCCCCAGAGAATCTAAACTTCCATTTGATTTTTCCATCTGTTCTTTAAGTTTTAAAGAATGACACTCTGTTCGATAGATTGATTTTTTTCCTGTCTCTTATCAACTCAGATCTATGACTGACGCCCAGATCTACTTCATCAGCCTGTTTTTACCCACAAAAAGTGTAGAGTTCACTATACTGAAATTATTTCTTTCCTTTGCCTTCTCCTTTCCCTGGGATAAAATTTCTCAGGTAAGCTCCTGAGTAGTTTTAACCTACAGTTCACTGCCTATTAAAGGATCATAGAGTTAATAGACTAGATACAACCACCATTTTAATTTTAACTTATTTTATGCTAGTAGAATATACTACACTAGTATAAAAAATCAAAATCTTATACACATAACAAGGAAGCGATTTGTTTCTTAAATGTTGGTGTGTGTGTGTGTCTGTACATGTGCACATGTTGCATAAGTGAGGTACTGGTAAAATGTAAAATGCGTATCTTACATTGAATTATGGCCAAAAAAATTTGAGGAAACACTGCCCTAAAGTGTCCACATCCTGTATCCAGGTCAAGCGCAATTCCAGTAAGTTTATCTCATACACACAACTTAGCGTGACACATATCCTTCCCCTTCAGCCCTAACAAGTATCATGAACCTAAATCCATTTCAGAGCAAGTTTCAGAAGTAATCTTTTCATGTGAATAGTTTCATAAACGGACAGGCTATTCAGAAATTTGGGTCTTGTATTGTCACTTAAATTTTTTGTTCTCTTAAACAGACGTCATCAAAATAAAAATTTTAATGTCATGATACATTTTGGCAGAATATATTTCATATCATCAAAATCATTGTTTCTGGAAATGCATAGCTCTATGTAGAATAGATCACAGGCATTCTAGACTAGGTAAAACCCTATGAAATTCCATAAACATGTGACAAGGCTGGACTGCCACTGGCTCTATTCAGGCCTGTGAAGGTGACCCATGATCCTTGCACTCTACTTCCTCCAAGAGCTTTCAAGAATGACAGCTAGGAAAAAAAAAAAAAAAAAAGAATGACAGCTAGGTACCTATTCCAGATCCTAGAAATAAAGGTATTAGTGGTAGAAGAACCTCCTTTCCAATGATTGTGATCTTTTGAAAGCCACATGGGGAAAAGGCCATAATGATGCATCACAAATCTCTTTCTCTGGTTTACTTTTCTGTCGTGTGCATTTTTCAACCAAGACATGGTTAGATAACAAGAAACCTCTTGATTCAGCACAGGACACAACACTGTCTCCTAATTTCCTCTTCTGTCTATTAACCCAACCCCACACCCATCTAGGCCATAGGACAGAGGGGGGGGGAGGAAGCTGGGTCTATCAATGTGTCATGATCCTTTCCTTCCCTTTTGCCCTATGAGGCATTTGTGCCCAGAGCCCCATTCCACCCCAAGTCTCTTCACCTTGGGAAGCCTCCCAGCCCTGGAAACTCTGCCCAGTGGGCTTGCATGTGCTTGCTCTCATATGCAGTTAGAGCATGGGCCTGCTGGGCCGGAGTCTGGACCCTGAGGACCTCCATGACATGTGGCCTCCTGACGCTAGACGGACACTTGTAGTGCAGGGACCCCATTTCCCAGAGTTGTTGACAGGACTCAGCAGAATGTATGTGGGAAGGCACTAGTGGCATCATGCAGAAGGCAGGTGTTAAGAATCACAACCATAGGACCCCTCCTGTCTGCCTGCAGCACTCTGGCTTGCTCTGTGAGTGCATGGGTTGTGGGAGGTGGTGGTGAACTGTACACCTCCTGCTGCAGAGACCTGACTGCTGCTGAGAACAGGCCTGCCCCATGGTCATTGCTGTAGGACCTGACTGAACCAGGGCAGGTGGATTAATGAGCCATCCGTTAATGTCATTTGAAAGCCCTTGAAGGCTTTCCTGAGCCAAAATAATTCCCCCACCTGCCTGCTAATTCCCAGGGTTAGTCACACTCATTGCTTGAGGGATTTCTGAGGTGTATTAAGTGAGTTACTGCGGCGTCCCTCATCTGTTAGGCAACATATTAGCTCCAGAGTACATGAGTAAGGAGAAGGTTATGTAATTCACAGCAAAAACCCTTTGATGGCTTCCCTTGCATTGATAAAAAAAAACAAATCATTCTTAATGTGGTTTCCATGAGCTGCCCTGCCAACCTTTCCCAAGACTCATTGTGCCATGATTACCATGCTTAGGCCAATCCAGCCTTCTTCAGATCCTTGAACGGACCCATACTCTACCATCCTCAAGGCCTTTGCACACATGACCTGCATAAGATTCTCCAGAAAATCAGAACCAACAGGATGTATACATGGATGTATGCATATGTATCTATGTGTGAGGTATATATATTTTTTATTTTTTTAATAAATTTATTTTTTATTGGTGTTCAATTTGTCAACATACAGAATAACACCCAGTGCTCATCCCGTCAAGTGTCCACCTCAGTGCCTGCCACCCAGTCACCCCCACCCCCCACCCACCTCCCCTTCCACCACCCCTAGTTCGTTTCCCAGAGTTAGGAGTCTTTCATGTTCTGTCTCCCTTTATGATATTTCCCACTTATTTTTTCTCCTTTCCCCTTTATTCCCTTTCACTATTTTTTATATTCTGTGTGGGGTATGTATAGATGTATTCACACGTATACATACACACCATCTCTGTATAAACATGTGTACACATAGACACACACAGAAAGATATATACACACACGGAAAGATATTTATTTTAAAGAATTAGCTCATGTAATGGTGGGACCTGACAAGTCCAAAATCTGTAGGGCAGGCCAGCAGGCTGGAAACTCAGGTAGGGATTTCTATGGTACAGTTTTTCCCTGGGAAAGCTCAGTTTTTGCCCTTAGGGCCTTCAAATGATGTGGCTTGCCCGCATTGTCAAAGGTAAACCTCCTTTACTTAAAGTCAACTGATTGCAGATATAATCACATCTACAAAATCCTGAGATGAGCGTTTGACCCAGCTACCGGGCACCGTAGCCTGGCACAGCTGATGCACAAATGCAACCACTTTACTGCCATCCTGCTGGGATTTCCCCTCCCGACGACACCTCACGCACACCCCCCACAACCACCCCCCACCAGGGCCTTCTTGCCTCTTAGATGTCAGCGTAAATATCACTTCTTCAGGAAGCCAGCCCTGTCCCCTCACCTTATGTAGGTGCCGCAGTTGTTCTTTCTTTCTCACCTGTTGCCCTGCCCCGATTCTAAGCACACCTCTGTGCTTCCTCACTTCTTCCCTGTATCTTTCCCTCCTGGATCTACACTACACTGGCAGGGCCGTTCTAGCCCACAGATCATCTTTGAGTACAGTAGTAAACGGCTCCCTTCCCGCAGGTGGTGTGCCCCTCATAGGCAAGGCCTGGGGAGTAAAGTGGGGCCTGGGTTTCACCCCATTGCCTGGAAGCTCTTGTTCTGGAGTCAACCTGTACAGCCAGGCAGGATGGGAGACAGTGAGTGCTCTCAACAGAGGACGGGGCAAATGGGTGTCCCTGACACAGCTGAGCAGGGACCAGGCTCTGGGAGGCTTACACTGGGGATGAGGAAACAGAATTCAGGATTGGGGAGAGAGTGGGAGACTTGGGCAGTGGGAATGCCTTAGTCACCACAGTAGGGGGTAGGCAGAGAGGAGAAGCCTACAACTGTATGAAAAAGATATCAGAGAGGAGCACCCCTTAACAGGAACAAGAGGGCAGGGTGGGGCATGAGTGGCAATTGGCAATTGAAAGGACATAGATATAAACACCATCAGAATTAGAATAGTCCATTTACAATTGCATCCATAAGCGGAAGATACCTAGGAATAAACCTAACCAAAGAGGTAAAGGATCTATAGCCTAAAAACTACAGAACGCTTCTGAAAGATATTGAGGAAGACACAAAGAGATGGAAGAATATTCCATGCTCATGGATTGGAAGAATTAATATTGTGAAAATGTCTATGCTACCCAGGGCAATGTACACGTTCAGTGCAATCCCTATCAAAATACCATGGACTTTCTTCACAGAGTTGGAACAAATAATCTTAAGATTTGTGTGGAATCAGAAAAGACCCCGAATAGCCAGGGGAATATTGAAAAAGAAAACCAGAACCAGGGGCATCACAATGCCAGAGTTCAGGTTGTACTGCAAAGCTGTGATCATCAAGACAGTGTGGTACTGGCGCAAAAACAGATACATAGATCAATGGAACAGAAGAGAGAACCCAGAAATGGGCCCTCAACTTTATGGTCAACTAATACTTGACAAAGCAGGAAAGATTATGCACTGGAAAAAGGACAGTCTCTTCAATAAATGGTGCTGGGAAAATTGGACAGCCACGTGCAGAAGAATGAAACTGGACCACTGTCTTGCACCATACACAAAGGTAAACTCAAAATGGATGAAAGATCTAAACATGAGACAAGATTCCATCAAAATCCTAGAGGAGAACACAGGCAACACCCTTTTTGAACTTGGCCACAGTAACTTCTTGCAAGATACATCTATGGAGGCAAGGGAAACAAATGCAAAAATGAACTATTGGGACTTCATTAAGATCAAAAGCTTCTGCACAGCAAAAGAAACAGTCAACACAACTAAAAGACAAGCTACAGATGGGAGAAGATATTTGCAAATGATGTATCAGATAAAAGGCTAGTATCGAAGATCTGTAAAGAACTTATTAAACTCGACAACAAAGAAACAATCCAATCATGAAATGGGCAAAAGACATGAACAGAAATCTCACAGAGGAAGACATAGACGTGGCCAACAAGCACATGAGAAAATGCTCCGCATCCCTGGCCATCAGGGAAATGCAAATCAAAACCACAATGAGATCCCACCTCACACCAGTGAGAATGGGGAAAATCAACAAGACAGGAAGCAACAAATGTTGGAGAGGATGTGGAGAAAGGGGAACCCTTTTGCACTGTTGGTGGGAATGTGAACTGGTGCAGCCACTCTGGAAAACTGTGTGGAGGGTCCTCAAAGAGTTAAAAATAGACCTGCCCTACGACCCAGCAATTGCACTCCTGGGGATTTACCCCAAAGATACAGATGCAGTGAAACACTGGGACACTTGCACCCTGATGTTTCTAGCAGCAATGTCCACAATAGCCAAACTGTGGAAGGAGCCTTGGTGTCCATCGAAAGATGAATGGATAAAGAAGCTGTGGTCTATGTATACAGTGGAATATTCCTCAGCCATTAGAAATGACGAATACCCGCCATTTGCTCCGACGTGGATGGAACTGGAGGGTATTATGCTGAGTGAAATAAGTCAATCAGAGAAGGACAATCATGGTTTCACTTATACAGGGAATATAAAAAATAGTGAAAGGGATTATACGGGAAAGGAGAGAAAATGAGTGGGAAAAATTAGAGAGGGTGACAAAACAGGAGAGACAACTCTGGGAAACGAACAAAGGGTAGTGGAAGGGGAGGCGGGCGGGGGGGTGGGGTGACTGGGTGATGGGCACTGAGGGGGGCACTTGACGGGATGAGCACTGGGTGTTAATACTGTATGTTGGTTAATTGAACTTCAATTAAAAAAAGAGAGAGAGAGAGTTGGCCCCAGGGGACATGTAATCCAGAGACTCTTAATGGCAGGCCCCGCCCACCAAGGGGACCCTGACTCTCCACGAAGGGGCATGTGTACCTTGAAAAAGCATTGACTCTAAGTACTCTAAGTTTATATTTTGAGGAAAGCTTTTTAAAGTCTATTATTTCCTGAATTTAGAGTACAGAGGATAAACCTCTGGCACCGGCCTGACCAGAAGTATAATCAAAAAGCAAGATGTTTGAAAGCTCTCTTCCTGCTGTGGATAATCCCTGAAACTTTGGCCAGCTTCACCAGCCACACCCACGCTATCCCCTGGGGCATTTGCACTCTGGGCCTGATAGTCACCTGCCACTTGGCAAGCTGGGCCAACTTCTGAATTGCTGTCCGGGGCCTACCCTCCCCCAGGGAGCCAAGCTCTGCAGAACTCAAAGCTGCCCTGGAGAAACGCCATCATCTTAAAAAGAATGAGCCCAGGAAGGCAGTGATTTAGAAGAGGCTGGAGACCGTCAGCCAGGACTGACACATACTTAATGAATTCAACAGACATTCGCTGAACGGGGCTCAGCAGTGAGGGACAAGGAGATCCACTCCAGGCCTTCCCACTGGTCAGCCAGGGATGCTCCAGGATGGAAGGGAGGGGGGCCCCTTCAGATGCTTTTCTAAATCAGGTCAATGTGCCCAACCCCCACAGGCCGAGTGTCTCAGAGGATGTTTATTAAAAATCCTCCCTTTTGGGACACCTGGGTGGCTCAGCAGTTGGGCGTCTGCCTTGGGCTCAGGGCATGATCCCGGGATGCCTGGATCAGTCCCGCATCAGGATCTCTGCAGGGAGCCTGCTCCTCTTCCCTCTTCCTATGTCTCTGCCTCTCTCTCTCTGTGTGTCTCTCATGAATAAATAAATAAAATCTAAAAAAATAAAAATCCTCCCTTTTTTGTCTTCTCTACCCCCACGGCCTAGGGGAGTCAGGAGTGTATCTGGGGTTTTCTGTGTCCTCCACCGTGATAGACACTGGGACTACAGCTCACAGGGAGAGGGGCCTGGTCCCAACTTTGATGATGAATTGTCCCACCAGAGCCAATTCAAATGGCCTGGGTGGATCGTTTGCAGAGCTGGTGTGGGGTCCCTCCTAGTCTTGTTAATTCTCTATACCTTCAGAGATGCCTAACGGGTGTAGGGGCAGGGAACATATGTCAGTTAAAAGCAAATTCACAAGTCCAATAGAATGCTCTCATTCAGAAAATGAAATCATCCATGTGAATTTTCAAATAGCTAGCTAAAAAGCTTCCTGTATTTATCCAAAGACAATATAGATTTGAAAGGATGGAAAAATGGTGCCACCCATCCAGGCCTCGAATGGGTTGCAGGTTGGTGAACTAATGATCTTTTGAGCTGTGCACAACCTCCTCACTTATCCCAGGTGTGCGGTACAACAGACTCACTGTCACAGAGTGGCAACCCTGAAAAAGGTTAGGAAGCCTCACTGGCGGCTCAAGACCCCCACTGTCCAATACCATACATGATCTGAGCCACGTGTCGCTACTGAGCCCTTGAAACGAGGCCAGTCCAGACTGAGATGTGCTCTAAGTTCAAAATATGCAGTGCATTTTGAAGACATTACCAAAAACAAATATAAAATGCATCATTAATAATTTTATATTGATTAGCTGTTGAAATGATAATATTGAGCATATTGGGTTAAGTAAAACATTATTAAAATTAATTTCACCTGCTTTGTTTTTCCTAAGGTGGCTAACTAGAAGATTTTTAATTATACATGTGGCCTCCATCTGGGCTTGCCTTCCATGTCAATTGGACAGCCCTGCTCCGGACGATCCCTACTACTTGAGGGAAAAAGACAAGACTTAGGAGTACTGGCAGGTAGAGATTTAGTGGGGGTTGGGGTCCTGGCCAGGAGATCAGCACTCTGACTGCTTTAAAAACAAATGTTTGTAAGACCCAGAGCTTAAAGGTGCATACCAAGAAATCAAGAGGAGGAGAACGAGGGAGAGGAGAGGGAATAGGAGGGGCAGAGATGGAAGAGGAGGAAAAAACAGCAAAGGAAAGGACCTCTGTCTCGGGCAGTTAGGGCTGCTATAACCAAGCACCAGAGACTGGGCACACTTAAGCAACAGACATTTATTTGTCACAGTTCTAGAGGCTGAGAAGCCCAGGGTCATCGTCCCTGCTGATTTGCTGTCAGGTGAAGGCTGCCTCTTGGCTCATGGTTGGCCATCATCACACCATGTCCTCACATGGTAGGTAGAAGGGGCGAGGAAGCTCTCTGGGATCTCTTATTTAAAAAAACAAGAACACAATCCCTGCCATACACAAATCCCATTGATGTGGGCTGCACCCCCCATCAGGGGCCCTACCTTCTAATACTGTCATCTTGAGAGTTAGGATCTCAACACATAAATTTGGGGAAGACACAAACATTCAGTCTATGACAACCTCTAAAAATGTTTTTTTTATTTTTTATTGGTGTTCAATTTACCAACATACAGAATAACACCCAGTGCTCATCCCATCAAGTGCCCCCCTCAGTGCCTGCCACCCAGTCACCCCCACCCCCCACCCACCTCCCCTTCCACCACCCCTAGTTCGTTTCCCAGAGTTGGGAGTCTCTCATGTTCTGTCTCCCTTTCTGATATTTCCCACTCATTTTTTCTCCTTTACCCTTTATTCCCTGTCGCTATCCTTTATATTCCCCAAATGAATGAGACCATACAATGTTTGTCCTTCTCTGATTGACTTATTTTACTCAGCATAATACCCTCCAGTTCCATCCACGTTGAAGCAAATGGCGGGTATTTGTCGTTTCTAATGGCTGAGGAATATTCCATTGTATACATAGACCACATCTTCTTTATCCATTCATCTTTCGATGGACACCGAGGCTCCTTCCACAGTTTGGCTATTGTGGACATTGCTGCTATAAACATCGGGGTGCAGGTGTCCCAGCATTTCATTGCGTCTATATCTTTGGGGTAAATCCCCAGCAGTGCAATTGCTGGGTCGTAGGGTAGCTTTATTTTTAACTCTTTGAGGAACCTCCACACAGTTTTCCAGAGTGGCTGCACCAGTTCACATTCCCACCAACAGTGCAAGAGGGTTCCCCTTCCTCCACATCCTCGCCAACATTCGTGGTTTCCTGCCTTGTTAATTTTCCCCATTCTCACCGGTGTGAGGTAGGATCTCATTGTGGTTTTCATTTGTATTTCCCTGATGGCCAGTGATGCGGAGCATTTCCTCATGTGCTTGTTGGCCATGTCTAGGTCTTCCTCTGTGAGATTTCTGTACATGTTTTTTGCCCATTTCATGATTGGATTGTTTGTTTCTTTGGTGTTGAGTTTAAGAAGTTCTTTATAATCTTGGAAACTAGCCCTTTATCTGATACGTCATTTGCAAATATCTTCTCCCATTCCGTAAGTTGTCTTTTAGTTGTGTTGACTGTAACTTTTGCTGTGCAGAAGCTTCTTATCTTGATGAAGTCCAAATAGTTCATTTTTGCTTTTGTTTCTCTTGCCTTCATGGATGTATCTTGCAAGAAGTTACTGTGGCCAAGTTCAAAAAGGGTGTTGCCTGTGTTCTCCTCTAGGATTTTGATGGAATCTTGTCTCACATTTAGATCTTTCATCCATTTTGAGTTTATCTTTGTGTCTGGTGTAAGAGAGTGGTCTAGTTTCATTCTCCTGCATGTGGATGTCCAATTTTCCCAGCACCATTTATTGAAGAGACTGTCTTTCTTCCAGTGGATAGTCTTTCCTCCTTTGTCGAATATTAGTTGACCATAAAGTTGAGGGTCCACTTCTGGATTCTCTATTCTGTTCCATGATCTATGTGTCTGTTTTTGTGCCAGTACCACACTGTCTTGATGATCACAGCTTTGTAGTACAACCTGAACTCTGGCATTGTGATGCCCCCAGCTATGGTTTTCTTTTTTAATATTCCCCTGGCTATTTGGGGTATTTTCTGATTCCACACAAATCTTAAAATAAAGGAATTCTATCAAACGTTTAAAGAAGAAACCGTACCTATTCTACTAAAGCTGTTCGGAAAGATAGAAAGAGATGGAATACTTCCAAACTCGTTCTATGAGGCCAGCATCACCTTAATTCCAAAACCAGACAAAGACCCCACCAAAAAGGAGAATTATCGACCAATATCCCTGATGAACATGGATGCAAAAATTCTCAACAAGTACTAGCCAATAGGATACAACAATACATTAAGAAGATTATTCACTATGACCAAGTAGGATTTATCCCCGAAATGCAAGGCTGGTTCAACACTCATAAAACAATCAATGTGATTCATCATATCAGCAAGAGAAAAAACAAGAACCATATGATCCTCTCACTAGATGCAGAGAAAGCATTTGACAAAATACAGCATCCATTCCTGATCAGAACTCTTCAGAGTGTAGGGATAGAAGGAACATTCCTCATCATCTTAAAAGCCATCTATGAACCCACAGCAAATATCATTCTCAATGGAGAAGCACTGGGAGCCTTTCCCCTAAGATCAGGAACAAGACAGGGATGTCCACTCTCACCACTGCTATTCAACATAGTACTAGAAGTCCTAGCCTCAGCAATCAGACAACAAAAAGAAATAAAAGGCATTGGCAAAAAAAGAAGTCAAATTCTCCCTCTTTGCTAATGACATGATACTCTACATAGAAAACCCAAAAGACTCCACCCCAAGTTTGCTAGAACTCATACAGCAATTTGGCAGCGTGGCAGGATACAAAATCAATGCCCAGACATCAGTGGCATTTCTATACACTAACAAGGAGACTGAAGAAAGAGAGATTAAGGAGTCAATCCCATTTACAATTGCACTCAAAAGCATAAGATACCTAGGAATAAACTTAACCAAAGAGATAAAGGATCTATACCCTAAAAACTACAGAACACTTCTGAAAGAAATTGAGGAAGACACAAAGACGGAAAAATATTCCATGCCCATGGATTGGCAGAATTAATATTGTGAAAATGTCAATGTTACCCAGGGCAATTTACACGTTTAATGCAATCCCTATCAAAATACCATGGACTTTCTTCAGAGAGTTGGAACCACCACAGTTTCTAAGCCTCAAGGCTCTATGGGCTTGTTGTAATCTGATTAACCCTGTATCTGTCACCCAATCAGGTTTCTGTCATCTGCTTATCACGCAGGAAAGGAGAAACAGACAGGGACCCAGGCAATTGCCAGACAAGCTCTCCAGTGCCAGGGACCACACACTGAGGGAGTGCCAAGGGCTGAGAGAGATATTTTCTCACTCTGAGTGCTTCCAATTCTCTTTATCCCCAGCCAGTCTACAAGCTCTAGAACATGCAGTATGTCTTTTTTCTTTTGCCTCCATCACTAAGCTTTCATACTCGTAAGATGCTGACTGGAAAAGGTTTGAGTGACATGGTGGCTGTAAAACCAGGTGACAGGGTTCTAATCCCAACCCTGCCACTTAAACCAGCCATTAAGTGGGACCTTGGGCAAGTTTTCGACCTGTCTGTGCCTCAACTTCCACAACTGTCAGAGAAAATAGGGTACGTATTAGAGTCCCTTTATCAAATGAGCGTAACTGTAAAAGTGTTTACTACAGGGCTGGGGCATGTGTTAACAACTCAATAAGTGCTAATGATGGTTATCATGGTCATCATGACAATGGTTACTCCCCAGCCAGTCCTTTATGCTTCCTTATGTTTTCTGATTTTTCTAGCCCACACCACCATCATGGAGAAGTGAGCAAGGGATGTTTGACCAAGTCACAAGGACAGAAGAAGCTAGCTATTTAAGGTTTGGCAGGATGCTATGAATACTAACCTAATATTCCAACTTAGTGTCAGCAGAAACCTCCTGTAGCTGCCAAGACATGTTCAAACCTGACCTGATTAAACAAGACATTTTAAGATGCATGTGAAAAAACAGTACAGTTCTGGATGCATAAGGTATGCAGCAACCAATTAATTGTTTTATTGGTTTGAACTGCTAGACTCATTCTTCTTCAGGGTCTAAGGCAAAAGAAGAGAGTAGAGAGCAGCCTGAGATGCATAATCTAAATGAATAATGTAGTTATTCAACAGAATTTTAGAGAGCAATTAAAAGTCGTGGCCAGGCATTTAAGGAATGGTGAAAATAAACCCAAGATCTCACCGCATGGGGCTTATAATTTAATTATACATGGTCTTCTAATGAAAGAAATGCAAGGTAGAAAGTGTTGCGCCAGATGCAGCCCAAATAAGAGTCCTGTGGAAGGTGAGAAGCAGATGACATCCCAAGTTAATGGGTTAGATCTAGACAAAGGGGCAGGAAAGAAAAGGTATTCCAAGTGGAGGAAAATGCAGAAGCTAAGGATGGAGGTCAGAAAAGATCCAGATATTTATCAGGACATAGATAATTTGGTTTGGCTGGAGGTAGACTATGAATGGGAGAAATCTGGAAAGAAAACTGGAAAATGGGCTTGGATCACATCATAGATAGTCTTAAATATAAGTTAACAGTTCAGGTTTTTATTCTGTCAACAGTGAAGACTTTTGAAAGGTTTTATCAAGGAAATGACATAATGAGGAAGATTTAATCCAGTGGAAAGGGGTAGCACGAATTGACATGGGAGAGAACAGCTGGAAAGCTATAGATGAGGTCCACAGCAGGCTGCCCCCAAAATGTACCACTCTGACCCTCCTCTGTACCCCCAAAATCAGGAAATAAATTTTTCATGTGATGGGTACACTCTCTGCAGCTGGAGAATAGAAGGCATCCTTATCACCACAAATGGAAAATTCAGGGCGGAGAAGTATAAACAAACCTTGTTACTGTTTCATTAATTTGCCACCCCAGCCCAAACGTCTTTGTCTTATCAACTCTTCACAAATCTCCTCATCTAAAAGATGAGGTCACTGATTTGGTCACTTAGTCTGAGTCTCATATTTCGATGAGCTCCTTGTACATTGGAAATTAAAATTTGCTTTTTTCTCCTGTTGATCCGTCTCGTTCAAATTTAATTATTTGACCAGCCAAAGAATCTAGAAGGGAGAAAGAGAAAGTTGTAATAGCCAAGAGGTGACGAAAGCTTAATCACCAATGGCGCTGGCAGGAATAGAATGAAATTCAAGCAAGGGCCTCTGCCCTCTGATGGGGTGGACAAGGCAGAAAAAGCCAAAGATTATACAGGAGGAAGAAGAAGAAAAGGAAGAGGAGAAGGAGGAGGGGGAAGGGAGACAAGGAAAGAGAGGAAGAGGAGGAGGAGGAGGAGGAAACAGGCAACAAGGGTGGAGGAGGTACTTTTCAAAGGAAACGTGAATTCGATTTAGATTTATAGCCTGGCTGTCAGCCAAAGGATTTACCTGTCGGGCAGGCAGTTAATTCAGGATTGGCAAGAGGTCTGGGCTGCAGGCAGATTTATGAGTCATGCGCGCAATTAGCAATCAGAGCCATGAGACTGGATCAAACTCACCAAAGTGTGAGACTCCACAGAGAGGGAAGAAAGAGGAAGGTGTAGAAGGGGAGGAGAGAGAGGGAAAGAGAGAAAACTAACAGGAAGGAGAAGGAGAGGCAGGAGCGGGTCAGCCGTCCTGGGGAAGGAGTCCCCCGTAGCCGGCGGGGCGCGGGGCTCTGTGCATCCCACGCGCCGGCCCTTACCCCACGCCCCCCCGCCCCTCCCCCGCGCACACCCTGCCTCTACGGGTCCAGACCACGGGATCCTAACCCCCCCATGGGTGAAGTCGCTGCAGGCCGCGGGAGGCCCTGTTAACGCCCCCCCCCCACCCAGGGGTGCACCTCTCCGCGGCTCCCGGGGTCCCCGGCTCTCAGCACACCCGCAGGGCGACCGCAATGGCGAACGGCCTTTCGGACCAGGTGCACCCGGTGCCCAAAGCCCGCACCCCGCCACCCGCCCTGGAACGTCCGTGCGCTGCACCACCCGGGCGGCGGCCGACGGAAGGGGCGCGCCACGCACCTCCTGCCGCAGGGGACCGGGAGGGGAGGGGAGAGGGAAGGGGAGCCCCGAGAGCCCCGAGGCCACCACTGCGCCGGCGCCGGGCGGGGCGGGGCGGCGCCCGCACGTGCAGGCCCAGCGGCGGCCACATGCACCTGCTGCGCCACGTGCGCGGGACCGGCCGGTGGGCTCGCACCACTCCCCGCCCCCCGCCGTTGGCCCCACGGGTCCAGGTTGTCTGCCTGCCAGGGACCCGAGCAGGTGACCACACAGGTCCTGCGGCGCCCACATGCACCTGCTGAGCCACGTGTGCGCCAGACCCGGAGGTTAGGCTCGCACCCCCCCACCGTCCCCCGCCGTTGGCCCTGCAGGCCGCCTCGTCGCCACGTGGGTCCCCACCCCTAGGCACCGGGGACCGGAGCGGGCGACCACGCAGGGCCGCGGCCACCCGGTCAGTGCCGCCGTCAGCACGACCCTGTGACGAGCCCCTCGCCCCGCGCCCCGGGGCCGCCGCAGGGCCGAAGGGTGGCGCCCGGCTGGAGCAGAGCCCTTGAGCTCGCGATGTTCAGGCCTTTGGGGCTGTTTCCTGCAGTAGATTCCGTGTCTCCTGGAAAGCGCGGGGTCGGAACAGAAACGGAGAACGGTTCGGCCAGGCCCCAAGGGAATCCCGGTGCGTAAAGTTCCTGCAACCGCTTCAGACGCCTTGACGCTCCTTGAACCCATTTGTCAAACTTTCCAAAATTCAGAGAAATTCGTTTGTGCCTCAACGATGCGAATGTAATGGATGTACACCCTGCTTTCAAGAAATGGCTTTCTTCCTTCTTCCTCTAGTGCCTGCTCGGTGCAGGTAAGAGAATTTAATTGGAACGGACCCTGGTTTCCTAAGTGTAGGAAAGGTGTGTGTCTCCCCTTGCGACTGAACAAGGACACAGGCGTGCGTTTGAGGATGTTACCCCCAGTGGCCTGGCCTCCCTGAGAATACTGGGCCGCGCATTTCACTATTGCAGAAGGGCTGTCCTCGTTTCCAGGGTGTTGGTTTGCTATGCCCTGGGCAGAACAAGGTCGTGGGCTGGACGAGGAAATCCGTGAAGAAAGACCCAGAAGGAATAGCCTGGAGTGCTGTGGAGCTGCCCAGGAGGGTGAGTACAGTTGGTGCGCACTGGTTGAGCCAATTTGTCCCTTCAGTTGTCAGCTCTGTTTTTGTAGTTCAAGACCCTGACCCACCGGGCAGATCTGCGTGCGTGCCGCTCTGGAGAGCCAGTATTCCCATCACATTCGCCCTCTTTCCAGGCCAGCAGGTATTGAACTTGGACAGCAAAATTCTGATCTTTGTGTGTCTCCTAGAAACTTTCTGTATAGACCACCGGAGAGAAACCACCAATGATTATCATCTACAGGATGTGGAAAGCTGAGAGGCTCCTCAGCTGGAACTTTGCAAACTTGTTATGCCTGGTTTTGTTTTGTTTTGTTTTTTTTTTGTTTTGTTTTGTTTTTTAATTCATGAGAGATACACAGAGAGAGGCAGAGACACAGGCAGAGGGAGAAGCAGGCTCCATGCGGGATTCGATCCTGGGTCTCCAGGATCCCACCCTGGACTGAAGGCAGCGCTAAACTGCTGAGCCACCCTGGCTGTCCAGTTATGCCTGTCTTAAATTTAATGACGCCACCGGTCTAAGCTTAGATGACAGTGAAAAAAACCCTCACTGAATGGCTTTTCTTTGTCACGCTGCTTTTGCCTATATAAAGCAAAGATTTAAAGTCGAGAAAATGTCTTTTTTAAAACTATTCTATGAAGGCATCATCTTGTGCTTTGGGTTTATAATGGACAGACAAGCACTGAAAAATTTCAGGAAATTCTGTGCAATACTACAAATTAACTTTTTAGATAAATTTTGACCCTATGAAATATTAGTAAATTCTAGTTACCCATCTGTAAGTCTTCCCTTATTTTAATAAAAGATTGGTAAAGGAAAAATTTGATAGTCTAAAGATAAATTGATTTACTTGTGTTTAGCTCTTCTCATCTATTCCATACTGAATCCTCCTTCAGTTTCCATATCCCGCCAGTGACTACTTGTTTTTAAAGGCTGCATTTGTTTTTGGTTTTTTGGAAGCCAAAAAGATGAGCTTTTTTAAAAGCTTAAGATAACTTTATGCTAATTGACTTTGCTTTTACTCCTTATAGGAAAAAAATAACTGAATTTTATTTATTTTTAAAGATTCATTTATGAGAGAGAGAGAGAGAGAGATGGAGAGCACACACTCAAGTGGGGAGAGGGGCAGAGGGAGAGGAAGACAAACTCCTGGCTGAGCCCAGAGCCCACCTTGGGGCGGATCTTATGAACCTGATCATGACCTGAGCCAAAACCAAGAGTCAGACACTTAACTGATTTGAGCCATCCAGGCACCCCCAAATAACTGAATATTATATTCATTAATATTATATTAATTATATTAAGTTATTACATAATTTGCAAACAAGCACATGAGAAAATAAAAATCACAAGATTTGATGATGCTTTTCCTTTGTTTTATATACTAGTTTTAAAATAGGCTCTACACATTTTTAATAATCAGTATGGGCAAATCTGTTGCACCTGAAGAGTGTTCTCTGTCCTTCATAATTATGTTTTTTGTTTAAATTTTGATAAAAGTCAATAATTTTTTAAACTTAAAGAATTTAAGAATTTAAACTCAAATTCTGCTTCTGAAGTGATTGCGGTTTCCTCATGTTAATAAGAACCTCATATAGGGCAGCCCTGGTGGTTCAGAGGTTTAGCGCCGCCTTCAGCCCAGGGCCTGATCCTGGAGACCCGGGACTGAGTCCCATGTCAGGCTCCCTGCATGGAGCCTGCTTCTCCCTCTGCCTGTGTCTCTGCCTCTCTCTCTCTCTCTCTCTCTCTCTGTCTCTCTGTGTGTGTCTCTCATGAATAAATAAAATCTTTTTTTAAAAAAAGAACCTCATATAAGTTGATACTAATGTCAAAAGATCTAAAATAAAAAATCAGATTTTAAATAAGTATATTTGTTGTGATTTGAGCATATTGATTCCCTAACTTTACTGCTATATTGAAAAACTATTTTTAGCTAGAGTAAGTATAGTTTACATTTAATCTCTGCTGTATAGTATGTCAAATAATTAGGAATCCTAATTTATCCACAAAAATAATGAATACCTGTTTAGAAAGAGAGAAAATAAACTTAAACAAGTTAAATATTTTTTGAGAAATAGATCAATGTTTAAAAAGAGAAATTTTGCTGGTAATTAATTATATAGTGGATTGTTTTAAAAGTTTTTGCTCCTTTTAAATCATATTCTTTGTCTTCTGAATTTTTCTTTTAGATTCCGTGAATTGATTCTAAATGTTTATTACCTAATATTTGGGGCTTGAGAACAAAAGTTGATTTTATGAATGATTTTAAACACTGGGAAGGTAATTAGTATAAACATCTTTATCTCAAATATATGTAAAATTAGGGCCACTCATAAATATTTGTTTTTCATATTTACACAATTTTTCACATTTACATATTTTTAAAAATGTAATCTTCATATAGTTATTACGTGTTAGCATTTACGTTCCTAGAGCTTCAACAAAGCATGGTGTTTAGTACAATTTTTTTCCCAATTGTGCATAGTATTTGCATGCTGATGTTATAAAGAAAATGAGAACTTACACCATAACATTTCTATTCTTAGAAAAATGGGAGAACAGAAAGGGTTTTGTTGTTTCCTTACCACTTGTGGAGTTTCTTATTTAAGATGCTACGGCTAAAATAGTTCTTATTGAGCTTTTATCATTAGTCTATTAAATACTAGAGCATAAGTGATAACCCATGGTGACTAAAAAAACAAGGTCTTGTTTATTTTAATGCACAGGTTGACAATTCACTTGACGTTCTAGAGCTGTCATTTATTAAAGAATCATTAATTCAGTCAATTAAATGTTGGATAAAACAGTTACCTCCTAAGATGATTTTTGGAGAGGAATGTGAAGGAACTGTGGAAATAATTAAAATAAAACCTATGGAAATATTTGTCATCATAAACTTCAGTGTAGTAATGTTTAGCTTTATTCTGTTCATTGAATCTTTTTCCCTAACATGGGTGCCTAAAATGAAGATTGGTTGTATTTACTACTAAAATAGATGTACTATGTTAAGGTGAGAATGGCCAAATAATCACAGCCAGGATACTTATAGGTTAAGTTCAAAAGGCATTACCACATAATATTTTTAGTATCCAAAGCATATTCAAAAAATCTCCAGTCAGGAGTATTCTAACATAAATGTTCAAATACCAAACAGTACAGAACATCAGACTTCTTCTCCTCCAATTGTTATATACACAAACAAGCTGATTTTGCAAATGGCATTGCCATACACCCACTCAACTCATTAAGTCCTTTTTGAATTCCCACTCATTCCTTTACACCCTTTTCTTTTGGGGTCCTCTTCTACATCCATCATCTCCAGCACTAGGGCAGCTCGTACGCAGGTTATGTGAAGGGTGAAAAGGATAGCAAGGTAAAGCAGGAGTTTGAACTTAGGGAGACAGTTTACATATGATGGAGGTTGCCAGTAGTTTTTGTTGGAAATATAACAAGGAAAACAGCAACAAATATAATAATTACCAGTATTTTCATGCCTCTTTCCAGTTTACAAAGCCCTTAAATCCTGTATATAGAAATCTTCATTATTTTTAATGGCTAAATTGTTTTCCATGGTACCGACATATCATGGCCAGCTATTTTTTTCATTGAAGTACATTTGTCCTAAATTTTTAGTAGTATAAGCAATGCAAATCTATAGGCATAAAGTTGACAATAATGGTTATATTCTAGTTCTTATTCCTAATTTTGTTTATTTGAATTTTCTCATTTTAAAGGACACTTATAAGATATTTAAATTATTAGATTTTCAAAAAAAGGTTTTGGTTTTATTTATCAATTCTACTCTTCTTGTTTTCTAAATATTTTTTCAGTTTTTGTTACCTATACCTATATCTACTTCCTCTTGGTTTATTTTTCTTTTCTACTCTTTTTTGAGTTGAAAATTTAGTTCATTTTTAATTAGTTTAAAAATAAAAACATTTAAAGTTAAATTTCTCTCTGAATGTAGTTTAGTTGTATCTCATAGATATTGATATATAACTTTTGCATTGTTGTTTATTAAGTCTGTATTTTCTGTTTTTATTCCTTCTTTGAACCCAAGTATTTAAAATTTAAATTTTATCTGTGGCTAGACATCTTTTTTTAATCTTTAATTTTCAGTTTGATAGCATTGTGATCACAAATGATTGTTTAAACGGAAAATGAGTAGAAAATGAAATACGGAACAGACTGGGTGGTGGGGAGGACAAAAGCATGAGCTATAGCATTAGTGAGAAGAGAAAAATAAAACAAGGCACATAAATAAGAAAATGAATTAAAAGGGCCCAAGGCAGAGCAGAGGACTGAATTTGAGAGTTACTGGCATGGTAGTAGGTTTGTATTGTTGTATGGGGCACATGATGCACGATGGTGTTAGACCAGAAAGATAAAAGGAGGAAGTATATGGGAAGAAATGCACAGGAAAGACAATCCTCTGAGAAAATCCAGCTGTTCCTTGGTTGTGATGGCACATGGAAGCCCAGCAAAAAATGCCTGGATACCACTTGATATGCTCTGATGGCCTAAACATTAAGACTTAAAACAGTAACTCTTCTGCATCATCCCTTGATCTTTTAGCTTCTTGGGTGAATTTAATTATTTCTATATCTTCTATTAAATTGGCAGAATGGACTTCAACACAGAAAATGAGCCAGGAACCCAAATTGAGGAACCCATCCCACTTGTGTTATTTTCTTCATTCAGTCTTTTTTGAGTTCCTATTATGGCCAGGACTGTGCCATATGAAAAACACAAAAGATTAGCATCAAATTCCAAACATCTGTCTTATTTTCAGCCCATATCTGTATGCCAGTTCTTTTTGCTGAGCAGAAAGCAGGTTATTCCATTTGAGAAAGAGCAACTGGCCAAGGCAACAGTAACTTCCCAGCCAGAGAAGAATTCCATACACCCACCGCCTCCCTACAGTACTGCAGTCACCAGGGGAGCAGGACAGGAGATGGGTTCCCTGAGCCACTCCCTAATGATTTCTCTCATTGAAAGGTTTGATTAATGAAGCCACCCAGAAATACCATAGCATTCACAAGTCCCTAGGAAGGCCCTGGTTCTTAGTAGTGACCAGCCAGGACTCTGGAGCCAGGCTGCCTAGGTTGAATCCTAGCTGTACTATTTATTAGTTAGGTTGACTAACTTGGGCAAGTTAGTTAAACTCTCGAGCCTTGGTTTTTCTGTATAAATGGACATTATAAAAGTCCTTGCCTCCTTAATTTGGTTTGAGGATTAAATGGCCTAATACTTAGAACAGTGCCCAGCACATATTAAGCACTCAATAAAAATGAACTCTTATTGTTATTCCAGAATGCAGATGCCCTCACCTCTGCGCAGTCATGGAGACCATGCCGGTCCTGCAGAGAGAATGAAGCTACCAAATAGAACACAGATACAGGACACTCAAGTTAAACAAAACCAGAGCGGCATGAAGTCCTTCTCATTAGAAAGTCAAACAGATGTCCAGAAAGCTGCAAAGCAAATTGGAGAGATGCCAGGACTTCAGTAGAAATCACAGATGAAGATTTCATACTTCATGACTTTTCTTTAAGCAGGTGCAAAAGCAGAAACCTGAAGAACTGTCTGCGATGAGCACTAAGAATCCTGAAATAGAATGGGACTCATAGAAGGACAAGAACAACATAGACCAACCAGAGGAGGATCCAGAAGGAATACATATTATTCTCAGCCACACTGCCTAGGCTTATCATCAGTTCTTTAGTGAGGAAGAACAAGAAACCAATAGCAGACACACCCTAAAATCTTTACTATAAAGATCTCATGATAGTATGTATTCAGTCATTCTTTAAAAAAAAAAAAGAAAGAAAGAAAAAAAAATCTTTGTAAGTGCCAGACATTGGAGACATATGGTTAACAAGACAAATATAGACCCTGGCCACATGGGGCTTATTATCCAATAGGAGAGACTGGCATTACAGCAATTACACAAATGTCATTGCAAGTTTTGATAAGTGCTCCAAAGAAATACGAAGTATCGGGGGGGGGGGGCGCGGAGGGGGGTCAGACAACTTCCTGAGAGAGCAACAGTAGGGCCATGCCCTGAATGATAAGAAGGCATTACTGGGAGAGAACTGTAGCAGATGGTGCCAGGAAATAACATGCTGAAGGGTTCTGGGAGGGAAAATGAGGCATGTGGCCCAAGAACTGGGGTGCCTGTGCTAGGAATATCCTCAGTGGGATGGAGAGTCTGCGTGGGGCAGCGCCAGACCCTCAGACCATGTGGGCCATGTTAGCATCTTTGTTTTTTTCCAAATATAGGGCAACTCACTGAAGGACTAGGCACACACAATTGACGTTGACCTATTCATATTTGTATTTTTAATGGATCATTCCAGTTGCACTGTGGAAAACAAGTTTGAGGGACTAGAAGGGAAAAGGAAGTCCATTTGGAAGGCTTTTGGCCTGGCCACTAGAGTCAAGGCTCTGGTGAGCACAACCAGGTAACGGAGGACCCTTTGCTGTGTGGAGTCCTAAAAGGCCCACATCTCTCCAGGTATGCTGCAGAGTGGCTCACAAATTCTAGGAGTCCATATGAGGTAGAGCTGCTCAAGCAGCAAAGCTTTCATTTGGATTAAATTTAGTTGAATGAAAAGGAGTCAGGAGTAACATTTAGTCATATAGAAGTTTGTGAAAAGAATGGGTTTGACCCACTGAAGTAAGCAGCTGGGAATGTGGGCAGGGACATGATTGTGCCTGCGTGCCAGAGTTTAAAGACGTCCCCTGGATGCGGGACGATTGAACCATGCATAGATAGAGCAGTTAGGTGAAGATCAAATTACTGTACAGACTTCTATCAAAAGCAAAGTTGGAGAATTTGGTTTAGGTCTGTGGACAAAGTATTGCAAATATTTCAGTCCTGAATTCAACCTGCCCCGATGGATCTTAGTAAGCCCTGCGATCGGAGGAGGTGGTGCAGGATGGAACCTGTTTGGGAGCTTTTTGCCTTTGTGGGATCCTTCCTCCCTTAAATAGCAATAATTGTGTTTTACAACTGCATTGGTACAAAAATACAATCCAGCCTCATTTATATTCATTTTTCTCTTCTGATTTTAAAAGGAAAACATTTTCATGGACCCCTAAACTGGGGTAATCAGCCCACCAGAGGTCAGAACCCAGGAATTGCAGGTGGGTGAGTCCTGAGAGAGAAAAGGGGGACTTGAGCTGGAAAGTGCCAATAACAGGTAGTGTTACCCTCATTGGGTCCACCCCATGGAACCTGCCTGCTTGTCCCTCCAACAAAGTACACTAGGATCCAAATAAATGTTCCGGTTCTGGATGGCTGGATTTTCATACTGACAGATTTCTTGTGCCCACTATCTGTGTACCAAGCAGCACTAAGAAATACAGTCTGGTAACCAAAAGTAATGTTAATATGTGTTCCAATCTTCATGTCTCTTGAAGAATGTTCATTGAAATCTGTAACTCCTCACAACACTTCTAGAAAGCCTATTTCTTCCTAATTCTCCCAAGCCCCGCAACTGGTCTTTCTCCAAAACACATCAAATTCTCTCCCTGGTGGGGCTTGTCCGCCTTCCCCAACTCTGAATCTTCCTTTTGTTTCCTCCACACTGTTTCTCAGCTTGTTCTTCCAAAACAAACCACCAGAGCAGCAGGGAGGAAAAATGCCCCTCCCTGGAGAAGCAGCTAGAAGGAAGGAGTGAAGACACACCTACCTCGTCAGTCTCTGCCCTGCCACAACCGCAAAAGCTAAAAGCCTTGGAAAATGACCCATTTTGTTACATCAGTGTGGAACGTACCAACAGAAATGCCCTTTGTGGACACCAGCTGTCTGCAGATATGCAGGTGAGCATGGGCCTACGCTGAAGTGCCCGCAGAAGCCTGCTCTCTCGGCTCTCTCACGTCCAGGGACAACTGCTGCAGAAGCCCACGTTTTACAGGAAGAAGGCAGGGGCAACGTTACCCAGCCCTCCATGGGAAAGTCTTAGTTCCTGGAGTAGATCACTGCATGGCCCAAGAGTGCTGTGGAACTCCGGGCTAGCTGTTTGGTGATGGAACTGAGGACTCCGTTTCATAGATAACCCAGAATTCAAAATCCAAATGGAGTACAGATTGTAAATTATAGACAAAATCTGTGGGAATTTGGGAGGAGGGCAGTATCTGTTGAGACCATTTAGTACCTAAGAGCCATATTTCTGTCTGTGTTTGATTTGTTACTGGTACTTTCCAACTGGAGAAGGCAATTCCAGGATGAGGTCTCCAGGTCTGCAAAGCAGCTGAGCTCTGAACACGGCCTGGGTCTCCAGGGAGGAGGAGACTTCCCACCCAGACAATGAGCGGTCCATAGTTCTACGTCTCTAAGCAAGCAATCCAAGCCTACTTGTCCATTTTCACGTAGTACAAGTGACTACCGCTATGTTGTTACAAGCTTAAAGAACCCTAGGTCTCTGGAAGGATCTCTGTGCTGTTAAATCTCTAACAGCTCGTATTCCAGATATACACATTTCTATTCACCAGGGAGATGCTGCAGCTCCACCTGCTTGAGGGGAGGAAAAAAGTTAATATAGCCTGGAATTGCCAATACACCTCAGGAGGGTCATACTGGGTCTTCCTATCAAGCGTGTCCCATCAGTGATAAAACTGAGACAAGCCAACTGGTGGCTGGAAGGCACCCAGAGTCAGGCCTTACAGTTTTTGAAAAATTGATGGATAAAAGCCAAAGGAAATTGCACTGGCTCTTAAAAGCTGCAATGTTCTGCAGTGGAAACCTTATTACTCAGGGTAAAATATCTAACATTCCAGGGAAACAGAATTACTCTCTATCTCACCAGGGAGTTGAGGAAACAAGTGTGTGAAATTATAGATGGATAGAATTGACAGGGCACAGACCCAGATGTACAAAACGTGCGACTGTATCTTCCCCCTGGTGCTTCAGAGCCCTCATTTAAAATGGAGAGTTTTATTCCTACTTCAAACATTATCATGCAGATTAAATGTGCTAAAATAGGGAAGCATTTCACAATATAGAGATGGAGATAGATACAGATGTATTGATACAGACTTAAATTTTATCTCAAGCTCCATTCCACCTGGCCGCAGAAATTCAGTCCCACTCACTTAGAGGAACCCCCTTAGTACAGAGTTCCTATAGTAGATTGAGGCCAGTGGCACGGGAAGAGGACACTTGCCCCTGGCATCCCTGGCCACAGCATCACCTGCCTTTGTTCCTGGTGTCTCTGCCAAGAGTTTCAAGGGCTGGTTTGAGCCTACGCTAGATTTTTTTTTCTTTTCATGCCTGCCATAAGGACCCACTCTGAAGGTCAGGAATGTGAAATGTCCTTACTTAGACCTGAAGAATGGGGAAAGGAATGGCCAATGGCCAGGAGGAAGCATATCAGCCAATATTTCAAAGTATCTTTCCACAAGAAATGTGACTTTTTTCCTGATACTTTACAGTTCCCACGGAGTATGTTTACATCATCTATGAGCTGATGACTCTTAATTTGCTTCTTCAGTCTGGACTTCTCTGACCTGTGGATTCCTATATCCAACTGACATGTGCACTTGGAAGTCCAATTAAGCAACTCAAACTGAAGACACCCTGTTGGTTCTACCTCCAAAATTCATATCAATTTGTCCTGTTCTCTCTGCCTCTGCTGCCACCACCATAAACCCATCAACTTCTAATGGGAAACAGGGAAATGGCTTCAGAGCTGGTCTCCATGCTACCCTGTTACCAGCAATAACTCATTCTCTGTAGAGTGGAATGATGTAATACAAATCACATCATATTACATCTTGGCTCAAAGCTCTCTGGCGGCGTCCCTTCCCACCTAGAAACCTGCAGACTCCCTTGTCCTAGCCCCTACCATTTCTCTGACCTCCCTTCATTCCCCCATTGTCCTACCATCCACACTCCACCACACTGGCCTTCTAACATGCCAACCTCAGTTCTTTCTCCGGGCCACTTGAGCCCCTTTTCCCATGCAGTCTCACCGTGGGCCTGCCCGTAGGACTCAGGTCAAATGTACTCCAGCACTGACTACCCTAAACTAGTCTCCTAAGTCACTTTGTATCACCTTAGCCTGTTCGTCACATTGCCCATCATCTCCTGAATTTACCTTGTGTCCCTAGTTTATTGTCCACCCCATTAGAAACACATGTCATTTTATCTAATACTTTAAGATTCCCACAGAACACACACACCCTTCCCCTCCATGAGAAGAGTGGTCTTGTCAGGCACACAGATATTTTTGAATGAATGATATTTGATACTCCTATTCCTGTCATTCATACCCATGCAATTCATGTATAAGAATAAAACTACTTGTAAATCGCTGAAACAATATGCAGTATCAGACTTCCTTGACTTTACACAAATGGTTCCCTAGGCTAGACATGTCCTTTCTTTGTTATTCTGATAAACTCTCATTGATCCTTCGAACCCCTGTTTGGGTAGGGAGCACTCAGAGAGGATGAGAATGGGAATTGTGGAGGCAGGCAGGGGAGCGTGTAGCCACACTGCTCTGTTGGTGAAGACAGAGCTTGGATCTTGAAGGAAGACTGGATTGGAGTCTCTGAAGTGAATCTCTGCCCAAACTTGAGTCTTCCTTCTCCTCAAGATAAAAAGTGAAGAAGGCAATTTTGAATATCCAACAACCCACTTAACCATTTCCATTTGCATGTTTTTTAGGCTTTCCAAACTTAACATGTCCAAATAGAACTTATGATGGATAGCCCCATCCACCTGGTCAACCCGAAAGCTGTGGAGACCACCTTGACTCTGCTCCCCACCCCAACACCTCACATCCAGTCTGTCAGCAAATCTGACCCCTTCTTACCCATGTCCCCACTGTCACTCTTGTCCTAGCCTCATCAGCTCTTCACTGTGCCACTGTCTGACTTAGAATCATCTCTCTTCTCCCACTCTGGCTCCCACCTTTCATTCTCTGCAAAACAGCCAAAGCAGTCTTTTTAAAACTTAAACTGGTTTCTGTCACCCCTGTCAAAACCCTCCAATGTCTTCCATCTTATTGAGAAGACTCAGCATAACCCTTAATATACCTGCAAGACCTCCCTACATACTCTGGAGTGCCTACTCCTCCATCCTCATTTTCTACCAGGATTCCATCTCGAGCATGGAATCTAGAGAGCTCTAGAGAATCTGGAGCAACTCCGTCATCCCTTGCCTGTGTGACACTGGGCAAGTAGTTTAATATCTGTGCTTCCATTCTTTGGTCTCTAAAGCTGTTGAAGGATTAAATGAGTTCTGTGAACAGACTGGTGCATGGCAAGCCTCCGTACATGTTTATGGTTTTAGGTAGTTTGATGTCATTAAATTGATGAAATTTGAAGAAACAAGGTGAGTACCAAAAAAAAGATTAAAGAAAGAGAATATACTTGCAGATTGTTATAATTGAGTCTTTAAAAACACATTTTAAGAAGTCTTTAGTTACACGTGTGATGAAATCCTCCCATTACACAGGAAAAATCAAAGTTTTATGAGTTTTGATAGCACTGTATTGATTGACGATTTGGCCAGATAACAGCCTGTTTAAAACACAATTTTTACTATTAGTCACAATCTTAAAATACATGTCCCTGGGGAAACCAGTCAGACTCCAAAAGGGACAAAGACACTGGCTTGATTTGTAAGAAAGGAGGAGACAGGGCTCTGCCAAGAACCATTCCAAGTCTCTGTGGGCAGGGCAAGCAGAGAGCCGTGGTTGGTCCTCCTCATGTGGCAGTGTGGCTATAAATCACCCCAGGTCAGCCTGCTGCTAACAAGGCTGATAGTTATCCAGGTGTTTGCTCTGACATAGCTACTCTTTAGAAAAAAACAAACCTCTATTCTTGTGGAGACATTTTTTTTTCCTGGTATGATGGCTTCTGTTCCCAATTCTGATGAACTGATTTTTTTTGTGAATGGAAGAAAGGTAAGTTTATGAGATGATTACTGTGATTTTGGACATACCAGGGACAAAAGCCAAGCTAACTTTTTTTTTTCACTGCAATGCCACTTGCTATGTCTTTATCCTCACTCCTCTAAGTCATATATAGTAGTATGAACTTGAATATTGATCATTAGTTCAAGGTTTGGTGCGAAGTATTAAGGCATGGGGGCCTTTGCTTGCTCTTTGCTTCTCTTTTGGAATCAGTAAGGAACTCCCATTTTCTTTGTTATATTACGACCAAAGTCTGGCACAGGTATGAAAAATTGTCATCCCTCCCTTTTTTTGGATATTAACTGTACTTGAGTTCACCAATGCTATTTTAATAGAAGGCATATATGACATTGAGGACAATAGTAGCAAAGAATGATTTTGATTTTGTTTTGCCTTAATCTCCTCACATTGAGCAATTAACCCAGAGGTTAGCATCTCTGTCTAAAATATGGAGTAATAAGTAAGCTACCTTCTCCACTTCCAAAGAGATGTGGCAACTCTAATGCTTAGCCAATGCCAGTTGTTCTCAACCTTGTACTTTAATGTGCAAGATGAATAAATGAAAAGTTTGAGGTGCTTTGGGACAATTAGAGAAAAAAACTAGTAAAGTATTAAAATGAAAAATTGCTTTGGACAGTAATTTGGTGTTAATGCTTTTGCTTCTTAAGCTTCAGTTGTTTTAGATTACTGATATTCTTCCCTAAAGGAAGAAACACAACTTTAATCAAGGCAAAATTTCTTGGGATTTTTGCCTGTCAGACAGCAGGAAAACATCATTTTTAGGAAGCCTATGAACTAAACAACAGCTTAAGAGGGGGGGAAAAAAAAGAACAAAGAAGAAGTCTGGGTTTAGCAATAATATTTACCAGTAGGCCAGGATCTTGAATGACCTGAAGCCAACTGGAACATCAAAGAACTAATTGCTGAGTAACAATTTGTAGTCATTCAAAAGCTAAGAACTTTTCTGAATACAAGAAAAATGGGCTTTGCTGCTTTTCCCTTGTTGGCGAATAAAATCATTTCTCCCTTAATATCACATTAGAATGATTATTCCCTCTCCAGGTCTCCAATCTTTTGAAATCACAGCTGATATTTTATTGTTTTTACCCTTCACTGTCTTACAAATTTCTAAGACAAGTTGCAGATGGCCAAAGAAGGGGAAGTTATATACCTCTTTGAAGGAACTGGTTTTGTTGTTATTTTTGTAGTGGTTTTTCCTTTCTTTAGACCCAGGGGCACAGAGTTGAGCAAAGCACACTCATCTGGCAGTGGCACACCATCATCACAGTCTGGACAAGTCTCCTCTTTTGCTTTATGTTATTTCATTTTTGTTCTTTTTATAGCCTATCTTCTCTTTATCTCCTTCCCCCATAAGCATCCACTCTTGTGCATTTTACTTATATATCCTTCCCGTCTATTTTCCACACGGCTATTTAGAAATATAGATATATCTTTGAAATATATAGTATTTGGCCTGCATGGTGTCGTGCATGAGTGTATGTGTGTGGGGGTGTGTTCTTAACAAGTGCGATTGTGACTTACACATTCCCTTTTGTGACTCACCTCTGTTCTTGAGATTTATGCAAGTTGTTCTTTGAAAACCTGTTACTTCTGCCTAGTAATTCTCCAGGGTGCACACATCCTTCATTCTATTTATCCAGGACCCTACGATAGACACACAGGATGCTTCCAATTCCCCACTACCCCTAAGAAACGCTGCAGTGAACATCCTATGATGTGTCTCCTCACCAACACTGGCAAGAGAATCTCTTAAGTGATATTGTACGATGCCAGTGTCATAGGTCCTGCCAGGTAGCTTTCCAGAATCCTGCACAAATTACTTTTTCCATAATTCATTGCATGACAGGTGCCAGTAGATAATTTGCCAATTTTTAATGTGCCAAACTTGTTCTAATCAAACTGCCTAAGTTTTGCTAATTTAATGGGTGTGGTATCTTCAGGGGTTTTGCTTGCATCTCTCTAGTTAT
Source organism: Nyctereutes procyonoides (assembly GCF_905146905.1). NCBI lineage: Eukaryota > Metazoa > Chordata > Mammalia > Carnivora > Canidae > Nyctereutes > Nyctereutes procyonoides. The sequence goes on from NW_026575132.1 coordinate 9,853,984, forward strand.
TGGTGAGGTTTCTCCTCTTTTTATATACTTACTAAACAGATATTTATTTCCTAAGTGTCTATAAATTACTGGAGGAAAAAGGATGTGCCCATACAGTTTTGTGAGTGCAGCTCTTGGTAGGACCAGTATTTCTTGTATGATTACTGAAATTTTTTTTTTTTTAATGACTGGGAGTCCTGTATATTTGATACGTCAGAATTGCAGTTGGCAACCTTTAACTAATTCCCCAAAATCTAATCTTGCCCTTCTTTTCTTCCTTTGGAAACTGAGGCCATGTCATGTGATTTAAGGAGACAGCATTAAATCAGTGTTGTACTCATCAGGCAGCTAAAGTGGTTGGGAAGTTTCACTATTTACCTGGAATGTTGTCTCAGGTATATCAATGTCTTTATAGCATAGAGTAGTGTCATCAGGCCGTGTTTCCCCCGTTATAGGGGAAGCAGGAGGAAGTTACAGTAGTCCTGGCTTGCACACTGTCACTCCCTACCCGCTCTCTTGTTCCCACCTTTGGAAATAATTTCCAAGGCCACACAATTAGAGTGTTAAAGCAAATCTAACTATAACGCCTTGTTTCTGAGATGCCACTAAGCCTCCTCCTCACATTAAGATTCCAAGTGGAGAGGTGATGAGCTCATCTCTGGCTGAGTAAAGGAGTTTGGGAAGTAGGAGGCAGCATATGAATAATGTGGTTTGTTGCCTTTTTCTGGGATGATAAAAGTAAAAACACTTTTAGTGGAATAATGTCCTTTGCGTCTGGGTTCATCGCTGCGCTTCCTTGCAAGTTTCTCTCCCATTCTAAGCTTGCCTGACTATCCCTAGGAGAAGAACTGTCTGGGCCAAGGAGAGCAGACCGTTTCCATCTCATGTGCCAGTCTCAGTCTATTGGCAGTAAGAGCCAGGAGTGCACTATGAGAGGCAGAGCTAGATTCGTGCTCCCTTCTGCTCTTCCTCTGCATAGTGGCACCTCCACTTCACTAGGGGGCTGGGAGCAGGGTATGGGAACAGGAGGGGCTCCCTTTATAACATACTCCTCCCATGACTCCGTTAAGAAATCTCTGGCGGGATCCCTGGGTGGCTCAGAGGTTGGGCGTCTTCCTTTGGCTGAGGTCGTGATCCTGGAGTCCCGGGATCGAGTCCCACATCAGGCTCCTTGCGTGAAGCCTGCTTCTCCCTCTGCCTATGTCTCTACCTCTCTCTCTGTCTGTGTCTCTCATAAGTAAATAAATAGAATCTTTAAAAAAAAAAAAAGGAAAGAAATCTCTGGCTAACCTCTTCTATGACTTCCTATGGTCACGTTTATCAGAGTCAGTTTTGGAATCTGTTTTCCCATATAGGCCCTTTCTGGGTAACTATAAGGAAAAGCAATCCAGAATTTATAATTGTCATATATATTGGAAAATTCAGAGACATTGAAATAATGCTCCATAATTTCTTTAAAATTGGCTCCAAGTGTTAGGTTTCTGTTGTTATTTTTTCCCTGTGAAGCTACCATCTGTCAAAAACATGCCCCCAAAACAATATAGAATTGCCATACATGTTGGTATTACCCTCCTAAAATGCCTTTTCTCATTTCACAATGTAGGTCACAGAGAAGAATGCTGATCCTGAAGTAAACCTACTGTACTACCTGAGGAAAGTCCATATCCTTATATTTTACTGTAATCAGTCTGGACTAGATGGTAAAAAGTGATCATGCTAAGACTTCTAAAGAAGGTCACCCTGTATTTGCTCAAGGTAGATACCCTCGTGTTTGACTTGTAGAGTCCAGTTGGAGTTGACAAAATGCATCCAAAAGTGAGAGATTCATGCTTAATTTGTCATATTTTTCACCCGAGCAAAACCAAAAGAATCATCCAAAAATCAGCCAAAAGAAGCATGAGTGTGCTAACTTCAGAAATAAATTTGTGGCCCTTTGAGTCCCATGGTCCCCTGATGATGGTTTTATATTCAGGAGTGTTAAAGTAAAAACACCCAGCCACCTGCTCAGGGGTACATGTCACTGATAGCAGTTTCCCGTGAGGACTTCCCTGACTTGTCACTTAAATCTTTTCATAGTTCTTATTGGAGAAAACAGGGTTCTATAAATATATTTCAAAATTCTAACATAGAGCTAGTGCATTCTCAGGTCTCCACCCCTGATCTGGACATTTTTTCACTCCCTACTCCTGCAATACTTTCAACAGACCTGCAATAAATATTCAGGAAAGAATTTCTTGGGCTTGGGGGTAACTATACAGGGGAAGCACACATGATTGTGGTAGGGGTGACACAGTTCTATGAGATAAGATTGCATAGAACTGTACATACCAGGTACACGTGTATGTGTAAATGCTGAAATCTGAAGAAGCTCTCTAGTCTGGTGGTCAGCATGATACCTGATACCCATGTCAACTTCCTGCTTCTGATGTTGTACTATAGCTACGTGGGATGTCATCTTTGTGGGCAGCAAGGTGACAGGTATTGTCACTGTCAGTATTTTTTTTTGCAACTTCCTATGAAACTATAAATATCTCAAAATAATAAATTAAACTATATACGCTTTTTTGAACATCTGCTGAGAGCCAGGCACTATGTCAGGCTCTGGGGATTCACAGTATACTAGATAATGTTATCCTCTCCCCTCAGGATCTTCAGTTCCTTTCCCCACTTCTGTCTTTTGACCTCAACATACCCATCTAAAAATATGACTTCGTTTCTCTCTGCTATTTCCTTACCAAACTTATATGCACCTGATGCCTCATTTTCTCTCTAGACTCTGTCTCTCACTACATAACCCCTTACAATCTGGTTTCCTAACCCCACATTTCACGACTCTAGCTACTATCATCCCCTAAAATCCTGTTTCACTCACTATTCCAGTACCTGGGTTTCTAGCTGAAAAAACAAAAAACAAAATCGAAAACAGAAGAAGGCCTCCCTCATTGGTTCTGCTACTTCCTGTCTATCAGCCTCACAATCTCACTCTTAGTCAGCACACCCTACCTCCTCCCTTTGATATCACTGCTAAATCCATTGCACTTCACCATGCTTTCTCTAGACTCCTAAAATGAACAGATTCACATGTATTAGGAACAAGCTGAGAATCCATGGACTCCCAAGCAGGCATGGCCAGGGCCAGCCCTAGGCAGAATCACCCCAGCCTCCCATTGCCCCATCTCCCCACTGATTCCTCTGTCCATTCCTTTCTGGTGCCTAATATCATAAATAAGTCATTCTGAAGAAATAAGATGCACCTGAGACTTCCAGGCCCCAATCTCTGATTACAGATGCAACAGTTCTGGGATGGAGTCAGGGCTTTATTTTTTACTTGTTTCTCAAGTAGGTAATTTTCATGGATATCTGTGGGTGACCACAGGTGTTCTACCAGAGTCAGCATCCACACACATAGACACCATCACTAACCTATTTCAATTTTCACAGGATTCATATGGCCCTTTCCAAAGTCTTGTACCTAATTTATATTCATAGTCTTGTCTTTTTTCCCTTAAGATGGGTCCCCAATATTATACAAACTTTAGATTCCCACAAGACCTCAATCCTCTACTGACTTGGAGTCTGGCTTAGGCGTCCATCCCAAGATGGAACAGTCACACAAAGAACAAAATTTGTTTGTAGTAGCATTCCCATCTCCCTTCCTCATTCTATTCCTTCCTTGCCCAAGGTCACTGCCTCCACTGAGTCACCTCACCCATCCCAGCTGCCCCACTAGATGTGCAATGGAATGATCCTGTAAATCACTTTCTCCAAAGGAAACATCCCAGCCTGGTTTTAAGCTCTGACTCAGGGAACCATACACCACAAAGTGAGAATGGCCTACAGCGTACTTGGAACAAGGAGGGTGTGTCATTTTAGAGTTGCTTAATCTCTGTGAAATCCTGGTCCTGGGATAAAACTGGGGAAATGGAATATCTCAGAGGTTCCCTAAACTTTTGTCCTGGTTTTCCCACACTGTTCACATGCCCATACTTCTTGTAGGTCTCAAAACAATTCTTTATTCAGCTAATAAATTTTACCAAGCACCAGGTGTTCAGGTGTAAGCTAGAAGACACAACAACCTCTGCCCTAGGTCTAGAGAGGGACACAGCCAGTGGAAAAGCAAAGAGCAAGTGTGATGAGTGTGATGTTGTGGGGTCACAGGCAAGACACTCACAGCAGGCCTGGGGAGGGGCGGAAGAAATGAGGATTGAGTAGGCATTTGGTGGGCAAACGGAAGGCTTGGTGGTGGAGCTATTCTAGTCAACAGCATGGGGTAGACTCAGGAACAAGAGAATGTAGCACTTTTGAAGAACTAAAAGATTATTCTGGTGGATATAAAGAGTTGTGTGTGGTAGTGGGAGGATGTGGCAAGAGAGAGAAGTGAGATCCTTGAGGCAAAGAACCAAGTTTGACCCCAATGTCACATGCCTTGCCTGGTATGGGAGGCTATAGCTCACTAATGAAAGACGGGAGTCAACTGTACACATTGGCTGCTAGTATCTAGTATCAGGGTAACTTCTTCTGGGTATGCAGTAGAGCTGTGTATCTTGAAGATACTGAGAAAACTCTTCTGCTTAAAGGCCCAAAAACTAAACTTCTGATATATTATTGTTTGTATTTGACCTATGTTAGGTTGCCAGCTTTAGCATATAGAAATATAATATACCCAGTTAAATTTGAATTTGATGCATGGGACATACTTAAACCACAATATCATCTGTTTCTTATCTGAGATTCAGATTTAACTGGACATCCTACATTTTATCTGGCAACCTACATAAGGATGAGATTCAGGATGAGTCAACAGAATATGTAAGTAACTGAGTCAGGTGCTTCTGGTGGAGGAGGAGAATGGAACCATCAAACTAGTTGTTTGGTGACTAGAGAAGAAAATAACTAGTTGAAACCGTTTTTCACTTTTCACTCAAGGCAATGTGAAAGTCTGTGTCACAGAGCTATTTTAAGGTCTGACACAGTGAAAACTGAAAAGTAGTTTCTGTCATTGAGTCAGACAGCAACTAGATTCCTTTACTTGGAAATTTCATGGACTCCAAAGGCACAAAGAAAGAGTTTCTTTTCCTTTTCTGCTCTGTTCAATGGCACGTTATTACCTACTTGACCATGAGCCCCTGCCTAGAGGTGGAAGGCTTGACTTACTTGAGCAGGAAGAACTGGCACAGACTGGGGACAAAAGAACAGAGGAGGGAGATGCGCAGCCTCTCTGGACCTCTGCAGAGAATCAGCTCTTTACCTCAGGGGTATCTTAACCAGATATATCTCTTTGTGGACAGCAATTTCCAAGGTGAAATTAGATTAACCTCTGCCCAAGCCAATTATGACTTCGACCCATGAAATCTTTTTTAAACTTTACCCAGAAAAGGTCCCCAAATTTCCAGTAGATTCTTATAGAACCTGAAGCAGGAGATTTACTTATATTATTTATTCTCTCTTTATGAAAACACGCAAACATCTTAAAGGGAAAGGGTACAGGGTGCCTGTTGACATTACCAGTTCAGGAGCTGTGGTTATGAAATTAATATCCTCTAATCCAATAAAAAGGTAAATGCATACATTGCTGAACAGGGCAAGTTAAACCTCCCAGAGACAGTTTTCTAAGTTGTTGCCCATGCACTGCTTCCCACCAACCCCACAGTGACCCATTGTCTACAACTCTAAATTCAAAAGCCCTTTCATACCTCATTTGGATGGAAACCCTGATCACCACAAAGCCCTTGGTAGTCTTTCTGTTTCCCACTTAGTGGGAATATCCCTATGGTTCATGCAGATATGCTAATGTGTTTGATTACCAGGTGCTGCCCTAGCCCCACTTGGTAATGCGATCTTATTACCTTTGTAAAATAAGGAAATTTTACATCAGAAATGCATCCAGCCTCTACGGTTTCAGATAAGGCAGTGTGAGTCTGTAAGGATTTCTCACCTTTCATCAGTGAGCTCATTTATATGCAAAAAAATGGAACAACTCTCTAAACAAGAAACCTCAGTAAGACTCAAGAAAACCAATTCTTGTTATCAGTATCTGAGGAAGAACGGAGTAAAAAGCCAAGTGGCCTGTGCCTGTCTTTTTCCTTGACTCCCCTCCTTCCAGTCTGTCTCACAGGCACCAAGTATAGCTGTGGGGGAGGAGGCTGTGGCGCCTGTACTGTTATGGTATCAAGATACAACCCCAAGACCAAGAAGATCCAGTATCCTTTGTGTTGGGCCAAGCCCTGCCCTAGGCACATCTGGGAAGGACACCTAGCCTCCTACTTTTCCTGTCCACAGGCACTCCCCTCTGTTCTTTCCAGGTGGTTATCACAGTCACACTACCTCCAGGCCTGCTCACCCTGCAACTTCCTGAGCTCCAGATCTTTCTCATGGAGTTCAATTCCATTGGAGTATATGTGTTCTGTGTGCCAATCTCTCAGGGCCATATTCTCTATTGCTATACAAATACTTCTTTGCTTTCAAGCAAGAGATTTCAGAGTGGGGAATCAGGCAAGAATGGCTTAGACACAAAGTAGTGATACATTTTCCTGGTAGAAGAGTTAGATCTTTGACATAGGAATTTGACTAAGAAGAATGATTTGCCTGGAAGGGCTGAACGAGGTCTCTAATCACCTTGGCCTAAAATGCAAATTTGCTCACTGTGATTCAAAGTGATGACAAGGGAGTTGTGTGGCATGATTCCAAGTTCTTGTCTTACGTCACTGGGTGTTACTGTCCATAAATTAGGGAACTTGGGAGAGGAGAGGCAGAGGAAGGGAAAACAGTTAAGTTTAGCTTTGGACACATCACAGTGGAGTAATTACGGAACACCCAGGAGGGATTGTGCACAGGCATCTAGATAGACAGTCCTATCACTCAGAGAAGAGGTCTCATCTGGAGCTATAACTCACTGGCAGCTATCAATATAAAGAGTGATAATAAAAATAGCAAACATTTTTTTGAATGCTTACTATATGCCAGGCAGTATTCAAAGTAGCTTACATATAGTATCATGTTTAATCCCCAAAGCAACTTTGAGATAGGCATTACTACCACTCACATTGAGAAAAGAGGAAACCAAGGCAAAGAAAGTTAAATAAGATCCTGTGGGCTGGTTGGTGATGAAGGCAGGTTTTCAGCCCTGGGCCACCTGGAATGTAGCACAGTACAGAAAAGCTGATGAGTGCAGGACATTGTAGAACAACCGACGGGGAAATGTACAAAGAAAGACACCTCACAAAGGAGAGGAAGAGGGTGTAATCAGAGTTGAAGGAGCAACAACGGGAGGAGACTGTTCCAAGAAAGTAGAAGTGGTCAATAGTATGAAACACCAGGGAGTAACCCAGTGCCATTAGATTGCTCCTGGAGCAAGGTCAGATTGCTCTTGGAGGTCAGCATCCTCCAAGGCTGGAGGATGAGGTACAGATGGCACAGGAATGGCTGAAGGGCCAGATAGTTGTGGACAGCTTTTGAAGAAACTTGACCAAGAAGGGGAAAAAAAAGATGGGCCAGCAGCTGGAGAGAGACACCGGGTTTTGTTTTGTTTTGTGTAGCAGCAGCAAACACTTGAACTTACTTTTATTTTTTTTAAGATTTTATTTATGTATTCATGAGAGACACAGAGAAAGAGAGAGGCAGAGACATAGGCAGAGGGAGAGGGAGAAGCAGGCTCCATGCAGGGACTTGAATTTACTTTTAAATTCAAGGGAATTTAGGGGAATAAGACTATAGAAAGGAAGTGGTTAGGAGGACTATCAGTATGGAGCAGGTCCATGAGGAGAGAAGAATAAATAGGAGTCAGAGCCCAGGGGAGTAAGAGAAAGGATTCCTGCCCTCCTGGCCTAGAACACAGGGGAGTGACTGCAACACTGGGTGAGAAGCAGTGGGCTGGGAGTAGATGGGGCTCAAGCTTCTATTTTCCAGATAAGGTAGAAAGGTAAGACTGAGGAAAGCAATGAACACTGGAAGAGAAAAAAGAAGAGAGGGGGTTGAGATTAAGAGGAAATAAACGTAGTGGGGGGGGTACTTAGAGGATACAAAAAACAAAAATTTATCTGTTGTACATTCTTTCTCTATACACCAAGCACTCTCTTAGGGTCTCCCATCAGGCAGCTGGGTGGTTTCCAAACACCTTTGACCATTCAAAGGGCTGGTGGAGCCAAGAGCAGCACTCTTTTCTTTTTTTTTTAAGATTTACTTATATATTTTTAGAGAAAGCAAGGGTGCAGGCAGGGGAGGGGCAGACAGAGAATGTCAAGCAGATTCCACGCTGAGTGCAGAGCCAGACACAAGACTCCATCTCACCCCTCTAAGATAATGACCTGAGCCAAAATCGGTAGTTCAACGCTTACTGACTGAGCCTCCCAAGCGCCCCTGTCTTTTCAGAAGAACAACATGCTTACTGTCTTCTGGGGTAGGAGAATAAAGGAAAAATTTCCTGGGAGAAGGATAATTTCCCATGCCTGAAAGAGAATAGGACTTAGTCGGACGGGAATAAAGAGCTAAATTGGACTAATGAGGTCTGGACCCCATTGCCAACCAATGAGATGAGAATCTGATGCTAACCACATCCACTTTGTTATTAATACAGCTCTACTATGGGAAAGATGGTCAAGACAAGGGCATAAATGGGTGGTTTCCACACATGACCATACATTAGAACTGGCTGAGGAGCTTCAAAAAGCAATGAAGTGAGCCCGCCCCACAGACTCTAATTTAATTGGACTAGCATGCAAGCAGAGTGTCTGTATTTAAAAGCTGCACATGGTTGAAAATCAAATGGACTAAACTACCCCATGGTGGAGTTTATATAAATTAGTGTGTTGTCTGAAGAGTAAAAGGTTTCCTTTCCCTAGAATGACAAATAATAAAGAATGAGAGTCTTTTGGAGGTCTTAGACAAAACTCTTCATTATTCTTTTTCTCCATTTCTCTCTACCATTTGATGCCAGCCATATGTAATTTCTTTCCTAGTAACTTTTAGAATTCCATGGGCTTTTATCTAGCATTCTCTATATTTTCAGGGAAATATAGTCTGTGACTTTCCTGGACTCCCTGAATGATATTTCTCACTTCCCTATGATTCCAGTATATTCTCTTTACAAATATCCATCACAGCCACTATCCAGTGACAGCATGCTTGGTGCCCATCTGCTCTCTGTATGGAGCTGCTGTCACAACAGTGGAAGGTGTAGGAAGCATCAACACCAGGATTCATCCCGTGCAGGTAAGAATGTAATGGACTGGAACAGATGTTTGTATAGGCACCCCCACATAGTCTATTGTACTCCAATTAGGTCACCAGCTTTGAAATCCTCTGTGCTTCTAAATTTTCATTTTGCCATATTCAGTGCCTCATAGCTGAAGTTCTTTATAGAGACTGATGTAGAAACCAAGATTCCTTCATTGGTTTTAATATATCTTTTTTAAATTTTATTTAAATTCAAATAATTAACAAATAATGTATTATTGGTTTCAGAGATAGAGGTCAGTGATTCATCAGTCTTATGTAATACCCAGTGCTCATCACATCACATTCTCTCCTTAATGTTTAGCACCCAGTTACTCCATCCCCCATCCCGCTCCCCTCTAGTGACACTCAGTTTGTTTCTTATGATTAACAGTCTCTTATGGTTTGTCTCTCTCTGATTTCATTTTGTTTTATTTTTTACTCTCTTCCCCTATAATCTTCTGTTTTGTTTCTTAAATTCCACATGAGTGAGATCATATGATAATGTCTTTCTCTGATAGACTTATTTCACTGAGCATAATATCCTCTAGTTACAACCACATCATTGCAAATGGCAAGATTTCATTTTTTGATGGCTGAGTAGTATTCCATTGTATACATATACGCCACGTCTTCTGTATCCATTCATCTGTCGATGAACATCTGAGCTCTTCCCATTGTCTGACTATTGTGAACATTGCTGCTATAAACATTGGGGTGCAGGTGCCCTTCAGATCACTACATTTGCATCTTTGGAGTAAATACCCAGTAGTGCAATTTTTGGGTCATAAGGTAGCTCTATTTTCAACTTTTTGAGGAACATCCATACTGTTTTCTAAAGTGGCTGCACCAGCTTGCATTCCCACTAACAGTGTAAGAGGGTTCCCTTTTCTCCGCATCCTCACCAACATCTGTCATTTCCTGACTTGTTCATTTTAGCCATTCTGACTGGTGTGAAGTGGTATCTCATTGTGGTTTTGATGTGTATTTCCCTGGTGCTGAGTAATGTGGGGCATTTTTTCATGTGTCTGTTGGCCATTTTCATGTCTTCTTTGACATGTCTGTTCATGTCTTCTGCCCATTTCTTGATTGGATTATTTGTTCTTTGGGTGTTGAGTTTGAGAAGTTCTTTATGGATTTTGGACAGTTTTAATATATCTTAACTTCACAGACACACCCTTACCCTGAATTAAAAGAAGGACACTTTATACTTCTAAAATTGATAGAAGCTACAAATTAGCACTTTTTCCCCAGAGATTCGGTTGCTAAACATGTACCATCACATTTACAGCCACGTTTATATACCACATCTGAAGCAACTTGCCATCTAGCAATAAATCCAATATAGCCATATTTCCCTCTAACATTAGAACATTATCTGTCCTTTCATTTGAGCTACAGATCAAGTATTTGGCTTTCATCTTAGGGGTTATGCTATTTGAAAAATGTTTATTTAAAAACATTTGAAGCACACTCAAGCCAGGCAGTTGAGTAACCTCTGAGAGACACATGGAAAAGAAACACAAGAGAGACCCCCAGAGTCATGTTTCCCACCTGTTTTTTATTGTTTTGTTGTTGTGTTTAAATGCATAAAAATTGAATATGCATAAATTAAATGCTTGAATGGTACATGCTAATAAGTTACACTTTATAATTTTCTAATCATTTATATAGATTTTTGTCATTTAGTGCATCAGAAATTCTATAATATAGATAAGGATGAAAATGACTTGCCAGAGACTGCTAAATGATTTGCATATATTCAATCATTTATTTTCATAACCATCCTGTAGAGTAGATACTGTTATTATTCTAATTTTAAAGATGAAGAAAAGTCAAGTAAACCACCACAGTCACACAGTTACTAGGGTATAGTAAGGACTGAAACTCACAGGAGCGGGGCTCCAAGGCATTTTACTTATTCCCTAAGCTACATTTCCTATTTCACAGATAAAGAAATCAGAGTCTAGAGATTGCAGTCACTTAATTAATTCCTGCCACTAGGCTTTTCTTGAGGGAAGAAAAAAACAACTTTTAAAAATAGAAATATTTTCAATAAATAGAAATATTTTTCTTCTAGCATGACATCTTTTACCCTGCACTCATTTCTGGAAAGCTAAATAAATAAGCTGCAGTCCTTTCTGGTGTCCAAGGCAGGGAAACAAGAGGTTTGAAGCATAAATAATGTATTATTTCCTCCCAGGAAAGACTGGCCAAGTGTCATGGCACACAGTGTGGCTTCTGTAGCCCAGGGATGGTGATGTCCATCTACACACTGCTGAGAAACCACCCAGAGCCAACCCCGGAGCAGATAACCAAAGCTCTTGGAGGTGAGCCTTCTTGGTCTTCTGTAGGCAGGGCCCAGGGTGGGAAGTGCCTGAGTAACTAGGACAGGAAATCCCAGCCCACGGAGAGACAATATGGCACACTTTGAGGTTCCAGGCACTTGGCTAACATGAAGACTTCTTTAGTACCTTTAATACTTTCCAGGAAGTATTGTCTTCCTTTTGTAAGCAGTGGTGCCAAGAACTGGGACAATATTGGTTTCATCACAAAGCTTTCTTCCTTAATGGATCCCAGTGTCACTCTACAAAGGCATTCAAATAGGCTCTTTCTAAGACTTATAATATTATCTTTTCCAAATGTGGAAATTTGGGTAGTCTGGAAGAATGAGATTTTGTTGTTTATTCTTAAATTAGTCTGTTAGAGTAATTCACTAACTCTACCTACTACACTTACTTTTATAGATTGGATAGACTTTCAGATACTTTACTTTTTATGTTCTGGTTGGATCAGGAAGTCAAGGGCAGCAGCTAGTTATCACAAGTAACTTAGTGAGCAATTCAGTCTCCTAAAATGAAATAACTATCAAATTTATATGAATAAACACAATTTTCTAAAAAAAAAAAAAAAAGAAAGAAAAGCATGTTAACAAATGAAGTTTTTTGTAACAAACACACCCACTTTCAAGGTAATTGTCCCCTAGTTCTTAGAGGAAAGCTATGAAAGTAAACTTCTAAATATTACAAGAAAGCTCTTTGTCCCTTTCAGCAGATAGTCTTAGACAGAAATTCAGTATTATGATGAAAAGATGTAGACTAAAACAAAGTAAAAAATGCAACTTAAATTTTATGGTAAGTGGTATATAAAAACTCTCTAATATTTTCCCTTGTTTCTCAACAAATTCTTCACTTAAAATTTTTCAGTTTCATATAAAGTACTTCTAAAATTTTGGCCTATGATTTCAATTATCATTTTAACCCAGGCCAAATGGATAATCTTTTTTCAATGAAATAAGCCATGCTGATGAGGAATTGAGAAGCAGAGATCCTATGATTTGCCTTACTTGTTGTTTGGGGTTTTTTTTTCATATGCACAGTCTTAGATGGGTTATTTCCTCCCAGATTCTGTGCCTATAATTCACATAACAACCATAAGGGGATGGTGCTAAAAGTTTGGCTAAATTGATGAAGTAGATAACCTTATGCAGGGTGTGGATAATTTGGAGAACATATTTTGGTTCACAATCCATTTGTTTGAACTCTTTCTAGAATTATAAATGCTAGCCACACTGATGACCTTCATGTTTGTATTTTTAAGGGAAACAATAACATAAAATAAAATTTAAAGTAATGTTATGGCACATACCTTCTAAAATGGTCAACTGATATATATCACCACTTCATTTAATCTTGTCTTTCTCTTCAAGACTAAGGGAAAAGAGTTTTTTTAATTTCATCTATTTTTTCCCTTAGAATCAGAAGAATTTCTACAGTGGGCACTATTAGCATTCTTGTGGTGAGACTTTCATAGGGCTTGTAGACTTGCCACTCGGTTGTGTAGCCAAGAAAACAAAAAACTCTGATACTAGCTCTCTCTAGCCCATAATGTTTGCTTATAGTTTATCAGAGAAAAGGTGTCCATTGCCTCTTAAATACTTATATTATATATCATGCCATGTAGTTATGTTTTAGACCTTTCAGCTCCTTTCCTCGACTCCAAAGGGAGACTTAATCCACACACTTCTATATTCTTTCTTCTTAGCAAAAGGAAAGATAGATTATGGAATCTGAATCCATTCTTGAGCACGTAGTTTCTTTCTAAAGTATTCTTGTTCTAAAAACAAAAACAGGAGTATACCTATTAACCAAGTTTCCGCATGACTCACTGGCATCAAGCTTTTACACTTCTGGATGTTTAAATCTACCCAATCCACACATTTATTTTGCTTCTGAAATTGTTAAACTGCATTTAAACATAATAATTTTGAATTTATTTTTACTATAAAAATAACATATTCCTATTATGAAAAATGCAAAAAAAATTAAAAGGGAAAAACTCATTCATATTTCTACCCTCAGGAAACAATCACAATCAGATACTTCTGTTTCCTTTCAGTCTTTTCTATGCATAGTTTTTGTTTTCTTATTTTAAATACTTGTGGCTACTATATATGAACTTATATTGTTTATACAATTTTAACAGTATAACATAAAAGTTTTTCCATGTTATTAAAACCTCCTCATAAATATCATTTATACTGGCTGCAAAATTTGAATATAATTTGTAAAAAGACAGACTTTTCCTCACCTTTTCCACCATGCTTTGGAAATAAATATTGACTGATTAAGGACAGCCCAGGTGGCTCACCAATTTAGAGCTGCCTTCAGCCCAGGGCGTGGTCCTGGAGACCCGGGATCAAGTCCCACATCAGGCTCCCTGCATGGAGCCTGCATCTCCCTCTGCCTGTGTCTCTGCCTCCCTCTCTCTGTGTCTCTCATGAATAAATTAATAAAATCCTTTTTTTAAAAAAAAGTAAATATTGACTGATTAAAAGAATGCCAGGTACTTATTGAACACCTATTGTTCTGTCCTGGAAGGGTTCATGAACATCCAAGACACTCATCACCTTCTCTAGGAACTTAATTAAGATCCATTGAGGGAGATGAAGCAAGTACATAAATGACTCTACTCCAACATAGTTGATGATAGGCCTATCAGCAGATGGATCCAGACAGTGAGTGGTACAGCTCTGGCTGGGGTGTCAGAGTAGACCCCATGGAAAAGGGGGATGGGCCTTTTAAATTAAAAGGGCCTTGACAAATGGATATACTCTCCCTAAGAAAACATGGGAGAGAGAAAAGACCATGTAAGAAAAGCTTAGCAAATAGACACATATGAGTTGTTATGGGAGGGGCAGAGTTACATGAGTTAGGACAGGCCTAGGAAATAAGGCAGGAAGAGTTGATTGAAAAAATTATGGAGACCTTTGTGATATTTCAGGAAGAAAATGTAATCACAAGATTTTTTTTTGTAAGAATATCTGTTCCCAAGAGAAAAAAAAAAAAGAATCTAATTACTAATAGAGCTATTTCACTGAAAAAATGAAGCACAAAAAGCAATATATTTCATTATCATTCCTTAAAAGTTGACCTCTTTTTAAAAATATATATTTTTTATTTATTTATTTGAGAGAGAACACGTACAACCCTGGGGGAGGAGCAAAGGGGGAGGGAGAGGCAGACTCTCCACTGAGCAGGGAACACTAGGATGATGTCAACAACGAAGATGCGGGGCCCATCCCAAGACCTGAGGATCATGACTTGAACCAAATGCAGATACTTACCCGACTAAGCCACCCAGGCGCCCCAAAATTTGTCTCTTCTTAATCAGGTAATTTGTGCCGCTGTACTGGATACCGAACAATTGTAGAAAGTGGAAAAACTTTCTGTAGGGTAAGTTAAAATAAAAAAAAATTTTCAGTTGACTTAATACCTTAATATACATTTGCATAAAATCATCTATTGCATTCATTTATTTCTAAAATACCCTCATGTTGACCTTTTTTTCTTAAAGATTTCATTTATTTATTTGAGAGAAAGAGAGCACACATTAAAGGGAGAGGGAGAAGCAGTCTCCCTGCAGAGCAGGGAACCTGATGTGGGGCTTGATCCGAGGACCCCAGGATCATGACGTGAGCCAAAAGCAGAGGCTTAAAAATTGAGCCACCCAGGTGCCCCTATGTTGACCTTTCTAACCATTGAAAGTTGTTGGATGCCATTGTTGGTATTTTTTAAATAAACCTTTAGCATGTGTCTTATTTATAGCCCTAAATTAAGCACTTTCCTAAGAAGTAAAGTATATGGTAACATGACTTCAAGAAATGCAAACTCTACTAAGAAATAGTCTCTATTATTTTAGACTAATAGATTAAGACTATAGACTTTTTAAAGAAAAATATATAAACTAAGAAATAATAAAAGCATAATTGAAAAGCAAGATATTTAAAGTTCAGTGTATTCTCTATGCCATATGTATCAGTTTTAAAAGAACATGGTAAATTAAAGAGAATTAAAGAGCAGGAAGGGAGGCACAAAGGAAACATTGGAGAAGGGGAATTTTGAGCTAGGTCTTAAAAGAAGTGATAGAAATGAATGGCTGAAGAGAAGCCAGTAGAAAATTCCAGGTAAGAAAATGCATGGAAGTAGGAAAATGAAGGATGTCCACTGTTCACTAGGAAACTGATGTGGCCCAATGCAGGGAATAAAAAGATATTATTCTGGGCTAAGGAATTTAGACTGAAAGTTGATAACCAATGTATGGTCATTGTCTGTTCTCAAGCTGGGAGTAATATAGAAACAGTATTTCAAAGGGAAAATTCTTGGCATCTGCTAAGAAGGATAAGCCTAAAAAGGGATGAGGGCTTGGGCTAGTGCAGTCTCCCATGAATGAAGGATTGAGGACCTAGACCAGTGTGGCAGATATGAAAGGTAACTTTCAGCAAGGGGATTGCCAGAATCATAACTTCCAGACAGTAAAGGATTCAATCAGGAAGAAATCCAAGTCATCCTCAAAGTTAAGAGATTAAGGACCAGACAGGATGAAAATTGGAAAAGAATGATTTAGTGTATGGCACAGGGTGGGGGAGGCTGTAGTTTTGAGATATATCAAGTTTCAGAACGTGAAATATCACGTTTTAGTTATCATGGGTTTCTAGCACCCATATTTTATGGTAAAAATTAATTTTATATAATTTTGGTTGACCAAAAACAACTCAAGGTATATAAGTTAATTCCAAATACCAAAAAATCTCTTGAAAAAAAATCTACTTTTAAGCCAATAATGAAGAATCTAAAAAGCTTTACAAACTACAGCTATTTTGAAATCCTGGGTAAGATACCATTCATGTTGAACCATATGAATCAGTCTTCCACCATTGTAACTCACAAAAACAGCAACTTCATATGATTCATGATTCAACCTAGTATTATGTGATTACTTTCCTGGTGACCAAATCTAACTATTATACAAAGATAGGTATCTTTATCTCACTCCCGTGAGTTCCCACATTCAGCCATTTACCATCTGTTCCTTTATTGTGCACCTCCTTCTCTCAAAATCCAAATCCATTCTTAAGTCTGTAGAAAATTCCTTACAGTTAAAAATACCAGCCACCACTTCTGCAGCATTTCCTATGTATCAGATACTGTGCATAACTTTTGCATGCTTACATCAAACAGACGTGGGTGGGAGAGGTTTTATTTTCCTAATTTAAAACACTGAACCCAGTTACTATGTGTTAAAGCAAGAACTGGAACCCAGGTCTCCTTGACTCCATGTACAAAGTCAAACCATAGGTCTCCAAAGCACACCAAAGCCTTGGGTTGTGCCTACACATGAAAAGGATAAACAAGAATGAAAATAATTAGCTAGAGTTGCAGTAACTGACCAGTGAATTCAAGCCAAAAACATTACTTTGGGTCTGCATGAAATGTCCTGAAAATTAAGGTAAGCACTTGCCTAAGAAGTAAAGTATACGGTAACCCATTATGAATGGGTTTGGGACTTAAAAATGGTTTGGGACTTGAATCATCCAAAAAATTCAGAATAGCTCCAATAACACCCAAATAAAACTCAGGTTTTCAGTTTATTTTTGTGTATAGAAAGTCTTAAGTGGAAGCACCTGGGTGGCTCAGTGGTTGAGCGTCTGCCTTTGGCTCGGGTTGTGATTCCAAGGTCCTGGGATTGAGTCCCACACCAGGCTCCCCACAGGGAGCCTGCTTCTCCCTCCGCCTATGTCTCTGCCTCTCTCTGTGTGTCTCTCAGGAATAAATAAATAAAATCTGAGAGAAAAGGAAGAAAGAAGAAGAAGAAAGAAAGAAAGAAAGAAAGAAAGAAAGAAAGGAAGGAAGAGAAAGAGGAGGAGGAAGAAGGAAGGAGGAGGGAGGAGGAAGAAGGAGGAAGGAGGAAGGGAAGGGAGGAGGAGGAAGGAAGAAGAAGAAGAGAAAGGAAGAAGGAAAGGAAGAGAAAGAGAAGAAGAAGGAAGGAAGGAAGGAAGGAAGGAAGGAAGAAGGAGGAAGAAGAAAGAAAGAAAGAAAGAAAGAAGAAGAAGAAGAGAAAAAGAAAGAAAGTCTGAAAGGCAGTTTCCCTTCCTAGGACTTCATTAAAAATACATGGTATATCACTCTTATGATTAAAGAAAAGCCTTTTTTTGTTTGTTTGTTTTTTAAATTATCACCTTGTTAACTACTCCATTTACCTCACTGTAGTGGAAGCCTTGGCTATCTGAGCCCGTCCTTGTCTGATCTCCTTCACGATCCCCTGAGATTTGAGTGATACATTAATAAGACTATCATAGCATGGTTACAGGCTCCCTGTAATTTTCCCTAACTGTTCAGTGATGGAAGAGCTAGTTCTCCATTCCACCCCATTACAGAGCCCTTGAAGACAAGGACATGCTCTGTTACTTCTTCCATAGCTTCTGTAGGGCCTGGGGACTGCAAGTACTAGGGTTGATGTTTTAAGAATTAACCAACTAATTTGTTTTAAATTCTTGTATTACCTTCAAAGGAATCAACTGTTTGTGGAATGAAAAGTTCAGGAAAATGTTGCATGGATCAAGAAGAGAGGTCTTTTGTAAATAGACAGGAAAAAGTAAGTATCTGGTGTTCCACTTCAGTTAGGATTGCCTGAAAAATACCCACATAAATCCAAGTGCATTCACTTCCTGTTCTTTTCAGTGAGTAAAGTAAAAGGAAGAGAATTCAGGGAGTAAAGAGTCTTAAAACACTTCAAAAATTAGCAGGCTAGTGACTTTCATGAGACCAATCACCACAAAGCATTTCCCTTCAGAAGCATTACAACTTTCTGTGCCTTAATCTGGTTTACCACCACCCCTCCCCACAAGTAGTAGAGATGTAAGCATCTTCATGCTCATGGCAAATAAATATCTGTTAATAATACCTGAGACCCAGGACAGAAGCTTAAAACCTAATTCCTGATGCCAAAGGAGGAAGCCCAGAGTCCAGTAAATCTGCCTAGGAAACCATTACAGTCCTCTAAGGGTGGGCAAAATTCTATTCGGGGGTACTCTGTGGCTCTGGCACCTGCATTTTGTGTCCGGGGTGTCAGAAGTATGGCCCTGACTCTGAAGTCTCACATTTAGAAATTCTTGTATGTTTTTCAGTAACGCTGAAGTTCCATTTGTATTTTTTGTTTTGTTTTGTTGAGATATGTACCAAACTGTATAATGAAGATGAATTCCAGCCCTTGGATCCATCCCAGGAACCTATATTCCCTCCTGAACTAATAGTAAGATGCTTTACTTTTGTTGTCTCATAACATGACGTGGTGCAAGCCTTTTTGCAGTATGCTATGAAATTATGAATTTTAGATATTAAAAGTTGGAAGTGTGTCCAATGCAATAACCCACTGTTATGAATTTGTTCAGTTCCACTATAAGTAACTTCAAGCAGATAGCTTAGAAGAGTGGTACTGCCAGGACCTCAGATATGCTTTGGTTCACCTCTTCAGTTGAAGATCCTGAGCTCAGAGAGTATAGGTAACTTACTCAGGGTCACACACCTACACTGTGAGATATATTAAAGATATTTTGTAAAATGATACTTACCGTAATGAAATTACACTATTCTTATATTAGCCTCTGTGATCTCAACTCAGCGGGGAGAAATAGAGAGAGAAGAATATAAATGGTGTGTATGCTCATCATTCTATTCCATGACTCTATGCTCAGAAGAGAACATGAGATGGGGGATATGATTCTACTGGCTCCCTAGAAGGTCACAGTCCCCACACACCCCTCCGCCTGTGGGAACTTGGACTCACTATTTAAAGAGTATACACATACACATGACATATATATGTATGTATGTGTAAAGAGAGAGACGTTTAAAAAAATGATTTACACTATGCCTGGTAAATGATTTAAGAGGTTTTTCAAGGACAATTTTGCCATAAGCAATTTTTGTCATACCAAAACACCTAATTCCCAAAGATGAGGCCCCTTTGAGTCACTGTTAGGGCAGAACTAGAACAAAAAGCCTGCAGACGAAGACACTTTCACTATACCATGATGCGTCCTCTCCAGACACTCACTTCACAAATATAGATGGAGTTTGCTCTACTCTACATGCAGTTGTTGATGGACAGATACCTATTATGATGTTTACTCAGTGATGCCCATGTGAATCTTATCAATCTGAGTAGTTTCAAATAGGCCACCTTTTCCCAAGGCAAATCCCAGAAAATTAAAATGACCCATCGGGCCATTTGGACAACCGGAACAGTGGATATACTCATGGCATGTAGCTCAGCAACCTTCTTCAAAAGGCTATTGGTTTTGTTTCTCTGCAGAGAATGGCAGAAGATCCAAACAAGAGAAGACTGACCTTCCAAGGGGAGAGGACTACCTGGATTGCCCCTGTGACCCTCAACGACCTTCTGGAACTGAAAGCCAATTTCCCTGAAGCCCCCCTCATAATGGGAAACACTACAGTGGGTGAGTGGTTTTTAAGCATGTTCCTTAGTCTAGATTAAGTAACCTACACATTTGTCTCTCTTTTTAAATGCTTCATAAATGCAATTCATTTTAATTAGTAGATACCTCTGATCCTTTAGAATGCTTCATTGTTTTCATTTGCAAATGTGTTGTTTGTGTCACAGTATTCACTCTGGATTATCAGTAAGCAACAACTGTTATCACCCATTGACTTCCTTTTCTAATTGCTTTAAATGTTTTTCTCCTTAAGGACCCAGCATTAAATTCAGAGATGAATTCCATCCAGTTTTTATATCTCCACTTGGGCTTCCAGAACTATATTTTGTGGACTGCACAGATGATGGTATGAAACTTCTTTTTCATTGGTTGTTGGTAAGCTATGAATAATTACACACACTGGGCTTATTTGAGCACTTCATAGAATACCTGACTTCATTTGTTCATTCAGAAATATTTATTGAGCACCTACTGTGTGTCCTCTATGAGCTTTATCAAATTCAATTATTCAGTTATTCCACTGAGTACTACATGGTCATAAAAGCCATAATGGTGGAAAGAAGCCATGTCGGTTGTTCAAATATGGAGAAATTGACTAAATATGGAGATTTAAGACATTGGCTGGCCTATAGGAAAGTTTCTTGCCAGATATTACTCCCTGATTCATAAATTTGCTCAAGGCTCAGCCTTTACTCACCTACATTCAAAAAAAAAAATTCTGAGACACAAAATTTGACAAATTAATTGTAACTATCTTATTTTTATAGTCTTCCCACAATTTACCAAATGCTTTCACATCTCATGTTTCTTTTGATCCTCATGATAGTCCTGGAAGGCAGAGATAGCAGGTGGTAGCCTTGGTATCTCCATTCTCCTAAAGAAGATAAAGAATCAAAGGATTTAAATAGCCTCCCCAACTTCACACAGCTAACACATGATCAAGTCAGGACTGGATTCCAGGGTTTCTTACTTCTAGTCAAGTTCTTCCACATAATGCACCGAATAAGGTTATCTGAGAAACATATCCAAACTTAGCATTTGAATGGATAACAGGGTATAGGAGGTAAAAATTCTACTTTAAAATAAGGCTCTCCCCAATGACTAAACAGAAATCAAATGAGAAAATATCTGCTTCTCCTCTGATCTGCTAATTTTAAGTCAATCTGCCCATTCATTTTTTTTTTTTTACCTGTTGGAATGTTCATATCAGTGGACAAAGTAATAAATGAAGCAAGGAGAGGCCAGGCTGGTAAAGGGGAGGGTTGGAGGTAAGGTGTGGAGATACTGGGTTAGGGTGGGGTGGGAGTGAAGAGACTGGGGAGGATGGAGAGCCTATAACACTAAGTCAGTGTTTTCAACCTTTTCATTATTACCTTACTAGGGAGTGATAGACATTTTCCCCCTAATCATTCCTCCATGAAATTTTAATAAATCTTAATATATCTGTTTATGTACAGTATGTATATCAGGGCTTTATACATCAAAAGAGTAAGATTTTTTTTCATTCCCTTTGGGCTGGTACTACTCTTCTTGAGAACACATGAACTAGATGACATCACTATTCAAAGCATTCCCTGAAAAAACAATTGTAAGGAAAACTGACCCAAGTATAGACAAGTGTCTATTCTTGTTCTTCTGTTAAGGGAACAATATGAAGATACGGCTGTAGAAGAAGGACAAATGGGCAATACAAATGTGTAGGTCACTTCCCACTTTAGACTTAATGATCTTTTAGATGTCATATAGAATTAGGGCCCTTGGGTGGCTCAGTTGGTTGAGCATCGATTCTTGGTTTTGGTTCAGGTCACAATCTTGGGGTCATAGGATTGAACCCCACGTGGGACTCTTTGCTCAGCACAGTCTGCTGGAGATTATCTCCCTCTCCCTTTCCTTCTGCTCTTCCCCCTACTCTCCCCCTCCTCTCTAAAATGAATAAATAAAATCTTTAAAAAAATAAAAACACAAAAATCTTAAAGAATCTTTACTGAAATTTTTATATTTGATCAATTTATTCAGGAAAACACTTTTTTTTTATTCAGGAAAACACTTAATTGGGAATTAACAAAGTAATAATTTTCAGATATCTGTGGTTGGTATGTCCTAAAATGTATGGCATATATGACTATATACATGACTGAGAAAAAGATTTTGGTACTTGATATTTGGGAATAAAACTAATTGCCAGAAATACCTTTATATTTGTTTTTCTAAGTTAATATAAAAAGAGAAGATGCACTTGAAAGATTATCTCTGTGCAGCCCATGCATCTTGTTATAGTTCACTTTCAATTTATATTCTACTATCTTATTTTCAGGGGTGACAATAGGTGCGGGATACAGCCTGGCCCAGTTGAGTGATGCCTTACATCTTATTGTTTTGGAGCAACAAAAGGAGAAGACTAAGACTTACAGTGCTCTCCTGAAGCATCTGAGGACACTTGCCGGAGCCCAGATAAGGAATATGGCGGTATGCACCCTAGTATGCACCCTGTTATAGACAGCGATACAGTCTGTTCAGTTTCACAAAACATTCTGAAGAGGAATCCCCAGGCAATGTTGAAAAAATCTCTACAATGTAAGTGTGAGGGTGTGAATGTACCCAAAGTAAGAGTTATCGCACTGCATGTATGTGTGCATCCAAAGTGAGAGATGGCATATTATATCACAAGATTATGGTACTGGAGTCTGAAGATGCCCAAATTTTAAACCCAGCCTGTCACCCATGAGCAGTATGATCCTGGAGAAGCCACTTGACCTCTGTAGGCCACTATTTCTTCATTCTAAGAGTTAAAGTTCAACCAAATGGACTCTCCAGCTCTATCAGCCTATGAAATATGTCTTATCCAAGGTATAGTAAACAAGAGCCTATGTTTTAAAAATACTCTATTATGGCTGTTTCTCTGCACTATGCTCAGTTTCTTTATGTGTGCATCCACATGTCTATTCATGGATGTCCCCCAGTTGTCTAGCTTATTGAGGTACCCTTATTATAAAAGATTTAAGAGTAATTGGTGTGGACCACTGCCCATTCCACACATGATGGAGAGTTCAGTGGGACTTTGAGGGAGGTCATTTCTCCTGATTGCCTCTGCCCCTATTTCTGTCATTCCCAAAATTCACTATATGTTTTTACCTTCTACGTCTTCTGTCTCTTTTTCTGGACCAAGTTATTCCTCTCAACATCACCCCTTGCCCACCATCCTCTCAAAGCTTCCCATTCAAGGCTATGTCTGAAGCAATTTTATTGATAATTTGGAGTACCAAAGAAAAACTCTATTGCACAGCAGTACAGCAAGCATCTTGAATGGGAATGCTACATATCCCAGTTCTTCAGAGTTTACTCAGAGTCTATCTAGTCCCCACTTTCCCCCCATATTATTGGACACTCATACTAGCATCAGCTCTCAAAGAAATTTTCTTCTTCATTACACATGAGAAAGGAACATTTTCTCAGGATAAGTGTGAACCAGAGTCAGGGATAGGAATCTTGCACAATATGTAGCCTTGACTATTTAGCTGCCCTAAAACAATACCATATCATTCTATGAAGCAAAGAAGAGAATTAAAAAATTAGATTAAAACTTACACAAATCACTATACATGTAACTCTTTATTTGTCAAATAACTAGCTTCAAAAAAAAATGCTATCTCTTTTTATTTAGACTTTAGGAGGACATGTGGTGAGCAGACCTAATTTTTCTGACCTAAATCCCATTTTAGCAGCAGGAAATGCTACTATCAATCTGCTATCTAAAGGTAAGAGATAAGCTTTGGGCATTTTATTTTTAAATTATCACTGTCAGTTATATAGCTTCTTTCATAAACCATGAACTAGGTACCCAACTATGTCTAACTTAGACTCACCAAATATATAGGCTATATCTACAGTACCTCAAATGTAAGGATGAAATGGAGATCAATTATCCTGTTCTCAGATGTTCTATATCTTGTAGATCAGATAAGTTGCTGAACCTGACAATTTTTCTTAACTATTTGGCCACATTTGTGTACAGTCCAAATTGTAGTATCGAAGCATTTTTAAAAATGAAATGTATATCTGCAGTTTTAAAGCTTTATAGCACACTTCATTCAAAGTTTTATAAAGATGGAAATTTTTCTTATAGGACTTTTCATTTAAGATTTTAAGATTTTATTTTTAAGTAGTCTCTATACCCAGTGTGGGGCTCAAACTCACAATCCCAAGATCAAGAGTCACATGTTCTACTGACTGAGCCAACCAAGTAGCTCCTAGGACTTTTCATTCTAAACAAAATCAAATTTGAAGAACATATTACTCATTATTTCTCTCTTTATTCAAAAACAGCTTAAACTTTGCCAAAATAAATTATTTAAACTTAGTGAAATAACAATAAATGCATCATAGAGCTATTCATGTAAGATACCCTCTCTTTGATTAAAATCACATTTTTAGGGGCACCTGGGTAGCTCAGTCAGCTGAACGTCCAAGTCTTGATTTCAGCTCAGGTCATGATCTCAGGGTCATGGGATTGAGTCCCACCTTGGTTTCTACGCTGAGTAGGGAGCCAGTTTGGGATTATCTCTCCCTCTCTGCCCCTCCCCTCCCCAGCTCACATACATGCTCACTCTCTCTCAAAAGAAAAAGAAAAAGAAAAAAAAAGAAAAAAAAGAAAAGAAATCACATTTTTAAAATATACAGTGGATCAAATAAGAGAGTATTATAAACTCTTTAAGAAAAAAAAAACTCTATTGGGCAGGCCAGGTGGCTCAGCGGTTTAGCTCCGCCTTCAGCCCAGGGTGTGATCCTGAAGGCCCAGGATGGAGTCTTGCATGGGGCTCCCTGCATGGAGCCTGCTTCTCCCTCTGCCTGTGTCTCTGCCTCTCTCTCTCTCTCTCTCCTCTCTGTGTATTCTCATGAATAAATAAATAAAATATTTTTTAAAAAAAAAGAAAAAAAAAACCTATATATCAGGCATTTCACCTCTGCCACTTGTCCCACCTCTAGCACTTTGAACAGATCATTTAACCTCTATGGACCTCCGGACCTTAGTTTTCTCATTTGTGAAACACATTGTATTAGGTTGTTTCCAAAAACATTTAAAGTTCCTCAAGGCCAAAACTGGGGAATCGTGTATAATGAATGCTAAGAACCAGAAAAGACTTTTTTTTTTAAGATTTTATTTATTTATTTGAGAGAGAGAGAGAGAGAGAGAGAGAGCAGGCACGAGTGTGGTTAGTTGCACAGGGAGATGAAGAAGCCGACTGGGCAGGAAGCCTCATGTGGGGCTCGACCCCGGGTCCCCAAGATCATGACCTGAGCCGAAAGCAGGCATTTAACCAACAAGCCACCCAGGCACTACCAGAAAAGACTTTTCAGACTTGCCTAAGATGACCCAGCCTAGAAGCTGCAACTAGGAACCACATCTTTTGGCTTCTAGCTTGCAGTCTCTTTCCACCAGATGCATCACATCTTTCCCTTGCTGCATATTCTCCAGTTTAATAAATTCATTCTAATCAGGTCATTTCCTTTAACAGAAGGAAAACGGCAGATTCCTTTGAACAGCCATTTCCTTGAGAGATCCCCTGAAGCCAGCCTTAAATCGGAAGAGATTGTATTATCTGTTTATATTCCCTACTCTACTCAGGTAAAGGCTCCCTGACTCACTGCGCACCGGCAGGGAGCCCAGCTTGCCCTGAAGGTAGACTTTGGGTATGCTCACAGGAAGGGGCAAATTCTCATAGGACCATTTGATTTGCTTTTATATCAGAGCAACATTGTGACTTTCATGGACTCTAGGCACTTTTACCTTTGTGGATCCCTTTCTCCATAAAAAATAAAATAAAATTTTAAAAAATATGACTTTTTCAGTATAAAAAGTCAAGTCTCACTCAGTGTTATATATTCATTATTATTGTATTCATTTTTTTCTTTTGTTTTTAAAAGAAATTAAAAGGAAAACATTTATTGATATTCTAATAGTGTTGTAGAGTGATAGATGGTGGCTACACTGGGTGAGCAAAGCATAAGGTATAGAGATGTTGAACCATTATGTCTTACACCTGAAACTAATGTAACATTGTGTGTTAACTATGTTAACACATTTCAGTTAACTATACTGAAATTTTTTTTAGTTTTTAAAGAAAAAGTAACATTTCTGTGGGCCCTATCTCACTGCAAACAGAGAGCCCTTTGTGTGAGTTGAATTTTTTACTTCAGATAAATATTCATCTTAGCCAAGATTGTGAAAATTATAATCAGTTTCATCTATAGCGAGTTTCTAGTAAACTGAAAGTTCATTATCATAAAGATACTTCCAAATCAACCAACATTTATTAGCCACTTTAAATAAAATTATTTGTTTATTAACTATCTACCACTCTACATGCCAAGCACAATGCTAAATCCAGGAAACACTACACTTATTTCATAAGACACGGGGTCTTGTACTCAAAGGTCTCTAAATCTAAGAGGAAGGGCTTGAAATAGGAAATTGCTGACCATCTCAGACAGGGAATGTGTGCACAAAGAGACAGGGTAGTTCCAGTGACAGGGAGAGTCCTCCCTGGGTGTTGCTCAAAAGGGAGGGAAGCCATCTGGAAGAGAGGAAAGATCAGTAGAGAGAAGTGGGTGCTCATTCCAGGTGGGAGAACAACTTGGGAATAGAGGCTTGGTGGAGTGGCAGGGTGGCTGGAGCAACACCATGAGATGTGGCTGGGAGGGAGGCTAGGGCTCCATCACCAAGCAGCTCTATTGTTCCATCAAGGAATTTATCCATGTCCTAGCAGATAGCCATCTTTGAGGGCCTTTATTAGAGCAAATAAAATCTTAATGAAAAGTGGTATTTTAGGAATACCAATCTTATAAGAAAAATTGAGAAAAAGCTGATTAGAAGATAACCTGAAGGCTGAATGGCCAGTTGAGAGGCTAATGCAGTAATGCAGTAATTCAGGTGGGTGAGCACGAGGGTGGTGGCAGCTGGAATAGGGAGGGAAGTCCCCACCCATCAGTATAGTGGAATAAATATGATCAAATGTGTCTCAAGCATCTCTTTATCACTTTTGCTTTCTAAATAAAATATATTTTATCTTTGACAGGGTCCATGGTGGCACCCCTACCAAGATGGGGCCACACAAAGAAGCTTTCCTACTTTGTGGCTCTAATATTTCACACTAGTAATGAGATTAAGCCTAGAATGAGAGATTGAAATCTGGGAGGCACTTTTTTAAAAAATATTTTATTTATTTATTCATGAGAGACACAGGCAGAGGGAGAAGCAGGCTCCCCGCAGAGAGCCCAATGCGGGTCTTGATCCCAGGACCCCAGGATCACGACCTGAGCCAAAGGCAGACACTCAACCACTGAGCCACCCAGGTGACCATGGAAAACACTTTAAAGACCACGTGATCCAGTGGTTTCCGAGCTTTTTTCTTTTCTTTTCTTTTCTTTTTTTTTTTTTTTAAGAGTAAAACTCTACACACACCTGAATTTTACAGAGAATGCCAAACTGAAACAGTTAAAAGTGGAGGTATGGTAGTTCATCAGAAGAGACAGCACACCTCCTGATTTTCCCTTACTGCTCTCAGCAGCCCCAAAGGCACCATCTGATCATATGCAAATTCTCATTTTAAAGAAAATTAAGACCCAAACAGTTTAAATCATTTCCCTGAGGCCACACGTGGTAACTCGGAGTTGAAAGTAGATGAGCATAGACTCTGGAGCCCCACTGCCTAGATTTCAACTTCAATTCTACCACTTACTGTAGGACCTTGTAGAAGTTATGTAACCTCTCCGTTTCCTCATCAGTAAATTAGAAATGAGTACAGTTGCTCCGAGGATCAAATATTAATACCTGTAAGGCCCCATGGGCCAGTACTCACGTACAGCCAACATGGTAGTCAACAGCATCATTTACAGGATCCTCTTCATTATAACTAATCATCAGCATTGTTGTCATATGGCAGAGAGTGGAGAAGAACACTAAATATTCTGGGTGTTTCTCTATTTCCAGTGGCACTTTGTGTCAGGACTCCGGCTGGCCCAACGTCAGGAGAATGCCTTTGCCATTGTCAATGCTGGCATGAGTGTAAAGTTTGAAGATGGTACAGACACAATCAAGAACCTTCAAATGTTCTACGGAAGTGTTGGCTCCACCGTTGTCTCTGCAAGCCAAACGTGCCAGCAGCTCATTGGAAGGTATGTGACAGCACATCTGGATATGAAACACAGGACATTGTATTTTAATATTTTAATGAAAATAGCACTTGGAGAATTTTTCTCTGATTACATACATATTACATAATCATATAGGAAATTTAAACGCTGTGGAAGAGTATAAAGAAAATAAAAGTCACTCAAAAGCCAACCTTCTTCAGGTGCATGGGTGGCTCAGTGGTTGAGCATCTGCCTTTGGCTCAGGACATGATCCCGGGGTCCTGGGATCGAGTCCCACATCAGGCTCCCTGTAAGGAGCCTGCTTCTCCCTCTGCCTATGTCTATGCCTCTCTCTGTGTCTTTTCATGAATAAATAAATAAAATCTTTAAAAAAAAAAAAAGTAGGAACAAAAGCCAATCTTCTTCAATTCTTCTTCAATTCTTTTATTATAGTTTCTATAATAAGATGAATGTACAAATTAATCTAAGTAGATATTATCTTCAAATTTTCTTTTTATTAACCTGCAACATAAGTAAATGTTTCTAATACTGGGCCATAAGACATCTGAAAATGTCCTCCCTCCACCACAGAAAGAAGATGAAATATTCAAAAGGTTAAATGGTCTTCATCCTATCACTCTCATTGTTTCTAATGTTTGGAAATTAAGTTTTAAAAATTCTTCCAACTAGTGCTTTCATAATAATTTTTTATCTACCATAATATTCATTGTCAACAGGGCAGCACAACTAAATGTGACTTTTTTTTCTCAGATACTAAAATGTGTTGATGCTTTCAAAGCATTTATGTATAAACTTTCCTTTGTGACAGTGTTACAACTATCATCAATAATTGGGTCATTTTCCGGTCATTACCTGCGCATGTGCGTGCCAGGCTTGGCCTGTTTGCTGCAGATACAGCAGGGAACAAGACAGAGATTCCTTGGGAAGCTCTGATTTTAGTACTTTGTTACCCAAGCTCTTTGAGGGGAGTCAACATTCCCAGGCCTTGAAGTTACATATAATAATAAAGGAGGACAGTAAGGAAAATTTAGAAGCCACTGCAGCAGATTCTAAAGAAAGCTAGTGACATGTGTGAGGGTATTTTGTCCAGACTCCAAAGATGAACGCAGATTTCCTCCATCTTCCCTTGCTCTGTCAGTTTAGCCAGTCTTCAGCTCTTCTGTGACCTGTTTACATTCTTCTCTACAAGGCAATGGGATGACCAAATGCTGAGCGATGCCTGCCGATTGGTCCTGGATGAGATTGACATTCCGCCAACCGCTGGGGGCGGAGTGGTAGAGTATAGGCGAACCCTCATCATCAGCTTACTCTTCAAATTCTACCTCAAAGTGAGGCGAGGACTGAATAAAATGGTAAATGACTTCTCCGGTCTCTGAGCCTTGACATTCTGAGCGTGAGTCTGTACGTGAAGGACTCCCCCTTCCCTTCCCTACTGCATCAAGGTTATCAGATGATGAGGGCAGAGGGGATGGAGCCCACAGAGTGCAGCCTCCCAGCCGCCTTTGTCCTTCTTCTTCTCTCTCCCCTCTCCTTCTCTCCTGGGCTGAGAAGGGGACAATCTTGCTATTACATTTGCCCTATATGTTGTGTGACAATACTAATATACAATATCTAGTTGATCTTCAGTAGTGAAAAGCTTTCAGTAAGTAAATTATAGCATCTTTTCCTATTATAAGGAAAATACCTTGTTAAAACAATACCTTCTTTAACATTCAGAAAATGTGGATAAGCCAAAAAGGAAAAGAAAATCGTTTGTAATTCCACCACCCGTAGATAACCATTACTAATATTTTAGAGTGTATCCTTCTAAACTCTTCTTTATGGATGTGTGCATATATGTGTCACACGTATACATCTATAGAACTGTTTAGTATAGCTTGCTTATTTCACTTAGTAACAAACAGCATTCAGTGTCATCAAATACTCTTCACGACATAATCACATAATGGTTGCATGATGTGTCTATGGATAGATGAACCATTATTTGATCTGTTCTTTACTTTTGGATATTTTGATGGCTTCTGTTTTTTTAATTATTTTTTTCTTACCTAGCGTAGTTTAAAATGACCTTCACCGCAGTATTTCTCAGAGTGTGGTCCATGACTGTGATAATAATAAATCCCCTTAATAAGTCATGAACTGACCCAAAAATGGCAGATAAATGACTATACACACATTTCTTTTATGGCTGAAAGCTTTATTCTATTAATTCAGCCAGTCCTTTTTACCATTTTTGTTAACATTATTTATTATTAGCTTTATCATAATATTCTAATATAAATTATTGCATACTCTTATTTATTACATAATATGTTCAGTATATATGTATATGATCAGCATATATCTAATATGTTATTACATATAATGTATTAGGTATGTTTTTGTTATTTTTTTATATATTATCATATGTTCTCTTACATATTACATATTCTATCTTTGTAGAAAATGCAAAAACAGAGAAACAAAAAGTTTTAAAAATCAACTATAAGCCAATAATCCTACCATAAAGACTGTTAACATTTGCAATAAATACATATATAGTTCTCTCTTCTTTTTTTTACAGGAAAAAGGGTTCATACTGTACATAAATTTTTGTAATCCCTTTTTTCACTTAATTATAATTCACGACAGTCAGTTCCCTCTTATTGGATATTTGGGTAATTCTAGTTTCTTTACTATGACAAATGATCCATAGCTGAACATCCTTGTGGATTAATCTTCATCCGCTCCCTCAGCTGCTTCTTTGAGATATATGCCCAGAAGATTGGCCCAGACTTGAAAGCACAGCCACCATTTGGAAGCGCACATATTTCCATCCATTTGGGGGGAGAGCTGGTCATAAAGGAAGTCTCCACTTCCTGGAAATAGCATACACTTTCCTGTGTGCATAAGTAGATATAGCCATGCTGCTGCTAGCCTAGGGAGCTGGACGCTCCGGACTCTCTCTCAGCAGATCTGGTGACTAATATCTGGGAGAATAAATTGGATAACCTATTTTTCCAAGCTAGTGACTCAGATTGTAAAGTTAAATGTGAAATAATCTTATTTTCAGGATCCCCAGAAGTTTCCTGATATCCCAGAAAAGTTCATGAGTGCTCTAGAAGATTTCCCCATAAAAACACCCCAAGGAACTCAGCTGTTCCAGGTCAGTGGACAGAGTTTTTTATTTTCTAATCTGTCTATGCATTCAGATGCAAGCATTATGCATATATCTCCCTCTTTTCAATAGCTGTATTTTTTATTATTTGTACAGGTAATGTCTACCAAAGCCAGCCAACATTACTTATTGTCACTCACACACGATTTGCTTGGTTTAGCTTCTACGGTTTTACTCAAGGCTTCACAAGGAATTAGATTATTAATGTCCCTCCTCCACTATTTCAGTTTTGTTATTTAAAATATTCTCCTTTTCGTGGTAAATGCTTGTCCTTTCTTCAAAACCGGACTCTACATTCACTGCTTCTAGGAAGCCTTCCCTGCTTTAATACAGTCACCCTAAATCTCCCAGGAACTTGTGTATTTTCTTTGCACCATAATAGTTATATAAACTGTTCTTCATTGCTATAGGAAGTTGATCTTGTCATTTTAATGTGTGTTTGTGTCTATTCTGATACAACTTATACAATCTTTAAGAATGAGAACAATGCCTTCCTTTTGGGGAGGTGAGGGAGTAGATTATAATCAGAATATATCTTTTCCCATGATATTCAATAGACATTTATTAACGTTGACTCACAGATATGCATACCAATTGCCTACAATTTTTCTTGACTTATAAAACATATACATCAGGCCAAATGAGAATGTCTGGAAGTAAAATAATTTACTTTATTCATTGACAGTGTGTGGATCCCTACCAACCCCCACAAGACCCCATCGGCCACCCAGTCATGCACCAGTCAGCCATCAAACATGCCACAGGGGAAGCTGTATTTAGTGATGACATGCCCCCAATTGCCCGAGAACTCTTCCTGGCTGTAGTCACCAGCACCAAAGCTCATGCAAAGATCATGTAAGGAAATAAAAGATGTTTCCATGTATTACTGGAATGCATTCACAATTTCACATTAAAATTGAGAACTAGGGATCCCTGGGTGGTGCAGTGGTTTGGCGCCTGCCTTTGGCCCAGGGCGCGATCCTGGAGACCCGGGATCGAGTCCCACGTCAGGCTCCCGGTGCATGGAGCCTGCTTCTCCCTCTGCCTGTGTCTCTGCCTCTCTCGCTCTCTCTGTATGACTATCGTAAATAAATAAAAAATAAATAAATAAAATAAAATAAAATTGAGAACTAAATAAATAAATAAATAAATAAATAAATGAAATTGAGAACTTATATATTTAAGTCAACTAAGAATATTCATTTCCTCTTCTGGATGAAAATCAGTCCTTTTTTAAGCATATTTTTGAAAGCATCTAATGCCAAGAGCCCAAACACCTGCTAAATAAACGTTGGCACTTTTCAACATAGAGTTCTGTCCCATGATTTAGTTATGAGGTCTATTGTAATTTTTCCCTGTGTATGAGGAATCATTTATATTGTACTCTGAACTCACTCCTGCGACTTGACTTTGATGTGCATTTTCAAATTTTCTCTCCTAGATCCTTTGATGCATCAGAAGCCCTGGCCCTTCCAGGTGTTGTTGATGTGATAACAGCAGAGGATGTGCCAGGAAGTAATAACCATCGTGGAGAGATTCTCTATGCGCAGAATGAGGTGTGTGATTTATATGGGGCCTATTATTATTCAAATGCTCCACTGGAGACACCAAAATGACTATTGGTTTTGACTCTAACATCCATGGATTCATGTTCACATCACAAAAACTTACAGGGAACCAGGGACTCCACATCAGTGATTCTCAAATTCTCTCTTGAATTGTGGACCCTTTTGAGATTCTCATCATAAGTCCTAAAGCCCTCTCTCAAAGAAGGCTTCTAAAATAATTGTGAAAACTGTAGAAGCAATATAGAGCCTAGGACATTAAAAGAACCAACAGAATTTCAGGATGACTGGATTAAAGTGTGTGTTATGGGAATGATGAGGAAGGTACCTGAAAACAATCAGAAGCCAGGTAATTAAGTTCTATACCCAGTTTTTGTACCCTATAAATCCCACTCAAGCCAATGTTTTAAATTATTCTCATAGATAGAAACTAATCTTTCTTTTGGTCCAGAGACCCAAATGGGTAAATGTAAGAATGTGGGGACAGTTATTTCTTTTTAATGATTCTGTGTCTTAGCTAATCTCCACGTGTGGCTTTTCTGCAGGTGATTTGCGTGGGTCAGATTATCTGCACTGTGGCTGCTGACACTTATGCTCATGCACGAGAGGCGGCTAAAAAAGTGAAGATCACTTATGAAGACATAGAACCAAGGATTATCACAATAGAGGTAGTCAGTCCACTTTGTGTCTTCTAGAATGACTAGGGCAATATACTTCTGGCATAAGTCAACTGATAAAGGCACAAAATAGTATACTTTGGGCTCCATCTATACTTTGTTCAGTGTTATCTATAGATTCCCAGGGAAGGCTCCAGCAACCTGCATCTCAAGGCATAATACTGAGAATTTGCCTACCTGGATTTCCCTTTCCTTCCTGTGACCACTTCTCCTCCCATTGCTTTTTGCCAAGCCATGTCCTCAGAATACAGATAAGTAACACCAGAGGAATGTCCTTATGACCCATGTAAAACTAGTCAGTGGGAAAATCCACAGCACTGTGAAACTAAAAACAGTTGTGACGTTCACTGATTTATTAACATAACTCCCACTTCCTATAAGCTCTGGAAACAGAAAACCTGGATTTGTATTCTGACTCCATCTTTTAAAGGCCTCTTAATAGCAATGAAAGTTTTAGCAAGTTACTTAAATTCCACTTACTTTCTCAACTGTAAAATAGGAACTATAACATCACCTACAGAAAAGGTCATTGTGAGTTTAGATGAGAAACCCCAAGTGAAATGCTTACGGCAGCACCTGGGGAGATGTAAAATGCATGCAGTAAAAATTTGCTATTATTTTTGTTTTAGTTGTTGTTATTAATGAAGGCAAGAATGTGTTGCTTGGTGCTTTGTAGCCCCAGTGTTAGCAAAGTGCTAAGCCTGTGGTCTGTCCTAATAAATGTGTGTAGTGGAGGGAGAGATGAATAGGTGGGTACATGAGCACTATGAAACCCAGCCACGTAGGATGTAGTCTTCGATATCCTCTGATTCTCCTCTGTTCTTCCCAAGATTTGCCAAGTTCAAGTCTTTCCCAGTTATCTTTTAAATGCCTCTAAGTCTGCCCCCTTCTTTCCATTCTCAATTTCAGTCCCATTCCACCCTTTAGCCCAGATCTCACCATTTATTGTCAGATTTACTAGAGTAACCACTTGAAGAGGTTCTTGTACTCCATTTCAATCTGTTAACTTTTCTAAGCCTCAGTGTTCATCAGGTCACTTTTCTTATACAATCATGTCCTCCTCAATAAGGTTTGTAGCATAGAATTCATGATCTTTCATAGTCCAAACTCAGTTCACCTTTGAAGTTCATCCAGCTGCTTTTTGATAGAAAACCTGCTCCCCAGCCATCCTAGCCTTGTTCTCTTTTTGGCCTGTCAGCTTGCTTTCAACCTCAAACTATTGCTTTCTGAGGTATGCTTGACTTCAAAAGATTTTCCCTCTCTTCTCTAACTGTCCTAATTCCGCACAATTCAGCACCTAATTTAGGTCACCTACACAAGGCCATTTCTGAGCATCTCCAGTTCCATCAGCCTTCTTCTTGGTAAAGGAAGTATAGAATATTCTCTTATCTGCCCCCACCCCCCACACCACAAAGTTGGCACCTTAATACCCAACTGCGTCAGGTCATCACTCAGCATTCTAGAGGATGGGACCTTGTTTCATATAAGCTTGTCTCTCCCTCAGCTTCCTCAGAGCCCTGAACAAAACTGAGTTACCCATGCCTGTTGTCCGATTGTCTGTTGTGGTGTGTGAATATCTGATAGAGCAGGTGCATATCAGTTTGATGGAGGATGAATGGCTTATTAGGATGTGAAAAAAAATCTAAATATTGTTTTGGTTTATTTGTTTTCCCCCTGCAGCAAGCCCTAGAGCACAATTCATTTTTTACCACTGAAAAAAAAATCGAGCAAGGAAATGTAGAGCAAGCCTTTAAATATGTTGATCAAATCATTGAAGGTAAGTGGTCTTGGGCCAGAAAAATAACTCCTCTAAAGTTGACTCTAACTTCTATCATCTGGTTTGAGAAATAGTGAAGCTCCAACGCAGAGCTCTCAACCCCATGTGATTTTTAAATCAAAATTTAAAATGCATAAATAATAAGTTTGCAGTTTGATGAAATTTTACATATACATATAAATCTATGTAAACATTACCCACATCAAGATACAGAACACTTTCCAAGCTCCTGGGTGGCTCAGTTGGTAGAGCATTCAATTCTTGGTCTGGTGGTTTTAAGTTTAAGCCCCACACTGGGTGTAGAGATTAAAAATTTTTAATTTTAAGATTTGAAAATAAAATCTTTAAAAATATATATAGAACACTTCCAACACCCCAGAAAGCTTCCTCTGGCCCCCTCTCAATCAGTAGCCCTCCCAAAAGTCTTTATCACTACAGAAGATTTTACGTCTTTTGAACTTCATACAAATGAAATCTTACAGTATAACTTTCTTTGTGTCTACTTCTTTTATTCCACAGTCTGTGTGGAAGATTCATCCACATTGTGCATAGATCAGTACTTCTTTTTCATCGTTTAGGAGTATTCCATTGTATTCCACAATTTATCCATTCTACTATTGATGGACTATTTAGCTATTTTCAACTTGGCGATATTATGAATAAAGTTTCTATAATATCATACATATCTTTTGGTGAACATAAGCACTCATTTCCAATGAAATATACACAGAAGTAGCATTGCTAAATAACAGTGTTTTTACGTATTTACTTTTAGAAGTTAATGCCAAACATTAAAAAAACAAGTTGTGTTCCAGGTATATTCCCATTAGCAATTATGAGAGTTCCATTATTCGGTTATTGTCAGTCTTCTTAATTTTATCTAATCTGGTGGAGTAGTGTCTTATCATGGCCTCCATTGAATTTCTTTGATGACTAATGATATTGAACCCTTTTCAGATGTGTATTGGCCATTTTGAGATCCTCTTTTGTGAGATATATGTTCAAGTTTTTTGCCTGTTTTTTAAACTAATTAAAAGTAATAATTATAACTGATATTATAGTTACATTATATAGCTATAATTAATTTTAATATAATTAATAATATAATAATTACTTGATTTACTTACAAATCTATAGAAGGTTTCTTTGTTTTTGGTGTAAGTTCTTTGCTAGTTATAAGTATTGCACATATCTTCTTCCAGCCTGTGGATTGTGTGCTCACTGTCCTCATTACTCTTGTTCATGAACAAAAGTTCTTGATTTTAATAAAGAACAATTTGTTAGTCTTTTCTTTATGGTGCCCAGTGTTCTTGAGCCCATGAAGAAATTCTTGCCTATCCAAAGGTCATGAAAATATTTTTCTATGTTTACTCCTAGAAGCTGATAACATTTTTTAGCCTTGACATTGAAGCCTATGATCCATCTCAAGTTAATTTTTCTGTCTGGCATGACACAGGGTCAAAGTTCAGTTTTTTTCAAATGGATATCCAGTTTACCTGGCACCATCTGTTAAAAACCTATCTATTCCTTTCTTGAATTGCAGTGCAGCTTTTATGGCTTTCCAGGTGTCTACATATGTGTTGTTCTATTTCTGAACTCTTTATTAGATTCCACTCATCTGTTTATTTATCTTTGTAATAGACCACACTGTCTTACTTGCTATAACTCTATTGTAAGTTTTGAAATCTCAGAGTGTAATGTCGTTTTGCTAATTCTTTCTCAATACGACCATAGCTATTATAAGCCCTTTGCATTTCCATATGCATTTATGCATCAGCTTATCAATTTTCACTGAAAATATCTTGCTGGGATTTTGACTGGAATTGCATTAAAACATTATCAAGTTAGAGACTCAAAATCTTAACAGTGTTAAGTTCTAATCCATGAATAGGATAGAACATGCCTTTTATTTAGGTTTACTCTAATTTCTCTCAATAACTGTAGTTTCCACTATGGAGATCTTGCACATTCTTCTTCATATTTATATCTTGTATTTGGTGTTTTATGATGCTGTTTTAAATGATATTTTTATTTCATTTTCTACTAGTTTGTGTCTAGTATATAAAAACACAATTACCTTTTATATGTTGATTTTTACCTAAGAACTTTACTCAATTCACTTAGTATTTTAAAAGTCTTGAATTTTCTGTATATACATATATATGACATATATATTTATTTATCTTTTCCAATCTTGATACTATAATTTATTTGTTGGTTTATTTGTTTGTCTGCTTTGACTTACTGAACTGGCAAAAACCTAGTTAGTATGATTTTTTTTTTTAAATACAAATACCAAGATCCCATCCTAGACCAGTGAAATCAGAACTTTGGAGTACAGGATGAGAGCATCAGTATTTATCTAAAAGCTCCCAGATGATCCTAAGGTAAACCCAGGATTGAGAAGCACAGCTCTTTACTAAGAAAATTACATCCTGTCTTGGGTAAGAGAAATTAGTAATTTTCACAGAATCTATCACCCTCTCCTAAATAGTTGGAATAGAGAGTTTGGTAAGGCTTTTAATTGTTTACTAAAATCTGGAAGACTGTTTCTTTTTTCTTTTTTTTTTTTTTTTGGACCTTTTTGCATGTCTCACATTTTGTTGTCCCAAGAACTCTTTTGACTCCTGGCAAAAATAACTCCTCACTTTTTTAGCAGCACAGGAATCTTTTGGCTAATTGTTATTCTTAATTGAATTGTGGTTGTTATTCTTAATTGAATTATAGTTTTGGTTTTTTTCAGATTTATTTATTTATTTATGATAGACATAGAGAGAGAAAGAGGCAGAGACACAGGCAGAGGGAGAAGCAGGCTCCATGCCGGGAGCCCGACGTGGGACTCGATCCCGGGACTCCAGGATCACGCCCTGGGCCAGAGGCAGGCGCTAAACTGCTGAGCCACCCAGGGATCCCCTTAATTGAATTATAGTTGACATACATTGCCTAGTTTTAAAGTAAAATACTGAAGCATTCAGTATTTTATTTCATTTTAAAGTAAAAAATGCCTTCCAAATATTGAAACTAGGGCCAAATGCCTCTTCTGGTATAACCTACAAAATGATAAGGGTGTACTGAGCAAGCCAAAAATCTCATCTAAACCATCAGGAGCAAGCTGGTTTTAGGGAAAGAAACAACTTCAGATCGGCCATTTTAAACCTTGTGTCCTTTTACAAACTGCTTACCTTCTATGACTCAACAATCCTAACGTCACCAGATTGAGGGACATATTGTCATTATCTCCCTCCCCCCCTTTTACAGAGGAGGAAATGAGGATTTAATAACTTGGCCAAATTCACCAAAGAAATGATGGCACCTGGATGTATGGCCAGGTTAGTCTGTATCCTCAAGTCCAGCACATCATAGAACTCACCACCCCACTTGAGAGATAAGGAAACTGAAGCCAACAGAGGAAGTGAATGACCCAGGGTCATACAGCTGGTGGTGTACAACATGTTTTAATTAGAAAAAAAAAATGGTTTAATCAAATGATATGAAGCCCAGCTCTCCATAAGCTAAAGCAATTCTCTCCTCATAAACCAAATACCAGTGAGTCTCCTCAATTTGAGATTTTCAAATAAGCATTGTCCTGTATGTGTGCCTTTCAGGTGAGGCCCACGTAGAAGGGCAGGAACATTTTTACATGGAAACACAAACTATCCTGGCTATCCCAAAAGAAGAAGATAAAGAAATGGTATTGTACGTTGGGACACAGTTTCCAAGCCATGTGCAGGTAACCGGATATTTTTGAAAATTGAGATTCCAGATGATGGCGTGCTATGAAGCACTACAATCAGGCACTCTGCTCTAGGGGACCTTGGATTCCTTCCACTCCTATGAGTGAAATTCTCTGTATACTTGACATAAGCTACAGTCCAGAATAAAGAAAACAGGGCAAATATTTCCCTAAAAGGGGAGACTTTTCAGAGAGATGAAAATCTTGCTAAGCTCCAAAATATAGGATGAGATTTACTTTACCCTTATAACAATTGATAGTGTAAAACCTAATCTCAGGGAGGCCAAAGCCTTAGTATTATATTTAAATTTCCCTTTGTGTTTCATTCGTGTTGCTTCTCTGTCTTAATGTTTGCATGTATTGGTGATGCACCTGTAAAGCAATTGCATTTCCAATGCTGTAGCAGGTGATTTCCAGTTCTATTCCAGTGGTTGAGATATAAGGCATTGCTTCACTCAGGTAAGTAAAGGAAATCCTCAGACATTCCCCTCTTCTGAGATGTGGAGATGTTGTTTCTAGAATAGTGACTGGCACAGGGGGATACTTAACCTGTTCTACTGGGAGGAGGAGTAATGACAAGCATTACTGAGGGGAAAAGCTGAGGTCTTCCTGGTAGAGCAGAGTGAGTTGGTACCTTGGGGTCGTGAAGGGATGTATAGGCTCAGAGGAGGAGGAAGCTGCTGTTCCAGGCAAAATGAAAACCTGAGGAGACTGATGTTGAGCTGGGATGTGGCTGTGGCCTCCATGGTTGCAAATTTTGAAGTGGACAGCAGAGGAGTGAGGAGTTATGGTTTTGCCCCTAAAAAGCTATGTGATCTCTCACAAGTTGCCAGGCACCAGCATCTTTTTCTATAAATTGAGGAAGGTGATAAAGATCACCTGTGAGATCTCTTTTGATAGAGATTATGGTGATGGGTGTACAACTCTGTAAATGTTCTAAGTATTTGTTGAATTCGGTTTCTTCAGCGAGGCAGAGGGGAAGTACATAGCTGAGAAAGTAGTTCTGGGCTCCAAGTGGATAAGGTGTATGTCCCAGGTCACCACCACTGTCTATCACCCACACCTTCTAAGGTACCACTAGTTAATTTCATGAGGCATTTCTGGGGTAGCTAGTGTACAGGGTGCTCACAGGCCACAGCCCAGAACCTGGGGCAGGATCAAAAGCAGGCTCAATAAAGGATTTGAATAGATAAAGAAGGTCTATGAATGACTAATAAGCACATGAAATGGTGCTCACCGCATTGTTACTAGGGAAATGCACATCAAGACCACGATGAGATAGCGCTCCACACCCACTAGAATGGCTGTAATCAAAAGACAGTAATAAGCGTTGATGAGGATATAGAGAAATTGAAACCTTCATATATTGCTGGTGGGCACAAATGGCACATCCATTTTTCCACAGCCTGGAAAATAGCCTGGCAGTTTCTAAGGATGTTAAATATAGTGACTACATAATAACCCCACAGTTCCATGTCTAGGTATCTAGCTGAGAGAATTGAAGTCATCTGCCCACATGAGAATTTATACTCGAGTGTTCATAGCAACACTGTTTAAAATAGCCAGAAGTGGAAACAATCCAAATGCCCATCGATTGATGAAGGGGTAAACAAAATATGGTATCTCTGTACAAGGGAATATTATTCAGCTATAAAAAAAGGAACGGAGTACTGTTCCATGGACAACATGCGTTCAACAACCTTGCAAACATTATGCCAAGTGACAGAAGCCAGTTGCAAAAGACCACGTATTATATGATTACGTTTATATGAAATGTTCCAAACAGGTAAATCTATGGAGACAAAAAGTAGATCAATAGTTACCTAGTGTTGGGGGCTGGAGGGAGATAAGGAGTGACTGCTCAGTAGATCCAGAGTTTCTGTGGGGATGCTTAAAATGTTCTAAAATTAGATTATGGTGATGGGTGTACAACTCTGTAAATGTTCTAAGTATTTGTTGAATTCGGTTTCTTCAGCGAGGCAGAGGGGAAGTACATAGCTGAGGAAGTAAACTATTAAATTGCACTTATATGGCTTCAGGGACTTATCTCTTGCAGGAATTTGTGGCTGCAACATTAAACATCCCAAGGAGTCGAATCGCCTGCCACATGAAAAGAACTGGAGGAGGGTTTGGGGGGAAAGTAACCAAGCCCGCTGTGCTAGGAGCTGTCGGTGCCGTGGCCGCCAATAAGTAAGAGTCACTGTAGCAGCTGTTGATGTCAGCTGTCCTGGCAATGTAGATTACCACCGTGTCCTAGTCCTGCACCCCCGCTTTGGTCCCACTAGTCCTAGCCTTTCATCTCCAAAGGGTGTGGTTGGCATGTAGGCAAAGGAACACTGGACCTGAGCCATAGGATCTGCTCTTAAACTACCACTCACTCACAAGGTCACCTTGACAGGCCACCTCAGTTTCCTCACCGATAAACTGGTGATAATAATATCCACCTGTCTCATGAGAGTATTACATAATAGATGTAATCACTATATGTTTTGACTCAGATGTAGCCATGTATTACTTTTTCATTGACTTTAACTCTTTAAAATGTTTATGTTTTAAATTGTCAAATTAAATCAAGCTGAGATCGCCTGAGCGGAGGGAGGGTCAAAAGCATAACCTTACAAGGGACATGTTTTGTCATGAAATAGAGCCTCCTGCTCTTGGGAATGTTCACTCAGCCTCTGCATCATCCACATGGAATAACCAGACACAGGAATAGCCATGACTTTTGTGAACCTTACTCACTAAATATTCAAGACAAACTTAACTTATCCTGGGCTACCGCTACAAAGAGAAAGTGAATACCTCAACTCATTGGCACTTTCCAACAATAGAAAAGGCTGTCTTGTAAGTACAGGTGTACAGGTACTAGGAACATCCCTTCAGAAGTCAGAGGAGCCCTCAATAGGCATTTTATGAACAGGGAGCCTGAATGCAAAGGAGGCTGATCAGGCTCAGCAGAGCATTGGTTCTCAACCTTTCCAGCCTCTACATCCCCCATGGCAATTATTTTAATGCCCCTTTTAATATCCCAAAGTAAAGTTCATAATAATATAACCTATTTATACACATAGTTGCAAAATAATCATACAATCCCTTAGGGCTATATAAAAAAATTAAAGGAGAGTAACTTATAACCAAATAATATAGCATTTTGATATATAAATCTCAGATATGTCTAAACCAGGATAATAATAGTAATTGTGCTTTTTTAATTTTAGTGTTCCCACAAACTTCTTTTTTTTTTTTTAAGATTTTATTTATCTATTCATGAGAGACACAGGGAGAGAGGAAGAGACATAGGCAGAGGGAGAAGCAGGCTCCACGCAGGAAGCCTGATGTGGGACTCGATCCCAGGACCCCAGGATCATGACCTGAACTGAAGGCAGACACAACTGAGCCACCCAGGTGTCCTGTCCCCACAGACTTCTGAAATGTTTAAAGCATGTGACTATCCCCATTGCCAACCTCTAACCTGATTATCTCAAGCCCCCCCTCCCCATCTGTTTGTTTCTACAATTTATGAAGCATCCAGCATATTAACAGAGTCATTTCCTGTAGGACTGGCCGCCCAATCCGGTTTATTCTGGAGCGTGGTGATGACATGCTGATAACTGGTGGCCGCCACCCACTCCTTGGAAAATACAAAGTGAGTGAGATAAAAAATTTTAGGAAACTGCCTAAAACATTGTTCATTGATACCGAACCAACAGTGAGAACAATTACTAAATTCCATACCATTTGAAAGGAATATTTGGATGCTGCCTATAACTGATCAGAACTTTCTGTTGAGATCCTAGTCAACTTGGGCATCAGCCTCAGTGTCCCTCTGGAGATTGTCACATCAAACATGGTTTGATGACAACTGTGATCACATGTGTGTGTATACTAACATGGTTGTATTGAGAAGGTTGTTTTACTTATATCACCTTGCAGATTGGATTCATGAACAATGGTGTGATCAAAGCTGCTGATGTTGAATATTATATCAATAGTGGATGTACTCCTGATGAGTCTGAGTCGGTAAGAAATATGCCTTTCCCGTAGGCTACCAGTTGAGCTGTATTGCCACACTATCTTTGCATGAATATTTGTCATGCAAAGTAGATAAATTCTGTGAAGGGTTCTACTTAGAGATAAAATTTGGTTAAGTGATTTTGAATATTGTGAAGTTTTGTTTTGTTTTGCTTTAACTCAGGTGATAGACTTCGTCGTGTTGAAATCTGAAAATGCATATCATATTCCTAATTTCCGGTGCCGGGGTAGAGCTTGCAAAACAAATTTGCCATCCAACACGGCCTTCCGCGGATTTGGCTTCCCTCAGGCTACAGTGGTAGTGGAAGCTTACATAACTGCTGTGGCATCTCAGTGTAATTTACCCCCTGAAGAGGTAAGAAGTCAAAACCCCCTAACAAAATTTTGACATCGTTGTTTCAAATATATCTTGAGTACCTACATAGAGCATTTTATCAGCTTCTAATTAGATTCAAAGAAATAAAGTACACCATCTGTGTATCAGTTAGCTTTTGATACGTAATAAGTCAAGCACAAAATTTAATGGACTAAAATAACAGGAAGTATTTCTTCTAGGTCTGAGGGGTCAGACCTAGGTCAGCTGGGTAGCTCTTCTGGTCTGAGCCAGTTCAACTGGAATTTATGGTCTAAGACAGCTTCATTTGTGTGTCTGGTGGTCACCAGGCTGATTGGTCTAGGGGACATCTCAGCTGGGAAGGGTCATTTCCACTGCAGAGTCTCATCCTCCAGTAGACTAGCCCAGATTAGCTCTCAGAGTGGTGGTCTCAGAGTTCCTAAGAGTGGCAGGAATGTGGCAAGCCTTTTTCAAGTGTCTGCCATTATTAATATGTATTGTCCCATGAGCCATATAGCAAGTCATATGGCCAATCCCAAAGTCAGGGTGAAACCACCTAAGGGCATGAACACAGAGAGTGGAATGAT
This sequence comes from Nyctereutes procyonoides, assembly GCF_905146905.1. Classification (NCBI taxonomy): domain Eukaryota; kingdom Metazoa; phylum Chordata; class Mammalia; order Carnivora; family Canidae; genus Nyctereutes; species Nyctereutes procyonoides. Next base: position 9,897,981 of record NW_026575132.1, read on the forward strand.
TGCCATTTCTGCAAACATTCTTCCACAGTTCAAGATTTTGAGGGGCTAATCTGAATAGTTAAGAATAAGGAAACATTGTGTAGGAGTAAAACAATTTTGAGTGGGGAGAATTTTGTATCACCACTAACAAAATTTGTGACAAGGCTCATAATAGATGGTACCTGATAGGGACGCTTGGGTGACTCAGCAGTTGAGTGTCTGCCTCACGGGATCCAGAATCGAGTCCTGCATCAGGCTCCCTGAGGGAAGCCTGCTTCTCCCTCTGCCTATGTCTCTGCCTCACTCTCTCTCTGTGTCTCTCGTGAATAAATAAATAACTCTTTAAAAAAAAAAAAAGATGGTACCTGCTATTTCTCAGGGTTCTGGTGAAGTTAACTGAGATAATACACATTCAACTACAGCTTGGAGCATATGAAGTATTCACCAGTAGTTTCTATTGTTATTATGATTATTGTTGTTATTGTGATGTTTATATATGTACACTTGCACTTGCATATATTTTTTTTAAAGATTTAATTTATTTACTCATGAGAGACACACGGAGAGAGGCAGAGGCACAAGCAGAGGGAGAAGCAGGCTCCACGCAGGGAACTTGACGTGGGACTCGATCCCGGGTCTCCAGGATCACGCCCTGGGCTGAAGGCGGCGCTAAACCACTGAGCCACCCGGGCTGCCTGCACTTGCATGTTTACAGCCACTTAAATAGTTTCCTCTTTAGAAGGACTTTCTTCATATCAGGTGTATGACAAAAACCTATGCTCCACTAATGGAATAAGTATGTATCCCTAAAATCCATATTATTGTCTTTCAGGTTAAAGAAATAAACATGTATAAGAGAATCAGCAAAACAGCCTACAAGCAGACATTTAATCCGGAGCCCTTGCGAAAATGCTGGAAAGAATGTCTGGAAAAATCTTCATTCTATGCTAGGAAACTGGCTGCAGAGGAATTTAACAAAAAGAACTACTGGAAGAAGAGGGGTCTTGCCGTGGTCCCCATGAAATTTACTATTGGGTTCCCCGTGGCCTACTACAATCAGGTGAGGTTGAGAGAGGTGTCTGTCTTCTCGCCAGAAGCCCTTTCCCACACAACTGGCTGTCTGAAAACGGCAATTGTGTGCAACCAGGGATGGCCTGCTGTGGGGAGAAAGAAGAAACCCGGACATATTCCTATAGCAGGTTTAGGCAAGTGCTGGGGACCCCAGGTCTCAGAGCAGATCTGGAACCAGGGGCTCAGAAAGCAGTCGACAGATGAAGTCCAGCAGCTCCAGGGGTCTGACCTTGGGCAGGGCCCCAGGCATGAGCATTGAGGTATGGGGTCTAATTTCAAATCCATCAGAGAATTGGGAGAAATAAGGGCATCTCTTTCTCTTTCCTGAATTCTTAGTGGCAGCAGTGGGGTCGTTTGAAGACAGAACTTTCAAAAACACCTGAGAGCAGACAGTTCCCCCATGCACGCAGGACCTCGGAGTTACTATGTGAAAGCTTGGTGGCTGCTGTGCCTTCTTTTCGGTTTCACCTTTACCAGAGTTTCATGGGGCTCTGCTTCTGATTCTTATTTTTTGCTTCTATCCCCATAAACCTCTGAAATGTCCCCTTAACGAACCCATGCCAAGAAAGGAATAGAGGCCCCCTTCGTGGTATGAATGTCTCTCACCAAATTATCTTCCATACACCCCCTTCCCTGGAGTCCACTAACGAGGCCGAAGGCAGAACGAGAGGGAGAGAAGGGAAGGCCAGAAGCGCTGCACTGCTTGGGGCAGGTGTTGTGTTTCCCTGGCAGGGAGGGGGCTTCTCAAGCTAGAATAATCTGCAGACCCCCTTTAAAGGAAAAACAAAATTTGTGGACTCAGTGATCACTTAAATTCTTTCTTTTGATGTCATTTAACTATGAATAACCTCAAAACAAGGAATAAGCTTCTTATAGCTCCTATGCCTATATCAAATACAAACAAAATTGGAAATCAAATAAAAATAGTATTATAAATGCCAGTAAGAAAATAGTAACATTAACTTAATGTAGTAGATGATATTGCTCCTTTATTTTTTTTAAAGATTTTATTTATTTATTCATGAGAGACACCTTGAGAAAGAGAGAGAGAGGCAGAGAGACAGGCAGGTTCCATGCAGGGAGCCCAACATGGGTCTCGATCCCGTGACTCCAGGATCACGCCCTGGGCCGAAGGCAGGCGCTAAACCGCTGAGCCACCTGGGCTGCCCATATGTTGCTTCTTTAAAACTAAATCCTCGCTCACAAGATGAATGTAGTTCTGGCTGCTGCTGCTGCTGCTGCTGCTGCTGCACAAGACATTTTGAAATCTTTATCCTAAACATCTATGTAAGTTGTGATGACTCACTGTCCCATCTCTTGTGTCTAATATGCCCCATTAACTAAAGTAGTCCTCCTTGGTGGTTGTACAATCATCAACATAAAATCTAACGGGCTCTGAAAGCACATGACAATACTCACTGTTACGTGGTTATCCATTAGTCTCATTACATTATCACAGGGTGAGGCCCATGGGTGGCTCAGTAATTGACTGTCTGCCTTTGACTCAGGGAGTGATCCCGGGGTCCTGGGATCGAGTCCTGCATCAGGCTCCCCGTGGGGAGCCTGCTTCTCCCTCTGCCTATGTCTCTGCCTCTCTGTGTCCCTCATGAATAAATAAATAAAATCTTAAAAAAATAAAAGATTATCATAAGGTGAAAACACAAAGTTTAAAAGTTCTTGCAGAGAACTTGATAGGCCTGAGAACACAGTCTGAGACTCAAGAGATGGCATGGCAAGCTGAGTTGATTTTTCAGTGGTTGGTAGCAGAGGCACAGGCATCAACGCAGGGGTAGAGGCCCCCAGGGGGCCCAGGCACCAGCGTGAGAGAGGAAGTGATGTCAAGAAAAATTCCAGCAACTCGCTCACATAACGTAGCCCAGTCTCCTCTCTCCTATGGCCTGGTCCCTGGAGCCATTTGCACCGGCTGCGGATCCTCTCCCTGAAACAGCTGGCCCCAAAGAATAGAATGGCAATTGGTCCAAGGGAAGCCGCCTGGCATGGGTGTGGAGGACACGGGGCTCAAGTGAGGAGTTGTGGGTTCCGGTCCAGGCTCTATCCCAAACTAGGCACCTGGCTTTGGCGACTCTCCTCCTCCCTGGGCTCCTATTCCCCCCCTCTGCAAAGTGAAGACTTTGGACTAAATCTGTGGATCCCAAACATGGCCAATCATCAAAATCACCTGGGAACTTAAAAAACTGAATGCTTAGGCTCCACCCCCAACCTTCTCCTGAGTTGGAATTTCCAAAATGAGACCCATACTTCTTCCCATACTGAGATCCTGAAGGTCAGCAGCATTTGGAAACCATGAAAACATCTTAAGTTTCTTCCAGCATCTCTGGCATCCAAGGCAGTTTGTGCCTGGAAATTTACCCATACAGGTTCTATTTGCTGTAAAATTAATTTTCATGTCCTGGGAGAGACGAATAATAAACTATTATACAAGCTGGGGCTTTGGAGTGGCCTCAAAGCAATCACACAAGGCCCCCAGTGGGCCGGAGACTGGTAGGAGGGGAGATGAGCCACATTCATACATCGACATTGATGGTTTTCAAGTCTGGGGTTTATTTGAGGGAGGGTTGTCTGTTGCTACCTGTACTGGCTTTTTTTTTTTTTTTTTTTTTTTAGTATAAACAGTGAGAGAGATTGGCTCAATAGAGCAAAATGTTCATCTAGCAACCTCGGCTAAACTCTCAGCAACATTTGGCCTCATCAGTTTCCAAACCGGTGTAATTATTTCCCCCAGGCGGCCGCTCTAGTCCACATCTACCTCGATGGCTCTGTCCTGGTGACTCATGGAGGCTGTGAAATGGGACAAGGCCTTCACACGAAAATGATTCAGGTGAGTTAAGTGCCTGTCATCTCCACGGTAGCAAAGTATAGCACCTTACAATCAGCTTAGCAGCTTTTTCCCATTGAGCAGGAGACATGTCATCATGCTAAGTGCACAGATCAACTGTAAGACTCATCTTGATTTCAGGAAAGCAGACTGCAGGAGGGTGAAGGACGTGGGTGTTAGAATTGAGAAAATAGGTGATAATATTCTTCCTGAAAAAAAGAACCAGGTCGTCTGAAAAATGGGATTCCAGCTTTCACAGATAAAATACTTTTCAACTTTGTGGCACCTGCTCAAAGCAATCCTATGTTAATTCAGATCTCCGATTAGAAATGGATGTGTTTAATAAGATGAGAAATTATGTTCACAGAATTCACAATCCACTTAGGAACTCCACATGACTGGCCTTTCTGTGTACTAATTCGAAGAAGTATTTCTAATACTTTTTAAAGAACAAAGGATTATTTGCCACAAGAAATTTTCCTTCTTCTTTTAATATCAAATAAGAATTTGTTGAAAATGACACCTGAATTAAAAATATGGAAGCAGGTATGCGTGGGAGAGGGCAGAGGAAGACAAAGCTTCTCTCCCAATGAGAAATACGGAGAAGGTACTTTCTTTGAGAAAATAATGTTATTCAATAGAGTGCTTGGAATTAGGAAATTACAAAAATCCGCAGGGCCTTCTCTGAACATATCTTGCTTCTTTACAAACAAAATCCTTATGGCTGCAGAATGTTCCACCAAAGAATCATAATCTGCCAAATTGTCTGTAAATCACAAGAAAATGAAGGTAAAACATTAAGACCAGGACCTCAGCCCTGCCTGCATGTGTCATACTAAACTAGATGTCCCAGAGTGACCATACCACCACATGGTTCTTATGAAACTGGTTTAAAAAAAAAAAAACACACACACAAGAAGATTCTTTGGTTGCTTCAAACTAATAATCTGCATACAAAACCCAAGATGCTGTCTTAAATGTTTGTCCCAGTAAGACAGTCAAGTTTTATACTCAGTTCAAAAAAAAGAATCAGAAGGTTTTTAATTGGGGGGGGGGGTATGTGGGGAGGTGTGCTTAAAGTCAATGAAATAAATAGTATTTCTCTTCTGCTTATGGCAGGTGGCTAGTCGAGAACTGAACATCCCCCAGTCGTACATACACCTGTCTGAGACAAGCACCATCACGGTGCCCAACGCATCCTTCACGGCAGCATCAATGGGAGCAGACATCAACGGGAAGGCTGTACAGGTGACTTTTCTTTCAGTTCTCACTCAGTGACAATGCTGGAGGACACCTTGTCCCACACCTTCTTTTATGGAAAATGAAACTGAGTCCAAGAGAAGTCAAGTGGCTGGTTGCAGATCATTCAGCTAATTACCTGCCAAGCCAAGACTCCAAGTCCAGCTCTCTGAGGATCCCAGCTGGTGCTCTTTCTGCTGCCCTGAGCTGTTTTTCATCATTAATTTTCTGTTGCATGTGAAACCTGCACCTTCAGCAACCCACCCCCCACCCCCACCTTGCGTTAGAGTTGAGAATCTCTTCCCACTCTCACCCCAGCACACCAGAGAAATGCAGAGTAATCGCAGCACTAACAGGATATCCTCAATCCAGGAAGGGCTTGACCTGTCTTTTAACCTCTCTAAGGATCAGTTTCCTCTTCTGCAAAACTTCACCCAAATACCACCCATCTCATAGAATCATGTGGCTCCCAGAGATCATGCAACAAAGCTGCTACCACCACCCCCTCCCCACCCTACAACCTCCAGAAAACCACTAATTGACTGTTAGTCACCCACAGAGACAAAAACCTAGATGACAAGAGAAAATTTCAACCTGTTGAATATACCCATATATCATGTGAACCATGGATTCCCAAAGTATGTTCCTTGGATCAGTGGTCCCATGATGTTCTCAGTGGGGAAAAAAGGATTCTGTAGTCAACAAGTTTGGAAAATGTTGCAGGCTACATCCCATTCATAGAGGCTTATGATGCATATTAGCATCATAAAGGCTCTGACGAGTCCAGCAGTAAAGAAACCTCTTTAACTTTGTTTCACTGTATTCCCAAGCTTGCTTAATTATGAAAAAAATTTTCATTAATAAAACCCCTCTTAAAATCTATGGAATCAGCACCCAAGAAAAACAGTCTGGGTAATTCTAATTTGGTTAAAACAAGTAGGTGACTGAGTCCATTTTTCTTTCACCTTTTAACCAGATTCTGGTTGCCTTGCAAGCACAGGTGGCACAGAGACACCTAGTGCATGACTAAGGCATAGTCTTGGGCATTGATAAAGCAGAGACACCAGTATGTGTGTGTGTGTATACACACACACACACACACACACAATGTTTTAAAAATATTTTGATATTTTATAATGAAGAATCATAAAAGTAATAAATTTGTGTGACTTCACACTTATTTTTTTTATTGGAGCTCAATTTGCCAACATATAGCAATATCACCCAGTGCTCATCCTGTCAAGTGCTCCCCTCAGTGCCCGTCACCGAGTCACCCCCACCCCCTGCCCATCTCCCTTTCCACCACCCCTTGTTCGTTTCCCAGAGTTAGGAGTCTCTCATGGTTTGTCTCCCTCACATATTTCTCACTCATTTTCTCTCCTTTCCCCTTTATTTCCTTTCACTATTTTTTATATTCCCCAAATGAATGAGACCATATAATGTTAGTCCTTGTCTGATTGACTTACTTCACTCAGCGTAATACCCTCCAGTTCCATCCACGTTGAAGCAAATGGTGGGTATTTGTCGTTTCTAATGGCTGAGGAATATTCCATTGTATACATAAACCACAGCTTCTTTATCCATTCATCTTCCGATGGACACTGAGGCTCCTTCCACAGTTTGGCTATTGTGGACATTGCCACTATAAACATAGGGGTGCAGGTGTCCCGGCGTTTCACTGCATCTGTATCTTTGGGGTAAATCCCCAGCAGTGCAATTGCTGGGTCATAGGGCAGGTCTATTTTTAACTCTTTGAGGAACCTCCACACAGTTTTCCAGAGTGGCTGCACCAGTTCACATTCCCACCAGCAGTGCAAGAGGGTTCCCCTTTCTCCACATCCTCTCCGACATTTGTTGTTTCCTGTCTTGTTACTTTTTCCCCATTCTCACTGGTGTGAGGTGGGATCTCATTGTGGTTTTGATTTGTATTTCCCTGATGGCCAGTGATGCGGAACATTTTCTCATGTGCTTGTTGGCCATGTCTATGTCTTCCTCTGTGAAATTTCTGTTCATGTCTTTTTCACACTTATTTTATTGATCCCACATTGATTTAACAAACATTTACTGAGGGCCTGTCATGTGCTAGGTCCTGTTCTAAGCACTAAGGGTGTAGCAGCAAGTGAAACAGGACAAAGTCCAAAGAGCCTGACCTCATAGAGTTTACATTCAAACAGACAATCAATCAATAAATCAATCAATCCTTGAGCCTGGTCCTAAACACAGCAAGAAAAGAAGCCATGTGGGGATTCAGGAGCAGAGCTAGCTAGCTTACTGTTCTTGAGAAGCTGTAGCAGGCCAGGGAGACTGGAGCAGAGAAATCAAAAGAGAACAAGGTAGAAGAGGTAAGACAGATAGCAGAGGAGTGAGTTTGGGGTATAGATGTTTACTGTTGAGGCTGGTTAAGGGGGCCTAGTGCATTATTCTCTCACTTTTATATATTTTGAAATTTTCTACAATGCAAAAAAAAAAGCTGGATAATTTTGTATGTGGCATTTAGAGCTTCAGTAGAGGGAGGTGATCCAACCAGGAGATATGAGGTGAGAAAGGAGTTCAGGAGTTCACAAAAGAATGTAATTGTTCTCTGCAATATCTCACTCTCTTAAAGGGAAAACTTATCTCAGGAGCCTGTCAGACTTCTGAGGATAAAGTTATGTGCAGGAGTATGAGGTTAGGACACAGTTAGGAGAACACCCAATATCTGGGCAGGTAGGAACTGTGTGACTTAGGTTTGCCTTGGATGTGGCCCTCTTTCAGAAGGCTCCCATTTGTAATAAGGTGAGTGACTTGAAGCTGAATGGACCAGCAAAGAGATTTATGAAAACAAGGATCAACAGCCAACTCTTGACTTTTCTCAGGTCATGATCTCAGAGTCCTGGGATGGAGCCCCGTGTCCGGCTCCACACTCAGCATGGAGTCTGCTTGAGGATTCTCTCTCTCCCTCTCCCCCTCCCCCTGCTCGTTCTCTGTCTTTCTCTAAAATCAATAAGTAATTTAAAAAAAAAGAAAGAAAGAAAACAAGGATCTCCCTAACACATGAGGAGGCAAAAACCATTTCCCCAAGAAGGGATGACAGAAAAGAAGGAACAGAAACTAAGAGGGAACATGAGAAGTGATCTGAGGCTGAGATGAATAACTGAGAGCAGACAGGAACAGATTCATGTTTGAATTAAGGGCGGAAGCCATATTGGGGCCCACTGATACCAGGGGTCAGCAGGTGTCATTTCAAGGGTTCAAGATTTCACCTCAGTCCTTCTTATTTTCATCTCACCCATAATGTTTTAAAAAAATTTAAAGCACATTTCACGTCATCAGAATGACCACTTTATAAGTAGCATATTTCCCCTTTGCCCACATTTGGGACCAAGAAGTATATTTTGTGTCCAGGCAACAAGAGAAGAGAGGAGATGGACTTCATGGGTAAACGATGTTTTTTCTTGCCCAGTGAAGAGCTTATGATAGCGAGGTATAAAGTACAGATGAAAATCTGGTGGCAATTTACATGAGAAGAATGGAGAGAAAATTGACCCATTGCCCAGCACACAGCAGGCACCGTGACCCCCACCATGTGTGTGGGCCCAGCCACGATGTCCACATTCCAAGCAAGAATCTACCTTCATAGAAACAGCGTCATCAACCAACTAAATTAATGTTGTTATTTTGATTTTTATCAGTATATAGATTGGTCTGTATGCCTCGTCATTTTATTTCTGCTTTGGAGGTACAAAAGAGCTTTAACTCTAGGAGACTCAACCTAGTTTTATGTTAGCATATATTAAAACAACATTGTAATAAAGATAATGAATGTCAACACCACAGTACCCACAAGAATATTTGCTTCCTTCCATGGGGTTCCCTACATTACTCAACTTTAAGAAATCCTGCCTAGAGAACTAGCCAGCAGGTTCACAAAACTGACAGATTCCACTTGAATTGATGTAAATATTTAACATTTTGTTATTTCCTGTGCCTCTTCTTTCCGATGTCATTTCAAATGTTTATTTTTAGAATGCCTGCCAAATTCTCATGGCCCGTCTTCAGCCAGTCATCAGGAAAAACCCTAAAGGAAAATGGGAGGACTGGGTGAGTGTTCTTTTTATTACCCCTGCCAGGGAAAGACACACACACACACATCCAGATGGGTGACGGCCCTAAGTGCATGGGCTGATTGCTGGTGCCCATTCAAGAAACAAAGCATTTATTAACATTTGCTTCTACTTTTCCAAAAGAACAAAAGCTCTGTCTGGATTCATTGAAACAACTTTATTTCAGAGCCTGATTTTTCACAGAGCATGATAACAGCATGGGCTCTACAATAAGACACACCTCAGGCTGGCTGTCCCTGCTCTGTCACTACTAGCTCTGGGAGACAACCTTCACCCTCAGTGCCTCAGGACCTTGGTTTTCTCACCAGAGCAAAAGAGATAATAGCTATCCTACTATCAAAGGATTACTCCATTTTTAATAACAAGAATAATTACTATTAATTATAAAATTATTCTATTTTTAAGTTTTAAATATCATTTATAATTATTCATTAAAAAATAAATATTTTAATAACAAATTATTTAATAACAATAACGTTAGTATTATTATTCCTAGCCCTACCTAGGTTGCTCCAGTAGGGAAGCTGCCATGATATCCTGAGACAGCCAATCAAATTATTTGGGTGAAAAGCAGAGTAAAACTATATACATAGATATAGATATACACATACACATGTAAATGTATGTGTGTATATATATACATATCTGTGTAGATACTTACATACAAAAGTATATGAATATGGTCTAGCCCCCTCAATTTAAAAAGCCAAAAAGGATTCAAAAGTAATAAACTTTACACTCTGCAAACCCAAAAAATAGAGGGCCTCAGAGTATAGCTAGCAGCTGCCCCTACACATCTCTCTTAAAAAGCATGACCTGTGGCTTGTACAAGGCATAAGTCTTGACCAAGGTGAATGTGAGTGGAAAGCTTGCTCCATACAAAAGGAGGAAGGCATTAGCATTTCTCATTACTTTCCCTAAATTTATATTTCTTTATAACCAATTATCTCTTCCAGATTGCAAAAGCCTTCGAACAATGCATCAGTCTCTCAACTACTGGATATTTCAAGTAAATGACGTATTTACTTTGGTTTAGCTTACACCTGGGCAGAGATGGTGTGCACTCATCAATGTGGACAGATAGATGCCTGGAGAGCATGGGAGCGCTGCTCTGCCCCCACTGCTAGCCCTCAGCCATGGGTCAGGCCTGGGAGACCTAGGGACTCCTTGGGGGCCACAGCTGTTTATGGCCAACAGACCAGGAGGGACACCATAGCTATTACACACACTCTGACCCGTTCCAGTAACTGCCTGCTAGAGTGTAGGGGTCAGAAACCAGTGGGCCTTCTCCCCGTGTCTGTGGTGGGACTCTTAACAACTCTGATCACATGCCCCCCACCCCTTGCTGAAGAAGAGGAGGGAGGCCTTCAGCCATGGGGTGGGTGCTCTGTTCACCTCCAGGCCCCACAGTACAGGAAGCGATGAGACCCCTAGTGGGGAAAGGGCCTTTGCTGTTCACTGCTGATTTCTCTTCTCAGAGGCTACCTGACAAATATGGACTGGGAGAAGGAGAAAGGTGAACCCTATCCATATTTTGTTTATGGAGCATCCTGTTCTGAGGTTGAAGTCGATTGTCTGACTGGGGCTCATAAGGTAAAGAGTAATATTTGTGTTCACCATCTGCATAGTGTAAACAAAAACATTGACATGTTTTCTGTGCTGTACATAATAATCAACTTGATCCTCCAGGTGGAAGAACCAGGGACAGATATATGATTTTAATAAAGATCTATTTTAAATAAATAATATTTTCCACTCTATATTCTCTCTTGGAACAGCTTCTTCGGACTGACATCTACATGGATGCTGCTTTCAGCATAAACCCAGCCCTGGACATTGGACAGGTACGTGATACCAGGACCACCCTATGACCACAGGAACTTTTGGTCAGTTCCATTCAGAAACATTGTTTATACCTGGTGCAAGTACTCTGTAATACATATTATATATTTTAATGCACACACACAAATAGATAAAACATTAGAAGAAAACTCAAGAAAAAGTTAACGTTCATTGCCTTTGTATGGCAGAAATATGTGTGACTTATCCTGCTTATAATTCTCCATGCCTTCTAATTTTTCTTCATAAATATTAATATGTTCATAATTAGGAAACACTATAGAAACATAATAAAGTTGTATTAGTATTAAATTTAAACAGACTGCAATTTAGGGAATTAGAAAAACTTAAACACAATTTTTTGCCTCCTGCTGAATTTAACTCTGATTTTGATCTCACAAATAATGAAATTAATGCACCCAAAATCCTCTTAAACCTCCAGGTAAAACCTTTCCAGCTGCTGGTGTAGCTTTGCTTTTTTCTAGCCTTGTTATTGAAGGGGGAGCCAATGGGCTAGCCACGTCAGCCCACCCCAATCCTACCATCCAGCCCCCAGGTGAGGCAAGGCAGCTGGTCCACAGTGCACACCTGAGTAGCATGCTGGAGCAGGTGAGCAGTTTGGCATCACCCGTGATAGATACGTGGTGCTTTCATCTGTCCACAGCTTCCCAGCATCCTAAGCCCTAAAGATTGGTTTACCTGGATTGACCTTTGGGCTTTATAAGGCACAATTTTATTGATCCCGCTGTGCTTTTCAAAATGTGGTCTTCAGACTATGTGACCGAAGTACTTGTGTTTATTGAAAACATAGATTCCTGTGCCCAGGAATGAAGCCCAAGCTTAGACTTGTTCCATCTTTGCTGGGCTGAGACAGAACCGGAACATTTAGCCTGCACCTGACATTCGTCTGAAACCCATAAAGTTTGAGAACCACCTAGAGGCTCACCCAGTCCTCGCCTCCCATTCTCCTTCTTGCCCCCACCTCCCAGCTCCTTCTGCCCCTTTACTGTTTAAGCAGAGGTAGAAAGGGAGATGTCATGATTGGGAAAACTCTACACTTGTCTCCCTGGAAAAGGAAAGAAAACCAGAAGTGTGTTAGACTGGATCTCTTGGGCTTAGATCTTTTCCTTTAGGGATAAGCATTTGGAAATATCCAAATATAGCATTTAGATTTGTGTATCTTATTCTTTAATTTTACATTTCAATAAAATGCAAAATATAACAACTTACAGTGTTTCATCTATTCTAGTTCATGTTCCTTTAATGTTAGCTTCTTTTCCATCTAAGTCAACAGATATTTATTAAGAGCCTATGTAGGGCAATCCAGGTGGCTTAGTGGTTTAGTGCTGCCTTCAGCCCAGGGCCTGATCCTGGAGAACCGGGATTGAGTCCTCTGTCGGGATCCCTGCATGGAGCCTGCTTCTCCCTCTGCCTGTGTCTCTGCCTCTTTCTTTCTCTCTGTGTCTCTCATGAATAAATAAATAAAATCTTAAAAAAAAAAGAACCTATGTACCAGACCTGCTACTAATAACAGAATACAAGAAGTCCAAGACCTCAAAATGCTTATCAATGTGAGAGAAAGGTGGAAGAGGTGAACAAGGAAAATACTCTCTGAGAGGCACCATGATGGGGGAATGTGTTCAAGATGCAGTGAACCTAGAGGAAGTAGTTTCTAAATTCACCCAGGAGGTGGTAGGAGGATCCACAAGGCTCCAAATAGGCAAGGACTTGGAGGATGAGTAGGAGTTCTCCAGGGGGATGAGCTGAGCAGTGAAGAGAGTCAGGAGAAACTGCATTACAAAGACATGGAGGTCTGAATGAAATCTGCTAGGCTTGAGAATTACCCAGAACTTGTTGAGTGTCAGGGACCCGGGGGGTGAGACACTTGGCAAGGAGAAGTAGGGATGAGGCCAGGCAGGATGGCAAACACCAGACCCCGAACGACTCTGTAAAGTCCACCCCAGGCTGTCAGGAATGACTCACTATGGTCCAGAGCTCCATTTTCAGTCATATTGGAATATTTAGTCCATCAATATCATATACTTACAAATTGTGAAATTTTTGCCTATAGATAGAAGGAGCATTCATCCAAGGCATGGGACTCTATACCATTGAGGAACTGAAATATTCCCCAGAAGGCGTGCTTTATTCTCGAAGTCCAGATGACTACAAAATCCCTACCGTCACTGAGATACCAGAAGAGATCCGTGTCACTTTGGTGCATTCCCGAAATCCCATAGCCATCTACTCATCCAAGGTAAGAATGTAAGACCGCTGTATTAGTTTGTAGGGTTACCATCATAAAATACCAGACTAGGTGGCCTAAACAACAGAGATATATTTTCCCATGGTTCTGGAGGCTAGAAGTCTGAGATCATGGTTTGATTTCTTCCAAGGCCTCTCTTTGGCTTGCAGGTGGCCACCTTCTCACTGTGTCCTCCCAGAGCCATCCATTCTGTGTGCACATGTCTCCTGTGTGTCATAATTTCCTTTTCTTATAAAGATACCAGTCATATTGGATTAGGGCCCAGTGACCCTACAGACCTCCTTTTAACTTCATCTCTTTAAAGACCTTCTCTCCAAATATGGTCACAATCTGAGGTAGCAAGCTAGGACTTCAACATAAGAATTTTGAAAAAGCACAGTTCAGTCTATAACAACCTACTCTTTCAAGAAATAATGAAATAGTCCCCTGAATTTGCTTTCTTCTTTGAATTTAAAATCTTAACAGGAGATGGGAAAAGAAAAGCAAATCCATGGAGGAGTAGTGTTCACTGACTTCAGAAGACTGAGTAGACTCTACTCATGAGAGAGATCATGAAATAAATCAAACAAGAAAGGTCAAGGAAGGGTAGCCCCGGTGGTTTAGCGCCACCTTCAGCCCAGGGTGTGATCCTGGAGACCCAGGATTGAGTCCCACTTCGGGCTCCTTGCATGGAGCCTGCTTCTCCTTTGGCCTGTTTCTGTGTCTCTTATGAACAAATAAACAAAATCATTAAAAAAAAGGTCAAGGAAGAGTTAAATATCTTGGGTCAATAGGCTAAGTGCCACCATGAGAGAAAACTGAAATTGTAGGCAAGTTTCACCGGCCTAGAACTTTCTTTTCTGTACCCTTCTCTCATGTCCTCCAGGCCCAATTCTTTCTTGTTTGTCTGTCTCCACACCTCCCCAAATCAGAATAGGCCTTCAAACAACTTTCTCACTATTTTCTCTGAGCTGTTTAATAGCTGCTCAGATATGAGAGGTATTAACCACACATCCCCTGGAGCATATGGGCTCTAACTGGCCCATAAAGACCTATGGCGAGGATTCTTGAACACGAGTGCTTAAGAAAATACAACTTCCCCAACTTAAGTTGTATTCTGAGCCCACATCTAGCCAGACAGATGGCAGGCTAACCTTAGGTTTTTCAGGAAATTGCCTTTCCTTGAAAGTAGGTCAAGATTGGGAGGAAGGCAAGATTTCCTGTCTGAAGAGCTCTATTTCTACTTCTGCACCAGAAACATCTCTAAAGACCATCTGACACAGAATGCAATCCTGCCTGTTAGGGTCTAGCCACCTCCCTGCCAGTTTGCTCCAAACAGGACCCAAGACTTTTCTGCTTCCCTCCGCCTCACTTCAGAGGAAACTCTCTTTCTACCATCTTTTCCTCTCCCTCTACATTTGCTTTAGAGTAAAAACCAAAGCCTGAGATAGGCTTTATTTGCTCAGAGATAAGGACCAATCTCTCTAAGGTCTTGGGCACAGATCACAGACCAGATTACTTTGAATGAAGAAAGAAGAAAAATCAGTACAAAGAAGCATTGGTGAATCATTCAAATTATAATGCCACTACACTGATAATTCAGAAACATCCGACACACCAGGGAAATTAGCACACCTGCCGACTGTTTAAGTCAACCGCCTCACTGTCTTTCAGGTTCAGCTACAAAGATTGTGGTTGTTTGGTTTGCGTTTTGAGTCAAACAAAAATGGTCTGGAGCCTAATGTGGAATATTCTAGAGGGCACCAAGGGCTTTGGTCTTTAGGACTTTACCTGGGCAGAGGATCAGGAGATTTAGCTGCCCTGCTATCCTGATGTTCTGGGGCATTTTCATGAGCTACTTTGAGGAGGACCCCACACACAAATCATGGTGGGATTTCAGTTCAGGCAATTCGGACACATTCCACTCTAAGGATTGTAAAGCCAGAAGAGGTGAGTGAACACACCTCTTGTGTGTATTGTGTGTATGCAAATCAGGCCTAAGGAAACCATGCATTTCTGACAGCCTTTTGTCCTCCTCTCAGGGATTGGGTGAATCTGGAATGTTCTTGGGATCCTCTGTGTTGTTCGCCATATATGATGCAGTGACTGCTGCCCGTAAAGAAAGGGGGCTGACCAAGACCTTCTCCCTGAATAGCCCAGCAACTCCTGAGTGGATTAGGATGACTTGTGTGGATCAGTTTACTGACATGGTAAGAGTAGTGGAGGGATGTCCCAGCTATAACCACCGCTTAATGGATTTTCATGTTCTTAGTATGGATTTGGTAATCATGACAAAATCACAGGGCAGGTTCATCTTTTCCAATGAAAATTCTCACTCTGCCTATATACTTCAAAGCAACTGCAAAGTGAGTGAACCTCTTCAAATGATGGCTTGTTTCAGACTGCAAAGAAAAGCAGACTCAGTTGAGCCAGTGCTAGCAGCGAATCAACATGGTAGCTAACTTCTTGAAACATTCTGTCATAATGTAGTTGATGTGGTATTTTAATCACCTTAATAACCAAATTAGATTAAATAGATATCTGATCTGGTCAATAATTCAGAAAGTATTTGTTAAGCAAACTAATAAAAATAATTTAAATTAAAATATCAAAGTCGCTGGGCACTCTTTGATATGCTTTATAATGACCCATTAATAGAACACAGTTTCATTTTCCAGCTGCTGAAAATATGTCTAGAACTATCATCAGAGACTCTTCCTATATTGAACTGCTTACTGCAGCCCTGAGGGGCTAGTATAAAATTAGATTGTACTTTATGCCTTTGAAAGTACAGGGCTTCTGAATAAGATGTATCTTATCCCAAACATTAGAAGTTTATGAGGATAAAGAGATTTATGGCTCAAGGTTTGAAAGTAATAGGAAACCTATATAATTTTGATAAGAATAAAATGGACATTGACTTGTTCTTTTTAAAAAATTTTTTCTTCTGAATTACAAATGTTTCATACAACATTTTATTAATAATTACTTTCCCTCTTTTGATCTTTTTCAGATTCCTAGAGATGATCCTTCAACATTTACACCTTGGTCTATCCGTGTGTCTTGATCCTATGTTTCTCTTAGAAAATGAAAGAATACATGATTGATCTTAAAATTTTCAGACCAGAGCAAAATATAGGTTGGCTCGCAATTGTCAATGATGCTTTTAGTATCTTTTAGTTATTCTCTGTGGTTTAGGTTGCTGTGTGATATTGTTTTAGGATGCAAATTTACACCAAAAGATTTAATGAAGTTTAGAATCAAAAATTCTTCTTTTCATTTGCATTATTCTGAAGATCTACAACATCATGATTTTAAAACATGGTAGAGTTTTCATTACCATGGAACAACTCAAGAAAACTGCTCATGCTTTGTTCTTCAAGAAATCTGCTCACCTCTAAAATCATCCACCCCCAAAACTCTCAGGATTAGATTCCCAAAGCCAATGGTGTGATGGTGATAACCAGCTCACCTGAAAAAAAATCCATGATTTATAGTATTTGACAATTTCTGTGTCAAATACTTGGCCAACTCTAAGCCACTAACAATGAGGTCTCTGAACTTGGGGTTGAAAGAAATGTCCATAATTAGCTCTTGTGATCTCCAGCACTACAAACCCATCACAATCCTCAGGTTCCTGCCACACACATGTGGCCTGTTTAGATGAGGCGTAGAGATGTGAACCAGCCAAAGCCTCCAGCTGGTCCTCATCTGCCATGGCACAGTGTCTTCCTCTCCTGGGAAACTTCACTGAGTAAAACAGTGATCTCAAATCCTTCTGCAGTCCCTTGATTTGGCTTAGTGTCTAAAGGATGAAATCAGCACAGTTTCCATTTGCCATTTCAGAGGAGCACGAAAATCCAAGGATTTTGTTTCGTTTTGTTATTTCTTAGCTATTTTACATTGCATTTTCCTAAGGAAATGCAGGGTTATGCCAGAGAAAATGTCAGTCCCTGTGAGATTTGAAACAAAATAAACAAACTAAATCACATATCAGGATCTATGTGCTAGATACTAAAGCTCTGTGATTATTAATAGTAATTTTGTGGTGGAAGAATGAGCGTTTATTACTGTTCATGTGTTCATGAGACCAGACTGGAAGAAGAGAAGGCTGCCAATAGAAAGGGAAGGCTTCTTTCCAAACAAAATTCTTGCCAGTTTCTCTTATTCTAAAAGAAATGTGTGTGTGTGTGTGTGTACATATATATTTTTTAAATGTCTGTTTAAATTCACCCAATAATCTAGTTTGCCTAGAATGCAACCCACACAAATTCATTGTGCCAGACAGAACAGCAAAAATAGGATGACTGGTATATTTCTCTAGCAGTAAAATGGGAAGACACATTTATCACAGACACAAATTAATTTAAAAAGTGTTGTATTTCATAGACTGTGTGGGCAAAGGCTCCGAAAACTCAGAAATTGAATTTTTACAAAATAAGTCTGATCATTTCAGCAGTACTTAATTAATGTGAAGAATGGGATTTGGGATAAAGTATTTACAAAAATAGTACATTTTATAGGATAGCAGTTTTCAAACATAGGATTAATATTCTAATGTCCTTAAAATTTGACAGTTTTTAATATCATTATGTTAAAACTTAATGCATATTACTAATTTAGATAAGTATTTTACAATTTAATTGTTGACCGTCTAATTTTAAAGTGTTACCACATTGACAGTTGCACAGAAGGGTAAGATAGGGTCTTTTTTTAAAGACTTTATTTATTTATTTATTTATTTATTTATTTATTTATTTGAGAGAGAGAGCATGAGCGGGGGGTAGAGGAAGAAGCATTCTCTCCACTGAGCAGGGAGTTGGACTCGGGGCTCAATCCCTGGACCCTGGGATCATGACCTGAACCAAAGGCAGACCCTTAACTGACTGAGCCACCGAGGCTCCCAGATAGGACCTCTTGAACCAATGGTCCATAAATGGTCGAGAGCTCTTTCAATGATGAAAGTACGTGATCAGGGATCCCTGGGTGGCGCAGCGGTTTGGCGCCTGCCTTTGGCCCAGGGCGCGATCCTGGAGACCCAGGATCGAATCCCACATCGGGCTCCCGGTGCATGGAGCCTGCTTCTCCCTCTGCCTGTGTCTCTGCCTCTCTGTGTGTGTGTGTGTGACTATCATAAATAAATAAAAATTTTTTAAAAAGGGGAAAAAAAAAAAGAAAGTACGTGATCATTATTAACTTTGGGCAAAACTGCAGTTGCTAGTAACTTGGAAACCTACCATGACTACTATTTGATTGTGGGTTCACTAAGAGGAATAACATGTGGCAGGCCTGCACTAGCTGTGCGCCTCCTTGCTCCTTTCGACCCGCGGGGCCAAAGACATCTTACTTCTGCTAGACCAAAAGTTTATGACAGACCAGTGTTGTACCATCTTACCAAAATTCTGGGCAGATGGAGTTGAGTGAGTAGTAGCAGGAAGAGATTTGATTTCTGTTCATTGTCTTGACCTGTAGACACTCACATGCACTCAGGTTTTAGAAATGGGATTGATCAAAAAGGGGGCTGGGATTGGAGGGCTGGATTATCTACGTTGTTTCTTTTAAGGAAAAGTCTTTATTTTATTTTATTTTTAGATTTTATTTATTTACTCATGAGAATACACAGAGAGGAGAGAGAGAGGCAGAGACACAGGCAGAGGAGCGGGCTCCATGCAGGGAGCCCAACATGGGACTCGATCCCCGGTCTCCAGGATCACGCCCTGGGCTGAAGGTGGCGCTAAACCACTGAGCTACCTGGACTGCCCAAGGAAAAGTTTTTTTTTTTTTTAAGCAGAATTATTCCTTTTATTACAAAACTTAATAATTTAATGACTTCTAAAAACCAAAACAAAATTTAATGACTCCTGTACTTTTCCTTATAAGAATAAGATATTTTAAAAAAGCACTACTGATGTCCAAAATTGGAAACCAGATAATCAGACCAAAAAAAATCACATTTATTTCAATAGTTCAAAGTGAAAATACAGCAAGTCACTTCACAACATTTCAAGATATAGTTTTAAGTATAATGAAAACTTGATATACAAAAATGAAAGGGTAAATAGCAGAAATAAAACTTTAAAAAAAAATCAAGTAACCCGAAAACCTTTGGACTAAAATATTCCATTTACAATTCGAAAACGTCTTAATTTATAGATACCAGTAGCACATTGCCATCCAAAAGGGCTTCTCAAAGAAGGAGAATCAGTCAGCTCAGGACCAGAGTGGAAGTTCTTGGGGCGGGCTTCTCCTGACTTGGCCACCTCAATCTCCCTGTCGACCCATATGGTACGACCCATGATACTTGGATGTTTAGGCAAATTCCAGAAAATTTTTAAAGTTCAATATGAGGCCAACACCCTGATAAGAGATACTGAAATAGCCACTATATATTTACAGGATTTTAAAGACCAATCTTAGCTTCAGGCCTCTGGTGTTATGGGGGAAAGACAGACTGATTCTTCTTCCATTACCTAAAACCTTTCTGTAAGGTTAGCGACATGGCCTTTACAACCTCCTCACGAAATCACACTTCGTTATATATTTACTTATTTCTACACAAACAGAACTTTTATGTAAAGTAGAAAAAGTTCCCACTAGGAAGATAATTAAACGTTGTTAATGTTCTTTGTATCACTGAGCAGCCAAGACACTTATTTCTGCTCCACAGAAGTAATGTGAGCTACTGGCTTCAATTCAGGGAAGGTGTGTGCTTTCCGGATGGTGGAGATGAGATATTTATTGCATCTTTTTCTCAATCTTCTTCTTCATCTTTTCATTATAAGCAATAAACTGAGAGTCTGTTCCGAAAATTCTATCCCACCATGTAAATGTGGAAGCATAGTTTCTGATGAAGTTCATGTGGTGGAAATCATGATACCGAGAACCAGCATAGAAAGGGATCAGATTTAAAGGGTTCAGGGGGATAGTGGAAAGGGAGGTGGGTGGAGGGTTGGGGTGACTGGGTGATGGGCACTGAGGGGGGCACTTGATGGGATGAGCACTAGGTGATATGCTATATGTTGGCAAATTGAACTTCAATTAAAAAAATCTGAAAAAAATAAATAAATAAAAAATAAATAAAGGGTTCAGGGGAATGTCATAGCCACTATGGACATCAATAGTTTCTATCAAACGAATAGTCACCCATGCCCAAAGGAGAATGACATGATCACATAAAAGCATGAATCCAAGGAAAAATCCAGTTCCAAGAATCAGAGTTTCCAAAGGATGTGCATATTCAGCTTCCATTCCAAATGGAGCCTGAAACTCATGATGAACTTTATGAATATATTTATTTATTCTTTTGTGATGTAAGAGCCTATGCAGGAAATAGTGCCAGGTAACCTCAATTCCTGCCGTTCGACCAGAATTCTAAGGCTTTCTGCAGAGATTTGAAAAATGGCAACAAATTAAAGTATCAGCATCTTTAGTTCAGCATCCTTGGCTGTAGAGTATGTAGATTTTCTTTTACCTGAGAACCCCTACAAGAACCATTTAACAATGCTTGGAACTATATGTTGAATAATTATGCAAAGTTCCAGTTGCAACATGGGGATCCTTGATAGTCCACGAAATTCTTTATTTCTTGCTCTGCTTACCTGGATTTTTGTTCCAATTTATACCTTTCATTAAAAAGTACAAAATTCAAAAGGATAAACCAGAAACATGGGAAAACCAATGGAAATGTTTTAAATTACTTCTCTTTAATCACTTTTGTATACAGCTTCCTTTGATCTGTGGAACTTATTATTTTACAGAATATTTTGATACACCTTATGATTGGGAAGGGATGCCAAGATGGTGTATGCTTTTGGCATGATGCTTTAGCTGTGCGGTGACTGAGGCTACCTGGCACTATTTCCTGCATAGGCTCTTACATCACAAAAGAAAAAGTCTTTAAATCGTCTGTGCTATTGATGCTTTCAATTATGGAAACTGGCCAAATTCTTCATACTATAAGAATACGTGGAATCACAGGCTGGGTTTTCTGGAATCAGATGCAGAGACAGAGTATGGGGAGCAGGATGTTTTTCAGGGATCAATATGAGAGACAGGAAGGTTGGAGAAGCAAAATAGAGCAGAGGAAGAAATCAAGCAAGACCCTGGGGGCATCAGAACTCCGTTTGGAGCTTTGGAGCAAGCACTGCCCCCACGACTCATCCCCCTTGGTTGAAAGGGAAAGGCCTGTGTGCTCAGTCACTCAGTCAGATGCCCCACCCCTCACCCCCAGGAAGGGCAGGCCTTGAGGAAGGACGCTCTCTGCCCCTGAACGAACCTGCCTTCCATCTGCCAGATGGGATGCCGCCCAATTCATGCATTATTGCATAAAGCCAATCAGATCCTTACATTTACTCAGCTGAATTTTCTTTTTTGAACAGTATCATGTATCAAATACTTAACATAAAGTATCTTAAGCTACGATTTCCATTTTATTCTTTTCGTTATTTTTGCTGGTTTGTTCAGGGATGAGTAATTCCATTTCTTCTCTTAATTTTAAAGTTTTACTATACCACTAGTGACACATTTCCACTTATTTTAAGAAACAAACACATATTTCTCTACCACTATTTGAAAACACGATACCAACTATTTCCACCATGAAGTTACTCTCCCGGCCTCCTGGTCTCTGTCCCCGTGTTTCCACCCTTTGCCCAGTGAAATAATACTTTCATAGCTTTTACTTTCCCCTCTCCCCAGCAACCCCACCCCTGAATTGGTTGAGGCTGTGGTCAATTTTAGTTCTAGACTATGAATTGAATTTCCTGTACTATACAACTCTTTAGCATTTATGTTACACTTTCCCTAATAGCCTACCCTATCCACTTCGACTTCCTCCCCCTTTCTCTCTCATCTAAATTACGTTATTGTTTGATCCTTCTACTCAGATGGGTGGTCTTTATCCAGGAGGGAAGATGTTTTGCTCCGCTTAGAGTCCTCATTGCCCTTCTTTCCTCTCAGAAACCTTCCACTGCTAGTCTCCTGCCCTCTAGGGTCCACTAGGGCAGCCAGAACTTTGATACCAGGAAGCAGGTGCCCACCAGCCCCAGAATCTGCAGGTGCCTCCATCTAGAGATAGGACCTGGGAGGGGAATGGCATAGTCAAAACAGTTGAGAATAGAGGGTCTGGAACATAGGTGTTTAATGACCAACCCAAGGGTCCTAAAAGTGCCCTATTATGGGTCTGCTTGGCTGTGTTCTGCCTTTGGGGTTTGAAGAGCTCACCACAGAAGGCAGCAACCTGGGAACACTGAAGTCATGGCCAGTACTTTTCCATTTCCATCCATGAGCAGAATTTGTTGCAGATTTCTTCCAGAAATAGGTTTGTTTGGATTGTTGGGGAAGGCAGTGTCTCATCCAATATTATTCTTCCACTGGGTAAGAGGGACTTTTTGATGTGACTTTAAGACCTTTCTTATAACAAACATAAAACCTCATGGGTCAATATATGTCAAGTTTCTCTCGCTTACCAGAATAACCCGTTTAAAAGGGAAGAAATTTAGCCTTCCCTTTTCATTAAAGGAAAAAAAGAAAAAAGCAGTGGTGGCT
The DNA here is from genome assembly GCF_905146905.1 of Nyctereutes procyonoides. NCBI lineage: Eukaryota > Metazoa > Chordata > Mammalia > Carnivora > Canidae > Nyctereutes > Nyctereutes procyonoides. Next base: position 9,920,839 of record NW_026575132.1, read on the forward strand.
TTTTTTTCCCTTTGTCTTGACTAAGATCTGAGAGTCGGAAAACTTCAGCAGAGATTGCATGCTATCTTCCACTGTAGGCAACCTTTTGTTCCCTCTGCTGCTGAGTCATTTTCACACCGAGCTCCCCAGAGCCCTGGGGCTTTCTAAAGGCGAGAAAACCAGAGGTCTCCAGGCCTTACCCCCAGCCCTCTGGGCTAAGCGGTAACCTTTTTGTTTAATTTGTTGACACTCTACGATTTCAATCAAACAAAAGTTTCCCTGCCTGAGACAAGTTTGAGAAACACTTCCCCAAAGCCATTCAGGGTCAGATTTCAGTTTCCCAGCAATTGATGTATTTGGTTTCCGTAATCCAAACTAATTTTGTATCTTCCAAATCTAATACCATAATCACACTTTAGTACCCTAAAACCCTTCTTCTGCATTAAAGGCTTGTATTTTATGTTGACACTGAAGGATTTATTCCTCTAAGTATTTTGAAACTCCATGATCCATGCTTTTCATTGCTAGTGTGCATGCTCCTGTCAATGGGATCCGTGAGCTCTTGGTGTTCACGACTTCCCTCTCTTAGGGGCAGAGTGAGGTGGTGAATAGATGGTAGACCCTGGAAAACAATCCCTGTGTTAGTTTTTCCCTAAATGGAAGCAGCCATAAAAGGGGCCTCTGCCTCCCCTCCATTCCCAGTTCTCACAGAATCAACTCCCATTCATCTGTCAGGACTAGATGTCCCTTCCTCAGGCCTTCACTGATCCCCTTCCCCAAACAAAGCTTATTTCCCTGCTCCATGCTTCTCACAATGATAAATATTTAATGGTATGTCAGTACCTACTGAGTGAATGAATGAATGAATGAATGAATCATTAATGCCTCTTTCACTTAAAAGTATCTCAGGTAACCAATCAGCCATATATTCACCCCCTCAGTTAACAAGTTGTCATTCGTGTTGAGCAGTGGGTAGGGGATACAACCACCTATTCTAACCTCCAAGAGCTTGCTACTCAATTGGGAAAATGAGATAGAAACATCAAATAGACAACCAACTATTTGTGGCAAATAAGAGGCTAGTCTTATTTAATAAGCCAGGTTCCTGGTTTATTAAATGACAAGTAAAGAAGCAGTGGGTTGGATTTGCAGGTGCTTTTGGAGTTGCCTGAAAGAAGAGAGTGAAAATGAAAACCCAACTGCTCAAAACCTTTGGGATACAGCAAAGGCTGTCCTAAGAGGGAAGTAAATAGCAATACAAGCCTTTCTCAAGAAACAAGAAAAGTCTCAAATACACAACATAACCTTACACCTAAAGGAGCTGGAGAAAGAACAGCAAATAAAGCCTGAACCCAGCAGAAGAGAAATTATAAAGATTAGAGCCAAATCAATGAAATAGAAACCAAAAGAACAGTAGAATAGACCAACAAAACTAGGATCTGGTTCTTTGAAAGAATTAATAAGATCGATAAACCCCTTGCCAGGCTTATCAAGAAGAAAAAAGACTCTAATAAAATCATGAATGGAAGAGGAGAAATCACAACCAACACCAAGGAAATACAAACAGTTATAAGAACATATTAAAAGCAACAATATGCCAGCAAATTAGGCAATCTGGAAGAAATGGATGCAATCCTATAAACATATAAACTACCAAAATTGAAACAGGAAGAAATAGAAAACCTGAATAGACCATAACTAGCAAGGAAATTGAAGCAGTAATCAAAAATCTCCCAAAAAACAAGAGTCCATGGTTGCATGGCTTCCCAGGGGAATTCTAACAAACATTTAAAGAATAATTAATATCTAATCATCTGAAGCTGCTTCAAAAAATAAAAATGGAAGGAAAACTCTTTCTATGAGGCAAGCATTACCGTGATCCCAAAACCAGACACAGATTCCACCAAAAAGGAGAATTACAGACTAATATTCCCAATGAACATGGATGCAAAAATTCTCACCAAGATACTAGTCAAGAGGATCCAATAGTACATTAAAAGGATTATTCACCAGGATGCGTGGGTGGCTCAGCGGTTGGGCATCTGCCTTCAGCTCAGGTCGTGATCCTGGGATCCCGGGATCGAGTTCCACATCGGGTTGTCTGCATGGAACCTGCTTCTCCCTCTGCCTGTGTCTCTGCTTCTCTCTGTGTGTGTCTCCAATAAATAAATAAATAAATAAATACATACATACATACATTTTAAAAAAAAAAAAAGATTATTCATCACAATGAAGTGGGATTTATTCCTGGGCTGCAAGAGTGGTTCAACATCTGCAAATCAATCAATGTGAAGCAATACATTAATAAAAGAAAGGACAAGAACCATATGATCCTCTCAAAAAGATGCAGAAAAAGCATTTGACAAAGTACAGCATGCTTTCATAATTAAAACTCCCCACAGTGTAGGGATAGAGGGAACATATCTCAATATCATAAAAACCATATATGATAAACCCACGGAGAATGTCATTCTCAACAGGGAAACACTGACAACTTTTCTCCTAAGGTCAGGAACACAACAGGGATGTCCACTCTAGTCACCATTGTTCAACATAGTACTAGAAGTCCTAGCCTCAGCAGACAACAAAAAGAAATAAAAGGCATCTGAATAGCCAAAGAAGTCAAACTTTCACTCTTCACAGATGACATAATACTCAATGTGAAAAACCCAAAAGACTCCACCCCAAAATTACTAGAACTCATACAAAAGTTCAGCAAAGTAGCAGGATATAAAATCAATACACAGAAATCAGTTCCATTTCTATACACTAACAATGAGACAGAAGAAAGAGAAATAAAGGAATGGATCTCATTTACAATTGCACCCAAAAGCATAAGATACCTAGGAATAAACCTAACTAAAGAGGTAAAGGATCTGTATTCTGAAAACTATGGAACACTCATGAAAGAAATTGAGGAAGACACAAAGAAATGGTAAAACATTCCATGCTCATGGATTGGAAGAATAAATATCGTTAAACTGTCTATGCTATCTAGAGCAATCTATACATTTAATGCAATCCCTATCAATATACCATCAACTTATTTCACAGAGTTGGAACAAATAATCCTACAATATGTATGGAACCAGAAAAGACCCCAAATAGTCAAAGGAATGTTGAAAAAGAAAACCAAAAAAAAAAAAAAAAAAGAAAACCAAAACTAGTGGCATCACAATTCCAGACTTCAAGCTCTGTTACAAAGCTGTAATCATCAAGACAGCACGGTACTGACAAAAAACAGACACATAGATCATGGAACAGAATAAAGAACCCAGAAATGGATGCTCGACTCTGTGGTCAACTCATCTTCAACAAAGCAGGAAAGACTATCCAATGGAAAAAAAGACAGTCTCTTCAACAAATGGTTTTGGAAAAATTGGACAGCCATGTGCAGAAGAATGAAATTGGACCATTTTATTACACCATACACAAAAATAAATTCAAAATTAATGGGAGACCTAAACATGAGATGGGAATTCATCAAAATCCTAGAAGAGAACATAGTAGCAACCTCTTTGATCCACAGCAACTTCTTGCTAGACACATTTCCAAAGGCAAGGGAAACAAAGGCAAAAGTGAATTATTGGGACTTTATCAAGATAAAAAGCTTTTGCACAGCCAAGAAAACAGTCAACAAAACCAAAACACAACCTACAGAATGGGAGAAGATAGTTGCAATGTTTTATCAGATAAAGGGTTAGTATCCAAGATCTATAAAGAATTTATCAAGCTCAAGACCCAAAGAACAAATAATTCAATCAAGAAATGGGCAGAAGACATGAACAGATATTTCTGCAAAGAAGAAATACAAATGGCCAACAGACACATGAAAAAATGCTCAACATCACTCAGCATTAGGGAAATACACATCAAAGCCACGATGAGATATCACCTTGCACCAGTCAGAATGACTAACATTAACAAGTCAAGAAATGACAGATGTTGATGAGGATGAGGAGAAAGGGGAACCCTCTTACACTGTTGGTGGGAATGCAAGCTGGTGCAGCCACTCGGGAAAACAGCATGGAAGTTCCTCAAGAAGTTACAAATAGAAACACCCTAGAACCCAGCAATTGCACTACTAGGTATTTACCCCAAAGATTCAAATGTAATGACATGAAGGGGTACCTGCACCCCAATGTTTACAGCAGCAATGTCCACAATAGCCAAACTGTGGAAAGAACAAAGATGTCTACTGACAGATGAATGGATAAAGAAGATGCAGTATATATATACACAATGGAATATTACTCAGCCATCAAAAACTGAAATCTTGCCATTTGCAACGGTGTGGCTGGAACTAGAATGTATTATGCTAAGTGAAATAAGTTAATCAGAGAAAGATAATTATCATATGGTTTCACTCATATGTGGAATTTAAGAAACAAGCATGAGCTCCAACATCTCTTCTCAGGACCCAGTTGTGGGTTTATTCAGCAACTTTTTAACACATGTAGAACACCTGCATGCACATCCACACACGTGTGTAGACACTCATCTCCACAGGTGTAGGAAGACAAGTATGCCTGGAACTTCAGCATTAGAATAGTAAAGAAAGTTGGAAGCCACCAACTCCACTTGATTAGGAGTGTTTCTGGACTAGCTCTGTGGTGGGCGGATTCTGAAGCCCCATGTGGACCACGAGGGAAAGCCCATCATCCCCAGTTAAACTAGTCAGGAGGATGCTAGGTCCTTGCCGTCTCTGGCTTGAGGCCCTGTCGCAAGGTGAGGTCATCTTAAGGCAAAGGGTTGACCCTAACAGCAGTATGCCAAGGCTCCATGCACTTGTGAAGGACGCGTCAGGGAGCAGAGGGGTCTTGCCTCCGCTCTGGAAACCAGTCCACTTGAGTGGTTACCTGCTTCACTCATAGGTGAGGCCTGGGCATTACTTTAGCCAAAACACAAGAACTGCTTGATTTTACCTCCTAATATCTAACTGGAGAGGTTCAGAAAAATCAAAAATTATATTTTTCCTTTTATTAAAGAATCTGTCTTTACACTTAGTGTTTTAAGCCAAGAGATCTTGGTTTGGGTTCCTGCTTTGCCACTTAACTTTCTGTGTGACCCTGAGCTACTGATCTCACATATCATTTACCTGCAAAGTGGCTGCCTTGCCTTAACTATATCACTCTTTTCCAATGGAGCAACTCTGTGGGTGAAAAGGAAGTAGTGGTGGCAGAGAGGGGCTGGGTGGATGTGGCACCCCACACCTCCACTTTAGGGCACAGAGTAGTACACTTATCCACAGGATTCCCTATGAGGGAATTTCTAGAGTAAGAAAAAAGTTGAGAAAAGTGGGAGGTCTCAGAAAGCCCACTTCTAGCTCTCTTTGAGAAGAATGAAATCCATTCAGAATATATTCCTGGGGCTGAGACGGTATGAAGAGTGGGTTTAAGTTTAGGTGGTTGTTTATGGTTTTCACACTAAAGCCCTCCAACTCACAAGAAGGCAGGAAGAGTGGGCTGTGCACGGAGCAAGCTTTGAAGCCAGGATTGGTGGGAAACAGAGTAAGAGGCCGGGCCACACAGGTGCCCTAGACTTAAAAGGCCACAAAGCAAGGAAGTCTCCACCCATTGTCCTCTTCTCTGGGGCTCTAGGCTGCCTGCTTCTGCACGGGGAAGGATTTCAATTGCTTGGCACTACATTTTCATTTCTCTGACTGGTGCCAGAGAACATCTGCACCTAGAGTTGTAAGGCAAACTGAACTTATGGGTACAATGCCTTGCCCATCGAAATCCGATGACTTGGTTTTCTTTGTGAATGGGAGAAAGGTAAGTGTCGGGTGATACTACCGTGGCTTGCAGAGAGCAGGAAACTATTAGCTTGGGGGCAGTTCTTGTCCAGTCAGGGACAAGAAGCCAGGGACTAGGAACCCATACTATTTTGGGCTCTTACCCACTCAGCGAAGGCTCAGCTTCTGAGGATATGGGGAGGTGGCAAAGCATTGGGGTTAATCACACATGCCTTGGCATCAGGCAGTCTGGTTCCAATCCAGCTCTGCCACTTTCTATATGACTTTATACAAGTTACTTCACCTTCGTGAGCCTCAGAGTACCCATCTCTAGAATCTACTTCCTAAAAAGATTAAAAGGACCCCTTAGGTCCTTATAAAGCACTTAGCACTGGGCCTGATATCCTAGAAGCACTGTATCTAGTAACACGTCTTGAACCTCAAACTCAGGAGGACAAGAAATAGAGCGCCATTTTTATATTTATCAATTTAATTTTTCTGTCAAGACTCCATTAATCACAATTGGTTGAAATGTAATTACAGTCAATTTTCAATCCCCTCTTTCCCAGGTTGCAACTAAGTTCTAGAGGAACCTATACAACGAAAAAAGGGAGCTCTTCCATTGTAGCTCTTCCCTAGCAGCCCCTTTTCAGTGCTCACCATCTGCCCAACACAGGCCGCTGGTTGACCTTCGGTGTCCTTTGCCAGGCCTGCTCTGCTCATGAGCCTCTATCTCTCATTCTATAGTCCCCAACGTGTGTGACTTCTCTGGCATCTTGCCACCACCTCCAAGGCCCCTCAGCCCTCCAATCCCACAAACCTAACTGGGATTTGGCCATGTCTCTCCTCCCACCCCAAGAAAGAAGACAGAACATAGAGCCTCTAAGTTCTCATCATATCCCTCGTAACTCTTTTTCCTGTACCAGTCTCCACAGCCAGCAGCCACCATACATTTTTTTCTAACCATTCATGACCTGAATCCTAACTCACTTGCTCCACCGGCCTAGGCTTTGGAGGCTCCTTTGTCTATTTTCTGTTGCAAATCCCTTCTGAGCCATGAGTCTGGAATTATTTTGGGGGGGTCTACACAAATTCATGTTTTTCTTCTGAGGATAAAGGAAGACCCTAACATGAATAGCCCACTGTGTCCTCCTTTCCTCTGGTTGCCACAGAATGGCTGGAGGTGTTTGCAGGACACTCTAAGACAAAGTCAAAGGAAATATCCCCAAATAAGCAAATAGGATAGAAGCACCAAAGAAGATCCCCCCAGGTTTCTGAGTGACAATCCCCCACTTTTCAAGGAGTTGGGAGAGAAATTCTAGGGTACCACCAGAGGCACCCTGGGTCCTGAGCTAGGACAACAAAGGTTCACCATTAGCCTATGTGCCATGAGGGGACTGGCGGAGGACCCCTTCAGGATGACAGCAATTCTCCCCACCTCTCATTTCTGCCACCAACTCTTGAGATACCTCGTGTTATCAGGGATCCCCAGGAGTTGTCTCAGAAGTGCCAGAATAGAAACCCTTCCCATTCAGACTTCTTCCCTCCAGGAACTTTCATTGTACACACACACACACACACACACACACACACACACACACAGCATCCAAGTCTCTCCCCAGTTTCAAATATTCCATGAATACAAAAGACTGAGTTGGAAGATTCCACAAACATAGAGAATGGAGCAAACATGAAGAATGTAACTCCCAGTGGTGGCTTACCCAGCGGTGGCTCCCCACTCTAGTCACCTACCAAAGCACTGTTGTCTCCCTTATTTGGTAAGCCTCCAGCTCTTTACAAATATGTGAAACTTGTTTGACTTCAGAGCAAAAACTAAACAGGCAAATGAAAGTATTATACCCCAGTCCCTAAATCAAGCAGGCCACCGCAGACATTACACTGGGTCACCCATTCGATCCCCATAATAATCTCTTTTCTGTTCTCAACACAGGTGATAGAGAGGAACGTGGACCCGGAAGTCACTCTGCTGACCTTCCTACGAAAGAACTGGATCCTTTTGATCAAAATCTGGGCAGTGTCTATGTTTGCCTTAAAACTTAAGCCTGTAATGATGATGAAAACTAATCTCACCTCTCCATCCCCAGCCAGCTCCACTGGCCCTTACTCTCTTTGCTTTTGGCAGTAGTTAAGGATATTAAGTTAATTGGGCTATTTGGAGAGGATGAAGTTTCCCCCAGAGCTTCTTATATCTTGATTTAATAGCAATGAAATAGAAGCTAAGCTCTTTACTTCAGTGCTAATTATTCTTTTAAGGGCTCTCCAAATCCCCAGGAAGGTAGTTATATAATAGAGGTTTGTGTTGCGTGTAGCCTGCCCTGGAGGGAAACCAAATTCTCCAGATTCAGAAAGATCATGTGTCATCGGAAAAGATTGCCTTTCCCTACATCCATCATCTTATGACATATTCTCCCTACCATTTTATATTCTGAATTGTATATCTTCATAATGGCAAACATTTTAAATGGTAAGTCTAATGCATCTCTCAGAGAAGCCAAAGGTAAATAAAGAAATGGCTGAAATAATAAATTGATGGAGTCAACCCATGGACAAGTTTTGTTTAAAAGTCCACATGGTTTTTAGTTATCAATGTTTAAAAATTAGGAAATCTCAAATTTTAGAAAATCAAGATTTTTCAAGTTCTCACGAAAAATGAGAAAATAGTCATTGCTGCATGACAGTCGTCTTCCTGAGTAGAGATGGGACTGTCCCTAGTGCCCTATTTAGAATGAGGCACAAGATCTCCAGTTATACCCAGCCCACCGCATTCATTTACATACCCTCTCTGATGCTATAACTTAATTTAGATGAATAAGCCCTATGGCTTAAAAAAAAAAAAAGTCAGTGATTCTGAAATTTTCTTAGCCAGTCTAATGAATTACATCCAATCTCATAAACTAAACTAGGTGGAAATGGACCGCAACTGGGGAGGAGGATGAAAGAGACGGGAAAGAGTCTGAGCCTGGATTTGGGCTTGGACTCAGACCAAGCGAGAGAAGAGGGACACTTTAGGTGGAATCTGAAAGTAAGGCTGGGAGTTTTCTCCAAAGGCTCACTCACTTGTTTTCAAATACAATACAAGTGGACAAAACTAGCAATACATTGAACTGCTAAAAATAAGATCTTCTCTTCTAATTACATGATTGGAACCCAGAATACCTATAATGAAATAGGACTTTTCAAAGTGTTTTTACAGCCATCATCCTATAAGATGCTTATGATAAACCTGTGAAGGTAGATATTACTTTTCCCTCTTTGCAAGTAAGAAAACAGGCAGAGAAAGGTTAATATGTTCAGTCCCACACAACTAATAAGATCTAAAGTGGCCTTTACTGAGACCTGGCGGACAAATGACTTCCCAGACCTATCCTTTACCCCCAGAAGAAGACCTTCCTTATTTTGACACCCTAGGGAGGCAGCTATAATGGGGGTAACATGTGTGCCATGCCATCTTTTCCTTAACCACCCCCCTCTAGTACGCCTCACAGGAACCAAGTATGCCTGTGGAAGAGGAGGCTGTGGTGCCTGTACTGTGATGGTGTCTAAGTATGACCCAGTGTTGGCGAAGATAAGGTATCCTACCCAGAAGCCCAGCAGCCAGAGGGGGTCTTTGTTTCTTTGCCAGGCTTGTATCCTCATCTCAGAGCAAAAAGTCTCTAAGATCTTGTGATTCTAACCCTCTCTAGATCTTCAACCCCTGAAAATCTGGTAAAAGCTATAAGCCCTCTACTCAGAAAGTATATAAACTAGGGACGCCTGGGTGGCTCAGCGGTTGAGCGTCTGCCTTCGGCTAGGGCCTGATCCTGGAGTCCCAGGATCGTGTTCCACATCGGGCTCCCTGCATGGAATCTGCTTCTCTCTCTGCCTATGTCTCTGTCTCTGTCTCTGTCTCTCTCTCTCTCTCTCTCTCTCTGTGTGTGGCTCATCAATAAATAAAATTTAAAAAAAAAGTATATAAACTAATTATGTTTGCACATAGTTTCAGGGTGATTACAGACTTCCTGAGGCCTATCTATGCATCTCAGTTTAAGAAGACCCAATTTAGGTAAACCATTAATTTTATAGATGAGGAAACTGAAGATTAAAGAGACAAAATTATGGGCAGCCCAGGTGGCTCAGTGGTTTAGTGCTGTCTTCAGCTCAGGGCGTGATCCTGGAGACCCAGGATCGAGTCCCACATTGGGCTCCCTGCATGGAGCCTGCTTCTCCCTCTGCCCGTTTCTCTGCCTCTGTGTGTGTGTGTCTCCCATGAATAAATAAAATTTTTTTAAAAAGATGAAATTACTTGTTCAAGGTCATACAAGGTTGTAGAACAAGGCCTTGAACCCACATTTTCTGGCTCTGAAGATAATGCCTTTTCTACCACTGGATTGGACCAACCCTGCAAAGCAGGGACCTGGGCCATGATTGCATCCTTAATTAAGGGCCAGTTTCAGGACTTGGGCTGCTCCCAAATCCACTGGCCTAAGAAATCAAGAAATGGTCTCAGAACACATGCCATTCCATGCCATTCTGTTGAATGATCTTATCCAGAGAGGGTTTTTTTTTGTTTTTTTTTTTTAAGATTTTATTTATCTATTTATTTGAGAGAGAGAGAGAGAGAGAGAGAGAGAGAGAGAGAGAGGAGAGAGCATGAGTGAGGAACAGTTTCAGAGTGAGAGAGAATCCCAAGCAGACTCCCTGACAAGTGTGGAGCTCCATGCCAGGCTCAATTCCAAGACCCTGAGATCATGATCTGAGCCGAAATCAAGAGTTGGAAGCTCAACTGACTGAACCACCCAAGCACCCCTCATCTAGAGAGTTTAAAATTAACAAGCAAAAAATTCTCAAATGTAGGCATAAAAGACATAAGTGTGCTTTTTACCTGTTATGGGGTCAATATCCTAATGAACACTAGTTGAAGTCAAATCATACTCCTAGGGACGTGAGTCCATTCCCATTGAGTCCAGACCCAAGTGGGTCTGTATAGGCTTAGAGCGTTTTTCTGAAGTTCAGAATGCCCAAGTTCCCTCTAAGGGTCCTCAATTCTTACAGATAGTACAGAATCAGCAGAGAGAACTCTTAAATTCTTCCTCCCTATCACCCCTCCAGTTCCCCATCCCCCAGGCTGAATGATAGGCTTGGGGGAGGGGGATGGTTTCTGCTGCCCTCCTTGGTTCACTGGTTTTCCAAGGGGCAGGACTGTGTTACTCTCCTTGTTTTTGTTTGTGTTCCTCGTATGGAAGACACTTCTCCGTTACCGCATGCCTGGTGCCAATCTGCTCTCTGTACGGGAATGCTGTCACCACCGTGGAAGGTGTTGGAAGCATCAACACCAGGCTTCACCCTGTGCAGGTAAGAGCACAGTGTAATTTTCTCACTTCTTAACTCTTTCTTTTTAACCAACACTGTGTTACTGTGTTACCTGGAGCTTCTGGTTTGTGACCAGGCAAGTAGAAGCTTTGGATGCATACTGATCAAGATAATAATATTTAAGGGATTGAAAGAAAGATGAAAATCCACTTACATTTTATTAGATGATCATCTTCTTTCTTACTTTTTCCATTAGAATGATAAGCGGGATTATCAAACATTCACTAATGCCTATGTGACTACAGGCTGGAATACATATTGTACAAAGGATATTATTCATAGAATAAAATGTCAGAGGCAAACAAGATAAAGCTCAGGATCATTCCCTATGGCACAGGACATCTTGGGAGTAAAATTAGAACTGAGGCTGACTGTACCAGAGCACAAGGACAATCATTTCTCCACATCTTAACTTGAAGCTGGAACAGAGAGACTGTTTTTAAGAGAACTGTGACATGCATTGACAGAAAACACACTGACTCCTCTGTCATTGTCACAAAGAAGGGAGATAGAGAACTGAGGAATCATAGGTCTAGATCCACCAACACTGCAAGTGCTTCCAACAGGAGGAGCCCCGAGGGTCTCTGCGCTTCACAAGTGAGAATTAACTCCAGGAAAGGTCAGTGAAGGCAAAGGACCCAGCAGAACTTACTAGAGTGTCTGGGGAGATCAGAGAGGATTACACTGAAATCTAGAACAAGGATTCCCAAACTTTAATGTGCTAATAATCATCTGGGAACTTGTTAAAAATAAAGATTCTGAGTCAGGACGTTTGGACCAGAGGCCTGAGATTTTGCACTTCCTGCAAGCTCCCAGGTGGAACCACCACTGCTGGTCCACGGACTACACTTTAAATAGCAGGGATCTAGGACACAGATCAAAATCTTGGATCTTTGAAAGTAGAGCTCCTTTTGAACTAACACAAAAGAATTTGAAGAAGAAAGTAAAGTGAGGTCAACAGTAAATAGTCTCCAAATTAATCAAAAAGAGGTGGCCCCATGGTCAGAATCAAGATATGGAGATGCTCAGGAAAATAGTTTTTGAAACTTACACATTCTTTCCTTATAATTACTGATTTCTGGAGAATTCTTACTCTGGGAATAGAAACTGCACACCGCTAATTCCCAGTTAGAAGGATCTGAGCTTGAAAGCTGAATGTGGTGATAGAATATGGCTTCTGAGGCACCTCCTCCAGAGCAGCATAGGAAAGGGGATGCTGGCCATCACTGAACAAGGGGAGGGGTGCACTGCTCAGGGACTGGGTTCCACCATGATAAGGGTGGGGCTGAATGTAGACTTTGGTGAGGGGTAGTGACAGCAGAAACACCTGTGATCATGCACATGTCTTTCCAGGAGAGGATCGCCAAGAGCCATGGCACCCAGTGTGGGTTCTGCACCCCCGGGATGGTGATGTCCATGTACACACTGCTTAGGAACCATCCACAGCCCTCAGAGGAGCAGCTCACAGAAGCCCTGGGAGGTAAGTCTTACACGAAAAAACACCACCACCTGCCTGAGGCTAGGTGGGAATCATGCTTCAGACTGCTCCACCCCACTCCTGAGGCTATCCCAAACCCACTGGGATGTTTCTGAGGTAGCCACAGCTCACCTAGGACCAGAGAAGAATGCCAGAGTGCTGGCTGGAGAGGCCTGCATGGAACACATTATGTGTGGACCACACACCCATCTTGACCTCTCACTTCTCTACGCAGTGACCTATTTGGCTGCCTTCACTAAAGCTGTCATAACAAAGTGCCACCAGCTAGATGAGCTAAAACAACAGGAATTTATTCTTTCACAGTTCTAGAGGCTACAAGTCTGAAACCAATGTGTCAGCAGGATGGTTTTTCCTTGCCTCTTCTTTGTTTCTGGTGGTTGATAGGCATCGTGGCATTCTTTGGCCTACAGATGCATCACTACAGTCTCTGCCTCAGTCTTCTCATGGCCTTCTCCTTTGTGTGTCTTTGTCCAAATTTTCCTTAGGATGGATTAGGATGGGCCCGAATCCAATATGACCCCAATTTAACTTGAGTATATCTGCAGAGGACCTATTTCCAAATAAGATCACATTCATGGGTTCCAGGTGTTAGAACTGCAACATATCTTTTTTTTTTTTTTGGAAGAAACAATTCAACTCACAACCATTCACATTTTGAAAGGATGCTTTAAATTTTCCAGTGGGTTTACGTTACTAAAGAGGATTGCCTACTCATATCCCTTTTGCAGGATCAATAAATACCATTTTCAAGCTCAACAATCTCTAAACAAGTCATCTATTAAAAACACAAATTCTTAGATTGAGACCTGAAGAGTGAGCACAGACACACCCTCGTAATCTGCCAGTTGCTGGCAATTGCTTCCTTTATTCTCTTGGCCCCATTACAGAAAATGATACAGTGCCTTAGAAATGGCCTATATTTTCTTGTTTTAAGATTCCCTGTATCCTATATAAATACATGTTGAATGAACGAATAAACTAATAGAATGAATTCAAATGAGCTCACCAGATAGATGATCATCTTCTTTAGGACAGAGAATAAAACTGGAATTGATATGGTAGAAAGGTTCATATTCTAAGAAAAGGAAAAAAGCATTGAACAATCTGGAAGATATTTAAACAGTCTCAAAAAAAGAAAACTCAACCTAGATCTGTGTTAACTTTCAAAAGAAACCAGTAAAAATAAAGCCTACTGATAAGCGTGCTTCTTCTCCGTAAGGTAATCTTTGCCGCTGCACTGGGTATCGGCCAATTCTTGCAAGTGGAAGGACCTTCTGTGTGGTGAGTAGGTGACTGGGGATACCGTACAGAGCAAGAATGACAGTGACAGCTGGTCAAGGCTGGGAATACAGGGGTTGAATTGTTTAGATCATCTAATAAAACTACAAGGGAGACCTAGTGTGTTAGTTCCAACTGACTCATGAAAATTTTAGCTATTTGTTGAGGCTAGGGCGAAAGTTACACCACCTCTGATGTTCCACATCCCATCACAAAGGGAAGTTGGGTGATCTAACCAGGCATCCAGATATCTTCCATGACTCATTAAGCGAAGCATCAGAACAGAACAAGTAGGAGGGCTCCAGCAAACCCAAGGAGATGAGCAAAGGTATGGAATTTACTTTGGAGAGGCAAGGTTAGTTCCAAGAATCCAGACTGGCTGGCAAAGTGTAAGCAGGTAAAGAAACCAAATATACAAAGTGGAATCCACAATTCACCCTAAGTACAAGAACACAGGGAGTTTCCTCCATAACACTGGGTACTTCACTGGGCTGCTGTGAAGATCAAATGAGAAATCATGGGCAAAGCATGTAGCAGAGTCCTGGCTGGCACCTAGTTGCTACTGTTTACTGACCATGCTGTTGAGGCGGGATGGATGTGGGCAGGACTGCCTTTATGCCCAAGCAAGGGGGACTCCATATTTTGGAGGGCACTTTGCTGGTCCTCCCCTAGCCATTCTCGGGAGACCATGGAGCCAAGGTGAGTTGTTCAGCTAGACCTTTCACCCTTTTCTAGACCATGCTCCCGATATGGTCTTGACCCCATTCCCAGACCAGACACCAACGTCTTCCTGAGCCCATCTTCCTAGGGAAGATCATAATGATAGCCAGTGTGTGTACCCCTAGGTTAAATGGTAGCCAACAAACTGGCTGTTTCTGGAGAAAGTGGATGCAGCTGAGGCATTCTGCCTGGGATGCACACCCACATGTTTGAGGCTCCTCGATACAGAACAGAGCCAAGGTAGGAAGAGGAGGGCAGCAGGCCAAGGCCGGGGCGTCCATTTATACTCTTGCCCTAGTTCCACAAATAGTAGAAGAGGTGGGCCTGGACGTAGGTCAGCAGGTGTATCCCTCTCTCCAGAGCCAGGCGTGTCCCAGACTTCTACTGCCACATGGGGGAGCCAAAGTTGATGAGCTGAGAAATAAAATCAATAGCTTGTAAACCCCTTAAATTGCCAGTGTAAGTGAAGCACTTGTCAAATATGAATAAAGGAAGTTAAAAGAAACCTCTCTCCCTCTGGAATATGGATGTTATGCACCTTTCTGGGCACAGACTCTGGGGATAAAGGCAAAAAATGTGGTTGGAGACCTACCCTGTAGCCAGCTGGCCCCAGGGACTTTAATTGGTGAAAGAAACTGTGCCCTGGCAGGAATACGTGAGGCTTATATCTACTAGGTCAAGAAAAAACTGGCTACCTCTGTCATAGTTAGCTCATGGCCCATTGTGAATGTTCTCAGAGCTCTGAGTAAGAGAGGAAGCTCTGGTCACTGGACCCAGGTGGTTTTGCCTCTTGGACAGAGTTAGGAAGATGGTACCCTGAAGCATTCGGGCAGAGAACTGGGGTGTCTGAAAGTATTTTACTAGACACTGTGGAGAAACTTTTTAAGGAAGAAAATACTAGAGGTAAGTTTGGAGGAAATGGGAATTGAAGGAACTAGTAAATGGAAACCTGCTGTAAAATTCATCAATTGTCCATTCATTCCCAGCTAATCCCACACAGATCACATATGTCTAGAAGACTTGGTTCCAAAATAGTTTCTTTTTTCCTGCCTTTATTTTTTTCTTTTGTTTTAAAGATCTTTATATAAATAATAATACTCAATGTTGTTGAATCTTACAAATACTAGAGAATGAATAAATCATCATTGCCCTAAAAGGCATTATATCAATTAATTCTACCACTAGGAATTCACCTAGAAAAAAAGATATACACAAAGCTTTCCATGTAATGAACAGAAATGTCCACTATGTTATTTATAATTATACAATGTAGAGAAAAAACCTGTGTATAATAATAGCAAATGTTATGAATATATTATAGACAAACCAGAAGATTGACTAATATGTGATTGGCAAAATTAAATTTTAAAGACATTTTTTTAAACGTGAGCTTTAATTTTTTTTTAATTTTTATTTTATTTATGATAGTCACACAGAGAGAGAGAGAGGGGCAGAGACACAGGCAGAGGGAGAAGCAGGCTCCATGCACCGGGAACCCGACGCGGGATTCGATCCCGGGTCTCCAGGATCGCGCCCTGGGCCAAAGGCAGGCGCCAAACCGCTGCGCCACCCAGGGATCCCTTTTAAAGACATTTTAATAAAAAAAATAAAAATAAAGACATTTTAATGATATAGAAGAAGATTTGTAACATAAGTGAATAAACATATAAGTGAACAAAACAATAAGCAAATAAATGAACAAAAAGGCAAAATAAAAAGTATATCATATCATAAATATAGTACAAATATATAATATATAATATATTATTGATAAAATAGGGTAATAATAGTGTCTTCTATGCTTCTCTATATTCTTTATTATTATATACATTATTATGCTGTCTATTATATTTTTTGTATATATTACAAATTTTATACATTTCATATGGTCCATATTATCATTTTATTTTTGAAATAAAGCAAAAGAAGAAAGATCTTGTGATTAGCCGTGTTCCAGCAAAAACCACCAAAAATAACTACCAAAAGCCTGGAGTCTCACTTACATTGCCAAGCCTTTCGAGGCACACACCCATATACCTAATAAAAAGTTTTTCTCTTTTTTATTAAAAAGTTTTTCATCTCAAGGCATTTATTTCACTGTCCTAGGAGTCAAATGGCTGTCAACAGAGAGGAACAGGAAAATGCTGCTTGGATCCAGGAGGAAATGATTCTTCCTCAGTTGGCAGGGAAAGTGACGTGAGTCCCTCTTTGTTTTGTCCTCTCCCTGAGAGTATTGCTTAATGCTGGCTCAATGTTAAGACTTTGCTTGTAAATGTTGATAGTCATACTCTGCATTACTTCCAAAACTCCAAAGCACATGCATGAATAAAGCACTTTTCATTTGGAACTCAGTGATGGGGTGATTCAAAGCCAGGCTCTGATTTTCTCTTTCAAGTCTCTGGAAGGGTTAAAAACAAAACAAAACAAAACAAAACAAAAACCATAAAACCACTCAGACAAGAGAAAAAGACCTGCCCCAGCTATGAGGAGTCCCATCCTCGGCTGAGAAAGGGGTTTTGTGCCTGCCCCACCCACCCACCCAGAGCTGTCCTCTATCACTGTGTCCCCCCCACCTTTGCAGAGAGAGGGCGCTGCAACCTCAGGAAGGAAGCCTGTCCAAAGGTACATGGCAAGGGCATGATCATCACAGCTGGGAAAACTAGCCTGAAACATCGCAGTCTCTAGCTTTGCTCTCTGAGAGATTCTAGTTTCTCAAAAAGGCTCACTGCCAAGTTCTTAAAGGAATTACTTAGAGAAGTTGGAATAAGGATAAAATAGTCTACTTCCTATAGACAAGGAAATCTGAGAACAGAGCTGTCCTTAGATGAAACTGAGCCCATCATCCCCCTGCTGTAATTATTTCTATCCCACACACCTACCTTGTTCCCATTCATGGCCTCCCACTATGACCTCATTTTGGTCTGAAGAAAGTGTGCAGTGAAATAGAGAGCGTTATTGCCAAAGAAGGTTGGCTGCACCCCCACCCCACAACTACCTCACAGAGGATCAGTGCACCTCAGAGGAGTCCGTACATTCTAAAGTCTGGTTCTCAATTTTGCAGCCTCAGGGAGTCAATCTGGGCAATGACTGGGCTCTAGAGATCATGTGATTCACTTTAACCAAACTTGAAAAAAACATGATATTTAAATTGGAATGTGCCCTAATATTTATTTACAGAAACACAATTTTAAAGTGGATCTTATGGTCACTGAGCTGCATGTTCTTTCCCTATAGGAGAACACACATAGGAAGCCACATTATAATGAGGTTGCTCAGTGAGCATGGATGCAGAGCAATTGGGTAATTTTAAGGGTAATATAGAAAACCCCTCTCTTCCACCAGGGTAGACTGCTGGATGGTGGGTGTCTGCCCCATGACTCTCCCTTCTCTTAAAGCTCTGTTAAGATCTTCTATTATTAAGTCCTGGCCTAACACTTGATTGGATGAACTTTTAATTCCTCAGATCTGATTCATTATGCTTGTTTTACATTTTCATTCTCAAACACGATCTTATTTCTAGGTTTTAGAGATACACCATATAATTGCCCCCGGGTACTGCCTACTTTTCTAATTGTAGCTAATGCAAAAACTGATTGTTCAGATATTGGCCTATAATTCCTCAATCTGGAGTCTTACTAAGAAA
Organism: Nyctereutes procyonoides; assembly: GCF_905146905.1. NCBI lineage: Eukaryota > Metazoa > Chordata > Mammalia > Carnivora > Canidae > Nyctereutes > Nyctereutes procyonoides. The sequence goes on from NW_026575132.1 coordinate 9,939,061, forward strand.
CTTTATAAGGAAGAGTTGCAAGTTTCCATTCTGGAACCTGGGAAGACCCCAGACAAATAGAAAAAGAGAGGAAGTGTTGGACAAGTGTCAGGTCCATTTCACCTAATTGTCATGATTACCTTTCAAAATGTGCATTATTTCCATTTAATCTTTAGAGAGATTAAGTACCTTTCCACTGGGAGGGTCAGGGATCCAAGTCATGGCAAAGCTGAAAATGAACCCAGATTTGCCCCCAGGTGTCTACCCATGCTCTCCTCCACTACACAGACCTCTAGCTCTGCTTCCCATGGTTCTCCCACTTTGCCTTACCTCTTCAGGAATGTTTTTTGGGAATAAGTGTTTCCAAAGCTAAAACAGGTCTCTTTTAGGCAAGATTAGAGTTTGGGTAACCTTTCATTGTGCGTTTGATTCCTAATTGGTAAAAATGAAGATGATAATTTACTTTCTTTATATAACTGTTGTGAGGACTAAGCATATTATTAATACATGTAAAAGCCCTTGGAAAAAAAATAAAAGCCCTTGGAATGCAACATTCCATAAATGTTAGCTATTGTTATTAAAATTAGTGTGTGAGGGGGTGTTTATGCAGAGGCATGTATATCTAGTCATTTTTATTAAACTTCAGGATTTCTCAGAGCCGTTAGCATTTTGAACCCTGACTTGACAAGTGAGAGGACAGTGGCTGGGGCACAGCGGAGACAAGTCCCCAAATTTAATGACCCCTGTTCGTTTCTCATATACTGCCGTAGTGTGACGTAGGGGACTCTGAACTATTTCAGAGAACACTCTTTTCTTTAGTATTATATCAGTAGCAAATCAGTATTTCTCTTACAACAAAATTCTTATTTAACACTTTGATTGCATTTGAACCATTTCCCATTACTGTCGCATTAGGAGAGTAGGAGAGTTATTACTATGCTCATTTTTCCTAATTAAGGTAAAGAATTACAATGCTGTTTCCAGTTCAGCTGGGCTGACAAGGCCATCTTCTGCCCTTTATAAAGATTTGCACAGAGTTATTTGCGGAAGACGAGTTCCAACCCCTGGACCCTACCCAGGAGCTCATATTTCCCCCGGAACTCTTGGTAAGATGAGTTGAGTGCTTTATGCGTTTATGTAAATGTCACTGGTTATAAAGTCAGCTTTATAGAACCACCCTTTCCTTCCTGTGAAGTTGTCAAACTGTGGAAATATTTAATCACATCAAGAAGCCTGTCCTCACCCAGCTCACCAAGCCCTCCCTGCCTGATGCCTTGGACACACTCCCTGAAGCTTTAGCTAAGGCTATTTGTTGGATGATTTGGTCATTAGTCTCATCGTTGTCATCTGTAGTGTGTCCCTGTTGACGGTCCAAGCCATTCAACTTTGCTCAGCTTCTAACTTGGTCTTCCAGCCGCTCTGGTACATTGACCCCAAGGAGCACCTCCAGGGCCCTCCCTGAGCCCCCCTCTTCCCTCTGTCAGCATCTCTCTCCTCTCTGACTTCCAGTGGTTCCATCCTTTAAAACATCTATTTCTAAAGGGGGTTCTTATGTGTTTATTCACTCATTCAACAAATATCAATCATCCAGCAACGTGCCAGGTACTGTTCTAGGACTAAATATACAGCAATGCATAAAACTAATACAAAAACCTACACTCGAGGAGTTGTAACCTGGTAGAAACGATAGATAATAACCAAGGTAACAGATCAGAGATACAGTGTATTAACCAGTGAGAAGTGGTAAGAAGAAAAATAATAAAACAGAGAAGGGAGCTAGAATACTGGCCAGGGAAGAGTTCCCTGAGAAAGCAACATTTGATGGAAGTTCTAGCAGAAGTGAGGAAGCAGCCTCGAAGGTATGGGGAAAAGCATTCCAGGCAGTGCACACACCAAGAGCAAAGGTGCTAAGGAGAGGAGAATGCCTGCCCTGACCCAGAGGCAGAGCAGGGTCCAGCCCCACTGGAGCAAGTGAACGAGGCTGGAAAGCCACGGGGGAACAGACCATAAGGACTCAGGCTGCTGACTTTCACCCTGCGAGAAATGAGAAATGATTAGGGAGGTTGGACAGGGGAGGGGCAGGCTCCTATTAATTCTGTGATGGGATATGGGATCGTTCTGGCTGTTGGGATGGGACTAGCCTACCAAGGGGCACAGGACGGAAAGGCGAGCCTAGTCAGGGTGCTAACACTGTACTGAGAGAGGGTGGTACTGGACCAGGCTGCCAGCACGTAAGTAAGTAAGAGAGTGGATTCTGGATATATTTGGAAGGAGAGCCAACAAGATTTGCTGCTGGATGTGATGTGGGGTGTGGGACAGAGAGAGAGATCAAGGTTGACTCTGGGGCTTCAGACAGCTGAAAAGAGGAGTGGCCATTTACAGAGAGGGGAAAGACCTCAAGAAGAGCAGGATATTTTTTTGATGGGGGATCCTTTTGGGGGGCTTTGAAAAGGATGGGCTATGAGGAGCTCAGTTTGAGATATGTTAAACCTGAGATGCCTATTAGACATCTAAGAAGAGACATCAAGTTCTCATTCAGAGCTATGAGTTTGGATTTCAGAGGAAAAGTCCAGACTGATGATAGTAATTTAGGAGTATTAGTATAATTATGATTTTTAAGGCCATGATACTGAATGTGTTCAGTTAGTCTATACTGAGACAGGTGCCAGCCTATATCATCACTTGCCTGCAAAGAGCTACATATACTAATAAATCTTAAGTTAAAGAAGTTAATATCTAATTATGGAAATACAGGCTTTAGTCAATGGGTGTAGTGAGTATCTTTTCAGTCAAGTGGACCCCAGGTACTCCTGAAATCTCTCTAGAGGACCATACCTCCGTCTGGGATCCTGGAAGACAGGTGTGCACTTGTGCATACATACTTGTCCTTTGCACTTAGAGAATGGCAGAGAAGTCAGAAAAACAAACTCTGACCTTTCATGGAGAGAGGATTACCTGGATCTCCCCTGGCACCCTCAAGGATCTCCTGGAGCTGAAAGCAAAACATCCTGAAGCCCCTCTCATCTTGGGCAACACCTCACTGGGTGAGTGATTATAATGTTTCCCACGCCACCGTTAACGCCGAGCTGAACTTCCTGTCCTCTAGTTTGCCCTCAGCCTACGAAAACTACTTTTTAAGGACAAAGCCTCATCCTTTATTATAAAAATATTATAATAGTATACTACAAAATATATATAATAATAGTATATTATAAAATATATATTATTTTAGTATATAGTATAGTATATTTATATTACAAAATATACTATTACATATCATATGATATAATTATCTAATTATTTCTATAATTTAATATATAAATAATATCTACATATTGTATATATTATATATTAGAATAATAATAGAATAGTATATATTATATATTATATATTAGAATAATAAAATATATAATATAATAATATATATTATGTATTATAATAATGATGAGTGATGCCTATACCCTGGGAGTATGCAGCATGATCCCCCGAGATGTGGGGGAAAAATATTAGAGGGTCTTTTTTTATCGTTTAATTTATCTTGTCCTTTTTAATTTTGTTTTTGTTAAATAGTGAGTAGATATAATAGAGGTTTGTAAAATATGTATGGTCACATTAATAGTGCACACCCAGTTATCACCTATACCCAGTTTAAGAATGAGAACTTTACCAAAAACTTTGAAAGCCCCATGAGCCCTCCCAAACCACATCCCCTTCCCTTCCCTTCCTCTCAGAAGCACTCATTAGTCTGAAAGTGGCGGTGGTCAGTCACTTTCTTGTTTTTACAATTTTACCACATGTATTTGAGTGTTTGGGCAATATGTCATTTACTTTAGCATATTTTTGAACTTCACATAAATAGACTGGCATAGTATTATTCTTCTTCAGTTTGTTTGTTCAATGTTCTTGACCTGAAATACACTCAGTGTTGCAGGTGACTGCTGGATTCCATTGTATGACTGTACAATTTGTTCATCCATTCCACTGTTGAAGGACATGGAGTGTTTTCCAAGTTTTGGCTATTATGATTATTCTTTTTTATTATTAAGTTTTTTATTTAAATTCCACTACAGTCAACATACAGTGTTATATTAGTTCCAGGTGTACAATATGGTGATTCAATGATTCTATATATTGCTCAGTGCTCATCATGTTAAGTGTAGTCTTTAATCTCCATCACCGGGAATCCCTGGGTGGCTCAGTGGTTTAGTGCCTGCCTTCGGTCCAGGCGTGATCCTGGAGTCTGGGGATCGAGTCCCGCATCTGACTCCCTGCATGGAGCCTGCTTCTCCCTCTACCTGTGTCTCTGTGTCTCTCATGAATAAACAAATGAAATCTTAAAAAAAAAATAAAGCTCTAATCCCCATCACCTATTTCACCCATTCACCCACCCACCTCCCCTGTAGTAACTATCAGTTTGTTTTCTGTAGTTAAAAATCATTTCTCAGTTTGTCCCTCTTCCTTTTTGTTGCCTTTACTCATTTGTTTTGTTTCTTAAATTCTGCATATTAGTGAAATTATATGTTATTTGTCTTTCTCTGACTGACTTATTTCATTCAGCATTTTGCCCTCTAACTCCATCCATGTCATTGCAAATGGCAAGATTTCATTCTTTTTTATGGCTGAGTAATATTCCATTATATATATATGCCACATCTTCTTCATCCATTCATCTATTGATGGACACTTCCACTGTTTCCGTAATTTGCCTTTTGTAAAAAATGTTGCAGTAAACATAGGGGTGCATGTATCCCTTTGAATTAGTGTCTTTGTATTTTGGGGATAAATACCCAGTAATGCAATTATTGTATCAAAGGATAGTTCTGCTTTTAACTTTTTGAAGAAACTCCATACTGTTTTGCACAGTGGTTCCAGCAGTTTGCATTCCCATCAATAGTGCATGAGTATTCCTTTTTTTCTTCTTGTTTCTTGTGTTTTTTATTTTAACCATTCAGACAGGTGTGAGGTGATGTCGTACTGTAGTTTTGATTTGCATTTCCCTGATGATGAGTGATGCTGATCATCTTTTCATGTGTCTGTTAGCCATCTGTATGTCTTCTTTGGAGAAATATCTGTTCATGTCTTCTGCCCATTTTTAATTGGATTATTTGGTTATATAAGTTCTTTACACATTTGGGATACTAATCTTTTATTGGATATGCCATTTACAGATATCTTCTCCCATTCGGTAGGTTGCCTTTTAGTTTTGTTGATTGTTTCCTTTGCTGTGGAGAAACTTTATTTTGATAGAGTCCCAGTAGTTTGTTTTTACTTTTATTTCTCTTGCTTTGGAATTCATATCTAGAAAAATGTTACTACGGATAATGTCAGAGAGATGACTGCCTATGTTCTCTACTAGGATTTTTGTGGTTTCAGATCTTACAGTTAGATTTTTAATCCATTTTGAGTTTATTTTTGTGTATGGTGTAAGAAAGGGGTCCAGTTTCATTCTTTTGCAAGTAGCTGTTCAGTTTTCCCAACACCATTTGTTGAAGAAACTGTCTTTCTCCCATTGTATATGTTTGCCTCCTCTGTCAAAGGTTAATTGACCAAATAATTGTGGTATAATTCTGAGTTTTCTATTCTTTTCCATTGATCTATGTGCCTATTTTTATGCCAGTACCATACTTTTTTTAAAGATTGTTTGTTAAAAAAATAATAAAATAAATAAATAAATAAATATTGTTTGTTTGTTTGTTTGTTTGTTTAAGAGAGAGCATGAGCAGGGAGGAGGGGCAAAGAGAGAGGTAGAAGCATACTCCCCACTGAGCAGGGAAGCCCAATGCAGGGCTCTATCCCAAGACCCTGAGACCACAACCTGAGCTGAAGGCAGACACTTAATCAACTCAGTCACCCAGGCACCCCCACCATACTGTTTTGATTACTATAGCTTTGTAATGTGATTTGAAGTTTTGAATTGTGATACCTGCAATTTTGCTTTTCTCTTTCAAGATTGCTTTGGTTATTCAGGCTCTTTCATGGTTCCATACAAACTTTAGGATTATTTGTTCTAGTTCTGTGAAAAATGCTGTTGGTATTTTGATAGAGATTGCATTAAATCTGTAGTTAGCTTTGGGTAGCATAGACATTTTAACAATATTTGTTCTCCCAACCCATGAAGATGGAATGTCATTTCTTTGTGTCATCTTAAATTTCTTTCATCAATGTTTTATAGTTTTCAGAGTACAGGTCCTTAATCTCTTTGGTTAAGTTTATTCCTAGGTATTTTGTTATTTTGGTGTCATTGTAAATGGGATTGTTTTCCTAATTTCACTTTCTGCTACTTCTTTTTTAGTGTATAAGAATGCAATGGATTTCTATACAATTGATTTTATATCCTGCAACTTTACTGAATTCACTTATCAGTACTATGTTGTTGTCATTTTTGGTGGAGTCTTTACAGTTTTCTATAAATAGTGTCATGTCATCTGCAAATACTGAAAGTTTTACTTCTTTCTTACCAATTGGGTGCCCTTTATATCTTTTCATTGTCTAGCTGCTGTGGCTAGGACTTCCAGTACTGTGTTGAATAAAAGTCCACTGAGTGGACTGACTTTAGGGGAAAAGCTCTGTTTTTCCCCCTTCAGTATGATGTTAGTCATGGGGTTTTCATAGAAGGCTTTTATGATGTTGAGATATATTCCCTCCAACCTTTGTCAAGGGTTTTTATTATGAATGGATGTTGTACTTTGTAAATGCCTTTTCTGCATCTATTGAAATGATCATATGGTTCTTATCCTTTCTCTTATTGATGTGATGCATCACGTTGATTGATTTGTGAATATTGAACCACCTTTGCCGTTCCTTTCCCAGGAATGAATCCCACTTGATCATGGTGAATGATTTTTTTAATGTATTGTTGGATTCTGTTTGCTAGTATTTCGTTGAGGATTTTTGCATCTATGTTCATCAGCGATATTGGCCTGTAGTTCTCTTTTTAAGTCATGCCTCTATTTGGTTTTGGTATCAGAGTGATACTGGCCTCACAGATTTCCTCTTTTATTTTTTGGAATCATTTGATAAAAATAGGTATTAACTCTTCTTTAGGTGTTTGGTAGATTTCACCTGTGAAGCTCTCTGGTCCTAGACTTTTGTTTGTTGGGAGTTTTTTGATTACTGATTCAAATTGCTAGTAATTAGTGTTTTCAAATTTTCTTTTTCTTCCTACTTCATTTTTGGTAGGTTATATGGTTGTTTGTTTTTGTTTTTTTAAGATTTTATTTATTTATTCATGAGACACAGAGAGTGAATCAGAGACACAGGCAGAGGGAGAAGCAGGCTCCTTACATGGAGCCGGACGCGGGACTCGATCCCCAGACTGGGATCAGTCCCTGAGCCAAAGGCAGACGCTCAACCACTGAGCCACCCAGGCCTCCCGGGTTATATGTTTCTTATTATGACTGTTCTTATGTATGTCTCCTGGTGCCAATGTATCAGAGCTTTCTGATAATCTCCCATCCATTCTGTTTTCTATTTTTATTCACATATAGTGAATGTATAAATAAGTAAATACATATACTGGGAGAGCATCCTTATAAATTTACTTTGAAGGGTATATAGCCACTGCCTTTACATCTATATACATCTATATTAATATTCATTTTTTAAATTAGTATCTGAATATTTTTATGAGAAACTTTCAACACCAAAAAGAGGGCATTTATCTTTCCTAAATCTCTCTAAAATATATATATATATTTACTTTTCAGGACCTGCAATGAAATCTCAAGGACATTTTCACCCAATTCTCCTCTCTCCTGCTAGGATTTCTGAGCTCAGTGTGGTATCTAAAACAAGTGAGGGTGAGTTCCTGGTATTCTTAGTAAAACATTAGTGAACTAATCCCTGCACTAAACTTACACTTCCCAAGGAGCTTGGAACCTACTTATATGTTTGTCTTGTCTGGCCTATTTCTAATTCTTCATCATTTTTCTGATGTGATATAATATCCCTACTATAAAACCTTACCATCAAAATTTTTGCATAGAATATGAGGTATTCAGATTATATCATTCAAGACCTTGTAGTCACCTGCAGGATTCTTGCCTATAAAATGCCATAGTGATCTAAAGACAATAAATTTACAGTGAAATTTTGATAGGAAGATAGCAAGAGAACTAGTGCTAACCATCAGTTGAATAATCAATTCCCAGGAGGGAGGATTTTGGAAGGAGAAAGTAGGAGAACTATCTGACACTTGAATGCTACTTATTTCATGTGGACAACGGCAAGAGGTAAAATGAGACAAAGACTTGCCCAGGTGAGCACCCTCCATCCCTGACAATGTCCTTAAGGGCCTACTACAAGCAAATACTACTGATCATGCAAGGTGGAACTCACAAAGTAGGAAGAAAACATATGAGATTTGCCTTCAAGATGCAGAGTAAACCCTTTGATAAAAGGAACCTTATTTTATTCCTTTCCTCATCCCCCAGAGCTCCAGGCATGTAAGTACCTGCAAATAAATACATGCATGGAAGTGCTCAGTTCAATGACTGACTAATGAATTAATGGGGAAAAAATGAGTGAATGAGTGGATTAGGAACTTGAATTTGGGATGCAGTGGTAATGATGACTTTCTTAAGTCATCTTGGGCAAGTCATCTTGGGCAACAAGATGGTGGACTGAACTGAGAGCTGAGTCAAGACTAACTTGTGGGCCATTGTGTGCTCGTGGGCATCAGTGATAGCCAGGGGAGGGGACCTGCCTTGGCTGTATCACTGTCATCCAGGAGTCCTACCTTCCTGGCTTCTAACCATCATTAGCCGAACTTAGACTGTGCTGCAGACCAGCAAGCATTCCCATCCCTGGCATTACCCTACCCATTTGCCAGGAAAGGGACCCTTCCTGGTTTTCCCAGCACTGGGCTTCACAGCTTCAGCCTCAGGACAATTCAGACAGCACACCTGAATATCACTCAGAAAATGAGGGGAATATGCTTAGATTCCCTCAAAATCTTGGTGATAACAGAAGGGAGAGAAGAGAGAGTAGTAGAATGGGTGGATTGGGAGCAGAGATAACCAGTATAAGCAAGAGGTTAAGGCAGGAAAACCCTTCCCAAATCTTCACCCCAGATATCAGTTAGCCCACAGTTTTCAGACTTTTCTAGCACAACCGTGTCCTCAAAACAAATCTTAAACAGAATAAGTAAATGAAAATATGTTGTTCTATTTGGAGGAGAGGGGAGATTTTTCACCATCACCCTGTCACTGAGCCCCCTTATGTCTGTGCTTGAGAGGATGCTTCAGAGCACAGTTCAGAGTCCCCAGTGTAACCCTAATCCCTCATTTTAGGAATTCCTCATGAGGAAGCCAAGAAGCAAAAGGAGAGTAGACTTGCCCAAGGTCCCCAAACTGGCTGGTGGCCAGGTCACCAAGACACACATCTCCCATTTCCAACTCAGAACTCTTTTCCTTACTTGATGAGCCTTCCCCCAGGCCCACCCTGCGGCCTGCAGTTGTTGGAACGGACTGCTCAGTTTGGATATGCAAACAAAGCATAGCCAGATTCTGAAATCTGAAGAATCCGTATGCCAGCCTCAGGCCTTCTTAAAATTAAAGTGTGAGTTCCCTCTAGTGGCAGAATGTTCCCCCAAGAACATTTCCCAAGGTTCTCAAACTTTTCCCAAGGCCCAGAAGACTGCCAAAACAGATGACACTGTTGAGGGAGGAGTACATTGGAGCCAGATGTGTGTTCCCCCTTCCCAGGACCCCTCCCTGGATAAATTTCTGTGAAGGCTTATGTTTGTTTAAATTTTGCATGCTGATCCATATCAGTGTACGTTTTCACCCTCAAAAATCTTTAGTATAGTAAGTGCTCCAGAAAGTCCCTACATCTTTATCCCGTAGACCCATGAACTCTGAAAAGCATGAAGTTAAAACCCACATTCTGAAAATTAAGCAAAGTTGAAGCTCTTTCTAATTCTATTGGAAGACAAGCGAGGTTTTGTGACCAAAGATGGAATGAAATAGGAATAGGAATATAGTAAATAGAATTTTCTCGGTATAGCTGTGTCAAGCCTGGCACAAAATCAGGGGGTAATGTGAGCAATGCAGAAATAGAGCAGAGCAGACAGCAAGCATTTTATTCTCCCCTGAGGCTGAACTGCCCTGTTTACCTGTGTCAGATAAGAGATGGTCATGCTGGTCTATATGATGCTTCTGACCTTAAAAGAATAACAACAACAACAACAACATCTTTTTTGTTTCTGACTTCTTCCCCATGAATAAGGCTCTGGGACTATAGGGCAGGAGGGATTGCATGACAGGAAGCAAGCTTGGACTTCCCAGTGCTCCTGAAAGCAAAAGCATGGCCAGGATTTTTGCAGAAGTTAAAAACCAAGCTGCAATGGACCCTGGATAGGAAGAAATGAACCATCACTGATGGGCCTCGGATGTGCTCCCATGTTATGGAGTGCCTTTTATGAAACCCTGGGCAGTAATAGGGTGAGGACTCTAGACTGAGACATTCCAGGAAGGAGGAGAAGTTGAGTTACCTTTAGACAAGATTTGCTTAGTATAAGGATAATAAGGAACAGATAGTGGTTTCCCTAATCAGTTAGGTTAGCTGTGATTATTGAAGCTGCAGGTATGTTATGTGTATGAGGATATGTTGGCAGGGGTGGGGGAAGTATTGTACCAAGTACATTTTTAATATTGATAAAAGATAAAGCTAGGTGGGAGGGTAAAATATTCTCAAAGATTAATCCACAAGAGGAAAATCAAAGCCTGGCCCAAAACCTGATGAAAACAGACTAACTGAAGTTAGAACTCAGCCCTCAAAGTGATGTCAAATCAGACTCTATGTGTGAGCTATTCGTTCTACAAACCCAGGGAAGTCAAAGATTAATTTTATTTTATTTTTTTAAGATTTTATTTATTTATTCACGACAGACACAGACAGAAAGAGAGAGGCAGAGACACAGGCAAAGGGAGAAGCAGGCTCCATGCAGGGAGCCTGACATGGGACTCGATCCGGGGTCTCCAGGATCACACCCCGGGCTGGAGGCGGTGCTAAACCACTGGGCCCCTGGGGCTGCCCCCCAAGGATTAATTTTAAAGGCCAACTAAGTGATCTCCTGACGGTTTGGGACTTCTTCACTTTCAAAGATTGATCTAAACCCTTTCCATCCCTACTGTAGGGAAACCCCAAAGCTGGTACTAATATCCTGCCAATACTCACAAGTATGCCTGCAACACCTGTAAATTTTTAATTACTTCCTTGTCAAGTAGCAAATAACATTGCCCCAATCCTCCTGGGTGCTCTCCCATCATTCCCACTGCCCTGGCCACCCCCAGTGTTCCCACACCCAAGAACACCTAATATAATACCCAGGGAAGCTCCCTGCATCCAGGAGCTGTTTTCATTCTGATTGGCTGGCATCCTCTTGGAACTGGTTGTCAAGGATTTTGAGTATCCACACTACCTGTAGAGGTGCAAATCACCAGTCAGAGCATTTTTGAGGGGCGCCTGGGTGGCTCAGACAGTTAGGCATCTGCCTTTGGCTCAGGTCATGATCCCAGGGTCCTGGAATTAAGCCCTGTGTCACACTCCCTAATCAGAAGAGAGTCTGCTTCTCCCTCTGCCTCTGCCACTCCCCACTGCTTATGCTCTCTCTGTCAAATAAATACATGAATAAAATCTAAAAAAAAAAAACTTAAAGCATTATTGATTACAGACAATGCTCTAGGCAATTGAAAGTCCTTTGTCATTTTTTAATACCATCAAATTTATTCCCCTTAATCACGAAACAGTTTCACGTAATTTCACTGTGTTCAGTCAGGAGAGGGTAGAGAAAGGTTCTAACAGGGTCTGCTACCTACTAGTTGTCACTGTGAGTCCCTCTTTCTAGCCTCTATTTCCTTGCATTTGTCTACAGAAGAGTACAGACCATCCCAGGGGTTCCTCTTGGCTACACAAGAGAACTACCTGAGGAGTCTTTGGAAAAACCACATGTCCAAAAATTCTGACTTCATTGATCTGGGAGTGAGGGATCTGTGCTGTTTTACGTTCCCAGTGGTTCCCCGTGCAACCAGTGTAGAGAGCAAATGCACCAGTGGAACACTAAGGCCCCGGCACCATGATTATAACTCAGTTGCTCCTCTCATGTCACCTATAAAAAACAATTTGCCTCCTAGGACTGATAATAGGTGCTGGCTGCAGTCTGGCCCAAGTGAAAGACATTTTGGCTGAGCGAGTTTCTGAGCTTCCAGAGGAGAAAACTCAGACATACCGAGCCCTGCTGAAGCAGCTGAAGAGTCTGGCGGGCCAGCAGATCCGGAATATGGCAGTACGTTCCGGGGGCCAATCACGCGACACGCTGCACCTATTTCTTAATCTCACTGCAGTGCTGAAATAGCATCAGCAGAATCAGTATGCAAAAAGGTCTCAGCAGATTGAAACGACAGGCACGATAAATAAATATTTAATACTTAATAAGCATTATTAAAAATATATTTTAAAAGACTCTGAGTCAAGCTCAATCTAATAGCCAAGTAGTAATGAAGGTACTCATAGCTTTCCTACTTTCATGATAAGACCATCAAAGAACCTAGTCTAGTTTTAGAAGACATTAACAGCAGTTTAGTACCTAAAACTAGGAGGGTAGTCTTCTCTACTCCATACTGTTCAGACCGCAGCTCTGATCTGAGAGTCACACTTTAAAGTCTGGCTGTTTCTGACCTCAGAAAAAAAGCAGAAGAGGCACAGTTAGGTTTTCAAAATATACTTGCTCCCTCTGCTACGTATCCCAAATGGGGTGTCAGAAATCCTTGGGATATGGGGAATTAAGGGAGGACATATTTCCTTCGAAAAAGCTCTTCAAGTAATTCCAAAATAGTCTCTCCTCCTGCCAAGAACTCTAACACCTTGCAGCCTGGCAAGGAGATGGTGGCAGGAGGGTGAAAGGTTGGAAACCACCTCAGAAGGAGGTATGGTGGGGGATGGAACATCAGAGGGATCATGAGAGCTGCCTTCAAATGCTTATAGATTCATGAGGGCAGATGTGATTTATTTCATATAATCACAAAAGGTAGATGTATGATAGGGGAGAGTCCAGGGAGGCAAAGTCAGGTCAGCAGAAACTAGAGCTGTTCGCAAAGGACTGGGAGGATTGGGAACGTCCTCATCCATGTCCCAGCCCAGACCGTGGCAAGCCAGGGTGGTCCCTGGAGGCTCCATCGCTATGTGGGGTAGAGAGTACGAAGTTGAACAGCCAGTCATTTCCCTCCCATGTTCTGAGATGCTAGTGGCTCAACAAGATCCAAGAAGAGCAAGAGGGCAACCGGCTCTCAGCAGTGTGGTCCCCAGAGCCCCAGCACAGCCACATGGGTTCTGGCCATCTTGGAGGCAGTGCTGGGCGCAGGACAGCACCTCTGGAGCTGACACCACAGCCCCCTGTGCCGTGGCCAAGCCTGAGTTGGCGCTGGTTCAGAATGGGCCATGGAGCCCCCTACTTGGGCTTGAATCCCAGTCCTGCCCCTTCCTCACTAGGATACCGTGGTCAAGGCTCATAATTTCTCTGTGTCCCAGTGTCCTCATCTGAAAAATGGGGATAATGGCATCAATTTCATTGGGTTGTTGAGAGAAGTGAGTAACTTCCTGTCCCTCTGCCGGGAAGACCAAGACTCCTTGTGACACTTTCACTGCAAGAGGACCTTAAGCAGGTGCATGTGGGGTGTTTGGATGGGGATAAAATGACCAAGGCTATAACTCTCTCTCTTTAGTCCTTAGGGGGACATATTATAAGCCGGCACTGCTATTCGGATCTGAATCCAATTTTGGCTGTGGGCAACACTACCCTCAATCTGATATCAGTAGGTAAGCTACCCCAGAACATTCTGAACTGCACCTAAGATTTTCCATCTTTCTTTTAGGGAATTGTTGTAAGTGAAAGCCCTGGTCTCTAGCTCTTAATCCACCATGGGCGGGGGGGGGGGGGCGGACACACGACTCAGGATCCTAGAGGAAGACACACTGAGGCATGGGAGTGGCTAGTGCTTCCTTCTGGCACCACACCCCGCACACACACAACCCTCACCCCACCATAACCCTGGGACAGCCAGGGGTGGTGTTCAGAGACTGAGCTGGAGGCCCTCTGCTGCCTGAGAACTGCTCCCTCCTCCTCTCCATGCCCACCCTCTAAGCTGTGGTGCCTGAGGCCACAAGTCTCGGAAGACACACTGCAGACACTGTGGGCCCTCTGCGGGGGAGGGGAGGAAGGCAATGATTAATTTTACACACTGGCTGAAAATATCATTCCCTGAGGGCCGCTCCATGCAGAACCACCCTCGTCTCCCTGGAAACCTCCTGTGCCTCCACTGCTCCAAGGATGCCGACACGCCCCTTTGCTGGGCACTAACTGTGCCAGGCTGTGCTGGACATTGTACACACAGCACGTCTAGTACATCCAACCTCCTGGCCAAGGTCACTCATAGAGACAGACACGGGGGTGGGGGGGACCATTGTCTGCAACAAGCCGTCTCTCCGGGGCCTCTACATCTCCCTGCCATCACGCCTCCCCAGTCCTCACCCACGGCCCATCAGATACTCCCCCTTCCATCCATCTCACTTGGCCAGCTGCCGTTTGCCCCTCCTATGGGCTGACTGGACCCAAGGACTAGGGTGCAGGAAAGCAACCAATCTGCTCCCCACATGAACTTTGGGGTGTGTCCAACCAGGAATTATATCACAGGCAACATAACCCTCCCAAGGGGTTTGTTGGCCATAATATGATCCCATCCCTAGCTGGTAGGAAGTGTTGGGAGAGGCTTTGTGCAGAGGAAAAGCTCTCCTGCCCCTATTCAGCTTAGTATGGGGCCCACCCAGGAGGGAGGAAGGGAAAGGCCTCACCCGGTCTGGCCCTGTCAGCCATTTTCCTGAGTCCTCCCTGCCTGTGGGCCAAGACAACCCCGGCCTGACCCCCAAAGACCAGGAAAGAAGAAGCCGAGACTCTGGGCATCAGGATAGCGAAGAGAGCCTGGCCCCCATGCAGAGCCTTCTACTACACCAGTACTAGTAGTACTAGTAGTACTAGTAATAGTGTGGTTCTTCTCGGGTGTTGGTCATTACCTTTGGCTTAAGGTCTCTGCTTCCCCCGCTTGACCAAAGCCACCTGCAGCCTGAGCACAGCCCCGCTCCAGCAAGGTGGCAGCAGCAGGACGGGTCAGCAAAGGGCAGCGGGGGCTCCTCTGGGGCTCCTGCCTCCTCCACGACCACCCCTACGATCCGGTCAGCATCTGGCCGCCTTTGTCGGGGACAGAACCCACCAGACTATGGTTGGGTCCCATCACCCCTGCTGAGGGGCCACAGAGCACGCTTTCCAGCAGCGGGGGCCAGTCCTCACCACTAACTTGTAACAACTGAGCTCAAGGGAGGTTTCGTGAGCTGCTCACTTGGTTTGAAAGGTGTGGGTCTCCAGCTTAGAAGCCAAAGGCAGGGATCCCTGGGTGGCGCAGCAGTTTAGCGCCTGCCTTTGGCCCAGGGCCGATCCTGGAGACCCGGGATTGAATCCCACGTCGGGCTCCCGGTGCATGGAGCCTGCTTCTCCCTCTGCCTATGTCTCTGCCTCTCTTTCTCTCACTGTGTGCCTATCATAAATAAATATTTATAAAAAAAAAAAAAAAAAAAAAAAAAAAAAAAGAAGCCAAAGGCAGCAGCGAGAAGGCAAAGCAAACACCATGACTTGGGCTCGGCCACTGGTGGCAGCAAACCCTGAAGCTCCCCCCACTGTGGTCAGAGCGTTGACGAGGTGGGGTTCGTTGACCAGCCTCTGCCTGCGGGGCCTGGAGGAGGCAGAGGCCCAGCTGGTGGAGGCCGGGAGGCAGGGAGGCTGGGAGGCCGCACCAGCGCTGCGCTTGCAGAGGACCCGGTACCCCAAGGGCGCACACGGAGCCCGAGGCGGCCTCTCCCCCTTCCCTGCTGACACTCAAGACTGCCGAGCGACTCCTCGTTGCACCGGGCAGAAATGTCACTTTCTTCACCAGAAGGTGCGCGGCAGATGCCTCTGAACGAACGTTTTCTTGCCGGGTTGGCAAGCGCAGACCTTAAGCCAGAGGAGATCCTGGAGTCTGTGTACGTCCCCCACTCTCACGCGGTAAGAATTCTGCTGGCTGCTTCTGAGAGTTGTTTTTCCCTTTTCACGACTGAATGCAGTCATCTTTAGAAATCTGAAAACAGATGGAAGGAAAATAACTCTGCCCTAAAAACCTGTTTCCCGTCCACCGTGGGCTGGCCCAGCACCAAAGCCCGCAGACAGCCTCGAGCCAGCAGCTCCGGGTGTGGACGGGGCCGGGGCTGTTGTTTCAGCTGCGGGTGGGGCCTGCTGAGGGCAGCCTCGCTGCTTCCTGGCCTCCGCCTCCAGGTCTACAGGCCGACCCCGGGAGGCGGAAATTAAAGCTCTCCAGCTCCGGGCTGAGTTTCTCTGCCTGACCCACAAAGAGGTGGAAGCTGGGGCAGGGCCTCCCCACTTCCCACTCTAGCTAACTCCAACAGCTCATGGGAACATGGGGCCTCCGGAGGTTTGCTAACGCAGGGTATCTGGGGGTGATGTGGCCACCCAGCTGGCTATGGAGTGGGTCCTCTGTCCTCACTCAGTGTTCTGTGTCTCTCCCCAAAACTGTACCTGAATCCAGGAGGACAGTCTTCTCAGAGAGAGGCAATTTAATACACACACACACACACACACACACACACACGCCCGCACACTGATCAAAAGCCAAGAGTTAGCTTGGTTATGCAGGAAGTCTTAAATTAAGTCATGTTTCCAGCCATGTATGACCTTCATTTATTTTTCCTTTGGAATGGAAACTTTGAAATGTGTTCTAGTCAAATGTGCATCTGTGTAAAGACCCAAGACAGAAAACCAGGCTGACTCAAGCATGGTGCCCTCGGTGGCTGCACAAATGGAAACACACTTGAGTCAGGTCATTGCCATCAACCCCATGTCAAAATAATGTCAAAACACTGACAGTCACCATGCCCAAGGGCCCAGTGGGGCAGCCATCACCCTCCTGACTCTTGTTCCTGATATAAAATTTCCTAGTCCACTGTCAGAAAGTTCTATTCAACTCCCTTATGACCTTTGCATAGTGGAAACGTAGTCATTTCTACAAACTGGGAAAGGTGGGGGGTCTCTTTCACGCTTGAAGCAAATCGCATTTAAAAGCACCTGTGCTGGCAGGGCTCCTCCATCCTCCCAAGACAGAGGCATCTGAAGACTAGCAGAGAGAGCTGCTGGACACGAGCCAGGCTTCTGGGCCTCAGGAAGAATGCACAGTGATCCCTGGTCCTTGAGGGTATTGGGTGTTGGGGATGGGCCTTTGGGGCAACCCCATTCTCACTTCAAATGGGAAGGCCGCCGACTTATCCTCTAATTGTGCCAAGTGCCTCTTGTGTCCCCTTAGATAGAGTCTCAGTGATTAGTTAGTGGCACCAAGAAGCAGAAACCATGCTCTTTGTTTTGACATGTCGAACAACACACATGGTTCCTGTCTCCACAGTGGGAATTTGTGTCAGCCTTCCGACAGGCTCAGTGCCAGCAGAATGCCTTGGCCGATGTGAACGCTGGCATGCGAGTCCTCCTCAAGGAAGGCACAGGCACCATTGAGGACCTGAGCATCTCCTACGGTGGGGCTGGGGCTGTCACGGTCAGTGCACAAAAATCCTGCCAGCGGCTCATAGGGAGGTAAGCAACAAGCCGCCCTGCACCCCAAAGGTGAAGCTTGATGTCAGAAAAAAAAGGTGGACATTTGGCTCTGGCAAATGTTGTTAACACCCTGGGAAGATGGAAACTCCTATTTGTAGAACAACTGCCTGTTATTTCTGTAATTTTCCTAATAGCAAACCTCACTGGACTTTGATTTAATTAGGAGTGAGGGATACTGGCCCAGGATTGCATCCAGCCCTGGTTCTTGTACGCACATCAGCATTCCAGTACCCACACCAGGCAGTGTCCAAGGGCACCTATTGCTGCTGCTGCCTGACTACACTCTAGCTCTTCCTCAATAAAGGCCTGTCCAGTTCATAAAGGAATTGTCCCCAATTTGTCTATTTGTTAAGTGCCCAGTTCCAGCACGGTCTGGCTCTTGAACATCCTTGGTTCACGTTGCAACGAAACGGTCCCATCCTCACCCTGCCGTGACCCTCAGGCCACTCGGTGCAGTCTTGCAGGCCTGGGTTTTCCTGAAGGACTTGGTTAGGTGATTTCTAAGTTCCCCTCCAACTCATAAAAGGAGACCCTGGGTTCTCTAAATTGTCACTATCCAATATCTAGCACCTACTGGGCGATTGAAACTGCCCTTGAACTCGACCCGTCCCTGCCTTTCAACCCTACCAGGCCCTGGGATGAGCTGATGCTGGAGGAAGCTTGCAGGCTGCTTCTGGAAGAGGTCTCCCTCCCAGGCTGGGCCCCAGGGGGGAAAGTGGAATTCAAGAGGACTCTGGTGGTCAGTTTCTTCTTCAAATTCTACCTAGAAGTTCTACAGGAACTGAAGAAGCTGGCAAAGTTTATGCCTGTAAGTGGTCTGGTACTTATGTGCTCCTTGCAGCCAAAAACTCCCAGCTTTTCCTACTACATTTGAGAACCATCTTGTGGGCAGCCTGTGCCATCATCTGTCACCTGTTCTGAGCCAGACCATCTCGTCCATTCCCAGCCATCCTGCCTTCAGGGATCCAGCCCTGAGGGGCTGCTCCATGAGGCTCAGGATGCCAGGCTGTCTTCCTTTCACAGATATCCACCGTGTGCCCTGAGCAATGCAGCATCATGGTGCGCCCTACCTCCAGTGTGCAGTCTCTTTTTCTTTTAAAATCAACTTATAAATAAATAAATAAATAAATAAATAAATAAATAAATAAATAAAATCAACTTTATACTGAAGTATAATTACATATAATAAAATGCACTTATTTAAACTCAATGAGTTTTAACAAATGTGCAAACCCATGTAGCCACCTTCAAACCAGGTATAGAGCATTTTCAACACTCCAAAAAGTACTTTTTGGCCCCTTTGCAGTAAATCCTCCCACCCCCACCCCCAGGCACCCACCGATCTGCTTCATGGCACTATGGATTAGGTTGGCCTGTTCTGAAATTTTATATTCAACATAAAACACAAAATAAAATTTTATTTTTCAAAAAAATACTAAAATTTATTTGTATGCAAATATTGAAGTGGTTCTAGACTTTCTGATTGCAAACTTCTGGAATAGATTAAGCAAAGCAAAACATTCTCTTTCCCTCCCTCTGTTTCCTTCCCTGACCATGAATATAGCTCTCTCCCTACCTTGTCCCCCCGTTTCCAACCACATCCTACTCCAACACTCTTCACGTCACCCAAACTGTCCAATTTTCATTTACTCAGAGGTAGGCCCTCACCAACCACATCCACCAAGGGAATCATCACTGCCATTTAATTTCTGAATCCAAACACTTGGTGTGTTCAGACACCCAGAGAGCCCTCCCAGTTTTACTGCTGAATTGCTCAGTTGCTGAGAAAAACAATCAGGACATGGTTTCTTTTGTGTACAGTGAACTCTAGCTCATTCTGGGATGGCTTATCCAGCCCCCAATTTTCTTGTCTTTTCTGCCTTTACCCAGCTCACTGGCAGGCCTCTCTCTCCTTGGGGTGACTTGAGAATCAGATTCAAAGCAGTCAGTGCCGTCCCTCCTTCTGGGAAAAGGAAAAGAGGGCAGGATAGCTTCATCAAGGGAGATCCTGGGAGGTGATGTGGACTTTGGTCCTCGAGGCTACCCTGGCCCTGCAGTTTCTTGGGTACTTTAGCCAAGTCATTTCACACAAATTAAAACCCAGTTTAACCATAGACTAATCAGTTCAACTTTATTGTTTTGAATTGTCTCTCAGGACAGCCATCATTATCCTGAAATTCCAGACGGATTCCTAAGTGCTCTAGAAGATTTCCCCATCACAGGACCCCAGGGAGTCCAAAGGTACCAGGTCAGTGAGGGTAATTTAATAGAAACCTAGAAACTAAAAGATAAGCTATAGCTATGTGAACAAAGCAAGCATTTCAGAGTTGTGATCTGTAGTTCTGACTTTCTAGCTTTGGCTGGTACATTGCCCTTTGTTTAGGCCTAGCCAAGAAGACTCTGGATCTAAGATCAGGCCTGAGCTACCACTACACACATTTGAGGCCGAACCAGCCTGGAATGGTTTGACCATGTGACTCATAATTGATGATAGTCTCCTCAAACTGATGTTCTTTGGGCTTTTGTTTGAAGAGCACCTAAGTCAGGTGTGTGGGAAGGACTAAGCAAGAAGTAGCAAGGTTCAGCCTTCAGCCCTGACTGCAAAATCTGATCTCCAGTCAGCAAAACAAGAGCCCTGCCCGTACCTGAACCCACACTTCCTGGAGGACAATTTAGAAAGTATCTGTTATTCTCTGTTGGCATACAGCCCCTCCCCCACCCCATCTACACACACACACACACACACACACACACACACACACACATGACTTCCAGAGTAAACACTGTCTCCCTCTCCTTATCCACCCAGTGATGTTCTGGGGCCACTCACGGGGGCAGCCAAGGCACCTTGGTCTGGATCTGAGTGGACTCCACTGCCATTTGCTCTCCTCCCCTCTCTGCAGCTCCAGGCCCTGTTCAAGTTGACATTCAAGCTTTTGGCTTAGATTTGGGTTCCCCACCATCAGGATTCATATCACTTTAAACTCCATCATCGTGATCACTTTACTGGTGAACGGTTTGGTCATGGGAAAGTTAAGACAGCAGGGCAGAGAGACCCGCTGAATTCCAGAAAAAAAGCAGTACATGGGCATGACTTGGGAAAAGATGCCAAAAGGAGAAGCTGGGGAGGCGGCCCCTTCACCTACTCCACAATTCTGCCAAAAGGTCAGCATGCCCACATAACTGCCAGGACAATTCCCCAGTCTAGTTACATCATTAAATTGTCACCTTTATCATCTGACCCACTCCAGTGTTTGTTGCCTGTGGGTGACTGATTTCTTAATCCTGAATCAAGAGTGTTAGTAATTGGCCAGGCCTCTTCTGGAGATTCAAGTTTTCCAGGGCAACTTCTGTCTCCCTCTGCAGAGTGTGGATTCTCACCAATCCCTCCAAGACCCAGTTGGACGCCCCATCGTGCACCTATCAGGTCTTAAACATGCTACAGGTGAAGCCATATTTTGTGATGACATTCCGACGGTGGATAGAGAACTTTTCATGGTTTTGGTGACTAGTACCAGAGCCCATGCAAAAATCATGTAAGTAAATAGAAAGCTTTCCAAAAAAACTTTTAAAAGCACACCTGCTGGTTCCTTCAAAAGAATGTGCCTCTTCTGCCATGTCCTAAACACAAAGAACCTAAAATTAAAAGAATAAAGAAAAGGTCACCATCCCCAGGAGGAGCAAGGGAGAGTATCCGGAAATGACCATTAAGAAAGAGAGAACAAAAATAGTAGTTATGGGCTCCTTCCAGTCTAACCTCACAGTACCTCAGCTCTCCGCTGGAGCCTGAGGCATGGTGCCCAGGAGTAACTGAGTACGGCGATACTCAGCTGGTGATAAAACCCTGAAATACTGCATTTCTAAACGGTAAATGCCCACTGTCCTAAGCTTCCTAAGACTTGCCACAGCTACACAGGCCCTTCCCCCAATGCTCCTCCAGGAGCCAAAGTGTTACTCTGACCCAGCCTCCTGGACCCTGGGGCAGGTCAACTCTTATTGGTCAGGACCTAAACTGGACCAGTTGCTATATATTTTGATTTTCAACAGTGTTCTATCCTTTCCTTGGGTCTGGGGCCCTCAAAATTTATATTTTGAATATGAATATTTCTCTTTTTTCAGATCAATTGATTCATCTGAGGCCCTTGAACTACCTGGGGTGGTTGATGTGATAACAGCTGAGGACATTCCAGGCACCAATGGGGCTGAGGATGACAAGTTGATGGCTGTAGATGAGGTACAGAGCATGCCTTCTGAGTGACTTAGTGCAGATAATTACCAAGGTACCACCTGGAGTCAGTTTTCAACCACCCCCCTCTACCCGGCCCACTGGGGGATTAAAGCGCTAATTCTAGCTTCTCTCTATACCTAACATCGTTATTCAGACAGGCTTAGAAATTACAGAGTAAAAAGGACATTTATTACAGAAGAACAAGTCCTAGTTTTCCCACTGTGTGCTCTTGAGTCAATTTACCCTCGTCTGAAGAATAAATGTAGGATCCTGACCTACAGGATAGAATACCCTAGAAAGACCTAAATAGGAGAGTACAAAAAAAAAAAAAATACAGCCACTCCCTGTTACTTATACTGAACTCCGTCCCTTCCTGGACCAACCAACCCCACATACAGACCCCCAACACCCTCCTAACTCTTACACACTCCATTTTTTATAAAGTTGCTCTTGCCACCTGGGACCTTTTAATTCAATTCTACATTCATTGAAATCTTGCTTTTGGAGCCAAGCTACCTTGGCTCATGTTCCAGTTCCATCACTCACTAGCTGTGTGCCTTTGGGTATCATTATCTGTAAAATGGGAATCACCATAGCCCCAACCCCATAGTGTTAGTGCATGTAAAATGCTTACAATAGTGCTTGGCACCTAAAGTGAAGGCTCTCAGTAAGTGTTAGCTAGTATTGTCATGTCTCAGTGAGTCACACAGACTGTTTCTCCTCCAGCCATGAAAGGAATCACTGTTCTTTTGGTTGAACTCCAAATGAAGAGATCAGCTGTTACTTAAAGAGCTATATTATCTGCTCAGGCTGCCATAACAAAATACCACAGACTGGGTCACTTTAAAAAAAAAACAGGAATTTATTTTTTCACAGTTCTGGTGGCGGATCACCCAAGATCAAGGTATTAGCAGGTTTGGTTTCTCCTGAGGCCTCTCTTCCTGGCTTGCAGGTGGCCATCTACTCACTGTGTCCTCACATGGCCTTTTGTCTGTGGGTGAGCCTCCCTGGTATCACTTCCTCCCCTTATAAGAACATCAGTCATATTGGATTAGAGCTCCACCCTGATGACCTCATTTAATCTTAATTACCCCTTTAAGGCCCTGGCTCCAAATACAATCACCCTGGAGATTAGGGCTTCAATATATCAGTTTAGGAAGAAGGAGGGGACACGGTGCAATTCATAACAGGAATCACATTGTACAAAAAAGCACATTCCTCATCTTTAAACTCTAAAATGATAAGTGATACCATGAAGATGACCTATGTGAACCAAATTTGACAGAGATCCCAGACAATTTGACGTCCACTCTGGGGCTTACATTCATTGAGTAAAATGGCCAATGGAATCATCTAATTATTTAAATTATTTTTGTAATTAAAAAGTTTTTTTTTTACCCAAGCCTAATGTGATTATTATCACAGTGTGGTTATTATCACAATAGAAACTAAGACACTGGTCTGTTGCTGGTAAGACTATTGCTACTGATATTTTCCTACCTATGCATGTACTTTCCACAGGTGCTTTGCGTGGGCCACATTATCTGTGCTGTGGTTGCAGAGACAAATGTACAGGCAAAGAGTGCAATTGAAAAGATAAAGATCACCTATGAAGATATAGAGCCAGTAATCTTCACCATCAATGTAAGCAGGACTGGCTGGCTTCTTTCCTGTAAGGTTATAGAATCAAAAGCACCTTTGTGAATTTCTTAATGCAAGGCTAATTCTAACTTTTCCTTGTCACTAGCTTGTTGTGGGAAAATCAGCTTTCTCTGGAAGGTATTACTCGTACGAATTGAAATTAGTTTTGGCTCTAAGAAACGGTGAGGGGGGAGGGGACACACCAAGAATTAAAATTTCTTTCTCACATTCAAAAAATCTAGAAGTGGTCAGTCCAGAGCTTATGTGGGGTTCTAGGTGTCAGGGATCTAGGCTCCTTCTATCTAGTTGCTCCATCATGCATGGTTTCTATCATCCAGGTCACACTTTGGTCCACAATGGCTGCTAAAGCTTTGGCCATTAAGTCCACATGCCAGACAACAGAGAGAATGAGAAAATGAAGAAGGGCATATCCTGTCCCTTTAAGGACACTTCCCATATCTCATTGGTTAATACCTATTCACATGCCATACCTACATGCAAGGGGTGCTGCGAAATGTAGACTTTATGCCAGGTGACTACATATCCACTAAAAATCAGGGAAGACGATGAGAATGGATATTGAGAACAATCATGTTTTCAAGGTGGGGTCCAAACACAGAGTCTTTCATGATGGAATTCCACAGAAACTTCCACTCTTATTTTTGAGTCTGATGGAATGCTAATGCTATTTCTAAAGCAGAAAGAATGAAGTTAGAATAGAAAATTCAGATATAGACTGAGATTTGCAGGTTCTAAGTCAATGAAGGTCAAGTTCATAGTAATTGAGTTGAGAAAAGCTTTCTTATTTGTACACATGTGACAGAAAACAGAATTTTTTCAAAGGCCCCAGTGAACCATTTGACATTTTTTAAATGTGCCTAAAAGGTACAACTTGCTCAATATTCCAAGTGTTAAAAAGGCCATGTTTCTTGATCTTTCTAAACCAAATCAGGTCTGTTCCAAATTCCCATTTTGCCAAGTCTGCAAGAAGTCCAGGTCCTTTTTCTTGGCTCAATCTCCGTCCCTGGTTTGTACTAGGATTCAAATGTCAGTTTTTGAAATCTCAGTTCTAATCCCATTTCCTCAAGGGTGAAATGGCTCCCAGAATAAAAACCATGAAATATCTTGGGACTCAGAATGGTTAGAGATCTAGAGTTCTCTCAGAATAGGATTGCCCAGAGTCAGCTAAAAATTTCTTTTGTGAACAAAAGTAGGTAACAAAATAGTCGTACATATCAATTCTTATTCACTCACCCATCCATTCATTCATGTAAATGACCATATATATGAGAAGCAGTGCAGAGTAGTTCTAGAATGAAACTGCTAGGTTTGAACCCTGGCTGCACACCTGCAGACTAACTGCATCACCTTAGGTGAATTAAGGTGTAAGACGGAGATAATAATAATACTTACCTCATCGAATTGTTATAAGACTAAATGAGTTAATACATGTAAAGCACTTAGCACAGTGCCTGGCACATACTTAATCCTCATTAAATATAGTATATATTACAATAAGATGATGTGATCTTATGATGCACTTCCAGTATGGCAGTAAACATACTTCCACACGAACTCGGGTGACTCATTGAGATCTTAGTGTAGCAGGAAATGAAAAATTCAGTTATATCATACATTTTCTGCTGCTTTAAGAAATCAAGTATATTTTACTAGACAAGAGGCTTCTGAAAAACCAAGCCTGGACTTGAATGCTGCCTCTATCACTTATTGGCAGCATGACTTTTAAGAAAGGTATTTGACCTCTCTAAGCCCAGTCTCTTTGTCTGGGAAATGGAGATCACAACGGAATTAATGTGAGAATGTACATAAATACACTGTGTATTGTGCAGTTGCTTGATACCAAGCAAGTACTCAGTAAATATTGGCTGCTCTCATTATCATTATCATAATTAGTAAGATAGATGATGAACTCTAAGGCTATTGGGGAGCAAGAATGCAGGACACAGGTGCCGTCCTGAAGTATGGACAATCACTTTGGGCCTTAAGGCTAAGTGAGGATCAGTTGTCAATAGGTGAATCCACAGAGCCTCAAAGTGGGATGGATTCCAGTCTTCATGTGTAGTCAGTTCACGCTATTGACAGAAAGAAAACATGGAAGTAAGTACTAGAAAGGCCCTTAAAAGATGTGTGAAGTACCCAAAGAAATGAATAAACTTCCCACAACATCTATTGGGCTTTCTTGCCCAGAGATGTGTTAGGACTTAAGCCTCTTCCCTCAATATGGCCTCAATGCTTTAACCCCTGAGTTAGAGGTTCTTGTGCATGAGCTACATAAGTTTGACATGAATATTTTTCTTCAGGGAAAGGTTAAAGAGGGAGGGTCTAGAACCTTACCCATATTGCAGTTAGATCCATCTCCTGTTCCCTGGACATCCACACCGAAAATGAGAAAAGAGTGTTTATCCTCCTGAGCCATCATAGCATCCTCAGATCTCTATTCTTGACATTTCTCTAAGGCTTCCTGTTGGTTTTCCCTGCTGTCTAGAAGACATCTTCTGACATCTCATCTCTGCCACGAGCCCACTACTCTAGCACTCCCCCACTTGATGACTCCCTTCATGGCTATTCTAGGGAGTTTACTGGCCTTTGATTAAGAAAAAAAAATACCATTGGAAGAAAAAATGTTTAAAAAGTGGTTTGTGTGGTGTTTTTTTCCCTATCATTTAGGATGCCATAAAGCACAACTCATTCCTATGTCCTGAAAAAAAACTTGAACAAGGAAATATTGAGGAAGCATTTGAAAAAGTTGATCAAATTCTTGAAGGTAAGCATATTTAATAGAATCTTTGCACAATTCTATTCCAAAGCAGACACTGAGAGCATGTGATTTCCTCTCAGAAAGGGCATCCTTTAAAGGTTCAGCTCTTTTGCCAAATTTCTCTTATATCTCTTCCTCTCAAATTGCAACTGTGTGTGTGTATTGCCCTTAGAGGTTAGGGGATAGGGAGCAACAGAATATATAGAAGAAAAATCCCTAGCACTTTATGATTAGTCAAGGACAGGGGAATAGACCCAGACATTTTCAACTTGTTATCTAAAACTGTAGCCTCAGACACAGACTGCCCTCGGTTGCCACAGGACAAATGCCTGATCCATCCGTTCTTTGGTCAGAACAAATCCAGACTGGTCAGTCCACATCTTATTTTTTTTTAATTTTTATTTATTTATGATAGTCACAGAGAGAGAGAGAGAGGCAGAGACACAGGCAGAGGGAGAAGCAGGCTCCATGCACCGGGAGCCCGACGTGGGATTCGATCCCCGGTCTCCAGGATCGCGCCCTGGGCCAAAGGCAGGCGCCAAACCGCTGCGCCACCCAGGGATCCCCCACATCTTATTTTTGAACTCCCCAACATGGTAGTTTCCAACTAGCACACACTTTCAAGAATTTCCCTACCTTGCACTTAACAGGAGAGGTCCATGTTGGAGGACAGGAACATTTTTACATGGAAACACAAAGAGTGCTTGTTATTCCGAAGGCGGAGGACAAAGAACTGGACATTTATGTGTCAACACAGGATCCAAGTCACGTGCAGGTGAGGTCCAGGATCGCCCTGGCCTTCCCAACTTCCTGATCCCATCGATGGCCTTCAGTCCCCAGAGCTTCACAGTTGGCAGCCATTTTACCTGTAGAAACGTGATGTCCAGGTACTGGCCATCAGTGGAGCAACTAAGAAAACAGAACCCTTTTATTTTTTCTGGTCTTATCAGGTAAATAAAAGAACAGTCGAGGTGAAGGGGATTAAGAGGCACTAATGATGAGCCCCGAGTAATGTATCGAATTGTTGAATCACTATATTGTACACCTGAAACTAACATAACACTGTATGTTAACTACACTGGAATTATAATTAGGCAAAATAAATTTAATTTTTAAAAAAGAACAGTCACCGTGACTTCAGATTTAAAGAGTACATTCATTTGCAACATGCTCAAACGAGTTCTACAATTGGATAACAACACTAAATTATATCTGTACTTGATTTTTCTCTAAAGTAACCATTACAGATAACTTTCGGAGTAAACATATCACTTTATAGCACACTTTCATTTCCCAGTCAGGAAGTGCTCTAGGTTTTAGCTGCAAACATCTTCTTTAGCAACTTGTCAGGAGTTTGCTGATTTTCACCTTGTTGGGACTTGAGGTCTAGGCGTTTGGCTATGATTCCAGCTTCTGACAGGAATCTAGGATTCAGAAAGTTTCCCTTCTGGAAAATACCATTTTTCTGCTGGAATGGCTGTTCTGTAAGATTAACGATGTTTATGAACTGAATAGAGCTCCACAAGGCCGATTTAGACTTGGTTTTTTGGGGTTTTTTGGTTTTTTTTTTATTTTCCTGACAGCAGGTGTGGATGAATATTGCTGTGGTATTTCAGAAAACAAAAGGCTTCTTTGCCATTTCTTGTAAAACTTTTCCATTATCCAACTTTTACAGAAAACAGTGTCGTCTACTTTAAGCATCCCCATCAACAGGATCACCTGTCACGTCAAACGGGTAGGTGGAGGTTTTGGAGGGAAAGTAGGAAGACCAGCTGTATTTGGAGCTATTGCAGCTGTGGGCGCTATCAAGTAAGTGCACTTGGGGATACAAGAGGGTGTAAAATGTACAGAGCTAAGGGTAAATCAGCAGACCGAGAGTCACTTGGATGCTGTCATAAGCATCTGGGTGTCCTTGGGCAATTCAGGCTCCTGTTTTTCTTTATAATTATAGATATAATACCCACCCTCCTAGAGTTATTGGAAAAGTCAAATGTACATAGGACTTCACATAGGCTCATTTGCTATAAAAAGGAAAAGTGATGTCATTAGTTAAATAGCTCCAAGGCTGAGGCTGCCCTGTCCTTGAGCTTCAGGGAAGGTGACCCATTTAGGAGTGGAACAAGTACCCTGCCCAAGTGGAAGCCAAAGGAGTGGCTCCTCCCCCACATTTCCTTACTACTCTAACTGCAGACAGGGTGGATTAAGGAAAGAAAGGCTCCCACCCTCTGTCCCTCTGCACCTGGGAAGGGCTGGCTATTCAATGTTTGCTTAATGACAGATGACATCCTCAAAAAAAGTTCCCAGGCTAACCTCAACCGCAAGGCTTGCTCCTTTGCTGTTCTTGCTGTTCAAGTTGCTGGCTTTTCTGTTCCTTGTTCATTTTCTATGGCTGTTTCTCGGTGGTAACAAATACTGTCAGAGCCCCAATCAGCCTGCAAAGTTCAAAGATCCTCCTTCCTTTGACAGAGTCTGTGTAATTCAAAGCTAGGTCCCAAAGCACTCAGATGTATGTCTTGTTCTGCAGTGAGAGGTGGGAAATCACAAGATCTGAATCCTATCTCCAGTTCTCTCCATTATGAACCTCTCTATTTACACCCACCAAGTACCAGCAAGGGATCAGTTCATCATTCTCCCACCAGGCTTTGTGCCTTTAAGACCTCCCAAGCATTGCTGCACAGTTAGAATCATCTGGAGAGTATTTAAATCCCAATGCCTAGGCTGCCCCATACCAATCCATCCAGGTCAGTACATTTAAAACTACCCCAGTGTTCTAAGTGTGGGAACCAAATGCCTTAGGCTACAACCCTACCTTAGCACACATCTGGCATGCATTAAGTAATCTAATCCCCAGAGCAGGGTTCCCAAACTGTTGAAAATAAGACTATTGCAGGCTCATAGAAATTCCTGCCTCCCCATCCCAGACCCACCAAATCAGAATCACCAGGGGGTGGACCCAGAAACTTTATATTTAACTCATGCTCCAGGTAGTCTTCACCATTAAAACAAAACAAAACAAGAAGTCTTGTGCCAGAATTGTAGTTTTCAACATGTACCTGAAAATACTTGCATAAGAATCACTGAGAATAATGACAAATCTGCGGCGCCTCCCTAACATACTGAATGAAACTCCTAGTGCTAAGGCTCAGAAATCTGCATTTTTACCTAAAAACCAGATGATTCTTTTGTACTCCAAAGAGTATGGAACCTCCACCCTAGAGATACAGAAAAGCTAAATCTCTGACTATCCAAGGGCCCAATGGGGCCAATATGATAGCATTCATGGGTAGAAATGAAGACACTAAACCATCAGACTAAGGACAAGTCCTTGGCCTTGTTTTTGCAGTTGTGTTAAGTTTGCATTTATCTATTTGCACGCTTTCTCTTTTGTCACATGTGGTAGGGATGTGCAAAATGACTAGATCTGGGTGAGCATCAAATCTGAAGCCATTAGAATACAAGCTAACTGCCATGTGGCATTAATCACTTTAGCTAGATCTCCAACCACTAAGTTATAGGCTAAGAGACACTAGTAATTTGGTCACATATTAATTCAGATCAGTGCCTACCTCATTGTATGTTCTCAAGGAATATATATGGGATGGATGGATAGTTAAATGAATGGTTGGATAAATGGGTGGGAGAATGAATGGAGGATGGATGGGTAGAAAGGTAGATGGATGGGTGGGTAGATAGTTAAATGAGAGGATGAATAAATGGGTGAGTGGATACAGAGGGATGAATAGGGGAATGGATGGGTGGAATGGGTGGAGAATGTAAGATTTATTTTCTTTAGAACTGGTCGTCCCATTCGTCTTGTTCTTGATCGTGAAGATGATATGTTAATAACTGGGGGAAGGCACCCATTATTTGGAAAATATAAAGTGAGTATTAAAGATGAAATTACTAAATTACCTCATTTTATCTGAGTGGTTTTAACATTTTCTATTATTTTGATTTTGCTAAATTCTAAAAACAATTACCTTATCTAAAATATTAAATGAAAAAGTTGTGCATTTAAATACTCAAATTTTATAAGGAACTTTTAGTAAATCTAGTGTAGATTATAAAGAAATTGAATGATAAAAATACAATTTTAAATTATAAAAACATTATTGAAGGAATAAGATTTTCATTAGCAGTTCCTCAAAGATAAAAAAAGCTACAAGCACTTGTTATACCAAAACTTCTTGACTATAAAAATATTTTTGCAGTAGAAATGTTTAGACACAATTTTACCATTTTAACTACAAAATCATTTTTACAAGTGTTCCCACCTAGTTGTTATGAAAGTGTCCCAAAAGATCTTTGCAAATAGGAAGAAAAGAACTCACTAATGAAATAATTTTAAATTGTTTTAAACCATGCTCATTGCATTTTATGCAACTATGGCATAAATACCATTAAAAATACTGTTAACATTGGGCAGCCCCGGTGGCTTAGCGGTTTAGTGCCACCGTCAGTCAGCCCAGGGTGTGATCCTGGAGACCTGGGATTGAGTCCCATGTCGGGCTCCCTTCATGGAGCCTGCTTCTCCCTCTGCCTGTGTCTCTGCCTCTCTCTGTGTGTGTGTCTCTCATGAATAAATAAGTTTAAAAAAAAAAAAAGAATTCTCTCTGCTACCTTATCTGTTATACGATTTTGCTTAGCAATTCTTCATGAAAAGTCACAGGTAAACTTCCACCCTGCATTTGTCAAAATTACCATAAATTCTGAATTTGTGCGGTTTTCTACATGTGCTAAGTGCTCTGCTTTGTTATCCAACATGCCCATAGATGATAATAGTCATATAGTTGTGCCCATTTTTTGGGAACAAAGAGACCAGAGCCGATCCTTTTCTGGTAGGACTACAACAGGAAGTGGAAAATTTTCAATCTGAGCTGTGCAGACCAACAGGTCTAGATGAGCCACAAGGGAGTGGCAACTTCAGAAAAACGCAAGGTGCTTCTTTGAGTCCCAATAAGAACAGCAGCACTAGCTCACCTTTATTCCATCCTTAATCAATCACAAAGCCTCAGCTCTCTAAAATAAGAACAGCAGTTCTCATGTCCATTCCTCCCCAGCCTCAGTTTCCAAGGCTTTCCCATAACAAGATCCACTGTGATTCATTCCCATGCACTCTGGAATTCCAGAGACTTCCATAAGAAAGAGAAGCTACAGACTAAATTATAAGGAAAACTAGTAAAAAGTGAAGGAGATTTGGGGTACCTGGGTGGTTGAGTCAGTTAAGCATCTGACTTTGGTTCAGGTCATGATCTCAGGGTCCCGGGATTGAGCCCCCAGGATGAGCCCCTGTCAGACTCCTCACTCAGCAGGGAGTCTGCTTCTCCGTCTTCCTCTGCCCCTCTCCCTACTCATGCATGCTCTCTCTCTCTCTCTCTCTCTCTCTCATAAATAAATAAAATCTTAAAAAAAAAAAGTGAAGGAAACTCTTCCAGAAATTAGGAAGAAGAGGGTAGCAATCATATACCAGGAGGCAAGGAAGGACTTTGGAATTCCATACTGACTGAGATCAGAAAATGACACTTTGAAAGGAAGGGCTCAGCAAAATTCAGGTCAGAGGGGGTCTTTGTCAGTGAAGCACTGAGATACAAGGGGACGGCCGGGTGTGGCAAAGAACCACACAAACAAGAGCAGAGTCTGTCTTCAGTCCCACCGAATAGTAGAGATGGGCTGTGACTTAAACTTGGCATATAAATTTTTTTTAAGATTTTATTTATTTATGCATGACAGAGAGAGAGAGAGAGACAGGCAGGCTGAGGGAGAAGTAGGCTCCATGCAGGGAGCCTGATGTGGGACTCGATCCCAGGTCTCCAGGATTACACCCCAGGCAGAAGGCAGCGCTAAACCGCTGGGCCACCAGGGCTGCTGGGCATATAAATTTTAAACAGATCATAAAATGCCCTTCATTTGGTGACAGGTGGGATTCATGAACAACGGGCGAATCAAAGCTCTAGACATTGAGTGCTTCATTAATGGAGGATGCATGCTGGATGACTCTGAGCAGGTATGTGCATCAGAAACCAATAACATCCTTAATGGTGAATAGAAGGAAGAATTTCCAGATGAGTCTTTATGGAATATATTTCTTCAAGTACTTACTCAAGTTCCACAAGCAAACTCTGTACTTGACTTTTACAGGGAAAAAAAAACATATTGTCCAACATATTTTAATACCTCCTTTCCCTTCAGGTAACAGAATTTCTTATATTGAAGCTGGAAAATGCATATAAAATCCGTAACCTCAGGTTCCGGGGTCGTGCATGCATGACAAATTTACCATCTAATACAGCCTTTCGAGGATTTGGCTTCCCACAAGGAACCCTGATAACAGAATCTTGCATCACAGCTGTGGCAGCCAAGTGTGGCCTTCTGCCAGAAAAGGTAAGGTTGTAATCAAGGTCATAACCAACGTTGTCAAAGAAGCAGATGAGGTAGGGAACTAGCTACCCAAGGAAAGATCCTAGAAGAACCACTCAAATTAGCCCTAAATCAGATTTCAAGATAAATTAAGTGCTACCCAAAAGAAATGACTTTTCACTATCTTCCTACTTCCTTATGCAAACAACTTTCTGTTCCTTTCTTTCTTTTTTCTAACTTGTACAAAAATACTCTTTTTAAAATTCTAACCACATTGAGGTAAGTAAAGTAAAAAGTGAGCATCCCCTTTTCCATCCCATCATCCCTATTGGTCAAGAGTAGCTACTGTGAATGGTTCTATGTTTATTGTTGCAGCCTTCTGTATTCATACACACATACGTAAACATGGATGTATTTTGTATATATATATATATATATATATAGATATATAGAGAGAGAGAGAGAGAGAGGGAGAGAGAGAGAGAGAATTATTTACCAAAATGGGACCATGATAAGCATGTTATTCTGCACTTTACTTTTTCTACTTGACAGTAGGCCGTGGCCATCTTCCTGTGTCAGTAGAATGACCCACTTCATTCTTTTTCATAACTGAATAGTATTATGTAATATGGACGTACTGTAATTTGTTTAGCCACTCCACTATTGATACACATATATGTTGTTACGCAGTTTTGGCTATTAAAATGATGTTGCAAGAAACATCTTGGTACAGAAATACCAAAATATAGATGTGTTTTTGCCTTATTGTCTATCTCTGTACAATAAATTTATAGAAGTGGAATTGCCAGTACACTTGAAAACTTTTGAGAGATATACTGCCAAAAGAATACCCTCCAAGAATATTATTTTGTACAGTATCCTAGAAGGTGCATAGCATATACAGGATGCTAAACCAGAGAGAGGCAGACAGACACTGGCAATTGAGATAATTATTAATAACACCTTTCTAGCTTTCACACATTTCAATTAGACCCTACCCTACTTTTTACACTTCTCTTCCCTTTTTCCTCCGAATAGTCCCTCTGCTCTAGAGAGCACACAGTATATTGCCCTTTGAACCCCTTTGTCCCTAAGTTCAACAGAAAGGACCACCAGGTTTGTGATTGTCAGGGTACTTCCTATGCACAAGAAAACACCTACATACTGTACAATGAAGATAATAATTATCCTAAGAGAAGTCACATAAAGTGTTCTATGTGTACAAAGGAGAAACACATCACTTTGACTTGTGGGGAGGAGAGTCAGGAAGAACTTTCTGGAGAAGATAACACTTAAAGATAGGCCTTGAAGAATAATGGGCACAGATAATGGGAAGGTAATCTAGGCAAATGGAATGGCTCCAACAAGGAGAGGCAATCTTTTTGTGGTTCAGTTTCCTTATCTATAACACAAGGACGATGTGACTCACTACACAGAGTTCCTGCAAGAATCAAATGAGTTAGCACTTGTTGAAACATTTGTTTTCATAAACTGGATAGTATTATTCCAATGTTACTTCTGAGAATAATAATTCTTTTATTGTTACTAGAGTGAAATGGGGAGAATGAAGACTTCCTGGGCACGTCTCAGTGACTGAGATATGGCAGCAATACTATTCCTCTTTGGCAGAACCAATCTTCATTTAGGACAGTAAATCCTTGCTTTTTTTTTCTAAGATTTTATTTATGTATTCATGACAGCCACAGAGAGAGAGAGAGAGAGGCAGAGACACAGGCAGAGGGAGAAAGAAGCAGGCTCCATGCAGGGAGCCTGATGTGGGACTCGATCCCGAGTCTCCAGGATCATACCCCGGGCTGAAGGCAGCACCAAACCTCTGTGCCATCAGGGCTGCCCTAAATCTTTGCTTTTATATACAATATACCAACTCTTTTTTTATCCTCTGAATCTTGTAGGAAAAAAGGAGTATCTGCTTCCCTCACCCCTACAGCCTACTGCCCTGCAGGGACCAGTTACTACCATTACCCTCTATTTTCAAGAGGGAAAAACCCTATTAGTACATTGAAGAAGAGATAGGAAATAACTCCCATTATTTTTTTTTTAAAGATTTTATCTATTTGAGGGATCCCTGGGTGGCGCAGCGGTTTGGCGCCTGCCTTTGGCCCAGGGCGCGATCCTGGAGACCCGGGAACGAATCCCACATCGGGCTCCCGGTGCATGGAGCCTGCTTCTCCCTCTGCCTATGTCTCTGCCTCTCTCTCTCTCTGTGACTATCATAAAATTAAAAAAAAAAAAAGATTTTATCTATTTGAGAGGGAGCACAAGTCGGGAATGGAAAGGAGGTGAGGGACAGAGAAAGAGGGAGAAACAGACTCCCTGAGCAGCAGGGAGCCACCAGGGAGCTCAGTCCCAGGACCCTGAGATCATCACCCAAGCCGAAGGCAAATGCTTAACCGACTAAGCCCCCCAGGCACCCCTAACTCCCTTATTTTTTCAAAAGCACATGCTGTTCAAAGAAAGAAGAAACACCCTGTCTTCTCCCCACCAAAGTTTGTGTTTTAATGGGGAAGCTTTTCAAGTCTCTTTTTTACAGTCAGTTTCTGTCTTACTGTAACCATCAACTCAACTTCTCACCCATTTCAGATTAGGGAGAAAAACATGTACAAAACAGTTGATAAGACCATCTACAAACAAGCGTTCAGCCCTGAGACCTTGATAAGATGTTGGAATGAGTGTCTGGACAAGTCTTCCTTTCACAGCAGAAGAATGCAAGTGGAAGAGTTTAACAAGAAGAATTATTGGAAGAAGAAAGGCATTGCAATCGTCCCCATGAAGTTTTCAGTTGGCTTTGCTGCAACAAGCTATCATCAGGTAAGGCTTTCCTATGTGGTAAATAACCCTCAGGTCAGACGCACTTCTAGCCACATCAGCTCCTGTTGACTCTGGGAGAGTGCCACATTTTCCAGGTACCGAGCCCCTTCCTCCCCCAGCACCTGGGAGAAATGTAAAGAACTCTCCTGAGCAGAGTAACCACATCTGTAAGCACGTTCAACACAGCGCAGTAGAAAGCATGTCTCAGTGGCAGAAAATGGCATCAGCAGGCAGGCTGCCAGCATAACTGCCAGGTCACAGCAGCGTGACCACGACCACTACCCCACCCCACCCCGAACCATCCCTATCCCAAAGGGAACAAGAGCCCACAAGGCCTGTGGTGCTGAGCTCTCTGAGCCCAGAGGTTATGGCTTGGGCAGGAAATGGGCCTCGCCTGGTCTGTGCCCCAGACACCTCAGCTCTCTTTGGTGCCTGAAAGTCTAGCATGTTGTCCTGACAAGCTAGCTGTTTCCAGCCACCTCTCCCAGGCATCTGTGTCAATTCTAAAGGGAAAATGGAGGTACATGGTCCAAAAATCCTTCCGGGTAGATTTGCCAAAGGAAGAGGCCCCATCCAGAAGGGAGCAGGAAAAGTAGCAAATAGGTGAGTCCATTAAATAACACAAGACTGTTACAGACAAGTGTTCCTAGCAGTCCCAACAGGTCATATATGGGAATGCTGTTTAGAAACCTGGTTAATGTTATTGCCTCCCCATTATTGTCCACCAGAAGCAGAGGCTCCACAACGGGAAAAATCTTGTACACATTAGATTTCCCTTGTATATGTACCATTGAAAGCATTTTTCCACTTATACCCAACTACAAGCAGCCAATAGACACACACACATACACACATCACAAAAGCTGCCCTGTCCAAGGAAATCTTTCTTAGGGAATAAAGCAGATGCCCCAAAACCCTAAACAACTAGAGTCAGGTAGACTTGAGAAATTCCTTAGCCCTGCCACTTACTCACTGTGTAATATTAAGCAAGTCATTTAATCTCTCTGAGTCTCGGCTTCCTCAATTATAAAATAAGAGTAATTACCCTTTCTCCTAGGATTGATGAGGATTCAACAAGCTAAGAAACAAACGTAAAGCACTTGGCAGGGTTCCTGGAGCACTATATAGTTAGATCTCTCTCCCCCAGAGATCTCAGACACACCTCTCAGGGCTGCAGCTACTCCTACAGGCAGGATAAGACTCCCTGGCTGACGGAGTCACACTCCTATTCAGATCCAGCATGCCCATTCAATACAGAGGTGCGGAAAGGTTAACCGTTATACCTACGAGCCTGAACTAACTCAGCAGCTAGAGCATAAATGATTCTAGATATCCACCTGTGTGTTTTTTTTTCTCTGACACAAAATGTGTTTTTTCTGCACCGATCCCCCAACACCAACTAAGCCTGCAGCAATTCAGTTCAATTCTGACACTAACTTTAACCCCAAGTTAGCACAGACCCCACAGATCAAGGGCTAGTCTCACAAGACTGCCTCCATTTCAGACACCAGCAAAAGTGAGGTGCCCAAACTATTCACACTTCTGCCCAGGCAACTACAAATTCAGGGGTTTCGACTATCCTCCTCCCTTAGGTGTAATAATTTGCTAGAATGACTCACAGAGCCCAGGAAAGCACTTTACTTACTATTGGTACTAGTTTGTTATAAAGGATACTACCCATGAACAGCCACATGGAAGAGATGGGCAAGGTATGTGAGAGGGAGTGTGGGGCTGTCATGCCCTTCCCCTCTAGCTTGCCAGAAGCTACCTGAACCCTGTTGTTTCCGAGTTTTATGAAGGTTTCATTACATAGGCACAGTTGATTAAGTCATTGGCCATTGGTGGTTGAACTCAATCTCTAGTCCTTCTCCCCTCCCTGAAAGTCAGAGGGTGGGGCTGAAAGCTGGAACCCTTTAACCATGTGGTTTGTTTTTTCTGGCAACAATACCCAGTCCCCAGGAGCTGTCTAAGCTCCTCCCAAGAATTATCTGAACAGCAGACAAAAGACAGTAAATTCCCAGGGTTTTAGGACCACTGTGCCAAAAATCAGGGACAAAGACCATAGATTTATTTTTTATTATACAACACTTCTCCTCATGTGATGGCTGCCCCTCACCTAAACCACAGTCTACTCTCTGCCATCATCCATGGGAGCCAGCTTCTCACCTCGACACACACACACACACACACACACACACAAACACACACACAAACACACACAAATCCTTAAATCAAGCAATGACTTTAAAGCTCTATTTGGAAGGTCTCCAGCTTCTTCACAGAGTTCCAAATTGATGCATCCAAGAATCACCAGGCTAGGAGTTGAAATGTGTAATTTCAGGGCAGCTGATGACTCACAAAGCTGGAATACCTACTCTTCAAACTAGGCATGGGTAGCATTGTCAGAGGGAGTCAAAAGGCCCATGATGATAAATATTGTCACTAGCATCTCAAGCCTGGCTGCCCCAAAGCTCCTCCAAGCCACTCTGAGCCTCCAGGCATCTACAGACAGAATAAACTGAAGTCCTAATTCCTCCTCCTTCTCCTCCTCCCCCTCTTGGAATGAAAACTACCACATTTCCATTTGTCCAGTTCAACAAATACTTATTTAGTTCTCTGTGAGTCAGACTTGCTCTGACTTCTCTACAGGACACAAAACTGAATGAATCTCTCCATGAGACTCTCACAGAAGAGCTGGTCACCCCCTGTATTCATTTTCTGTGGCTGCCATAAGAAAGTACCACAGACTGGGTGTCTTACAGCAACCAGTTCTCCCAATTTATGCTCTCCCAGTTCTGGAGGCTTGGAGTTCAAAAGCAAGGTGTGAGCAGGGCAATGCTCCTCAGAAATCTCCAGAGAACCCTTCCTTGCCTCTTCCAGCTTCTGGTATCTCCTAGTGTTCCTTGGCTTGTGGCCATGCCACTCCGGTCTCTGCCTCCATCTTCACACGACCTTCTTTGCTCTGTGTCTTCACATGGCCTTGTATAAGGACACCAGTCATTGAATTTAGAGCCCACCATAATCCACTATGACCCCATCTTTATTAATTATGTCTGCAAAGACTCAATTTCCAAATAAGGTTGTATTCTGAAGTTCCAGGTAGACAGGAATTTGCAGGGGACACTACTCAGCCTAGTTCACCGAGAAGCAGGTAACTTATCCTTCCCAGATGGGAATGAGAAGTATTTGAGGAAGCTTTAACAGAACAGAGACCACAGATGTGGGTCTGAAGCCCGGGGAGCAGACCAGGAAGTGAGAACAGCGTAAGCATGAGCACAGGGCAGGAAGGAGCAGCAATCACACAAAGCAGGAAAAGACAGTGATGAACTGGGAAAATCTACTAGACCAAATCCTAAAAGGCCTCATACTGTAATGAGAAGCTAGGCTTTCCCATACAGACAGACAATGGGGAATTTTGCCCACCTTGCCCAGTAGTGACCCTTCCTCCCTTTCATGATTTCATTCAATTGTCCCTTTGGGGAACCCTTCCCCAAGCCTCTCAAAAGCAGCTGGATCTGTCCTCCCAGGACCCTAGGGCCCCTTATGCCATGCCCATTGTCTCACAGATCATTCTGCATTATAATGACTTGCTTTCCAACCTGTCCCCCCCGCTTACAGTGTGTGCTACTGTTTTGTTGAGGAAGAACCACATCTTGTTCACCTGTGTATATCCAGAGCTGAGCACAGGTTGGCACATAACATGTCAATGACTTAAGAAATGTTTATATGTTACCTGAGTGGTCAGCCAGAGCCTTTAAGCAGGGGAGTGACTTTCAAATAGTTGGAACCAATACTCATAACTCCTGAGTATCCAAAGAGGCTCCTATTAAAATCAGGTTCCTGGGACACCTGGCGGGCTCAGTCAGTTAAATGTCTGACTCTTGGTTTTGTCTCAGGTCCTGATCTCAGGCTCATGAGACTGAGCCCCAAGTCAGCCCCACATCAGGCTCTGCGCTCAGTGTGGAGTCTGCTTAAAATTTTTCCCCTGCTTCTCCCCCACCCCATGCCCCCCCACCACTCACGCTTGCTCGCACTCTCCCTCTCTCTTTCCAGGTTCCTTGGAATAGGAATGTTCTTTACAGGTGACTTTTGCACGGAACTAAGCTTCAGAATTCCACCAGGAAAGACTGCCCCTCTGACCCTCCTCACTCCGTGAGACCGGGGTGTCACTATCTTATTTGTTTATATTGAACCTCACTAAACTGAACTGTGCCTTCTGGGTTGTTTTACTAGGCAGCTGCCCTCGTTCATATCTACACAGATGGCTCTGTATTGGTCACACATGGAGGCAATGAACTAGGACAAGGTATTCACACCAAAATGCTACAGGTAAGCCACGTACAGTTAAGTCATTAATCTCTCTGTGCATTGTGGACATGACTGACTTTTGGACTAATCTTAGGGTGGATGATAGTTCCTTGTATCCAAGCCCTAAGCTCTTGGCTATTTAGTTGAAAAACTTCTTTCAAATCAA
The DNA here is from genome assembly GCF_905146905.1 of Nyctereutes procyonoides. Classification (NCBI taxonomy): domain Eukaryota; kingdom Metazoa; phylum Chordata; class Mammalia; order Carnivora; family Canidae; genus Nyctereutes; species Nyctereutes procyonoides. Next base: position 9,979,049 of record NW_026575132.1, read on the forward strand.
ATAGAATGTCTAAAGTAGCAGAAGTCCCATGTATGTATAGATAGTCCTAGAGTGTGGCCAGGCTGTATGGGTGGAGGTGGTTGCTGATGAAAACACCACTAATGAGCCCCTGGAGTGCTGCGTAGGTGCCCCACGCAGGCTTTACCTAGAGTAGGAGTTTCTCAGGTTTTCTACTTTGAGACCAGTATGAACGATTTTTAAAGTTTGGGCAACAGCAGTAGGTTGCTATATACAATTTGGACAAGTAAGGACAAGTATGTCATCAAGTGCCATCATGCTATAATTTTTCAGGTATATTTTAACACACACATACATAACACAAAGTAGGAAGATATGAGCTCAAGAGAAAAAAGAATAATCCTTTAAATTGAATAACTATGATAAATTTGTTAATTATTATAGGACACATCTGCAGCTTCTTACTCTCCAGCCCATTAGCTCCTTTAGAATACAACCCCTATGTTCCCTAGAGTCCTAGAGGACTTCTCAAGTCTGGTACCTTTTAGCCTCATTTCCCTCCTTTCCCCAGCTCCTGCCACAGATACAGGCACAGGTGCCAGGTCCAGCTAGTCATGGCTCCTGAACTGACTGGCTGCAGGGACGGGTCCAGGGGGAAGGCATGTGACCAAGAGCCTTTCCTGGGACTGATGTGCAGATGCTGGCAGAAAAGAACTATCATTCCCTTATGGTTGTTTAGCTCCTATGCTGTAAACTAGGGGTTGTCAGAGGCAATTTTCCTGTGCCATCAAGAAAGCATGACTATTCTTGGAAATAATATAGCCATTGTAGAAAGAAAAACAAATGTGAGAGACAGCCAGAGGACTCTGAAGAAACCAGAGTCTTTAAAAAAAAGAAAGAAAGAAAGAAAGAAAGAAAGAAAGAAAGAAAGAAAGAAAGAAAGAAAGAAAGAAACCAGAAAGACTTAGATACTGATATATGTGACACTGGCTCCATCTGTCCTTCCCAAATAGGGAACCCAATAAATTCCCTTTGGCTCTTCATCATCAAGAATAAAACTGTCCTTTTTTTTTTTTTCATTTTGCCTCTTTCTGGGGAAACTTAGTCTTACAACAGCATTAGTCTGTAGATAAGCACTCAGGAACAGGTATATAACTGCAGACATCTGGAGAAACTGTTTTTGTCAAAACTAAAAGACAAGAGAAACCAAAATAATGCTTCTTCCCTTCCTTCCTCCCTTCCTTCCTTCACTCTCTTTCTTCTCTCTTTTGCATTCTTTGTGATTAAAAATCTTTCTTTTCACATGTGTCTGCTAGAGAAACTACAAGAAAAAGAACAGAACAGAGAACAGTGAAGAGCAAATGCAAAAGGAGTATAAACAAGAGGAAACAAATAAAAACAAAATTTAAAAAAAGAGAGAGGGAACAAATAGAAGACAATGGGAAGAATGGAAAGATAAGGTGGGAATGAGGGCAAGAGAGAAGACAGGCTCTCAGGGTCACTTGAAATTCATCTGATGCTTATACCAACAGATTCAGGACCAACCTCTGAACCAATCAGTCCAATCTCTCTCTTCCTGTCATTGCTACCAAATAAAACTCAGAAAAAAAGGAAGTCCTTAACATCCTAAACACTTTATTTTTATTTTTTATTTTTTATTTTTTGCTGGGCTTGAAAATATTTATTTTTCTCATAGGTGGCCAGCCGTGAATTAAAAATACCCATGTCTTCTATGCACATCTGTGAAACAAGTACAGCCACGGTGCCTAATACAATTGCTACAGCAGCTTCCATTGGTTCTGATGTCAATGGCAGAGCCGTACAGGTGCTTCCTCCTGTCTGTCTTTCCCTTCAGCACTTTTTCCATATTGCTGGTTTTCTTAGCTGGATACAAACATGAGCAGTTGGCTTCAGGGCAGTCATCTGTGGCACTAAACATAGGATAGGATAGCCAAACTGTCAGGAGAGGGTGCTAGTTTGAGTAAGCTAAACTGAAGTGACACATAGACACATAATACAGTGGCTCAAACACAACAAAAGTCCCTTTTATAACACGTAACAGTTCAGAGGGATCATTTGGTCATCAGGGCACCCTGGGATTTTTTTTTTTTTTTGGCACCCTGGGATTAATGGCAGTTCCTCCACCTTCAACATGTGACTTTCATGGTTGCTCTGAGGATCATCAGCAAGGAACATGCATGAGGTCAGACCTGGAAATGATCCAAGTGACTTCCACTAATCATCCACTAGCAGAACTAGTCTCAGGTCATGTCTACCTGCAGAGGAGGTTGGGGAAATGTGGAGTAGGATGCCATATTCCTGGCTACCATGGAACAAGGGGAGAATAAGGTTTGATGAGCAAGCAGTCTCTGTCCCTCGGAGACACAGAAAGAAGAAATCTGGGTACCAAGTAATGCAGAGCTGGGCAAGTTTCCTCTGACACAAGCAAGTTCTTGCAAGCAGGTAAGCAAGCGGAACCCCAGCCAAGTAGATATGGTTCAATTAAAGTGTCTACATCAGTGGAATTTTACCACAGCACTTACACTTACCCTTTGTACTTATTTTCAAACTATTTTTTTAATTGCTTAATTTTCACTTCTTCAGAATAGCCTGTGTCTTTAATATCCCTTAATTCAAATATCTGATCACATGTACTTTTGAAGCAATGTCATGTTTCTGTTATATACTGTCCACTTTTTCCCATTGGGATATTGTGGAGAGACATATTCTCAGAACACTACACTTATGCTACCAAAAGCAGCCACTTTCAAGTCCATCTGATTTTCATGGAGACAATTGTTAGAGGCTAAAAACCAGAGGCTCTTGCACTCAGAACAAATACACAGGACACTTCAAATTCATGAGACCCAGTTTGGGGTAGGATCGAAACGAAGATAGGAATAGCTCAGTGTTAATGGGAATTGTCAACCCTAACTAAGCATTAACCCATCTTCTAGAGTTTTATGTTTCTGTGTTAAGGATCAGAAATTTTGCAGATCTAGGTTATTATAAAGACAAACTTAGTTATTTTCTCACTTCGTATCCAAAACTAAGGCCTTCATTCCAGTAGTTTGATGGTGGATGTATAAACTGATGGGAGGATGGACAGAGAATTGACTAATATTTCAGACCCACAGAGATATTGGCATGTTATTGTTGCAGATTGGAAAGCACATATTGGAATGAAAATAAGATGTTTTGTTCCTTTTATGTTAATGGCTAGAAAATACAAAATAATGTGCAAGTCAAAAATGTAGAAAAAGAGAAGGAATTAAGAGCACAAATAGAAAGGGGACCTGAAAGTAGAAATTCAGTTGAGCCCGTATTTTCATAGGAAGTGAACCAGGGAGGTTTAAAAAAAAAAAAAAAAAAAAAAACAACAACAACCCTGCAGTAACTGATACTCTCCTCAAGGTCAGGGGCTGTGCTGTTCTTGTCTCTGTGTTCCCAGCATATTAATATCAAGCAGTCCATAAACATTCACTGACCTAATCAGTTATCAGTTACTCTTCTCCCATAAAAATCCTAACTACCGGGCTCTTCTCTAATGAGGCTTCACTTCTTTACCCCTTCAAGAATGCTTGTCAGATCCTTCTGAAACGACTTGAACCCATCATCAAGAAAAATCCAGAAGGTACTTGGGAAGACTGGGTAAGTGTTGCCCTCTGTTTGTGACTACAAATGAGAAAAGAATCCAAGGCAGTGCTGAGAACATCATGGCAGCATACAGCCACACCCATACACAGGCAGTTTTTCTAAGAGCGGATTTCTGCAAAAGGGCAGGATCACAAGAGGTTGAGGCAGCTGCCCCCATACTGTATACCAGGTACATGTGAGAGAGCGCACAAGGAGTAGCATCACTGAGAGGAGGAACGGAAAGTGTGTGAAGAACACCCAGAAGACCTTACCCACTCTGCTTAAATAAGAAGAGGGAAAGACTTGGCCTTCCTAAGCCACACACACACACACACACACACACACACACACACACCATGTTTTAAATGGGGAAGAGGAAAAAAAAATAATAAAATAAAATAAAATGGGAAGAGGAAAACTAAAAGGCCTAATTGCTATTAAATATGTCTGAAAGGAAATGACTCATCTAATCCAACTTCACAATGTCCTTTATCTTATCTCATTAGAACAGTTATCTCATACACGTACACTTATCAAGAGTTCTAACATTTAGAAACAAAGCCCATACCTTGTGAACTAAGCCCCTACATCACGGATGTGCAGTAGGAGTCTATTTATTTGTTTAATTCAGACATCTCAACCCAATCAGAAGGGAATTGTTAGTGTAACCAGCTGAGGAAAACAATATGACAATGAGTTCTATTATTGGTAACAAAGCATCAGCAACAATTATCAAATGTCAATTTTGATACAGGGAATACTTTCATTTTCACCTCTCAGATGATGTATCTAAAATACTCTGACTAAATATGCCCATTCTGCAGATAGAAGCTGCTTTTGAACAAAGAATCAGTCTTTCGGCCACTGGATACTTCAGGTAAAAATTACAATCATGGGAAGACCTGGGTGGCTCAGTGGTTGAGCATCTGCCTTTGGGTCAGGTTGTGATCCCGGGGTCCTGGGATCGAGTCCTACATCGGGCTCCCCACAGGGAGCCTGTTCTCCCTCTGCCTATGTCTCTGCCTCTCTCTGTGTGTCTATCATGAAGAAATAAATAAAATCTTCTTTAAAAAATTACAATCATGTCTGGGCTTAGCTGAGAAAATATGAGGTGACCCAATTGCTCTGGGGTTTAGGTCCCTTATTTGTAAAACAAGTTTTTATTATGTGATCAATGAGGTCCCTTCTAAGCCTAAAATTACATGATTTTATGTAAGCCTTTGAACTATGTCCAAAGAAATATTAAATAATAAAGATACCCTTATTGGGTAAAAAGAAAATTTTTAATATGACTTAGAACACCTCATCATCATTTACTATTCATTGTTGAGTAGTAAAAAAAAAAATATATCATTATTAGAAATAACTTCCAACTCAGCTTTACAAATCTCCCTCCCATTACCCTAAAACCTTTCTGTTTTGAATCTCCTCTCTGGGCAGGAAGAAACAAGTAGGATGATCATCACCAATCATCATTTGTGCAGTTTCTGTCTGTGGGAGGCTCTCAATCAATTCATGTTAATTGAATGAAGCACAAGGAGAACTGATTGTCAAGTTCAGGAAGTGTATGACATCAGTTTTATAATCTAGTGAAACAAGTGACCAAACCAAACATACACATACAGAGAGAGAGAGAGAGAGAGAGAACAATAATACAATTTTCTCATGAAGAAGGAAGGAAAAAAGAAGGCAACAGCCCAGCCCAGTGCCCTGTACTTGAGTTCTGAATTTCTGAGTTCAGTTACCCAAGAAGAGAGCAAATCAGCCCACGAGCTGAGTATATCTTCAGCTTATACATTGCCGCATTGAATTTACGTGTCCCCTTTTTTTAAGCCCTGAATTATCATCAATTCCCCAATGAGTTGGGCTAGCACAATGTAGAGGGTCCCTTTGGGAATGATGATAAAATTCAGTTGAGGTTCTCAATCCACAGAGCTAAAGCTCAAACCCTAAATGATGGATACAGACACACTGGGAGGTCCACATCAAAACAGTCAGTTGGATTCTTTCTGTTCTTGGCATCCTAACTGTAGCACAGAGTATCCTCTTTAAATGGAGGCATCTGCTGGTGTGTAATTAGCTAGGTTGGAAATACATGCAGTAGTTTAAATGAGCTTAAAAAGCAGTTGAAATAAATATCAATAAAATGAATTACTATCATAAAACTTTAATAACTTTTAACATGAGTCAACGTTGTTTGCAACCGCACCACCACCGCCACCCCCAAGTTGAGAGGCTTGTTTTCTCCCATCAGGGGCTACAAGGCCTTCATGGACTGGGAGAAGGGAGAAGGAGACCCTTTTCCATACTACGTCTATGGAGCTGCCTGTTCAGAGGTTGAAATTGACTGCCTGACGGGAGCTCACAAGGTAAGCCAAATATAACTTTCCTCTTGGCAAATTAAAAGAACAACCACAAAATTGTGTTGTACAAGTAGGCCAATTTCATTGTGTAATGCCTGTACAATAAGAATAGGATTTTTTTCAGTTCCTTGGGAATGTCTCACAATCCAGCCTCATTCTGAATTTCCACTTAAGAAGTAGTCAGGAAGGCATTGCTCCTAACAGTGGCTGGTAGTTGCCAGAGGTAGGTGGTAAGGGCGTTGATGAAGGGGTAGGGAGGTCAAAAGGTACAAACTTCTAGTTATAAAATAATTAAGTCATGGGGATGTAAGGTACAACTTGGAGACCATAGTTAATAATACTTTATTGCATATTTGAAAGTTGCTAAAAGAGTAGATCTTAAAAGTCTTCATCAGATGAAAAAAAAATTTTAACTACACGTGGTGATGGTAACTATGTTAACTAGACTTACTGTGGTGGTCATTTTCTAATACATACAAATATCAAATCATTATGTTATACACCTGAAACTAACGTTATATGTCAATTATACCTCAAAAAATTAAAGTTTAAAAATTTTTTAAAGAAGTAAGCAAAAAAGAATAGTTCATGACAGCCTAAAATGCATTGTTTTTAATTCCATTTCAGACAATAAAATTGCCTTCCAAAGTTTTTGCAAAAAATAAAAGGATCTGTTCCTAAAGTGAGGTCAAGTTATCTAATCTGAAGGAAAACGTCATTTAGTAAATTGTCTTGAGTAAACAATTGACAGTACATAGCAATGTGATGTTTCTCTAAAGCCAGTTTCCCAAGAGTACTGCTGTCCTTAACAATATAGATGGAGGATGGATGTGAAAATAATTTTTTAAGTTCACTAAAATTAATCAAGCATCCTGCTTAAGGCAGAGAGTCATATTTAATCAAAAGTTAACAACTTCCACTATAAAAGGTAAGCCCATGAATATACCCCAGGTATTCTTGGAATAGAGATTACAGAAACCTTAAGTAGAATATAGTATATACAGTAAGAGACTCTTAACTCTAGGAAACAAACTGAGGGTTGCTGGAGATGGAGGGATGGGGTAACTGCGTGATGGGCATTAATGAAGGCACATGATATAATGAGCCATGGGTGTTACATGCAGCTGATGGATTACTGAACTCTACATCTGAAACTAGTGATACACTATATGCTAATTGAATTTAAATCAAATAAGTTATAAAAAAAAGAATATACTATATCCAAAATATAGAAATTGTTGGGAAATTTAGAGAATGGACCAATGACACATCTAAATTCCATACACAGGTTATTCCAACATCATCTTGAACCATCTTACCTGAAACTAGAAATAGTCAATTTATGTAAAACAGGAATGAATTTGCAAATGCTGACTTGCAAATCTTATCAAAATATCTTTGATTACCCCATTGTTAGTAAATTTGTCCATCACTTAAATTCTATATAAATAAGATATAAAATACAGGGGCACCTGGGTGACTCAGTCAGTTATGCATCTGCCTTTGGCTCAGGTCATGAGCCCAGAATCCCAGGTCATGAGCCCAGCATCAGGCTCCCATTCAGTGGGGAGTCTGCTTCTCCCTCTGCCCCTCCCTCCCCCTCATGCTCTGTCTCTCACTCACTTTCTCTCTCTCAAATAAATAAATAAAATCAGGATGCCTGCTGGCTCAGCAGTTGAGCATCTGCCTTTGGCTCAGAATGTGATCCCGGAGTCCTGGAATCGAGTCCCACATCAGACTCCCTGCACGAAGCCTGCTTCTCCCTTGCCTATGTCTCTGCTTCTCTCTCTGTGTTCGAATGAATGAATGAATTAATTAATTAATTAATTTTAAAAATCTTTAGAATTAAAAAAAGGATAGAAAATACAGTAAATGAAGGGATGCCTGGAGAGCAGTTGGCCTCACATCCCACTTGAGTTCATCCTTAGGATATATCATATCCCCATTTTCATTCTAGATCATTGTAAAGAAGTAAACTCATAAAATTAGGATCACAGATTGTTCGTATGATTATTTTATGTTTCCTAATATTTTTTACATCATGGTACACATAGATAATGATAATATTGATACAGCACACTTTTGCAAACAAGGAAGTCATGTTGGCAAGTGACCAGCCTAAGAATCCTGCCCCAGATCCCACAGAAGTCCAAGTGTCAGTGTCCTGACACACCTGTAATCCATTCAAGGCTCCAAACTCAGTGGAAAGCTGTTTTTAATTTTTTTTAAGATTATTTATTTGAGAGAGAAAGAACATGAGCAGGAAGATGGGCAGAAGGAAAGGGAGAAGCACACTCCCCACTGTGCAGGGAGCCTGATATAGGGCTTGGTTCCGGGACCCTGGGATCATGACCTGAGCTGAAGGCAGGTGTTTAACTGACTAAGACACCCAAGCACCCCTGGAAAGCCGTTTTTAGAAATCAACTAATTTTCTGATCCTCCACCCTGAAGGTGGTTGCCAGATTTGTTGCTAACAAATAAAAATACAGGATGGCTGGTTAAATTTGAATTTCAGATCAACAACAAATAAATTTCTGATATAAGTATGCTCAATGCAGGGTTGGGACATACTTATTTTACCTGGCAATTCTATCTGGTGGCCTTGATATAAATCTCTGAAGAGACAAATCTCATGGGGGTCTTCCAGAATTTATGATAAAGTTAAAATCTGGTTGTCCCTGTGCCTTCCTTGTTACTGTTTAAGGTTCAGTCATTTTGGTATCACTTCAGCCCTTGAAATAATTTATTCCTTAGGGAGGCAAAACTTCCTTTAATTAAAGGGAAATCAGAGAAATTAAATGACAGGCCTGTTACTACTGGATATTTATGGTCGTTGAACCAGAATATATGCCAATCCCATTAGTGCGTATCTATCTCTTCCCATTGTACAACACCCCTAATGCAAAATATACCAGTTTTTCAGATGGAAGTAAAGGCCCACTCTGAGGTGTGTCCAATCTGCTGCCTTATCTGTTGAGAATAAATGAAGGCTGGTCCCAATGTCCATAGAAGCTTGTCTGAGAGGTCAACATTTGAGTCAAAAAAGAACTGCCGATATCCAAAGAGCTAGATAGAAAGTAGGAGCCCAGCTAGTAAGCCCAAGCAGAGAATCCTGATATTGTCAGAACAAGCGCATGGGGGCAGGAAGAAAGTCCAGAGATATTCCCAAGATAGACCACTGGCATTTTGGGGCTTTCTGTGGCTCCTAAACAACCTATCTGCATGCCAAAACATAAGGGCCAAATTAGTGCGATGTTTCTTGGGAAATTAAGTAAATTAGAATAGTCAAAGTTGGTCTCAACATTTTCCCTTTATATGTTCCAAGACCTTTCAATCTCCAATTTCATACATGCCATAGCTATATGACTTCCTCAGTAAAACAGCAATAATACCACCTACATCAAATCATCATGAGGACTAGATGAGCTCATTAATTGTATTAGAACAAGAAACCCAGGTTTAGAATCAGATGAACAACCAGGATCAACTATTTACTAAGTGACACTCAAAGGCACTAACATACCATGGACTTTGGAGTCACTTAGGAGAAGTCAAAACCATGATGACAAAAGATCTTCTGGGGTCATCGACATTCCTGGTGCTAAAGTTGAAGAGTTTGTCAGATTTCTTACCACCCCTAATATTGATGAGGTTCAGTGCCATGTTAATTTACCAGCAGGCATTCTGAAATACCTGGAGACCTTTTTAATAAACTTTAAGATGATCTTTTTAATTTAAGTTTTTATGGTGAGGTAATTTTCATTTTTTGGCAGAAAATCAGAACAGACATCATCATGGATGCATGTTGCAGCCTAAATCCCGCCATTGATATTGGGCAGGTAGGTGCTGGCCCACTGAGATGGATGCCACTTCCTGAAAAGTCATTGCAGGATAGGTAAGTACTTCTAAAAAGCATAGAGTATCACAGAGTTTGACATTTCCCCCTTTCAGGTTGAAGGTTCCTTTATTCAGGGAATGGGCCTGTATACCACTGAAGAGCTGAAATATTCCCCAGAAGGTGTTCTGTACTCTCGAGGCCCAGATGAGTACAAAATTCCAACCATCACTGACATCCCAGAGGCGTTCAATGTCTCCCTGTTGCCATCATCACAAACTCCACTAACCATCTATTCATCCAAAGTAAGGCCCCAAACCTACTGTTGTGCAATGTGATTGGTCAAGTTGCATGGTAAATGAAAGCAGGTGAACAAAGTAAAAAATAATGTCAACCTGTATTAGGACTGACTCACAAAAGACTGTCAGGATTTGGGGAAGAATCACCTAGAGAAAAGTGAGATTCAGGGAGGATAAGTGATCTCTTCCCAATGGCCATCCTCAGCCACTTTATTTATTAATATCCTCTTTCACTGGAAATGCTAAAATTTTGTGAAAAGTTCTGATTTAATAGAATAATATTTTCACCTAAACTTAAGACTAAAATATTAAATGGGATTGAAGGCATGATACTCCTGAAATCCTGGGAAGGAGTGGCAACATGGGAAGAAGCCTGGACTGAGACCTCAGTGGACCTGGGTTCTCAGCCTAGCCTTGCCAGCTCCGTATGATTGTAGATGAATCACTGACCTCTTGGGGGCTCACAGTCCTCATCCATACCCAGAAATGGATCTAGAATAGTGTTTCTCAACTGGTCTCCAGGGTACATTTGGCAATGTCTGAACACATACCTGGTTGTCCCAACTGGGGTTGTGGAGGGAGGAGATGTTCTTACTCTGGGTAGAGAGGCCAAGGATGCTGCTCAATAGCCTTCAATGCACAAGACAGCCCCCACAACAAAGAATTACCTGGCCCAAAATGTCAGTGGTGTCAGGAAGCAAAGACACAAACCGTTAGTAATTGCCAAAGTAATGGAGTTGCAAATTAAAATAAAAGTCAGCATTTATTTCCATTGCTGTATGCAGATTGTGTGAAAATCACTCTCAGAATAGAAACTTCCTTTAGGTTTGAGATGTATTGTTAAAATTTTCGTTCATGTCTTTTAGGAGACTTCTTACTAGGGGTGACAAATTGATATAAAAAAAATGAGTTCATGTAAATTGGCTGAAATTTTATCATTTCCAAACTGGAACCCACTTTCAGCCTAGGAACTTTCTCTGGGCAGATGGTGAGGGAGCTGGGAGGTGGAGGGGTGGGAGGTGCAAATATGAAAGGAAGAACAATCAGCATCACCTTTGGATTCTCATTAGGCTGAAAATCACTCAAAGAGCAGCCTTCAAGCCACCAAGAGCAATAGAACAGGCAGGACTGTGAGTTCTATGGTTGTGGCCAGCCACTCAGAGGTGGACCCTATGATGAAAATCATGGGTTTACAGGTCCCCCATGGAGTGTACTATGTAATAATAACAGGGACTGACCATGCTAGGTGATTTTGTACTTCCTGAACTTATAATACCCTGTAATGTTGATATCATTGCCTGAATTTCACTGATAAAGGATCAGAGGCTCAGAGAGATAACCTCACCCAGAGAAACAGAGAGAGTAAGGGCCAGCGTTCAAACTTAATGTCTCTAGCTCAGGGTTGCAAATTGGGAGCCCACTGGCTGAATCCAGGCTGCAGATGTGTTTTCTGGGATCTACACAGTATTTTTAAAAATCAGGGAATTGTAGGGGCTCCTGGGTGGCTCAGTCAGTTAAGCCTAATTCAAGGTTTTTTGTTTTTTGTTTTTAAGAATTTATTTCTTTTTTCACGAGAGACACAGAGAAAGAGGCAGGGAGAAGCAGGCTCCTTGTGGGGAGCCTGATGCAGGATCCAATCTCAGGACCCTGGGATCACAACCTGAGCCAAAGGCAGACACTCAACCACTGAGCCACCCAGGTGCCCCTAGCAACCAACTCTTGATTTTAACTCAGGTCATGATCTCCGGGTCCTGGGATTGAGCCCCTCGATGGGCTCCATGCTCAGCAGGGAGTCTTCTTGAGATTTTCTCTCTCCCTCTGCTCCTCCTCTCTCTCTCTCTCTTTCTCAAATAAATAAATAAGTCTTAAAAATCAGGGAATTGTACATTAAAATAAGAATATCTAAATTGTCTTGAAAACTTAGATGATCTGGTCATTTTGGTAACATTCTTAGAAGGCATTGATTAGCTTTAGACAGCATATGAGGGTATCTCCACTTCACCATAATTTCCACTTTTCCTTGCTGTCCTCCAACTGCCCACATCACTCATTTATATTACCTGACCATTCCTTGCAGATAATAGGCTTGCAACCCATTGTCTGGTACCCAAGTCAATACTCTTCTACTAGAATACCCTACCTCCCCTGATGCTGGAGTCATAATGAGGCATTTTTCTTTACTCATGAGGTTGGCCATTGCATGTGCTTCTCTAAATAGGATAACACACACACACACACACACACAAGGGGAAGTTCAGGTGGTACTGGGATTTTTCAGAGTACGCAAGCTTCATTCAGTCAATAAGTCAGTGAACAAATATTTATTGAGAATTATTGTGAGCAAGACACTGTGCTAGGATTTGGGCATGAAATGGTGAATAAAGACCTGGGCCCTGAAATATAGCATAGCTTGTAGAATAGTGTAGAAGATTCTAAAACAAATGTGCTCTCTTGCAGGGGCTGGGGGAATCTGGGATGTTCTTGGGGTCATCTGTGTTCTTCGCCATCACTGATGCTGTGGCCGCAGCACGCAGAGAAAGGGACATAGCTGAGGACTTCACAGTGAAGAGCCCAGCAACGCCAGAATGGATTCGAATGGCCTGTGCAGATCGGTTCACAGAGATGGTATGGAATTATTGTTTATTTCCCTAAAAAGCAATTTTTCTACCTGTCATTTCTTAGACGTCTAAGGTAAAGTAGACTTTATAATCTGATCAAATTATAAAGTCAAATTATAAAATATAAGCTAACCAAATTATAAGAGGATAAAAATAAATCACGCAAATATGCTTTGTAAATGTAGCAATTTTAAATTTTTGAAAAGCATTTCTCCATCTGTTATTTAATTTGATTGTCTTGGCAACTCTGAAGTAGGATGATTTATCATGCTTCAAACACTAACAACTAAATATGAAACAACTGGATAATTTCATTGAACCATTATAAATATTTCCTCCCTCTATCCTACCTAATCTATCCTACTCTTCAAGAAAATCAAACACAAAAAAATAATCCATGTGTCATGTAGCTGTATTTGATAATACACTTTCCACGTTCCCTATACAAACACAGAATACACAGTCTACCTTTCCTTTAGAAATAACAGGATCTTATTACCAGTTCCACTTTTCCACTTCATTCCACTTCACGACAAGGCTCCCAGCCCAGGAGACAGAGGACTGAGGAGTTATCTGCTAGATGCACATGCACGCAGCAATCCAAACCTGCTGACTATTGCAGATACAACACGTTGGTGAGGTCACCGAGCCCATCTGTGCCCATGTCTTCATAGGTTCCTAACATAAATAATAACACTAGTTAGCAATGATTGAACACTGTCCTAAATATTTTACACAAATTATTTCATTAGTCATTACTGTAACTCTATCAGGTAACTAGTATTATTTTCTTCATTTTACTATTGAGGAAATTTTGCCCAAAGTCAAGATTCAAACCCAGACTTGTCTGGCTTCAGTTTAGTATATGCCCTCTTAGAGAGAAAAGAATTTATTTTCTACCTCTTAAAAGAAATTTCTATTTTCATAACTATTTTACAAGAAGCTTAAATACTTAACTGACCTCTTCAAAACATCCAGCCACAGAGTGAAAGAATAATGGGACCCAGGATTTGGGAATTCTGCTTAACAGGAAGTATCATGATTACAAATTTCCTTCCCTTACGTGATCCAGTCCTCTTCCCATTTCCGAGTCTGACTCAATATCCCTTGTACTCCAGTGGTACCAACCACCACCCTGTATTTCCCACCAAGTGTCCCAGCAATAGCTCTGCCCCCTAGGCTGCCCCTCACCTAACTGCACTATCCACAGAAGGGTTACAATCACCTGCCTCAGGTCAGTCCTGCTCAGCTGGCCACAGTCAGGGAAGCAGCACTCTTCTACTGCAGGGACCCCTTCCCTGAGCTGACTTGGGCCTAGAGGGCCATGTCCACCCCCTCCCAGGAGCAATGATCACACGGTAACTGCAGGTTCACATGGTCTCTACACCAACACGTAAGCAATCCCTACCTTTCGAAAAATATTCTCAGTTGTCTTTTTCAGTAATAAATATCCTTTCCCAAAATGGGGCAGATCAGCAAAACCACAAACACAGCAACAGGTTCTAATCTTCCTTTCTTGTCCACACTGGACTTTGTTGGTCTTCAAATGGCCTGGCTCCCAAAAAGCGAACTCCTTCATTTCCAAGTCTTTGGGCCATTTTTAATAGTTGGGTTACCTGGCAAAGTCACTCTGTCACATGCAATGGTAAGAGGTGAGCCACTTGGATTTCATCTACCATTTGGGACTCAGCCCGCCAGGTACCTTGTCCGTGGGAAGGGGCCATAAGTCCGATAGTTTCTTGATAAGACTAATTTATTATGTCTTCACAGATATAAATCATCTACTAATTTGTATACCCATCAATCAAGTGCTCAGGGCCAATGTGAGAGTAGCCTCACATTTTCTAAAATAGCATCTTATGTTATAATCTAGATTTGTTATGATAAACCTCATTTGAGTAACATGTATTATTTTTTATCTTCATGAAAGTAACACATCGGGGATCCCTGGGTGGCTCAGCGGTTTGGTGCCTGCCTTCGGCCCAGGGCATGATCCTACAGTCCCAGGATCAAGTCCCACATCGGGCTCCCTGTCTGGAGCCTGCTTCTCCCTCTGCCTGTGTCTCTGCCTCTCTCTATCTGTATCTCTCATGAATAAATAAATAAAATCTGAAAGAAAGAAAGAAAGAAAGAAAGAAAGAAAGAAAGAAAGAAAGAAAGAAAGAAAGAAAGAAAGAAAGAAAAGAAAGAAAGAAAGAAAAGAAAAGAAAAAAGAAACACATGTCCATTATGGAAAAGTAAGAAAATGTCGCAAAGAATAAGATGAATGTTAAAATCAGCTAATCCCACTAACCAGAAATAACCATAAAAAATTTGGTATTATATATATATATATATATATACATATATATGTGTATATATATATATACACACACAACACTTGTAATCAACTTTTAATTCATAATTATTTATATGTACAATGTACCTTATATACATACTCATTTTCCAAAATTGAGATATCCCTGACATGAATGCTTAAAAAGATTTGAACAGTATAATTGGGAGTGATTTCATTTTTTTTTGAAGATTTTATTTATTTACGACACACACACACACACACACACACACACACACGGGGGAGGGGGCAGAGACACAGGCAGAGGGAGGAGCAGGCTCCATGCCAGGAGCCTGACACGGGACTGGATCCCGGGTCTCCAGGATCACGCCTCGGACCAAAGGCAGATGCTCAACCACTGGGCCACCTGGGCGTCCCTGGGAGTGACTTCATGATGAGAGTATGGGCTTCTTCAAATTCTTTTTTTTTTAATATTTTATTTATTTATTCATGATAGTCACACAGAGATAGAGAGGCAGAGACACAGGCAGAGGGAGAAGCAGGCCCCATGCAGGGAGCCTGACGTGGGATTCGATCCCAGGTCTCCAGGATCGCGTCCCGGGCCAAAGGCAGGCGCCAAACTGCTGCGCCACCCAGGGATCCCAACCCTCCTTCTTCAAATTCTTGACAAGACTTCAGGGAGAGATTCAAGAGTTTCTCTGTTTTGACCTGTAGACATCAAGAGCAAGAAGATGACCAGCAGCCAGCCTTGAGCGGGGCCTCCCAGGGGAAGCAGAAAGGAGGAAGTCCTGACTCTTGGTTTAACAAAGACACGGAACACAGATTCTTCTGCCACTTCCTGTCACAGGACATGGCAATACTCTGTGATCCATATTGTACCACAAAGCAGGTGCCAGGCATTGTTCTGGGTGCTGGGAACTCAGAAGTGGATGAAACACAGACAGCAGGCACTCCCTTTGCGGGGCTCACTTTCTAGAGACCCTAACCTTCCATCTCTCCCGCCTGGGTCCACGCAGCCCCCTCACTGGTTTCCCTCTACCCCAGTGCAGCCACGTATTTGTGGTGTGACAAATATGATCATGTCACTCTAGCGTGCACTCAAGGTGACAAGGTGCCCGTTGCTCTTAGGATAAAGATATAACTTTTTAACTTGCCCCACTGAGCCTATAACCTGCAGAGCCCAGCGTGGCCAGCTTCACCCACTTGTGCAGCCATGCATGATACCCTACCCTGCCCTCTCTCTGAATACTTGCCGCCTTCTGCTTCTCGTATCAAGGACAGAGGCCTCCACCAAGCTCTGCCTTCTGCTTGGAACCATCTTCTTCCTTTTCCTAGGCTAATCCCTACTCACCTTTCATATTTTTTTAATTCTTTTATTTGAGAGAGAAAGAGATAGTGACTGAGAGCACAAGTGAAGAGGAGAGGGAGAAGCGGGTTCCCCACTGAGCAGGGAGACCAATGTGGGGCTCAATCCCAGGATCCTGGGATCAGGACCTGAGTCAAAGGCAGACACTTAAGCAACTAAGCCACCCAGGTGCCCCAACCTTTCATATTTTTAATCAAATTCAAGAAATTAATTCACTACTTTCCTTTTTGCATATTTTGAGGTACCAGGAGTATACTGGTGAACCAGACTCATGAGAATTGCTCTCAAGTTGTTTACAGTGCAGCAGGGGAGAAAGACAATTAGTGTGAATTATAAGTGCTTAGCTGACTCTGGGTTATGCCTGTACATCAGTAGAACAAAATTTTTCTAACTTAGCCTTAACCTTTTCTTAAAGTCAAAGAGGTCATAGATTTGGCCCCAGCTTTGCTCATTCATCATGCAATCATTCACTCATTTTTCCATGCGCCAGGCAGTGCTGGGGAACTAAAGAAATAGTGAGCCAGTCAGTCACTGCCTGTATGGAGCTTACATTCTGGAGAAACCAGACAGTAAACAAGTAAACAAACACACAATATAATTTCAGTAATAAACACTGTGATAAATACTGTGAACAGGCTTAACTGACCTGGTGACTCAGTTGGTTAATCCTCTGCTTGGTCATGATCCCAGGGTCCTGCTGCTTCCCCCAGTCATACTTGCTCTCTCTAATGAATAAATAAAATCTTTTTAAAAACGTTTTTTTAATTTTTAAAATGTTTTAAAAGAATAGTTAATGCAAAGGTCCTGTGGCAGTTTCATTAGATTGAAAGTAGCATGGGACAAAGCAGCCCTCGAAATGGCCTTACCTTTTAAGTCTGTGATAGTGTTAGAAAAAACTTGTAACTAAAAAGCTACAGTTGTTGTTCTTCCTGGCATAGAGATAGAAGAAATAAAAATGGGTGCCTGGGTGGCTCAGTCAGTTAAACATCCAACTCTTGATTTCATCTCAGATCACAATTTTAGGGTCATGAAATCAAGCCCCACATCAGGCTCTGCGCCAAGTGTGGAACCTGCTTAAGATTCTCTCTCTACCTCTACCTCTACTCCTCCCACACTTGCACTAATTAATTAATCAATTAATTTGTGGCCATACCACTTATCTTCAGATCAGGAGGGTAAAACCTGAATAATCCTTATTCCAGCTTCCCTTGCAACAATCCCATATCACAATTCAAGTCTACATCTTGAGTTCTTTAGAAATTATGATTTGTTCACACAGCAGGCCTCCTAAAGTTCTCATAGCCTGGCTCCTCACACAGACCAGTCTCTTTAAAGCATCTTAGAACAAATCTGAGCCTGTATCAGATTTACATTTAATCAAACTACAATATGGTATTTTAATCAAAATTCAGTCAACCCTTGAACAACAGGGGCTTGATCTGTGCAGGTCCACTTATACCCAAATTTATTGCAGTACACACTGTAAATGTGTTTTCTCTTCCTTAAGATTTTCTTTATAATATTTTCTCTTCTCTTACTTTATAATCAAAATATAGTATATAACACATATTTGTTAATCAACTATTTTATCAGTGACAGTTCATTTCAGTCAACAGTAAGCTATTAGTATTTAAGTTTTGGGGGAGTCAAAATTTTAAGTGGATTTTCAACTTCATGGTGGGGAGTCAGCCCCCATGTTGTTCAAGAGTCAACTATATGTAATGATTCACAATGGCATATAACACTCTTACTATGCAAAAACCAAATTTTTGAGAAATAGATATTAACACTCTTAGTATTTGGCCTTTGAATTCTGTTGTCAAAACACCATTTGTTCGGACATGTAAGAAGCCGAGAGGTTCAAAGGATCTGTGTGCTAGAACATGAGCATTGGAAAGTCTAAAACCTCCTCTTTTAATAACCTCCTTATAACCATAAGGTAAATAACAGCTTACCCATATCAATTTTTAAACAGAAATGATGGCCAAACCCTCACTACTTTTCATTTGGAATCAAATAAAATAACACATGTAAAAATATTGTGTAAATACAAGTCACTCTGTAAATATTAAAGTAAAGTTTCCACCAAATACCCGTAACTATTAATGACTTTCTTCAAAATAGGCCTCTCCCAATGGGCTTGAAAAGAATTTCCACATTAAATCAAGTTGACTTGCTAAGGGCTGGAAAAAAAAATCTTAAGACTAATAAACCTCATTTTCACAGATAATTAGTTTCCAGTTTCAACAAAAAAGCAACAACAACAAAAAAAATTCTATTTGATTCTATTTGAACATTTACTATATCATTCTATTTGATCAATCATTTACTATATCAAAGACTGTTTACATCTGTGGCTATGGTTACCTTGATCAGAGTTGTTGATTGTTTTTATCCATAGGCCCTTTCCTAGGTGGTTAACTCCTGCTCAGAACACTGTTGCTGGTGGTAGTTTGCTCTGAGCCCAGCAGAGCAGCCTGGCTCAGCCAGACCTGGCCAGAAACGTCGTCTCTACATATTCGTTTTTTGGTGATGGGAGAAAGAAAAATGTGTTTTTTGGAAAATGTGTTTTATATAGTCATTTTAAAATTCCACAAGGGAAAAAAAAAGGAAATTTATCTTAAAGATATAGAGAAAATACCTAATTAATACTTTCAAGTTAGAACTTTTCCTTAGCAACAATGATTTCATGAAAAAAAAAATCTTTAGGATTCAGAGACACAAAGAGTTCCACAGCCTTAAAAATTTTTTAAATCCTGCCTTGGAGAATTTGGCAGTAGGACAAATCAAAACCCTCGTTATCACTAGCAGCAAAAAAGTATTTATTGAAGTAACTTCAGAAACGTGGTGTGGGGGGCACCCGGGTGGTTCAGTGGTTGAGTGTCTGCCTTTGGCTCAGGTCGTGATCCCAGGGTCCTGGGATCGAGTTCCGCATCAGGCTCCCTGTTCAGCGGGGAGCCTGCTTCTCCCTCTGCCTAGGTCTCTGCCTCTCTCTGTGTCTCTCATGAATAGATAAATAAAATCTTTAAAAAAGGAAGGAAGGAAGGAAGGAAGGAAGGAAGGAAGGAAGGAAGGAAGGAAGGAAGGGAGGGAGGAAGGAAGGGAGGATGTGGGGGCTGCCACCGTGGGAGGCCACATAAAGCCAATGAGCAGATTCAGTTTCCATCTCCTGGAAGCTAAAACCAGACATTCGGCTTAGAAACAAGTATGTAAACAGGTTTCAGTTCACACCACATTTTGAAAGGGAAGCTTCATGATGCTGACTCATAAGGAATACTTGCAATCACAAGTGGTTGTGTCCTGTGTTAGGCTGAAGCCTGACTTCAGAACAACTCCGTGGGGGACAGTCCTTTACTGCTAGACCAGTGCCCAGTTCCAGCGCCCATGCCTGCCCTTCCCTGTTGTTCTGTACCGTTGGCGGAGGTCTACCTGCTGAAGGCTTTCACCTTCCCCGCTGGGCAAACCCTCAGCCAGCCTCCTCCCACCTACTCTCTTCCCTCTGCATCACTAGCACCTTGCAGCCCCCGTCTTTCTTTTTCCCTTCCTGCTTCTTTTTGCATTTCTAGACGCCCAGACTCAGTGAGAGTTGGCAGCATTTAAAGTGCCACCTGTTTAATTCAGTAAAAGGAGCCCTTCCTGCCAGATGAAGGAGAGACACAGGGACATTTCCTGTGCTCTGAGCAGCCCAGTTTACCTACAGCGGGTTTGCCCCCAAACTCTAGTTCTCAACCGCACATCCTGTGCACCTCCTTGCATTGCTCGGAGCAGAGGGAGATGTACGACTGCATTCTCTTTCTTTATGGTGTTGGAACCTACCCCAGTAACGTGTAGAAACACGCATTCTGCATCCTGTTCTGCTGAAAGCTAAGCCACAGATACGTGGCAAAGAAGGCCTTAAAAGCAGCACAGGCCCACCTCAGCCCCCTGAGCTCCCAGAGCTGGAGCACGGACACAATCTGCACGACTCAGGAGATGACTCGGAGTGGAGGCTCCCATGGTGCCTTCCTCAGAATGCTGTCTGCCACTCTGTCCTGTGAGATGCGCAGACACACAAACATGTACACGCGTGCAGGTGCACGCACACTCAGCCAGGCACACGCTCTCTCATTCTTCATCACATTCTTCCCCTCCCTGCCTCTCACGCTGTCTTGGAAGAGCCTTTTCTGGCACTCTCACAGGCTCGAAACTGGTTCCATGCTGAACATGCCTGTCCCAGGGTGCAGGGACTGAATCTGTTCCCTGAAATGCTTGGTGACACTTCTTTCAGTGGCTTTTCTTACCACTGAAGGGGGATTATCTGACACTGTTACGGAGTGTATATTTTTGTATCTAAGAGCTCTCCTACCTGGTCTCTGGAAGGCAACCCCTTTAGTTGAGAGAAGCAGGGGGAAGAAGAGAGGTAGGGATAGCATCTAAAAAGGAACAGGACGAAGCCGGAGGCATTCCTCAGATGAAGAGAGGGGAGCAAGCAATGCAGAATATGAAACAGGAAAAAAGTAACCTTTAATTGGCAATGGAGCAGAGTTACAATGTACTATTTTAGCTTAGTGGTCAAGACACAGACCCTGGAGTCCGAAAGATGGGGGGTTAGAATCCTAGCTCTACCTTTGGTGATTTATGTCACTTCTCTGATCATTGGGTTTCCTTATCTATAAAATGAGGGGAGAGGTATGTGGAAAGAATAATTCTAATTATTGTATGGTGCTGTTGTAAGGATTAAGATAACTCATGAAAAGCATTTCGCAGTTGTCACACATAGTAAGTGGTCTATACACACCGATAATGAGGATGATGGTGGCGATGATAATAAAGATAGAGTCAAACGTCCACAAACCACCTTCAGACTTAATGGTTTGTCAGATGGATTCACAAAACTCAGAAAAGCAGGTATACTTGTGGTTATGGTTTATTACAGTGAAAAGACACAGGTGAACATGAGCAAAGGAACATAGGACAGGGTCCAGAACAGACCAGGCACAAGCTTCCAGTTGTCCTCTCCCAGTGGAGTCACATAGATAATGCCTAATTCTCCCAGCAATGATGTTTGAGAAAATCTACAAGGTATTGCCAACCAGGAAAGCTTACCTGAGCCTTGGTTTTTATTAGAGATCAGTCAAGTAGGCGTAAGCTGTCTGCATCTGACCTTAGCTACTCAGTGTCCAGACCTTCCAGAAATCAAATGATACCACATGGCTCAGGCCCCAGGTAAACAAAGACATCTTATCTTATGGGATTTCAGAGGCTTTGGTGTTATCTCCCAGGAACTGGTCTGGGGCTAAAACTTTCTTTGAAATGTGCAAGGTTTGGACAACTCAGGCCTGCTGACTGAATCCTTTACTGCACAATGATGATGATAAAGAATCCTGTATTAATGGCCACTACCTGTTGTCACTAGACCTTGAGACTGGTAAGATTGGACCAGATACATCTCAAAGCTGCGAGTTAATGAAAAGCAGAATTGGTCTTTACAGTCATAGTGAATATTGTCTTAATTATTGAGAACCAACAGGGAGGAATAGAATGGAGAAGGAAAGGAATGATGGCACCAAGCAAAGAAGATAAAGGGAAGATCACCAAAAGCCAATGAAGAGCACCTCAAATCCCAGAGATGGGGCCTTTGGGACCAAAAAAAAAAAAAAAAAAAAGTTATATCCTCACTCTGAGAGCTGGGTGGGGAGTTGGTAGTTGGTAAGATTTAAGAAGGCCGGGAATGACTATTAATCTGTGTTCCAAGGCAGAGGGGCACCCTGGGAGCCCAGGTCTGGTGAAGAGAATTGGAAGCAGGTTCTGGAAAAGACTAAAAATTCCATTCCCTTTAGCAAAGGATCTGACCTGAAACCACCTCAGACTAGACTGAGGCGCTTTGTTCCGGTCTTGCCCAGCCCAGGTGCAACTGGCTGATTCTAAATAAGATTGCGAACAACTCCTGGAGCCCCAGTTAAGTAGAGAATAGGGAAAGGCCCCCCATTTACATTTCAATACAGATTAAGAGCAAACAGAACAGGATTTGTAAAGATAACAGGTTAGAAATTGGGTTATTTTGTTTGCTTTGGTTCCTTGTCTTTTTGTATTTCTGTGAAAAAAAAAAACATTACAAGTTTTGGGGGATCTTTAGAACTTTCCATTACTTATAGAAAGTTTGTTTTTGTTTTTAACACTTTTGTAACTAAAAGTCAAGTCTTCAAGCAAAAACAAGACAACAGCAGAGGGAGGGAATATCTGCTTTCTACCAGGCCAAAGGGAGAGAATTCCCAGCAAAGGACTCAGGAATTGAGGAGCACAAGGGAGATGGATAAACAAGTCAAATTCTTAGGGCATGTAGTCCAGGATAATAGAATGAGCCTGGGGCTAATTAGCAAGGACACTGCTCCACACAAATTATTTGGCTAAAGGTGTAAAGGGGCTGTTCTTAGATCACTACAGAGGAGACCAAGTCTGTAGGCTCCAAAGCAAACAACTCTCAGCCTAACCACTCTCCCCTTCCTACTATCACAACATTTTCATAATATGGATCATTCTCAGGGGTGCCTGGATGGTGCAGTTGGTTAAGGATCTGCCTTGGGCTCAAGTCATGATCTCACGGTCCTGGGATCGAATCCCACTTCAATTCCTGTTCAGTTTCTCCCTCTGCCTCTCTCCCCCACCTCTGCTTTTGCATTCTCTCTCTCTCTCTCTCTCAAATAAGATATATCATTCTCTTTGGAATTCACATCTGGGAAGCAAAAAAGATAGCTACCTAATCAAAGTGCCCTCTTAAGCAACATTTAAGTGTAGCAGAGATCACAACACTGAATCACTGTCTCTTCAGAGTTGTCATGAGAGGAATAGTACTGTCCCATTCCTCAGGAAAATCCTTCCTCCTCTGCCAGAAAATTTTTCAAAACCTACAGACTCGATATAGTTTTTCTGATGAGATGCTGTAATGGCATTATGACATTATTTAATTTGCTTTCTTTCTTAGATCCCAAGAGATGACCCGAGGACATTTAAACCTTGGTCTATCCCTATAGCATAACATTGCTGTCATTTCTTAAAAGGTAAGATCATTAAGCTGTAAGATAATTACTCAGGAAAAAAAAAAATCAGCCAGTCCAGTAGCTTTCAAACTGTGTTCTAAGGAAATTTAGGATTGTACAAATGTATAAATCTAGTTTCATTTTTCTTAAGATTATTTATTTATTTATTTGAGAGAGTGAGAGAGAGAGAAATAGAGAGAGAGAGAGAAGGAATGGGGGGAGAGGAAGAAGCAGGTTCCCTGTGGAGCAGAACACCCCCTGCGGGGCTCCATCTCAGAATCCTGGGATCATGACCTGAGTCGAAGTCAGGAGCCCCAGACTGTCTCTTTAACTTAAAATAAAATTTAAAATGAGAAAGCTTGAATTAAGATATTTTAAAGATCCTATTTCTGATTTACTTGAGAACCACTTATATCTTGAGTGTAAAACACCAAATTAAAATCTATTGTTCCCACATTTATAATTAATTGTGCTATTTAAAAGCAATGTCTAGGGCAGCCCCAGTGGCGCAGCGATTTAGCACCGCCTGCAGCCCAGGGCATGATCCTGGAGTCCCGGGATCGAGTCCCACGTCAGGCTCTCTGCATGGAGCCTGCTTCTCCCTCTGCCTGTGTCTCTGCCTCTCTCTCTCTCTGCATCTCTATGAATAAATAATAAATAAATAAAATCTTTAAAAAAAATTAAAAAAAGAACCTTAAAAAAAAGATAATTCTAAAAAAATAAAAATAAAAAATAAAAGCGATGTCTAGTTGTATTTGTTGGGTTTGACTGCTACAGTTTTGTAGTACAGCGTAATACAGAACATAGAGCATCCGAGGCTTTGGAGAAGGGCCACCAAAACTGCCTGGGAAATATATCCTGACAAAAAGAAACATATTTTCACTGTTAGAAAATTAAACTGGTTTTCTGCACACTTACTAGGCAACATTAAAAAAAAATGAAAGCAGAAGAGAACTACATCATAAATTCAGAGAAAAATTTTTTTTCATCAAACTCTAATTTTCCAATTAAACGTCTAGAACAACCTATGCATATTAACAGATATATGTTTAATTTCATTGTGCTTTGTCACATTGAGTTAGGGACCCATGGGGCTAGGCAGGGAAAGATAAGGGAAAGGCCCAGAGTCAGGCTCCCATAGATCCCAAGGAAACAGAGCTAAGGCAACAAAAACAGAGACAAGCAAGTAAATCTGGCCCCCTGGCTCCAAATGTTAGGGAGTATCTTCCTTTGACAGCTACAAAGGAATCACAGAGACTCACCAGACCCAAAAACAACCATATGTCATTCACTCAAGACAGCACAAGAAATCTCAAGGCCATAAACTCCCTGATTAGGTTCTCAGTAAAAGACCAACCCTACAAGCCCTCAGTGGCAACCCTGCCGGGACCCCTCTCACTTCTGAGACTTTCTCTGTATATTTGCTTAAAAACTTCTAACCCTTTACTCACTCTCCTGTGTCCACGAGATTCATCCTTCAACTCCCGGAGAGAACCTAGCTCTCCTGCTTCAATGTAAGAACTCACATTGATAGTTTTGCTAAATCAGATTACATAATCGATGAGGTTTATTTTTCCTTTCACAATAACAACAAAGATCAAAATAGTCAACATTTAAAATTGTTTTTTAAATTATTATAAAATGGTAATTAAAAAACATACACCCAATTATAGAGGGCAGACCACCTAGCTCTTTAATTATTCTCTCTCCTTCCAAGTATTAAAATTAAATGTGGATATGATGACAAATTCACTCTAATGCCGTAAACTGCACGGCATTGTGCCTGACACTAGTACTCAATAAAGGAAAGCTACACACACACACACACACACACACACACACTCGGATAAGTTAAATGCCAAACTTTAACAAATTGGAGACCACCAGTGAATGAACTGCGTTGTCATGTTTTTGTACAAACTTCAAAATAAAGACCATCCTCAGAGTGTAAGAGAAATTTAAAAAACAAATATCAAAACCAAACCAAAAAAACTCTTTTGCTACTTTACTGCTTACAGCTATTTATGTGTCAGAAGGATCTCCATGCTGTGCAATTTTTAAAAATTCAGATATAAATTGCATTCTGAGTCTTTAACTGTCATCCCTTACCTACACTTGCAGAGAGTTCTGCTTTCTTCAAAGTAGCATCATTGTTCTCCTATATTTGCTTTATAAGGAAGTGTCAAACATCAACCTTATTAAATTTATACCAGAACAAAATCATATATGTGTGTGTTCCCATAACATTTTAAACCTCTGCTAAAAATGTGTGAAAATTTCTGAGCTCATCCAGCTTCTCATTTATTTTAAAAATGAAGATATGGAGGCCAAGGAAGAATAACTACCTAATTGTACATATTTAGGACCCTGGGTGGCTCAGTCGGTTAAATATCTACCTTCAGCTCAGATCATGATCTTGGGGTCCTGGGATCAAGTCCTACATTGGGTTCCCTGCTCAGTGGGGAACTGGCTTCTCCCTCTCCCTCTGTCCCTCCCACTGCTTGTGCTCTCACATACTGGATCTCCCAAATAAATAAATAAAATCTTAAAAAACAATAAAAGTAAGATAAATGTATTTATTCATATCCATAAAGCTTACCAATCCAATTTTTCAACTATTGTTTTCCTTACATGCAAAAGTTATTAAATATGAAATATTAAAATTAAATATTAAATATTATTCTCTTTTCTTTTTTCCAGGTTTCCAGTTTTTCACAAGTGAAAAGATGATTTGTTAATCCAAACCAATATTCTTATACTGTTGTGTTGTAACACAAATTTTAGAAACATTATTCAAGTCTGATTAGGTTAAAGATGAATCATTATTTACAAATTATTTACTTAGACTTTCTAGGCTAGAGGCCACCAGACAAACACTGCAATATCCACAGTAGCCAAGTTTAAGTTAGATTTGTTTCTGAAATATTGCTCTAAAAGCAAATTTTTTCTTTCTGTGTCCATCCAATCTAACTCGACTAGTACTGCAAGTTATAATTCTCAAATGAAAGACACTTCTCAGCGAATAAATGGTGATTACTTTTCTCATAGGTGTGTTTGATTCAGTGGCCACAGGTAGGGACACCACAAGAGTTCTGCAAGGTTTGGTTTTGTTCCTCCTGTA
This sequence comes from Nyctereutes procyonoides, assembly GCF_905146905.1. Taxonomy (NCBI): domain Eukaryota; kingdom Metazoa; phylum Chordata; class Mammalia; order Carnivora; family Canidae; genus Nyctereutes; species Nyctereutes procyonoides. The sequence goes on from NW_026575132.1 coordinate 10,005,557, forward strand.
GATTAGCTATGGGTCTGTGCATGTGCATTTGACAGCAAAGGAGGAGTGGTATTTTACTCATGTAGATCAGCTATTCAACTGGTTAGCATTCTTTTGGAATTTGGAGATAAAAGGCAATGTAAAAACATTTTCAATGTATTGTCATAAAACCCTTTAATGTTTTTATCTGTAAAAAATATCCAATCTAGTATCAGTTTCAGAAATACTTCACTGCTCAGTTTCCCAATATTGAAGAGGTACCACAGAGCAAAAGAATTCTAAATTGTAATCATCCCAATGTTATAGTTTAAAACTTGTGGGATCTGGGGCGCCTGGGTGGCTCAGTCAGTTAAGCGGCTGCCTTCAGCTCAGGCCATTAACTCCGGGTCCCCCCAGTCTCCAGCATCTGGCTCCCTGCTCAGCAGGGAGTCTGCTTCTCCCTCTCCCCCTGCCCCTCCCTCTGCTCATGCTCTCTCTCTCACTCCGCACTCTCTCTCTTTCAAATAAATAAAAACCTTTTTTAAAAAATAAATAAAAATAAAAAATAATAAAACAATAAAAAAATAAAACCTGTGGGATCCACCATATTTTTTTAAAGATTTATTTATTTACTTATTCAGAGAGAGAGAAAGAGAGGCAGAGACACAGGCAGAGAGAGAAGCAGGCTCCATGCAGGGAGCCCGACGTGGGACTCGATCCTGGGTCTCCAGGATCACACCCCGGGCTGCGCCACCGGGGCTGCCCTCCACCATATTGCATCAATCTGAGTTTTGGAGGCCTTTAGAGGAGGAGAAACCAGAATATGAATTGGGCCTTATTTAACAAGGAAGTCAGGATGTAAACTGACACTCTGTCAGCCAGATTCTGCATGATAAAGTCATCCAGCCACTGTCCGCAGACTCCAGAAGTGAAGGAGGGAGGTGGGGCTGATCAGAGAGCCCTGGGTGACTGTGAGAGGAGGCAGAGGTTCAGCTGGCAGTGCCACCTGGCAGAGGCTGTAGGTCACTGGAGGCAGTGAGTGCATCCAGCTGAAGGGACTGGGGTACAGCTGTCCACAGGCCTGTCCACTGACTTTGGAGACTCCACTAGGCCATAGGTGCAAAGAGAAAGGAGAACAGAAGGGTCACAGGCAGGACAAAACATTATGCAAGACTTCTGCGCACGTGAACAGAAGAGCTGGGGAACTTAGTGGGAGTAGCCAGGGCAAAATAAGTTGAAAGTAACTTAAAAAAAAAGTTTTGGCTCTCGAAAATGAAATCCTTAACTGTGTCATCCAACGTGAATATATGAAACTTGTTTTGGGGCGCCTGGGTGGCTCAGTCGGTTAAGCATCTGCCTTCAGCTCAGGTCATGATCTCAGGGTCCTGGGATCAAGTGGGGAGCCTTGCTTCTCCCTCTCCCTGCTCCCTGCTTGAGTGCTCACGCGCTCTCTCTCTCTCTAATAAATAAATCTTTTTCAAAAAATAAGCAGAAATAGCTGGAGACAGAAAATAAAGGCATTCTCTCAATCTCCCTACACAACCTTGAATGAATTGATACTAAGATATCACTGAGCACAAAACAAGAATGTTCTTTCCTTGGCATCGCCACCACAGCAGGACATTCCCACACTCCCTTCAGATTTCAGTGATATCACCAGCTGTCTAACTGGTCTTCCTCCAAACCTTTCTGCCCATAGCTGCCTGGATAATCTTTCTCAACATCTATAACCACCTACCCTCACTGGGTAAAAGAGTAGCATTCAACAGGACAGTTTCTTCTTCGCCAAAGGGCTGTCGTATCATTTGTGGGGTAGTCAGTTGTTTTCATCTGCTTGACGTCTTTTCCTTTGGGAAGTTTCCTGCCCTCCTGTGTTTCCTGTTTCTCCATGTGTTTCAGGAGGGCTGCTGGGAAAGGACAGGATAAGCTGGGTCAGAGTCTCTCCTGAGAGTGAGACTCTTGAGTAAGTTACGTGAGGTTCAAAGGCCACAGGATTAGAGTGCCTGGAAGGCCCAGCTGTGGAAAGCAAGTCCACAAGCTCTGCTACCAGGTCCTCAGAGGGGCCTCTGGCCCCATGAGTCTCAAGACTTGCTTCCATCAGCTAACCAATTTCTCCCCAGTTTTATTAGTTTCCTAGAGCTGCCAAAACAAATTCCCACACACTGGATGGCTTAAATATTTATTCTCTCAGAGTTCTGGAGGCTAGAAGTCCAAAATCATGCTGTTAGCTGGGCCATGCCAGGGAGGAACACTTCCTTGCCTCTTCTGTTGACTCCTAGCATTCTGTGGCATTTCTTGGCTTATTGCTACATCACTCCACACAGCCTCTAGCATCACATGGCCTTCTTCCCTGTATGTCTGGATCCAAATCCTCCTCATTTTTCTCTTATAAAAACACCAGTATTTGGATTTAGGGCCCACCTGAATCCAGTGCGATCTCGTCCTAACGTAATTACATCTGCAAAGACTCTATTTCCAAATGAAGTCACATTCTGAGGTTCCAGGTAAACATGAATTTCAAGGGAACACTACTCAACCCACTATGCCAATAAGCCTTCTAGCTGAAGCTAACAGATACAGTTTTGGGTAGAAGTGACCCTTCCTCCTTTTCACCCCTATTGTACCTGGTTCTTCTATCACACTATCTATCTGCCTATAGGCCCACTGACTGATGGCAGGAACTGTATTTTACCACAGGGTCTGTCTCAAACTGATACTTTCACATGTTTGATTAAGGAAGAGTAAATGAAGGTGCTCTATTCAAAGTATTTGTGAGACCTATACTGTGTCCGATACCAATGAGCCAAGAGAGCTAAGAAAAGTAAAAAGAAGGAAGCTATAGTTCTTTGACAAAGAAATCAGGCTCCACATTGTTATTGGATTTTAATCTGTTGGAGTCACTATTTATTTTACTTGTATATTTTAAGAAAAACTTTCCAACACTCCGAAATAAGGGGGAAAAATACTGTGTGACCTTTCAATGTCATATTCCAACACTATCTAATAAGCCCATTCCAGAGTATTCTGACGCTCTAGGGCTGCCCTGTCAATATGCTGGCCACTAGCCACATGCACCTACTAAAATTTAAATTTTGGTTACTTAAATAAAAAATTGGGATGCCTGCGTGGCTCAGCGGTTGAGCAAGACCCTTTAGTTTAGGGCGTGATCCCAGAGTCCCAGGATCAAGTCCTAAGTTGGGCTTCCTGCATGGAGCCTGCTTCTCCCTCTTCCTGTGTCTCTGCCTCTATCTGTGTCTCACATGAATAAATAAATAAAATCTTTTTTTAAAAAAATTAAATAAAAAATTTCCTTAGTTGCCCTAGCCACCTTTCAAGTCATCAATAGCTACATGTGACTTATGAGTACCACACTGAACAACACAGAAGAGACCATATCATCATCTCAGAAATTTATATTGGACAATACTATTCTAGGGAAATGTAACTTTATATATTCATTGCTTATTAGGGTTCAAATTCTGAAAAGCAAAAAAAACAAAAAAAAAAAAAAACAAATTCTGAAAAGCTAGGTCTTGCGGTAGGCAGTCTCTAGAAGCTGGAAAAGGCAATGAAAGGGACTGTCCCCCGGAGTCTCCAGAAGGAACATGGCCCTGCTCACACCTTGATTTTAACCCAGTGCAACTCATTTTGGACATATGAACTCCAGACTATGTTATTTTAAGCTCTCTAGTTTATGGTAATTCTTTTTTTTTATGGTAATTCTTTATACGAGCAATAGGAAACTAGTACAGGTACTAACTTGCAGAAGATTGATAAATTGCAAATGATTTCTGTATAGTTGAAAAAAAAAAATCTGAAGGTTTTACTTTTTTCACCCTGTAAGACTTTAACCAGTTTTGTTTTGGTTTTGGCTTTTGATTGGGAGGGGAGGGGGATTAGTCTAATTGTGCAATCTTACTATCTTATTCTGACATTCTTTTTTTCTTTTTAAAGATTTTTTTTAAAGATTTTATTTATTTATTTATGAGAGGCACAGAGAGAGAGAGAGAGAAGAGTGAAAGAGAGAGAGGCAGAGACACAGGCAGAGGGAGAAGCAGGCTCCATGCTGGGAACCCAACGTGGGACTCGATCCCGGGTCTCCAGGATCACACCCAGGGCTGAAGGTGGCACTAAACCTCTGAGCCACCCGGGCTGCCCTCTTTTTAAAGATTTTATTTATTTATTTGAGAGAGAGACAGAGAGAGCATGAGCAGGGAGGAGGAGCAGAGGGAAAGGGAGAAGCAGACTCCCCACTGAGCAGGGAACCTGACACAGGGCTCTATATCAGGACCCTAAGACCATGATGACCTGTGTGGGAGGCAGACACTTAACCCACTGAACCACCTAGCTGCCACTGACATTCTTTTTTTCCATATCAGTTTCTTATTACTTCCTTCAAACTTGCTTTATCATCCTGGCTCTCTCATTGACTACATCTGACGCTTGCTTGCTATATATTATAATAGTCATGGTTTAATATTTTAAAAGTTACATGCTGATGTGCATCTACAGACATAAGACTTTGAGATTTTTCAAAAGTCAGAAGAGCCTACACATTTATACAATGGTAATCTGTTGAACAGTTAGTTTACAATTTAAATGAATACACTTCATATTCTACAATAAATATAGTTTATAACCAGTAGACAATTACATTCCAGGAAGAGGATATGAAGAACTTTGTCTTGGGGCACAGTGGTTGGCTCAAACAGTAAAGCATGTGACCCTTGATCTTGGGGTCATGAGTTCAAGCCCCCTGTTGGGCATAGAGTTTACTTTTTAAGAAAAGTCTATATTCTTTCTCAAAGAGAGTAAATAAATCTCTCTTGGTGGACTGGTATTAAAAAAAAATTCATCTTAACTTCAAACAAATAACCCAATGTAATTAACATTAAATGTATAACTAAGAATGGATATAACTAAGAACAAACTTCTTCCTTCTTTTAGCAAATAAAACAGAAATAGAACCTGTATCCATTTCAGTAAGAACTTTTCCCACCTGTCTGGTCTCTTCGTACCTTGTGCTCAGGAAGGTGTGCTACTGGAATATAAATGTTCTCCAAGGCTTATAGAGACTAGTACATTGAAAATGCTAAGTACTTGATTTTTTTTCCTCCCTGAGGCCTTTCAAACACCATTGTGACCAATGGTTATATATATATATATATATGTGTTATTTATATTTTTAATGAAAGACTAGATGAATCACAGTTTGGAGCTTATTATTTTAAATTCTATCATTTCTCCTCAACAATCCATAAAAATTGAGGTGATAGAATGTATACACAAAAATAACCCCCCAACCACACACACACACACAAAAAGAAAAAACAAAGCCCCTGTCCTCTCTCTCTCTCCCTAGCCCTGACATTCTTCTCCCCATGCCATTCCATCCTCCACCTGGAGGAAGCAGAGGTAGACATGTCAGAATCAGATAAGAAGCTTTTTCAAAATTCCCATACCCACACCTACCCTATCCTGATATACCACCCCAAACAGGAATTCCCAGAATCTGTGTAGTTTAAAAATCTATAGGAGGAAAAAGAAGAAAAGTAAGCATATAAAACACAGGTTATAGGAGGGTATATCGAGTTAGATAAAGTAGAATCCAACAGGGTTTTACTTTTTAGCCCACCATGGCTGTTTCAACCGAGAGTGACCTTTCTAAAATGCTGACAGTCCACTGGTGTCATACTGTGATAATCTCCAGTGGTCTCCACCACTGATCAGATTGTCACATACTGTCAAATACAGCAACTGACAGGCCCTTGGAGTAAATATCTGCAGCTTCCACCAGACCTCCACTAGGCCAAGCATCTGGCATGCTAGGTTCATAATGAGTAGATAGGACACTCTAAATAAAATTTTTTAAAAAATCATTTGAAATGCTTAAGAAACCAATTTTGAAGTGCAGATTCATGATTTGGATTCTTCTAATGTAAACTACACCTATGACACAAACTGACTATATCTGGGGCATAGATAAAAGTTAAATATGCTTAGAAATGCACAATGAGTAAAAGAGTATCTCATCTGATAAGTTGGCGTTAGATCATCATAGGTTGTCCATAAGCTTTTTTTGGAAGAATAATAATTATATTTAGCTTCCTTTGAAAGCAAAACAGCCCTACTTCCTCACAAAGTTTATGTGAAGAATTCTGAAATCCATGTGAAAATATTTTGGTTTTTTTTTTGGGGGGGGTTCGGTTTTTAAAGATTTTATTTATTTATTCACGAAAGACACACAGGAGAAAGGCAGAGACACAGGTAGAGGGAGAAGCAGGCTCCACGCAGGGAGCCCAACTCCGGACTTGATCCCAGGTCTCCAGGATCATGTCCTGGGCTGAAGGCGGCGCTAAACCGCTGAGTCACCCGGGCTGCCCATGAAAATATTTTGTAAATAATATCTTCTCTAAATGCAATCACAGGTAACCTTGTTTGTTTCCCTTTAAATAAATGCCTTGAATGTTAATAACTTAGAATGTAGCTATTATGGTCATCCAAAATATTACTTACTTGGCAAGTTCCTTCAAACTATTTTCTGAATAAATATTTGACAGGAGCAAAGAGTTTTAACCTTAACCTATCATCATTCCTATGTGGAGAGAGAGATTGAATGCCAAGTTTCTTGAATCTCTAAGCCTCAAAAATCTAAATAATACAGTCTGTTTCAAGAGGAGAAATAAGTATCTTAAAAGAATAACTTGTTTACCAAATTTTATTTAAATGTTCAGGTAATTAGCAATGCTTTTTTATAATCTTGATTTTAACAACTATTACTACTAATAATAAATATTCTTTTTTAATAGTAAATATCTTAATAGCCAAATAAATAAAATCATTCTATACAGCAAACGAAAGCATTTGTATATATGAGGTATGCCTGGCTGTTAGCTCAGTCAGTAGAACATGCAACTTGATTTCAGAGTCCTGAGTTTGAGTCCCACCTTGGGTTTAGAGATTACTTTTAAAAAAAATTTTTTTAATGGTATATATGAGATACGTAGCAACTATTTGATGCATTTTCATCTAAAATGAAATTATTTGAAAGCTCACAGCACCTCAACACTTTTTCATTGTAAAAATCTTGTGGAGCCTGTAAAAATACTTCTAGCTACACACACATACATACATTCATATGTACATATGAGTATGTATATATATGTGTGTAAACATATATATACATGATACAATATTTAAGCCAGGTTCATAAGATATGCTACAATCTTCTATCCAAAGCATAGGAATATAAATACTTTTCCCACTAATTTTTAGGGAAAGCAATGTTCTTTTTGAAACAGCCCCTCAGCATCTTCCTAATTTTTGGAATAAAGACCTATTGTTACTTGCCCTGCAAAAAGAAACACTTATCTATTTCCACCACCAAAGTTAAAAGTAATATCAAATTCACATGTTGCACATCTTTCATCAAAGTAGGTAAAAAATTTAGATCCAAAAGTACCATGGGGAACTTGCAACAATGGCAGAATGAAGATGTCAGCAAATCCTCTCTCCAAAACCAGCGATAAAACCGGGTAAAAATATCCAAAACTACCATTTTAAGACTGTAGAATAATCAAAGACCAACAACAAATTGACAAGTGTCTATTCATGAAAAACTATTACACTTCAAATAAGAACACGAGGTTGGTGGCACCTCCTGTGGAAATCAAGGAAATAAAAAACAAAATCAAAAGAGAAAAATCAATAAAATCAAAAGATTTTGTTTCTTTGAAAACTTCAACCAAACTGATAAACCATTAGCTATTCTGACTCAGAAAAGAGAAGACACAAATTTTCAAAGAATGAAACAAAAGACATCACAACTAAATTTACAGATATCAAGAGGATTATAAAAGAATATCTTGAACAACTAATTGTATGCTAACAAATTAGACAATTTAGACAAAATAACAAATTCCTAGAGAGACACAAAGTACCCAAGCAGACTCATGAGGAAATAAAAAATCTGAAAAGATCTATAACAAGTAAAGGAACTAAATTATTAATTAAAAATCTTCCCAGAGAGGAAAACCCAAGCCTATATGGCTTCATAGATAAATTATATCAAATGCTTCAGAAAGAAATAATACCAACCCTACACAGTGATATAGAGACTACCAGGAGGGATTACTGAGATATTTTCATTCATGAAATGAATCTTCATTTAAAGCAGGAAACTCGGGGACACCTGGCTGGCTCAGTCAATAGAGCATGTGACTTGATCTCAAGGTCATGAGTTCCATCCCCATGTTGGTGTGGAGCCTACTTACAAATAGATGGATGGAGAAACAGCTGGATCAATCAATCAATAGATTGATAGATAAATAAAAAATAGGGAACCAAAACTGGCCTAGCAACGATGGAAAAAATTTCGAAAATACTTTTATCATAAGACACTGCCTTGAATGTTGTTAATATTTTACCAAAACCTTTTTTATTTACATGCTGGAGTTCGCAAGGTTAGCCATTACAGAATTCTTAACTGAGCACAGAAAGTCTGAGTAACAAAGTTCTGCATAGCACTAACAAAACAAAAGGCAATTTAAGGTGGGCTTGTCTTATGAGGCATTTCCTCAAAGATCTGATTTATCCCTCTTCTCAAGCTCATTAACTTTAAGCTCCTTAACTTTAAAATTAACACTGTAACCTCCTTAAACTGTTAACACTAGTACAGCTTTTATCAGGTGGGGCATGTAGTATATTGTTGGAAACTCCAGTCAGTTTAAGGATACCAATAACAAGTCTACAAAAAGATATGGAACCCCAGGAAGGGTCTTAGCTGTCATGTAAAGCATCAGTACTTACACTTTACAAAGAGGTTAAGTGACTCAAGTAAATCTCAAAAACAGCCAGGGACAAGATTCGTCCTTTAAAGTCTATATTCCAGCATTGCTATAAGAAATCAGCTCAACCTTCCTTGTCACCATTCTTTCTCCTCCATGGGAAGTACTAGCTTTATCATTCCATACTTACTAACACATATTGCTTGCCATACATGGAGGCACCACTAAAATGAGTAAGAAATTGCCCTTGCCATCAACATTTTCAGTATAGGATAAAGGATAAGACAATCGTAAATACAAAGTAGATGAAATATCAGAAAGAAAATACAAAGTTCAGAAAAAGGAATGTGTTCACATTGGCTTCAGTGACTAAGAACAGCTTAAGGGAGGGGTAATATTTGAGATAAGGCTTGAAACAATAAATAGGATCTTGACAGTAAAAAATAAGAGAAGGACATCTCAGTCTGACTAAAGCATAGAGTTCAGGTGTTGGGAACCTTTTCTGCCCTAATATGGTCTATAGCCATTTCCTTTGCAAGCCCCTGCCCTAATATGGTCTATGGCCATTTCCTTTGCAAGCCCACGGTATCTACTCCCATGGGCACACCTGAAAGCATAGATAAAATAGGCTGTCTGCCGTATACAATTCCCAATGACCCCCATCCCCAACAACCACCACTTCTAGGAACACATATTAGAATGTAAATAAGTGAGAATGATCTTATAAGAGATAATCTTCAATCTGCTTTAATTTTTAAAAGAAAATCACTTGCTGGGGCACCTGGGTGGCTCAGTAGGTTGGGTGTTTTGACTCTTGATATCTACTCAGGTCATGATCTCAGGGTCTTAGGATCAAGCAACACATAGGTTCCACGCTCAACAAGGAGTCTGCTCGAGAATTTTCTCTCTCCTTCCCCCCTGCCCCTTTCCCCATTCTCTCTTTCTACAAATAAATAAACAATTCCTTTTAAAAAATGAAAATCACTTGCTAAATTTAATACAGTTTTTAGTCAAAAATTGCTTGCTATACACCCCACAATGGAGGGCAATAACAGATTAAGAACTACCAATGAGACGGGAAGTAAAGGTGAGAAACATGGGCCAAAACTATCCCTGAGTGATCTGGAATACAAACCAAGGTATTTAAACAGTGAAGAAAAATGATTCAGGCTGCATTTGGGAAGGTTACTCTGGAAGTGTGGAGAAAGGGATAGCAGTTAGGAAGTTATTGCAAAAGTCCCAGTTACTTAGGGGAAATAGAAGTCTAGATGAAGATGATACTGGAAAAAAGTGATGGAATTGAGAAATGTGACAAATATAGATGATAAGCTTTGTGAGGTCAGCGGTCTAACTTGTCACCTCTGTACCTCTAGTGGTCTTTAGTTCCATAACTATTTGTTGAATGGATAAATAAGATCTTGGTGGCAAGGCAGTCATGCTATAGTGGTGCAGCCAGACTGCCTGAGTTCAAATGAAGCTCTTCAATTTACTACTTCTGTGACCGTGGGTTAGTTACTTGAGCTCTCTATGCCTCAGCCTTTTATTTAGTCTATTAAATGGAGCAAATAATAGTTCCTAGATCATAAGTTAGTTTTGAGGATTAAATAAGGTGAAGTGCTTAGAAGAATACACGATACATGTATCTGCCACATGAAAGTCGCTCTTATTTTTATTGGTAAAACACTGTATCTTTAACAGAACTTCAGAAGTGAGAAAAACAGCCTTGGGGTAAGAGGAAGAGTAATCAATAGTAAGAAGAGTGTTTAATTTGGCATTTAGGGAGGTACCAAAGAGTGGGGCTTGGGGACTTGGGAAAAAGGGTTAGACTTAGAAATCTGACTCTTGCCACTTCTTCGTGCTCCCCGCAGTCCTCCCATCTCCCACCAAGATCCTGTCACACTAGCCTCTTTCAGATCCTCCAACAGGTCAGGGTTTTCCAACCTCAGGACTTTCCCACTGCTATTCCCTCAGTGTGGAAGGGCTTAGAACCTAGACTTAACAAATATTTAATGATTCAATAGAATTTGTCCCACTTTTAAAAATTAAATCACTAGGAATATCTGAGACTGTCATGTAAGAAAGCATGATGGGAGGAAAAAAAGGTTTGAGCACAAAAAAGAGGTGGCAACAATTACAAAGGAGTATCAGGGAGGCAACCGGAACAAAGTTGTAAGGACATGGGTAATGCCCTAAGTGCTCAGAGGAGGATAGGACGGTGAGGACTGAAAGATCACTGGATGCGGCAATCATTTCAGAAAAGAACTCTTGAGAAAGTAATTTTCCAAACAGTTGTGAGAGGATGGGGGCAGGTCAGATAAAATAAATCAACTAATAAAAACTAATTTACCGGGCAGCCTGGGTGGCGCAGCAGTTTAGTGCCTGCCTTCAGCCCTGGGCCTGATCCTGGAGACCCGAATCTAGTCCCACGTTGGGCTCCCTGCGTGGAGCTTGCTTCTCCCTCTGCCTCTCTCTCTCTGTGTCTCTCATGAATAAATGTATTTAAAAAAAAAAAAAACTAATTTACCAAAAACGTGTAAGGAAGAGAAGCAGAGTCCAGGGAAGGTGACCTGTAGAAACAAACTCGGGAGTTTGTGGGGTTTTGGTGTTTGTTGTTTTCGAGGCAAATGACTAATGCAAACGGGAGATAAAAACACGAGGCTAGATCTTGGGAGACGTTGTACATCTGTTTGTACAGTGCTTCTGGCACTTATTGCCTCGCCCCCAGCTCCCTAATGATACAGCCCCTAACTTGGTGGTTCTCAAAGTGTAGACCAGCTTCATCAGCATCACATGGAACTCGCTGTTAAAGTCCCACTACAGGGACGCCTGGGCTGCTCAGCGGTTGGGTGTCTGCCTCTGGCTCAGGACGGGGTCCTGGCGTCGAGTCCCACGTTGGGCTCCCTGCAGGGAGCCTGCTCCTCCCTCTGCCTGTGTCTCTGCCATTCTCTCTGTCATGAATAAATAAATAAAATCTCAAAAAAATAATAAAATAAAAATAAAGCCCCACCACAGATCTACATCTTCTGTGCTGGGGATCTGACCCGGGAAGCCGTGTTTTCAAAAGTCCTGGGGGGGGGGGGGGTCTGACGCTCTCCAGGTGCCCGAAAGCACGACACTCAGCAGAAAACGACAAAGGCCGCCGCCAGGAGCGGAGGCCGCAGGAGGAGGGCAGGGTTTTCTTCGGAAGCCCTCCGTCAGGCCCTCCCTCGCTCCTGGGAGCCGCGGGGCACGGCCCACCCGGCCAGCACCGCCGAGCGAACGCCATCGACGCCCGCGGGCGCGGAGGTCAGCGGGGTCAGCGGAGGTCAGCAGAGCTCAGCGGAGCAGCCCCAGGCCGGACTCCGCCACTGCCCGGGACCGGTCCGAGCGCGCGCGGCCCCCGGGCTCCACTTCCGACTCGAGGGGGAGGGGCTCCGGGCGGACGCGCCCAAGTGCATCGGGCCCGGCGGGGGGGCGCCGGGGTGTCTGCTCCCGCAGCCGCTCCAAGTGCTAAGAGGGCCGCATGGGGCGGAGACGGAAGAAAGACCGGCTCGTCCAGGATAAGCTCCCGGAAAGCCTGGAACCCAAGAAAGGCGCAGAGAAGCCTCGAAACCCCCGCTCCATCCCCTTGCCCGCTTTCCCACCCCCGAGCCCCAAGGAATGCGCGAGGCGGAGGCTCAAGGCCGCGACCGCGAGGGACGCGGGGGTGGACGCCCCGAGGAAGAAATCTCGCGATAGGAGGCTGGCCGGGACGGGGGTGACACCTCTTCCCTCCTCCTCGCGTTAGTTCCGGTCGCAGAGGAGACACCGCTGCAGTTGCCGCCACATCGGGGATTTCTGGCTCTTTTCTCTTCGCCTTAAATTCGGTGAGGCGCGACGCCCGCTTGTCCCTGGCCGCGGCCGGGGCCCCTCGGCGGCGGCCCGGGGCGGGCGGTGGGGCGGGGGCCAGCGGAGGCCGCCGCAGGAGGCCAGGCCGGATGCGGGGCCTGGATTCGAGCCGCCGCCGCCGCCGCCGCCTCAGCAGGGAGGTCGACGGGTTGCGGCCCGGAGCGGAACGGGGGGCCAGGCTGTGCGCCGCGGCGCCTGGGACCGCGCCCGCCCCGGCTGCCGCCCTGCGCGGCCTGGGTAACAAAGCCGCTGCGGCCTCTGTTGGGTGATGTACGCGTGGGGGGTCCTGGCGGGCGGGGCGGAGGCGCCGCCACCACCTCTGCGGCCGCCTCCGCCGCCGCTGCTTTCGCTGGAGGGCGGGCGGATGTACGGGGCGGCCGGGCCCCCGGCGCGGAGCGCCTCGGCGCCTGTGGTGCGCGCGTTGCGGCGGCCGCCACCGCCAGCAACCGGGTCAGTGGGGAAGGGGCCGCGGGCGGGGAGCAGCCCCTACGGCGGCCCGCGGTGGCCACGGGGGCCGGGGTGGGGGCGGATTATCGCGTTCGCGCGGCCGGCGCGGGAAGGGCGTGGAGGGAGAGACACGTGCCCGGGGAGGAGACGTGGGCCGCGGGGCCCGGGCACAGGAGGCTGGGCCTGCCGTCCGCTCGCCGTGCGCGCCGGAGTGCCGCGGGCGGCCGCTGCGGGGCCCTCTGGGGGACCGACTCCGCTTCTGACGGGGTCTGGAAACTGACGTGCACGGGCTGGATCCCTCCTGACCGTGGTGGTCGTCTCCTTTAGCCTTCCCGGATGCTTAGAGGTAGGGGACTCTGCCGGGGACTCCATAGAGGAGGAAGGAGGAAAGCCAACAATTGTGTTTGTGATGGGTGATTTGCCACCAGCCACTACGGGGCTGTAAGGTCCTCTAAAAGTGCACAATCACATTCCACCTCTCTAAAGGGTTTCTCGTAGGGGAGAAATGCAGCGTTCGAGGTTACAGATCATCCAGGCCGAGGTGATTCATGGTAGTGCCCGGCTGAATGTGTGTGATGTTTGACTTCTCTCTGTGAGCAGACCAAGGTTCGATGCTTTGTTTTTAAAAATCAATGTTCCGGCACCGATATTTTTAAAGCTCTGTTTGTCTTTTCTTAGGGTGTCTTTTATGAATAATCAAAAGCAGCAAAAGCCAACGCTATCAGGCCAGCGTTTTAAAACTAGAAAAAGAGGTAAATATTTATGTTTTAATCTCTCTCTTCAAACTCCCGGAATAACTTTTACATGTTGGTTTCTCTGGGGGCACAGCTGCTTAATAGTAAATTGTAAGAGAAAATACCAGAAAGGAACTTGAATTTCTACCTGACTGCCATTTTAGATGTACCCTTAGTATTTCTGTTTTTTAAGCTTTTAGTTTTTAGTATCAACATATATATCTCCTTTTTTAAGATTTTATTTATTTATTCATGAGAGACTCAGAGAGAGGGAGTGAGAGGCAGAGGGAGAAGTAGGCTCCATGCAGGGAGCCCAACGCAGGACTCGATCCCAGGGCCCTAGGATCCCACCCTGGGCTGAAGGTGGCGCTAAACCGCTGAGCCACCGGGGCTGCCCAACATATATATCTCTATGCAGGTTACTGAATGGTCTTTTTATTGTGAGAATAAGGTACATTTCTTTTAAATATGGAGTGCATTTTCACTAGATAAATTTTATCCAAGCAGGCTTTTGCTTGAGGGGAAAAAGTCAACTTATGAAAGGAGAGCTCCTGACATGATTGCTGATTTCTCCCAAACTTTGTGAAGGTTTGTGAGAGAAAAACCAGGCTTCATGCATGGAAGTTAATTATGGAACAGAGTTCACGTTGTATTGCCTTTTGAAGTTCTATATTTCTCAAAGACTGAAAAAAGTACTAGAATGTTATTAACTGTTTCTCTTAGTGGATGGTTAGGTGAATATTAAATTCTGTAGCAAGGCACTATACTAGTGATACAAAGTTAAATGAGCTATGATCTCAGGTATATTTTGCATTAGGCTTAATGCTTTCCCCAAAATCTTTTGATGTTATTGCTCAAAAACCTATTGACCTTATTTTACAGGAAATTTTGAGGAAACTGGGTCAGCTACTGGTTATAAATTGTATTTTTCTACCCTGGCTAACACAGTTTGAGATACATGTTACAGAATCTTGTAATCCCTGATCATAGACTGTCCTCTTAACAGTGGGGAGGCTGAAGAGTGATTAGATTCTAGTCTTTGCAGATTTCTTTAGATTTAACCTGGTAAATTTTCTCAAGAGGAGGAACAGAAGTTGGAAACCAAAGCAATTCAGCAGTAATGGAGGAAAGCCTGTATTCTCTTGAGTATGTGGTAGTATCAAGTAGTTTTATTGTTATTAGCATCAAGAAGAGCTGCCACTTACCCAGTTCCAGATTGAGATCACTCATGCCCTCCTAGTTCTTTTTTTTTTTTTTTTTTAAAGATTTTATTTATTTATTCATGAGAGACACACAGAGAGAGGCAGAGGCACAGGCAGAGGGAGAAGCAGGCTCCATGCAGGGAGCCCGATGTGGGACTCGATCCTGGGTCTCCAGGATCACACCCTGGGCTGAAGGCAGCGTTAAACCGCTGAGCCATCAGGGCTGCCCGCCCTCCTAGTTCTTGATGAAGAACTAGGTGCTGGGTAGCATGAACAATTAATTGGAATTTGCCTGAAACTGAAGATAGTTCCCAGGACATAGGCTATTCAGTGCTAAAACAGGGCAGAGTTGGTCACTCTAGTGCTGTGTGAAAAAGAAGATAGCATCTAACCTAGAGAGGGAGGTCAAACCGTATCATGGAGTGTGTGATGGCAACCCAGTAAAGGCTGGGTATGCACCTAAGGCCCTGTTAAGTATCAGATGAATGATTTAAACAAACATAGAAAGTGTTATGGGCATTTAAAGAAAAGAATAAAGAGTTCCAGTGTTTGGGCAAAATTTCACCCAATAATGAAGTTTACCTGAAATTTAGACAATGTCCTAAATTTCAGAAAAGCCCAGGGGTGATAGAAGAGCATTCAGGATAGAAATATTCTCCTGGCAGTAGGAACATACTAGCTCGTTTAACTTACCACTTATGAGACTTGTGTGAAAAAATAGTGGAAGAAAAGCCACACAATTCTTGTGACTAGGCTGTCATGCCTTGCATTTGCAGAGTGTATGTTTAGTCTTTTTTCTTGTGTTTGTATTTTCCAGCTGTTGAAATAAATAAGATTGTGCTAAACGCGGTTAATTTATTCAGTATAAAAGTATCACTTTTCATAAGGTGATAGTTTCTTGGTATTTTGGTAAGCCATTTAAATGTTGTGGGGTTTCTCCCTCCCCCCCCCCCAGATGAAAAAGAGAGGTTTGACCCTACTCAGTTTCAAGACTGTATTATTCAAGGCTTAACTGAAACTGGTACTGATTTGGAAGCAGTAGCAAAGTTTCTTGATGCTTCTGGAGCAAAACTTGATTACCGCCGATATGCAGAAACACTCTTTGACATTCTGGTGGCCGGCGGAATGCTGGGTAAGTGTCTGGGTTTTGTGGGAAGTGTTATGTATAGAGTTTATGTGGAATCCAGAATACGAACTATTTGAGAATCCTCTCAAATTGGGGTGGCTTTGTTTTTGGCTTTTTACCTCCTTATAATTTTTCCATTTTTTTTTTCCTCCCAGATTTTAGTAACGTAGCAAACTATTTCATAATCTAGCAAATTATAAAGCCTTGTCTAGCTTTATAGTTGAAATCTTCTACAAAGCCATAACATTTCAGGATGACTTTTCTGATTCTTGTGTCCTTATTGCATCCCCGATCAATAATTTTTCCAGCCTATGTTTGAACACACCCTGTGTTTGAACACTCTGAGTTAATGGAGAAACCCTTACCTCTTCTGTCTTACGAAATACTTTTTTTTGTATGCTTGAGGACTATTCCTGCACTCTTCAGTACATTAGCCACTACCCGCATGTGGCTATTGATCGCTTGGAAAGTGGGTAATCGAAATTGAGGGTTCTATAAGCATCAAATACACATTGGATTTTAAAGACTTACTATAAAAAAGAACATAAGACCTCTCAATAATATTTTGAATACTGAAATGTTTAAATCAATATTTTTGATATGTTGGGTTAGAGTATATTAAAATTACACCTTTAATAAAGTTACTAGGCATGAAATTAAATCATGCGACTCATGTGTTTCTGTCATGCAGCACTGCTCTAACTTACTCCTACCTCCACCCTTAGCAGCTCAGGATATCTTAAGAGAATATGCCATTTAGCTATATATCTTCAAATGATGATGGTAATTTCATTTCCATAGCTCTTTAAGATATTTCAAAATGTTTTCACGGTGATACTATATTGACCCTCACAAACAGGCTGATAGAGTCAGAACTCAATTTGTAAGCCTGTAGGGTGGAGGCTTAGAGAGGCATTGGTGACTTACATGAAGTCAAATAATTACTCTGGTGGAACCAAGAAACTTAGGTTCATATTGTTCTAATGCTTAATCAAATGAGTATTTCTTCACTGTATCATCATTTTGTAGTAAGAAATATCCATTTTCTTTTTTTTTTCTTTTTTTAGATTTTATTTAATTATTTGAGAGAGAGCAGAAGTAGGGGGGAGGGGAAGAGGCAGGCTCCCCACTGAGTAGGGGACCCCAATGTAGGACTCCATAGGACTCCACTCGATCCTGGGATCATGACCTGAGCTGAAGGCAGATGCTTAACCAACTAAGCCACCCAGGTGCCCAGAAATAATCCATTTTCTTTCTTTCTTTCTTCCTTTCCTCCTTTCTTCCTTTCTTCCTTGATGAGAGAGAGAGTGGCAGAGATCTAGGCAGAGGGAGAAGCAGGTTTCCTGTAAGGAGCCCAGTGTGGGACTCCATCCCAGGAACCTGGGATCACACCCTGAGCCAAAGGCAGGTGCTCAACCACTGAGCCACAATTCTTTTTAACACTTTTACTAAAGAAATTTTCAGAGCTGTCCTAGAGAGAATACTATAATGAATTTCTGGTCTATTACCTGACTTTAGTAATTGTTAACAGTCATACTCTTGCTGTGTCCCAACTGACTTTGCCCCCCTCCCCAATATTTCAAAGTATATATCAAACATCACTTTATCCATAAATACTTACAAATATATGTAAAAGATATAGTTTCTATCTTGTAGGCTTTTACAGTCCAGTCTCTCTGGCAACTTGAAGGGTTTTCTCTACGGGAAGTTACATTATCAAAACCAACTTAGAACATCTCTGCTTGAGTGACAAATTTGATACTGTTGGATGGTTAATGCTACAAGTTTAATTGGGTTGCTAAAGGAGGTTGATTCCCTTAAATTGTTTCACTTTTTATGCATATTGAACCAACCATGTTCCTACTGAGATACTGACTGCTTTCAGATCATCTTTTAGAATTTTTGTCATTTTATTTTATAATGGGAATCCTTCCAGAAAGTGAGATTGAAACAATTGCTAATTGCAAATGAAAGTCACTGCAAATTTTTTGTAATATATACCTTAGCCCCAGGTGGTACACTGGCAGATGACATGATGCGTACAGATGTCTGTGTGTTCGCAGCACAAGAAGACCTAGAGACCATGCAAGCATTTGCTCAGGTAAATGAAATTTTATGTATTTATTGCAGTTAGCTATTATCTATCTGAATGGGAATAGTCTACTTTTAAGAGGTTGAAAATAGGTTTGAAGGAATTTGAACTGAAGGTTTAGAGATACTCTTTGTTGCAATCTAATAAAATATGTTAAGGAAAACAAAGCAGAAAAGATTGAATCATTTTATTTATTTGAGAGCACATGAGAGACGATGAGCAGAGGAGGGAACAGAGTGACAAGGGGGTCTTGATCCCAGGACCCTGACTTGAGATCATGACCAGAGCCAAAGTCAGACACCTAAATGACTGAGCCACCCAGGCACCCTGCATATAACATTTTTTTTTTTTTGCATATAACTTTTTAAAGAAGAATGGGTTATAGGCAGATTAGCTTTCCAATCAAAATTTCATTTGAAGGTTTCATACATAGTTAAGTTTCTGTTATCGCAAGCAAATAATTCAAGTGTATCTAGCCTAGAGATTTGTTATCTGTGTCATTAGGAAAGTAGAATTATATTCTGTGATCTTACTCTGTTAATATCCTACAAATGGTTAGATGACTTGTGTTTAAGCAATAATTAGTCCTTGCTTTAATATTTAGCAATAAAAATCTATTGTGGGGTGGCTTAAGTGTTGTTAGATCAGCATACTGTAGAGTTTGAGAGTTGACAGTCTCTTGTAACCTCTTCTCTTCAGTGGAAGGTTTACTTCTTCGATGTTCTAAAGATTCTATGAGATACTCAAATCTTTCAGGAATCTGACATGTATAAATACGAAATTATCATTAAGTTCCTTCACTGTTCTTCATAGGTTTTTAACAAGTTAATCAGGCGCTACAAATACCTGGAGAAAGGTTTTGAAGATGAAGTAAAAAAGGTATGAAGAACAGCATGCTTTGTGGAAACACAGGTTGGGGTCAAAGAGGAGAATGTTGTATCTTAGTCCTGTCACAGATTTGAAATGATTAGCTATTTTAGGCCTGAAATGTAGTTTGGGGTGTATCATTTAGTTTAATTTGCTATACACTGTTTCCTTAGCTTTGTGTCCAAGCAAGTGGCAAAAGGTGTTAAAGATCAAAATGGAGTTTGTTCAAGATAGGGGATAGAGAATCAGAGCTAAGCATATTGTGAAAGAAATTTAGCACACTTGCTGTTGGAGTCTTAGTTATTCTATATATAGGCAGACCAAAAAATCTAGTAATGTTAATAGTAACATCACGTTTCAGGTACTATTGTAATTATTAACTCATTTAATACTCCAACTCTGTGAGGCAAGTTTTATTATCCACATTTACTTATGAGGAAACTGAGCCACAGAGGTTAAGTAACTTGCCCACGATCACTCAGCCAGTATTACAACTGAGATAAAAATTTGAATGGTTAGACCCCAGAGCCCCTACTTTTAACCACTGTAGTTTGTCTTACTACTTCTTTATATATAATGCAATTGCTCTTTTAACCTTTAACTGTTTACTTTTATAGCTGCTGCTGTTCTTAAAGGGTTTTTCAGAGTCGGAGAGGAACAAGCTGGCTATGTTGACTGGTGTTCTTCTGGCTAATGGAACACTTAATGCATCCATTCTTAATAGCCTTTATAATGAGAATTTGGTTAAAGAAGGTAATCAATCTTTGGTAACGAATTCTCTTTGGTTAGCTGAGAGTGGGGATAGATAAGAGCATGAAAGATGAACTGATAGAAAAGCTAGGATGTTGTTCATGTAGATTTGACTTGTATAATTGTCTTCGTTTTTTTAACCATCCTTAATTCTAATAAAATTCACTAGGTATTTCATGTATATCTTTGGCTATCTTTAAGCATATAGCAAATGTCCAAAGTTCAAACAAAATGTGGTTATACATAAAAAAGAGAAATGCCAGGGAAACCCAAAAAGATTAATTCCAGTTGGGGGACATGTTAAGCCAAAAAGAAAATAAGGTGTCCCTCTTGTAATTTTCATAGTTAAATAATTTGTTACACTTAAAAAACTAACTTTTTTTAAAAAAAAGTAGTAAGTACTTAATGTGCCATATTTCTCACAGCCATCCTCTGAAGTGTCAGAACTGTTACTTTTCATTTCACACATTCAAAAGGAGTTTAATCACTATAAAAATATATAACTAGCCAATGATCGAGAAATTGGAGTGAAATGGTAAGCAGCTTAGTGGCTGAAGGAAGTTAGGGATAAAATGAATAATTCTGTGCGTTGATATGAAGAGATACAGTTGTTGAAATCCGCTTTTGTTAAGTAAGCTCTTTTGTTCTACAGGGGTTTCAGCAGCTTTTGCTGTAAAGCTCTTTAAATCATGGATAAATGAAAAAGATATCAATGCAGTAGCTGCAAGTCTTCGGAAAGTCAGCATGGATAACAGACTGATGGTTTGTAACTTGTTTCATTCTTGCCAACACTTAAAGTGTAATAAGGGAATTTTCTCATTTCTAGTCTGTGAAAAGAGGAAGTGTTTTTCTTGGTACGATTAAAGACCATTTAACCAGATTAAGTTCTCCTTTCAGGAACTTTTTCCTGCCAATAAACAAAGCGTTGAACACTTCACAAAGTATTTTACTGAGGCAGGCTTGAAAGAACTTTCAGAATATGTTCGGAATCAACAAACCATAGGAGCTCGAAAGGAACTCCAGAAAGAACTTCAAGAACAGATGTCCCGTGGTGATCCATTTAAGGATGTAAGATACTTTTGTTTAGACCATCTTTATGGTTTCTTTCTGGTGAAGAAAATAAACATTTTCTTGAGGCTTTAAAGTATTTCACCAGAGTGTTTTTTTAATTACTAGCTATAAAATGTTATGTTGGGGCCTTTCATCAGTCTTTTTCATATTTTATATTTAGTGCTTTACTAGTGCCCAGAAATTTCAATACTTGGGGATTTTGTAGGGTGCAAGCCAATAGGTAGATCATGTATTTCCATCTCCGTTCTTTCCTAGGCAGTTTGTCTATGTGTAAATTAAGGTTTGGACTTGAGGTCCATCTTTTCCAGTTTTAAAAGTTCTCTGACTATATGTGGTACACGTGTGGTCAATGCCAGTTGTGTGGAAAGGTGTTTTTATTTATTCATAAAAGGTCTGAGTTTGGTGTGTGGAAAGGTGTTTTTATTTATTCATAAAAGGTCTGAGTTTGGTGTGTAGAGTGTACATATCAAAATTGATTTCTTTTACTAAATTTGGGTTCTTTTTGCAGATAATTTTGTATGTCAAGGAGGAGATGAAAAAAAACAACATCCCAGAACCCGTTGTCATTGGAATAGTCTGGTCCAGCGTAATGAGCACCGTGGAATGGAACAAAAAGGAGGAGCTTGTAGCAGAGCAAGCCATCAAGCACTTGAAGGTATTAGAATTATGCCTTTGCAAAACATTATCTGCTTTTAAGTGGGGATAAGTGAGCTGTTGCTGTACTTAGAGGATGTATCATATCCTGTGGTTCCTGGGAATAACCACTAGTGAGTCGACAGAGAACTATTTGTGGCAGTTCTCAACTTTTTAAAATTTATTTAAATTCAGTTAATTAACATGTAATATATTGCTGGTTTCAGAGGTAGAGGTCAATAATAACACCCAATGCTCATTACATTGTGTGCCCTCCTCAGTGCCCATCACCCAGTTACCCCCCACCCCCTCCCCTCTAGCAACCCTCCGTGTGTTTTCTCTGATTGTCTTATGGATGACTCCCTCTGATTTCTTCATTTTTCCTTTCTTCACGTATGAGTGAGATCATATGGTGATTGTCTTTCTCTGATTAACTTATTTCTCTTAGCATAATTTCCTCTAAGAACTTGGTAATCTTTTAAAAAGTCTGACTTTTCTTTGGTTCACAAGTTAAAAACAAATACATGTTTAAAATTAGCATAAGCCTGCGATTTGGTGTTTGCTTTTGAAGGGAATATTGGAAAATAAGAGCACTCCTTTTTTATCTTCTAAATTATTAACATTGTATTGACAGTTGTCTGGATTCCTTGGTGCCGTATTGTTTATTTGACTTAGATGCTTTGTAGATTCTTCTCATTTATTTAATAACTTAATTTATTTATTAAGTTTCCACTACACAGAATATAATTCATAGTGATTTTAAAAGATGTTATTTTCTATATTTTAGGAATTTTGAAATGAAGGGTTATTATAAAAAATGACAAAGTTTTTTTCTCCTTTCCCTTTAAAAGCAATACAGCCCTCTACTTGCTGCCTTTACTACTCAAGGTCAGTCTGAGCTGACTCTGTTATTGAAGATTCAGGAGTATTGCTATGACAACATTCATTTCATGAAAGCCTTCCAGAAAATAGTGGTGCTTTTTTATAAAGGTAATTTAAATTTTGAATTTTGTGATTAAAAATTCTAGGGGTGCCTGGGTGGCGTAGTCAGTTAAGTGTCTGACTTTGGCTCCAGTCATGAGCTCAGAGTTCTGGGATCAAGCCCCACATGGGGCTCCATGCTCAGCAGGGAGTCCACTTCTCCATCTCCCTCTCCCCTACCCCATGCTTACGTGTGAGCTCTCTTTTTCTCTCGCAGCTAAATAAAATATTTTTTAAAAAATCCTAGAATACTCCTTTTAATTCCAATGAGTAGTTGTCTGAATATCAGCTCCATAAAATATTTTACTGTAATCATAGGATGAAATTGGGTACTTTTTTAGTGCATTAATAGCATAACATCTCTAAACCTCTTTAATAAGTTAAAACCTAAAACCTTGATGCAGCCTCAAACTTCACCTTTCCTTCTCTACCAGTTCTCTTTCTCAGACACACTCCACATCTCTCTAGTCTTTGGCCCATGAGAGATTGACTTTCCTTCACCCTACCCCATTATCCACTATAGACTTTTACTTGTCTTGGAAGATCAGTTCAAAATGTTATTCCCTTTTTCAGCAACTGGTCTAAAGTGGTTAATAAAGATAAGAACTTTGTTGGGAGAGAGTCCTTTGCAATATTTAGTTTACTATGGTTGTTGATAATGTGTTCTTCAGTTCTACATAAATCAGACCAGCTTTGGTCCAAGTAAGTACAGTTAGTGTGCACATGTATTTCCATGACCTAGTTTTTATAAATGATTTTGTTGGTTCCTATATTCTAAACTTAGAATAGAAGCCTATATCCCCAGGGCACCTGGGTGGAAAAAGCCTATATCCCCATTCCCCCCTGCCCCCCAATTTTTTTTTAAATATTCATGAGACACAGAGGCAGAGACACAGGCAGAGGGAGAAGCAGCCTTCCCCACCGGGAGCCCGATGCAGAACCAGATCCCGGATCCCAGGATCAGGCCCCTGAGCCAAAGGCAGATGCTCAACCACTGAGCCACCCAGGTGTCTCATAGAAACCTTTATTTAACTAATTTTTCAGTATAGATTTGTAAGTACATGGGCTTTTTTTTTTGTTTTTAGTAAAACCATAGTACCATTTTCACACCTAAAAAATTTAATCAGTCAAATATCCCTGATCATTTGTCAGAAGGTTTCTCAGTCTTGGCACTACTAATATTTTGGGCCATTTAACTCTGGTTGGTAACAATCCTATTACTATAGAGTATTCGGTAGCATCCCTCCCCAGTGTAACAACCAAGAATGTCTCTGAACACTGTCTAATGTCCCAGTGGAGGAGGGTGTAAATTGCCTTCAGTTGAGAGAATCACTGGTGGTTTAGTAAGTTTTTCCTAGTTGTAGGTTCATATATGAGCAACAAGTTGATAAAACATTTCTTATTATAAGGCTCTTAATTTTATCTTTCCTATTTTTCTTTAAAAATTGAAGAAACCAATTGGGCCATTTTGAATACAATAGTTTTTACTTAACTTTTCAGTGGGCTCTTTTCTGCCGTGCAGGCATCTGCACTTTAGATGGTTTCTGACTGCCTGAAAACTCCCAAATGTAATGATTGCTCTCTTTATAGCTGAAGTCCTGAGTGAAGAGCCCATTCTGAAGTGGTATAAAGATGCACATGTTGCCAAGGGGAAAAGTGTCTTCCTTGAGCAAATGAAAAAGTTTGTAGAGTGGCTCAAAAATGCTGAAGAAGGTAAGTCTTTTCCTTGGTGCAGTTTGGTAAAGTCTGAGAACTAATTTTAATGTGGCCTTTTTTCATTCAGATATTATTTTGTACCTCGAGTACACATTTTTGTTCATTTGTGGTAGACCTGCAAATACTCATTTACTTTAAGTCAGGCGGGGAGAATTTGACTTTAAATATTATTTTGATGGCTTAGCCGATATGCTAACATACTTAGGGGAATTGGAAATTTTGAGATTATTTAATATAATAAACATTTGAGATTTACAAATGAAGGCTTTTGAATATCCTCATAAGTAGGGAATTATTAATAAAATTTCTTAATTGTAATAAAAAGCTTCAAAGTTATAAATGGAAACTTTTGCTTTCTGATATATAATGCTTGGCTGCATTTTTCCCCTTTTCTAGAATCTGAGTCTGAAGCTGAAGAAGGTGACTGAATTTTGAAACTACACCCTCAGTAAAGCAAACAGGAGTTGTAGATAAAATGTCATGTCTCATGTGTCCTGGTTCTTACATCTTCCTACCTCCCTATATCAAGCATGATATAAGGGCTTTCATGGCAAATTTTATTTTAACTGTTTCTATGGTTACTGGAAATGTTGGGTTTAGTTTCTAAAACCATGTTTTAAGTAGCTACAGGAGCTATAGATTTGAATCTAATGTTGCATTAGTCTTTTCAGTTATCTTCTACCTCCTGTATTTTCTACTGTAATAATGTAATTTAAGGCCTTCCACAATGAACAGTTCACTTTATTCCCTGGGTTTTCTATATAAACAGTTTTCAAGATATGATTTGGTTAAAAATAATTTGTTACAAAAATTCTGTTTGCAAATTAAACTGTAAAAGTATCCAAAGTCTCAAAAGGCAATGATTTGTGTGATAATTTGGTATGCCCAAAGCCCTGCTCATCAATGAAAATCTCATATACAGTAATTCATTAACATGAATCTTGAATATTTGCACCATTGCTTGCATGTTGATATTTTCTTGCATTTTTAACCCTGGATGTCCTTGAGCTCAATTGTTTGCTCTCTGGTTTTCATTCTTTAGTAAAGCCATGGAGAACAAGCTTGAAAGTGAGTTCTTTGGGAAATTATATGTGGCAGAGGTGGGAAGAAGAAAGTTGAGCTTTTTCCCTTTGAGAAACTTCTGCATTCAGTTTGTATCTTTCCCAGCAAAACAAATGGATATTCTTTTCATGACAACCATTTTCAAATGTACCTTAAAAATCTTGTCATTTAAAGTATTTTACACTTGTCATGCACTTGGATTGAAAGGAAAGGTTCAAAATAGTATGAGTTAGGGGCGCTCAGCTGACTCAGTTGGAGCATGCAGTTCTTGATTTCGGAGTTATGAGTTCAAGCCCCACAATGGGTATAGAGATTGCTATTTAAAAAATAAGTTAAAGTAATGTGCATAAAGGAAATGACTATCCTAAAAACCCACAGTTATTAAATATTTAAGTGGTCAGCATGTTCTAATTGAGACTCTAAATGTAACACATTTCCTCTTGGCTTAAGAGTATTTGTTGTAAAGAATGAAGTGCTATGGTAATATATTCCCACTTGATCATACTGGATCAGCTTCATTCTCTCAACATACTTATAGCTCCAGCATCTGGCTATTATTAACATACCCTAGGTGCCATCTTTTTAAATTGTCATGAGCCAAATATCTCTTCTATATAATTGACCCATTTATTTTAATGGCTGCCTTTTAATTTCCTTTTTTCTTTTCTTGCTGCTACCCACATATATATTTTATATATATATATATACACACATATATATATGTAGTCATTAGAAAAGAAGATATGACCACTTTGGTGGAGATACTTCATGTTAAAAGTGAACGTTTTGAAAGTTTTTTTTTCCTTGATGAAAGAAACTAACTTGGAATAATGCCCCTTTCAAAGGTGCCATTCTTATGCACCAAGAATTTGGTGTTTAAAAGTTCATCTTGAGGGAATAATGTGTAATATATAACCTTATAAAGAAGAACATTATAACTGATACCATTGTGAATGGGTTGAAGTTGTTAAATGAATAATTTTGATAAAGTTTTCATGCACAGGCAAAATGTATTCACTAGGTTTCTACATAGTGATCTGCTTTTACTTTGTAATTTGTAGTCCTCAAAAGACTTTTTTTAAAAAATAAAGTCCATCCTTACACTTAGGTTATAGGTCAGTGTTCTTTAATTTTTATATATATATATATATATATATTCCATGTTAATGTTTAGGAGTAGCTGTATGTTATGTGTTCAGACGTCTCTACTATGTAAATGTTGAATAATTGTCCTTCTCATCCTTCCAATTCCCAAACTGTAAACACCCATACAGAATTCTGATGTAGTGAAAACTACATTAATACTTCCACAGCCAAACCATTGCATGTTATTGTCGTACAAAGTGTACCCTATTTTGTTATATACTGTGTATAGTGAAAGTGTGTAGTCTTCCAGAACTACATTATGATATTTGATCATAATTTTTTTTCTTCATAACAACAAAGTAGTATTCACTTATTATGGAATTACAGTAAATGGATAAGTCACCTGTGACAGTATAGTAGAAAGAAGGGGAGTGCTTCCTAAAGACAGCAGATTTTCATTTTGAATTTAAGTGGTAATTTTGGAACTCAGCTGCCAGTGCCCACCTATGGCCTCATATGTAATGCTTAATCTAGATGTTAAAATTGTACTTGTAATTATGATTGGATAAATGCTAGTTGATTTTCCTAACTTGGTGTTAGTTTCTAAGGATAAGTCTCTTTAGTCATAATTAAATGTGCATTTAGAGTTGATTATAGGTTTTGTAATCTTAATTATTTTGGGAGTATTGTCCTAGAGATATTTATTCTGTTCTTATTGAAAACTCCAAACACCAAAAATGCCACAGGATATTTTGACATAGCATAGTGATGGTGGTGCCTAAGAGATGTATCTGCTTGATAAATGAAAAAGAGGAAGGGTGATTTTTCTTTTGGCCCCACTTGGCAATAACATCACCCCAATTGCAAATGCATGACCTAATATTAATGTATCTTTTTAAAGGACCTAATGATATTTCACCGGCCAACATTATCTTTTGTATATCCATATCCTGAGGCAGTATTTTTTTCTGCCAATCTTAACAGTTGGGCTTTACACTCCAGCCCACCATAGACCACAGACAAATCATTTCCTATTGGCTTTAAAGGTATTAACAGATTCTTGACTGTAAATGTTATAAATAGAATCATTTGGAATCCTGATCTATAAAAATCAATTAAAATCTTAGGTAATGGTTTAATTAAAGTTGTTAGGCATAACACATGGATAATGGTTTTGAAATTTTACCAAGGAAACTACAGGAGATTCAGGATCTGACAGAAATATTGGTTGGCTTTAAGTATAATACATGGTCAAAATTTTAGTGTGCTTTATTACTTGGACTACTGAATTAATCTTTGAAAATTTTCCTGAGATGCTATTTACAGGTAGCATGTAAAATAGGTTAAGCATTTCTGTGGGAATTCTGGTTAAATTGCCATGCTCTGATTTTTTTTTTTATGTGAAGTATTAGTCCTTTAGTATTGATAGAAGTTGTTTTTATTCAGCCTACAGAGGCCTAAAGGTTTAAAATATAATTAAAGTTTTCAGTAGGCTTTATATAAGTGGACTAGAAGATATAAGTACTTTTGACTTCAAAATAATGAATCTATAATTGGCTTCTGTTTAAAAATGAATTGCATTGGATTTGTGTCTAAACCCAATCATGCATGCATAATTGTATGACACTTGGTGTGGATTAGAAAGGCTTCCCAACTACCCTTTCCTTACCAACTTTCCCCCCCCTTTTTAACTGGGCAATGAGCAGCCATATCAAATCCAGTCTTGATTTTCCATGCATTTAAAATAATTTTCTTTATTCTGGGAGTATAATCTCACCTCAGTGAATTGAAAAAAGGATTGAGGATACTTTACAAATGCACTCAATCACTATCAACTGAGTATTTTTAATAACCTTATTTAAATGAAAAGCTCAGCCACTTGTGGTGCCCACTGTAGTGCCATAGAGAAACACTGGAGTCTTATTTCCTAGACTATCTGGAGGGACCAGTACCTTGTCCAAACTATGACAATGTTGGTGGTGTTTTAGTGCAGGCTTGGGAACTGCATTAAATGTATATAATGACTTTGGGGTGTTACAAAGTTATCAAATACAATTGAGTTGTTTGTTCTATTTCAAGAGTTTCCCGTCAGTGTAACTATTTTACAATCTCTAAGGACAGAAAGAGTTTTAGACCCATTTTTTTAAAGCTGAAACCCCGAAGACTGCTTTAGCGGCTGACTTAGAGGTAAACTTATTGGGGGAATAAGTGACCCATTTATAGACTGAAGCCTCTATTCAAAAAGATGTTCTGTGTTCTCTGGCATCTTAAGAATATTTTCTCTGTAAATACACCTCATTTCCATTCTAGTTAGGAGTAATGGACCCGCCCTGGCAAACAGTTGAAGAACGGAGAAAACTGGATAGCTGATATATCAAATAGTTGTTGGCACTCAGAACCACCTCAAGTACAGCCATCCAAACCAATAATTACATTGCTGCATTATTTCTGTGTTAACTGTGAAATCTGCTTCTTGTCTGTACCCTTGAAATTGAATAAAATTTCATGAGACTCCTTGTTAACGTAAAGAGAGAAGCAATGACTGTTGTTGCATTGGTCGTTGTACAATAATAACCTTTAAGTGCTGGAGTTGGTTATGGCTCCTGGTCTTTTCAATTTTACCTTGGTGTTTTAAATACCATCCAAAGGCCTGTTCCTCCAGAGACTTTTTTTTCTTCAGGCCACTTGCTTTTTTGGGGTCGCATACCTCAGAATCATCCAGTCAAAAACTGTTCAAGTTTCACTTCATAAAATACTAGTGCCATCTACCCTCCCTGGAAAGAGCTCATTTCCTCAGCCCTCACATCTTGTGGATTAAGTTCTGTCATTTCAACTCCCAACTTTAATGCCACCACTCTAATTCAGGCCACCAGCATCTCTCAACAGCTAGACTTAGTCTGAATGCGAATAAAACAGTTTAAGACCTTTTTGCCTGATTGAACCTGCATGATTAATTCTTTAGCTTGATCTGCCTTTTTTTCTTACCCCTATATGCCCAGCATCCAATAGTGCTTGTCAGATAGCAAGCATTAAATATTAGGTAAGTGAAGAAATGAGAACGTGGTAATACTTGTGGATTTAGGATACTGAAATTGATACGAAAAGTGAGGAAGTGTTGCAAACCATGAAAGTTCTGTGAATTAGAAATATTTAAAAGCAATTTAAGGTTAAATCCAAGGTATTTCTGTTCCATGGTTAGGATTGCTATGACAAGTGACCAAAATTAGGTTAAGAACCTGTCAGTCAACAAATTGTAAGTGCATGTTGTCATACTCTGCTTAGCTTTATTTAGCACTACAGTGACAGGCAGGATTGGATACCAAAATTCAGGCTTACAGGAGGAGGTAGGTAATCAAGAGTGAGGTGAAGGCAAAACCAAGGACATGGTAGGTACTGGCAAATTGGGAGGGTCAGGTTTCAAGGGTCAGGTAATCTGTAAGTCATTAGAACCACCATGGGAGGCCAATTACACTCAACTATGGCTTGCAATCCCTAACATTGAACAAAATAGACTGCATGCCTAACCTGAAGCGGCTGGGGAAAGCTCCCATCTACTAGCTGTGTGGGCAGGTAATTCAACCTCTGAGCCTTGTTTACTGCATCTGTAAGAATTACAAAGCTTAAATAATGCCTATCTCATGGAATGATTGAGAAGTTTACAATAAAATAATCTACCTCAATAAAAGGAAGGTACTTAAAAACAGCACCTGTCCTAATAATCACCTGTGAACTGTGGCTGTTTCTGTTTGCCAAGGATGTGTTGTGGAAGAGCGAAAAACTGACACCGCTAAAGCCCTGAATACAGGTTTCTTGCTTGATTTAAGCTAAAAGAAGGTAATAAAAGTCCCCCCAAACCATCATGCTTGCTTTAGCACTGTAGAAAGAGACACAAAATTAACATCCCCAGGGCTCAGTAGTAATAACGGAAGCCACGTTTTGTGAGGGTGGTCAAGTACCTAGTCAATGTCTTCCAAAAGTCCATTCTAATAACACAGAAGTTATACGCCCACAAAGAATTAATGGTATGTGATAAATATGTTGAAAGAAGGAAGGCAGGTGACCAACAGGTGGGTGTGATTTTTAGCTTTTTCTGTTCCGCTAAGCGCCTGTGGTGCGGAGAGCTAACCTAGATGTCGAAGCTAACCTAGGTCAGTATCACAGGGCCAAGGAAGGCTCAGAGGTTGGGGGCACTGGTTTCTTTTAAGGTAAGGGGCAAGGCTGAAAATATGACTTTATTGGAGTCTTTAAAAGGAGTAGCCACCTTCTCTGCTCCCCTTAACTTACACTGCCAGGTGACTGCCCTTAAATTCAGCAGAAAACAGAAGGTTCACCATCTGCAGAAGAAAGTTACAGAAAAGAGCCTGGGGGATATCGACGTGGATACCAGACCCAGGTGAGCGTGAGGGCACCGTGTTAAGATTCAAAAAACAACAGAAGGGCAACTGGGTGGCTCAGTCGGTTAAGCATCTGCTTTCGGCTCAGGTCATGATCCCAGTGTCCTGGGATCAAGTCCCACATCGGGCTCCCTACTTGTCAGGGAGTCTGCCTCTCCCTCTACCCTCATCCCTACTTGTGCTCACGCTCACCTCTCTCATCTCTGTCTCTCTTTTTTAAAAACCAATACAATGGATAGATCCCTAGCACTGTACACCTATGTTGCAGAGACTAATCGTGCTCCCTGATGTTTATTCCCTGATTCTTTCTCAGAATCTCCGACTTTTAGCTGGACACATGACTGCTCAAAAAAATATCTCCTAGCCTCCCTTGTAAGTGTGGCCACATGATTTTTTTTTAATTTTTTATTTATTTATGATAGTCACACAGAGAGAGAGGGAGAGAGAGAGAGAGAGGCAGAGACACAGGCAGAGGGAGAAGCAGGCTCCATGCACCAGGAGCCCGACGTGGGATTCGATCCCGGGTCTCCAGGATCACACCCCAGGCCAAAGGCAGGCGCCAAACCGCTGCGCCACCCAGGGATCCCTGGCCACATGATTAAGTTCCGGATGACGGGACTGGCTATTTCAAGTGCCCTTGAAGAGGCCATGTGTTCCCTTTTTCCTTCCTGTAGCTGGGCAATGGGCGTGGTGACTAGGGTTCAAACAGGGGTTTTGGACCATGAAAGTGAATGACTTGGCTGAGCATTACAGAGCAACAAAATAGATTGAGTTCATGACATGAATTTATTCGGTGTTCCATCCCTGGACAACTGACATCAGGACTTCTCTCAAGTGATAAAATAACTTATTTTTATTCTAGGTAAGTCTCCTGTTACATGCAGCCGAATGTAATCCTGAATAGCTGTTTAGAAATAGAAAGAAATAGCGAAAGAAACAGACTCAAAATAGACAAGATGAAAATCTGAATAGATCAATCATCTTAGAAGAAAAAAATCAAGTGGTAATGTGCCATTAAGCTGTTATCTCTCAGCTTCAAACACTCTTTTGTTCTATGGGATGCTGGGGCTGGAACTCTGCAGACTACATTTTATACATACTATTGGAGGTAGGGAAAGGTATGGAGAAGAGTGTTCCTGAAAGAGGAAAGAGCATGTGCAGAAGGCTGGAAAAAGAATTTGGTTTATTCAGATGTTTTTTAGACCTAATGTATTAAGTGTACAATTCATTGTTTTTTAATTTATTCACAAAATTGTGCAACCATCACAACTACTTAGTTTCAGAACATTTTCTCATCCTCAGAAGAAATTCCATAATCATTTTTGCAGTCACTCTCCATTTCCCCCTCTCATCTCATCAGCCTTTGTCAACCATGAACCTACTTTCTATAATTTGGCGTATTCTGGACATTTCACATAAAATCATACTATATGTGGCTTTTTACATCTAGTTTCTTTCACTTAGCATACTGGTTTCAAGGTTCATCTGATTGTACCACACATCAGTATTTCATTCCTTTCCCTAAAAGGCCGAATATTCCATTGTACGGATATACCACATTTCATTTATCCATTATTCAGTTGATGGATATTTGGGATGGTTCTACTTTTTGGACTATTTGAATAATGATGCTATGAATATTTGTGTACAACGTTTTGTGTGGATAAATGTCATTTCTCTCGAGCGTATACCTAGGATGGAATTGCTGGGCCACATGGCAACTCCACATTTAACTTTTTGAAAAGAACCTAGATGTTTTCCATAATGGATGCACAATTTTTACATTCCCACTAGCAAATTTCTCTACATCCTCCACACATTATCATTGGGCTCCTTGATTATTACCATCCCAATGAGTATAAAGTGTTATCTCATTTTGGTTTTTATCTGCATTTCCCTGGTGAGTAATAATGTGTATCTTCTTGGCTGTTTGTATATATTCCTTAGGGATATGTCTATGCTAATCTGTTGCCTGTTTTTAAGTGGGGTTACCTTTAATTGTGAGTTGTAAAGCTTTTTTCTCCATATAAGGGCATAATTCCTTATATGGTTTGCAAATATTTTCTCTGCAGGTTGTCTTTCATTTTTTTGATGCCATCATTTGAAGCAAAAAAACTTTTGAATTTGTATGAAATCTCATTTATCTATTTTTGTCTTTTATTCCTTGTGCTGTTGTCATATCAAAGTAACCACTACCTAATCCAAGTTCATAAAGACATATTCCTATGCTTTAGTTAATTTTTATATGTGATGCGAGGTGGGGATCCAACTCCACTCTCTTGCATATAGAAATCCAGTTGTCTTAGCAACATCTCCTGAAAATATTATTCTTTCCCCTTTAGATTGTTTTGGCATCTTTTTCAAAAATCACTTGCCCAATTTCTGGATTCTCATGTCAGCTCCGTTGATCTATATGTCTATCCTTATGATAGTACCTTACAGTTTTGATTCTCACTGTAGCTTTGTGGTAATTTTTGGAACTGAGAAGTGTGAATCCTCCAACTTTGTTCTCTTTTAAAATTATCTTGGGGGCACCTGGGTGGCTCATTGGTTAAGCAACTGATTCTTGATTTCAGCTCAGGTCATGATCTCAGGGTAATGAGATCAAGCCCCATGTCAGGTTCCACGTTCAGCATGGAGTCTGCTTGTCCGTGTCCTTCTGCTCTTCCCCTCACTTGCCTGCAGTCTTTCTCAAATAAATAAATGAATAAATAAAAATCTTTATTAAAAATATTAAATAGGGGTGCCTGGGTGGCTCAGTCAATTTAAGTGGTTGCCTTTGGCTCAGGTCGTGGGATCAAAGCCCCACGTTGGGCTCCCTGCTCAGTGGAGAGCCTGCTTCTTCCTCTGCCCCTCTCCCCACTTGTGCTCCTTGCTCGCTGGCTCGCTCTCTCCCAAATAAGTAAAAATTTAAAATAAAGTTTTCTTGGCTATTTTGGGTTCCTTATATTTCCATATACATTTCAGAATTAGCATATCCATTTCTGCAAAGAAGGAAGCTGAGTTTTTAAGATTTTATTTATTTGAGACACAGGCAAAGACATAGGCAGAGAGAGAAGCAGGGTCCTCACAGGGAGCCTGATGTGGAACTCGATCCCTGAACCACGGGATCACGCCCAGGCGTCCCAGAAGCCGAGATTTTGATCAGAATGATTAGAGGTGCCTGGGTGGCTCAGTGGGTTAAGCATCTGCCTTTTGCTCGGGTCATGATCCCGGGGTCCTGGATCCAGCCTCACGTCGGGCTCCCTGCTCAGTGAGGAGTCTGCTTCTCCCTCTGCTCATCCCCCTCCTCGTGCTCCCTCTCTCTCTCTCTCAAATAAGTAAAGAATTGTTAGATCAATTTATGAGTATTGCCATCTTAGCAACATTAAGTCTTCCAACCCATGAGTATGAAATGTCTTTCCACTTATTTGGCTTTTTAAAATTTCTTTCAATGAAGTTTTAGTAGTTTTCAGTGTACAAGCCTTGCACTCTTGGTTAACTTTATCTTTAAATATTTCATTCTCCTTGGTGCTATTGTAAATGGAATTTTCTGATTTTCATTTTCAAGTTATTCACTGCTAGTGCATAGAGCTACAAGTGATTTTTATATATTGGTCTTGTATCCTTCATCTTCCTGAACTCATTTATTCTAAACATTTTTTCAGTAGATTCCTTAGGATTGTTTTTGTCATATATCAAGTTTATGTCACTTGCAAATAGGGAATTTTACTTTTTCCTTTCTGAGGAATTCTTGCCTATTTGCCTTGGATATAATCTCCAGTGCATTATTGAATAGAAGTGCCAAGATCAAACATCCTTTTCTTGTAGCTGATCTTCAGGGGAAAGTTTTCAATCTGTTTACCATTAAATACAATGTTAACTGTGGGTTTCTCATAGATATCCTTTATCAAATTGAGTAATTCTCCTCTTTCAGCTTTATTGAGGTAGAATTGACAAAAAATGTATGTGTTAAGGGGTACAAAGTGATTATTTAATATACATGTATGTTAAATGATTACCACAATCAGGTTAATTAACACATCCATCACCTCACATAATTACTGTGTGTGTGTTGTGTGTGTGTGTGCGCATGCGTGTGTAGTAAGAATACTTAATATCTACTCCCTTGTCAAATTTCAAGTATTCAATATTAACTCTAGTCTTCATGCTGCATATTAGATCGCCCACCCAAATTTATTCATCTTATGGCTGAAAGTTTTTATCCTTTGACCACCATCTCTCCCATCTGCTATTCCTCCTTCCCTGACAACTATCATTCTACTCTCTAGTTTTCTGGTTTTTAGATTCCACATATAAATCAATGTATAGTATGTGTCTTTCTGTGTCTGGCTTATGTCGCTTAACAATGTCCTCCGAGTTCCTCCATGTTGCTGCAAATGGCAGGATTTTCCTATTTTATATGACTGAATTGCCCTTCTATGCCAAGTTTGTTGGGTGTTTCTTTCTAAAATTTTTTTTTTAATTTTTTTTTAAGATTCATTTACTTAGGGGATCCCTGGGTGGCGCAGCGGTTTAGCGCCTGCCTTTGGCCCAGGGTGCGATCCTGGAGACCCGGGATCGAATCCCGCGTCGGGCTCCCGGTGCATGGAGCCTGCTTCTCCCTCTGCCTGTGTCTCTGCCTCTCTCTCTGTGTGTGTGTGACTATCATAAATAATAAATAAAAAATTTAAAAAAATAGATTCATTTATTTATAAGAGACAGAGAGAAAGGCAGAGACACAGGCAGAGGAAGAAGCAGGCTCCCTGCAGGGAGCCCAATGCGGGACTTGATCTTGGATACCGGGATCACTCACACCCTGAGCCGAAGGCAGACGCTCAACCACTGAGCCACCCAGGCATCCCCATTTTTTATTTTTTTAAAGGTTTTATTTATTTATTTGACAGAGATCAAGCACAAGCAGCAGGAGGGGCAGAGGGAGACAGAGAAGTAGGCTTCCCATGAAACAGGGAGCCCAACATGGGGCTTTATCCCAGGATCCTGGGATCAGGACCTGAGCCATAGGCAGTCACTTAACTGACCAAGCAATACAGGTGCCCTTGTTGAGTGTTTCTACCATGAAAGAATGTTGGCTTTGTCAAAGACTTGCCCACATCTGTTGAAATTATCAAGTGTCTTTTGTGGGTCACCTGGGTGGCTCACTGTCTACCTTTGGGTCAGGTAATGATCCCAGAGTCCTGGGATTGAGCCCCACATTAGGTTCCCTGCATGGAGCCTGCTTCTCCCTCTGCCTGTGTCTCTGCCTCTATCTCTCTGTCTCTCATGAATATATAAATAAAATCTATTTTTAAAAAATTGGTTTTTGTCTTTTGTATTGATTTGGTGCATTACATTGATTTTTCATATATTGAACCATATTTTTTGCATTCTTGGGATTAATCCCATTTGGTCACAGTACAATCCTTTCGTATGTTTCTGTATTTGGTTTTCTAATATTTCATAGAGAATTTTTGCACTTATAGTCATAAAGGATATTAGTCTGTAGTATTTTGTTTTTAAAGATATTATTTTTGAGTAATCTCTATACCCAACGTGGGGCTTAAACTTATTACCCTGAGATCAAGAGTCGTATACTCTACCAACTGAGCAAGCCTGTGCCCTGGGCTGAAGTTTTCTTGTGAGATCGTTATCTATTTTTGGTATATGGTTAAGGTTGGCTTCATAGAATGAGTTGGGAAGTGTTCCTTTTCTCTGTTTGCCAAGATTTACAAAGAACTGATGTTAATTTTTTAAAAATTGGTAGAATTCATCAGTGAAGCCATCTATGCCTGGGCTTTGTGCAAAGATTTTTTTTTAAGTTTTATTTTAAGTAAATCTCTATACCCCACATGGGGTCAAACTCACAACCCTGAGATCAAGAGTCCCATTCCCTTCTGACTGAGCCAACCAGGTGCCCCTCTTTTGTGCAAAAGTTTTTATCTATTTATTTGAGAGAGAGAGAGAGAGAGAGAGAGAGAATGAGAGCAAGAGTAGGGAGAAGCAGACTCCCCACTGAGCACGGTGCCCCATGCAGGACTCAATTCCAGGATGCCAGGATCATGACCTGAGACGGAGGCAGACACTCAACCACTGAGCCACCCAGGCTCCCCATGTGCAAAAGTTTTCAATCACTAATTCAATCTCTTGTTATAAGTCTTCTGTTCTACTTTTTTAAGATCTTATTTTATTTAAAAATGTAAAGAAAATTTTACTTTTAAGGAATCCTTACACTCAACTTGGGACTTGAACCCACAACCCTGAGATCAAGAGTTGCATGTTCTACCAACTGGGCCAGCCAGGCACTCTTATTCTATTTCTTCTATTTCATCTTAAGTCAGTTATTGGTGAAAGGAAATCTGGCAATTTAATTTTAAATAAGCCTATATTTTGGGATGCCTGGGTGGCTTAGCCATTGATCATCTGTCTTTGTCTCAGGGCATGTTCCCAGAGTCTGGGATCGAGTCCCACATCAGGTTCCCTGTGAGGAGCCTGCTTCTCCTCTGCTTACGTCTGCCTCTCTCTATGTGTCTGTCATGACTAAATAAATAAAATCTTTAGAAAAAAAACATAAAGAAGCATATATTTTTATTTAGCTGTTCCAATCCCAGTAATTCATTTCTATTATATATTCCTATATAACAGATCATCCCGAAATTTGGTGACATAAAATAACTTTTATTATGTTCATAGATTCTGCGGTTCAGGAATTTGGGTAGGGCACAGTGGAGACTGATTGCCTCTGTCCCGTAAGGTCTAGGGCCTAATGCAAGAAAATTCTGACTGTTGGGAGAGGGAAGTAACTCAAGTGACAGAGGTCTGGAAACACCTGGAAGCTGATCTAGGATGACTTAGAGACTGGAGGTTGACTGGAGCACTTACATGCACCCCTCCCAGTGACTTGGGCTTCTCAGAGCATGAGGGCTGGATTCCAAAAGGTAGTCAGTCCCTCAGGAAGGAGCTGTGGAGGGCAAGTGTTCCATGAAAACCAGAAGGAACCTGCATGAACCTTTTCTGATCTAGTGTGACAGGGAGGAGGGAACAGCAGGCAGTGCTTGGGGCAGCGGGGGCCCTGGGTGGAACGCGGGCTACAGGATCAGAGAAAGATGCCTCACAGGGAGAGGTGGGCTAAAGCCTGGATACCACTACCCGCCTCAAGACACTGGGAGACCGGGGTGAGGCTGGTGTCAAACATCAAGAGTTCCGGGACACCTGGAGGCCTCAGCGGTTGAGCATCTGCCTTTGGCCCAGGGAGTGATCCTGGAGTCCCAGGATAGAGTCCCACGGCGGGCTCCCTGCATGGAGCCTGCTTCTCCCTCTGCCTCTGTCTCTGCCTCTCTCTCTCTCTGTCTCTCATGAATAAATAAATAAAATCTTAAAAAAAAAAAGAAAAAGATCCATGCCCTGAGTTCGGGGACTTAGTTTGATGTAGGGAGCCCAGGTCCCACCCAGAGGGACCCCAGTCATTATGGAGGACTCCCATCCTGCAGAGACCATGGAGCAGCAGGATTCACCCAAGGAGAGGAGTCCCCGAGGCCAAGAGGTGACACCTTTCCGGGAGCATCACATGAAGTGGGAGCGCCCAGCAGATTTCCAGGCCCAGAAGTTTCAGGGGGCCCTCTTCATCTGCTAGACCCTCACCCACTCCTTCCCCTCCCCTAAGGTCCTGATGGGCCAGCAGCGCAGCCCCAGGCCAGTGGCCAGGCCCCCCTCACCAGTTGCACCCACTGCTGCCCGGCCTGCGCCCCCCTGGCATGCCCAGGGGGAGCTCTGAGGGTCAGCCACCCTACGGCAATGGGGTGGGGGGTTCTCTAGCTGCTAGAACTCATCTCTGAGATGGGATGGGGGCCTTGGAAGGATTTGCTTCCTCCTGGACAGGCAAAGGACTCCTGATTAATAGGACCCGGGAGATGCTCATCTACAGCTTCGGTCTTTGGAGGACACAAAGGCCTTGAGGGATATAGTGAAATTAGTGAAATATTTTGTTTAAAAAAAAAAAAAGACTGAGCAAGCAAAAGGGGAAATTATTATTTGTATCTCCCTCATTCCCAGTTTGAAGTCACTACTGAAAAAAAGAAATGATCTACTGTGACTTCTGCTATTGTCTATTATTTGAAGGAGCTAGCAGTTCCAAAGACCATGTGAAGTTGGACATATTGTAGCAGACATTTTATTTTATTTTTATTTACTTTTTAAAAAGATTTTATTTATTTATTCATGAGACACACACACACACACACACACAGAGGCAGAGACACAGGCAGAGGGAGAAACAAGCTCCATGCAGGGAGCCTGACGTGGGACTCGATCCTGGGTCTCCAGGGTCACACCGTGGGCTGAAGGCAGACGCTCAACCGCTGAGCCACCCAGGCGTCCCTGTAGCAGACATTTTAGAAAAAAAATTTGCCACACCTATCTTACAGAAAACTTGTATTCGTCCATTGAAAAAGCAGGCACAATCTTATTTGTAAAGTCAAAAAATGTGTGTACCGGGATCCCTGGGTGGCTCAGCGGTTTGGCGCCTGCCTTTGGCCCAGGGCGCGATCCTGGAGACCCGGGATCGAATCCCACGTCAGGCTCCCGGTGCATGGAGCCTGCTTCTCCCTCTGCCTGTGTCTCTGCCTCTCTCTCTCTCTCTGTGTGACTATCATAAATAAATAAAAATTAAAAAAAAAAGTTCCCCTTAATAGGAATTTCCTCCATAATACATTCCGTGTTGTCATCCCTTTCCCGTCTCACTTTTTTATTCTCCTACCGGTGTTTCCTGGAATCACCTCCCAAATAAACCACTTGCATTTGAAATCACCTTGCAGAGTTTCTGCTTCTGGGAAGCCACAAAATAAAGCTTTTGCAATGGTCCTACAAGAGGGGGTTCCCAAGATGGGACTCTTGATTGGGTCACTCACTAACTGGATGGTTATCAAGGACCATAGGCGGGGTGCTACCACCCCTGGAATGCTGTAGCACCATGTCTAGGACTCACTTGGGAACTGAGAGAGGATGCCGGCGGCAGGGGATGTGCTGGCTTATATAACATCCCTGGCATTTGCGAGATGGCGACGATAATTATAAGGACTGAGGCTTGTTTTGTTGTCAAGTGCCACAGATGGACCTGTTTATAACCTTGGTGAGCCATGTAGGAGCGATGCTTTCAATTTGTCCAGCCTACTCAGAATCCCCCGGATGGAGCACTTGGCCTCAGCTGTGCACCAGGGCTCACCATTTGCTCACCATTTGCTCACCATTTACTCATCATTTGCTTCTTGAGCAGTGGTCACGGTAGATCCGAGTCAGCTGCTCTTGGCTGCTTGATCCCAGACCCCAGACCCTACACGAGGAGGACAGGAAGTCCCTGGAAGCGTCCAAAACCTGTTTCGTTTGGAGGATTTTCTTTCTCCCTTGCCCTGAGCTGGCCCCGACTGCCTTAAACGTACTTGGTGAAGCAGAGAAACAAATTGAAGGTAGTGGACCTTAGAGATTTGGCGTTTGGTAAGTTCCCCCGATAACTGCACATCAGACCTCATCCCTCCTTGGTTCCTGGCTGTTCAGTTTTTTTTAACCATTCATTCTGTTGGTTGTTTTTTTTTTTTTTTTTAAAGATTTTATTTATTTGAGAGAGTGCAAGTGTGAGTGGGGGAAGAGAGAGGAGCAGAGGGAGAGAGACAAGCAGACTCTGAGCTGAGCACAAAGCCCTCATGGGACTCAATCCCACAACCCTGAGATCATGACCTGAGCCAAATTGAAGAATCACTTAACCCACTAAGCCACCCAGGCACCCCGTTCTAGGTTTTCATAACCCATTTGTTCAGGTTTTCATAGTGTAGAGAACAAAATGGAGTCTCTCATGTCAAGCAGGAGCCTGTGTCAAGCAATGACACAAGTAGTTAAAGGCACTGCAGTGTCGGTGGACACCCCAGAACTGATAACAAGCAGAACCAGAGGAGGTGTGCAGGGCCCAAGACCATTAAAGCCCTTTAAAAAGGGAGGATTTTTGCACCAAACTATCCGACTCTGCAGACATGACTTCTCTATGTCTGACCACTTAAAAAAGGCAACTGCCATGGAAGGCTCTCTCCTACTGATCCCCAAACAGAACCGAGATCCTTCACAGCTCGAAGATAAGAAGCAGTAAGCACTGAGCCTTGACCTGGACCTGACCGAGGCCTTATCTCAGCTGTGCACCCACAGACTGACTCCCCGTTTGGTTCGTTCACTTCTTACACCCTTCTGTTACCTTGTGTTACCTTGTGTGGCTTGATGTCCTGCTCTGTGTGCTGTGTAAGAAGCCACGTTTAATCACATGGTAAAATGTCATTGAGTTTGGAGTCCTGAACCTGCTTTATAAAATTGGATTAACTTTGCTTTATGATTGAGTAGAGCCAACATCATGGAAAGACACAACTTGTGTGTGCACCTGCATAGCATACTTCTGACACCTAGCCTGAGTTATGGCAGGGGCCCTTGTCATCCGTAAAAGTACCATTGGAAAGAGGACGTGAGTTAACAAGAAATCAGGGTCCTCATTGGGCAAGCTCTCTGTTGGCACTGGTGTGTGTGTGTGTGTACACAAGCTAGGGAAGGCTCGCTCTATCCTTTCCCAAAGACCCCGACGGAGAATACTGGCTGACGGGTCTACTTTTCATTATAAATCTATGACTAAGAAGAAAATGATCTTTATTGTAACACCGCCTGGTCTATGTATATGATAAGCTCAGAGGAAAGAAGGTCACTGAATGGCTCTCATGGATTTCTTCAATTTGGTTGCCTCCAAACAGCGGGTTTGGGTTTGGCTCTGGCTCTCTTGGCTTGCCTAGGAAGCTGTTTGGTTCAGTCAATGAAGGCCCCCGACTTCTGGGGAAGAACAAATGCTAACAGCAGAAGCACTGGGCTTGGCTATAGGCTGTGCCTTCTGTGTTCTTTCTGAGCTTTTGACTACGAAGATAGAGAATACTCCTGCCCCAAGTAAAGTCCATTAGGACCTATTTTGAATACATGGGGCAGAGGGGAGCGAAACCACCTGAGAGAACCTCCTGTTTTTCAGGAGGGAGAGACAGGAAATGGAGATAAAGGAACATTAGTCCAAACTTAGACTTGACCTTGGGCCTCGCTGGTGGCACCCCTGCTGCCCTCAGCCCTGCCTCTCCCTCCTCCTGTTGCTGTACCAACACCAGCTCCCACATCACCCTCGGTGCCTGTAATGCCATCAGCTCCTGCTCCTGACGCTCACTGTCAAGGAGCAAAACACACCCCAAGCTGTTGGGCCACTTCCTTAAGAGGTTTCAACTGCAGCATCTCCCAAGTCAACATGAAGGGGCCCAGGAGCTCCCATGGGCTTAAACCACCCACTTCAGATTTCCCCACAGGAGCCCCAAGTAAAATTGATGGAGGATGACTTTCAGTGGACACAGGTGCAATATTTTCAGTATTAAAAGTAATTTTAAGTTTGTTGATTTAATTAGAATAGAAACGTCTTTAGAGCTGTCAGCGTTGAAATGTAAACTTTTATTTTTTATTTTTTCCTGAGGATTCTTTATTTTGATACAAAAATAAATCCTTTAACCTATAGAGTGTCACTTGTTTTCATATCACAAACTGTGATGGAGCCCAGGCAAAATGCAAGCGCCGAAAACTTTTATTTTTTATTTTTTCCTGAGGATTCTTTATTTTGATACAAAAAATAAATCCTTTAACCTATAGAGTGTCACTTGTTTTCATATCACAAACTGTGATGGCAGTGCCCAGGCAAAATGCAAGCGTCCGAAAATCCCCCTGAATGAAAGGCTGCTGTACGTATCATGCTTGACACCCAGAAAGTTCTTTCTCTGCATTGTATTGGCATAGTACTTGTCTGACCCAGAAAGTTCTTTCTCTGCATTTGTATTGGCATATAGGTACACACATTTTTTTAAAGCAACTTTATTTATTTTTTGTTTTATTTATGATAGGCACACAGTGAGAGAGAGAGAGGCAGAGACACAGGCAGAGGGAGAAGCAGGCTCCATGCACCGGGAGCCTGACGTGGGATTCGATCCCGGGTCTCCAGGATCGCGCCCTGGGCCAAAGGCAGGCGCCAAACCGCTGCACCACCCAGGGATCCCGGTACACTTGATAGTGTTTCTTTCACCTTGCAAAACCGCTTTTTAGTTGGTATGTCCTTTGCCTGTCCAGGAGGAAGCAAATCCTTCCAAGGCCCCCATCCCATCTCAGAGATGAGTTCTAGCAGCTAGAGAACCCCCCACCCCATTGCCGTAGGGTGGCTGACCCTCAGAGCTCCCCCTGGGCATGCCAGGGGGGCGCAGGCCGGGCAGCAGTGGGTGCAACTGGTGAGGGGGGCCTGGCCACTGGCCTGGGGCTGCGCTGCTGGCCCATCAGGACCTTAGGGGAGGGGAAGGAGTGGGTTTGTTAGTGGTTTCTTTCACCTTGCAAAAGCTTTTTAGTTTGGTATAGTCCCAGTAGTTTAATTTTGCTTTTATTTCCCTTGCCAAAGGAGACCACATATCTAGAAAAATATTTTTTTAAAGATTTTATTTATTTATTCACAAGAGATACAGAGAGAGAGAGACAGAGACACAGGCAGAGGGAGAAGCAGGCTCCGTACAAGGTGACTCGAACCCAGGAATCCAAGATCATGCCCTGAGCCAAAGGCAGACAGACGCTCAACCACTGATCCACCCAGGTGTCCCTAGAAAAATATTCCTATGGCTGATATCAAAGAGATTACTGGCTATGTTTTATTCTAGGAATTTTATGGTTTCAGGTCTTTAATTCATTTTGAGTTTATTTTTGTGTATGGTGTAAGAAAGTGATCCAGTTTCGTTCTTTTGCATGTAGCTGTCCAGTTTTCCCAATACCTTTTGCTAAAGAAACAGTCTCTCTCCTGTTGTATATTCTTGCCACCTTTGTTGATTGACCATATAATTGTAGGTTTATTTCTGAGCTCTCTATTCTGTTGATCTATGTGTCTATTTTTGTGTCAGTACTATACTGTTTTGATTACTGCTTTGGGTAGTATGGACATTTTATCAATATTTGTTCTCCCAATCCATGGGCATGGAATATCTTTCCACTTTTTTGTGTCATCTTAAACTTCTTTCATCGATATTTTATAGTTTTCAGGTATTTTACTTCTTTAAAAACTTAAAGAATACCTATGCCTAGGTATTTTATTATTTTTGATATAATTGTAAATGAGATTGGTTATTAGGATTTTTTTTAAGATTTTAAGAAACCTCTACACCTAATATGGGACTCAAATTCGTGACCCCAAAATCTAGAGTAGCAGATTTCAGGGGCACCTGGGTGACTCAGTTAAGCATCTGACACTTGTTTTGGTTCAGGTTATGATCTCAAGGTTGTTGTATTGAGCTCACGGGGTGGCAGGGATGGGTGTCTGCTTGAGATTCTCTTTCTCCCTCTCCTGCTCCACCCTCCTGTGCTCATGCTCCCTCTTTCTTTCTCTAAAAATAAATAAATCTTTTTTTAAAAAGTTGCATGCTCCACTGACTGAGCCAGCTAGGTGCCCTGAGATCGTTTTCTTATTTTCTGTTTTTGCTACTTCATTAGAAGTGCAGATTTCTGTATATTGATTTTGTATCTTGAGACTACTGAATTCATTTATCAGTTCTGGTATTTTTT
Source organism: Nyctereutes procyonoides (assembly GCF_905146905.1). Classification (NCBI taxonomy): domain Eukaryota; kingdom Metazoa; phylum Chordata; class Mammalia; order Carnivora; family Canidae; genus Nyctereutes; species Nyctereutes procyonoides. The sequence continues at coordinate 10,049,940 of NW_026575132.1, forward strand.
TTTTTTTTGATGGAGTCTTTAGGGTTCTCTACACTTATTATGTCATCTGCAAATAGTGAGAGTTTCACTTTGTCATTACCAATTTGGATACCTTTTATTTCTTTTTCTTGTCTGATTGCTCTGGCTATGACTTCCAGTACTATGTTGAATAAAAGTGGTGAGAATGGACATCCTTGTCTTGTACCTGATCTTAAAGGAAAAGCTGTTTTTCACCATTGGGTATGATGTTAGCTGTGGGTTTTTCATATATGGCCTTTATTATGACCTATCTCTACAGGTCAGGATCATCAGTAGGGGATATTACTACAGAACTGAGTTTTTAGCATCAGTTGGAATAAATGGATTCCAGAAGAGCAGAGGTCAGGGTGCAATATTTCACCATCAGAAGCAAAGTGAACATAATTTGTCAAGAAATTCAATTTGGCAATTAGGGGTAGGGGAGCCCTGACCTGCAGGGATCTGTGACAAGTGTGTCACCCCTCCTAGTGTTGAGATAGCATTTAAGAGTGCTGCCTGATGTCTATAAGAACCAAATGAGTTCAAGAATAAATTAGCAGAGGCTAATGTCAGCTACCACAGTAAAAAGTCACAATGCCTCTCCAGTTGTCAAATTTGAGTTGTTCTCAGACCACCAACTGAAGGGATGGCTGGGTTCCCTTAAGGAAGAATCCTTCAACACTTCAGCAAGTGTATACAGTGCCTATATATGTATATATATATGTATATATATATATATATATATATATATATATTTTTTTTTTTTTTTTTTTTTTTTTTTTTTTACTTTTCCCAAAGGCCATTACCAAAGTAATTGTAAACGGGGGAAATCTGAGTACCTAGTATTTTTGAGGGCCTTTTGAGTGTGGATCTGCTATAAGACTGAATGTGTCTCAAAATGTGTATGTTGAAATTCTAATCCCCAGTGTGGTGGTATTTTAGAGATAGGGCCTTGTGGGAGGTGATTAGGAGCCTTCATGATGGGATCAGTGCCCTAATAAGAAGATATCAGAGAGCGTCCTCTCAGTCTTTCTCTCTGCCAAGTGAGGATACAGCAAGGTGTCTGCAAACCAGGAAAAGGGCTTTCACCAGGAACCAAACTGATCAGCACCCTAATTTTGGACTTCCCAGCCTTCAAAATTGCAAGGGATTAATTTCTATTAGTGAAGCCACCTAGTCAATGGCATTTTTATTATAACATCCCAAAATAAAACAGGGTCTGAACTGGTGTTTATCCTAGGGAAACCCAAATACCCATCATGGCCTTCCTGTTAGAGCACACAGAGTCCAGATGGTGAATGGAGTCCTGGCCCAAGTCCATTTCACAGTGAGTCCAATGGGTCCGAAAGTCTTACACTGCAGTCATGTCCCCATTCTTTGAAGTAAGGATGGACACATTTAGCAGTTGATGAAATCTTCACATTGATCACTCAGCTGCAGTTATGAGAGACACTGAAGTAGTCTGAGAGACACTGAAGTGGAAGCCTCTTAAACTGCTTCCCCACGCCAGCCAAGATAGTAGATCAGAAGCAATTCTGCATCCTAAGTAGAATATCAAAGATCAATGAATAATACCCTCAAAGTCTTTAAAAATGTGGGGATAGTTTTATTTCCCACTTAATTCATCCATTTGGCATCTGCAAAAATAAGATGGATCATGGTGGATAACTGGATTATCCTAAATGTAACCAAGAGGTAGCCCCAGTTTTAGCTGCTATGTATCCGGTTTAGTATCTGTTAGGTCAACACAGCCTATGAAACAGTATGGAGCTAGTGATTTGGCAGGTGCAGCCTTACTCATCACGTAGAGGAGGATGGAAGGAAGTCACACTGATGTGGAACAGCAGCAATTCCTATTTGTGGTCTTGTCCCAGTGCCATATTAGCTCTCCTACTCTGCCACAGAATCTGCACATTGCACAGAACATCGCACCAGCCCACTTCCACAATGACATCATTTAAATCAAACCTGAGGAAGTGGCAAGTATGCTCGATGCTCTGGAAACACGCCTGTGAGTCAGAGGGTGGGAAGTAAACTGTACAAAGATTGAGTCCGCCACATTAGGACACTTTCAGGAAGAGGACCTACCAGCACATTCTCTTCAAAGTAATGGACCCACTGTACCTTCTACGACTAAAAGAGAGGAGCAGCGCTGGGTAGACCTCTTTATGCTTTTGGACATAGCACATATCCCACTTAGAAATACTGCTCTTGGGCAGCCCTGATGGCTCAGTGATTTAGCGCTGCCTTCAGCCCGGGGTGTGATCCTGGAAACCCGGGATCGAGTTCCACGTCGGGCTCCCTGCATGGAGCCTGCTACTCCCTTTGCCTGTCTCTCTGTCCCTCTCTCTCTCTGTGTCTCTCATGAATAAATAAATAAAATCTTAAAAAAAATTACTGCTCTTACCTAGGTAACTGAGAAGGCTCAGTTTTGAGTGAGGTCCAGAACAAGACAGAGCTATGTGGCAAGTCAGGCTGTGGTAGAAACAGCCCTGCCTCTTGGGTGAGGACATATGGTGTGGTACTGGAAGTTTCCATGTAGAGAAGGATGTGGGAAAGCCTTCCACAGAAGTGTCACACCATAGAACTCTCAGATTCTTTTTTTTTTTTTAATTTTTTTAAATTTATGATAGTCACACACACACACAGAGAGGCAGAGACACAGGCAGAGAGAGAAGCAGGCTCCATGCACCGGGAGCCCGACATGGGATTCGATCCCGGGTCTCCAGGATCGCGCCCCGGGCCAAAGGCAGGCGCCAAACCGCTGCGCCACCCAGGGATCCCGAACTCTCAGATTCTGCAGCAAGGCTAGACTGTCTGTAGCAGAGACTATTCATCATTTGAAAAGTGGCTTCTGGCATGCAGCTAACCCTGACTATGAGACACCAAGTGAATTTGTGACTAGAGCTGCCCACTCTCAGCTGAGTATTCTCAGACATCCCTGCCCACCCACCAGACACACACACACACAGTCATGGGGTCAGGCGGGCAGCAGCCATCTGTCAAGTCCCAAATCATGAAGGGTCTGAGCCACTACCCATCCCGGACCCAGGCAGCATGCCACCCTGTCACAATGCTATCTAACACACACGGAGAAATGGGATGAGGGTCAGATGTGTCTGCAGCACAAGGCTTGTTTCTGAGCGGAGCGTTGAAGCTGTGAGACTCAGATCTGATACACGGTGACTGGCACATCTGCGCCTTCTCTATCTCTTTCTCTTTGGGAGGAAGGAGGGGGAGTCTCTGGGTTTGTTTTTTTTTGGTTATTTGTTTGTTTGTTTTAAGTAGGCTCTACAGTGAATGTGGGGCTTGAGCTCATGAGCCCAAGATCAAGAGTCTCATGTTCTACTAACTGAGCCAGCCAGGTGCCCCAAGAGTCCCTAGGTTCTTTTTACCCTCAGAATATAAGCAAATGGCCCCAGGGGAAATGAACCTTTCAAATTTCTGGAGTAATAGATTAATTTTTTTTATCTTTAATTTTCAAGATGTGTTTGTCATTCAGTCGTTCTTTAACCCAGAATGACAAATCATTTTGTGCAAGAAGCCCTAACTGTGTAGAAACATGCAAATTGGACGCCTGGGTGGTTCAGTGGTTTAGCACCGCCTTCAGCCCAGGGCATGATCCTGGAGTCCGGGGATCGAGTCCCACATCGTGCTCCCTGCATAGAGCCTGCTTCTCTGTCTGCCTGTGTCTCTGCCTCTCTCTCTGTGTCTCTCATGAATAAATAAATTAAAAAAAAAAGAGAGAGAAACATGCCAGTATTCATGGAGCATTGTCTTCCAACACAATCTATTGATGAGATGCATTTCAAGCAGGTCTGGAATAGGTCACAAGTAGGTCACACCACGTGCTTACATTGCACCAGCTTTTCTCCCTTATCTGATACCTTGGGCCTTGAGGCAGTGGAGGGAAGGGGCGAGTGGGTAGACTGTTGTGGATGGGACAGCTCAATAGGTTGGTAAAGCTGAAAATGGACCGCTTTTGTAGTAAGTCCTGCTCAGGAGTGACTCTGACAGATAATGGTGAGGGCAAGACCTCTCAGTGGGGAAAGCTTTGAGCAGTATACCTGGCCATTAACATGATTTAGGGGCAAAAGTGGCCTGATGGACTCCTGAGCATTAAGGGCAAACAAATTAGTGAGTTAAACTTGCTGCTGTGACTGCTGCCTGAATATTTGGGGCTCTTTATGCTGGTTGACCATCAGCCAAATAAAGATGTTAGCATACTGGCAGGGAAATTGGACTGATTATTATGAAAGACATAGTTGCTGCCACAGGGGCTGGGCAGGCTCTCTCTTGGTACATCTATGACTCGATAATTACAAGTGGGCAATTGTGGCAACCACCGCCTTACAAGGGCAAGGTAAACAGGACTCAGTTGCCTCAGAAGGGATGAAGGTATGGATTTCCCATCAGGGGCAAGAGTTCTAGACCAGTGGAGTACAAATCTAGAATGCGTGGTAGAAGAGAGAGGTGATAAATATCAGTATTGGCTTCAAGGCCAATTATACCACAGTAGACTTTACAGCTTACTCTAATGAACCCTCTGTTGGAAGTTCCTTTTCCCCCTTTTTTTTAAAAAAATATTTATTTATTAGAGCAGGGGGAGGAGCAGAGAGAGAGAGACAAGCAGACTCTGTTGAGCACAGAGCCCAAGTGTGGGGCGGGGGGCTGGTCCCACGCCCCTGAGATCATGACCTGAGCTGAAATTAAGAATCAGTATATTAACTGACTGATCCACCCAGGTGCCCCTCCCTCTTTTTTAAAATTATGACCAGCCACCCCCTGGAGAAAGCAGTGACTGGAAAGAGTAAACTTAATGTAGGTCCTGAGTGGATCTCAACAATGCAAAGAGTGAACTGTAGGTAGACGTTGTGTCCTCCTTATCCCCTCAGGGCTTAACCAAAACAGTACATACAGGTTCCACTCCTCCTATCAATACTTGCATCTTTTTGCCTGAGCCAGAGCCCAAAAGCAGAGTCCAGAAGTGCCAAGGATTAACACCCCCCTGGTGTTTATTCAGAGCAGCCTGAGTCTGTGACTAACAGGAGTTGGGTGTATAAATCTATCTTTGGTGCCTCAGGTGGAGTAACTTTAAGATACCTGTACTTCCCAGAGTTCCTCCGTGGTATTAAACTCCAACTATCTGCAAGTAGTAACTTGCTTGATCATGTACCCTATGTTAGGTTTTTTTCCTTCCCTGTCTCATTTCCCCATTCCACAATTGATATTCCATGGGATTACCTCCCCAATAAACTACTTGCACTCAAACTCGTGCCTAAGGGTCTTACTATAGGGGAACCCAAAATGACTGAGACTACCTGAATATATACCTCAGGAGTAAAAGTAGCCTGGAAATAGATTAGTCCTAAGAAGACTGAAACCTGGTTTGTTTTTCTTTTCTTTTTTTTTTTTTAAAAGATTTTATTTATTCATGAGATTAACAGGCAGGCAGAGGGGGAGACATAAGCAGAGGGAGAGGCAGGCTCCTTGGGGAGCCTGATGCGAGACTTGATCCAGGACTCAGGGACAGACACTCAACCACTGAGCCACCCAGGCGTCCCTGAAACCTAGTTTCAAATCAGCACAATACTTGATTAGATCAGAATGATTTCTCTTTCCTCTATTTACATGCCAGAAGTAAGTCAATGTAAATCCTCCCTGGAGAAAGATACCATCCTGGGCTCCAAATTATCTCTGTAATTTCATACACAATGCCTGGCATTCAAATAAAAGCAGCCAGGCAAACAAAAAGACAAAAATGACTGAAATACAAGAGGGAAAGTAGACAAGAGAAATAGATCCACAGGAGGTTCCAGATCTTCGTATCAGACATGATTAAATTATTTTCGAATAATTATGACCATATGTTCAAGATAACAATGGAGGACTTTAGCAGAAAACTGGGAACTATGAACTAGAATTATTATAAAATCCCTACAGCCAAAATATATCTGAAATTAAGACTTTGATAGATGAAATTAACAGAAGACTGAACAAACTAAAGAGTATTATTAGTAAACTGGAAAACAGACCAGAAGAAAACCCCCAAATTGAAACATGGAGAAGATGGGAAATATAAAAAGAACAGGAGGGACACTTCCAGAAGGACAGGTTGACTTTTCCCTCCTCCTTCGACTAAGTACAACTAAAATCCCCAAGCATTCTAAATAAGACAAAAGTAAGAAGAGACTGAAAGGAGCTGGGGACCTTAGCTGGATCTGAGGAATGACATGGTTGTGAATTTTTCCTGGCTTGCTTGATTGGATTGATTGATTTTTTTATCTGCCCTAGACTTTTTTTTTTTTTAAAGATTTTTTTTTTTTTTTTAGTATTCATGAGAGACAGAGAGAGGCAGAGACACAGGCAGAGGGAGGAGCAGGTTTCATGCAGGGAGCCCGATGTGGGACTCCAAGGTCACATCCTGGACTGAAGGCGGCGCTAAATCACTGAGCCACCTGGGCTGTCCTCTGCCCTAGACTTGATGCAGAAGTAGGCAACCTGGAAACACCAAAAGGTGTAGAAAAAAAGATCGTCAATAAAGTGTGTTCTCTCTAGCCAAAGGACCACAAAAAGGGCATCCTAGAAAGAAAACTTTTAAAAAAATTTTGAGAGAGATAATAGAAAACGAGGAGGGGGAGGGGCAGACTTCCCTGAGTAGGGAGCCTGATACCAGGACCCTGGGATCATGACCTGAGCTGAAGGCAGATACTTAACCTAAGACAGACTGAGCCACCCAGGTGCCCCAAGACAGAAAACTTTCAAAGACTATGATTGCTCTACTCTAGGCAAGTACCACAGAAAAATACATGGCCCCACTTCCATTCCTGCCAGCAAAAACTTAAGCGAGGACCCCAGATTTCCACCCTTACCAGGCTCTAACAAGAATCCTCAAGCCTGGGTGGCTCCGCAGTTTAGTGCCTTCAGTCCAGGAGTCCCAGGATCAAGTCCCACATCGGGCTCCCTGCACGGAGCCTGCTTCTCCCTCTGCCTGTGTCTCTGCCTCTCTCTCTCTGTGTCTCTCATGAATAAATAAATAACATCTTTAAAAAAAAAAAAAAAAGATTCCTCAAGCCCTGACTAGGTTGGCCAGAGAAGGCTGAGTAGGGAGCTGGGCCTCTCATCCCTGCTGGGTGATGATAATGCTCCTTCCAACCTCCTGCTGTGTCCGCTTGGAGGGCCTGGACTTCCCCTCCCTCTTGTTGCTGGTGTGGCATTTGATGAGCCCAGGTGAGAGAGACCCAGAACTTTCATGCTGTCCAGAGAGAACATGTATTAAGGCCACTCTACCCTGTGTCAGTGGAGGCCATGAGGTAACAGGTAATGAAGCAACCTGCCCCTCCTAGCCAGCGTGATAGCAGAGGCCTCACAGAGGGTCAGAACTCCCCAACTCTGTCCAGCAGGGAGAAGGAGCTGCTCCCTAACCCTGAGTGTTTACTAAGCTGAATGGAGAACCTGGACTCCCCATTAACCTGGTAGTAATGAGACAATACTGTGTTTTCCCATCAGGGTTATATGTCAGAAGACTAGTGAAATATAGTATTTAAGTAAAAAAATAAAAAGTATATTTAAAAGTAAGACCCAGAGTCTTATATATGCCAGAAAATGTCCAGGTTTCAATTAAAAAGATCCTGGAGACCCGGGATCGAATCCCACATCGGGCTCCCGGTGCATGGAGCCTGCTTCTCCCTCTGCCTGTGTCTCCGCCTCTCTCTCTCTCTCACTGTGTGCCTATCATAAATAAATAAAATAAAATAAAGGAATTACCCAATAATTTTAAAGCACTCATCACAAAAATGCTACAATGAACAATTACAAAAACACTTGAAACAAATGGAAAACTATAAAGTCCGGATGGAAATTTTATAACTGAAAAACATAATTGAGGGACCCACCCCCAATAGATGGGCTAAACAGCAGAAAGAGAACTGAGGAAAAAAACTGGTATTCTTAAATTTCTTAAATAATAAAAAATTATCCACTATGAGTAACAGAGAAAATAGATTTTAAAAAATGGCTAGGGGATCCCTGGGTGGCTCAGCGGTTTAGCGCCTGCCTTCAGCCTAGGGCGTGATCCTGGAGACCCGGGATGGAGTCCCACATTGGGCTCCCTGCATGGAGCCTGCTTCTCCCCCTGCCTGTGTCTCTGCCTCTCTCTCTGGGTCTCTCATGAATAAACAAAATCTTAAAAAAAAAAAAAAAAATGACCAGAGAATCGGGCCTGTGGAACTGTAGTGAAAGATCTAGTATTCATGTCACTACAGTACCAGAAAGAAAGAAGACAGTGGGTAGGGCTGAAAAAGTATTCAAAGAAATATGGCCGAAAACTCCCAAATTTGGCAAAAAATAGAAACATTCAGATTTGAGAAGCTGAGTGCACCTGTAAATGGGATAAACGTAAAGAATGCACACCAAGGCACATCAAACATCTTTTGAAAATCCAGCTACCCACTATTTTTGTAAAGTTTACTGGAACGCAGTGACACCCATTCATTTACATGTTACCTACAGCTGCTTTCTCACTACCAAAGAGAACATATACACTTAAAACATTACAAGAAAAAAATATCATGAACCCTCACTGATCCATCACCCACGTTCAACTATTATTAACTCACGGCCAATCTTATTTTTATCTATATTCCCCCAGTCCTCCCTTTCTTCCAACCCCTTTTGATTATGTATTCTTTTTTTTTTAAGATTTTATTTATTTAATTCCTGAGGCACGGGGGGGTGGGTGGGTGGGTGGGCAGAGACACAGGCAGAGGGAGAAGTAGGCTCCACACAGGGAGCCTGACGTGGGCCTTGATCCTGGGACTCCAGGATCATGCCCTGGGCTGAAGGTGGCGTTAAACCGCTGAGCCACCCGGGGCTGCCCTCTTTTGATTATTTGAAGCAAAACCAAGCAGGAGTCTTTTTCTGTGACTGTTCAAAGGGAGGCAATTTTCTATCTTCCACCAGGAGAATAGAAGCCAGGGGATGCAGGCAACCATTCTTCCAACCATTCACAACTTTCTAGTGACTTCCTATCTCATACAGAATAAAATCTAGTCTTTACAATAATCTACAAAGCAGGGGTGCTGGCTGGTTCAGTTAGTAGAGCATGTGACTCTTAAACTCAGGGTTGTAAATTCGAGCTCCATGTTGGGTAGAGAGAACTTAAAATAAAAATTTTAAAAAGTCTTAAAAATAGGGCAGCCCAGGTGGCTCAGTGGTTTGGTGCCACCTTTGGCCCAGGGCGTGATCCTGGGGACCCAGGATCGAGTCCCACATCGGGCTCCCTGAGTGGAGCCTGCTTCTCCCTCTGCCTGTGTCTCTGCCTCTCTGTGTCTCTCATGAATAAATAAATTTTAAAAATCTTAAATAAGTATTAAAAAGAAGTGAAACAAAAAACACAATGATCTACAAACCCCTACACAATCTGGCCTCTGGATTGATCTCTAACTTCATTTCCTAACACTCCAACACCTATTCAGTTTCAACTATACTGGTCTTCCTGTACAGTGAACACACTAAGAATGCTTCTGCCTCAGTGGCAGTTACTATTTCCTCTCCCTGCACAATCTTCCTTGGGTTATCTGCATCCATGCAACCCTCTCTCTAAACTTCCTAAGAATTCTCCAAAAAGGTGGTCATCAGCCATTATTCAACAAATATTTGAGCACCTTCAATCTACCTCATTGTTATAGGTCCTTGGGATACACAGTGAACAAATGAAAAGATCTCTGATCTCACGGAGGTTCCTTTCAGCAGTGTAAAAGTAAACTCCTTACAGGAAAACAAGGCAGAAAGGGGAGTATGGATGTTGTTAACAAGGGAGGCTAGGGCAATTTTAAGTAGTCAGGGGAGGACTCATGGAAATAAACACCTGAAGGAGTGAAATGTGCACATCTAGGAGTGAAGGACTGTATTTGGTAGATTTGGGGAATAAGGCAGCCAGTGAGGCCAGAGCACTATACAGAAGGTAGCTGGCTTTGTGGTCAGAAAGATGGGGGTGTGGTACAGAAGTTACATTATAAAGGTGATAAGGACTTTAGTAAACTGACATGAAAGCCTTTGGATTTTAAGATTTTATTTATTTATTTGAGAGAGTGACAGAGCAAGCATGAACAAGGTGGGGGGGAAGGGCAGAGGGAGAGGGAGAAGCAGACTCCCCTCTGAGCAGGGAGCTGATGCGGGGCTTAATCCCAGGACCCTGGGATCATGACCTGAGCTGAAGGCAGATGCTTAACCACCTGAGCCACCCAGGCGCCCCACCTTTGGATTTTAAAGATGAATAATTTGTTTTAACAGGCTCATTTTGGCTTTGGTTTGTAGATGGAGGACAGCTGGGAGTGAAGAGTGGTGACTGATTCCACTGATGGTCCAAATAGAGATCTCTTAACACTGCCTTTATCCATACTTTTGCCATGTAACCTTGTAGTGCCCTCCCACATAGATGCTGACCTAGCCATGTGGCTTTCTTTAACCAACAGGATGCTATTAGCAAATTCACTGTAGGACACTATTCCTGAGGGGGCAGGGTAAGCCTCAAAGCCTGAACTGCCTTGTTTTTCCCACCATCCCTCTTTGCTTTATTTTTTTTTCTTTCCTCTAAAACCCAAGCTGTTAGGTTTATATTGTTCAATCTAATACATCTTTCAAACATGTAACCAGTGCATTTCTCTCACAACTTAGGCTATTAATTTCGACAACTGAGTATCCAAAGAACCATCTTCAATGGCTAAAGAACTCAAAAAAAAAAAAAAAAAACTGGACTATGAGATATATTGAAGGTTGTCATTTAAAATGCACTATTATGGGGTACCTGGGTGGCTCAGTTGGTTGAGTCCTGGCTCTTGATTTTGACTTTGGTCATCTCATTGTGGGATTGAGCCCCCTTTTTGGGCTCTATGCTCAGCATGATCTGCTAGTCCCTCCCCACCCCACTTTTTCAAATTAAAAAAAGGGGGGCACCTGGGTGACTCAGTCACAGCTGGGGGTCTGACTCCTGATTTCAGCTTGGGTCCTGGGATCAAGCTGGGATCAAGCTGGATCAAGCTCTACGTGAGCTTTGCACTTGCTAAGTTTGCAATTCTTTCCCTCTCCCTCTGCTCACCGCCTCATGCATACACACTGCTCTAAAATGAGTAGGTAAATCTTTCAAAAAAAAAAAAAAGTACTATCATTTAGGGTTTACTCAATAAAAAAAATTCAGACATCCTCTGCACAGGCAACTTTAACTTTTTAGGGGAATTTAACTGTAACATTCCTTAGTTTTACAAATATAGACAAGCATAGACTTAGGGACATTCCAAAGTCCTGCAGCTAGTAAGGGCTAGTTTTGAAACTATGAGCTCTGGAGTTGAGATCCTCATTCTAGCAGCAAGCATTTATATTATGGCCACAAATCTGCTTAATTTTTAAATTTCTAAAAAAAACTCCACACTCGCTTCAACAAATAGTATAGGAAGTGGATATCCATATACAAAAAGATGAATTCTTCACAAAAATTAACTCAAAATGAATCAGACTTAAATGTGAAATACAAAACTATAAAACTCCTACAAAGAAAACCCAGATGATCGATCTTGGGTCTTTTTAAAGACACCAAGGGCATAACCCATGAAGAATTGACCACTTCTGCTCTGTGGAAGGCCATTTCAAAAGAACAAATCAAGCCAGACTGGAAGAAAATATTTGTAAGACATATCTAATAAAGGACTATCCCAAATACACAAAAAACTCAATATATTCTTAGTATTTGATCTAGGAATCACTCCTTGTTATCTACCTAAGGGAATTGGAAACTTATGTCCACACGAAAACCTGTTTACGGGTATTTTCAGCAGCTTTATTTAATTATCTTGAAGCAAGTAAGATGTCCTTTAGTAGGTAAATGGATAAGCTGTGGTACATCCAGACAATGGAATACTAATTCAGAACTAAAAGGAATAAAGCTATGAAAAGATGGAGCAAACTTAAACACACATTACTTAAAAGAAATGTGAAAGGCTAAACACTACAGGATTCCCATTAAAGGACATTCTGGAAAAGACAAAACTACAATGAAAAAATTAGTGGTTGCCAGAGTATGGATTGGGAGTGGGATAACACAGAGAATAGTTTGAGAGCAATGAAAATGCTCAGGATTCTGTAATGACAGACTCATGATGTAATTATCCATCTGTACAAACCCACAGAATGTAATGCACTAAAAGTGGACTAAAAAGTATTCTATGGACTTCATAGGACTACGTCAACATAGGTTCAACTTTAACAACTGTACCCATTGGTGAGAGATGCTGATAATGCAGGAGATAATACATGCACAGCAGTGGTGATGGTGGTGGGGGAAACGGACGGGGATGACAGAATGAGGACAACAGGGGGTACACAGGGCATCTCTGTTCTTTCAATTTTGCTGTGAACCTAGACTCTAAAGAAAAGACAAATTAATTAAAAACAAAAAACCTGTCGGAGCCTTAAATGGATCATGCATAAGTAAAACCATGGACAAACACCTCACTTACTTGTCACTTGATATTTCAGACTTGGCTATAAAGCATCCTGGAAGCTTTTTCTTTAAAAAAAAAAAAAAAAAAAAGATATTTCGGGCAGCCCAGGTGGCTCAGTGGTTTAGCGCCACCTTCAGCCCAGGGCCTGATCCTGGAGACCTGGGATCGAGTCCCACATAGTCCATTGAGTCCCTGCATGGAGCCTGCTTCTCCCTCTGCCTGTGTCTCTGCTGTCTCTCATGAATAAATATATAAAACCTTTAAAAATAAATAAGTAAATAAAATAAAAAGATTTTATTTGACAGAGAATGAGCTTGAGTGCACAAGCAGGGGGAGGGGCAGAGGGAAGGGGAAAAGTAGACTCTCCTGCTAATAAGCAGGGAGCATGAAAATGGGGCTCAATCCCAGGACCTGAGATGTTACCGGAGTTAAAGGCAGACCAGACCCTTAACTGAGCCATCCAGGTGCCCCCCTGGAAGCTTTTCTATCATTCGTTATTACTCTTGAATGAGCACAGGACCTAAAGCCATTTGCAGTACCCTACTGGGGGGTGGAGGGCAGGTAGAGATAAATTTGAGTGGGAATAAAGGGAGAAAATAAATTGGGGCCAATCTCTAGTTCTTTGTATCCTGTAAAATTTGGGTTTATTACATTTGGTTTTAAGAAGCAAGGCATAAAAGCCCCAATGTTGGCAATCCCTAAAGTGGAAACAAAGCTATCTTTCCAAAGACTTAAGGAAATATATACAGGAAGAAAAACGGTGCTAAAAACAAACTGTAGTCTTATCAATTTCATAAGCACAAAAATTTATTTTGAATATATCATTTTATACAGTAATTACTTGAAAAAATGTTCATTACTTTAGCTATTTAATGAATCAAATTATCCAAGCAAAATAAACATGGCAATACAAAAATGTAAGAAATTTACAAAAGCTATACAAAATAAATTATTTAAAATTAGACTGATACAGTCTGTAAAATCTCTTCAAGAGAACTATACACTTACAAATCTATGTAGCTTTTCTTAGGGGGTAAAAGAAAGGATGCTTTAAGGCTTCTTTGAGAGTAATCCTTTTAGCTGGATCATACTCCAACATTTTCTCAATGAGGTCAAAGAGAAGCTCATGTTCAGCATCCTGAGAGAGCATAAATTCCTGAAAGGAAAAGAGTCAACAGTCCTTTCAACCATCATTCATTATAATTTTATTTCTCTACCATAAAGAGAAGGGAATCTCAGAGTTTTAATCATATAGCAATGGCTCAGGCTCACCTTCAGAGGTTTACAGCGCCGTGAAACATATCTGCCAGCAGAACTGTGTTCATCCCAGTCTAATCGATCGTGATGGAAATATTTACGTTTCCTAAAAGTAAGTCAACACCCAGTCATTTTTATAATGTCAACCATGAAAACTTAAAACATCTAGTGAAAGTGACTGGTTTCATCATTATGCTTTTATAGATCAAAGATGAACACTTTACTGGAGACTTGAAAAGATACCCTAGTTACTGCCTTCCCAACAAAGTAATTGGAGTGAAAAAGAATTGTCTAACACTTCATTGTTTCAATGAAGTTCCAATCAGAATATAAGACCAAGTGGTATAAAGGATGGCACCTACTCTTAAATAAAAACATACCTGGTTTTCTGTATCATATGTTTTGGTAAAGGTCCAAGAATCCTTTCCATCATTGCCAAATGCTCCTTACTATCATGTGTCTAAAACAATAAACAAAACTTGTTAAGCACACCATGTGCCTTGATTTCATTTACATAGCTGAATTTCTAGTCCATTAGAGATCAAAACGGAAATCAGAGATCAAAAACGGAAGGTGATCATAAAAAAGGGCAAACTCTTATCAAGTTACAGCTGCAAAGTATTAAGGCCCACAGAACAAGCTCACCAATGATTTCTCCCCATGAACAGAATTACTGTTTATATTTTAAAATGTTTTAAATAAAATGATAAATTATGAAGGAAATTTAATACCCAATAGCATCAGTTACAGACTTTTATTTCTTTATACTTCACAAGTAAGTCTATAAGGGGGGGGAAGCTGCTTAAGTGTGTATACTTTGCCTTAAAGGGCTCATTTACATACCCAAGCACCTTTTTTGAGTAAAGCCTTGAAACAAAGCACTGTCACTTACTGGAAATACTGTAAACCCAAGGTAGTATTCAATGAGAATGCATCCTATACTCCAGACATCACATGGCTGGGACCATCCTAGGGCTGTAAAGCAAAAGCAAACAAAAAACTTTAATATTTCTTAAAGACATTAAACAACAAAAAAAACCACAACAAGCCAGCATACAATTTAATATCTGAGCTAGAAATACCCTAAGGAATCACTTAAAGTGTATTGTAATAGAATAACATATGAATTAGGGCTCTGGAGACCTCTGGTCAAGTTCCAACTCTTTTTGGGACTAGTGATTTGGGGAACTGTTTTTCCCCCCGAGTCGTAATTTCCTAACCAGTAAAATGAGAGTTACCTGCACCATCCAAGGACTTGACAAGAAAAGTGTCTGAGATATAATAGGTGTGAATTACATTTTAAAATCTCATCACATTACATATATGCAAACTCAATTCCAGGAAAATTAAGACATTTAACTCAAAGTATTAGAGCTATCTGGAACAAGTATGAGCTTAAAATCCTTAATGTATTTTATTTATCTTGGTTTTTTTTCTTTTAAAGATTTGAGAGAGTATGCATGAGCCATGGTGGGGTGAGGGTGTCAGGGAAAGAGGAAGTAGAAGCAGGCTCCCTGCTGAGCAGGCGGCTTGATGTGAGGCCCCATCCCAAGACTCTGGGATCATGACCTAAGCTGAAGGCAGACACTTAACCAACTGAGCCACCCAGGTGCCCCAATGTGTGTTTTTAGACTGAGAGAGAGACTTCATGCACACATAAGCTAGAGGAAGGCAGAGGGACAAGCAGACTCCCCACCAAGCAGAGAGCCCTAAGAGTGGCTCCATCCCATGACCCTGAGATCACCACTTGTGCCAAAGTCAGATGCTTAACCTACCAAGCCACCCAGTCACCTCCTATCCTTCATGTGTTTTAAGTTAAAATTTTTTTTCGGTATTTTTTTTTTTAAGGTTTTATTTATTTATTCATGAGAGAGAGAGGCAGAGACACAGGCAGAGGGAGGAGCAGGTTCCATGTTGGGGGCCCGTGGGACTCCATCCTGGGTCTCCAGGATCAGGCCCTGGGCTGAAGGCGGTGCTAAACCGCTGAGCCACCTGGGTAACAATTTCTTTTTTTTTTAAGTTAACAATTTCTTAAAGGGAAAATTATTAAAAAAAAAAAAAACAAAAAAAAAAACAACCCACAAATAAGACTAGAGCTATAAACTTTAAAGTTCGCTTCAGGAAAGATATATGCAGGTTCTCAAAAGCACAATTCAGAAGCAAGTTACCTAGCACCGGGGGGGGGGGGGTCGGGTCTGCTCCCCACCCCCATGTGTGCAGGCATTTGCACACAATCTCTATTAAAATAATAATAAAAAAAGAGAAAGTAACTTACCCAAAATAACTTCAGGCGCCCTATAATGCCTTGTAGATACCAAGGTACTGTGATGTTCATCATCATAGGTTGCACTTCCAAAGTCTACAACTTTAATATCTGCATTTATTAAGGTACGTTCATCACGTTTCTAAAATCACAAACAATGGGTTAAGGAGGCATGATATTAAGAAGGCACAAGATATTAACTTCAAACCATGAAGATAATACACTGAGAAGACTTACCATTTTGGGATTATATGCCTCTGTGTAGTCAGACTGCACAAATAAGATGTTT
The DNA here is from genome assembly GCF_905146905.1 of Nyctereutes procyonoides. NCBI lineage: Eukaryota > Metazoa > Chordata > Mammalia > Carnivora > Canidae > Nyctereutes > Nyctereutes procyonoides. The sequence goes on from NW_026575132.1 coordinate 10,066,243, forward strand.
TCAGGCTTTAAGTCTGTGTGAGTCAACTTGTTACTGTGCAGAACTGAGAATGAAACAGAAAAAGTTGCTGTAATCTGAAAATCAAAAACCCAACCAAACTCAAACTCAAAAGCCCTACAACAAAAAACCTGATGCCTTTTCTACCTGTCCAAAATTGTCAACATTCAGTAGCCTGCTTAGAAAACCACCCACTACCCTCAAAGTTAGTCCACTGCCAGCTAACTGCTCAAAAAGTATAGTAGTATTTTTCTTCAGGAAGCAGAGATTTGCCAGTTTCCAATGACGGCTTGTAATATTTGTAAAATTGTGTGGATTTTTTTCTGGTTGGCAAAGTATATAGTCTTATTAAGAATAGCATCAATGAAATTTACTGAGGAAAAAAATGAGATTTACTGAGAATATGAGGATATTTAATATTAGCATAAAGCATTAAAAATATTTTTAGCCATTATTTACAAAGCAGATACATAAAAGCAAGATTATCCTACTTGATGCAACATTGATAAAGAAATGACTAGTCAAGGATTAATCTAGACATCACCGGAGACCATGAAAACAGTTATCAGAACCATAGTTAGCAAGTCTTCTGGAAGAAGTAGGATAGTTATAAATAAATAAATACAGCTAAATTTGTCTTTCTACATGACAATGTATTATATGATAGACAATATACTACTTACTGAATGAAATGCGAAACTGACCAAGAGCTTATCATCTTTCTCATCCCTATTCTTAAGTCAGGCTTCCATAAGCTGTATGTTAGATCCCATTTTTTCTTAAAGATTCAAATTAGTCTGCATTAAATTAGTCCCAATAACCTCAAGTTTCTTAAAGATATACCAAATACTTACAATTCACTGACTTGCATATCTGATATGCCATCTTCCTGATATGATCCAGACGAAACGGCAGAAAACCATTTTCTTTAATGAAGTCGTAAGTACTAAGTCCTAGTAGTTCAAACACAATGCAAATGTGACCATGATGTTCAAACCACTCCAACATCTGGACACAGCGGCTATAAACACATGAAAAATAACTGAGTACAGCCTCTCACAATTTAAATCTACCTGAGAGCATTTTCTGAGTTCTAATTTGATACTTACAATGTACTGCTGGGGTCTGTTGTATTCAAGTGTTCCAGAACTTGTATTTCTGAGCGAGCAGCTTCACAGTATCTATCGACATTTTTAACTATTTTTACTGCTACATGTCTACCTCCTCTGTTAGAGAAAGTAAAAAAAAAAAAAAAAAGTTATGTTCTCTCTGAAACGACTGATGTACTATATATTGGCTAACTGAATTCAAAAAAATAGAGGATTCCTGGGTGGCTCAGCGGTTTAGCACCTGCCTTCGGCCCACAGTGTAATCCTGAAGTCCTGGGATCGAGTCCCACATCAGGCTCCCTGCATGAAGCCTGCTTCTCTCTGTATCTCTCATGAATAAATAAATCTTTAAAAATAAATAAACTTAAAAAAAAAAAGACATCTTCTTCCACTTTTCTATCACTCTTTTCAAACTGTACTACTACTACCATTTTGTTTTCTTGCATTTACTGGCTAGCATTCGATTTTATCTAACTAAAACTAAGTACTCTCTTCTAATTGCAACTCAATGTAAGCAGTGAGAATGATCCTCAGGTATATGAAAGAATCAGTTAACACAAATACATGCTGAATGACCCAATTGTTTTTCATCAAACCACTACTCATATGAATTCTTTCTTGGTCGTTCAACTATATATTAATAGTCGAAACTTAACAAGAATATTGAGGTATCATTATTTCAATCTGTAGCCCAACTATAAGACTCATAACATGTAAAAACAATTTCTTCTTGTATCATCTGTCACCAGCAAATATTTACTCAAAATTTTTCATTTTAGGGATGCCTGGGTGGTTCAGGGGTTGAGCCTCTCTGCCTTTGGGGATCCTGGGATCGAGTCCCACATCAGGCTCTCTGTAGGGAGCCTGCTTCTCCCTTCTACCCCTCTCTCATTAAAAAATATGTAAAATCTTAAAAGAGAAAAAAAAAAAAACCTTCCATTTTGTCTGTTACCAGAAAAAATGGGGTATGGGAGGGGCCGTAGTAATGAGCTCTACTTCTCAGAGCCTCACTAATAGTAGGAAGCCTTTTCTAATTCACTCAGAAAAGCTCTGCCCTTCAGAAGGAGAAGTAATTCCAACAGGAAACAAAGCAAAGGCAAAAAATTTTTTTACACTATCTCAAGAAATTTCTGTCAGTAGTTTAAAAGGCCTAAGTAGGGGGATTCCTGGGTGGCTCAGTGGTTTAGCGCCTGCCTTTGGCCCAGGGAGTGATTCTGGAGACCCGGGATTGAGTCCCAAGTCAGGCTCCCTGCATGGAGCCTGCTTCTCCCTCTGCCTGTGTGTCTCTGCATCTCTCATGGATAAATAAAATCTTTAAAATAAAATAACATGCATAAGTTAAAAAAAGAAGGGCATAAGTATTAAACATGTGATGCCAATTTAGAAAGAGTTCTCACCCGTGGCTGTGTTATCCATTATAGCATCTGTATGTTATGAACTACAGTATTTTCTAAAAATACAGATTCCTAGCTAACTACTCTGTAGACGGCATCAATATGCCTGGGCTAAGTGCCGTTCCAAATACTCCTAACATAAAAACCAAAATTGTGGGAAGTTCTGATTTAGATCACTAATCTGGGGGGTGTGGGGGGGGGGGGAAGAGGAGAGGAGACAGTCACAACTGTGCCCAGTGGGACAACAAAAAAATACGCTCTAAAATAGTAAAATCTGCTCTCAACTCAAAATTAAGGGCTACATACACTATTGCCCTTAAAAAAATTTTTGGGGGCAGCCTGGGTGGCTGAGCGGTTTAGTGCTGCCTTCAGCCCAGGGTGTGATCCTGGGGCCCCAGGATGGAGTCCCACATCAGGATCCCTGCATGGAGCCCGCTTCTCCCTCTGCCTGTGTCTCTGCCTCTCTCATTAATAAATAAAAATTTTAAAAATAAATATAAAAAAATATTTTTTTTCATTTGAGAAAAGAGAGGGAGCAGTACATGGGCTTCATCCTAGGACCCTCAGATCATGACCTAAGCCAAAGGCAGATTAACCAAGTAAGCCACAGGCATCCCTAAAGTGTTGGTACCTTTCACTAGGAATTTCCTACATCAAAGTAAAAAAAACCAAGGGACAGGATTAATAGTGTATCTATCATAGTCAGAACATATTGTAAAGCTAAGCAAATTTTCTATTACTGCTGACAGCCCCAAATGCAATCACAAGCTAGGAAACTTACGCTTTATGATCAATGCACTCCACGACTTTTCCAAAAGCTCCTTCTCCTAAAGTATCAACAATTTCATCTAAAAAAGAGAAATAAATCTCAGTTATACCAGGAAGTGGAAACAGTTTACTTAACATAATAAATGCTATCAATACAGATTATTCTAGTTGATGCTACAAATTTCCTTAATCACTAGACATTTTATCGGTCAACACTGTCAAAAAACATTTATAACTATTTTTAGGTCTAATTTCATTCTTAAGCTCATTTTATTAACTTGATTTACTGTTTTTGGAACTTCTGCTTAACAAATATTAAATTTCTAAAGAAAGAAAAAAAAACACAATCCCCGCCCACCAAAAGAAATGGAAAACAAACAAAAAAACAGAGAAAGAAAAAAAGATTTCCAAATCCCTGAAATCTTTATATATAGATTATGTTATCTGAAAAGTTAATAAGTGTTGAAAAATATTCTATACATCTTGCACTTAGTACGTCTCCACTCTGACAGATCAGGTGACCCTCCTCATCATCCTCTACACTCCTGGTTCTTTTCCTTCGGTGACTCTTCTGGAAACGTCAAGTGGGCGGCACCAAGATCATCCAGCCAATCAATATACCCGAGTGAATTCAGGGCAGAATACGAAATTCATTCAGCGGGGAGATATTCAGGCATTCAGATACACGCCAGGCCACAAACGGTTGGCAGGAGCAATTTCAAATTCAGTCCCCAGAAATTCACAGGGCACATAGTTTATGTTAACAGGAGAAAAACATGGCAAGGAACAGATTTTCAGATAAGATACTCAAAGTGGCAAGGCAACAAAACATAATACAATTGTTTTTCTTAAAAAAAAAAAATGCTAAGTTGTAGCATTCACTGAAATATAATTTTAAGTTTCTAGTGTTCTAATTTAATGTTGCAAAATCGTAGGATGTAATATTTACTTGGTCAAAGTAGGCTGTGGCCAAATTAAGATTTCCTAGCTAATCTAAGAAAACAAATATCAAAACAGTAAATAAAATTAAAGTCCTAATTTTGGGGAGAAAAAAAGATTTGGCATACAAGGATAACACTATACCATTTAAAATGTCATCTGAAATGATCTGCAAATTAACCCATAAACTGTAATGTTCATCTGTTAAGTGATTTGCTTAGTGAAAAAAAAAAAAAATTAGAGCATGCTTTGCTAAAAAAAGGCATGCCTAACTAAACCCTCAACCTTACAAAAATAAAACGCCTATTCTACTTTTGTGATAAAACTTCAATTTATTAAAACAAATCAGATTTCTTGAACTACCATAAAAATTAACTAAGTTAATTACTTCTACTGACTCACTGGAATAACAATTAGTTGCCAACTAGTAATAAAACCTGTTACTCTAACTTAATATGCACTGTATTTCAGGAATTTCCTATTCAATGCACAAACACAGAAAGAATCCAAGTTAAATTGAGATGACTTCTTTTTAAACAGAACTTTCTCAAATGATCAAACACAAATCAAGTATTCCTGTTCCATGTGAGAAATAAACTTTAAAAAATATTTTAAAAGCGCTCATACCCCATGTGAACGATGGTGTGAAGTACTATGGTGATTCCTGTGTTTGCTTTTATAACTACTTCTTCCACTTCTCCCAGAAGACTTGCTACTATGGTTCTGATATCTGCTTTCATGGTCTCTATGGCGATGTCCAGGTTCACATCCTTGACTGTAGTCATTTCTGTATTCATCAATGTAGCGTCGACTATGATAATCTTTCTCGTTTATGGATCTACTTTCCAAATAATGGCTAAAAAATAAAAAACATTTTAATGCTTTATGCTAATACCAAATATTCTTAAAATCTCAGTAAATCTCAAGACACTAATCTTAATAAAACTATGCTTTCACATGAGAAAAAATCCACAATTTTTCCAAACATTACAAGCCATCATTGGAAACAGGAATAGGACTCATGGTTAAGTGATACTGTAATTTTAGTCATGAAAATAAACCCCTCCCCCTTTTACTGATATAACTGACATACATTCTAATGAAATGTATTTTTACATGGAGACACTTTAAATACCATCTTTACCTATCAGATGTTTTAGAGTGATTATATTTGCAGCGCTTGTTTTCCCGGGCACTGCTATGCGATCTCTTCCTTCTTTTATGACTGCTGCTTCTCCATTTTCCGCAGTCCCAATCTTTTTCATCCCAGTCAGGACAATAAGTTCTCTTTGAGTGTCTCATCTGTATAAAAGACAAGTTTTCCCAGGTAAGTTGTATCCCACTTGTCAACATTGAGTTTAGTAAAACTCTTCTTCACAAATTCACTCTAGCTATGACTTTTTCAATCTTAATTTTTTTTTTAAAGAACTATTTTTTAATTTTTATTTATTTATGATAGTCACAGAGAGAGAGAGGCAGAGACACAGGCAGAGGGAGAAGCAGGCTCCATGCAACGGGAGCCCGACGTGGGATTCGATCCCGGGTCTCCGGGATCGCGCCCTGGGCCAAACCGCTGCGCCATCCAGGGATCCCTCAATCTTAATTTTTAAAAACATTTTATTACTTTTATTTTTTTAAAGATTTTATTTTTAAGTAATCTGCACACTCAGCATGGGGCTGAACTTACAACCCCGAGAAAAAGTCACATGCTTTGACTTAGAAAGGTGGCCCAACTGTTCTTTAAAATCAAAGTTCAAAAGTCGTTGTTAACCAATCTAAAAAAAAAAAAAAAAAAAAAAAAAATCACTCATAAATCCAATTAGTGCACTGTGCCAAAATGTGGAGTCCAAACTCTATTAATATTAATAGGCATTCTGCCATTATCCACCTTATTCTAAGATTTATTGAAAGCACTAGGAAAAGAAAAAAAAATGAGGTGGGGAGCCAGGAAATCCAATTTACCAACTTTGGTAAGATCTTACCCCTTTTCTGTCAGCAGCACAAAATTACTACCCGTCCACGTATCTAACTCGCCTCATTCAACTCCAACTCGAATGCAATCGTCAATGTTCTTAGCGACAGAACCCTCACTACTATTTCTTCGTGAAGATAAACGGATCAAACTACCAAGGCCTTTTATCATACACAGAAGTCAACGGTGGCATTTAAAAACCACAACATACCATCTTTTGAGGTACCCAGCACACGCTATACCCAGTAAGACCTAGCTTATTCCGAAAGCAATCTTACAAGATCAACTTGGGGGAGGGGAGCACCTTCCTTTCAATGTTTTGAACAGAAATTCCTAATAACTTGAAAAAAACAAAACAAAACAGGGCAGCCCGGGAGGCTCAGCGGTTTAGCGCCGCCTACAGCCCAGGGCGTGATCCTGGAGACCCGGGATCGATCCCGCGTCGGGCTCCCTTGCATAGAGCCTGCTTCTCCCTCTGTCTGTGTTGTGTCTCTGCCCCTCTCGCTCTCTCTGTGTCTCTTATGAATAAATAAATAAAATCTTAAAAAAAAAAAAAAGAATGAGGGAGGGTATCCCTGGGTGGCTCAGCGGTTTAGCGCCGGCCTTCGGCCCAGGGCGTCATCCTGGAACTACGGGATCGAGTCCTGCATTGAGCTCCCCGCAGCCGCCTGCTTCTCCCTCTGTGTCTCTCATGAATAAATAAAACCTTTAAGAAAAAAAACAGTAGATAGCATCTTTTCATCTCAACCACCGTTCTTAACAGTACTAACTGAAGGGACGCCACCACGTCTTTGCACGTAAACTATAAACCAAAAGGCTCCAGCTGCTCCCTAGAGGTTGGGGGCAAGGGGGCGCAAAATTCTATAGCGCAAGACGTCTCATAACCTGACTCGTCTCCCACGCACCTTCGAATATACCCTATTATTTCTGCTTCTCCGGGCTCTGCGAAACCTGATTTTGGTTAACGCACCGAGGGCAAGGACACTCGCGACCTTCACTCGAATCCTTTAAGACTCGACTAGACGTTAGGTGCTACCGAGTCCTGTCAGGTCAACGTGATCTATTTGCTGCGAACACAGCGGCTTACGGGAGAGCGACACGCACATCCAGGGACCCAAGTACACAGCACCCTCAACAGGAAGCCTCGCCTCCTCCGCCCCGCCGCCATCTTACAGCTCCGCCGAAGAGGCCAAGGCCGCCGCCGACAAAATGGCGCCCGCGGGCCCTGCCGGCGCTCCCGCCAGCCGTCAGTCAGCGCTAGCCCTCGCCAGCGTCCGGGGCGTTGCGGTTTAAGGAGAAAATCGCGGCAACAGGCTCGGCGGCGCTAGGAAGACAAGCAGGCTGCCTTCACGCAACCCCGGGAGGCGGCGGCGGCGGGGGGGGGGGCGTCGTGCCGGAGATTACAGGCAGCAAACAAGCGAGAGGGCATCACCAGGAACAGAAGGAGGGCCCTGACACCTAGCCCGCTTCGTCCTGCGTCTTACCGTCCCGGCCAGACAGTCCAAGCCGAAAGAGGCAAAGCTTGCAACGCGACAACAGGGAGGAGCCCAACTGGCTGCGACGGGCTCCGAAAACAAAATGGAGGTGACAGCCGCAGCGTCGGGACTCGACTCGAAAACACTGGTGACGCCGCGAGCGCGTCTCGCCGCAGGGCGGGGCGGGGTGGGTGGCGCTTGTGCGCAGGGACTGCCGGAGGCCCGGTGGCCGACGAGTGCGCAGGCGCCGGAGCGGGAGCCCGAAGACCGAAGGGGGAGGTGGGAGGTGTCTCCCGGCGGCCATGTTGGGCGCTCTGGGTCTGAGGCAAACCGTGGAGGTGCTAGAGAGGACTCTCGAATGTGCTCGGTAGACGTGGCAAGGAGTGAGGGAAGCGTGCTACTAAATCTCCTGTGACCTGAGTGCAACCACGCAACAATCCTTAAAACAAAACAAAACACGACGTCCATCCTATAGTCATAAATGAGTTAATCGTCTGGATTTCGGCTTTTGCTAAGGTTCTGAGATTTAAAACTAGGTAAGTCTTTAGTAGCTGGGACTCAACATACACCGAAATTAGATTGGAGAGATTTTTTTTTTTTTTCATGTTTTTCATGAGACACAGGGAGCGCGATGCGGAACTTGATTTCCGGACTCCAGGGTCACGCCCGTGGCCCAAGGGAGATGCGCAACCGCCGAGCCCCCCGGGCGACCCTCGTGGTGTTAAATGTTGCAGAAATGAATGGGCAAGAGCTTGGAGACAGGAAATGGGGACCTTTCACTGTTAAGCATTTTGGCATAGTCCGTCCTCTGCATGACCTCTTAAGAGGGGAAATGGAAGGGCTTGAAGAAAATGTCAGGAAACAACCTTAACAACAAAATCATCAAACTACACTTGGATAGACTAGTCACTGCCAGTCCTAGCCCCGTGCCCTCCACAGTTTTGTCTTATTCACTCGTTCCAAATTTAGTGGAAAATGTAAAAAATTATCATTTTTAAAGATTTTATTTATTCATAAGAGAAAGAGGTAGAGACACTGGTAGAGGGAAAAGCAGGCTCCATGCAGGGAGCCTGATGCTGGACTTGATCCCAGAAGCCTGGGATCGTGATCCCAGCCAAAGGCAGACGCTCAAAAAAACAGAAACAAAAACAAAAAACAAAGGCAGACGCTCAACCACTGAACCACCTAGGCGTCACAAAAACGTATAAAATTAACTTAAAACCAACCATAATTTTACTAGCTGTTGCACAGGAGAGCAACATATGTAGCCAGCCCTACACAGATGCACAATTATTGGGTAAAAAGTGATGAGGAATATGTATTTCCAAAATTCTATGGTAGTTTGCATTTCTTAAGCCCCTTCATAAGATTTGAAGATGTTTTAAAACTATTAATACTTAAATCTTTATGGGGGCCAGGGTCACCAAATAGAAGGTAAATATTTCAGAGGGAAGAATTCATCACTGTTAACTTGTGAAATTCAAGACCTATTTAGCATTTTTCAATCTTAAGCAAACCTAAGGAATCCCTGCCTTTGGAGAATAGTAGCTAATCATAGTGAGCTGGTTATTGTGCCAAGCACTGTACATACATTCTTAATGCTAACAATCTAGTAGGAGATGGGAGAAAGGCATCAACTATATTGTGCTTTTACAAGTAGTGAAGGACTGCAGAGAGAAATTTAGAAATCACAATAAGATTACAAGGGTGAAAGATGATGAACATTGAAAATAATCTTGTGTATACTACCAAAATTAGTTTTCGAAATGGTTTTAAATTTACTCATACCTAGGCAATTACTAATTTGAGATTTACCCAAAATTTCATTTATGAACATTTTTTTAAAAATTTTTATCCTTTTTTTTTTTTTAATGTATTCATGAGAGACACAGGCAGAGGGAGAAGCAGGCTCCATGTAGGGAGCCTGACGTGGGACTTGATCCCAGGGCTCCAGATCAGGCCCTAGACTGAAGGCTGCCCTATGAAAATATTGTGTTCCTAGTGCATACTGTTGGTTTTGAGGTGGCACTGTCCCCCCCCAATTCATGTTTAGTCTTGACTCCTACTACCTCAGATTGTGACTTATTTGTAGATAGGGCCGTTACAGACCTACTTAAGGTTAAAATGAGGTCACTAGGGTGGGCCCCAATCCAATATGACTGAGGTCTTTCTTCTTGAAGAGATTACTCACTGAGATTGTGTAGAAGATGGTCATTTACCAGCCAAAGTGAGACCTTAGTGTAAACAACCCTGCCCACAACTTGATTTTTTTATTCATGAGAGGCAGAGGGAGAAGCAGGCTCCACACAAGGAGCCAGACATGGGACTCCATCCCAGGTCTTTAGGATCAGACCCTGGGCCAAAGGCGGCACTAAACCGCTGAGCCACCCGGGCTGCCCTAGATTTTTTTTTTTTTTTTAAAGATTTTATTTATTTATTCATGAGAGACACACACAGAGAGAGAGGCAGAGACACAGGCAGAGGGAGAAGCAGGCTCCATGCAGGGAGCCTGACATGGGACTTGATCCCGGGTCTCCAGGATCACACACTGGGCTGAAGGCAGCGCTAAACCGCTGAGCCACCCAGGCTGCCCTAGATTTTTTTTTTTAAAGGCAATTTATCCATCTGGAATTTTGCTGCATCATCATGTGTGTTGAAATTCTTTTGCTATTTTTCTCCATATAATTTACTGGTTATCTTAACACAATTTATGGGATAACTTTTCCCTTTAATGATTTTTTTTATTTATTTTTTAAATTTTTTAAATTTTTTTCCTTTAATGATTTTGAATTGAACTCCTGTATACTATCCTAGCCATATCTCTTGCACCAATTTAGTATTTGGAGCTTTATAAAATGTTTGCAGCTAATCCCTTTTTCATTATAGCTTTATTTTTATTTATTTTTGAAGATTTTTTTTTTTTTTTAAATTTCACAGAGAGCACAAGCAGGGATAGAGGGAGAAGCAAACTTCCCACTGAGCAAGGAACCGCACGGGAGGCTGGATCCCAGGACCCTGAGATCATCATCCAAGCTGAAGGCAGACACCTAACCAACTGAGGCACCCAGGCACCCCTTACTGTAGTTTTATTTTTAAGATTTTATTTTGGGGGCATCAGGGTGGCTCTGTTGTTAAATGTCTGCCTTTGGCTAAGTGTGTTTTACCTCCGGTTAATACATGGAACAGACTCAACTGCTAATGTGATGTGTGAACCAGCCACTTCTGTGAGTGGAAAGCAGTGTCATGGATCTTGATCCTCATGATGCCTCTCAAAGGCCCAAGATGGGCAGCCAGTCTTTCTATAAGATCCTTATGGCTATCACTAAACAGACATTATAAGGATGAGCTCTAAAAACTAAAAACCCACCATATTGGTAGCACGTAAAGAAACAAGAGCAGGATTGTTTTTTTGTTTTGTTTGTTTTAAGAGCAGGGTTTAGAATTAAAATTGACAGAATGCCAGTCAGTACAAAAACATCTTGGCAATCAGTAAAAGCCTCCTAAGAGTAATGACAAAAACAATGTCATTCAGTTGGGAGAAAAAAAAATCAGGTATAAGAAAGTGTCAAAACAAATTTTGGCCCCAAAGAGGCTTTAATATGGTCTAGAAATCTAAATGACTAAATTAGAAGGCTGAATCAAAACGTGAGGGCATTAGGGGTGCCTGACTGGCTCAGTAGGTAGAGCATGCAATTCTTAATCTTAGGGTCATGAATTCAATCTCTATGTTGGGCATAGAGCTTATTTTTCAAAAAGTGAAGACATTAATATAATTGGCACATCAGTTTAATAGAAGGTATAGGTGGTAATAAGAGAATATTACAAGCTAACATCCAAATTATAATTAAGAAAGAAAATACTAGATCAGCTATCTGTAGAAATGATACAAACCAAGAAATACTTGACATCAGTTTTAGTAATACCAAAATCTAATCAAGGTGATGGAAGCAAATCAAAGAATACGGTTTTGATGAGATCAATGATATAGCCTGATAAATGATGAGGCCTGATTAGGTGAGAGCCTTATGGTGGAGATAAATATTAAGAGAACAGCTTCTGTTTACTCACTACAGAACACTTATCAGATGCCAGAAGCTTTACATTGTTTCATTAGTCCTCACAATAGTCTTATGAAGGGGAGGAGTCTTTAGGGATAAGAAAATCTGGGAGATGGTAAACTGCCTAAAGTTACTAGTAGGAGGTAGAGCTGTGATTCAAACACAATCCAGGACTCTACAACTGGTGCTCTTAGCCAATTAGTTGCATTTTTCAAACAGCTCACCTGTAGAATTCTGTCCTACAATACTGTATATGATACGCTTTAAAAAAGTTCCATGGACAAAGGAATTGGGAAATTGAGTGCTTACTGTACTCTAGGACTTCTCTGAGCCTTTACTGTAATCTAAAGACCACAGAAAATAGCAAAGGGATTGGCTGGCTGGCTTTTCTAGATCATCTCTATCTTGTCCTTACTCTAACTGCTCAAAGTGAATAATTAATGGAAAAGACTACCTCTAGGACGTGGACTAGATATGGCAGGAATATGTATAGTGCTCAAAAATGCCAGGATTTGGGCAGCCCAGGTGGCTCAGCAGTTTAGCGCCGCCTTCAGCCTGGGGCCTGATCCTGGAGACCTGGGATCGAGTCCCACGTCGGGCTCCCTGCATGGAGCCTGCTTCTCCCTCTGCCTGTGTCTCTGCCTCTCTCTCTCTCTCTCTGTCTCATGAATAAATAAATAAATAAAATCTTAAAAAAAAAAAAAGTATGCCAGGATTTGAGGCTCAGCATTTAAAAATGAATGTTTGTGGGCAGCTGGGGTGGCTCAACGGTTTAGCTCCACCTTCTGCCCAGGGCATGATCCTGGAGTCCTGGGATCCAGTCCCACGTCGGGCTCCCTGCATGGAGCCTGCTTCTCCTTCTGTCTGTGTCTCTGCCTTTCATGAATAAATAAATAAAATCTTAAAAAAAAAAAAATGAATGCTTGTATGTAACCAAAAATTAGAAGAGTTTTTAGAAAATTAAACTTAAATAAGATCTTAGCTATAAACAAGCAGAAGGATGATGTAATCTTTTGACATAATTAAAACTGGGTAAACTACAATAGGTGTGTTCCTTAAATAGTCTGCCAAATATTTTTCCAGGTCTATTATAGCTATTGTGCAAATGGATTGGCATGAATAGTTATGTCCTTAATGTGTACATCATTAAGAGGCCGGTAGGTCTTCTCATTTACTGGTAACTTCTCCAATTCATCTAGAGTTTCTAGACCATCTATTACCCTGAAAGAGAAATATAAATGTTTGAAAATTTCCATAGATTGAAACATAATATCCAAATACTTATAGCAATTAGTTTCCTTAATTAAGAAAAAAGAACCATGTCTCATAGTTCTTTGCACTCCCTAGTTGAATATGCAATAAAATACTGATTTGTTTTTCTACCATGGATATAAGCCAAAATTCAGAAACAAAAATTCATTATTATGGCCTTTAGACAATAGCAGTGACTAGGAATATTACCACCAAAGTATTCCCACAGCATAGCTACAAATGGGTCTAATATAACCAGTCATAAGATTTTCTTTACTAGAGGAAATACTCAGAGAAAGTATGTAATGGTGACACTGTTATGGCCATTTTGCACTTTATTTAAATATGGTGTTTTTACTTTTTGCATCTGGGCAACAACAAAAAGCACTAATAATAAAAGAAGGAAAGATGGGAACTTAAGCCCATTTCCAGGAAGCGTATTTCCACGTTACCACAAATATAAGAAAATATAGAGAGCTATCCTTCTGGCAAGTGGTCTAAAACATTTGTTAAGGAAAGGTGGATTTATTTATATATTTATTTATTTTGGAGACAGCAAGTGAGAGAAAGAGAGAACACACAAATGGGGAGGGGGGAAGAGGAAAGGGAGAGAGGATCTTGAGCAGACTCCTTGCTGAGCAGGGCATCTGATGTGGGGCTCAAACCCAGGACCCTGAGATCATGATCTGAGTGAAATCAAGAGTCACACACTATGGACTGAGCCACTGAGATGCCCCAGGTGGCTTTAGGTTATATCTCTTAGTGCAACTCTAATCAATTTCCAAGACTTACAGCATAACTTACAAAGATAACAGATTTACATTTTATTTTGCATTTCTACCAACCTTTTGAATTTACTCCCAAATGTACCAAGTATTTTTTTAAGATTTGATTTATTTATTTGAGAGAGAGAAAGAGAGCATAAGCATAGGGAGCAACAGACTCCCTGCTAAGTAGGGAGCCTGACATGGGACTTGATCCTAGGACCCTGCGATCATGATTTGAGCCAAAGGCAGATGCTTAACAGACTGATCCACCCATGTGCCCCCTCACTATGGTCCTTAAATTTTAAGTTTCAAAAGCTTCCTCACCTTTTGGGTCAGAGAAACAGAGGACATAGGAAACAGATCTCAAGCAAAAAGGGCATGTAGAATTGAGTCAAGTTAGTCAAGTGTTTGGGACATGGGCACCTTTGAGAACAAATGGAAAGCTACATGCCATCTTCCAAAAAAGTATGTGTGTATACACACAGAACACATAACTTCAAGGAATTAAGAAACCTACAGTTAAGAATCTTTGTTCTTAACTCTCTAGTTGTCACAAATCTAGTGATATAAATCCTGGTAGTTAATGATCAATGATTCTGGGTTAAAGGAGAAAACAAAAGAAAGGGAACCTGAATTATCTACATCCAGGCAATTACTACTAGAGGCTGTAATATTTCACTAATTTCATTGATTATTAATCTGTAAATTAGACATTTATATAGAATGAAAACTAAGAGTTGTTGAGTCTTCGATTTTTAAAAAAATTTTAAACAGGCCTTATTTCCATTTTTTAAAAAAGATTTTACTTATTTGAGAGAGAGAGAGGGAGCATGAGTGAAGCGAAGGGCAGTGGAGAAACAGACTCCTTGTTGAGCAGGGAGCCTGACTCAGGGCTTAATCCCAGGTCCATGGGACCACGACCTGGGTCAAAGGCAGACACCCAACCAGCTGAGCCAACCAGGCACCCTGAGTCTTCTAGTTTATCTAACTTGGCATCCAAACTGTTAAAAGAAACCCTACAACTGTGCCTTGGTTTATTGAGCACAGTAAATGTTTGTTGAATGAACATTTGACAGGTTGACATTTTGCTGATTTATAAAAGCAATTCCCAGGCATGGTGCTAATAGTGGATATTCTGGCACAGTCTGCTGAACAACTACCTAGAATCCAGTCTCCCGGCTTCTTCTTCCTCATAGAATCTTGATTTTATTAAGACTGGCAATGTGTTTCTGAAAAACATTTCCTACCTTCCCTTGTAGGTAATGAAGTCCACAATGTTAAGTTCTGGGTCTTCTAGGAAAGCTATTTAAGAAGGGGCCGACTTGTGGAGCTTACTTAAAAACAAAAACAAAAACAAAAACAAACATATAAATAGGGATGCCTGGGTGGCTCAGTGATTGAGCGGCTGCCTTCGGCTCAGGGCATGATCCTGGAGTCCAGGGATCGAGTCCCTCATCGGGCTCCTTGCATGGAGCCTGCTTTTCCCTCTGCCTGTGTCTCTGCCTCTCTCTCTCTGTCTCTCATGAATAAATAAAATCTTAAAAAAACACACAAAAACATAAAGTAAAACTTAAAAAAAAGGGACTGACTCAGCTGGCAAGCCCCTTTTGCCCTTCCTCCTTCTTTCTGCCTGGAACACATGTTCTGACTGGAGCTATGCTGCCCATATTATGACCATGAGGTGAGCATGAGGATGGAAGAGAAAGGTGGTTGAGGAGAAAGAGGCGCCTAGAACACTGGTGACAGAAGGGAACCACCGTCTTAGCCCATCTTGTTAAGGCCCCTATTTTTCAGATCTGTTCATTCCTGCAAAATGTTATTCATAAAAAATACATTACTGTTAATTTGCATAACAGTCCAAAAAAAGGGGAAAAAAGTATTTGCTCCTATTTTACGAAGTAAAGAAATTAAGGCTCGAAGAGGTTATACGTTCCCAAGGTCACAGTGCTGGTAAGTGGTGGGCTTACCAGGTGTATTTAACTTTCATACTGCTCTTTCAATATTATGCTATCATAGTCTCTCATATGCAGCCCTTGCATTGAAATTCCAAAGAAAACTATAACCAAAATACTCACTTTCCAAATACTGTATATTTCATGTCCAAATGTGGCTGCTTGCCATAGGTGATGAAGAACTGAGATCCATTGGTGTTTGGGCCATTATTAGCCATTGATACAACACCCCTAACATTGTGCTGTGAAAGACAGGCCAAAATATTTAATTGTGTGTGTGTGTGGTTTTTTTTTTTTTATTTTATTTATTTATTCATGAGAGACACAGAGAGAGAGACAGAGACACAGGCAGAGGGAGAAGCAGGCTCCATGCAGGGAGCCTGACGTGGGACTCGATCCCAGGTCTCCAGGATCACGCCCTGGGCTGAAGGTGGTGCTAAACTGCTGAGCCACCCGGGCTGCCCTTAATTGTGTTTCTATGTAAATATTCCAAATATAGGACTGAGACAAAATCTGTACTTTTTAAGGGACCAAGAAAACATTTAATTAGCTGCTATTAAGGCTAATCCAAATGTTCAGTTTCTGTATGATCTGTATTTCTAACACTTGTATGTGAATTGTGTACATATCAAATCCTATGCCCCGGTTAATTGCATTTTCACTTTGGAGGAGTACAGCCACAGATATTTTTAGCAAAACCAAGGCATAAGAGAAGTCTTTACATCATATTAGGGAACAGTGTGCTGGCATGAAACAATCAGGAAGAGAACAAAACCAAAATCCCCATAATCTCTTCACACATACACTGGCCTCTGGCTAGTTGCTTTATCTGTAAAACAAGGGAGGGAGGTTGGACTAGTTCAGGGGTTTTATCCATAATTCAAATGCTCACCTAGGTCAGCAGATAATAAATGGGTTATTTGGACAGAATGTAGGAGTGATGGAGTCTGGCAAAAGGAATGATATATCTCTTGCCTAAATAGTACTAAAACATTTTTTAGACCACGGCCACAGAGAATGTATCTGTGGATCTTCCACCCAAGGGCAGGCAGCTCATAACCCAGGACTGGATGATCTAAGGGAAGGTCTCCTATTGCTCTAATACTCATGATACTATTTGTTATACAAGGGACTGTATATAAGAATTATAAGGACATTACTGAGAAGATTGAAGACATGACAAAACTGTGCTATAAGGAGGCGCTGCAATATAAAATATATCATAAATAACTAGTGATTACTCTCTCTTAAGCTATTTATCAGCAGACACTAATGAGAAAGCAATAGAAATCTAGCTACATCAAGATATTAAAGCTTTATTTTCTTCTCAAAAGGTGACTCAAATGTTACATTTAACTTATAGCTTAATAAAATACTCATTAACCTATTTCTAAGATTTAAGAATTCTTACTTGGGATCTCTGGGTGGCTCAGCAGTTTAGCGTCTGCCTTCGGCCCAGGACATGATTCTGGAGTTCCGGGATGGAGTCCTGCATCAGGCTCCCTGCATGGAGCCTGCTTCTCCCTCTGCCTGTGTCTCTGCCTCTTGCTCTCTCTGTGTCTCTCATGAATAAATAAAATCTTAAAAAAAAAAAAAAAAAAGAATTCCAACTTACCAAACTATTGCATATGCCTATGTACTCGTCATCTCTTACCTCAACCTCTCCCAAGGAAAAAAACCACCATTCTACTATCTTTATACATGCCTAAACAAGATTGCTCTCTTCCGGTTGTTTCTGAGCTCTCTAAAATAGTATCATACTATTTGTAGTCTTCTGGCAAATGCTTTTTATACCATCATTATGTTTCTAAGACTTACACATAAATGTGTAGCAGTAATTGTGATTTTTTTTTTAAAGATTTTATTTATTTATTCATGGAGACAGAGAGAGGCAGAGACGTAGGCGGAGGGAGAAGCAGGCCCCATGCAGAGAGCCCCATGTGGGACTCGATCCTGGGACTCCAGGATCACACCCTGGGCTGAAGGGTGGTGCTCAACCGCTGAGCCACCCAGGCGTCCAGTTATGATTTTTTTATTGCTGGATAATATTCAACCACTGAATATACTCTATTTGTCCATTTTATGATCAATGGATATTTGGGTTGTTTTTAGATTTTGCTATTAAAATAGCACTCTAGGACCACTCCTGTACTGATTCTTAATGCATATGTACAAGAGTTTCTATAAGGTAAACATTTGGGAATGGAATTGCTGGGTCAGAGTATGTGAATATTCAATACACACCCAACTCTGGTATATAAAGATGATAGTTCTTAAGACTTTAGGAATCACTAGAGAACCTTAAAATATAATCTAGGTCCTAATCAGTTTTATTCTTTTTTTCTATATTAAGGGGTATAAGGCCTTAATATTTCCTATTTTTAAAACTCCACAGGTGAGTCTATAATAGCCAGTGTTGAAAATCACTGGTATAGGATGGTGAATTAGTGTTACTGAAGCAGTTATTAATTAATGCCTAAAGTTGCTTTGTTTATAATTCTGGAAAAGGATGACTTATAAACAATTTATCACCTCCCAGCCCCAACTCCTATAACAAAAGTAATCTTTCCGCATGAAGGAAAACAAAAAGAAAAAAATAAATTACTCCTAGTCCCATCATCCAGACTTAAACACTGCAATGAATTTTCAGAATTTTCTTGGATATATATATATATTTTTAAAGATTTTATTTATTCATGAGAGACACAAAGACGCAGAGGTATAAGGCAGAGGCAGAAGGAAGCTCCCTGTAGGGAGCCTGATGCAAAGCTTGATCCTAGGACCCCGGGATGATGACCTGAACCAAAGGCAGATGCTCAACCACTGAGTCACCCAGGTATCCCTCTTGGATATATCTTAATGTGACTGAAATACGATGTACCAAATCACATATTTTAGGGGCACCTGGGTGGCTCTGTTGGTTAAGAGTCTGCCCTCGGCTCAGGTCATGCGGGGAGCCTGTTTCTCCTTGCTCCGCAGCTCCCCTTGCTGTGCACTTGCCCCCCCCCAAAAAAAAAGAAAAAAAATATTACATGTTCTAATTGAGGAGAATTTATCTCTTTTTTTTAAATTTCTAAAGTTATCATTCTATGCAGATACAAAGTTTAAAAGATCACATGACAATTGTCAGTAGATGTCATCTCTGGGAAGAAGAAATGATTTAATTTTAAATTTTAATTAAAAAATTTTTTAAAATAGGCATGTGTTAGTTTTTTATTTAAAAACAAAGGTTCTTGGAGTGCCTGGCTCAGTTGGCGGAGCAGGCAATTCTTGATTCTGAGATTGTAAGTTTGAGCCCCATTTAGGTATAGAGATTAAAAATAAAATCTTAAAAATATATATATTTATTTTTTTTAAAAAAATAAAATCTTTTAAAAATAGGAAATTTGAAAAAATGGTCTTTAGAAAGTTTGAAAAATAGAGAAAAAATATGAAAATAAAAAAAAAAGGAAACAAAAATCTCTGATTTTACTATGCTATGCACTTCTCTTTAACCTAGCTGGGATTTACCACAGAAATTAAGTTAACACAGGTATATTCAAACATCTAACAGATGATAATAAAAATTGGATATTTACCATGTGCAGTATTGCAACCAGGAGGTCTCATGGTCTTTCTTGCCTATCCTCAAAAAAGGCTAGTGATTCATGTCATTCAACATAAATTTTATAGTGAGACATTAAGCCCTTTTGGTACATTTCTGATTAATAAACATTTCAGGCTGGACCCAAAGAAAAGCTCACTTAATGTCAAGATCCATGTGATTGCGAGATTTCAGAATATATTTTAGGTAAGAAATGTCATTTATATTTATATTTTCTCCCTGACATTTATTAAGTGTACTAAAACTACAAAAAAAGCATGTTTGTATACTAATGACATTACCTTGTATTACTACAACATATGTATTAAAGTTTTCAAGTGTAAACAAGGCATGAGAAGATAGATTTTGAAGCGCTCGAGATATACCTTAAGATATTCACTATATTCATCCTCAAATTTCTTGCCCCAGATACTGTTACCTCCTCTTCCAGTACCTATATTATGAGACAAATAAAAAAAGTATCTAATTAAAAAAAAAAAGGGAAGTATCTAATGTTGAAAAAGTTTCATTTTCTAAAACATAAGGGCTATTTTGTAACTCTTTAAATTTGAAATGTCCTCTCTTCTCAAAATTCCACTTTACAGAGCAGAAAAATAAAGTGTCTCTACAAAAAAAAAAATCCCCTATCAGTATTGTTCATATTTTGTTTTATTTATTTTAAAGAGAGTGCAAACACATGAAATGAGAGGAGTACAAAGAAAGAACCCCATGCAGACTCTGCTCAATGTAAGGTCCGATGCAGGGCTTAATCTCACAACCTTGAGATAACGAGTCAAGCTGAAACCAAGAGTCCAACACTCAATTGACTGAGCCGCTAGGCACCCCGTTCATATTTTATTTTAAAACTAGATGCAGGGATCCCTGGGTGGCGCAGCGGTTTGGCGCCTGCCTTTGGCCCAGGGCACGATCTTGGAGACCCGGGATCCAATCCCACGTCAGGCTCCTGGTGCATGGAGCCTGCTTCTCCCTCTGCCTATGTCTCTGCCTCTTTCTCTCTCTCTCTCTGTGTGTGTGTGTGTGTGTGTGTGTGTGTGTGACTATCATAAATAAAAAAGTAAAAAAAATAAAACTAGATGCAATAAATAAATAAATAAAACTAGATGCCAGTAACTTCTACTTAAATTTTTTTTTAAAAGATTTTATTTATTTATTCATAGAGACAGAGAGATAGAGGCAGAGAAAGAAGCAGGCATCATACAGAGAGCCTGACGTGGGACTCGATCCAGGGTCTCCAGGATCACGCCCTGGGCTGCAGGTGGCGCTAAACCGCTGCGCCACCGGGGCTGCCCCCCCCCCTTTTTTAAGATTTAATTTATTTATTCATGAGAGACACACAGAGAGAGAAGCAGAGACACAGAGGGAAAAGCAGGCTCCAATGCAGGGAGTCCGACATGGGACTCAATCCCGGGTCTCCAGGATCAGGCCCTGGGCTGAAGGTGGTGCTAAACTGCTGAGCCACCTGGGCTGCCCTAAAAATTTATTGTTGTGGTAAAGTAGCCAGGTTATAAAAACTCTATGTGCTTATATCTTTGTTTTATTTTATAAAAATTAATTTTATTTATTAAAAATTAAAATTTCACATATATATATTTTTTCTAAGTAGGTTCTAGGCCCAGTGGTGCTTGAACTCACCAGCTTGAGATCAAGACCTGGGCTGAAATCAAGAGTCAGATGCTTAAACTGAGTCACATAGGTATTCCAAAAAATATTTTTAATTTGAGTATAGTTGACATACAATGTTACATTATATTTTTCTGTTCTTTGTCTACCCTCTTTTTCATACTATATACCCAATTCTCTAGATATTAATAGAATTAACTTACCTGTCGGATCTCCTGTTTGAACCATGAAACCCTTGATATTTCTATGAAATATACAGCCATTGTAGTAATTACTGGCACAAAGAGCCAAGAAATTCTGAAAAGAGAGAAAGTAATGATTGGGAAATGATATAGCAAAAATACACTTATACATATATATATTTTTAAAGATTTTATTTATTCATGAGAGACACAGAGACAGGCAGAGACATTAGGCAGAGGGAGAAGCAGGTTCCCTGTCGGGAGCCCGATAAGGGACTCTATCCCAGGACCCCAAGATCATGACCTGAGCCAAAGGTAGGCGCTCAACCACTGAGTCACACAGGTACCCCCCAACCCCTCTATGTTTAGAGAAAAATTATCTGCTCTTTCTTTGATCCACCTTTAATATCAAAGGTAAGTGGAAATTAGGCCAGAAATTATGATGGCTAGTTTTTCTTGACAATGGTTTTATATATAAGCTTTTATTATTTTTTTTGGTTAGATGATTTAATTCCAAAATGGTTATCCTGCTGCATTAACTCTTTTTTTTTTTTTTTTAAGATTTTATTTATTTATTCATGAGAGACAGAGGCAGAGGGAGAAGCAGGCTTCATGCAGAGAGCCTGATGTGGGACTCAATCCTGGGTCTCCAGGATCATGTCCTGGGCTGAAGGCGGGGCCAAACCACCAAGCCACCGGGGCTGCCCATTAACTCATTTTTTATATGGACATAATGGTACTCACCTCACAAGTTTTGGGTGTTCTCTCACAGAATACTTCAATTTTAATATCACCTACATCTGTATGCAGTGTCACTGACTAAAAAAGAGAAAAAAAAATAGAACAAATTAGATTTCTTTGTGACTTTATGTGCTATATTATTCTCAAACTAGATTAAAGATGACAGCCTGAATTAAAACACAGAAAGAAATACCATTTCAGAGATGGTATGACTACACACACGAGAGTAATGTGTACTTCTTCAAAATTTATTTCAACAGTAGAAAAAAACTCCAGAAAATAAATATAATTTTTTTTTAAATATAAATGTTAATGTAAAATGGTACCTATCATAAAAATTTAACAGTAGGGCAGCCCCGGTGGTGCAGCGGTTTAGTGCTGCCTGCAGCTCAGGGTGTGATCCTGGAGACCCGGGATCGAGTCCCACGTTAGGTTCCCTGCATGGAGCCTGCATCTCCCTCTGCCTGTGTCTCTGCCTCTCTCTCTTTTTGTGTCTCTCATGAATAAATACATAAAATCTTTAAAAAAAATTTTTAACAGTAAATATACTGTGATGGAAATACTTATTTTAAGTGTGAATTTGTCATCAATAAAAATGAAAACAATGGTTATATTAGTATTACTGATTTAAATGGCAATTCACCAACACCATTAATATATATTGAAAAATAGTAAGAAAATGACTTTTCAAAACAGAGTCTCCACCATTTATTTCCCTATGTAATTTGAGTGTTAAAAACGATTCTTCACTGAAGACAACAATCGTAAATGTGCAGAGGTAATCATATTATTCCTTGCTTGCTTTTTGTTTCTCTGATGTTCTCTGAGTAACTTGCATATTCCTTTTGTTATCCCATTGTGGGGTCAGGGGTTATTCTGAGGCTTCCTTTTTCATTTCTCCTCTTCCAGTAGTATCTGACGTAGGAAAAGACTTTAGGGTTGGAAACTGACAGCCAAGAAAGAATTCTTGAGATGCCTTTGGTGCAAAAAGGTGATTTTATTAAAGCTTGGGGACAGGACTCATGGGCAGAAAGAGCTGCACTGGGGTCACGGCGAGTGGCCCATTATATACTCTCAAGTTGGGAGGGGTGTAGGGAGAGCATAAATCTCTAAGGAATTCTGGAAGCAAGGTTTCCAGGACCTTGGTGGTGGTGGGGTGATAGCTATTGTTGGGCAAAGATCATTCAGATATATATCAGTGGGCCATATGCTTGGGGGATGATTGCCAACAGGTATCTTGGGGGAGACAAGGGAATTTCTTTTTTTTTTTTTTTTAAGATTTTATTTATTTGAGAAAGCACAAGCAGGGGGAGAGTTAGAGGAAGAAGCAGGTTCCCCGCTGAGCAGGGAGCCCGATGTGGGGGCTCAATCCCAGGACCCTAAGAGCATGACCTGAGCCGAAGGCAGACACTCAACTGTCTGAGCCACCCGGGTGCCCCGAGATAAGGAAATTCCTAAAGGAATTTTTATATGTTAAAGTAGATTTACAGCATCGTGGGAGTTGGGGTAAGACTGCCTCTTGCCCTTAGCAAAGTATTGACATTGAGGCAGTTAAGTCCCTAGAGGAGCGTCACTGCCTGTTTCAAGGACTTGTCAATGGGCTGTAGGTAGTAAGAAAATTTAATAATTTGTCTTCTGCCTCTGTTTCCCACATCAGAATCTAGCAGTCGGAATATGGTCAAGCTGACAAGGGCCAAGAGTGTGTGAGTTGGGGTAGGGTGGGAGGAAACAGGGTATAGTATTCTCATTGCTTTTCTTCTATTTCAAGCTCTAGTTGCCTACCTTAGATCCAGAACAAAAGGATCCAATCAAAATTATCACACCTGGGTATACTCTGTAACTCCTTTCCATCTATATGCTGTAATAAATCTTTTTCTTTAAAAAAGTAAAATTCTGTGTATTTGAAGTGAAACCACTGAAGAATTTATTTTTTATTTAATTTAATTAATTAATTAATTTATTTATTATTTATTTATTTCCACTAAAGAATTTAAAAGTAATTTTGCTTCGGGTTTTGTTTAGCCATCATACCAGTTTTATTTTCCTTGACTGAATTTCTAAAAATTATCTATAATGAAAGACAACAAGAATTGAATCAGACTTACCATTTTCCTTCTTGATGTGAGTTTCAGGAAGTACTATTGTTCAATTTCTCAGTCTCACCAAGAGAAGTTAGAAAACGTGTCTCTATTCCCAAAAGAGAAAATTAAGTTCGTTTTCCTCTCTTAACTCACACATGCTCATTTCTACCCCATATTTAAGAAAAAAGTCTGGAACAGCACCCCCCCCCCAAGTAATAAAAGTCTAGTGATGGAAATGATGAGAACCTATCAACCTCCTACTTCCCCTGTGCACTTCTTCTTCACTCCCTGCAAGTCCTCCAACAAGTCGCGTACATTTCCGCCTTGGGGTCCAGACGCTGGGTGCTCTCTTTGTCTGGAGCCCTTACACCCAGACGTCTGGCCGCTTATTTTCCTCGAGTTCAAGTCTCTGCTCAGAAGTCAGTTCCTATTGGCCTTATAACTCTCCTTAAAACTGCCTTCACTTTAGTACCTGCCCGATTATCTTTTCCCATAGCACTTACCAATAATACGCTATATCTTTTTCTAAATAAGTCTGTTCCAATACTACCCTCCCGTCCAGAATGCTCACTGAATGGAACAGCCCAAGCACCAGAACAGAGCTTAGCAAGGGTCTCAGTAAGTGAATGAGAATGAGGGATGTGACGGACCACTTCAGTTAGCACACCTGTTGTGGCAACCGAGACGTTGCCCTTGCATTACCCACGTTTCGAAATTAGGGTCTTCGGGCCCGTTAGAACGCTCCTCACCTGCTCGCCTTTTACCTCCCGCTTCCTATTTCAAACCAAAGTGACTAGAACTTACGAAAGCAATGGAATTTACCCTCACCTGGTACGCTTTTGACAGGGAGAGGGAGCTCGCTTAATAATCCTACAAACACGCGAAACGCAAAGCGGAACTAAGGCGGGCAACCCGGGCGAGCGGCTTGAGGTCACTTCCGCCCGGCTCCTCCTCAGCCCGTCCGGCCACGCCTGGAGGCCCTGCGCAGGACCGGAAGTGGCGAGTGCGGGCCTCGCGTGGCGCCCCGCCGTCATTGCGCCCTGGGGAGGTTGTGAGGGCGTTTCTGGGAAAGGAGGCAGAGCGGGGAGACGCGGGCCGGAAAGTGGTGTGTGGCTGGGGAGCTTAGGGCTCCCGGGGGGAGGGCAGGAGTGCTGACTGAGAGCTTCCTGCCGCGTCTGGCCTCTGCCTTGCCCTGGAAGCGGCCTGAAGTGGGACGGAAGTGAGAGGTAGCCGGCGTAGTGCAACGGTGCAGCTGGCAGGCTGTAGGGCGGGGGCGTGCCACGCTAGGCCTCGTTCCCCGCCGTCCCGCGAAACCTCGCGAGCACAACGTAAGCGGGACCCTCTTCTCATTCTTGAGAGGGCGAAGCGACAGGGGTCGGGTAGTTGGTTACACAGCCGCGGCCCTGCGAGTCGGGCTGGCTGCCGAGTGGGCGCCCCCCCCCCACCGCCGGCGAAGCCGCCCCCCGTTGTTGTGGCGGCGTCAGGCCACGCCGCTTCGCTGCTTCCCGATCCGTGAAGTGGGAGGGTGGTGGTATTTTCAAGGGTTCTTTCAAATTTAGCCGTGAATCTCAAAACTGTGTTGGCCCCCGGGGCCTGTTTCCCGCCCGCCAGCCTGGGTGAGTGTGCAGAGCGCAGCGTCGGTGCTTGGAATCCGCAGAGGGAGAGTGGCATGAGGACCTCGAGCTCTCACGCGACCCCAGGCTCCAGTGGGTTTTGGAGGCCCCACGTCACTTGAGAGCAGACACTGAATAAGTGCGCACACCTCATAGTAAACATTTTTTTTTGCTGAAAACATACTTTTTTTTTTCAACGAATTTGTTGAGCATTTTTATTGAAAAAGTTGTTTTTGAAATTAGGTTATTAGTATTTGATTAGATTTTCGATTGGCTGTGCTATACCTTGTCAGTTATTATGCATATTATGAATGCTTTTCTTCAAAAATAGAAATATTCCTGGATTTTTTTAAATTTTTATTTGTAGGACAGTGGGTGAATTCTTTTTTCTTTTTTTTTTTAAGATTTTATTTATTTATTCATGAGAGATAGGCAGAGAAGCAGGCTCCATGCAGGGAGCCGGTGGTGGGACTTGATCCTGGGACTCCAGTATCGCACCTTGGACCGAAGGCAGGCGCCAAATCGCTGAGCCACCCGGGCGTCCCTGTACCTGGATTCTTTTTTTTTTTTTTTTTAAGATTTTATGAGAGACAGTGTGGCAGAGATGCAGGCAGAGGGAGAAGCAGGCTCCATGCCGGGGGCCCAACGTGGGACTTGATCCTGGGACAGGATCACGCCCTGAGCCAAAGGCAGATGCTCAACCGCTGAGCCACCCAGGCATCCCCTGTACATGGATTCTTAACTGGAGTTGACTCTTAGTTTTGTATAGGGCCTAGACACTGGAAATGTTTGTCAAGAAAAGCTTTATTTAGGACTTGGAAGGAAGGGTAATATTTAGAGAACTGGAGAAGGGAAGAGGATGATTAAAGCAAAGATGAGAAGAAAAGAACCAAGGTGTGTGTGGGGTGGAGAAAGTGGGGATGAACATTTGTGTATTATGTACCAAGCTCATGTTAGGTGACTTACACGTATTAATTGATTTGCTCCTGTGGGTAGCCTCTGATGTAGGCTATAGGGTCTCCCGTTTTGTAAATGAAAACAACCTCAGGGTAAATGACTGAGTTACCACGTGCTGGTAGGTGGCTGACTCTGCATTTGAACCCAGGGGTATGTGACTACACAGCTCTTTTGCTCCTGTGCTTTGCTCCCTCAAAGGTCCAGGCCTAAGTATGTACCTGTACCATTTTCTGTGTTTTGGCTTCAGATACTCAGTGTTACCTGATTTCTGTATGTTGTCGTCTCGTGTACGCCTCATTCCCAGAACAGTCCGGCTTGTTCATTCCCTCATCTACAATTCTTGCCATTCCTCCATGGATTTAAAGGCGCTCCTTTTCTCCTTGAATGACTTTGCATCCCTCTCCCTTGCTGAGAGTTGGGACAATGTTGGCTTACTGGTGGAACCAAGCCCACCACACACTGTAAACACACTCTTCCTTACCAACGACTTGACCGAGGAAGTGATGGAGGAGGCGCTGCAAAAAAAGGCGGACCTCATTCTCTCCTACCATCCACCTATTTTTCGACCCTTAAAGCACATAACCTGGAAAACCTGGAAGGAGCGCCTGGTGATCCGGGCTCTGGAAAACAGAGTTGGTATTTACTCTCCTCACACAGCCTATGATGCTGCACCCCAAGGAGTCAACAGCTGGTTGGCTAAAGGGCTTGGTGAGAAGCCTTTTATTTTTTCATGTTTAATATTTCCCCTACAAATCCTTTGAAAATTTTAAAGTGTCTTGAATAGAATGTTAACTGCTTTATATGTGGGTACCATTATTTTATTTTTACCTATTTAAAAATAATGTGAAATCTGGCAGTTGTATTTGATAAGTTTTTATCCTTAATGAATAAGGAAAGCATAGGAAATCGTCATTGCTGTGAGTCCTCACTCATGGAGCAACGTGCCTAGCACCCAGAAATTTGAGAAGTGCTTGTTAAATTGAGTCAAAAGCTCAGACTTCTCCAGAATCTACTTCATATTGTCAGTAAAATAGATATCAGAGGGTTTTTTTTTTTTAAGATACCAGAGTTTTATTGCTTACTCATGCTCCGTGCAATGGAGGACTTTAACTTATGTGTTTTAGCTTTATTTTTTAGTAAGTTATTTTAGTTTACTCATTTGGAGCTGAAGCTTTTGTGATGACATATCTGGATTAATGTGGTCAAGTAGATTATGAGCATTTGCAACCTGAATGATGATTTACATGAAGAAGTATAGGAAGCAGTCACAATTCTGTACATCCTCTAAGAATTCATGAGTCAAGTTTTTGTGATATTTAAGAGTTCTGGAAAATAATTTTGAAAGTAAATTTGAAAAAAAAAAGTAAATTTGATTTTGTATATTTGTGCTAAATCCCTAGAATATGGGGGCTCTTGGATGTATAGGTAAGAGATGTGTGTGTATATAAGTATCTGAGAATCAGTCTTTAAAAACTCATTTTTTAAAAGTTGTGCTCATAATGGTTTCTCTTTTTAATTAAAAAAATAAAGCACAATTTTTTCCCCAGGAGTTTGCACCTCCAGGCCCATACATCCTTCCAGAGCTCCCAACTACCCTACAACGGGAACACACAGAGTAGAATTCAGTGTTAATGGTACCGAAGACCTGGACAAAGTTATATCTGCAGTGAAACGAATTGCAGATGTTTCTGTCACTTCTTTTTCTACTAGGTACGATATATTTTCCTCCTTTTTTATGTGTATTTGTATGAATCTTCCTTATAAATTCTATAACCCCAGTATTTAGGTCTGAAACAAATTGTTTTCCCCCAGGGTGGGTTTCTAAGGCAGCCTACTTCTCATTTGCATGTGGGTGCTCCATGGGACCCTTTCAAAACAATAAAAATGACAAGTAACACTGTTTTCTATGTGGGAGGGACTATGCTACACCTTTTACTTACAATATTTCTAATTCTCCTGATAATGTTGAAAGGTGGTGGTTTTTACTTGAGAGGATATAGATAAACCCTACCTTAAAATAATTTTTGTTTTGAGATTTTATTTATTTATGAGAGACACAGAGAAAGGCAGAGACATAGGTAGAAAGAGAAGCAGGCTCCCTGCAGGGAGACTGATGTGAGACTTGATCCCAGGATCACACCCTGAGCCAAAGGCAGATGCTCAACCACTGAGCCACCCAGGCATCCCTAGATAAACCCTACTGGTAACACATTACATAGGTTTACTCTCTCTCTCTCTCTCTCTCTCTCTCTCTCTCTCTCTTTCTCTCTCTCTTTTTTTTTTTTTTTAAGATTTTATTTATTTGTTCATGAGACACAGAGAGAGGCAGAGACACAGGCAGAGGAAGAAGCAGGCTCCCTGAGGGGAGCCTGATGCGTGACTCGATACCAGGACTCTAGGATAATGCCCTGAGCCAAAAGCATATGCTCAACCGCTGAGCCATTAAGGCATCCCTATAACAGTAGTTTCAAAGTGAGGTCTCTGGGTCAGCAACATCAGCATCACCTGGAACTGTTAGAAAGTTAAACTCTCAGATCCCTAATAGACCTACTGGATCTGAAACCCTGAGGGGGAGAGTTCAACAATCTGTTTTTAATAAGTCTACAAGGAGATTTTTGTGGTGCCTGGGTGCACAGTGAGTTAAGTGTCCAACTCTTGGTTTCTGCTCAGGTCATAATCTCAGAGTCATGAGATTGAGCCTTGTTGTCAGGCTCCCCACTGAATGCAGAGACTGCTTGAGATTGTCTCTCCCTCTCCCTGTGCCCCTCTCACTTGTGTTCCGTGTCTCAAATCTTAAAAAGTCTACAAGGAGATTTTGATGCATGCTGAAATTTGAAAAATATTATTCTAGAAAATAGTTTGATTTGGGATTGAATCCTAAATTTCATGTAATCTAATCTCTTTTATAGGAGGGTGTAAACCATAGATCGTTCAAATATGTTTCACAGGGTGCTTGGGTGGCTCTGTTGGTTAAGCATCTGATTAAGCATTCGAGTCTTGGATTCGTCTCAGGGTTACAAGATTGAGCCCTTGTGTCAGTGAGGTCCAAGTTCAGCACAAAGTCAGTTTGGGTTTTTCTCACCACCACCCCCATCCCATTTTCTGTGAGCACACTCTCTCACTCTCTTTTTCTCTCAAGTAAACAAAATCTTTACCAAAAACTACATCTCATTTACATTTATCCTACAGCAGCAAGTGATTTTTTTTTTTTTTTTAAATAGGACTGATGATGAAGAACAAACAAGGATTAGTCTGAATTGTAGTCAGGAGGCTTTGATACAGGTGGTGGCATTTCTTTCCCAGAGCAGACAATTCTACCAGAAGACTGAAATTCTGTCACTGGAGAAGGTAATAAAAATATATTACTGTGCATTTTTATTGATAGATCATTATCAATTGTTAGATTGACAGGCTATTGACTTTTACATAAAGAAGCACAAGGTGGTGTTGAGGGGTAAAATACCCTGGAGAATATATTGAGAAAGGGAGACATGCCAGGAGTGGGAAAGTGTTGGTAGATGTTTTAGTTCATTCAGGCTTCTATAACAATTTGGGGCAAAATACCCCAGCTTATGAATAGCTTATGAACAACAGAAATTTATTTCTTACAGTTCTGGAGGTTGTGAAGTCTAAGATCATGGTATTAACGGATTTGGAGTGGTATCTGGTGAGGGCTCACTTCCTGGTTCACCAGCATTGCCTTCTCTCTGTGTCCTCACATAATGGGAAGGACTGGGATCTGTCTTGGAGCCTATTTTAGAAGCAAACCCCAGTCATTTCAGCTCCCCTCTCATGACTTAAGTACCCTCCCCCAAGGTCTCTGCCTCCTAATACCATCGTCTTTGGGGGTTAGGATTTCAGCATATGAATTTGTGTGGACAGACACATTCAGGTCCTAGCAGTGCAGTATATATGTGTGTGTGTGTGTATTTTTTTTTAAGTTCTGCTTTTGGGGGTACCTGAGTGGCTCAGTACATTAAGTCTCTGACTTGATTTTGGCTCAGGTCATGATCTCAGGGTCATGAGGTAGGGTTCTATGCTGGGCATGGAGCCTGCTTAAAATTCTCTCTCCCACCCACCTCCCACTCACATGTGCACTCTCTAAAAAATAATTTTAAAAATTCTGTTTTTTTATTGAAGTATAGTTGATACCCAGTATTACATAGCAGTACTTTTTAGGGTTAGAGACTCAGTTACAGGTTCTATCCCTTTTATACCCTCTGCCTGGACCATTTTATTTGCTCCTTTTACCTGACTACAATTCATAAGATGATTCCTGTATCTTGATGTTCTGGCTCAGAATGCTTTCTTAAGATAAAAAGTTTAAAAACCCATATTTCCAAGGACTCTCTGGACATTTCCACTTAATGGATCCCACAGGTACTTCAGCACATAACAAATATTGACCTCATCCTCTATATATTTTATTTATTTGTTTATTTATTTATTTTTGAGAGAGAATGTGCGCACCCGTGAAAGCAGGGTTTGGGAGGAGGGGCAGAGAGAGGGAAAGAATCTTCAGCAGGCTCCACCCTGAGATTATTACCCAAGCCAAAATCAACAGTTGGACACTTAACTGACTGAGCAACTCAGGTGCCCCTACGTCAACCCTTTACATATTTTTTCTGTTTCATTGATGGCATCATCATCTACCTTATTTTCCAAGTTTCTGCAACCTGCTTTGCCTCTCCTAAATCCAAGCCCTGCTTAGTTTGTCCCCAAGTCTGAACTGTTTCTCTTTGTTTGCGTTGTCACCACAGTACTTGAAATTCTGATCTTTCATCATCTGGGACATGAGTAGTCTCGCTAGTGAGCCCCTACAAGAGACAGCCCATGATTTTTAGCATAATGTACAAAGCCCTTCATGACTAGCTATGGCTTCTGTCCCCATCCCTTACTCTGCACACCAGCTATAGTGTCTGAGCTCATGCCTTTACACATTATTTCACCTATCCCTTTTCTACCACACTACACCTGACATCACTCCTTTTTTTAAAAAAAAAAAACAACTTTTTTCTGGTCTGGGAAACAAAAGTCCGTAAAGCCTTTGATTCCACTTCGTCCAAGTACTCCCACCTGAACTCCCAGCTCATTTATTTTGTCATTGCTTTGGCTCCCATAAAATAGTACCTCTCTTGTATTTAAGCACTTTTATTGCAGTTAGTTAACTAAACATTTGCCTTTACAGAACACTGAGCTCCTAGAAATCAGAGAATGTTTTTGTCATTTTTGCATAATGAAACTTTAGCCTGGTACTGGGTATAGTAAGCTCACAGTGCATGTTTTATTGTCCTCAGCATTTGCTG
Source organism: Nyctereutes procyonoides (assembly GCF_905146905.1). Lineage (NCBI taxonomy): Eukaryota > Metazoa > Chordata > Mammalia > Carnivora > Canidae > Nyctereutes > Nyctereutes procyonoides. The sequence continues at coordinate 10,098,029 of NW_026575132.1, forward strand.
TTTGTTTTCTAGGACTGAAATGGACAGTTTTTCTAACTTCTGTTTCTCTTCAGCCTCTGCTTCTACACACTGGAATGGGACGGTTGTGCACACTGGATGAATCTGTTTCCTTGGCAACCATGATTGATCGAATCAAAAGGCACCTTAAACTATCTCATGTTCGCCTTGCTCTTGGGGTAGGAAGGACCTTAGGTAAATATGTACTGTTTATTTGTCCAGTGTACCTACTAATGTAGTATTATGTAGTATTTGGGCCAAATTTTAGCTCTTGGTTATATTAATATAAGTGACAGGAAACATTAGTTCACAGAAGATGGATGGTTTATTTTATCAATCAGGGTGGGCTCGGTTATCTCATTGGCTCAAACAAGATTTATTTATTTTTTTTTAATTTTTTTTATTTATTTATGATAGTCACAGGGAGAGAGAGAGAGAGGTAGAGACATAGGCAGAGGGAGAAGCAGGCTCCATGCACCGGGAGCCCGACGTGGGATTCAATCCCGGGTCTCCAGGATCGCGCCCTGGGCCAAAGATAGGCGCCAAACCGCTGCGCCACCCAGGGATCCCTCAAACAAGATTTATGTCTCTCGTATTTGGTGTTCATTTCAAGTCAGCAGAAGTCTCCTCACCATAGGCTGATCAGTGTTGCAGAGGAGGCATTTCGGAGGGTCTTAAACACATCAGTTAAACATTCTAGCCTGGAATGTTTTCTGTTCAACTCTTGTCCAGAATTAATCACACTGCCAGTGCAAGTCAGGGCATGAAATGTAGTCCTACCATGGGCCACGAAAAGAGCTGTTAATTATTATTGCTCTAATTATAATGTATAATATAATTTTATTATATTTTACAATACTGGTGATATTTTATAGTGAGGTGATAAATAGTGATCCACTACAGTTTGAGTCTTGTATAGCCAGTGTCTTATCTTTTGGCTTTTCCCAGTATCTTGGAGAACAGAAGAAAGGAACAGAATAGGGCAGCCCGGGTGGCTCAGCGGTTTGTGCCTACCTTCAGCTTGGGGCATGATCCTGGAGACCTGGGATCAAGTCCCACGTTGGGCTCCCTGCATGGAGCCTGCTTCTCCCTTTGCCTATGTCTCTGCCTCTCTCTCTCTCTTTCTTTCTCTCTCTTTGTATGTGTGTGTGTGTCTCTGTGTCTCTCATGAGTCATGAATATCTTTAAAAAAAAAAAAAAAAGGAACAGAACATTTGTTGGGCCTAACAACGTACTGAATGTCCTAAGTATGTGAATTCCTACTGCAGAGGCAGTGAGTGGAGCATAGTTGTTATGAGTGTAGATTCTGAATGACTTGGGTTCAAATTTATCTGTCCTATTCGCTGCGTGACTTTGACAAGTTATTTAACACCCCTGTGTCATGGTAGTCTCATCTGTAAAAACTGCAGTAATAATAAAACCTGACTCATCAAGGTAGTATAATCCATGTGACAGGGCACAGTGACTGGCACACATTAAGTCTAGTACATGTTAGCTGTGTGGTAGGATTATTATTCCCATTATATTTCAGGTGAAAAAATTGACATTCAGAAATATAGGTAACTTAGTCCACAACAACTCATGGGAGTTAGTTTCCAAAGAAAATGGATGGTAGAGATGAGATTTGACTTCTGATTCAACTCCAAAACTGCTTTTTTGATTATTTTCTTTCAGACTTAAAATTTTTATTTGATTAATTATTTTTAAAGATTTATTTATTTATTTTAGAGTGCATGGGCATGTGTAGAGGGGTGGAGAGGGGCAGAGGGGGAGAGAGAAAATCCTAAGCAGAGTGTACCACAGGGAGCTGGGAGTGAGGCTTGATCTCATGACCCTGAGATCATGACCGTAAGATCAAGATCTGAGTTGAAACTCAGAGTCGGATGCTTAACTGTGTCACCCAGGCGTCTCTGTTTTATTTATTTTTTTTAATTAAAGTGTAGTTGACATATAATGTTTCGTTAGTTTCAGGTGTACAACATAATGATTCAGCAAGTGCTCACTAAGTGTGGCCACCAATCTGTCACCATACAATGCTGTTAAAATACCATGAACCATATTCCCTATGCTGTACCTTTTGTCCTCATGACTTATTCATTCTGGAAGTGTCTCCTAACTCCCCTTCACCTATTTTGTCCATTCTCCCTCCACTCTGGCAACCATCTGTTCTCTGTATTTATGGGTCTCCTGCTTTTTGTTTTTTTAGATTCCATATATAATTCCTCATATGGTATTTGTCTTTCTCTCTCTCACTTTTATTTCACTTAGCATAAAACCCTCTTCATCCATCCATGTCAAGATCTGCTTTTTTGTGGCAGAGTAAATGTTCCATTATGTCTGTTTACTGCATCTTTGTCCATTCATTTATTGATGAGCATTTAGGTTGCTTCCTTAGCTTGGCTGTTGTAAATAATGCTGCAGTAGACATAGGAGTACATATGTCTTTTCATGTTAGTGTTTTTACTTTCCTTGCATAAATACCTAGTAGTGGAATTATTAGGTCATGTGGTATTCATATTTTTAATTTTTTGAGGAATCTCCATACTGTTTTCCACAGTGGCTGTACCAGTTTGTATTCCCATCAACAATGGATGAGGGTTCCTTTTTCTCCCCTCCTCAGCAACACTTATTTCTGGTCTTTTTTACTTCAGCCTTTCTGATAGGTGTGAATGATACTTTATTGTGGTTTTGATTTGCATTTCCCTGATGATGAGTGATATTGAGCATCTCTTCACATATCTGTTGGCCATCTTTATGTCTTTGGAAAAATGTTAGTTCAGGTCTTCTGCCCATCTTTAAATCGGATTATTTGAGTTTTTTTTTTTTCTTAGTGTCTAGTTGTGTAAGTTCTTTTATATATTTTGGATGTTAACCTGTTATTGGATTCATCATTGCAAATGTCTTTTTCCATTCAGTAGATTGCCTTTTTCATTTTGTTGATGGTTTTCTTTGCTGTGCAAAAGTTTTTTATTTTGATGTGGTCCCAATAGTTTATTTTTGCTTTTGTTTACCTTGCCTGAGAAGACCTATCTAGAAAAATATTGCTAAGGCTAATGTCAGGGAAATTACTGCTTATGATTTCTTCTAGGAGTTTTATGGTTTCAGGTCTCACATTTAGGTTTTTGTTTTAGTTTTTTTTTTTTTTTTTTTAGATTTTATTTATTTATTCATGAGAAACACCAGAGAGAGAGAGAGAGAGAAGCAGAGGGAGAAGCAGGCTCCATGCAGGGGGCCTAAAGTGGGACTCGATCCTGGGTCTCCCTGGATCACGCCCTGGGCTGAAGGTGGCGCTAAACCGCTGAGCCACCCCAGCTGCCCTCACACTTAGGTTTTTAAACCGTCTTGAGTTTGTTTTTGTGTATGGTGTAAGAAAGTGGTCCAGTTTTATTCTTTTATGTGTAGCTGTCCAGTTTTCCCAGCATCACTTGTTGAACAGACTTTTTCCCATTGGATATTCTTGTCTCCGTTATCAAAGATTAATTGACCGACTATAAATGTGGGTTTATTTCTGGCTTCTATTCTGTTCCATTGATCTATGTATCTGTTTTTGTACCAGTACCATGCTGTTTTGATTATTAAACCTTTGGTATATCTTGAAATCGGAAAGTGTGGTGCCTCCAGCTTTGTTCTTTTTCAACATTGCTGTATCTATTCAAGGTCTTTTATGATTCCATACAATTTTGAGTATTTGTTCTAGTTTTGTGAAAAATGATATTGGTATTTTGTTAGGGATTGCATTGAATCTGTAGATTGCTTTCAGTAAGTATGGACATTTTAACAGTATTCTTCAAATCTATGATAATGGAATCTCTTTCCATTTGTGTTATATTCAATGTTTTCTATCAGTGTGTTATAGTTTTCAGAATAGAGAACTTCGACCTCCTTGGTTAAGTTTATTCCAATTTTATTCTTTTTGGTGCAGTTGTAAATGGAATTGTTTCCTTAACTTCCCTTTTTGCTACTTCATTATTAGTGTATAGAAGTGTAACATATTTCTGTATATTAACTTTGTATTTTGCAACATTATTAAATTTATTTATTACTTTTAATCATTTTTTGGTGGAGCCTTCAGGTTTTCTATGTATACCATTATGTCATCTACAAAACGAGTTTTATTTCTTATCAGTTTGGATATGTTTTGTTTTTTGTTTAATTTCTATGACTAGGACTTCTGGTGGAAGAGTGGGCATTCTTATCTTACTCCTGATCTTACAGGAGAAGCTCTCAGTTTCTCATCATTGAATATGATGTTAGCCATGGGTTTTTCATATTATAGCCTTTATTATGTTGAGGAATGTTTCTTGTAAACCTGCTTTGTTGAGGAGATGTTGAATTTTGTCCAGTGCCTTTTCTGCGTCTCTTAAGATGATATTATTTTTATCCTTTGCTTTGTTAATGGGGTAAATTACATTGATTTTATGACTATTAAAGCATCCTTGCATCCCTGGAATAAATGCTGCCTAATTATGGTGAACGTATTAAATGTGGTTGGCTAATATTTTGTTGAGGATTTTTGCATCCATGTTCACCAAGAATATTGGCCTGTAGTTTTGGAGTGTCTGGTTTTGGAATCAGGGTAATGCTGGCCTTATAGAATGTATTTAGAAGCTTTCCTTCCTCTTTTATTTTTTGGACTAGTTTGAGGAGAATAGATACTAACTCTCTTTAAGTTTTTGTTAGAATTCATCTGTAAGTTCATCTAGACTTGTATTTGTTGGGAGTTTTTTGATTACCAATTCAATTTCTTTACTAGGAATCAGTCTGTTCAGATTTTCTATTTATTCCTGATTTAATTTTGGAAGATTGTGTATTTCCAGGAGTTTATTCATTTCTTCTGGATTGTTCAATTTGTTGGCATGTAATTTTTCAAAGTAGTCTCTCATCCTTTGTATTTCTGTTGTGTCAGTTGTTACTTCTCTTTCATTTCTGATTTTTTAAATTTGGGTCCTCCTTGTTCTTCTTGATAAGTCTGGCCAAAGGTTTATAAATTTTATCTTTTCAAAGAAATGGCTCTTGGTTTCATTGATCTTTTCTTTTTTTTTTTTTTATAGTCTCTTTCACTTATTTCTGCTCTTATCTTTTATTTCCTTCCTTCAGCTGACCTTAACCTTGGTTTTGTCCTTTTTCTAGTTCGAGTGTAAGGTTAGATTGTTTACTTCAGGTATTTCTTGTTTCTTGAGGCAGGCCTTCATCACTAAATTTTTTTTAGACCTGCTTCTGTTGTGTCTCAGATTTTGGACTGTTGTGTTTTCATTTTTATTTGTCTATATGTATCTTTTTATTTCTTCTTTGATTTCTTTGTTAACCATTGGTTTAGCTTTCATATGTTTGTGGTTTCTTCCAGTTTTTTTTTTTTTCTTGTGATTGCTTGCTAGTTTCTTGTTCTGTGGTCAGAAAAGACCCATGATACGATTTCAGTCTTAAATTTATTTATTTATTTATTTATTTATTTATTTATTTATTTATTTATTTTTTCAGTCTTAAATTTATTAAGATTTGTTTCATGTTCTCATGTGCTTTATCCTGGAGAATCTTCCATGTACACTTGGAAAGGTGTATTCTGGACTTTTTTTGGATAGAATGTTCTGTGTATATCTGTTAAGTCCATCGACTAATGTATTGTTCAAAGACACTGTTTCATTATGGATTTTCCACCTGGATGATTTATCCATTGATGTAAATGGGTGTTAAAGTTCCCTACTATAATGGTATTACTGTCAGATTTTCCCTTTATGTCAATATTTGCTCTATGTATTTAGGTGCTCCAATGTTGGATGTAGATATTTATACTTGTTATATCCTATTTTTGCATTGATTTTTAATCATTATGTAATGCACTTCTTTGTCTCTTGTTAGTCTTTGTTTTAAAGCGTATTTTGTCTAAGTGTTGCTGCTTCAGCTTTTTTTTTTCTTTTATCTTTTGCTTCCATTTGCATGGAATATCTTTTTCCATTATTTCTCCTTCAGTTTGTATGTGTTTTTAGGTCTGAAGTGAGTCTAAAGGCAGCCTATAGTTTGGTCTTGTGTTTTATCTGTTCCACCACCCTAAGTTTTTTGATTGGTGCGTTTAGACCATTTACATTTAAAGTAATTACTGGTAGTTATGTACTTGCTGTTGTTTTGTTCATCCTGGTTGTTTATGTAGTTCTTCTCTGTTCCTTTCTTCTTCTCTTGCTCCCTTTTCTTACAATTGATGATTTCCTTTAGTGTTATACTTGGTTTTCTTTCTCTTTTTGTGTATCTGTTATAGGTTTTGTGATTACCAGGAAGTTTATTTATGGCATCCTAAGCATATAGCCATTTATAATTTTTAAAAGTTTTTAAAATGAAATTTATTTATTTGACAGAGGCAGGGGGAGCAGCAGGCAGAGGGAGAGGGAGAAGCAAGCTCCCTACCCAGCAGGAAGCCTGATACTGGGCTTAATCCCAGGACCCTAGGATCATGACTGGGGCCGAAGGCAGATGCTTAACTGACTGAGCCACCCAGGCACCCAGTCATCTATAATAATTTGATGGTCACTTAAATTGGAACACTTTTTTGAAAAAGATTCATTTGTTCATTTTCAGAAAGCAAGCAAATGAGGGGAGGGGCAGAGGGAGACAGAGAATCGTAAAAGCAGACTCCCCACTAGCATGGAGCCTCATGTGGGGCTTGATCCGAGGACCCCAAGATCACGACCCAAGCCAAAATCAAGAATTGGCTGCCAGGGGATGCCTGGGTGGCTCAGTGGTTGAGCATCTGCCTTTGGGTCAGGGCGTGGTCCCTGAATCTGGGATCAAGTCCCACATTGGGCTCTCTCTGGAGAGCCTGCTTCTCCCTCTGCCTGTGCCTCTGCCTCTGTGTCTCTCATGAATAAATAAATAAATCTTAAAAAAAAAAATTGGCTGCCCAGCTGACTGACACACCCAGGTGCTCCAGTTGGACCACATTTTAAAAGGACTTCTTTTTTACTCCCTCCTCCATATTTTTTGTATATGTTATTTTATGTCTTTTTATTTGTAACTTTCAATTATGGATTTTTCTTTTCCACTTAAGGAAGTTAATATTTTTTGTAAGTCTGGTTTAGTGGTGATGAGCTCCTTTAACTTTTGGTTGTTTGGGAAACTCATTTTATATCTCCTTCAAATCTGAATGAATATCTTGCCAGGAAGATTATTATTGATGGTAGGCTTTTTTCCATTTAGCACTTTAAATATATCATGAACATTCCTTTTTGGCCTGTAAGATTTCTTCTGAAAATCAGCTGATAGCATGATAGGGTTTTCCTTATATATAGCTTTTGCTTTTCACTTGCTTCTTTTAAAATTCTCTTTTAGTCTTTGACATTTCAATTATTATGTGTCATGGAATGGACCTCCTTGGGTTCATCTTTTTGGAACTCTCTGTGCTTTCTGAACTTTGATGTCTGTTTCCTTCTCTAGGTCAGGGAAGTTTTCAGCTATTATTTTTTCAGATAAGTTTTCTGCCTCTCTCTTTCTCTTCTCCTTCTGGGACCTACATAATGCTAATGTTTGTTAGCTTGATGTTGAAGAGATCCCTTCACGTGTTCTCATTAAAAAATGTTTTTCTGGGATACCTTGGTGGCTCAGCAATTGAGCGTCTTCCTTCAGCCCAGGGTGTGATCCTGGAGTCCTGGGATTGAGTCACGCATCAGGTTTCCTGCATGGAACCCACTTCTCTCTCTGCATCTCTCATGAATAAATCAATATTCTATTCTATTCATAGAGACAGAGAGAGAGGCAGAGACAGAGGCAGAGGGAGAAGCAGGCATCATACAGAGAGCCTGACGTGGGACCTGATCCAGGGCCTCCAGGATCACGCCTTGGGCTGCAGGTGGCGCTAAACTGCTGCGCCACCAGGGCTGCCCTAAACCAATAATATCTTTAAAAAAAATTTTTTTTTTTCTTTTGCTCTTCAGGTTGAGTGTGTTCCATTACACTGTTTTTCAGATTGCTGACCTGTTCTTCTGCATGCACTAATCTGTTGATTTCCTCTACCTTTTTTTCATTTAAGTTATATTCTTCAACTCCCATAAAGAGTTCTTTTATATATTTTATATTTTCTGTCTCTTTGTTGAAGTTCTCACTGAATTGTTTTACTCTTCTCTCTAGTCCGGTAACCATCTGTATGACCATTATTTTAAACTCTTTACCTGGCAATATTGTTTATTTCTGTTTCATTTAGTTCTTTTCTGAGGCTTCATCTTGTTCTTTCATTTGGAATATATGTCTCAGGCTCCTCGTTTTGCTTGACTTTCTATGTTCATTTCTATGAATTAGGCAGAACAGGTACTGCTCCTAAACTTGAAGGAATGGTCTTGTGTATGGGCCTTCCTGTATAGTAGACTGTGTGTGATTTTGGCTGGCAGCAGCAGTGTCTGGCATGGACTGGGAGTCTCAGGGCACTCTGCACTAGGGCTGTCCTAGTGGGATGGCGGTAGCTAAAGTGGGTATTGACTGGGATGGTCCCAAAGCTCTCAGAGAATGCCGTGGCAGGACAACTGAAGCTAAAGTGAGTGTAAGCCAAGTGTCTCAGGGTGTTCTGTGCAGTGGGTGCCTCAGTGGGGCAGCTGGAATGGAGGTGGGGCATGGGCTAGGGAGGTCCCTAAAGCACCCTGGCAGGACAGCTATAGCTGAAGGTGGGTATAGGCCAGGGGATCCCAGGGCTCTCCGTGCAGAGGGTGCCCTCAGCCTCTTTTAAAATACCCCCAGGTGTGCCTGGATGGCTCAGTCGGTAAAGAGTCTGACTTGATTTTAGCTCAGGTCGTGATCTCAGGGGCCTGGGATCAAGCCCTGTGTCAGGGTCTGTGCTTGGTGTAGAGTCTGCTTGAGGATTCTCTCTCTTTCCTCTTCTCCTAATCCTGCTCACACATGCACACACTCTCAAATAAATCTTTAAAATATTTCAGAGTAGTCACTAATGAAGTGCCCATTCTAGAAGCCTTAAGGGCTAAATAATTGTTGGATTTGGGCTTCAAAGTTTCTGTTATTTTATTCTTTAACTCTTCAGATGGTCTTTTTTTTTTTTTAAGATTTTAGTAATTTATTCAGGAGAGTCACACAGAGAGAGGCAGAGACACAGGCAGACGGAGAAGCAGGCTCCATGCGGGAAGCCTGATGTGGGACTTGATCCCAGGACTCCAGGATCACGCCCCAAGCCAAAGGCAGATACTCAACCACTGAGCCACTTGGGTGTCCCTATTTATTTATTCATGTCTTTCTTTTCTTTCTTTTTTCTTTTTTTCTTTTTCTTTCTTTCTTTCTTTCATTTTATTTATTTATTTACTTATTCATTCATTCATTCATGAGCACACAGAGAGGGGCAGAGACACAGGCAGAGGGAGAAGCAGGCTCCATGCAGGGAGCCCGACACGGGACTCAATCCCGGGACTCCAGGATCATGCCCTGGGCTGAAGGGAGGCACTCTACTGAGCCACCCAGGTATCTCCCAGATGTTCCTTTAAATTGAATATGATATTTAAAAATATGTGTTATATTAATTTGTAACATACTTTTAACTAGCTCTTTTTATTTCTCACCTGAGAATAGAGATAGTACCTGGCCCACCTCTCAATGTTGCCTGGAAACCCAGGAGAGGTCACTCTACTGAGCAGCAGGGAGGAAGCCTAGAGCTGTCCTGTTAGCACTCTTTGGTGGTACCTTGTGTGGGCTGTGCAGCCACATACATCTGAAGAAATAACAGCCCTGTGCTGGACTACTTATGCAATACCAAAGAATAATTTGCTTGTTTATATGAAGACATGTTTTGTTATTTTTTAAAATTTAGTAAGCAAAGTTCATATACTGTTGATGAGACCAGGAGTGATACCTGCATTACATGAAGTATTTTTTATACAAATTGTAATATTAAAATGAAGGGGAATTGTAAAGTATTGGTCTCTTGTTTGTTTTATCTTGAAGAGTCTCCAGTCAAAGTCGTGGCCCTGTGTGCTGGTTCTGGGAGTACGGTGCTACAAGGGGCAGAGGCCGACCTTTACCTCACAGGTAGGACAGCCTTTGGGTCTCCCTTTCTTTTTTGTGTGTATGTTTTCTCAATGTTGGTTTATTTTTTACAAGATAAAAAATAGAATTTAGGATAGCACTTACTATATAAATGGATCTAACAACTGTAGTTTGTCCTGAACTAAACAGGAACTACAGTGAAATTGGAGACAGACCATAATCTTTGTAGAGGGGGAAAAATTGGACAGCCCGGGTGGCTCAGCGGTTTAGCGCCACCTTTGGCCCAGGGCCTGATCCTGGAGACCCAGGATCGAGTCCCACGTCGGACTTCCTACATGGAGCCTGCTTCTCCCTCTGCCTGTGTCTCTGCCTCTCTCTCTCTCTCTCTCTCTCTCTCTCTCTCTCTCTCTGTCTCTCGTGAATGAATAAATAAAATCTAAAAAAAGGGGGGGATCATTTAACAGTTTTTTTTAAAGACCTTATTTATTTATTTGAGTGAGAGCATGCACAAGCAGGGGCAATGGCAGAGAGAAAGGGAGAAGCAACACCCTGAGGTCATGACCTGAGCTGAAGGCAGATGCTTAACCAGCTGAGCCACCCAGGTGCCCCAACAATTTATTATTAGATTATCTAAAAGACTCACGTTCAGCATGTGTCTTCTTCTTACACATGATTTCTCTTAGATTTCATGTCAATTAATGGGACACCTTCTACGTTTCCATTTTATTTTATTTTTTTTTAAGATTTAATTATTTATTTGTGAGAGAAAGAGAGAGAGAGAGAGACAGACAGACAGACAGGCAGAGGGAGAAGCAGGCTTCATGAAGGGAGCCTGATGTGGGACTCGATCCCGGGTCTCCAGGATCATGCCGTGGGCCAAAGGCAGGCACTAAACCGCTGAGCCACCCAGGGATCCCCAAGCCTGAATGTTTATCTTGTTTCATACAACCTTTGTTTTCTCTGGTTAAAATGCCTTTCTTGCCCCTTTCTTTATATTTCTAGTGATAAGTTGAGATACCTCCTCTGAGAAGGTTTTTCTGACACTGTATGGCTCCTGCCCTGATGGTCATGCCTTCCTCTCCAGTCCCCATTGCTTTGTTCTTTTTTATTTTTTATTTTTTTTTAGTTTTTTTTTTATGTATTTATGATAGTCACAGAGAGAGAGAGAAAGGCAGAGACACAGGCAGAGAGAGAAGCAGGCTCCATGCACCGGGAGCCCGACGTGGGATTCGATCCCGGGTCTCCAGGATCGCGCCCTGGGCCAAAGGCAGGCGCCAAACCGCTGCGCCACCCAGGGATCCCCATTGCTTTGTTCTTAACCTGCGGTATATATTTCTATTGGACAGTGTTTGTTTGGCACTTTGGCTCTATGCTTTGTCCTTGAGCATAACATCTAATAGGTAATGTGACTGCTCATTCAAAAGATTTGGAGGCGGGATCCCTGGGTGGTGCAGCGGTTTGGCGCCTGCCTTTGGCCCAGGGCGTGATCCTGGAGACCCGGGATCGAGTCCCACGTCGGTCTCCCGGTGCATGGAGCCTGTTTCTCCCTCTGCCTGTGTCTCTGCGCCTCTCTCTCTCTCTCTCTCTCTCTCTCTCTCTGACTATCATAAATAAATAAAAATTAATAAAAAAATTTTTTAAAAAAACAAAACCAAAAGATTTGGAGGCACTTTGTACACTTGCCCTACGTGCTGCATTTCCACCTCTGTTCCTCCTTAGGGTTAGGAGAGAGGCAGTTAAATACTTTTTTCAGGGTTCCTGGCTGGCTCATTCAGTATGAGCTTTTGTATGTTCCTCATTCAGTAGAGCATGCAACTCTTAATCTCGGGTTTGTAAGTTCGAGTCCCCCATTGGGTACAGAGATTACTTAAAAATAAAAATCTGTTTAAAAAATTACTTTTTTTTTACTTCCAGGACCAGAATCCAGGGTTTTAACCCTCTGGCTATTCCCATGGCTACTTCCTAGGCCTCTCCATTACTATTCCTTCTCTGAACTTACTAAAAGTGTACATGACCAGTATCTGTTTTCTATTCTTCTGAAGATGTAAAATTTGTATAAGCCCTCAAACTTGTACTAGATTGAAATAAACTTTCAGTGTATAAGGAGTTTGACAAAATACCTACAGCATTATATGACTATTTTTATTTATTCATTGTTTTAATTTTTTAAATATTTATTTTAGAGAGAGTGTGTGCATGTGTGAGCCAGGAGGTAGGGGCAGAGGGAGAAAATCTTCAAGTGGACTCCCTGCTGAGCAGGGGGCTCTACCTAGGGCCTTATCCCACAATCCTGAGATGATGATCTGAGCCAAAACCATGAATCAGATGCTCAACCAACTGAGCCACCCAGGTGCCCCTACAGTTAATTTTAAAATAGTCATTTGAAAATTAAAAAATTTAAAAAAATAAAATAAAATAATAAAATAAAATAAAAAATCATTGAGCTCAGTTCATGATCTCAGGGTTGTTTGATCAGGCCCATTGTCGGCCCCCTGCTCAGCAGGGAGTCTGCTTGTCTCCCTCTCCCTCTACTCTTCCCTTTGCTCTCTTTTGCTCTCTCTCTGTTAAATAAATACATATTTTAAAAAATAAAGTTAATTATAACATTTTACTTTGGAGGAATTTCAGACCTGTAGAAAAGTTGCAAGGATTGTACAATGAGCTTTTGTATGTCCTTCACTTAAGATTAATGGTTATAGGGGCACCTGGGCTTAGTCCGTTAAGCATCCAATTCTTGATCTTGGTTCAGGTCTGGGTTGTGAGTTCAATCCCATGTTGGATTCCATGCTGGGTATGGAAGCTTACTTAAAAAATAAATGAATAAAAATAAAGATTGCTAATGGTTATATTTTGCTACATTTGCATATTCTGTGTCACATATATGTATGCATGTATGTATGTCTATAAATATCTATGAGTGTGTGTAAATATATTTCTATTCATTTGTTTTCCCAAAACCATTTAATAATAAATTGTATACGTGGCCTTTTTATCTTATCACTAAATACATCAACATAAACCTCCTAAGAACAAGGACATTATATAACCATGGAAAGAGATCAAATACAGGAATTTAACATTGTTAAAACATTTATTTAAAGGACCCCTGGGTGGCTTAGCGGTTGAGCCTCTGCCTTTGGCTCAGGGCGTGATCCCGGGGTCTTGGGATCGAGTCTTACATTGGGCTCTCTGCGGGGAAGCCTGCTTCTCTCTCTCTGCCTGTGTCTGCTTTCTCTCTGTGTCTCATGAATAAATAAACAAAATCTTTAACAACAACGACAAAAAAAACCCAAAACACTTATTTAATATGTAGTCTATATTTGAATTTTGCTAATTGATCAGAATTGTTGCAATTTTTTTTTAAGATTTTATTTATTCATGAGAGACACAGAGAGAGAGAGGCATAGACACAGGCAGAGGGAGAGGCAGGCGCCATGCAGGAAGCCCGATGTGGGACTTGATCCCGGGTCTCTAGGATCTCGCCCTGAGCCAAAGGCAGACACTCAACCGCTAAGCCACCCAGGCATCCCGTCTTGTTGCATTTCTTTTTCTGATTGATATCTAGTCCATGATCACTGCATCTAGAATAGTTCTTCAGCTTTGTTCAGAGCACTGGCACTTTTCTTGAAGAGTATAGGCCATTTGTTTTGTGATATATCTCTTAATTTGGGGCATGTGATTGTTTTCTCATAAATAATTACTTTCTTAAACTGATTTTTTAAATTATTAAGCAATATGTGCATAAGATAAATTAATGCAATTCAGAATTGTTTAAAGCCACACATAGGCCTCTGTTGATGTTCATCACCCTTTGAGCAGAACATGGTAGTATCAGGTCGTTAAGGGTCTTATTGTGGAAAGACCAGCAGATGGAGAGCTTGCTCCTTGCAGATAGAAATATTCTCTCATTGCTCTTTCTTTCCCACAGCTACCATCCTGAGCTAGGCTTCTCTTCCCTTTGCCTTCAGCTAGTTTTTTTTTTTTTTTTTTTTAAAGCAGTTTGACATCTTTTCTTTTCTTTTCTTTTTTTTTTTTTTTAAGATTTTATTTACTGAGGTACCTGGGGCTCTCAGTGGTTGAGCCTTGCCTTTGGCATGGGTTGTGATCCCTAGGTCCTGGGATTGAGTCCCACATCAGGCTCCCCACAGGGAGCTTCTCCCTCTGCCTGTGTCTCTGCCTCTCTGTCTCTCTCATGAATAAATTTTTAAAGATCTTAAAAAAAGAAAAAGATTTATTCAACAGAGAGAGTGCACAAGTGGGGGTGGGGAGCAGCAGAGGCAGAGGGAGAAGCAGGCTTTCCACCTAGCAGGGAGCCCAATGGAGGGCTGGATCCCAGGACCCCAAGACCATGACTGGAGCAGAAAGCAGACACTTAACTGACTGAGCTACCCGGGTGCCCCTGCCTTCAGCTAGTATTACAGAGTCTTTGTAGGTTCCCCCACGTCCATCAGAGCATGTGGAATCGTTCAGACACCAGACTTGTCTCTCCTGAAGCATGGCTTCTAACGGAGCCCATTAGGGTCTTTTCTTCTATTATAGATTAAAATATTTTGCTGTTATAGATTAAGATATTTTAGGGGTTCCTGGGAGGCTCTACTAGTTAAGCATCCCAATTCTTGGTTTCAGCTCAGGTCATGATCTCAGGGTTCCAGGGTCAGATTCTGTGCTCAGCAGGAAGTCTGCTTGAGATTCTCTCCCTCTGCCCCTCCACCCAAGTGCTCTCTAAAATAAATAAGTAAAATCTTAAAATACACACACACACTACAACTTTAAAAAATGCTTGAATAAAAACTGTCCCATATATGAAATGACATGTACTGGGGAGATGGGAAAAATGTAAGGGATTGAAAATTTTTCAGGGGAAAAAAGTTTTTCCTTATTTTTTTAATGCTTTTAGAGCTCTAAACAGATTTCAATATTATGCTTGTTATGAATAAGCCAAATTGTACAGTATATTTTTGCTGGTAAATTAGAAGTCATCAGATTCACAAGTGGGGTTTTTAAAAAATGCAAAACACTTGAGTTTTCCTAAAATCTTTTTCCAAAAGACGAGAAATCCTCTTGTACTAGAAACTTCAGGATTTCTAGAAATTTTGCCTAAGTCAAAGGAAAATAAATGCCATGTTTTTATTTTTATTTTTTACCTTGTCTTTAATTTAGAAATAACCTTAAATTTATTTCATCCTTATGAATTAGACTAGAGCTGATGCTGAAAATTTTGGTGTTCATAAAGCCAAAAGGAGTCTTTGGGAAGTACACCCAGGATTTTCTATACCTTTTAATATTTATAGGAGTTTTGTTTTGTTTTGTTTGTTTGTTTTTATAGGAGAGATTTCTGAAAGCCCCAGTTCACTTAGTTTTTAATTTTATAATGGAAGCATTTTGGGGTTTTTTTTTTGTTTTGAAGTAGGCTCCATGCAAGGCATGGAGCCCAATGTAGGGCTCAAATTCATGACCCTGAGATCAAGAGCTGAGCTGTGATTAAGAGTCACCATCACTCAGGCACCCCAATGGAAACATTTTGAACGGGTGTTCTTATAGGTCTAGTTCTGACTGTTGTATATGTGGGTTTAGATACTTGACTTGAGTCTGCCAAGGAGAAAAAATTGGGAGTTCTCAGTGGGATGGTCTTTCTCTTTCTAATTGGAGAACATGTAATAAAGCCTGAATATAACTTTCTAGATTTATGTGTAAAGTTCTGCTTTTTACACAATGAGAACTTGGTATTTATGCAGTTATGGTTCAGCATTCTACAGACTCTGTGTCTAATATTTAAGTATTTGCTCTTTCCTCTGTTGGCAGGTGAGATGTCCCATCATGATGTTCTGGATGCTGCATCCCAAGGAATAAATGTCATCCTCTGTGAACATAGCAACACTGAACGAGGCTTTCTTTCTGATCTTCGAGATATGCTGGGTGCTCACTTGGAGAATAAGATTAATATTATCTTGTCAGAAACAGACAGGGACCCTCTTCATGTGGTATAAAACATACAGAAAGGACAGGATGACAGTCTACAAACCAATTGGCTCCAACTTGAATGTATAACACAAATCAGAGACTCCTCCTGGAAGAATGTCTTAAAATGTATATTATTTCTGGTTTGTAAATCTGTTCACCAAATGTTCTGTAGCTCATATGGTGAAAACCATAACATAACTACCATTCAAGAATAAGTATTCATTATAAGATAATTAAGATTATAAATGTAAAGCATATATTCATTATAAACTCCAGGAAAGATCCACTAAAATCTGTTTACTTAGCATTCTGGTAAGTTGCTTGAGCAACTCCTTTGCTTAATTATAGATGGGATGTGTCATTCTAGATCTCTCTGTCCTTGGCTAGTTTAAAATGTACTTTAAAAAACTTGAGATTGGAATACTTATTTGTAGATAGTAGCCTGCAGAGGGTGATAAGGTCTGTCTCTATGTTCCCATTCCCAGATCACTAATCTCTCAGCTGAATTTCAGAATCAGGATGAGGCTTTATTTTTTTGTTTCTTTTTTTCTTAATATACATGGTCATTATTCATGACTGTTTTAGTGCTTTTTAGGTAACTCACCTGGAATTTTATTAGTATTATAAAAAGATGGTTAGCTTCCAAAATATTCCCATTACCATACGATAACTAGTTTTGTGCTGGGCACTCTCAGGTATGTTATAAACACTTTTAATCTTTAGAAACAAGAATACAGGTATTATTATTTCCATTCTACAGATGACTAAAACAGATTACGGAGTCTGCCCAAGGCCACATAGCTAGGAAATGATGGGAGTTTGGACACAAACTCAGGTAGTCTGGTTCCAGAGTCTGTTCTTAACTCCTTTTTAATGAACATTGATAATAAACCTGATACAGGAGGTATGTAAGAAATTCTGAAGGAAAAGAAATCCATTTTAACTGGGATTTTCTCAGATAGTATGGGAGGCTTTTCTTTTGAATCCTTCTATGCATATTTCCAGTCTCTCAGCACAGAGCTTTTTCCTTTGGAATGACAAAAGCAGATCTTTTAAAATACAGTCTAAGATGAGAAAGGAAAGAATTTTACATTTTTTTTTCATTTGTTTTTAATTGACGTTCGATTTGCCAACATGTAATACCAGTGCTCATCCCATCAAGTGCCCTCCTCTGCTGTCACCCAGTTACCCCATCCCCCCTTCGCCCACCTCTCCTTCCACAACCTGCATTTCTTTTGTGGGACTCTTTTCCTACCAATCATCTTCTGGAAGACTTGGTATCCTAATTTACACATTATTCTCGGTGGTTCACCTCTAATATTGATTCACTACAGAAATAACCAATAGGACTGAGCCTTAGAAATGACCCTGATTCCAAGGTTAGAGGAGGCAAAGGATCAGAAGCCAAGGAGAAAGCTTTGATGAGGGATGGTCGAGGTCAAGGTCTAGGGAATGGGAGAGCAGACGGCTTGGAGATGATGCCTGAGAGGCTATTGTAATTACATACATGCTGAAGATCCGCAGGGGGCCTACAAAGGAGGTTTCCTGGGGAAAGGGTAGGATGCAATCAGGCACAGCTTGAACAAACACTGGAGAAGCAGCACAATGCATTGAAAAAGCCAACGATTCACTTATTACTGTCAGGGCAGAGAGCAGGAGGCAGGAAGGGTACGGTCAGAGATGATGCTTCGGAAATAGCTTGGGGACAGGGATTCTTAAACCTTTTTTTTTTCTTTATGGCACCGAAGGTAAGATGTGATCTCACCTTGAACATTTATTCATGCTGAAGGTTGTAGATTAGTGCCTTTTGCTGAGTTTCAGAAAGGATCTAATGGATCAAAGATTTTGATGATGATTAGACATGCTATTGCCATTTTTTTTTTTTTAAAGAATGCCATTGTTACTACAATTTTTAAAGTTTTGGGATGCCTGGTGGCTCAGTGGTTGGGCATCTGCCTTGGGCTCAGGGTGTGATCCCGGATTCCCAGATAAATCCCACATCGGGCTCTCTGTGGGGAGCCTGCTTCTCCCTTTGCCTGGGTCTCTGACTTAAAAAAAAGTTTCTAAATAAAATATCCTCAAATATGTCCCTCTGTAGTTTTGTTTTTAAGTATCACTAAAGATGAATTATTTTCACTTGTCAGATTTTCTGAACTGTTAACTTTAAGGTGTTAATTGTATATATCATTGCTTTTTTTTTTTAAGATTTTATTTTTAAGATTTTATTTATTCATTCATGAGACACAGACACAGGCAGAGGGCGGAGCAGGCTCTTTGCTGGGAGAGGGAGCCAGATCCTCCGTCTCCAGGATCACAGCTGAAGGCGGTGCTAAACCACTGAGCCACCCCGGCTGCCCCACTGCTTTTCAAATTTTAATGTGCAGAATAATGTATGGAGATGGAGTTTTAAAATGCAGATTCTTAAAATGCTGATTCAGATACTTGAATGGGGCCCAAGCACTTCAGTTCCGGAGAGAGAATGCTGCTGTTGCAGGATGTTAGGTAACAAAATAAGGGTGGTGACCTAAATACGGGAGGGCTCAAGGCCGAAGTGTGGTAGATGCCAAAATGGTTATGAAAACACGGTAATTAGCTTTCTATTAAACTCAGTTTAAAATATAACTTAGTTATATTTTCCATAGCATCAGTTATTTCAAATTTATTTTCGGCAAATTAAGAATACTGTAACTTAATAAAGCTATTAAAACCCCATATTTCTTCCTTCATATTCCTTACAACTCCTCTATCTAGCATAGAGCCTTCTACGTAGTGTTCAATAAACATGAATTAAAATGTTTTAACAGCAGTTTGAAATACCAAGATAGGAGACCCTCCTAAGGGAGAAGTAATTACAGGAAGCCTGAGAATAAAGTCCTTTGCGTAACCCATTTTTATCCATCAGTTTTAGGAGCCACAGTCTGATAACGCAGGCCCTCTGATGGCTCAGGACTAAGCTGCAAGAGTCTCCTCGCTTCCTAGAATGTAGGAAAATACAGTGCTACGGCTCCACATTTGAATTAGAAGAAATAGACTTCTAAAGTAAGTTTTTTTTTTTTTTAAAAAAAGAGATAAGCAAAATCTATTCCCTAAATTCGCTGATCTTTTATATGAAATGCTCACTTACTAAAATTAAAATGACAAACATGCTAAGAAAGTCAGTTTCTAGAGTATCACAGGAACAGATTTAGCACTCTGCATCAGGAATTCAGTGGTGTTTAATCAACTCTTGTAGAGTGTAAGAATGCCTGTTCTGCATCCCCTATGCCGTTTTTGGACCTGTTCATTTGGCCATTTTATTAAGAGCAGCCAGAAAAATCAAGGTTTTGAGGTCTGTTGACCCTTGTCAGAAGCAAGTAATGTAAGTTGGAGGCTTAGCAGTCAACTTCTTAACTGATAGAGTGTAAGGAACACTGATACTGAAACAAGTTAAAGTGTAGGATAATTCTGCTAAGATATTCAGATGTGTAAGACGCACTTAGAAAATTTTTGAAGGACTTAAAAATATTTTTAGTAAAAAACCAGTACTATAAAAAAGTGATTCTATCCAAATTGGCTTTTTATTTATTAATAAGACTGTTGATACATACTGCTTGCAAATAGTATGGACACAAAAATTATAAAAATAAACCAGTAGATATTTAAGGGTGAATGCAAAATTTGCATATTAGGTCATTTAAAGATTTTATATACTTTGTTATAAGTTATAAACTAGATATATTAAGCAAAAAAAGCAAGGTGCAAACGAGCACGTATCATATGCTACCATTTGTGTTTTTAAAAGGAGATATAGACACACCCTTCCATGTGCATAGAATACCTCTGGAGGAATAAACTATCACTGGTTGTGTAAGGGACTGGATCGGTGAAGGGGAAGGAAACTCACTTTTCAGTGAATATCCTTTGGTAATAATTTTAGAATCAAATTTATGTACTAGTTTAAATATTTTGATTATATGTAAGACTAAACAAACCCTCATACATGGACTTAACCAAATTAATCATATGCCACAAAGAGAAATGACTTAAATTCGGAGCATTTTGGGAAAGTTTCATGAAAGGGGTTTACAAGATAAAATTTACTGCATCCGCAGCTCTCACTTATTTTGGTGATATTTTAATGAAGAATTTCATTTCCAAGTATGAAGTATTTTAGAGAGTATGTGAAGACTATGAGCTGACCAGTGCCCAAGGTTAAGCCTTTTTCTCTTTCTTCAGGAAAAAACCTTGGTAAATATGGAGAGGGCTTAAAAAAAAATGTAGAGGGCTTGAAACTGTTACTTTAACAAAAAAAACTGAAATGTCTTACAGTGAGTTTTGGGTCTACTTAATCTAGAGAAATCAAGATTAAAATCAGACATTAATATGCTACTCACTTGCACATTATTGAAGAAAAACTGTCAATACAAGAATAATTAAAAATTTTATTTTCTGTTGTCTTCAAAACTAAAATGTAACTCAGGACTGTGTTTCTGTAGCCTGGCTTGTGTCATGAAGGTGATGGCACAGATGTTAGCTGTTCCAGGGATCATGATTATTGTTCATGTGTTTTCTAAGGTGGGTATGCACCCTCTACACTCATTATGCTTTTCCCTCTATCCACTGAACAGGGTCATGCCCTCTCTTCCCCACCCTACCAGGATATTGTCTAAATCCAAAAGGAGAAAGCTAGATCACCTACTCGTACGCGTCCCTTTTGTTAAGCCCACCAAAAACAGTAAGATGATCTGCCCTCATCAGCTCAGACAACAGCAAATAAAGTAATAGGTTTATGTGATGCCAGTGTTTTTGTACTTCCACACTCTGGCACAAACACATCTGCAAACAGCTCTGGGAGTGTTTAAAAGGCCCTCAAAAAATCAGGAATAATATCCTCTCTAGTATAAAATAATTCAAAAACATCCAGCTCCAAATAGTCCCTGAGCACACAGTTCATTCCAGCACGAAGTCTCCAGAGAGGTAATGAATGAAAGGCACGTTTTCTCCAACTCGAGGACCAATGCATAGTACTAGAGATGATACACCAGCCAGGCTAATCAAGGTTCTAATTGATGACATTCCCCCCTCCCAACTTTAAGTCTTGTACACTAGAAAAGAGTCTAATGTTAGATGTAAACACTTTAGACTAGAGGAGTGGCAGCTGGGGTACAATCCTTCCACAAAAGATTCAAGAGAAAGGGATAACTTCAAGACTCTTCTTCTTCCCTTTCCAGGAAATCATTCAGTGTTCCATTGTCCACAGGAATTAATAAATATTCCACTCCATCAGTTCCCTACAAGAAGTGACAAAAACCTGGATGTTAGTCATTTGTAAAGCGATGTATGTGAATCCTGTTGTAGGTCAGGCAAAAACAATGGATTTAATATAGAAATACAGAAATGTAAAGATTAAGGCAAAGGGGCACAAAGACATATCTATTTAAATACACTGAGTTTATAGTTAAACCACTTCATAGTGGAAAAGAGGGTGAATAGATCTCTTTACCCTCCTGTTCTTTCTAGAATCTTACTTACAACACTGTTGATTTTTCTGTTCTTTTATCCAGGTATCTCTACCCCATCACACACCATTTTTTTAAAAGCAATTTCTATACCCAGTATGGACTGGAATTCATGACCCCGAGATCAAGAATGGCACGCTCTACTAAGTGCGGCAGCCAGGTGCTGCCCTTTTTAAATAACTTGTAGGCTGTCCGGTGGCTCAGCGGTTTAGCGCCGCCATCGCCCCAGGGCCTGATCCTGGAAACCCAGGATTGAGTCCCACACATCGGGCTCCCTGCATGGAGCCTGCCTCTCCCTCTGCCTGTAACTCTGCCCCTGCCCATGTCTCTCATAAATAAATAAAATCTTAAAAAATAAAAATAAAAAAAATAAACTCCTGCTAGGCTCTCATTACTATCAACTGTCAATAATTGGTGGTCTCCATTTTCCCAGTCCAACCTAGCTTCTACCACCATTATCATGTCATTAAAAGAGCTTTTCCTGGGAATACCAGGAATTCCTTATTCCTATATATCCAATACATATTTTCAGTTTTCATCTTTTTGGCCACCCAGCAGAACCCAACACTGCTGACTACTCTTCCTAAAGACATGATTCTCCGGGGGGGGGGGGGGGATCCCTGGGTGGCTCAGCGGTTTAGTGCCTGCCTTCCGCCCAGGGCGGGATCCTACAGTCCCAGAATCGAGTCCCACATCGGGCTCCCTGCAGAGAGCCTGATTTTCCCTCTGCCTCTCATGAATAAATAAATCTTAAAAGCAAACAAGCATGATTCTCTTGGCTTCTATAACATCATATTCTAGTTTTCTTCCTGGCTATTTCTCCCTCCTCTACACGTTTATCTTCTACTTGGCCATTAAATGTCACACTTCTAGGCTTAGTTCCTGGCCTTCTCACTGTATGTCCCCTCTCTAGATAGTCCCACCAATGCCTGGTTTGTTACTACCTTAATACACAGGGATTAATCTTCTGTCTCTAGCCCAGATCTTTCCTCTGGTTTCTTATCCCAGGAAACCCAATTGCCTAGTTGACACCTCCATTTGGAAATCTCAAAAGAACCTCAAACATAGTTAAGACCAAACATATTACAATCACGAACTCATGATCTGTCTTCCTCAAAAATGTTTCTCATCCAGTGATCTCACCACCTCTCTGGCTATGCAAGCCAGACACCAGAAATCCTTCTTGCTCACTTTTCCTTGGCACTCATGCCCAATCTATCACCAGTTCTTGTCAGTTTCACCTCCCAAATGTATCTGAACTCCAACCACTTTTCTCTGAGTTCCTAGTCAAGTTCCCTACCATCAGCTCACCCAGACTACAGACTACTAACACACCTTCCTAGCTGGTGTCTCTGTGTGCTGACATTTAACAATCCCCATCCCACTCTCCACATTCAGAGGACAATTTTTTTTAATGACTTCCCTTTATTTTCAAATGAAGATTAAAATCCTTGGCCTAAAAGTAGTGTGTGGGCTAGCCCTTAGGTCATTGTCTTATAAACCTCATCCTAAGCCATGCTGGCCTTGGTTTATTCTCTCTGACCAGTTATCTCCTAGTTTCCCTCTAGATCTCAGCTCAGTGATCTGATAACCATAATTAGCATAATATATGAATCTGACGTCTTTTAGAACCATGTACCTTTCTGATCATAGGACTTAATTACAGTTAACACTTTACATGTGATTATTTGACAAATGTCTATCTTCTCCATTAGACTAAGCTCTATCAGAAAGGAATTAGGTTTTTGCTTAATACCGTGTCCCAATACTTAATGCTCCATATACATCCAATTACTGAATGTGGTAGAAGGGAGAGAGGGAGAAGGGAATAGAATTATTTGACTTCTATTTCTAATGGCCTATTACTCTGGGCTAGAACTCCTACGTTTTCTGCTCTGAAACTGAGTACTTGTACTTTATCTCTTTCTACAGAACTCAGATGGCATACTGCCTAAATGGATCCTTGTGACCCATCATGGAACTTGCATTTTATCATTGAAGTTGAGTCAGAGGCATACTTGTCCTTAAGTAAACAGGAGATAAGGTATTCTTAGCATATAATGCTGTAATAGCAAAAGTCTCACCTTCTTTGTTCTTATAAGTTTGTGGTCCCTAAATTCAGTTAACTGGGCCCGAAGTGTCAGATCACTATTGACCAGGAATGCCTCTCGACACTGTTGGTAAAAGTCTTGAAAAGAAAGTCCTAGAGAGTTCAGAAGGAGATATGAACATAAGTCATCATTTAAAACATGACCCCATATATGGATACCCATACCAGAGAACACAAAGTGCTGTTGCCATCGTATGTCAAAGCAGTAAGTATTGATAAAGGTGAGTATTATACACTGTGGCTTATATTTTAAATTAAAGAGAACTGACTGGTTGAAAAGTAGTCAACTATGACCAAGTAGAACATAAATCTTGTGGGTAGCTTTAAACACTATGAATAAAGTTGACCTTTAAAGAAGGAACTAGGGGCACCTGGGTGGCTCAGTTAAGCATCTGCCTTCAGCTCAGGCCATGATCCCAGGGTCCTGGGAGCGAGCCCAGCATTGGGCTCCTTGCTCAGCGGGGAGGCTGCTTCTCCCTCTCTCTCTCTGCCTGCCACTTCTCCTGCTTGTGCTCTCTGTCAAATAAGTAAATAAAAATCTTAAGAAAAAAAAAAAAGGAACTAGTAAGTCATAAGAGCTGAACTATTAAAATATTTGTCCAAATTAACACATTATTTTTACCCCGGGGGAAGAAAATCTGATAAGATGTCCAGCATGTGAAATGTATGTAGTTGGCAGACACACGTCCAGAGTTACCATAGGAAATTTAAAAATAGGCCAGACGTGTCTTTGAATGTGCCTTGGCAAACAGCCTGTTCAAGCAGTGTATCTGTGGGGCTTCTTGAAAATATGCCACGTGGCAACAAACTGATCCCAGGGCAAACCATTTATTTGCTCCTGTGAAACATAAAGGAATTTATGGGGTGAAACAAAAGACACACAATATTATAAATAGTGGATACCAATGTAAGAAGGGTTATCCAGGTTATCCAGCTGATACTTTATTAGTAGCCTGAAAATCCCCCTAAGGGAAAAAAACAAAACAGGAATTCAAATCCAGAACATTAACATCAAATGAGAACAGTAAATCTGGACTATATAATACAGTGTAAAGAGGAAAATATTAATCCCATAAACCTAAAATAATAGCCACTAACATTTGATGTGCAAATCACAATCCTGTGTGGTGCCTTCTCAAGTCTTTGTGGAATGAAGCAAGGTCAAGACACATGAATTCATGCATTTATATATAGTACACATCATTTTACATCTCACCTTTTCACTTTGATTTTCGCATGTCATTAAAATCTTCCCAAAATTTTTACTGGCTGCTTGCCTATCCTATCATGTACCACAAACTTACCATTGCCCTACTCATTTTGGACGTTTACATTACTTGCAATTTTAATGATTAAAATCTCCACATTAAATTATACATGATTCTTTCATATCAATTTCTCCAGAAGTGTACAAAGTGGAATTATGGGGCTGGAAGCACACACACTAAGATTTCCAGGACTCCCTGGGTATGGCAAAAACCTTAAACCTTTACGTTTTCAAGATTACCTAGAAAATAATTAGTATAAGCATATTTAGACTGACTGGCCACATTATAAGTAGACCTTGCTAGTGACTCCACAGCTAAATGCTGGTCAAAGGTTTTGATCATATTCACACCAGGTAAAGACTAAATGATACTGGAGTTTGCAGAATGAAAAAAAATTTCATAGTTAAAAAAAAAAAAAAAAGGCAGCGAAGGCTAGTGCACAGACGTTGAGGGTACCCCGAACTAAAAATTACTTGCTTTAGAGCAGTGTTGAGAGTACTTCTATTGCATGGATTCCTAACTTTATATGCAGCAGCTTGCACTAGTCCATTAAGAGTAAGCATAGTAAGACTGAATGAGACTTTGTGAGACTTTTTCTGTTGCAGATACATAGAAGTTTTGATTAGCTACCCAATGCACATTTCAGTATTAATGCAATGCTAACCTTCAGGTGTACAGTGCAGCTTTACAGAGTAACAAAATTCATTAAATTACTAGCATGAGGCTAGCATGAGGAAGTCTTCCGGTGAGGACACAGATGAATATTTTGATTGTGGTGGTAATAGTTCTGTAAGGCTCTGCATGTGACTAAACTGCTCAGGGCTATAAACACGCAAGTAGCTACACGTATCAAAGGTAAACATGAATAAGCTCTATGGATGGTGCCGATGTCTGTTTCTTGGTTTTAATACTGCACTGTGATGGGAGGCAGTTGGGAAAGGGATGCTCAGGATTTCCCCGTACGTTTCTGTGAATCTAATTACTTCACAACCCAAAGTTTTTTAAAAAGCAAATACATGTAGGGCAGCTTGGGTGGCTCAGTTGGTTGAGCATCCAACTCTCGGTTTCGGCTCAGGTTATGGTCTTGGGGTTCTGAGATCAGCCCTGTGTCGGGCTCTGCACAAAGTCGGCTTGGGACTCTACCCCACTGCCTTTGCCCCTTCCCCTGCTCTCTTGCTCTCCCTTGCTCTAAAATAAACAAAATCTTGAAGGAAAAAAGCAAACAATGCAAAAGAAATTGCCAGAAGAAAAAAAAAAGATTTGAAAACTTCCTGCATACCCCACCCCCTAGCTAGTCTCCACCTTCTTTTATAGGGTCAGTGCCATCCTGAACAGGTTATTTTTCACTTCCATGCACACTTTAAAATTTTAGCCATACTGCCGTATGAATTTGAGCACTATATAATATACATGGTATTGTTTTACGTGTTTTTTTTTTTTTTTTTTTTAAATCTACCATCCTGTCTGGTTTGGCATTTGTCCTGAACAAAAGTATCTAGAGGTCTGGACAGTAAGTGGTATTGTCATACCACTGTTACCCTACATAAGCGAAACTCAGTTGCCAATGCTACTAGCTAGATCCAGAACATAGCTGGGCTTTGCCTTCAGCTCTCTCACTGCTTTATGATTGTTTCATTGAGATGTTCATATTTTTCAGCCAGGCTGTATCTATGTTTTTTGGTCATTTTATATTTTATCTGTTATGCTGTGTGTTTGGAACAAAAGGGGATGAATTAAAGAGTGAAAAGTATTGTACCATCTATGCCACTGCTCTTGGGAGAAAAAGATTTTGCTAGTCACATCTGCTTCTTTAAGAAACTTTACATTTTGTGTCAGATTTAAAACACAACCATTGATGTTTGAATTAATTTATAGGTCTAATACATGCTCAGTCCACTCATCCAAGAACATAGTATTTTCATCTTTTTTCAAACTTTACTTATTCTCAAGAGGGCTTGTTTTTAAATATTTCATCTTGTTAAAAATTGTTCTAGAACTCTATGCTTTGCGGGGGGGGGGCTGCTACTCAAAGCCTTTTTCAACAGGTTAATTATCATGCCCTTTATGTTTTGCCACTTTATGCTGTATCCAGCTTTTCTTAGCTTTTATTATTTCAGATACGCCTCATAGGGAGGCTGCTGAAGGGGCTTCACTGGAGGTATCACACAGAAATGTTTAAGAGCAAGAACTTGGGAGCCAGGCAGATTTGGATCAAAATCTCTGTGCCCGTTGCTATCTACCTTAGAATGGTAGTGAGGATCAAGGGAATTATTTCATGTAAAGGGCCCCATGTTTGCACCACAGTGTTCAATAAAGTTAAAAATTACCATCAGATTTAAGTAAAATCCATGAAAATTCTTTTTCTTCCAGTGACCACTATCTTGAGATGCTCTTATTTGGAAATATAAAAAGAAAAAAATGCTAACTCTACTGTTAAGGAGTCTGCCTTAATACTGCCAACTTTTTTTTTTTTCTTAACCATTTGTCTTAATCCTGCAAACTAGAGACTTTAAAATTGCCATTAAAAGCTATTCATGCGTATCGTAAAATGTAGAGCTTTTTTAAAAAAAGAAACTATAGTTTTCATTCTTACCTTGCATTAGGGGTAAGGCTTCGTAAGACATGAATTAGGGAACTAAGTGGTAATGATCCAGATTGTTTAACCAGAAGTGAATTCTCATAGGAGGTTTCTTCAGTATAAGGACTATATGTAGTAGTTTCATACCAGAGCCAGTTATAAAGGCTCTGCTTTGCATGATCCCACACTGTAACATATGATTAAAGAAAACAGGAGGTACTAATTATCATAATGTCATGTTACTAGATTCTACTCTAGGAAAGAATCAGAAAGTATTAAAAAATGAATCCTGAAATTTTTCATTTTTGACATTTTCCTATCCAAATCAGTACCTCATAATCTAATTTCATTATCAATCAACATATGAAGCTTTGTGTATTAAATATAATTTATATTTTAAATTATATTATATTATTAAATATAATTAAATAATGAAAAATAATTAAATATAATTAAATTATATTATATATTAGTGCTACCAAGGCATTCTTTTAAAACAATTTAATAATTTAACATTTTGTTCTATAAGGATTATCACAAAGTCTCTGAATTTAAATGCATTAAAATAAATGTTGCAATACCACAAAGAGTAGAAAGAGACCAAAATAAGAGTTGGGTCTCTTCTTCATGAAACTTTAGGTGTAAAACACCACCTACAGAATCTTAATTTTTATTTCCAAGAATTATATTCTGAATCAGATTGAGGACACTTTTATTTTTAGCAATATGTGTCTTTTAAGTATGCAAACAAAAAAAGTGTACTGAAAAACAATAAAAATGTTGTGATTTACAACACTTAGAAATTTTTTAAGACTGGTATCCCAAGAAAGAAAAATGGTAGTACATACTGAGAGGAGCATTGAGGTGATCGATAGATGCTATAAGGTATATGTTACGTAAAGACGACAACTGTCCAATAATTTGCTGGCTTTTGTCTCCTCTCAACATCTGGCTATCCAAGTTGTGGATGAGAAGGAAGAGTTCTAAAGAAGAATCTAAAGGAAAGACAATTCAATTATTATTTACAAAGCGTATTTGTGAAGTCCTTACCACACGCAATGCTTGTGTATTAAAAGATGTATCAAAGTAGCATAAGACATAGTAAATATTGCATAGAGGTATGTAATTTATTTGAGAAGATATCAGTCTCAAAAGAGGCAACATATTATTAAAGTCTTAAGGAAATTCATTGAAAATCAGTAGGGACTGGGTATTAGAGACTTAACTGGAATGGTTAGCACCTGAATCGGATCATAAAGCAGTTTCAATAAAGCACAGGAAATAAGGCAAGATGCATTTTGGGTTGGAGGTAAATCCGTGCATGTTGCATTGTAAGGTGGGAGTGGAGAGGGGAAAAGGAGGGAGACACGGAGACACACACACACACACACACACACACACATAAAGGTCTCACTAGGCATTAAGAGATAGAATGCCCTGATTAACACAAAAGCCAAAGGAAACAAAAAAAGTGGTGGGGGGGAGAGGGATTTAGGCTATTGCTCAAGGCATCAGGAAAGTCAGAGGTAAAAAAAATATATAAAGGTCAGTGAAGGAGGAATTTATGGATGGGGCTGTCAAAACCATTAAAATACTGCAAAAAAACAGACAAAGGATGGGCCAAGGTCAACTGTGGTTTAGTAAGAAAATTACAGGTGATCTTCAAGCATATAGTTAAGGTAGCACAGAAGTAAGAAATTAAGGCAATAGGTAAAAAGTAGAAAGCAGAATGTCTTCAAAAACTCTGAAATCATTGAAATAAGAAAGTAAAATAGTGTGGAAGGGCAGTAGAATCAGGTAAGCCTTTTCTTATAATGGAAGAAGTCCTATACATGTTTAAAAGTCATTGATAAGTTTCTCAGGAGTTTGTAAGAAACAGAACATTCAGCATTTATAATGGAGGATGAGCTTTTTAGAGTAAATTTCTCTCTCACTGGGGCTAGAGGGACAAGAGAGACAATATAACAACAAAGATTCTGGTAACATTCTGAAAGTCTAAGGTTCCTTAAAATTCTAGAAGCCACCATAATCAACAGTATTTAAATTACATATAAACATATATTTCTATTTTTTTTAATGCCTGTAGTTTTTTTAAGATTTTTAAAAAATTTATTTATTCATGAGAGACACAGGGAGAAAGGCAGAGACATAGGTAGAGGGAGGAGAAGCAGGCTCCATGCAAGGAGCCCGATGTGGGACTCGATCCTGAGAATCCGGGATCAGGCCCTGAGCCAAAGGCAGACACTCAGCTGCTGAGCCACCCAGGCGTCCCCATATATTTCTATTAATTGAATTATACTTAAATGTTAATATATTGACATTTATATCACATGCATAATATATAATTATGAATGATGTAATTATATACATTCAAATTATATACCCATATGTAAATACTTTTATATAACTTATGTAATTACAATTTATATAATTACAACTATATTTTATATAAATAATATGTAATAGGCATTATATATGTATATATACATACAATGACTTCGGCATGCATTCTCTCATGAGCATATAAACTATTAAAATTCTCCATCAGATCAAATTAAGTTATACCTTTTATCTTTTTTGAAGGTTTTATTTATTTATTCATGAGACATACACATACATAGAGGCAGAGACATAGGCAGAAGGAGAAGCAGGCTCCATGCAGGGAGCCCGATGTGGGACTCGATCCTGGGACTCCAAGATCACTCCCTGGACTGAAGCCAGGTGCTCAACCACTGAGCCACCCAGGGATCCCATCCTTTTTTTTTTTTTTTTTAAAGTAGGTTCCATGCACAGTGTAGAACCCAGTGTAGAGCTTGAACTCACCACCAGAGATGGAGACCTGAGCTGATACCAAGAGTTGGACATTTAACTGACAGCCACCCAGGCACCCCACTCCTTTTAATTCTTTAGTGACTAAGTGGCAATTGTTTGATTCTAAATAATTTTATTTTTAATTTCTTGAAATGCTCACATAGCCAAAATATTCACACAAAAATAAAGAATGGTTTTTTCCATTCCACAGATTTTAATGTATGAAACTATTCAAATGTAGTGATATTTATTTCAAATAAAGAGAAAAAATGTGTTCTAAAAATATGCAACTATAACAATACCAAAGATGCACCTATCAACTGGGGGCATTTCATATGGGCCAAGTAAAACCTGATAACTATTCTGAGATAAAGGCTTTTTTGGTTATACAAATTCAAGGAGTATGAGCAAATCATTCCTGTTAGGTATAAGTCAAGTTCACAGAAAAACTTCATGATAAAAGAAAGGACAAATTATTTCAGAGAAATCTAAATCAGCATTGAAAGAAGTGTTATTACTGATATAATCCAGATTTTTGTATACAATAATACAGATCTTCATCGGTTTCAGATGGGGATATGTTCCAATAAAGCCATTCTAACTTGAAAATATAATTTGAAAATGTATTCAATACACTCAACCTACCAAATATCATAGCTAAGCCTAGCCCACCTAAACACACACAGAAAGCTTACATTAGCCTACAGTAGAGCAAAAACACGAAGCCATTTTATAATAAAGTGTTGAATATCCCATGTCATTTACTGAATAAAATACTGAAAATGAAAAACAGAATGGTTTTAAATTTATCGGTTATTTACTTTCATGGTCATGTGGCTGACTCACTATTGCTGCCCAGCATCATGAGAAGAGTATATACCACATATCACTAGCCCAGGAGAAGATCAAAATTCAAAGTATGGTTTCTAGTGAATGGATGAATACTGCTTTTGCACCATCATAAAGTCAAAAAAATGGTAAGTCAATCCATTTTAAGGGGACCGTTGATCTGTACATGAATAAGTAGAAGTGTATGCTTAGCTTCGCCCTAAAACTAGAGCATCTATTTCATGTTACCTTCTTTAAATTTGTTTACTATCCAGTCTAGCTGGTCCAGTACACTGCGGAAAGTACCCATATGATTGAGGACTTCTTCTGTTATAGAATTCAGGATCTGTATCATAAAAGTGCAAGAGGTACATCAATTACTACTCATTCTGTCATATAGGATAAATTCAACTACAGTCAGTCCTTTTTTAGAAGTTAAAAATGCATTTAGATTTCCCATCAAGTCTGAAAAACCACTTAAAAAATTATACTGGTACTTAAGTATACCTAATTCATTTTTTTGGCATAAGTTATATCTAAAATGAAACATGGAAGAACGGCAAAGATGTATAGATAGGAGGGTAGCAAAAATATCCCTCCCCGATTATGGAAAACATTAGAAAACCATAGATCTACCAATGAAAATAGGATACAAACATTAAAGACATTTTAAAAAAAGGAATACTGCATTGGTTAATAGCCAGCACCAAAAGGTTTAGTTTTCAAATGATGAAACATGAGTATTTGCACTGAAAATGATCTATAATAAATGTATTCTAAAACTACAAACTATTAACTTACTACTTTTAGAGTACCAAAGTGTCACTGAGCATAATAAAAGTAAAATCTTCCATAATCCTGTCCTTCAGAGAAGTACTGT
Source organism: Nyctereutes procyonoides (assembly GCF_905146905.1). Lineage (NCBI taxonomy): Eukaryota > Metazoa > Chordata > Mammalia > Carnivora > Canidae > Nyctereutes > Nyctereutes procyonoides. The sequence goes on from NW_026575132.1 coordinate 10,129,923, forward strand.
TGGTATTTGGTATAGTAAATAAAACTAACATTTCTCTAAGATTTAATATATTTATCAGTTACAAAGTAGGAAATTCAGATGAGGACTCAAAGCTAGAACCCTGAGTTCAAACACGATCTTAAGTAATATGTAATCCTACTAGTGTAAAGGCTAAAAAAAACCTCAATGTTCCAGAATGAGAAGTAGCATCCTCATTAATGTAGGGGTATGGATTGGCAGGAGATATAATGTTGCTTCCTTTAACATTTTTGAAACTTACTGATTTCACACTTATTCCAGGAAAGAAGCCATTGATGACAACATGAATGGAATCTTGCAGCACAGTGGTTCGAAACCTTTCTAGTAAATCTCTCTTAGAACCCAAACCATAAAGCACAATGTTGAACCCCAGGCTGTTAGGAAAGATAGCATTCATGAAATTAAAGTTCGGCACCTCCTAATTTATTATAATCAACTAGTTTCTTTAAGTTGATAAAGAATATGGAAAGGACTAGGATGACTAAGTAATTACATTGATTTCCAGCTCATACACTGTAGAAGCACAGTTTTATTATCTGTACACCAGACTTCAGTAGCTTTCTCTCCAGCTCTTTATTACCTTTCACGTGATGGCGGGCTGGAGGGAAAGGAGAACAGCGGGGACAAGGCACTACCGATTCCACAGGCTCAGGCAGATTTATTTGAGATTAAATAGGAAAGGTAAGCAGAGGCCAGGTCACAAAGGTTTTGTTAAGGCAACCAAGACATTGATTAGATTTTATTTCAAGGACAATGACCATTTAAAACTAACTACTCAGGTGTTAATTGAAAGGTTTTAAGTAGGAAAGTAGCATGATATTTTCAGGAAGATCATCCTGGCTAAACAGAGGGAACAGACAGGAGAGAGAAGTACCAACGACTATGGCCCTGAATTAGGTGTTGTGTAGAAAAACAAGTTGTCAAGAGCTTTACATGTCCGATCAATTTGGAGAGTGGTTAGATGTGGAAGGTGATGGAAAGGGAGTATTTCAGAATACCTCATTTTTTTGGCATAGGCGACAACACAAATGGGACATCCATTGTGCCAGGTTGCAGGGGGCAGGTGGGAATGATGGGTTTAAAGAGGAGTTAAATTTTATGTATATTGAATTATTTACAGGACATCCACATGGAAACCTCAAATATACACTGAGATATCTGTATCTGCTGCTGAGGAGTGATATCTGGGGTGGGCCAGAGATACAATGGGTGTTACTCACATGCAAAAAGCAACCAAAGCCAAGCGATTAAGAAGATCCAGAACACCAAAGCGCTAAGGCTAAAGCTAAAGCTCGATTTCATGATTGTTTATAGAGGTCAATCAGAAATAGTATTTACGTGATGCTCAGGGGAGCCTAGAAATCAAAGAAAAGCAATAACCCCCACGTAGCACATTCTGCTGCAAGGTGGCAGCAGCAGAAAAAAAGGTTATTCAGAGAGTTGGCAATTTCTATTGAAGTAGCTGACTAAAGTCTAGGCTGGGAAGCAAAGCCCAACAAATTATCAGGGTTGACAGATGGAGGAACTGGACTATAGAGGATAGGATCAGAGTAAAGAGCTACTTTGCCAATTTATAATGAACAGATCTATCTATAAATAGTTATTGAGAGAAGCTGAGCTCCTAGCAGGGAAGATAAGCATAACCCCTTTGATGTATTATTGACAAAAAAGCAAAACCAGCATCAATGGGGAAAATTGTGTCAATTTGTTTTTACTGCTTGGCAGATCTGCCTTCTTATTTATCAGTGACTGAGTACACATTCACGATAGTATAGTTTTTAAGCACTAAGATCCTTTTTAATAAAAGTATAAAAGTATAGTAAAAATAAAAAGTTATTCTTTTAGTTATTTTAATGCGAATTTAAATTTTAATCTGTTATCTGAAAAACAGTAAAATTGAAAATATAATCTAAGAAATAATTTTAAAATGGTAAAATAATGTTTATCAGACAGACATCACAAAATTTTGAAGATCTGTAGTACATGAAAATAGAATGAGATTAAAATAAATATATATATTCTTTTTAGGAACTTTGCTGTGGAAAACTGGACTCAAATATAATTGATATATCTTGTCAGTCTTAACAAATCAGATTTCCAAATACTTTAATAAGTAATAACTTGGAATTCTAAGATGGGCTATTTATTTTACCAATGGCTTTCACATCTGATAAATATAGACACATTTCTTGAAAACTAAAATTTCTGAGATGAATCATACAATATGACATTTCTACATGTGAGTCATATAATTAGGATTTTTTTCAAATTTTTATATATGAAAAAAATATCTGGTTGATTACAAAAAGAAAATTAAATTGCTCTGATTTTAACACAGGCATATCCATGTTGTTATTTCACAACAGTATGCAATAATAGTACGTACCGTAACTGCAACATCCATTTATGAAATAATTGTTCATATTGTTGACTTAGTTGTTTAAGTTCAGCAGAAAAGGAAGGAGAAACTTTGCTCAACAAGTTACGCAAAGTTTGCTTTAAAAAAAAAAAGTAAAGAAAATCATTCTCAAACCACATACATCAAAATCAATCCAAACTAAAAATTTCATTAGAGGTAGAGGTTAGAAGAGGCAAACTAGTGGAAATATTACTTTAATCAGGTTTGGTAATGAGTGCATCATCAACTGAATACACATAATATTAAGTATGATTTAAATATTTGTTTTCTTAAAAAAAAAATTTTTTTTGAGAGTGTGATAAGAGAGCGAGTAAGTACATGTGCATGAGTGCAGGGAAAAAGGGAGAGAAAATTCTAAGCAGGCTCCATGCCTAGTGTGAGCCCGACACAGGGCTCGATCCCACAACCCTGAAATCACAACCCCAGCCAAAACCAAGAGCTGGAAGCCCACCAAGTTACCTTGGCACCCTTGTTTTCTTAAAATTTTTTAAACCTCATTTTTAGTACAAATATGTAATAGTAAAGAATTTCCCAGGTTTTGTCTAGAACCATTTCTGTGATTATAAATTTCAATAAGGCTTTAATTTCTAAAAAGATCATTACCAGAAGGAGATTAAACCTCCCTCCCACCTTTAACAACAAATCCAGACAGACTTTTAAAAACCTATTGAATTTGAAGAAATGTGAAAGCTGATGGTAACTGTGAAATATGAATTCTCAGAAAATATTAAAGGTTCTTTATAATTTACCATAGTCATTAGTAAAGTAAACTTGAATCACTGCTCCTTTTCCAAAAGCTACCTTTTTTTTTTTTTTTTTTTTTTTTTTTTAAATAGGCTCCACGGCCAACATAGGGCTTGAACTCACAACCCTAAGATCAAGACCTGAGATCAAGAGTTGGGACATTCTACTGACTGGGCCACCCAGATGCCTCATTAACTTTTGATTTTTTTTAAAAAAACTTTTACTTACTATAGTGTTCTCCGCCCCTAGCAAGGGACTCAAACCAATGACCCTAAAATCAAGAGTCACATGCTTACCAACTGAGCCAGCCAGGTACCCCCCAAAATCTACTTCTGACAAATCCATCTTTGATAAGTGCAACAAAGTTTTTTGATTTTTTTCTTTAAGATATTATTTTTAAGGGGCGCCTGGGTGGTGCAGTTGGATAAGCATCCAACTCTTGATCTCAGCTCAGGTCTTGATCTTAGGGTTGTGGAAAGAGCATGGAAAGTACTTAAAATAAAAATAAAATTTTATTTTTAAGTAATCTCTACACCCAACATGGGGCTTAGACTCACAACCCCAAGATCAAGGAGTGACATGCTCTACTGAGCCAGCCAGGAGCCCCAGTATGGCAAAGTTTTGTGTTTTTTTGTTTGTTTTTTTAAGATTTTATTTATTCATGAGAGACACAGAGAAAGAGAGGCAGACACATAGGCAGAGGGAGAAGCAGGCTCCATGCAAGGAGCCCAGTGTGGGTCCCAATCCCAGGACTCCAGGATCACACCCCGGGCCGAAGGCAGATGCTCAACTGCTGAGCCACCCAGGCGTCTCGTGACAACATTTTTTAAACAATAATGTAAATAAACTAAGGAGGGTACATTGTACCTGTACCCAAAATTTGGAAATTCATGCTGGTGAATCAAACATAGCTCACTTTTTGAAATGAAAACTCTAGCAAAAAAGCTGTATATGCATTTTACCCTAGTGCTACCATCTTTCCATGATTCTGGCCCTTAAGAAAAACATTTTTTTTTAATACTAAAGGGTAGAGTTGTAGTCAGCATCCCAGGCATACTGGCTTGTATAGGTTTCATTTATCCACACACTTAAAGAGAAACAGGACACGTACACATTTTCCCACATTCCTTCTGAAGTTTAGAACCTGGAAAAGCAGATGAATATCTTTTCCAGTAATCATTTATACTCAGATCTAATCTCAGATTATCAAAGCATACTCACACTTGAGTGTGAACTCGATCTGGGAAGTTATCTATAAACTTTAATGTTAAACTTTCGTGTCTGCAGAGAATCGCACTATCAGCCTCAATACTCCACATATCCATATCCTCTGCCCTGTGACTTTGCCTCCTCCTAGAGAGGTGGAGTCTAGTTCCCTGATCTTTGACTTTGTTTTCCGCCACATGATTTGCTGTGACCACTAGAATGAGGTAGAAGTGATACTGGGCCAATCTGAGCCCAGGCTGTAAGAGGTCTTATGTTTTTCCACTTTTTACATCTCTGCCATTGCAATAAGAACATGCCTCAGCTAGCCTGCTGGTCCAAAAAGGAAGGGAGACATACGGAGCAAATGTTTGATCAGCCAACCCCCGGCTGACCTGTAGGCAAAAGAAATAAATGCTGAATGACACATGCTACTGAGATTGTTCTGGTTAGCTATGTCCAAAATCAGTGAACGACCTTCCCTTCTGTCATTATTGGTAATAAGTGTTCCTTTCATTTTAGAGGTCTTTCTGAATTTCAGTCCTATGAGTCCTGCTTTGACCCTAGATCCATTTACCTTTCTCCCATGTTGCTTATATAGAAATATATGCACTAAGCAGATGTTAGTGCCATCTTTTTCCTGGAATAACTTGGCTTCTTGACATGTTTTCAGCCAATCTCTGCTCTGAGTCTCAATACCAATAAGCCAAGTGACAAAAACAAAAACCACAAAGCATCATGTCTTCCAGGTCATAGCAGCTTACCCTATATTCTCTCCTCTTCTGTATCTGCAAAAAGCCCTGTATACCTTGGAAAATTACAAAAATTCTAGTTTGCAAGGAGTAAGTCTCAATATTCTGAGCCAATAATAATTTTTTCCTGACTCAGATGATCATTCCACTTTCTTTTTTTTATTTTTAAAGATTTTATTTATTTATTCATGAGAGACCGAGAGAGAGAGAGACAGCAGAGACACAGGCAGAGGGAGAAGCAGACTCCACGCAGGGAGCCCAGTGTGGGACTCGATCCCAGGTCTCCAGGATCATGCCCTGGGCTGAAGGCAGCACTAAACCGCTGAGCCACCCAGGGATCCCATCATATCACTTTCTACTCGAAGATTTTCTCAAATAGGTCTGTCTTCCCTCTTAGGGTGGTATCAGTCAAAACCCTGAGTATAACAGGTATTTTTTATAAAATGAGATATGAGAACCATAGTATATAGTACCCTTCTTATCTTATGGCACTTGAGCAGTTTCCCATATCAAGAAGCAGATTTCCTCTGCTCTTTGCAAGGTTCCTAACTAAAAGGTCACAGTCCATTTTACGACCAAGGTACAGTTCAATGAAGATGTGGGTTAAAGAATAACAGATATTAATGCTACATGGATATCAAAGAAACTACGGCCCTGATGATTACCCTGAAGAAATGACAAATTAGAGAAAAAAATGTAATTATAGTATGTCAAACAATTCAAGTGAACCACTTACCATTTTATAAAATATTTAATAGTTATTATGTCACATCAATTTGTGTTTTATTTTATCAGGACAATAATTCTATTTGTGTAAAGTCACTCAAATCTGTTTATGAAGTATGTTTTCTAGCTCACAGTAAAAAAAAGTAGAAGTAACATTCCTTGCAACATACCTGATCCAGTTTAGCTCGCTTTAGTTTCTGCAGTGTTCTGTCAGAGGTTAAAACTTTTGAACTGCTATGAGCTTCAAAATATTCTTCTACCAAATCACTCTGAAAATGAACAGAGCAAAACCAATTCTTAGTTTCAAATATTTGTTTTATATCAAACTAGACAGTAACATTAGCATAAAATAGGATATGTGAAATTCTTTATTTGGCAGTATTTTCCTTTTGAAGCAACAATCAGATTAAGCACCAAGGACATTTAATTCTAGCAGTAAAACTAAGGAACTCTTAAGACCATGAAAATCAAAGAAATGACTCGACTGAAGTAGTCTGTTTACAAAAACGATTACTCAGTTCCAACATAAAATTTCCATTTAGACTTCAAAAGAAAAGGAGTTTTACCTATCAGGACTTTCATGTTGCCTCACACAGTTCTAACAAATCCTTTAATATTAGTACAGTAGAAGAGCTGAAAATGAGGAAGACATCAACAGCAAAGTAAAAGATTTGCCTACTAGTCCAGTAAAATGGCTCACTACTTGTTCTGTGGACTTGAGGCAGGACTACTCTCCATGGTAGTAAGGGATGCAAAACCTTACAAGCAGTAGGGTTCCTCGACTACTCTGAGTCTTTACACACAGAACACCAGATAGTTAGCTTTTCCTCAGGCCACAGTCTTACAAGGTTCTTCCAAACAACTCCATGTGGATTCACAGCCACTTCACTTACTACTTATACTGACTTGAATATATCAACAATGTTACAAAAATGAAACTATATACACTTACTACTTATACTGACTTGAATACATCAACAATGTTACAAAAATGAAACTATATAGACACAAATGGGCATTTATGTGAAAGACTGAGAATACACAGAAGAAAAAAAATTATTGATTCCCCAATTTGAATCTCTTCTCTTAGGGTAGCTTAGCTTTAAGATATTATACAATTTTTCTTTAAGGCTGAAGCCTCTACTTACTGTTTCATCTCTTTTCATTTTCTTAGAAGGTGTTTCTTTGCAAACAGGAGCTGAAACAGCTCTATTCTGTGACGGAATCTTTTGGCTCAATATGACTTCATTAGTGTCCTCTTCATTTTCTTGTGCAACCCCATCATCATCTTCTGAGTTGGAAGTAGAATATTCACTTTCACTGTCAGAATGAGACCTCGGAACTGTGGGGGAAAAGCAATAGGGAAAAATCTGACAGTTTGACAGGAGAGGCACTGAAGGGTAATGAAAAGAAAGTAGACTTTGAAATAAGAGCCTTTCACTCCTGGTTTTGTCATTACTTGCTGATGATTTCCCCAGAGCTAAAGTTTTCTGAGCATCAATTTCTTCATTTATCACATGAGGATCACAGTGCCTAATTTAATGAACCATTGTGAAGACCACACTGAAAGTATATAAAGCAACTGACAATGCCGGACACCCGAGGACCATGGCAGAAACTGCCAGTCATACTTAGTATCATTTCTTGCCCTCTTCCTTGCTAACAGTACTCCAATTTTGTAAAGTGTGGCAATGTGTCTCAACCTAAGGGATAAATAATCACGGTAATTTTCTTTTGTTTGCCTGACACTTGTTTTCCAAGCCTCTTTTGTAACTAGGATTGGCTATGTAACCCTCTGACCAATGAAACGTGAGGGGAAATTTGCTAGAAGCTTCTGGGAAAGATTTCTTGCACTTATGGAAGGAAAGGCCCTTATTTATACCAAGAGCTTAAAGGCAAAGAAGCCATTTTGCAATATGAAGCATCAAACCTAAAGATGAAAAATGCTGGTAGCAGAGCCAAGAAGATAGGTGACCTGTTGAGTCACCTCAACCATGGAACTGTGCATCCCTAGACTTTTCATTATGTGAGATAACTAAATGTCTATAGCTTAAGCCACTGTTGTAGAATTTTCTGTTGCTGCCTACACAGAAAATACCCTCATAATTGACTCAATAAATGGTAGTTACTATTCTAAGTACTACTAATACACAGGCACATTCCATCCCATAGCTGATTTTTTATTAAAAAAACAAAGAAAACAAAAAACATAGCAACCTCCACTACTCCCCAGAAATATTAAAGCTAGTTTTATACTCATAAAGGATAAAACTAATTTTACACCCAACACAGTAAGTATAAAACTATTATAAAAAGTTAACTTCCAATATGAGTGAAATAACTTTAACGAATCAGTTATTAATTTTGAACAACAGATATATTTCAGGATATCTAGGGTCAGCATATAATAAATGTAGATCTAAAGGAAGAAAAATAGAGGCCTGATTTTGTGGGCACATATACCTTAGCAGATTCATATTTGCACTGACTGCTGCCCATGGTAGATGCAGGAGGAACCAGAAAATGCTTCTAGCTCATTTACATGGATATTTCCTACTTGTATGGTGGTAACTGAGGACAAGGAAGTTTACAGCTTCTCTCACAAAAGGATGAGTCTTTGGGGTAAGGAGGGAAAACAGGATAACTGTACCTGATGTAAAATAATAATCAAAACTGCATATATCATCTTTTATTGCTTCAGATATCTAATCATTTAGTATTACATTTTTATGTTCATTAAAAATGTAATTATTAAATGCTCTCTGAAATCTATGCCTTGAAAAGAAAAGGCTACTGCATATAGATTTAACAATGTTGGCTGTATTACTGTCGGGTCAACCTCAAGAAAGGAGTTGACATCTTTCTGAAATATAAAAAGTAAACAAAGTCATTTGCTCTAGAGTTATATATTTGAAAATCTAGAACTATTTTTAATTTCCCAGAAGGCAGGATGGACCATGTCTATTTACTTGGCGTGGTATCATTCAGTATAACTGTGAATATTTAAAATGGTTTCATTATAAAATTTTTAAGTAAATCAACAGAACCACTTACAAAACTGTCTCAGAAAGAAAAACCTAAAAGGCATGTTATTTTATTAGGCAGACATTTTAACTAACTTCAGTACCCACTTACTATAATGTAAAAGATAAAGTGCTATCCTTTCTTTCATGAAAAGAAGTAGTGATAATAATAAAAAATAATAGGGGGGCACCTGTCTGGCTCAGTCAGTGGAGCATGCAACTCCTGATCTCAGGGCCATGAGTTTAAGCCACATGTTGGGCCTAGAGCTCACTTAAAAAAAAAAAAAAAAAGGTTTGGGCACCTTAAATGGCTCAGTCAGTTGGGCGGCCGACTTACTCTGGATTTTGGCTCAGGTCTTGACCTCAGGGTCATGAGATCAAGCCCTGCTTAGCAAAGTCTGTTTCCTCTCTTCCTCTCCTGCCGCGCCCCCCCCCCCCCACCAATGCACACTGTCTAAAATGAACACATCTTAAAAAAAAAAAAAAAGATAACAGCTAACACCTGTGAAATATATCAAGGTCAAGCACTATACCAAGCACTTTGACATCTTTTATTTCCATTACTCTCAGAACAATTCCAGGGCTAGTACCATTATTATCCCTATTTTGCAAATGAAAAAACCTGAACCACAGACAAGTCTCTGGAAGTGGCAAGCCAAAGAGTAAAAAAAAAGCAGTCTAGGGGCAGCCCTGGTGGCTCAGTGGTTTAGCATGGCCTTCAGCCTGGGGTGTGATCCTGGAGCCCTGGGATCGAGTCCCACGGCAGGTTCCCTGCATGGAGCCTGCTTCTCCCTCTGCCTGTGCCTCTCTCTCTCTCTCTCTGTGTCTCTCATGAATAAATAAATAAAATCTTAAAAAAAAAAACAAAACAGTCTAAGACTAGAACCTACACACTTAACCATTACTGCCCATGGTTTAGGTGCTTTTTATAAAGATTCAGTTTAAAAAGAAATACATACCTATTAATCTTTTCTTTAGACCACTAGGTGCTGTTGATAGAAATTCACTTTTATCATTGTTCTGTTTAAAAATAAAGCAATACAGTTTCAATAATTAAATAATAATGATGACATGGAAATTAATGATGGATGAGTGAAGAGGCTAGGAAAGAAAAATATTTTGTTTTCATTAGATTAATTTTGAATCAGAAGACAATGACAAATGGCCCTTAGGAAAAAACAGTGGAAAGCAACAAAAACAATACAACAAATTTCAAAGGATTCCCAAAGTGATTCTAGAAGTAGTATTCCACACATCTATAAAGTATTTTTTATTATGTAAAGAAAAAACATAAGTATATGAATGTGCCTTTCACATTTTGATGACTTTCACCCATCAGATTAGAATATTTCTTTTTAAAAAATTGATAATATCCATTGATAATGAGTAAGGGAAGATATAGGCACTCCTATGCATATGGCAGTGGGCCCTTTAATGTGCTTGAAATTTACTGGCGTTAATATATTACCCTATGTGAAGATGAGAGAATGAGATCTACATAATTTTATTCCATTATTTTAAAATTTTTAAACACTTTACAGAAGCATAAAATCTTTTTCTTTTCCTCACAGAATATAATAATCTAACACCAATACATTTCTAGCACATTAAAATGCCCAATGTTATTTTTAATAGTACTGATAAAAAGATAAAGTACCCTTTGTGATTTTGGCAATGTGAAATTATGATGAAAAATTTAAAATTTGTTGTGATAGGTTGTTGGTGCTAGTTTCAAATGTTAATACATTTTGATTTGGGATGTTAAGAATAGTACTATAATAAATGAACTGAGCCCAATAGGTTTATAAAGTATATAAACTTTTTTGATCCAGATCCTTAAAAAGTTTTTATATTTTGTACATCTTGATCGACATATGCATGTAGTATATAATTGAAACAAATATAACTGAAACAAATTATAATGAAATAATATGAAACAGACATTTTCAATTTTATTCTATCTGAGTTTTAAAACTGCAGATCATCAGGACACCTGGGTGGTTCGGCAGTTGAGTGTCTGCCTTCACCTTAGGGTGTGATCACAGGATCGAGTCCCACATCGGGCTCCCTGCAAGGAGCCTGTTTCTCCCTCTGCCTATGTCTCTGCCTCTCTCTGTGTCTCTCATGAGTAAATAAATCTTTAAAAAAAAAACAACTGCAGATCATATCCTACTAAACTCATCTCAAGACTGAAAGTCAAAACAGTCTGTGTTCATATAGCTTAATTATCAGGTATAAGAACAATTGTAGGGATCCCTGGGTGGCGCAGCGGTTTGGCGCCTGCCTTTGACCCGGGGCGCGATCCTGGAGACCCGGGATCGAATCCCACGTCGGGCTCCCGGTGCATGGAGCCTGCTTCTCCCTCTGCCTGTGTCTCTGCCTCTCTCTCTCTCTCTCTGTGTGTGACTATCATAAATAAATAAAAATTAAAAAAAAAAAAGAACAATTGTATCAAAATAACCATTTAAGAAAATTCTTGCTCAAAAAGGTAAGGCTATAAACAAATAATTAACTTCAGTGTTTGGTACAGAAATTTATGCAAACTAACTTATCTAGACAATTTGCTCATTTGGGCAACCTTTTCTCCCATCAGAATAATAGATTACTCAGCAGGGCAAACAATAATTCATTCATCAGGACTCGGTTCAAGACCCTCTTTTTACTATGTCCACCAATCCTCAAGTATCATGTAATGAATTTTGTCTCATATATATCAGTTTTCCATCTGCCTTAAGCCTTTTGAGTCCAGATCCCCAAGCCCTATACATATTCTCTCCTGAAATCTCCCTTCTAAGACAGTGCACTAAAACTGCCACTTTGATATTGCATCTTACTGTAGTAGGTTTTCTGATGGTTTCTTGGGGGAACTGACAAAATCCATTTATGTGTTATAATTCACATCTTAAAAAACAATGTACATTAATATATCTATATTCTTGACTAGATTATGGAATGAGTTTTATTATTTCATAGTGATACAGTATATAAGATATAATACAGGAAAAACGCATTATTAAAGACAAAAGAGGCTCTATCTAACATGTCTAATCTCACATCTAGACTTGCCTAAATAGGACATCTGTACACAGGCCATAACCATGGCCCTGAATGTCTATACTCACTTTCTTATAAGGGGTTCCCCAAACTTAGTCTATGAGCAATTCCAGGCAAGTCTAAGTTTATGGCCACCAGGCCTGGACACACTCATCACTCACATACTCATTGTCCTGGATTCATCCATGCCCATATGGGTTTGCTCATATCCAGATAGGGCCATTTGACAAAGCATTAATGAGAAAACAAAATCACAAAAACACAAAGGAGAGGATAAAAATGGTCAATTCTCCTCAGCTACCCTAGAAGAAACTTACCAAAACCAACTTTGTTTTCAAACGTAAATTATGAAAGGCTATATTAATGGATTTCTCTCAAGAAACAACAAAATATTATATATAAAAGCAAAACAAAACAAAACCCATAAAATTTCCAGGCCAGCACTACTGAGGTGAAAATATCCCGAATAGTTCTGACAGAACTATCTGGCATAGCAGGGGCATCTGGGTGGCCCAGTTGTTCAGTGTTGCCTTTGGCTCAGGTTGTGATCCCAGGGTACTGGGATCTAATTCCACATCAGACTCCCGCAGGAAGCCTGCTTCTTCCTCTATGTCTCTGCCTCTCTCTGTGTCTCTCAAGGAAGGAAGGAAAGAAGTGGGGGAGGGAGGAAGTGAGGGAGAGAGGGCTTAGCAGTTGGGTGTAGAAGATCTGGCTTCATTTTTCACCTTTTGTCCTTCCCAGTTAGATGAACTTAAGACAAGTCACTTCACCTCTCTAAACTTCAGATTCTTCATCTAATGTAAGGTGTCTAATTGGCAAATACCTGTAAATTATAAAGCACTATATAAGAGATGAAGTGACTATTTTTCATCCTATCTTTGTAGCACTAAGGTTTTTGCTTGTTTTCAGTAAATAGCTTACCTTCAACTGAACGTTGTCTGAAGCAGAATGCCCTAAAGAATAAAATAAAGAGGCATTACTTACCAGAAGTACTTCAGTTTTCATCATGGTCTAGTTTCATTTAACTGCTCCACAATTCTCTACAAACTGTGACTTCCAAACTCCCAAAGCCTTATTTCAAATAGAGTGTAGCAAAGCAAATCCTCCACGAACATTTGGCTAACTTAAGCAAACGATAATAGCAGTTTAAGTGTTTCTAGTTGGCCCTGTCGATTTGCACAACTTCAATCAGCACAGACATTTCTCCCCCCACGCCCTTTTTTCTTAAAGATTTTATTTATTTATTTATGAGAGACACAGAGAGAGAGAGGCAGAGAGGCAGAGACACAGGCAGAGGGAGAAGCAGGCTCCATGCAGGGAGCCCGACGTGGGACTCGATCCCAGGTCTCCAGGATCCACCCTGGGCTAAAGGCGGCGCTAAACCGCTGAGCCACCGGTGCTGCCCACATTTCTCCCTTTTATCAATAGCTAAATATGGGTATACTAAGGCACAAACTGGGTATGAACTGCGTTTTGTTGAATGAATTTTCACAACAGAAAAGAATTATATACTAATGCATTTAGACAAGGAAAAGAAGCATAACTTGAAGCAACTATGAGAACTCTATTCAAAGAACTGAGGTAAAATCTTACCCTTGCTACACTGAGGAATGTTTGTAATTTCAGGATCATTCTTCAAACTCAACGAAACATTTTTTCTTGGTGTTTTTGCTAGTTCTGAAGCTGTAAACAGACAAAAAGTATAAAAACAATCTTTAATGGATGACAGCACATGAAGGGGGGAAATAGCTTTATTTCACTTAAATTCTTTTTTTTTTTTTTTAAATAAAGATTCATTGACTTATTTTAGAGAGGGAGATGGTGCACGCTTGCGGGGGGTGGTAAAGGGTAGAGGGAAAGAATCTTCAAGCAGACTGAACTGAACACAGAGCCCAAAATAGGGCTCAATCCCACAACCCATGAGACCTGAGCCGAGATAAAGACTCATCACTTAACCAACTGAGCCACCGAGGTGCCCCTCAATTACATAAATTCTCAGGGGAGCGAAAAACAAGAAACCTGCCTACTCTGTTACCAGGAAGATAATAAATCTACCCATATCAAGAGTACTGCCTCTTTTATCTTTATTTGCTGTATTCCAATCATCTTAAGTCTTCTTTCACTATCTACAGGTGTTTCAAGAAAATACAAATAAACAGTTTGACCTTACTGTTTTCTTTTTTTTTTTTATAAATATTTTATTTATTTATTCATGAGAGACACGGACTGAGAGAGAGAGAGGCAGAGACACAGGCAGAGGAAGAAGCAGGCTCCATGCAGGGAGCCTGATGTGGGACTTGATACCAGGACTCCAGGATCACACCCTGGACCGAAGGCAGGTGCCAAACCGCTGAGCCACCCCGGGATCCCCCACCTTACTGGTTTCTATATTTGTCATTCTCTCTCCCTCTCCTCTCCATCAACAATTTTAGACTCTTTGCATTTCTTTATCATAAGTATACTTGAGGCATATCTTTACTAGGGGTAAGAAAGAATGGCCAGAAAACAGGGTCTAAAACCAAATGGAAGCTATGTATATTTAAAATTATGCTTTAAAAACTCTTAAATCTCCTATCACCTGCGGTATATTTTGTGTCTAAAACTCTGTAATACGTGTGAACAATATGTAAAATATAGCATTGAACAGAGGGCTGTTTCTTCAACTAAACATCAGATTAAATAGTTGGCTTCTAAACACAAGGGGGCAATTTTAAATGAAAACTATAATCTTTACCTTTAAAGATACTTTCTCAACAGTGTGAGAAGCCTGTGGAATGGCGCCTAAGGAATAGATTTGCATTTCCTAACTTAACACACAAAGGCACACTGTTCACGGAGAAAAAAGTTATATGCTATTCAAATTATGTCCGTCCCCCCCCCCTTTTAAAAGATTTTATTTATTCATGAGAATACAGAGAGGAAAGAGAGGCAGAGACACAGGCAGAGGGAGAAGGAGGCTCCATGCAGGGAGCCTGACATGGGATTCAATCCCGGGTCTCCAGGATCAGGCCCTGGGCTGTAGGTGGCGCTAAACCGCTGAGCCACCCGGGGCTGCCTGTCCCCTCCCCTTTTAAAAGAGTTTATTTATTCATTAGAGAGACAGACAGACAGAACACAAGCAGGGGGAGAGGCAGAGGGAGACGCAGACTCCTTGCTGAACTGAAGCCCGGGGCAGGGTTTAACCCCAGGACCTAGAGATCAAGACCTGAGCTGAAGGCAGAAGCCCAACCATCTGAGCCACCCAGGCACCTCACCCCATCTTTTGGTAAAGGAGAAAGTATAGCTGAATTTGTGTTAGTTAAAGCCAGTTTACTGACTCAAACTCTTCCTAACCTGTTTCACAGTTTTATCTTCCAAACTTGAAATTGATCTAAAATACTCCTGACAGCTTCCACGAAAGTACTGCCCTCTTTTTTCTTAACTAACCTCCTCGGTCTTCTGTATCATTCACTGGGAGGTTTTGTTTTTGTTTTTTCATCTTTCTTTGAAATTATTCCTCCATTTGGGTTGTTCTATGACATTATTCTGGCCCCCAGCTACTGTTGGTAATTATTCCATTTCTTCTCTGCTGTCTCCTCTGCAACATTCTAAGTATTCATGAAGATCAGGCCTTCCATTTCTCTTTATATCAGAAGAATATAGTACCTTTGGATTAAAGGCTATTGATCCAAAGGACAGGAAAAAAACTTCACATCAACAAAAAGTCATGTAAACACAAAGTAATTTACCTGGGATCATTTTGGTTATATGTTGAAACATGGAAAAATTCTGTTTTTAAATAAACTACAAACCTCAAAAGGAAAAAGAAAGGAAAAGGAAGAATTAAAGAGGAAAAAGAACATGAGACATTATCCATGTATGGCTATTGAATCTACTAATAAAAAATTGAGGAATATATTCTGTGGCTTTTCATTTGTATTATATTTTACACATTGGTCTGCAATATATCGGAAATTTTAAAATAAAATTTTAAAATCTTGTTTGCCTTCTCATTAGGATATTATTTATCCTATCAACCAATCTATTTTTAATTTCCCTAAAGTCATCCCTTTCTACAAGTTCGTTGAAGTCCTTACTGTCCTCTACTTGGTATTGCTACCTTTGTTCTTTTGTTTGCATTCATTTGTTCATCTCAGACACGTATTTTTAAAAGCCTCCCAATCTAACTCTGAGTGTATTTCTAGTCCTATGTCTTTGTCAGCCCAATTATATCTAATCATTTATACACAGTAATATATGATTTTATGGCATGTTAGAGTTATTTTAAAAACACGAAGGCTGGGGTGCTGGGATGGATCAGTTCGTTAAGTGTCTGACTTCGGCTCAGGTCATGATCTCAGCCACCCAGGATCAAGCCCTGTATTAGGCTCTGTGCTCAGTGAGGAGTCTGCTTCTCCCTCAGCCCCTCCGACACTCATGTGTGCAGGTACTGGTGCTCTCTCTCAAATAAGACCTTTAAAAAATATACTAAGGCCTTCTACTTCATTGATACAATTAGATGTAAACACAATTAGCAACAATACTTAGTAAGTCAAAGAAACTCTTTAAAAAGCATCACAACTAAACAGGAGTCTTAACACAGATTTTAGAAAGTATGATCAGTCTCAAATTATCCAGAAAACCATCTTTTCATGACTGTATATTTCTTTCATTTATGATGATAATGAGTAAGGGACAGGCAGGGCTGGGTAGGAGGGATAGATAGGTGGCTATGTGATCAGGCTCACAGAAATCCCAAAAAATGCAGAGGTGTAAGGAAACCAGAGATAGGTGAACACATCAGACCACTCTGCTATAGGTGTCCGGGGGGGGGGGGGTATCTTTTTTAAGACAGTCACCTATGGTCAACAGGAAATACAAAGACCCTAAAAAGAAGTAAGCCAATAAAGGTGTTATCACTAGTATTACTAAGTTATCACTAAGTATTATTGCTTACATAAAGATGCTGTCAGTAGAGAATAAGTTTTAAGTTCCCTGGTTAGCCTTCAATCAAAGACCAACCCTAAAAGCCCTCAGTGGCAACCCTGTTGGGACCTTTCTCACTCCTAAGAGCTTTTTCTGCATTTTTGCTTAATAAAACTCTATCACTATACTCACTCTCTTTTGTCTCCAAGATTTATTTTTCAACTCTGTGAGACAAGAACCTAGCTCTCCCGCTTCCAAACAAATGCACAACCTAACAATACTTAAGTTTCTTGCAGCCCATACAATGTAAGACATACATCACGGTTATTATATGCATGTTGATTATCTACTTGGAGAATTTCTACTTGATTACTCCTCTGGGGCTCATCTCTTCACTATGAGTTCTCTTTCTCCAATGTTCTTTGTCCTACTTTCCCTAATAATTGTTTTAGCATTTCTTCTCTGGTTTCTCAGAGATCCTACACAGAATACAGTCATTTTTACAGAACGAAAACTTTCAAGGAGATTATAAACACTAAGAAACAGATCAGTTAATGTAAATTTTACTACCATATTAATTTCAAAATTAATAAATTTCATACTATACCTTTCAGAAAAACTGAATTTTGCAAATGATTAAATATTATTATGTTCTATAACATAGGTCTTATAATTACTCTTCTATGTTCCTCATCAATGTCAACACCGATGTTTTTCCCTTGATCTTTTTTTTTTTTTTTAAATCTTTTTTTTAATTTTTATTTGTTTATGATAGTTACAGAGAGAGAGAGAGAGGCAGAGACACAGGCAGAGGGAGAAGCAGGCTCCATGCACCGGGAGCCCGATGTGGGATTCGATCCCGGGTCTCCAGGATCGCGCCCTGGGCCAAAGGCAGGCGCCAAACCGCTGCGCCACCCAGGGATCCCTTTCACTTGATCTTGAATGATTACCTGGTTAACCAGAATGACTGCATAAAAATATACCACTTCAGAAATATATGTTGGTATTCCATAATTATAGACAATAAACCCTATTAAACAACTATTACATTTTACCAGGTAGCTAATTATTATTCCCTTGCTCTTAACATCTTGGTGTTCCTGAACCTTATATACTTACAGACTTCCTTAATTTTCAAACTGCTTTTACATATTATTTCCCTTCCTCAAAGCTTTTAAATCTGACCCCTCACACCCCACAGGACCCAAATAAAGTGCAATCTGAATTTTAATTTTAATTGGATTGATGGTTTAATTTAATGCTACATGTAATTCATTTTAGTTTAGTTTTCTAAAAATTAGTAATTCATGTATAATTAGTGTAAGTGGTAAATTGAGTAAGAAAATGTTACAAGAGCCCATTAGTAACAATTTTATATAGTTTTCTATAACACAAACATTATTCTATATATAGTATAAAATTATTATTCAATAAATTCAGAGTACCTGTGACTTAAGTAACCCATATACTTAAAAATTTGTTCAGAACCTAGGCTACACGTGAGAAGAAGACAAAGACAGGATTCCTATGAGAAGCTTAAAACCTAGCTGGGAACAGAAGACACATCTGAGGATGAAACACTGACTTTATGTATGCTTGAAAACATGATAAAATGACATCTCCTCATTCTTTTCAGGAATGTAATAACATAATTGTGGGGCATGTGGCTAAATACACCTTAGAAAAAGCAACATACCTAATTTAGCCATCTTTTCAGAGTGTTTTCTATTCTGAAAAGAATAAACTTTATTCCCACCATCTGCAGCAGAGCCATTTTTCAAGGATTCTGAAAGAGAAAATCCAATGCTTATTTTGGAAAAATAAACAAAATCAACAGAAAAAAAGATAAAATCTTAACTAAAAACTTAAAACACACACACAAGGCCCCCTCCCCCCCCAAAAGCCTCTTCAGACTAGAGGAATGTATATGATAGTGTTGCCCCTGAGGAGGGAAAACAGAAGGAACTCTATTATGTTTTCTTCTTGAAGCAAACATGCAAAGTACAATTGAGCTATTTGAGGCTGAGATTTAAATAGTTGTTACATAGTGGAAGCTCTCATTCTCTATCAAGATGATTTCATTTCCCTTCTTTAAAATCATCCCTTTAAATAACAACTGCTACCTACAACATACTAGATACCCATGGCTAGTAGCCTACTCTCTGGCACAGCAATTCTCAAAGTGTGGCTAAAGCCAAAACTATTTAATAACAACACTTAGAGATTGTTTGACTTTTTCTCAATCAAGAGTGGATAGTGAGCTATTCCAGAGACTACATGATGTGTGATGTCAGCACCGCCCTGTGGATTAATGGAATATGTGAAGCAGATATGAAAATTCATCTTCTACTAAGTCAGACATGAAAGAGATTTGTAAAAATGTGAAACAATGACTTCTTCACTAATTTCTCTTTGGAAATAGTTTTCATCTAAACATACGTAATATATGTTAATATATAATGGGTTTATTACTGTTATTACAAAACAGTACCAGACTTTCCCCGAATCAGTGTTCACCATCGTTACTGTTTAAGAGTCCCCATTATATATGCACTAATACCTGGAATTATCAAAACTCCTTAATCTTTGCCAATCAAGTGGGTGTAAAATGAATCTTATGGGGAGAGTTGTTTTAATTTCCCTTTCCCTAACCACTAATGAGGCTGAACATCTTTTCAATGTTTCTTATTTCCAAGGAAGAAATATCTTCTCCATTCTGTGACTTGTCTTCTCTCATTTTTATGATGACATTTGAGGAAGAGAAGTACTGAATTATTTTTCAAAGACTTTAAAAGCAGTTTTAGGTTCAGAGCCAACTTGAATAGAAGATACAGAGGTTTCCTATATACTCTACTTATTCATACCTCCCATCCCGATGCCTGGCAACCACTTATCTCTTCACTGTCTCCAAAGTTTTGCCTTTCCTAGAATGCCATATAGTTGGAACCATAGCCAGTAGCCTTTTCAGATTGGCTTCTTTCACTTAGTAATATGCATTTAAGGTTCCTCCACATCTTTTCATGTCTTGATAGCTTTTTAAAAAAAGTGCTGAATAATTCCATTGTATGAATATATCAATTAATTTATTCTTCATGAACTTTTTGGTTGCTGCTAAGCTATGGAAATTATAAACAAAGCTTCTATAAACATCTTTGTGCAGGTTTTTGAGTGGACATAAATTTTCAACACCTATGAGTAAATACCATCAGCACTATTGCTATACCATATGCTAGGAATATGTTTAGATTCTAAGAAACTGCATAACTGTCAAAGAGCTATATCATTCATTTTGCAATCTCAGCAGTAAATGAGAATTCCTGTTGTTCCACAGATTTGCCAGCATTTGGTGCTGTCAATGTTTTGCATTTTGGCCATTCTAATAGGTGTTAAATAATATCTTATTGTTTAATCTGCAATTTTCTAATGACACATATTGCTAGTAGATTTTTATGTGCTTATTTGCCATCTGTATATCTTCTTTGGTGAGATGTCCAGTTCCTCTGTTCTTTTTTAAATCAGGTTATTCATTTTCTGTTGAGTTTTTTTTTTTTTTTTTTTATGATAGTCACAGAGAGAGAGAGAGAGAGAGGCAGAGACATAGGCAGAGGGAGAAGCAGGCTCCAGGCACCGGGAGCCCGATGTGGGATTCAATCCCGGGTCTCCAGGATCACGCCCTGGGCCAAAGGCAGGCGCCAAACCACTGCGCCACCCAGGGATCCCCTAACAATGGTTCTAATCACAAAGGCTAAGGTTTTACTATAATACATATAAAACTTTTGAATAGAAAAAAAAAAAACCTTTTGAATAGGTTTTAAATTACTTGAAAAGCACAAAACCAAAAAACTATGACTATACAAACTACGGAAGAAATTAAAACGGGAATAAAGTCTAAATAAATGTAAGAAAAAATGTTTAATGCCAATGAGAGATCTTAATACTAGTTGATATAATCTTTCTAGAAACAATTTGGCAATATGTATGCTTTATAAAGTTAGTAGACTTTTACCAGTAATTCTGCTACTAGAAGTCTCTTTTGAAGAAATAAGATTTCTAAACAAAGATTTATGTCCAAGGATAATCACTACTACATTGGTTACAATAAAAATTTAGAAACAATCCAAGTCTAATAGAGGCCAACTATGTTATTTATAAATCTGAATGCAATATTACAGAAATAGCACTACCATTCACAACCATTAGGATGGCTATTAAAAAAAAAGTGTTGGTGAGCATGCAGAGAAACTGGAATGCTTGTGCAATGCTTGATGGCAATGTAATTTGGTGTAGCTGCTGTGGAAAACATGGCAGTTCTTCAAAAAATTAAAAATAGAATCACCATATGATCCAGCAATTCCATTTCTGGGAATATACCCAAAAGAATTCAAATCAGAGTCTCAAAAAGATACTTATACACCCATGTCCACAGCAGTATTATTCACAGTAGCCAAAAGGTTGAAGCCACCCAAATGCTCATTGACAGATGAATGGATAAGCAAAACGTGGTATATACATACAATGCACTAATATCTAGCCTCAAAAAGGAAGAAAATTCTGACACGTGACACAACATGTATGAGGCACGTGTCCTTGAGGACATTACACTAAGTAAAATAAGCAAGTCACACATATATGAGGTACCTGGAATAGTCAAATTCAGAGAGAAAATAGAATGGTGTTTGTTGGGCTGTGGGGAGAAGGGCTAGGGAGTTTTTTAATGAGTAGGATTTCAGTTTTGTAAAATGAAGAGTTCTGGAGATTGACTGCAAAACAATGTGAACGTACTTAACACTGAACTATATAGACTTTAAGATGGGAAATTTTATGTAACATTTATTTTACTACAATTTTTATTTTTTATCACATTATTTTTTAAAGATTTATTTTAGAGAGAAATCGACAGAATGGGGGAGGAAGAGAGAGAATCCCACAAACTCTACACTGAGCCCAAAGCAAGGCTCATTCCTACAACCCGGAGATCGTGACCTAAACCAAAACTAGGAGTCAAACACTTAACTGACTGAGCCACCGAGGCACTCCTCTCATAATTTTTAAAAAGAGATTTTATTTAACCACAATTAAAAACCTGACATAGGGATCCCTGGGTGGCGCAGCGGTTTAGCGCCTGCCTTTGGCCCAGGGCATGATCCTCGAGACCTGGGATCGAGTCCCACATCAGGCTCCCTGCATGGAGCCTGCTTCTCCCTCTGCCTATGTCTCTGCCTCTCTCTCTCTCTGTGTGTGTGACTATCATAAATAAATAAAAAATAAAAAAAAAAACCCTGACATAATCCTTAAGTTCAAAAATGGAACTGTGAATAAGGCAACATTAAATATACTATGAATGGGGCCCTGGGTGGCTCAGTAAGTTAAGTGGCTGATGGGCTCAGGGCATGATCTCAGAGTCCTGGGATGGAGCACCAAACCAGGCTCTGCACTTACAGGGAGTCTGCTTCTCCCTCTCCCTTCCCCCACTTGTGTGCATGCGCTCTCTCTCTCAAATAAATAAAATCTTTAAATAAACTATAAATAGACCACATACTTGTCACATAATTTTCTAGCATTCAACTTATAAAGAATCAAGTATAGAATTATACTGTTTATAAGACTAAAAAACACACCAATTGCTCAAGAGAAGTATCAATAAGACAAATTGCTCTTGAGGACACCTATCTACTTGCTTTGGGAGATCTTTGGGAAAAATCTTCTATTTAAGGCTGAGATCACTTAGCATTTCCATGCAATGATTGTTCTCCAGACTAGATGGATTAATAGACTATGAGAATTATGCCAGTTATGTCAAGATGTGTACTGATTATAAGCAGAAGCTTACACTTTGATAGTAAGTAAAGGGATTAATCAATAAAGTATTAAGAGGTCCTTGTTGAAAGGCTGCTTTCTAATTATTCCTAAAGATTCTTTACCGAAAAAAAAAAAAAAAGATTCTTTACCAAATGTCCTCTGTGTCTTAAAAATAATGCATATATGCTTTTTGTTATAATAAAAGACTGGGCAGAAGCTTATTGTTCATATCTAAAAAAGACTATAATAAATGTCACATTTTCTCTCTGAAGAAAACACTGAGAAAAAACTCCTTCCTATATCTTAACTGGAACAGCATTCTCTATCCCTATCCACATTTTGGCAAACAAGAAAAAAACAAATCAAAACAGAAAGAGTCATGTCTGTGAGACTCAACTGCAAGTTTTGAGCTCATTTGTTGTACATACCCATAGCCAAATGAACAGCTCTATTTCCTCGACTCAGAGACTGTCAACACAAGCTTATGTGTGTGCTTAACACCCAACTGTTAACAGTTCCATGTTCTCTAAAGCATGCATTCTTAACAGGAATATATTGCTCTTAATGGATTAAAAATTAGCTCTTGGTGTGGGAGGAGGGAGAATGTGAAAACATCCTAGATATTATAAACTGGTCTGTGGTCTTCACAAGGGCAACAGATATGTAAACAGATCATACGTGTGGTATTAAAATTTTGTGAGTGGGGGCAATTAGGAGAAACTGTCTAAAAAAAGGCTCTTTAGGGGATGAGAGTAAAAAACAGGTTGTAGAACGCTGCTCTAAGGCAAAGTTTCCCAGTAAGTGTGCAAAATTAAAGGCAAAGGTTACAGGTGTGCTGAGTAATAATCCTCTCAGGCTTTTGAGGACGCCAGACAAGGCTTCCAGAAGGGTCAGGAACAGGGGTCAGTAGCCCTAGGGCATCTGTCCTGGTCTGGAGCATTCTCCTCCATTTATTCCAGCATGCTTCCAAATATAATTTGCTGTGAATGCTACTATGTGACAAAGCTTGGAAGCACTGAGTTTCTATTACAAATATGTATTACCCTTTTTTAAAAAGATTTAATTAGGGGCACCTGTGTGGCTCAGTGGTTGTGTCCGCCTTTGGCTCAGGTTGTGATCCCGGGGTCCTAGGATTGAGTCCTGCATCAGGCTCCCTGAAGAGAGCCTGCTTCTCTCTCAGCCTGTATCTCTGCCTCTTTTGGTACGTCTCTCATGAAAAATAAATAAAATCTTTAAAAAAAATTAATTAAATTTTTAAAGTAATTTCTACATCTAAAGTGGATCTTGAACTTACAACCCCAAGATCAAAGAGTCACATGCTCTACTGAATGTGCCAGCCATGTGCCTCACAGATATGTATTTTTTGGGGAGAAAAATAATTTTGGGGAGCCTTGGTGGCTCAGTTGATTAGGTGTCTGCCTTTGACTCAGGTCACAATCTTCAGGTCCCGGGACTAACCCCTGCATCAAGCTCCCTGATCAGTAGAGAGCCTGCTTCTGTCCCTCTTCCCAACCCCTGGTACCCTACTCCCCCAATTCATCCTTCCTTTTGCCGTCTCTCTCAAATAAATAAATAAAATCTTAAAAAGAAAAAAAATTTTAGGGCCACGTGGGTGGCTCAGTTGGTTGAGCATCTGCCTTCAGCTCAAGTTGTGACCCCAGAGTCCTGGGATCGAGCCCCACAGAAAGCTCCCTGCTTTGTGGGGGGCCTGCTTCTCCCTCTCCCCATACCGCACTCGTGCTCTCTCTTTATACTCTCTCAAGTAAATAAATAATATCTTTAAAAAAAAATTTAGGGGTGCCTGGGTGGCACAGTTAGTTGAGCCACCAACTTGGTCCTGGTTCTGGATTGTGGGATAGACACCTGAGTTGGTCTCCGAGCTGAGCAGGGAGTCTGCCTGAGATTCTCTCTTCCTCTCTCTCTCTCTGCCCCTCCTGCTCATGCTCTCTCTCTCAAATAAAAAGTAAGTCTTGGAATGCCTGGGTGGCTCAGTGGTTGGGCATCTGCCTTCTGCTCTGGGAGTGATCCTAGAGTCCTAGGATTGAGTCCCACATCGGGCTCCCTGCGTGGAGCCTGCTTCTCCCTCTCTGTGTCTCTCAGAAATAAATAAAATCTTTGAAAAAAAAAAAAGTCTTAAAAAAAAACAATTTAAAGACAAATATGTTGTTTTCAATTTTAGGTCTACCATAATAGGAGTCAAGAATGCAAAGTTCTGGAGTGCCTGGATGAGTCAGTCAGTTAAGTATCTGACTTTGATTCAGGTGATTATCTCAGGGTCTTGGGATCAAGCCCCATGGAGAGGGGAGAGGGGAAAGGCAGAGGGAGAGGGAGAAGTAGACTCCCCGCTGAGCAGAGAGCCCGATGCAGCTTGATCCCAGATCCCTGGGATCATGACCTAAGCTGAAGGCAGATGCTCAACTGACTGAACCACCCAGGTGCCCCTGGTCTTTATTTTATTATTTTTTTAAGGGTTTTATTTATTTATTCATGAGAGACACAGAGAGAGAGGTAGAGACATAGGCAGAGGGAGAAGCAGGCTCCCCGGAGAGAGCCCAATGTGAGACTCAATCCAGGAACTCCAGGATCACGCCCTGAGACAAAGGCAGACACTCAACCGCTGAGCCACCCAGGCGTCCCTTATTTTTTTAAGTCAACTTAAATTTTATTTTATTTTTTTCCAACTTAAATTTTAAATAAATATAATCTGGCAGGAATCTGGCTTAGGTGTAAAAAAACCACAACACCAGCATGCGAACGTTGAAACAACATTACTTCTTGGAATTTTCCTTCTTATTTTTTTTTTCTTTTTTAAAGAGAGAGAGAGAGAGAGAGAGAGAGTGTGTGTGTGTGTGTGTGTGTGTGTGTGTAAACCAGGGGGGAGAAGGACAGAAGGAGAGGGAGCGAGAGAACTGCAAGTAGACTCCATGTCCAGTATAGTACCCAATCCCAGGAACCTGGGAAAATGACCCACGCTGAAATCAAGAGTCAGATACCTACCCGACTGAACCACCCAGGTTCCCCTTTCTAACTAATTTTGTAAAGATTACAGTCATAACGAAGTGACTTGCTTTATGAAATTATTTCAAATTAAACATATAAATATCTTAAACATAACTTTAGATTGGTTTGTAGAATCTAAAAATAATTCAGTGTAGGACTGGTTGCTTGTGGGAAAAAATAAAACTAAAGAAAAAAACTGTATTGGAAACTCAGTGCTTCCAACCTTCCCAATTGTACATAAAACCCTGAAGCAAATGCTTTTCTGATGAGAAACATAATAATGTAGTATGCTCTGGAGATGGATGGTGGGGATAGTAGCACAGAATCATGAATATATAAAACTATGAAGTATACACTTAATGTGTTAAAGATGGTAAAGTTTATATTACATGTAGTTTACAATTAAAAAATAATAATATAGCTCGCCACTGCCTAACCTACCAGACTATGGTTATGTATCCTGCAAAGCAATTTCAGCTACTAGCAGAAATTTGAGTGTAGTTTCCCCAACTCCAACCACCAAAATACCTTGAATATCTCGTCCTAAAACTTCTACATAGTTCTGATCTTTTAAGACTTCTTGGTCATCTTCTTCCAAATCATATTCTGGCTTCTTTATTATTTTTTTTGTGTTGACCAAAAGCTGAGTTCTCTCCTTTTTTAATTTAGCTCCTGTAAGAACATCCAAAGAATTACAATGTGACAGGCATAAATTCTTTCTAAACATTACATTTAAATAAGTAAATAAACTGTACTACTTAAATTGTCATTATTTAAAATCTGGGGAAAAAATTCAGTGTTTTTGATGAAAGCATGCACCACTTTTCACCACACTTTATATAATTTGAAGCAAAATCTTGAAAGTTTATTATTTTGGGGGGCGACACATTTTAATTACAATGGGTAGTTATCACTTACCCCTATTATTAAGCATTTCATATCAAATGCTTTATTTTTAATTTTCAAAAATTTGAGTGGAATAAACTTAAAAAAGTAGTTTTTATTTAGTCTTAGTAGATGAAATACTTTGTGCTGTATTTTCAAAATAGTTTAAAATATTTTAAAAGTGAAGTAAACCATAACCGTCACATAAACATCTCTACAATTATATAATCAGTACCTGCTTCTCTATCAAGAATGTGATTAAGGACATCATCATCTCCCACAAACTGAACCTCCAACATCCTGTCTTCCTTTAATTCCAGTTTACTCATCATTGCCAATCTAAACAAAAACAATAAAGCACTCAAAAGTGATGAAAAATTGATATCAACAGCCAAATAAACATTCACATAACAAATACATGCATTTGTATGACATTTTAAAAAGTCTTAAGTATAAAACACATATTATGCATTATTATATTAGTATTATGTTTCTGAACATAGGTAAATCAACTCTTTATCTGAAAAATGGAAAAGACAGGAGGTGTCTGAGAGTTGGAAAAAGCAAAATTCAATCAACGCAACTAAAATATAATAAGAGGAAAACAATTCTTCCTGTAAAGAAAGCCCTAACCAATCTACAGAATGATAACATTACCAGAAAGGAGTGGTTAATACATGAATTTAGAGAAGGAGCAGACAAGCAAAGAATAATGGTTTGGTAGTATCTATTCACTAAAAACAAATAGTTTACTTCTAGTGGGGGAAGTCTATGCATTTCATTGGTATACCAAACCTGGATCAAATAATCCTCAAGCACCTCCCTTTACTATTATTGTATGCTTACCAACAACTTTACAGTTATGAATATGGCTTTCTGCGTATCCTGGTAACTAAACAGTACTTTATAGTCAGTTCTTCACTGAACAGATTTCAGAATCTGGCAAGCAAAAACTTGATCAACTCTGCCTAGTTTGAGCGCGAATCCCACAGCGCAGGCCCCGGAGCACAGGGCGCCGGGACACAGCCCAGGATCCGGCCTCCCCCTGGGACAGGCAGAGGCCGGGAGGGCCCAGGACAGCAAGGACGCTCCTGCCCCGAGCTGAGCAGATCAGCGGCCCCGCCCCGGAGCCTCCAGGCCCTGCAGACGGAGAGCCGAGAGCCCGGAGCCCCGTAGTTCCTGCGGAGGCTGAATCCAGGCTTCCAGAGTTGCCATAGCAACTGCTGCTGTTCCTCCCTGGGTCCCACGGGGTAAACAACCCCCGCTGAGCCCTGCAGCAGGCAGGGGCAGAGCAGCTCCCCCAAGTGCTAACACCTGAAAATCAGCACAGCAGGCCCCTCCCCCAGAAGACCAGCTAGACGGACCAGTGATACTCCCCCGTGTTCCAATACAACTTGTTTTTGGCCACTCTGCACTGAGCAAAATGACTAGAAGGAAAACCTCACCTCAAAAGAAAGAATCAGAAACAGCCCTCTTTCCCACAGAGTTACAAAATCTGGATTACACTTCAATGTCAGAAAGCCAATTCAGAAGCACCATTATACAGCTACTGGTGGCTCTAGAAAAAAGCATTAAGGCCTCACGAGACTTCATGACTGCAGAATTTAGATCCAATCAGGCAGAAATTAAAAATCAATTGAATGAGATGCAATCCAAACTAGAAGTCCTAACGACGAGGGTTAACGAGGTGGAAGAACGAGTGAGTGACATAGAAGACAAGTTAATGGCAAAGAGGGAAACTGAGGAAAAAAGAGACAAACAATTAAAGAACCATGAAGACAGATTAAGGCAAATAAATGACACTCTAAGGAAGAAAAACCTACGTTTAATTGGGGTTCCCGAGGGCGCCGAAAGGGACAGAGGGCCAGAATATGTATTTGAACAAATCCTAGCTGAAAACTTTCCCAATCTGGGAAGGGAAACAGGCATTCAGATCCAGGAAATAGAGAGATCCCCCCCTAAAATCAATAAAAACCGTTCAACACCTCGACATCTAATAGTGAAGCTTGCAAATTCCAAAGATAAAGAGAAGATCCTTAAAGCAGCAAGAGACAAGAAGTCCCTGACTTTCATGGGGAGGAATATTAGGGTAACAGCAGACCTCTCCACAGAGACCTGGCAGGCCAGAAAGGGCTGGCAGGATATATTCAGGGTCCTAAATGAGAAGAACATGCAACCAAGAATACTTTATCCAGCAAGGCTCTCATTCAAAATGGAAGGAGAGATAAAGAGCTTCCAAGACAGGCAGGAACTGAAAGAATATGTGACCTCCAAACCAGCTCTGCAAGAAATTTTAAGGGGGACTCTTAAAACTCCCCTTTAAGAAGAAGTTCAAGTAACTCTGAACGTGAATGGGCTTAATGACCCCATCAAAAGGCGCAGAGTTTCAGACTGGATAAAAAAACAGGACCCATCTATTTGCTGTCTACAAGAGACTCATTTTAGACAGAAGGACACCTACAACCTGAAAATAAAAGGTTGGAGAACCATTTACCATTCAAATGGTTCTCAAAATATACCCTAAAAACTACAGAACACTTCTGAAAGAAATTGAGGAAGACACAAAGAGATGGAAAAATATTCCATGCTCATGGATTGGCAGAATTAATATTGTGAAAATGTCAATGTTACCCAGGGCAATTTACACGTATAATGCAATCCCTATCAAAATACCATGGACTTTCTTCAGAGACTTAGAACAAATTATTTTAAGATTTGTGTGGAATCAGAAAAGACCCCAAACAGCCAGGGGAATTTTAAAAAAAGAAAACCATATCTGGGGGCATCACAATGCCAGATTTCAGGTTGTACTACAAAGCTGTGTTCATCAAGACAGTGTGGTACTGGCACAAAAACAGACATATAGATCAATGGAACAGAACAGAGAACCCAGAAGTGGACCCTGAACTTTATGCTCAACTAATATACGATAAAGGAGGAAAGACGATCCACTAGAAGAAAGACAGTCTCTTCAATAAATGGTGCTGGGAAAATTGGACATCCACATGCAGAAGAATGAAACTGGACCACTCTCTTGCACCATACACAAAGATAAACTCAAAGAAAAATTTTGCTTTGGAACTTAAAATACTAATGGCCTGAAACTAAATAATGATGATTCCAACTGGCTCCTAGCTAATCAGTTTACTCAAAAAAATGAATTTTTTCTCTTCTACTATAAATCCTATTTTTGTTTTTCCTACTAATAGGAACTGCAGACTATGTCACTCATAAGTCAGTTATTCACATGCAGATAACTTACTAAATGTTGTCAAGTTTTCCTTCGTAACCAGCACATTTTAAAAAAAATAAAAAGCTTATTTATTTATAATCTCTATAACCAACGTGAGGTCGAACTCATGACCCTGAGATCAAGAGCGGTATGTTCTACCAATTGAGCCAGCCAGGCACCCCCCACCGATTTTTTTTTTAATGACATTTTTTTTTTAAGTTTTATTTAAATAATCTCTACACCCAACATAGGGCTCAAACTCAAGACTCTGAATTTTTTTTTATTGGTGTTCAATTTGCCAACATATAGAATAACACCCAGTGCTCATCCCATCAAGTGTCCCCCTCAGAGCCCCTCACCCAGTCACCCCCCCCCCCCCGCCCACCTCCCCTTCCACCACCCCTAGTTTGTTTCCCAGAGTTAGGAAAAACCCTGAAATTAAGAGTCCTACGCTCTTCGGAATAAGCCAGGCAGGTGCCCCTGAAACTAGCACATTTAAATGACTTGTCTTAATTTTCATTTACCTTTAAAGGCCCTACACATTCTGCAGCTGGAAAATTCTGAGTCACCTGCAATTGGAAAAAGAACTTGGTCAAGGTCGGCTTCTAGGAAATGAAAACAACCAAACGAGTTCCTGAGTTTAAATAAACAAGATAAATCGATAAATGCAGTTCTTGCAAAGTTACTATGATGGCATAGTAAAGGGCAAAACACCCATCAGTATTTTGGCCAAGAGTACTAAAGACTGAGAAGATTCAATCGCAGAAGCAAGTGGCTGGAAAGAGGAGGCCAAGGGAGCACTTACTATATGCTAAACACAATTTTGATTATTCTATACATATTTTCATTTAACCCTCATAACAATCCTCTTCGGCTTATGCTTTGTGTATAAAGATAATATTTCATCTATAATTTATAAGACCATTGCTAGCAGAATATATACTCCTTTGGGCCATCTTTCTAGTCATGATAGTGCTTTCTATTATGGGGAATTCAGACGTAGTAGAGAAAAAAATTAATGTATTTACGTGGTATTTTTATATAATAAAGAAACATGATTTCTTTATATCTGTATAAATAAAAGCTTTTCTGAGGGGCGGCTTGTCAGACACTCTATTGGGTACTTTTATGCATAGCAAATCATTAAGTCCTCATATTCTTTGAGGCAGTTAAAATATATATATTTTCCCCAATACATATAGGAGTAAATTGAGGTTAACTATTAAATTACTCATCCAAATTTATACAACTAGAAAGTGTGTTAGGGCTAAAACCGAAGTCTGACTGATTCTAAAGACCCTAATCACTCTGTCACACACTTTTCTTGCCATTAAATACAAATTTGTTATTTTTTTAAATTTACTTATTTATTTTAGAGAGCAAGAGATAAAGAATTGAGGGAAGAGGCAGAAAAAGACAGGAGGTGTCAGGAGAGGGAGAGGGAGGGAGGCAGGGGAGGGGTGAAGGGAGAGGAAGACAGAGGAGGAGGGAGAAAGAGGAGGAAGGAGGGAGGGAGAGATATTCTCCAGCAGACTTCCTGCTGAGTGCAAACCTGGAATGGAGGCTGGATCCCATGATCCTGAGATCACATCCTGAACTTACTGAGCCACCCAAGTGTCCCCAAATCCATTATCCTAAATGCTTGTTCGGACTTCTGGATACTGTTTATATCTATTTTTTTAAAAAAAATATGTATTTATTTGACAGAGCAAGCACAAGTAGGGGGAATAGCAGGCAGAGGGAGAAGATGATGTAGGGCTTGGTCCCAGGACCCTGGGATCGTGACCTGAACCAAAGACAGATACTTAATTGAGCCACCAGGCACCCGTATTCCTAATATATCTAATCATTTTCCCACCTGGTAAGTTCAAACATCCAAAGACTTCTACAGTTTCTCTACATTTCCAGTTCATTAAGCTAAACATGCCTTGTTCTAACAAGCATACTTTTAAGAGCATGGCCAGATTCAGTCTATTTTTTTTTTTAGATTTTATTTATTTATTTATTTATTTATTTATTTATTTATTTAGGGGGGCGGGCAGAGACACAGGCAGAAGAAGAAGCAGGCTCCATGCAGGGAGCTCGACATGAGACTCGATCCCGGGGTCCCAGGATCATGCCCTGGGCTGAAGGCGGCACTAAACCGCTGAGCCACCAGGGCTGCCCTAATCTATCATTTTAAAATACAAGCAGCTATGTTCTACAAAGGATTTGAAGTAGTGACAATAAGCAAATGCAATAAAACAAATAACAAACTATAATACTAATAGGAAGTCTGGACCTAGGAAAATATAAAGAAAACAAAATACATCATACAAAGAATTCTCTCTCTGAGCTAATAATTGGCCATCAAAGCGAAAAAGGAGTAACGTTCAGTTACATGATTCTCATTAGCAGAAGTTCGGTGGTTCCTTCAGGAAGAGATTTTTCAGGAAAATTTAAAAACAGAAATTCCAGACAACTTAATATTGCCTTTTGCAATTTTCCTATGGTATTTTACATAAGAACTGCCTGGACAGAGGCACCCTAACTAAATCTTGTTTGTAGCTGAATGCATTTATATCTAATTTCTTTTTCCAGATTTGAAGGCATCTTATTACACAGTACAGAATCACCAAACTGAAGACACTTCTACAAAGCTGAAAGAAACCTTTCCTTCCTTCTTCTCCAACAATTTCCGGAAAACAAAACAGACAAAAGAAAAACACTACTTGGGATCCCTGGGTGGCGCAGCGGTTTGGCGCCTGCCTTTGGCTCAGGGCACGATCCTGGAGACCCGGGATCGAATCCCGCCGTATCGGGCTCCCGGTGCATGGAGCCTGCTTCTCCCTCTGCCTGTGTCTCTGCCTCTCTCTCTGTGTGTGTGACTATCATAAATAAATAAATTTAAAAAAAAATTTAAAAAAAAAAGAAAAACACTACTTGACAACTACACAATAAAAATGAAATTTTAGTGACCATTTACTCTTCAAGGCACTGTTTCTGGGTGCTTACTTTTAAGTGGATTCAAGGAGTCAGCAAGGCAGGTAATACAGCAGCACCAAAAGAGTATTAACAGCAACATACCCTCCTCCTTTGAGAGCAAATAAAGGATTTGCTACAATTTTAAAAAACATAATCCTTGGGGATCCCTGGATGGCTCAGTGGCTTAGCACCTGCCTTCTGCCCAGGGAGTGATCCTGGAGTCTGTGGGATCAAGTCCCACATCAGGCTCCCTGCATGGAGCCTGCTTCCCCCTCTGCCTCTCTCTGTGTGTCTCTCATGAATAAATAAATAAAATCTTTAAAAAAAAAAACATAATCCTTTTTAAAAAAAAAGTTAAGCACCAATTTTAATAACAGATAAACCTGGGTTCTAATCTGAATTCCACACTCCTGTGTGGCTCTGGACAAAACTGTGATGATTCAGTGAGATCCTGTGCTTGGCATCTGAGAATGGTAATTACATGTTTCCTATCACCAGCTTCCTCAACCTTCACCTTGAGCACGCAGACCTCACATCTCTACGTCTCATCTGACAGTCAAGGTGCTCAGTGAATGATGGATGAGGGACACCTATTTCACGGGCAGCGCCAACACCCAGAGAGGTAGGGGCCACGCGGTTTTTCTTCGGATCGCAACTTAACCAGGGGAAGTATAATGGTTTGTATCGGGATTTCAGTTGTAAGGCGAGAAGTCACGCATCCACATCCTCTCCACTTGAAAAGCGCCACCGGAGGAGCCCGGTTCATCCACGCGGCACAACCACTGTCCCAGGGTGACTGCTGGCTTAGCGGGATGGCATCATGGTTCTCGCTCCCGTGCTAGCTCCTGGGACGGAGTCTCTACCTCAGCCCCCCCCGTGCCGCTCCTCTCAGGTCACTCCACACGCCGGTTACCGATTTCCAGTTTTCTCTTCACAAGCACGAGGCTCCTCACGCCGAGAAACTGAGGCGTTGGTGACGCGTCGCTCGCCCAGAAGGCCCATCACTGGCTGGAGAGGGAGGCTGACCAACGGCGTTCCCCGAGGAGCCTCTCGCCCCAGCGAGAACCCTTACGGACTCCGGCCGGGGCCTTCGCGCCGCCCGCCGGTCGCCGCGCTCCGCCAGCCCGGGGTCCCAGGGCCCGCGGGGGCCGGCGGCCGCGACCCAGCAGGCGGCGCCGAGGGGAAGCCCTCTCCGAGACACGGCCCGCAGCTCGGCGACCGGGGCTGGGCGCCCCCGGACTCACCTCACAAAGCCCAGCGAAGCGGGAGAGGGAAGCGGGCTGGCGCGTCGTCCCACCGCGCACCGCTGGGTCACCGCTGGGTCTCCGGCGGGCGCCGCTCCCCGCACCCCGCTCCTGGGCGCCGCGGGGAAGGCGGCCCGGTCCCCGGCAGGCAGGACCAAATCCCCGGGAAGCAGTCAGAGCCGGCCGCAGGATCGCAGAGTCTGGGGGGGGTGGGGGGATGGGAGGCCTGCCTGCCGCACACCGAATCTCCCGCCCTGCCCAGAGGGCGGAATCCGGGGAAGCCAATAGGAAGCGAAGTCAGCCGAGAGCGACGTCTCTTCCCGCCAATCGGCTTCGGCCTACCGGCCCCGCCCACCAAGGAACCTGAGGAAAACGCGTCTCCAGACCCTGAGCGCTGGGCCTTTCCTGTCCTCCTTCCGTTTCCGGGGAAGGGGGAAGGAAGTGTTGGTTACACCTGGGGAAATTGGCCGAGACGTGGCAGGTGTGTTTTGAGGCAATCTTGAAAAGTCTTCATAAGTCTCTCGAGGCACTTTCTTTTGAGGAAAAAGATAATGGGAATGAATCTGCGTTTGTGTTTTGTTCTCTAAAATATATTTCATTTGGGGTGAAAGGTTAGGATTCCGTACATCTCAAGTGTTTGGAACAGGGAAGAAGGGAGACCAGATAATTGGAGCGCGGGCGCTGAATAGGGAGATGGGACCAGACTGCGAAGCGGATGGAGAGACATGGAACGAGTAGATGCACAAAGAGCTGATTAAGAAGAAAGGGATGGACCCTACTAGGGTACGGTATTATCCACTAACAATACTATTTCATTTGGATTCATTTGTTCCAAACAAGACTACAGATAATGATGCACCATTCAGTGGGAAACACCATCTCTGCCGTCACGGTAGATGCTACAGGGGAAGATACTGACCTGGCAAGACTAGGAAAAATGTTACCACATGAGAAATTCAGCGTTCACTGAGCACGTGGCACAAGTATCTAAAGGACGGGAGTTCGGAGCAATTTCCTTGGAGGAAGAGATGTTTAAACTGAGAGTTGAGTAGATTTAAGGCAGGCAAAGAGGAAGGGTAAAATTTTCCAGGTAGAAAGCCCAAATCAATACGGCAGGTGCATAAAGGGCCAACAAGCAAGTGCCAAAGTTGAGTCTTGTTTTGAGGACTAGTTTGGCCCTTGGTGCACTAGTCAGAGTTGTACTGAATAAAGGAGGTAAGAGTGGGAGCGTAAGGAAGGAAGAGACGAAACCACCATTTTGGAGGCTGTTTAGGAAATCCCCTGGAGGGCAGCCCGGTGGCTCAGCAGTTTGGTGCCACCTTCCGCCCAGGGCGTGATGCTGGAGACCTGGGATCGAGTTCAACGTTGGGCTCCCTGCATGGGGCCTGCTTCTCCTCTGCCTCTGTGTGTGTGTCTCTCATGAATAAACGGATAGAATCTTTAAAAAAAATTTTTTTTTCTAAGAAAAAGAAAGGAAATCCACTTGAGAAAGAAATGAGGGTAGCCTGGATCCCTCAATATTCCATTTTGGTTAGCAGAATTTAAGAAAACAAAGGATAAAGATAATTTTCTCTACATTGGAAATAAAAAAAGAATCTGGGGAAGACTGAGCAAAGAAGAGGAAAGAACGGATGTCTGGGTGGCTCAGTGGTTGAGTGTCTGCCTTCAGCTCAAGGTGTGATCCCCGGGTCCTGGGATCAAGTACCACATGCGGCTACCCAAGGGAGCCTGCTTCTCCCTCTGCCTTTGTCTCTGCCTCTTTCTCTGTGTCTCTCATGAATAAATAAAAATCTTTTAAAAAAAGAAAGAAGAGGAAACAACATAGTCAACAGTTAACAATAAAGTGCTTGAAAATTTCTTAAAAATTTGAAGATCCAGGCCTACTGAATTTTTAACTAGTATGTTTCTATGATGTAAACTCTCATCTCTTCAGATCTACGCAAAATCTATGGACTCAGAGGCCTTGTTTTGAGTGGTGTTTTTTATGTTTGTGGAAAATAGAGGGAAGGAGCTCGGTGTCCCATTTCTCTCAGTCTTTTTCTTTGGATAGTTCAGTTTATTCAGATAACTTTGAGCACCTACTTGTATCAGGAATACAGTGCCCAGATATGCCCCTTACCATTAAGGAACTTAGATTCTTGCTGGGTAGAAAGGTAAATTCAACACAATAAGGTTTAAGTGCAAGGATAGAATTTGCTGAGATCTACTAGGACTGCTACCACTTAGTTCAGCTTACTAAGCAGAGAAAAGGCAGCACACAAAGCCAACTACAGATGATAGAGAAGAACGGTGGAAAAGGGATTTCAGGAAGAGAGTATGGTATTACAAACTGAGTGTGGTAATACAAAGCAGTTTGGTGTTAATTTAAACCTTAAGTAAAAGTCAAAAATGATAGCTGTTGGAATGGGAGGTCTCAGGCTAAAGGACAGAATTTATCCTCTATGATGGAACCATTGAATAATTATAACCAGGGACTGGTAGGTGTTTTATATTAATCACTAATAAAGGTAAGTTTTAGAGGGGCAGGGGTCTAATTAGGAGACTATCAAAGCAGTCTGGATATGAAGATAAAGACAGGAGTTTGAGCTATAGTAATAAAACTGGAAAGAAAGGAATTTGAAATTTAGAATATAGGCCAAGTCAGCAGGATTTGGAAACTGGATATAGAGGTAAGGAAGAAGTTGTAAGTCCCAGCTTTCTGGCATGGTTGTCTGGGTACCAGTTCCCCAGTGTGCTATAAAAAATTACAGATAGAAAGAGTTTAGCTTGAGGCATCTTGACTTTGAAATCCCTTTGAAAAAGAGATCAAGTTATCTTGCAAACAGTGGCTATGAGTTTGAAATTCATCCAAGAGATCAAGAGAAAGAGATCTAGGGATCATCAGTGTATAAAGTCAAAGGGAGAATAAAAGAATTGCCTTACGATGATGACTAAAATAAGAAATGAAGTGAGGTGGGGTGGGGTGCCTAGGTGGCTCAGTTGGTTAAGCGCCTGTCTTTGGCTCAGATCATGATCAGGCTCCTTGCTGATCCCTCTCCCTCCTGCTCCCCCTGCTTGTGCTCTGTCAAATGAAAGAAAAGAAAAGAAAAAAAAAAGAAAGAAAAGAGAAAAGGAAAAGAAAGAAAAAAAAGAAAAAGGAAAGGAAAAGAAAAGAAAAAGAAAGAAGAGAAAGAAAGAAAGAAAGAAAGAAAGAAAGAAAGAAAGAAAGAAAGAAAAAGAAAAAGAAAAAGAAAAATTAAGTGAGGTACCTCATCTTCTGAGATAGGCAGTTAAGTAGATGAAGATAGTTGTAGTTATAGTTTGTCCTTTGACGTGATGGGAGAAAACAGGAAATTAAAACCTTCTAGCATTATGGCCTCCATTTGATGAAGTAAAAGTTGAGGCTCCTGATAAAGTGGTACATCAAGTGATGAAGCTTTGGAACAGAAACTGAAGGGAATAAGAAAGTAAGCAGGCCAAAAAGTAGAAGGACCTCAAAGTGTTGGGGGTTTAAGGTTGGGGCCAGTGAAATTGTATTGATGCCTATAGTGTTCAGTGAAGTAAGGGGATACGAAAGGCAGAGTGTAGCACTGACAAGAACAAGTTATATATACACACACTGGACTAATCTCTTTCATCTCTTTCTCATATTGGCATTTATTGTTTTATGTATTTCTCTAGGGAAAAGAAATTGAGTCAGTGGTTCTAGGTGGAAGAAGAAAAGCTTAGCTATGAAAGCCAAAGACTATTATAGGATTAGGAAGAGTTTTCAGTGCTGACTGCATATGACAATTACCTAGGGAGGCGTTAAAACTACTAATGCTAGATCCCAATCCCAAAGAGTCTGAAAATGTGGTCCAGCCATCAGAATTTAAGAAAAAATTTCCCAGATGATGTTAATGTGTGGCGAGGGTTAAGAACCACTGAGCTAGGGACAATGAAATTTTTTTTTCTATCAAATGTGAAATTACCTACATACTATGCATTAAACACATACCTGCTAAGGGTATGACAGGTCTAAAATGGCAGTCACAGATGCTTCAGCAAATGATTTCTACTCAGAGTTTCTAAGATACCAATTTGATTTCAATCCTGTTCAGGAGAAAGTGATTACTTCTATCTAAACATTTAGGAATAAGAGAATACAGTGATGAAATCCTACTTTATCTCAAGGATTTTCTCACACCAGGGATGATGAAGCCCTCACAAGGCACAAACTAGTAATGACAGATTTGGCATATTAATCCCTAAAAAATATACACATAATAAATCACACTGGGAAATAAGCTTTAGAATATAATCTTCAATACAGAAAGTTTTCTAGTGTACGTAAAGCCATTACTTATAAGTTGTTAGTAAATATCTAGATTTCTTAAAATTCTGATTATTTTTGAGGAAATGGGGATATTTCCTACTGAATGTTGAAGAGAATAAAAAAGTATTTTTGAGTTTTTTAGTTAAATTATACAATGATTCAGAATTTAACTTTGTATTGGTCAGCATGACCTGGCCATAAAAAAATGTTTCATTCCTGGGGCCGTCCGGCCGGCCTGGGGAGGGGGGCTGCAAAAAAAAATTAAAAAAAAAAAAGTTTCATTCCTAATGTGTATTAAACATTGTTAAAGTGCCAAAAGTGGATTGGTCCTTCAAGTGAGTTTTAGAAGGGAGTCCCACCCCTTTTGATGTAACATCTTGAAGAACACTAGGGCTGTTAATACAGACTATATCCATCCTATTTGGATTAGGATCCAGGGCCAGATTTAGACCTTTAGAAACCCAAACACAAAAGACTATATTTGTACCCTCTCCTTTGTTGTTCAAAACAATATTAAATCTGGGACGCTCAGCAGTTGAGCATCTTCCTTTGGCTCAGGGCGTGATCCCAGTTTGGGGATGGAGTCCCACATCAGGCTCCCTGTGAGGAGCCTGCTTCTCCCTCTGCCTATGTCTCTCTCTGTGTGTCTCTCATGAATAAATAAAATCTTAAAAAAAACTAAATCATAAAGTAATTATAAGTAAGTCCAACAAAATTCTGATTTCCTCCCAAGCAATTTGGCGACATTTTTTTTTTTTGCAGGGGAAGGATGGGGCTAAGGCCTGTAAAGAGACCAGAGGAGCTGGTTTAAAGCATAATAAAGGTTCCTCATACAAACCACAGAAAATCTATTTTTCTCCTCTTGAGAATGGTATACAATTAAGGGTAGTACACAATTGGAACCATACATAGGATATAAGTAAATTTCTAACTGTGCAATCCTGGGTTATTAGGGCTTGAATCTTCCATGGGTTTCGTTTACTTTTAGTAATCTAGTTCTACTGAGATCGAATCTCCCCGTCCTTCCCATCTCCTACAAGGGCCTTGGCCTTGTGGGGATAGGACAAGTATACTAGTAGTTGAGAATAATCAACTGTATAAAGCAGCATCTGTATGAAGCATTTTACGATGGTTAGGTGCACAAGTCCATGAGCCTGAGTGTGTCTGGTTCAATTCCAGCTGTACTACCTATTAGCTCTATGACCTTAGATGAAACTTTTTTTTTTTAAAGATTTTATTTATTTGACAGAGTGAGAGTGGGAGCACAAGCATGGGGAGCGGCATGCAGAGAGAGGAGAAGCAGGCTCCCGGTCAAGCAGAGAGTGCAATGTGGGCCTCGATTAACCGTGCCACCCAGGTGCCCTGAACCTTTCTTTTCTTATAAAAGGAGAGTGATAGTACTTTTCGTATACTATTGTACGGATTTTTTGGTATTTTCCTTAAAAATGGTTAGAATGGTGCTTGGGATGTCTTAAAATCCAAGATTAATTCATGTGGGAAGAATCTCTGGACAAGTTGTATCCAAACCATAGACGTATTAGGTGTTAGCAGGACAGGGTCTCTACTATCACTATTTCATTACAGTACCTTAAAGTGGCTTTTCCTTTTGTGCCTTTTTTCTTTTTTTAAAGATTTTATTTACTTATTCATGAGAGACACAGAGACAGTGGCAGAGACATAGGCAGAAGCAGAAGCAGGCTCCATGAATGTGGGACATGATCCCAAGACTCCAAGATCACACCCTGAGCCAAAGGCAGACACTTAGCCGCTGAGCCACCGAGGTGTCCCATGTATTTTCTAAGGTTTTCAAAATGGGCAAATATGTTTTTAATAAAAGGAAAAAAAATGGAAACTGTCAAACTGGTGAATCCAATCTTCCCTATCTGGCACAGATCCTGAGTCAAGGCAAAAACAAATTAAGTCAGGCTTTGTGAGTTGCCTTACGCCATTCTCTTCTGGAACTGTTCATCTTTATCAACAATTTTGGATTAAGGCATAATAAACAGGATACTTTAAAAATGTTTTATATGTTTGGATCTGAAATAAAAGGGAGAATAAAGTCTTGGTCCATAAGTAAGAAATAATAGCTATGAGGGGGGAAAAAAAAAGAAGGCCTGAGATTTTTCTAGAAAGTAGATGTAAAGAAAGTAAAAGAGGGCCTGGGGCTGAGCTCTTCTTTCAACCTATGTTCCAAGAGAAGGCTAAAGTGGATCTTTTTAAAACACAATGTGGGAAAGACCAAAAAGTTGACTGACTAGAAAACCATGTTAAGAGTATGGGCAACAGGCACTTTCATACAGCGCTGAAGACAGTGTAAATGACTGTCATAATGTTGACTCCTCTTTATAAGGACCTTAGGAGAGAAAATTACTTCTAATATCTCAGTTCTAGAAACAGTTGTGCTTCATCTGAGAAACTGATTTGTTTTATATTAAGGATTCTGAAAGTCTTGTAATCTCATTACATTTGGCTGCTTTAAAGTTCAGAGATAGGGCAGCCTGGGTGGCTCAGCGGTTTAGCGCCACCTTCAGCCCAGGGCCTGATCCTGGAGACCTGAATTGAGTCCCACATCAGGCTCTCTGCACGGAGCCTGCTTCTCCCTCTGCTTGTGTCTCTGTCTCTCTTTCTCTGTGTCTTCCATGAATAAATAAATAAAATCTTTAAAAAATAAAATAAAATTCAGAGATAAATTTGTATCTCAACAATAACATACAGAAATGGATGGCACACATTTTATGTATTAACTTCACTTTTCTGCCTTCATGTTATTTTATATATTGCCGTAATCAGTTCTATAATTAATTATAGCTGTTTCATAGATTGCCTTAATTAGTTCTATAAACTGCCTTAATAGGGTGTCCTATAAACAAAAAGCTCAGACATAAATAAAATGGCATGCTTTGGGAAAAAAAAATACAATGAAGGACCATTTGAAGGTATCAAATTTAGGTAAGATATAAAATTAACTCAGGGAATCCGGTCAAAAGCCAAATAAAGCTGTATTTTTATACTGTACAAAAGAAAATTTACATTCTTAATGTTACTAGATACATCTAGGGGAAAATTACACATCTCTCAAGAAACACAATATTTAACATCTTAGATATGTTTCTGCATTGCAGATTGATAATTTTATACATCTTTATTTACAATAAATTAAAATAGTTTTTCATCTCTGGCAGATATTTACAAGGTCAACAGTGACTATGTTTCACATTTCAACAATCAACAGCATTAACCAATTCAGTAAGACAGTTAAGATAACGGCTTACATGCACCAATAAATATGATCTTAAATGTGCGTTTTTTTTCTTCAGCTCTGAAAAAATGAAAAGTTTTCACTAATCCTAGGTTGAAAGGACATCAGTCAATAGAAATCGTATTTTCTTCATGCCTATCCTATTAAAATTTTAACCAGCATGATTCTCTGAATACTTGTGAAATTTAAACCAAGCTGCAGTTTGGAAGCTGGTTTAAAAACAAAACAAAACAAAGCAAAGCAAAACCAAACCAAACCAAGAGCTTATCTATACATTCCATACCCTTTTATGAAGCAAACATATGAAAGTGGGATATCTCCTGTTTACCCGTCCATTGTGACAGAGATCAGACTGTATAATGCTATAATAAAAACCCTTCAGAAATTGTAGCTCAGGAGAGCCTAATTATTATGAGAAAAATTGTGGGAAAATAATCATTGCACCATAAAAACTGTTCCTCTTAACTAGTTACAATGAATGTAAAGTCAGCATAATTTTTAGAATGAGAATCAAAAATATTCACTGTAAAGTAGTTGAACTTACTACAAATATTTTATTTATTTATGCTTTTTTTTTTTTACTAGATTTTAAGTAATCTCTATATCCAACATGGGGCTCGAACTTATAAGAGTTGCATGCTCTACGGACTGAGCCAGCCAAGCACTCCCAAAATATTTTTAAATAACACATGGAGCATTGAGCTTATCCCTCAATTCAGTCTGGATGATGAAACTTAAAATCCAAACCTACATCAGTAATTGTTAGGCAATCTTCTCTTTCCAAGATAGCTGATCAATACATTCATTACTTTTTTAACTACCACCGGATATGGAAAAAAAATACACAAAACCTGTTTGCAACATTAGTTAATATATAATTCCATTTTGTGTTTTTCCAAAGAAATTGTTACTTAATAGCTTAAGTAAGCCCAGTAGTTCTTATGGGTTTATACGTTTTTAAAAAATGAATTATTTTAGTTTTGCCAAGAAAAAAAACACCCAGAGTGATCATGTACATAAATTATGTTAAACATACCATTCTAGCCAATATTATACGTACTGGAAATAATTGCCATTACTTAAAAGGTGTATTTCCATAACATCCCCCCCTCAATTTTATTCTTAAAAAGCCACAACATCATACAATACACCAACTTTAGGAATATCCCCTCTTTTTTATTCAATACTGACAAGCAGAATCCTTAATTTAAGGAGACATGAAAATGTGTCATAAGGAATAATATTTGGACTTAACTGGTACTTTTGCTGGAGGTATAAAATGTTGACATAAGAAAACCCCAAATGGAGTCTTGTAGGTACTGTATACCTAGGTTGCAGATCAAAGAATCCTATAGTATTTATTTCCCCCAGGGCTAGAAAGCAATCCTTTATGTTAAAGGGACCTCATTCCTTAGCAGTTAAGTACTTTAAAAATTATATTTGGTTAATAAATTTTCTTTGGTAATTTTATAATCAACGAAGTTGTAAGGAATTTCCTCTGATATAACTAACACTGAGTTGTTGACACTCAAATACAGCAAACTTGTTTGATATCAATTCTGTAGTTGGGGATGGATTGTCCAATTCATTTCTCTTTGAAAATAAAAGAATTTCCTTATTGAACCTACCTCCAGATACACAATTATAAAAAGACTGCTATATACTGTAAGTTACACTTTATTTTTTGGTAAAATCTATGTAAGCCTAATAGCAGACATCTGAATGTGCCTTAATTTGTAAACATTTTCTCAAGATCCAAAGTAAAACATAGAACCTACATTTCTGTACTATGCTGCCAGTTAGTTATTATTTCACATCATTCCCAGCTTTCTAACTTCTATCCTGAACTGTTTGCTCTTCTGTATATTTCTCATTTGACAAACGGTTAAGACTACAAAAATACTGAAGTGATTGAAGTTTCCAAAATCTGTAGTTGTGTGGTCATCAGGTGTAGAAGGAATGTGCCTATATGGGTAGGGCAAGGTTGGGTGATGAAGACTCCACTAATTCTAATGGCAGGATCACCATACAGATTTCTGGCACCACCAAAAATCTAATATAGTTTAAGTGCACATTGGTTGACTTTATGAATATTATTTCCTATGTATATTCAGTGCCAGTATGATATACCCATTAAGTACATAATGCAGGTAACACTAAAATTTATGCTTTATATTATCAACATGGCCACCCTGGGAATGCAAACTTGTACCAGTCTGGTGACTCATGATTTTATTAGCACTGTTAACAATTTTACACTGCATTCCGTCTTCTAATCTGGCAAATATTCTAATCCTACTTTATGAATAATTTCTAGTTGGTTTTCAAATAACTTGTTTCTAGAAAGCACTTTAAAAAAATTAAAGTATTACAAATAAGTGTCTCAACCGACTTAGTGGTTTGAAACATGACAATCATTCAACTTGAAAGATAAAAAGTCCCATATTCAGACTTTAACAGAGCCATAGTATAGAAAAGTTGCTCTAAAATTCATACAGTTTTTCTGACCACTGG
Source organism: Nyctereutes procyonoides (assembly GCF_905146905.1). Classification (NCBI taxonomy): domain Eukaryota; kingdom Metazoa; phylum Chordata; class Mammalia; order Carnivora; family Canidae; genus Nyctereutes; species Nyctereutes procyonoides. The sequence continues at coordinate 10,173,958 of NW_026575132.1, forward strand.
CATGACTTATTAAAACATTTTACCCTGAAAAACAAATAAATAACTGAAATACTGATTAAAACAAAAACCTACTTTGTAATCCAAGATCAGAAATGGAGAGCTTCTCCTTGCCAGTGTTTATATAAATAGTATACTACCCCCTAAAGACGGATACTAATATTTTAAATTTACAAATGAACATGCAGAGAATTAAATGAAACAATTGACTGTCAACAACTAAAGTACTCAAAAATGGACCCATACAAACCTCACAAAGTGAGGTAGCAGAAACACCTCACTTCATTAAAATATTCACAAAAATAGTGCAAACAAACAAAAAAAAAATCTGAAAGTATTCTCAGTATTCCAGTGCCTAATAAATAGTTACAATTAAAGCTACTAAGTGGAATTTGAGAATATACATTGGAAATATTGAGCTTATATAGCTGAGACTACCGCATTTAAGACATTTTATATGGTATATACACTTTAAATGAGACAACGGTCACCATTCCATTATGGAATCAGAAGCTTCACGCTATAAACCTTTTTCAACCACATAAGGAAATATTGCTTGTATCTATCTATTCTAAAGCACAAGTCAGGTTCAATTATTTTCGACATCAGAAATTAATGGGATTAAATTTATTTAATCTTTACTTTGCAATACTCCATTGTGCAACGCAATTAACTTGCCACATAGGTGACTGAAAGCTGGCTGATTCAAAAATTACTTTAAAATAGCTAGAAACACTGATCAAAGGTATTTCTTTGGGTTTATTTTTGCACTTAAATAAATCCACAGAAATATAATCAACTACAAAATGGCAGCATACAACTGTTATGTGGCAGAAAATAGTAAGGCATAAATTAGAATAAGAAAAATGTATCTATCCTTACATCTGTGGTATAGATACCTACATTTCTAACACTTCCCCATCTATGTTTATTACTCTACATTTTTTCTGGATTTAATACTTTTCTTAATGTGCTATACTCACCAACTACTAGACCAAAACTGTAAAGAAACTGCAGAAATGGAGAGTGTTACCACATTTACCATAGTATGAGTAAGTGGGAGGCAATGGGGTGTTAATACGCATTTGACAGGAGATAGGAGTTATATTCTGGCTCTGCTTCTTAGTTATGTGACGTTAATCATGTCACAACCTTTTTGAGCCTCAGTTTCCTGAGGACAGATATTTAGGGAGGGGGCCCTGGGTGACTAGCTAGATTATTTCTAGGGTCTCATCTAGCACAAAGATTCTGACTCTATAATACACAGGCACAGAAGAGTAACTGGGAGAAAAAGAGTTGGTGGCAGGGGTCAGGATTTCAAATTATAACCACGTCCTCCTTCAGCTTCCCAAAATATTTTTATATTTAAAAATCTTACATCTAAGTTAGCTTTTTATACTTTAGATTTTAGGTTGATTTCTAAGTAACATAATTTAAAATTAATGTAGTAGAATTACCAAAAGCTTCAGATATTTCTTTGTATTTCTTAATCCAACCTGGCATAGATGGCATCAAATTGTTTTATTATAGAAAACAAGTATTTTCTCTGTAATGAGCTTTTCCATAAAAGGAAAGACTTTTTCTTATGAAAGGCAGTAGGTATACAACAACAGGTTGCTAAAGAATAAAGTATGACTATTGCTGGTATATATTTGTAACAGCTGTTGTATATCTGAAAACTACTTTGAATTCAATAACAATAAATAATGCAAATGAATATAAAACATCTCTTAGAAAATTTGACTTATGGTTTATTAAACTAAATTTTAATTATATCTTGCACAGAAAATCTGTTCTAAGACCCTGAATGCACAGTTTGAGCTAAATGAAATGTTTCTTCAATTAAGGCCAAATCACGTAACTTAAAAGAACAAAATGTCACAGGGTCATGAAACATTAATGGGTGTGTTATACGTACAAAATAGATACATGTACACATGTACAGAAAAATGAAATCCTCTAAGTTGAAGTTTTCCAAAACCGACTTTTCAAGTTTAAGATTTTTAACAGAATGAAAGGGAGATTATATGTTTATTACAGCTCTTACTGTAATTTGATATTTTTTTTTGTTTTTGTTTTCTGTGTGTGCTTTAACTAAATCATACTAGGTTTAGATGCCAATAAACACACACTTGTTGAATTCAAAACAACCCGCCAGACTCCTAAATCAACCAGGCATTTCGGCCATAAAGTGAATGACTTCCAGCCATGGTCAAGATCTTACCCATGAAAAGAACAATGCTCTTTTCTTTTCCTACCTGAAACTTTGCTTTCCTCAGTATATTATAGATCTCTACATCTCATTTATTTTGGCTGCTTTCAAACTCATTTATCTGACATCCCTTGGGTTAAATTTAAAAAAGGGATAGCTAACATAGGTCTTTGTGATATATACATATACACACCACACACAGACACAGACACACACACACACACACCCAATACACTTCTATTTATAAACTTTTAACTTTATCCCAGACTTTGGCAATGTTGTAGTAGTAGTACTAGTTGTACTAGTTTAGGTTCTAGTTTTCCATTTTCACATGAGCTGAAAAGTTACAGACCACCAAATTCAAACAAGCATCTCACTGTTCTTATAAAGATTCTAAAGAAAATCCCCTCCAAATCAAAACAAACAAACCCTCTTACAATAAAATAAGAGGAGGAGGGGGTAGATTTTCAGATGTGGAAAAAAACAAGAGGCATTTTTCTGGTTACTTTATTTATCAAAATCTATTGTAATTTTAATTGATAGAGATAATATTTTAAAACTTGTTAATTAGGAGAATACTTGCTTTCTATAAATTCAGTATATTTATCTTTCACAATAAAATAAAAATGTCTAAATGTACAAAGCACTAATAGCTCTGATGTATTTTGTGGAAGGATAATGTATAGCAATTCAAGTCACAATACAGTGATTTTTCAAAAACCAATATATTTTCTTCTTTCTCAATCAGGCATTAGGGCCTGAGACCCAAAAGAATTTATACTGAAATCTTACCCAACCAAGTCAGAACTAAAAAAAAAATTTTTTTTTACTAATAATGCATTTTTGTAACCTCTTAACACAAGATACCAAATGCTAATTACATACATTCAACATCTAGCTTACTGGCATGATTTCAAAGTCTTATAAAAATGAGAAACTTTTGCAGATATATGATTAGAAGTTACACAAACTGCATTACATTTAACACAAAGGCAGTGTGGTCCTTGAAGGAGAAATCAAGTCAGTACCCCCTGGTAGAAATGTTCTATAAAAATGTGTCACGTTGAAGCATCAGTGTTTTCAGCCAATTATCTGTCCCTGATGTATTTCCTTGGAGTATATGATCTATCAGGACTTCGGGTTTCTTAATCCAAAATATCTGACTGAATTTAGGTACATCTAGAAAGCAGCTGAAAGGGTTTCTCCAATAGTCTGACATCACAGAAAGTGGGTTGAGAAATCCCTCTCTTTACCTGAAGACGTACTTGTTCTACTTCAGTCATCATCAGCTCACAAAGGAAAAAAAAAAAAACCTATCAAAACTTCCCCTCACACACACAGTCCCACAGAAGCTAAACAAAAACCACCCCCTCCCCCCCACAAAACCCCAGCACCAAATTGTCAATCATTCCTGGGAAATAGAACATGCCTCTTGGATTCTCTGATTTGTTAGTTGTCAAACTTTAAGGACAGAAATGACCTATGTCCTTATGGGGAGGAGGGAAGACAAGTTAATAATGACTGTAAAGCCACTGAGAAAGTGCATTATCAATTACAAACAACTTTGAGCCCTGCCCTCCAAAAGAGGGAGCCATAACTTGATTTAAATGCCTCAGTTATTGAACATTTGTATCCTCGAGATAAAGGAGATGGGGGGGGGGGGGAAGAACCACCCACATTTTAATGAAAAAGTGCAGCAGTCTACCACCTTTCCCCATGCATCTCAAGAAAATTGCACAGACTCAGAGAAGTCCAAAGTCATAGCAGAATCTCTGAGGCACTCCTGGTTAAAAGAGAAAAAAATATGATCCAGTAATCTCCATAGTTCTATAGATTATGAGAACAAACCCGTTTTGTTTTTTTGAACAAAAGCCTAAGAATCATTTCATAGGGATCATATACACCATTTCCTCTAACATATTCTCAGTCTCACAGTGTTGAAATGGGACCGATCAGCCTACGATGGATTGCACATCACCCAAGGAGAAAGGAAGGCATGGAAAATGCATACATTTTATACTGCTTCACAAACACATTTACAAGGAATAAAGTGAAGAGAAGATATAGGAAGGAGAAAAAAGAAAACCTTATTGCTCTTTCCATACAAAATACAGTATGAAGATACCTAAACTAAATCAAATCTGATTACGATGACCAATATTTTCACAATGTGGGATGAAGTGTCTTCTTATACAATGAAATGTTCAGTTTAAAGGGTAAGCAGAAAGATGAGAGGATGTCAGAACTACACCTGGGATATTAGCTGCATATTGAAACTTGGGGATCGAGACTGCTTGGTTAAGGGAGCTCCTGGGCTGAGGAGCTCTTTACCTTCTCCAGCTTGACCTAGCCGGTCTTCCTGTAGACTGATAGTTGAGTATCGATTAACATTGTTAGCTGCTAAATTAGTAACTCCCTCAGTGCCAACCCCAATGCTGGTACTTGCTTGACTGCCATTTACATAGTCAAATGATTTGCTTGAGGAAGCACTGGCTGTCCGGATTAGACTTAAACTATTGGTTTTTGGCACCACCTGGCCAGCAGGCAGGCTCAGGTGTTTCTTCATCGGTGTCAGCTCGATTGAATCTACACTAAGATCAGTTGGCTGCTGTACATACTGCCTGCGAATGACTGAATCTCGAGGGCTCTCACTGGATTTGATGACAGAGGCTGTTTCTTTATCCTTAGCTGAACGCCCAGCTGCTACTTTCCTTAAGCTTCCCCTCTGAGAAGAGGAGGATGGTTTGGTCCCAATTGGCTGACTGCTGAGGGAAGCCCCTGATGAAAATCCTTCATCTGCATCATTTAGGTTTACCGACTCTTCTCCATTTACACCCTCAGCACCTAAAAAACAAATCAGACAAACTCAGCAATAGCTAAATTTAAAAAAAAAAGGAACTGTGAATAAAAACTCAACTGACCTTATCTCTTGGGTAATGTTTGCTATTGGTTGGCAATGGCCCTGTTGTCAACACTTCCCCTAAATAATTCAGGGGAAGAAAGCTTAATCTACACAGAATTCTAATACGTTATTCACTGTGTTCATTCAGCTTTAATTAGTCCAGCTTCTGTAACACTATCCACAAACGAACGTAGCATCTCAATATTTACACATATAAAACAACTTTAGGTGAAATACATTGTTACAAATCTTTATAATATACCCTTGTCTATTTGAGGTGACTATATCTGCTTAAAAAAAAAAATCAAAAATTTTTCCTTTTATCTCTCTTAGCCCACCATAAAACAGTGTACAAAACAGACCCCTCTAATTTCAGTCACCCAGAATAATGCCAAACTCATTTTCCCTACAAGCCAAACCCTTTTTAAGGGCAGTAAAAATTTACATTTACTCAACAGCTAAGTGCTTCTACATGGCTTTAAAACTTTTAACATAGAATTACTAGATTTTCTAACTCAAAAAACTGTACATTGTTTCCAGTAGCTTCATACTTGTATTTTGTCTTATGGGCATATCTATTCATTGGCTTTCATATTTTCTTGACCAATTAATGTGAAGAAAATATTTGATTATCAGAGTAACTAGCAGTAACTAGCAGGAATAGTTAAGGATTTTTACTTTCTATATTATGTAGCTGCAACAATTTAGATTTTTAGTCTTGAGATGTATTATTGTCATAATCACAAAATACTATGGTGTCCCATTACATTTCATGCAGGTACTGCAGTTAACAAAATAATCCTTATCTTGGGATTTTGTTAAAAGGGGAGAAGCATATATATTCAATTTGGGTTTTCCAGAAAGCCCAATTCTCTTACTGAAAGTAGGATCAACACTCTCTTAGAAAGTAATATATTTGCTTCTTTCAAAACATAGCAATTTGTTACATCATTACATATGTTTGCCAGACTGCAAGAAAGTTTAATCTGAATCTACATACAGATATCAATATTACAGTTATGGTAAAACATTAGGAAAGAATTCTAAGCAAATATTACTTTGAGACACAGGTTATTTAAATAAAATATACATAAAATATTTAAACACAATCTTTATTTAACATAGTACCTGGAAAAATAAAAATATTTTCTTAGATATATTTTCTTATATGAATTAGTTATTTCCTTCATTCAAAAGAAGAACGAAACAGGCTATCTTTAAAGCAAAAGGCATGTTGTTATTATATCCAGCAGTTTAATAATCTTCAACCATCATGCAAAGCCATATGAAAATGCAGCTGACACCACTTCTCTCAACCCCTTCTTCAAGAGTAGTATGTAATATAACTCAAAATGAAACTTTATATTATATTCACATGGTATCACCTTAGCAATTTTCTTAGGGTTACTATTAAGAACTCCAAAATGCCCAAGAAAAGGTATTTACTGGTTCACAATTAGTATTAGTAATATAAAACTAGAGTGAATAGAAATGTATCATCAGATATATATCTATATACACTGAGGAAAGGAGACTGAGAGACTTAGTGCTAGCGCCTAAATCTTGCCTCATGCAGGTCTGATGCCCAAGCAATATGACCATAAAAGAGATGATAACATACAAGCCATCATGCAAGAGAAGCTACTGATATTTAATATACTAAGAAATACTGTTTGAACACAATAGAACACTTTAATCACAGGCATTGTCCTCAGTTTAGTCATAATTTTAAACCCACTTTAAAGGTCACAAATAAAATGTAACTTGACAATCAGGATAAGGGTAGGTGATTGGCTTATATTCGCCCTTCAATTTCAACATATAACAAATATAATTTTAATTGTAAACTGACTTAAAACCATATACTAGAAAATTCTTTTAAAAGGCCAAATATTGATATTAATACAAAAGCTCCAGCAGACTTCAGAATTACCAAAACTCTTCACAGGTTTCGGTAATTTCTTTCCTTCTATTTAAAAAACCTCAAGGAATAAAAAGGCAGTTACACGTCTCACAACTTTTTTCCTTTCTGTAATTTTCTCCGTGGGTGATAACAATATTATTCATGATCTACAGGGATGATAACAAAAAAGGATCTTTAATAAACTTCTTTTTTTTAGATTTATTTATTTGAGAGAGAGCAAGTAGAGGGAGATAAGCAGACTCCTCACTAAACAGGGAGTCCAATGTGGGGCTCAATCCCAGGACCCTGAGATCATGGCCTGAGCTGAAATCAAGAGTCAGTCACTCAACCAACTGTGCCACCTGGGCACCCCTTTACTGAACTTTTCTATTCATGTCTGCCTTTCCTTATAAATTTACCTCCTACTAATATTGATTTAATGATACAATTAATCTAGATTAAAAAGCAAAGTAATTTTTGAGAAATTTCAAACACTGAAGGAATTTATTTCTCTTTCCTTGTGGTGATACCTAACCTTTACAAATGGAAATTTTTACTAGTGATAGGAGATATTTTAAAATACAATATTTTAATATTTAATAGGATATTTTGTTTTTTTTAAAAAAGATTTTATTTTTAAGTGATCTCTACACCCATTGTGGGGCTTGAACTCACAACTCCAATATCAAGAGTTGCACACTCTACCGATTGAACCAGCCAGGCACCCCTTAATAGGATATTTTAAAAGAACTACTATCTTGGTTCCCTTTTCAAAGTATGACTTTTGATAAACTGGAAGAAATATTTCAACTTAATCCCACAATCTCTAGGATTTCGAATGTTAATTATCATAACACAGTACTACATTTAGCACAAATAAATATTCTAACAATGGTAGTAGATATATCAAGCGGCTCATTTAGTGATTAGGAATGTTGAGAGGCTGTTGTTCAATTTAGGCCAACTCTGGGTTCAACATCTATTCATACACTTATTTTTATGCCCTTGGACTACTCAGGGTAACATAAAGAGATAGGAAATGAAAAGGGAAAGTTGCGTCTTTCAAAGGATCTCTGTAAAACAGCACCAACTCCTTTGGGTCCCTAGATCATGCACATGCAACACTGTTAAATGAAGTTAAGATCAATGTGGGCAAATGGGCAAGGGAACAGAAGGTAGATTTAGATTCTTACTGAGCATGCTCAAATTTCTAATGCACCAAAGAGCAAGAGACTTCCCTAATATGGAAGGTAACTGCTTCATATATGTTTGGTCTTAAGTAAAAAATATATAATCTATTTTAAGACTATTTGCTATATTTTATTAATTAATTTAACGGTTCCATGGTAGCAATAACATTAAATAATGAAAAACCATTAGGCTACAGTTCCCTCTTTCACAAGGTCAAGTCCTATGGGCATCAAATGTAAAACAGCAAATAAATAGTTTCCTATTGGAGAGAAGTGTTCTTTTACAGATGGTGGTGGCGGTGATAGTGGTGGTGGTGCTGATGATTTGGGGGTAAGAAAAATTCTCATTGTGAAATACCTACATTGTAGAAACAAGGATCTACTAGGATACCTGAACTCTAAAGAATACATTTCAATTATCTGAGAGCTACATAGGACAATCATTATTTACAATAAATGATAATATGTGGTGTGGACCAGTAGAGCACATTTAGAGAGGAAAGAGGTCAGTAGTTCACTACTTAGACCAGGTAACTTGACCCACAGATTACAAAAAGCAATAAATACTGATTTACTCTGCCAAAAAGTTAAGAACTTCTTGTTAACTGACCAACCTGGAATTAGAGATAAATCGGCCAGCTCCACTTTAGTCCAATTTCTCAAATGATATTAATGTTTTAAAACTCTCTTCACACATTTTTAAATAGTAAATTATTATATAAAGCAAATCATTTTATAATGACTAAAAGGCTCATGTCCATTGGATGCATTTTTCCTTTCCTAAAGTTAGAGTAAACATGCTCAGTAATGAAAAAAATCCCAAGCATTTGCAGACCTTTTGGAGACAGGACTCTGCCTTGTTAGTAGCCATGCCAAGCTGTTCTTTGATTACACAGAATGCAGACTCCAGGCCAGCACAAATGGTAACTAAAGATTGTACCTGACCTGGCTCTAGGCATATGGGGAGGTGTGCTTTGCAAGGAGGAGCTAATACACCCTGGGGTAGTGGAAACACACACTAGAATGGAATGATGTTCTGCTTGGGGATAGAGAGCCAGGATCCTTCTCCAGCAACTGCCTCACTGACTTCTGCCTCCTCATCTCTGTCCTACCCTCTGTTGTGGCTGCTGCTGAGTTGGGCTCCGGTGAGCCGTGCTCAGGGGTCCTGCGCACCAGCACCTCCCCCTCTTGAACACGTTTGATCCCTAGGTCAGTGGAGCCGTGTTGGATCGGGGAGCCAGGAATACTCGAGTCAGCCTCGTTTGAGAAGTCAAAGCCATCTGGGATTCAACATATAAAATTTTAGTGCTTTTGTGCTGCTCTATTCTCTTCTGAGCATTTTGACCCAGGCAGATAAGAGAATGTATATATGGATATGATAAAAACACAAACACTATTTATATAGTTACATGTGTGTGCACAGCATGCACACACATAAGGCGGCAGATGAACAATGTGAGGTTTGCAAATGAATAGCACAGGAAAATAGGGATCATTAAAGTGGCAATTAATATATCTTAGGCAAGACAGCTTGACTATTCAAGTACCATATGCCTACGAAATACTGCTGGATTCAGCACCTCCAAGAAAAGGAAAAACAAAGACAAAAATTGAAAATACAATAGTTAACTCTTTTATGGATAGCTTATATTTCATCATTGGTTTGGTCAGTTATAGAATTTTCTCCCACAGTGCTCATTCATGCACCTTTTTTCCCATTATGATTAAGGCTTAAAGAAACTTCTTTCCTATTGTTATTACTAGTACAAAAAAAAGGACAAAAATTAACTTGATCTTATTTTCTGTTTTAACATTCATAGAACAGTCTTAATAACATATTTCTACTTCATAAAAATATTATAGTACTCTATATAAAAGTAAAATCGTTTCATTTTTAAATATAGCACTAGATATGTATTTAAATGCCTGAATTTATTTTGATTTAGATAAATATCATGTGCTAACCTAGACTATAAAAACAGGGATAAATTTGCTAGAATCCATGAATGCACTATAGGAATTTTGCATTCACCTTCTCTCCTCCACCTATGACGACGGATTGAAGCTGTTGTGATCGCGGTCCGAGAAATCCTCGGCACTGTTGGAGTGACTTCCACTTTAAGTACTTTCTGGCCTTCTTGTGAAGAATCAGGAGCATCAAATGGTAATGAGTTTTTCATGGCGTTGGCAACCTAAAATGATAATATAAAGTCTATACGTATTTACAATGAATATATAATTTACACTTATTTTACATTTCATGTTTCGTAATTTTTTGAAAATATATATCCTGGTACTATATAATATAGAAGTACAATGTATCAGAAAAGTTAGTACCTCCATTGTTCTGGGTATTTTTGTTTTGTTTTTACTATGGGGGGTACACAGGGAGAGGGATGAAGAATCTTAAGTGGGTTCCATGCTTAGCTGTGAGCCCGACACAGGGCTCAATCTCACAACCCTGAGATCATGACCTGAGCCAAAATCAAGAGTTGGATGCTTAACCAACTGAGCCACCCAGGGGCCCCTGTTCATATTTCTTTAGGTAGACTTTTAAAACGAGAATTTACTTTTAAAATATGAGTCACACACCCCACAGATTCCTTAAAGTTGTTCAAAGAGGAAAGCCATTTCAAAGACAGAAACCCTGATTAAGAAAATTTAGAAGTTTGATTCCTCAGATGAAAAATAACATGCAAAATTTAATCTCTGATTAAAAAAAATAATTAGCCTTCTCTCTACTCCTTTGTCCCCCCCCCTTTTTAAAAAGATTTTATTTATTTTTAAAAAGATTTTATTTATTCATGAGAGACACAGAGCAAGAGAGAGGTGGAGACACAGGCTGGGGGAGAAGCGAGATGCACGCAGGGAACCCTATGTGGGACTCGATCCCGGGACTCCAGGATCACACCTTGGGCCGAAGTCAGGCACTAGACTGCTGAGACACCCAAGGATTCCCCAACTCCTTCGTTTCCACAATGAGAAATTTTCCCTAAACATATCTGGCATTTTGTCCCACCACTTTCTGCTCCCTCCACAAAGAGAGGAAATTACTTGGCTGGAGAGTAATTATCATTAACTGATGCACATTTCTTAATTGAGTAGTGCTAATCTAGCAAAGATCTTGAGCTGGAGAACTGTCTTTCTCCTTTCCTCTCCACTTGGAAAGGATAAATAGAATGCAGCAACCTGGACAAGTGTGCCAGCTCTGCCAACTCAAACTTCTCCAGGAGGCTGCTCCAACATCTACAGGGGTGGGGAGGTAAGTTTTTCAATTTAGATTTTATCAGGAATAGAGATGATGCTTGTTTCTCTACCTGCCAACTATTTACTCTGTTTACTCTAGATTTTTTTTTTTTTTAAGATTTATTTATTTGAGAGAGAGAAAGCAAGTGAGCACACAGAGGCACAAGGAGACAGAGAAGCAGACTCTCTACTGAGCAGGGAGCCTGACATGAGGCTTGATCCCACAACCCTGAGATTATGACCTGAGCCGAAGGCACACAACTGACGGAGCCAACCAGGTGCTCCCTGGCTCTAGATTTTAACAGAGAAAAGATGGCCCTTGGGGTCTTGGTTGGATCCCTCAAGGACCCTCCACAACAAAGGATTGCTCTAGGCTAGAAATTACTAATTTCTTTATTTTACCCTGGAAATGCCATCTCTACTTAATTTGTAAGACTGTTACAAGGAGAAAAGTATGAATTTAGAATCTCACAAATATATCATAATAATAATAATAATACTGTACAATTATTCTATCTTGTTATCCATTTGCTTTAATGTAACCCGGAGAGTAAAATTAGGTTTGCTGACATGAGGAAAAAAAATGGAAATTCAAATAGCAAAGAATTAACTTTGATAAATTTACAGTTTAAATGCATTTAAAGTAAATGCTACTTTGATAAATTTACAGTTAGCTTAAAATATAAAGAATACAAAGAAAATGGCTTTAAAACTTGTATTCTTGGGATGCCTGGGTGGTGCAGTCATTCAAGTGTCCAACTCTTGGTTTTGGCTCAGGTCTCAATCTTGGGGTTGTGAGATTGAGCCCTCCACTGCACTCTGTAATCAGCACAGAGTCTGCCTGAGAATCACTCTCCCTTTCCCTCTGCTCCTCCCACTTGTGCTCTCTCTATAGAATAAATGAATAAATCTTTTAAAAAAAGGTAAACTAATGTAATTACAATTAAAATCTACACTATGATATGTATCTGTCAAAGAATCTTGATAAAAAATTGTACTCTTAAACTGTTACAAGTAAAAAAGTATAAATATTCTTAAAATACCATTATACTATAAAAAGCTTAGAAAACACAAAAAACTGCAAAGAAAAACCATTCATATTTGAAACACTTGAGTAACCATTAGCATTTGTATGTTGCCTCTGTCTTGTCCAGATAAAAAACAATTGTACATTGCTTGACCACTTAACACAAACTAGTATTTTTTAGTATAAATTTTTGAATATGAGACACCTGAGTGGCTCAGTGGTTGAGCATCTGCCTTGGCTCAGGGCATGATTCCAGAGTCCTGGGATCAAGTTCCACATCAGGCTCCCTGTGAAGAGCCTGCTTCTCCCTCTGCCTATGTCTCTGCCTCTTTCTGGGTCTCTCATGAATAATAAATAAAATCTTTAAAAAATTTTTTTTGAATCTATAATTTCATCAAGCAAACATAAAGTTAATTATTCTATGCTGTGAAACACCTTGTATTCTGATTCCTCTGTAATTAGAAATGACACTAATGTCGTGCTTTTAATACATTAAAAACTTTCAAAGTAGTTTTCTGGGATGTGCTGTTAGACATGGGATGGTGGGTTAAAGAAAACGTATACATGTTACTGAACTGCTTCTGCAAAAGGATGTACAGGGTTGTGTTATACTGCTACTGGTAATGGAAAGATTTTTTAGAAATATATTTAATTTTTAGAAATATGTTGAGTTTGTGCAAGAGTATTAAATCTTTTTATTTATATAGAACAAAATCCTAACTGGCTTTCTTGTCATGTCTGTTGAGAATCTTTTTCTCAGTCTGTGCAGTACACATGAATTTTGTTTTTAAAAAAAACTGGTGGTTTAGAATTTAGATGTTCATGTGGTCAAAGAAAAGAACTCAATCCTATTTTAGTGATTTGTCCCAACACTTAAGCTTAGAAAATCCTTCCATCTCTAGAAATTTGTGTAAGTGCTCCTAACTTTTTCCTTTCTATTCTTAAAGGATTTCAAAACATTTAATTCTTTAATTTATCTGAACTTTATTCTGATATGTGGTAGTAGAGGATCTAAATCAATTTTGTTTTCTGTCCAACAGTTAACCTATTGTTATGGAATAAATCTTTCTCCTGTGATGATTTAGATTGCCTCATATATTATATATTGAATATATTCACACAATAGTGCCCCTTTCAGCACAGGTATATTTAATAAAAAATAAATATAAAAACTTACCAAGAGTGGTTGAGAAAAGAGTTCTAGCTGAGCTCTATAAATGATATCATCAAGGACTTCTTGGCCAAGGTCCCACTGCCCATTATACCTGTGGACAAGCAGACTGTTAACTAACTTTAGCCAATATCTCTAATCTCTAACAACATTTTTATTGTCCCAAGTCCTGCTACTTTGGCTCCAAAACAAGATTTTCACATTAATTTGTGCATTTTATTTCTAAACTATCCCACTTTTGCTTACAAGAACAAATTGAAGAGGGGCCTCTGGGTAGCTCAGTCGGTTAAGCATCTGATTCTTGATCTCAAATCAGGTCTTGATCTCAGGTTCATGAGTTCAAGCCCCATGCTGGGCTCCACACAGGGTGTGGAACATACTTAAAAACTATGTAGAGAAACAGTTTTCCAAAAAGAAAACCTGACTGCTTTCCAGATTTCAATTTATTGATTAGTTATATCTTGGCTATTTATAAAGTACTAAAAGGATTATGAACAATTTATACACCAGCAGATTGTGGACAAAGTAGAAGAATAAATTTCTAGAAACATACAACCTACCAGGACTAAATCATGAAGAAATAGAAAATCTGAATAGACCAATTACTGATAAGAAAAAAAAATTAAGATTTTATTTATTTATTCATGAGAGACACACAGAGAGAGGCAGAGACATAGGCAGCAGGAGAAGCAGGTGCCCTGCTGAAGCCTGATGCAGAACTGGATTCCAGGATCCTGGGATCACGAGCTGAGCCAAAGGCAGATGCTCAATCACAGAGCCACCCAGGTGCCCCACTGGTAAGGAAATTGAAGCACTAGTCAAAAAACTGCCAACAAACAGAAGTCCAGAAGACCAGAAGGCTTCACAGGTGAATTCTACCAAAACACTTATAAAAGACTTAATACCAGTCTCAAACTCTTCCAAACAGCAGAAGAGGAGGAGAGAATACTCCCATATTCATTTTACAAGGCCAGCATTATCCTGATACCAAAACCAGACAAGAACACTGTAATAAAATTACAGGCCAATATCCTTGATGAATATAGATGCAAAAATCCTCAACAAAATATTAGCAAACCAAATTCAACAATACATTAAAAGGATTACACACCATGATCAAGTGGGATGCAAGCATGGTTCAAAATCTGCAATTCAATCAATATGATATACCATATTAACAAAATGATGGATAAAAATCATATAATCATTTCAATAGAGACAACAAAAAAGCATTTGACAAAATTCAACATCTATTCATGATAAAAACTCAACAAAGTGGATGTAGAGGAGACACCCTTTACATAATAAAGGCCACATGTGATAAGCCTACAACTAACATCATACTCAAAGGTGAAAAGCTGAAAGCTTTCTCTCTAAGATCAGGAGTAAGACAAGGATGCCTACTCTCACTTTAAAAAAGTTCAACATAGTACTAGAAATTCTAGCCACAGAAATTAGGCAAAATAAAAAAATTAAAAAAAAGAAAGAAGTGGCATCCAAAATCAGAACAGAAAGACTAAAACTATCTCTATTCGCAGATAACATGATATTTATAGAAAACCCTAACAATGTCACTGTTAGAACACAACTGTTAGAACTGATAAATATAGTAAAGTTACAGGGTACAAAAATCAATATACAAAAATCTGTCTGCATTTCTATAAGCTAATAATGAACTATCAAGAAATTAGAAAAAATTCCATTCACAATTGCATTAAAATAATACCTAGGAATAAATTTAACCAAGAGGATAAAAGATATATACTGTACATCTGAAGTTTTCATAAAGACACTGATGAAAGAAACAGAAAAACACATAAATAAATGGAAAGATATTCTGCACTCATGGCCTGGAAGAATTAATAGTTAAAATGTCCATACTACCCAAAGCAATCTATAGATTCAATGTAATCCCCATCAAAATTCCAGTGGTATTTTTCACAGGAACAGAAATAATCAAAAAACAAAAGAAATAATCCTAAAATTCGTATAGAACCACATAATACCCTGAATAGCAAAAACAATCTTGAGAAAAAAGAACACAGCCAAAGGCATCACACTTACTAATTTCAAACTATACTGCAAAGCTAATCAAAACAGTATAGCACGGCCATATAAAACACGTATAAATCAGACTGAAGAGAAGAAAACCAAGAAATAAACCCACACATACATGGTTAATGAATTTACAACAGGGAAAGGAGTGTCTCTTCAATAAATGGTGTTGGGAAAACTGGACAACTACATGCAAAAGAATGAAACTGGACCCCCATCTTACATCATACACAAAAATCAACCTAAAATGGATTAAAAACCTTCATGTGAGACATGA
This sequence comes from Nyctereutes procyonoides, assembly GCF_905146905.1. Lineage (NCBI taxonomy): Eukaryota > Metazoa > Chordata > Mammalia > Carnivora > Canidae > Nyctereutes > Nyctereutes procyonoides. The sequence continues at coordinate 10,189,938 of NW_026575132.1, forward strand.
AACCATAAAACTTCTAGAAGAAAATACAGGCAGTAATTTCTTTGACATCAACCTTACAATGTTTTTTTAGATATTTCTCCTTGGGCAAGGGAAACAAAAGCAAAAATAAACTAGTGGGACTGTACCAAAATAAAAAGCTTTTGCACAGCAAAGGAAACCACCAAAGAAAGGGAAAGGCAATCTACTAAATGGGAGAAGGTTTTTCAATGATATACCCGATAACGGGTTAATATTCAAACTACATAAACAACCTCTACAAATTAATGTTAAAAAAAACAATCTGGTTAAATATTGGACAGAGCACCTGAACAGACATTTTCCAAAGAACACATATGGATGGCCAAAAAGTAAATGAAAAGATACCTGGCATCACTAATCATCAGGAAAATGCAAATCAAAACCACAATGAGATATCATCTCATACCTGTAAGAACGGCTTTTATCAAGAAATAAGTGTTGCCAAGGATGTGGAGAGAGGAAATCCTGTGCAATACTGGTGAAAATGTAAATTGGTAGACACTATGGCAAACAGTATGGAAGTCCTTCAAAAAGTTAAAAATACTACCATATGATTTAGCAATCCCACTTCTGGTATATATCCAAATGAAACAAAATCACTAACTCAGAGATATCTGCACTCCATTCATTGCAGCATTACCTATAGTAACCAAGACATGGAAACAATCTAAGTGTTCACTGACAGGTGAACAGGTAAAGAATATATAGTGTGTACACACACACACACACACACAAGATACTGTTATCCAGCTACAAAAAAGGAAAAGAAATTCTGCCTTCTACAACAACATGGACAGACCTTGAGGGCATAATGCTAAGTAAAATAAGTCGGACAGAAAGACAAATACTAACTACTGTTAGAGCTCACTTATATGTGAAATCTGAAAGGAAAAAAACTCCAAATTCACAGACTGGTGGCTGCTAGAGGTGGTGGGTGGAGGTGGGTATAAAGAGTGAAAGTGGTGGAAAGGTACAAACTTCCAGTTATAAGATCAGTAAGTCTGGGGATATAATATATAGTATTGTGACTAGAGGTGACAATACTGTATTGTATATTTGAAAGATGCTAAGAGATTTTAAAAAGTGCTCATTAGAAGAAAAAAATTGTGACTATTTGTAGTGATGGATGTTAACTAAACTGACTGTAGTAATCATTTCACAATATAAAATATATCTAATTATTATGTTGTACACCTAAAATTGACACAATCTTATAAGCCAATTGTATCTCAATTAAAAAACTGTCTTTAATCATTATTATACTGCTTTCAAGTAACAAGTTTTATCCATTTAATAAAAGATACTAGGGGAGATCCGTGGGTGGCTCAGAGGTTTAGCTCCTGCCTTCGGCCCAGAGCGTGATCCTGGAATCCCTGGATCCTCGGGCTCCCTGCAAGGAGCCTGCTTCTCCCTCTGCCTGTGTCTCTGCCTCTCCCTCTCTCTCTCTGTGTCTCTCATGAATAAATAAATAAATCTTTTTAAAAATTAAAATAAATAAAAAGGATACTAAATGGAATTCACATTAGATAAAGAAGATAATGGGTCCATGATGGAACAAATAATTCAGTGTTGTGCAACTGATAAGGAAAAAAAAAGAGAAATATTAAGTTTCCAGATGTTAGGATGAATTCACTCCCTTTCATAGTCTATGTACTTACATGGCATAATAAACCCCTGTGAGAAGTTGCACCATGAATTCAGGATCCAATACTATACGACCACAGAGTTCTTTCCAGTGTTTTTCATGTTGTCGTGGAAATCCACTCACACAAACCCTAGGAAAATACAGTATTTGCCATGTGTGATTTCCTGATCGATTAAACATTTTTCCTTTCATAAAATCATTTATTCAGTTTTTCATTCCTCATACATTTACTGAGTACCTGCTTACATGCCAGTCACTGTCCCGGGCCTAAGCATACAGTTATGAACAGGCAAAAAGATAAAATAAAATCTGTGCCCTCACAAAGCATATATTCTAGAGAACTATATCAATAAAAGCAACAAATTTTCTCAAATAGCTATGTCTGTCATCCTTTTCCCTCTTAAGAAAAGAAATGTGTAATTTTTACACATCCCAAATTTTATCAGGATGAATTAGAGGGAGATACAGAAATGTCAAAACAAATAAATGGGCATTCAAAATACTGATGTCTATGCGGCCATTTTTTTTAAGGTTTTATTTTTAAGTAATCTCCATACCAAACACAGGGCTCCAACTCACAGCTCTAAGATCAATTGAGCCAGGCAGGTGCTCCCTATGAGGCCATTTTTAAATTAAAGTGCCATAAACAATTCTGTCTTCATCTCACTAAGAGAGGCTTCCAGAAAAGTTATGCTAATTATCAAAAGTTGTAATGTACCTATATTATTTTAATCAATTAATCTGTTAGAATAATTGTAAGGTGAGTCCAGAAGAGATTTTTCAGGTTTTTAGTGCATTATGATTTCTGGAAATTTCTCTAAAATCTCAATTTACATATATATTTTTGTAGCAGAGATATATAATTAAGAGATCAATAAAAGACTTGAGAGCATAGGGGACTTGGCTGGCTCAGTCGGTAGAGCATGCGATTCTTGATCTTGGGGTTGTGAGTTCAAGCCTCAAGTTGGCTGTGAAGCCTACTTAAAGACAACACCAACCAAAAAAAAAAAAAACCCACAAAATACTCAAAAGTAAAAAATAAAACCTACAACAATGGTTAAATTAAAAAGAAAAAAAAAGACTTATAAGCATGAAATGGCATTAGGATAAAATTATATGGTTAAAGTGGTAGAGAAGATTAATTTCAAGGAGAAAAAAAGGGATAATATAATGTTGGACTATTAGAAGCCTGTTCATCTATTCTTCATATGGATGATGTAGGATATTTATGTTATATACATTTAAAATACTAAATTATTTTATGTCAATATCTACATACTAGAAATCATACCATTTGCAACTATTTATTTATTTTCTTTTTGCAACTATTTAAAATAAGATGAAAAATTTAAATGACAACTTAAATATGTGAGAGCTACATACGTTTTCAAAATTTTTTAAGGCATATATGAACAAAAGTGTGAGGATCACTAAATTCTATCATCATTTTTGCTATTAAGAAAATCTCTTTTAAGTGCCACAAAAATTAGAGCCTTGGCAGATTTTGTTTTAATGAGTCAACAATAGTCATTTATACATAATTTATCTGTAGACAGGCAGTATGTGCTTCAATAGTGTACTTTCTTGATAACAGTATCTAAGTTAGAGACAAGAATTTTGTTAGTCATTTATCATGTTATTACAGGCTCTTTTAAGATACTATAAAATCAAACTTACACCTAATTTTGATTGGCCTTTCCCCAGTTAGCAAAAGTCTTGTTTTAAATAGGACCATATTAAAAATAAATAAATAAATAAATAAACAAACAAATAAATAAATAAAATAGGGCCATATTCTCTTCTCAGTAACACAACAGCATGAACTTCAACAACGTATTTGTGAGTGGACAGTCTCTTGGAAGGCCATGAATCCTATGATCCCCTGTCCTGGTATTCACATGCTATATATCTGCTACTACTGAGTGTGGGTGGGACCTGGATGGTGCTTCCAACTAAGAGAATATAGCAAAGATAATGAGATTTCCATGACTACAAGTACATGAGTATGTGATTATGTTGTATCACAAGATTGTACTGCAGTTCTTGCTGGAGTCTCTCACTCTTTTCTCTGCTTTAAAGAAGTAAGCTACCATGTTGTAGGCTGCCAATGTTGGGGAGACAAAGAACTGAGGGTAGCCTTCAGCAGAGAGCCAACAAGAAACTAAAGCACTCAGTCCTACAACTAGAAAAACTGAGTTCTGCCAATAAAAGTGTCTGATACATCAACTGAGCCTCAGATAACCTCTGGCAGACATCTTAACCACAGCTTTCTAACACCATAAGCAGAGGACCTAGCCAATGCATGGCTGGACTCCTCACCCATAGAAACGTGGAAATAATAAATGCCTGCTATTTTAGCTGCTAAGTTCATGGTATGTGGCAATTTGCCATAAGGCAACGGAAAATTAATACAGCATTTAACCTTTTTTGAGGGGCTCAGTTTCCTCAAGTAAAAATCAGTTGGATTGAATGAACTCAGGGTTCCTTCTATAACTGAAATCTGTGACTCAAAAGGTACTCTGACTCCCAACTGATTCCTATTACTTAATTTTTTTTTCTATACTGGCCATTTAAATTTCAGCTCAGCTCTGTCCAAATTTTTAGAAATTCTGATTTAGTAAAGACTACAACACACAAATACGAAAGGGACATATAGATAATTGGTACTATTGCTAATCTTATCCAAAGCAGTTATTTGTGAAATACATAAATGAAAAAATTTGCATTCCTTTAGACTTTCTCCACATATAGAACTATTTATTCAAATATCTCGAAGTGATTTATAAAACTTGGCATATAGGCAATGATTAGGTGTATCAGTATACCACCCTAAACTTACGATACCTTCGCTTAACTTGATGTTCAGCTAGAAAATAATTTTTTAATGCTTAAGTATTTTTAAAACTCATGATACATAAAAGATGATAAGGATTCCTACAGGAATATAAGCCCCTAGGTTTTGTTTACTGCTATATCACCAGGAATTAGAACAGCGCCTACTATAGAAAATGTGCTCAATAAGTATTTGTCAAATAAATGTATATGAAGGCTAATGAGAATTCTTCTTCTCACCTGGAGCCCATCCGACAAAGAGACTGGTAAGATGAAGCAGGCATATACACAATAGCAGAATTATAACACAACATGAGAAAACTCAAGACTTCAAACCTAGAAAAAAATAAAACAAAGGAAAAGGATTATCAACAACTATTTCTACTAGAGACTATGATATCTTTTTGGATGATAACAAGCATTATTATTCCTTAAATTTTTAAAAAGATTTTATTTATTTATCCATGAAAGACACAGAAAGAGAGAGATAGAGAGAGAGAGAGAGAGAGAAAGGTAGAGGTAGAGACACAGGTAGAGAGAGAAGCAGACTCCATGCAGGGAGCCTGATATGGGACTCAAACCTGGGACTCTGGGATCATGCCCTGAGCCAAAGGCAGATGCTCAACCACTGAGACACCCAGGCCTCCCAGGTTATTATTATTATTATTATTATTATTATTATTATTATTTTTAAAGATTTTATTTGAGAGAGAGAGAGTGTGTGTGTGTGCATGCCCAAGAGTGGGAGGAGAGGGGCAGAAAGAGAACAGTCTCCACTGAGCAGGGACCTAATGTGGGGCTGGATCCCAGGACCCCGGGATCATGACCTGGGCAGAAGGCAGTTGCTTAACCAACTGAGCCACTTGACATCCCTATAACAAGGGTTATAATAAGAATGTATTAGTAATAGTGACCTTCCTGATTTCTCAGACTGCTGTGATCTCCTCCTCTATAATTTCTCTGTTTTCATTTTCCTTATTAAAGGTCACGTCCCTTGCTACCATCTATATTTTCTTCCTCCAAAAATAAGCCATCATTCTTGAACAGATGACTCCTCCATTAATCTGGTGTTCCTGTTGACTATATGATAAAATCCAAACTCATTATGGCATTAGGCCTTTAAAATCCACCCTTGGAGGGCGCCTGGGTGGTACAGTTGGTTAAGCATCTGCCTTCAGCTCAGGTCATGATCCCAGGGTCCTGGAATCAAGCCCCATGTCTGGATCTCTGCTCAGTGGGGAGTCTTCTTCTCCCTCTGTTCCTCTCCCCACTCATGCTCTCTCTCAAATAAATAAATCTTTAATAAATCAAATAAAATCAAATTCACCCTTTGGGTGCCTGGGTGGCTTAGTTGCTTGGGTGTCTGACTCTTGATTTTGGCTTGGATCATGGTCTTGGGTCCTGAGACTGAGCTCCACATCAGCCTCTACATTCAGTGGGGAGTCTACTTGAGGTTTTCTCTCTCTCCCTCTCCTTCCCGTGCTCTCACTAAAAATAAATACAACTTTTTTTTTAATTTAATGATTTTATTTATTTATTTGGGAGAAAGAGCCAGAGAAAGAGCACAAGCAGAAAGAAGGGAGAAGGAGAAGCAGGCTCTCCACTCAGCAGGGAGCCTGACATGGGGGCTCAATCCTAGGACCTTGGGATCATGACTTGAGCCAAAGGCAACTCTTAACCAACTGAGTCACCCGGGGGCCCCTAAATAAATCTTAAAAAAAAAAAAAAAATCCACCCTCAACCTACCGCTCCAATCTTTCGTCCCCTCCACTGCTTACCACATACACAACTCTACATCGATCTTACCAGTCCATGAATAGATCATAACTTTTCATAACTCCTTGCTTTTTCCATGAATAGATCATAACTTTTCATAACTCCTTGCTTTTTCCATGAATAGATCATAACTTTTCATAACTCCTTGCTTTTTCCATGAATAGATCATAACTTTTCATAACTCCTTGCTTTTATGGAGGCTGCCCTTTCTTACTAGAACATAGTTTTTCATTTGGGAAATTTCTGCTTAGGATTCAAGTGCTGGTTTAAACTTTTACATTAGACATAAAGCTGCTTTTAATTTCTCTGGCTAAAGGAAAGCGTTCCCTTTGTTCTGTAGCTTGAATACAACATTTATCCCAGGGAATCACAATTCTTTCTCTTTACCTCTGTTTTAGCTATTTAATAATAAGCAACTTTAGTTTGCTCATTTAGTTTATCATCTCTATCTCTAGTGTCCAGCATAGTGTCTAATACACTATAATTGTTCCATAAATTTTGTTGAATGATTTAATGAATAACAATTTCTTAATCTTTACAGCCTCTAAGAAAGTGGTTCTGTCAAAAAAACCACAATGAGGTACCACCTCACACCAGATTGGTAAAACGAACATGTCAGGAAACACAACTTGAGATGTTTGTGAGGATACAGAGACAGGGGAACCCTTTTACACTGTTGGTGGGAATGTAAGCTGGTGCAGCCACTCTGGAAAACAGTTGAAAATAGAGCTACCCTACCACCTGGCATTGCACTATGGGGTATTTACCCAAAAGATACATATGTAGTGATCTGAAGAGGCACCTGCACCCCAATGTTTATAGCAGCAATGTCCACAATAGTCAAATTGTGGAAAGAGCCCAGATGTCCACCAACAGATAAATGGATAAAGAAGATGTGATATATATACACAATGGAATATTACTCAGCCATCAAAAAAATGAAATCTTGCCATTTGCAATACCATGAATAGAATTAGAGGGTATCATGCTAAGCAAAATAAGTCAGATAAAGACAATTTTCATATGACTGCATTCATGTGGAATTTATTTTTTTAAAGGATTTTTTTTTAAGATTTATTTACTTATTTATTTATGATAGACATAGAGAGAGAGAGGCAGAGACACAGGCAGAGGAAGAAACGGGCTCCATGCCGGGAGCCCGATGTGGGACTTGATCCCGGGACTCCAGGATCGCGCCCTGGGCCAAAGGCAGGAGCTAAACCGCTGAGCCACTCAGGGATCCCCTGCATTCGTGTGGAATTTAAACAAAGCATAGGATCATAAGAGAAAGAAGGAAAAAATAAAACAAGATGAAATAAGAGAGGGAGACAAACTATAAGAGACTCATTAATCACAGGGAACAATTTGAGGGTAACTGGAGGGGAGGAGGGGGGATGGGGTAAATGGGTGATGAACACTGAAGAAGTCACGTGATATGATGAGCACTGGGTATTATATAAGACTGATAAATCACTGACCTCTACCTCTGAAACCAATAATACATTATATGTTAATTAATTGAATTTAAATAAATTAATTTTTTTAAGTGGTTCCTTAATCTGGATGCACATTACGGTTATTGAAGGGCATTCTGGAATGACATATTCCTGTGCCTCAACAAAGACTGACCCAATTAGAATCTATGAGGGCACCACCCAGGAAAGTTGTTCTTCTAAAAAGCTTTCCATAGGCCGTAAAGAGTATATGGAAATTCTTTGTACTATTTTTGAAACATTTTTTGTAGGTTTGAAATTATTTCAAAATAAAGGGTTAAAACTGAGTTGAAAGTCGGACTTGGAAGCAGTCACATCTTCAGATCCCTCCCCTTCTCCTTCTCTATGGCATTAGGTTTATTGAAGATTTATTCTTTAAAGGATAAAAGAAATTTCTACCTGGGAACCACCAAGCCCAATTGTTGTTTGGAATGGAGGTTGGGGGAAGTATATCATATTGAAAACAGGAAAATTAAACACTTCTTACTGGATATTGAAACCTTAAGTTCTCCTTCCCTCCTTGGCCAGGCCACCAAAATGTTAACAGCCAGCCCTCTGGTTGAGAGACTAGAAAGAGTTTTCTATAGGGAATTGGACCACCCCAAAATGAAAGACTTAGAGGTATAGACTTGGGAAGTTCTCCAACTGAATGGCTCAGTGAAGTTCATAGTCAACTAGCCCTTCTCACATGGTCAGAGCTGTTCATTTTTTATTTCCTTTCCTTACTTCCTTAGTATAAGGTGGGGAGGATTATCAGACATCTGAGGAAGTCTACTAATATGAAAATGAGAACAAAATAAAGAAATACAAAAGGTGGGGCACAATTTGGAGGAAACACAGAATACACAAAGAAGAAAAAAACCCTTAAAGTAAATTATCATTGATATTCTCAAAAATATAAAAGATGCTGTTTCTAGGGGGAAAAAGCATCTACTTTAAAAGCACTTAGAAAACAAGAGCCTCTATTTAAATATATAAAATATATGAACTGCAGAAATTAAGAACTGAAGAAAAAGACTGGTTGATGAAGTTGAGGAAATATCACCGAAAGTAAAGCAAAAGGAAAAAGATACAGTAGATGAGAGAGAAAAAAGGACCAATCCAAGAGTTCCAACATCCAAATAATGATAATAATCCAAATAATAAAGACAGACAATAAAAACCCAAATAAGTAAAAGACCAACAAATAATAAAAGACCAGATAAAACAGAGAGGCCAAATTAATTTACAAAAATAATTCAAGAAAATTTTCCAGTCTAAAGGACATGAGTTTCCAAATCAAAAAGTTCCACTTAATGCTCAGCATAATGGAGGAAATAAACCTACACCAAGAAATATCACAGTGGAGTTTCAGAACACTAGGGAAAAAGAATGAGGATATAGGTGCATACAGGAAAACAGTAGATCCACTCAGGAAAAAAGACAAAGGGAATCCCAGGATAAGAGTGAAGGGAGATCCCACAATAATAAGTGTATATCAGGCAAAGAGGGCAACACAGTCTGGATTGGATGGAGTAAGTCAAAAGCTCCAGGAACCCTTTTTGTAGGAGAATGAAATTGAGAGAAAAACTGATGTGAATGAAGACTTACAAGATTTAGACAACTGATAGAGAATTTGCAGGAGTTGAATTATAAAGCAAATAATAAACAAAAGAAAAGACAATTAAAAAGGTATATAGGAAAGGAAAAGTAAACATTTAATCACAAGCCTCAGTCATACAAAGCAAGGAAGCTTCAAATGAACCATGGTCATTCATAGTAATAAATTGGAAAAATGAATTCCCCAGTTACAACAAAGCTACCCTGAGACGATAGGAGAAAGAGATAAAGAGCTAAATCTTTATCTTCCATAGGGATAAATTGTTAGATAATGCTCAAGACTGAAAAATTAAGAAGCAGCAAGTTACTGAAAGATGTGGAAATAAATATAAAGAGAGTCAGTTAGTTAAAAGCAAGATTTCTCAATATCAGCACCAGTGGCATTTTGGGCTAGATAAATGTGGGGGGTTGGCAGCACACCAGGATAAGCACCCTGACCTCTACACATGAGATGCCTGTAACAGCCCTCCCTCCTACCTAGTTTTGACAATCAAACAAAATCTCTGGATATTGCCAAATGTTTGCTGGAAGGCAGAAATGTCCTGGTTGAGAACTACTGGTTAAAAGTTGTTGTAGGGCAGCCCAGGTGGCTCAGCGGTATAGCGCTACCTTCAGCCCAGGGCATGATCCTGGAGACCCAGGATCGAGTCCCAAATCAGGCTCCCTGCATGGGGCCTGCTTCTCCCTCTGTGTCTGTCTGTCTCTCTCTCTCTCTCTCTCTCTCTCTCTCACGTGAATAAATAAAATCTTAAAAAAAAAGTTGTTGTAATATGTGGGAAAGGAAAAATGGAAGGGGGAGAGGAAAAGATCACAGTTTTTCTTGATAAACTGTATAGAACAAATGCATGTTTAAATTTGAAAATATGTATCTGCCTGTGTATCTGTGAGTGTATTCCTGATACAGTTGACAAAACTAGAATATACAGCAAAAATAAAACAACAGCACAGTGAGATACCACATTTCACAACCAGTAAGATGGCTATACTCAAAAAGAGCTGTTTGTAGAAATGTAAAATCGTACTTACTCTAGAGAACATTATGATGGTTTCTCAGAAAGTTAAGCACTGAATTCTCATATGACCTAACCATCCTCTCCTAGGTATATATCCCAAATAGCTGAAAATGTATGTTCATACAAAAACTTACCAAAAAAAAAAAAAAATGTTCACAGTAGTATCATTCAGAAATGCCAAAAAGTGGAAATAATCCAAATGTCCATCAACTGATACAGGATAAATGTGTATCAAAATAATGGAATATTTATTCAGTCATACAAAGGGAGTACTGATATACATTACCATATAAATGAATCTTGAAAATGTGCTAAGTCATCAAACACAAAAGGCCACATATTAGACAATCCCATTTACATAAAATGTTTAGAATGGACAGAATTCTACAGATAGAAAACTAAGATATGGTGGGGCCCGGGGCTGAAGAGAAGGAGAAAAAAAAAAAAAGTTTCTTTTATGATGTGATAAAAATGTCCTGGGTGGGGGGGGAATGTCCTGGAATTAAATAGTAGTAGTGGTTGCACAATCTTGTAGATATACTAGAAATCAATGAATTGTACACTGTATAGGGAGTGGATTTTATGGTACACGAATTATACCTCAATTAAAAATAATTTAAAAAATCAATTATTAACTGAAAATGTGCAAGGTGTAGAACAGAGTAGTTTTTTTTAATTTTTTTAAAAGATTTTATGTATTTATTCATAGAGACACAGAGAGAGAGAGAGAGAGAGAGAGAGAGAGAGAGAGAGAGAGGCAGAGACACAGGCAGAGGGAGAAGCAGGCTCCATGCAGGGAGCCCGAGATGGGACTCGATCCGGGTCTCCGGGATCACGCCCTAGACTGAAGGCGGTGCCAAACCACTGAGCCACCCGGGCTGCCCCAGAGTAGTTTTAATATTTAAAAAAAACTCTTCCAAATGACCAGGAAAAAATATACAGTTCAATATGAAAAATGGACACAGGATTATAATATGCATTTCACAGGTCAGGAAAAATAACCAGTGAATTAATATATCAGATGTGTTCAGGCCCACTCATAATTAAGGGAATGCCAAGTAAAACAATATCAGTTTTTATTTATTTATTTTCTAAAGGTTTTATTTATTTATTCATGAGAGACACAGAGAGAGAGAGAGGGAAAGAGAGAGAGAGGCAGAAACACAGGCAGAGGAAGAAGCAGGCTCCGTGCAGGGAGCCTGATGTGGGCCTCAATCCCGGGTCTCCAGGATCACACCCTGGACTGAAGGCAGCACTAAACCGCCAAGCCACTGAGACTGCCCATAATATCAGATTTTAAAGATCAGATCAGCATACCTTAAAAAATTTGAAAATACTCATTACTGGGAGTTGGTACGAGGAAATAGGCCCTCTCAAACTACTGGTAGGAGATTTAGTTGGTGCAGGTATTCAGGGGAGTGTAATTTGGAAATATGTACTCAAAGTGAAAAAGGAAATACCCTTTAGCTTAGCAATTTCGATGCTAGGAATTTTTCTTTTGGATAATTTTTGTGCTCCCATGCAAATATACATACAAAAAAAAAATAAAGAGTTCCTTGCAATATTGTTTATAGTAGCAAAAAAGTGAAACAATCTAAATTTTAGTTGATCTAAGAATGGCTAAAAACTGATGGTGCGTATATACAATGAAATACTAAGTAGTCATTAAAAATAATGTGGAGACCTCTACATGCTGTAGAAAAATCAGTCTAAGATCCATTCTTTTTTTTTTAATATTTTTTTTATTTATTTATGATAGTCACACACACACACACACACACAGAGAGAGAGAGAGAGAGAGAAAGAGAGAGGGACAGAGACACAGGCAGAGGGAGAAGCAGGCTCCATGCACCAGGAGCCCGACGTGGGATTCGATCCCGGGTCTCCAGGATCGCGCCCTGGGCCAAAGGCAGGCGCCAAACCGCTGCGCCACCCAGGGATCCCCAAGATTCATTCTTAAATGGAAAAAAGTTACAGAACAATACATACAACTGAATCCAATGCGTATGGACCTACATATGTTTAAGGTCAAATACATGGTTTTGCATGCATTAAAAATTTCGGGAAGGACACAGAACAATACAGCTAAAATTTTAACTACTGAGAATGGAAATGGTGGTTAGAGGGAAAAGGGACACATACTTTTCTCTTTGTGTTTCCATCTATTTTAATCTATTTAAATTCTGTTCTATTTACAGTTTACCACAAGTATCTCACAAGTTATACTTTTAAAAATTAAAATCAGAATGGATCCCTGGGTGGTGCAGCGGTTTGGCGCCTGCCTTTGGCCCAGGTAGCGATCCTGGAGACCTGGGATCGAGTCCCATGTCGGGCTCCCGGTGCATGGAGCCTGCTTCTTCCTCTGCCTGTGTCTCTGCCTCTCTCTCTCTGTGTGTGTGACTATCATATATAAATAAAAAAATAAAAATAAAAAAAAAATTAAAATCAGAAAACAGAAAGGGAGCCAGGTAACCAGATGATTTTAATGCAGACTATACTATGAACCACTCTTTTTAAAAAGATTTATTTTATTTGAGAGCACACATGTACATGCAAGCGAAGGGAGGGGCAGAAGAAGATGGAGAGAGAATCCTCTAGCAGACTCCCTGCTGAGCACGGACCCTGACATAGGGCTCAATCCCAGGACCCTGAGATCATAGAGCCAAAGGCAGATGTTTAGCTGAATGAGACACCCAGGAACCCCTGAACCACTCTTTTAACATAAATTTTATATTGTGAAATGATCTGAGTAAACCAATATAACTATATAGAAAAAAAATTAAGCTGTTACTTTAAGTAAGAAAAAGCCTTCTACAAGCATTCTTCTGGCTAATAAAGGATGATCACTAGAGCTAAATTCCAGGGATCCCTGGGTGGCTCAGTGGTTTAGTGCCTGCCTTCGGCCCAGGGCGTGATCCTGGAGTCCCAGGATCGAGTCCCACATCGGACTCCCTGCATGGAGCCTGCTTCTCCTTCTGCCTGTGTCTCCGCCTCTCTCTGTGTGTCTCTCATGAATAAATAAAATCTCAAAAAAAAAAAAAAATAGAGCTAAATTCCAAAACAATGTGTTAGAATGCAGGTAAAGACAATGTATTTTCTATGACGTGTGTAATACTGGAAAGATCCGTAAAAGAACCAGACAGAAGCACTGACCAAAGGTCAATGACCATGAAATCTGCTTGATTCTATATTCCTCCCATAATTCTAATATTATAACCAACAAGATAATAGTATTATTTTATTGCCAAATATTATACAATGATAAATAGTATCACTAATATTTACTATGTGCCAGGCACCATGCTAAGCATATTTCGGACATCTCCTCATTTATTCCTCACATTGTGTGGTAAGGAATTTGGCCTCGCCCAAAGAGAGGTATGGCCTTTGCTCTCAGCTTCTGGGAAATAATCCATGTCATACCTGACAGCTTTGTTTCAGGTGGACTGGTAATCCAGAAACATAAAATAATCTCAAAATTTGAAACACCAATAACATCTTGGGTGATGTAAGAAAAACTTAGGCAGTGCCACAAGAATTCCATAATAAAATGGAAATGGTATGTGCAGAGAAGTGTTACCAGAGAATGCAAAGAGGTGCTCAGAGTATTCATCAAGAAGGAGCCTCTTTTTTTCCATAGGGTCAACTTTGGTACTACCTAACAAACTGCTAGATTCTACTGTCACCTGGACACAGAGTGATGGTCACTCATTGAGCAACAAAGAACTGTCTGATTTATGGATGACAGTTCTGAAATGAATGGAATACATCCCGTTTGGAAGACTGCCACTCTGACTGAAGAAGGTTAAAAGCAAATCAGGTTGGTATGTAGACTTCATTACACACAGTTTGCCATAATGAGTGGTAGTGGCCAATGGCCTAGCCATATGGTCCCATAATAAGGCAAGGGAAAACCGGCCTATTAAAGAATGCCTGCAAGGGGAATAATCCTATGGAAATCACCGTGGGATTTTGAGGAATGCATTAAAGTAGAATTATGTCTCTATCAGGGGAATCAGAAGGCAACTGGTATCAATGAGTAGACTGGTATCAATGTGTTAGCTTGAAGTGACTATCTGTGTCCACAAAATGAGTGGATGTGGCAATACTGCAGCAATGCAGAGATGAACTGAATTTAGACATACTCTTTTTATACCCTAAGTTAAAAAAATGCTGTAAGAACTGTTGTTTACCAAAAAGAGAGACATAGACCGGCTACGAGGCAGATTACTCTGGGGTAAGGCCTGTACACAGGTGACAACTGGACTGATGCCAGTAGCCCCTGGTGGCTACAAATGGGTCCTGACAGGAATAGACACTCTGCACTAAACTTTGCTTATCTGATGGTAGATCAAATGTTCAGAGTGCTATAAAAGGACCAGAACAGAAGATACTGCATAATTTGGACTGCTGAGTCACATTTCTTTAGAGCAGCGAACACACTTTACAGCCCGTAAGGTCTAACAATGGGTAGGGAGATATCCTCAGCATAGTGGTTTGATAGAGAAGTGGAACAAGCAATTGAAACACCCCTCATCTAAAATGGGACAAGGAAAAGGAATGAAGCATGAGGGGCAAGTTTACACTAGAGGGTCACCACTAGATAGATTTCTCTGCTTCTCTAGGGATGTGGGAAGAGGTGGGTAGGACAATATTGGTAAGATTATGCAATTCTTCCTAACATGGTGGTATAACTATACTACTTCCTTCTTCCCCACATCAGCTCAACTTTTCTTTTGCTATCTAAAGCACTGGTCTAGGACCAGGGCTCTAATTGCAGATGCCAGAAGCAAAGGATTTCTAAGGAAGAAATTATAACTATATTCCTAATTCCCAAGAGCCTGATGAGGTGAGTGGTATCTTCATCCCACCTGACAAAACTGGGCTTGACACGAGTGCAGATATATCGCCTAGTGCTTAACAGCCCACTAGTTCTATACGTAGATAAATCTACCATACATGGGTGGGAGTGGACTGAGGCAGGAGACACATGCTAGGCTAGTATTGCTGCCAGAAATCTGGACCAGCACAGTGGCCACATCTTAACAGCCTCTCCAAAGTTTGGGTACAAATGGAGAGAGGTTGGAATGTTTAGCTGAGATAAAGGAATTAATAAATGGATGATGCAATGAGGGAAACTCAATATTACATTGCTACCATGAGAGGTTCAGAGCAAGAAATGTCATTATCTCTTGGTTCAATAATATACATCAGATACTTAAAAAGGTGAAACCATATGTTGGTGAGACCACTCCTACTTTTATACCTGATAAAGTCAACTCAAAGCCTGCAAACCTGACTGACATTGTTTTAGGAACATATTGGTCACATGAGATGATAATGAACTGCAATAATAGTGACTGAGTATCTTAGTATCTTTGACTAATTTTTCAGGTCACACCTACTGCCATTCTGTGATATGCTGTAACACTAGCATGGTTGATAAGGTTATAATACTGGTATTGATATATTGTAAATTGAGTTAAAGCTTCCTTATAGAAAACAATTGGCTTGAGGGAAAAACTGGACCTAGCTAATAATCAGCTAATTTCTATGATCATTATTTCTACTAAAGTTTATCATAAGGTACAAACAGCAGTAGATGATGTACCCAGGTAGGTTGGGATGGAAAATAATCAAAATGGTACAAAATATGAAAATGTATGTACATAGTGGCTTTAGAGAACAAACTGTTTCTTCAAATCTATTCCTAACTTACACTGGCTCTTCAAATGTTGGGCATATTCCTAATGATCATACTGCTGTCTATATCTGTCACATAAATGCTATACTAAAAGTAGATGCCCAGATACACCTGATTATTTTTGTTTAAAAGAGCCTAAGCCAGGTATCCCTGGGTGGCGCAGCGGTTTGGCGCCTGCCTTTGGCCCAGGGCGCGATCCTGGAGACCCGGGATCGAATCCCACGTCGGGCTCCCGGTGCATGGAGCCTGCTTCTCCCTCTGCCTGTGTCTCTGCCTCTCTCTCTCTCACTGTGTGACTATCATAAATAAATAAAAATTTAAAAAAAAAAAAAAAAAAAGAGCCTAAGCCAGTGGCCAGGGCATGGCCTGTGTGTAGTACAGAATTTGGCCTTGCCCAAAGAAGTCTGGCCTTTGCCCTCTGTGAGTAAGTAACCTCTGTCATACCTGACAGGAGTGTCTTTGTTTAGGGTAGGGGCTAGCCACATTAGGAACAACCACCATAGGGTGCCTGGATGGCTCAGTTGATTGTGGCAGGCTCTTGATTTTGGCTCAGGTCATGATCTCAGTATTGGGCTCCATGCTCAACAGAGTCTGCTTGAGGATTTTCTCTCTCTCCTTCTGTCCATCCCCCTGCTAATTCTCTCTAAAATAGACAAATCTTAAAAAAACAAATGCCATGTGATTAGGGTAGGGCTTTGAGTCACACAGCCTCAATCAACCTAGAGGCTGAGATCAACCATGTGAGCAATCAATCCAATCAGTCATACCTACAATAATGGAGCCAGTGAAAACTATGGCCACCGAGCTTGACTCTGTACATTCTGTCACACACTGATGCTGGGAGGATAATGCATCCTAACTCCTTCAGTGAGCAGCACAACAGAAGCTCTGCATTTGGCACCTTCTAGATTCTATCCTAGGAGTCTCTCCCTTTGGCTGACTGTAATCTGCATCCTTCCCTTGTAGTAAACCTTAACTCTGAATATAACAGCTTTCATAGAGTCCTGAGTCCTTCTAGTGAGTTATCCAAGTGTAAAGTGGTTGTGGGAACCCCCCCAAACTTGCAGTTGGTGTCAGAAGTGAGGAAAGTTTTGAGGACCATGCATTCAAACTTTGCAGTCTATGTAACTTCAGGAAGGTAGGTGCTCTCATTAACCCATTCTGCAATGAAGAAAGCAAAGTATGGAGAGTAGATAAACTGCCTGAGAAAGTGAGATTCTAAGGTGTAGTGCTAGAACACAAACCTTGGCTTAGCTGCTCTGTGCCCACACTTTTAGATTTTACATTGCTTTATACAAGATGACCATATACAGTACCATGCATGAGATAGATAGGTATTTCACCACTATAATGTATTCACTACTATGACCTTTTAAACCTTTTGCCTCTTCCCTCATCAAACCTGAACCAAAGTAATTATAGTTAACTATTAAACACAAATTAATAATTATTATTGCCTGCAGTTTTGAGCATTACCGGTTTTGTGCAGTGAATGTTTCCCTCTGAGGATGAAGATCACTATAAACAACCCTGATGAGATCATGCTGACACAATGCCCCTTCTGTCAAAGCCATGGATCCAATTGTTGAGGGCTACAAAAAAATAAAATAAAATAAAATAAAGTATCTTTTAAAGACACATTGTCTCTAAAATGAAGTAAAGATCTATATCATGTAAGGATACTTAATTTTTTTTTTTTTTAAGATTTTTATTCATGATAGAGAGAGAGAGGCAGAGACACAGGCAGAGGGAAAAGCAGGTTCCATGCCGGGAGCCCGACGTGGGTCTCGATCCCGGGAGTCCAGGATCACACCCTGGGCCAAAGGCAGGCACCAAACCGCTGAGCCACCCAGGGATCCCCTTAATTTTGTTTTACTAGAAGGCAGTTTAAGACCATTTCTTCTTCTCATTTAAAACCTTTTGCATTTTTCAATTATATACATTCTATAGCTCTTTTTGGAAATTATATATAATATATAAAACGAAAAATACGCTGCTTTAGTTTTTTGAAAGATTACAATCTATATTTAGGACACAGAATATGAAAAGTTGCTAGAAAGACTGAAGGTTTTTCAGTCACCATTTTTACAATTGTTTGTACTCCGGAACACACACCAGTTTTGAGATTATGCATTTAAATTTTGCAGTTTGTCTGACTTCAGGTAGGTGGATACTCTCATTAATCCCATTCTATAATGAAGAAAGCAAGGTGCATGGTTTAAACCGGTAATGAGGATTAAGGAGTACACTTATCATCATTAGCACTGGATGGAGTATGGAATTGCTGTTTGCTGAGTCACTACACTGCACACCTGAAACTAATATAGCACTAACTGGGATTAAAATAAAAACTTTAAAAAAAGGTTGCAGAGTTATATAACAAATAATACTGAAGACTGTGATCAAATGTTTCTTTAATGGTGACAACTGATTTCATGTTTCTGAAGTTAGAAGCATCCATTCATAAGTGTCTTACTATGCTCCATTTTATTTTATAACATGATACACAGAACTTAATATCTATTACTCAGAAATCGTCTATGCTTAAATGAGCCCAGTCTATTGGAGGCATTCTAATACAAAACAAAGTCCCAGGGGAATTAACTAAGAAAATAAATAGCTGCATGAAGCTATGCGATAACTGGATACTATCTGTTGATAAGAAAATGGAATATAGGGGATCCCTGGGTGGCGCAGCGGTTTGGCGCCTGCCTTTGGCCCAGGGCGCGATCCTGGAGACCCGGGATCGAGTCCCATGTCGGGCTCCCGGTGCGCGGAGCCTGCTTCTCCCTCTGCCTGTGTCTCTACGCCTCTCTCTCTCTCTCTCTCTCTCTCTCTGTGACTATCATAAATAAATAAAAAATTAAAAAAAAAAAAAAAAGAAAAGAAAATGGAATATAGGGATCCCTGGGTGGCGCAGCAATTTAGCGCCTGCCTTTGGCCCAGGGCGCGATCCTGGAGACCCGGGATCGAATCCTACGTCGGGCTCCTGGTGCATGGAGCCTGCTTCTCCCTCTGCCTATGTCTCTGCCTCTCTCTCTCTCTCTCTCTCTCTGTGTGTGTGACTATCATAAATAAATAAAAATAAAATAAAAAAAAAGAAAATGGAATATAATTTTTGGACTACTGATAAAGTTTAAGTGCTTTTCTTATACTTTATACACTAAGGTCACTACAGACCAGAAGCTTGATTCATAACATATCCTTAAATCTGGGATTTCAGCTCACAGTCGTCTTTCTTCTATATGATTATCAGTGTTCTTAATTCTCCAAAAAAATAAATATAAGCAAAACTCAGAAGCATAATGTTAATGAATAGCTAAAATGCATCAATTATAGACTCCTTTAAATGGAAATAATTCAGTGTTAATATCCTGAGTAGACATTTCCCTAAAAAATAAAAAAAAAAATTTCTAACAGATTTCTAATTAACATGGGAAACTTTAAAAAATTAAAGATTAAATTTAATTTAAATTAAATCTTTAAGAATTCACAAAAGAGTAAAAAAATTGAAAATGATAGTGGTGGAAGAATAAAAAAGAAATAAACAAGAGCTAGAGGAAAATCTTCCATTAATTATTTTCTGCCTCTTTTGATAAGAGCTTACTTTTTAAGTAAGTAGCACTTACTTTTAAGAAGGAAATCAATGAAGATGTGTTAGGAGCATTTATCTCTGGTAAGAAACTTTCATCTCTTATTCAATATAATTTAAAATAATTCTATCTTTCCAATCTTACTTACCTCATGGTATATTGAAGGCTTGGATAAGGAAGGGATAGTAAAAGATAGAACTTTATTGTTTCCATCTTTATCAGCAATTTCCTATAGTTAAAAAATAATATACAAAGATAAATAATTATAAGACTATATTATAAGAAATAATTTCTTAAAAAAAAGAAATAATTTCTTTCTTAATTTACCAAATATATCATGGCAACCAAGGAATATTTTTAAAACAGTAATATATAAAAAATACTACCCTAGTGTATCTTTTTTAACCAAATTTACACAGTTTAGTAATTGAGTTACCCTTTGAGAGATATGAAGAGCAATACTGTAGCTAAATCAAATGCAATGTGACAGAAGAGACACTAAGCAAGGACACAAACTGATTTTCATGTTAAATATACGAACAGGACAGGAAGATTACAAGTGACTAGATCTGAGTTAAACAGATGATATGTTTTAGCCAAGATATACACTTACTAAATAAGAAAAACAATATTTTGACTAAAAGAATGAATCTTGGGATCCCTGGGTGGCTCAGCGGTTTGGCGCCTGCCTTTGGTCCAGGGTGCGATCCTGGAATCCCGGGATCGAGTCCCACATCAGGCTCCCGGCATGGAGCCTGCCTCTCCCTCTACCTGTGTCTCTGCCTCTTTCTCTCTATCATGAATGAATAAATAAAATCTTTAAAAAAAAAATGAATCTTGACTAAAAGAAACAATTATTCAGCAAAACATTAATGACCTGAGTAAGCTACATATTAACATGATATTAGTTCCAGTGATTAAGTTCATATTTAGACAATTTTTAAAAAAATTTTTAAAGA
This sequence comes from Nyctereutes procyonoides, assembly GCF_905146905.1. Classification (NCBI taxonomy): domain Eukaryota; kingdom Metazoa; phylum Chordata; class Mammalia; order Carnivora; family Canidae; genus Nyctereutes; species Nyctereutes procyonoides. Next base: position 10,210,570 of record NW_026575132.1, read on the forward strand.
TTTATTTATGAGAGAGAGAGAGAGAGAGAGAGAGGCAGAGACACAGGAGGAGGGGAGGCAGGCTCCATGCCGGGAGCCCGACATGGGACTCGATCCCGGGATTCCAGGATCACACCCTGGGCCAAAGGCAGGCGCTAAACCCGTGAGCCACCCAGAGGTCCCCTGTATTTAGATAATTTTTACTGAAAATTATTCTTTTCTTTTCTTTCTTTCTTTCAGATAGTGTTTACTTATTTGACACACACACAGAGAGAGAGAGAGAGAGAACACAAGTGAGCACAAGCAGGACCAGCAGATGGAGAAGGAGGAGCAAACTCCCTTCTGGCAAGGAGCCCAATACTGGCTCTAACCTGGGAACCCGGGCCATGACCGAGCCAAAGGCAGATGCTTAACTGACTGAGCCATCCAGACACTCCCTTTATTTTCTCTTAAAAGCATTTTATTGGGCAGCCCGGGTGGCTCAGTGGTTTAGAGCTGCCTTCACCCCAGGGCGTGATCCTGGAGACCCAGGATCGAGTCCCACGTCAAGCCTGCTTCTCCCTCTGCCTGTGTCTCTGCCTCTCTCTTTCTCTGTGTCTCTCATAAATAAATAAAATCTTTATTTTTTTTTAAAGCATTTTATCTTTCAATGAAAAGGACAATGGTGTCCTTCATTTTTACAGTCTCTGGCACCTCCAGGTATCAATATTGCACCTACAGGTATCAATATAAATCTGCCTATAGATGCTAGCAAATAGAGACATGAAATGATCCTCTGGCATCACTCCTTTTCTCTACTGCCTCATTTTTGTCTGTTTCTTTTACAACTCATATTAGTATACATAACTAGCATAGAATCCAGAGATAAAAGGCTGCCCCCTCCCACCGTTAGTGGACCTAAAAGGAAGGTTAGTGAGAGACTGAGTAGTTCACACCACAGAAGGAAGAAACAATAAAAACATCTCAACAGAATACAAACCCAAAGAACCTCCCTGTAGGGCTCATTTCTGAGTTTAATATGTCACAGGAGAGTACCAATTATATGTGAACAATGGCCATGTCTCTAATTTTGCAGGGAAGTGGGTTTAACGATTCCTTAGGGAGGTCCTTTTGCTACTTTATAGTCAAACTAGTTGACTAGTGGGCCATTATGCCTCACAGAAAGTCTATAGTAAGATGAATGGACCTCATTTAAGTTAGGCAATAAAACTTTAATTTTTATTCCTAAATTTCAAATTAAACCAAATAAACTTTGTCTATATTTGTATATATCTCTGAAAAAGGGTGTTCTGCAATATGTTTAAGCTTAGGGTAATAAAAACTTCCCCTGCAGCTATGTGAAGCAAGGGAAGTTCTAGAGAGAGAAAGAAAAGAAAGAGAAGGGACACCTGGGTGGCTCGGTGGTTGAGTATCTGTGTTTGGCTCAGGTCATGATCCCTGAATCCTGGGATCAAGTCCCACATCAGGCTCCCTGAAGGGAGCCTGCTTCTCCCTCTACCTATGTCTCTGCCTTTCTCTGTGTCTCTCATGAATAAATAAAATGAAAGAAAGAAAGAAAGAAAGAAAGAAAGAAAGAAAGAAAGAAAGAAAGAAAGAAAGAAAGAAAGAAAGAAAGAAAGAGAAATAAATATATAAAAGAAACCCAGTGCAGTAAAAAAAAGTTGAGAGCCACAGAGAAGTGAGAACACAGGGAATTAGAAGAAGACAGAAGCCTGAGGTTACATTTCTGACATATAACTGAGCACTTATATAGGCATTATTTCTGAGATACTAAAAGATAATTAAACTATAGCACCAACAAGCACAGTCAAGAACTTGTCAGCGTTCCGCTATAAAAATATTTTGCTTCATTTGTCCCACTACTGAGTTTTATTAAACAAATCAAAGATAGCTTAATTTTCAACATATGGTAAACCACTAAATTCAATTATTAACAAAACAAACATCTACTAAGTGTCTATGCTAAATACTAGAGAAGAGAGTAGTATATGAAACAATTTTCCTGCTTTAAAAGAAAAAATAATCAGGCAAGTTAGTGAAACAGAAAATGTTATGCCTGGACCAGCTTTTCATGTAAAAAAAAAAAACTCACCCCTAATTTTGATACTACTACAATTACTGCTAATGACATTTATTAAGCACCCAGGCAACATCTAGATTCTAATTATTTTTAATTCTAACAATGTTTTTTCTGTTTTACAGATAAGGCAACTGAAGTCAAGATATTAAGTAGCTTGCCAGAATTTAAAGCACCCAATAAAGAACAATGCCTGGTTTTAAACAAAATACAAGTGATTCCAAAGGCCACACTGCTTCCTTCAGATATATGTTCCAGTGATTGAAATGTTTTCTAATGATTTTTTAAGGGATAATACTTCAAGGAGAGAACAGCGGTAGAGAAGAAAATTTATTTACTGTGAGACTCAATGTTTTGTGAGATACTTTATTACCTCTCAACTATTAAACTTAATTTTTATTATGTGGAATGCTTATTTAATGAGTACTAAATACATAGAACATAAGACTTCAAAGAGCAGGAGTTTTAGTACCAATGTTCTAACTGGACACTAGGGAAAAAATGCTTAAGGTACTTAAGAATCTCTTAAAAAAGTGTTTCAAACAATACAGTATCAAGGATATATAACATATTAGCAAATGATCATTAAAAATAATTTCAAAAATTTTAAATGCAGCACATTCATAAACATTGGTCAAATAAATTTTATTTATTTATTTTTATTTATTTTTTAAAAGATTTTATTTATTTATTCATGAGACACAGGAGAGAGGCCGAGACTTAGGCAGAGGGAGAAAGAAGCAGGCTCCATGAAGGGATCCCGACACAGGAACTCAATCCCAGACTCCAGGATCATGCCCTGAGCTGAAGGCAAACGCTCAACCGCTAAGCCACCCAGGCGTTCCTATTTATTTATTTTTAAATATTTTATTTATTTATTTATTAATGAGAGACAGAGAAGCAGAGACACAGGCAGAGGGAGAAGCAGGCTCCATGCAGGGAGCCCAATGTAGGACTCAATTCCAGGACTCTGGGATCATGCCCTTAGCCAAAGGCAGACGCTCAACCACTGAACCACCCAGGCATCCCAAATAAAGTAATTTAAAGAGTTGTCACAACATATTAACACCACTATCAATTACAATAGTTTCGCCTGCTTTATAAAATGCCATTATCAGCAATTACTTATTAAGCCTCTCTGTACTCAATTATATTAATTTAAATAAATTATTCAGTAGAACTTTCCATTTATTTTTTTATAATTATTCCTTTTTTTGTTTGTTTTTTTAGAGAGAAAGAGAGAGTGTGTGTGTGAGCATGAGAGTGGAGGGATGAGGGGCAGAGAGGGAGAGAATCCCAAGCAAGCTCCACACTCAATGTAGAGTCCAACTTGGCACTCAATGTCATGACCCTGAGATCATGACCTGAGCCAAAATCAAGAGCTTGATGCTCAATGGATCGAGATGCCCAGGCACCCCTAAGCATTAAGTATTACCTCAGAAGATTTTAAATAAAAGATACTTAAAATTTCCCAAACTATCATTTTCAACTTACCAAATTGTAAATTCCTAACAGAAGTGCTTCAATGCAACCATTACTCTGTCTGTCTCGGCTAACAGTAAGCCGTAAATAAACCCACATCAATTCTGGCAAGAACTGCAGTGTGAACCTCTTAAGTCGAACTTCAGAGCTACGATAGAGCTCAAACAGCTGGTGGCAGACAGGTTCCAGAAGCTAAAAGGAAAATAAAGTGCATTAGCTATTTCCATTCTTTTGGCTGTAACTTTTTAAAAGGCACATATACTTGGGTAATATTTTAAAAATATATTCTCAATATTAGTTTCTGAATTTTTGAATCAGTGTGATGCAAGCCTAATCTCTATTTATGTACAAAGACTACATATTAAACTGATCAATCTACTAAGAATTTTGTGCCATATGATATCAAGATATTTTTAATACACTCTACCCATTACATTAGACAATTCGTCTTTTAATCAATGTACTACATTTATATTTAGTAAGTTTTATTTTCTAGTATTACTAGCCCTTACTACCCTCCATTTAAAAAAGTTTCTATTGGAAGAAAACAACTTCAAATGTTCTTGTTGGAAATAACCTTTAAATCTCAACTTAGACTATGGTTTAAATAAAATTATATACCACTCAGTTGAGAAAGGGATTTTGCAATGTATAATATTTGGACATCCAAAATGCTAGCTAAGGGCAGCCCTGGTGGCTCAGTGGTTTAGTGCCGTGCCTTCAGCCCAGGGTGTGATCCTGGAGACCCAGGATCAAGTCTCATGTCCGGCTCCCTGCATGGAGCCTCCTTCTCCCTCTGCCTGTGTCTCTGCCTCTCTCTGTGTGTGTCTCTCATGAATAAATAAAGACAATCTTTAAAAAAAAAAAAAAAGCTAGCTAATATTAAAATACATACAAGTAAAACAAATGGATTACTTTATATTTGAAGACTGATTTAAATTCTACAAATTATATTTACTTGAAAGATTTTGTAAAGGAGGCAAGTATACAGAAATAGCTTTTTCAGTGTTTAATTTTTCATATGATATCACAGAATATGACTTACAAGGATCTTCATTAACCTTGAGAACTAAATGAGTTTAGTTTAGTTTAAAATAAACCTCTCCCTTTTTCCTAATCATGTACTGCCAATCTATAATGGTTTTGTTGAAATAAAACAAAACGGGACATGATTTTAAAATGCAAATAAAAAACTGACATAAAACTATAATGTTTAAAATTTAATACTAGATTTTAAAACAATCACTCAGTATTTATATGCCTATCTTTATTCTGAATGATTAAGTAATTCACTTACATTTGGAAATCTGCTTGAATATAGTTATATATGTCTGTAATAATCACTCTACAATAAGTCACTATTTTCACAACTGGAAATTTAAAGTCAATAAACCCAATCATACAGTTAATAATAGTTAAGCTTAGCTCTTAAGAAAAGCTAAAAATAATCATACAGTTAATAATAGTTAAGCTTAGCTCTTAAGGAAAGCTAAAAAAAAAAGTTACACATACACACACCCTATTGTCTAATAACTACTAAGCCCTTTATGTGAAATCACTACCATGGGTTTTTTTTTTTCTTCTTTTTTTAGGATTTTTCTAATTTTACGTAATCTCTACACCCAATATGGAGCTTGAAATTACAGCCCCAATGTTAAGAGTTGCATGTTCCTCCTGACTAAGCCAACCAGGTGCTCCAATAATATTTAAAATCTTTTGAGGGATCCCTGGGTGGCGCAGCGGTTTGGCGCCTGTCTTTGGCCCAGGGCGCGATCCTGGAGACCCGGGATCGAATCCCACGTCGGGCTCCTGGTGCATGGAGCCTGCTTCTCCCTCTGCCTGTGTCTCTGCCCCTCTCTCTCTCTCTCTGTGACTATCATAAATAAATAAAAATTAATAAAAAAATTTTAAAAAAATCTTTTGAAAATTCCAATTCTTCTCTTACACAGAAATCTAGACTAGTCAGACAATTTGCCGAGAAAGTCACAGATGTTAGTGATAGAAGAAGACACTTAAAATTCAGGTCTTCTAAACATTAAGTTGATGCCCCCACTATACCACATTTTTTATACTAGAATGAAGGTGGAAAATGGGAGGTGAGGATTATCTAATTACAAATACTATATTCCACATAGTGTCAATAATGAAGTAACAAACTTCTGAAAATAGCCAACTGGTGGCATCTTTTTAAAGTACTGACAAAACAGCCAGATCTTTTGGGAAATTCAAGATTGCTGCTCTCCTGACACCTAGGTGGCTCGGTGGTAGAGCTTTTGGCCTCAGGTCATGATCCCAGGGTCCTGAGATTGAGTACCACATCAGGCTCCCTGCAGGGAGCCTGCCTCTCCCTCTGCCCCTCCCTGTGTCACTCATGAATAAATAAATAAAATCTTAAAAACAAAAACAAAACCTAGAACCCAATGGTCCACTGGTGAATTCCACCGAAACTTTAAAAAAAAGATTGCTGCTCTCATGAATGTATTAGTTAAAAATATATACCTGTGTTTCAAATCTATTTTTCTCTTTAGTAAGGACTCCAAAATTGCTGTCTCTAAATTTTATTATAATTTTTTTTTTAATTTTTAAGTAAGCTCTACACCACACAAGGGGCTCAAACGCATGACCTTGAGATTAAGAGTCACACACTCTACCAACTGAGTCAGCCAGGTGCCCCAATTACAATTTGTTTCTTCAGGCTCCCTGCGTGGAACATGCTTCTCCCTCTGCCTGTGTCTCTGCCTCTCTCTCTGTATCTCCCATGAATAAATAAACAAAATCTTTAAAAAAAAAAATGTTTCTGTTATAAAGACTGTAACTTCCCTTTCTCAGTAGCAAGAACCACAATGGCACTTAAGAGACTATATATTAATTAAACACAGCAAGGAAATACAGAGTTGCCAAAATTTTTACTCCACTTTATTTAAAAAGGGGAGGGATGAATAGCTGGCAATCCAATAACTTTTGATCAGAAATCAATGTTGAAGGAAAGAGAAGATATAATTGCAAGAACAATCTTTGAGAAGATGTGATCTAGCCCTATGTGGAAGACTGCCTTTGGTATAACCTGGGGCACTTCATCCATCGTAGTAGAAAAGGCAGGAAAGTATAGGTTGAGAAGCTGGTAGAGTGATAGATATGAATGAGAAAATAAGAGAGCTCCCAATTATCTTCTTTTTTAATGACAAAGAAAGCAAGGTGAAGATGAGAGAAAGGTGGGTAAGACTAATGAGCAAAGAGAAGGTATAAAATTAAAATTCACAGTGGGGACAGTGTACCAAGAAAGTAAAAGAAGACTGCAAGGTGGTATTATATGAATATTTGAGATTTTTAGTCCTGCATTTTTTTAAATGTATTTATTTTAGAGAGAGAGAGAGAGAGCTGGGGAAGGGGCAAAGAGAAAGAGAGAATCCTCAAGCAGACTCCCCTTCGAGCATGGAGCCCAATCTGGGGCTCAATTGTAGGACCCTGAGATCACAACCTGAGCTAAAATCAAGAGTCAGACGCTTAACCAGCACCCAGGCACCCTGACTTTCTTCACTTTAAATGCAGAACGAGGGGTGCTTGGGTGGCTCAGCTGGTTAAGCACCCAACTCTTGATTTTGGCTCAGGCTGGCCATGATCTCAGAGTTGTGAGATGAGCCCTGCATCTGCCCAATGTAGGCTCCCTATTGAGCTGGAGTCTGTTAGTGATTCCCTCTCTTTTACTCAAAAAATAAATACATAAAATATAAAGTGGAGAAAGTCAACAAAATTGTTATTGCAGCTGATTTCTACAAGTATGTTCAGCTGCTGCGGTACAAGCCTAAAGAAGACAAATACCTGGGTTTTATCCAGTGTTGAGATTTTCCTCAAGAATAAGAACTAATGGAATGAGAAGCAAAGGACCTAAGAATGTATGCAAGGAAAGAGACTATGATGTACCATGAAAATTTAGCTGGGTGAAAAGAGAAGCAAGATATGTGAGGGAAGAAGAAAAGGGAATCAAATCATGAAAAAGTGATAGGATTCATAGATTGGATGGAAGGCTCCTTGAAATGGAAGAACTACTAGAGTGTTCAAAGGATGTGGAACAAGGAAAAGGAGAATTACACTATACGATGGTCTAGAGAGTAAAACTTCAGCTGTAGTACAGGTTGGCCATAATATCTAATACCAAACTAGGAAACACACTTTCTTAAGAACTTTTAAAGTCTTTAAAGCAAAACCATTCATAAGACTGTCATAAGTTTCAATTAATATTATATATGACATGTGACAATTTTCTGAAATAATTTCCTGTTAACTAAATAAAAACAGTTGATTGTGTTTCAGAATATAATAAAATCAGGACTAAAAGGTGTTTCCTTCTAGGACTAAAGTCCAGAATTGGTTTGAGATGCTATAGTGCTAAACATTTTGCTTTTTTGAAATATGACCACATGGTTAAAACCTTATGATCTGACAAGAGAAAATATGGAAAGACAGATATGCTCTGGAACCTGGATGATTACAGTGACTTCTACTGGGCCTGAAGCTCCCAAGCTGTAATTTTCCCATTTCTAGCCATGATAAGGTCTCATACATGAGTATTAAGAAGTATTACAGTATAAAGTAATGTGAATAACTTTTTTAATGTCATAGCTTCTAAAGTATAAAAGAAAAAAGAAAGCAATCTTTTTTATATACTTGTGAGTTCTAATGAAAATGACAGCATTTTAGAATGTCTTTTTGTGTTTCACTATTCTTATCAATATTTACTAAGTTTTCATTATGTACATGACAAAATATATTCTAGGGAAGTAACAAATATAGAATATATGACCACTGCCCATGAAGAGCTTACAATCTAAGAAAGCATAAAACAAATTTTAATAAGCAAAGCTTAAATGTTAAAACAATGCAAAACAAGGGGTAGGAAATACACACATTCATTATTCAAACAGAATTTTGAAAACTCCTAACCAAAAAAGATTTGAATAGATAGATAGATAGATAGATAGATAGATAGATAGATAGATAAAACAGCACCTAAAGTTATAAAACATTCATAAATACACAGCAAGAGAAAAAGAAGCAAATGAATCCTGCAATTGCTGCTACAAATAGCAACAGATGCAAGCCTAACTGAGAGCCAATCTAAGTTTAGGAGACAGGAAAGAAAGAGGTCAATAAGCAAGCTTTTAGTGATAGGACAAAAATTAAGATACACTTTAAATTAAGCTGCTGGTTAGGAGATGATTACCTGAACTTCTTCAAACTCACTCCAGTACACAGCAGAGGCATTCTTGGAGGCTGTATCTGGGAAGATAAGAAGCTACTTTCCTGTGTGTTCCTTCCATTTTCATTTTAAAGCATACATGAATCCAGTGGTGATAAAACTGTATGTCATACTATTGTGTTAATGGAAAGATAATGTGTGTATTTTGCATAAGTTAACATATAGATTCAATAGCTGCAGTTTCCCCCCTTCTATCACAAAGTTGAGTAACAGGAAACTTTTAAGTTTACTAATCTTGACTATTCATGCTAAATAGTGCTTTCTCCTCCAATCATTTCAAGCTAAATTTACTAGCAGCATCATTTCAAGTCACCCATTTGAGTTCACAGATTACAGTAATATACATAGTTCTATATTGTCAATAGGATAACTGTAAACAATACTTAAAAAAATCTGAATCAGTGTTTGGCTAAAATCTGGATTCCAAAAAAGGAAACATTCCAAACAGGAAACAAAGAAAAGTCTCAAATTAAGTAAGTAATCTATTGAGATGATGGTCTCTCAAATCAAGAATCAAAACATATAGTCCTCAACAGAAACAAATCTGATCAAAATATTTAAAATAGTAAGAGGGAGGGCAAAGGGAAAGACAAAGCAACTACCGGAATGAAACATGGCAGAAACAAAGTTTTCCAGTCCCATGAGAAGAATTTAAAAAAAAAAAAAAAAGAGGAGGGAAAACTACAAAACTTACATATGTGTTTTAGTACACATTATTTCATCTCACTACGTTGAAATTATTTTTCTTATGAACTTTCCTACCTCATTATTCGAATCCTGAATAACTTTATAGAGAGCTGGTACCAGGGTTTTTTTCCGGTGTAAAGTTGCTGCATAATTGGTGATCTGAGTGTCAGGTAATGCCTAAAAAAACATCAAAGGAAATCAAAAGCAAACTTAATATCTGGAAGTCAGGAAATTTATTTTACCTGAGTCCTTCTTGAAAAGATTTATGATAGAGTCAACTAAGAAAAATAAAAATAATACAAGAAATAACCATGAGAGTTAATAAAACAAAAGCCAGAATGTTATAGTATACAGTTCTTCAAACTACTCAGCCATGAAAAATGATTAGAAATCACACATTATACCAAGATTTGCTGAAATGGGTCACCTTAAACTAATCTACTCTAAAAAAAATAAGTATAGGATATAGTTTAATTCTTGCATTTAATGTTTATAGAACATTTATTTCTATGGTATTCAGAAATTATGTAGTTTTAAATCAAATCAATGAGTGATTTTTAATTACAGGAAATAAAAATATAAGGCACAAATCCTATGTCTGTGCCTTATTAAAGCTTGGAAGCTTCTCCTCTTTTATGGAATGTATTTAAAAATTCACATACCCCCTCATCAATCCTAACAAATATTTTCATTTTTACATATTACTTTCTAGTCATTATTACCTAATGCCTTTTTAAAGAGTCACAAGTATAAAAATACATTATTTCATATTTTGTCATTTTCACTTCATATTTCAGTTTCTCCATAGAACATATATTCCTGTTTGAATTACTGACATATAGAGCCCTAGGACACATTCTTATCCCCAATCCAATTTACCTTGAATTCTGATAACCATTCTTCCACAACACCACGTTCAGATCCCAGCATCTTCTTCTACACTCTATTTCTTTTTTATCTCTGCAAGAAAAAAGCACAGAACATGAGGATAGCATTATGCATTTAAACTACCAAAGGTAAATGATGGGCATCTTGTAAGATAAGAAGACTTACTTATATATATATTTTTAAAGATTTTATTTATTTATTTGATGGGAATGTGTGAGAGAGCACTAGCCAGGGGAAGAGGGAGAGGGAGAAGCAGGCTCTCCCCACTGGGCACGGAGACTGATGCAGGGCTCAGTGGGGATCATGACCCAAGCCAAAGGCAGATGCCCAACTGAATGAACCACTCAGGTGCCCTATTTTTTTTTTTAAAGATTTTATTTATTTATTTTAGAGAGAGAGATTGAGAATGAGTGGAGAAGAGGAGCAGAGGGAAAGCAGACTCCCTGTGGGGCAGGTAGCCTGACTAGGATTATGACCTGAGCTGAAGGCAGACGCTTATCCAACTGAATCACTCAGGTGTCCCATACTTAGATCTTATAACAAAGAAACTACTATAAAATGTTTGCTACAAGAATTATATACTTAATTTTCCTGATACTATATACTATAATATAGCCTCTATTATTCTCCAATAACAGATAAGAAAATTAAAGTGTAAAGAGGTCAAATGACCCAAACAAGGTAACACAGTTTAACTAGCAGAACTCAGATTTTAATTTAATGACTATTCTAAAAACAACAGTTGAAAAATGTACCTTGGCTCCTTTCTTATAGCTCATACTACTCACTCCCCTCACAGCTTTCTATGTCCTGGCCATAATCTCCTTTCTGTTTTCCCATAGCTTCATGCACCCCTTCACCCCAGGGATTCTGTATAGATATTTAGATTGTGTGATATTTAAAGAGCTGGCTTTTTTTTTTTTTTAAGATTTTATTTATTCATGAGAGAGAGAGAGAGAGAGAGAGAGAGAGAGAGAGAGAGAGAGGCAGAGACACAGGCAGAGGGAGAAGCAGGCCCCATCCAGGGAGCCCGATGTGGGACTCGATCCTGGGACTCCAGGACCATGTGCCAGGCCGAAGGCAGGCACTAAACCACTGAGCCACCCAGGGATCCCAAGAGCTGGCTTTTTTTCAGTCCTCTTAGTCTCAGCAGGCCTGTCTTGACCACTTTAAATAGCATCCCTTTCTCTCTTTTTTAGTATTTTACATTCCAACAAACATGGTTCATTTCCTTCCTAGTGCTTTGCATTTTGTACCTTGCAAATTCTTAGACCTTATTACTTATTGTCTATCTTCCCCACCAGACGTGAGTTACATGAAAACTAGTCCACTTCTGTTTTGCTCACATTTGAGTGTTCACTATGCACTCAAAGCTACCAAGCATACAATAATGGTATCTGGACTTATGACAGGTATTTATGTGTATTTGTTGAATCGATGAACCACACTGCTTAGGTGACCTTGGGCAAATCACTTAAACTCTCTGGGTTTCAGTTTTCTACAAGGATAAATTACTTACTACATCTAAAATTCTAAAAATATATTTTAGCACCTTTATTTGAAAACAGAATACTAAAAAAAAAAAAAAAAAAGAAAACAGAATACTAGGGATCCCTGGGTGGCGCAGTGGTTTGGCACCTGCCTTTGGCCCAGGGCGCGATCCTGGAGACCCGGGATCGAATCCCATGTCGGGCTTCCGATGCATGGAGCCTGCTTCTCCCTCTGCCTGTGTCTCTGCCTCTCTCTCTCTCTCTGTGACTATCATAAATAAATAAAAATTAAAAAAAAAAAAGAAAAGAAAACAGAATACTACTGATTACAGAAAATTTTATAAATATAGATTTCTGCTATTCTCAGTATCTTAGTATCTAGAGACAGCTGTGAGCATAGTGATAAATGTACTATAAGTTTTCTTTTTATTTAACTATACAATATATAATTCCTAAGATTTTTTCCTACTATATATTATGCCCATCCCATTACCTGGGATATAAAAACTATATTAAAAAGCAAAAATCAGGGATGCCTGGGTAGCTCAGTGGTGATTGTCTGCCTTTGGCTCAGGGTGTGATCCTGGAATCCCGGGATCGAGTCCCACATCAGGCTCCCTGCATGGAGCCTGCTTCTCCCTCTGCCTGTGTCTCTGCCCCTCTCTGTGTGTGTGTCTCTCATGAGTAAATGAATAAAATATTAAAAAAAAAAAAAAAAAGGCAAAAATCAAGTGGTACCTGGCTTGGTCAGTAGAGCATGTGACTCTCGATCACAGGGTCACAAGTTTGAGCCCCATGCTAGGCCTAGATTACTTTTTAAAAAAATTAAAATCTTAAAAGCAAAAATCAAGCTGCTATCCCAACATATAGTTCAACTCAGGTCATACTGCCTCTCAGTATTTAACAAAGTAAAAAAAAAAAAAAAAAAAAAAAAAATCACAAAAATAATTATCTTTTTGGTGACCATGGTAATGGCAATTTATTAGCAAGCCCTGAATATAAAATAATGAACAAAATAATAAACTGCTGGAACATGATCTTGAAGTCAATAACTACTTGCCAGTAAACAAACTTACCGTATCCATCTGAGTACAATATGCTTTCCAATGCCTACATAGATAGAAATTGTGTCTTAGCTGACATTAACATGTATTTTTTTTTTGGAAATTACCAATTTATAGAAATAAGATTATAAGAGGCAGTAGAGCCTAACATTAAGAGTATGGGCTCTAGGCTGCCTGAGTTTGAATTCCAATTCCATGACCTACAAGCTATATATGTGGGAAAGTTAATTTATTAATTATATTATTATTAACTTTTACTGATTTATGGCCTAATTCAATTCCTTATTTATAAAAGGGGTATAATGTAAGAACCTATGCCAGAGGTTTTTTTTAAATTCTTTATTTAAATTCAATTTAGTTAACATATACTGTATTATTAGTTACTGGGGTAGAATTTAGTGATTCATCAGTTGCACATAACACCCAGTGCCCTTCTTACCGCTCATCACCCAGTTACCCCATCCTCCTACTCATTTCTCCTCTAGCAACCCTCAATATGTTTCCTAGAGTTCAGTGTCTCTTATGGTTTGCCTATTTTCATCTCATTTTATTTTTCTCAAAGGGTTGTTTTTTTAAATTAAATAAATTAACACATCAATGAGAAAAACTATGAAAACTGCTCTCAAGGGTTTCCAGTAGACCAAAATTATTGGATAAACAAAGCTATACATTTATCAGGAAAACATATGAAAGAGTAAAAACTGGTTTTGCTACTGCAAATTTTCAAACAAGGCCAACAACTATGAAAATATTTCAAGATATAATTCAGAAATTTAAGCATTCAAGATGTGTGGTTATTGTAAATACCAATTTCTCTAAGAAAAAACCTAAGGCTGCACCATTCAATATGGTACCACTAGCTACATATGGGTATTTAAATTTAAATTAATTAAAATAAAATAAAATTTAAAGATTTAATTCCTTACTTGCACTAGCTACATTTCAAGGGCTTAGTAGCTACATGCAACTATTGTCTCCCATACTGGAGAACACAGATACAGATCATGGACATCATCACAGAAATTCTATTGGACAGCACTAATCTCAGTCTAGCTACATAATATGATTATGCTGAGTACATTCAATTATTCAGTAACTGTAAAGATTAGGCAACAAGGTTAAAAGGCACAACTATTAAGGAAATACTTTCAAGAGTAAAACTCATGGGCACCTGGGTGGCTCAGTGGTTGAGCATCTGCCTTTGGCTCAGGTCATAATACTAGGGTCCTGAGATCAAGTCCCGCACTGGGCTCCCCACAGGGAGCCTGCTTCTCCCTCTGCCTGTGTCTCTGTGTTTTATGAGTAAATAAATAAAACCTTTAAAACAATGACAACAAAAAAAAGTAAAACTCAAATGCAATCATTAAGATGTGATTATTTGAAGTCTCTTGGGTAAAACTGCTAAATAAATAGAAGCTACCCACCAAAGATAACCAAAAATTCTAACATGTCTAATTGTATGGAAAATTCATTCTTAAATTTAAAAAGTTAACTTCCATCATTTTACCTCTGTTCTAAGATCAGTTTTCTAAAGGAGGAGGTGGCACAGGAATGCGGCAAAGTTCAAGTGTGGAATTCATTTGTTGAGACTTAAATATTTTCCAGCTCTATAAAAAATAAAAATTAAAAACTGTGAAATGCTGTGATAATAATCTTAAGAATGTAATAAAAAGAACTTCAATAAAACATTTATACCACAATTTATCTATTTTTAAAAAATAATTAGGTATTAAAAAATTTCTATAATAACCAGCATATATTTGTCTACCATTATCAAACCCGATTTAAAAAACATTTGGAGAAAGGAAGCCTCAGTTCTGGTTTCAAATTTCCCACTAAAAAAAAAAAAAAAAACAAATTTCCCACTAATTATCTGTAAGACCTTGAGTAGGTAACTTAAATATTCTGGAGCTTCACCTGAATAATCTATAAAATTAAGTCCTTATCAGTCAAAAATTCTATGAATCCAACTTTTCGAACATGTTACAGTGATGTCATTCTCATACACACACATGCAAACAATCATTAAAATTTCAATATGCAGTATAACATCAAGCTTAAATAAGAAGTATCAATGGCTATAAAATCCTTTTGGATGAGGTCCACAGAACTGAAAATTTTATCACTTTTAAAAAGAACACAGAAAATGCTATTCCTTGAATTTTTGGTACAAAACGTATTAAAAGCTTTTTTGATCAGAGAGAATTCTTTTCAATTTGTTAAAAGTATCCTGTCCTCATAAAGTGAAAAATATTTTCAAGTAGTTGTTGACCACATTATGCTCTACCACTTTGATTCAAAACTGTATCACAACTTTAAAATCTAAAACCCCCCAAAATTAACATCTTAAGATATTTTCATTAACAAAATGTGATTTTAAAATACAAATAATACAACAAAATTCTCTTGGAGTTAAGTTATATCATTATTGCAAGGTCTCTAATGTTCTTCAAACTGAAGATGTCTTAGGGCCTCCTAATACAACCACAGCAACTGACTTTTTTGCTCTAAGCTACTATCACATGAGATCTTCATTTCATAAGTTCTGCAGTGGGTGAAAAAACTTGAAGAGGACTAATAGAATACTTCTGGAAAGATACATAAGGAGCTGGTCATACTTTGGAAAGGGACATCTGACATCAATGAACTCACTCTCTTTTTAATTTTATTTTTAAGTAATCTCTACACCCAACATGGGGCTCAAGCTCACAACCCTGAAGATCAAGAGTCGCATGCTCTACCAACTGAGCCAGCCAGGTGCCCCAAAGAAATTCTCTCTTTGTACCTTGTCAGATTTCGAAGCACTGTAAGTAAGCAGACTCGAAAGCTCTACTGGGAATCTCTGTAGAGGTGAGTCTCCAACAATCTTTCATGGTTACCAAAACAGATACTCACTAGGTTCTCAATTTAAGAAAGAAAGAAAGAAAAAATCCCAACAGGGCAAAGGATACGAACAGTTCTATTAAACTTTAACACATGAACTCCTGATAAACTGGAAGAAAGAAGTCATCTGAGCAACAGAAAGAATATGGGAACCTTGTCAGGAAGGTACCACTGTCCGGAGACTATGGTTTTTTTCATACGTAAGGTCTGGCATGCAATAAAAAATTCCTAAATATGCTGAGTGTCAAATATATGACCAATAATGAAGAGAAAACTAGAAAGAGTCAGATCCACAAATGATCCAGTAAGAGAGTTCACACACAAGGACAATAATTTTAAATAATTCTGAGTAACATACTAAAGAAACCAGAGGAAAAAATGGACAAAATTGGTAAAATGGAAAATTTCACCAATGAATTATGATCTATAAAAATAATTAAATGTACATTCTAGAACTGAAAAATACAATATATGAAATTAAGATTTCAGTATTTTGGTTATGGCAAATTGGACACAGCAGACTATAGGATTATAGCAGACTATAGGAAAGAGTTGGAGAAGTTTAAGAGAAATGGAAGACATGCTCAAAATGTCTAATATATATGTAACCAAGGTCCCAGACAAGAGAAAGAGATATAAGCAATATTCAATGAGAGAATAACAGAGTTTTAACAAAACTGACAAAAGAAATCAATTCAGAGATTCAAGATAATCTGCCAACTCCAAGAAGAATATACTCAAAGAAAACCATACCTGAGATATTGTAATCAAGTTATCAAAGGAAGGAGTAAAGGAAGAGAAAATTCATAAAAAAAAAATCAGGGGACCTTCAAAGAAACAGTATGACTGACAGCAAATTTCTCAACAGAAACAAAAGAAGCCAGGACATAACAGAATGACAGTTAAAAGGACAAAAGAATGTAACTGCCAATCTAGAATATAGTAACTATTCTCTGAATATCCAGCAAAACATCCTTTAAAAACGTAGGTGGAGATTTGGGGGAAGATAGCAGAACAGAGAGCACCAGGAATCTATCAACATCTAGACAACACTTATACTTGCAGAATCTGTTTTTGGAATTCTGAAGTCTATTGAATGCTTGCAACTTCCATGGAAAGACTTGTGGATTTTAATTTTGTGACTAATTTTGATCAGCTCAGCACAGCAACAGCTGCCCATTCCCTACGCCAAACCACAGGGCAAGCAGCAGAGCACATGTTCCTAAACCAGGTTGCAGGAGCCAGAGAGGGCAAATAGGACTCTGTCCAATATCAGAGATGTGTGCTCTGATCGCTAACTGCTGCTTCTGATCATGGAGGTACAGAAAAAGAGATGCCAACCACTGCTGTTCCATCTCCCCTCACTGTTGCAAGCCTCACCCCTCCCACTGAAGTGATTTCCAGGGGATTTGATGGGCCTGTGCCCATCTTCCCCCTCCATTTTTCTTTTTCTCCTTTTGGAAGCCAGACACTGAAGACTAAAACAAAAGAACAAAAACAACTGCATATGCAGGGAAAAATAGAAAGTGACCATGCATGCCCAGCATATGCACAGAAAAAGACTGCAGTTTACATCCTAGGCTGACCCTTGATACAGAGACAGCTTGTAACAAGAATCAAAGTGAAAACAAAAACAACAGCAAACCTAGGGAAGGGCAAAAATCTGATTTCCAGAATTCCATATTGTTATATTCAAATGTCCAGCATTCAACAACAAAAATCAAAAAGTATATGAAGAAAAAGGAAAATGTAATCCATTCAAAGGAAAAAGAAATTAACAGAAACCATCCCTGAAAAAGATCTGGTGCCAGATATATTAGACATAAACTTTAAAACAACTGTCTTAAAGATATTTAAGGAAATAAAGGAGTATGTGGAGAAAGTCAAGAAAATGAGGTATGAACAAAATGGAAATATAAAGAGAAAAACTAAAACAAAACTGAACAGAAATTCTGAAGCTGAAAAATACAATAACGGAAACGAAAAATTAACTACTGGGACTCAAAAGCAGACTTGAGTGAGAGGAAGAAATGAAGCAAACTTTAAGAACAATGAAAATTATCATGTATGATGGAGCCAGAGTGTATTATGCTAAGTGAAATAAGCCAGAGAAAGACAAATACCACATGATCTCACTCAGAAGTGGAATTTAAGTAAGAAAACAGATGAACATATGGGAAGGGGAAAAGAAAAAAAGGAGAAGAGAGAGGGAAACAAACCATAAGAGATTCTTAACGACAGAAAACAAACTGATGGTTTGGAAGGAGGTGGGTGGAGGATCAGCTAGATGGTTGATGGGTATTAAACAGGGCACTTGTAACAAGCACTGGGTGTTGTATATAAGTGAAAAATCACTGAATTCTACTCCTGAAACCAATATTGCACTGTATGTTAAATAAAATTTAAATATAAATAAAAATAAAAATAAATAAATAAATAAATAACTATTTTAAAAATATGGGAAGCCCAGGTGGCTCTGCTGGTCGGACTCTTGCTCTTAGCTAGGTCTTGATCCCAGGGTCATGAGTTCAAGCGCTATGTGGGGCATGGAGCCTCATTAAAAATAAAATAAAGTAAAGTAAAATAAAATAAAAATTATCATGTATGAAAAACACAAAAAGACTGAAAAAAGTGAACAGAGCTTAAGAGACCCATCTGCTAACAAGTGGACCAAAATATGCATTGTCAAAGTTCCCGAAGGAAAAAAAGAAAGAGTAATAGAAACTAAATTTCCTCTCTTCCCTGAAGTAATCAAAAAAGGGATGAAAAGATTAGAAAACATAGGTTTTCAAGACACTGGGCACAGATAATGAAGAACAATGAAATTGCCCAATTTCCTTCCATGAGAGAGTTTCCAGGCTGCAGCAAGGAAGGGAAAAGCAGGTAGAACCGTGAGTTAAAGAGGCAGAGGATGAGAATCCAGACAGACCAAGATATTACTGAGTTTGCAGGACAGAGTAAGAAAGGAAAGAGCAGCACAAAGAACTCTGGAGATCTGTTGAAGGTTCTCCTCTTGTAGTCAGAAAAGTGATCAGCATATCTGTGTGACAGCCAGGGAAAGGGAAGAAGCCAGGGAAAGAAATGCCTAAAGAATTAGAAGCAGCAGTGCCTAAAATTCATGCAGGGCTGGAAATGGCACTATTCTCACAAACCAGATTAAAAATCAGGTAAAATACATCTTAAGAGGTTCCTTTCTAAGTAATGGGGAATAAGTAGCTCTTTATTGAACACAGTTCCAGTACTTAATAAATTTTATAATCAAAATGGAAAAATCAAACTGTTTTCCAATAATTTGACATCCCAGAGTGCTCAAAAATATTTATAGCAATACAAAAATATTCAGAATACCCCAAAGTAAAACTCATAGTATCAATCATCCAATAAAACACAAAGAAAAAGGAAACAAGATCTAAAATGAAGAGAAAAATCAATCAAAACTGAGCCCAAATTAAGTGATATTACAACAAAGACTCTAAAACAGTAATTATAAATAATATTCAAACCATTAAGCAGGATTATAGAAGATGATTTTAAAAAGGCTTAAACCAAAATTTTAGAAACAAAAGTTGTAACATGAGATAAAAATTACACTGAATGGGGAAAATGGCACATTAGACACTGCAAAAAGAAAAAAATATTAGTGAACTTGAAGACACAGCAACAGAAACCAGTCAAAATGAAACACAGGGAAAAGAGAATTAAAACAAAGCACCAGTAAGTTATGGGACATTTTCAAGCAGCCTATAATATGTGTAACTGGATTCCTCAAAGGAGAAAAGATAGAAGAGAGGACTAAAAAAATTTTTTTGAAGAACATGGTGAAAAAAATTCCTAAATTAGATGAAAACTATTACCCTACAGTTCCAAGAAGTTCGATGAAACCCAAGCACAAGACATATGAAGAAAACTGCAACAAAGCATGTTAAAATTAAACTGCTCAAAACTGGGACATCTGGGTGGTTCAGCAGTTGAGCAACTACCTTCAGCTCAGGGTGTGATTCTGGAGTCCTGGGGATCCAGTCCCACATAAGACTCCCTGCATGGAACCTGCTTCTCTGTCTGCCTGTGTCTCTGCCTCTCTGTATGTCTCTCATGAATAAATAGATAAAATCTTAAAATAAATAAAGTACTAAAAGAAAAAAATACCTATCAACCAAGAATTCTATAAAGCAAAAATATTCCTCAAAAACAAAGGCAAAGGACAGACTTTTAGACACATAAAAGTGCTATAAAAAATGCCCTTTGAAATCAAGAAAAAAAAAGGCCCTTTAAAGAAAGCCCTTTGGAGAGAAGGAAACCAAATAGAAATATGGATTTATACAAAGGATTGAAGAGAATCATAAACAGTAATTACAAAGATAAACACATGATTTTTATTAATTTCTTATTTTCTACAGATATTAAGAGAAATAAAGGAATCTTATAAAACACTTTATGCCAATACACTTAACAATTTAGTTGACATGGACAATTTTTTTTTTTAATTCATTTGAGAGAGAGAAAGAAACAGAGACAGGTGGAGGAAGATGCAGAGGGAGAGTGAGAAGCAGATTTTGTGCTGAGCTGGGAGCTCTAGGTGGGGCTCCATCCCAAGACATGGAGATTATAACCTGAGCCAAAGGCAGACTCTTAATTATCTGAGCCACCCAGGAACCCCAACATGGACAAATTTCTTGAAAGAAACATTTTATCAAAACTTCCTCGAGAAGAAATAAATAATAAAATGTGAATATTTCTCTTTAAAAATGTAATTTGCAATTAAAAAACCTCCCTGCCCCTGTCAAATGTAAGACCAGACTCCTTCTGTGTTACAGGTAGACAGGGATGGTTGAAAGCTGAGGGAAAGCATGAACACTGAGGAAATCTCTCTGAGAACTAAATCCTCACCCTAACACAAAGCAAACCAACCTACCATTAGAAAACTTTGAAGTGTGAAGTACAGCGAAGGTAATGATAGTAGCAACACACCCAAACCCAGCTCAACTCCCGAGTAGGCTGTCTAAACCATCCCTCCTTCTCACCCCCCACACTAATGGCCAGACAGAAATGTGCTCATTTTTTGGCATAAATACAACTTAGTCATCTCTACCGTTCTACACAAAATATCTGGCATTCAAGAAAAAATTTCAAGACACAAAAACAACCACCTTCAGCCAAGATATAAAGCAATCAACAGGACCAGGCTAAGAAATAACCCACATTTCAGAATTACCAGAAAGGCACACTTCAGTATAACTATATTATATTAAAGACTCTAGGGCAGCCCGGGTGGCTCAGCGGTTTAGCGCCGCCTCCAGCCCAGGGCCTGATCCTGGAGACCCCGGAGTAAGTCCCACATCAGGCCTCCTGCATGGGCCTGCTTCTCCCTCTGCCTGTGTCTCTGCCTCTCTCTCTCTCAATCTGTGTCTCTCATAAATAAATAAATAAAATCTTAAAAAAAAAATAAAGAGTCTATTAAAAAGTTGGACAACAAGCACGAGTAGGTAATTACAATACAGTAAATGGAAACTACAAGAAAAAAATCAAATGGAAATGCTAGAGGGGAAAAACAACAATAACAACAAGCCAAATAATTCCTTTTCCAAGCTTATCAGATTTCAACAGTTTAGGAAGGAATCAATAAACTTTAAAAAGTCAAAAGAAATTATTAAGCTTGAAACACAAAGAGAAATAAAGGAGTACAGAAATATTTACAGATCATCCAAGAGCTGTGGGGCAGTATCAAATTGTTTAAAATAGTTTTATTTGAAGTCTCAGCAAGAGAAGAGAGAATATAGGATAAAAAACACTAAAGAAAAAAAAAAAACACTAAAGAAAATGGCTGGGAATTTTTGAAAGACATCAAACCACAGATCCAAGTAGCTCAGAGAATTCTAAGCAGGATGAATACCCTCCCATTGAAACAAACCACCACCTAGATACATTACTAAAATCAAAAGACAATGAGATGTGAGGCAGTCAATGCAGTATGTGAGACAGTCAATGCAGTATTTGCAAGGGAGATAGTTCCAACCCATTTCCACACATCTTAATCCTTCAGCCAAAGTATAAAAGTATTTAGAAGTTAGTTACTAAAGAACTGTACTGGAGAGTACTTTTTAGAAAGGGTCACTGAAATGTCATGTGTCATATCCTTCCCCAAGGAGTAAATACAGGCGACAGTACTACCTCTTGAACCATGTTCAAAAAAGAAGGAACTTCAGAGCTATTACTCAGAGATCTTGATATATGTCGCCAGCAGCTGGAAGGATACATTAGACTGGTGCAACTCACATTTAAGAAATCTAAAGGGCAAGAAATGGGCTTGCCAATGACTCCAGGATGTCAGAGTGAAAAGGGCTTACTGATATGCTGGAATGAGCACTCCCAGTGTGTCCATGAAGACTGCAAAAATGCTAACCATGGATCAGAGATGGGTTATGTGAAAGAGAGAGAGAACACTGTGAGAGAGGCTGACCACAGAAAGAAGCTAGAGGCTCCTTTGAATACACAGGAGCCAAAGAAAGTAAAAAAGCATCAACTGCAGAAGAGATGTATTTCCTTTCAACAAGTAAGATATAGGACAGAGACCTCTAGTGATCAGGAAGAATTTCTGAAATATCAACAAAATTACATGAAAAATGAAAAAGCCATATGGAAAAAAAGAGTAAACAGAACCATCCCTGAAAAATCCCAAATATTAGACTTACTCAGCAAAGATTTTATAAATCACCTCGTTCAAATACATTCGAAGATAAAAGAACCATATCTAAGGAACTAAATGAAAGTAAAAGAATGATCTCTCTCCAATTAGACAACATAGAGATCATTTTTAATAAAAAAAACAAATCTGAAGTTGAAAAGTACAATAGCTGAAACAAATGAATCTCTAGAGGGGCACATTAGATTTGAGCTGGCAGATAAAAGAATCAGTGAACTTGAAGATAAATCATTTGGGATTATCTAATCTGAGGAACACACACACAAAAAAAAGAATGGAGTAAAATGAATAGAGGCCTACAGATTCGTGGGATAGCATCGCACTTACACAAAAGCACAATGGGGCTCCCAAACAGAGAAGAAAGGGACAGAAATAGTAGTCGAAGAATTAAAGGCCTAAAATTTCCCAAATTTGATGAAAAAGATTAACCTACACATCTTAAGAATCTCAACAAATTCCTGCATGGATGAACTCAGTAAGATCCACATCTTGACACACAACAAACTACTGAAAATGATTTTGAGTATCTGCTGTCTAATTTGAATGTATGGGGGGATCCCTGGGTGGCTCAGCGGTTTAGCACCTGCCTTTGGCCCAGGGCATGATCCTGGAGACCTGGGATCGAGTCCTATGTGGGCTCCCTGCATGGAGCCTACTTCTGCCTCTGCCTGTGTCTCTGCCTCCCTCTCTCTCTCTGTGCCTCTCATGAATAAATAAATAAAATCTTTAAAAAATAATAATAATTTGAATGTATGGTTGAAGGTTTTTGGGTTTTTTTTGTTTATTTTTTGTCTTTTTTTTTTTTTTAAACAAATTAGATCTTACTAGACAGCTCCAGGAAACAACTTCAGATTTCATAGAAGGAGATATGTTAATGATATGAGATCTGGTCTCAGAAATGAGAGGCAAAAGTGCAAAGAATATAGTAGAGAAAGAATATGAAAACTTAAATTAATGGCTTTATATGTGGGGGGTTATTTGGGCAAAACATAATCAAGATAATATACAGGTAACTAATTTTTCTGTTTACCTCCAATCTCTTTCCCAGTCTTGTTACGTTTCCACTTCCAGAAAACAGCAAGTAATTTATTCCAAAGGAGAATGAATAAAATACTAAATCCTTCAGAAATAGTCTGATATAATTTCATCACATAGGATTTTTCTCTACATGTAACATAGATTATATAATATAAATATGAGACCTTTTAAAAAGACGTAACCATAATATTACATCTAAGAAATTTTAAAATAATTCCTTAATCAGTATACAAAAAAGACTGAATGATGTCTCCTAAATTTCTTTTAATCTATAGGTGTGTGTATGTGTATCTTGTAAATTATTTGTTGAAGAAAGTTATTTACCATTTTCCACAAATCTGGATTTTGCTGACTGCACCCTTATGATGATTTAATATATTCTGCTGCCTTCTGTCATCCTTTTTTTTTTTTTAAAGATTTTATTATTTATTTGAAAGAGAGAGAGAGAGAGAGCAAGGGAAGCAGCAGAGGGAGAGAAAGAAGCAGACTCCTGGCTGAGCAAGGAGCCTGATAAAGGGCTCAATCTCAGGACCCTGGGGGATCATGACCTGAGCTAAAGGCAGACACACTTAACTGACTGAGCCACTCAGGTGTCCCTACCTTCTGTAGTTCTTATAAAATTGTGGTTGGATAAAGCAGTTTGACCAGATCAGGTTTATTTTTCTAGGGGAAGACTGTTCATATTGCATGCTTCTGTCTGAAGGTTCATAACGTCTGGTTGTCATGCAGCTGCTGGTGATCAATGCTTAAGGATTTTTAGGGATTACCAAGTAGTTATAATTAATTAACTAATCCTATTATTCTTTCTTCATTTAATTAGTTTATTCATTTATGGAATACTTCTATAAAGAGAAACTTCTCCTCTAGTATTTGATTACTTTGTAATAGCATTTTTATAGGAAAAATGGGATAAATGCTTAACTTTTTTCCCTTTATTCACCAGTTTCCAAAATGATTTGGCTAGCTAGCATCCTCTACTAGTAGTGAATTAGTTTTGCTTTAAGTATCATTATAAACTCATGGGCTAAATATACTGGATATATTTCAACCCACTATAATTACTATTCTTACTAATTCTCAAATTGTCCCATCTTTGCCCGTGGAAGGTTTTCCATGCTTGGCTCCTATGAAGGCAACAGTTAACCCAGCAAGTCAGGGTTGTTCAAACTTTGCACATTCCCAAGAAGGGTCTGTTATTGTGCCATTGGTTAGTGTATTACTTTCCTAGGGCTGCCACACAGTACCATAACACATAAACTGCACATTGTACAACAGCAGAAATTTATTATCTCACAGTTCTGATGGGCTAGAAACCTAAAATCAAGATATTAGCAGGACCATACTTCCTCTGAATCTTGCAGAGAATCCTTCCTTGCCTTTTCAAGTTTTGGAGTTGCCAGCAATTCTTGGTATTCCTTGGCTTGTAGACTCATTACTCCAACTGCTACCTCAGTTGTCACATGGCTTTCTTCTTACTGTGCCTGTGTCTCCTCTTTTTGTAAGGACACCAGTCATATTCGATTAAAGGTCCAGCCTCCTCCACTATGATTTCATCTTATCTAATTACATTTGCAATGACCCTATTTCCAAATAGGGTCAAATTCTGAGGGAATGGGGGTCAGGACTTTAACATTAATTTTTTTGGGCAATGCATTCAACTCCTAATAGCTGGCTCCTGGAAAATGAGCTCTTGAAACATTCTGATAAAAGCGTTTTGCATTCTTGGGGCCTTGAATCAAACTGTACTAGTCTGTTTAGGTAGTCTGTATAAACAATGTGACTATGGTAAAATCAGCTTTCCTTTAGGAAATCTGAAACTTCAGTAACTATGGTCTGTATGACTGACCCCTCAATAAAAACCCTGGACGTCTAGGCTCAAGAGATCTTCCCTAGCGGACATCTTACACATGTCACAACTCATCACTGGAGGAATTAAGCACATCCTATTCAACTCCACAGGGAGAGGACTCTTGCAAGCTTGCACCTGGTTTCCTCCAGATTTCACCTTTTGCTTTTCCTTTTGATGATATTTATCATTTCACTGTAATAAAGTATAACTGAATATAATGACTTATTAGTGATTCTAACAAATCATGAAACTTGGGAGAGGTCATGGGAGCCCCAACACAGCTCCAAAGCCCTTTTGACATAAACCTAGCAAATGATGATAGACATCTAACTTCCTGATAAGCCAAGAAGTTCCGGGCTCATCCTGCACAGTTTTTGCCCTAGACTTAGGATCAAACATTTCTCCAAAAAACCCTTGTTCCTTTCAGCAGGAAATAATACTTAGAGACTATATTCTGGATGCTAAAGATGGGCATACTTTAAATACAATTTATTCCAGGAAATTACACTGAGTTTTAGAATAAATTTTTCAAATACCAAATAAATGTTTAAAGTAGTTGGTATTTAAAGAGTCCAAGAAAGCAGTAGCATCTGGGTTTGGCAGCATTCTTAGCTCTAAATAATTCTCTTCTTTACCTAGTTAACTGACAAAGTTCAGAAGAAGCTCTTCCTGAAGGCAAAAAATATTTGAGTTAATCATTTTAAGAGAGAGGCAAGAGGAGAGGGAAAGAGAATCTTAAGCAGGCTGTACGTCCAGCATGGGAGCCTAACACAGAACTCAATCTCACAACCCTGAGATCATGACCCGAGCTGAAATCAAGAGTTAGATGCTTAACAGACTGAGCCACTCAGGTGCCTCTTCAATAAATCATTTTAAACTATAATCTAGAACTACAATTAAGAAAAAGAGTAAGCAGGAAATTGAGTAAAAAGGGATGGAGTAGGCGTGAGCATCTAAGTGCCTAAATATTTCTTCCCTTCTTCTTATTGTAACCATTATTCCTTTTTATTTTTTTTTTAAGATTTTATTTATTTATTCATGAAAGGCACAGAGAGAGAGAAGCAGAGACACAGGCAGAGGGAGAAGCAGGCTCCATGCAGGGAGCCCAACATGGGATTCGATCCAAGGTCCCCAGGATCATGCCCTGGGTTGAAGGCGGCGCTAAACTGTTGGGCCACTGGGGCTGCCCCGTTATTCCTTTTTAAATAGTACTAGAAAACAGATGTACTATTTCTAATTTTAAATACAATCTAATGTATTACAAAGGAGCTTATCTTTAAAATTTAGATTTACAAATTAAGAAAACAGCTAGTCACATCTGTCAATCTTTTTCTTTCTTTATAGTATTATGCTTTTTGTTTTTTAATGAACTCCTTCCCGATGCTAAGGTTAAAAACATACCCACCTATATTTTCTCCATAAAGATTTTGTATTATTAGTGGTATTATTAGCTGATACTTATGTGGCATTTATTAGATGTGGCACACTATTCTAAACATATTTATTTTTTTAAGATTTTATTTGAGGTAGGAGATTTTATTTTGAAGTAATCTCTACATTCAACATGAGGCTCAAACTCACAACCCTGAGATCAAGAGTCACATGCCGGGCTTGCTTTGGCAGCACATATACTAAAAGTGGAACAATACAGAGATTAGCATGGCCCCTGTGCAAGGATGACATGCAAATTCGTGAAGCGTTCCATATTTTTAAACATAATTTCATGGTGAAAATAGACTTTTAAAGAAAAAAAGTCACATGCCCTATTGGAGCATGGAGAGGTAGCAAAAGAATCCCGAGCAGACTCTGTGCTGAGTGCAGAGCCTAACATGGGGCTCAATCCCATGACCCTGAGATTATGACCAGAGCCAGAGTCAGTCACTTAAACAACTAACCCACTCAGGAGCCCTGAGAGTCACTGCTTAGAATAAAGCTATGCTGTCTTCTGTAGATGATTATACTACTGTTGAGAAAGAGTTCCTTGCTTGGCTTTTGGGTTCTGATAGAGAAACATAGGGCACCAAAATGACTATGTGACCTGATCAACTCTTAACTGGGTGTTCTAACCTACCAAGCCATAAAGCTGAATGTGCTAGCAGTGTTCCATCATTAAATGGAAGTGATACTGTACCAAATATTAGCTTTTCCTATCCTTTGGGCACATGAGATGATAGCTCTCTACCTTCTTTAAAGTCAGATGTGACCTCATGACTTGTTTGCCCAATGAGCAGAAATGATTCCTGTGGAAGTATTTAACTGCCAGTATGCAATCTCCTGTTTTTCCCTTGCCACTATGATAACAGAAGCAGAAAAAAACATAAAGATGCAATAACTAAGCATCTGCAGTTACCCAAACTTGCAACATTTTACAGGAGAAAAAACAATTTTTTTTTTAAATTTTAAGCCATTATTTGAAGATCAGGTATTATTAGCACTACATAAGTAGCTGATCCTGACTATAAAAGGTTATACATAAGGTTAGCGCAGGCCCTGAAAGCACAAATAAACCTTAAAAACAAATGGCTCAAACACCCATGGTACACACTTCTACTAAATGTCAACATTCCTTTAATCTAAGAATTTGCAGAGTTCCTCATGATCAAAGAAAGAAAAATTCACATGGCTCCAATATGAGATACCAGCATTACCCCTATATAGAGGTGGCCCTGCAACACAGGAGAAAAGGGAAATCCTCTCAGTAGGCAGATTTACAGGTGGTTGTATCTGATTGGTCATCATGCCTGAAAAGAATGATCAGAGGTACATATTTAAGAACTGGCTACAAAGAGGCTATCACTAGCATTTGCTCACTATGCTCATGAACAAAATGGTTCAATCGGTAGGAACAGAAATTATACCTTGGCTGAACACAGAAGTCTCTCATCAATGTTTACCTACAATTCCATGACATAGGCTATTTCATACCTCCATGCATTTTCTTAAGCTATTCTCTCCTCCCGAGAATGCCTTTCAACTACCCTCTAGCCTAACCATCTACTCTTAAGACTCAGATCAAAAGTCACTTCCTCTTTAAAGCCTTTCTTAACATACAATCTGGTATCCATTTGAAACCCTTTCTTCCTCCTTCATTCACAAATTCTCAACCTAGAGTCCACAAACCCCCTGGAACCTGTGCAATTGATGGGAAGAAAATTATATCATTCCTATTTATTTTTTAAGATATATTTATTTGTTTTAGAGGGAGAGTATGTGCGAGTGAGGGAGGGGCAGAGAGAAAGAATCTTCAAGCAGACTCCAATCTGAGCATGAATGCCAACATACGGCTTGATCTCACCACCAGAAGATCATGACCTGAGCTAAAACAGAGTCATGACGCTTAACCGACTGAGCCACATAGGCGCCCCATATCATTCTTTTGATTAATCTCTAACCAAAGTTTATCATTTAATTTGATTATAAATGTAAGCAAAAAATTCACAGTGTCTAGACATCAAAATATCATTTATACTCATTACTTCATGTCACAATATCTCTGGTTAAACAGCTTCTGCCCCATGCTGGAAAAAAAAAAAAAAAACTGTTTACAACAATAGTCTCTCTTCTTAAAAGCACACAAAACATCAAGAGTGATTCTTTTAGGACACCTCTTTCTCTAGCCTTTAGGGAAGGAAAACAGCCTTCATTCCTTCTCCTTAGGAAGCAGAGAACAACCGATTTCTTTCCACAGATATTGCTCTTTCAAAGCAATCGCCTCTCCCTATCCATCTTAAGCCTCTTGTAAATTGATGCAGTAGGCAGAAACACAGTGGTAACTAGTCCTAACAGAATACAGTACTTAATACTTTCAATTCCTAGACACCTGTGTACAGGTTGATTAGTCCTATTATTAAACCATAGCTTCTCCAGGGCAGGGAATATTCCTCAGTTGTGTTTGCATTTCCAGCTCCACCCAGCTTAGCACACAGCAATTAATTCAAGTTTATTGAATGAACAACTTAGCAGCAACAACTGAGCAATCAGCAGCTGACTCAGCAGAGAAGTATGGCAAAGACTACTAGTTCCCCCCAAATACGGATGCCTACCCCTACCCCCACAGATCTACCCTATATGCTCAACTATTTCTGAACCTCACTTATAGCCAAATATGCCCAAATCATTAAGTTCTGGTAAATACTGTGTGGGTAATTCTAGAAAGGTTTCTTAAAAGATGAGAAGAGTGCCCCTTTTGTTCTTTGCCTTTCTTCTTCCTTCCCTTTGCCTAGAACTTGGATGTGATGGCTGGGTAGCTAGTAACCATTCTGTGATGTTGAGAATGGAAGCCTAAAGTGCTAAAAATGGCATAAGGAAAAGAAAGGAGGAGCCTGCATACTTGACAACTCTATCCAGTTGCCCTAACAATCCTAGACTTCCAATTTCTGATTTTTACCCCACAAGACAAAGACATGAACTACTATCTTGTTTAAGCAATGGTTCTTTCTCTCTTTCTAGCAGCCAAACACAATTCCTCACTGCTAAGGTGAAAAAAGAGACTCCAGCAACAAATCTGTGGTCTAAGATGCCAACAGCCATCTCAGTTATGCTTCAATTTAATGATGATAACAAAATATAAGACATTTCCACTGAACAGAGTAGAGTAGGAAGCAAGACTAAACAAAAAACCTGTACTCTGTGAAGGTATGGCACCATTATAGTTCAGTTGGAGGGGTGTTTATAGTAGTTTGGTACAGTGACAAGATTTCATAATATAGTAATTTCTTGCCAATATTTGGGAGTTATGTTCTAGAAAAGTAATGTGACTTATAAAACTGTGACTGGCAAGACCAAATTACATGAAAATAAGAGGTTAGGAAAAAACATTTTGATGAAAGATGTTAAATCAGCTATTTAAAAGCTGTTCAGGGCATCCCTGGGTGGCGCAGCAGTTTAGCGCCTGCCTTTGGCCCAGGGCGCGATCCTGGAGACCCGGGATCGAATCCCACGTCGGGCTCCCGGTGCATGGAGCCTGCTTCTCCCTCTGCCTGTGTCTCTGCCTCTCTCTCTCTCTGTGTGACTATCATAAATAAATAAAAATTAAAAAATAAATAAAAAATAAATAAATAAAAGCTGTTCAAATTTTTAAAAAAAGTGACCTTTCTACAGAATAACCTCCTTCAAGTTTTAAGTTAATATTTATTGTTGTAAAAAAATATTTATTGTTGTATGTATAACAATCAAATAAGGTTGACTTCCCATATACTATACAGATTATCATAAATATTTTAAACCTGCCCTATGGGGCACCTGGGTGGCTCAGTAGTTGAGCGTCTGCCTTCGGCTCAGGTTGTGATTCTGGAGTCCTGGGCTTGAGTCCCGCATCGGGTTCCCTGCAGGAAGCCTGCTTCTCCCTCTCCTCTATTTTTGCCTCTCTGTCTCTCATGAATAAATAAATAAAATGTTTTAAAAAATAAATAAACCTGCCCTACCTAGCTTGCCATTTAACATCTTTTATACTAATGTTTTTATTTATAGTTATTAAGTCTCAGCAAAACTTTTCAAAAATTCTTAGTGATGTGTCATTTTTTTTTACTGTTTTTCATCCTTACATTAAGAAAATGGAAAATAATCTGAATGTATCCCCCCAAAATTTATATATTGAAATACTAACCCTCAAAGTAATGGTATTAGGAGGTGAGGCCTTTGGGAGGTGATTAAGTCTTGTGGGTAGAGCTCTCATAAGTGGGATGAGTACACTTAGAGGTACACTGATCTTGGACTTTCCAGCTTCCAGAACTGAGAAATAAATTGTTGTTTAAGCTGCCTAGTCTATCATACTTTGTTATAGCAGTCTAAACTGACAGAGACAAAGGTCTTTATCTTATCTTTATTTCTTCATCCCCCTGAATTTAGGCTAGCATTGTGAATTGCTTTGACCAACAGAATGTGATGGAAGGAACATTATGTAAGTTCCAAAGCCTAAGCTCCAAAGACCGCTTGTAGCCCTATAGCTTCCACCTTTACCTTCTGAGAATGCTACCCTGAAATTGCCATGTAAGGTTGCCAGACTGGCCTAGTAGAGAATGAGAAGTCACACTGAGAAGACTGAAGCACTTTAATGGACAGCTAGCACCAAGTGCAAACAAGTGAGTGAGGACATCTTGGATCTTCCAACTCAGTCAATTCTCTAGGCAGATTCAACTACATGAGAGAGCCAAGTGAAACCAACAGAGGAACTGCTCAGTCAACCTACATACAGATGATGAAAAATAATAAATCTCTTCTTCCTAAGTCATTAAGTTTTGGCATAGGGTGTTAGGCATCAATACTGAACAACCTTCCCCTAAAAAAACAAAAAACCAAAAAAAAAAAAAAAAAAACACCGAACTTTAAAATATTTAATAATTCCTTGAAGATGAGAAAAATCACTCAAGAATTTTTTTTATCTTTAATTCACCTATTGTAGTATCCCAGAAGTCATGCTGATTCCGATGTTTTATTCCACTATGATTTAAAAAATAAAATTAATGTATGAAAGTACAACGAGGAGCCATTTAAAGTATTTTGCATGAAATAAGTAATATGTGATAGGCATTTCGGAAAGAACACAGCAGAATGGCCGGGAGAGAAAAAAGACTGAGGCCATCATGACCCATAAGACTGTTGGCATGGTCCAAGTGAAAGGCCTAGAAAGAGGTTAGAGGCCGGAATTATCACTGCTGCTGCTGCCACTACCATTAAATTTACTATGTATTTATGATGCACTAAATACTATAATAAGAACCTTACTTATATTTGCTCATTTAATCTAATTACTCTAAATTTTTTTTTTTAATATATAAATAGACTCACAAGAAGTTCCCAAAATATGTGCCAGGACGTCCCAGGTACCCTTGGTCCAGTTTCTTCCAAGGGTAACATCTTGCCCTATGGTAAAATACCGAGACCCAAGAAATTCACATTGGCACAGTCTACAGAGGTTATTCATGTATCAACAGTTATATAAGCGCTCATTTGTCTGTGTACTTCTATACAATTTTATGACATGTATATTTGTGTAACTACTGCCACAATCAAAATACAGAACTGTTCTAACAAAAGGCTCCATTCCCCCTGATTCTTCACCCCTGGCAATAATTAATCTGCTCTTCATCTCTATAATTCTGTTATTTTCAGAACATTATATAAATGGAATCATACCGTATGGAACCTCTTGAGAGTAGCTTTTTTTTTTTTTACTTGAGACTCTTCTAAGATGTTGCATGTATCAATAGTTCAATCTTTTTTATTGCTGCATAGTGGTCCATGATGTAAATGTGCCAGTTTGTTTAACCATTCATTTACTGAAGAATATCTGAGTTGTTTCCAGTTTGGGGCTGTTAGGAATTAAGCTGCTATGAGCATTCATATACAGGTTTTTTTTTTTTAAGATTTATTTATTCATGAGAGACAGAGAGAGAGAGAGAAAGAGAGACAGACAGACACAGGTAGAGGGAGAAGCAGGCTCCATGCAGGGAGCCCGATGTGGGACTCGATCCTGGGTCTCCAGGATCCGGCCCTGGGCTGAAGGCGGCGCTAAACCGCTGAGCCACCCGGGCTGTCCTCATATACAGGTTTTTATGTGAATATAAGTTTCAATTTATCTGGAATAAATGCCTAAGAATGCAACTGCGCAGTTGTACAACTCTGTTTTTAATGATAAAGAAACTGAGGCTGCAAATGTGGAGCTGGAATTCTCATCTAGATAGTGTACTTCTGGGATCCCTGGGTGGCACAGCGGTTTAGCGCCTGCCTTTGGCCCAGGGCGCGATCCTGGAGACCTGGGATCGAATCCCACGTCGGGCTCCCGGTGCATGGAGCCTGCTTCTCCCTCTGCCTATGTCTCTGCCTCTCTCTCTCTCTCTGTGACTATCATAAATAAATAAAAATTTAAAAAAAAATAGATAGTGTACTTCTAAGTCCTAACTCTTCACGTTCCTTCTAGAGGTTGTAGAAATTAAGAGAAATAAGTGGAATTTAAAAAGTAGTAAGAGAATAAACTCAACAGAACCTATCATTGCTGAGATGAGGAGTATATGAGAAAAGCATCAAAGATAATACCAGGTTCCAGCTTCAGCACATTAGATGATAGAAGATAAAATATGAATTCACTTTTAGATATACTATATTTGAGGGACCTGCAGGTCGTCCTCATCTAGCAGGCAATTAGATTTACAGAACAGGAACCAGAGATCAAGAAAAACTCTGGATTAAAGACATAGATTTAAGAATCACA
The DNA here is from genome assembly GCF_905146905.1 of Nyctereutes procyonoides. Classification (NCBI taxonomy): domain Eukaryota; kingdom Metazoa; phylum Chordata; class Mammalia; order Carnivora; family Canidae; genus Nyctereutes; species Nyctereutes procyonoides. Next base: position 10,244,173 of record NW_026575132.1, read on the forward strand.
TCACATTTAGATGTTGAGCAAATAAAATCAGAGGGACAAGGTACAAAATTAGAAGAGATTTGACCACAGAACTCTGAAGAGAAACATTCATTCCTTCTAGTCTTTTTCCACAAACAGTAAGTACTGTGACAGACTCCAAGTTCATATTAACTTTAGATTTTACAATCATCAAGTAAAAGGACAGTAGTATACTCCCCACTACTTTTTTTTCATTTAGAAAGAACTATAAAACTATAAAAAGCTGGTTAAAAAGCCCCACTACTACTCTGTTAATACCATAATAGTGGATACATGTCATTTTGCATTTGGCCAAGACTGAACTCTAATGTAAGCCATAGACTTTGGGTGATAATGATGTATCAATGTAGGTTCCTCAATTGTAACTAATGTATCATTCTGTGGGAGATACTGATAATGGGGAGGATCTACAAGTGTATGGGGTGAGTATATGGGATATCATTGTACCTCCCACCCGATTTTACTGTGAACCTAAAACTGTTCTAAAAAATAAAGCTTAATAAAAAAAATTGCTTTTAATCCTCAATATAAAAGAATATATTAAAAATTATTAGTTTCATTCCCCACTCAGCATCCAACTCCCTCTACAGGAATTTAAGTAAACTGACAAATCTTAGTAGCTAACAAAAGTCTTTATTAATTAAAAACCAAGCACTATCAAGTGTCAAGGATTATGTCAATTTTACCTCAATTAAAAAAAAAAAAGACTTAAGGGTCCATAATAACAAAAGTGATAAACTGAATTCTAACATTTTTGGGAGTTCAGTGTTTTACAATGAACAAAATAACTATTTTGTAACCCCTACTTTGCCATCCAATAAATTGGTGTCACTTACCATATATTTTTTTAATTTTTTATTTACTTATTCATGAGAGAAACAGAGAGAGAGAGAGAGAGTGGGAGGCAAAGACACAGGCAGAGGGAGAAGCAGGCTCCATGCAGGGAGCCTAACATGGGACTCGATCCCGGGTCTCCAAGATTACACCCTGGGCTGAAGGTGGCACTAAACCACTGAGCCACCCAGGCTGCCCACTTACCATATTTCATGACTTTTGTTGTATTTCAAACCTAGAAAGAACTATAATTCTATAAATGATCAAAGTCATTTATAGAATGACCTCTTAATATATTACATAATTGAGTTTTTACATCTTCCTCCAAAATTAGTCTACTCATCTACTTCTCATACTTGTCTCCATGGCAGAGACCCAAACAGAAAAGCTCCAACTTTGTAAAAATGAACCAGGAATTTCTAAACAGGGCCCATGTCAAAGTCAACACATTGAAAGTTCCAATTTTTAACATATTAACATATATGAATGAATGTTCACACAAAAGATAAATGTATATTTTCACTGTATCATAGCAATATCACAAAAAGAACTTTAATCAAGAAAACTTCCAATTTTTATTTTCCAGTTCTATTTAATTCTTAAACTAGATAGCTTTCAGAGACATTTTAAGAGAACAAGATAAAGGGGCCCCTGGGTGGCTCAGTTGGTTAAGTGTCTGCCTTTGGTTCAGGTCATGATCCCAGGGTCCTGAGATTGAGCCCTATGTGGGGCTTCCTGCTCAGCGGGGAGCCTGCTTTTCCCTCTCCCTCTATTGTTCCCCCGCTTGTGCTCCCTGGCTGGCTTTCTCTCTCTTTCTCTCTCTCTCTCCAAATAAATAAATAAACAAACAAACACAATCTTTAAAAAAAGAGAGAGAAAACAAGACTATCACTAAATATCTGTGCAAATTATTAGCACAGGTCTGAATTGTGGAAGAAATTAGTTTGTTTTATGGATAGCGACTACCAAGTAAAAACTAATCCAAACCAAAACAGTCAGGAAATTTTTATTTCTGGCAACTTCAGCTCCTGGTTAGAGACTCCAGCCCAGCTATAATGTTAAATGGTGAAATTTTATTGAGCTATAAGAATATTGGTAGATTTAGCAGCCTTTTCTTTCAAGGGAAAACTACCATTGCTATTTCATACCACAAGTATGAGAGCCGTGAATTAGATCAATAATTCTAACGTGAAAGCCAGTGGTGAACCACATCACCTAGGAGATGTTTTTTCCTTCAAAATATATCTATTTCTCCGGCAGCCCGGGTGGCTCAGCGGTTTAGCGCCGCCTTCAGCCCAGGGCGTGATCCTGGAGACCCGGGATCGAGTCCCACGTCGGGCTCCCTGCATGGAGCCTGCTTCTCCCTCTGCCTGTGTCTCTGCCTCTCTCTCTCTCTCTCTCTCTCTCTCTGTGTGTGTGTGTGTCTCATGAGTAAATAAATAAAATCTTAAAAAATATATATATATATCTATTTCTCTTCACATTCCCCCTACCACTAAGATTCTGAAGGGAACTGGAGACAATAGTTATGTGTGTATGCCTTTTTTTTTTTTAACTCCTAGATTATTCTGATACATATGTAACTCTCTACCCTCAATGAGAATTCCTGAATTAGGTCCAACTCTATTTTTTTTTAACACTGTATCAACAGCAGGCAAAGGATCAGAGCTACAAAGAGACAAGAGCTTAGAAGAAGGCTCTGCAGGTAACCAGCTGTATTCACACTAGTTGTAAGCAACCTTCAAGAGCTTTCTGTGCCAGCTCCTTCCAGAATTCATGATGTTATATTTTAGACCATGACAAATATCCAGTTCATCATCCTGAGAAAGGCACATAGTCTAGTAGCCAGATAAAAATATAAAAAGAAGCTATTTTGGACATCAAAAAAACTAAGAAACCACAGAATGAAAGATAGAAACTCCTCTGTTCTTGCTTTAAAAGAACAACAAAGCACTTTTTTTGGTGCAGCTGATAATTTGGAGACTTTCTTTCCATATTTTATCATTTTAGTTTTTTTATTATGTAGCATTGTTTTTTCTATTATAAAGCTCCGTCAAGCTGAAAAATCTTATAGAATTTAATAAACTACTATTAAATGCCAAAACTGTGTATTAAAAAAATAAAAAAAAAATCAAACAAACTTAAATCTAAATTGCATGTCAAGATGGTTTAAGAGTTGGATTTAAAAAACTCTACAGGTCCGTTTTAGAGCAAAAAAAAATATATATATATATGTTTTTTTCTTTAGGCCAGTGTTTCAACTTCCTATAAACAGCTCCAATACTGAAATGTGTCAGGAAAGTGGGCTTCTAATGTTATATAAACAATAGGCCAATTATTATTATATTCTAATTCTGACTGGCGTTTCTTAAATCAGTTGGTAATTTCCTACTCAATGTTCAACTTTGTTGCATTCTACAATGACACCTACTGGCCGTTCAAAATCAGCCATTAGTTAGTTCTCTAAGAGCTCTAGCAGACTGGTTACATAAGAAACACACACACACACACACAGAAACACACAGGCACACACTCACACCACCCTGCACAAGCAGCAGAGATTTGTTCGCAGGTACTCACACTACAGAACTGCACCTACAGCAGTATTGTTTGAGACTGAGACAGTATTACTCTTGCAAAAAGGTAAAAAAGACCAAGGAAAACACCGGGAATCAAAAATTTTGACTGAAGTACTGATAAATATTTCAGTGGTTAAACATTTCAGTACAAACTCTAATGATCTACCTCTCTTTACCAAATGATATTTAGAGGGAAAATCAAGAATCTTTTCATTTAGGCTCTGGGATATACTAAATCATCGCTGATATAAAAACGAAAATCCCACACGTGCTCACACTACCTTAGTCCTTATCTTCTCAGCCAAAGGCTACATTTCAGCAATTTATGATGCGTCTTTTAAAGTTTCCCAGTGTGCTAGGACACCTCATTTTTAAGGCAGTCTGTGGTTCGGTAAACACATACTGAATGGAATTCCTATTTTATTCTCTATTCCACTGTGCAGTTGTAAAAACTCAGAAAAAGGATAATTTACAGTTAATCCTGTCCATGAAGACATTTTTTTAACCTCCGTTGGAGAGGTTCCAAGAGCATACTCTTTTATTTTTTTTTATTTTTTTTAAATGAAAGGGAAGGTTTTTTTAATTTTTATTTATTTATGATAGTCACACACACAGAGAGAGAGAGAGGCAGAGACATAGGCAGAGGGAGAAGCAGGCTCCATGCACCAGGAGCCCGACGTGGGATTCGATCCCGGGTCTCCAGGATCGCGCCCTGGGCCAAAGGCAGGCGCTAAATCGCTGCGCCACCCAGGGATCCCAAGAGCATACTCTTTTAAACCTAAGAAATCATTCATAACTATTCCGGGCAACTGGTTTATCAGGCGTAAAAGAGCATATTACTTAAAAGAGGACTTCTTCTCCCCTACCTTATGCCCCTAAAAACCACCACCACCTGATTTTCACAGTCTCTAACATCCACAAAATTTAGGTGGGGGGCGGAGGGGGGGAGGAAAACCCTGACAACTAAATTTCTAGTCCTTTTCCAACTCGCACTTACCTCCTACTATAGGTTTTTGAGGCTCTCCACTTTCCTGAAGATTAAAAAACAAACAAAAACAAACAAACAAAAAGTATTTGTGATCAGCATTGACCGTTGGAAACAAATAAATTCATAAACACTACAAAACACCACCCTGGCTGCTCGTCTCACACCGACGCCTCTCTCGACCCAAGTCCGGAGTCGGGATAAGCTCGACCTGACGCTGCTCCATGCTGCTTCACCTATACGGAGCCTGCCAAGGTAGGGAGCACGCAAACCAACGAGGGAAAAAAGAAGGGAAAAAAAAAAACTATTCTGACACATCAAGAGGTTGCAAGACCTTCCTCCTCTTCCGAGAGCGACAACCTAGTTGTTTAGGTAAATAATAGCCAAGGGTTACATAATATGTAGCCATAAAGAGTTTGGAGGCTCTGACCGCCAGCAAATAGGCGTCTCTTCACGCACCCTTCCCACCTCGAGAAATGACCCTAAGAAGCAATTCTTAGGATTTCTCTCCGGTGCCCGCAATGCCGCGCGCGTCCTTTCCTCTCTCGGAGCTTCGTGCAAGGAACTCCTCCAGCCCTCACGATAGCGTCGTGCTCCCGCCTCTCTCCTCCCTCGGCCCTTGCCACCGCAGCCCCGCGACGCCCGGCCTCCCCCCGCCTCAGCTGCCTTCTCCTCACCGCCCTCCCAAGCTGCTACCTGGTCTACGCGAGGTTCCGGAACCACCGCCACTCCAGCTACCGCCTTCCCGGACCACCCTCGTCACATCCCCTCTGGGGGTTCCTGCAGCCCGAGAAGAAGAAAAAGCCCTCCTGACCCAGCACTCCGCGCCCCGCAAAGACGGCGCCTCCGCCTACCTGTCACCCCGCTGCCTCCGGCTTCTTGCCGCCACCGCCTCCCGCAGCAGCCTGCCAACTGCAGCGCAACAACCAGCCTTCCTATTGGCCGATTCCACGCTCTAAAAACTGCCTCCCTCATTGGCTGGAGCATGTTCGCGGCCCGCCCTTCTGTGCGGCGTCTAAGGATTCCGGCCTCCGAGCGGGGAAAACATCGCCTCTGCCCTGCCATTCTGTCCTGCACAATGATTCTTACCTCAGTCAGACCACCGATGCACAGATGCGCGGGAAAAAATGTCGAACCCCAGCATCCTTCGTGTTTTCTTCTCCCGTCGGTCCACGAATCCGTGGCCCGGTGCGGAACGGTTGAACGGTTCTCCTGCTTTCCTGCCGTAAGGCTCTCCGAGAGACAACTTCCGTTTCCGCTTGGCTCGGGCCGGAGGATTGACTCTTGAGTGTCGTGAGAGGTCAGATTGCTGTCAGGTAAATTAGAGCTGGTGGGACACCTCTTGATCAGGAGTAACCGTGAAACACTGTTCTGGGGATTGTAGAAAAGGGAGAGACTAAGTGGAGAACCGTCTTGAGAGTCTGTAACCTCGAGGGAAGGGGATTAAAGAACTAGCACTAGAGAACAATGAAGTCCTGGGGTTAGAGAAGGGCCCTTGGCAGAAGGATGCGGTGACAATTACTGTAGTTAAGTCCATGTGCTTTTTTTCCTACTTTCCCGCCCGCAAACCCCCGCCGTGTATTTTCTGGTTGCGACCTTTGAGTTGCATAAAGGCAACGGCCCCAAATCGAAACACTGTAAAATAAGAGGATAATCGCAATAGTAAGGCTTTCCTAGTGTGAATGTTTATGACAACGTTAAAGAGAGAAAAAAGCAGGTTACAGAATTACATCCATTTTTAGAGTGATTACTATTTTTAAATTGCCATATAAGTAGGTGCAGGGACTGGAGGGGACACTAAAAGTCACTTGTGTTTGTTTTATTTTCTAGTGTTCTTAGTCACAAGTTTAAAAACGAGGAGTGGTTGGGGTATATACCTGAAAGTCATTAATAAACCATTAAATTACATGTACTATAAATGACATTATTCTTTTTAAAAAAAGTATTTATCTATTCATGAGAGACACAGACACACGCAGAGGGAAAAGCAGGCTCCATGCAGGAGAGCCTGGGGCAGGACTCGACCCCAGGACCTGGAGATCACACCCTGAGCCAAAGGCAGACGCTCAACCAATGAGCCACCCAGGCGCCCTGAAGTAGAAGTGATATTTTGAAAGAAAATGAAAAGTTCTCTAGAAATTGTATTGTTCAACTTTCTAAAAAGTCATTGAGATACTCTGTTTAGTCAATGACTATAAAGGGATGCTTTCTGAAATATTTTAATGAGGTAGAAGAGAAAACACATTGATTTTGTTAAAGGAAATTAGAAATTAGTATGTATACTTTCATGTTTTTGTTCAAAGATTTATCTCCCAAGTTAATATTCTGAACATAGTAATATTGTAACTTTGGAATAGCCTTCATACATGGTAATGCCTATATATATATATATATATATATATATATATATATATATATATTTTTTTTTTTTTTTTTTTTTTTTTTAAGGGAGGGTGCAGAGAAAATCGTAAGCAGGCTCCTTGCCCGGCATAGAGCCTGACGCAGGGCTTGATCTCAAAACCCTGAGACCATGATCTGGGCTGAAATCAAGAGTTGGACACTTGGGGATCCCTGGGTGGCTCAGCAGTTTAGCACCTGCCTTCGGCCCAGAGTGTGATCCTGGAGACCCGGGGTCGAGCCCCACATCGGGCTCCCTGCGTGGAGCCTGCTTCTCCCTCTGTGTCTCTGTCTCTCTCTCTCTCTCTTTCTCTCTCTCTCTGTCTCTATGAATAATAAATAAAGCTTAAAAAAATAATTGGACACTTAACCGACTGAGCCACCCAAGCGCCCCTCCATGTATATTTTTTAAATCAAACTATTTCATCAAAAGATTTTGACATTTGTTTTGTATTCCCTTCCAAGTATGTTAATACTCAATTAGGGTTAGCATTCTAGAATTGATATTTGCCAAAATAAGAGTTTGTCTTGCAATCTTTTTAAAGATTTTTAAAATGAAACAATTTTTTTAAAACATGGTTTGAAGCCAAGATGTCCTTCTAATTAAACACTTCTAAAACTATTTCTTTTATAATGTATTGAATCTCAAAAGTCAGCCTGAAATCTGAAACGGTAACTTTTTTCCTTTATATTATTGAATACACCAAATAATAATGAAATAATAGATCAAATGTTTCATTTGAAATTGTGAATGTTTTTTAAACTTGTGTTTGGTAGTTACTGGGTTTCATTCTTTTTTAAATGTAAAAAACATTGAAATTATGTTTTGTGATTATCCTAGTATTTCTAAATATTAAAGTGTTGGTTAATTTGTCAGAATTGCTATGTTTAAACCCACAATATTCTGGGAACTATTGTTTAATGGAATCAACATTTCACATGATGTATCTTTAGCATACACTATCTAATAATTACCTCTGTCTTCTAAAATGCCGTGTAAGAGCCCTGCCTTATTATTGAGCCTGTTCGTGGTTATAAATGCAGACATTATGGTAGTAATTATTTGGTTTGGTTTTATTTCTGGAGAGCAGTGATTATAGAATTGCTACTGCTAACCTTATACAAAGGGGGTATTAATTCATACACCCTTAATTTGAAATTCATAGTAATTTAAATCGGGACTGAACTAAAGTTTATTTTTACATTATCTATAAAAATAATACTGGTGGGGTGCCTGGCTGGCTCTATCCATAGAGCATGTGACTCTTGATCATGGGGCTGTGAGTTCAAGCCCCATGTTGGGTGTTGAGAGTATAAATAAACTTAAAAAAAATCACTAGTAAAACTGAAGTCTTTATTATAACTATTACAGGCATATTTTATTTAAGGAGCCTTAGGGGTCCTAAGGTCTCTTTGGTCAGTTCAGGAGTCAGCAAACTACAGCCTGCTGACCAAATCCAGCATATTGCCTGTTTTTATACTGCCCATGAAGTAAGAAGGTTTTACATATGAACATTTGGAATAAATTTGCTAACTAAAGAATGCTAACTTTGAACCCCAGTTAAGCAAAATGTTATCCCCAAAAAAGGGAATTTCATTTTTTCATCAGACCTGTTTTCTAAAAAAATTATATACTTTGAATCTTATCAATGAAATTCTTTTCTCGTGTTATATAACTACCTACAAAATATACCTGATTTTACCTCTTGGTCCACAAAGCCTAAGATATTTACTATCTGGCTCTTTACAGAAAAAGTTCATGTGACCATAGATATTTAAAAACAGTAGCACTGCATTTTAAAAGAATCATCTGAACAAAGCAGGTAACTAAACAGTATGTACACTTTCATTTCATTATGCATACTGAAAGGACTAAAAAGAAAGAAACAGTATTGCTTAGAAGTTAGGAGCTAGGGCTCTTAAACCAAACTGCAAGGTTCAAAACCAATTGTACCGTTTACTGTTTTTGTTACCTTCAGAAAGTTACTTACCTTGTTGAAGCTTCATGATCTTCACATATAACTGTAATTTAAGGTCAAAGAGTTGTTTTAGGAGTAATAGAATTAATACATGTTAGAGCACTTTAATGCACCTGGCACATAGGGCACAAGAAATGTTTGCTGTTCTTATAAGGCAGAAAGGAACAAAATAGTAAATGGTTTTCTCTGAGTGGGAGGATTATTGACTTTTTCTTTTTTATATTTTGTATATGTGTATTTCCTAACTGTAAATATATGTTAGTTACATAATAGGATGCTGTTTTATAAAACCTATTAACTCAGAATTTTTAAGTATTTATATTGGCTCTCTTTTTAAAACATTAACAAATGTTTGGGCATTTAATATCTACAGTCAGCATGTTTCTTTTTTACGTTAATCTTATCCTTTAGACATGGCCCATGGACATGGCCATGATCATGGCCATAGTAAACTGGAACTTCCAGATTATAAACAATGGAAGATAGAAGGGACACCGTTAGAAACTGTCCAGGAGAAGCTGGCTGCACGAGGGCTAAGGGATCCATGGGGCCGGTAAGAATAATTAAATAATTTAGGCAATTTATTCTACAGGATCAGTATCTATGTTCCTTTTTTTTTCTTAATTGTTTTAGCTAGATTCTTTGTATTTACATTTAAATGTTAAAACGAGCTTTTCAAAGTTAGAAAAAGGCTGTTTGAATTTTAATTGGGATCGCATTAACTCAGAGCTCAACTGAGGATAATTGAGGTCTTAAGTTAAATCCCCATATTGTACACCTTAAACTAATATTGCACTGTATGCTAACTGGAATTTAAATAAAAACCTAGAAAGTTGGTGTCTTAACAATATTGAGTCTGCTAGACTATGGACAGTTTAGATTCAGTTTAATTTTCTCAGTAATGTTTTATTGCTTTAAAAAACAAACCTTGAAAAGAAAAAGAAAAAAAAATAAAATAAAAATAAAAAACAAACCTTGTGGGCAGCCCGGGTGGCTTATCGGCTTAGCGCCGCCTTCAGCCCAGGGTGTGATCCTGGAGACCCGGGATCGAGTCCCACGTCGGGCTCCCTGCATGGAGCCTGCTTCTCCCTCTGACTGTGTCTCTGCCTCTCATGAATAAATAAAATATTTTTAAAAAATAAATAAAAAATAAAAACAAACCTTGTATATATTTTATTAAATTTATCCTGAATTATTCCATACCTTATGCTATTATAAATGGTATTGTTGAACTTTTCCAGTTTTCTTTACTAATGTGTGAAAATACAATGGAGTTTTATATATCAACTTTGTATCTTACTACTTTGCTAACTTAAGATTTTCAGTCTAGCAGGTTTTTTTTTTTTTTTTACAGATTTCTTAGAATTTACTTAATAGATGAACATTTTGTCTCAAACCAGTATTGTTTCTTCCTTTTCAATTTACAGACTTTTTTTCTTTCATGCAGTGGCTAACACTACTAGTATAATGGATAAAAGTAGTGTGAGCTAACATCCATGCCTTATTCCTTTTTTTCCTTAATTTATTTTTTAAGTAATTTCTACACCCAACGTGGAACTTGGAACTCATGACCCTGATGAGATCAAGTGTTGTATACTCTACAACTGAGCCAGCCAGGAGCCCCTGCCATGTTCCTAATTGAGGAGGAAGCATTCAGTCTTTTACCATTAAGTATATTAGTTGTAGGGTGGTCATAGATGTCTTTCATCCAATTGTGGAGTTTCTCTTGAGTGTTGAATCTTTTTAAATGATTTTTTGCAACTATTGAGATGCTTACGTAGTTTTTTTTTTTTCTGTTAATATGATGACTGACTTACTTATTTTAAAATACCAACCCAATCTTGCATTCCTGAGGTAAACCCTTCATCATGATATATTATCTTTTCATGTATTGCTGTAATTCAATTTTCTGAATTTTTTTTTTTTTTAGATTTTATTTGTTTATTCATGAGAGACACAGAGAGAGAGAGAGAGAGAGAGAGGCAGAGACACAGGCAGAGGGAGAAGCAGGCCCCATGGAGGGAGCCTGACGTGGGATTCAATCCTGGGTCTCCAAGATCACGCCCTGGGCTAAAGGCAGCGCTAAACCTCTGAGCCACCCGGACTACCCAATTTTCTAAAATTCTGTTGAGAATATTTGCATCTGTGTTCATGAAGGATGTTACTCTGTAGTTTTTTTTCTAATGTCTTTGGTTTGGGTATCTGATTAGATTTGATTAACTCATTTTCTAGTAAGTCAGATTTTTAGAGTTAGATGGTTTTTGTTTTTTATATCTTATTTTTTCTACTCATTAATCCCTACCTGTGAGAGAAGACTTTTTTTCACTAGAGCTTTCTCATTTCTGTTTACTTTGCTGTTCAGGATATTCAGAAAAATGATTGCCAGAGCAGGAAGTCGGTATTCTTTTCTTTTTCTTTTTTATCTCTTTAAGCAGGTCAGTCTTCTAAAAGCTCAGGCTGCTATGACAGGGAAAAGTTCGGATTCTCTGGAATAATAATAATAATAATGTTGGATGCCTGGGTGGCTTAATGGTTGAGTTTCTGCCTTTGGCTCAGGTCGTGATCCCACGGTCTGAGGATCAAGTCCCACATCAGGCTCCCTGTGAGGAGCCTGCTTTTCCTCTGCCTATGTCTCTGCTTTTCTCTTGTCTCTCATAAATAAATAAATAAATATTTAAAAAAAATAATGTTATAGTATTACATACCCTCTGTGCCAGAATATATCATACATTACCCTGTTTAATCTCTGTAACAACACTATAAGGTAGATACTAATCATCATTGAGTGAAAGGAAGCATGCCTTGACAGGTTATTTTTGCAGCCTACAAGGTTGTGAATCTAAGTGGCAGAAAAGGTTTGATATCCAAGCTTCTAACTTCCTCTTTAAATGATGCTGTAATGACTGACATGGGCAAAGCCACACAACTGACCTGTAATGAATAGGCTGAAATGAGTCTTGCATTTGAGAATTCTGTAAAAGTCTAGTTATTAATGACTATGAGGGACACCTGGGTGGCTCAGCAGTTGCATGCCAGCCTTCGGCCCAGGGTGTGATCCTGGAGTCCTGGGATCAAGTCCTACATCAGGCTCCCTGCATGGAGCCTGCTTCTCCCTCTGCCTGTGTCTCTGCCTCTCTCTGTGTGTGTGTGTGTGTGTCTCTCTTGAATAAGTAAATAAAATCTTTAAAAAAAAATAACTGTTAAATGTGAAATCAAGTCTTATGTTTTATATATGAAACATGGACATATAGACCTAATTATCTTATGTCACAGTAAGATTCCCATTGTGATCCACTTATATAAGGTTGCATATAAGTCTGTTAGAAAGATGAAAATTAAATCTGTTTTACTCAGTGAATATACGTAAGTTGTTTGTGATTATGATTTTCCCCTTTTTTTCCTCTAGCAATGAAGCTTGGAGATATGCAGGTGGATTTGCAAACAATGTTTCCTTTGTTGGTGCATTATTAAAAGGATTCAAATGGGGATTTGCTGCATTTGTGGTAGCCGTAGGGGCTGAATATTTCCTGGAGTCCAAGAATAAAGATAAGAAGCATCACTGAAGATAATACCTGGAAGTATCTTAAAGGCTTCTTAATTCTCTTCTAAAAATAAGATTTCTTCAATGTAGCCTACTTGTCTGTGTTTTTCCTGTAAAAAATACTAATAAGATTTAATAAAGTAATAATACATGTGTCAGTCTGTTTTAGGTTTTTTTTTTTGTTTTTTTTTTTTGTGGTTGTTGTTTTTGTTGTTGGTTGTTTGTTTTAAAGATTTTAGTTATTTATTTGAGAGAGGGCTTGATCCCAGGACTCTGGGATCATGAGCTGAGCTGAAGGCAACCGTTTAACCAACTGAGCCACCCAGGCACCCCTTTCAGTCTGTTTTTATCATTCTTTCAAAAAAAAAAAAAAAAAAACCAAGCTCAGGGCTCGTGGCTGGCTCAGTTCGCAGAGCGTAAGACTCTTGATCTTGGGGTTTTGGGTTTGAGCCCCACATTAGGTGTAGGGATTACTTTTTTAACAATGTCTTAAGCCATATCAGATTTGGTTTGAAATATTTGGGGGTATGGGTATTGAGTACCAGCATATATTTGAACAAATGAATATATTCTAAAAGGTTTTTTTTTTTTTTCAAGTTTTTTTTAGTGTGGTAAAGTTTGCCATCTTAATTATTTTTAAGTGTGCAGCCTGTGGACTAAATACATTCAAAAATCAACCATCACCACCATCCATTCCCATAACACTTTTCATCTTTAAAAAACTGAAAGTCTAGGGATGCCTGGGGTGGCTCAGTTGTTAAGTATCTGCCTTGGGCTCAGGTCATGATCTCAGAGTACTGGGATCAAGCCCCGCATGAGGCTCCTTGCTCAACTGGAGCCTGATTCTCCTGCCTCTGCCCTTCCCCCAGGTTGTGCTATCTCTCTCTCAAATAAAATCTTTAAAATAATAAATAAATGTAAATGGTCTAAAATTGAAACTCTAAAACCTTTCAATTAAAACACATTGTCAGCTTAGGCAAAAAGGAAGACCCAACTATAAGCTTTTTACATGGAAACTCTAAAATGTAGTTACGGTAAGGGGGACAGCCTGGTAAGGGGGGGGACAGCCCGGTGACTCAGTGGCTTAGCACCGCCTTCCGCCCAGGGCTTAATCCTGGAGACCCGATCAGCCCCAGGGCGTGATCCTGGAGACCTGGGATGGAGTCCCACATCAGGCTCCCTTTCGAGATAACCCTATGCAGGACTCGATCTCAGAACCCCAGGATCACACCCTTAGCCAGAGGCAGATGCTCAACCACTGAACCACTGAGGCGTCCCAGAAATTAGGATTTCTTAACTGAATAAAATGAAAACACAAATCCCAAAATTTGTGGGATGCAACTAGTAAGATCTCTAGCCAAACTGATAAAAGACACAAAGATAGTAATGAAAGCAGAGGTATCACTACAGATCCTAGAGACATTAAAACAACACATTTTGCAAACAACTTTATGCCAATAAATTTTGGTGAAATTGACAAAGTCCTTAAAAAGACAAAACTACCAAAACTCATTCAAGAAGATAACCTGTGGTGCCTGGCTGGCTCAGTCAGTAGAGTGTGTGACTCTTGATCTCAGGGTCCTGAGTTTAAACCCCACATTGGATATAGAACTTAAAATTTTTTAAAAATGAACAAAAACAGTAGATAGCTGAATAGCTATGAGTAACTCATTTGCTAGGTTAGGTGCAGAAAAGATGGAAAATATAGTGTTTGACACATAGCAAAGAATAACAATTTTTCTCTATTTTATAATTTTTCTTACAATTCTTTTTCTGGAAGCAAGGAGTAAAATTTTCCTTATATTTTGTTGATTTGAAAACTATTGCCTGAATTCCTTGGGAGCTGCAGAGCATATAAACTGTCATCTAGCTGTTGCCATTACTTGGACTAGAACCATATTAAATACAATATTAATTCTTAAAATGTACAACCAAAGTACAATTGCAAATAATGTTATGTGTTTGCTAGCCTCATAATTAAGAACTATGGATGATTATATGTAAAATTATTAGCTCCATTTTGTATGTAAGGCAAGTCTGTAGTAAAGTAACCAAGCCTAAGATGGCACAGCTAGTAAGTTCCAGAGTTAGATTTTCAATTCAGATCTGACTCCGTAGTAACCACCATATTATATTACCTATAATATAGGTAATTATAGGTATTTTTACCTATAATTGCATGTGATAAGTACTATAAGATGCCATAAAATTATTCTTTTGGATCTTTTCTCAGAACTATCTAATTATGCTTGAACTAAACTGTAGTGATTTTTAAAAATATAATTATGGCATGTAATAGTTAATGCAAAACAGCAAATAATGGTGGTGGAAGGGGAGGAGGGCAGGGGGTGGGGGTGAATGGGTGACGGGCACTGAGGGGGACACTTGACGGGATGAGCACTGGGTGTTATTCTGTATGTTGGTAAATTGAACAATAAAAATTAATTTATTAAAAAAATGAATACAATAATTTTACTGTATTCTTAGGCTTTGAAACTATTTTGGTACACCTTCTGAAAGAGATTAACACATTTTTTAAAAAGTAGCATAAGGAAAAAAAAGTAACAGGACTTCAAGGAGACAAGGTGGCATAGAAAATGTTGACAAAGACCAAAACATGGAAACAATAGGAATTTATACATGTGAATGGTCAATATGATAGAAGAAAATGAAAAAGAAAAAGAAGGGGTTGCTGGGTTGAGTCCTACCCTTCATTCTTCTCTTTCTCTTCCCTATTTATGATCATATTTACCATTTTTCTTTTAAAAATTTGGTTATCGGGATCCCTGGGTGGCACAGCGGTTTGGCGCCTGCCTTTGGCCCGGGGCGTGATCCTGGAGACCCGGGATCGAATCCCACATCGGGCTCCCGGTGCATGGAGCCTGCTTCTCCCTCTGCCTGTGTCTCTGCTCTCTCTCTCTCTCTCTCTCTCTCTCTCTCTCTGTGACTATCATAAGTAAATAAAAAAAAAATTAAAAAAAAATTTGGTTATCAGAGAATAGGCTCATTTTCTAACATCATGGTGTCCCAAATTGGGTACATACAATTCAGGGAAGGTGCAAGACCTTCCACTGGAGAAGTAAGAGAAAATACTTAAACTTACATATATATTTTTTCATGTTTAATAAAAGTGAATTCAATTTTGCTAAAGTTTATTGTACAGATTGACAGTGGGATTTTCCGTCATTTGGCAGATTCCAAGTGGTCACATAGAATTTTTGTAAATAAGGTATCTTGAAAGGGAAGTGGGAGTTCTTACTTCCAAGGGGAGAATAAAGGAACTTTTCAGCAAATTGCTACAGACTATACTTTGTATGCACTTGGTTTGTGGAATTTATTATCTACTAGTTTAACTAAACTAATCTTCATGAAGTAGATAAGTGGCTTAGATTTTTACAAAGAAACTGCTGATTGGAGCTAATACTGATAAGGCAAAAACAAGCAAAGAAAATAACAGAACTATGAACTCTGTCAGAAACATTACTAGGTAAATACAGTGATCTAGTCATTGAAAAAGTTAACAACAACAACAAAATCAAGAAGACCGAAATATTGGACTTGGACCTTCTATCAGTACAATAAACCTTGCCCTAGGAGTACATTGATCTGAAAGAAAAAAAAGGAGAGAGACAGAAGGGAGTAAACTGTAAAAGACTCTTAACTACAGAGAACAAAAAGCGGTGCTGGAGGGGAGTGGGCAGGGGAATGGGCTAAATCGGTGATGGGTATTAAGGAGGACATTTGTCACTAGGTGTTACATGTAAGTGATGAATCACTAAATTCTACTTCTGAAACGAATATTACACTATATGTTAACTAACTAGAATTTAAATAAAAACTTGAACAAGGGCACCTGGGTGGTCGGGTAAGTGTCTGGCTTCAGCTCAGATTATGATCTCCAGTTCCTGGGATGGAGCCCATCATCAGGCTTCCCGCTCAGGAAGGAGTTTACTTCTCTTTCTCTCTCCCTCTGCGCCTCCCCACTGCTCCTTCTCTCTCTCTCCCTCAAGTAAATAAACAAAATCTTTTTTAAAAAGATTTTTAAAAAGGGCAGCCCGGGTGGCTCAGCGGTTTAAGCGCCGCCTTCAGTCCAGGGCGTGATCCTGCAGACCCGGGATCAAGTCCCACATTGGGCTCCCTGCATGGAGCCTGCTTCTCCCTCTGCCTGTGTCTGCCTCTCTCTGTGTCTCTCATGAATAAATAAATAAAATCTAAAAAAAAAAAAAAAAGATTTTTAAAAACTTGAAACATAAAAAAGAGTACACTGATCTATTAACTAATGATAGCATATAGTCATCATGATAAGCAAATATTTTTAAATGTTTAATCTTTGTCTTACCTTTAATTTCTGTGTATGTATAATTTTAACGTACATAGATGATAATATTTACATATTACATATAAAATGTTAAGGCAAAGATTGAGATTTAATATGATTTCTCCTCATAATATTCTGTTGTGATTAAAAAATAGCATTAAAAAAAACTCAAAAAAAAAAACAACTCATCAAGGGATGCCTGGGTGACTCAGCGGCTGAGTGGTTGAGCATCTGCCTTTGGCTCAGAGCGTGATTCCGGGCCTCCGGGATCCAGGCCCACACGGGCTCCCTGCGTGGGGCCTGCTTCCCCCTCTGCCTGTGTCTCTGCCTCTCTCTTTCTCTGTCTCTCATGAATAAATAAATAAAATCTTAAAAAAAAGAAAAGAACAACTAGAACATCTAATGGAAATTGCATTTACTTGCCAATGATTCTGTCAGAAAGAATCTACTGCAAAAAGGAGTTTTACCTTAATTTTATAAATTGTGTTATACATTGAAGTATATACTAATATTTTTATGTTGTATTACATTATTGTATATCATAAATATTATATATAAGAACTATTCAAAATGCTAACTCAGATAAAGATTTAATTAAGTACCATTGCTTCTTAGCCTTTTGGCTAAGATCAAGTGAAATTATTAAATGTCATATATTGTCTTGGACTGATTTACCTTTGATATATACAATTTAAAACATAGCTTCAGGGGATCTCTGGGTGGCTCAGCGCCTGTCTTCAGCCCGGGGGTGTGATCCTGGAGACCCGGAATCCAATCCCACATCAGGCTCCCTGCATGGAGCCTCCTTCTCCCTCTGCCTGTGTCTCTGCCTGTCTGTCTGTCTCTCTCTCTCTGTCTCTCTGTGTCTCTCATGAATAAATAAATAAAATCTTAAAAAAAAAAACAAAGCTGGGCAGCCTGGGTGGCTCAGCGGTTTGGCGCTGCCTTCAGCCCAGGGTGTGATCCAGGAGACCCTGGATCGAGTCCCACGTCGGGCTCCCTGCGTGGAGCCTGCTTCTTCCTCTGCTTGTGTCTCTGCCTCTCTCTCTCTCTCTGTTTATCATGGATAAATAAATAAAATATTTTAATAAAAAAAAAAAACAAAGCTTCAGTCATTTAAAAATAAAGACAAAATCGAGGTGCCTAGGTGGCTCAGTCCATTAAGTGTCTAACTTTCAATTTTGGCTCTTGTCCTGATCTCAGGGTGGTGAAATTGAGTCCCACCTCTGCTGCATATACAACACTGAGTCTGCTTGAGATTCTCTCTCCCTCTACCTCTGCCTCTCCCTCTGCTTGCACACACACACACACTCTAAAATAAATAAATACATCTTAAAAAAAAAGACAAAAGGTCTGTGTGTTTTTCTGTTTAATCTCACATGCAAAAATAAATAAGTAAAATGAAGTAACTCTTCTGAAATGTGGCCCCAAATTAAAAAACTAACTGAAAAGAATTTTGGTCATTGCTAAAGACTTATGTTTCTGAGAATCCATTACAAAATAGGAAGACTATATACACTTAAAATGTAATGTAAATCAGATTCTGTGCCATTTGGAAAAGTCATACATTTTCATTCTGTGTTTTAAAGCTATATATATATATATATTTATATATATATATTTATATATTATATATATATATATATATATATATATATATATATATATATTTTTTTTTTTTTGTAAACTCTACCCCTAACATGGAGTTCTAACATCATGACTCCAAGATCAAGTATTCAGGCTTAGGGATCCCTGGGTGGCTCAGCAGTTTGGTGCCTGCCTTTGGCCCAGAGTGTGATTCTGGAGTCCCAGGATCGAGTCCCATGTTGGGTTCCTTGCATGGAGCCTGCTTCTCCCTCTGCCTGTGTCTCTGCCTCTCTGTGTGTCTCTCATGAATAAATAAATAAAATTAAAAAAAAAAAAGGCACTCAGGCTCTACTGACTAAGCCGGTCGGGCACCAAAGAGTAATTTTTAATAATATTCCAAACAGTGCTCTTCAAAGCACATTATGGCTAGAAAGAAATATTTTGCTTTTAGATATTTACCAATTATACTATTTGTAAATTAATTAAATCTTATTATAAATAAGCATATACCCCCTGCAAACATTCCACCTACTCTAATTTTAACTACTCAATTCTCAAACTGAATGTGTAAATAATAATGGCATTAAAACTACATTTTCCTACTGATTGGTAATTTACCAAATATCTTTATAAATGTAGCTATTTAAATACATTAGTCAGACATTTTTACCTTATTGTAAAAGAACAAAGAGATTGGGGAAAAATGTTTGCATTATACATTTATTTTTTTAAGTTTTATTTAAGTAATTTCCATACCCAATGTGGGGCTAGAACTCATAATGCCAAGACCAAGTCATAGGCTCCTCCAACGGAGCCAGCCAGGTGCATAATTCATTTACAAATTATGCATTTTTTTTTAAGATTTTACTTATTTATTCATGAGAGACACAGAAGGAAAAGCAGAGACACAGGCAGAGGGAGAAGCAGGCTCCATGCAGGGAGCCTGATGTGGGACTCGATCCCAGGACCCCAGGATCACGACCTGAGCCAAAGGCAGACACTCAACTACTGAGCCACTCAGATGCCCCCAAATTACAAATTCATAATGAATTATGCAATTAAATGAATGTTGTGTGATTATAGCTCTTCTTGTGCTATATGTATATTTTATTTCATTTATTCTCTTGCTATAAAATTTTCATGGAAAATACTAACTGTTCAGGGACATAATACTGAAAGCCAATTTTGTGGTTCATAGTAACCATACTGTCCTAAAAATAAAGAATGTCTGTGGTAGCACAGATGGGATAATTTCACTGAGGAAGAACTGGGTTCACAGTGGTAGCACCTGGACCTGGGAATCCAATGTCATAGTAATGTAATAATAAAGCATGAGGGTTTAACACAAATATAAAGTCTTAAAATTACGGGGATCTCTGGGTGGCGCAGCGGTTTAGCGCCTGCCTTTGGCCCAGGGCGCGATCCTGGAGACCCGGGATCGAGTCCCACGTCGGGTTCCCGGTGCATGGAGAGTGCTTCTCCCTCTGCCTGTGTCTCTGCCTCTCTCTCTGTGTGTGTGTGACTATCATAAATAAATAAAAATTAAAAAAATTTAAAAAAAAGTCTTAAAATTAGATTTTATACAGACAGGACTTTCTAGTGAAACGAAATTAAAACTAAACCTGTATCTGTAGATACTGAATAAATTCTAACAAGGAAACATGTCACAATTCATATATTTAACAATACAGGAATTAAATTCAAGGTATTCCTTAATTCATGAACTGTAAGTGCTTCCTTCTATTTGATCTGGGTTTATCAGCAAGTATAAATCTAATCTATCAATTTCTATGTTTATAAGATAATGAAAGAAATATTTTATAACCTAAACCCTATATACACTTGAATTATAGCACTTATTCATTTACTTGCCTGACTCTTTCATTAAACCATGGCCTTCTTGAAGATGAGAACTATACCTGTGTGATAGGTGTTTAGGAAGTGTCTATTGAATGAATGAATTCGTTAGAGATATAAATATACAAGTGAGGTGATAGAGATGATTTGTTGCAGATCAACACCTCATTTATGAATCTATAAAGGTTTAGAGAATGAAGAATGGGGAGGTTCACATATTTTCCAATGTCTATGAGGCTTCCAGGATTCCAACTACTTATCAGAAAACTGACATGATTTACAAAAACCTGTGATTGGGGATCCCTGGGTGGCTCAGCGGTTTACACCTGCCTTCTGCCCAGGGCATGATCCTGGAGTCCTGGGATTGAGTCCTATATCATGCTCCTTGCATAGAGCCTGCTTCTCCCTCTGCCTGTGTCTCTGCCTCTCTCTGTGTGTCTCTAATGAATAAATTAATAAAATCTTTAAAAAAAAAAAAAACCCTGTGATGATGACCTGGGCATGTGTACTGGGATTGGAAGCCCCTTCCCCAAAGCAATGCAAGGACATTAGAACTGAGTTAGGGCTAAGCTTTTGACATGTGCTATATAATCTTTTATTTGTTGAATTGCTGATACAAATACTAACCATCAGAAGTCAAGATCAATTTCCGCTGCATGGAACCAATCATTCTATGGCCATTGCATGCAATCAACATTTCTCCTTTAACACATTGGTCATTTTTTTGTTTTGTCAAAATTACAGGGAACAGAACTCCCAAGTGCAAACGATGGAGTCTACTTGTCCAACCTTCCTCCAAGATCCAAGTCATAGAGATCCATGGAGTTGCAACAAGAAAAGAGGCAGACACCTCAGTTTCTTTTCTTTGAATTCTATTCATTTACTTAAATATTTAGTGAATTATTTAAATACACACACATGTGCATACATATATACCATATCTTTTTTATCTACTCATCTGCTGATGGACACTTAAGGTTGTTTCTACATCTTGGCTATTGTAAAGAAGGCTACAATGAACACAGAGGGGTGCAGATATCTTTTTAAGTTGTGTTTCATTTTCTTTGGATAAATATCCAGAAGGGAAATTTCTAGATCATATGGTAGTTCTACCTGTAGCTTTTTGAGAAACCTCCATACTGTTTTTCATAGTGGCTGCCCCAATTTACATTCCCACCAACAGTGTGCAAGGGTTCCCTTTTTCCCACATTCCCACCAACACTTGTTATCTTTGGTGTTTTCAATAATAGCCATTCTAACAGATATGAGGTGATTTCTCATTGTGGTTTTGATTTGTATTTCCCTGATGATTAGCAATGTTGGGCATCTTTTCATGTACCTGTTGGCCATCTGTATGTCTTTTAAAAAAAATCTATTTGTCAGTTTTGCCTTTTAAATGAAGAGAATAAATTCTCATTTAAACTTTTTAAAAAATATTTTATGTATTTATTTAAGGCAGAGAGGACATGGACCGGGGGAATGGGCAGAAGCAGGCTTCTCACTGAGCAGGGAGTCCAATGTAGGGCTTGATCCAAGGACCCTGAGATCATGACCTGGGCTGAAGGCAGACGCTTAACAGACTGAGCTACCCAAGCACCTTTCATTTAAACTTCTTATACACAATTACATCCATTGACTAATCCACAAATCACATAGGTTTAGCTCTAGTGCCATAAGAATTCAGAAGTTTACCGTCTAGTAACTTGTTGAAGCCCCAGGCTTCTCTGATTTCCCACATCCCTTTTCACTCCTTGTCTTATTTACTGGAACTAAATGTCTACTGAAATAAAAATAAAGTTGTGTTCCAGAACTTTTTTTGTCTTAGCCTCCTTTGGGATTACAAAGCTGCACCATCCATTCTGGTTTATTTTAGGATTGTACACATAAGCCATATATGACTCTACGTAGATACTTGAACATTGTTTATTCAGCAGAATAGCGTCCAAGTGTTTTTAGCAAAGAGCAATATGATCAGATATCCATGTACATAGGTTAATTTTTTAATGATATAGAGGCAAATAATCTCCACAAAATTAATTTTTGCAGTAGTACAAAAGATGTCCAATAATACTTTATTCAACTTTATTTATATAAAAGTATCATGTTACAGAGTTAGTATTTGTATCAATAACACTAGTAGTTATTGCTCAATTTTGATTGAGCCAGTAAGAATATAGCTACTTCTCTTAAAGCATAATTGATGTGAAGGCATATTTCAATTCAGGCTCCATATTTATGTAATAAATATGATTGAGGGATCCCTGGGTGGCGCGGCGGTTTGGCGCCTGCCTTTGGCCCAGGGCGCGATTCTGGAGACCCTGGATCGAATCCCACGTCGGGCTCCCGGTGCATGGAGCCTGCTTCTCCCTCTGCCTGTGTCTCTGCCTCTCTCTCTCTCTCTGTGACTATCGTAAATAAATAAATAAAAAACCTTTAAAAAAAAAATTAAAAAAAAAATAAATAAATATGATTGAAATTCTCGGGAATCCCTGGGTGGCTCAGCAGTTTGGCTCCTGCCTTCAGCCTGGGGCATGATCCTGGAGACCCGGGATCAGGTCCCATGTCAGGCTCCCTGCGTGGAACCTGCTTCTCCCTCTGCCTGTGTCTCTGCCTCTCTCTCTCTCTCTCTCTCTCTCTCTCTGTGTGTGTGTGTGTGTGTGTGTGTCTCACGAAAAAAAAAATCTTTGGAAAAATAATATACTTTCCTACTAATTCTGTTATCTGTGACATTTCTGGATATGACTCTATTGATTGATTGCTATCCTCATTATAGGTTGTATTTTCCTGGTTCTTTACATTTTATAATTTTAGTTTTTATTTATTTATTTTAGTTTTTATTTATTTATGATAGTCACACACACACACAGAGAGAGAGAGAGAGAGAGAGAGAGAGAGAGGCAGAGACATAGGCAGAAGGAGAAGCAGGCTCCATGCACCGGGAGCCCAACGTGGGATTCAATCCCAGGTCTCCAGGATCGCGCCCGGGGCCAAAGGCAGGCGCTAAACCGCTGCGCCACCCAGGGATCCCTACATTTTATAATTTTAAATTAAATGCCAGGCATTGTGAACTTTACCTGGTCAGGTGTTAGATGTTTTTGTATTCCTATGAATGTTTTTGAGCTTTGCCCTGAGATGCAGTTAAAGTATTTACAAACAGTTCAATCTTTTTGAGGCTTGCTCTTAAGTTACATGAGTCTAGAGTAGCTTTGCGCGTAGAGCTAATTTTCCTCCACTACTCAGTGATCCATGAATTAAAAGATTTTCTGCTGTCTGGTGCAAACTTGATTCATTTTTGACTCTGGATGAGCTTTAAGAGCCTCTTCTTTCTGATAGTTCTTTCCCACACTTGGATGGTTTCTCCCCTCATATACACTGATTAGTAGTTAGCTGAAAACTTTAGGGGAAAAAAAAACTTCAGAGGAACTCTGAAGGCTAGAGATGTCTCTCTGTACATTGTTCTCACCTCTGGTACTATACTCTGTAACCTCCCAGGATTCTGTCTCCTCAACTTAAGGAGATGACTAGGCTTTGCCTGAGTTCTTTCTCCCTGCGCCACAATTCAAAAACTCTTTCCAGACAGCAAGTGAGGATAATCACAGTGCTTACCTCTCCTACACTGTTTGATGTCCAAAGTCTGCACACTGTTGTTTCATACATTTGGTTGGTCTGGTTTTTAAGTTGTTTCAGGCAGGAGGGGTCCTCTAGGCCTTCTTACTGTATCTTGACAAAGAAGAACTATAAAATCAACAGAACCACCAGGGGTTGCATGAACTTCATCTGAGCTTCTCCACATTCTGAGATTTACATGGTATTGAATTTGCAAAGATTAAGGCAGTCTCAGAAGGATTATTTATTCTTTCAACAAACATCTAAACACTGCAGTAGAGATGGTTAGCTGTGTACTAAAATCCACTCCCTCCATATTATAAAATTGTCCTTGGGAAGTGGCTTCCAGCTCAGGCATTGTGGTTTTCCAGACAACCCCTACCCTCCATCCATACACACACACATCTTGCTTCTCAGTATGACCATATGTTTGGTATTTACCAATGGAATGTGAGTGAAAAATGAGATGTATGATTTCTATTTTGTATGACAAGGATTTTAAGGCGCAGGTATGCCTTCTCTTTCCTTTTTTTTTTTTTTTTTAAGATTTTATTTACTTATTCATGAGAGACACACAGAGAGGCAGAGACACAGGCAGAGGGAGAAGCAGGTTCCCCGCGGGGAGCCTGATGTGGAACTCCATCCCAGGACACCAGGGACCATGACCTGAGCTGAAGGCCGACGCTCAACCACTGAGCCACCCCGGTGCCCCGCAGGTATGCCTTCTTCACACTCTTTCCCCTTCTGCTGACTGACTGTTGAGGATAACAAATACCTGGGGAATGATTAAGCCAAAATATGAAAGGAGTCTCAGTCTCTGAAATCACTGCATGGCAGGAAACTGCCTGCCAAAAATACTTGCATTGTTTAGAAAGGTGATGAAATAAATTTCCATTGTACTAAACCACTATTATTTGGAGGCTACTTTGTTAGAGCGGTGAGTGTTACCTAGCTTATATAGGGACCCACTGTATGCCAAGCATTGTGCTAAGTGCTGGATGTACAATGGGAAGCAAAGGAGCCATGGTCCCTGGTTCATGAATCTTAAAAGTTAGTCATGAAGGATAAAAATAAACAAGAAAAAAATCAAATATAAACAGTTACATCCTGCAAAGCACCTCCCTAATTCCTGTCTTCTCAGTGGAATATGTCTTGCTTTTTTTTTTAATATCTTGCTTTTTAATAAACAAACTTCAGAGAACATATTTTCCTCTTGGTACACTGTTTTTTGACTAATATTTGTATAGGAAATATTTATATTTATAACCTTGCCCAAACTCAATACAACAATTTTAAAACAAAATGTGTATGAAATATCCTGCATTACATTCCAAATACAATTGATAGAATATCAGAATTATATATAGATATTTTTTTAAATTTTAATTTTCAAGCATTTCAAGTCTGAAAACCTGAAAAGTTTAAAGAATACACATACACTTTTTTAAAAAAGGATTTTATTTATTTTTTTGACAGAGAGAGAGAGAGAGAGCAGCAGAGGGAGAAGGAGAAGCAGGCTCCCGCTGAACAGCGAGCCCAACATGGGACTCAATCCCAGGATCCTGGGATCATGACCTGAGCCAAAGGCAGATACTTAACTGGTGGAGCCACCAGGTGCCCCATATATATTTTCTTCATCTAGAGTCACCAATTGGTAACAATAAGTCATATTTGTTATACTCTTTCTCTACAGGCAGACATACACACACACACACACACACACACACACACTTTGCTGAACCACTTGAAAGTAACTTGCAGGTATGATGATACTTTATCCCTAAATTCTTTAGTATTTTTTTAAAAAGATTTTATTTATTTGTTTGAGAGAGAGAAAGAGAGAGTATAAACTGTAGGGGTGGGGAGGAGAGGGAGAAGCAGACTCTCGGCTCAAAAGGGAGCCTGATGAGGGGCTCGGTCCCAGGACCCTAGGATCACGATCTGAACCGAAGGCAGATGGTTAATGGACTGAGCCACCCAGGTGCCCCTAAATTCTGCAGTATTTATCTCCTGTGAACTAGAACAATTTTCTACATGATCATAATGCCACTATCACATCTAAGAAATTTGTGCTAAAATCCCTCCATTTGTCTATAGCTGATTTTTACTAACTTATTTATTATCACTTTATTTCCAAAATAATACTTCTCCTACCTCTCAGTAGTTATAAGTCTTCTCCAAAACTGAACCAATCCTAGCTTGATCAATAAAATTCTGCGCAATTTCAAACAAAATCCCAGCAAATTACTTTATGGATATTGACAGGCTGATTCTAAAATTCATCTGGGGAGACAAAAGACCCAGAACAGCCAACATAATACTGAAGAAGAACAAAGTTGGGGGACTGTTGTTATCTGACTTCAAGACTTACTGTAAAGCCACAGCAATCAATACAGTGTAGTATTGGCAATAGATAAGTGGAACAGAATAGAGAGCCTAGAAATAGACCTCCGTGAATATAGTTAACTGATTGTTGACAAAGGAGCAAAGATAATGCAATAAAGCAAAGGTAGTCTTTTCAACAAATTATGTTGGGATAATTGGATCATGTACATGCAAAAAAATTGAATCTAGACCCAGGTCTTACACTCCTCACAAAAATTAACTCAAGATGGATCATAGACTTAAATGCAAAATCCAAATTATAAAAATCCTAGAAGATAACACTAGGGAAAACCTAAATGACCCTGGGTTTGGCAATCACTTTTTAAATACAAGACCAAAGGCACAATTTATGAAATAAATGATAAGATGAACTTCACTAAAATGAAAATTTTTTGCTCTGTGAAAGATAATATCAAGAGAATGAGAAGAAAAGTCACAGACTGGGAGAAAATATTAGCAATAGATAGACACATTGGACTGTTACTCAAAATATAAAAAATAAATCTTAAAACTCAAAAAGAAAACAATCTCATTTAAAAATGGGCCAAAGACCTTCATGGACATCTTACCAAAGATGACATTCAGATGGCAGATAAGTATATGAAAAGATGCTCCACAGCATATGTCATCAGGGAAATAGAAATGAAAACAATAATGAAAAAAAAAGAAAACAATAATGAGATACCACTACACTTCTATTAGAATGGCCCAAATCTGGAACATTTGACACCAAATGTTGGCAAGGATGTGGAGCAACAAACACTCACATACAATGCTGCTGGGAATGCAAGATACCAGCACGTTGAAAGACAGGTTAGTGCTTTCTTATAAAATTAAACATACTCTTGCCATACAATCCAGAAATCCTGCTTCTTGGTATTTACTCAAAGGAGCTGAAATTTGATATCCATACAAAACCTGCACATTGATGACTATAACAGCTTTATTCATAATTGCCAAAACTTGGAAGCAACAACACGTTCTTCAGTAGATGAATGGATAAATAAACTGCAGTACACCCAGGCAATGGGATATTATTCAGTGCTAAAAAGAAATGAGCTATCAAGTCATGAAAAGACATTCAGGGACCTTAAATGCATATTACTAAGTGAAGGTAGCCAATCTGAAAAGGCTACATATTGTGTGTCCCTACTATGTAACATTCTATAAAAGGCAAAACTATGGAGACAGTAGATCAGTGGTAGCACTATCTCCATAGGAAGTGGGAGGGGGGCCATTCTATCCTCAACATAGCTACCTCTAGTTACAACAGTCAACAAGCCTGATAGCCTGGGCTCTAGACTGCTTTAGACTCCCTGCTTTTGAACTGAAGCTCTGCCAGTTATTAAAACTCCGGTTACTTAATTATTACACCACTCTAAGCTTCAGGTTTTCGAATTAGTAAAATGAGGACAATGGTTCCTACAGAGAATTACATGAATTGATGGGTATATTAATATGCATATTAATGAGCATATTAATATACCCATGATAAAATCATAGCTATCATATGTCTATTCTCAAATGGTAGCTCCCCTTGTCAAAGTATCTTTGTATACCCTAGGGGGGATATGTGCATGATGGTCTCTCCACTGGAGTCTGCCCTGAGCCATGGGGGGTTAGCCCTATTTTTAACTTCAGTGTTAGGCACTGAAGCAGCGCGTACTCTTCGATGTCTGACTTCTTGCACTTAGAATAATATTTTCTTTCCTAACATTTTATTATAAAATGCTCAGTCAAAAGAAAAGGAAAACCAGAGTGTCTGAACATTTACTTTCTGTTAAGAAAGGGCTCCTCGCTGTGGGGCAACAGCATGGAAATAGGTCAACGCAAGTAAGGAACAGCCCCAGTATGACCCTGAAATGCCACATCTGTACCTTGGCTTGGCCTCCATCTGCGTCAGCATCTCCCCCCAGGCCTGGGACATCACTGAACCAGCTGGTGGCCTTGGGCTCTGATGATTTCTCTTTCCCTTGACCTTGATTATCTCTCTCCCTGTACTCAACATATCCCTCTAGTGCTTCATGATGCAGATAACAGATAGGACTCCAACAGACCTAGGAGAAATCAGATAGACATGGAAATGAGAGAAACACAGTAGAGGAATGTGTGATCACTGAGACAAAAGACAATTAGATCCCGGTTGACAAAAAGAAGAGGGTCAAGGACAGAGCCAATATTTAAGGAACAAACAAAGGAAAGGAAGTCTATCTATAGAGAGACTGACAAGGAATGACCAGAAAGGCGGGAGGTTTTCTGGAGAGGGTTGGCTCCTTTTAGAAAGAAAGGGTTTCAGTAAGTGGGGAGGGGAGCAGATCAATGTGTCCAACCACGATGAGGTATGCCTCTCAGATTAGGAAATCTCATTGGCCTTTTTCCACTCCACTTGGGGAGTTCTGGAAGCCAGGCCTTTCTTTCCTTTGTAGGTGGGAGATTAAAAGAGTCATCTCTGCTAAATCTGAACAATTTAAAGGAAAACTTTGAACGTACTGACAATGGAGGTTCCCCAAGGAAATAGCTCAACCAGATACTCCATTGGATGTTCAAAAGAGATTAGACCCATTTGGAAGCTCAGAGCTTCCAATCCACTTTTGTTTGCCTGTTTGTTTGTTTTAAAATCAATTTTTTCAATGTGTAGTGTGCATAAATAAATGCATTCGTTTAAAGTGTATGATTCAGTGATTTTTGACAAATATATACTCTCATGTAACTACTATCTAATCAGTGTGCAGAATATTTCCATCACCCCAAAATTTTTCTTATGCCCCTTTACAATCAACACTTTCCTCTCAGGCAAATACTGATTTCCTTTCTGTCATTATAGATTTATTTTGTCTTCTAGAATGTTGTATAAATAAACCACACAGTACTTTGTGTACAGTAAAATAAACCATATTTGTACTTTTTGTGTGTCTGGATTCTTTCACTCAGCACAGTGTTTTCTTCCCAAACCTTTTGTTATAGAAATGTTCAATCATAGAGCAAAACTGAAAAAAATTTTACAGTAAACACCCATATATCTACCACAAGATTATACTACAGTTGACCCTTGAACAACATGGGGGTTAGGGGTGCCAATCACAGCCAAAAATCCACATACAACACTTTTAAAAAAAAAAAAAAGATTTCATTGTTTAAAAGTAATCTCTACATCTGACCTGGGGCTCATACCCACAGCCCTGAGATCAAGAGTCACAGTTTCCCCCAGCTTAGCCAGCCAGGTGCCCCCATGTATAACTTTTGATATTGTAGTATTACTATTTTTTTTCATTCAAAGATTATTTGGTATTTTTGTTGGTATGATACTTAGATAATTGGTTGCATTGACTTCTTACATTATATGGTGATGTGCACTATTTCTGACATGTATAGTACACAAAACAAGATCCTTTAGAACAGTTATGCACAATACATGCAATATTGAATTTATACATGGGATCCCAGGATGTGACTGACTGGAGAAAAAAAAGATGGACTAGGCATGTTGAATGTTGGGTGAAAGAATCAGAAGTTATAGAACACCAGTAAATACACATCTTCATGTTCCCCAAGGACCCACCCAGGACAGCTTAATGGGTGAACTCCCAGCCTTTCCCCCCAGTACAAACCAGGCTGAATGCAGTTTGCAACCACTTCCAATAACACGGTTTTGGGGGAAGTCACTTATCTTCCAACCTACATAGGTCAAGATATCCATTGACTTGGAAACAACAAGCAACTTGCAGTTTGGGTTGTATTTTACAATATTAGGAATTATGATCTTAAAGATGTTCACGTGATACTGGACCAGATTAAGATGGCTTTCTCCCTCTTGCTGACATGCCCCAGCTGTGATAATAACCAGCTTGGTGTTTGCAGTCACATTATAGTCTTTGCCAGAGAAAATTTTTGGTGTTCTAAGGAAAAGGCTGCCATGCTGGAGATCCATCATCTCTCCCTTTAATTTGTCTTCCATGACATTAACAAGAGCAAGTTCATCTGCCAAGTCCTTCATTAAGACACTGATGGCACAAGCCATGCCAACAGCACCAACCCCAACAACTGCAATTTTATTCTGGGGGGTTGGGTCTTCCTTAAGAAGATTCTGAATCAGCTGATCCTTGAGAGTTGTCATAGTGTACTCAGAACCAGAAGGAATCAGGAGGGCTCGTTGGTTGGTGTTGGTGGTGTGCAGGGTTGAGTCTTGAGTCTGGACTTGGAGGCAGCAGCTCTCCCAAGGTATTCCTGTTTAATTTTTGAGGAACCAGCATGCCTTAGGGCAGTGGTGGCTGCTGGTCCCCGAGGCTACAAAACATTAGCCTGGAGGAGCCCTCCACCTTGTCCCACCTTGAACAACTACCTGATAGGTAGATGAGCATGCAAACAAAAACCTGATTGGGTGACAGGCAAGGGTTAATCAAATTTAAACAATCCACACGAAAGACCCCATAAAACCCCCCTAAATTTAAATGCCAGATTAACAACCCTCTTGGGTTCCACCCTCTTCAGGAGCTTTGTACTCTCAACAAACTTTGCTTTACTATCACTCAATAAACTTTGCTTTGCTTCCCACTACTCTTTGTCTGGTTTACCTCATCATTCTTCAAAGCAGGCATGACCAAGATCTGCAGGCACTGAAGAAAAAGGAATCCTGCAACAGAACTACCACTTCCTAGGCTCGGGTGAGGATGATTAGAACTCTAGTATTCTCGGCACTCCAGCCCCAGGTAGATCCTCTGTTCCATGAGTGGGCTGGATGGAAAAAGGATCCTCCACTTCTCAACCACACTTATTCAGGACTTAGCCTTAGTATCAGGTAGTAGCTAGGGGCTTAGTGAGAATTGTTGACATCCTGCTCCTCCCACAGGGATTGTCGGGAGAAGAGGCCCTGTATTCTTGATTGCAGCAGATGGATCTCTGGTGAGTTAGGAGTTTGAAGTGGTCTTGATTGAAATACCACAGATTCTCACTCACATTTCTTATCAAATTTTCATAGATTCTCTTGAATATATGTTTTTTTCATTTGCTGTTTTCTCATAGGACTATTTTCCAAGGCTTTCAATGATTGTTTGTTGTTGGCTTGTTTTAAAATGATTTTCATCAGGAGCACCTGGGTAATTCAGTTGGTTGAGGGTAGGACTCTTGATTTCAGTTCAGATCATGATCTCAGTCAGGGGTGTGAGACTGAGCCCCACATTGGGCTCCAGGCTGAGTGTAGAACTTGCTTGGAACTCTCCCTCTCCCTCTGCCCCCCACCCCCACTCCATGCACGTGCAAGCTCTCTTTCTAAAAAATAAATAAATAATTTTCATCAGTTTCACTAGGGAGTGGGTCACCTGAGCTCCTCTAGTTGTCATGCCAGTAGTTAATCTCTTGGCATTATTCTTGTAACTTTCCTATAAGCTTAAATTGATTTCAAGAAAAGTTAAGAAATAAAAAAAAAATCACAAAGTGGTTATTAGGAATAAATAGATTAAAATATAAAGTGCTTTCACATTTGTTATTTAATATTATTCCCATGCATTGATCACAAACACTAGCAGCACTCGCTTGCTCCTATGACAACCAGAACTACTTTAAACAAACACCCTAGGTTCGTAGCAGATCCAGTTACTGAGGAAGAGGACGATTTTACTTTACTATTCACGTTTCTTTTGTCTGGTCTAAGAATTAAATTGACATATGACAGGAGAACATAAAATTTAATTGCGTACCTAGCAGGCAATCAGGTGAGTGAGGCTTACATGCTATCCAGAGAGGAGAGGGGATCAGAGGTGTGGGACTTCAAAGGGAAGGAAGAGAGTTCAGAGGAACAAAAGAGTAAATGGTAAACAAATGTTTGCTGGGCAGCACAGAAACAATTGGACATAGAGAGGAATTTTAACAAACAGACTTTGCTAAGTTCTTCCCGGTCTAAAACACCTAGTTCATATTATGCTGTAGTTAACTATGGTGATCTCTCCTTTCCCAGGGCAGGTCCTCCATCTATGTTCAGAGATTATATATATAATATATATCATATAATATGTAATCAGTTCTTGGAGCTGTGTTTTGGGAAGTGATTAAGCAATATTTTTCAAACCTGATGATTCTTGGGTATTTAGCTATTGTCCTCCAAAGAGTCATCGTTTCATGTTTTCAAAGATGTACTTTGTGCTGAAGATTCATGTCAGTTATCCTGTGCTTCCAACTCTCACCAATGTTTTTTACCTGATTGATCCGCCAAGGATTGTAGTTTGCTTTAGCTTCAGAGTATTTTTACCTTCAATTTTATTTAATTTTGTTTCATTTTGTTTTCATAAGACAGTGTTTCAGCTATGTAATTGGGGCAAACCACTATAGGTTTATGTTGGATAGAAAAGTGAAATGTTACTAATGAGTTGAAATAACCGACTTTTGGTTGCCTATCAGTACTGTTGATACATATATTAGAATGTATGTCTCAGAAGATGGTTTCTGTTTAAATTTATGGTCAAGTTACAACAACTGAATTCTAACATGGATTAAAAGCTCCACATTAAAAATATATATATATCTTGTCCTATATATATGTATATGTCTTGTCCTTCTATATATATATATATGTATCTTCTTGATATATATATATATCTTGTCTTTCTATATATATATGTCTTGTTCTTCCATATATCTATGTTCAGATATATATAGATAGATATGTAGAAGGACAAGATATATATAAATCTTAACATATATAGAAGGATAAGTTCTTTATATATATAAAATATAATCAGTTATATAATATATATATTCAGATATATATCAATATATAATCATATATATATTTATATATAACCAGTTAAATATATACTATCTATACACAGTTATAGGGAGGGTCAAAATTCCTTCCAGAGTCTTGTTTCTCAAAAATAATCCCCTAAAGTAATCCACGTGCCACAGAGACCCATTTGCGGCCACAGTCTGCTCCCCTACACAGTGGAGGGGATTAACAGCTGGTTGGCTGTGGCATAGGAGCGCTTTAATTCACAGGGACTCACTGGGGGCTGGTGAGTGGGGGGCTAAGGGGGGTGTCTGGGCCCGACCCAGGGAGCGTCGGTCACCAAACTTCCCCAGCATGAACGCAGAGAGACGCCTCGAGGGAGAAAGGCCAATGGAGGCGGGCCAGCAGGGAGGCGACACGTCCGTTTGCAGGCTCAAGCTTTCGGTTTCCTTTTCTCCATCTTGCTCGGATTTTGGGGCGTCATCGCCAGCGAAGTCGATAGGTCGCAGCTCGAGAAGAGTCCCGCGGTAAGCAGGCTGGTACGTGCCCAGGGCTTGCTCCCCTGGCTCGCGACTCCCCCCGGGCGCGGGCCCACCCAGCCAGCCGGGGAGGGCCTGGGGGGCCACCCCTCCCGCCCCTCCCGCCCCTCGCCGCTGCTGCTGCACTGCTCCTTCCGGAGCTGACCTGGGGCGGGGGCCGCCAGGCCTCGGTTAGGGGAGCAGACGGCCTCCTGGCGGACGATCCCCGGGTTAGGGTCCTCCCGTTGGCTTCCTCCGCCGGGGCCCGCCGGACCTGCTCGGCCGCCGGGGGCACCCGCCCGGTCACGGTTAGGGGAGCAGACGGCCTCCTGGCAGACGATCCCTCGGTTAGGGTCCTCCTGTCCTCCTGCCGGCTCCCTCCCGCGGGCGCCCGCCCAACCTGCTCGGCCGCGGGGGCCCCCACCCGGGGCTGCCGCTGCCACCGCTGCCCCCGTTGCCCCCGCTGCTGCCAGGCGCGCCCGGGCCCGCGTAACCCTTGCCCAACATCGAAGCTCCAGAGGACGAGCTTACTCCAGGGGACGAGTAAACGTTGCTTAAAATCCTCTTTGGGCAGGTGGCTCCATTCCTGGGGTAAACTGTTCCAAAGATTTGGCAATTAACTTTCGAAAAGCTGATGATGAGCCTTTTTCCCCCCTCCGTGATTACGTGTCTCTGCAGAAGCAGCCCGCCCGGCAGGAATTTTTACTTTATCGCAACAGTCTGGTGAAGTAGGTCAAGGGTTGCCTTTCACAACAGGGGACGTACAGATCTTGAGAAATTGCAAGGAAACTTCTTTTGCTAAAGTTTGGAATGACTGGGCAAGGCTTTTGTAAAGCCGTCCCATGGACTTGCGCCCCGCGCCCCGCCTTGCCCCTCCTTCAGAAGGACTGGGAAGGAGACACACACGTAGGCGGAGGGAGAAGCAGGGAGCTGGACGTGGGACAAGTTCCCGGATTCTGGAATCATGCCCTGAGCCCAAGATCGCAACCTGGTCTCAACCGCCCAGCCACCCAGGCTCCCCAGAGCTGGGAAATGTTAAGTTGATTTCAAAATGTACCTGCTTGATAGTGTCCGGATTTGGGCAGAAGGACAAGTTCTTTTTTAAACATTACAGGGGGAAAAAAAAGAAAAACATTTCAGGGGAAAGCAATAGAACAAAGGCCACGGAAGAGTGTTTTGGCCCTAGCGAACAGGAAATGAGCAGGGCGCGGGTTAGTAAAAGGCCCTAAAACCCCGAATTATTTTCATTTGTTGTTGACATTTGAAATTTACTTACACGATGAGACGGTAATGACAACAAAGAGATGGAATATGTCACCGACAAACCCGGATAATCTAAAACTAAGACTGGGCTCTGGTGGGCTTGGCCTAGTTTAGGTAAGAGATTTCAGAGAAGTGGAACAGAATTCTTGGTATTTTTCCCTCCATGGTTCCCCGTAAGTAATATTACAAAAAAAAAAAAAAAAAGTTTCATTGGGAGAAAATTTGGCTGAACTCCAAAACTACAAAGAAGGCAAAAGAAAAGACTCGGGTTTGGAAGGGGATCTTGAATGTCATACAGAATTTTTTACTTTTCATGTATTTTTTAAAGGTTTTCTTTATTTATTCATTAGAAAACAGAGAGAGAGAGAGAGAGTCAGTCAGAGACACAGGCAGAGGGAGAAGCAGGCTCCATGCAGGGAGCCTGTCGTGGGACTTGATCCGGGTCTCCAGGATCAGGCCCTGGGCCGAAGGCGGCGCTAAACCAGGCTTTCATGTTAACGTTTCATGTTAACGTTTGTTTTGCTTACAGCTTTTGAGATGCGTATCCTGATTAAAATGACTTTTTCTTACGACTTCACGTTTTCTATTTCTGTTTGTAACTGACATTTGCACTTCGCTTTAACACTATATTCCTTACTAGCTTGCACCCATTTTCGACGGTGAAGCCGCCTGCAGGTCTGCAGGAGTGGGGTGCACCTTGCACCACGCGATTGGGAGAGTGGGTGGGAGCATAGTCTCGGGCAGGGTTTTTTTTTTCTTTTTCTTTTTTCTTTTTTTTTTCCGGGGGTAGCAGGGGCCTAGTGGAAGCTCGAAACGAAAATAGCTTTGGTCCTGGGGCACTTGAGTCACAGCCTCGCTCCCTGCCAGGACATGGGGGCACAGCCGCAGCACCCACTCATTCTCCGCCAACAGCATGTAATTTCCCCCGAGCTCCACGTGGCGCTTTGCTTAGACAAAGAAGAGTTTCGGGACTGCCCCACGTACGCTTGCGGAGTGTTTTTTAGGTGCGGGGGCGGAGAGTTCTCGAACCGTGTCTCCTGTGGGCTGCCTGGAAGAGGCGCGCAGAGACTTAGCTGGATGCGGCCATCGGGAGCCCGCTGGAGGGTGCACCTGCCGAGCGGTGCGACGCGGAAGTCCAGTCTCTGGAATACCCCCAAGGCCTGCTTCCCGGAGCTGCGAGTCGGTCAGCGGCGGGTCTCACCCCCGCCCGAGGTCGGGCGGGAGCCGGGCTGCCCGGGCGTGAGTAGACTAAGAATCCCGTCCGCCCCTCCTCTCTCGACCTGCGCGTCGTGCTGGAGTCGCCTGGGCTCCGGGGGCGGAAGGTCACTGTCTCCGACCCCCACCCCCACCCCCCACCCCCTCGGAAAAGGATTGAACAGCTTTTTTAGCCCTCTGGCCTGTTCTGGAGCCTTCTGGGGACTCACCTGCGGCAGTCAGATCACCAGGCATGTCACTTTTTTAAAATCTCAGGAATGTATCCCTTTGGTTCTTTCTTTCTTTTGGGCCCCAAAAGCTAATTAAACTCGTGTTTATGGACTGAACTGCCTCCTCTCCTTTGATTTGATGTAATCCTACCAACATTATTGAGCTCCTATGGGCCAGGCTGAGTTCTGGGCGCTGGGGACCTAGAGATGGATCTGAACTTGGTTCCTTACCCCCCAGGAGCTCACAGAGCGGTTAGGGGAGACCGAGCAAAGTTACCTACACAGGTAGGTAGCCTTTACAGGGGCCGCTGACAGCCACGAATGGGGGGAAGGCTGTTGGGCCACGTTGGAGAAATAATGACAGATAACAGAGGGCAACGCCTACTTACACTCATTCTTGCTTTCCTTACTATATATCAGAGAGATAACAAACATTATCGTTCTTGCAATGCCCTATTTCTCCTTTATGTTCAGCTCCTGTCACCTCCTCTCAGAAGCTTTCATAACCCACCACCACGTGTCCCCTTTCTCTATACTTTCATACACACGGTGGCTGTCTTTACGCTTACCATATGATTGCACTTAACACTCTGTATTGTAAATACTTTTCTTCAAAAACTTTTCAGTGAAGTTGTATTGTGATTATCGGTGTTTAAGTACCTGCAAAGTGAATAGAGAAAGCCCTCAGGAGTCCATTCCCTAAGATAAGAGAAGGTTGCAGTGTTTAATGTCTTTTTTCAGACATTTAATGCACTTACATACGGACTTCTAAGTGTTTTAAAATATTTTTTTTCTTATTTTGTATGATGCTGTGTCTTCAATTGCATATCAGAACTGGTGTTTATTTTTTTCTATTAACATCTCTGCTTTTCTCAGATGGAATTTCATTCGCCTCTAGCATCAGTGTTTCTAATGAAAGATTTTTTTCCTAATGACCACTTTTCTTGTTTTTGAGAACATATGTATCCATAATTTCCATTTAATTCATCTGCTTGTTCATATGTCCCCAAAGTTTTTTCTCCCTCAATTCTGGGTTCAGAGAAGTAATTTCTTCTTTGACTCCAAGTACATACAAATGAATGAATATATATGTATATGTGTGTGTATGTATATATATGTGTGTATATATATATACATATATACACAATATGTATATATAGTCTTTGCAGATGAAACTGTTTCTTTCTCTGATTATCTCTGCTTTTAGCCACTTTGTCTTTATTTAAATTTTTGTGCAAAACAGGCAAAGAGCTCCTTTGTTGTTTTCCTCCTATTGGGGTTATAATCTTTGGTAATTTAGTACTTAGAAGAACTAACCTTCACCCATGTGATACCACATTCATCTGTATATTCAAGATGGTTTGTGTCTTCTGCAGTGAACTCTTCAATTGGAGAAATTAACCCACTTTATTTACATTAATATCTATATACTGAAATTTTTCTTTTTTTATATATATACTGAAATTTTTCAATGTAATTTTAAAAAATCCTCATAGCTACTTACTCCAAGGTTTAAAATGTTCTTCAGGCTAATGGCTTCCTTCTATTATTTGATTTTACAGGTGGGAACCCAAGCTTCCTTATCTAGCTGTCAAATTCTTGAGCTTTTTTTTTTTTTTTTTTTTTAAACTTCTTTTGGATCTTCCATTTAGCTTACTATATCTTTTTTGTTTGGTTTTGGTTTTGGATTTTACTTGAAGCTTCCAGAAAGTATAGTTTTAATAATCATTAATTTTGTTCTAAAGAGTAGGGACATGACAAATCTTGTTTGGATACTAGCTGGTGAATAAACCAAATTCCTTGCAAGAATGACCAAAGCTTGATTCAAAGTTGAATAAAATAAATCAATAATAAGTGAATTCCTTCATTCAGCATTTACTGAGCACCTACATTTACTTAGTCTATCTTTTTTTAGGTGGGTTGTCAACTGGAATGTCAAGGAACCTAGAAAGTGGGAGCAGACAGGAGATCAGAAGCTGGGTACCATTAAATAGATACCAGAGATAGTGATGGGGCTGGAGCAAATGGGGAATTTTTATTTTCTTCTGTACTTTTCTCCATTTTCCAGGTTTTCTTGTAGCACACAAGTAGTACTTTTTATAATTAGAAAAAAGAATGCTGTGTAAAAAGAATTGCAAGATCTGTATATCTCTGACTTATGATTTTGAACAGGACTATCTCCTGATGGGCCAACCTCGGAGAATCCATTGTATAAACTGAGCAAATATACCTGCTTGGTTGAATTTTTAATTCAAGCTAGTCTTGTATAAATGGGCTTCAGGGCAGAGAAATGTCTGCTAAATATTTTATTTTAGTGGGGCATAATTGATACCTTGGACATAGAGGATTGTTTCTTTTTTTAAAGATTTTTATTTATTTATTCATGAGAGACAACAGAGATTCAGGCAGAGACACAGGCAGAGAGAGAAGCAGGCTCCCCACTGAGCAGGGAACCTGATGCGGGACTCCATTCAAGACTCGATCCCAGGACCCCGAGATCAAGCCCCAAGCGAAAGGCAGATACTCAACCGCTGAGCCACCCAGGCACCCCACAGAGGGTTGTTTCTTGAGCCTCTTTAGATTCCTTTGATAAAAACCTAGAGAAGGATTGTATATTTTCCTGATTGTGATTGTATGGTGATAAAGATGACACTAAATGGTTCAGATACCTACAAAGTACTGAGGCTAGGTCACAGCCCTCCTTTGCAGTACTTGGGACTAAGACCTTATCTCTGAACTCAGGCTTTGCTGAAGCATTGAAATTTGGAATCTTGCTTAAACTCAGCTTTGCCTGTTGGCTTTTGTTGTTGTTGAGGAAATTGAAGCCTCAGAGTAAATTGATGAATATAGTAAATGCTTCACACTGTCCTATGGCTGTTTCTCAATAACATGAGTGAAAAAGTGATAGCTCATGGACAATTAGTTGTGTCTTATACCGTCTCATACAAGGTATTAGTAATTTTGGTGATGTCCTATTGAGGAAAAAAATTCTTTAAATTTAGGCACTTTTGAGGCCATCATAGGAGATTTATACCACACACAGAGGACTGGCCCAGAGGTTTGGCAAAAATGAAAATCCTGAACATAAATCTTGTAGTTTTAGTAATTGTGATAAGTGCAAAGGATAGAATTTTAACTAAAGGAACAGGAGATATACCTTTTGTTAAAAAGCCAGGGGCTGTCCAGTGAGTCTGGCTAGAGACACTGGATTTGGCCTGTTCAAGATGAGGTCCTGCCAGCATCTAGGATGCCCTGCATGGCGGCTCACCAGGATCTTGCAGTCACACTGTAAGCCATTCTGAAACAATTGCATTGTTGTTCCTATATTTACAAAGCTTCCTTTCACAATCTGTTTCCTGGATCTAACAGCCAGGTTCCAAGCATGATATCTACAGCAACACCAGCTCTGTCTTGCTTCATTGTAGGTTATGAAAGGATGAGTAAGCATCACACATGTGTGGGCCTGCTGGAGCTGTGTAATCATGACCAGTCTGTTCTTGGGCGGGGGGGAGGGGGGGTGAGCTTGACAGGCCTGGCCAGATGCACCACAGTCTAATGAAGACGAAGGAGGACCTACCTATCCTCAAGGACTTTACCACATATGATAGATACCCAACTAGAATAAGATAAATGTTGGAAGAGAGTAAAAACAGTGCTACAGAGCAGTGGGAAATGACCTGACTTAAGGATCAAGGTAAGCTTATGGAAGAGAAGCCTTGAAAGATGGATAGAATTCCAATAGGTGGAGACTGGGAGGAGGAAAGGGGCTTTCCAAATGGAGGAAAATACTTAAACAAAAAAGTTGGGACAGAAAAGCTTTGTCCAGAGAACACTGAGATATTTATTTGTCATGAGTTAAATTACAAGTTGGGCAGAACTCTTAGGTATTCTTGGGGAGCTACTCTTAGGTACTTGGGCTACGTAGGAGAACTTTGCCCTCATGGAAGTTTAACTTTGGTTAAGATGGAATGGGCCATGGGGTACCTGGGTGCCTTAGTCGGTTAAGTGTCTGCCTTTGGCTCAGGTCATGATCCCGAGTCCTGGGATTGAGTCCCACGTTGGGTTCCCTGCTCAGCGGGGAGCCTACTTCTTCCTCTCTCACTACCTCTCCCCTAGCTCGTGCATTTTCCTTCTCTCTCTCTCAAATAAAAAAAAGTCTTTAAAAAGAAAGATGGAGTGGACCATTGCATCAAATGGATTTACTTTTATTGCGCCTGGTGATTCTGAGTATGTTTTTGTTGCCAGTTGGATGTTTCATACTCTCCATCTAGATCCTTTTTCTGTGGTTCTTTCATCCTCTCATTTTCTACAACTTCTATGCAACTGTTACAGACCAGGGAGGTGATTGGAGGTCATGTTATGTTGGCATTTGTGGGAGCTTCCCTGAGAGTCATGGGACTGAGCCTCATCAAATAACTTTATAAAAGTATCTTCTAATTTTACGTCATTTTATAGTTGAGATTATCTGTTGTTTGTGGGCAATTTGCTATAAGTGAAATGATGACTTGTGAAGCTAAATAATGTTTTAATGTATATTTTTAGCTACTGATGCATAATAATGGTCAGTAACATCTCAGATTGGAAAGTGTTCATGGTTGGAAAGTGTTCATGGCTTAGCCTTGAGCTCAGCCTACATGGTCATCTAGACTATGTTTGAGTATGTATCTGCAACATTTCAGAAATCAAGAACCACATGATGATCTATTATTTATAAACCTCATTTTAAATCTCTGTGTGTGTGTGTGGGTGTTATGCAAAATGGCATTTCATGCACTATCTTAGGTTTAAAATGTCTCAAATGGAAGAAGAAAGATGGGTTCATTATATTAGCTTCTTGAATTGTTACACACACAGCCCACCTCCACAGATTCTGTACACAGAGAAGGAAGGTGGGTTCTGGTTTGAAATGACATCACAGAACTACATGAGATAGCCACATTCTTTTTGCCCAGGATCATGTAACCCCTTCTTGATCCTTTCAGAGTCTTTTGGGTGACTCTCTTAGGGACTTTATGTTCATGTTTCAGTGGGTATTTTCAGACACCTGACAGTTCCTTGTTTACATGCTAGTTTCTGCAGCTGGCAA
This sequence comes from Nyctereutes procyonoides, assembly GCF_905146905.1. Classification (NCBI taxonomy): domain Eukaryota; kingdom Metazoa; phylum Chordata; class Mammalia; order Carnivora; family Canidae; genus Nyctereutes; species Nyctereutes procyonoides. The sequence goes on from NW_026575132.1 coordinate 10,285,268, forward strand.
GGCTGGCTATTCTCCATCACTACCCAGTTTTATGTTGTTGCTGGGAAATTATATTCATACTATGGCCATGCTTGTTTTCATTGCCATGCCATGACTTTGCTTCAGGTAGAGAAGCAGTATAAAGAATGGAATATTCAGTATGTCTTTGGATAAGTTAAGGTATGATGGGAACCAGTCATGCTGGTGGCCGTGTTACTGATTACAGAGAATGTCATGTACTTTGGATACCAGACACTTTGGAGGCAAAGTTGACATTCTGTGAGAAAGATTGAGAAACCTGACTTAAGTTAACCACATTTTACTGTCACCTCTTGGGGTCAATGCTGGGTACTAGGGAGGTATGTCCATAGCACTGTGATGATACAAAGAAGTTATTGGCCAAGTCCATGTGGATTCTTCCCAGGAAAGTTTTACACAGTATGAGACCTGAGAAGTGTTTTGCTAGACAGGAAGTCGAAGAAGGTATTCCAGGCAAAGGCATAGAGGCATGGGAAAGAGCTCTGTGTTGGGGTTAGGTGGAAGCCAAATGTGCCAAGTGTGTATTAATGAGAGATGGGGCAGTTGCTGGACCACAAAGGGCCTTGAATGCAAAAAAAATTGGAACCTGCAATGGGAGATGAGGAGTCACTGGAAGATTTAAATTAGGAAAATGACTTAGTTCAAGTGTGAACTTCAGAAAGTTCATTCTGATAGGAGATTGATTTGGAGGGGTTGAGACCATAGGCAAGGAAAACAGAAAGGCCAGGGAAAAATCTGGGTGAGAGATAGGTGTTCCTTAAATGAGGATGTTTATGTTTTAATGTATATTTTTTCCTTAAATGAGGATATTTATCCTCATTTAAGTAACAGGTACAGAAGAAGGTTGCTGAGGACTCAGAGAAGGTTAGGGAGGGACTGTGTAGAATATAGTGGTGTGAGGTAAGCCAAAGGAGAAGAGTTTCCAGTAGGGATTAATCAGCAGCATCAGATGGGATAGAATACCCAGGTAAAAGAGAACTGTCAGGTGACCCTGGAATGTGGCCAGTAGGAGGTCACCAAGTCCCCTACAAGAGCCACTGTCAGACTGGACATTAGGTAAGCAGAGTGAGGCACTCACCTCAGGCACAACCTTTAAGAGGGTGCTCAAAAACTTAATAATCAAGATAAAGTTTAGTGCAATGTTTTGAAAGAAATTGACACTTGTGGGATCCCTGGGTGGCGCAGCGGTTTGGCGCCTGCCTTTGGCCCAGGGCGCGATCCTGGAGACCCGGGATCGAATCCCACATCGGGCTCCCAGTGCATGGAGCCTGCTTCTCCCTCTGCCTATGTCTCTGCCTCTCTCTCTCTCTCTCTCTCTGTGTGTGACTATCATAAATAAATAAAAAATAAAAAAAATTAAAAAAAAAGAAATTGACACTTGTGCAAAAAATTCACAATGAACAAAATATCAGAATTTAAAATAGACGCAGTGTTAGTTTACTTATTTTTCTTGTCTTGTTTCAGTATGGCTTGTTACTGAGTGTCCTTATGTAAAAGGTACAGCAAGAGGGAGGATGCAGGTAGGGGCATATTGAGGAGTGATTTGAAGTTGTAGGAATTGAAGCTCTGAGTGCAGACTCTTTCTTCATGAGGTTCCAGCTTTACATGAAGGGAAATAAAGTGAAAGGGTGGTTGGCCTCAGGATCCCAGGTGTACTTTTTTTTTTTCAGTTTATTTCTTTTTTTTTTTTAAGATGAGAAAGACTTGAACATGTTACAAGCTGGAGGCAGACAGAGGTTGATGAAAGAGTGGTTGTAGGGGCTCATGGAGACAGGAGGGCACACAGGGAGTGTATGGCTCTGGCAAGGTGAGGGACAGAAGGTGCTGGTCCCATAGTGGGAAACTGGAAGATTGTGGGAACTTGGTCCTGATAAGTGACAAGGTCAACTGATAAGAAATGGCACCAGTGGGTGGTGTTTAGGTACAAGAAAGCTGAGAAGGTTGGAGCTGTCAGGCAGAGGTGGGAAAGGAGCTGACCAAGGTCCTGTAAAAGCAATTGCTGAGCAGCAATAAGGGGCCAGCTCTGGCTGTAAGCCACCAGGGTTTGGTGAGATCTTTCCCCCTTTCTTCAGCATGACTAGCTACTTAAAATGTATGAGTGGAGGAGGCTCACCGACAGAGGATGGGATGCTGGGGTGGCCAACCATCCTGAGACTCCTGGGAGTGCGGAGTGTCCTGAGGACACAGATAGGACTTTAAGTGCTAGAACTGGAAAGTCCTGGCAAGCCAGGACCAGTCATATATTGAAGGTGTTGCAGAGCTGGTGGTCAGGAGGCAAAAGGCAAGATAATTGAAGGTGCTGCTCAGAGAGAGAGTTCACATGTGCTCTAGGTCTAGTCTGAGGAGAAAAGGAGTGAATGAGGTCTTTACCTGGAAAGAATTTGTGAAACTCCATTTATTCATTGATTCATTCAACAAATATTGAATGCCTACTATGAGTCAGACATCGGGGTTCTTGCACAGGCTTTAACCACAAAGAAGATATAAATGTCCTCATAGATTTTCCTTCTGTGGTGGCTAAGGTCAGCTGGTGCTCATTCTCATCTCTATCTAGAGGATGGCAAGTTACAAACTGCATTTCCTAGACTCTTCTACAACTAGGATGTGAACTAGCCAACTAGGCACATTCAGGTAAGATGTGTAAACAGAAGTGAGGTAGAAGCCAATAGCTGGCTGCTTTTCTTAGTTTCTCTGTTGGCAAGCATGATGGTGGTGAGATAGGGATTTGGGCAGCAGCTTTGGAGGTGTTGGAAGCAGATGGTTGGCTGCTTTCTGAACTCTGGGTCACTTCCATACAGGTGAGTCCAGCACTCCCAGTGAAAGCCTCCTGATTCCCCACTGCCCTGGCTGAGACAAGATCTTTCAGGGTGCTATAGGTACAAGTAGAGTTGGCTTATAAATGATGTAAGAAAAGGATCCCAATTCCCCCCACCCCATATGCATCGGATAACCAGTTGTCCCAGCCCATTTTTGGACATTAATTTCCTTTCTCTATTGATTGGTAGGACCACTTTAGTCATCTGTGTGTGGGTTGATTTCTGGGTTCTCACTTCTGTATTGGTTGCTTTATTTTATATCCCCGTGCCATATTACATTTGTAAAAACCTTGATACCTGGTAAGGCAACTTCTTCCAACTGGTTGTTCTTAAAACTTGTATTGGTTATTCTTGGACCTTCTCCTTCACATAGATTTAAAATCAGCTTGCCACAGTCTGTGGCAATCTTTAAAAATTTTTTTGATTGTACTTATATTAAATTTATAAATTCATTTGGTTGTTTATGTTAGCCAGTTTTTTCTTATTATCTAGTGCAGGGTTTCTCAATCTTGGCACTATTGGTGTTTGCAATTGGATAATTCTTTATTGTGGGGAATTGTACATCAAGGGATGTTTAGCAGCATCCCTGGCCTGAGGACCAAAAATGTCTCAAGATGTTTTCAAATGTCCCCTGAGGGGCAAAACTGCCACTGATTGAGAACTATTGATTAAGCCTCTTGTATTGAAAATTTTCCTTATTTTTCTTGAAAGTTTTCATATTTATTTAAATTCTTTCAGATTTAGATTCCTCAGATGTGAATTTTATTTGTGTTGTCTACCACCATGGTGATTTTTATTTTGTGCATGACAGTTTTTAAGCATGAACTTGCCTCCAGCAGAATGGATGTCTTATATATCTTGGGTTGTGCCTTGTGGGGTGGTTTTGAGCTTGCTTCTGAGGATCTTAGAGGCTTTCCTAGTTTGAGAGTGATTTTTATTTCTTGGTTTGGGATGAAAAGAAACCCCAACAAAGTAGTGATTACTTGGACCCTAACTCTACTTCTCCCTTTCATGTTCTTCTTTCTCAAGTGCCTGTCATCTTTAGCTACAATTAACTGTCTCAACACCACCCTAACATATAGACACTGGAATTTTGCTGCAGGTTGGTCTGACTCAGTACAGGATCTGTAGTTTTCCTTTTGATATTTTTTCTGAATATGCCAGATGCTACCACTGAGTAATTTGGATTTTGCTGCCAAAGGATACCTCCATTAGTACAGAGGGAAGACAGCATGCCAGTTCTCTTGCTGGGTGTGCGTGACTGGCAGAAAGCAGTCCTAGCATAATGGTTGGAGGGAATGAACTGAACAGATTTTTTTTTTTTTGAGCAGATAACATTTTAAAAAATGATTATCTAATTCTGGTTAACTCTTGACGGCATTGTTATATCATTGATGACTATGAATTACAAAAGTTGGCTACTGTTTTTAAAAATAGGGAACATTTAAGTCATGTGAATTTGGATAGCATCTCATTTATTCCTCTTGTGTTTAATGACCTCTGACTTATTTTATACCTTCTGGTGTGTATGAATATTTTATAGGTTGATTTATAACAACTACTAGCAAAATTGTGATTTTTAGTCAATAGAAAAAAATACTCACCTTCCTTCCACAGAAACTAGTGGTTAGGCTAAAGGATTGTTAGCCTGGGAATAAAGAAAGAAAGTATAAATGTAGGATCTCTGGGATGCATAAAATTGTTATTAAGCTTTCAGATTAAAAAAAATAAAGTAGTCTGAGTGCCAGTTTTTCTACTTTCATTGAGCAGTCATTTAGTAAATTCCATTTCTCCAGTTATTCATAATGGCCGTATTTAAGTGAAGTTTGGATGAATGGGCAGGGGATTGGCATAGACACACTAATACTTATTAACAACTATCCATTAGGTAAAATGTCTATTTTTATTAAGAACTCGGGCAGCTCAGGTGGCTCAGCAGTTTAGCGCCGCTTTCAGTCCAGGGCATGATCCTGGAGTTGCAGGATCGAGTCCCATGTCGGGCTCCCTGCATGGAGCCTGCGTCTCCCTCTGCCTGTGTCTCTGCCTCTCTCTCTCTCTCTGTGTGTCTCATAAATAAATAAATAAAATCTTTTAAGAAAAAAGAAAAAAAGAAAAAAGAACTCACCCACTTAGGAGCACCTGGGTGGCTCAGTAGTTGAACATCTGCCTTTGGCTCAGGTCATGATCCTGGGGTCATGAGATTGAGTCCCTTATCAGGCTCCCCGCAGGGAAACTGCTTCTCCCTCTACCTGTGTCTCTGCCTCTCTCTGTGTGTCTCTCATGAATATAAATAAATAAAATCTTAAAAAAAAAAAACCCTCACCCATTTAGCCAATGTGGAAGATATAAATGAATGGTCTACTTTAAAATAAGGCATTTAAAATTTTTGAAATAAAAGTTAAAATAAATTTGATTTTATTACTTTTAGACACTAAAAATGCTTATTATTTTAATTGATGGGGAACTCTGGATCTCTAGAAATTGTGTTTACTCTAAGAATCTATTTTGTCTTTTTTGTCTTTGACAGCAAGAACTATTTAATGTCCCTTATACCTCTTTTCACTTTGACTGCCAGGAAACTCAGGGACAAATTTGCAGTCTGCTAAAATCTGTTTGGGCCTTTCTGGTCTGCATATTTGCTTTGTCTTCTCTATCCTTCCACCCCATTTTGACATTCTAACTTAATAGTTTCTTAACCTAATTTTTCCCTGATGTCTCATATAAAATTTTTCTTGTACTTATTGTTGCTATTATAGGATGCCTCAAATCTATTGTGGACTGGAATTGTACATAAATAAAATAGCTTCAGTGTTCCTTTCATTAAACATAGCTAGAGGGGATCCCGGGGTGGCGCAGCGGTTTGGCGCCTGCCTTTGGCCCAGGGCGCGATCCTGGAGACCCGGGATCGAATCCCACATCGGGCTCCCGGTGCATGGAGCCTGCTTCTCCCTCTGCCTGTGTCTCTGCCTCTCTCTCTTTCTCTGTGACTATCATAAATAAATAAAATTAAAAAATATAAAAAAAATAAACATAGCTAGATAAATATAGCAATACACTTGTACACAAATACATAGTAACAGCAGCTCATAATGGGGTTGTGTTTCCATTTTTTTTTCTGCTAAGATGTACTTTAATCTTAAAATGTTCTCTAACAGAAATAGACAAGATACTCTCTCAGAACACAAGAGTTTACTTAACATAAAATATAGCTATAAGGGCACCTGGGTGGCTTAGTTGGTTAAGCATCTGCCTTTAGGTCAGGTCATGATCCTGGGGTCCTGGGATCTGAGCCCTGTAGCAGGCTCCCTACTCCGCGAGGGTAATGGGTGGGTCTGCTTCTCCTTCACCTCCTTGCTTATGCTCTCTTTTGCTATCTCTCTTTCTCTCTCAAATAAACAAAATCTTTAAAAATACAGCTATGAAACTATAGAGTAGATAATGACTACCATTTGTAACTTAAATTTTGAGAAAGAATAGGTTGAGTTTCAATGGAAGCAATTAAGAATATGTCCTTGACATTACCTCCCATTGCTCCCACCCAAGTCCAGCCCTGGATCAAGAACTTTCCCCAGATTTTCTGTTCTACTTCCTTCCTTCCACTGATATCATCAAAAACTTGTGATAATTGCTGACCTAAAGCAGTGTATTGAGAGTAAGGGGCCTCTGGCATTTCTGTGGGCTCAGGGTCTGAAGCAGTGATCAGAACTTTGTTCAGCTAAGGTGGCAGGTCCTGTGAGCATTCATGATGAAGTTGTAAAAAGGACCTGGGACTTTGAGAGGATAGCAGCAGAGATTTCTGCTTCTGATGGGTTTTAGGGCAGGAGACAACTGGAAGGAAAAGGGTAGAGTAGATCTGGTACCCTGCAGAAGGTTTCTTGTCAAGACTTGTATTTGTGGGGATCCCTGGGTGGCTAAGTGGTGTAACACCTGCCTTTGGCCTAGGGCCTGATCCTGGAATCTTGGGACTGAGTCCTCATGGGGCTCCCTGCATGGAGCCTGTTACTCCCTCTGCCTGTATCTCTGCCTCTCTCTCTGTGTCTCTCATAAATAAATAAATAAAATCTTAAAAAAAAAATCTTAAAAAAAAAAAGACCTGTATTTGTTCAGATGTACCTTATTGGTATCACCGAAAGTGGTATTTAACTCTGTGATACCAGTTTTTCTAGTCCAGTTAGCAGCTTAGTCATTGGGCTTTTTCTTCTTCCTTCCACCAAAGTTATTAGTATGTCACTTAGTTATTAACTCTGTCATTGTAACTTTCCTCTTACCGTCTTTGACATTCTCATAAATTCTGATAAAGCCTGTGGGATTTTTTGGGAGATAATTTGTTTCTGGTTTCATTTCCTTTAAAATGTAGTTTATCTTCTTTGTCTGCCTTGGCTTTTTGATCAGTTGCTTTGCCTACTCTCTAAAGACATAACAATATAAATTTATTCTGCTAGGTTAGAGAGACCAGCAAGAAAGGAAGAGCCTATACCTTGAATTTTAGCAATTGGTTACTTTGATAAGAGGATTAAAAAAATTCCCTTTTAACCATAGAACTCCTTTGGAAAGGACTTTGAAAGAAATGAAGAAAACCATCAGAAATGAAGACAGCAGCTTCATGGCCTTTTATTGACTGGAGTGGAGTTTTATTACTGCAGTTTTTTGGAATGACACTGTACAGAAGAATGTCTGCTGAGGTCATCCATCAGGTCGAAGAGGCACTTGATGAAGACGAGAAGGAAATGCTTCTTTTTTTGTGCCGGGACATTGCTGCAGATGTTGCTCCACTTACTGTCAGAGACCTTCTGGATATTTTAAGTGAGAGAGGAAAGCTGTCTGCCATGGGCTTGGCTGAGCTGCTCTACAGAGTGAGGCGGTTTGACTTGCTCAAGCGGATTTTCAAGATGGACAGAAAGGCAGTAGAGGCCCACCTGCTCAGGCACCCTCGCCTCATTTCAGACTATAGGTAATTAATTCATCAGCTCTTCTCAAGGCTGGACCTGGTGGGAGGGAGTGAGGTGATGTAGGCTTATGAACAATAGAAATGAAGGAAATAAAAGCAGCCACGTTACTTTCTTTACCCACAGATTCAACTGCCTTATGCTGTTACTTCAGTCCTTTGAAGTCTTTGAATTCTTAGAACCTGTTTGCTTAAAGTAATTGGGTAGAAGACCATAAAGTGGAAGGTCTGGGTATTATGTATTTGCCTGATGAACAGAATGAGAGAGATGACTAAGAGCTCGTAATTCTTGCCATCCTCTGGCCATGAGATCTGCAGTGGTCTTTCCTAGCTTATTTTCTATGATGTCAGACTGGCAAATTCTGAGACTGAGAAAGGAAATAACAAGTCTGACAATGATCTTCCTGACCTTTGCAAAGCTCTGTGATCCCTCCCAAGTCCCCTTTGGCCTTTCCCCTCCTGAGGAGGTTAGTGAGGTGAACTCCCTTTCTTTGAATTTCTGTAACGTCCTTGTCCCCAGAGGCTCAGTGGGGCAGGGATGCAGAATGAACATCCCATCCATTAACCAGCTGTAGGGCCCCTTCAGTTCAGAGAGGAATGGTCACTGGAGTCCCCTTTAGTTCAGACCATTTTTGAGTTTTTCCTTCCTCATGTTCAGAGACTACTCTCTTGGAGGTTCAGAGGAGCACAGAAGCAACAAGAAAGGCTGCATTCCTGGAGATAGGAAGATACTTTGTAACCTTAAATTAATGGTTACTTTTTCCCCAGACCACTAGCCTTTAATTATATCAATGATGCACTTTTGGAGAAGATGTGTATTATCAAAAACTATATTAAAGAGAGTTGAAAGTAGCATAGACCTTGGAGAGGGTCTGAGATTTGAGGTCTAGAGGCCTATTTCAAGTCCTAGAACTACTAGCTACAGGCCACACAGGCTGAGCCAGCCACTAACATCGGTTGGGCCTTCATTTTCTTACTTGTAAAGCTAAAAACAATGAAACCTGATTTTACAAGCATGTTGGTGAAGATCAATTATGATAATTTAGTAGGTGAAGTACTTTTAAAACTGTGAAGCCCTCTATAAGTGCAAGAGTTCATTATTATTGTTGTTATTCTTGATCATCTTCCACCTCTTCAGCTACCATATGTCTGTCATGTTCTTAAAACTTTTTCAGAGGCACTGGGTTTCAGTGAATAAGTTAGGGCACTCTCCATTTCCTGTCTCCTTGCTATGGTGAGTGTAGACAGTTCCTCAGAGCTTCTGGGCAGAGAGTCTGGGCAGTGGGAGGGGATGCTAGATTCATTGACTCATTTCTTCAGTGGCCTTTCTTTTGGATCAACATATGCCAGGTGTTTCGTCAGTGGTAGAGCAAAATGAAGGGAGCTGTCCTCAAGAATTTGAGAGCCTAATTGGGAAAACAGCTTTCTAAGCAGTGATGACAATGTCAAGGCAATAAAGCCAACCACAGCATGTCCTGGGAGCCCAGATAAAGTGTGAGGGTGGCTCCCCCTGGAGTAGAGGTGACTGAATCAGGAAGGACTTTCTAGACAAAGACATTGATGGTCACAATCTCCAGACTCTCCATGCTTTTTACGCTTTGAGTTGGATACCCCAGGTATAACTTTGCTGTAAAAGCTTGTGACTCAAAGTATGATGCCTGGGTCTATATAGCATCAGCATCACCTGGGAACTTGTCAAACAGAGAAGACAAGATCACTTCAAATTCTATTTATGTCTTCCATCTTAGTCATATATGTTCTTTACTTATTTCATTGTAACATCTGGGGGAGCTAGGGGATTCCTTAGGGAAGTTTTTATTCTCTGGGTTGTTTTTAGAGCAGTTAGTTGGAAAGAGAGGTACTATTTCCTATTGAAAGTAGGGGAAAGGATGAACTTCCTTTTTGAGTTCCCTTGAGATATCTTAGGATAGCCTAGGCTTTCTGTTTGATGGGGGTATGTATCAAATGGGGGCCTGAATAGTCTTTTAACTAATTGTTGGCACAGCAGAGGCATAGGCTCTTGGTGTTTTCACTAGGAATGGTATCTGAATTTACTTTAAAAACTTGTCTGGTTTCCAGGGTGCTGATGACAGAGATTGGTGATGATTTAGACAAATCTGATGTGTCCTCATTAATATTCCTCATGAGGGATCATATGGGTCGAAACAAAGTAGCCAAGGATAAGGTGAGTTTTCTTTTTCTTGGTTGATGTTCCCAAGAGCCTATCAGAAGGCCGGCTGTGGTCTCTAAGGTGTGAAGAGTGGGGAGAGGCCCAAGCTGGGGGTAAAAGTAAGAAGTGAGAAGAGTAACGTTTTTTCTTAATAACATTGATGGGAAGAGCATTGGTTTCTCAGTTGAGAGGAAGTAGAGTGGCCCTGGGTGTTTTCTTCATCCTTGTATTTATCTTATTTCTATAAAAGCCAGGGGTTTCTGCATTAGTTTCTCTCTCTCATTTGATAGACCATCTGGGAAGGTTAGGAAGTCCCATCTGCTCATGCCGAGCGCAGACACGTGGGAAGTGCGAGTCCACTCCTGTCTTGCCCTCCCACAGCCATCTATTTCCCCCCTCAGCTAGCTGAGGTCAGTGTGAAGTCATTAGGCTCCATGTGGAGATGGGGTAGGGGAAGGTACTTGTGACTCATGTATCCAGGGAATGGCAAAAGTAGAGATTGGGGATTAGAAACTAGATAGGAATCAAGATCTGAGGGATGTTGTAATTACTGGAAGAGTACTTAAATTCTGTCTGGCCCTATGTGGTACTGCTGGCCTAAGGACAGGCCTGGAAAACCTCAGATCTCTAGAATATGACAATATATTTTTAAAGGATCTGCCTCTGAGGATGGTCCTTTGGTAAGTTGTTACCTGAGAATTTCCTTATGTTCCTTAATAATTGTAGGTTTGTTTCTGAAATCTAGGCGTATGGGACGATTGGATGCCCCCACCATCAAATGCATCTAATGGGAAGGAAAATGAAAAAATAGTACTTCTTTTTGGTGTCCCTAAATCAGTTTATCTGCCAATCACTTATATCACTTTCATGTTGATTATTTTAAAAAGTAAATATAGAGCCTCAGTAATCAAATGTTAAACAGAAGGGAAATAAAAGGCCAAAGCAATGAGTATTTCTGAAATATAGTTCTTTAATAATGTCTTTGGTCCAGGGCAAGTGAGTAGTAATATCACTTTTTAATTTTGCTTCCTCCTAACTCTTGAGTCAGAATGAGTTGGAATGTCCAGAATTGATTAAAATATTTTAGGAACTTCAAAATCACATTACTGGAATTTTTTTAAAAAGATTTTAATTTATTTAATCATGAGAGACAGGGAGAGAGAGGCAGAGACACAGGCAAAGGGCGAAGCAGGCTCCATGCAGGGAGCCCAATGTGGGACTCGATTCTGGGACTCGATCCTGGGCCTCCAGGATCACACCCTGGGCCTCCAGGATCACGCCCTGGGCTGAAGGCAGGTGTCTAAACCGCTGAGCCACCCAGGGATCCCCACTGGAATTTTTCTAATAGGAACTTTCCCCCAGCTATCTTCTCTCTTCCCCTTTTAGGAAAGCCTGGCCTTTTGGAGGAGAATGACCTCAGGAGGATTTTATTTTTAGGCCTGCTCTCTCTTGGTACTTCTTGATAACATAAAATGGCCCTTGTGTCTATCCCCAACCTAAGTACAGTTGTCCACCAAAAGACTTACCACCTCTTTCTCAGTAAAATCCAGGAGTGTAATTTGCCCCTGGCTTTGGAGGGACTATAAAGCAGAGAGGTCTGGTGTAGGATCACTGAAGATCATGGAAGGGGCTCTTCTTACTACATTTTCTTGCTGTCACAAATCATACAGCCTGAGGTTTGCATTTGGGGCTTAATAGTCAACCTTACTGACATTTGTGTCTTGTTGGTGGCTCTTTCAGAGTTTCCTAGATCTTGTGATCGAATTAGAAAAACTAAATCTGATTGCTCCAGATCAATTGGATTTACTAGAAAAATGCCTGAAGAACATCCACAGAATAGACTTGAAGACAAAAATCCAGAAATACAAGCAGTCTGGTAAGTAGAATTTTGGCCTCTCTGTGGCCTAAGGAAAGTACCCTGTGCATACTGGGTTTGGTTGGTAAAAATTTGTTGGATAAGTGGAAGGAACAGAACCCGAGTGTCATCAGTCTCCACTAGCCTATGGCTAGAGATCATATCCCTTTCTATCTTTCACATCCCAGATCTACTGACTTCATTACCCACACCCATGATCACAGAGTCTAAGCCCTCTGCAAAGCCCTGCCAAGAACTTCTTAACATTTGGACCTTCAAGAAATAGTCTATACCTCCATTTTCTGCACAGGCTGGCAGCATTGTGGACACTAAGGGCTTTTGGATATATGCCAAGCCCTTCTGTCTTGCTCCAGTGTTGGGCCTGACAACTATCCAATTCTGAATGACATCCTGTCATAACTGCCCTGCATGTGTCCTGAGTTTCATAAAACCTCCTCATGGAAAAGGGTACTTGGCTCCCTTCATAAAGAGGACTAGACTCACATTGGCCTTCTTTCTCATGCCACCCCTCCCCCATTGTCTTTTAGACTCAGTCTCAGCATGGGCTCTGTTAGCAATCCATTGCCACCAAAGAGTCACAGCCTAAAGGGCATAGCTGAGACCCAGTGACCTACAGATAACCTCCCACGCCCCCATGACCAATAAAAGACCAATAAAATATCATCCGATCTGATATTTTTGTTTTGTTTTAAAGATTTTATTTGGGAGAGAGAGACAGAGACAGAGAAAGAACATGCATGGGCACATGGGGGAAGAGCATGAACAGGGGGAGAGGGAAGGGGAGAAGAGGTGGGGGGGGAGAGGAAGAGGGGGAGGGACAGGAAGAAGCAGGCTCCATGCAGAGCAGGAGCCTGAAGTAGGGCTCCATCCCAGAATGATTGACTCTGAACTGAGCCACTGTTGAATATTCACTTGACAAAAGCTTGTAAATCTTGTCAATACCTCTCTTCTGTTTACAGCTCAAGGAGCTGGAACAAATTATACAAATGCACTCCAGGCATCATTCCCAAATTTGAGTCTTAAGGATCCTTCATGTAACTTAAGGGTGAGTCTGGAGCAAATGTTTGGAATTCCAGCGTGAAACAGTTTCAGAACTTTGATAAGAATATACATATTCTTACAGCATGTACTTCATTTAATGTCTGAAAAAAATGATAGAACTATGCATTTAAAAAAATATGTACACCTTATACTTACAGAGCTAACCTGTGTTCATTGAAAGCATTTGGAAAGTACAGAGAAATATAAAAGAAGGAAAATAAATCACTTCTATCCCATCTAAAAATAACAACTGTTAATATCTTGACAAATTTCCTTCTAGTCTTTTTTCTATGCATGTTTGTGTATCTATACATACAACTGAATGTTTTGTTCACTGTTCATTTGTTCTTCAGAAAATTTAGCTTATATTAAATATAAGTAGGACATACTCGTCAACAAAAATTTCAAGGTGTGCTAAAAGAATTTTTAAAGTATGTTTTCTCTGACCCCAGTTCCCTTCCCCAAATGGTTGTTAACCATTTCCTTCTGTAAAATCCAGAGGTATCTATGCACATATCATATTTCAGTTTTTTTTTTTTTTTTTTTTTTTTTTTGCAAATGGTAGAACATTGTACCCATTGTCCTGAGCTGAGAATTCTTAGAAATTGTTCTGTATGAGTCATATGGGACCACCTCTATTTAGTCATTGTTTGTAATGGTTTTACTTTCTGGATGTATCACAATGTGTATGACCCTTTTGTGTGTGTATATATTTAGATGCTTCCCAGTCTTTTGTTACTACAGTGATTCAAAATAAATATCAATATTTTCAGCAGAAGTGTTTGTGTTATTGAGTTATATTACTGAGTGAATGATTTGTGACCGTACAACATAGTCACTTCTGTTTGTTATATTAGTAAATAGTGCAAGGTATTATCATAATTGTTCTTGGTTAGTGTTTTATTTTGAGAAGTTAATCCTATTATAATATCCTCATCCCCATACACAGATATGTGGAATTTGTAGTCAGGCCTTAGGTCATAGTGCAGTTTTGTGGTTAAATTGTAAACGCTTTCATAAAAGTGTGTGAGTAAAACATTAACTACTCCTGGAATAGAAATAGTTTTGTTGGAGAATGTGAGCTATGAGAGGTAAACCTTAGCAATAGAATTTCAAAGCTGAAGTGGGTATGAAAGATTATACTGTCCAACCCCCCTCATTGAACAAATAAAAAATTTAGGCCTGAAGTGCACTAGTGATTGCCCACTTCAAGGGACCACCAGAACTGGTCCTAGTCCATGCTCCTTCTTCTATACCATGGTATATTTAATAAACTACATACCAATCATACCATAGCTTAAGCATATCTGTCATTTTTTCAAGAATCAAATATACTTCCTCTTGTCCTGCTGAATCTCTGTGATACCAAGAGAATAATTTCATGGTGTGATACCATGAAACAAAATTGATTTAGGTTTCAGATCCAGATTTCCTGAGCTTTTTCTACTGTTGTATATCTAATATAAATTATACTGTCACTCTTAGTTAAAAGCTTGCCATATTTTTACTATCGCCTTTCTATTTTGTTGGCGAAAGTCAATGTATTCACTGTCTATGTGGCCTACTGGGAACTCACATACTCTCTATATAAAACTCTCTTTAATTTGCTGTATTGATCTATGACCCTGATCATTAATTCATTTAGTAAGCAGAGCTGTGGCATACGGATTCAGTGAATTTCTCATAAAATTAGAAAGTGAATGCCTGGATGTTAACTCATGTAAGAGTGCAAAGTGCTTTAAAGATTATAGTGACATTAAATGACACATGACACAACATATTATAGAATAAAAAAGTTGTGTCATTCTGCAATATAATGCTTTTTTAAATCTAGCTTTGATTTGATGTTATATTTCTCTAATGGCTATGTAAATGTGAATGCACATCCATGTGGGGTTCCAAATTCTATGTAGTATTAAACCTCTGGCTAAGTCACTTATTATTCGTGATAATAGCAACTTACATGTTTTTTTTTTTTTTAAATTCAGACACAAAGATTTAATGAATAGTATACTTCTCTCTTTTGGCTAGGATAGCTTCAGAGGAGAACTGTCATTTGAAAGCTGAACCTATCAGATGGTTGGCAGTATGTGGTTTATGTACCTTACAAAGGACTTGTCATCCAAGAAGAGAAAGGGTCGGTTCAATCTTTCATTCTCTAATTTTATTCTAGCCCTCAGAATTGGTAGCTGATTTTTTTTTTTGGTAGCTTATTTTTAAGAACCAAGCCCACATGTGGTTTAAGTGCAGCTAGGCATTATAGGAAAACAATAACTAGACATTATAGAAACAAATTAATATGCTAGCACTTTGCTACATGTTTTGTGTAACATTTAATCTTCACAAAATATTTATAAGATGGCTACTATTATTATTCTCATTTTGAAGATAAAGAAACAGATGTAGAGGTTAAATAACTTGCTCAAACTTTCATGGTTAGTAAGTAGCAGGATCAGGATTCATAGGCAGGTTTTTCTGGGCTAGAACTCCTCATGGTCTTTTTATTTTATTTTATTTATTATTATTATTATTATTATTATTTGAATATAGTTGCCACAAAAATGTTACCTTAGTCTCAGGTGTATAGCATAGTGATTCCACAGGTTTATACATTATGTTACACTTACCAGGAGCACAGCTCCCATCTGTCACCATACAAACTAATATCATTGACTATATTCCCTATGCTGTGCCTTTTATTTCTGTGACATATTCATTCCATAACTGGAAGCCTTCAACCATTTTGCCCATATTTCCACCCCCCTTCCCCTCTGATAACCAACAGTTTGTTCTCTGTATTTATAAGTCTGATTCTGCTTTTTGTTCGTTTATTCATTTTATTTTTAAGATTCCACATATGAGTGGTATATGTCTTTCTCGGTCTGACTTATTTCACTTAGCATAGTATTTTCTAGGTCCATCCATGTTGTCACAAATGGCACAATCTCACCCTTTTGTGGCTGCATAATATTCTATTATATATATATAACATTATATATATAACATTATATATATATATAACATTATATATATATATATAATATTTTCTTTATCTGTGTCTGTTCTTTATTGACAGATCCTTAGTCTGCTCCCATATCTTGGCTTTTGTAAATAATGCTACAATAAACATGGGGTACATATATATTTTTGAATTAGTGTTTTGTATTTTTTGGATAAAAATACCCAGCAGTGGAATTACTAGATTAAATAATATTTCTATTTTTAACTTTTTGAGGAAATTCTTATGTACTGTTTTCCACAGTGGCTGAACAAATTTACATTCCCACCAACAGTGCATGAGGGTTCCTTTTTTCCCACATCCCTGCCAACACTTTAGAATTCTCCTTCTTAATCATACCATACATTGCCTCTGTGTTAAAGGATCAGGAGTAAAATGTCAATCTGATATTCTAACAGCTTGTTCTAACTTGGAATCATTATAGCAACTCTACAATACTATAACATCTGACTTTATTGCGCTGTTTTAAAACATTTTAATAAGCTAATTTAGGATATTGCATGTTCATTGTACTTTCACTTTTTAAAAAGAAGCATTGCCTTGTTTTTGGTTTAGAGATTA
This sequence comes from Nyctereutes procyonoides, assembly GCF_905146905.1. Taxonomy (NCBI): domain Eukaryota; kingdom Metazoa; phylum Chordata; class Mammalia; order Carnivora; family Canidae; genus Nyctereutes; species Nyctereutes procyonoides. Next base: position 10,301,714 of record NW_026575132.1, read on the forward strand.
TGGGATTTATGGAGTTAACCACTCTTGCTATTCTTCTTTAGATAATTTAACTGTGAATGTGATACTTTTATTTTTTTCCTGTGCAAGAATTCTATTGAGATATTTAAAGAGGTGTGATATAACATGCCTCTGAAAAAACTAACAGGGGATGTGACCTTATTCTTTATATTTGAAGCTCCAGAATGGAAGAAGTAAAGAACAAATACTCAATGTGGGACAACTTGACCTTCAACGTAAGCCCAATTTTTCTTTTTATTCATTCTTTATAAATACTTGGTAATTCAAGTACCAATTGTTGCATTTTGGGAGTTTGCCATTACCTTTATCTACATATTCTGATGAAGCTCTCAACATAAATAGCAGTTAAATTCTTAAAATGTAGTCAATGGCATTTCTAATTATTTAATGAATTAGCTTTTTTGAATGCAAATACCTCTTACTCTATCAGCTTCATCATCTTGATTGTATTTTTAAGAGATGTGCTATTTATTCCTGAGATGGAATCATAACCAGGCTACGTCAAACATTAATCTAGCCATGATAATGAACCATGTTAAACCAAATAACTGGAGTAGGAAGAAGAAAAGTTACTAGGATCTTGTCTTATGGCACATTTAATAAATTTAGATATTGTACAGATGACATCCTCCTACTCCTAAAAAGAAAGAAAAATACAATAAAAAAACGAATCATTTCAACCCATACGATCTCTCTCTTCTCTCTTAAAACATCAGCACTTGATCCCATCACATCATTTTTTAAAAGTGTATTTCTTTTGCTAATCTTGAGTACTCCTTGAAGTGAAGAATGAGACTCGGTCTTGCACTGCAGTGTAGCTGACTGAGCCTCAGAACTTCAGGAGGCAGTGACTGATAGGCAGGTAAGGAGGGCTTAGTCCTCCCTGAGGAACTTAGAATTTGTCCTGCGTGCAGAGGCAATTGTGGAACAGTGGCCCAATGGAAGCCTTCTTTGTGTGGCAGGCCTCTTGCCAAAATCTTATGAGTCAACCTACATGCTGTCTGCCTAAACCTAGAAACTGAGAAGCATTTCCCCCAGATTAGCCAGATGGTACTGCTCTTGACTGTCATTCCCTACCTAGTATTCCGCTCTCCAGCAAAAGCTACTGAGACATGAATTTATTCCTGAAGTGACAGTGTGTTTCTCAAAACACTGATGAGGTGGTGAGAATTAGCCTTCCAAAAGCTGTTTAAAAGGAAAATAAGGGACCTGGTAGATTTGGGTAGGAATGAAGAACAATTGTTGTTCTTTCCATAGTGTACCCTTATGGCAGGTTTCTCCTTAATTTTAATGATGGGTGAGGTGGGTGAGGCTCCCAACACCCATTGTGATCCTTCGGAGACCTAGGGACCTGCTTTTGCCTGGACCTGGTTTATTTGCGAATAAATAAAAAAGCATTCATATTTGGACTTCCAAATAGATTTCCATTGGATGATGATGATGATCACTACAATATATTAAGCTCTTATTAAGTGCCTTAACCCCACATAGGCATATTACATAGATTGTTTTGTGGTTTTTAAAATTCTGTTAATCTATGATTGCTTAAATACAAAATGAAAAAGAAAAATTTCCTTTTAATCCCAGGTATGAGATAACCACTAACAACATTTGATTTGTATACCTCTAGACTCTTATAAGTGTGTATGTGTATGTGTAAGCATATACACACAAATACATATTTTTAAGTATATGCTATTAATATTATTCATGTTATTTCATAATCCATTGTCAGTTAATATATCCTGCATATCTTTTCATGTCAAATACATAAAGATCTTTCCTATCTTTTTTTTAACATGTATAGTACCCATTATGTGTACCATGATTTGTTTAGCCAGTTTCATGTTGGAGAATTTTTAAGTATTTTTCTGGGTTGAGGCCATTATAAATAATTATTCAGTAGGTATTTTTGCATACTTGCTCCATTATTTCCTTAGGATAAATTTCTAGAAGCAGAATGTTAAGTGTATTGCCAGTTGTCCTTTAAAAATACTGGTTTTTTTTTTTTAAGATTTTATTTTTTTGAGGTAATCTCTACACCCAACATGGGGCTTGAATTTACAACCCCAAGATAAAGGATCACATGCTCTACTGACTGAGCTAGCCAGATGCCCCTAAAAAGACTGTTTCAACTTACAACTTGAAAGTACTCATTTCCCTGAAACATTATAAATACTGCCATTTTCTTTGCTGGTCTTTAGATATTCTCATTTTTGTAAGAATCTTATAAAGGAGAAGTCGGTATGTTCATCTTAGGGATTTAAAAGCAAAACTAAAGAAACACTCTGAGACTTTAGGAGGAACCTTGCCTAAGATCACAGAGCTCCTCAGTGAAGGTGCTAGGGTATGAGTCAGCCATTTATGACTTCAAAACTGGTGGTTTCTCTACCTCTCTGAGCTAATAAAGTCATTTTTACCTAATATTATTGGCTTTAGGCTCATCTACATTTGTTATACTCACGGCTCTCTGTCTTTGCCGTTGTCATTTTATTTTATGATCTCTCAATATCACTGGACTAAGAAAGCATGGCCATCTGTTGCACAAGTGACAAGTAAATTTTCCCTGCTCTCCAGTCTCTAAGGCTGCCCCCCTACGCATTGCCCATGGTTTCACACATGGAAGAAAGCTACCGATGTTGTTGGGTGACAAGATTATTGGATTCTCCGTATCAGTTTAAAAATTCATAAGTCACCTGGTGCTTGCCTGGAAAAGGGCAAAGGAGAGCCTTTTTTCCCTTGTTATTTAAGCAGTTTTTCTATACCCCCTGCATAGCATGGGAACTTGTGTTTTCTTAACAGTTAGGTTCTTCAGGGTGAGGTTGGCACCTTGGGACTGACTAGAGCTGGGGAAGAGAACAACTGAGATATAAAGAAACCCAGTCAGCATGGGAATGGGCTCAATTCTCCTTCAGCTTTGTAACTGATTTCTCTCTCATCCCCCAGGAGAATCAGTGAAGGCATCCGTCCAGGAATCAGGACCATTTCTACCGAGGGTACAGAATAAATGATCTGATTTGGTATTGTGCTGTATGCGCGGTATCTGTAGAGAACACTGGCTTCTCTTTAAAATAGCTGTCCATTAATAATTCTCTGTGACAAGAATAGGACGTTGAGAGTTCCATTCTCCCGAGAGAGCTCTCCTACGGGGGATAGAGCAAAGAGAAAAATGTTGAAGTGGATTGCATTTGTGAACTTTGGAATGCAGGAAATTCCAGAGTGGCACTTCTCTCCTCAGCTGAGTGATTGCTGAATATATAAGTAAGCAGTGACGCTGAACCTTGACTTGCTCTGGCCTTTTAAAAAGGCTGAAACCCATTCTCCATAAGGAGGCAATAGAAGGCCTTCTTTTGTGCTGGTTTGGAAAAATATACTTTTATAAACTCAGGTTACTGTGGAAACATGTGACCCATCCTTTCTCTCAGCTTTAAATTGTCTTTATCCTGCAGAGCTAAGTCATGTGTAAAGAGACTGTGATTTTCATGAAAATTAAATAAAAACTGAAACAGCTTGTCTTAAGCACTTTACCTAAATAGAGAAAAAAAATTGAAATTAATGGGAAATGTCAGTTGTGGTGACTTCAGGCTGTGTCTATTGAATGATTCACCTGGCAACGGGAAGCTTGAGGAAATCCAAAAGAAAAGATAGTGTGTGTGTGGGACCTCATGTAAACAGAGCAGTGGTGAGAGTTTTTAACAATCCCTGCTTTCCTTTCCAGCACATACCAGAGGAGAGATACAGAATGCAGAGCAAGCCCCTAGGAATCTGTCTGATAATTGATTGCATTGGCAATGACACAGGTGGGTATGGATGCTGCAGTTTAACTGGTGCCCCACGGTGAGGTCACAGTCCAGATAAGCTGTGCTCATCAGTGATCAATACTAGCTGTTAGAACAGACCACTGCAGAAGTCGGTAGCTTCACATAGCAAGGGGTACTTCCTCACTTGTGTCACAGCTTAGTGTGGATTGGGCTAGAGTGATCATTCAATGACTCCACCATCTGAAGCCTTGGGGTTTTCCACAGGATCCTCTGCATCTGGCTGATGGATGAAGGAAGTGCGTGGAGGATCTCTCAAAAGGTTTTAGGGACTAGTCCTGAAAGTGAGATGAATCATTTCCATCCACATTCCATTGGTCAAACTCACTTGTGTGACCCTACCTAACTGCAGTGGATAAGAAACTCAGACTGGCTTTGTGCCAGGAAAAAAAAATGGAAGGGGATTTGAGGAGCACATAGCATTGTCTCTGGTACAAAGGTGTGATTGGCAAAAGTTGGGGAGTTTTGATTTTGCTTTCTCATGCTAGATACTGTGGCAGGGAGGAGTCCTCTGGGATCCAGAGTGGGATTAAATGGAAGGCTCCCTGGCTTCAGTGTTATCAGATGTCCTATCATTTCATATAGATAGACTGTGGAAGCTTTTCTGGGGGAAAATTAAAAATACTATAATTGTGTGTTCACTTAGAGGCAGTGTGTCACTTAGTTCCGCCACGTTGTACTTGAGTTGTTGGCCTGAGTCAGTACTACTTGTGTGTTACTGTTGTCTGGATCTGAACTGATTCTCTTGCTCAATTGTTGTTGGATGTCCTGTTCAAACTGAATCAATCACTGGTGATGCGTCAGAGAGAATAAGAATCTCATTGTGAAAGAACATGTTTAATTATTTATCCCTTCCTCAGAAGGACTGATAATCACATTCCCACAGTTATCTTGCTTTTTGGAATTCTTGGGATGAGTCAGATCTGTCTTTCAGGCTCACCTAAAATATTACCATGGTGAGTTTTATGGGAAGAGAGTCTAAGAGAAGGTCAGATTAGCAAATATTAGGTTGAATTTCCCAGGATTTCAAATATGATCTCATTTTTCTCATGTCCTATTTTTGGTTAGATGTGAGACATGCTGTCTCTTCAGCTGTAGAAAAGTGTCCGTTCTTTCTTAGCTACTAGTACCCATATAAGAATGAAAAAATATTTCCTCAGTGAGTAATTTCCTCCTTTAAAAAAGACTGAGTAATTGTCTTCTACTTTCTATTATAATCAGTTTTGTTTCATTTATTGGTAGAAAGTTTCCAACTGTAGGATATATATCTATTGTATGAAGAGAATCATAAAGCCATGATCTGCTGCGAATTTGTGACTAAAACCCAGTGTGTGTGTGTGTGTGTTTCTCTTGCTGAGTTGTGGTCCTCTTGTGTGCAGGGATTGAATATGTATTTGTGTTTTCCTGTATTATAGGAGCATGGTCAGAGTTGGGCCCTTGGAATGACTGTGTGGGTTTGAATCATGGCTCTGCCATATCATAGCTTGTGACCCTGGTTATTTTTCCCAGCCTCTGTAAGCCTCAATTTCTCTCTCTCTCTCTCTCTCTCTCTCTTTTTTTTTTAAAGATTTGAGTGAGAGAGAGAGTGCGTGAGAGCGCGAGAGCGTATGCACTTAAGTGAGTGAGTGCACGAGTGGGGGAAGGGGCAGAGGGAGTGAATCTTCAAGTAGACTCCCTGTTGAGCATGGAGCCTGATCTGTGGGCTCCATCCCATGAGATCATGACCCATGAAATCATGACCTGTGAGAGCATGACCCATGAGGTCATGACTTGAGCCAAAACCAAGAGCTGAACACATAACCAACTGTGCCACCCAGGAGCCCCTCAGTGTCGATTCTATAAAATGGTTAGATAACAGGACCTACCTCTTCGTGAGGTTGGGAGAAGGGAGTGAGTTCATACTTATAAAGGTCCTTAGTACAAGTATACTTAGAGCCCATACATTACTATTTCTACAGCAAAATGAATGGAAGTTCACATTAAGTGGAATAAAGACTATCAATAGGTTCTCACTGGTTCAGGAAAGATTTGCCACAAAATGAATCAGGGAAAAGACCTTAAGGTTTTCAGAGCCTTGGGGGTTTTTGAACTGTGGATAAGGAGTTATGGATATGTGGAAGAGTACTTTGTGGCTGCCTGAGGTACCCTAGAAGCCTCTTTGACATGCAGTAGACAGGCTTATTATTGATATTGTTTTCTCCTAAGAAAAACTAGTACAGAAGGAATTACTAGTAAACATTTGTACTTTAAAAAGAAGACATTTAATAAGTAGTTTATGATGTTGAATGAATGTAGATTGTCCATTAAAACCCCTTGACTAAAAACAAACAAACAAAAAACAAAAACCCTTGACTGGTCTATGGAAACAGATGACAAGTCAGACTCATACAAGACTGTCTCTACTACTGATTTCCTCACTCACTCATTCTTCTGTCCTTGTTTATCATCTTCCCCCTATCTTCCCCCCCCCTTCTATTTTGTCAGGCCCAGTTTAAATTAGGCCTTTACCACAAAGTCATCACAGGTTTCTCAGACTGCACTGATGGCTCCTCCTCTCCGCTTACTTTACCTAAAATCCCACTGTACCATGTGACATGTCAGTCATTCTTTTGTGCATATTTAGAGGTTTCTCCTACTAGATTATAGGCTTCTTGAAGGGCAGGTACTTCATCTGTGTTTCCCAACTTGCAATACAGGGTTTCTGCAACGTAGGAAGAGGAACTGCTTAAGACATTAATTTTGGGGTCAGTTGGATTTGAAAAATGATGAATCATTTGTTCTTCCTTTGGAGGTTTGCATATTGGCCTTAGCAACTAAGCAGTCCTCCTGTAAAGAAACTTAGTTAAGTCTTAATCAACTTTGCATTTCACATTTATGTTTGACCTCGGAACTCCCCTTCTCACTAAGAATATCCTGCCCAATGTGGGTTCCATTGTGTGCTTCGTTGTAATTAGAATGGGGCTCATTCAAGGTACTAAGTGGTGGTAAATAGACTGATGAAACACTTCCTCTGTGTTAATTATTCTATACATTAATTTAATGGACTTCCTTTTGTAGATTGTGGTGAAATTAATGCAAACTCATTTTGTTTTGTTTTAAGATTTCATTTTTAAGGAATCTCTATACCCCAGGTGGGCCTTGAACTCACAATCCAGAGATCAAGAGTCACATCCTCTACCGACTGAGCCAGCCAGACACCTGCAATGTAAACTCATTGTAGATGAAAACAAATTCTAAATGAATGGGGGGGCATAATTTTTTACTATATTTAGTTTTTTTGGATTTCATCTCAATAGCCCCCAAACCTGTGGGTGGTGCTGACCCCTTGTACTAACTGTAAGGCCGCAAGAAAGCCCATCATTTTGGGAAGTTGAGGTTTCCAGAGGCAGGGCTGTGTCAAGAGTGGGGTTTCCAGGGTGCAGGGAAGGAGAAGTGTGACTTCTGCAGTTGTTGAAGTTTTATTTTCCAAACTCAGCATCCCAGTTATTCTTCCCCTATTTGAGGGAAGTGACAGGGCAGTTATTGTGATAAATCAGACCTAGAATCTGATGGCTCTCAGACCATATTAATGTAGGCTGAGAGACTTTCCTCTGGACATCCCTTCTAAGGAGAAGCTTCCATGAGAGAGATGCTCTGCAAGCTTCATGATGTGGTGAAACGGCTGCCTTTATTTTCTTTATCTTTTATTTTATTTTTTTCCCTTTATTTTCTTTAAAATTAATATCTTACATTTTAGTAGGCACTCATAGTTTGCAAAGTGTCTTTACAGAAATCTCACTGGATCCTCACAGCCACCTTTTGAAGAACATGGTATAGGCATTAGTATTAATCACATTAATTACAGGTGAATAAACTAAGATGGTTAATTTTTTTTTTTTAAGATGGTTAATTTGTTCAAACTCATACCGTCATTACTCCCTCGAGCCTGTAAATCATACTGGGCTATGTATCCATGTTCTTGATGGCCCAAGAAAGAAAGTAGCAAATGCTAGCTAGCATCAGCCCTCCCCATCTGATAGAGGAAAGATGTGACATGATGGGAAATATCAAGTATGGTGATTTCAGGCTGTGTCTACTGAGGTGACTGTGTTGCCAGAGGGATAGTTAACAGGTGCTCCATCTTGGTCTGAGGGCCATCCAGATTTGCTGTTCTTAATGGCTTTTGGGGACCTCCCCTTTATCCTTCTTTCTCTTGTTCTTTAGGGAAGCACTTCCTGCTGTGGACGTGAGATTCCCATCCTCTTCCTAGCCTCTCTGTTGGCGTAAATTAGCTTTTCTAGGACCAGGCAAGGTTCAGACCCAGCAAATAGGTAGAGGAGCCAGGACTTAAAACTCAGATCTTGTGATTCCAAGACTGGTTCCTCTTTGCTGGTCCCATGCAAGCTGCCTTCTTGCTGCTGTGTGACTGCCACACTCTAGCCAGAACCCGCAGGAACCCAGAAGAAGGCAAGAGATGGAAGGCACAGGACAGCCCTTGCGGTCCCTGACCTCTGCACATCAGCGTGGACAGACTGTGGCTTTATTTCAAGGACTTTGATAAGGCAGCTAATCTATCCGTGAAGAGAGGATTTTGAAGTGAGTCAAAGTAAACAAGCTTTGAGTCTTGTGTTTTCCTGTTTGCTTCTGCCCCCTGGAGGAAAGAATGCCCCATGACATGTGAGTCCCCGAAGACTGAGGAATAAAACAGTAGTGATGGAACTGGGGTCCTTGCCTACACCTGCTGAGGTGAAGGCCAGGGGGCAGTGTCCGCGGGCTTTTTCTACTGCACTGAGATCCTGTGGGGACAAGCAAGCTATGAATAGGTTATCCAGCAACCTGTGTATCATGTCCTTCATTTCCCTCATGATATTTATTTATCATAGGGTTTTAAGGAGATTGACACCTTCTTTATATCTCTCCATTATTATGTGATATATAATTATTTTTTCCCCCTTACCTGTGGGCCATATGAAAAGTATGTAGCCTAACTACATCCTTAAGTAATAATTATTATCATTCCCCTTTCCTGATTTACCTGGTAAATTATTCATCTAATAATGTGTGCAAATTAATATTTATTTATTTATATATCTCACAGTTTCTGTGGAGCAGGAATTTAGGAGTAGCTTAGCTGGGCTGTTCTGGCCCAGAGTGTCTTGGCAGATTGTGGTCAGATTTCAGCAGAGGTCATCCAAAGGCTTGGTTGAGATTGAAGGATCCTCTCAGGTGGCTCACTCATGTGGCTGTGGAGCTGGTGCAAGGCCGGCCTTAGTTCTTCCTGTGGGCTTCTCCATAGGACTGCTTGAGTGTTCTCATGACATGGTAGCTGGCTTCCCCCAGAATGAGCTGTTCAAAAGAGAGAAAGAACCTTTTTATGATCTAGCTTTGGAAGTCACATAGTATCCCTTTTGCCATATTCATTAGAAATGAGTTACCAAGCATGATCTGCATTCAAGGGTAGGGGAACTACACTCTTTTTAAGGAAGGGGTGTCAAAAACTTCATGGACGTATTTAAAACTGCTATATCTGGTAGATGTGGGGCCATAATTAATCACAGCTCTCCTGAGTGGGAAGTTCTACTAGACTCGATGTGGACATATCCATGTACTGCCCGTAGGCTGGGCAAATTAAACTCAGAGCGCTCAAGTGAGCTCTTATTTGTCCAGTAGCTGTTTATTCCAGCTTTTGTTTACCCAAGGCTGGGGTTCTTTTTCTCTTTTTTCCTCTTCTTATTTCCTGCTGAGAAGCCAAAAGAGAAATTGCGATAGCTAACTTTCACTTTTATAGTTTATTAGTGGTCAGTGAAGTTTGCAGGGCAAGAAGGTTGAAACTCTTGGTTGATGCTAGGAGTCTTTTAATTATTTGTGACTATTCAGACTTCAGACCCGTTTAATGTAGAGAGTTGACAATTTGTGGCAAACAAATTGTAGTAATTTCAAGGAAGTTATTTACCTCTCCTTTCTGTGACGCCTACACTGGTATGAGACAGGGCCCTTTTTTGTTCCTTGGTAGAAGTTATATCTGTTCTTTTTTTTTTTTTTTAAGTTATATCTGTTCTAATTACTGTTGTGTTGTTTGGTTTGGGGTGAATGCAGTGGTAAACTTCTGGAAGACCACACCCCTGGGGGACAAAGAGAGGTGGGTATATAGTCATGAGACATGAAGAGAAATCCAGAAAAGTTGGCTGGCTGAGAGTTCGAGTAATAATCTGAATTCAGAGATGCCTGTCTAGCTTAGGGCAGAGCAGTTTTTTTTTTTTTTTTTTTTTGTTCCACAAATGAATTAAGAAGTGGAGGCATCCCTCAGACAAGGAACAGAAACTTAAAGGGTGGCTCAAAGGGATGTGGAATTTTTAAGGAGGAAGAGAAAGATGTCTGCCTCTGCTATTAGAAAGATGTGACAAAGCAGGAAACTATTTCTCTGATGAAGGCAAACTGAGCAGATGGGCAAGAAATGGACTGGGTAGGATTTCTATGGTTCCAAGGCTATAGAAACTTCTAAGAGATGGATACAAGATTTTCTTTAAAAAAGGAATAGAGTCCCAGGAGCTTTATGTGTATTATCTCACTTAATCCTCACAGCATGCTCATAGGCTGAGTATCATCACTTCCATCACTTCCACCATCATGCCTGGGTGGCTCAGCGGCTGAGCATCTAACTTTGGCTCAGAGTGTGATCTTGGTACAGGGATCGAGTCCTGCATCAGGCTCCCTGCAAGGAGCCTACTCTTCCCTCTGTCTATCTCTCTGCTTCTCTCTCTCTCTGTGTCTCTTATGAATGAATGAATAAATAAATAAATAAATTCTTTTTTTTTTTAAATAAATAAATAGATTCTTAAAAAAAAAAAAAGCTAGGGAGCCCTACTTCTTTGAGGTCATGCAGCCACAGGTATGGGTAAGGTCAGTGTTAGAAGGCAGGCTTGTGCGCCCTAAAGTCTGCCTTTTCCACTCCCTAACACTGCTTCTCCAGGCAAAGCCAATCCAGAATTTCTGGAAACTAAGAGAAGAATTCTTGGGGGCATTACAGGGAATCTTGGTCAGAGGTTACACTGGGAAGCGGGTCATGAGAGGAACTGGGGAGTCTGGAAATAGTCACGCCTTGGATGGAGGTGCCCGCAGCTGTAGCAGCCCACAGCTGTGGGGATGAGGGGACTCGTGACCTGGGCCACCCTTCCTGCAGCCATTTGGATCTAGGTGCGGGTCTGCACTTTGCAAATGCATCCATTCCTCCTTACTTGTATGTGAGTTTAAGAAAGAGCCTTTTGGAAAGTCCCCAGCTTTATTTTGGTTGAAGAGAAAAAGTTTTGTTCCCCCGTTGGTTGCATTGGCCTAGAAGTAGGCTCCATCCATGCCTGTGGCCACGTGTGCTGGTGGCCTTGGGCAGGGAAGGTGGTATAACGGGGCGGATGGTAACTGAGATCCTGGGACGTGAATGTGTTTCAGGTTGATTCCTTCCTGCCCCCTGCTCCGGTTCTTCAAAACCTCAAAATATGGCACAAAAGCAGAAATGGATAAGGAGCAGAGATCAGCCCGTGCTTAGGATTGCTATCCACTGCCTCTTAAGTGTTTCTCATCCTAGTGTTGTTTTTCATGTGTGTTTGTTTATTTTATCCAGAGTTTCTTCGGGACACCTTCACCTCCCTGGGCTACGAAGTCCAGTATTTCTTATATCTGGATGTGGACAGTATAATCCAGATTCTTCGCCAAGTTGCCCGCATGCCCCAACACCAAGACTACGACAGCTTTGTGTGTGTCCTGGTGAGCCGAGGTGGCTCCCAGAGTGTTTTTGGTGTGGATCATACAAACTCAGGGTTCCCTTTGGATCAGGTCAGGAGGATGTTCATGGGAGATGCATGCCCTTTTCTCTTAGGGAAGCCAAAGCTCTTCTTTATTCAGAACTATGTGGTGTCAGAGGGCCAGATGGACAGCAGCAGCTTCCTGGAGGTGGATGGACCAGCAGTAAACAATGTGGAATCCAAAGCCAAGCAGCCTGGGCCCTGCACCATTCACCGGGAAGCTGACTTCCTTTGGAGCCTGTGCAAGGCAGACGTGTCCCTTCTGGAACAGTCCTCTGGTTCTCCATCATTGTACCTGAAATGCCTTTCCCAGAAACTGGGGCAAGACAGGTGAGCCGCCTCAGCGGTGGCCCATCCCTGGACCACTCATCTCTTCTCTTGCTACCAAGATGGAGTTTACCACTGTGATTACCACGTGGGGCGCTCTTCTCTTCAGGGAGAAAAGGATTTTTCATTCCCTGGTGGGATTGCCATAGGAAATACATGTTTTAGGAATGCTTTGTGCTTCGGGAGGTCACTTGCTAGTCAGCTTGTAGTTTGGATATTGGTCTTCAAAATAAAGAAATTTTTAATTGTCTTTTTTTTTTAAATGACAAAAGCAGTACATATGCCATTGAAAAAACCCTATGAAATATATGTGCTGAACCCAGAACATAACAGTTATAATCCTAGTTATTAGAACCAATCTCTGTTAGCCTTCCAGATCTTTTTTGGTGTTTTGCCTTCCAGATCTTTTTTTGGATACCTGCACAATCATATCTAAATGTTATTTTTTTTTTAAAGATTTATTTGTTTGTTCATGAGAGACACACACACACATAGGCAGAGACACAGGCAGAGGGAGAAGCAGGATCCTCGCAGGGAGCCCGATGCAGGACTTGATCCTAGATCCCGGAATCACGCCCTCAGCCAAAGGCAGATGCTCAACCGCTGAGCCACCCAGGCGTCTCATATCTAAATGTTTTTTAAACCAAAATGGAATCATCATCCACTATTACTTTATAACCTGCTTTTAGTTGGTGTAACAGTATATCCCATATATTTTACATGTCAGTAGTCACATTTCTACAGCATCATCTTAATGTCTGTGGAGCAGTCCAGAATATGGCTATGGCATAATTTACTTGACCAATTTTCAGTCTTTGGAAGGTGTTTTGCTTTCATACAAGGAAAGCATTCAATATCTTTGTAGCTCAGTATTTGTGCTCATCCGTACAGTTTTCTTGAGCAAAATTCCCAGAAGAAGTCCTGTGTCAAACAGCATACATTTGGAAAGGCTTGGATGTGTCTTATCAGATTGCCCTCTAGGACAGTTACACCCACTTTGCACAAGAGTGCCCGTGTCCCCAAATTCTGCTCGACACTGCACGCTCTTTTATTGCCCTGTTTTGACAGTTTGATAGGTGGAAAATGGTACCTGACTCCCCACATCTGCAAGTCTGTGTTATACAGACATTTCTGATGTTTATTGGCAAGAATACTTTTCTAAGGGAAAACTTGGTTATCTAGTTTTTATTTAAGATTATTTCCACGTAAGATTAGCAGTCCTTTTTTCAGTTGTTCACTCGTTACAGTTTAGAATGATGTTTCTGAGCCATGTGTGAAATGCATTCTGTTGTAGTTCTGGGGACCCCAGATATATGTCTCATGACCTATGACCACCCAACCCCTTCAGTAGTGGTTCAGCAGCAAGGAATGGGCTATAGTAGAAATGACCCAGCCTTCCATGGGCCAGCAGTATTCTTGGCATCCATCCTACATTTGCATTATGATCCAGGTAAGTTATCATCTGGCTGGAGTGTCCCCAGGATAAGATGCTGTTGCCCCTTGGGTGAAGGGACTGTGGTCATTGGGCAAGCTGGTTTGGATCACTCACTCAGTAGCTTGTAGAGAGCATTTAAAAAGAAACAATTGTAAAGCACTTTCACATCTGTTGGCTCATTTCACCCTAATGACAATCTGTCTCCTTTTTGATATCTGCATGGCATTAATTTTTGCTTTTCTCATTCCCTCCAGAAGACGCCCACTCTTGGAACTCCACACTGAACTCAACAGCAGCGTTTATGATTGGAATAGCAGAGTGTCTGCTAAGGAGAGGTACTACGTCTGGCTGCAGCATACTCTGAGAAAGAAACTTATCCTCTCCTGTAAATGAATGGCCAAAAGCCTCTCTTAGCTTAGCTCTGTAGTCTTCATTACTAAACTTTCCTAACCAAACTACCAGAAGTAATTTTCAAGATATGTGGGTAAGATGGGTCCTGTTATGTATTGAAAAGACCCTCTGTTAGGAATGTTGTCAGGAAAGTTTGTTTTTTAAGTTTTTTTTTTAAATTTTTATTTATTTATGATAGTCACACACACACAGAGAGAGAGAGAGAGAGAGAGGCAGAGACACAGGCAGAGGAAGAAGCAGGCTCCATGCACCGGGAGCCTGACGTGGGATTCGATCCCGGGTCTCCAGGATCGCGCCCTGGGCCAAAGGCAGGCGCTAAACCGCTGCGCCACCCAGGGATCCCAGGAAAGTTTGTTTTTTTAAAAAGATTTTATTTATTCATGAGAGACACACAGAGAGAGAGAGAGAGAGAGAGAGAGAGAGAGAGAGGCAGAGACACAGGCAGAGGGAGAAGCAGGCTACCCATGGGCAGCCCGATGTGGGACTCGGTCCTGGGACCCTGGGATCATGCCCTGTGCCAAAGGCAGATGCTCAACCACTGAGCCACCCAGGTGTCCCAAGAAGGTATGACTCCTTGTCAAGTCCAAGATTAAGGCGCTAGCAGATCTGGTGTCTGATGAGGACCAGGTTCTGGGTCTACTGATGGCCATCTTCTCACTGTGCCTTCACATAGCAAAGAGCAGAGGGGGGAAGCAAGCTCCACCTTCATGAGCTAATTACTCCCAAATGCTCTGTCTCCTAATATCATCACATTGAGGATTAGGGTGTCAAGCTATGAATTTGCCCAGGGTCACAAACATTGAGTCTGTAACTGGCCTTGTAATTTGAAATATCTAGGACTCAAGTGATATTTTATAGCAATCACATGTACTTTTCTTTCTTGGATTTGAAGACCTAAAACCAGATAATTATTTAAAATAGCATTTAAAGTTTTTAAAAATTTATTTATTTTTATATTTTTTGACTTAAAAAAAGATGTTATTTATTTATTCATGAGAGACACATAGAGAGAGGCAAGAGATGTAGGCAGAGGGAGAAGGAGGTTCCCCATGGGGACCGCGATGCAGGACTTGATCCTAGGAACTCTGGGATCATGATCTGAGTCAAAGGTGGATGCTCAACCACAGAGCCACCCAGGTGCCTCTTGACTTGGTTTTAAATGATGTGTATCTCTATGCATAAATCCAATAAAATATTAAAAATGTTAACAGTCGTCCCAGACTGTCAAGTGTTCAGTAATAAATGTATGGTTGTGACGATATCACTGGCTGGTATTTTATGTAACCATTAAAATTATGTTTATAAATAATAAGAGCTTACATTGGGTTGTTAGCTCATTACATAAATTACATGAAGGATTTTATTCAATCCCCCCTCAGAACAGCTCTATGAGGTAGGTATTATTGTTCTCACTATTTTTCTTCCATTTTATAGATAGAGGAAAATGGGCCAAGTAATGTTAAGTAGCTTCCCTATCATCACCCCATACTAGGATATAAACTCGGGCCATAAAGAGAGACACTTTGGGGCCCAAGTGCTTAACCAATTCACAATATGGCCTTAACAGAACATCGTAGTGAGGAAAAATGCTCATATATTCATGTTACCTGAAAAAGAGTACAAAATAGTATGTTTATTACAATTATGCTTAAAATAAAACAAAAAATACTTCTCAGGAAAACAAAAGATCATTTTCCAAAGTGGCATATAGATGGCAGGACTATGACTGATATTTTCTCTTTCTTTTCTCCAAATTCTCACCTATATCTGTCTATATATTTCAGAATATTGGCTCCTGCCCTAAAGTTCTGGTAACTCCTTTCAACTTTTAAGCAGTTGGTTCTGTATCACTAACAAAACTACCTTCCTCTTCTTACTTTTGTCCTCACTTCTCTGTCCCATATTTAGCCCCTTTTCAGACACAGGACCCCCGGACTCACTGCTGCTTTTCTGAGCCACTGGTCCAGATGACTGACTAGTCAACCCCCAGTTGACCCTCACTTCTTCCCCTGTTCTATCCCATTCCCTGTTCTATCCCATTCCCCAATTCTTTCAGTCCTCTTCCATGAACAGGTCATAGTAGGGGTCACCGGACACCTTCTTCTATCTGCAGGGTTTGATATGAGAATCTCTTCTTGCCCTCTGAGATTTTAGGAGCAAGTTTTCAGGATTAAGGATGTTGTTTATGCTACCAAGACTAACTAAAATAACACTGTATGTTAACTATATTGGAATTAAAATGTTAAAAAGGGAGTTGTTAAAAAAAAAAAAGGCAGTTGTTTCTGCCCTTCACCTTTTCATCCCTTCCTCTATCTTGCTGACTAGAACACGAATGTGATGGCTGGAGCCTTAAATTCCATCTTGAACTGTGGGATAATGGCCACACTGTAGGGCCAGCTAAGTGGTGAGCAGGAAGTAGCCTTCTTGGATGAATCTACCTACCTCCAGATTTTTATGTGAGAGAAAAAAATTTATACTTCTTTCCACCTACACAGTCCAACTGATGCATTATTATTTGATTAAGATGTTTAGAATGTTTATGCATGTTATAAGTTTAAAAATTTATCTAGATGATTTTAATTTTCTATTATTGTTTAAAAATATGTATGCATTTAAAATCTGAGCTACCTACATGTTTTTTGTTTTTTTTTTAACCTACATGTTTAATATGCATCTAGGTTACTTCTGAGTTTTGACATTGTGAATAAGGGTGCGATAAACATTTGTATGCTGATTTCTTTGTGGATATAAGCTCAGCTCACTAGGCAAATACCTAGGAGAACAATTGTTGAATTGATGGTAAGCTTATGTTTAACTCTGGAAGAAACACAGACTGTATTCCCAAGAGGCTATACCATTTTGCAGAGTTCCTGTTGCTTCACATCCTTGCCAGTATTTGGTGGTTAATGTTTTGGATTTTAGCCATTTTAATAGATGGGTAGTGATAACACATTTGAATTTGCAGTTACCTAATGGCATCATGGTGAGCATTTGCTTAAATCTGTGTATCTTCTTTGTTGACACCCATTTTTAAAGTGACTTATTTCTTACTGGTGAAGGTTTTTATTTTTATTATTATTATTTTTTTAAAGATTTAGTTGAGAGAGAGAGAAAGAGAGTGAGCAGGGGGCAGGGCATAGGGAAATGGAGAAGATCTTTAAGCAGACTCCCTACTGAGGCAGGAGAGTCTTGTTTGATCTCATGACCCTGAAATCATGACCTGAACCAAAACCAACAGTCAGACACTTAACCAACTGAGCTACTCAGACATCCCTCTTACTGGTGAGTTTTAAAGAGTTCTTTGTATATTACAGATGTAAGTCTTTTATCAGATATATTTTACAAATATTTTCTTCCAAATGTGGTAGAAGTTTGTAATTTTAATGAAATTCAACTTACAGATGTTTTTTTTCCCCCCTGGATTGTGCTTTTAGTGTGTATCTAAGAAATCATCAGCAAACTGAGGATCACCTACACTTTCTCCTATGTTATTTTCCTTAAATATTTTATTTATTTATTTGTGAGAGAGAGAGAGAGCCCATCAGGGGCAGAGGCAGAGGGGCAAGCAGACTCCCTACTGAGCATGGAGCCCAACATGGGGCCAGATCCCAGGACCCTGAGATTATGACCTGAGCCAAAGGCAGATACCTAACCAACTGAACCACCCAGGCGCCCCTCTTGCATGTTATTATACAGAAGTTGTAGAGTTTTGCATTTAAGTCTGTCATCATTTTGAGTTACTTTTTCTGAAAGATGTAAGGTCTATGTATTAGTATACACTCAATATTAGTACCATATTGGGAGTTTTAAATAAATGTATTATTTGTTTCCTTGTATACAAAGCACATATTGTAACTTAAAAACAAAATAAAAATTACATATTATAAAAAGGTCCAGTTTGTTTAATATATAAACACACTTAATGTATTTATTTTAAACATAAATGGCATAATATTTAACATTGTTCTATCTTTTCCTTCAAGTAGTCATGTCTATATCTATGTTTTGCGTTATATTTAAGTCATTCACAATTTTTCAGTGCTTAAATGATGATAAAGAAACATCTTTTCTTCCTTAGGATTCCCATCCTCTTCTTACTGCCTTTTCTGGCATAGCTCAGTCTTCTGTCAGGACTAAGCATTATTTCAGCTGTCTTGCATCTTTAAACTCTCCCTCTATCTTTGATCCTTCAGTCTAAAACCAAGCTCTGACGCCCCCATCAAATTAAGTCCCTCTCTTTCTTTCTTTCTTTTTTTTTTTTTTTAAGATTTTATTTATTTATTCTTAGAGAGACAGAGACAGAGACACAGGCAGAGGGAGAAGCAGGTTCCATGCAGGGAGCCCGACGCAGAACTTGATCCCAGGTCTCCAGGATCCCACCCTGGGCTGAAGGTGGCGCTAAACCACTGAGCCACTGGGGCTGCCCTCTTTCAAGTCTTATGATGGTTTAGACTACTCTGTACTCTCTCTTATTCCACCCACTTGCTCCATACTTCCTTGCTATCTGGATTCTACCTTAATCATTCAGCCAAATCTGTAAAATCGAAGGGTGACCAAACTAGTAGTCTTTAGGTTCTTTGGGGGTCACTGTCTCCTCCCTATTTCTCCCTTCCTACTGTATTCCCCCCTAGAAGTTCTCTCAAGGACTTCTTTGACCAAGTCTTCTTAGAATCTTTTGTCTCCATATCTGTGACTGTGTATATTCACAAGGACCACTCCTTTGTTTTCTCTCTTTATATGTTCTTGTTCAACAATCTTGTAGCTTCAATTACTACTCCTATGCTGCTAACAAGTTGGATATTTCTAGTCCAGACTCTTCAAGTTCAAAGCTCACCCTGCAACCTCCTGGCTAATGCTTCCACTTCATCCACTTCATTTCCTTTTTTTTTTTTTTTAAAGAGGAAATCTTTTTTTTTAAAATTTTTTATTTTATTATTTATGACAGTCAGAGAGAGAGAGAGAGAGGCAGAGACACAGGCAGAGGGAGAAGCAGGCTCCATGCACCGGGAGCCCGACGTGGGATTCGATCCCGGGTCTCCAGGATCGCGCCCTGGGCCAAAGGCAGGCGCCAAACCGCTGCGCCACCCAGGGATCCCTCCACTTCATTTCCTTTTGGCATCTCCAACTCAATATAATAATATAATATAATATAATATAATATAATATAATATAATATATATATAATATAATATAAAAACCTCCATTACAAATCTGCTTTTCTGCCTGTGTCTCCCAATTTCAGTTAATGGCACCTCATTTTCACTGTGATCTACTCTTTCCTCTATTTCTTTATTCAGCCAGTTTCCAAATTGGTTGGTCCTGTATCTATAATGTCTTCTCCATCTATCTCTATCATTACAATTTCCCTTGCTTTCATTATCTCTCCATTGAACTATGATAACGGCTTTCTCTCTGATCTTGCCACTAGCCTCTTAATTCTTTTTTTAAATTTTATTTATTTATTCATTCATGAGAGACACACATAGAGAGAGGCAGAGACACAGGCAGAGGGAGAAACAGGCTCCATGCAGGGAGCCCGATATGGGACTCGATCCCAGGTCTCCAGGATCATGCCCTAGGCGGAAGGCGGCACCAAACCGCTGAGCCACCGGGGCTGCCCTAGCCTCTTAATTCTATGATTACTTCATACGTGGCAAACTGAAGACTCTCCTTAGCTACAACTTTGTCACCTCCCTCCTTTGAAACTTTCAAGATTCTCCAGTGCATACACAATAAGAGTGTGGCTGGGGAGTGGGGTGAGATGGAGTGGGGAGTAGGGGCTGCTGGTGTAAGTTCTGGAGTCCAAAAGCCCAGGGAACCAGGAGCTTTAATGTCCAAAGGTAGAAGAAGATGACCAACCAGTTCAAAAAGAGAGAATTTGCCCTTCCTCCTTTCTATTGGACTGTTAATGGATTAGATGTTGCCCACCCACATTGGTTCTGGCAAGGTCTGGAATGTGTGAATAGGTGTGGAGGGAAGGAGGGAGGAGGACCTGGAAGTTGGGGATGGGATGGCTCCTCAAAAGAACCTACCATCTCAGGATCAGGGTTTGGGGCGAAAGTTTCAAGGAATGGAGCTCTTCAGCAGGTGGCACACTCATCTTCCCATCTTCCACTTGTGTCCATTCTTTAGTTCATAAGTCTTTACACTTACAAAGTTTCCCTTTATAAACTTTGAGGGTGGAGAACTTGGACCAAAGCCTGGACATAAAGGAAAGCCTACTACTGCCACCACTAGCCACTCTGAAGATGAAACTAAAGAGAAACAATCCGGTATTTCCCCTTTGTCCCCAGGGCAGTAGCAGACTCCCAACACTTTATAAAAGGCTAAATAGGTTTTGACTGGCTTTTCGTGTAGACCCACTTGCCTGCAACCAATCAGGAAAGATGCCGTAAGAAATGTTTATTCTTTCCACTACTATCAACTTGCCATCAACATGTCCTCAGTTGCTGTGCCCTAAATTGGAAGAAGTGTGAAATACTGAATATAAATAAAATGGCACACAATCTCACTGTAACTTGGTTCGAGTGTTTCCACTAAGTACTAAGACAAAAGTTTAAGTTTTACTTCACGTGTCTCTATTCTACTTCTGCTTTCCAAACTTAGCTCAAATACTTCCTCCTCCAAGTCATCTTCATTAGGACTCATCCATTGTTCCTGGAGCTCTTATAGTATTTAGGTGAAGCCCTATCACAGCATCAGCACACCCTGCCCAATGGTTACATATAGCATGTCATATGGAGACACAGGCAGCTGTAGCCTTGTGGTCAGGAGCATGGGATTTGGAATCTGAGAGACCTAGAATTCCCATCTCTTCCTGCCTTTGGGATAATGGCAAGATACTTTGCAACCATGAGCTTCAATTTCCTCATCTCCTGAATGTAGCTAATAACATTGACTTTAGACAGTTCATCAGAAAAGAAGGGGCCAAGAAATGGTAGTAGTCATAATTATTTAAAGGTAAACGTGTTTTATTCACTTTTCCTTTCTAATTGTGCCCAGGTCAGTGCTTTACACATGGGGAGAGCTTGCAAAATATTTAATATTGTTGAATAAAAGTTGAAAAAGCTAGTGTACTTTATAAACAGGGTGAGAAGTGATAGTTTTACTAAACTACTTTCTGAAATGCTGCAAGGAATGAAATAGAAGACTAAGACTTAGGGCTTGTGTATCCTTATCTTTCAAAAAAATTGTGGTAAAATGTACATAACATAAAATTTACGATTTTTAAGTGTATGATTCAGTGGCATTAAGTACATTTACACTGTTGTGCAACCATCACCACTAGGACTTATTTTGTTTTTTCTTTTTTCTCTGAACCATTTATTTATTATTAGTAATAGTAAAGAACATTTCCAAATGGCATACATTCCAATAATAAATGGAACTCCCTATACCAGTGCTCATGCCTGTCTGGCTATGTTTAGGGGTTTTGTAGAAGTTATACACACACCATCATTTCCTCATCACTCAAAGCCACATTCAGGTTTTTCACACTTGTTTCCAGGACCAATGGGGTGTATCTTTTGACTGGTTTATTAAACAGATTAAATTGCTCTGCCCATTGCACACTTTAAGTTGTAAGTTTTTAAAAACTGAAGTACAATCGACATACAATATCCTATTAGTTTCAAGTGTACATAATACTGATTTGTTATTTTTGTACATTATGAAATGATCCTCATGTTAAGTCTAGTTGCCATCTGTCATCATACAGTTATTATGAAATTATTGACTCTATTTGCTATGTTATATGTCACATTCCCCTCATTTATTTTATAATTGGAAGTTTGTACCTCTTTTTTTTAAAAAAGTTTGTACCTCTTAATCATCTTCACCTTTTTTTACCTGTGCTCCAAACCCCATCTAGTAACCAACAGTTTCCAATATCCAGGAGTCTGTTACCGTTTTGTTTGTTCATTTGTTTTTTTTTTTTTTTATATTCCACATATAAGTAAAATCACATGGTATTTGCCTTTCTCTGTCTGACTTATTTCACTTAGCATACTACCCTCTAGGTTCATCCATGGTTTTGTAAATGGTGAGATTTCATTCATTTTTATGGCTGAGTAATTGGGCTCATCTTTCTTAAACATAGTTCTCTGGATGATGCCAAGGATATGAAAATAGCACTTTAATATATTTGCTAGTAAAGCATCATTAATCTTACTTTTTTTCAGAAATAAAATATCTTTTCTAAGAATCTGTACTTCTTCCCAGAGCTCTGCACACCTGAATGTGCTGAATTATAGTGCAGTGACTAAGAGTCAGATTTGCTGATTTAAGTTTTGGCTTTCCCACTAACTTACCATGTGACCTTGGAAAAATTACTTAACCTTTCTGTGTTCTAGTTTTCACATCTAAAGGAGGAGTCATGCTAATAGTATTTATCTTAGAGACTTGGGATGGTTCAATGAAAAAATAGTGCCTCATACATGACAATTGCCATGTAAGTGTTAGGTATTGTTTTTATCCTTATAAATAATGTCTTCAAAGTCTCTTTCTTGGTGCACTGAATGTGCTGTGAGACCAAAGACTGCATCAGTTTTGTCTGCTATTGAGTTTCCTGCAAATACCTCCAAATGGGCTTATAGTCCAGCTCTCCCTCCCTTTTTTTCTACCTTAAACTAAAAAAATTTGCACATGCAACTTTTTGAGAAAGAGTTAAGATGGCTGACCTCTATTTCTTGAACTTCTTGGGTTTTATTTTAAAGGTTAAGTGAGTTTGGGGAAGGAGATGGTTAGGAAAAGTCTCCTTTCTTTGTTCTTCCTTGCTTCCTTATCTCCTCTCTCTCCCTCTCTCTCTCTCTCCTTCCTTCTCTGATTCATCAACCTTCGTGACCCAAAGGAAAAGTTCATTTGTAAAGAGTCCTTGGTTTAACCAGAGAAAATCCCGGGCGTCCAGTGGAAAAATTGTGACTCTTGCCTTTAGGAGGCGCTGTTTGTTAGCGTTTTCCAAAACCTGGAAAGGGGAGGGGAGAAGGCAGCCAAGGCAGCTCTGACGTGGGCAGGAAATTAATTATCAAGTTACCCAAACCAGAAGGTCCAGTTTTTGCTCGCTGAAGCAGAAAAGTCTTGAGTTCTCTTCCCGCGTAAATGGGAGCTTCCCTGGAACTTGGATTACGCAGAGGATTCTAATTTCTTCAAAACTTTGTTTTCAGGTAGTTTCCCCCAGGAACCATTTGCCTCCAGAGGATCAACGGAATTTGATCTGAAGGTACGTGGTGAGCACCTTTCTCCTGCTGAGCTCTTCCACAATAGGCTTCAGTCACAGAGACTTGCAAAAGCCCTTGTTGGCCATGGCATGTTTCTGCCTGGATTGATTAGCTGTGCCAGGGAAAATGAAGGCCTCAAAAGCCCCAGGAAAGCTCCAACACAGACTTTTAGAGGCGGAAGTAAATGCTAGTCCACAAATGGAGACAGTCTGGCACAGTCATCAAAGCTACAGATTGGAATCTTCGGGAAACTGCAAGGCAAATTTAAGATATCTTAGAATTGCAAACTCTGTCCAAGAAGCCATTCATTTGGTTTCTAGTATCACAGGCTACTACTAGAAGGGAAGACCCCATGGATAAGCACAAAAAAATACCATTTTCTGTTCTCTCTCTCTCTCTCTCTCTCTCTCTCTCTCCCTCTCTCTCTAAGTAAGCTGTACACCCAGTGTGGGGCTTGAACTCACAACCCTGAGATCAAGAGTTATATGCTCTACCTACCGAGTCAGTCAGACACCCCTCAGTTTTCTTTTTCTAACAGTAAAACTAATGTGTGTTCGTTGCATAAAATCTGAGAAACTCAGACAGTGGCCCAGAAAAGAATTTATAGTATTTGTAATTATACCAATTAGATACAACCACTCTTTGTTACTGATGTTGTTTTTGTTATGTTCTCCTTCCTTTAGAAAGTGGTTTCTTGTTTCTAAATAGCCAAATCTTACAAAGAGAATCTACACCTTGAGGCCTTATAGAATGAATAATATCACACTGAAAATTTTTTATCAGTTCGTTGTTCCTCTAATTAGAATGAAATTTAGTGTAGAAAATACCGTATTAAAAAAAAAAAGAAAATACCGTATGAACTTTATGAACAGATCAGGTGGAAATATAATTTAGGTAATTTGTGACTTCCTTCAGTGATCTAGCAACTCTTGTCCAAAACTTCCCTTTCGTTTGAGGTCTAGGATTATGGCTTCTCTTTTTTGTGAGATATAGACCTGTCCTGTTATGGTTGTTCTTGGATTAGTGGACACTTCTGAAGTACAAACTCCCAGACTGCTGTATTTCCAAAATGAAAGGCATAAATCTAAACTCGATTTCTGCTATTTGATTGGAATGAATTAAAAGCTCTAACATGGAGAGATTGTGCTTTGTCAGCCTCCCTTTTGACGAGCTCTCCCCAGGGACACTTTGATTTGGGAGAAATGAAGGTAAATTGGATTCCAAAAAAAGCTTCCTCCAGACCTCCAAAACGGTTGCCATGCAAGTGTTGGGCTCATTTTTTGGGGCTACTGGTTTTTGAAGTAAGCTTATAGGAATTTTTATTTTTCAGCACTTTTGGGAAATTCTCATGCCTGAACGGAGGAGGCCTGGGAAGTTGGGGTTCTCTGTATCCTTGCTTTCTCATGTGCTGCCCCACCTCTTCTCTCTTTCAGGCTGGCCATGACAACTCAAGCTCAAAGTTTGACTTTCCGTTCTGATGATAATTGTCAGTCGAGCTTCCGTGGGAAGCTTCTGACTATTGATTCAAAACTGGAGATCCAAGATGTGGAGGGCTTGAAGTTTCTCTGCCGAGACTTCGTCTCCCACAAGAAGCTGGAGAGGTCCAACTCAGCCTCAGATATTTTTGATCATCTGTTGGCCGAGGAGCTGCTGAGTGAGGAGGACCCCTTCTTCCTAGCGGAACTCCTCTATATAATCAAGCAAAATTCGCTGCTGCGGTACCTCAATCAAAGCAAAGAGCAAGTGGAGAGTTTGCTGCCAACTCGAAGGAGGGTCTCTCTGTTCAGGTGGGGAGGAGTCTGTGATCAAGAGGGGGGTTTCCATCTATTTGGTGTTCATTCAGGCCACTGGGCTCTGAAAGGAGGCGAGGATTAGGATTTTCTTCTTACCCACCTCCTTTGATGACATAGTGCTTCAAAACCAGGAGATCTCTTCCCTTCAGGTACTAATGAGATGAGAGGTTGGGAGGTCAGCAAGGCTTCAGAGCCCAGCTAGGGGCCTGGCAGTGCCTTCTCTTGGTTTGCCTCTCCCTGCCAATGGAAGTTGGCTTCAGCATAGCGGGGTTTGCACTTTCCTTTTACCCTCTGCATTCCGAGATAGCCCTTCCTCCTGTGACTCACTGTGAGGATTTGAGAAGAGGGAATGCCTACTTGGGGCCAAATCAGCAAATGAAAAAGGAGATGTATCTCTGGAGTAGAGAAAGACATCATTTATGCCATGTCCAATTTTAAATTTTCTTTTTTTTTTTTTTAAATTTTTTTTTAAATTTTTATTTATTTATGATAGTCACAGAGAGAGAGAGAGAGAGAGGGAGGGAGGCAGAGACACAGGCAGAGGGAGAAGCCGGCTCCATGCACCGGGAGCCCGACGTGGGATTCGATCCTGGGTCTCCAGGATCACGCCCCGGGCCAAAGGCAGGCGCCAAACCACTGCGCCACCCAGGGATCCCCAATTTTAAATTTTCACACATTTTTGGGTGAAACCCAGAGAGGTAAAATACAGATGTTTTACTCATGGGGTGAAATACAGCCATCAGGTTATCACAGGTCAGACCTTAGATAACGCTATTTTATTTATTTAACATTTTTTATTTTTACTTGCGATACAGTTGACCCATAACATTGTACAGTTTTAGGTGTATACCATAGTGGTTTGATACATGAGTGTATTGTGAAATGATCCCCACAATACGTTTGACATCCATCACTATGTATAGTTACCAATTTTTCTTTTCTTGTGATGAGAACTTTTAAAATCCACTCTTTGGCAGCTTTCAAATATATAACACAGTATAGTTGATCCTTGAACAATGTGGGGGTTAAAGTGCCAGTTCCCACACAGTCAAAAATCCATGCATAACCTTTGGCTCCCCCAGAACTTAACTACTAATAGCCTACTGTTGACCATAAAGTTGATTAATACATATTTTACATGTTACATGTATGATATAGTGTATTCTTGGGATAGAGTAAGTCAGAGTAAAGGAAATGTTAATAAGAAAGTCATAAGGAAGAGAAAATACATTCACTATCCTGTACTCTGTTTATTGAAAAAAATCAGAACTCAGGAAGACCTTCACAGTTCAAACCCATGTTGTTCAAGGGTCAACGGTATTGCTAACTATAGTCACCAAGTTGTATAGCACGTCACCAGGATTTAACTTGATCAACACAGTTTTAAATTGTCCACTGACATAGCTTCATCAGAGAATCACATGAGAAAGAACCTTTTATGGCCTGGGTGACTAGAATCCTTCAGGTCTTAGTGCTTGAAGTGGCTGAGAATCTGAGCTATACTTGAGTCAGTGGGGGAATTCTGCAAGTCATTATTTCCACAACGCTGGTTCAATGACCCAGGGTGGGTCTCTGGCATACAGAGGTGTTAGTATGTGAATGAAATGTTCAGCTTTTCTGGTTGTCAATTACATGATTCTCCAGAAGCTGGGATATTTCCTTCTTTGTTCAACAGTTGACCTCATACAGACTGGCATCAAGTCCTCTTTGATGAGGGCCTGTAAAGTAAGTCTGAATTCCTGGAATGGAGTCAGGAGGTGGGAGGGTATGCCAACATGGAGTTTTACATCTTCCTAGTGGGATGGAAAATGGTATTGGACTTGGAATCAGAAGGCCTGCCTCACCTGCTTATTGTGTTATCTTTTAAAATTTTATTTTATTTTTAATCTTATTTTGTTTTTTCAGAGGGAGAGAGAGAGAGCGTGGGCGTGAGGGGGGGGAGGGAGAGGGACAGAGGGAGAAGGAGACAGAATCTCAAGCAGACTCCCCAACCAGTGCAGAGCCCGACACAGGGCTTGATCTCACAGCCCTGAGGTCATGACCTGAGCTGAAATCAAGAGTCGGGCACTCAACTTAGCCACTAAGGTGCACCCCCTTATTGTATTATCTTAATATAATAGGCCTCTTAAAGCTCCGAGTTTTAGTTTTGAATCTATACAGTGGGATTCAGAATTCAGTAGAGATTTATCTACTCACAGGGTTGGGATCATCCACATGAGAATGTTTGTAAAAAGTGCGCTTGATTTATTGTGCTGTCCTCCACACATGTGAGGTTTTATTTGTCTCTCTGATATATGTCTTAGAAACCTGCTCTATGAACTGTCAGAAAGCATTGGCTCAGAGAACTTAAAGGACATGATCTTCCTTCAGAGGGATTCGATGCCCAAAACCCAACTGGTAAGTGGGTCCTACAGAGTGGGGTTGTTGTGAACACTGACTTCACCAGTTTTGGGAATATGCTGGACAGGGTTTTCAGGAAGGGTTTGTATTTGTAGGAATTGATGCCCATACAGTGCTTAAGACTCTGGTGTTGGATGAGCCTGGAGCCTAGTCCTGGTTCTGTGACTAACCCCGGAATGTGGGGCAAGTGATTGAAGCTTTCTGAGTCTTCATTTTCTCATGTGTCATGTTGTGGACAATCACACTACTTGTTTCCCAGACTGTTGGGAGAATTCGACAACATGACGTGGGTAAATGTTAGGGGCCTATATTTGGCGTCTAGTAATCAGGTTACTAGTAAGTGGTTAACTGCTATTGGCACCCAGTGTGTTTTACCAGAGAGAAATGTGTGGAAATGAGGAGGTGGGAAATAGTGGCAGAGTGGGAATGAGTCGTTCATCATCTACATTAGATGTGCTTTCTGAAGGATGCTGCATGCCCTTTTGAGGAACGTTGCATTATCTCTTAGGTAGGGTTTTCGTGAAAATCAAATAAGACATACGTTTGAGGATGTGCTTTGTAGAGGGCTGTATAGGTGTTTCGAACTAATGGTAGTATTTTAAATAATAACATAATTGCTGTATATTAATATTATTGCCATATGGGTCACATTTAAGAGTAGGAAAGAAAGTGGCAGCAGGTCTCTCTTCCAGGCCTCAAAACTTTTTATGTTTTCCTTTGATTCTTTTTTTTTTTTTTTTTTAATTTTTATTTATTTATGACAGTCACACAGATAGAGAGAGAGAGGCAGAGACACAGGCAGAGGGAGAAGCAGGCTCCATGCACCGGGAGCCCGACGTGGGATTCGATCCCTGGTCTCCAGGATCGTGCCCTGGGCCAAAGGCAGGCGCCAAACCGCTGCGCCACCCAGGGATCCCTGTTTTCCTTTGATTCTAATGTCAACTTATAACAAGCAAGTTAGTTAATTTTAGAAGGGGCCACTTTCATATTTTACCCTATAACATTACTTTATAATTATGCTAGTCAATTGCTGTTTTTATTATATTTTAACTTAATGGAACATCTGATAACAAAAAAAATACATGTAACATGTATGGAAGTTATGAAATTTAGTACTAAATGAACAGCCGTGGACCACCCCCTCCCATGCAACTTAGAAATGTGAATATCCCCCATGCTCTCAAGTCTTCATTCCATATGTAGCCCTCCCATATCACATTCTCCTGAGATCAGCTGATATTATTGACAAATAACTTTTGTTTTTAGAAAAATCATTGAGGAGTGGGAGGCTGTTTTACATGGGGTAGATCAAACGAGGACTCTGACTCTGACTCTGTAAGTCATTCATTAAATGTTTCCTGGTGTCAGACCTAAAACCTGAGTAGGTTCATTTTGTTTGCATTGCCAACAATCTTTGAGATCTTTTTTCCTCTTTTAGAGCCCTCGGGGATTTTAGACTGTGTCTTTTGATTAGTCGCCTCTTGAGACTTCTTTCTTCCAAAGGTTGGTTGTGGGTTCCTTGGGGTTGAGGACTGAGTGTTAGTCATCATTATAGCTCCAGAACCTTGGAGAATCTGTTACAAAGTGATGCTCTGAATGAAAGCAGGAATGAATGGGATGATACAGTCTTACCCTTTTCATTCTGAGAAAAGGGCCTGAACCCTTTCTGTTTCTGTGCTTTTATGACAAATAACTGGAGAGATTAGCAGGATGAACTAAGCCACCTTGATAGGATGCGCAGAAATATACTGATAACTTTCTTATACTTATTGCCACTTGTTGGAATCTACTAATTTTCTTCCTTAGATAGCCCCTGGAAGTTCTGATGTCTTTCTGCCTTTCTTAAATACTTTATTCCTCTTTTTCTCTTTTTATTCTTACGGAAAAAAAAATACCCAACAAAACACAATTGTAGAAAAAAGACATAAAACAAACATATAGTTTAATGAATGATTATAAGGCTAATCCTCTTGAAACCATCACCTAGGTCAAGAATTTGAATTTTGCCAGCCACTCTAGAAACCGCTCCACTTACCCCCATTCCAATCACCAGCCCCTTCCTACCCCCTAGAAGTAACCACTGTCCTGGCTTTTATGGTAACAACATTTTGATGTTTCTTTATGGTTTTATCATTTACCCGTGCATCTCTGGGTGTCAAAGTTAGTCTTGGCCAGTTTTTTTCTTTTGAGTGTTTTTAAACCTACAGGTTAAACTCCTGTCCCTTTAATCCTTCCCTTTCTTTTTCTTAAAATTTATCTGTTGAAAAAAAATTTATCTGTTGAAGAACCCCGGGATGATTGGCAGATAGAATTTTCCCCAGTTTGACTTTTGCTGATTATGTGTGCTCGGTACATTTCAACACACTCCTCAGGCTCCTGCAAACTAGCAGCTCCATTCAGATGCCAAATGACTCAACCTTACAAGAGATTTCCTGTCATTTGAAAAGCTCTCCAGGTTATTCTAATAATATTCTCTCCCAGCGTGAAGCATCCTCTCACAATTTCTCTGGTCTCTGGGTTTATAAATAAAATGAAACTACTCTCTGTGGTTATACCTTTATGCCCCTTCCTATGTCATGAGCAGAAGTTCTCACTCCCCACCAGAGGGTGGAGGATGAGGAGACGGCCAGGGGTCCCTGATATGCTCCACACCACATCACGATTTTCTACTAGGAAAAACTGGGAAATGTGTTTCTTCCTATACTTTTCCTCCATGGGTCTTAGACCTTAACCTGCAGGCATCCACGGTTTGTGGCCAGAAGAATTCCAAACATTTTACCCCCTGCTAAATTAGCTTTTAGGTCATTGAAGGCCCATGCTCAGGTAGCCAAACGATTGTATGCTTTTTCTCATTCAGTACAATAGTAAAGGGAGCTATTGCTGTATTTCACTGTGGCATAAAAACTGTGGGATTCAGAAAAAGCACACTACTTCTTGGGTTCCAAATGATCTCAGCTTTTGATTCTGAAGGAGATCTATTTCTTTGTGTGAGAATTGTGGCTGAGTTTATATACTATAGATAATCCAGATAATCTCTACTGGATCTTGTGATCAGGCTAGCCTTCTTGAAATGTGTAAAGGACCATCTCTAAGCAACGCAGATGAGTATCCACGCCAGGGCTTAATAAGGCTGCATTATCTGCTATTGTAATTGCAAAAGATTTTGTCGCAGAAATAAATTATATAGCAGCCAGGTGGGGAGGGCCTGAACTTCCCTCAGTCAAAAACAAAAGGTTCTAAATTCACATGGTCTCTCTTGAGTTAAAAAAAAAAATGAACTTGGGGGATTCTTCGATGGCTCAGAAGTTTAGCGCCTGCCTTCGGCCCAGGGCGTGGTCCTGGAGTCTCTGGATCCAGTCCCACATCGGGCTCGCTGCATGGAGCCTGCCTCTCTCTCTCTGCCTGTGTCTCTGCCTCTCTGTCTCTGTGTCTCTCATGAATAAATAAAATATTTTAAAAAAAAAGATCTTTGTAGGGTGTTCTAAGATTCCTTTTTGATAACTTTCATACAAGTTCATAGCAATATAGCTGCCTTCACACATCCTGAGAGACCCAACAATAGTCCGGAAATCTGTTCTCTGGGTAGCAAATGAACGTTGAATGTAAAGGAAACCACACCCAGATCTACTAGCTTAGCATAGAAGCAGAACGAGCGCTTTCATACACTTCCTGCTAGTATTGACTGAGTGGCGTTCTTAAAGTACAGACTCCATTTCGAGTGTGTGTGTGTGTGTGTGTGTGTGTGTGTGTGTAGAAGGTGTTATTTTCCAAACATCTCATAAACTTTCTTCAAAGTATGAAGAATTTGCACCATTGCTTCTAGAATTTTCTTCCTCCTGGTAGGATGCTGTCAAAAATAGTGTTTCTGTTTTAAGGTTCAGAGATAGCTCATTTGCTTGTGACCTACAGCAGAACTTTGTGTGGTGGACCCCTTTGCCCAGCTGATCAGCTCTGGATGAATCTTTCTGCACCCCCTCTTCTCTCCTGCCTTTATTCCCTGGCCAAGCTATTGGTGTGCTAGGGCTGCACTTGGAGACACAGAGTTTTCTTTGTCTTTTTGGTTCTTCTCCCTGTCTCTGGAATTTCTTAAAAAATTATAATATCTTAAGAGTGCCTGGCTGGCTTAGTTGGTGGAACATGTGACTCTTGATCTTCAGGTTTTGAGTTCAAGCCACATGTTGGGTGTAGAGGTTACTTAAAAATAAAAATCTTTAAAAAAATTGTAATTTCTCTTTGACCAGATGAGAACAGAAATCAAGTAAGATTTTGTAACTCTGGCCTTTCCCTTAGTTGCTGCCATCTTGAGAGAGAGATAATGAGAGAGCGCACAAACAGAGGGGAGAAGGAGAAGCAGGTTCTCCACTGAGCAGAGAGCCGGACACGGGGCTCCATCCCAGGACCCCAGGATCATGATCTGAGCTGAAGGCAGACACTTAACCGGCTGATCCACCAAGGCACGCCAGTTGTTGCCATCTTTAGTAACTTGTTTGAAAATACACACATGCACATACACTAACCCTTCCTCATCCTAATGTTATTGCTGTCTCCCTCCTTCCCTCTACTGCCAAACTTCTTGAAAGAATAGTTTGTGTACACTCTTTCTCCACTAACTCAAATCTGGGTCACGTTTCAATGCATTTCGATATGACTTCGACTTCCATCATTTCAATGAAACTATTTTTTTTTAATATTTTATTTGTTTATTTGAGAGAAAGAGCGAGCAAGAGACCACAAGCAGGGGGAGCAGCAGAGGGAGAGGGAGAAGCAGGGAGCAGGGAGCCCAATGCCAGGGCTCAATTCCAGGACCCTGGGATCATGACGTGAGTCGAAGGCAGACGCTTAACTGGCTGAGCCATCTAGGCGTCCCCAGTGAAACTGTTCTTACTGAAGCCAGCATGAACATCCTCATAACCAGATTTTTAGTTTCACATCATTTCTCCACGTGGCTTGTCCTTTTCCATGTTGGCAATGAGACCTGTCATCCTTCAAGAATCCCCTCCCATGTGCAGCTTGTGTGAAGCCGGCTATGTGCCATAGATGAATGATGAATAATTGAGTGGTATCACCATTGAAAGTAATTTTTGATTCTTCCTTCATTTTTTCACTTCCAGTTGATCTCTACAAGTCACCAAATTCTATTTCAAAAATGTTTCTCAAATCCAGTGCCGCCTCTGTGTTTCCACCACTGGCTTTAGACCAGGTCTTGATCATCTCTTTGCCAGAGTATTTAATCTTACTGCCAATATTTTCTCTCTAATCTGCTTCCTCCCCCAATTTGAAGACTCCTACTCAAAACCGCATGTGTTTATGTTACTGTTCTCCTTAAAAACTTCTGCGGACACTCCTTATGCATGGGAGACATGCTCAAACTCCTCACATACCGTGCGTTCCTGCACATCTGATACCAGCCCACCGTTCTAGCCATGACCTGGCTCTTATTCATTATTTGTACTCAAGCCTCTTTCTCAGTGTTTCTGAACACACTTTCCCTTTTTATCTATCTGTTCAGCCTTTCAATATGTCTGGAGAACTTGCCCCAGGTCCCACCTAGCTGATGCTTATGTGTGCAATGAGATAGTAGTGTTCAGAAGTTCACTATTGATGAGTTACTCTTTTCTGTGGGCTCTGATGTAAGTTTGTTCATATATATTTTCTCATAACTAGCTTAATACACTGAGAAGTGCTATTCACTGAAAAGATTATGGTGCCTTCCACCCTGCATGTAATTCAATATTAAAATAATACTAGCCAATTTGCTATTTTTCCCAGCAGCATTTAAGAATTTTTTTCTTTTAAAATACTAAATATTTACCCTTTGTATCTTTGGTCTCTCTGTTTTGCTGCTGCCCTAATCTAATTATGTCATTTACAGATGTGAGTGAGAGGGCGTATAGCTCAATATATTAATAAGAGAGCCTTTGACATCAGACTGCCAGGGTTCAAATACCAGCTCTGCCACTTATTGGCTCTGTGAGTTTGGACAAGTTGTTGAACTCCAGTAATTTCATCTTTAAAATGGGGGTTATAATAGTATCTAGCTTTATTGGCTTGTTTTTGAGGTAATATATAGCAAGTAATGCCTGGTATATAGTGAGTTATGTATATTTGGTATTTGTTATTAATATAGATAATTTACTTAGCAATGCCTCTTCCCCCATATATTGAACTTCTCAGGGACAAACACTGTACCTTTTTCATCATTGTGAGACTTGGTGACTAGAGACCATGCAAGTAATGTTTAAAGAATGAATGGATCATCAGAAGGCAAGTAAATGTGACTCCATTGATTCTCTTGCAGACCCCTCTAAGTTTCCTGGCATATTTGGAGAAACAAGCTCTAATAGATGAGGATAATCTGGGGTTACTGGAGGATCTCTGTAGAAAAGTTGTACCTAACCTTATAAGAAAGATTGAAAGATACAAAAGAGAGAAAGGTAAGTAGCTTACACTTATTTGCTTGCACAAGACCATGAAATTCTTAAACTAATTGGTGGTATATGATGTTTACTCATCACTCTGATAATATTCCCTTGGGAAAGCCAGAACTCTCTCCCTATCTATTCATTCAAGACCTATTTATGAATGCATACTCGGAACTAGGCACAGTTTTAGAAGGTGCCTAGAAGATGTATAGAGCAAAGCTCCTGCTATCTTGGAGCTTATATTCTAGTGAAGAAAAGTAGTTTTAGATAAATGTCTTTAAAAAAAGATAAATGTCTTTTTCTCATTTTTATAGGAGGGGAGAGATAGAAAATTGTTTTGAGTGAAATAATGAAGGAGGTGGGGTAGCATGGGGATTAAGAATGAGGTCTAGCGAGTCAGATTACCAGGACTCCACTTATTAATGGGGCAGTGGTTCTTTTCTTAGCCTTTCTGTTTCACTTTCCTCACCCATAAAATGGAGATAATAATAGTACATACCTCGTGGGTGTTTTGAGGGTCAAATGAAGTAATTCCTAAAAAAATACATGTCTAGCATAGAATAAAACATGTTGCTACAAATATGTTTGTCAGAAAGTCATGAAAACTTTCATATTCTTAGAATTAGTACGAGGAAGAAGAATTTTATTTCCTTGTTTGTTTTTTTAATTGTGTCTTGTAAATATAGTAATGCTAGAGGTATAGCAGAGGATGGAAATAACACCTGGATGATTTGCTTACTATTTATCAATAGACTAAGTTTGTGTTTTTCCAGGTTATTTTTCTCCAGAAATAGAAATGCATGAGTATATTCATGAATTATGTCATACCCATATTTTAATTCAGGGAGTCAATCTGGTGTGCAAATGTCTTTGGTTAAAAACGAAACTATCTAAAAGGAAACTTCTCTCTAAGAATTCTATAAATACAAAATGTGTTGAGGAACAAAACACACTGTTGTTAAATTGCTAAAATCCCCCAAAATAACTAAAGTAATGAATAAATGCATAATTTAAGTATAAGTTATGAAGAATAAAATGTTTCTTCTAACCTAAGTTATCAAATGAGAAATAAAAAGCTGGGAGTTGATATCAAAAGTACTTTTGGAATCCTCCCTGAGCTCTGAATGATAAGATTTTTTTTTTTCTGATTACATTCCCATTTTCCTGTAGTTAGTACCCCACACAAAATAAACAGGCAGGTGGTCAGATTGTTCTGGGTAGTTGAACTCTGGAGAAGGTACTCTAATGTTTATGTAGTAAATGGCTCAGTGAGTCTTAAGACGTGAGCTTTATATCAGAAGAATTCTAATTTTGATTTTTCTTTTTTACAACCTACCTGCTGGTTGATCTCTTTTGGATATCAAAAGAAAACAAACAAACAAACTTGTCCTCTGCTCCTATCACACCAACACTTCTGGAACATTTCTGACATAGATGGGTAGGATTTTTCCATACCAAGTAATTTTCTAATTCTCTACAGATACCATCAGGGTATCTAATGATTTAATTCAATTCTGACACTAACCAGAGTTAGCACAGACCTTAACTCAATTAGGTTAAGGGCTCAATGCCCTAAGACTGCCCCCTACTTCAGACACCAGTCGCAAATTAATGGGTCCCCAGAATACCCATGGCTTCTGTCCCATTTGGCTATAAACTGAGGGTTCCCATGACCCTGTCCTCAGTTCAGTAATTTGCTAGAACAACTCATAGAACTCAGGAAAACAGTTTACTTACTAGATTACTTGTTTATTATAAAAAGATTTGACTCAGCAACAGCCAAATATAAGAAATGCATAGGGCAAGGTATGAGGGAAGGGGCATAAGGCTTCCAGGCCCTCTCCAGGCAGCTCACCTCCCCTGCACCTTCACATATTTACCAACCCGGAAGCTCTCCAAGCCCCTTCAGTTAGAGTTCTATATGGAAGCTTCATATGTAGGCACGATTGATTTAAATCATTGACCATCATGATTAATTCAAGCTCTGGCTCTTCTCCCCTTCCCAGAGGTCTGAGTATGGGGTTGAAAGTTCCAACTCTCTGACCACAGGTTTATTCCTCTGGCACACTGCCTCCCTCCAGAAGCTACCCAGGAGCCCCAATTACCAGTCATCTCATTAACATCTTATTAGCAAGAGACACTCTAGCAGTTCAGAGATTCCAAGAGTTTTAGGAACTCTGTGCCAGGAAAAAGAGGGCAAGACCAAATATATATGTGCATATATATATTTATCAGATATCAATATTTCAGTATTAACTTTAGTATAGGTTTAAGAGCTTGTGTATATTTCTGCCATTTAGGATGAAGGACTAAAAGACTGAAAAGATAGTAGGTAGGCAGATTTTGGACTTTTCTACAAGTGAATGTGATGCAAAGTCAAAGTCCATTGTATCTGATTAGGACACAAGCTGTATTTGGGGACCACTAGGATAGCTTTCTGAATTTTCTTGAGCCTTGATGTTTGCTTTACTATTTTAAATTTCTTATTAAAGATAATGTATCTTAATTAAAAACAAATTTTTAAAAATATTTTATTTATTCATGAGAGACACAGAGAAAGATGCAGAGACAGAGGGAGAAGCAGGCTCCGTGCAGGAGCCCGATGCAGGACTTGATTCTAGGACCCTGGGATCACACTCTGAGCCAAAGGCAGACGCTCAACCACTGAGCCACCCAGGTGCCCCAAAAATAAAAATTCAAAGAAGGTTTATTTACTGCCAGCCCATTCCCTAGAGATAATCACTGTTTGCACTGTTTGGAGAATATACAGACAATTTGTATGTATATGTGTGTAGATAGCTAGATAAATATATATTTAACTAAAATCATGCTAATCATATTCTATAACTTGCTTTAGTCCCACTTAATGCATCTCACATTTCTCCATGTACATAATACAGACATAGCTCTTTTTATTAATGGTTCTATAGAAATGTGTCTTATGTACATAAAATATTTATTTAATCACCACTTTTGAATGTTTTTCTCGAATGGTTTTTTCTTTTCTTTCTTCTTTCCTTTACCTTTTTTGCTATAGTCTGAGTTCTGATTTGTTTTTGGAGGTAATGCTTTTGTAATTTCTACTTGGCCGTTATCTGACATGTTTAAATACCATAAGTTCTGAAATAGTATTTAGGAAAGTATATAGTAATCTTAAGGAACTAACGAAATGACAAAAATAATAAAAACATAAACAATCAGAAATAAAATATAATAATAAAAGGAATGAGAATAGAATGATAAAGAAAAACAATTTATAAGTTCACATTTTTTTTCTTTAAGCAAATGGCACTATAAATCTACAGGTCCTTGTAAAATAATTTCTTTTGATGATTGGTTATCTTGGATTGCTACTAGTTAGAAGATGATTTTTGTTTTACTATCCATGGTTCTATTTGCAGCCTCCGAGGTAGCAACACCTCCTGTAGACACGGAAACGGAGTCATTGCATCAAAAAGAGGAAGAACTATTTTCCCCTTCAGACATTAATCAGTTCCATGGAGCCTTATCGGTAGGTTCATTGATGGGTTGGTAAATGTTTTACCACCAGCTCTTCTCTCCACCCTCAACACTACCCCCAAAGAAAAAGAGAGAGAGACCCTGATGTGTAGTGTTTGGTATAAATGTTCCCACCATAGTTGATTTCATGTACCAACATGACATCAATTTAATTATAGAATTTCTGGAAATCTGACAAATGGCTCTCACTAGCTGGTTCGAATTGACTCCAGTACACCACTGGGTTGCTTTGAAGTGGTTCTGTTCTTATGCAATCTGATCAAGGCCAACTTCCTAAGCATAATAGGCTGTGTATTCCTACCTGACCCATGCTTTTTTTAATGCTTAGCTGTCACTTTTTAAAAATTCTTAATAATGTTTGAACAGGGGGCCTCACATCTTGTATGGAGCACCACAAATTATGTAGCCTGTCCTTTCCAGAGGACAAGATTTGGGTTCCTGTAGTGCCCAGCAGTAGAAGGGTGGGTACAGGGGAAACACTGGGAGATTTGCCATCTGTATCTTATAACATGATCAGGATCTTTGAGAGATACCTGTGACATTCTTCTCTGGGATTTATGTTTCTTCCCAGCAAATTTGGGCAGTTTTATCCTGCTAACAGCTATCAGTATCAATGAAGTTATTTTGGCCTTGGAATTTTTTGGTTTTTGTTTTTAATTGTGGTAAAAGCCAACATAAAATTTATCATCTTAATTATTTTTAAATGTACATTGTTGTGTAGCCAATGTCCAGAACTCTTTTTATCTTGCAAAACTGAAATGTTATATCTATTAAATAGTAACTACCTATTCCCCCCTCCCACCAGCCCCTGGTGAACACCATTCTACTTTATATCTCTATAAATTTGACTACTCTAGTTACCTCGTATTAGTGGATTCATAGAGTATTTGTATTTTTGTGACTGGCTTATTGTACTTAATATAATGTCCTCAAGGTTTATCTGTGTCAGAATTTTCTATCTTTTTAAGGCTGAATAAGTATTTCATTGTGTGTATATACCATATTTTGTTTATACATTTGTCCTTCAGTGGGCATGTGAGTTGCTTCCATCTTTGGCTATTGTGAATAATACTGCTATGAACATGGGCATACAAATCTCTCTTTGAGGTAGTGCTTTCAATTCTTGTGGGTATATGTACCCAGAAGTGGAATTGCTGGATCATATGGTAATTCTGTATTTCATTTTTTGAGGAACCTCCATACTGGTTTTCATAGCAGCTGCATCTTTGCATTTCTGCCAGTAATGCATGAGAATTCCAGTTTCTCCACATCCTTGTCAACACTTGCTATTTTCTTGTTTTTTGATAGTAGCCATCCTAATCGGTGTGAGATGGTATTTCATGGTAGTTTTGATATGCCTTTCCTTAATGATTAGTGATATTGAGCATCTTTACATGTGTTTGTTGGCCATTTGTATTATCTTTCTTGGAGAATTGTCTATTCAAGTCCTTTGCCAATTTTTTAATTGGGTTGTTGTGGAAGTTTTATTTTTTATTCTTAAAAAATTCTTTGATAGCTTCTTTACTACTTTCATGATTTCATATTTTTTACATTTACCATTTTTTAATCTTTACATTGAAAATAATTTCAATCTATAGAAAAGTTGAAAGAATGTGAATAATACTAAGAACACTGTATACTATTTTATTTTATTTTTTTTTAAATATTTTTTTTTTAAATTTTTATTTATTTATGATAGTCAGAGAGAGAGAGGCAGAGACCTAGGCAGAGGGAGAAGCAGGCTCCATGCACCGGGAGCCTGACGTGGGATTCGATTCCGGGTCTCCAGGATCGCGCCCTGGGCCAAAGGCAGGCGCTAAACCGCTGCGCCACCCAGGGATCCCTGTATACTATTTTATTAGATTCACCTACCTGTTGTTTACTTTTACCCCATTTGTGTTAACATTTGTGTGCTTTCTCTATCTTTCTCTATCATCTATTTATGTAAACACAATTTTTTTTTCTGAACTTTTTGAAAGTAGCTTGCACACATCATGGCTCTTTACTGCTGAATACTTTACTGTGTATTTCCTAAGGATTAAGATACTGTTTTACACAACTATATATAGTACAGTTATTGATGCTAGTCAAGTTTACTTAATACAATACTTTCACCAAGTTGAAGTTCTAACATTTCAATTTTGTCTGTTGATCTAGTAATATTCTGTATAGCTTTTTTTCCCCTCCAATACATAATTCATCTGGGATCATTATTGTATTATCATGTCTCTTTAGTTTCCCCTAATTTTAAACATTTCTATAACTTTTCTTTTTGACATTGACATTTTTGAAGAATACAATCACCCTCACTACCATCTTTTATTTTAAAAAAACAGAATTTTCCTCATTTTTGGTATCTGGTGTTGCTTATGATTTATTTCAAGCAATGTGTTCTCACTAGAATATTACCTAAATTATGTACCCTTCTCAGGGCATCACATCTGGAGGCAGTGGTGTCCATCTGTCCCCCATTTGTGATGGTGATTTTGATTATTTGATGAAGATGTCTCATTTCTTCACTCTACAGTTAGTTTTGTATAGTTACTATTTTTCCCTTGCAACTAATAAGCAAGAGGTGGGGAGATATTTTAAGACCATACAAATATCCCACTCTGTATCAAGAATTTCCCCTAGATCGATGGGTATGCACTGATGATTCTAATGTGATTCAATATTTACTATGTTCGTTGAAAAGCAATGATTTTCAAACTCCAGGATTTTCTCCACATTTATAAGTCAGCACTCAGCATTCCGCTCTATACAAGAGCCCTCCTTCCTCCCCCCAGAGTTTTTTTTTTTTGTCCATTATTCCTAATTCTTCTCCCCACTCACTTTTTTTCCCCACTCACTTTTTAAACTAGTTTTTTATATGCTCAGATACTTATGTGCATGTAGAAAATGCACACACACACACACACACACACACACACACAGGACTTTACTCTTTGCCGTAGAAATTCAGTAGTTTCTAAGGGGTGTGGCTCAACCTTGGTATCTGAAATGCAGTTGTTTTGCTGACTTTGGACTCTGGCCATGGCCTGATGAAGATGGGGGTATCTGAGAGTATAGGAGGCTCTGGGAGGCAGCACCTCAAATTATATACCTTCTCCTAGACTCTCAGGGTTGAAAGGTGTCTTTCTTAATAGTAATCTAAGCAATCCTGTCCCTGAATAAAATGAAACTTGGTAAATCATACCATCTTTCATTTGCACCTGACAAGTTTTCTTATGTAAAAGAGCGCTGCCAACCATTGCATTTATGAGAAGAAACTCTTTTTCAAGTAATATCCCCTAATTATTTAATTTAACATTAAAAACCAAATCAATGTTTCTGAGTGTGGCATAGGATTTTCTTAAGGAGAAGCACGTCTATTGAGGAGATGTAACAACAACTTCCTTTTAAAGCTTTGTTGGACACCTGACCTGGGGCAGAGCCTGCATCTGTGTTACCTTTAATACCCTTTAAATTTTGACTACTTTCAGAACTAACTGGACAAACCCAGAAAACAGCTTGCCTGGCCCTTGCATGTTGCCAAAAGAAACAAGCATTTTCCAGGAAGGAAAAGGTAGCTTGGGGAAAGAATAGCCGGAAGTGTTCTGGAGAGTGAAACTGAAATTCTTTTGCATTTGTTTCTTCAAAGTTGGGGAATTCGTATATTGTGCAGCCTGGGAGTGAGGTGCTGCAGCTTTGGTCTGGCTTGAAGATAGGCCCCCCTCATGCCACCAGAAGCCCGGAGTGCTCTAGCAGGGAGGCATCCCTAGAGACTTGGGAACTTACCAGTCACCTCAAACAGGTCTCCTGGTGCTGTCCACCACGTAGACAGTGGCAGGGTTAGCCCCTGACCAGAACACCTTTGGGGCTTTCTGTTGCAGGCTGAGGGTAAGGGGTGTGGGGGTGGAGTGAATGGCGGGGGGGCGGGGGGGAATCATGCACAAAAGATGAGGCCCTAGGCTAGGTTTTAATTTTGTATTTAATGGTATAGAATGTTCATGTAGGACTGAAGTAAAAACTATCAAGAGAGTATACTCAGAGGGGACTACTTTACATTCCTGCCTCTCTTTCCCTCCCCCACCATAGACTGCAGTTTTTATGAGTTTATTTTTTATTTATCCTATTGTTACTTTTGAAAAAAAAAAAACCCAACCATGTCCCCCCTTTATTATCAAAGAGGCAGCCCATTAAAACACTATTCTTCACTTTACTTCCTTCATGTAACAGTATAATGCAGAGAAGTGTACAGAAATTGTCCTCTGCATCCTGTGGCCCTGCATGGGTGTACCACAGCTCTTTCATGCACTTCCTATCGGTGGGCATCAGGATGATTTCTAGTCTTTAGTTATTCCAAATAATGCAATGAATGGATATCCTTGTGCATGTGTCATATTATATTTTTGTCACTGTGTCTTTGTGAACTTACTCCTTTGAAAGGAGAGAGTTGATTCTCTTTTAGTCACCCACTGCTGGCCTTTTGTATGGCTGGGGATAAAGTGTCACTCCTCTGCATCAAGTCCACCTTTTTGGGCCTCATCCTAACTCTATGAATTCCTTGCATTTCATTCATTTCCTGTTTCCTCAACAGAAGGGTGCCTGGCAAGATCAGCCCGTAGGGGGTAGTGGTAGATGCTTCCAATACATACACTTTATTACCTAACTTGGATCAGTATGGCAGGAATAGAAACATCTGATATATACTAAGCAATTTGAGGTGACTTGGGAGAAGGTTAACAAATTCCTGGAGAATTCATCTCTTTTCTCAATTCAGGCTTGGATTATACCAGGCTTTTCTCTGGGAGGATATAGAGGGCTCAGTGGTTTCTACTCAGACGCTGTGCACAACAGCGTCTGGGGAATGCAGGCAACTTCTCTCCCTCTACTCTTCAGACTTAGATCCTGCTCTGTAAGGAGTGATGGGAACCCTTGGTAGGGCCAAAATCCATAGGCCAGCATGACAGAGCCAAATGCTGACTCTGTGGGAACATCTGGCGTGGTGTGGCTCCAGATGGTGCTTGTATTTTTCAGAGTGGGGGAGGCCAGAGGGAGGGACTTGGCATTGTCCCTTGACATTGTCCCTTGACATAAACTTGGTATGTTTAGTGCCCAGAATCCTTGCCCCAAAACCATGACTTGAGGAAAATATTCCAGAGTCTGTTACAGGGCTGAGTGGCTTATGGACAGGTTTTTGGTATAGTCTCTCTGTGAAACATAGTTTAGCAGAGGCCAGTCTTACTGTTTTTTTTTTCCCCCTGGAAATTTATACTTCGGAGTCCAAACACTTTGCTTTCCGGAATCTCTGCTTTCTGCCTAAGTAGGGGATAGCACGATACAACGTTGATGAGAGTTACCGTTACTGAGCAGTTGTGTGCCAGGCACTGTTCTTTGAGCTTTCTAGGGCTTATCTCATTGAACCCTTCAGTCACCTGGAGATTAGGCTCACTTAATGATGAGGAAGTGGAGACTCAAGAGGTCAAGTACTTTCCTGAAGGGTCACGTGACTAGAAAGGAGTGAAGCTGTGATCTGAACCCAGCAGTCTGACTCCAAGCTCCCCCCTCCAAAGACCCTTGCTCTACCACTGTATAGCTCCAGGAGCTCAGGCAATGGTTTCACTTCTCTGAACAGTAAGTTTCTTTTAGTTTTGCAATTCTGTGGTTTGGAAGTTTGGAGATGACTTCCCTGGAACATTATCGTCTCCTAAAGAGAGGAGGAATTTACAGGGGCTCTGTAGAACTGCGGTTTGGCTCCCTTTTGGTGTTTTCTATGGCCTGGGGATACTGGATTCACTCAGCCTGAGCTATGCACCCAGGGCTCACCCTTAACTATAGTTAATAATTGACTCTGGCCTCAGAGACAAGGGCACAGCTTGTTGGATTCTACTGAAAACTTGCTGGGTGTGGGAGAAGAAAAGCTTCAAGTTTCATTTTCCTGTACTGTCATGTGACAACCCATCAGTGGCTTCATCTCTGTGGTGGATTCTTATTTAGAGGAACCAAGGAGTTCATAAACCAAACATGTCAGAGCAGTGCAACCCTTAGCCAGGGCCAGAGATGTGACTGGGGCTGGGGACTGATTTTTGCCCTGCCCAGATTGGGTCTCTGGGCTTCCCTTTTTTCCCCTCTTTGTTTCTTGGTATTCACCCGGCCACTCTATATCCAGTAACAGATAAATGCTGCCAAAGCCCTCCCAAGCTCTCTGCCAGAAACACTTGAGCGGTCTCATGGGATCTTGACTTGCAAACCATCCTCTGTAAGGAAATAAGAATTTGGGGGACATATATTGGAAGAGTCTGAGAACTTCTCTTTCTAGGCGATGGAGCAACCCTGGTCTCTGTGGCAATGCTGGAAGCATCCACTGGCCCTCTAACTTCTGAAACCAGCACAAAAGTTTAGACAGTTTCTTCAGATCTTCTCCAGCTAAGGTCCATCCCTGAATGACTTTGAGGGTTCAGAGCAATTTGTTTCTGTGATTCTTCTTCCTCTCTCTGGGATTATCTCAGTCCTTCCCACCTTTTTCTGAAACAATCAGAAGTGTGTTGACCTTTGGCTGTGGAGGCAGTGCTGGCATTATTATAGCCACACAGAGCCTTTAAATTATTTCTGGGTACAGTTTTCTTTTCTATTGACTGAAGCCACTTCTTTTCTACTTGAATCAAAGATATACTGTGTTTTTAAGAGATCATGTAGCCACACAGAGGCCCCACTGAAGCCAACTCAGCTTATTTGTAATCACATGTTGTTTACAGTAGCCTTCAAAAATAATTGCATGTATTTTAAAATTCTTGCTGTGATTTCTACAAAAGAGATTTCTGTTTTCAGGGTAGTCAGATCATTCCAGGACCTTACCATCTGAAAAGTGATAAGCATTTGATATATTTGTCTCATTAGATCCTTACTTAATGCTTTCTTCACCTTGCTCATCCAAAAAAGAAGATACTTTTGCATAAGCTCTTGATTTGCCAAAGTTAAAATACATATTTTGTTACTTGGCACTGCTAATCGACAGTCTGCAGTCAAACCAAATGAAGTCTGATATTTAATCAATCAGTACCTGGCATTCCACATTAGACTTAATTGATGAATTCCAGGCCAGTACCTGAATCTTAGGAAGTCTCAGCCATTGGTACTGATAAATGGAGTGGTTGGTTACAAACATTAAACCCTTAAAATGAGGATTCCCTAATAAGTGGTTCTATCTTTTCTTCTTTCAAGGAGGCAAATGTGTACAGGATGGATCGGAAACACAGAGGCCATTGTGTTATTGTCAATAACCATACATTTGCCAAAATGCCAGATAGACCGGGGACTGATAAAGATGCTGGTAAGAAAATCTGGAATAGTATATCAAATGCAAGTTGGAGATCTTAAAATCACTTTTTCATTTTTACATTTTCTTTCTATAATTTTAATCTTCCATTCAAATGTAACAATGCTGTCATAAATGCTTCTGGCCTCTTGGGAGTCCCTGGTGTCTTAGTCCACCCGGGCTGCTATAATGAAATAACATAAATTAGATGGCTTATAAATGACAAACACTTATTTCTGATGGTTCTGGAGGCTGGGAAGTCCAAGATCTAGGCTCTGACATTCTGATGCCTGGTGACAACCTACTTCCTAGATGGCAGCCTTTGTGCTGCAACCTCACTTGGCAGAGGGGGTGAGGGAGGTTTCTGGGGTCTCCCTATAGGCTCTGCCTCACAACTTAATCACCCCACATAGGTCCCACTTCCTCATTCTCTAACTTTGGGTGTTAGGAT
This sequence comes from Nyctereutes procyonoides, assembly GCF_905146905.1. Taxonomy (NCBI): domain Eukaryota; kingdom Metazoa; phylum Chordata; class Mammalia; order Carnivora; family Canidae; genus Nyctereutes; species Nyctereutes procyonoides. The sequence continues at coordinate 10,346,595 of NW_026575132.1, forward strand.
TTCAACATATGAATTTTGAGGGGACACAGCTTTTTTTTTTTAATTTAAATTTTAGGTGGTTAACATACAGTGCAATATTGGTTTCTGGAGTAGGATTTAGTGGTTCACCACTTGCATACAACAGCCAGTGCTCATCACAAGTGCCCTCTTTAATATGCATCACTCATCTGGCCCATCCCCCACCCATTTTCCTCCATCAACTCTTAGTTTGCTCTCTAGCATTTTTTGTTTTCTGGTTTTTGTTTTGTTTTGTTTTGTTTTTTTTTTTGCTCTCTAGCATTAAAAGTGTCTTATGACTTGTTTCCCTCTCCCTTTTTTCTTTCTCCCCTTCCCATATGTTCATCTGTTTTCTTAAATTCCACATATGAAAAAAATTCCACATATGAGTAAGATCTTATGGTATTTGTCTTTCTCTGACTTATTTCACTTAGCATAATACACTCCAACTCCATCCATGTTGTTGCAAATGGTAATATTTCATTGTTTTTGTTAGATAAATAATATTCCATGCTGTGTGTGTGTGTGTGTGTGTGTGTGTGTACACACCCCACTCCATCTTCTTTATCTGTTCATTAGTCAGCAGACATTTGGGTCCTCTCCATAGTTGGCTAATATTGATAATGCTGCTATAAACATTGGGTACATGTATCCCTTCGGATCTGTATTTTTGTATCCTTTGGGTAAATACCTGGTAGTGCAATTCTTGGACCATTAGGTAGCTCTATTTTTAACATTTTGAGGAACCTCCATACTCTCTCTGGAGAGAGTGGCTGCACTGATTTGCATTCCCACCAACAGTGTATGAGGGTTCCCCATTTTCCCCATCCCTCTTGTTTTTGTGTTGTTAATTTTAGCCATTCTGACAGGTATGAGGTGGTATCTCATTGTGGTTTTGATTTGTATTTCCCTGATGACGAATGATGTTGAACATCTTTTCATGGGACACAAACATTTAGACCATAGAAGAGGTGTCACCAACCTGTTGAGTGACAAGAGTCCCTGACCATTTACAACTCCATGGTTTTTGGTTTTTGGGGAAAGCATAGCACATCAGCTAGAGAAAAACTACATTTGAGCTCTGGTTCCACCGCTGACTAATTTGTGACTGTGGGAGAGTTCTGGGGCCTTGGCTTCCTTATCTGTGAAATAGGATGAAACTCAGGCTTCTGCGGACTCTCAGGACCATTGTGATAGCACTATAGGTAACTATAAGAAGGCAGGTAAATTGTAAAATTTTGTGGTTTTGAAAGTAAAAAATCAGCTTCAGGCTCTTTGCTGTGCAAATAGCATTACACGTTGTTTCATCCCTTCATTTTATTTCATTCCACTCAATTTCATTTCATTTTATTGTTTCCCCTTTCTTTCCTTTTTTTACAGAGTGCTTGAGCCGTGTGTTTCAGTGGCTTGGGTTCAGTGTACATACATATAAAAATGTGACAAAAGGACATCTGGACGAGGTTCTGCAGGAATTTAAGTGTCATCCAGACCATGTTGATGGAGATTGCTTTGTATTTTGTGTTTTGACCCATGGGAAATTTGGAGCTGTCTACTCTTCAGATGGGACCCTTGTTCCCATTCGGGAGATCATGTCTCATTTCACAGCTCAGAAATGCCCTGGTCTGGCTCATAAACCCAAACTCTTTTTTATCCAGGCCTGTCAAGGTAAAGAGATACAAACTCCTGTATCCATTGAAGCAGATGCTGTAAATCCTGAGCATGTATCCTCTTCCCTTAAGGATAGTATTCCCGATGATGCAGATTTCCTTCTTGGCCTGGCCACTGTCCCTGGCTATGTATCCTTTCGGCATGTGGAGAAAGGCAGCTGGTATATTCAGTCTCTGTGTAATCGTCTGAAGAGCTTGGTCCCAAGGTGAGAGTTTTGACTTGTCCCATCCACCTACCTGTTTATCTGTCCATCTGTCTACCTGTTTGTTTAGTTATTCATGCACCCACCCATGCATTCATCTATCCATCGATCCATTCATCCATCATCCATTCATCCATCTATCTACCCATCCATCCATTCATCCATCATCCATCCAAACATCTATCCACCCAACAAACCTGTATTGAACACCAGCATATAACTGGAAAGAAAGATACAGAATTTAAAGAAAAACACAGTCCCTGACCTCAAATTGCTCACAGTCTAGAGGGATAGAGAAACTAGATGGGGGAAGAACATCCCTTGTGGCAAACACACATGCCAAAGCATAGGTGTGTGGAAGCACATAGAACTAGTACCTCCCCCAGATTTGAAGGATCAGGGGAAGCTTCTAGAGATGACAGATAGATGTTGGGTAAATAATTGGGGTGAAAGACATGCTGGACAGAGGGAACAGTATGAATAAAGGTAGGAGGGCCTTTTATTTGTGGCTTTATCAGTGACTCATATTTACTGATTACTTGTGTCGTCTTTGGCATTATGTCTTTGATCTGCCATTGCTCTGACAACTTTTCCTTCTGTGTCTGCCACATGCTCCTTACCTGGTACTCTGGAAATGGGCCTTCACCATGGTTTAGCCCTGGACCCTATTTTCTGTCCTCTATAAGTCTTGGCAACAGTAGCTATCCCTGGAAGCCACTGGACCTCTGTGAAAATGTCTCCCAAATTGCCATCTCTGGTTCATTAATCTCTGAGTTTTTGGAGAGCAGAGTTGTTTCATTCAGCTTTATATACTCACACTGACATGGACCTTATCTCTTGTTAGCTTGATAAATATTTGTTAGGCCAGTGACTGACTGGGTGTATCTCATTCTTTGGGTCAGTCCTATATGTTTCTTGCAGCTTGTTGGAATCCCACCTTTGTATTGCCCTTGGAGCCTGGTCCTGAATTCATCTACTTAGTTCTCTCCAGCAGCCTCCTACTCCTGAATCTCCATCTCTAGGAATGGTCCCAGTGCTCTTCTGGGATTTCAGAATTGGAAACTCAGGATTGGAATCTTGAATCAACTTTAGCTTTTCCCTCTTCTTCACTAATACCTCCATCTCCCCCCCCCCCCCCCCCAGCCATTAAAGACCAATGTCCTGTGACTTCGGGGACAAGGCAGTATTTATCAAAGACTTATTACTATGTGCCTACTCTACTGGGTACTGAGCTAGGGATTCAGGGTACAGTTGTGAATGAGAGAGAATCTTTTCTCCATAGAGCTTATCATCCAGTGAGAGGAAGAGAGGTAATGAAAATGTAAGTGAGGGGCCCTTGGGTGGCACATTCGGGTAAGTGTCTGACCCTTGGTTTCAGCTCAGGTCATGCATAATCTTAGGGTCATGGGATTGAGCCCCAAGTCGGGCTCTGTACTCAGTGTGGAGTGTACTTAAGACTCCCTCTCCTTTTTCCCCTCACCCCCTTCAAATAAATAAATCTTTAAAAGACATGTAAGTGAATATTTAAATCAATAAGATACTTTCAGGAAGTGATACCTGCTATGAAGAAAGCAAAGAAGATAATACAGAGAATGGGGCAAGGAGCTACTTGAGAAGACTTCTTAGTAGAGGTGATATTTCAAGTGAGACTGAGGGATAGGAAGGAGTCAGTGTTGGGAAGAGCCAGTGGCAGAGGGAACAGCTGGTATGAGACAGGGTGCAAGGACAAAGAAACAGACAGGGCTTGCATTCCCACCTGAAAATAGCAATCATGATGAGGATAAGTAGTAGTAATACTAATGAGATTAAAAATGATGGTCAGGGGAATATGATAACCAGTGTTATGTGTTTTCCATAAAGCATCTCATTTACTTCTCATGCAGTCCCTAAAATGGGTACTCTTAGAGTCCTTATTTTAGGGCTTAGAAAATTGAGGCACAGTGAATTGTGACTGTGGCGCACAATCAGCAAGGGATGGAGCCAGGCATGATTCACAATTGAGTTCCATGTACAGAGAGCGTGTGCTTTGCTCTCAAGTATATGAATGGCCTACTCCTGGAACATTTTGGTAAATGCTAAATATCACTCAAGCCCAGGCTTCTCATAGAGAAGACTCCTCTATGGAATCATCTCCCAGCAGGAAGTGCTCTTTTTCCTCTGAACTTACAATGGAATTTTGTCCACTCTTTTTTTAAAGATTTTATTTATTTATTAGAAAGAGGGATGAGAGAGAGCATAAATAGGGGGAGGGGTTGAGAGAGGGGTAGAGAGGAACCTAAGTAGACTACTCACCAGTCAGGGAGCTTCATGTGGGACTCCATCCCAGGACCCTGGGATCATGACCTGAGCCAATGGCAGATGCTTAACTGACTGAGCCTTCTGGGGGCCACAAAAGAAGGGGATTTGTCCACTTTTTATATGGTGTTGACCTTCTGCCTTGTATTAGTGAATTTTGTGTATATGTCATACTTGGTACATGCTTCATGTCTGCATTTGAAGTGTTTAAGCTCAGGAACTGTGCCATGTGTATCTTTGTATCCCTCCTCAAACCAAGAATGGAGAGGCAATTATTAATAGTAGTGTCCCTCTCCATCTTTATCACCTACTTTCTATCTATCTATCTATCTATCTATCTATCTATCTATCTATCTATCTATCTATCATCTATCCACCAGTTTGGATGAGAAACTTGAAAAAATAATTAAATGCAAACATCCTTTGTGGATCAAGTGCCTTAGAATGCAATATGTGAGGTCAGAAGAGCACGAGACTCTTTTAATTTACTTATTTTTTAGATTATTTATTTATTCATGAGAGACACAGGGAGAAAGGCAGAGACATAGGCAGAGGGAGAAGCAGGCTCCTTGCAGGAAACCCGATGTGGGACTCGATCCCAGGACCCCAGGATCATGACCTGAGGCAAAGGCAGATGCTCAACCATTAAGCCACTCAGGCGCCCCAAGTGTGAAGCTCTTGATCTCAGGATCATGAGTTCAAGCCCCACATTCAGTGTAGATTGCTTAACAAAAAGAAAAAAAAAGAATTAAAATGCAAGATGTGGCTGGTATAGTGTTCTTAAATGCTAAATATAGAACTGAACAGCTTCATTCGATTTTGCATCTCTTGTTTTAATTTTGACATAAGCATTTCTTTATATTTGGCAGAATTCCAGGGGGAATCTTGGCCTGTTAAACTGGGAAGAAGCCACATGGTTTAGGGTTCCTTGCTATGATGTGCTGTCTCCTGATTGAACATGTTTTTTTCTTATCTGCCTGCAGACATGAAGATATCTTATCCATCCTCACTGCCGTCAACAATGATGTGAGTCAACAAGCAGACAAACAAGGAACGATGAAACAAATGCCCCAACCTGCGTACACACTACGGAAGAAACTAGTATTCCCTGTGCCACAGAAAGAACTTTTATTGTAGTAGGCAGTTTGACTCTTTGACTTGAAAGGAAGCTTGGTTCATCATTCCATTCTCCCGCCCGTCATAGGAATCAGAGATAGATGGGGAGCTGGCCTCTGTCTGTCCTCCTAACAATAGGAAATTCCCTATTTACTGACACAGGAAATTCTTTTTCTTTCTTCTTTTTGACAAGTCTGAATGTTAGAACACTATCTTTATTGAAGCCTTGGACTATCGTCTTAGCTGGAGTTGTGTACCCTGAGAAATGCAACTGGTCTTGGTTTGTGCATCCCTGAAGTAAAGGGTGGAAGCAGGTACATTTTAAGATTAATTTGAGCTCTAAGAACCACTGTTTTTAGCCTCAACTGGGCTTCAATTTCTTTTCTACATGAACACCCCTTGTTGTCATTCTGTGTCTCCTCTGCACGACTTTGTTTTGGACATTGGATGATGATAGACATCATGCTTGGTTCATTGACCTCTGCTCTCCCCTTCCTAAGGCTTCTCTTCTGCACATCTGCTTAGGTGAGAATTTGCTCTATATGACACGCACTTACCACTTGAGTGTAAGGGAGATATTCCTGCAGGAACTGTTTCTCTTGGGCCGAGAGCATCCTTGCTCTAGGATGACTGTATGAAAAGAGACGCACTGAGCCACTATGGGAGCAGAGACTTTACCACCTGAGGTTAAATCCTGTGTCGGTCAGAACCTTTCAGATGCCGAAGACGGAACACCCACGTCAAACCAACTAAAGCAGAGGAGGGAATATCTTGTTTCCTTCATCTGAAAAGGAAACACAGATGGGTAGTGCTGGCTGCACATGAGGCTCGAATCAGGATTCAGTCTGCACCGTATAGCACGTCTCTCTTGGCCAAGAGTTCTCTTGGTGGTTGCACTGTGCTGACAATGGTCAACAGCCCCTGCTTGTTGCCCTAACACACTTGCTCCTCTGGCCCAAAGGATTGAGGAGAGAGGCAGCCAGAGAGTCTGAAGCTGTTCACCGGGAATGTTGTTCAGTCCTTAATCAGACGGTTGTTGGGCTGTGCCTTAGAGGGTGTGGTTCGATATGGAAGCCTTGATACTTTTTACATTAAGGTTTTGAATATCTTTATTTATGTGAACTTACTATTTTTTTCAATTTCAAGAGGAATTTTTTTCAGTTCCTGAAAGAGGGAGGTTGAAAGTCCTGAACTTAAAGCCTTAATTTACAGATGCAGAATTTTTTTTTTTTTTTGAAAACAGGGAACTTTAGTATAAATAAGAGGTCCTGGGGGACAAGGAGGGTCCTGAGGGGCTTCCATAATTTAACACTCTTCAAATGCACAAAAAACAGCAGGGGCAGGGTGGGGGCCAGGGCGGGGATGGACCACCCCCACCCTGCCCACAGGATGAGGGGCACATTGCAGAGCTTGTGGGTGGGGAGCTTTTCCCCCAGGAGTGACCAGTCACATGCTGGGGACAGAGAAGAGGTGAACACTGATGTTTCAGAGGAAGGGGTCATTGTATTTGGCAGTGGGTGGGGACAAGGCTGAGGCCACATGGGCCACTACATTCCCCCGAGTGTCTGGGCCAGTCTGGAGGCAAACTGATTTGCTGCAGTCCTCCAGACAGTTATTGTTTACAGGATTTTATTTCCCACTTGAGTAAACTGGAATGTCAGAGGATATAAAAGGGGTTTAGGAACATTTCCTTGTATCTGCTGATGCTCGTGAAAGATCTAGGGAATGAAGAAAAATAACTCTCAGTGATGCCTGATTTTGTAATTATTAATGTGCAAGTTAAATTAATTTATGGTATATTTGCTATGAGAAATATTCAGAAGTTGTTTTTTTTTTTGTTTTTTTGTTTTTTTTTTAAATATAGTAGTTACATGGAATTGAATGTAGTTTGACCGAGGAGAGGAGTCTAATATATGTCAGGGTGATCTTCCAAAACCATTGTTTATACAAATCAAAGCTAACAGCTCATGATTACAGTCTTTGCCCAATTAAATATCACAGATCACCTTTGGCCATTTCATAGTGCTTCTCTGCAAGTGAAGGATGACGTAGTATAAAGCAAAGAGCAAAGAATCTGGAGGTAGAGGCCTAGGGTTTCCTTTTTGCCTGTGACTCCCTTACTCTGAGACATTAAAGCAAGAAGGTTGTTTCTTGAGCCTATCTATAAAGTAGGAAAATATTACCTATTTAAGGTAAGGATTTAAGGGAATGTAAGATATATATCATAATGTAATACACTTTTAGGTGGCAGATGCCTCTGGCAGTAACCAAAATGGAAATTGTAGAGTTTGAGTTCCTTTGCATCTAATTCCAGCTGAATTTTGGCCACAAATCAATCCTAGAAATTCCCACTGATGTCCTGTGAGTGAAAGGCTGCTGCTTCCCTGACTGATCCACAGTGTTCCCAGCAGCAGCAGGCTGGCTCTTGGCTCTAAATCCTGCTGGACAAAACATTGCTAAGGAACCCTCCTTCATCAGCAGCATTTGGGGTTTGATGTTTAAGTCCTGGTCCTGTGGTCTGTTTCACACTTCTGTTGTACGGGAATTTGGTGCTTGTGCAAGGGTAAATTCTAGAATCAGGGAACTTGCCACGAGCTTTCTTTTCAGGGTTCTCCGACAAGCACTTTAAGAGTCACTGGACATTGATGACTATAAGTCATGGGCCTGGGCAGACACCAGGAGTACACCCAGCATTCAGTCATTTCTCTTAAATGAAGTGTGTAAATGTGTGTCCCGTGTGTGTGTGTGTGTGTGTGTGTGTGTATGAAAATTTTGAGTGAAACACAGGAGGTGGTTTGATCACAGCTATTTGGCGGGTGGCTACAGCCATTGTCTGTCCAGACATTTATGAAAGAAATGTGTGGGCTGAGTGAGGTTTCTATATATTTTTCCTAGTTTTGCTCAACCTACAAGAGCTGTAGTTAATTGTTTCTTTTCTGTTTTTTTTTTTTTTTTCCCCTCAAAAGTTTGGTTTCTGCCAAACAAAATGAGGGCATGGAAATTTTTTAAAGCATACTGTGCAAATGTTAGCAGTTATGGTGATATTACTGGTGGCGATTATTATTAGACATAATAGTTACCACAGATTCTATTGGCCTCTGCCGCAAGGCCTTACCACGCTAGTGGGCAGTTTTGATATTACCAGGGTTCCTCTTAGAGCCAGTGCTCAGGTAATGCAAACATACAAGCAGCTGGCACAATGTGGTTGCTGATCAATCAGAATGGAGTGCTACTGAACTGCAGCCCTTTATCAATGATCACAGGTCTCCACAGAGGTAGACCAAAAGAGAAGTTTACCTCATTTTGTAGATGACTTTTGAGCCAGAATTGTGTCATAACATCTTCCAGGTCAGATACTCTGAGTGATTTAGTCAAGTCAACTCAAGTTGATTTAGTCAACTCTTAACCTAGAGTTCTTGGGTCCTTGGATACTTATGGATTTATTCTCAGGGTCTGTGAGTCCTCCACCTGTAGTCTGAAATGCTTTAGTTCTTTTTTAGTGATAATCTTAAACATTCATAGAGGTGGGCCCTCGCTCGTCTGCATGATCAGTTCATATTTGAGTACTGCCAAACAACTATTGTGCTCCTATCCTGGTGCCCACAAGAAGGGATGAACTTTTTTTTTTAAAGATTTTATTTATTTATTCATGAGAGACACACAGAGACATAGGCAGAGGGAGAATCAGGCTCCCTGCGGGGAGCCCAATGTGGGACTCCATCCCAGGATCCTGGGATCACGATCTGAGCTGAAGGCAGACGGTCAACTACTGAGCCACCCAGGTGCTCCAAGAAGTGATGACCTTTATATTGAACTTTTTAATGTAGCATGGATTAGGGTTCATGGCCTGAGGTCCTCAGATCTGTTGTCAGGTACCAGTGGTTAATCTATTTGAAACTTGTTTCAGTCCATCCTCTTAAGCCATGACAGACTTCTAGTCCACCATCACTCAATCCTTGCTTAACTCGCCATGGAGGGAACTCACACTCGCCAAAGGTCATGGATTTGGAGCTTGGAAGAACCCTAGAGAACCCATGATCCAGCCTTCATAATGTCAGCTGGCTCACTAAAGTTCAATAGCTGTTAGTGGAGGATTTGCAATCCTGTATATCTCCTGCTTTGCAGTCTTGGCCACCTGGTTTCACTGTGAGACAGCTTTAATTGTCCCTTTCCCTGTTGTGATTTGAACCTGCTTAGCTCTTACTGAAACCCATCGCCCCTCATTCTGAACTCTGGAGCCATACGAAACAATTGTAGCTGTCGTCCAGGGAAGCACCTGTTGCCTGTGACAAGTTATTTAACTTTCTTTCTGGTAGGGTCTGGCTTTCCTCAGAAGCCTGCAGTTTGCTTTTAACTATGTGTTAAGAATATCACATTTGTGGTAGCACTAATTTGTATCTTTAAACAGCAGCTAAATTTCTGAAAATGGAACCCTTTTTAAAAAGTACTAGGGGAGGGCAGCCCAGGTGGCTCATCAGTTTAGCGCTGCCTTCAGCCCAGGGTGTGATCCTGGAGACCCGGGATCGAGTCCCATGTCAGGCTCCCTGCATGGAGCCTGCTTGTGTCTCTGCTTCTCTCTCTTTCTCTCTCTCTGTGTGTCTCTCATGAATAAATAAATAAAATCTTTAAAAAAAGTACCAGGGAAATTCCTTGTTTAAAGACTGATTTGCCTATGTAAACAACCATTTTTTAAAAAAAGATTTTATTTATTTATTCATGAGAGAGAGAGGCAAAGAAACAGGCAGAGGGAGAAGCAGACTCCCTGTGGGGAACCCGATGTGGGACTCGATCCCAGGACCCAGCATCACGACCTGAGTCAAAGGCAGACGCTTAACTGCTGAGCCACCCAGGCGTCCGTAAACAACTATTTTGTGATGTAAGTTTTGCATATATGAAGTTTTAAAAGAGGATTTTTCTATTACAAATTTTAAATTGTATGAATTTTTACTTTTTAACACTATTTTTGTACAGGTAATCTCTTTACATTGCTCAAAGAGAAGAAAATACAAAAAGGTATTCAGATCTTGCCTGCATTTCTGTCCATCAAATGCTCAGTCGTCCCACCTCCGCACCCCAGAGATAATTTCAGAATCTTTTTTTTTTTTAAAGATTTTATTTATTTTTTCATGAGAGACAGAGAGAGAGGCAGAGTCATAGGTAGAGGGAGAAGGAGGCTCCTTGCAGGGAGCCTGATGTGGGACTCAATCCCAGGACCTGGGATCATGGCCTGAGCCAAAGGCAAACCGCTCAACCACTGATGCCTTGGGGCATCCCAGGTGCCCCAAGGATTTCTTAATACAAATGCAAATACAGCAAATACAAATTTATATGTGTTTTAAAGTAAGTGTTTCTTGAAACAAAGCATGTACATGTGAAACTTGTGTGTCTCATTTGGTCTCATTTTAAATGATTCTGGAAGATGCCTGAAAATTCCTGAGAATAACTTTATGAGCTTTGTGGACTGGGTAGTTGTAAATAATAGTAATTGACCAATAAAGGGATTTTTTTTTCCTTTTGACCTTTGTGCAAGATCTTGAATCTCTGGTTACATAGTAATATATGCACATTGTGGAATATTTAGGAAACAGAAGAACAAAGAAGAAAGTGAATTAATCTATGATTCCATTTTGGCATACACTTTCCCATTTTTTTCACTCTACATTTGTCCCTGAGCTTTTCCCACCACCTTTACATCAGCCTAACCACCACGTCCTCCCCGTGTTGCATCCAGTGACCTCTGTCATTACCAACGTCTGTACCTCCACCCACATCTCAGTTTCAGACGTGCCTCTTTCTGACAGCTGCCTCCTGCCATTCCATCTCACTTTCTCTAGGACTCTGCCCCCCACAGCCTTCAGTGCCACTGAAGTGTCAATCATCCATTGACCCAGTCAGCCATCTTTGCAATGTCAACACCACCTCTCACTTCTTCCCGCCCTCTTTATCCAGCTGGAGTCCACCTATCATTAAACTCAACTCACTCTCTGCACCTACCCTTGACACCCTTGCCTTTCCCTCAGTCCTCCTCTTGGGGCAGAGTCCAAGCTCTGCTTGGACACCCATATGCCTACTTACCCCCACGTTTGTCCTAGAATTCCTGGTGGAGGCTGGTGTACAAATACACAGTGTTGCAGACCGGTCTCATTTAAAACCAATAACCAAATAGGCTTTCATGGTTCTCGGAATCCTGTAACATTTCCCTGGTTCCGTCACCTTCTGCTTTCTCAGTCTATTTTACACTTTCTTTTAACTCTGCGGACCTCTATTATCATCCTCCACTCTCCTCACTTTAAGTTGATGGTCTCACTGGCTTCACTAGGGGAAGAAATCAGGAAAGATTTCCACCTTCCACCACTGAATCTCCTGAGCCACCTGCACCCTAACCCTATTTACTGCTTTCTGTCAACAGTGAGTGCACCATCCGGTCTGTGCTTATCCCAAGAGCCGCCTTTCCTCTTGTACAGGCCGGTCCCATCCTGCCCTCCTATGAGGACACCACTCTCAGCACACAAAACATGCTGCAATTTCTCCTCCTTCAAAACAAACACTAAAACCGACCTGAAAGCCTTGAATGCAGATCTCCTGTCACCCGTTCCCGAATCAGACCAGGAGAGGACTCACGTGCAGGTGATCTGTTGGGGAGCTGCTGTCTGGAGGAGCCTGCAGGTGCTGGGAAGCAGCTGGGGAAGGGGGCCTGGCCTGGAGGGCGCGCGTTAGAGCGGGGAGTTGGCCTCTTGAGTTCTCCACTCGACAGAGAATAAGAAAGCTGAGCTTCCATCCTCCCTCACCCCTCCCCTCAGCTAAGAGTGGCCACAGGTGGGAGAACTTAAACTTCCAGGTGCTTCCCCTCACACACAAGTGTGAATCTTTACAAGCAAAACCCCCTACAATCTGGCAAGCTGGCCAAACTGGCTGGAGGATGGGGATGGAGTCTGGGTGGGCAGAGCGGGATTCAGATGGATCAGAAGAGATCTGCCTGGACGCTGACAACAACCCTCCACCCCTCTTAACCCCATATCCTATCTCATCCTCCCATGCTCAGCCTTATCCAGCATTAGCAGGGCCTGGGCCACAGTGAAATCTGAGGCCCATAACTTATATGTAGAACTAAAAATCCCAACAAACTCATCTCCTCTCCTACTGTTGCTTTGGAATGACTTGAAAGATAAATGGTTTGGGATTTATCATTTTTATGGTGTGCAGAGTATCTGCCTCTGGGCCACAGCCTGTGACTTTCTCTTCCCGCCCCTCGCTCTTTCTAGATTACCCAAAGCCCTAACATATGCAAAAGAACATGAAAAATGTCACACAGAGTTGGATCAGTCTACCTTAAGCCCAGAATTTTGTGAAAGAATTTTCTATGATCTCAAACTAAGAGGTTAGAGCTATTTCTTGGATAGACTCGCCTTTTTCAGGATCCCTGGGTGGCGCAGCGGTTTGGTGCCTGCCTTTGGCCCAGGGCGCAATCCTGGAGACCCGGGATCAAATCCCACGTCGGGCTCCCGGTGCATGGAGCCTGTTTCTCCCTCTGCCTCTCTATCTCTCTCTCTGTGACTATCATAAATAAATAAAAATTAAAAAAAGACTCGCCTTTTTCTTTACTAATCCCCTACAGATGTGTCACTTGTGAATTTAAGTAGAAACACCCCTCCTCCATTAAACAATTTAAAAACATCAAAAACAACATTGAAAAACTAAAGAGCAAGCTACAAACTGGGGAATGGTATGTGCCCACACATCATATAACTGACAAGGGCTATATAAATATATATAAATGTACATAAATACATATACCCTACAATTTATGAAATCATCAAACAGTCCAGTTGGATGGGCAAAAAAAAATACGAACCACTGGTAAAAAGAAAGGGAATACAAATGAGCAGTAAACAAATGGGAACATTATCTGCTGAAGAATCAGAGAATTGCAAAACTAAAGCCACTATGAGTTACCATTTCACACTCATCATACCGACATTTAAAAACCTATCAGTAGCAAGTATGGGTGAGGACATGGAGCAAAGGGACGTCTCTTACGCTGCTCAGAGAAGTATAAATCAATACAATCATCTTAGAGGGCAACTTGGCAATATCTATAAACATCGAATATGTCCACACAGTATGAACTAGCAATTCCATTTCTGGGTCTCTGCCCCAAAAGAAACTCTTGTACATGCATCGGGAGACGAGGAGGAGCATTTTCAGAGCAGCAGTGTGTGTGTGTGTGTGGGGGGGAGAGAAACAATTAAAGCAACCTAAATATCCATCGATAGGAGGTTAGATGAATTGGGATATAGTCACATAAAGGAATACTACCAAATACTGAAAGGAAGTGAACTGGGATTGTTAGGTTGAGCCATAGGAAAATGCCATTTTCTAGGTCAGAAACAAATATCAGCAATTTTGTATGGGTCGGTCGTCCACATGCACTGCAAGAGGATGCTTACTAAAACAGGGTAGTGGTGAATGGGAACATTGTTACATTGAATGTACTAAATGCCACTGAACTATTCACTTTAAACTATTACAATGATAAATGAAAAGTCTTAAAAAAAGGAAAAATTCTGAACAAATAAAAGAGCAAGTGCAATATAACTTACACAATGTTAAAAACCCACATAAAAGTCCCGTAGGTTGCTTGTGCGTTCATATCCATGTTGCACAAATACAACAATATGCACTGGGGGATAGATTTTGGGTGTTACCTGAGATGGGGCTGGGATTTGGGGAAAGAGGGGGAATGATGCAGGAGCTTCAGCTGCACTGGTCACGTTTATTTCTTCAGCAGGGTGCTGGATCGGTGGGTCTTCTTTCTTCTAAAATCTTTTTGCGTGGTCAGTGCTGATTAATGTAATTTGGCCACCAGACAGGCTGCTCTCTCAGCTTGTCACACTGTGAATATTTGGCCAGGTACACAGGGTGGCTTTGCCCTCTTGGTTGGGCAAAGTTTTTTCCACTCTGTATCTGTCTGTATTTTTGGTGGTAGTTATTTCTGTGGCGGTGATATAACCATGTTGCCAAGACAGGGATAAGGGGCGTTGGCTCACTTTTTAGAGTTGTTTCTAGGCTGGATCAGGAAGCAAGCCTGCAGATGGGAAACCCATTTGTGATGCCTCTGAGTATCCCCAAACCTCTTCTCATGAATCAGGTTGAAACACAGACCCAACTTCTTTATCTGTGACCCCCATTCCTATCCCAACTGCTGCTGACATTTTTCCATTCCCAGAATGCGCAATCAGAAGCTCAGTACTACATCTGATTATCCTACATTTCTGCTTATTTTACCACTTGAAGGCATCCTTGTCCCTCTACTCCTGTCTGCCTGGATCACCAGGCTACGGCCACCCTGCAAGGAGACAGTGAGCCAGTTTGGGCTAGGTGCTTCTTGCTGCTGCCAAATTAGCAACTTCAGCCCTTGGGTCTGGTCGCTTACCAATGCTGAAAATGATGACTCTGTGAGAATGACAGAGAGGTGTAATTGTGCCCATTTTATGGATCAGAAAGTCAAGGCTCAGAGAAGCTGAATAATAAACAAGATCACACTACTAGAAAATGGGAAGAAACAAACTTGAATTCTATTTGGCTGACCACCACATCCAGGGGCCTGTCCTTCCTGTCTGTACCGCATTGCTCTTGTGAAAACATTTCCTGAGACACAGAAGGCCTGCCTTCTTTAATTTATTTATTCATGAGAGACACAGAGAGAGAGAGGCAGAGACACAGGCAGAGGGAGAAGCAGGCTCCATGCAGGGAGCCCGATGTGGGACTTGATCCTGGGTCTCCAGGATCACACCTTGGGCTGAAGGCAGGCGCTAAACCTCTGAGCCACCTGGGCAGGCAGGCCTATTTCAGTAGTTTGCACCCCATTTTGGGTCTTGGAGATGGGAGCCTGCCCACTCTGCTTGAGTTATCACCCTGAAATGTCAAAGGGAAGCCAATTTTATCAATAGGTTTTATAATTTAAAAGAATTTTTTTCTAAAGATTTTATTTATTTATTTGAGAGAGAGTGAGCAAGAGAGCACGCACATGAGCAGGGGGGAGGGGCAGAGGGAGAAGCAGACACCCCGCTGAGCAGGGAGGTCAGTGTGAGGTTCCATCCCAGGACCCTGGGATCAGGATCTGAGCCTAAGGCAGACGCTTAACTGACTGAGTCACCCAAGTGCCCCTTTATCAATAGTTTCAGGCCTGTAAAAACTGGGCTTGGCCTAAGTTAAATATCCTGATAAAATATTAAAATAGTTCTATGACTTACAAGAAAGATGATTCATTCTGCCAGTAACTGAAAGTGGGTCCAACCTCCTCAGGCTCCTGGCTCTGCATCCATAGGTCTGGGATGTGACAAGTCCATCCAGCCAGGGGCTCCTGTTTTTGCTCTGTGTTCAGTCGGAGGCTATGATTTCTGGGAAGGACAAGGAAGTGAATTCAGTGGCAGTCAGAGAACACGTGCGGGGACCTGAGCAGACAGGTCTCAACAACTTCCTCTCCTAGGCCTGCCTTCGCCCAGGTGCCCCGACCCTGCACAGGCAGGGCAGCTTGCTCCTCGGTCCACCTACCAGCCGTGGTCCCTGGGAGCAGACACCCCCCCAGCATCATCTTTCCATTCTGGAACCATGGAGTTTAGAATTCCGAATTTGTCACCCTTCTTCCCTCTTACTGCTCATGCTTTCGTTTCGTGTATATATGTGTCTATCTCATTTCATTTTTTTAAGAATCCCTATTTTCTTTATTTGGGAATATAATCCAAGCATCTGGGAAATCATTTAAATGGTACAAAAAGGTACACAGGGAAAAGTAAATTTCACCCTGATCCCTACCCCCCCAAACCCCCCATTCTTTCCACAGAGGTAATTATTGTTTTTGTTATTAAATTTTATTTATTTAAGTAATCTTATACCTAATGTGGGGCTCCATCTCACAGTGCCAAGATCAGAGTCGCATGCTCTTCCAACTGAGCCAGAGGTAATTATTGTTTCTAGTATTTTGAGTATCCCCCTTTTTTTAAAAAAAAAGATTTTATTTATTCATGAGAGACACAGAGAGAGAGATGCATAGACACAGGCAGAGGGAGAAGCAGCCTCCACGCAGGGCGGCCAACTTGGGACTCCATCCCGGGTCTCCAGGATTACACTCCGGGCCGCAGGTGGCGCTAAACCGCTGCACCACCGGGGCTGCCCTATTTTGAGTATCCTTCAGAGATATTTTATTCTTATATAAACACATTGGTGTCTGTGTCTTTTTCTCATTTCCTCCTTCCCGAATGCTAGCACACTGTTCCGCATTTGGATTTTTTTAAAATTTAAGATATCTCAGAGTCTATTCTGTATCCAAACACATAGGTCTCCTTGAGACTTTTCATGGCTGCAGGGCTCCAGTGGAGGGATCTAACTAACCCCCTTGTGACAGGCATTTAGGGATTGCAGACTTCATGAGGGTAGGAACCAGATCTTACCCATCCTTTGCTTCCTACACCCCAAAACAGTGCTCTTCCAGAATTGCTTACTAAGCAAAACATAAACACATTCATCCATGAAAATTGGGGCAACATCCCTTCTTTATTCTTAGCCCCAAGTTTTACATCTGCTGCTTTGTTGCACTAGAAATGTGCTAGCTCTCATTCAGCTTTCTCATCAGCGACATCATCAACCTACAGGTACTCGTTCTGCTGGTATCAGGTGGCTAGAAAACTTCTGGATGCAAAAAAAATGTCCTTGCCCTCCAGGGAATTATAATCTGGTTGGGGAGAGAAGAAAGGTACTTTTTGGCAACACATAGAAGCTAGAAGTCACAAAGGAAAAGATGGACCACCGTCTTGACTACATAAAAATGTAGATCTTGGGACACCTGGGTGGCTTAGCGGTTGAGGGTCTACCTTCGGCTCAGGTTATAATCCTGGAGTCCCAGGATCGAGTCCTGTTTCCCGCTCCCTGCGAGGAGCCTGTCTCTCCCTCTGCCTGTGTCTCTGCCTCTCTCTCTCTGTCTCCCATGAATAAATAAATAAGATCTTTAAAAAAATGTAAATCTGTGTAATCAAAGACACAAAAACCACATTAAAAGATAAACAAATTATGTTTGGGAAGACGAAAAAGATGCCCAGTGTATCTTGATAACAAAAGGGAAAGCGGACTGTAGGCCATATATATATATGTTGATATAGATATTCAGTTAGGATCCAGTCAGAGACGGAAAGCACACCTGCAATCTGAAATGGAAAGTTTAATAGGAAGAATTATTAACTAGTCAAAGAAAGTTACTTACTAGAAGTAAAATACCTTTAGGGCCGAGGGAGAGTATCCGTGGAAGGAAGACATTTGGAAGGCTCCTCCCCATCCCTCCGAGGTTGGGAGTCAGAACTGGTTGAAGATGCGGCTGTGCCCACTGATGGTGGAGAAGTTCACTGCAGTGTCATGGGTCAGGGCCCATCAGCAGTCTGCCAACGGCTGGGGGGCAGGAGGCTTCCTGCCAGCACGCTGACAAAGCCCTCTGGGGTCTTCTGCAAGCTGCTGGCAGCTGTGCCTTAGAAGCAGGATTAATAGAGCCCTGAACTTGGAAGAGAAGCCCTTCCTCTTCTCTGCCTTGTGCTGTCTCTCCAGTGTCCTCTAGGAACAAAACGTGAAACTACCAGCTGGTGAAGGAGCCATTTCCATAGGGTGTAGCTACAGTGTCATCCAGCAGGTGGTAGGAGTGGATTTGGAGCTGAGAGCCAGTGCACAGATCCATCCTGGCATCGTATCCTGACCCTGCTTTTGCAAACAAACTAGCATAGGTGGTGTATGTGCATACTCCCGCTCCTTAGGCATTTACTCTGTACACCAGGGCTGTTCTAAGTCTTTGCATGTATTAACTCATGAGGTCACAAAAACCCTCAAATTCCTCAAAGGAATTATTAATACCTGCACTCAGTGAATAAGGATGCTGAAGCACCAAGCTGGGAAGTGACTTGCCCAAGGTCACACAACCAGTAACCGTTGGAGCAAGAATCATGATGGCTTTGTAGGCTTTATAGGCACAAAAATAGATTGAAAGAATTAAGGTAATAGTCTGATCTCAAGTCAGTATTGGGAGAGGTCATGGAGAGGCTTTTATTTATTGATTTCATCAGTGCTTTAAAGTGTAAACACAAAGATAAACTCTTGCTTCTTATTTTGTTTCTGTAAGTATGGCTGGGCTTTTCCAGGGAGGGGGCTATTTTCCAAAGAAACAAAAATAATTGATAAATGACAATTGTCTGTGCCGGTGGTAAGAACCAGGTGTCCTGTAAGCAGGTGTGAAACCCTGGTGGGGGATTCCTGGAGGGAGGGCAGGGCCTGGGCATAGGTTTGGAAGAGGGTGAGTAGCACAGTCCCAGGCACGTGGTGTCAGGTCTGATCCGTGGCTGGTTATCCGTCCTGTGCTGCCTGCCCTCCTCGGCTGGACAGACAGTTTCGGGGGGGAAAGCGGCTCTGGCCTGAGGGGTGCCAGAGGCCGGAGGGATCAGCGCACCTGGAGCACCTGCTATCTGCGCTGCAATACATGCAAACACCACCCACACCACTCTGCACACCGCCCCCCACTGCTCCTCACCTCATCCAGCAGTCCTAATATTCCAGTCCTAATATTCCTATTGCCCCCATGAAAAGATCGAGGCTGAGCGAAGTAAAGGGAGGTATGTGGATCCTCAGCAAGAGGCAGAGTCAGGTTTTGAATCCCGATTTTACTAGCTTGTTAATTACCTATTCCTTTGGTTTTCTTTTAGTGATGCTTTCTATCTGCACTGGCTAATATTGTAGCCACTATCCACATGTTTGGCTTTTTTTCTTTTAATATTTTATTTATTTGAGAGAGAGAGAGAGAGCATGAGCAAGGGAAAGGGGTAGAGCGAGAACAGACTCCCCACTGAGCAGGGAGCCCAACTTGGGGCTTGATCCTGGGATCATGACCTGAACCAAAACCTAAACTGAGCTACCCAGACACCCCAATTTTTAAAAAATATTTTACTTATTTGAGAGAGAGAGAGAGAGGGACAGAGAGAGAGGGAGGGGGGAGAGAGAGCAGGGGGAGGGGCAAAGGGAAAAGGAGAGAGAATCTCAAACAGACTCTGCACCAAGGGTTCCATCCATTGACCCTGAGATCATGACCTGAGCTGAAATCAAGAGTCAGGTGCTCAAGCAACTGAGCCATCCAGGTGCCCTCCCTGCCACGTGTCTGTTTAAAACGGTTTTACTTGGGGATCCCTGGGTGGTTCAGCGGGTTAGCGCCCGCCTTCGGCCCAGGGTGTGATCCTGGAATACCGGGATCGAGTCCCACGTTGGGCTCCCTGCATGGGGCCTGCTTCTCCCTCTGCCTGTGTCTCTACTTTTCTCTCTCTGTGTGTCTCTCATGAATAAATAAATAAAATCTTAAAAAAATAAAACAGTTTTACTAAGATGTATTGATAAACAACAAATAGCACATACTTGAAGTGTATTATTTGATAAATTTTAACATGTATATTTATGTTTGTGAGATTGCCTCAGCCAAGATAGTGAACATATCACCTCCAAGATACTCCATCTGCCCCTTTTCATCCTGCCCTGCTATTTTTCTCCACCCCTGCTTTTTATATGCATTTGGTGCTATAAATTTCTCCCTCAGTACTGCTTTAGGGGATCCCACAAATTTTGATACATTTTGTTTTCATTTTAATTCATTTTAGAAATACTACCTAATTTCTTTTTGATTTCTTTATTAACCCATGGATTATTTAGAAATATGTTACTTAAGTTTCCAAATATTTGGGAATTTTCCAGATATTTTTCTGTTGTGCAGGCCAAAAACAAATTTGAAGTCAGAGGTTCTATTCCTTGGAGGGAGAATTATACCCAAAACCCACAGGTATCTCCTGTTAGTGGCCATTGTCAGAGTAAATTTCAGTGTTTGTGAGGAATGCTTTAATAAACTCACCAGAGGGCAGCAAGTTAACACAAGAATTCCATTCAGAAATTGTCTGTAATCCAGTCAAGCAGATGGGGACCTAGCATGTGAGAAGGGAAGGATGAAACTTGCAGAATGGACTCTGCTCAGGGCAAGCCTTTCAAAGAGAACAGAGGAAAGGGAGATGGAGTGGGGGTGGGGTGCTGTTGGGGGGGGGGCGGTGAAATTCAGGAAGGAAGTTGACCAGAAACTCTATGCTCGTTATGACCCACTAGATTTCACATCTACACATCTACACAAAGTTGATACCTATGGGTAAAGGGGTGGTTGCTGAACTTTATATTTTTAATTTTTTTAACATTTTCAAAATCATCTATGGTGGTGTATATACTTTTATGATTAGAAGAGAAAACTTTACTGATCAGAATTTTGAATGAAGTCCTTAAGATTTAAGTGTCTACTGTGGGTGGGAAAGGGGCAGGAATCTGGACACAGTTCTCAGTCAGGAATAGTGATTGTGTTTGGTTTGACTGGAGCATCAGCCATGGGGTAGGCACATGGATGGGGAGCTGAGGTCCAGGGAAAGTGAGGGAGAACCCCCCTCCACCTTATTTGGTAAGGGGGCCAGAGAAGATGTAGATACTGTAGCCAAAAGGCCCCAGACACAAATGGCAGATTTTTTTCTGAGTTAGTCAGCCATTTTGAATTTTATTTTGAACTGACATATTTGGTTCATAAATATAAGCAATTTGAAGTAAAATAAAGACACTCGTGACAAAATAACCTCGAGTTTTAATTACTTGACAACATGAAGGAATTCAGTGAGCCCCTGGGTGGAAAGGGAGAAATGCCTGTTTACAATTAGCCTAAATTACACTGATGGGCCCTGGCAACTCCCAAGCTTTTTCACATACCAAAAATACCAAAAACAACTGATGAACTTCTGGGGCACCTGGGTGGCTCAGTGGTTGAGTGTCTGCCTTTGGCTCAGGTTGTGATCCCCGGGTCCTGGGATAGAGTCTTGCATCAGATTCCCTGCAGGGAGCCTGCTTCTCCCTCTGCCTGTGAGTCTGCCTCTCTCTTTGTGTCTCTCATGAATAAATAAATAAAATCTTTAAAAAAACCCACAAAAAACTAATGAACTACTTTGTAAGGCATGTCTATCATGAAGTGAACAGTGACGTTAACTAGACTTATTGTGATCATTTCACAAAATATGCAGATATTGAATCACTATTGTACATCTAAAACTAATGTAATATTATAAGTCAATTATATCTCAGTTGAAAAAAAAAGAAGTGAATGGTGAAATGAGGGAGAATAGAGGTAAGGAAATGAAGAAAACAAATAAATGCTAAATGGTCACCTACATCTCGTTCAGGGCACATTCTAGCCTCTGAATGGAAACACAAAAACAACATAAACCAAATAAGAAGAATGGTGTGACATGATTTTTTAATGAAAGAATGAATTTAGTTGAAAAAGTGTCAGTTATTTCTATTCTCCTCTTAAATATTGATAGCCTTTGACTTTTTTCATCAGCTTCTTAACTATTTAGAGTCTTTTCAATGCATCTAATTTTCTTTTTTTTTTTCTTTTCTTTTCTTTGTCAGAATCCCCTTCTCTATCTTTATGAAAATGGCTAGCAAGGCCTAGGAGCAAAAACAGAGAATCAGGAGACTAGAAATGAATCATGTTGGCTTTTTAAAATGGAACTTTTCATCGAAATATTCTTTTTTTTAATATTCTATAAATACCAAAGATGCACAAAAGTCATCGGTGTACAGCTTAAATCATTTTTATTTTTAGGCAGTTTTTTTTTTCACTTACTTTTTTCTTTTCCAAACCTAGAGTCTTACTTTTTCCACCAAGTACATTGTTCCCATGTTTTGTTTTGGGGACAAATTAATGCTCAGAGACTGATATTGTCTTTGCCAATAGTTCATTTAACACAGGTTCACTGTGGGAGTTTTATAAGCCAATAGAGCATAAAAGATAGTATCTCTTAATAAGCCCATAAAGAAATGACACACTCCAAATTAATGCTATCTTAGTCACACTATTGTTTCAGGCAAGAGGAGTTGAAAAAGAGAAAGTCCAAATTTAGTTGGAGTATACCTTTTTGCAAGTTGGTAATGAGGAGAGTTGGGTTAGCCAATTGAAGGCTGACGTCTGCCTGCCAGGGCAAAGGTGAAAGTCCCCTGTTGCTGGAGCACACTGCTCCAGAATGTCGGCCTCAGTACTGATGGGCAAGACTGCTGCATGGTCACCACTGCTGGTAAGAGTTCCCTTTACTACAGCAGAAGCTAATGCCCCAAGATCTTTAGAGCACTATCTAGATGAGCAGAATTGCCTTGCCCAGACTGAAATGCTCAGTTCCCACAAACTCTGTTTAATTATGTAAGATTTTATTTATTTATTTGAGAGAGAGAGGAAGCATAAGCAGGGGGGAGCAGCAGAGAGAGAGGGAGAAGCAGACTCCCTGCTGAGCAGGGAGCCTGATGTGGGGCTCTATCCCAGGACCCCAGGATCATGACCTGAGCCAAAGGTAGATGCTTAACTGGCTGAGCCACCCAGGTGCCCCAACTCTCAGTATTTAAAGTCTAAATGTCCCTTGGCCATAGTTGATTCTTCAACTTTTTTTTTTTTTTCTGAGAGAGTGAGAGCAGAGCGGGAGAGGGTGAGAGAGAATCTTAAGCAGGCTCCAAGCTCAGTGCAGAGCCCGACCTGGGGCTCTATCTCACTATGACCATGGAATCATGAGCTGAGCTGAAATCAAGAGTCAGTTGTTTAACCAACTGAGCCACCCGAGTGCACCACCTCTAATGTTTTTATTGATAAGTCCCCAGCAGCACTCCTCAGGAGCTGAGCTATTGAGTGCTTATCAACAACAGATAAGATGAGGATCTCCTGATACAGCTTACTTCACTGCCATTTTTTTTCAATCTTTGCCATAAACAAGTAGATTTGAAATCATGCCACATGTGGGCCAACTTTGTATGATGATGAAGCAACAGCCTTAGACGTCAGGCACTGACAAGGGTCAACAGGCTCATCTGGGAACAAGGGGAAGAGGCATTTTGCATTCTCTTCAAGCAGCCTGTGGGGTCCTGAATAAACACGGGAGCAGAACTTGGACAAAGAGACATCCTAGGCTGGAGTAGTCAGAGAGGGCTTCCTGGAGGAAGTGAACGGTGTTGTGTAGATTCACAATTTGGAGTACCAGATGGAGAGTATTCCAAGCTGGGACAACAAATAACGGAGTCAATTGAGAGAAAGGTGAGTGGACTAGCATGATATTATCAAGGAACCAATGCTGAGCTAGAGTTGAAATGCTATAGGAAAGAGCCCTGAGAAGACTTGTGGTATCTTTTAGGACAAGCAGAGAACTTTCTCTCTTTGAAAACTATGCCTTGAATATGTGGGATATCACTGAAAGTTTCCCTGGGTTATTTATGAGGTAATTTCAGGGAATAGTTGTTCCCACTCCCATACAAGGACACTTAAACTTTTATTCTCTTTTATCTTCTGAAATGCATTTCTCCTCAACTGTTAGGTAACTGCATCTAATTTCTTTATTTTGTTTTGACTGAATTGCTTTTTACTTTTTGATTAATAACAAACCTTTTTAGAAGTTCGTCAACACCTATCAGCTTACTTTTCTATCATGTTTTCTCCTTAAATTTCAGGTATCTTGGGCTGATTATCTTTGGGCTCATTTGCTTTCCCTTAGTGATCATGTCTTTCTGTTTCACTTCCCTTCTGGCTTGGCAATTTTTGCCCTTTTCAAGCAAGAGACTCCTCCCAGTTCAGATGTCACTGGCCACAGGCAGTCACCTCCCCATGGTCTCTGAGCTTGGTCTTAAGAAGCTTCCACTGCAGCAGAATTGTGAAGATTTTGACTTCTCCCTGGTGGTTTCAGGGACAATCTGGTAGAGTATTTGCCTGTTGATAAGTGAAAACAAGCTCATGACTGGGCTGTCTTCTGCCTTTTTAATACCAGCAAGCCCCTACTCTCAGAGCATTAGGGAGACTTTTGATCCTTTTTAGTCTGTTTATTTGTCTTTCTTCTTTCCTAAGAGATGAGTCTTAAATAAATGATCTCAAATTTTTGCATAGATAATCCTGAAATCACCATGTTACTGAAGCCAGGCCTGTTTCTAGCCGGTGGGAGGTAAGGCCTAGACCTGCAATGTCTCTCTTAAGCCAAACAGACCCAATTCCATGCAGGGATAGAGACTTGAGCAAGAGGTACTCTTCTTTTTCAGGCCCATCGACTTCAAGAACAGAGAAGAATTTTAGGGCCTATTTGCCATCTCACTTTTTCTGCTGCTTCCTTTTCCCCTTTACCCCCAGAGAAACAGCAAAGTCATTCTCCCTGAGAAGAAGAGAAAAATGATGATGCCTCCTGTCCTTAGTCTTATTTGACCCCGTGGAACAGCTTCTGTTGGCCACGTAAGAGGAAAAAAAAAGAACATAGGGAAAAAATTAAACTTTGCTGTCCATTGACTGTATAAAATATAGACTTATAGTAATGAAAAGGCTAGGAGGAGAAATATAGGAACAGAAAAATGGAACAGGGTAGATAGCCCAGAAATAGTCCCTGAAATATGCAAAGGTATCATAAAGGCAAAGGGGTAGCACAAATCAGCAGTGAATATGGGAATATTAAGTAGGTGGTGCTGGACAACTAGTTAACTACTTGGACAAAAAGTCACTTTCCATTGTACATCAAAATCAAATCATTGAATTGGATAGTTAAATTTAAAATACAAAAAATCAATGAAAAATTTGAGTGAATTTCGTATCTCTCTGTAGGTAAGATCTATCTAGGTTTAAAAGGGAGAACCTAAAAAAAAAATAAAAAAAAATAAAAGGGAGAACCTGACAAAGGAATATACTGAGGGGAGTGGAATACGCCATTCCAAAATGTGCCACTTTGGTATGTGGATTATTTCTAGCTGAAGACAACTGGGGCTCAGCAGACTCAGGAGGAGTTGGTTGTGTGTGTGTGTCTGTGTGTGTGGTTTTTTAACCTCTCCCTTAACTGCCTAAAAGAACTTAGATGGGGAGCTTGTACCAGGAAGAAAGCTAATACTGGAAATAGCTTTTTATATCGGAAAGATTTATCTGCATGGCATGGCAAACATTTCTTTACCAAACATTTGCTCTGCTCGCCTTCTTGTGAATTGTCTTCCTCCACTTTGAAGCTTAGCACAGGATGATGTATAAACCTCAATTACCTGATTGTGGAGGAGTTTTATATTTTTATGGGGCTCCCATATGTAAGAAGTTTGCTCTTCTACTTTTTATCTGTCTAATGTCAATTTAATTATTAGGCCAGCCAAAGAACCTAGAAGGGAAGAAAGGAAAAGTTTTCTGCACCTATAATAGAAAGATATAATTTCATAAACACAAAGCATTTCGGTATACCTAAAAGTCCTCACTAGTGACAAAGAGAGATTAATACCAGAGATAAAATAAATAGGTTTCAATATCCAAAAATTTAGGCTCTCCCTCTCCCACAAATAAATAAAAAGAAAACAGTAAGATTGGAAAAATATATATGATAAAGAAAAGAAAACCTTAAGAAATCTATATTAAGAATTCATATGCTTAGTGAAGCCCAAACCTCACATCTACTTAATAAGTGACAAAATAGAAACAATTTACATACAAGAAAATTTCTGTTATTGAAGCAATTACAGGAGATAGAAAAAGTAAAGTTTTTCAACTCATTTTGTGAGATACACATAGCCCCAATCTATAAACACAATGGAAGCAATTAATTTTTAGGAAACTGAGGATTTTTAGGAAAAATCCTATAATCAACATCAAACATCCTGAAAAAAATTTTTTTCTTGATAATTTAACACCCTTTCCTGATTAAAAAAATAAAAATGCTCGGGAGCTTAAGTTGGAAGGAAGAGTCCCTAACTTGAAAAATAACTATCAAATCCAGATGGCCAATAGACACATGAAAAGATGCTCAACATCACTCATCATCAGGGAAATGCATATCCAAACTACGAGATATTGCTTCACACCTGTCAGAATGGCTAAAATCAACAACACAAGAAACAACAGGTGTTGGCCAGGATGTGGAGAAAGGGGAGCCCTTTTGCACTGTTGGTGGGAATGCAAGATGGTACAGCCACTCTGGAGAACAGTATGGAGTTTCCTCAGAAAGTTAAAAATAGAACTACCATATGATCCAGTAATTGCACTACCAAGTACACACCTCAAAGATACAAAAATATTCATTCAAAGGGATACACACACCTCCATTTTTACAGCAGCATTATTTACAATAGCTACATTATGGAAGCAGCCCAAGTATCCATTGATTGATGAATGGGTAAAGAAGATGTAGTATATATACAATGGAATATTCATAAAAACAATGAAGTCTTGGGGCACCTGGATGGCTCAGTGGTTGAGCATTTGCCTTTGGCTCAGGTCTGTGATCCCAGGGTCCTGGGATTGAGTCCTGCATCACAGGGAGCCTGCTTCTCCCTCTGCCTATGTCTCTGCCTCTCTCTGTGTCTCTCATGAATAAATAAATAAAATCTTAAAAAAAATGAAACCTTGCCATTTGCAACATGAATCTATTATACTCTAGAGAATATAATCCTAAGTGAAATAAGTCAGTCAGAGAAAGACAAATACCATGTGATTTTATTCATGTGTGGACTTGAGGAACAAGGAACAAAACAAATGAGCAAAGGAAAAAGAGAGAGAAAGGGAAACCAAGTAATAAACTCTTAACTGTAGAGAACTGATGGTTACCAGGGGAGAGGTGGAGGGATGAATCTTGGAAGAAAATTAAGACACTGAATGAAAAAAAAAAAACCCACATACCATCATATACTCATTAAATGTTTGGACTGAAAGTATTCTTAAAGATTGTCTGGTCTAACTCCCTGACTCCATTATTTGGGAAAGTTAGACATTGCACTCAGAGCTGAATTGTGTCATTTGGGAACCTCACTATCTAACCTGTGCTCTCACCCCTCTGCGACACAGCCTGTCCTGCTGCCATGACATGGAAAAAGGTGTGTCTGACTTCCTTCTTAGATACTCACTCTCTCACGTTGATTTGCTGGGTCTGTTCTGCCTGCAGAAATTCCAGAAGTCGTGCTCACCGGGGACACTAGCCAAATGTTCTTTATTAGGCTTTCATTACATTTTTGGAGGCGTTCCTTGGAACATATCCCAGAAAGAAGCACCTGTCTTTGCCCCCTGGTAAGATTTATTGGGGATTTTATGGAGGAACCAATTTATTCTCAAATGTTCTAGGCTGGGAGCCACTGGGACGTCCAGATGATACTTTCTTTTCAACGGAACATATGTAAATTACGAGTTCCTGTGGCAATCATCTGAGAACCCAGTGAGTCCTGTACTTCTCAGGTTGGACTCCTGGCTACATCCCTTACTCTCAGGTCTACTTTCCTCCAGGGGTTGCTGGATTTCTCAGAATTCCCTTGCACAATTGATTGATGACTAACAACAGCCTCAATTTTTGAGGTCCGGATAGAACAAGTGAATTCAATTAATTTGCTAGGCTGGTGCACACACTTAGGGAAACAGTTACGTTTACCAGTATATTAAAGGATATGATAAAGGATACAGATGAACAGACAGATAAAGAGATATAGAGTGAGGTCTGGGAGGGTCCCAAGTAAGGAGCTTCTGTCCTCATGGCACTGAGGTATGTCACCCTCCTGGTGTGGATGTTTTTGCCAGCCTGGAAGTTCCCAGAGCCCCCCCCCCCCCAAATTGGGATTTATATGGAGGCTTCCTCATGGCTTGATCAATTATTGCTCCATTTCCAGCCCCTCTCCCCTTTCTGGAGGATGGGGGAGGGGGTTAGGTGGAAAACTCCAAAATTCTAATCACAGTTTGGTCTTTCTGGTCACCAGCCCTCCTCCAGCTAAAATCACTTCATTTGAACAAAAGATGCTCCTGGTGCTCATAGCACTTAGGAATCTCTAGAGGTTGTAGGGGCTCTGTGCCAAGGAAGCGGGGTAGACACCAACATGTATAATTTCTATTATCTCACAGATGGGGGACATGGCTGACTGAGGTGGCTGTGACAAGGATCACAAGTGGCAACATGATCAGTTTAGGTTTTTAGCTTGAGTGAATCTGTCAGTTAACCCTCACCTCAAGGCAAGATGCAAATTTCCCCTCAGAAAAATCACTTGACGGTGTTTTCACCTTAGAACTCTGACATCAAAGGGGCTGGGATGCAGAGGAGATGCCATTCTGTTTTCTGGTGACCGCCCTGTCTGTAAATGTTCATTGTTCCGGTCACTCTGCTCTGCAACACCTTCCTCTCATCAACGCCTCTGGAGATCGCTCCCTGTCTGAACATTTCCCCCCTCACTCTCCCTCCTGCTTTCATGCTTCTGAGCAGAAGCTCTGATAATTCTAAAACACTCTGGCTTATCAGGTTTCCCCTTATGGTGGGTACTTATTGTGTCTTTTATTTAAAAGCTTTCATTTACTTCAATATCATGAAGACCTTCTCTTAGGGTGTCTTATAGAAGCTTTATTGCTTTCCCTTTCATATTTAGATTTATGATCCATATGGATGTGAGTTTTCTGTAGGTAGGAGATAAGGGCTCATTTTATTTTTATAAAATAAAAATTGGGTCCAATTGATTTGTCCTTATTTTACAAAGACTATCCTTTTTTCGCTCCACTGCAGTGTCATCTTTATCCATTAATCAGGGGATCATGAATCTGTGAGACTTTTTTTTTTTAAAGTAATAGACTTAATTTTTTTTTGTTTTTTTGTTTTTTCGTTTTTTTAAAAAATTTTATAAATTAATTTTTATTGGTGTTCAATTTACCAACATACAGAATAACACCCAGTGCTCATCCCGTCAAGTGTCCCCCTCAGTGCCCGTCACCCACCCACCCCCACCCCCCGCCCTCCTCCCCCTCCACCACCCCTAGTTCATTTCCCAGAGTTAGAAGTCTTTATGTTCTGTCTCCCTTTCTGATATTTCTCACACATTTCTTCTCCCTTCCCCTATATTCCCTTTCACTATTATTCATATTCCCCAAATGAATGAGAACATACACTGTTTGTCCTTCTCCGGTTACTGTGGCCAAGTTCAAAAAGGGTGTTGCCTGAGTTCTCTAGGATTTTGATGGAATCTTGTCTCACATTTAGATCTTTCATCCATTTTGAGTTTATCTTTGTGTATGGTGCAAGAGAGTGGTCCAGTTTCATTCTTCTGCATGTGGATATCCAATTTTCCCAGCACCATTTATTGAAGAGACTGTCTTTCTTCCAGTGGATCGTCTTTCCTCCTTTATCGAATATTAGTTGACCATAAAGTTCAGGGTCCACTTCTGGGTTCTCTATTCTGTTCCATTGATCTATGTGTCTGTTTTTGTGCCAGTACCACACTGTCTTGATGACCACAGCTTTGTAGTACAACCTGAAATCTGGCATTGTGATGCCCCCAGATATGGTTTTCTTTTTTAAAATTCCCCTGGCTGTTCGGGGTCTTTTCTGATTCCACACAAATCTTAAAATAATTTGTTCTAAGTCTCTGAAGAAAGTCCATGGTATTTTGATAGGGATTGCATTATACGTGTAAATTGCCCTGGGTAACATTGACATTTTCACAATATTAATTCTGCCAATCCATGAGCATGGAATATTTTTCCATCTCTTTGTGTCTTCCTCAATTTCTTTCAGAAGTGTTCTATAGTTTTTAGGGTATATTTTGAGAGCCATTTGAATGGTAAATGGTTCTCCAACCTTTTATTTTCAGGTTGGTCTCTTGTAGACAGCAAATAGATGGGTCCTGCTTTTTTATCCAGTCTGAAACCCTGCGCCTTTTGATGGGGTCATTAAGCCCATTCACGTTCAGAGTTACTATTGACAGATATGAGTTTAGTGTCATCATGATATCTATTTAGTCCTTGTTTTTGTGGATTGTTCCACTGAACTTCTTCTTAAAGGGGAGTTTTAAGAGTCCCCCTTAAAATTTCTTGCAGAGCTGGTTTGGAGGTCACATATTCTTTCAGTTCCTGCCTGTCTTGGAAGCTCTTTATCTCTCCTTCCATTTTGAATGAGAGCCTTGCTGGATAAAGTATTCTTGGTTGCATGTTCTTCTCATTTAGGACCCTGAATATATCCTGCGAGCCCTTTCTGGCCTGCCAGGTCTAATAAACTTAATTTTTTAGCTTTTATTTTTTTTTTCAAGTAGGCTCCACACTGGCGGAGCTTGAACTCATGGCCCTGAGATTAAGACTTGAGGTAAGATCGAGAGTTAGACCCTTAACTGACTGAGCTACCCAGGCGCCCCAAGACTTTATTTAAAAAAATAGTTTTAGGTTTACAGAAGAATTGAGTGAAATATGGAGTTTTTATGTCTCTCCCCCCAGTCTTTCTCTCTCCACACACCTTCCTCTATTACTAATATCGTGTATTAGTGTGGTACATTTGTTATGATTGATAAACCAATACTGACACATTATTATTATTATTATCAACTAAATTCCATATTTTACATTAGGGTTCAGTCTTTCCATTAATTGTACACTTCTGGGATCCCTGGGTGGCACAGCGGTTTGGCGCCTGCCTTTGGCCCAGGGCGCGATCCTGGAGACCCGGGATCGAATCCCATATCAGGCTCCCGGTGCATGGAGCCTGCTTCTCCCTCTGCCTGTGTCTCTGCCTCTTTCTCTCTCTCTCTCTCTATCATAAATAAATAAATTAAAAAAATTTAATTGTACACTTCTAGTGAATTGTACACTTCTAGTTTTGTCAAATGCAAAATTTCGTGTATCCACCATCACAATACCATACAGTTTCATTCCCCTAAAAATCCCATGTGGCCTACCTACTTGCCCTCTGCCCCTAAACTCTAGCAGCCACTGACCTTTTTACAGCAGTCCCTGCTCGCCAAAAGTATTGTTTATTGTATTGATTGGCCTGAACTCACTGGCCTACCAAGAGGAACTGCCTTTTTCTCCCATCACTTTATTTGTTTTTAATTGAAGCATAGTTGACACATAGTATCACATCTCCCATCATTACTTCCAGTGATGGTATAAGATATCTTCTGTGATAGCCCTGACTAGACATTGGGCAGATCTCACAGCTTTTGGTTCTCTTGTAGTTATAAGAAGGATTATAAGACAGATATTATTTAGCAATCATGACTCATTTTCAGCTATGAAACACTTAGTTCAGATATTTCAAGATTTCCATTTGATCAGAAATCAAAGGATCTCCATTTCCCTCAGTTCAGGGGTGAATCCTAGCTAGGGGAACTTCAGTTGGGTTGGGGACTGTTTTCTTTGTCATTTCACTCTCCACCCACTCCATGGTCTCTGGCACCTCCAGAGTGGTGCAGGGAGAAAAGATAAAGAGGCAAAAGTCCCTCTGCTTAGCTATAGGTCTGTCTTTCAGTCGATGTCTACCATCACGACAGATATCCAAATTCTGACAACGTCACAGAAAGAGTTCAACTTTCCATAGGTACAATGGAATTTTTGAGAGTTTTAAGGCCCTGGAAAGCAGTTGTTCTGGGTGGGATCCAACCAGAGGTTTTGAACCAGGCTACTTTTGTCCCATAAGAAAATCCTGAATCATACCTCATTTCCTTCCTGGTTTTCTTTTGCTGAGTAATGGTAATGTCAATAATTTCTTACCTTCTTCATGTTCCAAGTGGGATACAGACACCAGTCTGCATGTTCACATTGCCCCAAATACCGGGGATTGTAAGTGAGGGTCTCCCAAGAACCTCACTTAAAGCATTCTATTTCAGTTGACTTACTATAATGGTCCTCTGAGCTTCTGTGATCCATCAAGCCTCCTGCTAGTGAGTGAGGTGCAAGTCTTTTCTTCTTTGGAGCATCCTGAACAATTTAAGTATGTAAGAAAGAATTGAATTTTGCCCAAGAGAGGGCTGACTTTTGCCTTTGGCGTCTGGGAGGTAATCTCTGTGACTTGGAATGTCCCGCTTGATAAGGTGTCTTTGTTGCCTAGAGGATTTAGACTAAGCCAGAACATTTAAAAATGTGATTTTTGGTAGGGGCTTTGGGTATCAGCTCAACCTCTGAGAGGGACTGGAGACCGAGGTCAGCCATGCAGGCTGATGGCCACAGATCCCCAGTAAAGACTCTGGACACTAAGGCTCAGATGAGCTTCCTTTAGTGGCAGTACTCAGTGTAAGTTGTCATACCTCATTGCTGAGAAGAGTTAGTGCTCTCCATGACTCCACAGGGAGGGGACAACTGGAAGCTCAGATTTTATGATCTTTCTGGACTCTGCCCCATCTGTCTCTTTCCTTGACTAATTTTAATCTCTTTCATAAGATACACACAACCACAACCATGTAATAATACCACAACCATGAGAATAACAGCTTTCAATGATCAAAACAAAGAGTGTCTTAGGGAACCCTCTGAACTTCAATTGGTGTCAGAAGTGAGGGTAGTTTGTGGACCTTTCCTTAACTGTTGTGTGTGTGTGTGTGTGTGTGTGTGTGTGTGTTTTACCCAAACCATCAAGCCATTAACTCAACTTATTATTATTTTTTTTAAAGATTTTATTTGCTTGAGAGAGCATGAGCAAGAGAGAGCACAAGCAGGGTCAGGGGCAGAGGAAGAGGGAGAGGGAGAAGCAGGCTCCCCGCTGAGTAGGGAGCCAGATGTGAGGGCTCTATCCTCATGACCTGAACCAAAAGCAGATGCTTAACCGATTGAGTTACCCAGGTGCCCCTTAACTCAACTTTCTGTGGATACTGACTGGATGTCCCACAAATTTAATTCAATTCTGACACTATATGCCTGGAGATAGGGTCAGATCCCACAGGTTAAAGATTCAGTTTAACAAGATTGCTACCTTCACCCCCCACTTCAGATGCCAATAGCAAGTTTAGGTTGTAACCTGTGCTTCTGACTGGTTATAAACTGGTGGTTCCTATAATGCCTTCTTTAGGTTCAGCTGACTTATTAGAGTGGCTTATGAAACTCAGAGAAACACTTTTGCTCACTAATTGCCAGTTTGTTACAGAGGATATTAAAGGAAATAAATGAACAGCCTGATAATGAGATACACAGGGTCTCCTAAACATCAGAGCTTCTGTTTCTGTGGTGTTTGAGGCCGGGCATATGGATGCATACTAGTTCATCAGTCTGGCAGCTCTCCAAGCCCTCCTTTTGTTTTTTTTTTATGGAGGCTCCATTACACAAGTATAAGTGATTAGATCATTGACCATTGGTGATTGATCCAAACTCCAGCCCCTCTCCTCTCCTCAGAGATCAATGGGTGGGTCTCAAAATTCCAACCCTCTATTCATGGTTGGTTCCCCTGCCAACCAGCTCCCCCACCCTTAGGGGATTTCCAAAAATCACCTGATTAACATAAACTCAGTTGCGGTTGAAAGGGGCTTGTTATGAATGACAAGACACTCATTTCATCTTTATGGCTCTGAAGTAATTTCAGAGCAGATGACAAAAGACCAACTATTATAACAAAATAAGCTCTTATTGCTCTTTTTAGAACTTCCAGGTGTTTCAGGAGCTGTGAGCCAGAAACAGTGACTGAAGACCAAACTATATATTTATTATAAATCATAACATCACATTAACTTTACACCAAGTATTTTTCCCCATCTCTCTCATCACTAGGACACTGTGGACAAGTGCAAGTCCATTCTCTTTCACTGGACTCCTTCTTACCTACACTTCAGTTGTTTTTTGTTAACCTTAAAAACAAAACTGCCAGGTACCTAGGTGGCTCAGTCAGTTAATCATCTGCCTTTGGCAAGGGTCATGAACCTAGAGTCCCAGGATAGAGCCCCACGTTGGGCTCCCTGCTTTGTAAGGAGTCTGCTTCTCCCTCTCCCCTGTTCCTTCTCTCTCTCTCAAATAAATATATAAAATCTTAAAAAAAAAAAAAAACAACCCTGCCAGTTATTTTACCAGTTAAAGATGGGTATATTTGGGATTAGCAGAGAATCAAACCAGAATAAGTGCTGTGGAAAAATCATAAGCAAGTCTATAGAAGGAAAGAAACACTGTTTTATAGAGAGAGAGGGGAAGTTGGGAGGGCCATCATGAACAAAAAGTCCATTGGAGTAAATTGGGAGTTTGAAGTATAGTGGCTTCTCATTGGCTGAGTTGTGCCAGTCTCTCATTGGCTGGGCTGTTGCTTAGGGGAGGAGGAAAACCTTCCTTCCTCTTGCTGGGATAGTAAAGTAAAATCCAAGTGCAAGATCTTTCTCTTTCTGTTGGATTTGCAATTGACAAGGAATGGTAAGGCTGAGAGCGTTTCCTTCCAGCCCCCTGCCTCCATTCTAAATGGGGTTTCCTTTGATTAATTTTCACACCTTCTACCATAATTCTCTCTCAAGAAATTTTATTTTATGCTCCTGTAGATTATACAGAATGGGGCTGAAACGTTAAAAAACCAGTGTGGCTGTTTTAAGGGTGCCTGGGATTTGTTTTAATCAGGTATGGTAAGACATGCAGGTATGGAAATGAGCAGATATGGAAATGACTGTCTTGCGGAAAGAGTTTATAGTCACAGATCCAAAGATGAGGTGCACACCATGAAGGTCCACATGAGAAAGCACCAGCTTGGGCAGGAGGCAGAGGCAATGCAGGGAAAATGTGGGCAAGAGCTTTTTTGGTGATTTCTTTGGGAAGAAGGGGGTAAAACGGGTAATCAGGCTTAGGATGAATTAGTGTGCATAATTTCAGTGAGCTGAAAGGGGATGCAGAGGCTGGATGTAGGGGCTGTATGTGAAGGCTGTCCCTTCAGGATGTAGGGGCCATCCCTAGTCATCTGGTACCTGGCCTGGAGTGAGTAGGGCAGATAAATAGTGGCCTGGAGAAAGAGATCTCATAAAAGAGGTAATTGGGGATATGGACTCCAGATTAGTTGATGTGCAGATGAAAGACACGCTCAGAAGCAAGTTATTTGCTCTCTCTAGGAATAAACTAACTCTGGGAAGTGTTGTCTCTCCAGGATCATCAAAGCCTCAAAAGTACAAAATAAAAGACATGACTAATACACGGTCTTTTATTGTTATTATGAGGATGTGTCTAGCATATCCTCTACTATTTGGGGATATAATTGTCCTTACCTGTGGATATTTAGCTGAAGGTCTGAGCCAGGAAAATTTCATTTACTGCCCTTGCACAAAAGAGAGAAACAAGATGGAGAGACAACAGGCCTGGCTATGACACTTTGCCTCTCCTCTGCTCTGCTGTTGGGATGATTCTTGATACTGTAGAGAAAGAAAAACTTTTCCCCTCTACAAGGTTCTCAATCTGGGGCCCTGAAAACAAGACCAACAAAAGACAGAGGACAAGAGAAAAACAGTTTATTAATCCATCAGAGCACATCAAGTAGGAGAAACCCCAGTAAGAGATAACTCAAAGGGTGGTTAAAACTTGGGCTTTTATAGCACCTTAACAAAGAACAATATGTACAGAAATGATGAGATAAAGGCAAAGACTTTTAGGCTTTCAGGAACAGCAAACTAGGGATCCCTGGGTGGCGCAGCGGTTTGGCGCCTGCCTTTGGCCCAGGGCGCGATCCTGGAGACCCGGGATCGAATCCCACATCGGGCTCCCGGTGCATGGAGCCTGCTTGTGTCTCTGCCTCTCTCTCTCTCTCTCTCTGTGACTGTAATAAATAATAAATAAATAAATAAATAAATAAATAAATAAAAGGAACAGCAAACTATAAGAAGGTAGCTATATGGGACAAGCTAAGTTGGTGCCAACTCCTTTCTTCTTCTTCTTTTTTTTTTGCCATGAAAATGCCCTAAGAGAGAGATTTATGGAAGTTCTCATTTCTCAGAAGTTTCTACTTTTAGTCAGATTAGGTATGCTCCAGAAGACTTCTTCTTTTTTCTGTTGATTCTCATTTGCCTCTAGTTCAAAATAATCCTTATGCCAACCTGGCATATTTTGAGGTGGTATATTCTAACCCTCTATATGTTGTGTCAGGTGACAGATGATTCATTTTGTCATAAATGGGAAGTTTGTAAAACAATATGGTAAATCACAAAAGAGTTAATTTTATAACCTAGCTGCTACATCTAATCACGACCCTTTCTTTCCATTTTGTGAAACAATAAACAATTACTGAGCGTTTAATCAATGTTTAATAATGAGTGAATATTAATTTTATCAACACCTCTAATATGTTATTTGAAATAACTATCATCTGGACTCTTTCATTTAATCTCCTTCTGAATACCTTTAGAGAAAAGAAAAAGTCTAATTTGGAGAGTTCATAACCTGCCCAACCGCGGTGGCAGAAGGACCCATTTCTCAAAACTGGCCCTTTTGCCACTAACCAACTGTCACTGACTGTGAGTGAATCAAACAGCCAAGGCTCTCAGGGTCAGCCAAAATGGCATTTTTACCAGCACTGTTGTTCTAAGGAGCCCAAGTGGGCTCACACAGACTCTGACTTAAATGCATGTTGTCCCAAAGCAATGTTAAACTCTAGCCCAGAAGCACAGAGTGGTAATAAGGGATTGAAATGTTTCATAAGTACTGGTGTGAGAAGAGCTACAAGATGGAATTAGATGAAAAAATTGTAGAACACACATCTTTACACAAATCATTTGCACAGAAATTGAAGTTAATGCAAATATATGTTTACTTTTAGTTTTGTACAGAATATCTCAAGAAAGATAAATAATAAACTGCATTAACTCTCCTAATATAGCAGGCGAGTCGTCATTTTAGTGGACTTACTGTAAGAGCATGATTTGGTAGGAACAGGATATAGAGTGTGAGCCTGAGAGGACAACTCTGAGAGAAGAAAAATGTCCTGTGTGGGCAAAGACTCCAAATACACATTTTGCCTTCTTGGTAGTCTCACCTGGGGCTTGCCTGTGCCTGCTTATGGGCTGCCCTACTCTTTTAAAATAGAGAAAATATCTGTTTTGGAGAATAATCCACCCATCTTTTTTTTAAGAAGCAATCACTAATCCTGTATGTAGATACAGTAGCTGTGTAGCTCAGTTACTGCACTTTTCTGAACTTTGGTTTCCTAAATGTCTTTGTAAAAACACCTGCCCTGTCTGCCTTAGACTAAGAAATGTGGTTACTGACAAGGATCAAATGAAATAAAGTAAGAAAAATGCAGGATCCCTGGGTGGCGCAGCGGTTTGGTGCCTGCCTTAAGCCCAGGGCGTGATCCTGGAGACCCGGGATTGAATCCCCCGTCGGGCTCCCTGTGCATGGAGCCTGCTTCTCCCTCTGCCTGTGTCCCTGCCTCTCTCTCTCTCTCTCTCTCTCTCTCTCTGTGACTTTCATAAATAAATAAAAATTAAAAAAAAAAGTAAGAAAAATGCTTTAAATGAAAAGAAATGTAAATGTAAATATAAAAGAAATGACGTTGGAGCATATGAGTGGTTCAGTTGATTAAGCATCCAACTTTTGGTTTTGGCTCAGTTCATGATCTTAGGGTCACAAGACTGAACCCTACATTGTGCTATGCGCTTGGCAGAACTCTGCTGGAAGATTCTCTTCCTCTCCCCCTTCTTCCAACTCGTGCATGTATTTTTTTCTCTCTCTCAAATAAATAAGTAAAACTGTTTAAAAAAATAAAGGAAACTGCTTTGTGCCTAATGAATATATTGTTATATTATTATTTTTTAAAGATTTTATTTATTTATTCATGAGAGACACAGAGAGAGAGAGGCAGAGACCCAGGCAGAGGGAGAAGCAGGCTCCCTGCAGGGAGCCTGACGTGGGACTCGATCCCGGGTCTCCAGGATCATGCCCTGGGCCAAAAACAGGCACTAAACCACTGAGCCATCCAGGGATCCCACATTGTTATATTATTAAAAGTAGCTCTTAATTATGGTCATGGTTGTATAGCCATGTGAATGTACTTAACTGCCACTGAAACATACACTTAAAAATATTTAGAATGGTAAATTGTATGTTATGCCTATTTTACTATAATAAAACAATTTTTAAAATGACTCTTGGGGCAGCCCGGGTGGCTCAGCCATTTAATGTCTCCTTCACCCAGGGCCTGATCCTGGAGACCCGGGATCGAGTCCCATGTTGGGCTCCCTGCATGGAGCCTGCTTCTCCCTCTGCCTGTGTCTCTGACTCTCTCTCTCTCTCTCTGTGTGTGTGTCTTTCATGAATAAATAAATAAAATCTTAAAAAAGAATAAAATGACTCTTGACATTTGTCAACAGTAGGGTTTGAGGTGCCCCATTTCTTGGATATGGGCATATAGTGAAACATGAACATGGAGGACTCTTACCTTGTTTATGTTCAGGTCTCCATGAAAATAGGGGAAAATGCTGGTGACATGGATATTGGCAACACAGCCCAACAATTACCTCAGTTTCCTCCTTTCTAGATCAGTGGTATGTGTTCTTGTCTGTAGTTTCTTTTAGAAAGCAGAGGGGGGGGGAGGCATTGACAACCAGCAAGTTACAGAATATATGTATTGAAATCAGTGACTCTAAACTCTTCTATCTGCCCCTGATTGTCTGTCTGATTATCTTGATATAAAAAAAATCAAAAGACTTAAAATTTCAACTAGATAAATAATCAAGTCTCTCCTTACAAGGCTCAGGAGGCAATGAAATAGACAGATTGGAATTCAATCTCTTTTCTTTTCCCTTAACACTCCCTAAAATGAGTCTAGGACCAGAGCCAAGGCCTGCTGCCAGGGTTAATGAAGGACTAAGAGGGGTCCAACTGAATCACAAACCAGACTACCTGGCCCATGGATCAAGTATATACAACTTAAAGAAGCAGCAAACAGAAGAATATGCATGGTCTGGGGATTTTTGTATCATGGTCAATTTTTGTCTTTGAC
Source organism: Nyctereutes procyonoides (assembly GCF_905146905.1). Lineage (NCBI taxonomy): Eukaryota > Metazoa > Chordata > Mammalia > Carnivora > Canidae > Nyctereutes > Nyctereutes procyonoides. The sequence continues at coordinate 10,385,613 of NW_026575132.1, forward strand.
TAATACCCTCTGGTACAAGTCTAGATCAATGGGGAGGGCATGCCACAGTTGGCTGAAAGGTGTAATCCTTTTGGGCTTTCCTAGGGAGATTTATAGATCCAAATTTGCTTTTAGCAGATTAGTAAACATTCATCTGTGGAGCAGGCCTTCAGGTGGGAGCTGAGATTCAGGATGGTGGAAAGCACTTGGCAAACCAGGCTGGCCTTACTCTGCACTGAGTGAGGACCAGTTTGCCCAAGTCCTGCTGCTATGGCAACATCTCCAGGTCTGCTAGCTCCCTTGGCACAGGGGACCATGTACACTATTCATTTTGATACAAATCATCACACACATATATCTTAAGATGGAAGCAAGAAACTGGTTAAAGCAGGTGAATTAATAATGATCCTTGCCCATCTCAGTAAGAGTTTAACCAGCTTGAGGTTCACATTTCACTTGTTAATTATTCGTCTTCTTTTTTAGAAAGCATTAAGACTGGGAGAGCCTAGGGTCAATACCTTACAAATGACACAAATTGAAGGACTTGAGACCCCTCCGTTCATTCTCAGTACAGCCCCCTGGATGCCTCCAGCAGCTCATCCATTTCTGCTAGGCTGGGCCTAGATGTAGACAGGAGAATGAGTGTAAACTCTCAAGTGAAACCTTCCTGGGTCTCTGCCATTTATCAGTGGATTGACACTGAACTATTTATCTCCACAGCGTGTCTAATAATTTATAATCATCATACAGATGTTGTGAACATCAGTAACCATGGCAGTGAATGTCTACTGACAACTGCTGAAGGCCTAGGCACTACTCTGAAGTGCTCTATCTATTTCATCTCTTGTAATTCTGCTCTGGTCGGAATTCCCAAGCTGAGGTCTGAAGATTGGTATTTTTTTTAAACCTCCCCAGTTAATTCTCAGATCAGTCAAGTTGAGAACCATGGCTGTGTAATAATGTGTACACAATGATTAATGGCTCGGGATCTAAGAGAGATTGAGAGAGAGAGAGAGAGAGAGAGAGAGAGAGAGAGAGAGAGAGGCTTCATGCTATCATGCACTAGCTGAATGCACTTGGCCAAAACTTTCGACTTGTCCAAGCCTCCCTCTCCTCATTTATAAGATGGGAACAAAAATTAGCATCCACCTCTAAGAGTTGTTCAGAAGGTAAAATGGACCTGTTTAGGTGACTGTGCCTGGCATACACAAAATGTTTGGTAAATGTTATCTGGTGCCATTGGGCCAAATCCCTTTTCTTTCTTTCTTTCTTTCTTTCTTTCTTTCTTTCTTTCTTTCTTTCTTTCTTTCTTTCTTTCTTTCTTTCTTTCTTTCTTTCTTTCTTTCTTCTTTCTTTTCTTTCTTCTTTCTTTCTTTCTTTCTTTCTTTCTTTCTTTCTTTCTTTCTTTCCTTTCTTTCTTCCTTTCTTTCATTTATTTATTAAAGACACACACACACACACACAGAGAGAGAGAGAGAGAGAGAAGCAGAGACATAGGCAGAGGGAGAAGCAGACTCCATGCAGGGACCCCGATGTGGGACTCGGTCCCGGATCCCGAGATCACGCCCTGAGCTGAAGGCAGATGCTCAACTGCTGAACCACCCAGGCGTCCCCCAACTCCTTTTTCTTAAGTGACTAAGAGTCCAAAGACCTGATCTTTGTGCACAGGTCATGTTGTCTTAGTTGAAATTTGTGCTTTTCCAACCACATTGTTCATTTCAAATTCTAAGTGTTAGGGAAGAGAGACTAATGTGTTACAGTGGAAAAATCCTTGTGTTTGATCCAGCAGAATTGAGTTTGAATTTGTATGTCTGCTTGACCCTCAGTTTCCTCATTCATAGCATAGGGGAACAATCCTCTGCACCATGGTGTGACTTGAAGATAATTCAGTAAGGGGTGCAACATACAGGAATTGTATTATTGCCAGTGTTGTGGTTCTAAAATGTGCAAGATGTGAAAGCAAAAGGGTGGAAAACCCTTAAAAAATTCAAACAGGAAACAGAGGCAGAGGGTCAGGAGGAGTTAGAGGATGAGGAAAAACTGAGGAGGGCTCAGAGTCCTGGGGATAAGTGTCCATGTTACCACCACTCCAGGCTTAGTGATGGAGGAGGCATTGGTTACTACTACACCTAACAGCATGGCCTAGGAGCAAACAGTGTTGTTACCCCCATTTAGGACTGGGCCAGACCCAACCATTTTCTTTTGCAGGCTCTCCCATTTCAGCTAGAGGCCCACTCTGACCCCAGAAGAGCCCTGCCATATGAACCCATGCATGGTGTGGTCCATGGCTTCAGCACTGAGATCTGAGAACAGAGGGACAATTCCTCTCCCCAGACCTCTTTCAAAGGAGAATGGCATTTTACTAGGTACCCTAAATTATAAGGGCCTGAAAATTACAGGAGTTATTAATACTAAATTTTGTTAATATAAATGCTTTCCTACAAAGTATTCTCCTACAGCTTCCAGGTGTAGCGGGGGAACTCTTCTCTTCTTCTAGGTTCCTTCTTTGGCCGGTTTAATAATTAAATTGACATAAGACAGAGTAACAAGAGAATAATAAATTCCATTTCATACGTATAGGAGCTCGTAGAGTATCAGACTCAAAGAAACGACTAATGCAGGCAGCTTTATTTTTAAAGATTTATTATTTATTCGACAATAAGCACGTGTGAATGAGTGGGGGGGTGGGTAGAGGGAGAGGGAGAGAATCTCAAGCAGGATCCTTGATGAGTGCAGAGCTCTGTGTGCCCTCCATCTCACGACCCTGACATCATGACCTGAGCTGAAATCAAGAGTCAGACATTCACTGACTGAGCCACCCAGGTGTCCTCAAAGCAGGCAACTTTTATACCTTTTAGAGAAATAGCAAATTTGTGAAAAATTGACAAAAGAAAGATGTTTGGGCTTGAAGTAGTAAATTAGTGAGGAAGTAACAAGCTTTGCTCACGTCTTCTCAGCTCTAACTTCCCTGTCTAGGTCCCTGACACAGGGAGGGTACCTTTCACATCAGAGACTTACTTTCTGCCTTCAAGGAGGAAAAGGAGGTTCAAGCTGTCCTTGCACTGGTTATTTCTTAGGAAACTCAAATTAAAACTAACCCTTAGGTGAAGTGGTGTATTTTAGGGTGCCATATTATGCCCCTTTCAGGAATCAGTTAGTTTACAGGGTGACACACTGCCTACACCCCTCCTCTGATGGTTGGAAATTGGGCAGCTGTTGCTTTAAGAAGCACTCCTTGTTTGAGTGAGTCATCTCTGTCTTCTTGCTTTGGAAATCGAATTTATTTTCTAGATCTTTCAGTCGAGGAATTTTGTTTCTTGCTTGCTGAAGACCACGTTCTGCTCTTGTCTTTTGTGATTTTCTTTCAAGCCCTGCTGAACTCCCTGATAAATTCTGAACGTGGAGAATAGGAAGTGAGTCCCCTGGGGGAGGCAGAAAGTGCAGTTATCGAAAGTAAAAGAAAACTTCTTCCTGGAGGTGTTTCCATCTGCACCCTTCTCATCCCCGCCCTCTTTCAAGGGATTTTTCTCATTGTGTGGACAAGCCCTAAGAGTTTGTGGGAAATTATGCAGTTCAGGGGTGCAGTGGGCACTTGGTGACTGTGATGTGGCTGGGACAAGGTGGAGCAGGTGAGTGCCTGGAGCAGAAGGAGGCTCCTGAACCCCAGGTTCCTGGGACTGGTCAGGGGGCACAGTGGAGACTCCTCAGGGTCCCGCCAGGGCCCCAGGTCTCCGAGTGGGCTTTCTTTCCTGGCTACAGCCACGGGCCTTGCTCCTTTTTAACTCAGGGATCTCCACTCCTCTGCTCCGTTTCCCCTAGTGTGTCCTTATACATACAGACACAGTGTCTCTCCTGCTGGATCAGTTTGGAGAGTCCATGAGGCACTGTTTACCGATTTCATTTGTTTTCTTTTCCATTCGGGCAGAGGGTTGGTGCTTTCTTCCATCTCCCTCTGCCACCCTGCTTCCTATCCCCCCTGCTGCCTCTCAAAAGACAGCTCTCTAAATCTTCTGATGCTATCCCTGAACAGATCTGTATCTTTGCAAAATGTATCATTGTGTGTGTGTGTGTGTGTGTGTATACACTATTTTTTAAAAGATTTTATTTATTTATTCATGAGAGACACAGGGAGAGAGAGAGAGGCAGAGACACAGGCAGAAGGAGAAGCAGGCTCCATGCACGGAGCCTGATGCAGGACTCGATCCCAGGACCCAGGATCACACCCTGGGCTGAAGGCAGGCCCTAAACCGCCGAGCCACCCAGGGATCCCCTATACACTATTTGTTAACTGTGAACTGGAATGAGTAAGTAATTTCTCTGTGCTTCTGTTTTCTCACCATTAAATGGAATTCATACTACCTCATGAAGTGGTCCTGAGGATTTAATGAGATAATACACGTTAACCACTTCCAACAGTGACTAGTGCTACAAAAGTTCTCAAGTACTAGCAATTATTACTATGTATTGGTATTATTTGGGTTGTATCTTGCTCATTCCGCTTCTTTTTAAAAAAGGAAGCATTCTGGGATTTGAAGTTCCATGTTTTGCCAGGTCCCACTTTCTAACCCCTGGACAGTCTTTACAGTCCTATATAAAGAACTTGCCCAACAATCCTTGGTCTGATCCAACTTGACCAATCTGATAGGTATAAAATGGGTATTGTGTTGTTTATTTTGCATTTCTGAGGTTATTAAAATGTTTGAGCATCACTTTGAACATTTTGGCTTTTTTAAGCATCCCTGCGAAGGAACTCCATGTTCATACCCATTGTCCCTCTACAGGGTTTCTTCTTCTCACTGATTTGCAGGAAATGTTTGTGGGTTATAGACATTGCTACTCCCGTGGCAGGTTCTGGGAACACAGACATGAAAGATGTGATTCCTGCCCTTGTGAAGCTCACAGCTGGTCATAAAACAGTGGAATGAACGCTGGGATGGATGCTTAGGAAGCATCAAGAATCAGGGATTCCCTCCTGGGCTAGGATTGAACTAACAGGATTTCCTTCTGTTGCTGTGTTCTTACTCAATGGACAGATCAAGTGGTAGTGAAGGGCATTGGTAGTACTTACCCTGGCACTTTTCTTCCTCCCTCTACAGGTGAAGAGGCACCTTCAGACACCTCATTTAATCGTCTCAGCTCTAAGGTGAGTCTCTGCCCTCAGAAAGCTAATATTCTATTTGGGGAAAGAAAAAGGACAGTTTCAAAGAAGAGAGGTGTTTAATTGTTGTTCTTTCTACTTTTAACATCGGAACACATCTCAGCTGATTCACAGCAAAGAGGCTAGGCTAATGTGCGTTTTGTTCAGTTATATCTCCAGGGTCCAGACTACACTGAGGACCCTAGGATTTGTCTGTCCCTTTGGTGAGGTCATCTGGGCCTCTCAGGAGAAAGGGCCTTGACTCTAGAGTTGTCTAGGCTGCTGAGGCTGGGATCTGGTGGGCTCAGGGTCCATGGAGGTGATCCTGGGAAACCATGAGAGTTAGCTGTGGGGGTTAGCAGATCCTCCTAGAACCATGCTGAGGGCCCCACACTTTTCAGATCTCTTGGAAGTGCTCAATAAATATTTGCTGAATGAAAACATTTAAGTCTTCATAATGAACCCAGAAAAATCTGTAAATTCCTGAAATATGAAAAGAAGGGGTTCTTAGTTACCATCCAGACCACCTTTCTTATTTTGGAATGTGGTAATGAGGCCCTAAAGGCAGAACGACCATCCAAACACACAGCCAAAGCCAAAAGCTCAGGTGGCCCAGCTCCCCACCTGTAACCTGTCCCCTGTTTCTCTCACACTCTTGAATTCTGGGAGGACATACTGCTCTGGGGCAAGCTAGCCTTACTCAGCCTAAATGAGTCACTATTTCACAAACAGGAAGTAGAGCGGAGCTAGCTTAGTTCTGTACTCTTGTTTTAGTCGTGTGTCGTGTGCCCGGGAGAAAACAGGCCTCTGGGGAAGCTGCTGCTGCTGCTTGAGGGTCCTAGGATTATCGGCTTCTTTGGTAAGGTTGGATGGGCCTCCGGGAAGAAAGACCTTTGATTCTAGACGTTTCTAGGCTATTGAGGGTGAGAAAACGGTAAGAATTAGTAGTCCCTCTGAGAGCCATGGGGAGAGCCCCACAGATTCCACATCTCAAGGCGCCCTCCAGCTTAGGTTAGGTTTTTCTGGAATGTTCCAAGTATTACTATCTTTACAGAGAGCTCATCCTTAATTAAAGCATGGCCAAAGCAGGGGTAGAGTTGGGACTCTGGAAGGAGATAAAGTGTGATTTCTCAGATTCTGACCTTTCTGCCGCAGTAGACTTATTAAAGATTCCTGGTTTTGTGTTTTGGGACTATCTTTGTCTTTCAATTTTTAAAAATATTTTAATCTTTGAAAAAATTATGATTACATGTCTTTTTTTTTGGTTAAATTCTTTCACTGGCTTCCAACTGCAAGTAGAATAAAATCTAAATCTTTGCAGAGCCTGTCGTTGAAACTCTCCAGTAAGATGTTCAAATTTGAGCCCGACGCCTCTCCTACAAGCTTATTTCTAAACTGATTTTCACAATCGTAACATGAAGATGATAATACCAATTTTTCAAAGGCTTGTAGTAAAATAAGTAAAAACATATTTTTAAGTTTATATGGATATGTTATAAACGCTTGTATATCATGATAGAAACATTTATGTATATCATACTTTTGGGAATAAATTTATTATTAAAATATTAAAGATACTTATATTTATATAATACAAATCTTTTAAAAAATATTTTATTTATTTATTCATGAGAGACACACACAGAGAGGCAGAGACATAGGCAGGAGAAGCAGGCTCCCTGAGGGGAGCCTGATGCAGGACTTGATCCCAGGACCCTGGGATCATGACCTGAGCCGAAGGCAGATGCTCAACCACTTAGCCACCAAGTGCCCCTACAAATCTATTTATATGGATTTATTATTTAACAGTTTTCGTATAACTGAAAGTGAAAGAAAATTTCCTCGAGGCGTTGCATCCCCATCCCTTTCTTCTACAGTGTATGCATTATGTATGAAAATATGAAATATTCAAATTTTTAAGTTTTATGTATGTATATAAACACACAGATATAGGTATAAATATATATATGTATTTACATACACACACACACACACACACACACACACGATTATAGATGGAAGGAAACCACCGAATATAACCAAAGAATTATTTCTAAATGGTGAGTTTCTAAGTGATTTTTCTTTTTCTCTTTATACTTTTCTGTTCGTTCTCTAAGGAATAAGTTTGACTTTTACGATTTTAGGATCAGAAAAATTCAAGAATAAGTTTTCTTTAAAAATTGTTACTGTGACAAAATTTCTAGCCCATTATGCAGGAAACCTAGGTCCCATAAAACAATATCCATTCCACGATCCTTGTACTTGTGGATCTTTGTGCCTAGAGGCGGCCCGTCATCAACGGTGTAAAATTCTGTTACAGCGAATTGCTTTTCAGGCACTATGACTAGAGAGATGTGTGGTCTAAACAAAGACTGAAGATGATGCCATAGTGTGTCCTGTAAAACCTGGACCAGAAAAGAAGCCCTGCCAGCATTTTCCCTACTAACCCTCCATTTATTTATTTATTTATTTATTTATTTATTTATTTATTTATGATAGTCACAGAGAGAGAGAGAGGCAGAGACACAGGCAGAGGGAGAAGCAGGCTCCATGCATCGGGAGCCTGATGTGGGATTCGATCCCGGGTCTCCAGGATCGTGCCCTGGGCCAAAGGCAGGCGCCAAACCGCTGCGCCACCCAGGGATACCCCTAACCCTCCATTTTGATATGCAAAAATCATTTAGAAAGCATTGTGTAATTATTGCAAAGATAATAAAATGAACGAGATGAAGCAGCGACAGAGGACAGGAGCCAAGTGCTGATCATGTTATAACCAAACCTCATATCATCCTGGCCTTGGATTGTAGTATTATTATTATAATATACTGTCATAAAATGCTATTGAATATGTAGTAACAAAAGCCTTAAAGAAGGTTTATTCCTAAATTGAACACCAATAAAAATTAATTTATTAAAAAAAAAAAAAGAAGGTTTATTCCTTTGGATCCAATAGTTATTACTTCTAGGAAATTATTCTAAGAAAATAATCAGAGGTGTACACGGAGACTTCCATTTTAAGAGCTTATTCTAAATATAAGCAGAGACTGGTTACATAAATTATGGCCCAATCCTGTGATTTTGTACTTTACAAATTTTAAAATCCATGCTATAGAAGAAAAAATGAAGATATCAAGATGTATTTACAACATTACCAGTGAAAAGTCCACTTATACCTCAGAAATATGGTATAATAAAATATGAGGGAAAATATAAATATATATAAAATGCTTGGTAGGAAAGATGGTAAAATATTATTAGGTGATTATCTTTGGATGGTGGAATTAGTAGGTAATTTTTATTTTCCCTTTTATCTTTTCTGTGCCTTCTAAAATGAATACAATAAGCATTGTTATCAGAAAAAATTATGGAGGAAAAAAAGAAATTCTGCTTTTATTTGATTCTTTGGTTCATTTGATTCTGTAAAATGAGATTTTATTTTATTTTTTTTATAAATTTATTTTTTATTGGTGTTCAATTTGCCAACATATAGAATAACACCCAGTGCTCATCCCATCAAGTGCCCCCCTCAGTGCCTGTCACCCAGTCACCACCACTCCCCACCCACCTTCCCTTCCACCACCCCTAGATCGTTTCCCAGAGTTAGGAGTCTCTCATGTTCTGTCTCCCTTTCTGATATATCTCACTCATTTTTTCTCCTTTGCCCTTTATTCCCTTTCACTATTTTTTTTATATTCCCCAAATGAATGAGACCATATAATGTTTGTCCTTCTCTGATTGACTTATTTCACTCAGTATAATACCCAAAATGAGATTTTAATAGAGGTTAGAACTGATTTAAAACTGTAAGGACATTGGAGCTAATGGTGCTAAACAGAGCTGGACCTAGTTTAGGTCTTTTCCAGCTTATGAATGAAATTGGGCCTTTAAGTAGTGATTTTCATTTAAATGTAAGTCCATGTAGGATAAATAATGCATGCACCTGGTAAAAATTCAAGGTGTCACCTTGAATTTTCTGCCACCTTTTTGGCCTCATCCACTCCAGCACTGGGCCTCTAGATCCTCTCTGAAGCAGCCGCTGAAGCAGCTGCCTGTGTATTGATTCTATTCAAAGATCTGTGAATACACAAATCCATGCACCACTTATTAGATCACACAAATCCAATCATGACGATCTTCCTATACTTTTTAAATATATCAGTAAAGTTTCTTTGAACTTCTCATACTGATAAACAGTTGTTTCTGCCCTTTTGTTCTTTCAAGCAATGCTGCCATGAAAAGCTGTGTACATGTTTTTAAGTACATGGCGCTTAACCTAATGTAGCAAAAACTCCTGGAAGTCAAATTGTGGGGTCATTTTATATTTTAACCCACAAGGCCAAATTACCCAACTGCCTGTTTTTATTTCCACCACCTCAAAACACTGTATTGCAAGTTTTGTACTTCACCAATCTGATAGTTGGAAAATGGTCTTTTGTAATTTCAAGTTACTTAAATTTTTTTTTTTTTTTTGTGAATGAGGTTGAATATCTTTTCAAATCTTTAAAAGCCATTGGTTTCAAAAAAAAAAAAAGCCATTGGTTTCAAGAAATAAAGCCACTGGTACTTAACTTTTCTCTGAACTGTGTGCTTATGATCTTTACCTGTTTATGCATTGGATTATTGGTCTTTATCTCTCTTTCAAAAAAAATTAACTTACAAGAGTCTTATTTTAAGAAAATCAGTCCTTTTTCTACTTTTTCCTAGTCCAAGATTTAATTTTTAATGTTTGTTTGGCTTATTTTTGCAGAATATTTTAGTATTATTTAAGGGCATTTATGGACCTTTCTGTAATGGCTTCCAGGTTTTCTGTTGTACTTAGAAAGATTCTTTACCACAGCATGATTATTTTAAACAATTCTCCAATATTTCTTTCCTTAGTATTTTAATTTTTCAAGTTTGAATCTCTGATTCATCTGCAGCTTATTTTAACGCAGAGTTCAGTTATGATCCATTTCAGTTTGTTCTAGAAGTTTGCCCAATTGTTCTAACATGGTGTGTTGAAAAATGAGGATAGCTCTTTTTTGTAGTGCATTCAGTTTGACTATTTTTCATTGCTAACTTCTAATTACACATTAGTTTCTAATATCACTGTTAAATTCTAAAGGAGAATATGGACTGGTACTATTTCTGTTGTTTGGAAATCTTGTATTAAGATTTTCTTTGTGGACAACTTTTGTGACTACTTGGTATGTGTTTGAAAGGACAAGTATTTGCTACTGGGAGGAAATTCTGTTAGAGTTTGTCACTTGTGCCACTTCGATCTTTCAGTTTTCTACTCGATCTACTAGATTTTTTATTTTCAAAGAAAGGCGTGTTGAAGTTTCCTGTTATTTTCAGGGAAGATAGGTTTTCTGAGTTCTCTTAAATTCTTTTTTAAAGTTTAAATTCTTCTAATACTTTATTTTCTTTGAAGAACACAAATGTGGGGGCGCCCGGGTAGCTCATTTGGCTAAGTGACCGATTCTTGATACCAGCTCAGGTCTTGATCTCAGGGTTGTGAGTTCCACATTCGGCTACACACTGGGTGCCGGGCATGGAGCCTACTTAAAAAACAAAACAAAACAAAACAACACAAACAGTGTTGTGTTGCTTCTCTGATTTGGTTTCTTTTCCTGGTTGATGTCCCTGTGGTGTGTCATTTCCTGTTCCTCCTTCACTCACTCTCTTACACTAACCTTAAACCCAAGAACAAACTGATATATTTTAACAGTAGTTTCATTTACACAGAGAATACCTGCATACATCCTTCTTACCATATTACAGGGAAAGGGCAACTCTCTTTCCTCACTCCTTTACCCCCTGGTTCTAGTTTTCTCCTTTATTCCCCGGAAGAAACTTTTGAATTTGGTATGTCTCTTCCCAGAACCTTGTTACCTTTTTATTTTCTGCTTTTGCATATATCTGCAACCACTGAAAATCTCGTATTGCTTTGAGTAATTTTTAAAAATAAACATATTTTTTAAAAATATTGTAATGACTTTTTCTATTTTTTTTTTACTGTCATAATAACACGTCTTGGATAGCTATCATTTTTATTTCAGAAGATGGAGTGGATTTTCTTAACTGCTGCACAATATTCTGTAGTACGACTATACCTTAGTTTAATCAGCCATTTCTATATTGACGGACATCTGGGATGTTTCCAGTTGTTCAGGGTTGCACATTGTGTGGTGACAATCCATGCGCATAGTCTGTTTAGTACATGTGTGTTTCTATGGAATGTGATTTAAGGAACGAACCTGCTAGTTTGCCCCCTTTGATGTCCACTAGGTTTTGCTTGCTACATTTTGAACATATGCCGTTAGGTGATAGCCACATATTTAAGATTTCTTTTCTAAATAAAAGTATTTTCATGATAACTGGTTGCTTTTGTGAAAGATGTAGGCTCTACAGCCTTTGAGAACCCCATACAAAGTGTATCTTTCAAGATATTTCCTTCTAGTTTCCTGAAGCAAGAAAACTTGTCTAAACAATGATGTATGCTCTAGATTAAAAGGGAAAAAAAAGGTTTTGTTCCATAATTCGGCTTCTAAGAGGGAAATAATCAGAGATATGCACAGGATATGTGAAAAAGCTTCTCAATATTATATTATTTTTAAGAGTAAAGGAATTAAAAATCCCTTAAAATAAATTTTGCTACATTTGCATGCTGGAGATCAAGAAATATTAAAAATGTGCCAAAGAAGAATATTTAATGGTAGGGGTAAATGTTTGTTCTAAATATTAAGTGGGGAAAAAATAGGTGTACACACCTGGATATGCGGCCTGATTCTAATTTTTATATGAATGCATCTTTGCATGCACATGCATGTGTGTGTGTGGTGTATGATAATGATAACTGAGACCATGTTATAATTTACTGTATTTTCAATTTTCATACACACACAAAAAAAACACTGCTTCTATAATCAGAGTGGGCAAGGGAGAGGGAAGGTGTTTTTTTGTTTGTCTTTTTTAAAGGTTTTATTTATTTATTCATGAGAGACACAGAGGCAGAGAGAAACAAAGGCAGAGGGAAAAGCAGGCTCTCTGTGGGTAGCCCAATGCAGGACTCCATCCCAGGACCCCCAGATCTTGTCCTGAGCTACAGGCAGATGCTCAACCACTGAGTCACCCAGGTGCCCAGGAAGGTGTTCTAAAAGGAAAAACTACAAATTTCAAAGTCTTTCAGGGTACTTTTTGAAAATATTAAAATTTAACCTTTATGTGCAAATCAAAAATTTATTTATTTATTTATTTATTTATTTATTTATTTATTTATTTGCTTATTTATTTATTTGTTTAGAGAGATTCTATCTCTCTAACAAATGTGTGCAGGGGAGGGTCGGGGTGGGGAGGGACAGAGGGAGAGGGAGAGAGAATCTTAAGCAGGCTCCACTTACAGCACGGAGTTTGACGCAGGGCTCAGTCTTGTGACCCTGAGATCATCACCTCGGCTGAAATCAAGAGTCAAGCTCTTAACTGACTGAGCCAACTGTGTGCCCCTCAAATATTTCTATTTTAACATTGGATATAGAAAATACATAAGTCCTGGTTCACTTGATCATTACCTCAAGTAATAAAATCAGGATTTGTGTTTTCATCCAAAAAATGTTAGCCAGTGCAGGGAACTGCCTCTAGAGGCAGGTGATCCTGAGGCCTTTGGGGTATAGCACTGTGGCGTGTCTTCTCAGCACCATTGTTTCAGTCAGATCCCATTCTTTCTCTGGCCTCTAGTCCCCTTGGCCTATCCTCCACACATATTTTTAAATTTTAATTTAAATTTTTTAAAAAATATTTTACTTATTCATTTGAGAGAGAGAAAGCAGAGAGAGGGAGAGAGAGCGAGCACGTGTGCGGTGGGGAGGAGCTGAGGGAGAGGGAGAAACAGGCTCCATGCTGGGCAGGAAGCCTGATGTGGGGTTCTACCCCAGACCCTGAGGTCATGACCTGAGCGACAGGCAGATGCTCAACTGACTGAGTCACTCAGGCATCCACTTTTTTTTTTTTTAAAGGGGTTTATGTATTTATTTGAGAGAGCCAGGTCACACAAGAGAGAGCATGAGTGGGGGAAGGGGCAGAAGGAACTGGAGAAGCAGGCTTCCTGCTGAGCAGAGAGACAGACCAGGACCCCAGGATCATGACATGAGTGGAAGGCAGATGCTTAACCCACTGAGCCACCAGGTGCCCCTATCCTCCACACTTTTCATGTTAATCCCAAACTGGGTGACATTACAGTCCTTTCTGAGTTCCCCATCACCTCTAGGATAAAGCCTGAGCCTTTGTCCTACAGCATGAGGCCCTTTGTAATGGTTCCTGGCCACAGCTTCATCCCTATTGCCACCACTTACCCTCCCAGACACTCATGGTTACTTTGTTGGGCAAATTGTGCCTGCCTGAGTTGACTTGAACATTCTCGCCTCCATCTTCCACATACATTTTTTCCCACTTCCTTCCCAAAGGTGCCTGCCATCCAGGAGGCCCTTCCCCCTGGCTATATTCCTACTGTGCCCTGGTTAACTCTCAAACCATTGGCTAATTTGTATATCTACCTTCCAAAATAGTGAGCTACTTGAGAGCAGAGACCTGTCCTATTTGTTTTGTTTTTTGTTTTGTTTCTTCCCTGTGTCCTCAGTAAGACATCTGGTGTGTAGTAGAGATAACAGCACTTGATGAAGGAATAGACCAGTAAATGGTACTTCTCTTCCTCGTCTGAACATAATATTGTGTTTTGACCTAGGTTAACAACTACCTCGTCCTGATACTTGACCAACATGGATTTCAGCAAATGTCTCTACAATATTGGGGAACAGCTGGACAGTGATGAACTGGCCTCCCTCAAATTCCTGAGCTTGGACTACATCCCACAGAAGAAGCAGGAGCCCATCAAGGATCCCTTGATGTTATTCCAGAGACTCCAGGAAAAGAGAATGTTGGAGGAAAGCAACCTGTTCTTTTTGAAGGAGCTGCTTTTCCGAATTAATAGACTGGATCTGCTGATGACCTACCTGGACACCAGCAAGGAAGACATGCAGCAGGAGCTTCAGATACCAGGCAGAGCCCAGATCTCTGCCTACAGGTGGGGAGGACCTCCACGGTTCAGGCACTGGGAGGCGTGGGTGCAGCAGACGGGTGTCTGTGGGCAGGGCTGCTTGTGGCTGTCTGTGTGGTATGACTTTGGAAGTTCCTTGAAGATGTCCCACCAGGGCCAGATAGAGAAATTTAGAGACCTTGTATATAATTCAGTAAAAAAGTGAAGTCAGAAAATTAAAAAAAAAAAAGTGTTTCCAAAGTGCAACGTTACCTGTAGGTGTGCTAAAATTAGAACAGTTGTCTGCTGGATGTTGTCTCTGTCTACCCTTCTGTTGCCTCTGCTCGGTTGATGTCTACATCGCGCACTTACTTTGCTTATTTCTGGATGAAGCATAGCCCCTGCTTACCTGAAATCCCCCTCCACCTGCTTGTGGATGAGTATGGAAACACTCAGTGGGGTTTTAGGCTTTTATTTCACACTGAAAAACTTGCATCACAGTGTCCTCCAGAGAGAGGGATGTGCGGCCAGTATCCTGGACCAGCCAGGCTGGACCCCACAAGGACTGCCGAGCCCCTGGGGGCCCAGCTGCTGCCAGGAGAACGGTGGTAACTTCAGTCATCTGTCCTGCCCAACACCTTGCAGCTGGGTCTCTCCCTGCCTGTGGGATAGCGGGTACCCAGGGGTGATAACAAGCCATGTTCTGTTACGTTTTTATGAATTGGTAACAGATTTCTTTGTGTGTGTGTGTGTGTGTGTGTGTGTGCGCGCGCAAAAAGGTGATTTTATTAAAATATGGGCAGAAGGGGCTGCATGGGGTGAGTGATCATATATATAGGCAATAGGCTTTAAAAACAGAAACACATTACCAACTTCTGTCTTTCAACATGCCCTGTTATCAGATACTCCCTAAAGTTATTTTTAGCTTCCCTTCTGAAAACTTCTACTCAAGCCTTAGCTGTGGCCCATTTCACCCGTCTCTTCTTTCTTGTCAATAATGATGGCATGTGTGTGACAGTAAGTCCTCACAGCCAGGGCTGAAAGCCGCTATCCTCTACTTTCGTGGCCTATTTTTTTAAAAAGATTTTATTTATTTTTTCATGAGACACACACAGAGAGAGAGAGAGAGAGAGAGAGAGGCAGAGACACAGGCAGAGGGAGAAGCAGGCTCCATGCAGGGAGCCCCATGTGGGACTCCATCCTGGGTCTCCAGGATCAGGTCCTGGGCTGAAGGCAGTGCCAAACTGCTGAGCCACCCAGGCTACCCTAGCGTGGCCTATTTGTGAATATAAATGTCTCTACCATGTTAAGCTGCCCAGTTTGTGGGACATTGTTACAGCAGCCTTAGGAAACTCATACACCCAGGACATCTCTTTTGCCGCTTAAAATCAAAATTCTCAAGAAGCTCTAAGTAGAGAAACATATGATAAGGAACATGCCAAATCTTGGGTCTCTGAGACTATGGGCCAGGACATTCACAAATGTTTTTGTGTTGTTATTTTCCTTTACATAATAGTGGAAGGTTTGCTAACTTATTGAACTTTCCTTTGCTCCTTCAACAAATGTATCTCAAGAACTTATCATAGATGAAAAAATAATAATGCCTGTTGTGTATTGAACACTTAGCATGTTGCCAGTTGGCTTCAACACGTCAGATAAACTTGTTCGTATTATTCTTAATATGTCCCAATGGTATATAGTATTATCTACAAGATTACAGATGAGGGAAAAGAGCACATAACACGTCCAAAGTCACACGGCTCTGAGATGATGGAACCAGAGTTCCGAAATCAGTAGTCTAGGCCCTCTGCACTTACACACTTCACCTCGTGACCCCCTGGGCTTATGGAAACAAAAAGGGCACGAACCCTCCTCTCAAGGGGCTCAGAGGGCTTCCAAAGCAGACAATTACAACATGTATGTAAACTTTCTGGGGATACAAGTCACCGTGGGGTGAATGCATTCTCAAGCATACTCGGGCGGGACTCAAGCTTAGTGGGTGACTCTGTGTCTGCGGATGGACAAGGGAATGGGGATGTGAAAGCATAGATAAAGGTGGGGAGAGGACAGCTGGGTGTGTTTGGGGAGTGGAGGGGGACTGGTGGTGAGGAGTCGCTAGAGAAGCTGAGGGGGTAGGCTGGACTCGCTGCACAGAGGTCTGTATTCTAGAACCGAGCATTGAGCCTTCCTGTGGAAGTTGACAGCTAGGAGAGCGCTAACAAGTTTTAATCAAGGAAGTGATGATCCAGTTTGCATGTTGAAAAGCATAATTTCCAAAATAAAACTTTCATTTTTTTTCTACCGCAATAAGTGACTTTATAGTGGAGGACCAAGGAAAAACAAAATTCATCTCACTGAAATTAACTGTGTGGCATAGTCAGTGGAACTGCAAATTCTGTTAAGGGTGGAGCACTGGGGCATGAGTCAGTAGTCTGTTATGTCCCTGCAGCAGCCTCTTTCCAAAGATTCAACTCATAAAGTATGTCATTAGCTGTCTTTAAGGAGTGGTGACCAGAATCAAGTTTCCACTGCAACTCCTTTTGTCAAATGGGAAATTATCTGAGAAGCCATTTCTAAAGTGTCTCCATTTCCCACCACAGGGTCATGCTTTTTCAGATTTCAGAAGATGTAAGCAAATTGGAATTGAAATCCTTTAAGTTTCTCTTGAGCCGGGAGATCTCCAGATGTAAATTGGATGATGATTTGGTAAGCCCTGGTGATGTTTCACCAAGATCTGGTCCTGAGGTTGAGCCAGTCAGTGGGGACTACTGCGACTGGAGAGAGGGCTGGTCCAGTAAAAGCAACCTGGACTCTCACTTTTTAACTAGGGGAAAGGAGAATGTTGTTGGGCAGCAGTGTTGCAGATACAATTCCTTTATATACTGTGAAGTACTGCTCACATTAATTATCAGGAGCAGGGCAGAGTCAGTAGCTCGGAAAGAAGACTGGTGGTGGAAGCATAGCCCAATGTGGGGAAGGACTGTGGTGAGCTGGAGACATCTTCCCACTTCTGCAGTCTCTGAAACCACCTGGGACCTGGAACTCTGTATGTGTGCATGTGCGTGTGCATGCGTGTGCGTGCGTGTGTGTGTGTGTGTGAACGTGGGACTGGAGGTGGATCAGGGACCAGAGGCAGTGTCAGGAGAGATGCAGCTCCCAGGGCTGTCACTATGGGGACCAGGCTACCTTGTTTCAGCCATGCACCTCAAGCTGTTTCACAACTTCACCTAATGGTGTCCATGGCTGATTTCAGCACAGGGCTTGGGGCCTGGTGACACCTGATGTCACTTTTCCTCTACCTTCTCATTTCTGTCTTCTTGGGCCATACAACACAGAATTGCTTCTCTAGTGCTCTACTGGCTTTATAAGACTGGGATATCCTGTCAGGAGGGTTAGTTTGGGAAACTAGAGTGGGCCCTCTGTTTGGAGAAAGTGGAATGAAAGAAAGAAAGAAAGAAAGAAAGAAAGAAAGAAAGAAAGAAAGAAAGAAAGAAGAAAGAAAGAAAGAAAGAAAGAAAGAAAGAAAGAAAGAAAATCTAATCTAAAAACCAGTATGTCTCAATCCAGTCTTCCAACTTCTCTTCCTTCTAGAACTTGCTTGATATTTTCATTGAGATGGAGAAGAGGGTCATTCTAGGGGAAAGAAATTTGGACACCCTGAAAAGAATCTGTGACCAAATCAACAAAAGCCTGCTGAAGAAAATCACAGATTACGAAGAATTAAACAGAGGTAGAAATAACTTGACTACTGTGAATTAGCAAAATGTATTCTTAAATTGACAGATCCCTCTATGTCACAATTATTTCTAATCAAATGTTTCTTTTTTAATTCAGAGCAAACAATGAACCTTCAAAGAAGTCTAGATGAAATTTCAAATGGTAATATGAAATACGTTTTTAAGACTTATTCAGTTAATTTATTATCAGATACCCCCATTGCTTCCTCTCCCCACAACCTTCTATCACGTCCACATCTTAATGGATGTGATACCTACTACCAAGTAGGCGGCTTGGTGCCTACTTGTCACTCTCTACATGTTGAAAGATATACAACTATTGTCAAAAGATGTAGGCCTTCAGCCCCAGGCTGACAAGTTTAAAATAGGTGAAGAGTTAGTAAAACAATTTTTATTCTGTGGACTGCAAGGATATTATGTTCAAGGTAGTCCATGAATTTTCATTTTAAAGGGGACCTTATGGTATCCTTAGTGCTATGTGTTTCTTTACCAAAATACCCTCCCTTCTATGTCTCATTCCAGATATGTCTCAGTTGCCTATAAGGGAGGGATCCGTGAAGATATTGCCAATGTCGGACTCTCTAGGAGAACAGGACTATCAATCAGAGGTGTGTAGAAATTCAGACTCCTTTTTCTCTTTGGATTGCAGATTCTAGTTCTTGTATTCCTTAGCTTTCAAGTTTCCAGATAAACTAGTAAGAGGCAGATGCTTCCGGAAATTTTGAGAACTATAGAAAATTTTCAGAAACAGACAAATTTAAAATGTGATTTTCTTAAGTTTTAAAAGTAACAAGCATTAAAATTTTATTTTAAATCCAAAGAAAAAGGCATTGGAATAGTTGGAGGACTGAGGAATTGAGAAGCCTCCTGGCAACCCTTTCAGCATCTGGCCTGCTGAAGTGGGAGAAGGCTTTGGGAGAAAAGGGTAGTGGGACTGGGAAAAGCAAAGCCTTTTCTTTTAGGGTGACATTTCAAAACTGTTTCTCTGTGCTGATTTAGGGGTAAGCAACAAATACTCATGATCTAGCCGTCTCTATGTTCTCATCTCAATGAGCCGGGGAATCAACTTTCTAGACATAATCATTTGGGTTTATTAACCGTCAAAGATTCACCAACCACATTTTGATTCATTAGCCCTTTTACTTCCTCTCTGTGGCAGGAAGCAGAGGAAAACCTGAATGCTACCAGTCCAGGGGGAGACTTGAAATTAAACTGAGAGAGACCAGTTATGAGTGGGCTCCTGAGCAAATCACCAGACCTACCTAGGCCTGAAAATCGAGGATTGACCAAAGTCACGTCGCACTTTGCAAATAGTAAAGCACTCTACTGAGTGTTCATGTCCCCACTGAACAGCTAACCGTCCTGAGTGCCAGAAAGATTAGGTAATTGCACAAAGTCTTAAGATTATTAAGTAGTAGAACCAGGAATTTGAGCCTTTAGTGTGGAGCCCTTTTCTCTACCTTGAGGAGTTGCATGGGTTTCCCAGTAAATGCTGAGTATCTCAGCATTGAAACAACCCTGGGAAAGTCAGGACACAGGATACTGTAACCTGCAGTTAGGCAAGACCTGCCTGGCTAGTACATCTCTCTCTTTCAGTCCCTGTGGTCCTGAGAGCCAAATTAAGTCACTGACTTTCAAAATCCTCAGACCGTACGATGTCATGTGTGAAGGGCAGGTCCTGGGCTGTTAGCCTAGAAACATAGATGAGTTGACTAGATGGCCAGTGGAAGCGTGAGGTGACAATAGGCAGCCCAGAGACAGCATTAAGACATTCATCCATTCAGCATTTTCCTGATTGAATGCTCACAAATTAATACATTCTAGTTCCTGGCACAGCTGTTAGTTGTCTTGAGCAGAAACAAGAACAAATGGTGAAAATATGTTATGATGACAACAGTGTTAATATATGTGCAAAGTGCTCAAGAGGCCCAAGTACTGGGACACTGATTTTACACACAACTGTGGGGCAGAAATGTGGGGATTCCGTGTCAAAGGAACAGGTGGAAACTAATTCACCAGAGAAATAATGTCAAGTTGGGGTAGGGCCATGGAAAGTGCACTTGTGTCCCTGTTTGGCTAAGAGGACAGCCTCACTTCTTACTAGGGAGTTATTTGTTCACATCCCAAGTGTTTGACTCACAGAGTCAGCTCTTGGGTTGGATTTTTGTTTTCCAGACATCGGACAAAGTTTACCGAATGAAAAGCAAACCTCGAGGATATTGTTTGATCTTCAACAATTATGATTTTAGTGTAGCACGGAGGGAAGTGCCCAAACTTCAGAGCATTAAGGATAGGAATGGAACAGACTTGGATGCAGGTACAGTAGAACCCTGAAAAGAAGTGAAATATTTCTAATATATATTTTTTTAATCAAAAGGTGAGAACAAAAATTGTACCAACAGGGCCTCATGTTTCAGGAAAAAAATGAATGTAATCATATTTCCTTGTGGAAATGAAGAACATTTTTATATATTTTCTGCTTTTGTTTTATTAACTACTTTTTAAACCAAAGTAATGTATATAAGACAAAATATCAAGTCTTATTAAAAGGCTTATAATAAAAAGCAGCAACAATAAGCTTTGCTTTTAATTCAACTTAATGAATAGTGCTTCTGTAGAATGTATTAAGTATTAGGAGAAAACATTGCCTTGGGACCAAGACCACATATAGAAGTTGCATTTACAAAGTTGGATAGATGAAATTGCGAATCTTTAATAGAAATAGCATTTCCAAATATTAAACTAGCCAGATAATTCTTTTGCTCAGCCTATTTAGGAGGAACAACTTATAAGAGAACTTTTAAGAACTTACAAGTTAAATGAAAACTTATGAGAACATAAATTAAATGAGAAAAGAATTTGCAACAGGTGAACATGGAAATGGCTACTACTAAAAGTAATAAATAGAAATAATCCAACCCAACAAATGGATTTTTGAAAATGGTGTTTATGGGTCATAACATTAAGAAATGATTTATTTTTTAACTGAATAAAATTTAGAAAATTAGTGTAGGTTGATTTTAATCACCAAGACTCCGCTAATGGTCTCTGTTAACAGTTTATTCAAGCAAATTTATTCTAAGATTTCCAAAGCCACAGAGCTTAAGTCCATTTACTATGTCAGTCCTTATTATACACCTTGGTATTGAAGAAAAGATTTCAGACCTTTGATTTCCATTCATTTACTATTAAAACAATTTTTTTGAGAGAGACAGAGAGAAAGAGAGAGAGGCATGCAAGCTGTGTGTGTGTGTGTGTGTGTGAGGTGTCAAAGGGAGAGGGACAGAGAGAATCTTGAGCAGACTCCACATCCAGTGTGGAAACCAATGCAGGGCTCCATGTCATGACTCTGGGATCATGACCTGAACTGAAATCAAGAGTTGGACACTTAACCGACTGAGCCACCCAAGCTTCTCACTATCAAAAACATTCTTATTAAAATAATATTTGATTGCATTTCTGGCCTTTTGGTCAAAGGGTAGGTACAGAGTTGCAGAAAAATCTAGACATCTAATGTGCAACATTATTATAGTTAATAATACTGTATTGAATACTAGAAATATGCTAAGTGTTCTCATCAACATACACACATACACACACACACACAAAAGGCAATTAAGTATGTGAGGAGATGTTATTAGCTTGACTGTGGTAATCACTTCACTGTGTATATACAATTTTTAGGTAAAGAAATGAGTCAGGCACCTTGAAAATGTTGAAAGACTTTGACTAGAACTTAGAGAACTTGGGCAAAAATAAGCTTATGCATATAGAAAACAAACCAATGAAAAAATACAGCAATTACTAATTCCAGGAAAGATAAAAAGTTTAATAAGGAAGGAAACATAATTAAAGAATATTGTGTTTACATAGTACTATTGATTCAACTAAAATTTGTGAACAATATAAGAGCATCAAATGCTCATCCTCCATAATAGAAACTCAGTACAAGTCTAAAATTTCACATGATGAGATGAGCACTGGGCGTTATATTATATTTTGGCAAATTGAATTTAAATAAAATTAAATCTGAAACACATGGGTGGCTCAGTGGTTGAGCGTCTATCTTTGGCTGAAGTCATGATCCTGAAATCCTGAGATGAAGTCCCATAATATGGGACTTCTCCCTCTGCCTATGTCTCTGCCTCTGTGTGTGTGTGTCTCATGATTAAATAAAATCTTTTAAAAAATTAAATCCTCTATGAAAAAAAGTCTAAAATGTATAAATAAATACCTGATTTTTCAAACATTCATATCTTGTATTTTTTTATTTAAAGATTTATTTATTTGAGAGAGGGAGAGAGCACGAGTGAGGGGAAGAGCAGAGGGAGAAAGACAAGCAGACTCCATGCTAAGCAGGGAGCCTGATCTCAGGACCCTGAGATCATGACCTGAGCTGAAATCAAGTCAGATTCTCAACCAAGTGAGCCACCCAGGTGCCCCGCATATCTTGTATTTTGATAAACAATTTTGAGAGAGTTCAAGATAAAATAAGTATGAATCTTCTATTATTTTTTTTGTTTTTTGTTCTGATTATGTAAGTAATACAATCATTATTTAGATTGGTTTGGTAGTAAGCCTAAACAATAGCTTACCCATCTTATATAGACTAGTCAAAAAAAGACAGAAAGCCAACAATAGCACTCTCTCCCCTTTATTATTTGCCTCAGGACTGGAAATGTTTTCAACTGGGGACAGTAAGTATCAGAAAACTATGGAATTCAGCCAGGAATATAAAGGGTCTTATTCTTCAGTTCTGGTTCAAATTCTTAATCTGAAAATTGCTCTCTCTAGCCCCGGACTATGGTTTGGGATTTACTTTGGTGTGATAAGACTTTTCTTATTTCATTTTTCAGATGCATTGAGTAAGACCTTTAGTGAGCTTCATTTTGAGATAGTGCATTTCAAAGATGCTACAGCAAAGAAAATCTGTGAAGTTCTGCAATCCTACCAAAGCATGGACCACAGTAGCAAGGATTGCTTCATCTGCTGCATCCTCTCCCATGGAGACAAGGGCATCATCTATGGCTCTGATGGGCAGGAAGCCCCTATCTATGAGCTGACCTCTTACTTCACTGGTTCAAAGTGCCCTTCCCTTGCAGGCAAGCCCAAAATCTTTTTTATTCAGGCTTGTCAAGGTGATAAATACCAGAAAGGAATAGCTGTTGAGACTGACTCTGAACAGAAGGAAACCTATTTAGAAATGGACTCATCATATCAGAAGAGATATATCCCAGAGGATGCTGACTTTCTGCTGGGGATGGCCACTGTGAACAACTGTGTTTCCTACCGAAACCCCATGGAGGGGACATGGTATATACAATCACTTTGCCAGAGCCTAAGAGAAAGATGTCCTAGGTAATTTTTGGCTACTCTGCCCTTTACTCATTTAAAATTTCTAGTTATGGATTACATAGTTGTGCTTCCCAGGTCAGTTGCAAAGTGGGAGAGGGGGTAAGTGCTCACATCTTTAGTTCATAGATGGAAAAAAACTGAGATACTTACTGCAGAGTTTCTTTTATTTAGTGCCTGAAAGGACAGTCAGAGTGTCACAAAACAGGGAATGATGTAAAATCAGTGCAGCTCTGTTCTTAGGCAGAAACATAACTGAGCCAACACAACTAGTTTTGGAAGTCTCCCAAGAAGGTAATAATCCATTTCAATGTTTAACATCCTCCAACTCTGTTAAAGTTCTATAATAGCTAACTGACCCTCTTGGTGTGTTGTGAGAGAAAAGTACCAAAGAATAGTAATTCTTTATATTCCCACTAATTTGGTCTGATGTGAAACCACAAAATGTGGGAAAACATCCTTCATTTATTATACTGTATGTTTCCTTTAGCTAAAGGATGATTTTGTAGTCACAGTTCACCCAAGCGCACACCTGACAGATGAATAGCGAGAAGTCTTCTAGCTCTATATCTCATCATGCTTTAAGCGTATGAAGAGTAAGAATTTCCCATGGCAGATAAAGGAATGAGTCATAACATCAACATCATGTCTTTCTCTTGTAAGTTAAACCACCAATCCTACAGAGGTGGATGAACAGGTTGCCCAGCTCACCTGATAAAGATAGGCTGGGGAGAAAGGGGGGAGTAGCTGCAGGAGACATTGGATTTTTCCTTGCTCAAAGAGATCATAGATGATCACAGAGGATATTTAGGGACATTGAGGCGATTATGGGGGCAAATGACATAGTAGGAGGAAGAGTAAGGTACAAACAAGCCGGGGGGAAAGAACCCAAATGTGATCCTGACCCTGAGGTTTCTGATGTTCGATAGAGATGTTGAGTAAACCAAAGATAAGTTTTTAAGCTCTAAAGCTACTCCTTTGCTGAAAAGCTTTGACACGTCTTAGTTTAGCAACTTATGATTTCAAATGCCTGATGTTTTGAGGGAAGGAACAGTAACTAAGTACAGTGAATGAAAGGGTTTGCCAGTATTGTTCCCCAACAGATGGTCACGGTATTGTTGTTTTTTCAGGGGTGAAGATATTCTCACCATCCTTACCGAGGTGAACTTTGAAGTGAGCAATAAAGATGACAGGAAAAACATGGGAAAACAAATGCCACAACCAACGTTCACACTGAGAAAAAAACTCTTCTTCCCTCCTAATTGATGTTATTGTTCAGTTGCATAACACTATGCATAATTTATTTGTTTGTAAAATGCTGCTTTTTTTTTCTCTTTTTTTTTTTTGGATGGCAGGAAGGAGAGAGGATGAGAATCTGGACAACCTAATTCCTAGGCAAATTTAAGCCTAAATCTCTGGCTTTGCAGTAATAGCTAGAGATTTATAACCATAGGTATGATTTTAATTTTGATTCAATGAAGACGTTTTTTAAACAACTCAGAGTAGGTAAAAAAGGGTTAAAGGTGTCATTCCAAAGCTTTAACCTGGAACACAGAATTAATGGCAGTGCAGAGATTTTATAAGGCATAAGAAGAGGGAGAATGGAGAAAGCAATTTCCCAATTGAGGCCTCAGAATAAGTGAATGCTGTT
Source organism: Nyctereutes procyonoides (assembly GCF_905146905.1). Taxonomy (NCBI): domain Eukaryota; kingdom Metazoa; phylum Chordata; class Mammalia; order Carnivora; family Canidae; genus Nyctereutes; species Nyctereutes procyonoides. The sequence continues at coordinate 10,410,479 of NW_026575132.1, forward strand.
CAAGTACTGGGAGACAAAGTCAAGAAAACCATAATCTTCCCCCTTTCTGTGAAAGGGCTGATTCTTCATTCCGGGTTCCTATGAGAATTTGTCAGATTTACACTTGCACTAATTGGATGTAATTCTATGGAGTAGAATGTGAGGTACAATTGTTAAAGGGTATTTTTGGGACTTTTTTTTTTTTTTTAAAGTAAACTCTATCCCTCTCATCCCCCCAACCCCCAATCCCATGACATGGGGCTAGAACTCACAACCCCAAGGTCAAGAGTCACACACTCTACCAAATGAGCCAGCCAGGCACTCCTAAAAGGTATTGTTTAAAAGGAGACAGCAAGGGCACCTCGGTGGCTCAGTGATTGAGCGTCTGCCTTTGGCTCAGGTTGTGATTTTGGGGTCCTGGGATCAAGTCCCACATCGGGATCCCTGAAGGAAGCCTGCTTCTCTCTTTGCCTATGTCTCTGCTTCTCTCTGTGTGTCTCTTATGAATAAAGAAATAAAATTTTAAAATAAAACAGAGAGAGACAGCAGGCCCCAAATGGAGTCACTTGTGTAAATAAACCCCATGTCAGCAAACCAAGACTTAAATCCTAACTGAAATGAAGTTTCAGTTCCCCAGGAAGTAATCTTTAAGCAGTCAGCATGGAATTACTTACCTGGTCAGCACTGGTGAAATAATCCACTGGACAAATTCTTTCCATTCCCCTTAGGAAAGTGACGTAATGCAATTTGATCCTATTTGGTCTTTAAATTTACTCAGTTGAATTTTTATGCTTTGACTGTATGCTGGGGGATGCCAGTGACCCCCTCTCAAAGGACACTAAAGGAGATTTTTGTTATCTGACCTAGCTAAAAAAACCCTCATGTGTAATGCTCCCACATCCAACCTGATGTCTTCTGACTTGTGTGACCTGCCATCCCAGAAACACATGAGCCTCCTCTCCTGAGCTATGAGGAAACCCTGCTTCAGTGGCAAAAGGCACCATAACTCTGTTTAGATTTAGATTTCACAAAATCTAGGAATTATTTTCCTTGTTCTTATTATTTATAAGTACCATTAAATCCACTTTTGAGGGGGACGAGGGTGGTTCGGTTTAGCATCTGCCTCTGGGCTCAGGTCATGATCCTGGGGTCCTGGGATTGAGTCCCACATAGGGCTCCCCACAGGGAGCCTGCTTCTCCCTTTGCCTATGTCTCTGCCTCTCTCTGTGTGTCTCATGAATAAATAAATAAAATCTTAAAGAAAAATCCACTTTTGAAAGGACTGATGTTAAGAGCACATTAACTTTATGTTTTTGTACTTCCAGTCCCTCTCTTTCCAAGCCACCCTCTACACTAATTTAAAGGTTTTTTAAAATATAAATTTGTTATGTTTTGTTAGGCTGTTTCTAACATATATACATGTTAGAATATATATCATGCTTCTGTATCACTTGATACTGACTTGCTTTTTTGCTGATGGTATTATGTTACATTAATGTATTTGCATTAGCTCTTTCTTTATGCCTTAATTTTATACAAAGTTGCCTTTTTTAAAAGAAATTTTTATTAATTTTTTCAATAATATTTTTAACAATAAAATAGAATTTTAACTTACTGGTGGTTGGAGATTGTTTTGTTTGTTTGTTTTGGCTTTGTTTTTTGCCATTGGCATCTCACAGGTGGAAAACATTTGGATCACAGATAGGTTTCATTTTAGCCTCCCAATGTTGGCTCACACAGTTGTATTTTTTAAAAAAACTGTTGCCCGTATTTAAAAATTGGGACATGTCACTTAAAAACCGCAATACTTTCTTTTGAAAAATCAGAACATCCAATCAGAATATCTGATCCTATGCTCTTGTGTGCAACAATGGAATGGGTTCACCCAGTCCCCCATACCACCCTGCTCAATCCCCTATATTAAGGCTGCTGCCAACGGCCATTTATCACTGTGCGTGTTTGTGCGATTGTTTTTCCTCATGTCCAGTCCACTTCACTAATTTGCATTGCTTGCCCTGTGGGCATTTGAATTCTGGTGATTATTTAGAGAAGGTGGCAAGAATTATCAGACACTTTCCCCAAATCATAGCATAAGGAATATGACTGAGAAGTAGAGCAGTGGGGACACATGTAAAAGAAAAGGTTTTTGGAATTGAATTAATAAATTATCATCTTGCTAGCTCAATGTCCCAGGGGCACAAAAGTTAAACTTCAAAATATAGTCAACATTTAACAGGGAGAAGCTCCTTAGATCAGTGTTTTCATAATGAAATACACAAACGTGGAAGAGAAAATGGTACAATGGCACAGAAAAAACTCAGATCCAGATATAGAGAACATCGCCTTTCAATGAAGTCTTGAAACTCTGTATAATTGAGATGAGAATTCAAACATTCCCAACCACTTAGAAGAAAGCAAATTGTGAAAAGACAAAAGTAGAACCAAGGCAACCCGGGAACTAAACCCATAATACACATTTATCAAGAAAACCTCACAAGAATTCTCTAAGCCTACAGAGATGGTGTTCCTACCATCTTTTACCCTGGCTAACAATTTTTCTGCTCATAATTCTTATTTTTCATTGCTATAATCTTCTAAAGTATTAGAATAATCCTCATAACTAAAGGTTGACTTCCCAGATCGTTCTTCATAAATTTCTTCATTTTTGGCAACTATTTTCTGCCTATAAAAAAAAGAGAGAAGATATATCATTATAGACTCAAAGGGGAGAAGGGGATGTAAGATATCTGGGGGGGGGAGAGAAATATGATTTTCATTCCTTCACTGGGGGCAGTTGGACACATTACTTGCCGTGGTTTTGAATTTAGTGAGATATGATATTTATTTATCAAAATCCCAGATGAGGAATATTTTGTTTAGGAGAAACAAAGTATGCCATCCCAAAATATATCACCTTGCAGATTGATTAGTTTGAATTAAAGTTATTTTAGCAATAGCCAGTACAAGAAAGATACTCCGACCCTCCTTTGTCCCCCTGAAAGCCGGAAATAAAAGTACCGTCCCTATAGCAGGAGGTAAAGAGACATCCTTATCACCAGAAATAGGGAACTTAGGACTAAGAAGGCTGTATAAACAAACCTTGTTACTTCCTCATTAATTTACTACCCCAAGCCCAAACTTCCTTGTCTTGTCAATTCTTTACAGATTTATTGACTCTTGTCCAAAGGTTATGAAAGCAGCCTGCTTTGGTCACTTCTTTGAGTTTCATATTTTTATGAGCTCCTGTACATACAAAATTAAATTTGTTTTTCTCCTGTTAATCTGTCTCATGTCAGTTTAACTATTAGATTAGTCAAAAAACTTACAAGGGAAGAAAGGAAAACTTTACTCTCTTATACTACCAAATTAATGCAATGAATAGCTTCCCTTTATTAAAATTTTGACCAAAATTTATCTCAATGATTTAAAATTCATCTTCAGTATAATTTCTGACCTAAAGTTGATTTCCACAGGAACTAAATGCAGCTGTATCTAAGAGTAAACTACGGACATCTACACCCCTAAACTCTCAGGGTACATGGTAAAAACTCAGAGCTCACATGGGTTGTCACAACAGTTTCCAATCATTCATTCATTAAACAAGTATTTATTAAATATGTACTACAGATTCCAACAATATGACATTTTGGAAAAGGCAAGACTACAGTAATGGTGAAAAGATCAGTAATTTACAGGAGATGGGAAGGGAAACAAAGAATGAGTAGGTTGGAGGGCAGAGGACTTTAGGGATTTAAAATGCATTGACAGAACTGAATAAACCCAGAGACCCTTAGATAAATTTCACGTGCTGTTTTGCACTAAAGTTAAGAGTAAGTAAGGGAGAGGAGTTGAGACGCATTCCCAGCTCCACTTCAGAGGGACTGTCTGACCTTAGCATGTGACTTCTGTGGCCAGGCTCTGAGTGAATATTTCCCTCCTGGAAGTAGCTGTGCCTTGACTTTATTAGGGAATACCTCGGTTCATCTTCATCTATTTTTCACCCAAACTCCCTCCCACTTTCTAAAGATAACTCAGCCATGTCTTTTTCAACAGTGTCATTCATACCTTAGATGAATGTTTTCTTCTGTCAGAAGCTGTATGGTATATTTAAACTTTTCTTCAACTTCAGAAATCTTGATCTGGAGCATTTTCTCCAGATTTCCCATTGTAGCTTTCTGAAAGACATATACATTTTAATAGCTATCCTTCCCGAATCAGAGTCATCTGGAGCAGAGCTATATGGTAGAGCTGTACAAAAACCTGGATTCCTCTGCACAACCCCCATCCCCTCTCCAGCTGGGACTTGCCTCTCTCTGGAGTTCCATCTGGGTTTGGTAGAGGGTCGTGTTAAGTGTTTCTAGGATAACAGCTTGTGTATTCAATTCTTCCTCCATGACCTGTGTAAGAAGAAACTGTTTCAGGACAACATGACAATGTCTACATGGCACCTGGACTAGAAGGTGAAGCATCAACTTTAGCTACTCCTTCTCTTACACTGTTCAGTCACTTCACCCTGTTAAGTCTATCTCCTCTGTGTCTTGCCCATCAATACTCCTCTCTTCAAACTCACTATTACTGTCTCAAAGCCAGCCCTCATTAGAGCTCTCATGGGTTGTCATGACAGCTATCAATCATTCATTCATTAAATCAAATATTTATTAATGGAAAGGCAAAACATAGAGACAGTAAAAAGATGAGTGATTGCCAGGGTATGCAAGGGATAAATAGGTGGAGGACAGAGGACTTTTAAGTGAGGAAACTACTCTGTATGATATGGTATTTGGCATGATGGATTTGATGCACTTGACAAAATCCATAGAATTGAATACACAGAGAGTGAACCCTAATGTAATCTATGGACTTTAGTTAAAAGGAATGTATTAATAATGGTTCATCAACTGTAACAAAAGTACCATACTAATGCAAGATGTTAATAATAGAGAAAATTGGGGACACCTGGGTGGCTCAGTCAGTTAAGCGTCTGCCTACAGCTCAGTTCATGATCTCAGGGTCCTGGGATCAAGCCCTGCATTGGGCTCTCTGCTCCATGGGGAGTCTGCTTCTCCCTCTCCCTCTGCCTCTAGCTCTGCCTACTTGTGCTGCTCTCTCTCTCTCTTTCTGTCAAGTAAATAAATAAATACTTCTTTAAAAAATAACAGAGAAAATTGTATGTTTGTGTTGGGAGAGAATATAGGGAATCTCTGCACTTTCTGCTTAATTTTTCAGTAAATCAAACATGCTCTAAAAACAGTGTTTTAATTAGGAAAAAAAAACCTTACTGCTGTAGGCACCAGGAATGTTATGATGAACAAGAAAAATAAAATTCCTACTATTAAGGATATACATTCTAGTGAGGGGATATAAAAATTAAATAGAAGTTAGTAAAATAATTACAATAAAAAATTTAAAATAAACCAAGGATAAGATAGAAGATCAGTTTAAGTGCAGGGAAGGGATAAATGTGGGCTCTACATTAGTTAGATGCTGGATAGACTATAAAAATGAACCAGATGAGTCTCTGCTTTCAGGTGTCAGCCCCATTTAACTCTTACATGTCCCCAGAGCTCTTCCCATGGAATAAGCATCCTAAGATTTATAGACTAGAGAGGTACCATCACCTACAGCAATCACATTGTGCAAAGTGCCAAGTGATTTAGCATTCTTTTATTCATTTATTCATTCAAAAAATCAATTGGTATTTACTGAATGTCTGTGATGTGCCAGGCACTATTCTAGAAACTGCAGATTAGTGGTAGAGAAGACGGACAAAAAATCTCTGCCTTTATTAAATTTATCAAGTTAGACAGTTATAAATCTGTATAGAAAAATAAAACAGGGAAAGGAAGTGTTGGAGTGGGTAGTTAAGCCTTTTAAATAGAGTGGCCCTCCCAAGAAGTGGCATCTAAGCAAAGACCAGAAAGAGGTAAGGAACTTAGTCATGTGGCTATCTGGGAAAAAGCTTCCCAGGAAAAAAAGAATGTCAAGTGCAAAGACCTCAAAGTAGAGGATCCTGGCATGTTAAAGAAACAGCAAGGAGTTCAGTGCCACTGGAGCGGCATGATGGAGGGTAAGAAATAGAAGGAGATGAAGTTAGGGGAAAGAACAACCAGCATGAAGCAGGTATAACAATCCCTAGGGTCGACACTGGACTGGGAATAGTTATATTCCCACCAGCCAGCGTACATAGAGTTTTGGGTAGACTACTCAGAAAGGTATTATCTCTATAAGGGGAAAAATTAATTTTGCTTTAATTTTGGCTAAGTTTAAAGGTAAGGCTTGAAAATATCAAACTGTTTCTAAGTAACTTAATTGCATCCCAGAACAAAGTACTAACATATTTAAAGGAATACAAAAATATTCAGCACCCACTAAGGTAAACATATTCACATGTGAATATTCACATGTGAATATGTTTTTCATGTGAAAAATATTCGCAATGGCGGATATCTAATAAAAAATCACCAGGCATGCAAATAAGTGAGAAAATATGACCACAAATGAGCAAAATCAATTAATAGAAACGGATCCAAAAATGAATGATAGAATTAGTAGACAAGCTCAATAAAGCAGTTATTATAATACACTGAGTCTTCTTGTTCCAAAGCCTATCCCTCTACCAAGCAAGACATTGAGGTCTACCCAGCAATGATGAAGTCTTGCCTAAGCTCTAAGATATCATTCCATGATTTTATAATGTCTAGTCTTTTCCCAAACATATCCGTTCTGGATTCAAGTTAAATTCTCTGCGAAAGAAGAACCACAAGGCAGCTCATGGGTTTGAACAGTTTCCCTTCAGGTGTCTCTCACATGGAAGTGCCATAATTTGTCCCGGAAGAACAGAATTCTTTGAAGAAACTGTTGGGGGTGAGGCACCTTAGAATTTTAAGGAGAGGCTTGAAGTTAGAATTCCCAGGGGCAGCACTGTATAATTTTAGAGCTTAAAGGAAGAATTTGATATTTCAGAAATGAATACTCTTTTGTGGTTTAAGCCTTACTAAAAATGGAAGGCATTTGACACTTAAGATCACACAGCAGGGCAGCCCTGGTGGCGCAGCGGTTTAGCGCCACCTGCAGCCCGGGGCGTGATCCTGGGGACCCTGGATCGAGTCCCACATCAGGCTCTCTGTATGATGCCTGCTTCTCCCTCTGCCTGTGTCTCTGCCTCTCTCTCTCTGTCTCTATGAATAAGTAAATAAAATCTTAAAAAAAAAAAGATCACACAGCATTTTACTTATATATTTCTTCAAGTTGCTCTAGAAAGACACTAAGAGTTTTGTTTTACAGATAACTTTATATTATAGTTCTAAGATCCTTTGTGACCTGTTGAATCCAGCAAATTCAGCTTTAGGTCTCCCCTACCCCCACGTTTTTGGTTTTGTTTTGTTTTGGAAAATTATCATAGATTACATTTTATTTTATTTTATTTTCATAGATTACATTTTATTAAGAGCATATAATTTTACTGATGCATTTGTCAATTCCACAGGAAAAATGAAAAAGCTTACCTGTTTGGTCTTTTTCAGCTCCTCTAATTCTATGGTGTCTTTTTCATGTTGTTTCAATAGCTCCTAAAAAATAATTTTATTTGGAAAGGGTCAGGACTGGGGTTTCTGGCACTTCTTTCAGAGAATTAAGAAAGCCAGAATAGTATTCTGGTATAATGAAGCAAACATTATAAACTAATGACATGACATCTTAAAGTTAAATCTTGAAAATCTTGCTTATGTACAACCTTGGTAAGTTTACTATTGTTGAATATTGTTAATATTGTTTAATATTATTGAACATTCTGTTCTCCACAGATTGATCTTTATGTTCACTACAATCTCAGTCAGAATACTTTCTTGACAAACTAATTCTGAAATTTATATAGAAATGTAAGTGATATAGAAGAGCCAAAATAACCTTGAAAAACAAGAGCAAAACTAGATTATTACTCCCTGATCTCAAATTATAGTAATTGAGACAATGGTTGCCTTGGCCTCAGTATGAACATATAGTTCAGTGGAAAAGAATGGAACAACTAGATATTTAAACAGAAAAAAAATGACCTATGTATGACCTTTACCTCATTCCATTCATAAAAATTATTCAAAATGGATAACAGAATAATAAAAACTAAAATTACAAAGCTTTTTAAAAAATATTTTATTTATTTATTCATGAGAGACACAGAGAGACAGAGAGGCAGAGACACAGGCAGAGGGAGAAGCAGGTTCCACGCAGAGAGCCTGATGTGGGACTCGATCCAGGGACTCCAGGATCACGCCCTGGGCCAAAGGCAGGCGCTAAACTGCCAAGCCACCCAGGGATCCCAAAGCTTTTTAAAACATAGAATATCTTTGTATCCTTGGACTAGGCAACAATTTCATAGAAAGGACACAAAAAGCTGTAACTTTTTTATGAAAATGAAAAAATTAATAATTTGGCTTTCAACAAAATAAAAAACTTCTGCACATCAAAAGATAATATGAGCAAAATGGAAAAAGCAAACCATAGGTGAGGAGACAGTGTCTTTAACACATGTATCTGACAAGGAACTTGTACCCACATTATATAAAGTATTCCTACATATCAATGATAAAAAGATCAACAAATGGCAAAAGACTTGAACCAGCATTTTACAAAAGAAGACATATAAGATGTCTGATAAGCGTATGAAAAAATCATCCAACATAGTCACCAGGGAAATCAAAACTGTAATGAAATATCACTTCACACCCATTGGAAGGGTCAAATTTAAAAGGATGGCAATACTAGTTGTTGACAGTGTCCAGCAACTGGAATTCTTGTATATTTAAAATACAAGAGTGAAATGGTATAACTACTATGGAAATTGGCTTTTCTTATAAAGTTGAACCTATTAATACCCTAGAAACCAGTAATAGCTCTGCTAGGTATATACCCAAAGGAAATGAAAAATTGTGTCTACAGAAATACTTGTTCAAGTGTGTTTACAAAAGCTTTATAAAATAGGAAGGACAACAAATGGAAACAACTCAAACCTCCAAAAACAGGAAAATGGTAAACATACTGCGTGATATTCCTACAAAGGAATATTATTAGGCAATAAAAGTAAGAAATCACTGAGATAAACAACAAATGGATAAATTTCACAGATGTTGTATTGAGGAAAAAGAATCTATATATGAAAGAGCATGTACTGCATGATCCATTTATAGAAAGCAAACAGGTATAACCAATCTATGGTGGTGGAGAAACAGTGGTTGTCTTGGGGCAAGTTTTGAAGGAGATAGGGCTTAACTGGAAAGGAATACAAGAGTGATTTGTGGGTTGATAAAACGCTCTAGATCTTTATTTGAATGTTGGTTACATGGATGTGTACATTTGTCAAAACTCATCAAACAGTATACTTAACAATTTATGCATTTTGCTAAGTGTAAACTACGTTTTTATGAGAGAGAGAAGCAGCAGCATTTACAGATTTATAGTCAGTGTTACTGGAGAGAAAATAGGTGACAGGAATGGATGCGTGCAGATGATCAAATCTCTAGATTTGAGGAAATACTTGTTCAAATCTCTAGATTTGAGGAATTACTAGAGGAATTTGCTCCTTCTTATTCAGATGTCTGAGCTCTCCAGACCCCAGAAGCCCCAGACACACTGCGCAGCATGCCCCGTGTTCTCATTACTGTGTTGCTAAGTTGTAGTGAATGCCAGAAATGGGTTTTGATTGGTGAAATTAGTGGCTTTTTAATTAGCACGATAGTTGGAAATGGGCTTTAAAAGTGGAATATTCCAGGTAGATACTATTTGAGAGGCCCAGTCCCCTTTGCAGGAAAAGAGTACAGGAATCGAACAAAACGTGTAGGCTACGCACTCGGGAATGGCGTCTAAGACTTGATCCCTAGATGGTCCCATGTCTGCTGAGGAGGAGCTCTGGCTGCCTGATGCTGACCCCAGTGGTTACAGAATCCTGCCTTAGTCATGCCTTTGCAAATACCTCTGATGAATCTTCCTCGTTCCTAAAAGCTCAGAGAGCTGGTGGTATAACCGCCTGGGGCCTGCTTGCGAAAGCATGTTCACTTAGTAAATGTCCAACAATCTGAGACCCACTTTCACTATAACCTGGTAACAGTATGAAGGTGGTGGGGACCTGATGAACAGCAGTAGCTGCCTCTCCTACCCTCTAACTTTGGGATAGCTCCTCTTATTTACTAAGAACTGTATGTTAGTTTAGTTTGCTACACTGCCATTTCTCTTCAGATCCAGTCAACAATGAGAAGGAACAATCAGAGATGGGGGTTTTAGCAAAATAGGGAATTTCAGGTTCTGTAGGTGTCTAGCACTCTATTATTTCCCATTAATTTAAATTTTCATCCCACAGTAACCCTGTGGTAAGACCGTCTGGATAAGGACAGCAAGACTGCCAGTTTACTTGCATGTATTTCCAGGGAAGCTGGGAAAGAAGGAATACTCACATAGAGGCAAAAAGCTCACCTACTTACAGAGGCACCCCTGGGAACCCAATGTCCCCCCAGGGCTGCACATTCAACCCCTGATGTGCTTTCAGCTAAGTTACCTCTTTCTCTCGATTGAAGTTCTCGAAGACCGCACTGTACGAGTCATTTATTTTCTTCTTTACTTCTATTGACTCTAACTCAAACTTTTTTGTTATATTCTGTTCTGCGGAGGTGAGAAGACATTACCTGTATGAGTAAATGTGGGGAAAGCAGGTGCAGAGAGAAACTCAGAATGTCTGAAGATAATAGAAATTCCAGACTGGGTCAGATATAAGGTGCTTTCAGCTTGGCGTTCGGCATCTGATGTGCACCTGGAGATGCTTGAAAGTCAGGTCAACACAGTGATGGTTTTCAGGGATATCGGCCACATGGGATTCACCCCAGTGTCTCCAATTTTTCTGTGTATGTATAGTTTATCTTAGATCTGTTGCTTATTATTTTGTCCATTCCCGCTGCTGAAGTAACCACTATGCTTTCTTCGATATCCTTACCTTAAAATACAGCTCTTGACTCCTGTAACTTTTCCAGCAATAACATTTTCTGTACTTAGCCCTGGGGTAGAGGGAGGCTTAAACTGTTTCTGGTGTGAGGGAACATGCCAACAGAGGCCCAATACCAAACAGGAGGAAGGAGGGGGTGAGGGACTGATACAGATTTCTTCTGCGGCCTCATGGTGCTGGAGATATGGGTAGGGAGGCAATCCTGAGGTTCACAGGATGGGTCTAGGCTGAGCTACACTATGCATAGCTAAAATTTGTTTTTTCAAAACTGACTGTAACATATTTTTTTAAAAAGATTTTACTTGTTTGTTTGTTTATTTGAGAGAAAGAGAATATGAGAGTGGGGAAGGTCAGAGGGAGAAGCTAGATCCCCACTTGATCCTGGGACTCTGGGATCATGACCTGAGCCAAACTTAGACACCTAACTGACTAAGCCATCCAGGCGCATCCTGAGTGTAACATCTTAATTTAGATTTTGACAACATGGGATGAGTGTAGTATGGGTAGCTAGAAGTCTGGAAGAAGATAGGCTCATACTACACCAGGATCCTAGGTAATGCCTCAAACAGGTACAACTCCTCATTTTGTCCCTCAGCCTTAATGCCAGGGTCTTCCAGCTACCCTGGCAGTCTGAGTCCCCACTGGGGTAGGAATGGCCTTTCCCAGGGAGTTTCTGTATTTACACAAGTAATTTGTTGAAATCAACCAAACCTATTACAAATTAGATTAAGGTAGGATGTGGTATAGGTTTGTAGAGGCCCCACTCCTACCTCAACCAATCCTCTAGGTCAGGGAGCAGAGTCTCCATAAATTCCTCTCTCTTTTCTCCATTTATGAAGATGCTTGGTGGGGGTACAAGGCTCATCTATAAATCACTTTCTAGGATCCAATCTCTGCACTAAGTGTTGGAAATATTAAAAATACATAGCAAAATATAAATGTATCAAATCAACATGTTGTAGCTTTTAAACATATGCAATGCCAACCTCAAAAATTTAGATCTTTTGAGGGGGGGGAATGTGGCAATACAGAGGCTCTCAGTGTAATCGATTGTGTCGTCCCTCCTCCAACAACAAGTGAATATTTGAAACTCTAACTCAAGAACATTTTTCTGGAACTTTGGGGTCACTTCTATCCATGTAACTAGTCAACATTCCTACAGATGTCCCAGAGCTTGCTCCAGCCTGTGATGGCCAAACTTGGAATGAATGAGCTTTGGAAGGTACAGGCTTAGACTCTCAGGTCGCTGAACTTTATAAAGACTCCATTCTTGTTGTCACCTTCTTGAAAATTCCATGTACCTTTGATCAGGAGTTCAGCCATGTGAACATCACCCTTTGTGAATCCAAGGCTGCTTTTCTCAAGTCAAGACCAAACTTAATGGTGGGTTTGTTTTTTTCTTTCTTTTTCTTTTCTTTCTCTTTCTTTCTTTCTTTCTTTCTTTCTTTCTTTCTTTCTTTCTTTCTTTCTTTTTTTTGTGCATGTGCCATCAAAAAGACAGAAGTTTCTGTACTCACTTTGCTGTAGCAGGATCTTTTCCCGCTCCAACTTCTCCTCCTCCTCCCATTTTGCCTTCTTCTTTGACCACTTGTCCTCCATTTCATCATGAATGCTATCCTGCAGAGGCACAAAGGCACCATCAAGAAAAGGGTCCAGAAAAAGGCTGCACACTGACTCCAGGCACAGCACAGGGCCCTTTATAGCTTCCTTCACCCAGAATGCTTGTTAGGAGTCCCTCCATGGGTGGCTGCTGGGACTAAATTCTAGCTCAGCCCACCTATGAGCCTGCAGAACCCTCAAAGTCAAAGCAAGCTCTGCATGGTGTTTGTCCTACTGGAACTGGGTTTTCTTTGAAGACAGGTAGGTTCTCCTGTTGAAGTTTCACATGTCCACTCCCTCTGAGTCATTAATCAGTAACCCATTAAGAAACAAAGGAAATGCCTAGTAGTTAATTTAAACACTTAAGAAAAAAGGTATGTTTTTCAGAGTGTGTCTATTTTTTCTCAGCAAATCTAACTTCCTCTGTGGTTGAGGTTAAATAAGCTTAACCCTATGCTAGTCATGTTGGTTGGCTCAGATTTTCATGGGAGTGGGACCTCAGGAAGAAGAAGGTCTAGGACCTGGATGCTTGCCAGTAAGCAGTAAGGTCTCAGGACTCTGACCCCCTCCCCCCCCCCTTTTTTTTTCAGGCTAGTGGTACAATTCATACTGGGGCCAGGCATTACTCATTGGTAACCATTTGTGGACATTAGATAAAGGTTCTCTCTCATCATTTTCAAGACTGGTGGGCAGCTCAGTTTCCATAGAGGTCAAACTCTCTGGAGAGGTCCGACTAAAGCAAACATAAAGTATACCTAGGAAACTGGGGCAGCTTACCCACTCATCAACTTGATGCTTCTCTTAGGCTTTGCTCTAGGATGTTTTCCCCGACTGTATATCAAGATGCATCTTAAAAAACAAGTTTTAGATAACAACTCAAAAGTGAAACTGTGAATGGTAAATAGAATTGCAGAGGTGGTACACTCATGCTTAACTTCGTTTCCTCCTTTTATATGGTGGTTAACTGTCCATGTTTGTTTGAGACTAAGTAATGTCCTAGGACCCTGCACTTTCAATGCTAAAACCTGGAAAGTCCCCAGCAAACCATGACCTGTTGGTCATGATAGGATGGGGGTTTGCTATCCTAGTCTGTCCCTGTCCACTTTTCACCACCACCACCCCGCTCTCTCATCTTCTTAGGAAGAAATCATGACCTGTGTCCCCAGGGCTCCATCAAATTAGCTGATTTAAATGAATGAGTTATATTCTGAGGTAGTCAGGGCACTCCATGCTCTGCTTGTAAGAGTGCAGTGATAGAGTCTTTTTGGATGGCAATTTGGCCAAGTGTATTAAAGGCCTTTAAAAGATTTATTCCAGGGGCACCTGGGTGGCTCAGTGGTTCAGCATCTGCCTTTGGCTCAGGTTGTGATCCTGGGGTCCTGGGATTAAGTCCCACATCGGGCTCCCTGCAGGGAGCCTGCTTCTCCCTCTGCCTATGTCTCTGCCTCTTTCTCTGTGTCTCTCATGAATAAATAAATAAAATATTTTAAAAATAAAAAATAAATATTTATTCATTTTGACCCAGCACTCTACTAAAGTCAAAGATGTTACAAAGTACACATACTAATAATGGTTGTTTTGGGGTGTTAATAATTCTTTCTCTTTTTTTGTTGTGGTTAGTTTTTGTATGTCCATTTTCTAAAAAAAGAAAATTAGCAGATATTACTTTTGTGATTAAGAACATATTTTTCCATGGGCTTCTTCAGGGTCTGAGAGACTGACTTGTCATGCTTGGAAACCACGACAGTTCACAGTTCACTCTTCTCCTGGAGGCACTTAGTACCACCTAGGTCCCAGGATGCTGAGAATCTCAAGACATTATTTTCTGGGCAAAGAGCTCTAGATTTAGCCTGCTGTCATTAGCCAGGAATGAGCCTTACCTCTCTTACTCTCATAATCCACCAAGGAGCTCTGAATCTCACCTGATACATATGAAACATATTCTTCAGATACTTATATTCCTTTACCATCTCATCTGCACAAAAGGAAAACAACAGGGTCATCATTATTCCTCTGAAATGCAAGTTTTCAAATTCAAGTATGAGCTCTCCTTATACCTTCTCCACCTCAAACTGAGCCTCAAGGTGTTAAAACTATCTTGTACCTAGGAATCACTCTAGAAGCGTATTAGAAACCCAGATGCCAGTCCCACTTCCCACCCTCGACCTTGGCCAAATCTACTGAATTGCGGTGTCAGGGGAGAAGCCCAGTATCTGTGGATAATATGCTTCTCAGGTGATTCTGAGGCATACCAGATGTGAAAAAACTAATCCTGGGGGTAAACCTACATCAGTGGAGGAAAGAGGAGCAAAGCTTTGTAGTATGGATCTGCCTCTCTCTTTTTAAAATAATGTTTCATAGTGCACATTGATTTTGAAAATGATAAATGTTCTCTTTAGGAAATTGGAAAATCAACAAGCTATAAATATCGTCTTTTTAAAATGTAAGGCAAAAGAAAGAGAAGATCATAGGATATCTCCTTCTCCCTGTGGAGATCAGTCTATAACTTCAGAATTCTGAAGGATATACACCTTGCCCATCCCGAGGGGAGCATAAATAATGGGATAAATGACCAACGCAACCCTTATTATAAGGCATACAAATCATAGTGTGTCCATTAGAATATAGTGAAACACCATCATTTTACAAGTGAAGTAACTTGCTGAATTATAATAGTATTGTATTTATAGAATTAAGAATTTATTTTAAAAAGGTGCTTTCACATTCTCATCTCTCTGATGAAGGCAGATACTATTATTGTCCTCAGTTATTAGATGGGATAAGCGAAATTAAGGGACTTGCTCAGATCCTAACCTTTGGTCACAGGCCAGTCTATCTCCTGGGTGTAGGAAGGACATTGGTGACATGGTTTCTCTCTTTACAGTTTCATTCTCAGTCACTACCCTTCCCTGAGCTTTAGGAGGACATCTGGAAAGCCTAGCCAAAGCCCATCCATGGCCATGGTCAGCCTTTTGCCCTTTACCAGGGTCATTCTCCCCAGTTCAGACAGTACCTAGTTTTTCTTGAGCAGCCAGCTTCTCTGCCTTCAACACTGCTTTGTAGTTGTTCTCCAACTGACTGAGCTCTGCTTCGTGAGCCTCTTTGAGCTCCCTGTGAGACCCGGGGAAAAGGCCAAGATCATCAATCAACGAACAGAAGTACAGAGCTGAGCTGTTATACTCAGCCAATCCTACCTCCCCTCTCTCACACAGGAAGCTGTGGGAAGCCTGCACAGCCCTCACCTCCTGACACATTCTCCTAGCATCCACCTAGAAAAAAGGTGAGAAGTTCAGTTTCCACCAACCATTGCTTTGAATGGAGCCAGTGGGGGTCATGGCTCCCTGCTAGCAGCACAGTCTTTGCTTACAGCTGTGTTGGGAAACTGTGGGCTGCATTAGCATCCAGGATAATTTTAGAGCCCAAGGCCTCAATCTCTCTCTTTCTTTTCTTTTTTTTTTTTAATTAATTAATTTGAGGGGAGAGGGGCAGAGAGAGAGGGAGAGGAGAATCTCAGGCGGCTCTTCACTGATCACAGAACCTGGCACAGGGCTCAATCCCACAACCCCAGAAGCTGAAACCAATAGTCAGTCACTTAACCAACTGAGCCACCCAGATACTCGGAACCCAAGGTCTCTTTAACCTCCATTCCAGGAGGCAGAAGCTGGCAGTGCTCAAGACAAGTGTCAAAGTGAAAGCCTATATGAGGTGTCAAGCCAAGAGAAGACACGGAGAAACAGTAAATGCATAACAGTAAGTGAGCAAGTCAATCCATAAAGCCTACATGCTGTACAATTCCAGCTATATGACATTCTGGAAAAAGCACAGCTATGGAGACAGTTAAAAGATCAGTGGTTGCCAGGGGCTAGTGGGGAGGGAGGGATGAATGGGCAATGCACAGAGGATTTTTAGGGCAGGGAAACTATTCTGTGTGATCCAGTAGTGGTGGACACATCATTATACACCTGTCAGAACCCACAGAGTATACAAAACCTTGAGTGAACCCTAATGTAAACTATAGACTTTGGGTGATAGTAATGTATCCCCATAGGCTTATCACTTGAAACAAATGCAGCGCAGTGGTGCAGGATGTTAACGATTACTCAGGTTTCAGGGATGTGGGGTCAGGCTGTATATGGGAATTCCTTGTACTTCATGTTCTATTCTACTATGAACTTCATGTTCTAAAAAAATAATGAAATCTATTACAAAACAAATATGTTACTTTATTATTTTTTGAAAGCAAGTCTATGATTCAACTATGTGGATTTCTCTCCACCAGGACTTCTGAGGCTGCTCTGGTGCCCAGCACATAGGGGCTCACCCCCACAGACGCCACACCTCCTTTTACTTTCTCTTGGCTTGTCTTTGTGGCTCTGGCTCCCGCCCCTCCCATTCTGCCCTTCCCATTCTGCCCAGGTCCTGGGAGTAGCCAAAGCAGGACAAAAAAGAGGAAGAGGAGGAGGAAGAGGCAGAGAAAGATGGGGAGGAAGTAGAGAGGCAGGGGACATGGGAGGAGGAGCCTGGGCTGAAAACAACAGTTGTTTACCACAGAAATCTCATGGAGAACAAAAAATGGCTCTCCTCAGCAATCAACAAAAAGGGAGATTATAACTGAAATGAAGTAATTGGATGAGAAAGTGAAAAACCAGGAACAATCTTCGCTGTGCTACATTTTGGTGGCTTCAAATCAAACCATCTTGCCCATTTCCCCACCTCTGCCCATCCAACTCCATTTGGCACTGTCTGAAATCCCAGTGAACTGAAATCGTGCAAGGAAGTAGCAGGAGTCTTAGGGCCTTCAGCACACGAAAGCTTGTGTCAGAAGCATACCTACCTGTTCTTGTTTTCAAAGTTCTGCTGCATCTCAGCACAGCGGAGAGCCATTTCATTGGAGAGCTGGAAACAAGGCCAGTATTAACAATATAGGATCAAGGGCCTCACTCCCTCTGCAATCTGCAGTTTCTGAGAAGCCTTCCCATTCATGGGGTATGTCCTACTCTTACACCTCTCCTTTTGTGTTCTGCAGTCCCAGAGAGTACATCATACTGAAGGAATGGAACAATCCTTGGCTTGCTCTACATTGTTTGGTATGTAATCAGTTCATAATGTTGCTTCATGGAAACCATCTCTTTCACTAACTGGTTTTCTGGGCAGGTCTGGTCTCTCTGTTGGACAGTAATCTCTGAGCTTGGCCTTTGGATTTCTTCAATACATAATTCAATTGAGTAATCATCTATTCAGCAAAGAGCTTGGCCTGGAAGAGCCAAAGAGGCCTAAGACTCAGACCCTACCTTCAATGAACTTAAAATCCAGTGTTAATAAAACCTCTTTGTCAGAATGGTGTGTTATGGCAGACCAGATGTGCTCATTTCCAGGTGACCTTCCAATTCTAACACATCAGATTCTCTGGTTGGTGTCTCAGGAGGAATGGACATGTCCAGACCAGTCAGCACCTGCTGCCAAGGGTTCAGGGCTCATCCTTGTCCCTCTCTGACTACACAGTGGTAGCCAGCCCTACAGCCTTCCACAGGGTCACACAACAATTTGGGGTCTTCACAGGTGGGAGAATTTTAAGGATCACAAATGAGGTCCCTCTATGGAAATAATCTCTAAATGTGTCTTCAGCAGGGTTGATGCCTCAATGAGTGGAAATGTGCACTTTGCCCAATAACCCACCATTGATGAGCTGACTGATCTTGTATAAATTATTTAACTTCCAGAGCCTTAATTCCCTACCTATAGAAGTAGACCACAAGTCTGGCAGGATTTTCAGATACATATAGTAATGGATCAACAGTAGGGGGGTCTCAGTGTGAGTCACAAGCTGGGTCACTGTAGTAGAATTGAGACACATCTGGGGCATGTCAGAGGGTGGGGCGGACCTGCTGGGAAGTCAACCTTCACATGTGGGTTTCAGTAACAACAGACAAGTGGGGTGTGGGGGAGGCTATTTCCGAGCATTGCTGAGGTTCCTCACTCCAGCCCAGGCCAGCAGGCACCTCTGGTTAAAGTAGGGAAGAAGAGACTGTGATATAACATATGATAAAATCTAAAGGAAATGTCCCCAAATCCCCAGGAAACACAGAGAGTGCAAGCTGAAAACAACAGATTCCAAGGTGGGTTTTGACAATTTTAACAGCAATGGGATGTGGGTACTCAAGGCTTCTGGGAAGCTTTTCGACCAAAGTAGATGCACTGACCACACTGTGGGCACTAGGAAGAGCCTTAGCACCCTCTGAAGTTTAACCAGCCACAGCTAGCCTGAGGGGAAATGGCCAGCACCTCCTGGTGTGGCAAGGTTAGTGGCAATGAACACACTGGAGGCATTTGGGATAGACTTGGAAACTGAGTTAGGCTTTGAGGATAGACTTGAGTCCTTGCAATTATGGATGAAGATGGAGTCAGAGAAATCCTACTGTGTAGCCACAGTCCTATCTTCAGAGCTGTTACCTGGACAACATGGCTCCCATGAGTAAAGTCCTTGGCATCTTGCCAGGAACATAGCAGCTATTATGAAAAAAAAAAAAACTGGTCTTTCTCCTACCCCTAGAGATCAGCTAACTGAAGGATCACTCACCAATTTCTGGGCAGAATGATGGTCTCTGTTCATTTGCTCAATGATCACTGTCAGCTCTGAGATCTGATCTTCTAGGTCAGTAATGATATCAGTCCTAGAGGACAAATAGGACAATAGGACATCTCCCAGAGAGCTTCCATTCTATGCCAGTCAGGCATCTCCCTGTATGTGACCATCTCTGGCCTGGTGAGAGCCAGGCCATGTTCTTCACTTGCTGCATAGCCATGGGGGTGGGCACAGGGATGGAAGGGTAGTCTGGGAGAAGCATTTGGGCAGCAGGGTGATTGAGCCTCAGACCCAGTCCTTTTGGGTAAGCTAGCCTGAGTGGGGTGGGAGAGGTAGTAGGGTGGAGTAGTGGATTGGTTACCTATTGAATAGAAAGGAAAGAGGAGGGCAGCCCAGGTGGCTCAGTGGTTTAGTGCCACCGTCAGCCCAGGGCATGATCCTGCAGACCCGGGATGGAGTCCCATGTCGGGCTCCCTGCTTGGAGCCTGCTTCTCCCTCGGCCTGTGTCTCTGCCTCTCTCTCTCTCTCTCTCTCTCTGTCTCTCATGAATAAATAAATAAAATCTTAAAAAAAAAGAAAGGAAAGAGGAATATTTTCAGAAATTGATGAGGGTTTGATCTTGATTCAGTAATGAATCGGAGGAGGAAGAATTCAGAGGATTAGGACATGGGAAGGTGGGGGATGGTACTGGTGCTGACAGTGAGTCACAGACAAGGAATGGTCCAGACACAGGATGGAGAGGGGATTTCAGAGCATGGCTGGATTTTCTGTGTTTCTGGGTCTGAAGCCTCCATGATGTCTATTTGGTTGAGCTGGAGTAGACAGGGTGGCAGGCAGTACTGTGTACAGTGCAGCCGAGATAAGGTCCTCATTCAAGAGGGTGAGGAAATAAAAGAGAAGATATGAGAGGGAGGGGGAGACATGAGTGAGAAATCTAGGAGGTAGAATGGAAAGGATGTGGGTACTGACTTTCCATGGCATTGGAGGATAGAGTAGGTTGGGCCTGAATGAGAGAGGATGGCACTGCGCTCAACGGGGATGGACTCAGCCAGAGTCTTCCACACTGTGCCCCCCCAAAGTCATGAACTGAGTGTTATTTTTAGGCATAATGAGAAAGAGATGCATCTCAGCACCCCAAGAACCCTGACTTTATTCTTACTTTTCACCCTCCAAATTCAGACTATTTTAAGAATATTTCATCTGTTTATCACCTCTAGGAACAATTGCTTTCCTTTAGTACAAATTATACTACATTCACTCATTTTCCAGATTAGCTGTCTGACTTGACCTTCATCCTGTCTCCAGTGGGATTGGCAGAGATGTGGGTGTGGAGAGGAGCTCACAAGGATGAGGAGTGAAATGACCTTGCAATGCCTTCAGAATAGGGACCCGGTGGACTGGGCATGGAAGTTAGGAGCTTCTCCTCGATGCCAGGCCAAGCCCAGCAGAAATATCTTTAAGGAGCTGGATATAGGTTCAAGGATATTACCTGGACATTTTGAATCTGTTCATGATGTCTGATTGTGACCGCTTTTTCTTATCAAACATTTCATCTCCCAAGGTGACGAAAATCTGCTCTCTATTTCGAATGAGGCGATAGCCAGGTGACACATTTATCACTTCCTGGGCATCAAGGTGGAAGGTGAGATAATATTGCAGACTTGGAGTGCTGCGACTCCTCCAAATCTTCCACTACAGTGCTACTCACTTCTTAAACACAGAAATATGAGGTGGGATTCCAGAGCCCACATCCCTCCTGGACCCTTCCCCAGTTACTACTCACTCTCATACCTCCAGCCCAGATGTCTCTCCTGAGACCCAGTTGCAAGACTCAAGTTGTTCCTGGATGTTCCCCCAAATCTCTCAAGCCAACATGTGCAAACCTGACTGCTGACACCCCACTTAGCACTCTGCCTCAAGCCCTGTGCCTTGCCTGCATTTTCCACATGGCCAGAGGCCAGGAGGCAGTCAGGTGCCATGGAGATTGCTCAGTTTTGGGAATTAGATAGGCCTGTGTTCAAATCGTGGCTCTGCCCCCAACCACAGTTATTCAACATCTGTGTGCCTCAGTTTCCTCATTAGAAAACGAGGATACTAACTCTTCCTCAAAGGGCTTCAGTGAGGGAAAACCAAAATAACATGAGAAAATGTCTAGTACAGTCGTGAAAACGAACAAACACACCTATTTTAGTCAGTTCTTCCTCTGTTCCCCATTAGATCAAAGTCAGGAATCTGGCAGGGTTACCAGCCGGCAGAGACCAGGGTGAGACTGTACCTCCTAGAGTTGGGCAGGACACCACTAGGTGCCACAAGCCCTGTTATTGTTATCTCCGAAATGTATCCCAACTTCCTCTTCTTCTCTCCACACTTCTGTCCAAGAGCCCAAGGCCACTTTCATCTTTCTCTTTGGCTTTGGCCATACCCTCCTATCTAGCCTCTCTGCCTTCAATCTGGCTCCTCGAGGGCTCATCATCCTCTCCATCTGGAGGGTAATTACATTTTTGTTTGTTAATTTTTTTTTCCTATTAAGGAACTGCATGATTTTTGTAGTAGTGAAAAAACACCAATAGTATCCCATCAGATAACATTTTTTTCTAGAATGTAAATCTTACCTGGTGTTATGCCTGTGAAGGCTCCCAGACAGCAGAAGGAGGCCCAAACTCCTAGGCAGCTATCGAGATCCTTCTGGGTTTAGTTCCCATCTTTTTCTTCAGCGGAGTCCTGGCTCTGCTCCCCTGAAGTGCCCTGATGACCCCCCCATTTGTGGGTTCCCAAATGTGGCAGTGGGATTCCAACATTTGGGCATGAGCTGTACTCTAGCCTCGACTGGCTGTCAATGTCTGGTTTCCCTGGAACACTCTCCTTGCCTGACACAAGGCAGTAGGGAGTAATAGTTAGATGCCCTCTCTTGGATCTGTGTTCAAATCCTGCCCCTGCCCCCAACTATAGTGATTCAACATCTACGTGCCTCAGTTTCCTCATCAGAAACTGAGGAAGGTACATGTAAAAGGCCCGCACACAGCAGGCACTAAATAAATGGTAGTCCCACTACCCTCTTGGTTTTTTTTTTACTCACATAGGGTAATTTATTGCTCTCCTCTTGTTTTCCTAACTGGACTTTTACTCTGCAAGAGAAAGCAACCAGGGAGCAAAGAAAAGTTCATAGCTTAGAAGCTACACCCTGATCCCACCACTCATCTGTGACATTAGTAGGATGATATCTGAGGCCCCTTTCAGCTCTCAAAATATTCTACTCAGGAACTAGGGAATGTTCGATGGTCAAGGGATCATTGATATACAGATTGTGATAAAAAGGCAGGTAGTAAAAAAGTAGGAAGTTGACTAGTCATGCCTATTAGAACCATTCCTACAATAAGAGCCAAGAAATTGGGATGAGAATCCAAAGGGCTCTCCCATGGTCCATAATCTCCAATGCACACACTAGGGACATTTACATTGCACAAAAACCTTTCTTATTTGCACCAGAAATTGGTGATATGGGACCTCAAACTGTCAGTGAAATGAATTCAGGATAAGCAAATGGTTACTATTCTGAGTTCTGGTGTTAATCCTGGTCATAACTAGTTGTTTTCTGTGCAGAAACATGAACATATCAGGTATCCAAATAGCAAGAGTATTTGTAAGGGAGCTCACCTGGAAGGTTGAAAGATTGTAATAAGAGTAACTAGCTTCTGGTGT
This sequence comes from Nyctereutes procyonoides, assembly GCF_905146905.1. NCBI lineage: Eukaryota > Metazoa > Chordata > Mammalia > Carnivora > Canidae > Nyctereutes > Nyctereutes procyonoides. The sequence goes on from NW_026575132.1 coordinate 10,433,323, forward strand.
GCTGACAAGAAGACTAACTAGGCTGAGGTATATGAAGCTAGGGCCTCTTCCCTCTGGCTCACACACACTTGCACGCATACTTTCTGGCAACTACTGTGAAAAGAGACAAATGAAACCTGTTCTAAGAGTTCCATTTCCTCCATGATCAAAATCACCACAATGTCTTTAATGGTTGTGGAGTGGTTACCAGTATGAGACTGTTCCAAAGTCCGCTGGGTGTGGGGTGTGCGATTGGGAGGATTTTTCCAGGTGGAGGCACTTCTACCTTGGTTAATAAAGTCTGGTTTTGCTCCCACATTTCCTACCCCGAGAAGGGGCATTGAAGACTCTGTTGAGAAAACCAGCCCAAGGATTTGGCTACTCTAGATATGACCACCAATCTTTTAACTGGCAAAAACATACTCTTTGTGGCAAAAAAAAAAAAAAAAAAAAAATGGGCGCGAGTACACACTATACATTGTTAATATAATGAAGCTCACATGCATTTTAAAAGGTTTAAAACTACTGGGGCACCTGGGTGGCTCAGTTGGTTAAGTATGTGACCCTTGGTTTCAGATCAGGTCGTGATCTCAGGGTGGTGAGATCAAGCCCTGAGCTGAGCTACACACTCAATGGAGAGTCTGCTTGGGATTGTCTCTCTCCCTCTGCCCCTCCTTCCCACACACTCTCTTTCTAAAATAAATAAATAAATCTTTTTTAAGGAAAAAATATTTTAGGGGCATCTAGGTGGCTTAGTTGGTTAAGCATCTGCTTTTGGCTCAGGTCATGATCCCAGGGTCCTGGGATCGGCCCCGTGTTGGGCTCCCTGCTCAGCAAGGAGTCTGCCTCTACCTCTCCCTCTGCCTCTCTCCCCCACTTGTGCTCTCTCTCTCTAATAAATAAATAAAATCTTTTAAAAAAGATTTAAAACCATTTAAAATACAACTCAACTCATATCAACTATATGCTCCCATTCATAAATTGGAAACTCTTTAAAATGTTAATTTTGTTTGCTTACTCTGAATTTAGAAAAGCCTTGGGATGATGGTGGTGGGGTGGTGGGGGAATTACTAAGTAGCCTGGGTCTCTTTAAAAAGCTGCCTCTGGGGGCACCTGGGTGGTTCAGTGGTTGAGCATCTGCCTTCCGCTCAGGGCATGTTCCTGAGGTCCTGGGCTCGAGTCCTGGATTGGGCTCCCTGCAGGGAGCCTGCTTTTCCCTCTGCCTGTGTCTCTGCCTCTCTCTCTGTATCTCTCCTGAATAAATAAGTAAAATCTTTAGAAAAAAAAAAAAAAGCTGACCATAGATTGAGTTTATGTCTTTTTTTGTTTGTTTGTTCTTAGTAGTTCTCCTTGAGTAGACACCTTCCACAGCATTGCACTCACTTCAGAACTGCTCCAAGGGTCAGAGTGTGGCTTCATAGGAACTTACTTTGTTGGGATTGAATTTCATGCTCTGAAAAGTAAAAGGTGTAGTCGATCCAGAATGACTCTCCCTGATTTTTTTTTCCTTCTCAGCCTGTTCAGATTACTCAATTACACTATTTTGATACTTTATTTATTTTTTTAAAAAAGATTTTATTTATTTATTCATGAGAGACACAGAGAGAAAGAGAGAGGCAGAGACACAGGCAGAGGGAGAGCAGGCTCCATGCAGGGAGCCCGACATGGGACTTGATCCTGGGTCTCCAGGATCATGCCCTGAAGGTGGCGCTAAACCGCTGAGCCACCCGGGCTGCCCTATTTTGATACTTTATTGATGCCAGTCAAAGCACTTCACATTTTCTCATTTAATAAATTCAATGAGTGATCAATGCATGCAAACCAAAGTGCTCAATGCCAAGAGAAATGGAATGACATGTGATACTTTTTAAGAAGACAAAAAAAGGCACATAAATATTGAAAATAGGAGCAAAAGTCAAGTGCTATAAAAAATTGCAGATAAAGCAATTTGTCAACTGTGTCTCCCAGAAATTGAGAGCACTCAGTCTACTGCCATTTTTAAGGCTCCTGATACATTAAAAAAAATTGTCAAAACAAGGTTATGACAGTTGTGTTATAGTTCATATTTAAGAATTAAAACTTTTTAAATACAAAAAGTACATTGTATGTTTGCAAGAAAATTATAGGATTCATAAAAAGGATGTAATTCACAGAGATGTGTGTTTGAGGCCAGAGGCCCAAGTTAAAAGTTGACTGGTGAACAGATTCTTCATGTCCCCTTTTGTAGGTTATGTCAATATCTACCTGAGCCCCTTCCTGAGAATGAGGCCAAGAGAAACTGGCCCTTCTCCTCCTGGCTGCTCCATTTCCTAGCCTCACTCAGTTCTGACTCAGTAGGACATGGAGACTGGCTGATGTGGAACCCCAGTAGGATCTCACGGAAAAGTTGTAAATATGATGAACAGGTCTTTGAATTTTAAAAGTAACCACAAAGCATCCCTTACCATATTTCAGAGGAGAATGAGGACAGTGTTAGCAGGGGCTAATTGATGGATAGAGTGGAGCCGTGGGAATGAGTGAGGTTGCTCCCAACAAGAGGTGCTAGGAAACTGAGACATTGAGCTTGACTATTAATAGGGGTCAGATAAAACTCACAGGTGTGATCATGCTGGGTGTGCTGGCACACAGAAGTCAGGCACTAGGAACCAACTCACTTATGCAGTCATTCAATTGATCCCTTGTTATGAACATTCCCCTCCAATCAGGCTTTATCACCTGCACCATTGAAACAACCCTCTTCACTGTCACCAATGACCTTCAGGTCACTAAATCCAACTGTATTTCTCAGCCCTCATCTTAATTACTTATCAGCAGGATTTGACATAGATAAACAGACCCTCCTTGGAACATTGTCATTTTGCTTCCAGGATACCAGGGAGATGAAGACTCATCTCCCTCACTAGCCATTCTTTGTCAGTCTTCTCTTTGGGATCTCTCCAATATCTCAACACTAGAGTGCTCTGGGTCTCTGTCTTCCCACCTCTTCCTACCTCTGGCTTCACTCCCTGCCTCAGAGATCTCATTTGGGGCTAGGGCTCTAAGTATCTCGTATACGTTGATGATTGTCAGATGTGTATCTGCAGCCCAGACCTCTCTCCCACACCCACTTATCCAACTGCTTTCTTGACACTGCCACTTGGATAGTACGAGGCATCTTAAACCTCCTATGCTCAAACCCCTATGAATGTGCACCTCCTGCAGTCTTCCCCAATTGCAGAAAATGGTAACTCTATCCTTCCTGTTGCTCAGCTCCAAATCTGGAAGTCATCCTTGACTACTTCTTTTGCTTTTTTCTCATAGTTAACCACAATTCCATTAGCAGATCCTACCAATTTCTACCTTCAGAATATTTCTCAAATATAACCACTATTCCCCACCTGTGCTGTTTCTACCAGGTCCAAGAACCATCTCTTACTCGGGTCCCTACAAGGACATCCCTTCTCTACTTCTACCCTTGGTCACTGTAGTCCATTCTCAGCACGGTAGCCAGAATAGTCCTTTCAAAACAAGTTGGATCATGTCAACTGGAACCCTCTGATGGCTCCCCATCTGTAATGGACTAAATCGTGTCCACCCAAATTTCATATGTTGAAGCTCCAAACTTAGTACCTCAGAATGTGACAGTATTAAAGATAGGGCCTTTAAAGAGGGATTAAGGTAAATGAGGCCATTAAGGTAGGCACTAATCCAGCCCTACCAGTCCTTGTAAGAGAGAGCACACAGACACACCAGGGATGTGCATCTACAAAGAAAAGACAATATGAATAGACAGCAAGTAGTTGGCCATCTGCAAGTCAAGGGGAAAGTCCTGAGAGGAAACCAACCCTGTGGCACGTTGGTCTTTGACGTCCAGCATCTAGAATTGTGAGAAAATAAATTTATGTTGCTTAAGCTACACAGTCTGTGTTTTTTTGTGTGCTTGCTTTTTTTGTTTGTTTTGTTTTTTGTTTTTCGGTATGGCAGGCTTAGCAGCCAATACATAGTCCCTCTTGAAGTAAAAGCCAAAGTCCTTATACTGGCCAGTAAACTTTACAAATTTCCTATTGCTGCTGTAAAGAATTACTACAAGCTCAGTGGCTTAAAACAAAACCAACTCATTGTCTTACAGTTCTAGAGGTCAAAATCTGGAATGGTTCTCACTGGGCCTAAAATCAAGGTGTTGACAGGGTTATATTCCTCCTGGAGGCTCCAGAGGAAACTTTGTTTCCTTGCCTTTTCCAGCTCCTAGAAACTCTCTGTGTTCCTAGTGGCCTTTTTCTCCATCAAAGCCAACAACTGCATCACTGTGCTTCAATGGTCACATCTCCTCTTTCATGCATAAGGACCATTGTGATGACACTGGGGTTGCTCAGATAATCCAGGATGATCTGTCCATCTCAAAGTCAGCAGATTAGCAAACAAAATCCATCTGCAACCTTAATTTCCCCTGATGAGTAACAGAACATAATCCTAGTTTCCAGGGATTAGGATGTGGACACCTTTGGGGAGTCCATTATTCTGCCAGTGACATCCATCATCTCTCCTACCTCTCTGACCTCATCTCCCACCACTCTCTCCTTACACCCTCCACTCCTGCAACACGGGCCTCTTTGATTTCCTGGAAAAGACCAAATGGGTCAAATAGTTTCCCACTCAGGGCCTCTATACTTGCTGTTCCCTCTGCCAGGAGTGCTAGACCCGATGTCAGCAGGTTCCTGCTATCCTTTTTATGCAAGGATTGCCCTGAATTCCCTATACTCCACCCTCACCAACTTCTCCTTCCTTTGCCTGTGTTATTTTCTACATAGCACTTGGATGCATTGGGTATATTAACTTGTTTATATCTATTCTTCTCACTAGAATGTAAGCTCAAGGAGCAGAGACTCTGCTATGTTCACTGCTGTTTCCTTGCACTTCAAATAATGCCCAGCAAATAATAGGAGCTCAATAAATATTTTTTAAATAAATAGAGTGCAAGGATTCATGAAAAGGCCTACAAAATAATTTGAATAATTTTCTAAGCTTACAAAATATGGACAAAAAATTAATTTGTGAGTAAAACCAGATCTGTAATCTACAAGAAACTTTAGATATAGAAAAGTAATCAGATAAAGGGTGAGTCACCCCCATAAATGCCAGGGAGGCTCCCCAAGGTTCTTGCCTATGGCATGTATCACATATTGTTCCTTTTTAGGGCAGGAAGTAGTAGCTTTCAGGGGTGTCCTAACTGAGAGCTCCTTTTTTTTATGACTTTGAAAGCTGTGAGTGAAGAAGGCCACACAATATACATGAGGATCTGAGGTTTGGGGGAAATCATTGTAGGTTATGGAACTTTCTGCCCCCATGGACATGAAAATACTTACTTTGGGGCAACAACAGGTTTTGTTATTGGTTGGACATACTTTTGGTTTTTGGCAGCTGGAGGAAGAGGAGTTAGCCTGAAAGTGAAAAATAATGAAAGAGAGAAAATTAGAAATTCAGAAACTTGTCTTAGCACTCCCAGATTGTTTAGATGGCCATGATGACTCAAAATTGCAATACTTGCTCTCACTGCTGAAATCTTAAAAGTCAGGAAGGTCTTGAGGAGTTTCTAGCAGGAGGAGGTTCACTTGAGGAGCTTTGCTTCCCAGGGGATCCTGAGTTGGCAGCACAGATTGTTCCCCATGACAAAGCTCCTTGTCCCCCATGGGGGGCTGTGGGGCCCTACCCTTCCCTGCTGCACTCACTCTGAGATTTCCTCATTTAAAATGACAGTGAGCTGAGGCAGGACTGGCAAGAGTGATATGCTGCCAACAGGTTGCATTGGGTGCAGATGCATTGGGTATATTGGTTGACTGGTTCCCAGGTTGACTGGGAAAGTTGTATAAAGTTAGGCTTTCTGGGATCCCTGGGTGGCGCAGCGGTTTGGCGCCTGCCTTTGGCCCAGGGCGCGATCCTGGAGACCCGGGATCGAATCCCACATCGGGCTCCCGGTGCATGGAGCCTGCTTCTCTCTCTGCCTGTGTCTCTGCCTCTCTCTCTCTCTCTCTCTCTCTCTCTCTCTCTCTCTGTGACTATCATGAATAAATAAAGAAAAAAAAAGAATATAAAAAAAATAAAGTTAGGCTTTCTGGCCTTCTTGGGGTTTTGTTGCCTAGTTGACTGGAAATATTGTAAGAGAAAGAAGACTGCAAATGGAAACCAAGTCCCCAGGGCCTACTCCTTCCTTATAATCCTTACTTGGGCTTCCCTGTTGGGGTCTTGCTTGGTGGCTGAGGGGTCTTGATTAACTTCCGTGGTCCCAAGTTCCAGGGGTCCCAGCAGGTGCAGTAGATGAGAGGGTTGGGGTACATGGTAAGAGGTCAGTGGCAGTCTTGGGCACTAGATCACGAGGCTCTTGCTGAAGTGGGAAAGTAACAGCAGAGAGTTACACCATTCAGAGTCAAAGCAAAACACTTAGAAAAAAATTAGAAAGAACCCAGAGAAGATCCAAAGCACAGATGGTAGATTCTGAAAGCTGTTGATCTGGTGCAAGGTCTTGACTTGCACCAGATAGATAGAATAATTCCTCACCCCTTGGCACCAGCAGACCTGACTTGAAAGCAATTAAAAATTTGCCACCATTGAGTACTTGCTGTGAGCCAGGTACACCATAAAAGATCAATTATTGTTATGGCAATTTTACCGATGAGGATACAGAGAATCCTCCATATGATCCCAGAAGTAGCAAGTTTCAGGGTTGAGAATAAACACAAATTTCCCTGACTCCTAAGCCCTTGTCCTCTGGCCACGCTAGCCGTCACTGAAATGAGAAGTCTAGAGTAGATCATGATACAGAACTTCCTGGAAAATTAACTCTGTTACTCAAATTACAGTGCAAGTGAATGTTCCAGTTTCTCATTCCTGTTCACCTGCCCAAATTATAGATCAGTTATAGACTCTTCCTTCTTGGCTCCATGAAAACAAAACCAAAAATCCCTATTATAAATGTCTGTGTGAAAGACAACTATCAGATAAACACAGAAGCTTGACCATACTTGTTTATCTGTATTTTCCGGGACACCACTAAAATGATAGCATGGGATTGTGAGATAGACAAAATATATATTGGTTCTTGCCCTCAGTTCCTGACACAGGGCTCCTGAAATCCTTGTGAATCCCTAAGTGATAAGAGCACTAGGAGCATCATTGTTCTAATTGAGGCAACTCTGGGTGGGCTCCAGTTTGGGGGCTGGTCACCAGAAAAAAACAAGGCATGTTTAAAAACTTAAGAGTTTTCAGCCTCAGTCCCTGCCTCCATCCTCTGAGGAGGGGAGAGATGTTGGAAATGGAGTTAAAAACTGATCATACTGTGAGGAAGTCTCCATAAAACTCCCAGAAGTATGGGATTCACAAACACATGGGTTGCGAACACATCCACATTGGGAGGGTGACACACCTGGACTCCATGACGACAGAAGCTTCTGCGCTTGGGACCCTCTCAAGCCTCACTGTGTGTATCGATACATCCTGCTATTCATCTGTATCCTTTATCATCTCCTTTAATACATTGGTAGATCCAAGTAACTGTTTCCCTGAGTTCTGTGAGCTGTTCTAGTAAATTACATAATATTTGCTATGAACCTCTGATTTATAGCTGATGGGTCAGAAGCAGAAATGACAATGTGGATTTGCATTTGGCATCTCCGGGTGGGGTGCAGTGCACAGTCTTTCAGTACTGAGTCCTTACCTGTGGGATCTGGTAATATCTCCAGGTAGACAGTGTCAGAATTGAGGCAAATTATAGGACTCCCAACTGGTGTTGCAGAGAATTGCCTGGTGGGGGAAAATCCACATACATCTGGTGTTGTGAGTGTGGTAGTTGTGTGAGAGCAAAGGAGACACACAGGAGGAAGGACTGGCTTTTCTCCTAGCTCGAGGATTAAAAGAGGTTTAATTTGACAAGAACAGGGAGAGTGGGAAAGGAGACAGAACTGCACAAGGGTTGTCCATGCAAGTTTGACCCAATAACCCCCCTCTCCCCACCCATGCCGCTCAGCACACCATAGGAAGCTGCAGCCTACATACCTGCAAAGTGGGTACAGAGCAGAAGGGGCCAATTCCCACATCAAGGGCGCCCAAAGACTCAGGACTTGGAATTAGTGGATTATTGGATAATATCGACAGGCCTCTGGCAGATATGTTGGATCACATAGTAGGCCAGATGCTGCGCCCTCCCTGCAAACATGTCCAGGCCCCCATCCCTGGGACCTGTGTATATGTCACCTTATGTGCAAAAAGAAGAATTGCAGCTGTGATTAAATTGAGGAACTTGAGAAGGGAGATTATCCCAGATTATCTGTGTGGGCCCAGATAAACCTCCTTATAAGAGGGAGGGTCAGAGTCAGAGAAGAAAATGTGATGATGGAGGAAGAGATAGGAGTGATCAAGGAAGGGCCATAAGCCAAGGAATGTGGGTGCCTCTAGAGGCTGGGAAAGGCAAGGATGATTCTCCACTAAAGCCTTCAGAAGGAACCAAATCCTGTCAACATCTTGAATTTAGCCCAGTGCAACCCATTTCAGATATATGACCTGAGAACTATAGGAGAATAAATTGGTGTTGTTTTAAGCCACTAAGTTTGTGGTAATTTGTTACAGAGCAGTTGTAATAGGAAACAGAGCAATTAGGGTGAAATTACTGATAGAAACATAAGAAAAACATGAAGACTCCTAACTCTGGGAAATGAACTAGGGGTGGTGGAAGGGGAGGAGGGCACTGAGGGTGACGGGCACTGAGGGGAGCACTTGATGGGATGAGCACTGGGTGTTATTCTGTATGTTGGCAAATTGAACACCAATAAAAGATAAATTTATTATTAAAAGAATAAAAATAATAAAATAACATGTAGAAAAAGAAAAAAAAGAAACATAAGAAAATAAAAATTGCATAATGACTCTTACAAATATTATGTAAGAAAGGAAACATGGTTATAGTAAGGAACAACCATATATGTATATATATGTTAACTATCACTATATATGTATATGAGTGTCAACACTTAATAGTGATTTAACCTAAAAGTGAATGGAGACTACATCGGAAGAGCTGGGAAGGGGAAGGGAGAGAGGGCATACAGGACCAAATCCTCATCTACCACACCAGTATGTCAAAAGATAATGGCTAAAATTGAAAAATTAACAAATGGAGTGGAGGCAAATTATTCAGAAGTATGAAGTTAAATTCCAAAAGAAATAGCTATGGAGTACCTGGGACCTGGGTGGGTCAGTCGGTTAAGCGTCTTCCTTTAGCTCAGGTCATGATCCCTGGATCTTGGGATGGAGCCCCACACCGGGCTCCCTGATCTGTGGGGAGCCTGCTTTTTTTCCCTCACCCTCTGCCACTCCTGCACTCCCCCTACTTGTGCTCTCTGTCTCTCAAATAAATAAGTAAAATCTTTAAAAAGAAAGAAAGAGAGAGAAAGGGAGAGAAAGCAAGAAAGCAAGCTACAAGAGTTGAAAATAGTTGCCCCTAAGGAGCATGCTGAGGAGTAGAACTGAGAAATGAGGTGGGGGTGGGAGCAGAAACTAACTTTTCATTAATCAGCTTGTAACACAATTTATTTTTTAAGTGATTTCAGTGGATTATTTGATAGAAAATAAAAACCAATGCCAAAAAATGTTAGGAGAACAAACTAAACAACAGAAGCATTACAATGATAGCAGATTTAACTCAAATTTCTAAGTCAGAGACTGGTTTCCCATAGTGCACTGGAATAAATTTGCTTAAGAATCAGCTGAAAAATGAAACAAACCCTTTTGTGTGACATGACTGATGCTTGAGAAACTCAGCTGCATGGTCTGGTAACTTTTAGAGCTAAAGGTAACTGTAATATTGAGTCCATTTTACAGATGAGGAAACAGACTCAAAACGATGAAGTGACTCCTGGGCTGCCTATAAATGCTCATTTAATAGCAAAAATACTTATGGCTCTTGCCGCGAGGACGGTGCTAGCTGCTGGGGGAGAGGGAACGCATGCACCTTGCCCTTGGGGAACTTGTGGTGGGGAAGGTAACCATCAGAAAGGGAGCAGAGTGGGGGGCAGATGCGGTGCCAAGGCAAGAGACCAGGCCTTGGAAGAAAGGCAGGGTGTACAGGTGGAGGCAGGACGGGCTGGACCAGAGGCATGGGCCCAAGGTGCGGGGCGGCCAAGAGATGGGGGAAACAGCAAAGGCCTAAAGGCCAGGTAACAGGGCTGCTACCTTGGGCTGTGTTCTGTTGTGCTTGGGGGCCTAGCCAGGCGATCTCAGGGAGACAGGGCTGGGGCAGCAGGTGGCGTGGAACACTATGGCTGAGAAGGTGAGGCCACAGGGGCTAGAAGGCGCGTGAGTCTGAAAGGAAGATGTAGCCATGGCAAGAAAGAATCTCTGCCACTGCTTCAGACCCGTATCTGCTTCCTATGGGGGCAGGGACCAGTCCTGAACTTGGGTACTGGCGCAGGAAGTGAGAGGACAAGCAGTTCAGCTCCCAGCAACTGCCTTCTTTATTCCACTTCTCATCTGCCCAACCAAATCGTAGGGTTCTTGAAGGGCAGGACTCCACCGTGTCATTGTCTGGGTCCCTGTGGAGCCTGGAATAGTGACTGTCCAAAGTGGGTAACTGGATAAATATTTGTTGCCTAATAAGCCCAGTGGCTCAAACTAGAGGGACCGACTCACCAAGGAGGAAGGAAATCCACAGATGAGCCACGAAATGTGATCGTTGTTACAATGTTATAGACAACGTCAAAAATTAGAATTAAAAAACCAAAATGATTGGCAAATTATTGTACAGTCACTCAATGGAGTTTTACATAGGTTTTAACTGATTATTTGAAACCCTGTGGGAACATGAAGAAATGGTTAAGAACTAAGATATAAAATGGTATCCATGCAATGCATACAATTATGCAAAAGTTGGTGCCTATATGCACAATAGTTAGAAAATAATATGGTAAAAAATGAAAATTGGGCCAGAATATCAGAATTATGGGTATTTTTCTCCCCCCACGGCATTCTTTCCTAAAATTTTCTTTGGGTTTTGGAATCAGGTGGGCCTGACTTTGCCTAACAGCTCCTCTACTTAATAGCTGTGGGACCTCAAGACATTTACCTTTGCTTTTCGGAGTCTCAGTTTTTTTATCTGCAAAATAGGGACATGGAAGTTCCACCTCATTGTATTGTCATGCACATGAGATGAGACCATGTCAGAAAAGCTCTTGGCACATGGCCTTGAACACATTAGGTTCTCAAAAACTGGTAACTGCATTTAGGAATATTATAAACCCTTAGTGATATTTTTGCATACCAAAGTTTTTATTTCTAATATTTGGAGAAAATGGATTTATTTGTGTGTATGTGTTAAATTGAAATAGGCCCACTGTAAAGAAAATCATAATACATGAAAGCCTAAAAAAGTAAAAATTATCCAAAATACTAACATGATGACCACTGAAAATATTTTGGTTAATAACTTCTAGAATTCACCCTGGACAAAAGAAAGAGATTCATATAATTTTCCATAAATGGAAAGAAACCATATATATATTCTATATATATATTTTTTTATCAACAATGTCATGAGTTTCTTTTAATGCCAGTAACTATAGGCATATCATCGTTTTGTTTTTTTTTTTTAAAGATTTTATTTCTTTATTCATGAGAGACACAGAGAGAGTGGCAGAAACACAGGCAGAGGGAGAAGCAGGCTCCATGCAGGGAGCCCGACGTGGGACTCGATCCCAGGACTCCAGGATCACGTCCTGGGCCGAAGGCAGACGCTTAACCACTGAGTCACCCAGGCATCCCCACATATCATCATTTTTTAAACTTAAGTTTACTGTATTGAAAGTTTTTAAAAGTACAAAAGTATAATGAACTCACCTGTCATTCAGTTTCAATATTTAGCAATTTGTGGCCAATCTCATTCATCTATACCCAGCCCACTCCTCTAATTTAAAACAAATCCATCATTTAAGTTATACTCAAAGCAAATCTAGGAGTCTAAGATTTGTTTATTTGGCATCATAACTGTGTAAATTTCTATCCTACAACCATACCCATTTACATTTTTAGCCAGTTGAATATTGATGAACAATTGGTTGTTTCCTTTTTTTTTTCTATTGTAAACAGTGTTGGTATATTTTCTTTTGCTTTTAAAAAGTAAAGAAAGCCCTCTTCATCTAAACACATATGGAGATAAATACTCAAAATACTTAACAACTAGTAAGACAAAACTGTTGAAAAATCAGAATAGACATGGGTTATAGGGCTGGAACAGGGTCCTACAAAACTCTGCTCCTACTCTTGTGCTGGGCATTAAACCCATTATGCTTAATTATGAGGAGGTCTGGGAGTACCAAGGGAAGAGCTGGGGCAACCAAGGTGGCAGGGGCGATATCTGAGGGGCTTATACAACATATACAGTTGATCTTTGAACAGCATGGGTTTAAACTGCACAGGTCCATTGGATGGCTCAGCGGTTAGGCATCTGCCTTTGGCCCAGGGTGTAGTCCTGGAGTCCCGGGATCGAGTCCCATGTTGGGCTCCCTGCATGGAGCTTGCTTCTCTCTCTGCCTATGTTTCTGCCTCTCTCTCTCTGTGTGTCTCTCATGAATAAATAAATAAAATCTTTAAAAAAGAGAATATAGAGGTGTATGTATGTATGTGTATTTGTCTATGCGTGCACAACCATGTATGATTTAGGATTCTTTTTCCCTACTCTTTTCCTTTCTGTATTTTTCTGTGATGATTTTACATGAGGCTCAGTGGACTGAATATGTCAATTAGTGACACTGTAGTTACCTGTGAGCCAGCTGAGCCTTCAGAAAGATCACAGGTTAGTACTAATAACCAGACAAAAAAATTACATAAAACATCTTTCCAGGGATGCCTGGGTGGCTCAGCATTTGAGCGCCTGCCTTCAGCTCAGGGATGATCCTGGAGTCCCGGAATTGAGTCCCACATCAGGCTCCCTGCATGGAACCTGCGTCTCCCTCTGCCTATGTCTCTGCCTCTCTCTCATGAATAAATAAATAAAATCTTAAAAAAAAAAAGTCTTTCCAAAGAGCTTACCTTGGACTGCTCAAAGATTTGTTTCTCCCGTGTAGTTCTTTTCCAAGTCAAGAGTCTTAAAGACACCCCAATTTTATAGAAAAACAGTTTCTCATCAACATAAAATAGCATTCATTTTAGATCAAATCTGGAGGTTCCAGAACTCGAGACTTTAGTGGTCATTCAAGTGACTGAAATGCCAAAGCAGAAAATCCACAGTATGTGTAGGGCAAATTTCCCTTCTAAGGTCAGTCTAGTTTGAGTCTCGATATTGCAATGAAAGTCAAACTAAAAGAGAAAGTCAACCTTCCATTCAGACTCTCTTGACCTGGGCCTTGAGTTTGAGGTTTGTCGTTGGGAGATGGCAGGCAGAAGGTTTGTTTCTTTTATTGCCATGGAAACAGAATGGCAGCACCTCATTGGCTCAGGCACTCTTGCTCTTAAAGAGAGAAGGCTGGAGAAGCAGCCAGTTAACAAATTCTCCAAGACACAAACAAGACTAAATATGCTTAAGATATAATTTCAGAGGAAATAGAATTAAACAGCCTTCTTAAGCTTAATTGGCCTATGGTAGTAGTTGCCAGACAGGATCTGAGGAGGATTTTAAATACTTTTGTCATTTGCTTACAGAAACCTAAAACTCTGAAGTAGGCAATTTCTTCCTTGAATTTCAGGCTTTGAAATCTGTAAAAGTACAAACCTCCTATGGCAGGAATCCTTTTCGGTTGTCAGTTTGACATTTTTTTTTCCTGTTTTCCTAAGCAGGAAAGGTGCTTTTTCCTCATTCTGGAAACAGTGCTTGCTTATAATAGACCAGTGGCTTTCATTTTTATTCTACTGCAACTCACTACACATTTTATAATAAAAAGTTGTGTGAAATAATATCTTTATTGCATACTATTCTTATCTATTTTTTTTCTTCTATTTAGAATGAAAACTCGTTATAAATCCACTTGGTTGATTTCATGATCCACTGATAGGTCAAAACCCATGGTTTACAAAACAATGTTATAGATTCATCCATTCATTTAACTTCACCTTTATTACCTACTCTATGCCAGGCACTGTTGTGAGGTATGGGGATATATGTCAGTCCTGTGCTCCATAGAGCTTAGAGACTAGTGGGGAACAGACAATAAATTCAATAAAAGCACAATGAACCTTACATTGAGGGCCTCACCAGATGCAGTGGGAATGGACAAGAGGGACTTCTTATGAGTCACACACCAATTTTAATCAGAGAAGAGATTTGACTAGTTTTGAATATTAGAAAGGCCATTTTGACTGCAATGTAGAGAAACAGTTGGAGAAGCCAAGTCAGGAGGCAGGGAAACCAGTTAGGAGTCTGTGGCAGTGGTCAAATGAGACACAGTGGTGGCCTTGGCTGGGGGAGCACAGTAGAGAGAAGAGGAGAAGACACTTGGTGATTGATCAGACATCACAAATGAGAGGGAGGCAATGACGATTCATGGGTTTCTATCCCAAGCAACTGAGGATATGGCAGTGCCATTTTATTGAGATGATAAAGTCTGGAGGATAAACAGGCTCAAAGGAACAGATCATGACATCAAGGACATACTGACATAATGAGTTTGAGGTGCCAGGGAGACACCCTAGTGGTAATGTCCATTACAGAGTTTGTTCCATGATTTGGGAGTTCAAAAGAAGAGTCTGGGCTAGAAACATTTTAGGAATCATTAGGGTAGGTAATATTTAAAAGCAAGGGAATGGATGAGATCACACGGGGGGGGGAGTGTAAGAAGAGAATAGGGTCTAGAACAGAGCCCTGAGGAACACCACCAATATTTATGACAGTATTTCTTAAAGGGTGGACCATGTTATGGTTCAAATATGTACAACCATCACTTGAATGAAAATGGCTTAAATAAAAAATGTTCATTAGTTTTATAAAATACGAAGTCTGAAAGTAGTGCTACCAGATTGATGCAGACTCAGCAATGTCATTGGAGAATTGGTTTTTTTCTGTCTTTCTGTCATGCCCATTTCAGAGTGTTAACTGAGGGGAGCCTCATGGTTACACTCTGGCTGCCTTAACTCCAAGCACCATGGGCAGACCAGATGAAGACAAACTTCAAAAACTAAAAGGGAGGCAAAAAAGTTACAAAGAAAACAATGAATAGATCTGACAATCCTGTCAAATCCATCTCTGTCTAGAGACTGGATATTACTTCAGGTCTGCTTATGTGAAGTTTTATATTTAAATGCTTTCCTTTTCAAAAGGCTGTATGATTTCCCACTCATTCCCACTAACAATGTAGGAATGTTCCATTTGCTCAACACCCTTGTATACTTGCTATGGTCAGACACCTTTCTAATTTTAGACATTTTGATCAGCGTGTAGACATATTCGATTGTATGTTTTCATTTGCATTTCCCTAATGTCTTATGAGGTTGTGTGCCTCTCCATGTACTTATTTGTCATCTGAACATTTTATTTGGCAAAGTGTCTATTCCCATCCTTTGCTCAGTTTTTAAATTGGGTTTTCTGTCTTCTTATAATTAACTTGTAAAAACTTTTAATACATTCAAGATTAAAGTGTTTTGTTGTAAAAAATGCTTTCTTATGATGATTATAAAAAGTGAATTTGGGTCTTCTGTGGAGAGTGGCTAACAGCAAATATACAAAGGAAGCAGGCACAGAAGGAAGTCACTTGACTTGGCTACTAAGGCTCACCACTAATTACCACTACTTTAGGATTTTTGTTTCCTCTTTTCTTCTATTTAGACATAAATACAACTTTGCCAGACCCAAAACAGCAGAGGGGAAAGAAATGAAGGCTTTTAGGGGCTAAGTGTTAACTGCTCTTCTCTTTGATTAAGTTCAGGGAAACTTTGGCATTGTGCAGAAGGCTCTTCTCAAAGACGTGGGAAGGGGACTGATGTTAATAACATTCTCAGTAACTTTCCCCAAAACAATGTGCCTTAGTATTTGGAATGTAAGTGAAGGAGGCCAGAATACCAACAGTATAAGAAAGCAAAGGATGAATAAATAAATGAGACAAACTGTGACTTAACAATCCAATTATATCATCAAAATTAGCTTTCACACTGGGTGGGGAAATGGGCACCCCCTTGTGGCATGCTGTGGCTCTCAGGAAGTGACAAATGTGATCGGCCAGTTGAGTATTTAGGGGCTTTCCATTCGGGTAGCCCTATTTGTGGCTTCCTGAGAGTACTCCCAGTGTGGAAAAGACAGTGTTCTTCCAGGGAGTTTATCATTATCTCCAAGTTGCTCAATTTCCTTTGATCATTTCTTGTCTTTGAAGATCTCCCTTTAGGGTGCTATGCTAAGTCCCACTGATTGGTTCACTGTTCCAGAATGCCCCCAACCAGGGAGCCACAGGAATCATACGAGTACCGGCAGTGCTACTCTCGTGTCTAGAAAGTGGGGCCACTGCTTCAAAGGGTTCTGCACATCACGGGTATGCATTAAAAACTAAGTTTATTAATGAGCACATGGGCACTTAATCTGGAGCACGGCACTGGAATAGCAGGACCCATAATCCTAAACATCTGTTGTTCTCATCAGTAACATCGTTTTGGATCCACAGGAATGCTTCTTCACACCTGTTACCCTTTATCCTCAAAACAAAAGATGGCTGTGTCAAAATGCTATGAAGGTATTTGTCTTTCTCTGTCTGCCTTATTTCACTTAGTATAATATCTTCTAGGTCCATTCGTGTTGACCCAAATGGCAAGATTTCATTCTTTATTTATGGCTAAATAATTTTTCATTGCAGATACACCATATCTTCTTTCTCCTTTCACCTGTGGATGGATACTTGAGTTGCTTCCATATCTTGGGTATTGTAAGCAACATTGCAATAAACATAGGAGTGCATGAATCTTTTCAAATTAGTGTTTTCATTTTCTTTGGATAAATACCCAGTAATAGAATTACTGGATCATATGGCATTTCTATTTATTTTTTTAAATTTTATTTAAATTCAATTAATTAACATATAATGTATTATTGGTTTCAGAGGTAGAGATCAGTGATTCATCAACCTTATATAAGTCTTATTTAATACCCAGTGCTCATTACATCACGTGCCCATCACCTGGTTACCCCATCACCCCTTCTTCCCTCCAGTGACCCTCAATTTGTTTCATATGATCAAGAGTCTCTTATGGTTTGTCTCCCTTTCTGCTTTTGTCTTGTTTTACTTTTTAATGTCTTCCTCTATGATCCTCTGTTTTGTTTCTTAAATTCTATATATGAGTGAGATCATATGATTATTGTCTTTCTCTGGTTGACTTATTTCAGCATACTGTCCTCTAGTTCCATCTATCTATCTATCTATCTATCTATCTATCTATCTATCTATATATTGCTATAAACAATGGGGTTCAGGTGCCCTTTCGGATCACTACATTTGTGTCTGAAATACCTAGTAGTGCAATGGCTGGGTCATAGGGTAGCTCTCTTTTCAACTTTTTGAGAAACCGCCATACTGTTTTCCTGAGTGGCTGCATCAGCTTGCATTCTCACCAACAGTGTAAGAGGGTTCCCTTTTTTCCACATCCTTGCCAACATCTCATTTCCTGACTTTTTCATTTTGGCCATTCTGACTGGTATGAGGTGGTATCTCACCGTAGTTTTGATGTGTATTTCCCAGATGCCAAGTGATTTTGAATATTTTTTCATGTGTCTCTTGGCCATTTATATGTCTTCTTTGGAGAAATGTCTGCTCCTGTCTTCTGCCCATTTCTTGATTAGATTGTTTGTTCTTTGGGTGTTGAGTTGGTAAGTTCTTTATAGATTTTGGACACTAGCTCTTTACCTGATATATCATTTGTAAATATCTTCTCTCATTGTGTCGGTTGTCTTTTGATTTTATCTTTTGCTATGCAAAAGCTATTATCTTGATGAAGTCCCAATAGTTCATTTTTATCTTTGCTTCCTTTGCCATTGGAGACGTGTCTAGCAAGAAGTTGTTGTGGCCAAGGTCAAAGAGGTTGCTGCCTTTGTTCTCCTCTAGGATTTTGACAGATTCCTGTCCTACATTTAGGTCTTTCATCCATTTTGAGTCTATTTTTGTGTATGGGGTGAGGAAAAAGTCCATTTTCATTCTTTTGCATGTGGCTGTCCAATTTTCCTAACACCATTTGTTGAAGAGACTATCTTTTTTCCAGTGGATATTCTTTCCTGCTTTGTTGAAGATTAGTTGACCATACAGTTGAGGGTCCATTTTTGGGTTCTATATTTTGTTCTATTGATCTATGTGTTTTTGTGCTAGTACCATCCTGTCTTGATTACAGCTTTGTAATAGAGCTTGAATCCCAGAATTGTGATGCTCTCAGTTTTGATTTTCTTTTTCAACATTTCTTTGGCTATTCAGGGTCTTTTCTGGTTCCATACAAATTTTAGGATTATTTATTACAACTCTGTGAAATAAGTTGATGGTATTTTGAAGGGATTGTATTGAATGTATAGATTGCTCTAGGTAGCATAGATATTTTAACATTATTTGTTCTTCCAGCCCATGAGCATGGAATGTTTTTCCATTTCTTTGTGTCTTCCTCAATGTCTTTCATGAATATTCTATAGTTTTCTGAATACAGATCATTTGCTTCTTTAGTTAGGTTTATTCATAGGTATCTTATGATTTTTGGTGCAATTGTAAACGGGATTGACTCCCTTTAATTCATGATTTTATTTATTTGGATCTTTTCTCTTTTCTTTTTGATAAGTCTGGCCAGGGGTTTATCAATCTTATTAATTCTTTCAAAAAATCAGCTCTTAGTTTTGTTGATCTGTTATACTGTTCTTTTGGTTTCTGTTTCATTGATTTCTGCTCTAATATTTATTATTTCTCTTCTCCTGCTGGGTTTAGGCTTTATTTGCTGTCCTTTCTCCAGCTTCTTTAGGTGTAAGGTTAGGTTGTGTATTTGAGATCTTTCTTGTTTCTTGAGTTAGGCTTGTATTGATCTATATGTCCCTCTTAGGACTGCCTTTGCTGCATCCCAAAGGTTTTGAACAGTTGTTTTTTCATTTTCATTTGTTTCCATGAATTTTTTTAGTTCTTCTTTAATTTCCTGGTGGACCCATTCATTCTTTAGTAGGATGCTCTTTAGCCTCCATGTACTTGAGTTCTTTCCAAATTCCCTCTTATGACTGAGTTCTAGTTTTAAAACATTGTGGTCCAAAAATATGCAGGGAATGATACCAATCTCTTGGTATCAGTTGAGACCTTATTTGTGACCTAGTCTGTGATCTATTCTGGAGAATGTTCCATGGACACTCAAGAAGAATTTGTGTTTTGCTGCTTTAGGATGGAATGTTCTGAATATATCTGTGAAATCCATCTTGTCCAGTGTGTCATTCAAAGCTCTTGTTTCCTTGTTGATCTTCTGCTGAGATGATCTGTCCATTGCAGTGAGTGAGGTGTTGAAGTCCCCTACTATCATTGTATTATTATTTTTTTCTTTCTCTTGTATATTTTTTTATTGGAGTTTGATTTGCCAGCATAGAGTATAACACCCAGTGCTCATTCCGCCAAGTGCCCCCCTCAGTGCCCATCATCCAGTCACCCCAACCCCTCGCCCACCTCCCCTTCCACTACCCCTTGTTCGTTTCCCAGAGTTAGGAGTCTCTCATGTTCTTTCACCCTCACTGATATTTCCTGCTCATTTTTTTCCTTTCCCTTTTATTCCTTTTCACTATTTTTTATATTCCCCAAATGAGTGAGACCATATAATGTTTGTTCTTCTCCGATTGACTTACTTCACTCAGCATAAAACCCTCCAGTTCTAGCCACACATAAGCAAATGGTGGGTATTCATCCTTTCTTTTTTTTTTTGTATTCATCCTTTCTGATGGCTGAGTCATATTCCATTGTATATATAGATCACATCTTTATCCATTCATCTTTTGATGGACACCAATGCTCCTTCCACAGTTTGGCTATTGTGGACATTGCTGCTATAAACATTGGGGCGCAGGTGTCCTGCCGTTTCACTGCATCTGTATCTTTGGGGTAAATCCTCAGCAGTGCAATTGCTGGGTCATAGGGCAGGTCTATTTTTAACTCTTTGAGGAACCTCCACACAGTTTTCCAGAGTGGCTGCACCAGTTCACATTCCCACCAACAGTGCAAGAGGGTCCCCCTTTCTCCACATCCTCTGCAACATTGTTGTTTCCTGTCTTGTTAACCATTCTCAACTGGTGTGAGGTGGTATCTCATTGTGGTTTTGATTTGTATTTCCCCGATGGCAAGTGATGCAGAACGTTTTCTCATGTGCTTTTTGGCCATATGTAGGTCTTCTTTGGTGAAATTTCTGTTCATGTCTTTTGCCATTTCATGATTGGATTGTTTCTTTGCTGTTGAGTTTAATAAGTTCTTTATAGATCTTCGATACTAGCCCTTTATCTGATATTCATTTGCAAATATCTTCTCCCATTCTGTAGCTTGTCTTTTAGTTTTGTTGACTGTTTCTTTTGCTATGCAGAAGCTTTTTATACTGATTAAATCCCAATAGCTCATTTTTGCTTTTGTTTCCCTTGCCTTCGTAGATGTATCTTGCAAGAAGTTGCTGTGGCCAAGTTCAAAAAGAGTTTTGCCTGTGTTTTTTGATGGATTATTGGATTTTGATGGATTCGGGGTCTTTTCTGATTCCACACAAATCTTAAGATGATTTGTTCCAACTCTCTGAAGAAAGTCCATGGTATTTTGACAGGGATTGCATTAAATGTGTAAATTACCCTGCGTAGCATTGACATTTTCACAATATTAATTCTTCCAATCCATAAGCATGGAATATTTTTCCATCTCTTTGTGTCTTCCTCAATTTCTTTCAGAAGTGTTCTGTAGTTTTTAGGGTATAGATCCTTTACCTCTTTGGTTAGGTTTATTCTTATGTATCTTATGCTTATGGGTGCAATTGTAAATGGGATTGACTCCTTAATTTCTCTTCCTTCAGTTTCATTGTTAGTGTATAGAAATGCCACTGATTTCTGGGGGTTGATTTTGTATCCTCCCACACTGCTGAATTGCTGTATGAGTTCTAGCAATCTTGGGGTGGAGTCTTTTGGGTTTTCTATGTACAGTATCATGTCATCTGAGAAGAGGGAAAGTTTGACTTCTTCTTTGCCAATTTGAATGCCTTTTTTATTTCTGTTGCCTGATGGCTGAGGCTAGGACTTCTAGTACTATGTTGAATAGCAGTGGTGAGAGTGGGCATCCCTGTCATGTTCCTGATCTTAGGGGAAAGGCTCCCAGTGTTTTCCCCATTGAGAATGATATTTGCTGTGGGATTTCTGTAGATGGTTTTTAAGATGCTGAGGAATGTTCCCTCTATCCCTACACTTTGAAGAGTTTTGATCAGGAATGGATGCTATATTTTGTCAAATGCTTTCTCTGTATCTCTTGAGAGGATCATATGGTTCTTGTTTTTCTCTTGTTTTTTTTTTTTTTGAATTTGTAAACTTTTTTAAAAAATTTTTATTTATTTATGATAGTCACAGAGAGAGAGAGAGAGAGAGACAGAGACACAGGCAGAGGGAGAAGCAGGCTCCATGCACCAGGAGCCCAACGTGGGATTCGATCCCGGGTCTCCAGGATCGCTCCCTGGGCCAAAGGCAGGTGCTAAACCGCTGCGCCACCCAGGGATCCCTTGTTTTTCTCTTGTTGATATGATCTATCACTTTGATTGCTTTACGAGTGTTGAACCAGCCTTGCATCCCGGGGATAAATCCCACTTGGTCATGGTGAATAATCTTCTTAATGTACTATTGGATCCTATTGGCTAGTATCTTGTTGAGAATTTTTGCATCTGTGTTCATCAGGGATATTGGTCTATAATTCTCCTTTTTGGTGCGGTCTTTGTCTGGTTTTGGAATTAAGGTGATGCTGGTCTCATAAAATGAGTTTGGAAGTATTCTGTCCCTTTCTATCTTTCATAATAGCTTGAGTAGAATAGGTATTGTTTCTTCTTTAAACGTTTGCTAGAATTCCCCTGAGAAGCCATCTGGCCCTGGACTTTTGTGTCTTGGGAGGTTTTTGATGACCACTTCAATTTCCTCCCTGGTTATTGGCCTGTTCAGGTTTTCTATTTCTTCCTGTTCCAGTTTTGGTAGTTTGTGGTTTTCCAGAAATGCATCCATTTCTTCTAGATTGCTTAATTTATTGGTGTATAGCTGCTCATAATATGTTTTTTAAATTGTTTGTATTTCCTTGGTATTGGTCATGATCTCTCCTTTTTCATTCGTGATTTTATTAATTTGAGTCTTTTCTCTTGTTTTTAATAAGGCTGGCTAATGGTTTATCTATCTTATTAATTCTTTCAAAGAACCAATTCCTGGTTTTGTTGATCTGTTCTACAGTTCTTCTGGTCTCTATTTCATTGAGTTCTGCTCGAATCTCTATTAACTTTCTTCTTCTGCTTGGTGTAGGTTTTATTTGCTGTTCTTTCTCCAGTTCCTTTAGGTGTGAGGTTAGCTTGTGTATTTGAGTTTTTTCCAATTTTTTGAGGGATGCTTGTATTGCGATGCATTTCCCTCTTAGAACTGCTTTTGCTGTATCCCAAAGATTTTTTTTAAGATCTTATTTATTTATTCATGAGAGATATATATAGAGAGAGGCAGAGACAGAGGCAGAGGGAGAAGCAGGCTCCATGCAGGGAGCCCGATGTGGGACTTGATCCCGGGTCTCCAGGATCAGGCCCTGGGCTGCAGGCAGCACTAAACCACTGAGCCACCCGGGTGTCCCAATCCCAAAGATTTTGAACGGTTGTATCTTCATTCTCATTCGTTTCCATGAATCTTTTTAATTCATCTCTAATTTTGGTTGACCCTTTCATCTTTTAGCAGGTTGCTCTTTAACCTTCACGTGTTTGAGTTTCTTCCAAATTTCTTCTTGTTACTGAGTTCAAGTTTCAAAGCATTATGGTCTGAAAATATGCAGGAGACAATCCCAAACTCTTGGTATCAGTTGAAACCTGATTTGTGACCCAGTATGTGGTCTATTCTGGAGAAAGTTCCATATGCACTTGAGAAGAATGTGTATTCAGTTGCGTTCAGATGTAAAGTTCTGTAAATACCTGTGAAATCCATCTGGTCTAGTGTATCATTTAAAGCTCTTGTTTCCTTGGAGATGTTGTGTTTAGAAG
Source organism: Nyctereutes procyonoides (assembly GCF_905146905.1). Lineage (NCBI taxonomy): Eukaryota > Metazoa > Chordata > Mammalia > Carnivora > Canidae > Nyctereutes > Nyctereutes procyonoides. The sequence goes on from NW_026575132.1 coordinate 10,456,459, forward strand.
ATCTGTCATTTGCAGAAATCGCTGTGTTGAAGTCTCCCAGTATTAGTGTATTATTATCTAAGTATGTCTTTACTTTGGTTATTAAATGATTGATATATTTGGAACTCCCACATTAGGGGCATAAATATTCATGATTCTCAGGTCCTCTTGTTGGATAGATCCTTTAAGTATGATATAGTGTCCTTCTTCATCTCTTACTAGTCTTTGGGATAAACTTTAATTTATCTGATATGAGGACTGCTATCCCTGCTTTCTTTTGAGAACCGTTTGAATGGCAAATGGTTCTCCAACCTTTCATTTTCAGGCTGTAGATGTCCTTAGGTCTAAAATGAGTCTCTTGTAGACAACAAATAGATGGGTCTTGCTTTTTTATCCAGTCTGAAGTCCTATGTCTTTTGATGGGATCATTTAGCCCATTCATGTTCAGAGTTACTATTGAAAGATATGAATTTAGTGTCATCATAATACCTATTCAGTCCCTGTTTTTGTGGGCTATCTTTGGGTTTCCTCTTTCTTTTACAGAGTCCCCCTTAATATTTCTTGCAGAGCTGGTTTGGTGGTCACATATTTCAGTTTTTGCCTATCTTGGAAGCTCTTTATGTCTCCTTCTACTCTGAATGAGAGCCTTGTTGGATAAAGTATTCTTGGCTGCATGTTCTTCTCATTTAGGACCCTGAGTATATCCTGTCAGCCCTTTCTGGCCTGCCAGGTCTCTGTGGAGAGGTCTGCTGTTAATCTTTCTCCCCATATAAGTTAGGGATCTCTTGTCTCTTGCTGCTTTAAGGATTCTCTCTTTATCTTTGGAATTTGAAAGTTTCACTATTAAATGTCAAGGTGTTGAACGGCTTTTGATTGATTTTAAGGGGGGGACCTCTCTATCTCCTGGATCTGAAAGCCTCTTTCCCTCCCCAAATTGGGGAAGTTCTCATTTATGATTTGTTCAAATATGCTTTCTGGCTCTCTGTCCCTCTTGGCACACTCTGGAGCCCCAATTATATGTAGATTTTTCCTTCTGAGGCTGATATTTATTTCCCTGAACTTTTCCTCGTGGTCTCTTGTTTTTTAATTTTTTCCTCAGCTTCTTTCCTTGCCATCAACTAGTCTTCTATGTCACTCACTCTTTCTTCTACCTCACTGACCCTTGTGGTTGGACCTCCAGTTTGGATTACATCTCATTTAATTGATTTTTAATTTTGGCCTGATTAGATATAAATTCTGCAGTCATGAAGTCTCTTGAATCCTTTATGCTTTTTTCCAGAGCCACCAGTAGCTTTATAATTGTGCTTCTGAATTGGCTTTCTGACATCGAATTGTAATCCAAATTCTGTAACTCTGTGGCAGAGAGTACTGTTTCTGATTCTTTCTTTTGTGGTGAGTTCTTCTTTCTAGTCATTTTGCTCAGCTTAGAGTGGCTATATGAGTGGCCTGTGTCAAGAACATCAGCCACGATCTAGATGATTCTGCCAAGGTCAGAGACCAGAAATTGAAAACAAAGATCAGAACGAAATAAAACAAAAGGACAACTAAAGTGAAAAACAAATTTTAAAACAAAGTAGTAAAAAATAAAAGGCCAGGAATCCTAAGGAAGGGAAAAAGAAAAAAAGAAAGAAAGAAAAGAAAAAAAAAAGAAAGAGAAAAAAAGGAGAAGAAAAAAAACAGGGTGTATTGGGAGATGGTGGTGGTGATGAAGTTGTAGTGGAGGAGAATGTAGTCTACCTGAGGGGTCCTAGAGGGTGATCCTCTTGTTTCTGAGTATAGTAACTTCTGTATGTTAGAAGGTGCTCAGTCCCAAATTTATATAAACCAGAAATACTTGTAGAGGGCCCCAACATTGATCACCAAAATATAAATGGGATGAAAGAGGGGGGCAGAATGGGAATGAGGAATCTCACAGAATGAACCAGCACGATATACCACTTGGTTCTGGGTGTATACTGGTCATGTTTTAGAAGGTATTAACTTCCGCCATTGTAGAACAAAATGAGGCAGAGAAAACAAAAAACAAAAACAACATATCTTGTATATCTCCCAAAATTAAGTTGAGTATGTTGGAGGGAATCTAGAAGTAGAAGATATATCTAGGACCTGTAATTGTAGAAATATGAAAGTCAAAAAGGAAGAATCTTAAACATGAAGAGGTGGTAAAATATTGTAGTTAGGGTGGGAAAAGAGAAAAACAATTGGAAATTTACAGTCTTACAAAATGAGTTGTACTGGAAAAAGGAAGGGGGAAAAAAGGAAGAGTACCCTTTGGTTCTATATACTGTAAATCCCTCGACTTCCCTGGAGCTTCCCAGCACTGCTCGATCAAGAACTTGCTCTTCCTCTGTCCTTCCAGCTGGTCTTCTGGGGGAGGGGCCTGCTGTGCTGACTCTCAGGTGTGTGCACCTGGGGGAGCTGCCTCACCCCTGCCGGGTGCCGGGCTCAGTAGGAGCTGTTGACCCTGTGAGGCCTCTGTCCCCTAGCGGCCCTGCCCCTCCCAGGCACAAGGTGACACCAGGAGGAACAACACTGACGGCGACCGGGTCTCCAGCTCTGGGGTCAGCTCCCCCAGTAAGTACAGCAGTTTCACAGTCCTCACTGGTCTGGATGTTCCAGGGGTGAGGGAGCTGACCTGCACAGCTTGGAGGTACCCCAGCAGGAGCGTCCCCACTGTCCTGTGACCTCCCCGCCTCCGCCTGTCCCGGGGGGGAGCGCAGGATCCTGGGCTGTGTCCCCCGGCACTCTGGGCTCCAGGGCCTGTGCTGCTGGAATCCGCTGCTGGGGCCTAGACTCCCAAAGGCCACAGGGTGCAGCCCCGTCCACCGGGATCCTGCCCCGTCCCCCCGCCCGGACTCGCTCCAGCCCTTTACTGAGCTCGGCCCACAGTCTGCAGCGCTCTCCCCCGGGCGCACCTCCTCTGTTAGTGACCCCGGGAACCTGGAGGCCCCACTGCAGTCCTGCCCGGTTTCTCTGCTAAGCGCCTTTCTGTCTGGGAAGAATCCGGGGGAGAGTTAAAGTTCCTACTTCTCCAGGGCTGGGCTTTTCTGTCTAGAGGCTTCCGCGCCCCCTTTGCCCGGCTCCTCATGGAGGGCCCCTCCCCCACTGGATTCTTTTTAATTTTTTTCCCGCCTTCCTACCTTGTTAGAAGCGAAAACCCTTCTCTGTAGCCTCTGGCTGTTCTCTCTTTAAATCTCAGGTGGGATTCATAGGTTTTCAGGATGGTTTGAAAGTTATCTAGGTAAGTTGGTGGGGCCGGGTGAGGTGAGGCCCCTACTCCCCCCTCAGCTTGCCCTACCCCTGGCTTTTTATCAGTGTGTTTCTTTACTTTTGTTATTAGTTGTTTTGTATAACTGGCTGTTTCCCGTGTTAGGGGCATAAGTATTTACTATTGTTAGATCTCCTTGTTGGATAGACTTTTTAATTATGATATAGTATTTTTCCATATCTCTCTTTTTTCCCCCTTTTTTTCCCCTTATCTCTTATTACAGCCTTTGTTATAAAATCTAACTTGTCTGGTATTAGGATTGCCATCCCAGTTTTTTTTTTTTTTAAGACTTTATTTACTCATGAGAGACACAGAGAGAGAGAGAGCCAGAGACATAGGCAGACTCCATGCAGGGAGCCTGATGTGGGACTCCAGGATCACACCCTGAGCTGAAGGCAGACGCTCAATTGCTGAGCCACACAGGCATCCCAGCTTTCTTTTGATATCCAGTAGCATGATAAATGGTTTTCCACCCTCTCACTTTAAATCTGTGTCTTTGGCTCTAAAATGAGTCTCTTGCTGACAGCATATCAATGGGTCTTGCTTTTTTATCCGATCTGATACCCTGTGTCTTTTACCTGGGGCATTTAGCACATTTACATTCAGAGTAACTGTTGAAAGATATAAATTTAATGCCATTGTATTACCTGTAGAGTCACTGTTTCTATATATTGTTTTTATCCTTTCTGATTTATGTTACTTTTAGGCTCTCTCTTTGCTTAAAGGACCCCTTTTAATATTTACTGTAGGGCTGATTTGGTAATCACAAAGTCTTTTAGTTTGTTTTTCCTGAAGCTTTTTATCTCTTATTTTGAATGGCATCCTAGCTGGATAAAGTATTCTTGGCTGCATGTTTTTCTCATTTAGCACCCTGAATATATCATGCCAGTCTTTTATGACTTGCCAGATCTCTGTGGATAGGTCTGCTGCCAGTCTAATGTTTCTACCCTTATAAGTTATGGACTTCTTTTTTTTTAATTTTTTTTTTTTTTAATTTATGATAGTCACACACAGAGAGAGAGAGAGGCAGAGACACAGGCAGAGGGAGAAGCAGGCTCCATGCATCGGGAGCCCGACGTGGGATTCGATCCCGGGTCGCCAGGATCGCGTCCTGGGCCAAAGGCAGGCGCTAAACCGCTGCGCCACCCAGGGATCCCCAAGGTTATGGACTTCTTGTCCTGAGCTGATTTCAGGATTTTCTTTTTGTGATTTGGAAATTCCACTATTATATGTCAGGATGTTGACCTATTTTTATTGATTTTGAGGGTTCTCTGTGCCTCCTGGACTTGGATGCCTTTTCCTTCCACAGATTAGAGAAGTTTTCCACCATAATTTGCTCCAGTAAACCTTCTGCCCCCCTACTTTCCTCTCCTTCTGGGATCCAAATTATTTTAATATTGTTTCACTTTATTATATCACTTACCTCCTGAATTCTCCCCTCATGATCCAGTAGCTGTTTTTCTTTTTCTCAGCTTTTTTATGCTCCATCATTTTGTTTTCTATGTCACTATTTCTCTCTTCTGCCTCATTTATCCTAGCAGTTAGAGCCTCCATTTTTTATTGCATCTCATTAATGGCCTTTTTGATTTTGACTTCATTAGATTTTAGTTCTTTTATTTCTCTAGAAAGAAATTCTCTAGTGTCTTCTATGCTTTTTTTAAACCCAGCTAGTACCTTTATAATCATTATTCTGAACTCTATTACCAACATCTTACTTATGTTCATACTGATTAGGTTCCTGGCAGTCAGTACTGCCTCTTGTTCTCTTTTTTGAGGTGAATTTTTCCATCTTGTCATTTTGTCCAGAGAAGAATAGATAAATGAGAGAACAAAATACTAAGATAGCAACAACTCCAGAGAAATATACACTGAACAAATCAGAAGAGACCCAAAACTGAAAAAAAAAAGCAATATAATCAGACAGGTGAACAGAATAGAGCAATACACTGGATCTGTGTGTATTTTGGTGTGTTTGTTAGAAAACTAGATCCAAAAATTGTAACGAAAGAAAAACTTATATATTTACAAAAAAATTTAAATACAATGAATAACATTAAATACAATGAAAGGATAGAATGTAACTGTAAAAATTAAAATAAAAAGACAAAAAAGGGAATATAAATGGACAGATGAACAGAGCAATACATTATATCCTGAGTGTATTTTGGTAGGATAGTTAGAAGAAACTACATCTCAAAATTGTAAAGAAAGAAAAACATATATATACAAAAATAAAATCAAATACATTAAAAGGTTAGAATGTAACTGTAAAGATGAAAATTAAAAAAGACTTTACCAGGGACACCTAGGTGGCTCAGCAGCTGAGTGTCTGCCTTTGGCTCAGGGCATGATCCTGGGATCTGGGATCGAGTCCTGCGTTGGGCTCCTTGCGGGAAGCCTAATTCTCCCTCTGCCTGTGTCTCTGCCTCTCTCTCTCTGTGTCTCTCATGAATAAATAAATAAAATCTTTAAAAAAGGACTTTAACAAAACAGAAAAAATAATAACAAAAAGAAGAAAAAAGTGAACATAAACAGACAGGTGAGAACAGAGCCATACACTAGATTCCAGGTGTATTTTGGTATGTTAGAAGAAACTGCAACCCAAATGTGTAATGAAAAAAAATATATATATATACACACAAAAATAAAATTAAATACAATGAAAGGATACAATATAAGTGTAAAACTGAAAATTTAAAAAGATTTTTAAATAGAGTTGGCAAAATAAGAAATTGGTTGAAAAAGGAAAGAGAGGGATAGCTGGGTGGCTCAGCAGTTGAGTGTCTGCCTTTGGCTCAGGGCCTGATCTTGGAGTCCCAGGACCGAGTTCCACATCAGGCTCCCTGCATGGAGCCTGCTTCTCCCTCTGCTTATGTCTCTGCCTCTCTCTGTGTCTCTCATGAATGAATAAATAAAATATTTGAAAGAAAAAAGAAAAAGGAAAGAGAAAACAATTAAAATTGAAAGACTAAAGAATTGTAGGGAATGAAACATGAATTCTATATGCTGTATTCCCCTGGTGCTCCAGTTTTGCAGTTGTCAATGTTTGGTAGAGTTGATCTTGGCTGGATCTCCTTGCAGATCTTCTGGGGGAGGGCCTGCTGCATTGATTCTCAAGTGTCTTTGCCCTGGGTGGAATTCCACTGCCTATGCCAGGGGGCCAGGCTGAGTCATCTCCATATTGCTCTATGTGGCTTTTGTCCTCTGAAAGTCATCTGCTGTATATTGTTCTATGTGGCTTTTGTCCTCTGAAGGCTTTCCTCGCCACTTTAGAAGATGTGAAATGGTGGCCTCCCAATCTCTAGCCCTGGAGCTGAAAGTTTGGGCCCCACTCCTCAGTGTGCCCTCAGGGAAAGGCAGTCAATCCCTCCTGTCACCCTGGTCCCCAACCACACTCCATGCTCACCCAGCCTGTGACTGAGCATTTTTATCTCAGGCATACGACCCCTTTTCGAGTCCCCAAACGCTGCAGACTCCTGTGATATGCTCAGGAGTGCTGAGCATATCAGTGCTCCTCCCAGGGGAGGAAGGGGGGTCTCGCTGGCTCTGCCATTTGCTGGGCCCCTGCTTAGAGAGCAGTGATGTCAACTGTGCGACGGGTCACAGCTTATGGCAACCCTGAAATGAGAGCCCAGTCTTGGGCTCGCTGATTGCAGCTGGCTTCGCCACTCAGACGCCTGGGAACTCTGCTGCCCTCAGGCACCCCCTGGTTTTCCTGAGACTCCGAGAATCCGGAGACCATACCGTCTCACCTAGGTTTCTGTCCTGCTTTGCCACCTAAATGCCATTCAGGGAAGGAGTCCCTCATGGGAGCAGACTTCTAAAAGTCCTGATTTTGCCCTCTGTTGCTCTATCACTTACTGGGAGCCAGCTGCTGAAGGCTCCGTCCTCCTGTAGTTTATCTTCCCATTATTGCCTCAGATACACTTCTCCACAGCTCCTATTTTGCAAAAAGGGGTCGCTTTTCTATTTGTCTGTGTCTCTCATGAATGAATAAATAAAATATTTGAAGTCTTTTCTACTTGTAGAGTTACAGCTATTCTTTCCTTAGATCTCTGGTTGAGTCTACAGGTGTTCTGAATGATTTAATAGCTATCTAGCTGAATTCCCGGGACCAACAAAACGAAGGTCTCCTACTCCCCCACCATCTTGGACTCTCTCCAGCATTTCTATTTTTAATTTGTTGACGAGCCTCTATACTGTTTTCCACAGTGGTTGTACCAATTTATATTCCAACCCACAAGAGGATTCCTTTTACTCCCCATCCTTGCCAGGACTTATTGTCTTTTTGATAATAGCCATTCTGACAAGTGTGAGGTGATATCTCATTGTGATTTGCATTTCCTCTGAAATTGCATTGCATGGAGCGAAATAGTGGGAGAGGGGCCGAGGGAATATCATGTGGAATCTCAAGCAGGCCTAAGCATGGGACTCTATGCCTGAGCAGGGGTAGGGGACTCAGTCTTATGACCCTGAGATCATGACTTGAGTGGAAATCAGGAGTCATACACTTAACCTACTGAGCCCAGGCGCCCCCTAATGTTTCAATTTGTAATTCCATGGATACTTTCCTTTGATTAGTGATGCTGAGAATCTTTTCAGAGTAAGAAAAATGCTAGATGATTTCACTTATATGTGGAATCCAAATAAACAAAACATACAGAAACAGAAACAGACTCATAAATACAGAGAACAAACTGGTGTTCGCCAGATGGGTGGAGAGAGGATATGAGCGAAATAGAGGAGGGGGATTAAGAGGTACAAACTTCCAGTAATTAAACAAGTCATGGGGATATAAAGTACAGCATAGGAAATATAGCCAGTAATATTGTGATAGCATTGCATGGTAACAGATGGTGACTAGATTTCTGGTGAGCACTGTGTAATGTATAGAATTGTGGAACCACTATATTGTATATCTGAAACTAATATAACATTGTATGTCAGCTATAGCTCAATAATACATTTTTTTTTTTTTTAATGCTAGGAATGCTTCTGGGTTGTGCTGCTGCTAAGGTCTGAGACTGAAACTGTTTTAGAATTCAGGAGGAATGAGGGAAGCCTCAGTGGGTTAGAACAAAGGTAACTCGTGGAAAGCTCTCAACATGGATGCAGATTCATACATAATGAAATACTGTTTTCCAGTGGTGCTAAGCATCCATTTTTCTGCTTCTTCTAATGTTTTAATTTTTTTATTTTAAGATTTTTAATTTATTTTTTAGAGAGAAAGAGAGAGAGGGCTTGAGTGGGGGAGGGAGCAGAGGGAATGTCATGTGGAATCTCAAGCAGACCTGAGCTGGGCATAGAGTCCTATGGGGGACTCAGTCTTATGACCCTGAGATCATGACTTGAGTGGAAATCAGGAGTCACACACTTAACCTACTGAGCCACCCAGGCGCCCCCTAATGTTTCAATTTGTAATTCCATGGGTACTTATATATTGGAGTGGCACTTGCAACACCTGCAATTTGTGGCTGAAGAATATTTTGCAATATGAATCCTGATTACCTTAAAATTTTTACATATGTATGTTTAGATCTAGATGGAACATGAATGAAACATTGTGTTAATTCTTCACATTATTGTACAGAACTGTGTGGATCTAGAGATTCCCTTGAAAGACGTTTGAAATAGCTTTTTAAGTGGTAGTAAATAATGCAAAATTAAAATATTTTGTAAAATTTTCTGGCCCTTTGCTGTAATGTTTATTTATTTATTTTTATTTATTTATGATAGTTACACACACAGAGAGAGAGAGAGAGGCAGAGACACAGGCAGAGGGAGAAGCAGGCTCCATGCACCGGGAGCCCGATGTGGGATTCGATCCGGGGTCTCCTGGATCGCGCCCTGGGCCAAAGGCAGGCGCCAAACCGCTGCGCCACCCAGGGATCCCTCTAATTATTATTTCTAAGGAGATCTATTGGCTTCATAAAGTCAACCTTAATTCCTTACAACTGTCTCGTTATATAAGTCTATGGATGTCTCTCTCAAATATGACAGTTCAGTCAAAACCTTGGTAATATAACCAATGTTTCCAATGGTGTCTTGTTACAAGAATAGATTCTCATTGAACTTATGCAAATAATTTTAATTGCTATTGAACAAAGACTACTCATTGAGAATTTCTGAATTTCAGAGGGTTCAGGTACTCATTTGTTTCAATCTTAGTTTATCCTAACCACAAATAAAATTCTTTTCTAGAGCTTTCCCTTTACAGAGCTACAACTTTCTTTTGCATTCAGATTTTGCTGTAAGTCTTTTCTGTCCACATACGTAGTCTCATTTTGGAACAAAATTACTTTCTTTTCCCCTCAACAAAAATGTATTCGCTTTCCTTATACCTTTTTGTTTCTTAAAGAGTTTATTTATTTATTTGATAGAGAATGAGAGTGAAAAAGTGAGAGCACAAACAGGTGTAGCACTAGGCAGAGGGAGAGAGAGAAGCAGGCTCCCTACTGAACAGAGAGCCTGATGTGGGGTTTGATCCCAGAATCCTGGGATCATGACCTGAGCCAAAGGCAGATCTTAACTGACTAACCCACCCAGGTGCCCCTCCTTATACTTTTCTTTTATGCCTCCTATTTTCCAACAGAATTGCTTTCCTTATTGTTTTTTTTTTATAAATTAATTTTTATTGGTGTTCAATTTACCAACATACAGAATAACACCCAGTGCTCATCCCGTCAAGTGTACCCCTCAGTGCCCATCACCCATTCACCCCCACCCCCCACCCTCCTCCCCCTCCACCACCCCTAGTTCATTTCCCAGAGTTAGAAGTCTTTATGTTCTGTCTCCCTTTCTGATATTTCTCACACATTTCTTCTCCCTTCCCTTATATTCCCTTTCGCTATTATTCATATTCCCCAAATGAATGAGAACATACACTGTTTGTCCTTCTCCGGTTACTGTGGCCAAGTTCAAAAAGGGTGTTGCCTGAGTTCTCCTCTGGGATTTTGATGGAATCTTGTCTCACATTTAGATCTTTCATCTATTTTGAGTTTATCTTTGTGTATGGTGCAAGAGAGTGGTCCAGTTTCATTCTTCTGCATGTGGATGTCCAATTTTCCCAGCACCATTTATTGAAGAGACTGTCTTTCTTCCAGTGGATCGTCTTTCCTCCTTTATCGTATATTAGTTGACCATAAAGTTCAGGGTCCACTTCTGGGTTCTCTGTTCTGTTCCATTGATCTATATGTCTGTTTTTGTGCCAGTACCACACTGTCTTGATGAACACAGCTTTGTAGTACAACCTGAAATCTGGCATTGTGATGCCCCCAGATATGTTTTCTTTTTTAAAATTCCCCTGGCTGTTTGGGGTCTTTTCTGATTCCACACAAATCTTAAAATAATTTGTTCTAAGTCTCTGAAGAAAGTCCATGGTATTTTGATAGGGATTGCATTATACGTGTAAATTGCCCTGGGTAACATTGACATTTTCACAATATTAATTCTGCCAATCCATGAGCATGGAATATTTTTCCATCTCTTTGTGTCTTCCTCAATTTCTTTCAGAAGTGTTCTGTAGTTTTTAGGGTATATTTTGAGAACCATTTGAATGGTAAATGGTTCTCCAACCTTTTATTTTCAGGTTGTAGGTGTCCTTCTGTCTAAAATGAGTCTCTTGTAGACAGCAAATAGATGGGTCCTGTTTTTTTATCCAGTCTGAAACTCTGCGCCTTTTGATGGGGTCATTAAGCCCATTCACGTTCAGAGTTACTTGAACTTCTTCTTAAAGGGGAGTTTTAAGAGTCCCCCTTAAAATTTCTTGCAGAGCTGGTTTGGAGGTCACATATTCTTTCAGTTCCTGCCTGTCTTGGAAGCTCTTTATCTCTCCTTCCATTTTGAATGAGAGCCTTGCTGGATAAAGTATTCTTGGTTGCATGTTCTTCTCATTTAGGACCCTGAATACATCCTGCCAGCCCTTTCTGGCCTGCCACGTCTCTGTGGAGAGGTCTGCTGTTACCCTAATATTCCTCCCCATGAAAGTCAGGGACTTCTTGTCTCTTGCTGCTTTAAGGATCTTCTCTTTATCTTTGGAATTTGCAAGCTTCACTATTAAATGTCGAGGTGTTGAACGGTTTTTTATTGATTTTAGGGGGGGATCTCTCTATTTCCTGGATCTGAATGCCTGTTTCCCTTCCCAGATTGGGAAAGTTTTCAGCTAGGATTTGTTCAAATACATATTCTGGCCCTCTGTCCCTTTCGGCGCCCTCGGGAACCCCAATTAAACGTAGGTTTTTCTTCCTCAGACTGTCATTTATTTGCCTTAATCTGTCTTCATGGTCCCTTAATTGATTGTCTCTTTTTTCCTCAGTTTCCCTCTTTGCCATTAACTTGTCTTCTATGTCACTCACTCGTTCTTCCACCTCGTTAACCCTCGTCGTTAGGACTTCTTGTTTGGTTTGCATCTCATTCAATTGATTTTTAATTTCTGCCTGATTGGATCTAAATTCTGCAGTCATGAAGTCTCGTGAGTCCTTAATGCTTTTTTCTAGAGCCACCAGTAGCTGTAGAATAGTGCTTCTGAATTGGCTTTCTGACATTGAAGTGTAATCCAGATTTTGTAACTCTGTGGGAGAGAGGGCTGTTTCTGATTCTTTCTTTTGAGGTGAGGTTTTCCTTCTAGTCATTTTGCTCAGTGCAGAGTGGTCAAAAACAAGTTGTATTGGAACACGGGGGAGTATCACTGGTCCGTCCAGCTGGTCTTCTGGGGGAGGGGCCTGCTGTGCTGATTTTCAGGTGTTAGCACTTGGGGGAGCTGCTCTGCCCCTGCCTGCTGCAGGGCTCAGCGGGGGTTGTTTACCCCGTGGGGCCCCAGGAGGAACAGCAGCAGTTGCTATGGCAACTCTGGAAGCCTGGATTCAGCCTCCGCAGGAACTACGGGGCTCCGGGCTCTCGGTTCTCCGTCTGCAGGGCCTGGAGGCTCCGGGGCGGGGCCGCTGATCTGCTCAGCTCGGGGCAGGAGCGTCCTCGCTGTCCTGGGCCCTCCCGGCCTCTGCCTGTCCCGGGGGAGGCCGGATCCTGGGCTGTGTCCCGGCGCCCTGTGCTCCGGGGCCTGCGCTGTGGGATTCGCGCTCCCGCCCCGCAGCCCCCTCCCTGGAGCCGCTCCCGAGCCCCTCCGAGCTGCTCTGGTCGGTCCCTCCGTGCGCGCTGCAGCCCTTAGGGAGCTCGGGCACTCTCCTGCGCTCGCAGGTGTCTGTTAGTGTCCCAGGGAGCCCGAGGGCATCCCCGCCCTCCTGGGTCCTGCTCCAACTCCCTGCGAGCCCCTTTCCGCCCGGGAAGGTTGGTGCAGCTCCTGCTCCTCCGGGACGGGGCTCTCCTGTCCTGGGGACACTCGCCCCGGCCTCAGCCCGGCTCCTCGCGGGGCCCCTCCCCCTCGGAGGCCTTTTGTTCCTTTATCTCTTTTTCCCCGTCTTCCTACCTTGATAGAAGCGCGGACTCTTCTCACTGTAGCGTTCCAGCTGGTCTCTCTTTACATCTCAGGCCGAATTCGTAGATTTTCAGGATGGTTTGAAGGTTATCTAGGTAATTTGGTGGGGACAGGTGATTTGGGGACCCTGCTCTTCCGCCATCTTGCCCCTCCTTTTCCTTATTGTTTCCATCAGTCTTAATTACAAATAGCAAAATTTTAACTCCTAGAACCTTTATTTCCAGTGAAAACTAAGTAGTAACTAAGTAGTTGTGAACTACTATTACAAAATTCTTTAGATTGGCAAATTTATGAATACATTTAATAATTTTTAAGAACATTAAGTTTTCATAGTACAATCTTTCAACGAGGCACAAAGCATGTTTTCAAATAGACCCAAGTATTTTTAGTTTCTCTGCAATAAGAAGTCAAAAGCAGACAAGCCGGGGATCCCTGGGTGGCTCAGTGGTTTAGTGCCTGCCTTTGGCCCAGGGCGTGACCCTGGGGTCTCGGGATTGAGTCCCACATCGGCTTCCTGCATGGAGCCAGCTTCTCCCTCTGCCTGTGTCTCTGCCTCTCTGTCTCTCATGAATAAAATCTTAAAAAAAAGAAATTCTCATAATCCTCCCATGTTGAGTATCATTAAAAAAAAAAAGGCAGACAAGCCTATGTTCATTAATCAATGCTTTAGGATTTCATCTTATTTGGAAATGACTTAGATACCCAATGAATTCAATCCAACTTATCATTTAACTCAGCAAAACCTCAAAGTTTCAGACTTGATAGCTATCTGCAGGGTCAGATGGCCATGAAACCTAGCAAGATACATTCTACAGTTTTTGAAGAGGTCAAGATTTGGGGACAATGCCATGAAGCCTTGCACATATGGGACTCCAGACCATTTGGAGGAATTCTGGCAATAGAGGTCAAGCTGGAAAATAGTAAGAAAGGCTTCCATGAAAGGGCCATATCTCTTGATCTGGGGACTTTGTACTGAAGCCAGGAAACATTACATTAAAAAAGAGACATTTTTCTCAGGACTTGGGCATCACATTTGTTCCATTTTAAAAAGAATATAGTCCAGGCAGTCCCAGTGGTGCAGCGGTTTGGCACTGCCTGCAGCCTGGAGTGTGATCCTGGAGACCAGGGATCGAGTCCCACATCGGGCTCCCTGCATGGAACCTGCTTCTCCCTCTGCCTGTGTCTCTACCTCTCTTTCCCTCTCCTCTGTGTTTCTATGAATAAATAAATAAAATCTTAAAAAAAAAGAATATAGTCCAAGGATGAGTCCAAAGGAATAGAGGGGGTTTGTCCCATAGAGGGGAAGATGGGCTGCTGATTCCCAAAGGGGCATCCCACTAAAGGGAATGGAGCTTCGACTTGTGGTTGCAATTTTGGTCAGGGTGTCCCACCTGAAAAAGGACTAGAGTTCATATGGGGTGACTGACTCTACTGGAGCATCCCACCAAGGAGAGGGTTGCAGCAAATGGCAATAGCAATCCCTGCTGGGTATCCTCTCAACAGGGAAAGCTGGACACTAGGTGGCCAGACTGGGTCAGAAAAAAGGAGGGGGAAGGATGCACCACTCAGAGGCATAGGAAGGTGTTTTGCCTGTAGATCAAGATGGCAGTTGGATCCATGGGAACAAAGGAAAAGGGGAGGGAGGGAGTTCCAAAAGCAGCACATTGGGAATGTAGACCTCAGAGGAGATGGAGTGGGAGAGGAGGGGAAAGGGATCCTTTGTCCTCAGAGGTACCAGCATCCAGCCTGTTCACCTTTAGAGCTTTAGACCACATCAGAGAGTTGCCCCGGCTAGAGATGGCCAGTTGTCCGAGGAGCCCTAGGGTTAAGAGCTGAAAAGAGAAGAGGGAGGGAAGGGTCCCTTTGAAGGGCAAGAAGGAAAAAATCCCTTACTCTTTCAGACAAGAGCAGTTCAGTCCGTTTTTCCTGGGGCTTTGGATCCTGTTTCCCCAAATACTACAGTCAGTCTCCTGAGGGAAAGTCCCAAGAAATTCCTGGAGAATTTGGGAAGAGTCCCAGGCCAGCATAAGTCCCCATATAGGACACCAAATGCAGGGCACTCCAATTCGGTAAGGGTCAGCGGTATGGGTGGTGAAAGAATTCATCAACGCTGAACAAAAGAGATAGAAGTTTACTGAATACACCACAAGGCTGTGGCAGGCAGGACAGCAAAGGGGAGACTGCCAAAAATCATAATTTATAGGGGAAAAAATGCTTCACATTTTCTCCGTCTTTTCAAATTAAAGCTCTGCAATGACTTTTTTGTTGCTCTTATTTTACTAAGGAGACAATATGGCGAATATAGACAACTTCATTTATTCTGTTTTTAAAAAATATCTCAGAAAATACAATAAGATCTCTTTAGTACTGTTGGTTTGTTTTGTATTGGTTTGGCAAGTAAAGGTTGTTTTCTCTACCAAAACCAGCATAATGGAAAGGAAAGACTCAATGCAGGATAAGCTATGAAAAGAACTGGGACAAAAACACAGAAAGGCAAATAAACACTTAAGAAGATATCATGTTTATTATCTGATTTACATTTGACAAAGCAAAGGGAGGTGCACGGAAAGCTGTTTGACAAAGCCGAGCCCTAGATACCACACAACAGTATTTCCCTGGCTGCACCAGAGGCCCCTGAAACACCACTCCTGGGCAGCCGTGCTCTGCAGTGAAACCACCTGGTTGTAGACACGGTGGGGTCCACACTGCACTGGATACAGGCCTGGGGGCATCTGACATCAAAGCAGTGGACCATTAAGCACTTGAGAGCTCTAGTTCCAGATGTCAAAAGTCAGTGTTAGTAACCAACGAGTACTAATTATGTACTAGAATGGTCAGAAAAAAATAACAGACTTTGAATACTGTATAAAATAACCCTTTAAAGAGAATCAGCTCTTGTCGTGAGCTGTCTCTTTATTTCCTCCCTTTGCCAAACTCTGTTCATTCATGTCAAATCAAGGACATAAAGTATAAAACTTTTTAAAAAACTACTTAACGATGGTCATGAAATTCTCCCTAAGACCCATGCCTAAGGCTATTTACATAAGATTTGGGATCATCATAATTCAGGAAAACTTTTCATTCTGAGCTCACAAAGGTATCCCTCCTATAGATAGTAGGATACTCAGAAATACCTGAGGTATAATCACTGAGAACCCTCCTGAAGGAGAAAAAAAAAGATTGGAGTTTCCCATACTGGCATAAAAGTACATACACAGTTGATACTGAAGAATTAAAATGCGACAGGACTAAAAAGTATAACAGATAAACGGAGGAGAAACTTACTACGAAGCTTCAGGTCTTCTCACTATACTTTGCACAGCTTTGTTAGAATAGAGATTCTCAGGCTGTACCAAAAATGATTTTAGGTGGCATCTTTAAAAATAGCAAAACCCAATTTCAAAACGGATTCATTTCTAGAGACAAGAATACACCAGTATACAATCATTATGTTTGTGGTGGAATAGTAACATCAATTTAATTTTCAAAAACTTAAGTCTGGTTTTCTTTAATTAGATGTGCTTATTTGGCTGTGAATATGCCTTCACCCTGCTTCCAAAATGATCACTTTAGCATCAGTTATTTTAAAAAGTATACTAATTGTATGGAACACTCCAAAATCTAGCTTAGTTCATAGCTATTTATATAAGATACACAAATCTGATAATTTAACACTTTGTACTACACTCTCTGGCCTTGTATTTTCCTACTTCTTGATGTTTCTTGGAAACTGGCAACAGGAAGATTACCTTCTTAGAGAATAAATAAAAAGCTTTAAGAATCGGCTAAAATAAGCACCCCAGAGTTACTTAAGAAAGTAGAAACTCAGATACCATTTTTTAAAAAGTGAGTTGGGAATATTCTGGAAATTTCAACATCTTTAAACAAAGAATTCTTCTGATTAGTGCCTACCACATTCAGGGACACTTACATTCACTTATGGACCTGCTGGAATCCTTTCTGAACATGTTATGTGTGAGGTCCACTGACTTCAGCATGACTGACAGAAGGGGAGAAGACACTATCACTTTTTTTGTTTTTAAGAAATTAGAAAAGTTTTATTAAGGTTCTAAAAAGCATGGTATACTCACACATTCTTACTACTGCATGCATGTTGGTTTTTCTACCTTTTGACACATAGCTCTTCGTATAGGAGAGGCACCGTAGAGGGGAAAGGAAGGACCCTCTTCAGCCATCAGAACAGGTACATCAATGGGAATCAAAGGAGCAAGACTCTTATCAAGAATTCTTCAGAAAATTGCCTTTCAGTTAAGTCAGAAGAAAGGAGCAAAACACTTGAAAATTAAGCTCCAAAAAGATCATGTAATATGCCTCCCATTAAAAAAAAAAAAGTAAAAAAAAAAAAAGTAATTATCTTCCTCCCTCATCTCTTCTCCATCATCCCTTTCATATACTGGCATTTTTTTCTGAACTGTCCTGTGTAGAGAAAGCCATGTCATTTCATGAAGAACAGACCTTGTTCAGCAACACTTGGCAGAACAGATCTGTTTCCTCCCAATTCACAGCCTTGCGTCACACTGCTGAATGCTGAAACCTAATCCATGAGTTTCACTTTGCCATTTCACAGAATTTGTAAAAAAAAAAAAAAAAAAAAAAAGGAATCCCAGGAAAAAAGCAAAAGCTTTGACTTTCCCATTTTCCCATCAAAAAGTTCATTCTCTAATTCTGTATACATCAAGAAAAAGGCAGTGACATTTAAAAAAACCACAAACTCAAAGCAAGCACCTGGGTTTTACTTTAGCTTATAATAATTTAATAAGCCTGAGAATTTTTGTGCAAATACATGTCATCTTCAATGAAAAATATGCATAGCACTTTGGAAAAAGTTTAGTTGCAACTAACTTTCCTTACAAAACAACATACAGACATAAATACACAACATTCCCTAATTCCTACTGATTGCACTTCTGGTTTAACCCCTTCCAGCCTCCAAGGAAATTTGAAAGACAAGTAATTGTGTTCATAAGCCTTGGCCACTATACTTATCTAAAAGATATATTCTGAAAACAAGTTTCCTTGGTTCCAACCTACCCATATTTTCCTTCTTAAAGTAAATCCTTCCTACCCGACCCCCTGCCTCCAATTCATGTTGTATTTTTTTGGAGGTATTGTATAAAAATACAAATTTAAAAATGAACTTTTATTAATCACAAATACAAAAGGAATTTGGGTGGTGTCTGGGCCCCTACTGGCTCAAAGGCTTGAAAACAGAAAACAAAAAGGGAGTTTCCACTATTTTGATTTTATGAAAAAGATAAAATTCCTTATTTGCTAATGCTGTGTACATACCATTTGATGGATATGTAATTTAAACAGACATTATTAAAAAAAATAAACAGACATTATTATCAGGGTAAAACATAAAAACTATCTCATTTGTCTCAGTAACAGACTGGGCTTAGCCCAGCAGCTCTGCTTTTTATAGGCAATGGTCAAAGCTGCTCTCTTTCTCTTCCCATCCCCTAACCTGGGTTCTTCCTGCTTTCGCTTACTAGAAGTAAATATGCTAGCAGGTTCAGTATATCTGGTATATTTCGATATTACTGAATTTATTGTCCAGTCACTTTTTATTCTCAAGATAGGAACACTCAACTGAATGAGTGAATTAAACCTTTCTTCCTTTTCTGCCTCCAAACACTCATGACCCATTCATTTATACTTTCAATTTATTAAACCTTATTCATTGGAGCCTCATCCCAATTCTGTTTCCATTCTTCCACTTTCCCCTTTCCACATTCACAACCCGTCTACAACATTCCTTGTCTCTCAGTCAGACCACACTACATGTATCAGTGCAAATCTATCCTTCATGTGCTAATTTAAGAGGCCACTTAACTGCTGAACCTCAGTTTTCCTTCAGGATATCCATTTTCGGTGAAGTTGTGCAAACTGGGGTGCCAAAGCTACCCATCATGACTGGAAGACTCTGATTCCTCCTCAGTCCACTCAATAAATTGCTACCTGAATTTAAGTAAACAGCAGAGTCTGGTCTTTGAAGACCAACCTCTGCTTCTTGGCTTCTTCCATTTTCCTGTGCATCAGGGGTCTTGATCACTCTGGCTATCCCCAGTCGCTTCAGCCTGTCCACTAAGTTCATCTTCAACTGGCCAATGTCAGGAGGGTTCCGTGTAGGTCTTAAACCATACATCTCCTGGAGGAATGTTTCTGCTGGTCGAGAGGCCAAAAAATTTTCGGAGAGATGCACTCGAGGCTCAAAGGGCAAAGGAGAAGGGCAAGGTGAGTGAGATGGTGAATTCGGTGGTGTGGAAGGAATAGCCAGGGCTTTAGGGATAGGCTGGAGAAGGGGGTTCTCTGAAACCGGGCTGTGATACACTTTAGCAGAAATGCCGCGCTCTTGTAGAAGTTTGGCCAAGCTCATGGTGCTACTGAAGGTTATAGTGGAATCTCGTCGATTGGTAACAGATTCACCAATGCTGAGTCTATAGGACATAGCAGGAGAATTCACCGCCGTGTTTGATGAACTGCTACCACTACTTCCACAGGATAATGAAGGGAACCCAGAGCTTTGAAAAAAAGAAAAATGAAAGAGAGAGAGAGAGAGAGAGAGAGAGAGAGAGAGAGAGAAAGAAAAAAAGAAACAAAGAAAGAACAGGAGAGTGTTTAAAAATAAAAAGTAATTTACAAGTCAGCATTTAAAGTAATTACATTAGTTATCTGTAGTAAATATAGAATAAGAGGCAATACATCAGTAATTGAACTCTGTAGAAAGATCTGAAGATTAAGAATTTTGATATGTTACTTGAATGACTGGTTAATTGCAATTTGTAACTAAGTTACTAACTCATTGAAACATACTCCTTTTCATAGGATATGAAAAAGTTTACTCTTAGATAACTTTATTCCTAAATTTTAACTCAAAATATGTATCTTTGGGAATACAACTAAATTTTATGATAGAAATTAAAGACAGTAACCTTCAGAAATTTTTATATATTCATTCCATATAGTGAAATACACCAGAGTGAAACAACCCAAGAGTAAATAATTGTCCAACGTTTTAGAAAATACAATCTTTTATATTAAACCTAAGATGCTCTTCTAAGGAGAATTTTCTTCTTTTAATCTTACAATTTTATATTTCTAAGAACTCTCAAAAGTTGAAATTGTTAAACTTCCATTTTCAAGAATGTTAATTCCAAACAATAGTAGTATAAGGAGACCTACGAAACAAATTTTTCTTAACCTTGACTTTGAACATGTGTTTCTGGGAAAACAAAAATAATTAAAAGCTTTGACAACTATTGGAAATTTCTTAGAAATTTTTTAGAAAGAAAAAAAAAACCCTAAGAAATTGTGTACTCAAGGAAATGGTGACAGAATGAAGGGACTTCCTTAGCTAATTTCCCTCCCTTGAGAAAATGTTACCAGTATTTAATAGATAAACTATCACTTTACCAAAATACTCAGATAACAAAATTCTTAGTGATTATAAAGTTATCATTAAAACTAATCATCTGTTAATAAACAAACTTTCTAAAGTACCAACTGGTATGAAAGAAAGAAACTACAAACAAGTTTGACTCCTTGGTTATACAAGTCCAACCAAGAACCTCTAATTGGATGCAGTCTATAGACTATTCTCCCAGTTTCCCACCTCCCTGGTTCTACTTTACCATAGAACTGCCTGTCCTTTCTCTCAAACTGTACACCTCATATGATGGTATTATCTTGTACTGAGAATCCTCCCAAGAACCCATTTTATAAAACTTGTTATCTTACTGACTATAAGAACAATGTAGAAAAATTGCAGATATGCGTGCTCATCACAGACTTTATGGAGATCTTTATTGGATGAAATGTAAATGCTTCCCTAAATAATTGATTTGCTCTTATATACATTGAATTATGGTCTTATTTCCCTCCACACTGGCAGCTAGAAAGATAACAAGTATTTGCATACTTGTTTTTTTCTATTTTATATCCTTACTCTCCCTTCATATGCTTCATTTTCCTTTTCTACTTGTAGTTAACATTATCTCAATGCTCTAAGTACTTTTGAAAACTACCTTAGATTCTTTTGGGAAGTGGTAGGACAGAAATAGCAGCAATGTGGCTTAATAAGAACCCTCACCTATGTGTTAGAATATGCATGTTCTAGATTGTGTAGTGAATACTTTGGCCTTGCCCAGAGGGTTCTGGCCTTTGTCCTCAGCTGCTGGGAGGTAATCTATGCCATGTTTGACATGTTTGTTTAGGATGTGTCTTTGTTTAGGATGAAGGCTGGCCATACTAGGTAAGTCTGGCTATACCCAATAGTTTTAGGATGAAGGTTAGCTATGCCAGAGAGGACAACTCATGTGATTTAGGCTAGGGCCTTTAGGTTAGTGAACCTGGAGGTGAGCTCAACTAATGTGGGTGATAAATCAATCAATCATGACTATGCACTGAAACTTCACTAAAAAATCTGGACACTGAGGCTTGCATGAGCTTCCCTAGTGGGCAATACTCTGCATGTGCCATCACACAACAATGCTAGGAAAGTATTAAATACTAAGGACAAGGAAAACTTTTCATGTGGAACCCTCCCCAGACCTCTGACCTATGTCTCTTCCTTTGACTAATTTTAACCTGTATCCATTCCTTGTAATAAACAGCAATCATGAGCCTAATAGCTTTTGGTGAGTTCTGTGAATCTTTCTAGCAAATTATCAAACCAGAGAGTGGTTTTGGGAACCTCCAGTGAGGGCAGTCTTGTGCTGAGGACTGGTCCCCCAGATCTTGTAGTTTAGCTTACTCTGGGTATAGAGCAGCTGGGTCATTTGTTACTTCTCTGCCTTTGGACCAGTTACCTAAACTATCTATGCCTTAGTTTTTTACTTACACAATACATACTCACTTGCCCTGCCAACTTCAAAGAGTTAAAATGATCAAAGGAGAAATACAATGTGAAGATATCCTAAAGACAAAATATCCTAAAGACATTAATTAACATTCTGGGAGTTAAAATAAGTAATTTTTAAAATAAATTCATGAAAACATAGTTAAGGAATGAAGCTTTAGGCCTCAAATTGCCCAGACCCCTTACCTGGGGGTAACCTGAGTGATATCAGAAGGATGCAATATCCTACAGGTGGTGAAGGTGAATGTCGAGTTTGTGCATGACAGACATTTGCCTGGGTTTGAGGTTGCAACTGAAGTAGAGATTTTAATGGAATCAAACAAAATTGAAAGACTAGGTTAATAATGCAAAACATTCATCACTATTAATTAAGCATTAGTCAAGGTTCTCTTGCACAAAAATCACCAAATATGGAAATGAAATATACATAAATATCATATTAGTATCAACTGGCTAGTATAGAGCTGAATCCTTCAATACTTTAAAATTATAATTCAAAAGGATTAAAAATAGCTTAGAAATAAGAGAAATATATATTCTGAAAAAATACAAACACCCCCACACAAGATCTAGTCTTCTAGATCTTGTTTCTAGCCAAACTATCTACTTCAATGGTTTTCAAAGTGTGGTTTGCAGATCTTGTGGGAATCCATAGGTTATAGGTCAAAATTACTTTTATAGCAATGCCAAGATGCTATTTGCTTTTTTGACTGGGTTGGCATTTGCACTGCTGGTGCAAAACCAATGATGAGCAAAACTGCTGACTCCTTAGCAAAAATCTATAAGCTATATCAAGCAATGCTAATATTCCTCACTGTTGTCCACCCACAATAGTAAAAAAAGAAAAGAAAAAGAAAAAAAAAAAAGCCGGATTCACATAAGGATGTCCTTGATGAAGCAGTAAAAGCTACTTATTAAATCCTGACTCTATATTTTAATATTCTGTGTGGTTAAATGGGAAGTAAGCATTAAGTATTCTGCTGCATGCCAAGACACAATGGTTATCTAAAGGAAAAGCACATGGGCAACTGAGTGAAATTTTTTCATGGAACACCATTTTTACTTGAAAGAACAACTAACAAATTACAGTTATTCAGACTTGGCTATCTGGCAGAAATTTTCTTGGAAATGAAGGTAGTGAGCCTATCTCTTCAACAAAAATAGCTTACAAGATTTGCTGTCAGTGACAAAATTTGATCTTTCAAATGAAAATTAGAGTTTTGGAGAACTCATACCCACCCTTGAGAGCTTTAAAGCTTTCTAATACTAAAAAGACTTAACTGATGAGATACATGGTGATATTAATGTAATTTTAATATATTATACAATGAAATATGTTAACATTTCGAAGATATGCATTACTCAGTGAACCACTATTTTCCAAATGACCAGTGCATGATGTTACAAAATCATGCTTGGGTAAAAGATGCATTCAAAGTGTAAATAGACCAAAACATTTTGTAACTAAGTATGACAAGTTCACTGATAGGTTTGGATTCCTTATTGCTCTATAAAGCTTAAAGAAGCTACCACTTATCAAGTTTTGGTATAATATCAAAGAATTATCCACAAATACCTGAAGAGGCTATTAAAATACTCTCTCCTTTTACAACTACACACCTGTGTGAACCTGCATTTTCTTCATACTCTTCAGACAAAAAACCGTATTATAATAGACTGAATGTAGAAGCTATATGAAAATCCAGCCATCTTCTCTTAAGCCTTAAGTGAGAGACTTGCAAATTATAAAAACAAAACCATTCTATTCATTACTTAAATAGCTATTTTTCATAAAACATAGTGTTAGCATGTAATTATTTTTAAATGAGTTTATAAATATTTTGATAATTTCTCAGTTTTGATTTCTAATATGGTAAATAGCAATAGATATAACCCACCAAGACAAGCTGTCTGGGATTCTCAATGATTTTTAAGGGTATAAAAAGATCCTGAGCCCAAAAGGCTTACGAACCACTGTCACCACAGATACTAATTTTCTTCAACTCAGGACTGAGTACATTCAAGTTAAATTTAAAAGGAGGCTGTCAAGTTGCCATACTGTAAGTCAGAATACAGAATTACTAGACTACACTCCACTAAGCACTGTTCTTACCTGTAACTGGACCACTAGCTGAAGTAATAGCTGGAAGGAAAATTCCTGTTACTGGCTTGGATACTGAAGGTTTCTGTTCCACTTGAAAAGTGATACCTTCCTCTTCATCCTCTTCTAAATCCGAGAGGTGATAGATGGCATCTCTGGGCAACTGGGTAAAGCCTTTAGTGATGACACCTGGTCGTGGGTCAAGAATGGTTCCTAAATTTGGTTGAGCAAGCTGCTGCCAGTGGTGCAAAGTTTGTGATCCTGAATGTGCAAGACCAAAAACAAAACAAAACCCATAAAGCATATTTTAAATTTCCCACAAATATTCAATTTTGAAACAGAGGCTAAAATTATATGTATAAAAAAGTAAGGATAATAATAAAAGGACTATATGTGTAAAAAAATAAGGATAAAATTACTTAGTCTTAATATTTTGGTAAAATATTATAAAGTTCTTTGTGGAAGACTGACAAGATGTTAAAGGTATGAATGATAATCTTTCTGTTTCAAAAGTAAAGTTTACAAAGGACATCTATTCTTCCCTATGCTCATGACTCTCCTTTCCCTAGGCTCTTCAGGGAGAATAGGAACATGAAGGAGATGCTAAAAGGAGGATATATCCCCATGGTTTCTGTCTAAGAATCATGGTGAATGACCACATCCCAAGCACCCGCACCAGATGCAATATCTAATTATGTCACTACAGACATTTCACCCTAAAGGGGGCAACTCTGACAAATACCTGCACTGATCATTAATGAATGAAACTAACTTGTATAACCCTTGAGTTTGAAGGGTCCTTCTATATTACCTACTCAAAATTTTGACTACTATATGTAGACTCTTTTATGATAATAACAGAATCATTTCAAGGTAATCAATATTCCATAAAATAAGTTTATTTTAAATTCAAGTTCTACCTTGGGGGGAAAGAAACAACAACAACAAAAAACACAACAACAACAAAAAACCCAACCCAGACACACATACCTCTAAGTAAATGACACTTCCTGGTAAAGAAGTCTTTTTTGAAAAGAAAGGTAGAGATGAAGCATTACATCCATATTATTTTTTTTAATTTATCTATCATTATTCCATTTATTTTACCATGAAAACTGCTGTTGATGATATTTCTTAGCTAAGGACAAGAAAAGATGTTCCTCTTCCCTCACATTTATATTAAAAAAAAATACTGATGGCTGATGACTTGGAGAATGCAGATCTCTTCACTCTTTTTCCACAAAGTACTATAACAGACTGTCATACAAATGAGGTTTAGGGATAATAAAGGTATCTCCTGCACATAGCCCTCTTATAATACAAAGTTCAATTCCAGGAAAAGGAAAGGCTAAAATGAGCAACATGGCTTAAGAATGGCCCTTACTGATTTATTACCTTCAAGGGGCTTGACAATCTGTAATTTTTCAGGCATAAAACCTCGAAGGCAAGTGGCACTGCTGAGGTCTGTGATCTCTGACTGGTCGGTGCAGAGAGAAGCAAGGCTCTCTGTGGGGGTGCCACAGCCACTAATCCCTTCTTTCTGGTCAGCCAGAACCTGGATCTTCCGCTCCCATTCTTCAGCAAAGAACTGCTTCTCACTTAAGTAGTTCTGTCGCCGCAGACTAAGGCGATGCAGTGCTGTAGCCAAATCACTATCTCCAGAAGGTCCTGCTTGACTCACCTTCTGAACGTTCCTACGGGAAAATCATTCACTGACTAGATCTGTAAGGGCAATAAACACAACCTAGACTTCTCTTTTCTACAATGGTGAATGTTCAAGAGACTGATCTTAAAATCATAGTTTTTTCTTAGATATCAAGAATACAGAAATAAGAACAATATCACTAATACTATACATCATTTTTTACTCATTTCAAGCAACTTCAGACAAGCAAAAATATACTTATGTTTACTAATTTTTCTATTTCAGTTAATTTTTATAGTGAAGTATAATTAACATACGATGTTATATTAGTTTCAGGTATACAACATACTGATTTGAGAACTAATAAACATTACTCTATGCTCACCATGGTAAGTGTAGTCAGTTTATGAAACTACAGATATGACTATCTATAAATTGAATTTAAGTAGCCAGAAAAATAAATGTTGTCATATAGCACTGAATCTGTAATACCAATTGATTGCAAGAGGTATTATTATTTTATTTTATGTGCTACTAAGGAAGAAAATAAAAATGCTACCCATTAAATTATGATATGCCATTAACTACAAAACATAAATTATTTCAAAAATATTAAAATGTGAAATAATTTGCTTTGTGCCATGGAATCCTCTATGAATATTGTAGAACACACACACACACACACACACACACACCATATACATATAAAACCCCAAGATTTGTAAATACTACATTTTCATAGTCCTGTGAACACACTTGTTCACTTTTCAGTATTTTTGAAATTGGGAGGTTTCTTCGATTGATATCAAAAGAAAGAGCAGCAAGTCAAGCTAGCTGTAGCTGCTCCTGGCTACTGTATGTGAATTCAAAAAGATCTGTTTGTTGATCTTCGTCTACAGTAATTGTGTACAATGACATAGTAATGACACAGAAAGCTACTATGGGTGCAAATTCAAATACAACAGAAAACCCAGGGTGATAGATCCTTTTCTTTCTTTGTTTTTTCCTTTTTAGAAACACAAAAATTTTTATTTTTGAACCAAACAAATTGCATCCATGCACCAATTCTGTAGTTTACAGAAATGTGACAATACCCTCCTGTGGAGTGACCATGGGCAAGCTACAGAATGATTTAAGCCTCACTTTCCTCAACTATAAATTGAGAAGATATAGTACCTACACTACAGGGTTGGTGTTAACAGGATTAACAAGATTTAGCTCCTAGTCCACAATTAGTGTTCACTAATGGTAAGAACACCACCACTACTACCATTGATAATAGCTAATACTTATTGGATATTTGGTATGTTCTAGGATAGATTTCTGCATTAGGAAAGATTCCTCTCAGATGCCAAACATTTACCTTTCAAAAGTCTTCAGCTGACTTTCCTTTTTTTTTTTTTAAATTTTTTATTTATTTATGTCAGTCACAGAGAGAGAGAGAGAGAGAGAGAGAGGCAGAGACATAGGCAGAGGGAGAAGCAGGCTCCATGCACCGGGAGCCTGATGTGGAATTCGATCCCAGGTCTCCAGGATCGCGCCCTGGGCCAAAGGCAGGCACCAAACCGCTGCGCCACCCAGGGATCCCTTCAGCTGACTTTCCAGTAATGCTGTTTAACTCTAGTTATATGTAATTCAGTAAGATGAATTAAAGAAAACTGGAAAAAAAATATAAATTTAAACAAATATGAAGTTAAGAGCAACTTACTTTTTCTCAATAGGTATTCAAGTTTACCATTTATCCTAAAGGTACCAAAGCAGTTGAGATTATGAACATGGGTTATGAGAAAGTGTTATCTGATGCTATGTATAACTGCCAATGACCCAACAGATTCAAACAAATTTGACTTAGACCATAAAGATTTAGACACAAACTTTACCATACTAAAGAAGTAGTAAAGAATTTTATAGGTCAGTGCAAGTTCCATTTTGAATACACTTAATTAAATATAGCCTTTTCACTCTAAAAACTTTTATAAAGTCAATGATCTATCTTACAAATAATGCTATAGAGCATCATTACTGAATGAAAACTGACAGTTCCAGAACTTCCTTGGAATGGCACAGAACAATAGTTAGAATATAAGTATGTGAATCTGGTATGTTAATACCATACAAAATATAGAATCACTGCCATGATCTATGTTTCTTACTCTGAAACCTCTTCTGAGTTGCTCCCCTGATTCAGGAGTGTTTTTTCCTCTGTTTGTTGTAAACCAGACTCAAAAGGTTTTGCTGTCATGATGACACTTGAACGGTTGGACCCAGGAATAGGTAGCAGAGCTGGGAACGGGATAGAGCGGCCCCGTGTGTCATTGGCAACCTTGACAGTATCAAATATTCGTTTCTGTTGGGCTCTGTCAAAAAAGAAATGTTCATTATTGCACTGCCTACCACTGGAGTGCTTTAGAAGAGACACATATGTACAATTTATTAAAAAATAGCAGCGGTTTAGCGCCTGCCTTTGGCCCAGGGCGCGATCCTGGAGATCCGGGATCGAATCCCACGTCGGGCTCCCGGTGCATGGAGCCTGCTTCTCCCTCTGCCTATGTCTGCCTCTCTCTCTCTCTCTCTCTCTCTCTCTCTCTCTCTCACTCTGTGTCTTTCATGAATAAATAAATAAAATCTTTTTTTTTTTTAAAGTGCTGAAGGCAGGCACTTAACTGCTGAGTCACCCAGGGATCCCAATAAATAAAATCTTTAAAAAAAAATAAAATAAATAAAGCCACTTTGACTATCCTCTAAAGTTTAGGAGAAATTATTAGAAAATAAACTTCAGAACAAGTGAGTGCTCTTACAAATGTGAGCACTATGAAAAAAAACCTGAATACTAAGCAGATTTACAACTGAATCTCAAAATACCTATCACTTAGGGTTGTAGCTTTTTAAAAATTTCATCCCAATGCTTGGGTAATAATACATGTGATTTGTACTTACTTTTGTTTAAAGAGAGAAGATTCCTCATCCAAACTCAACTTTTTACGCATGGTCCCCTCAATCTCAGCTGCCAGAGATTCCTAAGAAAAAGAATTTGAGATTCCTATACTGATTATGTTAAAGAAGCCTGTTAGAAGAAATGAATTATCCTTAAATTAATTGAGTCTCCAGAATCCAGTACTTTTGGTGTTATAATAAAAGAAAACACAAGAAAACTGTCACAGGCCAAAATGCAAGGAAAAAAAGAGATATTCTGGAAATCTAACTTTTAACAAGAACCAATTTTTTTTATCATGATATATTTCACAGAACAGTGGAAAAAACCAACATGATAAATAGAAACTATTACATATGGAGACACAAAAAACAAAAGGTCTGAAAGGCTATAAACCAAGATGCCAATAATAATTCTCTCAAGGTCAGGATCTGATGGTATTTCATAATTTCTTTTTGCTTCTTTTAATTTCTAACTCTTCTACAAATAAATACATATAGCTTTTATAATATAGAAAAATCATTAAAGGAAAAGTAAGCAGGTTTCCATTTTCCCCAGTCAGAGATGAGGATTTAATCTAGCATGGGTGCCATGCTCAGTGAAGCTGAGCAGACAATGACTAGAATTGGAGGTACTGGTGTGAACTCATATTTTTAAATATATATATATAGAGATTAACATAAATTTGGACGGAAACATAGATATTGATGTGTTTGAGTGGGTGTATGTATGAACACACACATATCTTCTAGCTCTATCTGCTGAGAGTGCCTAGATGAAACAACACTCTAGTGGCAATGGATATACGGGACCCAAGTCTGGAATTCTAAGTATCATTCCTCATTAAAACTAACCAGGCCTCCCTGGAGAAACGGCTGATTCCAGGACTGGGACAGGAAGAGCCAAGAGGAGTTTGGAGGAGATCCCACTGGCCATATCTGGTACAATTTAAGTATCAAAATATAAAATAGTAATAATGTATTATAATCCACTGACTAAAATGAGGCAGAAATGGGGCTTCTTGGTGGCTAAGTTGGTTATGTACCTGACTCTTGATTTTGACTCAGGTTACAATCTCAGGGTTGTGAGATCAAGCTCCGTGTCAGGCTTCATGCTGGCTGTGGAGTCTGCTAAAGATTCTCCCTCTCTACCCTGCCTGCCCTTCAATAAATCAATGAATGGGTGAATGAATGAATGAGTGAATGAATGAAGCAGAAAGGCTCTGACAAAACAATGTCAATTAATAAATGTTGAAAAAATTATGGAATTAGAAAATCACCATTTGGCAATCCTCATAGTAATAAATGAGCCAAATATGAACCATTATGGAATGTTAAAACTAGTGGATAAAAGTTTGCTAAGAAAAACAGGATATTTAAATAGTCTCAAAGTATAGTATCTTTCCACAAAATAGTAACTTGGACCACTTGTCTAAGGAAGCATCTGCCAATTTTCATCATTGCAAAATTAATTAGTAACATTAATTTAATTATCAACACTGATTAACTTTAGAGTGGGAAAAGTTGGCAGATATACTGTAACCTAGTGATCAAAGTTAATTAACATCATCAGTAAAGGGATAAATAACAATGTGAGCCTCCTGTTCCAGTGTACTGAGAAGAACATGGCATTATTTCTGACAAAAATACACTGCCTGAATCTAATCCTGAGGAAACATCAGATAAACCCAAATTGAGGACATTCTACAAAGGTCATGAAAGGCAAGCAAACAACCAAATGCAATATATCCTTCAAAGGACATGGTTGGGACAAGTGGCAAAATTTAAATGAGCTCTGTGGATGAGACAGTATAGTATATATATGATAATTTCCTGACTTTGATGACTTTGATGGTTCTAGTGTGGTTAAATAGAGAGTTCTTATTTTTGGTAGATATACACTGAAGTAGTAGAAGTTAATAGGGTATATCTGTAACTTATTGTGAAATGGTCCAGAAAAAAAACAAAAGAATGATATGGCCAATGTAATTAAATGTTAAAAACTGATGAATATAGGTGAAGAATATATGAGAGTTTTTGTACTATTGTTGCAATATTACCCTAAGTTTAAAATTATTTCAAAATAAAAAGTTAAAATACAAAAATCCTGCTCCCATGCTTTTCAAAAAAATCTACTATAATTTATAGTTTGTCTTTTAAAAATTTCACAGAATTGCTTATAAGTACTTATGAACCAGATTGTTAAAATAATTCTTTGAGGGGCAGCCCCAGTGGCGCAGCGGTTTAGTGCCGCCTACAGCCCAGGGCATGATCCTGGAGACCCTGGATCGAGTCCCACGTCAGGCTCTCTGTATGATGCCTGCTTCTCCCTCTGCCTGTGTCTCTGCCTCTCTCTGTCTCTATGAATAAATAAATAAAATCTTAGAAATAAAATAAAATAAAATAAAATAAAATAAAATAATTCTTTGAACCAATATTACAAATTCTGGCATAAACTCACAAGTTTTCACTAATTTCTTTAATTCAAAAAATACTATATATTGATGAATTACACAAGCATGAATCCTGCTCTCATGGCACTTATACTCTAGGTGGAATTAAATATATCAAGAAACTCACAATCTGTTGAAAGAGGTTTTAGATGTTCAGAGTTCTATTTGAATTAAGTAGCATGTGGTGGGCCTAGGGTAAGGATGCTTACCCAAGTTTATTAAGCAGCTCTATGGTATATAGGCCTGAACCTAATTTCCTTAGGGTTCATCTCATATATTAACAATAAACCTGGAAGGTCATCTGTTACAAGAAAGGTTGCAGTAAATAAGAGTATTAAGATAGAGGTAAATATGTAAATCAAGGCCTAAATCAATAAATGAATTCCAGAAACAAGGACAAACCATGCTAACTCTTCTCAAGATACTTTACACCACCAGAAATCATATCACTCTCAGAACAATCTAAAGCAAGTTTCCTTAAACAAGTGATAGATTTTCCAGAAAAACTCACCCCAGAAAAAGCTCCATATGACTGTGAAAGGTAAAGATGAGCAGAAGGGCCAGATCTACTTCGAAGTTCCTTTATTTCTTCTTGAGATTCATGCAACATTCCCAGACATTCCATATTCCTGTCTTGTAACTCATGCAGCTGAAAAAAAAGGATGATAATTAGTTATATTCTCAAAATGACAATGGGGAAAATAAACCCCATCGGGATAAGTATTAATTTTATCCAGAGGGCTAGATAACTTCATGAATATACTTTCAACAGAAAAGCTCTAAAACAAACTAGGCAGGGAGAGTATATATCTATATATATCTATCAATTTTTAAGTCACCAGAACTAGGGATGTTTTGGTCAGAATTACACATAAACTTGATTACCTAAAAATCTGAAATGTAGCTGAAGTAATTGTAACCATTAATTCAATATTTAATGTTTCATACCCTTAAAAAAAACTTACAGAGGTGGGGCACCTGGGTGGCTCAGTCAGGCATCTGCCTTCACCTCAGGTCAAGATTGGGGTTCCTGGGATTGAGCCCTCCTCAGCAGGAAGTCTGCTTCTCCTTCTGCCCTTCCCCCTGCTCATGCTCGCTCTCTCTCCCAAATCAATCAATCAATCAATCAATCAATAAAATCTTAAAATAATTACAGAGGTAGAGTAATAGCTGTGGGTCAAGTTAGGTCTAGCATGTTAGATGTGCATATTTTTAAACATCACTCTGAAGTCTGTAAATGAAAATATCAAGTCTACAAAGTACTATATATGTTGCCAGGGTGCTCAATCATCCTAAACAAGTAGTTTCTCCTCCCTTGTTTCAGTATCTTCTTTATATAGTTAGGTATGTAAGTACGGCAAAAGAGTATATAATTTTTTTAAAAAAAAGATTATATTTATTTATTCATGAAAGACACAGAGAGAGAGGGAGGCAGAGACATAGGCAGAGGGAGAAGCAGGCTCCATGCAGGGAGCCTGATGTGGGACTTGATCCCAGGTCCCCAGGATCACGCTCTAGCCCGAAGGCAGGCTCTAAACCGCTGAGCCACCCGGGCTGCCCTGCCCTATAATTTTCAGAGTTCATTTTAATTTCAAAAATTTTTTAAGTGGTATGTGGACTGGATCATGCAGATTCTAGACCCTTACTGTAGACCTACTCTATTGGAAACTTTTAGGGATGGTGCATAGGAATATCCATTTATAACTCATTTTGCCAGGTGATTATTATGTCTGCTAGGGAACTACTATTATATCTAATAAACAGAATTTGTATATAGATAGAAAGTAAAAGATTCTTGGTGTTTCTCCCGCCATAGCTGCAAAAACACCTATTATTAGAAATTATTTTTAAAAACTGTTGGGTTACATAGACTGGTAAAAGGGTCACATATTCTTAAAAAATCTTATAAAAGACAAGGTTTTCCCTATTAATCAAGAAAGATGTCATGTTATTAGTTTTAGGGACAGAATCTTTAAATTGCTTTACTTCTTTGATCTCATAATTTAATATTATTCTTTCATTGTTATTTAAAATCTGGTAATAACTTTTAATCATTCTTACTCATGAAGATGAAACTATTCATCCTCTCTCCCCCCCAACATTACACAAGATAAAGGAAAATTTGATTACCTCCATTGTCAGTTGTCTTTGGGCATCTTTGGAAGCTTGTAGGTGAAGTCTCAGTTCCTCCTTCTCAATCACATGCTAACAACATATTTAAAAAAAAAATGAGCCTTCCCATATAAAATATGGGCTACTTTCCCTTTTTAAAGACATCTTAAGAGTGTCTCTCAGGAGTATGGTCTAGAGGCTTATAAAAAGCTAATCCTTCAAAAGCCAAATAAGAGCAATTAAAGGGCAGAATACAAAAGCTATTAAGGTGTTCAGAGGTCAATGAGCATAAGTCACCAGTTTATATCTAGTTTTCTAAGAAAAATCTAACCCCATTTGACAGAGGGACAAATAGTAACTTGAAAGAAGTTATTCATATTTCATGACAGAGAAAGACCATACCAGCAGTCAGGCTAAAGCACGGTAAAGGGGTAGGGACCATGCTTGCTCTGTTTAAGGTATCTAGCACTTTGCAGAGTGTATGGTACTAGGGCAGTGCTTAAGAAACATCTGCTGAATGAATGAATGAATGAATGAATGAATGAATGAACTTACTTCTTTAACTTTGTGCTGAAGATCCACAATTTGAGACAAGAGAGAAGAGATCTCTTCTTGGTACCGAATCAGTTCATCACTCTTCCCAGACAATTCTTCAGTCATTCTGGACATCTGAGCATTGGTTTCACCTGGGAAACAAAAGAGAAATTTAAAAATTAATAAAAATGTAGAGTAGGGTTTGACAAACTATTTCCTATAGGCTAAGTCCTATTTTGTAACAAGCAGGGGACTATATCATGAAGAGATTTTTAACATAAATTTGAAAAATAAACCCAAATAACTGAGTAGAGGAAAATAAAGATTCTTCTGAAATAGGCTAATGCTGAGAGGTGACCTGTAAGGCAAGCAAGCTAGAAGTTTTGCCTCAATCTTTTTCTTTATGCAGGACAAGAAGGCGAATTGCATATGTTTGCAAATTCTAACAACATCTCATTTATGTCTCTGAAAACCCTTCAGGGGCATCAATAGTACCCCGCAAGCAATGAAAATTAAACAACAAACGTACATTTCCAAATAAACAGTCACAATCTGTTAAAGCTGTGGAAATGGTTCTGCATAAGAGACTTTCTGGGATACCTTGCAAACTGAGTAAGGCCTCTGATGCAATCCTTAGAGCCTAGCATTCTTACATGCATATGGAATAGAAACTTTAGAATTCCATGAAGTAAATCTTGCATTTAAAACTCTGACATCAAACACAAATGGCAGAACTATTTCTCAGTGTTAGATGAAACTATTTTAAAATTGACAGAAGCTCTATAACATTTCAAAGGATGGCAATAAGAAGCTAGGAGACTGGGATCTAAGCTTTTGGGCAAGTCATTTCCTCTTTTGTTTTTAAAAGTCTAAGAGGTGTGTAATGAACTTCTGATGGAGAAGGTTCAAGTGACATTCCTTCTGGTACTCTAACATTGAACTAATTTTATTTCAGTAGCTAAGCTATCATATTCTGACACCCATAGCCCAGATGAATTGGTATGATGTTTCGTATCTTCTCTTTCAACATAAAAGGTTATATATTTATAGAGAAATTAAGTATCTTCCTCCAGTAAAGCCTTTTTCTGATTTATTTTTAAAAATTATTTTAAATTAACAATATCACACCAAAATAGGCTGTTACAGAGCATACAACTGCACTTAATACTCATTGAAAGCTTCATTTCCTTTCATGTGCTAAAACTGATAAGAAAACTAGGTCTTAAATGATGATGGCAATTTGTAATAAAGATACTTCTTGAAAGTACATATGGTATTTTGTTTAGAGTTGTGGGCTCAATGTGATATTCCAAGATTTTCAATAACTACTTAAAATTGTTTCTTGAGATGTCTCTACTGAAACCACTGATTTACTTTCTGAGTTGGTGATAATGTCACCAGAGAACTGTCCAAAAACTATGAAATAAAATGTGTTAATACATACGAAGTTCTTTAACACAGTCATTGACAAGCTGTTGTTCCTTCTCTTCATAGGTAATAGTTTCTGTCTTTATGTGACAAGCCTTTAAGAAAAAAAAAATCAGTCTGTGATAACATCTTCCAATGACTTTACAGTATTCACTTAAAAACGTTCAATGCTCAATTGAAGATAAAAGTCCATCAGTTAAAAAGGAAACATAAAATCCAAAAAGCTTTATCTAAAATAGATATGCGACAGGATATAACAAACATCTCCCCCTCATTCCTCTCAGGGCCTTTATACATGCCTCCATCCCCCACCCTCACATGGTTCCCCTCCCCCTTACTTTTCTGACTCGCTAATCCTAGGCTCGGATAAAATGTCATTTACTTAAGTAGGACTTTGATTCTCCCCCATATGTAAGTTCCAGAAACCCTGTAATTTTCCAACACAGTTCTTATCATAGTTTTAATCATTTAATTATTTGTGTAAACGCCATAAGATATATATTCAAAAAAAAAGATATATATTCCATGTTGTGACTCTCTATTTCATCTATCAGCTTGCTATTATCTATTTGTTAATGAATGGGATCTAAGGGACAATGGAAGGCAAATACACATGCCTTGGCTGTCACCCCCTTGTTGGAATATCAATAGTAAATACTTATTATGCCATATTTTACCTCAATACTACATGGATCTAAATCTGTGGCCTTTAAGGTAAAAGGAAAGTGGGAATCAGGTTGAATGTACCTTGGATCGAAGGGCCATATTCTCCTCTTCCAGTTCCTTGAGTTTTTCTTGCAGCATGTCCAACTGTAGCAAACCTTGAGATAAGCTAAAGGACTCATTGAACCGAAGAGGTGTAGAACAGCTGGAATCAGTTTCACTCTCTTCAGAAGCAATGGAGACAATTCGAAGTAATTCATCTTTCTTGGACAGCTCATGCTGCAGTTGATTAACCTGCAACCAAAGGGCTTGATTTATAAGATGTTCTTATTTTGCATTATTTACATATAATATTGCTTTTAATTCATGGAGCAATCGTTTCTCACCATAAAATAAAATCATAAAACTAGCTGCTAGATTTTATTAAGGTTACAAGTGTTAAAAAGAGAATAACAAACCTCAGATACGTAAGACATAATGTTAGTGTTAACAAATGTAGCTCTTTCAATACTAGGTGAAAAGCCAATTTTTATATTCTATA
Organism: Nyctereutes procyonoides; assembly: GCF_905146905.1. Taxonomy (NCBI): domain Eukaryota; kingdom Metazoa; phylum Chordata; class Mammalia; order Carnivora; family Canidae; genus Nyctereutes; species Nyctereutes procyonoides. The sequence goes on from NW_026575132.1 coordinate 10,492,425, forward strand.
TAATAAGAATGTAGGAAGAAAATTTCATGTAAGATAATGATGCATTCATATGTAAAAACAAAGCAAAACTGAAGAACCTTCAAACTGTCAGTAGAGACCTCTCCTTCAAAGTCTCATCCTGAATAAAGGCTCATATTTTTAAGCTTTTAAGTTAAATATAACTCTGCATGACTTTCTAACTTTAGTTTTGTAAAATAAATATTTTCACAAATGTTATTAAACACAATGCATTTATAAAATAAAAATGAAACCAGATAATACCAAACAGCAAATTTTAAATGTAACCATTCAGGTTAATAATAAATCAGTTTTCTCTAAAAATATTTATTGCATGAAATAAATACATTTTCAAAAATTTCCTTTTCCTTTTGTTTGGGTTTTTGAATAAAGATACTTCATCTAGGTATCTATTATTTAGGGTTATTTTTTCAAAACAAATTTAAGATAAGATCCCAAGGAAGTCTACGTAAAGGGAGGAGAAGAAAGTGTTAGAATCTAAGCATGGTGTTAGTTTCGTAGGTACTGAACATAGCCTGTTATATTGACTAAGGTAGAGTCACATGAGCACTCCTCTGTACAATAACATTTCATTTCTCTACTGGTTAGTTCGATGGTTGCCAACAAAGTCAACAAGTACTGGTGTTATTTAGCTACCTGTTATTTCAGGGGCACCCGGAAAAAAAAAATTTCTTCGTTGACCAAGAACTAATTATTTCATGCTACAAATACTTGACCACTGACTTACTTGATCAAAGGCTTGTCCCAGTTGCTCCTCCAGAGCTTCATTCTGCTCAGACAAGACATGATTCCGTTTTAAGAGAGCTTGTCCAATTCGAGCAGCTAGCTCCAGATCACGATCTCTCTGTTAAAATACCAAATACAACTTCTGAGTACAAACAAAATTAAATGGTAGTTTAGAAATTCTTCAGTTTTGCTAAACTCAAAAGCAATGTCCTAGAAAGTATCAAGATTCATTTTAATGTCCAGCTATCAGAAATAAACACAAGGCCTGATACACAAGTGGTGTTTAATATGTGCTCATCAAATGGATGGCCACCAGTTATAGATTTAAGAGAGCATTTCTTTTCAAGTGAGATTTATTGATCACCTTATTAATTAGGATCAAGCAACCCAATTTTTAAACTTATGATTTGAGGGAATTAAAAAATCAATATAGCCTTTAAAAACTGAGGCTAGGGGCTGGCACATAATGAAAGCCCAATAAATATTTGTTGAATGCATTTATCTATTAAGCATGGTAATGATACAGTATTATGTTGAAAACAGTTCCAATTGGGATAGAGTTTCTATGCATTCAGTCAGAGGCTTAAAGGAAAGCATAAACTTTCCTTTTATGGAAAAGCATAAAGAGCCCGACTGTCAACTGCTGCAAAAATGATAATGTGAGATAAAAAAGAGGGGATAACAGACTAGAAGTTTTGAGACTATAGGTTCTGCTAAAGCATAGAAAAAGGAGTCTAAAGAAGTCAGTGGTTAAAAAAAAAAAAAGTCAGTGGTAATGATGCAGGGAGGCCTAGAGTAAAGCCAAGCAAAGCAAGAGTTACTCCTTCTATATAAATGGTGATACTTAGCAAGGGTATAGGAATCCCACCTATGTGATAGTGGTGAGGATTGTATTCTGTAGGATGAAAACAGTCAATATACCTCTAGCTGCCTTATATATGAGCATGGATGTGTTTCACTTAATCACTGTAAATAAAATTAAGCTTCTATCCTTTTACTTTATAACACATGAAACCAGGTGGATGAATTATCTCCAAATTTTCAGGGCCCACTTATCTCAGTTTCCATATAGCCTACGTGGCATACACAAAATCAGTCTAGGGAGCTGAGAGGGATAGGGGAGGGGTTCTTCAAGGAGAAAGATAGTTTCTTTAAGATCAATTGTAGTTGAAGTATAAGGAGATATATTCTAAGAATGCCAATTGGAAGAGATTTACCACACACAGTAAAAATGTCATGGACAAATGGAACTCAAATAACAGTCCAAACTGAAAGTAGAAAAAAGAAGATGCTGCAAACTGCTGGTATTGATCTGCCACGGACCTACTTCTTGAAAGGACCGCTTTGCTTCAGGATAACAGCAAGGGTTTATCTAAACACACACACACACACACACACACACACACACACACACACACACCCAAACTTAAAAAAAAAAATTTATTTGAGAGAAGGAGCGAGAGCAAGCATGCACAAGGAGGGAGGGGCAGAGGAGAGGGAGAGGCAGGCTCCTGGCTGAGCAGGGAGCCTGATGCAGAACTCAATCCTAAGACTCTGGGATCATGACCTGAGCCGAAGGCAGAGGCTTAACTGACTGAGCCATCCAGGAGCCCCCCAATTTTTTTTAAAGATAGCTTTCTAGGATGGGGAAGCCAGCACCATCATAACAGCAACAACAAAAATTAAACCCTCTGAAACTTCCTGACAATAAACTTCAGGAACCATCCTACTTTGGAATGCCAGTCCACTTATAACAATCTTATAATACAAAATAACCCAGAACACAGACATCACTGTTTTTCATTTGATCTGCAAACTTGATAGATTTTATGTGTCATCCTTGCGCATGGGCCATGCTAATCTTCTCTGTATCACTGCAATTTTAGTATATGTGCTGTCGAAGTGAGCACAAACTTGATAGATTTTATTTTTTTTAATAAATTAATTTTTATTGGTGTTCAATTTACCAACATACAGAATAACACCCAGTGCTCATCCCGTCAAGTGTCCCCCTCTGTGCCCGTCACCCATTCACCCCCACCCCCCGCCCTCCTCCCCTTCCACCACCCCTAGTTCATTTCCCAGAGTTAGAAGTCTTTATGTTCTATCTCCCTTTCTGATATCTCCCACACATTTCTTCTCCCTTCCCTTATATTCCCCTTCACTATTATTCATATTCCCCAAATGAATGAGAACATACACTGTTTGTCCTTCTCCGATTGACTTACTTCACTCAGCATAATACCCTCCAGTTCCATCCACGTTGAAGCAAATGTTGGGTATTTGTCGTTTCTAATGGCTGAGTAATATTCCATTGTATACATAAACCACATCTTCTTTATCCATTCATCTTTCGATGGGCACCGAGGCTCCTTCCACAGTTTGGCTATTGTGGACATGGCTGCTAGAAACATCGGGGTGCAGGTGCCCGGCGTTTCATTGCATCTGAATCTTCGGGGTAAATCCCTAACAGTGCAATTGCTGGGTCGTAGGGCAGGTCTATTTTTAATTCTTTGAGGAACCTCCACACAGTTTTCCAGAGTGGCTGCACCAGTTCACATTCCCACCAACAGTGTAAGAGGGTTCCCTTTTCTCCGCATCCTCTCCAACATTTGTTGTTTCCTGCCTTGTTAATTTTCCCCATTCTCACTGGTGTGAGGTGGTATCTCATTGTGGTTTTGATTTGTATTTCCCTGATGGCAAGTGATGCAGAGCATTTTCTCATGTGCATGTTGGCCATGTCTATGTCTTCCTCTGTGAGATTTCTCTTCATGTCTTTTGCCCATTTCATGATTGGATTGTTTGTTTCTTTGGTGTTGAGTTTAATAAGTTCTTTATAGATTTTGGAAACTAGCCCTTTATCTGATATGTTATTTGCAAATATCTTCTCCCATTCTGTAGGTTGTCTTTGAGTTTTGTTGACTGTATCCTTTGCTGTGCAAAAGCTTCTTATCTTGATGAAGTCCCAATAGTTCATTTTTGCTTTTGTTTCTTTTGCTTTCGTGGATGTATCTTGCAAGAAGTTACTGTGGCCAAGTTCAAAAAGGGTGTTGCCTGTGTTCTCCTCTAGGATTTTGATGGAGTCTTGTCTCACATTTAAATCTTTCATCCATTTTGAGTTTACTTGATAGATTTTAAATGATTGTCAAGGTTTAGCTTTCTGTACTAGAGAAAAAAAGATATATTCTTACCTCTGCCAGGAGGTGTGTAACCATGTCGATATCATTGTAAGTTTTGGTCATCTGCTCCACCCTGTCTGTGCCTAGAACTGAGACAGTTCAAAACAACTGTTTATAGTATTTAGAGATAACAGAAACTTTTAAATATTCATAAAATTTACAAGTTAGCAACAAACTCAGGCTTTTACAAAATCCCATTCAGGAGAATAAAAATATATGTGAAAGAAGAAATGTTTATGTATTAGACACTCATGAAATAGATCAATTCTTACAAACAAAATGTACATCATACAGTGAATTAAGAAAGTTATCAAATGATCATAAGATAACCACTTCCTGAGTATCTCCTCCTCCCTCTGTAAGATTAGAAATTTGGTGTACTCTCACTAGAGACTGCAGGCCTAAAGAATGGATTAAATCACCAATTGTTTTATGCCCTAAATTAAAACTCCTGAGGGACAAATTAATGAGGGATTATGCTATTACAAATATATTTAATTAGAATTCTGTTGTAATTATCTTAAATATCTGTGATCATCTATCACATGAACTAATATGAATAAATAAGTAACGGACTTGTAGGACTTTTGCAGTTCTGTTATGAAGCATAATCTTCTTTTGCTTAATTAAAAACCCTTTATGAAAATTTCCATCATATCTAGACCTCTCTATAAGATAAACTGTATACTATTACTTGCATAATTTAAGTCCAGTATTTCTGCATTAAGTTCAGGAACTGTCAATGCACTGCATAATATAGCTCCAAAGAGAATGCCTCGTATGACCCTAATGACTCCACAGTCACAATAAGCAATACCTTTTTAAGCTAATGATGCATACTAAAAGAGGGATCTTTTAATGTTAGAGTACACAACATAAAATGGATCTGTGTTTGACTTAGATTGATTTTATTATTAGTTTGCCCTGAAGTGTGAAAAACTAAGAGGCTTTAAAGCAAAAAAGCTGAATTACAAATTTGAGAGAACTTAGCCCTTCTTAAACTCCTATTCCATCATACGGAGGTGATACCATTCATCTCACAGGATCATTAGGAGGATGAAATACGATAATTCTAATCAGCAGTATTTATTGCTAAGTGTCATATAACTGTTTATAGTCACTACTCTTTTTGATTGTTTGTTTAGTCACTATTCTTTAAACACAGCTGGTAGGTATGAAATAGCCCTGATTTAAAATTCTCTGTAAATAATGCACTGTACTGGCAGCAGACATTATTATTTAAGTCACCTGTAGTTCCTTAGTCCCATCTTAACATTGAGGTCACCCAAAAGACACCCTGAGACATTTTTTACTTTTATTTGAGCTTTTTATTTTCTTCCTAGCAAAAATGCTTGAAATGAATCTGGGAATCACCTAGAACTTAATTATTAACGACAGTCTTATTCCTAGCTAAAAGTAAAACAAAGTGCTGAGCTGATAGTAATAGGAGATGGAAAACTAAAGAGATCTGGATAAACCATTTTTACCCCCAAAGGATTTATATTTACAAGTAGAAAAACTGGCTCCGTAATTTAACCAGAGGGATAATGGAAACAGGGTTTTGGGCCAAAGGAATCTTCACAATTTATTTAGAGTGTGAGGTCTCCACTACTTCCAGTCTCAATAAGATGAGACCAAAAGAAAAAAATTAAATCCTATCTATGTTCTAAATTAATTACAGAAAACCACCCAATGGTTACAAACCCAAGTGTTACCTAAGGTAGTGGATCTCATCTCTACACCTGATTTTAGCCAAAAGGCAGAAAAGAGATGGATATCATCTCTACACACTAATTGATTTGGAGGAACCCCAGGGCACACACAGTAAAAGATGCCCAAGTGTTCTGGTGTGGAGCTAGCAATTGAAACTACCAATTCAGAGGTAACACTCAAAGCAAGAACCAGGAATCCTAGAGACTCGGTTTGTTTTTATAAAACTAATTGAAACAATGTATTATTAACATAGTTTATATTACAGGATCAACCAGAGTTGAAGGTGAAGTGGTAAATTTATTTTGAAGTAACCAGTAAATTAAGAATGTAATAAAGAGCTGTGAGCTACAAGTTGTGCATGAAGAAGTGAAAAGAAAATAAAGGACACCATCATACAGAAAAGAACTGTTTAGAATAAAACATGTTTTAGTGAGGAGAAACTAACAATAGTGAGGATAATAATGAGGTGATAAGAACTCCTATCTCACAAGGTCATATAAAAACTTTGGGCTGCTCATTCTCAGTAATAGGGTCTTTGCACCATTCTGCTCTTTCTTTCACTGTTCCACCAAGATCAGAAGGCCTTTATCTGATGAAATAACCAGTATCCATCTGTGAATGCAGGTTATAGGACAACACAGATCCCAGTTTTGTTTTAAAATCGTGAGCATATCTTATACATATAAATATAGGAGAGAGGCTGGAAGGATACACATTTAAATGTTAATAGTGGTTATCTCTGGGCAGGGATTATAGTTGATCTTTTGTTTTCTTTTTAGTCTTTTGCTTATTTTCCAAGAAGAATAAATGTTATCTTTGCATTAGAAAAATAGCCGCTCTTTTCAGAGATTTCAAAAAGCAAAAATGAATTTTCAAATGCTTAAAGATATATTATGGCAAAGAAGTTAGATAATGCAACCAGAGTTCTCCAGTTTTGCTTTATGTTAAAGAGTCTATATGCTACCGAGCCCCAAAGGCTGAGACACCTCAATTGCACAGAGCAGCTCAAGCAATGTGTGTCAGTCACAAAGCATATAAAAATGCAATGAATTTCTCTCTGCAGTCTAATCAGTTCTGTCTTCTCTTCCTCAACAGTGATTCTGGCAGATAGGCTGCTTGGGAAGATTCCAAAAGTACTCAGGGCAAAGCTCTTAAATGTTCTCTTGGCATTTAGGCATTGTGACTAAATGCTTCCAAAGTGAGAGACTAATTCTTCACTGTAATTCTGTAACCACAAATGGAGAGCCAAGCAGACTGATTCTATTATAATCAATTCTATCAAATCTTATTTTCCCTTCAGTTCTCAGCTGTTAAAATAAAAATGTTATGTAGTACAGAAATTAGCAGTGTCCTGTCCCTTGTTTACAGACTCAAAACTCCTAACTCTTAAAAATCTTTTATATATTAGGAGAGATGATAAACATCTTTACAGAACAATCCTTGCAAGTTGATTTTCAAAGGTTGTTAATTAATGTTCAACATTTTTGGTGTAAGATTTGGGGAATCTGATGTTCCTGAAAAAATACAGGGTGGGGGGGTAGAATATACATAAATCCTTTCTAATTCTTACTTTAAGTTCTAATTCTGCATAGTTTCATATCGGCAACTCAATCTCACATTTTTTCAGGATGGGAAGGGCCAATGTTAATCCATTTTGATATCCGTAATTTATATAGGATGGTACTTGATAGTTCTCTTATGTGTCCCTTTTCAAGATCTCAAGTTTTTACTACAATTACTGAAATTGAAAAAGGCTTCTAATCTCTCCAACTCTGTCAGCAAAAAATCAAAAACAAAGCAACAAAAACCCAAACCAAAACACACACCACCCACGTGGCATAGTAAAAGCCACAAGAGCTCCTGGTAACTAGACAGGTCTTACAGCTTTAACCCCAAAGAAGTGATGGCTGCTCTTGCTGCTATAATATAGAGAATATTTCTGCAATATAAAAAACTGCCTTCAAAAGAACTGAGAAGAAAAAGAAGGTGTCTGATGATATAAACTGTCTAGGACAGGCCTTCCTCAACAGGGCTGCTCCTGGGGAGAATTAAGCCCTACACATAATGATTTGAGTGAGACAATTTTCTCAATTCTGCCATGGATAATACTCAATAGATGTCTTGGGGTATCTAACTTAATTATTTTGGGTAATTGGTTGAGAGGAAATATAAAAATGCTAACCTCATGATCTGATTTATGGTTGATGCTTTCTGAACATCATCAGTTATATTTCTTTTCCTGCCAGTATAAAGTAGTAATTTTTGAGGGCAGACTTTGAGGAAAAGTATAACCAGAAGTAATTATTTCTATAACTGTATTTCTCTCCCAAATTTTAAACCCTCTGTAATTCCTTAAATTCTCCAATTAACATCACTAAGAACGGCCATATAGCTTTGGTTGACAATGCTTTATACTGATGATTCTCAGATCGTAGTGTGCATCAGTATCAGTAGGACTTGTTAAAACATGGACTGCTCTGCTCCACTCCCAGAATTTCTGATTCTGTAGATCTGGGGTGGAGGCCCAAGAATTTGTATTTCTAACAAGTTCCCAAGTGATGAAACTAAACTTAGAGACTAAAACTTAAGAGACTAAATAAACATTGCCTCCAACCCCCGACCCTTTTTTCTTATGCATTTATAAAGGGTACAGGCGATCCCTTATTCCCAAATAAAAAAATACCCTGAAAGGCAGATCAGACTTCTATTTTTAGCCTTTACACGAACAAATGGTACCTTCTGTTATGATGTGCTCTGACCGCATTGCTCACCCCACAGCTCATTCTTGGGTTTCTATCTTAATAAAATTAAGAAAATCCTGAAATGATCTCTTCTTTGAATATCTTAAATTTTATATATGGCAGGGAGTAGGATGGAATTTTTTTTTGACCCACCCACTGCTCTCAAATGTTCTATTTTAAAAGTAAACATCTCTTTCTGGTTTGGTGGGGGCTTCAGAGAATATCCGGTATCCTTTCATCCATGGGAGGTAGGCTCCCAACCCAAAACCCTGCCCATGTTTCCTTCTAAATTTATTTTTCTTTTCACAGCTCTTTCAACTTCTTTGTGTTATGTAAGAGAGAAAGTGCCTCTGCCTGTGCCACCTCTTTTTAATAGTTGTAAAAATTCATTTTAAGGAGAACGACTATCTCCTGGTATGTGAGGGAAGTAGGGATAAGAAGAGGCTGAAATAGTACCAGGGAGCTAAACCCTAGGATGGCTTGTCAGGGTACATAATAATCATTCAGAACCACAGGTCCTGACATCTCAAAAGGATAGAAAACTGTTGGAAAGGGTCCGAGAATGTTTTGTATCTTGCCTTTTAAAACACTCATCAATTTGCTAAATAAAGTAAATCACTTATCTTTTACATTCATAAGATGCAAATTCATAATAAAGTTTATTTGTATTTGAGTGAACTGTTAACCAAAGAATTGATACCTTTAAAATGACATTGAAATTTTAAGTACAATACAGAGATTAAGCATTAGTGTACCAATTATAATCAATCCTAGCTTACTTGCTTCATGATCTTAAGTATATCTTATAGAGTTCAATTTTCAAATTGTTGAAGTTGAAAATAGTACCTTTAGACCAAAGGAATAGGACAGTTTTCTGGACCCTGGAAGTATGAATCTGTAACATCTTATTAATCTTAAGTTTTAAATTGCTTCCTTGAACTTTTGTATAAAGTCCTGAAACCCAAATATTTTAGAATTTGATTATCATTTATTTTCAAAAGAAGTTTATTTTTACTTAAAATTCTTCCAAAAGTAACTCCATGAAATTATGATCTAAGATAGCTTTCTAGCTATAGTTCTATCCTCTAGTGGCATATATGACAAGAAAAAGTAAACTAAAGGGGCACTTCCTGTGCCACTGTATCAAAATAATGACAGGAACTAATAAATTTAACCTGATGAGATTTCAGTTTGAATTTTCTTCTCACAAATCTAAAAATCATAGAACAAAGAGATATGGGAAAAAAAACCCAGAAAATCTCAAGCAAGCAACTTCTCAAATTTGAAAGTTAAGAAAACTTTCAAATTTAAGAGCTTTAATTTAATATTCAGCTACTTACAAGAATTATTGAGGCAGAAACAGTTTTATTTGGGTTTCTTGATATTGCAATTCAATGTTTACAATTTCCCCCCCTGAACAGTAAGTAACCTCTTTCTAGGAAACCTACTATTAAAAGCAAGTTAAGGATTACTATTAAAATTAGTATTTCACAACAATCATTAAAGACACTGAAGCACTCACTGGGAAAATGTCTAGGAACTGATGCAATGTCATATATAATTCAAATGAAAAGAATTTTACAAACATCAATGTTGAACCTACAGATTTGTATTATCTATCCAAATAGTTACTATGCACACATTTTTATAGTGAATGAATAAAAAAAAAAAGTTAGCTCAGCCTGAAAACAGATGTTTGGAATGAGGTCAAAAGCAAAAAGATCTCTAGACTTTAATTATTAAAACTATTTATGTATCTAAAAACCATGCTTCTAAATGACTGACCTAGTTCCTGTGACTGTGTTTAATAGGAAATGTAATAAAGTAAGATAGTCGATGGTTCCAGATATCAAACTACTAGGATAATACATGTTTTAAGATATAAAGGGATATTAAAATTTTAACTTAAAATTTCAACTACTTTTTTTTTTAAAGTTCCTTTTTCTACTTAGTCTGAGAAAAGTATTAAATAAAAGAAAGGAGAAATGGAAACATCCGAGTATTGCTTGCAACCACAAACACTCAGAGTCATAAGAATGACAAACCGGCTGCATCTAGACATAACACAGATCATCTCTTTGCGTCATGAAACCAGTTTGAGTTAAAGTACGTATACACTAAACAGCTAGGGATACCAAATGCTTTAAAAGTCGACACCAAGATACTTAGGATCTTTATTTCAATGGACAAACTCTAAAAGGATAAAAAATACTCACTCATATAATGGAAAGTCTCTTCAGCAAGGACTGGAGAGAGGGCATCAGATGCATGATGCTGCTGGTGTGGGGACCGAGTCCAGTCTTGATTTTCATATAAAAAGAGAGAGTCTACTCTTAGCTTATACTGGGGCAGCTGTTCTTCTAGCAGATTCACCAACTCAACTTCAGGGAGATCCTCATTGGAGCAGACATCTAAAAAGGAGATTCCATGTAAATGAATCCAGTATATTCCAATTTATTAGGCTACAGAGGAAACATCAAGTGAAATTAGTTTGCAAAAGTAGGGTAACCATAGAAATGGTAGTCAGGAGAATTTCTCCAGTCATTTTTATTAATATATACTGATACTATAGTTGGCCTGTTTCTTTAATATGAAAACTTTTATAGTGAAAATAATACCATGAATCTAAAAATATACTGCTTGATAAATATAACTATGTTTTTAAAAATTAAAATGAATTTGAACAAATTTCCTCCTTATCAGTCTATTTAGTGTTGCTTAAAAGAGAGCTGACCTTAAATAACGTATATGCTTGGGGGAAAAAGGCAACACCAAGCAACCAACAGAAAATAGTTAATTCAAAAGGAATAAAGTAACATACTCTTTAATAACAGATTTTGAACTCTGTGGGAGGATTCTTCAAAATTTGGAAAAATTGCACTTTGGTATATTCTCACAGTAGCTAGATATAAAAAATTAACATTTATTGGTTAAATGTTAACCAGTAATGTTAACATTTCAGCACAGTGTTCCAGCACCAGTACTAGAATAAGTACTTTATCATTTTTATTTTGAAGATGTGGTACCTTTGAAGTCCTGAATACCTTTCACATCACTACCCTCTCAGCCACACACCTCTGGCTACCTCCTGCATACACATCTCTGAACACACTTGGCTTTTCTGCTTTACGTGTTTGCTCTTGGCTTCCTGTTCCAAATACTGCATATCATTTAACACTTCCCAAATTCAGCAGTTTGCAAAAAAAGTAAATTTACCCTTTTGACATGCTTAGAATAGAGAAAATACAGGATGTCATATCAACCCTCACACTTTATAAAGAGATCTGGTATTTCCTTTGTGGGTAGTACAAAGAAACATATTCTAACTCTGGCAAAGAACAACAAAGTTCTTTTAAAAAAAAAAAAAGATTTATTTATTCATGAGAGACACCGAGATATATATATATATATATATATATATATATATATATATATAGAGAGAGAGAGAGAGAGAGAGAGAGAGAGAGAGAGGGAGAGGCAGAGACACAGGCAGAGGAAGAAGCAGGCTCCATGCAGGGAACCCGACGTGGGACCTGATCCCGAGACTCCAGGATCATGCCCTGGGCTGAAGGCAGGAGCTAAACCGCTGAGCCACCCAGGCATCCCAACAAAGTTCATTTTTAAAAACCATATCTTAAAAGAGTAAATTTCTACTACTTGACCTTAACAATGACACTTTATTAAATCATATACAACTAAGCTGACAATGTCACATCCCCCATATTTACCCAGGACAAGCAATGACTTCATAATTACAAAGATGAGGTACATTTAAAATCTTAAATATGGTTCTAAAGAAGCTCTCAAACTTTAGCAGGTCTTTTTAAAAGCCCTAAAAACACAACCAAATTTATTATTACAAATTCCATGTGATCATCCAAATTTTTCCTGCTATAAATATATCATATACAAGATTGTCAGTGTAATACTTGGAAGAAAAGAAGTTGACTATAAATACATGCAGAGCTAAAAATAGGTTGTGAGCAATTCAGGAAACAACAAAATTTAACATCCATTAAAAGAATTTTTATTTCCTAGAAATTGTCTTTTATTTTTTAGAGGATACCTCTTTCATTTTAATTGCTTAACAAATCTTTAGTGTAAATGACATTTTATTTTTTAAATTTTATTTAAATTCAATTAATTAACATATAATACATTATTGATTTCAGAGATAGAGATCAGTGATTTATCAGTTTTATATAATACCCAGTGCTCATTACATCACATGCCCTCCCTAATGTCCATCACCCATTTACCCCATCCCCCTATTCCCTCCCCTCCAATGACCCTGTTTGTTTCCTATGACGAAGAATCTCTTATGGTTTGTCTCCCCCTCTGATTTTGTCTTGTTTTACTTTCTCCTCTCTTCCCCTATGATCCTCTGTTTTATTTCTTTTTTTTTTAAAGATTTTATTTATTTATTCATGAGACACACAGAGAGAGAGGCAGGCTCCATGCAGGGAGCCTGATGTGGGACTCGATCCCAGCACCCCAGGATCACCACCTGAGCCAAAGGCAGACGCTCAACCACTGAGCCACTCAGGTGCCCGTCTGTTTTATTTCTTAAATTCCACATATGAGTGAGATCATATGATAACTGTCTTTCTCTGATTGACTTATTTCACTCAGCATAATATCCTCTAGTTCCATACATGTCATTGCAAATGACAAGATTTCTTTTTTTTTTTTTAATGGCTGAGAAGTAGTCCCTTTCATATATATATATACACACCAAATCTTCTTTATCCATTCATCTGTTGATGGACATCTGAGCTCTTGTGGACATTGTTGCTATATACATGGGGGTTCAGGTGCCCCTTCAGATCACTGTATTTATATTTTTGGGGTAAACACCTAGTAGTACAATGGATCTTAGGGTAGCTCTATTTTCAACTTTTTGAGGAACCTCCATACTGTTTTCCAGAATGGCCACACCAGCTTACATTCCCACCAACAGTGTAAGAAGGTTCCCCCTTTCTCCACATCCTTGACAACATCTGTTGTTCCCTGACTTGTTCATTCTGGCCATTCTGGTTGGTGTGAGGTACTATCTCTGTGGTTTTGATTTGTATTTCCTTGATGCCAAGTGAGGTCGAGCATTTTTTCATTTATCTGTTGGCCATTTGTATGCCTTCTTTGGAAGAACATCTGCTCCTGTCTTCTGCTCATTTCTTGATTGGATTATTTGTTCTTTGGGTGTTGAGTTTGGTAAATTCTTTATAGATTTTCAATACTAGTCCTTTATCTGATATGTCACTGCAAATATCTTCTCTTGTGTCAGTTGTCTTTTGGTTTTGTTGACTGTTTCCTTTGCTGTGCAAAAGTTTTCATCTTAAAAAAAAAAGTTTTCATCTTGATTAAGTCCTAATAGTTCATTTTTGTCTTTGCTTCCCTTGCCTTTGGAAACATGTCTAACAAGAATTTGTTGTGGCTGAGGTCAAAGCAGTTGTTGCCTGTGTTCTCCTCTAGGATTCTGACAAACTTCTGTCTCAAATTTAGGTCTTTTATCCATTTTGAGTCTATTTTTGTATATGGGGTAGGGAACTGGTCCAGTTTCCTTCTTCTGCATGCAGCTCTCCAATTTTCCCAGCATCATTTGTTCGAAGAAACTGTCTTTCTTCCATTGGATATTCTTTCCTGCTTTGTTGAAGATTAGTTGACCATAGAGTTGAGGATCCATTTCTGGGTTCCCTATTCTGTCCCACTGATCTATGTGTCTGTCTTTGTGCCAGTACCATGCACTTCAATAGAGCTTGAAGTCCGGAATTGTGATGCTCTCAGTTTTGGTTTTCTTTTTCAACATTCCTTTGGCTATTTGGGGTCTTTTCTGGTTCCATACAAATTTTAGGATTATTTATTACAACTCTGTGAAATAAGTTGATGGTATTTTGATAGGGATTGTATTGAATGTATAGATTGCTCTAGGTAGCACAGATGTTTTAACATTATTTGTTCTTCCAGCCCATGAGCATGGAATGTTTTTCCATTTCTTTGTGTCTTCCTCAATTTCTTTTATGAATGTTCTACAGTTTTCTGCATACAGATCCTTTGCGTCTTTAGTTAGGTTTATTTCTAGGTATCTTATGGTTTTTGGTGCAATTGTAAGTGGGACTGACTCCTAAATTTTTCTTTCTTCAGTCTCATTGTTAGTGTACAGAAATGCAACTGATTTCTGAGCATTGATTTTATATCCTGCCATTTTATTGAATTGCTATGTGAGTTCTAGCAGTTTTGGGGTGGAGTCTTTTGGGTTTCCCATATACAGTGTCATGTCATCTGCAAAGAGTGAGTTTGACTTCTTTGCTGATATGGATGCCTTTTTTTCTTTTTGTTGTCTGATTGTTGAGGCTAAGACTTCTAGTACTTTGTTGAACAGCAGTGGTGTGATAGTGGACATCCTTGCCATGTTCTTGACGTTAGGGGAAAAATCTTTATTGTGGTTTCTCTCCCTATCAACTCCTCTTCACCCCACAATATGTTTGTTTAACAAAATTGCTAACCACGTAAATTAGAAATTGTCTTTTAAGATGCATTAATGAAATTCTGAGAAAATTCAAGGTTACCAATTCCCTACTCACAAAGTTACTTTTAAAAACACATATACACTTAAGGTTTAATAGATTAAATATCCTTGACTAGCTCCTTCTATTTGCTTTTGTATTTTTGATAATGTACTATTTACTACTCTCCTGATTATCCAGTCTTAACAACTTCCTTGATGACTTTTTAACTTCCAAATGTTTCCTCCATATGTCTACTTCTTTTTAGCTACATTGTGTCTATTTAGATTCAAGGATTCCTCTTGCTTCTCTTGAAGAGCCTCAAAATTTGTCTGGCCTCATTACACTCAAATTTTCCTCTACTTCTTCACATCTACATTATGTCACTCTCCTATACAAGACTAACAGAGGTCTGAATTTCATCTAGCCATTGGATAAAAACTTTATGAATATTTGGGATAATTAGTAAACATCTTAGAAAGGTCATGGCTTCTCTTAGCAGGATTAAATTAATGCTAGAAGAAAGCATAGTACAGTATGATCTAAAGTGTGACCTAGAGAACTCCATTACAAAGATTAAAAATAAGGCTCAAAAGGATGGACCTTATTAGCAAGTAACTTAAAGATCTGTCAGAACAGATTTTAAGTCTTCCAAGGAAGACAAAAAAATCTAAATATCTAACAATGTGACATTCAAAATATTCAGCATTTACTAAATATGCAAAGAATAAGCGAATTGTAATCCATTACCAGTAGTAAAATGAGTCAATAGGAATAGGCCCAATAATGACAAAGTAAACAACTTAAAAACAGCTATTATTAATATGTTCAAGGATTGAAAAGGAAAACATAAACTTGATGAAAAGAGAACAGAAGCTATATCAATCTTTATAAAACCCAAGTAGAAGTAGAGTACAATATCTAAATTGAAAAACTCACTGGATAACATTAACAGATTAGACATTCTCCAGAAGAAAAAAACAGCAGTAGACATGAAGACATAGTAATGGAAACTATCTAAAATGAAGCATAAAGAAAAAAAACTGGGGAAAAAAATGAACAGGTCATCAGTGATTTCTGTATCAAACAGTCTAATGTATATGCAATTGGAGCCACAAAAGAGGAGAGAGACAGAGCTAAAAGATTATTTGAAGGAATAATGGCTGAAATCTTGCAAATTTAATTAAAACTATAAATCCATAGTTCAAAGAAGCTCTACTCTAAGCAGGATAACACAAAGAAAACCCAAGAGAATATGTAAAAAGCAGAGAGAAAGACAAAGGAAACATTACATTTGAGTGAACAAAGACAAGAATAAACTCATCAGAAGCAATGCAAAATAGATGACAATAGAATGCTATTAAAATATATAAAAAGTCATCACAGAACTCTATACCATTGAAAACAGCTTTCATTAAAGGTGAAAAAAGACTTTTTTCAGACAAGCATATTGCCAGCTGACCTATAGTACAAGAAATATTAAACTTCCTCAGGCAAAAAGGACACAAAATGCAGAGTTCACTCTACAAAAAGAGATAAAAACTGACAGAACTGGTAAATCTGTATGTAAATATATGACTTTTATTCTCACAATTTATTCAATTTATAAATGTTTAGAGTAAAAACCGTAATTATGTATATAACTTGTAAATGTAAAAGACATAACAACAATATATAGAACGATGAGGGAAAGAGAAGATTATTATTGTAAGGATATCATTTTATGAAATAGTATAATGTTATTTGAGGATGTACTGCAGTAAGTTAATAACGCATATTGCAAACACAGAGCAACCACTTAGAAAAATGAGAAATGTACCTACTCAAGTCAATAGTGGGATTAAAATGGAATCCTAAACAAAAAAGAAAATGAATACCCAAAACTCAGGAAAAAAGAAAAAAAAAAACATTAAGTGGAACAAAGAGAAAATAAATAGTAGTACAGAATTTACTGACTCAACCAAATTTATAATTATATCAAATATAAATTGTCTAGGGGTGCCTGGGTGGCTCAGCTGGTTAATCGGCCATCTTCAGTTTAAGTCATGACCCCAAGATCCTGGGATCCAGCCCCTCATTGGGCTCCCTGCTCAGCAGGGAGTCTGCTTCTCCCTCTCCTTCTCCACCAGCCCTCATACTCTCACTTGCTCTCTCTCAAATAAATAAATGAAATCTTTAAAAAAGTGCAAATCATCTAGACACACCAATTATAAAGTAGAGATTTTCAGAGTGAATTTTAAAAAAACAAGATCTAACTATAAGCTCTCTATAGATGTCCTTTAAATATTTAGGTAAGTTAAAGGTAAAAGGATGAAAAATGCTATCATACTAATTCTATACAAACTCTTTTCAAAAATAGAGGCAGGAATATTTTACAAATCATTTTATGAGGCCAGCATTATTCCAATACCAAAACAAAGACATGCAAAAAAAAGTACAAGCCAATAGTTTTCATAAATGGGGCACAACGCATACACACAAAACATTAATACAACAAATCCATAATCTATCAGAAGGATAATACATCATGGCCAAGGGGGGTTTCCCCACAAAGTTGGTTTAAAAATTCAAAAGTAGTAAAAATCAAAAAGTCAATAGAATTCACCATTAACAGACTAAGAAAGAGAAACCATCTCAGTAGTGGAGAACAGGCATTTGACAAAATTCAACATCCATTCATGACAAAAATCTCTTATCCAACTGGGAGAAGAAAAACAACCCCCTAATTTGAAAAAGGCCATTCTAAAGAAAATTAATGGTGAGACTGTAACTTTTCTCTAATATTGGAAATATGGCAAGGATGTTTGTTCTCATTTTTATTAAAAAAATATACTGAGATCTTGTACTATTCAAAAAGGCAAGGAAAAGAAAGAAAACACATCTAAAATGAAAAGGAACAGACATGTAAAACTGTCTCCATTTGTAGACATTATGATTTACAAAGGAAATTCTAAGGAATCTATAAGAAAGCTAATGAAACTAAGCTGGGCTGCCTGGGTGGCTCAGTCAATTAAGTGTCTGACTCTTTTTTTTTTTTTAATTATTTATTTATTTATTTACGATAGTCATACAGAGAGAGAGAGAGAGGCGGAGACACAGGCAGAGGGAGAAGCAGGCTCCATGCACCGGGAGCCTGACGTGGGATTCGATCCCGGGTCTCCAGGATCGCGCCCTGGGCCAAAGGCAGGTGCCAAACCGCTGCGACACCCAGGGATCCTTTTTTTTTTTTTTTTTTTAAGTGTCTGACTCTTGATTTCGATCAGATCATGATCTCAGGGTCGTGAGATCAATCCCCACATTGGGTTCTGTGTTAAACATGGAGCCTTCTTAAGATTCTCTCAGTCTATCCCTCTGCCCCTCCCCTCCACCCCCCTCCTTGAAAAAAGCTATAAAATTTTTAAAGGACAACAAAGGAGAATATCTTTGTGATCCTGAAGTATGTGAAGATTTTTTAGAAGCAACACAAAAAAACTAAACTATTATAAAAACAAAAATCAATAACTAGACTCCACCAAAATTTAAAACTTTTGCCCTTCAAAAGGCATCAGTATCTGGCTGGCTCAGCCAGCAGAGCACAGGACTCTTGATCCTTGGGGTTGTGAGTTTGAGCCCTACATTGGTTGTGGAGATTACTTAAAAACAACAGCAAAGATGAAAAGGCAAGCCCGTATAGGAGAAACATTTGCAACCCATAAGTCTAACAAAGGACTTATTTCTAAATACATTTACAATTCAATGGTAAGAAAAATTTTACAATGGGCAAATGATTTGAACAGACAACTAAAAATAAGATCCAGAAATGGCCAATAAGCACATGAATAGATAGATGCTCAACATCATTAGTCATGGGGAAAAATAAATTAAACCCACAAAGAGATACCAGTATATACCTACTAGAATGGCTGTGATCAAAAACACTAACATTACCAAGTGTTGATGCTGCAGAACAGAGGTCAGCAAAGCAGGCTCTAGCCTGCTGCCTCTGCCCGATTTTGTAAATCAAGTTTTATTGGACACAATCACATTTGTTTTTTTATGTATTGTCTATGAGTGTTTTTCTGCTATAACATCAGAACTGAATTGTAGCAATTCAGCAATGAAAATGATTGAATTACTGATACATGCTGCAATGTGGATAAATCTCAAAAACATTTTGCTGCACAAAAAAAAAGCCAGACATAAAAGACACAGACTAATTTATATTAAATTCTAGAACAAGCAAATTTTATCTATTGTGACAGAGAGCTGATCAATGGTTGTCAGGGGCCAGTGGTTGAGAGAAGGGGGCTCTGGGTACAAAGGAATTTCTGGGAGGGCAATAAAATGTTCTACAACTTGATTGTACCAGTAGTTACATGAGTGTATATATTGTCAAAGCCAAACTGTGCACTTAAAATGGTCATACTTTATCTTAATAAAGAGATTACAATAAAGCTGAATTAAAAAGTGGAAAAAACTTTCGGTTTGGATAGATTTCAGAATTTTTTGGAGTTTAGAACAATACTGCTATGTGTATACTGTATGATATATAACAACTACATTTGGTTTTGTAGCAACATCCCATATTTAAATACATTAGTACATTTTCAGCAAACAAACATTCACACTAAGTGAGGCTAAGTCTAGAAATAGCTATATAGGTCAGGTTTTGTGGACCAATGAATTTTATAGCCAAAGTTAAAACTCTGGGTTGTTCAGAGTTTTTTGATTTGGTCTTACAGATAAGGGCTTGTAGGCCTGTACCTGTGTTTGAATAACCAATCTATAGGTCCTGAGAGCTTCTTAAATGTCATGAACTGTTGTCATGTGTTTGCAGGGTAAGCAACTCTGTCTTTGTGGAAGATATGAGTAGAAAGACAAAAGGGGAAGGGAAGTATGATGTGGTTCCTGCTGACCAGGGCTCATGCGGTACAGGAGAATCCGACATGGACAACATACAACACAAAAGGCAGATTTTGATAATTCAGTAAGAGACCAGGAGAAGGAAAGACTGATTCAGTTGGTCTCTCAGGAGATCAGGCTGGAAAGTGAGGCCAGGGTTTCAATGTGGCAGATCTTATACACTAGGAATAGCACTTCAATATTTATCAAACTGGACTCACCAGTGATACTTTCTGAGTCTCTGTGATTGATATTCATGAGGTTTTCTTCACCTGTTGGTGATGTAAAAATGGCATTCTGTGATTGACTCATGCAGGATCCTTTCTTGCTTTGGTTGACAAGGACGGCTTTGGTATGATTCAGAGTAAAGGAAATCCATCAAGCCATTTAATAACGAAATGGATCTGGTCATAGATATTTTCTTTTAAACAGCTTTTTTCTGATGAGTCAAATGACATCTGCAGCAATGAGTGCTCTCATGTGATTATCATACCTGGAGAGTCATGACCTAAAACAAAGAACACATTAAGTGACTTTAGAATTCAGTATGCTCTTTTATAATGGCAGTCCAATTACCTGGAATCTCTGTCACTGAGAATGCTTTCCTAGTGATGTAACATACAACATGGATGAATCTCAAAATAATTATGCTGGATAAAAGAAATGAGTCAAGAAGAAAATATACAGTTTATTATTGCATTTACATAATTTTTTTTACATAAAATTTTAAAAAATGTACACCTATCTAAAGTAACAAAAAGTAGATCAGTGGCTGCCTGGGACTGGGGAAAGGATTAGCGAAGAACAGGAGAAAAGTTTGGAGCATGATGAATATGTTCATTATTGTGATGTGTGGTGGTGGTTTCACAATTATATACACATGTCAAATTGTTCACTTGAAATAGATGCAATCTACTAATACATTCTAATAATGTTAAAAAAATTTAAAGATAATCAACTGTTTAAAGTAAAATAATATAGACATGAGGTCTATAACATACGAAGAAGTAAAATATATTACAATACTTGCACAAAGGTGAGGAGGAGAAAAATGGAAATATACTATTATAAGGCTTTTATATTATACATGAAATAGTAAAATATCTGTTGAAGGTAAACAGCAATAAGTTAAAGATGTATACTATAAACCATAAAGTAGCCAATAAAATAACTCAAGAATTACAGACAATAAACTGACAAAGGAGATGATATGGAATAATATAGTTTCTCAACTCTGGCACTACTGATATTTGGGGATAATGCTTTGTCATGTGCCTTGCAGGATTTTTAGCAGTATGTCAGCAGAATTTTCTCACCAGACCCTCTCCCAGTTTTAAAACCAAAAATGTCTCCAGACATTGCCAAATGTCCCCTGGTAGGCAAAATCACTGCCAGGTGAAAACCACTGATATAAAAAGGTGCTCAACCTCATTTATAACTAACAGATAAAAATGTAAAGAAATTATTTTTCACGTATTAGATTAGCAAACACTGTTTTATTATATCCCTTGTTGGAGAGGGTTCAATAATTGTTTTGGGGCAGCTTCAGCTTTCTCCAACAGCACAGACCTTTGAACCCTCAGGTCTTGGCACATTTGTGATGCCTGGACACACTCACTGTAAAGCCCAGTATAATTTGATAATATTCAGTAAGACAGGATAGAGAAGCAGCACTCATACTGTTGATAAAAAGTACAAACTGGTACAAGCTTTTTGAAAGGCTAGTTGGCAATGT
This sequence comes from Nyctereutes procyonoides, assembly GCF_905146905.1. Taxonomy (NCBI): domain Eukaryota; kingdom Metazoa; phylum Chordata; class Mammalia; order Carnivora; family Canidae; genus Nyctereutes; species Nyctereutes procyonoides. Next base: position 10,513,921 of record NW_026575132.1, read on the forward strand.
CTACTAAATTTTTAAGTGCACATACACCATAATTCAACAATTCTACCACTAGGGATTTATAATAGGGATATACTCACAAAGTATATGACAAAATATAGGCACAAGTATGTGTATACTTGAAAAAAATTGTTATCAGTTAAGAAAACTGTTCAATACTAAGTATAAGCCTGGCTTTATATCAAAAGACAGTCTCTACCAAATAGTCTCTACTTAGCAAATTGCAGCTTCTATTTATGGCTAATTCATTCTCATGCATACTATTTATAGGCATTGTAAACATTCAGTGTTTTACAAGAGTTACCCCTAAGAAATGGAAAGGAACAAAACAAAGGCATTTAAAAGCAGATGAAAAATGGTCACTGAGGTAGAACAAAGCAGTGTTAGTAAACACTAGTGAAGAGAGTTTAAGAGGTGAAATGGACAACAGAATTAAACATTACAGAAAAGGCAAAGGACAGATTTGGTTTAAAAAAGGGGTACTAGGACCATAAAAATCAATATTAACCTTCTAGAAACCAATTCAACCAAGAAGTTAGGCCCAAAGCTAGGCTGCGAGGAGTCAGAAAGTGAAATGATGAGAATGGAGTTTACTAAATACAGACCAGGATTTCCAATACCACCTTTCAGGTTTACACGACAATAGAATTTCAAAAACTTCTGTGGTTATTGGCATTGGATTGGATTGCCTTTTCTTGGAAAAATACATTTTGTAAGGAAAAAAGACATAATGGAATATACAATAGTTCTTCTCAAAAATGGAGTTTATAATATTATGCTGACATAACAAAAATTAATTTTTCTATATTTGAATTCAGAAAATTTTATTTTATTTATTGTTTAAAGATTTTATTTATTTGTTAATGAGAGACACACAGAGAGAGAGGCAGAGACATAGGCAGAGGGAAAAGCAGGTTCCATGCAGGGAGCCTGACATGGGACTGGATGCTAGGTCTCCAGGATCATGCCATGGGCCGAAGGTGGTGCTAAACCGCTGAGCCACCCAGGGATCCCCACAGATTCTTAACTATAGAGAACAAACCCAACAGAATGGAGGTGGGTGGGAGGATGGGTTAATTAGGTGATGGGGATTAAGGAGTGCACTAATAATGAACACCAGGTGTATGGAAGTGTTGAATCACTATATTGTACACATGAAACTAGTATCATACTGCATGTTAATTAAAATATAAAAACTTTAAAAATTGTTTTACATATAACTGTTTTCTTGAAATATGTCTGTCAAAACAGCAATCTGCACTAGCTCATGCAGCAGTATTTGTTGAGGTACTTTAACTCCAGTTGTCAAAAATTCATCTTCATATCTAAGATCAATCTACTTCCTTATGAAGTAGATTCTTCACTTCATAACTGAATTCTTCCTTATGTACCTTATTGTCCAAATTGCCATTCCTAAATCAATCCCTCAAGGGGAACAGAATTAAAATTGGATCAAACCAGTAAAGATTTATCTGCCCACCCCTGGAAATTGGGAGGAAGAGGAAAGCAACCTGAAGTTTATGACCACCAGCTATTGGAACAAAATGTCAACTAAGGGTTCTGCCGTCAAAAAAGTGAGGAAGCCGATGATCCTTGAGTAAGCAACCAAAAGCATCCCCTGCATAAGTTTTTATGTCACATATGATCTTTACCAAGGTCTTTTAAATTATACTACTCCAGAGACCCAGATTTACAGATTATAAGCCCAGCAGTTTATTTTAAAAAACAGAATGGCGGGATCCCTGGGTGGCGCAGCGGTTTGGCACCTGCCTGTGGCCCAGGGCGCGATCCTGGAGACCCGGGATCGAATCCCACGTCGGGCTCCCGGTGCATGGAGCCTGCTTCTCCCTCTGCCTATGTCTCTGCCTCTCTCTCTCTCTCTGTGCGACTATCATAAATAAATAAAAATTTAAAAAAATAAAAAATAAAAAATAGAATGACAATACGAATATAAGAATAAACATACTAGGGCAGCCCCCTTGGCACAGTGGTTTAGCTCCGCCTGCAGCCCAGGGCGTGATCCTGGAGACCCAGGATCGAGTCCCATATCAGGCTCTCTGCATGGAGCCTGCTTCTCCCTCTGCCTGTGTCTCTGCCTCTCTCTCTCTCTGTGTGTGTGTGTCTCTATGAATAAATAATGTTTAAAAAAAAAAGAATAAACATATTAGTGTAAAATAGGCCTAGAGCACAGTCAGCAAACTGCTGCCTGAAAGCTGAATTTGGCCTGCCACCTGTTTCTGTATGACCTGTGAGCCTAGAAGAGTTTTTGTATTTTTAAATAGTTGCAAAAAAATCTAAGTTAAAATGTTACATAATATGTGACAATTATATGAAATTCAAATTTCAGTAGTCACAAATGAAGTTTTACTGGAACACAGCCAGACTCATTGGTTCATATATGATCAATTTGGTTGTTTCCATGCTACAATGGCTGAGAGATTACAGTCAGGCAAAGCCTAACATATTTACTATCTGACCCTTTACAGAAAAAGTTTGCCAACTCCTGATCTAATAGTAAAATAATTCAAGCATCAAATAACCATCTGTCAGAAGTTACAAATTTGCTTGTAAAGAAAGTAGAGGAGAGGAAGATAAAGAAGGAAGAAGAGAGGGAGGAGGAGGGGAATGAAAAGGGAGAGAATAGAAGCAAAGTGCCTCTCATACTGGTCCAAATTAGTTTTTTAAACAGAACTATGGCACTTTACCATATTTTAATCAAAGACCACTGTGATACTCTAATGATAACCTTGGGACATTACCCACTAGCTGGTTTAATCTTTAATATTTACATTAGCACTTGTATTTTTTCTGTTTTTTTTTTTAATTTACATGTATCACACAGAAACAGAAAAATAAACTATATAAGTTTCAACTATGGATTCCAGATCTTTACTCTAGAGGATTGCTTTTTAATTAGTTTTAGAGGTACTGTTCATTGTTTAGTCTTAACTCTTAAATATAAGAATAAAGAAAACCAACTTGAATATAAAACTAAGTCTACCTTCAGAGTCAGGCAGGAAGAATCCAGACCTCCAGGGTAATCCAAGAACCTGCCGAACATAAAGGGTGTGCACCAGGTCAGGGATGATCTGTAAATGATATGTTCTTCCCAGTGACTCTTTAGAACTACGTAAACCCTTTGGATATACCCTGGTCTAGATCTGAGCCCCTCAATACGATTAATATAGAGTAGCCAGTGCTGAGTATAAAAAAATGTATGCACCTTGGCATTAGACGAGCCTGAATTTTCATCTTATCTACTGGGTTTCTGACTCTGAGTATTATTATTTAATAGTTCCTCATTGTGAAGGCGATAATTAACTATTCTTCATAGGGATGGTCAGGTATGAGAACTAAATAAGAAATACAAATTCCTAGTTTGGTACCTGACATACATGCTTATTCCCTTCAGCGTTCCCCTTTTGTTTGGGCCTGAAGAAAAGATGATGTCTCCTGCCCAATATTTCTTAAATTTCTGGCTCAACAGCCAACTCTGAGCTCAGAATAGCTACCCTGTTTGAGTATGTAATAGATGTAGTCTGCAGATTGAATAGTCTTCATATGGAAAGAGAAAGGAACTAAGCAATAAAGTAACAAGTGCCTTATAAAGCAAGACTACTGAAGATTATTCCTGAAGCTCATTTCCTCATGGATTCTGGGGAAGGGTTGTTATAATAAAAGCCTTAATTATAACTACTACTTTTATTCTTAGCATAATAGCTGTTATTAGTTGCCTATTGCTACAGCAACAACAAATTACCACATTTAGCGGTTCAAACCACTAAACCAATCCATTATCTTACAGTTCTAGACATCAAAGGATGAAGTGGTTTCAATGGCCCCAAACCAAGGTGGCAGGACTGTGCTTCCTCTGAAGGCTCTGGGGAAGAATCCATTTTCTTGTCTCTTCTAGCTTCTAAAACTGCATTCCTTGGCTCAGGGCCCCTTCTTCCATCTTCAAAGCAATAACTCAGCATCTTCAAATCTTTCTGTTTCCATTGTTACACAACCTTCTGCCAAATCTCCCTCTACCTCCCTCATGTAAGGACATCTATGATTACATTTAAGGCCCAACGAGATAATCCAGGATTAACCCCATCTCAAAATCCTTAATTCAGTCCCTTTTGCAAAATCCCTTATGACATATAAGGAAATATTCATAGGTTCCAGGGGATTAGGATCTGAGTTTCTTCGACAGCTATTATTCAGCCTATAGAGTGGTTAAGAACATGGATCTAGGAGCTAGACTGTCTCTGTTTGAATTCCAATTCCATCACTTACTAGCTGTCTGACTTTGGACAAATTACTTAATCTCAGTTTTTTATGTGTAAAACAGGCCTAATAACAAGGTCTACTTATTTGGTTGCTATGAGGATTAAGCGGATTATGAGAAGATAATTGGAACACCTATCTCAGAGGGTCATTGAGGGAATTACACGAGTTAATACATGTAAAGCTCTTAGAACAATGCTCTTAGATTACAGTAAATGCTATGCAAATATTAGTTATTATTTTTATCATCATCAAATAGTATTAATTATCATTACTGTTACTGTGCCTTATACAAAGTTGGGAACAGTGTAAACCCTACTCTTGACCACTTAATGGCATCTTCTCTTAACATAAGAAATCACTCCCCCCCAAAAAAAATCCCATTTACTTCCTGCCCTGTAATAAGTAAGTAATGTTAGTTTAATGCCATTAATCATTTTTCTATTTCTCTGATGTATGAATAAAATAGAAAGCTTGCAAAGTCAGAGTCCTAAATGTGGTAGAAACTGCTGGCAAACTCTGGCAAGCACAAACATCACATTTTCAGTGCCCTTCCCAGTTTGTACAACATATTCTAGTACTTCCTTCAGCAGCAACTATTTTCTATGCTGGATCTTTATTCACTCTTTTCAGGAACTTCACTGCTTTTCTCCAATCAACCAAGCATGCATTATTTAACAAGAAGCCAGCCTCTGTAATTCATGCACACTTAGGAGAAAATAAAGTAAAACAGCCAAGTGACTCACTTAAACAAGAATAAGACTTAAGAAAAAAAAAACCAACCAAAACCTTTCATTGATAGAAATAAGAAATATTGCTGGAAAAAAAAAAACAAAAACAACATGGCTAAGGGCTTAGTTTAGCCTAGCCATGGAAACAAAATGGTCAACAGTGTGTGCCAAAATATAGGCCCTGTGCCTTAAAAAAAAATCTTACTAATTTCTTAAAACTGATACTCTGGCCAAAACAGCCTTATAGAAAAGGCTAAAACAATTCAGAGAAACTTCATCTTAATATAAGCACAGAGCCTAGAATTAAAGTAAACATAAAGATTTAACAAACATTTAAATTAGAAATATATCTTAAAACGTTATTGTACAAATAAAACTTTGGAGATTAATTTAAAGTAGATATTGTCTGCTCATCTGCATGAAGTGGGAACAGTGCCAATCACCATCAGCAGGAGCTCTTTTAGGCAGTGACAACCCTAATCCAGTCAAAAGATAACATGTATAATTTAAAAACTACTATGTTTCTAGATTAAATAATAGATTTTTGACAAAGATAGAGACTAATTTTAATATTGTCTAGGTACATCAAAGATAAGATTTACTAAAAACCCAATAATTTTAAAACCAGGTATTAAACCACAAAAAGAAAATATGATGGTTTTAGAGTTAAGAGTTGAAAGAAAGGGGAGGGTGTCACCACCAAATTGCAACCTGAGGAGTGAGCAGCAGAGCTTACAAAGGCAGAGACCAGGGGCAGCCCGGGTGATTTAGTGCTGCCTTCAGCCCAGGGTGTGATCTGGGAGACCCGGGATCCAGTCTCACGTCAGGCTCCTGCATGGAGCCTGCTTCTCCCTCTGCCTGTGTCTCTGCCTCTCTCTCTCCCTCTCATGAATAAATAAAATCTTAAAAAAAAAAAAAAAAGGCAGAGAGTACATATCAACACCAGGTACAGGTGCACTGATGTGCCCTAGTATATTACACTGGCTATATTCAGCACCAGTGTCCTATCAGCAGTTGTAGGATTCACCCTTAGGAAAGAGAAATTGTGCATTGTACCCAGCAAATACTTTGTCCCTCTTCTTTAGTGATCTTTTTTAGATTAAAGATGAGTAGGGTTGGGGCACCTGGGTAGTACAGTCGGTTAAGCGTCCAACTTTTGGCTTCCACTCAGGTCAGGGTCATGAGTTCAGCTCCATGTTGGCCTCTGTGATCAACACAGCAGCCTCTTGAAATTCTCTCTCCCTGTCCTCCTCCCTGCTCTCTCTTGCTCTCTCTCAAATAAATACATCTTAAAAAAAAAAAAAAAGATTGGTAGGGTTTTCAGAATATGAAATACATAAGGGCAGCTCTACTTACAAACAAGTTGGATTCCAAAAGGCTATTGAATCCATTCGTTTAAAAGCCCAAAACCATGAGTGAGATTTAGGCGTATGGGTTCCACATTGCCTCCTAACTGATATATTTTAAGTATTTTTAAAAACTGCCCTGTTATGTTTATAATGAACATTCACTGAGGTAGACAACCCCTCCCTGCCACAATCTCTACTAACAGGAGAAGGGAGTGAACCTCTGGCAGCTAAGGCATCCACACCAGAGCTTCACCTGAAGATTAAGAAAAATGGTGAACCCATGGTGCCATCTGCGGTTTTTGATAATTTTCCACAACAGCACTTGCATTCACCATGCTTAGCCTTTCAACTCTTGAACTCCTAACTCCTAACTAACTCCTAACTGAATCTTTGCCTAAATAGGCATCCCACTTCAACAATGGTCCTCTGCCAAAACCGTTTCACTCACATTTCTTCACCTTTGGCTATAAACTGCACAGGTATATCTTTTTTCATGGAATTATGCTTCATAATCATTCTTATGGTCTAATCATATATCTACCATGTGTAATTTTCTCATTTTTAATTTTTTACACTATTTCTACTTTTGTGTCCATCAATCTATCACTAGTACTGCTTTTGGGGACAAGATGGGGTTTGTAATATTTATAAAACACCTCAAAACTATATATATAAAACATACATGCTACAAATAACAATAATGGCTGAATTGGAAATAACCATCTGATGGTGATCACTGGAGCTAAATCTGCTCTGGAGCATACTCTGCCCCTAGCCAAAAGGCTCCTAAATTATACATTTTAAGCAGTTGAGTTTCCATTTAAAGAGATTTATAAGGAAGTAAACCTACCATACAAGAACAGGGTTTTCTTATACATTTGATATAATTTTGGATGTTGCTTAATCTTGGTATTTCATTTCAAGACAAATATTAAAGGTCTAAAGAAAAGTTTAGCCTGACGTCTTGTTTGCAAAAGATAATGAATTTATATTCTTTGAAAGTAATCCAGCCCAGACTACTTAAGTGGGAAGGGATACAGTTTCTCTGTACTTTCCTCAACAAATAATGAATAGCAAGGGAATGTGTGACAGCTAATAAGTATTTGTCATTCATCAGAGTTTTAAAATCATTAAGAACTAAAGCTACCACAGCAACACCGAAGAAGGCTTCCTAGTTAAGGGACCATTTGTGAATCAATGATCCATTTTATGGAAGAGCAGCCACATTACACAACTGTGGTTGTACATTCCATATTTTACCTTTTATAAAGTTAGGGAAATAATCCAAAAGCAAAAAAATATTAGGGGCTTTTTCAACAATGCAAGATCCAGTCATTATCAGAAGGCATTTTGTTTCATATTTTACATTTAAATCCTCATCAAAGTACAATGACAGTTATCAAAATATGAACCCAATTACAAGGAAAATGTTAAATCATGCTTCCATAACTACTCTTTGAGAAGTTATGGAAACAAGATTTAAAAGAAAATATTAAAAGACAATATTTTTGATGCTTAAATAATTAAATTTTACCCATCTGGAAAATTCATACATCCAAAGTGCTGGAGTACCAACTATGGCATCTAACAAAATAGAATTGCCTACTAATCACACCTCTCAAATTTTATGCCTCTTTCCATCACTCATTTTTTTCAAACTCCTTTCTATAAAAAATTGGGATTGGCTTAGAAATATGAAAAACAAAGTAAATTATTTTCTGGCAGTCAAAAATAATTTAGTGATATCAAATGGTAGTTTAGGCAAAGAAAAGAGGATAGAGGGGATCCCTGGGAGGCTCAGCGGTTTGGCGCCTGCCTTTGGCCCAGGGCGCGATCCTGGAGTCCTGGGATCGAGTCCCACGTCGGGCTCCCAGCATGGAGTCTGCGTCCCTCTCTCTCATAAATAAATAAATGTTAAAAAAAAGAGGACAGAAAATAGTACAAAGATACTAAATAAACACAAACCTCAAAATGGGTAGACTTGAGTCTCACATTCACAAAATAATGTTGATTTATTTCTCTAAGAGAAAGAGCAACTTGACACTTAAACTCTACACTTAAACTCTACTTGAAATCTTGTATCCTTTTAAGAGAGCACTCTTTTCTTTGTATGATCTGGCAAAAAAAGCTACACAATACTATATAGTATATTCAATTCTAATATTGCAAAAGCTTTTTACAAGATAGGGTTTTCTTAGAATTTCTAAGGAGTGAAACTGAGTTTACTATGAATTATTTAAATATTTGAAAGTGATAAATGAGGAAAATAAGGTACACATTTCATCATCTCAACATATGATAGCAGAGCTGCTCTTAGGAAAGAAATGCTTTTTGTTTGAGAAAATACACAGAAATGCCACTTGTGGAAGGTGAGGCCTTGCAGCATCGAAGGGAAGGTTAAGATGCTCTGCACTAGACTAGGGAAATAACTGTTTTCTCTTTCTCTGGATGGGGAGAGAGAAGGCAAGGGAAAGGAATCCTATCCAGATGGCAGTAGCTCAGAGGCCACAAGAACACCAGGAATTTACAGAAATCTTACAGAGGGTTTTGGTTTCCCCCTAACATGAAACTGAAGGTTCAAACCAACCATTTTTAGCTTTTAAAGGATCTGTCTGGACAACTAGTTGACATTTGGGTTATAGACACATTGAAATACTTGTTCACAAGAGCACATGGTGTCAAGAACTTATATTCTGGAATATTAATAAAATTATAATTGCTATTATATTTTAGAATCTTTTTTAAAAACAAACCTTTATGTCCTTTTGATTAAAAAAAGGCAAAAACAATTACAGGTCTTCAAAAATGGGTAATGCAGAGTAAATGGCATCACAGATTTGGGATTTCTTGTTCTTGTAACCAAATATGGGGGGAAATATCTCGAGCAGAGACATTTTATATAAGAGATTCCACAAAAGAATATGTACTATATTGCTAGAACCAAATACACCCTTCCCCAACAAATCAGAAAGTATTTTCTTTCAATACTGACTGGCAAAACTTAGGTAGTAGATTAAATCAAGAGACATAATCATCTAAAAACCTGCAAATAGTTCACAGAAAATTAAAAAATAAACTGAACAGATATAATCATGCTGGCAGACCTAAGAGTTATTATTGTATAATCTGCTCTTCAAGTACAATAGCTTAGAAGACCCCTTGAAACTCCACTTTAACATAGCAGTAGGGTAAATACAAATTTTAACAACAGAAATAATTAAATAAAAGTAGAAAACATGTGTCTTTATTTCTCTTTGTCCCCTCTAATAACCAAATGAAAACTTACTTTTGGTGGCTTTTACAATGATCCTAAATCCTTCAATTATTTTAAACTCAAAATATATAAAAGCTTTCCAAAGAAGAAGTTTCCAAAAGATGCCAAAAGAAAAACTGTAAGCACTACAGCTCTTCAGATCAACAAAGTAATCAGTGGCACCAGAACATGCAATCTTCTATGACCAGGAACAGGATGTAACTTAAAATGGGGGTGAGTGGTCAGGACAGAATATTATAAACATATTTATAAACATATATATTTCTAGAATGATTTCTAAAATTCTGCATATCTAAGACATGTAACCATTTTAGTAATGTAATTCTGCCAAGTAAAAATATGTTCAAATTACATTGAGGTTTAAATACTAGTCATTGATAAATAAATACATACATACAAACTAGTCATTGTTTTCCAAACCAGTTGTCACAATTAACTCCAGGACTTCAAGATAAGGTTGTCCTTTGAGGGAGAATTGACATGTAATGGGTGGTTCTGGTATGCCAATGAAACTCAGGAACCACGTAAGAAAATATCAATTTTTTGAGCTACAGCTATTATCTTTCACTCGGGAGACAGATTCTGAGCTTGAAGGGCACATAGGTAGGCAGTGGAGAGCATTTAGGAACCCTCCTTCTCCACCTGCCTCATTAAGAGCTAGTAGCCCGGAAAAAAAAAAAAAAAAAAAAAAAAAAGAGCTAGTAACCCGTTCTTCAGATTTTATAATGGGCCTTCTCCTTTCTCTCCTAAGGAATCTCATCTACTTTAAAAGCCTGAATTTCCAATTATATTATAATTACTTCCCAAATCTCTACTTTAAGTCCATATTGGCATATGACTTTAAACTGGAACTCCCGGGATCCCTGGGTGGTGCAGCGGTTTGGCGCTTGCCTTTGGCCCAGGGCGCGATCCTGGAGACCCGGGATCGAATCCCAGGTCAGGCTCCCGGTGCATGGAGCCTGCTTCTCCCTCTGCCTGTGTCTCTGCCTCTCTCTATGACTATCGTAAAATAAAAAAATAAAAATAAAAAAATAAAAATAAAAAAATAAATTTAAACTGGAACTCCCAATATCAGTTATATCAATACCATAAATATATCAATATATATATTTATATAAAACCAATACCATAAATTCATCACTTTCCAAATTGAAATTATATCCTTCTCCCATGAAATGTTTTTTCCTGCTCTACTAATTAGTTAATATTATCAAGTCACCTGATCAGCAGAGCCAGAAATCTAAGAGTCATCTTTTTTCTCAATTCCTGCTTTCCATGTAGTCACCTGTTCCTGTCAATGTATTATCTAAGCCTGTTACTATGGTCTTAGTTCAAGCCCTTCTTTCTCTCTAGCTACTGCAAGAGCTGCCAACTAGTCATCTAGACTCAGCCCTCTTCTACTCTGAGCTAGTGAGGCTCTTAGAATGCCTACTGCTACTCAGGCCACCCTCCCTATGCCCCTAGCATATACTGTATCTTGTGGTTCAGATGTCCTCCATGTCTAAATGTGTACATACACACACACACACACACACACACACACACACTATGTTAACTTGGTTTCTCTCGCAGACTTTTCTATAAACGAAAATTATAGTAATTATGTAAATCAAAACATACAGTTCACTTGATTGTTCTGTTGTATATTAAGAACAGATATCCTAGCATATCGATTCTTTAGTGAGTTTGCTTAGTGTGTCTTTTCCTCCAGACCTATCAACTCAGAGTACACTGGGAAAACCTTCCATTTCTAGACATAAACAATTGAATAGGAGACCTCACTGCCCTATGAGACTTTTCCTGAGCAGGAACTATCTTCTTTTGACAATGAAAACAACCCAAAACTTCTTTGTTAAATTCATGAATTTACTGTAGAATATAACAAGTGAAATTAGCACTACAGAAATATTCTATAAGATCAGTTTATAATGTTAAACAATTGATAATAAAGACATAAGCCTTCTGTGTTTCAAATGAAAAATGCATGATAAAGAAATAAATTCTCAGTTCTGTTCAAAATTCAGTCTTTTCTAATAATAATAGCTAACACTGACAGAGCACTATGTGCTAGGCATTGGAATAAATCCTTTATGCACATGATCCCTTTTAATCCTCACAACAACTCAGAGATGTGAATATTATTATTGTCATCATTTTATAGATAAGAAAACTGAAGCTGAGAGGTTAATTAACTTACACAAGCTAGAAGACCCTGAATCAAACCCAAGACTGTTTTTTCAAAGCTGGGACTTCCAACCCTTGAGCTCTACTAGCAAGGGATCAGGAGTGTAAGGGATAATGAGTGTGTAGTTTGAGAAATTCTCTCTCTCCACTCCAGTTTGCAAAAAACACATTGATTAATAAATAAAGAAAAACAAAATAAGCCTCCAAATTTTTTTAGTCCCCGTTTTTTAAAGTGGTATATTTGTTTTTAGAAATAAGTCATCTGATCCTAAAACTGGCTGTATTTACAACGAAGCAGAATGATCTGTGTTCTTATGTACATCATGTCATAAGAATTCCAAATCTCAGTTTGATTTTGTCTTTAAAAGAGTTATTCTACAGTATCAAGAAAAGAATGCAGATGTATTGCTATAAGCTGGGAATAATTCTGTTATGTGTTCTGAGCTGCTAAAATTAGTGGAATATCGACCAAAATAAATCCTCATTCCAATAAATAAGTCTACCTGTATCTTAGTATTTTGCAAATGCCAGGAATTCAATATTTATTGAATGAATCAACCTCTAGTTAAGTTACATCCTTGGAATCTGTACTAGGGAGAAAAATGAAACTACATTAGAAACCTAAGACTGTCAGAGCATTTGAAAATTGTGAGCTTTCTTAACCCAATCTATAAAAATCTATACAGGCTTCTTAAGATGTCAGTTACAGGCAGAGCTATATCAATTAACCCTACCAGTCACAAGAAGTTGCAAACATTCCCTAGAGATGGGTTTGACAACACTGGCAACAATAAAATATTTAAATAGCAACTTCCCCCAAGTTTCCTAAGACATTAAGGTATTAAGATATTTTCCCCCTAAAGTTAAAACATGGAATGAGAAAAGTTCAACTTGTATAAGGGGGGTGGGTGGGTGGAGAAAAGTCCTTAGAACAGATGGAAAAGAAGTGGATGACTCAGGGTCATTACTATGACTAGCAATCACTGCATCATAATATAGTGACTATAGCTATAACCTCTGGATTATATTTTTAAAGAGCTCTTTTTTCCTACAATAAATGGTATGAAATGCTAACTTTTTGGAGATTTTAAGTCTACTTCTTATTTTGTTCTCCTCCTCACCGTTGCACTATCAAGCATGACACTTTGCTGTTGCAGTGTGCCTCTCTGCTTTCTACCCTGCTGTTGGCTGAGAAACCAGATAAACCAGGTTATCAGAGAACCCAGAAGGTGTCTGCACGAGATGGAACCCTAGGACCTGTTTTTCTGCCCTTGGCTGTTTCCTCAAGTAACTTTCTTTCTTTCATCCCTCCAGCACTAGGGATTTAGTTGGCTTGCTTCTCTCCCTTTAGCAATCTTGTCAAGTCCTTTTCTCACCTGGTATTCTTTTTTCTTTTCTGTAGGCTGGCTGTGAATACACTCTGTCCCTTCTTTACTGTCTTCCAAAAAAAAAAGTATAGGTTCTTCTCTCTTTTGTGAGAATTTTAATGTTAATCACTAAAGAGAAATGCATAGTAGACTACAAACATGGAAAAAATGGTTTGGGAAAAAAAATTTTTTTTTAAGATTTTATTTATTTATTTGACAGAGAGTGCACAAGCAGGGGGAGCAGCAGAGGAAGAGGGAGAAGCAGGCTCTCTGCCAACAGGAAGCCCAATGTGGTGGGGCTCAGTCCCATGACCCTGGGATCATGATTTGAGCAGAATGAAGTCACTTAACCAACTGAGCCACCCAGGTGCTCACTTTAGGAAATCTTAAAAATTTTCATTATGTTCTTACTCCTTAATCAGTATTTACTGACTCTTCATCTTGGATGTTACCCAAGCTCACTTTCTTCCTTGCTACAATACTATGAGCTCTTTGAATGAAGTTATTTTATTTTTGGATGCCCCAAACCTAAAAGCAACAGTTACATAGCAGGCTCGAAATACATGCCTAACTATGAGCTTAAAGATTAAAGATGATGAGCTTAAAGATTAAAAATGTCAATACACTGAATTACAGAAGTAATTTAATGAGCAAAAAACTGATTACTAATACATTTCGGTCCAATATCAATTAAATGAATTGCCTTGAAAAATTAAGCAAAGGTTGAACATTTGAAAGAAAACACTGTATTTGATTTATGAAAAACTATGAGTTTGCTGTCAAATGGTACTTTATCATTTTTTAAACATTTTATTTATTTATTTGAGAGAAAGAGAGAGAGAGCATGAGCAGGGGAGAGGGGTAGAGGGAGAAGCAGACTCCCTGATGAGCAGGGAGCCTGAAGTGGAACTCAATCCCAGGACCCTGGGATCATGATCTGAGCCAAAGGCAGACACTGACTGAACCACTCAGGTGTCCTAGGGCGCTTTATCATTTTTATAGCAATAACAGTACCCACTTTTTTGGTAAAAAGTAAAAAGAACTGTCAGTGTCATAGGAGAGCTATGACACAATCTTTGGCTTGTTGCTTAGTTTTATTATGTTTTTTACTAGCAGCATCTGCAGCTGTTTATGGATGCATTTAAAATAAGCTCCACATCAATTTAAGAAACAAAACAGATTAACACAGGGGAAGGGGAAGGAAAAATAAAAACAGAGAGAGAGAGGCAAACCATAAACGACTCTGAACTATAGAGAACTGAAGGTTGTTGGAGGGAGGTGGGTAGGGGGATGGGCTAAATGAGTGATGAGCATTAAGGAGGGACTTATTTGGATGAGGACTGGGTGTTATATATGTCAGTGATGAATCACTAAATTCTACTCCTGAAACCAATACTACACTATATGTTACCTAACTGGGATTTAAATAAAACCTTGGAAAATACTACACTATATGTTACCTAACTGGAATTTAAATAAAACCTTGGAAAAAAGGACGCCTGGGTGGCTCAGCAGTTAAGCATCTACCTTCGGCTCAGGTCATGATCCTGAAGTCCCAGGATCCAGACCCGCAGCAGACTCCCTGCATGGAGCCTGCTTCTCCCTCAGCCTTTGTCTCTGCCCCCATCTCTCTTTGTCTCTAATGAATAAGTAAATAAAATCTTTAAAAAAAATCAGAAAAAATATTAAAGAAAATAAACTAATCAAATGATCAAATAGTTTCTTAAAAAACTCACAACTGCTACATCTCCTTTGTAGTCTTCTGAACATGTGACTAAGAATAAGACAAAGGAAAAGGCAGTGGTTTTTAGCCTAGTACTAGCTAAAGAGATAAAAATGATTGAAAAAAATTTTTTAAGTTATGTGCTTTAGGAACAGTAGTACCATCTCAGAGACATTTCAGTTGGTTTCTAGTCTCCTCCTCTTTCTTTCTTCCTTCAGAGAATGCTCTTTCTTAACTAACAAGTTTCCCCTTGTTTTGATTTATAGCACTGGCCTGAATGGCCCCAAAGTACCACCACACAACATGCCCAAGACAGAAAGCAGTTAAGAGTAGAAAGCAGGGCTTTGTCACTTGGATCTGGAACAAGTATTTACCTAAGTGATGAATTTCTGAGAAGTTCATCTTCTAAGCCGACATGAATTTTAAATATAAAGAACTAGTTAAGTTCTTCTGTATGGTCACAAAACCATGGGGAGTGGGGCTGCTGTAAATTCAGTCATCATCCATGGGCCTCACACCATAGGCATGCCCTCCATTACCTGCTTACATATACTCTCTGGAGACATTCCATACCATATCCTTTACACTCATCTGTGAACCCCTATCTGTGCTCTCTTACTTTCATTCCTCCCACCGATAAATCCACACAATCTATACCTAGCTTTCTCTCCAAACTCTGAAAATTAAGTACAAGCATAATCTCAATCATGTCCTTGCACACTCATTAATGGGAGTGTAAATTAGTAATCCTCTTAGAAGAACTGTGTGACTGGAAGTTAGAAGGGGGAGAGAAACTTATTTTTCATCATATACCTTTCAAATTGTCTCCCATATGACAAGTAATGAGAAAATAATTTTCTCACCCAGTGAGAAAATGAAATATATGTTACTTAAAAGTCTCTACTCCTTCCTTCTTTAAACTTTGCTCCACCAGTTATCCCTATCCACTAGTCACACCCTCTTCCTTGGCCTATTCTCATGTTCAAAATCTTCCATTTTATTAAAAGCAAATAAAATTAAAATGTAAAAATCTCCCTTCTTCAAGACTCTGGGTTCCCCTCTGGGTACCACTGTATCCTCAATGAAGCTTCTTCAGAGTATTTACCCTCCCTTTTCCTCATCTTTTATTCCTTCCTCAACCCTACTACAATCTGATTTTTCCTGAAACCGCCTTCCCTTTAGTCACCAATAGGCCCTGCTAATCAATCCAATTGTACTTTCTTAGTTGTTATCTTAAGTACCTCTGGTTCAATACTCTTAACTACTCCCTACTTCAACTTTCCTATGGGTCTCCCGGAGCTTACATCTTACAATGAATGTACTTTCTCAAATCCCTTCATTGGATCACCCAGCTCCTTTCTCTTAATCCTTAAATGTTGGTGTTTCCTAAAATTCCAACTGTGACTGTGTTCTTTATTGCTGCTGTTTTTCATTTATCTTTGTACAAACCAACCACCACCATAGATTAAACTACCTCTTAACTGTTAATAACTCCCAATCTGACTCTTCAGACCAGGCTTCTTCCTTATATCCACTCAAATTCCTTATAGGCTGATTGTAATCCCTTTAACTGATCCACTGAACATTAGATGCCTCCTTTCTCTCACTTTCCACATCCAATCCATTACCAAATCCTGTATGGTCTAATATTTCAAATTTACCCATTTCTCTTCATCCTCTCTTCTATCATCCTAATTTTCTACCCATCATTACCTCTTAGTCTATGAACTAACCTCTTAACAGGCCTCAATGCTCAATTTGTTGCTCTCTCTCTTCTAAGACAAGAAAAATGTTTTAAAAACTAAACTCCTTAAAAAAAAATACCTAGAATAAAATCCACACGTCTGGTCTAGTCTTGCCCCTGACTACTTCTCTTCCTTCATCTTGTACCACTCTCCTTACTCAGACTCAGCCACAGAGAGTCTTTGTGTTATGGCTTTTTCTTTACTTCCTTATCACATTCTCTCCTATCACTGGATCTTTGTCACTGTTTATTGTACTTGGAATATTCTTCCCTCTTGTTCTTCATATGGTAACTACTTCTCACCCTTCCAGTCTCAGCTGAAAAATTATCCTCAGAGAGAAGTTACCAGTCCAATTGATCTAAAGTAGCCTCTCCTGCCATCTTCATTTTCTAACTCAGCATCTAAGTTGTTTTCTTCACAACACATATTACAACTTACTTCCAGGAAGGAAGAGGGAAGTGCTACCTTCTCCTTTTCTTTTTCCTTTCCAATCAGAATGAGAATATGACAGGAACTTAAGCAACTTAATACATATTTGTTGTTAAATGAACTATTAACTGAACTGGTAGGTGAATTCTTTCACCATGACACATCTGTCAACTTTATTGTTACACAAAATAGCATAATACTTTTAAATTACACTCTATTTTATTTGAGCTATTCCTTCTTTATTGTCAGAAAGCTTTCTAAAGAGAAAGAACTTGAAATTTGGCAAATACTGACAGAGATATATGGATAAACTTCAAAGACCCCAATGATCTTTACAACATGAATTAGTTACACCTCTATACATCGAGTAGACTTTGTATGCTCATTTTCTAGCACAAATAAATCATAATACAGGGTGGTTAAACAGGATATCCCCAGGGTTATGTGAGCCACTAGTAAAGCTAGGAACATTACATAATAAGAAGCCAGTTACATAAGAAATCTCAATAAAATGGCCTATGCTAACAACTGGTCAATTAGTCACCTATTGGATAGTTTTCAATAAATGCCTCCTGAATTAAACTAAAAGACTGAAAAGAGATTTTTTTTTAAAGTAGCCTCTGCCCTAAGGGAGGTTAAAAATTTAAGAAATCTAAGATCTACTAGGGAAACTTCTGAGTTCCATGCTCTAGATTAAATCTAAGATCTAATGGTCTAAGATATCTAAGAGAAGAAGATAACACCACTAGATAATAAGTATTTAATGAGTATTAGAACAGAATTGTTCTAAATACAGTCAGGTGGAGGGAAAACTGCTTTCTAGCTAAAGTGATCTGGTTTCTTTATTTTTTTTTTTTTAGTGATCTGGTTTCACATAGGAGTATGATGTAAGTGGGTTCCTCAAGGATGGATAGATTCAGATAGTGAGAAGGGGAGTATCCAGTAGGTAAAGGACAAAGAAAAAAAAAAAGCCCCAGAGCAAACAGCAGGCTGACCCAGTTTGGCAGCAGTGTACAAACAATTTAAGTGGGAATGATTAGGGGAAAGTACTTGGAGCTTTGAATTTCACAAGTTCAGATTCAGAAGTCTGAACGTTATTGCACAACGCAACAAGTTTCTAAATGGAAAGTGACATCTGAGGGGCTTGGCTAACCCTTGGTAGAGCATGCAACTTGTGATCTCAGGGTTGTAGTGTGAGCTCCATATTAGGCGTAGAGATTACTTAAAAATAAATCTTTTTAAAAAATGTTATTTCAGAAATAAATCTAGAGTCAGAATACAAGATAAATTTCAAGAATGGAAAGATTAGAGACAATAATAATTTAAAATTTTTACTGCATTATGCCTGGATTATTGTAATAAAGGCATAAATGAGTTGAAACAGTAAGAGGGATCTGTAAGACAGTGTTAACTCGTTAACTTATGAGTTGGGACTAGATAAGCTTTAACCTCTCCTAAAAGATAATTACATCTGGCGTATACTTCAATCATTTGACTTCAGACCTCACAATTTTCATTGCTCCTCACTCCCTAATAAGTCCCAGACATTTGGTGACGCCATGAAGCCCAAACTGGATTCTCCAACCACATAATAAATCCCAGCCAAAACAAAGGATTGCATTTACTAGCTACCTAGACATACTAGGAAATTCCCAATCATATAACTTTGTTCTTGTGATTTCTTCTAGCTTTAATATCTCTCCCTCCTTCTAACATATTCAAAGTCTAGCCATTCTTCGTATCTTAGTTCAAATGCCATTTCTTCCCAATGCCAGATTTCCCAAAAGCCTCAACTTGAAGTAAGATTACTTCCCAATACTTTCCACTTTCCTGTAAACATTTTTAATCATATAATTATTCCTTATCTCCTCTAATAAAACTATATATTCCCTACAGCATACATAATTTATTTTTGTATTATTCCCTCTTCCTTTCTTAGGTAGTTGAAGATCTTGATAAATAATATATGGTAACATACAGTATAATGGCTAGGAGCATAGTCTGAAGACAGACTACTGGAATTTGAATCTAACACTGCCATTTGCTATTGACCATGGGCAAGTTACTTAACCTCTGTGCTTTGATACCTTTTTTTAAAATTTTTATTTATTTATTCATGAGAGAGAGAGAGAGAGGCAGAGACACAGGCAGAGGGAGAAGCAGGCTCCACACAGGGAGCCCGACATGGGACTCGATCCTGGGTCTCCAGGATCAGGCCTTGGGCTGAAGACAGGGTTAAGCCACTGAGCCACCCGGGCAGCCCTGTGCTTTGATATCTTTAAGTATAAAATGGAGATAGTAATAGTAGATAGTCCATGAGGTTGCCAGAAGACTTGATTTAGAACAGTGTAAGCACCACAAAAGTGCCTATTAGTGGGAAAATACTGAATATTCTGTGATAGTTGAGTAAAGCTTTATCTATGGAAAGCAAAATGTCAAAAGTAAAGCCAGTTTCTAGGTACAAAGAGGTGCATACAAATTCTTCCTAATGGGCCCATGTTTGCCCTAAGGGTTAGCTGTGCCCTTTAAAATCTTCCTTATGTTAACAATAGATGTTTTAGTTTGTCATTTCAATACTGAGATAATATTTAGTTCAGCTTCCACCTAACTGATCATGCTTCCAGTCTTATCTCCTTTAATCCATACTCCACAAAGGTCAGAGTAGTCTTTCTAAAATGCATATCCAATGTTTTTCCTCTGCTACAAACCATCTCCATTCTATCCCTTTTATGATAAAGTTCAGCTCCTTGGCATTTCATACAAAATTGTCCTAATATGGCCCCAGCCTAATCTCCAACTTCAACTCTCAACACTTCTTACCATGAAACTTAATCACCTGGCACACCTTAACAGCTTTTTGTATGTCATTCCTTTTGCTAGAACATCCCTGAATTAGTTTGTTAGGACTGCCATAGAAAATACCAGAGTAGGTTAAATGAGACAAGTTTATTTCCTCACAGTTCTGAAGGCTAGAAGTTGAATATCAAAGTATTGGCAAGCTTGGTTTCTCTCTGAGGCTTGCAGATATCCAACCTCTCAGTGTGTTCTCACATAATTTTTTTCCTCTGTGCACACATCCTTGGTGTCTCTTTCTGTTTCTAAAGTTCTTTTTATAAGGACACCTGTCAGAATGAATTATGACCCACTCTAAATGCCCCATTTAAGTCAATCACCTCCTCAAAGGCCTGATCTCCAAATACAGTTACACTCTGAAGTTACAGGGGTTAGTACTTTAACATACAAATTTTGGTGAGGCACAATTCAGCCTACAACAACTCCCTTCTTTTCTTTGCCCAGGAAATACAATTTGTTTTTCTAAGAGTGGACCAAGCCTTCTTACCCCCGGCAGAGTTCACTGCCCTTTCTCTCTGTTTCTATAGTACCTCTGTATGCTGTATTCTGTATACTGCTATCCTATTAATACACTATAACAATTATGTCTTTCCCTCTTCTGATTGTGTCACTTAAGAGCAGGGGCTAAATCCCTACTGGCACTTAGCATAGTGTCTGGCCCACCACAAGTATTTAATAACGATTTGATTATTAAGGGGAAGTAGAAAAAAGAAGGGCTTTGAAGAAAGGCAACAGTGGGTTCAAATCCTGGCTCAACCATTTACTCATCTTATAGTTTTGGGCAGTCACTAAATGCTGAACTTACATTCTATTTAAGGTAGCTCTACAGACAAATGATAGAATGAAAACACCCAGTTGTGGGGTTGGTTCAAAAGTAGGTACTCAGTAAATGTTAAAGATTCTGAGCTTGCCTGGGTCTGACACCCAGTTCTACCACTTAGTAGATGAGTGACCTTGGGTATGTTAACTCATCCTCTGCTTCAGTTGCCATCTACAAAAACACTTCATGGTGCTATTGTGAGGATAATATAGGTAAAATATATATTAAGACAGGTATCTAACACACAGTATTACATAAATGTTTCCTATTATTACATGAACACCTCAGATCTGAGCAAATATGACTGAAAACCATGAATTATTTATATTTAGTCCCTTCACTTACTCATTTTAAATGTATTGCCTTGATGCCTCAGATTTCTTGACTAAACAAGATGGTAACTAAAGAGGTTCAAAAACTGGTACAGATAATATAAAGAGCTCAAAATAATCATGAGATAATATATTACTATCTGTGTCATTCCTTATATTGGTGTTTAACATATTTTTTATATTGATGTAAAATTTTTAAGAGACTAGTTTTTCTACCCTTTGCAACTACCGATGTTAACCATGATTTCCAGGATCCAGTGGAGAATAATAATCTTTGGCTCATATTTTCAATTGTAGAATTACTAAACCTTTGAACTAGAAAGGACCCCTGAGATGAAAATCCAATCCTAGCATGCCTTACACAAGTAAACTGAGGTGGATTTGAGATGGGCTTTGCGGGTCATAATGAGCAGCTCTGTGGACGATAGGAATGGCAAGCAGACGGAACAGTTTGTTCAAAAGTACTAAAGTTGGCAGCCCAGGTGGCTTAGCGGTTTAGCGCTGCCTTCTGCCCAGGATGTGATCCTGGAGACCCGGGATCGAGTCCCATGTCAGGCTCCCTGCATGGAGCCTGCTTCTCCCTCTGCCTGCTTCTTCCTCTGCTTGTGTCTCTGCTTCTCTCTCTCTCTGTGTGTCTCTCATGAATAAATAAATAAAATGTTAAAAAAAAAAAAGTACTAAAGCAGGGGTTCAGAACTTCTAGATATTCAAGGTGTATGGGAAACCAGTATTAGGAAATAATTCTGGGAGATAGTTTGAATCATCCAAACTTTAAGGTAATTTCTGACATAGATACAACTTATCTGACCTGTAACTTTGACACATGGCAGATCTACATTTGAATTTCCACTTGTTAGGTTAAGCAAAATCTTTGAGCCTCAGATTAGCACAACAGGGTTATTGCAGCGATTAAGTGAGCAAATGTACACAGAGCTCATGACGTGTGCTCAGCTGACTGAAAGTACAGCTGACTTGAACTTGGGTTTGAACTGCAAGGGTGCACTTAGACACTGAGTTTTCTGATACAGTACAGTAAATGTATTTTCTTTTTTCTAGTTTACTCTAAGAATACAGAATTGTAATACATATAACACAAAATATGTTAAACTGTTTATGCTATGAATAAGGTTTCTGATCAAAAAGGCTATTAGTGGTTAAGTTTCTAGGGAGTCAAAAATTATATATGGATTTTTGACTCTACAGGGGGTTGGTGCTCGTCAGCTCGGTGTTGTCCACGGGTCAACTGTACTCAAATACTTGTACTTTTAATATTTGTACTCAAATACTGTACTTTCTTATGATTTCTTCAATGTATGAATAAAAATCTGAAAAATAACAAACCACTCTCTTTCGTACATGTGATTGCTGAATGAGACATTGTTGAACATTAACTTTAAAAACAGAAAGCTGTAAAAACTGCTGAGATGATAAAGTGTCTTCATCCCTGCCCTTTCCCACCACCAAACGCCCTTCACAATTCCTTAAGTGTCACGTCAACGCTATTAACATGCTATTTGGAGATCACTGTAACTCAGACTTTCAATTCTACAGCAAAGAGGTGAAGGTCACGACAAATTTTTACTGAAAGATAATTTTTTTAAAAAACTAGAAGAGTCCATGTCATTTTATTCCTATGGTCTATTCTAGCTTGATGAATTTCCAGTGAAAAGTTACTGCTCTTTTTTTTTTTTTCTGGCTCAGAAAATGCAGGTTTTAATATAAGGTTGGTGGGCAATGAACTGAGTTCACCATTATTACTATGACCCAGAACTCTTTTAAATGTTTGGGAGATAATCTTTACGCTGGTACTAAAGAGGCCATCTGCCAACATCTATTATTTACGCTTGACACTAAAGTGAACCATTTCTTTTGAAAGATATGTGGTGTCTGGCTCAAAATCAATCGCAAGAAAAACCCAACTGAGCATAGAAAGAGCTCTCTGCAATATCCTCTCTGTTCGCTCACATCACAGATGGTGACCGGGGCTTAGGCACTAAAGCTGCGCATCACTCAGGGAGGAGGTTCCAGGGGATGCTCTCTGGCAGAGGATGGGATCCTCACAGGCGCAGCTGGGATGAACCCGGGGACCAGAGCCCAGCGCCCATCACTTCGCACCCACACTTGGGGAACCAACCACTTCCCAACCAAGCCTTCGCGGGCGAAGACCCAGGCCTGCGATCCCCAGCCCCCGGCTCCGATGTCCGCGCGTGACCTCCGGGCACCGGGAGGAGCTCCGGGCGGGGAGGCTCCCCTGCTTTCCGGGGAAGTTGGCAAGGGCAAGTTGGAGTCACGCGCGGGAAGGTTACTCACGGGAATGGCCCGACGTCCTCCGTCCTCCGCCCGCGCTCCCTCAGGGAATAGGGTCTAAAGCGGCGGCAGCCCGAGAGCTGCAGCCGAAGCGGCCGCCGCTGCCACAACCGCCCGGGCGTGGCAGGGACAGAGGGCGACTTCACAGCATCATCATCACTCGGCGACTTCGCTTTGGCAGCGGGACCGGCTCCTCCGCAGCCCCAGACATTGGAGAAGAGCGGAGGAGACCCGCTCTCCCGGCAGCCTCCGCGGCGTCGGCGCACTACCTGCCGGGAAGTGTGGTCTTCCCGAGCGCCCGCCCCCTCCGCCTCCAGAGTCGCCGCGCGCCTGTCCCGCCCCCTCAGCGAGGAGGCCCCGCCCCCGAAGCCGCCGGGCCCTGCGGCGGGAGGCGGGGCCGCGACCCTGGGGCGAGTCCAGTCCGGGAGGGCTGCCCGCGGCGGGGGCAGAGCTCCAGGCCCGTAGCCCGAGGCCGGGTCGCGCTGCCTTGCTGCGCCCCGCGGCCCGCGCGCTCGCGGGGCCCCCTCGGTGGGCCGGGCTCTCGGGGCCGTGGGGCCCCGCTCCGTTGGCCTCCTGAGGAGAGTCGCCGGTCGTGGTCGCCGCCAGGGTAAAGGGGAGGCCGGGCGGAGGAGGGGGGTGGCGTCGGGCCGGGTCGGGAGCCTGAGGGAGCGCGGCTCGGTCCGCGCTCACCTCGCGAAGCCGGAGGCTGGAACTTGCCGCCCCGCCTCGAGCCCACGCCCTGGCCGCGGGCGGGCGGGCGGGCGGAGCGACGTCTGGAGTCCGGAGTCCGGCTGGCTGGGCGAGCGGCCCCTGAGCCCCGGGCCGTCGGGCGGTGGCGGCACCTGCGCTCGCGGTGGGCGGCACTTGCCAGGTGCGCGGGGCGCCAGCTGCCCCGGTGCCGCCCCCCCCTCCCCGCCCGCTCCTCACCCCTCACCTCGGGCCGCGCGCTCCAGCCTGGCGGAGCGTCCCGGCGGGAGACACCCTGTGGCCGCGGCTCTGTGCCGCCTCCTGCGAGTTCGCCTTCGCGATCCCCCCCTCGAAGCAGGACGAGGAAGGAGCCTCTTCACAAAATTAAATGCTCAAGCTTCATTTTGTTCCCGGTATTTAAAGTGAGCGTCGTGTTTTTCCCCTCGTGGCTTTGTGGTGCCAAACACCCTTTTCCTGAAAACTTGGTCAGGATTTTCTGACACGGCGGCTGCCGAGCGCAGGTCCGGGTGGCGCACAGTAGGCGCTCAGGAAAGATTTTTGTTTGAAAGCGTGAGTCATGTTGCTAAGTTTGGGAAACCTTATAGCGAGTTGTGCGTCGCTGCAATTTTTGAGATTTTATGGGTTCTCAAGGTCCCTTTGAAAATTACAGTAATTTTAAGGCTTAGCAGAGATCGGGGTTGTTGTTGTTTTTGCGTTCCCTATAGCAATAGCCTCTGCTGGATGCCTAAATTAACTCAAAACCCGAGTTCTGTAAATAAATGCGCCCTGTGATTTTCACAGAAATTGTTAACCTTTGATATTAAAGTCTTTGGATGAACTATTCTATAATGGAGCAAATTTAAATTATTTATAAAGCTTTATACCCTAATTAGCTTGTTAGATACAAATGCAAAGGACCACACTGATGTAATATATTTAGAAATACAGGTCTCAAGTATGATTTCTTTAAAAAGGATTTATATTCACATCTAGTGAAAAAACGTGCAGGAGAAAATCTACCCCGCCCCCAAACTGTACCCTTTACCAGGTGCAGCTGCTGCCTTGACCTCAAACTGTCTGGTAAAATGATCTCTTAAGCATCTGGCATGTCTAAAGCAGAAATCTGTGGGATTAAACCACCTCAGTGGAGCAACTCCTTTGTACTCACAATTCATAAAATCGTGTCAGTTTCTTCGGAGTATTTCTGAAATAATAGATAATGTAACAGAATTAAAGTTTTTTTGTTCTTGTTTAAGAACTTACTGATACGAAGTGGAAGAAGCAAGAAACAAAATCCTGTTAACCAGAAAATTGAATTAATCACGACATCCCTAATCTTCCTGTGAGAATGTGAACTGCAAGTGGTCAGGGCCTTGTCTGCCCTGATCACCAGTGAGTGTCCCCAGTGCCTGACCATGGTCACCATTCATTAAGCACTTAGAGAATGAATACTTGGCTGTTTCAGATTAATGGTGTGGTGACTTTCTACGTGTGTATGGTTTCTTCATTTATTTGGACATTTCCTTAGAGTTGATTGCTAGAAGTGAGAATTTTACTGGGTCAAAAGGTATGAGTATTTTCATGGTTATTGAAACATTGCCAGCTTGCTTTCCAAGTGAGCCTTACATTTTTCGGCTGCCACCAGTAATATGCGAGTGTACCTCTCAGAGTATCCACTCGAACTCTTATATTGATTGGTGCAGTATTTGGTAGTTATGAGCCCTTTCAGATGAAGTATCTCTGATTCAATCACCCCAGAAGGTGGGCAGGGCAGGTATTGCTTTCCCCCTTTTGTATTACAGCAACTACCATTGCCTTAAGTTGATGATAATGAATAGCAAGTGACTAAATAATCATACCCTTTGAGGTTTTTCCTCCCCCTCTTCTCTACTTTTGGTTTGTAGTGAATATTCTGAATAAATTCATATCTTTCCTTAACAGTAAAATTGGATACTGCTGTATAATATGTATTGTTTACAAAATCTTCCTTTTCTTTTCGCTTAGATATTTGCAGGGACCTTGATTAAACTTGGGGATTTCATTAAAATGAAATAATAAACCACAATTAACAAGAAAGAGATATTCCTTAGTTATAAGGAAACACCCAGCACTAGGAAGTTCAGAACATTGCCACCCTTTCTGTTAGGAAAAATCTGGAAAGTTTTGGTGGTGCCCTTGTAGTTCTTTAACTCTAAAGAAGTTGCTATTTTAAACTTCTGAATCTTGCAGTCTTCATAAACTATTGAGGTTAATACTCTACTAGTGATAGTGGACAGGAATTATTTGTATAATTTCATATCTTTCATATATGTCAAATTCTAGGAAGAACAGAGAACTAAGAATTGTGTTAAAAATATTCAGCCTTCAGAAATATTATTTTTATGTTAAGACTGAAATTTCTCTTTTAAAAACATGTGACAACGAGTAAATGTTATTAATTCCTAGTGTGTTGCTAATGCAGATTCTTTCCCAAATTTGCTAATCATGGACCCCAAATGACTTAATTGGCAATTAATCCAATCAGGAAGCTTTGGAACCTTCAACGTTTACTTATAACTAGAATCATTGGAAATTCTAATGGGTCCAACATTGATTTTCTATATTGCTTTCACATTTGCTTAAGTTTCTTTTTTTTTTTTTAAGATTTATTTATTTATTCATTCAGAGAGAGCAAAGAGAGAGGCAGAGGGAGAAGCAGGCTCCATGCAGGAAGCCCGATGTGGGACTCGATCCTGGGTCTCCAGGATCACACCCCGGGCTGCAGGCAGCGCTAAACCGCTGCGCCACTGGAGCTGCTCTTAAGTTTCTTTAAAAAAAGTAGTACAGAAAAAATAGGGAAGGAGAGATGCAGGTATATTGGTCTTTGGAAATACGCAGAATCTCCCTTCAACTTCACTCTGCCTTTCTGTTGTGATGGCAGATCAAATAGTGTTACATAAAAAGAAACACTCTTTAAAGACACTTTTCAGAAATGTCTCCAGTTGTTGCATCAAAGAATAGCTGCCTAAATATCATAGGGGTTTATAGCAACTAGTTCTTCCAGGAGCTTTTATGTAAATCTAAATTTTGCTTTTGTTTTTTATAACAGAATATTTCTTCATCTTGAAGATAAAGCAAAAATCTTTTGGAGTAGATGGGTTTTTGACATTTTCTGTGAACTAAAAAGATTCAATGTCTCTCTTGGTAAGTTTGTGTTAACACAGATTTAATTTCAGGACATGTGGGTCCCGCAGTCGGTTATGCCTCTGACTTTTGGTTTCTGCTCAGGTCATGATCTCAGGGTTGTGAGATCCTTAGGTCAGGCTCCATGTTCTGTAAGACGTAGGCTTGGGATTCTCTCTCCCTGCAAGCTCCACCCCTGCACCCAGGCCAAGACAATAAATAAGAGATGCTTGGATGGCTCAGTCAGTTAAGTGTTTGCCATTAGGTCTTGATTTCAGGGTCTTGGAATTGAGCCCCAAGTAGGGCTTCTTGCTCAGCAGGGAGTCTACTTCTCCCTTTGCTCTTCTGCACTACTCATACATTCTTTCTCTTCTCCCTCTCTTTCAAATAAATAAATCTTTAAAAAATAAGATGGAATAACATAAATCTCTTTTTTTTAAAGATTCTATTTATTTATTCATAAGAGACATAGGCAGAGAGTGAAGTAGACTCCATGTGGGGAGCCCAGTGTGGGACTGGATCCTGGGATTCCAGGATCACTCCCTTGGCTGAAGGCAGGTGCTCGGCCGCTGAGCCATCCAGGTGTCCCATAAAGAAATCTTAAAAAAAAAAAAAAAGCGTAGATCTAATTTGGTACTATCAGAGTAGTTAAATGTTAGTGCAGAGCCATAATTGAAGGCAAATTCTGATGAGATACTGTTCTGCTGAGATGTTATTTTGACCTGAATGGCTTCTGGTCTTAAGAAATGAGTTAAATTCTCATTGAGTTTTTGTTGCTTTAAAAAAGAGCTTCTCCTATACTTTTCTGATATATTCATCGTTCATTTCCTTTGTCCCATCCCACTTTTTTCCATACCTTTACTGTACTTAGATATGCCTCTCCCATCTAGTTAGCTATCTTATCCTTAAATCTTTCAAAAATCCCTTTTACAAATTTCCATTAGACCAAAGGCAAGCAAAATAATACTAAAAATCAGCCTCTTAACAACAAGATAGAAAACAGTTGGATAAATGTATAGTATGATATATAGATTACAACTTGTTTTTTGTTTATATTAGATCCATGGCATCTAGATTGAGAACCAAGAATCATATGGTAAAAAATATTCAACCTACCGAAAATATTACTTAAATTAAGTAGTTTCAGGTCTTTCATCATGTCTTCTTCTATAGAACATAATACAATATCTGACTTGATTAAAGTAGTGATCTTTTAAAAAGTGATGGGTACATTTGTATGATGATTTGCAGTTTATAAATACGTTTATATATCTCTTTCAGTCTTCAAAATTATGAGTGATTGGTAGGGCAGGTGGTTTAATCCTTGTTTTGAGTTTGGCCCAAGATTGCCAAGGCTCAAATTCATATCTGCCAATCCACTCCATCGTTTACCAAGTCTGAGAGACAGAACTATGAAGTGAGGAAATACAGAATGGATTTGTTGGATTTATTGTATAATTTGTTATATGAAATATACAGAATGCACTTTATTTTTAAAGTAAAGATTCTCTACTTAAAAGGGGAGCTTTAGGAGCTCCTGGCTGGCTCAGTCAGAGCATATGACTCTTGATCTTGGGGTGTAAGTTCAAGCCCTGTGTTGGGGGTAGACATTACATAAAAATAAAATCTAAAAAAAAAAATGGTGGACAGCTTTATCTATCAATAAAGCACATTGATGTGAATTACCTACCTGATTTTCTGGTGCTGGGGTAAACAAATATTTTCTGTAAAGGACCAGATAGTATTTGTGTGGTATATGGTCTTTGTAACAAATTACTCTTCTGTTGTTGTGCTGTGAAAACAGTCATAGACAATATTTAAATGAAAAAAATGAATGCGTTCAAGTAAAACTTTCTTTACTGAAACAGGTGGTGGGTCAGACTGGTTTGTGGACCACTGCTCTAAAGGATTACTTAAGATTCACCATTTTATATCAGTTTATAAATTGCGTGAGTTGTAAAAGGGCATTTGATAGAAGAAGATCCAGAGATTTAGAGGACTGTGGATTCTCAGGGCTTCTGAATTTTGGAAAAAGAGTATCTTATTTATTCAATTATTCTATAATTATGGGTTTTGTGAAAAATAATAGAAATTAATGTGTGATTTAAATTTGTTCAGTTTGTTAATAATTTTACATTTAATACTTCCTGTAATGATGAAATATTTAGAATTCTTTGAATATTTTCCTACATGAGATTTTTGTACAACTGAGATAAAATTGATGTTTATACTTATGAAGGATTCTTCCTCATTCAAGTTTTTTCCACTGTTGGAGAGCTAAGAAATAGTGTTTTCAAAGGAGCAACATAAGTCAAATATTTTCCTTTAGATGCCCTAGTAGATATAACTGCTTTACATTTGGCTATTATGGTAGTAGATTTAAAAATTACATTAAAAATATTTTAGGGCAACTTCTGGATGGTTTTAAATCTATTTGTGCTGTCTAAAAGACCTTAATGTATATATATTTCATGGGCTATTATATTCATCAGCATCTCATTAATTCATTGTGGATATAAAAAATGTTTGGAAGAATAAGCTATGAGTGTTTTATGACTTTTATAACTTGAACAGCTAATGAACATGCTAACATTCTTTAGAAGTCAGCAAAAACATTTTGCCTTATAGTATTGGCTGGTTTTAGCTGTCTTCACATTAGTGATCACTTTCTTGCACTGTGAAAATTCTATATAAAGGTAATGAAATATGAAGGTCCACCATATTATTTTATAAAATGTTTTCTTATTTCTATAAACCAAAAACATGGATCACTATTCTTGAGAATGAATTAGGGTCAATGTAAGTTTTTTAAAGTATGCCCAAATGTGTCTTTTAATTTTAAAGATTTATTGATTTATTTTATTTATTTATTTTTTAAAGATTTATTGATTTATTTATTCATGATAGACATAGAGGGAGAGAGAGGCAGAGACACAGGCAGAGGGAGAAGCAGGCTCCATGCTGGGAGCCCGATGCAGGACTCATTCCTAGGACTCCAGGATTGCGTCCTGGGCCAAAGGCAGGTACTAAACCACTGAGCCACCCAGGGACCCCCTATTGATTTATTTTAGAGAGAGAGATTGAGTACACAGGGGGTAGGGGCAGAGGCAGAGGCAGACAGAAAGGGAGAGAGTCCTAAGCAGATTCCTCACTGAGCATGGAACCTGTCACAGGGCTCAGTCCCACAATGAGACCATAACCTGAGCCAAAACCTGAGTCCAACACTCAATGACTGCACCACCCTGGTGCCTCTAAAAATATGCCTAATATGTCTCAAATTAACTTTTTAATTTAAGTGATGGACATTTTTTAGAAACATTTTTATAGGCTTTATATTTTGGTAACTATATTAGAGGTCTGCCTAAGACCACCTCCAGGTTTGGTGATTTGCTAGGAGGACTTGTAAAACTTAGTCTTATAGTCATAATTAAGTTTTGTCACAGACAAAGAACACAAAGCAAAATCAGTGGAGGAAGGTGGTACATGGAGTAAAGTTCAAGGAAACCAGGCTCAAACTTTCAAGAGTCCTTCTCCCGTGGAGTCCCATAGAATGTACTTAATTCTCGCAGAATAGTGACAACATGTGTAAAATGTTAGCTACCAAGGAAACTCATTAGAGACTCATTTCTCAGACTTTTTGGCGGGGGACTGACATGTAGGTACCTTCTGCTAGCAGGTAACAAAATTTCAGACTTCCAGAAAAAAAGCAAGTATTCAGCATAAGCCATATTGTTTATATGGTTTAAGCCCATGATCTGTTCTTATTAGTGAATGATGGGACCCTTCCCAAAATCCAAGTTCCCAGATACTAGCCAAGGGCCAACTTTTCAAGCAAGCCTTTTCTTTCTTTCTTTTTTTTTAATTTTATTTATTTATTCATGAAAGAGAGAGAGAGGCAGAGACACAGGCAGAGGGAGAAGCAGGCTCCCTGCAGGGAGCCTGACATGGGACTGGGTCCAGGGTCTCCAGGATCACACCCTGGGCTGAAGGCAGGCACTAAACTGCTGAGCCACCCCGGCTGCCCTAAGCAAGCCTTTTCTAAGGATAGCAATTTTAGGCCTGATGTGTTAATTCTCTTCTGTACAGTGATATTAATGATTATTGTGAAAGATTCTGAGTAAATGTTACAAAATATATGTAAATACCAAATACAAGATGTAAGTGACTGGTGGTTGTTTTCAATATGAGGAAGAGTAATAAGTATCTTCAAAAACTTTAATTGCCCATTTTATTCACTCTAGACAAACCAGTAGAAACTTTGCACAGGAAATGATTCTATAGCTATCCTGACCATTGTCAGCTTCTGTTCTTCAGGGACGAGTTTTTCATAAGACAGTGGAGATTTAAATCAAAGTATTGTAGTAAGATTGATAAGGCATACAAACTACAGGAATTCATCTTAAAATAGTAATTTAGGCTGAAAAAATGACAAGTTAGTGAGAAATTCTGGCATTATTTTAAATGAAAGGAAGTGTGATTACTTCTAAGTAACTATAGAGTGTTAGGTAGACGTGAATGAGCTTATCTTGAAGATTCATTTGATATTAATACTTTAAGTGTTCATGAGATGCTTCAAAATAATTTATTACAAAAGTCTCTTTTACACAATTTGTTTATGCTTTTGACATACCTTTTCTTCCTAAGTAGAATAAGGTCAGCTTTACCCCATGTGATAAGTCACAAGGAAGCGTTAAATTTCTTTATTGACAATATGTGATAATAGGACCATAGGTTAAAATGCAGGAAAATGTGAATTGTGATAATGGAACTAAATCTATTTGTAATTTGCATTCAGTTGAAGTAAGATGTTTACCACCTTAAGAAACAAAATTGGTTCCAGATATACTCATTGTGTAGTTTAATGTGGATAAACACAGTTCCTACATTTAAGAAACAAAGGATTTGAGGACTAAAATTAAATTGATTACAATGAGTACAGCAGAATAATCTTTAGCTAAATATTCAAAACAAAACTGAAAGATGATGAAAGGATTAAAACTTAATACCAGCAGTGAAAATGAATTGCTATTATGATTTCCAGTCTTATTTTTCACTTATTTCATGCGTTTCTGAATTTCCAGGATTGTTTCTGCACTTCACGAACACAAGTTGAATCACTCAGACCTGAAAAACAGTCTGAAACCAATATCCATCAATACTTGGTAAGACAATGGTTAAGTACAATTAATATTCTTCCTTTGCTTTCCGTAGTATCATAGTACAGAATGTAATTCCTAGTTCTTCCATGTATCATAGTACAGAATGTAATTCCTAGTTCTTCATATCTCTTTCTTTTTTTTACAGTATCTTTTACTGTTTCTTCTTCCTCTAGTTCTGTTACTCTTCAGAAGTTTACGGTTGACCTCTTCTGCCTAAACAGGCTCCCCCTCAGCAGCACCTATTCCTAGGCTCCAGTTGGTCAGATTTCAGACTGTCCTGTAGCTTCAGGTCATGAGAGGCATCAAGCAGGACTGTTGATTCTCTAATTTTTACCTATAGCCCCACACTCCTTCCTGGGCACTAGATGTATCTATAAAATGCCTGCAATTAAACTTTTCAAAGGCATCTCTATGCAGTTTGAGTAAAACTTTAATCTATCAAACTTCTCTGATCATTGTATTTCTTTGGCTAATGAAAACCCATCTACTAAGTCACCCTAACTAGAAACTTAGAAGTTATCCTGTTACTTGTCTCTACCCCCCACCCCAACATCTAGTTATACACCAAGTGTTTTGTGTCTGTCTCTGAAATGCCCTTGAGTCCCTAACCTGCTTCACCTTATCACTGCTACTTCCCAAATCTCATCATCTCTTACCTGAATAATTACAAGTAGACACATTACCTCTACTTTCCTAGATAAACCTCCTCTCACACTCAGATCAGTATTCAACACTGTTACCAGTATGGGCCTGTTTGTGTCACTTTCCTGCTTTAAAACGTTCATTGGTTTCCTGCAGCCTGTAGGATAAAGCCTAAACTTCTTAGTATAATATAAGGACTCTTAATGGTTTGGAATATGTCTAATTTTTTAGTTTCATTTCTTGCTACTAAGCCTTAGCACATACTCTTTTTTTTCTGATTAAAATACTCTTCTTGGACAGCCCCAGTGGCACAGCGGTTTAGCACCGCCTGCAGCCCGGGGTGTGATCTTGGGGACCCGGGATCAAATCCCACGTCGGGCTCCCTGCATGGAGCCTGCTTCTCCCTCTGCCTGTGTCTCTGCCTGCCTTTCTCTCTCTCTCTCTCTCTCTCTCTCTCTGTGTCTCTCTATGAATAAATTTTTTTAAAAATCTAAAAAAATATATATAAAATGAAATACTCTTCTTTTTCTGTCTCCAGAATTCCTCCTCATTCATGAAGAGTTAGCTCAAATATCACATCTCTGAATTGTTTCCTCTTGTACATTTTATTCCATTATGCTCCTACAAATCTTAGACATTCCCAGAAAATGATATTTATTATATTGTCTCACAATAATTGATATACGTGTCTCACTAGAACATGATTCTCATAAAATAGGCATCCTGCTTTTTTCATCTGTATTTCCCCTGGGCGATTCCTGGTATATATTAAATAATAATTTTTTTAAAAGATTTTATTTATATATTCATGACAGTCACAGAGAGAGAGAGAGGCAGCGACACAGGCAGAGGGAGAAGCAGGCTCCATGTAGGGAGCCCGATGTGGGATTCGATCCCGGGTCTCCAGGATCACGCCCTGGGCCAAAGGCAGGCGCCAAACCGCTGTGCCACCCAGGGATCCCTAAATAATAATTTTAAAAACATGCTTGGGAATAAATATTTCTCTGGGGTCCTCCCTTCCTAAATTCTTACTTTATTCTGCAATTCTTAGTACAAAATGGAATCTGCCTTGCAAATGCCTTGTTTTCCTATAAAATAAAGTCATGCCAGTTATTCCTATTTGTAAGTTTATCTTGATCCTATTTTCAGTTGTCTTCATTTTTCTCATTTCACTTTTTACTCACTAATGTTCTTAAGTTTTTCAGTCTTCTGTCCTTTTGTGTAATAAAATATATTATCCAATCCAAGTTTTCATTCAAGAATTACTCTTCAGATTGAGGCAGTCTGCTATTGTCCCCTTACTGTTGCCAAGAGAGAGGTCTTAAACTTCAGGAAACTTCCATAGTTGTGGCTGCCTGTGTGTGTTTGTGTGTGTGTGTGTGTGTTTCTGGGTCTTTTGGGGGGTGGGCTGGTATAAAAATACATTACAAAATTTACCATCTTAGCCATTTTTAAAGTGTACAATCAAATACATTCATAGTGTTGTGCAGCTGTCACCACCAACCTCTATAACTCTTTTCATCATGTAAAACTGAAACTGTGTATCCATTAAACAATAACTCCCCATTCTCTCTCTCCCTCCCAAGTCTCTGTCAACCACCATTCTACTTTCTGTGATTTTTTACTAAGTACCTGGTATTAGTGGAATCATACTGCATTTGTCTTTTTGTGATTGAATTAAATTTCATTTAGTGTCCTCAAGGTTCATTTGTGTTTCCGCATATTGCAGAATTTCCTTATTTTTTAAGGCTGAAAGCTTTCCATTATGTGTACATACCACATTTTGCTTACCCATTCATCTGTTGATGGACACTTGGGTTGATTTGACTTTGTGGTTATTGTGAATAATTATGCTATCTATGAACATGGGTGTGCAAATATCTGATTTCAGTTCTTTGGGTTTACACAGAAGCAGAATTACTGCATCATATGGTAATGCTATTTTAATTTGGGGGGAACCACCATACTGTTTTCTACATTTTGTATTCCTACCAATAGTGCACAAGAATTCCAGTTTCTCTACATCCTAGCCAACACTTCTTTATTTTCTGTTTTTTGATAGTAGCCAACCTAACAGGTACGAGGTGGTATCTCATTGTAGGTTTTTTGTTTTTTGGGTTTTTTCTTCTCTCATTGTAGTTTTGCTTTACATTTCTCTAATAACTAGTGATGTTGAATATCTTGTCATGTGCTTATTGGCCACTTGTATGTCTTCTGTGTGTGGAGAAAGGTCGGTGCAAGTCCCTTGCCCTTTTTTCAGTGGAGTTTTCTTATTTTGTTGTTGAGTTTTAGAAGTCCTATTTATATTCTGGATATTAACACCTTACCAGATATTTACAAATGTAAATATCTCACATTCTATGGGTTGCCTTTTAACTTTGTTGTTAGTATTTCTTTGATGCCCAAAATTTAAAAATTTACATGAAGTCATTTTGTCTATTTTTCTTTTGTTCCTTATACGTTTGCTATCATTTACAAGAAATCATCTCTAAATCGGATGTCATAAAGGGGCAGCCCCGGTGGCTCAGCGGCTTAGCGCCACCTTCAGCCCAGGGTGTGATCCCGGAGAGCCGGGATCGAGTCCCACATCAGGCTCCCTGCATGGAGCCTGGTTCTCCCTCTGCCTGTGTCTCTGCCTCTCTCTCTCTCTGTGTGTCTCTCATGAATAAATAAATAAAATCTTTAAAAATAAATAAATAAATCTGATGTCATAAAGCTTTTGCCCTATGTTTTCTTCTATGAATTTTATTGTTTACGGTATTAAATTTAGGTCCTTGATCCATTTTGAGGTAATTTTTGTATATGGTGTTAGATAGGCATCCAACTTCATTCTTTTGTATGTGGATATACACTTTTCCTAGCACCATTTGCTGAATATACTGTTCTTGTTTTATTGAATGGTTTTGACACCCTTGTCAAATATCTTTTTTTCTTTGTTCGTTTGTTTTCTTATATTTCACATGAGTGAGATACTGTATTTGTCCTTCCCTGACTTATTTCACTTATATTCCCTCTACACCCATCAGTGTTGCAAATAGCAAGATTACATTATTTCTTATGGCTGAGTAACATTCTATTGTGTATATATACCACATATTCTTTATCCATTTATCTATCAATGGACACTTGGGTTGCTTCCATATTTTGACTATTGTAGAGGTGTGTATGTCTTTTTAAATTAGTGTTTTCATATTCTTTGGGTAAATACCCAGGATGGAATTACTAGATTATATCGTAGTTCTTTGTTAACTTTTTGAGGAACCTCCGTACTGTTCTCCCCAGTGGCTATACCAGTTTGCATTCCTACCAAGAGTGCAAGAGGGTTCCTTTTTTCCCACAACCTTGCCAACACTTGTCATTTCTTGTGTTCTTGATTTTAGCTATTTTGACAGATGATATTTCATTTTGCTTTTGATTTGCAGTTCCTGAGGATTAGTGATATTGAGCATCTTTTCATGTCTCCGTTGGCTATCTTATGTTTCTTCGGAGAAATGTCTGTTCATGTCTTCTGTCCATTTTTTTATTATATTTTTTGGGTGTTGAGTTGTATAAATTCTTTATATTTTTGGGTATTAGTAGATATATCTTTTGCAAATATATTTTCCCATTCAGTAGGTTGCTTTTTTGTTTTATTATTACCTTTGCCGTGCAGAAGCTCTTTATTTTGATGTAGTCTCAATAGTTTATTTTTGCTTTTGTTTCCCTTGCCTGAGGAGATCTATCTAGAAAAATGATGCTATGACTAATGTCAGAGAAATTACTACCTGTGCTCTCTTCTAGAATTTTTTTGGCTTCAAGTTTCTCATTTAGGTCCTTACTCCATTTTGAGTTTGTTTTGTGTATGGTATAAGAAAGTGGTCCAGTTTCATTCTTTTGTATGTAACTGTCCAATTTCCCAACACTGTTGAAGAGATTTTTTCCCATTGCATATTCTTGCCTCCTTTCTCATAGATTAATTGACCACATAATCATGAGTTTATTTCTGGGCTCTCTTTTCTGTTCCATTGACATATGTATCTATTTTTATACTAATACCGTACTGTTTTGAATACAACAGGTTTGTGGTGTATCTTGATATCTGAGATTGTGATACTTCCAGTTTTGTTTTTCTTTTTCAAGATTGCTTTGACTATTTGAGGTCTTTTGTGTTTCCATACAGGTTTTAGGATATTCATTCTAGTTCTATGAAAAATGCTGTTAGAAATTTGATAGGACCTTTGATTTGTGTGTGTGTGTGTGTGTGTGTGTGTGTGTGTGTGTGTGTAAAAAAAAGAAATTTGATAGGAATTACTTTAAGTCTGTAGATTGCTTTTGGTAGTATGAACATTTTAACAATATTGATTATTCCAGTGCATGAGCATGGACTATGTTTCCACTCGTTTGTGTCATCTTCAGTTTTTCTTATCAGTGTCTTACAGTTTTCAGAATACAGGTCTTTTACCTCTTTAAGTTTATTACTAGGTATTTGTTCTTTTTGGTGAAATTGTAAATGGTGTTTTTTTAAATCTGTTTCTGCTATGTTATTAGTGTATCGAAATGCAACAGATTTCTATATGTCGATTTTGTGAGTTTATTGAATTCCTTTTTCAGTTTTAGTAGTTTTTTGTCAGTCTTTAGGATTTTCTGTATGTGGTATCATGTCATTTGCAAATAGTAAAAATTTATCTTTTTTCTTACCAATTTGGATACCTTTTATACCTCCTTTTTCTTGCTCCTGATCTTATGCGGAAAGCTTCCAGTTTGTCACCAGTAAGTATGATGTTAGGTGTGGATTTTTAATATATGGCTTTTATTATGTGGAGGTATGTTTCTCTAAACTTCCTTTGTTAAGGGTTTTATCATGAATGGATGTTTTACTTGTCAAATGCTTTTCTGCATCTGTTGAAGTGATCATATAGTTTTTTATCCTTGCTCTTATTGATGCAGTGTATCACATTAATTGATTTGTGAATATTGAACCACCTTGTATCCCAGGAATAAATTCCATTTGATCGTAGTGAGTGATTTTTTTAAGTATTGTTGGATTCCACTTGCTGATTTTTTTTTTTTTTTTTTTTTTTTTTTTTTTGCACTTAGGTTCATCAGAGGTCTTGGCCTATAGTTCTTTTACTTCTGTGGTGCCGTTAGCTGGTTTTGGTATCAGGGTAATTCTGGCCTCATATAATGAATTTGGAAGCTTTCCTTGCCCTTCTTTTTTTGAAATAGTTTGAGAGAATAAGTATTAACTCTTCTTTAAATATTTGGTAGAATTCACCTGTGAAGCCCTCTGGTCCTGGCTTTTTATTTGTTAATTACTGATTCAGTTTGATTGGTGATTCAATATCATTTTTGGTAATTTGTTTGTTCAAATTTTCCATTTCTCCCTGATTCAGTTTTAGTAGTTTATTTGATTCTAGGAATTTATCCATTTCTTATAGGCTTTCAGTTTGTTGGCATATAATTTTTATAATATCCTCTTATAATTTGTGTTTCTGTGGTTTGGGTTGGTATTTCTCTTCTTTTTCTTTTGAGTCTGGCTAAAGGTTTATCAATTTTTTTTTATCTTTTCAGAGAACCAGTTCCTGGTTTCATTGATCTGTTCTTTTTTCTTTAGTTTCTACTTAATTTATTTCTTCTCTAATATTTATTATTTTCTTCCTTCTACTGGCTTTGGGTTTTGTTTGTTCTTCCTTTTCTAGCACCTTTAGGAATAAGGTTAGATTGTTTATTGGAGATTTTTCTTGCTGCTTGATGTGGACCTGTACTGCTATAGTCTTCCCTCTTAGAGTAGCTTTTGCTGTATCCCAAAGATTTTGGACTATTGTATTTTCATTTGTTTCCACATATATTTTCATATCCTCATTGATTTCTTTGTTGACTTATTCATTGCTTAGTAGCATGTTAATTAACTTCCATGTATTTAGTTTTTTCCAGGTTTTTACTTGTTGAATTCTGGTTTCACAGCATTTTGGTCAGAAAGATGCATGATATGATTTCAGTCTTTTTGAACTTGTTGAGGCATGTTTTATGGCCTAACATGTGATCTGTTCTGGAGAATGTACCATGTGCACTTGAAAAGAATGTGTATTCCGCTGTGTTAGGATGGAATGTTCTGAATATATCTGTTAGAAACATCTGGTCAGTGTGTCATTCACAGTTACTCTTGGGGTACCTGGGTAGCTCAATTAAGCATCGGACTCTTGATTTTGGCTCAGGTCATGATCTCAGAGCCCAGAGATCAAGCCCCATGTCGGGCTCCATGCTGGATGCAGAGCCTGCTTAAAATTCTGTGTCTGCCTCTCCCCCACTCTTTCTCCTTCTCTTAAAAAAATAAGAAAATTAAAAAAAAAGGAAGAGAAATAAAAACAAAGTCACTCTTTCCATGTTGATTTTCTGTTTGGATGATCTATGTATTGAACAAAGTGGGGTGTTAAAGATCTCTGCTATTATTGTATTACTATTGAGTTTTCTTTTGTGTCTGTTAATAGTTGCCTTATGTATGTATTTGGGTGGTCCGTTTTTGGGTACATAAACGTTTACAATTGTATATCTTCATTTTGGATTGTTCCCTTTATTATTATATAGTGTCCTTCTTTGTCTCTTGTTACACTTTTTGTTTTAAAGTCTATTTTGCTTAACATAAGTATGGCTATGCCAGGTTTCTTTTCACTTCTATTTGCATAATATTTTCCCATCCCTTCACTTTCAATATGCATGTGTCTCTAGTTCTAATACGAGTCTCTTGTAGGAAGCATAGATGAGTCGTTTTTTTATCCATTCAGTCATTCTGGTTTTTTTTTGTTTTGTTTTTAAGTTCAAGTTAGTTAATATACAGTGTAATATTAGTTTCAGGTGACGATATAGTGATTCAGCAACTCCAAACATCACCCAATGCTCATCACAACCAGTACACTCCTTAATCCTCATCACCTATTAAAGCCATCCTCCAATCCACCTCCCTTCTGGTAACCATCAGTTCTCTGTAGTTAAGTTTCTTGATTTGCCTCTCTTTCTTTTTTTTTTTCCCTTTGCTTGATTGTTTTGTTTCTTAAATTCCACACATGAATGAAATATATTTGTCTTTCTCTGACTTATTTCACTTAGCATAATGCTCTCTAGCTTCATCCATATCATTGCAAATGTCAAGATTTCATTCTTTTTTTATGGCTAACATTCCATTGTGTGTGTGTGTGTATATATATCGCATCTTCTTTATTCATCAGTCATTGGACACTTGGACTGTTTCCATAAGAAAACAAGCATGGCTATTATAGGTAATGCTGCTATAAACATTAGGGTGCATGTATCCCTTTGAATTAGTATTTTTGTATCCTTTTGGTAAATACCTAGTATTACAATTGCTGGGTCATAGGGTAGTTCTGTTTTTAACTTTTTGAGGAACCTCCATAATGTTTTCCAGAGAGGCTGCACCAGTTTGCATTCCC
Source organism: Nyctereutes procyonoides (assembly GCF_905146905.1). Lineage (NCBI taxonomy): Eukaryota > Metazoa > Chordata > Mammalia > Carnivora > Canidae > Nyctereutes > Nyctereutes procyonoides. Next base: position 10,554,378 of record NW_026575132.1, read on the forward strand.
ACCAGTGCAAGAGTGTTCCTTGTTTTTTGTTTTTTTTGTTTGTTTGTTTGTTTGTTTGTTTTTACTGCAGCACTTTATTTTCCTCACACAATGATGCATTGCTGGGGCCTAATCTCACGTGACAGTAGAAAACCAAAATTTGTTGTCATCTCTTAAAGAACTGAGAATTGTGTACAAAAACCTTACCTAAATTAAAAGGATGAATAAATTTAGTTATAAATGCAAACCGTTTTCCACCTCAAGGCAATTAACCACCCATGGTGTTCTGGTAGGTGCATGTCTTGGAAAAATGTCTTTTTAAATTAGATTGTTTTTGGTTGTTGGGTTGTGTAAGTTATTTTATATATTTTGGATACTAACCCTTTATCAGATATATGATTTGCAAATATCTTCTTCCATTCCTTTAGATTGCCTTTTAATTTTGTTTCCTTCACTGTACAGAACCTTTTTATTTTGATGTAGTCCCAATTGAGTATTTTTGCTTTTGTTTCCCTTGCTCAAAAGACATATCTAGAAAGAAGTTGCTACAGCCAATATTAAAGAATTTACTTCATTCTTTTCTAGGCTTTTTATGGTTTCAGGCCTTTCATCCATTTTGAATTTATTTTTGTATATGGATAAGAAAGTCATCCTGTTTCATTCATTTGTATGTTGCTGTCTAGTTCTTCCAGCACCATTTGTTGAAGAGATATTATTTTTCTCATTGGATATTCTTTCCTGTTTTGTCAAAAATTAATTGATATATATTTGTGGGTTCATTTCTGGGTTTTCTGTTCTATTGATCTATGTGCCTATTTGTTTGCCATTATCATACTGTCTTGGTTATTATAGCTTTGTAATACAGCTTGATGTCTGGAATTATGATGCCTCTTTGCTTTTCTTTTTCAAGATTACTTTGGTTATTTGGGTTCTTTTATGGTTCCATATAAATTTGAGAATTGTTCTAGTTTTGTGAGAAATGCTGTTGATATTTTGATAGGGATTGCATTAAATGTGTAGATTACTTTGTACAGTATGGACATTTTAAAAATATTTTTTCTTCCAATCCATGAACATGGAATGTCTTTCTATTTCTTTCTGTTATTTTCAGCTTCTTTCATTAATGTTTTATAGTTTTCAGAGTATAGGTCTTTCACTTCTTTTGTTAGCTATATTAATATTTTTGGTGCAATTGTGAATGGGATTGACTCCTTGACTTCTCTTTCCACTGCTTCATTATTAGTATATAGAAATGGAACAGATTTCTGTTTGTTGATTTTGTATCCTGCAATTTTAATGGTTTCATTTATCAGTTCTGCCAGTTTTTTGGTGGAGCCTTTTGGGCTTCCTATATATAGTATCATGTTATTTGCAAATAGTGAAAGTTTTACTTCTTTCTTACCGATTTGGATGATGCCTTTTTTTTTTTTCCACTTGTCTGTTGTGGCTAGGACTTTCAATACTGTGATGAATAAAAGTGCTGAGAGTTGACATCTCTGTTTTGTTCCTGACCACAAAGGAAAAAATCTCTGTTTTTTCCCCATTGAGGATGATATATTAGCTATGGGCCTTTATTATAGCCTTTATTATGTTGAATTATGTTTACTCAAAACCCATTTCTTGAGATTTTTTTTATCATGAATGGATATTGTACTTTGTTAAATGATTTTCTGCGTCTGTTGAAATGATCATATAGTTCTTATCCTTTCTTTTTTTAATGGGCTGCATCACATTGATTTCTTTGTGAATATTGAATCACTCTTGCATCCCAGGAATAAATTCCACTTTGATCGTGGTAAATGACTTTTTTAATGTATTGTTGGATTCTGTTGTTAATATTTGTTGAGGATTTTTACATCTATGTTCACTAGATATATTGGCCTGTAATTTTTTTGTGGTGTCTTTAGCTGGTTTTGATATCAGAATAATGCTGGCCTCAGAGAATAAACTTGGAAGCTTTCCTTGCTCTTTATTTTTTTTTTGGGGGGGGGAAGTTTGAGAAGAATAGTTATTAACTCTTCTTTAAATGTTTAGTAAATTCGTCTGTGTGGACACCTGGGTGGCTTCGTTAAGCATCTGCCTTTGGCTCAGATCATGATCCTGGGTCCTGGGATCTAGTCCCACATTGGGCTCCCTGCTCAGTAAGGAGTCTGCTTTTCCCTCTTCCTCTCCCACTGCTAATGCACTCTCTCTCTCTCTTTCTTTCTCTCTCAAATAAATAAAATCTTTTCAGAAAATCATCTGTGAAGCCATCTGGCCCTAGACTTTTGTTTGTTGAGAGTTTTTTGATAACTGATTCAATTTCTTTGCTAGTAATTGGTTTGATCAAATTTTCTATTTCTTCCTGGTTCTGTTTTGGGTAGGTTATATGTTTCTAGAAATTTATCCATTTCTTATAAGTTGTTTAGTTTTTTGGCGTGTAGTTTTCATATCTTCCTTTAATTGTATTCTGTGGTGTTGGTTGTCATTCTCCTGTCTCATTTGTGATTTTTTTGAGTTCTTTCTCGTTCTTATACATCTGGCTAGAGGTTTCAATTTTGTTGACTTTTAAAAGAATCACCTCCTGGTTTTGTTGATCTGATCTGTTACTTTTTTAGTTTCTAATCATTATTTCTGCTCTAATCTTTATTTTTCCTTCTTCCTTTTGGATTGGGGTTTTGTTTGTTCTTCTTTTCCTAGCTCCTTTAAGTGTAAGGTTAGATTCTTTGAGACTTTTCTTGCTTCTTAAGGTAGGCCTGTATAGCTATAAACTTCCCTTAGACTGCTGTAGCTGCATCAGCAAGATTTTGGACCTCTATGTTTTCATTTTCGTTAGTCTCCATGTATTTTTCTATTTCCTCTTTGATTTCTTTGTTTATCCAGTCATTATTTAGTAGCATGTTAATTAATCTCCATGTACTTGTGTTCTTTCCAGATGCTTTTTTGTGTTTGACTTTTGGTTCACAGTGTTGTGGTTTGAAAAGGTACATGGTGTGACTTTGATCTTATATTTTAGAAGCCTATTTTGTGGCCTAATATATAATCTCTTTTGGAGAATGTTTCATGTGCACTTGAAAAGAATGCATATTCTGCTATCTACGATAGACTGTTCTGAATATATCTGTTCAGTCCATCTGATCCAGTGTATCACTTAAAGCCACTGTTTCCATGTTACTTTTCTATCTAGATGATCTGTCCATTGATTTAAATGGGATGTTAAAATTCTCTACTGTAATTGTATTATTGTCATTTTTATGCATTATTAACTATTTTATGTATTTGGGTGCTCCCTTGTTTGCATAAATATTTATAATTGTTATATCTTCTCGTTGGGGTGTCCCCCTTTATTCTTATGTAGTGTTCTTCTTTGTCTCTTTGTACAGTCTTTAATTTTAAAGTCTAGTGTGCCTAAGTATTGCTACTTGCAGGTTTTTTTTTGACATTCATTTGTATGATTGTTTCTCCATCCCATCACTTTCATTCTGTAGGTGACATTAGGTCTAAGATAAGTCTTTTGTAGGCAGCATAGAGATGGATCCTATATTTTTTATTAATTCTGACACTCTGTTTCTTTTGATTGGAGTGTTTAGTCCATTTATATTCAAAATAATTATTGATATTAATTTATTGGCATTTTATTACTTGTTTTCTGTATATTTCTGGAGCTTTTCTTTGACCCTTTCTTGTCTTCTCCTCTTTTGTATTTGTTGAGTTTATGTATATTTGGATTTCTTTCTCTTTATTCTTTGCATACTTATTAGTGGTTTTGATTGATATATTATTACCATTAGGTTTATTTATAATCTCTTTGGCATATAGCAGTCTATATTAAGTTGATGGTCATTTAAGTTTGAATCCATTCTTTTCTCCTCCCCACATTTTTCGTATCTTATTTTTTATCTTTTTTTATGGGTTCCTTGACTTAATTTTTACAGAAATGTTCATTTTTACTGCTTTTATATTTCCTATCTTTATACTATCATTGTTGGTCTCCTCTTTCCCTCAGAGTCCCCTTTAATATTTCTTACAGGGCTGGTTTAGTGATCTGAAACTCCTCTAGTTTTTGTCTGGGAAACTCTTTATCTTTCCTTCTATTCTGAATGATAGCCTTGTTGGATAGAATATCTTGGCTGCAAATTTTTCCCATTAAGCACTTTGACTGTATCCTGCCACTCCATTCTGGCTTGCAAAGTTTCTGTTGAAAAATCTCCTGTTAGCTTTATGGGTTTTCTTTTGTAACTTTTCTGGTCTTGTTGTGTTTAAGATTTTTTTTCTTAATTATTGTATTTTGTTTCTGTTTTTTTAAAGATTTTATTTACTTATTCATGAGAGACACAGAGAGAGGCCGAGAGACAGGCAGAGATGGGAGAAGCAGGCTCCATGCATGGAGCCTGATGTGGGACTCGATCCCAGGACTCTGGGATCACACCCTGAGCCAAAGGCAGATGCTCAACTGCCAAGCCACCCAGGCGTCCAAATCACTACATTTTATAAATTTAATCACAGTATGTCTTGGTATAGCCCTTTTCTGTTGATTTTGATGGGAATTCTCTGTGCTTCCTGGATCTGGAAGTCTATTTCTTTTCCCAGATTAGGGGCTTTTTCAACTTTTATTTCTTCAAATAAATTTTCTGCCCCCATTTCTCTCCCTTCTTCTGGGGCTCTTATCAGATGAATGTTACTACGTTTGACAGAGTCACTGAGTTCCCTTTCTATTCTCTGTTACATCATTCTTTCTCTCTCTCGTCTACATAATTGTTTTCCATTACTTTGTCTTTTATGTCATTAATTTGTTCCTCTGCTTCTTCCACCTGGTGTTCATTGCAGCAAGCATGTTTCCAATCTTGTCTATTACAGTCTTCATCTCTGATTGATTCTTTTATCTCAGTAGTAAGGGTCACACTCATGTCTTCCACTCTTTTCTCAAGCCTAGTGAGTATCCTTATGAATGAGCATCGCTTTAAATTCTTCCTCAGGCATGTTACTTACATTACTTTTGTTTAGATCTCTGGCCATGGCCTTATGTTGTACTTTCATTTGGGATAAATTCCTGTTTTCTCATTTTGTCTAAGTCTGTGACTGCGTATGTGTGTTAGAAAAGACAATTATGTCTCCTGTTCCTAAAAGTAATGGCCATATGAAGGAGATCATGTAGTGCCCAGGGCTTGGTCCTTCTGGGAGTATCTCTGGTGTGTGTTGCCTGCACTCTGCTGTTGTGTTTTGGCTCCTTTGTCCTTTGGGCCAGTCATCTGCAGAGGCTCTTCTTGCCTGCTCTGGGCAATGTTTGGTCTTTGGCCTGGATGTGGTGAGTTCCAACTAAGTATGCCCTCATCTGCTTATGAAATAAGACCTGTCACCACCTCCCTGAGGCCTGGCAAAACTCTCTGGTCCACCTTGTGTTTTTTTTATTGCACCATTTAGTCCATTTACAGTCAGAATAATTACTGAAAGGTATGCACTTACTGCCATTTTGTTAGTTATTTCACGGTTGATTTTGTAGTCCTCCATTCCTTTCTTCTCTTGCTCTCTTCTTTCATGGTTTAATGGCTCTTTTTATATGCTTGGATTCCTTTGCTCACTTTCTGCATGTTTATTACAGGTTTTTGAATTCTCATTACTGTTAGGTTTATATATAACATCTTAATGCATATAGCAGTCTATATTAAATTGATGGTTGCTTAAGTTTGAACCCTTCTAAAAGCACTAAAGTTTTATTCCTTCCCACACCTTCTACGTATATGGTCTCATAATTTATGTATTTTCATTTTGTGAATTCTTTGATATTTATAGATGTACTTAATTTTACTGCTTTTGTGCTTCCTACTTTTTTTTACTCTAGTTTATGGCCTTTCCTTTCCAGAGAATCCCTTTTAACATTTCTATTTCTAGTAAGACTGGTTTAGTGTTGATGAATTCCTTTAACTTTTGTTTGAGAAGCTTTTTGTTCTATTCTGAATGATAGCCTTGATGGAGAAAATATTCTTGGTTGCAGATTTTTTCCTTCAGCACTTAGAATATATCATGTCACTTTGTTCTGGCTTGCAAAGTTTCTGCTGAAAAATCAGTTGATGGTCTCATGGAATTTCTCTTGTATGTAACTGTTTTCTTGCAGCTTTTAAAATTCTCTTTTCTATCACTACCTTTTGCCATTTTAATTATTATATGTCTTTGATGTGGACCTCCTTGGGTTGCTTTCACTGGGGATTCTCTGTGCCTACTGGATCTGGATTTCAATTTCCTTCCCCAGATTCAGGACATTTTCAATTATTATTTCTTCAAATAAGTTTTCTGTCCCCTTTTTCTTCTCCTTCCAGGATCCCAATAATGCAGTGTTATTGGGCTTGATGGTGTTGCTGAGTTCCTTTAATCTATTCTCATCTTTTTGCTGTTCAGCTTGATGGCTTTTTATTTCTCTTACAGGTCACTGATCCAGTCTTCTGCCTCCTGTAGTCTACTATTTATTCCCTCTAGTATATTTTTGAGCTATTGTGTTCTTCATCTCTGCTTAGTTCTTGTTTATATTTTTTGTCTCTTTGTTGAGGATCTCACTGAGATACTCCATTCTTTTCTCAAGTCCAGTGAGTATCTTTATGACCATTACTTTAAATTCTCTATCAGGCATATTATATCTGTTTTGTTAGCTCTTTTGCTGTGATTTTGTCCTGCTCTTTCATCTGGGGCATATTCCTCTGTCTCTTCATTTTATCTTACTATTTCTATGTGTTAGGAAAGCCAGCTACTTCTCCTGCTCTTGCAAGTAATGACCTTCTAAAAAAGAGATTCTGTAGTACCCTCCAGTGCATTGGAACCAAGTGCTTCAAGGGTGTCTCCTGTGTGTGTTGTATGTGCCCTGTTGTTGCTGAGCAATATTTGCCCTCAGTCCAGTGATCTGCAGTAGTTCTTTTTGCCAGTTGTTGGCAGATTTTGGTCCCTGGCCAGTTTGCAGCTGCCTTGGGCTTAAGGTGGGTCAGGCTAGGTGTTTGCAAAAGCTACAGTCTCACCCAACTGTAGGGTGCTTGCTCTCCCTGTGTTGTCCCCTGAGAATCTTTTGGTGGAACAGCCTGTAGCCAGATCAGATGTTTACCCCCAGCATACTGCTGGAGTCAGAGTCAGACTGGTATGTATGGTTATCTTCCCCTCTCTCTATAGCAAGAGTCACTTTGGAGTGGTACTGGTTACGGTCTGGATTGCTTGCACAACGCCATGCTGTGACTCTGCTTTGGATGGACTACTGCTCAGGGCAGGTCTTCAGGAGAACATGAAGGCCAAGCATGCTGCTAGTGAGCTAGGTGGAGTGTTCCTGCAGGTGTCCATCTCTCTAGGTTGGGGGTTAGGGAGAGAAATAGCTTCCCTCCAGCTCTTTCATCCTTGGAGAAGTTCCGTAAAGATTCCTGCCCCTCTAGCACGCGTTCTGAGATTAAAAAATAAGTCTCCTTCGTGTATACTCCAGGTGTTTCATTCTGGTTTATATTCTCAGTTCTACTACATCTGCACACTTAATATCCTAGATATAATTGTGTTTGGCCTGTAACTTTGAACCCATCTAAAAACACTTTGATTGGACTTTAGCCACTTATCTACAACATATATGCGTCCTTTATTTTGTTTTTATTTTTAAAGATTTTATTTCTTTGAGAGAATGCACACAAGCGGGGGAAGGGGCAAAGGGGAAGGAAGAGGAAGAGGGAAAGAATCCCAAGCAGACTCTGTGCTGAGCACAGAACCCAACATGGGGCTTGATCCCATGACCGTAAGATCATGACCTGAGCCAAAAGCAAGAGTTTAGGTGCCCGGTGGACTGAGCCACCCAGGCTTCCTGCCCCTCCTATATTAAAGAAAACTTTAGGGCAGCCCAGGTGGCTCAGCGGTTTAGCATCGCCTTCAGCCCAGGGCCTGATCCTGGAGACCCGGGATCGAGTCCCACATCAGGCTCCCTGCGTGGAGCCTGCTTCTCTCTCTGCCTGTCTTTCTCTCTGTGTCTCTCGTGAATATTTGACTCTTAATCTCAGGGTTGTGAGTTTAAGCCCCACAGTGGGGCTATTTAAAAAAAAAAAAAATTTTCCCTAATGGAGTAGACAAAAGCAAAATAGAAGTTGATTAGCCTGCTTTCAGTCTGTCATCTGATAAGGTATTCCATTTTTCTCAAGCAGTAAACTGTAAGCCTCAGTTCCTTTGGTGCTCTAGCCTTCCTTACAGGCTTAAGGTTGCCACTTTAAAAATTTTTTAAAATTGTTTTATGTTCTTCTCTTATTTGTATTCTTTAAATCTGAATTTATTTGAAGATTATCTGTTCTGAAGAAATGAATTATTTAGATCTCTTTTCTTCATTGGGATTATTTCCAATTTAATAGTGGGATTTCATTTTACAATCTTTAATCCTTTTGAACAATAGTTACCTTTATTCATCTTTAACTGTGAGCTTATATTTTTCCTGTTCTTTTAAAAGTTTAGGGAACATACGGAATCAAGGATGTAAGAAGTGGCACAGCTCCTACTACACAGTAATGTAATTTCTAATCCCTTTCTTCCTTTTCTCTACCTTTGAAGTAGTAACAAGATTCTTGCCATCTGCTGGTGCCTGTAAAATGTCCTGAGTGTCTTTTGGAGTATGAGTGTCTTTTGGGAGGTTATCCTATCATATGACACTACTGGTGTTGGCCTCTTCTTTCTTCTGTGTGCATTTTATTTCACTGATACTGGGATCTGCTACAGAGCTAAGATTTTGACCCTAAAGGATCACCCTGAGACCTCATATTGGTACATGGTCATTAACTCAGGAGGTCTGTGCCCTATTCTCCCATCTCTTGAGGTTTTTCTTTGTGATCTCCCTTCTGATCATTTCATCTTGTAAAGAACTTCGGCAATTTTAATAGGCTGCAATGTGGACATTTTTCCTTGATATGTTAACACTTTCACTAGCTGAGCAGGTGCCTATATGTGTAATAGGTATAACTTGCAACCACTTGAAGCAAGAACCAAAGTATAGAATATTCCTTACAGGTCCCTGCATTTCTTCCCTTCATGTTTTTATCAGATACCCTGGAGAATTAATAGCTATTTCTAGCAACTTCTAAAAATATTTGTTGGAAATTATGCAGGAAAGTATTTTTGGCTACCTATAAATCTGGTTTTCCTGCCTTCTCCTCCTTTACATGCTGATAGCTTTTTAACCATTTATTAGCAACTGTAAACTCTTTTTAAATTTTGAAACAGTGTCTTAAGTCACCTTCCAGTGCCTTCCTAATGAGCACTGGTGGATTTGAAAATAAAATATCAATATTTTAATATTAGGGTAGTGGACTAAAATGGGGGGCCTAAAACTTTTATGTATTTTGTTTTCATCTTTTTAAAATAACACAGGTTGATGAGCCAGCCTTTTCCCGATTGCCTCCAACCACTAGAGCCAAGGATGTGATCTGTTCCACCAATGTTTCTCACTATGAACTCCAAGTGGAAATAGGTAATTATCCTGGATTGACCCTTCACTATTAGAAATGAAATTGCCAAAAAGATTATTTTGTAGGCAGGTCTTTTTTTGTTGTCACATATAGCATAAAACTAGATGCTAATTGTGTCAGACAGATCTATTAATTTTATGTCCTAAATAGTGGCCCAAATTTTTTTCACGATTATTCTCTAGAATTTTTACCTTTTTAAGGAAGTAGTTTTAGAAGAGTAAGACCCTAAGCAATATAGATATTTATTTATCTTTATCGTGGCAGTTTTCCAATTTTATGTCTGTAATTTACACTAGGTATGAAAATCAAATCATGTAACTCAGTCTTTTAACCAGCTTACTTTCTTTTAACTTAAAAACTTACCTAAAATCCCATATGTAATAGAAACCTTTCTCAGTTAAGTTTGGGACAGGATGAATAATTGTTTTTAGTCACATACATGTGAAACATTTGTTCTGAATATTCAGAAATATCTATGAAACATTGCAAACAGATACTGTGTTAGATGCTAGGGATACAAAACTATGTAAAACACTTGAAGAATCCATACTCTCTCTGGGAAGATGAAAGGTAGTTTTATTTATGTACTATAGTAGAAGTGTGTTATTATGGAAAACAGAAGAGGTGGAACAGGGGCACCTGGGTGGCTCGTGGTTGAGCATCTGTCTTTGGCTCAGGTCATGATCCCGGTGGGGGGGGGGGTATTGAGTCCCACATCAGGCTCCCCACAGGGAGCCCACTTTTCCCTCTGCCTATGTCTTTGCCTCTGTGTGTCTCTCATGAATAAATAACATATTTAAAAAAAAAAGGATCGAACATCTAACCATCCATCTTGACTACTCTGAGATATCAAGAAAGATCACAAAAACAAGCAGGATCCTGAAGAATGAGGAAAAGTTTGCTAAATACTCTACTCAGGGTTTTTGTTAACAACAGAAAATAATCCTGACTAATTTAAGAGAAGAATTTTTTTTAATAGTATTGTTAACCTACAGAATTATTGGCTAGAGAGAAAGACTTGAAAGAAACTAAGAAAAGCTACATCCTAGAACCAGAGTCAGGGTCATGGCATAGGAATAGCCTAGTTTAGTGTACTACCTGTTAGAATACTTACATCCCAGATATTGGAACCCACTGCAGTGAGTTCTGACTGCTTCTGCTTCTCTTGTCACTAACTCTGTCCTTCATTTTGGCAAAGCGTAGGTCATTGGCCTTGCCATGCCAGTGTCAAGGAGGCCAAGAGAAAATAAGGATCTGACATTTTTAAATAGCACTGGAAAATGCCCATCTTAGAAAGGACGTTCAGATGGTGTCAATTTAAAAAGAGGTTAAGAAAAAAAAAATTACTTCAGTTAGATGACTGAGAAAAGATGGTTAGAGGGGAACTATCCATAGATGCTCTTTGCCTATAAGTGGGAACAGAGAGGGGTACGCAGTGGTAGAAGATAAATCTGGAAAGGGAGGTTTGGAACACATTGTGAAAGATTTCCTGTGGTGTTATATAGAAGTTCAGACACTGGCATCCCTCACAACTTACCCACTTCATTTCTCAAAGCATTTTTTTTTAAAGATTTTATTTATTTATTCATGAGGGACACAGAGACAGAGAGAGAGTCAGAGACACAGGCAGAGGGAGAAGCAGGCTCCATGCAGGGAGCCCAATGTGGGACTCGATCCCGGATCTCCAGGATCATGCCCTGGGCTGAAGGCGGCGCTAAACCGCTGAGCCACCGGGGCTGCCCTCTCAAAGCATTTAAAGCACAAGTTTGGAATTTATCCTCTAGGTGTTTGAGATACATTATGGAATGGTGATAACTGCAATAATACCATCTAACAGGCACTGTGCTGAACATTTCATATGTTCTTTTTCAGTGTTAGCTTTTTATCACTCTCATTTGTCTGATGAGGCTCTGAGAATTTAACAGTCTTACAGCTAGTGATTTGAAAGCAGACCTTTCAGACTGGACAGTCTAAGCTTTCAGGTGCTGGACTGAAATGTACTTTCTATTAAATGCTGAATTTAGGAGGAAAACTGACAGCAGTTCCAGGCAGCAGACTGGAAGATGTAGATCAGTGATTTACAACGAAGTATCATCCAATTTAAAACTTGCAGTGCCTGTATCCCATCACACACCTACTGAATCAAAATTTCTGGGGAATGGGACCTAGGTATAGGCGTTTGAAGTATTATTTCCCTAGTAATTTTGGAGCATGCCTTAGTTGAGGATACAGGGCATGATGAGGAAGTCACTGCATATGACCAGCAATGGGGGACAGGACTTGAACTGTTCAAGGCAGTCGTGCTGACACTGGAGTGGAAGGGATGAATTTTTGATTAACTTCATTTCAAAGATAAGTGGCACAATTTGGTGAATGTGGGGAGAGGGAGGGACTAACATTTATTAGGTGCCACTCTAGGTGTTTTAAATTTTAAAAACTGGGGACGCCTGGCATCTGCCTTTGGCTCAAGTCATGATCTCAGGGTCTTGGGATGGAGCTGAGCCCCATAGTGGGCTCCCTGCTCAGCAGGGAGTCTGCTTCCCTCCGTTTGCCCCCTCCTCTGCTCATACCTTCTCTGTCAAATAAAATCTAAAAAACAAACAATTAGTTCATTAATTTAAAAAACTGATGACACCAAATGCTGGTGAGTATGTTGTAGCTCTTACACATTGCATGTGGGAATAAAAATGGTTCAGCCACTTTCAAAACCAGTTTGGCAATTTCTTAGAAAGTTAAATATACATGACCTAGCCCTCTCACTTGTAAGTATTTGCCAAAGAGGAATGAAAACATATGTCTACTTAAAGAATGTTTTGGCAGTTTTATTTATACTCACCAAAAATTGAAAACAATCGATATATCTATCAACTTGCAAATGGATAAACTGTGGTATATTCATACAATGGATTGTTACTCAGCAATAAAAAGAAACTACTGAAACACAACAACCATGGAACAGTCTTAAAAGCACTATGCTAAGTGAAAGAAGCCAAACACAAAAGACTACATTCTTTATGATGCCAAACAGAAATCACATCAGTGGTTTAGGGATTGCTGAATAGTATTCCATTGTATGAATTTCATAATTTATTCAGGTCACAATTTGAGCCATTATAATAGATACATAATGATATATCAATGTGGTTTTAATTTGCATTTCATTAACTTGAGGATTTTTTCATGTGCTTATTGGATATTCCTGTATCTTTTGTGGATTGTCTTGCGTAGTTTTAGATTTAGTATAGGGTTGGATAGAATTGTAAGAATTCTATAGAGTTGTAAGAATTTTTTTACATATGCTGGATGTAAATGACAAGATATAAGTATCATTAATGCTTTCAGTGGTTGATCTTTTCATTTTCTTAACAATGTTTTCTTAAAGAGCAGAAGGTTTAAATTTGATGATATCCAAATTATCAGTTTTCTTCTTCTTTGGTTGCTAACGTGAGTTTTACATCTCATTATAGGAAGAGGATTTGACAACTTGACAACTGTCCATCTTGCCCGTCATACTCCCACAGGAACACTGGTGACTATAAAAATTACAAATCTAGAAAACTGCACTGATGAACGCCTGAAAGCTTTACAGGTAGCAATATGAAAAAAAAGTAAGGTATTTAATGTCTATTTGACAAGATTACGTTTCTAAGAATTTTTTTCCCAGATTACAGTTCTTTCTATTGGAGAAAATTAGATTTCTTTCTTCTAATAATACTTGGAAGCCAGATCCATGAAAAAACAAATATATTCAAACTTCGGGATACTATTAATTCCCTCAAATGAATATCGTATTCAAAATGCTGGCCTGGAGATTTACAATACTCCTAGTCCAATCACAAATAGTCATATAGGGAAATCGAAAAAACAAAAGTCAACAGTTCCTTTCTATCCAACTAAGTAAAGTCAACTTCTAAATTGATACATTTTGATAGAATTGCATTTCAGGAATATTATAATATCATTTTCATTGTCACTAATCATTTTTGATATAAAGAAAACATTTTGTTTTGATGTCCCAATTTTTGAAGTATTTACGCGTACACGTATATTACACAGAAAAAAAGATTGAAAGAAATTATAGTGAAATGTTAACAGTGGTTGTCTCTGATATAGTGTTAGAAGTGATTATCTTCATATTTTTATGTATTTTTAAATGTTTCTGTATTAAGAACATAGTATAGTTATCAGAGTATGACCTCAGGAGTCAGACTAAGTTCACATCTCACTTCCACTCCTTGTATTGATTATGTGCTTTCAACCAAGCTTTCTGACTTAAGTTTCTTATTTTCTGTTTCTCTCCTGTAAAATAGGGATGACCATATGACATACTTCATGTCATGGTAGTGACATTTAAAGAGATGGCAGCACCAGTAACTTAGTACTAATAAGCTCTGCTGAGTGTTAGCTGCCACCTCTGTTGTGATTTTCATCATAAGGGGGGAAAAAGTTGTTTTTAAATGTCTTGTCTCTTGTGTGTGTATTCTAGAAAGCAGTGATTCTATCTCACTTTTTCCGGCATCCCAATATTACAACTTACTGGACTGTTTTTACTGTTGGCAGCTGGCTTTGGGTTATTTCTCCATTTATGGCTTATGGTAAGAAAACTCATCTTAGATAAAGTAACTTGTAGTTTAGCCTGGAAGTTATAAGGATCTTAGAAATATGATTCTCTACTTTTAATTTATAAATCTGGTGGCCAAGTCTAGATTTCATGATAAATTTATGTATCTGGTTCATGTTGACTTTTAGCCTTTGGAAAGAATGGGTGTGATCAATAATAGTGAAACCACTATTGCCTCCCTAAGAAGTCCATGCCTTTGAACAAACGGTCTCTTTCCTTCAGTTTCCTGCCTATCATTGCAGAACCAGTATAAGTCTTCAAGCAGTATGTTTTCTCACCTAATCATATCATCTCTGTCCTGATTTTTCTCATTGTAAACTTATTTTACTGTATTGTAATATCTGTATGTGTACCTGTCTCATTTCACCGGACTTGAGCTTCTTGAAGCCAGGATCTTCTATTTTTCATTTTGGTGCTCATATTGTATTGAGTAAATAAATGAATTCTATAGCTTTGATTTTTAGGACTTTTGAGAATTGCCTCTGGATCGAAAAATAAATATATCCATACAGTATTTTCTCAGTAATACTGAAAATTGTTTATTTTCCTTTCTAATCTCTAGAGTATCATTAGAAAGGTCTTTTTGGAGATTCTTGAAGGAAAATCACCTTTGCATAGGAAAGTGGTTAAGACTCTAAAATGTAACAGAGGTGTGTGTATGTGTGAATTTATGGTTGAACGAACATGAACGGACATTTAAAACATAAGCTAGAAGCAAAATCACTTTCAGTGTTCAATGAAAGATTTCAGGTGTTTCTTTCAGGTTCGGCAAGTCAACTTTTGAAGACTTACTTTCCTGAAGGGATGAGTGAAACTTTAATAAGAAACATTCTCTTTGGAGCAGTGAGAGGGTTGAGCTATCTGCATCAAAATGGCTGTATTCACAGGTATTTATTTATTTGTATTTTATGGAATGAGAGGATTTTAGTGGAAGAAACCATTTAAGGAGCTGTTAGGAAAGAATGGTTGAGTGTGAGTGTTAGGAAGTTTGTAAATGAAAATTGAAGGAGAAATGGGCCAGTAGGTACAGTAATTGCTTACAATTTTATGTTCATTCACCAAAAATGTTCAGACCACATACTCTTTGCCAAATGCTGTGCCTGATGTTGTGGTGGAGCACCTGCCCTCAGGAAATCTGGGGTATAAGCTATAGATAGTGATCATGGTTGTTTGTCTCTTTTGTTTTTCTTAAGCAAATAAAGAGCTTCTGCTTTTCAGCTCTATGTCATATTTACATCATATACCAATTGGAACTAAACCTTTCTTTGATTTCTAAATATTTTGTAGCACCTTGAGACTTTCATATTAAATATCAGTTCTCTTATTTTTAAACTGTAGATGCAGAAATAATTGGTGGAATGTTAAAAACAATGTTCTGTGATACACTGGGACTTTTTCTCTTTTAATTATTTTTAAATAAACTTATTTCTTTTACTGTTTATTTCAATATTTTTACATCTTTTTTTCTCACTGTACATTTTTAGAAACATTCTGGTTAACTGAGGAGTTCTAGCAGACTGTATTCTAATTAATCAAAGCTTATACAGAGAGAGTTAATCAGATTGTTGGCCATCCTACTCTATTAGTTTCTAAATTCAGTATTTTGGATGAAGAACAAGGCTCTTCTATAATTTATCTAACAAAGGAAATATTTATATGACATCTCTTTAAATGATGTTAATACCATGAGAGGCTGCCTATTGGATAATACTGCATTTAACTTTAAATTCCAACTTTATGTTTCAAATATTTTTTTTAGACTTTTCTTTGGGTATTTTGCAACAGTATCCTAAAACAGTGAAATTAATTTGATTCCATACCTAGTGTGAAAAAAAATATCCCTTCCAAATATGTAGCTGTTTCCCTTGTTCTGATGCTATGCTAAATAGTTGAAGGATTCCCTAATTCCCTGAACATTTCATATGTGTATGTATACATATATATGTATATGTGTTTGTATAAGCATACTTACATATAAGTATGCTATTTTATAGATTATTTGATTTCCAAGAGAATACATGGATTTGTTCTGACCAGATTTTTATCTTCATTGGCCAATTTCCTAGTATTTAGCATTGTTTCTTTTTGTTCTAGGAGTATTAAAGCCAGCCATATCCTCATTTCTGGTGATGGCCTAGTGACCCTCTCTGGCCTGTCCCACCTGCATAGTTTGGTTAAGCACGGACAGAGACATAGGGCTGTGTATGATTTCCCACAGTTCAGCACATCAGTGCAGCCGTGGCTGAGCCCAGAACTACTGAGACAGGTCAGGTGTGGCCTTCGTATTGGGTTGTCTGTGCATCTTGAGTGTCTTCTGAGCTTCACTAAAGCACAATTGCACCCTTAGATTTGGATTGGTGAATGGCCTACTACAAGACTTTTTTTCTCTTTCTTGTAAAAATTATTAGGTATATCTTGATTTCTCACTTACGAGTTTTTTCCACTGTTCAACATCCTTTCTCGAAA
This sequence comes from Nyctereutes procyonoides, assembly GCF_905146905.1. Lineage (NCBI taxonomy): Eukaryota > Metazoa > Chordata > Mammalia > Carnivora > Canidae > Nyctereutes > Nyctereutes procyonoides. Next base: position 10,570,881 of record NW_026575132.1, read on the forward strand.
AAGCACATGTATATAACTTTTTATTGTTATTTTCACTAAAGAAATTCAAATGAATTGTTCTACAGGATTTACATGGATATAATGTAAAGTCAGATATTTACAGTGTTGGGATTACAGCGTGTGAATTGGCCAGTGGGCAGGTACCTTTCCAGGACATGCACAGGACTCAGGTAAATCCTAGTAAAATCCCCAAACTACTTTTCTTTCATAAGATCCCTTATATTCTAGATAATTTCCTTTAGACATCTTTGTTCTTAGAATCTTTGTTTTTAATGCTTTCTGTGAAATGGGTTGAAGGAAATTTTTCTTTCTTTTAGATGTTGTTGCAGAAACTGAAAGGTCCTCCTTATAGCCCATTGGATATTAGTATCTTCCCTCAGTCAGAATCCAGAATGAAGAATTCCCGATCAGGTGTAGACTCTGGGATTGGAGAAAGTGTACTTGTCTCCAGTGGAACTCGCACAGGAAATAGTGACAGGTTGCAAACTCCGTCCTCAAAAACTTTCTCTCCTGCCTTCTTTAGCTTGGTACAGCTCTGTTTGCAACAAGATCCTGAGAAAAGGTAATATTGGCCACTTGTAAATAGCATCAAACTTAAGTGTTTTATATCTTGTAGAAGCTTTGTAATACACCTTTCCCACCAAATTCAAGTCTCTTTTATCAGTCTTTTGATGAAAAAATTATAATTAATCCAGAAAATATCAATGCTAAGAACAAGGAGAGGCAATGAGCGAATGGGAAGAAATGGATCCAAAGTCAGAAGACTTGGTCTCCAGTCTCAGCTATATCATTTCCCAAGCAAGTCATCTTGTAAAAATCACTTCATTTTTCTGAACATTAATTACTGCATTTATATTTATACATTCAGAAACTTTCAAGCAGTACAAAAAATGTTAGTTGCTGCTATAATAATATAAATTCCCATAACTACATATTAGTGTTAGTGTTTCAGAAATAAGGTGTGTCTTCCCTTTTCTTTAGCCTCTTAATGCCTAGGATACTTTCTTATAATTAGTAAGTGCCCAATAAATGTTATTTTTCAAATTAATTCTTCCCATTAGTCAGGGTTGTAGGTAAGAATTTGGCTTCATGACATTTCTTTTTCCTTTTAATTTTTTAGTATTGAGTTTTATAACTTTAAAGCTAATTTCTAATATATTTTTACACATAAAAATACACATTCTAATACAAAGTTCTATTTTTTTTATAACTTCTTAAAAAATTTAGACCATCTGCCAGCAGTTTATTGTCCCATGTTTTCTTCAAACAGGTAAGGTGATCTACCTTGTGTTGTCTAGATGTTTTTAAATACCATTAAAAATTCATTTCTTTTTGTTGGCTTAATGAGACAGTTTGGTAACCAAAATTCTTAATAATGACTTCCTTATAAAGTAAAGTTAGAAAGTCTATAATTTAACTACAAAAAAAAAATTTTGTTTTTAAAATATTTCCATTCTGCAAAACAAGATGAATATCATTAAATGTTACTGTACCTTTAATTTATATTTTGATTAGAGACATTTTAGTTTACTGGCTAGAGAAGATCAAGGGGCAAAATAATTCTGATAAAACTTCTATTTGCTTATTTTTTCTTCCTGTTTTCAGATGATCAAAGGCATTTTTAGTGAAAATACCAAAAAACAATCTTAAACGCTTTTAACATTTAAAAAAGTCATTTATACATAGCTAATGTATTATGTACCAACAGCCTTACTTTGAGTTTCTTTAACAGATGAAAGAAGAAAGCCAGGATTCAATACTTTCACTGTTGCCTCCTAAGCCATCAATAGCACTGTCTCCAGTGTCACCTTGGACTGAGCCGGAATGTGATTTTCCTGATGAAAAAGACTCAAACTGGGAATTCTAGGGCTGTCAAATCCTTTATGTCCTAGATACTTGACACTTTCTCCCTGCTGCTTTTCTTCTATGTTGCTAGGTACAAATACTAGAATTATACTTGAAAAACAGTTGGTGCACTGGAGATTCTATTGTTTAAAATCACTCTGTTCAAAGGAGCATGAATTTATAGCCTATTTTGTTAACTCAGAGTTCTAGTATCACTCCAGGAAACTTTAGAATTATGAATCTAGCTCTATTTAGTGTCACCTGTTCTCATTTTTTTCCCCAAGCTGTGACTAACTCCTCTTCTTGATCTTTCAATATAATTTTTGAGCCAGTTAATTTTTTCAGCATTTTGTTACCCTCGGGGGAATAAGCCCTCAGAGGATAGTGCTTCCAAGGACTTTTTTTTTACTTCCAGATTCTCTAGCCTTTTTGATCAGCTGTTGTTAGACCAACAGGCTAGTTTATCCTGGCATCAAAACTCTTTTCTGTTAGAAGGGAAAATGTTTATACTTTCCCATTTTATTCTGTTAATACTTCTGGTAGTATGAAACTGAGCCTCACATTAAATGATTCACTTGAAATATAGTTATAATTTGCTTTTTTTTTTCAAGAGGCTAAACTGACATTTTTCTACTAAAAATTATAGATCCTAAATTCATGCATCCTATGGGAGCTCAATAAAGATTTATTGAATTGAGTTTATGCTTTTATTTTTCTTTGTGATGATTCTAATTTCTTTTGCCAAGGAAAGCCCCTTCTCAGATTTATTTACAAGGGACACCCTGGTATTTGTTCAATGAGGCAGAAGAGGTTCTAAATGACATAGAGATCTTAACGATTTTACCTATTAGCAAAAAAGAGATATAACTCAAAGGATATATAAACTAGTAAATTGGGGCATATCTCAGTTAATAGATTGTCTAGATGATTATCTTAAGAGTAAAGAATTAAAACTAATAAGACAAATAATGTCAAAATGAATAGATCATTTGAAACACAAACCTTTTCATATTTATTGGTGAGTTCCCCTCAAGAATGTTTAGGTTACTCCATCAAGCCATGAAGACCTGCAAAGGTGGAGGAGGAAGAAGAGATGAATACCAGTTGAGGCCCTGAGATCATCTGTACTGGTGGGGGCTGTCATTCATTCCACGGACTTCCTCCTAGTTTCTCTAGGTAACAGAGGTACACAGAAACCATAGAGTAGGCTCTATGGTTGGGAGGTATGGGTAGGGAGTTGATGTTACTGCAAAAGGAGGACTCTGGAAGCCATGAAAGAGTGCCCCTCAGATTTTCTGTATTAGAGTTCTCTATAGAAACAAAACCAATAGGATATTTATTATAAGGAATAAATTTGGCCATAAATGTGGCTCATACTATTATGGAGGCTAACAAGTCCCAAGATCTGCAAGGTGAGTGTGGAACCTGGAGACCTAGGTTGTCTCTTGATATGTTACAATATTGCCATTAGAAGTTTAGTGAGGTAAAGGGATTTCAGTTTTCATTTAGTAAGTATTTTCTCTACTACAAGCTTTCCTAAGTATTATTGGTCAATTGCCTGTTAGTCCTCAAATCTATTTATTCAGTCTTCCCCTGCTCTGCTTCATTGGGAACTACATTTCCCTTGCACCCTCACTCTGGTTTCCAGGAAGCATGAGTGGAAGATCAGAGTATACGAAGAAATGTGGTATTTCTCACCTTTTGTCCCACTTCCTTGTTTCTGGTGGGGTCTCTGGCAGCAGCTGCATCATCTTTGTCTTCTGTTTTTGGGACTCCAGTAACACCACCTCTTGCTACCCCTTCCATCTGAGGGCTGGTATCACTTCCTGCTCTTGCTAATCTTTGGATTGCCTCACACTCCCTTTTGGTTTCTTAATCTTAGTTCCATCACTGATGAAACCAGTCTACCTGAAAGATCCAGAGTTACCTTCCTAATTACACTCTGATTGATACACATACTGACAACCTTGAAGATTACTAGAAATTCTTGGTCTCAAAAAAAATAAATAAGTAAAACTACTACCTTGATTGTACCATTAAATGAATGATCAAGAATACATTTTCCAATTCTGTTGAAGTCCCATAGTGTTCATGATTTGTGGTAGAAAAATTGAAACTGACCAGTATTCTGTAAATTGAAGCTTTTCTCAAGAGCAAACCAAAGTCTGACAAGATATAAATATTGTACTTGATAATAGAATAGAGGCACCTGGGTGGCTCAGTCGGTTAAGCATCTGCCTTTGACTCAGGTCATGATCCCAGACTCCTAGGATGGAGACCCACTTTGGGCTCCTTGCTCAGTAGGGAGCCTGCTCTTGCCTCTCCCTGTGCCTGTCCTCTGTCAAATAAATAAAATCTTAAAAAAAAAAAAAAAAAAGGAATAGAACATATTGGAGCCTGGGAAGACAGTGGCATAGGAGTATCCTATGCTCAGCTTGTCCCATAGATACATCTAGGTAACAGCCACATCAGTGCAACTAACTCCCAAAACAACCCAGACTAGCAGAACAGGCTTTCCACAGTTCATTGTAGAGGAGGCCACAAAGCAAAGGTTAGGGGGCAGAAATGCAGTCAGTACCCAAACTCTTCGGCAAGACTAACCACAAAAGGATGCCACCGGCAAAGAGGAGAGAAAGAGCCCACACATCAGGTACCCCAGATACAGGGGGCCTGCACTGGGAATATGAGCTACCACAACATCTGGCTTTGAAAAGCAGTGGGGCTTAATGAGTTTTAACCCTCAGTAGGGCTTAATTCCCGGGACTTTAAAGATTAATGGGCTCAGCTCTAAGAGACTGATAGGAAATTGAGTCCCCACCCTTTAAGGTATACCATAACAAACAATCCTGCTGAGATATAGCATAGAAGCAGCAGTTTGGAAAGTGCCTGGATACATAGGAAAGAGATTTATCTACTAATCTCAAAACATGCACTGGCGAGGTAGGAATCTTTAGGAGACTTGTTCCAGACGAAAGAGCTGGCAAGGAACACTTCTCCACTGCCTAAATAGCTGGGCACCTTCAGGAAACAGCATGAACACTCCACCTAGCTGGCTAACACACCACACTCTGCCCCACTTCTGTGGATCCACCCTATCCAATCTATCCCAGTTGGGAAGAGTCCCTCCAATATGACTACTGCAGTGTCACATCCTACAAGCAGCTCCCACTAACCAGTGCCACTCCAAAGTTACTCCTACCCTGGGGAGAGGGGAAGATAACCATACACAACAGTTTGTAGCCCCAACTGTGAACTGGGGCCAGACATCTAATCTGAATGCCATCACCACCCACTAATAGGGAACAACTCCAAACACCCTGCAATTTGGTGTGACCCTTAACCCCAGCAAATGGGCTGAGGGCAAGCATCTGGTCCAAACCCAACTATATGCCCAACACAGCCCCAGACTGGCCCCTTAATAGCACGGGGCCCAAACCCTGCCCACAACAGGCAGAGAGCCATTGCAAATGACTGGACTGAAGGCAAAAGTGACTGAATCACGACAGTAAGGTGCATGCAACACAGAAGAAACATTCTGGAAGTTCCTGGTTCTAATGAATGGGAGGACATACACTGCACTACAGGACCCCTTCTTCAAAAGGCCACTACTTGAAGATCAGGAGATGTAGCTGATGTTCCCCAAACAGAACAGATAGACAAAATGAAAAAACAGAGGACTGCCCCAAATGAAGGAACAGGACAAAACCACAACCAAAAAAACAAAATGAAATGGAGATAAGCAATATGCCAGATACAGAATTCAAAGTAATACTCAAAAAGACAATTGACATGAGAAAAGAGATCAGGATCTCAATGAGACCCTCAACAAGCAGAAAATTTTATATATGTATATATAATGTATGTATACATTATACATACATGTATGTATGTGTGTGTGTATATATATATAAACCAATCAGAGACTAACTCAAAAACTGAAATTAAATTACAATAGAGGAAATAAATAGTGGACTAGAGGATGCAGAAAAATGAATCAGCTGGAAGGCAAAGTAATGGAAAGCTGAATAGGAGAAAGAAAATAGAATCATAAAAAATGCAAACAGATTAACAGAATTCAGCAATACCATCCAGTATAATAATAACATTTGCATTATAGGGATCCCAGAAGGACAAGAAAGACAAAAGAAGGTAAGAAAATTTATTTGAATAGCTGAAAAATTACCTAATCTAGGGAAGGAAACACATCCAAACCTAGGAGGTACAGTGAACCCCCTATAAAATCAACCCAAGGAGATCCACACCAAGACACAATAAAATAGTAAAAGTCGTGATAGAGAATTTTAAAAGCAGCAAGAGAAAAAATACATACAAGGGAAACTCCATAAAGCTTTCTGATTTTTCAGCTGAAACTTCACAGGTCACAGGGGAGTGGAATGATATATTCAAAGTGCTGAAAGAAAAAACCCAAAAATACTCTATCTTGCAATATTATCATTGAGAATAGGAGAGAAATAATTCCCCAAACAAAAGTTAAAGGAATTCTCACCACTAAACCAGCTTATAAGAAGTGTTAAAAGGAATTCTTTCTTTCAGTGGAAAGAAAAAAACCATAAACAGGAGTAAGAAAATTAGAAAAGGAAAAAACTCCACAGGTACATACAAACATAATAAAGGTAATAGATAAATCACTTATAAGACCAGTACAGAGGACTTCTGGCAAAGATGGTGGAGCAGAAGGGCCCTAAACTCCCCTCATCCTATGGATACAACTAGCTAACACATCAGTATAACCCAGAAAAATGACTCAAAGGATGGGAGAAGATCCACCAAAACAAAATGGCAATAAATGCATATCAATAATTACTTTAATGTAAATGGACTAAGCACTCCAATCAAAAGACATAGGGTGACAGAACAGATAAAAAGGCAAGACCCATCTATATGCTGCCTACAAGAGAATCACTTCATACCTAAAGACACATGCAGATTGAAAGAGGATGGAGAAACATTTATCATGCAAATGGATAGGAAAAGAAAGCTAAGGTACCAATACTTAGACAAAATTGACCCCAAAGACTAACAAGAGGTAAAGGCCACTAAATAATCATTAAGGGGACAATTCAACAAGAAGATATACAATTGTAAATATTTTTGCAAATAGCATGGGAGCACCAAAACACATGAAACAGTTAATAACAAATATAAAGGAACTGACAGCAATACAATAGTAGTAGGGACTTTAACACATTTTTACATCAATGGACAGATCACCTCAACAGGAAATCAATAAGGAAACCTTGGCTTTGAATGACACACTAAGCCAGATAACTTAATAGATACATTCAGAACATTTTATCCTAAAACAACATAATACACATTCTTTCTAAGTGCACATGCGATATTCTCTAGAAGAGATCACATATAAAGTCACAAAACAAGTCTCAACAATTTCAAAAAGATCAGTTATATCATGCATCTTCTTGAACCACAATGCAATGAAATTAGAAATCAACCACAAGAAAACATCTGGAAAGAGCACAAATATATGGAGTTTAAATAACATGCTATTAAACAATGCATAGATCAACAAAGAAATTTAAGAGTTAATAAAAAATACATGGAGACAAATGAAAATGAAAACTCAATGTTCCAAATTCTTTGTGATGCAACAATAGCAGTCTAAGAGGGAAGTTTATAGCAATACAAGGCTACCTCATAAAGCAAGAAAAATCTCAACCTAACCTTATACCTAAAGGAAGTAGAAAAAGAAGGAAAAACAAAACCCAAATCCAGCAGAGGAAGAAAATGCTAAAGATTGAAGCAGAAATAAATGATCAACAATAGATCAACAAAACAGCTGTTTTTTTTGAAAAGTCAACAAAATTGTTAAGCCTCTAGTCAGACATAAAAAGAGAGATAATGCAAACAAAATCAAACAAAAGAGAAGAAATACCACCACCAGAGAATTACAAAGGATTGTAAGAGAATATTCTGAAAAAAATGTATGCAAACAAACTGGATAACCTAGAAGAAATGGATAAATTTCTAGAAACATAACCTACACCAAAACAGAACCAGGAAGAAATAGAAAATTTGAACAGTGAGATTACCAGCAATGACATTAAATCAGTAATCAAAAAATTCCCAAAAAACAAAATAACTAGATGGCTTTACAGGGGAATTCTACCAAACATTTAAAGAAAATAGTTAATATCTATTCTTCTTAAACTATTCTAAAAAAATAAGAGCAAGGAAAACTTACAAATTCATTCTATGAGACCAGCATTACCCTGATACCAAAATCAGATAAAGACTCAAAAAAAAAAAGCCCAAACCCAATTTCCCTAATGTATGCAAAAATTCTCAACAAGTATTAGCAAACCAAATCCAACAATATATTTAAAAAATCATTCACCACAATCAAGTGGAATTTATTCCTGGGATGCAAGGTTGGTTCAATATTTGCAAATCAATATGATATATCACATCCATAAGAACAAGGATAAAACCCATATGATTATTTCAATTGATTTATAAAAAGGATTTGACAAAGTACAAAATCCATTCATGATAACAACCCTCAACATTTAAGTTTAGAGGGAGCATATCTCAACATAATAAAGGCCTTATATGAAAAACTCTCAGCTAATATACTCAATGGCCAAAAACTGACAGCTTTTCTTTTAAGGTCTTGAGCACTCTCACCACTTTTATTCAACACAGTACTGGAAATCCTAGCCACAGCAATCAGACAATAAAAAGAAATAAAAGGCATCCAAATTGGTAAAGAAGTCAAACTATTTTGAGATGACATACTATATAAATATAGAAAACCTTAAAATTCCATTAAAAACTACTAGAACAGATGAATTTAGTAAGGTTGCAGGATACAAAATCAATGTACATAAATCTGTTTATTTCTATACACGAATAATGAAACACCAGAAAGAGACATTAAGAAAACAATGCCATTTACAATTACACCAAAAATAAAATATCTAGAAATAAACTTAACCAAGGAGGTAAAAGACTGTACTCTTAAAACTATATACGCTGAGGAAAGAAATTGAAAATAACACAAAGAAATGGAAAGATATTCTGTGTTCATGGATTGAAAGAACAAACATTAAAATATTTATACTATCCATAGCAATTTACAGATGTAATGCCTTTCAAAATACCAACAACAATTTTCATAGAACTAGAACAAACAATCCTCAAATTTGTATGGAACCACAAAAGACCCTAAATAACCAACACAATCTTGAAAAAGAACAACAAAACTGGGGATATCAGAACACATGGTACTAGCACAAAAATAGACACACAGATCAATGGAACAAAATAGTCCAGAAATAAACTCATGATTATATGGTCAGTTAATCTTTGACAATGGAGGAAGGATATGCAATGGGAGAATGATAGTCTCTACAAGAAATAGTGTTGGGGAAACTGGACAGCTACATGTAAACAATGAAACTGGACCACTTTCTTACACCATACACAAAAGTAAACTCAAAATGGATTAAACACCTAAATCTGAGACCTGAAAACATAAAAATTTTAGAAGGGAGCACAGGCAGTAATTTCCCTGACGTTGCAATAACAAAATCTTTCTAGATATGTCTCCTGAGGCAAGGAAGATAAAAGCAAAAAATAAACTATTTGGACTACACCAAACTAAAAAGCTCTGCACAGCAAAGGGAACAATCAACAAAATTAAAAAATAACAATGAATGGGAGAAGGTATTTAAAAATGACACAGGCAATAAAGGGTTAGTGTCTAAAATATATAGAGAACTGGGGATCCCTGGGTGGCTCAGCAGTTTGGCACCTGCCTTTGGCCCAGGGTGCGATCCTGGAGTCCTGGGATTGAGTCCCATGTCGGGCTCCCTGCATGGAGCCTGCGTCTCCCTCCTCCTGTGTCTCTGCCTGTCTCTCTCTCTCTCTCTCTCTCTCTCTCTCTCTCTATCATAAATAAATAAATAAATAAATAAATAAATAAATAATCTATCTTTAAAAAAATAAAATATATAGAGAACTGATACAACATATCTCAAAACCAATAATCTAACTAAAAATGGACAGAAGATATGAACAGACATTTCTTTAAGGAAAACATCCAAAGGGCCAACAGATACATGAAAAGATGCTCAACATCACTCATCATCAAGGAAATGCAAATCAAAACCACAATGAGATGTCACCTCACACCTATCAGAATGACTAAAATAAAAAACAAGAAATAATAAGTGTTGGCGAGGACATGAACAAATAGGAACTCTAGTACACCATTGGTGGGAATGCAAACCAGTGTAGCCACTGTGGAAGGCAGTACAGAAGTTCCTCAAAAAATTAAAGTAGAATGCAATATCAATCATAATTCTAGGTAGTTTAATCAAAGAATACAAAAACACTAATTCAAAGGGATACATACACTCCTATGTTTATTATAGTAGTGTTTACAGTAGCTAAATTATGGAAACAGCTCAAGTGTCCACTAATAGATGAATGGATAAAGAAGGTATAGTAAATAAAAACAATAGTATTCAGCCATAAAAAAGAATGAAATCATGTCATTTGCAATAACATGGATGAAGCTAGAGAATATAATGCTAAGCAAAATAAGCCAGTCAGAGAAAGACAATACCATATAATTTCACTCATATGTGTCCTTTAAGAAACAACAAAGGGGAAAAATAGAACAAGACAAACGAAAAACAATCTTTCAACTATAGAAAAGAAAGACAAATACCAAAGGGGAAGTAGTGGGAGGAGGTGGGTGGGAAGAGGAGTGAAAAAGGTGAAGGGGAATAGGAGTACACTGATCTTGATGAACACTAAATAATATATGGAATTGTTGAATCACTATATTGTATACCTGAAATGAAAATACCACTGCACATTAACTATACTGGAATAAAAATTTTAAAAATACAGAGATTAAAGCACAAAAGCAGTAATATTACATCCATAAAAACTGGTCAAGGGATTCACAAAATAAAAGGATGTAATATATTCCACCATATATATAAAACATGCATGAGGATCCCTGGGTGGCGCAGCGGTTTGGCGCCTGCCTTTGGCCCAGGGCGCGATCCTGGAGACCCAGGATCCAATCCCACGTCGGGCTCCCGGTGCATGGAGCCTGCTTCTCCCTCTGCCTATGTCTCTGCCTCTCTCTCTCTCTCTCTCTGTGACTATCATAAATAAATAAATAAAAATTAAAAAAAATGCATAAGGGGAGTAAACATTTAGTGCTTTTAGTAGGGGTTCAAACTTAAGTGACTATCAACTTAATATAGACTGCTATATGAATAGGATATTAAATATAAACCTACTGGTAACCACAAATCAAAAACCTATAATAGATAAGCAAAAAAATAAAAAGAAACCCAAGCTTATCACAAAGAAAGCCATCAAACTGAAAAAGAGAGCAAAAGAAGACAGAACTACAAAAAACAATCATAAAACAAGTAACAAAATGACAATAATTACTTTGAAAGTAAATGGGCCAAATGCTGCAATCAAAACACAGAGTGACTGGATTAAAAAAAGATCCATCTTGTGCTCCTATCTACAAGAGATCATTTCAGAGCTAAAGACATATGCAGATTGAAAATGAAGAGGTGGAAAACATTTATCACGCAAATGGAAGTGAAAAGAAAGCTGGGGTCACAATATTATATCAGACAGAACAGACTTTAAAAAGACTGTAACAAGAAAGAAGAACATTACATAATCATAAAGAGAACAATCCAACAAGAAGATAGGATTATAAATGTTTGTGTACCCAACATAGGAGCACCCAAATACATAAAGCAACTATTAACAGACATAAAGGAAGAAATAGACAGTAATACAATAATAGTAGGGGACTAAAACATCCCATTTAAGCAATGGAGAGATCATCCAAACAGAAAACAAGAAATCAACTGAGTTGAATGACACATTGGATGAGATGGATCTAACAGATACATTCAGAACATTTCATCCTAAGACATTCTTTTGCAAGTGCATATGGAACAGTCTCCAGAATAGATCACATTAGGCCACAGTCTGAACATATTTTAAAAGACTAAAAGACTGAAATCACATATCATACGTCTGACAACAATGCTATGAAAGTAGAAATCAACCACAAGAAAAAAATCTGGAAAGAACACAAATACTTGGAGGTTAATTAACATGCTACTAAGCAATGAATGAGTCAACAAAGAAATCAAAGAGGAAATGAATATATACATGGAGACAAATGAAAACAATGGTTCAAAATCTTTGGGATACAGCAAAAGGCATTCTAAAAGAGAAGGCTATTGCAATATAGGCCTACCTGAAGATGTAAGAAAAATCCCAAACAACCTAGCCTTATACCTAAAGGACTTAGAAAAGGAAGAACAAACAAAAGCAGAAGCTACTGGAAGGAAAAAAATAATCAAGATTAGAATAAAAATAAATGAAATAAAAATAAAAAAGAAACCAATACAATAGGTTGATGAAACCAGGTGCTGGTTCTTCATAAAGTCAAAAAAAATGATAACCTTTAGCCAGACTTGTCAAAAGAAAAAGAGACAGAGAAAGAACTCAGAATCAGAAATGAAGGAGGAGAAATAACAACCAACAGTACAGGGGATCCCTGGGTGGTTCAGTGGTTTGGCGCCTGCCTTCGGCCCAGGACATGATCCTGAAGTCCCAGGATCGAGTCCTGCATCAGGCTCCCTGCATGGAGTCTGCTTCTCCCTCTGCCTGTATCTCTGCATCTCTCTCTCTCTCTCTCTCTCTCTCTCTCTCTCATAAATGAATAAATAAAATCTTAAAAAAAACCAACAGTACAGAAATACAAAGGATTATAAGACAATATTATGAAAAATTATATGCCAACAAATTGGACAACCTAGAAGAAACAAAGTCGTAGAACCATATAAATTTACAAAACTGTATTGGGAAGCTATAGAAAATCTGAACACTGTAATTACTAGCAATGAAATTGAATCACTAATCAAAAACCTCTTAACAAACAAAAGACAAGGACCAGATGGCTTCACAGGGAATTCTACCAAACATTTAAAGAAAAGTTAAAATCTATTCTTAAACTATTCAAAAAAAAAAAAAAAGAGCAAGGAAAACTTCCAAATTCATTCTATGAGGCCAACATCACCCTGATACCAAAACCAGATAAAGACTGTATGGAGGGGGGGAGGGGCAAGATGGCGGAAGAGCAGGGTCCCCAAATCACCTGTCCCCACCAAATTACCTAGATAACCTTCAAACCATCCTGAAAATCTACGAATTCGGCCTGAGATGTAAAGAGAGACCAGCTGGAATGCTACAGTGAGAAGAGTTCGCGCTTCTATCAAGGTAGGAAGACGGGGGAAAAAGAAATAAAGGAACAAAAGGCCTCCGAGGGGGAGGGGCCCCGCGAGGAGCCGGGCTAGGGCCGGGGCGAGTGTCCCCAGGACAGGAGAGCCCCGTCCCGGAGAAGCAGGAGCTGCACCAACCTTCCCGGGCGGAAAGGGGCTCGCAGGGAGTTAGAGCAGGACCCAGGAGAGCGGGGATGCCCTCGGGCTCCCGGGGACACTAACCGACACCTGCGAGCGCAGGAGAGTGCGCCGAGCTCCCTAAGGGCTACAGCGCGCACGGCGGGACCAGAGCAGCTCGGAGGGGCTCGGGAGCGGCTCCAGGGAGGGAGCTGCAGGGCGGGAGCGCAAATCCAACAGCGCAGGCCCCGGAGCACAGGGCGCCGGGACACAGCCCAGGATCTGGCCTCCCCCTGGGACAGGCAGAGGCCGGGAGGGCCCAGGACAGCAAGGACGCTCCTGCCCCGAGCTGAGCAGATCAGCGGCCCCGCCCCGGAGCCTCCAGGCCCTGCAGACGGAGAACCGAGAGCCCCGAGCCCCGTAGTTCCTGCGGAGGCTAAATCCAGGCTTCCAGAGTTGCCATAGCAACTGCGGCTGTTCCTCCTGGGGCCCCACGGGGTAAACAACCCCCGCTGAGCCCGGCAGCAGGCAGGGGCAGAGCAGCTCCCCCAAGTGCTAACACCTGAAAATCAGCACAGCAGGCCCCTCCCCCAGAAGACCAGCTAGACGGACCAGTGATACTCCCCCGTGTTCCAATACAACTTGTTTTTGGCCACTCTGCACTGAGCAAAATGACTAGAAGGAAAACCTCACCTCAAAAGAAAGAATCAGAAACAGCCCTCTCTCCCACAGAGTTACAAAATCTGGATTACACTTCAATGTCAGAAAGCCAATTCAGAAGCACTATTCTACAGCTACTGGTGGCTCTAGAAAAAAGCATTAAGGACTCACGAGACTTCATGACTGCAGAATTTAGATCCGATCAGGCAGAAATTAAAAATCAATTGAATGAGATGCAATCCAAACTAGAAGTCCTAACGACGAGGGTTAACAAGGTGGAAGAACGAGTGAGTGACATAGAAGACAAGTTAATGGCAAAGAGGGAAACTGAGGAAAAAAGAGACAATCAATTAAGGGACCATGAAGACAGATTAAGGGAAATAAATGACAACCTAAGGAAGAAAAACCTACGCTTAATTGGGGTTCCCGAGGGCGCCGAAAGGGACAGAGGGCCAGAATATGTATTTGAACAAATCCTAGCTGAAAACTTTCCCAATCTGGGAAGGGAAACAGGCATTCAGATCCAGGAAATAGAGAGATCCCCCCCTAAAATCAATAAAAACCGTTCAACACCTCGACATTTAATAGTGAAGCTTGCAAATTCCAAAGATAAAGAGAAGATCCTTAAAGCAGCAAGAGACAAGAAGTCCCTGACTTTCATGGGGAGGAATATTAGGGTAACAGCAGACCTCTCCACAGAGACGTGGCAGGCCAGAAAGGGCTGGCAGGATGTATTCAGGGTCCTAAATGAGAAGAACATGCAACCAAGAATACTTTATCCAGCAAGGCTCTCATTCAAAATGGAAGGAGAGATAAAGAGCTTCCAAGACAGGCAGGAACTGAAAGAATATGTGACCTCCAAACCAGCTCTGCAAGAAATTTTAAGGGGGACTCTTAAAACTCCCCTTTAAGAAGAAGTTCAGTGGAACAATCCACAAAAACAAGGACTAAATAGATATCATGATGACACTAAACTCATATCTGTCAATAGTAACTCTGAACGTGAATGGGCTTAATGACCCCATCAAAAGGCGCAGGGTTTCAGACTGGATAAAAAAGCAGGACCTATCTATTTGCTGTCTACAAGAGACTCATTTTAGACAGAAGGACACCTACAACCTGAAAATAAAAGGTTGGAGAACCATTTACCATTCAAATGGTTCTCAAAATATACCCTAAAAACTATAGAACACTTCTGAAAGAAATTGAGGAAGACACAAAGAGATGGAAAAATATTCCATGCTCATGGATTGGCAGAATTAATATTGTGAAAATGTCAATGTTACCCAGGGCAATTTACACGTTTAATGCAATCCCTATCAAAATACCATGGACTTTCTTCAGAGACTTAGAACAAATTATTTTAAGATTTGTGTGGAATCAGAAAAGACCCCAAACAGCCAGGGGAATTTTAAAAAAGAAAATCATATCTGGGGGCATCACAATGCCAGATTTCAGGTTGTACTACAAAGTTCTGTTCATCAAGACAGTGTGGTACTGGCACAAAAACAGACACATAGATCAATGGAACAGAACAGAGAACCCAGAAGTGGACCCTGAACTTTATGGTCAACTAATATACGATAAAGGAGGAAAGACGATTCACTGGAAGAAAGACAGTCTCTTCAATAAATGGTGCTGGGAAAATTGGACATCCACATGCAGAAGAATGAAACTGGACCACTCTCTTGCACCATACACAAAGATAAACTCAAAATAGATGAAAGATCTAAATGTGAGACAAGATTCCATCAAAATCCCAGAGGAGAACTCAGGCAACACCCTTTTTGAACTTGGCCACAGTAACCGGAGAAGGACAAACAGTGTATGTTCTCATTCATTTGGGGAATATGAATAATAGTGAAAGGGAATATAAGGGAAGGGAGAAGAAATGTGTGAGAAATATCAGAAAGGGAGACAGAACATAAAGACTTCTAACTCTGGGAAATGAACTAGGGGTGGTGGAGGGGGAGGAGGGCGGGGGGTGGGGGTGAATGGGTGACGGGCACTGAGGGGTACACTTGACGGGATGAGCACTGGGTGTTATTCTGTATGTTGGTAAATTGAACACCAATAAAATTAATTTATAAAATTAAAAAAGACTGTATGGAAAAAAACCCAAAACCCTATTTCTCTGATAACCATAGATATAAAAATCCTCAGCAAAATATTAGCAAATGGAATACAATAATACATTTTAAAAAATCATTCACCACAATCAAATGGGATTTATTTCTGGGACACAAAGGTGGTTCAAAATTTGAAAATTAATCAACATGACACATCACATTAACAAGAAAAAGGATAAAAACCACATGATCTGGGGATCCCTGGTGGCTCAGCGGTTTAGCACCTGCCTTTGGCCCGGGGCACGGTCTTGGAGTCCCGGGATCGAGTCCCGGGTCGGGTTCCCTGCATGGAGCCTGCTTCTCCCTCTGCCTGTGTGTCTGCCCCCCACCTCTCTCTCTCTCTCTCTCTCTCTCTCTCTCTCTCTCTCTCTCTCTCTCTATCATGAATAAATAAAAAAAATCTAAAAAAGAAAAAAAACATATGATCACTTCAATACATGCAGAAAAAGCATTTGAAAAACTACAACATCCAATCATAAAAATTGTCAATGAATCAAGCTTAGAGAAACATATTTCAACATAATAAGGGCCATATATGAAAAACCCACAGCTAATATCATACTTAACGCTGAGAACTTTCCCTTTAAGGTCAGGAACTAGATAAGGATGTCCATTCTCATCACTTTTATTCAACACAGTACTGGATATCCTGGCCACAGCAACCACACAACAATAAGAAATAAAGGCATCCAAATTGGGATAGAAGTAATACTTTCACTCTTTTCTATATATAGAAAACCCTAAAGACTCCACAAAAAAACTGCTAAAACAGACTAATGAATTCAGTAAGATTGCAAGATACAAAATTAATATCAGAAATCAGTTACATCTCTATACACTAATAATGAAATAGCAAAAATAAAAATTAAGGAAACAATTTCACTTACAAGTGCACCAAAAAGAACCAAATACCTAGAAATATATTTAACCAAGGAGATGAAAGATCTCTACTCTGAAAACTATAAAACATCAATGAAAGAAACTGAAGATGACATAAACAAATTGAAAGATATTCCTTGTTCATTGACTGGGAGAACCAATATTGTTTAAATGCTCATACTATCCAATGCAATCTACAGATTTAATGCAAATCCTATCAAAATACCTATCACAAAACTACAACAAATAATCCTAAAATTTATATGGAACCAGAGAAGACCTTGTATAGCCAAGGCAATCTTGAAAAAATAAAAACAAAACAGGAGGTATCACAAACCCAGATTTCAAGGTATACTACAAAACTGTAATAACCAAAACAGTATGGCCACAAAACAGACATATATACCAGTGAGAGCCAAAACATGGAAATAGCCCAAATGTTACACACACACACACACACACACACACACACACACACACACACTAGAATATTGTTCAGCTATCAAAAAGAATGGAATCTTGCCATTTGCAATGACATGGATGCAACCAGAATGTATTATGCTAAGTGAAATGAGTCCAAGAAAGACAAATACCATATGGTTTCACTCATATGTGGAATTCCATCAAAACAGATGAACATAGAGGAAGGGGAGTAAAAACAAGATAAAGACAGAGAGGGAGGCAAACCAGAAAAGACTTAAACGTAGGGGTGAGAGGTGGGGTAATTGAGTGTCAGGCATTAAAGAGGGCACTTGATGTAATGAGCACTGGGTGTTATATTAACTGATGAGTCACTAAATTCTACCCCTGAAACAAATACTACACTATATGTGAATGAACTTGAATTTAAATTTTGAAAGATGGGATCCCTGGGTGGTGCAGCGGTTTGGAACCTGCCTTTGGCCCAGGGCACGATCCTGGAGACCTGGGATCAAATCCCACGTCGGGCTCCCGGTGCATGGAGCCTGCTTCTCCCTCTGCCTATGTCTCTGCCTCTCTCTCTCTCTCTCTCTCTCTCTCTCTCTCTCTCTCTCTCTCTCTCTGTGACTATCATAAATAAATTAAAAAAATAAGTTTTGAAAGAAAAAAAAAAGGATCAATGGAACAGAATAGAGGGCCCAGAAATAAACCCATGCTTTTAAGGTCAACTAATCTATAACAAAGGAGGCAAGAATATTTGATGAGATAAAAAATTTATTCAACAAATGGGGTCGGGGAACTGGAAAGCTATATGTAAAAGAATGAAACTGGTCCACTTTCTTACACTGTACAAAAAACTCAAAATGGATTAATTACCTAACTGTAAGAACTGAAACCAAATTCCTGGAAGAAAACATACGCAATAATTTCTTTGACATCAGCTATAGAAACATTTTTCTAGTATGTCTACTATGGCTAGGGAAAAAAATTAAACTATTGGGACTATACCAAAATACAAAGTTTTGAATAGCAAAGGAAACCATCAGCAAAACAAAAACAGCCTATTGAATGTGAGAAGATATTTACAAATTATATATCTAATAAAGCATTAATATCCAAAATATATGAAGAATTTATACAGCTCATCCTCCCAAAAGAAACAAATAATCCAGTTTAAAAATGGGCAGAGGAGATGAATAGACCTTTTTCCAAAGAAGATACACACATGAAAAGATGTTTAACATCCCTCATCATCAGGGAAGTGCAAATCAAAACCACAATGAGAAATTACCTAACACCTGTCAGAATGGGTAAAATAAAAAACATAAGAAATAACAAGTGTTAGTGAGGATGTGGAGAAAAAATACCCCTCATGCACTGTTTGCCAGAATACAAACCAATGCAGCCACTGTGGAAAACAGTCTGGCAGTTTTTCAAAAAATTAAAAATAGAATTACCATATGATCCAGTAATTCTACTATTGGGTATTTACCCAAAGGATACAAAAACACTAATTTGAAAAGATATATGCATCCTTATGTTTATTAGAGCATTATTTACAATAGTCAAGATATGGCAGCAGCTCAAGTGTGCATTGCTAGATGAATGGATAGACATCACACACACACATAGGAATATTACTCAGCAATAAAAAAGAAAGTAACATTGCTACTTGCCACAAGATGAATGGATCTACATGGTATAATGCTAAGGGAAGTAAGTCAGAGAGACAAATACCATATGATTTCACTCATGTAGAATTTAAAAAACAAATGAACAATAAAAAAAGACAAAAAACCAGACTCTAAATGTAACTAGAGGGGAGGTAGGTCGGTGGATGGGTGAAACAGGTGAAGGGGATTAAAGGTACACTTACCTTGATGGACACTTAGTAATGTATAGAATTGTTGAATCACTATATTGTATACCTGAAACTAATATAAAACTGCATGTTAATTATACTTGAATTTAAAAAAAGGGGGGGGTAGAACCAATTCTCAGAAGTCTCTCTCAAATAATAAAAATAACTCCTATGTTGATCTTGCTAATTTTTATGCAGTTTCTACAGTTTTAAAATTTTATTTATTTATTAATGAGAGACACACATAGAGAGAGAGAGAGGCAGAGACACAGGCAGAGGGAGAAGCAGGCTCCATGCAGGGAACCTGATGTGGGACTCGAACCCAGAACCCCGGGATCACGCCCTGGGCATGAAGGCAGGTGCTAAACTGCTGAGCCACCCTGGCATCCCTGTTTAATGTGATTAAATGTGATTTAATGTGATAAAAGTTTAATGTGATTTCCTAAGTTTCATGCTATTAAAGAGGTCCTTTCATAGTTTTCTGAGTAAGTTAGAAGAGTTGGTCCACCATAGGAGGTGCCTCAGGAAATAGTATTAAATCTGTTCTTATATTTACTTATAGTACAAAAGTTGTAATAGCAGATGATATTAAAATTAGTGGATGTTCCCTAAGCCCAGAAAATTACATACTGTTGAATCTGGAAATATACTTAGAGCCAAAAATAAGTATATTCATAATAAAAGGCTAAACATAAATAACTGCAAATAAAGACCCTGAACACTGGGTAGACAGAAATAATTAGAGACTAACAAAGATTTGGGAAATCAGAGGACTATCAACCGATAGGATATTGTTATACAGTAAAAAGAAAAGCTGGAAAATAAAACTTAACAAATATGAACTGAATATGTATTTCTTGGTCTGTTCCCTAAGGTTCATAAACAAAAACACATTTACATCAAAAGTGCTTCTTTTTCATTTTAATTTAAACAAAATGGTTCTAACAAGATGAAATTTGGTTGATTTCTATCACACAAAAGGACAGATCTCCAAACCATTTTGTTAATTGGACAAATTGACTGTTGGCCTTATATATCGTTTTGAACTTTTAACATTTGGATAATATCACAAATGAGTGAACACTTTTCAATATTCTCTCTTAATCTTTTTTTTTGCCGCATTTTATGGATTTCATAATTTGGGATTGCATCATTGACGTACACTAAACCTGCTGAAACCATTCGAGGACTTGTAAATTTTCCATTGTAGCTCTCTTGCCGTTTGTTAACCTCTGGAGCAGTATTCGGTCTTGTGAAGTGTTTTAACTGATTATGGCTATCATCTGAGCTTTTTCCTAAAAGCTTTGTTCTTGATTTTGCTTGTTCAGCATGCTTAAATGGGGTCACAGGTATATCCTCAAATCTATCCGAACAATCCTAAATATTAAAATAAAAATTCATGTTGGTGAGTTAGTTTTCTTAAAAATACATTCAAATTTCCAAGAACTGAAGTTTGTAATATCAACAGTTAAAGAGAAAAAATAAAGGCAACAAATATTTTATAGGCAGTCCCCAAATTCAGATCTTAAACCCAATGCCTCCTATTAGATCCTATTACAGAAACCATGCTTTTGGGGCAGCCCAGGTGGCTCAGCGCTTTAGCGCCGCCTTCAGCCCAGGGTGTGATCCTGGAAGACTGGGATTGAGTCTCTCGTCAGGCTTCCTGCATGGAGCCTGCTTCTCCCTCTGCCTGTGTCTCTGCCTCTCTCTCTCTCTGTCTCTCGTGAATGAATTAAAAAAAAAAAAAAAAAGAAAAGAAAAAGAAAAAAGAAACCATGCTTTAAAAAAAAAAGGCCAATGTTTCAAAGGATCTTGTATTTTAGAAGGGATAGAAGATACGAAGCTGGAAACCAGAAAAACTTAGGAGAGCTGTCCTTAGGAATCAGACTCCTAGACCAAGGCAGTTAGCCTATTCTATAATTCTTCTCCAAAATATATTTTCTCCAACCCCAAATATAAATCATGAACTGATACTTTATATCATCCAGAGTTTCATTCTTTAAAAGTTAATAAACATCTTCTTTAATGCACCTTCACGCACACATAGAGATCCTGGCATCCAAGGACATAGTTATATTGTTTAAAGTAATAAAAATTTTTATGTACATTCTGAGTAAAGAAGTAAAACATTTAGGAAAATAACTAGAAAGATATACACCAAAATTAATTTTTTAAAAAATAAATTTTGGGTTAGGGTGATAGGATTATGGGCTTTGTTTTCCTTTTCTTTTTTAAAAATTTACATAATACGACTCTCTTTTATAATAAACATATAATAACCTACAATTATCCCTAAGAGGGTATGGAGCTATTAGTCATTCTTACGCTAGTATGAACTAGTTTCCCATGCAGTCTGAGCATCTTGTCCCTTAACACTTTGCAGAGATGACCACACCAAAGCAATAAGCTATCCTGATTTAGAGAGAAGGTGAGAATGAATTAATAGAATTGGAGGGTAGAGAGAGGTTGTACAGGACTAAGAATTAGTGCAGCAAGAAAGATTTACAAAAAAGGGGGTATAAAGAGTCTAAAAACAAATTCTACCTACTCTATTTTTGCCTGGGTTTGAAGAAGGCAAGGAAACATTCTTCCTCTTCCCCTCTTATGTATGTGGAACAATTAGGTAAGCCACATTTAAGGGAATTTCTACTACTTTGGTAATATACAATTCTTGCTTTACAGATGAAATAACTGATTGCTGGAGTACCAGCCGAAGGGCATGGAGACCCACACAACTGGTTACTTTTCTGGATGGTCCTACAATTCAATTTCTGATCTTCTATTTTGACTCCTTTGGGAGATTCTAGGATTTTAGAAAAGAATCAGATGAGCAAGTCTTTCCAATGATCTGAAAAAAATGCTCTCCTACCACTCAATTTTCTCAACTCCACTGGAAAGGAAAGGTTAGGGACTGCTGGTTTAACAGAGAAAAATAAAGATAACTCCATCTCTCCTGCCCACTCTCAGGATAAAGTTTCTGAGATCCTATATGATCTCATATTATATGATATAAACACTATTTATTGTTTTGTTTGGAAAAATGATATTAAAGATTCAATTTGTGTAAAGGAACTTCAAAAAGTCTTTCCTTTCCCAAAACTATGAGCCCATCTTCTACTTCCTTGTCATAGTTGATACCCACACGTATCCACTAAGTGTGTACACACACAGTCAATACTAAATTACCAAATTTAATAGGAAAGAGAAATCCAAAGTTAAGAGTATAAGCTGCATTGATAATATTTTCCCTGCTACTAATTTTACTACTTACTAAAGCTAAATTTGCTTTACTATGAAAGCAAATTCAAAGCAACTGTTCTAAGAAAAAAAAAAAGCAACTGTTCTAAATTAGACCTACTTTCTCATTCAAAGGATTATGCACATCAAACTATCAATGTAATACTATTTTGGGATATATTAGTTCTCTCAGTTGTGGGTCATACCTATTTATATACACTAACGGAGAAGAGCAGTAGTCCAGAAAATTAAAGTAAGTCCTTCCACTCCTAGATTTTAACTTTGCTTTAGAATGGTTCGCATAAAGTCTGGCAGCAGGTTTACCTTCCTAATTGTTTTATGTTAATATTATAAATAGGTTTGAATTCCAGGTTTCTTAGCACATGATATACCAGAGGGGCAATGGTAATAGAAGTTAAATTAAAATTTTTTCATCCATAGTCCAATAGATTATAAATGCATATATATAAATTTGAAAAAAATTGCATATCTAATGCTTATCAGAATAACTGGCATATATCTTTGTTTACTGAAACAAATATAACTTAGCAATCTGAGAATTATATATTTATATCTGCATGAAAACAAAATCCCAGCTATGTTTCCATAGTATACAGCCACTGCCAATAATTGTATCGGTTGTGCCTGCATGGAGTCCCTGGCTGAGGGGTGAGTTGTGGCTGAAATCAGTTTTCCATGGACAGAGCAATGTGCTCTTGCTCCAGGGTGTCTCAGTCTACAGTGTCTGCTCAGAAGAAAGGGTGGGTGTCTTTTTCTAATTCGTGCTCCAGAGGGAGTGGCCTTTATCTATTTTACACAAAGGCACTAAATGTGTTACCAGTCTCCTGATTTTGAGACTGTGTTTTGAATTGGGTGAGGTGAATTTGAATGTCAGAAGAATTTTTTAAAATTTGACAGTCCGTATATCTTGGGGCAACAAAGGTTACACACATACTTGCATACAGACATATATACCGTAAAGTAGAGTATTTACAAACTTTGCTAAATACAAAACTAGAAGACTTAGAAAAACAGTATTACATGTATAGTTCTTCTTGCGGTCCAGTGAAGCAATGTTCTTGGAACAGATTTCCTTAGAATTCTTGTGGTGGGCAGTGTGGTTGGTAGTATCTTGCTAAATGACTTCTTTTGTTTGTTGACACGGTCTCTTTCTTTTCGTACCTTGGGCTTTAGATTTTCTGTCTTTAATACTTCTGGGAAGAGGGATGGTTTTGAGTTTTTCTGAGCTTCCACAATTTTGTACTTTAAAGACTGTGATTCAGGGAACTTGGCATATTTTTCATCACAAATTCCATTTTCTCTTACAGAAAGAGTATGTATTTTTTTGTATTGTGCAAATGTTACTAAATGTTGTTTTTTATTATTATTATTATTTCCTTTCAACCTCCGAATATACTGGTCTTCTAACTTTGATTTCTCCCCAGCCTCTAAATTGAAATGAGTTAAAGTGCTACTCTGCCTGGAAGGAAAAGTGTATTTGTATACATAGTCTTCATTTTCACTTGGCATTTTGCAATTAGGAATTCTTGGATAAAGTGACAGTACAGCTTCAGGTTTTTCCTGTGCTATCAACTTACACATATTATGCTCTTTTTTTCCAAGGGGCTTTGTTTTTAGTGTCCTTTCAAAGCAAACATTTGACTGACTTGCTTTTGATTTGCCACTCCAACTATGTGGGTCTTGAATATCTGTTTTAAAATCATAATTTTCTGCTCGAGGAAGCTGGATAAAACCATATTCTTTCCTGTGTTTCTTAAGTACTATATCTGTAAGTCTTTCTGATGACTTATTTAATGGAATCACTTGGGTGTTTTTGATGAAAGAAGGTTGTAGTTTAATTAATCTCAAGGTTTTGGCTCCTTCTTTAGGATAGTATCTTTTCTGTTCCTCAATTATTGATGGATTTTCCTTAATATGCTGTAAGGAAAAATATTCCCTTTCTTCCTTTTTGGTCAGTTCTGTTTCAGTAAGTCTATCTTTAGGAACTTTTTGTAAAGTCGTTTTTTGAATAATTTTTGAATATTTATTTTGCTTTTCTGAATTCTCTTCCATAAGTTGATTTTCATTTCTAAAAGATAAATCTGGCTTTATACATTTTAATGGTATAGTACTAGAATTGATCAAATTTATATGTTGGTTGATCCCCTCTAATTGTCTTTCTGTGAGTAGTCCTGACTTTGAAAGTTTTTCTATAAAAAGGCTCTGGAGGTGTTTGCTTAAATTGGCTTTTAGATTTAAAAGTTCATTTTCTGTTAAAGCTATAAGATAGTTTTGTAGAGATTTATTTAAAGGATATTTCATCTTTAAGTCAAGTCTCTTCCCAAAACTCCCCCTTGAAATGTCTTGTCTTAACTCATGAAAAGATATGGAGGCACTTTTAGTTCTTAGAGAAGACATGTTTGAGTGGACAGTGTCAGATTCTGTCTCTTTAAATAAACTGCTTTCAGAAAGGTTTTTTAGGAAATAGTTTTGGAGAATCTCATTTAAAAAAGATCTTAGCTTTATTTCCAAATGTTTATCTATGAAATGATGATTAAAATTATTTACAAAAGACATGATTTCTTTTACGGTTTCCGAATATTTTTCCAGAAAAATATTTTGCCCTTTTGGCTCCACTTTCTCATTCATCAAATACAGATTTTGATAGATTTTTGGTAAGTCTTCTTTGGTGATGTGTCCAGATTCTGAAAGTCTTTCTACAAGGTAATGTTGGATATGTTTACTTAGTTCAGATTTTAAATTTTTTATTTCTGACTCTGAGAGTTCTTCTAGAAATATACGCAGTTTTGGACTCAAAATAGGTTTTCTGTCTAATTTATCTGCTTTATCAAAATTCTCTTTGATTTCTTCAAGCTCTTCTGTATTATTTGGAACAGGATGCTGAATTAGTCTTTCTAATTCTTTTTCTGGTTGTCTTCTATCAAACTGATTATATTTGAAAAAAATATTAAACGTATGTTTTAAGAAGGATTTTAACATTATTACATCTGAATCATTAAGTTTACCCATTAATGAGTTACTTAAATTTTCTAAAGTAGAATTTAGATCATTTTCTTCTCTAGCAAACCTCTGACTATTATTTGGCATATCTGTTTTTTTATCTGGTGCTGACTGATATTTTGAATGTTGTAGGGATAAATTTTGACCTTCATCCACATATTCAACTCTATTCAAAGAAGTGGTTTCTTTGGGAATGATGAGTGTATTCTGATCTGAAAGAGGTTCTATACTGCTTTGGGTTTCCAAATAATCCTCTGTGGAATACTTTGGCTCTTCTCCAGCAAAGACGGTCTCTGAAGCCATTACAGATCTCTTCTGATATTCTTTATCTAATTCTATCACTTTGATTATCCCAGATTCCAAAAGACTATCTATAGGAAATGCTTGTATTATCTGGCTTATAACAGATTTGGCCTGTGGCAATTCTATTTCATCATTGTTTTCTTCATATTGAAGTAGAATATTTGAAGATATACTCTCCCAAGCTGTGGGTAATTGATTCTCCAAATTTACTGATGTCCCACTTAATTCTTTCACTCCCACTTCCAACTCTGAGAAGACAGGTGCAGTGAATATTTGCTTTATAACATAATCATGTGCACTGTCACTTACATCTGGTTTGGAGCTAGACAGTTCAATTTTTGAATGTTTCTTTTTGAAATTATTTTTTATTGGAAAATCAATCTCACCAGCTTCCAAGTGTTTTTCAGAGACAAGTGCCCTTTCTACCACTGGAGAATTTCTTGGTCCACCTTCTGAAAGTGAATCTGCAGGAATATCTTTAATTATTTGTCTTAAAAGAGACTTTGAACTTAAAATATATTTTTCTGAAAGCCTGCTATTTAAATCTTTAACTTTTTCAAATACTTTGTTTTCCAAACTACTTGGTGGCTCATCATAAACACTTGGAAGTGGAGAACTATGACTTTCCTTTCTTGCTTCAGTGTCCACAGAAAACTCTGGTTTAGAAAATAACTTATCTGAAAGGTCTTGCAGATTTTTACTTAAAATTGACTTGAACATAATTGATTGTTTTAAATTTTCTAGGTGAGAAGTAAGATTTAATGATTTTGAGAAGCGACATGTATTTACATTTCCAGTCATTGATGATTCTGCTTCAAAATTAGGTAGAGATACATTTGGTAGTCTTTCTTTTAACTTTTTCTTAGTGTCTAAAGTCTTTATCGTGATGCAATCGGAATCATGGGCTAACTTTAGCTTAGTCTCTGTGCCTAAAGTCTTTGCTGTGGTGATGCCAGGATCATGAGGCCAGGTTTTATTAGTAGGTCTTGCAGTTTTTGAATATGTTGGGTAAGGAGGATCTTGGTCTTCATGCTCTATAACCTCTGCACTTAAAATATTTCTACATTTGTACATATCTTGCTCTTTCCTTTTTCCGACTGACATTTTGTGGTTTATATTCCTTAGAAAAGGATCAAAACCATTCTTAGAGTTGAATTCCTGGAACTGTAATGTTAAAAACAAAAGGTTAGAAAATTCTGTAGTATTTATTTGAATTTATAATAAATTTGCTAGTTAATTTTCTTTGAGCAATCTGTCAAATTATCTATTCATCTACTTACTGTCTACAAAGAGAAAACTAATTATTTTAAAATATTTGAAATTGGAATGAAAATTTTAAGGCAAAATTTTAAAATTCGTAATTCTGATACTATACTATTTTGTATCCGAGAGCTTTTTGCCACCTAGAGTATTTTAAATACTTAAACTGCATTCATAGTTTTTTTTTTAAAGAACTTAATTTCCAGTGTTAGCTGCACTTACTTAAACAATAGCTAACATCAAGATTTAAGTCCTATCCTAGAAATATTTACCATTTTAGTAACAATAAAAAAAACATTTAAATGCAAAGCAAGTAGTAGATATTCTATTAAAAGTATCACAAATATTTTCTAAAGACTAACTTGGGAGCATAGATCATCTGCTTTTAAGTCTGCAAATTTTAACAATGATGATGAGTTTCACCCACTACTTAGCATGTCACAGTAGAATCTTACTTTTTGATGAATATCACACATGCCTGATAAATGGCTAAAAGAGCGTAGTATAAAAAATTCTGGATTATAGGGAAATTTCAGTGTAATATCCATGGGCAGTTTTGTTGCTCTGGGATCGAACTTGTCTATCACTGAAATAGCCTTTGGGATGAAGTTTATTCAAATATTTCAAACATATTCTAATGTTTGTTCATACAACTTCTATATTATCCAGTTGAAAAAAAGCAAAATGTGAAGTAATCAGCTTAGTATGTGTTTTAGTTTATTTCAACTTAGTTGTTCAAACTTCATTGTAATGGATACAATTTATTGTAACTGTTCCTCAAATGTTAGTTGATATCCAGATGACAGCATAAGAATTCCCTGGGTTTTTCTGAGATATACAGATTCCCAGGCTTCACTTCCAGATTGAGATTCATCAGGTCAGAGGTAGGACCTGAGAACAGATATTTTTTAAAAGACAGCCAGGTGTTTATAATGGGTAGTCTGGTTTAGGAACCATTAAATTATATAAAATATTAGAGAAGCCTAGTATTTAAATATAATTGCTATTGGGATAGGATAATTCAGGACTCACTGGATACTTTGGTTTGAATTCTATAAATTCCGGTCTGAAAGATGGTAAAGTGTATTCCACTGGTGAAAAAATCACCTTATAAAAAGAGAAGTTTTAATTTTAGACTGCTTATAATGCAAGGATATTTCCCAAGATAATTTTATTCTTTCAATGTATAAAGACATAAAAAAGCTTAAAACCTAAATATTTTTCTCATAACTACTATAATTTACTTTGTCAATTATCAAAGAAATCTATACATATATAATACATTTACACATATCATCTTAGCTTTTGATACTATAATATTCATCCTGAGTTTGTAAAATCAAGACAATGCACAGCAACTTGAAGCAAAAACAAAAGCAGAAAAGAAATAGAATTGTGAGAATTAATATAATTTCATTTTAAAAGGTTATAAAATGGATTAGATAATAACTGGCATTTAGGGGCCCCAGGTGGTTCAGTTGGTTAAGCATCCAATTCTTGATTTTGACTTAGGTTATGATCTCAGGGTCGTGAGATCTAGCCCTGCATGAGGCTCATGTGCTGGGTGTGGAGCCTGCTTAGGATTCTCTCTTCCTTTCCCTCTGCCCCTTCTTACCTTTAAAAAAAAATAAATAAATGGCATTTGGGATAGAAAGCATTTTTAATGATTCCTTTACCTGTAATTGCTAAATGGGTACTTACACTGCCTAAGGAAACACTTGATTCTAGATTAAGGTCTATAGGAACAATTATAGAATCATAAAACCACTGAATTTTTGGAGATGAAAGATGCTTTAGAGATAATCCAATCCTACTCGTTTCATACAAGAATCTGAACTTGAAGTTTGTTGCCCCAAGTTATCCAGATGATTAGTAGCCTAAATCCTAAGCATCTTAAATTTTCATTGGATACTCCTTCCACTACACAATCAAGACTGCAGTGACTAAAAGTGATTCTTTGGAAGTATCATAATGTGTATTCACCCTGCCAACTCAGCTAGACAAAACTTGACACCGTCTCTTTGAGAGTACTTAGTACTACAAACTACTTTCCAATATATTATCTCCTTTAGACAGCAGGAGGTTTATTATATATCAAGTTAATTAAAATAGCAGTTCAATGAATGATGTTTCCATTAGTAATACCTTTAACTGTTCATTAATATTAAGCAGTTAATAACATGACTTTAAATTTTCATCAGCTTCCCACTTTTGCAGCTATTTGTCTTAACACATTGACTAAATTATTTCTACAAGTTTCTCAATATTCCCTATAACTTCTCCCCTTCAGACAGATGTGTCTATGAATTCTTAAAATACACCTCAGACTTTTCCACATCTGTTCTTTTGATTGTTTTGTTTTTCTTTGCTTGAATTTCTCCAAATTTCCCTAAAACAGCTTGAACTCCAACATTTGAAATTCCATTATTTTAAACAAATTTAGTAGAAAATTTATAAATGAAATATATATGACAAAGCTGAAGAACAGTAAAAATATATATATTATCTTTTTTTGTAAAAAACACAAAAGATATAAAAACTCTTCCCTAGGGATCCCTGGGTGGCACAGCAGTTTGGCGCCTGCCTTTGGCCCAGGGCGCGATCCTGGAGACCCGGGATCGAATCCCACGTCAGGCTCCCGGTGCATGGAGCCTGCTTCTCCCTCTGCCTGTGTCTCTGCCTCTCTCTCTGTGACTATCATAAATAAATAAAAAAATTAAAAAAAAAACTCTTCCCTAATATAAGCTTAAAAAAATGTGTGAAAGGACATAAAATACGAACATCTCTAGACAAGAACTTTTATGCCATTTAACTCTGTATTGTTATTTAAAGAATATGAAGTGCTTTATGAATTAAAAAAAACAGTATATTTACACTAGAGAGAAATACTTTAAGCATTTATCTCAGGAAGTCAGAAAATGACAGTAAAACAAACCAATATAGAAGCTTCAAGATGATGGACTAAACATGTGGTTCTATTCTCTCCTACCTCCCAAGGTCCTAGTGAATTAACAGAAAACAATATTTCAAAAAGAAAAATCCCATAGCAATACTGGAAATCAATGAGACACCAGGATTTAGAAAGTTGAGAAAATTCAGAAATTATGAAAGCAGATGTGATTGATTGAATAGAAACCCCCATCAAGAAAATTAGAGTCTTGAACGACAGAAATCAGGTGGATCTTAGAAGCAAAAAATTCAAGGACAGCATTTCAAAGAGTTTCAGATGATGGTGCAATTATCATTAATTAAAAAGATGCATTCAGAACAGCTGGCTCTTCTCCTTTTCAGCATACCAGAGTATATGCTGCTGGTAGCATTGTCTTTCTCAGTCATCTACCCAGAACATCAAAAAACCTGCTTTCTAAAGTAAATGTGCAATCTGCCCAGGTAGAGATCCTATGAGTTTTGAGCCTTGACAGGGAAGCAGAATAGAGCTTGCTGTCGATGACATTTCCACATCAGATAACAAAAAGGGTATAAAAAGAAAGAAAAGGAAGTTCCATCTAGGAGAGAAACTCATGGGTTCTTTGGAAATATTGTTGAGTCCCCAGCCATCCTGCCTAGCCTCTTCCATCCCCATTTACCCTCCAGGGAATCTTGCCCGTCACACAAAGCATAACTATACAGTCAATATATTCCTTCATTCACAAACATAAAATGAGCCAACAAAGTTTACCAGATATATGAAGAAAATCAATACATGCAATGAAGAATCAATAAGAACAAACAGAATTAACCCCAGAGTAAATAGAGATTATTTTTGAGGAATGTGAGGAGAAGGTGACCCTTGGAAAACATTCCAAATAGTATCTTGAGATATTAAAAAAATATTTTAAGATTTTCAAAAAAGTAGTATCTCAAGTTATCAAAAAGATCATGATTTCCTCTTAGCTGTGTAATAGGTATCTCAGATTTAACAAATCACAAAAGAGAATTCTGGATTACTAATGCTGTTCCCCTCCCTCTCTCTCAAACCCATAGAACCTTGTCCTTTCTCTATTTTTCCTCATCTCAGTTATTGATTATACCATCTTCTAGCTTATAACCTAAATATCACTTTTTTATTTCTCTCCTCTTTACCATATCTAATCCAGCATTAACTCCTGTGTTTGCTGCCTTCAAAATATATTGAATGTCCGGTTATATCTCCCCATCAACCCCACTACCATTGTAGCACAAGCCACTATGATCTTTTTCCAAACATTAGTCTCCTAACTAACCTCTTGTTCTCTGTGACAGAGACTGATCATTGACTTCCCACAATATATATTATCTTAGGAACATAAATTTTTTTAGCATTTAGGTGGAAATGTTCCCTGCTTAAAAAACAAAAAACAAAACAAAACAAAACCCTACATTTTCCAGCCTCTGTTGAAGACAAGGGTAACTATGTGACAAGTTTCTGGCCAACTACATATAACTGGAAGTTGTTGGGAGAATCTTCTGAAAGACTATCTTAAAATAGAGGGATGCCTGGGTGGCTCAGTGATTGAGCGTCTGCCTTTGTCTCAGGTCATGATCCTGGGGTCCCAGGATCAAGTCCCACATTGGACTCCCTGCATGGAGCCTGCTTTTCCCTCTGCCTATGTCTCTGCCTCTCTTTCTCTGTCTCTCATGAAAACAAACAAACAAACAAACAAACAAACAAACAAACAAACGGCAGACTCAGCTGACAGGATCTAACTGACCTGCCTGAATTCCAAGTTATGTGAGACAGAGCTGAACTAGTCAGTCCTTCCTGTATCGACCAAGATTAAAACATACATACATAAGGTATGTATGCACATAAGGTCTTCCTATGCTTTATCTAGTTCAATCAAGGTTACTGGGAATTGGGCTGCCACTGCTCAAGACCAAGAGTGCTGATATCCTAGGAAGAAGTAAAGCAAGAGTAAAAATGCCATGAAATTTCCTATCATTTTGAAGATGGCTTTTTCTTCATTGGGTATTTGCTTAGTTGCCATAAAATTTTATTGTTTTCCGGAGCTCCTATGAGCTGGCTCAGATAGCTTCTGGATGCTTTTTCAATGTTTTTCAGAGGAATAAAAACTTGGAGCTGTTTATTCTACCATTTTGTTTATATCACTTTCCTTGAATATTTATTCAATATGGTGGGGGTCTTCTTGCAATGAATTCTCAGCTTTTGTTTGCTGAAAGGGTATTTTAACTTCTGTTTTGAAAAATAGTATAACTGGTTAAAGAATTCTAGGTTCGTGATGTTTTTCCTTCTATTAAAGATGGCATTACACAGTCCTCTCCCTTGCATAATCTCTAA
Organism: Nyctereutes procyonoides; assembly: GCF_905146905.1. Classification (NCBI taxonomy): domain Eukaryota; kingdom Metazoa; phylum Chordata; class Mammalia; order Carnivora; family Canidae; genus Nyctereutes; species Nyctereutes procyonoides. The sequence continues at coordinate 10,603,212 of NW_026575132.1, forward strand.
CAAAAAGTATATTTCTTCCTCTACAATAAATGTGCCTTCTTCTCCCCTCCCCCTAAGGTTTTCTCTTTACTACTGATTCTCAGCAAAGTGATTATGATATGTCTGAGAATTTTTTTTAGGTCAATCTCTTTGAGTTCATTGAATTTCTTGTTCTGTGGTTTATAGTTTCATTAAATATGAAAAACTTTTGGCCATAATTTCTTCAAATACATTTTTTAGTTTCGCCTCCCTATAAGTCTCCAATTACATGTATGTCTTACACTTGATATTTTCATACAAGTTACTTACACTCTCCTTTTTACAAATTTTTTTTCTCATTGTGCTTTATTCTATAACTTCTATCCCTTCAGGTTTACTGATATTTTGCTAGCATCTAATATTACTATTACTTCCTTTTTCATCTCTAAAAATTCCATTTTGTCTATCTATACCTTCCATTTCTTTCCTCATCATGCTCATGTTTATCCTACCACCTTGAATATATGGAATGTATTTGTAATAGTTCTTTAAACATCCTTTTCTGTTAGTTCCATGTTCTCTGTCATTTCTAGGTCTGTTCCTAGTAATTGATTTTCCCCTGCATTATGGGTCAAATTTTCTTGCTTTTTTGGGTATGTCTATAATTTCTTATTGGATGCTGAGAATGATAAATTTTCTAGATCTTGCTTTTGGTTTCTAGATCTTGCTTTCTTCTTTAATCTAGTATTTTATTAGTACATATTAAGTACTAGTACATATTAAGATACTGAGAAATTTATTGGTGGTGAGGGGGTATTGTCCAAAAGCCTTTAATGTAGGGCTTAGTCTCTCAACAAAGATGGGCCCTCTATTTGCTGTCACATACGCTTTTCTCTCTGGCCTATAGGAAAATGGTTTATTTCTAGCTATGTGAGTTCCCAGAATGTTCTACCCAATACTTTTTTTCAGTGGTTCTTTTTCTTGCCTCTATTATTTCACTACTCAGATTAATCCCAAAGACTAAAGGGGACATCCTTCACAGTTATCTGGAGATTTCGTGTTCTACATTTCCTTCCACTCCAGTACTGTACTCCACAAATTTTGCCTCTGTGCACCAAACTTTAATCTCTTCAATTCAGTGAGACCTCCAAGCTCTGTTTTGGTTCTCTCTCCTGGTGCTGCTGTGCAGAAAACTGGTGTGACTTTGTCCTTTTCTTAAGAAATTATAGTCCCATACTATCATCTTCTCAATGTCTAAAAACTGCTTTTCCATAATTTTGTTTCTGGTTTTCTTATTGATAAAGGAAGAAAGACAAATCACATTCCTCTAAAGTCCATCTTTACTAGAAGCAGACATGTGACATTTACTTTTCATGGATCTATTACATACATTATTTAGTTTGGCAGAGATTTATATTTAAATTATAATACTATGTTATTTATAAGTACTAATTATTATAAATTGTATTTATATAAATTATATTAAATTTTATTATGAATTATACTTATTATACTAATTACTTATTATTATTTATACATTGATTTTTCTTATATTTTAAAATAGAGCCAATCTATAAACAAAGCATGGGCGATTTAACTAGAGCAATATAACAATGTATTAGAAACCTTGACAGAGAAATGATAATATATAAGTAACAATGACAACAAAAATAAAATGGAAGGGATAGGAAAATGAAACTTTAAAAAAAATCTTTTTCATCTTTCATAGTAGGAAGTTGGTAGATAATGCCTATTGGTTTATATGACAAGAATTTTTAATTTATTTTTTAAATTCAATTTGCTAACATATAGTATAACACTCAGTACTCATCACATCACATGCCAAGAAATATTTTAAACATATTAATCACAGCGTTACAAATAACCATTAGAAAAATAATGTCTAATAAAACTGAGAAGAAAAGTTATAGAAAGAAGGTTTGAAATATTATAAATGCTCTAAATCATCTTTCAGAGTGACATCAACATATTCTACCTGAAGTTGATTAGTTGATAAATAAAGTTTGAACTACATAATTTAAAACTATAATAAAACTTACAAGAATTACAAGGCAAATTGTTAAAAGCAGTTGTCTTGGGTAAGGGAGACAGATAGTGTAGCTGTGGGTGGGGAAGGATGACTTTTTCTTTTTATTTTATACCCTTCTGTGCAGACTGATTTTGGGGGGACTGTGTAGGTATTGTTTTAATTTTTAAAAAAAGCTAGGGGTGGTGGTGATGTGGGAAAACATAAAAGCTTAAAACCTACAAAAAACTACAAAGGGCATTCTTTTTTTCCCCAAAAGGTATTATTAATAGGCATTGATTAAATAATTTTTATGCAGGTTCACAACGAGAGATAGTAGAATTTAGTTGTTTGCAGCACAGACTTCAGAGCAGTCTGCCTCTGTTCAAAACCCAGGCTTACCTTGATTATCCTCAGACTAATCAGTTAGCTAGTCCATGACTTAACTTTACCACACACAAAATAATTTAAAAATATTTACTTCACAGGATTGCTATGGGGATTAAATGAGTTCATATATTAAGACAGCAATATAGGAACTTGCAATAAAAGTATTGGGTATTATAATAAAAAATGAAATCTTGCCATTTGACAACATGAATGGACTTATAGGGTATCATGCTAAGTGAAATGAGTCAGAAAAAGACAATACATATGATTTCACTTATATGTGGAATTAAAAAACAAAACACAACAAAACAAAAAACTCAACCAAATAAAAAAAGAAAACCAGACTCTTAAATACAGAAAACTGGTAGCTGCCAGAAGGGAGGCAGATGGGGGGATGGGCAAAATAGATAAGGGAGACTAAGAGGTACACATTTCCAGTTGTAAAATAAAGTCATTGGAAGTCATGAGATATAGATTCCCATGCTGAGGATGAAGTATGAGAAATAGAGCTAAAGGTATGACAGTGGCATTATGTGGTGATAGATGGTGACCACACCCATAATGTGCACTGAATAATGTATAGAATTGTTGAATCAATATGTTGTACATCTGAAATTTATATAACATTGTATGTTTATACTTTAATTATTAAAAAACTACTGCCTATTATTAAAATAAAAACATTACAGCCACTTAAAGTGATGTAATTGATATATAGGTTGTATAAGCAATGAACTACCAGATGAAAAATTAAGGTACAGATGCCTAGTTAATCATAATAAGCAGTCTAGGAAAGCACCAGTAGCATATAGGAAAATATCTGTAAAACTGACTCAAGTGGAATGAAAAAACTTCAATGGATAATATTTTTTTAAAAAAATTAATTAAAATACATGATTATTCATTTGCCAAAAATCCATTGATCTCTACTTCGCAAAGAATGAACGTTAACATATGTAAATTCAAAACAATAAAAAACAGAATGTTGGTAGTGAAGAAGTAATGCAGACATTGACAAATGAATCCAACTGTATTACAAATGTAAAATATATAACCTCACTGAAAGCGGTAAGAGAAAAAAGGAACTAACCTTAGTAACTTTGGAAAAAAATGTTTTGACTGGAAATTGTAATAAAAACAAAGTAAACTGTACATAAACACAGTGTGCTAGTAGGTAAATTTGTTCTTCATGGGTATGGTATAATTTAGGAATTCTGACACTACTTTGCACTTATATTGGGATGGAATAAATAAGTAAATAAATAGTGGATGATGACAGCCAAGTTTCTCACTGTGGGAAAGAGAAGTTACATTGGACAAAAGCAAGAAAAGAGGGTTAATAAACTCTGGAACAGATTCAGAGATACCAATATAAACTTATAATTAGCAAAACATATAAAGAGACAGATATATATACAGAAACAGGTATAGACATATGTATACACATGGGTTTGTATACACACATATATTATTTAACTGTCTGCTGCCTAGACACAATAGCAACACATACACCCAGTTCCCAGACCCTGGTTTCAAAATATCATTCTCCAATATAAATAACCAAGGCTCCTGGTAGAAAAAACTGATTCTAGGATTTGGGTAACAAAATTACAAGATAAGCCTGGAATATCTTACAGTACAGAAAGTAGGAAAGTGCTCAAAAAGCAAAAGGATGGAGGCATGTTAAAGAAACAAAGGATATACTGAAAGAGTTCCTAATGGCCAAAGATGGAAAATTCTACACAAAAAAATAAATAATATCATCTTGGATTATAACCAAAAATATAAAATATACTTATTTAGAAATAAAATACTTCATTAAGAAAAAAGAAAGAAATTGGCTAATATAATGAGGAGATCTAGCTCCAGGGCCTCAATACGACCAAATCACTCTTCATATCTTTCTTCCTCTGTATTGGTTTTCTTATTCATTCCCTCTTATACCACTGCAAGCTCTTGATATAAGAGAATAAAGCTTTCTCTTAATATACTTAAATTATATCATTATCCTTGTAGCCACAGAGACAGTGTTAAGTTTGCCAACTACACCAAAGATTAGAGTTGGGGCAGGGAAGATATCTTCAGGAAGGGATACTGATAAACAAAAACACGTTAACTATATGGGCAATAAATATGTACAGGCATGCTTAATTTGTTTTGCTTTATTGTACCTCCCAGATATCGCTTTTAATAAATTGAAGTTTGTGGCAACCCTGTGTTGAGCAAGAGTATCAGTGCCATTTTCCAACAGCATTTGCTCATTTCATGTCTCTGTTACATTTTGATAATTCTCACAATATTTCAAACCTCTTTGTTATTATTTTACTTGTGTTGATTTGTGATCATTTATTATAATGCTGAAAGCTCAGATGATAGCATTTTTTAGTAAAAAAGTATTTTTAAATTAAGATACGTACATTTTTAAAGATATAATACTATTGCACACTTAATGGGCTACAGTATAGTGTAAGCATAAGTTTTAGATGCATTGGGGGATCCCTGGGTGGTTCAGCGGTTAAGCGCCTGCCTTCACTCCAGGGCGTGATCCTGGAGTCCTGGGATTGAGTCCCACATCAGGCTCCCTGTATGGAGGCTGCCTCTCCCTCAGCCTATGTCTCTGCCTCTCTCTCTCTTTGTGTCTCTCATGATAAATATAAATCTTTAAAAAAATTTTTCAGATGCATTCTGAAACCAAAAAATGCTTTTGACTTGATTTATTGCAATATTCACTTTATGTAGTGGTCTGAAACCAAACCTGCAATATCTCTGAGGGTGTCTGTAGTATTGAAACAACTGCCTATTTCAGCAAAAATATCAGTATATTATTACTCATACCAGAAAAAAGGTATAAATGAATTAAACATATGTAAATACAAAATGCACATATTAGGAAAACATTTAAGAAAATACTGACATAATCCTGGGGAGGAGAAATATCTTCTAAAAAAGATATAAACTAACAGCCACAAAGGGAAAGGTGCCAGATTGGACAACTTAAACACTTAAAATTACTATAAGGACCTCAAAGAAGTTAAAAAAAAAAAAAAGGTAATAAACAGCATAGATCACAAAGCATTGTTACTTGAAACATATATAGCATTCTCACACATAAACAAATATACAACCTAATTTGTATATATGGGAAGAGATTTTAAGTACTCAAATAACAGAAATACGGATTAAAAAAAATAAACACATGAAAGTTGTTCACTTATTAGTCAGAAAATGTTAATTAAAATAACAATTGGAATAGCATTTTTGGGTGAACAATTAACAAAAACTAAAATGAACAAGGTGTGAAATACTGAATATTTTCTTACATTTGGGTGCAAATGCAAATTAGTAAAAGATAATTTGACAGTATATATATATATCAAAATTAAATACGCTCATACATTTTGATCCAACAAGTCTATTTCTCATATTTATCCTATAGTATACTTGTACAGGTTAATAAAGATAATACTTACCATTTAGCAAGTGACTATTATGTTCCAAGCCCTTTAAAATTCTTTGAAATAGATGATAGTATAATCATTTTGCAGATGACAAAACTGAAATTCAGATGTAAATTGCCTAAAGGTATATGACCATGAAAGTGGAAGAATCTGGATTTGAACCTAGATATTTCTGCCTGTAAAATCCAAGGTCTTTTTACTATATCACACTAATTCTCTTACCACTACCAAACAATGCCTTGAAATGGTAGGCAAAATCAAATTCCCCATTTTTCCCCACTTTCTTTCATCCTGACCTTTGGAGAAATGATTTAGCATCCTGTCATGATCAGGGTTTAATTAGAAACAAATTAAACTATATCTGAAATTCTTAATTTATGAAGGGGCTCTAAAAATGTGAAGGAACTATTGAAAGACTGTCACCTGAATCAGCTATGAGTTGAAAGAGATGTTTGTTAGTCCTTTCCAATTCAGATTAGCACTCCAGAAGTTTGTCTCAAAATACTGCATTTCTTTAACACACTGTCTACTTTGGTTCATAAAAAAAAAATCTTTTTACTTCAAACAACTTCAAAGTTTATTTTCCCACAGAATTCTGAAAGTTTTGTGACTTTGTGAAGCAATTACCTTAGAGAACTTGTTCTAGAATTCTGATATGTCTTCAATTTACAAGTTTGTTGCCATAGGTGATAGATTCTTTCAAACTTCTAAATCTGTTAATTGTATATAACCTATGTTTTATGGTTTACCAACTGAATTTATCTTGTTCAATTTAATTGAGTTTTATCTATCATATATATACAGGTCTGACTACCACCCTTAAGGAAAATATTTAAGGTAAGTTTTCTTTTTTTTCCTTTTTTTTATTTTGCTTTATAAAAATTAAACTCTTTACTTTAAAATGCTGCAGATTCCCATGAGTTGCAAGAAAAAGCAGAGAGAACCCATATACCCTTTATCCAGTTTCTCTCAATAGTACCATCCTATAAAACTGCAGTAAAATATCACAACCAGGATACTGACATTATACAGTCAAGATGCAGAACATTTCCACAAGGATCCCTAATGTCCTTTTATAGTCACATCCATTCCTTTCCTGCCTCCACTCCCTATTTAATGCCTGACAACCACTAATCCGTTCTTAATTTTTATAATTTTTTTAATTTCAAAATTATTATATAGATGGAGCCATGCAGTGTATAACATTTTGGGACTAGCTGTTTTCACTCAGCATAATTCTCTGGAAATTCATCCAGGTGGTATTTATCAATACTTTGTTCCTTTTTATTACTATTATTCCATGGTATGGATGTGTACCACAGTTTATTTAGCCACTCACCAGTTGAAGGACAACCTGGGTTGCTTCTACCTTTTGGCTATCATGAATAAGGCTGCTAGAGAGTATTACACTAAATAAGTGCAAATAAGTCAGAGAAAGACAAATACCATATGATTTCAGTCATATGTGGAATATAAGAAACAAAACAAATGAGCATAAGGAAAAAAAGGAGAGAGAGAAACCAAGAAATCGACTCCTAACTATAGAAAACAAACTGATGGTTATCAGAGGGGAGGTGGGAGGTGAAATAGGTGATGGGGATTAAGATGTACAGTTGTTGTGATGAGCATTGGGTATTGTATGGAATTACTGAATCACTGTATTATATGCAGTGATTACAATGTATATTGTAATAATATCACACTGTATACTAAGTGAAACTTAAATAAAATGTAAATAAAAACTTAAGAGAAATAAATCATATTAAATCAACAGGTCAATCTAGGAGAACTGGCATCTTTCCTATGTTGAGTTCTCCAATCCATGAACATGGTATGTCCCACCATTTATCTAGGCCTTTGATTCCTTGTCAACATTTTGTAATTTTTATCATACAGATCCTGCACGTTTTGTTAGACTTGTTTAATTTTCTCTGGAGTTATTGTAAATGTTATTGTGTTTAAAATTTTTGTTTCCACGTGTTCATTGTTAGTATAGAGAATGCTATTGATTTTTTTCATTTTGAATTTGCATCCTTCAACTTTGTGGAACTCCCTTATTAGTTCTAGTATGTGTTCTTGTTGTCTGTAACTCTTTAGTATTTTCTACATAGACAATCATCCCATCTGAAAATATAGTTTTATTTCTTCTTTTCTAAGCCATGTGACCTTTATTTCCTTTTCTTGCCCTATTACAATGGATAAAATTTATAGTACTATATTGAAAAAGAGTAGCAAGAACATATGTCCTTGCTTTGTTTCTGATCTTGCAAGAAGAGCATGCAGGCTTTCACCATTAAGCATAATGTAAACTATAGTTTTTTGCAGATGTGCTTTATCAAATTGAGGAATTTACCTTCTAATATTAGTTTGCTGTTTTTAATATCATAATTGTGTATCAAATTTTGCAAAAAAACTTTTTTTGTGTTAGTTGATATTGCATGATTTTTCTCCTTTTGTCTATTGATATGGTGAATTACAAGATTGATTTTCAAATGTTGACATTATCCTTGCATAACTTTATCTGGTGAATTACACAGACTGATTTTTAAACTTTGAACCAGTGTTACACTTACACATTGCTGTATAAGTGTGCTTATATACTGTTCAGGATTTATGGATCTAAATTCATGAAGAAAATGGTTTGTAGTTTCTTTTTTGTGCTGTCTTTATCTGTTTTTGGTATAAGACTTATAGTAGCCTCATAAAATGAGTTGGGAATTGTTCCTTTCTGTTTTTTTGGAATAGATTTGTAAAACTAGTGATAATTCTTTCTTAATTGCTTGGTAAAATTCTCCAGTGAAACTATCTGTGCTGGACACTTCTTTTCCAGGAGCTTTTAAATTACTAATTCCATTTTTCTAATGGCCATAGGACTATTCAGGTTGATTAATTCATCTTAGTTGACCTAGGTAACTTGTAGTTTTCCAGGACTTGGCCCATTTCCTCTGAATTGTCAAATATATGAGCCTAAAGTTCTGGGTAGTATTTCCTTTTCATCTTTTTAATGACTACAATAACTGAAGTGATAAACGGTTTCATTCCTGATATTAGTGATTTGCATCTCTTCTCTTTTTGCCTTTGCCAATCTTGTTAGAGGGTTATCAATTTTACTGATTATTTTGAAGAACACCTTCCTTTGTTTCATTGATTTTTCTCTATTATTTATTTTTTCATTTTGAAATTAATTGATATTTGCTCTTATCTTTATTATTTCCTTCCTTCTTCTTGTTTTGGGTTTCATTTGCCCTCCTTTTTCTAAGTTCTTGAGGTGAGACCTTAGATTATTTGAAAATTTCATTTTCCAGTGTATGCATCTAGTACTACTATATATTCCTTTCAGTGTTGCTTTAACTATGTCTTACTAGTTTTGATATGTTGTATTTTCCTTTTTACTCAGTTCCATGTGTGTTTTATCCCATTTTGAGACTTCCTCTTTTACCCAAGGATTTAGAAGTGTGTTGTTTATAAACATTTGGAGGTTTTCTCTTATTTATTTCTAGTTTGATTCCAAGTTATGTGTTAATGGACATAGATGGCCTCTATGTAGTAACACCCACCAGGTTGTTTACTTCTTCACAATAGGCTGAGACTTAGCTCAAAACCCTGCAAGCACCAAACTAAAACTGTGCACATCCAATTGTTTTAAAAAATAACCCAAATAAGCAGGTTTTTAGCTATTTAGAGCCTGTCTGCTTTGCATACCACATGAAACTGTGCCCAACATACGTTATCCATAGATAAGATAAACGTTGGGGATATAAAGATCTTGAGTCCCTGTTGCCTTTGGATTTCTCTGACCCAGAGACTCCCAGCTGAGCTGTTGAGTGAAATCACCTAGACATGTAACCCCCCTTTCTAAAAACTTGTCCACAATGAATTTCCTTTCCATCCTTATCCTTCCCTTTTGAGTGGTGAGCTCTGTGCTATAGCCTCCAGGTGGTCTCATGCTGTGAGGGACTCTCCTCACATGCAAACATATTACAGTGTTATTCAAATAAGGCTTGTGCCAGGCTACAGCCAGTTTAAGGTCAAATATTTTTCCTTGATCAGCCTCCAAATCCCTTGAGCCCTCTATATTCTATTATGGTCAGAGAACACAACTCCTTGTGATTTTAATTATTTTAAATTTGCTGAACTTGGTTTTATGATCTATGATGTGGTCCATAAGATCTAAATAATCCATGGGCACTTGAAAACAAGTTGGGTAGAGTGTCATATCCTGTTGGCTGATTGTGTTGTTAGGTCTACATTCTTGCTGATTTTCCATCTAGTAGTTCTATAAATTACTGAGAATTGACTGTTGACATCCCCAATTAACTGTGGATTTTATTTCCTCTTTAAGCCCTATCAGATTTTGCCTCATGTATTCTCAGACTGCTTAATTTTCTTATACTGAAGTCTATCCAGTTTATCTGATATTAATATAGCCATTGCTGCTTTCTATGATTAATATTTGCATGTCATATGTTTTCCCACTCTTTTGAACTTATTCTTGTAAAAAGCATATTGTTGGATCATATTTTTTATTCACCTTGCCAAATCTGTCTTTAAAATGGTATATTTAGACCCCTTACATTTAAAGTAATTATTGACATATTGGGGCTTAAGTCTGTCATTTTATTTGTTTTCTGTTTGTTTCCTCTATTTCTCATTCCTCTGTTTCTCTTTTCTTATTTTTTTGTGGGTTAATATTTCTTAAAATCTGACATTGATTTATTTATACTGGGTTTTTTTAGTATGTTGCTTTTAAGAGTTTTCTTAGTGATTGTGCTATGTATTACATTTATGTAACATCACAATCTATGGTAATTGATATTTTCCCTCTTCAAGTGAAGTATAGAAATCTTTTATTTAGGCCCCTTCACTTTTTTATTTATTTATATTTTTTAAGTTTTTTTTTTATTTAATTTTTATTTATTTATGATAGTCACACAGAGAGAGAGAGAGAGGCAGAGACAGGCAGAGGGAGAAGCAGGCTCCATGCACTGGGAGCCCCGCGTGGGATTCAATCCCGGGTCTCCAGGATCGCGCCCTGGGCCAAAGGCAGGCACTAAACCGCTGCGCCACCCAGGGATCTCCCCTTCACTTTTTAAAAAAGATATATTTATTTATTTTAGACACACATAGAGAGAGAGAGATTGGCAGGGAGGGGCAGGGAGAGAAGACAGTCAATTCCAAATAGACTAGTGCTTTTTGCAGAGCCCAACATGGGGTTGGATTTCGCGACCCTGAGATAATGACCTGAGTCAAACCAAGAGTCACTTAACCCACTACACCACGTAGGCATCCCTAGGGCCCTTCACTTTAAATTTTTTTTTTATTTTTATTTATTTATGATAGTCAGAGAGAGAGAGAGAGAGAGGCAGAGACACAGGCAGAGGGAGAAGCAGGCTCTATGCACCAGGAGCCCGACGTGGGACTCGATCCCGGGTCTCCAGGATCGCGCCCTGGGCCAAAGGCAGGCGCTAAACCGCTGCGCCACCCAGGGGGATCCCCCCCTTCACTTTTAAAATGTAATTGTCTTAAGTATTTCCTCTACTTACAATGTACATCACAGTAGATAGTGTTATAATCTTTGCTTTAACCATCACATATTATTTTAAAACTCATGAGAAGTAGGAGAGCCTGTAATATTTGCCCATTCTCATGCTCTTTTCTTTCTGAATTTCCAAACCTTCTCATATTTTTTTAGAGACTTTCCTTTAGCTATTCATTAAGAATCTGTTTGCTACCAACAAATTCTCTTAGTTTTCCTTTATCTGAAAATGTCTTTATTTTTCCTTTAACTCCTGAAGGAAACTTTTGCCGGATATAGAATTCATATTGGCCAGTTCTTATCTTTCAGTACTTGAAAAAATGATGTGCCACATTCTCTGGCCTCCATGATTTTAGATGAGAAAATCAGTCATTCAAATAGGTATTCTCCTATAGGTAATGCATTATCTCTGGCTGCTTTCAGGTTTTTCCTATAGTTTTCAAATGTGTAATGATGATGTGACCTGGTAGATTTCTTTGGATTTATACTCTGAGATTTGCTCAGCTTCTTGAATCTGTAAGTTTATGTCTTCCTATAGATTTGGGAAATTTTCAGTCATTATTTCTTTAAATACTTGGTCTTTCATTTCCTTTTCTTTATATTCTCCTCCTCCTCCCTCTCTTCTTCTTCCTCCTCCTCCCTCTTCCTCTTCTTCAATCCCTCTCTTCCCTCTCCCTCCCTCTCTACTCCTTCTGGAAGTCCAATACATGTTAACTCTTTTGCTGAAACAATTTTTTTCAGTCTGCTTTCTTTCTGTTGTTCAGACGGTATAAATTCTATTGATATTTCCCTAAGCTCACTGCTTCTATCCTGTCATCTCCATTCTACTATTAAGCCCAATCAGTGAGATTTTCAGTTTGGTTATTGTATTTTTCACTTCTATAATTTCCATTGTTTTTTTTTTTTTTTTTTTTTTTTTGCAATTTCTGTGTCTCTGCTGATAATTTTTATTTTTTTCAAGAGAATTTCTGATTGCTTGATGAAGCATTTTTATGGTGGTTGCTTAAAATCCTTGTTAGGCTATTTCAACATCTGATTCATCTTGGTGTTGGCATCTTTTGATTATCTTTTCTCATTTATGTTGTGATATTCCTGGTTCTTGGTATGGCAAGTGATTTCCAAGCATATCCTGGATATGCAGGATCTTATACGATGGACCCTGGATTCTTTTTTTTTTTTTATGACAGTACAGAGAGAGAGAGAGAGAGAGAGAGAGAGAGAGAGAGAGAGGCAGAGACACAGGCAGAGGGAGAAGCAGGCTCCATGCACCGGGAGCCTGACGTGGGATTCGATCCCGGGTCTCTAGGATTGCACCCTGGGCCAAAGACAGGCGCCAAACCACTGCGCCACCCAGGGATCCCTGGACCCTGGATTCTTAAAAAAAAAAAAAAAAAAAAAAAATTTAAAGTAAACAGTTACCCCATTGAGATGTAGCATGGGGTCAGCCAGGTGAATGTGGATGTTCAACTTCACAGTAGGCTCCCCTGACACCACTCCAGCAAAAGTGGGGTAATGACTCATACTGCCTTATTGCAGACAAATGGGATGAGCATTAAGCATCCTCCTTGGTCCTGGTAACACCTTCTCAGTGACAGTGGGGCAGCCACTTGAACTACATTCTGCATCCAAGTATGGATGTAATATCATCTCTCCCCTAGGCTCCCTGACATCAAGGATTAGAGAGGGAAAAGCAGAGTGCCAGGTAGCCTGCCTCCCCCATTGCTTGGTTTTGCCTCATTGATGTCAAGCAGGGATGGAGGCTCAATTCCCCACTGGATCCCACTGACAAAGGAGGATAATAAAGACTACTGCTAACTGGGACTCAATTACCCATCAAATTTTGTTGCTACTAATGGAAATGGAGACTCAGCTGGCTACTAGACCCAACTGAGACTACCCTGGTGGGAGAAGCAGAGTTTTACCTACTTTCACCAGGCAGGGATGAAAAGATCAGCTTCCAGCTTAGCCCCACCAATGATATCTATCAGGAAAATTGTAGCATTGCCTTGTTCTGCTGGGTGGAGATGGCTATTCCTACTGCCACCTAATGGGGAAATCACAGTGCACTACTGACCTCCCAGGTGTATGGGTGGGGTATGAGATAGAAGATCAACTTCCTGCTTGTACCCGCTGAAACCATGTATGGGGAGAGGAGTGTGATTTTTCCATTGGAGTTTGGCTGCAATAGGACAAGCATCACCCAAACAATTTTCTGCTCTTAGCCTACCCTTTTCTGAGTTCCTTGGCTACAGGGAATAGGCTTTCCTTGGAGCTTTATTGTCTGTGCCTATTGCAACTCTAGTTGAAGGCTTCAGCAGCATCCTGTTCAGATATATGGGAGCCAACAAGGAAACTTAGAAAACTCATACCATGTCCTGAGATCCCTAGGCAGACTACCTTCTTCTTTCCATGTTCAGAGATTTCCTATGCTTGTTTGTTATATGTACATTTAGTTGTGATGGAAAGGATCTAGGAGGAATGGGGCTATTCCATCTTGGTAAGACTGAAATTTCTTCAGTTTTAATATAATTTAATATAATTTTTAATTTTATTTTAATATAATTTTTCATTTTGAATATTTGTAGTTTCTTTTAGCATTGCTATTTAATTGTTCAATGTTTTTATAGTAATTTTTTTACCCTAAACAGTAGTATTACCAGGTTATAGATTAGTAAAGATAATTTGAGATGTCCTTACCCTAAGAATTAGAGGGAGAGCTCATCTTGATTCCTACTTTATTGATATATAGGAAGGCTGTCCTTTCTCCTCTTATTAGCCACCATGCCTCTTCTTAATGTCATGATAATTCTTTTTCCTTTATCCCTTATTCATCTTTCTTTCTGCATGTATTTCAAAGTGGTGAACTTTTATATACATATAATATATAAATATTGTGTGTATGTTTTTGTACATGTTTCTAAAAAGAAATTGCAGGGTTTTAGCTGAGTCCCTTTCCACATGGACCTTGACTGCCTCCAATCTAGATCCTTGGGAATTTGTGGCAGACAGTTCCTCACATTCACAGGTGGCCTTTGACCTTTGCTGCAAGTGATCTAGAGGGGGTAAGGAGTGTAGTATACTTGGGAGTAAAAAAATATAGAGTATACTTGTGATCATTTGCCTAATACACTACTAACACCATTAGGGGATGTCACAGAGCATTAGTAGAAAAAAACTATTAGTGATAACAGCAAAAAGCCAAAACTTACATGGCAAATAGACAAATATAACATCTATTGGGTGACAACTTTGTATTACTGTGCTAGGTGCCAGAAGATAGAAAGGTAAGTAAGATAAACACTTCATCCAATGTAGTAAAAGCTATGGCTAAATAATCAGCTACAAAGGATAGGCTATTTCTTTGGTTGTAATATGCTAAATTACCTAAAGTGTCTTAGTTAATATGTAGCCAAGCTCAATCTGAAGCTAGTTGTCAACTCTCCTTTAACTGTCAGTGCTACTTTGCCTATGCCTACTGCCTACTGTACTTTGTAAATTTATCTCACTTAGAACAATTATATTACTGTAATATTGTGGTTTACTCCAAGTAACCAAGTAAGTCTTTCCCACTACCTCACTATAAGGCCTTTGAAGTCAAGAGCTATATTCTGTTCATTTCTGTATCCACAGTTCCTGGCACATAATAAGTACTCATTCAGAAAGTATTCGTCAAGTGCCTAGGTTTCTGACACTATTCCAGAAGAAAGGAATACAAGACACAGAAACTCTCAGCTCTAAATATGCTTACATTCAGGTAGAAAAGATGGACAACTATGATTAAAGATCTCACTACATTGGCATTTAGGAGATGGTTTCCACTTTGCTTAAGAGTCTCTAAGTGAGTCCCCTGGAGACACTTACAGCTGTAAATTTCTGATAAAATTTATCTTCATCAAAATATTTTGAGTTAGGTAGACATAAAAATCTCTATTTCTCTAGTTCACTGATCTTATTAAAACATGAATTGTTTAAATGGACCTGGTAATACTACTGCTATGAGGGTTCAGTTCAATTCAACCAACACAATGTTCTACATATATTTTCTCACTGAATCACCACTTTTGGTTAAAAAGGCCTTTCATGGGATCCCTGGGTGGTGCAGCGGTTTGGCGCCTGCCTTTGGCCCAGGGCGCGATCCTGGAGACCCGGGATCGAATCCCACGTCGGGCTCCCTGCATGAAGCCTGCTTCTCCCTCTGCCTGTGTCTCTGCCTCTCTCTCTCTCTCTCTCTCTCTCTGTGACTATCATGAATAAATAAATAAAATCTTTAAAAAAAAAAAAAAGGCCTTTCATTCCCCATGTCTACCTTCCCTTTCCTGCCCTACGTCCCTGTTAAGTACATTCTTCACAGAGTATTCCCAAGGCATCCTGTGTGTTCATCTATTATACTTTATTATAACTCTCTGTTTATTTTTCTATCAGCTACATTCACTAATATATTTTTGCCATCTCAAAGTATTGGGAAGAGGAGAAGGTGGTTCATCATATATACTCTAGAGTCAAATCCCAACTCCCTTACTGTGTGACCTTAAACAGTTTACCTAACCTCATTGAGCTTCAGTTTCCTCATCTGCAAAATATAAACAATAACAATGCCTATTTTGTTATGAGGATTAAATTAAATACTGCACATAAAAAGCCTAATATGTTGCCCATCTATATTATTATTGATTAGCATGGTGCCTGCTATCTAGTAGGTATTCAATAAATGTTTCATAAACTAATCCTCTTTAACCTTTAGCTAGTAATGAAAAGACTGCTGCCAGAATGCAAGTCTTCTGACTCAAAATCTTGTTCTTCTGTAACAATAGCATGTTTTGTGATATTATACCATTGTTTTCCTAAATAAAAGTTTAGGCCAGTAATCAGATGGGATTTTTGCGCTATTTTTAGATGCATGGATCAGTATGGAAATAATTTCAATTCCAAAACATTAAAATATCCAGGATATTTTGATGGCTTACTGGAACAATGGTATTAAATATTAGAATCTGTAATGCCCTGGCCAGTTGGAATTGTTGCCTTTAAAGTAACTAAACCTTTTTGCATGGAGTTCAAGATATTCGTATATGAAATTCTACTATCTAAAAGAGTATTAGTATGTGGTTCTAATGTCTTAGATTAAGGAGCCAGTTAGTCATTAAAAATTACAAAGAAAAGCACATATATTTTTTCCTCTCTTAAGAGATGGTTCTTATCTACTGGGTGCAAAATATGAAGTAGACCAAATTTTTCTTTCTCTTCTCATCTTCCAAGTCAATATTTCTTTCTTGCCTGATCATCCCAAGCCACACAACCCTTGTCCCATTTCTGAAATACTTACTGCTGTTAGTCATCATGGCATTTAGACAGCTGAATCTTAAACAACTGAAAATTTCCAAGATGCAAAAAAAAGGAATCCAGTATAATTAATTTCAAGTATTAATGGACAAATGAGATGAGGAGAACAGATTCTTTAAAACTGTTCATATCAAAATAGATGGGTAGAGGTAGTCTATGCTTTCCTAGTGCTCTTGTGTGTTGCCTTTTAAACAATAGCTATATGGGGGAAGGCAGAAGTAAAGAATTCAAAACTTTAGCCTGTTAATGTTATATTTATATTGCTTTATAATAGCTTATAAATTTATGATAAACTATGATAAAATATATAATAAATTTTATTTAAATAAATTCATAACATATGCTTTCTTGATGAAAGAAGTCAGTAAATATTAATTCAAAACAATGTAAAATATTAATAATGATTTTAAAGGATACACCAATCTACTTACTGATTTTCCTTTTTTATTTGTATTTTTTTGTCCACAAAACTGACTTGGCATTACCCTATCTGAAAACGAATGAAAAAAATGATTATATAAATAAGTTGGCACTTGTGGTATTTGAGAAACATGTTCTACTGGCTTATCTGTAACTAATAATGGTGCAGCATAGCAATTAAGAGTACACGCTCTGGAGCCAGACTGCTTGGACTCAGTCTCTGCAACTAACCATCTAACTTTGGACAAGTTATCTTGGCTCCATCTCAGTTTCCTCATCTGTCCTGTGTCATAGGGCTGTGTGATTTAAAGGGCTAATGTATGTAACACTGTGTCTGGAACATACCAAGCACAAAATGAATGGAAGTTCTGTTCTTGTTACTATCACTACTACTCCCTTTGCTCTGATTCCTGATACATTGTACCCTTGGGTCTGTCACTTAGTAAGTTCAATTGCTATTTTCAATAGTATTGTTAAAGAGCGTATGTTAAGTAATTAAAATGAAATGTCATCATGAGATAGGTTTTTATGTACATAAAAGATTGTCTTTCAGTTAAATGATAGTAAATGTTTATATGGAGTACTACTTTTCTGGTTCTTAATGCTGGTTCAAAAAATAAATTAAAAACCAAAAACCAAAAAACAACTCATCATTGCACTCCAGGTGGTTCTAAATGTTTTTGTGGCTGTTAAATTTTATGCACATTAATCAAATCTGTGCTTGACTGGATGTTTAAAAAATTGCTATTACTCATCCTTCTTGGAGCCTCATTTTTGTCTGTTCTCTAGCAGTCATTTGGGTAAACTTCCATCACACATCTGCTATTCATACCCACCTCTATAAAGCTGTGTAGACAATCTACATTCTAGAAAACTTCCACGGATAATTCTATATTTCCTCAAGAATTCATGACCCTAGAAAGGAATCTTAAGAAATAAACTAAAAGAATTTATCAAGTATGGAATGGAACAACTATGGCCTTCAATGATTTATGGTGTTAGACTGAAATATATTTGCATATATATATATTTAATATATATGTTATATTTAATATGTATTAAATAACTTATGTATATTAAATATATACATATATACAAATGGAAAAAATATATATTTATGTATAGGAGTGATAGGTATCTCAAAAAGCAGCTCTAAAGTAGTGGGGCTAACCATATTCCTCTAATTTGTTTATAGGTAATAAATCAAGGAATTAAAAAAGTGAATAAAGTCTAAATGCACTGCTTTACACTTATATAATGTATGCATATATTTTTTATAAAAGCAAAACTAACCTATATTTGATTTTAATTTTTTTAAATTTTTCAAGTTTTTATTTAAATTCTTGTTAGTGGGCAGCCCCGGTGGCGCAGCGGGGCAGCCCCGGTGGCACAGTGGTTTAGCGCCGCCTGCAGCCCAGGGTTTGATCCTGGGGACCCTGGATCGAGTTCCACATCAGGTTCCCTGCATGGAGCTTGCTTCTCCCTCTGCCTGTACCTCTGCCTCTCTCTCTCTCTCTCTCTCTATGAATAAATAAAATCATTTAAAAATAAATAAATAAATAATAAATTCTTGTTAGTTAACATACACTGTAATATTAGTTTCAGGCATAGAATTTAGTGATTCATCACTTACATACAACACCCAGTGCTCATCACTACTAGTGTCCTCCTTAACCCATCACCCATTTAACCTATCCCCCTCTACCACCCCTCCAGTAACTCTGTTTCCTATGGTTAAGAGTCTGTTTCCTGGTTTGCCTCTCTTTTTTCCCCCCATATTTTCACCAAATATGTCTCATATGTGGGATTTAAGAAACAAAACAGACTTTCTCTGACTGACTTATTTCACCTGCATAATACTCTCTAGCTCCATCCATGTCAGTGCAAATGGCAAGATCTCATTCTTTTTTAAGACTACGTATTATTCCATTGTATATACAAGTACCATGTCTTCTTTATCCATATACCAGTTGATGGACATTTGGGTTCTTTCCATAATTTGGCTATTGTTGATAATGCTGCTATGTGTCTCTTGGAATCAGTATTTTTGCATTCTTTGGGTAAATACCTAGTAGTGAAATTGCTAGGTCATAGGGTAGCTCTACTTTTAACTTTATGAGGAACCTCCATACTGTTTTCCAGAGTGGCACCACGAGTTTGCATTCCCACCAATAGTGTAAGAGGGTTCTCCATTCTCCGCATCTTTATGAACACCTATTGTTTCTTGTGTTGTTCATTTAGCCATTCTGACTGGTGTTGAATTGTATAAATTCTTTATATATTTTGGATATTAACCCTTTATCAGATACATTATTTGCAAATATCTTCTCCCATTCCATAGGTTGCCTTTTAGTTTTATTATTTCCTTCGTGCACAGCTTTTTAATTGATGAAGTCCCAAAAGTTTATTTTCTGCTTTTGTTTCCTTTGCCTCAGGAGACATACCTAGTAAGAAGTTGCTATGGCTGATGTCAAAGAAGTTACTTCCTGTGTTCTCCTCTAGAATTTTAATGGCTTCATGTCTTACATTTGGGTCTTTCAGCCATTTTGAATTTATTTTTGTGTACGGTGTTAAGAAAGTGGTCCAGTTCCAATCTTTTGCATGGCTGTCCAGTTTTCACAACACTATTTGTTGAAGAGATTATCTTTTCTCCATTGGATGTTCTTTCCCTGCTTCGTTGAAGGTTAATTGAAAATATATTTGTGGGCTCATTTCTGGGTTTTCTATTCTGTTCTATTGGTGTATGTGCCTGGGTTTTTTTTGTTTGTTTGTTTTGTTTTGTTTTTTTGCCAGTATACTGCCTTGATTATTAGAGCTTTGTAATACAGCTTGAAGTCTGGAATTATGATGCCTCCAGCTTTGCTTTTATTTTTCAAGATTACTTTGGTTATTTGGGGGTCTTTTGTGGTTCCATACAAATTTGAGGATTGTTTGTCTAGCTCTGTGAAAAATGGTGGTGGTATTTTGTTCCCTATCATTATATGTGTAAATTGCTTTGGATACTATAGATATTTTTAACAATTTTTGTTCTTCCAATCCATAAGCATGGAATGTCTTTCCATTTCTTTGTGTCATTGTCAATTTCTTTCATCAGTGTTTTACAGTTTTCAGAAAATAGATCTTTTACCTCTTTGGTTAGGTTTATTCCTAGGTGTCTTATGGCTTTTGGTGTAATTGTAAACAGGATTGATTCCTTGACTTCTCTTTCTGCTGCTTCATTATTGGTGTATAGCAATGCAACAGATTTCTATACACTGATTTTGTATCCTAGAATTTTACTGAATTCACATATCAGTTCTAGCAATTTTTTGGTGGTCTTTCCAGTTTTCTATATAGGCTATCATATCATCTGCAAATCATGATGGTTTTACTTCTTCCTTGCTGGTTTGGATGCCTTTCATTTCTGTTCTCTTGTCTAATTGCTATGGTTAGGACTTCCAGTACTGTGATGAATGTTAAGTGGTGAAAGTCAATATCCCTATCTTGTTTCTGATCACAGAGGAAAATCTCTGTTTTTCTCCATTGAGGATGATATTAGCTGCAGGTGTTTTGTATACGGCCTTATTATGTTGAGGTATGTTCCCTCTAAACCTGCTTTATTGAGGATTTTTATTATGATTGGATTGTGTATGTTTTTCTACATATATTGAGAGGATCATATGGTTCTTATCCTTTCATTTATTGGTGTGATGTATCACATTGATTGGTTTGTGACTACTAAGCCACTTGCAGCCCAGGAATAAATCCCAATGATTGTGGTGAATGATTCTTTTAATTCTTTTAATTTGATTTACTAGTATTGAGAATATTTGCATCCATGTTCATGAGGTTCTCTTTTTTTAGTTCTCTTTTTTTAGTGGAGTCTTTGGTTTTGGAATCAGAGTAGTGCTGGACTCATAGAATGAGTTTGGGAGTGTTCCTTCCATTTCTATCTTTTCTAACATTTTGAGAATAATAGATATTAACTCTTCTTTAAATGTTTGATAGAATTTTCCTGGGAAGCCATCTGGCCCTGGACTTTTCGTTTGTTGGGAGATTGATTGCTGATTCAATTTCATTGCTAGTTATCCATCTGTTGAAGTTTTCTGTCTCCTTGTTTCAGTTATGGTAGTTTATATGTTTCTAGGAACTTATCCATTTCTTTCAGATTGTTCAATTTGTTGGCATATAATTTTCATAATATACTTTTATAATTGTATTTCTGTGGGGTCAGTTGCTGTTTCTCCTCTCGTTTGTGATTTTATTCGGGTTGTTTCTCTTTTCTTTTTGATAAGTCTGGCTGGGGGTTTATCTATTTTATTCATTTTTTTCAAAGAATCAGCTCTTGGTTTCATTGATCTGTTCTACGGGTTTTTTTAGATTCTGTATCAATTGTTTCTCCTTTAATCTTTACTATTTCTCTTCTTCTGCTATCTCTAGGCTTTGTTCTTTTTCTAGTCCTTTAGGTGTAAGGTTAGGTTGTTTATTCAAAATTTTTCTTGCTTCTTGAGGTAGGCGTTTATGGCTATATACTTCTTGCTATGACCACTTTTGCTACACCTCAAAGGTTTGGGATCATTGTGTTTCCATTTTATTTTGTTTCCACATATTTTTTTTTTATTTCTTCTTTGATTTATCCTGGTTGATCCACTAATTCTTTAGTAGCATGTTGTTTAACCTCCATGTATTTGTGGTCATTCCAAATTTTTTCTTGTGGTTGACTTCAAGTTTCATAGCATTGTGTTCAGAAAATATGCACAGTATGATCTCAAACTTACCGTATTTGTTGAGTGCACATCCCATGTGCACGTGAAAGAATGTGTATCTCTGCTGCTTTAGGATGAAATGTTCTGAATGTATCATCTAAGTCCATCTGGTCCCAAGTGTCATTCAAAGCCATTGTTTCCTTGCTTAGATTATCTGTCCATTGATGTAAGTCAGGTGTTAAAGTCCCTTACTAATACTGCATAATTATCAATGAGTTCCTTTATTAAAATTTATTATTGTTTTAGATACTTGAGTGCTCCCATGTTGGGGGCATAAATATTTACAATTGTTAGATCTTGTACAGTCCCCTTTATTATGATATAGTGTGCTTTATTTCTTGTACAGTCTTTGGTTTAAAATCCAGTTTGTCTGATATAAATATTGCTACTCTGGCTTTCTTTTGACATCTATTTGCATGATAAATGTTTCTCCATTTCCTCACTTTCAATATGCAGGTGTCTTTAGGTCTAAAATGAGTCTCCTGTAGGCAGCAAATAGACGGGCCCAGTTTTTTGTTTTATTTTTTTATCCATTCTGACACCCTATGTCTTTTGATTGGAGCATTTTGTCTATTTGTATTCAGGGTAATTATTGATAGATATGTATTTAGTGCCATTTTATTACTTGTTTTGTTATTGTTGCTGGTGATTTTCTCTGTTCCTTTCTAGTCTTTATTACTCTTGGTCTTTCCTTCCCAAAAAGTCCCCTTTAATATTTCTTGCAGGGCTGGTTTAGTGGTCATGAACTCCTTTAGTTTTTGTTTATCTGGGAAACTCTCTCTCCTTCTATTCTGAATGGTAGCCTTGCTGGATAGAGTATTCTTGGCTGCAGATTTTTTCCTTTTAGCACTTTAAGTATATCATGCCACTCTCTTCA
The DNA here is from genome assembly GCF_905146905.1 of Nyctereutes procyonoides. Classification (NCBI taxonomy): domain Eukaryota; kingdom Metazoa; phylum Chordata; class Mammalia; order Carnivora; family Canidae; genus Nyctereutes; species Nyctereutes procyonoides. The sequence goes on from NW_026575132.1 coordinate 10,625,962, forward strand.
AGCTTGCCAATTTCTGTGGAGAGATCTGCAGCTAGCCTTATGGGTCTTCCCTTATAAGTTAGAAACCTCTTTTTTCTTGATTTTAGGATTTTTTTTATCACTATACTTTGCAAATTTAACTACAGTATGTCTTGGTGTTGGCCTGCTTTTGTTGGTTTTTATGGGAGTTCTCTGTGCCTCCTGGATTTAGGTGTCTTTTTCCTTCCACAGCTTTGGGAAGTTTTCAACTCTTATTTCCTCAAATAAACCTTTTTCCTCTTTTTCTCTCTTTTTCTGGGACTCCTATAATACAAACATTACTATATTTGAGAGAGTCACTGAGTTCCCTAAGTCTACTCTCATGATCCATAATTCATTCTCTTTTTTGTTCAGCTTCATTATTTTCCATTATTCTACCTTCTATATCACTCATTCATTTCTCTGCTTCTTTCATTCTTGTGGTCATTACATCTAGCCTTTCAAATTTCAGTTATTGCATTTTTCATTTCTAAGTGTTTTTTAATTCTTTTATCTCTGAGGTAAGGGTATTCCTGATGTCTTCCATGCTTTTCTCAAGTCTAGCAAGTATCCTTATAATTGTTGCTGTAAATTCTCCATCAGACATATAACTTACATCTGTTTCTATTAGATCTCTATTAGACCTTTTCTTGTTCTTTCTTTTGAGATGAATTCCTCCATTTGGCATTTTGTCTAGGTCTCTGTCTTCCTCACTGGGTTAGAAAAGCCAGTTAGCTTTTAGCCAGTTAGTTAGCCAGTTTCCTGCTCCTTAGAGTAATGGCTTTATGAAGAAGAGGTCATATTATATGCAGAGCCTGGCACTTCAGGGAGTGTCTCTGGTGTATGCTGTGTGCACTCTGCTGCTGTTTTTGGCTGCTCTGTTGCACAGGTCAATCATCTGCAGAGGTTCTCCTTGCTTGCAATAGGGGGATGTTCAGATGTTGGACAGAGTTTGGCGAGTTTTAACTAGGGATATTCTGATATGCTTGTTAAATGAGACCTGATGGCACTTCCACTAGAACTGAAGCCTTGCAGAACTCTTCAGTTGGTAGACATGGTGCATGTGGGGGTTTCTGCTGATCTTCTGAGGAAGGGGCCTGCTGTGCTGGTCTTTAGGCACACTTACCCAAGAAAAGCAGCACCAGCAGAGTGCAGGGGGGTAGGGATGGGACTTGGTGTAAGGTTAGGCAGCTGGGGTTGGCACTGTGATATTCATTGAAGTTTGTTCCCGCTGGGAGGTGGGGGAGGGAAATGACACCAACCAGCTCCTTTGTCCCGAGTTGGGATTCTGTGCTTGCTGCTCTCAGGGAAGTACTCTCAGAAGAGTGAATAATTTCCCCTTGTTTGACCCAGGCATTTTTCAGATCGCTGTTTTCATGTTATCTGTCTCTGGGTTGCCTGCCTGCCTGATTCCACTTTGGGCTCTATCCCAGCCAAGCCTGCTGACCTTTAAAACTGCAAATTTTAGAGCCCTGACGTGATGGGGACTTGCACTGGTCTCACTGTACGGGAACCAATGTAAGTTTGACCAAGAAGGGCAGTCACACCAGAGTTCAGGGGCATGGGATTTGGAGGAAGCAGGCTAAATAGGCAGTGTTCCAAGTTCACTGTCCTCAGCAGGTGTCTCTGCACCTATGCTGAGGGGTGGGGGAAGGAAAGGTGCCCACCAGTTCTTTTGTTCCCAGAGAGGCAACTCTGCGCATGCTACCTCTTACAGGAGCGCTCTAAGTAGAGTGAATAGTCTCTCCCTGTGTGCCTTAGTATTCTCTCCAGGAACAGGGTAGCACCTTCAGGTCTCTATCCTAGCCAAGCCCATGGACCTTTAAAACTTTAGTTTTTGAGCCCTGCTGGTTGCAAAAACACAAAAATCAGCCCTTTCATTTTCCCGGCCTATGGCTTTAGGGAATTATGCTCCTGGGATGCCTTGGTGGCTCAGCGGTTGAACGTCTGCCTTTGGCTCAGGGCATGATTCCAGTCCAGGGATCGAGTCCCACGTCAGGCTCCCTGTGAGGAGCCTGCTTTTCCCTCTGCCTGTGTCTCTTTCTCTCTGTCTCTCTCATGAATAAATAAATCTTTTAAAAAAAGTATATTCCTCTCTCTCTCTCTCTCCTTTCTTCTTGACCAGGGCTTACTCCCCTCCACAGCACCTATGATCCATTTCTCCCCCAAACTATGTCTTCATACTTCCCATCTTCCTCAATGTGGCCTCTTCTCTCCCTCTAGTTATGCAGTTTGTTCTGTCCATCCTCAGGTAGATCTCTTGGTTACTCAGAATGATTTGGTAGGTATCTGGCTGTGTTCAAGGATTGAGACAAGCCTAGGATACTCCCACTATGCTGCCATCTTAGCTCCCCCCTCATATAAAGTATTTATAAAAGTATTGGGTTAATTATAGGACTGGTCTACACGAGTAAACTGAAAAGTATAGTTCAAAGTAAAAACAAACCATTTTTTCTTAATTTATGCATTTATTTTAAAATGCCAGCATAATTAACATACAGTATTATATTGGTTTCAGGTGTACGATATAGTGATTCAACATTCTATATATTATTCAGTGCTCATCACTTTAAGTATACTCTCAATCCCCTTCACCTATTTCCCTACCCTCTTCTCCTTTGGTAACCAACAATTTGTTCTCTATGTTTAAGAGTCTGGTTTTTTAAATTTGTCTCTTTTGTCCTTGTTTGTTTTGAAAGTATAACAAACCCATTTAAAAATATATATAGTAATATTAAATAGTTTTTTAAAGGCTCTATTCAGATACAAATTTAGGAATATAGACTTAAAGAGAAATAGGAGACCCAATCATCTTAAAACAATTTCTCCCATTTTAAAAATGAGAAAAATCCAGAAAAATTAATGACTGGCCCAAGAGCAAGACAGAAGTGAGCAATAAGGAAATAAGTCCTGTTTTCTAAGCATGGCTTTAAAAAAAAAAAGAAAAGAAAAGAAAGATACACTATAGGGATGCTCAGTGGGTTGAGTGGCTGACTCTTGGTTTTGCCTCAGGTCCCAAGTTCATGGTCCTAGGATAGAGCCCTACATTGGGCTTTGTGCTCATCAGGAGTCTGCTTGTGGATTCTCTCTCTTCCTTCCTCTGCCCTTTGCTCAGCTCTCTCTCTCTCTCTCTCAATCTCAAATAAATAAATCTTTTTTTAAAGATATACTATAAATGATCTTTCTAATCCTATGTTTAATCTGACACTGCTTATAAAGGTTCTTTACCCTTCAGAGGTAGCTGGATCACTGGCTTGTTTCACATAAGCTCTTTTACATAATTTTCAAATTGCTCTGGCTTTCCCATGCCTGAGTTGCTCATTTGTAAAATCAGGATACTACTGTGAACCCTATACAGTTGTATTAAGATTAAATAAATATATGGAAAGTGTTTACAAAGTTATGAAGATTAAAAAAGGCAGTATCAGGGATACCTGGGTATCTCAGTGGTTAAGCATCTGCCTTCAGCTTAGGGCATGATCCCGGGGTCCTGGGATCAAGTCCTGCATCAGGCTCCCCATGGGGAGCTTGCTTCTCCCTCTGCCTATGTCTCTGTCTCTCTCATGAATAAATAAAATCCATAAAAAATAAAAATAAATAAAAAATTTAAAAATACAATATCAGATAATGGCAAGGAAAGTGTTGAAACATCTTAGTACCTATTTCTATACTTTCATTTTGAAAATGGCAAAATTAAGGCTTTAGTAAGACAAATGATTGCCTAAGATCACAGAGTTAGTACCAAGGCAGAGGTGAGGTCTAGTTTATCCCCTCATTAATATTAATATTAATACTCCATTATTTGATAGAGTATTTTCTCCTTTTAAGGAATAGTTAGAAATAATACAATAAGGAGCTGGTTTGTAATTGTATCAGATTTACTCTAAAAGTTCTGCAATGGTTAGAAGAATCCAAAGGGTATTAGAATAAAAGTTTTGTAGGAATCATATTATGAATACATACCCAAGCATTCCACTCTTCTAAGATGTCTTATTACCCTTGAATATTATTCCAAAATATTTTTCTTCTAGAATAAATAATAATTTAGGTGTATTTTAAAGCTTTCCTGACATTTAAAGTATCAGTTCCTGCAACTGACATCCTATGCTCCCAAATGGCTTCCTGTACCCCAATTATTAGAATTGCTATTAATGTATAGAACAAATGTATAAACACATATACATTAGTGTACATATATATAAATACAAAAACATATGCATGAAGCATTAATTTCTAATCATCTTTATTTTGTTATATTCAACTATTCAAGTAAGCAAAATTTTCCTTTTAGGGTAAAGGTCTGTTCTAAAAACATTCCTGCCAAACACACTTTCTTACTTTTGCCAATCACACTTTCATTGGATAACCCATGAGTGGGAGTGTTGGAGAACTTTTGCATGTTACAAAGAAATGTTCTTGCTTATCTTTCCTGTCAAGTGTCTAGTTATCTTATTTTCTGTTCATTTTAATTAGATTACTGCAATCTACTCTGGATGGATATTCAGTCACTACATGATTTTAACTATTAAATATTAAAACATTTCTGTACTAATTTATAAAAAGTTGCTGCCTCAAGATGTTCAAATGCCCATCTTACATTCATTGCTTTGGTTACCTGATTCCCTTAGAAATTTACAATTTTCTTTGATCCCAGTCAAGCATAGTAGGGGTCCTCCCAAAATTCTGACCCAAATTTGGTTATTCCATGTTTATGGATGTTCTAGTGTTAAATATTTTGATTATCTCCTTTGAGTTTATTGATATGTCATATATGTCTTCATAATGATATCACTTAATGTCTCTTTGAATCAGAAAAATTTCTTCACTAGGTAGATTTATAGGGTAGATGAAATGCTTATAAACATATATTAATATAATAAATGGTTAGTAATATTATAATCATGTAAAATAAGTATTATCCAGGATTTTAAGGTGACCTATATTTTGCTTTGTTTGATTTCCAATTAATATTGTAATTCATAGGTTTTTTTTATCTCAATAACCATAGAACATCATGATGTAACTTACATTTTTTGAGGAAAGTCTTGATAGTTATTACTTTATGTGAGCTCATATTCTCTCACTGAATATTTGAAAATCTAAACAGTATGTATACAATAAAAACCTACCTACAGTATTAGGATAATTTCCATTTCCATTCTTGGGGCTAATGGAACAAAAGGTACTCTGAAATAAAAACAGATAAAGTGAATAGAAAAGTAATTAAATATCAATATGATTTTTAAATAGCATTATTGATAGCTATAAGTAACAAAATGAGACCCAATGTTATCACTTGGCCTTGCATTAAGGAATTCATTTACAATTTAATCAGTGCAACTAGAGATAGTAAGATAACTTGCATAGCTGAAACATTGTATTAGTAGGTTGTTGAGGTAGGAAATGGCAAGAATTTTTTAAAAAGTGGCATTATTTTGTATATCACTGACCTCTTCTTGTGTCTCCAAACCATAGGAAACAAAAATGGTAACTTAAAAAGATAAAAATAAGATTAATACCAAAGACAGAATACAGCAAAAAAGGGAGAAGTGACATTAAGGAAAATGGTGGAGTAGGGTGCTCAGAGAATTGTTCTCTTCACTGAAACAAATATAAACTGTCAAAGACTGAGATCGACTATTTCAAACTCCAGAATCTAATACAAAACTTAGATCATCCAGGGGACTGGTCAATAAAGGAAAGGACAACTAAATTTTGATGTTTAAGAAAATCTGTTGCTCAAAGATACAGGTGTAGTGAAATGACAGGACATCTGCATCCCACTGTTCATAGTAGCAATGTCCACAAAAGGGTCAAAACAGTGGAAGGAGCCACAATGTCCTTCAACAGATGCATGGATAAAGAAGACATGGATATATATATATATATATATATGGAATATTAATATATATGGAACATATATATATGGAATATTACTCAGAAAGGATGAATACATACCATTTACATCGATGTGGATAGAACTGGAGGGTATTATGCTGAGTGAAATAAGTCAGTTGGAGAAAGACAATTATCATATGGTTTCACTCATATGTGGAATATAAGAAATAGTGAAAGGGACCATAAGGGAAAGAAGGGAAACTGAGCAGGGAAAAATCGAGAGGAAGACCAACCATGAGAGACTCCTAATTCTGGGAAACAAACGAATGGTTGAAGAAGGGGAGGTGGGTGGGAGAAGGTAACTGGATAAAGGGCATTAAGGAGGGCAACATAAGATGAGCACTGTTAATCTATATGTTGGCAAGTTGAATTTAAATAAAATATTTAAAAAAAAAGAAAATCTGTTGGGTCATTAGCTGGCCACTGAGATAATGGAACAGTCCAATGACTAGTCACAAATGACAAGGAATATAGTCTTCACCAAAAAAAAAAAAAAAAAAGGCTTGGATAGGTCCCTAAAGAAACAAATGACTGCTGCCCTCAAAATCAATAGCAGCAACCCCTGGAGAATGAAGAAAATCTAATTACCAGAATTGCATTATAATATTCAAAATTTCCAATTTTCAGCAAAAAATTATAAGGCATATGAAAGAAATATAGCCATTCATAGGGGAAAATTAATTGATATAAATAACTTTAGAAAAAACTCAGATGCTGGACTTACTAGACCAAGATTTTTAAACAATTTTCTTAAATGTGCTCAAAGAGCTCAAGAGAACCATAGACAAAGATAAAGGATATCAAGAAAACTATGTATGAACAAAATGAGAATATAAATAGACAGAAAATATAAAAAAGGAACCAAATAGAAGGATCCAGAGTATCTGAAAGAACTTTGGCACCTTCAGATGTACCAATATACATTTTACAGAAATCACAGGAGAAGAGAAAGTGTTGGAAAGAATTTTTGAAGAAATAATGGCTGAACACTTCCCAAATATGACAAAAGGCATAAATCTACACATCCAAATATGGATGGAGCTTAACATGCTCCAAGGAGGATAAACTTGAAAGAGATACATGCCAAGACATAATATAAATCAAACTACTAAAAGAAAAAGTAAAAACTTAAAAGGAGCAAGAAAGAAGAAACTCATCACATACAAAAATTCTTCAATAAGATTAACAGTCAATTTTCTCATCAGAAGCTATGTAGGTAAGTAGACAGTAGAATGGCACATTTAAACAGCTGAAAGAAAAACTGTCAACTAGAATTCTATATAACAAGCAAATTATCCTTTAAAAATGAATAAGAATTAAAGCATTTCTGGGTTAACAAAAGGTGGGGGTGTTTGCCACTAATATTTCTGCTTTACAAGAAGAAATGCTAAGAAAGTCCTTCAGGCTGGAAACAAAGGACACTAGACAACAACTCAAGTCCATATTAACAAAGAATTCTGGGAAAGGTAATTACATAGGTAAACACAAAAGCCAGTATTATTGTACTTCTGGTTTGTAACTCTCTTTATTTCCTACATGCTTTTAAAAAATATTTTATTTTTTATTGGACTATAACTGACATATAACATGGTAATACTTTTAGATGCAATTAATATATATATGATATGCAGATCATATGTATATACACCAGAATGATTACCATAAGTCAACATCCATCACCACACAGTTATAATTTTTCTGTGATGACTATTTTTATGTCAACAACTTAGCAACTTTCAAATATGCAATAGAGTATTATTAGGTATACTAACCATGCTGTACACTATAGCCGTAGGACCTACTTATAACTGGAAGTTTGTATGTCTTGACCCCTTTTACCAATTTTGCCATCCCCTACCTGCCACCTCTGGCAAATACCAATTTGTTCTATGTATCTGTGATTTTGGTTTGTTTCTTCATTTGTAGATTCTATATATATCAGATAATAAAGTATTTCTTTCTCTGACTTATTTCACTTGGCATAACACCCTCAAGGTCTGTCCATGTTGTTGCAAATGGCAAAGTTCTTTCTGTTCTATGGCCAAATAATATTCCATTGTATATATATACACAAGTTGTTTTTCCAATCATCTGTCAATGGAAAATTCTGTTGTTTCATGTCTTGGCTATTGTAAATAATGCTGCAATGAACATGAGGGTGCAGTTATCTTTTCCAGATAGTGATTTTGTTTTCTTTGGATAAATACCAGAAGTGGAATTGCTGGACTATATGTTAGTTTTGTTTTAAATTTTTTTGAGGAACCTCCATGGTCTTTTCCATAGTGGCTACATCAATTTCTCTCTCTTCCTCCTTCTCCTACTACCCTTTCCTCCCTCCCTTTCTCTTTCTCCTTATTCTTTTGTAATCTCTACCCCCAACGTGGGGCTCAAATTCACAACCCTAAGATCAAGAGTAACATGCTCTTCTGACTGAGCCAGCCAGGTGCATTCTACTTATTTATTATTATTTTCTGTGATAAGAACACTTAAGATATACCCTCCTAGCAAGTTTTTAAGTAAACAATACAGTATTATTAACTACTGGCATTGTGTTGTACAATACATTTCCAGAACTCATTTATCTTGTATAACCTAAACTTTGTACCCTTTGATGGATACCTGTTTTTCTCCTCCAAACCCTGGCAGCCACTATTTCATTCTGTTCCTATGAGTTTGAGTATTTTAGATTCAGCATATGTTATCATACAATATTTGTTCTCTGTGTCTTGCTTACTTCACCTAGCATAAAGTACTCCAGGTTCATATTGTTGCAAAAAAGAATTTTCTTCTTCCTCATATTAATATTCCATTGTATGTATATACCAAATTTCCTTTATCCTTCAGTAGACACTCAGGTTGCCTCCATGTCTTGACTATTGTAAATAATGCTGTAATTAACCTGTAATTAACATGGGAATACAGATATCCTGGTTTCAATTTCTTTGGATATACACCCAGAAGTGGGATTCCTGAGTCATATGTTAATTGTTTTTAGTTTTTTGAGGAACCTCCATACATTTTTTCTAATGTGACTATACAAATTTGCATTTTCATTAACAATGTATAAGAGTTCCCTTTTCTCCATAGCCTTACCAGTATTTATAATATTTTCTTTAGTTGGTTTTAGATAAATGCCAGCATAGCAGGTATGAGGTAAGATCTCATAGTAGTTTTGATTTGTAGTTCCTTGATGATTAACGATGTTAAACACCTTTTCATATACTGGCTGGTCATTTGTATGTCTTCCTTCTAGAAATGCCTAATCAGTTCCTCTGCTCATTTCAAAAATCAAGTTATTTGGGTTTCTATGCTATTGAGTCATAGGAGTTTCTTTTTTTTTTTTTTAGGAGTTTCTTATATATTTTAGATATTAACACTTTATCAGATATGGCTTATAAATATGTTCTCACATTCCATAGTTTACTTTTTCATTTTGTTGGTTGTTAGCTACAGTAATCAAGCCAGTATAGTACTGGCATAAAAAAACAGACATATAGAATAGACAGCCCAGAAATAAATCCACATATATATGGTCACCTGATCTTTGAAAAGGGTGCCAAGTATGGGGACACGATAATCGCTTCAATTAATTGTGTTGGGAAAACTGGATATGCACAAGAATGAAATTGGACCTTTGTTTCAGAGCATACACATACAAAAAAACAACTCAAAATGGATTGAACACTAAACCTTAAGACTTGAAACCATAAAACTCCTAGATATTAACAAAAATTCTCAACGTTGCTTTTTTAGTGTTTTTTTTTTTTTTTGGATATGAAACCAAAAGCACAGCCAGCAAAAGCAAAAATAGACAAGTACATTAAAGTAAAATTACATCAAAGTAAAATTACCTATATCCTTTAATTACATATTCTCTAATGTTTGGAAGCAGTATTCATTATATGTCTACCATATCAAGTTATTATGTCCACATTTTTACATCCTTACTAAAGTTTTTGCTTGCTAGCTCTATTAACACAAATATTAATCTTAAAAAGAACAGATTAAATTATCTCATTTTAATTGTGAATTTGTCAATTTCTATTTGAAATTGTTATTTTTAGCTGTGTATATTTTGAAATTATATCAATGGTTATGTCTACTTAGTGAATTTTTCTTGCTTTAAGTAATTATGTAGGAACTCTCTATTCTCCAAATAATTGTATTTGTTTTAAAAATGAGTATTAATTTTTTATCAATAGTGATATATCAGCTTTCCTTTGGTTAGTATTTGTTCATTTTTTTCTCTTTAGTTTCACCCTTTCTGTACCCTTAAGTTTTACATGTGTCTGTTGTCTTCAGTGCAGTCTCAAAATATTTTAAAGGTGGCTTTCACTTACAAATTTATTGTAACTTACATGTTTTGTTTTTCCTATTAAAATGCTTTTTTCCCGAGATCCTTTTGTACTCCTTTCCTGTACTGTATGAAATTGGATGGGTTTTTATATTTTTTCCCTTTCTACCAGTTTTGAAGGAATATATATATTTTTAAATAATTTTTTCCTTCAATTTTATCACATATTTTTTATTTTTTTGAATGGTCATTTAAGTAAGTGTAGAATTCTAGATTTAGTGTTTTCTCGGTATTTACTATTCCTTTGTCCTCTACTTTTGCTTTTCACAGTTTAGGTTCTCTGGGAGGGAAACTGTGATGGAAATGTATGTTTAGGACATGCATTAGAGGGTACTATTGGGACCAACATCTGAGGAAGGGAGGGTAAAGAAACAGGATTGGAAAGAAGAGATAGATGTTGACCTGCAATGTAGTCCCAATCATGGCCTCAGCAGACCCTGTAGGGAGTCCTGAAGTTGAGATGGCTCTAAAGAGTTTTTCCAATTTGGGGCAAAGGGGTTGAACACTTTATTTCTGGATTGATCTATCGTTGGATGCTGGCTGTCTCTATAAGAAGAATAACTTGAACAAGCTCAAAGCGAAGGGTCCAGAAGTATACTCTACTTCTAATAGAAAAAAACCTGAAAAGTTAATTGGAAAAGAGCATGAATACAAGAAAGGGTAATGTGTTTGGGTCAATCATCATTCATTCTACCAAAGTCCATCCTCTTGGCCATAATTATTCATTTTGTACCATAATTATTCATACCTTTCTCAAATATAAAATATGCTTACTACCATTCAAGCTCTCCTAAAGTTTCATTCAACCACAGCATTGGGCTTAAAATACAAGTCTAGATACAACTCCCTTGAATTACTCTTATGAACCACAAGCAAATCAGTCTCTCTTAATCATACATTAGTGGGAGATAGAATAATGAAAATAAATATTCCTATTTGAAAAAAAAAAAGACAAAGAGGAGCATGGGAAGATGGCAGAGGAGGAGGATGCTAAGCTCACCTCCTAATCCCATGGATACATCTAGATAACATCAATTTCAGTGAAACTAATCCAGAACACCCCCAAAGTGGCCAAATATATTCTCACAGTTAATCACAGAGAAGAGGCCTCATTATAAAGGGTAGATGGCACAGACATGGGCTGGGATCTACATACCCAGAGAGACTAGCCACAAAAAGGGGGGGAGGACACCACAAGCACAGAGAAGAGAATAGATCCCACACTAGGTACTCCAGGCAAGGGGAACTAGCACTTGAAAGATGAGTCCTTATAACATTTTGCTTTGAAAATCAGAGGGCCTTAACTTCACAACTTTTTAAAAGGTTGTCACTTTTCTATTTGTATAGTTCCAGCCATTCTTTTCTTACATCTCAGATGTTGAATTCATACATGTTCAAGATGATTTGATAATTATCTAGCTAAATTAAGGGGACCAGATGAAACAAGGATCCCCTCCTCTTCTTCCATCTTGCCCTCTCCCTTTTCACCAGTGAGGATGATTTTAGCTGTTGGCTTGATATATTTTGACCTCTATTATGTTGAAGTAAATTTCTTTCATACCCAATTTCTTATTTTATCATGAAAGAATGCTATATTTTGTCAAGTGTTTTTCATCTATTGAGATCATATAATTTTATCTTTAACTCTGTTAATGTGGTATATCAAATTTACTGATTTGCATATATTGAACCATCTGTGCATCCCAAGGATAAATCCCACATGATCATGATATGTGATCCCTTTAATATGCTATTGGATTCAGCTGGCTAAGATTTTGTTGAGAATATTTGCATCTATAATCATCAGGGATATCAGTCTATAGCTTCCTTTTCTTGTAAGTGACTATGTGGCTTTGGTACCAGAGTTATGTTGAGCTTGTAAGATGAGTTTGGGAGTTTCTTCCAATTTAATTTTTTGGAAGACTTTGAGAAGGATTTTTATTCACTCTTCTTTAAGTGTTTGGTTGAACTTATCAGTAAAACCATCTGGTCCTGGACTTTTCTTTGTTGGGAGGGTTTATTAATCTTCTTTCTCATTTGTCTATTCAGATTTGCCGTTTATTCATGATTCAGTTTAAGTTATATGTTTCTAGGAATTAGTTTATTTCCCCTAGGTAATCCAATTTGTTGGCATATAATTGTTCACAAGAGTTTCTTATGAATCTATGTATTTCTGTGATATCAATTGTAACATCTTTTTCAATTCCAATTTTGAGTCATCTTTCCTTTTTTCTTAGTGGTTCTACCTAAAGATTTTTTACTTTTTTTTAAAAAATATTTTATTTATTCATGAAACACAGAGAGAGAAGCAGAGACATAGGCAGAGGGAGAAGTGGGATCCTTGCAGGGAGCCCGATGCAGGACTCAATCTCCAGACTCAGGATCACACCTTGAGCCAAAGGCAGACACTCAACTACTGAGCCACCCAGGAGTCCTAGACTTCTTGTTATCTCTTTAAAAACCTGCTCTTAGTTCCATTTAATTTTTCTGGTTTCTACTTATTTTTTTCTCTGATCTTTCTTATTTCTTTCTTTCTGCTACCTTTGGCCTTAGTTTGTTGTTTTTCTAGTTCCTTGAGGCATAAAGTTAGGTGCTTTATTTGCAATTTCTCTTTTTTTCTTAACATAGGCATTTATCACATGTTTAATTGGGTCAAACTGTGGATCTCTTTTTTAGCATATGTTTATTTCCTCTCTTGCATCCAGATTTTCCTGTTTCTTTTTCTTTTTCTCTTTCTTCATCTCCTACTCCTCCTTCTCCTGCTTCTTCTCTTTGGTAAGACTATTTCTCATCTAATTCTATAATACCAGTCTAAATTGGATATCAAAAGTAAAGACATGGGGACCTAGGTGGCTCAGTTGGTTAAGTATCTGACTTCTGCTCAGGTCATGATCTCAGGTCCTGGGATTAAGCCCTGCATCAGGCTCTCTGCTCAGCAGTGAGTGTAACCCTTTGCAGTCAATTAGTGAGCACACACGAAAGCTGGCTTGATTCTACAGGACTGGGAAAAAGCACAGAAACTTGAGCATTCAATTCTGCCCTCAGGGAAGCCAATGGAAGGCTGTCAGCACCCATCCTGGCTTTACAAAATCAAGAGAATGCATACAATCTTAAGAATTTGCCCCTCAAAAAAAATTGCCCCTCCCCATCCCCCACCACCCAAGAAGGAACAAATGTTGAACAGACTATCCACTGAAAAGGTCTAAGAAAGCCTGAGAATCCCTGCCAAGGCTGACAGAAGCTATTACTCTCCCTAAGCCAGGCAGTAAAAACTGGAGGAGGTGATTGCTTCTGCACAGAAAATGAAGCAATCAACAAAACTAGAAGACAACCTACAGAAATGAAGAATATATTTGTAAATTACATATCCAATACAGGGTTAGTATCCAAAATATATAAAGAGCTTATAAAACTCAACACCCCAAAAACAAATAATCTAATTAAAAATGAGAAGACATGAGACATTTCTCCAAAGACGACACAGGATTGGTGAACAGACACATGAAAAGATGCCCAACATCACTCATCACCAGGGAAATGCAAATCAAAACCACAATGAGATATCACCTTACACCTGTGAGACTAGTTAAATTAAAAACCACAAGAAACAAGTGTTGGCAAGGATGTGGAGAAAAAGGAACCTTCTGCATTGCTGGATATGTAAACTGCTGCAGTCACTGTGGAAGACAGTATGGAGGTTCCTCAAAAATTTAAAAATAGAACTACTCGGTAATCCAGTAATTGCCCTACTGGATATTTTCCCCAAGAATATGAAATCATTAATTCAAAGAGATATATGTACCTTATATTTATTGCAGCATTATTTATAATAACCAAATAATGAAAATAGCCTAAGTGTCCATCAATAGATGAATCGATAAAGATGTGAGATATATATAAAATGGAATATTATTCAGCCATAAAAAATAATGAAATCTTGCCATTTGCCACAACGTGGATGGATCTGAAATGTATAATGCTAAATGAAATCAGAGAAAAATAAATATATGATTTTACTCATGTGGAATTTAAGAATTAAAACAAATGAACAAAGGGAAAAAGAGAGACAAACCAAAAAACAGACTCTTAACTATAGAGAACAAACAGATGGTTACCAAAAGGGAGGTAGGTGGGTGGATGGGTAAAATAGATGAAGGTAATTAAGAGTACACTTATCTTGATGAGCATGGAGTCATATATAGACTTTTTAAAAATTTTATTTATTTATTCATGACAGACACAGAAAGAGAGCGAGGCCGAGACCCAGGCAGAGAGAGAGGGAGAATCAGGCTCCATGCAGGGAGCCTGACGCAGGACTCAACCCCTGGTCTCCAGGATCACACCCTGGGCTGAAGTTGGCACCAAACCGCTGGGCCACCAGGGCTGCCAAAATTTTTTAATCATATTGTACACCTGAAACTAATATAACACTGTATGTTAATTATACTGGAATTAAAATAAAATTCAAATTAAAAAAATTAAATGTAATAAGGAATCCACTTGGTCTTGAGAAAGAACAAATAAAAGAAAAAAGAATGAACAAAAGAAAAAAGGAAGAAAGAAGGAAGGAGTAGCACACGAGATGAGCACTGGGTATTATACTACATGTTGGCAAATTGAATTTACATTAAAAAATTCAAAAATAAAATTAAAAAAAGAAAGAAGTTATCCAGAAGACAAAAAAGAAAACGAATGAAGAAAGTGAAGAAAGCCTATGTGAATTATGGAGTACCATCAAGTCAAACAATTTACATATCACTGGAGTCCCATAAGAAGAGAGAGAGAAAAGGGCAGAAAGTATATTTAAAGAAATGAATGAAAAATTTCCAAATTTGGGGAGAATTTTGGACATATATGAAGTTCATAGGTCTTCAGAGAAATTCAACCCAAAGAGATTTTTCTAAGACACACTGTAATAAAACTTCCATTATCAAAGACAAAGAGGGTATTTTAAAACAGCAAGAGAAAAACAATTCCTCACATACAAGGGACCACCTATAAGGTTATCAGAGAGACCCTGCCAGCCAGCAGAGCACTACATTCAAGTGCTGAAAGAAAAAAGCCTGCCAACTAATATTTTACTCAGCAAAACTGTCCTTTTAAATGAAATATACTTTCCCAGAGAAACAGATAAGGGAATTTATCACCATTAAACCTGCTTTTCAAAAAATGCTGAAAGTAGTTCTTCAAAATGAAATAAAAGGATGCTAACAAAAACATGAAAATATAAACCATACTGGTAATAATTATACAGTCAAAATCAGAATAGTCTAACATTGTAATATGATTGTATATTATCACTTAACTCTAGTATAAAGGTTAAAGGACAAACTACTAAAAATAACTAATAATTTGCTAATGGATTCACAATATTAAAAGAGGTAAATTGTGACAAAAGAATGAAACAGAACCACTTCCTTACACTATACACAAAAATAAATTCAAAATGGATTAAAAACCTAAATGTGAGACATGACACCAAAAAAAAAAAACAAAAACAAACAAAAAAACAAAACAAAACAAAAAAAAATCCTAGAGAGCACAGGCAGTGATTTCTTTGACATTAGCCACAGCAACTTCTTTCTAGATATGTCTCCAGAGGCAAGGGAAACAAATGCAAAAATACACTACTGGGACTACATCAAAATAAAAAGTTTCAGTGCAGTGAAGGAAACAATCAACAAAACTAAAAGGCAGCCTACAGAATAGGAAAAGATATTTGGAAATGATGTATTTGATAAAGGGCTAGTATCCAAAATACATACATAACTTATAAAACTCAATGCCCCAAAAAACAAATAATCCAATTTATAAATGGGCAGAAGACATCAATAGATATTTCTCCAAAGAAGACATACAGATGGCTGACAGACACATGAAAAGATGCTCAACATCACTCATCACCAGGGAAATACAAATTAAAACTACAATGAGGTACCACCTCACACCTCTTAGAATGACTAAAATCAACAACACATGAAACAACATGTGTTACCAAATATGCAGAGAAAAAGGAACACTTGTGCACTTTTGGTGGGAATATAAACTGATGCAGCCACTGTGGAAAACCGTAGAGAGGCTCCTTGTAAAGTTAAAAATAGAACTACCTTATGATCTAGCAATTGCACTACTGAGTATTTACACAAAGAATACAAAAGGATACATGCACCCTGATGTCTACAGCAGCATTGTCTACAGTAACCAAATTATGGAAGCTGACTGATGAATGGATAAACAAGATGTGGTGTGTACACACACACACACACACACACACACACACACACACAGTGGAATATTACTCAGGCATAAAGAAGAGTAAAATCTTGCAACTTACAATGATGTGGATGTAGCTGAAGTCATCTGACTGGACTGAAAGTAATACTATAACCTGGAAAAGTATCAACCAATTACCACCAAAGATGTCCCAAAGTCCGATGCTAGGAGCAGGTGGGATACTTGTAATATAAGCTCTCCTATCACAAGACAAATGGGTCAACATTTGGCAGGAATCAAGTTGGGCATGCAGTGGCAGCCTCTAAACTTCACCAAAGTTGACTACTTTGGGCCCAGCTATAAAGGTGGGCAGTATCATGATAAATCCAGGCAATAATTGTGGCAATCTGCGGAGTAGAGGCTAAATCAGCAGCTTGATTCCAGCTAGTCTCACTAAGAGCATGCCTTTATTGATCACATCTACAGAAGTGACCCAGATGGTTATTTTCATAGTAGCAATTTGGTTCTATAGTTCGCAGCCCCAAAGAGAAGTGTCTTTAATCCAGCATTCTGTGGTTTTCCAAATGACAAACCAGACAGCTAAGCCATTGACAATAGCCCAAAAGTAAGTTAAAATATAACAAGGCTCTTAAGAGTAGTACTGGCCAGAGTTCTGCCCAACAAAGTCAGGTAACCATATCCATTATTGCTTCTGCATACCTGGCCCTTAAACAGCCACAGTAACTCACTGACACCATCAGGTTTCAGCTTAGCTGAACCATCAGTGAACTTTGCCTAGGCATTTAGGGCCACCTCTGTGAATCCGGGGCTCCACTGAGCCATTGACTTTGCTTCAAGTGCCAAAATAGGGGATAAGTTTAGGGCCAAAACCAGTGGCTGATACTTTTCATGCAAAACCAAAAAGATGCTAGGACCAAGTCAGATGTACCTCTTAACATACTACTACCATTTGGCCAGCAAAATCTACTGGTTTAGACCCCACTCAAAGCATGTTGAATGCCTAAATGAGGTATATACAGTCTCTCATACCCAGAGTTAAAAAAAAAAATATGCTGAGCATCCTTTGGGTGACAGGTGGTTGAAGAGACTGCCCTTTTTCTTTGTCTGCCAAAGAAACTGAGTGCTGTGAATCTGTCCAGAGTCCCAAGAGAATCTACTTGGCAAGCAGACTCTTGGATTTTTCAGGGTTTATCAGCTACCCCTGATGGTCAACCAGAGCCAATGAGATGGAGGCTTTTGACTTGCTAACCAACAGAACATCTTTAGAAATCAGAGGGTGGTGGCACTCACATAAATCCTGATCCGCCACCCACCTGTGGCAAATGACAAGAACTTCTGTACCTGTGGCAATAACCCTGAATGGAAGACTGTCTTCTGACAAATTATGAGTATTTACAGTATAAGCATTCAACATATTAATTTCATTTCATAAGGTTAGTAATGAGAACTATAACAGTATATTCAATCAGTAGTGAGGGCCCTACCCATAAGGTCACTCTTAAGTTTTTCCCCACTGCAACTTTTGCCCAAACCCAGTCAGTTGATTTCAGGTATCTTTTCTCCTCCTATAATACAAACTCCCCTGCATGCTAGTGGCTACACCAGCTAAAATCAGGAGATTGTTATTTCCAAAGTAGGAACACTGGAAAAACAAGGGTGTGAGGAAGGCTAGCCTGTGAGGGACATCTAGAGCAATTAGAAGGCTTTTGGTTTTTTTGTTTTTTTTTTTTGTTTTTTTTTGTTTTTTTTTAGTAGGCTCCATGCCCAGTGTGGAGCCCAAAGCGAGGCTTGAACTCATGACCCTGAGATCAAGACCTGAGCTGAGATCAAGAGTCAGATACTTATCTGACTGAGCCACGCAGGTGCTCCTAGAAGGCAAGACTTCTGCGTTATTTTGGCACTTTACCTTATCTCAGGGTTGGTACCCCCTCTTCCCTCATACACTGCCTTGCTTTCAGAGTGTGCCTGGGCTCAGTAGCTCAGACCCACTCACTGGTAGAAAGTAGCAGGCTAGTAGGTACTCTGGCTAAGTGTGAAAGTCATATGCAAACTGGCTTCACCCTTTGTCAGTGGTATGGCAAGGGTGGTACTGGCAGTGTACAAGACAGCATACCAAGTGCCATCAGTCTTGTGTAGTGGATACAGTTATAAGCACAATACCTGAAACAGCAGGGATATAGAGGAAACAATTGGATTCAGAGTGATAACTCTAAGTCTCCAACTTCATTAGCAAATTCACTGGCCATATAGGGATGTGTTATTGAGATAATGCAGCTTTCCCTGCTCCTTTAAGTCCTCAATGAAGGCTGTGATTTCCCCTTTCCTTCTAGGATTCTAGTGTGTTTCTGTTAGACCATCTGAAAGAGCATAAGGAGACAATTTACAATCTGAGTAGCAATACATGTCCCACCAGCACTTCTCTACCTGTAGCTCTGTGGAATGGAGACAGATAAGTACAAATATAATAGTTCCTACTACATATTCAGATGTGGAAAACAACAGTACACTGAACTGCCCTAAAAAGACTCATCCAAAAGGTTGTATTAGTTCCCTTCCCCATTGTGAACCCTGCCCAAATCCTGCAAGTTGAATCCAACTAAGTTTTCCTTCCATAGGTAGAGACTTGTACATTCATAACCAACAAAACCAGAAACGGTTGGGTCCCTACCCTCCCTGAAATTCCCCCAGAAAACTTCGATGGCAGTATAGAACCTTATATCCCCTTTTAGGGACAGGGAGATCTTGGCTCCATCTTTAATCATGTTTCTCTTTAAAGCCTTTGGGATGAGGTTAAGAGGGAAAGGAAGTGTCATGGGGTTCAGAAGAAGGCAACTCCAGGCCATCTAACAAGACCTCACGCTTATTTTCAGTTTTGAGTGGTATAGCAGCAATTCATAGTTCAATCAAAATGAACTTCTAATGTTGCTGGTTTACCCAACACTCTATATCAGGCAACAAGGTCTTCATAGCTGACACCTTTATTTCACCTTTGGGAATTATTTCACTTGAGAGCTGTAGTCACATTCCTTCTGTATAGGTCCATGAGGTTTGTTGTGTTGTCAGGTAACTAACTTGGCTTGCACAGTAGTGACCTACTTAAAGGAGTCCACTTCAATCCAGGGCATCTGCTGTCCCGTTACTATGATGACATCTCATAAATTCTTCCTGGCTTCAACATCAGGGTTAAAGTTTTCCAAGGCACCAGAGCTGACTTCAAGAATTTATATTTCTTTGGGTCCGTTTTTTTGGGTCAGTGGATCACTCTCATCAGCTCTGTGTACACAATCAGGGCAATAAATGCCTCCAAACTAGTCACTACCTATTATGGTGTTTCCACCAGGGTTTTTCTGTCTCAGGATAATCTCCCCAAGAGGGCCAAACTGCCTTTTAGTAGCCAGAACTCATGATTAAAAAAAAAACTCAGATCTCTTACTATTGTTTTGGAATGTATGTAAGATTATCACCATATACTGCAGGAGTACTTAGCCATGAGATGGCCCAGTCATTGCCGTCCTTCCTTTATAGGTATCACACAGCCGGCATCTTCAACCAGACAAAGTTCTAATGATTTAGTTGGTTTCTATCCATAACAGTTATAAATTTCCATCCTCTCATCCTCAGTATAGGTAGGCACCACCGTAACTGTTGTCAAAGAGCAGAATCTTCTGCTTACTCAGGCACTGATCTTAGTAATAATTATTAACATAGGACAGACATTGAGGGGGATCATCAGATTGGCAAGGAAGTCTCTCTATCTGGAGGATAATTAGCAACAACCAGGGCACTGTTCACGCAGCTGTTTCTAAGCCTACTTCCTAACTCTTAACTTATAACCATCTCTCCAATAGTCTAGAATAAAGGACTGTTTACTACCTGATCAATCTTACTATTCGGTCATCTCTTTCCACCAGTTCCCATGGGCTTACTTTAAATGCAACTGAGCAGACCACAAGGTCCCAGCAGTCCTTCATCTTTCAGAAAGCCACGTTTGTCAATAACCCATCTTGTCACCAAGCTGTCAAGAACGTACCCTGCTTGTAAGCTAACTTGTTAGCCTGCCACAGTTTCATGAAGGCTGATAGAAGAAATGAACTTCCTAGGTCATAAACTAAAATTTATTACTCACAGCAACCACATTAGCCAGAATATAAGCATTTTTACACAGTTCCTCAAGCCCGGATTCCCAAGATAATACAAAGTGGGTAAAATAACAAGATTACATGCAATTAATAGGTGGAGTCATGGAGCTCGGGCCACTCAGCAGAAGCTATAGATATGAAGGAAAATTCATTGCCAGAACCACAGCACCAAAGCAGGTACAAAATATCATCATGAGACTAATAATGTCTACCTGTGGAATCTCTGAATATATTATAAGTCATGCGCCTCATTGCATGTAATTAATAAAAACCACCTAGTCATAGGAAATACAAATTATTTTAGTACTTTTAAGGCTAATAAACCACCTAGCTCTGGCATACCAAATATCAGGCATAAGGCAGAGAGATTAATTCCACACTCCATAAAATATATAATAAGGGCTTGATTATGTGTAAGTCCTTGAGTTTAAGCTTCTAGTACCTACAGAAAACTAGGATTAAGGAAGACAGAGAATTGTATAAAGAAAAGATTGGTGATTGCCAGAGGGAAGGGAGGAGTGGAGGAAGGAGAGATTGGGGAAAGGGATCAAAAGGTGCAAACTTCCAGTTATAAAACAAGTAAATCATGGGATGTAATGTACATCATGGTGACTATAGTTAATATTGTATTGCCTATTTGAATGTTCTAAGAAAGCAGGTAGAGCTTAAAAGTTCTCATTACAAGAAAAAAAAATCTTAAGTATGTATGGTGACAGATGGTAACTGGACTTATTGTTGTGCATATAAATCAGAATGTATATACACATCAAATCATTATGTTGTATACCCAAAACTAACATGTCAATTATACTTCAATTAAAAAATATATTCAGGGATTCCAAAGCAGTATTTTTAACTAACCAATTCAATAAGTATATATTAAGTGTCTGTATGGACTATTCTTTTTTTTTCTTTTAGAGAAAAATATATAGCTTTATTCTTTTTAATTTTTTATTTAAATTTGATTTGCCAACAATAGTATAGCACCCAGTGCTCATCCCATCAAGTGCCCTCCTTAGTGCCCATCACCCAGTCACGCCATCCCCCCCACCCTCCACGTCTTCGGCAACCCTGTTTGTTTCCCAGTTAGGAGTCTCTCATGGTTTGTCTTCCTAATTATTTTTTAATAGAGCCTGCTTCTCCCTCTGCCTGTGTCTCTGCCTCTCTCTGTGTCTCTCATGAATAAAATAAAATCTTAAAAAAAAAAAAAAAAACAGCCACCTATCCAGCCCAAAATGATGAATCATTATTGGAAATCCCATTCCCTTTTACCAAATATTAGTTTTCCCACTCTTCTTTGAAGCTAGAAGTATTCATGTTACATAATTCTAGTCAATGAGACACAAAATCTACTGGGGGTTGATTGGGTAAACTTTTGTTTCCTTGTAGAAATAAAAAGGGGCAAGTGCAAAAGAATTTAATTGTTCAACCCCTACATTCTTTGTCCTGCCTTGATCTATGTATGATGCCTATGATTGAAGCAAACATCCTGTGATCATAAAGTGACAAGCATGAGCATGAAAAAGAGGAAATATAAAAAGTGTCCTTGAAGACACTGTTAAGCCATTGAACCAATGACAGAAATCCCAGTCTCATGACTTCATTGATTGGGTTCCAATGGCCTTGCTGGGAAAATGCGGTTTCAAGGTCAAGATCACAAAGGTGTGACTGTAAGATCTCTTGTTCAGACTTCAAAAAGGTAGTGTTTCACTGACTCATTCAGCTAAACAAAAAATATTCTAAGTATCTTAGGATGGCTTGTTAGATTATCTTTACTGGATAGGAGACCCTTTAAGATTCTTATGGATATTGTATTACAGCACTTTGGCTTTCAATCAAAGGTAAATAGTGGTCTGTCTTAAAGATATTCAAGACTGCAACAGTTGACTGTTTGCATATCCATAACTGTATATACAAAAAGCCTACAAAATCTTTAAGAATCATAGCATCTGGGACAGGAATAGAGACAACCTAAATGGAAAGAGGTTTTTGAACTCTCAATTTTCTACGGAGAATACATAGGCTTCAAAGCTACTCAATTACAAATATAAGCTCTTTTTCGTGGGAAAAAAAAAAGATAAAGCCAAGCCCCAAGGGCAGAGGCAAGAGCATCGAAATTACTACGGCCCATTCACTGACTGTTGTATGCTTCACTTTCCCCTTCTTCCACCTTTGGAAGATAAGTGCCTATCTGTTTTCCTGTTCCTTACTCACCATGTATATAGGACACAGGTAATTTGTCTTTTCAATTCACAGATCTTAAGATTGAGAAGAGCCATATTCAAGAAGCCTCATCTACCTGGATCTGATTTAGATGTTGAAAATCTATACTTCAAGCCTAAGCCTGATGCAGTAATAGCATTAGCCAAGGATCTTAGAAGGGGAGTAAGTATAGTCTGCATGTAGGAGGCACATGAATTATTTGGGGGGTAGAGATAGTTAATCTATGGTGGTTAATCTATGGACCTTGCATTAGTTCCAAGCCTAAGTCTTAAGAGGACTCGAAGCTTCTGGTTTTGTATATTGGAAGCCCCAAGCTGCAACATAAGAAATTGAGCTGCCCTGCTAGAGAGGCAGCATGGAGAAAGAAAGAGATAATCCCTAAGGTTACATAACAGTGGTGGTGGGGAGTGGGAAGATATACATCAAACTAGATATTCATGCATCTCAACCAAACCCAGATTTACAGCTGTCCCCATCAAAGTGTAAAACATGTACGTGAACCTCATGAGTGTTCCAGTCCAATTGAGCTCCTAGATGATTATGAGCCTACCCAACATTAAGTGGAACAAAACTTCCCAGCTGAGCACAATCTTATACAGAATCTTCTAAAGATAAGAAAATGATTATTTTAGGCCACTAAGCTTTGGAGTGATTTGTTATACAACAATAAGTAACTCACTTATCAAATGAAAACTGAATATTTTGGAAGTCAGACTCGATAGAGAAATTAAAAGGCAAACTACAAACTATGAAAAAGTATGTGTCATGAACATACCACTGGTTAATATCCTTATAATGAAAAAGAGCTCACTGTGAAACCTCAACCTAATCACCAAGTACTCAACAGAAAACAATGGACAAAAGACATGATCTGTTTACTCACAGCAGGGACAATCAAAATAGCTAATATGAGTTCTAATCATTATTTACAAGATCATTAATATTCAAATACTATTGGTGAGAAGGTAGAGTGGTAAGATCTTTCTAGAGAGCAAATCTGCCAAAGGCCATCTCTAGAAATACATGAGGGCATAATCACAGATCCAAAGAAACAGCTACAGAAAGGATGTTAATTTCAAATCGAATATCCAACAATATAGAAAATGTTTAAGGAAATTATTAAGTATCTATATTTGAGGGTATTCTATATCTTCCAGGTTTTTAAGAAAATTCAGGTAACATGCTTATAATGTCAAGTTTTAAAAAGCACAATATAAAATTATTTATATATACACACATATTATTTTGATTATTTTTAAAAAATAAATGAAAAATATGCTTATATATAAATACCAAGGCTGAAAGGAAAAAAATTGTTAAAAGTGGCAGGAGGATTATAACTACTTTTGTCGTCTGTGCATCTATTTTCTAAATTTTCTATAACTATTATTTTCACATTCAGTAAAAACAAGAATGTTATTCTTTATAAGTTACACTGGTTAATCTACTGACCAAGGTACTTAAGAATAGTTCCCCAACTGGAGATATTTAATAAAATTATCTTTTGGAATTTGGGAGAGAATTTAGAAATGACCTGATATGATCTACCATTCAACAGATGAGAAAATAGATCTAGAGATTTAGGTGCCCAAGCTTGTTGAAGTATTCAGAGGCAGAACCTTACTTAGAATTCAGATTGTTCATCCACTGGCCAGTACACATGTTTACACTCCTTTAGGAGCTACCTATAATAGTGATTCAAATAAGAACTAAAGATCTAAGTAGAATAACTGTCATTTTGAGAAAGGCTTTAACCCTTTAAACTGATATTCAAATCATTCTCATTTTAAGCTATACAATTATTTATAATAATAATAATATACCATTTCCTATAATAGCTTTATGAATAATTTCCACTGAAATAACTTCTCAAGATTTTTAAGTTTCCTATAAATTTACAGCTTGTTATTGTTGTTACACTTTCGGCTGAACTTTATGCCCACCCATGAGACTATTTTGTACTACAGGTATTTCACATCACTCTGCTTTTCCTTCAAGAGTTTTTTCTCCTCACTTGACGAATATAAGTAGGGTAGGAATGTTTAATATACTTAGACATACTTCCACTTGGAGACTTTTGAATGTATTTTCAATTTATTATTTTTTTTTTAATGAATTATTTTCTCTAGTCACACTTCTAATACAAGAGCAGCTACCTTTAATTCAAGGTGTTCCTCTGGATCTTGGCTTTGAGACCTACCTTTTGATTTTGAACCTGGGGAAACTAAGCTTGTGCTCTTCCTCCCAGCTAAGCTTAGATTGTTGCTTTGCCAACAATATTCTGATGGAGATGAATCTAAGTTCCTCCTCTTTATTTTACCTGGATATATAAAGCTAGTTTTCATCTTTACCTCTGATGGAGATGAGTCTGTTTTTAAAAGGCCTGGATATCTAGCTTTCAATTTTACTTCTGGTGGAGGGAACATATTTTTCATTTTTCCCTCTGGTGGAGCTTTTGATAGGTATTCCTCTAAAGGTAATGTTTTGTTCTCCTCCGTTATTGTCAGGACTGGAACAACAGGAGTTTGCTTTGTTGACTCATCTGTTTGCTTTGTTGACTCATCTGTTTGCTTTGTTGATTCATCACTTTCAGGAGCAATAGCAACAGCATCTGAATTATCTTGATTTGACTCGTTCAAAGGTGGGAGAATCAAGTCGTTCTTATCATCATTATCTGGCAACTAGAAAATAGATCAATAAAGCAAGCTACCAATTAATCATTACTGACTAGAAAATATTTAAAACTAATAAAACTTAAAATCATTTGTACCCTTTTATCAGTTTTCATAAGAACTTACCTTCAATATTTGTCAATTATTACATTCTTTATTAAAAGAGTTAAACTCCACTTGCCTGAAACTAAGGACTATAGAATATTATTTCATTAAAATAATCACACTGCTTTACAAAGCAGTGGTTCTCATGTACTCAGATTTTATAAATCAGCAATATCTCAAAAAAAATTGAAGAGTCTAACATTTTGCTATTATTATGCTACACCAATATATCATAAATAAAGAAAACTTTAGGGGCACCTAGATGGCTCAGTCAGTTGAGTGTCCGACTCTTGATTTCAGCTTGGGTCACAATCTCAGGATCGTGGGATTGAACCTCGTGTCAGGCTGTGTGCTCAGCTGGGAGTCTGCTTGAGACACTCTCCCTCTCTCTGCCCCTCCCCCCACCACAAACTTGCACCTGTGCTCTATCTCTAAAATAAAGAAATCTTTAAAAAAAAGGGGGGGGGGAATTTTAACAGCAAAAGAGCACAAAGAAAATATCATAAAATCAAACAATATTATATTAACTCTATTTTTTTGCTTCTATTTAAATATAGATTATAAACCCACAGAGAAAGTAAAGAACATAGTTTAGTCTGTGGCATCCATTTCTAAGATCATTGTGCAAAATTTTATGCTTTTATTTTTACTTGTTGCCCCCTTTCACTTTGTCAACATCTTTTGTCCCCATCTTTGTATGTATTTTTAAATATTACCATTTTATGCTGTAATTTCCCCTTTAATAGTGTAATATAACTTAAGTAAATAATGTAATTGTATAGATACGGCCACAACAGAAATAACCATAAAAACCTGAATAACTTCTTGGGTGCTTTTTTCCCATCTATATGTATTTCTTTATTTATAAATGTTTCATCCCTTTATAAAATAGTGACTATTAGAAGTTCTCTTCCAAGTTCCCTTACCTCACTTGGAACAGTTTCAGCTTCCTCCTTTATAAAAGGTACATCTGTTAATAAATTAATAGAAGTATTTTATCATATAACATTATAAAACAATAAATACATTTATATATATGCACACTAACAAAATACTATTTTAATTTTTCTCACCAAGAACAAAGCAATTTAAATCAAAGCAGCTATTCAAACATAAATACTATTTAGTAAAAACAAGCTGAGAAATCTCTGGGAAGATGGAGAGATAAATTAAAAATCATGGAGATAAAATGAAAACATGAATTAAGATTTCAGATCCATCAATGTAAGAGATAAAAACAGATATACAGTGTCTTTTGCTACAAGTCAAGAGGAAATAAAATAAATCCCAGATGGTCAGTGATAGGGTTGGGATTCGAAAGAGAATGGAATAAAGGTGCATATGACCAGAGAAAGTAGGACCATTTGAAAGAAAGCTGGCTGAAGCACTTGTAAAATTTTCCTAGAGACATAAAGAATATATATTTAGCAAGTAGAAAAGGAAAACCTAAAAGGAAGAGAGACGGAATAAAAAATTGAGATACAAAAGAATGTGTTAAGTCTAGTATAAAACAAAACTTATTTTGGTCACTGTTAGTTGTGTGGCTGTGGTCAGCTTAGCTCATTTTTTGAGCTTTGGTTTTGTCATATGTAAAACAGGATAATAATGGCTTATCTTACAGGTAGGATACAAGTCTATGTACAATGTGAGCAGCAGTATGGTTAAATGCTGAAGCTCTTGGGTCAAACAGACTAGGTTCAAATACAAACCCTACCAGTTAATGGCTGTGTGACTTCTGAGTGGTTAATCTGATTTCAGCTTTCTCATCTGTAAAATGTAGATAAATAATAACACCCTCAATTGACTGCTGTGAGGATTGATTTATATAATCTAGGTAAAGGCCTGCAACACAGTGATCAGTAAATGTTGGGGGAAGCTGTAAGAAGTATAGGAATACCAGAAAAAAAGAAGTCACTAGACTTGAAATAAACTCTTTGGATAAGAAAAAGTTGGCAACCAACAGTGAGTGAGGGGTGTTAGCCTCGACTCTCCAACTTTGATACTGAAGATGGAAACTATGATTCTCCTATACCTGAAAATTGAACACTTCAAGGTAAAGAGTAGGCTAAAGACACATAGCTCTGCTAGGCTGGTTGATCCTCAATCGTTAGGAAATGAACATATCAGAGGCTGAGGTAGCCAGGAGGTAGAAGTAGGGAAATAGAGAAGTAACTTGTAGCCCAAGTCTTATAACAATAAATCCTTATTCCACACCTGCAGAATCCAAGATCTTGCAGATAAAGTATTATGCATCTATTTTAACTTACTTTCTTTTTTTTATTTTAACTTACTTTCAATGAATATTCTAACAGAAATTTTTTAAAAGACTACCAAACAATATCTTCTATTACTTTACTGATAATATGTGATAAGTTCTCAAATTTAATGCTAATTGAATTTCCCGTTCCCTTCTCTCTGTTTGCCTTCCTTTCTCATACACAGACACACACTTCTACTAAAAAGAGACCAATACCTCTACATCTACTGTTTAAGAAAAATATCTTTTTCATAGATCATAATTAAGATTTAACTTTTCTTGTCCTTAAACGAGTAAAGGAGTATTAAAACAACAACAACAACACTCTTGGGCACCTGGGTGTGTCAGCTGGTTTTGGCTCAGGTCATGGTCTCAGGGTCATGAGATCAAGTCCCATGTCAGGCTCCACACTCAGTGTGGAGTCTGCTTGAGACTCTGTCACTCTCTCTCTGCCCCTCCCCCTGCTCACACACAGTTTCTCTCTAAAACAAATAAATAAAAATCTTTTTTTAAAAAAAACCTCTTAATTGGGTCTCAGTCTTTTCTTTGGAGTGTTACAAAATAAACGCTATATACTAAAACTACAATGAGATACATATTTCCAACAAAAAATGAAATCCACTTAAAGCAAATTACTAATTTTCTTTTTGTGATACAACTACCCTCTTTTAAATTATCTTAATAATAAATACAAATGTGAATTTCTCAACCTGATGTTACACCATTTTCAGGCTCCTTTTCAAAGAGGCTTGCAAGTAACTCACTGGTATCACTTCCCTAGAAATAAGAAGAAAAAAAAAAGAAAGATTTTGGAGAAATGTTTAGAGAGCTATTTTGCCTTTATAACTTCTTCTATTACCTTCTGTAAAATTTACAGAAGAATGTGGTTTCATGAGAAAAACTGTCCAAATAGCACTATTTTAAAGAGAAGTATACCCTGGCTAAGAGTTAATGTTCCAGGGAGAAGCTTTCCAAAAATTGATAAGGGTATTTGAGTAACAAGTGTGTAAGAGAAAAAGATTATAAGTTAACAATATCATAACTTCAAAGGATAAAAGAAGATATCACCAGAAAATAAATTACTTTTTTATTGGAAAACATTATGGCCTATAAGCTGCAAAGTGATGTGGATCTTTAAATATATTCCAAGAGGAATTATAAGGTAGGGTGATCACTGACTCATAAAATACTGATTTTTTAATAAGAAAAAAAGTCCACAGTTCCTTTAATTAAGGGCTCCCCAAATTTTCCGTAAAATACTAATTCTGTATAAGTGCTAATTAATTTATCCTAATGAAGTACCACTATGTCAAAATACGAGTCATGAAAAACATTAATGTATCAGTGTGTTATGACTACCACTTCAAGGCTGTGACCTTAGTCAATGTTTTACTAATTCACTGAAATTTCTGTGAATCTCTATTGCTGGGCCAAAATGTATAGGTCAGACTGTATTTCTAAATATTATATTATCTAATAAAGATCTAGTATTCAAGATTTAGAGCACTCTTATAACTCAACAATGAAAATACAAATAACGCAATTTAAAAATCAACAAAGGATTTAAATAAACATTTATCTAAAGAATATATACAAATGGCCAGTAAACACATGAAAATATGTTCACATCATTGGTTATCAGGGAAATGCAAATCAAAACCACAATGAGATACCACTTCAAACCCACTAGGATAGCTATAATTGAAACAAACAAAAAAAGCAAAATAACAAGTGTTGGAGAAGATATGGAACCTTCATACATTGCTAGTTGGATGTAAAATTGTGTAGCCACTATGGAAAACAGTTTGATAGTTCCTGAAAACGTTAAAAAAGGAACTACTGTTTGGTCCAACAATTCTACTTCTAGGTATATACCCAGAAGAATTAGAAACATATGCTCACAGAAGAATCTGCACACGAATATTCACAGCAGCATTATTCATGATAGCTAAAAAGTTGAGACAACTCAAATGTTCACCAACTGATAAGCAAAATGTGGTAAATACCCATTTAGTGGAATATTATTTGGCAGTAAAAAGAAACAAAAGATTGATACATGCTACAATGGGAATGAACCCTGAAAACCATGCCAAGTGAAAGAATAAAATAATTATATATTATGATTCCATTCAAATGAAATGTTTAGAATAAGCAAATCTATAGTAACAGAAAGTAGAGTAGTTATTGTCTAGGGTCAGGGGGGCCTGGGAGGTTTGGTTAAGGGGTGTGGAGTTTCTTTCATGAGTAATGAGAATATCTGAAAATTGATCATAGCAATGGACATACAACTCTGAATATACTAAAGGCCACTGAATTGTATGCTTTAAGTAGTTGATATTTTAACCAAGTTGTTAAAAAATGAAATCTTACAAATTAATAGTCAATATTTATGGAATATCACATTAGCAAAACAGAAAAGTACATGAACGATGAAAGACATTCTATATATCAAGACGAAGCTATATCTCATCACTTTTAATTATCATAATCTTTTTAAATAAAAGTATTAGAAATTATATATGGAGAATGTTAATTACCTTACGTTCTTTATGGGCAAATTTTGGGGTAAGAAGCCCTTCTAAATAGCTAGCTTTTTCCATCCATGTATTCAGATTTCTGTATTCTTTTTTCATTTTTTCCAGCCTAAAGAAAGAAATCAGTTATACACTTAAAAAGTGACAGATAGGGATCCCTGGGTGGCGCAGCGGTTTGGCGCCTGCCTTTGGCCCAGGGCGCGATCTGGAGACTCCGGATCGAATCCCACGTCGGGCTCCCGGTGCATGGAGCCTGCTTCTCCCTCTGCCTATGTCTCTGCCTCTCTCTCTCTCTCTCTCTCTCTCTCTCTCTGTGTGTGTGTGTGTGTGTGTGACTATCATAAAATAAATTAAAAAAAAGTGACAGATATGGTATGATTCACAAAAGAATACATTCAGTATGATCCACTTATAAAATATTCTAAAAGAGGCAAAGCAGCAATATACTGTTTAAGGATACCATCAAAGAAAGGAAAAGGGATGATTACAACAAAAGTCAGGGCAACAGTTACCTAAGGATAGATTGGGGAGAGGATGGAATCTCATAAGGGCACACAAAACACATTTGTGATATTGGTGTTCTATTCCTTTAAGTTTTTATTTAAATTCCAGTTAACATACAGTGTCATACTAGTTTCAGGTGTACGACTTAGTGATTCAACCCTTCCATACAATACCCGATGCTCATCACAAGTGTACTCCTTAATCTCCATCACCTATTTAATCCATCCCACCCACCCAGCTCCCCACTGCCAACCATCAGTCTGTTCTTTATACTTAAGAAACTGTTTTTTGGTTTCTTTTTTTCCATGATCATTTGTTTTGTCTCTTAAATTCCACATAGGAGTGAAATAATATGGCATTTGTCTTTCTCTGACTTGTTTTGCTTACCATAATACTCTCTACCTTCATCTATGTTGTTGCAAGTGGCAAGAATCCTTTATTTTTTTATAGCTCAGTAAAATTTCATTGTGTATATATACATAATTTGGCTACTGTTAATTATGCTGCTATAAATATTGGGGTGCATGTACCCCTCTGAATTAGCAGTTTTTTAATCTCTGGGTAAGTATCTAGTAGTGCAATTGCTGGATCATAGGGTAGTCCTACTTTTAACTTTTTGAGGAAACTTCATGCTGTTTTCCAAAATGGCTGTACTAGTTTGCATTCCCACCAACAGTAAAAGAAAGTTCCCCTTTATTCCACATCCTTGCCAACACTTGTTTCTTGTGTTAATTTTAGCCATTCTGACAGATGTGAGGTGATATTTCATTGTTTTGATTTGTATTTCCCTGATGAGGAGTGGTATTGAGCATTTTTTCATGTGTCTGTTAGCCATCTGGATGTCTTATTTGGAAAAATGTCTATTCATGTCTTCTTCCCATTTCTTAACTGGATTATCTGGGTTTGGGGTGTTGAATTGCATAAGTTCTTTATATATTTTGGATATTAGCCCTTTATCAGATATATATAATTTGTAAATATCTTCTCCCATTCAGTAGGTGGTCTTTTTGTTTTGTCAATTGTTTCCCTCCCTGCATAGAAGCTTATTTTATTTGATGATTTTTGGGTTTGTCTCCCTTGCATCAGGAGACATATTTAGTAAGAAGTTGCTATGAGCCAATATCATAGAACTCACTGCCTCTGTTCTCCTCTAAGATTTTAATGTCTCACATTTAGGTTTTTAATCCATTTTGAATTTATTTTTGTATATAGTGTTAAAGGGGTTCAATTTCATTCTTTTTGCATATTGCTGTCCAGTTTTCACAACTTTGTTGAAGAAAGTGTCTTTTTTCCATTGGATATTTCCCTGCTTTGTCAAAGATTAATTGACCATATAGTTGTAGATTAATCTTTGGGTTTTCTACTCTGTTCCATTGATCTATGTGTCCGTTTCTGTGCCCATCCTGTCTTGATTACTACAGCTTTGTAAGATAACTTGAAGTCTAGAATTGTGATGCCTCCAGCTTTGCTTTCCTTTTTCAAGGTTGCTTTGGCTATTTGGGGTCTTTTGTGGTTTCATACAAATTTGAGGGTTGTTTGTTCTATGAAAAATGCTGTTAGTATTTTCTTTTTTTTTTCTTTCTTTTTCTTTTTCTTTTTCTTTTTTTTTTTACTGTTGTTAGTATTTTCTAGGGATTGCATTAAATGTGTAAATTGTTTTGGGCAGCATAGACATTTTAACAATATTCATTTTTCTGATCCATGAACATGGAATGTTTTCCCATTTCTTTGTTTCATCTTCATTTTCTTTCATCAGTGTTTTCTAGTTTTCAGAGTATAGGTCCTTTACCTCTTTGGTTAGGTTTACTCTTAAGTGTATTATGGTTTCTGGTGCAATTGTAAATGGGATTAATTCCTTGACTTCTCTTTCAGCTGCTTCCTTATTGGTGTATAGAAATGCAACAGATTTCTGTCTGTTGATTTTTGTATACTGTGACTCTACTCAATTCATGTATCACTTCTAACAATTTTTTGGTGGAGTCCTCTGAGTTTTCTATATCGAGTATCATGTCATCTGCAAATAGTGATAGTTTTACTTCTTCCTTGCCAATTTCGATGCCTTTTATTTCTTTTTTCTTGTCTGACTGCTATGGCTAGGATTTCCAATATGGCAATGTTGTATTTCTTTTATTTTTTTTTAAGATTTTATTTATTTTATTTGAGAGAAAGAGAGAACGAAAGTACATGTTTGAGTCGGGTAAGGGGAGGGGGAAGAGAAAATCTCAAGCAGACTCCATGTGGAGCTTGGAGCATGGAGCCTGACACAGGGCTCTACCTCATGACTCTGAGATCATGACCTGAGTCAAAACCAAGAGGTAGAAGCTTAACCAACTGAACTATCCAGGTGCCCCAATGTTGTATTTCTTAACTTGAATTATAAATATCTAGGCAGTAGTCTTATTATTTTTATTTAAGCTATACATGCATGTTTTAGAAGTTATTCAATATATATTGGTCTCATTATTTAAGCTTATATATACATATATGTTATCCAATATATACATATTTTCTGCAACAAAAGAAAAAATAGGAATTCAGCTTCTAATCCAAGAAATTTAAAAAAGCTTTAGTCATCTAAAGATGTAACTGACAAGAATTCAACAGAAAAAAGTGAATGTTTCCCAGAAGACACTATAACCTTGATAATAAACACTAATAAGGACATTATAAAACAGGAAAATTAGTCTAATCTCATTCATGAACATAGATGCAAATGATACAAATAAATATAACTTTAGTACAAAAAAATCCAATAGTATAGAGAAAAGATAATATATCATGAACAAGTTGGATTTATCCCAGGTATACAAGGATATTTTGATGTTAACATTAGAAAATATAAATACAATTTGGCCAATTAAAAGGGAAAAAAACATTTGGCAAAATCTAACATCCATTTATGATTTTAAAGAAACTAAGAAAACTAGGAACAAAGTGGAATGATTTACGTAGCCTGGTATAGCTTATCTATATTTAAAAAACCCTATATAAGTAAATGCTCTTAACTATTAAATGCTAGAAGTGTTGCCTTTAAAGATCATGAACAAAACAAGGATGTCCATCCTTGCCATTTATATTAGACACTGACTGGAACTTCTAGCTAGCATAGTAAGACAAGAAAGCAAAATTAAAGAGTTAAGTACTGGAGATAAAAAAAATAGTTATTTGTAGGTATGATTGTTTAAATAAATTCTCTCAAATGATACTATAGATAAATCATTATAAATATGAAAGTTTAGTCAAAGAGGAAATTCTAGAAGATAAGGCCAGCAGGGATAATTTTAAAATCTTCTCAAATCTTTATGTAAAAACATTCAGAGTAGCTCAATAGCAAACCCAAGAACATATGGGCAACATTTACAACACAATCATATGACAAGGCATCTCTATGAACCCCAAAACATATACATAAGACCTTCAAGGTATTGGTGTACATATGTCAAAAAGCAACAGGTATAAACGGGGCATATGGTGGCACCTGGATAGCTTAGTTAGTTGGGCATCCAACTCTTGATTTCAGCTCTGGTCATGATCTCAGGGTCCTGAGATTGTGCCCCTCATGGAGCTCTGCACTCAGCAAGGAGTCTGCTTGGGTTTCTCTCCCTTTGTCAGTCCCCCAGCTTGCACTCTCTAAATAAATAACGAAATCTTAAAATAAATGGAAGGAGGAGCATCTGATGGACCTGAAAATAAGAAAACCCCAAAATAGCCAACAGGTAGTCATGGGAAATTACAGCAGGCCAATTTGAGAAAAGCAGTTGAAACTGGGAGCATTTTGCTTTTTCCAATAGCAAAGTGAGAACAGAGGATTCATGGTAAACATTAAAAGGACTGGAGCAGTCTAACCACTGTGAATACTCAAAACTGACCAACCAGGTCTCTAGTCCAGGGCATGGCCCCAGAAAATCTTAGAAAGCAACTCATTTTTTAACACCAAATGAAAACATCAATAGTGGGAGCTCTGTGAAACTCAATAAGCTTTCTAAACCAAATCTCCTATAAAAAAATTTCAGGAAAATTAATTCCATATAAAATTGAGTAACAGAAAACTACCAGTGCCAAATTCCAAAGTAGTTATAAGAACGAGAAAATAAGGAACAGAGTAACAACCCTAGACTTTGAAAGCATGAAAGAAAAATACATGTGAGTCAGTGAGCACAGACAGGAGCAAGACGATTCACTGGGACCCATTTTGCTAGGAAGAGGCAGATCAGCTGGTGAAGCTAGAGAAATTAGAGCAGTGGCTGTCACTGTCACTATGAGCTATATAAGTTGAGGTTCTGCAGCTGGAGACACTCTGTTTAAATGCTGAAGCAATTACAAGGATCCAGTTGTAAACTATTAGGTAAGACATTAAGGAAATTAGCAATTTCCAGGTTTTTTTTAAAGATTTTATTTATTTATTCATGAGAGATGAGAGAGAGAGAGAGAGAGAGAGAGAGAGAGAGAGAGAGGCAAAGACACAGGCAGAGGGAGAAGCAGGGTTCCGTGCAGGGAACCTGATGCAGGACTCGATCCCGGGGTCTCCAGGATCACACCCTGGGCTGAAGGCGGCGCTAAACCACTGAGCCACCCAGGCTGCCCCAGCAATTTCCAGTTTAAGATGGTGGTGAGGAGGCTCCTGAACTCACCTCCTCCCATGTATTGCACTGTACCTACAGTTATACAAAGAGCAATTCTCTCTGAAAAAAGAAATAAGCTGAGCAACTCCTACACATCGTGCAAATAAGAAATGACTCACATCCATGGGAAAGGATGAGGCACATACCATAAGCCCCACCCCTGGCACAGTGTCATACAATTGGGACAGAACTCCCAACTCCCAACTCCCAGGATCCCCCTGAGGAGAAAAAGGGTTGGACAACACATATAGCATCCCAACTTTCAAGACTCCCATCTGAGGGACAGGCCCCCAAAGCTCCTATTTCTGAAAGCGTGTGACCACAAGACCCATAAGGCTACAGAAAAAAAAAGTTTCAGGTTTGCTAGGACTTACTATGCTGTCCGCTCAGGGCTCAGCACAGAAGGAGTGGCACAAAAATAAGCTCATCTCCCTGTTATTTCCCAAAAGATGCCTACTGCATTCTTTAAAAGCTGCTACCTGGAGTTGACTGAAATCCTTCTTGAGATCTCTGGAAGTCAGCAGATGCTATCTCCTTCTCCTTCTAGACCGATCCAAACCATCAGTATCTCCCTGGAAGGAGCTTATACAGACATCTGGCACCCCAGACTTTGTGGCTGTTGCCAAAGAGATGGGCCCCTGGATTGTTTGGCTGCCATAGCCAATAGGGCTTGCATTCACCAGTCCCACAGAACTTCAGCACACAAAGAAGCAGTTCCTAACAGGTCCAGGAATGACTTCCACTCCAGTGGCTATATCCACAGGCCTAGCACAAAGGGAGCAAACAAGAAAGCTCATCTTTTAGTTTCTCCATGGAAGGGCTCTAGTTACATATTTGCCCAACAGCTGTCTGGGGTTCAGCTGCTGGTCAGCCTTAATCTAGAGGCTGACTGAGATTCTCCTCTTTGAGATACTGACAAGTCTTGAAACACTGAACAACTGGAAGCTGCTAAGAAAAAAAGAAATCAGCCTGGACAATCACAAAGGTTTGAGAGACACCCAAGAGCTTGGGCTGGGTTCATTGATGAGGTTCATTTCCTATATGAGACCACTCCATCAAGACTACGAAACGTGGCAGTTTTATCTAATGGTCAGAAACCAACACAGAGAGTCAGGATAAATGAAGAGGATAACAAGAACAGAATAGCAAGATAAAACTTCAGAACGTAAGTTTCAAAGAAATAAATAAGAAAAAACAGACCTTAATAAAATCTGATTTACCTGATATAAAATTCAAAATAGTGATCATAAAGATGCTCAGAGGTCAGGAGAAAAATTCATAAACAGAACGAGAATTGCAACAAAGAGATATAAAATATAGGAAAGTACCAAACAGAAATCATAGAGCTAAAGAACAAAATAACTGAAAAATTCAATAGAAGGATTCAAGAGCACTAGATGTAGAAGAAAGGATTGGCAAACTCAAAGACAAGGCAAAGGAATTTATTCAATCAGAAGAGCAAAAAAAAAAAAAAAAAGAATGAAAAAAAGTAAAGATAGCTTAAAGGATTTATTTATAGGACACAACAAAGTGTACCACCATATGTATTACAGGGGCACTAGACACTGACTTTTCCTTTTTTTTCTTTTTAAGATTTTATTTGTTTATTCATGAGAGACAGAGAGAGAGGCAGAGACACAGGCAGAGGGAGAAGCAGGCTCCATGCAGGGAGCCAGAGACATGGGACTCGATCCCGGGACTCCAGGATCATGCCCTGGGTCAAAGGCAGGCACTAAACCACTGAGCCACCCAGGATCCCCAACACTGACTTTTCCAAACAAATACCTAAAGCCCATGTCCCAAAAGAAAAAATTAACGTACCACTAACACATAAATAAGATGAAGATTTTCTTTTTTCTTTTTCTTTTTTTTTTTTTTTTTACCTTTCCCGAGGTTGTTGCTGAAGTTTTTCAAGTCGTACTACAGGTGGCTGGTTGGATTGGGACACTGCAGGTGGCATCCCAACGGTAACATTCAGGTCTGAGGATAGGAATGCTGGATATTCTATTGGTTGTGGTGTAATAACATTTCTGCCAAATGGTTATAATGTTAAATATTGCAATTACACAAAAGCACACTTAAAATCATTCTCTCTTGTACACTGTAGCTCATCTATCTACCTTGAACCATCAGAAGGTAGAGCTAGGAAAAAAGACAAAGGTCAGACATCCTGACAGAAGTACTCTCTTGAACATTCTTACTATAAGATGGGCAGCAGGGATGAGAAAGGAGATAAGGACCTGAAGTTCTAATGAGAAGTAGAAAGTGTTTGAGCCCAGACCTCTCTCCCAATCTCTAGATCCAAATCTCTATTTTGCAGCTTAGTCAAGTGAAATTGATCATCACAAGTCCACCCACCCCTTACCAACCTGGCACCCTTAAGCCTATCTTTAAAACATAATTAATCTCCAAATGAGAACAATAACACATCATAATTCCACTTAACATGATACAACTATCCTGCATACAACCAAAAATTCACTAACCTCTTCCCCAAAAAAGAATATAAAGTCTTTGGGTGATGTTTACTTTTCTTAATATCCTGAAACTTAAATAGTATGATCTAAATTTAACAGTACTTAAGTGTTACAGTATAAAGTCAATATAGCTAATGTTACATGATAAGGGGATATGAGAGAAGAAAATATATTTGCTATGTAAATATATTTTTCAGGTCACTTGATAAATGGGCCAGAGTAGTACACCCAAATAATAAATCCAAAAAAGCCCACCAGGCATTATGCTTTTGTTTTGGTTCTAGGAGGGGCCAGATACAACTACTTATCCTCCACCTTAGCAGGTGCGGGACCACTGGATCCTAAAAATTTCAATGAAGACTACTAAATTTTTGTCAGAATTCTTCCCACCCTCTGATATGCAAATATCTTATCAGAAGTCTAGATTAGTTGCTATTTTCTATTTACCAGGTCCAATCAGCATAACGGTTATCACTGTAATGGACCTGTGTAATATCTTGTATTAGGGAAAGGCAATCAAGATACCTGTGAACTATGGGACACCTGAGTGGCTCAGTCAGTTAAGCAACTGACTCTTGGTTTCAGCTCAGATCATGATCTCAGGGATGTGGGACCAAGCCCTGTGTCAGGCTCTGTGCTCAGTGTGGGGACTGACTGCTTTGGACGTTTTCTCTCCCTCTCCCTCTGCTCCTCCCCATGCTCTCTCTTTAAAATGAATAAATCTTGTTTAAAAAATTCCTGTGAACTGAATTAATGACATAGGCTGGAGAAGTTAATATACCTGAGGTAGGACAGTGAAGGTATATTGCTTGGCCTTACCAGATCAAAGAAACTACTTCTGATGGTCTTTATATGAGCAAAATAGCATTTGCCAGATCAACAGTTGCATACCAGGTACCAGGGGAGGTGTTAATTTGCTCAAGCAATGAAACCACATCTAGTACAGCGGCTGCAAGTGGAATCACAGCCTGGTTAACCTTACAACAACCTACTATCATTCTCCAAGACATTTTATGCATAGGCCAAAATAAGTGAGCTAAATGGGGATGTGATGGGAATCACCACCCCTGCGTCTTTCAAGTCCTTGATAAAGGCACTAATCTCTGCAATCCCTCCATGAATGTGGTATTGCTTTTGGCTTAACTATTTTCTTAGATAGAGGTAGCTCTCTAGTGGCTTCCATTTGGACTTTCCCACCATAATATCCCTCAGTCCACAAGACAGGAAACCAATGTAGGGATTCACCAACTGCTAAGTTTGTCGATTCCAAATATGCAATCTGGAACTGGGGAAATAATCACAGGATGGGTTTAAAACTCCATTAATCACCTGTCCTCTGTAAGTCCCTAGTCTGACAGGTGGACAATGGTGCCATTTGGATCTTCTGGAACTAGGGTCAGTATAGAGCAAGAGTCCAGTAGTCTTTGAAAGGTCTGATTATTTCCTTTTCCCTAATGCAGTTACTCTGGTAAAAGCCTCTCCCTCCCTTCTGGGAAAGCTGGGAGAAAGATTAACATTATAAATTTTTGTCAGTTAACCAGAATCTCTAAGGGGACCAAGCCTCCCCTTCACTTGAAGGCTTTTGGGTCTGCAAACTGGCTCAAATCTGGGATTTGACTGAGGACCGATAGTACATTTTTTACTCAGGTGAGACTTTTATTCACTTGATATAGAACTTCTCTGCTTATACAAATTAAGTAAGAATTTAGTAGGCTCCCTATACATTTTATTTCTAGGAACTAGAAATGATCAACTAGCCAATGTCAGAGGTCTGTGTGAGTCAAACTATTCTGATTACTGCTTTGACTCTACTGTCCATTGCAATAACCACGCCATCTTGCCTTAGGTGGTTGTGGGCCATCACTTGGCCCTGCCACTTCAGGACGCTATATTCCCATTGCATTTAGGTTTCCCAGTTCAGTGACCACAGCTCCCACTGTAAGGTCTGCCTAACAGAGAAGAGCAATCACATAGCTCTTCAGGGGGGGCTCCCCTCACAAATTTACTTCTCACAGTCATGGTGAAAGGTGTATCTTCTGGAACCTCTCAGGGTGAGTGAGTAAGTCTTAAAAAGAAATCTATACCAACATCACCATCTCTCTAACCCTTTGAATATCTTCCTTCTACATTAAACCAAGGCAGGTTTGGCATTTCCAATTCACCCATGTGGGCATCTTTTGGTTCATGTTTCTGCAACCAAACAACCAAATCCAGTCTTTTCTAACCCCTTTATCTAAAACATTAAATGCAGAATCTCTGCTTAGTGAGTCCATTTCAATAAATTTGCTGTGACCCAACTTTTATGTTCCTTTCACCATTATCCCACACGCTATGTCCCACAGTTCTTTATGTTTACCTCTAGGAGGATTCTTATCTCATTTGTATTATAATAATTTCTTTTCACAAGTTACCTTTGCACTAAACCATGAGCTACCAGAGGGCAGGGACCAGGTCTTACTTATTTTACTATCTGCAATGGCTTGGGGGTATAGTAGATATTTAATTAATGCTTATTGAATCAATCAGTGAATAAAGAAATAATGATTGATAAACATTCAAATTTTACTATTTCAACAAATGACCAGTATCAAGTGAACAAAATTTATCTTTAATGATAATACCCAGTATTGGTGAGAATCTAGGACAATAAGCATTTCAGAATATAAATTCCCATCCTATACCCAATTCCCTCAATTCCATTCTCTCTATTTCTTATTCTTGGATAGCACCATAGATTAAATTTCCATCTCAGGTGCTCATTTCTCTTTAATCTATTTTTATTGTTGAAATTTTAAGAGCAGTTGACATATTTTAAGTTACTTTTGGTTTGCTAATGACATTTTTGTTTTTTGAGTTTTTTAAAGACTTTATTTATTCATGAGAGACACAGAGAGAGAGAGAGAGAGAGAGGCAGAGACACAGGCAGAGGGAGAAGCAGGCCCCATGCAGGGAGCCTGATGTGGGACCCGATCCCAGGACTCCAGGATCCCTGGGCCGAAGGCAGGCGCTAAACCACTGAGCCACCTAGGGATCCCTGCTAATGATATTTTTTAACATGAACTTTTTACTAAAGATTTAGAAGTAACCATTAGAATGTGTGGAATGGAGGTAACCCTACTATACTGTAAGGAAAACTGACAATTAATAAACTCTTTGATCTTATAAATTCCTCACCTCCTTCTAGAAAAGGGTACCTCACTAGCCAACTTTCCTTATTATCTTAACCCTGCCTTCCCTCCTTCAGCCATGAAGATGACACTCTCTTTTATCTCATCTCGAGGCCTCTTCACCTCCTTTCTCCAAGGAACCCAAGATTTCTCCCACCTTAGTAAGCAAAAACAATTCATTGCTCTCTTTACCTTGGAGTCTAGCCCATTCTGGCTATGTCTTAAGACAATCAAAATGGCGGGATGCCTGGGTAGCTCAGCAGTTAAGTGCCTGCCTCTGGCCCAGGGTGTGATCCTGAAGTCCCAGGATCGAGTCCCAGGATCAAGTCCCAGGATCAAATCCCAGGATCAAGTCCCAGGATCGGGCTCCCTGCATGGAGTTTGCTTCTCCCTCTGTGTCTCTGCCTCTCTCTCTTTCTGTCTCTCATGATTAAATAAATAAAATCTTAAAAAAAAAAAAAAAAAAAGGCGGGGATCCCTGGGTGGCGCAGCGGTTTGGTGCCTGCCTTTGGCCCAGGGCTCAATCCTGGCGACCCAGGATCGAGTCCCACGTCGGGCTCCCGATGCATGGAGCCTGCTTCTCTCTCTGCCTCTCTCTCTCTCTCTCTCTCTCTCTCTGTGACTATCATAAATTAAAAAAAAAATTTAAAAAAAAGGCAATCAAAATGGTCCATCAAATGGATTAAACGTTTTAATGCTACATAATCTGATTGTGTAAATAAGACTTCAAACACTTACATCACAGGATCTATTCTCTCTGGAGGTGGTGCAATATTCATAAACATGGATGGCTCAATAATTTTCTGAAGAGGTTTTAACTGAAGAAAATGGTAAGCGTATTTTAACACTGCTTAGTTACAATTATAGTTCACTCTAATACTACTATCCTCCGGGACTACAGAATAGGCCTTAAATACGTATAAAAAGAAATGGAACTAAGAGAGGAAGAAAGAACTACCATTTATTGACACTAGGTATCTGCCAAGAACCTTGAATCTGTAATATTATTTTTAATCCTATGATGTAGGTTTATGTAGGTAATCCTACATAATAATCCTATGATGTAGGTAACTGTGTCCATTTTACAAAAAATGCTGAGGATCAGTAATTTGTTCAAGGTTACCCAATACACACCAGAGCCAGGATCTGAA
Source organism: Nyctereutes procyonoides (assembly GCF_905146905.1). Taxonomy (NCBI): domain Eukaryota; kingdom Metazoa; phylum Chordata; class Mammalia; order Carnivora; family Canidae; genus Nyctereutes; species Nyctereutes procyonoides. Next base: position 10,668,296 of record NW_026575132.1, read on the forward strand.
TGCAGCTTTATCTGCCCCCAGTGTTGTACTCTTTTTACATTATCAAGACAGGTGAGTAGGGGTCTATATTACTGAAAAGTTCATAGACATAGGGATCACTGGGTACCTCAGCGGTTTAGCGCCTGCCTTTGGCCCAGGGCGTGATCTTGGAGTCCTGGGATCAAGTCCCACATCAGGCTCCCTGCATGGAGCCTGCTTCTCCCTCTGCCTGTGTCTCTGCCTCTCTCTCTCTGTCTCTCTCATGAATAAATAAATTAAAAAAAAAGTTCATAGACATAAAATCAAAATCAATATTTTTTATTATATTTCTCACTCTTTTCCACACAATATGTTTCTTGTTTTCAGTAGAATCTACCTACGTATAACAAAACTTGCCTAGTTTTATCTGAAAAGGAGATATCTCCCCAAAAATGTGATTATTACATGTTTTACTTATATTCAGACACAAAACCTACCTCTGAAGTTGGTGCTTATAAACTATGTCATGAAAGGGACTAATCAGTTACAGTCCCTACAAGGCCCAATTCATAAGAAAATAAATAGGCAGAAGGAATAGAAAGAAAAATCAAAGAAGGAAAAAAGATTGTGCCTAGTGGCTTTATTCTGTGTATTACTTAGTTCTGATTCGAAATGCATTAAAAATCATTATGATGTACCACAGGCAAAATTTTAGAATAACATTTTACCTGGGGTTACTTAGGAAACATAATGGCAGACTGTTTAATAAGAGTAATATACCCACTCTCAATTCCTAATAAAAAAGACAACCAAGACTATAAAAAATAGCAAAAAAAATGAAATGAAAAATTATATGCAAAATATAGGGATCATATCCCGTGTATAACAGCAGCACTGATGGGACTGGATTTATAAATGGTCCAAAGTTGTAATAATACCCAGGGATATGAAGAGTTCTTTCAAACACTTGGTGAGAATATATGTTGCTACAATATTTCTAAACCAATTCCCTGACAAGGTCATTGTTTTGGACAATAATTTCCATTCTAGAAATCTAGCCTAAGGACATAATAAAAGGACAGGACATAGGTTAATGTACAAAAATTTTCATTGGAACATGAGTATATGTAATGAATTTAAAGGGGCAGGACAAAGCTAGGAAGATAACTTCTTTGAACATATTACTCTCGATAAATCAAGGAGTGCTCAAATAATAACAGACATTGAAATAACCATGGGGGGTGGGGGAGTGGGGAAGGAGTATATACGATCAGAGTAAAACATTATATGTGAGTATAATAAATGACTCCATTTTTAAAAAGCATTTTTAGATATAAAAACCTGCACTAAAAAAATAAATAAATAAATAAAATAAAAAAAATTAAAACCTGCACTTGGGGACGCCTGGGTGGCTCAGCGGTTAAGCATCTGCCTTTGGCCCAGGGCATAATCCTGGAGTCCTGGGATCAAGTCCCACATCAGGCTCCCTGCATGGAGCCTGCTTCTCCCTCTGCCTCTGTGTCTCTAATGAATAAATAAAATCTTTAAAAAAAAACAAAACCCTGCACTTCTTATACAGTTGAAATAATTTTGTTTTCAAATGAACACACAAAAGCAAATTTTCTGGGCAGCCCCCGTGGCTCAGCAGTTTACTGTCACCTTTAGCCCAGAGTGTGATCCTGGAGTCCTAGAATCGAGTCCCACGTCAGGCTCCCTACATGCAGCCTGCTTCTCCCTCTGCCTATGTCTCTGCCTCTCTCTGTGTGTGTCTCTCATAAATAAGTAAATAAATAAATCTTAAAAAAAAAGCAAGTTTTCTGATAATGGCATTTTGAATAAAATATTATTTTAAATGCATATGCAAATAAAAATGATGGTTTCATTTTTTTCCTTAGGCTGGAGAAAAACAGCATTCCTTTAAAAATATTTGTTTTAAAAAAAATACGTATTTAGGGGTCCCTGGGTAGCTCAGTAGTTGAGCGTCTGCCTTTGGCTTAGGGTGTGATCCTGGAGTCCTGGGATGGAGTCCCACATTGGGCTCCCTGTGTGGAACCTGCTTCTCCCTCTGCCTGTGTCTTTGCCTCTGTGTGTGTCTCCCTCATGAATAAATAAATAAATAATTTTAAAAATATATGTATTTTTGAAAATTTATCAAACTGGAAAGAAGAGAGGCTCAGATTTGACTGAAGAGTTATAGAATAATTTTTAAAAGAGGAACTAACCTGATGTGAAAATCCATAACCAAAGTTTCCATAGGAGAACATAAATTCCACCTCCACCCTACAGATAAACTAAACACATGGCAAATTTATTTTATTGGTTTATCAGAAATATATTCTAATGAAAAAGGGGTAGCAAGTAATATTTTTACTTCACAAATCTCTCAGAAAAACTAAAGCACAAATCTCCTGATTGAAAAAATAAGCCACACAAGGAACTCCTATAGAAGAATCTATGGAGTTCCTGAAATGTTAAAAACTTTGCTAAAAAGTATTATATGATTATAATATAGGAAATATCAACTTATAATTAGTAGGGTTACCCTGAGATACACACACACATATATGTATATGTATATATATACACATATATATGTATATATATATATATACACACACACACACACAGATACATATACATGTGTATGTTTTTAAAGTATTTACTCACATTTCCCCCATCTCCACTTCCAGATAACACTTTTATTTAGACAAGTGATTTCATCTTTCTGAATCCCAGCTTGCTCAAATGTGAAATGAAGGAGGGTGTCAGAGGTTATGATCTCAAATGTCCATCATTCTTTTTGATAAAGCTCCTTGTCCCTGTTCTGGCTATTGATGACAGAGGTCTCTCTGAATAGAATATTAATCAAAACAATAATTTTAAGTATTTAAAAAGAAATTCAAGCAAGAACTGTAAAAACACCCTTTAGAAACTCTTTTTCTCTAGGACACATAATCAAAGAAGCAATTAGGACATTTTAGTCTCTTAGTCAATGATTTCAATTTTCCTGTTCATCAGTTAGCAGTAAGGTAGCAGCATTAAAAAAAAAAAAGTGGAGATGAAGACTGTGTGAGTAAATATTGTTCTTTCTATTTAATACATTTCCATTAATTCAAACAGTGACTGGTAGAGTAACAGGAGAATAAAAACATTAACAGAAGTTAAAACAGTATCAGAGTAAAGCTGTAAGAAATGTTATGTGCATGTACAAAACTTTGGAAATTTCACTAAAATTCTTACTGTGTTTTTATTCAACATGTGAAATTCTTCAATAAAACGCCCTTTCTGGGAAAGAGTAAAAAAGAGTAAAATTCTCAAATAGAGAGTCACTCATGAAGCCATACAGATGATAACCTTAACCATCTCATAAATTTTGAAAAATCAGGTAATGATTTTTAATGCATGTGTTAACTTAGTAGCTAAAATACATTTGGAAGAAAATAAAAATTCCAGGTTGCACCAAAAACAAGTTATTGTTTACATTTATAATTTAGACAAAAATGGTTGTGCTGATTATAGTTCCCCTTTCTTCGAGTCTTAAAGGAACTGCCATGCCTGTACTCCTTTAGTTGGATTTAACATAAATGTGCACAAAGAGTGGACTCATGACAGAACTGAGTGCCTCTCTTGTCCCCCAGGAACTGTTGGGATCTTTTTCACCAGGTAAACCTTAGATATCCTTGGTCATCACATCACCTCTGGTCATGTCTACTGTGCTAGCAGTCCTCCCATCTAATCCACCATCCCATGGTTCCCTTTCTTCCCAACATTTTCCACTGCAGTTCATGGAATCTCTCCCTATTCCATGGTTAACAAACAGCCTTACACCTTTAACTGCTCTACCAGACATTGCCTCTTTGCTTTACCTAAGCCTTGGCTCACCACTAAAGATGCTACTTCCCTCACAGGCTCCTCAAGGAAAGGCCCACCTACTTCAAGGCCAGGAAGTAAGGAGCAACCTTCACACTCCCCTTCTATTGCTTCTAGGTTGTATTAGTTCACGTAGATATTAACAGTTTTCCATTTTTAAACTTCAGGCTGTCTGGTATGTTTCAGACTTTCTGGTCACTAGTTCTCCTTTAGTGAAAACGTCAGCACCTTGTTCACACATCCTCTCCACCCCCAAAACCTAGCAATCTGCAGAACCTATTTAACATTGGCCCTCTCAGTTTCTGGTGAAGTCATATAATAAAGGAAATAACAGCTGATGGTACAATGGCAGACATCACACACCTATCAGAATGGCTAAAGAATAAAATGGTGAGGACACCAAATGCTGATGAGGATGCTCAGAAACTGATCATTTATTTCTGGTGAAGATGTACAATGGCTTCACCACTCTGGAAAACAGCATTTCCTATAATGATTATACTTGCAACTATCTTACAAACCAGAAATTTATCTGAGAAATGAACACTTATGTCCACACAAAAACCTATACATGAACGTTTATAGCAACTTTAGTCAGAATGGCCCCAAACTGGAAACCCAGATGTCCTCTAACGGGCAGATGGCCAAACAAACCGTGGAACATTCACGCCCTGCAGTACTACTCAACAGCAAAAAAGAAATGAACTAGTAATACATGCAACTACCTAGATGACTTCCCAGAGAAGTACATTGAGTGAAAAAAAAAAAAAAACCACTAAAATGTTACATACTTTGTGATTCCATTTATATAATATCCTGGAAATGAATTACAGAAAGGAAGAATAGATTGGTGGTTGGCAAGGGTTAAAGGAGGGGGCAGAGGCAGGAGGGAAGGAGATGTAGCTATAAAAGGCAACAATCTGAGGAATCCTGGTAGAAGTGGCACATTCTCTAACTTGGTTGCAATACTGTACCCTGGTTTTGAAAGATGGTACCATCATGGAAAACTGAGTAAGGGATACAAAGGATCTCTCTGTATTATTTCTTTCAACTGCATGTGAAACTACAATTGTCTCAAAAATATTAAAAAAGCCATGCATCTATTTAAAGTGGGCCAAATGCATCCATGAGGCTTATTCTTCATTAGGCCTAGTTTATACAATTAGGGAAAGAGAGAGCAGGAGTAGGAGCAGAGGTGTGGAGAGAGCAGCAGACTCCACACTGAGCAGGAAGCCTGATGTGGGGCTCGATCGTAGGACCCTGAGATCATGACCTGAGAAGGCAGATGCTTAACTGACTGAGCCACCCAGGTGCCGTGAAACAATTCTTAGTGAAGGTAGAAGTGCCTACAGAAAGATACTGACAGGGATCCCTGGGTGGCACAGCGGTTTGGCGCCTGCCTTTGGCCGAGGGCGCGATCCTGGAGACCCGGGATCGAGCACCCCCCCCCCGCCCCCGGTGCATGGAGCCTGCTTCTCCCTCTGCCTGTGTCTCTGTCTATCATAAATAAATAAAAATTTAAAAAAAAGAAAAAGAAAAAAAAAGAAAGATACTGACAGATGTCACACACAGCATATCTTGAACACACCACACCTAAAATCATAAGGCTTTTTGGGGAAACCTATAAATAACCAAAATTGCTTCCCCTGACTACTCTGCTCATGAAATAATAATGGTCTCTTTGCCATATGACATAGCAATTCATCATACTATAGAGACTTTTTACAGATATGCAATGGAAGACAGTTTCAAGAAAATTCACTGCAAAACAATCCAAATACCCATCAACAAATTTAAAGGTTTATGTATTTGTTTTAGAAAGAGAGAGAACAAGTACACGAGCAGGGGGAAGGGATTCTCAAGCAGACTTCCTGCTGAGCCCAATGTGGGGCTTGATCCCATGAGCCTGAGATCATGACCTGAGGTAAATTAAAAGTCAGACACGTAAACCACTGAGCCATCCAGGCACTCCCTGACCTTAGCTTTTTAGAATCTAAGCTAGTATGTCCCACATTATGTATTCTTCTTATATCATCATGGTATTGTTTAACTTTTTCCCTATCTCCTAAATTCCTATGAACTGAAAGTTAGATCTAGACTCAGCTTGGTTAGATTTGGGGTAAACATTTTGATGAGAACAATTCCTAGGTAATGCTGTATACTTCATATTGTACTGACATGCACTGACATAGGATGCATACGATGTTAAATTATCCACAATTACCTAACTTCAAGCTAACTTCAAGCTCTTGGTTAAAGTGGTAACCAAAACTTCTGTTGTAAAGGCACCTTTTCCCCACTGCAACAATTAATGTGTAGACTGTTACAGTGGTGTCATGGAAATTTCTTGTTTCCCAATAACCTTTTATCTCATGCTTTAAGTAGCACTGCTAAGTCTTGACTGAACCAACCATCATTCGCTATAAAGGACTGCAAAAATAGTCAACCTGTAATTCTATCATTCTTTCTACACTAAGTGGCATTCTTCTGTTTTAAATTTCAAAATTCCATTTTTCTTCCCTGGCTCTTTTCTTCTTTTTTGAGATCAACAGGACTTATGGATTTTTCTTTATTCAGAATTTGTACTGATCTCTTTGATATTCAAATTATCCTGAAATTGGCCAACAGGAGACTCTTGCAATCTGTCTCTTCTGTCTTTTGACATAACTTCATAAGTCTTTGAAGGCCTCCTTGCTTTGCATCCTACAAATACTCCTTCAGATTGTTTATATTTGTTCACTATCAGTTCTCCTCCTTTGAGCTCAGGACAGTATGGCTGCTGGGAAGTGAGAGGGTAATCCGAGACAGGAGAAAGCAAGAGGGGAGGAATAATGAAATCTGTGTATAAACCCTGCCCCAAACTCTGGCTAACCTCTAAACAACACATGCACAGGGCAGACTGCAAGGAGCCCAGCTAAGAGTAAAAGAACTGAAATTTGGGCTGTCAACTAAGAGACAAGAGTTTATCGTTTGAGTCCTGTTTAAAAATATTCTAGAGAGATGCCTGGGTGGCTCAGCGGTTGAGCGTAGGCCTTCGCCTCAAGGTGTGATCCTGCAGTCTAGGGATCAAGCCCCACATTGGGCTTCCTGTAGGGAGCCCACTTCCTCCTCTGCCTATGTCACTGCCTCTCTCTGTCTCTGTCGCTGTGTCTCTCATGAATAAATAAATATTTTTTAAAATTCCAGAAAACATAATAAAACATGCTTATTAGTCTTTTAATTTGTATTTTCCCCCCACACACAATTGATTTTTAAAAATATGCTGTTCTAAGCCAACTTTAAAAAAAATATATAACCAGAGGAAGACATTGTTTCATAAGCATATGAGTTTGAAAGTAGAAAATAAACCAAAAGGAGTCTATCAGATACAGATAAATAACACCACCAACAACTGGATAACGTGATAGCAAGGTGGTAAAGATAATCTGAATACATACCTGAATTACTTCATAAAGGTGTACCTGAATACTCCCTAACAAGAGAGGGTATTTTTCTATTTTGTCATATTGCATTAGTTCCAAGAAAATATTATTCCGCACATCATCTTGACGCCTGGGAACCTTGAAACAAAATACATGCAAAAAGAATGATCACATTTGCAGTCTGAATTTCAGATATAATTTCTGAATAAATACACTACAGGTGTAAAACTATATTTTGTTATATACACCCTAATAAACCTAAATGGTTAGCTTTCACATATTATTAGCCTTATAACTTTTCAATCACATAGTCACAGATACCCTAACATCAGCAAAAATCAGGATCTTGTTTATGTATAACATCAATTACAGTCTTTTGAAACATTCTCTTTTTAACTCTACACAAAAGTTTAGTTTCCACATCCTACTGAAACTATAGTATAAAAGGTAATCCAGGGGATCCCTGGGTGGCTCAGCAGTTTAGCGCCTGCCTTTGGCCCAGGGCACGATCCTGGGGTCCCGGGATCGAGTCCCACGTCGGGCTCCCTGCGTGGAGCCTGCTTCTCCCTCTGCCTGTGTCTCTGCTTCTCTCTATCATGAACAAATAAAATCTTTAAAAAAAATAAAATAAAATAAAAAATAAAAGGTAATTCAATATCCAATTCAGATAATCTAGGTAACCCAAATAGCCAATATCAAAAGACAACCAACATCCTTTTCAGTCTCTGTTAAATAACTTATTGATAAAATGTATCCCAAAATATAATGTGTAATTTTATCATAGTTATATAATACTAGTTTAAAAAATCAAAGAGTTCTATAATGGTTAAAACAAACAAAAACAACTTTCTTTTCTCGCATGTTTAATCCTTTTTTCTGTATTTTATGATGTCTTGACATCCTAAAAAGCCTGGCCAGAGACAGACTTCCCCTCCCTGGGCTAGTCAATTCTTACAGATAGCAAAGGGTTTAGTGAGATGGAAGCACATCTTTCATATGCAAACCAATCCCAAATTATAGCCCTAACCACTTTCTTATCTAACTCTCACATGGAGCCAGTATTTCCCTGGCCCTAAATCATCCCGGGACCAGGAACCAAGTAACTAGGGACTCCCCTACAGCCTAAAGCCTGAGAGAATTATTCAAACTAGCCAATCTTAAATTTCTGTTCTGGGGATCCCTGGGTGGCGCAGCGGTTTGGCGCCTGCCTTTGGCCCAGGGCGCGATCCTGAAGACCCGGGATCGAATCCCACGTCGGGCTCCCGTGCACGGAGCCTGCTTCTCCCTCTGCCTGTGTCTCTGCCTCTCCCTCTCTCTCTGTGACTATCATAAATAAAAAAAAAAAAAAAAAAATTTCTGTTCTGCGGTGCTTTCTCAAGAAAACCCCAGTAAAGGCTTTAGTCTAGGGTCTCTCCACACTTCTGTCTTGTTTCCTGACCACCTGGACGCTTCTCCTGAAGCTCTATGTAGTGTAGTGTTTTCCTTTCCACCCTTCTATCAATGGCATGAGCCCCTCCATGTCATCATTCAGTCATACCTCTATAAAGTAAATCCTGGGCATGATTTTGCAAAATTTCACTCCTCAGAAACTATCTTTCAAGCTTTTAAAGGGATTTCTTTGGTTTTTTTGCCCTGAAACCATGTTTCTAAGTAACATGCTTATATTAAGTGATATTTTAGTTTTAGATACTATCAATTAACTGCTTATTGTGAGAGAAAAATATTAGCTCTCAACACCCTCCCCTACAATTTTCATAGTTCTCTTCCTTTCATCCCTCCAGTATATTTTATATATATATAAATTTTCATCCCTTCAGTATATTTTATATATATATATAAATTTTATATATATATAAATTTTCCTTTAACATGTTTTTCCTTTAACATGTTTTGCTTTTGTTTCCTTGTACAGTTTTCTATGTAGTTATTACTGAAACATTCCCAAATTTTCCATTAGAGTTCCATTAAAATTCTCCTCTTAATATGCTCAAACTAACAGCTATTTAAAAAAAGGAAAAAAGACTTTGATTATGCTAATAAAGATAAGCAACTTACTAATTTATACTATTCTCCAGCATTAATTTCAAGTTTTCCTTAAGTGGATATACACTCACAAATTCTTGAAAACTTGGCAAGCTCAGGAAAACTATTTGCAAAGTAAAACAAATAGTATAGATTGCCTTTAGCAAATCTATGCCTGATTTTTTGTGTCCTTTTTTTAAACTATGCTTAAAGAACTATCTTCAATACTCAAGACTTCAGCAAAAAGTTTTAAAGATTAAAACTGACGGTTAAAAAATATGGAGCACAGGGGAAATGTTTAGGATGTCACTAAAATTTAACTATTAGGACTAATGAATGGCCTAATCAATGAATCCCTATGGCTACATGAAATAGTGCTGCTCACTTTAAATAATGCAAACTCTGAGATACATTTAAGATTGTAAGAAGCTTAGCTATAAAGAGAAGCAAACTCTTAACACAGGAAGCTCTGATGTGAGAGGAAGTTGAACAGTACAGTCTGAAGCCAGACTGACTCCATTCCATTTACTGGTTCTAGGATCTTAAGAAAGTTATTTTACCTAACAGTACCTGTTTCCTCATCTGTAAAATGACGATTATAATAAAATAATATATATTGGGGGGGTGATTCTTATAAAGACTAAATAAGTTAATCCATGCACAAACAAGTAGAGTTTATATAAGAAGAAAGAAGAGAGAGAAATGAGGGGGAAATGAAAAAAAAAAAGAGAAAGTATGCTCTGGACTGAACATCGCATCCCCTCAAAATTCATATGTTGAAGCCTAAATCCCCAACATGATGGTATTTTTAGTTGTGGTGTTGGTGAGGTAATTAGGTCATGAGGGTAGAGCCCCCATGAGCTGGATTAGCCCCCGACAAGAAGAGACACAAGAAAGATGATCTCTCTTTGCTCTCTGCCATGTCACTAAATGATGAGAAGATGGCCATCAAGAAATTAGAAAGCAGGCTCTCACTAGACAGCGATGTGTCAGCACTCTGATCCTGAACTTCCTAGCCTCCAAAAAGGTGAGACATGAATGGCTACTGTTTAAGCCACCCCATCTATGGTAACTTGTTACAGCAGCACAAGCTAAGACAGAGTGTAAGAGGAGAAAAGCAATACAGAGAAAAATGTATGTTTGATGAACACTCAGAAACATAGTAAGATCTTAGGGAAGAAGATCACATCAAGATTATACATATGCCAGTAAGTTGTTTATTTTAAAAAAAAAAACACCAATATAGTCCATGGCATAGAAACAGAATACTGTAAAAATCAAATTAAAAGGTACTGCATTTGTTTCTTTCCAATCCCCCAAAAAGGAGATAATTAGTATGGATTATTTGAAACTGTAAAAATGCATTCTTATATCTAGAAGAGAACTTTAACATTACCTGTACAGAAAAATACTTTACGTCATCAAAATTAATTACAGCGTTCTTTTCATTGTTTTGGGATGGCAGGCTACACATTTTTGTACATTTCACAATGTTGTTAATAGAGATGCGAATGAACAAATTACTGTAATGTTGTAAAGCAACTGAAAATACACAGATATTGAGGAAGCAAATTTTGTTGTAATTGTATAGTAACAAGTTATAATATTACCCGTTAAACAATTCAGGCAAAATCAATCAAATAAATAAAGAAGGTAATCTTTTAAAATACTTTTAAAATAGTATTTTTGCCCATCAACGGTAGGCAAAATATAAGTAGGAAAATTAGGCTGATTATCCTTCAGATCACTTCTCATATCACCATCCTCACATTTCCATTATGATCTTCTGCAACTGTTTCTATATATTATAATTTTTTGAGAAAGAGAGAGGAGCAAGTAAGCAGCGGGGTGGGGAGGGCAGAAGGAGATAGAGAATCTTAAGCAGGCTCCATGCCCAGTGTGAATGACCCTGAGATCATGACCTGAGCTGAAATCAAGAGTCACATGCTTAACCTGAGTCACCTAGGAGCCCCTCTATGTATTATTTTTAAGGTGACTAAATATTTGCAATAAAAGTTAAAATTTTTTCTAAGCATAATTATGTAGAAATGCAAAACTTTGAAAATCACTTGAGAGTAATTTATTTTTAACATTAAGACAAAAAAATTTAAAGCAGTTTTCCATTATCTTACTCATTTCACTATATACTTCAGTATACTATACTGAATTATTGTTCATAGTACTCCATGCATTAAAACCATTTTGTCTTTATGATTTAACTAATTATCTTCAAAAATCTCTTTATGCAAAATTTTCCTCAATAATTCACTTTATATAAAAAAGAAATACCAAGACTTCACGACGACACTGGGTTTATGCCATGATATATCTAATTATGAGCAATCAGTTTATTAAAGGCACCAAGATAAATAAATCCTTTAAACAATGTTTAAGACTGCACAATTACTACTTTGAATAAAAAAAAAGGAAATAACTAGTATTATCATCTAAGATATGTATTTTTCCTTTTTTTGGTAAGATACATGTTTTTCCTTTATATGATGATTGAGATGGATTACAGATGGCTGAAAAACATTCATCAATTTGCACATCAAAAAGTGGAGTTTATTTTGCTCTGCTCTTGAATCTGGACTGGCCCTGGGAATACGTTAATGCAGTGGACATGACTAGGGCTGGGTCTAGGACAGGGTGAGAGAGACACCAGCCATGGTCCAAAATTTAAGGAGACACCAAAAACTTCAGTAAACAAAATAAATAATATTTTAATGTAGTATTTTTTAAAAATAAAAATGCAGAAAAAATATGATGGAAAGATAAGACCTTGGGACTGTATGGAAAGAAATTTCTAACCATTTCAGCTTTCCAGCTAAGTCTAGTCTTCTAGGCATCCTCACTAAAATACCAGACATGTAAATGACATCTCTTAGATATTCTAGCCCTTTTGAACTGTCAGATGACTGAATGCCTGCTGTGCTAATGTGAAGCAGAAGTGGCACTAATGAATGCACACAATGATTGATGATAAAATGGTGAAGGTTTTAAACCACTAAGTCTTGCAGCAATATATAACTGAAACACATATATGATCATGGTATGGTTCTGAAATCAAAGAAAGGATACTCTTAGGCGTGAAATGTCTGCAGTTCTTTACATGAATAGCAAGGCAGCCAACCTAAAACAATCAAAATAAAAACACAGCAAATGAGTTTTTAAGTTAACTTTTCTTCCATTTTATTCTACACCAAACTATATATTTTTAAAAGCTCCACTTTGCTAGATTTTCCTCATTAAAAATAGTTTCTCATTAAAAATATCTAGTTAATGGAAAACACCAGAAAACAGGAATACTGTTTTCTAAGAAAAATAGGCAGGATTTATTCAAAGTAAAACTAAAATGAACAAGAATACAATGAAAGAAAGAGAAAGAGAGAAAAGAAGGCAAGCATTATTAACTTAAATCCAACCATCACTCTTTGAATCATTGTTATTTTATGAGATGAGAACCGACAAAATGTAGCATCCCACATATAATAAGAAATATGCCTTGCTCCAGATAAGCTTTTTTATTCAGTATCCTAAAGCCACTCTATTCATTCAACAACCATTCACCCACTACAATGTGCCAAAGATTGTGAAATATTCATTTTCTCTTGTATAAAGTATTTCTAAATGTTAAATAAAATTATACTTTGTGTTTATGCATAAAGTAATATATAAAATGAATTCAGGAATACTTGAATACTGATATGCATTATCTGCCAAATATATTTAGCCATGTTTCGTCTTAAAAACCAAGTAAAAACAACAGCAATATGGTATTAAACACTGTAAACAAAATAAATGGCCAAATAGTATCTTTAAATATATGTAAATAATTTTAAAGATTTCGCTTTAAAAAAAAAAAAGACTTGGCTTTAAAATGATACAGAAACAGAAATTAGCATTCAGTATTTAATTTAAAAACTGTTATCTGAATCATAAAATCCTAAGAAGAAAGTACTGTGGTCTACTTCTCAAGGAAACTTAGATACGAAATGCTATGTTAGAAATTCTAAGTTTTGGGGATGCCTGGGTGGCCTCAGCGGTTAAGCGTCTGCCTTGGGCTCAGGGCGTGATCCTGCCTGGATCAAGTGACACATTGGGCTCCCTGCATGCAGCTTGCTTTTCCCTCTGCCTGTGTCTCTGTCTCTCTCTCTCTCTGTCTCTCTCATGAATAAATAAAATTTTAAAAAAAAATTCTAAGTTTTCAAATGCAAAGGGGTGTAATGCCAATGCCTATTACACAATCTAGGCAGGATTTTAAATAGTACTGCCATAGGTGATTCTATTAATCATTTTTATTTCTTAAAATTGGAGTTAAAGAGGATAAAACAGGGAAGTATAACTACAATTTTGTATTGCATAATGCGCCACATTAACATTCTGTCATAAATCACTGCCTGCCTGCCAAGTATTTTAACATGAAGCCATGGGCAACTACCTTTACTTTCCTTATATTTCATTAGCTCTTTATACTTTTGTATAATAGATCCATATAAAATAAAACAGAAAATTTTCTATTTAAATATAGAAAAATACTTAACACTCACAAATATAATGATGACCACTCACAGGCTATGGATAACAAATGTTGCCACAGATTCTGAGACCCATCTGTGGCCCAAAACAATAACCATGTCAAACCTTCACCAACCACCCCACCCCCAATATGCACTGAAAACAGGAAAGCAACCAGAAGAGTGTTCACAAAAGCATTTTATGCACCCAATTTTAAGACAGGCTTTTTCACATTTTTTCTAAAAAAGGGCTCTGACTGTCAGAAAGAGGAATAGTGGGTTGTGATGTAGCTATTGTTGCAGACACATGTACAAGCCTTGCCAAATACCTCAGAATAAATCCCAGAACTTTCAGAAAGTAATGTGACAAATCACATGCTATGAGGAGCTATCATATGCCAAACATCTGTCAAAAACTTCCAGGTGACTTTTAAGAGCAGGTTAATAATGTCTAGCAATATATAACTCAACTAAGGATATTGCAAACTATGAAGTCAGGAGGTGTGAATGAAATCAAAGTATCAGTTCTGAAGGAATGTAGAAGTCATACTCAATAGTATGGATTATGGATTTCAGTATGTCAACATAATGGCATGCAGAATAGCTTACAGCCAAAAGTGATTTCAAGGAATCTTTTCTAAGTTTAGATTCAGGCAGTGACTTTGATTGTGTTATAGGAAAGTATTATATAATTATACAGATAAATGCACACTGTGCTCATTTTGTAAAAAAAAAAAAAAAAAGTAAAATTAATATACTCTTACTTTTCCCCCCAAAAAACGTGGTGTTAAAGTCATCATATATTTTTTAATCAAGAAAATGTATGGTATACGATAGGATCTAGAGAAGAGGGACAAGAGAAACTCTCTCACTGCATACCCATTAACTATTCCAATGACGTTCAGGAATAAAGATAACTGTAAAAGAATACCAAAACATTTGATAGTTCTAAATGTATCTTATGTTCTATAGTGCACACATACGAAAAAAAAAAAAAACAGATTTTTCTGATTCTCAGCCTACATTTTAGGTCCAACTGTGTGTTTGTGTGTATATGTATGATTCACAAGAATTTTGCTTTTGTTTCTGGGTTATTCTGGATGAGACGTGGAGTCAATTTTCAAATCATAGCTCAAAGGCTCCTAAATCTGACAATAAATGCAATCACTTCACCAGCACAACAAAAATACTTAATCTTAGGCATTCTCAGATTCCAGGTTAGCAGATCTTAGGTGGAAGCCAAGAATCAATGTTTTTGAAAAGTATTCTCAGTGATTCTGATGTAACTATAGTTTGGGAGTCCCTGTATAGAATTTTTTTTTTCTGTGAATCAAGATGTTTTCCATAATTTCAGTGATTATTAGAATGCTTTTTCTGACTCAATGAAAAAAATGAAAAATTCACAAATATGTTATCAGAGAGAACCATTTTCTACATGTTTTTTGATTATCAAATAATAAATATTAACTAGTCTTCACATAAAGAAATAATTTGTACAGATTTACAAAGGATTAGTCTCACATACCACACCCCCAAATGGTACCAAAGTTGGCACTTCAGGTGTTATTTCCAGTTCTTTACTTTCAGTCCCTTTCAGAGTTCTTCTCAGCATCTACGATGTAAACAAATTAATATAAGACTTTAGAAGGCAAAGAAGAAATAGATAAAAGTCAACTTCCACAAATATTTTAGGAGTATCTACTAAGTAACAATTATTCTAGGCAGTGGGATATTAATATGACCAGAAAACTCATCCCCACCCTCCGTAAGTTTATCAATAAGTTAGCAGAGAAACAAATAGAAACAAATAAATATAAAATCATCAAGGGAACCATAAGGGGAGAGAGAAGCACACGGTACTGTGAATAATGAGTTCTGCTTGCTAACTAAAAATGACCATCATTACTCCATTTTAGTCTTAATCTGATATAGACATTAAGGACTGTATCCCACAGATGGGCAGTGATCCTGCTTGCAAGTTATCCCAAGATTCATTCAGCTAATCAGCCATTGAAGGAAGTGGAACTGAATAATTTGGGATAGTAGGTACATGGCAATGGGGCAAGGGATAAATGGTGGTCAGTTTTTAGTTGTGTGATTTCCTCAGAGCAACTTCACTAACTGCTATTTGTGAGTTGGTATCTTTGTTCTTAAGGGCTCTGGTCACTACACATGATGGTTAGCTTTTAAAAATTACAAGACATTTTTAGTAAGAGAAAAAGTAAAGAGAAAAAAGGAAGGTGGAAGACAGAGGCAAGGGCAATAGGGAAAAAGCTATTACAAATCCAACTTGAAAAGAAGAATTGTTATTTATCCCCAACCTTTGCTAACTTGAATCAACATAGCTTTACCTATAAACATTAGCTTTCCAGAAATCTGTTGTTTTGGGTCTCCTCAAGAACCAACTGTTCTATTTTTGACATATAAAATACATCTTTAGTTATGCTGAAATTATTGCTTCAAAGTATGTAACAAACACTTTATCTGTACTGAAGAAATCTGTTGTATGTATCTTGGGTCATTTTGCTGTTGCTGCATCTGACTGGCCTAATGGGTTTTATATATATGATTTTTATATATTTGTATAATTTGTAGTTTAAGGTAACTGAGTGACAATTACTATATCATCACTAAAACATCAAATGTGGTAATCATATGCGTATTCAGTGTGCACCCTCAAGCTTGTTGATGTTATAACCTTATTATGGAAGTTTGCTCTGTGCATTTTAATAAATATAAAATAATTGGGGAAAAATCCTTTAGAACACTCATGTTCAATTTACTCTTGACTATGTGGCAAAAAATACTGCCTCCCCCCTCACATCATTACCTTTTTACTTTTCCTTCCTTATCTGAGCAGAGTTCTCAGTGGCAGCAACATAAGCAAAACAACTCTGCCTAAATTCTATTAGAATCTTGAACACAAGTTCTAAAGACTAATCTCATAAGGCCTACTTGTACCACGCAGAATTTCTGAACCTGCAGAGAATTTTTATTTCTGTTAATTCTACTATGCCTTTCATTTCTGTCACTTTTGGCCCCACTTTGAATAAAAGTCCCTTGTGGCACTTCTTTTAAAGGTCTGGATATTCACTTACATTATTCTGTAATTCTTCCCCATTCACCTTTTTTTTAACCTACTCTCCTCCATTCCAGTTTTATTTGAAAACTCACTAGCCTACACGCTTAACTTTTCCCAGTATATTCCTCCTTCCTAGTGCTAGCAGAAACCTCTGTGTCTTCACATTAATTAACATTTACTAACATGCTGGCACAACTGTATGCCTAGCATTGTGCTGGTTCCATCTTGAAGTGTTCTTGCCCTTAAGAAGTTCAGTCTGGTGTTGAAGATAGAGAGGTGGAAAAAAAAAACCCACTTACAGTTTCTCTATAAGAAAAACGATTGCTGGGGATCCCTGAGTGGCTCCAGCGGTTTAGTGCCTGCCTTCGGCCCAGGGAGTGATCCTGGAGACCCGGGATCAAGTCCTACAAAGGGCTCCCTGCATGGAGCCTGCTTGTCCCTCTGCCTGTGTCTCTGTTTCTCTCTCTCTGTATCTCTCATGAATAAATAAATAAAATCTTTAAAAAAAAAATAAAAGAAAAACGATTACTGAAAAAAAGATAATTTTATTTTTCCTTTTTCTTTACCCTACCCAGATTTCCTACATGGGAAAAGGAATAACTTATTTGATTGGTCAGACCTTCCCATTCATTGTGCAAAACTACAAGTTTCTGGATTTATTAACTCTGAAAAAAAATATTTTTTAAAGATTTTATTTATTTATTCATGAGAGACACAGAAAGAGAAAGGCAGAGACACAGGCAGAGGGAGAAGCAGGCTCCATGCAGGGAATCTGATGCGGGACTAATATATATGTATATATATATATTTTAAATATTTCCTAAATCATCTTTTCTCTGCCTAACTTGGGAGCAAAGACTCTTTTTCACCATCTGTGTTTCTGTCCCCATGGAACAAGGACACTCACAGCAAGGCCCAGGGATCATCTCTAGAGTAGTAGAAGAAAATATTAGAATAGAATTGATATTAACAATTTTCTTTAACAAATAATAAAGTACATACAACTAACTGTAAGCAGTAGACAAATATTCCAAGGATAACTGAATTTTATGCTCAGAGAGGTTATATCACTGCCTTCATAAGTTCTGGACATCGCATTTGCCAGGTAAATGGACTGACCAATCCACATTATCTTAAATACCATACTCAGCGTACTTTACAAATAGATAAGGACTGAGCATAAAAAATGTCATGGCAAAATATTATTAAAGTTGGCAAACAGGGGATCCCTGGGTGGCTCAGTGGTTTGGCGCCTGCCTTTGGCCCAGGGCACAGTCCTGGAGCTCCAGGATCGAGTCCCGTGTCGGGCTCCTGGCATGGAGCCTACCTCTCCCTCTGCCTGTGTCTCTGCCTCTCTCTCTCTCTATGTCTATCATAAATAAATAAAATCTTAAATAAAATTTTTTTTAAGTTGGCAAAGATATACCATGTACTTTGATCTTACAAAAAAAAGATAAATGCTCCAAATTTGCTAAACTGTGATGACAAATAGCAGTATGTAAACTAGAAAATATTTTTAAATGTATAGTTCTTAATCTGTCTTTTCGGAGTAAGGTAGTGACATTTTAGTGAGTGGGAAAATAACTCTTTTATATGAACTCATGTTAAGAACATTTTGAAAACTATTGCAAATATTTTTACCTAATGTTATTTTATGTGTGTGCAAATGTGCTGATCACACTACATACTCATGATATCACACTTTAAAAACTTAGAAACCATTTCCTACTTTGTTTTAAAAATCTCACAAAAGAAGGGTTTCAGCAGGTTAGGAAACCATTTTTCGTTTTTAATATAAAGAAATGTAATGCTTTCCAATACTTTGCCAGAACTATTACTCAGAAAAGATAATATTTTACTGATAAAATCTGGACTAAAAACTTTGCAAAGTAGAAGAGAAATTAAAAATGAATAATGTCATTTACCAAGTACAACCAAGATGCACCTATTCCATTTGAAATTTCAAATCTTTGAAAGTATCTTTTTCAAATACAATAGCATTAAAACCCTTATACTGAAATAACAAATTTGCCTTAGAATGAGACCTTCAAATCACTACATCACTAATATTAAAACCCTGCCTTTCAAATTAAATTAATATTAAAACCCTGCTTACTGAATTCTGTACCACTGATAAACATGGAAATCATTTTTAGAAATACTGCTTATCATTTTAAATTTTTTATATATTGTAGAATTTATATAATAAATTACAGTACTTTAATGTAATGTATAAATAAATATACAAACATTGGTGATAGATGTTCACATATTTTAATTGATAAGGCTGTGTAGTCTAAGCAATTTGGAGACTACTTCTACAGAGTTGCAACTAAATGACTATAAGCTATCTCACTTGCCCAAATCTGCCTTTCTGGAGGCTCTAAGCCCCAAGTTTCCATGCATATTCCCACCTAATCACAGTCTGCTTAGAATGAAGCATCTCAAAGAAAAAAAAAAAAAAGAATGAAGCATCTCATACATGCTGCCTTCAATTTGAGATGCAGGTAAGAAAGAGTTCCACAATAGTTTCCAGTTTAGACTCATTACCAGAAAGCCTTAGATAAAGCTGATACTTAGTTCCTCATTTGACTGTCCACTTTTTAGCAAATACTAATGGCTACAACCCTGGAGCAAAAGAGGAGCAAGAGGTAAGATTCCAGTACCATGCCTGATCCAGGATGTCTAAGAAGTATCTCATAAACATATGGCAAATGAGAGGAGTGGGGAGAGAGTGTTAGGGAAGGATCTAATGAAAAGGAAAAAAATTAAGAACTAGAGGGACAGAAGCCTAGACAAAATAAATATAAAAGTATAAAGGAAAAAGGCATAGTTTTACTACATTATAATATTTATATAATATATATAAGTATATTGTACTGAGATACATATACTTAGGTACAATAAGTATATATACTTACATATAAACTATAAATACTATTATATCATGTAATGTTTATATAATATATACTTACATATTTATGTTAATGTAAATATTGCATCACAACATACATATACAGATGGCTATCAAACAACATGAATTTGAACTGTGTGGGTTCATTTATACATGAGTTTTTTCCAACAAATATACACACAGTACTATAAATGTATTTTCATTTCCTTATGATTTTCTTAACATTTCCTTTCTTTAGATTACTTAATTTTAAGAATACAGTACATAATACATACACTTTACAAAATATGTGTTAATCAACTGTTTATGTCATCAGTAAAGCTTCCAGTCACTAGTACCCATTAGTAGTAAATTTTGGGGGGTATCAAAAGTTACATATGGATTTTCAATTGCATAGGGGTCAGTGTCCTTGATCCTCATATTGTTCAAGAATCACTCCAAATAATTCACCTCAATTTGAACTACAGATTCAGTGCAACCAAAATCAAAGTCCTAACAAGTTTTCCTACAGAAATTGATGAGCTTTTCCAAAAATTAGTATGGAAATGGAAAGACCAAGAATAGCCACCTTGGTCTTGGTCTTCAAGACCATCTTGAAGAAGAAAAATAAAATGAAGTATTTATATTTTTTTAAGATTTATTTTTTAAGATTTATTTTTTCATGAGAGACACAGAGAGAGAAAGGCAGAGACACAGACAAGGAGAAGCAGGCTCCATGCAGGTAGCCTGATGTGGGACTCGATCCCAGGATTCCAGGAACACACCCTGGGCCAAAGACAGGCGCTAAATCACTGAGCCACCCAGGGATCCCCACAAAATGAAGTATTTAAAAATTAAAGAAATATTAGCCTCATCAATCAGACAACAAAAAAAGGTAAAAGACATTCAAAGTGCTGAAGAAGAAGCCAAACTCTTACCCTTCACACATGACATGATACTTTATGTGGAAAACCCAAAAGACTCCACCTTAAAATTGCAAGAACTCATAAAGCAATTGGCCAACATGACAGGATATAAAATCAATGCACAGAAATCAGTTGCATTTCTACACACTAATAGTGAGACTGACGAAAGAGAAATTAAGGAATTGATCCCATTTACAATTGCACCAAAACCCATAAGATATCTAGGAAAAAACTTAACCAAACAGGTAAAGGATTTGTACTCTAAAAACTATAGAACATTTATGAAAGAAATTGAAGAAGACACAAAGGGAAGGAAAAACATTCCATGTGCATGGATTGGAAGAATAAATATTGTTAAAATGTCTATGCTGGGACACCTGGTGGCTCAGTGGTTCAGTGTCTGCCTTTTGGTTGGGTCATGATCCCGGGGTTCTGGGATCAAGTCCCACATTAGGCTCTCTACAGGAAACCTGCTTCTTCCTCTGCCTATGTCTCTGCCTCTCTCTGTGTGTCTCTCATGAATAAATAAAATCTTTGAAAAATTTAAAAAAAATAAAATGTCTATGCTACCTAGAGCAATCTACACATTCAATGCAATCCCTATGAAAATATCACCAGCATTTTTCACAGAGCTGAAACAAATAATCCTAAAATTTGTAAAGAAACAGAAACTACCCCAAATAGCCAGAGAAATGTTGAAAACAAAAGCTGGAGGCATCACAATTCTGGACTCCAAATCCGTAATCATCAAGACAGCATGTTACTGGCACAAAAACAGACACATAGATCAATGGAACAGAATAGAGAACCCAGACACGGACCATCAACTCAATGGTCAACTCATCTTTAACAAAGCAGTAAAGAATACTCAGTTGAAAAAAGACAATCTCTTCAATAAATGATGCTAGGAAAGTTGGACAGCCACATGGAGAAGAATGAAACTGGACCATTTCCTCACACCATACAAAAATAGACTCAAAATGGATGAAAGACCTAAATG
The DNA here is from genome assembly GCF_905146905.1 of Nyctereutes procyonoides. Taxonomy (NCBI): domain Eukaryota; kingdom Metazoa; phylum Chordata; class Mammalia; order Carnivora; family Canidae; genus Nyctereutes; species Nyctereutes procyonoides. Next base: position 10,689,986 of record NW_026575132.1, read on the forward strand.
TGAAACAGGAATCCAACAAAATCCTAGAGGAAAGCACAGGCAACAACCTCTTTGATCTCTGCTGCAGCAACTCCTTGTAAGACACATCTCCAGAGGCAAGGGAAACAAAACCAAAAATTATTCAGACTTCATCAGGATAAAACGCTTCTGTACAGCAAAGGAAACAGTCAACAAAACTAAAAGACAACCTACAGAATGGGAGATCTTTGCAAATGATATATCAGATAAAGGGTTAGTATCCAAAATCTATAAAGAGGGCAGCCCGGGTGGTGCAGTGGTTTAGTGCCGCGGGGTGTGATCCTTGGAGACCCGGGATCGAGTCCCACATGGGGTTCCCTGCATGGAGCCTGCTTCTCCCTCTGCCTGTGTCTCTGCCTCTCTCTCTCTCTCTCTCTGTGTGTCTCTCATGAATAAATAAAATCTTTAAAAAAAATCTATAAAGAATTTATCAAACTCAACACCCAAAAAACAAATAATCCAATCATGAAATAAGCAGAAGACATGACAGACATTTCTCCAAAGAAGATATACAAATGGCCAACAGATAAATGAAAAAGTGTTCAACATCACTCATCATCATGGAAATATAAATCAAAACCACAAAAAGACAGTACCTAACATCTGTCACAATGGCCAAAATGAACAACACAGGAATCAATAGATGTTGGCGAGGATGTGGAGAAAGAGGAACCCTCTTCACTGCTGGTGGGAATGCAAACTGGTGCCACTCTGGAAAACAGTATGGAGTATGGAGATTCCTCAAAAAGTTAAAAATAGAACTACCGCATGACCCAACAATTGCATTACTAGGTATTTATCCAAAGGATACAAAGAGTGACTTGAAGGGGCACATGCACCCCAATGTTCATAGCATCAACGTCCACAATAGCCAAAATATAGAAAGAGCCCAGATGTCCATTGACAGATGAGTGGATAAAAAAGTAGTAGTATATATATATGCAATGGAATACTACTCAGCCATCAAAAAGAAAGAAATCTTGTCATTTGCAACAACGTGGATAGAACTAGGGGATATAATGCTAAGTGAATAAGTCAAAGAAAGGTAAGTATCACATGATTTCATTCACATGTGGAATTTAAGAAACAAAACAGATGAACATAGGGGAAGAGAAGGGAAAATAAGATAAAAACAGAGAGGGAGGGCAGCCCCACTGGCACAGTGGTTTAGCGCCACCTGCGGCCTGGGGTGTGATCCTGGAGTCCTGGGATCAAGTCCCACATCGGGTTTCTTGCATGGAGCCTGCTTCTCCCTCTGCCTGTGTGTCTGCCTCTCTGCCTGCCTCTCTCTCTCTCTGCCTCTGAATAAAAAAATAAATGAATAAAAAAATAAATAAATAAAAATAAATAAAAAACCATCATTAAAAAAAAACAGAGGGAGGTAAATCATGAGAGATTCTTAACAACAGAAAATAAATTGAGGGTTGCTAGAGGGATGGTGAGTAGTGTGATGGGGTAATTGGGTGATAAGCATTAAGGAGGTCACTAGATGTAATAAGCACTAGTGTTTTTTTTTTAAGATTTTATTTATTTACTCATGAGAGACACAGATAGAGAGAAGCAGAGACATAGGCAGAGGAAGAAGTGGGATCCTTGCAGGGAGCCGGATGCAGGACATGATCCTGGGACTCCAGGATCACGCCCTGGGCCAAAAGCAGACCCTCAACCACTGAGCCACCCAGGTGTCCCTAAACACTAGTGTTATATGCAAACGATGAATCACTAAATTATACCCTTGAAACAAATAATACATTATATATTAACTAAATTGAATTTAAACAAAAATTAAAAAGAAAAACAAATAAATAGATCAATAGAACAGGAGAATCCAAAAATAAACTCATGATTATATGGTCAATTAATCTTCAACAAAGGAGGCAAGAATATGCAACGGAAAAATGACACTCTTCAGCAAATGGTATTGTGGAAACTGGACAGGTGCATGCAAAAGAGTGAAACTGAACCGCATTCTTGTACCATACATAAAAGTAAACTCAAAATGGATTAAGGACCTAAATGTGATACCTGAAACCATAAAAATTCTTGAAGAGAGTATAGGCAGTGATTTCCCTGACCTGACATCAGCTGTAGCAACGTTTTTCTAGATATGTTTCCTAAGGCAAGGGAAACAAAAGCAAAAATAAACTATTGAGACATCAAAATAAAAAGCTTCTGCACAGCAAAGGAAACCACCAACAAAACTAGAAGACAATCTATAGAATGGGAGAAGATATTTGCAGATAACATATCTGATAAAAAGGTTAGTATCCATAAATTGTCCCACTGAATATCAAATAAAACTTCCGGGCAGCCCGGATGGCTCAGTGGTTTAGCGCCCCCAGGGCGTGATCCTGGAGACCCTGGATGGAGTCCCACATCCCACATCGGGCTCCCTGCATGGAGCCTGCTTCTCCCTCTGCCTGTGTCTGTGCCCCTCTCTCTGTGTCTCTCATGAGTAAATAAATAAAATCTTTGTTTAAAAAAAAAAAACAAAAAACAACAACAAAAAAAACTTCCTTACCATTTCTGTGAAGTAAGCATAACACTGATATCTAAACTGATAAAGAAAATAGAGGGGAACCTCAGGTGGATCAGGGGTTTAGCGCCACCTTTGGCCTGGGGCATGATCCTGGAGTCCCGGGATTGAGTCCCTTGTCAGGCTCCCAGCATGGAGCCTGCTTCTCCCTCTGCTTGTGTCTGTGCCTCTCTCTCTCTCTCTCTCTCTCTGTGTGTCTCTCATGAATAAATAAATAAAATTTAAAAAAAAAGAAAATAGACAAAAACACACTGATACAAAAATGCCAAAAAGTAAGCAGAATTGAGCACCACATGAAGAAAATAATATGCAATAACTAAGTGCGATTAATTCCTGGAACACAAATTGGTTTAATACTAGGAAAATCATTGATAGAATATGCCACATCATAGAGATCGAAAAAGTTATATGATTATCTCCATATATGTTTAAATGGCCTCTGACAAAATTCAACACGCTTTCCTGATTAAAACACTCTCAAAAATAGGGGATCCCTGGGTGGCTCAGTGGTTTGGCGCCTGCCTTCGGCCCAGGGCGTGATCCTGGAGTCCCAGGATCGAGTCCCACGTCAGTCCCAGGATCGAGTCTCACGTCGGGCTCCCGGCATGGAGCCTGCTTCTCCCTCTGCCTGTGTCTCTGCCTCTCTCTCTATCATAAATAAATAAATAAATCTTTAAACAAACAAACAAACAAACAAACAAAAACCACCCTCAAAAATAGGAATTAAGCCAGTCCTAAAGCCAATGTTTCATTTGGTGGGGAAACACCTTTACTAAGATCAAGAATAAAGCAAGGTTGCCTACTGTCACCGTCATTCTTCAACACCTTACTGGTGGCATGAGCCAAAGCAATTAGACAAGAGAAATCAACTTAAGGCAAAAGAATTGGGAGGAAAAATTGTTTCTGGGTAGAAAAGTCAACACCAGAAACCATAAAGATGTCAGTTGCCTAACTTACCAATTTAACACACTCCTTATAAAAAAATACAAAGTTCTTTGCTGAGATAAACAAGTTAATAATAAAGTGGTTTGTTTGTTTTTTTTTAAGTGAGAACAGTCAGGATATCACTGGACAAGGAAAATCACAAAGCAGGGAACCAGCCCTACCTGACTTTAAAACATAGCATAAGTCTTTAAAATAAAATAGTATGGTCCTGGTAAATGAATAGATAGACCAGTGGAATAGAAAGTCCAGGGAAAATATCAGATACATATGGTCACTTAAATCTCAAATCACTGGGGCAAAGATGGATTTTTTTTTCTTAATAAATGGTTTAGGGACCATTCCACTTAGAGGAAAAAACAAAAAAAAAACAAAATACCAAGTCCATACCTCAAACCAAACAATCCAAATAAATCAGGGATTTAAATGTAAAATGATTAAATCTGGGATTAAATGTAAAAATGATACGCAAGTACTAGAAGGTAACAGGTAAATTCCTTTGTGACCTGGGTGTATGTAAACAGTTTTTAACTAAGACTCATAAATCAGATGCAATAAAAGATTGATAAACTTGACCTCATAAGATTAAGAACCCTTTTGCATAACAAAAACTGCCAACAACAGTCAAAATAATAGCTGTTAAACTGGGAGAAAATATTTGTAACACATATCACAGATGAAGATCTAGTATCTTGGGACGGCTGGGTGGCTCAGCGGTTGAGTATCTGCCTTCAGCCCAGGGAGTGATCCTGGAGTCCTGGGACAGAGTCCTGCATTGGACTCCCTGCATGGACCCTGCTTCTCCCTCTGCCTGTTTCTCTGCCTCTCTCTCTGTGCCTCTCATGAATAAATGAAATATTAAAAAAAAGAGAGAGAGAGAGAAAGATCTAATAAAGAACTTTTGAAAAATGGAGGAGGAAAAGAACTTTTCTCTTAGGAAAATAAACAGAAAATTCACACAAAAAAAATTTAAGGGACTTTAAACATACAAAAAGATATGCTATGGCCCCATTTCACACCATTCTCCCTCTCATTCACTACGTTCCATGAACATTCCAAACCCTCTGCAGAAACTTCACATCTGTTTACTTTCTTATGCTCTCTCCAACTCTTTTTTTAAAATATTTTTTAAAGATTTTCTTTATTTAGGGATGCCTGGGCGGCTCAGCGGTTGAGGATCCGCCTTTGGTTCAGGACGTGATCCTGTAGGCCCAGAATCGAGTCCCACATTGGGCTCCCTGCATGGAGCCTGCTTCTCCCTCTGCCTGCGTCTCTGCCTCTCTCTCTCTCTCTCTCTCTCTCTCTCTGTGTGTGTGTGTGTGTCTCATGAATAAATAAATAAAATCTTTTTAAATAAATAAACAAACACTGGTCTGGAAGAAGAGATGCCTTTCTATTCAAGAAAGATACCTCTGTCTGTGCTTCAGAACCCATGCTTTTCCATCCCCTCATAGATTCTACTGTCCTCACTGCCTATTTCTTTACTCTCTCCTTAAATCCTAATAGTTAATTTTTTCAACAAAGCACATCTTTTTTTTTTTTTTAGTTCCAATAAAACTTTATTTATAAAAACAGGCAGTGGGCCTGGTTTGGCCAAGGGGCTATAGTTTGCTAATTCCTGGCTTTTTTTTTTTAATTATAAATTAATTTTTATTGGTGTTCAATTTACCAACATACAGAATAACACCCAGTGCTCATCCCGTCAAGTGTCCCCCTCCGTGCCCGTCACCCATTCACCCCCACCCCCCGCCCTCCTCCCCTTCCACCACCCCTAGTTCATTTCCCAGAGTTAGAAGTCTTTATGTTCTGTGTCCCTTTCTGATATCTCCCACACATTTCTTCTCCCTTCCCTTATATTCCCCTTCACTATTATTCATTCAACAAAGCACATCTGATCCATATTATCCCCCTGCTTAAAACCAGCTTTTCCTGTCTTCTGTAGCCCTGGTTCTTTGAATATCCTTGAATTTAAATGTGTTTTAAGCACCACCTGCAAACTATTCGTATCCCGAAATGTATTCCAAGAAGATGTGAAACAAAAAAAAAAAAAGAAACAAAAAAATAAAAATAAAAAAATAAATAAAAAATAAATAAAAAATAAAAAATAAATAAATAAAAAGAAGATGTGAAACATACCTGAGAGTTATGTTTGCTTCCAAGTTTAAAAAAACTGTATTTTGAACAGAAATGCTAAACATGTTTATATAGCTGTTACTACCGTAGGATAATCTGATTTCAAGAAACCATGTGCCATAAAATGCCAAGAAATTGTAAGAAGACTACCTGTTACCTAAATATATAATGTTCCACCTGTGTACTGATGCATAGGCAGCATTTATTAAAGAGGAATATCCATTCTGTGATCAATGGTCTACACTGTGTATCTTATAGCTATTATAATAATTTTAATAACACACACTTGTATTTTTCTAACTTTGTTGTATAATGAACATCTATAGTACATAAACTCATTCCTCTGGATCCGTGTCTGAAAAGAATTCATTTATGAGGTCATTATAAATTAAACCCAAGTGCACATTTCATTTCTTAAGCTCTTTTTTTGTTGTTGTTCTATCAAAACATTAAAATATCCTATGGTCAAATAATTTGGGAAACCAAACTTGCGTCAACAACGTACCTCGCATATGGGTGCACTACTCTTTTTTGAATATATGTAGTTGCTGTTGTGCCTATAAGCAAATTAAAAACACTGCCGCCTGGTGGCTGTCATTACAGATCTTTCCAGTCAGTAGAGAGTAAAAAGTCCGTTATTCTTTTGTGATAAAAAGGAATTCTCGTGCTCGAAAAAATACTGGAAATTACCATTCTACAAAATAAAGTCCATATTCCACAAAGTGATGTAAAACAAACATCTCCTGTGGCCTAAACCTCCAAACACTTCCCTCTTTCACCACTTTGCAATTTCTCCTACCATTATGGCTAAATCCTAATACGCTCTCAATTGATCATAACAATGAATCAAGAGTATTCTAAGTTTCTGGAAGTAGGAGGGTACTGTCGAGATCAAGTAATTCAACTCCCTGATTTTACAGAGGGCATCTTCCTTTTGTGCACCATTTGTTCCTGATACCTTTATCTCTACTATTCTTTTAATAGCTGAAGACCAACAGAGAACGTACAAATTCCCTAATGTCGCCTTCTAACACTTTGAAAAAGCGAGTTTCCATCTGGTTACCCTTTTCCACTTCCTCCGTGCTCTGGCTATACCATCATACCGTGAACTTAAAAGAGTTTCACATATTTTGAACATAAATCAATCTTTCCAATTAAGAACAGGAGGCCGGGGGATCCCCGGGTGGCTCAGCGGTTTGGCGCCTGCCTTTGGCCCAGGGCGCGATCCTGGAGTCCCGGTATCGAGTCCGGCATCGGGCTCCCTGCATGGAGCCTGTTCCTCCCTCTGCCTGTGTCTCTGTCTCTGTCTCTCTCTCTCTGTGTCTATCATGAATGAATGAATCTTAAAAAAAAAAAAAAAAAGGAGGCCAATTACTTTGCAGACGTGACACGGATTTGTTCCCGTATGATGACCCCAGGAAGTGAAAACAAAGGTGACTCGACTTTCTGAAGTTTAGCCCTTTAACATCAGAAATGAAATCCTGATGGTGGTGATGAAGGCATCACTTATGTCAATGACGACAGCAGCTGTGACACCTCCTGCCTCGCAGCTTTAAGCACTTGACATCATTATCTCTCTCAGATCTTCAAACGACGCTAAAAAGGAGACTGTCCCAACTGTCACTTAAATTACTGCCCGAGGGGATCCCTGGAGGGCCCAGCGGTTGAGCACCTGCCTTTGACCCAGGGCGTGACGCCGGAGACCCACCCACCCCCGATCGAATCCCGCGTCGGGCTGGCTGCATGGAGCCTGCTTCTCCCTCCCTGTGTGTGTCTCTCATGAATAAATAAATAAAATCTTAAAAAAAATAATTACTGTCTGACAAGTTAAATGACTGTCAAGGTCCCACAAGTGAGCGCCACCTTCCAGTTTAGGGCGGGGCCCCCGCTCACGTTCAGCAGCCGGTGCCCGGCGCCCTCCTCCTTGGCCGGGTGCGTGGCCCTGCTACCCCTGCGGCCCTCTGCTGTGCAGGACGTCGGGGATGCAGTAGGGATTCCTCTGAAGTGCGGGGGCTGTGGACTGGGGACGGCCCCGCCCTTCGCGGTCGTCGGGGGCGTGGGAACCGCGGGCCGGCGCTCGGGGAAGCTCCATCCCTCCATCCTCCGCCGGCCGGTCTGCGCCCAACCGCCGGCCCCCACTGCGCAGGCGCGGCCCGCCGCCGCCGCCCGCCGCCGCCGCCCGCCGCCGCCGCCCCGCCCAGGTCTCAGCGCGTGCGCACTGCGGCCCGCGCTTCCCCAGCCCGAGCTGTCCCGAGGGCCGGCTGCAAGCGCTTCCCCAAGCCCCTTCCCTCTCAGGGGATTCGGAGCGTGCTGGTGGACGGCAAGGCCCTTCCGCGCTGTGAACGCCGTAGTTCACCTTCTTGTCTGCTCCCTTAAACCATCATAAGCCTCCTTTCCCTAAACCAACCCCTTCTGGAAGATTGACACTATCCCCTGAGCTCCAGACATTATGCTTCCCAGAACCCACTGTCCCATACATACACTCATAACACATTCATAGCACGTTAATATTCATCTTCCCTCCCAGACCTCTGGTATATTCCAAACCTTATTTTTTTTTTAAGATTTTATTATTCATGAAAGAAACAAAGAGAGGCAGAGCCACACAGAGGGAGAAGCAGGCTCCATGCAGGGAGCCTGATGTGGGACTGGATTCCGCGTCTCCAGGATCAGGCCCTGGGCCAAAGGCAGGCGCTAAACCGCTGAGCCACCCGGGCTACCCTCCAAGCTCATTTAATATGGTAATATCACAGCCACCAGAGCTTAGAACTTCAGACATATTTTTAAATTCTAATCCTAAATATTTGAACCCTACTCTTTCTCTTCAGGGCACCTAGTTCAGGACACTTCACATACACAATTGCAATGGTTTACTCCTGGATCTTCAGCATGCTGTCATTCCCCCCTTTCTATTGCCCCAATAATAATACAGCTTACCTTTAAAACCAAGCAAAACCAAAAATATATATATATAAATAAAAACAAAACCAGAAACTTTCAGAGTATCTTTGTTAGCCATAAATTTATATTCCTTAGCTTGGAAACCAAGGGCATCCAAAACACATTCTACCTCAGGATCACTATTTATTGCTATTCTACTTGGGATCTATTTTTCTTTTATTCAAGGGCCAGCTCAAACCTCAGCTTTCAATTAAATATCATAACCCTATACACATACCTTCAAAGCAGAATTAATGTTGCCGCTGAGCTACAACTTGGCATTTTGCTATTAGCTCATGCTATCAGAATTAGTTAATTTCAAAAGCTAGTTCTTTAGGGGCAGGAATCTGATCCTCACCTTGTTCCCAGGGCTCATGGCACAAGAGCCAAAAGCCCTTGATACATGTTTGTTGTCATCAGGGTCTGTGCTGTGTGGTGTTTACCGTGCCAATGAGACCTGCTGCCCATCAGCTCACACCGACTTCCTTAGGGCTCATCTGATGCAACATAAAAAAATATCTAACCTAAATCTAGTCAAACTTCTAGACCTAACCTCCAGTCTACAAGAAATTCAGGAGATAGAGAACAAATTGAATGATGCCATTAGGGAAAAAAAAATCAAACAAATACAAAATGTAGGTGGGATATTCAAAAACAAAATGGTTTGGATTCTTTTTTAAAATGTGAAAAGGAAATATAGAAAGTTACAGCCACTTAGAAGACAGTTTGGCAATTTCTTAAAATATTAAACATGTAACTACTGTACAACCTAGCAATTGCACTCCTGGGCAGTATCCCAGAGAAATAAAAAACATATATTCACACAAAAACCTGCATACAAATGTTCACAGCAGCTTAATTCATAACAGCCAAAAAATGGAATCAATTCAGATATTCTTCAAAGACGAAATGGTTAAACAAACTGCAGCAGGTACCTACCTTGGAATACAACTGAACAATGAGAAGAGAGGAGCACATAACTTGGATGACTCTCCCAGGCAGAAAAAAACTAATCCCAAAAGATGACATTCTTGAAATGACAAAATTATGGAAATTTGGAAGACAGCTTTGACAGCCAGAGGTTTTAGTTAGAGGTGCAGAGATGAAGAGGTGGTGGGAGATATAAAAGGGGAGCAATGGGAGATTCCTGTGGTTTGGGGAACTGTTCAGTATCTTGACTGTGGTGGTAGATACACAAAGCTACATAACTGGTAAAACTATATAGAAATTAACACACACATACACAAGTACAAGTAAAACTAGGGAAATTTGAATAAGGTAAGTGAGCTTTATCAATGTCAATATTCTGGAGCTTTTGTAAAATGTTATTCAGGGACACTGGCAAAGTGTACAAAGGATTTCTCTGCGTTATTTCTCAAGTATGCATGAATCTACATTTATCTCAGGAAATTTTTCAGGTAAAAATTAGTTAACTGAAGTTAAATAATAGTGAGAAGCTAAATAAAGGTGAGAAGACCATTTAAAGTGGAGATAAGGGCAGCCATGGTGGCACAGCGGTTTAGCACCGCCTTCAGCCCAGGGTGTGATTCTGGAGACCCAGGATCAAGTCCCACATCAGGCTCCCTGCGTGGAGCCTGCTTCTCCCTCTGCCTGTGTCTCTGCCTCTCATTCTCTCCCTCCCTCTCTCTCTCTCTCTGTCTCTCATGAATAAATATAAAATCAAATCTTTTTTAAAAAAAAAAAGAGAGAGGGAGAGAGAGATGGGATAGGGAAGGGCAGAGAGAGAGAGAGAGAGAGAGAGAGAGAACGAGAATATCAAGTAGGCTCCTTCCCCCAGCATGGAGCCAGCCCAACACGGAGCTTAAACCCACAACCCCAAGATCATGACCTAAGCCAAAATCAAGAGCTGGACACTCAACCAACTGAGCCACCTAGCCACCCCTGTTCTTGGTAAATCTTTTGAAAGTAAGTTGCTATCATGTCACTGCACTAGTCAACATGCATCCTCCAAAAATAAGAACATTAGTTTACATAGCACAGTATCATTAAATAGTGTATCCTCAAGTGTCCCCAGTTCTCTCAAGGTATAGTCAAGGTTTGCACATTTCATAGTAGGGCAGCTCTATTTTTAACTCTTTAAGGAACCTCCACACAGTTTTCCAGAGTGGCTGCACCAGTTCACATTCCCACCAACAGTGCAAGGGGGTTCCCTTTCTCCACATCCTCTCCAATCTTTGTTGTTTCCTGTCCTGTTAATTTTCCCCATTCTCACTGGTGTGAGGTGGGATCTCATTGTGGTTTTGATTTGTATTTCCCTGATGGCAAGTGATGCGGAGCATTTTCTCATGTGCTTGTTGGCCATGTCTATATCTTCCTTGGTGAAATTTCTGTTCATGTCTTTTGCACATTTCATGATTGGATTGTTTGTTTCTTTGCTGTTGAGTTTAATAAGTTCTTTATAGATATTGGATACTAGCCCTTTATCTGATATGACATTTGCAAATATCTTCTCCCATTCTGTAGGTTGTCTTTTAAGTTTTGTTGACTGTTTCTTTGCTGTGTAGAAGCTTTTTATCTTAAGTCCCAATAATTCAGTTTTGCTTTTGTTTCCCTTGCCTTCACACATGAATCTTGCAAGAAGTTGCTGTGGCCAAGTTCAAAAAGGGTGTTGCCTGTGTCTTCCTCTAGGATTTTAACGGATTCTTGTCTCACATTTAGATCTTTCATCCATTTTGAGTTTATCTTTATGTATGGTGTAAGAGAGTGGTCTAGTTTCATTCTTCTGCATGTGGCTGTCCAATTTTCCCAGCATCATTTATTGAAGAGACTGTCTTTTCCAGTGGATAGTCTTTCCTGCTTTGTCAAATATTAGTTGACCATAGAGTTGAGGACCCATTTCTGGGTTCTTTGTTCTGTTCCATTGATCTATGCCTCTGTTTTTGCGCCAGTACCACACTGTCTTGATGACCACAGCTTGGTAGTACAACCTGAAATCTGGTATTGTGATGCCCCCAGCTATGGTTTTCTTTTTTAATATTCCTCTGGCTATTCGGGGCATTTTCTGATTCCACACAGATCTTAAGATTATTTGTTCCAACTCTCTGAAGAAAGTCCATGGTATTTTGATAGGGATTGCATTAAATGTGTAAATTGCCCTGGGTAGCATTGACATTTTCACAATATTAATTCTTTCAATCCATGAGCATAGAATATTTTTCCATCTCTTTGTCTTCTTCAATTTCTTTCAGAAGTGTTCTGTAGTTTTTAGGGTATACATCTGTTACTTTGGTTAGGTTTATTCTTAGGTATCTTATGCTTTTGGGTGCAGTTGTAAATGGGATTGACTCCTTAATTTCTCCCTCTTCAGTCTCATTGTTAGTGTATAGAAATGCCACTGATTTCAGGGCATTGATTTTGTATCCTCCCACACTGCCGAATTGCTGTATGAATTCTAGCAATCTTGGGGTGGAGTCTTTTGGGTTTTTATGTACAGTATCATGTCATCTGCAAAGAGGGAGAGTCTGACTTCTTTGCCAATTTGAATGCCTTTTCTTTCTGTTGCCAGATTGCTGAGGCTAGGACATCTAGTACTATGTTGAATAGCAGTGGTGACAGTGGACATCCCTGTCGTGTTCCTGATCTTAGGGGAAAGGCTCCCAGTGTTTCCCCATTGAGAATGATATTTGCTGTGGGCTTTCTGTAGATGGCTTTTAAGATGCTGAGGAATGTTCCCTCTATCCCTACACTCTGAAGAGTTTTGATCAGGAATGGATCTGTATTTTGTCAAATGCTTTCTCTGCATCTATTGAGAGGATAATATGGTTCTTGTTTTTTCTCTTGTTGATATGATCTATCACGTTGATTGCTTTACAAGTGTTGAACCAGCCTTGCATCCCAGGGATAAATCCCACTTTATCATGGTGAATAATCTTCTTAATGTACTGTTGGATCCTTTGGCTAGTATCTTGTTGAGAATTTTTGCATCTGTGTTCATCAGGGTTATTGGTCTATAATTCTCTTTCTTGGTGCGGTCTTTGTCTGGCTTTGGAATTAAGGTGATGCTGGCCTCATAGAATGAGTTTGGAAGTATTCCATCTCCTTCTATCTTTCATAACAGCATTAGTAGAATAGGTATTGTTTCTTCTTTAAATGTTTGATAGAATTCCCCTGGGAAGCCATCTGGCCCTGGACTTCTGTGTCTTGGGAGGTTTTTGATGACCACTTCAATTTCCTCCCTGGTTATTGGCCTATTCAGGTTTTCTATTTCTTCCTGTTCCAGTTTTGGTAATTTGTGGTTTTCCAGAAATGCGTCCATTTCTTCTAGATTGCCTAATTTATTGGCATATAGCTGCTCATAAGTTTTTAAAAACGTTTGTATTTCCTTGGTATTGATCGTGGTCTCTCCTTTTTCATTCGTGATTTTATTAATTTGAGTCTTTTCTCTTTTGTTTTTAATAAGGCTGGCTAATGGTTTATCTATCTTATTAATTTTTTCAAAGAAACGACTCCTGGTTTCGTTGATCTGTTCCACAGTTCTTCTGGTCTCTATTTCATTGAGTTATGCTCGAATCTTTATTAATTCTCCTCTTCTGCTGGGTGTAGGTTTTGTTTGCTGTTCTTTCTCCAGTTCCTTTAGGTGCAAGGTTAGCTTTTGTATTTGAGTTATTTCCAATTTTTTGAGGGATGCTTGTATTGCGATGTATTTCCCTCTCAGGACTGCTTTTGCTGTATCCCAAAGATTTTGAACGGTTGTATCTTCATTCTCATTCATTTCCATGAATCTTTTTAATTGTTCTCTAATTTCCTGGTTGACCCTTTCATCTTTTAGCAGGATGGTCTTTAACCTCCACGTGTTTGAGTTTCTTCCAAATTTCTTCTTGTGATTTAGTTCTAGTTTCAAAGCATTATGGTCTGAAAATATGCAGGGGACAATCCCAATCTTTTGGTATCGGTTAAGACCTGATTTGTGACCCAGTATGTGGTCTATTCTGGAGAAAGTTCCATGTGCACTTGAGAAGAATGTGTATTCAGTTGTGTTCAGATGTAAAGTTCTGTAAATATCTGTGAAATCCATCTAGTCCAATGTATCATTTATAGTTCTTGTTTCTTTGGAGATGTTTTGCTTAGAAGATCTGTCATTTGCAGAAAGCACCGTGTTGAAGTCTCCCAGTATAAGTGTATTATTATCTAAGTCTGTCTTGACTTTGGTTATTAATTGATTTACTTGGCAGCTTCCACATGAGGGGCATAAATATTCATGATTATTAGGTCCTCTTGTTGGATAGAACCTTTAAGTATGATATAGTGTCCTCTTCATCTCTTACTACAGTCTTTGGGGTAAACTTTAATTTATCTGATATGAGGACTGCTTACCCCTTTCTTTTGAGGACCATTTGAATGGTAAATGGTTCTCCAACCTTTCATTTTCAGGCTGTAGGTGTCCTTAGGTCTAAAATGAGTCTCTTGGGATCCCTGGGTGGCTCAGCAGTTTGGCGCCTACCTTTGGCCCAGGGCGTGATCCTGGAGTCCCAGGATTGAGTCCTGCGTCGGGCTCCCGGCATGGAGCCTGCTTCTCCCTCCTCCTGTGTCTCTGCCTCTCTCCCTCTCTCTGTGTCTATCATGAATAAATTAATAAATAAATCTTAAAAAAAAGGAAAATTAAAAAAATAAAATGAGTCTCTTGTAGACAGCAAATAGATGGGTCTTGCTTTTTTATCCATTCTGAAACCCTGCGCTTTTTGATGGGATCATTAAGCCCACTCACGTTCAGAGTTACTATTGAAAGATATGGATTTAGTATCATCATAATACCTATTCAGTCCCTGTTTTTGTGGATTGTTTCTTTGGGCTTCCTCTTTCTTTTACAGAGTCCCCCTTAATATTTCTTGCAGAGCTGGTTTGGTGGTCACATATTCTTTCAGTTTCTGCCTATCTTGGAATCTCTTTATGTCTCTTTCTATTCTGAATGAGAGCCTTTCTGGATAGAGTATTCTCGGCTGCATGTTCTTCTTATTTAGGACCCTGAATATATCCTGCCAGCCCTTTCTGGCCTGCCAGGTCTCTGTGGAGAGGTCTGCTGTTAACCTCACACTTCTCCCCATATAAGTTAGGGATCTCTTGTCTCTTGCTGCTTTAAGGATCTTCTCTTTATCTTAGGAATATGCAAGTTTCACTATTAAATGTCGGGGTGTTGGAACAGTTTTTATTGATTTTAGGGGAGTGTCTATCTCCTTGATCTGAATGCCTGTTTCCCTCCCCAAGTTAGGAAAATTCTCAGCTATGATTTGTTCAAATACACTTTCTGGTCCTCTGTCCCTTTCAGCGCCCTCTGGAACCCCAATTAAATGTAGATTTTTTCTGAGGCTGTCATTTATTTCCTTTAACCTTTCCTCATGATCTTTTGTTTTTCTTTTTCCTCAGCTTCCTTCCTTGCCATCAACTTGTCTTCTATGTCCCTCACTTGTTTTTCTACCTCATTAACCCTCGTTGTTAGGACCTCCAGTTTGGATTGAATCTCATTTAATCGATTTTTAATTTTGGCTTGATTAGATATAAATTCTGCAGTCATGAAGTCTCTTGAATCCTTTATGCTTTTTTCCAGAGCCACCAGTAGCTTTATAATTGTGCTTCTGAATTGGCTTTCTGACATCGAATTGTAATCCAAATTCTGTAACTCTGCGGCAGAGAGTACTGTTTCTGATTCTTTCTTTTGTGGTGAGTTCTTCTTTCTAGTCATTTTGCTCAGTGCAGAGTGGCTAAAAACAAGTTGAACTGAAAAAGGGAAGAAAAAAAGCAAAAACAAACAACGACAACAACAACAAAAAAAAAAAAACAAAAAATGAAAACAAACAAAAAACCAGGGGTTACCCTTTGGTTAACTATACTATAAATACTATATTGTAAATCCCTCTACTTCTCCTGGACCTTTCCAGCGCTGCTCGGTCAAGAACTTGCTCTTCCCCTGTCCTTCCAGTGGGTCTTCTGGGGGAGGGGCCTGCTGTGCTCTCAGGTGTGTGCACCTGGGGAAGCTATGCCCCCCTACCTTCCTCAGTGGGAGCTGTTGACCCCATGAGGCCCCTGTTCCATGGCGGCCCGGCTCCGTCCCAGACCCACGATGACACCAGAAGAAACACCACCACTGGCGGCGGTCCAAGCCCTGAAGTCAGCTCCCCCAGTAACTGCCGCAGCTCCCAGTCCGCAGGGGCCTGGATGCTCCGGGTACAGGGGGTGCTGCTCTGCACAGCTTGGGGGCGCCCGGCAGCGGCAGCGTCCCCACTGTCCTGTGTCCTCCCCGCCTCCGCCGGTCCCGGGGGAGCGCAGGATCCTGGGCTGTGTCCCCCGGTGCCCTGGGCTCCGGGGCCTGTGCTTCTGGAATTGAGCTCCGGGGGGCGCAGCCCCTTCCTCGCCGAGCTGCCGCCTGAGCTGCTCCCGAGGCCCCGCGGGCCCGCGCTCCAGCCCTTTAGAGAGCTGGGCCTGCGGGTGTGGCACACTCTCCCCCGGGCGCACCTCCTCTGTTAGTGACCGCAGGAACCTGGGGGCTCCACTGCCCCTCCTGGGATCCTGCTCGAGTTTCCTGAAAGCACCTTTCCATCCAGGAAGATTGTTAAAGTTCCTGCTTCTCTGGGGCTGGGCTTTCCTGTCCTGGAGGCTCTTGCTGCCCCCCTTAGCCTGGCTCCTCGCAGGGTCCCCTCCCCCACTGGATTCTTTTTAATTTTCCATCTTCCTACTTTGTTAGAAGCACGAACTCTTCTCTCTGTAGCGTTTCAGCTGTTCTCTCTTTAAATCTCGGGCCAAATTCATAGGTTTTCAGGATGATTTTAAAGTTATCTAGGTAAGCTGGTGGACAGGGGATTTGGGGACCCTACTCTTCCACCTTTTTGCCCCGCCCCTCCAGTTCTCTACATATTTTGGATATTAACATCTTACCAAATATATCAAATATTTGCAAATATCTTTTCTCATTCAGTAAGCTGCCTTTCATTTTGTTGATGGTTTCCTTTGCTATGCAAAAGCTTTTTATTTTGGTATAGTCCCAATATGAAACTTTTCAAACAGAAAAGGTACATTTTATTTTTATTAGTCATGAAGTAAATCATCTTTCAAGTTAAATTACATTATACTTCTTACATGATACATAACCACAACCACCAAGCCAGTTTGAAAAAAGACAAATTTCATATTTTAATTTATTCAGTAAGGAGAATTAAAAATAAAGGCCTTTTGTCCCTTTCTTTCCTATTCCCTACTTTTTATGGTTAAACCTGATACATATTTTGTAACACTAAGTAATGGCTTTTTCTATAATACAGCTTTTTACAATAATGATTATAAATGCAACTCATTTGAGAGAACAGGAAATAAACACTTTCACCTGCTGGTTTCTAGCTCATTACCTCCTTTGTCTTTAAGATGACAATACTAGACAGATTAACATTTGGGTATGAATTGCAGATACAAGTTTTAACATTTTTCATAATCTTGAGAAAATTTTCAGTACCATACAATCAAAAAATCAATTTCAGGGGATCCCTGGGTGGCGCAGCGGTTTGGCGCCTGCCTTTGGCCCAGGGCGCGATCCTGGAGACCCGGGATCGAATCCCACGTCGGGCTCCTGGTGCATGGAGCCTGCTTCTCCCTCTGCCTGTGTCTCTGCCTCTCTCTCTCTCTCTGTGACTATCATAAATAAATAAAAATTTAAAAAAAAAATCAATTTCAAATACACCTGTACATGAAAATGCATTTAAAAACAAGAATAGGAAAAATACTAGGCCAGTACTACACTGAAGATGAGCTGGCATTATGAAGACACTTTGAGTCCTTTAGCTTGGTCAGGATATCCTTCCACATCTGAGCAGAACATCAACTCTGAGAAAGAAAATGAACAGATCATACTCAGACTGGTTTCCAGGTACTCCAAAAAGAATTTTATGGCTTAGTTTTAAAGACTCACTCAACATACTGACAATTTTAATATATTTAATACAAAGTCTTCACATACAAATAACAATTCTTGATAATGAAATCTGATTTAAAAGGTGACTGACAAATGTACAAGTTTTGCATTTTAAAATGTTCAAGTTTTAAATGTATTGCAAACCACTGAAAAATAAGACATATGTAATGGAGACACTACAGTAACTCTCACACCAGAAAATGTAGGTCAGACAACCCAGGATCATTAAACAGCTGAAAGGTCTAATTCTATGGTAACTGTCGTAATCCTCAATGGAGCCACAGATGAAGAGCAAGCTCTCAGAACTAACCTGATCTTAAATGTGTTATACCATTTAGTCACCTAACAACCCAATAAACAAAGTTCTCATCTTCATTTTATATTTACTCTTTTTATCCACGTAGAAATAAAATGTTATATGACCCTAAGAGACAGTTACATGGCCCTGAGAGAGAGAAAGATTCTGAAATATTAAGTAATACAAGCTTTGTGATTTAGGCTGAATATTGCACAAGCCAGCTGGATCCAGCTTCAATCCCAAACACAGTGTAGAATATTAGTTGACATTTCTACATTTAAACTATTACTTAGCATAGATGTGTAATTTGTCAAAATACCAATAAATGTAGAAAAAGAAGACCTTGGGAATTTAATAAAGTCCTCTGATATAAATATCAGATGAAAAATTCCTAGAATGACTAAAAACTATGCTGAGTGGAAACAAAAAAACAGCAAAACATGTAGAGCCTAAGACAACTTTTAAAAATACTTTAAAAATATACCAAAGGAATAAAGCAACAGAATATTCTTCAATTCTCATGTGAAGGAACATGAGGATTACGATGCAAAAGGGTACATTCATGAATAAAATTGCACCAGATTACAACTTTTGTCTTAGTTTTTACAAATGGAAATACTGGGGTGATTCTCAAGTCTAAGACTTCCGGGATTGTCATTAGTCATCAAATTGCACTGAAAGGCTCAGGATATTTATCCAATCAAGAATAAAATCATAACCAAAGTCTAGAAAATATCAAAGAGATTCAAGGGTGAAAGTGTGGAATGTCTGCCAAGAAATATGTTACACTACAAATCCTAGCAGTTCTAAAGCAGTGTGCTCAAGGACTGCTAATATGATTCCTCTTCTCCAGGTGTTCCAAAAGGAGTCTGGTCTAGGGACTAGAGATTAGTAAATCTCACTTTACACTGGGCACTCTAGAGCTAGGATTACTAAACCCTTTATTAGACAATGAAGGGTGAAGAATATGTGCCAGGTAAAGGAGGAAATAAGAATGAATATGTGTCTGACAAATACTACATAGATGAAGCATGATTTATTTCAAATTAAGAGCTACTTTGATCAGAAAGAGATTAGGAGAAATGAAGAGCAAAGACTCTATAAAATACTTGAAGAATTCAGAAAATAAATACCTCTTAAACATAAATATGCACACGGGCCATAGGAGACTTTCTATAGGTACTTTGAGGCCCCAGCTTTCCTAGACACTGTCTCTGCTTCTCTTGGCATTGTTTCACCACTTTATTGTCACTCCTATTATTTTAAATGCATCTTATGGTATCAGAATTTCATAAGCTATATCCATTAAAAGATTTATAAAATCAACAAATTTCATGATATTCTTATACCATTTTTTCTTTATTCTTTATTTTTTTTTAAAGTTTTGGGAGAAAGAGACAGTGTGCACATATGCACACAAGGTAGGGGTAAGGAAGTGCAGAGAGACAAGCAGATCCCTACTTACTGAGCTCAGGCTGATCCCACAACTCCAAGATCATGACTGGACCACTAAGATTATGACCCAAGCTGAAATCAAAAGTTCAACGGACTGAGCCACCCAAGAACCCCACCTATTTTTTTCTTTCATACCTTCACTAAGATCCATGCCTGGCCTATAAGATAAAAAAAGCCAAGATAGTCCAACCAGAAGGGCCACCACGAGATTCACCACAATCCAGGGCTGAAGAATCTGTTCCTCAACACCTGCTGCCCTAAAGGTATAGAAATACTTATTAGAAATATCTCCATTGGTTTCATATATCCAAATATATCTATTTAGTGAACTTTAAAAAAATAGCAGTCCTCACCTAGAGAAATAACAACAAGCATGAAATATATACAATACACACACACACACACACACACACACACACACACACACACACCCATGGGAACAAAGGTTCAGTTACTGAACTCAAATCTGCTTTATACATTGATATAAATGAAAATTTAGTATTGCCAAGCAATTTTTTAAGTTTCCCTTTCTAACTACTATGATGCTACTCATGCCCCAGACACTCTCAAAAAAGACTGCCCCTGTGAGTTTTGTGAATTGGACACTCAACCTGCCTGTGAGCTTCATGACTAGCCATTGATCTGTGGAGAATGGCTCTCTCTAAACTGCTCTCTTTCTAGCACTGCTTGGTTATCTGACTCCATCCCAGCACTACTTTGGGGTATTAGACCTCCTAATGGACTGAGGGTACAGGGCTTCTCTAATTCAATGTATATGAATGACCTTAAAATCGTAAATTACTAGATCTAAGACAGATTTATAAAAAGAATACATTTCATTAAAAATGCAAGTATAAAAAACAATAATTATCCACTAACCAATGCAATTGAGTACTTTTTCTTGCCATAATTTTGGAAACAAAAACAGGGCCTTCATTATTATTTATAGATGAAAACATATAAAAGAGTGAAGGATAAGAGTAGTACCCTTACTACCACTGCTGCTGTTATTCCCATCAATTGCCAATGCTATTGTGCATCTTACCAGAGGCTACCATTAACAGAGGAGGGTGTGTAAAGGTGGATCCTGTCACTTGTCATTTGCTGACTCAGAGACAACACAAGAGCAGTAAAGTACACTAAGAAAAAGACAAATGAAATTACTAAAAATGTATTTTTAACAACTCAGTTTATTTTGAATTTATAGATTACTGTAAGGTCAAAAATAACCTATACTTTGAGGGATAATGACAGAAAAGAAATTCATTTGATCAATTTCCATAGGCTGGCTAGCCTTATTTTATTTTTAAAGAACCTAGGCTCAGAAGGGTATTTTGAGATGCTCACTATTTCATCATTAGAAATTACAAGAACCTAGAAGATCTTTTAAGAAATTATAAACGACTTACTCAAGGTCTTAAAACTAGTTTTATTAATAGTCTCATGACTTAGAACAAAATGTATCCCAAATTATCAAAAAGATACAAAATAGTATCCGTTACTGAAATGCTATGCCAGCTCAATCTGTTTGAAATCAAGTAGAAAACAAAAAACCAAAACATGTCGAAATATAGAATAAATTCAACTTTTAACAGTTATTTAGATCAACTCTATTGAAAAATAATCCTATTAAAACTATACCTATCTTTTTTTATTACAAATTCCACTAAACATCTATAAGTAATGTCTATAAGTAGTAATATAAAATCTTTCTAAAAGTAAATTTAAACTTTTCCTGGTTCAAAATTACAGTGTAATTCAAGTATTATACAATTATCAAATGAAAATATTTACTCACAGAAAGAGGCTAAAGCTGTTGGATCCAGGGCAAGAAAATTTCGGATTGCTACTGATGTTTTAGCAAAATCAATTCTAGAAAATACAAAAGCTTCTGGTCACAGTGCACTGGTAAACTTCTTACAAAACTGCACTTTCTTAATTACAGTTCTTTCATTCTCTATTCTAATGCTACCACGTACATTGTCTATTTTTAAGCTTTAAGTAGCTACAGTTAACACTAGATACACATGAAAAAATATCTTATTTACAAAAGCCACATAAAACATTCAACTAGATTAATATTTAGTCAACATTCCTTTGGAGTTAAGACACTGAAGAAACAAATTAAACTTGATCTGCCAAATTTCTTTAGATTCTACCCCTATTACCCATTTCATCAGGCTGTAAGTTGCTGTTTTTCTTAATGGGTTCAATTGTGTTCTGAAAGACCTGGTGAACTTCTAACCCCTGGCACCTGTGGACATGACCTTATTTGGAAAGAGGGTCTTTACAGCTGTTTTCAAGTTAAGATGAGGTCATTTAAAGGGCCCCTAATTCAGTACAACTGGTGGCCTTATAAGAAGAGAAGAGATCACGGGGAAAATCACCATATGGCAGAAAGGCAGAGGTTGCAGTGATGCATCTACAAGCCAAAGAACTCCAAGGAATGCCAGTAGCCACTGAAAACTAAGGAAAGGTGTGGAAGAGACTTTCCCACCAGCCACCAGCCCTCCAGAAAGGAACCAACCTGGCCAACACCTTCATTTCCAGACTGAGAAAGAATAAATTCCTGTTGCTTTAAGCCACCTGGTCTGTAGTACAGTTGACCCTTGAGCTACAAAGGTTTGAACTGCGTAGGTCCATCAATATAAGATTTATTTCAGTAACTATAATACAGTACCACAAATGTATTTTCTCTTATGACTTTCTTAATAACTTGTTTTTTCTAGTTTATTTTTTTTGTCTATTTTTTATAGTTTTTTTAGATTTATTTTAGAGAGAGCACATGCATGCACACTCAACAACTGAGGGGGGTGGAGAGGGAGAAAGAATCCTCAAGTTGATTCCCCATTGAGCATGGAGTCTTAGGGCTTGATCCCATGACCCTGAGATCATGACCCAAGCTGAAATCAAGAGCCAGCCGCTCAACCAACTGAGCCACCCAGGCACCCCCTAGCTTACCTTTTTAGTATATAATACTAAATATATAATACATATACAAAACTTGTGGTAATGGGCTATCTGTTATCAGTAAGGCTTCTCGTCAACAGTAGGCTAGAAGTTCTGAGGGAATAAAAAATTATACATGAATTTTTGCCTTGCAGGAGGTCGGCACACCCAAACCCTGTGATGTTCAAGGGTCAACTGTACTTTTATTATAGCAACCCTAGGAAACTCATACAATACCCAAATCACCTATACCTGATTCAGATGACTTAGAAGATGATATTTGGGGCTGTATTTGTCGATTATATTTGGATGAAATTTTAGACCTAGAGTTGATGCTGGAATGGGTTTAGGTTTTGAGGATGCTTTCACTGAGAGTATTCCCATCCCCTCCCCCAAAACAGAAACAGCCTTTAAAATAAAAGCCAAAATAATATTAATATATTATAATTCTAGTTTGAAAACTATCATAGTCAGGGACATATTTTGCTCAACATTTCCACCTGAAGAAAAGTGAGAGGGATGTATAGTCATAATAGTCTTACCTGTCAAAAGTTGAAATAGTACTTAGAGCTAAAAGCAAGTAGAGAAGACTCTGGAATGGATATGCCAAAGACTTGTACTGCTGCAGAAGGTTTGAGAAGTCAGAAAGCTGATCTCCTGCTAGCACATATATGAAAACAATGTTCCACACGGCACAGCCAGCCAAGAAGCCATGAGAAAAGAGACCAATCATCCTGAATGGAAAAGGGTTTAATTATTACACACGTATTACTAAAGTAAAAAGCTAAAATAGTTTTTAAATCTCTTCACGTGAAAGAGTAAAACTCACCATTTCAAAAAAGTAAAAACAAGCCTTTTCTTTTTATTACAAATAGGCAGATGATTTAACTCCAATTAAATGGAGTTTTAAAAAATATACCTATTGACTATTTTAAGTTGTCAATTTTGTTAACAATGTTGAGCAATCAATACTTTTAAAAAAAATCATGCAACATTTAAGAAAAGTCCCGCAGAAGCAGCCACCTGAAAGCCCGGTTCACTGAGAGTGCAACATCTCTGGTTGTCCAGGAAAGCTTCATGTCCATTGACACCTCGATATTTTCTGTGGTCTTTATCAACTCTGAACGATCAGCAGCCTGGAATCGCCCTAAGTACACATTACACAATTATTAACAACTAGCGACAAAGAACCCTGGTTGTCTTTTTATCTTATTTCACACTGTTTGAACCCTGGGACTGAGATTTTGCTTTTTTCCTATCTAAAAATTCTCCCTGACCCAGTCCTTGTTTGAGAAGGCTCTTTTCTTTTGGTTGCTTAAATACACTATCTTTTTTTCTTTAGAGAAAATAAAGCCCGTGTGCTTTCCTCTCATCCCAAAACAGATGTTAAAGTAACAGTTTTAGAAATCAATTATATTTCATGAAATACAATAAGGAACTTCTCACTCAGGACAAAGTCTAAAAACCTTTAATGTGACATAATCTACAAAATTCTAATTTTGAGACTTTAGAAGTTTATTAAAGTTTAAATGACAACACTATAAAGCTAAGTCAATGTTTGAAAGCACTTTGAATTTCTTAGGAAAAGATGCCAGTGTGTGCAGCATGGCCTTCGGTGATGACAGAGAAGAAAGGGGTTATTTCATAAACTTTAGGATTCCTGTGACAAGTATCAGTTCAAGTGTCAGCACCTCAACACCATGTGCACAGTGCTTTATCCTTTTACTGTTCACGAGGCTCCTTCTTGCAGATCTACCAATCTACAAATGGATCTCAGGAAGCAGGAAGGGTCCCATTTCAATTACATTTGCCAAATTGGGCTGTCAAGTATTTTGGAGGATGAAAGGCTGAGGTGCAATACCTAATTTTCCCTAAGAAAAGACAACTCTGGGCAGACGAGTGTCTTTTATGGTCAATTACTCTAGTGGGGAAGTTTCTGTGCTAAGGAAAACAAGAGTAAAAATGAGGATTGAATACACTGTTTTAAAAACAGATTAAAAAATCGGTATTGCTTAAAAATGAGGATTCAGTGATATCGCTTAAAAACAGAAATTAAATAGCAACACAGTATACTAATAAAAGCACTTGACTAGAAGCCATGAAATCTCCATTCAAGTCTCAATTCCTCACCAATCGTTAGACCCTGATGAAGTTAGGTTCCCGGGATCACAAGTTTCTCACTGGCCAAGAACATCAAGATCCCTTAGATGACATCTTACAGAATAGAAATTCTAAAATGGATGTACATAAAATCTAAATTGTAAATTTTTAGAACTAATGTTATGGTTCATTTAAGTTCTTTACATGCATACTCACAGCATATCCATGGGATATATATGATCACAATCATGCTTTCTGTATGTTTTTCTTAAATACTGTAAATGCAGTTTTGTAATCTATGCACATTATACAATGTCAAGACTACTTTCCAAAAGAATCTGAAGCTACAAGGTTGTATTTCTTATTTAATATGGTAATACCATCATGTATCTTCTCTCATTTATTTTTAATTATAAAATATATCATTAGCTGCCCCACAACCAATGCCACTCGCCACTACCCATTCTGGAAAACTGGTAAAGTACAAGAATAAAGGAATGGGTGAAGGAAGTGGGGGGAAATTTTCTAAAGAACTCATAGTCCCGTAACCCAAAAAGAATCAGCATTAATATTTTGGCATATTTCCTTCTAGTCTTTTGTCTTCTACATTTCTCTATAGTTAGGTGTGTATCTATTTTTCATTAAATCTTTCCATGAAATGAATATTCTCCCTAAACATTATTTTTAATGGTGCAGATTTTATTATATAGATACACCATAACTAACTGAAATCATACCCCTTCTATTTTATACTTATGTTGTTTCCAATTTTTCATTCTCAAGAATAACATAATAATTAGTTTTGTGTATAAACTTTTGTCCATATTTTTATTGCCCTAATTCAGATCTCCAGAAATTTGATTCCTAAGTCAAAGGTATAGCCTTGTGTAAATACTAAAATCTTAAGTTCCAAAACAAGGAACTACTTACGGGTTTTTTCCACAAACACTTTGCCTACAGGCTGGCTAATGCCAGTGGGTGCAGTGAATATAGACTGTTGTTCTGGACCACTTTGCTCATCAGTAATTATGTCCTCATCTTCTACTCCTAGTTCATTGGTATATTGTAATTCTGCTGGCTGGGTTTTCCTGTACTCAGGAAGAATGTAAGAAAAACAGATTAGTATTATATTTTTACAGACCCACATAAAGGAGGTACCTATAAAAGAGCCTTGGACTTGGAGTTGAGAAATTTCATTTTTACTTAACTGGGTCTGCTCTTAACTGTTAATATGCAGCAAATCACATACATTTCTGTGGGCCTCAGTTTTCTCATCTGGAAAATGAAGTGACTGAACTACATCTGTAAGGTTCTTTCCACACTTAAAGCGATAGGATTCTATATAAATATTGATCACTATTTGTAGGGTCATTTCCAAATACAAACAATAGCGACATATAACTTCCAGTGTACTTCTTTAAAGTATACTATTTTATCCAAGACTTAATTTCTTATACTAAAATATGTATTTTTATTTATTGCTGAAATAATCATAATCTGAATTCTATCAACATGAGAAAATACATCACAATAGTCTACTTTATTAATATTACCTTCAAATTTCAGTATCTTTAGTATTTACTTTTTGCTACTTATATAATATCTTCTATGGATGTTCCTCTTTTTTAGAGACAGCTCCTAAGATCTTTTTTTTTTTTAAGCTCCTAAGATCTTTAATTTTAGCATTTTACTTCTTCAATTGTTTACTCTTTTCAAATTTATCATTAGTTGGTTTAAATGATATTTTTGTAATCCTACTTGAGTGTTTAATAAGACTTAATCAAAAGGTACCTTTGAAAGCTCTGAATTAAGTAGCACAGTGTCCCTAAAGAATATTTAGAAGGACAAATAAAATCTTACTTTGTCTTTCTTCGAGGTTTTTGAATAACTGCCTCCTCAGCTGGCTCCACATCAATGCCATTTTCATTCCGTAATAAAGATGAGCCAGATGTTTTCTTTTGGGTTAAAGAAGTCTCCAATTCTGAAAATAGAGATTAAATTTTCAAATTACTATAATGTAAAAAGAAAAGTAATACTTAAAACTTATGAGATTACTTTAAAATTTTTAATCAGGCCAAAATTTTTTCATCATTTTACTAATTTTTAATTTTTATAATTTTATATCCTTCAACACTAAAATATTTGAAATTACAATGCCAAAAAATATGGAAAAATTCAAGTAATCCAACATCCAGAGTTTTGTGGGAGCCCACAGATTACCTGTGTTTCAGTGATTCACCCAAAGGACTCATGGGACTCAGAAGTCATTACACTCACAAGTCCTTATATTCAGTTACAACTTATTAGACTGAAATGACATAAAGCAAAATCAGCAAAAGGAAAAAACACACAGAGCAAAGTCCAGAGGAAACTAGGTATAAGCTTCCAAGTTCTTCTATCAATGGAGTCACACAGGATGCACTAACTCCTCCAGCAACAAACTACCAAGGAAGCTCATTACAAACTTGGCACCCAAGGCTTTTATTGGCACCTGATCACATAGACAACCCCTGCCTAGCACATACCAAAATTCCAGATTCCCAGAAACAAAGCAGGTGTTCAGCATAAATCATATTACATTCACAATTGCGGAGTAAACCACCCTTATAACTTAGGGGAAGTTCCATTATCAGCGTAGGGAACTACTCACCAGCTAAGTTGCAGAGGCCAGTGAAGAGGCTACCTTGCAATCAGGCCTAATGAGAGCAGTCCCAGGCCTGCTATGTTAACTCCCTCCCGAGCACAGGGTATTAAGTTTAAGTAAGTCAACAAAGCCTTCTCATCTGCTAGCTACTCTTCCAATCTGAAAATCCGGACAACAGCTTCCTGGAATATCCTCAAAGCCCCTAGAATTCTATTTTAATAAAATGTTTATAGCCCAAACTAGAAATGCAATAGAAGTAGAGTCAGTCTATTGTACTCATCCAGAACAAAACAAAAAATAAAACAAAACTAAAAATTCAGAAATCCAGAAGGCTGTACATGCACAGGTGGGTGCATTCTGGAATGGCAGTGACAGGTACTCTCTGGCCCAGAACTTAGTTGGGTTCTGAATTTTCTAAAAATGGTCAACTCATTTCTGTAAATACATTTTTCGTAAGTTGTAAAACTAGGTACTGGTATCCATCCAGATTTTCAAATTCATACCCTAATTGAATTAACTAAGATGGTAGTTTTAATTCAACTATATTTGCTGCCAGTAATGAAACAGATCATACAAAGATATCATCAAACTATCTGAGCATCATTTCTGTTTTTCCACTCTTCTGCCCACATACTGCAGTATCCCACTTCAACTTGCCTCTAAAAACTATAGACTTTTCCAGTTTCTGCCCTCTTTTCCTGTAATTCTTTCACCCAATCAGGACCCACTGTTTTCTAAGAGAATAAGTAATGGTCAGGGAAATTATTTTGTAATAAATTATTTATCAAATAATTATTTGTAAATAATTATTTATCAGTGATCAATGTTACTAGGAAAGAACGATCTCCCAATCTTTATTCCTTCCCTTTATTTTACTCTAACAAAACCCATTATCTTTCTTCTAATTACTATAAAAGTCATAATGCTCAATATAAGAAAAATTAGTAAAATATAAATGAAGAAAGACAATAAAAATTATCGTTAAATCCTCCTTCCCAAAAACCTAACACTGTCAACACTTTGCTATATCTTTCCATTGTTTTTACTTTATGTATGCATGAATATACATGTGTTCTGGGTAGAACTGTGTCCCTACCTAAAAGATATGTTCAACTCCTAACCCCTAGTACCTCTGAATGAAACTTTATTTGGAAATTTGCAGCTAGTCAATTTAGAATAAGATTATGCTCGATTAGGATGGGACTGAAATCCAATGATTCATTATAAGAAGAGCAAAATATGGAGGCGCGTGGGTGGCACAGTCAGTTAAGCATCTGACTCTTGGTTTCGGCTCGGGTTGTGACCTCTGTGTCAATAGATCGAGCCCTGCATCCATCTCTATGCTCAGGACAAAGTCTGAGACTTCATCTTAAGACTCTCTCTCTTTCTCCCTCTGCCCCTCCCCACTGCCTGCACATTCTCTAAAATAAAGAAATAAATCTTTAAAAAAGAAAGAGCAAAAAATGGACACAGAAACACATGGAAAGGTATGAGGACAAAGGTACAAAATAGTTATACTGCCACAGCCAAAGAACACCAAGGATTGCCAACTACCAGAAGCTAAAAGATGGATGGATTCTTTCCTAGAGCCTTCAGAAGCAGCCTGGTCCTGTGGACACCTTGATTTCAGACTTCTGTCCTTCTAAACTGTCAGAGAATAAATATCTGTTGTTTTAAGTTACTCTATGATAATTTGTTATGCCAGCTTTGGGAAATACAGCATATTTCACAAAAAACAGGATATTTTAAAACAAAAATAAAATCCTTTGATATATTCTATTATATGTGTGGGTGATGACTCAACAGTACATTACTGATGGTTTTCCTTGTCACTATTTCACCTTCATAGTCCTTTTAACTGGTGCTCAGTTTCTAATAAATAGATAAAACATGATTTATTTAGCCAGTATCATTTTGTTAGCTATTGATTATTATCAGTTGCTACTCTTATAAATAATGTTGCAGTTAACATCCTTAATTATGGTAGCTATTGTAGTCACTTCTATTCCTAAAAGTTCAGACAGGCTATACTAATTTATGCTCCTATCAGCAGTATATGAATGTATTCCTTTCTCATCAACACTTTTTTATCTAACACTTTTTAATTTTATATTCTGAAAAAAGCATTGCCAAATTGATAGTATTTTGTTTACCTTGTGAGTAGTGCCTGGGACAAAGTAAGACTCAATAAATGATAACTGTTCTTTTATTGTATTACTGTCAATACTGAATCTATCCTTTCCTCACTGACCTGAAATGTCTATTTTATCATATACTAAATTCTTATACACACCAAGATCTGAACTTTCTGTTTTGATCCTGAGTTTGTATCCCTTCCCTCATAATATATGGACATACGACCAAAAGAGACCCTCTAAAGTGTTCTTGACTTAAACTATTAGAGTTACTTTAATAGTAAAAACTTTAATAAAAAAAAAAAAGAAGAGATATGGGTGGGGAAAAATGGGAACAGATTTGAACCAAATCAAAGCTACTATCACAACCTAACCTTGGTTTCTTCACATACCAAGAGGTAGCCTTGTCTTCTTCTGTCTCCTTTGAACAGGAGCTTCTTCTGGGTGCTCTGTGGATTCTTTACTTGGTGGCTCACTGCCCTCAGATGGCCCGTGAACGGAAGCCTGAACAAAGCCTTCCAAAGAAGCACTACCTACAGAAAAGCAGAGTGGGAAAAAACAGGATAACCTGAGCAGAGATTACGGAGTTTTAAAAAGATGAAAAAAAAAAGGGACTTGAATAGCTCCTAAGTGATGATTAACTGTCCTTTGTTTCATCTTTGCCTTTAAGAATTGCCTATAAGAATTGGCTTTAACCCACATTTTTATCACATTATCACATTATAAAGTATAATAAATTCAGTACTTGATATATCAGATTAATACTCAAAGTTTTTTACTATATCACTATATATGGATCCAGATATTTTCATATCTTAAGACTTGTAAGAGGCAACAATTAGAATGAAGGACCAGTTAGAGCTGACTGAGGTTTCAAGCCTGTGTGACCAGGAGAGTTGGGGATTCCATTAACAGAAATCTGTAAGAGGTAAAAATCGGATTTATTGTTGAAGGTAATGATGAATTCTGAACATGCTGAGTTTAAGTTACTGACCGAACATGCAGGATTATTAGTGGATAAATAACTAAGACAAAAAAAGTTCAAAGAACCTTCTCATTAGAGAACCTCTAATACATGAATGATATGGCCCTGCCTTCAGACTCTTGCTCTAATGAAGAGATTTGCTGACTGAAATGAGGGATCCAAGGACCTTGTGTCTCCAACTCCTGTTCAAGAGTCTGAAACCAATCATAGCTTAAGACGATTTATGCTGTATCGGGATAAAAGACCTCAAAAAGTCCAAGAATGTTGTAGAACAAAGAGTTTAAGTGGCACAATTCTTTCTTCCATGAATGCTTCTAGACACTCTTCAGGCTTCCCACTGCCTTATTCCTCACTACCACCAGGAATCTCATTACTTTAAACTGACCTTGATTCTATCCTCAACACAGCAGCGACTAGGGACACTGGGGCCTTGCCTCTCCCTGATCTGTGATATCTGTCATGCCTAAGGTCCTGGAAAGACTCGTGATCTACACAAAAAGAACAACTTCTTACCTAGGGTGGTTTTTGTTTTGGGTTTCTTCTTCTTTGGACGACTAAGTGGAATATCATCTATAAAACAAAACAAAAAAAAAAAAACGATAGAACAGGCTGCCTAAAATTCAATGCAAAGAACAGTCAAAAGGAACTTTTAGTAGGGAAGACCTTTCCCTCTCTTCCCGAGGCCCAGCCAACTTCTACAAATTAGGGGGAAAAAGGCAAGATATTGACAAATTCAGGGGTGCCTGGCTGACTCAGTACAGCATGATCTTGATCTCAGGACCCAAAGTTCAAGCCCCATGTTGGGCACAGAGCCTACTCAAAAAAAAAAAATAAATAATAATAATAATAATAAATAAATAAATAAATAAATAAATAAATAAGATTAAATTAAGGAGGGGGGAGAAACTGACAAAGTCAAAGAAAGCCTATAGTGTGGTGATAGTAGCTCATTGTTGGTCAGTAATATTAGAAACTGCAACATTTCTAATATTAGAAAAGAGGGCCCACAAAATATACATGTGATCCCCTTTATTCCTTGCACTTAGATATGGCCTATGACTAGTTTGAACCATTCACTGTGAGCAGAACTGATCTGCCAAAACACTGAAAGAGCCGGTGAGTAACTCAGCTTTCTCTTTCTTTGCTTAAGCACGTTTAGATGGCAGAAGCACAGAATGGAAGTAGCCTGGATCATGACATAATTAGTAAAGAGTGGTACAAGACAACTGCCCTGGATTGTTGTCACACTGTACTTTGCATTAACCAGAAATAACCTTATAGAAGTCAGAGATTCTGAAGTTAGTACAGCATAACCCAGTCTATCCTGATTGAATAAAACAAAAGAAAATGTAGTCCTTATTATACAACTATAAACTAGCCAATAATTATGTTCTGGGTGACTCCACTCAAGAATGAGAGCTTTTAGGGATGCCTGGGTGGCCTTAGTGGTTGAGGGCCTGCCTTTGGCCCAGGACAGGATCAAGTACCACATGGGGCTCCCTGCATGGAACCTGCTTCTCTCTCTGCGTGTTTCTCATGAATAAATAAAAAAAATATTTTTAAAAAAAGAATGAGAGCTTTTATATTTGAAAGGTCAAATATCAATCATACAGCTAGTGTTATGTATCAACCCTCATTTTAAAGATAGCAGTCATAAGAGATTATTTTGAAAAAAGGATACTGCAGTATTATAAATTACACCACTCAGGTTCAACTTTAAGAAAAACATTAAGGAATCAAATTAACTTTTAAACTCCAAATTTTAAAAGTTTTACATTAAGAGTGAACTAACTCACCTTGATTAGCACTTTACATGACACCGACCAAATTTAATTAGGACAAAGACAAAAAAAAAAAAAAAAGAAACTATTAATTAGAAATATATCGTCAAGCTGAAAACTGACTTAAGTCATTATAAATTAAAAATAAGCTTTCATACAGTCAGCTAGTTCATAGACTAGCTTATTTTTATAAGTAAAAAAGCTAATAAATCCACCAATAACCCCAATATTTTCTGAACTTACATATACATATTTCCTACTGTCTATTAGTAAAGTGGATTAAGCAGATTAAGAATTCTTATTTTGTCACTGATTAAAATCAGCTTAAACTCTGAGGAAACTATTCTAGCAAACAAAAGAGGATCAAAAGTCTGATAAACAAGACGTTCAGAATGGACCAATGGACATTCAGAATGGACCACTATCTTACCAATGTTCGGCTTGGAAAGAGAACATTTAATTATAACTGTTATCCTAATGATTCAAGGATTTTTTTTTTCAATGATTTTTTTTTAACCTTTAAACTTTTAGGAAGACTTTTCCTAAAATTTTCAAGAGATCATCTCTGAATTATTATAATTTTGCAACGGAACTAGTTGACTTTTTCCTTTATTCATTTTGCATTTTTAAAACTCAATGATACAATCTCTAACTTATGTTTACCTTGGCACAGGTGGAAGGGCTCGTGGAGGACGCTATGGGGAGAAAAAGAAAATTGCTTGTAAGTAAAAGTCTCAGAACATCTTCATTTCATGTACTTCAAATCTTTTGATAACCTTGTTTATCGAATGCAACAGAGGAAGTACTCTTGAGAATCAGATGGGCAATTCTAAAATTGTTCTAACATTTCTAAATTTCATATAAAATTCCTTCCTTCCTATACTCCTTTCTATCCAGAGGCCAGGCTCTGCTCTAAGTACTACAGATGCACTAATGAACAAAACAGAAATCCCTGCTTTTATGGAACTTCCATTCTAGTGGTTAAGTATTAGAAGATCACACACACACACAAATGAGGGAGAATGTGGAGTGCTATTTTAGTTACAGAAAGTCTCTCAGACTTCCCAGCTGAAACCTGAATAAGAAAGAAGAAAAGAGACAAAGGTGAGCAAATACAAAGCCTTTTAGGAGAAACGGTTTCAGATAAAAGAAGCAAGCCCGGTAGGGCTGTAGCATAGTTATCAAGACAGGCAGGGGCCAGATTAATTAATTAGGCTCTTTTTAGACAAAAAGGGGGCAGTTCGGGTGGCTCAGGAGTTTAGCACCGCCTTCAGTCCAGGGCCTGATCCTGAAGGCCTGGGATCCAGTCCCACGTCAGGCCCCCTGCATTGAGCCTACTTCTCCCTTTGCTTGTGTCTCTGCCTCTCTCTCTGTGTCTCTCATGAATAAATAAAATCTTAAAAAAAATAAAAAAGACAAAAAGGTGTCCAGATTTTATTTTAATTCAGTGGGAAGCCAAAGGAGGTTTTAAACCACATAGCAACATACTTAAAAAAATAATAATAAAGTCACTCTGAATACAGTATGAGACTGCGTTTTGGGGCAGAGAGAATTTTAAAAAAAAACCTTATAAAAATAAATTCATCTTTAAAAATTTTATTTATTTGTGAGACACAGAGAGAGGCAGAGACACAGGCAGAGGGAGAAGCAGGCTCCACGCAGGGAGCCCGATGTGGGGCTCCATCCCCGGTCTCCAGGGTCACGCCCTGGGCTGAAGGCGGCGCTAAACCGCTGAGCCACCCGGGCGTCCCTAAAAAGTAAATTAAAAAAAAAAAAAAAAACAAAACCTTACAAATGATAAGAAAAGTTGTGTTTGCCATTCAGAGAGATTACAGTTGAGACGCATTCTGGAATCTTTCAAAATAAAATACTATCAGCAATGTCTCGAAATCAGTTTAATGTTGCAAGTGTCTCAAGCTGCTTGCAGAGGACACTGATTCAAAAGGGTCACATTTTTAGACACTTTTTTTTTTAGTTCGTTCTACGACCGTCCCATTTAGCGATCCATTCGGTCAGCGTATTAATGCAAATGCTACGAGATCAGGACACAGCAGGCTGTCTCAACACTATCCAGTGATGAACCTCACCACCGGGAAACAGCAATAGTCCTAAGACAGAGCCACCCTCAGGCGGCTACGGATCGCGTCCTGCCCAAGGCTTCGGGTCACATGACGCCTCCACGTTTTCAAAACTCCCGCGAAAATGACGTGTCACCGCCGACCTTCCGGCCCCTCAAGAGTCGGAAGGCTCCACCGGACACAAAATCCCAGAGACTCAAACGGAACCGAGGCTGACTTACCACCTGCTTCTTTCCCATTGCGTCCAACGCCGGGCTTCCCCGCGGCCGCGCGCCGGGAGCTCGCAGCCGGGAGCTCGCAGCCCGCTCCCCGCCCTCCGGCCCCCCGGCTGGCTCCCGCCCCGCCCCCCCGGCTGGCTGGCTATTGTCCCCCGCTGGCTCCCGCCCGGGCCGCCCCGCGCAGGCGCCGTGCGTCATCGGCCTGCGCCGCCCGGGCCCGGCGGGCACTCAGCTGTTCGCTGCAGGACGCGGGCGGGGGCTGGCGCCGCGGGCGGGTCGGGCCTTTGCAGTGCAGCCCTGCGGAAAAGAGGCCGTGGGACTGGGGGGCTCACATGCCCGGGAAGAGAGACTCCAGCGGGCGTGGGGCAACCACCACGGTTCTGCTCATGGTTTCCGAGTGGTTGCAGGGATTTGTTCGAGGGCGGTGGGGAAAGACCATGATTAATAGTCTCCGCTAGGAAACTGCGGTCTCCTCCCTGGGTGGCTAAAGGCCCTCCGGGAGGAGTCCGCAGGAGAGGCCTAGCTGGCCGCCCCGGGGCACCCAGGGGCCCGGGAAGGCTAAGCAGAGAGGCGTCGTCACAGCAACGTGGCCCCTCAGGCCCGAGCATCGGCACGCCCGGGCCCTCGCCCGGCTCCCGGGGTTCGGCTCCCGGTCTCAGGACGAACTCCCATCCCCGCTCCGGTCCAATCCTGTGAGCATCCGAGGGGCGGACGCGCGTACACGGCGAGCGGGGCTCTCGGCGGCCCTCAGCCCTAGGCGGCGGCCCCGCCCCAGGAGCCGCGGAGGCGATCGGGCTGCACCCCCCGCCTCCGCCACGCCCCGTGGCCGCAGCGCCCCTCACCGCTCACCGGGTGGGCCTCCGGCCGAAGCCCCGAGTCCGCCCTCATGGCGCTCCCCCTCGGGGCTCCCTCAGCGCAACCGCCGGGGACCCGCGCCCGGCTCCCCGCGACCCGGCCTCCGGGGCCTGCGGTGGGGACGCTTCCCGGGATCTCGCTGGGCCGCAGCTCCGGGGCCGGACCTCTGCCTTCCTTCGGGGCGCCAAGCCCCGCCTCGCAGCGCGGCCACGTCAGGGGGCGGGGCGGAACCCGGAGGGGGCGGGGCTGGCCCCGGAGGGGGCGGGGCTGGCCCCAGAGGGGGCGGGGCGCGGGGAATCCGGAGGGGCCCGAGGGCGGTGCGCGAGACGGACCCCGCGGAGGTCAAAACAGGCTCTGGGTACCGGGAACCGACGATTGGCAAGGCCAAGGCTGCCCGGAGGAGCCGGGAACTGCTAGTCGCTGAACCAGGAGAGGTCTGGAAGGGCCAAAGACTGATTAAAACTCTTTTGAAAAGGAGGACTTGGGAGGGGCAAGATGGCGGAAGAGCAGGGTCTCCAAATCACCTGTCCCCACCAAATTACCTAGATAACCTTCAAACCATCCTGAAAATCTACGAATTCAGCCTGAGATGAAAGAGAGACCAGCTGGAATGCTACAGTGAGAAGAGTTCGCGCTTCTATCAAGGTAGGAAGACGGGGAAAAAGAAATAAAGGAACAAAAGGCCTCCGAGGGGGAGGGGCCCCGCGAGGAGCCGGGCTAGGGCCGGGGCGAGTGTCCCCAGGACAGGAGAGCCCCGTCCCGGAGAAGCAGGAGCTGCACCAACCTTCCCGGAAGGGCGGAAAGGGGCTCGCAGGGAGTTGGAGCAGGACCCAGGAGGGCGGGGATGCCCTCGGGCTCCCGGGGACACTAACAGACACCTGCGAGCGCAGGAGAGTGCTCCGAGCTCCCTAAGGGCTGCAGCGCGCACGGCGGGGACCGACCGGAGCAGCTCGGAGGGGCTCGGGCGGCGGCTCCGCGGAGGGGGTTGCGGGGCGGGAGCGCGAATCCAACAGCGCAGGCCCCGGAGCACAGGGCGCCGGGACACAGCCCAGGATCCGGCCTCCCCCGGGACAGGCAGAGGCCGGGAGGGCCCGGGACAGCAAGGACGCTCCTGCCCGGAGCTGAGCAGATCAGCGGCCCCGCCCCGGAGCCTCCAGGCCCTGCGGACGGAGAGCCGAGAGCCGAGAGCCCCGAGCCCCGTAGTTCCTGCGGAGGCTCAATCCAGGCTTCCAGAGTTGCCATAGCAACTGCGGCTGTTCCTCCTGGGGCCCCACGGGGTAAACAACCCCCGCTGAGCCCTGCAGCAGGCAGGGGCAGAGCAGCTCCCCCAAGTGCTAACACCTGAAAATCAGCACAGCAGGCCCCTCCCCCAGAAGACCAGCTGGACGGACCAGTGATACTCCCCCGTGTTCCAATACAACTTGTTTTTGGCCACTCTGCACTGAGCAAAATGACTAGAAGGAAAACCTCACCTCAAAAGAAAGAATCAGAAACAGTCCTCTCTCCCACAGAGTTACAAAATCTGGATTACACTTCAATGTCAGAAAGCCAATTCAGAAGCACTATTCTACAGCTACTGGTGGCTCTAGAAAAAAGCATTAAGGACTCACGAGACTTCATGACTGCAGAATTTAGATCCAATCAGGCAGAAATTAAAAATCAATTGAATGAGATGCAATCCAAACTAGAAGTCCTAACGACGAGGGTTAACGAGGTGGAAGAACGAGTGAGTGACATAGAAGACAAGTTAATGGCAAAGAGGGAAACTGAGGAAAAAAGAGATAAACAATTAAAGAACCATGAAGACAGATTAAGGGAAATAAATGACAACCTAAGGAAGAAAAACCTACGCTTAATTGGGGTTCCCGAGGGCGGCGAAAGGGACAAGATTCCATCAAAATCCCAGAGGAGAACTCAGGCAACACCCTTTTTGAACTTGGCCACAGTAACCGGAGAAGGACAAACAGTGTATGTTCTCATTCATTTGGGGAATATGAATAATAGTGAAAGGGAATATAAGGGAAGGGAGAAGAAATGTGTGAGAAATATCAGAAAGGGAGACAGAACATAAAGACTTCTAACTCTGGGAAATGAACTAGGGGTGGTGGAGGGGGAGGAGGGCGGGGGGTGGGGGTGAATGGGTGACGGGCACTGAGGGGTACACTTGATGGGATGAGCACTGGGTGTTATTCTGTATGTTGGTAAATTGAACACCAATAAAAATTAATTTATAAAATTAAAAAAAAAAAAAAAAAGAAAAGGAGGACTTTGGGGATTCCTGGGTGGCTCAGCGGTTTAGCGCCACCTTCAGCCCAGGGCGTGATCCTGGAGATCCGGGATCGAGTCCCACGTCGGGCTCCCTGCATGGAGCCTGCTTCTCCCTCTGCCTGTGTCTCTGCCTCTCTCTCTCTCTCTCTCTGTGTCTCTCATGAACAAATAAATAAAATATATATAAAAAAAAAGGAGGACTTCTGTGGAACGCTGTCAGATTCTCCAGACACGGCTTCTTCCGACGAATCTCTGAACAAACTAGAGACCCCTGTACTGCAGGAACGTAGTAAGCACCCAGAGCTGACCCCTACCAGGCACTTACCGACTTGGTATTTGGTTCTTTAACTTCTTACTCTTGTATCTTGTTTATTGCGTGACTTTGGTTTCTTGTGTGGCGTATGGGAAGCCAAGTTAACTGTCATTCAGTTTGGAATCCTACACCCGTTAAAATTGTGTAAACCCCGCTTTAGGCATGAATAGAGCTGACGGTGTGCGGAGGCCCATCCCTGTGCACCGCCTTTGTAGGGCGCCAGAGATGCCCCCGCCCCCGCGCCCACCCCCACCCCCACCCCCGGGCCCAGACAAATATCAGATTTCTTCTAGTTGTGTGTGTGTGTCTGTGTAGTGATACAGGCAGTTCTCAAAATGTTTCCCACTTGCTTATCCTCCATCTCTGTACAGCAAGTTTGGGGAATTTTTTTTTCTCAAAAAGAAAAAACACAACATAAGATCAAATCCAAGTTCATGTACCATTAAAAATGACTTAATTTTCTTTGGTGGGGTTTTTTTGGGGGGAGAGGGAGGTTGGGTTTAATTTTTTTCTTTTTTTTTGTTTTTTTTTTTTTTGTTTTAAAGATAATCACTAAGTTAAAAAGAGCTACAAATACTTTGATGTATATACTTGGTTTTATATGTAAGAAAGAGATTGGGGGAGTAGACGGATGGTGTGGGGATGGGGAACATTAGAGAATAATGCAGAAGAGAGACATACAGGGGCAGCACGGCTGACTGGAAGTCTTAAGACTTAGGGAAGAAAGAAAAATAAGACTTCCTGGAATAGCATCCTCATCTTATGGTTTTCTCATCTATGGGTCTCTAGGACTAAAGTCAATTGCCCTTTCCGAATTTAAACATGATGTAGATATTGGCTTTTAGGCAAATTAATTGTTACAGCTCTGATCTAAAGAATATTTTTTTCCTTGTAGATTGATGTATAAATGATGAGGGCAGTACCATTTCTGTAAACTTTCATGTTAAATGTGAAACATGTACATTAACCCCTTTTTTCTTGCTGAGTCAGTGAAAAAGTACTGACTTTTTCACTTTTTGTAAAAGCTGGTTTCATAAAACAGAAGTTTCTTGAGGTTAAATACAGTTTCTGAAATGAAATACTACTTATTTTATTTAGGGAAGCTCTTTTATCTGAACTGTAAAAGACCATAAGAAATCTCAGAAAGGTTCTCCTACTCAGTGGCTTGACATTGTTTGTATTCTTATATGACATAAAGGAAAACATTAAAAACAAAACATTTTTTTCCTTCAAAGCCAAGGAGGTAACTCTACATACATATGATGCAATTTTTTTTCAAATTAGATTAATTAATAAACTATACCACATTTAAAGTTGCATACATTAAAATGGGGCAAATACTGCTGTTTTTTATTGCAGCTGTTATTCCAGAGCTCTGTAATAGTTGAATATTCTTAAAGCTCCAGCATTAAGCTGGTGACCTCCTTAAGACTCAGTATCAGGGGGAACCCATGTTGCTGGTACCCATTGAGGCTCCTCCTGAGCCTTCTGAACTGCAGACAGCAACTGGGCACATGCATCTTGCAAGTTGTCATTCACAATCACATGATCAAAAAACTGGCCAAACTGTGTCTCCATTTTTTGAGCTAAATCCTCCATTTCTTGTAGATCTTCATCCTTTAGGAGAAATAGAAAAATATGGATAGCACAGACTTAATGAGATAAACAGAAATCATATGCAGTTTGTTTTGCTGTTACATACATTATAAATTTTATATAAAAGCGCTCATGTCAGATAAATTCTATTCTATTCTAAACCACACAATGTATGTTTTTATCTTTGATCTTAATGTTTCCCTGGTCAAGGTTTTGCAGAACTAAGTAATGGTAGCCTAAACAATCCCCTCAACTTCCCATATGGCCTTAAATTATCTTACTCTAAAATCTAAGCACTTGAAGCCTTCAACTGTGTGTAACCAAACAAAACAAAAAAGAAAGAGAAAGAAAAAAGAAAGAAAACAAAATTTACAGTTAAATATAAATAAAACATATGTAAATTTCAAATGAAATTTTATAAGGTAAAACACTGTTCTTGAAATTAAATACTGATAAGAATGACGTTATTTTGCCACTTCTAACATGAGGATGGTATGACCTGGCTAAGGTGGATTTAATTTTTAAAACTGGAAAAAAATAATGCGTACTCTAGGAAAAGTTCACTAATTAATTCCACCTGTCTCAGCCCCTCTATAATTTCCATCATCAATACACAATGTTTGCATTTAGAGATGTATTTTTATAGAAAATTCATATTACAGATAAGATATATTCACCACATTTTTAAAGTAAGCTCTCAAACTTTTCCTTTTTCTTTTCTTTTTTTTAAAGATTTTATTTATTTATTCATGACAGACACAGAGAGAGAGAGGCAGAGACACAGGCAGAGGGAGAAGTAGGCTCCATGCAGGGAGCCCGATGTGGGACTCGATCCCGGGTCTCCAGGATCAGGCCCTGGGCTGAAGGCGGCGCTAAACCACTGAGCCACCAGGGCTGCCCTCAAACTTGTTCATATGATAAATAATAAAATGTAAATGTCAGTTTTAGGCACAACCAATTTTTTTGTGTGGCTTTGCAAACTTGGCTTGAGTTCTTTTTTTCTTTTTGTTTTCTTTCTCTTTTTTTCTTTTAAGCTAGATTAGAAAAAAGAAAAAAATAAGAACAGCATTATAGCATTTATTAAACTTTATTTTAATATCTATAAATCATGTCCAGTAAAAAGGATAAATCATAAGGGCATTATTTAACAAAAATCCCATTCCTTAACATAGGGATGTTGTGGAAACAACACTGATTTTTTACTAGGAAAAAAAAATTCGTCTATTTCCTCTGTATCTTACCTTGAACTTCATGTCCACAAAGTAGTCTGTAATAATCTTGGCATTTTTCCGAGATTGCTTCATACAACTCATATTAGATGGCTTTATAAATATGACATAGGGCTTCAGTTCCTGGGTTCGAGCTACTTGAATGCCCTACACAGAAAAATTAGGTGCATATTTAAAAACAGAAGCCTTAATTTCCTAGAGTCCATGTGAATGTTCTCAAAATTTCTAAGATCAGAAATCACCAATTATTTTTAGATAATTTATTTTTATTTATTCTCCTTTGCCCCCCCAGTCCTCAAATCTAAAAATTAAACATTTTAATAATTAAGAGATGGGGTTCTAGAACCAAAATTAAGTTTAAACTGTGGCTCTTCCTCTTATGAGTCATAACACCCTTCTGAAATCTGAGAATATGATTTTATACATCATCTCGTGGGACAAATCCTAAAAGTGGATCAGTTTCCTCACCCTCACTTCCCTTTCCTCTTATTATTATCTTATACTGGATACTACTGACATCTTCACACTGATCACCAGCCTTGACTCAAGTAAGAACAATTGTTTTATCCCTTGATTCTCTTTAGCACACATGGTATATTTTAAAATGACTACCAAAAAACCCAAAATACAAGGATCAAAAAATGGAGCCTATACATCATGTGTTCCTTATCTTAACTTGCTCACCCCTGCCTCATTCCACATATGGTCTCATAGAGGTAGCTATAGATACGAGAACATAGGAACCTCAACTCCTTGTGTAAAGCAACATCTTATTCCCTCCACAAATTACCTTGATGCCTTGTGATCAAGGTCAAAGCAGGATTCTTGCTAAGTTTTCTTTATAGCCACCAGCTCAGTTCACTTTTTGTATCTGAGAAGCAAGCCTCCTTTCCTAACTAAAGACAAGATATTGGCAATTGTTCCTTTACATAAGATCCTGGCCATTAGATATGGTAAATGGTCTTATCCCTAAAAATGCTAACAGAATAAAATCTCTCAACTACGACCTACAGCATGTGCACAAAATGCATGACATTCGCTCATTACTTTGGGGAGATGGGAAATGTTCCACCACAGACTTACCTGAGGCTCTAAGTCCATGACACAGATCTTTCCTTCATCAAGGACTGTTTGAACAGCATCCACACTGGTGCCATACAGGTGGCCTTTGTACTCACCATACTCGAGCATCCTGCAAGGGTGCCACAAGGAAAACAAGAACTCTTTCTACAAGTAAAATATTAGTAGTAATTATATGAAGATAAATTCCAACAAGATAGAAGGTAAATATGTGGACTGTGCTAGCACAAGAAGAATTAGTGGAAGATCGAGAGGAGAAAAAAGTATTAGGGGAATCTAGAACTTAACTATTTCTCCAAAGTCTCTAAAATTTGCAATTCAATTCTGCTCCCTCTCCAAACCCAATCAGTTAGTGCGCTAGTATATCAATTTACATTTCCTTGCTTAACTCTTCAAAAACAAAAGGAATTACCCTAGGAGCTTTTGATAATGCATAAAAATCGTGTATCTATTTTGAAGGTAAAATAACCAAACATCAGAATCAGATTCTGAATGTCTAGCTTACCTGTGACTATACACAAGGCTTTCAAATGTTTCCTTTGACACATAGTGATACTCACGTCCGTCCATTTCATAACTCTTTTTGGAACGAGTAGTATCTATCAAAAAATGGAATTTTAAAGAAGGTTTTAGAATCTACAAAATGTTTTGATTTAGTACCAATATGCATTTGGATAAAGATGTCCCATCAATACAAATAAATGAATACAGAAACAGATAAATAAAATGCTAGAACCAAAAAGAGGGATCCTGAATTGATGATAAGAAAGAAGTTCTCAGGGTACATGGGTGGTTCTGTC
Organism: Nyctereutes procyonoides; assembly: GCF_905146905.1. Lineage (NCBI taxonomy): Eukaryota > Metazoa > Chordata > Mammalia > Carnivora > Canidae > Nyctereutes > Nyctereutes procyonoides. The sequence goes on from NW_026575132.1 coordinate 10,732,253, forward strand.
AGTTAAGTGTCTGCCTTTGGCTCAGGTCATGATCCCAGGGTCCTGGAATCAAGTCCCACTTCAAGCTCCCTGCTCAGCAGGGTGTCTGCGCCTCCCTCTCCCTCTCCCTTTGCCCCTCCCCCAGCTTGTGTTCTGCTCTCTCTCTCTCTCTCAAATAAAATTTTTTAAAAAAGAAAGAAGTTCTCATCTCAAAATCAGTTCAGCTATAAACCCTTTTCAAGTGCTCATAGTATGAACATGAATGTATAAGGTGTTAAGCCAGGGTAGGGAGGCCCTAAGCATGTACCAGCTCTTACTTCAAAACAGGCATGAGTGGATTATGTGTGAGCCCCAAGATGCCTGAAGCCCCAGGTAGCAGATCTTATATTTAGATAATGCATTTTCCAAGATCCCATTTCATTCCTCACAGCCTAGCCAGATGAAATGATATTATCCATAGTTTACTGATCAGTAACTAAAGATTTTTTTAGAGATTTCATTTATTTACTTATTTATTTATTTAAATTTTATTCATTCATTCATTCATTCATTCATGTATTCATTCATGAGACACACACACAAAGAGAGAGAGAGAGAGAGAGAGAGAGAGAGAGGCAGAGAGCCTGACATGGGACTCGATCCCAGGTCTCCAGGATCAGGCCCTGGGCTGAAGATGGCGCTAAACCACTAAGCCACCCGGGGCTGCCCAAGATTTTATTTATTTGTTTGAAAGAGGGAAGGAGAGCACCAGGGGTGGGGGTGGGAGGTGGGGGGAGGTATAGAAGCAGACTCCTCACTGAGCAGAGAGCCTGGCATGGGGCTTGATCCCAGGACCCTGAGATCATGACCTGAGCCGAAGGCAGAAAACCGATGGAGCCACCCATGCACCCCAGTAACTGAAGATTTTGAAGAGTAACTGACTTGCTCTTGTACACAGACTAATGGAAAGCAAAGTTGAAAACAAGAACCTAGCTGTTCTGACTCCTCCTAGACTAATATTTTCTGCTGCACCCGGCTGTCTTTGATTTGAAATGGAGAAATCCCATGACAGTCTGCAGTCTTGTCCAAATGTATTGATAGCCAAGTGAGATGGTGATTAATTTGGGGGATCTCCAGAAGGGAAAGATTGGTGGAGTCTGGATTCAGTGCTATTCTTTGCTTATAGGTTCTCCTACTTAAATAGTACTTGGTACAGAACACAGGGGCTCACTGAGTAACTAAAAGTGATTCATTACCTGCTCATCCATTTATTCAACTAACATGTACCAAGCGCTTCTGCTCCAGATATGTTAGGTTCTTAGAACACAACGATAAATAAAACATAGTTCCAACCCCGTGTCCTATGTATATATTGCAAAGCTGCAAGCTCCTTAATCTGCATTACCACAAATCCTCTGTGTTCATTTAAAAAATGGTATATTTGCATTTGCCAAAGTTTAAGAATGAAATAGATGAATTCTTGATAATATCGATGCATGGAAATGACCAAGTAGGAGCTTGAAATAAGCCCTAAATGATAAAAGGAGTTATGAACATTTAAGACACTCAAAAAGCAAATGTCATCTGAGGGTTATTTTTGTTTTCTCTCTCTTCTTCAAAGGATTTTATTTATTCATTTTGTTTTATTTTATTTTTTAATATTTTTTTATTTATTCATTTTAGAGAGAGGGCACACACACATGCATGCATGCATGTACAAGTGGGAAAGAGAGGCAGAGGGAAAAGGTGAGGGAAAGAATCTCAAGCAGACTCCATACTGAGTGCAGAGCCCATGCGGGGTTTGATCTTATGACCCCAAGACCACAACCTGAGCCAAAACCAGGAGTCAGACGCTCAACCAACTGAGCCACCCAGACGCTCCTGTTTTTTCTTTATTCAAGCCTCTCCACAGATCCTTAGAGTTCCTACACTTATGCCACTTCTCCTACAGCTTTGCATTGAAAAAAAATTCCAGTAAAATACTATAGTTGTCACATTATAATAAATTATATAAAGGGTCACCTGGGTGGCTCAGTCAGTTAAGTGTCTGCCTTCAGCTCAGGTTATGATCCTAGGATCCTAGGATGGAGCCCCACCATTGGGCATCCTGCTCAGCGGGGAGCCTGCTTCCCTCTTTGCCCCTCCTCCTGCTTGTGCTTTCTCCTGCTCTCTATCTCAAGTAAATAAATTAAATCTTTAAAAATATATAAATAAATTATGTAAATATAAACCTAAGATGACTCCTTCTCTGTGGCTTCTGTTGGACTTTATTTTATATGGTAGGCTAAAAATCTGTGAACTGGTTAATAACTAGAGGTATTCGTCTTAAAACTATTCACTCAATTTAAAAAGCAAAATATGGGCAACATTTTCTCACTTTGAATGATTGCTAGCTATACTTCTTACAGTTCTTCTATGTTCTGTGGGAATTTGATTTTTATCCAGATTATTGAAAAATGGTGATTTCTTTTGTAGTTTTTGTGTTGGAGATCAATGTCCATTCTTACATATGTAAATAGTGTTTGGAAAGCATGACCTATGGTATGTAATCATAAAGCAACATTTTCCTGTCATCCACTGCCTTCTGTGGGACAAGACCTTCCCCTGGTCCTGGATGAAAATATAGCAGTTACCACAACTCATCCGATTATGCTCAGTTAAAAAAAAAAATAACCCACATTCGTGCCACAAAACACAGTCTCAATCTAATAACTAAAATTCCATTCCTATGTAATAATCAAAATTATGAATTTCATTTCCATTTTAGGCTTCTCTTGGCTCAGACTTGCTATAGCCATGGAAGCTGCAGTTAGAGAAGCCACAAGTCAGGAAAGGGTGTAGGATTCACTTCTTCTCTTCTCTTTCATTGAACAGTAGTAGTTCCCTCCCAGTTTTACAACTGCCCAAGGCTAGAATGCAGAAAGGAGAAGAAAGAGCAGGAAAATTCTTACTTACTGATGCTGATGGTGATGCTGGATACTACAGGTTTCTTTTCGACTTGGCAGATATTTAAATTTGTCTCTGTTCTCCTAGAGGATGCATGGGTTATTCTGCAAACCCTACCACCACCACCACTACCACTGGGTATCTCAAATCCATCTCTATCCCAGTTAGTCATCTGTGATTTCTAAAAGAGCAGCTGCTTCCCAAACTGCAGCCCTTGGCCACTCCTCTAAATTTTTAGATTTTTCAAGTATAATTCTGTCCCCCAAACTGCACAGAACACATACTAAGTTCTTAAGTGGTCTCTCTAAGTTCCTGTCTTGCATTGAAGTGAAGGGGAAGCACCCACATGCAAATGCTCTTTCCTGCCATGGATGGTATAATCATACTTACAGATTTATATAAAATTATATCTGCATATATTAAAATTTTAAAAATAAGATAAGATATTTAAAGAGCCAAGCACAGTGCCAGGAAGATAGTATTATTATTACTTAGCTATTATTACTAAATATTAGTTTTCCTGAAGTATCATCTATATGACTGCTAAGAAATGGAAAAGAAACAGTAACTTTTCAAAAGCCTAGCCAGCCACATGCCAATGAATCAATTTATAAATATTATATAAGGACTATCCCTTGTGTTTCATCTTTTTACAGCAAATATGGTATGGCGTAGTTAAGTGAGATCAGTGCACCTGTGGACGCAAAGACAGTTTGACCAAAACATCAACTGCTAGGAAAGAGAAACTACACGTACGTGGCACAGCACTTTGGAAATGGTTAGGATTAAGTTCAATAAGCTGTCTTCTCAGTTCATTGACTCCAACGCCAGAAGGTCCTAAACACAAAAAGCCACATACAGAAATCATTAGATGTGGTGATGTAATCATTTCAGTTCTTCTGTTGAAGAAATTTGAGAGCAATTAGGGAAATTACATATCTTCTCTTCTCACAAACTGAAACAATTCCAGAAAGCTCTTAGGAATTTTTCTGGTGACCCACAGAGTGACCCACACTTCTTCAACATCCCAGAAACACCAAGTCTCATGTTGGGTACTATGAGAATTCGCTGGCCTCATTTCAGATAACCTGACACAACCTACTTTTCCTGTCAGATGAAGTATCTATCACATCACAACCCAGAAATCAGCCCCTAGAATTACGGGTTCTGTGTCTTACAGAATTTGAGCACATATCCTAATAGGTAGTGAGTCAATGCCTCATGGGCAACTGAAGTCAGGGCTGACTCCATGCAGTTATATAGGTCCCATGCTTAGGATCTACACTTGGTTTCATGCTCTTTTTTTGCCATCTTGAAATGTTAATTTTTAAAGATTTATTTATTTATTTATTTGAGAGAGAGAGAACACATGATTGGGAGGGACAGAGGAAGAGGGAGAGAGAATCTTAAGCAGGCTCCATGCCCAGTGCAGAGCCCAAGGCAGGGGCTCACAGGTCATCGATCTCACAACCCTGAGATCAGGACCTGAGCTGAAACCAATAGTCAGAGGCTTAACCAACTGTATCACCCAGGCTCCCCGAAATGTCAATCATTTTTTAAGAAGCTCTTGTATTTTGTTTTTGCCCCAAGCCTTGCAAAGCTGGTCCTGGCTGTAAGGCATGTTGTTCTGTTCTACAGGGCCCACCTCCCTCTCCCTTAATCACAATTGGAATACACAGAGATGGCAGCAAGATCGAAGTTATTACTGCTGCAGGGACCCAGCTTGGCAGAGCTCTTGGTCACAAAAGCAGGGCACCCCAGTACTATATTTGCCATTCTTTAGCACCATAGCTACAGTCCAAAAGGTGTTGAACACTTTTCGAAAGAAGGTGATTACAAATTTCTTAGGGAAAGAGATTTTAAGGATTTTTATGTCTGATACTGATTGATAATGCATCTGGGGGCATACTCATCTATGCTTATAGAACAAACTCTAAACAGGTTTAAAAAAAAAAAAAAGCTTCGTCATAATACAACCTGTTATTACCCCAGTACGGATATACCAGGGCATACCACATTCAACCATAGACAATAAAAGCAAGAGACAACAAAGTTTTATTTATAAACACATACAAATAAAACATGATTTTTAAAAAAGATGTTCATATGGGAGTCCCTAAAGAATTCTACTTTTGCCACTACTCCCAACGCAAAACAACTGAGTCTGGAGGAAGAACTTCACTATGGAAGAGAGACACTGTTTTCAGGGACGTACCCACGAGCACAATGAGACGGTTCTTGTCTGAAGGGCGTCGTTGGTACCTGACCACCTCCTCGTATGGGGCGGCCAGCGCACTGAGGCAGCCGCCAGCCTTGCACACCTCTGCGGCTCGCAGTTGGCCCAGGTGAGACTTGCGGCGACAAAGGCGCATGCTGCGGCGGAAGCCAGCTGGGAAGGCAGGAAGGCACACGACGTCACATCCAGGCAGGAGAGAGCACTTCTCCTTCCACACCTGATGGAGCCTGTGGTGACTGTGATCAGCAAGTGTTAATTAACATATTCATGCCTGTCTGAAGGCAGAGAATAGGAAGCAACGCAAAGGAAAGGTAGCAAAGTGCCCCACAGGTTGCTAAGGTGCACCCAGTGCCCATCATGTGCCAGGTGCTGGGGTTCTAGTGGTCAACTACATCAAACCCACTTCCTCCTGACATTTGCATTCCATGGAGGAGAGTCAGAAGTAAACACATCTACAAAAATAAGTGCTTAGAGGAAGGGTCGCTGGATAAAGAGTGATGGGGGGCTTCTTGTTGCAGGCAGTTCAATTACAGTGTGTGGGGAAAAGTGACGTTGAGCAGAGGTGGAAATGAAGTAATGGAGCTAAGTGAGGAGGCTTCTAGGGGAAATGCAACCCAGGCTAAGGGAACAGCAACTGCTAAGGTGCAGAGAAAGGAGTGTTTTGGGAGTGTTGGGGAAGCACAGTGTTGAGGAGACCCTAGTGAAGCAGAGTGGTGAGCAGTAGGGAGAATGGTAGGAAACAGGGTTGGAGAGGAGGCAGGGAAGGTGGCAGGGAGCTCCAGCAGAGTGTTGTATTGTGGTCCAAGTGGGATGGGAAGTCACTGGGTGGTAGAGAAATGGGTGTGATGTGGTTTATGTTTCTGAAGAAGTCCTCCATTGCTGTGGGGAGGATGTAAAGTGTGGGCTCACAGGAGAGTAGTTAGGAGTCCCTTGCAGTGCCCCAAGTGAGGGAGGATTAGAATGGAAACAGTGGAGCTGGCTGATTACTCACATTTTTCAGATGGATTCACTAAGACATAGACAGGTTAGCTGGCTGGTCACAACTGTGTCATCCAGTGGCAGAGTTGGATACTAACCATGATTTCTGAACTCCTAGAATCCTGCCTAATCTGCCCACCGAATCACAGGGCTTTTTGGCATTTTCAAAAAAGAGCTGTTCCCATGTCCTTCCTGTATAGATAGAACTAGAACACCGTGTATTCACACCAATACCTACAATGCCAGCTCAACACTACAGGATTCATTCCAGCCACCCACCCCCAGCCTTTCCAATGTGTAACTCCTTTTTCTAACAGTGACTGATTGTCCTCAATACACTTACTTATTGTATTTGTCAAAAGCACCTGTGCAGGACAAGGTATGGATGGTATCAGCAACTGGGCAGAAAGTGTCAGAGCCCAAGCTAGGTGAGAAGGCTGTTTTGTAGAGGCTGTGAGGTATCAGAGGCCAGGTGATGGCAGCTGTTCTCCTCACTTTGCTCTGGCTCTGACAACATGTTCCAGGCCACCATCATCCCCTGCACAAATGTTCTCCTCACACTGCTCAGGGATGCCCCACCCCAGGCTGCTTCTTCCCCACCTTTTTGCAAACGTCTACTCTTTTAGCCTTAATGGCATTGGGGTTGAGTTATTCTCAAGGGGATACAGAAAAGTGGCCTCAGCTTTTTTTTAAAGTTCTCTCAATGATTCCAACGTTCATTCAGGCCCAAAGAGCCAATATTTCACTTTATAGACCCTGCTGTTCCCCTACTGTCTTTTGGAGGAGCCCGGCATGGGTTTACATGAGCCCTTAAGTGGGTTCTTCAGAAAACTCTGCCAAGTTGACAGATTATAGTAATGTGGGCATCAAAACTAAGTTTAGTAGTCAGAGAACTGGCCTCTTTAGAGTAAATTAAATATGTCATACAACATTTTGGAAGAAAACAAAAGGTTTGTTTTGATGGATAATTAAGAGATATCCAGTGGAAACCAGATGAATTATAATGAATCATCAACATAGAAAAATACTGACCCCAAAAAAGGAATTGGCTGATAGAGGGAAACCAGAATAAGGAATAAGTTTGGAAATGTGCATCAGCAAGGGAAGCTTTCAGAAGAGTCAGGATGGTAGGAACAAAACTTGACAAGTGACAAAGACCCACCTCTTATTAATCATTACCTACCGATAAAGAACTTCTGACCAGAGCCAACAAATTCCTCCTTGTCTGGAACACAGAGCATGGCAGGAACAGAATAAGCAAAGGAGGAGAAGGAGAAGTTTACTTAGAACAGATGCATGAAATTATCTTCAAATCTGCAAGTGACACCATTTCAGTAGATGTCAGCACAGCTGAATTCATCTTGAATGGCTTATTTGAAGACTGTCCTAAGCACTCTCCAGTCTATCACATGCACCAAACCATGTGGAAACGCACTTCAGAATTTTATCAATACACTGACTATACTCTGTCAAGTATAATTGAAACAAAAAGCTATTTTAGGCTTGTTTAAAGTTATAAGAAAGATAGTGTGTCACAGTAAAAATAAATAAAAATTAGGTATACATTTTTTAAAGTACCCAAAGAAAACTGACTTCTAAAAGGAAACAGATGAACTGGCTTTGGCTTAAACTTGTAGAAATGGTATTCTGCAGGACCTATAATTAATTCCTTTGTTAGAGGTGAGTTTTTATTTTCTCCCTGATAAAATGGTTTATTCTGTATAAAATTAGTATTTGCTCTGTTGCTGCTAATTGTAACTGACTGTCCAGGAATCTGAGAGACAAGGGTGAGGAATACTGATCCCAGTGGCTCTGAAGCACCTAGAACTTATTTAAATTCCTCCTCTGCTTCCCCTGGGGTCTCAGAAAAATTCTTACAAACTCCAGGGAAAAAAAGTTATAAAAATGTCATTTTCAAATTACTTTTTACTAATAGATATTCCTTTCACTTAGCAATTCTGTTCTGATCATTGAAATGTATAAAGAGCCACTGTTCATAAAATGAACATATACAATCTTTTCCTCTTAACCTTTTTTAAACATATATTTTAAAGAAAACACACCAATATTGATTCCATCTTCTGTGAAGTATATTTTTCTAAATGAAATGTCAGCAGTTTTTTTTCTTTTTCAATTTTTTATTTAAATTCTAGTTAGTTAACATCCAGTGTAATATTGGCTTCATGAGTAGAATTTTGTGATTCATCACTACTAGTGTCCTCCTCAATACCCATCACCCATTTAGTCCATCCCCTCCAGTAATCTTCAGTTGTTCTCTATCGTTAAGAGTCTCTCATGGAAACATTTACTTAGGAATATATTCATAAAGCTTAACTACTTTCATTGTTCATTTTTATTTTATTTTTATTTTTTTAAGATTTTATTTATTTATTCACGAGAGACAGAGAGAGAGAGGCAGAGACACAGGCAGAGGGAGAAGCAGGCTCCATTCAGGGAGCCTGACGTGGGACTCGATCCCAGGACTCCAGGATCACTCCCCAGGCTGAAGGCAGCGCTAAACCACTGAGCCACCTGGGCTGCCCCTCATTGTTCATTTTTAAATATTTTCTATGAAATTGAATATCTCATCACTGATTTCACCCTTAAAATATGTCTTATCTTAAAAGGTATCCTGTCAAGCATGAGGCACTGAAAGGTCTTAAATATAGCTCTATGTGGCTTATCCAGGAAATGAAAACAAACAATTACCTTCTGAAAGTTCCTCTGGAGATTTGGGTCAGTGAAGAAAAATACATGAAAACATTAAGTCTTTGAGAAGATCAAGTCGGTCATCCAACAAAGACAAATGACAAAGGTGAGGCATTCAGGTCACCCTAGGGAAGGCTGGAACACAGGTAGGCCTGGCAAGACAAACGCACAACATACTACAGGGGACCAGGAACTCACAGAACCAGACTGTGCTGCTCAGAGAACAATAAATAACTTTCTGCAAGTTACTTATCTATATTTTCCCCAAGGGCTTTTTATCTAGGAAGACTTACAAAATAAGGCTTGAGAGACAGAAATCATAGGAAGGCAAGTGCTGCGAGCCTCCATTCTCCTCTCACAGAGGCTGTATACGCAGTCCTGCCCAGCGGGCACTTCAGCAGCATTCTGCTTCAATATCCTCATTCCTTACCCCTCATGGGTCCAGTGACACATGTCCATCTCCAGCTGGTCCACTGGAGACAGGGGGAACTGAACACACAGCATACTTTTTTCTAGATTTTTTAAAAGAATTTATCTTTTCTTTAAGATTTTATTTGAGAGTGAGAGAGCAAGCAACTGAGAGAGAGAGAGAAGACATGCATGGAGGGGAAGAAGGGCAGAGGGAGAGGGAGAGGCAGGCTCTCCACTGAGCTGGGAGCTCCATGCAGGGCTCCATGTGGGGCTGGATCCCAGGACCCCAGGATCATGACGTGAACCAAAGACAGATTCTTACCCGACTAAGCACCCAGGCGCCCCTGTTATCTAGATATCTTAAAACATCCATCTTCTCTGTTGCTATTCTTTTTATGACATTCCTAATTACACTGTATCATCACCTCCTGGAGAAATTCAAGGAGGTCACATGATACTGCATTTGGAGAAAGAGTTGAGACCAAAACTGAAGAAACTGAACTACCCAATAAGAGCTCTAAGTAACAGAATTAAGCATCATGAATAAATATCAAGAATTATTTACTTAAAAAACTTGCCAGCTGGGTGTTAACTGTTCCTTCATTGACCCTCTAAGTGACCTGAGCTCAAATGTAGTTGAGAGTACTCAATCTTTTGACTATGAGGAGTCCAAAAGGGGCAGGTCACAGTAACTAAGGCAGCTGCACACTTTCCTCTGTAGTTATTAGAGAAACAACTGCTGCATGCTCGTCCAGAGCAAGATTCACAATAGTGCTAGCAAGCACCCCAGGGTCACATATTTTAAGCACTTTACTTATAGAAGTTATTTTTCCCACTTTAGACATGGAGCAAGTGAAGGGCAGAGAGGTGAAGTGATGGAGAAGCCACAGGTAATGAGTAATGGAGCAAGATTCCTACTTGGACACTCTGGCTCCAGTTCCTGGCTCTAACCATTACACCATGCTGTCTCTCCCCTCACAGATGCCCCAAATACTTCTAAGCCTCAACCACAGTTTTAGTGTATGGACTCTCTTCCAGAAAAATGAGGAGTTGAACATAGAGCAAAGAAGGACTAGGTGGCTCCGTCAGTTAAGCATCTGCCTTCAGCTCAGGTCATGATCTCAGGGTCCTAAGATTAAACCCCGTGTCAGGATCTGTGCTCAGCATGGAGTCTGCTTGTCCCTCTCCCTGCTTGTGCTTACTCTCAAATAAATAAAATCTTTTTTTTTTAAAGAAGAACTATAATCCAGAGGAATTAAAAATTAAACCAGTCCCAAACATAGAGCCAAGTGTACGTATCCTAATAGACCAACTATCTAACTGAAAACAGGAAATTTAGAAACAACATAAATGATAGGTAAATAATTTAAGTGCATGGTTCCCAACTCCATCTGTCTTGACATCTTTTTTTTTTGTCTTGACATCTTTTTTAATGACCAATATTTATAGCAATCTCCCTACTCTTATGAAATTAAATTGATAGAATCTACTACACACTTAATTTTTAAAACCAGTACAATGGATAACAACTCACACCTACAGAACCTGACCTTGGGCACAATGACCTGCGGGATGATGGAGTAAAAATTCGGTGTGAGGCTTTGAGACATCCAAACTGCAATATTCAGAGGCTTGGATTGGAATACTGTGGTTTGACCTCCCTGTGCTGTCAGGATCTCTCATCTACTCTTAGAAGCAACCAAAACCTGATAAAAATAAACCTGAAACAGAATACTTTAGGGTATGAAGGAATGATGAAGTTATGTGAAGTCTTGAAGTCTCCTGAATGTAAACTGAAAGTTCTGGGGGTGTGCAAAGAAGCATTTGATGAGGAAGCTCAGAAGCTGCTGGAAGCTGTGCGAATTAGCAATCCACACCTCATCATTAAGCGCGATTATAATGATGATGATGAAGATGGTTCCTGGTGGCGGTGTCCCTGATTTGAAGAACCTGATGTTCTTTTTAAAAGTAAAATGGGGAGCCCCGGTGGCGCAGCGGTTTGGCGCCACCTGCAGCCCAGGGTGTGATCCTGGAGACCTGGGATCGAGTCCCACATCCGGCTCCCTGCATGGAGCCTGCTTCTCTCTCTGTCTGTGTCTCTGCCTCTCTCTGTGTCTATGGATAAATAAATAAAATCTTAAAAAAAAAAAAAGTAAAATGAAGGCCTCAGAGTGACTAGGCTTGGGCCTCTTAGCTTTAGGTGTTTTATGCCCAGACTGTTTAAGGTCTGTTAGATGTAGATGAGTCACTTCTCTGTAACATATCTGTTATACTTCACATGGGAGTTGAAAGGCTATAAAATAAAATGAAAAGCATAAAAAAAAAAAGATGGCACATAGCACATAGCACATAGCCATCTGCCCGGCCGCACTGGCCTGGTCTCCAAGCGATGCATGCAAGAAGCTTGCCCTGTTGGAACTGCTCCTCCAGAAGACTGCTGATTTTGGCATTCTTTTTCCTTTCATCATACTTCTTCTGGATTTTCTTTGTTTTTTATTTAAAATCTCTTCCTCCTCAGGCATCAGCTTGGCCCCCTTCTTGCATCCCAGGGGCAGTGCATAGTGGGAGAGCACAATACAGTTCTTCACGAGGGTCTTGGTGCGGACCAGTTCATTGTTGGATGCATTATAGACAACATCGATAATCCTGGTTTTGCGTGTACAACACTCCGAGCCCCAGGAGAAGTTCCCCAAGTCTAGCCTCAAGGCTCGGTACTTCTTAGTGCCTCCCGGGACTCGTACTGTGTGTATGCGGCGGGGGCCAATCTTAGTGTTGGCCGCGGGGCGTCCCAGCTCATACTTCTGCTTCTTGTGGTAGGGCTTCCTCTTGCCCCCGGTCTTGCGGTGCTTGTGCCAGTTGTCCCGAGAGATGCCCATGCATCGCAAAAAAAATATATATTTTTTTAAAGATTTTATTTATTTATTCATGAGAGATACATATAGAGAGAAGCAGAGACACAGGCAGAGGGAGAAGCAGGCTCCATGCAGGGAGCCCGACGTGGGACTCGATCCCAGGACTCCAGGATCACACCCTGGGCCGAAGGCAGGTGCCAAACCGCTGAGCCACCCAGGGATCCCCTGCAGTTTTGAGTAGGGATCAATCAGTGCCGTTTTCTTAAACAGAAAGGTTGATTCAAGTAGATCTGTCAGCAGCTGCAGGTTCTAACCATGGAAGCCTGAGTTCAAAGATATTGCCTGTGCAGCACAGAGGACCGTATGGAGAATTTGGCCGGAATTTGTCAGAATGTTTCCAGTTTCATGCCAGATGCCAAAAATGTCAGGATTACTATTCTCCTTAAGTGTATTTAAGTTGCTTCCATGTTTTGCTCTTATACTCAATTCTTCTACATTTTGCTTTGCCTCTTCAATCAACATTTAATTCATTCTTTGTTTTGTTTTGTTTTTTAGGATTCCATATTTCATTTCCATTTTATTTCACATTCAAATTATTTCCTGAAATCATCCCAGAGGCTTTTGTTTTTGCAAAAACTTTAAAGGTCCAGGCCCTGTGATAGCTGGGAGATGTTTTTCCCAGCACATGAAGCAAATTCGGGATTTAATAGAAGTAAATGACAACTGTTAAACTATTTCCTATTTCATAATAGAATTTCTGAAAAATCAATTATTGTGGAACAAGGCCTATAAAATTTGATTTACAATTAGAAAATATGAGATCTGGCTTTGAAGAGGATGAGATCCAGTCCCCATATCTTACTGGCAAAAAGACTGAAGCTCAGACAGGTTTACCGATGGGTCCACTTTCTAGAAGCAAAAATAGGACTAGAAGTCAGGCCCTGCCTCAGGCCCACCATCCAGAATATGAAGAATATGTAATATGAAGAAAAAAGCTAAAAGGAATTAATTTGTATCTTAAAAATGTATATTTCAAGATATAAATCCTCAGGCATGACTTTTCTAGAAGACCTAAGAAACTGTTCGATGCTTATAAGTTGCTACTTATACTGAAGAAGCATGGATTAAAGGAAGTGAAAATATCCCTTATATGAAGTATAGAAAAATAGGAGGGAAAAGAAACAGTAGATGTGGGAATAACAAGAGCTCTGATAAGTCGTAACAGACCAGGTTTATTTCTATATAAAAGAAAGAGGAAATTGCCTTATTTGAAGTAGGGATACTATACCAAAGCAATTACAGATTGAAAAAATGGAGAAAATGAGAAAATATACTTTTGGAAGCAGGGGAGGAATGTTAACATGCTCCAAAAAGTTGCAAAATACCCTGAGACCTATATTGTTACTCATGATGTCAACCTTAGTCTGAGGGACACACACTTGACGATACTATGTGTCATCAATAGTAACAAATAACATGTTAAAGAAAAATAAAAAAATCAATCCGTATAGATACCTCACTTTCCAGTTTATTTCTTATCAGTTTGAAGCAGACAGAAGGTGTGGAATCAATGATTCAATAATTACAAGGCAATGTCTTTAATTCTATTCAAATGTCTCTCTCCATAATGATTCTCTTCTACACAACTGAGCTTTTCATGTTATGTCTTGTGAAAACGTACATCACTACTGTGTATTAAAGAACTACTCATTTATAGTTGTAATGTGTTTTGTCCGACAGGACAATGAAAATATTACACAGGATGGTCTCCACACTCCAGGACATTTAGCATTCCTGACTCCTACCAGTTAAAAGCCAGTTGTGCCCCAAATCAATGTGACAACCAAAACATGCTCCCACAGAGCTCTAAAATGTCTAATAAGGAACACTGGTCAAGGTGAAGCTAATAATATCTCACAACCATACTGTTGAAGTATTTAATAAACAATTACTGTATGAGGTCCCTAAACATGTGTTTAAATGATACCAAAATTTGGAATAGACTCTTAAAAATAATACCAAATACTCATTTTTCACTTACCAGATTCAAATGTTTCTTCATCTATGGTTTCCCATGGAGACAAAAAAAAAAAAAAACAAAAAACAAAAAAAACCCTCAAAAGTGTCATTATATTACTATCCGTACTGAGTCTATATTTTAACAGTCTAATTCCCTGACCTGGTGCCTCTGCATACACACGAACTTCTAAAATTCTTTCCTGACTCAAGGCCAAGAAATTAGCGTCTCTATGGCACACTAAAGCCCTAAAGAAGATATATGGCATCAGGGAGTCGGGCTGTGATATTAAGCAGGGGTGCTGCGGGAGCTTAAAATAAATAAAACAGAAGAGAATAAATAAAATTAAAAGAGGCTCAGAGGGAAGAGAAAGGTAGAAGGTCATAGGAAACACCGATGGATGTCAGACAGGGCACAGCTTTGCTGTGAAGAGGCTTGCAAATGGAGGAGGGAGGTACCCTGCCTCATTGAGGGGTGGGGGTATGGCAAGGAGAATGCGGGTATTAGTGGTGTGACTAGATAGGCTTTTTAGGTGATGATGTAAGATTTCATATAAACCAACTTTCTCATCAGTTAAAACAGTTATTAGCATTTTAAAGAGATATTAAAGATTAAGAAACTAGAATGTATTTGGGGAGCAATTAAAAATACACAGCAACATCACCAATGCATGCATCCTTGGATCAGGCCTTACTGCTTCTAGGGTATACTCACCCATGTGTGAAATAAGGTATTTACAAAGCTATTCATTGTGGCACTGCTTGTAATAGAAGAGATAGGGCGTAACTGGAAAGTTTACCAATAAGTGATTGTATAAATGCACATTATTTAACCAACGTGCTGTTAAAAACAAATGAAGAGGCTTTCTATGTACTAAGATGGAATCATACATAATGCTAAGGAAAAAAGCCAAAAACAGAAAAATGTGTATAGCATATCATCAAAAAAGTCCTTTTTTTAAAGGGTGTTTTTTAAAAAATGGTGAGCATGATGGTGGGGAAGGGAGAAAAAAATACACATCATTGCTTTTGTATGAACAGAGTATGTCTGGAAGGATCAGCAAGAAAGTGAGAGTATTTATTGCCTCAAGAAATAAAGCTGAGTAGGGGAGCAGGGAAAGAAAGGAACTCTATACTTCTGCAGTTTTTAAATTTCAAAGTATGTGAACATATTACCTAATAAAATTTTTAAATAAAAAATTATAGAAAGAAATGGGTATTGCTGGGAGTTTTAAAAAAACAGAATGTGAAAAAACAAACAAACAAAACCGGAATGTGTACTTGATAACATAAATACTGCGTCAGCATTATTCTGTAGTTGTTCTGGAAAGTATATGTGAATCTTTTAAATATCCACTATTTAAAGATTTATATTGTTCTTTAATTTCTAAAACCCAGATTAGCTCAGAAAGCCAAGATAAATTCACCTATCAGACTAAAGACTTTCCAATAGTCTCCCAACATTACCCTAGTGATTCTTGAGCCAATCTTAGTTCTGCCACTAAATTTGGAAAAATCTTTTCCCAATTAACCAAAAAATTTAAGTATAGTAATGTAAAACATTTTCATATATTTCTCAAAAATTTGGAACCCATTACTAATTACCTACACTAGAATCTATCAGAAGATGTTACCACACAATAACAAATAATATTTGCTGCTTTTTAAAAATTGGCATTTCAATATTTTATAGTATTTCGCATGGCGGCTTCCGGACACTCCACCTGAATGTTACTGAACCTAACACCTGAGCGTTACTAAGTGTTCCTGTGATCACTTCCAAGACACTACTTTCTAGAACACTTTCTAGAAGGTTGGTTTGGAGCCTGGAGGCATTCCCACAACTGGGCTTCCCTTCCAAGTGCCAGAATCAGAAAAAGGATGCAGTGAGAGGGTTCATTTTACACATTTCTTCCAGAGGAAAGGACTGTGGCCCCATTTGGCCAACTCTACTTTAAAAAAATCTACAGCTAAAAAAAATAAATAAATAAAAATAAAAATAAAAAAAAAATCTATAGCTGAGGTGATTCATATTCCTTCTGGTGGTAAATCTGTCAAGAGGAAATGTTACCTGCTTCCACACACTTCTCGTCGATCTTCATGTCATCTTCTATAAAAGAGGATAGAAAGGGGAAAATGGAACTTAAAATGTATTAGTATCACAAATAAAATTCCCAATGTATAAGCTTAAGTCAGTAAAACTCAAACCATCTTACAATAACGTTACTCTTACAACTATTCCTCATGCTTGCTCACTTGGAGAGAGAAAAAGGACTGCACCGTATTTTTTTTTTTAGGACTGCACTGTATTAAATGAAAATCTATGGTACAGAAGGCTACATAACATAAAATGGTTAAAATTTTAAAAGCATCAGCTTTTTGGGTAGGCCAATTAATTTATCTCAAGATTATCTACAAGTGGAGATGGTAGTTATATCCACCATATAAGAGAAAATTGAGATAATGTATGAAAAACTTAGACAGATGGTAAGTGCCCAATAAATGTTAACTATTTTTACCTTTAGCTGGGGTCTACATAGGAGAATAAGAGAATGTAATTGTTAAAACCACCTATCCTAATATTCAAAACCCTCTACAACATGATCCAAACCCAACTTTGAAGGCTATGGTCTACTTCTTTCCTTCCCATATCTCATACTCCCACTAGAGTATCCACCATGAATCCTCCTCTGCGCCTTTGCTTATGCTATTCTCTTTGCCTGTAATGCTTCAGGGTCCATCTCAAACACTAACTAAAATGAATATCTCTACCATGAGCCACATAGCATTTTCTTCCTACTCCCTTGAACTGTCTACTACTGCACATCTATTCTACTTTGTAATATAATCATTTGAGTAATTGCCTTATTTGCCCTCCTCAATAGCTCCTTGAAAGCAGAACTTGTTAATATTTCTACTTTACAGAGCTTAGTACAGTATTTTGCACATAATAGTTACCTGATAAATTATTAAATAGAACTGAAATTTCCTTTTAAAGTCACAATGGTTGATTTGAATTTATGTATTGAAAAAATAATTTTTTCAGCACTGTATATCTTGTGCCCTAATACAGTGCCCAGTACTTCCGAAGTGATCAAGAAACAGTAGTTTAAAGGGTTTTAAAAAATATTTTATTTATTTATTTATTTATTTATTTATTTATTTATTTATTGGGGAGGTAGAGAGAGAATCTCAAGCAGACTCCGAGCTGAGCACAGAGCCCAACATGGGGCTCAATCCCAGGATCATGAGATCATGACCTGAGCAAAAATCAAGAACTGGTTGCGTAATTGATTGAACCACCCAGGCACCACAATAAATAGTAGTTTAAAAAATTAGTCTTATCATGTTCTAAAAGTATAAATAACTATTGGTATAATAAGCTACATTATCAATTCATACAATAAACTTATCACCACCTCCTTACAGACCATGTCCTTAACGAATGTTTTTTAAGCAACATATGCAATATGAAAAATTTTATAAAATAGTACTGTTTTATAGAGATAAAGACACAGATAAACAAGTAACATAGCTGCCATTATGAGAGATTATTTTTCAGGTCAATATTTTATAACATCATTGAATCTGTTAGTTCCTAAGAAGTAACTAGAAGTTTTATGTGCTTTTTTTAAGTGAAGAAAAACTACAATTATTATTCCTATTTACAGAGGACAGGAGTGATTTTCTAATAACAACACAAGTAGCCATGATTCTTCTAACTTGCAACACCGGGATCTAAGACAGACACTGATTTTACTGTCTCAAAATCAACATTCCACATCATTGGCAAGGGTAGGTGTCATGGATTGATTTGTATTCCTCCTGAATTTATATGTTGAAGTTCTAACCCCCAGTATGGTTTTATTTGGAGACAGTGCCTTTATGGTTGAATGAGGTCATAAGATTTGGGCCCCAACCCAAAAGGACAGGCAGTCATCTGCAAGCCAGAAAGAAGCTTCACCAGGAACCAGACCCACCGAACCTTGATCTTGGACTTCTGGCTGTCAGAACTATGAGAAAATAAGTAACTGTTGTTTAAGGCACCCAGTCTGGGTAGTGATGGCGGCCTGAGCAGACTAAAATGGTGGCTCGTTACCCAGAGGGCCACCAAGACCCAGGCTCTCCAAAGGCCTCCCCATGTTCCCTTTCCAATTTCAGGACTGAAATATGGGGATGGCTAGGGAACTGCTCTTCTCACTTCTCTCCGCCCCCACAAGCAGATGGCATCTTGCTTTCTTGCTTTTGGGAATGTGTGTGTTTGGCATCATAACGAGTCACCTGGGTGCCTGGGCTTGGAGAAGGAGATAAGTAATAACTGAAGGTTCCATTTGCCCTTGATGCAGGGCCCTTCAGACAGAAGTTTCAATCCAGTCTACACTGCCTGCAACACCTCCCAATATTCTTACCTTCTTCGGACCTCAATATTTTCATCCATAAGATGGGAACAATCACAATTCCTTACAGGGTTATTTTTAAGTCTGTGTGTAAAACAGTTGACACAAAACAGCAAACCAGTTTCACAACTTTTATTGAATTTTTACCACTTGCTGCAGATAAATGTTATCCCTCTTTTCTCCTATTCCTCTCTCTGTGAGTACAATTACACTATGTGTGCTTTCTTTTGATGGACATCTTTTTTTTTTTTTTTTTTTTACAAATTAAGATATTAGGGAGGAGGGGCAAGATGGCGGAAGAGCAGGGTCCCCAAATCACCTGTCCCCACCAAATTACCTAGATAACCTTCAAACCATCCTGAAAATCTACGAATTCGACCTGAGATGTAAAGAGAGACCAGCTGGAATGCTACAGTGAGAAGAGTCCGCGCTTCTATCAAGGTAGGAAGACGGGGAAAAAGAAATAAAGGAACAAAAGGCCTCCGAGGGGGAGGGGCCCGCGAGGAGCCGGGCTAGGGCCAGGGCGAGTGTCCCCAGGACAGGAGAGCCCCGTCCCCGTCCCGGAGAAGCAGGAGCTGCACCAACCTTCCCGGGCGGGCGGAAAGGGGCTCGCAGGGAGTTAGAGCAGGACCCAGGAGGGCGGGGATGCCCTCGGGCTCCCGGGGACACTAACAGACACCTGCGGGCGCAGGAGAGTGCCCCGAGCTCCCTAAGGGCTGCAGCGCGCACCGGAGCAGCTCGGAGGGGCTCGGGAGCGGCTCCAGGGAGGGGGCTGCGGGGCGGGAGCGCAAATCCAACAGCGCAGGCCCCGGAGCACAGGGCGCCGGGACACAGCCCAGGATCCGGCCTCCCCTGGGACAGGCAGAGGCCGGGAGGGCCCAGGACAGCAGGGACGCTCCTGCCCCGAGCTGAGCAGATCAGCGGCCCCGTCCCGGAGCCTCCAGGCCCTGCGGACCGAGAGCCCCGAGCCCCGTAGTTCCTGCGGAGGCCGAATCCAGGCTTCCAGAGTTGCCATAGCAACTGCGGCTGTTCCTCCTGGGGCCCCACGGGGTAAACAACCCCCGCTGAGCCCTGCAGCAGGCAGGGGCAGAGCAGCTCCCCCAAGTGCTAACACCTGAAAATCAGCACAGCAGGCCCCTCCCCCAGAAGACCAGCTAGACGGACCAGTGATACTCCCCCGTGTTCCAATACAACTTGTTTTTGGCCACTCTGCACTGAGCAAAATGACTAGAAGGAAAACCTCACCTCAAAAGAAAGAATCAGAAACAGCCCTCTTTCCCACAGAGTTACAAAATCTGGATTACACTTCAATGTCAGAAAGCCAATTCAGAAGCACCATTATACAGCTACTGGTGGCTCTAGAAAAAAGCATTAAGGCCTCACGAGACTTCATGACTGCAGAATTTAGATCCAATCAGGCAGAAATTAAAAATCAATTGAATGAGATGCAATCCAAACTAGAAGTCCTAACGACGAGGGTTAACAAGGTGGAAGAACGAGTGAGTGACATAGAAGACAAGTTAATGGCAAAGAGGGAAACTGAGGAAAAAAGAGATAAACAATTAAAGAACCATGAAGACAGATTAAGGGAAATAAATGACACTCTAAGGAAGAAAAACCTACGTTTAATTGGGGTTCCCGAGGGCGCCGAAAGGGACAGAGGGCCAGAATATGTATTTGAACAAATCCTAGCTGAAAACTTTCCCAATCTGGGAAGGGAAACAGGCATTCAGATCCAGGAAATAGAGAGATCCCCCCTAA
This sequence comes from Nyctereutes procyonoides, assembly GCF_905146905.1. Classification (NCBI taxonomy): domain Eukaryota; kingdom Metazoa; phylum Chordata; class Mammalia; order Carnivora; family Canidae; genus Nyctereutes; species Nyctereutes procyonoides. The sequence goes on from NW_026575132.1 coordinate 10,752,517, forward strand.
AATCAATAAAAACCGTTCAACACCTCGACATTTAATAGTGAAGCTTGCAAATTCCAAAGATAAAGAGAAGATCCTTAAAGCAGCAAGAGACAAGAAGTCCCTGACTTTCATGGGGAGGAATATTAGGGTAACAGCAGACCTCTCCACAGAGACCTGGCAGGCCAGAAAGGGCTGGCAGGATATATTCAGGGTCCTAAATGAGAAGAACATGCAACCAAGAATACTTTATCCAGCAAGGCTCTCATTCAAAATGGAAGGAGAGATAAAGAGCTTCCAAGATAGGCAGGAACTGAAAGAATATGTGACCTCCAAACCAGCTCTGCAAGAAATTTTAAGGGGGACTCTTAAAATTCCCCTTTAAGAAGAAGTTCAGTGGAACAATCCACAAAAACAAGGACTAAATAGATATCATGATGACACTAAACTCATATCTGTCAATAGTAACTCTGAACGTGAATGGGCTTAATGACCCCATCAAGAGGCGCAGGGTTTCAGACTGGATAAAAAAGCAGGACCCATCTATTTGCTGTCTACAAGAGACTCATTTTAGACAGAAGGACACCTACAACCTGAAAATAGAAGGTTGGAGAACCATTTACCATTCAAATGGTTCTCAAAATATACCCTAAAAACTATAGAACACTTCTGAAAGAAATTGAGGAAGACACAAAGAGATGGAAAAATATTCCATGCTCATGGATTGGCAGAATTAATATTGTGAAAATGTCAATGTTACCCAGGGCAATTTACACGTTCAATGCAATCCCTATCAAAATACCATGGACTTTTTTCAGAGACTTAGAACAAATTATTTTAAGATTTGTGTGGAATCAGAAAAGACCCCGAATAGCCAAGGGAATTTTAAAAAAGAAAACCATAGCTGGGGGCATCACAATGCCAGATTTCAGGTTGTACTACAAAGCTGTGGTCATCAAGACAGTGTGGTACTGGCACAAAAACAGACATATAGATCAATGGAACAGAACAGAGAACCCAGAAGTGGACCCTGAACTTTATGGTCAACTAATATACGATAAAGGAGGAAAGACGATCCACTGGAAGAAAGACAGTCTCTTCAATAAATGGTTTTGGGAAAATTGGACATCCACATGCAGAAGAATGAAACTGGACCACTCTCTTGCACCATACACAAAGATAAACTCAAAATAGATGAAAGATCTAAATGTGAGACAAGATTCCATCAAAATCCCAGAGGAGAACTCAGGCAACACCCTTTTTGAACTTGGCCACAGTAACCGGAGAAGGACAAACAGTGTATGTTCTCATTCATTTGGGGAATATGAATAATAGTGAAAGGGAATATAAGGGAAGGGAGAATAAATGTGTGAGAAATATCAGAAAGGGAGACAAAACATAAAGACTTCTAACTCTGGGAAATGAACTAGGGGTGGTGGAGGGGGAGGAGGGCGGGGGGTGGGGGTGAATGGGTGACGGGCACTGAGGGGGACACTTGACGGGATGAGCACTGGGTGTTATTCTGTATGTTGGTAAATTGAACACCAATAAAAATTAATTTATAAAAAAAAATAAATAAATAAACCTAGCTCTTGCTAAAAAAAAAAAAACAAATTAAGATATTAGTGACTGGAACACTACAGGTATTTAGGAAGATCTTAATAAATAGCAGAACTGGATTGAAGTGAATTAAGAAAAATATACAAAATTTCTACAAGACTTTGGAAATGATTTTTTTTTCAAATACTGATTTCTTACCTTCTTCCATAGAAATTGCTGGGTACAGACAGATAATGGAAGCAAAAAGAGAGAGAGAGAGAGAGAGAGAACACATTGGTTAATGCTATAGTTTCTCAGATTAATTTGTAGTAAGAAAAGTGAAGTGCCAAAATTATAGTAATTAATATCCTGGGGTTAATCTATAGAAATTTGGTAGAGTTTTGGTAACAAAATGATAAAATGAATATCCTAGAGAAACGAATACATTTATGAATCTTGTTGGAAATGGAGATCTTGCTTCTGGCAAATCTATTCTCTTACCACCCTAAAGTTCTGTAAGGATTGCATTCTACTGATTTCTGAGTTAATGCACTTAGTACAGCATATTTTAGGAACTCAAATTTTGACTGGAATAAAAGGAAGGGAGGGATGAAGGAGGGAAGGAAAGAGAAGAAAGGAAGGAAGAAAGAAAGAGGAGGGAAGGAGGAAGAAAGAAAAGAGAAAGGCGACTACTTAACTGTATATGCATCCTCAGTAAATATATTTTTAATAGTTTTCTGCAAAGTTTTCATTAAGTCTTGTTAAATAAAATTGCTTATACCTCTGGATTCAATAACCTGTTCCTGAGGTTAATTTCTCACTAGGGTAACATTAAGCAGAAAGATACAAGATAATACTTATGGCAGCACCAACTAAAGCAGTTAAAAATAAATGATCTAATAGTTTAGAAACTGATCATGCTCCATCAGAAACAACCCTGTGAGAGGTGACCCTTTAAGTCGGTGGCTCTATCCTCGAGGTTCTTGGACTTAGAGGTGTATGAGTACAGTAATAGGGGCTGACAATTCTTTATCGGGATGGACTTTCCCAAAAGCCTAATGTAAATCGCACTCAGGCTACACAAGCAAATTAAGCATCAACTCCTGGTGATACTAGTTATCAGATGCTGGTTAAAAGCTTCATCAACATTTCCATGTGCCTTTGAGAAAAAAATAGGAAACCAAATTAGAGAAGAACTTTCATCTGATTTGGTAAAAAAACAACAACAACAAAAACTTTTTCAAAACACAGGGGAAAATAGCTAAAATATCACTATGAAGATCGTATCACGAAAATTCTCATAGAAGTTACATTTAAAAAAGAAAGTGGAGCCCGGGTGGCTCAGCAGTTTAGCGCCGCCTTCAGCCCAGGGCCTGATCCTGGAGATCTGGGATCAAGTGGATACCCAGGATCCAGTCCCACATCGGGCTCCCTGCATGAAGCCGGCTTCTCCCTCTGCCTATGTCTCTGCCTCTCTCTGTGTCTCTCATGAATAAATAAATAAAATATTTAAAAAAAAAAAAGAAAGAAAGAAAGAAAGAGGGATCCCTGGGTGGCGCAGTGGTTTGGCGCCTGCCTTTGGCCCAGGGCGCGATCCTGGAGACCCGGGGTCGAATCCCACGTCAGGCTCCCTGCATGGAGCCTGCTTCTCCCTCTGCCTGTGTCTCTGCCTCTCTGTCTCTCTCTGTGTGACTATCATGAATAAATAAATAAAATCTTTAAAAAAAAAGAAAGAAAGAAAGAGGCATTGCAGCTGCTATCAGAGTACTGAAAGATACGTATCCATAAGGTGATACGAATCCATAAGGTGATAATGAAAACATGGCCAGTGTGAAGAGATCCTAAGAGAGTTTTCTTCCTTCAAAACTGTCTCTATAGTTGTCACCATAAGTCTTCAAGAGAAAAAGAGAAGAAAAACTAATTTGGGGGCTGAGACAATTAGCAATAAAGTGATGATGGACTTGTCACAGACTAATCTGTGACGCTGACGCTGTTGTCCAGTAGACTTCAGGTCCCTTTCCTACCTCCTCGTCCCCTGTCCCCTTCCTTACTTTCTTTCCAGGGGCCTGTAGGAGGGTCTGTCTTTTCTTTCTTTCTTTCTTTCTTTCTTCTTCTTTCTCCTTCCTTCCTTCCTTCCTTCCTTCCTTCCTTCCTTCCTTTTTAAATTTTATTTATTTATTTGACAGAGAGACAGAGAGAGAACACAAGCTGGGGGAGCAGCAGGCAGAGGGAGAGGGAGAAGCAGACTCCTTGCTGAGTAGAGAGCCTGACGATGTGGGGCTGTATCCCAGGACCCTGGGATCATGACCTGAGCTGAAGGCAGATGCTCAACCAACTGAGCCACCCAGGTGCCCCAGGAGGGCCATTTCTGAAGGGCCTTGCACAGATGGTTCCAGCTGAGCTGTGCCAAGCTGCAGCCCCCACTTGTGAAGGCTGTGAGTAGTTTACAAGCATTTGCTATGATGAATATGTCTACTAACCATTCCCCCACTGCCATTTGAATAATACTGTCTAGCAAGCAAGCTGCATTGATTAAGTAATAATTCAGTCCCATGTTTATTCATCAAAGGCACACATAAGCCAATCAGAGCTTCTGAATACTGTGAAATTTAACCCCCCTGCACAGAGCCTCAGTGAAGGTTTGTGTGCAGCCATGCAGCCTTGCTCACAAGCATATGTAAAACTTATATGCTAGCTGTAGAGATCTTGGGGGATCCCAAGTCAGGGAGCCATCACCAAAAGTGTCACCAACACAGGAACATTTGCATTTTCATAAACTGAAAACTCTTCTACATCCAAAGGAATGAACATGCAGAGGAGGATCTCAGATGGCTGCCAGGAGGTTATTTGGGCAAGGGGGTGGGGGAGACATTCAGAGATCCTCTCCTGGGCAGGGAGCCAGCCCTGGGAGAGAAGGAGCAGGCCTCCCTGCGACGCACACACTGGGGCTGAGATATTAGCACACTCACATATGGTGGGTTTGAGGTGGGCATGGGGCTGATATGGCTGAGACCACCAGAACTCACGTTGCTTCCTATGCACAAAGAAATACACCGTGAGAAAAAAAAAAAACAACAACCAGTTTCACCCCGGTGGATTATATTTTTCAATATAGTACAGTACTGCAAATGTATTTTCTCTTCCTTATGATTTTTCTTATTAATATTTCCTTTTCTCTAGTTTACTTCATTGTAAGAATACAGTATATAGCACATATAACATATAAAATACGTGTGAATCTGCCATTTATGTTATTGGCCAACAGTAGGCTATCAGTAGTTAAGTAGTGGGGGCTGAGAAGTCACATGCAGATTTTTGAACGCATGGAGTTCAGCACTTCTAACCCCTGCGTCGTTCAACAATCAACTGTACTAGATCATCTTCCTTCTGTCTGCTTGAGGACATTGACAATAGCAATTCTTTTCTCTTTTTTTCTCTATCATAAAAGTGTTCCCTCTCACTGGACTGTTCTCACCAGCATTATGTGCCTTATCTCAAAAAGTTCTCTCATACCACCCCACTTTCCCTTCTAGCTATTTCTATTGCTCTGCTCTGTTTTGTACTAAAATGTCTCATGCCATCAATTTCTTCAAATCTCACTCTACTAGGATTTTGGTCCCATTACTCCACAGCAACTGTTTTTTATCAAAATCACCTAAGACTGCCATTTTGGCAGATCCAATGGTTACTTTTCAGTCCACTCTACAGCAGCTGACAGGGTTGATTTTCACCCTGCCTCATTGGTTATTCCTTCTTAATTGCTTTTGTTAGTTCCTCTCCTTCTTCTTGATTTCTTAACATTGGCTGAGACTTGGACCTATTTTTATCTTCTATCTTTACTCATTCCCTTGGACCTCAAGAACACAAAAGTGAAGGTCATGGGTTCAGATTCAATAGCTGAGGTTTCAACTTGACTTCAAATGATTAATAGAGGCAGTTAGAACTATCTTTTAAAGTTCGAGTTTCACAAGTGCTTTTCGCTCTTTTCTAGCTGATATGATTATTCTGATCCCCTTGGTTTTAAGATGCTTAGGGAATATGGATAAGTTGACTTTGATTTATAGACCAGTATATGTGTTTGTCCATCTGCTTGTCTCCCTTTACCTCATCCTAACTGCAATAACAGAAGACCGAGAAAACATTTTATTTCCTGATGGCTCAGTCCTGAATCCTCTTACCTCTTCAGAAGGTGGTTAGAAGGAATTAGGCCAGCACAGGTACCAAGGTCTGCAATTTTCCGGGCCTGCCACCAGAGGGCATCGTTCTGGTCCACAATCTGAAGGATGTCGCCCTTCTGGAAAGGCAACCCTGCATCCATGCAGGGGATGGTGGGATCCTCTTGGGGCCAGTACTCAATCATGGCACGAACGTACACCTGGCAGTAGGTGCAAAATGGCCCCATCAGAAGAACCCTTGTCCATAGGTTGTCAAGACTTGAAACCATTTCTCTACTCCTCCACCTACTGTTGCTATCTTTTCTCCCCATACTCTCCAAAAGGGAGAACTTGCCTCTTTAACTAAGCCTCAGGTCCATGAAAAAGGTGACTTTGGCAACAGAAGCTCTTAGTGCTGAGAAGTTTTTGCTCAAGCGTTTCCCATTCTTGATGTTACTTTTTAACTTCTTGTACCTCATCTCCTTTACTGTATTCATTTACTCATTTGCCTCTCCCATCATCAGTATTGAAAAATGTGCAACACAGTATTGAAAGAATGTTCAACACGTTATAGAGAAATGGCACAAAATATTAAGTCACTATTATTGCTATTTGAGAATTTACTATGTGTGATTATGAAGGCTCAGTACATTCTTACCATCTTCTGGCTATTAACAGGTGGGGCAGACACCGGAACCACCTTGAACATTATTGTGCCACGAGACATGGCCTGGAAAATGTCAAAGGGGAGGGGACAATAAGTCTCAGGGTTCACTGGGTTATTGGAGTTCAACAGATGGAGTTACAGCACAGTGTGGCCAGCTTTAAGGGTTACATGCCCCACCAGAACTTTTACAAGGGTTCAACATTTAAATATCACTATGCAGAAGTGGAAATTAGGAAGAAATTTAGCTCAGCTTCTGCCCTGCAGTGGGGCTCCAGAGTCCCTGGCCTACTGAGCCCCACCCTGAGGCCCAGTCTCTTCCAGGAACACTCCATCTTGCAACCTTATTTACCATAGTCTCCTTGCCACAGACACTGGGGAAGGAGATGAGGCCTTGGTTGGACTTCCCCTCTGTAAGCCCCAGTCAGTAATGACTTCCTGAGCACCTGTTCCTGCACCAGGCAGCCCAGTCTGATGGGGAGGGGAAGGCTCCCAAGTCTTCTGAGGGACTGACGAGCTCCAAGCTAATGGTGGGAATGGAGGGCCTCAAAGCTTTTGAGGAGACAGAGAACCTCTCAGTCTGATGGAGAGGGTGAGATCCTCCTGCCACATGCACTACGACAGGTTTTGGACATCCAGAGATGAACAATACCTGTCCTCACTCCTAGAAATTTCACAGTCCCACCATCCTGTCTCTACAGCTGGCACCAAAGTGGCTTAGGTGGAGCCTATGTGTTGGTGATTGGCAGTACTTAAAGTTCCATTTGCAGTGTCCTTATCTCATGCAGCATCTTCCAGCAGTGGTCATTTGCAAAATATTTTGGTGCTTGGTATGCTCCTTATAATACTACCTCTTATCTCAGTCCCTGAGGCACATCTATCAAAATTTAGAGTTCCCCCTAAAGCCTGGTCAGAGAACCACTAGTCTATGTGATAAATAGTCATCCACCTCGGGCCTCACACTTGGGGTGTGCATGGGGGAGATGGCAGGGTCATACCACTATGGCTATGACAACTTGACAGGGATTCAGGCAAAGGTTTGAAAAGTGGGAATAGGGACCTAAAAGAAACCATAATTAGTCACAAATATCCAGTTTCAATCACCAAGGACAGTGGCAGGGCAAGCAAGGAAATCCCCCTCTCCATAGGCTAGCCTCCTACAACATCTATCCTGCACCAAAGCTGCCTCTAGGAAGATGTTAAATAGATTTCAGCTGTATAAAAAGGTTAGGGGAATGAGGATAGTTTTCTCAGGTTTGGACTCCCTTCCAAAGCCTCACTCTGTCCATCCCAGGCTCAGTTTCCAAAGGAGCAACCCAGGCAACAAGGGACCTGGGCTGGGGAGACTGCCAGCCTTCCTGAGTCTGAAAGAGCAGGGTGGCAAGAGAAGTCTCCCAGCAGAAACCAGACCGGGGTGGGGGAGTGGAGGTGGAGCTGCACAGAAACAGGAAGGTCTGGGGGCTGGAGAAAGGAAGCTGCCAAGAAGAACCAAACCCCCCTCCCATTATAGTGCACACAGCATGGGCCAGACAGGCTCAGGTCAGCTGCGGCATGGCACTGAGTCACGGAGAAGGCAAACAGAAGACTGTTACCAGAATATGGATCACTTGCTCGGGCTCCAGTCCCTCAACTGAAACTCCATTCACTTCCACCAGTTTGTCTCCAGCACATAACAACCCTAGGCAGACAGGAACACAAACAGAGTACAAGAAAATGGGCAAAAAACCAGAGGTGTCTACACTGAGGATTTTTAGCAAACTCACTAATCCAAACATGCTCTAACATTTAAAAATGAACTCTGAAGTAACCATAGTAATAATAATGATGATGATGATAATAATGATAATAATAATAATACAGACTGGTTATATTAATGTCCACCCACCAGAGCACAGAGAATTGCATTTTTACACCTCTTTCCTGGGTATGAAGTGATGGTGATACTTTTATTTTTGGTAGCCTGATGTAAAATGAAGATAACACTAAAAGTAAAGATGTCAGTGGCGTGAGTAAATGATAAATGAAAAGGAAATCTTCCAAAAGAAAATGTGGAGAAACATGAGGGTGACAATCAAGCCCCAAGAAACATGATGCAAACAGCAGAGTTGTCAGAGGGAGGAGATGATAAGCAGGAGGACGTCCTGAAGCAGAAACCAAGGGCAAGGAAAACTTCAAGACAGTTAGGGTGACATCAAATGTCCTAGAGAAGTAAAAATAAACTGAGGCCAAATGAAGGGCCGATGATCTTAGCACCTAGGAGATCCTCGGGGCCACTGCTCTAAGAATGTTGGGGTGTAAGCCCGTGCCAGGTCTCCAGGGCCCTGGGCAGTGAGGATGAGGGCCGGCAGGCCCAGAAATGCAGCAGAGAAAGGAAAGAAATTGGGTTCATTATGCCTGTTAAAAGGAGAAGGACCAAGGGAAGAGCGGGAGTTGGGAATATAGTGCTGGCTGACCTGGGCTTGCATCCTGACTCGAATTGTCCAACCTCGAGCACAGCAGTTACCTAATTTCCTTCCGCCTCAGTCTCCTTTTCTACAGAATGGCATGATAATACCCAGCTGGTTAGGTTACCATGAGAATGCAAACCGAGAGAACATTAATATAGGACCTCAGTGAAGGAGGGGGAGAGGATTTTCTGGGATATTTATTTCTTCCTTCCTAGTAACCAAGCAATGTCACGCATAGAAGCTCTGGCCTTGGTTAGGAAGACAGGGGTTTCCCTGGAAAGAAGACTAAATAACTAAGGTTTTCCTGTTTCTCTGGTCATGCTTGTACTCTGTTGCTCCAGCTTACCACTCCTCTCAGCCAGCCCGCCGTGGATGACTCTGGCCACCAGGATGTCCCCTGTCATCTCGTGGCGTTTGATGGTAGCTCCCTGGGGAGAGAGTGCAGCAGAATCCCTCTTTTACCTAACATGACCATTTTTCAGGTAGCTTCCCTCAATATAGGTCTGGTCTGGTCAGGAGAGGGTATTTATACCACCCAGGGCCCTATCATGCCATCAGAAAGGGGAGGCCATTCATTCATTCAACCTTGGCCTACTGAAGTCTCTATCCAACCACATAAATAGAAAAGAATATTTAGATCCTTTCTTTTTTTTATTTATTTTTTTAGTTAGATCCTTTCAAAGATAAAGTTCTCACCCATTGCAACCTAATTAAAGAGACTAATCTTAGAAAATCAAATTAATGCCTCACTTAGCTTCCAGTAAATAAAGAAAAAAAACCAACTTAGATAAACAGATTGGAATTTAGTGAAATTTACGTACATCAGAAAGCCAAATAATAAAATAAAATATGGGGCCCCGGGGTGGCTTAGTTGGTTAAGCACCTGACTCTTTTTAAAAAAATATTTTATTTATTTATTCATGAGAGACACAGAAAGAGAGGCAGAGACACAGGCAGAAGGAGGAGAAGCAGGCCCATGCAAGAAGCCCAGTGTGGGTCTCAATCCCAGGATCCTGGGATCAGGCCCTGAGCCAAAGGCAGACACTTAACTACTGAGCAACCCAGGCGGCCCAAGCATCTGACTCTTGATTTCAGCTCAGGTCATGATCTCAGGGTCATGAGATCAAGCCCCACATTGGGCTCTGCATGGGGCTCCATGATGAGCATGGAGTCTGCTTGGGATTCTCTCTCCCTCTCCTGCTGCCCCTCCTCTGATTCATGCTCACATACACTTTCTCAAAAAATAAAATTAATAAAATAAAAGTCTTATTTCTCACAGATTTTTCAACAAAGAAAAACACTAAGCCAAAGTCCTTCTAGTGAAAGCATTGCAATATATAATGTATTTGAAACCACAGGCAAAAATTGTTAGGACATGCTCTAGCCATTATCATGGATCCCTTCACATTATCTGAATGCCTCAGACTATGACTACCGACAAGTATATTTAACATTATATTAAGTAACTACTAGTGATAATTTAGTTCACAACTAACTCTTGGATCACAATTAACCCTGATATAATTCTAACTGAGAAGATATAGTGATTTCCTTACCAAAGGCTGTTGGTTTTTCACTAAACAAACAATCCTCATTGCTTCCTCACTCTCAGGAATATTGTCTGGCAGTGGGGGGAGAAGGGGTTCAAAATCTTTCTGAGCCACAGTGTCATGGGCACTGAGCAAGGCCTGGAAACAGAGAAGGCAAGGTGAATAAAGGTCACACACAGAACACACCCATCTGGAAGACAGTGAACTAACACTCTGTAAGACACCATCACCATCACCACAACAACCAACACACACATGCTGGGCTAAGCATTTTATGTGGATTAACTCCATCTTCACGATAACTCCATAAGACAGGTATATTTATTGTCTCCATTTCATAAAGAAACGAGGCATGGAGAGGTTAAGTGATACATAATATATTGTTGCATTTCCGCTAAAATATATTTTGTCACTTTCTCATTTCCTGCAAACCCATGTAATCCATGGTGCTTTTATAAGCTTGAACTACAGAATAACTTTTGTAATATTTTCCCTAATTAAGGCAGAATGGGAGACAGTAATCAAAACATCCTGCTTGTTTAGTTTGTCAGTGACTTCCAAGGGCCTATGAGTGACAGAATGAGAAAAAGTAGTTTCCTGATTTAGGGTATGATCAGAAAGTTCCCTCTAATGGTCCATTACGTTAAATTTTTATTTCGTTGGGTGGGGAAATAGTCATTCTATAGCCCAACTTGAGACTGATGGACAGAACTTCGCTGGAACTCCGAGAAATTCTCTCAGGTTATCTTGTGAACTGAAAATTTGACTCGTAAATCCCACTGCTCCTAATGCAGAAATTCTCTTAAAGGTCTCACTTATTGATAAACTGAACTCAAACTCTGTAAAGTACTATGAGATAGGTTTCTGTTCTACAATCATATGTTCTTCAAGCAAGTGTTCTTCACATACTCCCTCATTGAGTTAATCATCTTTAGACTATATTTTCAGAACATCTTCACACACTTCATCCAACACTTAAAATATTTCCAAGTTGGAAAGGAAGTGTACCACCCTGATTGTCCCCCAGAATTTTAGAGGGACTATGGCTTTGCAGGGTGGAAACAAGACATTATGGAAAGTTCTGGATGTCTCCTCATAAATATGGCAGGCTTGGCTCCATGGCTAACAACACAGAGCCAGTCACATCTGAATCCCACATCTTTCGAAACAATCTGTTGGTCACCCATGGACAGTAATAGAATATCTATTCAGAAAGTACATTTCCTGTCACATTTCTTCTTTCCAACATTGCCCACATGCCAGATGGGCATACCTTGTCTATTTTAGCAAGCACTTGCCTTAAAGTGCGGATCCTGGAGGATTTGTCTAAGCTCCTGGATCTCAGGGGATTTAGGAGTTTCATGTAATATTCCCACCACCTGGTTGGTGAAAAAGCATACATGGTAAATTTTAAAAAAATCTTCATCACCTAATTAACGTCATCCAGGCTGAATAACAGATACACTGACTAGCATGATATTGACCTAAGAAAAGCTGTTATTGAAACCCTCTTTTTTAATTTTTAAAGTTGATCAGGGCCAAGGATCTTTCCTTATTCATTCAACTTTACTACAGCAGGTAGAATCGGAGATTTGGGGTAGGTCTACACCTCAGTGCCTCAGTGCTGGCATACCACAGTCTTGGAGGAAGAACTGACATAATTTTGTAACATATGTACTAAGGTAAACTCCCCCTAGAGGCACTAAAACAAGGGGATCTTTATGGGCAGGTTAAGATGTTTGAGTTCAGGCTCAAGCGCATCCCATGGGATGCTCCATTCATCATGTGGAAAATGAGAATAGTAATTTATATTTTAGGACTTATTATTTGATTACCAATTTTAATATTTGTTGCTATTAAAAAAGTGTTAAACATTCTAATTCTGATCTCTTCTGTTTGGGTGTAGACTTGCTTTCTAAGAGGACATAAAACCTTTCAAGACTTTACTGAGCCCCATGAAACCCCAACAGTCAAACCCCACTACATACAGTCAAATGAAAACAAGCAGTTTACTAAGTTTTACCTCCATTACCTAGAAATGACAACTGAATAAAATATTATGTATGTATTTTTCTGTGGACAACTGAGAACAGTTTGAATCATTGATTATTAGAATGGAGGGCACAGTTTTTTCTCTTTTCTATTTCTTCTAATATGGTAATAAAATGGATTATACTATTCATCCATTCAACAAATACCTATTGAACATCTACTATGTGCTAGACACTGTTTTCAATGATACAGATACAGTGGCAGACAAAAATCCCCATTCTTAAAAAAAAATCCCCATTTTTACTTGATGATAAGGAAAATTAAGAATATAAATAAAACAGGAAGGTGGACAGGGAGTGCTCTGAGGGGTTGCAATTTTAGATAGGGTGACCAGAGAAAGCCTTAGTGAGAAGGTAATATTTGAGTGGAGACCAGAAGATAAGGAAGCAAATTATGTGGATATATGGTCAAGGGCATTACTGACATACGGCATAGCAAGCGCAAAGGGCCTGTGGCAGGAGCATACCTGATTCAAGCAACCACAAGAGGTTAATCTGACTGGAACAGAATGAATAAGGGGGAGGGCGGTATTAAGTCAAACAGGGAATGGGAACTACATTATGTTTGGCTATTTAAGAACTATGATGTATACTCTGAAATGGGAAGTCATTGGAAGGGTTTGAGCAGAAAAGTGACATGATTTGACACACTCTTCAAGAGGATGTCTTCAGTTGCTATACTGAAATAGTTTATAGGGGGGCAAGGGTAGAAGCAGGAGATCAGTGGGAGGCTATATTGCAATTATCTGTATATAAGATGATGATGGTTTCTATTAGGTGGCAGAGTGGAGCTCATAAGATTCTGCATATATTTTGAAACTGGAGCCGACAGGATCCATTGTCAGATTGGGTGTCAAGTATGAGAGAAAGAGAGAGTCACAGATAGCCCCAAAGAGTCTGGTCTGAGTAGTGCAAGAACAAAGAAGTCATTACTGAGATGAAAAAGGCTGGGAAGGGAGTGGCCTTGGTTTTGGGGAAGATCAGGAGCTCAAGGGCCATGTTAAGTTTGAGGGTCCCCTAAGTATGATGGAGAGGAGGCAGTTGGATATGAGAATCTGGAGTTGAGGCAAAGAGCACAGCTAGAGACATAAATTTGGGAAACATTACTAGAACAACATTTACTCGTGGATTACAGAGGATTAACTGAGTCTAAGGTTTAAAGAAAAAAAATAGAGAAATGGACACATGCTAAAAAATGTTATTTTTTTGTTTAAATTTGAAGTACTGACCACTTTTCTTTCTTCTATTAAAGCTCAATTAGAAACACTTATGAGATGTGTAATCATCATCAAACTTTGCCATTAGATCCTTTAATTCATTTAAACTCGCACTACAAGTGAAATGGCATCATGTTGAAACCCCACTATTCTATGGATTAAAAGCCACCTTACCTCACAGGATAACGTCTGTGCATGAGTTGTGGCAGGGACGAGCTTCTTTTCTTTAAATTCCTGGAGACAGTCATAAACCTGCAGAGAGTGACGGGGGGGCGGGGGGGGGGAAAGTGACATCCTGATAACCTGACTCTTCAGGTCCCGGGTGAACGCTCTGCAAGGGGAGAGGCATCCTGGGCTGTGGCGTGGGCAGCTGAGTGGCTGTGTGCTGGCTTTTCCTAAGGTGTCTGTCGCTGTCCAACAGGAATGGCCCCGTGATGTGATGAGCACTGGGTGTTGCACGCAACCGATGGGTTATTGAAAACTACATCTGAAACTAATGATGTATTTATTATATGTTGGCAAATTGAATTTAAATAAAAAAAAAAAAAGAAGAGGTGGACTCAAGTTTGGTGGCTCCCATCCTTCAAGGGCTTGAGTATTGGCTGCCACTGGAGCCAATCTTCCCCTGGAGCCATCTTCCCCGGCCAACATCACTGATAAAAAGAAATTCAAGTGTTTACTCTTGTTAAATAAACAAATGGCTTTTCTAGGGTCACGATCAATAGGGATTTGGGGCCAGAGATGCGTAAGAACCTGAAAGAACCTCGGTGCTGGGCAACTGCCAGGGCATGTGCTGTGTGGCTCACGGTTCAGCAGAGGGTCTGAACAAGAGCCCAGGCGCATGATACCTGCTTCTCTTTGTTTCCTTTTCCTCCCTTAATCCTCTGGGAAAGGTTCATTTACAAACATTTCAACTTCGCATCTACTGACCTAAGGAATTTTTCCATACTGGGATCTAGAATCGGCGGAGGACAGCAAGGCATGCCTAGCTCTGCAGCACCCCCTTCTTATTTTAGGAACCTGTTTTCTCTTACAGATGGAAGAATGAGGCCCAAGAGGCCAGCAGGGGCCCCTCCTTCCTCCATCTGATCCAGGATGACAGTGCATCCTCGTGCCACCCGTGCCAGTGCCCAGGTTGACCTGGGAGTGAGAAGGCTGAGGAATTGAGGCAGGGCTTGCAGGGGACACACAGCCTGCACAGGTAAGCAAGAGAATCCCTTTCAGTGACAAGAAAACTCCCATTTTGGCTAACCCCAGGAGGAAAACGTGCCTGATAGGAAGCAGGTGGGGCATTTTCTTCCCAGCTTTCTTGAGCTTTAATTGACAGATCACACTGTGTGAGTTTAAGATGCACAGGATGTTGATTTGATATATGTATGTACTACAATAAGCTTACTTAACACCCCCATCACCTCACATAATTACGATTGTATGTGTGTGTGTAAGAACACTTAAGATCTACTCTCTTAGCAACTCTTTAGTCTATAATGCAGTATTGTTATTAACTAGAGTCATCATGCTGTACATTATATCCCTAGAAGTTATTCATTTCATAAGTAACGTTTGTACCTTTTGACCAACATCTCCCCATTTCCCCCAGCCCCAGCCCCTGGCAGCCGCTTTCTAGTCTCGGTTTCTATGAGCTCTGCTTTTTTAGATTCCACCTACAAGTGAAAACATATGATATTTGTCTTTCTGTGTCTGACTTATTTCACGTAGCATGATGCCCTCCACGTCCATCCATGTTGTCACAAAAGGTAGGATTTCTTTCTTTTTTATGAGTAAATACTATCCCATTGTATATTTCACGTCTAGGTATGTATTCAAAGGAAAAGAAATCACAATCTCAAAGAGGTATCTGCACCCCCATGTTCACTGTGGCACTATTCCCAGGAGTCGTGACACAGAAACAACCTAAGTGTCACCTAAGTAGGTGACTCGATGAAGAAATCAAGAGTTTCAAAACAAGTGCTGTGAGGAGCACCTCTCTGTTCATGCTAAAGATGTTGCCACTTTCTCTTATTTTAAAGAATTGTATTAACATACATCAAAAGACTGGCCACATTTCACACTTAGCTGAAGGAAACACCCACATCCCAAAAAATAACTTTGAAAGAATCTTTCTTAAAAATAGCATTAAGAGGGATCCCTGGGTGGCGCAGCGGTTTGGCGCCTGCCTTTGGCCCAGGGCGCGATCCTGGAGACCCGGAATCGAATCCCACGTCGGGCTCTTGGTGCACGGAGCCTGCTTCTCCCTCTGCCTATGTCTCTGCCTCTCTCTCTCTCTGTGTGTGACTATCATAAATAAATAAAAATTAAAAAAAATAGCATTAAGAAAATTATAATCAGATAGTAGATGTTACTGTACAGCACATGAAATTTTAGCCAAATTTTAAAAAAAGAAGAAATCTTCAAGATAAGAAAAATTTAAGATACCTAAACAGAACTGTAGATATCTCACTTCCTGACTTTAAGAAACAAAGAGGAGTAATTTTTTTAAAAATTTATTTATTTATTTGAGAGAGAGAGAGAGAGAGAGAGAGAGAGAGAGAGAGAGAGAGAGAGATGGAGTGGGGAGAAGGGCAAGGGCTAAAGAATCTCCAAGCAGACTCCCTGCTGAACTGGGAGCCCAATGCGTGGCTCGATCCCATGACCCATGAGATCACAACCTGAGCCAAAACCAAGAGTTGGACGCTCAACCTACTGAGCCACCCAGGCACAGCAAAGAGGAATAATTTTTTAAAAGATTTTATTTATTTATTTGACAGAGAGACAGAGAGAGAACATGAACAGGGGGAGAAGTAGGCAGAGAAGGGAGATGCTCAACTGAGCCACCCAGGAGCCCAGGAATAATTTTTTAAAACCATTTTTTTTTTGTCCTGAATTTTCACTTCAGGGACAAATGTTTATAGACCGATGCTCAGGGTGCTGCCAATGGCCATGTGTGGTGGCCTCTTTGTGATCCCAGGGTCCTTTGAACAAAAGAAACTGGACTGGGGGAGGAAAGAAGAACTGTCATATTCTTTCCCACCTGAGTTCAGCCTTCGTAAGCTGAGAGGTTTGTGTAGCTCTTCTCTGAGGGCAGTCCTGAGGCCTATGATACTGTGGTTTATAATAAGAATTATGTATTTGGCCCTGATTCTGGCTCAGAGTTCTTAAAATCCTTGGAATTTCCTAGGTGAGGAAAGTGACAAAGATGCCCTTTTTTATGTTAATGAGGTGAATGTACCTAAAGTTGAGGGCAGGCTGCCAGGAGAACCAACCATGTAATTAGACTGTTGGAATTTTCAGTTCTATCCCCACCTCCACCTCCGGGGAGGGAGAGGGGCTGAAGGTTGAATCAATCTCTAATAACTAATGATTTAATCAGCCATGCCTATGTAATGAAGCCTCCAGAAAATCCCCAAAGGACTGGATTTGTTAGAACTTCTGGTTTGTGGACTTGTGGAAATCCAAGGGATGGTGGAGGGGGCATGGAAGCTCCATGCAACCTACCCACATGCCTTGCCCTATTTATTTCTTCCATCTGGCTGTCCCTGACTTACATCCTTTTATAATAAACTGGTAATCTAGCAAGTAAAACGTTTCTCTGAGTTCTGTGGGCTGTGGCAAATTAATCAAACCCAAGGAGGAGGGATCCCTGGGTGGCGCAGCGGTTTGGCGCCTGCCTTTGGCCCAGGGCGCGATCCTGGAGACCCCAGATCGAATCCCACATCGGGCTCCCGGTGCATGGAGCCTGCTTCTCCCTCTGCCTGTGTATCTGCCTCTCTCTCTCTCTCTCTGTGACTATCATAAAATAAATAAAAATTAAAAAAAAAAACAAACCCAAGGAGGAGGTCATGGGGACCTCTGATGTATAGTTGGTCAGGTTTATAGATGATATAGTTGGTCAGATGTACAGATAGCTGCCTGGGCTTGTGACTGGAATCTGACATGGGGGGAAGGGGCGGCAGTCCCCTGAGACTGAACCCTTAACCTACAGGATCTGATGTCATCTCCAGATAGTGTCAGAAATGAGATGAATTGCAGACACCTACTAGTATCCCGACAATTATTATTGGTGTGGGGACACCCACACCCATGTGGGAAATTCTCAGAACACAGAAAAGAATTGCCTTCTAAGAACTTTTATCAAGTTGAAATTTCCTGTCAACTGACTGGTGGTAGAGTTGGGTGAGCAGTTTTCAGCTCCCACAGTAAGGCAAAGGCCTCCAGGTCATCGGATGCTCACCTTTAGCAGAGCCTGCAGCCACGGGGAGTGGAGAAGATCGTATAGGAGACACACTCCATTCACGTCTCGGCTGTAGAACAGATTCAGCTCTTGCAGCACAAGCCTCAAGATCTGGGAGAGACCTGGAAAAGGGAGAGGACAGAGATGGGGTGGCAGGTGGAGGTGAAGAAAGGCAGGTGTAAGTGTGAAAGGCAACTCAGACAGCTGGGACGTGCCAGGGGGGCTCCTGAGGAATGAGGATGGGTTTCAGGCCCAAAGCTCTGGTTCTATCAATGTGTGGACTTCAGAGAGTCCTCCAAATTTCTGAAACCCAGTTTCCTTGTGGCAAAATGAGAATATGCTGGCTTTCCTGCAGGGCTGCTGCTAATATTAGATGAAATAATAGATCATAGTATATACAGCAATATTGCTTTCCTTTCCCCAATATTATCAGCCTTTGGTTTATCCCAAAACTATCCAGTTCTTTTCTGGATTCTCCTTCTCTAATTCAAACATAGTCATTTGTCTTCATCCTTTCTGAAAGTTCTTATTGAAAGTGTTGAAAAACTCTAACTGCCAGGGCGCTTGGGTGGCTTGGTGATCAAGCGCTGGACTCTTGGTTTCATTTAAAAAAATTTTTTTAAAGATTTTTATTTATTTTATTCATGATAGACATAGAGAGAGAGAGAGAGAGAGAGAGAGAGAGAGAGAGAGGCAGAGACACCGGCAGAGGGAGAAGCACGCTCCAAGCCGGGAGCCTGACATGGGACTCGATCCTGGGACTCCAGGATCGTGTCCTGGACCAAAGGCAGGCGCCAAACCGCTGAGCCACCCAGGGATCCCCTGGACTCTTGGTTTCAGCTCAGTCATGATTTCAGGGTCATGGCATTGAGTCCCAAGTAGGGCTCTATCCTCACAGGAAGTCTGCTTGAGATTCTCCCTCTACCTCTGCCCCTTCCTCATGCTCTCTCTTTCTCAAATAAATAATAAATTAATTAAAAAAAAACAGTCCAAACTCTAACTGCCAATAGGTTTTTAATGCAGATCTCAGGATTCCAGTGATTAAAGAAACTGAACAGATTTTAGTGAATGTTGGATATTTTGCGTGATTTCATAGGCATTCTCTTTCTAATAGCGATATTTTGAATATGAAGAAGTTGTGAAGTTCCAAGTTTGAATAAAACATTGTGGGATAAGAGAGAAAAGAAAGTGGTTCTGAATCCACTGTGCCAATTTCTTTCCTTCCTGACTTGAAAATTGCTTAGACTCCTCACTAAACAAAACAAAACTTAAAAGAATCACAATATATATAAAAAAAAGAATAACAATAAATCTATCAGAATCCCTGTCCCAAAGTTTGATCTCATATCTAGAGTGATGTCACAAGGCCTCTCTGGTCTAGAGAGGAGTCCTGGCACCACATACCATTCTCCGGATTGGTGGCTGTTGAGGGCTTCATGTCCTGGTCCAGTGGATCTGCTCTTTGTCTGACTGTATCCTTCTTGCCCAAGCTTTCAGTGGAATTCAGCCCTGGGAGCAGACCAGTAAACAGCACACAGCTCTCTCAGTCACGCCGGCCCTGCCACTCTCACACACTGGAATATGTTTTCAACAGCATTTATTGAACAAATCAAGCACTGTGCTACACCCGGGGACCCAAACCAAATCAAACATTTGCCCTGTAGAGCCCACTCTCTAAATTAACCACCCCTACGAGAGATCGTTGCTATCTCATGAAACACTTCACCCACTCTCCTTTTTTAACAAGTGACATTTATTTCTCATCTAGGTAATTTTACCATCCTTCAGAGCTCAGAAGAGCCTCTTCCCTGGCCTGACTCCACTTACGTGCTCTGTTCCCTTTCACCACACCCACAGTCCTTCGTGGCACTGATCACAATGGCAAGAGTCATGGTTATGTTTGAGAAAATAAACCTCTTGGAGGTTATTTTCTACATGAAGCTTTAGGAAGGATTAGTTTCAAGAAACAGAAATCCCAAATTATAGAGGCTGAACAGGGTAGCAGTTTAGGTCTTGCTTCTGTAAAAGTGTGCAGGCAGAGACAGTTCAGGGTGGGTAGGGCAGTCTTGCTCCATGAAATGCTGAGAGAATGGGCTCCTTCCAGCTCGCTGCTCTGCCACCCTGGGGTGTGGTGTGGTTCTCATCTTCTTGCTCCAAAATAGTGGCTGGAGCTCCAGCCATCACTTCTACTTTTCCATCAGCAAAATGGGGGTTAAGAAAGCAAGTGCAAAAGGAACATGCTCACTGCTCTTTGTGGAAGTTTCACAGAAGTTGCCTATGCAATGAAAAATCACCTTTTGCCCTGGCATACTTCAAAATACCTCACTGGACTTTCATGTTGCTTAAAAAAAACCAAACTTATAATTATTAGAGCCTAGAACCCAACATTTATTTATTTATAAACATGAAGTATTTTTGCATAGTTTTAATATATATTGAATTTTCTGAAATGCTACTACGGTAATTAAGAATTGAATTTGCTTTGTTTTGCTTGGATTTTATCAAGTTGTTCACTATTTCAGAAAATCATGTCAGTAATGGTGGGGCGGTTTTGCTTGATACACCTTCCACTGGCTTGTTCCCTTGCCTTGTTTTAATATCCTACCCTGCTACTGGTGTTTCCTGGGATCACTTTCCAAACAAATCATTTAAGGCATCACTGTAACTCACCACTATCAGGCTGTATCTGTGTTTGCGTTCAAGGCTGCTGCACCCCTGGTGGATTTTTCTCATAGGTGCAAACATGTTGTTTCATTGTATCTTTTGGTGTAGTGATATTTCATATTTACATGTTGAAATATACAGTGTCTGATAGATGACATTTATTTAGCATCTTTTTATTATTACTAGGGCATGATACAGATGGATTTTTTTTGAAGTTGTAAGTAAGTGTAGTTATTTGGGGTTTCCCCAGAATCAGACACAGGACAAAGATTCTAGTGGGATGATTTGTTTGGAAAGTGATCCCAAGAAACACCAATAGCAGAGTGGAATATTAGAACAAGGCAAGGAGGGAAAGCCAGTGAAAATGTGTCAAGCAAGTAACCACTGTGGGCACTATGGAGCTTAATCCCTTGGGGGAATAAGGGACAAGAAAGTGGGGGTATTTATACACCAATGCTGCCGGTCATAGGTTGAGGGCTTTTGCAAGAGAACATTACTTCTAGTCTTTCTAGCCTGCTACATGCATACTTCCAGCTAGTGAGTGTGTGTACTGGTAGTTCGAAGTTGGCCTGGAATGCACCAAAATTGTAAGAACCAAGGGTACAGGGCACCAACAGCATTTGTTAAAGTAGGATAATAAAGGATAAATCGGGATTTTTTTTTAAAGGAGTATTGCAAATTAGTTGTTGGAGACTGGGATATTGTGTCTGATATGGTTGAGGACTGCTGCTTAGAATTTAGACAGATTGTGGAGTTGAACCAGGGAGGCTATCTAGAAAAAGACAGATCCGTATTATGTTGTCTCTAAATTCCCAGTGAGAGGGGCAACACGAAAAGCTGTTACAGAATTTTAGACAACTTTCCCATACACATTCAGTCACACTGAAGTATTCTGGTTTGCTAGATCCTACCGAAACCTGGTATCACATGCTTTTGCCATGCCCACCACCACCCACCCACCCTGCCCAGCCCCAACAGAGTTAGGTTAAACCCTGCCTTTTTCCCCGTGTTCTAGTTTTTGAGCCTCTGTGGAATCATTTAGCACAACATTTGCATGTATGACTCACCTTCCTCCCAAGAGAGGAGCACATGTAGGGTAAGGAATTGAAAAGGGAGGTGGAGTGTCTGCCACCACAGAAGTCAGAGCAAACAGATGGGTCTGACACCACGTCATCATATGCAGGCAGCTGCTGGACAAGCTGCCCCAAGGGTGGTTCCCAGATTACATCCTTAGAGAGGAAGTGCAGATTAAACAAGCCAACTGCCACTTGTGCATTGTAAGTAGGGTGGGCCACCATTCTTGCACACTTAATGCCCAGGTGCCAGGGTGTGCAACTAAGCCCATTCATGCAGCAGCTGCTGGGGGCACCAGACTGCGCATTCCTGAGATGAACTTATTTGTGAGGGAGATTTACAGATAGATGATTTCTACAATGAGTTTTAATCATTAAAATAGTTTCCAATAAATCTAATGCTAACTCCAGGGTTGCAGATAACTAATTCCTATGTTCTAAAAAGCTCATGTTGACCAAAAGCTCCTCACCCATGGAGGCACAAACAATAATTTTTATCTCCACAACTTAGGTGAGTTCTAAAAACGATGGTTGTTGTCAGGTTCCTGGGACAAATCTGCTGCAGACTGAACTGTGTTCCCACAAACTCAGATAGTTGAAGTCCCAACCCCACTGTGCTGCCGGCATTTGGAAATGGGACTTTTGAGAGATATTAGGTTGAGATGAGGCCCTGAGGGTGGGACCTCCATGATGGCATTAATGCCCTTGTAGGAAGAGACATCAGAGAGCTTGTTCTCCATCAATCTCTCTGCCAGGTGAGGGTACGGTGAGCAGAAAGCTCTCTTCAAGCTAGGAAGCAGGACCGCACCTGAACCCGCATGCTCACTCTATTGGGCTTCCAGCCACCAGAACCGTGAGGAAGATCTGTTGTTTAAGCCACTGAGTCCCTGGTATTAGCCCAAGGTAAGCCAACAAGTGAAAGAAGGAAACCTCAGAAAATGGTTTTCCCTCTCTCCAGTTGGCTTTGAAAAGTATTGCAATGCTTCAGTTCACAATCTGCTTCACAAGTCTCTTCCACATTAATCTGTTCAGTGTCCGGCTTCTGTGCGGGTCACGTCTGCAGAGGGTCTGGAGAGTGCATCTTGCGCTTTCTGGTTCACTCAGGAAGCCTCAGCACCTGCAGTGGGGCTGGGCTGTCTCCTAGTTGTTGAGAAGGGGCAGAAAAATGGGAGCCCAAAATATGGAAGTAAAAGGCTGAAACTTCCCCCAAGGAGTTCAAGAGCTGCTGGGATTTCAATCTTGAGGTGGGAGCAGCTGGACTCCGGAGGCCTGTGCCCTTCCTTTCTTCCTTAGTCTGGTTATATTGACTTCAACCTGCTTCTCTATCAAACTTTGAAATCAAGGGCTGAGATCTTGGAGATATCAAAAATAACTTTTGTTTTTCAGATGAGGAATCTGACATTCAAAGGGGGTATTTGGTAGAGTTAACAAGTTAATCAAAAGTTTTCTTTTTTTTTTTTTAAATTTATTTATGATAGTCACACACACAGAGAGAGAGAGAGAGAGAGAGAGAGAGAGAGAGGCAGAGACACAGGCAGAGGGAGAAGCAGGCTCCATGCACCGGGAGCCTAACGTGGGATTCGATCCCGGGTCTCCAGGATCGCGCCCTGGGCCAAAGGCAGGGGCTAAACCGCTGCACCACCCAGGGATCCCTCAAAAGTTTTCCTCTTGTTTCCAGAACTAGCCCTGAAAAATGCTTGTGCCTGGCAAACGACTATAACGCCTCCTTCCTGACTTTTCGTGACTTCTGGACAAACTTTGTCAGTTAGAATTTACCTATTTCTGCTGTCATGAGAATGAGAATTCATGATTGAGACTGCAAATAAATAAATACCATATGCAATTCTGGACTAATTAAGTAACAGAGGATCACCAGTTCTTATTAATTGAGAAGCTGCACAAGTGTTAATGGACTCCTAAGGAATTTGTCCTAAATATTACTTTAAAAATCAGTATTTCCACAAATTTTTAAAAATGTAGTGATTACTATTAAATGCCATACCCCCTACCCCTATTAAGCTCATTTTTCAAAAACAATGCTATTAGACAAAGCCTGAGAAAGCACTTGAAAACTTAGTAATTGCCCAGCTTCCTCTGGGTCAAAATGCTGTTGATCAAGACTAGGACAAATGTTCAGTTTTACTTAGTCTGTGTGACAACTCATTATTCCATACTTAAGAAATGGTTTCCCAAAGCAAAATGTGTTCTTTCAACATCACAGAATTCTCCATATATCTTGGGTTACAATGAAACTAAATGATTCGAATTAAATTACCCAGAATTTTATTTGTAGCTATTAAAAACCGACAGAAGCACAGACATTTATAGATCTCTTCTGGTAAATGAGGATCATTTGGCAGAGTCTCTTACCTGCAAGACTGCGTACATGCAATGCTGCTCCTATCCAGAGAAAAGGTTTGGTAGAAAATACTAGTGAGCTATTAGTTGCCAAAGTCACCTCACTGTTCTAAAATCTCTGCACATCCTCTTTGATTTAATCCACAGAAGCCTAACTCAGCCTAACCACTAAATTACTTGTAAGCTTCCCCTGTCACAAATCTTAAGTATTCCTTACACTGAGAAGTCTAATTTTCAAAGGTTGACTAAAGACAACCTTTGCCGTGGCATTTTCTCTCAAAATGCCACCATAGATAACACCAAAATTTTTTTGTTGACCATTCCATGATGACACCCTACACCACAGTAGCATTGTTAATGAAATGAAAAATTGTGAGATACCAGAGAGTAAGCAATTCACCTTACTGTCTCATGTTATGTTGAGAATGGAAGACCCTTCAGCTAACAAAGAGGCCTTTAAAAATTTCCTTCTGGAAGGTTCCCTACAAAGTGACTGTCTTGAACCTAATAGTTACCCATTCTCTACCTCAGATTGGAATTGCTTTATTTGAAAATTGTATATTGCAGCGAGGGGTAGGTGGGAAGCACACTGGGGAGTAGATATCCCAGAATAAAATGAAAGGGTACTGCTCACAGCAGGGCAGAGTGTAATAAAGACCAAATGGCCATGCTTAGATGTTTATCAAGCTCCTTCACTCAAAATTAAGCAGATGGCCTTCCTCTGCTTTCCACTGTTGATGAAGATGCAAGCTGGGAATGTGGTACATCTGTGACCATTTTGAGCACACCATATTTTATCATAAACACCTAATTTTATTAAAAGTTTTCGTTTTCGGGCTGCCTGGGTGGCTCAGCAGTTTAGCGCCACCTTCAGCCCAGGACGTGATCCTGGAGACCCAGGATTGAGTCCCATGTCAGCTCCCTGCATGGAGCCTGCTTCTCCCTCTGCGTCTCTGCCTCTCTCTCTCTCTCTCTGTGTCTCTCATGAATAAATAAAACCTTTAAAAAAATTCATTTTCAACTCTTTTATCTTATGATCTTAAGAAAAAAGATTTGAGAGCGAGCACGAGCATGTGTGTGAGCAAGGGGAGGAGCAGAGGCAGAGGGATAGAGTCTCAAGTAGACTCCCTGCTGAGACGCAGGGCTGGATCTCACAACCCTGAGATCATGACCCAAGCAGAAATCAAGAGTTGTTATGTTGAACCAATTGAGACACCCAGGCACCCCTACCTTACAATCTTTTAATGCATAACCCAGCTATGAAGTGCTATCTCTGGCAGAAGTAGGAAGGAGGCCTGGAATTAGAGTTAAGGAAGCTCTAGGTTAGAGTCCCGACTCTAACAGTGAGCAAATCCCAACCACTCCTTACCTACAAAATCAGTGGAGCTAACACTTTCCTCGCAGAGCTGCTATGAGCATTCACCACACACGTGAAAGATCTGTAAACTGTTGCATGAATGATAGCTATTTCTATTTACAGACAGTGGCCTGGAGATTTATAATTTGAAAATATATGGTTTTAAGATGCTATCTGAAAGGTATAAATATGGTATCAAGAGCCTAAAGTAACTGGAAAGTTCCATTCAAAACTCCAATACAAGGATGGGTTAAAACATGTTTTTCTTAGAACTGAGAGTCTACCATCATTTGAGAATTTCTCAATGGGTCTCAAGTCTTTGTTCATTTCTACAACTATCCTGGTCTCTCTACGGGGTCAAAAACATTCAGTAAATTTGCCTTTAAAAGCCCAATGTGTAATCTGTGTATTTATTCTAAAATCAAAACAATCCCTAATGGAAATGCAAAGTGTTTAACATAAATTAATCAAGTGTTGGTTCCTTTACAAAAACGGGCAGCCACCTTCTGGTAGAGAGCAGTGGTGACCCATATGGAAAGGCTTCTTGAGAAGACATTACAACTGGGAGGTAGCTATCTAATGGGTAGCATTTCCAACAAGAATTTTAAATTCTCTCTTCCCTTCCCTGAATCTGTTCAGGAGAAAAAAATAAATAACCAGTGACTATGAAAATATGCCTTTTATTCAAATAAATAATAAAGATTTAAGACTCCTGTCCTTGGGGTATTAGGATCAGAAAGCCAATTTCTTTGTTAGCAAAGGTGCTATAATTATAGAATTTGTTTATTTTAAAGAGAGAAATCTCTAAAACCCTACAGGGACCTCTGGGGCCGATACAAAGAGGCATGGATTACAATTTGGGCAAAAAAATAAAAATAAATAAATTAATTAAAAAAAAAACAGCCTGGGTTTCTTTTAAATTTCTAGGTTGCCCTAAGTCATTTCCTTTGCAATCATAAAACAACCTTATAGAGATGAATGTCTTTTATTATGAAAATTGCTGTTGCATTACAGCCAACATTCCGAAACAGTATTTTAATAAACACGTCTTGATTATAAAGTAGAGGAGAAACCATGATCCTTTTTTAAAATTGATTAACATCTGCTGATGTCAACAAAATCTGGAGGACACTCCATATGCTCACTGTGGTGTGTAGGAGATGAGATGAGGAAGAGCACCTATGTTATTCAAAACAGCTACTAGTGTTACTTGTACAGTGTAAACCATTTACAATAGGACATTAAAAAAAAAAAAGGTAAAAAGCAAAACACTAAAATGTTGAGGTGTTACAATACTTTTGAGATGGGAAAAGCCAAAGCTTATTTCCTTTCTCTTCCCTTCCGTGAGTTCAGTGCGAGGTACAGGGAAGAACCAGAACACTAGATCAAAGATGGATGCAGTTCCTTGCTTCCATAGTTCCCAGAATTTAGTCCTGCTCCAAAATACAGCCCACATGCAAAAGCTCTTCAGGCTCACATTCACAGGCCTTGGAATACAGCGTTTGCGCACGGACCAATAGGGTTCCAGAGCAGCTCAGAGTCAGTGTTTGAATTCCAGTGTATTCACTCTGTAGCACTGAAAGGAATCCATGAACAAAACTCCTATGTTCTTTCTAGGCAGGAGGCTGAAGACTCCTATTTAGACGTGTTCCATGTTTGGGGTTAGGGGATGGTAGTCACCGCATAGAACCTCTCCCATCATGAATACCACATGGGTGGAAAAGCTTAGAAAAAGTTAAAACTGCAGTTTTAGAAGGTTCTCTTTCCCCTCCCTCAGCAAAGCAGCATGATGCACACATGACTGCGAGGAATTCAGGAAGGCAGAGTGTGGCTACTGTAGTTTCAAGTACAATCTGCTCTTTGCAAAGGGATCTGGGGTAACTGCAGGCAAACCCGAAACTCAAAAAATTTTTTTAACTTCTTTAAGGTAAGAAGCTATACTGAGAACTCTCCTTACAACTTCATGTAGCTGGCATACTCTTTACTGTAGAAAGGGATGTCCTTTTTCCAAACAGTAAATGTGGGATATTTGGGGGACTTAACGTAGGCAAGGGACTGGTTTAATTGAATTCTATCTCCTTTTCAACCCTCCCTTTAAACCATAATGTCTTTTTTTTCTGGGCTCGGGGCTATCATCATTAGTAAGGCTCAGAAATAACCACCAAAATAACACAACGTCCTAATTTCAACACCACTTTTTCTCCACTACAGGAAGACGCCAGATGGTGCTAAAACATCCTACAGATAATCCAGTTGTCAAGCTGTTATGCATCCTAGTTAAGCTTCTCACGCTGGATCTGGTAGTAACATGCCTGAAAAAAAGTTCAAAACAATTTAAAATTTACTTGGAAAGACATTACATAAACATAGCAATGCATAGGAGATTAAAGAAAGGAAATCTCTGATTAATACTGGTAGCTCTAACAAAATCAGTGAGTTGCTTTATTTTTTCCGTTTACTTCCAGTTCCCCTACTCAATGTCTATTTTGCTGTAATTAGTAGACAGAAAATTTTGCACACTTTCTTCTAATTCTAAAATAAACAAACTTCTTCCAAGTTTTTAAATATTCTTCACTAAGTAGAAATACCTTAATCGGCTAAGCCACTACTGAGTGGACATTTAGAATATGCTGAGCATTATAAAGGTACACAAACTGTAATCGGAATCATCTAGTATGTTTTAAGAAACTACAAATTAAGAGTTAGCATCATTCTGGACCCAGTGAGTCAGAATTTCCAGGAACGAATTTTTAAGAAGCATTCCCAGATGATTCTGAAAGTATCCAGGTTTGGAAGTTACTCACACTACAGAGAACACCTCAGCCAAACCATATATAACGTTTTCTTTAATTCCTTAGGATAAGTCTCCAGGAGTAGGGTTACCCAAACTCCAAGAACATTTTTGATGTTGTTATTGATGTTAACAACAATAGTTTTCCAAAAAGGTGACTACTATTTAATCCGTTATCAGCAATACGGGAATAATCCTGATTTCACCATACCAGGCACTGGGTATAATTTTAAAAGCTCTTCGCTATCAACTGGCTGGTTAGCTCAGTTGGTTAGAGCGTGGTGCTGATAAAAGCTCTTCGCTATTTTAGTAGGCACAAAATGGCATCTTGCTTAAATCTGCAGTACTATAATTTTCAGTGGGGTTGAGCATTTTTCTACATATATCCATTATTTCTCCCTTGGTAATATGTTGAGAGATACTCTTCATATAACAGAAATACTAAAAATGTAAGTCACTGGTGGCCAAGTTTTCCCCCAGTACCTCCACCCTTTTCCATCTATTTAATATAAAATGTTAATGGTTATTTCAGTTAAAAAGTTCAAACAACTAATCCAAGCCCAAAACCTGACATTAAACTCTAGATTTTTTTCTCATTTTAATTTGCCTTTCTCTCTTCCTTTCTTCTACACTTAAAAACCCCAAAGCATATGTAATTTGCAATGCAAATGATTCTACCCTGATTTCATCCTCCTTCAAAATGGCTAATAAGCTATCCCAATACTTTAACCATTTATTAAATAATTCCTCTCTTTTCCATTTTTGAGTTTGAGGTTTTCATTTTCACATGTGAAATTTTTATTATAACACAACACAGCCTTTATGAGGACTATCCCTTCCGTTAGGGGTTACATCCATTCTTGTGACAGTTACATACTATCTTAATTATAATTTTGTAATATTTTACTAACTCGAAGAATGGGTCTATTCTCCCTTTTTTCCAGAAGTGTTTATGCCATTTTCTATTTGTTGTTCTTCCAATATACTTCAGAATTATTCTAAAATTCCAAGAAAAATCAAGTTGGAGAACTAAAATTACTTCCAATAATCCCTAGAGAATACTCAAATTACAGAACCTCATTTGTCACATACTGGATACAGTAAATACATGGGGAAAGAAGAAGATGTAGTTCATATTCATTAAATACATATTGCCTTCTGTGTTTTACCTCATTTCCATTCAATAGTTCTAGTGTTGGATACTTTTTTTTGACACTAAGAATCCTTTCTGCTTCTCTTCTAGAGTTATTAATATAGATGGTCTACCTTTATAACCATTTGTAACAATTTGAATGATCAATTTATAGGGAAGAGTAATTTGCTTTAGTATTCTGAAGAATAACTGATTCTACTTTTATTATTTTAAAGTATTAACAGTACATACTCTGAAGGCATTTAATGTTTACATTAAACCTCCGTATAAAGAAGACAATGGTTAATTATAGATTTATAATATGGTAAGTTAAGGACAGATTTTAAGATTAAAAAAAAAAAAGCCTAAATACGTACCTTTAAGGTGGTGAACATTATACCCTGTTCCCCATGCTGTAAATATGGATCCATTAGATCTTCAATGAGGTGTACCTCAGAGCCTAAATTCCTAATCCTGTCCCAATGAGAAAAAGAAACTGAGTTATTTCTGTTTATATGTTCATCTTCCTTCTGAATCTATGTGTGGGATAATAAAGAACAGCTCACCATAGTGGAATGAGTAAATAGAAACAGCTTTTTCTAGTAAGGGAGCATATTACTGTCATCAGTTCAGTAAAAGCACTTATTAAAATAATGAGTCTTAATAAAGTCTGAAAAGCTTGGTCACCTGGCCCGTAGCACCACATATAAGAAAACAGGAAACAAGTCATCCATGGACCACAGGAAGTCTTCCTGAAGTGATGCCAGGACACTCTGAGAGATCTCTTCAAAAGTCTGCTGGATGACCTTAAGTTTGTCTGACGGGGTAAATGTTGTGCTGTTGTTATTAAAAAAAAGAAAAAGAAAAAGAAGATAAGTCCTATAACTTTTTTTTTTAATTTTTATTTATTTATGATAGGCACACAGTGAGAGAGAGAGAGGCAGAGACACAGGCAGAGGGAGAAGCAGGCTCCATGCACTGGGAGCCCGACGTGGGATTCGATCCCGGGTCTCCAGGATCGCGCCCTGGGCCAAAGGCAGGCGCCAAACCACTGCGCCACCCAGGGATCCCCCTGTAACTTTTCTTAATAGAACTGTTTAATATTAAATATTAATTGTTTGACAATAAATCCTCCTGGGACTTATGTGTCTTAAGTCAGACACATCAGGCATAATGAGTTGCTAGAAGGGATGGCCACAATAATCCCTTGGTTCTTTGAGAAAAGATGCCTCTAACTATCATAGTTCATATGGGAGAATTCACTAAATCATAGATTATCCCCCTTTAACCATGTAGGATCTTATTCTCCTAATATATGCTCTTAACTAATTTAGTTTGGTTAATTTCCATTTGGCTAAAGATGTGATTATATAGACATATTTCTGGGTAAGTTCTCCACCTCTTTTGAAAATACAGTGGCCTTAGGGCGCCTGGGTGACTCAGCCAGTTAAGTGTCTGCCTTTGGCTCAGGTCATGATCTCAGGGTCCTGGGATCGAGCCCCGCATCATGCTCCCTCCTCGGTAGGGAGTCTGCTTCTCCCTCTCACTCTGCCCTACCCTCAACCCCTGCCCCAGCTCATGTTGTCTCTCTCTAATAAATAAAATCTTTTAAAAAAGAACAGAAAAGAAAATACAATGGCCTTGTAGCGTAAATGGTAAACCAAGTGTATCCAAAAAAGGCTGAATGTGACACCTTCTTGGAGTGAAGAGGGCTTAGGTAACAAGAAGATCTCATTAATATCTGAACAGACTAACTACTGCTTTGATTTATGTGATTTTTCAACAAATCAGAGATTACCTGATCTGCTGTAGACATTCTACAGCTGAGGCAAAACAAGCATCTTTTGTGGTTGGCAGAACCTACAAAAAGAATTTATGAAGGTCACCAAGAAAGTGGTCTTCTACAGTAACAGTAAAAAATACACAATACTGATGGCAGGGTGTGGTTCTCTGAGTAGCTCATACTCGGCTACTATTCTACCAAAGTAAAATGGAAATTTTTTGCTATCCCAAATACCCTACATCAAAGAAAGCATATTTGCTGAGGAAACTAAAATCTACTATACCTTTTTACTCTCTCCAAGGATTGACAAGGTCACTGGCCAAAATTTCCTACAATGGAATCCACACACCGTTAATACAAATTGTTACTTATGATAGATTAATCCCTATAAAAACAGTTGATGGCTGGCTATCTTGCCTTCCCTGTCCCCATTTAAAATAACTGTTCCACAGATAAAGTTTTAATAAATCTTCCAGAAGTCATTTAAGAGTTTCTATCATGTTCCTAAGGGTCCATCAATGTATATTACAATACCCCTATATATTACAGATTTCCAAATACTGGCCAAAGTCTTTCCTTCACTTAGTTTTATCTTATTTTTACTGTTACATTATTCCACTGAAAAAATTTACTTTCTGATTAAGGCTTGTTCACTTTTTTTTGACAGCACATATATAGTTATTGGGGTGTTGGGGTGACCAGCTTTATCATGGCACTGGAAGGAAGCATAATGTGTTCCCTTGGAATAAGGAGACAAGGCTCTACAACAAAGGGCACATCTAAAACTTTCACATTAGAAATTACAGATAGGGAGGAAAGAGAGAAGGGAAGGAAGAACATTGAAGACTAAGTACAATTCATTTTTTGAAACTGTAAACACATGTATTTTGTTTTAAGGAGCTACAAAATATCAGATAGGATAGCTAATCTATATATATACAAACACACATTTTATACACTCAAAAATAAAACACATGTTCAGAAGAATAACCAAGTTTTACACTCTACTCCAAAAATTCTCAAAAACAAAGATTAAACATTGTGCTGAATAACAGATACACAAATAAGTGAATAAACTGCAAATCATATAGTCTATTAGATATTAAAACCCTGAATTCTTGATAATGCCGTATTTTAAATTAAAACCATTTGATTTTACTCGTAACTATTGTACTTACCTCTGCACCCCAAGGAAGCCCAGAAGAGCAATATCTGGCTGCTTATTTAGTCGTAGAACACACTCCCAGTAAATGTCTTCCTCACGATCATTATCCAGGGCATAGAGCATAAACAGTGGTGGGTAGAGCCGAGGTAGTAGTACAGGAAGCAGTAACCCAGAACTTGTTACTACATAACTACAAAATATTGGAGAAGGAAAAACAGTCATATTAAAGTTGAATACAGAAGGGCACCTGGGTGATTCAGTCGGTTAAGCACCTGCCTTTGGCTCAAGGCATAATCTCAGGGTCCTGGGATGGAGCCTCATGTCAGGCTCCCTGCTCAGCAGGGAGTTCACTTCTCCCTCTTCCTCCGCCCCTTCCCCACTGCTCACACTTTCATTCACTCTCTCTCTCTCTCTCAAATAAATAGATAAAATCTTTTAAAATAAAAATAAAATCAAGTTGAATGAATCCTAGAAGTTGAAACAGAATCCTAGAGCTTCAGTTTCTAGAACTGAAAGTAAAATGGGACATTTGAGTAAAAACACAGTTATGTTGTAACAGGGGTGCCTGGGTAGCTCAGTTATTCGGCTCAGGTCATGATGTCAAGGTTGTAAGATACTGCACTTAGCGGGGAGTCAGCTTAAGATTCTCTTCCTCCCCTCATACCCCCCCCCATGCTCTTTTGCGCGCGCGCGCGCTCTCTCTCTCTCTCTCTCTAAAAAAAAAAAAAAAAAGACAGTTATAGCATTATTCTACTTTTATATTTGGAGCTAACAAGAAGAAGTTACCTATGGCCCTATGGCCCCAAAGTTTTATCTTGGACCAACTGTGAATACTTTTCATTAACTCAAAATCTAACAGAAAACATAGTTGGTTTCCATTTTGAAAATTATTCTCTGTGGTTATTCTAGATCAGCATGATGTTACTTTGCTCAGCAGCCCTTGCATCCACTCATTTGTGACTGCACTTCCATGGGGTTTGGCTAATACAACTTAATACAACCTAAAAGGGACCTCAGAGATCACCTAGTCAATTATATTATCTTAAAAATAAGGAAACTGAGATCTAGAGAAAACTTTTCCCTGGGATTCTTTGGATAGGATCACCCACTCTCTTTCTTCACTATTTCTACCCAACTCCATTTACCCTGGCTCTGGTGATTCGGATCTGGAATCTGACTTCCCAGTGCAAAAGGATTTCCTTTCCGTTGGCAGAGGAGCAGAAAGAGGAATTGTGCTGCCCTCTTCAGGAAGCTCAGGAAATAAGAATCTAAGGAATAATATAAAATACAATTATACCTCTAGAATGGCTAAAGAGTAAAAATGTATTTCTATTATTTCACCTATTTATATGAAATCAAACTTTATATCAATTAAACATTTTAGTTCCCTAAGATTCTTAAGTGATGCTTCTTACAGGATAAAATTAAGAGTGTAGCTAATGAATAATACCACTAAAAAATCTTCATGTGCTTTTTTTTTCTGTCCAGTTATTAAAGAGTGAGAAATTCTGATCCATATGTTTTTCTTACGGACAAATCTCATCTGAAGTCAATTTGTATTGACTTTTCAAGCACAGACCATTATTCTCACAGCATAAACAAATATTAGTTGGAAACTACTTAAATATTCAACACTAAGAAAAAAATGAAAATCTAAATAATGTAAAATTTTAATTAAAAAAAAATTGAAGTTGCTGGCTGTCTGGGTGGCTCAATTGGTTAAGTAGCAGACTCTTGGTTTCAGCTTCAGTCATGATCTCAGAGTTGTGAAATCGAGCGCCACCTCGGGCTCCACTCTGAGTGAGGAGTCTGCTGGTCTATCTCCCTTTCTCACTGCCCCTCCCCCTGCTCTCATTCTCTCTCTCAAATAAATAAAGTCTTTTTAAAAAATTCAAGTTGCTAAAATTTTTTTCCAAATGATCAAGCTGTTAAGTTACTAGGGGTTTTTTCCCTAGGTTTTGAATTTGCCCCAGATTTTATCTCTGACCTCTTATATGCAAACAAGTTTATTGTCCTCTTTATTTTTAGACACAAACCTTGACTCTTTAAAGGGGGTTTGCAATCTTCTCTAATTTTTGTAGACACCTTGCCCCTGCCTCTGCCCCTAATTTTATAGTTGGGAAAACTAGAAAGGTCAGGAAGAAAACTTATTATATTCATCTAACGAATATTAAGAGCTGGAACACTCCCAGCCAGTGGTCTTTTTAGTGGATTACACTGCCCTCTTAAAATCTGAGACATTTCTGAGTGCATCTATCAATTTTGAAGCTAATAATATGAGGAAATTTTCTGGGACAAATTCATGAATTTTTGTATAATGATCTCATTATTTACTTGGCTTAAGCTCAATGAAAGATCTTGAATTTCACAAATTCCAAATTTTCTCCCTGAAATTCTCTTTCCAAAGAAGTTCTACTTGCTTGCTTTCTCACCTCTTTCAAAGTCTCTGCTCAGATATTACCTTATTATTATTAGTCAGGCCTCCTAAACCTTCTGTTTAAAATAGCAGCTTCTTATCTCCAGCCCTATCCTTTGTCACACTTACCATCAGCTGACATACTATATATTTTATTTAGTCTATCCTCACTAGAATGAAAGCCTATGAGAATACACACAGTTCCCTGATGATTAATGATGTTAAGCATTCTTTCAGGTATCTGGTAGTCGTCTCTATCTTTTCTTTGGGTAGTTGTCTATTCTGGTCCTCTGTCCATTTTAAATCAGATTACTAGTGTTTTTTTTTTTTAATTTTGAATATATAAGTTCTTTATATATATTTTGGATATTAACTCCTTGTCAGATATATCATTTGCCAATACATTCTCCCACATGATAGGTTGCCTTTTTGTTTTGTTGATGGTTTTCTTTGCTGTGTTTATTGCATAAAGTAAAAATCCACGTGTTTTTGTTATTTAATCTACTTAAGAATCTGTGGCACAAAATCCTTTTCTTGATGAATAATTTCTGTGATAGAGAGGAATCTGAATGATGCTTCACAAAGTTGTAATCTCTAGATTCAGGATGAAGACACCCTAAGCATTAGTATAAAGTAGTAAGTACTCCAGAGCTTGCAGACTTCAATGAGAAAGATCGCCTACCTCACCAGCTGGAAAATTCGCTTAAGATAAGATTTAATCTCTTTCACAGCCTCCTGCAATAACCGGCGATTGGCTCCCACACCCACATATGTCATTCTATAAACTGCAACCAGTGTCTCCACAAGCCTGCCCAGGGGGTGCAGAGGAGTGTCACATGCCTGAACAGGAAGAGGATCAATGAAGTCAGTCAATGACTAACAGCAGAAACAATCAACCAATAAATAATAAAACAATTTCATAAATGATAAATAATTTTAAAACTGCAGGAGTCAACTTTTGGATCAGGAAAATTCAAATATTTATTTATAGTTTTTCTTAAAGTGTTGAGTCCATCCAAATTATATTGAGTAGGAGTTCCTAATATTAATCAAAGAATCCTTTTAGCATCTTGGGAAAATAGCTTTGGATACAGTGATAAGTATAATTAAACTATAAACTTCATTAAAAAATAGGAGAGATTACCCTTGAGCAAACTGAATAATGACAGTTGGTTATGCTCTAATATGGTCCCTCTTCAGTTCCCTTGATTTCTCTTAATATTGCTTCCTGCAACCCCATATCAATGCATATCATACTTTATAGCTAATATGATAGGGTTTGAGAAGAAAGCAAAGAGTATAACCATGGGGCGAGGGCACCATGCTTTATTTATGCAATCTCTAGTTTGCTAATATTGCTAACAAAAGCCATCTTAAACTTTGACCCTTGTTCTTAAGAATCCCCTTGAGCATTTTATAAAACTTAAAAAGTTCTATCATCATGATAGGGCAATATTCATGTGGAAATGTGCTTTAGTAGTCAGAGAATTAACCAAAGCAACGCTCTGAAAACAAAAATAAGATTAGAGTACCTACCAATAAGCTGTGAGCAAATATGAATGATATATTGTAGTAGTTGCATCATTAATTCACAAGACCACAGTAATTCTGACTCTACCTTTATTAAATATTTCTTGATGTCATCATATTTCTCTACCGAGAAAGCACCAACATGCTGAGGAATGAATTCCAAACTCTCTAGTGTCTGAGTCTGTGAACGACTTAATGTCTCCGGACTGTAACAAGACAAAAGAAAGCCCATGATGTATTTCCTATCAAGAAAGCAAGATAACTGTCATGTGCGCATGAAATACTGTTATCAAGTAAGGATGAAATGGAGTACCCAGCACAATGTTGGCCCAAATGAGCTCATAATTGGTAACTGACCTATTAGATTTTTTCTAACAGTCATCCCAATGCCATTTAATGTTAATTCATACCAACTACAATTAATTAACAAAGATTTTGCTTCAATATCAACAATGGTGTAAGGAGATACTACAATGTTATTAGCCTGAAGAGAAAACTGGTGGCAGACTTGTTAGTGATGAGAAAAATGGAAAAGAGAATGGAAGCCAAAGGAAAAATGAAAACACACAAAAAGGGCAGAGGAAGAAGAGAAATGAGCTCAAATAAGGAGATAATAACACTACAACTGGTGGTGAGGTAAGCACATCGTGGGTAAAGGGAAGCTTTGGATGAAAAGGCCGTGATAAAACACATGCTTAGTAAGCAACAGATATTTTTGGCATTGTTATTAGATTATAACCAATTAGCAATGGTACACAATTGCTATTTTTACATTATGGTAGATAAATAAGACCCCTGTGGTTGCAACATGTCTTATTATATAAAAGTTCATTGACTCCCATTTCTTGGAAAACACCCAACAGTTAACCAAGATTAACTAAAGGACCAAAGTCTCCATATTTAAACTGAAAGGCTCTATCAGTGAAGGCTGCCCATCTGCATCAAACACAAGGGAAAGTCCACAGCTTTAAACAATCCTAGGAGTTTCCCTTTCTTCTACTAAGAGAAAGACTGTAAGGTAAAAATCATGAACTTCATGAACGAAACATGATAATTCCTGTTTATCCTAAATATAGGAGGAAGAAAAACAAACTTCTTTCTATACAGCAGGGATTATCAGGTTCTTTGGGTCCAAATGCCAAGCAATGCTTGTGGGAGTTACTGGTCAAATTAAAGAATAAATAAATAAGCAGAAAAATACAGAAAAGAACAGGGAAAAAAATAAAGAAAAAGAAAAAAGGAAACGAAGAGGTACATCTGTAATTTTTCTTTCAGTACTTCAAAATTGTTGCACCACTTCCTTTTGGTCTCCAGAGGATGCTGATGACAAATATGCAAGCAGTTGAAGGGCAGTTTCCCTCTATGTAATGCCTCTTTTTTCTTTAGTTGCTTTCCAGATTTTGTCTTTCAATTTGACTATGAGGTGTTTGTACACAGGTATCTTTTTTTCAGGATGCAGTCTGCTCAGTTTCTTGAATCTGCACATTTGTCTTTTACCACATTTGGCAAGTTTTCAACCATTATTTCTTCAAATACTTTTTTATCCCCATAATTTTTCTCCTCTCCTTCTGGGATTCCAAGGACACAAATATTAAACGCTCAGGTCCTTAGAGTTCTGTTCCTTTATTTTCTCCCCATGTATTTTCTTATTATTCAGTTTAATAACGCCTATTACTCTATTCTCAAGTTCACTGACTCTTCTGCTGTCTGCTTATTCTGTTACTGAGCTCACCCAGTGATTTTATTTTGGTTATTAGATTTCTTAATTCTAAAATTTTGATTTGGATCTTCTTTACAACTTTTTTCTTTGCTGACTTTCAATTTTAATAGTTGTTCCAAGGGTGTTTGTGATTGCTCATTTGAGCATTTTTATAATAGCTCCTTTAAAATTGTCAAAAATTTAAAATTTATGCTGGGAAGTCATTGGTATCTATTAATTGTCTTTCACAAAATGAGTTGGTGGTTCTTTGATTGCCAAGTAATTTAGGTTTATATTCTGGACATTTTTTAGTATTATGACACTTTGGGTCTTGTTTATATCCTATGAAGAATATTGATAGGCTAGGGGAAAGGAGGGAAAAAATAAAATAAGACAAAATCAGAGGGCAGCCTGGGTGGCTCAGTGGTTTAGCACCACCGTCGGCCCAGGGCATCGAGTCCTGGAGACCTGGGATCGAGTCCCATGTTGTGCTCCCTGCATGGAGCCTGCTTCTCCTTCTGCCTGTCTCTCTCTCTCTCTCTCTCTCTCTGTCTCTCTCTCTCTCGGTTTCTCATGAATAAAGAAATAAAATCTTAAAAAAAAAAAAAAAGACAAAATCAGAGAGGGAGACACACAAACCATAAGAGACTCTTAACTACAAGGAACAAACTGAGGATTGCTAGAGGAGGGGTGTGGGGGGCAGTGGGGTAACTAAATGATGGGCACTAAGGAGGGCACATGATGTGATGTAATGAGCACTGGGTGTTATATGCAACTGATCCTGAACTCTAAATCTGAAACTAATAATACACTATATGTTAATTGAATTAAAAGAAAAAAAACATTGACAGGCATAGCAAACATCTGCTTCCTAAAAGTTCCCTATAGTGATATGAAATATTCCTTAACTAATAAGGGTATTTTGCTGTCCACACAGTAGGCTAACAATGTGATTTATTCTCAATATCTGCTTTCCTTCTGGGACTGTGGAATTCTGGTAGTTGCTAAGCACAGAGTGTCTATGTGACCAGCCCTCAATAAAAAACATAGTCCCTTATCGGCTTCCCTGGGCAGAAAGATTGTTTATGTGTGGCTGTATTTTACTGCTGGGGGGATAGTGTGCTCTGTGGGACCCCTCACAGATAAGGAAAAAGTACGGGAAGCTTGCACATGAATTCCTCCAGACTCTGCCTGTATCTTCTCTTATGCCCTGGCTGTAGATCCTCACTGTGTTGCTGTAGTAGTAACTCTTATCTGGATGACTTTGAGTCTTGTGAGTCCCTCTAGCGGAAAACTGAACATGTCGGCGCTCTCAGGAGCCTCTGAAATGGCTGATATTTGTTTCAGCTTTCTGTGGGCTGTGGTTTCAATGTCTGTTCACTTTGCAAAGCCTTTGCAGTCCTATTTAGGTCTGTTTGTGAGCAGATCACTCAGTGGTCGGTCTGGGACCTGAGTGGAAGTCAACCTATTAGCTCAGTCCTCAAAGTGTTAGGTTAGATATGCTAATTAGGACCAAACCCACACATGTGCAAGTCTAGGCTGAGCCCAGGGGTTCATAATAAACCTTACATGGTTGTTTTCTAGAGTTCTTCTCTATTACCTCCCCTTGCATTTCCTGGATCCCATGTTAGATCCTCAGGTCAGAAACTGTCCACTTCTGTGAACATGTCACATGGAGGGGTGGGAGGATAGAGAGGCTAAAAAAGCAATGGGGTTTGGCTATGACAACCTAAAGATCCAAGACAGAAAGGAGTTTCCACACCTCCAGGAGTTTTTCCTGTTCCTGGCTGCTCTAGCAAGTGCCACTGTCACCCCAGCTACAGAAGTACCTGGAGGCTGGAGCATGAGAAAATGAAGGAAAACGAGAGAAAGAACACAGTGTATCTCCTCTACTCTATCTGAGCTTCAAGAGTCTCTTTTTTGCATCTTGAGCCAGAAGCAGAGGGTTATTCCTGAAGCTCTATTTACCACAGTGCTTACTTCAAGGTTTTAGATTATACTGAGTTTAGGCTGAGTTAAAAAGTTAAAAAACTCACTACGGAAAAAACAACTCATAACTGGTCTGATGATACTTTGAATTCAAGTGTTCTTCCTCAATACTCTAGTTGGTATTTTCTTTGCAGAACAGCTGTTCATATATTCTCCCTGGATTTTATAGTTGAGTTCAGTAGAAGATAAAGGGAGGCATACTTTATCCATATTACCCAGAAACAGAAGTACATCATGACTTTTAAACTCTATTTTTAAGTTAAATGCGGCAAGCCTTGACTACTTCTCAAGTTTCAACTTCCTATAATACTCTGCCCTACACTAGGCAGGCATTCACCCACCTGTCTCTGTGTTGGCGCCGATTGGTGGTCAGGGCCACAGCAATATTGTCCCATGCTTTCCAAACCTCCCCTTGGCCTGGGTTCTCACAGCCCAGTTGATGCCAACATTCATCAAATACTGCTTTCCACTTTTCATCAGCAGACACTGCCAGGTTTCCCAGCTTCCTGCTAATGAAGTCACATTAAGCTTTTATTAATCACTTCTTTTGTGCAAAAATCCTGAAGAACAGAAACTTTCTATTATACAACTAGGAATGGTTCTGTAACAAAACTGCCTAGGCTGGCAGTGGTTCTATTTTATAAACACTGAATGAAAACTTTAAAGAACTGACTTTTAGCTACTTAATAATGTTGATCAGATACTAAAGTGTAAAAATGGTTAAGTATGAGGCACATTAGAACTGACTGCTTTCTACATTTTCACACAATTGATTTTGTAAAATTGATTCCTGTTAAAACAAGGACTTCCTGTATTTTGCACATCTCATAACAAGTATAAAATGCATTATATACTGGGTTCTAAAAATATATCAAGCATCCAACAGAATAAAGAATTGGAGAAGCTACCAAAATACAAAGCAAAACTAATGCTGGAATCAATAAATGAAAATAGATATATGCCAAAAACATGGAGGAAGAACATGATACACTTAGAGATACAGATTTTGTTTTCTTCTCCACATATGCAGAGTATACACTTCTCCGTGTGTGTGTGTGTGTGTGTGTGTGTGCGCTTGGTCTTTACTTCTCAAAATCAAGTTGTATAGGGATTCCATTTAAGAATGCTCTCTTTCAATCAGTTTGGATATCTGCATCACTAACCGTAAAATTACTCTCCCACATAGAACTTTTATTTTAAACATCTATGATCTGAGGCTATAACCAAGAGAATAGGTTTAGCTATCTATAATAGCATCAGTTGACAATACGAGGAAGTTACACTTTGTTAAAATATGACTTTAAGAATTTCTTCTGCATTAAAAAAATTGATCCGTATTTAAAATATTAATCAGCTTTGATAAAAGCAAGACAGCTCAAAACATTTAATAATTAATCCACAATTAACACTGGTTACTCACAAAACTTTGGGTCTGTCTTTATCACTCTCATACAGACTAGGCTTGAAGTAGGTTCCTGTGATTTTTATACCAGATCCCCATTCTCCACTAAAATAACCTTCAATGTAATCTCCATTTGGCATAGTCAGTGTTCCCTAGGTAAAGTTAAAGAAAATGTCAAATTTAGAGGAAGTATTTCCAATTTAAAAATCAAGAGAAAAAAGCACCAAATGATTAATATTTTCCCTTTTAACTCTTTACCAGTCCCCAATTCTCTAAAAAAAGAAAAAAAAAGTCTACATGCATGTGAAAAAAGATTGAATAAAAATAATCCACAAATAAAAGAAAAAAATAACTGAAAAAATATTATCAACTGAATGAAATGAACACACAACTTATCCAAATTTATCCAATTTAGTGCCCAGAGACAAATTTATAATTATAAATGTCTATATTAGAAAATAAGAAAGCCCTCAAATCAGTAATCTAAAATTCTACCTTACAAAATTAGAAAACGAGGAGCAAATAAATCCAAATCAAGAAGATAATAAACATTAGAAGAAATCAGTGAGATTTTAAAACAGAAAAATCAACGAAACCAAAAATTGCCTCTGAAAAGATACACAAAATTGTTATTTAATTAGATTAATCAAGAAAAAAAGGAGATATAAAATTATAAAATAAAAAATGAAATGGAATATTAATCTTTTTTTAAAGATTTTATTTATTTATTCACGAGAGACAAAGAGAGAGAGAGAGAGAGAGAGAGAGAGAGAGGCAGAGACACAGACAGAGGGAGAAGCAGGCTCCATGCAGGGAGCCCAACGTGGGACTTGATCCCAGGTCTCCAGGATCAGGCCCTGGGCTGAAGGCGGCGCTAAACCGCTGAGCCACCCAGGCTGCCTGGAATATTAGAGTAATCTTAAAGAAATTTAAAAGGTCAAGGGAATACTAAGAGAACATTATACCAACAAATCTGATAACTTCAATACAACAGAAAAATTCCTAGAAAGAACCAAGTTATCAAACTGACTTGAGAAGAAATGAAATCTCAATAGAAGGAAATTAAATTAAAAACTAAAACTAGGGGTGCCTGGATGACTCTGTTGGTTAAGCGTCTGCCTTCAGCTCAAGTAATGATCCCAGAGTCCTGAGACAGAGCCCTGCATTGGGTTCTCTGCTCAGCAGGGAGCCTGCTTCTTCTCCCTCTCCCTCTGCCTGCCACTCTGCCTACTTGTGCTCTCTTTCTCTCTGTCAAATAAATAAACAAACCTTAAAAAAAAAAAAGAAAGAAAGAAATCTTAAGAAATACACACACACACCCCATACCAAACCCCTAGCAGAATAAATGAGTTCAGTAAGGTTTCAGGATACAAGAACAAAACACATAAATCAATTGTATTTTTATATAATTGCAATGAACAATCCAAAAATTAAAATTAAAAAAATTCTCTTTATAATAGCATTAAAAAGAACACTTAGGAACAAATTTAACCAAACCTATGCAAGAGATACACACTGAAAACTATAAACGTTGCTGACAGAAATTAAAGAAGATCTAAATAAATGGAGATATGTTCCATGTTCATGGATTGGAAGATTCAGTATTATTAAAAATGGCATTTCTCCCCAAATTGATCTATAAATTCAACACAATTCCTATCAAAACCTTAGTAGGCTTTTTGCAAATATTAACAAACCAGTCCTAAAATTTATATGAAAAGGCTAAAGATCCAGAATAGCCAAAATATTTTTAAAAATAACAAAACTGGAAGACTTACACTTTCTGATTTCACAACTTAATAGAAATCTATAGTAATCAAAACAGTGTGGTACTGGCATAGGAGAGACAAGTGGATCACTAGAATACAATTCAGTAGTCAAAAAAAAAATCACATTTTATGGTGAATTAATTTTAAAAAAGGTGTCAAGAAAATTCAATGGGAAAAGTTGCTCAGGCAATTGGATACCCACATGCAAAACGATCAGTTCAGATTTTTAACCCATACCATATACAAAAGTACCTCAAATTGGGGACGCCTAGGTGGTTCAGTAGTTCAGCGTCTGCCTTCAGCTCAGGGTGTGGTCCTGGGATCCTGGGATTGAGTCCCACATCAGGCGTCCTGCATGGAGCCTGCTTCTCCCTCTGCCTATGTCTCTGACTCTCTCGCATGTGTCTCTCATGAATAAATAAAATCTTTAAAACAAAAGTACCTCAAAATGAATCACATAACTAAATATAAGAGCTAAAATTATAAAACTTTTAGAAGAAAAAAATTTTCTAAAAGATTTTATTTACTTGAGAGAGCGTGCACATGTGCACACACAAGCAGAGGGAAGGGCAGAGGGAGAGAGAGACTTTCTAGCAGACTCTGCGCTGATCATGAAGCCTAATGTGAGGCTCAACCTCATTACCCTGAGATCATGACCTGAGCCAAAACACAAGAGTCCAATGCTTAATCGACTGAGCCACTCAGGCACCCCAAGAAGAAAATATTAACAACCTTGAGTTAAGCAAAGATTTTTTAGATATGATATCAAAAGGCTGATTCATAAAAATATTTCTGATGTACTGGACTTTGTTAAAAAGCTTTGGGCTTCAAAAAGCACTAATAGGAAAATAGAATGAGAAGCCACAGACTGCAAGAAAGTATTTGTGAATCCTATATCTGATATAGGACTTATATCCAGAATATATAAAGAACCCTTACAATTTAGTAAGACTATAAATAAGCAAATTCTTAAAATGTCAAAATATTTGAAGAGGTGCTTTACCAAAGAAAATCTAGGAATCATTAATTCTTATTAATGAAAATATGCTGTGTAATTAGGAATATGTAAATTAAAACCATGAGATATCATTTCACACTTACTATAATGACAAAAAGAAAAAAACAGAAAATAAAAAATATACTGGCAAAGTTTTAAAGAAATTAGATTGCTCATACACTGATGATAATGTAAAATGATATAGCCACTCTGGCAAACAGTTGGTAGTTTCTTGATATGTTAAATATCAATTTACCATATAACCCAGCAACTGCATTCCTAAATACTTCCCCTAGAGAAATGAAAACATATGTTCACACAAAAAGTTGTACTCCAATGTTTACAGCAGTAATAATCATAATAGTCTGAAGTCAGAAATAATCCCATGCTCATCAACTGGTGAAGGGATTAAACCAAATGTAGTTTTAGG
Source organism: Nyctereutes procyonoides (assembly GCF_905146905.1). NCBI lineage: Eukaryota > Metazoa > Chordata > Mammalia > Carnivora > Canidae > Nyctereutes > Nyctereutes procyonoides. Next base: position 10,796,901 of record NW_026575132.1, read on the forward strand.
ATACTATTCAGCAATAAGAAGGAATGAAGTGCTACATAGGCCAAAATATGGGAAAATCTCAAAAACATTAAAGTGTAGGAAACTCCAGAGAAGCCTACATATTATATGATTCCATTTATAAGAAAGAACATGAAAAGGCAAATCTACAGAGTTATGAAGTCCATTAGAGGTTGTCAGGGCCTAGTGGTAAAAAAGGGGAGTGACTGCAAATGCTCAGGAGATGGTGACAAATCTTCTGGATGATGTGAAAGATCTAAAATTGGATTGTAGTGATGGTGTACAACTCTTTATATTTACTAAATGTCACTGAAATGTACTCATAAAACAGGTGAATCTTATGATAAGGTAGCTTTTTTTTTAAAGGTCAAGAAAAAGTTAGTAGATTGTATTAGAGGAAGAAGAAAGTTAGTTTCCAACCTTTCCACTAAGAGTCCAGTCATCTGAAAATTCTCCCTCATATATAGTATCATCTTCAGAAAGTAAAACACCATTTCCCTATGTGAAGAAACAAAATAAAAATCACGAAAGATAAAATGCAAAGCAACTTAAAAGATGTACAGCAATATTCACTCAAAGCCTTACATAATCTTAAAACACAAAATAGTACTAAGAAGGTAGAACATTAATAAAATGATCATTTAAAAATTAAGACCATGGGAGCTTAAAAAAGTCACTAGTAACTACATGCAAAATATTCTGCTCACCATCATTTTATTAAGGTGAAAGTTGCCTTCATAGTATAATCCAAATTGGGTAACTACCACACCATTCCCTTGACATACGTCATCTTGCCACATTCCCATATACTTTTCCCCTCTGTACAGAAATAGGGAAGAAATGAAATGAAAAACTGAGAAGGATGAGATAGAAAAAGACAATTATAACATGGGAGATTCCAAGCATCACTCATAGGTTAGTATCTGTTCCATTTTTCTGATTAAAATAATTAACTCTGTCTCCTCAAACACGGAGCAATGTGGTAGCAAAAGACATCTGAATATAGAGTAGTAGTAATGTTCTCAGGAATTTAATAATATAGACTACCTGACATAGGTCTGTATATACATATTCCATGTATGTCCTTGGTAACTGAAAAAAGGAATGCTAATAATTCAACTCTATAACTTCATTCTAAATGTAATAGGTAGACTCAAATCTATGCATAATTTTTTCTTACCCCAAAATTTACTAACTTAAAAAGAAAGAAACAAAGGTTTATCATATGAAGTCTCACTCTTCACAAACTCAAATTTAGAGAACTCTTACTAATCTCCACTAAAAAAAATAAAGTATAAACTGCTTATTAAATAATCATGGAGTTTAGTAATAACATCTGAATATATGAATTTTAAAATCCCACATTATGAAAATAACATGAAGGGGAAAAAAGTATATATTAAGTTCGAAAGCAAATCAGGCTAAATCAAACATGGAGGCAAAAGAAAGATATTCCTCCCCAAGGTTTAGTTAATTGAATTTAAGCTTGATTCCCAGGTTGCTGGCATGGTAACAAGTCCCTGACCTAACTGAAAGACCTAAGCAGAAAGGTATTTAGATACTATCCTATGACCCCAAAACGGAGTTTCCACTGGCTCTCTCTGATCTTTTATACTCCTATTATCTACAGATTATTTTAAAAGTTCTTCTTTTCATAATAGATTTGGTAACCTCTAAAACACTAAAAGCTTTGTACATGTAGAGCTTTAAGGAAAATGGTACCAATGTTAATTTTGAAAGATCCTGATCTTATAAGAAATAATCTGTTATTTGGTTCATGAGCAAATGGATAAAATGATGCCATACTATGTCTTCTTATTAAAAAACTTCTCAATACTAAGTAAGATGCCTCGCCTTCATAAAAACATTGTAGTTATTGGAGAAGTATAGGAACCTTTTCCTCTCACACTCAACTTTGAGATTAGAAGCAGAATACTGTACCTAGTGATATCATCAAAGACACCATATCCTGCTTTCTTATCCATTACCCACTGGCCAATGAACATACTGGGAGAAGAGGAAGTTAATTTTCCGCTTCGAAGGAGACCATGACCATGACGCATGTTATCTTGAAAACAGCCTTCAAACACTTCACCAGAGGCATAACTGTGGTTACAAAGAATGAAGACCACACACACATTAAATTCTGATGCTCACTTTTACAAAGTTCAAAAAATTCAAAATTATACTCATGTCTCACCGGTAGCTATAATTATTTATTTATATGATTATTTTTCACCAATAAAAATTTTTCATATTTGAGTGAAAGAAGCTTAAAAATTAAAGACATCATGGATAGTATTCTGTGTTAACATGTGGAAAAATGTCTAATAATCCCTCATGGGAAAATGAAAAAACGAGTAATCTCTGAAAGAATGATAGGTTTTATCCATACTGTTTAACAAACAGAAGTTTGTAAGAAAGACATTTAGCAGATTCTATAAGAAAGCTATGGTTTCTAAGGTTTGTATAGTTTTGTTGAGAACTAAATAATAACTTAATACTTTCATCTTGTGATAGGTAAAAGTTACCTTTATAAGAAGACTTTCTATACAGTTTTAGTCATAAAGGGAGTAAGTAAAATTTACTTGCTCCTTGAAAATTTTGATTACACAAACATTTAAGTTTATGTGATTCTTTGAAAAAGCAATGCCAGTCCAACAACCTTTCCAAAGTTATTACCTATAGACTCCTTGACCGCACATTTTTCCTTCTTTCCAATGGCCTACATAATGGTCTTCTTTGTTCAATGCTTTGTTTGGGATTCTGTATTCTCCATATCTACCAAGGAGAATAAAAGACATGAGAAGATGCATTCTGGACATATTCACCTTTCCTATAGTAAAGTAGTAAAGTAAATGTATATGCACTTATAAACATTTTAACAAGGAGAACAGAAAAAGATTACCTATGGAGGAAAGGGGCACATGGGGTCTTGGTTTCAACTGTATCTATTACCTAAGCTATCAGGTAAATTTAGAGCAGTGGGGCCTCAATCTCACTTCACAGTGATTACATGTTTCACCCCAACTTCAATGAAAATCAGAAAACTTGTGTCCTAAGCCTCTCTGCTACTAATTAGCTACATCACCTTGGATAAGTGCCAGTACCCAGCTCTCTCATCCATGTATGGCAGGGTAATGAGATTATCTAAAGTCTCCTCTCATTCTAAAATTCCATTAAAAGACATCATAAAAATTTACATCATCACATACACAAATCATCTATCAAATTTATATAATAATAATTTTCATATAGTAAAATAAATTACTTCTCTAAAATGACACAAAATACTTCGTTGGTGTAAGTTTATCGTGGAAATATTTTTACAGTATTAGAAAACATGACAACTTTATACAAAAGTAACGTCACTTGAGTACCATTAGGATAATATATTGTCTAGAAGAATTCTCCTTTAGCATATCACAGAAATTAAAGATGACTTAACACTACTGAAAGGAAAATTTTTCTATGTCCTTTGTGTAAAAGGACACTATTATCTCACCAGTTCACCATCAATATTACCCCAGGTTCTTCACCACTGAGAAATGGAAAGAAAACAGTCCCATTTTAACATACAGAAGGGCTGTGTCACTTGAGGTCACAAGGTTATCAAGGTAAAAGATTCACTCTAGGTAAATCAGGGCTGCATCCTACATTCCCAACCCTCTTCATGATCACACACCTGCACTGCAAGCCCTAGTACACTGCATGCATTTCTAAAAAAAAAAAAAAAAAAACAAAAATCTGTTTGTTTGGAAAATAACTCTCAATACATAATAATGTCATCAGGGGCTAAAGCTGAGTTTACTCTTATGTTTTACACAATCTTCTTACCCATCTTCCAAGCCATTCCTGAACATGCCAGAATACATCTTTCCATCAGGCCACTTCAAAACCCCTCTGGAATGCATAAGCAAAAAAATAATACAGATCAATGAATGTTTCAGATAACCAATACTTTTTCAGTATTGAATCAGATCCCACACATAAATTTTAAACATTTTCACCTGCCATGAGGCTTCCCTGAAAGCCAGCGTCCATCATAGGTTGCATCTTTTAGGCGAGGATCCTTATAGAAAGTATACTTGGCACTGCGTGAAATAGGTGGTTCCTGCCTCTGAATACTGCTGCCACTTCCATAAGGTGGAAGATCAGATGTCCCCCTCAAAGCCTGATCCACAGCTTGGCTTATAGCCCGAAGCCACTTAGTCTAGGAACAAAAAGTAAATGTCAATAAGCCTAAGGCAACAACTCATCAAGCACTGCTTTAAATCCTGATAGCTTTCCTTGCTGTGAATAATTTTTCCGTCTCCTAATGCTTTTCTTATTGACTAATGCTGACTGGCTCTTGGAATTCCCTTCTGTACGTTTAAAACTATATCATATTTTAAAAAAACAAACCAAATCCATAGTCTTGGTTTAATACTTACCAGACATAATTATGGATCATTAGCCAAGCAAAAACAATTTTTATCTTTTCTTTCCTAGCATAAGAGATATGAGTAGCCAGGCCAAAAAATAAATAAATATATATATATATCATAATGGACTAACCTTTTCCTGGGGTGTTGATGAAATGAGAGTGAACTGCTCCTCAGGTGTAGTTATCTTTAAGCCATTCCTAAAACAGTCACAGAATAAATATCAGTAGGTATGACAACATGTCATTATAGTATCACTCCTCAAATATGAAAAGTAACTTGTTTATTTCAAGAGGAGCAGAAGTCAATTAATTATAAATGTAGACATGTTCTAGGTTTGGTTCTCAGAGTAGGAGACAGAAAGGACACAGTTTCATGTGGATGTGAGCAATGAAGAAGCCAGCCCTCCACCACTTATCATGATCAGCCATGATCTTCACAACAGTCCATTTTACTATCTAGAGGCTGTGAAGATGAGCCTCATTATGCAGAATGTGGAGATCTCCTGAGCTTTTTTTCACATCTAAGGAAACTACCTACATAGCACAGGGAGAAAATTAGGGTGAGGGTCAGGGAAGGGGGACACACTTACACACCACCAGCTTCTTCAGAAAGTGGCTCTGCCCATAGTGTGGCCAAAGGGAAAACATGATGTGTGGAGAACTGAAAGAAAGAACGTGAAGACACATCTGAGAAAGCTCATGTGGGCCCTAGGGTCTCTACTACAATATATAATCCCTTTCAAATGGTTAAATCCACATGGGTGCCACCATCTCAATCACACAGTCCCCATAACATAGCTAATCCCAGTGAGTCTTGCCATCTCTGCTACAAGGACCCTTCACATGGCTCATATTCACTTTCAATCTGGAAACCAGAAAAGCTCCCTGAAATTTGATCCATACCACAAATGTAAACTAAATATTCTCTTTTATTTAATAATTTTGGCAAAATCACAATATTTTTAACATAAACGAATGGTTTAATTCACTAAGTAAAGGTTAGAAATCTGGCATACCTGGGCATGGACTAGGGCATCATTAAAGAGAATGAACCAATTCACAGAAAACCTCCCAGCATGCTGCAGAGATAGGGCCCGGTTACTGCTTTCACAGAGCAGTCGACGCTCTGGCTTCCTCAAGGAATCCTAGAATTGAAAACAGATACATAACTGAACCATGAGAATTATCTTAACATGCAAAGAGAAAATGAAAAAAGGCAACAAATCATGTTTAGGAGAATTTGTTGCTCATAGCTTAGCTTGGTGTTAAAACTAAAGTTAGATAGGATCTGAACATTTAATGAAAGCACTGAAAGGAAATTAAGAAAAAGACAGAAATGAACAAAAGGTGGTATGTGTTCGGAGGATTCCTAGAAACGAGGGTAGGTGTTGAGATTTAGAGCATCTATTGTGTGGTCCTTAGACCACCCTTAGAAAAGGGCTCATTAAAAGCATTATCATAAACAAATGAGGAAAATAAATAAATAAATAAACAAACAAATGAGGAATAGAGAAAATTATGACAGTTGTTATGGATATGCCTGCTGTTTGCTGGGGTAATGACTATTGGCATGGTTTACCGTCATTTTCCCAGGAAAGGTCTTCCAGAAGCCCAGTGTGTATTCAGCTTCCTTCCTTTTCCTGCCGAGATGGAGAGCAAGACACTCATAACAAGAACTGGAATCCTGCAGTTTCTGGTATTCTGGAGATGTCTGAAAGCCAATAATTAAGGAAGCGGGGGAGAAAAAAGAATATAAAACTATTGTCCAGAATCTGTAGCCTCAGTGTGGTATAGATACACAATATTAAATTTAGGGAAGAAATCCAAATGAAGAAAGACATGGTACACTAGAGGGGGCTGAGCAGAAAGAAGATTGGTTCCAAAAAATTCTAGTATATACACGTACATATAAAACAGAGGAATAACTCCAGGGGAAAGAAACAAACACTGGCAGTTTTCAGTGACGAAAGCAGGAGAAAACTCATGATAGGGTAGGAATTCTCAAATGTTTGGCCTATGTTTACTTATGTGGGTTTATCTATTGATATTTGCCCATATTAGAAAATAAAGTTGAAAAATAAAATCCTTATTAACTCACTTCAAATACAATAATAGTTTAAATGAAAAATAACTTTATTTTCCAAAATAACAAAATGCTTCATATGAAAAGTAGCATGGTTCTATAGTTTTTCAAATCTCTTGCATATAATCTGTTGGTTGAAATATATGCAGAAATTCTTGCTATATAAAGATACATAATTGGAAAGGAAGGATTATTCTAATAGCCATTTCAAATAATAGTGAATATTCTTTGAAACTAAACCAAAAGTTCTTAAGTGGTAGATTCTTAAAAGTAGCTGAAATGTGGAATCTGAAATTACATTAATCAAACTTTTGTACTCCATTACATTAAATCCACCAGTCTATCTTACACTTTGAATAGATCTTTTACCTCTGCATGTGGATTAGATATCTGGAAAAATACTGGTTCATGTAGTTATACAGACCTTCCAAATGTTGATACATCTTATTATACACCATCAAAAGCTCCATGTTAATATTATCACCAATCTCATCAGGAAAAAGTTGTTAAGTACTGGGAAACCACCAAACTCAACAGTGATACATACATGTTTCCCACATTTTACTGTTTTGCTTCAGAGTTCAGATTTTATCATTGGCAACAAATACTGTCAGTTGTTCTCTTTGAAGTGATAGGTTCATTTACTCATTTTTGAGAAAATATCTGCCTAATACTCAAATATGAATAAACATGGTTATGTGTCAATTGTTGTTTCAAGTTAAAAAAAAAAAGTAGCTCTCAACCCAAACAATAGTAATCTTATGCTTTTTCTTGAAAAACCTCCATACTTTAGTATGCGGCAGAGCTACTTTGTGTACTTCCATTTCATCACACCGAATATTAAAAAGATATATACTTCTATGTGTAGTGATGGATGATAACAAGATTTATTCTGGGTGATCATATCACAATATATACATCTATTAGGTTCAACACTTGAAAATAATATAATGTAACATGTCAATTATACCTAAAAAAAAAAAAGTATACTCAGTGGTTGAAGTTAAATAAAATTAACAATTTTTGCTGTGTCATCAAAAGAATTTCTAAGTTAAATCAGCATATTTTTACTTATTTTGTTTTTTAACTGCAAGTGCAGGGCAGCAAAGAACACAATGACCGTGAGTATAGTTTGGTGCCACCGCCTTGATTCATGCTAAGGAGCCAGCAGGTTTGTCCATCTTTACTTTTGCAAATTGGTGCAAAAGACATACCATGGAAAAGCAAATGTCTTAATATTGTCCTGAAAACAGTTTGATTTTGTGAGCCCTCTGAAAGGGTCTTTAGAATCCCCAGAGATTTGTGGACCAAGTCTGGAGAACCAACCGGGGAATAGGTTATTATTATTATGCTAGGAGGAAAGTGAGCAGATGGTGAAACGAAAGGATGATCCCTCACATTCAAGAGTAATTACTTTATATTCCACAATTCTTAGTGATTCATACTCATTTTTTCCATTCATTAAAAAACATTTAATGTACTATGTACAGAATATTCTGCTGAGTGTCAGGGATAAAAAAATAAGTAAGGCACAATCTTTGTCTTCTGGGAGCTTAAAACAAGGCAGAAAAGAGAAAAACATACAACATGCCCGAATAATGCAATGGGTTTTGTTAATAGGCTATCTATCAGAAAAGACAATATAAAGTGGTTAAAAGAACAGACTCTGGAGCCCTTGAATATAAGTTTTAGCTTGACCAATTCTCAATCGTGCCTCAACTCTTTCATCTGTAGAAAGGGGATCATAATAATATCTATTTTGCAGGGTTGACCTGAGGGTTAAATACATACATATAACATGCTTAGTACCTGGCACATGGAATGCATTTAGTAAATATTAGGTATTATTTTTATCTCGAGAAATTTATATGTATGTATGATGTCTGAGATATACCTGAGACTTAGTACATAACAATTTACAGTGTTGGAACATGACCATGTATTTTGAAAAAATTTCCACAGATGATTTTTATCCCCAGTCCTGGGGATCATGATAAGAGAATAATGGAGAAAGACAATACTAACAAAGCGCAGAGAAAAGAGTCACTAATTTTTCAAAGATGAGAAGAGGAGGGAATATGGTATAGTCAGAGAGGGCTTCATTTTAATGATAAAATGACTTTTGACCCAGGCCTTGAAATTTTTCCATAATTAGGATGGCGGTAGAGTATCTCATGAAGGAAATAAAAACATGTATATCCAGGGATCTGAACTAACATGTAAGACACAAGGTAATAGGTAAGGCTAGAAACAAAAGAGGGTATCATACTATAATGGGCCTTAAATGCCAAGCTAAAGAGTCTGTTTTTTTACACAGAATTAGGACCCTTCAGACTAGAAACACTGCAATATCAGATTCTCTGAAAGTTCTAAGTTGGTCTAGGAGGGAAGACCTTTGATTGAGGAGACACTGAGATGACATTTCCGTCTCATTGAGTTATTTGTATAGCTCAAACCTTCATTGCTAAAACTACATCAGTTTGAGTTAAATTGAAATCAGACTAAAGAAAAGGTCTATGAGACCACAGTAAAATCAAACATAAAAAGCCCACATCAGTTCCTGGGTCACTCTGGAGACTGCAATCTGTCCAAATAAGGAGGTAAGTTCCATCATTTAAAAGATTCTAAAATAGGAGAGACCCTAGAATTATTATGGTTTCTCTGGAGCCCTTCAGAGTGGGAACAAAATGAACTATATGTTTTAGTACAATTTCAAAGGTAAATGTCTCAGGACTAGTTTACATACACTCATATCCCAGAATGGTACTAATTTTCTGGGCCTCCACCTAACTAATTTTATATAGAAAGTGGACCACTTAACATTTGAGAAAATCCTGTAACACTGTGATTTCTCATAGCATATGCTAAGGTGACCTGAATACCTGGCATGAGTCTATCATGAGTCTTGGCCAGGTGGTAACTCCACTGCCTTACACATACATATCTCATTATACAGAAAGCCAGGGTTTGAAGGAGCTCTGTGTAACTTTGATTCAATAAACTTTGACAAGTATTAAGTAAGTAGCATAACCGGGTCTCAACTTTAGACAGTTTTTTCATAAAATGAATACAACTAATCTTGATAAAATTCAAGAAAAAACTAAATCAAAAGCAAAGAGAAGTAGATTTACCTACAAACTTTCATTTTCTTGAAGAAAAATAATTTAATTAGACACATATAAACAGTAAATTAGTGGAGTTTGAGATCTTGAGGTAGTAGTATAATCCAAACAACTATAATCCTTGGCTTCCCAAGAGTCCAAATGAGATATTTATGGGAGCTTACCACTTCAAAACAAGTAGCAAGCTTTAGCAAAACTTTTGCATAATTATGAAGTCGTCTGATTGGCAAGAAAAACAGAGTATTCAGTATTTCCATCAATTGGGTGTTTTCATCATTTACTTCTGATAAATCTTGTAATAGCTCCTGGTTTTTATTTAGGAAATCACTAGAGATAGAGGACAAAAAGAGATTTTGTTAGTCTTTTTGATATTGACAAATGCATGATATTCAATAGATATATTGCACTAGATAGATATTACTTTTTTCAGAATGCACATTTTTGATGCTATCAAAGTAGATAATAAATGCAATGAAATAAGGCATACAATTAAAAGAATTTCCTTGTTTATAAAATAGGATTTCTGCATATAAAGAAGTAGCATATGGTAGCAATAGTAAGAGATGGTTAATCATAAACCGTGCCTTAAATTCTAGGAAATGAATCATGAATCCCAGAGTTTCAGGGAATAACTGGAATCCAGCTGACACCATTACCTGTTAATTTCCAAGCCAAAAGTCACAGCAATAAATGGCAAGACTAATTGCTCTACTCAGCTGTACTAAACAGAAAAATTTGGAGAGAAACAAAGCTCTTCACTCCAACACAACTGGCATGTAATATTAAAATACTTCTCATTTCTTTCTTTCCTTCACCTAATAAGAATTTATTACAAGAGAGTAATGAAAAGCTGCAGTACTACAATTAACAGGAAACAGTAAAGCTAATCCTATGTGAAGATTTCAATGCTGAGATCATCAAAAACATTTTAAGCTGAAGCCAACATTTAGTTTTTATATTCAGTTTTATATAAGTTCATTACTATAATTTTATTGCAAATCTTAATGGTGATCAATAACCCACTGAGACTATGATCAGACGAAAATACTTAAAAAATGTAAAAGAAGATAAAACATGTGAAAGTAATTAAGAGTTGGTGGGATAGAATAATAATTATCTGTCCCTTCGTAAACAATAATTATATGCCAGGTACTACCCTGAGAACTTAAAAAGCATTACATTATAATTCTTACCTACAAGGCTTCAAATAAGACAATGCCACACAAGACTATAAGCAAGAATGAATCATTTTATAATTCCTTAGAAAACTACAGAATAAAGAAATATTTAACTCAGAAATTATGAAATACTATCTTGGAATGGAAAATACGTAATAATTTCCAGGAACCCAAAAGTTCAATAGCACAAATTGGATTTATAATGCAATTAAAAGATCTGAGAGAGAGTGCCCTGGGGAACATGACCCAGATTTTTATTTATATTTGGCTTGTGTGGATGTTCCTATTTTCTCCTACATGTTCTACTGCTGAGATCAGCTAAGGACACTCATTTAACTCCACAGAAGTGTTCTGCTTTAACCTACTCCTGAGAGATTGAAATAGTAGAGGCTGAACACATAGTCGCTATAACCACATTTCTTCTGGATACGCGGTACTACACCAGAAATGTTCCAACTCTTTTAAGTCCTATTACTTTTCAGAACTCACTCATGTCTTTGCCTGTGGACTTTCCCAAAAAGGCCCTTGTATATTCTCAGGAAAACTGAACCAGGGATGTTCTGCTTATCTTCTTGTGGGAGTTTTAATCTAAAAGTGGCAATACTGCTCTTCCTTACATGGTTACATTTGTATTTGTTACTCAAACATTGATATATTAAAGGTAGAAACAACCCAAGTGTCCATCAACAGATGAATGGATAAACAAAATGTAGACTATATATATAATGGAATAATGCATTCAGCTATGCAATTTTGGTATACGCTACCTTGAAAATATTACACTCAGGGAAATAAACTAGATACAGAAAGACAAATACTATATGATTTCACTTATGTGAGGTACCTAGAATAGGCAAATTCATAAAGACAGAAGTAGAACAGAGGTTACCAGGAGCTAGGGTTAGGAGAAGAAAGAAGTTACTGCTTAATGGGTAGAGAAAGAGTTTTTGTTGGGGATGATTTTTAAAAGTTTTGTGTATAAATAGTGGTAATGGTTTATACAACATGAATGTTCTTGGTGCCACAGAATTATACACTTAGGAATGTTTAAAATGATAAATACTATGGTATGTATATGTTACCACAATATTTTTTTTTTTTACAAACCTATGTGATGATCAAGCCACTAGGCTAGCATGAGTTAAGGAGCCAAATAATAAACCAGCTGAGTGATGAGAGCTTGTGTATCAACATCCAAGACCAACTGCCATGATGGCTGGCCAGCTATACTCTAGAAGTTCTCCTTTTAAATAAATACTAAATAATTTAAAATACTGACTTTGTAAATAGAAGCTATAAAGAGGTTATTATTGCTTTTTAAATATGTAAAACCCTGGGGTTCATGAACCACAGCTTGGGAAATGCTGCCCAAATCCAGACTTAATATTGCTTCCTTAGCTTAAAGTCACTCATTGTTCATTAATTGCTCTAGCAAGCTTATGTCATCTGCTTTAGCTGCTCTAACAAGGAGTCAAGTCAATTCCTGAGTACTGTGGACTCAACTCTGAAATACTAGAGGAAGGGTAACAAAAAAGTAAAACAAAATAAGGCATCAGGGTCAGCAACTTTCATTGTCCTTCAAGAAGCCCAGAAACCTCCTCATTTTTATATTTCCACAAATCTCCACCTACTTTTGTATCTTCCTACAATAAACCTGTTTTTCTTCAAGCATTACTATTTGCAAAAATAACCATTCATAAAAAAAAAATAACCATTCATTTTTTTTCTTCACTTAATTACTGGTTTGGCTGCAGTCATTTTCTCCGGGGGGGGGGGGGGGGGGGCAAGATTTAGCATTTCTCTAACACTGAAGGCTAAATAAGCTTTTTTTAGTCAATATAATATATAGATATAAAATTATTTTTTAAGATTTTATTTATTTATTCATGACAGACACAGAGATAGAGAGAGAGGCAGAGACACAGGCAGAGGGAGAAGCAAGCTCCATGTAGGGAGCCCGACGTGGGACTCGATCCCAGGTCTCCAGGATCATGCCCTGGGCTGAAGGCGGCGCTAAACCACTGAGCCACCCAGGCTGCCCTAAAATCGTTTTTAAAAAGTCAGAAGTTAATGAAATAGAAAACAAAGAAAGCAAAGGAATAACTAAAGCTTAATCTTGAAAAGAAAATTAAAAAGGGTAAACTGATGACAAAATTGACTAAGATAAAAAGAAAAAAGACTCAAATAAATAAGAGGAATGAAAAATAGGGGGTACCACTAGAGTTCTTATGGAGGTAAAAACATCTTAAGACAATGGTAGCAAAAAAAAAAAAAAGACAATGGTAGCAATATCATGCTAATAAATTTGACAACTTGAATGCGATGAATAATTTTCCAGAAAAATACAAATAATTAAAGCCATAAGAAGAAATAAAGACCTGAATAGATCTATTCATTAAAGAAATTCAGTAGTTTAAAAACTCCCTACAGAAATGCCCCCACAAAAGCCATACGTTTTTACAAATTCTACAAAATCACAAAGTACAGATATTCCCTATCTCTTGCAAACTATTCCAGAAAATATAAAGTTCCCATACTCACTTTATAATTGCTAGTGCAATTTTCTTACCAAAACTTCAAGTTCAAAAGAGAAGGAAAACCTCACATTCATTTAGATGTAAAAATCTTACAATATTAGCAAATTGAATCCAGCAATGTACTGAAAAACTAAGACAGACCACTGAATTTATCCTGGGAACTCAAGGATAGTCACCATTAAAAAAATCAATTACTCTTCAACTTTCAGGAATAGAAAGGAATCTTCCCCCACCCTTTTTAAGAAGGGAAGCTTTTAACTCTATAAATGATGTTTACCAAAAACCTAAGGCAATTATCTTTAATGAAGAAATACCAAAACTATTCCCGTTAAGATCAGAACTGAGACAAGGATGTTATTACTCTATTAGGATATAAGATCAAAAGCAAACATGGAAAAACATTAACATCTATAAAATCTGGGTTGTGAATACATATTTGATATGTTTACTATTAAAATATAACTGTGGAGCACCTGGGTGGCTCAGCAGTTGAGCGTTGCCTTTGGCTAAGGTCGTGATCCCGTCATCCTGGGATCAAGTCCAGAGTTCCACATTGGGCTGCTTCTCCCTCTGCCTATGTCTCTGCTTCTCTGTGTCCCTCACAAATAAATAAATAGAATCTTTAAAAAATAAAATTAAATTAAAATTAAAATAAAATAAAACAATGTTTTAAACTTGCCTTTGTCTCTAGGTCAACACTTGATGAGAATCTACATAGTTCAGAATGATTAGCCTCATATAAGGGGCTTTTATATTTATTATCCAGAAGCTAAATACAAAATCTTTATATTGGTACAATACTTTGTGTTTTTCTCTATAACATTATATACGTTATTTGTTCCTCACAACCACAGAAAAAGCATTCCCATTTTTCAGATGAAAAAAAATTAGCCTCAATTTGGTAAAGAGAGTTGTCCAACATCTCAGGGATAATAAAGAAAGACCCAGATCTTGTGATCTTTTCAACATCATATCTACACTTCCAATGATAACTGGGGGCCAATAACATCTGTCTTTTTTAAGAGTTTAGTGAAAGTCTACATTTTGATTCATTTGATAAAATGACTAAGCCAAAGCTTTTCCTGGGCACTTAAACACACAGAACACTATAAAATACGATCTTTGGTTGTTAGAGTAATAATGGGAAGGTATATATTTACTTACATGGCAGGCTTAGCAAGAAGTTGGAATCCTCCCATAACCAGGAAATTTGTAATAGATGTGCAATACCTTGAGCAAAAGAGAAAACACATGCACGTTAGCGTTAAATGAAAATTCTGAAGAACAAATTTACATAAGAAACATCTGGAGCAGGTACTTCTTGGTGTCTCACCAGTAAGTTTCAGAACTTTTGTGATGTCAACATTCATGAACTGATTTGACTAAAAAGAAGGGCAGATTATGTGATATGATAATCACAATAATCAGGAGGAGGAAATCATTTTAGTAAAGATGTTGATTTAATTGTAAATTTAAAATACAACTAAAATTATGCAGAAGGTGCTAGAATTTGCTTGGTATATTTTACTTTGGCAACTTACAAGCTCGAGAAAATATAATTAAAATTGTTAATTTCTAAAGATTTTATTTATTCATGAGAAACAGAGACACAGAGAGGCAGAGACACAGGCAAAGGGAGAAGGTGGCTCCATGCAGGGAGCCGGACGCAGGACTTGATCCTGGGTCTCCAGGACCACGACCTGGGCATAAAACACTGAGCCACCTGGGCTGCCCAAAATTGTTGGATTTTTAATGAAAATTAAGTGTTCAGAAATAAACAATAGAGAAGGGAAGAAAATATGTTTAAAGAAGTCGGGTGAAACTATTAGGAAATGTTGGTTAAGTTTTGATCTATTGCTAGAGAATGTCTTGTTATACTATTTTGAGTCATGTACATTTCTACCATATGCCCAGAATGGCAAAATGTAATCAATCGACTTGGAGAGAAGGCAAATTCCTATACCAAATAGCCCAAGGTACGTACTGTACACTTAAAAATGGTCCTGATGGTAAATTGGATGTTACGTGTATTTTACCAAAATTAAAAATAACTTTTAAAATTCATAAACACAAGATTTTTTATTTGCCTAACCTATGTGAATAAATCACATTAAAAAACAGTCCAAGATACCAAAATGAAAGCATTTCTAAGGTCTGAAATATCAGAGAACAAAAGGCAAAAAAAAAAAAAAAAAAAAGTGAAATAAGACAAAAAAGAATTATAGTAGTAAGAGCTGAAACAAAATCTAGTTAAAAAAAAAATTAAGGTTGCCTGAGTGGCTCAGTCAGTTGGTTAAGCAGCCAACTCTTGAATTCAGCTCAGGTCATGATTTTAGAATCATGAGACTGAGCCCTGCATTGGGCTACACGCTCGGCATAGAGTCTGTTAAGATTCTTGGCTCTTCCTCTGTCCCCCCACCCCAAAGGTAAATTGGTATCAAATAATGTTATTTTTCATGTCTGAAATATGAGTTAAAAGACTTTAGGGTATTTCCTCTCAGACAACAGCTTCAAATGTATTTAATTTGCTTACAATTAAAATCACATGCAAATATCTGCGTAAGTAAGTCTGAAAAGTACACTGCGATTAATAATAATGGTTATATCTAGTGGTAGGATTATGGGCAACTTTAAATATCTTTTTGACTATTCTATTTGTATAATTTTTAATAATAAACACCATCACTTATAGTAAAAATAACCTAAACAAAACACCAATAGAACATGAACTCCTGGGGTGCCTGGGTGGCTCAGTTGGTAAAGTGCCTGCCTTCAGCTCAGGTTGTGATTCTAGGATCCTGGGATCAAGCCTCACATCGGGGTCCCTGCTCTGAAGGAGTCTGCTTCTCACTCTGCCTCTGCCTCTCTCTCTCTCTCCTGCTCTGTCTCTCATGAATAAATAAATAAAATCTTAAAAAAAAAAAAAAAAAGAACATGAACTTCTTTTCACTGGCTTCCCATTGTGGCTGCATGATCTTAGAGCTCTACACAGTGCCTGGCATTTAGTGGATACTCAGCAGATATTTGCTAGATGGATGAAGATACTAATAAAGAATAAAACTTTCACTTCAGATCAACAGCATTAATGATATTTTAATACTTATTAAAATAACAAATTATGCCTCTCATCATAATATCAAAATACAAATTAGTAAAAAGTGAAAAATATTTAAATTAAATACACATAGGATATGTTACTTGAAAAACATCAAAAGAACACTGAATAACTCATCCTAGATTTTATTAAGGAAATATTATTTTGAAGATAGTATGGTCTTTAAATCCTCCAGTTACATAACAATAAAAAACAAGACAGTGGAACAGCTCCATATTTACAATTAGCAGTTGGTCTTAAAGTAATTGGCTTCGTTACTTCTTCTAATTTTAGTATAATTTACTTAAGCAAAATTGTTCTCTAAAGAACCACATTTATTATAGTATATTTTATGTAAATTAAGTACATTATCAATCATTCTGCTAGACTACAGAAACAGAATTATTTTTAAACCTCTTTTCCACTTAAAGAAAACTAAAATTTTAGCAATGCAGAACTATAGTTGGCTTAAGATTAAAATACTGCTTTGCAATTTATATTACCTTATATCACTGTCCCTAATCTAGTCTCTTCTGATTAAGGAGCTGTTCTCCTTGGCAGAATAACCCTGCAGAGATTGAACATGACACGGGACTGGATACTTGCTCTGTATAACTATCCAAGAAGAGACTTGCATGCTTCAGAATGACCAAACTCCTGGCTTCCTTTATCCCATGAAGGAAGCTGCTCAGTGAGGCTCCATGCTGACCAATTAGGTAACACAGCTTGCTGAATCGGCTTGCCACCTCCTGCAACAGCTGGACTGTGCTTGCAGTACCCAAATTTTCTGTAACAAAGTGATGATGATGATGATATAATCTGAAGACTCATTAGCTGAATACTTTCTTATGATCAAGATTATGAATTACCCTTTTCCAAAAATACTTAACATGTTGAGATATACTCTTGACCGTGGAACTCAAATAATCACAATGTTAAACAAAGAAACTTCAGAGATCATAGAATCCAGTCATTTGAGAAACTTGTTAAAAATACATGCACAGGGATCCTATAGATTCTGACTCAATAAGGTAGGGTTAAGATCACAGGATGGATATATTCAGAAGAAAAGCTTTCCAAGTAATTCTGGAAACCAGCCTAATTTGAGAACCACTAAGCAAATCTAACTCTCCTCCTATTTTTAAGTAATCTGAAGCCAAAAGAAGGGAAGTGAATTATCTAATTTCATACAACTGGTAAGTGACAGCCAAGAATTAAACTCACTTTTGTAGTTCTTTTTTAGTTAACGTTTTCAACTTTTTGTATTGATTTCAGCTCTACTAACCCCTGAACAAGCCCAACACTTCAGTGAAGAGAGGGCAATCCCCAAATCAGACTGACCAGATTGCTCTAAAAATTATAGGGGGCACCAGGAGATTATTTGCTTTTTCCCAGTCCAAAGTTCCTAATTTCCAGGACTTCCCTCGAAGCAGTAAGGCTGATGAGCAGACAAGGCAAGAACAACATGGAAATCACAAATCAGGACAGGTAAAAGGACAATTTCACTCTTTCAGAGCAATTCAGGAAGCTTCCAGCTTGGATTGCTGCTTTTCCCCTGCCAATCTCCTGTCGTGTTAGACCCACCACTAGAGGAGAATTCATAGAATAGGCACTCTACAACATTTAAAAAGGTGAATCATATTAAAAGCTAAAATAAACAAACTGGGGCGCCTGGCTGGTTCAGTCGGAAGAGCATGCGACTCCTGATCTCCAAGTCATGAGTCTGAGCCCCATGCTGGGTGTAGAAATCACTGAAAAATAAACTTAAAAAAATAAGACAAAATAGAATAAACAAAAATAAATAAATAAATGCAGTCAGCCTCTAACCTACAAAGGGTCACATTCTGAAAGACTATAAATTAGTTATCTGAAAAATAAATGTTTTCCTATTATAAAAATGGGCTGATCCACACAAGCCAGTGTCAACCTAATGTGGAAAAACTGCCATACTAGCAAGGCAGAATTTAAGTATTCTAGTATTGATCTGAATTCTAGGTCCTCACAGGGGATGGGCAAGGAATGCAGGAAAGAGGAAAAAAAAAACGTCCTCTCCATTTTCTATGTGCAGGGCCAAACCTATAAAACTTTTTGAAATAGTGAAATCTGATTTTCAATAGCTATTCCCCCCACTTTCATTTGTATTCCTATCTAACCTCCTGGAAACCCAAGGGATCTAGTGTATCTGGACAGCAGACCTACTGTAATCCATTTCCTCTGTATTATCTTTTCATCTTCAATGCCTCTTTGTTATTGACTGCAGCTAAGAAAAGGAATCAGATTTAACCAATTCATGGTAATGTGAATTGTTCAAAACCCTGAAAACTCTTGTCTACAGTTTAAGAGACTACTTGTAAATCCAAATGAACTTCTGATATAATTCTAGTAACCAGAACAAAGAAAATAAAAAATTCAGGTAGTATAACATAAGATATCTTAGGACTAGTGGGGCCGGGAGTCTTGAAGTCTAGCTCCTAGATCAACTTTCCCAAAGCTGTTTCTAATTCTCTGCCATGAATATTCTGAAAGCTCCACTTCCTATTTCTACAAGGAAAAAGAGCTCTGGGAGCAGAATACTCAGGGGCAGCTGGGCTACTGACAAAGTGGAAACAGTTTGTAAGTTGTTAACTGACTGTGTACAAAAATAAGAGAATGAAAAGAAAGGAACAAACCCATAACTCAAGGTTTTTTTATTCGTGACACAGGAAGAACAGATAAAATCAAAGTCCTGATAACTGAGGAAACTGGGGAGAAGTTCTACTTACCTAAACTGAGAAGAGGCCTGAGAATCTGAGATTTGATGTCACTTAGTTTTGCATAGAACCGTCTTTCCGTGGTAGCCAACTCATGGAGACTGGCAATATATCCCATAACATTCTTGTCCACCAAAGCTAGATAGCTATCTTTTCCTGCTGTCACTCTACTTATATATCCAAGCTGAAACAGAGGAGAAGAAAAAGATAAAAGATAAAATACCATTCTAGGAGTTGTCTCTTCAAAGTACAACATACAGGGATTTTCTTTAAAGGGACTTTCTGTCATTTACCCATTATACCACTGAACAAAAATAATCAATGTATACGCAGATCCCTACAAACAAGGCAACCAAGCTGCAATCCAAACAGACTACTAATATCCATGGTAACTAACGATACAAAATAGAGCCTCATTCCTCCCATCAGCCTATTTCATCATTTATCTGGACTGTGGAATCTTTCATGGGGAATGTGGAGCCAGGGCCAACATCTACAAAGAGTCGATGAGTACATCTGGAATAACAGGCTACATATAGGGCAAGAGCCAAGTCTTGGTCAGTGTTGCCTTTACCAAGAAAGATTTTGCCCTATACATTCAAAGCTTACGCATTTAGCTAGAAAAACAAACATGAAACAAAAAAGCAATCCCCAAGATATATTATACAGTAAGAATAAGAAATCCAGAATGTACTAGCTTTGAGGGTTAATTCCCTTACGACACACCACTATGAGGATGAGTTACTTTAATGAGAAAAAAGAAAATCAGGAAAAGGCCAGTGGTTTAAGTTTATGAAAAAGAGACAGGAGGTAGGAAAGCAAAGAAATTCAAATCAACAAATGAAAAAGATGGAAGTAAACAGCAATAAATAAAATGAAAAGTTAAAAGAGGAGGCCAGGGAAGGAATTGGAAACAGTGCACAGCTGGTGGCCTGTCAGGTCTGCCTTGAACCCACCTTGGGTCTATGTAATTTTTATTTGCCATTTCCAATTAAAAACTCATCTACTGGGACGCCTGGGTGGCTCAGCGGCGGAGCGTCTGCCTTCGGTTCAGGGCATGATTCTGGAGTCCCGGGATCCAGTCCCACATTGAGCTCCCTGCATGGAGCCTGCTTCTCCCTCTGCCTGTGCCTCTGCCTCTCTCTCTCTCTCTCTCTCTCTCTGTGTGTGTGTCTCTCATGAACAAATAAATAAAATCTTAAAAACAAAACAAAACAAAAAAAACCTCATCTACTCCAGGGACACCTAGGTGGCTTGGTTGGAGAGAAAGAAGTCAGGAAAATGAGATAAGGAGTGAAGGGGGATGGGCAGGGTTTGCAATTTTTAAATACAGTAGTCAGAGACAATAACAGGCATATATACAAATAATAACAAAAACAAAAGACTGCTCATGTGTTACAAAAGGCCTTAGGATCCAATTCCTGTTCACCTTACTACAGGAGAGAAGTACTGGAGTCTTAGTGCCACTGTGATTCTCTGGAAGGTGGTCACCTTCTGCAGGGTCCTGTCGGCCACTGTAATACAACCCAGGCTGGAAGTCTTCTGTATCCACTAAGAACAGGGAATAATCCTGGCCGGCAGCGACACTCCAGACTCCATTTTCACTGCTCACCTGTAACGACAGCAAAATATCATCTGTCCAAAATGAAAGAAAGAATTAAGTAGAAATTCAGATCCACCAGAATGGAAATGTTAGTTTACTTTTTAAACAGTGTGGTGCAAAGTCATTCATATCTCAAAAGGGCAAACTTACCCAGTAATGTACCTGATCAACTGAGCACCCATGCAGAGATAAGAAGGAATCCTGGGTTCGGCTTTTAAATTTAGAACTAGATTGTCTTTAAAAAATCTGAAAAACTGGGATTTAAAAAGGAAAAAACATAGATCTAATTTTTTAATACTTATTTTTGGAAGGCTCTACAGGGCTTAGCCTGTACTACAATCAGGAGCCACAGACACTTCTAGAACCCTATTCGGACAATTAGGACACACCTTTTACTATTCACATTTGACTGCCCAAAAATCAAGATGGAAAGTAAAAATTGAACAAGGCAAAATTCCATTCTAACAGTTAAATCACTGGGTGCTAAATTCAGTTTTCCCACTTGGAACTCGCTGCCTCTCTGATGTGACTTCACTGTACCAACTCCCAGGTTGTTGAAACAGACAGGACCCCTTAGAAGCCCGTGCCAGGGATCCCCTAGACCAGTGGTTCTCAACAAGCAGTCTTTGCAGCAGCAGCAATAATCTACAACATGTTAGAAATGCAAACTCTCCAGGCCCTACTGGGGATGAAACAATCTGGTTTGACAAGCTCTCCAAATGATGCTGATGTGTGCAAAAGTTTAAGAACCACTGCCTTAAACCAATGGTTTTCAATCCTTAGGATTCCATGTAATGATTCAGGAGGCACCATGCAAAGGCAGGTGTCAAAGCTCTGCCCTCATTCCCCTCCATCCTTCAACTAAAGTAGTTCCATGTTTATCTGTTTTATGTTTGGGATACATGTAAGATTTCATCTGAAGAAAGTGTTCTGCTATGAAAACTACTGCCCCAACCTCCAGCCCCAGCTTTAGCTGTGACTTCTATACTGATAAGCAAAATCCCTCTTATCTGTTAGATTTTGTCTAGATAGACTCCAAATCCTAGGTGATTTGATGATTGAGTGTGTGTGATGCAAGCCTCTGCTACTTTATAGTTATTCTTTCCTGGCATGACATTATCTTCTCAAATTCAGGCTATCCAAATAACTGGCTTCCTGCTAATTTTATAAAAAATGGATTAAAATGTTTGCAGAAGACAAGAGTCTTTTTTCTTAGTCTCAATCAAAACTAATTCAGGTCTCATTCTACCCTGACTTTTAATTCACAGATTAAAGTGACGTCAGAATGTTTTTCTTATCCTTCCCACAAATTAAAAAAAAAAAAAAAACCAAAATCCTGATACTGTAATTTTTGTATGTACAGTTAATGAGTAATGAAACTAATATAGTGTCACACAGAAACTTGATTTCTCTATTCTATGTCACAGAATTTTCCTTGGTAAGAATAAATGAATGTTTGGGATGCCTGAGTGGCTCAGCAGTTGAGTGTCTCTGCTTTCGGTTCAGGGTGTGATCCCAGGATCCGGGATCAAGTCCCACATCGGGCTCCTTGCAGGGAGACTGCTTCTCTCTCTCTCTCTCTGCCTGTGTCTCTGCCCCGTCCCCCTCTGTCTCTCATGAATAAATAAATTAAAAATCTTAAGAAAAAAAAGAGAATAAATGTATGTTCTACTTTACTGAAGTGAAAAACAAGAGACCATGATTTACCATATATTTTGTTATATAATATTAGTAATTGAATACCTTACCACTGAAATCTCTGTACTGGAAACATTTAAGATTGGGACTAGAAAGTAATAACTGTTGCCTAATGTTTTATTTAAGTCTTTCCCTCTCAGTAAAATGAAGTTCGCTGGATGTAAAAAAGCATGTAAAAGTCTTATGAAGTAATGGATCACAGTGCACTCTGAAAACATGAATTACTACAATATGTATTATCCAGAGTTTATACATGAATCATGTTCCTGAACTTGAGGCAACTATCTTTTTTTAGTCTCTGTTGCTCTCAGTGGAGGAGGCATGTCTTGGGGACAGACTGATACCAAAATCAAACTACATATGATGAGCTCCATACTCCATTCTGTTAGGCTAGCGCCATGTGTACTCCTCACCTTCTATCCTCTAAAAAACTACAAATTTTCTATCAGGAACCAGTACTACTGATGAGAATCCAGAGGGTTGGGGGCAGGAAAAAAAGGACTGAGAAACAGTTTTCTAGAACTGCATCAAGGGGACTAGAAGCTACCAATCACTGAATAGCATTACATAAACTAAAACCAATTCATACAATAGCAAAGAAATCATCTATACTTTTAGCTTCACTACAGAAAATGAAAAGATTTACAAAGAGGTTTTATTACTATGACTATATATGTAAAAAAACAACAAAAACCAAAAAAAAATACTACCACCAAATGTTATGTAAAAGTCAAAGAGTAGGCATTATTTGGTAGGATAAAACTCAGAAGTCAACATGATAGTCCTAGAAACATTTGTTTTAAGACAAAGAGCTTTCATTTTTATTTTTTAAATAAAGGCAAAGGACTATGAATATTTAATGAACAAAAAAATATAAACATCATTTAAAAAAGAACATTTAGCTTGAAAATAAAGGGCTTCATGGCTTGAAAAAAAACTTTTAAGTATATCAAAATATAGAATTCTCTTAATTTTTTCAAACACAAAGTGGAGAAATAAATATAAAGTGCAATAACTTAAAATTCTGAAAGAAGTTGCTATAAAAATCAAGTTCTCAAAAATACCTTTGCAAGACGAGGAACTGTTGTTGGAAAATCATAATGTCCAAGTTGACCAAAGGAATTGCTACCCCATGAGTAAACCTATTAGAAAATCATAGGAAAGTAGGTTAAGAGTTGTGAATCTGACTTTGCTTGTCATTTCTGAACTTCTATAACAACATATACATATATGTGTATTTATGTGTATACATACACACATACACCAATAGTTACACATACATTATTTACATTCTTTAAAGATACTGAGAAAATTAATTTTAAACAAGACCAGAGATAATCACAGTACATAGGAAGATAGAGTCCAAGAGTTAACAATAACTACCATTTCTCAGGTGTTTACTATCTGCCAAGCACTGTTCTTAACACTTCCTTTGTATTAATGTTTCATTCTCATGACAATCCTTTCTTAACAGGTAAGAAAACTGGCTCAGAGAAGTCACAAATTTATAAGTGGCGGAGCCTGGATTGAATCCCAGGAATTATCCTATACTGCTTCTTACAAAGAAAGTGATAAAAAAGAAAGGTAAGGGATCCCTGGGTGGCGCAGCGGTTTGGCGCCTGCCTTTGGCCCAGGGCGCGATCCTGGAGACCCGGGATCGAATCCCACGTCAGGCTCCTGGTGCATGGAGCCTGCTTCTCCCTCTGCCTGTGTCTCTGCCCCCCCCCCTCTCTGTATGACTATCATAAATAAATAAAAAATAAATAAATAAATAAAAAATTAAAAAAAAAAAGGTAAGTGCTAAAAAGAAAAATTGATCATGACTCTTTTTCTAGAGATAGGAGTATTGTGAAATGACTAAAACACTTTTCATATACAAAGAGTTATTGTGGGGAACCCCGGGTGGCGCAGCGGTTTGGCGCCTGCCTTTGGCCCAGGGCGCGATCCTGGAGACCCGGGATCGAGTCCCACGTCAGGCTCCCGCTGCATGGAGCCTGCTTCTCCCTCTGCCTATGTCTCTGCCTCTCTCTCTCTCTGTGTGACTTTCATAAAAAAAAAAAAATGGTTTTGTTTCTTCTGGTTTTAAAAGCAATTCATGGTCACCATACAAGACTGTCACAGAACAAAGAAATGAAAAGAAAGTGAAAACTGATAAATGGATCACTTAGAGACATCTGCTATTTTGTTTTGGGAACACACACACACATACTTCTAGAAATTTTAATATCTACTGTATATAATGTAGACATAAAATGTAAAAAAAAAAGAGACTATACTAATTTTTGTCTTGAGACCTAATGTTTTTCTTTAATGCTATTCCCTGAAATTTTTCAATGTCAATAAGTACAGAGCTATATTATTTATTTATTAGAAAGCATGTGAGCAAGTGGGAGGGTCAGAGGAAGAGGGAGAGAGAGAGAGAATCTTAAACAGGCTCCACACCCAGCACAGAGCCAGACACAGGGCTCAATCTCACAACCCTGAGAACATGACCTGAGCTGAAATGAGTCAGACAGTTAGTTTTAACTGTAACAGCTTTTTTGTTACAGTTTAAGTTTAAGTACAGTTTAAGTACGTTTTTTGTTTTGCCATATATATATATATATATATATATATATATATATATATATATATAAAAGTTAGCAATTTTTATGTTTATTTTATGTGAATATATTTAAAAACAACTTAGGGGCACCTGGCTGGCTTAGTCCATAGTGTGTGACTCCTGATCTCAGGGTTGTGAGTTCCAGCCCCAAGTTGTGTGTACAAAAATTAAATCTTAACAAAAAAAACTTAAAACAACTACTTTATGTATTTATGTATGTATTTATGTATTTATGATGTATAATGTATGCAGGATTTATGTTGCATACATTATGTATATATTTATGTATTTATGATGCATAATGTATGCAGGATTTATGTATCTGGGTGTGGTTTTAAGTGATTCTGGAGGTCACACTGAAGTCCCATTTTAAGAGAAATACCTTTTGTTTTCTTTTCTTAGTATCTTACTTACAGATTTTTTTTCAGCAAAAAACAAATGAAAATTCATTAATACCAAAAAAAAATCATCAATACTCTGGAAAATCTTGAATTTTATTTTTCAATATGAACACATTATGGAAACCTTCATTAGGCAGATCAGTGTTGACTCTACGTACTATTTACTATCCCACGTATGACTTTACCGAGTTACATAATTTCTCTAAATCTCCCTTTCTTCATCTGTAAAACAGGAATAATACAATGCAATGTAAAATATTAGAAGGATCAAGTAAGATATGGTTTTATTGCCTGACACATAGCAAACACTCAAAAAATGAACGTCCAATTTGGTCATGTTAACCTTCCACAAAATTAAGATAGCTTTTAACAGTTTGTCTCCTACCTGGGATTTCGCAGTAAGTGCAAGAGAATGGTAACCACCTGCCTCCAGATAGATTACTTCTTTACCATCCAGACATTTTACACACAGTGGTTGAAGCCTTAAAGAAAAACATACACATACAAACTCAATGTAAGAAGGCTCAAAAAAATCACGACCTTTTTCAAATTACAGAATAAGTACTCTGAAGTAAAAATAAACATTTCAAAAGAAAGCATTAAAATAAAAATATTGAATATATATTCAACTTACTACTATTATCAAAAATTTTAGATGATTATTAATTTAATCTTTGTCAGCCAGTCACTAATTAGCAACCATAATTCAGAATCTGTTAAGAATCAAAACCTGCTGATTCATTTTGGCAGAGAGTATTCTTAGGACACAATGAACTGTAACCAGAGAGAGAAGTCTTTTTGTCTGTCTGTTCGTTTAATGTCTTCACTTTGCTAAGATGAGAGACACTTGCATTACCTGGCTGTTTTAGATAATCATTCCATTACAAACCTTCACAAATATCTAATTTTTTATATCATGAGTTCTTATGCAAAGCAACAGTTTTTACTTGATATGCATTAATGGTTTAATATTGCTATTACAGTTATTTTGGCAGCCACAGAAGGACACCTTTCAGGTAAAAAAAAAAAATGTTAGCTCTTTTATTAAAGTAAAACAACTGAGCTATTTAAGTGTCTCAATAAAATACAATCTTATCCCAAACATCCCTCTCTGTTCCAAAATGAATATACATCAAAGAAGAGATGGAAGGTACACCATAGATACTTAAGTCCTTTATTATCAGGTACAAATTCAAAACTAATGTGACAGATCTGTTTGGTTTTTATAAATCCATGTTAACGATTTAGAGTCTTTCACAGGAGAGAGATTTATGTGTTAAAGCCAACTGCTAACAGTAAATATAGGCAACACTCACCTCGGCAGAACATCACCATGACCCAGCTGTCCTTCCTTCCCTTTCCCCAGGTCCACACTTCTGTTCTAAGAGAAGGCAGGAGTGCATCTGCTTCTCCACTGTATGTGGGTGTCAGAACCACTGTCCGAGTTTTTACCCGAGCAGCTTTTCTTAAGAGCCTGGGGGAAACTGAAAACAAGGCAGAGATGGAATGAAGGAGTAAGATGGGTGAGACAAAAAGATATCATTTTGACCGATTGTTGATTGTCAAAAGAAATACACTAACATGGTATTTGTGAAGCATATTCTATAGGTTTTCTGGAAAAATGGGGATTTAATAGTGAGATGAGTTTGCTAAATGCTGCCTACTACATTCTATCCTCCATACTATCTGCCCTGTAGATTCACACACATTAGCATGCTAAAGGCCCTGACAAGTCCTGCAATTAAAAGGCCTATTTAGATTTGTTTAACTCAGCCCCATTTCCAAAGCACTTGGCCAGAGAATCCCTTTCTGTATAACACTTAATGTTATATAGAATGTCTATATGACACCCTATGGAACTTGCATTCTAAAGAATACGCTTAACAAAATACTGCACTAGGGCTGAGAATTTTTCCACTTCAAAGCAGAGTTAAGTCTTTCCAAGTCAAGATCTATGTTCAAACATTGTAAATATTATAATAAAGGACTTATTTTAGATATAAAATTTTCAAGTTTTTTTTAAGATTTTATTTATTTATTCATGAGACAGAGAGAGAGAGAAAGTAGAGACACAGGCAGAGGGAGAAGCAGGCTCCATGCAAGGAGCCCGACGTGGGACTCAATCCCAGGTCTCCAGGATCACACCCTGTGCTGAAGGCAGTGCTAAACCACTGGGCCACCCGGGCTGCCCAATTTTCAAGTTTCCATGGTGGGGAAAAAAGATTATGAATGGGAAGCACTAAAAAACTTATGAATTTTGCCTGCCTATTTCAAATTATTTTATAGAGGACTTAAACAATGTTTTAAAAAATGTTTTATAGCATTCAAAATTATAATAATGGCATACAATGCTATGTAAATCTTGTACATTGATTTGGTGGCAGGATATGTTTTGAAGAAAATCATCAAATGTCACTAAATGCAGAGTTGGTCATTAACTTGAGGGCCACAAAAAGGTGATCATCACTAGCTACAATCAGTATCTTTTCTGGTAAGCGTGCCATCCACTTGTTCATATAGACACTCAAATAAACCTACTTGAAGTTCCCTCAAAGACGTATTTCAGATAATTTTAAAAGAGAGAAAGAAAAAGAGTGCACATAAAACTAACTAAAATTTAACCAAAGAAAAGAAGTCTGTTAGTGGGATTGTACATTTCAATGCCCCAATGACATGACAAAAATCAATATTCCACACATTGGTGGTTCCAGGAGATCTCAAATATATTTATGCTAAAAATACTAAAGGACATTTCAGAATAAGAAAATTTTAGCACAAAGTTCTCCTTCAGACTTAATACATAGGCTCTCTTCTTATTAACACATACACATCATGCACACACTAAGGACTAAGGGTTTTATTTGAAAGCTGAAAATCTAGTGGCAATGAGAATTAGAAGGCAGAATAATGGAAGTGCTCAGTGGCACAACAGTGCCATAACTAAGTAGAAGTGCAAGGTAGGATTCCTAATTTTAAAGCTTTGCACAAAATGATGTAAACTGGGGGCTGGTAACCATAGACCATAGGTCAAATACAGCCCACTGACTGTTTTGGTAAACAAAGTTTTGTTTGAATATATATATTTATAGCCTTGCTCATTTATGTATTATTTATGGCTACTCTTAAGCAACAATGGCAAAGCTGAATAGTTATATAACAGAGACTGTATGGCCCACAAATCATATTACTTTTGCTCTTTACAGAAAAAGTTTACCAATTCCTGGTCTAAATCCAATGTTGCTCAAACTTTAATGTGTACACCAGTCACCTGGGAATCTTGTTATACAACACCTACTCCAATTCAGTGTTTGTGGAGTGAAACTGGAGATCCTGCATTTCTAACAAATCCCCAGTTACTGCTGTTGTTTCTGGTCTGTAGGTCACAGTTCGAGAAACAAAAGTCTAGATGACTGAGATTCCTGAACCAACTGAGAAATGTTGAAGAACCAACTGGGTAAGAATAGTAATATTCTAAGAAGTTTGTTGCTAATTGTATCAGAAATGAGCTTTCCTTTTATTGAAGTTTAAAATTATCTCCACTTTCAGGCCAAATACAGTGAATCCCCCACTTAATTAACAAAGGTCACATCCATGACTTCATCACTCTTCATCACTACAGGCCCCAACTATCATATAAGGAGGCTGTTACTACATTTCAGAACAATATAGTAAGATTCATAGTAAGGTACAGAAGCAGAAGCAACCATCACAGAAAAGTTAGGTTCTACAGTTATTTTTAAAGCAGGGGAAAACATGTAACTTTCTTTTAAAACCACCTACATGACCAAAATTAAATAAATTTTGATATCTGAATATGTCAGCGTTAGCAATTAGGAAAGCTACCAATTTATTATAATATAATACATGATGTCAGGAGCATTTTGGATTTACCAAAAGTCAATTCACCTGGCTATTTCCTTACCTTGGGACAACAATCCAGGGAGGGAGAGTCTTCGGCTGCCTCCCTCTGATTCCTCTTCTCGGATATCCACGAGACTTGAACTTTTCTTTCCTTGCATTGATTCCTGTTTAACCTGTTCTTCTCTGCTATCTTTCAGACCTTCTGGACCTATGGAACTACTGCCTGCCTGAGTTCCAGGTTCACAAGGGGCCGTACTATAAAAGTTCATAACTTTCTTAAGAGACAAGGCCCCAGCTTCATATGTAGCAGCCACTCTCACACCAACAGCAGATGCACAAGAGACTACTAGGCTGTTTAGGGCTGAGGTGCTTGTGGTTGGTGGGCTGTGAAGATTAGGAACTGCTTCTTCTACAAGAGGCTAAAATATACACACAAAAAAGTATATAAAAATATAATCCCTTATACAACAAGCAATCAACAAAAATAAAGTTTAACAAAAACCGTCACTATTTACAAATTTAAGATTCTAAAACAAAGGTCTCTTTATCTTCAACTTAAAGGTGTCCCCTCTTAGTACAGGATTTAACACATTATATGGAAAAGAGTACTCAAAATACAGTTCCTTATCAGAAGTATTTCCTTTTGAGTATTGTGTTTTTCCATGCTATTCAAAAATAACCTCCAGCTGCTTTAATAAAATTAAGCACAGAAGGGGAGAGGGGAAGAAAGGTCTGGAAAACCTAGCCTTTAAAACAAGGTGCACTGTGACAGCCCTGGATATAAGCTTGAAAAGGCTAACGATACATAAGATAAATAAAGTAGTATTATTGATTATTTATTAGGAAGATTTACACAGACTGATACTAAGAAATACCGGGGGAAAAATGTTTTTAAATGCTTTTCCTAAAATATTTTATAAATGGTAATTTAGATATAGCATATACAGACAGACCTCTGATCTGTCTGCCCCCAAGTTATGTTCTTAAACTGAAGTGTTTCCACTGCCTCATGAATGTTATTCTCCATGACTCAGAGGCCATGTAAGCTGAAGGATTACTTGGCTCTCATTATGACAGAGTAAATGTGGTAGGTTTAATAATTAAACATTTGGGACCAATGTTCTTTGTGGCATTCATAGCTGTATTTGAAAGTCAAACTAAAGTTTTCTAAAATCTTAGTAAAAAATCAGTTGAAACTCACTCTGAGCAGTCAAGCACCACTGTTTACTTAAAGGAAAGTCATTAAATGTAACTACTATAAACACAAAAAAAGCTTTTAGCTTATCAGCATAGGTCATTTTGAAAAATTCCCTTCCTATGGTGTCCAAAGGTCCCAAGGAGTATATATACATTCCTTAATTTGTCCTGAATTGAAAGCCATAACAAAACAAGTTTTTTGACATTGACTTCTGATTCTCTTAAAGGAAATAACTCCCGTTTCCTGCACAGCACCTGAACTGTAGAGGGTACTCAATACATTTTGTTGAATTAAATACTAAATTCAGAGAAGCAAATGAGTCTTTAATTAAATATTCAACAAAACAAATATACCATATCAAGCAAAAGATAAATACAAATCTATTAATCCCTTGGCAATACAGTTCCTGATAACTTGTTAAGAATTAACGTCATTATTTTCACCCTTTGTGTATAAAGGCTCATAATAGAAACAGCGAATGGTATTTACGGGTGAATATTTTAGGGGGTTCTTACCAATAGATAAAAAGAAAGTCACAAAATTCTACCTTCAATAAACTTTAAATTATTGTTCTTACTGGCTGTTCTACTTAATTGTTTAACAATACATAAAATAAATAAATCAAAAAAACAAAAATACATAGCCAGCAATTTTGATGAAAGACATAATTTTAGGAGTCCCAGTTAAGCAATAATGAAATTCAATTATAAGATATATACTTCATTGCCAAATACTATGGTTTATTTCACAAAAATGAGATACTCTTTGTTATTTTTGGCCAGAGGAAAAAAACTTTGTCCTAGACTACATAAATTCCTAGTGAATTAAATGTCTGATTGAGACATTATTTAGAAAAATTGAATTATACTTAGTATAGACAGACATTGTCTAAATTAGCATAGGCAACAAAAAATTTACATGTTTAACAAAATAAATCCATAGGACAATGTAATTTCAATAAAATCTATTAATCAAAAAACTGTATACAGTGAAGTTTTAACTTCAAATTTAATTAGCAGAATGACTTCTAAAAAGTCAAAGTCCAAATTTCTGATAAGCATGTTCAAGTCTAAGAATGTTCTATGTGCATTCCTATTAAATCATTATTTTTGTTTTGTTTAGATTCTAATAGTATCTTTCTCCAAACAGCTTACTCTTAATTGAAAAAAAAAATCAGATATCCACAAGGTTCAATGAGTTAATTGTGAAATAAAAACTATTTCTAAAAATACCTCTAAGCCATGTTCTCATCCTGACAGAGTGAAAAACAAGAATAAAGTATCAAGAGGTATGTGGTTTCAAAAACCTGAAAAAACACCACAGGACAGTTCTTTGATGATTAGAGGTTTTTGGTTTTTTCATTTTCTTATCTTAGAATGTCGGTAAAAGCAAAACTGAAAGGCTTACATGAAGAGTAAAAAACAAATTATCCTTTTAAAACAATTTGTTTTAATCAGAGAGACTCAAACTTTACTGTATGCTTCTGGTAAACAGCTTTTCTCTACAAGTTTTCAAAATGAGAATAGCTTAAATAAGATGAAGAAAATATTAAGCCCCTGCCCCACAACAAAGCCCAGTAAGGACGACAGATACAAGCTGAAAAAACTTTAAACAATATTTAACACTAGGAGGTATTTTTTAGGTCTGTCTCCCGTTGAGGGATCTATCACATAGCAACCTTCCCTGATAAAAAAAAAGGACTACTCTCTAAAGAATCCGGAGTGGTACAAATACAGGTGAGACAAATCTTTGCAAATATATAGTTATATTAAAAGTATTCAGGAAAAAAATAACAGCATTCAGGAGCCCACCAAAATTTAGAACATTTAGCCATGGGAAAAAAGTACTAGAAAAAATAAATGAGATTTTGCTATTGATAAAAGAAGCCCAATATAACATCTTTCAACATCTTCAAGGGCAGAATTTGAACATAAGGAGTAATTTTGAATTAATCCAGGTTTTCTCTTATCTAGGATTACATGATAAAACAGATTTATAGTCAAACTCAAGCCTAAAGCATTTTAAAGTTGCTAAAGAAAAACTCATAACACCAGAAACACCTTTATATTATAAAATTTAGCAGGTACCTGAGATGGCATTGGCTTTTTGCCGTTCTCTGAGTTGTCTCTTACTGAATGATCTGACAGTTTTTGCATGTACTCATTTACTGCCTGAGTATCAGGGTATGATGGTGTATTTCGGGCAGAAGGAATTTCAGTTGTTCCCATGATTTCTTGTTGGGAG
The DNA here is from genome assembly GCF_905146905.1 of Nyctereutes procyonoides. Taxonomy (NCBI): domain Eukaryota; kingdom Metazoa; phylum Chordata; class Mammalia; order Carnivora; family Canidae; genus Nyctereutes; species Nyctereutes procyonoides. Next base: position 10,829,698 of record NW_026575132.1, read on the forward strand.
GATATGGCATCACCACCCATGGTCTGAACATTTCCAAGGTTTGTATCAGTAGCAACAGGCAGCTCATTTTCTACAAGTGTGTTCTCGAATACTTCTCCTTGATTGTCAAGGGTTTCAGTGGAGGGGCTGATGGCAGTGCTGGCCTGGTTTTCTGCCTGGGATTCTGATAGTGTCACACCTAATGGGCAACAGTGACTGTCTGATATAATCACATGGTCTTCTTTGTCAGTCATGGTAATCAAGAGTTGGCTGCACTGGTTGCATCTTTCTGGGACTGGCTTCAGATCCTGGGAAGGGAGGCACTGTACAAGTGCTAAGCTGTGGAACGCACCACAGGCAACTTGTAGCACTACTCGCCCAGCAAGATGTTCCACCTTTTGTGGCTTTGTCACCGGGAAGGTAGTGGTAATGAGACCCAACTGACAACCGGTACCCCATGCCCAAATCTCTCTGCTTATTGATAATGCCAGTGTGTGCTCCTCACCACATGCCAACTGCAAAATCCTGACTGCTAACAAAGAACTGGTCTCAGAATCAGAAATGCTGACAGGATTTGGTTCCGGAACATACTGCTGGTTAGCTACTGCACACTGGCCTGCAGAGTTCTCCCCCCACATGTATGCTACACCACTTTCTGTTACTGCTCCATTGTGGAAACTCCCTGATGCCACAGTAACGACAAATTGCCCAATCAGGGCATTTTCTAGAATGGGGCAACTTGGACAAATCTCTGCCGGCTCACTTCTCCAGGGAAGAGTCCCAAAGCTGTAGACCTCACCATCTGAAGATTAAAAAAAAAAAAAAAAAAAAAAGGAGGGAATTAGTGAATTAACTAGAAATCTTATCAGCAAATCTCTAGTCCCTCTATGTTTAACAAAATAGGGCTGGTTTGGTTTGGTATTAATTTTCAAAAGCACAGTTATAAAGATTTTGGTTCAAGCATATTATGTCTCACATTTATTCATCTTTTAACAAACATTATCTTTTAACATTCTGAGAAATAGTGACCACTTCTACCAACTGCAGGAGGCCACTTTCAAATGAAGGGTTATTGCTCCTTTCCTTCAGCTTCATCCTGCCAAGTCCTACATGGATCCACTACTAATGGCTATCATTGTAGGCTATTACAGGAGCAGATTTCAGGTGTTCAAAGACAAAATAATGACCATGATAAGATAAAATGAACAAAGGATAAAATAGACACATTTGCTAATATCTGTAACGTTCACTGCTTCTTTTAAGTCAGAGCAGCAGAAGATTATGCAGTAGCATAAAAATATTAGAGATTCATTTTGGCCAAAACTAAGAAATCAAGTTTACACTTCCAGGTTGTAAGAAAGCACCAGTGTTAACAAGACATGGCTGTCTTCCTGATGTATACAATTTTATGTATAATTTTAAATGTTATATATAATACATACTGTGTACTATATAGGGTTTCTGAAGTGTCATTTGTTTAAGAAACATATCACCATAATGAAACAAAGCGAAAAACCTAATAAAGCTATGACTGGCTAGCTTTAGAATGAAGGGCAACTGGGTGGCTCTAACAGTACGATGGAAGGGCCGACGAGTTGGGCACATGAAAGATAAGGACTTGTTTCTGTCCACGTGTCCTACCAGGTCATGATCTCACTGCACCACCGTGGCAGTTTGAGGACATATGCATATGGCCTGTGCTAGCTATGAAACTCAAATGGAACAAAGACTTGGACATGAGTTTTGAAAAACACTCAGACACATCTACTACCCCTTCTTTTCCATATGACCAGAGACTCCTCCTTTTTTTAAAAGTAATAAATAACGGAGTAAATTTCTAGTAGTCTTTTCTCCACAAAGAAGCACCTGAGCTGATGATGAAAAAAATACATTATCTTTGGCCTATTATACACAGCAAATATATTTATATACTCAAGTGAACTATCCAGAACATCTATGTAAGAAGGAACACAATAGTGGCTAAAGGGAAGACATGAGCTTTTCTTAGGGAATTCCCAGTTTGGATAAAGAGCGCTGAGAAAATAAGCTCGTTGGTTAAGATCTTTTAAACGTTTTTCCCAAAGGATACAGCAATATACACTTGCAACAGCTCACCAACTCTTTCAATGAATATCATTCCACTAGAGAGAAATAGTACAAAGAAATGGTATTTAGACAACTCCTCCCTTTTTACACCTGAAGTACCTCAAAAATAGTGATTCAGGGAAGTGTCCTCCCTGAATCATGAGCTGACAGTCAAAGAGACAAGCTTGAAATTTTCGAGCATTCATTCCATCAGTAGAAAAGATAGCACTGGAGATCTTTTTGCCATTTCAAACTACACACTTATGTGAGATGAGATTTTTTTTTTGTAGCTTTGATACTTAAAACCAGGACGCTGTGTAAACATGAACAATTATATATTTTTTAAATGCTTTCCCTCAGGTATCCCACCTTAATGATTCTAGATGTTTAAAGATCATGTTCATGAAGGGATCCTAAATATCTTACTGGAGGGTAAATAAAATAACAGAATTCCACTTATATATGTCTGCGAATGATGTATTTTGAAATCCGTAGAGCAGGGATTGACTAAATATGGTTCACATTTTTACAATAATGCTTTTTCCAAGTTCTGGCCTAATAATAATAATATTACTATACTATTACTATTATATAATTACTATAAGAATATTATTCTATATTATTATAATAAAATATATAATAATAAAGAGGCTGGAAAGAAATCCATGTTTACCCCACAGAATTACCAAGGTCAGATTTAAGCTTTGCTTCTTAGAATTTGTCTTCCCTTAGCTCCTAACGAGGAAAATATCAAAGCATTATTGAATACTTAATAAATGCTTATGGAACAGAAATTTATAAATTAGTTAATGGCAGTCCTGGCTCAAACCTAATTTGCCACTGAGTTGGTAAATTGCTATTAAATTAAAAGCAACTCTCTCTATAAATTATAGCTTATGCTTCTGTTATAGATTTATTTTATTACATGTTCTTATGAGCTACTGTTAATGCCTGGGAAAAACTGTACTGAGGCAGTATAGCCAAGTGGCTTAAAAAAAGCAGGCTTTGAAATCAGACTCTGAATTCTAATCCTGATTGACACTCCAATAGCTGTATGGGCTTGGGGAAATTATTTAACCTCCTGACCTTCAGTTTCCTCATCTATGAAGTGGGAACATGAACAGCAGCCCACCTCACAAGGTGGTTGTGAAGACTCAGTGAAGTGTTACACACAGAGTACTCAGTGTGCTGCCAGGCACTTGTAATTGTTTAATAAACACTAGCTATTATTAGCATTATTATTCTGATACATTTAATGAACAATGGTACAACAAAAGAGTTTCTGAACAGGTAATCTTTCAAAACTTAATTTTTCATGTACTTATTGCTATAAAATTTAGAAACTATGATTCTTTTATTCTAGTTATGATAGATTTTAAATTTAAAAACCAATCTGATTTTTGATAAAAGGAGTAAGAATGTATTTTGAAAACACAAAGAGTATAAGCTCCAGCAAACTTCATTAAGCATTCCTGGTATCCAGTAACTCTGACCTGATCTTACACACCCAGGTACTGTTAGCATTTCAGTTAGTATTTGTTAAGCCATTCTTTTCAATACCTTCAGTCAGAAGAACTCCATGCTTCACTCCAAGGGCTGCTTGAAGAACAGTCTTTCCTCCCCAGCCTGGCAATCTCTCTGGTGTTACAGAATAGGATCCTGCCTGCCACACATGGACCAGGCCTCTTTCTTTGGATCCTTCTGCCTCTGTTGAGCTATAAACATTAAGAAAAATAGCTTGTTCCTGCAATTAAAATTGTATTTTGGGGGTTCTTAACTGATTTCATTAGATCTGCACCTTTTATCAGCATGTGGGTGACTGGATCGATAGTTTATCACCTGTTTTCATACTTTGGTTAGCACACAGGAGCAGAGATAAAACAACTATTTACATAAAAGGCTTGAGGACAATCTAAATTCACAAATTACTTATCTCTATCTAAGAAGCAAACAAAACCTATACTACTTTTTGAAGTTTTAGATTTAATAGCACAGAATTTTAAGATTTTATCTTCTCCATATATTAACTCCTTGTTTATATAATAAAGTTATAACATGTCCCAAGTTGGGACATGTTAAAATTTTAGTTTTGAATGTGTTAAAAAAAGTATTTTATAAGAAGGAATAGAGATACATATTTTACTTTACACTGAGTAAGCTCTATAATTTTTATTTAAACTTTTAAGTATCAAATTTTTATCAGGAATATAAAATCTTCCATGCTTTACTCATGTTCCAGCCAAAGAATTCTATCCATGAGATGACTCTGGTTCAAAGAACACAAGACACTCAACTTCATAATAATGACCACACCATAACTGCCTCTCCTTCTAAGAAAAAGGCATAGTAAGATATACTAGGTTTCCTTTCTACCAAGTTTCCCTCTGTTGCCACCGATGATAGTTTCCTTTCTCTAGAACACTGATGCCAATTTTAATGAAGCACAGAAAGTTTTTTTATTTTATTTTATAATACCTATAAACTTCTCTACTTTTGGCTAAATAATATTCCTCTCAATTAAGATTAGGCATAATTATGGTTTTATGAAAGGAAAACCACAAACTTAATCCAGTTTTCTAACGATAGAAGAGGATTACAATTAATAAGGCTATGTGTGAAGACCTGAAATTATTTGAGAGAAAAAAAATTGACTTTGCAATGGTAACACTTTGTGCCTTTTTATAAACATAAGAAACTAGCAACAAAGCTTATCACTATTCAGATTTAAAATCTTTCTCTCTTTGCCAATCAACATAAATGTCACTATCCCTATTAAATAACCATGAATGAGAAAATTAAACTGAAGAGAAGCTACGCATATATGGAATTACTTATTGTGTTTTGCCAGAAGAGTAAGGGAGAAGAAGAAATGGTTTTACCTTCTCTTCTTTGAGTCCATCGGTCAGGGGGAGCACTCCATCACCAAATCATTTCTTCTTTACAAAAGGTATGTAAAGACCTAAATGGCAAAACACAGGTAATCACAAAGAGCAAGGAAAGAATATTGTGCTACTTCATTCCTCAGATTTGGAAGAAAAAAAAAAAAAAGGCAGCCCTCTAACAAGTGCACATTCATTGGACAATAAATATGCAGTGAAACTATTTCAACTATTTCACATCCTGCCTGCCAAAGTCGAATATCTAGACTGAGCCTGTCCACTGAGCTTATAAAAATGCCTGCTGACCATCAAATGCAATGTCAAAGGAAGACAAGACTACTTACAATTAAGCTGTACTTTGTCAGGCAACAGATTTTGTTTTTTTATTATAAAGAAGGAAATTCAATCTGAAAATTCTTTTTGTTAAATACTCATTTCATACATCTTAAGGTCACTGTTTTTTTTTTTTTTAAAGATTTATTTATTCATGAGAGACATAGAGGCAGAGACACAGGCAGAGGGAGGAGCAGGCTCCACGCAGGGAGCCTGATGTGGAACTCAATCCCTGGATTCCAGGATCACACCCTGAGCTAAAGGCAGATGCTTAACTGCTGAGCCATACAGGCATCCCTAAGGTTACTTTTAAAATGCTTCTGGAACACAAACATGTAAATACCAATTAAGGTAGAAAAATATTCTAAAATCTCTTCAGTAATGCATCAGATTCAGGTGGTTTTAATTTACATTTTTCGGCATTGCACACAAAAAATTACATCATTAAAATTTGAAAGTTTTCTATTTATTGGAACTAGCAGTATTTTCCCCAAATCAACCTTGATTTGAAACCATAATATGAAAGGCTGAAAGAAAGAAATTTGGGTTTTAAAATATATTTCAAAATCCACCATTTACGGGCGTTTGGGTGTCTCAGTGGTTGAGTGTCTGCCTTTGGCTCAGTCAATCCCAGGGTCCTGGGATCGAGTCTCACATCAGGCTCCCCATAGGGAGCCTGCTTTTCCCTCTGCCTATGATTCTCTCTGTCTCTCTCATGAATAAATAAAATCTAAAAAACCAAAACAAAATCCACCATGTAATAATAAAGTGCTACATGAAATTATGGTACAAATATCATAACCCATCAGTTTAGAAACTCAATGTTTAATAAAGAAACAGAAATATAAACAAGCAGACTGAAACACTCAAAGTATTTCAACTACAAATTCATATTTTTAAGGGCACCCCAAAACTCATGAAAATAAAAAAAGGCAATTAAGTTTTATTTGTGTAGACCATAAAAAATACTCAGGCCAAATTTATGATTTTTCTGCAAAGGATATGACATGGTCACTGTCCTCTGAAAACAGCCCATACCAGCAGGAGTGATGTAAGATCCATCTGTTTACCCCCGGCTCACCTGTGAATTCTTACCGTTTGCCATCTGTGTATCTGGAGGAAATTATACCCTACCTAATGCTTAGCTTAGAATTTGAATCATTCAAAGTCGGATGAAAGGTACCATGTAAACAAAACATATACATGAATAGATTTCATAAATGCTATTAATGTAATAAAAGATTATTTTTGAATAATAAATATGATTATTAAGTAGTACTATGCCTTGTGTGTGATTAACCTTAGGAAAATGTACAGTTCATGGTATACAGAGAAATTCTGAAGCCAGATCTAATCTGTGTTTATCCATCAGAGATCAAGGAATAACAAACTGTTCCCTTGATTAAAGTTAAACAATACTCAGCAGAAACCAGAGAACTCCTCTGGGAGGGTGTGTAAGTACACAAACACACTTTGCTTCCCGTCACTGTTTCATTGAATGTAAATTGAATTTTATCCTACTGCCTGACAATCAAAAGGGCTGAGAACCCTTTTGGAGAAGGAACAAAGCTGTCAATCACATTTTTTGAATACAGAGTTTTCTTAAAGTAGATTTCATCTTTTGCCATATTTTTCACCACTACATATTTTTTTTTCAAATCCAAATGGAATTAAAACCATACATACTATTTTTGCAACTTTCTTGTGTTACTTACTATATATGCTAGGCAGAATAATGGTCCCCAAAGATGCCCATGTTCTAATGTCCATAACCTGTGAACAGGTTAGGTTAATGGCAAAGGGGAATTAAAGTTGCTAGTCAACTAACCTTAAGATAGGGAGATTATCCTGGTTATCTGAGTGGTTATCACAAGCATCTTTAAAAGTAGAAGGGGGGGGAGGATCCCTGAGTGGCTCAGGGCTCCCTGCCTTTGGCCCAGGGCGCGATCCTGGAGTCCTGGGATTGAGTCTTGCGTCCGGCTCCCTGCATGGAGCCTGCTTCTCCCTCTGCCTGTGTCTCTGCCTCTCCCTATCATGAATAAATTAATTTAAAAAAAAAAAAGGAGAAAAGGGGGGATTCCTGGGTGGCTCAGCGGTTTGGGCGCCTGCCTTCGGCCCAGGGCCTGATCCTAGAGACCCGGGATCAAGTCCCACGTCGGGCTCCCTGCATGGAGCTTGCTTCTCCCTCTGCCTGTATCTCTGTCTCTCTCTCCCTCTCTCTGTGTATCTCATGAATGAATAAATAAAATCTTTAAAAATATTAAAAAATTAAAAAGTAGAAGAGGAATGCAGAAGGAGTCTCAGATAAAGAGATGTGCTGATGGAAGCATAGTCAGAGACTGCTTGCTTTGAAGATGGGAAGGTGCGGAGCATAAGCCAAATAATGTGGATGGCCTCTAGAAGTTGGAAAAGGCAAAGAAACAGATTTTCTCCTAGAGCCTCCAGAAAAGAATGCAGCCCTGCGGATACCTGATTTTAGACCAGTGAAACTTGTCTCATACTTTTAACCTAAAGAACTGCAAATCAATAAATTCGTGTTATTTTAAGCCACTAAATTTGTAGCAATTGGTTAAATAGCAATAGAAATCTAATATACTAATCCAGATATCTTTCTGTTTCAGTATTTACAAATCTATCTCATTTTGTTTTAATGGTATTTAATATGGTTGACTTCTTCCCAGAAGACAGGTCTGCCTAAAACTCAAACAGCAATGAAAAAAAGAGAAATGACTGCTAAGGAAACGTAACTAAAAAAGAATACTACAGCTAAATGTGGGAAGCTTGTGTTATAGTTTTATCATACTTAAATATAAGTGGCATTTACCAACTCTATTTAACCTAACATTCTTTCTCAATTATGTATCCATAAGAAAAAGTAAACTGAAATTTTTGTTTTTATAATACTTTTATGATCCTCTAGCAAGGAAATCTTTCAGATTTTCCTCAAGCACTCAAATAGCACTTAAATTTCCTTATGCTATCTCATTGCTTCACATTTTTATACATAAAATTGTCTAATCACGGGGTTTCTTCAGGGGATTTTCTCTCCAGGAACTTTAAAATTCTCACTCTACGTTCCTTTGGGAGACAGAATTCCCTAAATTCTGCTGCTTTTCTTCTGTTACAGTAACTTTCCTTCACAGGCCTTTGTCATATTAACTAGCTCTGATAAAGAAACTAAGGAGCAGCCCTGGTGGCTCAGCAGTTTAGCGCAGCCTTCAGCCCAGGGCGTGATCTTGGAGAGCCGGGATCGAGTCCCACGTTGGGCTCCCTGCATGGAGCCTGCCTCTCCCTCTGCCTGTGTCCTTGCCTCTCTCTCTCTCTCTCTGTGTCTCTCATGAATAAATATTTTTTTTAAAAAAAAGGAAAGAAACTGTGTGATGGTGTACAGTCAAAAATGTGGGGTCCTCTTTTGCCATGTATGGCCTTTCCAGGAATCAGACATCTGTAAAATGAGCAAAATAGACTCAAGCATCCCCTCCAGCTATTAAGTTCTATGAATCACAGGCAAAGCTAGATTCATTTTAAAGTATGCCATTCTACACTTCAAATTATCTCCTTTACGCTGAAATGTAAAGCAATTAAATTCTCAGATGGCCCTTTAAAACAAAAAGTAAACCTTGGTTCTTAACAATTTGACTCCACTTTTAGATCCCATTAGAAACATACCCCCCGGCTACATTTAATAGAGAGAAGCAGGCTCCATGCAAGGAGCCCGACACGAGACTCGATCCCGGGTCTCCAGGATCACACACCGGGCTGCAGGCAGCACTAAACTGCGGCACCACCAGGGCTGCCCATATCCACATCATTTTAAAGATCAAAAAATTCTGAATTCTAAAACATACATTGCCTCAAGGGTTTCAAGGAGGGCACTAGGAACTGGTATTCTACTTTTTTTTTTTTTTAAGATTTATTTATTTATTTGAGAGAGAGAGCGAGCTTGAGCAGGGAGGACAGAAGGAGAGAGAGATAATCCTGCCGGAGACTATCTGATGCGTGCCAAGTCCAACACGAAGCTCAATCCCAGGACCCCAAGATCATAACCTGAGCTGAAATCAAGAGTCAGATGCTTAACCCACTAAGTCACCCAGGCACCCCAGGAATTTGTACCCTAAAACAATGATCATTTTTGGTAGGAGTCCCCAAATTTTAACTATCTTATATACCTCTTTTAGTTTCTTTTATGTACTTTTTTTTTTAATTTTTATTTATTTATGATAGTCACACACAGAGAGAGAGAGAGGCAGAGACATAGGCAGAGGGAGAAGCAGGCTCCATGCACCGGGAGCCCGACGTGGGACTCGATCCCGGGTCTCCAGGATCGCGCCCCAGGCCAAAGGCAGGTGCCAAACCACTGCGCCACCCAGGGATCCCTCTTTTATGTACTTTTAACATTAACTTCATTTTGAAGAGTATTTTAGAGTATTCTAGAGTATTCTATTGCACAGCTTATAAGACATTCTGTAGGTGCTTTAACAATGTATTCCAATGATGATGAAATTTACATCTGTCTCAAAAGTCTTAAATCTATTTTATGGCAAATATATATACAATGCCCAAATTAATTTTGCAAGGAGTATCCTGCCTGCAAATACTCACTTGTCTCATGTTCTCAGTGGAAGAAGGCAGCCAATTTAATTTCATACAAGGCTGCCAATTTGATAGGAGAGAGAGGTAAATAAATGAGAGATGCATTGTCCTAAAACAGATGTCAGTGAGAAATCCTAGAGTACCTAGAATATAGGAGTATAAAGTTCAGAAAAAATGTGTCAGCTATTGATATAAACTTGGGAAGGCATATAGATAACATGTGAAATCAAGACAATGCATAACACTGCGTGGTTTTTTTTTGTTTTTTTTGTTTGTTTGTTTGTTTGTTTTTAAAGATTCCTGAGATACACAAAGGGAGAGCCAGAGAAATAGGCAGAGAGAGAAGCAGGTTCCCCACAAGGAGCCTGATGACGAACTCGGTCCTGTACCCTGGAATCACACCCTAAGCTGAAGGCAGACACTCAACTGCTGAGCCACTCAGGCGTCCCACCACTGGGTGTGTATTAAGAGAAAGGAAAGGAATGGGACCAAGCTGAAAGGGGTTCCTGCGCCTAGAGTTTGGTTAGGATGAGGAACAAGCAATAACAACGGAGTGAGAAGTGACCTGAGAAGTGGAAGAAACATAAGTCTATGTGGGCACATAAAAACAAAGCAGCATTTCCAGGAGAAAGGCCTCATCAGTTAGGTCAATGCAGCCAGGATCTGATAGGATGGGAGCCGAAAAGTATCCAGTGGGCATGCCAACACATATTAATTCTGAGCGAGGCCAGTTTCAGTGGTGGTCGGGACTGAAAACCAGGTTGGAGTAGGTTGACTACAAATGGGAGGTGAGCACAAGACAATTAAGTTCGTGTAAAGAATTCTTTTGAAAACATTGTCAAAATGACAGAGAAGTGGAGCAATAGCCAAAGAAGAATGTGAAGATAAAGGGTGTGTTTTTTGTATATGCAGGATAGGGTAGATGAGAGATAGCCGAACATGTTTGCAATGACAAAACACCAACCCTGGAGGCAAGGAGACAGAGGGAAGAAGGAAAGTCCTGGAACATGTGTTTTGGGACTGATCTTTCACAAGAGGAAGGGTCTACATTTTAATAAGGAGACAGATCTAGATTACAGATACACAGATACAGCTACAGATATAGACAGGGGTGGCAAGAGTAAGAGTCTCACATAATGGCATCTGTGACTAGCACTTCACAGTATACGTGCACTGTGTATTCTAATCTCACTTCTAGCTCCAGCCATTTGTTTATTTTATCTTGCTATATTATACATTTTTGTAAACTGCCTTAAATCCTTTTAGGACAAATCAGAATAAAAATTTTTTTTAAATTTAATGTGGAAAAGAAATGTGCTAGTGGACTATTCTCTCACATGCACAAAGAAAATTAAATCACGTAAGATTCTATTTGTTCATCTCTAGTAAACTTTATTCTCTGGATTAAGTCCTTTTCTTTTAATGATTTAGTGAAACATGAATTTGTAAGATGTTAAGTACAGTAACTTTCAAATGCTGAAATTTAAAAAACTAACACTATTTTTTCACCTATTAAGGTGTAGATATGCCGGTCTAAAATTTCTATGAAAACCAAAAATATCTTATTCTCTATTATAGCCCAGCTGCTTAACATAGTCCTGATATATAACAGGTACTCAATAAATATCTGTATAGCCTAGGCCAACATAAATAAGTGAATTTCTGTCCTTAAGTTTGCACGCCATCATGTTCTGTCTGACTAGCATGAGAACTCTCTACAGACAGCACCCTCAAAGCATAGAAAAAGCCAGAAAAGCTGAGCACTTCCAGTCTTATTCTCTGGTCTCACTAGTTTAAAATAGGTATATTGATTAAAACAACTGCAATAATTATAGCTGTAAGAGTAATGATGACTAGGAATTAGAATGACAAGACATTAAGATAAAAGGACAATGGAGTAGTAAGTTGTATTGCATTTTGTATCCACTGCAAAATTTTAAAATTGCAGGCACTTTCTTTAAAGTTTGTATAGGCTTCATTGCATAAAAATGCAGTAACCAGGGGGGATCCCTGGGTGGCGCAGCGGTTTAGCGCCTGCCTTTGGCCCAGGGCGCGATCCTGGAGACCCGGGATCGAATCCCACGTCGGGCTCCTGGTGCATGGAGCCTGCTTCTCCCTCTGCCTGTGTCTCTGCCTCTCTCTCTCTCTCTCTCTCTCTCTCTCTCTCTCTCTATCATGAATTAAAAAAAAAAATGTAGTAACCAGGGGCACCTAGGTGGCTCAGTTGGTTGAGTGGCCGACTCTTGGTTTTGGCTCCTGTCATGACCTCAGGGGCCTCGGATCAAGCCCCCCAGTCAGCTTCCCACTCAGCAAGGAGTCTGTGGATTCTCTCTCTCTCAATCTCTCTCTCTCTCTCACACACACACACAAGCTCTCTCCCTTTCTCTCTCAAATACATATCTTCAAAAAAATTTTTAAAGTCAAATCCGAGCTTATACTATGAACACGGTAAACAATAATTTAAGACACTATGGTATTTTACACATAGTAAATGCTCAATGAATATTTTCTTTTAGAGAGTCAATATATTTATACATGGATCAAGGCAACTTATGACTCAAACACCTGACTTACCAACTAATCTATATACTAACAACTGCTACTTCCTGGATATCCCACCACCAAAGCCTTTACCAACCACTAATGAAGGTTGAGGAACACTCACCTGGCACTATAGCTTTGACAAACCAACCATCAAAGTGACAAAGCCACTTCAAATCCCAACCCTCTCAGCCCTAAGTGCAACACAGAAGGCAATGCCTGATACTACTATGGGAGCTGACTAGCCCCTTAAATACTGACCTAGAGTTCAAGAATTCTGTAAATTAATGTACTGAATAAAGTCATTCAGGAGGCTGGCCTAGAAAAGCACTTATTATTTATAATGTTGTTACTAATGGGATAATGCACTCACTAAGTCATTTTTTTTCACTAAGTCATTGATTCAAAATATAAACTCCTGGAGGTCAGAAATTATGACTTATTCATTGGTATATTCTTGTACCATAGTAACCTCTAGGTACAAGCAGGCTACATTTAAGTGAGTAGTCAGTGAAAGATGGCGCTTGATCTTAAATTCCAATCCATGGGTTTCCAAATGATGTAGATTTCCAGCATCTGTAATAAAAGTCAGTATCGGACACAAAAGGAAAATGTCTACTTATAACAGAAACTCATAATTTGCTAATGGTATTTCCTAACAATGAAGATGCTTTTATTTCATGTCAGATCACAAACGTTATACAACCCAGGAAAGAACACTCTTTCTGCTTAGTCGGTGAAAACAGTTTGGTGCCATCAGGGTCACTAACCCGCTAATTTCACTCCGAAAACCACTACAATTGTGCTCTTCTGATTGTGAAACTCCTCTAAAATGGGTATTACCCACAGGGCGATGGGAGTTAAACATAGTAAAATATAGGCCCAGCAATCCACTTTTAGCTTTTTGTATCCGCTGCAAAATTTTTAAAATATGTTTTTCCAGATTAGTAAAATCCTCATGAAACATTTTGATGGATATTATAATACTAGGAATTGAATTTCAAATTCTCAGGTACTGCAACAATTTTTGTCTGTTATAATATTATAATCTCTGATACAAATTGTTCAAAACATTCCTTTAATATTTGCTACTGTTCTCTCATTTAAATGGCCACATTTTTTTTTAAAATAAGGCAATATTACAGAAATACAGTTAGAGTATGTTGGCTTATGTTACCAATCAAAAACAACTAGTGTTTAAGGTCATCACAGGGCCACATAACTAAATAGGGAGTATACATGCTAAAAAATAGTGTTCTAGAGATACAAGTTTCACTTCTTTTGAAAATGCTAGTAACAAGTATTCCTGATTAGGAATGAAATATTATTTAACTCGTTTAAATACTGTGGTTATATTAAGGATCAGCTGTTAAATTTACTATTTACTAATCAAACCATGTAACACAGCTCACCATGTTTACTTATTAATACCTATTTAACAGAGAATTAGATTTTCTTTGAGCAATAACTAGGACACCGGCAGTCACAGTATAAATTCAGTTTTACCACACTGTAATAAAATGTAACCAAACCAAACTTTAAAAAGTGTTAATGACCACATGGCATCTGTGGTAATTCTGTATCTGAGTCACTCCGTCCAAATCCCTTCTAGGACTCTATGATATACTCTGTTCCCCTATCCTTTGAGGTCATGTTTGCATTCCCCAAGGGTCTCTAGAATTTTAATTCCTCTGCAGACTTTCAAGGAGTATTCCTCAGTTAAGAAAGCATTTTCCCAGGTGCACGAGTCAAACAGTAAAGTAAAACTGACTAAATAATTGGTCTGTCTCCTCTCCTTAGAAAAGCTTTACATTGTGGAGCTGCACTGGTACATTCTTTTCCTATTGCAGAAAGAAAAGAATTATTTTCCCAGAGCCAACTACTTTAAGACTAGAAAGTAAAATAAAGCACACTGGAAGAAAGCCCTAATTATAAATAAAAATTTTATTTTTAAAGTTTTTGTTTAATTATATAAAAGTTAAATTAGAATGGAATTAAAATTTAAAAATTTCAAGTGTTAGTTTCATAAACTATCTTAATTACAGAAATCTGTAAAAGTAAATAATGAACAAATCCACGTACCTACCCGTTAAGTTTTAACATGTTAACATATTTGCTTCAGCTGTTTTTAAAATGGAAAGTTACACATATTTCTGAAAAAGCTCCATCCAAACTTATCTCCCAGAGTTAGCCACTATTTATAAAGTTATTGTGTTTCATTTCCATAAAAGTTCTTATATTTTTATGTATTTTCATTGGATACATGTGTACCCATAAGCAATATAAGCTATATTCTTTTAAAACTACATAAATGCGGACACCTGGGTGGCTCAGCATTTGAGCGTCTGCCTGCCACTCAGGATGTGATCCCGGGGTCCTGGGATGGAGTCCTGCGATCGAGTCCTGCATCGGGCTCCCTGGGAGGAGCCTGCTTCTCCCTCTGCCTGTGTCTCTGCCTCTCTGTATCTCTCATGAATAAATAAGTGAAATATTTAAATAAATAAATAAAACTACATAAATGCATCATATCATAGACATTCTTTGGCAACTTGCTTCTTCACTCAATATTATGCTCTTGAGATGTATCCACATTGATAAGTATAGATCTAGTTCCTTTATTTTTACTAGGGGATAGTATTTCATTGCATGAATAAACCATAGTTTATCCATTTCCCTACTAAAGTACAGCTGGATTCTTCTACTTTATTGCTATTTTAAGAGTTGCTATAATCATCTTTGTTGCATATTTGCTTGAGCAATTGACCTTAGTTAAGAATTCAGCTCAACAAAAATTTAGGTTGCAGAATAACCCTGTAATCAAAGTTATCCATCTAGATGCCATTATTGGGTCTAACCACCACCTTCCTAATAGGGAGATCATGTGAAATAAAGAACAAAAGAAAAAACAAGTATATATATATATATGAACAGTAATGAGGACTATAAAAAACAAAATTCAATTTTTTATACAATTTTTATTTAATAAATAAATTTTATTTAAATTATATGTAAAAGGGAACCAGGAGTTGATTAATTTGTGAAATCAACGAGACTAAAGCTGATCTCTGTGAGCATAATTCACTGGTGGCCAAGTGAAACTCTACAAAACAGCCCCAGCCTTTTCCTCATAGGAGTTGAGAGAACTGTACATTTTATTCAAAAAAGAAGTCTCTATTAAAGAGCAATTCTATGAGAGCCCAAACAAGTTCTCATTACTTCACTGATTTAAATATTTTTGCCTACTCATGTGGATCAATTAGTTCAGCCACTTTACCAATTTCTCAGCTAATCTACCAATTGTGTGACACAGCAGCAAATATCAAGACATAATGTAAAGACAGTACCATGACATTTATAGAGGAGTATGAGATGGGTATAGGAAAATAAATGTAAGACTCAAAAGAACCATGTCAAAGTCTGTTAATATGTGTGGTTACTGTGCATTTTCTTAAGGACTGATAACCTACAAAACCTACTATTTATTACTGATGACCGAATTATCTAATTATCAACAGAGAAGAGTGACACCTTTAAAAAAAAAAAAAAAAAAGGGCAGAACGTCTGCCTTGGGCTCAGGGTGCGATTCTGCAGTCAGGGATTGAATCCCAGATCCCACTCCTTTCAGGGAGCCTGCTTCTCCCTCTGCCTGTGTCTCTGCCTCTGTGTGTGTCTCTCTCACGAATAATAAAATTTTTTTTTAAAAGCACTACAAGTAAAATCTCTAATATAGTTGGAGCATGTGCTAGGTTTAATTCTACAAAGTTAGGGGATCCCTGGGTGGCGCAGCGGTTTGGCGCCTGCCTTTGGCCCAGGGCGAGATCCTGGAGACCCCGGATCCAATCCCACATCGGGCTCCCGGTGCATGGAGCCTGCTTCTCCCTCTGCCTGTGTCTCTGCCTCTCTCTCTCTGTGACTATCATAAATAAATAAAAAATTAAAAAAAATAATTCTACAAAGTTATGAAAAGGCTAAATCATCTAGAAGTCAGTAAAATCCTCACAGCACTCCGAGTCTGAGAAAGGGGCTCAACCTCACACTACATAAAAGCAGGCCTTCTTTTACACCATCTCAAAAATCACCAGTCTTCACCTTCCTTCGTAGTTTAACTCATACCTTACCTAGTGTTATATTAATACAAAATCATGAAAAGTTTTTTTACAAGTCAGTCATATTCTTTGGAAATACCTTTAAAATGGACCCAGCAGTACTGCATTAAACCCATGTTTTTCATAAAAAGGTAGAAGATTAATAGTCCTTTTTCCATCTAATCACACAAAACTGAAATCTGTTCAGTGAAGTTCTTAACACACTCTGTATCTTTAACAGTCAAAATGCCCAAAGTTAAGTGTCTCAAAAGACAACCTAAACTCTGAAGGCTGAAATCTGGACAGAAGAGCTATTCCAGTTCACATTGCTTCACTATACTTAAAAAAATAAGAGGCTTACCTGATGCAACTCAAACCGCCCCCAAAATGACCCATTTGGTACTTTATTTTCTGGATCGTTATCTTTTCAAATAATAATATTGTGAAACAGCTTTGAATCTTTTTGCTATAACTATGAACCCTAAATATGCCAATACTTAATAAACTAAGCAATAAATTTTAACTCGGTATAGATTCTAAAAGCATCTCTTCCACATTAAAATACCCCTTTATTGAATACCAAAGTTACTACGAACCAACCGAGAAACTATTTTCTGTAAATATTAAGTCAATGCATCAAAAAACTATCTGGATACTATCCCTTGAATTTAAAAAGTGCATTATAGTTCTTTTCTAAAAAATATTCAGTTCTCTTTCCCATTTAGAAAACAGGGAGTCAGTGTGGGACATGAGACAGGAGAAGAAATAATCATAAAAATAGGTAACATGTACTGAATGAGTATCTACCACCGCCAGGCACGGCAATAAATAGATGAACCATTCAATGTAAAGGTGCTGTTATCAGGAAGGTACTTCAATCTTGAGTCTAGAAATCAGAAAATAATTTAGAGAAGTTAAGCAACTTTCTCCAAGTCAAAGAATAAGTAGATGTGATGTAAGGTCTGTCCAAATCCGAAGCCTAAGCTTATGTTCTTAAGATTAAAATATTGCAATATACTGCAAAAGCAAATTTTTCTTTTTTTATTTTTTTTAAAGATTTTATTTATTCATGAGAAACAGAGAGAGAGAGAGAGAGGCAGAGACACAGGCAGAAGGAGAAGCAGGCTCCATGCAGGGAGCCCGACGCGGGACTCGATCCCGGGTCTCCAGGGTCACGCCCCGGGTCCAAGGCGGCACTCAAACGCTGAGCCACCCGGGCTGCCCCCAAAGCAAATTTTTCACTGCTTTAAATTCTTTAGGTGCTCAAGAACTCAAAGGTCCAGTGGTCACTCCGAATCATTCATAGTCCTGTATGAACTAGGGGGACAAGCTGGACCCATAACCTCAGTGAGTTGATACCTGTTCGGAATGAACACACGTCACACAATCTTACTCTTCAGAGCCTTTCAAAGAACATCTGCAGCCACCAACAAGCCTAAAGGCAAGAGACTAAAAGCTGTGTGTCTGCGCTTAACAGTTCTTTCCTTGTCCGTCCTGGATGCGCCGCTCCGGCCGGGGTGCTTTCCTGTGCCCTCGCCGCCCCGAGCCCCGAGCCGGAGTGTGCAGCGCTTGCGCCGACCTGTGGGTGCTCGTCCCCAGAGCGGCCCCAGTTACCCCACGGACCAACCAACACCGGGGGGTCAGGACCACTTCCTAATGACCGAGCTCTGCTCCTCTCCCGCCTTCGCTCCTCATCAAGAACTTCTCACCTCCTAATGGCTCACCTGGCACGCCAGAGGACTTGGTTAAACTACGAACTCTCCGTATCAAGGTCCTTTTCTCCTCCTGCGACCGCCCTTTCAAGCCACCGAAACCCCCAGGTCCCCCCGCCCCCGCGGTCCGCATCCTGGGGCACTCACCGAGGCTCAGGGCCAGGGGCTCCGGGTCGTGCGCGGGGCGCCCCGGGGGGGCCCTCAATACCTCCTCGGGAGCGCGGGGAGCAAAGGCAGCGACGGGGGATGCGGGGGGGGGGGGCGCCCAACAATTTCCCGCCGCGGAGACCGATGTAGCAGCGCCCCGTCTGGGGCCGGAGCAGAGGGGCCGAGGGGAGAGCCGGCGCGGGACAGGGGGCCGCGTCGGTGCCCCTGGGCGGGCAGGCGCCGTCCGTCCGTCCGTCCGTCTGTCGGTCGGACGCAGGCTTTTTGGAAGACGCGGGCGCCGTCTCCGCGGGTCCCCAGGCGCGCTCCCGGGCCTCGGCCCGCGCCTCCGCCCCTCCCTCCGCCCCCGGCCTCCCGCACACCGAAGAGCCCGGCGGGCCAGCCCTGCGAGGCCGAGGGCCGCCCAGAGACGCGCCCGCGCTCACCTGACACTCCACCGGTAGCACCGCGGTCTGCTCCCGGCGCCAGCGCCTCAGCCCAGCGGGTCCCCGAGATCAGCTGATTCACGGGGGGCGGGGCCTCGGGCGGCGGGGCGGTGAGCTCGCGTGAGGGCGGGCGGGGATACCCCTGAGTAGGCGGGGCTACACGCCGACGGCGTCTGATAGCGATCAAAATTATCTGAGAGGCCTCAGGCGCTGCGGGCTCGGTCCTCCGCGGTGTTGCCCCTCCCTCAGGACGGGGCGGAGCCACCAGCCCTAAAACGCGCTTGGGCGGTGACGTAACATGGAGTCGCCGGGGCCTAACTACCCGAGAGCTTCCATGGTAACGGGTGGCGATGAAAGTAATTGCGAGCTGCAGGCGTTCTGCTGCCACCCCAGACTGCGGAAGTCAGACGGATAAGTTCGCTACCCATTCAGGGAAAAGGCTAAATGGTCTTCAAACTGCGTCTATGGAGTCTACGCTACCGGTAGTCGCTTCTGCCCCCCGCGAATGACGTCATCGCCGAGCGGCGCCCATGGGTCCTAGTGCCCCCACTGTTATGACTTGGTTGCAACCCCAAAAGGTGGGATGTGGTTGGAGGAAATGCATTGGTACCTCTTAACATTCCCCATAGGGTTGCCCAGCGTACAATCTGCGTAAAACTAGTTTACGTGTTCGGCGCGCAGTTTCGCGACAGTCTGCTGGGCGCAGCCACAGCCCCTCCGCGACCGGGCTCGCAGCCGGTGAGTCATCCCGGGAGGATTTTCCGGAGCCGCCACCCTCGGCGCAGGGTGGGTGCGAGCTCCGTGCTGGTAGGAACCGGGCCATCCCTGGGCCTCTATTCAGGCCATGAGAGACAGAGATGCAGGCAAGGTGTGAAGTTTCTGTGCATAAATGGGTGTATCCCGTTCACCCTGAGCCCCATCGCTTCCTTGATTGTCCACCCACCTGCAAATGCAAAATCGTTGGGTCCGCAACAATCCAGCCAACTTTGTCTACTCTTGCACCAGTGCTTCGGACGACGGAACCTCGAGAATTGGCAGCAACGCAAACCAAAGGTGCAAAGGACTTGCAGGCGGCCAGGCAATCTTGCTAAGCCTGCAAACAGCCCTTTAATACACAACTACTGGGAATTCCTACTTTTCCCATCGCCTGTTATTCACAACCTACACACATTGGTAACTGAGCTCTACCTACCCACCCCACCCTCCCTTGGTAGACAGTTTTTTGTTTGTTTGTTTGTTTGTTTGTTTGTTTTAAAAAAAAAACATTTTATTTATTCGTGAGAGACACAGAGAGAGGCAGAGGGAGAAGCAGACTCCGTGCGGGGAGCCCGAGAGCCCGACGTGGGACCCGATCCCGAGTCTCCAGGGTCACGCTCTGGGCCAAAGGCAGACGCTAAACCCCTGAGCCACCCGGGCTGCCCAGTAGACAGTTTTTAAAATAAAAATTTTAAAACTGCCTCCTACTTTTCTGGGGAAAGCGCTACCACTTGGGATTCATTTCCCTGACTCCCACCAGCCACTATTACAAAAGCTACCCGCCCTAGCCTTCCTTTCCTTCTCCCCTCTTTCTCTTTAGAAGAGCTGTTCTACGCTCTCAAAATTAATCCCTCCACCTGAATTCAGGATCCCTTCCAATCCCCTAGGGGCTTTGCTCCATTACTTATCCCTTCCCTTTTGTTTATTTTCAATCTTTGCTTTTATTACTCCTACTCCTCGGGATATAAGCCTGTTCCTGCCTTTTGCCTCTTTAATGTCTTTTTCTTCTGTTCTTTTAGTTTGCAGCCTACTTTTTTTTTTCAAGATTTTATTTATTTATTCATGAAAGACACACACAGAGAGAGGCAGAGACACAGGCAGAGGGAGAAGCAGGCTCCATGCAGGGAGCCCGAAGTGGGACTTGATCCTGGGACTCCGGGGTCATGACCTGAGCTGAAGGCAGATGCTCAACCCCTGAGCCACCCAGGCATCCCTCTCCCTCTACTTTCTGACCTCCCAATCTTTCTCCTCTCAATCTGCAATCTCTTTTTCAGGTCTAATGAAACTAGTAGTCACCTAATTTTGGAACCTAGTGAGATAGTCTGAGAATGGAATGAACCATTCTGTGCAACTAGAAAGAAAGAATATATGTATTGATATGGAATGCTCTAGAAGTTAGTTCTTAAGAGAAAAAAAAAGGTAAATGCTGAGTCATCTTTATTATATTCTACCAATTGTATGTTGCAATGTGTGTTTGAGAGAGAGAAATATATATCCTTGTCTTTGTGTTTACATATGTGAGCTCTGAAAGGATATGTTAAAAGGTGACTGACCCTGGGGAAGAGAATTAGGAACCGTGGGAAGAAAACTCACTTTTCACTCTATGGCATATTGCGTTGTTTAAACTTATAACTTGGGCAGCCTGGGTGGCTCAGCGGTTTAGCGCCTGCCTTCAGCCCAGGGCATGATCCTGCAGACCCGGATCGAGTCCCATGTCAGGCTCCCTGCATGGAGCCTGCTTCTCCATCTGCCTGTATCTCTGCCCCTCTCTCTCTGTGTGTGTCTCTCATGAATAAATAAATAAAATCTATAAAAAAATAAACTTATAACTTTACAAATCTGGTTTTAATATACTTTTTTACTTATTTAAAAAAACTTTTAAATGTGAAAAGAATTATTTTCAGTCTTCCTTTCCCATGTTTCCTCCTTGACTTATGGGACACACTCCTTCTGGGTTTTCCCCCTATTCCTTCAGACCTTTCCTTTGCCTTTTCAGACTCTGTGTTTCACCTGTCCCTTAAATTCTTGGACTGAGTAAGTATTTATTGCATGCTTATTATTTGCCAAACACTCTTCTAGGCACTAGACAAACATGATAATGTACAAAACAGACAAGGGTCTCTGCTCTAATGAAACATGCACTCTGGTAGTGTGAATATAGTCTCCAGAGGTGGCAGCCATCAATTCTTCCCTCCATGTATACAAATGCCACTCTTGACATCAAGACATGGAGTCTATTTCCTCTTCATCTGAGTATGAGCTAGGTTTATGATTTTTTTTTTTTAACTAAAAGATTGTGGCAGAAATGAAGTTCTGGGGCTGCTGAATCAAGGCCTTAAAAAGATCTGGAGGTTTCCACATCCCCTCTGAGAAGCCAGCTGCCATGCTCTAAAGAAGCTTCAAGTATACTACAGGTTGATAAAAGACAACATGAAGAGTTAGGCCACATGGAAGAGCATTAAGTGCCAAAACATAAGCAGAGCCTTCTGGGACCTTCCAGGCCAATCCAGTTACTGGCTGAATGCAGTTGAGTGATACCAGCCAGTGCCAAGAGGAACAGAAAACAGCCTAGGCAAGCCCTGTCTGAATTCCTGACCCAAATTCCCCCCAAATAATAAATTGTTGCTTTTAACCACTAAGTTTTGGGGTGATTGGTTATGCAGCAATGCCTGAAACAAGTAGGAAGAGTGAGAGCTAAAAAACAATATTGTGGTGACTGGCCTATAAAGAGGCAAAAAATGGAAACAGTCAATAAAACTAAAAGGCATCCTATGGAATGTGAGAAGGTATTTGCAAACATCAGATAAAGGGCTAGTATCCAAAATATAAAGAGCTATCAGACTTGACACTCCAAACACTAAAAATCCAGTCAAGTAATGGGCAGAAGACATGAACAGACATTTATCCAAAGAAGACAGACAAATGGCCCCAGACACATGAAAAAATGCTCAACATCACTCATCATCAGGGAAATACAAATCAAAACCACAGTGAAATACCACCTCACACCACTTAGAATAGCTAAAATTAACAACTCAGGGAACAAAAGATGTTGGCAAGGATGCAGAGAACAGGGAATCCTCTTGAACTGTTGATGGGAATGCAAGCTGGTGCAGCCACTCTGGAAAACAGTATGGAGTTTCCTCAAAAAGTTAAAAATAATGAGCCCTGGGTGTTATTCTATATGTTGGCAAATTGCACACCAATAAAAAATAAATTTATTAAAAAAAAGTTAAAAATAGAACTACTTTATGACCCAGTAATTACACTACTAGGTATTTATCCAAAGGACACAAAGTAGTGATTTGAAGGGACACATGCACTCCAATGTTTGTGGCAGCAGTGTCTACAAATAGCCAAATTATGGAAAGAGCCCAGGTGTGTGTGTGTGTGTGTGTGTGTGTGTGTGTGTGTGTGTGTAAAATATTACTCAGCCATCAAAAAGTGAACAATGTGGGTAGAACTAGAGAGTATTGCGCTTAGGGAAATAAGTCCGAGAAAGACAAATATGCGTAAGTGCATATTAATGTTGTAGCTGTTGTTTTCACAAACAATAAAGAAAGGTAAGAGAATAGTCAGGGAAGAGTGTGATTTTATATAAAGTAAGCAGGAAAACTCTCTCTTCTAAAGGGACTTATCTGAACGGATCTGTAAGGAAGTGAGGGTGAGCTTGTAGATACCTGGCCCTTCAGGCGAAAGGAACAAGTCACTTGCAAAGGCTGGCCCTTCAGGCAAAAGGAACAAGTCACTTGCAAAGGCTAGGAGGGCAGTGTGGCTGGAGCTGAAAGAGTTTGAAAAAAACTGAATGAGGCTAGAACTGAATGAAAAAAGGTTGAAAGGTAATAGATAAGATAAGGTAGATAATTATTTGATAGTAGGGACAGATCCTTTGGGTCATGGACAGGACTTTAGGCTTATCTGAGTGATATGGGCAATCACTACAGAGCCATCTGTGGCCATGGTGTAAGCTGGCTTATGGTTTTTTGTGTGTTTTTAAGATGTTATTTATTTAGGGGCACCTTTGGGTCATGTCGTGATTCCGGGGTCCAGGGATCCAGTTTCGCATCAGGCTCCCTGCATGGAGCCTGCTTCTCTCTCTCTGCCTATGTCTCTGCCTCTTTCTCTGTGTCTCTCATGAATAAATAAATAAAATATTTTAAGAGAGAGAGAGAGCCAGCGAGCACAAACAGGAGAAAGGGAAGGCAGAGGGAGAGGGAGAAGCAGGCTCCCTGCTCACCAAGGAGCTCAATGCAGGGCTCTATCCAAGCAGAAAGCAGAAGCTTAAACTGAGCCACCCAGGTGCCCCTGGCTTCTGTTTTAAAGAGACAACTCTTTGGCTCTGTACAGAGTAAAGAGCTTAGGTAGAAGCAGAGATCAGAAAGAGGCCATTACAATAGTTGAGGCAAACAAATGACGGCTTGGTCTGGAGTGGCAATGGAGAAGGCAAAAGGAGTTAGATTCCTATTGTGTGGTACCAAGTATTCATATTTGAGCATGTGTTATGGCTATTAGGCAACTGAGTGGAGATGTCAAGTAGGCAGTTGTCTATAGAAGTCTTGTGTTAAGTAGAAAGGTCAGAGCTTTGAAACTTGCTGATGGAAAAGTGAAGTAGTCTGAGGCCTGAGCCCTGGGACACTCCTCTATTTAGAGATTGAAAAGATAGGAAGGATCTAGTTCCGAATCCTGCTGGGTTCTCTGAGTGGGAGTAATACCTGTGTTTGAAAAACAGAAAGAAGGCAAAACTATCTAGCAGAGTGTGTGAGAGGGAAGAATGGTAGCAAGTGAGGTTGTAGTGATTATGTAGGAGTTGGGAGGCCTAGATATCAGTTTCGTTTTTACTCCAAATGCAGGGGAAATCATCAAGTTTAAGTGGAGGAGTCATTTGAAAGTTCATTCTATGTAGTGCTTTATGTGTACTTTGCTTCATTACACTGAATATTAAAAAGAAATTTACTCAAAGGTTGAGTGAGACTTAGTAATATTAATATTTTTGCTTAAGTTCATTCTAACTGAATATATTACAGGAGAGTAAGAATAGAGGCAGGGAGACCAAACAGGAAGTATTGTATTGAGTCAGAGGAGAGATGATGATGCCTTGGACTAGGGTGATTGTAGTATGAATTGAGAATTACATAGATTTGAAATATCCTCTGGAAGCACAATTGACATAATTTAATGATGGATTAGACATGATATTTGATTCATATGCTGTCTGGGTTCTTTCTTGAACAACGGATTCATGGTTATTCCATTTTCTGAACTGGAGAAGACTAAGAACCAACTTGGCATGGTTCAGGGGTCTGTTTTTGGCATATGACTTGGGGATACCTTTTTGGCATCCAAGTGGAAATGTCAAATTGGCAGTTGGCGTCTAGGGAGAAATCCGGGCTGGAGATAGAGATTTGAGAGTCATTTGCACACAGGAGCCATTCAGAGCTAAAAGGATTAGATGAAATAATCTGGGAGGAAAGTGGAGATAAGAAAGTGGAGATAAAGACTGAGCCTGGGGTTGCCCAAACTTGGAAGTTGAGCAGAGGAGGAGGCAGGAAAGACAATTGCAGAGAAGTCCCCACAGAAGTAGGAAAAAACCTAGAGAAGGGCCCACTTCACAGAAATCAAAGAGGCTTTCAAGAAGAGTGGCATGATAAATGGTGTTGAATGTTGTTAAACAGCAGAGATTAGGTCTAATGAGCCTTTGGGTTTGATAAGATGGAATCTCTGGAGACTTGGCAAGAACAGGTTCAATGGAGTCACAGAAGCTTTACTGGAGGTGAGTTAAAGAGAGAATAAGAGGTAAAGAAGTAGAGACATCCCCAAAAAGTTTTGCTGTGAAGTGGAATAAAAACTTCGGGCAGTAGCTGGAGGGGGGTGTGAAGTTAAGGTATAGAATGGATACCCAAAGCCCACGCATTAAAAAACCACAAATGGTTGATATGGCAAACCTAGATTTCCTATTGCAGAAAATGTGATCTTGCGGGTCACCTGGGTAGCTCAGTGGTTGAGCGTCTGCCTTTGCCTCAGGTCGTGATCCTGGAGTCCAGGGATCAAGTCCCACATCAGGCTCCCCACAGGGAGCCTGCTTCTCCCTCTGCCTATGTCTCTGCCTCTGTGTGTCTCTCATGAATAAATAAATAAAATCTTTTAAAAAAGAAAATGTGACCTTGCAAAGAAAAAAAGATATTTAGATATGTCTTTCTATAGCTTGTCATAGACTCAATACTGTCAGCACACAATCTGAGTTGAATCTGTTTATAAATAGAAGCTCTTTTAGCATGGCATGTATTATACTAATTTGCAAAACTGTATGTCTCTCTTGTTAGAGTCTAAGCTCCTGATGTTTTTCTCATTTGTAAATTCCCTAGAGAATAGCACAGCATCTTGCACTTTAGTAATTGTTTAATAGAATTATTTATTGAGATCTAGCAATTTAACAGTTTGTTGGGGGCACACAGATGGCTTAGTAGGTTAGTGCATCTGACTCTTGATTTCAGCTCAGGTCCTGATCTCAGGGTTGTGAGATAAGGCTCCACATTGGGCATGGAGCCTGCTTAAGATTCTCTCTAAATAAAATTTTTTAAAAAGCGGGGGGGGGGGGGGGGGAGGTGCAGGGGCAGCCCAGATGGCTCAGCGGTTTAGTACCACCTTCAGTCCAGGGCCTGATCCTGGAGACCCAGGATTGAGTCCTACATCGGGCTCCCAGCATGGAGCCTGGTTCTCCCTCTGCCTGTGTCTCTGCCTCTCTCTCTCTCTCTCTCTCTCATGAATAAATAAATAAAATCTTAAAAAAAAATCTCTCTCTTCCTGCCCCTCCTGCACTTGTGCTCTCTTACTGTCTCGAGCTCTCTCTCTCTCTCTCTCTCTCGCAAAACAAACAAGCAAACAAACAAAAAATTTGTTGAAATGCAGTTCATTTGATATAGACATGAATACTTGCCCCTTCTGCCAGCTACCCTGACTGACATTGGTTCTAGTTCTTATCCTCTGATTGGCCACCGGGAGGAACTGAAAAGT
Source organism: Nyctereutes procyonoides (assembly GCF_905146905.1). Classification (NCBI taxonomy): domain Eukaryota; kingdom Metazoa; phylum Chordata; class Mammalia; order Carnivora; family Canidae; genus Nyctereutes; species Nyctereutes procyonoides. Next base: position 10,856,262 of record NW_026575132.1, read on the forward strand.
GATTCTCCCACTATCCTATCCTTAAAAGTTACAGAAGACAAGGATGTTTCTGGGCTCAAAGGGCAAAAAGATTGAAGCAATGGTTTACCTGCCCTGGGGCAATCAATAGGTCCTTGTATGAATGTGTATCTGTTGGTGGATGTATGTGCGCGCGTGTATGTGTGTGTGTGTGTGTGTGTGTGTGTGTGTGTATGTGTAGTGGCGGTGATGCAGCTTGTGGAAAGTAATGATATGTGGGCAAATTTTAATAACATTGCAATACAATATATTTTATAATGTACTATTCGGAAAATGCTTCATGTGTATTTTATCCTCAAAACACCCCATGATTGGTGTAATTGTTCCTAAAATACAGATGAAGAAACTGGGGTCCACTGACTTTTCCAAGTTAATCCAACCATTCTAAGTGAGTGAGGATCTCAAACTCAGGTCTCTAAATCTAGCTCTTCAAACTCCAAATCCTATCTTTCTCCTATTTCAGCTCCTACTGGATAAAGGTGTAGAATAGAGAGTTCAGGGGCCAGGTAAAAAGCAGAATTCAAAAAGGAGATGATAAAGCTTGACAGAAGAGAGGTTGCAGGGTTAGTAAAAGCCACCGTTTGAAACTGAAAATAGGCCACTATTAACTAACTGAGAAAACTCCTGCATGGCTCAGTTGGTTAAACATCTGCCTTCGGCTCAGGTTATGATTCCAGGGTCCTGGGATTGAATCCCACATCAAGCTCCCTGCATCTCTGTCTGCTTCCCCCTCTCTCTGTCTTTCATGAATAAATAAATAAAATCCTAAAAAAAAAAAAAACCAGCAATTGAGAGTAAGACTCATGGGATGACAGTATACAAGGACATACCTCAGAGTGGAGTCAAAATGAACAAGTAAACACTGGTTCTCGGCTCCTACTCTATGCACGTATGTGTATATATGTGGGAGTGGGACTGTACTCACATTCATATATAAATGCTATTATTTAATTAATAGCCCACCTGAATGGAGTATAAGGTACAGTTCATGCCTTCAAAAAATGTACTTACCAACTTGTTAGGAAAGCAATCAAAATAATGATTAGAATGCACACTTCAGACAATCAGTGATCCAGGAGTTCGGCCCTGAGAGAGATTGGGGGGTCGGGGGTAGGAGAGGGATCAATGAAGCAAGGAAAGGTTCAAAGCAGAGTTGTACCAGTCAGGGAGGACTTGAAGGAGGAGCAGGTCCAGGGGAGGGAGGAATATGACAGATGAGAAACACTGGAAAGTTCAGTCACAACAGCAGGGAAGGTTTGTTGGACAGCAAGGCTACAGGTGTGAACACTTTGAAAAATAGGTGGATGACTGGAGGACAGAGATGGGCAGGGCAGGATAGAGACTGGTTGTTAGAAGTCAGGCTGAAGAATGTAGGGGACCTGTGTGGATCAGAAGTGATCAAAGATGAATTTTAAAAATATAACAGAGAGTTTTAGTCTGTGTATCTTAATCTACTTAACCATTAAAATAGAGGCTCTGTATTACTCTTTTTATTCTTACTGATTTAGATTAGATTTCTCTCCAGATAAAAAGAGTAGTTAAAAATAACTTAGACCTTAGTTTTAGAGATGGATGCTGAGATTCTAAATGGCTGAATATTTTAGATAAGGGGCACTCAAATCTTGTTGACATCTGGGAGCACTTTACTATGTGGCTGAACTTCATGAACAAAGATAATGACCCAAATGAGAAGCGAAGACCTGCTGATGACATATTGTAATTAGGAAAATGATTCAAATAGAAATGCTTCTACTCATCTCATACCAAGAATAATTAGTGGATTGAATGACTAATCACCAGATGTAGGTAAGCAGATGCTAATGTGCTATTTTTAGAATGGAAGCACATGGCTATATAAGCGTGGCTGAGACGTGTATTCATAAGTTCTATATTATGACATGTAAATAACCATTAAAGCGTATTATAATAAAATGTAAATACCTTTACTTAAATACCCTTCTGTATCTGAGTTGCTTTCATGTAATATGTGATACTAATAATAATGTTACACTTCTCTCTCCTTCTTTCCTTCTCTATTTCTGTTGACAAAACCTGTTCCACTGACGCATCATGCATACGGGGCATTTATTATTTTGATTTGTCTTGATTACTGGTTTTTTGTGGGTTTTTTGATGCCTCATGATCTCAAGCTGGGCATTACAAGTCACTTTTTTTTTTTTGACTAAAAATAAGAGCAGTAGTTTGGGCCAAAGGCCCTCTTTTTTGAGTGCCTAATAATGTATAACATGTAAATTATTTAAATACATTTAACGAAAAACATTTAGGTCCCAACCTACAAACAACAGTGTCTCAAAATATTTATTTTCAAGGGTGTGGTTTGAAACTCAGAACATGTTTTGCTGTAGAAACTGGGATGTAAATCATAGTTAACTCACTGAGCAATCCGCAAACGTTATTTGATTTATGCTGTTGTTCAAATAAGGTGCATTTGCAGTGAAACAATACAGCTGAGAGCAATAATTTTGCAATACTTTATGATTTTAAAAACAAGAAGGAAACCCCCTTGGAATGGAGCGGGAAGTTTTCCATGAACGCTGGTACTTGAGAGCAGGTCTTAAAAGCCGAGGATGGTGAGTTGGGGGGAAGTTTCAGAGCTCGGAGCTCGGGAGCGGGTGCGGGTGCGGGTGCGGGAGGGAGCGCCCCGCGCCACTGCGGGAACCTGCTGCCTCCTTACACCGACACGGATCGCAGAATCCTCCTCTATTTTGAATCAATCGGGATAAGTTGATAAAAGCCCTAAGATTTGGAAAAAAACATCCATCTGTGAACGGCCGCGCTGTCCAGCTGCCCGACCCCCGGGTCACCCTTCACCCCCTGCCCCGCGCGGCTCCGGAGGGCGACCGAGGGTCCCGCGAGCGCAAATCGGAATCGCGGTCCGGTTGGACACCTGGGTCCCGGCGCAGCGATGCGCGACTGTCACACACCTGAGCAGCTTGTCTTTCTTGACCGGTTGATGCTGTACTTTGCTGACTGTGAGCTGCTGCTGCTGCTTCTTTTCTTCTTCTTCTTCTTCTTCTTCTTCTTCTTCTTCTTCTTCTTCTTCTTCTTCTTTTCTTTTCTTCTTTCTTCTTTTCTTCTTCTTTTCTTCTTCTTCTTTTCTTCTTCTTTTCTTCTTCTCTTCTTCTCTTCTTTTCTTCTTCTTCTTTTCTTCTTTTCTTCTTCTTTTCTTCTTTTCTTCTTCTTTTCTTCTTTTCTTCTTCTTCTTCTCCTCCTCCTCCTTCTTCTTCTTTTCTTCTTCTTCTTCTCCTCCTCCTCCTTCTTTTCTTCTTCTTCTCTTCTTCTTCTCTTCTCTTCTTCTTTTCTTCTTCTCTTCTTCTTCTTCTCTTCTTCTTTTCTTCTTCTTTTCTTCTTCTTGTCTTCTTCTTTTCTTCTTCTCTTCTTTTCTTCTCTTCTTCTTTTTCTTTTTCTTCTTCTTCTTTTCTTCTTTTCTTTTTCTTTTTCTTTTTTTCTTCTTCTTTTCTTCTTCTTCTCCTCCTCCTCCTTCTTTTCTTCTTCTTGCATTCTTTTTTATTTAATTTTTTATATTTTAAAATATAGCATTAAGATGATTTATTGTTTTGATTTGTCTTGATTACTGGGTTTTTGTGGGTTTTTTTGATGCTCCCTGATGCCTCATCCCAATCTGGGCACTGGTGGGGAGCAGTGAGGAAGGAAGCCCCCACAAGCAGCAACCCCCACATTACACTTTTCTGCCTTCCTTTCTTCCTCTCCTCCTCCTTTCCTCCCTTTCATTTCTTTCTCTCTCTCTCTCTCTTTTTTAATTTGCTTTTCTTACTTTGGGCCTCCAGCAACTTTTCCCTAGCTGTCACTGAAGGCTCTGGCATGGCTAGGAGCCAACTGGCTCTTGGGGACTGGGAGCTGGGGAGGGCACAGTATTTCTGAGGGGAAGAGGCCTAATCTATTCTGACAGGTTTTAAAAATACTTTTTTTTAAAGATTATTATTTTTTAAGATTATTTATTTATTTATTTATTCATAGAGACACACACAGAGAGAGGCAGAGACACAGGCAGAAGGGGAAGCAGGCTCCATGCAGGGAGCCTGATGTCGAACTCGAACCCAGGTCTCCAGGATCATGCCCTGGGCCAAAGGCACCAAACCACTGAGCCACCCTGGCTGCCCACTTTTTTTTTTTTCTAATGTGGCTAAACCCTCTAAGTTTCAGGGCCTTGGGGCCAAGTTTGGTTTGCCCATACCTAGTAACTGTTATTTTTATGTATATGATAAATGCAGTTGGAGGGAAAGAAAAAAAAAAAAACCTAAGAAGTAACTGGACAAGAAGAAAAAAGATTTTTTGAAAAGGATTGTGTAAATGTGAGAAAGAGATTGCCTGAGGTGGAATCACTTTCGCTGTGAGTGGCAAAGTCTAAAGAAAATTGGGGTGAGTGTGTGGTGGAAGGAGAGATTTGTGGTTTGAGAGGGTCATTCTCTTGAGGATAAAGGAGAGGGAAGAAAAACTGATTTGGCTAATTCTGCTTCCTGGCCACTGAGTGGTGCTGTGGGTACAAGACTGGCTGCTTTCTGGACTGAGGGACAGAAAGGGGGTCAGGCATCCTGGGAAAGAGACAGGGAGAAGTCTCAGAGGGTTGGCCACAGAGTTTGTGGGGATCAGAAATGTACAAGTCAGGTTTTCATACGTTGTGCCTATTTATATTTAAATATCCCCAATATATGCATATTTTAAAGTAATAGTAACTGGCAGGAGACTTTTCAAACAGATCTAAACTCTGCTGCTTTTTGTAGTAGGGTGTGTACTACAGTTCAGCATGAAAAAGGATGGATTTCCAGGCTAGATTCCTTTACTGTGACAGAGCAAAAGAGTTTAGGGCAATGTTAAGGAAGGTTATGGGAGTATTTATAATGCATGCCACAGAAAAAATGTCAGGTTGTAGAAGGTACCATTATTCATTTTTAAAATTTTTTTAATGCTGTATCTTTTTATTTATAAAATTATACTTTGTTTTTAGGTTCACATACAATGCCCATGGGTACCCTGTATTCTTTAGTCACTAGCTTCTAACACTTCTGTAGTGGACTAATTGCTCTAACTGTATGTACACTGACTATGAGGGCTGCTAGAAAGAAATGTGTGGAGTTGAAGACAGCAGGTAGAGGATGTTCACCCCATCACTACTTTCAGAAATGTATGATTCCTGTCACAGAAGTTCTTTCATGTGGCTTAGGATATCATTCTGAATACTGAGAAGCAAACTTTCCTTCCGCACGCAGGAGAGTAGTATGTTAAATTGATGGACCCCTTGTGTGTTCGGGGAAAGAATGTTCGCAGCACTTAGATAATCATTCTATTGAGACATGATTAAGAACATAGACCCTAGAGTTGATACTGGTGGGTTTAACTTCTGATCCTAACACTTAGACTCTGAGAAACTTTGGACAATCCCTAGTTTCCTCAATGAAGGTTTGGAAAATAATTATCTACGTCACAGAATTCAATGAGATAATGTATCATAAGTGCTTGGTGAGAAAGGATTTAAAAATGGTGTTAATGCCTAAGTAAAGAAGAGAGGATCAGCACAGTTATGGAGATTCTTTGGTACAACTGATTATCTTGCTATTTTTAAATTGTATCAAGGAGGAAAATGATCAAATAGGTTAAAAATATGTATTTGGGAGCTGCTCTGACTTGGTTCAAATCCTGGTTCCACCACTTCTTGCTTGTGTGGCCATGAGCAAATTATTTAATACTTCTGGCGACAGAATTATTATGAGTAAATACAAATACACCACCCATGTGGTGGCTTATTATTATTGTTATTTTTTTTCTACCTATGGACCGAGGACTTGGACTAAACATGTGACAAGTTGCCTTGCTATGGGACCTGATTATGCTATAATGTATACAAATCTATTTTTTATAAAAAGATCATTAAGGGATGCCTGGGTGGCTCAGTCCGTTAAGTGTCTGCCTTCAGCTCAGATCATGATCCCAGGGTCCTGAGATCGAGTGCCATATCTGGCTCCCTGCTCAGTGAGGAGGACCTGCTTCTCCCTCTGCCCCTGCCCCTCCCCTGGCTTGTGCTCTAGCTCTGCCCCCCCCCCACACACGCACACAGATATATAAAATCTTTAAAACAAAACATTAAATTATTCTTTTTAAAAATCATACTACTATATTGAAAGTGGAAAGTTAAATATGAAATTGATGTCTCCCATTTCTGTGGGCACCAAATTATCAATATAGATCATTTCTGGAATTTGCATTCAAACTCAAGAAATTAAAAACAAACAAGCAATCACACAAATGCAAAGAACAAGAGAGAGAAAACATCTGATCTGTAGAAGCATCTATAGATTTCCCAAGGATTCCTACAATTTTAGACATTTAGTCTTTTTTTAGGTGTAGTGTTCAAATAATTGCATTGCTCACAAGCTAAGTCATCCTGTCACAAGAACACCTTGCAATTAGATTTCTGTACCTTTCATGAAATGTCTCTTCTAACCTGTCATTGCTTTCCAGTAGTTTTAAGAATGTGGATCTGCACATATGATATCAGGATTATGGAGCGTTTCATCCGTAGTTCTCAGTTTTGATCCACAACAGGTAAACTCTTTCAGGAACAAAGGCCAGGGTGTGAGGAGAGCCTGAATGAGAGGCCAGAATCTAATTTCAGAGCCAGTAGTAGCACAGAACTTAAGCTAGAAAACTGGTAATGGGGCATTTGACATTTCTGAGCAGAAATTTCCAGGGCTCTAGAAATTGTCTTCTAAATCAATAAGAATCTGTGCAATTTGAAAATGTGGTCACTGCGCTCCACATACTTTCTCAATAACTCATCAGTTTTGAACCTTACTCTTTCTTGGAGGCGTTAGAAATTAAAGGTAACACTGGAATTTATGCCATCGACTTCACTGTGGAAACTAAGTACACATGAACAAATAGCACGCTAATATGCAATAGTAACATAATGTGAATAAAGACCATAGCTACATGCAAAGGAACAAAGGAAACCCAGGTACCATATGCTTGCAGTTCTGTTTATTGTCAGAAGACAGCACTCTCAACATATAAAAGTTTCAAGTTCAACTACTCCAGCAAGAAGGAAGATATGTGATTTAAGAATCCTACTCTATAGCTTTTTTTTTTTTTTTTTTTGAGAGAGAGAGAGAGAGCACATGCTAGCTGCGGGGGTGGAGGTGGGGGGGTGGTAAGGGGTGGAAAAGCAGAGATTAAGACAGGCTCCCAAGCAGGCTCCATGCCCAGCACAGAGCCTGACATGGGGCTCCGTGTCACCACCCTGAGATCTTGAGCTAAGCCGAAATTAAGAGTCCGGCGCTTAAATGACCAAAGCACCCAGGTGCCCCTCTATAGCTTTTACTTGGAGCAAAGATGATGTCGTGTTCTAGAGCCATTTTTCTCTTACTGATTCATCCTGAATATAATAACTAATTTAGATTTAGACCTAATAATTAATGAGGAAAGCAATGAAACTGAGATTTTATGCTCTTTGTACAAATCCTCACTAAATAAAATTTGGGAAATTTGGTATTCTGAGGAGATTTATAAAATTTTCTACCCTTTGCTAGTTTAGCAACCTTGAGAAAGTTACTTAAACTCTCCAAGACTCTGTTATTGCATGATCAAGTGGAGATAATAATGTACATACTCACTGTCATGGGGTTGGAGGATCAGCATGGAGTCCAGCACAGAGCAAGCACTGATGGGTTGTTGCTATTACTATTATTATTTCTGTACTTTTATGTAAAGCCTCCCCTGCCTTGTTGGAAGTAGGCAGGAATAATAATAATTAATAAATAATATATAATAATACATGTATGCACTTATATTATAAACATAATAATAAAAAATAAATCACCATAAATAATAATCACAATGTATAGATTTCATGTGAATGTGTTTTTTGAAACATTGTTCTCTTTCTACTTTTTAGAAAATTCTTAAACACACAAAAATGAACCTTCATGTAGCCATCAGCTAGCTTATACAACCATCAACATTTTACCAATTTTGTGTTTTCACCCTCACCATTATTTTTCTAGAATATTTTAGAGCAGGGAAATTATGTCATTCTACCCATAAATACTTCAATAGACATTTCTAACTGTAGGATTGTTTTTAAAACATATTCACCACGCAAAGCTAAAAATAAATTCTTAAGATTATCTAATACCATATTTAAATTTCCATGTTATTTCAGAATTGTTGTTTCACAGTGGTTACCAGGGGCTGGGGGTGGAAGCAACAGGGAAGTGTCTGTCAAAGTCCATGAAGTTTCAGATACTCAGGATGGGTAAGTTCTTGATCTCATGTACAGCAAGATGGCAACAGTTAACAACACTGTACTGTGTACTTGAGATTTGCTAGGAGAGCAGATCTTTTTAAAAAAAAATTTCCCCAGGAGAGATCTTAAGTGTTCTTACCAAAAGAAGAAAAAGAAGAAGAAGAAGAAGAAGAAGAAGAAGAAGAAGAAGAAGACTACATGAGGCAAGAGAGATGTTGATTAGCTTGATTGTGGTGAACTCTTCGCGATATATTTTATAAGGGGTGTCTCCTTGTACACGTTAAATATATGCAATTTCTATGCATTTTTGTCAGTTATACCTCAATAAAGCTAGGGAAGAAAGAAATGTCATTTTCTAGCTGATTTGTTCAAATCAGGATCCAAATGAGGTGTACATATTGCCTGTTTGTTGTCTCTTAAGATTTTATAATTCAGTTTTTGTATGCCATTGATTTGTTAGAGAAACCAAGTTGTTTATCCTTTCTGATTTGGCCATTTGCTTTATTGTGGTAGTGTTTAATTTCTCTGTTCCCTGTATTTTTTATAATTTGTTTTCAAACCTTAGACACCTGATTAGATTCAGGTTAAATTTTTTTCTTTAGCCAAAAATACATCACAGGTGATGCTGTACACTTCCTAGTACATAGTGTCTGGATATCCCAAATTTAGTGGCGCTAAGGCTGGTCAGTAGACTCAGAGGTGTCAACCTGACCCTTCATTACAAAGTACCTTATCAATCTTACCTGATGATTTAGCCTCTGTTGATGATTATTGCTTACCTCTATTATTGCATAATAGTGAATTTTCTACTTTTATCATTTCTTCTTTATTAGCAGGAATTCTTCTATAAAGAAGAATTTCCCCCTCATTAATTATCTGATAACCCTGGAAAAACAATTTGTATATAAAAGACAAAATATGCTTGATTTGTCCTCTTTATAAATATTCAGAGTCATGAAATGGTACACTAAGAACCACTCAGTGACACTTTTGTTTAGATAAATTTATGGATTTTATGTATTTAGTGTGTTTAAATCCATTGCAGTTATTATTCTTTCTGATACTCACATTGTCTCATCTTAAGCCAAATGGGAGTCCCTTCAAGGTGGCCCCTACATTCTTTTGGCATGACTCTCCTTGATGTAAGATGAGCCTGGGACAGCTTTCTCTCTCTAAAATTTTTTATTTAAGGTCCAGTTAGTTAACATCCAGTGTAATATTAGCTTCAAGTGTACAACATAGTGATTCATCACTTCCACATATCATCCGGTGCTCATCACAAGTGTATGCCTTAATCCCCATCACCTATTTAACCCAACCCTTCACCCACCTTTTTTTCTGGTAACCATCAGTTCAAGACATCTTTCTTGATAACTTCTTAGATTTCATGTTCTGGATATCCAACCACTATTTCTCCATGGATGCTTGGTTCTTTTCAACAGAAAATGATATTTAGAGATCACAAACTGAGTACTAGGGTTGCTCATTACTATTGAGTCATCATTGTTTCTAGGTCTTTTGGCTGACAGAGCTTTTTTTAAGGAAAAAAATTAAAAGTTCACATTGATATTCCCAAATCAAATTTAAGATAACATGATTTTGGGGTGCCCGGCAAGCTTCGTGAATAGAGCATGAGACTCTTAATCTCAGAGTTTGTGAGTTCAAGCCCCACATTGAGTATAGAGATTACTTAAAAAGAAAAAAAATAACATGATTTTTACTTGATTTGTTTGATATTTATGTGTATTTTTCTTATGCTAAAAAGTTTAGCTCTGATGACATTACCATAATTATTTGTTTAAGCCTAAAATACACCAATAACAGTTTCAGAGTAGCAATATTAGTAAAATTACTGACTACAATTTATTTCTCCCCATTTCTTTGCCACAAAAGGTAACACACAAAAACACAAAAGCATTTTGATTTCTTCATTTAACATGTTTTGATGATCACTGCCTATTGTTATATAGAGCTCTCTCTTTTTTATAGCTGCACGTTACTCCGTTGTGTGGATGTTTATCTTTAATGTTTCTGACAACTTTACTTTATTCCTCATGTTATTGTCTGTTGAATGCTTGTAATAACCTACATATTCTAGATAGGTTATAATTAAACCATAATTCCTAATAATCTGGCTAACTTGAGTCAGAATGCAAACACTGGAAAATGTGTAAATTCCCAACTAAACATAGTAGTTTGAATACCCACTGAGAAAGGAAAAAGGACTCCAACAATGTAGGGTGGAAGACTGTAGCCTCAAATTGTCTATAATCTGTCATTTTACCGCTAGCTAAAAAATGGCTACAATTTGTTTTAACACAGATCCCCTGGAAATAGAGCCTGAAGCAAAAGGTAATATGCTAACACTTAATAATTTTGAGGGTGAGGAGTCATGTGCAATCCCAGGGAAGTAGAAGCGAGGGGAATGGGAAACAAAGCAGAGAAGGAAGGAGAGCAAGCGCATGGAGTATGTTCTGAGCTTGCCTCCTTTCCCCCACAGACATTGCTGGTATCATAGCAGTGGAAGTGCACTCCGCACAACTTCCTCATTTCTTACTTGTGTTACCCAGCCCTGGCAGGCTGGTGGCCAGGCATGAGGGTCTCTCCTTGTCAGTCACCTTTATGTGTGGGGGCTTTTGGTGACAGGGGAGGTAGCAGTAACAATGGTCACACTTCAACACAGCATAGTAGGCTTCTTCAGCCATGAAGTTGAGGTAGGTCCAGCCAATCAGGAGTTGTGTATAAACTGGGTCTGATTCACAATTCAAGATGAAATCCACTTGTGATGAGCACTGCATGTCATATGTAAGCGATAAATCACTAAATTCTACATCAGAAACCAATATAACACTACATGTTAACTAACTGGAATTTAAATAAAAATTTGGAGAAAAAAATGAAATCATCTGAATCTTCTGTCCTTTCTTGGGAATATTTGATAAAAAAAATTTGTTTTGGGCATAGAGCTAGAAAACATCTCAAGAAGTCACATAATACTTTTCCTTGACTTTAACCAGACAATAAATTATTTTATTTTGAAAATTCTGAAGGGTATTTCACAATTTCCCTGACTAGCCCATCTAGTATTTAAACTAGTGTTTTAAACCTTAAAAACATCAGGCTATTCTCTTTAAGCAACTTGTAACTTAGATGAATAACCTCCCAGCAAATAAAAATGCTAGCCATTTAAAAAATCTAAAACTTATGATAATTAGAGGGTGATAAAGAAAAACTGTCTCAGACCTGATCTGGGTTTTGTATGATACAATTCACAACTTCCTTTTAGGCAAAAGTCAGCATTTCTCATAAAATGTATTATAATCAAATTATGATAAATTCTAATAGAATTAAATATTCCAGGAAATTAACTTATTTCACTCTCCATAGATTGTTGGTCAAAAGTTTAATAGTTTTTAACCAAATAATTTTTTTTTGTATTAGTTAACTGGTCACTTTTTTTTTTTTTTACTAAATGTCTCTTTTTTTTATTTTATTTATTCATGGGAGACACAGAGACACAGAGAGGCAGAGACATAGGCAGAGGGAGAAGCAGGCTCCATGCAGGGAGCCCCACTTGGGACTCAATCCCAGGGCTCCAGGATCACACCCAGAGCCAACTGCTGAGCCACACAGGCATCCCTAAATGTCTCTAATTTAAATGAATCTTTAAATTGGCCTGTTTTACATCTCTTCTCTTATGGCAATTTCGAAATAAAACTTCAATACCTACTCATCATTAAATTCTCTGAAAGGTTTTTTTTAAAACTCTTGAGGTTCAGATATCAAATGTACATAAATATTGTTGTAGTAATAGACATGATTAAATTTTTCCCTTAATGATATCGATTGTACATGTTTGTGTATGTGTGTATCCGACATTCTGTCTCACTCTGATTAGTACATTATAGTGGCAATAATATTAGGAATGTATGAGAGAAAAGGTTCTGCTCAAAGACTACAAAGTAGCTCAAGCTAATTCCTTGACATGTCATGCTATCCCTACGGTAAACATCTATTGATGTGGCAGGAAGGAACGGGAGAGTGAGAGGAAGAGAGAAAGAAAAGATATTTCATGCAAACCCCTCTCTCACCATTGGGTAACATCATTACCTGTGTAGTAAAAACACAGGTGCTCACTACATCTTTTTTGAATCAAGGAACCAAGGACTATTGCTCTGGGACTGTTAGATACTGCACACTTGCTTGGAGGCAAAGAGATGAATATATCTTCCCGTTCTATGATTCTGGGGTTTCTTTGACTACTAAAAAGTTGGCTAGATTGCAAATGTAAAGTCTGAGAAGAAAAAAATGCTTTCAGATGAAAGGCAAGGAGAAAATACTGAACGGGTCCACTCCAGCGCCAGGGAAGCCTAATGAATATCATTATCATTGACATGGTTAGGCAGTGTGAACTCATAAAAGCCGTGTCTGGCAAGAGCACTACCCTGTGCCTGGAATAAGAACTTTGTGCCAACATCGATGCCATCCAATATGAGCTGTCCTGCTTCCAGTTGTGCACATAAGAATGCAGGCGGCCACCTCTCCGATGTAGTTTCTTGCACGGATCAGAAAAAACTGCTGAAGTCATGAGGCTGCTCTGCTCAGAGCCCTCATGTGAGTCATATGAAAGCTCCAGCGGTGCTGACCTCTGGCAGAGAGGGAGTGGAGGAGGACAAGAGAGGCAGAGGGGAGAGGTTCCAGCGCGGGTTTTCTCCTTGAACCTAGAAGATTATGGGTCAGGAGCTGTGTACAAGGACTGCCCGGCCTGGCTGCAGCTGCCACCGCTGCGGGGAGGGAGGCGATGCGCACAGCGGCCGGGGACGGTGCCGGAGCCTGGGCCGGCGGCGGAGGCTGCAATCCAGGTATTTGCATCACAGGAGAAGCATCTCCCTCTGCTGAGAAACTAAGGAGTTCAGAGACTCCCTTTCTGAAGCATGGTCAGATTTTTCTGCGGTAGGTCTAAACCCATAAAAGGAAAATCCTATTAAAATCACAGAGAATTTATGGCTGTTGTTATCAAATTTGGGGATGTTCTTGTAAACCAAAAGGGAAAAATAATCAGATGCTTTGGGCCGCACAAAACTCCTTAAAGTTGAGAAAATAATTATTCTCTTGTAATCTCTCAAGTACTATATTACAGAGCTGAGCCTCAGAAAGCAGGCTGCAGTATTGGTATGCTATGGATTCAAAATCTTGATGATTCCCCAAAAAAGATAAATTAAGAGGACATGAGAAAAAAAAAGGCTGAGCTAACAGAAAAATTGGAAACCATCCATCAAAGGATTTAAATTAACTGAAGTGTTTAAGACATATTTTTAAGTGAAGAAAGAATGTAGAGTTTCTACAGTTGATATCATTATGGTCTTTTTTAAGGATCTGGCTTTCAAGAAAGAACTTGCTTTTGGGGGGTGTAGGAGGCTTAGAAAAACATCTGAAGAGTGACAATCAGACAAATGAAGAAAAAAACGGTTTATGCTAGCCACTGAGTCTTGACTTTGCATAAATTTTATTCATGTACTTTCCTTTTTCTTTAGCTAACAGACCTAAAAGAAGCATCATGTTCCATGACTTCATTTCACCCCAAGGGACTTCAGGCTGTGCATGCCCGGAAGTGCAAGAGTAAAAGGCCACGGAGTAACAGTGATTCTTTTCAGGAAGAGGATCTGAGGCAGGGTTTTCAGTGGGTGAGTGAACAGCTGATGTGGATGAAGAAGAATTTAATATGTACTTGTCTGGGGATGTTGGCCCTTACTTCCAGGGCAGTTACTAAGAGGGCCTTCCCAGGTATACTCTGGCAATAATGTCTAATTTCTCTGGGGGATAAAAGTCACCTTAAAAAAGAAAAGTGTTCTTTCTCTCTCTCCCATCTCTCACCCCTCCCCAATCCCCTCAAGCAGAAGAGCCTCCCTTTTGGGGCAGCCTCATCTTACCTGAACTTGGAGAAACTGGGTGAAGGTTCTTATGCTACAGTTTACAAGGGGATTAGCAGGTGAGTGACTCATAGCTGGGAAAAACTCTGCAGATGAGGATCCAACCCCCTCTGATTTAAAATTATAGAGCCAGGTGACACACGGCAGAAGTTCAGGACCTGTGCAAGACACTATGGTCAACACAAAGAGACAAGATGATTTAAATAGCCTTGCAAGAAAAATAAATTTCTCTTGCCCTAATTAAAATCAGCCCCCTGAGATGTTTATCAGCTTTTCCTCTCCTTTATTGAATTCAAAGTATAATTTTTCTACAACTGACCCAAAGAACAAGCACCACTCTTCACAAATGCAATCTCTAAAGGGTTTTTCATATTTCTCTCTAAAACACAATGGCAGAAGGTTGTAATGGCAACCCTGAGTTTGCTCCTTCATTCCTTTTTTACCTTCCTGGAAGAAACCAAAGTTGGCTCCTACAATGTAGGATATATGCAAAAAATTATTAGTCCTGGGATGTGTACACTTGCAAAATATACAAGATGGCTGGAGGATAAAAATAATGCTAATGCAGAAGCCAGGTGCCCATTTTGGCTAACGAAATTTGCTAAACATATGTGAAAGATCCACAAACTTCATTGCTTTTTAGTCAAGGTGGGAAAGTCAGAGGTCTGATTTCTTTAATTTATGTTACTCCAGTGGAAAAAAATAATGTCTCAATAGTGTCTATTTCTTTTTTTTAGGATTTTATTTATTTTATTCATGAGAGACACACACAGAGAGGCAGAGACATAGGCAGAGGGAGAGAGACACAGGCCCTGAGAGGAGTCTGATAAGAGGCTTGGTCCCGGGACCCTGGGATCACAACCTGTGCTGAAGGCAGACACTCAACCACTGAGCCACCCAGGTGTCTCTCAGTAGTGTTTAAATGTTTATTTAAAAAATGTAATATAAATATTGCAAGGCTATGTATTATTTATACTAGCAATCATGTTATTATTTATACATGTTGAAACTATAAAGTATCATTTTAAATATATTGTTAATTGAATTCCATAGACTATCTTAGGAATTAAGAATATGAAATATTTCCTTCGAGGAACTCACCTGAGTAATAAGATAAAAAATACGTTGGAAATACATGTTTAAATGCATAGAGATATATGTACAAGTATATTCACTGCAGCAAAATTTATAATAGAAAAAGTAAAAACCTGGTCACTTCATTAATGGAGGACTGGCTAAATAATCAACATGCAGTGAAATAATGTGCAGCCAACTAAAACATAAGGTAGACATACAAATATGAAAGATGTCCAGTATTTTAAAAGATAAAAAGAAAGTTACAGAACAATATATACCCTATATTCTCACTTGGAGAAAAAACACCCCAATGTACCATTCATGTATAAATTTATACGTGCATAGAGGAGTCAGGAAAAATGCACAAGAGATTGTGAAAAGCCACTTCTAGTGGTTGAAAATGTGGTAGGGAAAGAGATTACTCAAACTTTTCACTTTATTCTTTACCATAAAGGCATTACATTTATCGTTTAAAAATATCATAGAGATAGGTGCCAAGTAAGTTCAACATCAGTTGCAAGTTTTTAAAGCTCTGAGCAAAATAGGGATAGAATAATAATTCCTCATTATGATGTAGAATATTTCAAATCAATAATCCACATACCTTTTTTGTTAAATACTAGAGATATCCTCATTAAGTTAGAGATAGGGTGAGAATGCTCATTATCTTTACTGTTAAAGATTATTGTAAATATTCTAGCCAATGCAATGACAAAAAAAAAAAAGACCAAATAACACTTCCATGGATTACAAAATTGTCTACCTGAAAAACCCAAGAGAATCACCTCAGAAACCAGTAGAAGCAGTAAGATAGAATGGTAAGGTGATCAGTTATAAAGCCAAAATACACTTATCAAAAGTTGTCTTATGTATTAGCAAGAACCATTCAATAGAAAATATAGTAAGGGAAGTTACTCTTACAATATCAACAATAAAATCATTAGTATCAAAAAACGAGCAAAGGTTTACTAAGGGACATAAAGATCTGAGAAAGAGCTAGACAGGCATTCATTCATTCTACTAATATTTATTAAGTACATAGTATGTGCCAGGCACTATCTCAGTCAATAAAGATTCATTGGAGAACAAAGAAGACAAAACCCTCTACTCTTACGGAATGTACATACTAGTCAGGATAAGGTAGGCAATAAACAAATTAATGATAGACTGAGTTTGTCAAAGAATGAAAAGTGCTTTGGAAAAGAATAGAACAGTGAAGTAGGATAGGTATGCCAGAGGGTGGTGGGTGGCTATTTTAAATAGTGGGATGAGAAGGGCACAGACTCTGATAAAGGTGAGGCATGAGCTGTGTGCATGAATAGTGGAAGAGAGCCTCATGCAGAGAGAATAGCAAGTAAATCCCTGAGGCAGAAATACGCAGGACATTGGAGGGAAGAGGAGAAAGAGATGAGGACAGGGGAGAGCTGCAAATGCAGTATCGGGTATATAAGATCTTGTGGATTATTCCAGAGACCATTATAAGCACAGACTATTTGGGTTAGAAAATCTATTAGTGAAAAGGTGTCAGTGATTATTTAATTTCAAGTTTTAATATATTATAAATATGTTCAAACGCTATAATAATTGAAACAGTGTGGTAAAAGAAAAGACAAATTAAAGAAGTATGATTTTTTTAAGTCCAAAACAATCACAAACCCAAGTATTAGTAAGATATAATATATAATCATGGTAACCATTCAGATCATCAGAGAGAGAAGATAGTCCAATAAACAAAGCTGGGATAATCATTAGCAACTTGGAAAAAGTAAATACATAATATGAATTCCTAGTAGATTAAAGAGCTAAATGAAAAAGAAAAGGTAAGAATTAGAAGAGTAAGTAAAGGAATTCTGTGTAACCTTTGGGCTGGAAAGATCCGTCTATACATAATACTGAAGTTGAAGTCAGAACCTTTAAAAGAAGATTAGAAGTATCCATGGTGTCTCTTCTACCCATGAATGTTCTAGGGAGTCCTAGTTCTAAGAGGCCTTAGTAGATGTTTCATTAAAACACTTGCCATTGTCAAACTGTTGCAGGGAACACTAAAACAAAATTTAAAAATGTGATTCTTTATTATAAGTGTTCTCAGCATCTTTAAAATGTTAATGTATAACATGACTGTTTAAGAAAAAAATTTAAAGTATAAAGCATTTTCTAAACATACTTGACCAAAAAACTGTTTTGGTGGGTGGGGAGAATTTCACAGAAGTATACTGCTCTTTGTGAAACATTTTGGAAAATATGGAACTTCATAAAAATTTTAAAGTTCAAAATTTTCAAGACATATTAAACTAGACCAAATAAATTGGTCAAAAGCATATGCAAAATATTTCAGTAATAAGCTAGGCAAATAGGCAAATCACAAAAGAATGGAAAAGACCAATAAACTTGAGAAAATTTGGGTCCACAATTAGTTGAAGAAATCAAAATTAAAATGTGATAATCCTTTTTTAGGCAAATTAAATAGGAAAAAAAATGAAGATAGATGTATGAACCCAAGAAACAAACCCCATATTTATGGGGGTATGTCAGAGGGATGCAGGAGCCAATTGAAAGGACTCCCAAAGGACAAAACTGGAAAACTTTGGTTTTTAACCCAAAGTGTAATATAAATATCTATGAATCTATGCTAATATAAATGAATGGCTCAGTAAATTAATACATGAGAGAGAAGAGACAAATTTCCTGTGCAGAATAATTTAAATAATTTATGTAAATAACCCACCCTGTAAGAGGTGGAGCATCAATCCCCACACCTGAAGTGTGGGCTACTCATAGTGACATTCTTCCGAAAGCACAATGGGAAGAGAGTGGAAGAAGAATAACTACAGTGAAGAAAACTGACAGACACTACCCCAGCTGGTGATTAAGGTCAAAAGTCATACATTCTGAGGATAGTATGTACCCTTAACATAATGTGATGAAAATGATTCTTTACCCTCTCAAAAACCATGACCTCAGTCTAATCAAAAGAAAAACATCAAAAAAAAAAAAAGAAAGAAAGAAAGAAAAGAGAAGAAAAAAAGAAAAACATCAGAAACATTCCAACAGAGAGGTATCCTACAAAATTCTTTACCACTACTCAAAACTGTCAAGGTCATCAAAAACAAGGAAAGTCTGAAAATCTGTCACAGCCAACAGAGGCTAAAGAGACATGACAACTGTATATGTGGTGTCTTCGATGGGATCCTGAAACAGAGAAAGGACATTAGGTCAAAACTAAAGAAATCCTGATAATCCTACTGTAACATATAAATGTATCAAAGCAACACATTGAATACCTTTAACCTACAAATGCTGTATGTCAATTCTTATTTTTTTTTTGGAATTTATTTATTTGAGAGAGTGAGAATGAGAAAAAGCAGGGGAAAGAGGCAGAGGGAGAGGGAGAAGCAGACTCCCCTCAGAGCAGGGAGCCTGACATGGGGCTCCATCCTAGGACCCTGGGATCATGACCTGAGCCGAAGGCAGATGCTAAACCTACTGAGCCACCTAGGCACCTTGCTGTATGCCAATTATATCTCAATTTCAAAAAAGACTAAGATAGATAAATTAACTGGTTTAATAAACTCATACATATCTACTGTGATATTTTTTTGTGATATTTATTTTAAAAGAGATAAAAAGAAAGCAGTTTGAAATCAAATGGGAAAACCATAACAAACTTATAAATGCTGTAGAAAAGAAAAAAAAGGAATTTATAACAGCAAATAAATTTTTAAAACTTAACAATCATCTATAATCCATCACTCTAGCACAGCAATTACACATGCACATTTCATCTTCTACTTGCACACAAATTATTTAAAGTCACAAACATGGTATGCTTGCTATTTTGTATTATATTGTTCATTTTATTATGAATATTTTCCACTTTCTACATGTCTCTTAACTTAAGCTGTGTCATGAATTCAAAGTATCCTATTGTACTGATGTACCACACATTTTCTTCTAATGTTCTAATTTCAGCTATTTCTATTTTGTTCTATTGTAACATAGTAGATAATATCTTACATGCATTCGGATTTTTAAAAATCATTATCAAATAAGCTTATTGGGAAAAAATTCCTGGGTCTGGTACTTTCATGGCTTTTCCTGTGTATCGTCATGTGGCACGGCCCCCAAATTTTACCAGTGTACAATGCAACCCACAATAAACAGTACAATTTTACTGCAAAGGCTAAAGAATTCTTAATAAACTCTAAGCTCTAGTTAATAATAATGTATCCATACTGGTTCATTAATTATAACAAATGTATCATACCAATATAGTAATAGTAGAAGAAACTGGATGAAGGGGGTATGTGAGAACTCTCTGTACCACGTTCTCAATTTTTCTATAAATCTAAAACTGTTCTAAAAAAGAAAACAAAAAGCCTGCCCAGTGTTGTCAAGAAAGTGCTGGAATGGCCACTCTCAGTTAGTGGTGTGATCACTCTGTGGCATAATTTGGGAACATGTGTTCAAAATAAAAACTTGGGCACAGCTTACTCTGACTTAGAAATTCCAACTCTACCCTAAGAAAAGAATAGGGGCTATTGATCTACAAACACGACTGTGACTGTATTTTTATAATGATCAAAACAAACCACTTAAAAGCATTTAAAAACACACTGTAGGGCAGCCCGGGTGGCTCAGCGGTTTAGCGCTGCCTTCAGCCCAGGGCCTGATCCTGGAGACCAGGGATCGAGTCCCCTGTCGGGCTCCCTGCATGGAGTCTGCTTCTCCCTCTGCCTGTGTCTCTGCCTCTCTGACTCTCTCTGTGTCTCTCATGAATGAATAAAATATTTTAAAAAATAAAAAAATAAATAAAAACACACTGTAGTATATTTATATGGTGAAATAGCATATTATTATTAAATATCACATAGTAGAAGAATGGATAAAAGAAAAATTGGATGGAGGAAAAGCAGGTTACTGCTAACATGATATAAATCCCACTGTATTAAAAATAATATATTTATACTTGCATTAAAATCTCAGTTCTCCAGAACTTCACTTTATATCAGTGAACAAAACAATGAATAAGGGGACAGCAGGAGGCGATTAAGAGAGAGAGGTAGTGGTGGGGCTGGGCATATCAGGGGGCACCTAAGAGATGGTTGTAAAAAATTTTTATTCAGAGTGAAATGTGAAGATAATGTGGGTTTTGAGCAGAGAAGTGATTTGTTCTGACTTTCCCTTAAAAAGGGTGCCCTGGGCTAGTCTGTTGAGAGTAGACAGTAGGGGTCTAGTAGATATACAAGCAGAGAAACTGTTAGGAGGTCACTACAATAATGCAGATGGAAAATAAGGATGGCTTAAAGCACACAAAGGGAAATGAAAAGAATAAAACACATCGAATATTATGAGGATGAATTTGGTAGGGGCAGGATTCTGTACTTTTCTGTATTCTCCAAAGTTTCTGTAATGAGCCTATATCACTTTGGTAAAAAGAAAAAAAAATTTTGGTATACATACATATGGCTTTTTAAACTGTGTATTTTGAGAAAATTGTGGATTCATATGCTGAAATATATTTGGAAGGAAAAGCTACTTTTGTTAAATTATCCTTAGTATAAACTGCTGCATGAATATCTCAACAAATGTATGACCTTCCCCCACACCCCACCCCGACTCTTCTAGGATAAATGGACAACTAGTAGCTCTAAAAGTCATCAGCATGAATGCAGAGGAAGGAGTCCCATTTACGGCTATTCGGGAAGGTAAGTGAGAACCAAGAGATCCGTTGTACAAGTCCTTGATTTGGTGATAAAAAAAAAAAATTCCATTGAGTCTATCCATCCATTCAGCATCTAGCTTTTGATATTTCTAGAAGTAATAGTATAACTGCAACTATATTCTTCATAATAGTTTTCAGAGTATATATATATACTATCATTTTATTATTTATTCCTGAGGAAATTAAGATTCAGAACTATTATATTAGTTGCCCAAGACTATGAACTCAATGAGTATTCCCTAAATACCCTCTGTGTGTTTGGTCCCATGCTAAAAAGTGCTAAGGCTATATCTATATAACCCCAGACAAATCCATATAAAAGAGAAAAAATGATATAACCACACAAATTCCCAGTAGGTAATTTACCTGAAAATCATAAATTGTTTAGATAGCATTTGAAAGACTCTTTGGGAAAGCATGATTTTTTTTTAATTTTTAAAGATTTTTATTTATTTATTTGAGAAAGAGAGAGAGCACAAGCAGGGGCAAAAGGCAGAGGGAAAAAAAAAAAAAAAGGCAGAGGGAGAAGCAGACTCCCCCCTGAGCAGAGAGCCTGATGCGGGCTTGATCCCAGGATCCTGGGATCACAACCTAAGCTGAAGGACAAATTCTTAAACAACTGAGCCACCCAGGTGCCCAAGGCATGAATTTTTTAGTGTTGTGCCTGTGTGTTCTCTGTATCCTGGGGCAGTATAGCAAGTGGGTAAGGAATCTGGTGTCCAATGGACTTGAGTTTGAACCCTAAATCTACCAATTACTATGGTGTGTCCGTGGGTAGATTATCTATTTTAGACCCCAGAAAGAGGACTGAATTTATTGCAGAAAGAGAATAATGGTACCTCTTTTTTTTGAGTTGTTATGAAAATATACATATAAAGCACTTACCACAGTTTCAGAGTTCAACAAATATTGACTATTATTATTCCATTCTTGTTCCTTTCCTTTAGTGATGTCTTGTTCACTATAATTAATAATTTATAATATAAAAATCAAGAAGGGAGCACCTGGGTGGCTCAGCTGGTTAAGCATCTGACTCTAGATTTAGGCTCTGGTCTTAATCTCAGGTTTGTTAGTTCAGGCCCCATGTTTAAAAAAAAACACAAAAATCAAGAAGGCAATATAATGAAAATAAATCATTAAAAATACAATTCATTAACCTTTCACATGAGCCATTTAAAATAATGATGATAGGATTGCTGTCCATTTTAGAAAAAAAACACAAAACAAAACAGAAATGACTCTTCTCTTTTATTTTCTCCCCTTTTAACTACTTTAGCTTCCCTTTTTAAGGGACACATACTATATGCACAGTATATTGCTGGGCCTTGTGAAGGATGAGAAGGAAAAGCCCTGATCTTGGCTCTGTATCATTTTCAGTTTTAACAGAGCAGATGATTCAAGTTACAAAGGTTATAATGGAGGTAAAAAAGAGAAAGAAAGAGAAAGAAAGAAAGAAAGAAAGAAAGAAGAAGAAAGAAAGAAAGAAAGAAAGAAAGAAAGAAAGAAAAAGAAAGAAGAGAAAAAAGAAAGATGTAAATTAAGGTGAGAAACAGTGCATCTCAGTGTGGCTAATGGAGTCAAATTTTGAACTGAGCTAGGAAGGATGGGTTATGCAAACAGGCATGGAAAAAGCAATTTAGAAAATGAGTTTAAAACGGAATTTGATACCATTTACAAAAGTCTTTCAGAGCCCCTGGGAAATATGTCATTTTGAATTTGAGTAGAGGGGCCAAATGGCTGTCAGGTTAGACGGGTATTCATCTTGGTAGGATCAGGTGCATTCTGGAGGAAAGCATGGTTTTAAGTGTTTAATATAATGGAAGCTGCATTTACTAATGTACTTATTAGTGGTCCCCATGAAAGTATGATCAGATTTAGAAAGAGATGTGTGGATAGGTTGAATAGTATTTCTGAACATAATAGAAATCCCCAGGTCACCAATATAATGGGAGAGTCTCTGGCCCAGCTTCACTGCATTTTCATGGCATTGCCTTTGTGCATTGAGTTTGCCTATTACTTCAGGCCTGCCTTTGCTTCAGATTTTGCCCACAGCCAAGTTTTTCAGGTTGACATTTGACTTAACAATGAAAAATTTTGCCAGTTTCGCTCACAGATGGTTCTCAGCATGGTTCAGAAAAGCTGGGTCTGTATTGTTCCGTGTGGTAGATGTTTCTTTTATTGCATATTTACTGAGGAATTGCCTCTCCATCACAGGTGTTTGCAATTACATTTAGTATTCAACTGTGGACTTTCTGGGTTTGTTTTATGGACTTACCTTACTGAACGCTTTGCTTGTATAATATTAAAAACCACAAGAGGATTTTTGACACATTGGAGGTTGTTAGGCATCCATTTTCCAACAATGAATGTTTCTTTTTCCAACATTGAAAAAGCTGGGAGCCCTTGTTAGAGAAGGCCTCTCTCCTGAAGAAGAGATGAGGCCTCATTTGAAAACTTTGGCACTGTCCCATTTTTCCTGTAAGAACTTTAAGGATGTGAGACCAGGGAGACAGGAGGTTAAATGAGAAGGGATGGAAGGCAAAATAAGAACAGCTGGAGTTCATTAGTTAAAATCCAGGGTCACTAGCTAAAAAGGCAACCGAAAGCCACATGCAGAAAAACTGAACAAGTAATGCAGATTTTTTTTTAAAAAAGCCTTGAAGCAGGAATTACTTTTCCTGAACAGTTTGGCTGTTCTGATGGGATATCAGCCAAAGATTTACTGAGTAGGATTTTACTACATGTATGGCCTCTCTCTGTATAAGTAGAATACATGTGGTGGTTCATTAATCTGGTCATTTGGAATGCTATTTGATCTTAACATGTAATATTATGAATTTAGCAAAAGTATGAACAACACTAAGGGAAACATATCTTAATACCCATGCCAGGTACTTTTCATGTGTTGCCTCTTTCAATCCTTTTAACAACCTTTAGAGATAGATATTATTATTACTCCAATGTACAATCATGATTCAAACCAAGTATCTGTAATTCAAAAATTTATACACTCCCTACAAGTGTATATTTGTATATTCTACAAATATTTATTGAGCACCTACTATGGCTAGGCATTCAGATAGCTGCTAGATACACAGTGGGCACATAATACAATGTTCCCTAGCCTCATTCCTTTACTAATTAAAGAGGTTAGCTGCCTTCATAACAACTTGAAAAAAATCTTCCACAAGTGGCTCTAGATTTATATTTTAACTGTTTATATTTACAACCAGGAGAAAATACTTTCATTTGAACAGGTGAATATTTTAAGCTTTTATATAAGTGCACATTCCCTAGTTTTATGAAACGGTGTATCATTACCTTATCTTAATAATGTGCATTATTTTAAATATCTTTCAAAAAATAGAAACTATGGGCAGCCCGGGTGGCTCAGCAGTTTAGTGCCGCCTTCCGCCCAGGGCATGATCCTGGAGACCCGGGATCGAGTCCCATGTTGGGTTCCCTGCATGGAGCCTGCTTCTCCCTCTGCCTGTGTCTCTGCCTTTCTCTCTCTCTCTCTCTCTCTCTGTGTGTGTGTGTCAAATAAATAAATAAATAAATAAATAAATAAATAAATAAATAAATAAAATCTTTAAAAAAAATAAAAATTAAAAAATAGAAATTTTGGTTCAAACCAAAGACTTTCAGCCCATTAGCAGCATTTGTCTAGGAACCAATGATATAAACTTTTATGCGACGAGGCACATGAGTAATCTTTTCTCCCCCTTTCCCCCATTATCTTTTTTTAAAACACTTTACATCAACTCTAGGAGATAAAGCATGTTATCTTTGTTGTGCAGGTGAAGGAATCTGAGCCTCAGAGAGGTTAAGTAACTTGTCTGAGGGCCTCAGAACTAGTAACCAGAATAGTTAGATATTAAAATCCATTCTATTCTAATCCTACTTTATTATGATAAATTTAGAAATCCGTAACTCAAGCTTTTCTCCTTTAGCAAAGTAAAAATAAAATCTGGTTTTTATGATACATTTTGTATAAATATTAGGTAAAATGCAGAAGAAATATTTTAGAGAAAATAAGACTGTATATTTGTCAATTCTGATTCTATCATGTACTTTATAGCACCAGTAACTGCAGCGTTTAAATTAGAAACAGTTTTAGCTGAGGATCTTTTAAGATCATTCTCTAATAGAAAACATTACAAAGTAATTATTCCCAGTCCATATATGAGAAAACTGAGCCAAAAATAGACTAAGGAAACTCCCCAAGGTCATACAATGAGGTAGAAAATACTGATAAGAACCGCTGACTTGCCTGTTACTGCAAATAGACTGCAGGAGTCCTGGTTGACAAGAAGTCCTCCATTGAATGCAATCAAATCACATCACAGACATAGCACATTTTCATATGCATAGTTACATTTTTATAAAACAAAATGATGTCAGGATGATGATATGTGATCAGATTACAATTGCAAAGAAATCAGGTAAGTAGTTATCTAACGTGTGTCTTAACATTTATTTAAATTTATCTAGATTTCTTTTCAGATAACTACTTAGCTAACATTTATCTTAACATTATCTAGATTTCTTTTCTTAGAACGAATAACTCGACTCACTTACTTGACTTGTGATGCCCAGGCCAGAAGGAATGTAATGTCTTTTTAATTCAACATCCAGTGGAGGTTGGGGAGGGAAATTGACTCCATTATTAACTCCTACATAAACTCAATTACAACAGTTTGGTCTTCATTAATTCACAAGCACTTATTGAGCACCACATGCCAGGCCTGTGCTAGCTGCTGGAGACAGGGACAATCCATGCCTTCCAAAGCTCACAACCAGCCATTCACTATGTGTAGCTATTCCCTAGGACTTTGAGAGCCAGCCTTGTTCTTCCTTGTCATTGTCGCCTTCTACATAAACTAAAGCAGTGCTTGCTTCGGCAGCACTTATACATAAACTAAAGCAGTACACTGAAGAGTAACATCAAAACATCACGACCCATTGCACTTGGAAAGCATCAATTTTCCTAAAACTTCACTAAGCCATAAATCCCAAACTTAACAAAGCCAAGAAACAAAATATTCTCACATCATTGCAAAATGAAAATAATTCTTAAAATTATTAAATATCTTACATACATGAGAATCAAATTAAATGCCATTTAATGTTCAACTAGTGGGTCATACTACTTTTGGACACTTAAAGAAAGAAATACTTTTTAAATTTTTAAAATGAGCTGAATAATGTTCAGTGGTGAGCTGATCTTTGGGATTATGCTTTGTTCTTCAGATTTTCTCTTTGACTTTCTGAGTGTTCTCATACCAAGTTAATATATGCAGAATTCCTACAACAATGCCTGGCATGTGATAAATGCTCGATGAGCTATCATCATCATCATCATCATCATCATCACCATGATCACCAAAGTATTTTGGAAGCACTCAAAGAAATTCCATTGTGATTCCACTTGTCTGGAGCTTTAAAGACCCCCCAATTTATCTGTGTGTCTTTTCTTTGAAGGAAAACAAAAATAGGTATACTTAGAATATGTGAATTATAAAAACAATAATTTTATGGGAATCAGAATGCTCTGATTTTAGGATCTTTCCCCTTCTCAGTCAGCTTTTGTATCCTTCAGTTTGTTAGTCTGCAGAACACACCATATCCTACCGTGAAGTTTATGGGTGGGCTTGAAATGAGAAGAAAGACCTTTTCATCTTGGGTTTGAGACCCATACATCTGAGGCTGAAAGCACTTTAAATCCCTTTGGTAGATGAACTCAACAATATACCAATACCACATGATAAATGTTTTAAACATCATCTACTTTTTCATGTAAATTGCCTAATTATTACTTACCAAAAGTCAAAGTTTCCATAAAAGTATTTCTGTAGTTCTGGGGTGTCAAAAAAGCAGTAGTAGACATGGCAATAACAACATTTATGTGATGAGGAAGACAACAAAAAGAAAGCCTCTTTCACAGAAACACACTATGCCTGCCAATTATAGGTGTACAGAAATGATATTGGGTGATAAGTGACACTAATTCAATAGTAAATATTTATTGAATGCTTATAATATACTAAACATTGTTTTATACACTAAAGGTATAGCAATAAGCAAAAAAAAGACGGAAATCCCTGCTTTCAGTAGTTTATGTTTTTAAGGGTGGAGATAGAAAATGAACAAATAAATATATAATATGTTAGGGGTAACAAGTGGTAAGTGCTATAGAGAAGAACAAAAGCAGGGCACAGGGCCAGAGGATCATTAGTGTAGGTCAGGGGTTGGGGGCTGCTATCTCACTGAGAAGGGCCATGGAAGCTCAGACTTTTTGTGTGTGGTTTGAGCAGAGACTTGAAAGGAGGAAACATGCAGGGAGTGCGATGAGGGTTCTAGTCAGAGAGAAGGACAAACGTAAGACTCAGGGAAGAAATGTATTTGGAAGTATCCAGAGAACAGCTAAGAGGCCAGTGTGCTAGAGCCAATCGAGCAAGGATAGGAGAATGAGTTGATGAGGACAGGGAGGTAATGAGGACTTGACAGGCCATTGTGAATACTTTGGGTCTTACTCTGAGTGAGATGAGAGACCACTGAGGAGTTTGGAACCAAGAGAGATTTCCATCTGAGGAGGATCGCCCTGCGCCACAGACTGCAGGGAAGGAGGGAGAAGGCAGGCAGAGACTAGCTAGAAGGTATTTGCGCTAATTCAGAGAAGATAAGATGATGGCTTGGCCCGGGATGGTAGCAGAGAGATGGCAAGAAGGGAGGGATTCTGGACATGTTCTGAATGTATTGCCAAACAGATGTGCTGAATTGGACAAGGGTGTGAGAAAAAGAATTGAGAGGAGTTTGAAGGGATTTCTGTAAAGAAATTGTGAATTGAAGATAAAACTAACACTATAAGTGAGCAATAGAGAAATGGTAAATCAGACACTTTTCCTACTCCTATAAGATAGAAATTATCAAGAAAACTATATAAAATATTTTATACCCACTGTTGTTAGCAGTGAGCCTCATCCTAAGTAGATATTGTTCCTTGAGCTTTTTAGCAAATGATAGTAGGAAGCCATCATGATTAAGAAAACATGCTACCATGATTTTAAAAGTAAGCGTCACAAGGGGCCCCTGGGTGGCTCAACAATTAAGCGTCTGACTCTTGCTTTTGACTCAGGTCATGACCTCAGGGTAGTGAGATTGAACCCCACTTTGGGTTATGCACTCAGCAGGGTGTCTGCTTAAGATTCTCTCCTTCTGCCCTTCCTGCCCCCCCCCACAACCCTACCACCACCGCCCCCCCCACCCCACCCCCACCCCGCACTCACTTTCTCTCTAAAATAAATAAATAGGGGGCAGCCCCGGTGGCGCAGCCGTTTAGCACCGCCTGCAGCCCAGGGTGTGATCCTGGAGACCATGGATTGAGTCCCACGTCAGGCTCTCTGTATGATGCCTGCTTCTCCCTCTGCCTGTGTCTCTGCCTCTCTCTGTCTCTATGAATGAATAAATAAAATCTTTAAAAATAATAATAAAATAATAAAATTAAAATAAATAAATAAATAAATAAATAAATAAATAAATAAATAAATAGGGACACTTGGGTGGCTCAGTCAGTTAAGCATCTGCCTTGGGCTCAGGTCGTGATCCCAGGTTCCTGGGATTAAGCCTCATCTCAGGCTCCCTGCTCAAAGGAGTCTGCTTCTCCCTCTTCCTCTGCCTGCTGCTCCCCCTGCTTATTCTTTCTCTCTCTCTGTGTGTCAAATAAATAAAATCTTTAAAATAAATAAATCTTTTAAAAGAAAAATAAGCATCATGAGTTTTAGTAATGTCAAATTTAAGTAAGAACAGAATTGTATTAAAATAAAATGAAAATATCTTAACAATATTCTTAGCAATTGCTGCTTTACTATGTCCTTTAAAATCTAGTTTTGGGGGATCCCTGGGTGGCGCAGTGGTTTAGCGCCTGCCTTTGGCCCAGGGCGCGATCCTGGAGACCCGGGGTCGAATCCCACGTCGGGCTCCCGGTGCATGGAGCCTGCTTCTCCCTCTGCCTATGTCTCTGCCTCTCTCTCTGTCTCTCTCTCTCTCTCTCTCTCTCTCTCTGTGACTATCATAAATTTAAAAAAAAATCTAGTTTTGGTATATGCTTTGAAATGCATGCATGAGTGTGTGTGTGTGTCTGTGTACAGAGAGAGAAAATGAACATAATTCATAAAAATATAGGGGCACCTGGGTGGCTCAGTGGTTGAGGGTCTGTCTTTGGCTCAGGTGGTGGTCTCGGGGTCCTAGGATGGAGTCCCGCATCGGGCTCCCACAGGGAGCCTGCTTCTCCCTCTGCCTATGTCTCTGCCTCTCTCATGAACAAATAAATAAAATCTTTTAAAAATAAACAAAATACAGTATTCTCAACTGATGGTCAGATTGTTATAAATATTGAATATTGTTATAAATATCGAAGGTACAGAAAACTCTAGCAGGAATATAACATAGACAAGATTTAAAGATATTAATCTGGGGGTGGGGTTTAGTGGAGCTCAAGGTAAAAGGGAGGGGCAAGAAGCTGATGGTTAGGGTATTAATTCTAGTTTGCAACCGTGTGATGCTTTACATTTTTCAAGGGTTCCACGAATAACATCTGATTCCATCCTGATGTCAACCCTGTGAAGTCAAGTCAGAAAAGGCATTATCTCGGGGCACCTGGGTGGCTCAGTGGTTAGGCTCTGCCTTTGGCTCAGGTCCTGATCCCGGGGTCCTGGGATGGAGTTCCACATTAGGCTCCTCCCTAAGAAGAAGGGTACTTCTCCCTCTACCTAGGTCTCTGCCTCTCTCTGTGTGTCTCTCATGAATAAATAAATAACATTTAAAAAAATTAAAAAAAAAAGAAAAGAAAAGGCATTATCTCTTTCAGAAGGAGTGAATTGAGACTGGGGTTGAGATACTCTCCTGAGCTCGGTCGGATAGAAAGTAACAGGGCAAGGATTCACATTAGGGCCTCTGGCTCCACAATCAGTTCTCTGTTAAGACATTCAATAAATATATTTGACAAATTAAGTGCTTGCTCCTGGCTGAGTGTTATACTAGGTGGTGCGGCGGCATCCAAAAGAGAGGGAAAGTCACTCCCTCTGTTCCCATGTAGCCTTCAGTCTGGGGCCAGGGACATTAAACAGATGCCTGTGAAACTGTTTACTACATTGACAAAGCAACATATTTATAAAAGTGAAATAATAAATTTAGCTCATAAGGATTCAGGGGGCAAAAAGTCAAGTGAGAGTATTAGTTATTAGAGCAAAGTGGAGTTAGCAGGTCTAATAGGGCTCTTGACGATTAGAGGTTCCCGGCTCAAATTGATGTTAAGTAAAGAAGGAAATTCGCTGGCTGATAGTTCTGATAACTATGGGCTAGCAGGGCGTAGATGATGTCACCAGGATTCCATGCCTCGCCATCCCCAACACTGTTTTCATGCACCTTAATTTTAGTCCCAGACATGCTCTCACCAGGTGTTGATAATCTGGCCAGAGCAGCCCCGGGTAAAACCCTACAAGCTCCTTTCTTTTCACCCTGGAAAGGAAAGCACTTCTTTCTGGATTGCACCAGTGAGATAGAATTTTGTGCCTGTCTCCTCACGGGTTACTAGAGCTAGAGAGTGCTGTGCTCTGACTGGCCAGGCCTGGGTGACACATTCTGCCTTGAGTAAGGGTGGGTGGGGTCAGCCCCACCAGAATAGCAGGGACTGAGTAAAGGGTTGGTTTCCCAGAGGAAAATCCCACTAGAAAGGAAAATGGTGATCAGGAAGGCAAAACAACAGAGGATCATTATAACAGGGGCAGATTCCTGAAAGAAGTAATTTGTTCCACAATTTGAGGGTAGGATTTGAGCTTGGTTTTAATCTTACGGAATTCTGAAAAAGAGTTGGTGTAAGAGATTCAGGACATGCAAGCACACCCTGCAGGGCATTGATTTGAGTGTTCATGCTTAACTTTTCCTTTCCCGTGAGTCTTAAGGACACTATTTATTCATGCAGGGCTGTCCTGAGCTGAGGCTCATCATCTCCTTATTATGCCTTTTCTGACTCCACCCATGTGAAGCTAGGAGGTCTTTGTATTCCTGAAGCCCCCAAAGATACCCTTTCAGATTCCTTCCCAGCCACTTAGTGGCCTTTTGTGGTGACTTCTCCTTTTTAAGGCTGCCTTTAGTGACCTAATAATAATCTGTTATTAAAGATGCAAAAGACAGTTCTCACACCTCACCACTCATACTCCCCTGGGCTCCCCAAGTTTGGTTCTGTCCTCTTTTCAAGTTTGCATTTTCTCCTTTCCACAGAGGTTTGCATTCTCCCTTTAAGAAATCCTCTCCACTCTCTATCATGTTTCAACAATTCTTCATCCCATACTCTTATCCCTGCCTTCCACTAATCGCATCCGTGGGCCCTGCTGACCCTCTGTGACACTTTGAATTTTAGAGAATGGTCACATGTTGCAAAGTCCGACTCTAGAAGGCAGACCACTCCATTTCCTGCTCCTGCAATGGCCTTTATCTCTCCAGGCCTCCTCTTCTGTAACTCTGAAGCAGAGATAAGATTCCCAGAGGGAAGCACTTGCAAAGTGCTCTGAGTGCTTTGATGAAATTGATTAGATAAATGGAAACATATTTTTTTTTGCAACTGCTCTAGCCAGTAAGAAAAATAAGTTATGTAAATGCGATGACTTGCCATTTGACAAATAATGAAGGTCCTTTGTAATTTTATTTATTTATTTATTTATTTTAAAGATTTTATTTATTCTTAAGAGACACAGAGAGAGAGAGAGAGAGAGAGAGAGAGAGAGAGAGAGAGGCAGAGACACAGGCAGAGGGAGAAGCAGGCTCTGTGTAGGGAGCCTGATGCGGAACTCGATCCTGGGACCCCAATATCACGCCCTGGGCCGAAGGCAGGTGCCAAACCGCTGAGCCACCCAGGGATCCCTTCTTTGTAATTTTAAGTATTATTTCACCAGTAATTTTAAGTTTTTCCCCAGCAATAAAAAAACAGAATGATCTGAAATTTTTAAAAAATAAATACTGCTTGATATCCTTAAAGCAGTACTTTCATTATCAATGATTGAATTAACATTTTGTTTAATTTTTCTAGCTTCTCTCTTGAAGGGTTTGAAACATGCCAATATCGTGCTCCTGCATGACATAATCCACACCAAAGAGACACTGACATTCGTTTTTGAATACATGGTGAGTTGCCCCAGCATTTTCTAAAGCATGAGGGAAAAGCCTGGTGCTTGTATAATGAATCTGTTAATATTTTATGGCATGATGAAACTTTTATTACAATGTGGAAAGTGTCATGGAAATTTTCATTATTATGATTACTAGAGCCTATTGTTCTTACACTCCTTCTTTAGTCCTGCTTCTTTACACACTGTATTTGCTGTCTTTTGTCCCCCTTACAGGCAATAATAAATAAGCACGTTGAGTTTGCCTCCTAAATAAAACTTTTGTAGTTATTTTTTTATCTATTTTTAATCACCATCTGAGCAGACCCCATTTTTTCATTGACAATAAAGACGTAAATCATAAGGCTTTTAAAAATTGTATACAAGTTTACTAAGTAATAACTCATTTTCATATTTTTGAAATGAAAAAAACATTCAGATATTAGCAGGATGAAATCCTAATGCAAAACCCTAATGAAATCCTATACTTGACTCGCCCTCAAGGAGGGTGAAATATGCCTGTATCAATGTGTTTAGTGGCAGTCATTTAAAAGAAGCATCTTTTTGTGATGAGAAACAAGCTTCCTTCTTAGAACAGCCATTTAGAAGGATGCACGGTGTTTGACCTCAGGAGTAGTGAGATCTCAGGAACCCCGGTTATGTACCTTTTCTACCTTATTCTCAAAAATCCTGAAGTTTGTAATACCTCTAATATCTGTGGTCCACTTTAGGACACTGTTGAAGTTCCACTAATGTCATTCTTTCCACCATTTTCTGTAGCACACAGACCTGGCCCAGTACATGTGTCAGCATCCAGGAGGGCTTCATCCTCACAATGTCAGGGTGAGTACTTCGAGGGTCAGGACTCCTGTCTGGCTTGCCCACAGCAGAATTTTGAAACACATCGTCATCACAAAGCAAAGTCCCATGATACTAAATAAGAAGATGCATATTGTTGATATTCCGGAGAAGTTTTTTTTTTTTAAGTTTCTCCCTGGGGCACCTGGGTATTTCTCAGGTTTTGATCTCACAGTTGTGGGGATCAAGTCCCTCGTCAGGCTCTGTGACCAGCAGGGAGTCTGCTTGAGATTCTCTCCCTCTGCCTCTGCCCCTCCAGCTGTTTGCAGTCTTCTCTTTCTCTCAAAATAAGTAAATAAAATCATGGGGGAAAAAAAGGTTCCCCTCAAGATATAGAGCAATGTGTAGCCATTTCCAGGCAGCCTAAACTTGTCAGCCATTGCCATCATGCAAACGTGTCTTCAGAAGTACAAACCAATTAAAAAAGAATTGCATTTAAAGGAAAGAAGTGAAGCTAAGCCATCGTAAAATAAATACATCCTTCATGGCAGACTATTGTGGTCTGTGATAAAGTTTGTGTTGTACTTATAGTTCCCCATCAGAATCAGCAAACAAACTACCTTTGTTAGGTCTAAATTAGTTACCTGTTCTATCAGATCCTGTTATAAATGGGACCAAGTTCCATTTCCCAGTCACAGGAATAGAAATAATAATAAACTCTTTAACTCGCTATAATTCTGTGTGTGCTATGGATGTTAGAAACCACTTGCATTTCGTACTTTTCATTCCCTATGGCTTTTACTAGCATTAATTAATTGATTGGTCCTTGATATAACCTATACAAAATTTCTATATGCTGTACTCATTCATTTAATTAACATTTATATTCTTTTATTCATTTATTCATTCAAGAATGATTGAATGCTTGGTATTATATTAAGTTCTGAGGTTTCAATAATGAATAAGTTGTGTTTTTTATTGTCAATAAGCTTAAAGTCCAGTAAGATATATGGTGTTTTTTTTTTTTTAAATTTATGATAGTCACACAGAGAGAGAGGCAGAGACACAGGCAGAGGGAGAAGCAGGCTCCATGCACCGAGAGCCCGACGTGGGACTCGATCCAGGGTCTCCAGGATCGCGCCAAACCGC
Source organism: Nyctereutes procyonoides (assembly GCF_905146905.1). Lineage (NCBI taxonomy): Eukaryota > Metazoa > Chordata > Mammalia > Carnivora > Canidae > Nyctereutes > Nyctereutes procyonoides. The sequence goes on from NW_026575132.1 coordinate 10,890,399, forward strand.
TGCGCCACCCAGGGATCCCGATATATGGTGTTAAATAGGTAGTAAGAAGCAAAGTGACCAGGGCTATGGCCATGTTAACTAGAAACACTAGGAGAACTCATAATAAGGGGACCTAATCCTGTCTTGGAAACAAAGAGGAAAAAAAGATTGAGGACAGGGGGTTGGGGAGAGTAAAAACATTTTAAAATAGCTAGTGGAGACGGGATAAAGATCTAACCAGGCAAACTAAGAAAGAATGTCTAGTAGTGTGTTAAGGACTCTTGGTGAAAATGAAAACCATTAAATTTTCTGCATGATCATGGGATTTCCTTTTTTTTTTTTCTTTATTTATTTATTTATTTATTTATTTATTTATTTATTTATTTACGATAGTCATACAGAGAGAGAGAGAGAGGCAGAGACACAGGTAGAGGGACAAGCAGGCTCCATGCACCGGGAGCCCGACGTGGGCCCTGGGCCAAAGGCAGGCGCCAAACCGCTGCGCCACCCAGGGATCCCGGGATTTCCTTTTTAATGGCAGCACTGAGCAATTCAGACAGAGGAATAAACAAAGTAGAAGTTGGATTGATTCAGAGTTGAGGAGATTGTCGAGAGAGGTTAAAGTCATGGTCAGGCTTCTAAACTGAGTCTAATCTGAAGCAAGGAGGTGAAGATAAGCAGGTTGCTGATAACTTAGGAGAAAGCAGAAGAGTCAAGGAACTAGGGCTATTGATTAAGTAGAAGAACACTCAGAGAAAGAATAACTGAGAACAAACACTTTCAGGCTTGAGTGACTCATACTGGGCACTGTGCCGAAGGCTTAGAGGGATAAAAAAACATAGAAGACAAAATTCCTACCTTCAAGGACCTTACAACCAAAAACAAGAGATAAGAAATATGAACCAATACTATTACAGGACATTTGTGAATAACACCAAGTGAGATGGGGGTACATAAGTCTGGAAAAAATAGATTGGCTAGGTGGCTGGGAGCCTTATTTTCTAAGATGTGGACTATATTTCTTAGACAGGAGGGCCATTAAAAGGGTTTGAGTTGAGAGGGAATAACATGATCTGAAGGAAATTTATGTAACTGTGGTCTGTGGGATGGATTAAAGAGTAGGGGGTTCCAGTTAGGAGTTTATTGATGTGGGCTAGCCCAGTGCTTCTCAAACTTCAACAAGCAGACAAATGACCTGGGCATCTGATTCAGAAAGTCTAGGATGAGGCCTCACCTTCTGGGTTTCTTCTTCTGGGTTGATTGACCAGAGTAATTATAGCTCTAGTAACAGAAATAGAAGAAGTTGATTTGGAGGGGAGGAGGAAGAGTCCTGTTTTAGACATGGTGAGCTGTTAGCTGAGATGGAAATCGAAAGGGAAATGAACAGTAGACAATCAGAGAGGTGATTAGTGCCCAGGAGGAAGATAGATGCTGGAAATACAGACTTGGGGGTAATTGGTACAGGATGTCTGTAGTTGAAGACAAGAGAGTAGATAACCAAAAGAGCAAATACACAAAGATAAAAGAACTGATTATAGAACTTTTGCCTGTAGGGGTTGAAAGAGGAACAGGACAAGAGACAAAAGGAAGCAGCTTTTCAGACTATAAAGGTTTCAGAAAAACTACACTCTCATGGGAAGGTCAAGGGAAGAGACAGTCTCAGGGACGGCGTGGTGGAGACTGTCTTGAAAACTACATTTGACTGCAGTCATACTTGACTACTTTGTGGATTTGCAAGGGATACACTAATAAATAGAGGGATTTATTAGGGGTATGTGGAAGTGCAAAGAAGTTTTCCAGTCAAAGTAAATGGAAATAGGGATGAGTTCCCCAGAGCAGAGACAGCAGTGAAAATGCTCACTCTGGCCCAGATGGCACTAGCCCAGTGAAATTACTTTGTTCCCAAGAGCCTCACTGTGTTGAAAACAGGACTAACCCCTGGGGTATGGGAAGCCTCTCTGGAAAGAATCACCCACAATCTGGCTTGATGTTGACTGAGAAAATGCCATTGGATTGTGTTCTGTTGTTGGTGAAGCGTTGGCAGTGTGAAAGGAGAACACAGGTTGCAAAGGATTCAGGAGTGAGTGGGTGGCGAGGTTAGTCGGGGCAGACTAGTTTTAAGAAGTGTGGTCATAAAATGCCATCCATTAATACTGTACTGCTTTACCATTTATGAATGTTTGTGGACATATATGTGGAGCCAGGCAGGAAAGGGACCGAAGATCAAGAAGGTGGGACGCGGGCATGACTAATTAGCGAGAGCAGTCTACACTCCAACATGAACCGCATTTTCAGGCTGGCCCACTAAGAAGCTCTGCCTCTGACTCAGCCAGCTGACTCTCCCTTTCCCTGTCATGTTTTCATTTTCTTTTCTTTGGTTTCTCAGAATGATGTAGAGGAGTTAGGCAGGTCTGAGTTTGAGTTTCGGCCCTGATGGTCTCTTGACATGTTTTTAAAGTTTCCTTGAGCCCAATTTTACTTATCTGTGAATCAAAGACAAGCATATCTCCCTCGAGGGTTACTTTGAGGATTATAAAAGGTGCTTGGCTTTTAATAAATGTTTCCCCTTCTTCCTTTCTGTCTCTGGCCCTCAGTTGTCTTGTGCTCCCTCCTTCCTTAGTATTTTCCTGTTGAAAAACATACCTGTAAGCACGTAATATAGCCTCTTATCTTTTTTCCCTGCAATTTTCGTGGGTTCTTTATATTGTCTTTTCCAGAAACATTTAAATTTATAGCTGATTAGAAGGTTTAAACATTGGTATAGGAATTTCATATTTTGGTAGCTTAGTGGTTTGATGAATGAATGGTAAAATGAAGAGTGTGTGTATGCAAAGCACCAAGAAGGGAGAACACTGGGAAAGCTCATAGAACTGGTGAAGTAGGAGTCTCAAGAAATCTTTAACATTCTTAAATGGCTTGTGAGCCCAATGTGGGACCTGCATGGAAATACATGGCCACAGCTGTGCCATGGTGGGCAACCCCCACCCTAACCCAGGCCCCTGCCCTGGTCAGACCATGCCTCCCTCAGCTTGGCTCCAATGTCTCCTAGTCATTGTTAGGCCAGTACAGGTCCCAGCATCTCTGCAGTTCCTAATTTCCAAGATGTGATGGAAAAAATGGGTTTATCTGCACAGCTCTGCATCGGCTAGGTGTCTGTGTCTCCAGGAATGCTGGGGCTGGGCTTTTCTTTTCTACACTGCCAGAGCTTGTTCTCAGTTGGCATGGGTCTTTGTAAACACTAATGTTGGTGTTTCAGTTTTCAATTGCCAGTGGCACTGGAAAAGAGCAAAAGACATTGGAATGCTAAATATTCTTTTTTTTCCTTCAGCTTCTACATTGGTGAGAACCTAGTAATGTCTTCAGTTTCTATGCCTTATAACCACACACAACATTTAAAATATTTGGGCCCAGAATATATTTTTCCTTCTTCTTTCTTTTATATACTCTTTATTCCTTATTCTCTTTTTCTTTTTTTGGTGTATTTTTTGGGGGGAGGGGGGAATCTCTCTTTCCTCTTAGTCAAATGGCTGTACTATAGTTTGTTTCCAACTTTGAACTTCAGGCTTTAAAAATAGGTTTAAAAAGATAATGGTTCCTTTATTTCCTAATACCATCTAAAGATATATTTCCCAGTCTGGTCTCCTTGTGTTATGTTTTGAAAAGGGTTTCATATCAGAGAGCCTGGAAAACTTAAGCAGTTGTAAACCTTAGAATATCATTTCCAGGTCAACTTTGATCTCATATGCCAAGTTCATTGGTGGGAAAAAAATTAAATCTTTCACATCTAAATCAATAACTAGTGTTCCAAAGGAAACTTCAAAGTTTCCCTTTAGATTTTTAAGGAAGGGTAATTCCTCCAGTATCAAAGAAAGGAGATGTCAGGAAAAGGCAGATTCCCTTTGTTTTTAGGACATGGTCTACTTATTTGACTTTTCTTGTCTTTTTTTTCCCCTTCTCTGAATGTAAAATCTTTTTTTTTTTTGGACTCTGAAGAGACACTTTTACTATATTCTTTCAGGTGACTGTTTTTGATTTAGAGGATAAATCAACACATAGTGGCTCAAATCTGCTTAGATAAGGTGTTCATTCCTTCCAGCTTTTCATGTTTCAACTTTTGCGGGGCCTGGCGTACATCCACCACCAACACGTTCTTCACAGGGACCTGAAACCTCAGAACTTACTCATCAGTCACCTGGGAGAGCTCAAACTGGCTGATTTTGGTAAGTCTCCCCTCGAGTCTCCTTCTGGGCTCTGAACAATGATGCTTTTGTGTGCACATGTTTAAAGCATTGACTAGGCCCGGTCTTTGAAAAGTGGAGGCCCGTGGAACATGATGCTTTCTGAGGATGTCAAACTACCATATAGGAAGTGTTGGGCAAGAAACAGGGCAAGATTGGGAGCTTCCTAGAATTCCATCAAGCCCCAGTCTAATCAGACCCGAAAACTTGGGCATCTCCACTGCCCCACTGCCAATCTTTATAGAGACGTGTATAGAGTGAACTCTACCTAGTAGGTTTTCCTATATCTGAGTGGATATAAAAATTTTATCAGAATAGATCCAGGATAAAGAGGTAAACCCCACATTATAGAATGGACTCCTGCTGGAACAGAGGCTCCATGGCACTTGTTCCTGCTCACCTATCAACAGAGCTGTCAACGCAGGAGTACCTGAGGTTTTTATTCCCATCAAAGTGATGCAGATTTCCCTGGGGTATCACTGTATCTTTCCATATTAGCACTTATTACAGTTTATAATTATATACACACATATGTTGTGTGGTGATTTTGTCTCTTCCATTAGACTATAAGAATTATGAAGGCAGCCTGAGTCCATTTTGCTTATCAGTGTAAGCAAGTTTTTAACCATAAAAAAAAAAGTTTTTAACCATAAAAACACCACAGTAGATGCTCAGTTAATATTTGTTGAAAAGCTGGAGCTGGGGTACCACTCTTATCTGTTGGCCAGTTATCAATCAAATGGCTGCACTATAGCTGCAGTACTTTCTTCTGAAAGTACAGTAGCTTTCATCTGGATAAGTAAGCATTCAACAGATATTCATTTGTCAATTTGCCACAACAGAGAACTCATCTACTGAGGGTTTTTCCCCAGTTCTAGATCATGTGATTCTGTGAGATTAGGTAGTTGACAGAAGTACCGACAGGGGCTCCTGGGTGGCTCAGTCAGCTGAGTGTTCAACTCTTGATTTCAGCTCAGGTCATGATCTCAGGGTCTTGAGATCAAGCCCCATGTTGGGCTCCATGCCTAGCATAGAGCCCACTTAAGATTCTCTTTCTTCCTCTCCCTCTGCCCCTCCCCTCCTCTAAAAAAAAAAAAAGTACTCTTATATTGCAGAACATGAGAGCAATGTGTCCAAGGTCCTACCAAACTAATTAATTTGGATTAGCAGTCCCTACCCTGTGTTTTATTAAACTGGGGATTCCTGGTCTGCAAAAATGGAGGGCGACCATATTAGTTGTACATTGAGTCCTATTGCTATTACAGAAACCCTAAATTATAGAGGTCGTAAACATGTTAGAAGCTTAACTTTGTCTCATATAACAGGCTGACCTAAGTAGTCGGAGCTTGTAGGGTGGCCCCGTGGCGTCCTGACCCATGTCCCTCCGTCATGGGGCCCCCGCCAACCTTAGGGTTTTGCCCCAACTACATGTTTAAAGACGGCTGTCACCTCCTTCTCATTATAGCCTAGAGGAAAAGGAAAAGGGCTTAAAGAAGGCTTAATCCCCCCAAAAGGGCATGATCTGGAAGTTCGCACATCGGTTCTGTTTTTATCATATAGGGAAGAATTTACTCACCTCCCTATACTTAGCTGCCAGGAGGCCACATCTAGCTGCAAAATAGACCCAAACTTGAGAAATTCACTTGACAAGGAGGTTCACAAGGGTCAAGAGAGTTGAGTAGCTCTATTAAAAGCCACCAAAATTTGTGTCTTATTTTTTAAATGTTTCTTATTCTGCTAGTTACTGACTCTGTGGTAGCAAGCATCTCTTCCTGGCTCTGCGGGATGTCCTAGGACAGTGAGTTCTGTGTTTTTCCTCCTCGGTCAGGTCTTGCCCGGGCAAAGTCCATTCCCAGTCAGACGTACTCTTCAGAAGTTGTGACCCTCTGGTACCGGCCTCCGGATGCCTTGCTGGGAGCCACTGAATATTCCTCTGAACTGGACATATGGTAAGAGCCAGGGCCAAGAAAAGGAAGAAAATGTGGGTCATTTTACCCATGCAGATTCCTTTATCATCTGTCTTGCATTTTAAATAATAGTGCTAATAATGACAATCACATTTATATACAGAAACATAAAGTGCTTTCTTTCAAATACACATCTCATTTGACTTTTGCAATCATTCTGCGAGTTTTTATGGTTAAAAAAACTGAGACTCAGAGTTCTGGCCAAAGGCATATTCTGAATCTGATATTCTTTCTACCATGCCTCTCCTTCTGGTTCTCCATTCCTTTGTCTTTCCCCCTTGTCCTCAGAGAAACACACACACATCTCCCCAACCACAGATACACACACACACATACACACTTCTACACACTAATGCTCACTTGCATGCCCAAGCACAGTTCAGAGCTTAGGGAAAAAGGCACACAGACCACAATTCAGTAAACCCGATTTTTGCACCAATTCTGTTTCTAATTAATTACTCTGGATTATGCTATCTTGAAAAGTATGTATCCTTTATGTGTCTGTGTTTCTCCATTTTTAAAATGAGGGAAATAAACTCTCTCCATTAGGGATTAAAGGGCTATAGTGTAAGTATAAGAATCAGACAGGTGTTTCCAAGTAGAACCACATCATTGGGGAAGCTCTTGGATTAATAGAGTGCAATAGTGAGTGAGTGTGGGATCACTCATCATCCTAGAGAAGCGATGATATGTTACATTATTTCTGGAAATGTTCCAGTTATCTGGGGCCACAGTTAAATTTGTGTGACTTTGCAATCAGAGCCAACCCCTCAAAGGTAACAAAATATATGGACTTCCTTCAGTTCCTTAGAAGGTCTTATATAAACAAAAGGTCTTGTTTTTCTTTAAAAAAATCAATAATAGATATTTAAAAAATTAAGTAGTATTCTAAAAGGCTAAACTAAGCTTTTGGATTTCCCAAAGAATTGAGAAACATTGCAGAAATATTCCTCCAGTGAATCTGGAGTCACTGATTTCCTAATACCCAGTACCATTTCTAGAAATATCACCAGCTAGTCAAAATCCTCCTGAAACTGTCAGCTCTCACTACTCTACGCTGTCACTTCAAAGGCCCTGCGGCAGGCTCTGGTTTTCTCAGCACTTAATGATTACTTCCTAGTTATGCTTACAGGCTGAATGAAACTTCTACTCATCACTTTTAAACTTTGTTTTATTATGGAACATTTAAAACATTCAAAAAATAGGGATCCCTGGGTGGTGCAGCGGTTTGGCGCCTGCCTTTGGCCCAGGGCGTGATCCTGGAGACCCGGGATCGAGTCCCGCGTTGGGCTCCCGGTGCATGGAGCCTGCTTCTCCCTCTGCCTGTGTCTCTGCCTCTCTCTCTCTCTCTCTCTCTCTCTCTGTCATAAATGAATAGAAATCAAAACAAATTTAAAAAAACATTCAAAAAATATATACCATATAGGGGCGCCTGGGTGGCTCAGTCGGTTAGGTGTCTGACTCTTGATCTCAGCTCAGGGATTGATCTCACAGTCATGAGTTCTAACCCCACACTGGGCTCCACATTGAGTATGGAGCCTACTTAAAAGCAAAACAAAACAAAACGCACACATGAAAAAAAAATGTACCATATATATATACATCAGTAATTCTCAACCAAGGTCAATTTTGCTCCCCAGGGATATTTGGCAATGTCTGAAGCTATTTTTTATTGTCACAGCTGAACACACAGCTGGGTGTGCTACTGGCATCTAGTGGGTAGAGGCTTGGGATGCTCCTATGATGCACAGGACAGCTCCCCAGAACAAAGATTTATCCAGCCCCAAATGTCAACAGTGTTAAGATTGAGAAACCTGATGTAGATTAAGAAGCATAATAAAATGGACTTCATGGGCCTACTACCTAGTGTAACAACTAGAACACACCGTCACATTTATATGTGCCCTTCTCCCATCAACCTACCCCTCCACCAGACGGGCTTCTTACCTGAATTTTTTTCTTATTGTCATTCTCTTACCTCTTTTAAAAATAATTAAAAATAATTATTTTACATTTTTATGTGTTCTAAAGATACTGTTTTGTTTTACGTGCTTTTGAGTTTTTGTAAAAATGGTATTATATTGTTTTTAGCCTGCTGTGCCTTGCTTTTTTCTACTCAAGATGTTTCTAAGATCATTCATGTTGATCTATATAGCTATGCTTTATTTCCTTTGATGGACATTTCAAATGTTTAGTTTGGTTTTTTGTTTTGTTTGCCTTTGCTGTTATGAATATACTTGGTACTTATATTTAAGGATTTTTTTAGAGTACTCAGTGGATTTGCAGTGTCACAGGGTATATGAATGTTCAATGCCTTGAAATAGTGCTGAGTTACTTTCCTCAGTAGTTTTAGCAGTTTATACACCAGCCCTGCATTACAGCCCCTTATCTACATCTGCACCGACTTTATAATCAAGTGGGTAGAATGGTTTCATGTTGTGATCTAAATGTGCATTTTTCTAATTACCAGTGAGATTGGACATCTTTTCATGGATTATTAGCCATTTGTGTTTCTCTTCTATGAATACCTTCTTGTGTCTTTTGCTTATTTCCTTTTGTCTCTGTCTCCCTCTGCACTCCCTCCCTTTCTTTCCTTCTTTCTTTCTCTTTCTTTCTTTCTTTCTTCTTTCTTTCTTTCTTTCTTTCTTTCTTTCTTTCTTTCTTTTTCTTTCTTTCTTGGTTTATATGCGTTCTTCTATTCTGAATACTAACCTTTTATCAGGTTTCTTTTTAAGATTTTATTTATTTATCCATGAGAGACAGAGAGAGAGAGAGGCAGAGACACAGGCAGAGGGAGAAGCAGGGTCCCCTCAGGGATTTCCCCTAACATGGAACTCAATCCCAGGACCCTGGGATCATGACCTGAGCCAAAGACAGATGCTCAACTACTGAGCCACCCAGGTGCCCCAACCTTTTATCAGTTATATGTGTTGCAAGAAGCCTCCCCAGTTCATGGCTTATGCTTTCATATCTTTATGTTGTCTTTTTGAACAAAATAATAATAATAATTTTATTATTGTTGATCTTATCAATCTTTTCATTTAGGGTTAGCCCTTTTGTTTCTTGTTTAAAAAATTCTTCCCTCCTTGAGGTCAGAATGATATTTTCCAATACATTCTTTTAAAAGTTGTAAAGTTTGTCCTTTCATTTTAAAACTTTAATATACTGGAAATTGATTTTTGTCTGTGCCAGCCAATTGTCTCACCCAATTTCTTCAGTGATCTGTCATACCAAATCTCTCATATATCAAATTTCCAGAAATGCAGAGGTCTGTGTCTGGGCTCTCTTCTGTTCTGCTGGGGTCAGTTTCTCTGTCCTTGAACCATTGTCCCACAATATTAATTTCTACAGCTTTATAATAATGTTTGATAGCTAGTAGCACAAGTGTCCCCACCTATTTCGTCTCCTTCCTCAGGAGTGCCTTGGCTATTTTTCCCCTTTGATTCTTCATATTCATTTTATTTTTTTAAGATTTTATTTTTGTGTAATCTCTACACCATTGTGGGACTCAAACTCACAACCTTGAGATCAATGGTTGCATGCTCTACCAACTGAGCCTGCCAGGTGCCCCATGATTTTTCATATATTTTTTAGATTCATTGTTTCAAATTTCATGAAATATCCTCATGGGATTTTCATTAGAATTGCACTGGAATTGTAGAACTCTCTGAGTATAACTAACACCTTTGTAATACTGTTTTCCAATTTCTAAATGTGGTGTATCTCTTCATCTATTTGGTTTGTCTTTAATGCCTTTTTGTAGTTTATAATTTTCAAAGCTCTTACATATCTAGATCAAAGGTCCTTGTTAGCCTATTTCTATTGTTTATTGTTTCTTTTGGTTCTTGCATATGGTATCTCTTTTTCCATGCGTGTTTGGTTATTTTTGATAGTGATATGCTAATTTACCTTGAAATTTCATTTGTGTGTGTGTTTTTTTAAGATTTATTTATTTATTTATAATAGACATAGAGAGAGAGACAGAGACACAGGAGGAGGGAGAAGCAGGCTCCATTACGGGAGCCTGACATGGGACTTGATCCCGGGACTCCAGGATTGCGCCCTGGGCCAAAGGCAGGCGCTAAACTGCTGAGCCACCCAGGCTGAAATCCCTGAAATTTCATTTGTGATATTTTTTTGAAGTCTTGAATGAGGTGGGCTCCCTCAAGGAAGATTTGCATTTGGTTCTGCTAGGTGCATTATTTCTGAAGAAATTAAGTTTTGTATCTTATATAAGTGTTGGTCTGCCACTCAGATCTTGATTTCCTGGTACCATTCCCCACTAAAAAGAACTCAGACATTTTGGAGAAATGGCCAAGTTTAAGGATAGGGCAGGGAAAGTATAAGATGAGCCAGGACATTTTTTTTTTTTTATAAAGTGGTCACAAAATGACAGGAATAGACCAAAAGGGAAGCAACTTGAAGAAATGCCAACTGGTCAAAGATGTACAACTTGAGTACAATCTGATTTACAATCAAAGCAAATAATGTATATAATGGATTATAACCCAATGCATAAAATAAGAATGTCTAAGTCAATACTAAGGTTAGCCAGCTAGCTGGATAAGCAAGGAAGCACGTCCTTGCAGTAGCATGCCAGCTAATAACTAGAGAAGAAATGTGGACTTAGAAAACCACTATTATGCAATATATTTGTGATTGGTTCAAGCAAGAATCGACAGTGCCCAATTAGAGCACAAACTTGATGAGGAATAAAAAATTTACATAGTCTCAAAGTACCTCACCACAAATTACTTATCAATTACAAAGGAAAAAAATAGTAACTTTTCAGTAGAGAAACTTGGCAGACACCACCTTCACCAAATGATTAGAGTTCATATTATCAATAATGTCACTGACTGACACGGGGTGTCTCCTAATATAAGGCACTGAGAAGGGTACAGCATCACCTATGTGATTTCCCTATAAAAAAATCAAACATCAGATAAAGTAACTCTGTTTGAGGGACCTTCTGCCACATAACTAGCCTGTCCTCTTTTAAAGGTTTATAGGGAGAGGAAAATGTCCCTCTATCCTCTTAGAGTCTGTGGATGAGCCTATAAACTGACAACACATTATTGGGAGAAAAGCATATAAATTTTATTTGATGTTAAAAGTTTTATATGACATAGGGGAAGGGGCTTTATAGAAGGAAAAGAAAACACCCAAAGAAGCAGTTAGTCTTGGAGGCTTTTATACCATTCTGACAAAGGATGGTAAATTTGTAGGTAAGTGATAACACAAAAGAAAGGGGTTTCTGGACTCTTTAGGGGCAGTAAATTGTGGGACGGATGGCCTCACAAGGAGAATTCATGCCCTACTTTCAGGCAGATAGAGAGAAGAAGAAATCTCATTATATGTTTGCTTTTTCTCAATTGCCTTCAGCTCAAAATAATTTTTATCCCAGAGTGGCATATTGTGGGGTGGCATAGTTTGATCCCCTACTGGGTTAAGGTTTTGAAAGGCAAAGATAGACTGAGGAATTGTTCCAGAATAAAGAAACTAAAGAGACTTGCAAATAAACGCAACCCATAGTCCTAGATTGGATCCTGGGGCAAATGGAACTAAGTTGGACAAAAGGTGAAATTTAAATATGGACTATGGATTAGATAGTAGTGTTGGATAAATGTTAAATTTCTTGATTTTGATTAATTGCACTATTATGTAAAATAATGTTTTTGCTCTTAGAAAATAATGAAGTACTTAGGGGTGAAGAATTACCATCTGCAACTTACTCTCTACTGCCTCAGAAAAAACAGAAAAAAATAAAAGTGGCAAAACGTTGGCAATTGTGAATCTGTTTGAAGAGAGTTCTTTCTACTATTCTTGCAACTCTTCTTTAAGTTTGAAATCTTCAAAATTAAGTCATCACCAAAATTGAGAAAAAGCTGGTGTTTCACCAAAGATAGCATAAGAAGCACTGCCCTAGTATGTGATCAGTGTTTGCAAATATTTCACATGTGTTTGAGAAGAATACAGATTCCTGAATTGTTGGGTACAGGTTTTACATACGTTCAAAAATTCAAGGTTAATTGTGTCGTCCAAATCTTCATATTATTTTTGTCTGTTTATCAATCAAAGGTGTGTTGAAATTGTTCACGACATTGTTGATTTGTCATAATTCCATTCATTTTTGCTTTATGTACTTTACAGCTATTTTCATTAAGTGCAAATAAATTTAAAACTGTTCATTATTACTTTGTGCACGTTAGATCTTACTTTTGGAATAATTTTCCTTTCTTTTAGGGTAAATCTCTTAGAATATTCTTTAGTATCAATGGCAAATTCTGTTTTTGTGTCTTAAGATAAACTCTCATTGTTGAAAGGTAGGCTTGCTGGGGATGTAATTCAAGATTGATGCTTATTTTTTCTTAGAACTTTGAAGATATCATCCCCCTGATTATCTTCCATTGATGCTATTGTGAAGTTTGCATTTAGCCTAATGGTTGAAAAGTTAGCTTTTAGCCTTGTCTTATAAGTGCAGGTGATCTCTCATTTTATCTAGATGTTTTAAAGAATTTTTTTGCCTTTAATATTGTAGAGTTTTCACTTTAAGGTGTCTGGTGCGGGTTTCTTTTCTCTCACCTTGCTGAGTATATATTGTGCTTCTCCCTGTTATGAATTGTTTCTTTAGTTGGTCATTTCATCTTTGAATGTGGCCTCTATTCCCATCTCTCTTTCTGGAGCTCTAAGGAAAGACTATTAGACCATGTCTTTCTGTTATCCACAGCTCTTACCTCTCTTTCATATTTCCTGTCTCCTTAACGTTCTGTGCTGCATTCTGGAGAATTTCTTCGGCTCACCTACCAGTTCTTTATGTCTATCCTAAGCTATGTATCCCTTACATATACAAAATACACAAAAATGTATGTTATTTCATTGGTAAATGTTTCATGAATTTAATCAGAAATGATAACACAGAGTAGAAATTCAATTGTGAGTTAAAATCATTGTCATTACTCTTATCTGTTCTTATTTGTTCTTTTTACTATTATTGTTTTGTAAAATTCAAAAAGTAATGTAAAAATAGAGCAATAGGCATCTTTCATTGAGTTTACTATTATTCGTTCTCTCTCTACATAATTATTAGCTCTTGAGTATTTACATTGCGATTGCTCTCCCCCATTTTTTTTTTCTTTTCAGGGTGGTAAAAGAGGAAGGAAGTAGGGAGATTTCCAAAGGAAAAGGGAAAAATCCGATTGTGCTAGGCCACAAAACCCCATAGGGTACAAACTGGGTGCATTTTTAAAATCTATTTATTTATTTATCTATCTATTTATTGGAGTAGAGAGGCAGCGGGAGAAGGAGAGAGAGAATCTTAAGCAGATTCCACACCCAGCATGGAACCCAAAGCTGGGCTCAATCTCACGACCCTGAAATCATGACCTGAGCTAAAATCAAGAGTCAGTTGCTTAACCAACTGAACCACCAAGGTGCCTGAAACTGAGTGCATTTTAGGAGGCAGATGACCACGGGTGAGCATTAAAGCCTTTGTCTTAAAGAAACTAATGATACCATAGAGTGCCAGAGCCTCTCATTCACAGTGAGCCCTGATGGCTTCCGTGTCAATGGGGGCCCAGAGTAAACAGATTATGGAAAATGCGCAAGTAGGATGTATTGGTTATTCCCAGCACTTAAAATCAATGCTCTTGGGATGCCTGGGTGGCTCAGCAGTTGAGCATCTGTCTTGGGATCAGGTCGTGATCCCAGGGTCCGGGAATTGAGTCCCACATAAGGCTCCCCAGTGGGGATCCTGCTTCTCCCTCTGCCTATGTCTCTGCCTCTCTCTCTCTCTCTGTGTGTGTGAGTCTCATGAATAAATAAATAAAATATTAAAAAAAAAAACCAACACTCTCTCATCTCCCATCATCATGTTTTCCTTCCTTCTGCCACCTTTTAGACCTTAAAAGATTCTATTAGAAACTTCAGTGAGAATGTTTTAGGATAATTATACCATTTTGTTTTTGTTTTTACTTTTTTTGTATTATGCCAAAATACATAAAGTTCACCATTTTAACCATTTTATTAAGATGTATTCATTTGTTTTTGAGAGAGAAAGAATATGAGTGAGGGGAGTGGGAGAGGGAAACAACCCTCAAGCAGACTCCCCACTGACCATAGAGTTTGATGCTGACCCTGAAATAATGACCTGAGCCAAAATTAAGAGTCAGAAGTTTAATAGACTGAGCCACCCAGGCACCTCCATTTTAAATGCTACATTTTAAAATGTAGCACTTAGTATATTCACATTATAGTGTAATCATCACCATTATCCATCTCCAAAACTTCTCATCATCTCAAGCTAAAACTCTATACCCAGTAAACAAAGACTCCCTATTATTCCTTTCCCCCCAGCCCCTGTGAACCACTAGTCTACTTTCTGTCTATGTGAATCTAACTCTACTAAGTACTTCATATAAGTGCAATCATACAATATTTTCTTCCTGTGTCTGGTTTATTTCACTTAGCATAATGCTTTCAAGGTTCATCCATGTCAGGGCACACTGGATTTTAAAGAAGGATTTATTTTGGCACACAAAGTATACTATTCAAAACTGACTTGAGGCAGCTGCTGGTTTTAAGACTATGAAAAGTTGTGCCTGCCTGAGATATTGCAGATTTCCTGCTGCAAACTTCCAAATATAAAGAGTGGCTCAAGGAAAAGCAAATGGGAATGTCATGTCACTGTCATACATTGTGTTGTTCTGAATTAATTTCAACAGTGAAAAATGAAATACTGATTCATTTCTCCCAACATTTTTGTGTGCTCCTTACACCTCTGAAAAACCAAAAACTCCTGAGATGGTTGATTTCCCCAGAGATTGTCTAAGGAATTTGAAGAATCTTTTCCTCTCTTATGGAAGAATTTGTTCATGCTCAGAATAAAGAAAAGGTTAGGAAGAAAGCCAGAAAAAGCAGAAAACATATAAACTGTTTCCTTTAACCTGACTGAAGAAACCCAGTTGGAGCAATAAAATGACCCAGTACATCTCTCCTTTCTGGGAGGGTTCCACTGGTTGATGCCATCAGGTCTTTTTAACCCTGTGTAGGAAGTTCTCCTTCATCTACATGGGGTACCCCAAGGGTTTCTCCACAAAGCAGAAATCTTCTGAGAAGCCTAAAGATAGGAAGGGTAAGAAGAAGAGGTAAGAAGAGCCACAAGATGAAGATTTAAGAACAAAGCAAATGAGTAAGAAGAAATAGGAGCTGGTTTCCCACCTAGACCTAAATGTTCAGATTATTTCAAACATTTGCTTAAGGTTAGGCTGGTGGTGGACAAAATAGACAATAGCCACTCAACTTGTTTACAAAGCAAATTAAAAAATATAATAGCTCTGAAGAACAAGTGAAAAAAAATAGGAAGATGTGTTGTGTAGTTTTTAAAGAACAATGCTTACACCTGGAAAGTATCTTTGGTTTTTCAAACTTAAGATACACAGATTTATTTTCTTACTAATGCATTGGTATTTATAGTACTTATGGATATTTCAGGTATTGAAATATAATTGATTTAGGAATTTTGTTTGTCTTGCAAGTGTCCTAAGTGAGCACATGGGCACCCAGGGGTGTGTGTATTTTATATATATATGTATCCTTAGACTTTATCTGTTAGGTGAGAAAGGTTTTAATCTACCCTGAGGTGAAACTTAAAAAGAAAGACTCAAGGGGCACCGGGGTGGCTCAGCTGGTTAAGCATCTGCCTTTGGCTCATGTCATGGTCCCAGGATCACATTGGGCTCCCTGGTCAGCAGGGAGCTTGCTTCTCCCTCTCCCACTCCCTCTGCTTATGCTAACTCTGTCAGATGAATAAATGAAGTCTTTTAAAATAAAAATAAAATAAATAAAAAGACTCAAGAGAATGCCTGTAAGGCACCAACCATACAAATGCAGATGGAGAATTTCAGCCAATATTAGCATATTATTCTGTCACACAAACTCCAGTGTACTACTTGCATAATGGCCTTAATGTCCAGCTTTCTCCAGTAGTTTACATAGTTTTGTAAACTACTAGTAGAGTAGAAGACAAAGGACTAAGAAGTTGCTAAAGAAAGGACTTCCTTCTAACTTCCCTACAGCCATTAGTACGAAAAAACAAGCTTTTTTCAAGCAATGAAATCCTTCTGAGGGGAGGAATAAAGTGGACTACAGGTTTAAACCTGGCAATGCCCTTGGTTTTAAACCTTGTTTAAAATACTATCTGGCCTTTTAGTGGCTTGTGAGTCCCTGGCGTTTCTGGAAAGTGTTAGGGTACTGGATGGAGGGTTGGCTCAAAAGCCAGTACATTTCCATCTTTATTTCATATGAGTTCATATACAATTACATATATGTTTTATATACACACACACATTTTTTCATCTCAAAATAAAATGGTTTAAGACCTTTCAAGCATGTGTAGAGAAAGCATCAGGGGCCATGGATGGAGACCATTTCATAGTATTCACCAACTCAGTTTCCTAGTTGACTTATCTCATAATTGACCATTGCTAGCAATCAGGATGCTTTTTTTTTACCATTTTACAGTTTTCTATTTCTTTTAATCTCCTGCATGTATTGTTTAACTCATACCTTTTATAGCTGTTGCTTTAAAGATAAGAAACCCCAAAAAATGGATTTTATTTTTTTTTAAGATTTTATTTATTTATTCATGAGAGACACAGAGAAAGAGAGAGACAGAGGCAGGGACACAGGCAGAGGGAGAAGCAGGCTCCATGCAGGGAGCCCGACGTGGGACTCGATCCCAGGTCTCCAGGATCATGTCCTGGGCCAAAGGTGGTGCTAAACCACTGAGCCACCTGGGCTGCCCAAAAAAAAAAAAAAAAAAAAAAAGGATTTTAAAATGCAAGTTAATGAGGAGCATTAAATGGCAATAAGTCTCAAAAATCCACCTTAAGATGCTATTTACCAGATTCTTAAGTTAATTTGTCTGATCAAAATTCTTGTATCACATATCAAGGTGTCTCTTATACATGAAAAATCACTAAAAAGTAAATATGGTGGCCATTGTATCCAAATTGGCTTTTTCAAAATTGCCAATAATGTGATATATTTTATTTATATATGTGCAAAGTTCCAAAAATAAGCCAGTTGCTTATTTTAAATGCAAGCCAAATATTAGGTCATGAAAACAGTTTTTGACTTTTTTGACATGATAAGATACAATGACATTTCAATTGCCCATTTTTTCTTTTATTTATTTATTTATTTATTTATTTATTAGAGAGAGCATGAACAGAGGGGAGGGGCAAAGGGAGAGGGAGAAGCAGACTCCTCCGTAAGTGATGAGCATGGAGCCCAACTCAGGGCTTGACCCCGAGACCCTCAGATCATGACCTGAGCTGAAGGCAGATGCTTAACTGACTTAATTTTCTTTTTAATATAAATTCTATCCTCAAACCAGACACAAGATAAAAATTATTCTTAAACTTGTTTACCAAGAAATCTGCTTTCTCCTACACAAGCAATTTAAAAGGAATTAAAAAGCATGTGTCTGTAATCAGATGGAAAAAATGAAAAGTTATAGTATGTAATAAATATATAATATCAAAGACCATATTTAAAATGATCTTGATAAGTTTGTTTGGCTTAACTATGCTTCTTTACCATGCCACACAAGAAAATGTCAAGATGGATAAGGGAGTTTGCAAAATTATGTGTTACAGTGAAAAGAATTTGGAGTCAAAGGATAGGACCATGAGGATAATCACTGTGATCAATCACCTGAAACATTTTTATCTCTCAAAAGACCTATATGAAAAAAATACTTATATGAATAAAAACATATTATTAGGAAAATAAATCTTACCCCTTGCTGTCCCTAGGAATTACCCTCCAGTTTGACTACCTAGGAAATAAATTTTATATTTCACCCTATTTCATCTATTGGGAGATATACAGTCTCTGCTAAGTCAGGATGTACCTTATAGTTGGTAGCGTCTTACCAAAGCCATCAGGCAGGCTGCAGTTGTGACCGCAGCTACCACTGTACATATGTGAACATCAAATGCCAGCATCAAGAGTTGCAGAATGGGCATCCGTGACTTGGAAGAAAGTCTTGCAGACAGGAGAGGTTTTTTTTTTTTCCTTTTTTTTCAACTAGGAACCAAATGGTTGTGGAGAGGCAGTGAATCAGACATGTTTAGTAGCATTCTTTAAGCAGGAGTCAAAAGTAGGTTAACTCTATATAATTTCAAGGTCAGCTTAGAAGCCCAGCACCGATGACTCTTAGTTTTCTTATGGATTATTTTAAGAAATGCTGCATCATCAAACTCCTGATATAGAGGATGATCCCATGGATAAAAACAGACATCAAAGAGTCTGAGTCAAATGCTGAATGTAAAAAAGTTTTAGGAGTACCCAAACCAATTTATTTCACTTTAGCATTCCATTTTTTGCATACACTAGTATGATATATAATAAAATAATCTAATTAAATGTATAACAGCCCTCTCAATAGCTGCTAAAGAAACATTCTGATTCTGTCATGGTTTAACTTGTAGGAATTTTTTCTCCTAATAGTTACTTATACTAATGGTGCCTCTTAAAACGATAGCATCTTAGATTCCGTGAAAGAAAGTATTCAAAAAAAAAAAAAAAGATAGTATTCAGTTTGGAGATTCAGTATTTTTGCCTCCTCCCATAAAATGGATAACGAACTTGAATGAGCTGAACCGTTTGCTATCTTTACTGCGTTCCTAAATGTGTTTGCTAAATTTTAACTAAAGCTGCAGGTTGTTCTTACTTTTTTCTTTTTTCTTTTCCAAGACTTTTAATAGCACCATATTTAACTCCCCAAAATATTTACTGGGAGGAGAAATACTAGTAGTTCACTTTCGCATGTATGGTTCCCTTGAAAGTGTCAGGCTGACTCTTGTTTCCTTTGCTAGGGGTGCAGGCTGCATCTTTATTGAAATGTTCGAGGGTCAACCTTTGTTTCCTGGGGTTTCCAACATCCTTGAACAGCTGGAGAAGATCTGGGAGGTAAGAATTCCTCTTAGGAAGAAGAAATACCTGCATTTCAAACTTTGAACCAAATTTGTTGAGATTTTATGCCACATATTAAGGCTGTGGAAACTGATATTTGCCACAAGTATAAAAAGCACCTTGGGAATGAAGGTGCAGTCAGGAAATCCCCTGTGGTCCTGGAGCAGCCCCTGAACCCACCTGCCCCCAGTTAGGATTTTCTCAGCCTCCCAGGGCAATTTCCACTGTGGCTACTTAAGCACATCCCCTGCCTTGCCACCCTCAGCTGTAATTTTTTTTTTTTAAGATTTTATTTATTTATTCATGAGAGACACACAGAGAGAGAGAGAGAGAGAGGCAGAGACACAGGCAGAGGGAGAAGCAGGCTCCATGCAGGGAGCCCGACGTGGGACTCGATCCCAGGTCTCCAGGATCACACCCTGGGCCAAAGGCAGGCACTAAACCACTGAGCCACCCAGGGATCCCCCTGTAATTCTATCATATATTTGGCCCTGGGTTCTTGTCCACTGAAGACACTAAATTTCCACAGAACTCTGATGAAACAAAGGCTTACCATGTCAGTGTGAGAGAAGTACACCATGTATCCCGCTCTTCCTAAACCACATTCCTAAGGTGTGAAGGTGCTTTTGTATGTGCTTCCATTTCTTGACATTTATCCCTACCTCATTTGCACCACGATGTGCTTCATTCTTTCGTCTCTTGTAGCTTATATGCTATGTACCATAGTCATCTGTATATTCTTCTTTTCTTGGTGATTTTTTTCCATTGTGGTAAAATATACATAAAATTTACAGTCTAACCATTTTTTTAAAAAAGATTTTATTTATTTATTCATGAGAGACAGAGAGAGAGAGGCATGGCATAAACAGAGGGAGAAGCAGGCCCCCTTCAGGGAGCCTGATGTGGGACTCAATCACAGGACCCCAGGATCATGACCGGAGCCAAAGGCAGATGCTCAACCACTGAGCCACCCAGGTGTCCCACTGTCTAACCATTTTTAAGCATATGATACATTAAGTGCACTCACCTTGTTGTGCAACCATCACCACCATCCAGTTCCAAAACCTTTTCATCACCTGAAACAGAAGTTCTGTGCCCATTAAGCATTAACTCACCATCCTCCTTCCTCTCAGCACCTAGTAAGCTCTCAATTGTCTCCAGGAATTTGCCTATCCTGCGTATCTCCTGTCAGTGGAATCACATAGTATTTGTCCTCTGTGTCTGGCTTGTTTCACTTGTATTTTAAAGGTTCATTCATGTTGTAGTGTGTGTCAAAGTGCTTTAAGCTATACTGTTGTTGTCCTGGGTCCTCTCTTTCAAGTTTTCTTCCTTCAAGCAGGCTTCTGGAGCATTCTTGCTAAAAGCGTATGATAAAGGGTTTCTTGAGAGATAGAGCCAGAGTGGGGGTTTTATGTGTAGGGGAGGAAATTTGTCTTCTCTGGAACTGCTTTACAATTTTGAGGCAGAGACAGAATTTTGTTATCTCAACTACAGTTCCAACTCTGAGGACAAAGTGAGAACAGTCACCACATTCTGCGGTGTGTTATCTTTTACACTACTACAGTTCAAGGAGGGTAGAAACTTCAACATTACAGACAGATCCTGAATTAGTGTTTCATTAAGCGTCTACACAGATGAAAATAGGAAAGCTATTTTGGGTTCCATGATATTTGACGTAGGAATTGCCTCTTTGAAAGCAACCGGTCCATTCTACTCTCCCAGTCTTTAACCACAACTGTTCTTTACATTTATCCTGAGATCTCACTCTTAGGAATGAAGACATGATGAGAAATCCTGAATCTTTACCATCTTTCTAAAATGCCTGTGTGTGCATGTGTGTATGAGTGTGTGTGTGTTTTCATCTGAATAATGGTCACCTCTTTCTGATCAATTTTTTAGAAATCTAATTCTTGTAATAAGTGTTTTTAGCAAAGAATCCCAAATGCAGTTCTAAAATCAGAATAAAATAAACTGTGCAGACTTTAAATCCATTAATCAAAATGCCTTCAGTTTCCATTCCAACAAAGGGAGAAAACAGCCCTGTGGAGCCCACTATGATTTCAAACATAGCATTCACTAGCTGCCTTTTAAGAGCCTTCAGGGAGGGAGTAAGTCAACAATTTTTGGTTTTCAGTTTCCCAGACAGTCAAGTGGACATTTAGTAATTTTCTCAAGTGAAAACAAATTCAATAACTTTCAAATAGAAACTGAGCATCAAATTTCCACATAAAGGATATTGACTTTTTATTTAAATCTTTAAAATCTCAGGCTTAAAGTTTTTAGTATAATACTTAAAAATGTTTGGTTGGTATCCATTTTGTTGGCTTTAATTAAACATAATACAAAGTAACCAATAATTCTAGTAACTATCACCTTAGAGAAAATATGGATGTAGTTGCTAGTTATTTCCTTTGGTGCTTTTTCTTCATTGTCTCTGTTCTCTTTTCATTGTGCTTTGCCAGTCACCAGAAGACATATGGGTGCATGTGAATCACTTGTTTACATGCACATCTGTGCAAATACAGAAGATGGAAGGTTAAAAAAGAAGAATCAGCTTCCCATCCTCTGGGCCTCTCCCACAAAAGAAGAATTAGTCCAGTTGGTTTTTCAAAATGGATTCCAGGATTCTTCGTGTTCTCTCAGGCTCAGGGTGGTTGATAGAAAAAGCCTATAATCCTCTCAGTAGCTTTTCAGTTTGTTTAGGGAATGGATCAAAGAAAGATTTTCCTGGGTGGCATGATTTTTTTTATTGTATGAGAGAAAATAGCACTTCAGTATCTTTTGTTTAAGGAGATCTTAGCAGGCACTGCAAAATGTACCTCTCAGCCGGAGTCCTAGTCAGCAAGCTGGTAGACATTAAGATTCTAGATTCTTCATTGATTATTAATCATTGTTAGGCAATTGACTTCCTGCCATAACAATTGGGTTGGCAACTATATCCAGCATTTTGCAAATGGATTTATTAGATTCTTTCTATGAGAGATGCTTCTAAAAAGACCTATGTTGAGATATGCTTCTAAGAAGAGTTACATTGAATAGTGGTGTAGTGAAAGCTATTGGTATTTCCCTAATATTTCACAGGAACAATGTTATTCTAGCTCCCAGATATAACTGACATTGGGCTTTTATGGTTATAGCAAAAGAATGGTAAAATGATGCCTACAAAAGAACTCACAGTGAAAGCACTATCCCAGATCTGAAGTGTTTTGACTTTGTACTCCAAAAGACTTTTATTTTCATATTAATTACAAACTGGAGCTTCAATTTGGTAATCCAAAGCATAAGTGAGCTCTTTTTCAAGTGATGCTGTTACTTTTACAATCCACCAAAGCCAAATACCATATTCCAGACTGACAGGCCACCAAGAAAACAAGAGGAGATGAATTCTGTAGGAAGGACTAGAGTTAGGTTTGGGATCATTTTTAGCCAACATTCCACTGTCTAAAGGTCAGTAATCTGAATCCTTTTTAATTTGAGCACGTTGGGGAACAGCTGAATGATCATGCTGAGGCATAATTCAGGCGATGTTCTTGTCTGTGTGTGTGTTTCATCCAATGTAAAGCAAAGGGAAGGTCACTCCTGTCTCTATATCCCCGACTCCTAGAATAGAATCCTGCTATATGATGACCACACCATAAATATTTAGTGATAAGAATATGACTTTAAGCAAGGCTGTATGATCTACCTTAGAATAATAATTGAGGGGCAGCACAGTGGCTCAGGGCAGCCCAGGTGGCTCAGCGGTTTAGCGCCGCCCTCAGCCTGGGCCATAATCCTGGAGACCTGGGATCGAGTCCCACGTCAGGCTCCCTGCATGGAGCCTGCTTCTCCCTCTGCCTGTGTCTCTGTCTCTCTGTCTCTGTCTCTCTCTCTCTCATAAATAAATAAAATCTTAAATAATAATAATAATAATTGAGTTAGTGAAGACAGTCTCAGGACCTATATTTGGATGCTCCTGAGAAACACAACCAGCAGGATGTATAGAGATACACAAAAGGAGATATATTATGGGAATTGGCTCATGTGATAATGGAGGGTGAGATATGCTGTCCACAAGATGGAAAACCAGGAAAGCTGGCAGTATAATTCCCCAAAGGCCTGAAACCTAAGGGGATGCTGGTATAAGTCCCAGAGTCTGAAGGCCAGAGAACCAGAAGCTCCAATGTGTGAGGGCAGGAGAAGATGGATGTCCCAGCTCAAGAAGAGAGAGACAGAATTTGCCCTTCTTCCACCTTTTTGTCCAATACAGTCCCTCAATCAACTGGGTGATGCCCACCCACACTGGAAAGGGCATATCTCTTTACACAGTCTACTGATTCAAATACTAATCTCTTCCAGAAGTATCCTCAAAGACACAACCCAAAATAATATTTTACTAGCTATCTGTGCATCGCTATGCCCAGTCAAGTTGGCACATAAAATTAATCATCACAGGATTTTAAGAATACATAACAGTTTGGTCCATGAAACTACAAATATGGGTAACACTAAAGTTTCTTTCCTGCGTGTGTCAGCTGGCAAAACGTGATGTATAAAATGAATTATTCCCTATTCCTCCCTGATCTGTTCTTCATGTCTCCTGCCTCATCTTTCTTTGTCTTTCTTCGGCTTCACATAGGTGTTGGGAGTCCCTACAGAGGATACCTGGCCTGGAGTTTCCAAGCTACCTAACTACAATCCAGGTAATATTGATTTGAGCTTCTGAATGCTCTGAAAATTAGCAACATGAAGGCATTTGCCACACAGAGTGCCCTCCTTTTATTGTTAACTCAACAGTGAAGATAAGTCTAGATGAATTTTTAGAATCATATATTCCCTGCTAATCCTTTTATGAAAAGAACTCTGAAATAGTAGTTGAGGTTAGATCAGTTCTTCAACTCTGTACAATATCAGTAGCAAGCTTAAGAATTTGGAATGACTATTATTGTGGATTCCACATCCATTTCCAAATATCCAATGGCTCAAAAGAACGTCTCATTGTTGAGCCCCGTGGCTATTATTTGCTTTCTTTGCTAGGTTATTGTACCTCATAAAATATAAAAAGAAAGCTAATGGAACGGAGGGGAAGTAGAGGCTCATTAGGCCTCGCACAGGCCAGGTAAGATATCTCTATATTACAGAAGAGGTCATCCATTGTCCCTGGACCTAACACTTGGTCATTCACATCACCCGTTGGTCTTCCATGACTGGCTCCTGGGAATGGATTTGGAAGTGTTGGAGGTGGACTTGCCCATTGGGGAAGTCTTTGAGAAGTGGTCTCAAGGCCATGCCAGAGAGATCATATTACCCAGTAGTCACTTTAAGGATGTTGAGACAGAAGGAAGGAGACAAGAAATGAGCTACAGGATGAAGGGCTGTATCAGAGGCTGGGGAAGCAAGTGATGGCCATACCAAAGCTGGACTCTTGCTGGAAGGACTAAAGGGAAGGAGATGTGTACAGATAAGGGCAAAATTGGGATGACTATGGCTCAAGTTAGATATTCTAGTCTTTATATTCTGATGCAGACCCATCACTAAATATGGACTTTCCCCAAATTGTTGTCATTTCTAACTTTGGTATAAGATCATCTTAGAAGGGTCTCATGAGAGCAAGAAATTGTAGGGAGATTACAAAGGCAATTAAAGAGAATAACAAAAGACATAAGAGACCAAGGATATTTTTTCTTCTTTTCTCCAGCATATAATACTTTTGCTCAAATAGCTATACATAAGGATCAGGCAAGTTAAACCGACCAGGATTATGAAAACCCTGCAGCAAGCTAAAATCATTTCAGCTGCCTTATGAATGATCATATGCACTGCCAAACAGCCTTAGACTAACATTTACAAATAGTTTACCATTTCCAACTATTTTGCTAGAGTTTAGCACCTGAGAAAAATGCCACTCTGGCCACACAAGGCTTGGAATAGTGCCTTTTCCTTGTGGTCTGAAACAGAGAGAAAAAAGAACAGGCTATTGTAGAGACCATGGTCCAGTCTGTCATAGCTCTATCTCCAGTTACTGTGGTTTCTAGGAGAACCTGGTTCTATTTTCCCCACCTTGCCTATCTATACCTCTCCATACCCACTCTGCTCTCCAGGTGAAAATGGAACCCCTCAGCTTCCTATCATGGATGCAAGCAGAAGTTTAGGGTCACGGGAAACAATGGGGTGGTGTCAATACAAAGCTGCTGTGGTGAGCATTTGCTGTTCTTCCAGACTTCAAACATTTGGGTTTCAGGTTGGTTCAAGCAAATAAGCAGTGATCCTTAACAGAGAACGCCTTGGTGAGAACAATAATGATAGAAACTTGTTCAAAATGTTTCCCTGCCAGATTCTGTACTAAATAAGATAACTGGGTCCCAATAAAACACCGAGAAATATGTTGCATTTTTCATTTTGCTGTCATTTCAAAGTAATGTGCAATTTTTTATTTATGAAGAGAATTCTCTGGGCCCAACATCAATAGGGTTCATACTTTGCATTGTTTTTCTAGTAGGGATTTGATTTAATTCAAGTAAGTCAAAAATTTTTGAACACCTACTATCTGCCAGGCGCTATATTGTGTGTTGAGTTTGCACAGATGAATATGGTACATTCTTGGATCTCTGAGAACTTGGGTTTGTATTCATTTATCTGCACTCTTTCACCAGCTCTCCTTATGGAGAGGTGTGATCATTTGTGATCCTCAATTCCATGGGTTTGAGCAGCGTGTAGCTGTGGACCAAGCTAAGCTTGTGAAAGGGAGTTGTAACCCTTCCTTAGCTACAAGGAAGATATCTAATTCTGTATTTGTAAATCTTAGAAGTCCAGCATATCTTCAGCATGGAGTCAGTACTACTGATAACTCAATCATAAGAACTATGTTTTAAAAGGGTCATCATCTGTGTTCCAGGACCATCCCCTATGACCAACAAGAAGCCCTTTTAAGCCACCCCCATCACTGAGCTGCCACTGGTGCTTCCACCCACTTTAACACCAGTGATTAAGAGAACAGAATAGGGGATGGGAGCCAGAAAAGTATCACAGAGGAGAACAGTAACACCATATTGGATGATATTTCCATTTCTTTCCTTTTCATTCAGTAGTAGGAAGATTCCCCAAACTTTGAATTCAGCCATATAATAATTTGAGAGGGCTGAGAGCTCAGAACTCAAAACAGTGTCCATCTATGCATACTCTATCCTTTCCCAGACCTCGTCTGGACTGTGTCTAGGAAAACAACACAGTTTCTGTGTAGGTTTAAAAAAATACCTGGTGCTGACCCCACCTGGATAGGTTTCTCTGGCCAATTACCTGTTTTCTTGGGGTACTGATGAGCAAGGGTTGTAGGTTTTCTAGCCATCAATTTAGAATCTTGTGCCTGATTAAATCTGGGCAAGGGAAGAGAGATATGCAATTTTAGACACTAGGCTTCCTTTCTTTTTCTTTCTTTTCTTTTCCTTTCTTTTCTTTCTCTTTTTCTTTCCTTCCTTCTTTCCTTCCTTCTTCCTTCCTTCCCTCCACCCCTCCCCATTTTAAGCAAGCTGGCTGAGAACTCTGTGTCCTCTACTTCAAAGGGCCAGTTGTCTTATTTTGATGTGGGCAGATTGAGAAGTAGGCTTTGAAAAGTAGGCTTTTTTTTGTTTAATCTTTTCTCCTGGGATAGCTTTCAGAGCAATATATCCAAGTGTCAGTAAGGGGGTTCTGACGAGCACAGATTCCCAGACTCTCAGCAGGATCATTCTCTAACAGAAATATAAAAGTGAAATATTAAAAACCCTGGAACGTGAACTCCATCTGCAGAGTAGCCAGTGGCTTGCCTGCTTGCACCATGGGAAAAAAAGATCTTGAAAAAAGAGGGAGGAGAAAAAAAGTGCTTTGAGTAAGAGGTTTACAGGTTTAGTAGAGCATAGTAACATCCCCTCAAAGAAGTGGGTGTTGCTCTGTGACCCCCCAAAATGCTCTGCCTTTGACTCAGCCGCCAGAACACTCACCCTCCCCCGGCAAAACACCCCCTTTTCACATGCTAACTGAGGCGCCTGTGATTGGCTGAACAATAAACTGGTCACACTTGCTAAAGGCCTGCCATCTTTCACACAATTAGCCAAGACACATTAATCAAACTGGCGGTGGACTGGGGCTGTGCTGGCCTCCAGCGGGGGCAGGGTGGGGGGGTGCCGCGTGCGTTTTGGTCATCCTTAATAAGAGTCCATAGGAAGCAGTAATAAAGAGCAACATGCTGGAGGGAATTCTACTATCAGAAAGTCTTGGAAAGGTTAAAGCCCCAGTTGATGCCCTATCTGGGGTTTACTAGGTTTATGGCAGAGAGGATCCCAGCAACTTCGTGCAAACTGGGTATTGGTCTTGGCTACAATCTGCTCATACAAGACAGTAGTGTGGATTTAAAAAGTGGACCCCCACAGACAATTTTACAAAGTTCCCTGGTCCTCTTAGCTTCCCTTCCTGCCCCACCCCCCCAAAAGTCACTCAAGAGTCCCTCCCCTTTTGAGGCTCAAGGGCTTCAAATCCAACTAAACCGATAGGAATAGAGCCTCTATAAGAAGTAGAGAACCACTTAGAATCAATTAAGAGAAAGTATTAAATGGCAGGGTGTTGGTCCTAAACTAAGTATTTGGAGGACATAAAAAATAGTTAATTTTGAAAGAGAAAAAAAAAATAAGCTAACGTTTGTACTTTCAGTGGTAATACCTTCCTTCTTTTCTTTTCTAAATTCCCTTTAAATAGATTTTTTCCAATGGCAATATAGAGCTAATAAGATCATACCTTAGGGACCAGTTTGCTACAGAATCATGTAAGGCTTTTAGGAGAACCAACTAAATATTTAGACGTTTCTCAGTGAAAGTAAACGGAGTCCTTACTCCTCTGGAGGTTGTCCAGTCACCATCTCATTAGATGCAAAGATCCTGTGATAAAGAAAAACTTTTTTTTGTGCCCACATGATTGCAGCCCAGTTGTGGTTTTTAATGTGTCATTGATTGTTTCATCCAACTCCTTTTGCTCCAATGAAAGGGTCTGTCGTGGCTCTGTTTGCTTCCTTAAACACGGGTTTTGAAAGCGTTCATGCTGTGTGAGCTCAAATCCTAGTATTAACGTACTGCTGGGTTCATTTCACTACACTCAAAAGCGCTGAGTTTAAATCCCTCTCAATTCCATTTGAGGCACCAGAAGACTTTATCCTTCTCCACTAATGGTTCCAAGTTTACATCTAGATACTGGGGGTCAAGGACAGGAGAGGATTTAGAAATAACAGTGCATGACATTAGTCAATGCATTTGCCAAATTGGCAATTAGTTCCTGATGTGCGTGCAAAGCATTTTATTCCTGTCTCTTTGATGCTTGTTCCCATTGAGAAGGGAATAGAGTCCACAGAGGCCTTCAAACTTTTAAAGAAATATCTGCTGAAAATCATGCCTGATTTGTGACATGAGCTCAGCTGCAGGGAAGCATCCGGGATTATCATGGTTCTTTCAGCCCCAGGAAAAAACCCTGCACATGGAAAGATTTTCCACTGGAGGAACTTAGTGGAAATCAAAAGGCAGGAAAGCAGTACTAAAAGCCCTGCAGGGACCCAGAATCAGATGACTATAAACCATATAGTCAAATGGATCCTGCGGACACCCAATTATCTTCAGGACGCCTGCTTTTTCAACTTTTGACCACCAGGTGGAAGCAAGAAATAACAGGCCTGGAATACAGACCACAGACAGCATTACATTGCAGCAATCTAACCTTACCCTTGGAATGTTTTATTTTGACCTGAAATCCGGTGTGAGAGCTTCACTTCATCTGACACCACTATGGGACAGATGAGGATTGCTATCTAAAATGATCCTTGTCCCTATTGGGATGACAAAGAGCTACGACGCCTTGGGCTCAAGAGGTTCTGAGCAAGTCTTTGTGTGTTTGCTGTGAACACAGTGTAAGATCTGCATCAACATCCACTTTGTCACATGAGCTGTTAGCCGAGGGAGTTACTCAGGGGACTGAACTCGGGGAAGCTACCGATAAAAGAGGTTTTAATTATGGACAACAACTCCTCACAAATAGCGAGTCTGAGCTCCACCTTGTATTACCTGGGGCACTTGAGGAAGTTCCCTAATCTGCAAAATGGGAGCACTCCTATCATTTTAAAAGCATTCCCTTGCACCAGGCACAGAACACACATAATTGCTACTTTTTATAACTGCCTGCCAGGGTCCATGCTGCGGAGAGTAGCTCGGTTTTATTCACGAGAAAGCAGGTTTTCTCCCAGGTTGGCCCAGGGGTATTTCCTAGCTTGGAGAGGAGTCAGTCCACGTCCAAACCTTGTTCTCTTTCCAATGGCCATATTGCATCCCTCTGTCTCATTTTGCAGAGTGGTTCTGGGAAATAAACGAAATTAGTGAACCTTGTCTGCCATGGTTCCTAACTTCCAGTGGGTGCACAAAGTAAGTCAGTTCCCATCCTGTTTCACCCAGGGTGGAAGTTCATTCAGCGGTTCAGTGACTTGTCAGGGTTCAGACTCAATGCAAGTGTATGAGAATTGAAGGTATGCTTGTTTTTTTGTTGTTGTTGTTGTTTTTTTAAGATTGATTTATTTTATTTGGGGGGGAGGGAGAGCAGGGGGAGGGTAGAGAATCTTCAAACAGACTCTTCGGTGATCAAGGAGCTCCATCTCTCCACTCATGAGATCATGACCTGAGCCGGAACCAGCCGGGCACTTAACTGACTCAGCCACCCAGGTACCCCATGAAGTTATGCCTGTTTTTAATGTTTAGCTCCCTTAAAATTCTTGACTTCCCTCTAGATGTTAGGCACACCTCCCTGTGCCAGAACTGACTTCTGTGTTAGCTTGCTTAGCCCTAAACCTTGCCTGAATTCACACTCCCTAAGAGCTGACCCTCAGTTTTCAAATTTCTACCTAGGTCAGTGTGAGCACCTGTGACGGCTGTCTCTTCTGGTGAAGGCTCCATTCTGCAACCCCCCCATCCACCACTTAAAATGCTGCTTGAAGCCTGCCCACTGTGCCATGGGCTCTTCCCCAGCAGAAGCCTTAGTGTCTCCATGCTACATAATGGGTGACTACTAAATCACAGATGGCATCAATGCTATCTTTGTTAATCTCACCCCAAGCTTGGTATGGTAGAGAGTGCTAAAGATTTCTACAGAGCAAACTTGACCACTTCTAGGGTTTCTAGTATTTTATACATGCCCTCTAATTGGCACATAGTAGTAAGTCAATAAATATTTGTTAAATGAAATCAGTGACCAGGAGTTAAAAAACATGCAATTCTACTTCCAATCACACCCTCTAGGACTCGGATAATCCTTGTTCTGCCCACTTGGCCAAGAAAGCACATGCAAGTTATTATTCACTTTATTTTGGGGTAATAATAACTACCGTTTATTGAGCACTAGCTCTGAGTTAGGCACTTTACATGCATTATTTTACTTTGACTCACAACAGCCCTGTAGGATGGGGGCAATGTTATCATCCCTACTTTACAGATGAGATTACTAAGGCTCAGGAAGAGATGTGTCTCACCTAGCCAGGAAGGGGGTACTCCAGAATATCTAGACCAGTTGGATAGCAAAGCGGTCCTCACAGCTGAATCCCACCTTATTTTCCAGCTACCAAAGGGCACAGATGGTGATAGGATAATGAAACATGCCCTAGACTGGAAATCAGTTAATAACAGTTTTCAAGTTCATTTCCAAATGATTATGTCCTTCTAAGTGGACTTGGTTTTAGAATCTGTGAGTTTGATGACATGTTTTTGGAATGTAATGTGAGTAGAGTCCCTGTCCTGGGACTCCAGCAGCCCTGGCTTGCTATAGCTAATGTGTGAACCCTGATTGGGCTCATTACCATTGCACTTCTGCAAGGCCACCGAAAGCTCCTGGGGAGTTACTATTAACATCTTTATTAACCCGTCCCCCAAATCAGTCAGTGAAATCCATTTAGATACACAGCCTACTTTGATCTTCATTAATAGTTTCTTCTAGTTTCTACATTTATTTTTAGTTTTCACATCTTTATTTGGTGGCAATTATTAGTTTTAGTGATGAGGACTAGATCATCCTAAAGTAGTTAAGATTAGGAAAAATTACAAATGAGTGAAAGCAGGTAAAAAAAATTTTTAGGGCACCTCGTGTCTAAGTGGGTTAAACATCTGACTCTTGATTTCTGCTCAGGTCATGATCTCAGGGTTGTGGGATCTAGTTCCACCTCAGGCTCCATGCTCTCAAGCAGAGTCTACTTGAGATTCTCTCTCCCCCTGCTCACTCGCTCTCTCTCTTCTTCAAATAAACAAAATCTTTAAAAAAAAAACTTTTTTTTAAAAAAAAAGTAAAATCCTGCTAGATTTCTTTCCAGTTCAAGAAAAGGGGCTTTAAGATCCTAAATATCATGGAAATGGCTCAACCTGGAAGCTCCTTCCCCACCTTCATGGTCAGTGCCTGGTTCTACCAACCTCTGTAAGGCATAGAGCAAGACACACAAGTAGACTCTCTTGAGGTACTTTTAGATTTTAAGGATAAAGCTTAGTGAATTTATTTCACGCTTATTTTTTATCCAAGCATCGATTTTTCATTCATTTAACAAATATTTATGAATGATAGGTGTAAGGAACTTGGAGATTAAAAAATAAAGAAGACATTGATACCTGCCTTCAAAGAATACAGTCTAGAGGGGAAAAATACAAATAACACAGTTTGGAAAGTATTATTATAGCAGCATCCCTTAGGGACCTCTGGGAACCCTAGGAAAAAAAGCCCCCTTAGTTTGTCTGGGGAGTTTAGGGACTGTTTGAAAGAAACAGAGCTGGGTCTCAAAGATGACTAAGTGGGCTTTCTCCAGGTAAACAAGAAGGGCAAGACATTCCAGACAAAGGAACTTGACACAAATAAACAGGAAAGGGGGTTTATTTGATATTATACCAAGCAGGTAAATTGCTCAAGGAAGCTAGAATGTTAGCTCTGTGGTGGTACATTGCTGGAGATTAACCTGGAAGGGTAGATGGGGACCAGATTGGGAAGTGCTTTGTAATCATCCTAAGGATTTGGACTTTGACCAATAAGCAAAGAGAAGGTACTGGATAATTTTTAACAGGGAAGTGATATGGCAGGACTTAAATTTAAAAATTGCTTAGGACACTATATGTAGAATTAAATTGGTGGTATAACTGAACCCAAGTCTGTCTGCCCGATGCACAGCAAAGTCAATCACTAAAACATAGGGTGTGCAACAAGGAGATCAGAAGCAATGTGGCAATGCTTTAGATTCTAGGAGACAAATATTAAGTCTCAACTAGAGCAGTGGCAATGGAGAAGGAATGGAGGGGACAGATCTAACAAGCATCTATCTAGGTGGTAGAGTCAAGGGGAGGTTATAACTAATGGGATTCGAGTTGTGAGGGAGAAATCAATCTCCAGTTGGTGAATGAGAGGCCCTATCACTGGCACAGAACAGAAAGGGGGAAGAAACAGATTTGTGGAGAAAGTAATAAGATCAGAACATTGTGAGATTACGTATCTAGAGGACCACCAAATGGAGATATCTAAAAAGCAATCAGAAATACAAGCCTATGATTATAAGAGTCCAGTGTAAAAATAAAAAATTGGAAGTAATCCATTTAAAGTGGTTTTTGAAGCCTCAGTATGAATTCAGTTACCCAACAGAGAGTGTGAAGAGAAAGAAGGCTATGATAGAACCTTGAGGCACCAGGACTGAAGGGTCAGGCAGAGGGAAAGGGATCTTTGGAAGCTGAGAAGAAGAGCCAGAGGAGCTGGAGAAGACCAGGAGATGATAATAATCAGAATACCATGAAAATCACACGCTCATAAGCTCAGTGGGCGACATGTCTGTATTCCAGGGCTGAGCACATGTGGCAGCCCTTAAACATTTGTGGAGACTACAGGGAAGTGGTAAATATTGTCAACTGATATATCATCAAACACCATCCACACCAAACAGCATGATCAAGCTATAGCTCAGGATGCCTGGCTGGTTCAGTCCACAGAGCGTAAGACTGTTGTTCTTAGGGTTGTAAGTTCAAGCCCCACATTGGATGTAGAGATTACTTCATAAAATCTTGAAAGAAAGAAGAAAGAGAGAGGAAAGAAAGAAAGAAAGCTAGCTATAGGTCTAACATCATTTATAGGGGTGGACAGATGTCCAGAATCTGCAGAAAGTTTTTATGCAGGGTTAGAAAAGTGATAAGCTACAAATATGAGTTGGAATGCCAGGTTCAAATGCCAAGGAGCACACTTCATGAGAGCACCAGTTTTCAGCATCCTAATGACGATGGCCAAAAAGAATCTAAAGCCTGGTAAAGCACCAGAAGAACCAAGTTTAGACTCCTTGAGCCAAAGACCAAGGAAGTAAGTGGCTGTGAGGGCATGAGTGTGGTTAAGGCAGAGGTAGGAGAAGAGCTACAGATTTTTGCAATGCAGTTTTAAAGTTACAGCTTGAGATAGTGAAATAAGGCTAACACCATTATCAACTATTTAAATATATGGTATCTCAAGAATGCATTGTACTTGGGAAATTCCAGAGGTGTAGTTCAGTAGGCCACATTATAAGATAACCTTAGGGTGATTGTGGTAAGACTATAGAAACCAGAAAATGTTTTACCTTGAGCTAAGACTCAAGACGGTTCTGGTGAAGTTTTATCAATCAACCAGCAATTCTCTGTTGACATGGATCTGTTGTAAATGAGCTTTCTTATTTCACAAGTGAAATAAGCTTTATTTCACAAGACTTACGAAAAAATGTGTTATTTTATCATGGTAGCAACACTTCTGCCCTCATTTTAATTTTATTCCATTTAGATCAGACATTAATATGTTCAGCTTTTCAAGTTTCCTTTTGTAAAATACTTCACTTTTCCTATCTCAAATTCTAAGTGAATTTAAATGAGAACTCTTTTAAAAAAAAATTGCAGAAGAAGGAAATGGAGAAAAATTTGGTCTATTGACTTACCATCATTTTTGGAAAGAGAAGGGAAAGAAATAAGCTACCCGTAGCCCTATTGCTTTAGAGGCTACTGAAGCCAGAGAAACAAAGACCTCTTGAAATGGTGCGGTGTAAAATGCCTATCTGTGGATCATTCCCTCATTGATTGCTTGCAGCTTAACTACTAGCAAAAATCGATGGGAGAGAGCCAAGGTCATCCGGCGTCAGGTTATGGGCAGGAGAGTGGGATGGCAGGCCACCAACAAGCACTGGGCTTTGGCTCTGCTTCAGAACAGCAACCTGACCGTACCCTGGACACATCAGTCCCTCCAGCTCAGTTAATGTAGTTACAAAACAGATGGGGGAAGAGAGGTACAATCTGGCAAGACATGGTACCTCAAGTTCAATATAATTACGTTGCCTCCTGGGACAATGCTTAATGACAGAAAATATGAAGACTTCTTATGAAGTCTTCATCTTTCACCTCCTTGAAAAACAGAAGTACGCATCAAACACTATGTTCTGCAATTTTTTAGATACGTTGATTAATTGAATTTTCACAACTAGCCCGCTTGAGGCAATGAGCCTCAGAGAAGTGTGTGGAAGTCACTGATGAGTGGTTGACCCTGCCCCCTCCCTGCTAGACCAGCACCTTCTGTCCCATTTAGCGCCACCCCAGAAACATCTGGAGATTATTAAGAACAACGATAACAACACAATGACAGGCCAATGCTGGGCTGTCCCCAGGTTCACCAAATCAGACTCTGCGGGGTGGAGTCAGGGCTTCCTTTAGGTTCAGAACTCTCCCAGGTGATGCTAATCTGCAGCTTGGCTTGGGAACCACTGTGTTAGACCATGCTGCCTCTCCAAGATGAGAGGAGAAAACAAGAAGAAAGAAAAAGGAATAAGACTAACATTTATTGAGCCCCTCCTAGATGCCAAGTGCTTCACTTCATCTTATCTTCCCAAACAACTGGAAAAGTATTCCCATTTTACAGATCTGGAAACTTCTGAGTTAACCAGAGACCACAAATCTCAGAGCTCACAGGCGGCAGGAGAGAGATGTGAACCTGGGCCTGCGTTTGTGTTAGTGCAGCACACAGCTAGGTGCACACCTCCCACCCACACCGAAGACTCAAGAAATCAGGTGGCCTTATAAGAACCAGAGCTCGGACCTCATTAGAACTTCAGTGCAATGACACTGCAAGTTATTGAAGGAGAACAAAGAGGCAGGAACACCTGAGAGGAGAGAGGAAACCATGGTACACATCAGACCAGAGACGAAGCAAAAAGACAAGAGGCAAAGGGTGTAGAAATACTAACCTTACCCTTACTGTTCTGATTCTCACAACAACCCCAAGAGAGCAGGAGCTATGCTCCTCTCCCTTCGTTAGACATAGGAGATGCACGAGGTCCTGTGAGGTCAAGCCACACCCCCAGGTTACACAGCAGGTGAGCTCCTCAGTGGGCACTCAAAACCCAGCTCCAGGGTCCTAACCACCAGGCTTCTAGTTGCCTGCCACCACTCAAAGGAAGGACGAGAATAGGATTTATTCTGTTTCATGCGCAGAGGGAGGCACTTTACATTCATTATCTCACAGATCTATGCATTCAGCAAATCACTTTGTCCTTGAGGGGCTAATATGACCTCCAGCTTGGGTTGAGGAAACAGGCTGGCCATGGTTCAACTACCTTGCATAAGAGCTCCTGGATGCCACAGCAGCAGTTGCAAACCCGAGGTTCAGTGTTCGAGCCCTGACTCAGCCAATTCCATATCCGTGTGCCACGAGAACAAAGCTAAAGTTGGAAATCCTTTTAAAATACTAAAGTCGGATGATGGGCATTAAAGACGGCACATGATGGGATGAGCAGTGGGTATTATACTCTATGTTGACAAACTGAATTTCAATTTAAAAACTAAAATACTAAAGGCCCCTCAGTGCATAGGGCTCTAGGAGGAGAAAAACAAAACGTGGGAGAGCATTGAAATGGATTTCCTTATGTTGATTGGAAATTGGTTTATGACTAAGGGGAAACATTTTAATTTTGCTTGGCCAGGGAGGAACCCTATTTTGGCATCAGAAAGTGGTTTGGAAATAGACATTCTAAACAAATACCAGATATTCTTATCTATCTTTACTGATTCTTTGAATTTAGGCACAATTATCTAGAGAGTTCAGCCGTATAGACAAACGCTTCCCTTTGTCCACGTGGGACTTTAAACTGCCAGCAGAGTGATTCTCATTTGATTACACCTGACCTTGAAAACTCCACTGAAATCACTTTCTTTGATCACTCCTTTCACTCTACAAGTGTTAGCACTATAAATTCTATTTTTAATTGAACCTTCGAAGTTACAAAAAATGTTTTTTTTAACAGAACAATGTGGTCTTTTTATTTAAAAAAAATAAATTTAAGAAAATAAGCACAAAAGTAAAGGGGTAAGCCCCAGAACCATTATCACTATCAGACAGCCTTCCAGGTCTTTTAATGCATATACAGACATGAATATACCAGTATTATCAAAATTACTTTCTTTCCCAACTGTGATTAAATTCTTTGTTGGATAAACAGGATTGGTGTATTCCATTCCTGTAGGAGCTAAAGAAGAGATCTTTTAAAAACAAAACATATTTCTGGCCCAAGAAAAGCATAAAGCAGAAACATCATTTTAAATGAGAGTTGAAATACTCTTTTCTGGAGCAGGAAATAGAGGGATCTGATAAGGAGCATCAGCTTATAGCCCTGCAGCTCCTCTTATCGCTCTTACATAGAGTAAGCATTCACTTAGTACTTCTTGAATGAATGAGAAATTGTCCCTTTTTATGGTGGTTTTATTTAGGGTTAAAAAGTGTCAATACCAAGAATAATAGAAACACATGTGTTCACATGTAAACGTTGCAAAGAATGCTCCAAAAAAATGACAAATCTTATCATCATCCACTTTGGATTATTCAAGACAGAATTCACTTCCATTTTTACTGCAAGTGAAATATAAAATTAGTCCCATTACTTTTTACCATGCTTGAGGCTTTGAGACAGCCCCATCGCTCATCATGTGACTTTTCATGCATGTTGTGTGCACCCATGTGTGCTTTGTTCTCTCAAATTGTGAGCTCTGCAAGGATGGGGAGGTTTCTGTTGATTTCTTTTGAATTCTCCCCAGCACTTGGTACATGTTCTGCACACAGTAGATGTTAAATAAATATTTATTGACTTTAGTGAATATTGTGACCGTATTTGTTTGCTAGGGCTGCCATAACAAAGTACTACAAACTGAGTGGCTTAAGTGACAGAAATCTGTTTTCTCACAGTGCTGGAGGCTAGATCTAAAATTGAGGTGTTGGGGTGCCTGGTTGACTCAGTAGGTTAACGTCTGTCCTCTGCTCAGGTCATGACCCCAGGGTCCTGGGATGAAGCCCCAAGTTAGGCTCCCTGCTTAGCAGGGAACCTGCTTCTTCTGCTCCCCCTGCTTGTGCTGTCAATAAATAAATCTTAAAAAGATATAAAAATAAATAAAATTGAGGTGTTGGCAGGATTGTTCCCTTCTTCCCTTAGGGCCCTAAGGGAAGCATCTGTTCCAGGCCTCGCTCCTTGGCTCGCAGATGACTGTCTTTTCCTTGGGTCCTTTTACGTCATTTTCTCTTAAACGTGTCTGTCTCTATGTCCAAATTTCCCTTTCATGAGGACACCAGTCATATTGGATTAGGGCCCACTCCATTGACCCCATCTTAACTAATTATAACTGCAATGATCTATTTCCATATAAGGTCAAATTCTGAGATACTTGGGGTTAGGACCTTGATGTATTCATTTTAGGGGACACAATTCAACCCATAATAGTGTCCTTCCACAGAATCACAAAAATTCAAGAGTGACACCTTAAATATTGTTCACTCGGCCTAAATGATGCCTGAACTCTCCTTGCCCAAGCCAAGAAGAACACGTAGAATTTTAATATTTTGGCAATAGGGCTTTAGGGTTGTTTTTGGTTTTTAATGTGTCTGTGTATGTATGCTTTCCAGAATGGTTCCCATTGCCCAAGCCACAAAGCCTTCAGAATGTCTGGAACAGGTAAGCATCACCTTGGAAAGCTGCTCTTTCAACAGGGTCAACGTCCCCTGGACCTTGGTCCACTGAATGCACAGCCCCTAGTTAACACCTCAATCTCTGGGGGCCGTAAGGCCCAGGAATATGCCTCTGGGAGAGCCAGCCACCTGTGAGTCTGTTAGTTTTTCTCTATGAACCATTTTACTTTCAGTGAGTTTGGTCATTAAAGTTGTTTTGTGCCCCCTCGACCATGCCCGAGGCCCTGAGAATGAGGGAGTGTTGGCCTGCAAGAAAACCTAGTGGGTTTATTATTCTCCAACACAGAGAAACCAAATAACATCATTGAGTGGCTATTGGAGGGGGGGGGGGCAACTTGATTCATGGAGGTCATGCTTTCCCAGGCCCTCTCCACGCAGTCCCGGCCCAGACCAGGGCAGACTTTTATTACCAGCTTTCAACAAATCCCTAGTTTCTTTTACAAAGTAAAACAGATAATAGAGACATTCCCGGAATAGTTAGCTAACTAAGCCGTGCCAGGCAACCTCGAGGCGAAGAAGAACTCAGTGTTTTCGGACAATGACCAATTACAATAACCAGTATTATTTGATCTGAGAGTAATTAGCCGAGGCTCTGTTCTTTTTGCTTCAGTGAGGAGGCAAAAAGGGCAGTGAGGAAACCATCAGAGACAGGGGAAGCAGCTCAAATGTCAAAGAAAAACACGCTCTGCTCTCGCAGGTGGGGAGAGGGGAAGAGATCCCAACTGAACATCTGAACGCAGTTCTTCCCTGAAAATGTGCTAGGGTTTACCCCAACCAAATTTCGTTTGGTATTTTTCATGCTTACTGTCCATGGGCTTTAAAAAGCCTCCATGTAGAGTGAATACCAGAGGTCAGAAACAGAGCGGTGGGCTACCAAGGATCCCTTGTTGGGAGGGACAGGCCTCCTTGGGAGGGGGGAATCTCTACTCTTCCTGGCAAGGTCACGGGTCACCTGAACACCCCCCCTTGTTTTGGAGACAGGTTCCAGGGAACCGCTGTTTATCATTTCACATTCAAGATGTGCAAACTTTCTCTTGCCAGCACAGGCGGCTCCCCCCCCACACACACAGAGATATTTGGATTTTTAGTACTGCCCTAAGGCTTTCTTCCATTTCACTATTGGCTTCCAAAACAAATGGTAACTCCAAACCTGCAAACCATCTTAATACCCTTTGTGGCTGCCGTTGGCCCTGTTGCACAGTTGAAGAAAGTTCCAGAGGCTCCTGCTATCACCATACCAGTCCTTCCTTCTAGGCTGAGCAGGATTTGGATTCACTGAATATCCCTCTGACTTTTCTGATCACACACGAGACCCATCACCTCTGCCCATTGCCTCACCCCAGCTATCCCTTTGCCTTAGCTCAGACTTGGCACTTCTCTTTGCTCACATCTTCAAATCAAGGAGTAATGTCTAGAGATGTGCTGCCTGACACAGTAACCACTAGCTACATGTGGCTATTTAAATTTAAAATAATTAAAATTAAATTTTAAATATAGTTCAATTGCACTAGTCACATTTCCAGGGCCCAAGAGCCACATGTGAGTAGTGGCTAACGTATCGGAGGGGGCAGGACTAGAATATTTTCATCATCATACAAAGGTCTGTTGGATGACACAGATCTGGATTATCACACGAGAAAATTCTTGGCTCTGATCTGAGGACTTTGTCATTGAGCTAACACTAGGTGGAATGTTCACTGTGTATTATTTCATTTATTCCTCACAAACCGAAGCCCCAGTTCCAAGAAGTGGAAACTGAAGCTCTAAGAAGTGAAGTAACTTGGCCCCAGTCACCAGGCTACGTAAGGTGGATCCCAGATTTATCGGGTACACAGGTCTCTGTGACTTTGTCAGCTGAATTGGGTTGCAAGTGTGATGGGTAAAGAGGAGCTGTGGTATCAGTGGCTTTTCTTCAAGATTTCTACAAGTGACAGGACGGTGCATGGGCCATAAGTACACCTTGAGGGCATAGCCTGTGGTTTGATGGTGACCCAACTGACATGGGCCTAGTAAGTGCACACTCACTTGTTAGACTGATTAGAAAATTATAGACAGCTACTTTGATGTTGTTGCTTCCAAGTATAAGACGTATTTCTTACTGCGGGTGCCTGCTTTCCTGCGTCCTAAACTGGCAGCATTAAAAAAGTACTTCCTCTCCTGGAACAACAACAAAAAGGTCATTATTGAAAAAAAAAATGATATTTTAGAATAATGCCTGCAGCTTAGTTAATAGTGTTGTGCCAATATTAATTGCTCAGCTTTGATCATTTGACTATGGTTGTGTAGAATGCTAACATTAGGGGAAGCTGGTAAACATATAACTCTGTGTACTATTCCTGCAATTCTTCTGTAAGCCCAAAATTACTTCAAAATAAAAACAAATTGAAGAATTGAAAAAAAAAAACCCAAAACAGTGCCCGTTCTATCCCTCCCTTTTTCCTCTTTCTATGGATCTAAGGGAAAACAGCCAAGAGCCCAGGGAACTCATGGCCAGCATTGCACTGCAAACAGATAAGACTCTTCCAAGAGTAAATGACAAGAATGGCAGTGGAGATTTTTATACTCAGACCCGGGCTGTGCTGAGAAATCAAGGTTATTGCCTTAGGCCCTGGAGAACCACCAGATTTTTTTTTTTTTTTGAAGATTTTATTTATTTGAGAGAGAGAGAGCGCACGCACAAGCAGGGGGAGCTACAGAGGGAATAGGAAAAGCAGACTCTCTGCTGAGCAGGGAGCCTGACATGGGGCTTGATTCCAAGACCCCAGGATCACAACCCAAGCCAAAGGCAGATGCCTAACTGACTGAGCCACCCAGGTGCCCCAAACCACCAGATTTTAGATGGGTCATGTGAAGGCCAGTGGATAGAATGTCACATAACCACAAAGTCTGATTTTCATTTTTTCTTATTGTTTGTGTTTCTATTCTGGACTTCTAAAATTAAATGTGGATGTCCTCACACCCAGGACTTCCGTTAGGATTGATTTACAATTTTGATTCTTTTTGCAACTTTTATAAGCCACGAGGTCTATGGCAATTCAGGCCGGCTGGAATGAATTTGTTTTCTGTGCACACAGAAACAGGAACTTTCCCAGACTACTGCTGGAAATGGAAACTAGCTAGTACTATTAATCTAAACCTGAATGTGTTGTATGTCCCTCAACCTGGGGATTTCAATTCTCATAATTTACACTAAAGAAATCATTGCACAGATACACAAAGATTTCTCATTGAGGATGTCAGTCACAGCATTAATTAATGGTAGCTTCTCACACCCCAACAAAAAAGAAACAACTTTGATAAAGGTCTGGCTTTGAAAATTATGGTATGCTCACATAACAGAATGCTAGGCAGCTACTAAAATTATATCCAAGAAGGTTGTTCAAAGTCCTGGGAAGATGATCAAGATACTCAAGTGGAAAGAGTAGGTTATATCAGCATATAGAGTATGATCTCATTTTTTTTTCAGTAAAACGAAAGATATATCCACTTAAAGGACTAAAGAAGAAAAACTGAACAACAAAGCAATAGTGATTATCTTTGAGTGAAGGGGGTTATCTCAGAGTGATGAAATAGTTTTAATTTTCCTTCTCTGTTTTTTTCTAAGTGTTCTTTTTTTTTAAAGATTTTATTTATATATTTGAGAGAGAGAGAGAGATACAAAGCACAAGCAGGGCAAACAGCAGCGGGAGAGGGGGAAGCAGATTCCCTGCTGAGCAGGGAGCCCAATGAGGGCTTGATCCCAGGACCCCAGAATCATGACCTGAGCTGAAGGCAGATGCTTAACCAACTGAGCCACTCAGGTGCCCCAGGATCTTTTCTAAGCATTCTACAATAAATATGTATTATGTTGGCAATGGAACACTTCTTGCTTCTAGAAATGTTACTAGAAGGAGGGGATCATCAGAGGATTTTTTTGTCTTTATTAACAGACTCTCATTAATTGGGTGGGTAGGTTCTCCTAACTGCAAGATATTCCTGGCACGTTTGGTATTTAACATCACAAGCCTAACACATAATATTTCTTTGTTTTTTTTTTTCAGATTTTTATTAAATTCTAGTTAGTTAACATATAGTATAATATTGGTTTCAGGAGAATTCAGGGGTTCATCACTTACACACAGCACCCAGTGCTCATCATAACAAGAGCTCTCCTTAACACTCATCCCCCATTTAGCCCATCCCCCACCTCCCTCCCTGCATCAATCCTTGGTTTACTCTCTACCATTAAGAG
Organism: Nyctereutes procyonoides; assembly: GCF_905146905.1. Taxonomy (NCBI): domain Eukaryota; kingdom Metazoa; phylum Chordata; class Mammalia; order Carnivora; family Canidae; genus Nyctereutes; species Nyctereutes procyonoides. The sequence goes on from NW_026575132.1 coordinate 10,932,800, forward strand.
TCTCTTATGGTTTCTCTTTTTTCGGTTTTGTTTCCCTCTACCACATGGTGTTTGTTAACGTTTAGCCTATGTGGAAAGGTGCTGGAGGGCATATTAACATTCGTTAATGTCACTTTTCATGCCAACTTTCATTTCTTTTTTTTTTAATAAAGATTTTTTTATTTTAATTTTTATTTATGATAGTCACACAGGGAGAGAGAGAGAGAGGCAGAGACATAGGCAGAGGGAGAAGCAGGCTCCATGCACCGGGAGCCTGACGTGGGATTCGATCCTGGGTCTCCAGGATCGCGCCCTGGGCCAAAGGCAGGCGCCAAACCGCTGCGCCACCCAGGGATCCCCCAACTTTCATTTCTAAGGTAGTGATTATAACCAGTAAAGGACTGTTCTAGCAAGAGTTAGAGAAGGTGGCAAATTGTAGAAATGTGATGATAAAAGCAGTGGATAGTAATCAAGATTATTGATGGCAGAAGCAGAACAATACAAACATGGAAGTAAATTAACATTTTGTGCCCAAAGAAGCAATATTTGTGCTCTTGAGGCTCTTCCCTCAGATCCCAAATAAGAGTACGATATGCCAATCACAAGGTAGAGATCATCAGGACTCTTGTCCGGATTGGGTGGTCCCACTACGAGTGCTGCTAGTAAAGGCTCGTATTCAGGAGGGCACAGACTTGGCTTATCCTAGGAAGACTGAAATGAACTTGGCTCATGGGAGGAATTTGCTGGAGGAATGGGTGGTCAGCAATTGTAGCCTGGAGGCCATAAGCCTGGAACAAATGCTGGTACCACTAAAAGCTTTGATACAACCTTGTGGGAAGGATTGGGTTAATTGAAAGGGAAATCCTAAAAAAGAAGTTTTCATATTGCTGATGAGTACCTACTCTGCTTTCTTGTATTTGCCTGGTAGAAACGGCCAGTTCTCCTTATAGGAGTCCTTGCTAGTTCTTCCCTGGCTTTCCCAGCCAACCAACATAACATGGTCTAAATACAAGTAGTATGCGTGCCATGCTAACACCAGTTCAAAATAGGTCCCTTAACCTTCCTTATCCAATGAGATTGCAGCTCCTAAGCCCCGCCAATAGGTAGGAATGTGTGGAGAGAACCAACTGCTGACTGGGGAGGTGGGGGGTACTGTGGAGGCAGAAGCTGAAAGATGCATTGCCTCCCCCATTCCACCATCAACACCTATCCACTCATCCCCCTCTGGGGTTTCATAGAGTGGTGGGTTCCAGGCACAATTTCGGCAAACGTTTCACCCCACCCCCTATAGTGAGGGTGGACTAGATAAAAAAATTTTTTTTACAAGATTGGCCTTGAATATCCCTCCAGACTGATATGAGCCCCTAGTGATCTGCACCACTTTCCTCACTCCAAACCCCCATCTCATTGGCCCTGAAAACCTGTGCCTGGGCAGGGCACCCCAGTTGGAGAAAATATCCTCCGGCCTTTTCTCAGGCCACAAGCTAATGAGCAGGCCTCCGCCCCAGGTTGCCTTCTCTTTTAACTAGCCTGGAAATTGGCAAGGACTGGGGATTTGCAAATCTTCCTCTGTCTTAAGTCTATGAAGCAATTACTGCTGAGTTTGAGGTAAAGTTATCTGTTTGTAGAAACAGTTTTATGTCATGGGAATCAGATACCTGAACGTTTCCTAGGTAAATCTTATGCAAAAATTAGGCAACTTACATCTCTGGGTGAGGACTTCCAGCATCACTGCATCATGGCATCAGGGAAGGGGAGGGTATCAGTTTTTTGTCGATTCAGGTTGGTATGTATATTTGACATTAAATGAGCCCATCTATTTTTGCTTAATTGGGGATTTCATGGCCTTGCTATTTAATTCTGAATGTTGGTCCTGTGGTTAATTGTCTCCTGGAATCTGCACAGTTTTCTATCTTGTGACTTTCTGCTTGTAAACCAGACCATGGGCTCTAGAGATGGGTGTACTTAAATGATTGACACCAGATTAGCAAAGACTTCCAAACATTATAAATAAATGGGGCACTTGGGTGGCTCAGTTGGTTGGGCGTCTGCCTTTGGCTCAGGTCGTGATCCCGGGGTCCTGGGATGGAGACCCTTGTCTAGCTCTCTGCTCAGCAGGGAGCCTGCCTCCCTCTCCCTCTGCTACTACTCCCCCCCCCCCCGTCATGTGCTCACTCTAAGAAATAAATATAATCTTTATTTTTTTATTTTTTTATAATAAATTTATTTTTTATTGGTGTTCAATTTGCCAACATACAGAATAACACATATAATCTTTAAAAAACATTATAAGTAAATGGAAAATTAAGACTAACAAGTCCTGCAGGATCAGCCCCTGCCACCCTCCCAGTTTCATGTCTGTTCCCTCCCCTCCTTGGTCCAAGCCCAGCCAACTGGCCTTTCTTCCTCTCCTTAAACTCGCTCTTCTCCCTCTCATCTCCAGGGTCTGTATGAGCACCAGAGATCTCAGCCTACACTGCCTGCCCCTCCCCTGCCCTAACTCCTTGGCTCTCAGCTCCAATACTGCCTCCCCAGGGAAGCCTCCCCTGACCAGCTCTTCCCACTCTAGGTCTTTCTTTTCTGGGCATTTCTTCCCAGGTACTTACACATCTCTAATGATAATTTGGTTAATGTCCGACTCCTCCACTAGACTAAGCTGCGAGAAAGCAGAGTCTCCCCTTTGTCTTCCAGAGCCAACCACCTACTAGCACGTGGTAGTTGCTCAACTAATAGCTTTGGTCATCTCCAAATTTACAGTTCAGCACAGATCAACTTGAGGATTTGTCCTTACTGTAATTTGGGCCCTTGGTTATCTCTTTCTATGCTCCATCTCAGGAGGAACCAAGAGAGCTTCTTGGGTAATACCCTGGGGGCTGAGCTTCAGAAACACTTGTAAATAAAAGTGTTTTCAACCCAAGCTTCAACTTCCAAAACTGCCTCTCTCCCTCCTTCCCCTCCAGGACTCTATGCTTGCAGCCCTTGGAACATATATCCAACTGGGCTTTTCTGCTTGGTGGGCGTGGTCCCTCAAGGCAGCATTCTTAATTACACATTTCTGCTTCTATAATTATATTTCTGGTCCTTTATGTATATATACATGGTCCCCGGAGCCTGTGGGGAAGGCCGAATGAGAGCATACTGTGGATAGGTAAGAGTTCCAGTGTGGTGTGATTTTTCCACTTGCCGTTGACTTTACAAATCCCAGGAAAATCCTACGGGAAACGCTCTTCTAGCCATCTCCTTTCCTACTTTTCATCTCCTACTCTACTTTTCTTCTCTTCCCCTTTATTTTTCAAAAGGGAGGCCTCTGGAGAAACAGTTTTCCTCTTCCACTTTTCCAGGTTGGGCAGGGTTCCCGAAGCTGAAGACCTGGCCTCCCAAATGCTAAAAGGCTTTCCTAGAGACCGCGTCTCTGCCCAGGAAGCACTGGTTCATGACTACTTCAGTGCCTTGCCATCTCAGCTGCACCAACTTCCTGATGGTGAGTGAGGGAGCATGTGTGTGTGTATGTATGTGATGTGTGTGTACGAGCACACATGTAAGTCTCAGGGTCTAAGGGTTTTCTCCAAGCACTAGAAAATGATAGAATTTGCAACCAGAAATGAGCTTAGAGATCGAATTACCTAGAAGAAGCAAAAGGGGACTCAATCTTGCCTGAGTTTTCTGAGTCTCTAAAACTCAAAAGCGCTGGTGGGTTGAGGTGACACAGACCTCCGTCTAATGATCCAAACATTTCACATATACACTCTTAGAAACTGGATGAGATGAAAGTTGTCTCTGTGTTGTTTGTTTTCCCCAGCATCTGCCAGGAGAAGCAAAACCAAAGTTTGCAACAGCCCCCTTCTCTCTCTTCCCGTAGAGAGTAAGATGATAGGTGACATGGGGATGTCACAAGAGGAGAGCTGGCCTGTCTTGATTGGTAATTTGATGCTGCTGAAGGAAGTGCCCGGTGGGGCCCTGGGGGAGCGGAGCATCCTCTCAGGCCTGTCACCCACAAGAAAAGCAAGTTACCCTGAAATCAGCCTTGCTGCCTGGGCCTGAAGTCATCCTCCAAATCTGAAATCTGCTGAGGGATCATGTGGCTGGAGCTCTCCTCAAGTTTCTCAGAATGTGGCCAGGAAGGGCTAGGCGGAGGATGTGGGCAGTGTGGTCGTGGCCTGGCTGTTTTGGGGGTGACCATCCTTAGTTGGGGTTTCTTTGGAAACGATCACCATTCAACTGAAAACAATTTTTAGAAGCCCAAAGCAGGAGAAAAGAAAGCTAATTAGGAAGGTGTAGGGGCTCAGACTGGGGTGAGGGACCAGGATGGCAGGCAGGGGTGACAATGAGGACGGAGTGGGGAGAGCTGCTGCCCAGGAGGCCTAGACATACAGTCTGGCCAAAGTCTCCAGGGTCTGCAAACGTGGCTCCACTCTATCTAGGACATTGTCCTGCCACAGCCCAAAGCTCTTACTTTGGGGCTTCTTGAGACATTTTATTATTAAAATGAGTTATTTAGGATCTCCAAAAATAACCATAATCATACAACTGGGGTTAATGTCTTACTTAACCCTGTAGGAAGAGTTAGTCATTAGGATTTATTAAGTTGCCATTAAGTGTCAAGAACACATTAAGTGCTATAAAAATTGAGGGAATAAAGAGGCTTGTCCTTGACCTCAAGGATCCTACAGCGTGGGAGGAAAAGAGGGTGAGGAAGAGGAAACAGGGCACCCTTGTACACATATTAGCACAAATCATATCTAAACAGCTGGAGTCTGCATAATCAGCTACAGATGTTGAGAGAATATGTATATGCTAAAGGCAGTTCTTTGGAGGAACTAGAATAACTCAAATAAGATAGATTGGACTGGAGGTGAATCTGGATTGGAATCTGGAAGGAGGGGAGGGGCAACCTACAATTCTTATCCCTTTGTACCTCAGGTCCGCCTGCACCCCCCTCTCCCCTACTTCCTTCCAGGTACAGTGTTCCCAGGCGAGGCGCCTATATCCCTCTTAAGCTTTCTTCTCTCGGGCCTGGGACTTCTAACTACCACTTCAGGCAAATGTACGTGTTCAGGAGTGTGTGTGCACACACATACAGTCTCACGTTCTCACACTCATACACACTCACGCTCCCTTCGGTCCACTTAAAGAAACCTCCCTCATTGGCCCTCCTCCAGGATCTATTACTCTACATACTGAGAACCACTGGGGACCTTCAACGTTTCCTAGGCCCGAGTTTTACCTGATAAAAAAGTAATTAGCAAGAAACAGTCACTGTCCAAACTGTTGTGTTGTTAGAAACTTGGGTTTTGGTTCTCCCTGGCCATCTGAAGCAGCAGCACCAACAGGGTGCACCTCTGTACGCGTGTGCATGTGGGCGAGCACGCACACCCATGTGTGGGTGTGAGAGAGAGACCCATCTGTATTCCTTCTCTGTTCACCCAGCCACAGAGCCCAAATCTACTTTGACACTTTTAGAAAAATGAAAAGATGGAATCTTGCAGGAGCCTGCCTGTGCTGGGGGGGAGCCGAGGAGTGCTCACAGCAGGAGGGAAGTTGACTTTTCTTTATACATATAGGGGTTTTTCCATGCAGAGTTTAAATTATGCCTGATAAAAGGAGTTTCGTGGATGTTTCAGTTCTTTCAAATTCTCCTGGCTTCCTCCCAATTAAATGAGGTTTGTCAAAGCCACAGGGCTCTGCTGCTGCTGCCTCGGCCGACAAGCACTTCCTGCAGCGACATCTCGAATCCCCGAGGGAGAAGATGAAAGGGCCAGCGCCAAGAGACAGGGAAGGGGGGGGCCGGTGGGTGTGTGTATGTATGTGTGCATGTGGAAGGGGGCGCAGAAATAGGCTTCGAGACAGACCGACAGATAGGACGTGGGACAAGTAGACAGGGCAAGCAAAGCTATGAGGAAAATAGGAGAGAAAAAAACAGAGGAAGCCGGAGAGCAGCTGGGGCCAGTCTGTGCACTTTGACAACTGGGGCCCTCACTGAGAACACCTCTCTAAGGGATGCACTCCCTTGGCCTGGCAGTGCCAGCTTGCTTTTTCATTGCCCGCGGCAATTAGCCTTTATTAAGAGCCTCCTTTGCAGAGAGAGCACCGGACAGTTATCACAGTCCCCAACCTGCAGGGACACAGAATCACCATCTCGGTGGTGGGCTGCCCCAGGCACAAGAATTGTGCCAAAAGACACATACTCTTGTGAGTGGTTTGTAAAGAGAGTTTTCCTGCTGTAATTATGCAGGAAATTTTGCTCTCTGACGGCATTGCAGTATGGAATCATTTAGGAGCTCATATTTATATCATTTTATTATTCTGGTTTTATTCTGGTTGCAGGATAACAAAGTTGTCACTTTAAAATATATTCTGTTTCCCCTTTGATCTGGGAGATGCCAGCTCTTATTGTCTGCCCTCTGAAGAAGACAATCTGAGCATGAAACCTGTGGCTGGGAAATAATGTGAAGTGTGGAGGGACAGCCTAAATCCCGGGGGAGGAGTGGCAGAGAGATTCCCCACGACATGCAAGAATTGATCCCATCTATCCTTGCCTATTTCCCCAAAGCTGAGAATCCCGTACAACACTTTCTCCAGGTTGTGGCAATAAGCTCACAGCCAGAGGAGAGCAGGAGGTTACTTGCCATGAAAATTCAGGGTTTCCAAGATTAGTTCGCTTTTGGAGCACACTTTTGAGGGGAGAAACATGAATATTAGAATGGCAAGCATGTGGGAACTTCTGCCAAGAGCTGACATTTTCCCTCATTGACTCTTGAACACCTGAAGAAACATTTGTTGATGGAGAAAGTATTGGGAGTCTCTCTCAAAACATACCCAACAGCAAGCTAATTGCTTTTGCAGATGGCCAGGGGGATGCGCTCCCCTCTCGGTCACCAGCTCACAGCCACACTCACAGTCCCCGTGGCTGAGCCAGCAGTGCAGAGTGTCAGCTGGGGCGGTGAGGACCTAAAATTAGGCCCTTGGCAACTCTCTAATCTTAGCTGCAGGTTCAGCTTCTTCGTTTAATTCCCTTTGCCCTCAGAATGAACTTGGGCTCTGGGAAAGGAACACTGTTTAATGATTTGGGGGTTGGGGGGAGTAGAAAATCATTAAGCTGCCCTTTCTAGAAACTGGCTCTGCTCTGTTCTTGCAGGGAGCCTTCCAAATGTTACCCTTGGAAAGTTAAGACTGATTTTGGAAGCTAGCCATTTTGAACCACAGACGCTGATCCACAATTTTTTTTTTTTAATCTGGGGCAGTAAATGCCACGTGATTTAAGAGTCTGGTCCTTAAGCCCTGGTCCTTGATGGTCAGAGCATCAAAGGCTGTCTCTCTTCTCTGTGGGCTGGTCCCATTTTGCTTTCCGAATCCAGACTTGAGTCTCTCCCATTTCTTCCTGGACTAAATCCCCCTTCTCCCTTAAAACAGGTTGCAGCATCTTACAAAAAAAAAATAATAATAATAATAATAATAATCCTAAAACTTGAAACCTTACAATTGTTTCACAAGTAATTTTGCAAAAACAACTTACCAGAGTCTTTCTCATCATCAAATGCTTTCTAACTTGCAGGCATGGAAGGCATGGCACTTGCCTCTCCCATACATCACACCACCCTAGTATCTATACCCAGAAGTTCTTCAGTAGGCCTTATCCCTATTGTCCCATTAAAATCAGAGTGATTTTTTTGTTTGTTTGTTTTGCTCCAATAAGGGACTTTCAGGCCTTCTTTTAATGATCTCTTTAATATATTGGAAGATCCTTTGATAACACTTTCCAAAACTCACTTCTGGATACTGAATTCTTTTGACTTCCCTTCCCCCCAATATAGATTCTGTTTCTCTTCACTCTTTAATCATTTTTGTTTCCTCATTCTATTCTGAACCTGTTCCAATTATTTTGCTTACCCCTGAGACTATGGACCCATGTAGACTCAGATTTCTAATGTTAGTGGGAGAATTCTGTTCCAGTTCATTCATTAAAAATTTACTGAGGATCATTAGTAAGATACTGAGTGATACAAAAATGAATTACTCAGGCAGTCTGTCCTCAAAGAGCTTATAGTCCATAAGGAAATGAGACAAATATACAAACAGCCACAGTTCAAGTGTGAAGTGCTCTGGGTGTTCAAAGAAGGTGAAAGGAACTCCAGCTATGGGCTTCTAGGATGGCTTTGTGAGTAGGCCTTCAAAGATGATGGGGTCTGGATGGTTGGAGAGGAATGTCATCCTCCTCTTAATACCATCTAACATTATAGTGAAGTTGTCCTCTTTTTATTAATAGGGGCACAGTGCTGACTCATATTCCATCATGGTTTTTACTCGTTATTGTATGGCTTCTTGCAATAATTTAAACATTCTTATTCTTTTTTTTTTTTAAGGTAAACTCTATCCCCAAGTAGGGCTCAAACTCACAATCCCAAGATCAAGAGTTGCATGCTCCACAGACTAAGCCAGCCATCTGCCCCAATTTAAATATTCTTTACCATATACTAGTGAAATTTAGTGTCATTCTTTGTATGCTGATGATTTCAAATTTATTCTGTTTTGCTTTTATTGTCTAATCTATTTAAAATTTAACCAGAATATTTTGTCATTCTAGAGGCCAGGTTTCAGGGGATGGGAGGGAAGAAAGATTCTGCTCCAAGCCTCTCTTTTCTGCCTCTAGGAGTTTGTAACCTAATTCAGACCACCCTCTCCAACCTTTTAAATCCTCCACTAATTCAGTACTTAAGCAGGACAATAAGAAACAAGAAGTTAGGACGTGTGCTCCATAACTTCCTCACCTTCTATGCCCAAAGATGTCCTCAAGGGATTCCAGAACATCAGGGAAGATCCTGGAAAGGGTTAAAGGAAGAAGTCAGTGACCCTTTGAGTGTGAGATCTCAGAGACTTGGTATTCCATAACTTCATTATATAGATGGAGTCCCTGACACCTCAGAAAGAATAGTGGCTGCCATTTATTGGGCATCTGTGTGCTTTACACAAATTCTCATTCAATTTGTAGACTAACTTATGAGGCTGGAGTTATTATCTTCATATTGCATATTAGAAAATTGGGACTGAGAGAGGCTAAGGAAATTGCTCAAAGCCATAGAACTAGTAAGTGGGAGAGCCCAGGTTTGACTTCAAATCAGACTCCTATGCCACCCTTCCCACTACTCGTTGCTGCTTACTAAAGATTACATGGGAACTTAGTAGCAAAACTAGGATTAAGAACCAAGGTCTGTACCCCCAGTCCTGTGACCTTTCTATTCTTTCATGTTCTATCTATGTTTGTTTTAGAGCCTTCCCAAGAAAGATTGCACTTGCCCCCAGGTAATATATTTAATATCTCAGAATTAAGAAGGTTCATTTTTTTTTTAAGATTTACTTATTTGTTTTAGAGAAAGAGAGCACACACACAAGTGCACAAGTAGGGGAAGGAGCAGAGGGAGAGAATCTTCAAGCAGACTCCCTGCTGACCAGGGAGCCCAGCTGGTACTCCATCACCGCCCCCCCCCCACCCATGAGATCATGACCCATGAGATCATGACCTGAACAGAAACCAAGAATGAGTAGCTTAACTGACTGAGCCACCCAGACACCCCCAATTTGATTTAATAGAGATTTAATAGAGATACCACTGCCTTCTTCCTTAATCCTCAATGTCATCTTGTCTTGGTTTATGTTCCCTTTCTTTTCTTTTTGTTTTTGTTTTGTTTTGTTTTTTTGGGTTTGTTTTGTAATACACAGTCACATTTGGATTTTAAGATTTCTTAATCAATAGTGGTTCTTTTCTTGTTTTACTATAACTCATTCAGTTTTATAAGGTAATTTCAGGAGTCCAACAAAAAATTGGGCAAAGGTTTAAAATAGCATTTTACATAAGGAAAACAAAAAAAGTACCAACACATGGAACAAAAAGACAGCCTTACTAGTAATTAAATATATACAACTAACTCATAAGAAGTTATTTTTTTTCCCCTCAGCTTAATGACTCCCAGTATTAGTGAGATTGCGGTAAAATGATTTTCTGCTGATGGTGTTGTAAGATGGAGTAACCTTCTCAAAGCCTTATGGCATACGTATCAGGAGCCATAAAAAGGGTGACAACCTTCAACCCTGTCCTTTGGCTTCTGGAAATTATTCAAAGAAACAATTGAACAGGAAAAAAAAAAAGAACCCTAGATGCATAAAAATGTTCATTGCAGTGTTGTCTATAATTTTATTTTCAAACTTATAAAATAAAAACAAAGAATCTAAATATTCAACACTACAGAACAGGTTGGATCATGTTATACTGACTCTGCATACAGTCCTATGTAGCCATTTAGAATAATTCCCAAGGGTGTGAGGTAATATGGATATATTTATGCTATTAGGAAATGAGCTAAAAGAGAGCAGGATCCAGGACTGCATATTGGAATCTACTTGTGAAAATGTATTTTGCACATCAACAAAACTGAAAGATAGCATACAAAAATAAAAATGCTTTGGGAGCTTAGGGGGATCCCGGGTGACTTTTGTTTCTTTTTCAAAGTTTTCTTTAACGTCGACGTTATATTGCATCTATTGTTTAAAAGAATGAGGTAGGGCAAATGGTACGGGGAGCTCAGGCCCTGGAAGGAGAGTTAAAGGACCTGCATTCTCCAGTTTTTCCAAGGTGGTGTGCCTTATTGGCCTTCAGAAACCTCCATCTCTCAGCCTACACAATGGGTTAACATTAGTCTCCTTTACCCCAGATTGACAGAATGTTTATTTTAGAAATCTTTTAACTCACTGAATGCAAGGGTTCACATAAATGCGGTCCTAGGAGAATGAGAGGTGGGAGGGAGAGGAAAAGATAAATAGGCACTAATTAATTTTAAAAGGAGCGGTCATCTGCTTTAATCGGAAATGCATATGTGCTGCGCCCCCAGTCAGAGCTTTAAGTGCACTCCGTGAGTTAGCACCCCCATCTGCAAGTGGCACCGTGGGGTCCTGTGGCCTTTGAAGATCCGAAGCCCATATACAGGCAGACCCAGGAGCTAAGGTGGCGCGGGGCCCACACTCAATGCCCTGCACCGAGCGACTCCAGCTGATGCACTGATTACACTGGTGTGTAAGGGGCGTGCAAAAGCCACGTGATGGGGAAATGACAAGACATTTTGAAACTCTGGTTCCATTTCCAAGCTTTCTCTTCAATTCGCGCTTTCTCTTTTAGCCATTACAGGCAAGTAAAAGAGATTCGATTATCTTGTTTCCTCTGAAGGGTTGTTTAGCCCCTCAATCCCATTAAGTCACTTTCTGCAGCGCCGTGCGCCCAGCCTTCCCCGGGTTATCAGCCCAGGACGAGTAAATGGAGACACCAGGATCGGATTTCTAAAGGAAGGAAAGTTAAAGTTTGAAAGGGGTGACAGCCAACAGCCAGGAGCTTAGGAACTCAATTAGCCTGAAAGACAACTCTCTCATTATCTCGTTCCGAAATGATCTAAATACAGAAGAATCTAAAAGTTTTAAATAAACTTGTCCTACTGACTGTCTAGATGACTGAATTTCCCTTCTCAAAAAATTTTAAACACCCACTTTCGTATTTATTTATTCTAAGTGCGAAGCGGCTGTGATAATTATGCTGTCAGATTCAGTAAGCTAATGAGGAGTCAGTCGAATGGAAGGTTTTGCATCTGTGGATCGCTGCAGGAGAACCGCTCGGCTGCTTTCTTCCTTCTTTTCTTTCTTTCTTCCTTTTTTTTTTCTTTTTCTTGTTTTTGTTTTCTTTTCTTATGAGTCCAAAGGAGAGTCGGGCAGTTCCAGGCCAAACTGGAATCCCTCTGATTAACTGGTTCCCCTCCCAACACTGTTTCACTGGACTATTTCTCTCTCTGTCTCTCTCTCTTTCTGTGTCCCCAATTTTCCCTCTCCCTCTCTCACACCACTCCAATTCCCTTTTCTCCCTTCTTTCTCAGCCACCAATTCTTCCTCCTTCCTCCTCACCCCCCCCTTCTTTCCCCTCCCCCCCTCTCCTTTTCCCTCCTCCCTGGCTTTTGAGGTGCTACTTTTGAGGGACAAGGAGGCCTGAGGGAAATCTTCATGCCACTCTCCCCAAGGCAAGAGGACACTTCTCCCTGATGGAAATTCCCAAAGTGGTTTGGGTTTGAATTGATTTAAGAGTAATCTGTGAAGTTCCCACACTATTTCAGCTGTTTATTTATGCTATGACAGGAACTAGAAAAAAAATGAATGTGAAATTGTGTATTATAATGTACCTGTGAGAATGTATTATGCAACCAACAAAACTTGATGTCTCCCCTTTATAGCCTAGCAAGTGTGTCGATCTAAACGCAAGGACTCATGGCCTTGGACGCAAGGACACAAAACTACTCATGGCATCCAAGGCAGATATGTAGGCCTATAAAGGCAGAGATGGTCCTGCAGGTTTTTAATTCTCTTTGGGTGTGAGCACCCTCCAGCAAACAATATTAAGGCATATTATGTTTTTGGTGTGCCAAAGCTAGAAGCTTCTCTTTTTGTTAAATTGTGTAATATTTACGGCAGCCCGGGTTGGCGCAGATTGTGAGCCTTGGAAAAGCAATGCCCAAATGAAAGGATGTCCGATGTAGGTTTGCGGATGTGCTTTGGTGACAATGTGGCTGTTGCCTCTTGCTGTTTTTCTCAGGTGGTATCTATGCTGATGGCTTGGAACAAAGGCTGCTGCTTATTAAAACTACAGTGTATCAAGAACAACCTGCGATGTTTCCCATATTATCTCCTTTAAACTTATAGAAATCTGCCAGGAGGTTTTACTATCCCCATTTTGCAGATGAGCTCCTTAAAATGTTAACCTTGGAAGGATTTGACCTATAACTTTAGCATAGTAAGCACCCAAGAATAACACTCACTTAACAACCAAACTGCCAGCAAACTGAACTAACCCAATACATAAATCAGAGGGCAAAGGTAGTGTGTGTGTGCGTATACACACATATATACACTATATATATATATATATATATATATGTACGTGTGTAGGTTTATATACATATACATTTATATATTTATGTATTTATGTATATATATTTCAATTTCTTTTGATTTACAAAAGTTGTACCATAGGGTCTATTTAAATAGATTGCCTAATGTAAGTAATGCACCAGGATTCTAAAGTTTCCAAAGCACATCTAGCCCCAGCATGATGCTCATTGCCTGCCATCGCTGGGACTACTGTCCAGACTCCTTGGCTTGATATTTACTCCCTTCACTATCTGGTTCCGACTCATTTTTCCTACTTCATCTACTAGTCTGTCTTGCTCTAACTGTGCAAGATTACTTTGCAATTCTCTCAGACACTTTCCTTCCACCTTGCCTTAGCTCATGCTGCCCCCCCCCCCCCCCCCCCCGCCAGCCAGCAATATCCTCCCTAGAATTTCTTGACTGTTGAAAGGATAGTCTTCCTTCATGGCTCAAAGGCCACTTGTCCATGCTTTTCCTGTGCTCCCTGGGGGACACAGGAGAGAGGCCATCCTAATTCTTTACTTGCACCTCACCTTCAGCCCTGGTTAGTGTGTATATCCCCAGTCCTGTTCCTGCTTTTGAATCTTCAACAGTATAACGCCTTACCCAAGTGCTCATTTGATAAATGTGTGTCGAATTGAATCAAATAAGAAGCACTTGACAAAAAAAAAAAAGCACTTGACAACTATTGGTAGATTCAGTAAAGCGAGTTGCCCATGAGTCAGTATAAATTATTGGTTGTGTTTTGATGTCTCTGCAGGTGACAAATATTACAAGACATTAAAAATACACCGTGAAACATTCCAGGAAATAATATGTTTGTGCTTCTCTCTTTTCTTCCCTACAGAGGAGTCTTTGTTTACAGTTTCAGGAGTGAGGCTAAAGCCAGAGATGTGTGACCTTTTGGTCTCCTACCGGAAAGGTCACCACCCAGCCCAGTTTAGCAAATGCTGGTGAAAAGAAGGAGCGACGTCACCAACATCCTTTCAGGTAAGTGGTCCCAACAGTGAGCCTCCTTATGAATAGAACTGAAAATCCATCACCGCCAGGTGGAGAGGACATTATTCACAGATTCAGAGCACCTCTATGCTGTGTCTTTCTCATTATTCCCACTCTAGGGACAGGTGGCCTAGCCTCTGGGCTGTGAAAGGAGGATGGTAATGTACATCACCTGTCTCTCTCACTCCCAGAGGAGAAGACTCCTAAGACAAAACTTATGAGTCATTATAAGGCCTTTAACTGGTACACGTGCAATAAAGTACCACACTGGCATGTTACATTCCCTAAACTGTGTAGTTCTCTCCATCAGCTGATAGGACAAATCAGAGCTCAAAACCCATCCCAAGACTGAGGAGTGTCCTGGGATGTGTGACATTCGGTGCTAAAATTGGCACAGCCCTGGGTAAACCTGGATGGTTGGTCACCATGGTGGTGCAAATTATACCTGGCCTGCCCCCAAGTACCAGAGAGGGCCTGGCCCCACCCAAGAGATGATTTTAGATGCCTGTGAGAATCTAGTCCTGCCTGTTCCCGGCTTCTTAGGCTACCCCTCCTGCACAGTTGATTCCAGGGAGTTCTCTCAGTGAGTTTGGGGAACACAAGGACCTGATGGGGGAACCATCCACAGTGTCTCAGACACAGCTACTCTCCTCAATCAGCCCAGGGTAGCCCAGCCTTCTAAGGTCATCTTTAGGAGGAAGTGTGGTATGGAGGATTCTTCTGACATGACCATACCCTAAAAGGAGTTCTGGGAGGCACAGGAAGCCAGATGGAACAACCCCAAAAGCTGTTAAAGTATAGGCACCCCATAGATGTTACAAGATCACTTTCCATACTGGGCCTTCCACAGTGGGGAGAGGGGACAGTAATCCAGATAGAGGAAACAAGGTGGGACCCACACACAAAGCTAGCCAATCAACTGGCCCTTTAGGTGACCTAGCTATATCCCAAGCCACAAGTGTTAGACTGTGATTTGACCACCCATTTGGCAACCACAACTTGGCCATGCTTCCTAACAGAACTGTTGGGGCCTAGATGGTAACTACTGACATGCTCCCCACACCTGCCCCCTTGTAACCTCATCCACATGACAGGATTCAGTTCTTTACCACTTTATCTTGGATCTCTGTCTATTGATATTTAAAGGCATGTACATATCAGAGTTGTGGCCTTCTGGATTTTCTAAAATCACTGTATTTAGAAATTTGGAAAAGTCAGGGAACTTTAGAATTATAGCTGTTCCTCAGAGCACTTTATGCAATATCCAAGTTTGTATATTTTGACAACACACAATTTTACAACAGGCAACACAATAATATGGTATTTCCCAAGCCCCTGGGATTTCCTAAAGCAATATTTAGGAAACAATATTTCCGAAAGCAGAGATTTTGCTGTGTAATTATGTCACTTGAAACCCCACTAGTTATAAGCATAGGGTGTATCTAAGCTACGTTCTATAAAGTGGAGGATTGGGGATCCCTGGGTGGTGCAGCGGTTTAGCGCCTGCCTTTGGCCCAGGGCGCGATCCTGGAGACCCGGGATCGAATCCCACGTCAGGCTCCCGGTGCATGGAGCCTGCTTCTCCCTCTGCCTGTGTCTCTGCCTCTCTCTCTCTCTATGTGTGTGTGTGACTATCATAAATAAATAAAAAAATTTAAAAAAAAAGCCTTTTAAAAAGAAAAAATAAATAAAGTGGAGGATTTACCCTTCATAAAATTATCAAAGATATTAATGGAAGTGGTCTCAGATGGTGGTGTTCCATTAGCATTACTATTACTTTTGGTATTGTCGTTATTTTATTTTACTAAGCAATCAGAAAGTGAGGCGATAACCCTTCCTCTCTGATCTTCAGAGACTTTCCACAAAGGATTGTTACCTACAGATAAAAAATGGTCACCAGGGAAGGTCAATTAAATGCAGCATGTCAAACTTGGCACCTGTGCCAGCAATTGAGAGAGGGAGGAAGCAGATTTAGCCTCTATTGGAGTAACCTCGTTGATATCCCTAGGCCCTTGGTATTAATGTAAGGAGATAAAACCCGTAGGAGATGAATCACAATAGGGAGAATCTAGAGCAATTAAACTGTTTAATAAATGGCTTGGGATCAGCAAAATCTGGGTGTGCTGTAGTTAAACAGACTAAAGGTAATCATATGGACACTTGGGGCCTGTAAACCTTTTCCACTAAATTGAATTTATGTTAAAATATTCACTTTTCAGGAGATTCAAAATGTAAATTGGGATATTAGGACTTGTAACTGGCAGCAATGCCTCAAAATTAAAGCTCTTATAAGATCCTCAAAATGCCAGTTTCAGAAATGGGGAAAAAAAAACGTACAATGATATCTACAATAGAGAAATAGAAGGGAACTAAAATTTCCTGGGTACATATTGTGTGCCAGGCACTATATGCATATTACTTCAAAGCTTGGCATGTTTTGAACAATGGGGTATGATATGGTATAACTGCAGCTTGTATATCTGGAGATTGATTTTTGTTATTTTTTAAAGCTCTTTTGGTTCTTAGTACCAGGGGTAAGACACAGTCTCTGTTATAATTTATTATTACCTTTTCTATTTCTATATATAATTCCATCAATAACTGTGCACTAATGTTGAATAGGTTTTCCTTAATCTGACTCATATATTTTGGATTTTGTTTATTTTTCATTTGCTTTTAGGGCTACATGACTGCTGTTTCAGTTTTAATTTGCTTTGCCGTAGTAAGAAGCTTCAAATCTAACTGCACAATGGACCAGAGTTTTCATGCCATCACCTGTGATCTGGAATATTGTAGATATGAGGTCCAAGGTAACAGACATGATATTTGAAGACAAAGCAATAAATAATTATTGCTGTTGTCGTTTGCGTAGCATTTAACATTGATTGGCTCAAAAATTAGACAATAGGCTGAAATTGTCTGAGAAGAGGATTTCTGAATATGTTCATCTATTTTGTGATCTGAAAGAGAGATCCATGGGCCAGAAGGACTACAGGCCAGATGAAAGGCTAACAATTAAAAGAATCTGGAGACAGAGCTGGTGCTTACAAGGCCTGTCCCTCCTGTGTTCACTTACAATTTCCCCCAACAAAAGGACTTCTGTGGCAAGGAGAGGATTAGTCTAAAGTTCAGAAGAGTCTCAAGGAAGATGGTTTCTTGGATAAAGTTGTCAACAAAAGGACTTGCTTAAGACTCTTTGTTAAGATTTCCTAGGGGGCGCTTCTTTCTTCATTAACTGGATTATCAAAACACACTACTACTCCACTCTTGCTGGGTTTTAGAAGTTTGGGTTGAACTCCTTTGATTTAAATTTTTTGGCTATCTGCTTCTACTGAATCCCGCTTATCGGGGATGATAGCAAAAGCGATGAGGAACCTAAGCTCTGATTTGATGGTGAGATACTGAATAGATAGATGAGAACAAAGAGTTCCAAAGATGTAATTCAAGCCCTGCTGCACCATCAGACACACATGCATGTGTGCACACACACAACCCTCAGATAAAAGGAGAGATCTGTCTCAGTTAACACATGTATCATTTTCTACAATGACTCCTTCTAAAAGAAGCCAGGGAAACTCAAATTACTTCACCCAGGGATCATCTACTCAAGAAATGTAGTAACCTAGAAACCAGAGACTTCTATATATCCTTTAGAAGAATGAGGAAGAACTAATTAAAAAAGAATTAAGAATAATACCTATGGATGCAAAGTCTGAGATGGAAAGAGAAAAACTGCATACAAGTGGCCCCAAAAAATCTACCTTACTATTTGATTTTAGTAAGGTATTTGACTAAACTTCTCCAAATACAACTGGAATATGAAACTGTGTGGGCTGGATTATGGGAAAAATGTATGTGCTCAGTGAAAATGGTTTTTCAACTTAGGGAAAAGCCAATAGTGGTGTGGTACAAGGTACAGTCTTAAGCTCCATTCTGGTCAAATATTTGTATTAATCACTTGAATAAAATTAGAGAAAGTACAGAATTTATTCACGTAACTCACTAATATAAGTAATTATTATTATTACTTCTATCTTACAAAAGAGGAAACTGAGACTCAACGAAGTTAAATAACTCATCCATACCAGAGTTAAGACGCAAACTAGGTCTGGCTGTCTCCAATGTGTGTGATCTTTCCAAAAATCACATACCTATCAGATCTGTAAATACACAAATCTTGAAGACACAGCTGATATTTAGCATTGGATTGTGATTCAAAAGACTGAGACCTTGCTAAAAGCTGATGCACAGGGGCACCTGGGTGGTTCAGTTGGAGCTCATCCCTCACCTTCTCCCTCCACCCTTCTCCCATGGCCCCTCCACCCACTCGTGCTTGCTCTCTCTCAAATTAATAAAGTCTTTTTTAAAAAATTTAAATTTAGGGACACTTGGGTTGCACAGTGTTTGGGCATCTGCCTTCAGCTCAGGATGTGATCCTGGAGTCCCAGGATAGAGTCCCACATCGAGCTCCCTATGGGGAGCCTGCTTCTCCCTCTGCCTATGTCTCTGCCTCTCTCTCTCTCTCTCTCTATCTATCTCTCATGAATAAATAAATAAAATCTTTAAAACAAAAATAAAAATTTAAATTTAAAAAAGTTAACGTGTATGTATAACTATATACCTATTAGAATGACCAAGTTCCAGAACACTGACAACACCAAATACCAGCAAGGAGGTGGAGCAACAGGAACTCTTGCTCATTGCTGGTTAGAATGCAAAATGGTACAGCCACTTTGGAAGACAGTTCGGCAGTTTCTTACAAAACTAAACATACTCTTACCACATGATCCAACCATCATCTCATGCTCCTTGGTATTTACACAAAGGAGTTAAAAACATGTCTGCACAAAAACCTACATAATTTGGACACAACCAAGATGTCCTCCAGTGAGAGAGTGGATAGACAAACTGTGGTACAACAGAATATTATTCAGCACACACCAAAAAAAAAAAAAAAAGAGCTATCAAGCTATGAAAAGACACGAAGGAGCCTCAAATGAATATTACTAAGTGAAAGAAGCCAATTGAAAAGACTACATACTGGGGCCACCTGGGTGGCTCAGTCAATTAAGCATCTGCCTTGGGTCATGATCCCAGGGTCCTGGAATGGAGCCCGGCCAGCTCCCTGCTCAGGGAGTCTGTTTCTCCCTCTCCCTCTGCCCCTCCACCCACTTGTGCTCGCTCGCTCTCTCAAATAAATAAATAGTATCTTAAAAAAAACCAAAACTACATACTATATGATTATGGCTATATGACATTCTGGAAGAGGCAAAACTATGAAGATAGTAAAAATGTCAGTGGTTGCCAGGAGTTTAGGAGGGAGGGATGAATAGAATGCAGAGGATTTTAAAGGAAGTGAAACTAAGTATGATACTATGATAGTAGATACATGTGATTATAATTTGTCCAAACCTGTAGAATGTACAACACCAAGAACAAATCCTAATGTAAACTCTGGGTTTAGGATGATAATAATGTATCAGTGCAGGTTCAATTATAACAAATGTAAAAAAAAAAAGTAAAAAAAAAAATTATAACAAATGTACCATCCTGGTAGGGGGAGGCTATGCATGTGTGGGGATAAGGGGGTATATGAGAAGTCTCTAGCTTTTTTGGGGGGAGGGGAGAGTCTCTGTAACTTCTACTAAATGTTGCTGTAAACCTAAAATTGCTCTAAAAAACAAAGTCTATTAAAAACAAACAAACAAAAACCCTAAAAGCTAATGAACAAACCAGTACAACATTTATTCCTATAAAATTTTATCTGATTTAATTTCTTACACTTTAGATTTAAAATGTCAACAAGTTAGGTAAGGCTGTGGCTTAATGGAAATTGGTACTTTTTAAGTACAATGTGTCTGGCTGCCCATGAAAGATAATACCAATACTTTTAGGTGATATAAATGAGATAATAAGATGGTGTCCCAGAGAAAGGAAATAGTTTACATTGATTAGGTCCCATCTAAATTATCACTTATCTACCCATCCTACTTTAAAACAAAAAGATTTTATTTATTTATTCATGAGAGACACAGAGAGAGAGAGGCAGAGACACAGGCAGAGGGAGAAGCAGGCTCCATGTAGGGAGCCTGACCTGGGACTCGATCCCGGGTCTCCAGGATCACACCCTAGGCTGAAGGTGGCGCTAAACTGCTGGGCCACCCGGGCTGCCCCCATCCCACTTTAAAAGAAAAATCGGGGGTACCTGGGTGGCTCAGCAGTTTAGCGCCTGCCTTGGGCCCAGGGCGTGATCTCAGAGTCCTGGGATCGAGTCCCACATCGGGCTCCCTGCATGGAGCCTGCTTCTCCCTCTGCCTGTGTTTCTGCCTCTCTCTTTCTGTGTCTCTCATGAATAAATAAAATAAAATAAAAGCTTTAAAAAAAAGAAAAATTATATTGAAGTAAATATTTACTGTGCATCTATTAGTTTACAGATCTGTTTAATCCTCTTCATAAGACTAGAAGGTAGGTGTAATTATTTTGCAAGGAAGAACACAGAACCAAATTTAAGTAGATTTAATGATCAGACTCTTTGTCCCCAAAGTCTGTGTTTTTCCCCACCCCTAATGGCAACTCTGTGCTATATGCTCTAAGAAGGCCTACTCGGAGAGAGGAGGGCATGGAGACCAAGGCACAAGGAGGAAGAGCCCAAAAAGAGAAAACCCAGGGGGCAAAGAAACTCTCTCCAGAGGACTGAGGGTTCTCACAGAGCAAAAAGGCTGGCCCTCTACTGGGTGGCTGTGGAGTTAAGGTGAATACACGGAAAGCTCAGACACGCTATTTTTGATACAGTAAGAAGAATCCTTGAACAATTTCACTTATCCACCAATGGAATGAGTTCCCATGACAGTAGTGGACTTTCTTTGACCCCAGAAGATATAGAAAGCTGTAGGAGGGATCCCCATGTTGCAGATTAAAATAACTGACTTCTAGGGTCCCATTCAATCCCAAGATGGTTGAATAAAGACTTTTGAACAGCTGTGGACTATACCTGGAATTATAGTAAGATCATATTATTGCAAGAACAGGTAGACTTTTGGTTTTTTTAAAGATTTTTTTAAAGGAGGGCAGCCCTGTGGCTCAGCGGTTTAGCGCCCCCGTCAGCCCAGGGTGTGATCCTGGAGACCCCGGGTAGAGTCCCATGTCGGGCTCCAGCATGGAGCCTGTTTCTCCCTCTGCTTGTGTCTCTGCCTCTCTCTCTCTCTCTCCCTCTCTCTCTCTCTGATGAATAAATAAATAAAATCTTAAAAAAAAAAAGATTTTTTTAAGGGACAACTGGGTGGTTCAGTTAAGCATCTGCCATCAGCTCAGGTTATGATCTTAGGGTCCTGGGATTGGCCCTACTGGCAGGCTTTCTACTCAGTGGGGAGTCTGCTTCTCCCTCTTCCTCTGTATCTGTCCTTCCACATTGCCTGTGCTCTCTCTCGCTCTCTTGCTCTCTCTCTCGTTAAATAAATAAATAAATAAATAATCTTAAAGATTTTTTTAAAGTAGAAATTGACAAAACTATTCCTTTTAATTATAATGGAAAATAAATCATGCTTGTGCTTTATTCTTTTTCTCCTTTAATAGTGGATCTGCCTATTCAAAAACTTAATAAAAATTATATATAAAACAACAAAACATCATTCCAGTCTTTCTCCTTAATTTTGTAAAAGGAGCACTCCTGGTGTTTATGCATATTTTTTCTTCCCATGTTTTTGTTGTTTCTTTTGTATAGACAGACACCTGACCTTTAAATACATAATTTATAATTCAATTTGATGTGTTAGTTATTTTAAGGATGCTTACTCAGTCACTAATGCTTACTCACCTAATATTTCTGTCTCCCAGGCTCATAATTGGATGGTACTTCCTGGCTCTCTGATAAGTGGATAAGGCTGTACGATTAGTGCTCACCAGTGAATTATGAGTGGAAGGGATATGTATCATTTCTGAGCCATGCATTAATTTCATTGTCAGTGCAAGACCCTCCAGATCTGTTTATTTTTTCCTTCTGTTACAGTGACTAGCAGTATTCAGGGTGACACCAGAATGAGGAGACATAGAACAGAGTCCCAGATGGCATATGATGAATATATAATGAGAAAGAGAAAGAAAACTTTGTTTTAAGCCACTAATATTTGTAATATTTGTTATCTCAGTATAACCTCGCATATCCTGACTAGTACTGGGTCACTGTCCAACAAGATAGTTACAAGCTATATGTGACTATTTATGTATACATTTAAATTTAATTAAGTTAAAAATTCAGTTCTTCAGCCACACTAACCACTTCAAGAAACCAAGAGCCACAGGTGGCTAGTAACTACCATAATGCACAATGCACCTATAGAACATATACATCATTGCAGAAAGCTTTGTTGAACAGTGATGACATACAGTAGTAGCACTTTAATGAGAGTTGGTAATGATATCTTCTTACTTTTCTTGATACTTTAAGTATGCATCTAATACCACCTTGGAGTTATTCTCAAAAAGTATCACCTTTCTAAAAATCTCTGGCAGTGTCCAGTGGAGATTATCTTCTGGAAGAAAATAAATCACTCTGGGTAGTTACATTCCTTAGAACTAGCAGGCTCAGAGGTCTTTTCCTATAGGTACATTAGCAGAGGATTGACACCTCCTTGTTACTCTTGAGACTTTTCATAAATGAATTCTCACAGTAGTTTTTAATCCATCCTCTCTAACTTATTCATATTTTCTACTTCTAAGTCCTCTGTATCCTTAAGTAGGTTAATGGGCACCTGGTATAAGATCCTAGATGCTCAGTAATGATTCATTCAAGCTTATGAACATCCTTGTAAACAATTGTTTCTATTGTAAGAGCTCATTGAATATTATAAGAAAAACTTTGTAGGACCCCCAAACTGAATCCAAATATAAAATAATTCTCCCATCTACTCATTCAACAACCAACTAGACACTAGAAATACAAAAAAGTAAAGTTCCCCCAAGGATTTTATAGTCTAATGGAGAATTAGATGGAGATAAATATAAGATCCAGTGACAACATATCCATCTGTCCTATCATGGAGGAGATGGCAGTCAATCTCTGTCTAGAAGTGAGAGTTTGCTGAACAGGCAATCAAAGGGGTGAAAACAAGATAACTCAAGTATAACACTGCATGCTAATTATACTTCAATTAAAAATAAATAAATAAACATAAATAAGATAGCCCTGTGTGAGGGAAATACAGAAGGGATAGGATATTTTTTTAATTGAAAGGGAAAGAATTGAAAGAATAAATTGATTAATAAATTTATTATTATTGATTATTAGTATAATAAATTCAATGGTTAAATCCATGAGGATATTATTTCATATAATATGAAATATTATAAGTGGTTCCAAGATTGATTAATGTCAATGACATCAACAACCCAAGTTCTTTCCATCTTTTTTCACTGAATCTTCAATGTCCTTCATTGCCTTATTCTCAGACTGTTCCAATCATTATCACCAGATGCTGCCACAGTTTCAGGAATCACATGGAGGTACGACAGTTATAGAAGAGGGCATCTCTTCCTGTCTGTTTCTTTTTCAAAGAAAGCACTTTTGTCTTCACATCTTAGTGATCAGACTGTCACATCTCTACTCCTAAATTACTAGCAAGGGTTATTGATGAACTGCTTTGGAATGGGCAGAAATCACTCCTGATCTGAAGCTGGGATCACCTTTCCTGAGATGTGAATTCCTGAATGGTCACAGCTTTCTCCTAAGTGGAGAAGTGGGAACCACGGTTGAACAGAGAAGCAGCAGTTGATTGTGGAGCACAGGGAGCAGGGTGTGTGGGGAGTGAAGCCTGGCTATAAGCTTTCCAGTATGGGGCCTGAATAACTTGTTATATAATTAATAGGTAATTAGTTATGTGTTCATTTTGTACATCCTAAGTTTGAGGTATGCATCAGACCATCTAACTGCTGACCTGAGACCAGGAAATGAGGACTGGCTATATGTGGGCATCACCCACACAATAATGTCCTTAAAGTCTCAAAGATGTGACTGCCCAAGAGAACATATACAAAAAGAAGAAGAAGCACCAAAGGAGACAAAGCATTAGTGGCTAGATTTTGTGGGTTGGAGTGTCGCGGTCATGGTGGTGGTTGTGGTGGTGGTAGTAGTAACATGCTGGTAGTAGCCATAGTAAAATAGAAGAAAAAAGGACCAGGGAAATTAAAGGTGCCAAGGCCATGGGATTCTAGTTAACAAGGTAAGGAAGGAGTCTAGGAGGGCAATAAGAAATCAAGTTAAAGAATAAAAGGGTTAGTTGGGGTTTAGAATAAAGTTGGGGGGGGTGGGGAAAGGTGACCATACCTGGTTCTGATTGGTTGTGACTATGGTTCACTGTGGTGAGCCTGGCTAGTTAAAGTTGCAGGCACTTTTTTAATGAAGTATAGTTGGGTTTTATTAGCCTCTTGCTCTAATAAACATTCAAAAATAAAGATAGATGTTTTAAATAAAAATATTTTTCTTTCCAGACAAATTTCAATTCCTGCAAACCTGTATTAAATAGTGGCACTGGTTTTTTTTTTGTCCTCTGAGATTTATCTTTTTTTAGTTTTGTAATTTGCATTTTGTAATTTAGTTTTGCATTTTGTAATTTATTATGTTTAAACAATATGTGAGGGAAGATCTAGGGGATTTAAGGCAGGAAATGCAAAAGGCCAGGCTAATAGTACTAACAGAGCCCACTACAATGGCTGCAGAGGGCCACACATCTCTAGAAAAGACAATTCCCCAAAAGGGTGGCTGGGGAAGGCAGATAAAAGACCGAAGTTGGGTCATGTGACAGGTGTCACTTGAGTAACAGTACTGGGGCCAGAGATAAAAGCCCACTCCTTCTGGTCACATGACACAGCTTCATTACGCTCCCAGCAGGGGGTTAGAGAGTCTGGATGCCATTTTTACTTATTTATTTATTTGTGTGTTTTTTTCCCTTATTCTGTGATAATGAGAAAATGTTTAAACTCCCATCTCTGTGTTTAAACATTTCTCCCTGCTGACAGCAGCGGGATACCCCTTGATCAACTGTCAGATTGGAAAGTGCAATTTTTCTGGAAAGTAAACAGCATGTTAGCTGGTTGGAAATAATTTTCTGTTTATTGGTAGCTGTTAGTCCAAGAGTGATGGAGCCCTGTGACAGCACTTGTCAACTGAGGAATAAGAAACAAGTTTGGAAATACCTTTAAGACATAGTTTTGACAATAGGGCCTATTTTTTGATAGAAATGTACTCTCAGAAAGTTAAGTTAAAATGGGCAAAAAAAAACTTTCCCAGTGTTACCAGCTCCTGGAGATCCTTCTGGCAAAGCTGACAGAGAGTCAAAGGCAAACTCATGGAATGTGGGAGTTGGAAGTGTCCTTTAAGTCCTGCCCCCCTTGTTACCACTGAAGAAACTGAGGCTCAGCCAAAGACCTTCGGACTCTTCTCACAAATAAGAAGAAAATATATTAATTATCAATATAATAATGAAATAAAGGTTATATTTGCTTTTCAAATTCATGTATGAAAATAAATGGAAAACACCAGCGGAAGCTTTTTAAACATTTGGATGTACATAGGCTTACCAACCAAGTTTAAGAATACTGTGAATCTTTTTTTGTGGAGTGGCTAACAAAACATCATCATAGTCCTTCACGGATTAAACATACTGTCATCAGAAAGAAATGGCTCCAATAGAAGTAATATATATTCTCAAGCTGTATATGGTAATCAGTCCCATATCTATCTTGAATTGGGCTAAATCTGAAGTCCTGATTTGTCTCAGAATTTGCCTCACATCTTCCTCATAGAAAAGTATTGCCAAGTGCCAACTAGGAGTCCTCATGTAAATGATTCCAACAACTAGATCAAGTCCTATATGTGCAAATGTCTTCTCCCCCATATCGTAAACAAAGCGAACAGGTCCTCTCCATTCCCATTTAACAGCATCACCATCCGCCCAGTTCCCTGATCCCCCTCTTACTCACCTCCAAAATATCTTCTAATCTGTTTTCCCCTCTCCATCTCCATTTTCACTGCTGGGCCACAGACCTGTGGTTCTCAAAGAGCATCAGCATCACCTGGGAAATGGTTAGAAATGCAAACTTTCAGGCCCCATCCTGGATCTTCATAATTGGAAGCTGCAGATGGGCCCAGAAAGTCTACATTTTAAGAAGCCTTACAGGGGATTCTGATATACTGAAGTTTAAGAACCACTGCTCTGGTGGCATTCTCCAGACCTTGCCTGGTAGTCCCCTAATGGCCTTTCAGCCACCAATTCTTTCTTCTCTAGAGACTTCTCCACACCAGTAGTTCTCAACGTTAGCTGAATTGGATTTACCTGGAGAGTTCTTTTTTAAATACCATTGCCTGGGTCCCCTTGCTGGGAATTCTTGTTTAATCTGGTGTGTAGCATTAGGCATCAGGATTTTTTAAAGCTCCCCATGTTATTCTGATATGCAGCCCAGGCTGATAATCACTGCTCCACACTGGAGCCAGCATTCTCTTGTTATACCATCAGTGTCCCCCTGGAAAAATCTCCATCAGTCATAGGATAATTCTGGAAAGGATGCTTCATATGGCCCTGACAGACCTCTCTAGCTGTTTCCATCATCCTCCAGTCTCTACACTCAGCCACACAGAATTTCTCATCATTCTGCATAGCCCTAAACTTTTGCACGTTCTGTTCCCCCCTGCTTGCAATATCCTTCTACCTTCTGCCTGGTGGATTCCTATTCATCTTTAAGACTCAGCTCCTAAGTCCTTCCCTGACTTCTCCAGCCCACCGTTAGTTGCTCTCCACCCTGGGATCCCAAAGCACTCCTTTGCTATTATATCTATTAGACAGGATTGTAATTATGAGTTGACACTCCCACCTCATTTACTAAAACTGCATCAGGAGCAGGTCAGAAGAATGCTTAGCTTTTTAATTTTATCTCCAGTGTCTAGATAGACATTGAGAAGATGTACAATAAACATTGGTTAAATGCCCAAATTGAAAATATAATCAACAACACTTGCTATCTTTTTTTTTTTAGAATTTATTTATTTATTCATGAGAGACAGAGAGAGACAAAGACACAGGCAGAGGAAGAAGCGGGCTCCATGCAGGCAGCCCGATGTAGGACTCGATCCCAGGTATCCAGGATCATACCCTGGGTTGAAGGCGGCGCTAAACCGCTGAGCCACCCAGGGATCCCCACTTGCTATCTTTCATTGAGATCAAATCATAGCACCATTCTGCTTTTCATTCCAGAAACAGTAAAGTTAGTATAGCTTGATTTATATATATATGACAAGGGGTCAACCAGACCTAAGCTCTGTTACTTACTGGCCTTCATTTGCTAATCTTTAAGACAGTGTCAATAATACTTGCTCTGGCAATGTCCACAGTAGCCAAACAATGGAAAGAGCCCAGATATCCATTGATAGATGAATGGATAAAGAAAATATGGTATCTACACGGGAATACCACTCAGCCATCAAAAAAAATGGGGTCTTGGGATTTGCAACAACACGGATGGAACTAGAGGGTATTATGCTAAGTAAGTTAGAGAAAGACAATTATCATATAATCTCACTTATATGTGGAATTTAAGAAACAAAACAGAATCATAGAGGAAAAGAGGAAAAAATAAAACAAGACAAAAATCAATCAGAGGGAGACAAACCATAAGAGACTCTTAATCATAGGAAACAAGCTAAGGGGGGATGCCTGGGTGGCCCAGCAGTTGAGCTCCTGCCTTCGGCTCAGAGGGTGATCCCAGAGTTCTGGGATTGAGTCCTGCAACGGGTTCTCTAAGGGGAGCATGCTTCTCTCTCTCCCTGTGTGTGTGTGTGTGTGTGTCTCTCTCTCTTTCTCTCTGTCTCTCATGAATAAATAAATCAAATCTTAAAAAAAAAAAGGAAACAAACTAAGGGTCACAGGAAGGGGGATGGGGTAACTGGGTAATGGACATTAAGGAGGGCACGCAATATAATGAGCACTCGCTATTACGTAAGAGTGATGAATCACTGGGTCGCCTGGCTGGGTGGCTCAGTTGGTTGGGCGTCTGCCTTTGGCTTGGGTCATGATCCCAGGGTCCCAGGGATGGAGGCCCACATCCGGCTTCCTGCTCAGTGAAGAGCCCACTTCTCCCTCTCCCTCTGCCATTCCCCCTGCTTGTGCTCTCTCTCTCAAATAAAAAATAAAATCTTAAAAAAAAAAAAAAAAGACTGATGAGTCATTGACCTCTATCTCTGAAAACAGTAATACATGATATGTCAATTAATTGAATTTAAATTAAAAAAATAATAATACCTGCTTTGTAGAATGAGCATGAGGATTCATCATGTAACACTCAGCAGCATGCCTGACACGGAGTGGGCACTAAATAAATTAAAATTTTTATTATCATAATAAGTAAAACTAACTGAAAACAAAGTTGAACTGAGCAGCCCATGTGTTTATTCATGGGTCTCCGCCTTCAGTGTGTGAGGAGGCACTGTCATATTTATCTGTGTGTTCTCTGGGGCTGGAACACAGTAGGTAATCATTAATTCAATCACTCAGTCGACAGCATTTATTAAGCTAATGAATGAAATAAATAATATTTGGGTTGGAAGGGGTCTGTATGGGGAGCATAGGCTCACATATTTGCCCATCTTACCAAATGGAATCCAACAATTTTGGCAGGTGGGAAGATATTTAGAAATCATCTTTAAAATTTCTTATTTAGGGATCCCCGGGTGGCGCAGCGGTTTGGCGCCTGCCTTTGGCCCAGGGCGCGATCCTGGAGACCCGGGATTGAATCCCATGTCGGGCTCCCGGTGCATGGAGCCTGCTTCTGTCTCTGCCTCTCTCTCTCTCTCTGTGTGTGTGACTATAATAAATAAATAAATAAATAAATAAATAAATAAATAAATAAATAAATAAATAAAATTTCTTATTTACAGGTGAGGATATGGAGATATCCAACCAGGAAAGCTATTTTATTTTTATTTTTTGTTAAGGATTTTATTTATTCATTCATGAGAGACAGAGAGAGGCAGAGACATTGGCAGAGGGAGAAGCAGGCTCCCCACAGGCAGCCCGATGTGGGACCTTGATCTAGGACCCAGGGATCATGCCCTGAGCAGAAGGCAGATACTCAACCCCTGAGCCACCCA
Organism: Nyctereutes procyonoides; assembly: GCF_905146905.1. Lineage (NCBI taxonomy): Eukaryota > Metazoa > Chordata > Mammalia > Carnivora > Canidae > Nyctereutes > Nyctereutes procyonoides. The sequence goes on from NW_026575132.1 coordinate 10,961,862, forward strand.
GGCATCCCAAGAAAGCTATTTTCACTTCAATACTTAATACAGAATTTCTAGGTTATGAATCAATGCTGACCAAGTAGGAATTCAAGTCCATATTTGTAGAAGTTGGTCCTAACAGTGCCTTGCTGAGTGAACTAGGATATCACCTGATTTTCCACACAATGAGAAACTAGGAAGTTGAGAAAAATTTTAGAGAAAAAAAATCACAGGTGGTACCTTTGAGTATTGTCGATTCCAGACTATATATAAAATAAAATAAAATAAAATATAAAATAAAATTATAAATTAAATTAAATTAAATTAAATTAAATTAAATTAAATCATCCTTACCCAGTATGTATTTGAATTTATGTTACTGTCTCTTCAAAAGGCAAGCATAAAACACAATTTGGGTCATTTAACAAGTGTTTATTTAAGCAATAACAAAACGGATTAAAGTGTTAAGTAGATATAATTGCAGAAATAAGCCTCTTTTTAAAAATCACCTCAATTGGGGTGCCTGGGTGGCTCCGTCGGTTAAGTGTCTGCCTTCTGGTGTCCTGGGATCAGGTCATGATCCTGGGGTCCTGGGATCAAGCCCTGCATCAGACTCCCTGCTCAGTGGGGAGTCTGCCTCTCCCTCTCCCTTTGCATGCTCTCTCTCTCAAATAAATAAATAACTCTTTTTAAAAAATAAAATAAAAAATAAAAAACACCTCAATAGATGTCTCCCCAAAACCAGAGTCATTCCCAAGCAGTCTGAAAGCTACTTTTAGCTTTTAAGGCCATCTAGTGTGGAGTTTCTGGGATGAACCAGAGTGACTGGACTTGGATGTTAAGAAGGCTGCTCTGGTGGTACAATTGTGATAGCTGGAGTGTTGGTCACAGATGTGTGGCAGGAATATCCAGGGAGCTTTGTGACAAATGTCCCATACCACTCAGCCTCCATGCCCTGATCTACAGGAAGCACCTCCATGTAACGCCCTTCCTAGGAGGCACCCACACTCTCCCCTAACCCTTGTGTGCAAGCCCAGAAATGAAAATTAGGACTTTATCAGTTTGCTAGGGTTTCCATGACAAAATACCACAGACCGGATGGCTTTAGTTATTTTCTCACAATTATGGAAGCAGGTAGTCCAAGATCAAATTGGGTGCAGGGTTGATTTCTTCTGAGGCCTCTCCTTGGCTTACAGATAACACCTTTTTACTGTGTCCTCACATGGTCATCCCTTGATATGTGTTATCTGTGTACTAATGCCCTCTTACTGAAAGGACACTAGGCCTCACCCTCATTTAACTTAATCACCTATTTAAAAACATTACCTTCAAATACAGTCACATTCTGAGGTTTTAGGGATAGGACTTCAATGTATGAATTTTATAAAGGGGACACAATTCTGCCCAAAACAGTCTTCTTAACTGGAATACTGGCTGCTGACTTCTCTCACGTAGAAGAATGAATGAATGAATGATGAACGATGAATAAATGCTCTAGACCAGCCAGACACTAACAATGCTATGTTTTCCTTATTGCTGCTATGTAAAAAAGCACTATTGGGGGGTGGCCCCAGGCAGGAGTGGGGGTCAGCAGACAACTCCCCTGCCCCAGATAACAGGGCTGCTCTCCAGGAACACGTGTTAGAAAAAGTGCTTGATCAGAGTGTAAACTTGTGGGCCGCGTAGGAACACTAAGTGGTTTTGTCTGTCACCTCCTCCACTCCCCCTGGAATTTGGCCGTAATCTGATGGAAACACTTTGCCTACTTTCAGGAGAATTTTCCACTATCAGTAAGGCTGTTTTTCATACTTAGGCTATCACCAAAGGCTTTCAGAACAGCAGCCCTGCTCTCCCCTTGGGAGGCATGCGGATCTCAAGGGCAGCGGGATGTGGGCCCAAAGCCACTCTGTGCAGAATGTTCTATTAATTGAGCTTTTCGTTCACATTTAATTATAGCCCGTTTCCCTGAGCAGTGACTCTGGGCTAGATGGTGCTCCTGCAGCATCTCTTCATTCGCCCTACTTTATTGCGGAAAAAATGTGGGAGGCTACATGACAGATAAGCGATGAGCAGGCAAGCTGCTTTCAAATCCAAATTCAACCCATATGTTTCCAAAATCCATGGCTGAACCCCTACTCTTGCTGTCCTCATGTCCCTGTGAAGCTGTCCAACTGGCCTTCGTAAGCAGCTATGTGAGAAAAGGTTACACGTGCCAGTATGAGAGTCAGAATGTCTGACTTCACAGCATTGGAGCTAAATACTTTGCAGCAAATCATTTAACTTCATTAGGCCTCAATTTCCTCATCTGTAAAAATAGGTCCAATCATAGGACCTATTCTAAGGGGGTTATACTGAGGCTTTGAAAGGGTCTGACCCACCAAAGGTATTCAATAAATGAGGGCTACTAGTATTATTACCACACCATAAATACAATCAAAAGTACAGATCTGTAAAAATAAATAAATTAATTAATTAAAATTTTTTTAAATTACAGATTTGTTCCCACCTAGGGATGAATAAGCATATGCATTTTATGTAGACTGTGTGTCCATGAAAACGAGAATGGCCACTAACTACTGAGCACTACTATATATCATACAGTAGACTACGTACTTCATATATATCACCTGGTGTTTTACATATGTGACCTTATTTATTCCCTGTAGCCATTCTCTGAGGTAGTTAATATTGTAATTGTCCTATTCAGATGAAGAAATGAAGCTCAGAGAGTTTGAGTGACTTGCTTGAGGTCACACAGCTGAAAAATGACAGAGTTGAACTTTGGTTCCAGGATTGACTCTAGAACCTATGCTTCTAGTCACTAAGATACACAATGTCTCTCTAAAGTAATAAACTTGGGCAGCCCTGGTGGCTCAGCGGTTTAGCGCCGCCTTCAGCCTAAGGTGTGATCTGGAGACCCAGGTTCGAGTCCCACATCAGGCTCCCTACATGGTACCTGCTTCTCCCTCTGCCTGTGTCTCTGCCTCTCTCTCTGTGTATCTCTCATGAATGAATAAATAAGATTTAAAAAAAATAAAGTAACAAAAAAATCTCCAAAGTTGTTACCTCAACTATGTATATTTTTTTTTTATTGTTTTGAAAGGTGACAGCTTATCCCATCAATGCTGCCATTGTTCCTACTCTTTGGCCCTCAGAACCATCCACAACCCTCATGAGAAAACTAGTCTTATTCAATTATATCCACCTCATCTTTTAATCTAACATGGTATTACTTAAACTCGATTATTCACCTTATTCCCCAGTCTTTGATCTAAATGAATTTTGGCTGTTGTTAAAAATCAAATCCACCTTTAAAACATAAATATTTGCCTCCATCAAGACACTCCAAAGAATGCACTTAAGTGTTTAAAAAAGAAACGAACCAGAGCATTTTTAACAGTATTTTTGGAATAAGTGATTCGTCTTCCAAGGAGACTGCTTTGAAGGGGAGTCTCATGTGGGATGCATAAGCTCTGGTATGTTTATTTAAAACATACCTTAAATTTCCTCATATACATTCACAAGAAACTTTCCTGGAAGCCTCAGACACTCAATTCTGTTAAGGCGGGGGAAATTCATCAGGTCACTGAGTCCTTTTCAATTGTGTCTTTCCTGGACTTCTAAACTTGTATTCAGTGGATTATGAACATGAGCAAAAGAGTTCCTTGAGGAAAGGAACCCCCACCTAACAGGGATACTCCTACAGACACCCTGAACCAGTACTCTGCTCTGCAATGCTGAGCCCTACCCTAGAAATGCAGTTGGTAGCTAGAGAGAGAGTCTTGGGCTCTGAGGGGACAAATGAAAGTATTGGTACAGGATTTTTTTTGGTAGGAAGTCAGCAATTCTCTCATTCATGGAGCTACCCTGAACTTAAATGCCTGTCAGTTGCTAGAAATCAGGGGTCACATCTGATTTGGGGGCAGTGCTGGATAATTTTTGACAAAATTTCTCCATGTGGTTTTTACGTGGCCTCCCATTTGATGGTCAATTCAATGTCAGACGTGTGGGACTATCCTTTCACAGCCTTTCTCTTGATGACTCAGGGTGGCTACCCCAACCCAAACATTCTAATTGGGGTTAGTCATTATTTCAGACCCTACTTAAATCCCTCCTTTCAAATTGATTCAAAGCACAGACCTACTTTCCACAGTAATCCAACTTTGGTTTCTTTAGACTCTTGTCATTTTAGCTTTGCTTACACTGCTGCCCTGCTTCTCTGAAAGCTTCCTCCCCCAACCATACTGCATTTCCCAGATGTTCACAACCCTGAAATATCCCAGATGACAAAATGTATACACATTGTACTTGTCCAAGTAAGTCCATCTTCACTTACTTTGGTTGAGTTCCCATTTGTCTTATCAAAACAGTAAAAATTTGATTAGTGCAATAGGTAAAATAATGCCCCCCCAAGATGTCTGCATCCTAATCCAGGAATCTGTGAATATGTTATAGCATATGGCAAAGGGGAATTAAAGTTATGGATAGAACTAACATTACTAATTAACTAACCTTAAAACAGGGAGATTATCCTGGATTACCCAGGAAGGCCTAATGTTATCATAAGGTCTTCGAAAGTGTGCAACAGAAGAGGAGCTTAGAGCAATGTGATGTGGAACTGAAGGAAGAAGAGGAGGTCAGAGTGATGTGATATAGAACGGGACACACTACTGCTGGCTTTGAAGACAGAGGAAGTTGGCCATGAGCCAAGGAGAATGGGTTGCTTCTACGAAGCCAGAAAGAGCAAGGAAACAGATTCTTCCCCAAAGCCTCCAAAATGGAATGCAATCTTACTGAAACCTTGATTTTAGCCCATAGAGACCCATTTTAGACTTATGAACTACAGAATTTAAGATAAAAAATTTGTGTTGTCTCAAGCCATTACATTTATGATTATGTGAATTGCTACAGCAGCAATGGAAAATACAGTTAGCTAGGGCCTAAATAACCTGAAAATACAATTCACTGACACTGTTTCTGCTTATCGCTTTCAGGAGAAGTATCTAAATCTCTAGAAAAGTCTAAATTAACAATTGGCTTTTAAAGGTCTCAGATTGGGTTCTCTCGAAACCGATCCTGACATGGAAAGTTGGAGGCCACTGGTTTCTTAGGAAGAGCTCTCAGGGGGTAGACCTGTAAAGGGTCTGGGTCACAGCAGAGGGAGACGCTGGCCTGCAGTGCAGCTGGATCTGAGGACTTGACAGATCCCATAGGTAACCCTGGAGCTGGGGCAGCCCTTCAGAATTGTCCCAAACTGAGGCAACGGGACTGAACTCGTGTTTCCACATTATCCAGTCTGGGAGGGATAAGGATCTAGGGTCAGGGCGTTCCTAGCGGTGGAGGACAATGCCCCACTAGGAACACAACTGTGAGTCATCAGCAGCTGATACTCCCAACCCGGGGAGGACTGATAAGGCCAGGCCTGAGGAAAGGATCTGTGTAGGCTCTATGGTATTCACAGCAAGCAACCAATATTTCCAGGATATGTGAGATCTGAGATCCATCTCTATTCCATCTTGTCTTGATACAGTGGATAAGAAGAAGAGCTGTTACTTGTGCAATGCTTCTTACTTAGCAGCTACTATGCTTAAGGACTTCGCACTCATCCTCTCCAATCCCAGCAAAGTAACCACTGTTAGTGGCATTTTACAGATGAGGACCCCAAGGCTCAGAAGCTCAGAGGCGACCAGTCCCAGACCACCCAGCTCATGAAGCGAGAGCCGGGTTTTGACATCAAAGCCAAGCCACTTCATCTCTAGCCCACCACAGGCCACATGGAGCAAGTTCCCAGGAAGCGAATTAACGTTTACAAACATCAATCTGACACCGCAAGATTCTTGGCCCTCAAAGAAAGATAAGATTATGTTCGGCAAACTCTGCTTCCTAAATAGGAAAAGGGGCCTGAGACCAAATGATAAGATATTAAACAGGGTTGAAATGAGAAAGAACTTCTGGTGGCCCAGAGGGTGGAGTAGATCAAGGTTTGTACTACACACTGTAAATCAAAGTTAATTACATTTTTGCTCTGCATTGTATGTGGTGAATTGGGTCGTAATTTTACATGTGCCTCAGTGTGCTCTTCCCCAGTGGCAGCTCCCAGGGGAAAAGCCTCAGGTCGGTCTGCTTTACCTTGCATGGCCCCTAGCACCGCAGCAACACGGGATAGCACGTAGGAAATACCATTTGATGATTTTCTTCCCTCGCAGCCGTGACCCAGACCCTGTCTAGCGGCCTGTAACGCAAGATCAGTCATTGTAGCATTCTCCCTGCAGGTTGGATCTAGAAAATATGGTGCTCTGAAAAATGCCATAAAAGCTCTCTTCTTTAATAAGAATCCTGGTGTCCTGTGATGGATGCTATAAAATCGAGGACTGGCTGGGGGTGTTCATAGCCGCGTGGGTCCATTAACAATGTCTGGTTCTGTGGCAACATACTTCATATCCTGGAAAGGAGAAGGTGGTCACCAGAGTGCAAAAGCTAAAGCATTTATTATAAATAACATTAGGTGACCCTGGAGTAAACACAGCTGTGCCCTCGTGGTGTCTTGTCAGGGGTACTCCCTCAGTAGATTAAAGAAATCCATGTTTTATGGGGCCATTACTTATTCTGTATATACACCACAGAAGGCTGCTTTTCCATCAGACCTTGCTTACCGCATATAAGGTTTCAAGCCCTGGAATTGTATGAAGTGGAGATGCTTCACTGGAACACTTACACTAGCATGCTCTGATATTTTCAGTGAGGGAATGAGGATCAGCTCCTATTTGTTCCTAAATGATTTACGCAGCTTTCGCTCTGCGCAACTTGTAGCTGTCCTACTGATTTCTCACAGACTCTTCTCACCCACCCCTGACACCCTCTCCTGCAGATGCAGTAGGTAGAGAACATGAGACTTGATTTAGGAATGTCATCTACTAGCTACAGGGACTTGGGGCTGTGCCTTTAACCTACTAAGCCTTCTTTTTCTCATCCTTCAGCGGAGAGAATGAACTCTGCTTCTTGGAATTGTGCTAAGTTATATGGAAATGAGGGGGGCAGAGTGGGAAGACAGTAGGAATACACAGTGAGACTCTTTAAGTTGTGGGGAATACTAGAATATATGTGAATATCATCACAGTTATATAATATAATACATTAGATACATGTTGGTAAATATATGTGTTTATTAAATATGTAAATTTAAGATCATACCACAGTTATTTGGCTATCACATATGCATATGTGTATGTATATATGTATATCTAAAACCTTTGTGGGATTGTTTCTACTTTTTGTCTATGAACAATACTACTATGAAGATTCATGTATAAGTTTTATGTGGACACATGTTTTTATTTCTCTTGGGTATATACTTTGGAGTAGGATTGCTGGGTCATATGGTATCTCTATGTTTAACATTTTGAGAAACTGCCAGACTGTCTTTCAAAGCAGTGGCACCATTTCACATTCCCACCACCAGTGTATGAGAGGAACCTATTCATTTTAACGCCAAATTCTCATTAACTCCTATAGGAATTTCCCCTTTGGATTGAAGGACTGGCTCCTGGCCCTTAATCCTGAGGGAAGAAGTAGGAAGTGTTTGTTGTGGCTGCCTTTGCTTTCAGGCCTGCTTGGAGCTTGTCTTAGAGTATCCAGGCCACCCCCTTTGTTTTAGGCCACCTCAATCCTTTGGATGGTTGGAATAGAATGTTTATTTTCCTGTTTCTTAGGAGTGTTTTGAGGAGGGAAGTTCTGTGTGATCCTTGGAATAGAATAGCACAATTTTAGGGAGTCTGTTGGTGGTGGTTGCCACAACAAAATGAATAGCTATAATACTTAAAATTATTGAATGTTAGCCTTGGAAGGGTCAGTAAAGCGATCATCTAGTCCAGGCACGGTAAGTAAGCTGTGCTCCAGGCTGCTTGGTTTCGGGTATGTGGGATCATGGAGCTCTGTCCCAGCTCAGAGAAAGGGCTGGGATTGATTAGCAATGTCTGCCCTGGTGACAGGAGGGTATCAATGGTGGCACTTATGCTTCCTATTTGCTTTCTCTAATTAAAGCCAGCCATACAACAGCTGAGGCTACAGTCCGGGTCACACAGCTGGTTAATTATCAGAGTTGGAACAAGAATCAGTTCAATGTTTTTTCCTCTGCACCATACTGTCCCCAGTTCTGTAAAGTGCCTCAAAAAGGGTCGATTTAGGGACAGGAATAGTGTAACCAAGTCAACAGGGTCAATTTCTTTCCTGCTATGTTCGGCCAATTCCCATCAATGCCTGCAGGAATTACTTCATCAGGGTTAACTAGTTAATGATTATAAAGTCTTGGTAAATGCTAACTAATAAAGAGGGGGCCATTCCCACCTCCTGAACCCCCATATCTGCAGCTATCATGTGGAACGCCCTTTGAAGTCCACAAACTTGATGCATTTGTACACAGGGAGGGTAGAGCAGGACAGGTTTGGACCAAAGTAAAGAAGTTAAGCTCCTTCTGATTTGAAAGGGAATGACTGTGTGTGTGCTTTCCACTTAAACAAAGAGAAAAGGAGCTCCATATTCAGTCCTTAGTTCAATCAAACCCCAGAGTCATTCTGGGGGAGAAATAGGATTTTTCTATAGGCAAGAAATGAATATTGACCATAAAATATAACCATTTTTTAAATTCTCAAATTTATTTGAATTTCATCAGAATGTAAAATATGTCTGAATTTCTCCTTTTCTACACTATTAATGAATTAAATTATATACCAGCAAAAAATTACCTTAAAGATCTCAGAGACCTTTTGCAACTAATTCCTTTATTCTTTTTAAGTGTTATCATATAAAAATAGAAATAATATGAAAGTGATTTCCTTTTCCTTCTATCCCTGTACCTTCTTTTTTTCTTTCCATCATCCCTTGAACACCTGTATTCAATGTCCGGCATTGTCAGGATTCAAGCCAGTGAGCCACGGTCTCTGTGCCTGAGGAACTCCATCCAGCAGGCTTAAAGTCACAAATTCTCCTACCGCCCATGGAGGAAACAAATTCAACTGCCTCCAGGGAAAGGGAAGGTTCTGGAAGGCAACGGGGGAGCCAATGGGCAGAGAAGCAGGAGACAGGCAGTCCATGGTCAAGATGCACAAAGGCACAGAAGGCTTCCAGAATGGCAAAGTTGAAGATGCTGAAGCATAAGGTGGATTTGGAGAAATGTCATCAGAGAACAGCAGGAAGTGAAGCTGGAAGAAGGGACCTCTCTTCCCAGGCTCCTGGGGTGAGCCTGGCTCCAGACCCCTTCTGTGGAAAAGATTCCTGCGTTTTTCATCAAACTGCTGAAACTGAACCATGAATGCAGGCAGGGGTGTGTGTGTGTGTGTGTGTGTGTGTGTGTGCACGTGTGTGCATGCATATAAGAGAGAGACATCACATTTTATTTATCCATTTATTCTTTGAGAAACATTTGGGTTGTTTTCACATTTTAGCTTTTATGAATAATGCTGCTATGAACATTTATATACAGGTTTTTATGTGGCCCTATGTTTTCATTTCTTCAGGGTATGGACCTAGAGGTAGAATTGCTGGGCTATATGCTCACTCTGTTTAACATTTTGAGGAACTGCCAAACTGTTTTTCCAGATACCTTTTAAAATCTAAATTTAAAGGTAACTTTAAACCTTCAAAATATATGACATTCCTCTACAATCGCACACAGCAATCTGTGCTCCTCAAGGGTTGTGTGTTTATCGTTGTGAAATGGCGAAACTAAAACCATGCAGTAATGAGGTTGATGTCTTTTATTCAAGGGAAAACAATCCGTGGGTTGGAGGAGCGCGGTGCCTAACAAGCAGTGGAGCAAGCACTCTTCCCAAGGGATTTGGGGCGAGCGCGAGTTTTACCATATGTTAGAGGCAACAGAGGCATCATGGAAATAGTGCATGACTGGGGAGGAGGTTGGGAGTTTCCTTACAAGGCCAGCAGGTCCTGTTACCCTACCCAGGGTAAGGTAAGCTAGCTAAGGCTGAGTTGGAGGATTGTGACTGGGGTTAGGGTCCCTTGACAGTGAGGTATATTCTGTAAGCACAGGCTGACTTGGGTTTGGATTTCTGATAAGGGCTGAGCCCCAGGGAAACTTCCTTCTTGTGGTTTCCAATATAAAAACTAGCTATATCTGTATGTTAGCAGGACATCTTTTATTCCTGCAGTTCAGGATTGGAGCTTCATGGCACTCAGTGCGGCTAAGATGAAAGGGATCTCCATCCTCCCAGGGGAAATCCCAGGTTAGTGTCTCAGACTCATGAAGAAGTAGTTTCCTTCCTGCCTGGCCTAAAATCTTTTCTTGGTTTTATATAGAGATATTGGCTTTGATCAACACACACGTCCCTTAGATCCTCCCCCCCTCGAACACTGGACCAATGTCTATGGGATCCGTTAGGTTGAAGGTAAAGGCCTACATTTTGGGGGGCTTCTGACTTCCCGAAGTAATACAGGGAAGGAAACACCAAGTGAGACCCTCATCATGAACAGAAGATCAGGCCATACTCCCTTGATGATTGGGTCCCAGAAGCTGAGGTTGGGGAGGGCGATGGGATAAAGAAAGGTGTCATTGAGGCAGTCAGCAAGTCTGGAGTGGGAAGGGCCTAGCCTACAGAGCTGACTGCCCACCCACCATATGCCAGCTGCTCTAGGTCCAGTTCCTCCTTCATCCCCATTTTTAGGGAGGAGGAAACCAAGAGCTCAGTGATGGAAAAAGGAAGAGTCTGATGCCCAACAGCAGTCGAAGGCAGAAGTGAACTGGAGACAGTAGGTCTGAGTCCCCAGATTAGCCTCGGAACCGGGCCACCATCCCCGCCATCTGGAGCACAGGGGCTGGAACACGCGTTCAGTGGCCCTCGGGCACCAGCACCTGGCCCTGCCCAGCAGAGCGGCTGTCACTGCTATTTTGGAGGCAATCATATATTTTTAATGACCTGCAAAACCTCCCTGTGAGAAGGGAGGGAGAGTTGAAATTGCGGCCAAGCAATTTGCATTGCGAATCAAGTTATCCTCCCTCTTGCTCTCCAAGAATATGCAGAAATAAATGCCTCCTAATGAACCCTGGGGGGCTGAGGCTTTGATATGAATTCTGCTGGAGGGGTAAAGAGTTCCAGCCAGACTGAGACCCAGCGTGAAGTTGAAGCGGGAGGGCCAGGGCAGTCCCCTTCAGAGGGAGGAGGAAAGGAAATTGGATTATCTAGCTAGCAGTTGGTGTTTTTCTATCTCTTAAAAGCACAGATGAGAGCTCCCCAACTTCAGATGGGGGGAATTTGGTTTATCCCTATTTAACTGGCCAGCTGTGCACCCCACTCCAGCCTCCCCACCCTGGCTTCACTCACCCTTAAGCTCCTTCCGTACTCCCTGGACTTGCAGAGACCAGGAGCTCCAAAGCCTTTGCATCTTCCCAAACTAAAGAAGATCCCTTAGAGATGATAGCTAGAGGGGCACCTGGCTGGCTCAGTTGGAAGAGCCTGAGACTCTTGATCTTGGGGTCGTGAGTTCAAGCCCCACATTGGATTTAGAGATTACTAAATAAATAAACTTAAAAAAATAAAGATGATACATAGACAATAGATAGGCAACCTTTCTATCTTTTAAAGTCAGGTAGAGGGGATCCCTGGGTGGCTCAGCGGTGTGGCGCCTGCCTGAGGCCCAGGGCGTGATCTTGGAGTCCCAGGATCAAGTCCTGCGTCGGGCTCCCTTCATGGAGCCTGCTTCTCCCTGTGTCTCTGCCTCTCTCTCTTTCTCTCTCTGTCTCTCATAAATAAGTGAAATCTTTAAAAATAAATAAAGTCAGGTAGCCGTCAGTTCTGGGTGCCTCTCAGAAAACACCAGCCAACCTTCCCTCCCCCACCACCTTCAGGGTCTGTGTTTACTCAGCACAATGAGGTGTGTGTGCAGGCAAGTATGTGCTTGTAGGAATGAGCCCTGTGGGGGCTGGTCTGGGAGGTGAGTGGTGTGGGTCTGAGGGCATGTGGATGCGGTATTTGTGTGGGCTTGAGAGTGTGTGGTAATGAGGGTTTGTGTGGACTTGTGAAAGAGAGGAGGTGGAGAGACCTTTCATAGCCTCCCTCTGGGAATCCATGGCAATGAGCACAGGCCCAGCTTGGACAAAGGGAATCCACAGAAGATCCCGAGCTCCGTGTTGGCTCTATCTCTCTGCTGCCTCCTTGCCCTAACACCTTTCCCAGAACTGCAAGCACATCCTACAGATCAAGACACTTATCTTTTACAGCTGGCGCTGCCTGAGAGGAGCCTGAAAGCCCAGCAAAGCCCCTGGTGGGAAATAAAACCTGGCACCACAGCGCATGGGCTCTCCATGGTTAGACGAGTGGGTGTACCCTTCAGACAGCCTGGTCAAAGCCCAATCCACTGATTCTTCTATTTCCTTATTTGGAAAATAGGGATAGTAAAGGACCAATCTTAGTGGGTTGTATGTGCTAATAGGAGTTATTATTGGGGTGAATGGGTTGGTAACTGCTCAGTACTTGGGGCTCCCATTATTGTAAGCAGTATTGGGATAAGATGATTTAACGTTTTTAAGATGTTCGGAGGGTTAGTGAGCAGAGGGTCATACCCAAGGGAAAAAATAACCCATGCTTTTAGGATCTCCTTATTGGGGATGGCACTGTGTACACAGGTTTGAGGGACTTGTCTACATCAAGACACCCTGAAAAAAACAAAAGAGAAAGGAAACATTACAGATTAAAAAGAAACATGAGTCACATTAACCAAATGCACCTGGGAACATTGATTAGCTCCTGACTTAAGTGATCAAATATTTTAAAATTATGAGACAATCAAGAAAATTTGAATGCTGAATGAATATTTGATAATAGTATGGAATTATCAATATTTTTAGATATGACTATGGTATTGTGGTTATGTTAAAAGACCAGACAGACTTTATCTCTTAAAAAAATACTGGAATGGGTGAATTGATAAAACGTTTTGGATTTACTTGAAAAGAATCTAGCTGATGGTGGGGGCAGTTTGGAAACAGGGAAGAGATAAAATGAGATTGGCAAGATGAGAGTTCAAGGGGCTCCATTATATTATTTTCTCTAATTTTGTGTGTTTGAATATTTCCAAAATTAAAATATTAAGGGATAAAAAACCAAGGCTCTTCTGGAGCTGCCACTCGGAGAATGGCTTCTGCCCTCCCACAGTGTCACCAGGACAAGATGATTCAGTCAGGCCCTTGGCCCAACAGGGAGGGGCACAGTTGAGCACTGCTTTCTTAGCCCTATAAATCAACAAGCACAGCTGAAGCCATTTAGTAGGAAGCTTGTTAATAAGAAAAATCTGGTTTCAATGGGTCATTTTATTAGGGAGAAGGAGCAAGGAATGATGGAGAACAGGGCTGCCCTGGCAGTGAGGGGGTTTATAACCAGTGCCAGGTCTCCCTCCCAGGTAAGAGTTGGATTGTGTTAACTCTATCACCACCTCCAACCCTTTTCAGGAGGATGGTGAACCCAGAGTGCTAGTAACAGGAGTAGGGGACAGGCCAGAGCATGTGCAGGGGAGAATGACACTGGCTTATCTACTTCACCAGAGATGCAGATCTTCACAGGGGAGCTGGGGCCTTCTGCAGTGTGCAGTGGCCATGTCCAGCAGAGAATCTCATGGATGACTGAGGGCAGAAAAGTAAAGGGGGAAAAAAAAAAGAAAAGTGAAGGGGGCAACAGCCAACTTGATAAGATGGTTTCAAGTAGAGTAATCTGAGCCAAAGAGAGAAAGAAGGCCCCCAAGAGAAGTGGGACTTTGAAGAGGAATCTTAATGGAAAGGGACCCAGGAAGTGGGGTGCATGGGTGGCTGAATGGTTGAGCATCTGCCTTTGGCTCAGGTCCTGATCCCTGGGTCCTGAGATCAAGTTCTGTGTCAGGCTCACCGTGAGCAGCCTGCTTCTTCCTCTGCCTATGTCTCTGCCTCTTTCTCTCTCTGTGTCTCTTTTGAATAAATAAATAAAATCTTCAAAAAAAAAAAAAAAAAGGAGAGGACTCTGGAGGGACCCTAAGAAATAAATACTAGAGCCAAACCAAGGTTAATGCTTGTGGGTAAATTGAACTAAAAAGTGGTTTTTGAGCCTTAGAGGTGCCTTAGAGGGTCCTATGACTTAGCTTGCTCAGCCAAGGGCTAAGAAGGCCCAGGTACCTGAGTTCAGGGCATAAGTAGTGACAGCCCAAAGCCAGAGTCTCTGGAGGAACTACAAACTCACCCTTGTCTCCTTTCTTAATTTGCCAGTGACCCAGGGCTGCTGCAAGGGTCAGTGAAAGAGCACTGACTTTGGAGTCAAAAAACCCAAGTTCCAGTTCCAGCTTTGCTATTTCCCAGGGGTAAAACTTTGGCCCATCAATCCTTTGGACTCTCTCAGCCTCAGCTTTCCCTATTGGCTAACAAGATGAACAATACCTGCTTCACAGAGTTGCTACAGAGGGGTATTTGTGCAATAAAAAGTGCATGGGATTTGGAGAGTAGGTGCCAAGGAGGATCAAGTGCAGGCCTCACCAAACTATAAGCCACGTGCCTTCAAGCCAGTCAGTTGATGCCACTGAGCCTCTATTTCCTCACTTGAAAAATGGGAGAGTAGAACTAGCTTACCATGAAAACATAAAGAGAAAAAATGTAAGTAATCGGCTCAGCGGGAGGCCTTGCACAGGTGACCACTCAATGTTAGCAATGAGCATTAATATTATAAAACATTAGAACATAAATGAGACGAAATGTGAGAAGTCACTAAGAATGTCACAGAGAAAGCACCTGGGGATCAGAGAAGGGAGCTTGGGTATTGCCAGACTTGGGGTCATCTCAGCATTTACCTTGTGTACATTGTTTTTATCTCGTCGCTTGGAGTACAGGGGTCACTTGGTGTCAATGCAGACACCCTCGGCTTTGACACTCGATGGGCTTGGAGGTGTCTATTAGATCAATAAAGACTGTTGAGTGATTGAGGTCTTCACTTGCAGAAAAATGTGCAGAAACTATAGCACGGGCATGATCTGAGCTTTAGGAAAAGAGGGAGCTTAGAGGTTAGGAAACTAAAAAAATGTTGTTTTCACCCTCGAGTTCAACGGGATAACTTCAGAAAAACCTCCAACATGAAAATGATTTTTAGGTCAAAAATCTTAGCACCAAAGTAAAAAAAAAAAAAAAAGGTCCTGTTTACATTATTAATACTTTAATACTCCTGGGTACACACGGATCTTTAAATAAGGACCTGCAGACAGTCATCTTTCCCAGAGTCTGTACCTTGTGGTTACTGCAGAGACAGTTACGGCCCTTCCCTTCCTAAATTAAACCTCATCTACTTCACCCACATTTGTTCTTGGCTCCTGCCAACAGGAACAGCCCTCCCGCCCTGGCTGGTCCCCAACCCTCCCACAGAGCGGGAGGCGACCCCCGCTGGAGGCCTGGATGTTTTCCTTGCCGTCTGCCCTGCTGGTCCCCCGACAGTAGACGCTAGGGTGTGAAACTGCACACCTACAAGGTTGGCCTTCTGGTTCGGGGGGCCCCAAGAGGGAACCCGCAGGCTCTCCATTTCCTGTGGGTGAAGAATTATGCGATTGAAACAGATCATACCCTCTTCCCCTTCCCGGGTCACACCAGCCCAGCCCAGCCCAGCCCAGCCCAACCCAGCAGAGTTAGGAAGCAGTGGCAGCAAGTTGAGGCTGGCCTGAGCCCCCAGGATCTGCATATAGGGGTGCGGGCTTCCAACTGCTTGCTTGTGTCTCCCCCTCCTCGCCCCCTCCCTGCTGCCACCTTCTCAGTAGGGGAGCCGGGAGCTGGAGCCTGTGGCCTACAGGGCCAATTCCCTCTGGGGGGCCTCGGCCGCCCCCACTCACCGGCTGCTGTGTTCTCCTTGCTGCCACTTTCTTCTCTCTTGCAGGCTGATTTAAAACACTTTGGAAAAAAAATATGAAAAAAAAAACACTTTGAGTTTAAAAAAAAACAAAACACTTTGAGTTTGTTTCATTTAAGATTTTATTTATTTATTCACGAGAGACACAGAGAGAGAGAGGCAGAGTCACAGGCAGAGGGAGAAGCAGGCTCCATGCAGGGAGCCTGACGTGGGACTCGATCCCAGGTCTCCAGGGTCACGCCCTGGGCTGAAGGCAGACGCTCAAGCGCTGAGCCACCCGGGCTGCCCCAAAATGCTTTGAGCTTGAAGGGGTTTGTGTCGAAGTGTGACTGCTGCTGCCCCTTGGGCTCCAGGCAGGGACGATGCACCCAGTTGACAGGGGACAGCACTGCCCCGGGTGCCCCAAGGGCCCCGCGTGCTTTTTACATGGAGATGAGCAGCCACTTGCCTCCTTCTGTAACTAATCACCACTGTTGTTGAAATATTACTACTTCTGTTGCAACCACTAATGCCCCAAATGAGGAACAGGCGCTTCAGGGTGACATCAAACATAGGATGGTCACTTCTCATTTGCCATTCCCAGCCCTCCCAGTGCACATCCGGGGAAGGCCAGAGTGACGGTGGGGTCAGGCTGCTGCCTCTGTTGGCAGGGTGGCAACGGGGCCGGGATCTGCCCATCTCCTGCTTGAGGATTTCAAATGTACTTTATTTCTCCGATCATAGCGTATTTTAATGGACACCCAGTGCTTTTACTTGGCATCAGTTACGAGTTGGTTTTGAAACAATTCAGTATTACACCAGCTGGGAGGATTACCGATCTCTCCAGTGCTTTGGGGTGACTGCCAACAGGGGACCGTTTCCATCCTACTCCAGTTCATATCACTGTGTATATATGTCCATGCAGCAACACAGCAAGGACTCTACTGGCTAATAGGACCTCCTCCTACTTGTCGTGGAAATCAGAGGTCCAGTTCCTTGGCTGTGCCTTGCTGTCGTTTGCCGAAAGCTTTGAATTTGGAGGTGACTTAGCGTTTCTGGCCAAGGGAAACATCATCAAGCTAAAGCCAGAGCTGCAGCAACCACAGCTGCTGGTTTGATGCAACTTCAAATCAAGTCCACCTGCAAAGAGCCCTAAAAAAAACAAAAAAAAACCTGTCTCCTGTTTAAATCAGGGGTGCTTTGCTGATGAAGGTTTTGGGGTGCATAATCTGAAAAGATGTATAGGGGAATGAATACAAAGAGCATGTGCCTTGGAGCCCACGTTTGAGTCTTATCTTCATGCCTCACTAGCTGTGTGAACTTGGCCCATGGTTTGCCCTCTCTGAGCTTGTTTTCTCATCAAAAAACACAAAGACTAATAATACTGGATTGTTATGAGGGCTCAAAGGAAGGTGGATAGGTGATTAGCACAGTGCCTGGCAACCAGGGGGGCTCCATAATGAAATGATCATAGTCATTTTGATCCTGGTGTCTGGTGCCCTTCATGGACCGCCCTGAGCACACACACCATGCCAGACACACCTAGAGTCCCTTAGCACAGTGATTAGCTTATAACTTACTCTTGTTTCTCATGGGCCCTGGATCCTGGGACACCAGATGGAGGTCATGGTAATGACAGCAACCAAACTTTGCATTTTCCTTCCTGGTTTATAAAGCACAAACACCCACGCTCTATTCAATCCACATTGTAGGGTGTATGTGTAGTATTATTTTTTCCAGAAAAGAAAGCTAAGGCCCTGAGGGGTTAAGCAAGGTGCCCAAAGTCACACAATTTACAAATGATGAATCTGGGACTGAAGTTCAACATTCATTCTCCCTTTCCAAACTTCCTGCTACCCAGCACTCTGAGGGTAAGCACCCTCATGCCCCCTAAACAGTTACCATGCCCCATGTCCCAGGGCTATCTGCTAGGGAATTAGCTTAATTACCTGTGACAATGTAGAAACAGCTATCAGTGGGTTACCTCTCCCAGATAAAATATTTGTATTTGGATGGGGGGGCTTCTTTTGACTAGCCTTGACCCAGAGGATTTACTGTAACAGAGACTTTCAGGTCTCGTGTGGTGGTGTGGTGAATTACCTTAATGCCCTGGATGACTGCCTTTCCTTCCTATGTAGAAGACTTGTCACACACACGGCCACATGAAATAAAGGGGAGGCATCACACAATTGTAAACTTGTCAGAGATCTTTAACTCAGTAGGACATAGCCCAGTGGTTGGGCTTCTGTGTTCCAGACTTAACCCAATCTTCTTTTCCAGCTGGCTCAGCCACTGGGATCTGGCCAAAGGGAGTGAGTTTAACCTTTCCGGGCTGAGCTAAAGGAACCATAATCTTTTCAATAACATCCACATCGCATCTCATTTGTTCTTAACAACATCCTGTGAGGTTGTATGAGTTAGGTACCATTTTCCCTTACACAGATGAGGATGCTGAGAGATCCAGAAGGCTTAACTAAGTTGCCCAGGATCCCAGGCCAGCATGCACTAGTATCCAGATCAGTCTTTCCCTTTTAGAATGGTGGATTTTCTACTCTTTCCTGCAGACCCTGCACTTCCTGGGTGTGTATGGAATGAAGCAACTACAAGTTTATCCTCCCATAACGCTAGGCACTGGCCAACCCTTGACTCTGCAGTTGAAGCAGTAAATCATGGAGACTGGAAGAACCCACAGAGACCACCCTGTCCACTACCACGTTGCATTCGGGTGTGGACCCTAGAACTCCGCTATGATGTGGGTTTGGAGAAAACCCAGAGACAACTCCCTCCCATATGGAAGCAAGGAGAAGCAAATGCTAGCTGTCTTTGTAGGTGGAGGGAGAGCTCAGGGATTGACCTAGTTATATAGTCTCTAAGGATATAAAGGGTTAACTATGTCTGTCATCTCCCCCTAGGACTAGCAAGAAATTGAGGGTTTAAATCCTAGCAGGAAAATTCAGGATTAGCATTAGAAGAACTTTCTAACCATGAAGGCCAAGAAGCTGAAGCAGATTCATATGAAAGAGGAGAGGAAGCTACTTCTTTGGAGAGCTGTAGGAAAGAGGTTAGCCGCTGGGTAGGAAAGCATACCCATCATGAAGATGAGAAGATTGAGGTATAGGATTACTAGATTTCCCTTTGAGCCTTGTGGCTAAAAACTGCTAGAAGACACCATATAAACAGAAAGTGTAACTACACTTATTTTTAATTGAATAATCATTGCTTCCAATTTGGGATGATTTCAACAATGCCCCTTCTTGTATTTCTATTTCGACTCTCCAGGGGGAAATTTGAAGTTTCCTGGTAATTTATAATTTTAACCACAGTTTTCCTGAGGCAGTAAGTTTATATGGGAAAATAGTTTACTCTGAATCTTAAAATTTTTTTCTATGTTATAATTTGCCATCATACTAAACACACATGTTATTATCTCATAAGCTCATAATTGCTGACTCCTCTAACCCCGACATCTCCAGAACAGGTAGTTCTTCTTCAAAGAACATACCATTGCAATATTGGTACAAAATTCAGGTGCCCCTATATGACACAGAGAGGAGTTTAAAGAAATGGAAATGACACCCGAGAAACAGAGAAATAAGGACATTCTGTGATCCTGAACTTTGAAGCTTTCTCCTCCGTGGATTGGAAGATCCTGTCCTTCATGTATGCAGATAAGGTTGCTGACTCGTACCCAGGGGGCATGTGCTCCACAGCCTTTCTGGGAGGCAATGGGTTTACACAAATCCAGACGTACTTTCTCATCCTCTCTCCCTTATGTTTATGAGATGGCTCCCACATGAGTGAGTGGAGGCTGTGGAGGCTGGGGGTACTGAATCACCAGCCTGCATGGGTAAGCCTATGACCTTATTTCATCCTGAGCTAGCCAGACAGCATGAACAATAAGCAACTGAATCATCCATCAAGACTATATTACAGGATAGAGCCGTGCCTCCCAACATCTCATACGTGGCACTCGGATACAACAATGCAATATAATGATAACACAAAGATAACAATCTGGGATAAATAGATAAGGTTATTTGCCACCAGCCAGGTGACTCCAGCCACTCCAGACCTTGGCTGGATATGCAGTAGCTGAAAGGCCAATATTTTGTAGCACATATTGAGAGGCTCTAGAGTAGAGCAAAATGGCTAGGGTAGAGCAGAGCCCGGTGGGAGAGGGCTCTGAAGTTAGATAGCTTGGATTCGAGTCCTGGATTCGTCACTTATGACCTTGGCTGAGTTATGTAATCTCTCACTGTCTCAGTTTGCTCACAGATGTGAAGGGGTTAATAACAGTACTTCATAGGGCTGTTTTTGTTTTTTTGTTTTTTTTAAGATTATATTTGGGGATGGGGGGTGCACCTGGTTGGCTCAGTTGGTTAAGCATCTGCCTTCAGCTCAGGTCATGGTCCCAGGGCCATGGAATCAAGCCCCAGATCAGGCTCCCTGCTCAGTGAGGATCCTGCTTCTCCATCTTCTGCTCCTCCTGCTTGTACTCTCTCTCTCTCTCAAATAAATAAAGTCATTTTTTAAAAAAAGATTTTGGGATGCCTGGGTGGCCCAGCCGTTGAGTGTCTGCCTTCAGCTCAGGGCGTGATCCCCGAGTTCCGGGATCAAGTCCCACACCGGGCTCTTTGCATGGAGCCTGCTTTTCCCTCTGCCTATGTCTCTGCCTCTCTCTGTGTGTGTCTGTCATGAATAAGTAAATAAAATCTTTTTTAAAAAAAAAATAAGTAAATATGGGACGCTTGGGTGGCTCAGTGGTTGAGTGTCTGCCTTCAGTTGAGGGCCTGATCCCAGTCTCAGGATCAAGTTCCACATCGGGGTCCCCGCAGGGAGACTGCTTTTGCCCCTGCCTATGTCTCTGCCTCTCTCTCTGTGTCTCTGGTGAATTAATAAATAAAATCTTTAAATAAATAAACAAATTTTTAAAAAGATTTTATTTCTTTAGGTAATCTCTACACACAACATGGGATTCAAACTTACAACCCTGAGATCAAGAGTCACATGCTCCACCAACTAAGCCAGCCAAGCACCCTTTCATGAGGCTGTTCTAAGGATTTAATGAGTTAATCCATGTAAAGTGTTTAGAAATGTTTGGCATAGAGCAAGCACTGTGTAAATGGCAACTACTGGGGCTCCCGGGTCTGCTTCCCAGCAGAGAGGAGCAAACATAAACAGTACCATGCTCCAAATCCAGTTAGAATTTGCAGTCAGATGATTTATTATCTTATCAGAATCTGTGCCTCATCTTTCCTCTCTCACCCCTTCCTATCTCCCCTTCCTTAATGTGGCTGTGGATGCCTGAGAGGTAGTAGTCAAGGAAGATAGAGAATTGACCTGGGAGCAGGAAATTCACATGCCGATTCTGGTTCTTGCACCCACTCCAGGTAGGCTCCTGCTGGATATGTCACCTCACATCTCTGGCCTTCATGCTCCTCATGGATTGAGAGACAGTGGTGGACCAGATGACTGCAGAGGTCTCTTTCTGCTCTAATATGCCATCGGCTGTTCTGTGATACAGAATTATATAGTACGGCATGTGTGTGCCCAGTGGCTAGGGCCTCAATGTGCAGCACCAGTGTCTAGGATGATTAAAACAAAACAAGTTCATGTTTACTGTAGATCAAAACAAACCAACACATCCCCACCTGCAGTAAGAACTTCAATTTACCAATGTTGCCCTCCCAATAGCTGAATTCTAAATTGGAGCCTTTTTTACTTCAAGAATAAATCTGTAAATATGTCTCCTAGGTAACATCTTGTTAGCTTCATTACTGAAAGCTCTTGAAAATAATAAAACTGTATTTCTGTTTAAAAAGTCAGTAATTCAGACATCTCACTTAAGCCTCCCACCCAATTAATCTGAATTAGTAAAACATGTTCATTTTTGCTCAGATGAGGACATTGGCTAAAACACACAGATTTATATGCATCCATGAGAAATAGAATTTTTAAAATGCCATTTCCCAGCATCTGGGGTTATTCTTTCCTAGGTCTGTTTTATTTTGAGGTGACCATAACAGGTATATCCTTCTTGCTATTAAAAATTAATATTTTAGTCCAAATAGTCACTCAGAAATAACAGCCAGAGCAACATCTCAGTTTAATCCTAATGGTGACAAGAACTATCTCCCACCTTCAGGACGGAGGAGAATTTGCTGTCCCTTTAGCCTACCCTTGGGATGGTCCCCTGGAGCCATTTCTCACACCTCCTGGAAACCAGCTGTATGGCTCTTGCAAAGCCACACCAGAATGTCCCAGCAGAGGGGAGGCAGGGCAGAGACCTGTGGCCTGAAAGATTTAGCAGAACAAAGTCCCACAGAGCAGGGCCTGCAGCTTTACTTTGTTTTCACTGACAGGAGTGCCCTTCCTCCGTGAGGCCCAGCCCAGGCCTGTGTGAGAAAGATTTCCTGGAGTGTGGACACCTACCACAGGCTCAGGACACTGCCAGTCCCACCCAACGAGTAGAACAATGTTTTTGAAGTCTTGGAGAGAGCTCTGACCTGCCCCTCAGGAGCAGATGGGCTGGCAGCCTGGAGCAGAGCCAGGTCCAACAACTGATCATCCGCAGAGGCATTTTGGGGGGTTGCGGGGGGGACAGTAGCTCGCATGGACCTGCATCCTGGAGGGGGAGGAGAAGGGCAAGATGAATGTGGCCAGGACTTTTATTGCCTGCTGCCTTTGACAAATGACGATGGTTAGCAGAATGAGTTCACCAGCAAAGAAAACACAACCTTCAGGGCAGCCATGGAGCCCTTTGAGAAGTGTATTTTGGCTCTCCTAGTAGCACAGCTATCACCCAGAAAGAAGCAAGCCCCGGAGTGCAGCCTGGACCAACCAGGAGCTCCCAGAATTTGATTCCTGTGGGAGATGAATAACGGCCCCCAAAGATATCCAGATCTTAATCCCTTGGAGCCTGTGAATGTTACCTCATATGGCAAAAAGGACTTGGCAGGTGTGATTAAATCAAGGATCGTGCGATGGGAGATTATCCTGGATTATCTGGGTGGGCCCCAAATGTAATCACAGGTGTCCTTATCAGAGGGAGGCAGAGGGAGATTTGACTCCAGACGAGAAGGTGATGTGATGACGGAAGCAGATTGGAGGAAGGGACCACAGGCCAAATGACAAGGCAGCCAAGAGAAACTGAAAAAGGCAAAGGAAGAGTCTCCTCTAGAGCTCCCTAAAGGAACCAGTCCTGCTAGCACCTTGACTTTCATCCAGTGAAACTGATCTCAGACTTCTGGCCTCCAGTAAGTGCCAAAAGATTATAAATGTATGTTGTTTTAAGCCACTAAGTGTGTAGCCATTTGTGTCAGTAGTAATAGGAAACTCAAAAAGTTCCCGTGGGGGTCAGGGGGATGCTTCAGCTGCAAGGTCTCCCATTATGGCAGAGGGACTCCTGAATGACAGAGAGGAGCATCAGTGCAGGTCTGAGGAGATATTCCCACAGCCTGAGCACCGCATCTTTGGGCAACGCTAGGAGTGTTCACAGCAGGGATGGTGGAAGGACACTGTCCTCTATCGAGCACCTATGTGTGCTTCACTGTTCACGTATTCTCTTACTTAACCCTCAAAGCAAAGGTGCTAGCATTTCATTTTCTGATGAAGACATTGAGCTCAGAGACTTCACTTGCCCAATGTCACACAGTTGGTCAGCAGTTCCCCAGGGATGTTCAGTTGTATACCCGACCTTGCGTACTCCTTCCTTAGGAATCTTCCAAAGTAAGAGATTAGATGAGGCAGTTGCTATGGCTGTAGTTCCAAGGAGTCCATTCATCCATCCATCCATTCATTCACTAAATGAATTAGCACCTCCCAGTATTAGGTCCTGTGCCATGGGGAAAGAATGACCTCCTGCCTCAGGTCACTTACAAGCCAGGAACACTCACAAGACAAGTTATGTGGGCATTTCCCTCTAAAAAGCCCATCACTAGGCTGGCTCCTGCTACGCTGTCCACATCTTAGACCAACTTCGTTGGAGTTCATTGTAGCTTCTGGCCTCTCCCGAACATGTCATTCTAAGAGTCTCTGATGGTGACACTTCTGTTCACTTTCACTCATTTTTAGATTCCATTGGATAATCTCATTTTTCTTCTGGGAAGTCTTTCCTAATATTCCTCTCTTTCCCCACACCTGCTCACTGAGGCTGGGCAGTGGGCCTCTTCCCAGTTTCTTAGAACCCAGGGCTCCCATCCATGATGATGGTCCCCACACCTTATTATTTATTGTGCGATGTCTACAGGTTTCCTGTAGAGAAGCAGGAAGCTCTACCAGCCAGAATAGTACAGCCCCCAATGCCCACACCCAAATCTCTGGGGCTATGCCTATGAAATCGTTACTTTACCTGACAGATAGGCCTTTGCAGATGGCATTAAGGTGACTAAGCAGTGGGCCCATGTGGAGATTATTCTGGATGGTGCAGACAACTTTCTTTGATTGGGATCAGAGAGATCGGCTCCCCCCTCTGCCCAAGAGGAATCAGCCTCCAATGAGGGGAGGGTTTGGTGTATTGCTGGTTCCCGCATGTAGGGACCCAGGCGTGAGGACCGGAGGCAAAAAGGTGGCCCCTGCAGACTGCCAGCAAGGAAAAGGACCCTCAATCCTCAACCACAGGAGACCAAATTCATCCGAGGGCATGGATGAGTGAACTTGGAAGACAGTCCTCCTCCCCATAGCCTCCCAGTTAAGAGCCAACACCTTGAATCCAGCCCACAGAAGCTGGGATGGAGGCCCCAGCTGTGGTACGTCTGACCTGGAGACTGAGACAGTGCATGTGTGCTATTTGAAGCCACCGTGTTGGGGCACCTGGGTGACTCAGTCGTTGAGTGTCTGCCTTCAGCTCAGAGCGTGATGCCGGGGTCCTGGGATGGAGCCCCACATCGGGTTCCCCACGGGGAGGCTGCTTCTCCCTCTGCCTATGTCTCTGCCTCTCTCTGTTTGTCTCTCATGAATAAATAAATAAAATCTTAAAAAAAAAAAAGGCCCATCACTCACCACAGGCAAGGACAACTGGCACAGAGGATTGTGCACAACCACAATGAGAATAATTTTATTTTACCAAGGAGGAATTAAGGCTTGGCCTTGTTGGTGACTTGTCAGAACAGAGGGAAGAGGAATCAAGATTCTTCATGCCAAGGGGAAACCAATGGTTTGCAATTGGAGAGTTTTCCTGAAGGTGTAAATAAATAAGTTTCCTTTGGGCCCCAACACACCCTGCACACCAAGGATGAGTGTTGGTTAATGCCAGTTTAGGGATATAGGATATGGCTGGGAACAGTTCTGCTAAACTTGATCCAAAGTTTAGCATGGACTAACTTCTATCACCTCAGGCTCTGTGAGAGGCAAGAACAGGACCTAAAACTTGGGCCTACATCAGCTGCTCTGTACCTGGGGTGTAACAGACAGGCTCTGTTGGGTTCTTACTGGATATTCCTCTCTTCTTGTCCTTGCCCAGAGATGATGCTGACTTTGTGCCCCCTGAGGTCTGTTGTTATTTCAGATAGGATGCTTTCAGTTGCAAATAACAGAAAATCCAATCCAAATCAGCTCAAATTACCAAGGCATTTTATTGGCTCCATTTACCTGAAAAGTCTAAGAGTAGGGCTGGCTTCTAGGGAGGCTTGTTCTAGTGCCTTAAACGATGCAACCAGACCTTCTTTCCCTCTCATTTCTCATCTTCATTTCCTCTTCAGATTCTTCCCACATGACATTTTCTCCTCATCACCCCCCAAGAGGGCTGCTAGTACCCCAAACTGAGTCTTATTGGCCTCAATGTTCTGACAAGGATGATGTTCCCAACTGAGAGCCAACCAAGAAGGCCAAGAGAAATGTAATGCACTGATGGTTGAAAGCAGATCACACACTCCCTATCTAGGACTGGAGGTGGAATCATCTAGGTGCACACAGCTAAGGGGAAGAAAGACGAGTCCCAGCGATAAACTGGGGATGTTACTAAGAAGGGAAGGGGAGAATGGTTAGATACTGGGGAACCAACCAAAATGTCTATGAAATGTCTGTAAAACTGATAGAGTTTTGTTGTTGTTGTTTTGATCTTAAATGAAAAAATTTTCTACCCTTCTTAATACTTTCTTGAAATGAATAATCTTGCAAGGGCTTCCTTAATTGGGTACTTATGATATCACATACTCCTTAACACTCCAATGAACAGATTTCATCTTCATTAAGGCGACACAGCTTTTAGATGTCAGCTCTTCCCTCTGTTCCCTCTCTGTGCTTCCCCTAAAAGAAGTAGTGCTGAAATATTGCCCTTGATTAATCACAGGCCAATTATCTAGTTTGTGGATTATCAGGACTCCTCCTTTCTCTTCTCTGCCTTTTAGCCATCCCCCTGCTCATTAACAAGCCTGCCTGAAAAGATAGGGGGGGAAAAAAAAGAAAGAAAGAAAAGAAAAGAAAAGAAAAAATAGAACTTCAAATCGGCCAGTTTAGCAACTTACCAACCCTGGAAAATTTTTTGAGGAGGAAATTGAAAAGAAATGATGGCATGAGATTATCTTGAATTTCTATGATCTGTGATAATTTTATTGACCCCTTCTCAAAGGCCCTTCCACCTCTACCCTCATCCTCCTTAGACACAGTGAAAAAAGCTGAATTCTCCAGAACAGGCACATTCCTTAGACATCCAGACATTTCAAATAGCTCTACTCCTATTCTCTCATTTCCCTTGTATCTCAATAACTTCTTTAAATAAACTTTTTCTTTTTTTAAATCAAGACAATTGCTTTTGAGATCTGTTGGAGGGATAAACTCAACCCTGCTGCCTAAATTGAGAATTCAGGCCCCATGTCTCAGTTTCCTAGAGAATAAGAATCAGATAAGCATAGTAGTCCTTGCTAAATCAGGTGAACAAAGTAAAGGGGGTCATGGGCAAGATGGGGCCACTGAGCACCCCTCCCAGCAAACCAGAGTACCCCCATCACCTGCACCAAGCATCTGGCCACCATTTCTACTCACCACTCACATCTAACTGATCCCTTCTAACTCTGGTAGGCTGGACTAGAATGGTGATGATCTCCTAGGGTTTTGGTCTCCTCAGCAGAATTTAAACAAAAAGGAAAAGGGTATCTTTTCTATTTTTCAAAGAACATTTTCCCAACATCTAAAAACACATTATTTCTCTTTGGGATTTGTCTTTCTCCTAACCACACCTGGTGGAACAGAAATTATAACAAAATAGGCTGGTGGCTTATAAACAACAGAAATTTATTTCTCATAGTTCTGGAGGTAGGGAAGTCCAAGATCAAGGCACCAGCAGATTTGGTGTCTAGCAAGGGCCCACTTCCTGGTTCATAGATGGTCATCTATTTGGCTTTTCACTATGTCCTCACAGGGAAGAAGAAGACAGGAGCTCTCTGGGGTCTCTTTTGCAAGGCCACTAATCCCATCATAAGAACTCCACCCTCATGACCTAATCATCTCCCAAAGGCCCCACCTCCAAATACCATCACGTTGGGAATAGGTTTCAACCTATGAATTTTGTTGCAACATACACAGTCTGTAGCGGCACTGCCACTTCCTTTTCCTGGCCATGTGGCTTGGCCCAAGTGAGCAGCACATTTATAGGCAGAGTTAAGTCCCACATTGACAACCTCTCCTAGCAATGTTTGGAAGGGTCTCAAGCAACCCATGTCCTTGGCAACATAGTGGGGATTGTTATCATGGCAGCATAATGCGGTGCTGGGCTCAAAAACAGAAAAAAATGGACTCCAGAACACTTCTGCATCCAGCCCTGTGGCCAACTGAGGCAAGTGACAACCTCTCTGAGCCTTAATTTTCTCATCTGGAAATGTGAACCCCAATGAACCTCACAGCGTTGATCTGAGGATCAAATGCACTAATGCACAGAAATGTATGCAAATTGTGCTCCAAATTTGGATCCTGATAATGACAATCATGATGCCAGCATACATGCCTGCCTTCTAATGGCCACAGACAGTAAGTGAGTCAACTTGGGAGCAGGGCACATCCCATACTGGAGCACCCATGGATGCCTTCCCTCGTGTGGGTAATTGGCTCCATAAAAATCCAAGTTCCAACTCTGCTCAAACTTGGTTGACTTCACAGCTGCCTCTCATCCCCACTGAGGGACATGTCATCTTCCCATTGCCCATCATTTACAGCTCCCTCTGCCAACTGAGGATTGAAAACATCTGTCTTTGGCTGTATGATTTCATTCGCTTCTCCGGTCTCATTATGGCCCTGATGATCAGCACCAGGCACTGTGCTAAACACTTTACATATACAACATTATATAATCCTTATTTGTAGGTGACAGTATAATAAGAGTTGTTGTTGTTATCCCATTTTAACATGGAAAGAATCTGAGGCCCAGAAAAGATTAGTAACTATAACTTTCCCAAGATCACATGGCTAATAAGAGACAGAGTCAGGTTTCAAAACTGCCAGGTCCTGCACAACTGTGCATTCTCTAACCATTGAACTTTACTGCCTCTCTGTTCCCTTTGCCCAGATTGCAGGGAAGACTCCAGCAGGTTAAGAGGGACAGTCGGGCCTACCTTCTCTGGGCCCTAGAGAAAGGCTAGAGCTTCCTGGATCCTGGCACCTCCTCCTTGAGATGACTGGGCCCCTGGATCCCACTAAGTTTAACGCAGCACCTCTGGATGAGAACCTACTCCCTGACCCCCACCCAACAGGTTCACAGATAAATGGATGCCCAGGAAGGGAATAGATCCTTACATCAGCCGGGTCTCAGGAACCTGAGGATTAATTGCCCTGCAAGCAGCTCGTTAGAGGCTGTGTTGGCAGATGAGGGGAGCAGCAATAGAATCAGCCAATTAAGCAGCCAATGGTGCTGAACTAAACGTGACCTCGTACTTAATTGTGGATGTTGTTTCTCAGCAGTTTCTCACCAGTCTGGGTTTGGGAGAAAGAATGGGACAGTGAGGGGAGGGTGAGTGGCAAGAGGAGACTCCCATTTCTTTCTTTCTTAAGGAGACAGTAGCATCAAGGATTCAGTGATTTCCAGCACAGCACAGTTGGGGAGGGGTAATCTGTCTCTTGGCTGTAGCCCCAAGGCAGCAGGCAGATGACAAAGGGACAGGGCCTTGTCAGTTGAATGAAACATTTCCAAACAGGCCAGAGAACCAGACTCAGGGCCCTATCATTAACAGGTTGGGGGACAGTGCCAGAGCCAGGAGCCTGGGCTACACTCTACAGAGAGCTCACGCAGTTTGAAAATGTCCCTTTCCTCTCTACGCATGCCACGAGCATGCCACCAGCGTGATTAGGGAGCCCTGGGCCCCTCCACACTTTCTTCCTAAAGCACCTGGAGCACCATATTCAGAAGACCTGTGAGCCTAGGAACTCAGTGGGATCAGCGGCTCTGGGGGCAGAGGAGACAACAATGCCTCCCCACCTGCTGGACTCCAGCCAGTCTACCTCACCAGCGCATCGGCAGCAGCTGTGAGGGTGCCTCCCAGAGCTCCCCCTCAAGAGACAACTTGCCTTTATGCTGCAAGGAGTGCATGAGCCGACAGTCTCCAGGTGTTAGAGCCTTCAGGCCCCACCTCAGCTCTGAGGCCAACTCAGGCAGTGACTGAGCACCCAGGAATACTAGGGCCTGGCGGACTCTGCTAAGTTGGGACTCCCCTCACAGGCAGCCTCTGCTGCAGAGCTCCCTGTTGGGTTGGCTAAGACTCGGCCAGGTCTGTTATGTTCCAAGGCTCTCCCTACCCAATTCTGCTTCCTTACCCTTTTATCTTCCCCTGAGTCTGTCAAGTCTGTCCAGGCTGTCAAAAAAAACACCATAGCCTGGGGAGTGTGTGGGGGGTGGGTGGGTTAGACAACAGACATTTATTTTCTTACAGATCTGGAAGCTAGAAATTCAGGATCAAGGTGCCATTAGAGTTGGTTTCTGGTAAAGATCCTTTTCCCAGCTGGTAGATGGTCACCTTCTTACTTTGTGCTCATGTGGCCTTTCTTCTGGGTAGGGAGAGAGAGAGAGGCTCTTTCTCTTCGTATAAGAAGAGGCCTAATTGGACCAGGGCCCCATCTATATGATCTCACTTGACCTTAATTACCTCCTTAAAGTCTCTACCTTCAAATCCCAGACTCCCAGAAAAGCAAATATGATCCCCAAACTTGAGATGTTCTAATCAACAAGGGGAAAAGGTGAGGTCAGAGATTTACTACAGAGGAGAATGACCAATAAGATCCAACATGGGACAAGGGGATACAGAGAAAATGTTGGGGTCATGAGTCTGAATGATCTACAAAATAACCTTAGAATGGACTGAGTCGAAAGGGAAGAGTATGGGCTGAGATGAAGGCAGTTGGACATGGAGTTCTGAAGTCTGGGAGAACAGTAAGATTAAAGATAGGATTCTGGAAGTCATTCCTACTGCCATCTTCACACTTCCGGTTCAAGTGTTGAAAAAGAAGGGAGAGAAAGTGAAAAGAGAAGAGAGAACCCAAAACCAAATCTTGAGGCAGCCTCCATTTACTGGAACTGGGTCCAGGGAATGATTGAGGGGACATCATCAGAGCATCATGGGGCAGAAGCTCTGGAAAGAGTTCTAAGTAGAAGGGATGGTTGACAATAACAGTGCATGCTATAGAGAGGTCACTTCACAAAGGATAAGGATCTGGATTATTGAGAGACTACAGGGTGGGGTGGGGGCACATTGGGGGTGGGACCAAAGGTGTGACAGGGAAGTGAGAGTTGTGGGCCGGCAGTCCTGCTGGATTGAGGTAGAACCTACAGGCAGGGAAATGAAGTAGGGAGGGCTGACTCCTCTCTCAGGATGTTTGAAGGTCAAAAGTAGGGAATCCCTGGGTGGCTCAGCGGTTTAGCGCCTGCCTTTGGCCCAGGGTGTGATCATGGAGTCCTAGGATCAAGTCCCACATCAGGCTCCCTGCATGGACCTTGCTTCTCTCTCTCTGTGTCTCTCATGAATGAATGAATGAATGAATGAATGAATGAATAAATAAATAAACAATCTTTAAAAAAATCAAAAGGAGAGAAGGCAGTTTATGTAACAAAGCCTCAAGAGTTGTTAATCTAAGAACATAAAATTTTAAGCATTTTTATTTGAAAATAATTTCAAATACACAGAAAAGTTGCAGAAATATAAATTGGCCACAGAATACCTACGTTTTGCTTAGATCCACCTATTGTTAACATTTTGCCCATTTGTTTCATTTGCTCTCTCTCTTTATATATATGTAGACATATATGTAAATAAGTGTTTACAAATATCCATATGTTATATAAAACATTTTTCTGAATCTTTGGAAAGAAAATATGTACATCATGGCTCTTTACCCCTAAATACATCAGTGTGTATGTACTAAGAACAAAAATATTCCCTTACATAACCACAGTATATTAATCAACTTCAGTAAATTTAGTATTAATACAATCCTCTCTTCAATTGACCTCATAATGTTCTTTACCTCTTTCCCCCCCAAACTGAGGTGAGCGGGCAAGCTGGCCTTTCTTCATAGATTCTCAGCGCTGTAGCCCCTGGGGTGGGGGAGGGTCTGGGCCAAGGGGGGTGGGCTCCTCCATTAGCAAGCACTTAAGCTGTATTTCAGTTGCCAATGGCCATGGTTCATGAGAACATGAACCTACGAGGTGAGCAGAGGTCAAAAGAGAATTGTGTAGATGTGAGTCAGGCTGACCTCCACATCGGTTATATTCCTGGCCTGCATAAGTTGTTATTTTAGAAGAATTCCTTTTGGTGTCCCTTCTCACTTTTATGAAAGAAAAAACATTTACCAGTCTTTTAAGGCTTGTTCAGCTGAGTGGACAGTACTTTACACTGGCTCTGTATTCTCTTTGGGCAAAGGATGCATTTCTGAGCCTACATTGAGATATCCATGTCTTTGGAAATGGATCCTTCATGGAATTCAAAGCCATCTCAAGGACTTTATTTGCTTAAATGGACAAATTGCTGAAGCCGTTCTAGAAAGATGATATGTTTCTGCTAATATCTTCAGTGTTTGGTCTGTGAGGGATGCCTTCAGGTTCTTATCCTTTTCGATGCTGTTCACCTCTCACCTTGGTCACTTCTAACTCTGAGACATAGTATATCTGATACTTTATCAACTATAAACACAAAAACCAATGTGACAAGAAGGTACAAACAGAGGTGTTTCTGATCCGAATTCTTTTATTTTTTTATTTTTTTTCCAAATTCTTTTAGTAGGATTATTTGGCAACATAGAAATTTGTTCTCCCTAATACCTCTTTGTGGGTCTTGGCAATCCCATTATTTCACACACTTCTTTTTACCAGATGAAAGTTATATATCCCATTGTATTTCCTTTTTTGTGTTGGCTGCAAGAAATTCCAGAGCCATATTTACTTAACATGTCAATCGCAACAAATATATTAGCATAGATGGTTCTTTTGTTTTATCTCCATCTACCATATCTATGTATATATTTGGCTTTTCTTCTATTTATATATATCATCATTTCTCATATCTCTATGGTTATCTATGTATAAGTATCTTTCTACATATGATTTTCTTGTACATATTTCCTTAATATTAAACATCCTAAAGTCATTTTCAGAAGCAAATGGATGCCTCATAAATATATCATTCCTTACAGGACACTTGTCTCATTCTAGCCACTTATTCTATCTCTTTCACATATAAAAGCAAGTCTAAGACATTTTCTCTCATGCTTGTTAACTACCCCTCCTGGTCCCAACTATAAATGGCCTTGCCACAGAAGGCAATTTGGTTTGGGGCAGGAGCTCTTAGTTAAAATAGAAACTTCTCTTCTTGGATTACATCCTGGGTCCCTGTGTTTATTCAATTTCTTCTGGAGAATTCAAGTCTGATGCTGACATAAACCAAAGGGAATGTTGGTCCAGAGGGGCACTACCTTCCCAAGCTGACTTTTATAAGAGAGGAGAGAAAGCCTGGTCTTGGGGAGGTGGATGCTCCCCCAGCCACAGCAGAGAAAGATGAGAGGATTAGAGGGTCGAGTTTCCTCACAGGTGATCCTTCTTACCAGTGGGGACCCCTGATTGATTACTGGCTGAGATCTGAAGAGTGGAACCAAGAACATCAATAGACAGGTCTGTGAGGAACTTTCAAAGTGTCTTCTCCCTGTGAGATAGAAGATATCCCAAGTCAGGGGAGATACTTTCTCTGCTGGTTGGTTCTGGAGCCAAGGCTCTACTGGCTTTCTGCATGTTTCTAGGAGAAAACAGAGAAGTTAAAAAAAAAAAAAAGATACATAGGGGAGGTCATTTTGCTTTGTCTCCATATAAAATATAATAAAAGCTAACATTTGTACAGACTTTTCAAGTGTCAGATATTTTTCCAAGCACTTACACACACACACCACCCAATAGATAAGTATATTATCATTATCCCCATTTTCCAGAGGAGGAAACTGAGGCTCATGAAGGATAAATAACTTGCCCAAGCTCACACAGCTAGTAAAGTGGCAGAGGTGGCTCTCATACCCTGGAAGTCTGGCTTCTGAGTTTGTGTTTCCTATCTCTGTATTATAAACTCATCCAGCAGCCAGCACACAACTTTCAGATGGCCCTTATCCCACGCAAGCCAGAGGAAACAGACCTCCTGAGTCCCAAACAGGGTATCATATTGCTCTCAAATCCCTGAGAATTCCAGAGAAAACTCGTTCACTAGAATTGTGTCAGCCCATTTTCTTTCCCATGGGCCAGAGACAGTATAAAGTGTGCTGATTTACAGTCTAGCTGGAAGTCTTTTTTGAAGAATTTTAGAAACATCACTCTTCAAACTTCTAGAAGAAGGTAAGAATTTAGATCACATATTCATTTGAAACACAATGATTAGGGGCTAGTGCATGCCACACACTTTGCTGGGTCCTGGAGAGATGATAATTCGGCTTCAGGGGTCCCTGCTCTCAGGACATTGCCAGTCCCAGAATATGATGCAAGGGGATAAAGAGGGAAGGATGCTTCAGCAGGTAAAGGAAGGCCTGGGTTGGGCATCCCATCCTACTATTAACCAACCACTGAGATAGGCTGTCTCATACATCTCTAATTTTTCAAAGAGGTATCCAAAAACTGCAGGGAACACTTAAGATGATTTTATTCAGGCTACTGAAACAGGGAGAAAGCTTATTAATGAGGAATATATCAAAGAAAAGGAAGAGGCCTGAGGTTTTACAGGCAGGTAGACAAGGGAGTCAACCCCAAGTCTTACAGGAGTCAAGCAGAAGAATTATCTTGAAATATTGGAGGGCAGACAGGGTGATCCTTTGCAGTTAGCCATTTCCAGGGCACAGGGTGGGGAAGGGATTTCTCAGTTGTTGCTGTTTCCTGGAACATGGGGCTTCACTTAAGTTCAATATCATCACAGGGCTGCATACTTCCGGGATGTGCAAGTGTATAACCAAGGGGTACCTAAAACCACAAAATTAACTGGAAAGGCTTCCCCAAATATCTATTTTTACTTGAAATTGTGGGGACAGAATCACTACTTTATATAAAACAAATACAGAAAAGAATTGAAATATTTAGGATTTTAAAGGTAAAATCGTCAAAGAGTTCATCCTTGATGTAGGATCCTGAAATAGGAACCTGTCTCTCTGGATCATTTGGGGTATCTCTGTAGAAGTTGAGAAGTTATTTATTCTTTTATTAAATTCCTACAGCAACTCTGATAATACATGTTTTTTATTAAAGCTTCACAGGGATCATATTATCTTTATGTCAGGTTTTATTTCTTCATGTGCTTCTATAACTGTCTTTTTTTCTAACCTTAAAATTTTTTTAATGACAAATTTTTCATTCTGGAATATTATATTTTTTTAATTTTTTTTATTTATTTATGACAGTCACAGAGAGAGAGAGAGAGAGAGAGAGAGAGGCAGAGACACAGGCAGAGGGAGAAGCAGGCTCCATGCACCGGGAACCGGACGTGGGATTCGATCCTGGGTCTCCAGGATCGCGCCCTGGGCCAAAGGCAGGCGCTAAACCGCTGCACCACCCAGGGATCCCCCATTCTGGAATATTATAGAAACGTTGCAAGGATAGTATGGAGAGTTCCTGTACACCCTTTACTTGTATACCCAGTTTCTACTAATGTTTTTACTAATGTTTTTAATGTTAATGTTTCTACATCATTTTTTAAAGATTTTATTTATTTATTTGTTTATTTAAGAGCACATGACCACACTCTTGAGCAGGTGCGAGTGGAGGGAGGGTTAAGAGGGAGAATCTCAAGCAGACCCTGTGCTGAGCACTGAGCCCGATGTAGGGCTCCATCTCACAACCCTGAGATCATGACCTGAGCCAAAATCAAGAGTCGGACACTTAACTGACTGAGCCACACAGGAACATCTAATGTTAATATCTTATATAACCGCACTACATTGGTTAAAACCAATAAAATTGGGAGGCCTGGGGGGCTCAGTGGTTGGGCGCCTGCCTTCAGCTCGGGGTGTGGTCTTCAGGTCCTGGGATCGAGTCCCACATCAGGCTCCCTGAATGGAGCCTGCTTCTCCCTCTGCCTGTGTCTCTGCCTCTCTCTGTGTCTCTCATGAATAAATAAATAAAATCTTTAAAAAAAACTTTAAAATTAATGTTAGCCATTGATATTAACTAAAATACAGACTTGATTTAAACGCCACCCATTTTTCCACCAATGTCTTTTACTGTTCCAATATCCATGATTCCACATTGC
This sequence comes from Nyctereutes procyonoides, assembly GCF_905146905.1. NCBI lineage: Eukaryota > Metazoa > Chordata > Mammalia > Carnivora > Canidae > Nyctereutes > Nyctereutes procyonoides. The sequence goes on from NW_026575132.1 coordinate 10,997,347, forward strand.
ACTTAACACATATGCCTGTTTTTTTTTTAAGTTTATTTTTAAGTAATCTCTACACCCAATGTGGCTGAACTCACAACCCTAGGATCAAGAGTCACATGCTCTCCCAACTGAGCCAGCCAGATGCCCCAACATACCTGCCTTTTGATTGAAAGAATCTTTCATGAGGCCTACTAAGTGCCAGGCATCATCCTATGTGTTGGAGAGCCCCTGAACCCCAGAGCCCTGGTTTATGGGCATATAAAGGACACTGTGGGGACAGTGGCTTATTGTCTGCCCTGTCCTACTGAGATGTGAGGAGTCTTTATGACCAAGGACTGTGGGTTTGAGTCTGAATCCTTTTGCAAACAGATGTGCCAGCTCTGGTGCACACTCACTGGCTATCAGTGAAAGGGGCCTTGGTGCTGGGGTGGATGGGTTTCCCAGCCCCTGCTCCTCAACTCCTGGCAGCATTTCTGAGCTCATGGTGGGACCTCTATGAGTCTCCCCGTTGGGATGCCCCTCTGGAGCCCCGTGCTGAAAGGTTAGCACCTTTGAAATTAGATAAAGGGCATCAAGACAGCTGTGTTTGTTTTATAAATTAAAGGGGCAAATCATTAAAAGGATTGTTTTCCTGAAAATAAAGAGATTAAACAGGTCTCTCTTCTCCCCTGCTCCTCACTCCTCTTTCTCCAGTTTGTCTCCAAAGGACTCCAGCTTCATGTTAAAGAGCAAAGAATTATCTCTGTTTCAATCTTGGGGACTGGGCTGGCTCCATAACAATTATAATCTCTTATCTGAACCCGCCTGGGGCAATGGGGCCACTGAAGCCAAATTCTTTCCAGTATTAACTGCCATTCAAATGGATACAGGAGAATAATTGAGCAAGGTCCTTTAATGTTGGGGTAGGGGGTGGCCCAAGGTGATTCTCAAACTCCCCTGTTAAGGACTTTTCCCTTAACCCGCTTCTGTAGAAAGTTTGGTGCATATTGGAAATTTAAGATTTTAATACATGAAAGGGGGAAAGAGGATGAAACAAGCATGTGAATGTGCTTAGAAATCACCTGACAGTAAGTACTCAGTTAATGTTAGTCATTGTTACTATATTTCAGAGGTCTGTGAGGGACATTTGTACTTAATTAGGAAGACAAGGAGGAGCCTACAGGGTTTTTTAGAAGGATGACATTGTTGGATTGGGATAGTGGTCTTCAAGGAGTTTACAAACTAGTAAGTTATTAAATCATGCACACAGAACAAGACACAAGGTAGTAAATACAGTAATTAATTAATAATAATACAAAGTCACTTTACCTGCATGTCATTTCATCCTCCCATCACGCCTATCTGGTCACCATTACTTTATCCCCAGTTTACAGAGGGAGAAACAGAGGTTAAGAAACTAGTAAAAGCAGAGCTCAGAGCCCAGGTGGTATCCTACATACCCTTCTCCCAGGGAGGTGTGGTAGGAGTCCTTTCTACCCACCCACTCCACAGCCAGCTCCATCCCAGCACATCCTGAGTGTTGGCTTCTCCCTTTTCTCTCAGCTGGGAACAACTTGAGGGCAGAGTCCACATCTTCTCACCTGGGCATCTTGAGGGCTAGCACAGAGACCGACCTGTGTGGAAACTCAATAAAAAATTGTGTCAAATAAGGCACAGGTTTGCCTGGATGGTTCAGTAAGAAGAGCATTCACTGGGTGTAGAGATTACTAAATATAATAATATAAAATAAGCAAACGAAGAAATACACAAAGGAATGTGAGCCCCCAGACATCCCTGCCTAAGAACTCCTGGCGTCCTTGTTCTGTTGACTAATCTCATGCTCCTATTTCTTTTTCTGGGATGAAGGGGTGAACCTGTGGCCTATTTTACCAAAACATCATGGGCAATTAGCAATGGGAACTCTAAAATGCTCAGAGAATGCAAAAATGCAGCCAATGTAATTAACTGTGGTCTGTTCCCTGACCTCCATAATGAAAGAAGACCCTTAATTTTTTTTTAATGGGAAAATAAAGAGCTTTCCCCCGTCAAACCAGCATGGATGTTCTACTCCATGAGCTAATGCTGAAGCGGCCGAGGACGTCAAGATGGAAAATGGTCTCTCAGCCTGGAGCTTTCTAGGGTCAATCTATAAAGATAAGTGCTCTGTGAGATTTATTGTGCCCGTGAGAGACTTGGAGAACTGGGATAAAGCTCACGCTCTGCTTGTAGCACAGTGTATGGAAGGAAATGAACTCTCCCAGTCAACAGTAACAAGATGGGCTCTTCCAGAAGACAGTAGAAATTCTTATGGGAGGACCCAATGTTGAGCTTTTGCTCAATTTCTGGAGCTCCCTCCAGGTCTCTGAATTACCCACCAAGAAATCCCTAAGGAGAAATTAGAGAATGAGGAAAATAAGGCAGTCTACTTTGTATGGTGCAACAACAAAGCCCTACATGTTAAAATCCTAAAGGGCCTGGGGCACCGGGTGGTCCGGTCAGTTAAGCGTCTCACTCTTGGTTTCAGCTCAGGTCATGATCTCAGGGTCCTGGGATGGAGGCCTGTGTCAGGCTCTGTGCTCGGCGTGGAATCTACTTGGGATTCTCTCTCCCTCGCCCTCTGCCCCTCCTGCTCGTGCTATCCTTCTTTCTCTGTCATAAATAAATAAATAAATACATACATACATACATACTAAATGGCATGGAATGAAAGACTAAGCAACCCTCAGAAAAGTCCCAAAAGCCAGGCTGAGCCCAGCCAGCATTCTCCTGAGGGGAGGCAACCCCTGCTACCAGCAGCTGGGTGAGGAGCTGGGAGACAGGTCTCCTTTCCTTTCCTTCTACAACACTTGACCACCTCCCTGGGGCCTAAGTAATTTAATGATGCAGAACTTTCCTTTCCCCTAATATTGAGCTCAAGCTAGGCCATTTCTGGTTCCCACAGGCATGTGCAGGTTTGAGCCACTCTGTGCTGCTGTGAAAGCTTTAGGCTGGGATTTGGAACACAAGCAGAGCAGGGACCTCTGGGTTTAAGAGGCTGAGTGGGCAGCAGAGGCTGACGGTTTGCTACTGTACTGCATTCCAGAAGACAGGCCTCTCTAGTACACCCAACCTAAGGCAGTAGCCAGGTGAGGAAAATGAGGTTGGTTTCAGCTGGGCATTTAACAATTGTTTGCCTCTTAGCTTATTTCATGCTATTTTATTTTATTTATTCATGAGAAACACACAGAGAGAGGAAGAGACATATGCAGAGGAAGAAGCAGGCCCCATACAGGAAGCCTGATGTGGGACTCGATCCCAGGACTCCAGGATCACACCCTGAGCCAAAGGCAGGTGTTTAACCACCGAGCCACCCAGGTGTCCCTATTTCATGATTTTTTTTTTTTTAAATTCAGCTTTACTGGGGTATGATTGACAAAATTGTAAAGTATTTAGAGTGTACATTATGGCAATTTGGTATCCAAATAAACTATGAGAAGATTTTCCCCCTGCTAGTTAACTAACATATCCATCATCTCACATATTTACTTGAGGAAGAGTGCACACAAGTGGGGAGAGGGGCAGAGGAAGAGGGAGAGACAGAAGCTCAAGCAGATTCCCCACTGAAAGTAGAACCCAACGAGGGGCTTGATCTTACAACCCTGAGATCATGATCTGAAATGAAATCAAGAGTCAGACGCTTAACCAGCTGAGCCACCCAGGTGCCCCATCACATATTTATGTTTTTTAATGAGAAAATTTAAGTTCTACTCTCTACTCAAATTTCAATCACGTGATACAGTGTTATCGACTATCATCGTCATATTTTACATTAGATCTTTGTGCTTTTTATAAAGAAAAATATCAAATATGTAAAGAAGTAGAGATAGTAATATAATCAACCCCCCATATAACTCACTTAGACTCAACAATTAACAGGATTTTGCCACATTTGCTTTTTCCTTTTGCACCTTTGCTGAAATGTTTTATTTTAAAGCAAATCCAAGATCGCATGTCATTTCAGTCCTAGACACTTCAATCTGCATCTCCAAAAGAAATAAAGACATGTCTTATACAACCACAATACTATTATCATGCCCAACAAAATAAACAATAGTTATTTGGCAGCCTTCAATACTAAGCCTCTCCCTCTAAGGAATGATACCTTGGGCTTAGAATCAGGGCTACGGAAAAGCTCCCCCAGAGCTACTTAAGGGGGAAGAAATTCTAGCCACAAGTTTGTTCTCCAAGCCTCAACCCAGAATCTTTGCCTTTGTTTTGCAGGGGAGACATTTCCCATAAACGTCTGCCTTACTGGTCTTGCAAAGACCTGGTAGTCTCCTACTCCCTCAGCCTCTCAAACAGGGGCTTGAGCTCTCCTGCTATAGGAGCATCCTCAAACTAGAGTGTATCGGAATCATCTGGGAGGTCTGTTGAAATAACAGATTCTGGGCCCCACCCCCAGAGTTACTAATTCAGTAGGCCTGGGGCAGACTTGAGAATTTGCGGCTAACAAGTTCCCAGGTGACAGGATCTGCTAATCCTGGGACTAGCAGAGTCACCAAACTACAGTCAACCACACAAGTGGATCTTTGCAGGACAAATCTAGAAGCCAGCACTGCTGTCCCCACCTGTTGGCTGCCTGTGGCTGTGGCGGCAGCTCTCCCGCGCGGAGAGCCATCTGTGTGCGGGCAGGGATTTGGGATCTCTTCATTACCCTAGAGTTATTCCCACTGCTGACATACTTGGGCATACATCAATTCCCACAAATTGGGTTTCTGGTGCCTTTTTGCCTGGTAACTGGGCCCAGCCTTGCTCTGCCATGACCAGGCTCCTCACCTGGACTCCATTCCTTGACGGATCAGAGTTCTCATCCTCCAGGCTCAGTGTCTTCCAGCTGGGTAATCTCGCACCAGGTCCTTGACTTGTCCTGGGGGTTGTCTGGCTTTCTCCTGTCCCTACCAGGGTACCCGCAGCAGTTGTGAGGGGACATCCTTTCCTGTTGTCTTCTTCTAACACACAAAGCGCAACGCCTTTTTCTAATTCAAGCTACGGTGCTGTGCCAGGCCCTAGTCTGCTTCTCTGTCAACTGCTTGCTCCACCCTCATCCTGGATTCAGCCTGAACTGTTGAATAATGAGTCCCATCTGGCTCCCAGCCTGCAACCATACTTACTCGCCTGTCCCTCCCAGCCCCAACCCTTGCAGTACACATGCTTTCCAGCTGGTTCCTTCTCAGCCTAACCCACACTGTCACTGGTTCCACAAAGGTCCAAGCCAGAGCCAGGTGGGCTTCCAGAGGCCAGAAGAAGCTAAACCAAGCCATCTGCAACTTATCTGACCCTGAAATGAAGATTCTGGATCCTGGGGGTGACTGGGGATGACTGGGTGGTTCAGTAGGTTAGGTGTTTGCCATTGGCTCAGGTTATGATCTCAGGGTCCTGGGATCAAGTCCCAAGTCAGGCTTCTTGCTTAGCAGGGAATCTGATTGTCCCTCTCCCTGTGCTCCTCCCCCTGCCTGTGCTTGCTCTCTCCCTCATTCTCTCTCTCTCTCAAAAAATAAAATCTTTTAAAAAATCTGGACCTTGAACATTATTAAAATTAAAAGCAACATGCCTGAGTGGCTCAGCCAGTTAAGCATCTGACTCTTGATTTTGGCTCAGGTCAAGATCTCAGGGTCATGAGATTGAGCCCTGTGTGGGGCTCCATGCCTCAGCGGGGAGCCTGCTTGAAATTCTCTCTCCCTCTCCCTCTGCCCCTCCTCTGGTGTTCACTCTCTTTCTCAAATAAATAAATAAATCTAAAAAAATATATTAAAGCCAGGGTACCTGGGTGGCTTAGTCAGTTAAGCATTTGCCTTTGGCTCAGGTAATGATCCCAGGGTCCTGGGATGGAGCCCTCACATCGAGCTCTCTGCTCAGTGGGGAGTCTGCTTCTCCTTCTCCCTCTGCCTGCTGCTCCCTGTTCTCTCAGATAAATACATAAAATATTTTTAAAAATTAAAGCCAACATATGACAGTTCATGAACCAAATGGCCCCTCCCAGACAGGTTGACGGCTCTCTCTTTAGATGAGGATACTTGCCCCAGGACCCAGTCTCATCCTAGCAGCACCCAGTTTGTTTTTCAGAGCAGTAGCTGCTCCCAAGTAATATTGGGCCTGCTTTTCCTCATCCCTCAGAGGGGCTCCTCTTGAGCCTCAGACCCCTTTCTGCACCAAGTCCTCAGTTGCCCTGCCAGTTAGTGAGTCAAATTTACAAACCCATTAACCCCAGAGGAGGGTCTAGAGACAAAACTTAAGCAAACAGGTATGAGGGCCCCATCCTGGGAGAAGGCATGGGTGTGTCCATCCATTCATCCATCCATCCAGTAAATCCAGTAAACATTTCCTGAGTGCCTACGAGGACCAGGGACTCTTCTAGACACAGGAAGTGCCACAGACAACTACATGGAGAAAATCTTTTGTCTTCACTGATATTGTATTCCAGTGGAGGAGACAGGTGATAAACAAGTAAATAAATGAAAAATATGTGGTAAAATAAGACCCTAATGTCTAAATTCTTCTTCAGAAGAAGAAAATGCTAAGAAAAAATAATCATAAAGCAAGGCAGGAAGATATAAAAATGTTGGGGGGCAGTTAAACATTTTAAATGGCTTGATTTGTATAAGAAACGGAACACCTCCCTAAGAGAGTAACCTGGAAGCGAGGGCCTACCTGGCCACTGACAAGAGAAACCCAGAAACACTGAGGAGTTGGCAGTTACACAACACAGAGGAGAGAGGCTGTGTCTCTGCAGAGCCAGCAGTGAAGGGAGCTGAAGGGTGTCGCCAATTCGGTTTTGAAGGGACCAGAAACAGGCGAGCAACTGATGTGCTTTCTGGCGTCCCTGGGGGGCGAGGCAGGTTGGGGGGTGAAGCCTGAGTAGCTTCCCGGCAGGTGCCACAAGACAGGCGATGACTCAGAGGGGAGAGAAGGCACCGCGGGTTCAGAAAGCAGCTTCCCAGACTGGACCCTAGAAGAGGGAGAGTTAAACTGAGCCAGAGAAAACAGAGGACTCGGGAAGGAAGAGTGTGAAAATCAAGATCAGGAAGGACGATTTTATCTTTGGCTAAAGGCCCTTGGAAGCCACTACAGATTCCGATTCAGATGCTGGGGAAAGAGCAGCGGGAGGGCCCTGGGGAGGCGCTGGCCCACAGCCCGCGGTGGAGCCGGGAGAGACGCGTGGGAGGCAGCAAGCACAGAGGCCTGCTCACCTCCCCTATCCCTGTTTACTTTTCTTCTTCTTTTTTTTTTAAAGATTTATTTATTTATTTATTTATTTATTTATTTATTTATTTAAGACACAGAGAGAGGTAGGCTCCATGCAGGGAGCCCGATGCGGGACTTGATCACAGGACTCCAGGATCACGCCTGGGACCCGGAGGCAGACACTCAACCGCTGAGCCACCCAGGGATCCCTACCCTTCTTCTTCTTTTTTTTTTAATTATTTATTTATTTATTTATTTATTTATGATAGTCACACAGAGAGAGAGAGAGAGGAAGAGACACAGGCAGAGGGAGAAGCAGGCTCCATGCACTGGGAGCCCGACGTGGGATTCGATCCCGGGTCTCCAGGATCGCGCCCTGGGCCAAAGGCAGGCGCCAAACCGCTGCGCCACCCAGGGATCCCCCTGCCCTTCTTCTTCTAATGATATGATGAGCTCGCATCCCCGCTGGTGCCAGGACTGCTTGAGCCGCGGCCAGGTGGGTCCCACATCGGGGAGCCCCCGGCTTGCAGGGCCACACAGGGCGGGTGGCGTGGGGGTCATGGCTGTGGGGAGGGAGAGGCTGGGTCGGCTGCACAGACCGCCAGGGAACAAAACACTCCTCTCCTCGTTGGAGTTGAAAGTAATCCAGTAGATTCATTTCCTCTTTCTTTCTTTTCCTTTTAATTTAATTTAATTTTATTTTATTTTATTTTATTTTATTTTATTTTTTGTGCTGTTCATGCCTGTTGTGGCAGAGCCATAGACTCTCCAAGGAGAGAGATTTTTAAACTACCTCTCCCCAGGGTGCCTGGGTGGCTCAGTCGGCTGAGCGGCCCCCTCTAGGTCATGATCTCAGGGCTCCCACCCAACAAGGAGTCTACTTGAGGACCCTCTCCCTGCCTCTCCTTCCATCCCTTCTCCTCCCACCCACATCTCTCTCTAAAATAAATAAAGGTGCTGTTTCTCAAATAAATAATTAAAATCTTAAAAGGGGGGGTGGGCCTGGGTGGCTCAGTTGGTTAAGTGTCTACATTGGGCTCCAGTCATGATCCCAGGGTCTTGTGATCAAGTCCTGCTTGGGGCTCCCTGCCCCATGGAGAGTCTGCTTCCCCCTCTCTTTCTGCCCCTCCCTCCCACTCATGTATGCTCGCTCTCTCAAATAAATAAATAAAATTTTAAAAAATAAAATAAAGATAGGTGAATCTTAAATAAATAATAAATAAATAATAAACTACCTCTCCCTTTACTATGTCTCAGCTCCTCCACCTATGCTGACTGCATGTGTGTGAACCCCCATGGCATCTCCACCCCACACAAATCTTCATGCCCAACCAGCTGTGTTTCATCTCCCACTTGTTTTTTCTTAGGGGGGAAATCTCTTGACTCCCCACCTTTCCACAGTACCCTGTAGAAACCACTTCATTGTCCATTTATTCTGGATTTTTCCCTCATCTTATGCAACCTGCTTACACTAGTCAACATCCTGCCTCTCACTGCCTTTCCTTTGCCAGAGTCCTCAACACACAGAGGAAGGAAAAGCACATCAAGTCTGTGCGGTCGTGGGACGCCTGGGTGGCTCAGTGGTTTAGTGCCTGCCTTTGGCCCAGGGTGTGATCCTGGAGTCCCGGGATCGAGTCACACATCGGGCTCCCTGAATGGAGCCTGCTTCTCCCTCTGCCTGTGTCTCTGCCTCTCTCTGTATGTGCCTCTCATGAATAAATAAATAAATAAATAAATAAATAAATAAATAAATAAATAAACAAACAAACAATCTTAAAAAAAAAAAAACCTGTTCAGTCCCTTGCCAACCCTCTTCTATCTCTCCTCCACACTGATGACCTTTCTTCTCCAGTATTGTACCTGTAGCTGGACCACATTTCAGTTGTCTCCTCCCAAGACACTGAGCATGGTGCTCTCTTAACATGGTCTGCTCACTCACCATCCATATCCCCACTTCCTCACCACTGTTGGCTCTTTATAGTTTATACAGTCTAAAACCCCCCTTTGGTCTACATTTTCAACACACATACACACATACACTTGGACACCTCTCTGGGCTCTACTTGCCTTCTATTCTGATCTTCTTTCCCACCAATGAGCACAGTTAAACCAGAGGAAGGAAATATCCTCTATGCAAAACTACCTTCTCTTCAAAAATGATAACAATTGGTATTGTGCACTGACTATAGATACTATTCTATTCTAAGAACTTTATGTAGATTATCTCATCTAATCCTCACAACCCATGAGTTAAGTACAATTATTACCCCAAAGCACAGAAAAGGAAAGGAACTTGCCCAAGGTCATCAGTTAGAGGCAAGATTTAAAGAAAATCTAGTCTATTTTAGTGCCACAAACAACTCTCAACCCCCGCCCCCGCCAAGTTACATGGAATAGGTGTTGGTTTTCCTAAGATTTCAGTGGCAGGATTCTTGTACCTAGAAAGTTCTTGTGATTCACTATAACCTGCTGAGGGCTTCACACAGAGGAGGAACTCAATAAAGATATAGTGAAAGTACTTAAATTACCAAAATCTGATTTGTGCATAAAATTTAAGACCTTCAAGTTCATGAAGCGAGCTCCACAAGTGAGATAGCTAGGAAGAGGGAAACTTGGATGAAAGGCATAAGTGTGCCTATTTGAAAAGCAAAGTTTTTGTTCTACTTGAATTAACAGATGGTAAAACGTTGATGACACTGTAATCTATGCCCATTCAGACATAAATTTCCAGCAGTTGGTGCATTTACATTCATTAAAACAACAACAACAACACGCTTGGAATAAACAGCCTTGCAAACATTGCCAGGAATTTCTTTTTTTTTTATTTTTTTATTTTTATTTATGATAGTCACACAGAGAGAGAGAGAGAGGCAGAGACATAGGCAGAGGGAGAAGCAGGCTCCATGCACCGGGAGCCCGACGTGGGATTCGATCCCGGGTCTCCAGGATCGCGCCCTGGGCCAAAGGCAGGCGCTAAACCGCTGCGCCACCCAGGGATCCCCTGCCAGGAATTTCTTAAACTCAGATTCTTAATATGATCCCAGAAAATGTGATGTGTTCTGCATCCAAGAACTGATCCCTGGAACAAGAATACCAGTGATAAAGAAATCCACTGTTAACATAAGCATGCAAATACAGGCTGTGGTGCTGAGGCAAAGGATATCGGAGAACTGTGTTGGGATCTTGAATGGCTTGTGGTTTACCAGGCAGTCGTCATTGTCACTTGCTGTGTGAAACAAAGGCATAATGACACGTAGAAGCTGTATCATCTTCTTCTAACGGTGAAAAGGACCGTTAGCCATGGCCTACAAGATAGGCTTTGAATTGGCAACATAGACATGTGTCTAAACCTCAGTCTTTTCTCTTAAACTAATTCCCCCAACATTGAGGCAATTATTATTGAGGCCAGCTGCTCCTGGCCAGACAGGTGTGACCAGCATGGCAGTGGCCTGGCATCTCTCTCTGAACTGGTCAAAGGCAAAAACAGAAAGAAAACAAAAACTTTCCAAGATATTCTAAGGGTAAATGCAAGAAATAGGGGGAATGTTTTAAGAAGTGGCTTAGGACCACAGAGCAAGGATAAGCCACATTATAGTGTGTATACCAGTAAATGAAGAAAAAGAACCACCTCAACAGCAGATCGAGAATCTAAACTCAAGTTCCAGAGATTATGGCAGTTGCAGCTTTGGTGAAATCTCTTAACTCCAGGCCAGTTTCATTTGTTGTTTAAGAACATATGTCTTTTGGGACACCTGGCTGGCCCAGCGGTTGGGCATCTGCCTTTGGCTCAGGGCATGATCCCTGGATCTGGGATCAAGTCCCACATCAGGCTCCCTACATGGAGCCTGCTTCTCCCTCTACCTATGTCTCCATGTCTCACTCTCTCTCTCTGTCTCTCATGAATAAATAAATAAATACATCTTAAAAAAAAAAAAAAGAACAGATGTCTTTTGATGTGGAGAAAAAGGAACCCTTGTGTCCTCCTGTTGTTGGGAATGCAAACTGGTGAGTATAGAGGTTCCTCAAAAAATTAAAAATGGACTTCCTAAAAAAAAAATGGACTTCCTATATGATCCAGTTATTCCACTACTTTGGGTATGTACTCAAAGAATATGAAGACATTGATTTGAAATGATTTATGAATCCCTAAGTTTATTCCAGCACTATTTACAATAGCCAACGTAGAAGCTGCCCAAGTATCTATCAACAGCTGAATGGATAAAGATGTGGCATACATACACAATGGAATATTACTCAGGCATAAATAAGAATGAAATCTTACCATTTGCAACATGGATGGATCTAGAGAGTATAATGCTAAGTGAAGTAAGTCAGTCAGAGGAGGACAAACACTGTATGATTTTACTCATATGTGGAATTTAAGAAACCAAACAAACAAAAAAAAGAGACAAACCAAAAACCAGACTCAACTATAAAGAACAAACTGATGGCTGCCAGAGGGCAGTGGGGGTGGTGAGGGCAAAATAGATGAAGGGGATTAAGAGCATAATTACCATGATGAGCACTGAGTAATATATAGAATGATTGAATCACTATATTGTACACCTGAAACTAATATAACACTGTAAACTAACTATCCTGGAATTTACAGATTTTTTTAATAATAGATAATAAAATAAGTTACAATCTATAAAAAAATTTTTTTAAACAACAGATGTCTTTTAGAAGTCAAGTGTCTGAAGGCAATTAGCTAATAGTAACTCAGTGGGCCACTATGAGCATGTCTGATTGGCAATCAGCAAATGATGCCCAAAAGGGTGGGAAAATAAGTTAGAAGCTGGAGATGTGGGGAGACTGGCTTTCCCACTCATTGCTGGGGAGCGTGAATGCTACATCATTCTGACAAGAATCAGGCAGTGCCTAATGAAACTTCAAATGTACATGCCCTTGGTCCCAGCTGTCCCCCTCCGGGAAACCTAACCCACAGAAGTGAGAGCACCTGAGGGCAATAACACGTGTGCAAGAGTATTTATTGCAGTGTTGTGTGTGCAAGCAAAAAACTAGAAACAGCCTGACAACCTCAGTATAGACTGATTGAATATGTGCTGGGCATCTGTTGGCTGCCAATTCATCACCATCTGTCCCTTTCTTCCTTACTAACAGAAACTCAATTTCCTTTAGGTATCCATTTGCAGGGAGAAGAGATCTGTAGCTAAAGCTCCAGGAGAAAACCTATATTAGTCTAAAGTGGGGTGGACTTGAAATCTCCAGTTCCACCCTGGTCCCCAACTCTTCCAAACTATGTGAGCTGGGTGTCACTCTAGCGACCCGAGCCCTATTTCCTCAACTAAAAAAAATGCTCCTTCCCTTCCCACACTTGTCCTACCCCTATGGTAAGGTTTTTTGTTTTTGTTTTTTAAGATTGTATTTATTTATTCATGAGAGACACACACACACAGAGAGAGAGAGAGAGAGAGGCAGAGACACAGGCAGAGGGAGAAGCAGGCTCCATGCAGGGGAAGGCGGCGCTAAACTGCTGAGCCACCTGGGCTGCCCTATGGTAAGGTTTTTAAGTGAAATGATATAAAAGTATTTTGCAAACTTCTAATCATTCTACCAATTTAAATGGCTATAGATTTTGGAAAAGTCAGCGTCTGTGTGTATGTTTTAAACTTTGTATCTCTGTTCCCCTCCAGGCCCACAGTCATGTTGCCCCTCCTCAACCCTACAGTCTTCCTTTTTTTTTTTTTTTTTTTTAAGATTTTATTTATTTATTTGAGGGGGAGGGCATTTGCTTCTGGGGCAGAAAGCAGACTTTCTGCCGAGCTGGGAGCCCAGTTCCGGGCACAATCCCAGGACCCTGAGATCATGACCTGAGCCGAAGGCAGGTGCTTAACTGACTGAGCTACCCAGGCACCCCAGCCCCACAGCCTTCCTGCACATACACTGAGGAACAGCCATCCAGGCCCCTAAGCTGCACCAGCTCACTGCTGGTCTTTCTCCACATGGGACTCCAGCCAACACTTCGATTAACTTTTAACCAAAAAGTGATGATGGCTATGGGACCCAGCTGCTCTTGCCTTAGAAGGGATTTCTCTCAGATTTTCTTGCTCATGACTCATTACTAAGATATTTCATCCATAACCATCATCTTTCCAAAGAGGAACATTTAAGAGTTGCTTTCCGGATCCCAGTCATCCTGTCCACACTTATGATCACAGATGCTGATTTAACTTGAGGAGATACAAACATTCACTGGCTTTCCTCCACTTATTCCCATCCTTCTAACACTATCTTTCCCCTTCACACCTCTATTTTCTCCTTTTCTTGATACTAACTCCCTTGTTCACACTGCCCTATGCTCCCTTGGTTTTCTTTGAATGCTCAGTTTTTCTGAAATGCAGTTTCCCATTCTCTGTGTGTAGAAAACTTCTTGCTTCTCCAATGGGGTAGGAATTAGCAAAATTTGCTCCCAACACTGCTGTGTCTCTTTTATTTTTTGTTGTTTCCGAGCAGAGATGCCATTTTGGAGTGTGTGTGTGTGTGTGTGTGTGTGTCCACTTGTGTATTTTTAAATACCCAGGAGTTGGGTCACTTGGGGATGAGCTTGTATAATGAGCATACAGAACCAAACTTAACCCATTTGGTTATAATGAAAAGTTGTTTTCTCCTAAGAGTAGCTTTGAGGCCTGGACAGAGTAACAACATATGGGGGAGACAAGTGGAGGTGAGAAGGTGTCCCAGGGGACCTGGAAGAAACACTGGGGATGGCTCAGCATTAAAGGGAAGCTGGGTCACATAGCAGGGAACACCCAGGTTGCCATTTGGCACTGGTATGTGGAACCTCCAGGACTCCTTGCCTCAGGTTTCTTGTCTCCTGCCTGGCTTCCCAATGCCTCTGTAGCCTAAGGCAGCAGGACCACAAAGAAATGTCACAGAGAACACCCAGGTGGTAGAGTCTGACAGAGCTGGATTTGAATTTTGACGCTGCTTCTTGCTATTACCTTGGGAAAGTCACCTCTCTGGGCCCCAGTGGCCTCTTCTGTGGAGAAGGAATGATCATGAGGGGGAAAAAATGCATATGGAAGCCTGGGAAGAAAAGGTTTGTGGTAAAATAAGGGAAGCTCATTCTGCCTTCAGGGAGAAAATTAATCCCATTAAGGGAAAAAGAAAGCTAATCCTACATAGTGGGTATTAGCTACAGCCACACAATAAGAACTAGCTGGGTAAACTAACTGCCCTTTGACAAGTTTGCTCTAATTTTGTCAGGCTCTTGTCTAACCTTCTGAGGCTAGGTCTGTAATTCTCCCTGGATGGACAGCTATTTCTTTATTTAAAAAAAAAAAAAGGCATTTGTCACTTTATATGCACATAAGCAAGAATAAACCATTAGTCTCCACCCGCATTATAGACAGGGTGCAGCTTGATGTCAGCCTCCTCAACAACTGCCCCACTACAGGGGGATTTACATGGTACCCTGGAAGGGACACTTGGGCCCTACTCCAGATTCTGAGACCCCTTGTATGACCATGGCCCGATCATTCACTTACCCTCCTCTCGGGGCCTTGTTTTTTCTTTTTTTTTTTCGGGGGGGCGGGGCTTGTTTTTTCAAATGACATAAGATGTTGGAATCAGGAGCTCTCTATAGTCTCCTCCATCTTAGACCTCCAATCCTTCTGGCCATAAATGAGAAGCCTTGACCTTATCTCTAATGAACTCCTGTCCCAGACATGAGTCTTCCCAGAGAGTCTGCATTAACTACAGAACAAGAATCCCAAGGCCACAACCACCACAAAAGGAAGACACCATAGGCCGGGCTAACTTTCCAGAAACTGTTAGTGGACAGCAGGGCTAATCTTGTGGTGGTAAGGAGGGGATCCTCCAAATCTTGCCCCATCTGAGCTCCACTTCTCTGCAAGAGGACTGAGTCTTAGTGGCTTCCAGGTGGAAGAGACTCCTCCCTGCATTCCCCATTCCTCAACATCTACAGAAGCATCCCCACATAATGACTTTTGTGAATGTGTCCCAGGGGCAAGGTGATCATGTATTCTAGAGAGAAAGAAACACCCTCAACCACGCCTGCTGGGGGGTGCGGGAGGCCAGGACCATTGTGTCCCTGCTGGCTCCATTATAAACCTGTCCACAGAGACAAAGAGGTCAAGTTCCATTGAAGTCCCTATGTTCCACTGAAAATCACCACAGGCCTCCCTGGTGCCCAATATCAGAAAATACCTGTACCCGTTGTAAACACATGACGCAAGCCAGCTGGGAGAGGGAGCAGGTGGGGCAGGAGGTAAACTGGCATCACTATCTATTTTAGGGCTACAAAAACTTCTAACAACAGGCAGACACTGGTTTAGGGAAGAAAGAGGAGCACGGCGTTTTCATGGATGACGAGGCAAGGGTGAGAAGACACTGCTCCTCCGTTGTGTGTTGACAGCTACCCTAGCCTTCCCCACCATTCCTCAGCTGGTCCCACGACCTGGGCCTCCGTCCACGGCCTCCTTCCCTTCAATGGTCAGCATTGTTCAGGGAATCTCTTCCTTTTGTTTTTCCATCCATTTGTACTTCGGCTCATTTGTTTTCCATTCTCAGGGGCAATTCATCTGTTCTTGGGCCCCACAGTGTCTTTCTCCCCTTGATTCCTAGACAAGATGCTTGGACAGGTCCATTGTCTTAGCAGTGGCCAACTCATAGTATTTAGTGAAAGTTGTGTTTTAGAAAGAAAAACCGATGGGGATTCCAGTTTCTATCCATGGTAACTTCTGGGAAGTTTGGGAGTGGTGCTGCTGCTGTGTGGCTTGGCCTTTGTCCTCTTCGTTTGGGCTTTGGCATAAGCCAAGTTCCACAGGGAAATTCCTGTGATGCCAAGATAAAGGGCAGAGCTCTTCCCTATTTCTCTCTGCCATCCTGGGCCATTCTAAAGGAATTATAAAATAATACTACAGTGATAGAATGAAGGGAAAAGAGTTTAAGGTCTTGTTTTCGCAGCCCTTTATGGCTGTTCAAGAAAAGTGGATCAGAGGGGATAAAAGAAAAAGTCAGTGTGGTTCAGGGCAGTTTGGACCTAGGCAGTTCTGTGTGGGGGAGGGACAGGGCTGCAGGAAGAGGTTTGCAACAACCCGGCCTAGAAGTCCCAGAAAAGTCTGCAATTGTACAGCATTTTATCACTGCACTAGTTAGTAGGCTTTGCCCGGGGTGCACCAGAGAAATTTCTGTTGCTGGGACCACTGTGGGTGCAATTAGCACAGTTATTAATGTGCCACCAACTATGCGAGTGGAGGGTGTGTCCAGCCCCATCCATGGGCTCTTTTGCTTTGGTTTTCATTTTGCCACAGACAGCAGGAGGCCTCTGGGTTATCCACAGAACTGTAAAGATAATGAATAGCATCTCCTGTCTCCAACAGAAAGCTGCACAGAATTATCGATAAACTAAATAAAAAAATTAAAAAAAAAATTAAAAGGGATCCCTGGGTGGCGCAGCGGTTTAGCGCCTGCCTTTGGCCCACGGCGCGATCCTGGAGACCCGGGATCGAATCCCACGTCGGGCTCCCGGTGCATGGAGCCTGCTTCTCCCTCTGCCTGTGTCTCTGCCTCTCTCTGTCTCTCTGTGTGTGTGACTGTCATAAATAAAAAAAAAATTTAAAAAAAATTAAAAAAAAAGAAATTATTAAAAAAAAAAGAATTATCGATAGACGAAATGCCACGAAAGAAATGGTTGTAGGAGTCTTGCGGGTTGGTTCTTCAAAAATAAAGGAAAATAAACCCCCAAAATAAAGGGAAGATACAGTTCGATGGGGAATTATTCTTTTCCCAGGCCTTAGGTTTTCCAAGCAAAGTATGTGACAGGTAAGGAAAGTATTTCCAAGCAAACGTTTAGGGCAGCACTGAAAGGGTCAGACTCTCCACCCTCCACCCAAGCCTTGGGGCTCGTGATGTGTGTGTGTTATGGGCATGCGCGAGCACATGCACACCTCCGCTCTAGCCCTGGCATCTACACAGAGGTCAGGAAACGCCACCAGCCCTACCAGCCTGCAGGGAGGCGGTCTCATGGAGCCCGACCGCACAAAGATACCTCTTCACCATGGCGGAGGCTCAGCACTCTTGGCAGAAACACTTGGCACTGGCAGGAAATCTCAGCAGGGCAGCTTGTTTCCGCTCATCAAACACCAGTAGCTTTCACCGAGAGCAGCAGAAAATGGGAGAAATGTGTCTGATCGCATCCGGGCTGTGTGTCAGCACTTTTCTGAGGCAGAGTTAGTTGGATTCTAGCTTTGAAGAAGAGGTTGTTACAGTCTTCTTCTGCCCCACAGGATCAGCCAAGAGAACAGTTGGCAGGAACTCACCTGAAACTCCGCTGCCCTCCCAATACCTCTGCGGCAGCCGTGAGAGGGTCAGCTATTGGGAAACACAAGTTAATGACAGATCCCCCTCTCTCCCTCCTAATCACGGAGCACCCAATTACTCAAGAGAAATGAATGCCTGGGAATGATCACTTGAGCCTCTTGTACTCTCTCCATAACCACCCCAACTCTAATAGCTGCCCGTCTGTCTCGCTCTTGTTGGCCCCACCAAAAGCTGGCCAAGGAGGGGAAGCCAGATGTATACGCCGTGTAGCAATATGGCTTGCACCTGCTCAGTAACTCTCTCTCAAAAAAAAAAAAAAAAAAGAAAGAAAAAGAAAAAAGAAAAGAAAAGAAAACCTAGTGAGTGAGAAGTCTGTGAGTTAGCAATGATCAAGGATTTGAGAATTGAGAATGCCCAAGCGTACCCCACAAGTAGCTGTTCTTATAACCAGGAACCCACAAATTCCCCCTCACAAGAGATACCCAGGACTCCTCTCCTTGCACTACAATTTTCTGCCCAGGCTAGAGGAGGGAGTGACAATTTAGAAGACAGGATTTGTGCGTTCCTCACTTGGATTCACTCCTAGAGGCCCGCCTCACACATCCAGCAGTACAAAAGGACTCCTTTGAAGAGTATGCTGCCTGGAAAGTCAGAACTCTTTTTTTTTTTTTTTAAGATTTTATTTATTTGAGAGAGAGGGAGAGAGAGGGACCACACGCAGCGTGGGAGTGGGGGAAATGGAGAGAGAAACCTAAGAGGACTCCACACTGAGCACAGACCCCAACATGGGGCTCCACCCCAGGACCCTGATATCATGACCTGAGCTGAAGTCAGACACTTAACCAACAAAGCCACCCAGGTGCTCCTGGAAAGTCAGAACTCTTAAGAAAGTAAATTTATTATTATTTTTTAAATTAATTTATTTTGAGAGAGAGAGAGATAGTGCAGGGAGGAGGGGCAGAGGGAGAGGGAGAATCTCCAGTAGACTTCTCGCTGGGCAGAGCCTCCTGACATGGGGCTGGATCTCATGACCCTGAGGTCACGACTGGAGCTGAAACCAAGACTCTGATGCTTAACTGAATTAGCCACAGAGTCACCCCAAGAAAAGTACATTTAAAGAGATTGCCTAGAACAGTAATCTCTGAAATATGCTCATATTCATCTTGAAGTTGAGAAGAGTCAGGACAAGTGATTTAAGATGGTGGTGGAAGGCAATGCCTACCCTGTTTCACAGCCTATTGTTTGTTTGCTTTATGCTTTTTGATTTTTTTTTTATTGAGGTAGAATATTAAAGTGCACAAATCTGGGATCCCTGGGTGGTTCAGTAGTTTAGCACCTTCCTTTGGCCCAGGGCATGATCCTGGAGTCCCAGGATTGAGTCCCATGTCAGGCTCCCTGCATGGAGCCTGCTTCTTCCCCTGCCTGTGTCTCTGCCCCTCTCTCTCTCTCTCTCTCTCTCTCTCTCTCTGTGTGTGTGTGTGTGTGTCTCTCATGAATAAATAAATAAAATCTTAAAAAAAAATAAAGCGCACAAACCTTAGACAGTTTGATGAATTTTTGTAGATGCGTACAGATATGTAGCCCCCCACGCACACATCAACCATAGCATATTTCCAGGAAGCTCGCTTGTACCCCTTCCAAGTTAACATCATGCTCCAAAATGAACAACTCTTCTGACTTCTGTCACCATAGATAATTTTGCCTATTCTAAGACCCCACATGAGTGCAATCAGTACATACTCTGGCATCTGGCTTCTTTTTATGTAACATTTTGCCTGGGACACTGGTTTGTGTAGTTGAATGGAGGGGTAGCGTGGTCTTTGTCATTGTTGAGTTGTATTCCTTCATATAAAAACTCCTACTCTGCTTTAGTCCCTTCTGGCATGAGTGAGAGAGGGGCTGCATGGGCTTGGAGCTTCTTCTGGGCAACCCAGAGATGAAGGCCAGAATCCAGGCATGGCCAACAGGAAATGAAAGGCTGACAGCAGAGTCTTCAGGAAGGAAGGAGGGGAGCCAGCTCTGCTCTGTTAGACCATTTGGCGTGGGCACTCCTGCTGAGCAGGGAGGCAAGGTTTCAGGCCAGCCTCTCTCCCAGCCCCCAGCAACTGCTGCTGCTCTTAGGCCATCAACCCCCTCCCCAAAAGCCAGCTCCCCGGGGACAGGAGGGAACCCAGAGCCCCAGAGCCCCAGAGGCTGTTCCACAAACCAGTGTGAAAAGAGACCTTCCCTTTTCTTTCCCTCTGGCTGACTAGCCAAACCAGTCGAGCATGACAACAGTCTGCCCATGAGAGCCAGTGCCAGCCCGAAGCATCTGTTTCTATTTCTCTCCTGTTTCCCGTGGGTGGTGGGTGGGAGCTCACTCGGCTCCTCTCCACTTTTCCCTCCTAATCACAGTCATTTGTTTTAACAGGACTGCAAGTGACTGTGGCTACAAAACCCAGGCAGTGCCCACACAAAGCCAGTGAGCACCGGCCGTTCCCACATCCCCAGGTCAGCCTAAAATGAAATTAAAACCGCCCGCTCTACCATTATCCTCTTTCCTGCTTGTTTTGCAGGGCCTCTGGCTACTTTTAGAATTTCCCCACTGCCTGATGTGGCCTCTAAATACCTGACCATCCCTCCTCAGGTTTCCAAAGACAAATGCCAGGACCTAGTTTACATATGCCCAGGGCCTTAAAGAAGACCAAAGAACCATCCTTTGCAAGGGGCCTGGCACAGCTGCTTTGGAAAGGAGAGAGCGCTCACTCTGGGTGTGTACTTGCTGAGGAAGCCTTGATCCTAATGAAAACAGAAGGGAACTTGTGAAAATGTGAGAGGAGCTGATTGCCCAGGCAACAAGAGCCACCCCCAGCCACCCCTAGCCACCCACGGTACCTGACTTTTTCCATCCCCAAACTGAGGGCCCTGGATGGCCCTCCACTCAAGCCCCCACCCAACACCAAGTTATCAGCCTGGTTCCCATCGTTGCCACATACCAAGTAGACCCTCAGCCCAGCCCCTAAGCCTCTCTCCAATTCTCCACCCATAAACATCCCCCTTACACACACACTTTGCCCATAGAGCCAAAGCCTTACCTGTGACCTCAACCTTTACACGAGTTGGGAAGAGGAGGCTGCTGCTACTGCCCCACACAAGTCAGCTCTCTATCCACGTGGCCTTGGGCCCAATCCCTATGATGCTGAATTTGTTTCTACATCTGCAAATACCCTTCCGGCCTACTCCATAGAATTGTTTCTCACCAAAAAGTAATACATGCTTGTTATAAATGATTCAAACAACCCCAGGAATTTGGGGGGGGGGGCGGTGTGGCGATTTGTACCAATCTCAATTTGCTACTTTTGTCTATAGTGGGTCCAGGGAGCTTCTGTCTGCTGCCTGCCTGACTCCCTCCTTTATTGGGTGTTTGGACCTACAGAATACTCCTTACTGTCTAGGAATAACAGTCAAGTTCCCTGGCATTTATTGTGCGCCACGCGCTATGCCAAGCAGTCACGTCCTCATCTCATTTAATCCCCATAAAAATTATCTGAGTAGGTAATATTAATTCCATTGTATCTAGGAGGAAATTGAAGCCCAGAGAGGCTAAGCAACTTGCCAAACATCACAGAGGTAGGAAATAGAGGAGCCAAGATTCAACTTTAGAGTGACTTATTTCAATCACTGAGTTATACTTGCTGTTAGAGGTTAAATTGTGTGTCTCCCCTCATCCCACCACTGTCATTCTTTTATGTTGAAGCCCTAAGTCCTAGTACCTCAGAATTTAACTATACTTGGAGATAGAGGTTTGAAGAGGGAATTAAGTTGGGGTGCCTGGCTGCCTCAGTGGGTGGAGCATGTGACTCCTGATCTCAGGGTTGTGAGTTCAACCCCACATGGGATGTAGAGATCACTTAAAAATAAACTCTTAAAAAAAATAAACTCTTTAAAAAAATAAACTCTTTAACTTTATTAAGTTAAAATAAGACCATTAGGGGAACACCTAGGTGGCTCAGTGGTTGAGCATCTGCCTTTAGCTCAGGTCATGATCCCAGGGTCCTGGAATTGAGTCCCACAGCAACTCCCCGTAGGGAACATGCTTCTCCCTCTGCCTATATCTCTGCCTCTCACTGTCTCTCAGGATTACATAAATAAGATCTTAAAAAAAAAAAAAGACCATTAGGTTGGGCCCTAATCCAATCTGACTGGTGCCTTTGTAAGAATTGAGGGAGACAACAGGGATATGCTCATGCAGAAAAGAAGACCATGCTAGAACAGAAGGAGAAAAGAGCTATCTGCAAGCCAGAGAAAGGCCTCAGAAGAAACCTGCAGACACCTTGATCTTGGACTTCTAAGTCTCCAAACCTGTGAGAAAATAAATGTCTGCTGTTGAAGTCACTCAGTCTGTAGTATTTTGTTATGACAACCTTAGCAAACTCCTACGACTGCCTCCCACCTTCTTTTGAAGATGGCTCAAACCTTGGTCACTGTTCCAGCTGGCCCTACAGGCTGACCAGCCCCCAAAGGAGGAACGAAAACCTGGGGGGAAAGACAGGAGGAATGGAGACAGGGAGCCACACTGTGACCCAGTCCTGGGCCCACTCCTATGGTCCTGGGCCTTTTTCTACCAGGTGGCCCTGGGGCACACCATCCCCTCCTCACATCCTTGCTCAGGAGTGGGGTCTCCTCTGAGGCCCCTGACTTCACCTGATGGAAGAAGACGCCCCATCTTCTTCTAGCCAATAGGACCACAGATGCATATGGTCCCTTTGGAACAAGCAGTGTGTGGGATTTGTGCTGAGAGAAAACAATTCTTGGTGCAGAGCAGAGGGTGTGAGGTCCTGGAACAGAATATGAAGAGCAGTCATCATTCTGGCAGGGCTGCTGCAGGTGCCGGGGAAGCCTCTGGAAGGATAGAGATGAGAGAAGAGAAGCGCAGGCGGGTAGTGATGAATAGGACAGGCTTCAGAGCTGCCTATGTGGCCCCTTTTCCTGCCTCATCAGCCACCCTGGCTTTCTCTCTCCCCTCCCCCACTTCTAGACATTAGCCCGAGGCCCTGGAACTCAGTGACATTTATGCCAACCCAGCCAGGTCAAGAACCTGCCTCGTGTCCCTCCTAGCGTCTATGGCAACATGGACTTGGAATTCCAAGACTTGCTGCCTTTTCACTCCTGACACTCTGCCCCAGCCTCCTTGTATAAGCTTCCTACTGCTGCTGCCACAAATTACTACACATTTAGTGGCTTAAACCAACACACATCTATTAGCTTCCTGTTCTGTTGGTCAAAAGTATGACACAGCCCATGGCTTAAAACCAAAGTGAGGGCAGCGCTGCATTCCTTTCTGGAGACCAAAGGGGAGGATCTTGACTTCCCCAGCTGCCTGCATTCCTTGGTTCATGGCCCCTTCTGCCATCTTCAAAGCCACCAATGGCCGGTCTTTCTCATATTGTATCACTCTGACTCTCACCCACCTGACTCTCTCTTTCACTTACAAAGACCCCTGTGATTACACTGGGCTCCCCCAGGTAGTCCAGGATTATCTTTTTCTGCTAATTTCAACTAATTAACAACCAGAATTTCCTCTTGCCATACGACATATTCCTGGGTCCTAGGAATTAGGACCTGTACATTGGGAGACCATTACTCTACCTCTGACACCCCTAGATTTATTTCCTCACTTCCCAGGGAGAAGAAGCTACTCTATAACATTTATGCTACCCCTCTCCCCCAACCTTCTTTGCCATCTCCCACCTCACTTCTCCTTCACAATAAGTCCTATCCTTTAGCCCACCCAGTGTGGAATCAGCATCTGCAGACTCCGAGGTATCTTTCTGGACCCATTGGGCACCTTCTCCAGGATGCCTGTTCATGTGGCATATGTTGTCAAGACCTAGGACTGGCCATGGGAACAGACGGCTGCCACTGATGGCTGAGGTCAGGCTATATCCCTTGAGCCTCTGTGTCCTTACACCTCAGGAGGAGGACATCACAGAGGGTTAAGGATCCCATTTCTCAATACTTGTGACCATGATGGTGCAATCATCCAAAGCAACTGATTCCTGAGAGATTAAAACTCACCCAAATGTCAGGTTGCTAATCTAAGAGACAAGGCAGATTGGCCACACATCAGAACACCTATTTCCCAGGGCGGAGCTAGAAGGCTGTTTGGTTGGTGAGCATAGACCCATAGGAAAAAGAACTTCAATTGTCTGGTGGGGTTGTTCCCATCACATCATGGAAGCTTGATGGCACAATTTCCCAGCATCCAAATACTCTTGTTAAGTGTCCTGAGAGGTTCCCATTGAGCATCTGAATAAGTGCTTCCTACAGATTTCCTCTCCCCCCTCATGGCTCCAAGATGCCCCCAAACTTGTGATCTCTTCCTTCCTATCCTGTTGATACACCTCAGAACAGGTGCCCAAGGCCCACGTACTTTTATGCAAAGCACATGATGAAGCTTTCTCCATCCACAGGTGTCTAGGGGAGGCACAAGCATTTGTTGCAGATAGAGGGGGTGGTAGGAGAATGGGGGTGGGGGTCCACCTAGCCCAGAGGTGGAAACCTTTCTTGCAGGCTGTGAGATAGAACTACAGAATGAGAAAGCAGAAAGAAGGAAGAGAGACCTCAATTTCATTTGATCCAGCCCCCTCATTTTACAAATGGGGAAAATGTAAAAACAGTTTGAAAAATTAAAGTTTGTGTATAATTATTGGTGTTATTATCATCTTCATCATAATTATCATCATCATCATCATCACCACCACCACCACCATGATTTGGGAGCCTGGGTTCCACCATCCACTGGGGAGTCACTTCATTCAGGGTCTTTCCTAGAAAACTGGGTTTTCTCCCCTTCCCTTCTGTGGAGCCCCTACACACTCCCCTGGCTGTTAGACTGAGAAGAGGGATAGCCTCCAGCTCAGGAGCATCCTTGAGATGCTGAGAGCTGACTCCTGGGCAGCCATGGGATGCACTGGCCTCCAACTCCCCTGTCTGTAAACAACTGGGACGGGGAGGCTCAGTACCCAAGAAATCCCTCTGAGGTGGGAGTTCAAATCTCTGGACCATGGTGGGAAATGCTGCAGGAGGTGGGTAGGGCCAGGCGGCTTTAACTTGTGGCTAACACCAGTGGAGCACTGACCGCATTTCAGACACCGGTGCCTTAGAAGCAATATTTCATTGGGTCATCACACTGACCCTTCACAACCACTCCTGTTTTGCAGATGAGGGGCCTGGGGTGCACAGAGGATAAATAACTTGCCAAGGCCAAGAGGATGATAAGGGACAGATCCAGGATGCGAGTCCAGGTCCACCTCCTAATCCTGGTCTGCATTTCTGAACAGATGCAGAACATTCTGGGACCCCCTTCTCCTTTTTCCCTCTCGCCCTTCACCTCCCCTTCCCCACAGAGCTGCCAAGCAATGACTCACATCCATTTCTTTGCCCAATCTGTTCCCCACCCCATACACACCCCCACCCCCAGCCTGGCATGCTATTTCTGGAGGGAGGAATTATAGAGGAGCCTGGGAGCCGCTGTTTTCAACTCTGAACTCTAAAGCAGTGAAGCCAGACCCCTCACAGGGCCCTGCCCCCCTGAGGACTTCCTAAGTGATGATGAAGATGGTGTTGTTGGTGGTGATGACAGTGGGAGGGGAACAGAAGGCTGAAACATTAGGGACGGGGCAGGACAAACTGAGGAAGACTATAATTTGCTAAACCCTGCACCAAGATCTTTGCCAGCCACAAAATTGCTATGCTCATGCCTGGACTTCCATTCCAAGCCGGATGCTCTGCGCGGCCATCCGGGGGCCTTGCCGATGCCCTGGGTGTGGAGCCAGAAGGGGACTGGGGGTCCCCTCGCTCCCACGGAGGCCCTGACACCTGCGGGTGGGGCACGGCCTCCCCTCAAGGCTCCAGGGGGCCCGGAGGCCGAAGCAGGGGCAGCTCCCTGCTGTCCCCACCCTTTGGACCGGTTTCCAGTTTGAGACACTTGTCAAAGCCCCTCGGAACTGCCGGGGTAGGCACAATAGAAACATTCATGTAGTTACAGGATAATAATTATACCTTCCACGTAGGCGCATAACACCTTCCTCCCCAGAGCAGTGCTTCTCACATTATTTCATTAATCCTCCATCCCTGGGAGGCAGGGAGGGCCTGGCGGGGTGACCGAATTCACGGAGGGCCAGGGCAGAGGGAGGGAAAGGGGGGGAGAAGGTGCTCGCCCCGGTCACACGCTTCAGTACTTGGTTTCTGGGGCCTTGGCCAGAAGTCAGAAATATAACAGTCCTGTTGCCTTCAATCAAGGGTTTTGGTGGGACTGCACCGGGCGGCCCTGAGCACAGTTTTCCTCAGTCCTGGCAACAGCCTTGTGAGGCTGGGATTATTGTGGTTCCCATTTTACGGATGGAGAGACTGAGCTCAGAGAGGTAAGGTTTCTTGCTAGTGGTATCAGAGGCAGTGTGGCTCCACAGTTCCCTTTCGCCTTCCAGCAGACCCCTAGGAGCCCGCCCCAAATCAGGTTTCCTTCCCAGAGCAATAATAGGTAAACAAAGGCAGAGCAGGTT
This sequence comes from Nyctereutes procyonoides, assembly GCF_905146905.1. Taxonomy (NCBI): domain Eukaryota; kingdom Metazoa; phylum Chordata; class Mammalia; order Carnivora; family Canidae; genus Nyctereutes; species Nyctereutes procyonoides. The sequence goes on from NW_026575132.1 coordinate 11,023,377, forward strand.
AAGCCAGGGAGAGGGTGACGCCCACCCTTGGCTCCCAGGGGGTCAGAGCTGTAACTGGGCAAGCAGGAGGCCACAAAAGCAGCTCATTATGTAGCCTTATGGAATCAATAGAAAAGGCCTAATTCACTGAGCCCTGCATCCCACCCCGGGCCCCTCCACCAGTCCCATTCCGGTTTCCTGGCTCATCCTTTTGACACGGGGACAATTACAGCTATTCATACGCACCCAGAGGCCACCTGCCACGGACCCATTCTCATGCACATAGAGCTAAAGATCGGGCACAAAGCAGGCCAATCTGGGGTTTTCTACCAGACCTGGGAGGGGACCTTCTGTGCATAACCCTTCTCAAGGCATTCGGGACCTAGGAGCCCCTGCAAATTCTGGGGATCCGTCCCGCCCTTGGAGCTCGATGCTGGAGACTTCTCAGGCCTGCTCGCCCACACCAAGGCCTCACATTTGTGATGGAAGTTCAGCCCCTAAGAAACTGGCCTTTGGAATCAAGGCTGGGGTGGTGGTCCTGGGCAAACACCTGCTTTGAGAGTCCGAAGTGCTGACCCCACACAAAGTCCCCTGCAACTGGCCCTGGACCCAGCCTAGATTGGATCAACGAAGTTGATCGTTACATTTCCAGGAATTTTGTGAGATGTTGAAGTCATGTTGGTGGCTTGAAGTCTGCCACGGTGGAAGTACTGAAGCCACGTGAATCGGCAAATACTACAGGCCAGCTCCACCTTCTCCCCAACCAGCTGTTAAACATTTACCAGCCTACCACTGCCCCAGGCTCAGGAGCTCAGCCCTCGGAGAACCTCTAGGGCAGTCAGAAAAACTGAAGCCAACATCTCCTGGGGGCCAAGTAGCAGGGTGAGTAGCATTCTTTTTACAGCATAGATGGTCTTGCTGTACTTCTACACGTATCTTACTACCTTGGAGAGACGTTGTCCTCTAAGCTCCTTCAGGAACCGAGGTGTTATGTGGACCCAAAGAATGAATTCTCAGCGTGAAGAGACTGTCCATCATTGGCTGTCCCATCTCTGCACTGTCACTCTAGCCTACACGTTGAACCATGCCTTCCACACAATTATTGCAAACATTTGGCAAATTAGGATTGATTTTTTTTTTTAAGTTTTAGGTTGCTCTACTTGGATATATATATATATATATCCAACCAATATATACACCAACCTATAGGTGTCAGAGGCAAAGTTTTACAAAGAAAACGTGGTCTGGCTGGCTGTAACTCAGTTGCTGTCTTTGAATTTAGGATGAGGACAAGGCCTTTCCCGGCTCAGCTCGGAATGCATGGCCTGTAGCTAAGACTTCATGTGGAATCCCTCAGGGTGCGCCTCAGAGTGACGTTAAGTGGCCCCACTGACTTCATGAAAAAGAGTCACAGAATCTTCATAGGAAACAAGAAGGTCGTTTTGGAGGTAATTTTTACAGTGAAATGCCCTACAAAACTGAGGACATGAAGGGAACAGCGGCCTCCATGGGGTTGTTGCTTTGTGCTTGAGCATAAAGTAATTAAGAATGTGAATAAACAAGCATTGCCAAAATCTCCAAACACCATCAAGCAAATGTTCAGCTGAAGCATTACAATTGCTATCTCTGTGGGAGGCATTTATTTCACCCGGTGTATTTCCAACTCTGAGCCTCCATTCCCATCCGCATAGACTGCTCATTCCCCAAAGGTCCCTGTGGCTCCCAAACTCCATAGCTGGAGGCTTTTCTCTGGGACTCCAGACTTCTGCAGTCTCCCTGCACAAATCTCCTTGAGCCTTGTCTCTGGGCTGCACATTTAGACATCTTATCTCTTCAACTGGGAAAAAAGAAGACTTAAATGCCATTCATTCACACAACAAATATTTACTGATCATCTGCCATGCTTCAGGCATTGTTCTAGACATTGAAGATGCAGCAAAGAACAAGATGGACCTGTCCCTGCCCTGGGGAAGACAGAAGAGTAAACAGAAAATTGGGAGCACATTCAGGGGGTCTCCCTACCCCAGTCTTGGTGCATTGACAAAAGCTTCCCAGAAAGTAATGGTTCAGGTGTGACTAAAGAGGAAATAGGGGATCCCTGGGTGGCGCAGCGGTTTGGCGCCCAGGGCGCGATCCTGGAGACCCGGGATCGAATCCCACATCGGGCTCCTGGTGCATGGAGCCTGCTTCTCCCTCTGCCTGTGTCTCTGCCTCTCTTTCTCTCTCTCTCTCGCTGTGTGCCTATCATAAATAAAAAAAAAAAATGAGGAAATAGGAAATATCTAGATCAAGGGTTGGCAAATTTTTTTCTGTAAAGTTCCCTATAGCCCCATGACAGTACAACAGTCAGATAGTAAATATTTTAGGCTTCGTGAGCTTTATAGGATCTGTCATAACTCTCAACTCTGCGTGGTAGCGTAAAAGCAGCCACAGGCAAAAATGGAAGTGGAATATGCCTGGCTGTGTTCCAATAAAACTTTATGGATGCTGGAATTTGAATTTCACATTTTGTTCAGGGTCACAAAATAATCTTCTTGTTCTGACTTTTTGTCTACCATTAAAAAATGTAAAAATCATTCTCAGTTCATGGGGCGGATTTGGGCCGTGGACATTTGCCTGCTCAACCCCTGGTATAGATGAAAGGTATTGGTGCAGAGGTGGAGGGTGGGGTTCAGGGTTTCCCACCTGAGGGAAGGCCTACAAATGACAGAGAAGGAGGTGAGACTAGGTGGGACCCTGTGAACCCTTGAAAAGAATTTGGACTTTACCTGTAGCTCAGTGATAGATTTTCAGTGGAGGAGTCATTTGTTAAGCAAATATTTATTGAGTGCCTACTGAATGCGAGGCACTATCTAGGGGGCTACTTTAGAATGAGCAGCTAGGAAAGGTTTTCTAGGAGTTGGCATTTGAGCTGAGACCTGAACTACAAGACTGGTTTATGGGGTGATATAACCCTTAATTCTTACAATTAACTGTGAGGAAGGAGCAACTGATGTTCATTTTACAAGTGAGAAAATGGAGACTCAGCAAGGCTAAGCAGGTTGCCCAAGGTCACAGAGCTAATAGGTGGCAGACAGCCAGGATTTCAACTGCTCTGGGTTCAAACCCTGTCTGTGGCATTGATTAACGACGTAATATTGACTAGTGACCACCTCAAGAGTCCCCATATCTTAATTATGAGTTCTCTCTTTTTTTCCATCAAGAAGAATGTCTAGGGCGCCTGGTGGCTCAGTCATTTGGGCGTCTGCCTTCAGTTCAGGTCAGGATCCCGTGGTCCTGGGATCAAGCCCCACATCAAGCTTCCTGCTCAATGGAGAGTCTGCTTCTCCCTCTCTCTTTCTGTCCCTCCCCCTGCTCGTGTTCCTTCTTTCCGTCAAATAAATAAATAAGATCTTTTTTTTTTTTAAAGTATGTCTAGTGAAGTTTGTTCATTCAAAAAATATGTAATGAGGGACTTCTATGTGCCAGGACTGTTCTAAGTGCTTTGAACTATGAACAAAAAAGATCCCTAGACCCTCAGAAGGTAAGGAGAGGGAGCTGGAATTTTTAGATGGTCAGGGAAAACCTCACTGAGGAAGTGACATATGAACAGACTCAAAAGAGATGAGGGAGTTCGCTATATATTTTGGAAAAGGGTTCCAGGCAAAGGGAATCAGTCAGTGCAAAGGCCCTGAGGCCGGAAGCATGTTGGGATGTTCAAGGAATAGCTTAGGCAGTCAGTGTGGCTGGAGAAAAACAAGAGATGTGGAAAGTGGTGGAAGATGATGCCTGAGAGGTAATATGGGGATGGTGGAGAGGGGGTCAAGAAAACTCAATTTGGTTTTACTCTGAAGTCCACTATCTTGAGCCTCAAGATGTAGATTCCTTTAGGTCCCTCGAAGCACATGATCCTGAGGTTCTATGACAAAGAGAGCACCATCTGTGCCCACCACCACCCACTGTGACTGTCAGCCAGGTTTGCCTCAGCAATAAGCAGTCACTCAAGGAGAAATAGTGGCATTGGGAAAAGACTGGGAGAGACTCTTCATCAGACCCCAGACAGAAGAATATTAACTAATAGGGTGGCTATCTGCAGTATGAGGTAGCCTAGGTTACACAAAGCTCCCTAACTCTGAAAAACCCCTGGCTCTTAGAAAGTGGGATACATTACTAGGACATATGGGGTTCAGGAACTATGAAGGAAAGTTTCAAAAGCTTTAATTTTTTTTCCCAAATTCTTGGTATTTTGCTCAAAACCCACCTGGTTCTAGCCCAATCCCAGGATAAGAATACAGAGGAGGCAGGCTAGTGTCTGGGCTACTCTAGAAAAACCCTCAAAATACCCTTCCCCCTCTAGTTCTTGGCTGAGAAATTTTGGGGAGGGGGCAAGAGAGGATGGGGAGGTGCTTCTAAACCACCATGGATAGGCATGACACTCATTCCCCACTCCTATTATGTATCCAGTTGACTCTGTGCCCAAGCCTTCTGGGTTTTTCCTTTGGGGAATTTGTTTTTATTTTCTTCTACATCTGTTTCTGAATTTAGTTCCTTTGCCTGAAATAGATCAGTAACGGCCTCAAACTGGGTCTAGGGTTGAGACTCAGACCACTGGGATTTCTAATGGCCTTCTGTCTCCTGCTGCCCTGAGGGAAGCAGCAGAGAGCCCAAGAGCATGTGCCAGCATAAAGATTGAGGTGTCCCTCATGGACCTGGTCTTGAGACAAATATAGTGACAGATCTTCTTGACTATCCAACAGAAACAGACTTTTATGTGAGTTCCAGAGAATTGCTTCTGTGCTTAAGGAATCTAAAGATCGAAACTAGACAGGTTCCATTTCTGCCAAGAAATCCACTTTCTAGTCAAGGAAAATTCTCGGAGCCAAAAGCACGCTCCACCACCCCGCCCCAACATGCACTACAGGGCACCTGTAAATAAAACCATTGTCTTGTCTGAGCTCAATGTGAATTCCTCAGCAGTTAAAAATGTTGGTTTGTTTTTTCTTGCTCTTTACAGGCTGGTATAATTTCATTAGATACATTTCCTTCATTCCTGCCTTGCTACCCCCAACCTTTACCTTTTGACATCCTTCTCTTTTTGCATCTCTGAGATCTTTACAGGGCATTGTCCTAAGTTATTTCCCCACAGAGAATTGTCAAATAACCAAGTAGCTGGTCCACTTACTGTTCCATTTACTCCTTACCACTCTTGGAATGCACTCATAACTGAGGTTTTCTAAAGACACATCTAAGAGGGTGTGGAGATGCACAAAGAGACAAAGATACCTTTTTTTTTCTTTAAAAATTTTATTTTTAATGGCATAAGTCTTTTCTTTCAACATTCAGGATGCAAAGAGATTGAATCCTGGGGAGAAAGATGACTATTCCCGAGTCAGCAGGGAAAGATTGTGGCCTTTTACCTCCTTTGTCTTCTATCTGGGGCTCTACTCGACCATCGTCCCTAAGTATTTCAATAGAAAATGTTCTTGTTACAAACACCGAAGACCAGCAGGCTGAGAAATGGATTTTTCAGCCCTAAGAGGGAAACTCTGGTCTAAATAAAAGCTAGCCAACCAGCCTCAAGGATCTCGAGACCTATAAGAAGTGGAGTTACAGCTGCCTTTCCTGGGGACAGGAGTCAGAGTTGCCGCTTGCTATGCCCGGTATAATGGGGCCAGGCAATCTAGAAGTTAAGAGCAAGGATGCAGGTTTATAAAGCATGTGCCTGGCTTACGAAGTGCCTCAACTTCTTTCTGTGTTAGCTTGGGTAGGTTACTTAGCATATCTGTGCCCCAGGCTCTTTGTTTATAAAATGGGGGTAATAAAAGGAGCTACCTCTTAGGGTTGTTACAAGGATTAAATTAGATAATATATGTAGAGCAATTAAAACACTGCCTGGAGGGGCACTTGGGTGGCTCAGTTGGTTAAGTGTCTGCCTTCAGCTCAGGTCATGATCTCAGGGTCCTGGGATGGGGCCTCCCACCTGGCTCCCTGTTCAGTGGGGAGTCTGCTTCTCCCACTCCCTCTGCCCCTTCCCCTGTTTGTGCTCTCTCTCTCAAATAAATAAATATAATCATAAAAAATAAAATAGTTTCTGGTGTATCATAAGCATTATATAAACATTTGCTATTTTTTATTATTATCCTTGCAGTAATAATCTGATGGTAGATAAAACCCATGTTTCTCCAATGGGCTCTACAAAGCAAGGTTTGGGCAAATCCTTCATTTCTTCAGATATTTCCATGCACAGAGCATGGCTCCAAGTGCCAAGCCTTTATGAATCCATCAGCCCATGCGGAGATGCTTGAATCCTAAATTGTCACTGCGGGCCTGTCCTCCTGCTTGCTGGCACTGAGCTGGCGGCCAGTCCTAGCCCCACCTCAAGGTCAGAGAGGAAAGCAACAGAAGGCCAGCTGCTTCATCTCCTTCGGTCTGGGGGGACATGGCAGCAGGGAGCAGCAACAGTTGGGGCTTTGGCAGGAGGAGTGAAGTCCCCAGCCAAGGAGTGGCCAACCAAGCATGAGACAGAGTCTTGCTCTCCTCCTGTCATATACAACCCCCAGCACACACACTCACCACACTATATAACTCCCCAACAGACACACGCCGTCCCCAACACACATAACACCACAGTACTCCCAATACTATACAACGCCACGCCGTACCACACACATGCAACACCCTCAATACTACATAATACATCAACACACATAACATCCCAACAACACACAACACTCCCAACACTATACAATACCTAACACCGATGCCCCCAACGGTAGCTAATACCCCAACACACCTCACCTCACCTCAACACCACACAACACTTCAACATACAGAGATGCTGACAAAGCTGTCCTGTTCTCTTTGCCATTTGCTCTAGGAGAGATCTGAACAGGGAAGCACTCTTTGAAAAAAAAAAAAAAGATTTTATTGTTAAGCAATGTCTACCCCCAACATGGGGTTTGAACTCACAATCCTGAGCTCAAGAGCAGCATGCTCTACCAATGGAGCCACCCAGGTGCCCCTAGGGAAGCACTCTTAACTCTCATCTGTGATGTAGGACTAAAGTGGAAGGTGAAGGAAGGTGGCAGGATGGTGCGCAGTCATTGGAGTTAGAGGGACCACATGGATCCGGGTTCATCTGTGTACGAGCTGTGGAAAAGGGAGTTCATCACCCCACACTTCATAATAATGCCTTGTCCACAAAATCATAATAATGCCTACATTCAAAGAGTATCCTTGGGACTGACTTAGATAATAACTGGAATACATTTGACAGAGGTGCCTGGTCTGCAGTCCTGCCCTGGGAAACGGTTGTGGTTGTCGCTCTTGCTGAAAAGAGGGCGGGCACAGGGAAAGAAAAGGGATGCGGAGGGACCCAAGTGAACCATCAAGTGAGGGCCATCTCCCCACCCCAGAAAGAAGCCAGTACCCTGTGTCCTCTCCTCTGAGGATGCTTTCCACAGCATCCTCAGAAAACCACATCTGTTGTGATCCTCACCTTGAGTCCTTAAAGGGGGACAGCCATTAGTAGATGCACTAACTAGTGTCATATTATTGAACCAAACAGTTATTTGACCAGAAGAATCCTTGCTCTGTTATCCCAACTGCCTGTCAGCAGGAGACAATGTGGTTGTTTCACATGGTCAGAGAGTACCAGCCCCCACCGTGTTCTCATGCAAGACCATTCCCCACAACTGACCCTGGGCGGGACCCCAATTTACTCATTAATGACCAGCCTGTGTTGAGACATTCACCCAGGTTCTTGCTCTCAGCCACAGCCAACCCATCGTCCTCTCCGATAACGGCTCTTTCCCTTTTTAGGCTCCCAGACCGCTTTGGGAATCTGGCGAAAGAGACAAACTCTTTGCAATTTTGTTCCAACTGGTGTCTGGGCCCCCTGAAGCCCCCCCGTGCCAGGAGATGGGGGGCATTGGCACCTGCTTCCCTTCACGGCCCTTCCCTGCAGAGCGGACTGGAGTTTGGCTTCCCTGCGGATCCACAAGGCCTTCCCCTGGTGGCCTGCATGCAGCGAGCTGGGTGGACTGAGAGGCCCGGTACACACCCCTTGGCCCTGCTTAGACCTTGGATTCTGGCAGAGAACCCAAAGAGGGCCAGGTGGGGTGCACACACACACCCTCTTCCTCCAGCAGCAGGAGGGAGCTGCAGAAGCTCAGTTGTCTGCACAATTTTCAGATTTGCTTAACTACCCTACATTTCGTGGAGAGGGAAGGACTGGGGGGAAAAAAAAACATGGACCAATTCCCCAATATTCTACAGCCAAAGAGAAGTATTTGGCCCCGACCAGGTGCTGGGGAGAATGGAAGCTCTCACCCACGCCGTAGCCCAAGTGGAAGCTCGCAGTGCTAACTGACATAAACAGGGCGCCCATTCCCTGCTGCAAGCCATGGTAATCATGTAGCTGAATTCCCTCAACAACCTATGTGGTCGAAACTATTATTATCCTCATTTTATAGATAAGAAAAAAGGAGCACCGAGGTAAAATAACTTGCCAAGATCCCAGCATGCAAGAGCTAGGATTTGGCCCCAGGGAGTCTACCTCCTAAGCCCAAACTGCTAACCTCTACTAGGCTGTACCACCCCTGCTATCCTTTGCCTCAGCACTGTTATTACAGAAGTGGCGAAGGGAAAACAGGAAAAAATAAACTTTCCCACAGTGCTCACCTCTGGCATCCTCTCCATGATGTCACACTCCCAACAGAAGTGAATCTAGGGAAGTAAAGGAACTGGGGAGCAGGGTAGTTTCCCTGACGCCCTCTGGTCCTTCCCACCCAGAAACAAAAGCCACAAGAGAGGAATGCGTGTTGAGCTCAGTGTCAAAGGGCTCACTTCTCTACCAAATTAGGACATCTAGGCTTTCCAGATCCAGACCAGGGGACCTCATCCCCTCCTTTCTCCACCCAGACCCACTCCTTATGAAAGTACCTTCTCATGGCTGCAGGCCAATCTCTTCACTGGCTCCACAGTGGCCCATGTGACAGTAGGCATCAAGACTCTAAGCACATACCCTGGTGGCCACCAAAAAAAGGCACCAGAATACTTTCATCTGAGTGATGGAATTGAGATATAGCTTTCCACCCAAGAACTAAAAGAGAAGATGAGCTGAGCCTAGGTGTTATTATGTCCTAAGTCACCTGTCACTTCAAGGACCTAACTATAATTCCTGCCCCAAATTCCAGCTGTGAGTGCACCCCCTCAAGTACAGGCTAGGTACAGAAGACCAACAAATAGCTCATTTCACCATCACATCTCTACCAGCAATATCATGGTAGTGTAAACAAGACTATATTTTTTTGTTTTTAAATATTTTATTTATTTATTCATGAGAGACAGAGAGAGAGAGAGAGAGAGAGAGAGAGAGAGAGGCAGAGACACAGGCAGAGGGAGAAGCAGGCTCCATGCAGGGATCCCGACGTGGGACTTGACCCCAGGTCTCCAGGATCAAGGCCTAGACCAAAAGCAGATGCTCAACCTCTGAGCCACCCAGGCGTCCCAACAAGACTATATTTTTTTACCAAACTCACATACTTTTAGACACCTGATAATGCTAGCAGAAGCTTCCACATCCAAAATGCCAGAAGGGGGAGCCTGACTGGTTCAGTTGGTAGAGCACATGACTCTTGGTGTTGGGGTCATGTGTTCAAGCCCCACATTAGGCATAGAGCTTACTTAAAAAAAGAAGAAATAAAGCCAGAGGGCTTCTCTGAAGATATTCATATATTTTTTTATTTTATAACCATTGACATATGAGAATAGCACGGAAAACCCATCTTTGTCACCATGCTGGGATCTTGATGGAAAAACCCAGAAGTATCCAGATGTACAACTTGACTTCTTCCCGTGCTCCGGATACCCCTTATTTGACTTTCCCTTGTGAAGGACCAAAATGAGAGAATAGTTTAGAAGATCTGAGCAAAACCTAGAGAAAGCCTTCTTCTACAGATTTGGGAGCTGAGACCCAGGGGAGTCAAATAATATCATGTACAATATCTACTGGGAAGGTCCCAGTGTTTGGAGACAGACTTGGGTTGGACTGCCTCTCTGACCTTGGTGTCGTTATGTAGAAGCCTCAGTTTTCTGGTCTGTAAAAGGGGGCCATAAGCCCCATCTCACAGAAGAGATGCAGGGATTATATGGGGTACTGTAGCTTGTGGAAGGGCTTTCGAACATGTAGTGGGTTGTGCAAACAGTGTTATTATGTATTATGAAAGGCTTACCCCACCGCACCACTCTTGTTCCTTTCTCTATTGAAAAGATCAGAGGAGCAACGGTGGATGATGGGAATGTTTGTGCTGGCTTTACACACGTTCGGTTCTCTTTTAATTAAGATCCTATCTTTTCTTTTCCTCAGGATGGGGGAGAGCCTGGCCTGGCCTTAACAGCCTCCAGACCTGCATATGTCACTGCTGTCAGCAGAGGACAAAACCCAAAAGGAGAAGGAGAAAAATAAATCTTTTGTTTTTGAAGCTAAATAGCCCAAAATGCAGCTAGAAAAGTTCCATAAAGGTTTGGCTTTCACCAACACAGAGTGGAAACAAAGCTGATCCCTCCCCTGGCCATGCCCTCTGACCCCTCTGCCTGGAAGACCTCTGCTCTCTCAGCCAGTGGGTTTTCCTTGAGGGCTGTTTGCCTTTGCAGGTTGTGGAGGGAGTGGTTTCGCACCAGCCCCCAGGTTCCCAGTGGCTGGAGGAGCTTACAGATTAATATTCCAAACCGTGCTTATGCTGTGGTGCTTTCTTGTGCAAGGTGCTGTCCTGGAAGGAATATGTTACAGAAGTGACCCTCCTGCCACCACTTTTGGAGATTCAGGGCTCAGACTGTACATACTTAACAGTGGGAATCTCCTTCCCTTCTGTTGTTTTCCCCCTGCCCCCTACCGTCACCCTGTATTTATTAAACCCATCTCCCTGTTTAACAGGGGTCGTATTTCCTCTGGGCTCTGTTCAGTTTGGGTCTATGTCCAGAGATTCTCAGAAAATGTTCATAAATCCCTTTAGCTGCTTTAACATAATTGATAGTAATGCTCTGTCTGCTGTGAAAGTTGCCTCTGGCCACAAATGTGGAGCTGGGAAGAACATTGTATCCTTCCTTCAGATACAACCTCCGGCCAGGAAGGCCCAGGCCCCCAGGATGAACTTAGAAGCAAAGGTGAGAGGCTGAGGTGATTTCCAGTCATGGGGGCAGGGTATCCCCTCTTTCCCAAAGTCAGTGAAGTGTTCTGTCGGCAGGGGTATTCTCACTGGCAGCAGGTGAGGACAGACCAAGAGGGGGGAGCTGGGAAGCAGAGGACTCAGTGCTGAGAGCCGTCTTTGAAGTCTGCTTATTGGAAAATGGAAGAAAGGAGAATTGCCTTCTCTATTTCACAAAAAATGGGGGAGGATAGAAGATGGCAGTGATTTTGGAGGCCTTTATACACAGTCCTGTCGTGCCTCGGCTGCAAAGCCCTGGCTCCCAAAGTCTTCATGCTGTCTCGTTGCCAATGGCATGGCAATGATCAAATGATAACACGGATTCGGAGCCGGACATGAGCAGAGGCCCCCTGATGAGCCCTTCTCCTGGACTATCTCATTTAACTCCCACAGCAGCCTATTGATTACAAATTTTTCTTACTCCCCCTTCACATGGTGAGGAAACAGGCCAGCAAGGCTGAGTAACTGGCTGAAGGCCACGCAAGGTGGCAGTGGCGCCAGGTCTTGAACCTGGGTTTCCTGCATGACCCTGAGCAAGCTGCTTCTCCAAACCTGTTTCCTCATCTGCCGCAAATAAAAGAACTGCGTAGGATGATTGACAAGACCCCCTTCAGGCCTAAGGATACTGGACTGCCATTCCCAACAGTTCTGTTGGAGTCTATCAATAGGCCAAGACCACCACCCGTGGACATCCTTAACGGATGTCTGTGGGGTGGACGAACCGGCGGCAGGGTCAGCCCCACTGCACGCACCTACTCCCAAGAGGCCCTCCCTGGCTGCACCTACTCCCAAGAGGGCCTCCCTGGCTGCATCTACTCCCAAGAGGCCCTCACTGGCTGCATCTACTCCCAAGAGGGCCCCCCTGGCTGCATCTACTCCCAAGAGGGCCTCCCTGGCTGCACCTACTCCCAAGAGGCCCTCCCTGGCTGCACCTACTCCCAAGAGGCCCTCCCTGGCTGCATCTACTCCCAAGAGGGCCTCCTTGGCTGCATCTTCCAGGCCTGGTGGCTCCTGTCGGTTACAGCAGAGATCTAGCCTGTGGGGTCCATGCCCAGTGACAGGAAAGCTCCTCAGTCAAGAGACCATGGGCTGCGGAGCCGGCCAGATGGATGCGGCTTTTCCCAAACAGAGGAAATACTCTCCCTGGCACCCAGCCTCCCTGGCTCTGTGAGCAAACCCAGAAGAAAAGCCACCCTGCAGCCTGCTGACAGGCATTGTGATGGCAGCCAGCCAGCTGGTGCCCACAGCCCTCAATCAGCCCATTCTCCTCACATCTTCCCTGGGGCGCTGCTCCGTTCCTCTCACAGGGTCCCAAGAAAGGAAGCGAGCCTAGAGCAGACTGAGGCAATCCCGCTCCCAGTCCGGTCTCTCCACAGGGCGATTTCAAAGGCTTGACTCTGTGGGAGTTGCTGGGGAGGCTCCAAAACCGGAATGGCTTCAGAGCCTCCAGAAAGATTTCCTGTCTCACCTTCACCCCCGCTGCCTGCTCTTCCCAGAATATGAGACACATGTATACCGGAAAGCTCATGCTGACATGTGAGATTACCTTCTGAGGTGCCATAAACATACCAGAAAGGAGAGTCATATTGCAGTGAGAGGAAGAGAACTTAGCCATCAACTGACTCCCTTGGCATAACCTCCAGAGGAGACCTCAGCAGCTCTTTGCCTCAGTTTCCCCTAGGGCAAAAATGAGGCCCAGTCCAATTTGTGGCCAGCCCGACTGTGGGAGTAGCTCTGAGACTTCAGTCTGTATTACCAGATACAACATGACTCTTGACGTGAAGACTTGAATTTTTTTTTCAACTTTACTGAGATGATTGACATATAACATTGTGTAAGTTTAAGGTGTACAATGTGTTGATTTGATACATTTATAAATTACAAAATAATTACTACCATAGTAGTAGCCACCACCTCCCTCTCCTAGTTATTTCTTTTTTGTGGTAAGAACATGTAAGATCTACCCTTGTAGCAACTTTCAAGTGTATGATACAGTATTATTAACTATAATCACCATGCTGTGTATTAGATCCCCAGATCTTGTTATCTTATAAACGGATGTTTGTACCCCTTGACCAATATCTCCCCATTTCCCCCTCCTCCAAACCCTGGGAACCCCCACTCTACTCTCTGTTTCTCTGAGTTTGTCTTTTTTAGATTCCACATATAAGTGGTATCATCCTATATTTATCTTTCTGTCTCTGACTTATTTCATTTAGCATAAAGCCTTCAGAGTCTACCCAACTGGCCACAAACAGCAGGATTTCCTTCTAGATCTAATTATAGGATAAAAATTTTTTTCTATTTATTAATTCTTGGGTGACGCTGATCTCATGACCTATGTACATCCACACCAAGTTGCTGAGAGTCAGAACAGAGAAGGCCTTACTTAGCATTGTTCTAGACCTGATCCAACTTAGGAAATTGATTTTTTTTTAACCTCAACAGAACCACCTGTTCCCTGCAGCAGCTGGTAGATGAACTGCATGTGAGAGGTGTTGATTTTGTGCACCCCCTGCAATCCACTTGTAAAGTGCAGGGGAGACTCCAGGTCTTCACTGACAGCCCTAGAGACCAGTTAGTCCACCAACCACAGAGTCAGAGCTTCTCAAGAATCCCCTGCTTCCTTCTACGTGCATAAGCAATTCTCCCCAAAGACAAAGGAAAAAAACAGGCCCTAGAGTGTTTTTCAGGTTCCTCCCAATCACACGTTCTTGCTTCTAAGCAATCCTTATTTTCTCCATTGGCTAATAGACGGGAATGTGTATTACCAATCGGGGTCCAAGGATTTAAAGACACTATTTATATAAAAAAGCATCTCCGTGGGCATGAGGACAGCCAGGGCTGATAAGCAAGTGATTCATGTGGCTATCTCTGCTTCATTTTTCTCCATCTGTAAAAAGGGAGATGTGCTTCCTTAGCTCTTTGGGATGATAGAGAAACATGAGATACCAGGGCAAGCATTTGGGCAATAAAGTTTAAACATACTTGAGGATTGGAGGGATATTTTAAAGTTGTAAAAAAAAAAAAAAGTTGTTTTCCTTTGATAAATTCACAAGAGAAAATTATTATTTTGTGCCCAAATTTACCTGGACATCCACTATTGTATGGATTTGGCAAAAGTCAGTTGGATAGTTTTCCTTTACCAGGAGGCTTCACTGACCAAATTCTGCTACCACAAAAATATCACCCTGCACCCCATCCTTATGCAATCACACCTCGCCTTCCACCATGACTATGTGATCCTCAATATATCAGGTGGCTTTGAGACAACTTCAAGCGGGGTTTCTAGGCCCAGTGATGGTTCTGTGCAAACCCATTCAGCTCTTCTCAAGTGGTCTCCTTGGAGGCCATAGTCAGGTTTAGCCAGGCAAGGCTGGTCATGGCAAGAGCCACAGACCTGGAGTCGTAGCAAGAACAAAGCTGACAGATTCACGTGGGGCAGGAACCTGAGACCTCAGGCGTAGCTGAGCGGTAATCAACGAGGGTGAGCAGCCATTCCCCAGGGTTAAGACTAACAAGTCCCAAGACATACTTAGTCACCACTCAAGCCATTAGATAAAGACACTTGACCACCCAGACTGGAACTATAGCTCTTCATTTAATTATTTTACAGATTTTGGCATCTCTCTATAAATTTGTTTTCAGAGTTTTTTCTTTTACAATCTAAAAATTGGGTTTTTTTGCTCGTATATATTAAAAGCCCAAGACCAATGCCCAACACACTAGTAGATATGAAATAAATACTTATTTTTTAAATAAGTTCATTCGGGGGATCCCTGGGTGGCGCAGCGGTTTGGCGCCTGCCTTTGGCCCGGGGCGCAATCCTGGAGACCCAGGATCGAATCCCACATCGGGCTCCCGGTGCATGGAGCCTGCTTCTCCCTCTGCCTGTGTCTCTGTCTCTCTCTCTCTCTGTGACTATCATAAATAAATTAAAAATAAAAATAAAAAAAATAAGTTCATTCGGGGCGGGTTGCCAGGGTGATTCAGTTGGTTGGGTGTATGATTCTTGGTTTTGAATCTCAGGGGTCATGATCTCAGGGGACTGGGATCAAGTCCCATGACAGGCTCCATGCTCAGCAGGAAGTCTGCTTCTCTCTCCCTCCCTCTGCTTCTCTACCCCTGCATCCGGTCCCATTCTCTCTCTCTCTCTAAAATAAATAGATAAATCTTTTTAAAATAAATAAAAATAAATTCATTCATTCATTCAATAGATATTTACTGAACACCTACTAGGTACCAGACATTATTCTAAGCCTTATGGGATACTACAGTGAATAACACAGACAACAGTTCCTGACATCAGAGACCAATAAACAAATAAATATATGAAGTCCTATATGAAGATAAATTAGACAAGGTAAACTTGAGTGAAATGGTGATAGATTCATAAGGGAAACTCTGAAAACATTTGAGTGAAGACCTGAGTGATCTGAAGAAGGAAGTTGCAAATAAATCTGAGACAGAGCATTCCAGGAAGATGAAACAGCAAGAGCAAATGCCCTGAAGTAGGAATGTGCTTGGCATTTCTGAGGAACAGTAAGGTGGCCAGTGGCTGGAAGAAAGAGGAGTAAGAAGGGATGGCATTGAGGAGGCTGCCACAGGCCAGAATAGGCTAAGTCTTGAAGGCCATAGTAAGGCTGTGGAATTTTATACTGGGTATGGTGGGCAACCATGGGAGGGTTTTGAACAGGGATGTGATATGTGATCACACTGTGGACAATAAAGTGCAGGAGAGGGGCACCTGGGTGGCTCAATCCCTTAAGCCTCTGCCTTCAGCTCAGGTCCTGATCTCAGGGTCCTGGGATCCAGCCCCACATCAGGCTCCCTGCTCAGCGGGGAGTCTGCTTCTCTCTCCTCTATTCCTCCTCCTGCTCATGCTCACATGCTCTCTCTCTCTCTGATAAATAAATAAATAAAATTTTTAAAAAAACTTTAAAAAATAAAATGCAGGAGAATAAGAATAGAAAATAGGAGACTAAAAAAAAAAAAAAAAAAAAAGGAGACTATGACCAAATCCAGATGAGAAATAAGGGTACCTTGGGCCAAGGCAGAAGCTGTGGAGGGTAAGAAGCAGTTATACATGGGACATACTCTCAAGGTAGAGCCAATAGGATTTGCCAACAGATTGGAATGAATGAATCAAAACTACTTAAAAAAAAAAAATCTCTCAGGCAGACCCGGTGGCTCAGTGGTTTACCTCTGCCTTTGGCTCAGGCGTGATCCCGGGATCCCAGATCAGGTCCCACATCAGGTTCCCTGCATGAGGCCTGCTTCTCCCTCTGCCCATGTCTCTGCCTCTCTCTGTGTGTCTCTCATGAGTAAATAAATAAAATCTTAAAAAAAAAATCTCTTAACAAGCCAATTAGGCCTCTTTGAGCTAAGAAAAATGTCTGTGGAGGCTTTTAATTTATATATTCACTTTCCTTAATTTTACTCAGTTCTTTAGTCATGGGTTCTTAGATTTACTACAACAATAAGTGTTTAGTTATATGCCCAAATCAGGCTCCCCTTGACCATTTTTCTCATAAGCCAGATCCAAGAGGTTAGGACCACACAGATTCATTCATTAGAAATGCCATTACTAATTTGCTTATTCTGTATGCTATCTTGAGATAAGTAGGCCTAGAAACATTTAACTTGTCTAGGAAAACATGCTGCTAAACTTGAGGACATCGATGAAAAGTACCAATGGAAATTGTGGTGTAAAGGCTGTATGATTTTTCTAGTAATAAAAACTATGGGAAAACACTTGTTTTTAAAAAGAAAACATTTTAAGAATCTAAACGCGTGAAGGGGAAATTTCATTCTGTTTCAGAATCTAGGCAAAACAAGCAAAAGAAAACAAAACCAGAAAAGCCTCATAACTTGATTACTGATGTCACTGTGAATTATCCTCTTTGTCATTTCTACCCATAGCATAATGACAGACACATTACATGCCTGAGGTCACACTCCAGGCTGAGGCCTAGACCTCCTAGTTCCCTTTCCCCTAAATCATATACTACTGGGGCAAGATGGATGGATCTAAAGGAAACCTGGTGAGGATAAAAATAATTTATGGGGAGCATAAATATGCTATTTATTGGTTTTAGTACACCATGCTTCATCCTGCATTTTATACAAGGTGTACTTGGATCAGAATATCAAGATTATTAAAAAATGAGGTTTCCCTGCCTAGAATCATACAATCACAGATACACAAGAATGTTGAGATTATCTGGTCCAGATTTAAGATATTTGACAACTGGAATGTCAGGCCAGAAGATAGCTGGACCCCTGGACTGATGCATACTAGTTCGATACCAGCCTTGAACCCTCAAGGAGCTTGACATCCAAGGACATGGAATGACTTGACCGTGATCACATACCAGGCTAATGGATGAGCTTGTCCCAAAACCCCCTTTTGAGAAAAGGGGGAAGCAGAAGATAGAATGCTCTGCCAAAATATCCAGGAAGCTGGATGATATTGGCAGAGGTATAGGGATTTAGGGACCATTGTACATGCTGATGGGAGTGTGGGATGTTGCAGTAGTTCTGAAGAGCAATCTGGCACATTTGGTGAAATTAAGTAGAGGTAAACATTATAACAGAAATTCCACTTCTGGGTCTAAATCCCAAATACATTTCTAACTTATAACGCTGATTGCAGCATTAGTCATGGCAACGCAGAACTAGAAGCAATTTGAATGTCCATACTGGGAGACTGAAAAAGTAAGAGTGGTAAACACTCACCACGGAATATTCTGTAACACATAAAATTTTGGAGCTAAGAAAAAAAAAAGGCAAAAGGCAACATGAGATACGTAGTAATACCATTTATAGAAATAAATACAAGCTGAGAAAATTTAACACTGCAACTTTCACAACCCCTGATCCCTCTGATCCCCCTTTTCTGGATTATTTTATCCATAGCACTTAACACCTTCTAACATACTGATAATTTCTTTTATGCATATAGATTATTGTCTCTCATCTCCTGTTAGCATGTACATTCCTTGAGAGCAGGGATCCCTGATGGTTGTTCACTAAAGTATCCTCAAATGCTGGGTACACAGTAGCTATTCAACAAATGTTTGAATAAATCAATGAAAAGGAAAAAAATATACATTTTGCAAGAACACCATACAAACCAAAAGAAGATCCACTTTAAGCACATGACAATAATGCTTAAATAAGACCTCAGGCAGAAGGGGCAGGAGGGATGAGATGGAGACTGGAGGGGCCAGGCTGTGCAGAACATCCTGGATGAGGGCAGCCTGGGTGGCTCAGCGGGTTAGCACGGCCTTCAGCCCAGCGTGTGATCCTGGAGTCCTGAGATCAAGTCCCACATTGGGCTCCCTGCCTGGAGCCTGCTTCTCCCTCTGCCTCTCTCTCTCTCTCTCTCTCTGTCTCTCATGACTGAAGAACATCCTGGATGATGGAGCATATCCGTGTTTTCTTAGTTACATTCTCCCACCTCCCCTCAGCAGGCCTGGACTTGAGATCAACCATGCCTAACTTTTCCAAGACCTCAGGTCTTGAAAACAGAAGCCTCATGACGATACAGAGTCCTGTCCTGGGAGACCAGCATTCAGAAAGATTCCAGGTGAATGGCTCTCCCCAACCCTATTTTAGAAAAGGAGTTAGCTGCAGGAGACTGTCCTGGGGTCTGCTCAGGCCCCTTAGAAGTTGGGCCAGATTTTGGATTTGGAAATCCCAACTGGTTCACGTGCATTAGCAGGTTTAAAACGAAACAAAGCCTGTATTCATCCTAGAAGGTACCTTATAAGTCATTGTAAGCCATCAGTTTCCTCACCAGTAGCAGGAGAAAGATCTCAGGAGCTTTGGAAAACAAATTCTCAAACTTAATCCCCACGGAGATTTGAATTCAAAAGATCTTAGGGGGCCCAGGAATTTGTTCCGTTTGGTTTTAACTGCCCAGGTGATTGTGGCCTAGCCAGGACCAGAGCTACCCACCCCCCCACCTCCCCACCCCCGTGGCTCCCCACCGGCCAACCAGGCTCTCCCCAGGGAGACAGGAAATCTGCGCTTCCCTCCAGCCCCCTCAGGAATGCGAGAGGGGGCGGCAGGGGGAGGCGGTCGGACCTGGGGCGGAGGTGGGCAGCGAAGGGGCCGAGTCCCCGTCGGGCCTGCTGCAGCGCCGGCGCCCCGGTCACCGGGAGACCTCACGCGCGCGCACAGGCCCGAACCTGCCCCTGCGCCCAGCGCGCTTCTCCAACTGCTCCCTCCGCCCGCGGGTACAAAGGCGATTGTTCTCCCGGGAAAGGACGGGGGGAGGGGGGGGCATGTGTCTACCCCTGCCCTTCTCCCCCCTCCTCCCCTGATTCTTCCCCCACTTTGGATCCCTGGGAGGGAAGGGAGCCTACGAGGCTAAGTCCCCTCTCCAGCTGGGACTCGCACGCCCGCGGCCCGCGTGTGTGACTGCTGCTTGTGCACAATCCCTCCCTCCCCGGGCGAGCACCCTCGGAGACCGGAGGCACATTTTGTCCACACCTGCAGGATGCAGTGTGGATAGACGAGGGATCTTAAAAAAAAAAAAAAATGCACGTTTGGCGTTGCCAGCCTTCCTGTGGGAACCATCCTACTCCTCACAGGATGGATTGGGCCTGTCCCTGCCCCCACCTGATGGGAGCAGTAAACTGTAACAAGAGAATCTGGCTCAACAAGTTTCCGATTCAAATGTTATCTTGTGGACAAAGAACTCTTTGAATATGGTTTCTGTGTTTGGCTTCTTGGGATGAGGTAGAAAGTTAGGTTTTCACTGTTGCTGGAATAGGCTCTGCTCTGCAGTGTCTGGCTGCCGCTGGTGGAGAGGGCAGTGTGGGCTGGATGGGGACAAGGGGACCCTGCGGGAGGGCTGTGGCCAGGCCTTTGCCTGCTAATGAGCACCTGGATTTCGGTAATATTTCCCACTAGGAAGCTGCCCAGGATCAGGCCGGGGGTCCCCTGGGGTCACCACGTCATCAGTAAGCAGAGGGCCCCTTTCTCCAAGAGCCCCTAATCCAAACATGCTTGGGGCAGGTGATTGATAGAAAGCTCCATTTAAAAAGGTTTCCAAATCCAAACAGAATGTGTCTGGTTACTGACAAAATTAAATTACCCTCCGTGCGGGAGGAACTTCTTCCAGTGAAAACAAACTCATAGTTAACAGATAAAATACAAACTCGGGCATAAATTCTTAGAGGCTTTTAACAGCAAGCAAGTGTGATTGTTAATTTTATGGGCTGATTTTATTTTAGATTTGTCCCATTTTGATATACT
Source organism: Nyctereutes procyonoides (assembly GCF_905146905.1). NCBI lineage: Eukaryota > Metazoa > Chordata > Mammalia > Carnivora > Canidae > Nyctereutes > Nyctereutes procyonoides. Next base: position 11,043,809 of record NW_026575132.1, read on the forward strand.
TCATAAAGGAGAAGGTACAAGAGCTGGTTTTTTGGGGGGGTTTTGTTTGTTTTTGTTTTGGGTAATATTTGAAGGGTCAAAAGTCCAATAGACTGGTTGAAAGTACCTAGAGGCTCAGGTTTTACTGAACCTCTTCTCCTGGCTCTTTCAGAAAAAGAGGAGAAAATACCTCTTTTTCTCCCTAAAAACACAACAACTAGCCTGCCCAGGAGAGAAGGAAAAGGCAGACACTTTTCCTGGGCGGTGGCCTGTCCTTCTCAAGGAAAGATTACACCTAACACCCGGCCTTCGTGGACGTTTCTCATCGGTCTTTCGCCTCACTTTTGTTCCTTGTTAAGTTTCTGCTTCCGGCCGCCACAGTTCTGGGCCCTGAGAGGGATCTAGCAGGCTTCAAGGGAACTAATGTTTGCGGACTACATTCCCGTTTACAACATGCTTTCACTCGCCATAACTCAGCTGGATGCCAAGAGAGAGGGAAAAATGTCCTCTGGATTTAAAATGCTTAGTTTGGGAAGGGAGCTCGGATTGCAGAAAAGAAACCTCCAGAGAATGGTACAAGGCCTCGCTTAATCCAGGTCTGACCTGGGAGAGACATATCAAAAGTGCTGCAGCCCAGAGAAGAGAGATCAGTGAGACCCGGGCCCCCAGGTGCGCCCATCCAAAGAGTCTAGAATTTCCAATTCTCTGGGTTTGGTTTGTTAAATGTTTCAGCTGGAAAGATGTCTTCCTCTGAGACTGAAACCTCAACAATAACGCCCCACTCTTTCCTTTGAAGCCAGTTTCGAATCTCTTCCCTGACCCAGAAACTTTATCTCCTACATCCTCTGCAGTCTTCTTGGTTACATCCATGGACATGAAGCCGGCAAGTCCAGCTGGACCCTGCCACAGTTCTGTTCTGAAGAGGGAGATGTCATCAACATGGGTTTATGTTTGGGGGAAATTTGCTTTTATTTTGTTTTTGATTAATGCGCTAAGATGTTACATTAGAGAAGGCGCCCCCATTCGTGGGGCCCACAAAGCTGGTTGGGTTCTCCGGAGAGCAGCTGAGGCAAATGTGAACATGAGCGTTCCCAAGGCTTGGCAGGGCTGCACGTTTCGAGGCGATGGCTCTTCCATCACACTGTCATCGCAGTGGAGGAAACACCCCAAGCAGCCCAGCTGCAGCACTGCTGGCAACAGAGAGCTGACCATGAAGGGAAAAGCACCCAGCCAAGCCTTCCTGTCCTTCACAACCTGCCTGTGATGCCTGTGCTAAGTGACAGGTTCTTCACTGGCCATGAGACCACTGACCCATCGCTGGGCTGAAGCAGTCCTCAGATGCCATGCTGAGCAATCTCAGGAAGACTTCGGTGTGCCCCGTGTTTCCATCACTACCATTTATTACCACTGTTATGAAACCACCCCATCCCTTGATATGCTCCAAGACAGTCCCACCTGGGCCCCCTTTCAACCAGATGGCCATTCATTGGTATGGTGGTGGTTTTAAAATTCAATTCAGGGGCACCTGGGTGGCTCAGTGGTTGAGTGTCTGCCTTGGGCTCAGGTCATGATCCCAGAGTCTCTGGGATGGAGTCCTGTATTGGGCTCCCTGCAGGGAGACTGCTTCTCCCTCTGCCTGTGTCTCGGCCTCCCTCTGTGTGTCTCTCATGAATAAATAAATAAAATTTTTTAAAAATAAAATACAATTCAATTCAGAACAATTGAATGAGCATCAATTATCTCAATTCACTGCACATTTATCGATCATCTACATGCCTGCCAATGGGAATACAATAGTTAGTAAGGCTGGCCTTCAAAGTTTAGCAAAGGAATGTCCAGAACGGTGCTAGTCATTTATTCTCCAATCTTCCTGAAAAATTCCCAGATGCTCTCTCCACATTTATTTGGCTTCTCCTACAAAGGTAAATACCCTCAACAGTTGGCTAGAGTATTAGAAAACAAGAGTACAAACGACTGTTTATAGTTAATAATGCTGCAGAGTTTATTTGAAAGTTACTAAGAGTAAACTTAAAAGTTCTCATCACAAGAAAAAAATTGTAACTCTGCATAGTGACAGATGGTAACTAGGCTAACTGTGGTGATCATTTTGCAAACAATACAAATATCAAATCATTATGTTGTACGCCCGAAACTAACACTATGTCAATTGCACCTCAATAAAAAAAATTTCTTAGAGTGTTTAAAGTCAGACATGGGGTTAGAGTGCCTGGCTGACTCCTTCAGTGGAGGCTGAGACTCTTGATCTCAGGATCATTAGTTTGAGCCCCACTTGGGCATAGAGATTGCTTAATTTTATTTTTTTTATTCTTATTTTTTTAAATATATATTTATTCATTCATGAGCGACAGAGAGAGACAGAGACACAGGCCGAGGGAGAAGCAGGCTCCATGCAGGGAGCCCGATGTGGGACTCGATCCCAGGACTCCAGGATCACGCCCTGGGCTGAAGGGTGTGCTAAACCACTGACCCACTGGAGCTGCCCTTGTGTTTTTAGCTGGGGGAAGTCAGAGAGGGCTACAAGGGAAAATTACAACTTTTCTCCTTTCTTCATCACCCTAGACAAGCAGAAAAAATAACTTTGAGTTCACCCAGGAATCGTGCACTCACACCAGATCAATAGTTTATAGCTGAGCCTACACAGTGGTTAGTACACAAAAATAGAGAAAAACTTATATGTTGACTTGAGTTTAATTATACAGAAAGGATTTTCAGTTTTAAAGATAATCTTTAGGGGTGCTTGGGTGGCTCAGTCGGTTGAGTCCTGATTCCTGATTTCAAGTCAGGTATATCAAGCCCCACATCAGGCTCCACACTTGGAGTCTGCTTAAGATTCTCTCCCTCTCTCCACCCCTTCCCCACTCCCTCCCTCTCTAAAAAAAATACATAAGTAAAAACTTTAGTTTTGGCTTATTAGGCCCAAGAAGATAAATGAGACAGTTACCCCACATGCATGAAACAATTTCTTTCAATCAACACAATAACCATAAAGTGGTTTTATGACATCCATTTTAGATTTGGTATTGAGACCAATTCACAATTTGGGTAGAGTTTTTCTATTTTTATTGCCACTACATTCATATGTATATTTTTCACCATTTAAATCAGAGGGAGAAGTTTCATCTAGGATTATTTTCACTCATTAATTTTAATTCATGTGCCTCTGGAGAATGTATCTTTTGTACAATTTTATTTCCAAAAAACCAAAGGAAAACAGAAGATGAGGTGCTATTGGTTAGTTCCTTTAAAAGGTTGTTTGGAGGGGGTCTCTCCTGAGCTGCTTTTTTTTTTTATAAGTCATATTTCAAGTCTTTGATCTTGACAGCCCTGAAATACTACCTTACCATTACATCATAACTATGAAATGGCTTTTGTTGGCTAGTGCAGTGACTTTTCAAAAAGTTTCCACTAAATACACAAATACTACAGTGAAAGGATGTCAGATATTCCAAATGATTAGTGATGGTATTAAAATTGCCAGTATTGCCATATATTGTACCCCTAAGAATTTAGAATATTTATGGCAAGGCCTTCATCTAAGTAGTCTGTTGGGGTTTTTTCCTCCTTTTTACTATTTTTTTTCCTTTTTAAAATGATGGATATTTTCTCCTTTGCCTTTTTCACATGCTTTGCTATTTCTAAAAGCCATTTAAACCATTTTTCCAGCTTATATTCATACAAGAGTCAATAGAGCCACTGAACCAAATAATGTCTACTTCCATCTCAAATATTTATTAATTCAATAAATATTTACTGTAGAATCATAACATATCATATGACATAGATTCAACTATGCACATTTGGCCCATTCCCCACTCCCTACCCCCAAAAGAAAGAGAAAGATAACACTTTCAGTAGTGTGGATAATCCAACCACCCATCCACTCAGTAACAGGACCTAGAGTGGACCTGCTGTCAGCTTGGCTGGTTTTACTTCCTTTGTACCTCTCAGAAGTAAGGGTGAATGTAAGGCTAGGGCTTGAAAGTGAAGTGTTTGGGGGTACATCAGGGCCTCTAAATAAGGGCTAGCTGATTCATCTGGTTCCCAGCCAAAAAACAATCAAACCAAAAAGCAGTCTGATCCACTGCTGGAGAAAAACCTGGCTCTATTGGACCCAGCGAGGGCTGTCCCTATATTCCATTTCATAAAACATTAAAGGGGTTTATCAAGGATAATCTTGATTCTAAGGTTTATTTGCTGTACTCCTTGTGGTAGATACAATGCAGGTAAGTAAGGTACACCTGCTGTATACAAAGTTTTGTCCTCAAATTACAGGGGGAAATTCCTAGTTCGCTTAGTGAGTATTTTAGAAGTATAAGAACAAGTTTATTCACACACATGCATATACATACACACATATAACCTGAGAATGAGTCACACTTTTTAGAGTGGGCCAATCTTGACATGTTCTTTCTAACCTAATAGTTTGTTTCACTAATCTTCACTTTCTCTATTAGGAACTGTGAGGATGTCAAATGATATAAATTTAAGAGGTGAGATAATAAGACACTTATTTTTAAATTTCTGTTTTTAGAACTAATTATCAATAGAGTTGGAGATTTAGTGGTTGGTGTGGTGGCTTTTTAGTACAAACTAGTGATTCAAAACCAGAAGTGTAGGGATGCCTGGCTGGCTCAGTTGGTGGAGCATGTGACTCTGGATTGTGAGTTCAAGCCACGTGCTGGGTGTAGAGATTGCTTAAATAAATAAACTTAAATTTTTAAAAAATTAATCTTAAAAATAGAAGTGTAAACAGTTTTATTTATTTACTGATCACTGAGACACATTAGCCAATGGGAAGGCTTTTATCAATAATATATATAATATGTATATTGTGTATACTCATGCGCCATAACATCAATCATTAGATGATACATACACGCTAGCTCCAGTGAATTGCCTCCTTGCCTGCAAACAGTCTCAGTTGTACCAGATCTGAAATGCATCATGCCAAATATTTCCTCCTAATTGTTTTAACGAAGGATCTTTTCAAGAAAAGTTAATCCACCTATTTCTAATTCAGTTACAGCTTATTCCCTTAAGATGTTACCTTGCCTGAGCTAGCTCTATTTAAAAAAAAAAATCTTTTTACTGTCTTTTTTAAGGTTTCTTTGCAAACAGGTGGTTCTTCAAACGGCTGGGGGCCTCCCCAGCCCTCAACTCATGTTTGATTCAAGCTCAGAATGAGCCTTGTTTAATCAATTGGACTCCCCAAGAGGTTGGAAAACATACCACCCCATGATGGAGAGGAGAGACCGCGAAGCAAGCATTGAATTTTCTCACAACTCAAATCTAATCTTTTCCTCTCTCCTAAGATCAAATGGAAATGGCAAAGGTTACATGCAATACCTCATTCCAGCTGACCTTTTCAGTAAAAGAGAAACAAGAGTGTAAGACAGAGAATGTGACTTTTAGACAGAGGGCCATCTTGTCTGGGGACAGGATCATTGTGAGGATTACATCCGCAGATCTTGGTAGCTTTATTTTAGAATTAGAAAGGGTGGCAGGAAAAGCAAAGAACATCCTCATTAAAGCTGATTTACTGGAGAGGCTCAAAATCCTCCTTTCCTCTTTGGTATCACCCAAGTTACTCATGCCAATTTGTGAAGCTGCACATCATTATTTTAATTGTCTGCAGCCCTTGGGTGAGTTTTAATAATCTCACTAGGCTGGCTACAAGCAGGACTCTGGACACTACAGTTTTCACAGAGATACTAGGTGGTCACCAAGTCAGGTGAAACTAAAGGACTATATTCATTGACAAGCTTTGGAACAAGATTTGGGGTATTTCCCCCCCTAATCTTATAACATAGGAGCTGCCTATCCTCTGATATAACATAAATTGGAATCAGGCTGGGGCAAAGGTTTTTTTTTGATCAACAAAACACTGCACAAAAAATAGTCCTGCATTTCCCTGCTTTCTATAGCTCTCTCTTCTATAAGTTTATCCCTGCCAAAAATATTCCCTCTTCTCAAACCTTCCCCAAAACTTTCCTAAACCACTGAGCCACCCGGGCTGCCCTACCCAAAACTTTCCTAGAGGAAAAAGCCCTAAACAACAGCTCCCATTGCACAGAATGTTAAGTATCAGGCAATGGACTGTCAGTGAGTCAGCTTCAGAAAAAGTATTTAGCCAGAGCGAAGGGAAATCAGCCTGTGCTAGAATCAGCTACACTTATGTCCTTTCTATTGCTATTCATTTCTCCTTATGCACCATCATACGTCTTTTGCCCTGGAGAACCCTCAGGACTGTATCTCAAATAACCCCCTAAGCCCCCAGCTATAGAGCTGATAAACCCCAGATTCTACCCACAGCCTTGGATGCATCCTGCCTGAACTCTGCTCTTTAGTCAAAGATGATTGATGAATGGAAACTTCAAATGTTCTTTGGATGCTCCTGATATTTGAATCACTGTTTAAAGAGGTTGAAAATTAAAAAGTTTGGAAACTTTTTTAAGAAAGGGAAGAAGGTGAGGGCAAAGAGGGGAACTCTCTATCAAAAAAGTAGGTGAATCTACATTATGGCAGGGCAGATCCATACAGTAAGCCATACAGTTGTCTTCCGGAAAGCAAGTGTGCTGTGAGTTACATTTGGATGGCCCCATCAGAGACTATGATGTTGTTGTTGTTTTTTAAAGATTTTATTTATTTTTTCATGAAAGACAGAGAGAGAGAGAGGCAGAGACGCAGGCAGAGGGAGAAACAGGCTCCACGCAGGAAGCCTGACATGGGACTCAATCCCAGGTTTCCAGGATCACACCCGGGGCTGAAGGCGGCCCTAAACTGCTGAGTCACTTGGGCTGCCCTATGATGATTGTTAATACAGCTGCCACACTTCTGTCCTTACGTTTTTATTTCCTTTCTTTCTTTCTTTTTTTTTTTTTTTTAAGATTTATTTATTTAGGGGATCCCTGGGTGGCGCAGCGGTTTAGCGCCTGCCTTTGGCCCAGGGTGCAATCCTGGAGACCCGGGATCGAGTCCCACGTCAGGCTCCCGGTGCATGGAGCCTGCTTCTCCCTCTGCCTATGTCTCTGCGTCTCTCTCTCTCTCTCTCTGTGACTATCATAAATAAATAAAAAAAAAAGATTTATTTATTTATTTGATGGAGAGAGAGAGAACACAAAGAGGGGAAGTAGCAGAGGGAGAGAACCAAGCTTCCTGCTGAGCAGGGAGCCTGATGTGAGGCTCAATACCAGGACCCCGAGATCATGACCTGAGCTGAAGGTGGTTGCTTAACCACTGAGTCACCCAGGTGCCCCTGTATGTTTCTTGTAACATTCTTCAACACTACTTCAGATTGGTGTGATTCTAAATCTCCATGGCTACACAGAGAAAAATGAAGTCCAGCTGAAGTAGAAGTAGAGAGATCTTCTTGTAGTTTTGCCTTTAAGTGAGTACTGAAAAACAAGGAAGTTGAGAAGGTGAGCTGGGCTCTCTGGAGAATCTCTTGGACTGGAAGACAGTTGTGGCCCACTAGGAAGTTCTCCAAAGTAAAGGGCAAGATCTTTAGTGCCTACTGACATTGCCAGAGAAATTGGCATGGAGGAAGTCAGCCCGCAAGGGCCCTATTAATAAAGACCTCAGATTTACTGGCACACACGAGGTAGATGGATGTGACAGGGAAATGGAGAAAATGAGGTGAAGGCAAAGAGGGAAAGTGAAGAAGTGAAGTCACCAGAGTTACATGGATATAACGATCCCATGAAGGACTGCAGAGCAAACATTGAGGGCTGGTTGTTATTGAGATTCAGAAAAGAAAAGAAAAGAAAAGAAAAGAAAAGAAAAGAAAAGAAAAGAAAAGAAAAGAAAAGAAAAGAAAAGAAAAGAAAGAAGAAAAGAAAAGAAAAGAAAAGAAAAGAAAAGAAAAAGAAAAGAAACTTTCTTTAAACAAATCAACAACATATTCCTGCCATGAAGATAGGAAAAGCTGGGATGCCTGAGTGGCTGAGTGGTTGAGCATCTGCCTTCAGCTCAGGGTATGATCCTGGAGTCCCTGGATCAAGTCCCACATTAGGCTCTCTGCATGAAGCCTGCTTCTCCTCCCTCTGCCCACGTCTCTTTCTCTGTGTCTCTCGTGAATAAATCAATAAAATCTTTAAAAAAAAAAAAGAAGATAGGAAAAGTAGTGATGCCCAAAATCATCTCCAAGAGCACCAATCTGTTTGATTTCCCAATATTCTCTCTTCTCTTCCTTACAGTGCAGAGTGACGTTAATTTATTAAGCCTACGTGAACTTGGGCTCCCTGGGTGGCTCAGCGGCAGGCCACCTGCCTTGGGCCCAGGGCGAGATCCTGGAGTCCCGGGATCGAGTCCCACGTTGGGCTCCCTGCATGGAGCCTGCTTCTCCCTCTGCCTGTGTCTCTGCCTCTCTCTCTCTCTCCCTGTGTCTCTCATGAATGAATAAATAAAATCTTTTAAAAAAAAAGCCTACGTGAACTGAGGTTAATTTAATTTTGAGGATTTCTCAACAGGCTTCAGATCATTGGACACTCTAGGTTGTTGTGAAACTACAGCTGGAAGTCCCTGCCATTCTACAAATCTAGGCCCAGAGGTGCAGACTGATCACCTCAGGCAAAACAAGAATAATAAGAGAAGCCTCCTTTCCCAGATACAAATAAATTGAAAAAAAAAAAAGATTTTATTTATTCATTTGAGAGAGAGCGAGAGAGAGCCAGAGAGCACAAGCAGGGGGAGGAGCAGAAGGAGAGGGAGAAGCAGGTGCAATCCCAGGGCTGATCCCAGGCTGGGATCATGACCTGAACCAAAGGCAGATGCCCAACCGACTGAGCCACCTAGGCACACCAAGAAGAAGCAATCTTATTTGATAAATGAATTCAGGGCCTCTGAGATCTGCCCTCCAGCATCCAGCTGTGGCCTAGCACTACCTGCCTCCTCTGTGTGAGTGGAGACAGTAGGATGAAGGCCTGGCTAAGAGCCTTCAAAGGTAAATCAAGCAAATTGGTAAGTTTCCTAAACAAAGAACACACACAGGCACAAGTACTTGACTGAGGACAAAATTCTGTAAATGTTTCCTTCTGAGCAAAGTTCAAGGCACAGGCCAGCCTTTCCCCCAACAGAAAAGGAGAGAGATGATAGAGACAATTACTCCATCAGGACTCACTGGTTTTCTTTGTGAGGTCATGATTTTTCATTATTTGCCAGAAGTAATAATGTACATACTGAGACAGATAAGCCATCTAACACGAACACCACTGAGTTTACAGCTCAATCTCCTGTTAGAAAAGAAGTCTCTGAAATTCTTTGGCTCTGACACAACTCCTTCCTATGCCTCTAGACCAGGCTTTTCAGAGAGCAGCAGGGAATGTTTTCAATCCTCTCCAGCTCAAGGCTACATCTAAAGGGAAGATAGACAGGTTTAGCTTCATCTAGGAAAGCGGTACAGCAGACTCGTTACTGAATATCTGCCTTCTGCGTGTCCTGTGCTGGGTGCGGCCCTGGGGCAAACTAAGGAACAGCACCCAGTTCCTGCCCTTGAGAAGTTCATGGTGTAGTCGGGGAGCCAGGCCGGAGGCTGCACGCATAGTAGCTGCTCCTGAAGGGGCATCATGGTTGCTAGGCAGCTGGTCCAGAATAGCTATTCAAGTTGGGAAGTCAAGTCCTGCTTTTAGCTCTGCCCTTTGACAAGTGAGATAAGTCACTAGTCTCAGGATCCTCTCTGCCTACAGTGTAATGTATATAATTAGGAATTACTTAACATCTCTCCTATAATGAGCTAAGGTTGCATATACCTAGATATATGTTAATGATTCAAATTAAAAGGGAATATAATTCTGTTCCCAGGTCATCTTGAGTAAAATCCAAGCACCTTTTCCCACCAGTCTTACAGGTCATTATTTTATTTCTTTGGTGTCCTCCCAAATGTCATTCACAAATTCAGTAAGTATGTGTAAGAAAATGAGCAAATGACTCAAGAATCATTTGGATTTCTTTCGATCATTTGCTGGATCCTCACATTAACAATGTCTAGCACTTAAACAACTTTGTCTTTCCCTCTGTCGTGGACATCTGCCCCATGATCCATTTCTCCTTTTTCTAGTAATATGGCTTTGGGAACTATACCTTCTTATTAGATATGATAATAGTGGTTCCTTTATACAAACCTAAGGTAGGCGAGAAACATAACAATCTTGAATGTTCTTGAGGATGGTCAGAGCTCAACAGATACTGAAGTATCCTGAAGAGATTATTCCTTAATTCCTGTTGTCTGGATCCCAAGACCTGTCCTGGCTCCCATCCTCTCTGAGCCTATATTTTCTGCTTTCCATTTCATTCTGTGACCTACCTTTATATCCTAAATAAATACCTTTTGTGCTTAAATTAACTAGAGTTGGTTTCTGTTGTGCTTATAACTGAAGTATTCTCTTGTACACACCTTCAGAAAAGGTCCAGGTAATTAAACTGGGACACCAAAATAGAAAAAGAGAATTTTCAGAGCTAAAAGAAGTCTTCAAAATCTAGTCCAACCCTTTTATTTTGCAGACAGTTTGACCAAGAGAAGTTAAGTGACGTGATCAAAATCCTAACATTGGTTGATGAGACTCAAGCCCAGAACCCAGAAGACTTGGCTCCCTGTCTTTTACTTTTTCACCATTTCCTGTCCTCGGGCCACTTCTAAGGTTATTGTATATGGCTATTCTCATTAAGTAGTTACAACACAGGACATAAAGTTCACAAAGCCTAGAATATTTACTATGTAGTCCTTTACAGGAAAAGTTTACCTACAACTGACATACATAATATATATATATGATATATATGTATATATATATACACACATATATATAAATGAATGAATGTGAATATGTTCTAATAAAATTTTATAGACACAGAAATTTGAACTTCCTACCATTTTCACATGTCTCAAAATATTCTTTTGATTTTTTCAATAAAAATGTGAAAACCATCTTAGTCAATGGACTGTACAAAAACAGGCAGTAGGCCAGATTTGACCTACAGACTCTAGTTCACCTGGTTAAGCCAGTGTGAATTAGGGTTCTGCTACTTGCAGTGAAGTACACCTACTTGGTACAATAAAGTCATCATATGTTTATTGATAGTCTGCTGTGCACTATGCATACAATAAAGAATAAGATATAATCCCTTCCCCAAGGATTTAGGGCCTTCCATAATGATAGTCACCATTTATTGAGGATTTGTTACAATGTGCTAACTGCCTAGTGCTTTATTTTTTTTATTTTTTTTTTGTTTTTTTTTTCTGCCTAGTGCTTTAAATGAAGTATCTCATTTAATCTTGATTAACAATGCCACAAGATGGTTTATATTATTATTCCTACTTTAGAAATGAGGAAAGTGAGGCTCAGAAGTACTTGCCCAAGGTCACCTAGCTAGTGGATGGTAGAGCAAGATCTGAAGCCAGGTTGCAGGACTCTGAAGTCTGGGGACCTAACCACTGTGTTAAATGAACACTCCATAGGGTGCCTCCAACATACACTGTGATTCCCATTATCCACCTCTGCCTTCTCTCAGACTTCAGGATTCACCGTGCCCCACACCTGTCCTGCACAGCTTTCCCTGCAAGGCTGCTCAGCTCTCTATCCTAGTCTTTTGACCATCCCAGCCACCAATTCTTAGTAACCACTCCTTCTGAACACCCATACCAGCTGGTGTCTAGATTACTCATTTTAAGCTTATAGAGGGTTTTGATTGTCATTTCACTTTTTCTGTGTTTGTTCTCTCTCTCCTAGTCATAGTATCAGTAATAGGGGGTGGGAACTTCCCTCTGCCTCTTTGAGTAACCTCAGCAACAAGCACACAATAAGCTGAAAGTTGGGAAGAAAGAAAAAAAAAAAAAGCAAATGAATGTGATAAAAGGATAGATAAGGCCACTAAAGAAACCATTAAAAACCAAACATCATCACCTTCTATAAATGAGAAAAAATAAAGACATTAAAAAGTTCAGGGGGTCCCTGGGTGGCTCAGCGGTTGGGCGCCTGCCTTCAGCTGGTGGCATGATTCTGGAGTCCTGGGATGGAGCCTGCTTCTCTCGCTGCCTGTGTCTCTGCCTGTGTGAGAGAGAGTCAGAGACATGGGCAGAGGGAGAAGCAGACTCCATGCGGGAAGCCTGATGTGGGACTCCATCCCAGGACTCCAGGATCACGTCCTGGGCTGAACACAAGCACTAAACCGCTAAACCGCTGAGCCACCCAGGCATCCCTATTTATTTTTTATTTATTCATTTGAAGGAGAGACGGAGAAACAGAGGGAACACAAGCAGGAGGAGAGGCAGAGGGGGAGAGAGAAGAACAGACTCTGAGCTGAGCAGGGAACCGGATGCGGGAATGGATCCCAGGACCTGGAGATCATGACCTGAGCCAAAGGCAGATGCTTAACCATCTGAATGACCTGAGCCAAAGGCAGATGCTTAACCATCTGAGCCACCCAGGAGCCCCAAACCTAATGTTTTATTTTTAAAAGCATGCATAATAGGATCCTGCTACTATAAAATTATTTCTGTCTTATATACGCATAAAATGAAGTCTGGAATATATCTATTAAGTGTTATTTGTTATTTTTGAATGGTAATAGTAACAATAGCTAAGTCTTATTGTGGACTATACTATGTATCAGGCACTATCTTAAGTACTTTATATGCATCTCCATGTTTAATCCTCAGGAGATTCCTAAAGGCTAGGTACTCTCATCACTCCTACTTCACAGGTGAGGCACAGGGTTGCTTCCTAGGGTGACATAAATGGTGATTGGGAGAGCTGAGTCAAGCGCAGAGCTTCAGGCTCCAGTCTGTGCTCTTCCCCATTACCCTCCATTGCTTCTCTACTAGGTAAGTCATTTGTTGTTTTTCTGTACTTTGAATTTGTAATTGATGATTACGGATCGTTAAAAAAAAAAAAAAGTCATTACCAAACGTTAAAAGCTTCCACAGGAAAAACAGGATGAATACTCCCAGGTTTAATGCAGGCCAACTGAGCAGAGCCTAAACCACTTCTCCCCCTCTCCCCCCTCCCCCCCACATCCCTGTCTCCAGACCACTGATCTAGCCTTACCTTGGAGGCAGAAGGGAGCATCCAGAGGATAAACTCCTCAGCAAACCAGCACAGACTTTGGAACAATAGGGGGGGGGGTCTGAAACTTTAATGATAATCACTGCAACGGGGTGGATCAAAATTCAAAACAGCATACCTGTATTTTACTGGCTTTGGGCAGATTAGCTGGAGGAAATAAGCATCCTTAAGGGATCATCTCTAAGAAAGAAGAAAATGTGTAATAAACAAAAGGTCTAAAAAGTCCCAGGTGTACGCAGTCATGCATCCAGGTTACTGCATCTCTGAACCACTTGCTAGACTGACACGGCTTCATTTTCAATGACACAGCTTAGCCGGCCTGGCGCACTCTGCGGTCCACGAGCTATATAATAAGGGTGGTAATGGGGAGCGGCTCCCGGGAGGGCAGAGGAACAGCTGTCGGTGTCACCTGGGAATGGCGCCTACATACAAATCTCATCTCTTTGACAACGATTCTAAAGTCCCCCTGTCACTGTCACTCACCCGCAAAATTAATGACTAAAGGGGAGAAGGAGAGGAAATGCCTAGGCCCTGAAATGGAGAGAAAGACTGAGAGAGGGACAGAGCAAGTTAATAAATAAAACAAGAGCCTGAAGGGAAGAGCTGCTTTGTCAGAATATAAATATTTCCCTTCCCCTTTTATCTTTAATGTAGTGTGAGAAGCTTATTAAAGGGAAATGCATCTCTGTCCCTGGAGCCCTCGCTCAAGCCTTGCGGGGAGCTGCCTGCAGAACGGGCGGCCGACCCCACGCTTATAAACCCTTCCCTGCTGGAAGTGAGCGTGCGGCGCTAAAGGAGGCTAAAGGAGGGTTGAGGGAAGAAAGGGAAGCCATTGTGGCCATTAGGATCCTTATCTTGATGGGCCTGGTGTCATGTTATGCTAATCGCTGGGTGATGCTGAGAGACTGAGGCTGAGGAATGCCTGCCTTGTCTGCTCAAAGGCTTGGCTTGACATTCCAAGGGAAGCTGGCATTGCCAGACTTAGACTCCACTCCATTAGATGGAACAATATCCAAATTCAGACAAAGGGGGAATTTGTCTCCAAGAGTAAGATAGGCTTAGAAGCTGGGGGGGGGGGTAGGTGGAGGGGGCTCTGTAAGTATTCCTCCTCCCAGCTGCCTCTCCAGGAGATCAGGATTTGGGGTCCGTTGAGCTCTGGGGCTGGCACATCCCTTCTGACCATTTAGAGACATCCGGCCATGTGGTTACACGAGGATAAGCCCCCCATTCTTCAGCTGCCATGTTCTAGCCCAAGGCCGGAGTGGGAGTGGGGGGCAGAGACGAGGTGCCTCTGCTTCATTCTTCTCAACTGAGCTTTCCAGAGAAGCTGGCCTCAGTGGCTTTACTGCTTTACCCATCCCACAACATACCCAAGCATCTTTATTTCTACAAAGTAATTGATGGAGAGGACACAAATTTTTTTAATCGGCATTTCTGGCTCTCTTGCCAGGGAATTCATTTATCTCCTTGCACTTAGCAAGGTTTGCTGCTATTTCAAACCCCTCAGGGACCACATAATCACTCCTGCTGCAGAACCTACTTCGTATCCCCATGCAGGCTCCTCCCCGTTACGATGTCTTTTTCGGTCTCATCCTCGCTAATTTTGTGCATCTGATTCTCTTTCCCACTGAACCTCACCTAGGTTGGAATAAAGACTCAGCTAGTGCTCAGTTATTGCTATTCCACTGCGACTACCACTTTCAGGACCAATTATATCTCATGACAATGTCTGCGTTACGAGGAAGTGTATAATTCAGGCACAGTGAGCCATTCTTAGCGGGATCCTAGGGGATTCCTTGCCCACCATTCTAAACATTGCCTAGGAGCTATTTACAATATGCACCTGATTGAACATTCCACCTCCTGCATAAGCCCCATTTCGCCTCCCTGAAGCCCCAGCTGCCCGCTTTGGGGGCCTGGAAACTTGAGAGGGTCCATTTCTAGTGTTCCCACAAATAGTCTGGAGGAGCAGGAGGTGGGGGAGGAGGGTGGCTCACACTTACCTGAGGGGCGGTTGTGTGAAAGAGGGATTAAATTTGTGCTGTGAAGATCAATGAAAGCCTTGGAGAGGCAGATTTCAGTTCAATATAATGAAGGACTTTCTAACAATTAAAGCTATCCAAAAAATGGGAACCCCTTAAAAAGACTCTTCTCTCCCTGGAGTTCAGGCAGAGGGGAGATCCTTCCAGCCAGAACTGTGCAAGGGCTGGACACACACACACCTGCAGTGCCTCTAGTTCTTGAGCCAGACGACCTGGGTTCAAACCTCAGCCTAAAACCTACTAGCTCTATGGTCTTGGGCAAGTTTTTTAGCCTCTCTAAAAAAATGCAGATAAAAACACATTAGTCTTTCTAGGCAATTGTGAGAGGTTTTTCGTTTGGGTTTGTTTTGTGTTTATCAAAAGAATCTGTAGTTTCTGAACAGTAAGATAGTGTTCTAAGCCCTTTTGTGCTCAAAGCTCTTCCTGATTTATAGACATGATAAAGAGAGGCCACCATTTACCAGCAACTACAACATAAAACAGAATTTTGTAATTGCTATTTTACATACATACATAAACACAAATGTTAGTGTTGAAGCTTTTAGAAATTGTGATGAGGAAAATTCTCTTAAACCAACAAGTTGAACTGTATAGGGTAAAGAAAGGTAGGAAACAATAATTCATTTATTCAGCAGGTATTTATTATGCACCCAGCTAGTGCAAAGCTTCTTGGGAAATGCCAGGATGGCTTAAAAAACAACTACTGCCTGCTGGGGGCTGGCCAGGTAGCAAATAATTGTTTCTGACCCCTCCACTTACAAAAATGGACAGAGTTCCACAGGCTCTGAAAATTTTAAGTGCTCTGTAGGACATTTTGCATTGGTTTGTATCCACATGAAATGGTCAGGGCAATAATATAAAATAATAATATAAACACAGTAGGAAATGGATCACCTAATTTTCTCCCTATTTTCCGTTAGAAGTTCAGTATTTCTGAAGACTGATGAACTCTATGTGCATTTTGCCTAGGAATGAAAAATAACTTTTTATTTCATTTGTACTTAGCACAGTTCTTGGTTCTGAAAGCCCGATGCCTAAAAAGGACATTGGTAGGAATAAACATGAGATGCCCAAAATATCTCTTTCCTATGGGTTGTAGACATCCAGATTTGGAAAAGAAAGTTTTCCCTTCAGTAGCTCCTGTAGTCTGTAGCAACTGTCAAATATCCATTTCTCGTGCTTATTATTTTTAAAAAGATTTTATTTATTTATTTGAAAAAGAGAGCATGCTCACAAGAGGCAGGGGAGGAGCAGAGGGAGAGACTCTCAAGCTGACTACGCTGAGCAAGGACCCTGATCAGAGCTCAATCCCACGACCCTAGCCATAACCAAGAGTCAGACACTTAACCAGCTGAGCCTCCCAGGCGCCCCTCCAGCTTATTAATACATTGGAAATATGCAGACAGAAACATGACTTTCCCTGGCCCTGCCATTTCTACAATATTTTCATTCTCAACTTAGCATAGTTGGACGCTGGTAGCTTTCTGAGAAACCAGAAGTTTCAGCACCCATGTCTGCCTAGACCAAATTGTCTTTTTAAAGCACAAAGAACAGTAATAATTACACTTTATTAAGCATTTACAACATTCTAGGTACTAAGTTCATTGTACTATCTCATTTGTACTTCACAATCCTATGAGGTGGGTGCTGGTATTATTACCATTTTACAGATGAGAAAACTGTGGCCCAGAAAAGGAACTTGTCTGAAGCCACCTAACAAGGATTCAAATCCATAAAACCTGTGCTCTCAACCATTGCTATCAGACTGCATCTCCAAAGAAAGGGGAGAGGAGTTCCCACTATAAAAACAAGAGCTTTCCAAACAGTTAATGGAAAAATGACTTTATCACTCCCCACAGACTGAGTAAGGTGAGATGGCTACCTGGGGACACCCACTATCCCATGGAGGTCTGTACCGGCCTTGGGATGTTCTCCTTGACAGCTGGCTATAGCAGAGGAGGGAGATAGAAACTCATAGAGCCTTCCATAGAAAGCACAAGATCACCCCGTCTGTTTGCTCTCGGAGGACTTTCTCCAGACCAGACATACTTAGGTGTTTAGGAGGCTCACGCTCTTAGTGGTAGACTCAACTTCCCTCTTCTTCTTTCCTTCCCACAAGCTTTTGTTTTCTCCAGAGTGAGAACTGGGTTCCAAAGGCCTGTTCTTTTATTCATTATCTGTGTAATTTTGAACCTGTCTATACCTTGGTTTTCCATCTGCAAAAATGGGTCCAATAAATAGTAGCTACTCAAAGGGCTGTTGTGAGAATAAAGATTCAGGGAGATGGTGCGGGTCAAGTTCTTAGCACAGTGCCTGGCCACGGCAAGCACTCAATAAATGCGAACTGTTAACAAAAATAGCAATGATACAACTAATACCAGATGTTGGAGTCAGACAGCTGGATTTCTCTTCACTGTTCAACTGGAATTTAAGTCAGGATATCATCAGTCCTGGGTGCTAAGACACAGCAAGACCAATATGGTCCTCAGAACCAAAGCCTTAAGGTAGTGGGTAATCTCTGAGCTCCAAGGACCAGCTTTATAAATTTAAGGCTAGGGGAAGAGGAGGAGTGAAGTTTCACAGGTAAACCAAAGCCCCTTTTGCTAGGGTGAGAAGTCTGTCGCCTATTTTGTTTATCCCTTCTCTAAATGTTTCCTCTCCCGCCTCCTGGGATGTCTTCAAAACTGCTCCGTTTTGGTAGCAGCTCTTTACAAGTCTGCTGGAGGCCACAGGAACAGGCCGACAGCCCTTTCCCCAGCTCAAACAGCCAGCAGGAGCAGCCCCAGGGCCCTCCCCCTGCCGAGGTTCCTGCAACCCCCCTTTCAGTGGTTTCCTGACCAGGCACAGCTGAGGAGGGAGGGTCAGCTCTGGTTGTGGCTCCAGAGCAGGGCAGCAGCACTCACCTGCTTCCCGTAGATCGCCCGGGCCCAGCCAACCCGAGGCACCTCGCCTCGCAGGTCCCTCTCATTTTTCACTCCAGAGCTCACACAAGCCCGTTTCCAGAGTGAGGTGAGCAGGAAGCAGAGATAAATAAATAAATTGATAAATAACGTGGGCCCATTCTGTGCAAAGCTCTTGGATAAAGTTCACCTCTAGGTACCAAAAATGTGGATCCTCATTCCAGTTCTTTCTGTGAACTCTTGGACAATTCAATCCACCATCTTGGGCTTCGGTACTCTCATCTGAAAAATGAAGGAAAAGAATTACCTCTGATGTACCTTTCTGAAAAATCCCCCAAACCATTCTTCAACTCGGCCCCTCCTTTTTCATGACAGGATGGGCTGGCTCCCAGCTCAGGGCCCAAGTCCCATTATAAGTTTGAGACACACTCAAGGTCACCACACAAAGCCAGATTCGTTTGTTCAACAAGACTATAGAAGTTCCATAACAGCAGGGACACAGTATACTACCAGCACCCTGCCCAGCGCCTGCCACATGGTAATCTCTAAAGACATTTAAATAAATAAATAAATAAATAAACAAATAAACAAACAAATAAATAAATAATAAATGCCATGTGGTTTTATTTCATCCTTTTCAACCTAAAATGTACCTTATTCATTCGTGCACTCAGCCACTTACGGAGACCCACCGTGCCTAGCATGCATCTCACTGCAGTGTAACTCCTGGGGATTTGAATAAACTTCTGTGACTACTTATAAACAACACAACGACTAAGGAGGCAGAACTAAAAGCAAGGAGAAATTCGTCGATATATTAATGAGTTAGCTAAGAAAGGACTTCTCTGTTCCCATCCCAGAGACTTCTGATAGCCAGCATTCTAATAACAGTTGCTTTAACCAGCTTCACACTTTGAAAGCCAAAATTAACACCGTACAACGAAAGGCCCCAAATAAATTCAGAAGGTAAGACCTGAGCTAAGGAGGGCCTTCTGTTTCCTAGCGAAGAAGAAACACCTAAGGCCCTCTCTAGTCTCAAGCCAGCTCCCCTGCCCTCTCCTAACCACCTCATCATCCCGCCACCTCCCTTGGGGACCCCGCCAGGTGGCTCGGGCCCAGCCGAGCCTCCTCCCTCAGGTGAAGCCATTCTCAAATTAAATCACAAAGAGGGAGCAGCCAGTCTGCAATGATCTGTGTTTATTTAGTAAATGGGTTGATTGCCCTCATTTGTGGAGATTAAGAGTTAATTTCCCAACGCAAAGAGAACAGATTTCTCGAAGGGCAGCCCCAGATAATTAAGAGGGAAAAAAAACACAAAAATTCAAATACCCACCCCCCCAAATCCCGCCCCTTCCCACCCACTTTTGGCCTCTCCTTGGCCTCTGCAGCCAGGTAGCCACAGGCCCCCGTTTCACTGAAGTTCTGACTGGGGAGAGGAGGATTTGGTAAACAAAGGCTTAGGAATTCTTTAGACTCCTTTTACACTGACATCTGGCAAATTCTCTGGCAAATTTGAGATCACAAAACAAGTTTCTCTACCCCACCCCGCCCCCACCCCCTCCCTGGCTTTGAAAGGCAAATGTTTTGAGGTTTGTGTCCGGTCCCCTCACAAAGTTTTTAATCAAGTGGAGTCAAACCACTTTGTCTACACCTTAATTGAAGAGCCTGGCTCTAGAGGTTAAAGTACTGTTTTACAATAACGAGGAGGAGGCAGGAGAGGGAGACGGGACTAAGTGGAAATGTGAAAGGGAAGAAAAGCCATGGGCAAGTGGCCCTTAAGGGCACACTCAGTGTACAGCACGCCTGGCCTTCTTCCCGGCACCCATTGGACACAGTGCACAGATAGCAAGCCATGAGCCTCCACTGGGCCAGTCCCCGGGAACTGGGGTGAGACTGGCTCAGCTTTGCTGGGTAACTTCCACATAACACATGAAAACGCCCCTACTGTGGGAAATCTCAATCCAGGTGAGGAACCCCCAAATAGAACCAGCCATAAGACCTCAGAGCGGGCCCAGCTTCCTCACTTCACTGATGAAGAAACGGGCCCAGAGAGGTAAACCAACTTGCCTGAGGCCAAGGGGCTCGTGCCAGGACCAAGATCCTCAGAATTCTTCTCATTTCCCTGGCTGTACCTGGGCCCTTTCCTCTGCTGGATCCTGAATAGAGATATGTACTACATCCATCTCAAGACAAACTTTCATACACTTCGAAAGACAGTTGAATGACTTCATAGATAATTCCTACATTCCAAAGACTTTACAATCAATCACTCAATTAGAGCAACTCCGTGTCAACTACAGTCCTAGGAGGTATCCATTCAAGTTCTTTTTTTTTTTGTTTTTAAGATTTTTATTTATTTATTCATGAGAGACACAGGGAGAGAGGAAAAGACATAGGCAGGAGAAGCAGGTTCCTTGCAGAGAGCCCGATGGCAGGACTCGATCCCAGGACCCTGGGATCATGAGGCAGGTGCTCAACCACTGAGCTACCCAGGTGTCCCCTTTTAAATTCTTTATCCAGAAAAAAATAATAAATTCTTTATCCAGGCCATTGAACAAGATGACAGTGGCTGCAACACTGTCATTAGCCAACCCTGAATGGATAGATCCCTGGAATGGGCTGGTGGTGGTCCTTGGAGGTCAGCCTTCTGCTGCTGTGGGCCCATCCCCCAGGATGAAGTCAGAAGAGTTTTCATCCTTTCCCAGGCACCAGACACGAGAGTTAGTGAGATTCTCTCCAGTTATTAGGAATAAACAAGCAGTCAGGTGGCTTCGCTAATGGTGATGGTAGGCTTCTAAGCAAGGAGCTAGGAAACGGCTCCTGTAACCTAGTCTCCTTGTCTTCTCCTTTGGAAATGGGTTCTTTCTCCTCTTCCTTCCTTTCTGCCATAGTCTTCCACCAGGAGGACACTGCTTTCCTGCCTTTCTGTCTCCTGCTCCTGTTGCTACCATCTAACGGCTCTCTCCATGCACTTCACTACCTCGTGGCTTTTGTTTCCTCCAAGGTTCTATTGCTTTCTATTTTCTGCTTGTTCCTTTCTCAATGAGTGTTTCTCAGCTTCTGCCACTATATGCTACACTTAGACTCCCCAGATGAAAGGATCTGATTGGGTACCACTCTGTACCCAATCAGCACACCAGTTGGACGAGGTCTCATGCCAGACAACCTCATGGTTGGGTCGGATGCTTGCCTATTCCTGGCTCAATCATCTGAGGTGAGGGTTCACATGGTACAAGGTACAAGGATGGCAATGTCAGTCTGAGGAAATGCTGTGGATAAACTGTGGGGTAGCAGTTGCTACATTTTAGAATTGCCACCATGAACTTCTTAACTTCTTGAGGCTCATGAATAAAGTCCCAGGCCCAACATCACATCATCCAACCACTTCTGTCTCTCTCTTATATCTCTCACACACACCTCACATACCCCATCTTCCCTTATGCTTCTCATTATTTCATCCTTCAGTTCAAAACACAATCAGGTAAAGTGAGAACTTTACAACAGACCAGAGATTTTCTATAAGGAAGGCATCAGTGGCAAAGTACACTGCTTTGGAATACAAGTCTGGGTCAGTGGTTCTCAAACCTGCCTAATCTAAAAAAAAAAAAAAAAAAAAAAAAAATCACTTAGTGAGCTTTTAAAACTTAAACCCCCAAATCATGATTTGGAGGTCATGACTATTGTGAGTCTTGTTTCTGCAGCTTCTCCTCCTTCTGCTCTGCTGACTTGGCCTGCCAAGATGCTCTGATGGGAAGGGCCTGACACACCGACCATAGTAAACAGAAACAGTGCCCCCACATCTCCTAATCTAGTTCCCTACTGGCTCTATTTTCAGCAATGGAAATTAAACTGTCCCTTGAAAAATCAGAAAAAAAAAAGTAAACATTACCAAGTGGTTTTGAAAACTGTAGAGGTATAATACTCAGCGGGGATCATAACCAATCTGGGCTTGATATCTCAAGTCCAGAAATTCTGGGGCTCCTCTAATTTTTGGAAGGGCTTTAAAAAATATATTTTATTTATTTATTCACGAGACACACACACACACACACACACACAGAGGCAGAGACACAGGCAGAGGGAGAAGCAGGCTCCATGCAGGGAGCCCGATGTGGGACTTGATCCCTGATCTCTAGGATCACGCCCTGGGCCAAAGGCGGCACTAAACCGCTGAGCCACCCAGGCTGCCCTGGAAGGGCTTTTGCTAAGACATATAAAAGGACAAAAATTAGTGATGTTTACCAAGAAGACATCAAGTAGCAGTTCAGTGCAAAGCGAAAAATGTTATATAAATCTAGGTTTTAGTCCAGACTTTGCTACTATAAAAAGGAACTGGTACCTAGAAACTTGAAGAATTGTTACAAAATTAGAAATATTGTACCTAAAGCACCTGGTACTTTACAAATGACAATCATTCTACTAAAAATACAACGATTTTAATGCTCAAAATAACCTGAAGAGAGTAAGTTCTATAAACCCAGTGGTGTGCTAAAGCCAGCTCTGCAGGGCTTGTGAGAGCTGATTACCTGCATCTTTTCCAAAATCCAAGTTTAGTAACATAACGTTGGCTTGAAATAAGCCACAGTAGCAGTATTTACACCATGGAAATTGGCAAATGTACAGATCAGAGCTTTTTTCTTAGAGAGCTGGTCATTAAACATTTACCAGCATACTGCTGAAAAAAAAAAAATCACGACTTTAGCAAAGAGCCAGAGCCCCAAATTATGCACTGAACTTGGTCTTTTGTTTCTATGATTTGCATCCATATAACCAAACTAGGATTCTGTCTTCAGGAATTTTTGCCCACAGATCACAAAGCACTGCATAAATACTTCACTAATTCTCCCAGCACACAAGGGAGCAAGAGAGGTTAAGTGACTTGCAGAGGAAATCAATGTTGGAAAGCACAACTTCACCAGTCTGTGCTACCCACCTCTGCCAGCCTTCCTACCCGTCAGTACTGGGCAGACTGGCATTAAACACGTAGGTATCAGTTACTAACAGTGCTTCATCTCATAACCCAAATAGCCAAAGTCTTGTTCTAGAGACGATGATCCAAATGTTCTGTCCTTGACTACAGATTTGACTCCCCAGAATGGTCCACCCTTTCCACATGGAGTTTTCTCCTCAGGATTGCTGATGGTCGTTCATTAATCAACTTCCTCCACATTCTTTCTTCCTCAAGTCCAATGGCATGTATTTGAAAAAATGGCTGGCCACATTTAGGTTTCTGTTGGAACAGATGCAAATGGCATCATAACCAATCAACATGCATTTTTTTAATAATTTTTTTAAAAAATTTATGATAGGCACACAGTGAGAGAGAGAGAGGCAGAGACACAGGCAGAGGGAGAAGCAGGCTACATGCACCGGGAGCCCGATGTGGGACTCGATCCCGGGTCTCCAGGATCGCGCCCTGGGCCAAAGGCAGGCGCCAAACCGCTGCGCCACCCAGGGATCCCAACATGCATTTTTTAAAAAGATTTTATTTATTCATGAGAGACACAGAGAGAGAGAGGCAGAGACACAGGCAGAAGGAGAAGCAGGCTCCATGCAGGGAGCCCAATGTGGGACTAGATCCCGGGGGGTCTCCAGGATCAGGCCCTGGGCCGAAGGTGGCGCTAAACCGCTGAGCCACCCGGGGTGCCCTCAACATGCGTTTTTATTTGTGACCTTCTCTGGACTCCCCAAGGGCAGGGACCCAAGAATTGTTTCTCTCTGTGACCTCATCTCCATAATAGTTTAGGAATAAATGAATAACCCTTATGATAAACTGTCTCTAAAATGGATCCTAATGATCCTCACCCTCCAAAGGGTTTTCATTCCCTAGAGTAATCCCTGCTACTCCTTGAGTGTGGTAGACCTAGTGAATTGCTTCTAATGAATAGAATATGGCAAAAATGACCAGATGTCACTTCTAAGATTACACGAAGACTGTGACTTGATTGCCGTCTTCTGTGTTTTCTGTCTCTCTTTCTCAGCATTTGCTCTTAGGGAGTAAGGTGCCACGTTATAAGTGGCCTTAGGAGAGGCCCACAAGGCAAGGAACTGACGTCTTTGGCCAACAGCTAGTGAGAACCTGAGGCCTGCCAACAGCCATGTGATGACCTTGAAAACAGATACTGTGAGACCTGCCAATAGCCACATGAGTGAGTTTGGAAGTGGATCCTCCTCCACTCAAACTCTGAGATAACTGCAGCCCCAACCAATACCCTGGTAACGGTTTGCTGAGCAACCCCAAGCCAGGGGATGTAGCTAAGCCCATCCTGATTCCCAACGTACAGAAACTGTGAAATATTAAACGTCTGTTGTTTTAATCTGCTAAATTTGGGGGGTAATTTGTTATACAACATAGATAACTAATGTGACCCTCAAGCATCAAGAGAAATGATCAAACAGATTGAACGATATAAATCACCTCTACTGGGTGGGGCCTAGCACACCTATCAGGACTTCAGCATGGCTGCCCTCTTATTCAATCTAAACATCTCTAACTTTCATTACAGTTGGAAGTCTGCTTAGGGATAACAATGTTCCCATTCTGGGAATGATCCAACACCCCAAACTAAAATGAAAGGAACTCAATGGCAACTTGGCAACTTGAAATTCCAAGTCCTTAATGTTATAAAGTCAAAAATTGTCTGGTAAAAGGCCAAAAAGGAAGTATATGTTAAAAGCTGCCCTTTCTGGTCTCACATGAGTAATTCTTGCAGCTGGAGTTTCACTACAACCACAGGGTTGTGGTACCACGAAGGTGGCCATTTTCAAATCTGGCCTGACATCAGAATGTAATTCAACTAGATAAACCTGGGACTTGGCCAAAATAAGTAGCATTTACATAACTGGAGCCAATGAATACCATCACTTTTCTATGAGACCATATGACTATGATGTGAAGAAATAAAAGCCTTTGTTGTTTTAAAGGGCAGGGACAATTGGAAGTTTTGCAGCAGACAGTTACAAAATTTTCCACCCTTAGCTCTCCAAAGAAGATACCAGTTAGTGGCTTTGGGAGTTGGGTGTGGAAAGAATTGCTTGGAAAAGAAAATTAAATTGATCCTGGACAGAATGTGAACCAACACTACTACATTTATCATAGAGTCTAAAGTAGGCTATTTAGCCCCCTACATTGTGAACTGGCTTTTCTGATCTACATCCCTTTATTACTCAGCTCCTTGAAATCATAGAATTCTGCATCGGGCAAGGCACAGAAGGCTACCACACCCCTCTCACAAACAGCGAATTCTTATTTTTCAGAATAATTTTTTAGTGGGTTTTTAAAAATCACTTTAGAAAACAAAACACTCCAAAAATTAGTCTTTGCTTTTATGCTTTTTGCACTTGTCTGCTCACAGTGCTCTCGGACTCAGGATTCACATCGGTGATCCTTTCCATCTGGGATAGGTTTTCTGCAACTCATGTAGACTGTAGACTTTTTTTTTTTTATTTCATTCATCTCTTGTATTTTCTTAAAGGGTTCTCCTTTTTTCTTTTTAATTATCCCTATTACCTATCATCAGGGAGCTGTCTGGGGCTATAATATGGGGAGTAAAAGCTCATCAACTAAACTGGTTTTAGCTGTATTTGAGACAGAGTATTTTATCCTGTCGGTTTTCATTTTATTTGATGACAGTGCTTGCAATTTCTCCCTCAATAAGCAAAGATGACTTAGATCAGTGGCCTGATGAATAAGCATGAAAATTTGATTTAGAAAAGGAGGATATCCAGAAGCTCACAGAGAGAAAAAAGAATTTCCAACCCCCTACCACACACACTTTAAATGACAAAGCAAAGCAGCAGCATTGTCTTTAAACAACATCTTTCAAGGCAATATCAATGCTCCCCAATGTTAGGTAGTAAGAATAATAATTTAGAAAGAAAAAGAGAAGCCTTTAAATATATATAGGGAAGGAATAAAATATTTTTAAAGTAAATGTCATTAATCCTTTGTATTAACTTGGGGCAGATAACCCAAAAGAAAACAAATAAGATCCTGGGTGTGAGGGGGGAAACTGATGCTTGGGAAGAAAGAAAAAAAGGGGGGGGGATTCCTGTTGAGCAGCGGATGGAGAATGTGAGCTGTCTGACACCCTACCTTGGCCCAAATGATTCCGCTCTCCAGATCCATTAACAAGAGTGGGAAAGGACAAAGAACTGTGAAGTGGTAGGTAAGATGCTCAGTAAACTTCAGTAATAGAAAATAAAGAAAAACAGAGGAAGCCAAAGTCTCCAACAGAAGGGAACCCAATGAATTGTCTTACATTTCAGAACCTGTTTTTTCTTGCTGGAAAAGCAGCTCACCCGAGTCAGCAAAAGCAGCAACTTTTACAAACACGCAACCTGATCAGAAATCTCACAGGGTCCAGCGCCTGGAACTGAGGCTGGCAGAAGGAAAGGCTCAGCCAGGAGTAACGTTTTCTTAAGCATAGTATTGGGTGTGCATGTGTGTGTGCGTGTGTGTGCATGTGCGTGTGTGCACGTGCGCATGTGTGTGTTTGCATGTGTGTATCAGAGACAGTGAGAGACATTTAGCCTTTCTCAAACTGTCACTTTCCTGCATGGGAATTCGCGATACTCCCTGCTTCCCGGAGAGAGGGGAGAACCCCCCCCCCCCGGTGAATTCTGACCTCTGAATTCTGACCTCGCCCGGAGTAACCGGGGAGCTCACGGGAGCGCCCAGTGCCGCGAGCAAGACCGAAGATTTGACCGGGAACAAAAGACCGCTAGCCCGTCAGAAAACGCCACTGGAGCACACGGGTAACCTCTCTTTGTGTTCTGAAAACTCCTTAATTAGCAAGTGCCCTGGTTTCTAACACGCATTAAAACTCCTCTCCGCGCGTCTCAACTACAGGATCAGGTCGCTGCTGCTGCAGCGCAGAGGGGACCCCGGGTGGCCACGCGCCCGAGATCCAGGGAAAGCTCCGCAGTCCAAGACGCGCTTCAAGCCGTCCTGTGTGCCCGGGCGTTCGGTCTCAGGTACTTTAAAATCATCCCTCCCCACGTCCCCCCGCCAACCCCTAGTTTTCCTGGAGCTGCTCTAAAGCCACAGCAGATTGCTAGGCTCCGGGCCGCGCGCGCGGGCGGGGCGGCCTGGGGGCCCCGGGGGCCCCGAGCCCCCTAGGAGGGGTCTGCACTTCCTCCCGCTTAAGTCGGCCCCCTCCTCCCGACTCCAGTCCCTGGGACGCGGGGCCCCTCCTCCCTCCTGCAGCCGGGAGAGGGGGGTGCGAGGGATTGTGGCCTCACGTGGTCTGTTTGGGTCTGGGGAGAAAAGGGCGACCTGGGAGGCGCACCCTTCTCGCTCGGTACCGAAGCCCGCACTTAGGGTCCAGCTGCCCCCGAAGCGCCCTGCCAATCCCAGCGCTGCCGGCCCGGGCAGGGCCACCGTGACTCCGGGTCACGTCCCTCTGCTCTGTTCCCAGCGGCTCCCAGGAAAGCCTCCCTCGCTGCGCCCTCCAGCTCGAGACGAGTGTTTTAGCGGACCCGGAAGAGGAACACATCTTTATAAGCCAATTCCCTTTCTGGTGCGTTTTACCCCCCCACCCCCCACCCCTCGAGCGAATTCACCGTAAAAGTTTTTCTGAACTTTTCCGTCCCGGCCCCCTGCCCCTCCCCTCAGGAATCCGCCCAGAGCGCTGCAGGCTCCGCCCCCCCGGGCCTCCCTCGCCCCGCCCTCCAGACTTCCACCCAATCCGGAGGCCGCCACACGGAAAACAAAGGCTGCCATTGGGCCGCCCTGGAGCCCGAGGGCCCGCCCCCGGCGTGGTTTGTGAATGGGGGGAGGGGAGGGGGCGGGGCGGCCCGGGGCCCCGCGAGCCCGACGCTTCTTCTGGTGAGTTGCGCGACTCCGAGGCGTTACTCTGCGCTCCCTCCCGGCGGGCGGCGGCGGCGGCGGCGGCGGCGGCGGCGGCGGGCGGGCGGGCGGGCGCCGGGACACTCGGGCTGGGGCTTCGCGAGGCTGGAGAGGCCAGGCCCAGGCCGCGGGCAGCGGGCCCTCGCGGCTTCCGACGCAGTGCGACTGGATTTCCAAAAAGAACTCGCTGAGCTCTTGGCTGCAAAGCGCCGATCGGACTCGGAGCGAGGATCGCCCGCTTGGCAGAAACTTGGGGGCCGAGCTCTCGGGGCTGGAGAAGGAGCGGGGGAGTAGGAAAGGCGGCGGCGGCGGCGGCGGCGAGCAGAGCCTCGAGGCGAGGAGGCGGAGCAGCACCGCCTCGGCGGCGGCCTCGGCTCACGGGCGGCGGCGCCGGCTCTCGCCCGCCGGGGGCCGGACTCGGCGTGGGGGGCGCGTGCGCTGCCGTGCGCTGTGGCCCGGCCGACTTTGGGCAAACTTTGAAGGGTAACCCGAGACGCTTGTTGCTCCTCGCCGCGGAGAACGCCGCACCGTTACGTCGCAGCGGGAGAAGGCGGCGGCCCCGGTCCGCGCCCCCGGCCCGGGCCGACGAGTCCGGGGCTCCCGGCTGCCGCCCCGCTGCTGGGCGGAGACGGCGGCGGCGCCCCCGCGGCGCGGGCACCCGGGCTGCAGCGCCCTGAGCTCCGCGCCGCCCACGCCCCGGCCGCGGCGCCGGGAGGACTCTCATGCGCCGGGCGCGGCCGCGCCTCCCCGGATCCAAGCCTCTCGCGGCCGCGTCGTCGCGCTGCTCGGGCTGAGAGCGCCGCCGCACCCGTGGCCGGCGATGCGGGGCCCCGGCGCGGCCGCGGCGCGCTCGCCCCTGGGCCTGTGCACCCTGGCGCTTGCGCTGCTGGGCGCGCTGCCCGCCGGCGCCGGGGCGCAGCCGTACCACGGCGAGAAGGGCATCTCGGTGCCGGACCACGGCTTCTGCCAGCCCATCTCCATCCCGCTGTGCACGGACATTGCCTACAACCAGACCATCCTGCCCAACCTGCTGGGCCACACGAACCAGGAGGACGCGGGCCTCGAGGTGCACCAGTTCTACCCGCTGGTGAAGGTGCAGTGTTCTCCCGAGCTGCGCTTCTTCCTGTGCTCCATGTACGCGCCCGTGTGCACCGTGCTGGACCAGGCCATCCCGCCGTGCCGCTCCCTGTGCGAGCGTGCCCGCCAGGGCTGCGAGGCGCTCATGAACAAGTTCGGCTTTCAGTGGCCCGAGCGGCTGCGCTGTGAGAACTTCCCCGTGCACGGCGCCGGCGAGATCTGCGTGGGCCAGAACACGTCCGACGGCTCGGGGGGCGCGGGCGGCGGCCCCACGGCCTACCCCACTGCGCCCTACATGCCGGACCTGCCCTTCACCGCCCTGCCCCCGGGGGCAGCTGACGGCAGGGGCCGCGCTGCCTTCCCGTTCTCGTGCCCCCGCCAGCTCAAGGTGCCCCCCTACCTGGGCTACCGCTTCCTGGGCGAGCGCGACTGCGGCGCCCCGTGCGAGCCGGGCCGAGCCAACGGCCTGATGTACTTTAAGGAGGAGGAGAGGCGCTTTGCCCGTCTCTGGGTGGGCGTGTGGTCGGTGCTGTGCTGCGCCTCGACGCTCTTCACCGTGCTCACCTACTTGGTGGACATGCGGCGCTTCAGCTACCCCGAGCGGCCCATCATCTTTCTGTCGGGCTGCTACTTCATGGTGGCCGTGGCGCACGTGGCCGGCTTCCTGCTGGAGGACCGCGCCGTGTGCGTGGAGCGCTTCTCAGACGACGGCTACCGCACGGTGGCGCAGGGCACCAAGAAGGAGGGCTGCACTATCCTCTTCATGGTGCTGTACTTCTTCGGCATGGCCAGCTCCATCTGGTGGGTCATCCTGTCGCTCACCTGGTTCCTGGCAGCCGGCATGAAGTGGGGCCATGAGGCCATCGAAGCCAACTCGCAGTACTTCCACCTGGCCGCGTGGGCTGTGCCCGCTGTCAAGACCATCACCATCCTGGCCATGGGCCAGGTGGACGGGGACTTGCTCAGCGGGGTGTGCTACGTGGGCCTGTCCAGCGTGGATGCGCTGCGGGGCTTCGTGCTGGCGCCCCTGTTCGTCTACCTCTTCATTGGCACGTCCTTCCTGCTGGCCGGCTTCGTGTCCCTCTTCCGTATCCGCACCATCATGAAGCACGATGGAACCAAGACCGAGAAGCTGGAGAAGCTCATGGTGCGCATCGGCGTCTTCAGCGTGCTCTACACGGTGCCAGCCACCATCGTCCTGGCCTGCTACTTCTACGAGCAGGCCTTCCGCGAACACTGGGAGCGCACCTGGCTCCTGCAGACGTGCAAGAGCTACGCGGTGCCCTGCCCGCCTGGCCATTTCCCGCCCATGAGCCCCGACTTCACTGTCTTCATGATCAAGTACCTGATGACCATGATCGTGGGCATCACCACCGGCTTCTGGATCTGGTCCGGCAAGACCCTGCAGTCTTGGCGCCGCTTCTACCACAGACTCAGCCACAGCAGCAAGGGGGAGACTGCGGTATGAGCCCCGGCCCCTCCCCCACCCTCCCTTCCCCCATCCCCAAGCAGGGGGAGAGACGTGGGAAGGAGAGAACTGTTGAGGGGGGTGGGGTTCTGGAACCTGCACACCCCCCGCCCCCTTCCAATGAGAAGTGACCTGGAAGAGAGATGATAGTTGTAGATTTGGGGCGAGGAGTGGGTTTGGAAAAGGAGGCCTGGGTGGAAAGACGGTTTGGATGAAAAGACTTATGGCAAAGACTTGGAGAAAGAGGATGATGATGATGATGATGGTGATGATGGTAAGGCTGATGTTAATAATCACGCCAGGTGCGGGGCCAACCTGGGCCTATCGAGATTGAGCCCAGCAGAGATGGCTCTGAGTTCTTCCTGGCCCCGGGGCTGAACTGAGACTGAGCGATTCCCCTGCTGCAAGACAAGTGGCCTGTCCTCACTCCTGTGAGGCCCGGGTGAAAGGTACAGCTCTGTCTGCGGCGGCGGCTTTGTTGGGAAAAGGGAGGACTCCCTGCGGTGTCCTTGTCAAGCGGTGGTCAAACCATAATCTCTTTTCACTGGGGCCAAACTGGAGCCCAGATGGGTTAATTTCCAGGGTCAGACATTACAGTCTCTCCTCCCCTGGCCCCTCCCGCCTGTTTTTCCTCTCCTACTCCTTTCAAGTCTTGTAAAATAAGCATTTGGAGGTCTTGGGAGGCCCGCCTCCTAGAATCCTAATGTGAGGATGCGAAAGAAATGAAGATAAACATTTAGAGATGAGGCAAAGGAGATGAGTAGTAGGTATTTCTGCTTTTTTATTTTCTGAGGAAGGCAGAAGGAAGAAGGTATTTTATTTGGTTTAATACCCTGAAAAGAAGTGATGACTTGTTGCTTTTCAAAACAGGAGTGCATTTTCCCCCTTGTCTTTGTTGTAAGAGACAAAAGAGGAAACAAGTGTCTCCTGTAGAAAGGCATAACTGTGAAGACAGCAACTTTTATAGGCAAAGTAGCACAAGTCAGAGGTTTCCCTTTGGATGTTAATTTGGCTGAGATAAACATTCCTTTTTAAGGAAAAGTAAACGGCACCATGCTTCCATACCCCAGTCAGAGGTTCTGACTTGGCTAAAGGAAATGCAGGGGGTTTTGTTGTATTTGTTTTAAATAAATTTAACTCAGAACACACAATCCTATCTGCAGGCTCTGTTCAGATGTTCAGGGAAATCTCTCCCTTTATTATTATTTTTTTCTTCCTATAAACCTGCCTTTAGGTTTTCTATTTTCTTCTGATTTGAATCCTTCAAGATAAAAGGAAAAGCATAATGCCCTCAGCCTCCATAATAAAGAAGTTAAAATTTTTAAAAAGTAAAGAACCATTTTGTCCTGTTTTCTTAGTTCCATAAATCCGTTTATAAAACATCATGTGTATGCTGACCCTGTCTTTGTGTGGCTGGGTGGGGAGGTGACCTGCAGAAACGGCAGTGAATGAAGGGGACAGTTCAAACCATGGGTCCCATTTTTAAGGAAAGTCATTAAAAGAAGGTAAACTTCAAAGTAATTCTGGAGTTCTTTGAAATGTGCTGCATGACTTAAATTTATTAATCTTAAATCATGTACTTTTTTTTTCTATAATAGAACTGATTCTTTTGCATAATGCTCTAAAGCTGAGCAGAGAATCATGGGAGGTAACCTTTATTCCACCTTTGACACCACCCTTCAATCTTGCAACACTATTATATTTCTCAAAACAATTTTTAAATGCTGTTTTAAACAGTTTTTAAACCATAGAGGGTACTGTCAGGAGTACACGTTACTTTATATATGTAATGTTCAGTTGAGTGGAGCTGCTTTTTATATTAAAGTTAACATCGACCTTGTATTTCTTAAACCTCCAAAATGAGTCTCATTTGTCAGATTTGAAATGTCCACTACACAGTTTTTGGCATCTTTTGTGTTGTATCTCTTGCATGTGAAATTTGTAAAATAGAGACAAGTGCAGTATGTATATTTTGTAAATCTCCCATTTTTGTAAGAAAAATATATATTGTATTTATACATTTTTACTTTGGGTTTTTGTTTTGCTTTAAAAGTCCACAAGGAAGCCCCACTTTATCACATGTACAGATCACAAAATAAATTTTTTTAATACAAAGTGAATGTTTATTTAGTTTATAATTCCTATATATCTTTAAGCCAAAGAACAGAACTCTGTGTTATGAAAAGGTATAGAGGGATACCATTGGCTCTGTCCCTCATGTAGATGTTCTATATTTGAAGTCTTTTCCTTGCCCTTTAAAATACAGTGTAATGAATGCCTTATCTGTCCTTTAATTTTTTCTTTTTCTGTTGCTGCTTCCTGCCTACCACCACACTACCATTCCACACATCCCTAAGCCTTTTAGTATCCTGCTTTGGATAACTTATGGAAGGTATAGAATAGGCCATCTCGTTAAGAGAAGTGCTTATCCGATCCATGTTTTTACCACTCTTCAAAGATGCAGACCATATTTGAAAGAGGACTGGAAGATATTTTCGGTCTGCTTTTCTGGTGATGTTTTCCGTGGGAAGAATTCAGTGAGTATATTTTGTTTGTCTGTGTATGTTTCTTTTTTAAATTGTTTTTGTATTCCAATGCACCTTACCTAATTTGTTAATTCTTAAATCCTTTCGGGTCTTGTGGCTGGAAAGTCAGTAGAGGGTTCCAGTTAATAGCAAAGGCCTTTGGGATGGAGCCTTCTCAGCTGTAGGCTTCACTCTACCTTCTAGGTCAACTGAACCAGAGGTCAAGTGATTCCCCGAGGTGGCAGTGACTCAGCAGCTCCGGCAGGAATAGACTCCGGCCTGACCCCAGGATGGCCTCAAGCCACTGAAGCTATTCTTTTCTCTTTTCGGAGAGGCTAACTTTGGAATCAGATTAGACTGAGAAGCCTTCCTATCCAGCCACTTTGATATTAAACAGTCCCTCAGGGAAATGATAAAGGCATTCTAAATACTTCCAATTCCAAGCCTCACTCGCTTGCCTTTTTTTTTTTTTTTTCTTCTTCCCTACTCGTTTCTCTGCTTTAATTCAGGTGCCTATTTCCTGGCTTTTCCTAACAGTTGCTTCATTCTTGGGCAGCCATCAAGACCCAGCAGCAGACTGGACGCTGCTGTTTCTCCTTCCCTGCTTCAGCTCTAAGCTTCTGTACTTCTAAAGCTCAACAGAAACAGTTCTGTTTTTGTTTTAATTAACAGGCTTGCTCACATGGCTGGTGTGTTTTACAAACACACAGAAGGAAAACCAGTGACAGTCCTCACCAGGAGGAGGAAGCCACGCCGCTGCACTCTGTGCAGAGCATCTTTTAAGATCCTCCTGGGTTTTGAACATCACAATGGCTGTGAGGTCATCTTAACCTGTGAAGATTTTGGCATCAAGGAAGGAAAAAAATAGCGACTTAAAGGCTCTTTAGGTTTATCCAGTTTTTGCTCATAAAGTGACACCTTTTAGGTTAAAGCATGCCTCTTTTAACACCACACTAATACCTCCTGTTAAGAATGTTTGCTTTTAGAGTAGGTCGAAGGCTCCCGATGGGGTTTTTTGCTCACAAATTAACTGCTAAAGGCACTTAGACCTTTGTGTGGGGAGAGCTGTGTGACTGCTCCTATAAATGTGTCCCCCCTCTTGTCGGAGCTGCCTCGTTCTTCAGGGTGCTCAAAGATTGAAGAGCCTTGGTCTTTGGTGAGGGAACAAAGACTGTATGAATAAATTACTACCTGCTTTTTTGTAAGCAAAGATAAAAGTGTTCAGTCTAATTCCTTTCACATAGGGGTGCGCCCTTACACAGTTGATTCTTACCTAAGAATTTTAGAAGCTCGCAGATTTTTAAAGAGACACATCTTAGCAGAAAATATGTGAGGGAGACTGTTCATGAAAGGGCATGTGTAGGGTTTAAGAAAAACATTGGCAGTAGTTTGGTGTTAATCCCTAGATAAGGAGCAGAAACACTTGTGAAAATTTTCTGTAGTTGATAAAACAAAATTATTTACACAATAACCATACGCAACACCTAATCTTTTTGAGTAGGTATGTGAGAAATCATGGCAATAAATAAATGTCCTGTGGATGACATTTGCCATTAAAGATTTTTTTTTAAGTGTGCTTAATAAAAAGTAGTGATATTAGAAATTCTCTTGGTAGAACTACAGGAGTGTAGCAGCTGTAGGTTTGAGCCCTGTAATCACACTGGGAAATTCTCTTCTAACTCATCTTTAATTTCACTGAAAAGGCAGGTAGCTATTTATAGATGGTATATTTTTATATATGCATATGTGGGTGGTGCATAACAGTCTATAGGGCTCCAGGAAATCCTAGAAGGGACCACAAGCACACCAATGTGGACTTAACAATTCATAGGCCTATTCTCTTTTTCTATTACTTCACCCCTACTGGCATTAAATTGATTTCATAAACCTTGCTCCCAGTGTGTGACATTTCTTACATCTGAAACTGTATTCCTCACATTTATACAAAAATGAACTAGTTAAGAGGGCACATGAAAATGTCAAATCTTTGGTAACCACACATTGTGCCTCTTATTCTCTTCAGAAAAAAAAAGTTGAGTCACTTGTAGTTTTCTCAGTACAACAGTGGTAGAAAAAAGGAAGTTTGTCCAAGACAATAGTAGTCTACCATTAACTGATCCACTTCAAGAAGCACTGCTGCAGATTCAGTCGGATCTGGGCAGCAGCCACAACAGCTCTCCTCTCCTCTGACCCATTTTGCTATCTCCCTTTGCTTCCGGAAGCATGGCCTCTGGCGTGGCGGTTCCAACGGTGTCATCAAAGTGTTCAATGAGATGAAGGTGTGTAAGTTCCCAACACCAGAGGAGGTGAAGAAGCGCAAGAAGGCAGTACTTCTCTGCCTGGGCGAGGACAAGAAGAACATCATCCTCAAGGAGGGCAAGGAGATCCTGGTAGGTGATGTGGGCCAGACTGTAGACCACCCCTACGCCACCCTTGTCAAGATGCTACCAGACAAGGACTGCTATGTCCTCTATGACACAATCTATGAGACCAAGGAGAGCAAGAAGGAGGGCCTGGTGTTTATCTTCTGGGCACCTGAGTCTGCACCCCTTAAGAGCAAAATGATTTATGCAAGCTCCAAGGATGCCATCAAGAAAAAGCTGACCGGGATCAAGCATGAATTACAAGCAAACTGCTACGAAGAGG
Source organism: Nyctereutes procyonoides (assembly GCF_905146905.1). Classification (NCBI taxonomy): domain Eukaryota; kingdom Metazoa; phylum Chordata; class Mammalia; order Carnivora; family Canidae; genus Nyctereutes; species Nyctereutes procyonoides. The sequence continues at coordinate 11,079,375 of NW_026575132.1, forward strand.
TGAAGGACCGCTGCACCCTGGCAGAGAAACTGGGGGGCAGTGCTGTCATGTCCCTGGAGGGCAAACCTTTGTGAGCACCCTCCAGCCCCAGCCTGGAGCATCTGGCAGCCCCAGACCTGCCCATGGGTATTGCAGGCTGCCCCCTTCCTGCCAGACCCGAGTGGCTAGGGGGATCCCAGCAGAGGGAGGGCAATCCCTTCACCCCAGTTGCCAAACAGCCCCCTGACCCCCTGGACCTTCCTCCTCCCTCTATCCCTGACGGTTCTGGCCTTCCCAAACCATTTTTGATCTTGTGATTCCTCTTGGGTTGAAGCAGACCAAGTTCCTCTCAGGCACCCCAGTTTGGAAGGGCTGTATTTTTTTAAAGACACCCCAGTTCCCCACCTGTTCCTCCCTTTTCCCATGCTGCCAAATTCTAACCACAATAGTGACTCTGTATTTGTCTGTTTAGTTCTGTGTATAAATGGAACGTTGTGAAAAAAAAAAAAAAAAGGAAGTACTGCTCAAGCAGTAACTATATTGGAGGTGCTCTGACAGGGACTGGAGAGAAACAGATAAAAGTAAGAAAGGCAGGGGATCCCTGGGTGGCGCAGCGGTTTGGCGCCTGCCTTTGGCCCAGGGCGCGATCCTGGAGACCTGGGATCGAATCCCACGTCAGGCTCCTGGTGCATGGAGCCTGCTTCTCCCTCTGCCTATGTCTCTGCCTCTCTCTCTCTCTCTGTGTGTGATTATCATAAATAAATAAAAAAATTTAAAAAAATTTAAAAAGGCAGTCCATCTGGAGTAACTGGGGACATAGTTCAGGGTGAACATGCTGTCGCCCAAGGAGGAATAAGCAAATAATTATATTTCTAGACAGAAATTGACAAATGTCATTATAGAGACCCAAGTGCTGTTTGGAATATTACTTAACATATGGTGGCGGGGCACCTGGGTTTTATTTATTTATTTTATTTATTTTAAATAAATAAATCTTTTTTAAAAATAGGAATTAGGGCACCCCGGGTGGCTCAGCGGTTGAGCTCTGTCTTTGGCTCAGGTCGTGATCCTGGGGTCCTGGGATCAAGTCCTGCATCAGACTCCCTGCAGGAAGCCTGCCTCTCACTCTGCCTGTGTCTCTGCCTCTCTCACTATGTCTCTCACGAGTAAATAAATAAAATCTTTTTTTAAAAAAATGTGGTGGCATTTACTGTTTTTAAAAGCTGCTTGCACATTCATTATTTGACTGTCCTCATAACAACCCCATGATGTATAATAATTCCTTTTTTTAAAAAAGATTTTATTCATTCATGAGAAATAGAGAGAGAGGGAGAGAGGCAGAGACACAGAGGGAGAAGCAGGCTCCATGCAGGGAGCCCAACGTGGGACTCCCGTGTCTCCAGGATCATGCCCTGGACCAAAGGTGGCGCTAAACCGCTGAGCCACCCGGGGTGCCCTAATTCCTATTTTTAAAAAAGATTTATTTATTTTAGAGAGAGAGTAAGCATGGGGGGGGGGGGGAAGGTGCCGAGAGGGCAAAGAATCTTTTTTTTAATTAAAAAAATTTTTTAAAGATTTCTTTGTTTATTTATTTATTTGACAAAGAGAGAGAAAGAGTGTGCAAACAGAGGGAGTGGCAGGCAGAGGGAAAGAGAGAAGCAAGCTCCCATAGAGCAGGGATCCCGAATCTGGACTCGATCTCAGGACCCTGGGATCATGACCTGAGCCACTCAGGCATCCAAGGATTTTTTTTTTTTTTTTTAAGATTTATTGATTTATTTGAGAGAGAGAGGGAGAGTGGCGGGAAGTGGTAGAGAATTCCAAGCAGACTCCGAGCTCAATGTGGAGCCCTACATTGGGCTCCATCTGGGGCTCCAGGTGGGACTTGATCTCACAACCTTGAGATCACGACCCTGAGTTCACAACCCTGAACTAAACCAAGAGTTGGAGTGTTAACGGACTGCACCACCCAAGGGAGAAGAGAACCTAAAGCTGAGGGCAGAGCCCAATGTGGGGCAAGATCTCATAATTCTGAGTGGAAACCAAGTCCTAGGCTTAGCTGTAGGCCACCCAGGCACCCCCAATTCCTATTTTAAAGATGAAGAAGCTGTGAGGCTCAATGAGGTGATGTGACAGAGAGAAGAAACCAATCTCCTGTCCTCAGATTCTGAACTCCGTGTACTTTCTATAATATACCATGCAACCTGTCTTGAAAAGTACTGTGGAAGTTCAGTTGTAGTGATGACCATTTACTTGCAGGGGCAGGATTTCATCCAGCAAGAACACAGTTCCCAAGAACCCAGATTATCCTCCATCATTTGTGGGCTCTTGTATTGGTTTCTTCACTGCTGTGGGCCTTGCTTTCCTCATCTGGAGAGGGTAACACCTCCTCCACTGTCCTGTGATTCCAGGCAGCCAGTAGGAAGTATAAGCTGACGGTGCAGTCCTATTTGTGGACCATCCATAGCTAGTTTGAAATCCCTGACTATTTGGGGTTTTTGGTTTGCTTGTTCGTGTTTGTTTTTGGTTTCTTCCTGTAGGCCAGTATGTCCTACTTCTTAGCCAACCAAGCTAGTGTGCATTCAGGGAAAGAAAATGAGCTTCACATGGACCTTCACAAGCCCAATTCAGAAAGTAAAATTGTTCCTATGTCACTCTATACTGAAGCAGAATAGTTTTGGAGTTGTCTCTTGAACTGGCTACTGTGTCACTCCTTGCTCCTCCTCATTAGCAATTGCATTCCACCATCTGATCATTCACCTTCCTAAATACCAAAGGGTGCTATCACGTGGGATCTCAAAGACCATGTCTTTATCACACCCAGGGTGGCTGCAGTCTTGCTATCTTAGAATTCCAGTTGCTGGGTATTTCAGTGCCAAATCAACATTTTATGTGGCTGAAATAATAGGATGGAGGCTTTTGATTTGGATCAGTGATACCCAGCCAAAAACTCAAATGCTTCTCTAGGTCATTGTCCCTAAAGTCGATTTTTCAGAAGACTTCAAACTAACAAAATTAAATGGAAGCTGTTCTGAGGTGTTCAAAGATACTTTAGCTGGGGGTCTTTTTTTTTTTTTAAGATTTTCTTTATTTATTCACAAGAGACACAGAGAGAGAAGCAGGCTCCATGCAGGGTGCCTGATGTGGGACTCAATCCCGGGACTCCAGGATCACACCCTGGGCCAAAGGCAGGCTCTAAACCGCTGAGCCACCCAGGGATCCCCTTAGCTGGGGGTCTACTGCACTTTCCGAAGTCCTTTTAGGAGCTCAGCTCCACCTCTTTTGCATTTAGCTTCTTTCAATGTCTCGCACCTGCAAATCTCTTTCTGTGGCTTGACCCTGGCATCAGATTCAGCTTGGATTATCAGATGTGGTTTCTGAGAGATGGGCGTTTCAGGATCGAGAGGGCATTTAGGACACAGAAACAAAGGCAGGGGGAGATAAAGATCCATATAGTCCATGAATGGAAAGAAGCCGCTCAAAGGATGCAGGTAAGACAAAAACCTAATACTGCTCACCTTAGAAAACTTGTTCCCCTAACTTCAGCTTGGCCTTAAAGATTCTAGCAGACAATCAGTCAGTGGGAAAAGTATCTTGGGGAGGGTATGGCAGGACAAAGAATAGGAAATATAGTACCAACAATGAAAGCTTGTGTGGCATAACTTAGCACCAGTTATAGTTTTTAATTTCCAAAGGAAAACAAATGGCATGTAGCATTTAGTTCCAGTTTCCAGATCTGGGATAGTTGGAAGGAGAGATGGGTGGTAGCTGGTCCCCGAGGTACAGCAGACACAGAGTCCCTGAGCTAAAATCATGAGTTTCTTTAGTGCCAGCAAATTTTTCCTTAAGGACCCAGGACATGGTCAGGTGCTACACCAGGCCCTCAATTTAGCACACAGACTTCTGGAAGGTGTTTCCTGAGTCTTAGCCAGAGCTAAGCACATGTTCCTCACCTCACTTACTTCCCATGCCAGCCTCTCAAGTGGGGATTGAACCAAAAACACCATCCTTTGTGTTTACAAATTATCGTTCTCCCTACAGTCCTAAAGTAATAACAACAAATGAGTAGCAGTATGTTTTTTTCTTTTCTTGAGTAGCAATATATTTTTAATATTTTATTTATTTATTCATGAGAGACCCACAGAGAGAGAGAGAGGCAGAGACACAGGCAGAGGGAGAAGCAGGGTCCCCACAAGGAGCCTGATATTGGACTCAATTCCAGGACCCTGGGATCACTACCTGAACCAAAGGTAGACGCTTAACCACTGAGCCACCCAGGTGCCCCAAGTAGCTATGTCTTGATCGCATTCTGAAGATGGGAAATCAGTGAGGCTAAAAGCAGCCTGTTCAATGTCAGGAGTAATCACAGGGGGCCAGGCCACACTGAAGGGTCCACCCAGGTGTCCCAAAGACTGAATCTGGCTATCTCTCCCCCAAAGCAAGGTGCTTTGAAGATGTGGTATGGTCAGAAGGAGAGAACCTACAAAGGAGAGGGGAGTGACTGCTGATTTAGACTAGCTTTGTGAAAGGGAGCTTGATTGTACAAATCTGCCAACAGCAGTGAAGATTGGCTCTTCCTACTTTATTAATAATGACCACTATCTATATAATTGCTAACATTTATTAAGCATTGACATGCTGAGCTCTGGGTATGATATTGTCTAATACTTAAGATAATCTACACAAAGGCATACCATAGTACTTGGCATTTAACAAATATCAATAGCTGTCAGCATTATTATTATTATTACATAATTATCTCATTTATTCTTCATAACAACCCTATGAGGCAGGGATCATTATTTCCCATTTTACGTACTAGGAAACTCAGGCTCTGAAAGGTGAGCCACAAAATTGGCTGTAGCTTGTGGCCCTAATCACCATGCTATAAATATTTACGGAGGCCTAATGTCTTCCAGTCTCTATTATTCTTTTTAATTTAATCCAGAATTGAAGCAAGAATAAGTGAGGAGAACATTTCACATGAAGACTGAGTGGAATTGACGAGGGCATTTTCAGTGCTGGTGCTCAGGAAATTTGGGGGTTTTGTTTTGCTTTTAATTGAGAAGCAGAAGACTCATAAATGCTATTTTTTAAAAGACTGTATTATTTATTTATTCATGAGAGACACACACAGAGAGAGAGGCAGAGACATAGGCAAAGGAAGAAGCAGGCTCCCTGCTGGATCCCGGGATCACACCCCCTGAGCTGAAGGCAGACTCTCAACCACCGAGCCACCCAGGCGTCCCATAAATGCTATTTAAATTCTAGAAGGCTGGATGCTCCCTGTTAGTATGCATTTCTACATTGAGGTTCAAGGGCCTGGCAGCAAGAATGAGCCTGAAGAAGTGCTTCCCAGAAATCACCAGGAGCTGCTGGGAAGGTTGGTTTAAGAGTCTCCCCAGAGATTTCCTCCATTGCTATGGCTTCTGGCCCTGCTCTTTCTAGCCTGAGGATCGGGACATGGACTTGGTGGGAAAGCTCTTGCTGCTTGCAAACTAGGATCCAGTGAACAAGAGCATGAGGACCACAAACCCTAGCACCATGAAAACACTCTTCCTAAAGGCCTATTGGGAGAATTACAAGAATCTTCACAGTATTATTTTTATATATATCATAGCAGTATTATCATAATTAGATGATAATATGGTAGCTGTCCTTTAATAAGTGCTCACTACTTGCAAGTTTTGTGTTGTAAGGACAACAACTCAATCAATACAACATTATAAGGTAGAAATTATTCTCCTTCCCATTTTACTGGCCCTCAATATAGAATTCTGGAATCATTCTGCGCATTAGTGTTGAACATGAGCTCAAGAGAGATCATGTGCAAGCACCCTACTCTAAATACCCTTTTACAGGATCCCTGGGTGGCGCAGTGGTTTAGCGCCTGCCCTTGGCCCAGGGAGCGATCCTGGAGACCCGGGATAAAGTCCCACGTCGGGCTCCTGGTGCATGGAGCCTGCTTCTCCCTCTGCCTGTGTCTCTGCCTTTCTCTCTATCATAAATAAATAAAAATAAAAATAAAAATACCCTTTTACTGGGGCACCTGGGTGGTTCAGTGATTGAGCGTCTGCCTTTGGCTCAGGTCGTGATCCCGGGATCCTGGAATCGAGTCCTGCATCAGGCTCCTTGTGGGGAGCCTGCTTCTCCCTCTGCCTGTGTCTCTGCCTCTCTCTCTCTCTCTTTCTCTCTCATGAATAAATAAACAAAATCTTAAAAAAAAAAAACCTTTTACCATCCCCACTTTACAGAAGAAACAACTGAGACACAGAGAATTTATAGGGGCCTTAAGGGTATAGAATGGGGAATATTTTAGGTCTACCTCCTGTAGTGCTCTTTAACAAATACAAAATGACTTTGGGGAAAAAGTGAAAACAATCCAAGACCACAGTTAAGTCTTCTTCCCACCCCTGGCTCTAGGAAGTGTGAATTCTAAAGGTAACACTCTTTTTGTTGTTGTTCTTTAATAAATTAAAAAAAAAACACTCAAGAAATAATTTCACAAGTTCCAACAAGAGCAAATCCAGTGCATGTGCAGAGAAAGAAGTGAGACATTTCCTTTCTCCTGATGCTGAATGGCAGAGTGCCAGAGCTCAGTGCACCTTCCCCTTCTCCATTTCTGTAGGCTTGCAACATTTGCCAGCAAGATAACTGGATTTCCAACAGAGGGAAGGGTCCAATCAAAAGAGACTTTAGAGCAGAAATGGGTAAATAAGCATCTCAGAAGGTTTTGCCCAGCACAACTGTTTGCTAATCTGCTAATTAAAGTCTCTTAGAGGGATCCCTGGGTGGCGCAGCGGTTTGGCGCCTGCCTTTGGCCCAGGGCCGATTCTGGAGACCCTGGATTGAATCCCACGTCGGGCTCCTGGTGCATGGAGCCTGCCTATGTCTCTGCCTCTTTCTCTCTCTCTGTGTGTGTGACTATCACAAAATAAATAAAAATTTTTAAAAAAAGTCTCTTAGGATGAGGATCTTGAGTCCATTCTTTAGTTTATGGGCCTAGGTGAGCTTACATTGCTTTAGAATTCTGCATTTTCACAGAAAGTCAAGGCATGCATAAAAGAAATGAAAGGTTGGTGGTGGGGTGGTAGCAGTGGTGTGTGTGTGTGCAGACTATTTTAAATAAAAGGGGTGTTGTGTGAGAGAGACAGTTCAAACTGGACTTTGATGATCTAAAGGGAGGCAGACTTAAGGAGAGAAAATCTAAATGTTAAGGCAAGATCTTTCTCATCGAATCTGTTATTTAAAGAATATATCTTATATGTGCATCCCCCCTCTTTGTCTTTCCCTTTGTCTCTCTCTTTCTCTATCCTTCATGATTAACGTTGAAATACCATGGTTATGGCTGCATTTCTCATTGTTAACTTCTGGGTTTCATTTCATGCGGGTTGACATAGATGTCAAATGGATGTCATTTGACACCCTCGCACAAAGACGCATACCAGCCTAAAAGGAGACTTTAATTTTTAGCAGAAAATAATTCATTTTAAGGATGATTTGTTGCCATTTTCATCACCATTTGCACTTAACATTTCCAAGGAATTAAATTCGTAAATAGCACACTTTTTAAGGGGAAAGTCAATGCCATATTAATTGGCCACCAGTACTTCCAGCCTCCAGCATAGCATGCATCTGCTAGTGCTTCTTGCAGCATTCTTCAAAAGCCAAATGGCTTGATAAAGTCAAAAGAACCCCAGAAAATGAGAACAAATGTTCCAAACCAAACCATCCTCTCAAGTCACAAAGAAGTTTCATTTTACTGTTAGTACAAGTGGCTGACAAAAAAGGCTAAAAAATAAACTTTCAAGTTCTCCATTCGGGGTCCACTTAGGGGGAGCTCCCTCTAACAAAAGTGGATTCATCCTTCATTTAAGGTGAGAATCTATTTCACTGTAAGAGTTAAGTGGAACAGCAAGGAAATTCAGTTAGTTCATCTCTGATGAGAGGAAGGCAACATACAATTCCTCTATTCACTAAGTGGCTTTTGGTCTACGGGTTGTACAAAATGTTTATTTCAGATAACTAAGTCTCCTTTCAGTGTACGCCACCACTATTATATATTTATAACTGCTCTGTGTCACTCAGGATTGCTCAAATCTGTCCAAGCAGTTCAAGTGGTTACTGAAAAGAATCTAAATGTGATCTTTGCTGTCCAATCAGAGAGCTACCTCAATTGTCTTTTCTTATTTTTATTTTTATTATTTTTTTGTCTTTTCTTATTTTTAAGTTGTAAAACAATTTTCTGCCAGTCAGAACACCAGGCTTGGACCCTGCTTAAAATAGAAATATGCAACAGTTTCCACCTCCAAAGCAGTTACAGCATATATAGAGGTAAACATTATTGTGTTTCTTAACTTGGCCATTTTATTTAAAAAATGAAAGAATTAGTTAGCCTTTTGCATAGGATCATCCTTCAAGAAAAATTAGAATGGAGCTAGCCTCATTCCCCTCAGGGACACTTCTTTTAACCCAGAGATCTTTCTTACCTGTCACTCTGAACCAAGAAAAAGGAAGCACAAAGATGGAAAGCATTTAAAAAAGGGAGAGAGAAAGAAAAAAGAAAAAGATCAAAGGGAAAATCCAGCAAAGAAAAAGAGCAAGATAGCAGGAGAAAATTCTGAACACGGCCCTACTTTTGAGCCCCTGACACATTGATTCAGTCATTCCTTTGACAAATATTAGTTGACTTTCCATTGTTACTCCCATTCCCTGTATCCCAAAGTTATAATAAGCAATAACACTAATTGAGGGTTTTGATTCACCAGACACATATGTAGAGTGTGCTAAACACTGTACACTTCTTATCTCATCTGATTCTCCCCAACCTCTCTGAGAGAGATACTATTATCCCCATTTCCCTAAAGCTGAGATACCAGGAAGTTAAGTAACTTGACTAAGGCCCCTTCATTTCTATATCGTACTGCATACCTCTTTCTGCTTTTTTTTCCAACCCTGATTACAGAATTGTGGGTATCCATAGAATCAACTGTTTCTTTGAAATATCACTAAAACTGTGATTAATGTCTCTTGGGATTGTGAAATACATATATTCCAAGTCATGTGTTACTTGTTAGCAGGGAATTAGATCCTGCTTTTCCATGATCAATATTTAATGACCTCACCTCACATGACGGGGTGTCACAGGAGGATCATGGTCACCAGTGGGGAAGCTTATAGACTTGTGGAGCCAAAGTGGGTTTGGATTTAGCTGATCTCATTGTGTTCTTACATAAAAGGGGTTGCAGAGGAGCCCGATAAGAACCTCCCTGGGGCAAAGTGAATCAAGAAGGTCAACATCCAAGTCCAGATGACTCACTGCATGTGCTCCTCAAGTATTCACCCTGTGTCCAGTCTCCCCCTGAAGATGAGAGATTTGAGAAACAATGACAGATTCTCTAAGACGTTAGGGAGTTGTTTGGAAAAGATGAGTTAATGGCTCTAAGCATGAAACAAAATCACCACTGTTATTCTGATTTGGGGAAAAGACTGCGGCTCAGTTGTTGAGTGCAAGGTGCTAAAATGGTCAAGGGAAACAAGAATGTCTCATAGCCAACCTAGGCTCTGTCTCCTCTCAGCCTGAGATGTCCCTTTTCCTAACCATGGCATCCCGGAATGTTTAAAAGTCTCCCTATCAACACTGTTGGAAGAATAAGGCAAAGCAGGCATCTCTCTATCAGAGAGCCAGTTGTAGCTCCTTCTATGGGACTTGCCTCAGGAAAGAGCGGGTGGTTACAAGGGAAATCACACTCTCCCTGCAGTTGTCAGCCTTCCCCTATAGCTCTGGAAGCTCTGTGTGTTTAAGAGGCATCGTGGACCCCTAAGACAAGGTCAGTGGTTTGAGATCCAACAGCTGGTGTTATATATTTTACTCTGCCAGCAACTGCAATTTATCCTTGGCTCTGTCCTTTCCCTTAACCCCCACAGTTGGCCAACTAACTTGGATTCTAATTCCTTCCCATGACTACCATCTCTTGCTTAGACCATGATAATGGCCCCTTAACTGGTCTCCTTGCCCGCATTTTGGTCCCTCCTCCAATTCATCTGCACCCTGTCCCAGAGAGAATCACAGTAAATGTAATTATGACTATGTCTCTTCTTTGTTTAAAACCATAAGCAAAGCATGTAAGTCCTTCCATGATTTCTGCCCGGCTCTCCAGCCTCATCTCACACCATTCCTGCTCTTTGGAGAGTACTCTGGTAATGTTGATCTGCTCTCAGTTGCCCTACATACTCATGTATCACACAAATTCATTTTTTTAAGGGAAAGGAGAATTTGTAGCCATTTTGACAACAGAAAGTTAATCAAGCTCTGTATTGAATGTACTCCAGCTCTCTTGCTCCTGCAAAAATAGACAGGAATGTGGATTCAGAAGAAAATCAGGGTGAAGGGCTAAATATCTCCGTCATCATCCTGGGACATTCCTATATCACCCTGGGACAACTAAAGGAAACCCCAAAAGAAGAAACCCTACTGGACTAAAAAAAAAGAATCAAACAAGAGCATTAAGTACTATGAGGGCCTAGGCAGTGATTTGTCTTATATTTAACTTCTAATGCTGAGTGCAATATCTATTTTTTTAAGATTTTATTTATTTATTTATTTATTTATTTATTTATTTATTTATTTATGAGAGACACACAGAGAGAGGCAGTGATATAGGCAGAGGGAGAAGCAGGCTCCATGCAGGAAGCCCGAAGTGGGACTTGATCCCAGGACTCTGGGATCATACCCTGAGCCAAAGGCAGATAGATGCTCAACCGCTGAGCCATCCAGGTGTCCCTCTATTTTTTTAAATAAAGATTTTATTTATTTATTTGACAGAGAGAGAGCACAAGCAGGGGGAGTAGCAGAGGGCAAGGGAGAAGCAGGCTTTACACTGAGCAGTGTGCTCAATGGGGGGCCTGATCCCAGGGCCCCAGGATCATGACCTGAGCTGAAGGCAGATGCTTAACTGACTGAGCCACCCAGGGACCCAACACAGTATCTACTACATAAAGATGCTCAGTATTCTGGGTTCATAGTGCTCCCTACCCCCGCCCCATCTGCCAAAGTCCATGTCCTTCTCAGAACCTCAGAATGTGAACTTATTTAGAAATAGGGTCTTTGCAGATATAGTTAATTAAGTTAAAATGAGGTCATATGACAATAGGATAGGCTCTTAATCCAATATGATTGTTGTACTTATAAGAAGAAGTAGAAAGACACCCCAGGATGTTGTCCTTTTAAGAGGAGGTAGAAAGACACACCAGAGTGCCATGTAATGAAAGAGGCAGAAATTGGAGTGATCTGTCTATGAGGCAAGGAACTCCAAGGATTGTTGGAAACCACCAGAGGCTACAGGAGGCAAGGAAGTGTCCCCCTCTAACAAATTCAGAAAGAACATGGTCTTATTGGTATCTTATTTCAGACTACTAGCCTCTAGAACTGAGAAAGAATAAATTTCTTGTGTGTTACAGCAACCCTAGGAAAATAGTACACTCAGGAAATATCTGTTGGATAAATAAATGCAAAAATAAATGAATGGATCACATGTGGAAAATTATTTGAAGCCAAAGAAAGTATTAGTACCCTTAGAGGTATGATTTATAGATTATCAACCAAAATCTATTCCCAATGCCCCATGACCCTGTAACTAAATTAGGCCTGAATGTATAGTTGGAATTCCAAATACTAATCTTTCTGTAAACTGGCTATAATACCTCACTATAGCTAGAGGACAAAACTAAGAACACAAAGGTTCTCAAGGAATCATAGATCCTTTTGAAAACCTGATTGGAAAATATGGGCTCAGTCCCCAGAAAAACACAAATTAGTCATATATCCCCAATATTGCAGACAATTTGCTCCTACCTCCCCAAACTCATTGAACCAAGAGAACTCTAAATTAGAGATACAGGTAGAATATTTAGGACTTTTCACCAATTCTTTGGACACATGGAAAACAGGGAAATGCAACAGAATTGTTTCTCCTTTTTAAATTAGGCCATGCTAAACCATGAGATTCCCATCACTTGGAATGGACTTCCATGGCTCATCCAAGAGTGATAATGAACCACAGCAGAGCAACATAGCCTGGAAATGTAGAGACCTGAATTCCAAATCCAGCTTTGCCATTTAATTCTTTTGTTCTTTCTCTCTTCTATTCACACCCAGCCCCAATAAAATATGGTTGCTTTTAGGGTCAGAGGACAGGTTAATGAGATAATATTGGTAAAGCACTTTGCCCCCAGGAAGATGTTCCTATGTAAACATGAGATATTATTAGACATTTTCAAACTTCGGCCTAGCCAGCAGCAGCCCAGACAGTGGTGAGTCCCCTTTTTTATCTACTGTTTGGCCAAACTGGGTTCTTTTTCTAAGGCAGCGTGTGGGAGGTCTCCCACTGTTTGGTGTAGGGAACTCTGATAAGTGGACCCTATCACCTCTCCTTGAACAGTGCAAACAGATCATTTGACTACATTTGATTAAAGGCTCCATCCTTTGCTAACAGCCCCAAATCTCTTTGTGCAAGTATATTAAAGAAATAATCTTTAGGAAATTCTTCCCTTCCTGTGTGCATTAGCTTTAATGTGAATTATTCAAATAACATCAACAAGAAAATAGATCTTATTTTATATCTAGTGGCTGTGATTTTTTTAATTACCTCTTAGGAATGATTACAGAGAACTTCTCCCTTTATTTCTGCTGTTCTTGACTATTTTGAAAAAAGGAGAAAAACATGATCATTGGTTTCAAGGACATTGGTTTTAGAACTTATTAAAAGTAACAAAAAGAAACGAGTAATTTCTACAATTAATAAACTGCAGTCAGACTTAAGTGTTTCAGACTAACATTTTCTAGCCTCCCAAAGAAGGTAAAAAAAAGCAATTGCTTGAGTTCTATGGAAATTTGTTTTAAAAAAAAATCTCAAGGGAGCTTTTTTCATCATCAGAATTGACAAGGACATAGTGAACTGAGAAAAACCTAAAATGACAGCAGTAATTTTCATCAACATGAAGATGACATAGAATCTTAACTCAGACCCTTAAGAAATCCCACTACAAAGGAAAAAGAGTTCACCCACAATTACCCAACTCCTCATGCACACATATTAAGGGTATCTGACAGATGACATTAGCCAGGGCTCTGCGTTTGGTCAAATAGCATTTCACCAAATTTCACCAGTCATACTTATCAGTCATAAAGATTAACTTGCAAAGAGATTGTTGAGTCCTAACCATACAGAGTATGAGAATCTTCTCTTCTACCATCTTTCTTCCCTTTCCATCTCCCTCTCCTTCCTGTTATGTACCAGGCACTGTGCTAAGTAAAGGTGAATGACATACAGTCTACTGCCTGTAAGATCAGTATTTAAATCATTTAGATTGCAGATCTCACAATTTTTGGATGGACAGAGATGCACCTTCGGAACAGGTAGGACAATTTTCTACCTGTATTATAGGTAGAAAGGGGGAAGGGGTAAAAAATAAGTTTTACTTCTTCCTCTTTTCTCTCCAGTGGACCAAACACTTAACAGCTACTCGGGACCACCTTAAATGACCCCCCCAACCTATGATACATGATCTATGTGTTTGTATCTGGGATACATGTATTCATATTACAGGCTGTGGAGGCGTGGTAGTCTCCTAACTTTTCCTCTCAGAATACTGTGTCCTAGGAACATTCATGCCTCATCAAAAAGGAGGAAGGATGAATGAAAGAGAACCCCAGTAGGTTTCAGAAAAAGTATACATGAAAGTCGTTTAAATACATATTTAACATTTACTAAAAATAGCTCTGATTGCAGGAGAAAATTAATTAAAGTAGACGAAAAGCTTCTAATCAGATTTATGCTATCTGATCGTGTAATTAGACCTGGCTTTTAGGCCATCCTAACAAGTTTATTTGAAAAGGAAGAGAGATCATTGTTTATTGGAATGGCAATAATTTGGGTTTCTTTAATTGACTCCTGGTGTGAATACGTTGATGCCTGCTGTTCTCTAAGAGGCAGCATGGAAAGTTTCCAGGAAAAGTTCACATTCCAGGGGCAGCTTTGGAATCTACTTTCCATTGCAACCCAAGTCTGCCATTGGGGCTTGAATTCGTCCCAACAAAACGCCAGCTTTCAAAGGCAGCCTCACCAGGCAGCAGTCATCATGGCTTGCCAGAGGGCTGGATAAGGAGCCCAGTTTTGAGCGAGGCCATCAAGATAATGGAGGGCATTTCCGAAATCTTACCTTCCCCATGTCCAAAGCACTAAAAAGCACTAAGGGCACCAAAGGCTATGACTTCAAGGGCCAACAGCCAGGATTTTGAGACAGCTTTAACATTCTGACATTGTCAGCCCAAAAAAAGCTAGATCTTTCTGCTCCCAGGGCTCCCAAATTCCCAAAAGCAGTGTTGCCAGTTGCCTGCTAAAAATGAGTACATTCCATAGGAATTTAATAAGGTGCAAAACAAAAATAATCCACAACCTATTTGAAAGCAGAGCACGTTTTCAAGTTCCTCACTACTCTAAGCTCCAATAAATTGATATTTTCTTTATAGGGAGTTTTGGAAAGAAGGAAGGTAGAGAAGACAGAGGTCCTGAAACAGGAAGCAGGGATTTCAAATCCTGGTTTCACTCTGAAGGCCTAAGAGATGATCAACTCTCTATACATGATCCTTCCTTCTTCTGAGAACATCCAGCATGCAACACAGTTCACATGAACCCCACAATATTGGTATAGCACTAATCATGGTCCTTTCGCTGACCCAGTTCCCCTGGAACAAACACAGCTGATCATTGTGAGGGTAGGCATCTGACCCAAGCTGGGTCAAGTTGAGCTTTCCCCAGAGAATTAGAACTGGAATTGAGAAAGAAGAAATCAGTCTCTCTTTGGGTCTCCGGGCCATAGGACATAAAGTCTAGGAGCCATTAAATGCCATCTGATGGACTTCAGAAACAAAAGGCAAAAGCAGCATCTCAATATCATTCAGGTCCCTGATTCTGCTTATTCCTGAGACGCAGCTCAATATCATTACCATCATGCTAGTTAACCTTTTGTGTCCAAACTGGTTTATATTGGGTTTCCATCCTTTGTAATCAAGTGTCCTGACCAATAAAACACACCTTTCTGTTAAAAAAAAAATTGTTTAGGGGCACCTGGGTGGTTCAGTGGCTGAGTGTCTGCCTTTAGCTCAGGGCCTGATCCCGGGGTCCTGGGATCGAGCCCCGCATCAGTCTCCCCATTGACAGTCTACTTCTCCCTTTGCCTGTGTCTCTGCCTCTGTGTGTGTCTTCATGAATAAATAAAATCTTTAAAAAATTGTTTAAAGAAATAATTAGCATAATAAGAAAAAACTAAGATGTCTTTTTTTTTTTTTTAAGAAAGGGGAAGGGGCAGGAGAGGGGCAGAGAGAGAATCCCAACTTGAGGCTCAATCTCCCACCCTTGAATGTGAACTGGTGCAGCCACTCTGGAAAACTGCGTGGAGGTTCCTCAAAGAATTAAAAATAGACCTGCCCTACGACCCAGCAATTGCACTGTTAGGGATTTACCCCGAAGATTCAGATGCAATGAAACGCCGGGGCACCTGCACCCCGATGTTTCTAGCAGCCATGTCCACAATAGCCAAACTGTGGAAGGAGCCTCGGTGCCCATCGAAAGATGAATGGATAAAGAAGATGTGGTTTATGTATACAATGGAATATTACTCAGCCATTAGAAACAACAAATACCCACCATTTGCTTCAACGTGGATGGAACTGGAGGGTATTATGCTGAGTGAAGTAAGTCAATCGGAGAAGGACAAACAGTGTATGTTCTCACTCATTTGGGGAATATGAATAATAGTGAAGGGGAATATAAGGGAAGGGAGAAGAAATGTGTGGGAGATATCAGAAAGGGACACAGAACATAAAGACTTCTAACTCTGGGAAATGAACTAGGGGTGGTGGAAGGGGAGGAGGGCGGGGGGTGGGGGTGAATGGGTGACGGGCACGGAGGGGGACACTTGACGGGATGAGCACTGGGTGTTATTCTCTATGTTGGTAAATTGAACACCAATAAAAATTAATTTATAAAAATAAAAATAAAAAAAAAATCTCCCACCCTTGAAATCATGACCTGAGCTGAAATGGAGTTGGGATGTTTAACCAACTGAGCCATCCAGGTGCCCCAGGATATCTTTGTTTTTTTTCCTTATGACTTACTTATTTGAGAGAGTGTGAGCTGGGGGCTGGAGGGGCAGAGAGAGAATCTCAAGCAAACTCTTTGCTGAGCATGAGCCCAATGCTGGGCTCCATCTCACAATCCTGAGATCATGACCTGAGCTGAAATCAAAAGTCAGATGCTTAACTGACTGCGCCACCTACGCCCCCCTCCCAGGATGTCTTTCTAATCATCTTCTACATCTTCCTTTTTTCCACAGGACTTTCCTACTTCTTACTGCCTAAAACATTTCTTACTCTGGAGAATGAATATCTGACAGTGCCAACTTCTAACACATAGTAGTAATTGGGAAAAGGGTGGAAAATAAAGCAAATGAAACAACAGATTTGTAACACATTGAGGACACCTACCTGACACCTCCACCTGAGGACTGGGTGTCTGTCTGAGTCCTCCAAGAAGCAGACACCAAGACAGGATTAGATGTGCAAGAGATTTATTAGGAAAAACACCTGTGAGGGAAAATGGGGAGGGAGCCAGCAGCACTGTCAGACTGAAGGAGAGGAGGAAAAGAAGAATGTTGGGGCGGAAGTCTCTTGGACTGCGGTGCAGTTCTTAAAAATGCTTTAGAAGTTTGGCAAGGCAGGGGCGCCTGGCTGGCTCAGTTGATAAAGCATGTAACCCTTGATGCAGGGATCATGAGTTCAAGCCCCACAATGAGCGTAGAGCCTACTTAAAAAAATAAAAAAGTTCAATAAGGCAGCCTAGGAGTCCTTGATACAGTCACCCGCCGGGGGAGCCCTCATGTGCAGGGTCTCTGGAGAACAGGCCTGCCTGCTGCAGCACTGCCGTCAATCTCATCAGCTAGGGGCAGCCTGGGGGAAGGTTGGCCACAGGGCAACTACAGTGATGGATTTCAGAGCCAGCAACTGAGGCCCTGGGTCAATTATGCTCCACACAGTCGGAGATCTGAGAGGTGCTTTTTCATCATCACCACAGTCTGCCTCTTCTCTCCACAGGGCCCCATTCAGCACCTATTTCGACAACGTCCACTTGAATGCCACCTGCTTCTCTGCCCTGATTTATACAAGAGAAGTATTCTATCCCTCTGAATTCCCACAGCACTTGCTCCATCCCTCTCTCACACAACCTAATACCTTCTAGCTTCTATTTCTTTCTTGCAATACTTTCTACTTTATCTTGTGAGTGATATATGCAGCCCACCCAGATACAACTAACTCCTGTAAGCCCCTGTTCTATAAGGGGACTGATATGAGGTGGAGGGTGCTTACCTTATTTGCCTACTCCGGGCACCAGCATTTTGACCTAAATACTCAGAGTTTACCCCATTTAGGTAGTTGTTTAATTCCCTCTAGTCTCAGACTCTTATTTGTTCATATCTTAATATTTCTAAGATTGGGATGCCACTTAGAACTTATGTTGAAAGAAATTTGCCACCTGCTGGCAGGAGAGTAAGTTGAGACAGAGATGTTACTGTCTGCCCATGGGAGAACTTAGCACGGCATATTTACAATAAGTGAAGCAAATATTTATTGCTGAAGGCATGACTACACTTTCATGTTTTCTAACAAAACAACGGCCAAGCACTCCAGAGGACACTAGGAGATTGCCAGTCTACACAGTGGGCATAGTAATTACATACCAAAAAAATTGACAGATATCTCAGGAGAGGTGCAGAACTTTTACAGTTAAGGGAGGTTGGTGTGATTAACTCATTTACCACAAAGTGACTCCCAGGCACCAAATATCTTTGAGAATCTTCTTTATAACTTTCAAGAGAAGCTGTTTACAAAAAAAAAAAAAAAAGGAGCTGTTTACCTTCGAGCAAGGATTGATTTAATTAAGAGTAGAACAAAATTATGAACTTAACCAAACAGGAAATATAAATGAAATCCTGGTATACTATAGTCTGGCTAACAATTAGACTGCCTAAGCCTACATTTGCTAAGAAGGTCGAGATCACTAGGCCAAGTGATAAAAAGCAGAGGATCCCCATAATGCTATGTACAACTGTCAACAGTCACAGACGGTTCAGAAGAATCCATAGGCTGAATTTGAAAGAAGTTTATTCTTAGGGTGCCTGGGCTGGTTCAGTTGGTAAAGCAAGTGTCTCTTGGTCTCAAGGTTGTTTTTTTTTTTAATTTTTATTTATTTATGATAGTTACACACAGAGAGAGAGAGAGAGAGAGAGAGAGAGGCAGAGACATAGGCAGAGGGAGAAGCAGGCTCCATGCACCGGGAGCCCGATGTGGGATTCGATCCTGGGTCTCCAGGATCGCGCCCTGGGCCAAAGGCAGGCGCCAAACCGCTGCGCAACCCAGGGATCCCTTGGTCTCAAGGTTGTGAGTTCAAGCTCCATGCAAGGTGTGGAGATTACTTTAAAAAGAAGAGGTTTATTCTCAAACATTGAATGAGGTACTGGAAAAGAATATACAGATAAGTGTTATATTTATAGTAGTGTTTTCCCCCTTAAAACCTATTATTATATTATCAGCGTATCTAAAAATGTATGGCATCTCAGACTTGAGGAACTAGGGTTACTATAATAATACGTGGAATAATTCTTCAACTTTTGACTTTAGGTGGCTGCCAAAATGATTTGTTAAGAATGATTAAATCCACACCCTGTAATGACAATTCTGTACAGTTTAAATAGTGAGTTGGCAAAGTTCAGTAGCAATGGTCCTTGACTGCTGGTTCAATATACAATAGTTCAACTTACGATTTTTCAACTTAATGATGATGTGAAAGCAAATGCACATTTAGTAGAAAACATGGTTAAAAATTTTAATTTTGATCTTTTCCCAGGTTAGTGATAAGCAGTGTGATATTCTCTCATGTTGCTGGGCAGCAGCAGTGAGCAACAGCCCCCAGTCAGACCATGATCAGGACGGTAAACAACTGATACACCTACACCATTCTGTACCCATACAACCCTTCTGTTTTTCACTTTCATTACAGTATTAAATAAATTCCATGAGACATTCAACCCTTTATTGTTTTTTTTAAAGATTTATTTATTTATTTATGAAAGACACAGAGTGAGAGACAGAGGCAGAGACATAGGCAGAGGGAGAAGCAGGCTCCATGTAGGGAGCCCGATGTGGGACTTGATCCCGGATCCTGAGATCCCAGGATCACGACCTGAACCAAAGACAGGTGGCCAACCGTGAGCCACCCAGGTGTCCCTCAACCCTTTATCATAAAACAGGACTTGTGTTAGGTGATTTTGCCCAGCTGTCAGTTTATGTAGGTGTTCTGCGCATGTTTAAGGTAGGCTAGGCCAAACTATGATGTTCAGGAGATGCATTTTCAACTTACAATGAGTTTATCAGGACTTAACCCCATCACAAGTTGAGGAAAATCTGTATATGTGTCACAATTCACTTTCCCTCCCTTGCCTGTGGGAGACATAGCTTATCAGCTATGAAACTTGTTTTCACTAGGCCACAACTCTGCAGAATTATTCTCAATCAAGTGTTCTAGGCAGTCACTACCAACTGGTTGGATTTGGTACATAATAGGAAACCTGTCTGCCATCCCTATGCTATGTTCTTATATGGAATTAGCTCCCAAGAATATACAAGGCATTTTAACACCAGTCTCCCCTCTCTCCACCCGAAGAAAGTAGTGAAACCTCACAATAGCAGGGCCAAAAGAACCATGTGGGGGTCAGCTTGGAATCTTCCTGTGGTTCTAGAATCGCTAGAACCCCCATATCATTGTGAGCCATTGTGGTTCTAGAATCGCTAGAACCCCCATATCATTGTGAGCCACCCCACCTTGTTACTAACCACAGAAAATTGTCTTTGTTACATATTTACAGTATATACAGCTTTCAAATACCAAACATCTTTCAATTGAGACATTCAAAAGATCTTCCTTAAACTGCCCTAAAATGCCTGCTGCCTGTTCTGCTAAGTAATGAAAATGGCAGCATGGTATTTCATAAAATTTAATACTCTCATAGAGTCTTCTGTGTCTTTATTCTCTTGGTCTTTATTTTTTTATTTTTTTAAAAAATATTTTATTTATTTATTCATTAGAGACACAGAGAGAGAGGCAGAGACACAGGCAGAGGGAGAAGCAGGCTCCATGCAGGGAGCCTGATGTGGGTCTCGATCCCAGGACTCCAGGATCACACCCCGAGCCAAAGACAGATGCTCAACTGCTGAGCCATCCAGGCATCCCTCTCTTGGTCTTCAATCAGAGTATGCTATCCTTTGTGAGGAAGGCTCAGAATCACTTCCTGCTTAGAATCCAAACTGAAAACGTGTACCTCATTTCAAGGTATCTTGAAACTTCCTGTGTCATACCATCAAGCTTCTCCTGGAGAAAAGCAGATCAGGATATTACTATTTAATCATGCCAAGCCCAGTAACATATAGGCTTTTTGTAGCACGTCTTATTTTCCCTTGCTAGGCAGTGAGCCTCCTGAACCCAGGAACTATATATACTACTTACTTATCCCAATTATACAATCTTACACCAAAACATTCATATAGGAGATGCTCAATAATTTTTTTCTGGAAGGGGCTCAAAGGGGAGAGAATTCTCCTACATACTAGGATACATCTCCATTTCAATCTGTTGTGACTCTTGGACCTGAGAAAGGATTAAAAGTATTTTGTTTCTATAAATATTAACCTCCTCCTCCTCTCCATCTCCAAGAATCCCTGATATTCAAAGAATTCCTCAGCCTAAAAAATTAACCATAGAATGTCTTTCTTTCATTTGCTTTATCTGTGGTTCTCAATGCTGGCTGAAGACTCACCTAAGAAGTTCCTAAAAACAACTAGTGCCAAGTCCTTCAGCTACTTCAAATAATTTAACCAGAATCTGTGGGATTCGGGCACTGGCACATCATTTCTCCTGGTTCTTACAACAGCCCCACAGGATAGGTGCTATCATACCCATTTTCCAGATGAGAAAACTGAGGCTCTGAGAAGTGAGGAATTGTCCCATTACACATGTACTAGGAGATAGAATAAGCCTGGTCCCCAGATAGCTCCCAAATGTGTGGGGTTTTTTTGACAAATGCCCTCTTTTATATTTTAACAACATGTGAGGTAGCGCCACTGAAAGCCCTCACCCAGCTAAGCTGTGGATAGGCTGGCATCAGACACAGGGAGCCATTCATCCACACACAGCAGCAGGAGAGGACCTTCAGTGGCCCAAGCAGAGCAGCCACAAACCGTAACTGTCTCTGACTTGTGAACCGTCCTGTTATATCTCGGCACCATGACTGGATGACTTTTCTCTTGAAGAACCAGAAAGTCAGGGCAGCATGAATACTAGGGGTGGACACTTGAACACTTCTACATCCCGAATGATGCTTTATGTTTAGATTTCCGTTAGTCTAAGTGCATTGGATCAAGTTTGATTTTTAAAAAGATAAAATGAATTAGATAGACTGATATGGATAAACCAAAAGTGAGAACAGCTCTCCTTCTTCCTCATCTCTACTTTGCTGCTCTCACTTTATGTATTCCCTAGACAAAACAAGAAAACTCAAAGCAATCCTCAGTAAGGCTAAAGAATTATTCCCCCTAAGAATGCCCATGGTTATTAGAGACCTAATAACTATTTTTTTCCTCACGGGCGGCACGGACAGCTACTTTTTCCTGCCATTCTGAAGCTGCTGAGACATCTTGGGGCGGGTGCAACAGCCGCCAGACTCCCCTGGTTCTTGTGGAGGCCGACTTCTTTCCCCAGCTTGTGGCTGACTGGGGACAAGCCTTCCACAATATGGATTTCGTTGTCTGAACTCTCTCAGCTCAGCAACGCCCCTTGTCAGAGCACAGAGCCCACAGTCACATCACAGATCAGCCCAGGAAACGGCTAGTCATGAATCACAGGGGCTCGTGGATTTCTGCCGAACAAAGAACTTCAGCTCTGGGAAACTTTCTGGCCCAGACTTTCTCTCTGTCCCAGTGGAAAAGCAGGTAATTTCCAACCGTCCTGTAGGAAGCCAGAGCAAGATCGCACGAGGCAGGTGTATTCAAACCAGTCATGGCTTTATCTTCTCACATCCACAAATGCTACTTTTCATACCAGCTGCATCCTAAGCCTGAGTTAAGATGGTGATTAGTGGTGGTGGTGGGCGTCTCAGTAGGAGCTTTCTTAAGAAGAAAGGGCTTTGATTGAGCCAATGAAAGCTGTTGCCAGGGAACCAGATGCCATGAACAGGCCACTCCAGCAGTGCAAGAATACAAACCGGGAGTGCTGGACTGAGCATTAAGTGTACTTGGCAGCCGAGTCCTACAATGCCTGTTAACCCTTTGTGCACCTAACCATGTCTAGACGGTGAATCAGGAGAAGGATATCATAAAGATCTTAAAAGCCACTCCTGCTCTCAGAATCTCCCACCAGAAGGCACTATTTCAGAGATGTTCTCTCTGCTTGACTAACTCCCCCTGGACACCTGCTCTACGGCCGGCTGGCATCAGAGG
This sequence comes from Nyctereutes procyonoides, assembly GCF_905146905.1. Classification (NCBI taxonomy): domain Eukaryota; kingdom Metazoa; phylum Chordata; class Mammalia; order Carnivora; family Canidae; genus Nyctereutes; species Nyctereutes procyonoides. The sequence continues at coordinate 11,101,960 of NW_026575132.1, forward strand.
TGGGCATGAGCAAGGGCTGGCCAGAAGCATGACATTCTGCAGAAGGCACTGCTCATATCTGACCACACCTGTTATATATGACACTTGATTCAACTTGTGATGGAGTTTTACCTGGTCTTTTGGCCCCTGGGTAGGGACTCTGCTGCCTCAGGTAGGTCTGCCCCGAGATGAAAAGGAAATGCTTCCCCTTTACCTTAAATGTACAGAGCTTCCCGGGCCACCCAGGAGTTGGCAACCTCTGCCCCATTTTTAAGATTGTTGCTTGAAGGAGCATGGCCACGGACTGGCTCTCAGGAGAGTGGGGAAGTAGGCAAAACTGCTGTGGATGGGCCTCCCAACCTACCTCCCAAGGGATACTGTCCTCAGTCTTGGCCCATTTCCTATCTCTCTTTCTCTCATTCTTCCCCATCAACCCCAATTTCAGGCATCCACTCTGGGTCCCACTCCTTCACAGTGTGATTAATTCACTCTCGATAGGGGGACTTGCATTTGAACTCAGTTCTCAGGAAGATCTGACTTTCCCAAAGGAAACTATAAAAGTTGACTAACAGGCAGGGAAATCACCTGTGGGTTAGGGGCTCCTGGGTTCATAAGGTGAAGTGTAGCAGTGCCTGGGCCCTGAGAAGAAGGTTCTCCCAGAACCCAGGCTCCCTGATGCCCCTTCCTCTTCCTTAGACTGTAAGTTCCAGCATCCTGGGGCTGAGGGTGGGGACATATCAACTTGTACATGAAAACCTTACCAGTGTGGGCAAATGGTGGGAAGAGAATTTGTGTATACCTTGGGTTATGCAATATATATGTCCCCGAAAAAATACATGCCTTATACATCGAATGAATGTTTCCCTAAGATTAAGACAGCTTATAATTTTTACTCTGTGGCAGTTAGAAAGTATAAAAATTATTTTCATCATTGAGTTTAAAGAGCGAACTGGAAGCCAGGTGACAAAGTAGTGTCTGATTGTGTAGCCCAGTGGCTTAGACTTACCATCTATTCCACACGAGATTCCCTACCATGGAGAAATGGCCTTCAGAACATTTTGTACACAAAAACCACACTATTGTGTGCTAATAGGAGAGAATTCATGTGTTTTCTAAATCGTAGAATGGAATTTTAAAAAAGATTTTATTTATTTATTTGACACAGAGAGAGAGAAAGAGAGCACGAGCAGGGGAGCTACAGGCAGAAGCAGAGGGAGAAGCAGGCTCCCTGCTGAGCAAGGAGCCTGATGCAGGGCTCAATCCCAGGATCCTGGGATCATGACTTGGGCCCAAGGTAGCGCCCAACTGACTGAGTCACTTAGGTGCCCCAGAAATTTTTTGTTAAGCAATATTTTCTATTTATTGAGCATGTACTATGTGCCAGAAACCATACGCAGTGCCTTACATAAATCACCTATTTGTTAAACATCTTCATGACAATACTTAATGAAAATCGAAAGAAAACATTTTCCTACAACCATACTAATGACATTCATAAAATATTTTATCTTCTTACTCTAATGTCCAATGGTTTTAAATGATCAGAATCTATGTAGTTTTGATGAATGGCAGCTGCTCTGACATTCTCCCTTTAGAATTGAAAATCACTACTGCTCTCATCAACCTCCACAGGTTAGTTTCCAAGCTCTGTTACTTTTGCCCCGAGTGACGGAGCTGCTAGCCAGAACAGTGATTGCTTTTCCCCATGTTGTGAAAGATCCAAAAATGTGTGATTTTTATTTCTTCTCCAATCTTACTCTCTCCCCACCATAAATTTAAAAGCTTGCAATTACCGTGAGCACTCTTACTAATAAAATGAAGCCCTGAGCAAAAGCATAGCTAAGTATTTTAGACTCCCAAAGCAAATCCTTTGGAAAGATCTAAAATAAATAGATCTTCAGTCCCCTCCCTCCTGAACTAGGCAGGCCATGGGGTCATAATTTATACATAAAGAGAGAAAGGAAGCAGGGAGTCATCACTGATTTTCTCCCTTGCTGTTATTCTATAATATTCTTTATTGCCTTTTGTATTTTCTTCTTTCAAATCTGAACTGTACCACATGAGAAATTAGCCCTAGCCTGTGAGCAAGTCAAGTAACTTATCCTCAGCAGGTCTGTGCTGCTTCCTACAAGTTTAGAGGGCTGTATCTTCCACACTGATTCTCTTGGTGCCTCTTCAGCCTCTGGATGCCAAGTTTTCAGTGGTCAGTCTTTAACATATAGCTTCAAGCTCTGTACTATAAGCAAACTATAGCATATTAAAACAGGCTTTGACCTAATTATCTTCTTTTGTATATCTTTCCTACTGGCCCAATCATTGCACATCTCTATGGGCATGTGAAAAAGCAAGCAAAAAATTTTTATCCAGTTCTTACTATATGCAAGGGTGCTATAGGAAGTACTAAGAATCATGGGACATAGTCCCTACCTTCCAAAAACTTACTGTCTAGTTGGAAGTATAAAACACAAGCAAATTGAAAGAGACTAAATAACACAAGGCAACACCGATGTCATCGACACAGCCTATATTTTTAAAAATCCTTTTATTTTCTTGTACAACTTGTCTTTGGTCTTACGGTAGATAACTGTGGATGGTTCTATCAATCTTCATTCTATCTTCTCCCCAGAAGAGGAGGTTGAAAGAGGTTGAGAGTGGTTGAAAAACTGAAAATGTGATTTCCTGGACTCTCCTGCAACTAGACTCACAAGGTAAAGTGAGGAGAAGCAAGGTTGAGGAGATAGAAGTGTTCTGAGGCCTTCACAGAGCCAGACACAGATCTGGTATTCAGTCACCAGCTTTGAGACTGAAGGGGGTGTTACGGTGACCTTGGTTACAGCAGCTTCCTGATTGCTGGATATTAACCACAAGGTAGCTTCTCAGGAATAGTTGCTACTACTCTGTTGCAGAAATGGGATGACAACAGGCTGGGATGAGGACCGAATTTGGACAAGATCCCATTTCCCCTCTGGTTTGTTCTGTGGCTCTATGCAAATAATTTCATCTTTCTGTGCACTTATCTTTCTTCTGTGGGTAATAGGGGCAATACCAATGACTCTTCCTGTAGGCTACCCCTGCAGGGAAATACAATTCTTGGAAAACATTATCATACTGCCCTTTATATTTTTTAACCTTTTTTTTATTAGAGAGAGTGAGAGCATGAGCTGGGGGAGGAAAGGGGGAGGAAGAGAGAGAATCTCAATCAGACTCCATACTGAGTGGGGACCCAATGTGGGCTCAGTTCCACAACATTGAGATCATGACCTGAGCCAAAATTAGGAGTCGGCCACTTAACCAACTGTGCCACCCAGGTGTCCCCATACTGCCCTTTATAGGGAGATGAGGATCCTGACACTATCCCATAGGCCACTTCCCCAGAATGGCATCCATTTGCCCCAAGCACTTTGGTGCAAGGGACAAATTCCTGGATGCAGCACAGACACGGCCATGGAATAACATCTCTTTTCTTTGTTTCATTTGGTTTCTATTTATTTACAGAGTGCCATGGTTATTCATGATGCTTTACAAACCATAAAAACAAGGTCTCCACCCTATAGAATTTACAGTGTAATTTAAACAGACATGCTGCATGGGCTGACAGGTCAGGCATGCCAGGAGATGGTGTTGGTGTTATATAACATGGGTGTGGAGGGTTTCTTCTTGAGTTATAAATACTTTCCAGTTACAAGGGCCTTTCATCTGGGATCCCCAAGCACTTTAGAATAGCAATAACCTCGATTGCTTTCTAAATGCACTTTCCATAAACTTCTGTGGGGACTGAGTAAATGCTTTTAAATGTCTATTAATTGATCTGTACATCTGTTCATTGTCCATATTAAACAGCATGGATGTAAACATGACAGTTTAGGAGAGGCCTGCTTTGGGCTGTGGTCTGGCTGTTCACTGATTACAACTCCAAAGAGGCCTGGGAGCCTGGCCACAGCGTTGGGAGAGCTAGATGGGCACCTGGACTCACTCAACCTAGACTCAGTGAGGTCACTTCCTGGAGCTTACCATGTATGGGTGAGTTAACATTTCCAAGTCAGGTGAGCTCAGAGCAAGAATTCCACTGGAGAAACTTGGAGTTACTCCTCAGTTAACAGTGGTGGCTCTTATTCGGGTCTCCATCCCTCAAGCACCTCCCTCTTGTGCTTATTCTCCTCCCTGAGCAATGGAGTTTTCAAAACAGCAACATTGGTATGTTATTGCAGTTGGTATGGAGGTTCTCCCTCTCTGTCTCACTCAAAGACCAATTGAGCAGGTTTGACTAAATCCAAGAGAAACTTGGCCCAGGCTGTAAGTTCCTAAAAGTTCTCCAAGAAGCTTATGAGATAAGCATCCCTCATTCTCTCCATTCTTTTTTTTTTTTTTTCTTTTAAGATTTTATTTATTTACTTGAGGGAGAGGGAGAAGCAGACTCCCTGCTGAGCAGGGAGCCAGATGCAGGGCTCATTCCCAGGACCCTAGGATCATGACCTGAGCTGAAGGCAGACGCTTAACTGACTGAGACATCCAGGTGCCCCCTCTCCATTCTTCATACTGTTCTCAGGGTTATCGTTCTGAAATCCTGATGGAATCCCATTACCCCCTGGTTTAAAAAACCTACCTGCATGAAGTATGTCAATTATTTGCCAATGAAACCAGAAAAATAAACAAAAAGAAATCAATTCTACTAGAATTCATCCACTTAAACCTACTGTAAAAAGAACCATGTTTTACTACCCACTACAAACAACACAGCATAGAAGTAGCTAAATAAAGAAATGTTTGAGACAACAAATGCTATAGTACTTTACATAGTCTTTTATGTTTACAGAACAAGTGGGACTAATGTCATATAAATTACTCAGAACTACTATGTTTTATGATATATTCCATGTAACTTAATTTTCAATAATGGATCGGGGCTGTTTCTTCCTTTGAAATTCAAAATAAATCTCATTACAAACCTGTGAACCATTCTGAGGAAAGCAGATACAAAAACAAAGTGACCATTAATGTCCATTTCAAGTCTGAAGTTCTATGAAAACACGAAGATTAGGAAATGACATGTATTTTAATGACCAAAATGTTTGAAACAATACTACTAAAAATTTCTAAGCAATCTAATTCTGAATCTGAACCCTTCACATCTATTTTTTCTGCCCCTCTCCTAATCCTGCACCTTCTAAAACAAACAAAGAAACTTGAGGAATAAAGTCCAAAGTGCCTTAGCAGGACACATGTGGCCTTCATGGCTTGGCCAGCTGGTCTATTTCTCCAGCTGCAGCTCTGTCCACATGATGTGGCCTTGGCCACACCAAAGATGTTGCCCCATCCCCAGAGATCTCAAACGTTCCTGTCCATGCCTCCTGCAACATCCTCTTTCATCTTCCCTCCTTGCCATACACTGCTGTCTGTTAAAGTCCACCTTAAATATCCCTCCTCTTTTTCATAGCCTTCAAACAGGCCTATCATCACACAACATCCAGCTACCTCTTTTCCTGGAGCACCTACTCATCTCCACCCCCATTATCAAATCCGTCACATCGCCTTTGAGGTACTGGTTCATACATGCCTGTCTTGTCACCCTGCTTGGTGCTCCTTGAGGACAGGGACCATGTATGGTGATATATATTAATATGTATTATATTCTAGAACTAATTAATAATATGTCATTAACATGAATCTCTCTCAGTCAAGTTTTGTGGAGGATCTTTTTTGCATATCAAAGGGGAAGAGAGGGAGCAACTGTAGCTTAAGAATCCTGTAAACTATTTGGAACTCTCATTTTGTAAGATTTTGTCTCACCTGCTAAAATGAGGCGCTCACTCCACAATAATGCCAACCAATTGGCCTTCAGCTTATAAAGCGATAAATTCAATTTTTAGTTTCCTTTTTTTTTAAGATTTTAATAGTGGTAAAATATGCATAACATGAAATGTATCATTTCAATCATTTTTAAATGTACCATTCATTGACTTTAAATACATTCATGTTGTTGTATCACTACCACCCATCTCCAGAACTTTTCATCTTCCCAAACTGAAGATTAAACATTCAACACTAACTTTCCATTCCCTCCTCCCACTTGCGTTGGCAAACACCATTCTACCTTTCGTCTTTATGAATTTGACTACTTTAAGTACCTCATATAATTGGAATCATGTAATATTTTTCCCTTTGTGATTGGTTTCACTTAGCATAGTGTCTTTAAGTTTCTTCCATACTGTAATAGGAGTCTGAATTTCTTTCCTTTTCAAGGCTGAATAATATTCCATTATATGTATAAGTCAATTTTGTTCATTTATCCGTCAGTGGATGCTTGACAGTGAATGCTTGATGTTTCCATATTTTGGCTATTCTGAGTAATACTGCTATACACACGGGGTATTTATTTATTTATTTATTTATTTTTAAAGATTTATTTATTTATGAGAGACACAGAAAGAGAGGCAGAGACACAGGCAGAGGGAGGAGAAGCAGGCTCCATGCAAGGAGCCTGATGTGGGACTCGACCCCAGGAATCTGGCATCACACCCTGAGCCAAAGGCAGATGCCCAACCACTGAGCCACCCAGGCATCCCAACGTGGGGTATTTAAATATCTATTTGAATCTCTGCTTTAATTTCTTTGGGATTATATACCCAGAAGTGGAATTGCTGGATCATATGGTATTAAGTTTTTGAGGAATTGCCATACTGTTTTCCACAGTGGCTGCACCACTTTACATTCCCACCAATGGTGCACAGGGTCCTAATTTCTTCATGTCCTCACTAACACTTGGCATTTTGTTTTGTTTTGGTTTTTAGTAACCATCATTCCAATGAGTATTGAAGTGGTATCCACTGAATTTGCATAAATTCAGTTTTGAACCTCTACATTCAATGTCCTAATTTTCCATGATAGACCCAATCTAATTATATAGCATGACCTGTATTTCTTTCTCAGGAGACTTGAACCTACCTCCTGGAAAACTGACCACCACAGAGGGAGGTCTAAAAGGTAAGGGGGCCTGTAGCCCCTTGTACTTCTTCCTGAAGGTCAGCAGGGGGCACTCTCACGAGGCTGTATGGAGGTTCAGCTGGAAGACAACGGGGCAGGTTGGTTTTCCAGGCCAAAGCAGGGTTCTAGGTCACCAGCGAAAAGCTCCTTTGGTTTCTTGTCCCTCTTCCCCTCATCCTGCCCTCATAGTGTCAGCATCAAGGAGAGAGCCAAGCAGCCTAGCCTGTAGCTGTGTTTCTCCACGTGGGTGCTACTGGTAAGCAAAGTGGGAAAATTCTGCATCATGCAGGACAGTCCTACGCACTACGGAACATTTAGCATCCCTGGCTCCTGCTTGCTAAATGCCAGCAGTGGTCCCCAGTCATAGTGACAACCAAAATGCACCCCCCCCCCCTCAAGGACCTCCCTCTGGAGATTAGGAGTTGCCTGAATGAGACACGCAAAGGAATCTGGAGACTCCCAGTATCTGCACTCACCCGTGCAAAGCAGCAATTACCATAAAAAGGCCTCATGTCCAGTTGAGGAGATGCTGGAATTTAGCCAAGGAAAACGTCACAGGTTGCTTAAGGTGACAGAGACGACTACTCTGAGTCTGTTAATGGTTAGGTGACGGGAAAAGGCTAGCATATCAGAAGAAAGGGGAAGACACCCTCTAAAAGCAAGATGAGTACTCTAACAAAAAATATCTCAACCTTGCCCCTGCTCCTGCAATTGGGATTTGAAATCTGAGCCTGGTCCCTTAACCGTCCATTTGACCTTCCCTCCCCCCCAGTGTGTGAACACTGCCCTCAGCAGTCTCTGCCTTGCCTAGGCTGGTTTCAGAGACTTCACGTCCCTGTGCTGCCATAGCAACCAGGAAACAACCTCCACTCACAATGAGAAGAAGGATGGTGCAGTGGCCCAGATCTGTAGATGCACACGGCCCGGTAACAGAGCAACAGGACCAAGGGACAACAAGGAAGGAGCAGGCGAAGAAGAGAGAGAGGTTGCCCAGAGAGTAGACAATCCAGAGCTTGAGGAGTCTGGGTTTGCGGTTTATTTTTTCTCCTGACAAAGACACACACTGTCTAAACTGTGTGGCTGGTTGTTATTAAGAAGCTGCTGTACGAAGGAAAAATGTATTTAATAAAAGGCCCAGTGTTTGTGGTCTTCTTGGGCTCACTGCTGAGCTCAGGAAATCTTGAGGTGTGACCAGTTTTCAGCCTTCAAAACCAAGATGAACTACCCTTGAGGAGGGTGGTCAGAAGGGAAACATGTTCACGCTCTCTCTCCTGAGCCGGGGACATGGGAAGTTGGTCCAGAACAAACAGAAGCTAGAAGTCTATTTTGAACCAGAGGTGAGTCTTATAGATGAATAAAGGCAGATTTGGGGGGTGGGAGAGGAATGCTCTCTTTTTCCATTTGGGGCTGAGCCGTGTGTGTTTTGGTTTGGTTTGTCAGGGAGGTTGGTGGGTATCGCCAACAGACTTTCCTTCCTCCTTGGTAAAACTCAAGAAAATAAGGAAGTTTGCTTGCACATCCATATTGCCACTGGGACCCTCTTCCTTCTCCTTGCACACTGACTTACAGCCTCATTTGCTTTAGACTGAAGGAGATTCCAGACTATTTAGAATTCAGATGGTTTGGGTCAAGACCAGAATTTCCACCTGGGTTCTAGGCAAATTGATGGCTGTTTGGTCTTTAGAAGTTGTGCTCTGTGGCTGGAACGCTGTGTATATTCATGCCATTTCGATGGCTTCCTTAAACTTTTTGGAATTCAACCCAGAAGACTCATACTTAACAGAGGCAAAAAATAAAAACATTTTAAAAAAATCCCCTTTTAGAAGATTTTAAAGAGGTGGCAACATTCCCTTGTTCTGGAATTTTATTTCATTGAACCCTGCCAGGAATAAGATATCCAGTGGGGTTCTTTGAAAATTTTTGGATCACATAGAGATTTCCATTGTCATGGTAGTTTGTCATGATATTTGACCTTTGCTATATTAAAAGACATATAAAGTTTCAAAGGACCTCTGTGGCCAATGGCATTTACTTACTTACAAGATATGCAACTACTTTATAGGGTCCTAAATAGCCAAATTAGGTAATGTTACATAGCATCTGGAATGTATAGACATTCTCCCTGTGTACAGCTGAAGTGATGGCTGGAATGAATGGTTTTCCCCTATTTAAACTGCCAGCTAGTCCAGTTCTAATTTCAAAGTTATCTGCTGCCCTTGATAATTGTGACTACTTACTTGCATACCAGGAAATTTTAACTGGCCTATCTAAGCCTCCAGGCATGAATGGCTCTGAAAGTTGTATGGGGCAAATCAGAACCCTGCCTTAGATTCTACTGATTCTGAGATGTGGAGACCAAAACCAGTTGCTAAGAGTGGTTGTGTTCTGTGACACCATGGAAAAAATTCAGAGAAAAACAGTCACTAAAGAAATGTCAAACACCTTGCACAGGTGGTATTCCTATAAAGGGGCCTTGGATCAAGGTGGCTTCTTTCTATGGCAGGATTACTTGAACTGGAAGTCCCCAGAAGATTATGTCCTGGTCAACAAACCGCAGGATAAGGGCAGTGCCAATCAGCACACCTGGAGCCTCTTTCTTCCTAAAACATTCAGTACTAGAAAAGGTGCTCTGATCCTCTACTCAGAAGGTTTAGCCATATCAGCATGGACACCCGAAGAGAGGAGAAGAGGCCCCTACTGCCCCAAAGGCCACAGGAAGAGGCCAGATCTTGAACTACACACACTTCAGGACCTTAAAGAAGCCATCCTGTCATATGGAAGGAGACAGGTAGGCAGAGCAGTCCTGGGCTTGGGGAAGGCTCTGGCCTGCATGTCCAGAAATCCAGTTGTAGCTTTGGCTATGACTTCCTAGGGCCTGGGGAGGTTATGAAACCCTAATACCTCCATTTCTTCATCTCTCAGATGGGATTGTACTCTTGACCCTATGTGCTTCGCATTGTCATGAAGCATAAATGAGATAATGTATGTTGAAAGGGCTCTAAAGGTATCAGGGGCTGTGTTCCCACTATCTCATATCTTCCTTTCTGTTAGAGTAACACAAAGTCCTTTTCAGCTTCAGAAGGATCCAGGCCAGCAGACATTTCATCAGAATCCTTGAAATCCTGTCTTATAGCTACAAGCATCATCCTCACACCTCTGATGTTTTTGGCTTTGTGGAAATGAGAGGGAGAACATTTTAAATATTTACCTTGAGCCCTTCAGCATCTGCAGGAGAAGTTAATGAGTTTTTCCATTCTGAATTTAATATTAAGGGAAAACCTGTATAATCATTTTTCTGATTCATACTTCCTAATGTCTTAGGAGATGTCCACATGTCCCCTGCTTGATGTAACTGCATGCATCAGCCCTTTGGCTGAAGCCATTGAGAGAGTCTGGGAAGAATTATACAATTCTAGGTTATAAATACTGGGTTACTCCCTAGTTTTTTACTTTTTAAGATTTTATTTATTTATTTGAGAGAGAGAGAGCATGAGAGAGAGCAAAGAGCACAAGTAGGGAGGGGCAGAGGGAGAGAGAGAAGCAGAGTCCCCACTGACCAGGGAGCCCAATGTGGGGCTTGAACCCATGGCCCTCAGATCATGACCTGAGCTGAAGGCAGATGCTTAACCAACCAAGCCACCCAGGAGCACCCTGGTTACTCCCTAGTTTAAAAGTCTGCTGGTGGGGCACCTGGGTGGCTCAGTGTTTGAGCTTCTGCCTTTGGCTCGGGTCATGATTCTGGGGTCCTGGGATCAAGTCCCATATCAGGCTCCCATCTACCTCTACCTATGTCTCTGTCTCTCTATGTCTCTCATGAATAAATAAAATCTTTTAAAAATAAATACATAAATAAAAGTCTGCTGACTTCTCATTCCCCACATAATAGTCATTAAATTCTTATACCAGGCCCTTCATGCTGACTTTCTTTTCCAAAGCTACCCACATCTGCCACTTGTTCTTACCACCACCTTAACTATGAGCCCCTCAAGACCCCACCCATGTGAATAGCTCACTGTTCCCCAAACATTCTGTGCCCTTTTCTGACTCTATGCTTTCGCATCTGCTTCTATGCTCTTGCTTACCCTTCAAAGCTCCTGCTTACCCTTCAAAATATGGCTTAGATGTCATTTCTTCAGTGAAGCCTTCTCCCATTTCTCTAGGTAAAGATATCCCATTGCTCTCTCCTCTGTGAACATTCCCATACCATCATGCATTGCAATGTATCTCTTTGTCCATTTGTTACCATCTCTTTGAGGGCAGGGACCATGTCTAAATCATTTCTAGAAAATAAATGCTTGTGGAATGAATAAATCGATCATGTAGGATATTTTCAGTAGTTCTTACATCATCTCCCAGTATCATTATTGGGCAACTTATCACCTATTCCACCCTAGGCAGAGCTTCCAAAAGAAAAGATTACTATGCCCCTCATTCTTCTTTCAAAATACAGAGAAGTTTGTATGTGACCAAATGCTCACTGTCCTTTCTCTTAAAATCATAAATTCTTGAGTGAAAGGAAACCAATTATTGTGGAATGCTTACTATTATATTATGGCTATTATTTTATTTAACCCTCACAGTGACTCAGTGACATATGGTTTTTCTTGCCCCCTTTCATAAATAAGAAAACTGAGGCTCAGAAGAGTTAAGTGGTCTGGCCAATGTCTCAGAGCTAGTAAGTGACAGAGGCAGAACTCAAGCCCAGGATTGTCTACCTCTCTAGGGCAGGCATGCTTTGCACTTTGCCCTATTGTCTGTGGGCCTGGAAAGGCCTCCAGATGTCATTGTACCAGGCTTTTGCCTGTTTGCCCTCACACCCATTTCTCTTTCCTCACCTTTACCTTACTTTGCTCTGCACAAAAGTGGGGTTGACCACAGGCTATATATAATTCCATAAACATCTATGTCAACTGGCTTCTAGTTGAATTTGCCAGTGGAAGACACTGAAAGGAGATTGGAGAGAGAGAAGAGAAAAGCCAGGGTATTTCTCCCCTTCCCTTCTATCTGTAAGTGGTCAGAAACACCTGCATCACCTCTGTCTCCTAGCTCCCAACAGACAGGCCCAGTGTGGCTCCTCACCAGGTTCCTCCAGCTGACTACACCTGCTCCTCCCTCTGTCCCTGAGCACAAGCTTGGTGCTAGCTTTCTGATGTTACAATCTCAGTGTTGCCTCACTCTCTTTCTGGCTTCCGAGCTCTCTAATCACCTGTGCAACCAATTCCCTGAATTATATTTTTGCTGTGTTTAAATACTTAAGAGTGGTTCTGTTTTCCTGGTTGGACACTGCTATGTAGGCTAATTTACTGTCAAGAATAAGAATACCTTCCACAGTGCTCAGACACTTGAATATTTCAGGCAGCAGGGATATTTTTACTTTATAAAGTAGAAGAGTCTATTTGGGGATGGCTTCATCTTGGCTTAAACTTGGGCTCAGTAAAGAGGGGAGGTTCCTGTCTTCCTGTGGTACCTACCTACCAGATTTATAACACACACCTATAACAAAACAGAATGCTGTTGTCTACCCCAAAGAGGGCAGAAGGGAAATTGTGTGAGGAAATCAGAAGGGAAAGAAAATAATAGTTACAGAGCAGAAATTTAGGATTAGAGGACATTGTAGGTTCAAATAGAAGAACTTGAAGGGGTTTGGAATTAAAGGAAATGAACAGCTCAGAAGAGAAGAGCTTTGTAAGTTGCAGACCACCATCGGATTATGAAAGCTACAGACTGGCAAGAGGCTTTTTGCATCATAATACCCAGGGCTGGGAAGGCTATGGGGAAACTAGCTGTCTCATACATTAGAAGCACACATTCACATGACTTTTCCGGACATTTTGGCAAAAGCCTATAAAGAGCTAATACTTTGATTCAACATTCTACTTATAGGAATTTGCCTTAAAAATAATCAGAGATGTGCCCAACAATTTATGCACAAGGATGTTTACTACAGATTATTTTATTGCTACACAAAACATTGAAAATAATAAATCTCCAACAATGAAACATTGATTAAATAAATTATGGTACAGTCATATAATGGATTTGGGGTCAGGCAATAAAGTCATGCATTAGTCATGAATAACATGAGAAAAGTCCACAGTATATTCTTAGAGCAAATTACAAAGTAATATTCATATAATAAAAATACCTAAGCTCATTAACATTTTCTTAGTATTTACTATGTTTCAGCCACTGCTTTAAGTACTTCCTATATATTACTTATATCTGATTCCTATCAGTCCTGAGGGTATACTATCATTATACCGTTTTAGAGATGAAGAAACTGAAGCACAGATTATATAGCCATGTAGATAATCACACCAGAATTCGACACTAGGTAGTACAGAAAACATTGCCTCTCTAATGTAACCCCAACTTTTAAAAATTAGTTATACAAGCAGAATACACATCAACATTTAGCCATGGGTGGTGGAATTAAAAGTCATATTTTTATTTATACATACCTTTTTACCAAACATTTTTATTTTATTTATTTATTCATGAGAGACACAGAGAGAGAGAGGCAGAGACACAGGCAGAGGGAGAACCAGGCTCCATGTTGGGAGCCTGACGTGGGACTCGATCCCTGGACCACGGGATCACGCCCTGAGCAGATGCTCAATCGCTGAGCCACCCAGGTGTCCCAAACATTATTTTTTAAGTCATGAAATTTTAAAAATAAAGGTCTACAGGGAATCCTCATGTTGATATGATTCCCTGTATATATGTAATTAAAATAGATTTCCTCTAGTTAAAAAATAAAATTAAAAAATTTTTAAGTAAAAATCTATTTAAAAAGTAAAAATCTGTTCCTTTGAAAGAAGATGGCAGTGATAGAATGAGGTTGACCCTAGGGAGCCAGGTGGGATCAGGAAGGGAAATGAAATAGAAACAGTGCTGTAAGTTAAGCTCACTAATAACCACACCATCTATTCCTCAGGGTCAGTATTTCATTGTCCAAATACTATATAGTTCAAGAGTTAAAAACACCACACTCAAAGTAAAAGAACCAACAACCAACATGGGGATGTGGAGCAGAGGGAAGGAGAGATAGGAGACAGAGAGGATAGTGCTACTTACAGAAGGATCTATACTGGCTAAATTCTGAATCAGGAAACCTGCAAAATTCCAGCTCATTCACACCTGTGATGCTAGAACCCATCACAGGGAGATGCAATTAAATTTTTAAACCACCTCACATAATTTCCAGTTCCATATATGGATATAATGACATGCATGTGGCAGTAGGTCTGGGTTTTACAGCTCAACATACACTTACTCTCTAACTTTCTTGATAGTCCAACTCCTAATGAGCAAAGGCAAGTGCTAAGTCAAGAGATTAGATGTCATAGTTCTCAAACTTCTAGATACACACAATATGTTGGTTTTTTTCTTTAAGAAAATATTGTTAAAACATTCCCAAAGTGGTAACCATTCTTTTCCTGAGGGCTTTAATACAATCATCTTTCCATTATTTAGAAATCAAATAACTATAAAACATAAATAACCATAATTTGGGGTAGTATCTAAATAACAGTCATAAATGATTCTCTTGAAACATAGCAGATTCATCAAATACTTATCAAATCATCAGAAATATTAAAGAATTTTCACATTGTTTTAGTATTTCCCAGTCTTTTTTAAAAAATACTTTTAATTTTTATTTGGGTACAAAGAGTATGGGGTTTGGGGGGCTTTCATGTTTTTTGTTTTAAGTAAGCTCTATATGCCCAGCATGGGGCTTGAACTCAAAACCTGGAGATCAAGGGTTTCATGCTCTCCGGACTAAGTCAGCCAGGTGCCCTAATATTTTTTATTCTTTTTTTTTTTAAGATTTTATTTATTCATGAGAGACACACAGAGAGAGGCAGAGACATAGGCAGAGAGAGAAGTAGGCTCCCTGTGAGGAGCCTGATACAGGACTCCATCCCAACACCCCAGGAGCATGCCCTGAGCCAAAGTCAGCAGTTCAACCACTGAGCCACCCAGGCATCCCTCCTTTTTTTTTTTTTTTTAAAGATTTATTTGCAGGGGGACAGAGGGAAAGGGAGAAGAGAAGCAGACTCCCTGTGGAGCTCGAAGCCTATTCATGACCTGAGCCTAAACCAAGAGTCAGCCACTTAACCAACTGAGGCACCCAGATGTCCCTCTTATTCTACTTTTCGAATTTTATAAATCTGGTAATATTTTCAAAGGTTCAACAATGGAATATTGATTAAATAGCATATTAAAAATAATTTGTTTCAGGGTGCCTGAGTGAGGGCTCAGTTAAGCATGTGCCTTCTGCTCAGTTCATGATCCTGGGGTCCTGGGATCAAGCCCCGTATCAGGCTCCCTGGCTCAGCAGGGAGTCTGCTTCTCCCTCTCGCTCTTCCTCTGCCCTTCCCTCTGCTCAAGCTCTCTCTCAAAAAAATAAACAATTTTTTTAATTTTGTTTCAAAAATTCAATTCACAAATCATCCCATTTCTCTGTCCCATTGAGGGATAAATAGGATTTAGATTACTATAGTTGATTTTAAGATTGTATTGCTCCTGCCATCTCCCTTATAAATGTGGCTACGTTTAAGAGTAGTACCAACCTTCTTCCACTGAACATATCCCTACACATTCTACATTGCCTAATTTTTCTCCATATCTCAATACTCAAGGCTCTTAAATGTAGCCTTGAGTGTTTATTTAGTGTTTTCAGCCAATGTTCAAGACATGAAGGCACCTTCAGGGTACTGTTTTATCAAGTAATATTGTGAGAAGTATGCTTTTTGAATAAGGTTTATTTTCCTGTCCTATACATAATGATTCATCATACAAAATAGAAAAATACAGAAAAGTAGGTAGAATTATAAATTATGTTTTGAGCCCCCAGGATCAGGAGGAAGAAGTTCCCTTTGTAATAAGTTGCTACTTGTTTGATGGTGTTCCTAAGAAGGGCTCAGTGCTCTGATGGCTATCAACAAAGTGTCAAGCAGGGAAGGGTTGACAGAGTGACCTGACTGTATCCTTTCTACCAAATGTCCTCCATCTGAACAGCTCCTGAGCAGTTATACTTAGAGCCTTTAATAAAGCTAGAAGTAGGAAAGATCAAGAATGAATCATGGTTTAACCATGACAATGAAATCAAAGGTTTTGTCAATAATAGCTAGCCCTTTTGAGTGCTAAGTGTACACCAGGCATTTTATCTATATATCCTCATTCAATTTGCACAAGTCTATGAAGTGGGTGCTAACTTTACCCTCCATTTTGTAGGAGGAAACACTGGGGCTTGAAGTTAATTAAGCCCAAAGTTACACATCTAAGGGGTGGAGTTAGGATTGGAACCCAGGCAACTGATTCCAAAGCCCCACTCCTAAACCCTAAAGGGCCTGATTTTGAACATTCCACATCCTCCAGAGAAAAGCAGCATTTCTCTTGCTTTAGTGGCATTTTTTAAGAAGGGATCTGGGTCTTCCAAAACATCCCTTAAAACCCTTACAATTCTAGGAAAGCAAATCAGATTTTCATCAAAATCAGTCTGGGTTACAGTAATATGTCCATAGCCATATATATGATCCAGTTGACATCTATTTTTCTAGGCTTTATGTGCTTCATCCATTGGTTCCCTTATATAACCAATAGTTCGAGAATATTTATAATAATAGCTAACACGTATATAACACTATTATATCCATCACTATTATAAATACTTTATACTTATTTAATCCTCACAACAACTTTATAAGGTGTATTGTAAAATTTATAACAACTTAAAAAAATATATATATATAACTTTATAAGGTATGTAACATAAAATTTACCACTTAAATTAATTTTAAATATATAGTTCAATGGCAGTAGGTACAGTCACATTGCTGTATAACCATTACCACCATCCATCTCCAGAACTTTTAAAAAATATTTTATTTATTCTTTTATTCTTTTATTTTTTTATATTTATTCTTTTAAACTGATTTATTTATTTGAGAGAGAAAGAGAGAACATGAGCTGGGGGAGGGGCAGAGGGAGAGAGAGAATCTCCAGTAGACTCCCCACTGAGCACAGAGCCAGATGCAGGTGCAGGGCTCAATCTCATGACCCTGAGACCATGGCCTGAGCTAAAATCACGAATCAGATGTTTAACTGACTGAGCCACCCAGGCCCGTTTAAGATTTTATTTTTAAGGCGCCTGGGTGGCACAGTGGTTGAGCATCCACCTTCGGCTTAGGTCATGATCCCAGGGTCCTGGGATGGAGTCCTGCATTAGGCTCCCCAAGGGGAGCCTGCTTCTCCTTCTGCCTATGTCTCTGCCTCTCCATCTGTGTCTCTTGTGAATAAATAAAATCTTTAAAAAAAAAAAGATTTTATTTTTAAGTAATCTCTACACCCAACAAGGGGCTCGAACTTACAACCCTGAAAGGAGTCACACATTCTACCAACTGAGCCTGCCAGGGACCCCCAGAATTTTTTTTTATCTTGCAAAACTAAAACTCTATACCTGATAAACAGTATTTCCTATTTCCCTCCCCATCAGCTACTGGCAACCATCATTCTACTTTTTGTCTTTCTGAATTTGACTACCCTAAGTACCTCATCTGAATGGAATCATATAGTAATTATCCTTGTAGTATTTGTGACTGGCTTATTTCCCTTAGCCTAATGTTTTCAGGGTTCATTCATGTTGTAGCATGTATCAGAATTTCTTTTTTCCTTTAAGCTGAATAATAGTCCTCTATGTATAGACTGTGTTTTGTTTATCCATTCATCAATCAATAGACATTTAGATTGTGTCCATATTTTGGCTATTGTGAATAAAGTTGCTATACACATGATACATAAATATCTATCTATATGTTTGGGCCACCTGCCTGGCTCAGTTGGGTGTAGAGATTACTTTAAAAAAAATCTATCTGTTCATTATTCATGTTCCTGCTTTTAATTCTTTACAGCACATACCCAGAAGTGGAATTGCTGGCTCATATGGTAATTTTATTTTTCATTTTTTGAGGAACTGTCATATTGTTTTCCATAGCAGCAACTGCATCATTTTACATTCCCACTAGCAACACGCAAGGGTCTCGATTTCTCCACATCCTCACCAACACTTGTTATCTTCTGTTTTGTTTTGCTATTTTAAATAAAATCCATCTTAATGGTTGTGAAGTATTTCATCATGGTTTTGACTTGCATTTCCTTAATAAATAACACTGAACATCTTTTCAAGTCTTTATTGGCTATTGATATGCTTTTTTTGGAGAATTGTCTACTCAAGTCCTTTGTCCATTCTTAAAATCAGGTTGTTTTGTCTTGTTTTTGAGTTGCAGGAGTTCTTTATATATTCTAGATATTAATCCCTTATCAGATACATGGTTTACAAATATTTTCTCCCATTCTGTGGGTTCCCTTTTCACTCTGTTGATGGTATTCTTTGATGCACAAGTTTTAAATTTTTATGAAGTCCAACTTATCCATTTTTTTCTTTTGTTGCCTGCTTTTTTTCATGTCATATCCAATAAATTATTTCCAAATCCGATGTCATGGAGCTTTTCTCCTATGTTTTCTTCCTAAGAGTTTTATAATTTTAGCTCTGTTTTTTTAAAGATTTTATTTATTTATTTATTCATGAGAGACACAAAGCGAAAGAGAGGCAGAGACATAGGCAGAGGGAGAAGCAGGCTCCACGCAGGGAGCCCGATGTGGGACTCGATCCCAGGACTCCGGGATCACGCTCTGAGCCAAAGGCAGGCACCCAACTACTGAGCCACCCAGGCAGCCCCTAATTTTAGCTCTTATGCTTAAGTCTTTGGTCCATTTTGAGTTAGTTTTTGTATATGGTATGAGGTAATGGTCCAAATTCATTTTTTTGCATGTAGGATATGTATTTTCATCATCCTCATTTGACAGTTTCTTAACTGAGGTACAGATGGGTCAAGTAATGCCCCAAAAGTCACACAGCTAGTAAATGATGGAGCCAGGATTCAAACCCAGGCAGACTGAGCTCTTATAAGAACTGAAGCTTAATTTTTGTTGTTTTCAATTCTAGTTGTTGTACCTTTGTTTTTGTGACATATGGCTGTCAAATCTTTGATGCTAAGTGGTTTGGTCAGGAATCAAGCCCTATTACAACATTGCAACTATGGAGAAATTCAGACCACCTTTATGATTTTGTCTCTCTCTCTCTCTCTCTCTCTTTTTGAAGATTTATTTATTTATTTATTTATTTGAGAGAAACAGAGAGAGTATGAGTGGGAGACATGGAAGGAGAGGGAGAGAGAATCTCAAGCAGATTCCATGCTGAGTGCACAGTCCAATGTGGGGCCAATTCCACAACTCTGAGATCATGATCTTAGTGGAAACCAAGAGCCAAATGCTTAACCGAGTGTACCACCCAGGTGCCCTCATTCTATTTTTAATGGCTTGATACCCTGGAAATTCAGTTACCAAAGATATATGGGAGAGAGATAATATCATTTGCACAGAATCACAGAAATTTAATCTGCGGAGAAAATGGCTGGCTGAGAGTGGTAGTGTTTACACAAAGCTGATTAAAGGCTAGGGATGGAGAAGGCTTTTGAGGCACAGCTGCAAGTGGCTGTACATCTTTCCCTTCCCATCCCAACCCCACTTCTATTCCAGGTGCACTTAACTGGTATCTCCAAGGCTGGCTCCAGTCACACTTGCACAGGCGCAAGGACAATGGGTGGTCATCCTCTGTGTAAAAGTTTGACCTTTGCCCAAGCACACTGACTCCAGCAAGCCTGACTGAGAAACAGGAGGCACCAGCTGTGGTTCCTCCTCAGAGGAAGGACTTCTGACTAAAGTAGGCAGTTCAGGACACAGGTGTTCAGCAGGAAAGTACAGACATTTTTGGGATTTTCATTCAACTGAGCTAACAATTTGAGTAGTTATTAACTACTCAGTGCCTAGAAGAGTGTCTGACATATGTCAGATGCTCAACGAATAGTCGTTGGGTGAACATATTAGTAGCTAGTGTGTAACAGGGAGAGGCCATAACCTCTACCCAGTAGGGGGGCACAAGGACCAGATTAGAGTGACCATGTCTTGAGGAGGTAGTATTTGACCTGAGTCCTATGGTAAAAATAAGTGGAGAGAATCCTTCTAGTTACAGGTAAGTGAAGGCCTAAGGGGGAAAGCAAGCAGGAGAAATGGTGATTAGACAGGTATGACTCCTAGCTGGAAATGTACCTGGAGAAGTAGGTAGGGTCAAAGGGTGAAGGGCTTTGTCTGCCAGCCCTGGGATTTCTGGACTTCTCTCTCTACTCTGTTGACTCCTGCACACAAAGGCTGGCCACCATCTGTGGTAACATGGCAGTTGACTGTCCTGGGCTTTTCTTGCCTTCCTGGGGAGTCTGGCACCCCGCCGCCCCGTATCTGCTGAGCAGGAGCACAGCCTGCACTGGATCCTTTCATTCTCTGAAAACCCTCACTGACTAGCATTGGGGCAGTGTGGACAGGACAGCCAGTACATGGGTGGGGACAAGTACTGGGGGTCCAACTTGCTCCTCTGCATCTGGAGGCCTGGGGGGGCACTGGGAACATGGCCGGCCAGAGAGAGTCCCTGACTAAGGCAAGTACTCTGGTGGAGTGTGGACACCAGGCCACTCTGTACACCAATTACTCATTTCATTAGAAACCAAAAGCTGGAGTTGATTGGCAAAGCCAAGGCAGGCCTGAGAAGTCTGAAACCATCACAGACAGCCTCCTGCTGTGGCTTATTTCCCCGTTTCAGAAACTCCCTTCTTGGTTTCCTTCTGTCTCCTTTTAACTTTTATAGTTACTTCTGGTGGTTAGAAGTCCAGGATAATGTTGGAGAAGGAATTGAGATTATACCTAGGAGAAGAGGGTGGGTCCAATAAAATAATTTTAACATGTTTTCCATTTATTAATATAATCTAACTATATTAATGGATTTTTAATTTTATTTTTAAAAAGGGAAAAGAAAAAAAGCTGACTGTAATCTCATGCCCAACTCCCTATTACCACTGTTATTAGAACTTTAATATATTTTCTTTCAGTCTTTCCACCATGATTATACATTTATAAAACATACTTTTATGAGATTATAACTGTACTTTACGTCTTCTTTTGTGTCTTGCTTTTTTTCTACTTAACATATTATTCCACACCTTGGAAATGAGTGAATAGATTTAACCCTGACTGCTCTCCTTGGTAACCCTAAACAGGCCTTGGGTTTCTCTCTCAGCGCATCAGTTTATCCAATGAGATAAGAAACTTATCAATCAACTTCATTGGCATGATTTGAGAAACTACTAAGAAAAATCAGAAAAAACTGAAAAGAACCCATGGCAGGCAGAATCATGACTCCCAAAGATGTGATGTCCTAATCCCTGGAACATATGAATATATTAGGTTAAATGGTAAAGGAAAATAAAAGTTGCAAATGGAATTAAGTTTGCTAATCAGATGACCTTAAAACAAAGAGATTATTGGGGTACCTGGGTGGCTCAGGTGGTGGAGCTTCAGACTCTTGGTTTCAGCTTAGGTCATGATTTTTGGGTCGTGGGTCTGAGGCCCACCTCAGGCTCTGTGCTCAGTGGAGAGTCTGCTTCCCCTTCCCTCCGTGCGCACTCTCTGCTCTCTTTCTCTCTCTCTCTCGCTCTTGCTCTCCCTCTCAAATAAATAAAATCTTTAAAAAAGCAGCAATAGGAAACTAACACAGAGACCAAGATCAGCTCTCAAAGTATAGGCAAAAATATATATAAGATACCCCAAATTCCAGGACAAAAGATTCCCTATTCTTCTCAGTAACTCTCTGCCCCATTTACCAAGTTGCCCAGTAAAGCTTCAGAACCAAGCTGATACTTCAAAACTACTCACAAATTGGAAACAACAAGGGGCTCTTGTCCAGATCAAACAGTGCATAATGCCATCTACATAGGGACCACAGCTTCTCAGAGGAGGCTAGGTCTTGTTTCATTCAGAGAGGAGTCATTTGAAGCAAAGATTTTCAGGGAGGAAATGAAGTTCCAATTCACCCAGAAAAGGCCTTAGATCAAATGGCTTCATATTCCATGGCTTACCACAGTGCCCGGCACATAGAAGATGCTCAGTAAAGATTATTATGTGACCAAATGAAAAAAATGGAGTGCATAAGAACTTGAGTCACTTTGCGCCCACTGGGCAGTGGGCGCAAAGTGACTCAAGTTCTTTCTTTCTTTCTTTCTTTCTTTCTTTCTTTCTTTCTTTCTTCCTTCCTTCCTTCCTTCCTTCCTTCCTTCCTTCCTTCCTTCCTTCCTTCCTTCCTTTCTAGATTTTATTTATTTATCCATGAGAGAGACACACACAGAAAGAGGCAGAGACACAGGCAGAGGGAGAAGCAGGCTCCATGCAGGGAGCCCAACTCAGGACTCGATTCCGGGTCTCCAAGATCATGCCCTGGGCTGAAGACAGTGCTAAACCACTGAGTCACCTGGGCTGCCCTCTATAATTCTTTCTTATCCTCTGGAAAAATCCTCAAGATTTATGTGGGACTGAATTATTTGGGATATTTTTGCATTTGAACTACCTGCCACATAAAATATCCAGACCTCAAAGACATCTGGATGCTCTGTTTGGATTCTAAACATTCATTTAATTTACAAATTCTTAAAGAATACAGCCAATTGAATAATTAGCCATGCTTTATTTTCTCTGTTACTCAAATTATTTGTTAGTTATCAGTTTGTCTTATTTGTCCCTATTCCCCCAGTGCCTGGCATCTTATTTGATACACTGTATGAATGAATGAATGAATGAATGAATGAATGAATGAATGATTGAATGAATGTCTACCCTGGGTACCTGTTTCTCTCTCCTCAGCAGATGTATTCCTTTGTCCTATGGACTTTGGCTTCTCAGCCTTCTCTTTAGCTGAAGAGTCTCTGGCGGTCTTGATTTCTCAGCTACAGCTGTAGGCTATCCTTCTGTGGCATTTTGATCTCCTGCATACATCAGAACGGGAGCAAACCACAGATTTGCCCAGCAGAGCAATACCTAAGGCCTTTCTCTCCACATTAAGCAGGTTCTTTATTTCGATCATATTTTTTCTTTTTTCTTTACTTTTTAAAATTTAACCATTTTTCTTTGAGAAGTTCCGACAGGATTTAGCAAAGTTACCCGGGCCAGTGGCTTACTAACCTCAACAATGGTGATTACCTGATGGGTGTGGAAAATTGACCAGCAAGTAATATGAGGGAGCTTTCTGGGCTATGTTTTGTTTTGTGTGGTGGTTACAAAGGTGTATACAATTGTCAGATTTTATTAAACTGAACATTTTAGCTCTGTGTATGTTATCATACATAAATTATGCATCAATTTTTAAAAAAATTTACAAGAGAATGGGGTGCCTAGGTGCCTCAGTTGGTTCAGCACCCAACTCTTGGTTTCAGCTCAGGTCATGATTTCAGGGTCGTGAGATCAAGTCCTGTGTCAGGCTTCATGCTCAGCACCAAATCTGCTTGGGATTCTGTCTCTCCCTCTCCCTCTTTCCTTTCCCCCATTCTCATTCTCTCTCTTTCTCCCTCTCTTTCTCTCTCAAATAAATAAATAATCCTTTAAAAGTTTGTAAAAGAAGGACTCTGAAATCACAATCTGTTCATCAGTCAAGAATGCCATGATTGATTGGTGATGTCTACAGGGACAAGGGGGAGGCAGATAGCTGTCAACACAAGTCCACATCTTTGCTATTCTGTTCTTAACTGATCATCCTTAGAGAGTTCTGCATAATTTAATTAGTTATCTTATTAACTCACCCACATTAAAGGATTATAATGAGGTGAAAGTTCTTTGTAGAATATATATCCCCAGCTAAGTGTGAGATGTTCATATTCACACATTCCCCATGATGCCTTATACAGTGGAACTGACTTTAGCAGGTAGGTTCCCAGAAAATTCTCCTGGGCTGAAATGAAATGTAGCAGAGCCAGATATTTTCAAAATGCCAGGCTTCCCATTAACATGAACATAGTTTGTCCCATTATTCACATTGCAAACATTAACCGGCAATGCTGACTTGTTGAGCTGACTTTCCCATTGCCCTACAGGACCACTTTTTAAGGTACTAAAATTATTTCCACAGGCTGAACTAAGTAATGTGTTTTCTTTGAGGTTCTTATTCTTTTCTGAGGCTTTGTCTCAAGATGGGGTCTGGAATTTCTCATTTCTCCTTCTCCTTCCAACTCAAATCTGCAGGGGCCTTTCAGTGCTTTGCTCTGTGGGTTTTTGGTTTATGTTTGTTGGCTGAGGCATTTGTTTCGGGTGCCCTGAGGCACCTTCCAGGAGGCTCCCAGATTATCCAGGAGGATCATGCTAACCAGCCTGTATCACTGGGAGGTTCAGGACTCAGCAGCCATGCTGTTTCCTGACTGGTGTCCCCACAGAGGGAACAGGACAGAGCCTGGCAACCGTACCTCCACTTCCGAAGCCAACCAGAGACCCAGGCCCAACGGCAGATGCAGCCTGGGTATTCAGCCAAGAGATACCTGCGAGGCCTCTTGCAGACATGGCCCCCTGACACCATGTACAGGCTCCAATGTGCAGGTCAGTGGGGCAATGGGAGGATACACCAATACACCCTGTGATGCCCTGCCTTGAATTCTGATGTGAGGGTGTGTTTTCCATCAAGTCCTGAAATGCTAGAATTTCAGGTACAATTTTGTGTTAAGGCAAAGGTGCTCAAGCTTGGGAACTGAGAGCCTCTATCATACTTTTTGCCCTTTATCTTCCGCCATATTTGCAGAAGAACATAAAACCTGAAGTTTTGACTTCTCTCTAGCTCCTCTTAGGATTTCCACACTCCACATCCCAAGCAAAACTTTCTTCCCAACCTTCCCCACTCAGAGACTTTAGATCCTCCATATCAATCTCTGTCTTTTACAAGACAAGGAAAAAGAGGCCCTGGGGATGGGGGACAAAGCAATACATCCAAAATCATTCAGTCAAAAGCAGGGCTGGGACTAGAAGGCAAATCCTTTATTCACTCCCAGCTCCACATTCACCCCAACATTCCTGAGTTGCCTTCTGAAGTGATCTCAGATCCTCCAGGAAGTAGAAATGTTAGGCCTTCAGCAGAAGGCCTGCCCTCATGCTGAACAGAGACTCCAAATGTACTCTGTAAAGGCTTAAAAATGAAAACAGGAAACTACCGGGGATTCAAGTTGCCAGGTTTAATGCATACACACAGAGACCTGCACAGACATACACACACACACACACACACACACACACACACACACACACACAGAATTAAACTTGCAATATTTGGTACATATTTTTGCTTAAAAATTATTCACTGTTTCTCTGAAATTCAATTTTAACTGGACATCTCCTATTTTATTTGGCAAACCTGTTGGGGATGAGAGGAGTGAGAAATAGGATTTGCCAGCACCCACTGGGTGTTTGCCATTACTTCAGTACAAACAGACAGGACCAGAGGAAGACTGACTTGCTTCTTGTTTTATAGGTTTACCTTGGGAAAGGAGAGAAAACAGCTCTCTCCCCAGTAAGTGATGACTTAAAGGAAAATGAGATGTGGGTTTTGTCCAGTAATTGGTTTTACTTTCATGGCAGGCCCAGCATTATAGGCAGTTCTATTTATTTAACACTTCTGAGAAAAAGCTTCTTAACCAAAGATATGTTTATCATTGGGTGGGGGCAGAGGAAAGACCAGACCACTGCCTCAGAGGCCAGGTCCAACATCTTCAAGGATAAGAACCCCACTTAACATCAAAACACATCTCAGACCCTTCTATGGAAATCATAGGGCTACACTGTGTAGTTTAAGAAAAGATTCATGTGTGAGTGCATTCTTGGGCCCCTTTGCCATAATTAATTACCAAAGCACCTCTTGAGAATGAGACCCTCAAGCTGGAGGAACAGTAGCAATACTGTGGTACGAGATCACTGGCCCAAAGGCCTCTGCCAGGGACTCACATCTCAGAGCTCACTACCTTTGTGAGGCTAGTATGTTTTCTGGTCCCGTCTTTCTATCCCTATAACAACTTCCACACACTTCAGACCCACATTCTCTACAAATGCTTCTCTGACAACTCCAGCCAATATTGAGCTTCCTATTTTCTGCCCTTATATCTCAGTGACATTTGGGGCCACACAGCTAAGCAAAGGAGAGCTTCATCTCTCCAATAGACTATTAGTGCCTCTAAAAAGGGCCCATGCCTAGCCATGGTAAGCCCCCAATAAATATTTGTAGAATAACTGAATTGAGAATCATGGGGCCTACAGAAATAAGTAGGATACATCCAAGAGAAAACTTTGGATTCTCCTCTTGAAGCAGGAGGAGGCTTTTACCCAACCCCAAAGAAGCAGCCATGTCTCTTCCACCAGGGAAACCCAATTCTTGGGAATGGTGAAGTGGAAGAAGCACACTTGAGGCCCAGGACCAGAAGTACCCAAGACACTGAACAGAAAACCTTCTATGGGTTCTGATTTTTAATCCCTCCCATTTTCTAATTGTCTTCTTTAATGGGCAATGTCCAAAGCCAAGACTAGTGTAAGTGGGGAACCTTGTAGGTATCTCCAAGACCTCTGAACTAGCAACCATTATTTCTACCAATGACTCCTGACCTACTCTTCAGGATACATCAAGGATTCTGTGCTGCTCCAGAACAATCAACTTAATGTACCAAAGAATCTCAGGCTACAACAGGATCTTTCAGGTGTACCCCCAAAATACCATCTCCTGCCTGTCTTCCCTCCATTTTGGATTCAACAAGGAAAAACTTTTGAACAAGGTACATGTTGATTTTATGACCAGATCTCAAATATTTGGATTTTTAACACTTAAAATGGAGTTCCCAAAAATAAAATCTAAGGATTCTGGGGTTCATTGTCTTTAGAGTCTAGACCAGCACCATCCAATGATACTTTCTGAAATGATGGATTATTCTATGATATATATTATATATGTATATATAATATAATATATATATTCTATAATGTGTGCTATAGCCAATCAGTAGCCATTAGCCACATGCAGTTGTTGAGCACTTGAAATGTAGTGTGGCTGTGAAATGGAATTTTAAATTTTTACTTACTTGTAATTAATTTATATCTAAATAGCTACATGTGGCTATTGGCTACTGTATTAAGTGGTACAGGTCTAGACTCTAGATTTTAGATTATTTCTTAGGCCTGTTCTACTCTAACATTCTTTAATTTTATGGTTTTGTGGCAATATCATAAGAAAAAAATACAAGCTTTGGAGCAATGCCTGTTCTCTTTCTTACTAGATACTAGATCTTGAGCAAGTCACTTAACTTCTTTGAGCTTCTGTTTGCTCATCTCTGTAATGAATGTACTAAGACCTGCCTCATTACTGTGCAGATTATTATTGTGAATTGTCTGTAAGCTGTTCAGTACTATGGGGATTTTACTTATCAAAGTTATTCTTGGGAACTTGAAGCAATAAAAGAGCCAGAAATTGCCTTGCCAAGGGAGATAGGAAAAGATAACTGAGAGGCACTAATGGACAAAGAATAAGGCATTGGCTAGTGCCAGTTTTTGAGAAAAGAGAAGGAAAGAACAAGAGCCTAATAATATAAAGTTAATTTTTCTGAAATGAAAAAGGAATTTTCCAGGATTAATGATAGTCCCTAACCAAGTCTTGTCCTTGGGAAAGGATCTGGCCAGGATAAGTAGAATATCTGATCAAATGAATGGAGAAGAATGTGGCAGGTTCTCATTAAACATTCCTGTCATATACCTCCCCTAAGTCTTGACTCTGGAACCAGGGAATTTTGGTCATAACCTGATCCACATATAGTTCATCTACAGGAAATATGCTGGTCAAGCAATTGTATTTCTCTTCATAAATTCATACCCTGGCTTATAGAGTCTCTATACACTTTGCTAATGTGGGTCAACATCCCTTAAACCAGTTGATTCTGGGACACTAAAGAGATCAAGTTTCTGGGCCATCCATTTCCAGGGAATGGGTGAATTTGCTCAGGTAATGCTCCTGTGTTGTAACCCTCTGTCCTTCCCCAGGTGGTACCCCATTTTGACATTGCATTATGCCCTCTCTCTTCAAAAATCCTACTGTCTTCAGTTAATATCCTTAGACTTTGATGCCCTATGGTCTATAAATACTGGACAGGGGACTGCAGTAATTTCATTCTGGGAGTAGATCAACACTGCACACCTAAGAGATCAAGTGATTTCCTTAATTACTGCCATATGCCAAGGAGCTGTAACAATCAGAAAGAAAACGGAGTCCATATAGAATTGTAATTAAACATGTACCAATTAGCACCAGATCCCAAGCCATGTGACCTCTCTGGGCTTCAGTTTCCTCATTTATAAAGTAGAGATGGCCATGCCCACTTTTGCCTCATAAGACTAGATGTTGGAATTAAATGGGATAATACAGTATCTGGCACATAGTAAGTGCTCAATAAATGTTAGGTATAGAGCCCTCCCTACCTTGTGTTTTTAAGCATAATTACTAATTGCAATGCTCCATTGCTCATGATGACATGGCTCAAAAATCAATTTGCAAAGAAGTAAAAACAGCTCAGAGGCTATAACTTGAACCCTGACTGATGGTTTTATCAGTTTTAACTTCATCTCCTCTTGGCCTCCCTCTTTTTTCCGGACACTTTATTTCAAAAAGTAGAAAAAGTCCTAACTACGAATATAAGATTTCCCCAACAATGTGATGTTGGTCATGTCACTTATACTCCCTGAATCCTTGGTTTGCTCATTTGTAAAATGGTAGTAATGGTATCTGCATTCTACCCTCTCTGGGTTGTTGTAAAAAAAAAAAAAATCACAGAAGAGGACAGAGGTAAAAAAAAAAAAAAAAAAACTCTGTAGGATCTCTAAATTGCTACTCCAGTTCACATTATTTGGGTAATCTTAATCCATATTTTGAGACAGAGAGACCAAGTTTTGTGATCTCCTTTCAACAACTGAAACTTCCAATATCTTGCTTGCATACCTGTTTCTATTAAGCATAAGCAAATGAGCCAGAGATGATGTTTACTGAGAAAAATCTTGGTTTCCCTTGAATAGATTGAGTCATATAGTCAATATCACTGGGATACAGCCAAAAAGAAGAATGCTTCTCTATATCCCCCTACTCACAGTGCCCCTTGATCCAACTTAGACAGTCTACCATATAAGGCTGTTCACCAAGTGAGTGGCCACTTGGCCAGAGTTTCACTTCCTCTACCCTCAGAAATACATTTGGTTCCAGGTGAATCTGACCAGAAAGCATGGACCTGAAGTCTGACTTGTTGCCAAAGAATAATTCTAGAATATACAAAAAGGTCTTTAGTGCCACACCCCGTATGGAGGTGTGGAGGCCCTCTTAGGGCAGGCCTAATGAGGACCTGGGTCTCCTCAGATTGAGGGGGTCCCAAGGGCTCATCAGGTTTCTCTGGACCACTAAAACCTGAGCAGACCCCTCTGAACCTGAGTCTGAGTCTGCCTCTGTTCTACCAACATTCTTGGCATCAGCTCAGACCCAAGCACTGTCAGGAGCCAGTGGGCAAAGGAACAAGAGCTGGAGGGAGGGAGTAGCCTCAAGAGGGGGCATTTGGCTTTTGATCCAATGACACCAAGGAAGGGAATGACGAGGGTTGGGGAATATAGAGGGAAGGTGAGGCTGGCTGGGAGCCTCCAGAAGTCTGGAGTTCCAGCTTATGCAGGGCCCCTGAACGACTCCCAGAGCCCCTGGGTGAAAGACAGCCCCACGCTGTTCCACAGAGCAGCATGCCGAGAGTAGAGGTGTTGCTAAAGCAGCTCCAAACAACAAAGGTTTGCCAGATAGTTTCAGCAATAAATCTACCTTGAGCAAGTGATGAAAATAGCTGCAGGACCCTTTACCCCATTGATGAAAGATTTGTTAACCATGCTGGAGTCATCTGTTGACTCAGATCCTTCCTGAGGGCTGCACAGACAGGGTAAGTTCAGAGAGCTAAGCAGTCGTCCATCACAGTGCATTCAGCAGAGCTTTGCCCACAAGTAAACAACCAGCAGACAGCCCAGGAAACCAAGGGCTTCAGACAGAGCATTTCAACAGCAACAGAGCAGGGCTGCAGGGCAGCCCCACCACAATCACATCACCGTCACCCTCCAGTCCCTCAGTTTGCAAAGGACCATCACATTCGTGATTTTATATGAGTTCCAGACAACTCTGTGAGGAAGCAAGGGCAAGGGATCAGTATCCCCATTTTACAGATGAGGAAACTGAGTCCAAGAAATGAAGACTCAGTCCTGAGCCTCCTGATTCCTAGTGCAGTTCTGCTCTAGAGACCTGGCTGCCACTTCCATGAAGGTACTAGCAGAAACACAAATAAGGAGGGAAGAGGAACAAGGGCCTTGATCAACACTTTTGCTCCAAAGATCAAGAAGGAAGGTAGTTTGGAAGCAGCTAATAACACAGTGCCCATATCTGGGTTTACAAGGCTGATCCACTGTTTACCTTTGCAGGTCAACAGGGCCTGGCTGGAGGGGAAGCTGGGGCCGGTGGACATGTGGACCAGGGCTCTGTAGCCACGAACCACAGCAGTCAGGGGATTCACTTGCCGCCACTCAGGAAGCAGTCATGGCAGAAAGATGAAACCCAGGCAGAGGTACCATTTCTAATAGGCTCCCTTCTGTCATTGTTCATGACTTCAGAGGGGATATGCCCTTTCTTCACCATTCTTTGGGGTTCCCCCAGAGAAAGGAAGAGTACTTTAAGCCTATTGACCACAGTTTCCCAAAGTGTCACATGTGGAACACTGCCAGCTGCTTGATGAAAAAAAGCATTTTGTAGGTGCCTGGGTGGCTCAGTCAGTTAAGCATCTGCCTTTGGCTCAGGTCATGATCCCAGGGTCCTGAGATCAAGCCACATATCAGGCTCTCTGCTCAGCAAGAAGCCTGGTTCTCCCTCTCCCCTGCCTCCCACTCCCCCTGCTTGTGTGCATGCTTGCTCTCTCTTGTTCTCTCTCCCCCTCTCTGACAAATAAATAAATATAATCTTTTAAAGAAAGAAAGAAAGAAAGAAAGAAAGAAAGAAAGAAAGAAAGAAAGAAAGAAAGAATTAATTTCCTGGCCAAATACATTTGGGAAATGCTGCATACCATGGTCTCCTCCCAGAGAATCACAGGGCATGTGTGAATATGGACCATTTGAAGTAGTTAACTTATGGTTTTCCAAATTTACTTAACCACAGAGTCTACCTACAGTCTTCACCCCATCTAGGCAGCTGAAATCTTCTTTAGAGAAAAGAGCTCTTGGTCTTAGAATTGGAAAAGGCCTGGTTTGGGTCCTGCATTTGACAAGTTGTGGTGAACATGATAAAGAAACTTAACTGACTTTGAGCCTGAATTACCTCCTTTGTAAAAGCTGTTATTATACATATCATATCATATTCACTAGGCTACTATGAGGATTAAATGCATTAAAATATAAAAATGGCTTCTAAACTCTAAGGCCTATGTTTATGAGTGTGAGTGTGTGTGTGTGTGTACAAGATGACAGTGGTTCAGAACAACATACACGACACATGCTACTATCTTTAAGCTCATTTGACTTACAAGAAAATCATGTGCCACTGTGAGCTGGAAAGGGGGAGAAGAGAGGTACCACTGGCTAGAAGGGCAGAGGGAGAAACATTTTACAATGCATACAAAGATACAGAGCTTCATTTTGACTTTTAATTTCTTTGCAAGAAAGCACTATATATAAAAAAAACAAAGAACTATATATCAGGCATGGTTAAAGGTCATTCTTTCTCTCATAATAATAAAATGTTTTATTACAACAAATAGCATTAGAGATCATACTCTTACAACCTTGTTTATCTTCCTAGGCTGCCAAAGAGGTTCCTTCCTTGCAACAACAGTCTAGCCACAAGGTCTGACTGTTAAAGGAACCTGCTCCGTTTCTTTACAAAGCCTGTTTACAGGAATGTGTATCTATCTGTCATTCCCCAGGACACATCAATAGAGAATCACCATCATACACACACTTCAAAGGAGAGCCACAATGAAAAAATACAGCAAACCTCCCGAAGGGCCTTTGGGCATGCCCACATCGATCATTCTTGGCTCCTGAGTGACAAATCCCACATTACATTCTATGGAGGAGCCTTCCCCAATAGAAAGGCAGATCTCAGCGGTAAGAAGCCAAATGTCTTACTTGTTAATCTGGGTATCCCTAATCATGCAGAGTTCATTTGAGAGCACTGAGGCACGCCGAATGTCACTTCCTCATACCTGTCATTTTAGAAAGTAACAGCCAAAGTCCAGCAGAAGGTGGCAACAAGGCCGACAGCCTCCTTTTTGCCTAGTACTCAAGCACACGCATTCTTCAATCAGACTGCCTGGGTGTAAATTACCCCCACTCTTCTAGTTGTGATCTTGGGCAAGGTATTTGATCTTGCTGAGGCTCGGTTTTCCCCATCTGTAGAATGGGGATAACAATAATACCTTCATAAGACTATTATGGAAATTAGGTGAGTTACTGGATGTGAAATACTTTATATAATCCTTTTCCTATATTTAGCACTTACTATGTGTTAACTGTTACTATTATCGTTATCCTTCTCTCCATCACCTGACTTGCCAGCAAGAACTCAACCCAGGTAATGAAATTAGGACTCCCTGAACCTGCCTCAGCTAAAGCCATGGCTGTCTCAGGTCCTGTTCTTACCTGTATTCCTATTAACCCAAAAGTGATAAAAGCTGAAGGTCAACTGTCCATCCTCATACCTGCAACTAATAAGTTCTCATTCCCATCCTGTTTCTACAGAAAGACAAGGGAATATAAAACTCCACAAGGGCAGAAGCAGCCACTTGTTACAGGAGCCTCCTGCTGAAAGATGCCTTTTCCCTCCTATAGCACCTGCTACTGGCTCAGAGAAAAACACAGCTGGGGAAGTGAAGAAGAAAAAGGTTGTGTGTACATGTGTGCATGTGTGTGCATGTGCGCATGCGTGCTTGCCCTTAAAAAATTAATCTCAATCTAGGAACGAGGCAACTCAAAGGGACATCTCAAACAGAGAAATGGCCTTACTCGCTATTGAGCTCACCATGTGGAGCTGAAATAAAACTGTTATAATTTATTAAATGTGGAAAATGGTGAAGAACAAGTTTCAACAGCTCTCAGTTCTACCTTAAAACGCATATTACCACACTCTGGTGGCAACAGAGTCCTTTATGCTTTTAAGGGGCTGGGGGTGATCTGTAAATATGTAAGGACAGAATTTGAGCTCTCAAGCAATTGACCCACTTCAAACTCAAAAAGCTGGAGATCCTGAATCCAGCAATAGTTTTGCTTGAGGATCTGTCACCTTTGAATACAGTGGGTGTGGCAGTTTTACCAATCTTTTCAAAAGTCAAGTACACCTCCCCCCTGCCCCAGGAATGTTCCTAGCTCTCTGGCCTTGTCCTGCTTTGCAATTCTATGGGGGTCTTCGGTGGTTTGAAGTTAACTGTGCCGAGCAGAAGCAAACAGGGGCTCTGGAAAGCTCTGCCCTGTAGCAGCTGCATGAAGTCAAGCAGGTCCCTCAGCCCTCTGAGCTGCACTGATCTTATCTGTGCACACAGAGGATAATGCCCACTTCACAGGCTGATGGAAGGATGAAATGAGATGATGCATTCCTGTGAAAGTATCTCGTCTCAGATTAGGAACTAGAGCAATGTTAGTTCATGGTGGAGATGCATATCCTCTGAAGTGCCGCTGAAGGAGTCACAGGCATTCCAGGTGGACCTGATGCCAATGAGGGACGTTATTTTCAGTCTGTCCAGGATTTTCTCATATTTCTTCTGTCTAACCTGATCCAAACCTTCCCATTCAGGCCAGAAGGCCCTCTGTCTCCCAGATTCCTTTGGGTCAGGAATAAACAGTAGGCCTCATCTGCAGGCCTAAGGAAAGCCTCAATCCCATACCCCAGGTCAGCCCAGACACTTTCTTCAACCCAGGCATATGGTTTAGCAGAGGAAGGCAGTATTTTCTGCTCTATTACAACTCTATAAAGTTTTAATTAGAATAAAGAAATTAAAGATTTGTTTGTCAGCACACCTCACACAAATCATTTGGGTTTACACATAGATTTCTCAATGCAAACCTTGTCAGACTATATGCACAAGGTCAGTATTCAAAAAGGGCAGTTAGTGGGCAGCTGGCACCTGGAAAGTGAAGGCCAGGAACATAAAGATCCTATGTGCGTGCATTTGATTAATCATTTTCTTACTGTCTTGAAGTCCTAAATATCACCCTGCATATACCTGGTTGAATTTCCTTCCTCATTCAACTCTAATCATGGAGGATGCTTATGCATATTTCTGATCATTTTTTTCTCTTTGAACACTAAAAAAATGAGAAACGTTTTTATTTTTCTTCCCGTGAAACTGAACTCCTTGAAACCTAGCACACATGTACATTTCACAGAGCCAAGTTCATGTGTTAAGACTTAAAAAGAGAAATTTTCAGCAACTTTTGTTTTGTTTTTCAAAAATTTTACCCACTTATTCATGTGAGAGAGAGAGAGAGAGAGAGGCAGAGGGAGAAGCACAGGTTCCCTGCAGAGCAGGAGCCTGAGCAGGACTCAATCCCAGGACCCTGGGATCATGACCTGAGCCAAAGGCAGACACTTAGCCACCCAGATGCCCCTGTTTGTTTGTTTGTTTAAGATTTATTTATTTGAAAAAGAGAGAGAGAGAGAGAGAGAGAGAGAGAGGTGGGAAGGGGCAGAGAGAGGGAGAGAGAAACCCAAGTAGACTCTATGCTGAGTGTGGAGCCCAAAACAGGACTCAATCCCACTATGCTGAGATAACAACCTGAGCTGAAACTAAGAGTTGGACACTCAAACAACTGTGCCACTCATGTGCCCCTCAGCGACTTGTGAATAACTGGAAAGAGGAGACTCTAAGTACTACCCCAATGTTTCTCTCTCTCTGTGACTTTTTCTCTCTGGACATACACACACACACACACACACACACACATTTGGGGGCTTTTAGGACACCAAACTGTGCTAAAGGTGTTGCTGATTCTGTCACATGGTGATTCATTTTTAGCTATGTCCACATCGCAGAAATGTAGAGATGCCTAGATATCCTGCAAGTGGCGAGATTGGGCACTAAACCTAATGAGAGAAGAGTCTACTCTCAAAGAAATACAGAAGAAATTCTAATTCCAAACATTATTGTAACTACGTATATTTAGCTCATGTAATACAGCAAACTTATGAGGCAGGAAGTACAATTACTCCCATTTTACAGAAAAAGAAATTGAGGCTTAGACAGTTTACATAAAGTAAGCAAGCACAAATGCATATTCCTACTTTCAGTCCTTTCTAACCTGAAAGGTTGCAGTGTCCTGTACCTTGCTTTTTTCCCTTAGCAACATATGTAGAGGTTCCTCCCTCCCTAAACACAGAAATCTCAACTATATTATTCCAACTGGCATAATTTCCCAGCTGCAAGACAAAGAAAGACTATATTTTGTCTGGAAGGCTGTTAAATCTATCACGTTTATACTTCTCAGAGGAGTGAGGGAGTGGACTAAGGGAGGGGCATTGCTGGCTTCCCAAAAAGCGGCACCAGCTAGCTCCTGGATCAGATAGCTAGCTCCTGGGTTGGTTGGCTCTACTTCCCAGCCATGAGTACTGAAGCTACATCACACCCAGCAGCACCTGGCACTAGATTTACAAAGAGATACAGTGTCATTTGTCCTCTGCAAGCAGCAGTTTTAAAATACCTGCCATGTTGGGTTTTATTTTGTTTTAAAAATTTTCTCAGGTACCAAAGGCTTTGAAATTACCCCCTATCTCAGAAGAACAACCCAGAGTCCTGGATCCCCTGAGGAGTCCATTTAAAGCCAGTGAACCTCCAGCAGAGCTCTTCATCTTCCCAGTGGAGATTCATTTCCATACCCAAAACCCCCCAAAAGGAAAACCACACAGAAGAGGTAGGCCCCCTGTGTTTGGGTGCTCCTGATGGAACACAGGCAGGCCAGTAAGGACTGGGGATGTGGGTCTCCCTAATGTAAGCTTCTCCTAAATCATGGTCGACCCTCCCCAGGGTCATCCTCTTCAGAGAAAGGTTTTTAAAGGAAGAGAAAGTGTAGGATCTAGAAGAAGGTGTCTTCTGGTCATATTCATATGTTCCCATATGGTAGTAAAGATAGATTTCAAAATCCATGAATTGCTCCTGCAATTTCATGCTAACCTCTTATCTGTTAGCCCTACTGGAAAGGATATGCTGTTTAAAAGCTCTTGAAAAGTACCAGAATTTCCTCTCATTGGCCAGGTGTGGGTTGTATGCCCAATCTGGACCCAATCAATGCAGCTAAGACAGTGAGGTTTGTTCATTAGCTAGGCTTCAGTCACTTGCATACCCCACAGTCAGGGAATAGACACAGCTCCACCCAAACCACATATGTGAGCAGGGGAGAGACGGGCCTCCAAAAGAAGAGACAGCTGGCAAAAACCACAGACATCTAAAAAACTTGGCTTTCTCCTTGTCTCCCAGGTGCCCCACAGCCTGAGTCAGGACCGGAAACAGAAGAAAAGGCCAGGCCTTTATGGAAACCTCCCCTGAAGCATACATCCCCAGAAAAGCCAAGGGAGTTAACAGTACATCTCCCAGTGGACACAGGCAAGGACATGCTCTCATGTCAAGGTAGCTATTCATTCCCTCCAGCACCCCACAGAACTCTTACCCTGAAGGGAAGCAAGGCAAGACACATAAGGGTTCTCAGCCATGAGAAGCTATAAGGGAGGCTCGTTCCTCCCCTGACACTTGAAGATGACTTAATTCAGTCAGTAGCTGCCTTTAACCAAAGCGCTATTTCAAAACCAACATAGTTTCTAGCTTATGCAACTTACTAACTGAATCATCCCCCTACTAATAGTTTCTGGTTGTAGATATAAAACAGCAACCAAACTTGCTAAAATTTGCTGTATACTTTATAGTTTATCCTACATTTTAAACCAAGGGAGTTCCATTTCTGATTAATTTATTAAAATTAATAATATTAATAAAAGACTTCCCTCCCATTTTTCAAGACATCATATGGACATTTGAAACTATACACATGAGTGTAGCTAAGTGTATTTTTTTATGTGTTGACAGGCTGGAAATAATGGGTCATATTTAGAAAGCCCTTCATCTTCAGAAAACCAAACCTTCTTTCCAAAGGGCAAAATGACTGTGTGACAAATGCTAAGTGATCTCTGACTAGTAGTAATCACAAGTAGAAGGATGAGCATTCATATTTATGGAGTTCTTCCTCTGTGCCAGGGCCCATCCTTAGTTTATCTCACTACTCCTCATAACAATCCTACCTCACTTCACAGATCAGAAAACTGAAGCCATGAAAGATAAGTAATTTGTTTGAGGTCACACAATTCTAAGTGGCCTAGCTGGCACTGGCACTCAGGCCTTCTGGTGCCAGAATCTGTACTCCTACCCATTACACTGTACTGTCTTCCAGAATAAGCAAAACAATGACTCCAGATCAGGATGTTCTTGAGATATTTCAGTTTTGAGAGCTTCCTTTGATTACTGGGGAAAGGGCTTGTTTATCTCTTAAGTGAGAGTTAATTATCCTAAAGCCTCTGAAGTTTCCTTTCCAAAAATAATCCAAATATGGACAAGGGTCACTCTGTGTGCAAACAGGTAGGAGAGCAGCTTTCCACCTGTGAACACAATGTCCAGCACACAGTCTGACTCATTGGGATCAATGGCAACACCATTGAATTTTATCTTTGGTATTTCTCACTTCACACTGTTCTCCACCTGTTTTGGGCTGCCATGTCCACCAAATATCTAGAACTTGTTCATCCTCTGCCACCCTGCCAAGGGGAAGCTGGTCAAAGAAGTCTCTGATACTTTGTGTGAGTTAGTTCAGTATGTGACCCAACTAGTAGTAGATGCATAAAGAAAAGAATCTAAAGAGGCAAGGTTTGCATGACAATCTTTCCTACAAAGATTCCTGGGGCAGGTGGCTCAGTCAGTTAAGTGTATGACTCTTGGTTGCAGTTCAGGTCCTGATCTCAGGGTCGTGAGATCAAATTCCATGCCAGGCTCCCCACTGAGTGCAGAATCTGCTTGAGACTTTCTCTCCTTCTCCTGCTGCCCCTCTTCTTCCCTCCCCCTAAAATAAATAAATAAGTCTTAAAAAATAAGAAGAAGATTCCTGGGGCAAGGGTGTTGAAAGCTACTAAGCAGGACTGTCCTGTTGCCAGAGGTTGCATGTACTCATTTTCTTGCTTAGCCCTGGATCATCTCACCTTTAATATCATAAAAATAAAACCAGACTTTATATATGTACATATACCATACTTATTTTATTGCTGAACCATTGAGATTAAATTACAGACTTCGTATATTTCTTCCCTTATCAGCACATATGTCCTAAGAGCAATGATTTTTCTTCCTCATAACCACTATATAACTACCACACTCAAGAAAATTTATTTTTTAATATATAGTCCATATTCAAATTTTCAAAATTATACCAATAACGTTCTTTTAAAAAAAAGATTTTATTTATTTATTTATTTATTTATTTATTTATTTATTCATTCATTCATTCATTCATTCATTCATGAGGGACACAGAGAGAGAGAGGCAGAGACACAGGCAGAGGGAGAAGCAGCCTCTACGCAGGGTGGCCAACGTGGGACTCGATCCCAGGTCTCCAGGATCACGCCCCAGGCCGAAGGCTGCACTAAACTGCTGAGCCACTTGGGCTGCCCACCAATAACATTCTTTATAGTTTTTTCCCCCAATCAGTCCAGGATTCTACTCAGAATTAGTACTGTATTTAATTGCCCCATTTCTTTAGAATCTTGTTTTTCATGATATCAACATTTTTGAAGAGGATAGGCTAGTTGCTTTTCAGAATTATGCTTGATTTTAATTTGTCTGTTTCCTTGTAATTAGATTCAGATCCAACATTTTTGGCAAGAATAGTATGTAGGTGATGATATGTCCTTCTCAGCATATCACACCAAGAGACAAGAAATATCCCTTCATATTTATTCCATTTGTTATCATTTGTTTCATTACAGGGAATGTTAAAATTTATTATTTAGTTAAAGGTGGTGTCTACTGGATTTCTCCATTGTAAAGGCACCTTTTCCCTTTGTAATAAATAAGTAGCCTGTGATACTTTGAAATCGCGCTTGAAGCCAGCTTTTAAACACAGCAGCAACAGTGTGTTGAATATGAAATAAAGATCACTCCCAGAGATTAAGACAAGGTCTCAATCACTTAGATTAGTGGGTTTCACCCTTCCTAGAGTAGTCCCTACTGATTTTGAAAAAAGAACTACAGCAAGAGAACAGAAGTGGAGGGCAGGATGTGTTTTGTGGAGCATTATCATCAATCTCATTACTTTCTAACTACCATCTGGAAGGTGCTACTTTGTACTTTCTGACTTTTGAGGAGCCATGTGATCATCGGTTCTGCTCAGAAAAATTGCTTTGTGGTTGGAACTCTAGCCAACAATCCCATGAGCTCTAAAGCTGGAGTCTTTCTAGTTTGAGCCTTTGTTCTAGGGGCTTGAAAGATCTCCAGGCCTCCCCAGTCTTCTTTCCCTCTCAGGAGTCTTTCAGCAAACATGATAACAACAACCATTATTCCAGTTCTTCTAGCTCTTGGAAGCTCCCCAACTGAAGGGTCACTGTGCTAGCCACCTTGGCCTCCACTCCTTAGCAAGGCTAGAAAAGAGGGACAAACTTATGAATGAGTGGAATTAACTAGCCTAAGCATAAGGAGTCATCAACCACATAAAAAAACAAACAAACCAAAACAACAACTACAACAACAACAACAAAAGGTTCTTTCTCCTTCTTGCTGATTCAGAAGTTCTCTCACTCATGTTTTTTCTTCTTTTGCTTTGGAAGACGTTGATGCCCTATTCCAGAATGTGACCCCACCACTGTCCCTGATTAAAGGAAGAAAAAGTCCAGAGGGCCAGCAGGGCCTGGACAAACCCAGGACATCAAGCTGCAGCAGTTCCATAGGCCCCTTGGATATGAGAAGGGCCAGGGGGGCCCTTCCAGCAGAAGAACAAGGTAATCACTCCTGGGGTATGCAGATGCTCCCCCCCACCCCCACCCCCACCCCGCCTCAGCTTGTCTGTTGCTCTGGGATCATTTTAATCGTCTGCCAGGGCCACACAGCAGCTGTGATGTAAACTGTCTGAAAACCACCCCATTGTAAAGGGGAAATCAGCAGTGTTTCCAACAATGTCTGGGATTAACATTCACCATGCATATTCCTAAAAGAGTCAGTACATGTTTTAAGGGTTTGCTGCACCAACACGCACTGCCAAGCTGTTCTGTGCTCTCCTCACTCCTGGCAGCAGTGTGTGATGACACAGCCCCCTTTGCTCATCAGGGAGACACGCTACTGGATTTACCAGGCATACTCAATACCCTCCCTGGGGCAAGGGAGCCTGGTGACATGACCCTGCCAAGAGGAAAAGTCCCCAGAGAGAAGTCACCCTCCAGCCCAGGGCAGAGCCTGAGGCCTGTCCATAGAGAGAGAAGGATTTCTCTTGAAGGGTGAGGCAAAGCAAATCCACTTCCTCTATGACTTAGGCCCACTTAAAGTTCTTATCTTTAAGAGCTTACAGTCTAGAAGGAGACTAAGATGCTTATAGAAGAGCAATAGTGCAGAGGCAGTGCAGTAGTAATAGCTTCCATGGGGGCTGTGATCTAAAGGCAGCTCATAAAGCAAAAACTGCTTAGAGTCCAAATTACCCCTGAATATTCCTTAGGGAGGTGCCATTCTGGACACCTGACAAACCATTTTCTAGAAAGTTCAGCCCAGCCAGCTGTTCCTCCTTCATGAGAGTGTTGGACTGCTGTCTTTGGTTGAACACCAGATGAAGGAGATTGGTATATGCTTGGGTGCCAGACAATGTGAAGAAAGTACCTCTGTTAACAGCAGAATCACACTCAGGGCTGTGAGAAACTCACACTCTGAGAGGCATGTAGGAACCGAGAGCCACAAAGACAGCAGGTATGGCATCTTTCATTTTCATCTCATATTCACTCAGGGACAGGATGCCTCACGATTTAAGTCTCTCCCTCTCTCTCTCCTCCCTCCCTCTCCCAAGCATATATAGTTGAAGCCTTGTAAGCATAAATTAAATACATAGATCAGTAAATCCCTTATGTGTTTGCAGCTTCTCTGTCACTGAAATGGTCAAAATCAAACCCCTCTCTCCCCCCAGCTCTCACTCTCTTTCTCCAAAGACCTCATTTTCACTTATAAATTATTATGGCATGGAATCTTTCTCTTATAGCCCCCTCCCTTTTATATTTGCCTGGCAGTGATCCTCTATTAAATTTGATACAAATGAACCAAACTTTGGTATGGTCACGTCAGTAATAGGGTGTTCCTAGGAGGTTGCATAGCCCAGGACAAACCATAGCAAACACAAACACACACACCCATACTCCGACATTTTCATAAAGGGAAAATCTGATTAGAATGAATGCCAAGGTCAGGACTATGATAAGAGTGCAATCTAAAGCCTCAAGTGTATAGGCTAAGCGTGCATAAATGAATGAGTGTATGTATGAGAGCACATGTGTGTATGAGGTATGTGTATGCTTATAAGCCTATGTGAGTGCTTGTGTATATATGTGTGTGTGTGTGTGATTATGCATGTATGCATGCATGCCTGAGAACAAGTTTGCATGTGTTGATGTGTGTCTTCATTCATGCATGGTACGTGTACATCCATGCGTGCACACCAGCATATGTGGTTGTGCATGCATGTGTATGTGTGGTTGCTTTGCATATATATGTGTCTGTGCACAACTCTCTATAAAAATATTGTGAGTTTCGGTGTGTGTGCAATGCCTCTGTGTGTGTGTGTGTGTGTGTGTGTCCCTTAAGCATCCACTGTGGACAGTGGCCAGCTCTACTCCTGAGCCCTTTACCTCAGTGATAGGGAAGGGAAGGTTATAGAAACACCTTCAATTCTTCTAAACAGCTTCCTTCTCATTAGCCTCACAAATGAGAAAAGTCACGAAGCAGCCCCAGCATTGATCCATAGGGTATGGCTGTACTGTAGAGTGCCGCATAGAGACACATGATGGACAGAGGAAGCAGAAGCTGGAGTCCCCAAGCTTTGTGTCCAGGGGCTGGGCTACACACCCCTAGAAGAAGGGGCTCCTCGCCAACCTAGCCTTGCTTATGTAGGGCTGCTTGAGTCCAGAGGGGCCCCTTTGCCAGACTCTCACAAAGCATGACATAGGCTAGTGGCAGCCCCACCCTGTTCATCTCAAACTGATGTCCAGAGGAAGGGGCCTAAATGATGGCCCTGCTCTGCTGAATCCAAGGAGTAGGGCTGAGCCTGCGCTCTAGCAAGCACCTGAGCATACTGGCATCTACCCACTGGGGATTCAGGGAGCACAGCCCAAGTTAAGCCTGCCTCCCCTGCACTGGTGCTAACACTATCCATGCCTGTGCTTACTTTCAAGAATAT
This sequence comes from Nyctereutes procyonoides, assembly GCF_905146905.1. Taxonomy (NCBI): domain Eukaryota; kingdom Metazoa; phylum Chordata; class Mammalia; order Carnivora; family Canidae; genus Nyctereutes; species Nyctereutes procyonoides. Next base: position 11,144,374 of record NW_026575132.1, read on the forward strand.
CCAAGAGACCCCACAGTGGGACACTTCTTGCTGGATCCAGATGGAGAAAACATCTGCCTGTCCCTCCCAGGGCCTACTAAAACCAAAGAACCTCTTTCAGGTAAAGGTAAGATGATACATCCCAGGCCAGCCTCACTTTTATATGGGAATATTTTACCTGCAGCTTCCAAAACTTCCCAACAGCAGAGACATTATTAAAAACAGATGCAGGTTAGCCAGTTTCTCCCCTCTCACTGACACAGAGGTGCTTCTGTAGCTCAGACACAATAACTCAATGTTTGCATGGCAAGTTTACTCTTGCTGGAGCATCTGGAGAGGGAAGTTTCTGTGGAATAATTTGAAGGAGGTCTAATGTGCCATGTTGATGCCTTGATGAGAATGATAAGCCCTTTTGGTAATTACCCAAACTAAACACTGCATTTTCTCTTGTTTCCAACCACCCTCCAGAGGTGGAGATGGCTAATTGGTAATCCAATCAGGTATCCTTGTTATATGCATTGATTCATCGCTGCGAATCATCTGGCTTCTGACAGATATCAAGGCAGTTTCCAAAAACCCTTCAGGCACGATACTTTTTTGGAGAAGAGATGCTGGCTCTGGGCAATAGCTATTTTGCAAAGGAAAAGAAAAACTGAAGTCAAAGGGTGATGAGGATCAACCACCTAGGAACCACAATGATGTGTATGTGTGAGATGTATGCCCAGCATGCCTCTCGATGAGTGAGATTAAAATCTGCACTCATCTGGTGGGTTATATCACCCCTGGCTTAATAAAAAGAGCACTGATTCAAAGCCAGGAGATTTGAGTAGCCCTGGCTCATCCTCTACATCCATCTATGTGTCAGATGACTTTGGGTCAGTCCCTCCCAGGGTCCAAGGTTCATCACCCCATCCAAAATAAGAGTATCAACTCCTCCACCACCAGCAGCTGGAAAGTCTCTTGACTATTGCTATAATTTATGTTTTGTGTCTATCCTATGAAAGTAGCTGCCTAGTATATGGGTTTCCAGAAACTAGAACGCATTAGGTTCCAAATTCAGTATTAAAGAACTTCCATCACCACTTGGGTTATCTCTTGATATAAATATAAAAATAACTTGGTTCTGAATTGGTAGAAGCAGGATTTGGACAGGTGGAGGCCAATGTCAGTGTGACACAGCTGGTATAACAACTGGAGAGCATATATGATTCTGTTCACCTGCTGCACATTTGTCCACTCTGTTCCAGGAGAAATAGTTCCCCTTTTGGCAAAGCAACAGGCAGAAACAGAAAACCAAGTATTCAGGCTTTAAGTTTGTTGTCACATTGTCGACATGATGCTTCAGTCAATTTGGGATTCTCCGCACCTAACACAGTCCCTGACACATACATAGCAGGATCAGAATCAATTTTCAATGAAAAAAATCCTTCAACAATTTCCACACAAAAGGAAGAGAGAGAGAAATGAAACGTATGATGAATAAATGGAGACTTGCCTGCCATCTTGCGCTAACCCCATGAACAACATATTTAATCCTACTTGTCTCTCAAACCGGAAGGCATTCACTGTAACCTCCTTGAATGAACAAATCTTATCAGTCAACCAGTCAGTTACTGGCCTCTCCGCAGCCTTTCCTCCACATACTATTGGTGGATTTTCCGTCTTGATGGTGATTGGAATGTGCCCCAGAAGGCGAGACTGAACCTGAAGCCCATATCTCCCTACAGGGGCCTATAGGCTCAATCTAGCCTTAGAAGAGTCTCTATGAATGGGAAAGGTTTGTTGCTATTTGTTTTGTTTTGCTTCATTTCGTTTTGAGAAGCAGTCTACAGAAAAAAAAAAAAAGTTCAACTCTTGCAAAGGATTTGCTCCAGTTACACCAAACTCTTTGTAGCTCAGTTTGTTTGGATCCATTTTGATCATCCTCCTCACCCTACCCTTTTAATCTTGTCTCCCATCATATTCGGGCCCACTCTTTTCTCTTCTCTCCAATGGCCAAACATTCAGGCTTTCTTCTCTTACCTCCTAGCTGTTGCCCAATTGCCCACAAATATTGAGAATTGTTTTAAGCTCCAAGCAAAGACTCATCTTTTCTGGGACAGTTTCCTTAAAATTGACCTCTCTCATACAACTGCCTCAGGCCATTCCTCTCTCTCTCTCATTCTCACTTTTGTGATCATTGTTTTTATCTGCATCTGTTTTATGTTTAGTTCCTAAATATTACGTGAGTCCTAGAGAGCCTCTCATCTTTATCATATGTCCAAGAAATGCTTGTTGATTGACTGAATACCCCAGGTGCCACAAAGGAAAGTTCTTTCAGGATCATAACTGGGTATTTTTTTAATTTAAAAAAAAATATTGAATAAAGGAGATAATATGATCTGACTGATCTTTCTGAGATTTTCAGGCTCTGTCAACATCTATTTGGAAATAAATTCTTAGGCAATTAGATCATGATATCCTGCTTTCAGAGAGCATAGAGGAATGGACATAAACCTTCAGAAGAAAAAGAAAGATGTGAAGGCTAGAGCTGGAATTTGACTGTCTTGGTCATGTTGGGATATTGCAACACATAGAAAATTCAAAGGCTGAAGAAAGGAAAAGTTTGCTTGGATGGATACAAGTCAAAACAGTGGATATGCTCTCTGTGTTGCTTATCCTTGGGTCAGATCCTTAACCTACCTTCCCAGTCACAGTGGCCACAAGAGAAGTTTTCTTTCAGAAGTTTTCTTATTCAGAAGTGTCTTATTGCAGGGCCCCTGGATGGCTAGGTCAGTTGAGTATCTGACTCTTGATTTCGGCTCAGGTCATGATCTCAGGGTGCTGGGCTCCGTGCTCAGCAGGGAATCTGCTTCAGGGTTCTCTCTCCCTCTGTCCCTCCCCCAGCATATGCGCACGCATGCACACACACGTGTGTGCGCATGCTCTCTCTCTCACTCTCTCTCTCAAATAAATAAACAAATCTTTTAAAAAGTGTTTCATTGCAAGAAGTTCAAGGATGTCTGTGCCAGTGATTCAGGTTGAGACTTCAGATCCCATGTAAATTTAAATTCTTGATCTCTTTCAGACTTTCCAATTAGCTTGTCCTAAATGGATTTTTAGCTCAAATATGTTCCTTATGTTTTAGTCGTTTAATTAGCATCCTTTTTCTTACAACTTTTTCTTGATATGGTAGTTTTAAAATATGTACACAAGTTTTTTGACATTTGTTCCTCCAAAAGGGAGAGTTTCCCTTATATGTAGACTAGACATAGTTACTCATTTATAATAAGTGTAGAATATGACAGAAGTGATTGTATGTAGCTTCTGAGCCTCAGTCATAAAAAGCACTGTGGCTCCCTCCTTGCTCTCTCTCTTGGGTTACTCACTCTGGGTAAAGCCAACCACCATGTCTGTCATGAGGCCATTCAAGCAGCCTTTTGTGGAGAAGTCCATATGGCAAGGAAGTAACGCCTCCTGCCAGCAGCTAGAATAAACTTCCCAGGCTATGGGTGAGCCATCTTGAGAAGAGATGCTCCAGCCCCAGTGAAACCTTCAGATGACTGTGTCCTGCCTGACATTGTGACTGCAGCCTCACGAGAAACTCCGCACCAGAATCACACATCAAAGCCATTCATAGATTCCCACAGAAACTGTGTGAGATATAATAAAGGTTTATTGTTCTAAGGTCACTAGTTTTGGGAGTAATTAGTTTCGGTAATAGATCATATACTTCGTGTCACTTCCTGGTGATCTGCAATTTGGTAAACAGAAAGATGAAGGGTCTAGGAATATCCCAGCTGGTGTCAAAACACTGATTATTTGGAGGCAAACATATACTAAATGGTTGACTTTCTCTTTGTTTTCCCCATTTGGCATCTGTGATAATGCCGGTTGTGGCAACCTATGGGTATAAGAATATGATTTTCCTTTAGTAATCTTTCTCTTAGCAACTGTTGCCTTAAAGAAGATGCCTGGAGATTTAAAGGAGGAAAGGTTCTTTAGACAGAGTAATATGAGTAGTAAAAAGAAAGAACTCCACAGGCACCTGGATGGCTCAGTGGTTGAGCAACTGTCTTTGGCCCAGGTCATGATCCCATAATCCCAGGGTCCTGGGATGGAGCCCCACACTGGACTCCCCACAGGGAGCCTGCTTCTCCCTCTGCCTATGTCTCTGCCTCTCTCTGTGTGTCTTTCATGAATAAGTAAAATTAAAAAAGAAAGAAAGAAAGAAAGAAACAAACAAACCAGACTAAATGTCCATAGTCTTGAGGTTATTCTCAGCTCTACCACCTGCTATTTCTGTGATCATGGGCAAGTAATTTCACTGCTGTGACTTCAGCTTCCTCATATGGGGAAAGAAGAGTCAGAATTAGACCCAGTCCCATTAGATCTAGTCCCATAGAATAGAATGCCAGTTCCTCACAAGGTTAACAGGCATTATATTTAAAAAAAAAAAAAAAGGTTCTGAGGTCAAGTAGGTGTGGAAGTCAGTGGGTTAAAGCTAAGCAGATTCTCTACTGCAGGGTTTCACAAGGGCTCTAATATCCTAATGTGAATCCCTTCTCTTGCCCAAATGTATTTGACCACTTCGTTCTTTATTGTTTTCAGCAAAGCATTATGTGGATCTAAATCATTTTTGGAACACACTTTGGAACATGCTAAACTGATGCTTTCTATGGTTCCTTCCAGCTGTAATGCTGTATGTTACTAAATATGCCCTTTTCCCAAAGGCATCTTGGTGGGGCAGCTCTGCTGTCTGAATCCTGAAGCAGTATCTCAGCCATTCAATAATTCATGACTGTTCTTGTTTTCATTTTCCAAACATCACTTCTGAATCATAGGGTCTACAATCCATCCTTCTCTGAGTGAGAAGTAGAGGAAGGTAAGAAGAAGCCAGTGTATAATAGGCCCTTTTGCTCAATCAGTGTTTGTTAACAACCCATAAGAAATCATGTTGACAGTTCTAGGGATCTCGGATAAACTGAAATAAAGGAAAACGTGACTGGATATAGTCACTTGGCACCCAGCATTCCTTCCAGTAGGCCTTCCTGTATTGTAGAGTCTAGAAGGCTAAAAACACTTCCCAGATAACCTTTGCCATCAGGAGGCTGCATACAAATTTGGGTTCCGCCAAAGAGCTGCACTTGCAAGGGACATGGAGGGCAGAAGAAAAGCAGAAGCTCGGGGCTACTTACTCGGGCAAGCAAGCTCGTGAGGACTGAGTCTGTCCAGAGGTAGTTGCTACGGCAACTTTATAAGCATCAAGTTCTGTATAGTAACTCCATTCCTTTTAAAAATACCTGGTGGTTTCCATTCTCCACTAAGCTCTGACCGGCATGCTCTCCTTACAGAAATTATGGGAGATTCCCATGAGGCTCGGCATGGGGCTAATTTGGGTCTGTCACATATACCACAGGGCAGACTGTGATAGCCGTGCTTGTTCCTGAACTTCATAGAGAAGTAGGGTTCTTTCCCTCATCACAGTGAGGCCAGCAAAGCCCCAGCAGCCCATACTCGAAGGTGTTCTGATAGCCACCAGCAGAGAGCCACTAAAAAACACTAGGGAGCCTCCTTTCCTTTGACAAAAACCTCTCATGATTCCTATGAGCACAAAGATTCCCCTCCTCACATTTGGCTGAAAATGTGTCATCAGCACTTTACACCTCCCAAAGAAGAAAAATGTCAAAAATAATAGTTCTCTCTGAATCTGCTGGAAATTTTTTAGGAAAAAAATCAGTATGAAGTGCTAAAGAATATTTAGATCCTCTTTATTTTTTGCATATGATGGTACTTACATTTTTTACAAAGCCTGTGAAACTGAATTCTACTTCCCTTGCATTTGTTCCATTTCAGAGCCCTAGAGTCAAGAGTGAATGTAGGCATTGCATCCATCATCGTTTAAGCAGAAGAAGTGCTCAATAGACTTGCTGAGGACACTAGTAGATAAAACTGCAGAGCTCCAGTAGAAGTGGAGTTGGTCTGTGTCGCCCCAACTTCTCCACAGTTTAGCTAATTCTTCCCTTCCTAAGATGGCTCCTAGGCAGGGGTTCTAAAGCCACTGGAGTTATAAGACCACAGTTTGAAAACTCTGTCATTTTGGATGCCTGGGTGACTCAAAAGCATCTGCTTTTGGCTCAGGGCATGATCCTAGGGTCCTGGGATCGAGTTCCACATCAGTCTCCCCATGGGGAGCCTGCCTCTCTTTCTGTGCCCCTCATGAATAAATAAAATCTTAAAAAAAAATAAAAAGAAAATGCTCTCATTTTATAGATAAGGACACTGAGGCCCAGAGAAGCATGGTGATTTGCTCAAAGCCACACAGCTTCTATGTGGCAAATGTAAGGCTCAAATCCAGATTTTTCTGTGCCCACTTAGGTCAAAGTTCTTCCCACTAAATCATACTTGCCTCTGGTCTTACTTGTCCAAGTGTCCAGACTTCAAGGACTAGCTGAATTCCCACCTTCATTGTGATGTCTCAGCCTACACTGATTGCTACTTTTCTTAGGTTCTACTAAGTCTTACTGCATGGGCCTCTCACCAGGCAGTCTATCACTTCCTTTATCTTTTTTACTTTTTTCTTCTTTCTTCTCTGAGATTTAAAATTCCTATGGGTATATCCCCTTTATCTACTTCTGAATATCACAGAAAATACCATGTGCATTCTTGGAACACTGCCCATAGATAATGATTAAAACCATGACTAGCAGAGACTATAATTGTTCCCTAATATTCATTCTTTAATTATTCCTTTTATTAGTAGCACCTAAGTTTAGCTGAATATATGGCTGCTGGCTAGAAATTGTTTCCCAGATTTTCTTGCAACCAAGCATGGCCATGTAACTAAGTTGTGTTTAATAAAATGTGAATAGGAGTAATGTGAACTCCCAGTCATTTTCTTAAAAGGACACTGCTCACTCTTCTCTTTACCAAAGGAGGTCCTTTTCCCCTTGAACTTGGCTGAGGTGGTAAAATAGCTTCAACCATGTGGAAGAGGGCAACACTCTTTGGGATAATGGAACCAGAAGACACAGGAAACTTTAGTGCTCAGATAACTTCATGGAGAAAGCCACCCAGTCTGCCCACCTACCTCTCAGCTCCTATCCAAAAGAGAAATAAATGTTTATCTTTCAGAGTTTTTTTTTGTTATAACAGCTTGCCACATTCCTTAACTAAAATAATGTAACTATAATAATATCTTCTGTCCTAGTTTATACTTTGTAACAAAGCAGATCATATTTGGGTTACCTGGGTGGCTCAGTTGGTTGAGAAACCAAGAGAAACCTCTTGGTTTCTGCTCAGATCATGATCTCATGCAGGTTATGATCTCAGGGTCATGAGATTGAGCCCCATGTGGCTCTGCACTCAGCAAGGAATCTGCTTGAAGATTCACTCCCTCTTCCTTCCCTCCCCACCCCAGGCTCACACATGCACACACTCTTTCTCAAAAAATAAAAAATAAAAAAATAAAAAAAGCCAAACAGATCATACTTGCAGTACATCTTGTAAAGTAGTAAGTAAAATTCTGATATAAAATTATTGGACCTAAAAGAGAGAAGACCCATTAACAGGTATGCTTGACTCCCTTAGTAAAATGTACTGAACACCTACAATATGCTAGGGACAGAGAAGGACGTTGATATTGAGAGAACACTCTCAACCACTGTGTGATCTCATTCCCTCAGCCCAATATTCCCATGATATGAGTATTTTCATTCACATATCATAGGTGAGGAAACTGAAACATAGGAGCCTAACTCCCTTGTGCATGTTGATTTTATCTGGTAGGCAGTGAGCTTATTCATTCCCAGGCCTACCGACCCTAGACCCTAGAGTTCGTACTCTTCTCACCCCACTTCCGAGGCTCAGCACCTGTGGCTACTGCCCTTCAGGGCCTCACAGATCAAGTGAGGACAGACTCAGAAGCAATTAACTCTACCTGCATTAGAGACCTAACCAACACAATTCTGAGGTGTTCAAGGAAAGAGCAATTAATTCTAACCTAGGGGACTGGGAGGGATTTTTGCAGAGAAATCTCATTTGCACTGACCTTTGAGACACTAGCAGATGTGGATAAACAGAGAAGAGAGAAAGACATGGCCAACCAAGGGGCCAGCATGAACAAAGACAAAGACAGACAGGAAAGTAGAATGCATGTGGGAAATGATGAGCAGCCCATGTGAATGGACAGTGAGGGGCTTCACGGGAGGAGATGGGGCTGAAAGTCAGGCCAGGGCCAGACCAGAGAGGCCTTGTGTTCCAGGAGAAAGCTGTGATGCTGCTTTTTAAGCAACAAGGAATAACAGATGTTTGAGGAGGCATGTCATGTAACCTAGCACGTGTGCCAGCATGAAGGAACAGGCAAGAGACAAGGCTGAGCATTCAGGCTACTGCAGAGCCATCCAGGCAACAGCTGATGAGGGCATGAACAGAAGGCAGCACGCAGATGTAGGGGGTACAGCCTGGCTATATGGGGTTGTGCACCAGCCCTCTGAATCCTAGCAGCCAGGGACAAGCCTGATAACAGAGTCTCTACAAAACTGGCTGCAAGGCTCATCTCCAATTTTCTACTCAAATTACTTTCTTCTGTTTTCACTTTCAGTAAAGAGGGTTTCTTTGGGGGCTCTGTGTGTGTGTGTGTGTGTGTGTGTGTGTGTGTGTGTATAACTGTGTGTGTAGTTAAGATAAAGCAAGAGTGGAAGACCCTGGGTCCCATCACCCCCAGGGCAGCACACACAGGGCCACAGCCCTCTCCTGACTGGCATTCAGCTTCAGCCATCACTCTCACTTTTAAGTCAAACTCCCGCCAACACACATATAAAATAAATTCCAGCATCACACACCTCTCACCTTCTCAGTGTGCAATGGGCCTGTTTTCTGGCTTCTGTATTCTTGGGGAAGTGGTTGAGCTTCCTAGCACACAACTGTTGTAAACAGTAAGAGTCCTATGGAAAACTGTGATAGCAGATTTCTTGGGAGCTGTAAGGCAAAGGGCAAGGCAGCAAGCAGTGATGGAAAGTGTGTGTATAACCCTCCTATACCCTCTTACCCCAGCACACATTGAGGTTTCTCTTTCATGATTGTTTTTAGCCTCTTTTTCCTTTCCAACCACCGACCACTCAATTCTTTGAGGGAAAATTAACATTCATTATGCAATTTATCTCCCTCCTTTTAATCCAGAGTGTCTGTCTCCAAGGTCCCTACTCAATAATTAATGTTTGTTCTCATTTCCCATTCTCAAGAGCATCTATTCTTGAACTGTAGGGTCAACAATTAACACTAATTATGGCTTTTCCTCTCTCTAGTGTTGGTTCTTAGAATCTCAAGTTGCCTTGCTCAGCCTAAGTTATGTGTGTGCACACGGCTGTGTCTGTGCACTCCAGGGAGGAAAAACACCCAGGAACAGGCTTTTCCAAGCCCACCACAGTTTAGCAAATCAATAAAAACGAACATTCTTTTTTTGGCAACCTGTCTAGGGTATTTATCATCCATAATGAGACAATGAAGCATGCATACATACATACATACGTGTATTTGGATATGAGTTGGAGGGGCAATTAGAAGATCTCAAAGTCTTTTCCAGTTTGACTTTTCTATGATTTCTCCCTCACTTTTCCTTCCTATTGGTATCTCTTCAATACCTCATATACCCCAAACCCCTAACCACCCGTCCCCACACACACTCCCAAATTTCCCATTAAAAACTGTTCTTCTATCTCAGATCCATTCAGTTGACCTCTTTGCCATCTATCATCACCACACCCTTCCCTTAACTGTTTTTCTCTGGAATATCATGCAAATTCTCCTCATTCATTAAAACAGCATTGTTTTAACTAGTTTTCATTTTGACTGACAAGGACAGCCAGGAAAATAATTCTCGCCCAAGGTAACTTGAAGAGATTGAAAAAAAAATCAGGGCTGTGCAGAAGCCTGTCTGTCCTCTTGGCTAGAATCAGATGGGCTAGAATCCCTCCTGTCCCCCCTGGTCCAACCCGCTACAGCTGCAGGCTGGGGCTCCTCACACTTGTCTGTCATCCCCCTATTGCTGCATGCACTGGGGCCCCACAGCACATCTGCTGTTCAAATCTGGGCATCTCCTCACAGCATGTGTCAAGCATTAACTGTTTCATGCTCTTACTCCATCAAAAGTTCTCCTCTCAGAATTTCAGCATCACAGTCCCTACAGGATTTCACCCTTAAACATCTTAAATAAAAGTATTATTTTCTTCCGGGCTTTTAAAATCCCAGATCAACCTTCTCTCCATGATAGCATCAACAGATTTTTTTTTAAAAAAAACCATTCAATTTATTATGAGGCTTAAGCATCAAAGCTCCACTTGGTTTTCCCTTGTCTTGAAGTAAGAAAAATAGCTTTTTTTCAAGACATTTTCACACTCACAGGTAAAACCCCTATTGTTTTTCAGCCTATGAATCTGTCAATTCAAATACCAGCCATGCAAAGGAGGGGTCTAGTATTCAGCGTCCCCTAAGAAGTAAGATTTTTCTCTAAAAAAGTCACCTCTACTTCTCTGTATCATGTGATTCGCATACACATTATTTTATACTGAGACCTCCAGAAACATGCAATTTCTCCCCTAATATAGCAATAAGTAGGGAAGAGGATTCAATTCTTGGAGAGCCTCAGAAATGTGGTGTCCTCAGGAGTTACTCATGGGTAGCCCCGTGTGCTGTGGCCTGAGTATAAATATTAGGCGAGAAGAGGAGCTAGACCAAGTGCCTGTGCTTAGCAGGCCCAGTAAGGAAAACCTGCAGGTGTGTCCTATGGGTTCTGCAGGTCATATGCTGCACAATTCACATTATAATGAGGTGGACGTTGCACAGCTCAGCCTGCGCCACCACAAATGAGGAAAGTATCTGGAAAATACTCTTGGACATGTATTCTAAATGGAGGACTGAGGCCAGTACTACTTCTTCCAAGCTCCCTTTTATACTTCATTCCCCCATTTAGAAAGAAGCAAAAACTAGGAGTGTAGGTTGACTTTGCAGTTCATCCTCTGTCTACCACCATTGCTGCTTCTGCCTCAGACCAGGGGGAAAGGATGATTATGTAGAGACCTTCCCTCTCTCCTAAAAATCGTCTTTGATTAATAGAGAAATGTGTGTGGTCTTCCTCACTGCTTATTTTGGGGCAGGCAGCAATGAATCCTGAATGAGGGACCTGCTATAGTGACAGGAAGCAATGTCACAGATGGAGTGCTGGAGCCAGAGCTGAGGGGAAGGAATTGTTTTTGCCAGAGACTACAAAACTAGAAGGAGAAAAGGCACAATCATATGCTTGCCAATCTCAAAATCTGTAAGCAGAGAAGTACTTGAGAGCCTGGCATTCTGCATTACGCCTCCTGCCATTCTCCTTGGATGGACATCCTGACCATGGTGGGAAGTTTCAGTGTCAGTTCTGTTCTTTTTCACTTGTTGGTTGGAACTGGGCCAAAACAGCTCTTAATCGGAGCCCTCTACTAGTGAAGGAGGATGATAATGATGATGATGGAGATGATAGCTATCATTGTGTTCTATCTTTGATATGCCAAACATTTGTGCTGAGGGCATTACATTCATTATTTTACTTCGTCCTTACAGCAATGATATGAGGTAAATTCTATCTCTATCCTCATTTTTCATCTAGGATGATGTGACTCAGAGAGGTTAAGTGACTTGCCCAAGGTAAATGGGCACACAGCTAAATGGCTGTGATTTGAACCCCAGAAGCCTGCATTTTTATCACAATGCATGTTTAGCAGTGATGTCAATGTAAACAGGCACGTTTCCATCTGACAAAATGGAGCCTTTAGGAAGTTCCTGATTTTATAAGCCATACAAATAAATGGTTTCTGTTGTACATCCTTTTCTCCCCCAACTCCCCTTACTTAGCATCAGACACCCTTTGGTGGGTAACACTGAAAATGATTTGCAACTTTTAGAGACATGAGAAGAGAAGAAGCTAAAAAAAAAAAAAAGTAGGAATAATTTGGGAGAAGCCAAACTCCTGAGACAGATTTTCTAGGAAGATAGGCCATAACAGGGTAGCTCTCCAGACCAAAAACATTCTTACTAATATGGCCAAAAATGTTACAATTTCACTTTATTCTACTATTAAAATCTTATTAATAGATTCACTTTGAATTCAGAAGTATTCTCTTAAAAGGTTGATACTTCTGATAAGTTAATAGTCATTCACCCTTTAGTTTAAAAAAATTATTTGATCAGATGGCTGTCCTCTTGCAACCTACCTGAGAACTAGCTGCTTTGAGGGACTAAAAATTCTGACAGAGGTAGGAAGAGAGGTGGGTAATTTGAGAGTGAAGAGAGGTTTAAGCATTGAAACATGCATGGCTAGTTGACTGCCCTAGAGGGCTTAGATGAACAGAAACAGCTATATAGAGAAGAAGGCACAAGAAAAAGAAAAGTACAGAAAGGGAAATGGTAGAGTGCCAACGACAAACTTGGACTATTTCAGAATTGCCCCATGGCAAGCTCTATATTCAGGGAAAGAAAAGAAAAAGGTTCATTTCCTCTTTTCTCTACTTCTAGTAGCTAGAAGACCTTAGGCTCATGCAAATCTCTTTATTTCCAAGCTTTTGAATATACTGTTGCCTCTGCCCAGAGTACAATTCTTCATCTCCTCCTACCCCCTGTCACTTTTTGGAATTGCAGTAAAATATAAACAACATAAAATTTGCCATTTTAACAATTTTTAAGTGTACCATTCTGTACCATTGAGTAGATTCTCATCATGGTGCAACCAATTTCCAGAACTCTTCTTGCAAAACTGAGATCCTATACCCCTTAAATAACAACTCCCCATTCCAATGGGACCGCCCACATAGGCATAGAGAACCTCTTTCAAGGCTTAGATGTAGGAAACATTTGTTCCTTTGATTTGCTCAATAACCTTAACAAAAAATTCTTGCATCTCTTTGGCCTTAAAATTACCATTTGTTTTTAAGAAAATGGATATAACAGTATTCTGAAAATATTTGATACTCCCTGCAACTGGGCTCAAAGAGCAATTTAAGTTATCTATTCACTGGAATCATCTATAGATCTTTCACAACTCTTTGTTTTCTTTTTGATCATTTGGTTTTAATGAGTATTTTCAGGAAAAATGATAGGATTATAAAGAATTATATAATGGTGGGCTTTGGTTATTTGTGAACTTGAAGGTCAGCTTCAACTATTTGCAAATGACTTCACAGATCAGTGACACATACAATATGTCATCTTACAGAGGCATGGAATCAAATCAAAAATATAAGGCTGGAAAACAAAAGACCATCACTAAGCTAGTGAGTTCACCTAGCTCTCCTCTGAGCACCCATAGCTCACTGTTGTGATCTATATTCACTACAACACCTGCAACTGCTCTTGTGAAGTTATTTTTCAAAAAGAGGAATACTGATTCTTTTTATATAAATATTGCTAAATGGCCCTAAATAGAAGGTCAACTGCTGGAGCTGATGATAAAAATAAGAGAAAGTGATGTGGTCTAACATTTTTATGATTCTCTGGAAAAAAATAATTTTATAAATCACCCTAACCCTTTATTTTATAGACTCATTAAGAACTTGAAGAACTCCTCTTTTTATTGGGAATATGAAATACACTAGAGGTATTCACAAATCTAAGGATTCTTGAAATTCTCAGAATGTGTCCCTTCTAAATAGCCAGAATCTGCTGTTCACTTACTGTATAATATGCACAAAGGCTCAGGGCCTTGCTCAAGCAGTGAAGTAACGTTTAGCACAATGCATTTTAAGGCTGGTATGGATTTTAAGGTATGGTAGGGTGTGTATGTATGAGTGTGTGAGTATAGTACCAGTATATCTCTCAACCTATAATAAAGTTTAGAATATTATTTTTTCTTCTGTCAGAATGACCAAAAAATTATAACTTTTATTAACTAGTAATCCATAAATACTCCTTTCCGTTTCCTCATGCCTCTGACATTTGTGGCATAAAGAAGCATGAGGCTTTTCTTTAGGATTTTTTTTTCTCCTAGCTTTTTTCACACATCTTCCTGTGGCCTATGGCTTTTCATTTACTGTTGTCTTAGTTCTCTACAATTCCTTATTTGAAAAAATAATGAAGTCACAAGCATTGGAACATGTCCAATAGAGAGTGAGTCTGTTTTACAAAGCACATAGGATTGCTTATTCATTTATTCATTCAACAAACACTAAGGGACCATCTACTAATGCCATATACTGGGGTAGGCACATGAATACAGTTGAGAAACAAAGTCCATGCCTTCGTGTTGTCCACAGTAGTAGATTATGGTGACAGCTATAAATAAGTACAGACTAACTCAGCCTTTGAGAAGGCTTTTGGAATGAGGGAACACGTAAGCTGACTTTCTAAGGATATAGTAGGAACTAGCCAAGTGAAGAAGAGGAAGGGATGCTCCAGGGAAAGGGACCACCTTAAGGTTAGAGAACATGGTGACATGGGAGAAGTGTAAGCAGCTTATAATCACTGGTCCCCAGGGCACAGGAAGAGAAGAGAGTGGGGAAAAGTGCAGTTAGCTAGTGAGGTAGGCAAGAGCTAGATTATGAAATGCCATAGTAACAACTGAGAAATTTATCTCAAAGATTGTGAGATCCTATTTATGCAGGATCTCACAATTAATATAACCAGATTTTTATTTTAGAGAAATGACTCTTCCAACTATCTGAAAAATGGATTGAAGGGGGTAAGCCTAAAGGCTAGAAGACCAGATGTCTATACTTATTTGAGAAGGAGTGACCAAGAATAGTATCTCTCATAGAATTAAGATCACCACTCGAGGGGCACCTGGGTGGTTCAGTGGTTGAGCATCTGCCTTTGGCTCAGGTTGTGATCCCAGAGTCCTGGGATCGAGTCCCACATCAGGCTCCCCATGGGGAGCCTGCTTTTCCTTCTGCCTATGTCTCTGTCTCTCCCTCTCTCTCTGTGCCTCTCATGAATAAATAAATAAAATCTTAAAAAAAAAAAAAAAAGATCACCACCTGAATTGAATTGGTTGGCCACTTTGTAGCTCCACCTTCAGCCATTCTTGTTAATTCTCTTCTTCCTCAGTCTTCCATCACAGGTATCCTTATTAATCCCACAATGTATCTTGAATGAAGGGTTTCTTGTGCAGTTGATATTTTATTGCTGCAAAACTTGAATTTAGATTCTGCCGTCTAGCTTGCCTTCCATTCTGGGTTTGGTAAACTGCCATGTACCTTTGGACCTCTCCATAAAAAATAATTTATGAACTTTTGGGAGAACTTGGTGTTCCCAAAGCTAAATCCAAACCCTTGAGACTGAACTAGACTTGGTCTAAGAAGATATAAGCAAGTAAAAGAACTCTTATTCCAACTTGTAAGAAAAATATTGCCCTTGCATTTACTAGGCATTTCCATATTTAAATTCAGACCAATGTATATCTTCTAGATGAATCTACCTGGCTCCTTTAATAGAGCTCTTTGGGGTATGTCTTTAGCTTGGAGATTTTCTCAGGTCTTGAGTAACTGTTTGATATGCCCATCTCACTCTCCTCTTCACCCAAGATTTAAAGTAAAAAATGTGTAGCATAATCAAGGTCTTAAATCTTATCCCAATAATTTGATAATGACAATACCAAAAGGCCATCTTGGGTCTTGGTTTCCTGCATTAAACAAGCAGATCAAGATTTATTATAACACGTCAAACACTCCATAGATCATAGGCATCTTGAGTCATATCATATAAAATAAAGTATTTTTAGATATCATACTTAAGAAAAGGTCAGCAAGGCTATGTAAAGGCACCAGAATTATCTTCCTTTTATGGTTTAGTTCATACTGGAAGATTTTTTAAATTAATCTGGAGTTTGCCTTTGGATTTTCCATTTTTGACCACAAATACAAAACCATGAAGGTAAAAAAGCTGACTTTCAGGACTCCTCCCATTGGCTTCTGCTAGGGTCAGCAGGTCCATGTGCAAAGCTGTGAGAAGGCAGAGTGCTTTCTGAGATCTGTTTGGCAGTAGATATATCCCCTCTCCAATGAGGAACCACTGCAAATTATGGGGGAAGTGTCATGAGAGCATACTAGGGATCAAAGAGTACTCATCCCTCAGAAATGACATGTGTGGGAAAAGGCCCTAAACATATTTAAATGTACCTCCAAAAGCTACTGCCCTTGTAACCACAGAATGTTTGGCCACTTTGGAGCCTGTGGGTCTGATGTCCTTTCCCAAGCCCTGACATACAACCACGAAGTCAGGTGGCCTAGTCTGCCTGATAAGATGACTTTTTAGTTTGGTCTCTATTCTGATACCAATGAGACCCACCAGAGTATCCCATACCAAGGGAAATAAGCATTCTGAAACAATGGGAATAAATAGGACTATATTTCATTTTTATCAAAACAACACATAAAGACAACTTGGGAATTAAACATCATCAACATAGGTTTAAATAGAAGGAAATTTTAAGGCACCCTATTCCATGCTAGAATCAGATGCTCTTTCCTGCTTTTGAGTGTTTGGTGAAGGATCCCATGATTTGAAAAAGGCAGAAGAGTTTGGGATGAGACCCCATCTTGTAAGGGTCATCTCTGAAACAGCCTGATTATCTGGTGGGAATGCTATCTCCTTGCTAAAAGCCTGTGGTTAGATTAATGCTAGCATTTGAAAATCTGTTCTGGCCTGATGGTGGGCAGCCAGAGAAGGAATGTGTTTTCTGTTTATCTCTTTAGTGGCAGAAATGTTCATCACAGAAAGACTCCGAGCTCCCAGTTTCAGGCAGGCCTGGAAGTTGTGCAGTCTGTAGTCTGTGAAAGTACACATCAGCTCGGAATGATGAGAAAGAGCCAGGTCTGTGTTCACAGCCAGTTGCCTGCATTGGGTGATGGGTCAGTTTCTTCAACTTGATAACAAGGGTAGATCCAGCCACATTGTTGGGAGAGGAAGTTTTACCACCCCCATTGCTTTATCACCCAGGAATGCAGTTTGAGTTGTGTCTCCTCCTTGACAGCATGGACCTCAGTAAATTACCAGGGTCTTGACCCAAGCGATGGAGAAGTCCTAAGCGATTTTTTTAGTCTCCTATCTAAAAATGTGTTTACATTTCTTGAACTCTGGCTGACTGATTCATTCTCCTGGTGTTGCAAGAACTTTCTTTATGCATTAGAATTTATAAGTTTCATTTCTAAAAGACCCAAGTTTCCTTCCAAGCCACAGTGAAGTGAACCTCCTCTCAACACAATTCTGCTGGGCTGGATTTGTCCAAAGGATGGATCATGGCCAAGCAGCTGTGATGTGGCAAGCTCAAGTGAGGCTAATGGAGGGAGTGTGATGTGTAGGGGAAAGTATTAGATACTAAGTCAGGAGATTTGGGTTCAGGTTCTGGTCTTACACTATTTCAAGGACTAGCCTTAAGCCAATCTCTTGAAACCACTCTCTGGGCCTCAGTTTCCCCAGCTGTTTTAAAAAAGAAATGTTTTAAATCTGTCCTAAAGCCATTTTCAAACAAGAACAGGACAGCTGAGAAACAACAGAAAAGGAAAGGTCAGCCCACAAGGAATGAGTAGAAGCTTCAGGTCAAAGAGACAAAGATGCCATGGGCTCTTAAAAGTAGCAAGCATAGAAATAACTTTTTGTTGGACACTCCACCCACACTAGAGACTAAAACCCTTGTCAGTGGAGCCATGTGCTTAGCTAAATCTGTTCTCAAATAAACATTCCTTTATAAACATTAAATTCACTTTCTTAGGAATAAAAAGGAAAACAAAATAAATCCTATCCTTTTTCAGCATGGGGTTGGAGTCTTGGGCTCAAATCATTTCTGAAAACCTCACTTGTTCTACAACCTAAGCTTCCATATCTGTGGAGGGCAGTGGTCATGCAACCACGGAGGACAGTCATGCAGAGTAACACCACATTAGTGTCTGCATGGCACCTGCTTCATGGCAAGCTCTGCGATTTTCCTTTGTCCCCTCTCACGAGCCCTACTTTGGCCTTTGCCTTTGTTTGTTTTATGTTTCCACATCTCCTGTAGCCCCCTCGCATGAGAAGGGAAAAGGGAAATCTCTGATCTCTCTATCTGGAAGGTTGCAGAAGCATTTTCCTACTTCAGTTGAAGTACAATCATGCAAAATTTATATTCAACAGTATCAGCAGATTTTTTTCCATCAATATTTCCTTTTTAATTCCAGCTTTATCTGAATTTTAGTAGCACAAAGAATTTACTTTTTTCTTTGAAAGAGCAACCAAGACAAGAAAAATAGAAATTTGAGTATAACTTCTCAACATAACAATGGTATTTAGATGGTGCTTATAGAGGGTACAGATGTTGTTTGGCGAGTAAATTCAAATGTCATAGGTGTGTGTTTATAATCTTATACACATGACCTGGGTGTGTATGTATATAGTATATATAAAAATTAATGAGACCTAGATCTGACAACTTTAATCTTTTTTCTCTGTGATTTTCACCACAGCAAACACTGAATCCAGAACCTATCTTCTCACGAATCTTAATGAAATCTCACCTTTGACCCAAAAGCCAGAGAAGCAGGTACAGTATTGACTGAACAGCATGAAACAGGGAGGCAGGATGTTGGGTTCTTGTGCTGGCTTGCTGTGTGACCCTGGGTGAGAGTTTTCATCTCTCTGGACCTCACTTGCCTCATCAATAAAATGAGACAAGTGGATTATAAAATCACAGAGGTTCCTTGGAATGTCAGCTCAACTTGGGCTGTTTTGTGTGGCTCTTCGTGTGCCTGAATGAGTTGAATCAGCTTTTCCCTGACTTCTGCAAAGTCAAAAAGGGAATAAGGAAACACAGAAAGGTATCATCCATCAAGGCAGCTGGCACTAAGACTCTGTGCTAAAGGGTCCATTTTTTTCCCATCCAACTCTTATTCCAATGGGGAGGGGGAAGAGTAACAATCAAGGGAAATAAATGTAAGGATACTATAAAGAAAGGAGACAAATGCTTCATTTGGATGGGTCAGAAATATCTATTAGCGTTTCAAGGATGTACATTCACAAATATTTCTAAGTTTGTTCCTTTATTTGAAGCTTTGAGGTTGGGACTCTTCAAATTCACTCTAGAGAGACAACTCAGGGGAATTCTTAGAGCTGTCCCCAGGGTCTCAGAGAACCTGAAGAGAGGCAGCACAGCTCCAGGGCACTCTCAGGTCTCTTCCTGCTGGGCGACAGCCTGGGCTAGGAGAGGGGGGCATGACCTCTATTTCTCCCTTATCTCTGGCTTCCTGCCACAGCCCGGCTTTCTCCTCTGGCCACACATTCATTAAAAAACAATAACAATAAAAGTAGTTTTGTTTTCCTGCGTGTGCCTAGCTGGGTTCTGAGGAAGGACCTGAACTCTCACTGTTAGAACCCCAGGCCTGGGCCAGGCCTCCGCGGAGGTAAAACACAGCTGAGCTGACCCTTCCTGCTACTGAGGAACCAATGAACCAACGTTTGCTGCTGCTTCTTCTTCTTCTTCTTCTTCTTCTTCTTCTTCTTCTTCTTCTTCTTCTTCTTCTTTTTTGCATTCCTGCTTTGAAGAAAGCCTTTATGAGGGATCTAGAAGGTTTTCTTTTTTAAGAGAGTCTGTGACTAAGGAAAATATAACTATGCTATATTTTGATAATTCCACAATTCCAAAGGCCTTGCAGATGCCTCACATAACCCTAAACATGCTCCAAATTCACACATCTCCCCTGCCTGTATTTCAGGAGACCTAATATCACCTGCCATAAAAGAGTGGCTCAGTCCTGTCAAATTAAGCCCTAGACCGAATGATTAACCTTGCAGTCAGAAAGGGGGCACACCAGACCGAGGGCCTTAAACTCTAATCATACGTAGGCTTCCCCTGTGAAGCTGTGGCTGACCGGCTCACTCTGCGAACTTCGGGGGCCTCTTTTGTGAAGAGGGCTGTTGTTCCCCCACAGAACCAGTGGGTTTGTCCAAGTCACAAGTAGCCTTACCTCCTTTTCAAGTGGGGCCCAAAACGAAAGGCATCCGAGGAGACCGTCTAGGGAGCCCCGCCAGCCCCTAAACACAGGGAGAGTGGGGGTGAGGCTGAGGAAGGGGGAGGCGGCTCCCACCCCTCCCTTCTGGAGGCTAATGGCCCTTTATTAGATTAATCACCGACTAAAATTGTAACTACTTCCTCAACTGACTCCATGCAAACGACTAATTTCATGTTGACTATAAAGCATCTGGAAAGGATTTAGAAACAAATTTGTGCCCAGCAGATTTCAGTTCCGTGCCCTGATGGGCCGCGGGCAAACCCAGTGGGCTCCCTGCAGGGTGAGGCAGCTGGGGGGGGCACCCAAGGCTGATCTGCATCCGCATCAGTTTCTACTATTCTCTCCTTCCCATGAGCCCCTCCCCGACTCGGCCTCTCCCTCCCCCCACGGGGGTCTGGCCGCGGGGCGCAGTGGGGTCACCTAAAGCACTTGCGCTTCTGTGTCGCTGCGCCAGCTGCGGGGACGGGGAAACACTCCACCAAAGCCAGGGAGGGCCGCCTGGGCCTCAGCACGCCTTCACGACAAGTCACACGTAGATGCGGGAAACAAGCCCTGACGGGGCCGGGGGCGCGGTGCCGAGGGGGCGAGGCAGGCGCGCCCCGCTTCGCGGGTGGAGGCCCCGGCAGCTGGAGGCCGCCCGCGGTCGCCCCCTAGCGGCCGGACTGGAAACGTCGGCGGCGCGCGTCGTCGCCCGCGGCCAGCGCGGCGGAAGAGCGCGGAGGCCTGAGGCGCCCGGCTCCCCGCGCCTGAGGCGCCCGCCCCGCGCCGCCCGCCGCCGCCGCCGCCGCCGCCGCCGCCGCCGCCGCCGGGCAGGCCCCCGGGCGGCTCCGCACGCAGGCGTGGGAGCCGCAGCAGCCGCCACCACTTCCTGGGAGGCGGAGGAGCAGGCTGAGCCGCCGCAAGAGGGGGAAGAGACTGCGAGGGGGAACGCGCAGATGAAAAGAGCAGTGAAAAAAGGAAAAGGAGACAAGCAGACATGTTTCAACTGCAAGCTCCCATTTCCTCTTTCAAATGAGCTGCCTCCCCACTGTGAACAGAATCAAGTATTTATGAAGGCATTTTTTGCATATTAATAGCTGCACTTGGAGCCTTGCCAGTTCTGAAGTCCTAAAGGTACGATGCCCCCCTATTAATGCGGGTCCTTCAGCCTCCTCACAGGACTTGGTATCCGCCTTCACACACAGTTTCCTTTCTGCCTCGTGGCTCCTCCTCGGGCCTTTCATTTGATTAAGAGAAATTAGTTCCCGCGGACCGTCGGCGACCAAGGGCTGCTCTTACCGCGGTGGCTGACTTCAATCGCTCGAGAAGCTTCTCCTCTTCCCCAGGGCCTCTCTGTGTAGACGCTGCAGGTTGGGTGAGGTGACCAGCACCTAAAAAAAACAGTATTAAAATTGTAAATGAAAATTCCAGCAGGAGACGTTAACATATCTATGCTGTAGGGGCAGAAAAAGCAAAACTTTTTTTTTTTTTTAAGTTTTTTAAAAATTGTGTTCACCACGGCAGCACCGCTATGCTCCATTGAATTTTACAAAAAAAAATTGAGAACGAGTGAGAAAAATAAGTAAAAGACATAATAAACAACGTATGTCAAAAATAATAGCAACAGAAAACAAGTTTGGAAAAATATTTATCCTGAGTGGTGATTTACGCGCAGATTGAGACAACCTGGAGGTACCATTTTATATTTGGGATGTATGCCTCCTCTCGCTTTTCTTTTTTCTTTTCTTTTCTTTTTTTTTTTTTTTAATGGTAACACCCAGTTGTGCCTTTGTTTTGGTGAAACTGGAACACTTACACACTTCTGGCGGGTTGTAATTTGGTTTAATCCAGTGGTTAAGCAAAATGGCAATATAACTTGTGAAGCATGAAAAAATATTCCAACTCATCTATTCAGTATTTCTGACTCCTAGGAATTCATTCTAAGGAAATAATCCAGCTGAAAAAAAAAAAAGTGAGTGAAGATGTCCACTGCAGCATTATCTATAATAAGGATAAATTGGAAACAGCCTAATAGTCCAACATGAGAGAAATGATTTAACTTAATTATGACCTATCCCTCTCAATGAAAGGTTTAATTCATTGAGAAACGATGCTTGTTCATACTAGAAACTGATTTTTTTTTAAGATTTTATTTATTTATTCATGAGAGACACAGAGAGAGGCAGAGACACAGGCAGAGGGAGAAGCAGGCTCCATGCAGGGAGCCTGACATGGGACTCCATCCCAGGGCTCCAAGATCACGCCCTGGGCTGAAGGAGGCACTAAACCACTGGGCCTCACGAACTGCCCAGAAACTGGATTTAATACTCCTCGTTTCTCAGCCCCCACACCATCAATATTTTGTGCTTCCTATACATTGCAGGATGTTGAGCAGCGTCCCTAGCCTTTACCCCGAAGATGCCAGTTGCACAGCCCCCCCTCCCCCAGTTATGACAATAAAAAATATCTCCAGAGCTTGC
Source organism: Nyctereutes procyonoides (assembly GCF_905146905.1). NCBI lineage: Eukaryota > Metazoa > Chordata > Mammalia > Carnivora > Canidae > Nyctereutes > Nyctereutes procyonoides. Next base: position 11,166,794 of record NW_026575132.1, read on the forward strand.
CAAATGTCCCCTGGGGGAAGGGGGGGGAATAACCCTCAGCTGAGATTACATTTTAAAAGTGGAAATCATGGAAATCAAAGTGATGTTAACTAGAACTGCAGCTATGTAAAAATATAATAAATGTATCTATGAGGAAAAAACTTGCAAATAATGCATGCAAAAAAAGTGCAGTCTTGCTAATTTGAAATTAGAGCTTCGTTGAGTTGAAGTTTTGTTTTTAGTTTGTCTTCTTGTTTTTCGCTGCTTTTTTTTTTCCTTCCAAAATTCTGCCTATAAGAAGGAGAAATGAATCAAGTGGAACACTGGTTTTATTCAAGCCTGACTTAAAATGATCTAGGAGTCACAGTCAACACGTATAAAGCAAGTTAAACAAAGGTTAACACTACAGTGCCATTATCTTTTAACTACTGTTAATAATTTTTTTTATTTATTTATAATAGGCACACAGTGAGAGAGAGAGAGGCAGAGACACAGGCAGAGGGAGAAGCAGGCTCCATGCACCGGGAGCCCGATGTGGGACTCGATCCCGGGTCTCCAGGATCGCGCCCGGGGCCAAAGGCAGGCGCCAAACCGCTGCGCCACCCGGGGATCCCCTCTTTTAACTACTGTTAGATAAAATGATTAAGTTTTTATCAAATTGTTGGACAGGGCCACCAGAATTCTCCTTTTAAGGATCTCAACCCTGGGATCCCTGGGTGGCGCAGCGGTTTAGCGCCTGCCTTTGGCCCAGGGCGCGATCCTGGAGACCCGGGATCGAGTCCCGCGTCGGGCTCCCGGTGCATGGAGCCTGCTTCTCCCTCTGCCTGTGTCTCTGCCTCTCTCTCTCACTGTGTGCCTATCATAAATAAATAAAAGTTAAAAAAAAAAAAAAAGGATCTCAACCCCTTTTCAGCGTTTTATCCCTCTGACCTTAGACTTTGGAGGACAATGAATTTGCCTCTTTTTCTGAAAAGTTAATATCTCAAACTATGAAACTCTCTTGTCCACCCAGATCCAGCCATGTAAGCTTGGAGCAAGAAGGGTCCTTAGTCCACTGTTTATAGAGCTGTCAGGGAAGAGAGGTTGTCAGTAAAGAGTGTTAAAGTACAAACTCAAACCTTAATTAGATTTCCCAAGAATCACTGCATCTCTTTGTTTAAAATAAGAAAGAAACTATCTCACCAGTTTTCACATTGTCAGTTTTCTCCCTTTGTTAAGGAAAGCAAACATCCTTTCTCACATGCTTTATCTTGAGTTTTGTTTTGTTGCTTTGTGGGGATTAGAACTTTGGTAGTGTCCTAAAAATCCTGTTAAACTGGAATTATGTCTCCTTTTTCCCATTTCACAAAATCACTTCTATTTCAACCTATATTATCTCTTAAGTTCAGGTTTCATGAGTTTTTAAGAGCATGAATTCATATTTGATCTTAGGTGTCCTAAATGTGCCTCTTTGGGATTTCAAAGAGTAGCCTGTAATTCTAGCACACTAGGATTTAGGTTGAATAAACCTATGTTTACCCCATCTGTTTCCTTGGTGGTTTCACAGATGGTGTTCATATCTCCTTTCAGCCTTCCTCTTGCAGGACAAAAAAAAAACCCCACACACAAAAACCCACCTGTAGACACACTAAGTTTTTGTACAAACGGGTACAAAGGTAACCTTTTGTTTCAGTGTCCTTCTGAGGCGTACCCTGCCTTCTGCTGAAATTTTTGGCAGATATCTAAAAGAGCAAGCTACTAATCCTTAAAGGCAGACTCCCTCTGCTTTATTCACCTTTGTATCTCCTGTATTTAGCACAGTTCTTGGCACATGGTAGATACTGGGGAAAAATTGACAAATTAATCTTCAGTTGACATTAAGAACCATGGTCTGGGTAGAAAAGCTTATAATCCTCCAAATAATATTTGTTAAAATCGTAGAGATTGCACTTGTTTTATTTCCAGTGATAGTTCAGCTGACATTTCTCTAACAACTCACACAATATCTAGATACTTCCTGCTGTTGGTTGGCACAATTTGGTGTTTCACTCCCTGGGTCATGTGCGGATAGGAGATGTCACTAGGCATCCTTCCTGGAGATCTTTTTGAGGCTGATAAGTAAGATTGGGCGTATTACTGATTCCTAAGAGAATTAACAGTCTGCACCCCCCCCCCGCCCCATCCAGAGAAGTAGGCTGTGCTCCCCACCTTTTATTTCTCATTTTCAAAGGCATGGCACAGAATTTCCCCAGGTTCCATGGTGGTCCCCTCTCTCTCCTCTTCCCCTCTCCCCACTCTTTTCCCTTTTTCTTCCTCCCTGGCTTTCTAAATAGTTTTGATTGTGGCGCTTGATTCAAAGGTTTTTTGAAGATCTAAGCAAACTTCAACTTCTGGTTCAACCTCACCCACATTATTTTGTCAGCCCAAAACTCCATTGACAATTTAAGAATAATTTACTGAGAGGGGTTTGTTTTTAATTACAAAACCAAGGCTTTCATTTATTTTAATTTTCACTCTATCATTTATTCCAAGAAGTCTGTATTTATTGATCTGTTATCGGCGATGATTCCAACCAGACATAGGATGTGCCTCCTTGATTTCTGTTCTTTTCTTTTTATTATGGAAAATTTCAAATACATGCAAAAATACAATAGTATAATGAACCTCCATCATATTATAAATATCCACAGTTATCTCCCCATTATCTTGAGAGGGTCTCTTTTTTTTTTTTGAGAGGGTCTTTTTAAATAATAATAGCAGCCAGTGTTTTTGAGGTTTCTTGTGTGCAGGATTATTATCTTTCTTAATCTTTACAATATCCCTAGGAAATAGGTACAGTTATTATCCCCATTTTACAGATGAGGAAGCAGATGTCACAACAGACAGAGACCCCTCTTTGTAAGTGCCTGTGACCTGCACTTACAAAGAGGTCTGCTGGTTTGGGAATCCCACAAAGCTGCATTGAGATCCCAGCTTCTTCCCAACTGGCTGCTGTGGTTTCAGGCAGGTTATTTAACCTCTCTGAGGCCCAATTTCCTGATCTATGAAGGATAATAATATGTCCCTTATGAGGTCATGACAAGAATTGGATGAAACAACATATGGAAAGGGATTAGCACAATGTCACTAAGCAATCCCAATAAATTACAATAGTAAAGTATTCTATTCCCCTGTTCTCTGCTTGAAAGCCACTATAAAACAGAACTCGGAGCTTGTATACCATCTAAAAGGTCAGATGTGGAAAAGGAGAAGCTTGAAAAGCAGGAATAATTTAAAGGACTGTGAGCCAGTCTACCTACCATTTTCCCCTTCTCCCCTCACACGCCCCGCAGCCCCCAAGCGCAAATATCCCCCCAACCAAATATCCTCTATGCTGTCTAGATTTTGTTTCACTACTTTCAATTCTACCTATTAGAGATTCCTTTGGGTTTCTCATATCTCATTGTGAATTTTTTTTTCTTGTTTTCTCTCCTGCACCTAAGGAAACAGAGTTGAAAGCCTGGGACGGGGTGGAGGGCAGAGGGAGGCAGAGAATTTTGGAGCCAGAAGCCCTGTTTCCAGCAAGGCCCATCCCTACCCCCAGCACAGGGCTGCCCAGGAAAACTTAGAGGCCAGAGGACCAGAGGGCCCAAAGGAAGGGAGCGGGAGGGAAGGAAAGGGAAAGGAGATCTTTGTTTCTCTTCTTCGAGCCCTGTGCTGTCCCAGCACTTCCAGGGCTAATTCAGCTTTTTAGTCCAGCTAAATTATGAGTTAGATAAACTTTCATGGGCCAGTGTGGGAATCAAAGCAACATGGGTATCATTTCTTTTCGTAGTGAAAATCGACTGATTTTAAATGACCTTTTACAGTGGGATCCTTTTGCAAGTTGAGTTTCCCTGTCTCTCTCGATTGGCTGTCAGCTTAGAAAAGTCACACCAGACCCAGCAATAATAAGGAAGTCACACAGTTTTGGGTTAAAGTGTTGGATTAGAAGGAGGTAGGGACTTGTTCAGATTTCCCACCCTGCACCCCACCACCTCTCATCTCCTAGCCTAAAATAGGATGCGTCATTTCTCAAACACAGGCAAAGTTCCAGCCTGAAGACAGCCAGACGCCCCCTCACAGAAAAAGCTAGTTTCTACCTCCCCTGAGGCAAAAGAGTTCACTATTTTGGCTTAAAATTTTTCTTCTCCAGCTCCTGCTAAGCCAGATAAACAATGATTCTGTTGTGTCAACAAAGCACTTAATTAAACTGAAGACAATATCAATTAGAACTCACGGATAAGATTTACTTCCAGATAGTAGAAGCCTGTGGAATTAAGATGTGCTGGGTTTCATTATTCAAATGCTCCCTGAGGGGAACAGCGTGGTTGGTTGGCCCCATTGTATAGGTAGGGAAACTGAGGCACAAAAAGCTTAATGACGTGGCACAAATCCCTAAAGCTGAGACTGGAGCTTGCAGTGTTTCCCTTCCTAATCTAAGTTTGCTAGCTATTAAACTAATTTGTTAAACCCTCAGGAGAATATACAATCTCCTTTCGTATAGTTGAGGCATAAAAAAGTGGATGGAGACCAAAATCTGTGCCAGGAAGGGAAATGAGAAGGCTCTTCCGTGGCTTCCAACCAAACCGTCTGTTGGCTGTGCCTCCTTGCAGAGCCCCTCTGCAAACTATCCATCCCCTCAGCCCATCTCACCAGCACCCATTTTGCCTCTAGAACAGAAAAAGTGGGCCAGGATGTCAGGTGGCCGAGATGGACAGGATGAACCCAGGTGACAGGTACATGGACCACTGGACCCACTTGTGATGAGTGGAAGGAGCCCATGGTTTAGGCTCCTTTCTCCTCAGAAAGAGGCCATGCAGGCAGACCAGTTTATTGAACAGAGATCCTGGTGTTCTCTCTGGCCTCCTAAAGACCAGAGGTCTTCTGCTCCTCCAGGCCAGGGAAACCTAGACAGAGACAAGGTCTCAGAAGGGGACCTCGGGCCAGCTAGGGTGTCTGACCTTGAACAGGCTGGGTCCCCTCCCAGTTACCCTGAGTGTTAGCATATATGAAGTCCATGGTCCACTCAGATCCCTCCCCAAGCAGCCTAGTCATAGGGAGGGCTACAGGGCTCCATTCTCCTCTCAGCTCCCACTGTGTGCCCATTCCTACTGCCCACTTTTAGTTCCACAGGCTTCCATGGGCAAGAAATAACAGGGCCTGAGAAGGCCAGGTACTGGGGAACTAGCCAGATCCTTCAGCCCATGGCCCTGGCAGGAGTGGCTCTTTCCAGGATTTGGTCCCCACCTACCCAGCAGGGCGCATGGTGAGGGGGAAGCTCAGAATCCTAGCCCTCTTCACCCCTCCCCACCCCCTGTGACTAAATCTCTCAGATCTCTCCATTCCTGCTGGGATTCAGAGTCTCCCCAACCCCCAGGAAAGTGGAGGGACAGACTCTCAGCCAAGGAGGGGGGCCTGGTGATCCAGAGGAGAGAATGGCTCTTTTCCTTTTGTTTGCTCACAGGAGGGGACAAATGCCCTGTGTGCACAGAGGTTTGATGTGACAACTTGATAGCCCACATAAGGGTTTCAGCAAAGGCCTCCCGACCCTGCTCTCCATGCATTAAGATAATGATGGGGTGTGTGCCCCAGCATATTTCAGATCTTGGCTACAAAGGCCCTCCTTCCTTCTGTTTTCTTCCTCCAGCTCAGCCTGCCCACAGGTTCCCAGAGACTCTTGGCAGCTTTCTCTCAGGCAGAATGAAGTTGTGAGCTGCGTGGGAGGCAGTTAGACAGCGAGAGTGTTGCAGCCTCCTTAATGAGGGACAATAGCTCTTCTTGGAGCCATTAAGCCACAGCTAGGGAGATGGGGGAACCCCAATTAGAAAGGAGTGGGAGAAGTAAAGAGGAGGGTCTGAGAGATGCCTGCAGGACAGATCTGTATGGTGGCTCTGTGGGACCCATGGGTGGAGATCTAGCTGACTGAGTTTAGAATCTGCTTTCCTTCTTAAGGTAAGTCATTCCAATGACTGTAGAGCCAACCCATCGTGGTGACTCTTCAAAATATACAAGTTGAAAGGAGGAGGAAAAACTATTGGAGAGAAGGGTTTTTTTTAAGTTTGTGGCTCAAATATTATAGGAGCAAGAAAGGAAATGGCATTTATTTAATGGACATCCTCTAAGTTTTACTACATTATATATGTGCACTTATGGATATTTGTATTACAGCCCATAGCTCTCTTTTGTTCTGGCTTTCAACTGAATCACATTATGTTTACAGCAAGATAATAATCCTGGATTTTCCATGGCTCTCTCTGTCAGAGTATAAGATTAGCTCTTGAATTCATTAACAGCCATCTCCTTTTAAATGTCAGATAACTTTTTAAATGCCAAGTACTTATGCAACACCTCTGTGCAATTCAAATCAGCTTTACCAAATTAACTCATTAATCTTTATTGTTTCATTTACTGAAAAGAAAGGCTCTCAGGTGTTTCTTAGCAGAACATGAAAATATTAAAGTAATTACAGTACAGTATAGGTGGGTTTTGACTTTCTGCTAAAGTTCACCCTTCCACCAGTTTTGTAATCTTGTCCAATGAAGTCTGCACAGGAAAGAAACAAAAAAGCTTCAGGCATCTCTACTTTCAACTAGTTCCTCCATTTTCCTTCCCTTCCATCTATCCTTCTGCTTTCTTCTCCCTTTTATGCATCTTCAGCTATTTTGACTCCTGTTTACTATTTATTCTGCTTCTTTGCTCTCAAAATAGCCCAAGAGTTGCAAGTGTAATTATGATTGCTGTCCCACCCAGAAAACAGAAGTGTGCCTTGCAGGATCAGGGATGGAGCCCAGAGGGCTGGTCAGAAGAGGCCTAGAAATCAGGAATTCCACTTTCCTTTTCAGAGGACTCCTGCCTGGTTTTACCTCTAAATAATCAGATACGGGCTACACTGAGTGCAAAAGATAGATCCTCCCATGGTCGACTTCTTCTTATCACCTAGCTCTCCACTCCGCTCATCTCAGAAAGATCTTCCCACATCACCCAAAGGCTAGTCCCACCCCTGCTCACCAACCTCCATCCTATACTGTTTCATTCTCTTCATAGACTATCTAAAATCATCCTGCTATGTATGTGTATGTCTGACACATACAGTATCACTGAATAAATACCAGCTTGATGAATAAATGCAAACCCATCCCAACACATGGCTTTCTTGCCTGGTTTTTACTTTCTGACTTTTTTTCCTCTTCTCACTACCTCCCAGAATCTTATATAGTTAATATAGTTAATATTTCCTTGCCTCCCATCTCCAAAGCCCCCTCTCACTGTCATTTATTTGTTAGAACACTTGAATGTAGTAATAAGTAAAAACAGTTCTTTACAAAATTCCAGTGACTATAGAACCTTCACTGATGACATTCCATCAAGTGAGAATTCATGGCCTCTAAAGTTAAGGAGATGAGCCACACAATTAAGAGAATTGTTTTATCAAAAGATGTACAGGCCACGGGGGCACCTGGGTGGTTCAGTTGGTTAAGCATTCGATTCTTGATCTCAGCCCAGGATTGATCTCAGGGTCATGAGTTCAAGCCCCATGTTGGGCTCCACGCTGGATGTGGAGCCTACTTAAGAAAAAAAAAAAAGATTACAGGTCAGATGACTTGGAGGGACTCTTCTCAAAGCCTCGCAACTCCCTACTCTTCAATCTGAGCCCCACATAAGAAAGTAATTCTAGCCATTGGAACTGGCTGTGACTATGATTTTGTCCTCTGGGCTAACACAAAATCTTCTCTTGAAGATAATGGAGAAATTTCCCTCAAATCAGTATTGTCTGATTTCTATTATTGCACCCAGTGATTCATGCATGATTTTGGAAGCTAGAAAGCTGCTTCAAATTTTTCATATGGTTCTAGCTTGGACCGAATGTTTTCATTTGATCTAGAAATAGGGAGAGGCTGTCTCACTCTGAGAAGCTAATCAGAAAAATGACTGAAATGACAAAAAATTGGACATGTGTTTGTCCAGAAAAGTCTTTAGCCATATTTCAAAAGGGTGGAGATGTTCATCAAAATGACGGCTGTTTGTGGGGCCCCAACTGTTAATTCATCATTAATACTTTAATATAAATGTTATAGGACAGGGAGTTTATAATGGCCCAGAGAGATTTAGTCTCCTAGAAAATATGGAAATGATCAAATCCACACCCAGGGTGACCTCATGGCATACTAGTGACCCCAGCAAATCAGCCCTGAAAAGTAACAAATAACTTTCCTCTTTGGGAATGAGGAGCCAATGCTGTGCAGAGGATTAGCTTCTGGAGGTCAATACATACTTCCTGTAAAGGCGCCTTCACTGGCCTTCCCCATTTTAACTGAATTGGGCCATAACATGTAACTTGCCCCAATGTGATTGTTACTCTTTCGTTCAGTAAATACCTGTCAAGTGTATATTTGTTTCAGACCCTGTGCCAGACACTGCTGTTACCTGGGAACGGCACAATCATGGTACCTGCCCTCATGGAGCTTGTCGTCTAGTGGGGAGGCAAGTTGGCTGCACAGCATGAGCATCATTGTGGGCCATGGGAGAAGTGCTCCATGTTGTGGGATGTCATGGAAGGCCCAGATGAGCCAGACGTGAAGGCTGAGGAGGAATTAAAGGAGAGGAATGTGTTCCCAGGAAAGGGAAGGGAATTGCTCCAGGAACCAAAAGATCGTGTTGGGGGTAGCTTTTTGCACTTGCTATTCCCACAGTGTGGTAAACAGTTCCTACAGGAAGCCCCACAGAACCTTCCCAGGCCTTCTTCAGAGCTTTGCTTAAACATCACTTTCTTATGGTGCCTTCCCCAAGTACCCTGCTTAAAATTGCAGCCTCAACTGCCATCTCCAGCTACTCCTTACTCCCCTTACTGCCTTATTTTTCTTCATATCACGAATCACTGGCAGACATAACTTATGTTCCATTTCCTTGTTATCTCTTCCCTCCCAATAGAATGTATGTGCAGTTTTCACGAGGGTGGAGACTTCTGTCTGCTTCTTGCAGTGCTGTATCTGCTCTACTGGGCATAGAGAAGGGACTCAGTAAATATTTGTTGAATGACTGAATGAGGCAGAAGAGATAGTCCAGGGCCAGGCAAGCAGGGCAAGGTTAGCCATCACACTGAGGGCAAGGGTCTTTTAATGTTTTAAGCAGAGGAGAGGACTGGTGTGGTCTACTTTGCATCTTAGAAAGATCACCTACGTTGCAATATGGAGCATGGGCTAGAAAGCAACTTCAGATCAAACCTTGTTGTGCTCTGAAACATGACATAACTTGTATATTGTGGTAACAGGAAGAGGGCATGGCCCAAGAGATTGAAGAGGCCTTGGGGCCTTCCATTCTTCCTTCCCTCTTGCTAGATTTGTTCAAATCACTCTTCCTAACACATCAAATAAGCTTGCAAATAAACTGGAATTTTACTATAACTTTATCTGCAAGGTAGATTTGATAACCATTTGTGGAAGCCATAGAAGCATTGAAAAGCTCTCATTAAAAAAGGAGTCTGGGGCAGGGGGGTGGGGCGCCTGGGTGGCTCAGTTGGTTAAGCATCTGACTTCGGCTCAAGTCATGGTTCCAGGGTCCTGGAATGGAGCCCTGCATAGGACTCCTACTCCGGGGGGAGTAAGCTTCTCTCTCTGCCTGCTGTTCTCCCTGCTTGTGCTCTCTCTCTCTCTCTCTCTCTCTCTTCCTTTGTCAAATAAATAATTAAAATCTTTTTTAAAAGGTGGAGGGTGGGGGAGCCTGGGGCAGATGGTGATTTCAGCTCTGCCATTTACCAACTATTTGGCTTTGGTCAAATTACATTAAGTAACTCCCAGAGCCCCTATTTCCTCATCTGTGAAATGGGAATAACAAGAACAGGGTTGTTGGGAAGATTAAATAAAATGATTACAATCCTGAAACACAGGAAGGCCCTTTTTCCCCTTTTCCCATTATTACTGATCCCGGGTATGAATTAATAAGTCTTGGATTATCCTCTATACATCTGGGTCCCCTGTGTCTTCAATGGTAAAAATAGGTGTTATGACTAGTGTTCCAACGATGAAAAATTACTTTCTATAAATATTTGGGGATTTAGACTAGCTCTTGTCGCACTGTATATCATTCCTATGAAAGTTGGGCTTTCTGCTTCTCTTCACAGGGAGCCCAGCAGTCCTTGGAGGCAGCAGCTCAGAAGACAGGAGAGCCTCAAAGTTGTATAAATAAAGGGCTGATATGTTCAAACAGAAAAGAATTTTACACGCGCAAGCTGCACATCGACATGACGCCGTTCCTGAAGGTGATCTCACACTGAGAAGACGAGGGGTTTTATAGACACATACACAGGCATTCCAGTTAATACATTTCTGCATGGTACAAAAACAGCTTCAGAAGTCCCTCAGAGTTCCTGCTTTATCAGAAGGGACAGAAAATAGGCAGTTTGTAGCAGATGAAGGAAGAACAAATTAGGACAGTAATCACAGCCAGCCATCGGGGACAAATCAGTTGGGTGTCTGGTTTGGGTGGTGGGGGACAGAGAAAAGAGAGGAGAAAGGATAACCTTGAACTACCTCATAAAACAAGCAAATATAATTCATTTTATCTTGACAGTAGCTAAAATAATTGTTACTGTTTTATCACTGTGACTGGGTAGAGCTGGTGTTCTGACTGAAGGAGAAGACTGATTCTTGGTAACTATTTACAAGTCAACTGCATATCTTCTTTGGATGTCTGACCTTATTTTCTGTTTCCTAAGAGTTCATTATTCTCCTAAGCTCAGCATCATAACTAGTTAAGGGTACTGAGAGTTCCTGTGGTGGGGCGGGGGGAATGTCATTTGTCCAGCTTTGCGATAGTCTCTCCTGCCCCAGCATCTAACACAGTGCCTGGCACATGGAAGGTGTTCACTGAATACCCCATAAATTGGTCCTCTTCTTATCCAACAGCCCTCTGGCTTAGGGTCCTCTTCTTATCCAACAGCCCTCTGGCTTAGGGTCCTCTTCTTTTCCATTCTTTGCCCCCCTAAGAGCTGAACGAACTGGAAATAAATGATCAGGAAGTAAAAGAAACTAATCAGGAACAAAGCAAAGTTTGCCATGGAAGGATCTCCAATTCTTTGTACTACCCTAGAGAACAACACCCCAGGCCCTTGATAAGAAGTGACTAGGAAGAACTGAAACAGAAGAAACCAAATACATGCAGGGTTCATGACGGTGGCACCATCCAATGCTGTAAACTGTCAGAGACTTAGGAGGTCATGAGGGTCACCCTCCTAACCTCAGCTAATCTAGAGTTCTCAGGTTACATCTTCTCTGGGCTGTTCCAATCCTCACTCTGCAATGTGGGGCTTTGATAAGGAGTCATGTATTTGCCCCAAATCTATCTCACTCCATGGCTAGGCTCAGTTTTCCTCTGTTTCCTCTCTTACATAGGTTCTTTCCCCGTGTAGCAAGGTGGTCACTGACTTCTCTAGATTATTCTGGAACTAAATCTCATTGGCCCAATTTGGGTCACATGCCCATGCCCAAATGAATCACTGTGGCCGGAAATTGAAATACACTAAATGACCCAACCTGAAGTTACAGACAAAAAGTGGAGTGGGGGGGAATGTCTCAAAAAGGAGAAATAGGGTCCTTATAACCACAGTAAGAAAGAATGATTCTGGACAGGAAAAAAAATCGTTACAAGTATTCAAAATAATTATTTTTTTCAAAGATTGTACTTATTTATTAGGGAAAGAAGAAGCAGGGGGAGGGGTAGAGGGAGAAGCAGACTCCCCACTGAGCAGGGAGCCTGATGCAGGACTCAATCCCAGGACTCCAGGATCATGACCTGAGCTGAAGGCAGATGCTTAACTGACTGAGCCATTCAGGCACCCCTCAAAATAATTAATTTGTTATTTATATTAGTTTGCTAGTTTCCAAACAAAGTACCACAGGCTAGGTGGCTTAAACAATAGAAATTTATTTTCTCACAATTCTGGAAACCATAGGTCTGAGACCTAGGAGTTGGCAAAGTTGGTTTCCTCCGAGGCCTTTCTCCTTGGCTTATAGGTGGCCATCTTCTCCCTATGTCTTCACATGGTTTTCCCTCTGTGTGTGTCTATGTCCTAATCACCTCTTCTTATGAGGGCACCAGTCATACTGGATTAGAGCCCACTCCGATGATGAGCTCACCTCATTTTAAGTTTTTAAGGACTGTGTCTCCAAGTACAATAACGTTCTGAGGTACTGGTGGTAGAGGTCAATATATGAATTTTGGAGGAACACAATTCAGTCCAAAATACTTATAATAATGAAACTACCTTTTTTTTTTCCTTAGCATCAGTTTAGTTCTCCCCTTAGGGCCTAAAGAATTATGGTTGGTACTTCCCAGGATGGGATAAGATGAACATCATCACTATTCACTCATTCAATCCCTAGTGAACATCTACTACCTACTGTGTCTCTGGCCCTCTCTGAGCATTTGGAATACATCAGCAAACAAAAGAGACCAAGATCCTTGTCCTGCCCTAGGCAACATGTATACTATGTTCAAAGGTGGTAATTACTATGGAAATGAGATAAGTATATTTATAGAGCATCTAGAAATTACAGAATTTAGAGTGTAGAATTTTACAATAATTTTTTGTTCATTTAGTGTCCACAATGCTTTTGGGTTACACTTTCTGTCAGTGTTGGCACCATGTTATAGAGGGGAAGGCATTGTTATCCCTAAGGCCCACGTTCCTGTCCACCCTTTGCAACACTCACAGAAATTGTAATTTTGCCTGCTTCTACAGAGGACTCACAAAGCACACAGTAGGCTTTCTGACACCCAAACTGTCCTTGCCCAAAAGATGACACCTTTTCTTGGGAATATTCAGTGTTAAAAGATCTCCTTAGGTAAACCTTCCCCTTCTTGACATGGTAGCTCCTGGATTCTTAGGAAATCCTAAGTATTGTAGAAAAGGACAAATCTCAGGTCTTGTGTAGAAAAGGATGGTGAATTCAAACAGAGAAAAATCCTGTCTTCAGGGATGCCTGGGTGGCTCAGCGGTTAAGCATCTGCCTTTAACTCAGGTCTTGATCCTGGAGACCTGGGATCGAGTCCCACTTTGGGCTCCCTGCCTTGAGCCTGCCTCTTCCTCTGCCTGTGTCTCTGCTTCTCTGTGTCTCTCATGAATAAATAAAATCTTAAAAAAAAGAAAAAAAAGAAAGTCCTGTCTTCAGCATGTAGAGCTTTATAGAAACCAGCTCATTCTACACATGTCATTCATGCATTTCCTGCCTATCCACAGGGCATTTCATTCATTTTTCCTGGTGCATGTAGGAAGCGTTGCACATTTCAGGGGATGAGGGTAGAAGATAAAAATATTGAGGCAGAAAAGGGGAATGGAAAGAAATACAAATAATCATAATTGCTGATATTACTGAGTACTTACTCTGTGCCAGACTCTGTTCTAAATTTTACATGCAAGAACTTGTTTAATTAAAAAAAATAACTTGTTTAATTCACAAAACAAATATAAGAAATAGATAACATCCCATTTTACAGATGAGAAAATGAAGGCATTGGGAGGTTAAGTAACTCCCCAAATGTCCTACAGTTAGTAAATGACAGAAACAAGATAAAGACAGCCTAGCTCCAGAGCCCATGTTTTCAACCATCTGCCATAAAGCCTCACTGCAGACCCCAAATGAGTGACCTTGTAACACTTCTGGGACTGTGCTTCCTATTTAGTAAAATGGAAATAGTAATACTGGCATCTCCATCCCTGCCTCTCAACAGTGAGGTAAGAATTACATGAAATAATAGCCTTAAAAGAATGTTCATACCTACAAAAGATTCAACTCATAAAGGAGAAAGGAACAAACATTCATTGATTCCTGCATAGGACCAGGCCCTTCACATATTAGAGCTTTATTTAATTTTCCCACCTCCTTCCTGGTGAGTGTGCCAATCTCTGCTGTACAGATGAGGAAACAGGACTGGTAAAATGAGCTGATGATTGGTGACATGGCTGCCAGCAGAGGGAGCTAGAACTCAAAGCCACAAAACCCACAATACCCACAATGCCTGATCTTAACGAGGTCAGTTTACTGTTCCTGTGAAGAATTTAATTGTAGGGATCCCTGGGTGGCGCAGCGGTTTGATGCCTGCCTTTGGCCCAGGGCGCAATCCTGGAGACCTGGGATCGAATCCCATATTGGGCTCCTGGTGCATGGAGCCTGCTTCTGCCTCTCTCTCTCTCTCTCTCTCTCTGTGACTATCATAAAAAATAAAAATAAAGTTAAAAAAAAAAAAGAATTGTACATCTTTGTTGTGGCTTCAGACCCTAGGAGAGGAGCAGAGACTTAATTATATATATATATTAAGATTTTATGTATTTACTTGAGAGTACCAAGTATTTTATATATATATATATATATTTTTTAAGATTTTATGAATTTACTTGAGAGTACCAACAGGGGGAGGGGCAGAGGGAGAAACAGGGGCCTAATGTGGGACTCGATCCCAGCATGCTGGGATCCCAGCAGCTTCACCCGAGCTGAAGGCAGATGCCCAACCAAGTAAGCTACGCAGGCAGCCTAATAATATATCTTAATCTCAAAAACACAAGATAACTTACAATGTTCATAAATTGGTTTTCATTATTAAACATGTGGGATCTTTATAATACACAAGAAAAATTGTACTACCTTGAAATTAAAACTTTTTTTTTCTTTAAGATTTTATTTATTCATGAGAGACACACAGAGAGAGGCAGAGACACAGGCAGAAAGAGAAGCAGGCTCCCCGTCGGGAGCCCAATGCAGCACTCAATCCCAGGATGCTGGGATCACAACCTGAGCCAAAGATGGACACTGAACCACTGAGCTACCCAGGCGTCCCTGAAGTTAAAACTCTTAAAAGACACTGTGCTCACTTTGGCAGCACATATACTAAAACTCTTAAATGATATTGACTTTCTTCTGTTACTAAGAAGGTGTTGAGGGGGCACCTGGGTGACCCAGTGGTTGAGCATTTGCCTTTGGCTCAGGTCATTATCCTGGGATCTTGGGATCGAGTCTCGCATCAGGCTCCCCTCAGGGAGCCTGCTTCTCCTCTGCCTGTGTCTCTGCCTCTCTCTCTCTCTCTCTCTCTCTCTGTCTCTCATGAATAGATAAATAAAATCTTTTTTTTAAAGGTGTTGAAATTAGACATTTAGATGCATGTATTGTGGTATGTTACACAGAATTTCCAAATGAATTTTCCTAAATAAGCCTTTCAAGAAGAAGCCTGTACAAATATTTATTATGACTCCCATTTTACAGATAGAGTGAGGTTCAAAGATAGGTCATGTAGCTGGCTGCAGGCCCACTGGAGCCCCACCTCTGACTCCTGCATCCTAGGCTCCTCCATTCTCCTGGAAGCTCCTCATGAAAGCCTGATGTGGGCCTATGTGCATGAGGGTAGTGGGCAAGACTAGTGGAAGATTCTACAAGAAGGGATGAGAACTTCAGGTCACCTGGCCCAGCCCCTGTCAGTTGAAGAAACCAAGTTTCAGAGTCTAAGTAGCTCCCACGATCTCTAAGGCATGGAGTGTAGGAGTCAGGGCCTCCAGGGTAGGCAGTCTGGCTCCAGGACCCACATCCCAATCATTCAGGCAACTATGTCCTGTGTCTGGTTTCAGTGCTACAGTTTATGTTTACAGAGTGTTTGTTACTATCCCCACTCACTCCCGCCCTATAGGACCACACTGCTGTCAGTGCTCTTTCTAAATACAGCTCAGTCCTATCACTGGTTTGCTTGAAATGCCTTACCATATCCCTATTGGCTTTCTGGTTAAATCCTGGCATCAAAGTTGTATTTCTTTTAGAAATAGAAAAATATAACAAATCAATCCTTTTTTAAACTCTGTACTGCAACCTACAAGATCTGGCCCATATCTAATTCACACTTGTCCGTGCACTGCAGCCACACCAAGCTACCCCCAGACCAGCACATTGCTGCTTCCTCTGCGGGGAACTACCCTACCTCCCCTTCTCTGCAAGACTTAGCACCATGTGCCCTGTAAACAAGCCTTCCCCAGACTAATTTAAGCTTCACCTCCTGTGAGGTCCTGCAGAAACCTGTCATAATCTGTCACAGCATTTATCACAGTATTGCAATGCTGAGGTTTTACATCGTTTCTGCACAAGTCAGTGAGCTGTTTACAAATAGATCTTTCAGGGGCATCTAGGTGGCTCAGTGGTTGAGCATCTGCCTTTGGCTCAGGTCGTGATCCCAGGACCCTGGGATCAAGTCCCACATCGGGCTCCCTGTGGGGAGCCTGCTTCTCCCTCTGCCTTCTCCCTTTCTCTGCCTCTCTCTCCCTGTGTCTCTCATGAATAAGTAAATAAAATCTTAAAAAAAAAAAAGTAGATCTTTCAGCTTGGAGCTCACAATGCCTGACACACGACCTGGCGCACGACACTCAATCAGTGTTCATGCACTAAGTGAACAGATGATGAGCAAATGACTTGGCCAGAATACCAAGCTGGGATCAAATTTCCAGTCCTTCAGTTGTTTCGCTCACTCAGCAAGTGTTATTACGCGTTTCAATCACTTGGTTTAGTCATTTATAGTAATTTATACTAAAAATGACAAATTGTATTTTATTTGGTTTAGGGTTTTTTTGTTTTGTTTTAAAGATTTTATTTATTTGACACAGAGAGAGAGAGCAGAAGTGGGGGGCGTGGCAGGCAGAGAGAGAGGGAGATGCAGACTCCCTGCTGAGCAGAGAGCCTGACGACTATGTGGGACTCTATCCCAGGACCCTGGGATCATGACCTGAGCCAAAGGCAGACGCTTAACTGAATGAGGCACCCAGGCATCCCTGGTTTAGGTTTTTTTAAATTGATACATAGTTGGCCTACAATGTTATGTTAGTAGTTTTAATTTTTTTAACTCAGATTTTGAATTTGAAATATACTCCGATGGTTTTTGAAAAAATAAGTACAAAAGGGTATGTCAGGGTATGTCAGCTGTTCAGTTCCCTGCCCCTTGGGTTTCACTGTTGCTAGCTTCCTGTGTGTCCTTCCTGACCTGTAGTACACATATATAAGGCAGTACACATAGAGGAATACACAGACATACATTTTACACACATTTTAATATTATACACATTGTTCAGAGTTTTACATCTTTTTACTTAATAGATCTTGGAGTTCTTTCTTTCTTTCTTTTTTGGAGTTCTTTCTATGTTAATTCTTAAAGAGGTGTTTTTCATGGTTGCATAATATTCCATTGTGTGAATTACCATAATTTATTTGACTAGTCCTGGATTGGTAGCACTTTTAGGTTGTTTCAAATCTGTTGCAGTGAATGACCTTAGGTGTATGTCATTTCTTACGTGTGTTCATATATCTAAAACACCATAGGTTTTTTTGATAGTTTTCTAAGCAAAAGACAGAATTTCAAATTCAGACTACTTTTTCTAACAGGGATCTGCAAGAATGTTCTTTTGAGTCCCTGATTTCTCTGCCTCCATCTCCCTATCTGTGAAATGAGAAGAATATTTCTTGCCCCTAAAGGCTCATAGCTATATATTGTTAAGACTGAAGGTTAATCGTTGCCTTTGAAATTCTTCCAAAGGAGCAAACTTGTTTCTCCTTTTTAATCCAATTTCCTGTTGGATTAAAAGGATTTATAAACAGGAACTTGTCTTTCGGTTTATCTCTTTTCTACTCTTATAACTTAGCAGTTTATTTTGACTGAGGTGAGTTTTCCTGCTGTAATTTTTCAAAAAAAACTTTCCATTTATTTAGGGATGATTTTTTTTTTACTACACTAAGGCCAAATCTGCTTTTTCTCCAAAATGAGAACTACAAAAGAAAGAAAATTACTGTGCTCACTTCAGCAGCACATGTACTAAAATTGGAATGATACAGAGAGGATTAATATGGGCCCTGCACAAAGATGACACACAAATTTGGGAAGCATTCCTAATTTTTTTTGTACATGTAAAACTAATATACCACTGTATGTTAATGAACTGGAATTAAAATAAAAACTTAAGGGGCACCTGGCTGGCTCATTCAGAAGAGCATGATATGACTCTTGCTCTCAGAGTCATGAGTTTGAGGCCCATGTTGGCTATAGAGATTACTATAGAGATCACAAAAATAAATAAATAAACTTAAAAAGCCAAAAAAGAAAGAAAGAATTTACCTGCTCTGGCTCTTTTTTTCTAAAAATTTATTTATTCAAATAATCTCTACATCCAACGTGTAGCTTGAACTCAGAACCCTGATATCAAAAGTCATACACTCTTCCAACTGAGCCAGCTGGGTACCCCAGCTCTTGCTCTTTTATGTCAGAATGTCTCATTGGCTACAAACATGAAGCTAACCAGTAAGAAACACACAAGATAAAAAGCCCCAGAGTAAGAAGAGAATGTCAAACAAAGTAGCAGACAATTCATTGTCTCTTCCCAAAGCAGTATGGATATTTGATAACAAGGTGGAAAAATTGATTGTCACTAAAGATTGAGGAACTTTAGTCCTAGGAGAGACTTCCAGGGTTTTCCATATCTAGTTCCTTCTCTATAACTCAAATGAAGCTGTGGATTCAGCAGAGATCCCAGTGACAAAGGCCAAGAGCTGGTTTCATCAGACACATGTGGCTTTACTTAAGTCATTGACTACCTGCCACATCACTTTGGCTACCAACAAGTTGCTCTTCTAATAATGCTCTAGAGGACAATGGTGACTGTCAGTCTTGGCTACATATTGGAATCAACCAAGAAGCCTTAAAAATGCTCTAGTTCCAGAAAGTTTATTGTTTGAGGGTCAATACTGGGACTCATACTTTTTATTTATTTATATATATATTTTTAGATTTTATTTATTCATGAGAGACACAGAGAGAAAGAGAGAGAGAGAGAGAGAGAGGCAGAGACACAGGCAGAGGGAGAAGCAGGCTCCATGCAGAGAGCCTGATGTAGGACTCGATCCCCGGACCCCAGGATCATGCCCTGGGCCGAAAGCAGGCGCTAAACCACTGAGCCACCCAGGGATCCTCTGGAAATCATACTTTTTAAAGTTCCACAAATAATTCTAACTGTGCAGCCAGAGTTGAGAACTACTGTTATGGAGACTTTTAGATGGTGGACTGCACAGTTTGTATGACTGGGAGAAAGAAGGAAGAGGGGATTAGATGTGATAAGAAACCATATCCATGGTAATCCTGGAAACTCGACAGAAGGCCAACCTGACGCTTTTGCTTCCCTGCCTTAAACCCTCAGTACCTTCCATTTGTTCTCAAGATAGAGACCAAAGCCCTTAATCTACCTATCTTCAAGGCCTTGGGATTCTGATTCATCCCACCTTTTCCATTCTTTCAGCATCTGCTATCATTGCACCAGTCCTGTATCAAGTCCCTAGAGGTACCTTGTTTCTTTTGAGAGTTGGCTTTTGGGTGTGGCATTCTTCTCCACCACCCCACAACCTCCCCCCCAACCAGTTAAGGCCAGCCTGGAACCCTGTGCACATGAATAGGCAAGCCTCCCACAAGAAAAGTACCACTAAAACCCCAGTAGTGCTCAACACTGTAGCTAAGCCCACCTGGCTCTTTAGGGCTATTCACACTGGTACTAGACTTCTTGGACACTGTAAGTTAAAATAAGTTGACAAAAAAGGAGAAAAAAACAACTAAGAAAACTGGATTTCCTTTTACCAAGGGCACAGACCACAGGAGTATTTGCCTTTATTTTTGTCTTACGCACTTTTTTTTATTATGTATTAATCTCATAGGAAAATGGAGATGAACTGAACTATCATGAAGAACCAGGAGAACCCCTCCGAGAAAATCAAGACACCCAAGGTAGAGATGACTGGATTGGTTTTTAAGTCTTATCACAATAATTGTCTGATGAGGTTTGCACTGGTTCAAAGATATTAATGCAGAATGACCCTTCCATTTCCTATCAGAGCTAGAAGTCAGAAAACATACCAAAGTGCTAAATTCAGACTCTGATTGATCTTAGTGCATCGCAAACCGACTGATGATAACACACTTTTATATCCTTGGACTTACTGAGAGATTTCTTTCCTGCCAGAGACCGCAGATTGATGGAGGAGAGTGGAGACTCTGGGGCATCACAAAAAGGCTACGCAGGCACTTCCACTTCTCTGTTCTTCCTGCTTTCACAGAGACTTGGATATGCAGGTTCAGGAGCTGAGGGTTCCCTGCCTAGAGGGTTAATATTCCAACAGAGGGGAGGGGGACCAGTGTCTTTAGAGACCCAGGCCTATTACCCACCACCTGGGTAACCAGAGTTGTGTGAGTGCGGCTTCCTCCAAAAATGATGCTGCATTTAATAATGTTGATTCTAGGAAACACTGGGCCCAGAACTGGGCTTTTTGGGATCGTTCATATTCCCTGAGCTAGACTCAGATCTCTTCCCAGGGGGTACATGTGCATCTGTGTGATGCTACAGTTGGGTAGACCCAAGTAGCAGAACAGTTCATTATCCTCATTGCATCTTGCAGGAGTGGAGACTAATATGTGAGAGATTCTTGTGTTTTCAAGGGGTGGATACTGTGCTAGCCAGAAAGATTTGTTTGTTGTTTGCTGTACAATGGCATCCAGCAGAGAGAGCAAATAGGGGCCTGTGCTCTGCTCCCAAAGCTATGCACCTCTGGACTGGGAGGTATCCACACAGTGGGGGTTCCTTTTCCTACTCAGCCCTTCTACTGGGGCACCTTGCTTGAATTTACATAGGTGCTCTATATAGGCTAGCTACAGCAGCTCTGAGCAGCTGAGTGGAGGACATGGGTCCTGAAGTTGGACTACCTCTGCCTTAACCCCACTATGCCTCAGTGTCCTTAACTGTAGCTGATTATACTTCATTCATAAGGTTGCATGAGAAATAAATGAAGTAATTCATACACAATAGCCCTTTAACAAATATTTATCTTGACTTGGATATCATAATGATTAAATATCTACCTTCTCATGGTCACAGTTTATCAACCGGTAAAATGACACCTCGACTCTCCCTATCTCCTCTTGAATCCACGAAGTGAAGAAAACCATGAGAGCTCATTAAAGATAAATGTGCAATAAATAAATAAATAAATAAAGATAAATGTGCAAAATCATGCATTTGGGATTTCACCCTAAACTTGGTATCTTTCTGCTTACATCTTTTACTATTTCTTTCAGTTGATATTCTAGACAAAAATGATGTTTATGCCCATTTTAAAAGGTATCGTTGCTGGGGTGCCTGGGTGGCTCCATCGGTTGAGCATAGGGCCCTTGATTTCAGCTTGGGTCATGATCTCAATAGGATCAAGCCCCACATAGAACTCTGCACTGGGTGTGGAGCCTGTCTAAGATTCTCTCTCTGTCCTTCTCCCTTTGCTCCTCATCCCCACCCCTGCACAAGTGCTCTCTCTCTCTCTCAAAAAAATTTTTTTAAACATTTCATTGCTTCTGCATATCATACAATAAAATATTATGGTAGCCCAATTTCTGAGCTTGGTCAAGCTTTGAAGCAGAATTTTGCTAAAATAAGTCTCCTACCCACTCCATTTTTTAAGCTAAGTGATAGTAACCAAGGAAACATGCTCCAGTCTTCAGACCTTTCATATTATAAGTCACATATGCAGAATGTGAAGACTGATAAGACTCCAAGATCTTGGCCAAGTGCAGTGGAGGTTTTAGGCAGTGCAGAACATGGCCAAATCTAAGCAATGACCAAGTTAGTCGAAACAGATTTCCTGTCTCATGACGGAGGGACAGGCTCCAGCTGAGTTCCATAAAGGTTATCCAGACAGTCTTTAATGCAGTGAAATATCACTGCAGAAAATTGAAGAAGGCATTTGCCTGTCCTGAATGATAAATGCTAATGTTTAAAAAGGATTTCAAATCTATGAAGAAAGAAAAGGCGGCATGCCAAGGAATTTTTTTTTAACTATTTAAGGATCAATCTTCCCCTTATAGGTCTTACATCTAATTGCCACGATTTCTTTTTCTACGCTAAATTAAGCAGTGATCTTTGTGTGTTTAAATTTTGAGCAGTGAGCAGTACGATGCCCACTGAGAATATCTTAAGTTTTAGACTCGTGAGATTACCAAATGCAAGTTTTCACCAGACGTATCAAATTGGCAACTTCCAAATCAAAGAGGGTTTGGAAAATTGCTCATGTTAAATACAAAACTCTCCTTTCCACTTCTTTTCCCCACTCCCAGAGCCCAAAGAAAGAAAAAAAATCTATTGTTATTTATTATTTCCTAGGCCAGCGGGCTTTAAACTTCAGTGTGCATCAGAACCACCTGAGAGGGGCACTTGGGTGGCTCAGTGGTTGAGCATCTGCCTTTGGCTCAGTTTGTGATCCAGGAGTCCTGGCATCAAGTCCCACATCAAGCAGCCTGCTTCTCCCTCTGCCTATGTCTCTGCCTCTCTCTCTCTCTCTCTCTCTCTCTCTCTCTATGTCTCTCATGAATAAATAAAGAAAACATTTTTTAAAAAAAAGAACTACCTGAGAGGCTAGTTAAAATAGACTTAGGTACCCTGTTCCCAGAGTTTCTGATTAGATCTGAATTGAGGTCATAGAATTTGTAATTTTAGTAAGTTCACTGGTGATGCTAATGGTCGTGGCACAGGGACCACACTTTAAGAATCACTGCCCTGGGCCTTGCTTCTAGAATTTATTTCTCTAAATTTAACAGTGACTGGATTTCATCTGTTTGTTTGAAAATAATGGGGGTAGAAGTAGTGGAAGAGCTGTCAAGGCTGCATCACAGTGATCAAGAGCACTGACAGCAAGTCTGATTCCCTGGGTTCAGGTCCTCATGTCCCCACTTACTACTGCATGCACTTGAGTATGTTACCAAACTTCTCTAGGCATCTTTTTCCTCATCTGTAAAATAGAGGTACTAATACTACTTATCTCATGAGGTGCCTGAGAGACAAAGGAGTAAATACATTTGATGTGCTTATAAGAGTGCCTGGCACACACTAAGTGGTCATTAAAGGCTAGCTATTAGTCTATTTCTTAAAAAAACTTTAAGGGCACCTTGGTGGCTCAGATGGTTAAACATCTGCCTCCAACTCAGGTCATGATCCCAGGACCCTGGGATCAAGCCCCATATCAGGCTCCCTGCTTACTGGGGAGTCTGCTTCTCCCTCTGCGTCTGCCTCTCCCCCTGCTTTGCTCTCTCTCTGTCTTAAATGAAAAATAAAAAATCTTATTTACTCATGAGAGACACACAGAGAGAGGCAGAAACATAGGCAGAGGGAGAAGCAGGCTTCTTGCGGGGAACCTTATGCAGGACTCAGTCCCAGGATTCCTGGATCACAACCTCTGCCAAAGGCAGATGCTCAACCACTGAGCCACCCAGGTGCCCCTAAAAACCTTTATTTACTTATTTGTTTGTTTATTAGATTGATTCATTCATTCATTCATTCATGAGAGACACACACAGAAGCAGGCAGAGACACAGGCAGAGGGAGAAGCAGGCCCCATGAAGGAAGCCCAACGTGGGACTCGATCCTGGGTCTCCAGGATCACGCCCTGGGCTGAAGGTGGCGTTAAACCGCTGAGCCACCCAGGCTGCCCAAAACCTTAATTTAATAGCCATAAGTTGTACCTTATCAGGAGAGACTAGTTCTAAGCTGATACTGTGATGATTACTTTCTAGATCAATCTCAATGACAGGGGGGCTTGATTTTGGGGGACTGATTGTGTCCTCGGTGTAAGTCCTTTCACTTAAGGCCAAGTGTGGGCAGCGACCTAATCTGAATGAACAGTCCTGCCAGGCTCTGCATTTTGTGAAAGGCTATGTGGCAACAGTGACATAACCCCTTAGAATGTGGCAGAATTTTAGATATTCTTAGGAGAAGGGGGAGATCTGGGGAGCTCTGCATGACATGCAGGGGGTCCCTAATCAGTAGTCTAAAACAATGGGGAGAAAAGACAAAAGGCAAGTGTTACAGAAACCCTTAGAAACCAGTGAGCCATTTTTATTCTATAAGGAAAAAAAGGTTCAGAGTATTATTGTTTTATTCAAGAGATGGATGTGTGGTAGTTAGGATATTGATAAAACCATTGTAACAAAGACCAAGATAAAGTGACTTCAAATAAGATGAAAGGTTTATTTTTCTCCCATGGAGAAGTCCAAGCTGGTAGGCAAGGGGTAGGACAGCTCTGCCCCCAGCTTCCTTCTCTCTGCTATCCCCTTTGGCTGTTTCCTTCTCTACGTGGTCAGAGTTGGCTCAACATTTCCTCACCCTGAGGACAGGAGAGAAAACATCAGTGTTGGATTCACAGCTGCCTTGTAGGAACACAAATCTCCTAGGTGGCCCACCTAGCTAGGGGAGGTTTGAAGGCCTTTCCTGACTCTAGGAATAAACAGCTCCAGAAGGACCAAATATGATGACTTCCCAACCTGTGCAAAGAAGTAAGGAGTAGCCAGTGTTGCAAAAATTTCTCTAAAGCTATGGAAAAAATAGAGAGATCAGAGGTGTGTGCCCAGGAGTTGAGACAGTGCCACTGCCCCAGAATCTACATCCTGGAAAGTGCAACCCCTGCAAAGAGCTGCCACCTGATGTCATTCAGGGCTCCTTGATCGTTGATTTGCTCCAAGCGAGGCCTACGCAGTCACTGCACCCTGCCAGGCTCTGCGATCTGGGGCCCCAGCACTGGGTTCAGAATAATCTGCTAGTTCTTAACAGCCTGGATGGCCTACACACTCTGTTACTGCTTTATTTTTTTCCTTCTGGAAAGTATTTCAAAGTCTTCTTCTATGGTGGGAAGTAATACATCCTTAAGAATGTTTCTGGCTCGTTCCACTTAACCCAGAATGGAAACCCCAGGGAAGTCCCCTTAATCCCAGAACACAGCTGTTGCCCCTTGATCCTGAAAATTATCTTCACCTTCCAGGAAGTAAAGGTTATTTCCAACTTGAGAACCAAATTCATCAAAACCGAAAAGCAGTTGAAACTACCACATTCTAAGAGGTTATGTTACAGTTGTTGCCACACATAGCCTTTCATAGAATGCAGAGGCTGGCAAGACTGTTGGTTCAGATTGGGTCTGCTGCCCACACTTGGCCTTAAGTAAAAGGACTTACACAGAGGACATAATCAGTCCCCCAAAACCAAACCCTCCTGACATTGAGATTGATCTAGAGACAAGGACAACATAAGAAAAGAAATTGATAGACCAATCTCGCTTATGATCAAAGATGCAAAACTCCTAAATAAAATATTAGCCAATCAAATCCTTAAGTTTCTATATTAAATATGTATTTTATGATATATGGTATGTACATATGTATGTATGACTGAATGACTGAATTTGGTTTATCCCAGAAATTCAAAGATGGCCTAACATGGAAAAGTCTGTTTATGTAATTCACATCAAGAGATTAAAGGAGAGGGACACCTGAGTGGCTCAGCAGTTCAGCGCCTGCCTCTGGCTCAGGGCATGGTCCCAGGTTCCCCAGGGTTCGAGTCCCACATCAGGCTCCTTGCATGGAGTCTGCTTCTCCCTCTGCCTGTGTCTCTGCCTCTCTCTCTCTGTGTGTGTGTGTCTCTCATGAATAAATAAATAAATAAATAATCTCCAAAAAGAAAGGAGGTTAAAGGAGAAAAACCTTAGGGTCATCTCAATAGATACAAAAGGAAAAATATTTTTATGACATTTGCCCATTAATGATTTAAAATTATCAGACTGGGAACAGAGGAAGACTTCCTGATTTTAATTTTTGTTTTTATTTTTTTATTCATAGAGATGGGGATCCCTGGGTGGCGCAGCGGTTTGGAGACTGCCTTTGGCCCAGGGCGCGATCCTGGAGACCCGGGATCGAATCCCACATCGGGCTCCCAGTGCATGGAGCCTGCTTCTCCCTCTGCCTGTGTCTCTGCCTCTCTCTCTCTCTCTCTGCATCTCTATGAATAAAAAAAAATTTTTTTAATTTATTTATTTATGATAGTCACACACAGAGAGAGAGAAAGAGAGAGGCAGAGACACAGGCAGAGGGAGCAGCAGGCTCCATGCAGAGGGCCTGACGTGGGACTCGATCCAGGGTCTCCAGATCACGCCCCAGGCCACAGGTGGCGCTAAACCACTGCGCCACCAGGACTGCCCAAGACTTCCTGATTTTAATGAAGAGAGTCTACCAAAAACCTACAGTAAACATCATACTTTAATGATAGAACTTTAAAAGCATTCTCTTTAGAGAAAGCATTAGGATAAGGATGTCCTCTGCCATTGCTTCTATTTCAACATTGTGGTAGTGCAGTAGAGAAATAAAAAGAAAGAAAAGGACAGAAAGGAGGAAATGACGCTGTCATTATTCCCAGACAATAGTATTACTTAGATGGAAAAACCCAAGGGCATCTACAGACAAATTATTAAAAGACAAACAAAAATTCAGCAAGATTACTAAATATAGATCAATACACAAAAATCAATTGTGGAAAAACAATAGTGTTCAAAACATAAAGCACAATTTAAAATTTAATTTTAAGATTATTGTTATTATGGAAAATCCCTAATATACAGAAAGATAAACAGAGCAGCACAAGAATCCCACATGCCCATCTCCTGGACAATATTGTTCACCCACATCCCCAACTCCTCTCTTCCATACTATTTTGAAACAAATTTTCCAGGCTTATATCATGTTACCTATATACACTTGAGTACATACCTCTAAAAAAACAAGAAAAGACACTTTTGACATAACCATAATACCACCATTTCACCTAAAAATTAAAACTATTAATATAATTGAATATTCTGTTTTTTCAATGCCATAATTGTCTCATTATAATTGCTTTAGAATTTGTTTGCAGTTGGTTGGTGTGGCCTTCATATCTCCTTTAATTTATAGGGTCCCCTCCATTTCTTTTTTCCCCCCTCTTTTAGTGTATTTTTAGGAAATCAAGTCACTTGTCCTATGGAGTTTCTCACAATCTAGATTTTGCTGTTGCTTCCTCATGGTATAATATTTCTCTGTCATCTGTATTCCCTGTAAATTAGTACTTGGTTCCTCAGACTTGATCAGATTCAATTTTGGTGTTTCCTTTTGGCAAGACTATTTCATGGAAGGCATTGTGTTCTTCCATCAGGAGACATAATGTTTGCTTGTTCTCTTTACAAAGCCAACAGCTACAGATCCATTCATTCATTAGAGGCTTCAAAATAGAGTTACTGAAATTCTTTTTTTTTTTTTAAGATTTATTTATTCATGAGAGACACACAGAGAGTGGCAGAGACACAGGCAGAGGGAGAAGCAGGCTCCCTACGGGGACTGTGCCCACACAGGACTCAATCCCGGGTCTCCAGGATCCGGCCCTGGGCTGAAGGCGGTGCCAAACTGCTGAGCCACCCGGGCTGCCTGAGTTACTGAAATTCTATCGTTCTTTCTTCACTTATTAGTTAGAAACTCCTACCAGAAGGAACAAAACAACTTTCCTCTTCTACTAGGAAGGCAGGATAAATGTAGTTTTTAAATATAATATATATGTATAGTAAATATATCTTACAAATAAATATAAAAAATGGTATGAGACTCTTGAAGAAATTATAAAATGTTGTTCAATTAAATGAAAATAGACCAAAACAAATATAATATTCTATATAAGGCTGTATATAATGTTCATAAATAGGAAAATGACACTTCTCCCTAAATTAATCTGTAAATTCAGTGCAATTACAGTTTTTTTTTTTACATCTCCAGCTGGGTTTTGGTGGAACATGATAGGTTGATCAAAAATTCAAAAATTCAAAAGGGGCCTAAAATAATCAATAAAAGTTTTGAAGAAAAACAAAGAGGCCTAATACTATAATATCAAAAATCATTTTAAAGTCACATGAGGGACACCTGGGTGGCTCAGTGGTTAAGCATCTGCCTTTGGCTCAGGTCGTGATCCTGGAGTCGGAGGATCAAGTCCCACACCGGGCTCCCTGTGGGGAGCCTACTTCTTCCTCTGCCTGTCTCTGCCTCTGTCTCTGTGTCTCTCATAAAGAAATATATAAAATATTTTTTAAATAATAATAAAGTCATATGATATTGGCTTAGGGATGACAGAAGAAAATTGAGAATCCATTCTCAGTTAAGTGGGTGAGAATGCACCCATATATGGAAACAATACATGGCAAAAGTATAAAGAACAGGCTATTTTTCAGTATATAATTTTGAGAAAACTGGTTATCCAATTAATGATTTACCTCAAAAAATATCAGATGTATTTTAAAAAAAATTTTTTAAGATTTTATATTTAAGTAATCTCCACACCCAAAATGGGGCTTGAACTCACAACCCCAAAATCAAGAGTCTCATGCTCTTCCAACTGAGCCAGCCAGGCACCCCTAAAAAAGCAAAATTTTTAAACTGTTTTAGAAGAATATGTTTATGAATATGAGAAAAGTAAAAGCTTCCTACCCATGATTCAAAACATAAACCATAAAGAAAATTATTGACAAATCTGGCTATATTAAAATTTAAAGTTTTTGAGAAGACAGCAAAAACAAAGTTGAAAGACAAATCACAGGGTTCCTGGCTGGCTCAGTCAGTAGAGCATGCAACTCTTGGTCTTGGGTTATGAGTTCGAGCCCCACATTGGGTGTAGAGATTACTAAAAAATAAATAAATGAATAAAATCTTTAAAAAAAGACAAATCATAGACTAAAAGACAATATCTGCATTGAATAAAACCAAGAAAGTATTAGTATCCAAAATGCAGCAAGAACTGCTACGAGTAGAGACGGAAAAGACAATCAACCCAAATGAAAAATAGCTAAGAGATAAGAACAGGCAGTTAACAGACAGGAAGCCTAAGCAAATGGCCATGTAAAAAAAAGTCAACTTTAAGGGCGCGTGGGTGGCTCAATCAGTTAAGCGTCTGCCTTTGGTTCAGGTCATGATTTCAGGGTCCTGGAATCAAC
Organism: Nyctereutes procyonoides; assembly: GCF_905146905.1. Lineage (NCBI taxonomy): Eukaryota > Metazoa > Chordata > Mammalia > Carnivora > Canidae > Nyctereutes > Nyctereutes procyonoides. The sequence goes on from NW_026575132.1 coordinate 11,195,635, forward strand.
CCCCACACTAAACCCGCATCAGGCTCCCTGATGGGGGCGGTCTGTTTGTCCCTCTTCTGCCCCTCCACACTGCTTGTGCTATTTCTTCTTGCTCTGCTCTCTCTCAAATAAAATCTTTAGGAAAAAAAGCCAACTATGCTGCTAATCAGGAAAATTCAAATTAAAACAGAAATATTTCATTTCATATGTATATCAGGTTAGCAAAAATTTTAAAGTCTGTGAACACCCATCATTGATGAGGATATGGAGTTTTAGAAATTCAGAGCAATTTGGAAATATCCAATAAATTGAAGTTGCGTATACCTTGCAACTCAATTTGATTCCCATGTTTACCTTAGAGAAACTCTTTCATGTATCAAAAGTGACTTATTCATGAAGGTTCATTGCAGCATTGTTTGTAATCACAAAAAATTGGAAATAATTTAAAAAGCCATCAGCAGCAAAATGGATAAATAAATTGTGGTATGTTTATATGATAAAATAGTGTTAGCTTAAATGAATGGAAACTATGTATTATGAATCACAAAAACAAAATGCTAAGCAAAATAAGTTGCAAAATTTCTATAAATGATACTATTGATACAAGGATTTAATGGGTAAAATACTATCATGTTGTTTATAAGTGCATGTATACTGTGGCAAAGATATAAACATGCCTGAGGACTCTGTAGGAGAAGAAAAACTTTTCTTTGACCCTCTTAGAGTCCCTGGCTAGGCCTAAAGATTTAACTGACACAGATTTAAGAGGAGGAAAGCACACAAATTTATTTAATATAAATTTTATGTGATATTGGACCCTTCATAAGAAAATCAAGACCCAAAGAAATGGTTAAGTCTGTTTGTTTTTTTAATATTTTTTATTTTAAAATAATCTCTACACCCAACATGGGGCTCAAACTCACAATTCCCAAATGCTCTGCCAACTGAGCAAGCCAGGCACTCCAAGCCTAAGTAGTTTTTTTTTTTTAAGCCTAAGTAGTTTTATACTAGGTTTGATGAAGAGTGGAAAGTTGTGGAAAAATATGATACAACTTGAAGGGAATGAGCTAAAGGTAATAAATTAGGAGAAACTTAACAAGGCCTGTTTATTTGGATTCCTCTTAAAGTTTCTCAATCTTCAGAGAAAAAGATGCCTCTTTCCTCTGGGGGGCATTTTTGGGGGCATCTCTCAGATGTGGGTTTTTTTTTTTTTTTAAAGATTTCATTCATTCATTCATTCATTCGTTTGAGATAGAGCACACGTGGTAGGAGTGGGCGGGGAGCAAAGGAAAAGGGAGAAGCTGACTCCTTCCTGAGGAGGGAGCCAGATGCTGGGCTCCGGGCTTCATCCCAGGACCCTGAGATCATGACCTGAGTGGAAGGCAGATGCTTATAACCTGCTTCTGGGAAGAAGGGTACAGTGGCCCAGGAATCTTTCCTTCACCTTCTGTTCCTCAAATTCCTTCAGCTTATTAATATTTAATATGCAAAGGTACCATATTTTGGGGCAGTGTGTTGGCTACCACTGCGGGTAGAGTGAGAGACCTGGGATTGTATGGGATACAATGAAGTCTTGGACTGTATGTGAAATGTTTTATTTCTTTAGAGAAAAAAATGTGACTCAGATATGGCAAAATGTTAAGATTTCACAAAGCTGGTGGTAAGTACATCCGTACTCAGTATACAATATTTTTTTTCCTATACTCTGCGTTCTTCAAATATTTTACAGATTTTTTAAAAGCAGTTGAAAGTTGGGACGCCTGGGTAGCTCAGCGGTTGAGCATCTGCCTTTTTTGGCTCAGGGCATGATCCTGGTCCCAGGATCATGTCCTGTATCAGGCTCCCCTGCAGGGAGTCTGCTTCTTCCTCTGTCTCTCATGAATAAATAAATAAAATCTAAAAAAAAAAAAAAAGAAAAGAAAAAGAAAAGTTCTACACAATTAGTCAAAGTACTGCCTTAGTTTTTTCTAATACTTCCTAAGTATCAGGTTATTATATTAGAAGGGGGGTGGCGGCCTCTTTTCTATGGTCCACTTCTCAGATCTGATCGGGTTTTTTTTTTTTTTTTTTTCGGGTTTCAATTCTAATCATTGTCAAATTATACCAATGTAGAAACTCAGGTTTTGGGCAATACAAATGCGCCCTCTGCTGGTCCTGTAGTGCCCTGTCCCAAATTTCTAAAGAGCTATGAAGAGCCCTGAATGTCTTCAGTAAAACAGGTTTTACCCACAGATTTTAAGCCATGTTAGGGAATGGAACAGCCCTTCCCCACTCCCCAGAATTCCCCTTGTCACGAAGATACTTAAATCAGCTACAACTCTCTGTTAATACTGCACATGATCCAAGACAATATAAATTGCAAGGTACTACCCCAGTCAACCTTCTCAGTTTCCCTAACCACTTGTACATGAAAAATTTGGTCCCCATTGCTCGCTCTGGAGGATGTGTGAGAAATAGATGCCAGCCTTAAATTTGGGAATGGCAGAAAAAAAAAACAAGTGACAAAGGTGGTCTGCATGGGAAGGAGTGGGGGTGTCACGGACAACCTTGCTGAAAAAGGAATTAGCTGTGGTATTAATTGTTGGTAGGATTATAGGTGAATTTTTTTTCTTTTCCAATCTTTCTTTAAAGTTATACCTTTAAATAAATAAAATTGAGGAAAGTAAAGTAATTCACACAAGAATCTACACCTCAGAAAGGAGAGAAACCGAGTAGAAAAAAATTAGAGAGGAAGACAAACCACGGAAGAGTCCTAACTCTGGAAAACAAAGGGTTGCAGAAGGGGAGGTGGGAGGGGGGGATGGGGTAACTGGGTGACAGGCATTAAGGACAGCGTGTGATGAATTGAGCACTGGGTGTTATACTATATATTAGCAAATTGAATTTATTTTTTTTAAAGATTTTATTTATTTATTCATAGAGACAGAGAGAGAGAGGCAGATACACAGGCAGAGGGAGAAGCAGGCACCATACAGAGAGCACGATGTGGGACTCGAACCAGGGTCTCCAGGATCATGCCCTGGGCTGCAGGCGGCGCTAAACCGCTGCGCCACCGGGGGTGCCCAGCAAATTGAATTTAAATAAAATAAAAAAATTTTTAAAAGAATCTACTCAAAGAGAAAGAGAAATAGGAATTGAATATTAGAGTTTTCCTTTTAAAAAGTTTTTTATGTTTTGGTTTTGTTTTATTTAATGTTAATATCCATCTTCCCCAATAAAATTTAAGTTCCTGAAACTAGGAGATGTTTCTGTCCTACTCCCCAGTGTATTCCCAGGACCTAACACAGTTCCCAGCGTATAGTAAAAATCTAATAAGCATGTGATAAATGAAAGCAGTAAATGACGGTTTTCTCAGAATATAAATTGGTACAAATTTTCTGGGGAGCAATTTGGCAATAGACACTGTGCCTTAAAGATTGTATATCTTTTAATAATCATAGATGTGAACAAAGAGTAGGTCTTTTAATAATCAAAAACATTCCTTTCAAGGTTATGTTATGCAAAGTTCTTTATAATTATGAAAACTTGTAACAGTCTGAATTTTAAAAGTTACATGATTGGTTAAGTCAGTTATGGTACATCTGTACACTGAAATGCTATGCTGTTATTAAAATCATTTTTAGGGCAGCCCGGGTGACTCAGCGGTTTAGTGCCACCTTCAGCCCAGGGCCTAATCCTGGAGACCAGGGATTGAGTCCCACATCAGGCTCCCTGCATGGAGCCTGCTTCTCCCTCTGCCTGTGTCTATGCCTCTCTCTGTGTGTGTCTCTCATGAATATATAAATAAAATCTTTTAAAAAAATAAATAAAATCATTTTTAGGAATATTATATGAGAGATTATAACAAAGGTAAATTAAAATTATATATAAATTATTTTTTAAATCTATGAGAATGACTATTATATATGCATGAAAGTACATCAAAATATTTGCATTAATTGTATGCAAGTGATCCTGGGTGAGATTTTTTGGTTGGTTCTTGTTTATTTTTACCAAGTGCCAACACTGTTTTGGGTATTTTATTTGTATTAATATTTTTTCTTGGGACTCCTGGGTGGCTCACTGGTTGACTGTCTGCCTTCAACTCAGCATGATCCCAGAGTCCCGGGATCAAGTCCCACATCAGGCTCCTTGCATGGAGCCTCCTTCTCCTCCCTCTGCCTACGTATCTGCCTCTCTCTCTCAGTGCCTCTCATGAATGATTAGGTGAAATCTTAAAGATATATTTTTTTCTTTATTGAGGAATAGTTGGCATATGATAAATTATACATATTAAATCTTATCATTAAGTACGTTTTTTAAAGTGTTAAATAATACTATATTTTTCCTATAAAGACTTTAATGCAGTCAACTTCACTTTTTCTACTTTTTCTCAGGTTTTAATGACTTGTAGTTATTTGATAGGATACAAAATTATTCAGCCAATTACTTTTCTTTCATTGAAACACTAAACATTGCTATGATTTGGGGTATTTTTCCTAGTTTTATTGAGATATAATTGACAGATAACACTGTATTAGTTTAAGGTATACAATGTGATTTATATGTATATTGCAAAATTAATACCACAACAATTTATTAATATCCATCACCACACATAGTTACAATTGTCTCTTCTTACAATGAGAACTTTTAAGATCTACTAGGTAAGTTTTGATATGTGTATACTGGGAATCCCTGGGTGGCTCAGCAGCTTAGCACCTGCCTTTGGCCCAGGGCGTGATCCTGGAGTCCCGGGATCAAGTCCCACATCGGGCTCCCTGCATGGAGCCTGCTTCTCCCTCTACCTGTGTCTCTGCCTCTCTCTCTCTGTGTCTTTCATGAATAAATAAATAAATAAAATCTTTAAAAAAAAAAGATATGTGTATACTCCCATGAAGCCATCACCACAGTCAAGATAAAACATTCATGTTTTCCAAATATTTCCTCATGCCTCCCCCAAATCTAGCCTCCCTTGACGCTAGACAACCACTGATATGCTTTCTGTCACTAGAGATTACTTTGCGTTTTCTAAAATTTTATATAATGGAATCATACCATTTGTACTTTCTTTTAGTCTGGTTTCTTTCATTTCACATAATTTTTTTTGACATTTATACATATTGCTAAGTGTATTAATGCTTCATTTCTACTTACTGCTAAGTAGTATTGATTTGTATGTATACACTAGTTTGTTTATCAATTTGCCTGTTGATGGATATTTGTTTGTTTATTATTTAATTCATGAGAGACACACAAAGAGAGGCAGAGACACAGGCAGAGGGAGAAGCAGGTTTACTGCGGAGAGCCCAATGCAGGACTCAATCCCAGGACCCCGGGATCACAACCTGAGCTAAAGGCAGATGCTCAACCACTGAGCCACCCAGGCATCCCAATTAAAAATTTTTAAATTGAGATAAAATTGATAAATAACATTATATTAGTTTCAGGTATACACCGTAATAATTTGATATTTGCATACACCACAAAATGATCACCACAATAAGTCTAGTTATTATCTACAGTCATCATACAAAGTTACAAAAAAAAATTTTTTTCTTGTGAAGAGAACTTTCAAGATTCACTCTTGGCAGCTTTCAGATATGCTCTAAATATTATTGACTATAGCCACCATGCAATACATTACATCCTCATGACTTATTTATTTTATATATCTAAGTTTGTCTGCTTGATCCCCTTCACCCATTTCTCTCAGCCCCCTACCCTCCTCCCCTCTAGCAACCACCAATCTGTTGCCTGTACCTATGAGTTTTGTGTTTTGTTCATCTGTTTTATTTTTTAGATTCCACATATAAATGAAATCAGGCAGTATTTGTTTTTCTCTGACTTCTTTCACTTAGCATAATACCCTCAAGTTCTCTTCATGTCGTTGCACATGGCAAGATTTCCATTGTGTGTGTGTGTGTGTGTGTGTGTGTGTGTGCGCGCGCGCGCATACATGTATACACACCCCACACCTTCTTTATCCGTTCATCCATCAGTGGACACTTAGGTTGTTAACATATTTTGGCTATTGCAGATAAGCCTGCCATGAACATAGGGGTGTATCTTTTTGAATTCGTGTTTTCATTTTCTTCAGTACTCAGATGTTAAATTGCTGGATAATATGTTGAAGAACCTGCATATTGTTTCCTATAGCAGCTGCACTAATTTACATTCCCACCAACAGTGCATGAGGATTCCCTTTTCTCCACATCCTTGTCAACACTTATTTCTTATCTTTTTGATACTAACCATTCAAATAAGTAGGAGGTGACATTTCATTGTGGTTTTGAATAGCATTTCTCTGATAATTAGTAATGTTGACCATCTTTTCCTGTGCCTGTTAGCTGTATGTCTTCTTTGGAAAAATGTCTGTTTAGATCCTCTTCCTATTTTTTAATTGGTTTAATTGTTTGGTTTTTTTGCTACTGAGTTGTAATGTCTGGGTTTTTTTAATCACTTTCATTTGCAATGTTATAACCACACTGGTGTTTTAAGAAGAAATTTAAGCACACATAAATCTCCTAATCTAACATGTTATTTTCTTTTTCTGTTTTTTCTTCCAGCCCTTATTCATTTACTTATATATTTTAAAGAGTTCTAACAGACTGTTCTATAGTTTACATTTTTACTTCTTTATATCCTATTTTCCATACTGCTTATTATCTTTTAAACTAAATGTCAAATTAATGCATCATGAATTGTTTTCCCAATTTTCCATTGTTGAGTTGTTTCTACTTTTTCATTATTAATAACAAAGTTATAACAACTTTATACAAAAATCTTGTTCTTTTGAATTATTTCCTCATAATAAATACTCAGGAGTGAGATTCCTGACTAAAGACAAGAATATTTTTCTGGTTCTTGGTACATACTGTCATATCACTTTCCCAAAGAGTCTACTAATGTTAATTTCACTCGCTATGTGCCAGTACTGGTTTGTGCAGCATTTGCTAATTTTATAGGTATAACATACTTCATGGTGCTAATTTGCATGTTATTGACTACTAACCAGGTAGACATTTTCCCATGTCTGGAATTCTTGTCTATATAATCTATTGTCCTTGGCTGTTAAGGATGCTCTTTGTCTTCACAGACCAGGAACTGAGGAGTATGACCCTTGACCCCCTTAGTGTTTCCGTGGCTGAGCACATCCAGATCTCTGAGTCAGATACTATCCAAAAGACGTAAGTGTTTAAAGTTGTAATGACATAGACCACTCCACTTTTATTTCATTTTTCTTTGTTTTAAAGTAATCTTTACACGCATCCTGGAGCTTGAGCTTACGATCCCCAGATCAAGAATTACATTCTCTACTGACTGAGCTAGCCAGGTGCCCCTCATTTTTCTGTTTCTAATTGATTTCATTTATGTTTTTTCTAAGCATGACAATTCTTAGGATAATCGTACGCTCTAAGAGCTGAAATTGTTGTCTAAGAAACAGATTCTTAGGACTGTATTATGAATGTTTCCTACTTCAACCATATTCTTTGGCTAGGTGGGTGAAGAATGAAGTTTAGGGGCCCCTGGGTGGCTCAGTCAGTTAAGCATCCGCCTTCAGCTCAGGCCATGATCCCAAGGTCCTGGGATGGAGTCCCATGACAGGCTCCCTGCTCATCAGGGAGTTTGCTTTTCCCTCTCCCTCTTCCACTCCTCCTTGCTTGTGCTCTCTCTCTCTTTCTGTCAAATAAATCTTAAAAGAAAAATGAAGTTTAACAGTGTGGAAACAGCTTTCTCCATTTGTCTATATAGCTGAGAGCTACAGACATGCCTAGAAAAGTGAAGTCTGTCAACTCAACCATAGTTTCTCCTCTCAGCATTCACTCAGCTCTGGGTAAAATAATACTTAATAATACTAACACACATTCCTAACATGTAATAAGTGCTTCCTATGTGCTCACTATGTGCTTACTTCAAGCTCATTGACCAACAGCTCGGCCAGTCAGCCCAACTCACTTGACCTAAGCCCTATTTGGCAGTGGCACCTAGAACGATAGCCTATTGTGACCTCCATCAGTGACTTGAGAACCTGCCCTCACCTGCCTCATGGTATAAGAATTCCCTCCTGGGTCAAAAAGGTTTTATGTTCCCTAGGAACAAAGAGAGAAAGGCACTATCTGGTAGGGAGGCAGATATCTGAAAAACTCCATTTTTAAAATTTTTATATCTCAGCTTTTTCCACAATGGATTTAAATAACTTACATCTTCATCACCAAGAAAAAGGTGAGATAACCAAAAAGAAATAAAAGTTTAAGGCAGAGGAAAAGAAAAAAGAACATCAGCACTCACAAAAGTCATTATAGCCATTGTGACTAAAGATCAAACTTTCAGATTTGATATAGAGATTCCTGAATGTGAAAGCAAAAACACACAAAAAAAAGCAACACAATCAGGTTTGTGATTCTCATTTGCCATGTACCTGTTCCTCAGGGGAAATGAATGTTTTCCTAGCACTAAATTCTAATGGTTACATCTTCTGTGGGTTTTTATAGAGTGACACTGAATGATTTAAAGACTCATATATTTACAGGAAATTCCATTTACCTCATTCAACAAATATTTCTCAAGTTTCTGTAGTAAGGCCCTGTACTAGCACAGCACAGTGAATATAATACGGATTTAGCTAAAAAATAAAATGTCCTGGCACTCAGGAGCTGCTGCTGCAGCTGTTACTAAAACCCACATGGTTGTTTCTTAGGGACCTTTTTACCCAGAGAAATTAAGTCTGTTTTCCTCAAGGCAGATAGTCAATTGACAGCAGTTCTACATGGGATCACACAAACACAGCGCATGACCTTTTGGTGGCTATATTTGATCAAGAATAGAATTCAGAGGGCATAAAAGAATGAATGGATAGTTGCATGTTCCTAAAACAGTCTTTCTTAAAGGTCGTTTATTTTTCAGCTAAGCCTTTGATAGAAGAATTTCAGTTAGATAACCTGATGTCATTCAATTAAAGGCATAAACATGCAACTCTAAAGAGGCGAACTATTTCTTCTCTCTAAATTGAGGATTTAGCTGGAGAGAACCCCACAAGGGAAGACTCAACTTTCTACCCTCCCTAATTCAGGGAGGTGTTGAGAAAAAGAGGTTTGACCAAGTGTATAAAATGCCCATCATAGCACCACAGAGACAGAGACTCAATGTTTGTGCACTTCTCCTCTTCCTTGTCCACCAGAGTTTTTTATTTAGTTTGGTCCTGTTGTTTTGCTCTTTCTTAAAGGGGCAGAGATTATGGTGTACACCATCTGCACAGAAGACTCCCAGGACACGAGTCCCCAGAGCAGTTGGGTCCTGTAGATGCATCTCTTCTCCCAAGAGGAAGAGAAGGGAAGAATGAACCAAGACTGTTCAACCAGCAGGTACTAGCCAACATGAGTGTAAGTGTAAACATCTAGGAGCTTGGTCCAAAAGCTTGCTCCCATCAGGCTACCATGTACAATTGTGTAGATTGCTTACTATATGTACAAGGGGAACTGCAAAGGGGCAAGTGAGAACTGAAATCCAGTCTGAAGTCCATGGTTCAGTCATCGTTCCCTGCTCCAGCCATGGGCTGCATCCTTCTGAAGGATGGGGTGCTCATTTCTAATTCCTACTAAGATAATAAAAGGAAACTTCATCTTCCCTACACACCACTTCTGACACCAAATGTGTGGAGACTTTTCTTACATCAGTCAATCTCCAGCTCAAAGAACACCAACTGGATGTCCTACAGTTCAATTCTGACACTGCCTGGAGTTAGCACAGACCCCACAGGTTAAGGGCTTGGTCACATAAGACTTCCCCCACTTCAAACACCAGTCACAAGTCCCAGGTTGTCACCTATAAATAGAGGGTTCCCACAACCCCTTCCTCAGCTCTGATAATTTGCTAGAATGGCTCACAAACCTCAGAAAAACATTTACTTACTACAATTGATTTATTACAAAGGATTTTTTTAAGATTTTATTTATTTATTCATGAGAGACACACAGAGAGAGGCAGAGACACAGGCAGAGGGAGAAGCAGGCTCCATGCAGGGAGCCCGAAGCAGGACTCGATCCCGGGTCTCCAGGATCAGGCCCTGGACTGAAGGCAGTGCTAAACCGCAGAGCCACCCGGGCTGCCCGATTTATTACAAAGGATTTTTAAAAGATTTTATTGTTAAGTAATCTCTACAACCAACCTGGGGCTCTAATTTACAATCCCAGGATCAAGAGTTGCATGCTCCACCAATTGAGCCGGCCAGGCACCCCTTACAAAGGATATTTTAAAAGATACAATGAACAGCCAGATGAAGAGATACATAGAGCAAGGTCCCCAGGGTCCTAAATGCAGGCACCTCTGTCTCCATGGAGTTTAGAGTGTGCCATCCCCCTGGCATGTGGTTGTGTTCACCAACCCAGAAAGCAATCCAGACTCTCTTGGTTTAGGTTTTTATAGAGGTTTCATTACATAGGCACTGATTAGTAAAAGCATTGATTAAAGCATTGGCAAATGATTATTAACTTCTCCTCTGAGGTTAAGGGTGTTGGGCTGAATTTCCAACCCTCTAATATCATGGTTGATTCCCTTGATAACCAGCACCTCCTCCTTAGATGCTTTCCCAAATCACTTTATTAACACAGTCTCAGGTATGGTTGAAAGGGATTTGTTAATGAAAAACAAAAGCTACTCTTTCACCTTTATGCTCCAGAAATTACAGTGGTTTAATAAGTTCTGTGCCAGAGACCTGGGATGAAGACCAAATATTTTTTTCTTATTATGTCAAAATATCACAGGTACTGAGTGGGTAGCCATGGCCCTACTCTGCCCTCCTCTCTTAGGAGGAATTTCCATTGTTGTCTCAGCCTATGGGGAAATGTGAAGACTGACATGGTTGTGGTCATCTGCTTGAGAAACTTCTGGAAAGTCAGCAATTGATGCAATAGTGAATAAAGCTGACTTTGTTCTAAACTAAACATTAATTGTAGCAATAGCAATCTACCAAAGTTGAAAATTGCTTTACTTTGATCCAACTCTATAGATCACAATTTAGCATCAGAAAGGAGACATCCTAAAGTGTATTCTGTTCCTCTTTCCTCCAACGGCATTATACCTAGCAGTTTTAAAGGAAAGGCTGAACCTTAGGATTTCTGCACCAGCTCTAAGACTCCCTCTTCTGCTTCATGTGGAACCCACACAAATTCCATTCTAAGCCATTCTGTTTTGTTCAACATAATCTTCCTTTGATGTTTTTTTTCCCTTGTTTCCTACACATATTATGGTCCTCTTCCTTAATTTTTCACCTTTAGGAGATGGAGTTGATTGACAAAGCCAAGAGAAAGAAAAGAACCAAAACAGACAAGTCCAAGGTACCTAAGGAGAGGAGAGAAGGAAAGGTCCACAGGGAAGCAGAGGCTGTTGTTGGTAAGGGAGTGTGCCCTTGACCGACGACCCAGGAAAAGACACCTAATGGGGCTGGGACATGTCACAGAGATTCAGCATGAATCCAATGGGACAAACTCCCTGTTTTGAGTCTTTTTGACTATCTCTAGCTAAGACACTCTTGCAGCCTTAATTCATGTCAGTAGAGAAGAGAGGAAAGCAGGGTTTCCTAGAGACCTGTGATAAAGAGGAAATAATAATAATAATAATAATAATAATAATAATAATAGCAGCACCTATTTACTGATTACTCATTGCATTAGGAGCCCTGCATATATGATATCATGAAATCCCCAAAACATCTCCATAAAGCAAGCATTATTATTAAATTGTGTAGTGGTTGAGGCTTGAGAGGGATAAGGTGGCTTGCATAAGATCAAATAGATTGAACTGTACAGTGGTGGACCCAGAGTCTAACCCTGCCATTTGATTCCAAGTACATGTTCTTACCACAGCCTCTATGAGTTGCTATCTATCATAATTTAAGAATTGGGCAGTGAAAGCATTTGGGAAGCAAAAGGTTTTGGGTAGCTGAATGATTACCCCAGCTACCACTTTTCTTCTTGATTCCCTGTGTTGTACCTTCCAAGGAATTTAGATTCCCATGCTTCTGAAGACTTTCTTTAGTTTAAAATTTAGACCCATTCTTTCCTGGCCACATGATTTAGAAGACCCTCCTTATGAATCAAAGGCTGTCAGAAAGGATGACATTGGATTGTTTCCTGGGCCCAATCTATTTTTGAGATTTGCTTTTTAAAGTCTTGCTGACCTTACATTGTTATAGCCCATGACTTGGATTGCATTGGCAGGACTGGGGAAAGGAAATACTTGTGGTCCCCAGAGGCGAATTGAAGAAGAGTGCTTACAGTATGGAAGGCTTAAACTTTGCCAAGTTACAAAGCTGCAACCTCAACCCAGACTCTTGAGGCCTGACTTTCTGTCTGTGTCTGTTGTTTTCTCCTCTGGAGAGTCTTGCCTCTACCATAGGTCGGGGTGAAACAGAACTTTTTTAGTTGTAAGATTATTGAATTACAGTTGATCCAAATAGAATAAGGCAGTTTCTCAAAGGGTGGTCTGTGGACAACCCTTCTCAAAACACTTGGAGTGGTCATTAAAATGCAGATTCCTACAGAATCAGACTCTAGGAGTGGAGCTCAGGAATCTGCACCCCAGGTGATTCCATTGTACATGGAAGTTTAAAAGCTACTGAAAAGGATGCAGAGATCACATTTACTTAGCTACAACTCTGTCCCCAATTGTTCTTCTTTGCTTTCTCCAGGAAAGTCAAAGGAATCAAAGGCTGAAAAGAAATCAGAGCCAATTCCCAAAGAAAGAAAGCCAAGATCCAAAAGGAAAAGGACACAGAAGAAAAGGAATCTGGAAATAGCAAAGCTGAGTGGGCCTGATGTCATTAACCCTAAGGAAACAGAAGACACTTTAGATAGAGGTTTCTCTCCTACAGATTCTTTTGTGGAGGACATTTGGTTTTCCCACAAGTATGATACTCAGGAGAGCCAAGTGTCCATAGATGGAAGATCATCACCCACCCAGGCTATACCTGTCACCGGAAACATGGAATCTAAAGAAGAAAGAAGTTATGAGGACCCTTCCAAAGTAAGGTCCAATATTCTCACCTCAGACAGAGAGATGTCTGTTCTTACTGGTATAAGAGGTGGGAAAAATTGCTGTGAGTCATAGTGCAGTTACTCAAACAATGCTCTACATCACGGTTTTACTTTTTAAAATATTTTCTCCTTTTTAAAGATCTTATTTATTTATTTGAGAGAGAGGAAGAGAGGGCATGAGCAGGGGAAAGGGGCTGAGGGAGAGAGAGAAGCAGGCTCCCCACTGAGCAGGGATCTCAATGTGGGACTCGATCCCAGGACCCTGGGATCACAACCTGAGCTGAAGGCAGAGCTTCACCAACTGAGCCACCCAGGCACCCCTACATCATGGTTTTATTTGTTCTACTTTGATACCTCTGACCCTTTAAGAAGCCAGAGCTGATCAAAGACACAGGGTGGCAAAGCCCCTCTGAAATGATGCACTCTAGGAGGCTCCCACACTGCCACAGCATATACTCATCTCTTGAGGAGCAGGAAGTTGGCACAGCCCTCACAGTTATAGGAGAAGGTAGATTTTGGCCATCAGAGCCAAACACATATCCTTGACTTGGCTGGGAGCTAATGTTTTGATTGCCTCCCAAAGGCTATGGAAATTCCTTCTTTCCCAATTTTCTGTGGCACACAGCTGAGCCACAGGCAGCTCGTACAAACATACCTGTCTGTCTTTACAAGGTGCTGTGGCGTATAATTTTGCTCCAGGAGACTTGATTCTAATGTCAGGTATTTAAGAGAAAAACTGAGTGAGTGTAAGGAAAATTGCCCTTGAAAATCCCTGCAATTAATCAAAAAAAGAAAAAAATACCAACAGATATATCTCTCAATTAGGCCAACACAACCAGTTTTTTCTCTGTTTTTGGAATAAATCACAAAAATAAATAAATTTTTTTTCCACTGGGATGAAGGTGCTGAACTGCATTTAGAGGTTTTGTTGTAGGAGAGAAAAAGGAGTATCTCTAAAACACTGCATTTATACCCACAGCTAAACTGCTGTGGGTAAGCCCACATAAATTACACGTGCGTATGGTACAACTCTGCTGAATCCCGTTTAATCTTTACAGCCACACTTGTGAGCCAGATGGGATTATCCCATTTCACAGACCTAGAAACTGAGGTGTGGAAATAAGTGTCGCAGTTACCAGAAGTTATACAACCATCAAGCAGTAGGGCCAAGACTTACATCCAAGTCCTTTGACTCTAAAATCAGGGCTCTTGTCAGTTTTAAATTATTGTGTTTTTCTTTATTTTATAGCCCATAGTCTTCCATAAAGGATTTCAGACATATTTTTTTCCTTTTTAGTTCCCAGTCCTCCCAGCTGCCTATACTATGGAATTGGAATTCCACTCTACACCAGAGATGAAAATTTTAACCTATGAGCAAAACTTTCCTGAGCCTGCTAGACAACTAGATTTCTTAGATGCATTGTCAGTGCGTGGCGCTGTGCTGCTCTGCAAAGGCTAAAAAAAAAAAAAAAAAAAAAAGCCAAGAAGTTTCACCCGAGTTGGATACACGGAGCACCCGTGGAAGAGTTGCATTCATTTCCCCTCATGGGCGTATTTCTGACAATGGAAGGGGTGTTCGGGAGAAAAAGAAAGCTAAGACATCCTTCACAGTAACTGAGAGAACCTTTCATTGAAAAAGTGGGTTTGTGGGCAGCCTGGGTAGCCCAGCGGTTTAGCGCTGCCTTCAGCCCAGGGTGTAATCCTGGAGACCTAGTATCGAGTCCCACATCAGGCTCCCTGCATGGAGCCTGCTTCTCCCTCTGCCTGTGTTTCCGCCTCCGTGTGTGTGTGTGTGTGTGTGTGTGTGTGTGTGTGTGTGTTGTGAATAAATAAATGATATCTTAAAAAAAAAAGGGAAAAGAAAAAGTGGGTTTGCATGGGAGTGTGAATCTAACGCATTTATACCTAAGACCACCCCTGGTAAGATAACGTTTATCTAGAACCTGTGGTTCCCAACCCTGGCTTCACTAGGATCACCTGAGAAGCTTTTTAAACCACAAGGCCTCCCATCTAGATATTCTCATTTAATTGGTCTGTAGGGGGCCTTGGCCTCAAGTAATTTTTAAAAGCTCCTCACATGATTGTAAAGTGCAGCTAGGGCTGAAAACTCCAGACATACAATGTGCCAGACATTATTTTGGCACTTTCACTATTTCAATTCATCCCGGTAACGGCCCCAAGAGGAAGACAGTATCAGGGAAATTAAGTTGTGACCTCCAAATCCTGAAGCAAATAAGGGACTTGGATTCGGGCCAGTCAGACCCCAGAGCCCAAGCCAGGGGATGCAGTCGGTGTGGAAACCACTCCGTGGTCTGCTGCTGCTGAGAGGCACCACCGGCCTGTGCAGAGGAGGGCTCGCCCCGACACAGGCTCTGCTTTTCACTCTGGTTCCTCAGGCCCTCCTCGCCGAGAGGGAGCAAGAGGGAGCGTCCCGGGACAGGCTGCGAGCAGAGAGGGCTGAGATGAGACGCTTGGAAGTGGAGAGGAGGCGAAGGGACCAGGAAGAGCAGAGGCGGCTCCTTCAGGAGCAGCTGGAGAGGGCGGAGAAGATGAAGGAGGAGCTGGAGCTGGAGCAGCGGGCCCGCGCGGAGGAGAACCGGTGCGTAGAGCCGCTGAGGCTGCGACCACGCAGGAGGCAGCCACACAAGGCCGGGGCTGACCTCCGCTAGGGACGTAATGGGTTCTGAGACTCGTGCCCAGGAGTAAAACAGCACATCTCGTTTTTCTCTGTCCTCAGTTATCCTAGGGACAACCTGGACCAAAGATAAGGTGTAGTGTCCTAGCCATGAGGGTTACTCCAGGTACATGTTCATGGGATCTTCTTGGAAGGGCTTGTAATGCAGCCCTGCATACATTTGTTGAGCCCCTATGACTCTCCACATTGTTCTAAATTCTTTCATAAGCCTTGACTCATTTAATTAATTAATTAAAAGATTTTATTTATTTATTCATGAGAGACACTGAGTGAGAGGCAGAGACATAGGCAGAGGGAGAAGCAGGCTCCCTGCAGGGAGCCTGATGTGGGACTCGATCTCAGGACCTCGGGATCATGCCCTGAGCCACCCAGGTGCCCTGACTCATTTAATTTAATCTTTACAACAACCCTGTTGAGACTAGAGTTTTAAAGCTCATCTTGTAAGAGGGGGAAACGAAGCTTTGGGAACTTAATGCCCTGACGCCAGAGCACTGAGCTGTGTGGTGAAGCTTGGGGCTTTTAGTTCCAGGTCAGTTGTGTTCTGGCTTCAGCTCTTTACTCAGGCTTCCCTTGGACACCAAGATGTCCTCTGAACAGGTCACTCCAGAGCATCGACCAGGGGCTGCAAAGCCTCCACCAGGGGCCCTGCCTGTTGGCTAGTCTCACAAGGATGTCCCAGTATTTTCTGCCATTTCCCTGACCATCCTGTGGGTTTTCTTAGCCTGAGGAAGCAGAGACTGGAAGAAGAACGGCAGCGGCAGGAGGAAGAGGAGAGGAAACAGCAACATCGGTTGCAAGTGGCCCAGGAGAGAGTCCGGCAGCAACAGGAGGAGTTCTGGAGGAAACTGCAAGAACTACAGAGAAAAAAGCAGCAGGAAGAAGCCAAGCGAGCTGGTGAGGAGGGGTTCTGGAGCAATCTGCCTCTCCTATCTGGGGCAGAAGTATTTTTATCCCACTGTGGGTGTTCATTTGAATCTCCTCAGAGTTATTCCTATCCTAGGCCTTACTGTGTGAAGCACTCTAAATGTATAAGCTATTTTTTTCCCAAAGTGATTAATATGAGTGACTACAGTGAGTCAAGATAGAAGATCAAAATAAGACAGACTCACTTGTGGAAATGACTCTTGGGCCCCGCTCCCAATTCAGCCCTCTCCTGACCTGGGACCCTGCCCCTCCCATTGCCATGTTAGCACTGCTTGGAAGCTGCCTATATTGGAGACACTGCCCTGCTCCTTGCTTCCTTCCCTAGCAGACAGAAACCACCATCTGGATAGCTTCGGGCAGCCTGCCCTTTCGGGTGCTGAGATGTAGAATCTCTACAGCCTCACTTTTGAGGAAGAGGAAGGGACTTGAGCAAATGACACTCTTTAGGCTGGTCGGGTCAGCACAAAATTTCTCCAGATCCTGATCTAATGCCTCTCCCCAACTATCTGCATACCACCCGTGAGCACCCTAGGCCCTGGAAAACTTTCCGCCAAGGTTTTGTACTAATTGCACAGTGCACTGCACATAGTAGGTGCTTGATAAAGGACTCCTAAACTGACCCCAACATGATCCCCACAGGAGCTGGCAGCCTCCTGGCAGGTAAGCTGCACACCATCTCATGGGGAATCCCTGGGAATCAGACTTGGGAGTTAGATTTCTCCACTAATGAGACCCCTGCTGAGCCTACCCCCTCTTCTATTCCGTAGAGGTTGAGAGGCAGAAGGAGAAGGAATTGGAAATGCAGTTAGCAGAAGAACAGAAACGCCTGATGGAGATGGCTGAAGAAGAACGGCTAGAGTACCAGCATAGGAAGCAGGAAGCAGAAGAGAAGGCGCAGCTGGAAGCAGAGGAGAGAAGGCAAAGGGAGGAGGAAGCAGCCAGGCTGGCTCTGGAGGAAGCTATGAAACAAGCACAGGAACAAGCCAGGTAGGGGATATTTGGGCAACGGTTGCCACAGGGAGATTGTTTCAAGGGCTTGATTCCCTAGTGCTAGTGCTGCCTTTGGACACTGAAGGTCTCCCACTTTCCATAAGCATGGTTCGGAAGAATTAAAAAAACAGATTCTTTTTGCTGCCAATGTCAGAATTTCTTCATGGCTTATAGAACTTGTATTGAAGCTGGAAGGGTGTTTAGATGTTATCTATCTCAGCCCTCTAGTTTACAGGTGAGAAACTCGAGTCCCAAAGAGGGAGAAAGATCTTGATCAAGGCTAAATCGTGAGGTGGGCAGTGTCAGGACCACATCTCACACACACACACACCAATTCTGAACCACAGCCTTTCTCAGTATTTTTTGTTTACCTGTTGTGTGCTGGGAATTCAGGAGTAAGCAAAACAGAGGTCTCTTCTCCCTTGGCATTTATATTCTACAGCTGGGGGTAGGGAGACAAGTATTTTTTTTCAGCTGCTAATAGATGCTATATAGAAAAAGTTTTAAACATGTGATAGGATTGCAGGAGGCTTAGTTTAGATTGGTCAGCCAGGGCAAAACTTCTCAGAGAAACTGTTATATAAAGTGAAACCTGAATGACAAAGAGCCACATAAACATCTGGGAGAAAAATATTCCAACAGGTACACAGTGAGTGCAAAGGTTCAAAGGAAGGAATGAAACTGGCATGTTGGATGAATAAAAGAAAGTCAGAGGGGCAGCCCTGGTGGCACAGTGGTTTAGTGCCGCCTGCAGCTCAGGGTGTGATCCTGGAGACCCGGGATCCAGTCCCACGTCGGGCTCCCTGCATGGAGCCTGCTTCTGCCTCTGCCTGTGTCTCTGCCTCTCTCTCTCTCTGTGTGTCTCTCATGAATAAATAAATAAAATCTTTAAAATAATAATAATAATAAAAAGGAAGTCAGTATGGCTGGAACCAAGTGAACAAGGCACAAAGAATACTTCGAGATGAGGTCATTGAAGTAATAGTACAGAACTAATATAACAAAGGCCAATGGCATTCCCCCTCTTTTCTTTTACAATAGTATAATGATCATTTCATCTTTCTGATGATAGCATGTTTCTTGTTGTCATTAATATTTTTATTTATTTGAGAGAGAGAGAGAATGAGCAGCAGGGAAGGGCAGAGGGAGAGGGAGAATCAGGCTCCTCGATGAGCAGGGAGCCCAATGCAGGGTTTGATCCCAGGACCCTAGGATCATGACCTGAACCAAAGGCAGATGCTTAACCGACTGAGCCACCCACACCCCCTGATAATGAATTTCTTGAGTAGCTTGGTTTCGACACACTCTTTAAAAGTTAGGTCCCCTGTAGTTGCTTTCTCATGAATTTCCACTCCTTAGTGAAAGTAACAGACATCCCTCTTTAGAACCATCAAATTTGAAGGGTAAAGAAGCACAACACAAAAAGCCATGTGAGTCCAATCTTGACTAAACAGTTTTACCCCCTGAAATGTATTTTCTACAACTTAAGTTGAGTCTAAGCTAATGAAGTACCCCTTAGGAGACCAGGAAGAGAAGGCAGTCAGAACAATTTTATTTCAAGCTTTTCTACCCAATCTTGAGTTATTCCACTCCTGGACTTTATTCAACTTTTTCCCCCCACCTGTTAAGGTGAATTAAAAAACATATCATTACAGAAGTCTTGATTCAAGTCAAAATTATATATTCTACATATCATAGCAGCAGGACTGAGTTCATAAGCATCAAGACCAAAAGCAAGCTAAACAATTTTGTAAAACTAGTCCAAGTAGCTGAGACCAGGAAACCAGGTAACTAAAGGGGTGTGTGAGGGGTCGAGCCTCATTCCACCGAGGGTTACAATTTGATGCCAGCTGGCTGTTTCATCTTCACTTGCGTGACATTGGCCCAGGTACTTTAATTTCTCTGGCCCGTTTCCTCCTGTTTGAAACAAGGGAATCCGTTCCAGCAATACAAGTTTAAGAACTTTCCTTTTACTTTTCCAGTAAAAGGCTCATGAAACTGTAAAACTCATGTGTAAAGTCACTAAATGAATAGAGTATGATCTTCCACTAAAATGCAAGATCAGTAGCCCCCAGTCTAGCTGATGATTGCTCAGATATAAAGTTCTACTAGCTTCTAAGGGCAATTTCTAGGATGCTTAACCATATTGGGATTGTGGGCGGGTTGTTTCCTTAGGCAAAAAGATGCTTTGAAGAAACGACTTCATTTCCATCAAGAACTCTATAAGGAAGCCAGTGGCCTGCAGTGGACACGGAACATTTCCAGATCGTGGGTCTACTCTTACTTCCAGTTTCTACAAATACCCAGATCTTAAGGCTAGAAGAAAACTAAAAAGTAAGTTGGGAGGTGGTGACAGAAATTCTAATAATGGAAATGATATTCCATTTCATCGAGTTCACCTCAACCCACACTGAGCTTCACTCTAGGACCTCAATTCCCACTACCCCTTCCCATCACACATACCTGACTTGAAGTATTTCATTTCACAGTCAGTGTGTCTGAAAGAGTTGCAGATTAGTGGAAATTCTATAATGCAAATAATTCTGAATAAGCTGGGATCCCTGGGTGGCGCAGCGGTTTGGCGCCTGCCTTTGGCCCAGGGCGCGATCCTGGAGACCCGGGATCGAATCCCACATCGGGCTCCCGGTGCATGGAGCCTGCTTCTCCCTCTGCCTATGTCTCTGCCTCTCTCTCTCTCTCTCTTTGACTATCATCAATAAAATAAAAAAAAAAATTCTGAATAAGCTAAGGAGTTCATTTATTAAGAACTTCATTCTCTATAAGGCAAAAACACATTTCATCCTAAGAATCTAAAATTTGTCCATTTAAAACAAGGTAATCTCTTGATAAATGTTCATTTGAACAAAATGAGCCATTTTATTCAAGGTATTCTCACTTCCTCAAAATATAGATTCTAGAGCTACACTGGCCAATTAAGTAGCCACATATAACTTTAAATATGTTAAGCATTCAGTTCTCCAGCTATATTAACCACATTTCAAGTGCTCAATAGCCACATGTAGCTACTGGCTACATTACTGGACGGTACAGATGTAGAACATTTCCAACATCACAGAAAGTTCTCTGGACAGTCCTGTTCTAGACTCAATAATTAACAAATCTTGAGGATTTGTTCCTATGCCTTTAAGATCCAACCACTCACATAACTTCCCCATTTTTTTAAAAAGATTTATTCATTTATCTAGATAGAAAGCACAAGCTGTGGGGAGGAGCAGAGAGAGTATCTCAAGTGGACTCCACCCTGAGTGCAGAGCCCAATGTGTAGCTCGATCTCACAACACTGAGATCACGACCCAAGCTGACACCAAGAGTGGGATGCTCAACCCACCGCACCACCATAATTTCCCCGTTTTTAAAAATCATACTCTATTAAGGTATAATCTTAATTTTTTCTTTAACATCTCTTTAAATAAGTATCTATCCTAGAATGATCATTAAAAGGGATGAGAGATCTTTACAAGCAAGATATATAAAAGGATGTTAAAGCAAGCAGTATCTGAACTTGAATTTTCCTACAAATTTCCTTTGGCCCTACTCTAAACTTCACCGTCTGCAGCTGACAAACAGAGTATTTGCAGAGGATTCCCTCAAATTTCTCACCAATGCTGTAAAGTATTTGCTCTTTACAGGAACCGTACTTCTACAATCCAGAAGTCCAACGTAATTTTTATTCTGTATTGCTATTATCAGACTTGCTTAGATTTGATGACTTTTAGCTATTTGCTTTATTTGTAAAACAGAAAATAAAATGGCCAAAACACTGTCAGTGATTTTAAATATGTCACAAACTTTTTCTCAGAATTGTCCATCCTACTTGCACATTCATTCATTCATTCATTCAAGTCATTCAACAATGCTTAAGCAGGTAAGAAAGGAGCATTTCAAATAATACAAGAACAGAAGAAAGAGCACTCAAGGAAAACATCCTTGTGGGGGAAATTACCATTACCGACTTTATTTTCTCCCTTCTTTTACAAATTTAGGATGTTGCAGTCAAGCACCAGGTAGAGCAGCTACACTAAATGTTATTCAAGGTTCCTTTTCAAATCTGATATTCTATAAAATTGTTGCTGTGAAAGTCCTAGTTTACCAGCACTACTACACCAGATAAGCACATTTTAGTAAGTTAACCATAGCAGAATGCAACGTATTTAGAAGAATCCAATAAACTAAATAAGTTTATTTCCCCAGAGCTAAACTCTACCGCCTAAATGCTAACCTTCAGACAGAGATACAAACAAAATTAAGATACCAACTACATACTCTTGCATTCTGAATAGCTCAAATAGCCTATCAAGTTTGTTACTCAGGCCTGAAATATGCAATTCAATGAGGATTTTTCAGAAAAGGGCCCCATTCCTAGTCACTACTTAATATAATATGATAAATGCCAGGTGACAGTCTAAAGGCTCTAATTTACCTAAGCTAAACATGTACAACACAAATAATTTTTCAGTTAGGGTCAGACATAGGAATTTGTAAGGCAAGCCAATTATTTTTAACAGGTGACTTGAGTAGGGTATTTAAGCTATAACGGTTTATAAA
Source organism: Nyctereutes procyonoides (assembly GCF_905146905.1). NCBI lineage: Eukaryota > Metazoa > Chordata > Mammalia > Carnivora > Canidae > Nyctereutes > Nyctereutes procyonoides. Next base: position 11,217,802 of record NW_026575132.1, read on the forward strand.
ATGTATTAGAGATAAGTTTTATTTGCTCTTCTAAAGTACTCAGATGACATTCTACCTGGAATAACACGAAAGAGGATTATGTGTATGCATACATATACTAAATCCTGTGATTCGTTAAGAGTTAAAAAGCTAAGCCCTCTAATAGGAACTAATTTAGTACTTTAATTTTATACAAAGTTTAAATATTTAAGATGAAATAAAAAGAAAATATAAACAAATATAAACAAAGTATACCAAACCTTAACCTAAGCAGAAAACATTCTGTAAATTGTTAAAGGAAAAACTGAGAATTATCAATATGAATCAATTAATTTTTGGCATGCCCATTTATTCAACATGACTGGGTAACTATATCATAGATATGCACCATACAAGAATATCAAGTTAAAAAAAAAAAACAGAACACTGAGTATTTAAGAAGGTAGCGTGGCCTTAATTAAATCCTTAATTCAAAGGCACTTCAGTAGCTTTCAGTGCTTCAAAGTCATGATCATCATCACTGTACAGTACTGAAAAATTTATTTGTACCATGTACAAACAATAATTTCCAGCATTATGCAAGAAAACTTTTAGGCATTTTCTTTTTTCTTTCTATACAATTAAAAATAAAATGAACATTAGTACGGTTTTTACAAATATTTTGTTTATTTTAATGAAGCTGGTACAGACAATGTCCATTTAAAACCCATATCCCAGGCCAAAAAGTACAAATAAAATCAAAAAGAGCAGTGTTCTGTTGAATACACTTCTGCATGAATAACTTTATTAACTGCTAATGAAAATTAGAACTTTTCTGGGATCTTCTGACAAGACTTTTATCTTAAAATGCTTTCTCTTCAGTGAAGCCATCTTTGGAGTTAGTCATTTACTCTCATCATCTCTGTCTTCTCGACTCCAGCCTGATATTTCTCTTCTTTTGGTCCAGACCCTCAAATTTTAAAAGAAGCTTCAAGTTAAGGAAAGATCATTTTTCCACAGTTCAGTTCTCTGAAAAACTTCCATCTCCCACTGAAAGTCATAGTCCAGGAGTGAAGCAATCACATGCTAGAACTTCAGGGCCAATTGGAAAGTCATCATGAACACTTGTATTGGTCGATCTTATTTATCACAAGCCTGAAAATGCACAGTCCTGGAAAAGGTGGCCTCTCTGTGCACACATGTAATTTTTAAAAAGGAAAGGGCAATATGAAGGGGGCTGAGGTTTGATCACCAAAAATCAGCACAATGAAAACAAGTGATAATGAATAATGGGCACTAGAATTCAAATTACCAGATGTTTTAAAGAGATGGGGTGCCAGTTTTCAATTCCGTTTTGAACACCACATTACAAAAGAACTATTTTTAAAAATAAAAAAGGATTGAGGGTAAAGAAAAAAAATAAAAAGAATATCTAAATCGTTGAATGACCCCCTGTTTGTTCCTGATAAACTTCAATCACATCTTCTTCCTCCATTCCCAGCTGTAAGAGGATAAAAAAATATGTTAGAATATAAAAGCACTAATTTTTTCATTGGCTGCAATTATGTGGCCATTGTTTTAAAATGCAAAAAGATACAGAAGTGATCCATAGTTACCCTGCTCTAAGATTAAGAATCTGGGTTTCCTATTTTTTTTTAAGATTTTATTTATTTATTTATTCATGAGAGACACAGAGAGGCAGAGACACAGGCAGAGGGAAGAGAAGCAGGCTCCATGCAAGGAGACCAGTGCAGGACTCAATCCTGGGAATCCAGGATCACGCCCTGAGCCGAAGGCAAATGCCCAACCGCTGAGCCACCCAGGCGTCCCTGGGTTTCCTTTAAAGAACATAGCGGTAGGTCTTTCCTCCTGATTCTGGCTGTGAAGTCATTCATCTAACCCTGCTGAGCCAGTTCACCTCCCAGTCTATTCAGCATATAAAGTGTTTTTTTTTTTATTTATTTATTTTTTTAGAGCGCACCATGCATACATGAGCAGGGTAGGGGGTGGGAAGAGGGGGAGAGGGAGACAGAGAATTTTAAGCAGGCTCAGCATGGAGCCTGACATGGGGCTCAATCTCACAACCCTGAGATCATGACCTGAGCTGAAATCAAGAGTTGGACACTTAACAAACGAAGCCACCCAGGCACCCCTAAAGTGTGTTTTTTAAAAATACCTCAAAGGAGTTTTAAATCTAATGAAACATGTATTTCATAGTTTAAACAATAGTTTGATGGTATATCTTCCAGAAAACCATTTTACTTTTAGATGTAATTGCTTGATAGAATCAAGATACTTGATAGAATCTCTTTATTTCAAAAAACTTGATCTCACTTTAAAATATATGTGGTTTTGGGCAGCCCTGGTGGCTCAGCGGTTTAGCACCACCTTCAGCCCAGGGCGTGATCCTGGAGACCTGGGATCCAGTCCCACATGGGGCTCCCTGTATGGAGCCTGCTTCTCCCTCTGCCTGTCTCTCTGCCTGTCTCTCTGTGTCTCTCATGAATAAATAAAATCTTTAAAATATATATATATGTGTGGTTTTAGTTAGAAAAATACTGCCTAGGGATTCATTTTGAAGTGGTTTGCTTTGTCATCTATAATTCCTTCTGGCAGTTAACTACTATTTTGATAGTGACCACTCTGAATGTAGAAACATTATCTAGACATCTACTCTTACTTGATAACTCCAATTTTACAAGCTAGATTTGTCAGCCTAGCCCCTCTCAATCCTTAAAGAAAAAAAGGGGGTCCTTCAAAATGCCTTTTACAGAATGCTAAGCAAAGCAGAGGCAATTAATAGTGTGGTTGTTTTGGTGTTTTGTTTTTTTGATGTGTCCTATATGCACTGAAATATTCTAGAATTTTTTCTTAAAGACACTATTAACAATGGCTGCCTCTGAGAAATAGGAATGCAGAGATAATCAGAATATGTTTACTTTCCATTTCATATACTCTGGTAGTTTGCTTTTTATTATTTTCAACTATGAATATTCTTTATTTAAAAAAGAAAAGAGTACGTAAGGGGGCATGGTGTCCCACAGAAATCCAGGTATCACCCTCAGTGAGGGTAAAGGAACATCAATTTGTTGATTCTGGTGTGCAGTCAGGGTTCAGAAGCATTGTTAACAGGCAGACTGAAAACAAAAACTAGTATAGTTTCCACTAAATTACAGTGGATCACAAAAGCAAATGAAAAATAAAAGGAAGTCTAAAATCAGTAATCTCTAATGAGAAAAGTTATAGGTGATATTTTTGGTGAATTACAAAATGTGCAAAGAGTAAGAAATCTAAAAATAAAACAGACAGGGGTGCCTGGGTGGCTCAGTCGGTTGAGCGTCCGACTCTTGGTTTCAGTTCAGGTCATGATCTCAGAATTGTGAGATGGAGCCCCATGTTTGGGGTCCACACTCAGCTGGAATCTACTTGAGATTCTTAGATTCTTTTTCCCTCTCCTCCTGTCCCTCCTCCCCATGATCATGCTATCAAATCTTTTTTTTTTTTTAAGATTTTATTTATTTGACAGTGTGAGTGAGGGCATTCAGGTAGGCAGAACGGCAGGCAGAGGGAGAAGCAGACTCCCTGCTGAGCAGAGCCCAACAACATGGGGCTTAATCCCAAGACCTGGGATCCCTGGGTGGTGCAGTGGTTTGGCGCCTGCCTTTGGCCCAGTGCGCGATCCTGGAGACCCAGGATCGAGTCCCACATTGGGCTCCCGGTGCATGGAGCCTGCTTCTCCCTCTGCCTGTGTCTCTGCCTCTCCTCTCTCTCTCTCTCTCTCTCTCTCTCTCTCTCTCTCTCTCTGTGACTATCATAAATAAATAAATAAATAAAATTTAAAAAAAAATCCCAAGACCTTGGGATGATGACCTGAGCCAAAGGCAGATGCTTAACCCACTGAGACATCCAGGCACCCCTCTAATAAATACATCTTAAAAAAAAAAAACAACACATGGATTTAGGACTTTTTAAGTGATTACACTGCCTCTAGTGTTATGGATATCTTGATTGTGGTGTATATTTGTATATTAAAATAATTATTAAAGATGCTGTTAGAACTTTATTTAAAGATTTTATCCTTAAGTAACATCTACACCCAACGCGGGGCTCGAACTCACAACTCCAAGATCAAGAATCACATGTTCCACTGATTTAGACAGCCACATGCCCCAAAACTTAATTTTAGTTGCGTATATAGCCTGTAAAGATTGCAAGGAATAAAATGCAACATTACAAGAAACCTTTAAGTTGGGGAGGCACCACATATCCTCCAGTTATGGAAAATATGAAGCAGTCAGCTTCAAGAAGTAACTCTGTAGAGATGAATTAATGAGTAGAAGGACATTACTCCCTAAATACCTACTGTCTCTTCCTCTGCCCCATTATGCTTCTGAAAAGATAATCTATTAATGACATTGAGGAATGTGGCACTTAAATATAGTCAATATCTACTGTGTTGTAGAGATTTTACCAAATTATCACTTCTCAGCCTTTTGGCTAAAATCAAGTGGAGATTATATCAAATAAGGACAGGGAAAATACGGGGATCCCTGGGTGGCTCAGTGGTTTAGTGCCTGCCTTTGGCCCGGGGTGTGGTCCTGGAGCCCCAGGATCAAGCTCCACGTTAGGCTCCCGGGATGGAGCCTGCTTCTCCCTCTGCCTGTGTCTCTGTCTCTCTCTCTATGTCTATCATGAATAAATAAAATCTTTAAAAAAAAAAAAAGGACAGGGAAAATACAAGATGAGTTTGAAACATCTTATTGTGCCAAACATTAAGAAAGTACTCAAGGAGCACCGGGCTGGCTCAGTGGAACATGAGACTCCATCTCAGGGTTCAGAGTTCAAGCTCTATGTTGGGTGTAGAGATTACTTAAAAGAAAAAAAGTACTCAAGAAAGTAGGTGGATACTAAACCAGGGAAAAGTTTGATGACAAAGAGGATATTCATGTAGTTTCATAGTTTCAAAGTATGTTTCCACTAATTACAACAGGAAAAATAACAATTACACTGTAATAAAAAAAAAAAGTTAAATTATCAATAAGGGACTGACTTTGTATACTCCAGATATTACATTCTAAGACAGACACATCACCATTTATGTAGTATTCCAACCCCAAATGCAATAACCTGAATCTAATCATGAGGAAATAGACCAGACCAAATTGAGGGACTTTCTAGAAAATAACTGGTTTGTACCCTTTAACAATGTAAATGTTATGAAAGACAAAGAAAGGCTGAGGAACTGTTCTAAATTAAAGATGATTAAAGAGAAACCTAAATAAAAAATCTTAATACTGAACTGGATCATGTGATGGAGGAGAAAATTTGTTATAGGAGATGTAATTGGGACAAATGATAAAATTAGGTTGTAAAGTATTCTAACAGTGTTAAGTGTCCTGAATTTGATAGAGTACTATGGTTATGTAAAACAATCTACTTGATCTTAAGAAATACACACTATCAAGTAGTATCAAGTATCATTTACTAATGACAGTGGTGTCTACAACCTACTCCCAAGTGGTTCTGGTAATAAATGCACATATACACGGGCAGAAAGAAATAACTAAAGGTAGCAAAAATTTAAAAGCCAATCTAGGTAGAAGAGAGTAAAATTTTTAGTACCATTCTTGCAAGTTTCCTGTAAGATGGAAATTATTTCAAAATAAAAACTTGAAAAAAGAACGGAGACATATCAAAAAAGAACACAGACACCAACTTGAAGGGGCCACCACTGGCCAATATTTAAAGAATAATCACAATTTCAAAGTATCAACCCAGAAATTTACTTATTAATTTAAAAGGAAAATAACTTTTTACAATGAATAAATCTGCCAGTTGCCACCTTGACTAAAGTTGACCAAAGTTAATGTTACTCATAACAAAACAAATGAACATCCTGTACTTCCTGATGTGATGCACTTAGAAGTACATAGCTTCACTCTGTACTGCTACTACCAAAAATACAAAACTGAATCTAATCATGAGGCAACATCAGACAAACCCAAACTGAAGGACATTCTAAAACATGGCCTGAACTCTTTAAAAAATGTCAGTGTGATTTAAAACAAAGACTAACTGTTCCAGATCAAAGGAAGCCAAAGAAGGATAATAACTAGTTAGAAGACACTAATCCTAGATGAGATCCTAGGTCAAGTTTTTTTTTAAAAAGGCTATAAAGAGAGCAGCCCAGGTGGCTCAGCAGTTTGGTGCCACCTTTGGCCCGGGGTGTGATCCTGGAGACCCGGGATCGAATCCCACATCAGGCTCCCTGCATGGAGCCTGCTACTCCCCTGCTACTCCCTCTGGCTGTGTCTGCCTCTCTCTCTCTCTTTCTCTGTCTCTCGTGAATAAATAAAATCTTTAAAATAAATAAATAAAAAATAAAAAGGCTATAAAGGGACCTTACTGGGGATAAATAGAAAAGTCTATTTGACTGCATATTCAATAAGAGTACTGTAGCAAAAAAAAAAAAAAAAGAGTACTGTAGCAATGTCAAGTCTCCTATATTTGATAATTTAACTGTGGCTCTTAGGAGGTAACTAAAATATCTAAGGGTAAAAGGTCATATCTGTAAATTAACCTCAAATGATTTACCACTAATAATATGTGTATACAGAAAAAGTGATAAAGCAAATGTATCATAACATTAAAACCAGGTGAATCTAATGAAAAAGTTATATGGGAGAATATTATATACTAGGCTTATAACAACTCTAAGTTTGAAATGTTTCAAAATAAAAAATGAATAACAATACATCATCATTCCCACTATCAGAAATATCAAAAATGTTATCTTGTATTTGGAGGGGGAAATCTGTATAAATATAAAAGCACACACACATACATACTCTCTCCCACACTTTATTACTTTCAGATACCTCTCAGGGGAGGGGGGATATATAAACAAAGTGTCCATACAATGAAACAATTAAAGACACGGAAGCATTAAAAAACACAAATCAAGGTGACAGAGCCAAATATATTAATATATACTAAACTTCTATATTAAGTTCTCAAAATGGGTCAAACATCAAAATTGAACCATAAAAGGTCACCATCACCATGAAAGTGCACCAAAAATTCGCCAAATTTGAGGAATACTTGTTCCTCTTTAAAACAAAATGTGCCTTAAGACAATTGCAATACTCAATTCCTACTTTCCATCTCTCTAAGATTTTATTTTTAAGTAATCTCTATACCCAAAATGGGGCTCAAATACACAACCCCGAGATCAAGAGCTGTATGCTCTACCCACTAAGCCAGCCAGAAACCCCACCACCTCTCTTTTTATTGGCATTTTTTAAGGCAATATACAGAAAGTTCAACTCAAAAGACTTTTTCTTTCTGACAAATGATATACCACCTAAATCAGATAATGTTCAAGAAAAGGGTAGCTTAATACAAGGGAACCAAATCATTCAATGCAGGATTTAACATTTTTCTTCACTCAAAGAAGAAATTAGACTCACTTCTTTTGGAGTGTGATTATCAGCAATTCTCTGACCTTCAAAGAGAAACCTGAGTGAATTCATTGGAACTCCCTAAAAAAGTAAAAAAAGAATAAAAAAACAAAACATATATATATACACACACACACAAATCTTAAAACATATACTAGGAACTTTAATGCACAAAAAGCAAGTATGAAAGCTTCAATAGAATGCATTGAACATAAAGCTAGATATATCTATTCTATCATAATTACCATTTGTTGAGCACCACTTATTTGCTAGGCCCTCCCTATACCAAGTATTTCACATATATAATCATAATGTTCATCGCAACAACCCTGGAATGGTAGGTACTATCACCTTACCTTCATTTTACAGCTAAAGAATCTAAGGCATGGAGAGCGCATATAAGCTAGACAGCAATTTAAGGCCCAATATGTTCCTAAGCTTATGCTCTTAACCACTATTCTATCCGGATTCCTCTAAAATCTCTAAGCTAACATAAAAGATAAAATCAGAAATTGGATGAGCACTCTCACTAGTTTCCAACCATACAAGCAAAATTAGTTTTAAACAAAATTAGTTTTAAATCACAGAAATTTGGTAAAGCACAATAGCTAGCCAGGTAAGCTACAGTAAACCTGTGATGACATGGACTTTATCTTGTGTTGGGGTCAAAGAAGTTTCTATAGAAACCAATCTATAACATCAAAATGTAAAAATGATTCGATAAATATTTATATACTTTTCAATTTCTATCGGGTAAGTCTTACATGTTTCAGATAAATGAAATTTCCTATTCCTTGTAGATAAGTAAATAAAAAGATTATCAACCCTCTGTGAAGCACAAAAACTTTTTCTAAAGACTATAAAGTATACTCTGAAGCATAAATGAGAAAGTTGGAAATGATTCTAAATTGATTCTTTTTTTTTTTTTTTTTACCTCCCCAAACCTAGCACACCTTCATCTTGGATCAAAGTTTAGTTTTCACTTTAGCATTGTGATTTAACTCTTTACTTTGCATTGTTTTGCCTCAATAATCAACTCCATCATCTATAGATGGGGTGAAAAGACTAGGTGCTATGAGGATTAAGTGACAATGCCTCTCAGTGCAGAGTGCACTTCCCTGTAACATCTCCATTTTAGCTTCCAGCAATATTATTAAAATGTGAACTAGCTGAACCCCTATTAATCGAATATTACTGAGTTTAGCAACTAACATCAAAAACAGAGACAGAAATGTTTGTTTTACTTAACACCTAAGTGATCTCTTCTGGCAGAAATGATTTTTATTTTATGCTGGTTACAAATTTAAACTATAAAAAAGCAAACCTTCTAAAAATAAAACCTGTATTATCTAAGTTAATATCATGTAATATGATTCCATTATTAAAATCTTAGTTGTCTCCTATATATACTAATTTCAATTACATTTTCTATTTCATTAATAATGATTAACATTTATTGAGCATTTTTAAGCCTCATGTTAAGAGCTTTGTGTAGGTCATCTGCATGATGTAGGTAATGTTCCCACTCTACTAAGGGAGAAACAAGGCATATAACTTGTCTAAGACCCCACAGTCAGACAGTGGTAGAGACTTTCAATCTAAGTAGATTAAAGGAATTCGTTATTGCTCTAATAAATTGAGCTTACGAAGACCAGAATTTGAGAATCTATATAAACAAGCCTCCTTTATGATTTTTTTTTTTAAAAAGAAAATCCCTTGATGTTGAAAACAGAATGCAATTAGCAGTAATCTGTAGTACTATTTACAAAGATAATATTAGTACTTAAGTTTAACATATGGCTAACCAGGCATGATTAAAAACAAGGAAATTTCACAGTGATCACCAAAAATTGCCTTTACTGTTCTATATACTGGTGAGCCATTAAGATAGAAACATTCATATAGCTTTCTTTACAACTCTGAGTTGCTTTTCAAAATAATTCCACATACCTTATGAATTCAAATTTTGAAATGGGCCACAATGGGAAAAAGGCAATTAAACAAGGTATAAGGAGTTTTCTCCTTGATCTGCTAATGTGAAAATAATAAAAGATTTTTCTTTTGACAATTTTCCTTACAAGAAAAATTAACGACATATAAAGCATTGTATTTATACCATAACATACAAACCTGTCTTTGACAGTATGATTCTTTGAGTTTCTTGAGATGTGTTGTCATTTTCACTTTGAAGTGAATCTCACTGCTATCCTAAGGAGATAAAAGAAAAATAATTATCCCTTTGTGTAAACTATTTGCTCTGCTTGAAACAAATCATTTAATTACACATAAACTACAAATAGAAACATAAACCCTATCACTTATACTTCCACCAAAATATATTCTTTAAGATTTTATTTATTTATTCGTGAGAGACAGAGAGAGAAAGAGAGGCAGAGACACAGGCAGAGGGAGAAGCAGGCTCCATACCTGGAGCCCAATGTGGGACTCAATCCCCAGACTACAAGATCATGCCCTGGGCTGAAGGCAGGCGCTCAACCGCTGAGCCACCCAGGCATCCCCAAAATATTCTTTTTAACATTCCTAACAGAGTTTATTAAAACACTCTAATCAGGAACATCTGGATGGCTCAGTGGCTGAACATCTGCCTTTGGCTCGGGGCGTGGTCCTGGAGTCCGGGGATCGAATCCCACATCAGGCTCCCTGCATGGAGCCTACTTCACTCTCTGCCTCTCTCCCTATGTGTCTCATGAATAAATAAATAAAATCTTTAAACAAAAACAAAAACACTCTAATCATCCTCAAAGATACCTCATGTCCATTTCAAAAGAAACTTAATAAAACAATCTGTCTTGGATGTTAAAATTAGCAGTTTATTTATTTTTTTTATTTTAAGATTTTATTTATTCAGAGAGACAGAGAGGGGCAGAGACACAGGCAGAGAGATAAGCAGGCTCCATACAGGAAGCCTGATGTGGGACTCGATCCCAGGTCTCTAGGATCACACCCCAGGTTGCAGGCCGCGCTAAACCGCTGCGCCACTGGGGCTGCCCCAGCATTCAACTCCCCTCACACAACTAAAGTGTTGTTAAAGGTGGCCAAACCTACAAGAGACATATATATCATAAAATAACAGACCAGAAACTCATTTTTGTCAGAAAGTCACCCTAAAGAGTCCTGTTTCTCTCATATGAGTAAAATGAATAAGAACCTGAGTGAGTCAAATTGATTTATAGATCCACAGATTCTTTTCTTCTTCCTAGACTGTCAAACTATCAAGCAACCATCAGAAAACAAAACTGGTAAAATTTCAAAGCCAATCCTTATAATTACATATCATATTCACAAATGCATTTTAGTGGAGGTTGCACATTTATAATTCATTTTTTTTCTTTTTGCATGTTTATAATTCTTGTTTGTGACTATAAAGAAATACAAATTCTCGGGACGCCTGGGTGGGCTCAGTGGTTGAGCGCCTGCCTTCAGCCCAGGGCATGATCCTGGAGTCTGGCATCAGGTTCTCTGCATGGAGCCTGATACTCCTTCTTCTAATGTCTCTGCTTCTCTCTGTGTGTCTCAAATTAATATAATTAATTAATTAATTAATTAATTAGATTCTTTAAAAAAAAATATCTTCCTATGGATAATTTCACACAAATAGATGAAATTTCTATAGCATACTTCATGCCATACACTAAAATTGTTTCCAGATGCATTAAAGGGCTAGCATTAAAAAAAAAAAAAAAAAATTTTTTTTTTTTTTTACCATTTTCTCTTTTGAGACTTTTTTCCCTAACCTTGACACCGAGAAATCTGTATTCTAAATCAAGACTTTGGCCTAGAAGCCACAGAAAAAGGACACTGATAATTGATAACTCGTCACTCCACAGTTAAGGGATACTAGAGAAAATATTCATAACAGATATTGACAAGAAAAATCAAGAGAACAATTCCTACAAATCAGTATTCTTAAAGAGGTAATTCATGGCATAGGACATATATATCAATGGCATAGAACTGACAGCCAAAAAAAATAAAACCACATATATCTACAGTCAGTTGACTTTTTACAAGGATGGCAATCAACTCAATGAGAAAAGGACAAACTTTCAACCAAAAGTCTGGGACAAATACAAAAGAAAAGTTAGAATCTATCTCAAACCCACACAAAAAGTACTCAAAATCATCAAAACTTTAGTGTAAGAACTTAAAACCCTAAAAAATTTTAGAAAAATCTGTAAGTAGAAATATTTCTGACCCTGGATTAGGCAACAGCTTTGTTGTTGTTTTTTTTTAAGATTTTATTTATTCATGAGAGACACAGAGAGAGAAAGACAGAGACATAGGCAGAGGGAGAAGGAGGCTCATCGGGCAGGGAGCCCGATGTGGGACTCGACCCAGGACTCCAGGATCATGCCCTGGGCCGAAGGCAGACACTTAACCAGTGAGCCAACCAAGTGTTCCAAGGCAACAGTTTCTTACATATGACTCCAAAGCCACAGCAAGAAAAGAATAATTCATCAAAATCAGAAACTGTGCTGCAAAGGATACAATACCCAAGAAAGCAAAAAGACAACACAAAGATGGGAGAAAATATTTGCAAACCATCTATAAGGGTCTAATATCCAGAATAAAGAATTCTTATAACTCAAAAATAAAAAAAACTAAACCTTCACACACTGCTGCTGGGAATGTAAAATTTTAAGATTTATTTATTTTTTTAAATTTATTCATGATAGACAGAGAGAGAGAGAGAGAGAGAGAGAGAGAGAGAGGCAGAGACATAGGCAGAGGGAGAAGCAGACTTCCTGGATCCCGGGACTCCAGGATCGCGCCCTGGGCCAAAGGCAAGTGCTAAACCGCTGAGACACCCAGGGATTCCCTGGGAATGTAAAATTTTAAAGCCACTACTGAAGACAGTTTGGCAGTTCCTCAAAAAGTTAAAGTCCACTGTATTAGACCCAATAATTCCACACCTAGATATATATCCAAGAGAATCAAACACATAAATCCACACAAAAACTTATACATGAATGTTCAGAGCAATGTTACTCATAACTAAAATGAGGAAACAACCCAAAGGTTCACTAACTGACAAATGGATAACAAACTGTGGTATATCCATACAATGAAATATTATTCAGCCATAAAAAGGAATAAAATACTGGTTCATGCTGCAACTTAGAGAAAAATTGAAAATATACTAAATGAAAGAAGCCAGACACAAAAGGCCATATATCATACGATCCTATTTATATGAAATGTCCAGAATAGGCAAATCCACAAACAAAAAATAGATTAGTGGTTGCTAGGGGTTGGTGGGGGAGAGGAGAATAGGAAGTACTGCTAAGGAGTACAGCATGTCTTTCTGGGATGACGAAAATGTTCTGGAACTAAATAGTGGTAATGGTTGCACAGCATTACAAAAGTCACTGAATTATACACTTTATTTTTTTTAAATTTGTATTTATTTATGATAGTCACACAGAGAGAGAGAAAGGCAGAGACACAGGCAGAGGGAGAAGCAGGCTCCATGCACCAGGAGCCTGACGTGGGATTCGATCCCGGGTCTCCAGGATCGCGCCCTGGGCCAAAGGCAGGCGCCAAACCGATTGATATAATCCCGAATTATACACTTTAAATAGTGATTTTTGGGGTCCCTGGCTGGCTCAGCCAGTAGAGCACGCAACACTTAATCTTGAGGTTGAAGGTTTGAGTCCCATATTGGGTATAGAAATTACTTTAAAAAATAAATGAACGTTGGGGACACCTGAGTGGCTCAATTGGGTGGCCAACTTTTGATTTCAGCTCAAGTCATGGTCTCAGGGTCCTGGGATGAGTCCTGTGTTGGGCTCCCTGCTCAGCAGGGGGTCTACTTGTCTCCTCCTCCCTCTGCCCCTCCACCTGCTCCCACACATGGACACTCTCTCAAATAAATAAATAAATCATTTTAAAAAATAAAAAATAAAAATAAATAAACTCGAGGCACCTGGATGGCTCAGTCAGTTAAGTGCCCAACTCTTGGTTTTAGCTCAGGTCATGATCTTGGAGTATTGGGACCGAGCCCCAATCAGGCTCAATACAGACTCTATTTGTCTCTCTCCCTCTACTCCTTCCCTGCCCACCCCAGGATCTCTCTCTCTTTTTCTCTCTCAAATAAATAAGTAATAAAATATTTTAAAATAATAAATGAATTATTTAATAAATAAAATGGTGATTTTTATAGTATGTGAAATACTAAAATTTTTCAAAATAAGATAATCATAAACAGAAAAAGGATATGTGCATACAAAAATCTAAATGTAGTAGCCTACTACATCACAATGCCTACTTCACTTACCTCACTTCATCTCATCACATATGCATTTTATCATCTCACATCATCAAGAGGGTGAGTACAGTAAGATATTTTGAGAGAGAGATCACATTCACATAACTTCTATTACAATAGTTATAATTGTTCTATTTTATTATTAGCTATTATTGCTAACCTCTTACAGAGCCTAATGTACAAATTAAACTTTACAGAGGTATATATGTACAGGAAAAAACACAGTAAATACAGGGTTCAGTACTATCCATGGTTGCAAGTATCCAGTGGGTTCTTGGAATATATCCCCACAGATAATGGGGGATTACTGTATGAAGATTCATTTCTCCAACAATTTTCAACTAATCTTAATTATCAGTTAACATCTCAAAAAAGGTCAATAAAGATACAGTACAAGGAAAAAGAAATGCCAGGAAAGAGAAAGGGGTCAGGAAAAGGGCTGAGAGGCCCTTTAAGGTTGGCCTTAGCTTTATCACTCAATAGCATTTACTATATTTGCACTGAAGATGCTAACCGAGAGAAATGTTTTTATATTTGGAGAAATTAAGATAATCTAAATATGTCTAGCAGATCAATAATACACTATCAGTTTTTTCTAACTTCAACAACAGGTGCATATATAGTAAGAGAAAATGCCATTTTTATTCTAAAGATTTTAATTATTTGAGAAAGAGCATGTGCGTGCAGGAGTGGGAGGCAGAGGAAGAGGAACAAGCAGACTCCCCACTGAAGGAAGTCCGACGCTGGCTGGATCCCAGGATCCCAAGATCATGACCCAAGCTGAAGTCAGACACTTAAGTGACTGAGCCACCCAGATGCCCCCAAAATGCCATTTTTTAAAAAAGATTTTATTTATTTATTCATGAGACACAGAGAGAGAGGCAGAGACACAAACAGAGGGAGAAGGAGGCTCCACGCAGGGAGCCCGATGTGGGACTCGATCTGGGGTCTCCAGGGTCACTCCTGGGCCGAAGGCAGCGCTAAACCCCTGAGCCACCAGGGCCCGTCCCCAAAATGCCATTAAATAATTTGCCTTTTAAATAATTTTTCCTGTGTCAGAAATTACACTTTAGAGAGTGAAACAAGAAAAATAATGAAACTCACCTGTCCAATGACTTTGAGTTTAATGTATTCTCCTTCCTTCTTATCCCCCAAGTCCTCAGTTGAAGGTTTTGCCTCCTGAAAAAAAAGTACATTTAAAGATAAAAGTTCCTATATGCTATTTTAATTACTTTTTTAATGAGTACCCACCACTCTCAGTACAAAATCTGCACTTGAGAATATAAAGAACGTTTTCTCTGCTACATCTATTAAGAAAAAAAAATCCTAAGTCAATTACTGTTTCAAACACCAACGCGCTAGATATCAAGAAGAAGAGAGAGAGAGAGAGAGAGAGAGAGAGAGAGAGAAAGATCGATCTCTTTTATTGTAATATCCCTACAGTAATGGTTCTTAAACCTCCCCACACATAGGAATCACCAGAAGGACTTAACTGCCAGCTAGGCCCCCACTCCCAGCTTTTTACCCCACAGGTCTGGGCTAGGGCTGTAATTTGCATTTCTAACAAGTTACCAATTGTTGCTAATGCTGCTGGGCAGAGGAACAACCTAGAAACCATTACCCTCAGGTCAACTCCTATTAGTTTGAAGAAGCTCATTCTCCATAAATCCTTAAACATTCTGAATTCCAGATTCTCTTCTCATGGCCTATCAGGAGAAGTTAACTCCAACTGCAAAACTGTACCAAGAAACAAACTGGGATGCCTGGGTGCCTCAAGCGGTTAAACTGCGGCCTTCAGCTCAGGGCATGATCCTGGAGCCCCCGGTCAAATCCCACATCGGGCTCCCGGCAGGGAGCCTGCTTCTCCCTCTGCCTATGTCTCTCTGTGTCTCTCATGAATAAATAAATAATATCCTTTAAAAAAACATATATTAACTATATTAGCATAAGCAAAATCTATTTGGGAAGGAAAATTAAAGAGCATATTGGCCTAATGTGCTCTAGAGTCAAAACAAATCAGTTTTACATCATCTACTTATTTTATCTGAAGCAGTCTATTCAATTTTAAAAGATTAGGCTTGGGAGACGCCTGGATGGCTCAGTAGTTGAGCTCTGCTTTCGGTTTAGGGCATGATCCTGGAGTTCAGGGATGAGTCCCACAGTGGGCTCTCGGGGGAAGCCCGCTTCGCCCTCTGCCTGTGTCTCTGCCGCTCGCTCTCTGTGCCTCTCATGAATGAATGAATGAATGAATGAATGAACAAATAAAGATTAGCCTTGGCTGAAAAAACTTAGGGGAATAAGTGTAATAAGTAAAAAGTACAGAGTAGGCAGGAAAAGGAAAGAGGAGACAAAATTCAAAGAGAGAGAAGAGGGCTATAAAATAATTTCAAATGAAGAGATATTGAAATGAAAATGAATAGAATAAGTAGTTAATTCCATTGTAGCTAAGAAAAGCAAGCTGTTTTACTAAAGGAGGTAACGTGGATAATTTCTCTCAGTAATGTGTCAAAAGTAGTAGCTTTCCTGTGTACCTTACCTTAGTTTGACCACAAAATTAGCCACTTATTTAAATATATACTCTTTTGTTCAAACACATAATTTAAGAATATAACCAACTATATTGTATTTTACAAGTAAAATAACAGAGCCATATTACCTGTGTAACTCATGCCAGTAACTTAAAACTAAAATTCTTCAACATTCAAAATTTAACAGAACATATAAACTACAAGGAGCTTTTAACTTTAAGATACAGGATAGAGTCCACGGAAATGCTTAGACAACAGAACTGACTTCGTTAGTGTAAATCCTTGCCTGTTTTTCATTCTGCAGTACCTTCAACATTTGCTGACTACTGCATATTAGGGTAGCAGACAAAATGAACCTTTAGTGAGACAGTATTTCACCTGAAAACTAGAAGAATGTCTTCAAACAGTCTCACCACCACATTTCTATGAATTTATATTCATAGTAAACAGTTGCTTCTTCCTTTAAGTATGTAGAGAAGGTAAGGGCAGCTTATTCCATGCAGTGAAGACCAATAAAGAGCAATGAAACTGAGTTCTCTTTAAAACTGAGAGGAAAAGGGGTGTTAGGAAGCTATTGTTTGAATTAAAACAAAGGAGGAAAACCCTCACCCAGCAGCAATTCATCAGCACAATGGGAGTGATTTTGCTCCAGTTTCTAAGATAGCTATAGAGGCTACTCAAGGACAAAAGAGTTCCTTCCCCTCCTCTGATCCCTCGTCCACACTGCTTTTCTAAAGCACAGTTTCTCTAATTGCACAACAACCTCTAGCAAAAAGCATTAATGGCTCCCAGTACTTTAAGGCCTAGAAGCAAACCCCACAGCACCCAATTCAGTTCCTCCATTACCAAAGTCAAGTCTCATTTTTCCCTCACCACTTTCTTTACAAACCTGAGGATTCAGTTAAACTGGACTATTTGCTGTTCCCTCCAATAAGTCTACTAGCATTCTTCCACCTTCAGCCCTCTGTGGTCTGTTTCCTTTACCTATCTAGACTTAGACTATATGTCCTCCCTGAACCTCTCCTGAAATCACCTCACAGAAACCCATCCCACACATCATTTGAAGACCAGTATTTAAAAAATACTCTTCCATGGGACACCCGGTTGTGCATCTGCCTTTGGGTCAGGTTGTGATCCCGCAGTCCGCGGATCAAGTCCCACATCGGGCTCCCTGCATGGATGCCTGTTTCTCCCTCTGCTGTGTCTCTGCCCCTCCCTCCCTCCCTCCCTCTCTCTCTCTCTCTCTCTCTCTCTCTCTCTCCCTCCCTCTCTCTCTCTCTCTCTCTGTCTCTCATGAATAAATAAAATCTTAAAAAAAAAAAAACTCTTCCAGGAACCAAAGTACCCCCCAACCTTCCAAATGGGACTAATATTTTCCTTTACTGTTCATATTTGCAATTTATTCATATCTTTCATGGCATTTATTCTCAATTCTAAAATATTCCCTCTTCAACCATCTTCTCTAGTTGTCCTCATCTTTTTCTTCAAACTTCTTACAAGAGAACTTAGCATTAACTGTCTCCACTTTCACCCTTAACCCACTATAATCTGGTTTATACCTTACCATTCTACTTGACACTGCTCTCACCAAGGTTACCTGTTCGACTCCTTATTGCTAAATCCATCAGACTTCAAGTCTCATTTTTAATTCTAACGCAATAGACACTGATGACTTCTTCCTTGGAAACTCTCTACCTTTGGCCTCCAAGATTCCATTCTCTCATTTGACTATTTCCTTAAATGCTGGGGTCCTCTGGATTCCATGTCCTCAGTCCTCTGCCTTGTTTTCTTAGATGACCCATGATTCCAACTACTTTTAGGTACTAATGACTCACAGTCATCCTCTCCAACTGCACAATTTTTCTGAGTTTTACACTCATTTATCCAAGTACTTGACCATCTCAACTCTCGATGTCCCATTGATACCTGAATATAAGTATCTAAAATTGAATGCATTATCTCTAACTCCTCTGTTAGTTTTAACTCCCCTTCTGAAAATCACAATAAAAAACAAAAAACAATTCCTCTTGGATTCCCAATTGCAATAAATGGTTACTGTACAGTCAAATGCCCAAAACAGAATCTAAGTGTCATCTTTGGCTAGTCTTCCTCTCTTCAATCTCAAGCTGGATCATTCAACATTCTGACAATGTTATCTCTTGATGGCTCTCAAGTTTATTCTTCTCCATTCCACTGCCTTATGTCAGATACTCATTGTTGCTCATTATCACTGCAACAGATTCCCCCAATCTTCCTCCCTTCAATTCTCCAAACTAACACCAGAACCATCTCTCTAAAATGCAATCTGATTTTCCCAGAATCTTCAAGACAGAATGTTAAGTTCAGCTTCCTTAGCATAACACTGATCCTTCATGTACTGGTCCCCACCTACCAATTTAGTCTTACTCTCCTACCTCTCATGCTAATAATATCCTTTGCTCTAGCCATATTGAACTATCTACAATTCCTTACACATGACACCCTCTACCTTATCTCCACCATCTCCGTACACGTTAATCACCTCTGCTTTCTTAACCTACCTCCCTTTCAATATCACTCAGGCATCACTTCCTACAAAATGATTTCTCCAATCACTTTCTTCAACATTCCAATAATGCTTACTTTTCTCTTTAATAACCACACATTTGCGTATCTGTATCTTCTACCAGACTGAGATCCTCACCACTATACTTTTTACTCTTCGCTATATTTCTGATCAAGCACAATGTTAGGTACTTTGAAAATACTCAATATGTTTGTTAAATAAATTAATGTTTTCTGTGATAGTTTTGTCTTGACTTGGGAGAGGACCCAAGTTTTTTCATCTTTATAATCTCTATAATGCCAGGCAAATACTAGGCAATAATTTAACGCTTGCTGAATTAACATTATTTTCTGTATCATACCACAAAATCTTATTAATGCTTCATACTTCTACTATATACAATAGTCAGTCCAAACAAAAATCCTTTCGGGTTTTTATATTCACAGTTGGAAATAAAAGATAATTCACTTCAACTGCATAAGAACATGTGAACAACTAGGATATGGAATTTCCAAAAAAAATCATATCCTAGTCATACATTTTGGTGATCTCTTCTCAACTCTGAAGCACCAGGGCAATGTCATGTGTACCATTTGTTTAATAGCTTCATGCTTGCCTAATACAATCATCCAATTTTCCATGTACTATCTTTTTTTCTTTTGACTAGTCTGAAAAATGAGAAGATCTTGAACAAAAAAGGCCAAAGATCGTCTCCAGTGTTCTCAGTGTCTTTTGTATGTCTTCTTTCCTCCTCTCCCCTGAAAAAAGCAACCAATACAGAATGGTATGGCACACTACTTACAAAACAGTGAAAGCATTCATTCAGCACTGGGTCTGGGACACTAGGTCATCAGAGAAAACTGAATCCCAGAGAGGGCTGGTTGATTTGATTGGAAAGGAAGAAGCTGGTAATGGAAAGAAAAGTAACTATATGTACAAGATCAAAGAGAGGAACCAAAAACCTCTAAATTTTCAGGTCTGTCAGCCAGGGCCTCAATCATGGTAACTGGAATGGTAAAGGAATTTATCAGGCACCAGGCACTATCAACTCTTCTTTCCAAGACATAGAGGGAACAGCTTGGAAATAGAAGATGGCCGAATTTGGAAAGAGAACTAGACTGGAAAGAACAGAAAACCCAACAAATGTACAAAATTCATGAGAAGAATTTTACTGTGCCATTTCAAAGTCAAAAGAACAAGAACTTTGCTTAGAAGTATTGGCATTTGGGGCAGCCCGGGTGACTCAGTGGTTTAGCGCCACCTTCAGGCCAGGGCATGATTCATCCTGGAGACCGGGATCCAGTCCCACATCAGGCTCCCCGCATAGGGCCTGCTTCTTCCTCTGCTTCTCCCTCTGCCTGTGTCTCTGCCTCTCTCACTCTCTCTGTCTCTCTCATGAATAAATAAATAAAATCTAAAAAAAAAAAAGTATTGGCAATAAAAAAAAAAGGCGGCAGCAGCAGCATTGGCAACCAGTATGTTGACTACTTAATCACATGAAGGGAACATCACACTTAACTACCTCCAATCTGTCAATGACCCTTCAGCTATACAAGAATTGTTCATTCTTGCAGGGCTGGGGGGGGTATCCTAGGGAAACCCCAGAACAAAGATTCTCATTTGATGACATTAACAGATCTGTTCATTATGTAAGGTATAATAATAATACTGTTTAAAGAAAAAGTCTTTCTATTTAGAGATGGAGATTTACAGATGAAACTGAAAGATTTACAGATTAGATTATATAATGACTGGGACTGCCTTCAAAATATGAGGGAGAGGGACGCCTGGGTGGCTCAGCGGTTGAGAAGCCTGCCTTCAGCCCAGGGAGTGGTCCTGGAATCCCGGGATCGAGTCCCGCATTGGGCTCCCTGCATGGATCCTGCTTCTCCCTCTGCCTGTATCTCTGCCTCTCTCTCTCTCTCTGTGTCTCTCATGAATAAAAAAAATATATAAGATTTTATATATATATATATATATATATACACACACATAAATAGATTCCTAATGAAGAAAGTTCAATATGGGTAATTAAGTTGGGTAATTATAATACTTAACATCTGTTACTAAAATATTCAAAACCCAAATTACAATAACATTACAATTACAATTATAAAAACACAAAATACACACACTTTCAGCTTGATGCTGTGTACATTTAAACTTAAGACACAGTACTAGAGAATTGGAATGGAACCAACCAGACTTAATTTCAAGGCTTAAGTCAAGCTGTCCAGACTCCAGATCTTTTGCAAATTTATATCCAACCCTAGAATTGTGGTTAAACACTAGATATGAAATTTCTCAGGAACTAAAAATTATAATTGAAAATCGCACTGGTTGTGTAAACTACTCTTTGAGCCTAGACTATGGACCTACGCAAAGCCAAGAACAAATGGCTTGACTGTATACAAAAGTCTCAGCAAACAGATTTAGAGGTATGGCAGACATTGTTAATTACCTACCCAACATCCTTTTTCCCCCTTTTCCTTATACAGTGGAGCCTAGATTTGCCCAGCTACTCTTATGGCCACATGACATACTGTCCGCCAATGAGATAAAAGGTGATAGACTTTTTGTTGGCACCTACTTTTTCCCTTTACTCCATCCCTTTCTCCAGCCTGGAACAAAGACACAAAGTAACCTCTTTGTGCCCACAGGAGACAGGCATGAGAGTGAAGACATCTGTTATGGATGGGGGGAGAAAGGGGTATGAAGGCATTGTGGAGCTTAGTAGCCCTGAACTACTTATGTCTAGACTTCTTGTTTCATGAGAAAAACTGCGACTTATTTAACATACTATACATCAGGTTTTCTGTTATTCAACCCAAAGGAAATCCAAACAGACATAGAAGGTGCTGTAAATAGGTATCATTTGCCTTATATTAAAAACAGACCCTAGAAAACTACCTCAATATACATCAAAAACAGGGATCCCTGGGTGGCGCAGCGGTTTGGCGCCTGCCTTTGGCCCAGGGCGCGATCCTGGAGACCCGGGATCGAATCCCACATCGGGCTCCCGGTGCATGGAGCCTGCTTCTCCCTCTGCCTGTGTCTCTGCCTCTCTCTCTCTCTCTGTGACTATCATAAATAAATAAAAATTAAAAAAAATATATACATCAAAAACAGAATGGATAAATTGTGGCACAATCACACAATGGAATACAATTTAGCAATGTAATTTAACAACGTACAACTACACACAATATAGACAAATCTCCAAACAAGGCTGAGGAGAATAAGTCACACACAGAAGTATACACCATATGACTCTATTTACTTAACACTGTAATGGCAAACTAATCTAATTAGTAGTCAGGGCAGTAATTCTTTTTTTTTAATAGTTTATTTTATTTATTTTAAGGATTTTATTTATTTATTCATGAGAGACACACACACATAAGCAGAGGGAGACGCAGGCTCCATACAGGGAGCCCAATGTGGGACTCCATCCTGGTCACATCCTGAGCTGAAGGCAAGCACTCAACCACTGAGCCACCCAGGTGTCCCAGGGCATTAATTCTTAATCTGTCTACTGGCTGCACGGATGTGATATCACTTTGTGAAAATTCAGCAAACTGTACATTTATCTGCACTTTTTTTTTAAGATTTTATTTATTTATTCATCAGAGACATAGACATAGGCAGAGGGAGAAGCAGGCTCCCCACAGGGAGCCTGATGCGGAACTCGATCCCAGGACCCAAGGATCACAACCCGAGCCAAAGGCAGACTCTCAACCACTGAGCCATCCAGGCATCCCATTATGTGCACTTTTTGGTTTTTTGTTGTTGTTGTTGTTGTTTTAATTTTTTTTTTTTATTTATGATAGTCACAGAGAGAGAGAGAGAGAGAGGGGCAGAGACACAGGCAGAGGGAGAAGCGGGCTCCATGCACCGGGAGCCCAATGTGGGATTCGATCCCGGGTCTCCAGGATCGCGCCCTGGGCCAAAGGCAGGCGCCAAACCGCTGCGCCACCCAGGGATCCCTATGTGCACTTTTTGATACATACATTAATCTTTGGTGAAACCGTGAAAAATCAGTGGGCCTAGATATTGAGGACAGAGGCCAGCAAACAGAACTCCACTTTTGCTTCATATTCTCATTAGCTCAGTAAAAGGTAATCAAATGCAAAAATAATGGTCAAAAGAAAAGTGTAATAAATACAATACATCTTTAAATAAACTGAAGTTATGTGGCAGGAATATTCACAATTTAAACTGTAAAAGTAGGGCAGCCCGGTGGCTCAGCGGTTTAGCGCCGCCTTCAGCCCAGGGCCTGATCCTGGAGACCATGAATCGAGTCCCACGTCAGGCTCCCTGCATGGAACCTGCTTCTCCCTCTGCCTGTCTCTGCTTCTCTCTCTCTCTCTTTCTCTCTGTATGAGTCTCTCATGAATAAATAAAACCTTTTTTAAAATAAATAAATAAGTAAATAAATAAATAAATAAATAAAATAAAATAAATAAAATAAATAAAATAAATAAAATAAAATAAAATAAAATAAAATAAAATAAAATAAAATAAAATAAAATAAAATAAAACTGTAAAAGAAAGGGGGCACCTAACTGGCTGAGTTAGAAAAGCAGGCAACCCTTGATCTCCATGTCATGAGTTCAAAGCCCATACTGGGTATAGAGATTACTTAAAACAATTTTTTTTAAATTTAACTATAAAAGGTGCTCAATAATACATGTGTGAACACACCACATGACTTTTACAGAAGCAGAGTATTAGAAAATTACCTCCCCAAAATCACTTTTTTTTTCCCCAAAATCACTTTACAGAAAATTCTTAAATGGGATAGGATACTAAACCTATCTTAGAGAAAATTATCCATAACAATCTCAATGTCCTGGAAGTAAATGATTTGATCTTAAAGTTACCAGGTCTACTGATAATAGAAATAAATATCAAGAAGGAATGTAAAAACATCATAAAAGGAAAACTATTCTGACAACCAATCCTTCCTCAATAACAGAACATCATGGAGGCTGAAAGAGGAGGAGAAGATACCAGCTGCTTCAAGTTTTTGAGGCAGCCTTCCAATTTAGGGCCTCTAAGGGTGCCTAGTACATACTGACATTCAATAAATACATGTTAAATGAATGAATCTGAACACTCATTCCTTCAAAAACTTACTAAGTATCCAGTTACTGTGCTAGGCACTTCAGGAAGAACGGATAAATAAAGCCTGATTCCTGACCCTCAAAAGCACTCTAATAGAAAAAGACACTTAAGGGCAGCCCTGGTCACGCAGCAGTTTGGCACCGCCTGCAGCCTGGGGTGTGATCCTGGAGACCCGGGATCGAGTCCCACATCGGGCTCCCTGCATGGAGCCTGCTTCTCCCTCTGCCTGTGTTTCTGCCTCTCTCTGTGTCTGTGAATAAATAAATAAAATCTTAAAAAAAAAAGAAAAAGACACTTAAGTAAATAATTATTGTAACATTATGTATAAAAGCTACAGTAGAAACAGTCTCAGCTTTGCTGGCTGTATCTAGTCAATGAGGTTTATCCCAGGCTCTACTGTTGCTAATATAAAAGAGACATTCTAACTGCTAAGGGGGCTAACAGGTATGAAGACATATTTGTCTTTATAGTTTGAATCTGAACTACTCAGCTAAACTTCATGAATACTCCAACCTTAACAATCATACTCAGTTTTCAAAATACTATTAAATATTGTTTAGATGACATTTTATTTGCAATGTTTTATTATAACCTATATGTTTGCAACATCCACTAGCAGCACCTTATATATCTATCAGAGAGAAGAGACACTGTATCAATCCTCTCCCAGCATTCCTATGGAATGCTCACTGTATCACTAACTACATGCTCAAGTCATAGCTACAGTTTACCAATCTTACTATGTGATATAAATAGTAGTATACATAATTATAAATTCTAATAATTCATCATTTTCTCCTGCTATCTCAAGCTAACGGTAAGATCAGTAAACATCAGCAACAAGGAAGATATAAAGAATATTGCAAGGAATAATGCTATCCTGACAGAAGAAATACCATTAATGTGGTAAAAATAACCATAAATTCTTTGTTACTCTTCCTATTGAGATGAAGCCTAAATGCCTTTCCATTGTTGACTAGTTAATAATACTATATTGCATATTTGAAAATTGCTAAGAGATTACATCTTAAGTTCTCGTTACAAGAAAAAAAATTGTGTGGTGATAGATGTTAACTAGATATACTGTGGTGATCATTTCACAATATATACACAAATATCAAATCATTATGCTGTATACCTGGAGCAAGACGGTGGTGACCTGTCTGGGTGTCCTTTCCACTGGGTGTTCTTCCCTGACTTTGAACTTCGCAGGATTCTTATTCATACTTGAACCTTTCTCGTCACCCCCTCCTCAAAGCATCTCTTGTGTCATTCGAAAAGAGCTCTTCAGACCTTAGACCAAAAATCACCCCTTTCAGGGGGTGGCTGTGGGTGCCAAGAGTAAAAGGGACCCGCTGGTCAATGCTGCTGGTCAATTATATTCCCAAAATAAATAAATAAATGCCTCTCCCTTGAATCTGGGCCGGCCTTAGTGATCTGCCTAACCAACAGAATGCAGAGGTGACCTCCACGGCTATGTCCTAGGAAGCCTGAGGTTTCCACCCAGGGTTCTCTGGAAACATTCACACTCTTGTTAGCTGAGCTGCCACAGATCTATATTCTGGAGTCCCTATGCTGAACAAAACACATGATGAAATCACTCAGAGAGGCTCTGGGACTTTATGAAGAGCCCATCCATTTCAGCCCCCTACCATATAATCCCAGCTGAGGCCCCACACAACAAGGAGCAGTGGTAGGTCTAACCCACAGAACCCTGCCCAAATTGCAGATATAGGAGCAAAATATAAAAGCGTTGATTTAAGTCACTAAGTTTTGAAGTAGTTTGTAAGGTACCAACAGATAACCAGAATTACACAATGCTTCCAAATCCTTGACTGAAAGAACATAAAAGAAAATCATTCAGACTCTGAGGTGGGGGTGGGGAGAGTGAACCTGCTCACAACAGATTCAGTTAGAATTTCAAGTAAATCAGTCACCCAATTATTACAAATTAACAGACCCGAATTAAAGAGATTAAGTTCATGCTGCCTTTAATGATTTGGGCATGGGAGAGAAGCTTGGGGGACCACTATAAACCTGAATATAGGGAAGAAAGGGAAAATATTGGAACAAATTACCCATACCCATTCTGATAGCTTCTGGTTCTATGTAAGTGCTCAGATTTGCTGCAAGGTGAGATCAGGTTAAAGGAGAGCACCCAATGAGATCTACTACTGGTTAAAGGCTAGTCTTTATTCTTTCTGAGGGATCATGTACCTCTGATGAAAGCTATGGGTCCTTTCTCTCTTTAAAAAAACAAACAAACAAAAAAATGCATGTACAAATACTCACAAAACACTCCATATAGTTTCAATGGATTTTCAGCCCTTAGGGTCCATGAACTTTGGGTTTAGAACCTGTTTTAGAGGGTAGCCTGGGGGGCTCAGCGGTTTAGTGCCACCTTCAGTCCAGGGCGTGATTCTGGAGTCCCACATCAGGCTCCCTGCATGGAGCCTGCATCTCCCCCTGCCTGTGTCTCTGCCTCTGTGTGTGTGTGTGTGTGTGTGTGTGTGTGTGTGTTTGTGAGTGTGTCTCTCATGAATAAATAAATAAAATCTTTAAAAAAAAAAAGAACCTTTTTTAGAGGATTATTCAGTAATGGTTCACAAATCCACTAGATAATGCTGGCATTGTCAGAATTATAACGAAGTATTTCAAATTCACAAAACAATATTTTCACTAATCAATGGAGAATCCAGCAACTCAAGTCTTGATTTTAATGTCCACCTATTTTTAAACCTAAAATTCAACTGCAATATCTTAGCACCAAACTTCTGAGAGGTGCCTCAGAAAACGCATCCTTCTAAAAGAACTTGGCTTAAGTTAATACTGTCTTTTAGGGACAGTGGTTGAGTCTCATGCTGTTGATACTGCAAAGTAATAACTTGAGATTCTTACTCTTGCTCATAAGCCTCTTAAGGGTAAGAGTTCAGCTTCATACCACTTTACATACTTAACACCCAACACTGAAATTGTACTGGATCTTGATTATTAATAACGTTGCTGGTCAAACAGACGGGAGCAACAGTTCTCAAATTTTTTGGTCTCATGACTCTTTTACACTCTTAGAAATTATTTAGAACCCCCTAAAGCTTTCATCAGGTTGGTCATATTTATAGAGATTTACAGTATTAGACACTGAAACTGAGAAATGTTTTAAATTTCATTAATTCATTCAAAAGTAACAATAAATCCATTATGTATTAGTAGAAAACATTTTTATTGAAAATATTTTTCAAAACTAGTGAGAATACTACTTTGCATTTTTGCAAAGCTCTTTAATGTTTGGCTTAATAGAAAGCAGCTGGATTTTCACATCTGCTTCTATACTTCAATTGTTGTGATAGGTCATGTTAGTGTCCAGAAGACATCACTGAACACTCATGAAAGAATGAGAATAAAAAGACAATTCCTAGTATTATCATGAAAATAGTTTTGACCTCGAGGACCTTCTAGAAAAGCATCTAAAAAACATCTGGCCACCTGTTCGGGTACTAAGTCCTTTATTTCTTCTTTCATGTCTCTCTTAATGACAAATTCAAACTGGAGCAATAAATTCTACAATTTAGCTTGTAATCCTTTCTTTACATTGCTCTTTCATCACGCTGTAGTACATTTCAACATGCCTCCTAACATCAAAATAAAAGGCTGATGAAACTAAGCATTTACACCTGTTCTTTCCTCCCTGGTAACCAAGTAAACAACTACCCAGGGACATACTTATAACTCCCATACCAATTTGGGAATTAGTCTAGACTGTTGGTTAAGAAGATCCATCCAAAACTAATCTAGATTATGGTTAAGATTCAAAAATACCAGTGTACATTTGCCTCGTAGTACAAATCCACACAAGCCTCGCTTACTCTAGCCAAGTGTTACCAAACTGAACCGAGTTAGAAGCCTGGGGAGTAACTGTGTCAAACTGAAAAGTTCAAGTGCATTATGGAGTTGAATGAAAAACAAGTCTTCCAGATAACTATCACTAAACAAACAAAAGATCCAAAAAAGACTTTCAAAAGTTAGTCATCTGAGCAAACAAAACGAAGTCCAGACAAAAACGTTATGAATCAAAAACTAGCCATAAACGTGGTTTAACTAGAGAAGGGTGAGGAAGAAACTTACCAAGCAAAACTGAACACTGCAGATCGCGTGCAAATCCCAAGTAAATTCTTGATGCTAACGCTGAGACGAAGCGCTCTGCCACAATAGCTTTCTGTGAATATTATGCAACTGCTCTACATACACCCAAGTTTTCCCCATCCTCTCCCTCAAAAGTATCAGCTTGAGGTTAATGCCCAGATCAAACGCTTTCTGTTGCCTTAGCAGTTTCGCTCTACTTTGTTTCTCGGTTATTCTGAGTGCTCTCTTACAACTGGAGAGTTGCGGAACCAATCCCGAGTAAGAAATGGGAAAGTACAAGAAAAGAGGCGACAGCTCTGCACCACTGCACGGAAAGCCTCAGCGGAGCGGCGACGGCCCTGCCCTAGCAGCAATCCAAAGAGGAAAGCTCAGCTTTTTAGGTTCCCAGCAACCCCAGACGCCTCCCGCCCCCCACGCCCCCACTCCTGCACTAGCTCGACACCGAGAACCGAAAAGTGGAGTCCACCCGCTTTTCAGGGCCACAGAGCCTCCCGGGCTGGGATTCTCTCCCGTTACATAACTGGGGCCTAGGGCCCTGCTGCTGCACCCGGTCCCCGGGACAGGGAGACGGACGTGCTCCCCAGGGACCCCTCTCGGGGAGGTGGAAGCTGGCTCCTGCACCTGGTCGACCCCGGAGAAAGAAGGGGGGAACGACTCGAGGGAGGCCTCCGTCAGAGACGCCGGGGCACAGGGGGTGATGAGCAGGCCCGGAGAGGAGCAGGGCGGCTCCCGGAGGCCGGCGGCAGGCCCCGGCGGCTCCGACACGAGTCCACCGCGCCCCCCCTCCGGCCGAGGCCCCACCGGCCGCCCCCTCCCCCATGGCGCGCTCCCCTCCCCCGCGTCTCCATCCCCGGCTCCAGCCGAGAGGCGAGCGGGTCGGCGGAGAAAGGCCTCGGCCACGGCCATCAGACCGCTCCCGCCCCGGTACCTGGTCAGACATAGTGACGGCGGCTTCACCCAGGGTCTCCGCACCGCAGCGGCCTCGGGTAGGCAGAACCTCGCTCCGGGGTTTACAAATCCGTCTCTCTTCCCCACAGCACAACACCGCGGCTGGAGGGACTTCCGCTACGTGTCGCGTCACTTCCGCTACGCGTCGGGAGGCGGGGGGGGTGGAGAAGGAAAGGCGAGGCGGGAAAACGGGGGTGGGGGGGCGCGCGGAGCTGCTTCATCTGTCGTCGCTCCCGGCAGTTCCCACAGGCTCCGCAGCTCCGTCGAGGCCTAGACCTGTCGCCTCCGTCCGAGCGTCGCCTCCGGCGGAAATGTTCCCGACCTCCCGCCTCGGTGTTTGGAGACGGACGAGCAGCCGCCCCCCCGCGCCTCCGGCACCCAGCGCGCCTTTGAAAGCTGAGCTGAGGTATTTCTGTCGTCTCTTCCAGGCCTTGCTCGTCAACTTCCTCAGATAAATTCGACGGGGTTCTAGTGCCGTTGACCTGAGAGCTAACTTCTGGTTAAGCGGCCTCCCCGCCTAACACGTGACCTTGATTTTTATTCAGAAAAGCAAAACAAAACCAAACGACCCAATGGGACACAATCTGGATGGCTACGGATTAAAGACATTCTTGGAAAAGTTTTTACACCCGTGGGGAGGAAAAGGTAATTCAGACCCTGGAATTAATGGTTGTGAGTTAAAGAATGGTTCTTAGATGACTTCTGTGAAATACAGTGGTCCTGCGAGCATAAGGGTAGAGGAGAAGGATTTAGACCCATGAAATAGAATTGAGGTTCTGGAAATAATAAACCCTCACACACAGATTAATTTTTTCGACTGGACTATCAAGACAACTTAAAGGTGAAAGATACCTTGCAACAAATGTTACTGGGACAACTGGATAATCACCCGCAACACACTGAACTTGGATCGCTACCTCACAACATATGAAAAATTAACTTTACATGGATCAAAGTCCTAAATGTAAGAGCCAAAACTATAAAACTTAGGAGATGGGGCACGTGGGTCGCTCAGTGAGTTAACGAAGGGACTCTTGATTTTGCTCAGGTCTTGGTCTCAGGGTTGTGAGATCAAGCCCCGTCTTGAAGGGTCTGTGCTCACCATGGAGTCTGCTTGAGATTCTCTCTCTCCCTCTATCCCTGCCCCTCCCACCTTCGTGCACCTTCTCTCCCTAAATAAATAAATAAAATCTTAAAAGAAAAAAAAAAAGCTCTTAGGAGAAAACATAGGCATAAATCTTCTTGACCTTCGATTAGGCAATGGATTCCTAGCTATGTTGCAAAAAAAACACAAGCAACCAAAGAAAAGTAAATAAACGTCATCAAAATTAAAAACTTTAGTCTTTTGTGTTGAAAAAAATAGAAAGAATGAAGAAAATATTTGCACATAACATATCTGATAAGGATCTAATATTCAGTATAAAGAACTATTACAATTCAATCCTAAAAAGATAAATAGGACAATTTTTAAATGAGCAAAAGATCTGAATACACATTGCTCCTAAGAAGATATGCAAGCGGATAAATGAATGTGAAAAGATGTTCAATCATTAGCCATCAGAGAAATGCATATTAAAACCACAATAAGGGGCAGCCCCGGTGGCCCAGCGGTTTAGCACCGCCTGCAGCCTAGGGTGTGATCCTGGAGACCCTGGCTCTCTGCATGGTGCTTGCTTCTCCCTCTGCCTGTGTCTCTGCCTCTCTCTCTCTCTCTCTCTCTGTGTCTCTATGAATAAATAAATAAATAAATAAATAATCTTAAAAAAAAACTATAAATAAATAAATAAAACCACAGTGAGAAGTTCCTGGGCAGCTCAGTCTGTTAAGTGTCTGTCTTCGGCTCAGGTCGTTACCCCAAGGTGTGAAAGCGCAGACTGGTCTGAAGGCATGCAGGTGCCCTCTGCCCTCTGTGCCTATTCAGCAGTTCCCTACTGAAGACTGGCAAGCTCAACCTGCCAAGCAGCCTGGTCTGCAGCTCCCACTGCTCAGGCTGCTCAGTGCGTTGGAATAACTACTGAGTGGTCTTAAGTTGCTCTTTCACAAAGGCAAACAAATGGAAAAAATGTTGACAGAAAATAAAGTTTCTAAAAGTCAAATAAATAAAAATAAGATGCTTTGGAAAATATTCTGACAGTTCCTCACATTGTTATAGTTGTCATGACCCAGCAATTGTATTAGATATATACTCAAGAGAATTGATAAGATGTCCATACAAAAACATGTACACAAAAATTCACAGCTGATAGCAAAAAAGTAGAAACAATCCAAATGCCAATGGCTAACAAATGGATAAACAAAAGCAGAATACACCTGAAATGGAATACTATTAGGAATACTATTAGGCCATAAAAATGAACTACTCCTACACTGTGGATGACCCTTGAAAATATTATGCTAAGTGAAGGGAAACAGCTGCAAAGTATGATTCTAATTATATGACATGTCCAAAATAGGCAAATCTATATAGACAGATAATAATAGGTTACAGGCATACCTCAGAAATATTGCAAATTTGGTTCCAGACTACTGCAACAAAGTGAATATTAAAATAAAGCCAGTCAAATGAATTCTTTAGTTTTCCAGTGCATATAAGTTATGTTTACACACTAGTCTATTAAGTGTGCAATACTATTATGTCTAAAAAACAATGTACATACCTTAATTTTAAAACATTCTATTGTGAAAAAATGCTAACCATCGTTTGAGCTTCCAGCAAGTCATCATCATTTTGCTGATGGAGGGTCTTGCCTTGATGTTGATGGCAGCTGACTGACCAGAGTTGTAGTTGCTGAAGGCTGGGGCCACTGTAGCAATTTCTTAAAAAAAAAAAAGGGGGGGATCCCTGGGTGGCTCAACGGTTTAGCACCTACCTTCAGCCCAGGGCATGATCCTGGAGACCCGGGATCGAGTCCCACGTCGGGCTCCCTGCCTGGAGCCTGCTTCTCCCTCTGCCTGTGTTTCTGCCTCTCTCTCTCTCTCTCTCTCTGTGTCTCTCATGAATAAATAAATAAAATCTTAAAAAAAAAGATACAATCAGCAGGTATGGCTAATTGATTAGATTCTGATTTGAGTAACCTGACATGGTGATACCATTTTAAGATTTGATAGAAAACTTGAGAAGGGGAGCCTGGGTGGCTCAGTTGGTTAAACAACCAACTCTTGACTCTTGGTTTCAGCTCAGGTCATGATCTTAGGGTTGTGATCTCAGGGTTGTGCAGCTCTGCGCTTAGTATGGAGTCTGCTTGAGTTCTCTTTCTGCCCCTTGCACTTGTGCTCTCTCTCTCTCTCTCTCTCTCTCAAATAAATAATAAATCTTTAAAAAAGAAAGAAAGAAAATCTTGGAGAAGATTTGCAAAGAAAAAAATGATAAATTTTAAATGTAGGTGTGCAGTGCCCAGAGCCATCATCCAAGGGAAGATGTACAGGTGGCAGTTGACATGATTTGAAGCACTGAGAGAATTCTGAGCTGAAGATAAGAGATTTGAAATCACTGGTATATAAATGTTGTTGGAGCACCTGGTGGCACAGTCAATTGAGTGTCCAACACTTGGTTTTGGCTCAGGTCCTGATCTCAAGGTCATGAGATTGAGCCCCACATTGGGCTCCACACTCAGCAGGATGTCTGCTTAAGGTTCTCTCTCTCCCTCTCTCTCTGCCCCTCCCCTGCCATACAATACACTCTCTCTTTAAAAAATATTTATGTGTATATATAAATAAATGATAATTGTTAACACTTATTGAATCTCAGATCCTCTTCCAAGTACTATACATTTATTATTTCACTTAATCCTATAAAGTAAGGAATAAAACTATCCTCATCTTATAGATGAGAAAACAGAGACAAGAGAGATTGAATTGACCCAAGGGATAGAGTCAGTATTTGAACCCAGATCTTGGTTCCAGTTCCTTCAATGATTTTAATAGGTAGAAAGGGCAGAAGAAACGCTTCCTGTAGGATACCCATCAAAATCACCCAAATTTAAGTAAACCTCTGAGAGTTAAATAAATGCTCTTGGAAGTTTATTATTCCTCTTGGTTTTTTTCTCACTCCTCACTCTAGAATCACAGCCACAGTAAACCACAGTTATTGTCAGAAGTGTCTTACATTCCTCAGGTGTGCTATGGCAATAAGAGAGTGGCTTGATTTTAAAACCTGAGAGGTGGGGGGACCCCCAGGTGGCTCAGTGGTTGAGCATCTGCCTTTGGCTCAGGTCATGATCCCAGGGTCCTGGGATCAAGTCCCATATCGGGTTCCTCACAGGGAGTCTGCTTCCCCCTCTGCCTGTGTCTCTGCCTCTCTCTCTTTGTGTCTCATGAATAAATAAAATATTTTAAATAAATAAACAAACAAATAAATAAAATCTCAGAGGTGGAGAAATTCTTGGTAATAACATGGACTAGAGTATGGCCGTGCAAGTGTGAGGCTAATGTGTCCTCAGAAATAAAAAGAGGGACACCTGGGTGGCTCAGTGGTTGAATGTTTGCCTTTGGCTCAGGGCATGATCCCGGGGTCCTGTGATCGAGTCCCACATCAGGCTCTCCGCAGGGAGACTGCTTCTCCCTCTACCTATGTCTCTGCTTCTCTGTGTCTCTCAGGAATAAATTTTAAAAATCTTAAAAAAAAGAAATGAGATAAGGGAATAGATGATTAGGGTATTGGTGGATAATCATATAGAAACTAATTTCACAGGGTGCCTAGGTGGCTCAGTCAGTTGAGGTCTGCCTTCAGCTCAGGTCATGATCCTAGAGTCCCGGGATGTAGCCCAGCAGCAGGCTCCCTACTCAGCAGGGAGTCTGCTTCTCCCTCTGCCCCTCCCCACTGCTCCTGCTCTCTCATTCATTCTCTCTCTCTCCCAAATAAATAGATAAATAAGGGGACGCCTGAGTGGTTCAGTGGATGAGCATCTGCCTTCAACTCAGGTCATGATCCTAGAGTCCCGGGATGTAGCCCAGCAGCAGGCTCCCTACTCAGCAGGGAGTCTGCTTCTCCCTCTGCCCCTCCCCACTGCTCCTGCTCTCTCATTCATTCTCTCTCTCTCCCAAATAAATAGATAAATAAGGGGACGCCTGAGTGGTTCAGTGGATGAGCATCTGCCTTCAACTCAGGGCATGATCCCGGAGTCCCAGAATCGAGTCCTGCGTTGTGCTTCCTGCATGGAGCCTGCTTCTCCCTCTGCCTGTGTCTCTGCCTCTCTCTCTCTCTGTGTGTGTGTCTCTCGTGAATAAATAAATAAAATCATAAAAGAAAAAAGAACTTGGACCAATTTTCTATCATTTCCAAACAAGATTGTTTCATTAAAATTAAACATTACCTGCACATCTATTATGCACCTATGCCTTGGTATTACCAGCTCTTTATCTCTCCTCTCCTTCTCTTCCCCCACGAAGAATCATAACAGGTTTTTCCTGCATTAACATGGCACTGTTGGTGAAGTAGAATTCCTCAGTGATGTTAATTGTTGGACAAACTAGCCAAGAATAAATTCCTGAGTTCTAAAATAAACAACTTCTCTGCTGTCTGAAGGAGGTAAGTTCAGTCTGTAGGAGCCATTAGTAGTCAAAACATTTTTAAGAGCTGGAAAAGGCAGAATAAGTAAAAGTTAAGGAAGGGTAGAAAATAGTAAAAGAGAGTTGCCTCTGTTAAGAAGAGATGATATCAGCACCTTTTGCCTCAGGTGCCGTTCAAAAGAAAAGTAACAAAAAGTGGAAACATTTCCCATCCCTTGGCAGATCACCCAATAAGCTTAGTAGAACTTAGAACTTCAACTATCCTGATTTTTAAAATAATTCCCCTATGGGAATATCAATACCTCTCAAGAAGAGGCCTTTTCAGTTAAACTATAAGTGCAATTAACATACTGTCTTATAAGTAGAACTTTACATAAAATTAGAAACTAGTGCAGCCTGCAACCCCACACTCGTTTTTTTTTTTTAATTTATTTATGATAGTCACACACAGAGAGAGAGAGAGAGAGAGAGAGGCAGAGACAGACAGAGGGAGAAGCAGGCTCCATGCACCGGGAGCCCGAAGCGGGATTCAATCCCGGGTCTCCAGGATCACGCCCTGGGCCAAAGGCAGGCGCTAAACCGCTGCGCCACCCAGGGATCCCCACACTCGTTTTTCTCACTGGGAAAAGAAGTCAGAAGATAGAGAAGTTTAATATAGAAGAAGAAGAAGGACGAGGAGGAGGAGGAGGAGGAGGAGGAGGAGGAGGAGGAGGAGAGAAAGAAAGGAAATGAAGGAAGGAAGGAAGGAAGGAAGGAAGGAAGGAAGGAAGGAAGGAAGGAAGGAAGGAAGGAAAATTGGGTCAAAGGAGAATATATAGAATGAAAACTGACTTCTTACTCTGATACTTTTCCACTTGATTTTGAAAGTCAAATGTAACTTACATGCTCTCTGGAATGTTGATTTTTGCACCTGCTCTATTTTCTGGTCTGACTTCAAATGCATATAGTATATATTTCAACAAAGATGTAAAAATACTTTATTAAAATATTGGGTAAAGTCAGAGTAAATTTTTCTGTAAATCAAAAGGAAAATAGACCATTCAGATGAAAAGAATAGATGAATGTATCAAGGAGAAATGTTAAATAGAAGTATTACTAAACAAAATATTTTATCTAAATCACTATCTGTCATAAAAATTGCTCTACAAAGATAGAACATATTAACAGTAATATATCTTATTTTTTCCCTCTTCAAAAAAAACCCAGCTCATCCCAAATTGTATATGAAATCAGTGGTCTAACCATTAGTGAATTATTTCAAAGACAGTAATCTGATTGTAAATTTCTAACAGGATAGAATCTAGGGATGAAAAGTGTACATTTTAAACGAGTTATATTAGTATTGTTATTCTGAAGCTATTATATATCAAGTATAGAACAAAGCGTATAAATATTTTAAGTCTGTAGAATCAGTAGGATGCCCCCTTTTTATTCCTGATACTGATTGTTCATACCTTCTCTATTTTTTCTTAAACAGTCTTATCAGATGTGTATTAATTTATTAGTTAAAAAACACTTTTGTTTTCTTAATTCTCCATATTGTAGGCTTATTGCTATTT
The DNA here is from genome assembly GCF_905146905.1 of Nyctereutes procyonoides. Lineage (NCBI taxonomy): Eukaryota > Metazoa > Chordata > Mammalia > Carnivora > Canidae > Nyctereutes > Nyctereutes procyonoides. The sequence goes on from NW_026575132.1 coordinate 11,253,864, forward strand.
TTTCTGCTTTTATACCATTTTCTTTTACTTTTAATTTGCTCTTTTTCTAGCTTTTTGAGATTAATACTGAGATCACTGATTTTTAACTTTTTTCTTTTATAATAAATACATATATTTTTACTTTTTATTGTTTTTTTTTAAGTAGGCTCCGTACCCATTGTGGAGCCCAACACCTCTTCCCTACAAATCCTCATTGTTTTGCTAAGTCTCAGAGGCTTTCAAATAAAGTGTCTTTTTTCTTTTTTTTTTCCTTCTTGGCCACCTTTTCTAGTAGGCCTTAACAGGGAAGTTAGTCCAAAGCAAGCGAGTTTCTCTCTGCCAGTAGAACTTCCCAAGAGACTAAGGTTTTTGAAAGAGTTATACTGTTTCAAAGAAACCACAATTCTGGATTGAAAAAGTCAGTAAATCTTGAGGCCCTGCCACTTTGTGAGCAAAAACTAGGCTAACAAAGCTGAGCAACTCCCCAAAGGTATGCTTTACAATGTCCACTTCACATAGGACCAAGGAAAATAACAAAAAGAACCTCCCAGAGGGCAGCAGCAAGAGGTCTGGAGAACAAGAGATAAAGGAGTCCTCCCAAGGACCAGAATGAAGGCCTAAGACCACATTCTCCTCTGCAAGGACAAGAGCTCCTTGGACAAGTGACTGCTAGGTGCCCTCCATTATTCCCCTTTCCAAATGGGGGTTTTATTAAGTTGGCTTGACCCTGTTCCACTTCGGCATACTGAGTATGAGGATGCAGATAACTTGACTCCTTAGGTTATGGGTCTCTAGACCACAAGAGACCCACACTTGGACATCCTTTTTTTTTTTAAATTTATTTATTCATGAAAGACACCGGGAGGTGGGAGGAGCCCGATGTGGGACTCGATCCCGGGACTCCAGGATCACGCCCTGAGCTGAAGGCAGGCGCTCAACCGCAGAGCCACCCAGGTGTCCCTCACTTGGACATCCTAAAGAGATGTCCCCACAGCTTCCCTGATGCAGAGGCTACTGTGTATTATCAGGAATTCTGGGTTTTAAGCTTGATGCCCTAACTAAATCACACTTTTGGTTTCTCTCCCTAGGAGGATGGTGAGTGTATCTTACCTGCAGGAAGGAGAGTGAGCCAGGAGAGCAGACTCTGGTATAAAGATTTTTTTTTAAGATTTTATTTATTTATTCATGAGAGACACAGAGAGAGAGGCAGAGACATAGGCAGAAGGCGAAGCAGGCTCCATGCAGGAAGCCTGACATGGGACTCAATCCTGGGACCCCAAGATCATGCCCTGAGCCAAAGGCAGATGCTCAACCGCTGAGCCACCCAGCCATCCCCAGACTCTGGTATATATATGAGTCCTGCTTACCAATGATTTTGGACTCTCAACCTTCCACACACCCAACAGGATTACCAGCTTCTCTGTGGTCGACTGAGGTCATATGACTAGTATTGGCCAGTGTTGTGAACAGAAGTAAGAAAGGTCATTTATAAGAGAACATGTAACAAAATATGTAATTTGACAGTGTGAAACAACCCAAATCTTGTTTTCCTCTAGGACAGAGTTTAGCACCTTTAGACATAGTGACTGCTCTATTAGCCTACAAGCCTGAATGACCATGATGATTAGAGCCCCTTCCTTTGCCAAAACATAGTATGCATGTAGTGTAAGAAAGAAATAAACCATTATTTTTTTTAAGATTTTATTATTTTATTTATTTATTTACTTACTTATTTGATAGAGTGAAGGGAAGAGCAGAGGGACAGGGACAAGCAGACTCTATGCTGAGCACCGAGGCCATTGTGGGGCTCAATCTCAAGACCCTGAGATCACGACCTGAGTTGAAATTAAGAGACAGCTGCTTAACTGACTGAGCCACCCAGGCACCTCTAACCATTTTTTTTTAAATTTACTGACTTTCGGAGTTTTTAGTTACCACAGCATAATCTGTCCTGTCCTGACTAATACATGGTCTTAAGAGTTCCTACTACACTCCTATTATAGACAATGATTGCCCACTCACCCTACATTTATACAAAAAAGAATCATGGTTCTTTGAAAGAAAAATTTTGTTTTAATAAATTAAAAGAACAAATCAAAACCATAATGAAAGTCTACCTCATAACCTGTAGATGGTTTTTTTATTTTTATTTATTTTTTAATAGATTTTATTTTTATGAAATCTCTGCATCTGACATGGAGCTTGAACTCATAACCCTAAGATCAAGAGTCACATGTTCTACTGACTGAGCCAGCCAGGCGCCCCGGTTAATTTTTTTAATGGAAAATAATAAGTGTTGTCAAGGATGTGGGAAAATTGAAAACCTCATACTTTGCTGCTAAAGATGTAAAATGGTGCAGTTGCTGTGGAAAACTGTCCAGTTGGACAGTTCCTCAAATAGTTCAACACAGAATTAAATATGACTCAGCAATTCCATTCCTTGGTATGTATCCAAAAGAAGTGAAAACGTATGTCTACACAGAAACTTGTACATAAATGTTTATAGCAGCATTATTCATAATAGGCAAAAAGTGGAAACAATTCAAATGTCCCTCAGTGAATGAATGTAACATGATTGCTGAATCAGCAATTTGCAATTTCCCAAGCTCCCTGTATGATATTTATGGTAGTGATTTAAGCATCATTGATTTCCTAAGGTATTTTTAAAGGAGACATCTTGGGGTAAAGCAAAACTATCATTTAAAAAACACAATAGTAGGGGCATCTGAGTGGCTCAGTCAGTTAAGCATCTGCCTTCAGCAGAGATCATGATCCCTGGGTCCTAGGATTGAGCCCTGCATTGGGTTTCATGCTCAGCAGGGAGTGTGCATCTCCTTCTCTGCCCTGCCCCCCACAAGTGTTCTCTCTCTGTGCCTCTCAAATAAATAAAATATTTTTAAAAATTTTAGTAAAAAACACAGTAGCAGAGGGATGAATGTTAGCTTTTGCTATGGTACAAGTGTTGATAATGTTTACTAAGTACCAGCTGAGTCTTCATTGGTTCACTTGCTCAAAAAATGAAAAAAAAATGAAGGAGTTGTTGGGCTAAATTTGTACTCAATAAGTCTAATCAAGTGTGATAAAAAGATAGCTGATTCTTTTTATCCTAATCCCATCCCTATCAAAAGAAGGACAGCATCTCTCATAATAAAAGAAATGCACATTAAAATGAGAACAGGGTCACCTGGATGGCTCAGTAGTGGAGCATGCGACTCCTGATCTCAGGGCTGTAAGTTCAAGCCCCACGTTAGGTGTAGAGATTACTTTAAAATAAAAATCTTTAAAAAATGAGATACAGTCTCATTACCTACCTGTATCCAAAGAATAAAATGATAGATAATGCCTACTATTGTCAAGGGTTAGAAGATGAATACTCTTTTTTTAAAAAAAGATTTTATTTATTTATTCATGAGAGACACAGAAAGAGAGAGGCAGAGACACAGGCGAGGGAGAAGCAGGCTCCATGCAGGGAGCCCAACATGGGACTCGATCCTGGGATTCCAGGACCACTCCCTGGGCTGAAGGCAGACTTCTCAACTGCTGAGCCACCCAGGCATCCCAGAAGATGAATACTCTTATTCATGGATGGAGAGAGTATAAATGATACAGTTTTAATAAAGGACAAATTGAAAATATCTATCAAAATTTTATACATACATAAATTTGACATGACATTCCTATTGTAGGAATTTACCCAATAGTGACACAATCGTTTACAGCATAACAGTTCAAGGATGTTCCCTATAACATTGCTGGTAATAGCTAAAAAAACTGTATACCATTCTGTGTCTATCAGTGGGGAATCAGATACGTAAATTATGCTACATGGCTAGAATAGAATCCTATGCCATCAATTTTTAAAACAATGAAATGCCAACAGCATTTTTTCGCAGTACTAGAACAAATAATCCTAAAATTTATGTAGAACCACAAAAGACCCTGAATAGTCAAAGCAATCTTAAAAAAATAAAACTAGGGATGCCTGGTGGCTCAGTGGTAGAGCGTCTGCCTTTGGCCCAGGGAGTGATCCTGGAGTCCCAAGATCGAGTCCCACATCAGGCTCCGTGCATGGAGCCCGCTTCTCCCTCAGTCTATGTCTCTGCCTCTCCTCTCTCTCTGTATTTCTCATGAATAAATAAATAAAATCTTTAAAAAATAAAAATAAAAAATAAAACTAGAGGGATCCCAATTCCAGACTTCAAGTTATCTTACAAAGCTGTAGCGATTAAAATAGTATGGTACTGGCACAAAAATAGATACATAAATCAATGGAACAAAACAGAAAACCCAGATATAAATCCACAATTATATGATCAATTAACCTTTGACAAAGGAGGAAAAAGAATATGCAATGGGGAAAAAAGTCTCTTCAACAAATGGTGTTGGGATAACTGGACAGCTATGCAAAAGAATGAAACTGGACCGCTTTCTTATTTTTTATTTTTTTTTATTTATGATAGTCACAGAGAGAGAGAGAGAGGCAGAGACACAGGCAGGGGGAGAAGCAGGCTCCATGCACCGGGAGCCCGACGTGGGACTTGATCCCGGGTCCCCAGGATCGCGCCCTGGGCCAAAGGCAGGCGCCAAACCGCTGCGCCACCCAGGGATCCCCTGGACCGCTTTCTTATACTGTAACACAAAAATAAACTCAAAATGGATTAAAGACCTAAATCCGAGACCTAAAACCATAAAAATCCTAGAGGGGAGGGGCACCTGAATAGCTCAGTCAGTTAAGCATTCAACTCTTGATTTTGGTTCAGGTCATTATCTCAGGGCCTCGAGACTAAGATGGAGCCCTGCATCAGGCTCTGCAAGCAGTGGGGAATCTGCTTGAGATTCTCTCCCTCACCTCCTGCCCCTCTCCCCAGCCCCTCTCTCTCTCTCAAATAAATAAATAGATCTTTAGAACACAGCACAGGCATGGGGATCCCTGGGTGGCTCCGCAGTTTAGCGCCTGCCTTTGGCCCAGGGTGTGATCCTGGGGTCCCGGGATTGAGTCCTGCATCAGGCTCCCACCATGGGGCTTGCTTCTCCCTCTGCCTGTGTCTCTGCCTCTCTCTCTCTCTCTGTGTGTGTCTCTCATGAATAAATAAATAAAATCTTATTTAAAAAAAAGAAGACAGCACAGGCAGTAATTTCTCTGTTATTGGCCATAGCACCATTTTTCTAGATCTATCTCCTGAGGCAAGGGAAATAAAAGCAAAAGTAAACTTGGGACTAGTTGGAAAATAAAAGTTTCTTGGAGCACCTGACTGGCTCAATCAGCAGAATATGTGACTCTTAATCTTGGGGTTGTATACATTGGATATAGAAATCACTTTTAAAAAAATCTTCTGCACAGCAAAAGAAACAATCAACAATAATATTTTAGGTTTTGTGAGACAAACTGTCACCATTCTGCCATTGTGGCATGAAAGTAGCCATAGATAATAAACAAATGAATGGGTGTGGCTATGTTCCAATAAACCTTTATTTATAAAAATGTGGTGGGATGGATTTCATCCATGTGTGATAGTTTACCTTAGTCTTCTCAGAGCACTGGACTGGATTCTCTCTGCATTTAAGAGATCAAGAGAAATAATAAGGCAGGATAGGAATGGGATAGGACTTCACCATACCCAAGGGCCAGAATCCAGACATATGGCCCCAAGCAAATAAGCCTGGAGTATGCCATTTTCTTGTGACTCAATGAAAGGAAGAGATTGGTGACTAACTAGCCTGCCTGTGGCAGTCAGCTCTTTTTGTTACCAAATATCCTGTTTACTATTTTTCCTTTGTATAGATAATACTTTCTCCATCCCCAAAGAGAACAGCACAAAATTCCACCCAGGAAATATATCCAGCTTAAAGTCCAAGCTCTCCAGGTAATATGCAGTTTCCTCCAACAGACCCAGATATGGCTCTTTATAGTCTGGTGATCTATGAACTAAAAAGACAATCTGCCCAGACACACCCATGCACATCACTAATGCAACAAAGACAGGAAAACTGAAAAACATTCCCATTTAGAACAAGGAAGAATTGGGATCCCTGGGTGGCGCAGCGGTTTGGCGCCTGCCTTTGGCCCAGGGCGCGATCCTGGAGACCTGGGATCGAATCCCATATCGGGCTCCCGGTGCATGGAGCCTGCTTCTCACTCTGCCTGTGTCTCTGCCTCTCTCTCTCTCTCTGTGACTATCATAAAATAAAAAAATAAAAAAAAATTAAAAAAAAAAGAACAAGGAAGAATTGAACACAGAGAACTCACTGTGTCACGGCAATTCTGAAATCTCACGGGTAAATATGGTAAAGGTCTCTTTCTCTGGGGGTGGTCAATACCTCACATGGTTCTGATGTCTCACAACAGCCTGCTGCCCCTCAGGGATGCCCTCACTCTACTCAAGCTCCAATATCCTGTACTGGGCAGCCATCTGCATGGATGTCTTCCTCCCCCCACCCAAGTTCTGACACTGATTGCTAGGCCTCCCCTCCACGGGACACCCTTCTTACCCCTAGCAGGCTCTGACTCCTCAACCCAGGTGACACCATGTTGACACTTAGTTTCTCAGCTCCACCTAATAATTTTGGGGTGGAATAGTTCAGGAAGGGAAAGAGAGAAAAAAGAAGAGAAAATAAAGGGAAAAGGAAGATGAAAGAAAAAGCTCAAAGCCTTTTTTTTTTTTTTAGAGAGAGAGAGAGAGCATGCATGGGGAGCAGAGGGAGATAATCTTTTTAAAAAAATATGTATCTATTTATTTATTTGAGAGGAGACAGAGAGAGAGTATGAGTGGGAGTAGGGGCCACGGCAGAGGGAGATGAAGACTCCCTACTGAGCAGTGAGCCCTATGTGGGCTTCCATCCCAGGCTCCATGCCCAGTGTGGAATCTGACACAAAGCTCAGTCTCACAACCCTGAGATCACGACCTGATCAAGAGTCAGACTCAACTGACTGAGCCACCATGTGCCCCAACTCAAAGCCTTTCTTATTTCTTATTATTGAGGTATAGAAGCAGTCAGAATTTTTACTTTCAAGATTCCAAATTCTAGATTCTGTTCCCTTCTATTTCTTCTTACAAACCCATGAGGGAATTCTTTTCTGATCTCATCTCTTTCTTATAATATCTTGCCACATACTGGTAAAAATAACCTCTATTAAGTTTCTATTTTCTATTCCTCCAGGACTCAGTAGACACATAGTCTGCTGCTCAAGTAATCCCAGGCAACAATTTTGCCAACTGTTTTGTTGCTGCTGCATCTCATGACTAAACTTTTCATGGACAGATTTTAGATTCTTTGCAGCCCACCACCCACTTGCTATGTAAATGCCACATAGGTTTGTTGGTTTGTTTGTTTTTACAGTTGGTTTCCACCTTAAGCAGTGAGCAAAACACATAAAGCCTCTACTCTTACTGAGCTTATATTCTATATAGTATTCTGCTAACATGTCATATGGTTTTATTTTAGGAAGGGCATGACTGGTTTAAAATGTACTCAGGATTTGTTTAATCAGGTACAGTAAGACATGGAGACACAGAAACTGTCATAAGGGAAGAAGTTTTTTTTACTCACGGATCCCTAGAAGCAGGAGGCACGGCACATCACACAAGACCACACAGCAACCACCATGAGGCAGATGGAGAAGGAGGGAGGGGGTGGAGAAGCCTAGGCAAACGCTTTTCTTTTGGCTTTCTCATGAAGGAATGGGTGAGGCAGAGTAAGCAAGTTGAGTAGTTTTAGGATTGGATAGCTTGATTTCTGTGGGCTCTTGGCAATAGGTGTGGTCCCCAGGTGCCCAGTACTCAGCCCTGGAGTGATTTAGGGCAGAAGGTTAGTGTCCTGAACTGCAGGAACCTGACAAAAGGAGGTGTGGACTCAGGATCAGTTGGTTTGCATATCAAAGTCCTGTTCCCAGGTAAGTCCCTTACTACCTTTAGGAATTTGCTAACTCTGGAAGAGGCAGTTCCTTCCTGGCTCCATAAGGTTCCAACATGGCAAAACATCATAAAATATAAAACATTTTAAAAGGCAAGGAACACCGGGGCACCTGGTTTGCTCAGTTGGTAGAGTATATGACTCTTTTTTTTTTTTAAGATTTTATTTATTTATTTGAGAGAGAGAGAGAAAAAGAGAAAGAGAGGGAGGGAACAGGAGTAAGGGGAGGGAGAAGCAGACTCCCCACTAAGCAAGGAGTCTGACCTGGGGCTTGATCCCAGGACCCCAGGATCATGACCTCGGCCAAAGGGATATGCTTAACGGTCGGAGCCATCCACGTGCCCAGGGCATATGACTATTGATCTTGGGGCCATGAGTTCAAGCTCCACATTGGGTGTAGAGATTACTTTAAAAAACCTTTTTAAGATTAAAAAAAATTAAAGATTTTATTTATTTATGAGAGACAGAGAGAGAGAGAGAGAGAGAGAGAGAGAGAGAGAGGCAGAGACACAGGCAGAGGGAGAAGCAGGCTCCATGCAGGAAGCCCAACATAGGACTCCATCCTGGGTCTCCAGGATCATGCCCTGGGCTGAAGGCAGCACTAAACCGCTGAGCCACCCGGGCTGCCCCCACTAAATAAATCTTTTTAAAAAATTAATCATTTCCTTTTACCAGGTGAAAGTAAACTTCTTTGTGGTTCATCCACTGCTGTCTAGGAAATGCCAAATAAAGTTTAGGTGTAACAGTTTTATTATTTTGAATTTGAGGTTTAAATCTGAGGACAGTATTTTAAAAATTTATCAGAGGAAAAATTAATTTTTTAAGGATTTATCAGAGCAGACAAGATAGAACGTAAATCATATAAGCATTCAATTTTTTTAGCATTAATCTTTATAAGCCAATCAAAATAAGAATTCTGTTAGACTTTAGATAAGTTATAATCTAATTTATCTTTTCTTTTTCTTGGAAATGAGCAAAAGTATCCAGCATGTTTACTCAGAAAATGTTTCACACAATAGAAGAATCTTATTTAAATCTTGAGCAAGCTACTTTCTGAAGCATTTTATAACTGGATCTCTCCCTGTGTCATTACGCACTGTGGTTTGTAATACTTGCTCAGTCAGATTATGGACCAATCTAGCGGCACATCTTGAAGATTTACTAACACCTTGTCCATACATAGAGCTTTCTCTCCAACTTGGCTTACTTCATTTGCATAGTTCCATAAGACTTTCCTATTTCCCTTTAAGAAAAGGAGAGACTTGTTTAAAAAAAAAAAAAGGAGAGAGAAAAAAGTCATGCTTCCAGAACCCTTTAGATTTCTTGAGAGATCATGAAGCTCTATACAAGTCAGAAACAACAGGTCCTATTCTATTTAGGTTTCCATTCTATTATATATTCAGGCTCATTCATATAGCTGTTATATAAACCAAATGAATCATTTTAAGGTTCTCTCATCTTTTCCCTGAATCTATATGCCTGAAGTTAGTCAAACCGCAAAGTTTAGAGCCAGCTAGCATGTTTATGGAGCACACAGTCTTCCAAAGACTGCCCTTACTCTGACACTAAATGCGAATTTTAAGGGGTTCTCAAAACCATTCTCAAGTTTGATAATGCACTAGAAGAATCCACAGAATTTATTGAAGGTTGTTATACTCATAACAATTTTTAAAAAGATTTTATTTATTTATTTATGAGAGACACAGAGGGAAAGAGAGAGTCAGAAACACAGGCAGAGGGAGAAGCAGGCTCCTTGCAGGGAGCCTAATGCTGAACTCGATCCCAGGACCCCAGGATCACAACCTGAGCCAAAGGCAGATGCTCAACCACTGAGCCACCCAGGTGCTCCTCATTATTACAATTTTTAAAGAGTTATCTTTAATTAATCTCCACACCCAAAGTGGGGCTCAAACTCACAACCCCAAAATTAAGAGTAGCACACTCCACTGACTGAACCAGCCAGGGGTCCCTCACAGTTTCTATTTATTACAGGGAAATGATAAATATCAAAATCAGCCAATAAAAGAATATGTAAGGCAAAATCTAGAAGAGCTCCAAACACAAAACTTCCAATGCCCTCTCCCATAGAGTTAGGATGTTGTTACTATTCCAGCAATGGTGGTGTTCAACAATACTCATGGAGTACTACCAACCAGGGAGGTTCACCTAAGATTCTAGGTCCAGAGTTGTTTTTTTTTTTAAGATTTTATTTATTTATTCATGAGAGACACAGAGATAGAGGCAGAGACAAAGGCAGAGGGAGAAGCAGGCTCCATGCAAGGAGCCCAATGTGGGACTTGATCCTGGGACTCCAGGATTACACCCAGCTGAAGGCAGGTGCTCAACCATTACGCCACCCAGGCATCCCAAGGTCCAGAATTTTTATTAAAGTTTCATCACATAGGCATAATTGATTGATTGACTGCCCTTTGGGTTGAACTCAGTCTCCAGGTTAGTCACATGGTTGGTCACATGGCCAATTCCCAACCTAAACAAAAACAGTGTGACAGATATTACTTCCCAGAAGCCAAGGGCAAAGGCCAGACCTCTCTTTGAATAAAGTCAAATTATTTCCCATAGATCTTTGAAAAGACTTTCAATTTTTTCTTTCATTGTATTCATTTTCTTCCCTTTGACAGTAATCTTTCTGATTGCATACAAATGACAGATTTTTTACGTTTTTAAAGATTTTTTATTTATTCATCTGAGAGAGAGAGCACAAGCGGCAGAGGACAGTGAGAAGCAGGCTCCCCGCTGAGCTAGGAACCTAACCTGGTGCTTGATCCCAGGACCTGGAAATCAGAACCTGAGCCAAAGGCAGAAGCTCAACCATCTGAGCCACCCAGGTGCCCCCAATGACAGATTTTTATGATAAATTAATCTTTAGTTTTCAAAAAGACGTGGGTAGTCACAGATACAGAAATATAAATGAACCATTTACAAAGGCTCCTTGCCTTTCTTTTACACAGAAGGAAAAGGTTTTCTTCATTTATATACAAACAGAAAACTGGTAGCCACAGTTTTCTAATCCAGCTAAGGGCTGAAAGGAAGGAAACACAAAATATAAAACTCAGCAGCTTGTTATAGCTGTTCCAGGTCTCAAAGAGATGTTTTCTATTCACAGACACATAAAATATTTTTAAACTCATAATGACCCACAGACAGAACAAACAGAAAGACAAACCAACAAATAACCAAACACACAAACACATACACACACACACACACACACACACACACACACACACACCAGAAACTCATGTATGTTAACTATACTTCAAAAATAAAAATAAAAATAAAATTAAAAAAAAGACAGACACTCCTACTCCTGCTACCCAACTGTGACCAGACTCCCCATGTCTGTCTGCCTTCCGGCATAGAACAAATAAATGATCATATCAAAAACAAACAAATAAATAAATACCATTCTCCATGTTTCTGCCACCAGCAATCGTACACAAATCAAAACCAGAACTATATCCAGACCTGGTCATTAATTAGATAGAAACATAGGACCAGAAACACAAGAAAAGACTTTGAGTAAAGTGCTATTGCCACATGAAAGTGAACTCAGGAGTCAAGAAGATTACATCTAGGTAAAAATAGCCCACATGGTACCCTTTCCTGGCAATGCAGTCAACTCAGATCTAATAGGTAAAATCTACGTGAGGGCACCTGGGTGGCTCAGTTGGTTAAGCATCTGCCATTGGCTCAGGGCATGATCTGGGGTCCTGAGATCAAGCCCCATATTGGAATCCCTGCTCAGTGAGGGGGAGTCTGCTTCTTCCTCTCCCTCTGCTGCTCCCCTTGCTTGTGCTCTCTCTTGGTGTCAAATAATAAAATATTTCTTAAAAATAAAAATAAAAAATAAATAAAATCTACCTGGACTTCTCAGTGGCATTGCTAGGAATGCCAGAAGAAGTCTAAAAGAAAGTCATTTAGAAAAAAATTAGCTTGCTAAGAACGTTATTAAAGGGGCCAGTATTTAAAAGACTTGCACATCACAAATCAAAACAAATGAAGGGGATCCCTGGGTGGCGCAGTGGTTTGGCGCCTGCCTTTGGCCCAGGGCACGATCCTGGAGACCGGGGATCGAGTCCCACGTCGGGCTCCCTGCATGGAGCCTGCTTCTCCCTCTGCCTGGGTCTCTGCCTCTCTCTGTCATGAATAAATAAATAAATAAGAAATCTTAAAAAAAAAAGTTCAAAACAAATGAACAAAATATGTATTAAAAGGAAAATATTCACTTAATTTGGTTACCAAGGTTCTTTAAGGAAAAATAGCAGTTTTCTTACATGAATATCTTATCTGTAAAGTTTCCCCCTTGTCTGCAGGTATTACCATAGCAAAAGGCAGGGATAGAGTTGTTTTTGTTTGAGAGTGTAATTTACATGAAGTCTCAAGATTTCATTTAATTAGGGATCTAGAACTAAAACCTGGTTTTGTTGTGTTTTGTTTTTGTTTTCTTCCAACACAATGTGGTGTGTGTGTATATTTTTTTCCCTATGTATAGGATGTGAAATGTATGGTTACCTTTAGTGGAAGCAAGCTGTGTCCATTTTGTTCCTGCTCCTTTAATTTCCTTCTTGATGTCTCCCTTTGGTCCACTTGAATTATTGTCTTAATTCAATTTAATAATGTAGTAATCATTGCCATTTACTAAGCACTTGAATAATGTCAAACAAAGGTATTATCTTGCTTATGTCACAATAACTCTGTGAGGTAGATGTTACTCCTATATTACACACAAGAAAAGTGCCAAGAAGTTAAATCATTTACAAGATCTATTAAGTTGGGGATCCCTGGGTGGCGCAGCGGTTTGGCGCCTGCCTTTGGCCCAGGGCGCGATCCTGGAGAACCAGGATCAAATCCCACGTCGGGCTCCCGGTGCATGGAGCCTGCTTCTCCCTCTGCCTGTGTCTCTGCCTCTCTCTCTCTGTGTGTGTGACTATCATAAATAAATAAAAATTAAAAAAAATTAAAAAAAAAAAGATCTATTAAGTTGTAAGAGGCAAAGCTGAGATTCGGACTCCTGCTTATTTCTACTGTATCGTAATTGTGTTGTACTTGTCTGCTTTCCCCATCAATCAATAGCAGCTCGAGGGCAGGGATTATGTATTATTGTGTGTCTTTGACCAGAACAAAGTATAGAGTCTAGTACATAGTAGACATAAATCAATGAGCTATCCTTTAGTATTTTATAATTTTTAAACACGCATAAACCTTATTTTTGAAAAAGCTATATTACGCTCCATGTGGACAAGGAAAGGTGAAGTTAGAGTGGAGGTGTTAATGTTAAAAATAGAGGTCAGCTAAGTCTATTCAAGCCCATACCATGATATAGTTCAGGGTCTGGACCTTAGCTTTACAAGTAAGAAACTCAATTTTGACCATGAATCCAGAGTTGATTAGTTTAGAAGAAATTGATTTTTCTCAAGCTCACAAGAAAATGATGAAAGATGGGCAGCCCGGGTGGCTCAGCGGTTTAGCGCCACCTTCATCCCAGGGTGTGATCCTGGAGATCCAGGATCGAGTCCCACATCAGGCTCCTTGCATGGAGCCTGCTTCTCCCTCTGCCTGTGTCTCTGCCTCTCTCTCTCTCTCTCTCTCTCTCTCTCTCTCTCTCTCTCTGTGTGTGTCTCATAAATAAATAAAATCTTAAAAAAAAGAAAATGGTGAAAGAGTGTAGCTGTAATTTAACTGGTCAGAGATGAGACTTTTGGAGGCTATTTTGTAAAGTTAGGTGACACAGCTCCCCAGAATACAGATCACCTCTATGTTCCCTGGGTAGGCTACCCTCTCTGGAGCTATTCAAACTGCTTTGTCTCAATGTTCACGAAACTTTTAACTAAAATAGTCAGGAACTGGGATGCCTGGGTGGCTAGTGGTTGAGTGTCTGTCTTTAGCTCAGGGCATGATCTTGGAGACCAGTGATCGAGTCCTGCATCGGGCTCCCTGCATGGAGCCTGCTTCTCCCTCTGCTTGTATCTCTGCCTCTCTCTCTGTGTGTCTTTCATGAAAAAATAAATAAAGTCCTTAGAAAATAATAATAATAAAATAGGAACTAATAGAAATATATGCTCTTCTTTATTTATATTGGGTCTACAGTACACAGGGCAAATAAGGGAAAGACATTAAGATTTTTATTCAGGGAGTACCTGGGTGGCTCAGTCAGTTAAATGTCTGCCTTCAGCTCAGGTCATGATCCCAGAGTCTTAGGTTTGAGTCCCATGTTAGGCTCCTTGCTCAGTTGAACCTGCTTCTCCCTCTCTCTGTCAAATAAATAAAATCTAAAAAAAAAAAAAAAAAAAAAAAGATTTTCACTCGGGGGCACCTGGCTGGTCCAGTCAGTACAGCAGGTGACTACAGCATGTGACTCCTAATTTCGGGGTGGTGAGTTCAAGCCCCACTTTCAGTGTAGAGATTACTTAAAAATAAAAAATATTTTTAAAATATTTTATGTATTTATTCATGGGAGACACACACAGAGAAGCAGAGACATAGGCAGAGGGAGAAGCAGATTCCCTGCGGGGAGCCCAATGTGGGACTGGATCTCAGGTCTCCAGGATCACGCCCTGAGTCGAAGGCAGATGCTTAACCGCTGAGCCACCCAGGTGTTCAAAAATAAAATATATAAAAGAAAGAAAAGATTGGGATGGTTGGGTGGTTCAGTGGTTGAGCATCTGCCTTCGGCTCAGGGTATGATGCAGGAGCCAAATGTGGGACTCAATCCTGGAACCCCAGGATCATGTCCTGAGCCAAAGGCAGATGCTCAACCACTGAGCCACCCAGGTGTCCCTAAATAAAAATTTTTAAAAATTAAAAAAAAAGCCTGACAGAGAGTAAACACTCATATTTGTTGACTACATAAAAGATGTTCACTACTTGAACGTCATGAAAGATCCAAAACATCTCCATCTGTTTATTACAGGCACATGGGGATCTCTGAACACAAGGATATCTATGCTAATATCAGTTGGTCCCAAAAAGTACAAGGAGCCTCCATTAGCACCCTCAAATAATTTAATTCCATTATTCATTCAAATCGTCCATTTACTCATCACTATTCATATTTATGGAATCCCTACATAACGTGCCAGATACTAGCTTGGTACTGGGCCTCCAGCAGTGAACTTCCATGGAGCTTATATTCTAGCTAGGTCAGGCATGGGGCTAGAGGGTGGGGAGGAACAAAATAATGATGTTTCTTTCTCATTCCACCATGTTAAGTCACTACTAAAGTTATAAACCCTTCTTCTGGGTTATCTATACTCTACCATAGTCTCCTCCTCATACTTCTTTGTACTATCTCCCCTTGACCTAGTACTTTGTTTAATGAAGTATTGAATTTCTTATTTTTTTCTTGCAACAGGGAATTTTCAGACAATTACTGTATTTGGACAAGATCCAAATCCAAATCTAGAGTCATCTCTGAACCCCTGACTGAGCTGATTATATAAATGGCAATGTGCAAAGACGACTTCTTGGAGAAACCACAGTAAAGAGGTTTCTCATTGAATAAGTGGTTTCGTTTCTCTTTGAGTAAAGCATGGAGGCTTTACATGCAGGGAAAATAATTTTACTTCCTGCAAACATTCATTCATTAAATTGTTAAGAATTACTTAATGAGGGGCACCTGGGTGGCTCAGTTGGTTAAGCACCCAACTCTTGATTTTGGCTCAGGTCATGATCTCAGGTTCCTGAGATCTCCACCACGTCAGACTCCAGGGCTCTGTGCCTCCTGCTTGAGACTCTTTCTCTCTCTGCCTCTCTCTCCCTGCACACAAGAGTGTACATGCACTCCCATTCTCTCAAAATAAATTAAGTCTTTAAAAAAAATTTAATGAGATCCTATTTCATGATCAGCACATGATGCCCTATACAGATACAATTAAGTGTAAGATACAGAATGCACTTTCTAGCAGATGGCACTTCAGTTAAGAAAACTAGACAGAGGCACCTGCCTGGCTCAGTGGATTTAACGTGTGACTTTTGATTCTGGAGTTGTAGGCTTGAGCCCCACCTTGGATGTAGAGATTATTTTAAAAAAAATAAAATTAAAAAAATAAATCTAGACCCCCCCAAAAGATATATATTATGAAATGATAAAATACCACTAACCGTCCCAGTGCTTCTACTTCATCCACCCACTCTTCCTTTCCCAATCAAGCCATTTTGGTTTTTTTTTTTTTTTTAAGATTTCTATTTATTCATTCATGAGAGACGAGAGAGAGAGAGAGAGAGAGAGAGAGAGAGAGAGAGAGAGAAGCAGGCTCAAAGCAGGGAGCCCGATGTGGGACCCGATCCCCGGTCTCCAGGATCACGCCCTGGGCTGAAGGCGGCGCTAAACCGCTGAGCCACCCGGGCTGCCCCATTTTGGTTTCTCTTGCCTCCCTGACCACACTGAATCCTATGGGTATAATCAACCATGCTCCTGTCTGTACCCTAGATTCCCCCATGCCTTGATTCCCCTCCCCCCTCATCTTTTCTGCTATTCAGTCCAGGATTTTCATTCCTCTTGATTCTAGGTTGCAGAGCCGCTTGGAGGCAAAAAAAAAAAAAAAAAAAAAAAATCAAGTTACTTAGTGTTCCAAAACTTTCCGCAAATTGCAACCTAATGTTTACAGCCATCGGCATATAAGGCCTGGAACGTGAGGAAGGAAATTTCACTCCTAAAGAAAGTCAGACTTGTGGACTAATTGAGGTTTTTAAATCCGTCACTCAAACTGAAAGGTCCCAGACAAGCAACTTCCGCTAAGTCTAAATGCCTATACCCTGGAATCACTGTAATAAAAAAACGGGAGAGGTCTGGGCAGCCCGGGTGGCCCAGAGGTTTAGCCCAGGGCGTGACCCCGGAGACCCCGGGGTCGAGTCCCGCGTCGGGCTCCCTGCACGGAGCCTGCTCCTCTACCTGTGTCTCTGCCTCTCTCTCTCTGTCTCATGAATAAATAAATAAAATCTTAACAAAACAAAAACGGGAGAGGTCTGCATATACGTGAAAGACACCTGTGCTAAGAATCAGTTCGGCCGGGCGTGCTCGCGTAGACAGGGACCGTCCCGCGGCCGCCCGAGAGCCTCGCTTCAAGGCAGCGCTCTCCAGGTGGTAAGCGGCTAGCATTTCCCAATTCCAGACGCCTGGGGCAAACGGACGGAGACGACTCCGCATTTCTCTCAAGGTAAAATATACCACCTATAGGAACTTCAAAAATAGTAAAAAGCGGCCTTCTTCCCTATTGGGTTTCGGCGCAGCTCACCACTTAAAATCTCGCTTTAGTCCAAAGAAATCTCGCGACACTTTCTTTCTCTTTCTCGCTCTTTTTCCCCCCCCTCCCCTCTACCCCTCCCATCACCCATGTTGGCGGGAACATACCGGAAGCGACGGCATGCCGCCTGTCGGAAGTGACGTCAGATCCCAGAAGCCTTGGAGAAGGAGAAGCGCGTTGAAACATTCTACGCACAGTCGGTTGGAACGGTCAGGCAACGTGGTCCGGTTCTGCGAGCAGGCGCGCGCGTTTGTGCCTGGCCTGCTGCGGCCTTGCAGGCCTTTGGGGGCCGCAAGTTTGGTTTCTTTTCACGGGTGTAAGAGCACGCGGCGGGCCGCGCAGTGCCCTGGCCCGGCCTCACCATGCTGGTGCTGTTTGAGACGTCCGTGGGCTACGCCATCTTTAAGGTAAGTTGCAGATTGAACCGTTGAAGAGGCGAGGCTGGTGTTGGGCAGGCGAGGACGGGGAGAGACGTAAGGGGAGGGCGACAGTGCTCGGGATCCTGCGGGAGCCGTTTGTGTCCCCCTGCTCTAAAGTCAGGGGAAGGCTTTGGGCCTGGGAGACTTGTGTTCCGGCGAACACGTGGCCGCGCCGGGTTCTGTTGGGAGGATTCGGCCGGCGAGAGAGGAGGGCAGGGGTCTTACCGATTTCACAGGTAAGGGTAAGGAACTTGAGGTTTATTCTGAGTGGTTTTAAGAACTGATTGAAAGGTTTTAAGGAGAGGAACGACCTGATCTAAAGTCTCTTAATGAAGTTGCTTTCCCGCGTGGAGAGTATATATTACAAGAAGTCAGAAAGGAACCAGGTATGTTTTTTGCCTTAATCTAGGTTAGATGAAAGTGCTTGGATTCAGGTTGGTACGTCGAGAAGCAAATGCCAGGGGAAATTTAGAAGGTAGAACTGGTGGCATTGGGCCGATGAAGAGTGTGGGTTTGGGATTAAGTGGGTACGCGATGGTGGAGAAGAGAAGAAAAACGGGAGTGTTTTTTTGTTTTGTTTTGTTTTTTTCCGGGCGGGGGTTGGGGAAGCAGATACTGAAAAGGTCCAATGTTGCTGTGAAAGGTGGAGCATCTGTGAGATGTGGAAGTGCCCTCGTCATTTTAAACTTCAGACCTAAAAATAATAATAATAATAAAATAAAAATAAATTTCAGACCTAAGGGAGAAATCTAGGCCTATGGTCATCAGTTTGAGATTTGTCTTAATAGGGAAAATCTGAAATTTAAAGATTATCAGCACGGAGCTGGTTAAACAATGGGACTTTCTTGAGATGTTCCAAAGTTGAGGTAAATTGAATGTTATCCATGCCAGGCAGTCTTCTCACCTCTACAAATGTGGGAACAAAAACCAGATTTTTTCGTATATGTGCTGATATTAGGGTAAAAATGCTGGTAACGTGTATAGTACGGTTATGTATGTGCTATGAGTGCAGAAAATCGGGAATCAGCATTCCAAAGTGTTGATTTTGAGGAGCTTTTAACTTTTTTTTTAGATTTTTTTTCAGACATTGAAAATACAGTTCCATTTGCACTTGTTAATGTTAATATTAAGTGATAAAGTCATAAAAGCCAAAAGCTAGTTTTGCTTATTTTTTTCTCATTGGGGTTGTCTGCAGTTGGGGAGTAGTAGAAATTTTAAGGGACTGTAAAAGGCTTTAGATCTTGGGAGTGTGTCTGTTTTACTTTTTCCCGGGTTTTGTAGTCTTTTTACAAAACTTTTTTTTTAAAAGATTTTATTTATTTATTCCTGAGAGGCAGAGGGAGAGAGAAGCAGGCTCCGTGCAGGGAGCCCGATATGGGGCTGGATCCTAGGTCTCTGGGACCATACCCTGAGCCGCCACCCAGGTGTCCCATCTTTTTCTAAATTGTTAAGTAGAATTTTGCACATGCCCCCAAATTTTCCTAGCTAACATGGTCTATCATATTTTGAATTACTGTATATGGATGAATTTCAGGTAAATAGATGTTAGGTATACTGCTCTGCACTAAGAGGGTGGCGCAACTGCACAGTCCACTGGTTGCCTCTGATGGTGGGAGGGAATTGGCTTAGCAGTTGTCTGGTTTCTAGGCCTAGGTCATAAAATATGCTAGGGTATAAAATTACTTTGGTTGCATAAGATTCATGCTTTAATGAGAATGCTTTAAGAAATTTATTTTTTTCATAAATTTTTAAAACTTTTTAACTTCAGGTCATAGTAAGGAATGCGTTTTATATCCTGATCTAGTGTGCATATATCCACACATACAGAGTCACAAAGAATTCAATATTTTGTAAAAGAATTATTGAATGTTAACAAGGTTATATATGAATCCAAAGACAATACTAAAGGAACTATTTCCATTTTTAGAATATTGTAAAAACTCAACCTGTGTGCCTTGTGTCATGTGGCATACATAGTAAGACTAAAGGCATGTCTTTTATTACTTATCCGAGGCCTTCTGTAGCTGTGCTACCCAATATGATTGCCACTACCCACGTACAAATATTTAGCATTTGAAATTTGGTTGGTAAAGCTGTGGAAACGAATTCTTAGTTTTAATTCATTTAAATTTTAATAGTTACATTGTGTAGTGCAGCTGTGCAGTGTAGTGTTGTGTTCATTTCCTTAGGGCCTGGAGGAAGAGATTTTTTTTGTGTATACCAGAGTTTCTATATGATTACTTACTGAGCAGTATGTTTTTCCAGCTTCATTTATTGGGTATCTGTATACCCAATACATATATATGTATATATACATATATATACATATACTGTATAACTCATCTATTGTAAATACAGTTTGATACATTTTAGTAAAATTTATACAACTGTGCAAGTTGCAATCCAGTTTTAGAATACCTTCAAAAGTTACCTTTTGGCTATTTGCAGGTTAGTCAGACCTAGTTATATAGGCAGCCACTGTCTGTATTATTTTGTCATTTCTAGAAATTTCATGTAAATGGAGTAATACATTTTTTTGTGTCTGGCTTTTTTCACTTAGCATGCTTTTGAAGCTAACCTACATTGTGTGTATCAATTTGTTCCTTTTTGAATAATTCACATTTGAGGGACACCTGGGTGGCTCTGGTTTAGGGTGTGATCCCAGGGTCCATATCAGGGACTCCCTCTGCCTGTGTCTCTGCCTCTCTCCGTGTCTCTCATGAATAAATAAAATAAATAAAATCTTTTAAAAAAATAATTCACATTTGAAACTATTGAAAATCATCCTGTAAACAACTCACAAGTTTCTTGAAACAATATTTACCCATTTTGTTTGTGGAGTAAAACTAAAAAAAGGTAGCATGGAATGCTTAAATAAAACAGGATCTCAAAGTAACCAATTAAGTGAAAATTAGGGACAGTCACTTTTGTCTTTGTTTTTTAAAGATTTTATTTACTCATGAGAGACACTGAGAGGCAGAGGGAGAAGGCAGGCTCCCCCCCACCCCGGGAGCCTGAGGCGCCACTCAATCCCCGAGTGAGTCCGGGATAACAACCTGAGCTGAAGGCAGATGCTCAACCACTGAGCCACCCAACTTCCCCAGGACAGTCACTTTTGATGTAGTGTGCACTTTCTTGTTTATAAATTTCATGCCTGTCTGGAATAAAGGAGAATATTCTAGGACTATCAGGCATGTTGTGGGATGCATTTATGTTACTGTTTTACTCTTTAATGTGAAAAATTTCAAAGACAAGTGGAAGATTATATAAAGAACCTCCATGTACACCATCATTCAACTTCAGCAGGCCCATATTGTGGGCCATCTCTCTCCCACTCCCCTTCCCACATTGTTTTGAAGCAAATTCTGCATAATAAGTAGGTGTCATGAGCATGCTAAGAAGGTGCACACACAACTTGTGTCTTTCCACAATGTCAGCTTTATTCTGTTTCAAAGCAAGGTTAATATAATTGTAATGCAGGATTCCAAACTGACATTTCACTACCCGTTTAACTTGGCTTCTTACACATCACAGAGAGCTAAGCACAAGACCCGTTAACACAACAAACGAGATAGAACAAGAACAAAGGCTATAGAAAATTAATGCAGTCTTCAGTTGCACAGGTGAAATTGGGCCTGGGTCTGTTCATGGTACTCATGGTACTAGTTGATTATGATGTTCAGAGGTCGTTGAGGTAGCTACGGTGGCAGCTACCTTTCTGATGTGGTCAGATGTAAAAGGGTTGGCTTTACGAAGGTCTTGACAGTTTGCTGCAAAAATCTTTCATTTAAAAAGAGATTTATTTTTTTTTTTTTTAATTTTTATTTATTTATTTATGATAGTCACAGAGAGAGAGAGGCAGAGACACAGGCAGAGGGAGAAGCAGGCTCCATGCATCAGGAGCCTGATGTGGGACTCGATCCCGGGTCTCCAGGATCGTGCCCTGGGCCAAAGGCAGGCGCCAAACCGCTGCGCCACCCAGGGATCCCCTAAAAAGAGATTTAAAGGACGCCAGGTGGCTCAGCAGTTGAGCGGCTGCCTTCGGTCCAGGGTGTGGTCCTGGAGTCCTGGGATCGAGTCCCACATTGAGCTCTCTGCAGGAGCCTGCCTCTCCCTCTGCCTGTGTCTCTGCCTCTCTGTGTGTGTCTCTCATGAAGAAATAGTCTTTAAAACTAGCAAACCATAATGGCAAAGATTTTATTTTTATTTTTTTAAATTAATTAATTTATTTATTTATGATAGTCAGAGAGAAGCAGTGTGGCAGAGGGAGAAGCAGGCTCCATGCACCAGGAGCCCGATGTGGGATTCGATCCCGGGTCTCCAGGATCGTGCCCTGGGCCAAAGGCAGGCGCTAAGCCGCTGCACCACCACCTGATAAAGATTTTAATGGCAATAACTCTATCCTCTCTATTTTGAAGTGGAAATAATTCCATCTTGATCTAAAATGGTAAAACTTGAGATGGACTTCATACAAATGTTTTTAGATTTCTCTGTGTGACAATGAGTGCCTAAAATTTAAGGTGTGTTTTTAAGGAAATATAGAAGTTATTTCTAATTTTATTTTATTCAGACTATCTTAATTAGTAATGTTCTCTTCAATATGTGACAGCACAATTGGGAACATAGAATAGCAGGGTTTTATTTGCCATAACAGTCTTTGGAGTACCTTTGAGTGGTCATGAATGTTTTCATCATATTTCCTTTGTTACTTTAAAAATGTTGATAATATTTCTTAAATATACCGATTATAACCCAAATGTTATCTTCAAATATACTTGCTTTTCTACCAGAAAAAAATGTAAATTTTACTCATGAGTCATGTCCTCTGTTTGATACATATCCTCTCAGTAGTTCCTGAACTTTGGATATGGCTAGTCACATTATCTGAACAAACTATTTCCAAAAGTCAGAACTATTTTATAAACCTCCTTTATCAGAAAATACCTGAATTAATGTTTCAGTGCATTTATGAGATTTATTGGAATATCTTCTAATGCTGAAGTTCTTATAATAGGCAGAATAAACTGTTAGAGGCTTGTAATTTTTTGTAGGTGTGTAAAGATTTTTTTAGTAAACTCAACACCCAACGTGGAGCTTGAATTTACAGCCCCGAGAGCAAGAGTCTCATACTCCTATCAACTGAGCCAGCCAGGTGCCTCAGCTTTTATTTTTTATTTTTATTTTTTATTTTTTGCCTCAGCTTTTAGTGTTGTTTTTTTGTTGTTTTTTTTAAAGATTTTATTTATTTGTTCATTCATGAGAGACAGAGAGAGAGAGAGACAGGCAGAGGGAGAAGCAGGCTCCATGCAGGGAGCCTGACTGGGACTCTATCCTGGGTCCACAGGATCAGGCTCTGAGCTGAAGGCAGCGCTAAACCACTGAGCCACCCAGGGCTGCCCAATAAATAAAATCTTTTTAAATTATTTTTTTTAATTTTTTATTTATTTATGATAGTCACAGAGAGAGAGGCAGAGACACAGGAAGAGGGAGAAGCAGGCTCCATGCACCAGGAGCCCGACGTGGGATTCGATCCTGGAGCCCGACGTGGGATTCGATCCCGGGTCTCCAGGATCGCGCCCTGGGCCAAAGGCAGGCGCCAAACCACTGCGCCACCCAGGGATCCCAATAAAATCTTTTTAAAAAAAAAAATCCATCCAGTTATTAAATGGACTTCTTGAGCTACTAATTTGACCAAAACTGTATGGTAAGAAAACTGATTTGTTATCTCAATGACAAAAATAGCTTCCACCACTCTCATTTTACATATGCAATTGTACTTGAAGTGTGTAGTTAAATGTATGCCTAAGCTATGCCACTTAAATAAAATTATTTAAATATTTGTTACAGGTTTTGAATGAGAAGAAACTTCAAGAGGTTGATAGTTTGTGGAAAGAATTTGAAACTCCAGAGAAAGCAAATAAAATGTAAGCCACCTTGAAACAAAAAGTTTAGCAGTTACTGTTTAGTTGGTGTTTGGTTTTGGTCGTGGTTTTAAGATTTTATTTATTTTAGAGAGTAAATGGAGGGAGTTGCAGAGGGAGAAGGACAAGCAGACTATGGTGAACAGTCTGACATGAGGCCTGATCCCAGGGCTCTTGAGATCATGACGTGAGCCGAAGTCAGGGGTCAGATGCTTAACGTAGTGGGCCATCCAGGTGCCCCTGTTGTTTTAAGTAATCACTATACCCAATGTAGGGCTTGAACTCGTGACCCCTAAGATCAAGAGTCACATGTTCTACTCACTAAGCCAGCCAGGGGCCCCAAGTAGTAGAATTGTTGAATAAATTGTAGTATATCTATAGATCTCTTACTGTGACTTGGGGACAGGTCAGTGGCATACCGAGAAAACCATGCTTCAGAATGATATGTATAATGTGCTCCCATTTTTGCAGCGTTCTTATATATATGTGCATTTATGGAAGCCTAGGGAGAGATGAGCAAATGCCACTTCAGAAGGGTGGGGTTGGGGGTTGAGGCAGAGTAAGATGAAATTACTGCTTTTCCTACCATCTTTGCCTTGTTAAGAATGGATTTAAGGGATCCACCAGGGTTTTATTCACTGGCAAGTAAGAAAACTGGCCTTAAAACAATACTACTTTAGACAAAATAGAAGACTGGTTTTTCTTTATCAAGGGCTGTATGCTTCAGTTGGCTGAGTTACCCTGATTCATTGTTGTCAATGATGTATTCTTGTTGGAACTGAATATAAATGATCTAACTCAAATATTCGTCACTACCACTGAGACAACAATGAGTTATGAATTAATCGTATATATTTGTTTCAATATAAAATGTTGCTTTGCACATACTTTTAATGGGGAGAAGGAGGTATAAAATAAGGGTAACAAATCAGATTTGATGATAAGGTTTTTTTTTTTAAGATTTTATTTATTCATGAGAGATCCACAGAGAGAGGCAGAGACACAGGCAGAGGGAGAAGCAGGCTCCTCACAGGGAGCCCGATGTGGGACTTGATCCCAGACCCCCGGGATCACACCCTTAGCCGAAGACAGATGCTCAACCACTGAGCCACCAGGCATCCTGATTTTAAGCAATTTCTTAATAGCATTTGTACTAGATGGACAAATCCTTGTTGTGAGATTCCTGACTCAAGAGGGACTCTTAATACCTTTTCTAAGGTCTCTATTCTGTATAGTAAAAGGATCTGTGTCCAGCTTTAAACAGCAAGAGGTTATGTTGAAGCCATAACATTTAGAGAAACTGGTTGTTTTAAGAATAATTTATCTAACTTGGCACCCTGATACCCAGTGATGGGAAGCTTTATTTTATTGGTGTGTGCTTTGGAAACAATCCAAACCTGTTTCCTAAATAATACGGCTTTTGCACAATCAATATGCCCTCATAACTTTTCTTTTTTTCCTTCTAGAGTAAAGCTAAAACATTTTGAGAAATTTCAGGATACAGCAGAAGCATTAGCAGGTAAAGTGAAAGACTAGCTGTTTTGGTTTTGTGTTTAATCTTTTCAATTTATTATTCATATCAAGAGATTATTTGCTTCAGTTGCCTGAGTTAACCTTATTCAATGTTGTCAATGATGCATTCTTTTGGAATTGAATTTAAGTGATCTAACTCAAATTCGTCACTACCACTGAGACAACATTGAGTTAGCTTTTTTTACCATAGGGCTTGTTTCCCCCCCCATGTGATGAGAGGTGAGAAGTGGTTAAATTGATCTCCCTGTGGAAACCAACAGCATAATGCTGAAGCACAATTCAGTAAAAGCTGTTCTACAAGGGACCAAGGTAATGTAGTCAAGTACACAGCTCTCTGATAATTTTAATCCAAGGGTAAAATTGAGAATAGCCAGGATTCACAACTGAAATAATAATAAAGCAGCTTTGGGTGGGTATACGTTTTTAGTTCAAAAGACCACAATATTAAAAGTTTTAGGAAACTAATAGATTTTTGTATGTGTGGGGTTTTTTGTTTGATTTTTTTGTTTTTAATGCAGAAACTACAGAGGCTTGAGTTAAATATGAAGGGGGCATGAAGAATGGATGACCCCTATCCTTCAGCTAGTCCTCATGATGGGAGAACAGACAAAGCAATAGGGCTTATTAACTAGGCTTGGCTTTAGTAGGCAGTTGGTCTCAAGATTTTTTTTTTTTTTTTAAGATTTTATTTACTCATTCATGACAGAGACGGCGGGGGTGGGAGGGCATAGGGAGGAGCAGGTCCATGCAGGGAGCCCGATGTGGGACTTGATCCTGATGTGGGACTTGATCCTGATGTGGGACTTGATCCTGATGTGGGACTTGATCCCAGGTCTCCAGGATCACACCCTGGACTGAAGGTGGCGCTAAACCGCTGGGCCACCAGGGCTGCCCTCAAGATATTTTTTTGATGTTAGGGAAAACAGGAATACTGTATAAATTCAGCTCATAGATTTTTCAATCACTTAAGTTACATATATCAAATCAGCTAACTGCTTGGTGGTAGAATTTGAAAATGTAGGACCATAAGGAAGAATATGGCATATAATTAGGCAAGAATTTCACAGACACAAATAATTTTGTTCATCGGCCCCAAGAGAGGGGTATAATTCTCTTACTAAATTATGAATCTATCTAAACATGCTAGAATATATATATATGTGTGTGTATATATATTTTAAGATTTTATTCATTTATTCATGAGAGACACAGGCAGAGATAGGCAGAGGGAGAAGCAGACTCTTTGCAGGCAACCCGATTGGGACTTGATCCTAGGACTCTGGGATCATGCCCTGAGCAGAAGGCAGATGCTCACCTGAGCCACCCAGGTGTCCCAATATGCTCGAATATTAATGAGCTACCCTAACACTGGCAGAAGGGTAGCTGGAGGAATACCTAAAAATGGGGTCAATTTTTAAATTTTATTTCATTTATTTATTTGAGACAGGGAGCATATGAGTGAGGGGAGGGGCAGAGGGAGAGAGAAAAGCAGACTCCACCGAGGAGGGAGCCCAATGCAGGGCTCATCCGAGGATCCTCAGGATCATGACCCAAGTTAAAGGCAGATGCTTAATCGACTGAGCTACTCGGGTGCTCCAAATTCTTTAATTTTTAAAAATAGTTCTAGGACTGTTTCATCAGTAAGTCAGTAATTTAAAGCCTCATAGGGCCACTAAAGCACAAATATAATTTTTGCCTGGATGTTTTTTTTTTTAATATTTTTATTTATTTATTCATGAGAGACACAGAGGCAGAGACACAGGCAGAGGGAGTAGCAGGCTCCACGCAGGGAGTCCGACGGGATCCCAGGTCTCCAGGATCACACCCTGCACTGGAGGCAGGCAGTCAACCGCTGAGCCACCCAGGGACCCCCCTGTTTTTGTTTAAGTACTCTTACATCCAACTTGGGGCTTGAACTCCCGGCTCCAAGATAAAGAGTCACATGCTGGGATCCCTGGGATGGCTCAGCAGCAGTTGAGGGCCTGCCTTCGGCCCAGGGCATAATCCTGGAGTCCCGGGATTGAGTCCCACGTTGGGCTCCCCGCATGGAGCCTACTTCTCTCTCTACCTGTGTCTCTGCCTCTCTCTCTCTCACTGTCTGTCATGAATGAATAAATAAAATCTTTAAAAAAAAAAAAGTCAATAGGCTGTGATTTGAACTCCTCCTGCTGGAGTTGTAATGTGCAGGAGCCCTCATCCCAAGTGGCTTCTTTGAATTCCTTTTTGCATATTTATTACCTCTTTAATCTTTGAGATATTTTTGACCAGTCTTTATTATTAAATGGATAGATCTAACTTTTACCTAAAATAAAGCCGGTTTTTACTGTTAATAGCTAATATGTTTATCGTTTAGTGGTTGTCAGATTTGTGCTCATCATTTCAAAATTGTTTTTAAATGCTTGAAACAATCCTTTGGAGTAGATGTTTTAATCACTATTGATAAAAAAAAAAACTGAGGGTTGAGGGGTATATCTCCTTTTCCTCCTGAGCTCTTCGTATTCCTTAAAATAAGGTTAGGTAAATGGGCAAAATGCCATACTAGGTGAGAAATTCATTTATTTTATATTTATTTATTTGTTTGTTTTTTTATTTATTTATTCATGAGAGACACAGAGAGAGGCAGAGACTCAGACAGAGGGAGAAGCAGGCTCCATGCAGGGGGCCCGACATGGGACTCGATCCCAGGTTTCTAGGACCAGGCTCTGGGCTGAAGGCGGTGCTAAACCACTGAACCACACAGGCATCCCAAGTTAAATTTTTTAAAAAAGAATTTAAAGACACTTGGGTGGCATAGTTAGTTGGTTAAGTACCCATCTCTTGGTTTTGGCTTAGGTCAGGAGATTGAGCCTGGCGTCAGCACAGAATTTGCTTAAGACTCTTCCTCATTAAAAAAAAAAAAAAAAGACTCTCTTCCTCTCCCTCTCCTGCCCCCACCCCCGACAGGCACATGTTCTCCCTCTTTCTCCAAAATAAATAAATATTTTTTAGAAAAGAATTTATATTGGTCCTAGAAGTTCATATATACCATTTCTATGGAAAGCTTTATTTTTACATTCTAATTTTCAAATTGCAAATCTTCCAAACACTACAGGACAGTTTGGTAGCAGCCTACATTTGAATGAAGTGGGAAGATTATTAGGGGATGCTGAAAAGTGGCTGGTGAAGTAGAGAAAAGATTCAGTTTCCCCCCTTAACCTTGTCACCATTTCTGTCATCTTTTAAAAATTCCTATTATAAAGAGTAATGAACAGGTTTTTAATAATAAAGGGAAGGTAAATGTTAAATCTAAAATAAGTAGAAGTTTTTGCTTACAAGAAATCTTCGTGTTTTGTTTTGTTTTGCTTTGTTTATTCACGAGAGACAGAGAAAGAGACCTAGGCAGAGGGAAACGCAGGCTCCCTACTGGGAACCTGATGTGGGACTCCATCCCGGGACCCCAGGATCACACCCTGAGCCAAAGGCAGACGCTCAACCACTGAGCCACCCAGGTTCCCCTTTGTTTTTTTGTTTTGTTTTGTTTGTTTGTTTTCTTGTTTTTAAGATTTTTACTCATTTGAGAGAGAATGAGAGAACGCATAGGAGCCTAAGTGTGGGGAAGGACAGAGGGAGAGGGAGTCTTGATCCTGGGACCCTGAGATCATGACCTGAGCAGAAAGCAGATACTCAGTGGAGCCACCCAGGCACCCCACAAGAATTTTTTTTTTTTTTAAGATTTTATTTATTTATTCATGAGAGACATAGAGAGGCAGAGACATAGGCAGAGGGAGAAGTAGGCTCCATGCTAGGAGCCCGATGTGGGACTCAGTCCCAGTACTACAGGATCAAGCCTTGAGCCCAAGACAGAGAGAGGTTCAACCGCTGAGCTACCCAGGTATCCCAAATTTTTTTTAAAAAAGGAAAACACTAGGTTAAAATAGATGATATGGAAGACTAAGAACTAGAAGCTAGAAGTTGAATAAAATTTTTTAATCACCAAAGATTAAAAACTAGAAAGAGTATATTAAACTCTACTTGAAAGATTGTGTGGAGTCAGTGTTATACGGTGTGTAAAAGGTTATATAACCTAACTAAATAGCTTGAGTCTCAGCTTCTTAGAGTGTGGTGTAAGAGCTGTATGGTAGCCATATGATTTTTGTCATTACCTTTCATCTTCCCAGATAACAGATGAAATGGATTTGTAACTCAAATGGATTGAGATGTGGTCAGGAGGAAAGAGAAGGTACCTGGCTGATTAAGCATAAATTGTCTCGCCTTAGAAATTGAGGCCAACTTCCTTCCTCACAGGCGTACTTTTTTTTTTTTTTTTTTTTAAGATTTTATTTATCAGAGGTTGAGAGAGGCAAAGACATGGACACAGGGAGAAGCAGGCTCCCTGTGGGCAACCTGATGCAGGATTCGATCCCAGGACTCCGGTATCATGACCTGAACCAAAGGCAGACACTCAAATCACTGTGCCACCAAGGCATCCCTGGCAGGCATACTTTAAATTTAGCCAAAACCCTGACAGATATCGGATGAGGTATTAGTCCATGTGGGTCCAGAAGATCCTAAGGCTAGGCCTAGGAAGGGTGAGAGTTATAAAGCATGAGATTTAGAATCTGCCAAAATGAAAAGCAATCTCAAATTGAATAGGCTGCCTCTTTGGGAGTGTTCTCCATCACTGAAGGTTTACAAGCAGAGGCCTGATAACATACCTTGATTTTGAATTAGCCAAGGCCTCCACGACCCTCCCAAGTGAATACACTGCTTTTTTCCAGTGTTGACAGGATTTTAGGTTATTTCACAGAACATCAGGCCAGTCGGTCTACAGTGACACTGGAGACTGGATCTGTTTGTCACTCTAAAATAGATTGTTTCTAACATTTTATGGTTCTAGTTCTCTATGGGTTCAAGAGTAAATTTTATTTTATAAAACGAAAGGAATGCTGTATCAGCTTTAACACCTAGTTCTAGAGCTGAAGTGAGGGTGGGAAGATCAGATGAGATTGTGAAATGTGTAACTCTTTCAGTGTTTTTTACATTTATCATTTCATTTTAGAAGTAATGTTAAATTCAGACTTCTTGGAAGGAAGTGTTTATTTTGCTTTATTTTTTAAGCTTAAATGACATATGAAGTTCTTAAAATTAAAAACCTGCGAGTTAACTCTTTTGTTTTTCCTTTTCTAAAAAGCATTTACAGCTCTGATGGAAGGCAAAATCAATAAACAGCTGAAGAAAGTTCTGAAGAAAATAGTAAAAGAAGCCCATGAGCCCCTGGCTGTAGCTGATGCTAAACTAGGAGGGGTCATAAAGGTAAATATTTTTCATGCCTGCCAATCAGAACTCACCATATAGCATTGGTGACTACAAAGCCTAGCCTTTGTATGGAGTTGTTTGTTGTAAGTTCTCATACTTGATGTTTTTTCCCTAGGCTACAGAATAATTGATTTCCAATATGATTATCAGGGCTAAGAACATACAAGTAATACCTATTCATTGTAGAAAATATTAATGTCCCCAAAAGTAGTAAAAATTCGTTTTAACCTTGCCACCAGAGTTATGTTAACAGTATGTATATCCTGCTATGTTTTTGTTTAGTCACATTTCTTTTTCTAGCAACAGAATTAAAGACCTGATTTTTTTTTTCTTAATTTATTCATGAGAGACAGAAAGAGAGAGGCAGAGACACAGGCAGAGGGAGAAGCAGGCTCCATGCAGGGAGCCCGATGTGGGACTCAATCAATCCCAGGTCTTCAGGATCATGCCCTGGGCTAAAGGCAGACACTCAACCGCTGAGCCACTCAGATATCCCTTGGTTTCAGCTTCTGTTGTGAGATTGAACCCTGTGTCAGGCTCCGTCAGGAGTCTGCTTGTCCCTCACCGTTTCTCCTGCCCCACACACTCTTTCAAATAAATAAATGAAATCATTTTTAAAAATTCTGTGTAGGGCAGCCCCTGTAGCGCAGCAGTTTGGTGCTGCCTGCAGCCTGGACTCGATCCTGGAGACCCTGATTCGAGTCCCACATCAGGCTCTCTGCATGGTGCATGCTTCTCCCTCTGCCTGTGTCTCTGCCCCTCTCCCTCTTTCTCTCTCTCTTTCTCTGTCTCTATGAATAAATAAAGTCTTTTAAAAAAATGGTTTCTTTAAAAAAAAGCTTCTGTGTATAACTTTTTGATTCCTCAAAACTTTACTGAAAGCCTACTATCGACCAGAAATCTTACCATAACAAATAGTTAACCCGTATTTGTATGTGTATTAGATATTACAATCTTAACTTACTACATCTCTAACTTAAAATAAGTTAGAGAAAAGAATGTTACTAGGAAAATCAGGAGTGCCTAGCTGGCTCAGTAGGTGGAATGTGTGACTCTTGATCTCAGGGGTTGTGAGTTTGAGCCCCACATTGAGTATAGAGGTTACTTCAAAATAAGTCTTTTTTTAAAAAAAGAAAGAAAATCAGGCACCTGGGTGGCCCAGTCACTTAAGCATCTGACTCTTGATATTTACTCAGATCTTGCTCTCAGGGTCATGAATTCAAGCCCCATGTTGGGTTTTACGCAGTCATGGAGCCTATTTAAAAAGGAAAAATCATAAGAGAAGGTACATTTACAGTACTGTTCTGTGTTTATCAAAAAGAATCTGCATTTAGTGTTCTTCCTACAAACAGAAAAATGTGAAATAATGGGAAATACAATTTTTTAAAATGAGAAATACTTAAATCTGCTATTTTAATATGTAAATGATTTTAGGAGGGCCACCTGGGTGTCTCAGCGGTGGAGCGTCATCTGCCTTTGGCTCAGGGCATGATCCCTGGGTTCTGTGATCAAGTCCCACATCGGGCCCCTGCAGGGAGTCTGCTTCTCCCTCTGCCTGTGTCTCAGCCTTCTCTCTGTGTCTCTCATGAATAAATAAATAAAATTTAAAAAAAATAATGGTTTTAGGAAAACTTTATTTCATTAATACAGATATTCTTGTTCTCACAGGAAAAGCTGAATCTCAGTTGTATCCATAGTCCTGTTGTTAATGAACTTATGAGAGGAATCCGTTCCCAGATGGACGGATTAATCCCTGGGGTAGAACCACGTGAAATGGCAGCTATGTGTCTTGGTTTGGCACACAGGTGAGATTTACTGGAAAATAGTCAGTTTATTGCTGTTTAATAAACAGTTGTATTGCACTGTACTTTAAGCATACTACAATTACTAATTTAATTCTTATAATAATCTTATGAGGAAAGTAGTAATATCCTCATTTTCTAATGAATATGATGCCCAAAGTCCATTCACCTGCTAAGTGATAAAGCCTGGATTGAAATCCAGGCAGTCCTCATCATAGGCATTCTCTATTTTTTGTTGAGTCCCACAATTCTTGGGCCTTTTCCCCCCTCTCTGATGTCTGCTGAATCATTTGCTGTCCTTCCATCTTTTCATCTCCCCCAGATTTTTCATCTGCTGTTGTCTCCCTCTGTATCTGTAATGTTTGTTTTACATTGATTTTTACTGACTCATTATTTTTATTTATTTTTTAAAGATTTATTTATTTATTTATTCGTGATAGACATAGAGAAAGAGAGGCAGAGACACAAGAGGAAGAAGCAGGCTCCATGCCAGGAGCCTGACGTGGGACTCGATCCTGGGACTCCAGGATCGTGCCCTGGGCCAAAGGCAGGCATTAAACCACTGAGCCACCCAGGGATCCCCTTTACTGGCTCTTTATAATGCAAAGAGCTCACTCACTTACTATGTTTACCCAAAGAATAGGCATTTCTCTGTACTATAATGTGTTCTGAAAAGCTTGGCATTCTATGAAATTGCTAAAATAACAGGGTTTTTCATTGAGAAAGATTAAAAGTAGACTACTTAAAACCTATGTAACTTTATACTAGAGCACTATCAAAAATAGCCCTTTATATTATTAATACAGTTAAAAAGGATACATTAAGGGACGCCTGGGTGGCTCAGCAGTTGAGCCTCTGCCTTTGGCTCAGGGTGTGATCCCAGAGTTCTGGGACCGAGTCTCCTAGCAGACTCCCTGCATGGAGCTATCCTCCCTCTGCCTGTGTCTCTGACTCTCTCTGCGTCTTTAATCTTTAAGAAAATCTTTAAGAAAAAAAAGGATGGTTAAATTTAGATTAAAGGAATAAACAGAGGTTTGTACTTTTGTACAAAAAATAACATAAATCAGTGAAAGGGTTAAAGCTGCTGAGTTACAAAGATGAGCAAAATGCATGAAAGTCAAGAATAACTTTGTAACGAGCATTTTTAAGAGCACAGGAACTGCTAAACTGAGTTAAGATCCAAGTTTGTGATTGACATTGTATAAGAGTAGTGGTTCCTTAATCATTGACAATTAAATTTTCCTTAGAGGATATTTGGCAACATCTAAAGACATTTTTAATTGATACAAGTGGGGTCATGTCTCTACTAACATAATGGATAGAGGCCAGGAATATTGCTGAATATCCACAATGCACAGAATAGGCCCTATGCCCCTACAACAAAGAATTATCAGGCCTACATTGTTAACAGTGCCAAGATTAAGAAAAAGTTTTGTATAATACTGTTCCTTCATGACTTTCTATTTACCTGCTGATATAAAGCATTGTAAAAATAATATATGAACCAAATGATTTGTACTAAACAGCATTATCCTGTTTGACAAATTCATGTTTCAGACATATAGGACACATATAGGACCTGTGTATTTTCTTTTTAAATGTGTATTTCCTGATTTTTGCATATTCTTGTTCAAATGGTTTCCTATATTGGGAAAATTAACATACAGCTCCTAGGAGAGGGACTTGGGTTTTAAAAAGTATCTTAAGATGTTAATTAGTTTCATAGATGCTATCAATAACTTCTTATTTTCCCCTCTTATATCCAGCTTGTCCCGATATAGATTGAAATTTAGTGCTGATAAAGTGGACACCATGATTGTTCAGGCAATTTGTAAGTATAGTACATGTAAAGTCTGATCTGTCTATTCATCATGACTTTTTCTTGCTGCTAAACTATATCTTTTATGATTTTATCAGTGAGGAAGAAAAGGAGATTCGTGGGTTTTTATTTGTTCGTTTTACGATTTTATTTATTTGAGAGGCATGAATGGGGGGTAGGAGCTGAGGGAGAGGGAGATGCAGACTCCCTACTGAGCAGGGAGCCTGATGTGGGGCTTGATCCCAGGACCTGAGATCATGACCTGAACTGAAGGCAGAAGCTTAACCCACTGAGCCACCCAGGTGCCCCTAGAATTTTCATTGGTGAAGTAAATAAGCTGGAAAATGCAGAATAGAAAAGGGAAGCCACTCCTAATTTGACTAGTTGGAGATAATATAAATTAACATTGGTGATGTTAACAGATTTGTCTTTTTCCATGAAGTAAATCAATAGATAGGATCTATTATGTTGTACTTCTGCTTTTTTTTTTAACTTGGCTTTATAATAGGTCATTCTTCCATATTATTAAGTGAATCAACTCTTAACAGTTTCCAATTTTAAAAATTCCTTTAAATGGCAATTGCATTTCTGGGTATATACTCCAAAGAATTGAAAGCAGGTACACACAATTACATACACATCTGTGTTTGTAGCAGCATTATTTGCAGTAGCCAAAAGATAGAAATAATCCACATACCCACAAACAGATGAATGGATAAACAAAATAGGGTATATACACATAATAATTATTATCTTTAGACCTTAAAAAGGAATGAAATTGGTTTTTTTTTAACATTTTTTTAAAATTTTTATTTATTTATGATAGTCACAGAGAGAGAGAGAGAGGTGCAGAGACATAGGCAGAGGGAGAAGCAGGCTCCATGCACCGGGAGCCCGATGTGGGATTCGATCCCGGGTCTCCAGGATCGCGCCCTGGGCCAAAGGCAGGCTCCAAACCGCTGCGCCACCCAGGGATCCCAAAAAGGAATGAAATTGTGATGCATGTTACAAAATGGATGAATTTTGAAAACATGCTGAGAAATAAGCCACACAAAAAAGACAACTGTTGAGTGATTCTACTTATGAGGTACCTAGAACAGGCAAATTCATAAAGGCCACAAGTAAAAGATATTACCAGGAGATGGGGGGAAGGTGGGGATATGGTGTTATTGTTTAGTACTTACAGACTTTTCCCTTGGGATAATGAAAGAGTTCTGGAAATGGGTAGTGGGTGATTGTTGCACCGAAACCGACAATTGAAAATGGTTAAAATGGTAGATTTTATGTATATTTTATAATTTTTTAAAGCCCTTTTAAGTTTTGTTTTTTTTGTTTTTTTTGTTTTTTTTTGTTTTTGTTTTTCATTTTAATCTACTGCAGCCTTGTTAGATGACTTAGACAAAGAGCTAAACAACTACATTATGCGGTGTAGAGAATGGTATGGCTGGCATTTCCCTGAATTAGGAAAAATTATTTCAGATAACCTGACATACTGCAAGTGTTTACAGAAAGTCGGTGAGTAACTTAATCCTTTATTTTTTAACTTAATCTTTTAAAGCATTGAAAAATAACAATTTTTTTAATCCCACAACATGAGTTATAGGAATTTTGTTTTTCTTTTTTTTTAGTAATTTTTTTTCCTTAAGCTTCTCAGAGTTTCTTACAACTTACATGTATTTTGGGTGTGTAGCTGTATTAGTGTCTGTTAGAAACAGTTAACTTGGACTTTGACTTCAATGGCCTGTACAACAGAGAACATGGTTCTCTGATTTGGTTTTTCTTAAAATGGCTTCTTAAGGTGAAATGTATCCCATAGTAAGTTTACCATTAATACGGGCAACTGGACCTGGAATATGCTACTAAAAATAGTGCTGTCCGTACTGTTAGTGTTGTATCCTGTGCCAGTAGTACAGTAATATTAGCAGAACAACTTAAGCATTGTTAACATATAGGACTTCCCAGGGTTATACTACATTACCGTATTACCACCCCAAGAATTAGTGGCACAGGCTTTAGTAAAATCTTAGCTACAAATTGCCTGTTATAATATCATTAGTCCTATTTTATGTAGTATTTTGTTTTTAATTCTATTTTATATCTTTTTTGGAGGGAGATGGGGAGAGATTTTAATCTCTAAAAATCAGGCCTTACATAAGGGAAATTAGTAAGTCAAACTTGTTAGCTTTTTGTTTTGTTTAGGCATCCTTTTCATTGGCTTCTCTCTACTTTTTCTTTTTTGACTATTTGGATTTTATATAATTTGTTGAAGAGTGATTCTCCCTCATCCTCTGCAAACATTCCATAGGCGATAGGAAGAATTATGCCTCAGCCAAACTTTCTGAATTACTGCCAGAGGAAGTTGAAGCAGAAGTGAAAGCAGCTGCAGAGATCTCCATGGGAACAGAGGTTTCAGAAGAGGATATTTGCAACATTTTGCATCTCTGCACTCA
The DNA here is from genome assembly GCF_905146905.1 of Nyctereutes procyonoides. Taxonomy (NCBI): domain Eukaryota; kingdom Metazoa; phylum Chordata; class Mammalia; order Carnivora; family Canidae; genus Nyctereutes; species Nyctereutes procyonoides. The sequence goes on from NW_026575132.1 coordinate 11,290,256, forward strand.
GGTAAACTATACACATGGGGAAATTACTTTTGGTGGGACTGGCTATGTAATAATTTTCTGATGGCAATGATGATTTTTAAGCTTACTCACCTGATAAATATGAGGGTGTTCAGTCACTACCTCATCTGATGCCATCTTGACTTATATATTTCAAGGGGGAAATACATACTGAAGTAGGTTGAAAAATACCATCTAATTTATTTGTATTGTTAGCATTGTCTGGATAATGAATTATAAATTCATTAAGACAAATAAAGATTGAGTTACTTATTTCTAGCCTTTATGTTTATAGCCTCAAGTGCTCTTTTTTCCTCATTTGGAGATAGCTAAACAAGAATCACAAAGAGGAGGGCTGGCTCAGTCCGTAGAGCATGTCACTCTTGACCTTGGAGTTGTAAGTTCTAGCCCACAATTCGTGTAGAGATGCTTAAAAACAAAATATTTTAAAATCATATGCACAAAAAAGAATCACAAAGAGGATGACCAGTGTCTAGCCTCGGAGCTTTAAAAAATAACCGTAATATTGACTAGCATTTTTAGGCAGTGTATTGGGTTGTTTTACATTTATTATCTCATAAAATCCATTAAAACGGGAAACTGAGATAAAGAATGGTTCATTGTTCCGGGATTACATGGCTGACCTATGATAGTTTAGGGCTCCAGTGTGTAAAGACATGTGGTTTTTATATGATTTTTACACAAGTAATTTATGATGTGTTCATTTTGTTTCTTATACTAGGTAATTGAAATTTCAGAATATAGAACTCAGCTCTATGAATATCTACAAAATCGAATGATGGCCATTGCACCGAATGTTACAGTCATGGTTGGGGAATTAGTGGGAGCACGGCTCATTGCTCATGCAGGTGATGATTTTAATGTAACTTATAAACAGGGATATTTAGATTGTTTTCTACTTAGGGTTATTTTTTTCATCTTCAAATTATATTCATTAGAAATTTTAGGTAATAAATAGAAGTAGTTGGTTATAGCTGAGAACTAAGGACCAAGTTAGTGTTCAATGATGATTCTAATGTGTATGCCTGATTTCCTTTTGGATAATGATGGCATCTTTAGTCACTACCTCTTCTGAGACACTTGTGGTCCGTTGTCAGAAGTTTTTTAGCATTAATGAGAATAATCAGATGAATGCAGAATGAAATCAGTTAATGTGTCCACTACTAGAAACTTACCAGAATAGGGGTACCTGGGTGGCTCAGTTGGTTAAGCATCTGATTCTTAATTCTGGCTCAGGTCATGATCTCATGGTTGTAAGATTGAGCCCAGTCACTGGGCTCTGCTCTGGGCATGGAGCCTGCTTAAAATGGTCTTTCCCTCCGCCCTTTCCCCTCGAAAAAAACCCTCACCCTCATCAGATTAAATAGTTCTCACAACAGGTGATACATTCCCTTGTTTGAGAATCTGGTTCACTACTGAATATGCTAATTTTAATATATTTGACATGCAAAATCTTTTTAATGAATTTATAATGAAACTTAAGATGTATATATGGTGATGTTACAAAGAAGGTATGTTACCAAAAATACTGTATAATTGAACATTTGCAAATAGAGTTAAGTACTATTGTTGGAGTCATTGTTACACTCCATCATAGAATATTTTAATGTATCATCTACATCAAAGTGTCTAAACTAGAATAGCACCTACCTATAACTACATCATTATACAGATAGATATGCCATCCAAATACCCTCAGCTGCAAAATTGGGATTATCTGGTTGGTTTTGTTTGCATCCATATTTTCGTAGGCTTAACCAAACTTTTGTGGTAAGAGATGCAGGGATTAACAGAAGTGTGTGTTCAATTTTAAATACATATCTAGTCGTTGAGCATTAATATTGGGGGTCTGTTCTGACAAAATCTGTATAGTAAATCTAATAAAGCAGCAACTTTTTTTATACCTGATCAGTGTACTTACAAGCATATCTCCTCATTCATATTGTAAACAACAGATAAAGTGTGAGAAAGTTATCACATGGTTTTTCTGCTGAGATGTCTGTCCTATGAGTGTCTGTTCACTCTTATGTTTTTTTTCCATATCTAAAGTAGAATACTTGGTGTCTAAAATCCTGCTGGTATGCTAATAGCATGTAGAGTAGTTAATACCGTCTCTCTGTCAAATAAGTATAATTGAACTAATAGGCTTAACCTTCAGTTTAGCATAAGCATTCATTGTAAGCCTCTGCTTATAGTGCTGCATGGTTGAATCACAAATGCTGAGGCTTTCTAGGGAGTCCCAGACTATAGAATCTGTATTGTATCAGATTTTTATTTACTCTGGTGGCTATTATACTTCGACTATATGTCTTGTGTTTAACACATGGAACTTTTTAAATACTTGGAATTGCAATCCTTGTAACTACTTCTTTTCTTTTGAAGGTTCTCTTTTGAATTTGGCCAAACATGCAGCTTCTACAGTTCAAATTCTTGGAGCAGAAAAGGCACTCTTCAGAGCCCTCAAGTCTAGACGAGATACCCCAAAGTATGGTCTCATTTATCATGCTTCACTTGTAGGCCAGACAAGTCCCAAACACAAAGGAAAGGTGAGATGTATTTCTCCTGAGACCGGTCATTTTTTCTTTTTTTTCTCCCCTCCAGATAACTCATTTCCTCCCTACTCTATAGGATGGAGTAAATTTTTCTACTGCTTCTTTTTCATTAGAGAATGATGATTTCTTGAGCTATAAAAGCACTTTTGTGTAATGAAAGAAAATAACATAAAGTGTTATTGGGGGAACCTGGCTGACTCAGTAAGCAGAGCGTGCAACTCTTGATTATGAGGTTGTAAGTTCCCAGCCCCATATTGGGTGTAGAGCTTACTTTAAAAAAAATTTTTTTTTTTTTTAATGATAAAGTATTACTGATTTAAAGCCATTTTCTTTTGCTGTGTTAGGAGTTTTCTAGAATCTATGTGTTGATGAATGGGGAATGAATCGGAAGTTTTCTGGCAGGAAATCAATTTAGCATCATTTATGAATTATAAAATAATAACCATACACTGCTCAACACTTAGTAGGACTTACGTGAATCCTCTTACTTATTTTTAAAGATTTTATTCATGGGGGGGGGGGGCAGAGACACCACCAGAGTGAGAAGCAGGCTCCACGCAGAGACCCGATGGTGGGACTCGATCCCAGGACTCCAGAATCACACCCCGGGGCCAAAGGCAGGCGCCAAACCGCTGAGCCACTGAAGGATCCCCTACATGAATCCTTTTAATAGCCCTGTGAGATACAGGGTATCTTTTACAGATGGGAAAGCTGAGACTTAAGCAATTTCAAGCTTTTTGGTAAGGGCATATAAATTAACAGAAACTGAAATGTTTAAAAAAAAAAAACCTGAAATGTTCTAAAATTCAGAGCAGATTGATGAAAGGGGTTGATGCATTGTTAATTAACCTAAAAGGGGCTATACATTTTCCAGATGATCTCCATGGTGTGGAACTAAGGTCACTGAGTAGAAATTAAAGGAAGACATTAGGATATTTTGAGCTCGTTTTAGACATGAACTACTGCAAGATTATCTCATCCAACAGAACGAATGGGGTTTTGTATATAACCAGTTAGCCATTGAGAGAGATTCAGACATAAAATAGGTGGCTTAAGAGATGCCTGGGTGGCTCAGCGGTTCAGCAGCGTCTGACTTTGGCTTAGGGCATGATCCCCGAGTCCCAGGATCGATCCCCTTGGAGCTTGCTTCTCCCTCTGCATATGTCTCTGCCCCCCACCCCATGAATGAATTAATGAATAAAATCTTAAAAAAAAAAAAGGTGGTTTGAATTGTATTACATTTCTTGATTTTAAAAAATCCTAGAATGAAAGAGTTGATGTAATGCTCCTATTTTCTCATGAATCAGTTATTGATTTTAACATCTCAACTTGGGGTATACTTTAAATGCCTCTAACTTCAAGTTCTCTATTAGATTTCTCGAATGCTGGCTGCCAAAACTGTTTTGGCTATCCGGTACGATGCTTTTGGTGAAGATTCCAGTTCTGCAATGGGAGTTGAGAACAGAGCCAAATTAGAGGCCAGGTTGAGGACCTTGGAAGATAGAGGGGTAAGGACACATCCTGTTTATTGTAGAAGTGTTATCAAAAATTCATAAACTTTAAGTAGTTTATGTACTTACTCATTTCACCTACTAAGCAGTTTTTATTTTATTATACATTTTAGTATGTCTAATATTTTTTGTTCCTGCTATTAAGTTTCCCTTATATTTACCAAAAATTGATATCTTTTCTTAGATAAGGAAAATAAGTGGAACAGGAAAAGCATTAGCAAAAACAGAAAAATACGAACATAAAAGGTGAGTACATTTGGGGGAGGATGGATTAAAAATTTCTGTTTGTGGGCAGCCCAGGTAGCTCAGCGGTTTAGGGCCGCCTTCGGCCCAGGGCATAATCCTGGAGACCCAGGATCAAGTCCCACGTCGGGCTCCCTGCAGGGAGCCTGCTTCTCCCTCTGCCTAACCCTTCCTTAAATGCTTGCTTAAATTCAACGTCTCTAATTTTTTCTTTGCTATTTATAGTTTTCCATATTTCTAATTTTTAATCATATAAATATATTTTTACATTGTAATAAATATACATATAACATATATTTTGGCTTTCCTCTCAGGTAATCTCTCTATAGGTACCTTACAACCCCAAAATCAAGAGTCACATACTCCTTCAGCCAAGCCAGCCAGGCACCCCTTGGCTTTTTCCCCCCTTAATATTTAACTAGTTCATTTTCAGATGTTGAAAGTAAATATTTGTTATTCATAGTTTCGATATAGTATACCATCTATCAACAGAAAATCAATTCATAGTTAATCCACAATGAAACCGGTTTAAAAGACAGAAAAGTCTAAAAATAGCTAAAAGACATAATAATAAAATACTGAGAGCTCACCATGAAATTAACAAAAGATATGTGTTAGGGTCTGGTAGTTTGGTTATTATTTGAGGTAATGTTCAATGCTGGTAATGTGATGGAAGTAGAATGTAATACACCATTTCTGGGAAGCACTTTTACAGTATGTCTCCGGATTCTTTAAATAGTCATTAACCCATAAATTCTCGCTCAGGACCCATAATTCCTTAAGAATTTTAATAGTAAGATTTTAAACTGGGCAAGGAGTAAAATCTTACTTTAAATATTCATATATGTATTTAAATGTACATATTTAGAAAAACTACTTCCTTTATTCTGGAAGGAAATCAAAAGTGTTCCCACTATGGACATTAACTTTATGTTTTAGGAATTTTCCAAGTTTTCAACAATGACTATATAATATATATATATATATATATATATTGTGATTTTTTAAGTCTGACTTGAGGTCTTTAGTTGATAAGTATGGATCTTTGTTTTTTATTATAAATGTTTTTAATGTATAAAAATTAAGCAACCGGGCAGCCCAGGTGGCTCAGAGGTTTAGCACCTGCCTTCAGCCCAGGGCGTAATCCTGGAGACCCAGGATCGAGTCCCACATCAGGCTGCCTGCATGGAGCCTGCTTCTCCCTCTGCCTGTGTCTCTCATGAATAAATAGAATCATTTTAAAAAATAAGTAAATAAATAAATAAGCGACCTTAAATCTACAAATAAATGAAACATTCCTTACCTTGTTTTGAACAGTTTCTTAATATGCCATTATGCTTGTGACTTTACTTTTTTTTTTTTTTTTTAAGATTTTATTTATTTATTCATGGAGAGACACACACACGGAGGCAGAGGCAGAGGGAGAAGCAGGCTCCATGCAGAGAGCCCGACATGGGACTCGATACCAGGACTCTAGGATCACGCCTGGGCCGAAGGTGGCGCTAAACCGCTGAGCCACCCGGGCTGTCCCTGCTTGTTACTTTAAACACATGTTTAAACACAATTATGAGATTACTTCTTGTTATTTTAGGCACTTAGTACGTTGAGTTTTTACTTTTCTGCCACATTAGAACAAAAGCAAGCGTAGCCTTTTAGGGAATCTTTATCCATATGTATCCCCTTGTTCTTCTGCCTTTGGGGATTTTGTGATGAAGTATTCTGTTAACTTGATTTAGGTATTTTGTTTTTTATTGAATTGCCCTATGTTCTGAAACTTGAGTTGCTTCAGTTTTTACTTTCTAGGATAGTCATTTGGTATAAAGAGATTTTTGCCATTTTTCCTCATACTGATTAAATATTTTTCTAGGGCAGCCCGGGTGGCTCAGCGGTTTAGTGCTGCCCTCAGCCCAGGGCCTTATCCTGGAGACCCGGGATTGAGTCCCATGTCAGGCTCCCTGCATGGAGCCTGCTTCTCCCTCTGCCTGTGTTTCTGCCTCTCTCTCTCTCTCTCTCTCTCTCTCTGTCTCTCATGAATAAATAAATAAAATCTTTAAAAAATAAATAAATAAATAAATAAATAAATAAATAAATAAATAAATAAATAAATAAAATATTTTTCTATGCCGTAGTCATCACACTGATTACTGATTTAAATCAGAACTCATTTTAGGGCAGCCCGGTTGGCTCAGCGGTTTAGCGCTGCCCTCAGCCCAGGGCCTGATCCTGGAGACCCGGGATCGAGTCCCACATCGGGCTCCCTGCCTGGAGCCTGCTTCTCCCTCTGCCTGTGTTTCTGCGTGTCTCTCTCTCTCTCTCTGTGTGTGTCTCTCATGGATAAATAAATAAAATCTTAAGAAAAAGAAAAACTCATTTTAGCTCACCACTTCTCTTGAAGTGTGATTGACTTACTTGGAAAATATGGTTGATAACCTCTTTACCTTTTGGAAACTAGTAGTTTTCATAAACTACCCCAAAGCCACTAAATGAGACAGCATTGTATGCTTATGTAAGTATTATTTAATGGCATTTCCTTTAAACTTCTTTAGAATTATTTCAGTTACAAGTATTTGTAGAGATTTTTTATAGTTCTTTGATTCTTTCAGTGAAGTGAAGACTTATGATCCTTCTGGTGACTCCACACTGCCAACCTGTTCTAAAAAACGCAAGATCGAACAGGTGGATAAAGAAGATGAAATTATCGAAAAGAAGGCCAAAAAAGCCAAGATTAAAATTAAAGGTCAGTTTGAAGTTTTATTTATTTTTTATTTTTTTTAAGATTTTATTTATTTAATTCATGAGAGACACACAGAGAGAGACAGAGACACAGGCAGAGGGAGAAGCAGGTGCCATGCAGGGAGCCTGACGTGGGACTCGATCCTGAGACTCCAGGATTACACCCTGGGCGGAAGGCAGGCGCTAAACCCCTGAGCCACCGGGGCTGCCCTTGAAGTTTTAAAATGTTGTTTATATTCTTATTCTTTAAGAAAGACAGACTTCATAAGTCTTGGGGAAATACATGCCATTAAACTTTATTGTGAAGCTACCCATATTGAAAGTTAATGGTGTGGGACACCTGGGTGGCTCAGTGGTTAAGCATCTGCCTTTGGCTCAGGGCGTGATCCCGGGATCTGGGACTGAGTCCTGCATTAGACTCCCTGTGGGCAGACAGCTTCTCCCTCTACCTGTGTCTCTGCCTCACTCTCCGTGTCTCTCATGAATAAATAAATAAAAGGTAATGGTGTGTGTTTGTTTTTAAAGGTTTTATTTCAGAGAATGAGTGAGAGAGCATAAATGGGGAGTGGGAGAGGGAAAAGTAGACTCCTCCCGCTGAGCCAGGAGCCCATCCTGGGGCTTGATCCCAGGACTCTGAGATCATGACCTGAGCTGAAGGCAGATGTTTAACTGACAGAACCACCCAAGCATCTCAGAGAAGCATTTCTTTGAATATATGGAATCACATATTAAGCTGAGCGTACCAAATTTTAGTTCCTACCATAGGAATTATTTTGAGAATCAGCTTAAGATACAAGAAAAAAAGTTCATGCTTTCTAAATTAGTCGTTTCTATTGTATAGAATAGACTAGAGTAATAACATTGAGTACCCTATCATTATAGTAATATTTAATAGGTGCTCTCTGATGGACTGGGCTATCTTGGAAAGTTGGAAAGCAAGTAACCCCATTTGCCAGTAGTACCTGTATTGAATGCCTACCGGCTAGTATAGCAGGAAAAGCAGGCATTAAAGTAATATTTGGTTTGTTTAAAAAAATTTTTGTTTGTTTCTAAATAGCTTTGTGGTCAAAAGTATACTATCAGCAAATGTGGATTCCTGACCTGGCTGAAAGAAAGATAAACAAGGGATCCCTGGGTGGCGCAGCGGTTTGGCGCCTGCCCTTGGCCCAGGGCGCGATCCTGGAGACCTGGGATCGAATCCCACGTCGGGCTTCCGGTGCATGGAGCCTGCTTCTCCCTCTGCCTGTGTCTCTGCCTCTCTCTCTCTGTGACTATCATAAATAAATAAAAAATTTAAAAAAAAAAGATAAACAAGTTATTTAAGTCCTCTGTTTCTATTTACTTATTGAATAGTAAGGTGATCCCTAAGCCAATTAATAGCATTTGAAACAACCAACTCCAGATTCGTATCTCCACTTGTATATACAGTGAGCTTTTCAAACTAATATTCCTCTGTTTTTGTCACTCTCAGTCTGTTTGTTCCTCCACAAATTTTTCTGTCTTATAAATGGCAGTTCTGGTTGCTGTGGCATTTAACTTTTTCTTACAACCCAAACGTATTCTGGCAACAAGTGATCTTTAAAAAAAAAAAAAAAGATTTTATTTTTAAGAAATCTCTAGTCAATGTGGGGCTCCAACTTAAAATTCCAAGATCAAGAGTCATATGCTCGTACCAACTTAGCCAGCCAGTTCTATTCTAGCAACAAATTCAATTCAATTCTACATTGAAAATATTTCCAGAATGTAACTATTCTTCTTACCCACCACTGCTTTTTTTTAATGTAGCAGTCACAGTGCTACCTCCCTTTAACACTGATCTACTTTTACTCCTTGCTCACTCTCCGCCAGCCATACTGGCCTCATTATTTCTTGTTACTCTCCAACTCTGCTTCTCTCCCGGAATAGCCTTAGCATTTACTCTTCTCTCTGGCTGGAATGTTTTTCCTCAGGATAGGTGCGTCATTCACTCCTTTGCCTCTTCCAGGTGTTGTCAGACTATCCTCTCTGAAGTAGCCATATGCATTACTGTTCTTAGTGTTCCTCTTCCTGCTTTGTTTTTATTCTTAGCACTGATTACTGTGTAAGATATTGTGTAGTTTTATCGTTTTTCCCCCTCTACTAATAAAAAAGATAAATAAGGACAGGAATTTCTTTTTATGTCCTGTTGTATCCAGTTGGCTAGGGTATGGCCTGGCACTTATTTAGTAAGTGCTAAATAAATTTTTGGTGAATGAGTTTCTAATGAGATGCACCTATTACTGAGTCTTCTTCTTCTTCTTTTTTTTTTTAAAGATTTTACTTACGGGCAGCCCAGGTGGCTCAGTGGTTTAGCACCGCCTTCGGCCTAGGGCCTGATCCTGGAGATCCGGGATCAAGTCCCACATCGGGCTCCCTGCATGGAGCCTGCTTCTCTCTCTCTCTCTCTCTCCTCTCTGTGTATTCTCATGAATAAATAAAATATTTTTTTAAATCTTTATTTTTTAAAAGATTTTATTCATTTATTTATGAGAGACAGAGAGAGAGAGGCAGACACAGGCAGAGGGAGAAGCAGGCTCCCTATTGGATAACCAGAATTATGGGAAAAAACTGATATGTAAGAGGTCAGGAAAGTGAGGTCTGACACAGTGTTAATTGTTGTGTCTGTATACTTAACCCCATTTAGTTGAAGAAGCCCCAGCAGCAACAGAAGAAGAAGAAGAGGAAGAAGAAGGAGAAGGAGTACTAGTGGTGGAAGAACCGGAGACGTCTGTGAAGAAGAAGAAAAAGAAGGACAAAAAGAAACACATTAAGGAAGAACCACTTTCTGAGGAAGAACCTTGTACCAGCACAGCAATTGCGGTATGTTTTTGTTTTGTTGGCATGGGTGGGGTCTCTGTATTGTTTTATACTCTATGTATTAGAAATGAGCGGGCAGTTAAGATGGTTTTCATTGATGGAACAGTAAAAATAAAAATATTAAAAAAATAAAAAAATAAAAATATTATTAAAAAGGCCATTCCCAAACCTAGAATCTTACTATAAACTGGGTTTACTTTGAGGAAGAGAGAGAATATTTGCTACAGATTTTCATAGAGGTGATACTTACAGTTTTAGGTTTTAATCTTTAACCCAAATTTATTTTCAAAGGATATAGATCGACTTTGCTTTTTATAGGAAAAGTTATTTTTACTAACCCATACATTTACAGCTCTTTAAAAAGCATTCTGGTTTGTTATTTTCAGAGTCCAGAGAAAAAGAAGAAAAAGAAAAAAAAGAGAGATACTGAGGACTAATTGAAGGGAACCATCTTGGAATGAATCATCTGAATACATCACACTTAGGATTCAGTCAGAATGTATCAGAGATGTCCCCTAATTTGAGGGAAAGTTGGATGAAACAGTTATTAATCATTTATACCTTTTCAGACCTATTCGTGTCTTGACATCAATTCTGTTAAACTTGATTGTGTCATCATTTCTTAGAGTCTTTGTTACACAAATAAAAATATTTTCTTTGTATTTTAAGGCAGTTCTGTGATCTCTATACTTTAGGTAGACAATCCATGGCCCTTTCTATGTTTTATTATTTGATAATTATTGCTTTAATAATTCTAGCTGAAAAGTGAGAGTTGTGAATTATTAATTTGAAACTTAGCCTTTCTGAAGGCTGTGATTAGATGGACCAATTTAAGAACCTTACTAATGTTTCTTTTTCCTTTCTAGACTGTCCCTTTTTTTCTCCTTTTCTCCTATTTTTCTGCTTCTGTATTTATTTAAATAAAGCTGTGTTTTGTGTTCAAAACTTTTAAATTAGGTGAACAAAACTTTTGTCCCTAACTTTATTTTACTTCACAGTTCTGAATAGAGCAACAAAATAGTAACATAGATGCAGCCTTTTTTTTCTGAACTAACATTTTTAAAAGGATAACAAAATGATTTTCTAGTAAAGAATGGGGAAATAACAGGAAAACAAGATGACAAAAAATAAAATGTCCATGGGTATAACCAGGACATAGAACACCAAAGAAAAATCTGTTGCTAAAATACAGTATTTAGTGTGTGAAAAACAGCCTGATTGACAGCCGTATGTGTACATATAATCATGACAACCACAGGTTTCATGGTATCGTTAGGACTTGAATCTCTGTATGCCTTGGGCATGATGCTAAAGCCCAGCTCAATAAATGCATTCAGCAAACAAGTGGAGGAGCTAAAATGATTATAGCTTTGGGGTGCCTGGGTGGCTCAGGCAGTTAAGCCTCTGATTTCAGCTCAGGTCATGATACTGGCATTCTGGGATTGAGCTCTGTCCAGCTACCCATTTAGGGGAGTGTGCCTCACCCTCTGTCCCTACCCCCTCTGTTCACGTGCATGTGTTCGCTCTCTAATGAATAAAATCTTTAATAAGATAAAATGATTATAGCTTTGAGTTTCCTCTGCTTTTCAGATAACTAACAGCAAGTCCACAGCCCCTCTTGTTCCTCACTTGTGAATTAGAGATGATAGTCAACGTTACTTCTCCACTAACAGTGGTTTGTAGAAAAAAGATGACACAAATTTTCAGAGGTGTAAGTACATTTCAAATTTAGATATTTGAAGTAAATGCTACATGAAGTACATTAGCCGTCCCTAGACACAGTTCTATAATAAAGCTGGTTATCTTGCTCCCAGAAGAACATTATCATTTTATATTATTCACTAGTACCTTAGACATATTCTTTACTTGGGATTTTTAACAGCTTTTGATGAAAGTTGCCCATAGGTCTGTGCCAAGGGCTATATTATAGTCCAAAGTTTTCTGTTTGAAGTAAGATAGACTTTGAAATGCTAATTAAAGTTTAATTAACATATATTGTGTTACTAGTTTCAGAGGTAGAATTCAGAGTTGCATCCAACACCCAGTGCTCTTTGCTTCAAGTGCCCTCCTAAATGCTCACCCCAGTTTCCCCATCTCCCTGAGTTGTCAGTTCTCTTAAGTGTTAAACTCTTAACTTTAAAACACTAAATAGAAGGTAGATTCTGGTTCCTCTTTGTGCTAAAATGAAGTACTTATTCCTTTGAAGAGCCTTAGGATCTTAGTCTGAAATGGGAAGTGCAGGTGAATTTTATAAAAGCTCATTCTGATTAGCAAACTTGAAAAATTTCTGCGAGTAGGCCACATAAAATACTTAAAACGTACTGATTATCTGGGTGCCTGGCTAGCTCGGTAGAGCATGAGGCTCGAGGTGTTGTGAGGTCAAGTACCACGTTGGGTGTAGAAATTACTTAAAAAATTAAAACTTGGAGATCCCTGGGTGGCTCAACTGTTGGGTGCCTGCCTTCAGCTCAGGGCGTGATCCTGGAGTCCCAGGATTGAGTCCCACGCCAGGCTCCTTGCGTGGAGCCTGCTTCTCCCTCTACTTCTCTCTCTCTCTTTCTCTCTCTATGAATAAATTCTTCAAAAAAATTAAAACTTACTGGTTCTCAAAAAACCGTGATTCTCCACTGTACTCCACATCCTTCCCTTCAAAAATGTAAATTTATACTTTTTTACCACTTCTGTATCAGGGAACCTGGGTGGCTGAACCCATCAAGCATCCCAATTTTTTTGTGTTTTTTAAAAAGATTTATTAATTTAGGAGCACCCGGATGGCGCAGTTGGTTAAACATCAGTTGGTTTCAGCTCAGGTCCTGATCTCAAGAGTCTTGAGTTCAAGCCCTGTGTTGGGCTCCAAACTGGGGCATGGAGCCTACTTTTAAAAATAAGTAAATAAAAATAAACTACTATATCTCTACTACGTTGTGGAAACCTCAGTGTGCTTATCATGGCCTGGGATGAGCTATATTCTCTCTAGAACTCCCAACTTCAATCACTTTTCTGCAGTTCTCTTCATTGCTTTGTTGCTTTAAGGCCATCATTTTTTTTTTTTTTTAGTAAGTGCAGGAGGACGGGCAGAGGGAGAGGACCCTGAAGCAGATTTCTGCGGAGGGCAGAACCTTACCCCAGGACCCTGAGATCATGACCTGAACTGAAACCAAAAGTTGGCCATCCAACCAACTGGTTACTCAGGTGCCTCCAAGGGCATCTTAAAACTTGTTTCAGGCCCATCCCACCTGTACCTCTTAGAATAATGGGCAGTAGAGCCAAGTAACTAAAATTTTAACATGCATAAGAGTCACCTGGCAATCCTGATAAACTGCGAATGAGTCAGTAGATCTAGGATAGAGTCTAAGATTCTTTTCTTTCTTTTTTAATAAGATTTTTTTTTTTTAATTTATCCATGAGAGAGGCAGAGACCAAGAGGGAGAAGCAGGCTCCTGGCAGGGAGCCCGATGGGGGACTTGATCCCCAGACCTGGGGTCATGCCCTGATCCAAAGGCAGGCACTTAACCACTGAGCCACCCAGGTGTCCCAATATTTCATTTTTAGGAAGCTCTTAGATGATTCTTGGTTGAGGTTACTCTTAGGGTATATAGTAGGTGGTAAAGAACTCAGGCAAATTACTTAAATTCTCAAACTTTTAGATAAAACTGGGTTGCTCTGACAAGTGAGAAAATGTTTAAAGGGTTTTTTTTTTTTTTAAGCCATTCTTGAATATTTTTCCATTTCCCAGTCCTAAGAGCTTCCCTGTGTGTTCTTACCTGTCAGAGTTCCTGCAATAGAGTAGGGCCTTCATGTTTGTTTAGTGATGAGTGAATGACCTATCGATGAATTAACTAGGTTTTATGTTAAATTCAGGGGAAAGTAAACTTAAGACCACTGGGGCACCTGGCTGGCTCAGACATTGGAGCTATGTGACTCTTGGTGTTGGGGTTGTGAAGTTGAGCCTTAACAATTCTGATTTATGTTTTCCTCATCATGAGTTTTTTAATTTTTTAAATTTCTTTTTAGTTTTTAATTCCAGCTAGCATACGGTGTTATATTAGTTTCAGGTGTACAACATAGTAATTCAGTAATTCCACACACTACCCAGTCAGTCCTCATCACCTATTTAATCCATACCCCAACCCACCTTCCCTCTTTTAGCCCTCAATTCTCTATAATTAAGAATCTGAGGGCAGCCCCGGTGGCTCAGCGGTTGTGCGCCTGCTTTCGGCCCAGGGGGTGATCCTGGGGTCCCGGGATCGAGTCCTGCATCAGGCTCCCTGCATGGAGCCTGCTTCTTCTTCTGCCTGTGTCTCTGCCTCTCTCTCCCTCTCTGTGTCTCTCTCGAGTAAATAAAATCTTAAAAAAAAAAAAAAAAAAATCTGAGGATGCATGGAAGCTCAGTTCAGGATCCCAGGATCCTGAGATCCAGCCCCGCATTGATTTCCCTGCTCAGCTGGGAGTCTGCTTCTCCCTCCCCTCTCTGCTGCTCCCCCTGCTTGAGTGTGCTCTTGCTTGCTCGCTCTCAAACCTTTTAAAAAAGAATCTGTTCCTTGATTTCTCTTGTTTTCCCCGTTACTTATTTTGCTTTTTAAAATTCCACATATGAATGAAATTATACAGTATTTGTCTTTCTTTGACTTATTTCACTTAGCATTTTACTCTAGTTCCATCCATGTTGCATTTGGTAAGATTACATTTTTGTAAAGATTTTATTTAAGAGCGAGAGCTCTATAGTTTTTATGGTATTTTCTCTATTAAGGCTCAGATAAGCTGCTCCCTAGGTCAAGTACTCATGAATGCCACAGTCCCCAGCTGAGAGGGTGGGCAGGCAGGTGAGTGGAGAGCAGAGGCCTTCCACATCCCCCAAAAGTGGGGCGGGCGGGGGCGGGGGGGTAGGATAATGGAGCCCTGTGCTCATCTAGTCAACTGCTGAGGAGTGAGGGTGACCCAAAAAACCCCAGGCCCGGGATGCTGAGGATGCCTGCCCAAGTAGGTCCCAGGAAAGCGAGGGGACAGGTGCTCGTGGGCCAGGCTGGCAGGTCTGGGAACTGGCCCCAGGAGTGCTTATGGTGGGGAGGGTCTGGACAGGGAGGAGGGGCACAGGCCCTGTGGACAGCAGGCAAAATTCTGGGTGGCGCCAGCACCCCCCTCCCCAGCTCGGGGCCCCACCGGTGCTTGTTCCATTCTATTTTATGCCTGAATAATATTCCATTATGTGTATATACCACATTTTCACCCATTCATCAATCAATGAGACACTTAGTTGCTTCTGGAACTTGGCTATTGTAAATAATGCTGCTGTGAACATGGGTGTGCATGTATCCCTTTGGATTAGTGTTTTTGTATTCTTTGGGTAAATACCCAGTAGTGCAACTACTGGATCATAGGATAGTTGTATTTTTAACTTTTTGAAAAAATTTCATAGAGTTTGACATTGGCTGCACCAGTTTGCATTCCCACCAACAGTGCAAGAGTTCCTTTTTCTCCACATCCTCACCAGCATTTGTTTCTTGTGGTTTTGGTTTTAGTCATTCTGACCTGTGTGAGGTGATATCTCATTGTAGTTTTTTTTTTTTTTTACCTCTATAGAATTTTAAATCCCTTTCTGTCTTTTCCAACTTGATTTACTTTCAACAATTAAAAGAAGATTCATCGGGGATCCCTGGGTGACGCAGCGGTTTAGCGCCTGCCTTTGGCCCAGGGCGCGATCCTGGAGACCCGGGATCGAATCCCACATCAGGCTCCCGGTGCATGGAGCCTGCTTCTCCCTCTGCCTGTGTCTCTGCCTCTCTCTCTCTCTCTCTGACTATCATAAATAAATAATAAAAAAAAAAATTTAAAAAAAAAAATAAAAGAAGATTCATCATACATAAATAATTTCAAGGAATCATATGATAATCTTATTCTTGGGAAAATTTCATGTTTTAGAAGCCATGATTGCAACTACAACTGTTTTGAGCCACACAGCCTCGAGTCCAAATTCTTAGTGTGCATGCTCTTATAAAACCTATGTAACTTTTTTTTTTTATTTATTTATGATAGTCACAGAGAGAGAGAGAGGCAGAGACACAGACAGAGGGAGAAGCAGGCTCCATACAGGGAGCCCGACGTGGGACTCGATCCTGGGTCTCTAGGATCGCGCCCTGGGCCAAAGGCAGGCGCCAAACCGCTGCGCCACCCAGGGATCCCTCATTGTAGTTTTGATTCGTGTTTCTCTGATGATAAGTAATGAAGAGCTTCGCATGTGTCTGTTGACCATCTGGATGGCTTCTTTAAAGAAATGTCTGTTATTTTGTGATCTTTCTTTATGAATACAATAAGAAAACCATTAAATCTAAGGACCTAAGTGATAAACCCATGTTTTGGGACTTTGAGCTCAGTTCTCTGTTATATCCTATGGCCATTACCTGTAACCTTGAATGCTTTCAAAAGTCAACATTTGTTGACTCTTTCAAATACAACTTTATATATTTTTAAAGTGATTTTTTCCAAATGTATTTATTTGGGTGGTGCGGGCTTGGACAGGCAGAGGTAGAGGAAGAAAGAGTCCCCAAGCAGACTCTTGCTGGCACAGAACCTGACAGGGGGCTCGATCTCATAACCCTGAGAGCACAACCTGAGCTGAAACTAAGAGTCGGAGATTTAACCAACTGCTCCACCCAGGTGCCCCTCTAAATTATTTTTTAATAAATTTTTATTTTTATTTTTTTTAATTTTTATTTATTTATGATAGTCACACAGAGAGAGAGAGAGGCAGAGACAGCGACACAGGCAGAGGGAGAAGCAGGCTCCATGCACCGGGAGCCCGATGTGGGATTCGATCCCGGGTCTCCAGGATCGCGCCCTGGGCCAAAGGCAGGCGCCAAACTGCTGCGCCACCCAGGGATCCCCTTATTTGTATTTTTTTAAAGGACTTTCTTTTTCTTTCTTTCTTTCTTTCTTTCTTTCTTTCTTTCTTTCTTTCTTTCTTTCTTTCATTCTTTCTTTGATAGTGCACGAGTGGAGTTGGGGGGCAGAGGGAGAAGGAGAAAGCATGAGCCCAGAATCCGATCGATGTGGGGCTGCATTCCACAACTTCCAGATCACCACCTAAGCCAAAATCAAGAGTTGGACACTTAACCAATTGAGCCACCCATTCACCCCAATAAAGTTTTATTTAAAACCATTTCTGGGGGGATCCCTGGGTGGCTCAGTGGTTTAATGCCTGCCTTTGGCCCAGGGCACGATCCTGGAGTCCTGGGATCAAGTCCCATGTCGGGCTCCCAGCATGGAGCCTGCTTCTCCCTCTGCCTGTGTCTCTGCCTCTCTCTCTCTCTATCATGAATAAATAAAATCTTTTTTTAAAAAATGAATAAATAAAAATAAAACCATTTCTGGGGCACCTAGTTGGCTCACTAGGTTAAGTGTTCAACTCTTGGTTTCAGCTCTGGTGGTGACCTCAGGGTCATGAGATGAAGCCCGCCCCACCGCCCCATTGGGCTCCACACTTAGCAGGGAGTCTGCCTAAGATTCTCTCTTTCCCTCCTCCCCTCCCCCGCTCACTCTCATGCACTCTCTAAAATAAGTAAATCTTTAAAATAAGTAAATCTTTAAAATCAGTTCCTTTTTTTTTTAATTTATTTGAGAGAGAGCACAAGCTGGGGGAGAAGGAGAGGCCTTCTTATAGCAAATCATTTCTTATAGTAAATGTCAAATGTGATTCTTCTGGAGTATTTTATAGTTGTACTGGGTTTCGCTTTAAGGAGAAATTAGAAGTAGTTAGAGAAGTGGTTCTCAAAACATGTAGGAATTGTAGACACCTGGAGAACTTTTTAAAAGGTGCATTTCTGGGCAGCCCGGGTGGCTCAGCAGTTTAGTGCCACCTTTGGCCCAGGGAGTGATCCTGGAGACTCGGGATCAAGTCCTATGTTGGGCTCCTGTGAGGAGCCTGCTTGTGTCTCTGTCTCTCTCATGAATAATTAAATAAAATCTTTAAAAAAAAAGGTGCAGGATCCCTGGGTGGCGCAGTGGTTTAGCGCCTGCCTTTGGCCCAGGGCGTGATCCTGGAGACCCGGGATCGAATCCCGCGTCGGGCTCCCGGTGCATGGAGCCTGCTTCTCCCTCTGCCTGTGTCTCTGCCTCTCTCTCTCTCTCTCTGTGTGACTATCATAAATAAATAAATAATTAAAAAAAAAAAGGTGCATTTCTGATTTGGCAGATCTAGGATATAGGACTCAAGAATATGCACTTTGACAAGCTGACGATGATGCTCACACCTTGAACACTGGGCTAGGAGGGTCCCTTATATTGCAAACTGAGTACCTACTTTGATGGTCGAGATGTCAGGCCAGTGCCTGTTATTAAAATGAGCATCACTGCAATACCATCGCCAGGCAGCAGCTGTGCTGTTTCACTAGTTAATTTTGAGGAGACCCTCGGGCTTGGCACTTAATGTGTTCAGTGCTTTTCCCACATGAATGAGGCAAGCTTTGGATTTGTACTAGAAGTACAATGATCAGCCTTATTTCCTGTCATAAGACTTTGCTTTTGAATGGAATTGCTGATTCTGCAGGTGTTCTGTACATATTTAATATAAAACTGAAAAAACTTAGTCATTTGTTAAGTTTGTGAGAATAAACCCCCAGATTTAAAGCAGCACACACAGAAGAGAAAGCACACAAAAGCGTCTTTGAAAGAAACCTCAATGAGAAGTGTATGGACTAGCCCCAGATGTGCAAGTGGCTGAGCATTTCTCAGGCTTAATTTGGTTGACTATAGGCTTAAAGAATGTGGGAAATCAGTTTTCATACTAGCATCATCATTTTATCATGTCCAAATGTCTACTATTTAGTATTTTCCTTTGGAGTACTTCTAAATTTTGTTTCTGGTAGGTTGCTTTTTTGTTGCCATTTTATTACAAAGCTACAATGAATGTCTTACACATTTGTCTTTATGCTTGTGTTTCTTTAGGATAAATTTCTAGATGTAGATTTACTGTGTCCAAGGGATACAAGTATAAAATAATACCAGCTTGCGGGGCTACCTGGCTAGGTCAGTAGTAGAGCATGTGACTCTTGTTCTCAGGGTCATGCATTCAAGTCTCACGGTGGGCATGGAACCTACTTAAATATGATTTTTTTTAAATAGTAATTTATACCCCAGCCAATAGTGTTAAGAGAAAGCTCCTTTTTCAGGCAGTGTCTCATAACTGTCTTTATTAGCACCTACTCTTAACCCCTTACTAACATAGTTTTGCACAATTAACTTTTTTAAAATATTAACTTGAATTAAGTGGTTTTTTTTAAGTGGTTTTAAACTGGATAGTTTTCCTTTTCTACCTCTTAAAATAATATGGTCAAGATGTACAGGAGGACTCCAGCTTATCAGTACATAACTGAAATCACCTTTAAGGATTATATACTCCCACCCAGCCTTGTGCTATTAACCCAAAGTGGGAATTTGTGTGGATAGAAAATAAATCCCTTCTTCAACACACGATACCACTAGGTGCCAGAAAATTGTCCTGTGACTAGAAGGTGACTGCCTACCTTCCCCCCAGGTTTATGCAAAGATCTGTATAATTGTAAGTACATCCCGGCAGTGCTGCTGTGGTTCTTGATTATGGTCTTTTATCATTTGTCAGCAAGTATAAAGTAGTAAGCTTAAAATGATGATTAACACTTTTTTTTTTTTTTTTTTAAGATTGTACTTACTCTAGAGAAAGAGCAAGCACGTACTCCGGGTGAGGATGTGGGCAGAGCAGAGGGAGAGGGACAAGCCGGCTCCACATTGAATGCAGAGCCCAACTTGGGGCTTGACACCACGACCTCAAGATCACAACCTATGCCAAAACCAACTGAGAGCCACCCAGGTGCCCTGATAATTAACATTTATTGAGCACTTAACAGTGTGTCAGTTACTGTTGATTTTTACTCTAGCAACCCTTTCTAATAAATACTATTATTATGCCCAGTTTACACAGGAGGAAATAGATACACAGATCGCTTAGGGAATTGAGTCAATGTCATTTGAGTCATTAGGGATGCCTCCGATCTTAGTGCTCTCTGCTTCTGAAAAGTGCAAGCTACTCTCTGTTGGAACACTTTCTTAATAGCCTGAAGGTACCCAAATCTAGTTGAAATATCTGTGGGTATATAGATGTCCATCATTATTTCTTTTTTCTGTATTCTTGGAAATGCTCAATTAAAAATCTTATTTTTTTTTTTTTTTAGATTTTATTTATTTATTTGAGAGAGAGAGTGAGCACGAGCAGGGGTGAGGGGCAGAGGGAGAGGGAGATGCAGCTTCCCCACTGGGAGCCCAATGCCTGGCTCCCTCCCAGGCCCTGAGCCCACTACCCCAGTGGAAGGCAGATGCTCAATTGACTGAGCCACCCAGGCACCCGGAATCTTATTCCTTAAAAGCAATAGTATGCTATTTATTTTGCTTTAATTCTATGTTATCACTGAAAACTCTAACTGTAAAGTTAGATCTTTACAGCTTTCTTGGTCAACACGCATTGGGAGACGCCCTCTGTGGGCCAGATACTTGTTCAGTGGCCAGAGCTCAAGGGAGCAGGAGATGCAGCTGCTGCTGCCATCGGAGGGCGCCAAGAACCACAAACCTCAGAGCCTCCTGGTGAGGGTCATGCTATCCCTTAAGTCCTTTCCTGGGGAGCCCGGGCGGGGGGGAGGGGCTACTCAGCGGTTGAGGGCAGGGCCTGCCTTCGGCCCAGGGCGTGATCCTGGGGTCCCGGGATCGAGTCCCACATAGGCTTCCTGCAGGGAGCCTGCTGCTTCTCCCTCTGCCTGTGTCTCTGTCTCTCTCTCTCTCTCTGTGTCTTTCATGAATAAATAAATAAAATCTTAAGGGGGAAAAAAAAGTCCTTTCTTGCTTGAGAAACGGGGGATGCAGGAAATCAACAGAGATAGAAAATGACAAATAGGGGCACCTGGGTGGCTCAGTGGGTTAGGTGTCCCAGGGAATCGGCTTCTTCCTCCCCCTCTACTCTTCCCCCCCACACGTGCTCTCAATCTCTTTGTTTCTCAAATTAATAAATAAGTAATATTTTTTAAAAAAAGAAAATGAGAAAGAGATGATAGAAGGCAAAAGCTGCAGAGTGGAATTTGAGTTTATGAAAAGTGCAAGCTACTCTCTGTTGGAGTTTATGGAAGAGAACTCTCCCCCTTCCTCTCCTAGCCCCAAATGCTATCCACTGAAGACAGTAGGAAACAGAAACCACAGCAGCGGAGGCCTACTCCTTGGCAGGTTATGGAGGTATAAGCACAGCTGCATCCCACTGTATTCATGTCCCCGCCCTCAAACCACTTCCCAACATCTTTCAAGCTTTGGTAGTTTGGTACCTAGAGGCTGTTGCTGTGCTATAGAAGTGTAGGGAATCCTTCAGGTGAGCTCTTAGTGAAACTGCTTTCCTAACCTGAGCCAAGAAGCAGAGAAAGGCCTTGGTTTCTAGCAGAGGTGGATGTGCCTGACTCCAGGAAAATTGGTCAGACAACAAATGCATCTATTTATAACCTATAATCTGCTAGGCCAGCAACAGGCTAACAGCCAGCTGGGCATGATGGAGAGGCCACAAGCCAACTGTCAGAATGGGAAGATCCTTGCACTAGTGGTCAGAGAAAATGATATACATGAAAGTGCTGCATGAGCGAAAAAGCACTGTAAAAAGTGTGCTTGCTATTATGAGCTGGTTTCCCCACTTACTGGTTCATGTCCTTGGGCTAATCAACCTGTGTCCTCTCTGAGCTGCAGTTTCTTTATATAATGTAAATAATAATTCTCTATCTTACAGGGTTCTTGGAAGCTCAGGTAATTTATGCAAAATTTCCTTATAAACTGAACAAATGTATTATTACTCAAAATCAGCTCTACTTAGGGGCACCTGGGTGGCTTGTCTGCCTCCAGCTCAGGTCATGATCCCGGGGCCCTGGGATTGAGCCCCGTGTCCCACTCCCTTCCCGGCGGGAAGTCTGCTCCTCCCTCTCCCCCAGCTGTACTCTCTCATGCTCTCACTCCCTTTCTCTCTCTCATGTAAATAAATACAATCTTAAAAAAAATTTGGTTCTACTTAAAAATAGGAAGATCCGGAGATCCCTGGGTGGCTCAGCAGTTTAGCTCCTGCCTTTGGCCCAGGGCGTGATCCTGGAGTCCCGAGATCGAGTCCCACATCGGGCTTCCTGCAGGGAGGCTGCTTCTCCCTCTGCCTGTGTCTCTGCCTCTCTCTCTCTATGTCTATCGTGAATAAATAAATAAGATCTCTTTAAAAAAAACTGTTAAAAAAATAGGAAGATCCAACAGTTAAGTATTCCAGAGGAGAAATCAGTAGGAGGGATTAGGGAAATTTCAGCAGAAGCCACTTAGTCATTCCCTGGACCCATTTTCTCTTAGTTCTGGGCACACAGCTAGGTAATCCTTCAGCCATATTTGCAGTTAGATGTGGCCATGCAACTGAATCCTGACCAGTGGGATGGTACATCACTTGAAGGCCTGCTCTGTAAAACTCCCCCACTGCACCCAATACTCTAGCCCTGCCACTGGCTCCATGCAGACAAGTGGTACCACTGGAAGCCAGATATTGAGATAGAAAAGCTACAAAGTAAAAGAAACTTGACTTGGAGGCCAGCTATGCATTGATCAGGAGCATCCATTTTGAATGTTATAGAGGAAAAAATAAAATTACTATGTTTGGGGCATTATATTAGCTTAAACCATATGAAATTGCTAATATTTGACTTTATGACCTTTTTTTGACCTTTTTTTTAAAGAAAAGATTTTATTTATTCATTCATGAGAGACATAGAGAGAAGTAGAGACATAGGCAGAGGGAGAAGCAGGCTCCCTGTGGGGATCCCAATGTGGGGACTCGATTCCAGGACCCCAGGAGTATGCTCTGAGCCAAAGCATGTGCCCAACCACTCAGCTACCCAGGGGTCCCTGATTTTATGATCTAAAAAAACTGTAGGAGTGTCAGGCTTGTTCAGTTGGCAGAGCATTAAACTCTTGATTGCAAGTTCTAAGTTTGAGCCCCATGTTGGGTGTAAAATTTACTTTTTAAAAAAGATTTTCTTTATTTATTCATGAGAGACACAGACACAGGCAGAGGGAGAAGCAGGCTCCATGCAGGGAGCCCAACGTGGGACTGGATCCCAGGTCTCCAGGATCAGGCCTTGGGCTGAAGGTGGAGCTAAACCACTGAGCCAACGGATAACCCAAGACTTGACTTTTTAAAAATATTTTACTTATTTATCTATCTATCTACTTATTTAGTTGAAAGAGAAAGAGCACGTGAGTGGGGGGAGGAGCAGAGGGGGAAGGAGAGGGAAGGGGAATTTCAAGCAGACTCCACATTAAGCATGGAGCTCAACTCAGGGTTCGATCTCACAACTCTGAGATCATGACCTGAGCTGAAACCACGAGTTACCAAGAGCTAAAACCAACTAAGACACCGAGGCACCCATAGAATTTATTTTTTTTTAAGATTTTATTTATTTATTCATAAGAAACACACAAAGAGAAAGGCACAGGTGCCCCAGAGTATGCAATTCTTGATCTCCAGGTCATAAGTTTGAGCCCAACACTGAGTGTAGAGATTACTAAAAAAAAAAAAAAGTATGGGGATCCCTGGGTGGCTCAGCGGTTTGGTGCCTGCCTTCGGCCCAGGGTGTTATCCTGGAATCCCAGGATCGAGTCCCATATCAGGCTCCCTGCATGGAGCCTGCTTCTCCCTCTGCCTGTCTCTCTGCCTCTCTTTCTCTCTGTGTCTTTCATAAATAAATAAAATCTTAAAAAAAAAAACTTAAAAAAAACTAAATAAAAATATAAAGTAAACGAACCTTTAGTCAAAAACTATCGTGATGTATGTTTTATCTAAAGCCATGACACTGGGTACTTGTTTTATTGTTTATTGGTTTGGTTTCTCTCACTGCAGAGATCATGAGAAGGATATATGTTTTCAGTTAGTTTTGTGGTTTTACCAGTATAATCACCAAGCCTTTTCCAGTAAAAAAACAAAGTGGGAAGTGGGAAGTATAAAGGAACAAATTATTTGAGTTTGATCATTTCCCCACACTTGCCCTTACTTAATCCCCAATTACTAGTCTTTATACTTAAGGCTGAAAAATCAGCCTTCAATTTCAAAGGTTTTGAAGGTCTCATCCCCATTTTGTAGAGGTGGAACCACAGAAGAGTTAAGATGACAGAAATATAATTCCAGCCTCAACCTGTTATTGTTGTTTTTTTTTAAAGATTTTACTTATTCATGAGGGACACAGGGAGAGACAGGCTCCCTGCAGGGGAGCTCAATCTCAGGATCCTGGGATCACAACCAGAGCCGAAGGCAGACACTCAACCACTGAGCCACCCACGTGCCCCTCTACCTGTTTAATATACTTGAGAAACATGTTTGTGAAATGCTAGAGTAAGGACCAAAGGGTTTAAATATAAGTTAATGCAAATGGTCTGATTTAATCTTAAATTATCTATAATAATTTAGAAGAGCACAAATAGATATGAAGATTTTGCTCTCATTTTCTACTTGTTCTAGATGTGCTTTTCTCTTTCTCACAGTCTTCCGTGGGCGCCTTCCTGCATCTCTGAACAATTCTTCCCAAATCACAAATGTTTTCCCAGCCTGTGAAATCTAGGGACTGGCTGGCCAGAGTATTACGGCAATTGTGTTCCTCTGAAGGAAATCCTTTTTTTAACTGCCAGGAATTTCAGGCTCCAATTTGGGGGGGGGGCGGGGGAGTGGGGGCAGATTTTTTGGCATAATGCCAGGTAATTGCCTTCTTTCCCTTTAGCCATCTGAAGGCGACTGGCTGGAGCCCAAGGGTAAAACCACAGTCTCCCAGGGCTGGAAGGCACGGACTTTCACGGATCCTGGAGATTGAGACCAGTCATTTCTCCTCCATACAGACAGGACCTCTTTTAAACCACAGCCTGCAGAATTTCAATGCCTTACAAGGTGAAATCCTAAGATTCCATTCATTACATCAGTGTTAAAAACAATATTATAAGACATTGCCTTTCATCTACAAGAGTTTGGCAAACTTTTTCTGCAAAGGACCAGTACATATTTGAGGCTTCACAGACCGTAGGCTTTCTATTGCAACTACTTAGCTCCTGCCATAGTAGTGCAAAACCAGCCCTAGGCAATACCTAAGCGATGAACATGTGTTCCAACTAAACTTTACAGACACGCACATGAAACTAATGTAACATTATAAGTCAACTACAATTTAAAAACTGTGGACACCAAAATTTGAATTTCATTTAATTTTCACATGTCACATAAAATAATTCTTTTTCCCCCCAAGCCATTTACAAATGAAAAAAAATATTTTTTTAGCTCATGGTCTGTATAAAAACAAGCAGCTGGCTATAGTTTATTGACCCTTGATCTAAACCACTGGTTTTCACCCTGCTTTGGCAAGCCCTCTGAGGGCAGAAAGAACTGGTTGAGCTAGGTAATCCCCATTCGAGGCTTTCATTATTGGAGCTATCCCCCTTTTTTCCTATTTTAAATATGAGGCTCCCAGGTTTGGGGTTTTTTTTGCTTTCTTAAAATCGAAATATAGTTGATATAGAATATTATATTTGTTTCAGGTATAAAACATAGTGATCTGACATTTATATACATTATGAATTGATCACCACAGTAAGTGTAGTTTACCATCTGTCCCCAACAAAGTTGTTACAGTATTACTGACTATATTCCCTAGGTTGTACTTTACATCTCTGTGAGTTAATTATTTTATACCTGGAAGTTTATGCCTTCTCCGGTTTTGTCTTATCTATGGAAAAGTTTCCAAAGCAAAAAGTCACTGATTTAACCAGAAGCCCTTTTTTGCAATGTCAGTTCATTTTCTTTTGGTCTTGGCCCAGTGAAGATAGAGAATTGTTTATCTAGCTCACTTTGAGGGCCTTTTAAGAAATAATCAACAATTCAATCTTATTTAGTTAGTTAGTTAACTACTTTTTTAAAGAGGAGGGCAGAGGGAGAGGGAGAGAGAGCATCTCAAGCAGGGTTGCATGTCTCTATCTCACTACCCCAAGATCATGACCTGAGCTGATATCAACCAACTGAGCCACCCAGGTGCCCCAATTAACAATTCAACCAAAAATAAGCCTTGTTTTTCATCAACCACATAAGTTTGTCATAGTTTGCCAATTCTTTAGGTTGTATTTGTGATTTTTCTCTCCAAGTTCTCAAAGTCCTACAAAATTCCAGAAACAGAAATAAAACATCACAAGGAAGAGCACTTTGCTGTGTATGCCTGCATCTTTACTCTATTACTCAGGGCATCCAGCAGCACTGTGGCTAGGGGAGAGCCCAAATTGTGCTAGGAGAAAGAAACAAGTGGCAAGGCCAAGAAGACTGCTTGGAGTCTGGTCCTGTGTAGACAAAAAAGTCCTGAGGTCAGAATCCAGGAAAATCTTGAATAGACAAGAAATGAAGTGGGAAGTGGGTGAGAGCAAGCAATTTAGGGTAGGTGCCTCAAGATCATCGCTATGGCTTTTTTTTTTCTCAAGATTTTATTTATTTATTCATGAGAGACAGAGACAGAGACAGAGACAGAGAGAGAAGCAGAGACATAGGCAGAGGGAGAAGCAGTCTCCATGTAGGGAGCCTGACGTGAGACTGGATCCCAGGTCTCCAGGATCAGGCCCTGGGCCGAAGGCGGCGCTAAACCGCTAAAGCACCCAGGGATCCCCATGGCTCCTTTAAAAAAAAAAAAATGAACACACACACACAAATAAATAAATAAAATGAACACTACCTCTAACGTTGGGGTTCAAATTCATAACCCAGATGTCAAGAGTTGCACTGACTGAACTGGCCAGATGCCATACTTTCTTTATACAAAAATAACACATGCTCACCACAGAAAAATATATGCTGAGGCACCTGGCAGACTCAGTTGGTGGAACATGGCATTCTTTTTAAAAATTTTTTTAAGATTGATTTTATTTATTTATTTATTTATTTATTTATTTATTTATTTGACAGAGAAAGAGACAGAAGGATGCCTGAGTGGCTCAGCAGTTGAGCATCTGTGTTCAGCTCAGGGTGTGATCCTGGGGGTCCAGGATCAAGTCCTGCATCGGGCTCTCTGCATGGAGCCTGCTTTTCCCTCTGCCTGTGTCTCTGCCTCTCTCTCTGTGTCTCTCATGAATACATAGATAAATAAATCTTAAAAAAAAAAAAAAAAGATGAAGAGACAGAGTGCTCAAGTGAGAGGGGTGAGTAGGGGCAGAGGGTGAGAGAGAATCCCCAGCAGACTCTATGCTGAGCATGGGGCCCCATGCTGGGCTTGATCTAACAACCCTGAGATCATGACCTGAATCAAAAGCAAGAATCCAATGCTGAACTGACTGAGCCACCCAAGTGCCCTGGAGTATGTGATTCTTGATCTTGGGGTTGTAAGTTTGAGCCCCACATTGAGGGTAGAGATTACTTTAAAAAATAAATCTTTAAAAAAAAGTATACACTAAAGAATTAAAATCAGGGGTGCTCGGGTGGCTCAGTCAGTTAAGCGGCTGCCTTTGGTTCAGGTCCTGATCCCAGGGTCCTGGAATGGAGCCAGGCATTGGGCTCCCTGCTCAGCGGGAAGCCTGCTTCTCCCTCTGCCCCTCCCCCTCCACTGGTGCTCTGTCTCTCATTTTCTCTCTCTCAAATACATAAGTAAAATCTTATAGAATTTAAATCACTCATAATCCTGCCACTTAGAGATAATAACTATTAAAAAATTTGATGAGCGTCCTCCCAGAATTTTTTCTATGACCGTACATATTTATAAGTTTTATATTTTCAGTTGTGTCATTTGGATGTCTCACCGACAACTCAAATTCCCCATGTGCCAAAAAAGTTTCTTCATCTCCTCTAAACCTGCAAGATGGAAGAGGTTTTACAAGATGAGAGAAAAAACAAGTAAGGGTAAACTATAAACAACTGGTGAGGGGATCCCTGGGTGGCTCAGTGGTTTGGCACCTCCCTTAGGCCCAGGGCGCGGTCCTGGGGTCCCAGGATAGAGTCCCGCGTTGGGCTCCCTGCGTGGAGCCTGTTTCTCCCTCTGCCTGTGTCTCTGCCTCTGTCTCTCTCTCTCTCTGTCTCTCATGAATAAATAACTCTTTAAAAAAAAAAAAACTGGTGAATTTGTGTAAAGGGCATATGGGAAAAGTCACCCCCAGCGAAGAAAAGTGAACTCTCCTGTAAATCTCCTGCTTGTGACTAACTCTACTGCCTTTTCATGATGTGGAAATGACAACTCATTAGGACCTCCATGATCCCTGGGATGTGGAGCCTGCCTATCTCTGCAGTCCTGTCTCCTTTCATTCTGTTCTTTGATCACAGCTTCTCACCACATGGATCCTGGAGCACTTCAAAGCTATTCTGACCTCAGGGCTTTAGGGCTTGGGCTTCTCTGTCTGAAATGCTCTTCCTCCAACTCACCGTGCTGATTCCTCATCCAGATTGTAGTACATGGATTACTTCATCGAAGAAGTCTTTCCCAACCAATCTTTCTAACTTTTCTCTATCCATCTACCCCAGACTTTTCAGTCTCTCAGTTCTGTCTGCCTCCCTCTGTGGACCATCAATCCCCCGAGAGCAGGATCGGTTTGTCTTGAGCATCATCCCGCCTCCACCTAATTCAGTAGAAAAGGATGTGCTCAAGAGATAGCCTTTGAATGAATAAATTAACAAATGAGGAAGAAGATTGTTGCCAGAGAGCACATTAGTGAAGGAAGTGGAGCAGTGTTGATGATGAGGTCAGGTGTAAAAGTGGGTGTGAATCCCTCCGGGCATGGGGGGCAGCTCGGTGAATGATGAATGAAGAGAGTAGATGTCTATGATGTACAGAACAATGATGTTGCATAGGAGGAACAGGCAGTCCCATTGTTTCCCTGTTGCCTTCCCTCCTTTAGAAGCTGGAAAAGGAGCTGCCAGGGATTAAGGCATTTGCTTCTACTCATCCTTGGAAACCTTTAAAACTGCATTTGACCTTTTGTTGCACTCCTAGAGTATAGAAGCTGGAAAGTAGCCCAAGGGAGTCAAAACCCTGACTTTGATTCATAAACATGTTTTTAAAAAAGTAACAAAGAGAGAAAAAGAAATCGTGGTTATGACCTAACCATAGTCAAGAAATCTCTTTGACTTCCATTGGTTTGGTATTAATGGAAGCCTTTTATCCTCAGAACTTTGTACTTGTGCTGCCAAGCGGAGGACAGGATGGAAAATATGGAAAGCTCTGTCTGCATAATCACTTCCCTGCTGGCCCTCCCCAAATTCAGAGCTTGCTTGAAGGTTCACCCCCCTGGTTCTCAGAGGCCCCAGGCATGAGAAACCAGCGGGGAAAATGTTCCTTCAGATGTCAAAGCCACAGCTTCTACCAGAAAACAGGGACAGATGAATAAAGCCGCAGGCAAGGACAGGCAGGTCCTTATGTTGCTCATATGAACATTCTAAACATTTCCTCATAAATGCTGAGTCTGGAGTTACTAGACAAAATGCTAATATGTTTGGCCCTAAAACACAGTTTATAAAATTAAGGGCACCTTATCCTCACCCTAATGGCCTCTGTCTCTGGGTGGGGCCACTTTCAAGGGGAAATAACTTATTTAAAAGTATATTTTACAAAAAATAAAATAAAAGTGTATTTTACAACCCATGGCTCCCATCAAGAATTACCTTACCTCCCATTTTGTGTAAGAATTTTTTATTTTGTTTTTATTTTTTAAATAATTATTTTAAATTATTTTATTTATATTACAGAGAGAACATAATCAAAGGGAGCAGAAGAGGGAGAAGCAGACTCCCTGCTGAGCGGAGAGCCTGATGCAGGGCTGGATCCTAAAACCCAGGATCATGACCTGAGCCCAAGGTGAACACTTAACTGACTGAGCCAACAAGGTACCCCTTTAAGAATTTTTTTTAATATATTTTTTTAAATTTTATTTATTCATTCATGAGAGACACAGGGAGAGAAAGAGAGAGAGGCAGAGGGAGAAGCAGGCTCCATGCAGGAAGCCCGACACGGGACTCGATCCCAGGACCCCAGGATCATACCCTGGGCCGAAGGCAGGTGCTAAACCACTGAGCCACCCAGGGATCCCCAAGAATCTTTTTTTTTAATTTTAATTTTATTTTATTTTATTTTATTAAGATTTTTATTTATTCATGACAGACAGAAAGAGAGAGGGAGAAAGGCAGAGGGAGAAGCAGGCTCCATGCAGGGAGCCCGACGTGGGACTCGATCCCAGGTCTCTAGGATCACACCCTGGGGTGAAGGCGGCGCTAAACTGCTGGGCCACCAGGGCTGCCCCCCAAGAATCTTTTATTTTTTTTTTCCCAAGAATCTTTTAAATAAAAGTTTTAACTTTAGAATAATTTTAGATTTATAGAAAGGTTGCAGAGATATTACACAGTACCCATAGACCCCTCATCCAGTTTCTCCTATTAACATCTTATATTAATTATATGGTACATTTGTCATGACTAAGGAACCAACATTGGCCAATTACTATTAACTGAACTCCACACTTTATTTGGATTTCACTAGTTTTTGTTTTCTTTTTCCTTCTGTCCTTTTTCCTTTCCAGATTCCATTCAGGATACCATATTATATTTAATCATTAGTGTCTTTGGTTCTTATGGGCTGCAATATTTTCTCTGGTAGTTCTTATTTTTAAAGTTTTTTAAAAAGTAAGTTCTACACCCAATGTGGGGCTCAAACTCCTGACCTGGAGATCAGGAGTCACATGTTCCACCAACTGAGCCAGCTAGACACCACATCCTTATTTTTTGATGACCTTAGTTTTGAGGAGTATTTTGTAGAGTATCCCTCAAATCAGGATGGTCTGATATTTTTCTCATAATAGATTGGAATTAAGGGTTTTTGGAAAGAACACCTCAAAGCTGAGATGCCCTTGTCATCATATCAGGGGTAGGTGACATTACATGGCATCACTAGTGAAACTAAGTTTCATCACCTGGTTAAGGCAGAGTTTGCCAGGTTTCTCCACTGTAAAGTTACTATTCACCCTTTTTGTACTTTGTTCTTTTGAAGCAAGTGACTAGTCTAGCTTATTCCCCAAAAAAGGTGGAAGAGGGCACCTGAATGGCTTAGCGGGTGGAGAATGCAAATCTTGATCTCCAGGTCAGAGTCTGTACCCCAGTTTGGAGGTAGAGCCCACCCCTTGCCAAAAAGGGGGAAGAGGGAATGGGGAAGGAGGAGGAATAGAGATCAAGCTCACCTCCTGGAAGAGGGAACATTTACATAATATTTAATGGAATTCTTTTGCCAGGAAAATTTGTTTCTTCTTCCTTATTTATTTATTCAGTATTTCATTTATATGTATATGGACTCATATATTTATTTTTACTTTGAGTTATAAACCAAAACTTATTTGTTACTCAAATTGTTCCAGTTTGGGCCACCTAGAGTTCTTTCAGTTTGGTCCTTGTGTCCCACTGACATGTTCTTGTCCTTATAAAATTTTTAAAACATACAAATGAAAGCTGATCAGTTATATTCTGAGGCACTTTATTCTTAACATTACATACATGGTCTTGGCAATCCCTCAGTCTAGAAGATATTTTCATTTTACAAGGTAATGTGTTCCTAATCTGATTGTGCTGGTATTATAATGAGTCATGGTTTATCTTAAATTGCTTTGATTTGTTTTTGTTTTTTTACTTTTCAAAAAATTCACACTAGTGGGGAGCCTGGCTTGCTCAGTCAGCTGGGCAAATGACTCTTGATTTAGGCTCAGGTCATGATCTCTGGGTCATGGGATCAAGCCCCACATCAGGAATCCGGAGTCTGCTTGAGGTTCTTTCCCCCTCCATCTTCTTTTCCCTCTGCTTCCCCTACGCCCCCACCCCTGCTCACTTTCTCTCTCTCTCAAATATTAAATAAATAAACAAATAAAAGGAAGTGAGAGTATCTCAAGCAGGCTCTGCACTGAGCACAGAGCTGGATGTGGGGCTCCATCTCATGACCCTGGGATCATGACCTGAGCTGAAACCAAAAGCTGGACACTTTTAAAAAAGATTTTATTTTACATATATTTTTTAATTAATTTTTTAAAAAGTAGGCTCCATGCCCAGCATGGAACCCAGCTCAGGGCTTGAACTCATAACTGAGATTGAGATGTTAGCTGAGATCAACAGTTGAATGCTTAACCAACTGAGCCACCCAGGTGCCTCTGAGATGCTATATATTTTTTAAGTACTTTGCATATAAATGAGGCAATGAAGGCTAGAGGGAAAAGTGCCACACTGTCAAATCTGTGTTCTAGACCTTTTCAGCCACTTCCATGTTCTTAAGTTTTCAACGTGTCCAAAGTTCTCTGGGCCTCAGTTCTGTTATCTGTAAAATGTGGGGTGGGACTAGATGGTGTCTAAGGTATTTACGGCTTTGATATTCTTTGATTCTATTTCATGTGATTCTCACATGAACTACATGAAGCAAAGCATGTAAGAGAGATGTTTAAATATTTATGTAAAGTTTTTGGTCCTAAATGTCCCATTTTTCCCCCATAGAGGACCCAAACAGTATCAAACAAGAGTGTCATTATATAGGAACAGTCCTTAGCAAAGTGATTTGAGGAGTCTCAAATATTCTTTTTTTATCTGAAAGTATCTCTTTGGAGCACCTGGTCAGCTCAGTTGGTTGGGTGTCTGCCTTTGGCTTCAGTAGTCATCTCGGGGTCCTGGGATCGAGCCCTGGTTGGGCTCCCTGTTCAGCGGGAGTCTGGTTGTCCCTCGGCTTTTCCCCTCTGCTCGTATGTGCTCTCTCAAATACATAATAAAATCTTAAAATAAAAAAGTATCTTTTACCTGCCTCACACCTCTGAACTAAACTTTACAACAAGCTCCTTTCCTTGCCCCTCAGAGTCTTCCCTGCTAACACCTCTACTCTCTTCACCTCCAGGAACAGTGGTGCAGCTGTTTCATTTATAAATGTCCCATCATAACCTAAGTACTAACCCTTAAAGTAATGAGCATAACAGAGGTATGTGCAAAGGGTGACAGGATTCACAGGAGGGAGTGGCAAGTCTTTTAGGAAAATTTAGAAATGTTTCACTAGGAAGGTTGCAAGATAACTGGAATTTGCAGGATGGATAGGATTTTACCTGGTAAATACAAGGTTTTTCTAGGTGGAGAGAATAGCATACACTTTAATTACAAGATACTTCTTTTTTTTTTAAGATTTTATTTATTTATTCATGATAGTCACACACAGAGAGACAGAGAGGCAGAGACACAGGCAGAGGGAGAAGCAGGCTCCATGCAGGGAGCCCAACGTGGAATTCGATCCCGGGTCTCCAGGATCGCTCCCCGGTCCAAAGGCAGGCGCCAAACCTCTGCGCCACCCAGGGTTCCCAAGATACTTCTTTTGAAATAGAAGTACACCACTAGGGATAACACTTAGAGATAATGCTATCTTTTTTAAAAAAAAGTTATTTTAAGTGTGTGCAAGTGGGGGTGGGGGACAGGGGAGAGGGAGAGAGAGAGAGAATCTCCAAGCAGACTCCCTGCTGAGAGTAGAGCCTGACGCAGGGTTCCTGGGATCATGACCTGAGCTGAAATCCAGAGCCAGTAGCCCAACTGACTGAGCCACCCAGGTGCCTCAACAGTATCATCTTAATACAAGTTACTCTATTGGGCAGCACCGGTGGCTCAGAGGTTTAGTGCCACCTTCAGTCCAGGGCCTGATCCTGGAGACCCCGGATCGAGTCCCACATCAGGCTCCCTGCATGGAGCCTGCTTCTCCCTCTGCCTGTGTCTCTGCCTCCCTCTCTCTGTGTCTCTCATGAATAAATAAATAAAATCTTAAAAAAAATGCAAGTTACTCTATTGATTCATCTTACCAATTGATTGCATAAGAATTCTGGGTTCCTGGAAAAATGAGAATAAATGTTAGAAGTGGAAGTACTTAAGGTAACACTTTTTATCTTAAATAAGATCAGCTTAAAGCTCAGAAAATGTCTAGTACTTGTTCAATACATGATAATAGTGGAAGTGACATTGACTAATCTTAAAGGTACTAAGCAATCAAGACTGATTTAATGATGGTGATTTCAAAATAAAAGAATAGCAATCATGTTTTACCTTTGTATATAGCATCTTAGACTGTCCAAAGCATTTTTGCACCCATTAATTAATTTAATTCTGATTGAGGAATAAGGACACTTAAGGCTCAGAGAGAGCATTTTGATCACTAGCTGAAGGATCACTTTCCTAACTAGGAGAGCTGGACTAAAATCCAGGCATCTTGACTATGTCTAGCATGCTTTTCATCGCACTTCTGGAACAAATATGACCCTCTGGGTGACATGATGAGAGACTTTCAAAATAATTCACAGGAAGGGGTATATCCAATAACAGCAACTTCAAGGAAAACATTGTGAAAAATTACAGTGTTCTGAAAAACAAAGGCCCAAAACATGTAATGTTAGATGATTGTTTTTGAATTCCCTTGATTCCCCATCAAGTTGGGTCCTGCACAGACATTCAGGTTCACTCTTTGTTTATTACTTGGCTTGAGTCACTAGAGTCAGTTGATCACACTATACTGTGCAGTCCAAACACCTGAGGGCTGATTTCTTCCCACCTCTGCTTTGTGATGAAAATTTCTTAAGTAAGTAGGTGTTATTTGCCAAGAGAGAACTCTGCTTAAAAATGCCTAATAGGAAGCAGAGAGTACTGGTTTCTTTTTCTCAAGAAACTTTTTAGTAAATTAAGTGGGAAAAGTTGGTTGAAAAGAAAAAAATTTTAAGTAGGCTCCATGCCCAGTGTAGAGTCCAGTACAGAGCTTGAACTCACCACCCTGGGACCAAAACATGAGCTGAAATCAAGAGTTGGATGGTAAACCAGCTGAGTCACCCAGGTGCCCCTTGAATTTTTCTTTATTATAACTCATTGGGTTATTATTTTTATTTCAATTTTTAATTTAAATTCTAGAGCTTTTTTTTTTTTTAGATTTTATTTATTTATTCATGAGAGAGAGAGAGAGAGAGAGAGAGAGAGAGAGAGAGACAGGCTCCTGCAGGAACCCCGATGTGGGACTCGATCCTGGAACTCCAGGATCATGCCCTGGGCTGAAGGCAGACGCTCAACTTCTGAGCCACCCGGACATCCCAAAAATTCTAGTTAGTTAGCATATATGGTAAAATTAGTTTCAGGAGTAGAATTTAGTGATTCATCACTCACATATAACACCCAGTGCTCATCACAGCATGTACCCTCCTTAATGTCCATTACCCATTTACCAACGCAGCCCCCACCAACCTCCCCTCCAGTAACCTTCAGTTCTCTATTAAAGAGTCTTTTATGGTGGGATGCCTGGGTGGTTCAGTGGTTGAGCATCTGCCTTTGGCTCAGGGTGTGATCCCAGAATCCCTGGATCGAGTCACACATCGGGCCCCCTGCATGGAGCCTGCTTCTTCCTCTGCCTGTGTGTGTCTCTGCCTCTCTCTCTGTGTCTCTCATGAATAAATAAAATCTTTTAAAAAATGAATTTATGATTGATTTGATTTAACATTAACTGCCAGGACCAAAATTATAATTCTAAGAATTACTCTCTATTTTTTTAAAGATTTTATTTATTTATTCTGTGTCTGTCATGAATAAATAAATAAATAAATAAATAAATAAATAAATAATCTTTAAAAAAAATTTAACTCAGGGGGCTCCTAACTGGCTTAGTTACTGGAGCCTGTGACTCTTGATCTTAGGGTTGTGAGTTTGACCCCCATGTTGGGTGTAGAGATAAAATCTAAAAAAAAAAAAAATTAACTCAAAATGGGCAAAAGTCATAAAAGTAAGAACTAAACCATTCTTATGGGTTAGGCAGTAATTCCTTAAATATGGCACCAAAAGCACCAGCAATGAAAGAAAATATAGATAAATTAGATTTCATCAAAATTTAAAAGTTTTGGAGACACCTGGGTGGCTCAGTGGTTGAGCATCTGCCTTTGGCTCAGGGCATGATCCCAGAATCCCAAGATCGAGTCCCACATCAGGCTCTCTGTATGGAATCTGCTTCTCCCTCTGCTTCTGCCTCTGCTTATGTCCCTGCCTTTTTTTTTTTTTTATAGATTTTTTTTTTAAAGATTTTATTTATTTATTCATAGACACAGAGAGAGAGGCAGAGACACAGGCAGAGGCAGAAGCAGAGGGAGAAGCAGGCTCCATGCAGGGAGCCCGATGTGGGACTCGATCCCGGGTCTCCAGGATCACACCCCAGGCTGCAAGTGACGCCAAACTGCTGCGCCACCGGGGCTGCCCTGTCCCTGCTTTTCTTGTGAATAAATAAATACAACCTTTAAAAAAATTTTAAAGTTTTGTATTTCAAAGGACACTGTCAAGAAAAAGACAACTTATATAATGGGGGAAATATTTGCAAATCATATATCTGATTAGTTTCTAATATCTAGAATATATAAAGAAGTCAACCCAACAACAACAATGAACCCAATTAACAATAAAGGATCTGAATAGACATTTCTCCAAAGAAAATATACAAGTGGTCAGTAAGCACATGCAAGATACTCAACGTTATTAGCTATTAGGGAAATGTAAATCAAAACTACAATAAGGGGCACCTGGCTGTCTCAGTCCACAGAGCATGTAGATTTTAAGTTTGAGCCCCATGTTGGGTGTAGAGATTACTTAAAAATAAAATGAGGGGATCCCTGGGTGGCTCAATGGTTTAGCATCTGCCTTTGGCCCAGGGTGCGATCCTGGAGTCCCGGGATCTAGTCCCGTGTCGGGCTCCCGGCATGGAGCCTGCTTCTCCCTCCTCCTGTGTCTCTGCCTCTCTCTCTCTCTCTATGTCTAGCATAAATAAATAAATAAATAAATAAATAAATAAATAAATAAATAAATAAATAAATAAATAAATCTTTAAAAGAAAATAAATAAAATGAAAGGGGCACCTGGTTGGCTCAGTTGGTAAGCATGTGACTCTTGATTTCAATGTGCTGAGTTCGAGCCCTGCCTTTGGCATGGAGCCCACTTAAAAAAAAAAAAGATATCACTTTATTCCTATGAGGATGGATAAAATAAAAATAACAGACAAAAACAAGTGTTGATAGGGGTGCCTAGCTGGCTCAGGTGGAAGAGGGTGTGACTTTTGATCTTGGTGTCCTAAGTCTGAGCCCCACATTGGGTGTAGAGGTTATTTAAATAAATAAATTCACTTAAAAAAATAAAAACAAGTACTGACAAAGATAAGAAAAAATAGGAATCTTCACACATTGCTGGTAGGATTGTAAAATGAAACAGCTGCTAGAAAAACAGGAAGTTCCTCAAAATGTCAAACTTAGAGTTACCAGATGACCCAGCAATTCCACTTCTAGGTATATGCCACAAATAATTGAGAACAGATGTTCAAACAAAAATGTGTACACAAGTGTTTATTCGTAATGGACAAAAAGTAGAAACAACTTAAATGTCCATCAGTTGATGCATGTGTAAATCCTATTTCTCAGCCACATACAGGAATTAAATATAGGCATAACTCAGAGATATTGCAGGTGCAGTTCCAGACTATCACAATAAAGTTAGTATCACAATAAAATGAATCAGGGGCACCTGGGTGGCTCAGTGGTTGAGTGTCTGCCTTTGACTCCGGTCGTGATCCTCGGGTTCTGGGATCAAGTCCCACAACAGGCTCCCAGCAGGGAGTCTGCTTCTCCCTCTGCCTGTGTGTCTGCCTCTCTCTGTGTCTCTCATGAATAAATAAAATCTTAAAAAAAAAAAGAAAACAATAAAGGAATCAGATGAATTTTTGGCTTCTCAGTGCATATAAAATTTATATTTACACTATACTGTAGTCTATTAAGTGTGCAATAGCGTATCTTTAAAAAACCCAATATAGGGCAGCCCTGGTGGCATAGTGGTTTAGCACTGCCTGCAGCCCAGGGTGTGATCCTAGAGACCCAGAATTGAGTCCCACGTCGGGCTTCCTGCATGGAGCCTGCTTTTCCCTCTGCCTGTGTCTCTGCCTCTCTTTCTCTGAATGAATAAATAAATCTTAAAAAAAAAAAAAACAATATATATATACCTTAATTTAAAAATACTCTTGCTAAAAAAATGCTAACCATTATCTGAGCTTCCAGTGAGTCATAATTGTGATCACAGATCACCATAACAAATGTAATAATAATGAAAAAGTTTGAAATATTGCAAGAATTACCAAAGTGTGGCACAAAGACATGAAGTGAACAAATGCTTTTAGAAAAATGGTGCTGACAGACTTGCTCTATTGATGGACTTGAGATGTGGCCGCAAACCTTCAATCTGACTGGCTGGCTCAGTCAGTAAGGCATGTAAGTTGATCTTGGGGTCGGGAGTTTGAGCCCCATGTTTGGTGTAGAGTTTACTTAAAAAACAACAAAAACAACCTTCAGTTTGTAAAAAATGCAATATATACAAAGTGCAATAAAGAGAAGCACAGTAAAATGAACTATGCCTATACCAGTATATGAATCATGAAGACATTATACCAAGTGATAGAAGCCAAGCACGAAAAGCCACATATTATATAATTCTATTTATTTGAAATGTCCAGAATAAGACAATTTATAGAGACAGAATAAGTTACTCCTTGTCAGAGTTTGGAAGGAGGGGACAATGGGGGCAAGCTAAACTGTGTTATTTATTTATTTATCTATTTATTTGAAAGATTTTATTTTATTTTATTATCTTTTAAAGATTTTAAGTGGGCAGCCCGGGTGGCTCACCGGTTTAGCTCCACCTTCAGCCCAGGGTGTGATCCTGGAGACCCAGGATCGAGTCCCACGTCAGGCTCCCTGCATGGAGCCTGCTTCTCCCTCTGCCTGTGTCTCTGACTCTCTCTCTCTGTGTGTGTGTCTCTCGTGAAAAATAAATAAAATCTTCAAAAAAAATTTTTAAGTAATCTCTACATCCAACCTGAAGCTCTAAATACAGCCCCAAGATCAGAGTCTCATGCTTTACTGACTGAGCCAACCAGGTGTCCATAAACTGTATATTCTAAAGGGGTAAATTTCATGTACATGCATTATATCTGAATAAAGCTGTTACAAAAATTGTTTTGAATGAGAAAGGGCTCCCCACTCAGCAAAGAGTTTGCTTCACCCTCTGATCCTCTCCTGTGTTATGCTCTCTCTCTCAAATAAATAAATAAAAATCTTAAAAGTATTTATATTTTAGGGCAAAATGCCTTTAGTTATAAAAAAAATGTTAAGTGCATACTAGACTTTCACCTGGTTTATTCTCTTTTAGAAATTTATTTTTTAGGGATCCCTGGGTGGTGCAGTGGTTTGGCGCCTGCCTTTGGCCCAGGGCGCGATCCTGGGGACCTGGGATGGAGTCCCACGTCGGGCTCCCTGCATGGAGCCTGCTTCTCCCTCTGCGTATGTCTCTGCCTCTCTCTCTCTCACTATGTGCCTATCATAAATAAAAAATAAAAATAAAAAAATTTAGAAATTTATTTTTTAAACTTATTTTTAAATTTTTAAAATTTATTAGAGAGAGCAGGAGCAGGGGAGAGATGCTGAGGGAGAAGAAGTAGAAGCCCTGCTGAGCAGGGACCCTGATCTGGGGCTTGATCCCTGGACCCAGAATCATGACCCGATGTGAAAGCAGACGCTTAACCAACTGAACCACCTAAGCGCCCCTCTCTTTTAGAATTTTTATTTATTTATTTATTTATGATAGTCACACAGAGAGAGAGAGAGAGAGAGGCAGAGACACAGGCAGAGGGAGAAGCAGGCTCCATGCACCGGGAGCCCGACGTGGGATTCGATCCCGGGTCTCCAGGATCGCGCCCTGGGCCAAAGGCAGGCGCTAAACCGCTGCGCCACCCAGGGATCCCTCTCTTTTAGAATTTAACACAGAAATTCTAACACAAGTAGACACAGATGCATATAACAAGGATGCTCCCTGGAAAATGAAAAACTCATGTCTTTTTTTTTTTTTAAGATAGGTTTATTTATTTATTTATTTATTTATTCATTCATTCATTCATTCATTCATTCATGATAGAGAGAGAGAGAGAGGCAGAGACACAGGCAGAGGGAGAAGCAGGCTCAATGCAGGGAGCCCGACGTGGGACTCAGTCCCGGGACTCCAGGATTGCACCCTGGGCCAAAGGCAGGCGCCAAACCGCTGAGCCACCCAGGGATCCCCCAACTCATGTCTTTTAAAGGGTGATTGGACAAATAAGTTATGATCTATTCATAAGTTATGATCATTATGATTCATTATGATCATTCAGTGGAGATCATCAGTCACTGAAAAGAGATAGTTCTATATGGGAATATAAATTAATTGGGAAAAAGAAAAAGCAAATTGCAGGAGGGACTGGGACTAGATGACCCAGGGCCAAGGCTTAGGGCACAATAGCTAAGGAGACACTCACTCTTAGGGAAATAGGAGTGTAGTGTTATACCCTGAGAATGAGTGCCTCCTGGAATCTGACATCTCATTTCTCCCCTCTCTTGCCTCTCATTCTAGTCTCAGCCCTGTACAATTTAATCCTTTATCTGTTAATAATAACAATTTTGTATATATATATATATATATATATATATATATATATATATATATAATTGTGTATACTGGTACAAACTTTTGTTTTTATTTTTCAAAGATTTATTTATTTATTTTAGAGAGAGAGTAAGCAGGGGAGGGGCAGAGAGAGGGGGAGAGAGAATTCCAAGCAGATCCTACACTGAGCATGGAGCCTACAGGGGGCTTGATCCCACGAGATGAGATGAGACTGACCCAAAACCAAGAATCAGATGCTTAACTGACTGCACCACACAGGCACCCCATTGGTACAAACCTTTTAGAAGGCATATATAGATGTGTGTGTGTGTGTGTGTGTGTGTGTGTGTGTATTTTATTTTTTAAAGTAATCTCCATACCCAACATGGGGCTGGAACTCACAACCCAGAGATCAAGAGTCACATGCTCTACCCACTGAGCCAGCCAGGCATTCCTGTGTGTGTGTGTGTGTGTGTGTGTGTGTGTGTGTGTGTTAGTTAAAGGGAAAAAACTGAGGAATATTTATCAAACTATTAGCAGTGGTTTTTCTGGGACATGGGATTGTGGGAGATTTTCTCGTTTTCTCAATCATATACTTCTGAAATCTTATGTTAAAAAGCAATTAACAATTGCATATTCTTGGTTATTGAAAAAGCAAGGAAGATATTAAAAAATAATAGAAAAAGCACACAAAAGAGTTCCATGTTCTATATATGAATACTGAATCTGAATACTGAACTGAGTACTTTGTGTATCTGTGGTTGGTATCATATAGCTACTACGTGAAGGATGAAATAATGAAAAAAATGAGTATTAAATGCTTTTGAAACATGTATTTTATTTACTTTTGTTTATTTTTTTGTTTATTTATTTTATTTATTTTTATTTAGTTGACAGAGAGGGAGAGGGAGAGAGACAGCACAAGCAAGGGGAGAGGCAGACAGGAGAGACAGAAGCAGGCTCCCCGCTGAACGGGGAGTTTGATGTGGGACTTGATCCCAGGACCTCAAGTGATGACCTGAGCCAAAAGCAGATGCTCAACTGACTGAGCCACTCAGGTGTCCCTGAAACATGTATTTTAAAAATTGTATGACAGGGGCGCTTGGCTGGCTCATTTGGGAGAGTATGTGACTCTTGATCTAGGGTTGTAAGTTTGAGCCCCACGTTGGGTGTAGAGATTACTTAAAAATAAATAAACTTGGGCACCTGGGTGGCTTGGTGGTTGAGTGTCTGCCTTTGACTCTGGTTGTGATCCTGGGATCCTGGGATCGAGTCCCAACATCAGGCTCCCCATGGGAAACCTGCCTCTGCCTCTCTCTCTCTGTCTCTCTCATGAATAAATAGGTAAAATCTTAAAAAACAAAACAAAACAAAAAAAAAACCTCTTTAAAATAAAAAAATAAATAAACTTTAAAAAAATGCATGACAGCATTCCCTCTGCAAAATTACATACTTGCCAAGTACAAATTCAAGTTACACAAGAGCCAATTTTAGCTTCTATGTGAATACTGTCTTCCCATACATGCCTTACCCTTTTCTCTAGATAAAGATCAGATTAGATGTCTTTCATATGGGAATTTCAAAGCAGTTTAAAGATATTAATTAGTTCTCACAACTCTGAATTGGGTGTATATTATCATGTCTATTTTCCATATGATAAGACTGATAGGCTGAATGGTTTCCCAGTATTCTATACCTCATGTTGTTAGTGAAACCAAGAATATCATTACTTAATTGACCATGTTTTCTTTCTTGAGAATAGATAAACCAATTTTGGGGTGGATAAGTCAAACTAAATAGCTATTTATGCATCAAACATTTTGTTAGAAACAGGTATTTTTATTTTTATATTTTCTTTCTTTCTTTTCTTTTTTTTTATATTTTCTAAATAACCTGGAGTATATTTTTTCAGTAGGCTCCACACCCGCGTGGAGCCCAACTTGAAGCTTGAACTCAACACCCTGAGATCAAGACCTGAGCTGAGATTAAGAGTCTGATGCTTAAGCAACTGAGCCACGTGGGCATTTAAAATTTACTCTATACCCCAGTAGTTGGTTGGACAATATTTTATTTTTTGTTAATTTTTATTTATTTATGATAGTCACAGAGAGAGAGAGAGAGAGAGAGAGAGAGGCAGAGACACAGGCAGAGGGAGAAGCAGGCTCCATGCACCGGGAGCCCGACGTGGGACTCGATCCCGGGTCTCCAGGATCGCGCCCTGGGCCAAAGGCAGGCGCCAAATCGCTGCGCCACCCAGGGATCCCTGGACAATATTTTCTAAATTAAAATTTCTATTTTAAATAAATAAATAAATAAATAAAATTTCTATTTTTTTAAAAAATATTTTATTTATTTATTCATGAGAGACACACACACAGAGAGAGAGAGAGAGAGGGAGAGAGAGAGGCAGAGACACAAGCAGAGGGAGAATCAGGCTCCACGCAGGACGTGGATCCCGGGTCTCCAGGATCATGCCCTGGGCTGAAGGAGGCGCTAAACTGCTGAGTCACTGGGGCTGCCCTAAGATTGCTATTTTAAAATGTGTAGACAGGGGATCCCTGGGTGGCTCAGCGGTTTTGCACCTGCCTTTGGCCCAGGGCGCGATCCTGAAGTCCCTGGATCGAGTCCCACGTCGGGCTCCCAGCATGAAGTCTGCCTCTCTCTCTCTCTCTCTCTCTCTCTCTCTCTATCATAAATAAATAAAAATAAATCTTTAAAAAAAATAAAATGTGTAGACAGTCAGAGGTTAAGCTCTGTTGTAGTTTCATCAAAGATCTGCTTTGGGTATTTTGTCAATTATAAGAAATGTACTTACAGATGAAGTAACTTGGTTTACTGACTAGGAGACCTACTTTTAAAGATCCTGGCCTGGCATACTGGAAGGATACAATAAATTCTTGGAAAAGGCAGGGTCAGAATACACTTCACTTGTGCCATTACTATACTAACTGCCTTATTCACATTATCTCATTTAATCCACCACATTGCACTTCTCATTTTACAGAATAAGA
The DNA here is from genome assembly GCF_905146905.1 of Nyctereutes procyonoides. Lineage (NCBI taxonomy): Eukaryota > Metazoa > Chordata > Mammalia > Carnivora > Canidae > Nyctereutes > Nyctereutes procyonoides. The sequence continues at coordinate 11,333,691 of NW_026575132.1, forward strand.
AAGAGCCCAACTGAGACTTACCTAACATGAGTCATGTTGAATAAGAAGGCAGGCAGGATTCTAAAAATCAAGTTAATAAAGCCAATTTGGAAAAAAAAAAAAGAAAGTCAATTTGAGTCTACCATGTTCTCCTTTTTGTTTTTAAATTTTTTTTTCAAAGATATTATTTATTTATTTGACAAGAGAGAGAGCACAAACAGGGAAAGTGGCAGAGGGAAGAGAAGCAACCTCTCCACTGAACAGGGAGCCTGATGTGGGGCTCAATCCAGGGACTGGGACTGTGGGATCATGACCTGAGCTGAAGGCAGACACTTAACCTTAACTGCTTAACTGACTGAGGCACCCAGGTGCCCGTCTTTCTTGTTTTTTAGTCTCCAACTTGAATCAGATGCATGATTTTAACCTGCCATTTTGAACTCTGTATTTATGAATATGCCCATTTAAACAATAGTCATTATTTAATTCTTTTTTTAATTTAAAATTAATCAATTAACATAGAGTGCATTATTCATTTCAGAGCTAAAGTATAGTGATTCTTCAGTTACATATAACACCCAGTGTTCATTACATCAAGTGCTCTCCTTAATGCCCATCACCCAGTATCCTCCCAGCCACCTCCCCCCGCCCCGCCAGCAACCCTCAGTTTTTCTCCCATAGTTCAAAAAATTATGGAATGCTTCATGAATTTACGTGTTATCCTTGCGCAGGGGCCATGCTAATCCCTGTATTATTCCAATTTTAGTACATGTGCTGCTGAAGCGAACACTAATCTATTTAATTATTTATCAAATTTTTATGCAAGGAAACTATTTCCAATTTTTTCTATTCTCGTTTTTATTTTACTGAAATGATTATGTGCCAGATCAACTTTTTTCATGTACATTTTACAGTGAGATTCATTGCAGTCATCAGGTTTTTATCCTTGTCAAATTCTGTCCATTTTAACTACTACTATGGTGAGCTTTCTTTCACAGCTATTATTTTCATGAAACTTTATTTTTCCCTGTGACCCAAAGTATTTATTGGATTAAAGAGATAGGGTCAAAACATCCCCTTTTGCCTGGGATGCAACAGTTTAATATAGGTCATTTCTTATGATGGTAATTACGAGGCAAGTCTTATCTTACCTTTTCTATCTATCTCACGGGAGGGAGGCTCAAATGCAAAAATAGATGTGAAAGTGCTTTGTAAGGTGTAAAAGTTAAGTAAATGTCACTTTACTGATTGTTAAAACAAGTCATATAAATCCATCCTCCTGGAACTGTTCTAGAAGGCAAACACCTTCTTATTCCTGCTGTAATGTTATTTGCAAAAATGCTTGCAGACTTCAGCTGATTTTCTAAGTATATCCTAGTGAGCTAGTGACTTCACTCTGTTCTCTTGTCATTTGTTTTCCATTCTGACCTCATTAATTTTTCTTTCTCTAGCCCTTGTCCTGAAATCCTCTGTGATGGATTACATATGGATGTTATAATGGATTTGTACCATTGGTTATCAGTTTCATCATCTTGGTTGCTGTAATTGTTGCATGGGATTAAATGATAGTGTTACTGGCTGGCAGTTGCTTGAGAAAAATTAAAACAAACCTGTGACCAAACAGATGATATCTCAGCAGGGGTTGCAGGTACACTGTTATAATAAGAGATTCTTCTTATCACACCTCTGTCACTTGCTTAATACACTACTTGCTTGTACAAGAGTTTGGAAGGAAGGAGTAAGGCCACTGTTAATCTAAGCAAAACTTACAAATTCTATTATTTACTGTAAGGCCTAACGTTTATACGTTTAGGGTTTTTCCCTTTTAATATCCTAAAACAGCTTAAGATTTCAAGCATTGTTTTCAACAAACCGCATTACTTATAAATAGTAACATTAGGTAAAGGCCCATGAGAAGTGATACAGTTTCATTATATTGATTTTGTCCTCCTAGGGTTAGTATAAGGACAAAGATATTTTTTTCTTTAAGAATCTGCTACATTTCTTATGTATAGTTTTGTTCTTAAACAGTATCCTGCAAAAGAAGTGAAAGTTTGGGGATTAGCAATGTGATTGTTACTGGCAAAATGCCTTTCAGTTCCTCTTCTTAAAAAATAGCTTTATTGGGGCACCTGAGTGTCCCAATCAGTTAAGTGTCTGCCTTTGGCTCAGGTCTTGATCACAGGGTCCTAGGATGGAACCCTACATTGGGCTCCCTGCTGAGACGGGAGTCTGCTTCTCTCTCTGCCTTTCTTTCCCCTTGCTTTCTTTCTTTCTCTCTCTCTCTCTCTCTCTCTAAGATTATTTATTTATTTATTCATGAGAGACACAGAAGGAGACAGAGGCAGAGACACAGGCAGAGGGAGAAGCAGGCTCCATGCAGGAAGCCTGACATAGGACTCGATCCCGGGTCTCCAGGATCACGCCCTGGGCCGAAGGTGGTGCTAAACCGCTGAGCCACTGGGGCTCCCCTCTCTCTTTCCCTTAAATGAGTAAAGTCTTTAAAAAAAAAAAAAAACACCTTTATTGAGATATAATTCTCAATACAATTCATCTATTCAAAGTGGACAATTCAATAGCTTTTAGTGTATTCATAGAGTTGTGCAACTATCACCCGTGATCAATTTTGAAATGCATTCATCACCTCAACAGGAGACTCCTTATCCAGTATTGTCACTTCACATTTATTCCCAATGTCCTTCGTCCTCCACCCCTGTGCAACCACTAATCTACTTTCTGTCTCTAAATTTGCCTATTCTGGACATTTCACATACATGGAATCATACAATATGTGGTCTTCTGTGAATGGTTCCTTTCTCTCAATATATGGACTTCAAGATTCATCCATGTTGTAGCATGTATCAATGCTTCATTAGTTTTATGGGTGGGTAATATTATATTGCATGGATATACCACATTTATTTACCCATTTATCAGTTAATGAACATTTTAGTTGTTTCCTCTTTATGGTTAAAATGAACAATGCGGGCTCAGCAGTTTAGCGCCGCCTTCAGCCCAGGGTGTGATCCCAGAGACAGGGGATCCAGTCCCACATCAGGCTCCCTGTGTCTCTGCCTCTCTCTCTCTCTCTCTCTCTCTCATGAATAAATAAATAAAATCTTAAAAAATATATAAAAATAAATCAAACGAACAATGCTTCTATGAATATTTGTGTAGATATTTTTTTTTCATTTCTCTTGGGTATATACCTAGGATTGGAATTACTGGGTCATATGGTAAACCAATGCATAGCTTTTATTTTTTTTTAAGATTGATTGATTGATTCATTCATTCATTCATTCATGAGGGACGCAGAAAAAGAGGCAGAGACATAGGCAGAAGGAAAAGCAGGTCTCCTTGCAGGGAGCCCAATGCCTCCCAGGATCATGACCCAAGTCAAAGGCTGATACTCAGCCACTGAGCCACCGCTGCTCCAATGCTCAACTTTTGAAGAACTGTCAAACTATTCTCCAAAGTAACTGCACCATTTTACATTCTCATTAGCAATATCTCAGGGTTCCATTTTTTTCACATCCTTTTAGATATTTTTATCTATCTTTTTTTTATCTTAGCCACCTTAGTGAGTGTGAAGTGGTACCTCATTGTGATTTTGATTTGTATTTCCTTAATGGTTAATGATGCTGAACATCATTTCATATTTTTATTGGTCATTTGTAATCTTTTTTTGAGAAATGTCTATTTAGAGTCCTTGCTCATTCTTAAATTGGGTTTTCACTTTTAGTTTAGGAAATTCATTTCATATCTTAAATTCCTTTGAAAATTTTTCCTGTTGTTTTCTCTGCTACTTAAAAAGTATGCTTTATGTCCATTCATCTATTCAAATAAGTTCGGCATTTATTGAGGACCTAATATGTGTCAGATTTATGCTAAATCCTGACTCTAAAGTGCCAGGTTTTAAGGAATCCATAATCTCCTGGCTTCCCAAAAAGATAATTTGCAAAACAATGGTGTAAATGCTATTGTAGACCTCACAATGGGAGATTAAATTGGCTCAACAGTAAAACCCTTTCAGGGATATGGACAAGAAGGTTTTAACTAATGTTTGAGATGAAATATAATGGAGACCATGTTTTTTGCAGTAGGTGGAAAAAAATCAAAGTGTACAGATTATACCTCTCATCAGTCAAGAGTACTACTGAAATACTGATGACATTAGTCATAGAGATAGCTGAGCGAGAGAAGCTGGCATGGAGCAGAACTTGCAAGGCAGAGCTCTGGCCAAGCCTCACTGGCAATACAATGGATAAAATCTCTATCTGAAGCCATCATTCAGAAATTACAGATTTAGAAAATATCACTGCTTTTGCAAATAATAATAATGGCATTGATCTCAAAAGCCACATTGCATCTCAGCCAGATCTGCTTGATTTAAGGACAGGTAAAACACATTAAACACATAAAGAACACAGAAAAGAAAATCAGCATTGAACTATGCAAGAAGATAAATCAAAACAGAAAGTATGACTTAGCCATTTGCAGCTAAGGATTTTCACCAGTTCTATAATGAAGAGGAGATGAAAATAAATATCAGAATCTTCTGGGGCCACCTGGGTGGCTCAGTCAATTAAGCATCTGCCTTCAGCTCAGGTCATGATCCCAGGGTCCTGGGATTAAGCCCCGCATTGGGCTGCCCAGCCGGGTGTCTGCTTCTCCCTCTCCTTCTGCTTCTCCCCCCACTCATGCTCTTTCTGTCTCTCTGTTTCAAAAAAATAAATCTTAAAAAAAAAAAAAAAGAAAACTTCTGCATTTCATTTATGGTGGTATATAGACAAACTTGTATTGGCTGCATATAGGAGCTCTATTATACTACGTGTTTTAGCCACTTGGTAAGTTGCTTTGCTGTCTTCATGATCCCTTGCTTGAAGACAGCACTTCCATTCCAGCTAAAATATGTGAATCTGGCCAGCCCCGGTGGCTCAGTGGTTTAGCGCCGCCTTCAGCCTGGGGTGTGATCCTGGAGACCCAGGATCGAGTCCCACGTCGGGCTCCTTGCATGGAGCCTGCTTCTCCCTCTGCCTGTGTCTCTGCCTCTCTCTCTCTCTCTCTCTCTCTCTGTGTGTCTCTCATGAATAAATAAAATAAAATCTTTAAAAAAATAAAATAAAATATGTGAATCTGGTGGAACCTGCCAGGGACAATTAAAATTCTAGTGCCCAAATGGTTTATTTATACCATTTCTATTTCTGTTCCATCAGAGGCTTGAGCAGACTTACACAGATGATATAATACAATAAAATAGAAAAAAAATTAAAATAAAAAAGATATGAGTGACTGGGTGGCTCAGTTGGTTTTGTCCAACTCTTGATTTCAGCTCAGGTCCTTTTTTTTTTTTTTTTTAAAGATGGATTTTTTTTTAAATTTTTTTTAAAGTGTTTCTTTTTTTTTAATTATTTATTTATGATAGTCAGAGAGAGAGAGAGAGAGAGAGAGGCAGACACACAGGCAGAGGGAGAAACAGGCTCCATGCACCGGGAGCCCGACGTGGGATTCGATCCCGGGTCTCCAGGATCGCGCCCTGGGCCAAAGGCAGGCGCCAAACCGCTGCGCCACCCAGGGATCCCTCAGCTCAGGTCTTAATCTCAGGGTTGTGAGTTCAAGCCCTGCGTTGGGCCCCATACTGGGTATGGAACCTACTTAAATGAATAAATAGGGGCCCCCAGGTTGGCTCAGGTCATGATCTTGGGGTGGTGGGATCAAGCATGGAGTTCCATGCTCAGCAGGGAGTCTGCTTGAGATTCTCTATCTCCCTCTCCCTCAAGCCCTTCCCCCATTCACACAAGTGTGCTCTCTCTCAAATAAAGAAATCTTTAACAATAAATAAAATAAATAAAAAAGATAGTCACAAATTTAACCAATAATAAACCAGAGTATTAAATAGAATATTAATATATCCAGAAAATTTTAATAAATATTAGGGTATGGTGTTGATATCAAAGTGTCATCTGCAAAATAATTTTTTTAATAATTTGTTTTTTGATAATGTTCAGAGAGTTTGCTTAATTTTTTTTGCATTTCCCAGGCAGCCCGGATGGCTCAGCAGTTTAGCGCCGCCTTCAGCCCGGGGCCTGATCCTGGAGTCCCGGAATCGAGTCCCACATTGGGCTCCCTGCGTGGAGCCTGCTTCTCTCTCTGCCTGTGTCTCTGCCTCTCTCTCTCTGTGTGTGTGTGTCTGAATGAATAAATAAATAAAATATTAAAAAAAAATTTTTTTTTTTTGCATTTCCCTACCTTGAGTATAATATTTGCCCTGGAGGCCAAAGACTACTTGTGATTTTTTGTTTTTCGTTTTAATTTCCTTTGTCCTGAACTACTATTTGAAATAATATTTTTTCTAAATAAAATAGAATACATTGTAGGAAGTCAAAGTGTTATCAAAAAGTATAAAAAAGAAAATAAAATTGAAAATCACCCAGAATCCCTTCCTTCCCAAATCAAAATCAGAAACAATAAAAATAGAAGAGGAATGTTACACTACTCCAGAGTGTGAACAAAATATTTTGGAAACTCGGAGGACAAGGCAGGTAATGACGATCTGGGAATTGGAGAATGCTTAACCCTGCAATTATGCTGGGTTTTGAAAAAAGAATAGAAGATGCCTGGAGCAGGGGCAAGGAAAGGCACTAAAGGTGGAGGGAATAGTCTCTAGAAAATGACGGGGCCTCTCCTCTCTTTTCTTTTTAATTAGAAAGAAGGTAAATTTGGGAAAAGGCCTGGTATGTTCAGTGAACTGTAAGAGGTTGAACTCTGTCTGGACTTCTGGGGGTGAAAAAGAGATATAGCTTGAAAGATTGTGAATACCTTTTTTCATAAGGTCAAGAAGTTAAGGGTCATACTATAGGATTGTCCTTAATTATACTAAAATAGGTGAGAGACAACTATAAATGTCATGTTGGTCATTAAACCTTTTTAAAAAAGATATTGTTTATTATTTTTGGATTTTGTTTTTATGTAATCTCTACACTCTACCTGGGGCTTGAATTCACAACCTCCAGATCAAGACTCATATATTTTACTGAGTGAGCCAGCTAGGCGCCCTTGGTCTGAAACTTTTAACTAGAAAATTTTACTTATCTGAATCACCCCACCATATTGTCCTCTCTTTCCCCATTTTCTATCACTAAAGCTTTGTGTCCAAGATAAAATAATCCTTATAGGGAGATGTAGGAAGGCAAGACAATGGCAAATATTTCCTACAGATGTTCTACATAAAAACTTGGCAAACAGAAGGCATATGAGTAATCCTTAGCTGTGAAACCATTCTAGTAATAGTTTGTGTTTGGTACATTTTCCTGAAGGCTCTTATTTTTGGAAATATGGAAAGATTATTCTGTAATATTTGAAAGAGGGAAAAAACCCTGTAAGTCTGAGTTTCACTTTTTTATTCTGTGCTTTAAGAATAAATGTGTATAGTCTATTTCTGGATAGCAGCAGATATACACTGAGAAAATTGATTATTATGAGAAGTATACAATGGAAAACAATCTCCCCCAAGAGCAATGAATTAGCCAGTATCAGGCAATGATGGTTCTAAAGCAAAAGAATATTAAAGATGCCAGAGATAGTGTAAACCTCATGCTACATGAGATAGAGACATACCCTGAGATGAGCAGCCCATAATCAGCCTTCTTTTAAGTTGTTACTTTTATAACTGAAACTTGGATTTCTCTCCATAAAAAGGAGTGGGTGGTAATCTTGCTTTTTGAGCATTTAGACAAAGATTTTATCCTAAATTTGTTATATGGTTTGATTTCCTAACACAAAAGAGGTTTTGAAATTGGTCTCTTAGTTGAAGGGAAAGGAATACATTTAAGTTAAAGAGGTAGAGGTTCAAAGTTTAAAGCATGATTAGTTTTGTGTTTGGAAAATAAAAACATCACATTTTATGTTTAAATATCTAATAAGTTTAAATAGGAAAAATTCTAGATTAAGGAAGAAAAAGTAAGTTTTGAGGTGAATATTTCTGTGTTCCAGGGTCTTCTAAAAAAGGTTGAATAAGTGTTTATATTGGATAGGGTGAAGGTTGTGAGGATGCATATTACAGTAGCTTCAGCTGCTCTTGAAATTATTTGTGTAATTTCTACAAGCAGATAGTCTAGTGCGGTTATTTGGAGGTCATTATGAAAGGCCAGATAAATATTTATCAAAAGCCAGAAAAATTAAAATGCAAGGCCATAAGACAGTCTTGTTTCCTAACTTCAGTACATTTCAAATGCTTATGCAAGTCTCAGCATCTAAGTGAGAAGAATGTTGACATGCTTAATAACTGGAAAAAGTATTGAAAAAGTACCAAACATTTGTAGAATGTTCAGTAAAAAAATACGTTCTGTTATATATTTTTTCTATCCTCAGGATACAAATAAGCCTATGCAGGGTCAAATATTTTTTCCTTGTTTTGTGTCCTCAATTGGATGGCTTTTTACCTCAACGGCTACTGAACATTTTCTGGGTATGTAGCAGCATATGATACAGTTACTGTTCTCTGATATTATAAATCTTTCTGGAGAAATATTATTTTCACACATTATGGGGCACCTGGCTGGCTCAGTTAGTGGAGCATCCATCTCTTGATCTCTGGTTCATGAGTTCAAGCCCCAAACTGGGCACAAAGTTTACTTAAAAATAAAGAGATTTTAACACATTAAATAATTGTATATGAAATAGGGATACCTGGGTGGCTCAGTTGGTTGGTTTCACCTCTTGTTTTCACCTCAGGTTGTGATCTCATGATTATGGGATTGAGCACCACATGGGGTTCCATGCTCAAATTCCCCCTCCCTCTCCCTCCTCTTCTGCCCCTCATCCCACGTGTGTGCTGTCTCTCAATTAAATAAAATCTTAAAAGAATAATTTTATATGAAATAGAAATAACTTGTACCTTTTAAAAAAATTATTTATTTACTTGAGAAAGAGGGAGTATAAGCAGGAGGAGGGGCAGAGGGAGAGGGAGAAGCAGATTCTCCAATGAGCAGGGAGCCAGGGTCAGGGCTGGATCTCAGGACCCTGAGCGGAAGGCAGCCACTTAACCACTGAGCCACCCAGGCACCCTTAACTTGTGCTTTAAAAAAAAAAAAATTATTTATTTATTTGAACGCTCAGCAGAAGTGCACTATAGGGAGGGGCAGAGGAGAGGGAGAGAGAGTCTTAAGCAGACTCTCCACTGAGCATGGAGCCTGATCTCACCCCCATGAGATCATGACCTGAGCAGAAACCAAGAGTCAGTTGCTTAACTGATTGAGGCAAGCAGGCATCCCAAACTTGTGCTTTTATCACTTCTTTGACAATAGATAACTATGTTATGCTCATCAAACTGAAATAGAGCTTTTAAAAGTTAATACTGAGAGGTTCCTGGATGTCTCAGTCAGTTAAGCTTTGGACTCTTGATTTTTTTTTTTAAGGATTTTAATTTATTTATTCATGAGACACACACAGAGAAAGGCAGAGACACAGGCAGAGGGAGAAGCAGGCTCCCTGCAGGGAGCCCAAAATGGGACTTGATCCCAGGACTCCAGGATCACACCCTGAGCCTAAGGCTCAAACACTGAGCCACCCAGGGTCCCTGGACTTTTGATTTTGACTCAGGTCAAGATCTTGAATGGAGACATCAAGCCCCACCTCAGGCTCTGTACTCAGGGTGGAGTCTGCTTGTCCCTCTCCCTCCCTGTACTTGCACTTTTTCTCTCTCTAAAAGAAATAAATAAAATCTTTTTAAAAATGTTGATATTGATACAGCAATAATATTGTATACCCAAAAAGAATTTAATAAATGTTTGTTGATTGATTAGTAACTTTCATAAGTCATAGTATTTCTGAATAAGTTGTAAGGGGTGATTCAGACCTTTCTGGAGATTATAAAGGGTAGTTTATATACTTTGATCACATTAGCATATAAGTGGAAAAAATCCCTTGCTTCTACATTCTGGCTATGAACAATGGGAATCACACACATTAAAAAGAAAAATGTAAAATGATTTTTTCTATAAAATCATATAACTTAAGACACAAAATTACACAAATAGCTCCACTTATTTCATGAGTAAGTTTAAACAAAGAATCACAAAATTTACACTGATATAAAATAGTATACCGTAGAAAGGCTTTTTCTTTCTTTCTTTCTTTCTTTCTTTCTTTCTTTCTTTCTTTCTTTCTTTCTTTCTTTCTTTTTTTTATTTATGATAGTCACAGAGAGAGAGAATGGTAGAGACATAGGCAGAGGGAGAAGCAGGCTCCATGCAGGGAGCCCGACGTGGGATTCGATCCTGAGTCTCCAGGATCGTGCCCTGGGCCAAAGGCAGGTGCTAAACCGCTGCGCCACCCAGGGATCCCAGAAAGACTTTTTCTTAAATATTTGTTTTCAACTTGTGTCCTTTAGGGTAGAAATGAAAACTGTCATGAAATATAATTTTCTTAATATAGGAAATTTGTGATACAAAGAAATAATAGAGTTTTAAAGCTGAAAACAAACAGGGATAGCTAGTCCAAATTTATTTTATTTTATTTTATTTTATTTATTTTTATTTATTTATTTATGATAGTCACACACAGAGAGAGAGAGGCAGAGACACAGGCAGAGGGAGAAGCAGGCTCCATGCACCGGGAGCCCGACGTGGGACTCGATCCCGGGTCTCCAGGATCGCGCCCTGGGCCAAAGGCAGGCGCCAAACCGCTGCGCCACCCAGGGATCCCCCCAAATTTATTTTACATGTGAGGAACCGAGGCCTAAAAAAAAATGAAATGATTTGCTTGAAGTCACAAAACCGTAGTAGTAGAACTAATAGCAGGTCTAAAACCAAAGTTTTAGGGGTCCATGGCTGGCTCAGTCAATAGTGTACGTGACTCTTGATCTTGGGGTTGTTTGAATCCCATGTTAGGTGTAGAGATTACTTAACAATGACAAGGGCAGCCGGGGTGGCTCAGGGGTTTAGCGCCGCCTTCAGCCCAGGGCCTGATCCTGGAGACCCCGGAACGAGTCCCACATCGGGTTCCCTGCATGGAGCCTGCTTCTCCCTCTGCCTGTGTCTCTGCCTCTCTCTCTCTGTGTGTCTCTCATGAGTAAATAATAATAATAAAAAAAATCTAACAAAAAACAAAAACAGTGATGACAACAACAAAACTTTGGGGACATTATACCTAATTGTTTCCTTTAACAATTTACTGACATAAGAAGATTCTGTGGATGCTGAATATTGCCATTCTGCATTGTTTTGTTTTGTTTTTTATTTTTTTATTTTTATTTTTTTTAAAGATATTATTTATTTATTCATGAGAGACACACAGAGAGAGAGAGAGGCAGAGACACAGGCAGAGGGAGAAGCAGGCTCCATGCAGGAAGCCTGATGTGGGACTCTACCCTGGGTCTCCAGGACCATGTCCTGGACTGAAGGCAGCGCTAAACCACTGAGCCGCTAGAGCTGCCCTGTTTTGTTTTTTAAAGAGTATTCCGGGATCCCTGGGTGGCGCAGCGGTTTGGTGCCTGCCTTTGGCCCGGGCGCGATCCTGGAGACCCGGGATCGAGTCCCACGTCGGGCTCCCGGTGCATGGAGCCTGCTTCTCCCTCTGCCTATGTCTCTGCCTCTCTCTCTCATTCTGTGTGACTATCATAAATAAATAAATAAATAATTAAAAAAAATAAAAATTAAAGAGTATTCCTTGAATTGATCCAATGACTTGATAACTTGATAGGGTTCTCTTACCACATAGAATTAACCAAATCCTAAAACCGTAGAACTACTTAACTCCATCTTCATATTCTTCCATTACCCACTTTGATTCTTTTAATCACTGTAGTTTCAATAATTTTCTTTTTTTTTCAAACAAAAGGTCTCATATTTATTACTGAGCCAACCTACTAATGCAGAAGCATATTAACAGAGAAGAATCATTTTCCTGATCAAACACATCTATTGTTTAGGTTGTATTGATGCTTGCAGAGTGATATGTTACACACAAGTGACCTTCATGCAACATAAATATGTATGTCAACTCATGTGATTCCTTATGGATCCACCTTGGTTCTTCTCCACTGTGTTCTCTTAAGAGTTGTACCTGAGGGGATCCCTGGGTGGCGCAGCGGTTTAGCGCCTGCCTTTGGCCCAGGGCGCAATCCTGGAGACCCGGGATCGAATCCCACATCAGGCTCCCGGTGCATAGAGCCTGCTTCTCCCTCTGCCTATGTCTCTGCCTCTCTCTCTCTCTCTCACTGTGTGACTATCATAAATAAATAAAATTAAATTAAAAAAAAATAGTTGTACCTGATTTCATTAACCAGTTTTCATTTGAATCCACTGGAGAATGGGGCGATTCTCCTGTTTCTTGGACAGGAATTACTTGATCCTGAAAGTCTTGTGAAAAAACATGGTGAGGAATAGTCAACCACCCATACTATGGTGGCAGAGAAAAGGAAAGAGCTCAAATAATTTTCTTCCAGTGGTGTCTGACTGGCTCAGTAAGCAGAGCATGAGAATCTTGATCTCAGGGTCATGATTTCAAGTCCAGCATTGGGTGTAGATATTACTTAAATAAATAAAACTTAAAAAAAAAAGATTTTACATAAAAAAATAAAAAAGACTTTATTTATTCATAGAGACACACACACAGAGAGAGAGAGAGAGAGAGAGAGAGAGAGGCACAGACACAGGCAGAGGGAGAAGCAGGCTCCATGCAGGGAGCCTGACGTTCTACTCGATCCTGGGTCTCCAGGATCACACCCCAGGCTGCAGGTGGCGCTAAACTGCTGCGCCACGGGGGCTGCCCTTAAATAAATAAAACTTAAAAAAATTATTTTCTTCCAAAGGTTAGTCTTTGTAATTTCCTTTGTGTCTGGTGTACCGTTGGTACCCATGACTAGGGTCAAGTGCTCCAGACCTTATATTGACCCCCTTGAATCTTCATATTATTTAACAATATGTCCAGTGGTTTGATTTGTTTCTGTGACTTAAAAAAAATACTTAGCTGTTCTCCTTCATAATTCTCATTTTTGAATCATGTCCTAGTTTTGTAAAAATGCGCTTGATATAATAATCTTAAGCAATGTTGCCTGTTATTTACTTTATCTGTTGAAGATAACACATATTACTCTATATAAGTTAGTCCAATAATTATCCTGTAACTTCTATAACTTAATAAAAATTTGATTTACATTCAATAACTATCCTGTAACATCTGAAGCCTTAAAATTTTTTTAAAGATTTTATTTTTAAGTTTTTATTTAAATAATCTCTACACCTAATGTGGGGTTCGAACTCACAACCCAAAGATCAAGAGTCACATGCTCTACTGACTGAGCCAGCCAGGTGCCCCTTCTCTGCCTTTTTTTTTTAGACTTATTTATTTATTTGAGAAAGAGAGAGTGGGGTGAGGAGAAGCAGAGTGGGGGGGGGGAATGCAGGACTTGATCTCACAACCCTCAGATCATGACCTAACCCAAAATCAAGGATGGGATCCTCAACTGACTGAATAGCCCCCTGTGTGCCTTTGTAAATACTTTCTTAGGATACAGTCCCAAAATTTCATTGATATTCTTAGAGTAACATTTGTGAAGAATTTGAGCTAATTTATCCTACAGAAACATAAATCTTTTTTTGAAGATTTTTAAAAATGTATTTTTTTGGAGAGAGGGAGAAAGAGAGGAACATGTGGACAGGTGCAGGCAGAGGGAGAGACTCTTAAGCAGACTCCCTGCTGAACATGGAACCCAATGTGGAGCTCTGTTCCATGACCCCAAGATTGCAACCCGAGCTGAAATCAAGGGTTGGGTGCTTAACCAGTTGAGCCACCTGGGTGCTCCCAAAAGCATAAATCTTAAAGCCAATTATTTTCAGATTCTGAACATGTAAAATATAAATAAATATAAAATCAGATTCTAATCCTATAAGATATTTATTTATTTATTTATTTATTTATTTATATTTTAAAAGATCTTATTTATTTATTCATGAGAGACACAGAGAGAGGCAGAGACATAGGCAGAGGAAGAAACAGGCTCCCCACGGGGACCCCAATGTGGGACTCGATCCTGAAACTCCAGGATCATTACCTGAGGTGAAGGCAGATGCCCAACCACTGAGCCACCCAGGCGTCCCATATACATTTATTTAAATATAAATTTCAGGGGCATATATTTCAGGAAGTTGTCTGTGAAAAAAATTTCGGTAGCAAGTCAACTCAAAAGCATGAATGAGATTCTAGGAAACATTTTTATTTTATATTTTTATTTTTTAAAAATTGTTTTATGGAGGGAAGAAGGGCAGAGAGAGAAGGAGAGAGAGAATGTTAAGCAGATTCAATGCCCAGCACAGAGCCTGATGCTGGGCTAGATCCCACAACCCTGAGATTACATGACCAGAAATCATGAGTTGGATCCTTCATGGACTGAGCCACTCAAGTGTTCAACATTTTTCTTTTAAGTGGTCAAATTATTTCATGCTCTTTTGTAGACTCATTGTCAGGTTTAACTCATTACTACTTTTTTAAAAAAAGATTTTATTTATTTATTCATGAGAGACACACACACAGAGAGAGAGAGAGAGAGAGGCAGAGACACAGGCAGAGGGAGAAGCAGGCTCCATGCAGGGAGCCCAACATGGGATCCGATCCCTGTCTGCAGGATCACGCCCTGGGCTGCAGGCAGCGCTAAACCACTGCGCCACCAGGGCTGTCCCTCATTACTACTTTGATGCACTGTGTTTCTTTAAATAAATATTTATATATCCCATGGGTCAGACTTCATTGATTCAGGTGCCCTTTCTCTTGACTTTATCTAAATTAGTGAATATTTGCCATGTCACTTCCTGCTTTCTTTTTTTTTTTTTTTAAAGAATTTTTTTTTAAATTTATTTATTTATGATAGTCACAGAGAGAGAGAGAGAGGCAGAGACAGAGGCAGAGGGAGAAGCAGGCTCCATGCACCGGGAGCCCGACGTGGGATTCGATCCCGGATCTCCAGGATTGCAGCCTGGGCCAAAGGCAGGCGCGAAACCGCTGCGCCACCCAGGGATCCCATGCTTTCTTAAACTTAGGTCTGGAGAACTAATACTGTCTATGTAATAACACATCTTAAATAAATAGTGATTCTAACATGAAAAAGTCTATTTTAGTGTAGAATGAAACAGGAAAGTGTCCTTAAAATGTATAGCCAGAGGCAAAATGACTGTGTTCAAGATCAGTTTTTATCCTACCTGCCCTATTCCTAGGTCAAATGGAAGATTCACAGATTTTAGGAATTCTGAGATCTCAGCACAATCCATATTCACCCTGACATAAGGGCAGTTCTAAATAATTCCAATTCAGTTCATTTCAACAATCTTTATTGTGAACCTGTTATATGCAGTTATTCTGCTTATTGCTGGGGATAGAGTGATAAGAGATCATCCTTCCTTTTTTAATCTAGTAGGGGAGAAAACAAAAGCAAGTAATCAAAATGCAGCCTGACAAGCAAGCAGAGTACTAGAAGCTTATAAAAGGTACAGAAGTAATGCCAAGTGTGGGTGCCTGCCTGACTCAGACCATAGAGCCTGTGTCTCTTGATCTTCAGGGTTGTGAGGTCAAGTCCCACGTTGAGCGTAGAGCTTACTTAAAAAAAAAAAAAAAAGTAATACAAAGAGGGGATAATTAATTCTGTCTGTGGGGTCAGGGGCATCTTAGAAGTAATACTGTTTGAGCTGAGTATTGTATGGTGAACAAAAATTAAAGAGACAATCAGAAGGGGAAAGTACTTTCATGGCAACTAAAACAGCAAGCGCAAAGGCATATGTATTTGAGGAAGTGTAAATTCTTTGGTATCACAGTTCTGCAAGAGCAGGGACAGACTGGTTTGTTTATTGTATTTTTTTTTCGTTTCTTTTTAAATTTATTTTTTATTGGTGTTCAATTTGCCAACATATAGAATAACACCCAGTGCTCATCCCATCAAGTGCCCCCCTCAGTGCCCGTCACCCAGTCACCATACTTATTGTATTCACAGTAGTCTAGTACAGAGCCTGAAACACCATGGAAAATAATTACTTGCTGAACAGAAGAATGAATGAGAGGAAGCCTTGTGTCATTCTAAGGAGTTTTTTTTTTTTTAAAGATTTTATTTATTTATTCATGAGAGACACAGAGAAAGGCAGAGACAGAGGCAGAGGGAGAAGCAGGCTCCATGCAGGGAGCCCCATGTGGGACTCAATCCTGGGACTCTGGGACCACGCCTTGAGCCAAAGGCAAATGCTCAACCACTGAGCCACCCAGGTGTCCCAGGAGTTTTAGCTTAATCTTGTACTTCCCACAGACTGAAGCTAACTAGAAGCCAGTGGACTAGAGAGTCTTGGAAATTAGGTTTGTAGGAGTCAGTCCCTGAACAAGAAGAAAAGGGAAGGTAATGGGCCTGAGCAAATAGGCGAATGATCCACACCCTTATTACCACCTACTAGCTTTGTATGATGTGGCACATGCCTACGTCTCTAACTTCATCTCCCATGCTCCAATAAACTGGCCTCTTTTTCTTTTTTTCTTCCTCATTTCAATTGGAAAAAAAATTGACCTCTAGATTAGAATACACCTTGAGGATACAGCCTCAAGGGTGACACCTTGATTGCAAACTTGTAAGAAACTGAGCAGAGGACCCTGTTAAATCATGCCTAGACCCCTGATACATGGAAACTATGAGATAATGAATGGTGTGATTTTAAGCTGCTAAGTTTGTGGTAATTTGTTAGGCAGTAATAGAAAATGAATATAAGTAGGGATCCCTGGGTGGCGCAGCAGTTTGGCGCCTGCCTTTGGCCCAGGGTGTGATCCTGGAGACCCGGGATCGAATCCCACGTCGGGCTCCCGGTGCATGGAGCCTGCTTCTCCCTCTGCCTGTGTCTCTGCCTCTCTCTCTCTCTCTCTGTGTGTGTGACTATCATAAAAAAAAATGAATATAAGTAAATACTACAAGAAGTTGAGAGAAAGGAACTGGGCTTCCTTATTCTTTGCTGTATCATTATACCCAAAATAGTGACTAGGACATAATTCATAAACATTTGTTGGTTATATAAATGAATAAAAAGATAGCTGGATGAAAGGATAAATTTCAGCTGGACAGGGGAAGAGGACAGGACTGGATTCTAGGAACACTATATATGCCAGTCGCTATAATGTAAGGAATACAACTTTCAGAGTTGGACAGGGGGCAGGGAATCTATCGAGCAGGTATAAATGTGGTTCAAAGACTTCTGGGAGCAGTGATATCTGATAATCTTGTTTTCAGATTTCCTTTAGTATGTTATACAGTTGGCCCTTGAACAATGTGTTTTTTTTTTTTTAAGATTTTATTTATTCATTCATGAGAGACAGAGAGAGAGAGGCAAAGACACAGGTTGAGGGAGAAGCAGGCTCCATGCAGGGAGCCGGATGTGGAACTCGATCCCGGGTCTCCAGGTTCACGCCCTGGGCTAAAGGCAGGCGCTAAACCGCTGAGCCACCCAGTCTGCCCAACAATATGGGTTTGAACTATGTGAGTCCACTTAAACACAAATTTTTTTTATTTTTATTTTAATTTATTTTCAAAAATTTTTATAACTACAGTATAGTACTGTAAGTGTATTTTCCTTATGATTTTTATTTTTTAATTTTTTAATTTTTTATTTATTTATGATAGAGAGAGAGAGAGAGAGAGAGAGAGAGAGAGAGGAGAGAGAGACAGGCAGAGGGAGAAGCAGGCTCCATGCACTGGGAGCCCAACGTGGGATTCGATCCCGGGTCTCCAGGATCGCGCCCTGGGTCAAAGGCAGGCACTAAACCACTGCGCCACGCAGGGATCCCTTTCCTTATGATTTTTAAAAGATTTTGTTTTTTAAGTAATCTTGGGGCTTGAACTCACAATCCAGAGATTGAGTCACCTAAGATAGCACACCTAAGGTCTGTTTATTTATTTATTTTCCTTTTTAAAATAAGTTCTATGTCCAATGTGGGGCTCAAATTCACGATCTGGAGATTAAGAATCACAGGCTCTACCAAATGAGCAGCCAGACACCCCATCTTCCTTATGTTTTTTAAGTAACATTTTCTTTTCTCAGGCTTACTTTACTGTGAGAATAAGTATATAATACATATATTATACAAAATATGTGTTAGTTGACTGTTTATGGTATGAATAAGGCTTCCAGTCAAATAGCAGGCTATTAGTGATTAAGTTCTGAAGGAGTCAAAGCTATATGAAAAAAAGTTATATGTGAATTTTCAACTGCATGGAGGTTGGCACCCTCCAATCCAAATTAGAATTTCTGTATTGTTCAAGTGTCAACTATACTTTTCCTCTTCCTCCTTCTCCTCCTGCTTCTTCCAAAGTCTAGGACTTAGTAAAAATTTTACCATATTTTGGGGGTAGCTTGGAGAATAAATAAAGGGTCCTACTGTTTGGAGGAAAGCAGAGCTCAATGTCTGGCTATGAGCAAGGAAAAGCTTATAAATTATCAGTAGAGAAGTCCAGAGCAAATTAGGTAAACTTGTGGCAAATATGTCTTCCTTTGGAATCTTTCAATGCTTGGGGAAAAAGCTGGGTTCTCTTGCTTTCAGTCACTCAGGATGGAAAGCTCCGACGATTTTATTTTGTTCTAAATGGACGAAAAGGGAAGGGTGACTCCAGATGCTAGGCTAACTAAAATTTCAAAAGGTAGAAAAAAGGAGAAGAAATGGGACAATAGATCTAGGTTCCAAAAGCAAAGCTTTATTATTATTAAACTTTTTTTAAATTTTTTTTAAGATTTTATTTATTTATTCATAGAGACGCAGAGAGAGAGAGAGGCAGAGACAGAAGCAGGCACCATGCAGAGAGCCTGATGTGGGACTCCATCCAGGGTCTCCAGGATCACGCCCTGGGCTACAGGTGGTGCTAAACCACTGCGCCACCGGGGCTGCCCTATTAAACTTTTCTTATTTTATTTTTTCCTTTTTAAAAGATTTATGTATTTATTTTACGGGGACAGGTTGCAGAGGGAGAGAGAATCTCAAGGAGACTCTGCACTGTGTGTGGAGGCTGACACAGGGCTCAATCTCATGACTTTGAGATCGTGACCCGCATGGAATGCCCAACCCACTGGGCCACCCAGGTGCCCCTGTTTTCCCTATTTTATTTTTTGTTTTCCCTATTTTACAAAAAGAAAAATTTAAGGTTGCTTTTAGGTCCAGAGGATATCAAGGGGGGTGTTTGTCAATCTCCAATCTCACTTTCCTTGTACTACACAACTGGGTTTTCCCCTCTCTCCACAACTCCACCTTAATCTTCCAAAAGGAGACTATGCCATGTCCCATTCCTCAGTTTAGTCCTAAAGATTAAGTTCTGAAGTTTTTTTTTTTTTTTTAAGATCTTATTTATTTATTTATTTATGAGAGACAGAGAGAGAGAGAGAGAGGCAGAGACACAGGCAGAGGGAGAAGCAAGCTCCATTCAGGGAGCCTGACATGGGACTTGATCCCAGGTCCCCAGGATCACACCCCCGGCTGCAGGCGGCGCTAAACCACTGCGCCACCTGGGCTGCCCAAGTTCTGAAGTTTTTAAGAAGTTTTTAAGTTGCCTTTCCTTATTTTGACCCTGAAGTAAGTCCGATCTAACTTCTGGGCATCTGTATTATTTTTCTTCTAGAATTAAGACTTTTTCTTCCATTTTTTAAAAAAGACTTTATTTATATATATTATATATATATAATATATATATATTTTATGATAGTCACACACAGAGAGAGAGAGAGGCAGAAACATAGGCAGAGGGAGAAGCAGGCTCCATGCACCGGGAGCCTGACATGGGATTTGATCCCGGGTCTCCAGGATTGCGCCCTGGGCCAAAGGCAGGGGCTAAACCGCTGTGCCACCCAGGGATCCTTATTTATATATTTGAAAGTGAGAGAGAGAGAGAGAGAGAGAGAGAGAGAGAACACAAGCAGGTGGAGCAGAGGGAGAAGCAGACTCCCCGTTGAGGAGGGAGCTTGATGCAGGGCTTGATCCCGTTACTCTGGGATCATGACCTGAGCCAAAGGCATATGCTTAATGTACTGAGCCACCCAGGCACCCTGAGTGTTTCTTCTATTTTTCTTTGTCAATATCCCTTTTTAATGATAAAGTTTGTTCTTTGAAGTATTCAGTTTTTCAGATGAGCTCTGGTCACTTCTATTTGTCCTTATTCGTATAACACAGATTCGGCCTTGGTCCTTGTTCCAACGCTTGTTCTAATAACCTGCTTAGTTTCACAGACCTCTCCTAACCCCAGGGCTTTCCTTCTACAAGTCTTCTGCCTCAGAGGAGAGCTATAATCCACGAGGGCCCATAATACAGAGTGAAGATACATCAGTCTTATAGACACTGTTGGTTCCCTTGGATTTCTGTGTTGCTTCCTTCATTCTCCCTTATTTTAGAAGACTCTCCTATCCTAGTTGAGCTTTTGGGGATTAGAGAGTACTGGTGATTATTTCTCCCTTACACATGATGGTGGCATTAAAGTTGTTATCAAATTTTAGGACACCTGGGTGGCTCAGTGGTTTGGCTCCTGCCTTTGGCTCGGGATGTGATCCTGGGGTCCAGGGATTGAGTCCCACATCAGGCTCCCGGTGCATGGAGCCTGCTTCTCCCTCTGCCTCTCTCTCTCTGTGACTATCATAAATAAATAAAAATTAAAAAAAAATAATAATAGGTATAAGGGTACTTAACGTTTCTTTGGAAAATTTTTATGGAAATAAAAATAGAATAACCAAGTTAATCCCAATTTGAGAAAGAACAGTATGCTACTAATTTTTCTTTTTAAATTTTTAAAAAAATTTTCTTTATTTATTTATGATAGAGAGAGAGAGAGAGAGAGAGAGAGAGACAGGCAGAGGGAGAAGCAGGCTCCATGCACTGGGAGCCGGACATGGGATTCGATCCCGGGTCTCCAGGATCGCGCCCCAGGCCAAAGGCAGGCGCCAAACCACTGCGCCACCCAGGGATCCCCTACTAATTTTAATAAACTTTCTATACCTCTAACTTACTAAAATCCCGTTTCTCCAAATGCTAGATCTTATTTCTTAAAAGTCAAATGTCAAAACAATACCAGTTTCTTAATTTTAGGCCTTTTGGGCAAAACAAAATATAGTGATAAAACTAATGAATCAAAGCTCCTCCTAATTCTTTTTCTTTTTAAGAGATTTTACTATATAGAAACATCTCTTTCCTGCCGGACGGGTAAACAGTATGGAAATGTTTTCCACTAAAAGTCTGAGAATCCTGGGTTGGTATTATCAAAACCCGTAATTATACTGGATACTTAGGATGATAACAGCAACCAGTTTAAGGAGTGTGGAGGTTTATTCACATCAAGTTCAGATAGAGAGATAAAAGGGGGCTTGAATACGCAAATAGAGGGTATGACTTCAGGAGTGTCTGTGAATGTGTGTTTGGAGCTGCCCTTATCCACAATGAAAAACCAGCCAAACCAGCCTTCAGAATAACCCTTCTGCTTAGTAGAAGGAAGGCTAGACTTCACCTCTAAGATCGCCCTCCCACGCAAATCTTCCACCTCGCAGCTAAGAATTAAACACAGACTTCCGATCATGGCGCCACGCACGTCACTTTCTCCCTTTCCCCCTCCCCCAGCAAAATCCCACCCAAGTCGACCAGCTCTCGCAGGAGGTGTGCAAAGGCTGCAGGGCGGGGGTGGGGGGTGGGGGGTGGCGGAATTCCTGCTCTTATCCGGGTCCCTTGGGTTTTTGCAATTCAAAAGACCCGACTAAACAGATCCTTTCCAGGAAGCCTCGCTACCAGCGGGACCTTTTTCATTTCCTTGGGTGCGAAGTCATTCTTTCTTCACTCAGGGGCAGCAACGCCTCCCCATAATTTTCCTTCCACATGTCCTAAAAAAAACAAAACAAAAAAACAAAAACAAAAGAAAAAAAAAACAACCCCGCAAAAAAACCTAAGGCCCACAGCCTTTGTGAATAAAGGCCCACCCTGCAAGTGGAAGCCGCGCGGCCACGACAGATACGCATGTACAGCGGGACAATGTACAGGAGCCAAAGGAGAGAGTTTTCTTTCTGACTTCGCATCCTTTCAAAAGGTCCGATAGTTCTGTCAGCCAAGAAGGGCGCTCGAGAAGAGCGGGGCGCCGAGAAGAGCAAAGATACCAATTCCGGGTGGGCTTTCCCGTTCCGGCTTTTGTTTTGAGTCAGTGGTGAGGGGAGCCGGAGGAGGAGTCCGAGGTCTACGGGTCTGGGAAAGGAGGGTTCTTCGGGATTCTCTGGGATACGGAGACGGAGGCTCCCACCGCAAGAAACGACGAGGCAGTTCCGCCCGTCGCGCCTCTACTCCAGGAGTCCCGGGGGACACGGCGACACCTCAGTCCGGGGCTCAATCACCCAGCTCACGGGAGTTGGCCGAGGCTGGACAAAAGATGTGGCCGCTCTCTCCTCAACGCACCCCCAGATCCCGAGCGTGCCCGTGAGGAAGGCCTGCGCGCGTGCGGGAGAAAGGCCGTCGCTGCCCACCGCGCGCTGCGGGCCCCGCCCTGCCCTCCGCGGCCCGGCAGAGACGCGCCACGCGAGGGCCGCGGAGTCCGTGTCAGCTCGCCGCCAGCGAGGGGCGGGGCCGGGCGGGGCCGCGAGCGCGCAGGCGCAGTGCGGGCTTCCTCGCGCCGCCGCCGCCACTGCCGCCGCTGCCGCCGCCGCCGCCGCCGCCGCCGCCGCCCGCGCTGCACCACAGGCCCCGAGACAGACAGGGCCGGGAAGAGCCGGAGACTGAGGAGGAGGAGGCGGAGGCGGAGGCGGCGGCGGAGGCGGGGCGACTCCGGTGACCGGGAGCGCCGCAGACTGGCAGCTGCGGCGACTCCCCCCTTTGTGTCTGGTCTGCTCGGAGCCACTAGAAGTGCTGCCCGGAGGGGTGCGGGGTGTCTCGCCGCCTCGTCGCCCACCCCCCACCTCCCCAGCCGGCCGCCCCCCCGCCCTCGGACCGCGACGCCCGAGCTCCGCCCGGAGCCCAGAGCTGCGGGAGAACGAGGCGGCGGCGGCGGCGGCGGCGGCGGCGGCAGCGGCTTCCTCAGGGAAGGGGCTGCGATTCGCTCACGGGAGCCATTGACGGGAGGAGACGAGGCTTTTCTTCGTGGGATTTACCTCAGGCAAGACTGAGCGGCTGCAATAGAGAGAGAGAGGAGCGAATCCGGGAGGGCTGGAGAGGGCAGCTCGCGCACCTCGGGAGCTCGGCGCCCGGCCTGCTGCCCCTCCCCTCCCCCGCCGCCCGCCGTCCGCCGCCCGCCGCCCTCCGGCCGGGCCCGGGCACGGCCTCGCGGGACTGTTCGCCGAGGGCTTGAGGGCTGTGGGTCCGTCCATGGAGGCCGGCACCTCTGACCATCCGGTCGAGGAACAGGGCTTGTTGTCCTCCAGCTCCGAGTGAAGGAAGCACCGAAGCGAAACTTAAAAAGGAATCCTGCGCTCCGGGAGCCGCGGGCGATGCGACTCGTGCCGCCGGCCGCCGCCGCCGCCGCCGCCGCCGCCCGCCCGGCTTCGCCCTCCGCGGCGGTCGGGAACTCGTCCTGATCCTCAGCCCCGCCATCGAATCCCCCCCGCCCCCCCTCCCCCCTGCGCCCTGGATATGTTTTCTCCCAGACCTGGATATTTTTTTGACATCGTGAAACTACGAGGGAAATAACTGCGGGGCTTTCTCCTGTCTGCCCGCGGCACCCGGACATGCCTTCAGTCTGGGGGGCCGAGGCACCCCGTCCTAGGCGAGTGGACCTCCCCAGACGCGAGGGACAGAAATGAAGGGAGTTTCTGCAGCGGAATGAAAGCTCTGCAGCTAGGTCCTCGCATCTGCCATTTGTCCTTTCAAACTGCATTGTAATACCCACGGGCCGGACAAGTCAGACAAGAGCGGGGACCAGCCCCCCCCATCCAGCCCCCCACCCCCACCGGCCGTATCTACGCCCGTGTTTACTTTCCATATTTCTTTTCTCTGCTCTCCTGCTACTCGGCTGGCCCAGGGATGCCTCCTTCGCTGCAGCGGCCCCGGTGGGTGCCGTCGCTCCTGTGGACCGTCCTGCTGGTCAGCACTGCGGCCGGTGAGTAGCCCGGGGGCGGCGCGTCGGGCCGCTGCCTCCGCGGGAGGCGGGCGAGGGGAGCCCGCAGAGGCCGAGGCCTGCGCTCGCCGTGGAGGCATCGGCGCCGGTACCTGCGCGCCTTTCCCGTCCCTGCTGGGGAAATAACCTTGCATGTTTTTGTGTAGTTAACAATCCCTACTCCCGTATCCACCCCCCCCCCACCCCACGCCTCCCCATCCCCCACGGGGGGTGGGGGGGGGGAAAGACATATTGGGTGTGGTATCTTGACATTTTTAGCTGTGAGGTAATGCAAGGATTAAAAATAATATTTTAATCGCCAATGAACAGTGTCTATTATGAGATCTTTGGAAACAGAGCTGTAGGTTTTTTTTTAATATATAAAGCAAATTTAGCTTACAGTAAAAAGAACAACTATAGCACGCACACTTTAGCGTTATTTTTAGATTTCGATCATTCTTCGGGAATCCATGTTACTTTCGTGATTTCGAAATGTTACGGAATGAATTGAATACATGTTGAGAAAGGCAGAAATTGGAGATTCTTAATACATTGTATAATACTGCGAATTATTGTTGTTAGTAGTATTTTTTTCTTCCAAAGTATTTTGGTAATGATATTTCCATCTTTTCAACCTAGATACACTCGTATTTGTATATACTTTTGGAATAACTGTTGGGCTTAAAAGTATTTTTGATAACTTTATGTTTTAGTCATCTGGCATCTGTTGGCTTTCCTGTCATTGAGGCAACTTTGACCTCATACCAGACGTCTAGCATATTTGAGTCCTGAAAGTTCTTTGACATTTTACTAAGCTTCAAGGGAAATGGTAGTCATCCTTTCCTTAGGATATTTTCTTTTTAGTTCCCAGACACCTTAGAGAAGGCTTCATTTCCATTTACAATGATTTTTGAAGCAGTTTTTACTGACATGTTTTTAGAAATTTTTGGAAGGGAACTGTACATATAATTCTTAAGTTTGGTGTAGGATGGCCAAATAGATTGTGCATTTAAAATTGAGTAAAGGACAATATAACTGCTTTCCAATTGCTTTTTTTTTTTAATATAAGTGTGTACTTTTCACATTCAGTAAATTTCTCATTGCTATGCTAAATACAGAAGTTGCTTGCTTATTTCCACTTTAAAAGTCTGCATTGGAAAAATTCTAAAAGAAATTTGAAGTTTCCTTTAGTGCCTCTGATTTTGGTAGATTAATGTCTACTATGTTTATGATAAATCTATGTAGTTGTGTTAAAAGAATTCAAACTAATGAACATTTTGAAACTGGCATTTTAATATTCTTAATCATCACAGTTCCTTTTGGGATAAAAATGAACAATTTTTTCTAGATTTTGTTTTTATTATGTTAGCTTTTTAAATTCTCTAGCAGTAAGGCTTGCGATTCCTGTAAAATATAAAGAGAGTAAAAGGCTTTAGGCTTAAGCAGTCGTCCTATGAGAAATCTCAGAACATACAGACTTTGTATGTTCTTTGTTATCCTTAACCTTTTTAGAATGTAGATTCTCATTTACAATTGACAGGCTTATTTTGTGATCAGAACTGGTAACAGTAAGGGAAAGAACATTGATTTAAAAATACATTTAATTTGTATTTGGTAAATAGAATAATGTCCCTCAAAAGGGAGGGATCGAAAGAATCACTGATTAAAAGTGAGAGGTAGAAAGAATCACTGAAGTGGTTTTAGTCTCCTTTTTTTTTTCTTTAGTATTGCATAGTACCAGATGTCAAAATTTGTGAAGCTGGATTTCAGAATCATAAAAATAATAATAATAGCTAGTGTTTACTGAGTGCTTGCTTTGTGCCAGCGACTATTCTAATAGCTTTACATATATTTTCTCATTTGATTTTCATGACAATTCTATGCTCTAGGTTTAATTATGTTCCTTTTACAGAGAGGGCAAGTGAAGCCCAAAGAATTTAAATAACTCACTACAGAGTAAATTGTGGAGCCAAGATTATGGCCTGTACCCTTACTTTATCATGTTAATGATAATAGCTCATTCTAATTGAGAACATAAGATAGAGTAGTGCCTTCACTAGGTCAGCCTTGAAAAGAAGTAGGGACACTTGATAGGATCTTCATTCAGCACTGGCTACGCAGAAGTCATGGTTCTTTTTTTTTTTAAAAATTTTTTATTTATTTATGATAGTCACAGAGAGAGAGAGAGAGGCAGAGACACAGGCAGAGGGAGAAGCAGGCTCCATGCACCGGGAGCCCGACGTGGGATTTGATCCCGGGTCTCCAGGATCGCGCCCTGGGCCAAAGGCAGGCGCCAAACCGCTGCGCCACCCAGGGATCCCCAGAAGTCATGGTTCTAAATGTGTAAAACTTTGCCTAATATTGGAGTGGCTAGTACAATTTCATTAGGTGCAAGGTGATTAGAGAGGGCCTGGGAGAACTTGGGATACATAGATGTAGTGATGTAACCAGACAGGTGCAAGTAGTGCTGCTGAGTAAGAAAAAAATGCTGAAAGACTGACTGATATCACATCCCTCTTTGGGGCCGTGGATAAATCCTTTATTTCTTTTGAATTCCTCTTTCCCACGTACAGCATATAGTTCATGGATTCCTTAATTCTTTTTTTTTAATATTTTATTTATTTATTCATGAGAGACTCAGAGAGAGGTAGAGACATAGGCAGAGGCAGAAGCAGGCTCCCTGCAGGGAACCCGATGTGGGGCTCGATCCCAGGACGCTGGGATCACGACCTGAGTGGAAAGCAGACACTCAACCACTGAACCATCCAGGTGTCCCATAGATTCCTTAATTCTAGGAATATTTTATATGCAAAAATTTGGAATTTACAAAAAATATAATGTGCTTGTTTGGTTTATAAACTTTAATAAAATAATACGATGCAATGCAGTACTTATTGCAGAAATAGCTTCTATTAAAAAATTTTTTTTTGGAAAAAAAGTCATGCTTTGTTTAGGTTGTAATGGTTACAGATAACATATGTAACCTTATATCCCACCCTACTCTTTTCAGGCCCTTGAGCAGGCTCAGCTACCCTTTCCTCCAGTCTTCTTGTCCTCCTCCTTCTTGTCCTTCTTCCCATCCTTGGTGGCCTGGACGGCCAGGGATCCCATGACATTTCAAACAGCCTTTTTGTTGGGATTCATTCCTGGAAGGTTCTCCAGAACATCTGAAGGAACTTGGGATTCTGCATCATAATCCTTTTCCTCCTGGGCTGGCTAAGATGTGTTTAATGGGTGGACTGACATCAGTGTCAGCTAAATCATCCTGCATTTGAAATAATTCACTTGATCAGATTTCTTTTCTTTTTTCTAAGTAGACTCCGGGGCTTGAACCCACGACCTTGAGGTCAAGAGTTGCATGCTCTACTGACTGAGCCAGCCAGGTGCACCTCACTTGATTAGATTTCAGTTTTACACTCTCTTGAGGAACACACACATTGTCTAAAGGAAGATTCACTTATTTAGTTAGGATTCTTGAGCACTGAAATTAATAAATAGTGTTGAAACTGGAAATTTAGTAATCTTTATTTTTGTGTTTCTTAATGTGGGCACTGCAATAGGGTCACCTGTGTTTTTTGTTTTTTAAAATATTTATTTGAGAGAGTACAAGTGGGAGGGACAGAGGGAGAGAGAATCTTTAACAGACTGCACTGAGCACAGAGCCAGATACAGGGCTCAGTCTCACAAACATGAAATCATGATCTGAGCAGAATTGGGCACTCAGCTAGCTGTGCCATCCAGGCCCTCTATCTCCTGTGGTTTTTGATAAAATGCTTATTTTTGTCACTATTGTCTAGATGTACTGAATGAATCTCTCTGGGACCTTTTTTTTTTTTTTTTTTTTAAACTTGATTCTCCCTTAGGTAAGTTTTTTTTTTTTTTTTTTAGTTGTCTTGTTTATTTATTTGTTTGTTCGTTCATTCATTCATTCATTCATGAGAGACACACAGAGAGAGGCAGAGAGAGAAGCAGGCTCCATGCAGGGAGCCTGATATGGGACTCGATCCTGGACCCTAGGATCACACCCTGGGCTGAAGGCAGACACTTAACCGCTGAGCCACCTAGGCTTCCCCCCACTCCCCTTAGGTAGGTTTGAGGACCACTGCTTTATATAATAAGTTTTGATTGTTTGGATTTTTAAAATATTGTGATTCAGTCAGCTTTTGCTTCAACTGGTAATAACTGGTAATAACTGGTAACCACAAAATCATAGTGACATATAACAATAAGCATTTATTCTGCTCCATTTGTCTCATTCTTGGGCCCAGGCTGGAGGGAAGGGTAACATCTCTCTGGGGGGAGCTTGTCTCACAGCCGTAGCAGAAGTACAAGAAGACAAACCCAATCCCACCAGTCATTTTCAGATTCTTGTTCCTCTGACATCTCGTTTGGCCAAGACCAAAGACAAGGGGTAGTGAAGTATACTTTGGCTATAATGAGGCCATGGTGATATATGGACATGTGATACTATTGCTTGGAAATGAAGAATTCAGATCTTCAGTCTGCCACATGTTTTCAGGAAGATGGTCCAGGAGAGGAGCTTCTCTTACCATTTGAACATAGCCAGACTCTTCATTAGGCTTTTGCGTAAAAATGATACCAATTTTGATCTCTACAAAAGCCTATGGCATGTGGGATGATGTGGTGTGGTAGTGGTGTTGGTGTATATGAAATGTGGGGACAGAGAGATTTTACTTAAGGACAATAGCTTTCCTTCATTAAAGACCATTTTTCTTAACATAGAGAAGAAATTGAATATTGATTTCTGATGAGTAAATTCTTTTTTTTTTTATTTTAAGATTTATTTATTCATGAGAAACACAGAGAGAGGCAGAGACACAGGCAGAGGGAGAAGCAGGCTTCATGCAGGGAGCCTGACGTGGGACTTGATCCTGGGTCTCCAGGATCATGTTCTGGGCTGAAGGCAGTAATAAACCGCTGAGCCACCCTGGCTGCCCTGATGAGTAAGTTCTAAATTTTTTTTTTTTTAATTTTTATTTATTTACGATAGTCAGAGAGAGAGAGAGAGAGAGAGAGGCAGAGATACAGGCAGAGGGAGAAGCAGGCTCCATGCACCGGGAGCCCAATCCCGGTGTCTCCAGGATTGTACCCTGGGCCAAAGGCAGGCGCCAAACCGCTGCGCCACCCAGGGATCCCCCTGATGAGTAAGTTCTAACTATAAAAGGTATAGAATGAAGTCAGTGTAAATCAGTTAATTTTATAAATGGCCGTACCACTTAATCTGGCGCTTACTCATATATTGCCTTGCTTTTGAGTATCAGTTTTATGTATTTGCTTTGTCCTCCTAACTGATAAGTGCTTCTTGAGGACAGGGTTCATATTTTAAATTGCTTTGTAATCTACCATATTGCATGCAGAATAGAAGTTGTTTAAGAAATACTAAATGAATGAATAATAAAAAAGGAATGGGAGCCAGGAAGTATTCTAAGATTGGTTCCTTACTCAGTGATCTATTTAGTAATTTATTCTTTCTTTGGTCCCATTCCTTTAACTATAAAGTAGTTTAAATGGTGTATTAGGTAAGGAGATTCATGTCTTGAGTTAATGAGACCTGAGCTCTGTGTGATTCTGAGTAAACAGATTACTCAACATAGTCTTCTCAGGTATAATATTATGGGATTGGACTAGATTATGTTTGAAATACAGATTCATGGGAACCACCCCAGACCTACTTAATATCTGGACAGTGAGTTTGGGAATCTGCATTTTATTTTATTTTTTTAAAGTTTATTTATTTTTTTAAAAGATTTTATTTATTTATTCATAGAGACACAGACAGAGAGAGGTAGAGACACAGGCAGAGGGAGAAGCAGGCTCCATGCAGAGAGCCTGATGTGGAACTCGATCCAGGGTCTCCAGGATCACGCCCTGGGTTGCAGGCAGCGCTAAACCGCTGCGCCACCGGGGCTGCCCTAAAGTTTATTTTTATTAAAGCAAGTATATGAGCAGGAGGGTGGAGGGGCAAAGGGGGAGGGGGAGAATCTCAAGCAAATTCTGCACTGAACAGGGAGCTTTATGCTGGACTTCATCCGACCCTGGGATCATGACCTGAGCTGAAGGCAGATGCTTAATTGACTGAGTCACCCAGGCACTGTGAGAATTGTTGAAATATTTCTAAAAGAAATAGTGCAAAACTAAATTAGACCAGGTAACACTGATTTGGTTTTAGTTACAAATGAATATCCCATAGAACATTCCAGGTGGATAAATTGCATATATTAAATTTCTGTCTACCCAAGAAGGATTATATTCTGATTTGATTGATCTCGTTTTTTTTTTTTTAAGATTTATTTATTTATTTAACTCATGAGAGACAGAGAGTGAGAGAGGCAGGCTCCATGTAGGGAGCCCAATGTGGGACTCAATCCCAGGTCTCCAGGATCACACCCTGGGCTGAAGGTGACACTAAACCAGTGAGCTACCTAGGCTGCCCTTGATTGATATCTGATAGAAAAAAATTAAATATGAATCCTGTGATATCTAGGAATTCATAAATTTTGACCATTTTGCATAGTTTTTACACGTGTTGAAAAGACTCCCATATTACCAAACTATTTTCCCCTTGTGGTTAAATGGTCTAGTCCAGAATTATTTTATAAGCAATGAAGATGACTTTGGTAGAATTTTGAGTACAATAGACTTGATTTTATTTTTGTTTTTAATTTTTTAAAAATCTGTGAGATGGGTACGACAGCTAAGACTGCTGGATTACAAGAATACATATATAATTAATGTATAGTCTGTATGAGGTTAGAAATCTGTGGGTAAATGACATGAACATTTTATTTAAACATTTTTTTAAAACATTTTTTTTAAAGATTTTATTTTTCAGTAATCTCTATACCCAGTGTAGGGCTCAGACTCACAACCTGCAGATCAATATTCCCATACTCGACAAAGTGAGCCAGCCAGGTGCCCCTGACGTGAACATTTTAGAATATATTGCTTTATCAGAATTGTTAGAACACAGCATCTCTTTCTTACTGTTAATTGAACTTAATACAGTAAGTGTTTGACCAGACCCAGTTAATATTCCAATATGTACTCATGGGAGCAGTGACAAGGGTAGGGGGGCATTAATAGGATAGATAACATATGGAAGGAGAATTAAAATGTCCAGTCAACAAACTTTTTTAGTGCTTCCTTTGTACAAGGTTCTTTTTAAAATGTTGGTGGATACAAAGAAAAACAAGGGCTTCCTCTTCTCCTCCAAACATCTCATGCCATTGCCTATATTACATTCTGGAAGGGAATTAGATTTCATTCTATTTGAAGCAGGGTAGTTATTTTGCAAGTCTTATTAGCACTGTATTCTTTCTTTTCTGCTTATCTTTCGGGATGAGAAATTCCTGAAGGTATTCTGCAGCACAGGAAAAGAAATGGTTCCTGTGTGTCTTCTAGCTGATTTCCAGCTTCTTCTTCTTCTTCTTTTTTTTTTTTTTCCTGTCTTCTCTGACAGCCTTCTTGAAAGAGCAGTGAACACTTCTGGATTTCTGTATCTTCAACTCCTTACTTGGTCCCATGATGTATATTATTTCACCAGTGACTTCCTACTTGCCTTAGTCAGTGACTTTTTTTTTTTTTTTTAAGATTTTACTTATTTGAGAGAGAGAGAATGTGCATGAGCAGAGGGGAGCGACAAAGAAGGGAGAGGGAGCCTGATGTAGGGCTTCATCCCAGGACACTGAGATCATGACCTGAGCAGACCTGAGCCAAAGGCCCCAAATGCCCCTTCAGTGATTTTTCAATCTTGTTCTTTTTTTTTTTTTTAAAGATTTTATTTATTCATGAGAGACACAGAGAGAGAGAGGGGCAGAGACATAGACAGAGGGAGAAGCAGGGTCCCTGCGGGGAGCCTGATGTGGGTGGGACTCCATCCCAGACCCCGGGATCATACACCCTGAGTTGAAGGTAGATGCTAAACTGTTGAGCCACCGAGGTGTCCCTCAATCCTGGTGTTTTTTTTTTTTTTTGTTTGTTTTTTTACTTTTCTATTTAATTTGACAATTTCAATCACCCCTTCCTTGAAACTCTCCTTGTCTGACTTTAATTAATTTGCATTTCTCTGGCTATATATCTTCTCCATCCTCTCATCTCCATAAATGTTCTGTTTTCTTCTTTTTAAATCTCTCCCTTAGATTGTTTTGAGTATACATACTTTTTATTGCTACTCCTCTCCTTTGTTGATTTTCTTTTATTGTTACTCCTCTCTCAGGCTTGAATTATTCTGGAAAGTAGATTTCTTTTTTTGTTTTTGTTTTTGTTTTTGTGTTGTTCTGTTTTGTTTTAAGTAGATGATTTCTAAGTCAAACAGGTGAAGCGAGAAAGATTTGAGTTCTTCCTAGTGGTACCATCGGCTGTTTACTTCACTTTGGGAATATCACTAATTTTGGTCTCAATATCCTCATTGTAAAGTGATGAGATTGGCCTGCATGATACTTACAGCATTTATAGCACTTTTGCTTATGGTATGAGAGAAGCCAGTGACATTCTTAGTTACTACTAAGTGTATAACACTTTGAATGATATATTTGGTTATTATTGAGTGCGTATATATAGTATTCTGAATTTAGCTTAGATTGGGGAAAACTGGGGTATTCTGAAATGGTAAAATCACTACTTTGAAAGAAATGTAAGTTTTTGCAAATACATTTTGTATGTTGATTATGTTGAGTTAGGACCACAAAAGTGTTATAAAGAAAGGCACTATAGGGATATTCTCGAATGAAAATATAAGAATAATCTAACTAAATATAAAGGGTGCTTTTAAAAAGTTGGAATCCAAAAATTTTAGAGTTGGAAAGGACCTTAGAGTAGACTTTAAATACTTTTTAGTTAGGAAGATAAAAGACAATCTCGTCTTTATTTTATTTTTTAAAAGATTTTATATATTTATTCATGAGAGAGAGAGAGACACACACACACAGGGAGAGGCAGAGACATAGGCAGAGGGAGAAGCAGGCTCCATGCAGGAAGCATAATGTGGGACTTGATCCTGGAACTCCAGGATCTCGCTCTGACCCAAAGGCAGATGCTCAACTGCTGAGCCGCCACCCAGGTGTCCCTTTTTTTTCTTTTTTTTTTAAATATTTTATTTATTTGTCTTTGTTTTAATTTAATTTTCTATTTTAATTCTAGTATAGTTAACATACAATATTAGTTTCAGGTATACAATGTAGTGATTTGATAATTCTATACATTACTCTGTTCATTATAATAAGTGTGCTCTGAATCCCCTTAACCTGTTTTACCCACCCCCCCATCCACCTCCCCTCTGGTAATCATGTTTGTTCTTTATAGTTAGAGTCTGTTTTTTTGGTTTATCTCTTCTTTTTTTTTTTTAATTTTTATTTATTTATGATAGTCACACAGAGAGAGAGAGAGAAGCAGAAACATAGGCAGAGGGAGAAGCAGGCTCCATGCACCGGGAGCCCGATGTGGGACTCGATCCCGGGTCTCCAGCCCTGGGCCAAAGGCAGGCGCCAAACCGCTGCGCCACCCAGGGATCCCTCTCTTCTTTTTTTTTGTTTCTTAAATTCTACATATGAGTGAAATCATATGGTATTTGTCTTTCTCTGACTTACTTCATTTATCATTATACTCTCTAGATCCATCCCTGTTATTGCAAATGACAAGATTCCATTCACATATATACACACACGTACATACATACGTATATATGTATACACACACACACACACACACACACATTGCATCTTCTTTATCCATTCATCTATGGATGAACACTGGGCTGTTTCTATAACTTGGCTATTGTAAATAATGCTGCATTAAACATAGGAGTGCGTATATCTTTTTGAATTAGTGTTTTCATATTCTTTGGGTAAATACTCAGTAGTGGGGTTATTGGATCACATGGTAATTCTATTTTTTTTTTTGGTAATTATATTTTTAATTTTTAAAAAAGATTTATTTATTTTAGAGAGGGCATGTGGCATGGGGGGAGTGACAGGGAAAGAAAGAGAAACTTTAGCAGATTCTGCACTGGATATGGAGTCCGCCGCATGCTCCATCTCATGATCTTGAGATCACATCCTGAGCCGAAACCAAGAGTCTAGGGCTCACCTGGCTTGCTGACTGCGCCATCCAGGTGTCCCTATTTTTAATTTTTTGAGGAATCTCCGTACTATTTTCCACAATGACTGTACCAGTTTGCATTCACCAGCAGTCAAGGGGGTTCCTTTTTCTCCACATCCTTGGCAACACTGGTTTCTTGTGTTTTTGAGTTTAGCCATTCTGACAAGTGTGAGTTGATAGCTCATTAAGGTTTTGATTTGCATTTTCCTGGTGGTGAATGATGTTGAGCATCTTTTCATGTCTGTTGGCCATCTGTGTAATCTTCTTTGAAGAAATGTTTGCTCATGTCTTCTGCCCATTTTTATTTGGATTATTTGGGGGATTTTTGGCATTGAGTTGTATAAGTTCTTTATATATTTTGGATACTAACTCTTTATTGAATATGTCATTTATAAGTATCTTCTCCCATTCAGTAGGCTGTCCTTTAGTTTTGTTGATGGTTTGCTTTGCTGTTCAGAAGTTTTTTATTTTGATGAAGTCCCAGTAGATAATCTTTGCTTTTGTTTTCCTTGCCTCAGGAGATATACCTAGAAAAATGTTTCAGTGGCTGATGTCAAAGAAGTTACTACCTGTGTTCTCTTCAAGGATTTTTATGGTTTCAGGTCTCATGTCTTAATCCATTTTGAGTTTATGTTTGTGAATGATGTAAAAAATGTTTTAATATTAAAATAAATAATGCCACGGTCAGTTTCAGCATAGCCTTTGACCCAGTACATTCTAAATCAGTGAGATCTGATTAATGCTATCCTAATTTCTGGTTAGTAAATTTTGTAAAACAGCTTTACTGAGATATAATTTCCATTTCATACAATTTACCCATTTAAACTGTAAAATTCTTTTTTTAAATTTTATTTATTTATTCATGATAGAAACAGAGAGAGGCAGAGACACAGGCAGAGGGAGAAGCAGGCTCCATGACGTGGACTCGATCCCAGGACTCCAGGATCACACCCTGGGCTGAAGGCGGTGTTAAACCACTGAGCTACCCGGGCTGCCCAAAGTGTACAATTCAAATGATGATAGGAAGATGTGTATGCAAGATAACAGATAAGTGTTTGGCAAGAGAAAAATGAATAATTTTGTCTAAATTTCTAATAATTATTGTTCTGCTTTAAAAATATTGCTTGTAGGGGGATCCCTGGGTGGTGCAGCGATTTAGCGCCTGCCTTTGGCCCAGGGCGCGATCCTGGAGACCCGGGATCGAGTCCCACGTCGGGCTCCCGGTGCATGGAGCCTGCTTCTCCCTCTGCCTGTGTCTCTGCCTCTCTCTCTCTCACTGTGTGCCTATCATAAAAATAAAAATAAAAATAAAAATAATATTGCTTGTAACTATTTATTAGATAAATTAATTTTTTCCTGGAAGTTTGTTTAATACCTTCACTATTTGAGTTAATAGTTAATTATATCTTTAACTATATCCAGTTAAACTTTTTCTTACACCCTATCCTTTCCAATACTATTGATATAATAAAAGAACCAGACCTCTTAAAGAATTGAAGTGTACAGTTCATTGTTTTGGTATATTATATTATTAACTTAAAAAATTATGGTATATCAGAGCAAAAAATTTGCCATTTTAACCACTTTCAAGTATATGATTCAGTGGCATTAATAATATTCACAGTGTGGTGCAACACACATTGATGAGTGTCATCAAAATATTCTCATCACCTAAAACAGAAACTTTAGCCATAAGGAATAACCCTCATTTCTCCCTTACTCCTACCCCCTAGTAACCTGTAACCTAATTTCTGTTTCTATGAATTTGCCTACTCTAGGTATTTCATGTAAGTGGAATCATATGATATTTGTCTTTGTGTTTTAGAGTTTACCAGCTCATTATGTTTTAGAGTTTATCCATATTGTAGCATGTGTCAGAATTTCATTGCTTTTTAGGGCTGAATAATATTCCATTGTATATGTATGTGCTACATTTTGTTTATCCATTCATCTGTTGATGGACACTTGAGTTTTCATCTTTTGGCTGCAGTGAACATTGGTGTACAGTAACTGTTCCAGTCCTTTAAATTCCTATGGGTGCATACCTGGGAGTGCAGTTGTTGAATCATATGGTAATTCTATGTTTAGTTTCTTTGAGGAACCACTATACAGTTTTCTACAGTGGCTGTACCATTTCACATCCCAACAGTAATGTCCAAGTGTCTAATTTCTCCACATCTTTGGCAACACTCATTGCTTTCTGTTCTGTTTTTGTAAAAAATTATTGGTCATAGCCATCATAATGAGTGTGAAGTGGTATCTCATTATGGTTTTGATTTGCTTATTTGATTTTCCTTGTGATAAATGATGAACATCTTTTCAGGTGCTTATTGACCATTTGTATATCTTCTTTGAAGAAATGTCTATTAAAGTCCTTTCTCCATTTTTCTCTTCTTTTGAATTTGCTTTTATAGAGCTATAATTGATATATAATGTTCTATAAGTTTAAGGTACAGCATATTGACTTGATACATTTCTATATTGTAATATGATTACCACCATGTTAGCTAACACCTCTATTATATCATGTAATTATCATTAGTGTCTGTGTGGTGGGAACAATTAACATCTAGTCTCTTAGCAGTTTTGAAATTTATAATACAGTATTGTTGTATATAGTTGTGTATTATATACAGGATTTATTCATCTACTGGTTGCAAGTTTGTACCCTTAAACAATATTTATTTTTTTAATTGGATTATTTGTCTTTTTGTTGTTGAATGATAGGAGTTCTTTATATATTATGAATATTAAGTCTCTATCAGATAATTTCCAAATGTTATGGACTGAATATGTCCCCTCAAATTTCATGTTGAAATGATAACCCTCTAGGTGATGATATTAGAAGGTGAGGCCTTTGGGAGTTGATTAGGTCATGAAGGTGGAACCCTTATTAATGGGATTAGTGATCTTATGAAAGAGACCACAGAAAGATCTCTTCCTCTTACCACTTTGTGAGGTTACAACAAAAAGATGGCCATCTAGGAAATGGATTCTCACCAGTTACTGAATCTGTTGGCACCATGATCTTATTAAACTTCCCTGACACCAGAGCTGTGAGAAAGAAATGTTACTTACTTACTTACTTACTTACTTACTTATTTATTTACTTATTTATTTATTTGTTTATTTATTTTAAAGAAATGTTATTTATAAGACTACCTAGTCTCTGATGCATTGTTATAGTAGCCCAAATAGCGAGGGTACCTTTGTTTTCTCCTATTCTCTAGGTTTCTTTTTTTTTTTTTAACTGACTAATCATCTCTGATGTATAAGAGTTTTAATTTTGATGAAGCCTCATTTATTTTGTTGTTATGCATCCTCTTGGAATCTAAGAATCCATTGCCAAATCCAAGGTTATGAAGATTTACTTCTATTTTTCTTTTAAGAGCTCTATGGTTTTAACTGTTAATGTCATTGATCCATTTAAAAAAGATTTTAAAAAAATTATTAGAGAGAGAGAGAACAAGGATGGGGAAGAGCAGAGGGAGGAGGAGAAGCAGACTCACCACCCAGCAGGAAGCCTGATGCAGGGCTCAATCCTGGGACTCTACAATCATGACTTGAGCCAAGGCAGAAGCTTAACCGACTGAGCCACCCAGGCACCCCTATCATTGATTTATTTTGAGCTAATTTTTATGTATGGTATGAGATAGAGATCCAACTTCATTCTTTTGCATGTGGAAATCCAGTTTGTGCCAGTACCATTTGTTGAAGAGACTATTTTTTTCCCCAGTGAATGTAATTGTTACTCTTTTTAAAAAAATAAATTGACCACAGATTTATTTCTATACTTTCAGTTCAGTTCCATCAGTGAGTCCTTGGACCTTTACTTTTCTCTGTATATACTTACTACTCTGATGATCTCATCTGTTCTCATGGCTTTATTTATTTATTTATTTATTTATAATTTATTTAATTTTTAAATTTAATTTTTTTAAAAGATTTTATTTATTCAAGAGAGACACACAGAGAGAGGCAGAGACATAGA
Source organism: Nyctereutes procyonoides (assembly GCF_905146905.1). NCBI lineage: Eukaryota > Metazoa > Chordata > Mammalia > Carnivora > Canidae > Nyctereutes > Nyctereutes procyonoides. The sequence continues at coordinate 11,371,823 of NW_026575132.1, forward strand.
GAGAGAAGCAGTCTCCCCACAAGGAGCCCGTTGCAGGACTTGATCCTGGGACTCCAGGCTCACTCCCTGAGCCAAAGACCGTCGCTCAACAACTGAGCCACCCAGGCATCTCCATTCTCGTGGCTTTAAGAGTAGTACATAGAGGTTAACAAGTTTCAAATTTATTTCCATCCCAAACCTCTTTTCTTGGAATCCTGTCGTGTGTAGCTGTGTTTTCAGCATCTCCACTTAGATGTTTGATAGTTATCTAACACTTAATGTGTCCCTGAGCTGCTTCTATAGGTCTGTTCCTCCCATAGCCTAATCCAACTCAGCAAATAGTAGTTCTGTCATTCAAGCTGTTCAGCCAAAAATCTAAGATATCCTTGTCTCTTTTTGCACTCACATCCACTCTGATAGCAAAAACTCTTGGCCCTACCTTCAAAATATATCTAGAGTCTGACTACTTCTTACCACCTCTGTTGTTACCATGTTAATTTTAAAGCCACCATTTTTTTTTATTTTTACCATTTTTTCTTGTATATAATTTTTCCAGTATAGCCTCTCTTTTCTCTAACACAATCACTTTTACGTTAGTCACTTTTCAATAAAGTCTCCAGTGTCACCTTTTTAAGCATAAGTCAAATCATGACATTTCTTTGTTTAAAGCCTCTGCATCTCATTCAGAATAAAAGTCACAGTTTGAAATATCCTATATTCTGGCCCCTACTTCTTATGACTACATTTGCTGATCTTTGTTTTGCTCAACTTTTATTCTGCTTTTAACTTTACACATTAGACAGTAACACATTACACATTAAACAGTACACATTAACATTACACAGTAAACATTTAGAAATCAAACGTTTTAGAAGAGATTAGTTACATTTGAGATACTTTATTCTGTATAATTTGACAGTGGCTACGAATAGTAAATCCAAATATTGGGGGAATAAAAGAGGAGACAAATGAACATATCTGAGCCTCTAACATATCTACTAAGTGCCTTACATATTTACCATATGATCTCATTATCCTTTAAACAGATTACTCAGTACTATTATTTTTCCTTGTTTACAGATAGTAAACTGAGTAAGTGGGAGACCTGGGATTCAAGCTCAGGCCTCTGTAACTCCATTCATGTAATATATATAGTGTTAGCCTGAAGATATAAAATACTTGGAACAGTAGTTTAAGCATCTGAAAAAATTATTGGCATTTTAATCATTCAGGAATAATTTTCCAGACTGAACTATGTCTTGGTTATGTTCTCTTATATTGCAGTAAATGACAACAGATGTTTTAGGTTTTGGTTTTGTGTGTGGCATTCAAATGTTGGTGGATAATAAACATTTTTATTAAAGATTCAAAGCTTCAGTTTTGGAAAGGAGCACCAGTTAAATCAGAAGAATGATGACATATTTAGTTGAGGATAAGTTTTTAAAGTTTCCATCTGTTATTAGTGATTAGAACCCCTAGGGGCCAGTCTAGTGTGAAGAGTAACTTTTAAATTTAGTTATTACTCAAGGGACCACATTGTGGTGACATGAAGGGCAAGATTAAAAACAGTCAAATGATAACGAGATGAATTTTATTCATGTTACTTATTGAAACAAAGTGTTTTTTTGTGAGAGATAACTTTTCTGGTATATTTATTTTTCCTTTGGCTAAACCAATGTGTTAGCTTGATGAACTGTTGTTAAGAATGTTAATCTAGGGACGCATGGCTGGCTCAGCCGTTAAAGTGTCTGCCTTTGGCTCAGGGCGTAATCCTGGAGTCCCGAGATTGAGTCTCCTATCAGGCTCCCCGCATGGAGTCTGCTTCTCCCTCTGCCTATCTGCCTTTCTCTCTCTCTGTGTCTCTCATGAATAAATAAACAAAATCTTTAAAAAATGTTAATCTAGAAATTTAATTGTTATTTATTTATTTATTTATTAAAAAAGATTTTATTTATTCATTCATGAGAGACACAGAGAGAGAGAGGCGCAGAGACACAGGCAGATGGAAAAGCAGGCTGCATGCAGGGAGCCCGGCATGGGACTGGATCCTGGTCTCCAGGATCACGCCTCGGGCTGAAGGTGGCGCTAAACCGCTAAGCCACCAGGGCTGCCCTAAATTTAATTTTTAGCACCAACTATTATCCACCTCTTCTGTAGGAATCATTGTTTTTGTCCCTTTATTTAGGTTTATGCAAAATTCTGTTTTACTGATTCTTGCTGCTAAGTCGTCTTTTTTAAAGATTTTATTTATTTATTCATGAGAGACACACAGAGACAGAGACCTAGGCAGAGGGAGAAGCAGGCTCCCTGCAGGGAGCCTGATGCAGGACTTGATCCCAAGACCCTGGGATCACAACCAGATGTTCAACCACTGAGGCACTCAGGTGCCCCGACTAAGTAAGTCTCTCTTCTGAGAGCAAGACAGTAATCTTAGATTTATACTAAGCTCAGATTTGTACGCTAAGCAGCTAATAGGCTTTATATTAATGAAGTGATATAGATTAATGGAAATAGGAAATTAAATTCATTATCTGAAAATAGATTAAATTCTAGTTATTTGTAATTAAAAGGCAGTGTGTTGAGGCATGGCTTTTGGAAACATATCACTTGGATAGGCTAGGTTGTTTTATTTTATTTTATTTTTTTGTTATTATTTTTCTTGCTCATACTATATGTCCGTTGAAGACAGGCAGAGATATTCTCATCATTTAGGAATCTGGGTTAATGGATTGCCACCATCTTGAAAGTTGATGTTTGCAGTGCCAGAGGTAAAAGAAAGTATAAGATCTTTCATGGCAGTTAGATACTCTGCCTAGAAGACAGTCACATCACTTCTTAAAACCCACCATTTAGTCTCCCTTAACTTCTAGGAACTGTGATCTTTTCAAGTATATAGAAAAGGAATTTGGGAAACAGGACCAGTGATGACAAAGATAGGCTTTTGTTGGCTTTGCTTTATGTTTTTAGACTTGTTTTAGCTTTCAGATTTTGACTTTATTTAAAAAATCTTTCTGTGGGATGCCTGGGTGGCTCAGTGGTTGGGCATCTGCCTTTGGCTCAGGTTGTGATCCCGGATCCTGGGATTGAGTCCCCCATCAGGCTCCCTGCATGAAGCCTGCTTCTCCTCCCTCTGCCTGTGTCTCTGTCTTTCTTTCTGTGTCTTTCATGAATAAATAAATAAAATCTTAAAAAAAAAATCTTTGTTTTTTAGAATCTTTAAGTTGTAATAGATCATTTTAAAATTGATTTTATATGATAATGAAGTATAGAAAATAAGTCAATTCCCGCTTTACTTTTTCTCTAATTCTGTTCTGTAGATATAACCAATGTTAATAGTTTGGATAATTTTTCATACTTTTTTGTATGCATTGTAAATAAACATCTGTATAATTTAGAATTTGTTTTTTAAGTAAAGTTAGAATCATTTATCATGCACAATTTTTGTTATTAATCATGCAGGATAGTTCTAGAAGTAAGATCATTTGGTCAAAGTTTCCACATTAAACTTTTGGTATGAGCTTCCAGATTTTCCCCTGAAAGACTGTGTGCCACTTTACACTTTACATTTCCACCACTAGTATATCAGAATTCTCATTTTCTTTGTTCCTTAATTTAAAAAAAAAATATTTGAGAGCCAGAGAGAGAGAAAACGCACGCATGAGCGAGGTGAGGGCCAGAGGGAGAAGCAGACTCCCTGTTGAGTGAGGAGCCTGATGTAGGGCTCAATCCCAGGACTCCAGGATCATGATGCTTTTTTTTTTTTAAACAGTTTTTTCTTTTTTTCTTTTTTTAAAGATTGTATTTATTTATTCATGAGAAACACAGAAAGAGAGAGGCAGAGATATAGGCAGAGGGAGAAGCAGGCCCCATGCAGGCAGTCTGATGTAGGACTCAATCCCAGTACTCCAGGATCATGCCCTGAGCTGAAGGCAGGCACACTTAACCTCTGAGCCACCTAGGCTTCCTGTATTTTCTTTTTTCTTTCTTTATTTTAAAATATTTTATTTATTTATTCATGAGAGACACAGAGAGAGAGGCAGAGACACAGGCAGAGGAGGAGCAGGCTCCACGCAGGGAGCGTGACGTGGGACTCGATCCTGGGTCTCCAGGATCACACCCTGGACCGAAGGCGGTGCTAAACCACCGAGCCACCAGGGCTGCCTTATTTTCTTTTTTCTTTTTCTTTTTCTTTTTTTTTTTTTTTTTGCCTTATTTTCTTTTTAAAAGATTTTTAAGTAATCCTTACACCCAGTGTGGGGCTTGAACACAACCCTGAGAACAAGAGTCACATGCCCCACCAACTGAACCAGCCAGGTGCCTCCAAAATTTTCAGTTTCTTACACCTTTTCCAAATGCTGTATAATCTTTTCAGTTTTTGCTGAAGCAGAAGCATTGTATTTTGTTTCAGTTTGCAGTGCTTTAATTGTTAGTGAAGCTGAGCTTCTTTTCATATGGTTATTGGCCAGTTATATTTTTCTGAATTACCTGTTTATCAGTTTAATTTTTCTAGTGATTTGTTTTCATGATTTGAAGATGATATTTATATATATGATTTTATATGATTAGAATTGTTTATTTTTTCCTTTATGATATCAGGATTTTCCGTTATCTTTGAAAAACTTTGGGGTGCCTGGCTCAGTCTGTTAAATGTCTGCCTTGGGTTTAGGTCTTGATCCCAGCATCCTGGGATTGAGCTCCACATCGGGCTCCCTGCTCAGCCAGGAGTCTACCTCTCCCTCTCCCTCTGCTTGCCACTCCTTCTGCTTCTACTCTCTCTCTCTGTCAAATAAATAAATAAAATCTTAAAAAAAAAGAAAAGCTTTTACTGGGATCCCTGGGTGGCGCAGCGGTTTGGCGCCTGCCTTTGGCCCAGGGCGCGATCCTGGAGACCCGGGATCGAATCCCACGTCAGGCTCCCGGTGCATGGAGCCTGCTTCTCCCTCTGCCTGTGTCTCTGCCCCCCTCTCTCTCTGTGACTATCATAAAAAAAAAAAAAAATTAAAAAAAAAAAAGAAAAGAAAAGCTTTTACTATACCCACAATTACCAATAACTCTTATAGTAGGTATGTCTATAGTAGGTAGTTATGTGGGTTGTTGTTTTTTTTATGTTTAGAGAATTTAATTCATCTGGAACTATTCTTGGTGTTGTATATATATCAACTCATAATAATGATATGAGATAGATACTATTATTATCTTCATTCACAAATGAAGACTTTTAGACACAGAGAAACTAAGAAACTTGCTCACGGCAACATAGCTAATTACTCTTAATGGCTATGCTCTATTACTTAGTATATAGCCAAGTTGTCTTTTAATCTTTTAATCACTGAATTCCATCTGAGTTCACTGAATTGTCCTTTTTTTTTTTTAAGATTTATTTATATATTTTAGAGAGCAAGAGAATGCTTGTTCGTGAATGCGTATGTGAGTAACTGCCATGAAAGATCTTATACTTTCTTTTACCTCTGGCACTGCAAACATCAACTTTCAAGATGGTGGCAATCCATTAACCCAGATTCCTAAATGATGAAAATATCTCTGCCAGTCTTGAATGGACGTACAGTATGAGCAAGAAATAACCACTATGTTTTAAAATAACAGCCTATCCAAGTGAGTGGGGGGAGGGGCAGAGGGAGAGAATCTTAAATCAGACTCCCTGCTGAGCATGGAGCTACAGGTCATGCTTGATCTCCCCATTTAGGAGATCCTGACCTGAGTTGAAACCAAGAATTGAGTGCTTAACTGACTGAGCCATCCGGGTGCCCCTCACTGAATGGTCTTCTAATAACCAAATTGTCTTTTAATCACTGAATTTCCCTGAAAAGCATCATTTGGGACTGTTAACTTGAAATACATAAAATATACTTCTGCTAACATGTCATAATAGATTATTTTGCTTGTCATGGTAAATAGGTGACTAATATCAATTGTATAAAATGCTTGAGCATGGAAACCCAGACATTTTTAGCTTTCAATTGGAGCCTTACCTGTTATTTTAATTTAAAAATTTCTAAGGGGGCACTTGGGTGGCTCAGTCATTGAGCATCTGCCTTTGGCTTAGGTTGTGATCCTGGGGTTCTGGGATCAAATCCCATATCCGGCTCCCTGCAGGGAGCCTGCTTCTCCTTCTGCCTATGTCTCTGCCTCTCTTTCTCTCTCTTTGTGTCTCTCATGAATGAATGAATAAAATCTTAAAAAAAAAATTCTAAGAACCTTGTTTTTTTTTTGGTTTTTAGCTTATAAAAATTGAGGCAGTTTCAAATAAATAAATAGATGACTAATATGAATGGCTTAAAATGCTTGAGCATGTATATTTATTTAATGTAGAACAACTTTGAGTTAGAACCTATTCTTTTGCAGTTGGTGTATGGAAATACATAGTATTAACTGGAATGCTTTTGTCTTCCTGGTTGTACATTCTAGTGGTCATACATATTTCACAGGATGTGTACAGAGATAGGACACACCGGGGCACCCCGGTGGCTCAGCAGTTTAACGCCGCCTTCAGCCCAGGGCCTGATCCTGGAGGCTGGGGATCGAGTCCCATGTCAGGCTCCCTGCATGGAGCCTGCTTCTCTCTCTGCCTGTGTCTCTGCCTCTCTCTCTCTCTTTGTCTCTCATGAATAAATAAATGAAATCTTTTTTTTTAAAAAAAAGGAAAGAATAGTGGTAGCAAAAGGTAAAGGGACAGAGTTGGAAGTCAGGAGGGAGTAGAAGTAATTTATTTAATTTCCTCTTCTATTTTTTGTCTCTCACTCTCCACTCAAACTGTCCCAGCTTGGTCTGACCTTTTGCCCTTGCCTTTCTTTGATCTTTTTACTGGTGTAGGATCCAAAGAAGTATACCATTCTTAGATGTGTATGGTCTTGTAGGGTTTGTGAATTCAGACATTTTAAACAGTACTGTTGATATTATAAAGTTTGGGAGCTATTACTTAAAGCAAAGAATTAAGGCAGCTCGGGTGGCTCAGTGGTTTAGCACCACCTTCTTCGGCCCAGGGTGTGATCCTGGGGACCCGGGATTGAGTCCCATGTCGGGCTCCCTGCATGGAGCCTGCTTCTCTCTCTCTCTCTCTCTCTCTCTCTCTCTCTCGAATAAATAAATAAAATCTTTAAAAAATAAAGCAAAGAATTATATTTGAAAAGAGAACTCTGAACATTTCAATAAATGACAATATCGGAGGTAAGTTAATACAGTTAGGAGTACTAAAATTACTGTAGGTTGCCTTTATCATTACATCACTTTGGTGAACTGATTCCTGAAATCTTTTCAGCCCATTTTATTTAGGCCACTAATTAGAGAATTTGTTGTTTAAAAGGTAGCATCTAGTTCAGGTGTTTCGAGACAAGATTCCTGTGAGCTTCAACTGAGTCATGGCCTCACTAATTATCTTGAGAATTGTATTAGAATGGATTTCTGCAGCTAATGAATTATTGTTTTTTTTTTATTTTTTAAAAATATTTTATTTATTTATTCACGAGAATACACACACACACACAGAGAGAGAGAGAGAGGCAGAGACAAAGGCAGAGGGAGAAGCAGGCTCCATGCAGGGAGCCTGACGTGGGACTTGATCCTGGGTCTCCAGGATCACCCCTCGGCTGTAGGAGGCACTAAACCGCTGAGCCACCGGGGCTGCCCAGGAATTATTGTTTAAAGGAACCTAGGGGGATCCCTGGGTGGCTCAGCAGTTTGGTGCCTGCCTTTGGCCCAGGGTGCGATCCTGGAGTCCTGGGATCGAGTCCCACATCGGGCTCCCGGCATGGAGCCTGCTTCTCCCTCTGCCTGTGTTTCTGCCTCTCTCTCTCTCTCTCTCTCTCTCTCTCTCTCTCTCTCTCTCTATCATAAATCAATCAATCAATCAATCTTAAAAAAAATAAAGGAACCTGTTGGGCAGCTTAGGTGGCTCAGTGGTTTAGCGCCACCTTCAGTCCAGGGTGTGATCCTGGAGACGAGGGATCGAGTCCCACGTCAGGTTCCCTTCATGGAGCCTGCTTCTCTCTCTCCCTCTGCCTGTGTCTGTGCCTCTCTCTCTATGTCTTTCATGAATAAATAAATAAAATCTTAAAAAAAAAAGAACCTGTTGTATAAAGGATTTTCCAAAAAACATATTACATTAATAAAGTAACTTAAGTGCAGAGAACTGTATTGGATGCTACTCAGAGTAACATAAAGAGAAATAGCTGTTTCTCTTTATTTTATTTTATTTTTTTAAATTTTTATTTATTTATGATAGTCACAGAGAGAGAGAGAGGCAGAGACACAGGCAGAGAGAGAAGCAGGCTCCATGCACCGGGAGCCCGATGTGGGATTCGATCCCGGGTCTCCAGGATCGCGCCCTGGGCCAAAGGCAAGCGCCAAACCGCTGCGCCACCCAGGGATCCCAGCTGTTTCTCTTTAATAACTAACATCCCTCTTTAGGAATGTCTTTTATGTGTCCAGTGCAGTGTTTTTACATGTATTTTTCTCTAATCAAACTAGCTGAAAGGTAGGTATTTTTTCTATTATAGAATTAGGGAGACAGACTAATAGATTAAGTAGTTATATATAGCATATAATATATACATCTAATACTTAAAGATTACTTATTAAATTATTTATTGAATGCTTCTTTTTGACAGGCATTTTGCTAAGTTTTTTACTTAATTTCATATGATTCTGATATCAGTTTTGTGTTATAGGTATTTTCCTATAGATAAGGAAAATAAAGTTAAATAAATCACCTAAAATCATACACATAGAAAGTGACGAAACTGGAATTCAGGCCAAGGACTTGGTTTCTGAAAGTCTCTACTTTTTTTAAAAAAAAATTTTATTTATTTATTCACAAGAGACCCACAGAAACAGGCAGAGACATAGACAGAGGGAGAAGCAGGCTCCCTGCGGGGGACCCCGATGTGAGACTTGATCCCAGGACTCCAGGATCACGCCCTGAGCGGAAGGCAGATGCTCAACTGTTGAGCTGCTCAGGTGTCCCAGAAAGTCTTTACTTTTAACCATATTTCCTTTCAAGATGTTTTTATGCTGTAAAAGAGAATCATATTGAGATGCCTTTCAACTTTGAAATTCTATGAATTGTTCCCCATAAAGTAATAAAGTTAGGAAAAACCAACATCTTCACACTAGTTGCATAATAATATTTGGTTCATTAACAGAGACTATTACTGCTTGGTTAATGCTGTTTCTAAGTTAGCATGTATTCATTGAATACATATATCTTAACTGTTTTAGGGTCTAGATTAATATGAATTATGGTCCCAGTGTTTGGCACACTTATTCTATTAGAACAGGAACATAAAATACAATGGTATATGCTCAATTACTGATTGGATTAAAAAATCTAAATCTAGAATAAGATATACAGGGATGACTGGGTGGCTAGCGGTTGGTGCCTGCCTTCATTCAGCTCAGGTCGTGATCCTGGGATCTGAGATCGAGTCCCGCCTTGGGCTCCCTGCGAGGAGCCTGCTTCTCCCTCTGCCTATGTCTCTCTCTCTCTCTCTGTGTGTGTGTGTGTGTCTCTCATGAATAAAAGAAATCTTAAAAAAATGAAATAAGATATACAGAATGCATACAGGCAGTGATTTTTAAAAAGATGCTAATAATTTGGGCAATGGATAAGTCATTATGACTGGACAGGAATAGAGTTCATAATTCCCTTGAGGTTGGGCTAAGGAGTTCTCCTGATTATGGACTATTCCCTAGAAGAGAAGCCAGGGGGCCAAGTCATAGTGACCAAACGTGTGGTAAGCATAGGTGTGAGCCAACCCCCTAAGGAGCAGGGACAGAGGCTGAGAGACCTAGTCAAATGGGCTACTCTGGGATCCCTGGGTGACTCAGCGGTTTGGTGCCTGCCTTGAGCCTGGGGCGTGATCCTGGGGTCCTGGGATCGACTCCCACATTGGTCTCCCTGTATGGAGCCTGTTTCTCCCTATGCCTGTGTCTCTGCCTCTCTCTCTCTGTGTGTCTCATGAATAAATCTTTAAAAAGAAAACAAAACAAAACAAATGGGCTACTTTGTACAAAAAAAGAGGAGGGGAAAATTCAGCAACGTGAACAATCCTTTGTCATTCCTATGACCCCTGAGTTTTAGATCTAATTGACAATTATCCTAATCAGTCCCTGGATGAGCTGGGTGGTGATGGAGGCTGAAGTTATTTAGTGTGTATTTTTTCTGCTTTATTTAAGATTGGCTCAGCTGCTGTACTCAGATCTGAAGACTTGAGAGATCTGGCTAATGGCATCATCCTTTGTGGGGAAAGGGTTGCAAGGGGAGTAATAGTTGGCTAAAGAGGTAGCAGTAAAAGTAGCAGTCCAGAATACAGGGATGCATGTAAGAGCTCACTCATACTATTTAAGATTGCGTTTACAGTTACATTTGTCCCATTACATTTATTCCTTTGTAAAATTTTATTTTATTTATTTGACAGAGAAAGAGAAAACATGAGCAGGGGGGAGGGAAACAGACTCCCTGCTGATCAGGGAGCCCAATTAAGGGCTTGATCCCAAGTCATGACCTGAGCTGAAGGCAGATGCTTAACTGACTGAGTGACCCAGGCACCCCACCACTACATTTATTTTTGACAATTGGGAGTTTTGGGGATATCTAGTCATTTTATTTTATTACAACAAACTTTAAATCAGGTAAGAGGAAACACTTGAACTGAAAAGCAAATAATAAAAGAAGGCGGAAGATGTCAAAAAGAGATACCATTTAATATGTGTATTACCGGCAGCCCGGATGGCTCAGCGATTTAGTGCTGTTTTCAGCCCAGGGCTGGAGACCTGGGATCAAGTCCTATGTCAGGCTCCCTGCATGGAGCCTGCCTGCTTCTCCCTCTGCCTGTGTCTCTGCCTCTCTCTCTCTCTGTGTCTCTCATGAATGAATAAATAAAATCGTTTAAAAAATAATAATATGTGTATTACCCAATAATTAAAATAGGAAATTTCTTTTCCTGTTTTAATTATTGGGTAATAAAAAATAATTACTGGGTAATACACATATTGAATAGTTCATCATAGATAGTCTGCTTGAATTTGGGGGGTTTTACAGATGCTGCAACAATATATTTCCTTGATGTGAGTGCCTTATAGTTTTCTTTAGCAAGAAACTTTTTAATGATATCATATCTTTAGTATACTGAGTTTGAGAGCTAGATCACTAAGTAACTTATCCCCTAAACAAACACCATATTTCACTAAACCTAAGTATCTTTTAAATCTATCATCTCATTTAAGCAGATCACAGAAGTAAGAGAAGATGAGTCTCTGGTTTCAGTGTTTTATGACTACATTTCTATGGGGAAAAGTATATAATTTAAGTTAAAAATGCCTCTTCATATTGTTATCTTTAGAGATTTTCTTTTTTAATGTTTTTGGGGAATTTTCTCATTCAGCTCTTTTCTAATTACATATAAAAAATCTGGCTATTAGAAAAGAGAAAAGGTGCTGCTGTAATGTACCTAATGTTGCCAAGTACACTTAATGAAGGAGGCAAGGAGGTCATTTAGCCATCCCAGGCAGGCAACTCACTCTAGTGCTTTTCTATAAGAAAGTAGTTAAAGTAAGTGTGAAGACATAAGTTTAAAGACAAGAAGGCAAGTTTATAATACCCATTAAATTAATTGAGATAAAACACTCACCTGCTGATTTTCTAAATATTCTTTTCTGTGTCTTCTAATATTTGAACACTGTTTAATGTTGCAAGGAGATACTGAGCACAATAGTAGGAACACTTAATTCTGTAATCTAGCATTTATGAAGATTAGGTTAGGTTAAAAGAATGTCATAGTGTCTTATACTATGAACAAGGTGTCTGGATCCCTGCCTTAAATGGCACTTACCTACTTGTTGAGAAGACAGATCATAAGTAAGTAGTAAATACATAAATGCACAAGATAATTAGAGATTATGATATATGGCACAGAGCTATATTAGAGGGTGAATTGGGAAGGCCACTTTAATTAAGGTGGTCAGTGAACGCTTCCTTACACAGTGACGTTTGAAGAATTAAAACGAGCTTTGATATGTGAATAATTGCAGGAAGAGCATTCCAGGTAGAGAAGCAGAAAGTAACAGGCTAGGAGTTGGGAAAAAGGTTGGTATTTTATAGGATTAGAAAGGAGACTGCTGTGGCTGAAGTGTAGTGAGCTAGGGAGAGAGATACATGACTAAAGTTTAGATAGGTGGGCAGGAGCTAAATCATATGAGGCCTTTTTGGCCATGGTAGCAGACGAAGATTTTCAATTTTATTCTGAGATAATGGAAAATGCTGTTGAAAGACTTTAAGCAGGCTAATTTAATGATCTAATTTTCATTTTTCAAAGATCAATTTTGCTTGTAGATGGTAAAGGATAAGAGAAGAGCTATAGGAGAAATAAGAAATCTGGTTAGGCAGTTGTAGTCAAGGACACGGGTGATGGCAGGTTGGATTTTGCCCTCTAGTACTATCAAGTAACATGGTGGTATCATTACACACCTACTTCTGTGATATATTGTTTTTTAAATATCAAGGCTTATTTCTTGGATATAGAATGTATAGTTGAGTTTGTTTATTTTTTTATTTATTTTAAAAAATATTTTATTTATTTATTCATGACAGACACACATGCCCTGGGCTAAAGGCAGAGACTCAACCACTGAGCCACCCAGGCATCCCTGAGTTAGTTTTAAAAACTGTTTCCCTCAAATATTTATTTTAGAGATCTACATTATATAAAGTTTTTGGTAAGTAGTCTACAAATATATTAGTATTATCTGTACTTATTTATTGGAAGAATGTAAACATGGAAAGTATTTTGCCTCAACTAATAATTCAAAGGATAAGAGTAGAGTCCATCCCCTAGATTCCCTTTATGATACAGAGAATACAGACTACAAGAATGATTCCTAGTCATATGGCCCTTTGTAGATGAGGACTTTCCTGTTTGTCCTGTTTTTAAAAGGCTTATTATTGCAGTGCTTGAAGACTTGGGTCATGTCTCATTTGTATTCTTATTTATTTATTTATTTTTTAAATTTTTAAAAATTTATTTATTTATGATAGTCACACACAGAGAGAGAGAGAGAGGCAGAGACATAGGCAGAGGGAGAAGCAGGCTCCATGCACCGGGAGCCCGATATGGGATTCGATCCCGGGTCTCCAGGATCGCGCCCTGAGCCAAAGGCAGGCTCCAAACCGCTGCGCCACCCAGGGATCCCTGTATTCTTATTTTAAAGTACAGGTGATCTTTTTTCTCATGTAAGCAATGTTCAGTGTATCACTTTGAGATTTTTTTTTTATTTTTGTTGTTTTTTTTTGTTGATAGTCTTTTTCTCCCTCCATATCACAAGGATGTCCTCATTCATATATTCCCTAATAGTTTTTTGCCTATGAGACTTTTTCTCATCCTTAGTTACTTTCAAATAATATTGGAGGCTGCTAGTTTGCATACTTGACTCCGAATAAAGTTGGCATGACTGCAGTCTCTAATGTAAGCTCTACAGCCAATGTGATGTTCTAGAATAAAGTTGGCATGACCAGTCTTTAATGTAAGCTCTGCAGCCAATGTCGGTGACGCTAAGATTAAGATTTATGACCCTAAGATTAAGAGTTGCCTGCTCTACTGACTGAGCTAGCCGGTGCACCCCCACCCCAAAGATATAATTAGACCTCATATTATGAGCAATAACAGTTTCACCAGTGAAGGTGTCGTATAGTAGAGTGATAGTGCCATAAAGAAATGGAATAATTGGGGGTAGGATTAGGGTGAAACTTAAATGAAATAAAGATTTTATGTCCATGAATAGATGGAATATTGTCATTTCTGTTTTAAAAAGTACTTTGTTTCTTATTTTTTTTATTTTTTATTTATTTTATTTTTGTTTATTTTATTTTTTTCTTATTTTTTAAAGAAGATTTTATTTATTTGAGAGAGACCCAGCAGGAGCAGGGACAGAGGGAGAAGGAGAAGCAGACTCCCTGATGAGCAGGAAGCCCAAATCAGGGCTTGATCCCAGGACCCTGGAATCATGACCTGAGCCCAAGGCAGACGCTTAACGACCAGCACTCAATGGTCAGTAAGATCAAAAGCAGGCAGTTACTATTCCATGCAAATAAATTACATTTAATAAATACTAAAAAAAAAAGAAAGAAAGAAAGAAAGAAAGAAAGAAAGAAAGAAAGAAAGAAAAGAGATTTTATGTTTTATGGCTAACGGCCAGAAGATCCAACATAGCTAGCAAAGTCTATTTTCCTAATCTGATACCTTAACAGAAGTTTCAGTTTACTACTTTAATTTGTAGATACTTAAACATTCCCAAGCTGTGTAGTATTAGTGGCTTTGTTTTCTTCTATTATTTAAAAACTAGCAGATATACAGAGAGTATACATTTATACATTATACATTTCCATCAGTTTTTTAGTCTCTCAGAATTAGCTTTTTTACTCTGCAATTTCCCAACATATTAAAATTTCTTAATTGTTTTCTCCATGGGAAGTTTTCCTATCCTCTAAAACATTATCCTGGGGATCCCTGGGCGGCTCAGCAGTTTAGTGCCTGCCTTTGGCCCTGGGCGTGATCTTGGGGTCCCGGGATAGAGTCCTGCAGTGGGCTCCCTGCATGGAGCCTGCTTCTCCCTCTGACTGTCTCTGCCTCTCTCTCTCTCTCTCTCTCTCTCTCTCTCTCTCTCTCTGTGTGTGTGTGTCTCTCATGAATAAATAAATAAAATCTTAAAAAAAAAATAAAGCATTATCTTGAATGGAGGTGCCTGCCTGGCTCAATCAGTAGAGTATGTGACTCTTGATCTCAAGGTTGTGGTTCGAGCTCTAATATAAATTATCTGGAATTAGTGAATTATTTATAAATTAGTACTTTTTTGGGGGGAGCAACAGCATTATTCATTTCTTAGACTTTTAATTTTGAAAAATAAGGGTTATTTACATATTAAAGGTTATAGACTCATAAAAAAAACAAGTCCCAATAAATTGGAGATTAGCTATTAAGAACCATATTTATCCATATTTGCCTTAATTGCACTAACCATAAGTACATAGCATGATGAATTTTCAGAGTAATTTTCACATTATAAAAATGTGCATATAACCAGCACCCCATACATTAACTTTGAGAACCCTGTTGCACCTTTTTTTGTGTCACCATCTTGACTTATAATACTGTAAACTTAATATTGAATGTAGGCTGAATGTTAATTCTTTTTTTTTTTTATTTGGTTTTAGTAATCTATACCCCCAACATGGGGCTCAAACTCATGACCCTGAGATGAAGAGTTACATGCTCTGTTGACTGAGCCAGCCAGGTGCCCCTGAATGTTCATTCTTAAGTTTGATATTCATCATGCTGGATTGTACTTACTGTGGTATTACTGTGTAACTTTTCTATTAATTTAGTCTAATAATGAAAATTCTTTTTTTTTAATAATGAAAATTCTATGTGGATTTGTCCTTTTAAAAAATATTTAAATTCAATTTGCCAAAAATTTTCTCTCTCTCTTTTTTTAAAGAGTTTATTTAAGTAATCTCTACACCCAAAATGGGGATTGAACTTGTGACCCTGAGATCAAAAGTCACATACTCTTCCAACTGAGCCAGCCAGGTGCCCTGTGAATTTGTCTTAATAGGGAAAAAGCACTTACCTTTTCCCCTTAATTTTAAGATAATATTTTTTAAAATGTGTATTTATTTGAGAGAGTGAGAGTGATGGTGAGCAGGGTGAGGGGCAAGGGGAGAAGCAGACTCCCTGCTGAGCAGGGAGCCTGGATCATGACCTGACCTGAAGCAGACATTCAACTGACCGAGCCACACAGATGCCCATGATTGTGAAAAAGTTTTATCGAAAGAAAACTAAATGGGCAGAATGAACTCTTTGATGTTTTTGAAGGTATGAAGTAAAGCATGAAGGTTAGTTAGTAAGTAATATCAGAACCAAACAGATAGAAGGGAAAAAGCATATTTCTTAAATTTCCCATATCTTCAGTGTTCCTAGAGATCCATGTTAGGGAGACCTTAGAGGCAAATGAAGGAGTAAGAATAAGAAAGACACAAGTAGGCATTTATTACTTTAACAATGGCTGCACTTTCACATTTTTCCATCAGGTATAAAATTGGTCATTTTTGCAAGTGAATTAAGCTTATATTTTCCTTTAGCTTATATTTTCTGTTAAATTGTTTTTACTTTAGTCAGATGACTTTTTCTTAATTCTGTTTTAAAAAGACCTCAGACTCCAGGTGCAATAATTATTTCCAGTCTCAAAATGATATTTCCTCATTAATTCACTCCATACCTATAGTGCTCACTAAACAGCTTTTGGATTTCAGTCAAGCAGGTTCACTGAAGTATAATTGCTGAAAAAGCCATAAAATATTATTGATAGTTCTCTGGAGAAACATATTTGGTTTATATAATTTTTAAAGTTTATTTGTTTAAGCAATCACTACACCCAACGTAGCCTTGAACTCACAACCCTGATCAAGAGCCACATGCTCTATTGATTGAACCAGCCAGGTGCCCCCATATTTAGTATATTTTATATGCAAGTTGATTTATAATAAGTTATCAAAAGCTTGAAATACTTTTTTTGAAACCCATAGAATAAAACTTTATTGAGGTTTTGACAGAGACAGAGACCAATTTTAACTGGTACCAGACTGTCTCCCTAACTGTAAACAGCCATAAAACTGGGGTAAACTATATGAGGCAACAGTTTATAGGCACTGGAAGACACCTGTGATTTTTTAAAGTAGGGAATCTCATGAGGTGATGCCCATGATCAGCCCAGCCTACCTCTACCTTCAGTGATTTCTCAATTATTTCACTGTAAAGAGCTTGAAATATTTGATAAAGAACTGAAATGCTTGTCAAATTGAGATTTCCTATAAATTACTATTTTTAACTATCAGCCAGAAATGTTGAATTATTGCTATACCTGTATCAGATTAAGACATCTGCATAATATGCATAAAGGTTTGGAAGAGTAATTGGAGCATCAAACTCATTTTTTCATAAACATTTTCACTATGGTATATATTCTTCTGTTGGTCATCTTGAATCAATGTATTTTTCTATTCCCTTCCCCCTGTTATCTTACCAACAGAATCATAACCAGGTCTCCCCATCCTTAAAAACACAAAAGCAAGGAAACAAAAGAGACAAACACTAGACACATACATATATTGACTATATTGTTTCTTGTTCTATCATTTTCACTGCTAGATTTCTTAATCCTTTGCAGTTATAGGAGTAACTATACTATAATTTTATTAAGATGGCATTTTTTTGAAGTTACAAATTTAATAGCCTTTGCCCAGCCTTATTTGAAACTTTCTCTTTTTGAACCCAGTCATGTTACAATAATAGTATTTGTGTTGAAAAGTGGATTTAATTTAAATCCTCCACTAAAGTATGTAATACATAACTTTGGTATATAATATTTATAACTAAGATGGAAGGACGTTAATGTGATAAAAAGTCTATCTTTATCAGGGTTAATCTTTATATTTTAAATTTATTTTTACCAAGGTAGTATTAGAGAAAATAACCATCACTTAAAACAAATACTTAAAAAAAAAGATTTTTGATGAATATATCATGCTTAAAATAAGCCTATGTGTGTTTGAATTTCAAGGTTTTTTTTTGTAGTAGGTGTAGATTTTTTATTTATTTTTTATTTTTATTTTTATTTTTGTTTTTTTAAAAGATTTTATTTATTGGGCAGCCCCGGTGGCTCAGTGGTTTAGTGCCGCCTTTGGCCTGGGGTGGGATCCTGGAGTCCCAGGATCAAGTCCCATGTCAGGCTCCCTGCATGGAGCCTGCTTCTCCCTCTGCCTGTGTCTCTGCCTCTCTCTCTGTGTCTTCCATGAATAAATAAATGGATCAGGCCCTGGGCTGAAAGCAGTGCTAAACCGCTGCACCACTGGGGCTGCCCTGCTGTAATTTTCATGAAAGGATATAATCAAATTTTTTAATGAAAAATTTGTTTCACAAATGAGATTCTGAATTGGATTATAGTGGTTTTAATTTATTTATTTTTATTAAAAATGATTTTTTAAAAGATTTATTCCAGAAAGAGAGAAAGCACATGAAAGCGAGCAGGGAGAGAGGTAGAGGGAGATGGAGAGGGAGAGAGAAACTTTAGCAGACTCCTTGCTGAGCTTGGAGCCCAACATGGGCTCAATCCCACAACGCTGAGATCATGACTTGAGCCAAAACCAAGAGTAGATGCCCAACTGACTGAACTGCCCAGGTGCCCCGTAATGAATTATTTTTAAAATAAGCTCTACACACAATATGGGTCTTGCACTCAAAATCCTGAGATAAGAGTCATGTGTTCTACTGACTAAGCCAGCCAGATGCCCCATTAAGTTTCTTTTTTGGTTGTTTTTAAAAAAAGAGAGTAAAGATTGTATTTCATTTTCAGGTATTAAAATTGCTTAAATGTGGATTTATAAGAAATATTTAAAGATGCTTTCTCTAAAGTGATTCTGCTTTATATTTGCAAAATCATATAGTCAATTTCAGCATTTAAAAATAAGGATGGGGGATCCCTGGGTGGCGCAGTGGTTTGGCGCCTGCCTTTGGCCCAGGGCATGATCCTGGAGACCCGGGATCGAATCCCACGTCGGGCTTCCAGTGCATGGAGCCTGCTTCTCCCTCTGCCTGTGTCTCTGCCTCTCTCTCTCTCTGTGTGACTATCATAAATAAATAAAAAAATATTTAAAAAAAAATAAGGATGATTTGTAGGAAATGTTTAATTTACATTATTTTTTCTCATCATGTTTTTTTCTCTGTTGATAGAGTTTCCTATTTGTCCTTTGGTTAAAAAAGAAATGAATGATTTAGAATGCTAGGTTTCCACAATATCTTTGAAGGTCTATAATGATATTGCTAATCATAGAAAAAGTAGAATAATTGAATAAAAGAACAGTTATTTCAGCTTATAAAATTTTTAGATTTGTTAATCCAGAATATTTTAGCTGCTGAGTACGTAATAAGACTCATATTTGGGGATTTTGTCTTAATTATTGGCATCCATAATAACAAATAAAACATCATTACTAGATTTGATATACTTATTTTCGAATTAGTTGATATTAAATATCACAAGGAAATGTTTATATTGAAAGAAATCTCATAGTTGTAATACAAAAAATACTAAAATTTGGGGATTTCTTGAGTTTCTTTGGAATATCAGATAATATGTGTATCAGATTCATTTATTTCTATTGTAGTGAGTCTGAAACTTAGTGTTTTAGTTCAAGTAATATTTACTTATTTGCTGCAAAGTGAATCTTGTGTAGGACTTAGCAGTTCTGGATATAATATATAAATAGAAAGAAAAATAACAGTTTATCCTCCTTTTTTTCAAAGAATGGAAGATATACTTCATAACTTCATTGTGTTAATCTGAAGCCAACTGAAATTGCACTTCTATGCTTGTTAAACAAGTACCTCATTTAAGTGGAATTATACAGTATTTGTCTTTTCCTGCCTGACTTATTTCACTTAGTATAATGTTCTCAAGATTCATCTGAATCTTCTGATTCTGAGCATGTCAGAATTTCCTTCCTTTAAAATATTTTTAAAAGACTGATTGATTTATAGAGAGCACAGGCGTGAGTAAGCATATGGGGGTGGGCAGGAGGAGGAGAGGGAGAATCTCAAGCAGACTCCCTGCTGAGCACAGAGCCCAACATGGGGCTCAGTCTCAGGACTTTGAGATCATGATCTGAGCCAAAATCAAGAGTTGGATGCTAAACCAACTGAGCCACCCACGCACCACAATTTTTTTTCCTTTTAAAGGTGTTCAGCAGTTTTTTGATCCTGAAAATAATATAGAAAGCAAAGTTCTTAGTCTTCTATATACCCTTCACATATTCCAAAAAAGTAGTAGTTTGTGTTTTTCTTCATGAGATTGTAGAGCTCCATTTAGGAATTTTTGGTCTGATGACATTAAATGCTTATCCATTTGATTCAGTAACTATTTGTGGTGAGATGCTCCCAGACAATTTAATAAGTTTGAATTTTGACTTGATTTCAAGTTTGAAAATGTATCATATACCATGCTCTTACTGTACGCTCAGTACCTATATAGGGAGATCTGCAGAGTACAGTACAAGATGTAGGCTCTTTCCAAATTCTAAACAAAAAGGTTTTAATTTATAATCATTTGCTATATCCTTGGTATTTTTTTTTAAAGATTTTATTTATTTATTCATGAGAGACACAGAGAGAGAGAGAGAGAGAGAGAGAGAGAGGCAGGCAGAGGGAGAAGCAGGCTCCATGCAGGGAGCCTGACGTGGGACTCAATCCCAGGTCTCCAGGATCAGGCCCTGGGACTGAAGGCGGCACTAAACCACTGAGCCACCAGGGCTGCCCTATCCTTGGTACTTTTTTTTTTTTTTTTTAATTTATGATAGGCACACAGTGAGAGAGAGAGAGAGGCAGAGACATAGGCAGAGGGAGAAGCAGGCTCCATGCACCGGGAGCCCGACGTGGGATTTGATCCCGGGTCTCCAGGATCGCGCCCTGGGCCAAAGGCAGGCGCCAAACCGCTGCGCCACCCAGGGATCCCGTATCCTTGGTACTTTTAACTCTCTTTTGCAGCTTGCTATTTGTACAACTAAACTTATCTGTTCAGTAAAAGCTATTGCATTTCTAGTTTTTTATTTTGCTCATAATTCCCATAATAAGTAACTACTGCAGAGTTTGAAATGTTGCTGAAAGTATCCATGGATATCCTGTACCCTCAGTAGTCATACTCTCCCATATGCTCTTACTCTTCTTTATCCTACCATGAACTAGTTCGTTGGATACCCTGCTGACATGGAGCTTTCTGGATTAATGAGCCTCACTGTACTGGTGAAGGAGACTACTTTTCTAGGGCTAGCTATTAGTGATATTGTTGGCAATATTTTGAATGATGCAAAGACAGATTTTAACTGTGCCTTGGCTAAAAAGTAAGTTCTTTCTAGAGTACAACAAAGTGGTCTTAACATTTTAGTAGAATATAATAATAGCACTTACTGCTGTTGTTTCATGTTTAATGAGCATTATGGTTATACTGTATCTAATTTATGTTTTTATTCCTACATGGTGATTTTCATAACAAATGATACTTATGCCCAGGTAAAAAATTAGCTAAATGGTGCTTATTTTACCTTTATATTTGAAAAGATTTTTAACTTTACCACTAGAGATTCTCTTCCTTTTTCCTTTAGCTACTAATTGAGAAAACTTTTTGATACTTCACATATTTATTACTAAGTAGAGTTGACATACAAATTGGGTGAAACTTACCTTTTTAAAAAATATTTTATTTATTTGAGGGAGAAGAGAGCACCTGTACACAAGTAGGGGGTGGGACAGACAGAGAAGGAGATTTCCCACTGAGCAAGGGTGCTGAATGCAAGGCTGATCCCAGGATCTCAGGATCATAACCTGAGCTGAAGGTAGACACTCAACTGACTGAGCCACCCAGGTGCCCTTGAAACTTCTTTTGGATTAGTTTTTTGTGTTCTTTTAGTCATGGAAATCAATTAAAATTTTTTCTTGCTCAATTCTACTTCTACTATCTAGTTCTAATGCTGAATTTTGAACTCTCCTAAATTATGCTTGATTTAGATAAAATAGTTTTAAACTAATAACCTAAAAAAATAAAACTCGTTTAAAATAATACACATTCATAACCAAAACAATTCAATTGTATGTAAGGGTATATAATGAAACGAATATTTATAACATTCTTATTATCTAAGCCAGGCAGAGGTTGGCAGCTTTCTTTTACTTAGATGTCACTCAACCTACTGCGTATACAAAATGTCTTTTGTTTGCTTGCCACCCAACTCAGCAGTAGTGGGGGGGTAACTGGTGATGATTGCCAACAATACCTCACATCTCATGTCACCCTTTATGTAATCATAAAGTTAGATGACATATGATGGCAATACCTGAAAAGAACGTGGTTCTAAAAGTGAATTAAAGTTTTGTTTTGTTTTTATCAGTTGTAGGTGTTTTTTTTTTTTTTTTTTTTACTGTAGTGGGTACAAGTTTTTCTGGTAGCTGATGGAATCAATTATAGTGTATTAAGAACTTTGCTGAAGCATTCCAGGGGAAAGGTATTTTGAAATGAGAATGGATAAAAATGATTTTGTTTTTGTTAATGTGTTTTGGAGCTACCTTTTAGTAAGGCCACATTTACTTCAAGTTTTGCATGCCAACTAAAATGACTTTGTTTTCCTTATATATATTATATATGTATATATACGCATAGTGTTTTCTTTGGTGTAAATCAGATGATAAAACTTTACTATGAAATATTTTAAGTTGATATAAACTAAAAAAGTCTTATTTTTAAAGCAAAAAGGTAAACCAAAATGTTAGTCTTTAACACATGTAGTGTATAAAAATTTGTTGGAGTGCTAGATGAAGGGATGTAGTAGCAACCATGGAGTCTCAACATGTGAATTAATCCAGTTTCTTAACACATAATTTAATTTTTGTTTCTGAGTGATGTCAGGACTATCTGAATTTTTCTTTTAGGATTGTTCTATAATTATGATGCAGTAAAATGTTGAAATCACAATGGTTGCTTAAAATGAACATGCAGCAAAAAGGATTGAAGAGTGCTTTTGTAAAGAGCTCTGTTGTTAGCACAATTTTGCCTGTGGTTCCTGTCTTTTAGGGGAAGCTGTAATGCCTAAAAGTTGCCAGGACTTCATTAAGCTAATGTTGGATCATAGCCAGACATTCAATTGGTCAAGACCCTAGCCTTTTCTGAGACCCAAGAGGTGCAGGAAAAGGAGTAAGGTCAGAGTGAGAGGTGGAATAGACTTTTTTACATAGTAATCTATGTATTTATTGTGTCAGAAAGGTTTAGCAGACTTTTGGAATTAATTTGCCTTTAAGCCTTCTAAACCTTTTTCTACAGTAGCATTCCAGTACTGGCCCTTCCTTCCATTTTTTCAATTAACCAGAAACAATACTGATAACAAGACTTGAAATTTTTCTTGTATAGCTTTGAACAAAGCAATACTTATTTTTAAAATTTAAATTAGAAATGTCATTAGAATGACATCTCCGTAAAGTTAATGTTCAACTCATTTTAAGAAAGCAAGATTAGGGATCCCTGGGTGGCGCAGTGGTTTAGCGCCTGCCTTTGGCCCAGGGCGCGATCCTGGAGACCCGGGATCGAATCCCACATCAGGCTCCTGGTGCATGGAGCCTGCTTCTCCCTCTGCCTATGTCTCTGCCTCTCTCTTTTTCTCTATCATAAATAAATAACAATTAAAAAAAAAATTTAAAAGAAAGCAAGATTATATGTATTATATATTATATATATCATCTTATTTGTTAAGATTCTTTAGATTTTATTTATTTATTTATTTATTTATTTATTTATTTATTTATTTAAATATTTTATTTGTTTATTTGAAAGAGAGAGAGTAAATGAGCGGGCAAAGGGGCAGAGGGAGAGGGAGAAGCAGACTCCCTGCTGAGTGCAGAGCCTGGTCATGGGGCTTGATCCTAGGACTCAGACACTTAACTGACTGAGCCACCTAAGTTCCCACTGATTCTTTAGATTTTATTGTTTTGTTTTTAAAGAGTATTTTCTAAGATTTTATGATTTTAGGTAATCTCCAGTGTGGGGCTTGAACTCACAACGTTGAGGTCTAGCGTCACATGCTTCAACAACTGAGCCAGCCAAGCGTCCTTAAAAAGACTTTTGAGTCTGCTGTTTATTTCACTTATTCTATATATAGGTGGACATACACTCACTTAAGAGTGAGATAGTAAGGGCCTTTACTTTGTGTTTTTTACATTTCTGTAGTACTTGAGTTTTATTATGCCAACTTTATATGTCTTAAAATTATTGTGATTAGAAATACAGTTTAAAACTTAATCAAATGACTTATTTAAAACCAGTTTGGAGCTAGAATTTTGTCTTTCATTAGATATGTGGATTTATAAGTGACTATCCAGTAGAGGTGATTTTTTTTTAATAAAGATTTTATTTATTCATGAGAAAGAGAGAGACAGAGAGAGAGGGGGGCAGAGGGAGAAGCAGGCTCCATGCAGGGAGCCCAACATGGGACTCGACCCCAGGTCCCCAGGACCATGCCCTGGGCCAAAGGCAGGCACTAAACTGCTGAGCCATTCCAGGGATCCCCCAGAGGTGATCTTTATTTAACAGATGAATAATTAATAAACACCAGATATTGGTGATACAGTGGCAAACTGGATAAATATATTCTTTTTCATATCAAAGGATCAAGAATTTTAATTTTCTTTTTTTCTTAAAGATTTTATTTATTTATTTATTCATTCATTCATTCATTTATTTATTTAAGAGCAAGTGAGAGAGAGCATGAGGTGGGGAGAGGGGCAGAAGGAGAGAGAGAACCAGACTCCTTGCTGAGCAGAGTGCCTAATGCGTGACTTGATCCCAGGACTTGGGGATCGTGACCTGAGCTAAAGGCAGACACCCAACCCACTGACCCATCCAGGCACCCTAAGAATTTTAATTGCCTTTTTTTTAAAAAAGATTTTATTTATTTGTTCATGAGAGACAGAGAGAGAGAGGCAGAGACCCAAGTTTGAGAATCAAACTAAAGCTTTTTGTGCTGAGGTTGGATAAAGCAGATTGCCTTATGAAAGGTTTTGAACTACTTATATGTAAAATTCTGCATTGAGACTAACAGCTTGAAAAGAACTTTGAATAGTTATGGATTGTTCTAGTGCCCAAGTGATTATAATTTGACATGAGACTGAATGGCTCAGGAGAGTATTTTACTCAGTCTTGGTTGGTTTCCATCTTCTTTTGGCATACGCAGCTTAAAATAAAACAGCTCCAGAATGTCTGAAAACTCTTAAAAATTCATAATATTAATTTTTTGCCTAGACTGGGTGGGGAGTTCTATTTTTTTATAGTTTGCCAAGTTGCATAGATAAAGTCCTTGATTATGGAAATGAACAAAACTGCCTTTGCTCTCAGGAAGTTTACAGTTTTGCAGGAAAGCCTGACATGTAACCAATTATAATGTCGATGGATGAATGATGAGAACTGGGATATAGGTCTTGAAGATAATGATCTTACCAGTTAAAGATAGTAGGCCTAGAACTTTATAAGCCCTTAATCCAATGATCTTTTGCTTATGCCAGTGGTGCTTACTTTTTATTAAAAGTCATGTATTCCTGTAAAAATCTGATAACATCTACATAACCTCTCTCAACATGACTCATTTGTACTCAACATACACAGTCATATAAGTAGACATTCACTCATAGCGGTAAACAATGTAAGAGTTTATAATTGGTCTTTTGGAGTATATTTGAGAGAGAGGGTGAGAGCACAAGCAGGGGGAAGGGCAGAGGGAGAAGCAGACTCCCCACTGAGCAGAAAGCCCAATGTGAGATTCGATCCCAGGATCCTGAGATTATAGCCTGAGCTGAAGGCGGACATTTAACCAGCTGAGCTACCCAGGTGCCCCATTTCACAGATTTTTGTTTAAAACTCTGTTATGGGAACACCTAGGTGGCTCAGCAGTTGAGTCTGCCTTTGGCTCAGGTTGTGATCCTGGAGTTCTAGGATCAAGTCCCACATCACGCTCCCTGAATGGAGCCTGCTTCTCTCTCTCTGCCTATGTCTCTCATGAATAAATAAATAAATAAAATCTTTAAAACAAAAAACAGGGCAGCCCTGGTGGCTCAGTGGTTTAGCGCCGCCTTCAGCCCAGAGTGTGATCCTGGAGGCTCCAGATTGAGTCCCACGTTGGGTTCCCTGCATGGAGCCTGCTTCTCCCTCTGCCTGTGTCTCTGCCTCTCTCTCTCTGCATCTCTCATGAATAAATAAATAAAATATTTAAAAAAAATAAATAAAACAAGAAACAAAAACTCTGTTATGGGTTAAATTCTGACACACACAGATTTATGTGTTGAAGTCCTAACTCTTTTACCTCATAATGTGACCTTATTTGGAAATAGGGTCATACAAGAATGAATAGTAAGATGAAATCATACTAGAGTAAGGTGAGCCCCTAATCCAGGAGGACTGGTGTCCTTATAAAAAGGGGAAATTTGTGGGACGCCTGGGTGGCTCAGCAGTTAAGCGTCTGACTTCAGCTCAGGGTGTGATCCTGGAGTTCTGGGATTGAGCCCCACATTAGGCACCCTGCATGGAGCCTGTTTCTCCCTCTGCCTGTGTCTCTGCCTCTCATGAATAAATAAATAAAATCTTAAAAAATGGGGGTGGAAATTTGAACATAGATATGCACACAGGGAGAGCACCATGTGAAGGTGGAGATCTATCTATAAGAAAAGGAATGCTAAAGATTGCCAGGAAATCATCAGAAGCTAAGATTTTCCCCTTCATAGTCTTTGGAAGGAACCAACCCTCTGATACCTTGATCTCAGATTTTTAGCCTCCAGAACTGAGCGACAATAAATTTCTGTTGCTCAAGTCACACAGTTTGTGGGACTTTTGTTTCAGCATTCCTAGCAAATTAATGCAGACTTCCTGGCCTGTGTTGTAGTTTTCACCCTGCCTTTTGAACACTGGCCTCGGGTAGTTTTCACATGGTATCTTATATTGTATTTCCTTGATACTTTTTCAGTATCAGAAAATTCAGAACACTTTGCCTATGAAAAATTCAAAGTGGAATATTAAAATAGTGATTTAACTTAACAAACCTGTTAATTCACTGTCATGTATTGAGCAGGTAAGAACATTGGATCCAAAAGGTCTGGATTTGAGAGCCTGAGTGGCACAGCAGTTGAGCATCTGCCTTTGCTTCAGGGCATGATCCCAGGGTCCAGGATCAAGGCCCCCATTGGGCTCCTGCAGAGAGCCTGCTTCTCCCTCTGCCTATGTCTCTGCCTCTCTCTCTGTCTCTCTGTTTCTATGAACAAAACAAAAGGTCTGGATTTGCATTCTTACCATGTGAACTTGGTAAGTCATGTAAGTTTTCTAGACTCAATTTTATTCTTTAAAATAAGTAGTTGAGGCCAGGGACCTTCTCTGTTGTAATGTGGCATTTATTTTTTTTTACCCTCTAATCTGTACTTGAGCTCAAAATTCACCAAGATTTCCCCTATAAAATGGCAAGCACCCTGAGTTTCCACCTCTTAATATTTTGATACTACCTGGTACCCTGGATCTCCAGTTTTTCCTTGCTCCTGGTAAATAATAAAATCTTAGAACCAAAATTTGTTTAGCCTACTTTTCTGTGTCAGGCAACGTGTTTCTTAGAGGCTCCCCAGCTTCGCCCCAGGTAGTCTATCTGTATGCTGGATTTGTGGTGGGGAGGGGAACTTTGTTGGGAATAAACTTCACTCTGTGGAAAATTAAATAAAATAAGTAGTTGAACTTGACGGTCCTTTCTAACTCTAAAAGATACTGACTCCTATCTGACTTGATAAATTATTTTTTTTGATAAATTATTTGAATAGTATTTTAACTTGGGAATTGACCTGGTAGGCTTTAATGTTTCTGTTTTTACATGGGTAGGCAAAGATTTCATAGAACTGCTTATGGGAATATGTTTCATAGAACTTGACTTTTGGTCAAAATTTTTACTGTAATAGTACTAATTAAGTAGAAAATGGCTGTTATGATTTGAGCTATCTCAAAGGCTGTCGCCTTCCCTGCCTATCTTTTATCATGTCAGACTATGTCTGGGTATTACTGAACTCCATTTAGAACATTAATTCCCAGATTTTTCTTATTATGCCATAAATTGGACACTAATGAAGTTTTGTTTTCCTGAAGCCTGAAGAGAAAACCAGATACAATAGTTAGTACTGTTTAGCTGTTCTGTCATTTCCTCTGCTATCATATTTTTATTCATTCATTAGAAGTCCAGACATGGAAAGGTTGGGTGTTGGCAGGGTACTACATAATTGTGGGTCCTAGGGCATAATGAAAATGTGGGCCCTTTTGTTCAAAAAGCAGGAAAAAAGTACTGTGCTGTTAAATATACTAGAATATAGGCAACTATTCCTGCTTACAGCTCCTGTCCCCGTGCATGTTAATACAACAGCCTTTTTGCACCAAAAGAAAAAAAAAAACATGTTAAAATATACAGCTTTTCCCTTTCTTTTGCAGTCTTTTTTTTTGACTTGTCATAGGGTTTTTTAATTTATCATTTAATACCATTCTAACTGAAGAATAATTAAAAATTTAAGCCATTAGCTTGGCTTTTACTATTCATTTTTATTATGTGCATTGCCTGTTTAAAATGCAAATATAGGTATGCCTGCCTGGCTTGGTCAGAAGAGCATGCAACTCTTGATTTTAGGATTGTGGATTCGAGTCCTACGTGGGTGTAGAGAATACTTAGATATATAAAAACTTAATTAAAATGCAAATATAAGAATATTTAACTCATTTGTGTGATCACCGAAGTTGCAGTCATATTTTGTAGCTCTATTTGTATGGTAGTTTGTCTTAGAATAGTAGAGACACTGTACAAAACTAACTCAGATGTTTTTATTTTACTTCTTTTTTTTTAAATTTTTATTTATTTATGATAGTCACGCACGGGGGGGGGAGAGAGAGAGAGAGAGAGAGAGAGAGAGAGAGAGAGAGAGAGGCAAAGACATAGGCAGAGGGAGAAGCAGGCTCCATGCACTGGGAGCCCGACGTGGGATTCGATCCCGGATCTCCAGGATCGCGCCCTGGGCCAAAGGCAGGCGCCAAACCGCTGCGCCACCCAGGGATCCCCTTATTTTACTTCTTGATACATATTCTTCCAACGTTCTACCTTTGGCTTACTGATGAAAGAGGAAGGACTGAGAGGAAAAGGAATTTTGGGTTGCCCTATCTTTACCTTTCCTTTTGTGTCATCAAATTCAGTATAAGTGGTTGTCTAAGATGGGCAAGTAGTAAGAGTAAGAAAGGATATGATAGGGTTTTTTTGGTTGTTCATATTTCATATTGCCTTTTGGATTCCAAGTAAATTGTGACCTTTTGGGGCTATAAGCACCCTTCTCCCCAGATGAGAATTAACATAATTTTTTTGTACTTTGCGGTTGGGGAAGACACTATAGTTTTTCTGAGGATCCTTGCTAGTCCTTTTGTAGATCATTGTTGGAAGGATCTCAGTTTGTAACCAATGACAAGGAAATTGATTGTATGCTATTAACCATTTGTACAGAATTGAGTTATTTAATAGGAATTTAAGAACCAGGCCAGAACAGGAGTCTAACTGTCCTGTTTTCTGGGACATGACAGTTATTTCATGAGTGTGGAATACTTCTAGCAAATTAACAAATTGTTTTCTGGCTATACCTAAATCTTCCATTATGGTTAGACCTGGTTTTAAGGGGAAACCATACTAAGTTGAATATCAGTGAATAAATAAACTTTGTGCCAGAGATTGGCAAACTTTTTGGGTGGTGGTATCATTCCAACTTGGAGTTAGGCACATCTGAGAAGTTGTGACTTGGTTAATTTACCTGTTTCACTCTATCACTACTGTGTTCTGGCTGCTATGAAGAGATGGCAAGAATAGTCTAATAAACTTGAAGCTGTGGTGATTCTGTAATCAATATTAATAGTGGCTGAGGTCTGGGTTAGAATACCTGAGTAGTCTGTTCAGGCACCATTCTCCATGCCTCTATGTGTTCTGTCCACTTGAGGTACCTTGTTGATTATTATAAATGTGTAATCTAGTTCAAGTACTTCTCCTTAATAATGTACGCATATTGTATTCTACATAAATATACCCTAGAATTGTACAACTAGTTTTTTTTTTTTAAAGTAGGCTGTATTCCCAATGTGGGGCTGAAACTCACAACGACAAGATTGAGTTGCATGCTCTACTAACTGAGCCAGCCAGGCGCCCATAGTGGTGTTTATTTATTTATTTTTTTAAAGAGGTTCTTTTAACTTGGAATTTAATAAAGAAAACAGAAGGTTGATGAGAAAAATTAAATCTACTTATTGTGTAAAAATAATGTACAACTCTTGAATATAATTATATATGGGATGGTGAGTTAAATCCTAAGATTCAATGAGTTGGGCTTGATGTCCAAAAGTTTATGGATTATTTTATATAAAACATCTTCTAGGGATCCCTGGGTGGCGCAGCGGTTTGGCGCCTGCCTTTGGCCCAGGGCGCGATCCTGGAGATCCGGGATCGAATCCCACGTCGGGCTCCCGGTGCATGGAGCCTGCTTCTCCCTCTGCCTGTGTCTTTGCCTCTCTCTCTCTCTCTGTGACTATCATAAATAAATAAAAAAAAAATTAAAAAAAAACATCTTCTAGAAGTGCTTTTTAAAAACTTTGCAGTTTGGGGGCGCTTGGGTGTTTCAGTCAGTTAAGCATCTGCCTTGGCTCAGTTCATGGTATGGTGTTCTGGGATACCCTGTCCAGCTCCTTGCCCAGTGGGGAGTCTTCTTCTCCCTTGGCCCTTCCCCCCTCCCTCCCCCTGCTTGTGTGCATCCGTGAACTCACTCGTGCTTTCAAATAAACAAAATCTTTAAAAAACCCTGCAGGGTTTTGTTTTTGTTTTTGTTTTGTTTATTTGAGAGAAAGAGAGAGTAAAAGTGAGCAAGAGGAGTAGCAGAGGCAGAAAGAGAGAGGGAGGGGGGAAAGATTGCCAAGTGACTCTCTGAGCTAAGCATGGAGCTCAGCACAGGGCTCGACTCCACAACCCGGAGATGGTCACTTGAGCCAAAACCAAGAGTTAGATATTTGACTGAGCCACCTTTGAAGTTTTACTGGCAGAATAATTTCATATGCTCATTTCCTCATAGAAACCTATATCTGTGGTTGCTACTCAGTTCTAATGATCAAATATCCACCCATATGCACCAGTAGGTTAAATTGGTTCTTGTGAAAAATTGGTCTTAACAAATTTTTGCTGTAAGCTTTTCATTCTCATCGGATGTTTATTGTACTGGCACAATAGTATATAAAATCTAGGGAGGAAACAAATGAATGTGAACCATAGCAGAGTTAATGAGTCTTCCTCAAAGCTCTCATTTACAGATTAATGTATATAAAGCACTTAGCACTGTGCCCAGCACAGAGGATGCTTCCAACAAGTATTTTTAAAATAAATATAAATTTAGATTCTTGTAAGCATTAGTATTAATTATAGTAAGGATTTTCAGTCACTAATCAGTCTTCTATCTTTGAGATTTGAAAGAAGCAGGAAATAGGGCGTAGGGCCTACAAGGAAACAGGAAGTCTACCCATATTTTTATTTCACATTCCACTTGAACTATCTTAGAAACACAGGGTAAAGCATTAAACAATGGTTGTGTAAGTTTTTTCCCTTTTTATCTGTCTCTTTATCTACTTTGTATTATATTTTCATTTTAGTATACTGGGGCTAGAGTGTCATATGTCCGGACATGTCTGGGATGCCTTGAATGGATTCATTAATATGGAACATTGTGAATGTTTCTTTGCTAAGGAGATAATGAATTTTCTTCCCATTCCCATACATAGGTCAAAGAAACTAAATAAAATACTGTTTTAAAGTGTTCATTAAAACAGGTATATGATTCCAAAAATAAATCATTCAGATCAAACAGAATGTGGAAAGAACTCAATAAGGTATATAAATAATAACAAATGAACCTAATATTATTATAAATGAATAATGTACTGAAGGGGTAGAGAAGAAAAGAATCAGCTTAAGTTATGGTTTTGAAAAACCATAAAAGATAAAAATATACAATATTGTACTCTAATTAGTACATTTCTTTCTCATAGAGGCATGGCATGGATTAGTATTTCTGAATTGCTCCTAATAATTCTATTTTAAATGTATACTTGTATTGACCAAATAAGTAAAAATAATTGTAGGTAAGGAAGGTAGGCTCTTAACTCTCCACAGAGAGGTCCGGGAAAGAACCCAGGACCCAGGATTGCTACAGTAGCAATCTATTGCCCCAATTTTAGTTTCTAAATAACACTATCTAATAAAAGGAGCTCTGAAATGATTGATTCGGGGCTGGAACAGGGAAATCAAAACCTTGATTTAATGGTACTAAGAAGTGCTCAAAAAGATGACAGGTATGTTGGAAAGATACAGCCTGCTTGAAGCCATTTCCACTGTCCAAAGCTGGAGCAAAATAAATAATAAGAGTATCAAATCAGAATCCATAGAATAAAATAAATATCTATGAGTCCACACTAACATACAAGGGAGAAAGGACAGCTTTAAATTTATTTTTTTCAATTAATAAACCTTATATTTTAGAGCAGTTTGTTTTACAGCAACATTCAGGGATAACTCATTTTTACAGTTGAATTCCATAATAATCCATTCTCCAAAATAAATGGAGAATGAATGAGGAAGTAAAAAATCATCATTAGTCAAATACCACACTGGTTCTTGTTGCAGGCAAGAATCAATCATTGGATGTTAAAATTAATGGGTGAGAGTATGGTGAGAAACAGGATATTTGCATAGCCTCAAAGTATCTTCTCCGTAAGACACTTTTTAATTACAAAGTGAAACCTCAATTATGGTGGCAAAATCTAGAGACCCCACCCTCACAGATGTCTCATATTCTTCCTGGTAAGTATACTGAGGACACAGCATCACGTTTTTGGTATTCTTGCCAGAAAAGCCTAATCTCAGTTAATCATGTGAAAACAGTGACAAACTCCAATTGAGGAACATTCTATAAAATAACTTATTATTTCTTTTAAAAAGCCTCAAGGTCATGGAAAAAAATCATTTATTGGGAGAGACTAAGGAAACATGACAGTCTGTGGGATTTGAATTGAATCTAGGACCAGAAAAAGGACGTTGGTGGGAAAATTAATGAAGTTTGATTGAATAAGATCTGTAGATTAGTAAATTGTATTGTATCAGTGTTAATTTTCTGGTTTCCTTTTTTTTAAAAGAGATTTATTTATTCATTCATTCATTCATTCATAGACACACACAGAGAGAGAGGCAGAGACACAGGGAGAGGGAGAAGCAGGCTCCATGCAGGGAGCTCGATGTGGGACTTGATCTCGGGTCTCCAGGATCACACCCCAGGCTGCAGGCGGCGCCAAACCGCTGCGCCACCAGGGCTGCCCAATTTTCTGGTTTCCATAATTGTATTCTGTTTGTATAAAATGTTAATATCAGGGAAAAGTGGGTTAAGGTCAAACAAAAACTGTACTACTTTGGCAGATTTTCTGTAGGTTTAAAATATTTTCAAAAAAACAATGTTGAAAAGACAGGTATGTGTGTCCCTTAGAATTCTAAAAATATTCAAGGTGGTAGGAGTTCTTGAGGTAATAAAACAATGAAATCACCAAAACTTAAGACTAAATTTCAGTTAATTCTTTAGCCAGCTTCATTCACAAATTTTACTTTATTTTTGTAAATTGATAAATTTTACTTTAAAATTGTTATGAAAGGTATTCTTCCTTTGCCTAAATATTTTGTCCATGTAATCATTATCTTTATTTTTTTTGCACCATAAGAATAGGAATTAGGGGTGCTTGGGTGGCTCAGTCAGGCATTTGCCTTCAGTTCAGGTCATGATTTTGGGATCCTGGGATCAAGATCCACATCAGGGGCAGCTCAGGTGGCTCACTGGCTTAGCGCCACCTTCAGCCCAGGGTGTGATCCTGGAGACTCAGGATCGAGTCCCACATCGGGCTCCCTGCATGGAGCCTGCTTCTCCCTCTGCCTGTGTCTCTGCCTCTCTCTCTCTCTCTCTCTCTCTGTCTCTCATGAATAAATAAAATCTTAAAAAAAAAATCCACATCAGGCTCCCTGCTGAGTTTGCTTCTTCCTCTCTCTCTCTGCCCCCACCCCCACGTGCTCGTGCTCTATCTCACTATTTCAAATAAATAAGTAAAATCTGAAAAAAAAAAAAAGAATTAGGAATTAAAAATTTTGAAATAAAGCAAGGAACTCCCCAAGTGCTTGGCTGGCTGGGTTGGTAGAGCATAGGACTCTTGATCTCAGGGTCATAGGTTCAAGCCCCTGTTGGGTATAGAGATTACTTAAAAATAAAATTTGAAAACAAACACAAAAACAAATACATTAAAAAAAACATACACAAAAGCACAAGGAGATGAGGAAAATCTTAGACTTAAGAAAGGGGTTCTTGGGTGGGTCAGTCAGTGGAACATGTGACTCTTAATCTTGGGGTTGTGGATTTGAGCCTCACACTGGCTGTAGAGATTACTTAAAAATGATTTTTTTAAAAAGAAAGATAATTCCAGTTTTGGGTTGACTCTTTACATTTGAGTCAAAACTAAAAATGCTTTGTCCCAAATCATTGTGAATCCAAGGGTATTTTTAACCTAGAGAGAAGGGGCACTGTGTTTGAGTAGGGTAAGCAAATGATTGAGAAGGGAAATGTCTTGACTGCTTGAATCCCATACATGAAAGAGATTAGTGACTAGGATCTGGGTAGCATGGTTTCAGAATTGTGGG
This sequence comes from Nyctereutes procyonoides, assembly GCF_905146905.1. Lineage (NCBI taxonomy): Eukaryota > Metazoa > Chordata > Mammalia > Carnivora > Canidae > Nyctereutes > Nyctereutes procyonoides. The sequence goes on from NW_026575132.1 coordinate 11,406,201, forward strand.
GGAAAAGAGAGAGCCTTTAACTTGTAAAGATTACAGGATGATAAAATGGAGTCAGTTAAACTGTTGGAGGTTTTTTTTTTCTGGGAGAGTTTTAATATAAGATAGAGGAGAGAGCAAGCTGTAGGGAACTTCTGTGTGCTGTGTTGATCAACATGGAAAGGGTCAGCTTAGAGAAGCTGAATATACGTTTCTGTATTCTCTGAATATAATAGAAGCTAGTCAAATTTCTAGGGGATTTGTGTCAGAAATTTTTGAAATGGAAGTTTTGACTTTTGAACTTGAACAGACTTGGTTCTATGTGAATCCTCAAATCCTTTTTCATCCCTCAAGTTTAGTCTGAAACCATAAACAATTAAATCAGGAAAATAGTATAATAAAACTCTACCTGGGTGAACATGTCATACTTCTTACATGGCTTCTGTTGTACTTGAAGACAGGTGTTTGTGTGCTGTCCCTGTGTCATTTTAGGATGGCTAAAATAAAAGCTTCTTAAAAATGTGCTTTGGTATGGTATCTCTGCATAGGAGAGTATGTTTCCCAATACAGTTAAGATTTTAAAAGATTCTTTTTTGGTGTTAAGTCTCATAAATCTTGGTGTCCCAAATGTTATTGGTTAATAATAGTTTCTAAAACTATTTGGTGCAGGCATCATTATAAATACTGAATTCTTAATTAACTTCATTTTCTGGTTTTATTTATTTTTTTGCATAGGTTTATTTTTAGTTCCACTTGAAATCTTACTTAGATGGAGGTTCAGACTGTCATAAACATAGAATAATCTTTTTTTCCCTAAAGATTTTATTTATTCATGAGAGACACACAGAGAGAGGCAGAGACATAGGCAGAGGGAGAAGCAGGCTCCCAGGTATCAGGACATGAGCCAAAGGCAGCCACTGAGCCCCCCAGGTGCCCCAAACATAGAATGATCTTGTAGGGAAGAAAAAAATCTTTTCCTTCTACCATTTGAGGTTCTTGGCTGAGGCTCTCTGACAAAAGATAGATTAATAAGAGAAAAGCATACAAATTTATTTAATGTAAGTTTTACATGACTCAGGAGCCTACATAAGGAAATGAAGACCCAGAGAAGTAGATGAGCCTGAGTATTTTTTAAAAAAGATTTTATTTATTAGAGAAGAGAGAGAGAGGGAGTGAGCAAGCAAGCAAGCAAGCAGGATCTGGGGGCAGAAGGAGAAACAGATTCCCTGCTATCAGGGAGCCCGACATGGGGCTCGATCCCACGGCCCTGGGATCATGACCTGAGCCAAGGCAGACACTGAGCTACCTAGGCTCTCCAAGCCTGAGCATTATTATACTAGGTTTGTTAAAGAGTGGAAAGTTATGGAAAATGTGATAAAATTATGTGAGCTAAGGTAATAATAAATTGGGAGAAATAAGGACTGTTTGTTTGGATCATGTTTATGGTCAGTAACTTAGAACCACTCTTCACCTTGGAGTATGGGTCCAAAGATAGGTCATTAGAGTACAGCTATATTCCATAATTTATATATTACTAATATAGTATTATATGTACTAAAATTGCCCTATGTTGGCAACTATCTTTCTAATACCTTTGGCTCCAGCTTTAAAGAGTTGAATTTTGTTGGAACTTACCTAGGTATGCAAATGATAGTTTCTGAATAGTCCCCATAGGGGGCCAACATATTCTGTTTGTTAAAATGTTATTTAAATATATGTGGAAATGGATGAGAGCATATTTCAGGTTCCTCTGTTAACTACTAACCTCATTTTGAAATGGCTAATTTGTAACAGTGGTGTTGTCCTACAGCTTTGTGCCAAATGGAATGAGTTTTCTTTCCTTGAGCCCAGAATGTGTCTTGAGTTTTTACTATTTTATTTGAAGTCATATAAAGAAAATATGTATTATATCCTGAAGAACTTTGCCAAGATCAAAGATTATCACTTTGAATTTTAGTAATATTTTATAGTATTCAGACTGTTTTCACATGTATTTTCTCATTTGCTAGAGGTTATATCAATATTTTTCCTATGTTGGGAATAGTAGCCCAATCTGTCATCACTTTTAAGTTATGCTCTGTTATACTTTTAAGATAGAACTTAGATTTGGTACCTATAATTCTCAATAAAAATATAGGCAAAAATTGATAGTTTTGTAATCTGGTGATAATAAATTTTGAAGGAAAACTAGAGCTTATATAATCATTAACCATACTATTCAAATTTTTGGGGGGCAGACTTATTTTCCTATATTTATTTCTTATGGTGGATTCAATGTCTTCACTAATTACTATTTAATTGGTAGTTCTGAAGTTACGTAATTGAAGCAGGAAGAGGAAAAATTTTTGCATGTATACTGTATGCTGTGTTTGCACATGTGTGTATATGTACATACACACAGTTGATCATTATTCAAGAGATTCCATATTTGCAAATTTACCTACTCACTAAAATTTGCTTATAACCCCAAAATTGATACTCATGGCACTTTTGTGGTCATTTGTGGACATATGCAGTGCTGCGAGGAATTTGAGTCGTCTGATACCCATGTTCCCAGTTGAGGTTGAACAAGGTGATACTCTGCCTTCATGTTTCAGTGCTCATACTATGAACAAGTGACCTTTTCATGGTCGGCTTAGTGCCATATTTTTCTCACTTTTGTGCTTTTTTTGGTGATTTCCCCACTGTTTAAAATGGTCCATAGATGTAGTACTGAAATTTCTAAATGTAAGAAAGCTTTTCTCCTTATGGAGAAAATACCTATGTTAGATAAGTTTCATTAAGGCCTGAGTTATGATGCTGTTGGTTATGAGTTAAATGTTAATAAGCCAACAATATATATTAAATAAGGTGTTTTTAAACAGAGAAACACATAAAACAATGTTGTGTATTGATTGGTTGATGAAAAGATGACCAAGGAAAATAGGAACTGTGTTTCTCCTAGATGGTTCAGTATTGGCTAATTCTTTCTTTTAAAAAAGATATTATTTATTTATTCATGAGAGACACAGAGAGAGAGAGAGAGAGAGAAAAGAGGGGCAGAGACTTAGGCAGAGGGAGAAGCAGGCTCAATACAGGGAGCCTGATGTGGGACTCGATCCCAGGACTCTAGGATCATGCCGAAGGCAGGCGCTAAACTGCTGAGCCACCCAGGCGTCCCTAATTCATTGTTTGTATGACTTTATAGAAAACATAAGAATCAGCTGAAAAAAAAAACCCAACTGTGTATTATATCTATTTACATATTGTATATTAAACATATTATTAATGATACATAGATTATGTATGCGTTATATACTTCCCTTATCTAATACTACAAAAACATTCATACTCTTATAGATGACAAAAAGGAAGGCAGAAACATTTGAGTGATTTGTCCAGTATAATAACCAAAATTTATGGTATGGTTCCAGAATCTGTACCCTTTTAGAGTATAATGTTTGTTTTGCCTAGAAAATATAAAAGCACATGTAAACATATTGTGGCATTCACTTAGATTACATGAAGAGTAAGTTTCCCCTTCACATCTGTTTGAAAATTAAGTTGCTTTATTATAAAATTGAGCATGTGCTTTTTTGGGGGGGGGGGGGCTGACGTGCGCGGTCCCGCCTGCGGGCGCGTGCCCGCCGCCGCTGCCGAGAGGAGCATGTGCTTTTTTAACAATTAAATTTCTTGGGGTGCCTGGGTGGTTCAGTCAGTTAAACATCTGTTTTAGGGGCAGCCCTGGTGGCTCAGCAGTTTAGCGCTTCCTTCAGCCTGGGGTGTGATCCTGGAGACCCAGGTTCGAGTCCCATGTCGGGCTCCCTCCACGGAGCCTGCTTCTCCCTCTGCCTGTGTCTGTGCCCCTCTCTCTCTTTGTCTCTCATGAATAAATAAATAAAATCTTAAAAACAACAACAACAACAACATCTGTTTTAGGCTTAGGTCAAAATCTCAGGGTCCTGAGATGGAGCCCTGCATCAGGCTCCCAGCTCAGCAAGGAGTCTGTTTCTCCTACTCCCTCTGCTGCTCCCCCAGCTTGTGCTCTCTCTCTGTCTCCGTCAGATAAATAAAATCCTTAAAAATATTTCTTTTCTGTAGTGATTGATTTAAAGATAACTTTTTGTAGTTTTGTTGGTTCTTTGGATTTATGTTTAAGTACAGTCAAGTGGAAAATATGGAATAGCAGAGTTTTAGTTTCCTTGAGTAAGATCTTATATGCTTAGAGTATCTAATGTGTCTAGAAGAAAACAGTATCCTTTTGATTATTAAGCTTTTCACTACTTTTTTCTCCCCCAAAAAGCATGATGAAAAATTAGAAAAAACTTCACTTGAAAAATAAATGTACAGAGGCACCTGACTGGCTGAGTTGGTAGAGCTTATGACTCTTGGTCATTTGGTGGTGAGTTTGAGCCTCACGTATGGGGTACAGATTACTTAAAAATAAATTTTCTTTTTAATTGTTTTTTAAAGATTTTATTTATTTATTCATGAGACACAGAGAGAGAAAGAGGCAGAGACACAGGCAGGGAGCCCAACGCGGGACTCGATCCCGGGTCTCCAGGATCAGGCCCTGGTCCAAAGGCAGGCGCTAAACCGCTCAGCCACCTAGGGATCCCCCTTAAAAATAAAATCTTAAAAAAATACATATATCCAAAGAAATACTGAGCAATTACAAGATTAAGTTTGAAGGGAATATATTTATTAAGTGGAATAGTACCATTAATGAAATTAATTTACACACAGAAACTCAGTGAATTTTGTTGCTTTGCCTTACACATCTAAACTCCTTTCAAATATTGCTTCCAATTAAGGCCTCTCAGTTTAATTGGAGTATGAAACCTGCTGACATTCCTGAATATGCATTTGTCACCTTACACATCCTGCCTGGGGTATGAAAGCATGTGTAGAAGGGTGAAGAGGGTTTGTTTGTTTGTTTGTTTGTTTGTTTTACAGAAGGAGAAAGCATGAGCTAGGGGGAGAGGCAGAGGCAGAGGGAGAGGGAGAAGCAGATTCCTCTCTGAGCAGAAACCCCAACCCAGGGCTCAATTCAAGAACCCTGTGATCTTGACATGAGCTGAAGGCAGACGCTTAATAACTGAGACATCCAGGTGCCCCAGAGTGAGGAGTTTTTAAAGCAGTGTTTAGTAATCGTGTTTTATATACAGGGTCCAATTTAAGAGAGAAAAAATTACCAAGCTTCTTTTAAAAAAAAAAGAGAAGTTGCATTTTTCTTTTAAAACCAGGCAGTGGGGGCACCTGTGCAGCTGAGTGGTTGAGCATCTGCCTCAGGGTCTGGGATCAAGTTCTGTATCAGGCTCCCCATGGGGAGTCTGCTTCTACCTCTGCCGGTGTCTCTGTCTCTCTCTCTCTACCTCTCATGCATAAATAAATAAAATCTTTAAAACCAGGCAATAATATATTTGCAGACCTATAGTTATTTATCATTGAAGGCCCCCCACTCAGATCTTAATTTTGTATAACTAGTACTCTTTTTTTTTTAAGATTTTATTTATTTATTCATGATAGAGAGAGAGAGAGAGAAAGAAGCAGAGACACAGACAGAGGGAGAAGCAGGCTCCATGCAGGGAGCCCCATGTGGGGATCCTGAGACTCCAGGACCACGCCCTGGGCCAAAGGCAGGCACTAAACTGCTGAGCCATCCAGGGATCCCCCCCCCCCCTTTTAAAGATTTTATTTATTTTTTCATGAGAGAGAGAGAGAGGCAGAGACACAGGCAGAGGGAGAAGCAGGCTCCATTCCATGCAGAGAGCCTGATGTGGGACTCAATCCCGAGTCTCCAGGACCACAGCCTGGGCTGAAGGCAGTGCTAAACCGCCGAGCCACCCAGGCTCCCCTTTAACTAGTACTCTTAACCATTTTCTATAGTATGTAGTAGCAAAGCTGTCTCTCTATATATATTTATTTATTTATTTGACAGAGAGCACAAGCAGCGGGAGTGGCAGGGAGAGGGAGAAGCAGGCTCCCCACTGAGTGAGTTGGGACCCCCAATGTGGGGCTCCATCCCAGGACACTGGGATCATGACCTGAACCGAAGGCAGATGCTTAACCAACTGAGCCTCCCAGCACCTCATTAAATGTTTTTCTTAAATTCACTTCAAAAAGCAGAAAATAATTTCAAAAGAAACTTATGAATGACAGCTGCTATTTATCTTATTCTGTAGCTAATTTGAAGTCCTCATTACAGAGTTCTTCAGGTTGCCATTTCCAGCATCTGATCCTCAGTGAAGTTTGTATAGTGTGTTAAAAAATTTTTTAGGGGATCCCTGGGTGGCTCAGCGGTTTGGTGCCTGCCTTTAGCCCGGGGCGTGATCCTGGAGTCCCAAGATCAAGTCCTGCATCGGGCTCCAGGCATGGAGCCTGCTTCTCCCTCTGCCTGTGTCTTTGCTTCTCTCTCTCTCTCTATGTCTATCATGAACAATAAAATAAAATCTTTTAAAAAAATAAAAAACAAAATTTAGCTACGGGAATTTGAAGATTTGATTGGCTTCATTCAGTGAAGCCAATTAATTGGGGGCAGCCCATCTAGCCAACAGGAAAGAACTCTGATGAACTGAACAAAATAGGCAGAAGGGGGCAGAGACAAAGAGCAGATCACCTCATGTTTCTTTAAGGGATAGAGGAGTCTGTCAGGGAGATTACCTCACTACTGTTGATCAGGAAATTCCAGATTTACTGGTTTAACATTACATTCCTGGGAGAAGTTGAAACTGTAGTTAGGTTATATATTATATATGCATGCCCATATGTGTTTCTCTCTTTTTTTTAAGTTTATTTATTTTTTAGGAATCTTTACACCCAATGTGGGGCTCAAACTCATGACCCTGAGATTAAGATCTGAACTGAGATCAAGCGTCAGACGCTTATCTGACTGAGCCACCCAAAGGTGCCCCTGTCTCTCCCTTTTTAACAATTGTTATAGTTAAGATGATTATAATCATAAAGATAAGGAGGTAGATATTAGCAAGAAAGTAGCAACAAAGATAAGAGGAGAAGATGATGACTCAGGGACTGTTAATAAACGTGTTTCTAACTTTATGATTTGATATGTGATCTCTATTCCAAAAACAGCATTAACAGATGTAATATTAAGAGATAACATGCTTAAGCTGAAAAACAAGTTTAACATCTTTTTGGAATAGAAATGCAAAGTATTGTGCATAACCAAATCATAGGACCAGAAGTTGGCAATGATGAACACAAACTAGGTTCTTGTAAGGTTAACCAGTACAAAAATGACCATGTGAGAAGATCAGAACCAGGGTCCCAGCTTGAAGCCAGGGGTTCTTTCTTCTTGAAGGGAAGGAAAAACAAACAAAACCCCTAAACACCCAGCTTTTTTCTTCTTGGGCCTAGGTTTTGTTTCATAAATTGTGGGCCAAAGGAATATGAGAATGAAGACACTAATTCTTATGACCAGGAACTTAGAGTCACTGGATCTGTGACAGGATCTGTAGCATCCCCCAAATGTTTGTAGGATTGAAGTTGCAAAATGCCATATTATAGGAACTAGTTCTGTACTAAGGGAAACACCTGACAATATGCTAGAGAGGAGGTGGTGATTGGGGAATTGGGGAAGAGAGCAAACAAAAACTCTGAATTTGCAAACTTAAATTTCAATGGTCATTAGCAATGAACCAGAAGTTTAAAAAAAAAAAAAAGATACAAAAGTTACACCTATACTTCTATGTGGGAAAAAAATCTGTATGTGTAAAACTTAAAAATATAAATTTATAACCTTGGTTTAGGAGAGGATTTCTTTTCAAAGTTACAAGAAATTAAAGAATAAAGGGAAATTTAATTATATTAAAGTTTAAAATTCTGTGCAACAGGAGATACTGTAAGGTGAAAAAAAAGGAGTTACAGATTGAGAAAGATATTTGTAATATATAATGTTAAGGATTATTATCTAAAATATGAAAAACACGGGGATCCCTGGGTGGCTCAGCGGTTTGGTGCCTGCCTTTGGCCCAGGATGCGATCCTGGAGTCCTGGGATTGAGCCCCGTGTAGGCCTCCCTGCATGGAGCCTGCTTCTCCCTCTGCCTGTGTCTCTGCCTCTCTCTCTCTATCATGAATAAATAAATAAAATCTTTAAAAAAAATAAAATAAAATATGAAAAACACCTTTAAAAAAACCTAACAAGTTAAAGGGAAAGTGGGAAATTATTTGAATAGGCAGTTCACAAAATTGGCAACCTGGATGGTTAATAAACACCTGAACAGATGCATCATTAATCAAGGAAATGCCAGAAAGAAGATTTAAAAATTCTGGAGCGTCTGACATTAGCAATTAAATGCTGTGGTTGTAATTAACACATCACTTAGGTTCTGAATTATCAGGATGAGCAGAGCTTGCCTGCTGACCTGTAGGACAGGGAGCAAGATAAGAAATAAACCTTTGTTTTTTTGTTTTTTGTTTTTTTCAACTTTTGTTGTTAAAGCCGCTGAGATTTTGGGATTGTTAGTGCACATAATGTAGTTTATTTTGACTGATAATAGAGAGGAAGTAAATGGTTTTGGGACTAAGATGAAGAGGAATCTTTTATTTTTTTAAAAAAATATTTTATTTATTTGAGAGAGAGAGATAGAGAGCCTGCACAAGCAGGGGTGAGGAGCAGAGGGAAAGGGAGAACCAGGTTCCCTGCTCAGGAGGGAGCCTGACATGGGGCCTGATCCCAGGACCCCAGGATCATGACTTGAGCCAAAGCCAGATGCCCAACAGACTGAGGTACCCAGATGCCCAAAGGGGATTCTTTTAAATACATATCCTTGTGTACTTTTATATTATTATGTTTATGTATTACTTTAAAAAGTAAAATTATTCTGGTTACTGCATACAGACCAGATAATGAAAGCATGTAGAGAAAACAGTAAAGAGGCTATCAGTGTTGTTCAGGCAAGAGATGACGACAGCCAGAATTAGGATTGGTGCATTGGTTAGAGATTAATACAGGTTTTTTTCTTTTTTTTAAAAGATTTTATTTATTTATTCATGAGAGACACAGAGAGAGAGTGGTAGAGACACAGGCAGAGGGAGAAGCAGGCTCCCTGCGGGGAGTCTGATGCTGGACTCCAACCCAGAACTCTGGGATCAAGACCTGAGTTGAAGGCAGGCAGACGCTCAACCACTGAGCCATCCAGGAGTCCTGAGATTAATAAGTTTCATAAATGAAGTCTAGAGATAACTTTGTAGGAAAAATTCATATGGTAATTAATTGGATTTTATTATTTCTGCAATAGAATTTTTATGGTGAGCATGCAATAACTTTTGTAGGCCAAAATAAAGTTATTAACTAAAAGATAAAGATGCCTATAACAAGGTTTCATTGTCCTCTGAACTTTAAAACTTTTTCATTCCTATATTATCATTTCTCTGAGGTAGTTTGATTTCTTCACTTCACTTCCATCTTTATTTCCATTTTCATAGTACTTCTGTAAATAAGAATTTTATTATGCCTCCATTGCATTATTATGAGAACAGCTTTTATTGTGTCCACCTCCTGTCTATTCATCCTATAGTTCCTCTACATTTTGAGCAATCTAATCTTCCGTAGGTGCTATTGCAGTGTCATTTTTTACATGCTCTGAGAACTGTAGCAGCCTCATATCTCATATCTAGAGTTTATAGGACAGAGTATAACATTCTACTTTATTAATTTTACCTTTGCCTGTTACTCCTTCCCTAACATGCGTACACATTCGTGCATGCACACACACTTTATCTCACACACAGACACAGACACATTCATTTACTCTCTGTAGTTCATCAGAACTTAATAATTCATAGTTCCTATTTCTGTGGCTCTGTTCATATTGTTCTTGAATGTCATAATAACTCTCAACATCTTACTTGGCTTTTTTGGGTACAAAAAAAGATCCTCCATCTTTCCTCACCTCTAGCTAGAAGTTTTTGCACGTGCCTATAGCATCTTATTTACTTCTGTGCTGACACTTTCTTTCCAAAATATTTCTTCCTTGATTTTCCTGGCTAAGTTACTGATATCAGTATTTACCTTATTGCCTAGGCCACAAATACAGGGTGATCTTTGGTTCTTGATTATTCTTTTAACTTCATGGTTGTTTCCACTAGAACATCCAACTAGACACCAAGGTAATTCTATCATTTCTAAGGAAATTAACATTATTCAGAAACAACTATAGCATATGTAGCATACTGAAATATTTTAACTTTTTAACTCTTACAATAAGCCTTGAATGATTTTTCTTATTCCCATTATATAGGTGAGGGAACTAAAGTTCAAAAGGCTAAGTAACTTGTACAAGGTTAAATGTTAAATGTTTTTGTGTGACTTCAAGACCTGTGCTAGTTTCATTTGGCTCCACAAATATTTTTCCCTTTTTCTTATTTCTCTCTGTTCCTGCCTTTACAATTTTTCTATCTGGTTTATTGCATTAGCTTTCTAACTGGTACAATGCTTCTCTTCTCTCCTCCCTCCAATCTCTTTTTCATACTCTGCCAGAGTACTTTTCTAAAATACAAATCTTCATTTTATTCTCCTGCTTAAAATTCTTCAGTGATTCTCTGTAGTTCACAAGATGAGGTTCAAACTCCTTATCATGGCATATCCATTATCTGGTTTCTGCTTACATTTTCAGCATCATTTCCTACTACTCTCCCTTTCCCACTCTGCATTCCAGCAACACAGAACTGTTTATGGTTACTGAACTTAACATGTTCTCTCTAAGCTTTTTGCTTTTGGAATTTTCCCCTTGCTTGGAATTTCCTTCTCTCCTGGCCTGCCTTGTAAATCCTTTCTTATCTATCACAATGCAGCTCAAGCTACATTTCTGTGATGTGGACATTTAAAAATACTCCTTGGTATTCTCTAGAGGGATGAAGCAGTGTTAGGCTTATCTAAGTCCTTTTATTTTACTTTTAGTAGAGCATTTACCACATTGTCCTTTGTTTTTCTCACCTATTAAACAGTGGGATCCTTGAGGGTACAGTTGTTTTCTCTATTTTTGGGGGGAGGGGATAAACTCCACCCTCAACATGGGGCTCAAACTCATGACCTCAAGCTCAAGAATTGTATGTTCTATTGACTGAGCTAGCCAGGTGCCCCATGGTTAGACTTTTTTTCTTGAATTTAGGAGGAGTATCTTTTTAACTCTAGTCCCTAGTATAGTGTCTGGCTTAGTAGGTATTTGTGTTAATCTGTATAGGATACCATATCAAAGTACCATGGACCTGGTGGTTTAACAGAAATCTATTTTCCCTTAGTTCTGGAGAATAGAAGTCCAAGATAGTATACCAGGATGATTGAGTTCTGGTAAGGGCTCTCTTCCTGATTTGCATCTTCCTTCTTTTTGTGTGCCTCCATGGGTTTTCCTTGGTATGTGCATGTGGAGAGAGAAATCTCTCTTCCTCTTTTAAGGCCACCAGTGCTATTGGATTAGGACTCTATGACCTCATTTATTATTTTTTTCTATGATTTCATTTAAATTAATTACCTCTTGGGATGCCTAGGTGGCTCAGCAGTTGAGCGTCTGTGTTTGGCTTAGGGCGTGATCTCAGTGTCCTGAGATCGAGTCCCACATTGGGCTCCCTTCATGGAGCCTGCTTCTCCCTCTGCCTGTATCTCTGTCTCTCTCTGTGTCTTTTATGAATAAATAAATAAAATCTTAAGAAAAATTAATTGTTTCCTTAAAAAGCCATATCTGTGGGATGTCTGGGTGGCTCAGGGCATGATTCCAGTCTGGGGATCGAGTCCTCCATCGGACTCCCTGCGAGGACTCTGCTTCTCCCTCTGTCTATGTCTCTGCCCCCCTCTCTCTGTGTGTCTCTCATGAATAAATAAAGTCTTTTTTTTAAGATTTTATTTATTTATCCATGAAAGACACACACACACACACACACACACACACACACACACACACAGGCAGAAGCAGGCTCCATACAGGGAGCCCGATGTAAGACTCGATCCCGGGACTCCAGGATCATACCCTGGGCTGAAGGCAGGCGCTAAGCCGCTGAGCCACCCAGGAATCCCCTAATAAATAAAGTCTTAAAAAAAAAAAGTCATATCTCCAAATACAGTCACATTGGGGGGAATTATACTTAATTTTGGGGGATATAGTGAATTTGAGGGGGATACACTTCAGTCCATAGCAGTATTCAGTATTTGTTGAAAGAATTGTTAAATTCTTTTTATGATTCATTGTTTATATGATCCTCTTTGTCACTAAATTATACTTTTTTTAAAAAGTAGGTTCCATACACAATGTGGGGTTTTAACTTACAATCCTGAGATCAAGAATCATATGCTCTACTAACTGAGCCAACCAAGTGCCCTGAGATTATACATTTCTTGAGAGTAGGGACTGTTTCCTATTTTTCTATTTCTCAGACTTTGAATATACAGACTTTTAAGAGTTGTTAAATGAGTTAAGGTAATTGCATTATAGAATGAGATTGATGATATACTCTTTAAGTCAGATAAATGCCTAAGCAGGGCTTCTGACCTATTAATTGTGACTGACTTTTTGTCTACTGCAGATCTCATATTCTTTGTCTTCATATTTCAAGGCAACCACTATTACCAGTTTATTATATATTTTTTCTTATATATATTTATATATAAGTATTATATATATTTATAACTATAGGTTTTTGTCATTAAAGATAATAAATTATATAAAATAACTAGCACAATGTGATACAAAATAGATTTTAAGTCACAAATCTTAGTTTCCTTTCTCTTCCTTTCAGAAAGAGATGGCTTCTTAAGATCTCCTGTAGTCAGAAAATTTCCTTAGGATTTTCTGTCATTTTATAGTTTAAAATACTTTTAATTTTCAGACCACAAAGACTTACCCATATGCACATATAAGTAGAAAAGTAATATCTAACACCAGGTAATGAATTATTTCTTACCAGTTATTTGAGATTAGTCCGTATCATCGTGTTTCATTCCATTAGCACAGTGGTATTTAACAGGGGTGTTTTTTTTTTCACCCAGGACATTTGGCAATGTCTGGAGACATTTTTAGTTGTTAACAACAAGGGGATGTTACTAGGGTTTACTTGATAGAAGCCAGGGATGCTGCCAAACATCCTACAATGCACAGGACAGCCCCCACAATTATCTGGCCCCAAATGCCAGTAGGGCTGAGATTGGAAAATAGTAATTAGCATAAATAATAATGAATTGAGTATAAGTCATGGCCTCTTTCATTCTTTCTGTAATTATAGTCTATGTTGACTCTTTACTTTATGATTTTCTAATTTTAAATCTAAAGTGATCCTTGATTAGATGTTGTCTAATGTGCAACAGATGTATACATCTGTTCTTTTTCAGATTGTAATCTTAAAATATTTAATTTTATCATATAGTGTTGGCATTTTTTTTTTTTAGTGTTGGCATTTTCTTTGCAAGTTTTCACCTTAATTAAAAACATGCCAAAGGCAGTGGAAGGTATATTTTTCTTAAATTAAAATGAAAAAATGATTCTTAACTGTTCATTGTATGTTGCCACTTTGAAGTTTGACCTGACCCCATTCCATAGTCCACTGAGGCTGAAATTATAAAGCTGTCTGCCATCTGATAAAGTAGCAAGCCACTGCCTAGGATGTTCAAGAGTGTTGTTTGCCAGATGAGAAGCCAGCAAGGTCTATGTCTGAACCTCACCTTTACTGGACATCAAGGGTCTTTAGGGGTATTAGTAATGTAATTTTTCTTTGGGTATTAGCAATTAGATGGTAAAGGTGGTTCCTGATGGAAGTGAAGTCATGAGGAGTAGGTGACATGAATATCTCTGGACTGAGTGATAATTTCAAGATGTGAGTTTCAGAGGGAAAGTAATGTTTTAAGTCATGTGTAACTTTCACATTGTACTGCTTCTTAGTTACCATTTCCTTTTCTGCCTCCCACAACCTTACTTACTCTTTGTATACAAGAGGAGAAACAGGTTAGAAAATAGAGAGAGAGGGAAAATGATTAATTCACTTTGGGAAATTCTGAGTGTGAGATGGTTGTGAATTACCAAGTTAAAATGTATGGAAGGTCATTTGATATATATTAATTGGGAGCTAAAGAAAAAGGTTTCAGTTTGAGATTTGTAAGTCGTTAGTGAACAGCTGATATTTGAAGCTAATGAGTTGTTCACAGGATAGAGTGTAAATAGAAAACAGTTTAGAATAGAACCCTAGAGGTTACCATTATTTAGGAAGTCCATAGAGGTCAAGAGGCTTACAAAATAGACTTAAGAACTGACTATAAGGATAAGAAAATCACCATTAAAAATTAGGGTTAAAAAGCAAAGAGGGATGAGGCACCTGGGTGGCTCAGTGGTTGAAATGTATGCCTTCAGCTCAGGGCGTGATCCCAGGGTCCTGGGATTGAGTCCCCCATCAGGCTCCCCTGTGGGAGGACTCCCTCTACCTATGTCTCTACCTATGTCTACCTCTACCTATGTCTCTACTTCTCTCTGTGTTTCTCATGAATAAATAAATAAAATCTTTTAAAAAAACAGAAAATAGAATGATTGTTGTGCCCAAGATTGCATATCCGAGAAACCACCAAGGAGCTGACACCGATGCAAGCGCATGAGGGTTTATTTGCAAGCTTGAGCTTGGATCCAAGTATACCTGACACAGCAGAGCAGGGACTTGGACCCCGAGGTTAAGAGGCATAGCAGTTTAATAGGGGCCAGTGGCCAATGAGATTGTAACACACACACAGAAAGTTGCATAGTCATGTTGGTCCATACGCAGGTGGCCAATTGAATTACAATTTACCCTATAGTGACCATTTGAACTAGCCTATCACTCTGGTCAGAATTGGCGCACAGGTTTGGCGGACAAAAGGCGGGGTTTATATTCTTTGGTGGTTAGGAGTTCCACATTCCTATATGAGCTGGTTTCCCGTAAGGGTGTGCTCAGCAGCTTGACTAGGGTGGGGGAGTGCCTTAAGCAATAAGCAGGTCATGTGGGGGTTATACATGAGATGGCAGGTGTAGCACAAAATGGAGTTAGTCCTGTTCTGCTTGTCCAGAGGTAGGGGATTTTTGTTAAATTCCTTGGGTCCGACAATGATCTTTTCTTTATCATACTGATTACTGTCTTATAAAGGGCATTAATATATTAGGGTTAGGAATATTGGTCAGTGCATACAGTATACAATCTTATGTGGTAATCCTTGGAAAATGGGCGTATAAATCTACTACATATAAATGTAAACTTATTGATGACCATTTTAAAGGTTTTATTTATTTATTTATTTGGGGGAGAGAGAGAGCATGAGCAGTGGGGACGGGCAGAGGGAGAGGGAGAAACAGGCTCAATACCCAGATCACAGGATGTGATCTCAGCCAAAGGTTGCTACTTAACTGAGTGAGCCACCTAGGCACCCCATGGATGACCATTTTAGATAGTTATTGTTATGGGTTGAATTGTGTCCCCCAAAAGGATATGTTGAAGTCCTAACCCCCAGAGCATGTGAATGTGACATTCCTTAGAAATATGACCTTTGCTGATGTAGTCAAGTTAAGTTGAGGTCATACTGAATTAGGGTGTCCTTATACAAGGTGAAGACAGAGACATATAGGGGGACTGTGTATGATGGAAGCAGGATTGGAGTGATTCCATCTATAAGCCAAGCAACACTTAACAATTGTTAGCTAGAAGTTAGAAGAGCCAAGGCAGGATTCTCTTCTGTAGATTTCAGCGGGAGCATGGCTGCCAACACCTTGATTTTGGACTTATAGTCTCCAGAACTATGACACAATAAATTTCCATTGTTTTAAGTCACTCAGTTTGTGGTAGTTTGTTATGCTAGTCCTAGAAAACTAGTACAGTCATCTACATCCTTATCTTTAATGATGATGAAGAGAGTCTGTAGGATTGAAGGTAACTCTGAATTATTAAAAAATCTAGTCTTTTTGAACAAAGTTGTCTGAAGGTCTTACTGAAATCCAATGATGTTTCTGGGCTCACCTGATTTCCTGACAAAGGAGAGGCTGGCCATTTCAGTTATTGTGGCCCTATAAGTCAGATATATCTCCTATCAGCTGGTGTATCCAGTAGTGGTCTGGA
This sequence comes from Nyctereutes procyonoides, assembly GCF_905146905.1. Lineage (NCBI taxonomy): Eukaryota > Metazoa > Chordata > Mammalia > Carnivora > Canidae > Nyctereutes > Nyctereutes procyonoides. The sequence continues at coordinate 11,422,232 of NW_026575132.1, forward strand.
TCATGAACAGTATTTTTGTATTTTAGATTAACTCTCTGTAGCCTGATACTTCTTTTTTCTTCATTTCATAGTGAAATTTGTTGACAATATGTGCTCTACCTCATTAATGTTCTTTGGGGAAGTTGCAGTGCTTTTAACTAAGACATAGTTTTTTTCTTTGAAGAAATTATGTAGTTGCTGGACAGCAGACAGATTTGCTGGACGATGAAAAAATATTCAATAAGTTTCTTTGTTTACAGTGTCTTCCATGCCTCCAGATTTTCTCCTTTAAGATTAAACCTATGAGCATATTTCATAAAAATGCACAGATTCACCTGTACAAAATTTCAAAGCCTCTAGATTTAGAACCCTTAGAACAGATTAAGACTAAAACTCAGTTCATTAGAGGCAGTGTCTAATCATAGTGATTGTGGTAGAGCAGAGGAGAGTAAGCAACTTGTGGAAGGAAGCAAAGATGCACTTTTGGGTAACATTCTTCTTATAGGAACCATGGCCTAGATCCTAAGAGTTTTTATGTTAGAGCCCAGGCTGGATTAAGGTCTTGGCATTTTCAGTTGTCAATGTTATTTAGTATTTTTTTCTGGTTAGGATAGGTACTGAATTTTTAGCAAAGGTTTAAGTTATTTTCTGAAGAAAAATAATATAGTGATAGAGATAAGTTGCAAATAAGGAGAAAGAGTATAATTTTAAGGGAAATTATTTGTAAGTGATCTTGTATTTCCCATACTGCAAACTGGTTGTATTTATTCTCAGGAACATCGTCAGAAGTCATTACCCAGTTTATAGCTATGATCATAGACAGCAGATATATATATAAATTAATTGAATGAAGTATCAATTCTAGGAAATAAATATCCACCCATTTATCCTCTGTGTATGGACATACGTGCCAATATTGTATGTGTGTAGGGAATGGAGGATCACTGTCCACACCGTCACCTGCCACAACAAGTACTTTAATATAAAAACGAATGCAGGGATGGGAGTTAACTTTAATTTGATAAAAAACAAAAGAGACAAAAGAGGGGAAGTGCAGGATCAGTTGCAGTTAACTTAGCCAGTGTTTTGGGGAGCAATAAGAATCCATGTTTACTACTGTGTTTTTATTCAGAAAGTTGATTTATACTAAGCTATACCTCCATTGTGTTTCAGGAGAGTTTTGTCTTCTAAGCTTCTGAGTTGATCTTGGGGCTGTGACTAGTATTAAAAAAGAAAAGAAATGAATAGAGCATAGTAAGAAAAAGAATTGTATCATGAAATTTTTGTTTCACATATATGTGTAGGTGTGTACTAGGTGATGACTCAAAAAAGCATTTCTAATGCTATTGTAAGTTAACTATATAATGGCACATTATTGTAATAGTGATAATAAATTGACCTTTTTTTTTAAATTGACCATTTTCATGTAAAAAGTATTTTATTTTGATAAAGAGATCTCATTTGCTTTTTGACCTTGTGATTTGCAACAGTGCATGGCCTATCTTTTGAATTATAGTTTACCCTTCTACAATATGGTTTTGAACTGTGTGGGTCCACTTATATGCAGATTTTTTTGGGATAAATACAGTATAGTACTACTGTAAGTATACTTTCTCTTCCTTATTATGATTCCCTATGTCTAGCATATTTTATTATAAAAACACAATATATAATACGTATAACATACAAAATCTGTGTTAGTTGTTTATGTTGTTAGTAAGGCATCTGGTCAACAGGAGGCTGCTGCTTAAGTTTGGGGGAGTCAAAAGTTATATGTGGAATTTTGACTGCACTCTTAACCCCCATCTTGTTGAAGCGTCAACTGTAGTAAGCTCCTGAAAATATTTAAGTAGATCATCTATCAGAGATGTTACATGTAGGATGAGTTCTTGCCTTTTAATGGAAATTTTGACTTTCCTGGTTCTTTCCAGTAATATTTTGTATTTCTAACTTATTTATGGTCCCATTCCTAGAAAATGTATTCTTTTTGTACAGCCTTGATCTGTGAGTATGTTTTGCTTTTTATAGTTTTCTGTGTTTGCAGTTTTTCTAAGTTCAGCGTGGGGGCAAAAAGCAAGGGAAAATGTGAAACAAAACTCTTTGGACTTTAAGCATGAATTAGAATTTAAGAAAATTTTACTCTGGCCAGCCAACAATAAAAGATTTGTCTCACCTTTGCTCCCCCCAAGCCCCCTGCTCCAGAGTTTCTCCAGCTGTACAGAAAATAACCTCAGCCTGAATTGACTTTGTCAGACTTAGCAGTTTTGCACGATATAGGACTATATAATTCTTTACTGAGGTTTTGCAAAATACTTTGTTTTGCAGTAGGAATTGTGCGTCAGAGGTTGCTTTTTCTTATTTCCATGCTTTCCCTTGTTATCCAAATGGAAAATTCTTCTTTGTAGTAAATGAAAATCTCTTTTGGGGCTTCCCTCAAAAGCCTCTAAATTTACCACCTTTAGGAATTTTAAATGTTTTTTTTTTAATACCCTTTCCTCATCTATTTTCAGTTGTTGCAAATAAATTTTAACATGTGATGTATTGCTTATTAAAAGTATAATTATTTGTGTATAGTATTATTTTCTTTAACAGCTTTATAAGAAATAATTTACCTGCCATATAATTCACCCACTTAAGTTGGATAATTGAGTGGTTTTTAGAATATTAGGGTTGTTTGACTGTATCACAGTCAATTTTAGAGTGTTTTTATCATCCTCAAAAGAAGCCCTGTACCCATTAGCAGGAATTCTTCATTCATTCCTTCCTTCAGCCCCTGGCAACCAATAGTCTACTTCCTATCTTTAAGAATTTGCCTACTCTGGGAATCCCTGGGTGGCTCAGTGGTTTAGCACCTGCCTTTGGCCCAGGGTGTGATCCTGGAGTCCCCAGGATCGAGTCCCACATCGAGCTCCTGGCATGGAGCCTGCTTCTCCCTCTGCCTGTGTCTGCGCCTCCCTCCCTCCCTCCCTCTCTCTCTCTCTCTCTCTCTCTCTCTCTCTCTCATGAATAAATAAATAAATAAATCTTTAAAAAAAAAGAATTTGTCTACTCTGGATATTTCATATAAATGGAATCATAGAGTATGTGACCTTTTTTGTCCGGCTTCTTTCAGTTAGCATAACGATTTCAAGGTTCATTCATGTGAAGTAAGCATCATTGATTCATTTGTTTGTTTGTTTTTAAAGATTTTATTTATTTATTCATGAGAGACACACACACAGAGAGAGAGGCAGAGATGCAGCCAGAGGGAGGAGCAGGCTCCGTGGAGGGAGTCTGATGTGGGACTTGATCCCGAGTCTCCAGGATCACGCCCTGGACTGAAGGTGGCGCTAAACCGCTGAGCCACCGGGGCTGCCTGATGCATTTGTTTTTATTGCCTAGCATGCTGTTATGGATATACCATATTTTAAATCATTCATTAATTGATGGATATTTAGGTCATTTATAGTTTTTTGACTATTATAAATAATGTTTCATAAATATATAGGTACAGGTTTTTGTGTGAATGTATGTTTTTTATCTTCTGGTTATATACTTGGGAGTAGAATTGCTGGGTCATATTGATTGAGTTGTAAGTGTTCTTTTTATATTCTAGATATTAGTCCTTGGTGAGATATATAAATTATAATTTTTTCATTCTCTGAATTGTCTTTTCATTTTCTGAATGGTATATTTTGTTTTCTTAAAATTTATTTAAATTTATTTTTTCAAGATATTATTTATTTATTTATTTATTTATTTATTTATTTATTTATTTATTTAAAAGATTATTTATTTATTCATGAGAGACACAGAGAGATAGAGATAGAGAGAGGCAGAGACACAGGCAGAGGGAGAAGCAGGCTCCGTGGGGGGAGCCTGACATGGGAATCAATCCCAGGACTCCAGGATCACGCCCTGGACCCAAGGCAGCACTAAACCGCTGAGTCACCCTGGCTGCCCTCAAGATTTTATTTAAATTCAAGTTAGTTAACATATGGTGTAGTAATAGTTTCAGGGATAGAATTTAATGATTCATCACTTGTGTATAACACCTAGTACTCATTACAAGTGCCCTCCTTCGGGGCACCTGGGGACCTCAATGGTTGAACATCTATCTGCCTTTGGCTCAGGTTGTGATCCCAGTGTCCTGGAATTGACTCCTGAGTTAGGTTCCCCTCAGGGAGCCTGAATAAATAAATGAAATCTTTAAAAAACCAACCAATCAAACAAGTGCCCTCCTTAATGCCATCACTCATTTAGCCCATCCCCTGACCTCACATCTCCTCCAGCAACCCTCAGTTTGTTCACTATAGTTAGGAGTCTCTTATGGTTTGCCTCCCTCTCTGTTTATCTTATTTTATTTTTCCTTCTTTGGAATAGTGTACTTTGAAGCATGAAAGTTTTTAATTTTAATGAAGTCCAAATTACCTATTTTTCCTTTTATTGTAATTTTTTGATGTTATAGTTAAGAACCTTTTGTCTAATCCAAGGTTACAAAGATGTTTGCTTATTTTTTTCTTTTTCAGAATTTTATAGCTTGAGTTCTTACATATGAGGTCTATGATTTTTTTTTTTTTTTTTTTTTTTTTTAAAGAGAGGAGAGAGAGACAGAGAATCTTAAGCAGGCTCCATGTCCTGTGTGGAGCCTGACATGGGGTTCAAATCTCACAACCCTGAGATCATGGCCTGAGCAGAAATCAAGATTTGGATACTTAATGGACTGAGTGAGCCACCCTGGTGCCCTAAAGTCTATGATTTGAGTTAATTTTTGTATATGTTGTGAGGTAGGAGATCCAACTTTATTTTTTTCTTTTTAAAAATTATTTATTTATATTTAAATTTTTATTTATTTATTTATTCATGAGGGGAGGGGGCACGGGCAGAGGGAGAAGCAGGCTCCATGCAGGGAGCCCAACGTGGGACTCAATCCTGGGTCTCTAGGATTACGCCCTGGGTTGAAGGCAGTGCTAAACCTTTGAGCTACCCGAGCTGCCCTAAAATTTTTTTATTTAAATTCAATTTGCCAATGTGTAGTATAACACCCAGTACTCATCCCATAAACTTTAGTTTTTTCAATGTGGATGTCCAGTTGCATAGATATCCAATCCAACCATCACTGAAAAGGCTGTTTTCTTTTTTGAGTTGTTGACTCTCTTGTCAAAAATCATTTGGTTATTCACATGAAGATTTATTTCTGAACTCTCAGGTTTTTTTTTTTTTTAAATAAAGATTTTATTTATTTATGAGAGGCACTGAACGAGAGGCAGAGACATAGGTAGAGGGAGAAGCAGGCTCCCTACAGGGAGCCCAAAGTGGAACTTGATCCTAGGACCCTGGGATCATGCCTTGAGCCAAAGGCAGATGCTCAACCACTGAGCCACCCAGTGGCTCTCAATTGAACTCTTAATTCTAATTCATTGCTATATATGTCTGTCTTTATGTCACTAGCACACTGCCTTGATTCTTTTGCTTCATAATAAATTTTGAAATCAGGAAATGCAAGTCCTCTAACTTTTTTCCTTTTTCAAGATTGTTTTGCCTATTCTGAGTTCTTTTTATTTCAATATGTATTTCAGAAGCTGCTTGTCAATTCTACAAGAAAGGTAGCTGGTATTGGATAAGGATTGCATTGAATATGTAAATAAATTTGGGGAGTTTGCTATTTTAATAATATTAAGCCCTCCGATCCATGAGTATGGCATGTCTTTCTTTTTTTTAAAAAACGATTTTTTAAATTTTATTTTAGAGAGCACAGTGGGGGAAGGGCAGAGGCAAAGGAAGAGGGAGAGAAACTCAAGCAGACTCTGCACTCAGCAGGGAGCCTCACACGGGGCTTGATCTTATGACCCTGAGATCATGACTTGAGCTGAAATCAAGAGCTATACACTTAAGCAACTGAACCACCCAGGCACCCTGGAATGCCTTTCTATTTCATTCTTCTTCAATGTCTTTCAGTGATACGTTACAGTTTTCCGTGTGCAAATCATGCATTTTTTTGTTAAGTTTATTCCTAATAATTTTATTCTTTTTGATTCTATTGTAAATGGAGTTTTTAAAAAGATTTTATTTATCTAAGAGAGAACATGGGGGGGGAGAGGCAGAGGAAGAGAATCTTCAAGTAGATTCCCCAATGAACATGAAGCCTGACATGAGGTTTGAATCCCAAGATCCATGAGATCATAATTTGAGCTGAGACCAAGAGTCGGATGTTCAACTGACTGAGCCACCCAGGTGCCCCTGGAATTTAATTTAACTTTCTTTTGTTTCTTTTCTTTTCTTTTCTTTTCTTTTCTTTTCTTTTCTTTTCTTTTCTTTTCTTTTTTCTTTTCTTTTCTTTTCTCTCTTTTCTTTCTTTCTCTCTTTCTTTTTTTTTTGGTATGGAATTTTCTTAATTGTACTTTTGGAGTGTTTGTTGCTAGTGTATACAAATACAATTGATTTCTGTATATTAATCTTGTATTCTGCAACCTTGCTGAACTCATTAATTAGCTGTAATTGTTCATCCATGTTATAGTATGTATCAAGAGCTTCTTTCCATTCCTTCTCTTCCCTTCCTCCCTCCTTTCTCCCTCCCTCTTTCTTTTTTTTTCTTGGCAAAAACATAAAACATAAAATTCATCATCCCAAGACTTTGCAGGTATGCAAGAAAGATGCAAATTGTTGTGCAGATGCAAATTGTTGTGCACCTTTCTACTTTCCATTTCTTTGAGTTTGACTGCTTTAGATACCTCATATAAGTGGAGTGGTGATTGCCAAGGGGGTAGGTAGAGGGGTGCAGAGGTTGTTTCTGAGTTTTGGGTTTCAGTCATGAAGGATAGAAAGGTCTGGGGATTTGTTGTATACTTACAGCAGCCTGTTACAACAGCCCCACCCTAATAGTCTTTTTGTGACTTATTTCTCTTAACATGATGTCCTCAAGGCTCATCAATGTGATAGTATATGATAGTATTTCCTTGTTTTATAAAGACTGAATAATATTTCATTGTATGTACTACATACCACGTTTTCTTTTTTTTTTTTTTTAAGATTTTATTTATTTATTCCTGAGAGACACACAGAGAGAGGCAGAGACATAAGCAGACGGAGAAGCAGTCTGCCCGCAAAGAACCTGATATGGGACTCAATCCCAGACCCCGAGATGAAGCCCTGAGCCAAAGGCAGATGCTCAGCTGTTGAGCCACCCAGGCGTCCCCACATTTTCTTTATCCATTTATGTATTGATGAATGTTTTGGTGGCTTCTACCTCTTGGTAGCTAAGTATAATGCTACAATGAATATAGGTGGTATGGACTGAATTGTGTTCCCCTCAAATTCATGTATTGACATCTTATGCTCCAAAATGACCATATTTGAAGGTAGGACTGGTAAGGATTTGGTAATGGTTAGAGTGAGGTCCTAATCCAGTGTATTGGTGTCCTCTTATAAGAAGAGGAAGAGGTACTAGAAGCACTCGCTCTCTCTCCATATATGATGATATACATATAATGGGCTTGATACATATAAGCACTCTCTCTCTGCCATATATGATCTGATGAGAAGATGGCTGTCTCAAGTAAAGAAAAGAGTTCTCCCTGGAGAACTGAATTGGTTGGCACCTTGAATTTAGACTTCCAGCATCCAGAGCTGTGATAAAAAAGTTTCTATTCTTTAAGGAATACAAAAAAAATTATTTATTCATTTATTTTAGAAAGTGAGAGAGGGCAAGTGAGGGGAGGGGCGAGGGAGAGGGAGAAGAATCCTTAAGTAGACTCCCCACTGAGTGTGGAGCCCTTACATGGGACTTGATGTGGGGCTTGATCCCAGGACCCTGAGATCATGACCTGAGCTGAAACCAAGAGTTGATCCCAGGATCCTGAGATCATGACCTTAAGCTAAAATCAAGAGCTCAAACCAATTGACTGAACCACCCAGGCACCCCAAAGTTTTTGTTAAATCACTCAGTCTTTGGTATTTTGTTATAGCAGCCTTAGCTAACTAATATAGCAGATGTACAAATACCTCTTTGAGATTCTGTTTTCAGTTCCTTTAGATGTATATTCAGAAGTGAGACTGGTGGATCATATGGGAGTTCAATTTTAAAATGTTTGAGGAACCTCATATTGTTTTCCATAGCATCTTACATTTTACATTCCTACTAACAATGCTCAAGTGTTCAGATTTTTCCAAATCCTTAGTAACAGTTGTTAATTTCTTTTCTTTTTTTTTTTTATGGTGGCCATTTTAATGGGTGTGAGGTGATATGTTATAGTTTTGGTTTCCACTTCCTTCATGATTAGTGATATTGGGCATCTTTTCATGTGCTCATTGGCCATTCATATATCTTCTTTTGAGGAACGTCTATTTGAATCCATTTCCCATTAAAATTTTTTTTTGGCTTTGTGCATGGGTATATAAGTCTAGGCTTGAGTTGTAGGAGTTCTTTACATATTATGGATATTGATCCCTTATCAGATATATGATTTGCAAATATTTTTTCCCATTCTGTAGGTAGGTTGCCTTTTTACTTTTGATAGTTTCTTTTGCTGGGCAGAAGTTTGAAGTTTGACATAGCTCCATTTGTCTGTATTTGGTTTTGTTGCCTATTCTTTTTGTGTCATACCTATGAGATCATTGACAATCAAATGTCAAGAAGTTTTCTCCCTCTTTTTGATTCTAGGATCTTTATAGTTTGAGGACTTTCATGTAGGTCTTTTTTACATTTTGAGTTAGTTTTTTTTAAGATTTTATTTATTAGTTTTTGTATATAGTGTAAGGTAAGGAAGGGTCCAACTTTTTTCTCTGCATTTGAGTATCTAATTTTCCTAGCACCATTTATTACACGTTTTTAAAAATTTTAAAGTTTTTAAAATTATTTGAGAGAGTATGAACAATGGAGAGGGAGGAGCAGAGGACAGGGAGCCCAACGTGGGGCTTAATTCCAGGACCCCGGGATCATGACCTGAGCCCAAGGAGGCACTTAACTGACTGAGCCACCCAGGCACCCTGAGAGAGAGAATCTTAAGCAGGCTTCATCCTGAGCACAGAGCTTGATGTGGGACTCGATCTCAATGCCCCTGAGATCATGATCTAAGCCAAATCAAGTGTCAGCTGCTTAACTGACTGAGCCACTTAGGTGCTCCTGTAGCTTTGTAATGTTTTGAAGCCAGGAAGTTTGAGGCTTCCAGCTTTGTTCTTCTTTCTCAGGATTGTTTTGGTTCTTGAGGGATCTTTGAGATTCCACATGAGTACTTTTTTTTTAAATCAAAAAATTAATTGCATAGCCATATCACATTTTGTTAATGCATTCATTAGTTGATAAAAATTTGAATGTTTCCAAGGTTTTTTTTTCCTCTTATGACTAGTGCTGCTATGAACATTTGTGTACAATTTTTTTTGAAGATTTTATTTATTCATGAGAGACACAGAGAGGGGGGGAGGCAGAGACACAGGCAGAGAGAGAAGCAGGCTCCATGCAGGGAGCCCGACATGGGACTTGATCCCGGGTCCCCAGGATCATGCCCTGGACTGAAGGTGGCACTAAACCACTGAGCTACCGGGGCTGCCCTGTGTACAAGTTTTTATGTGGATATATGTTTTCAGTTCTCTTGGGTACATATCTAGGAGAGTAATTACTGGGTCATGTGGTAATTCTATGTTTAATCTTTTGAGGATCTGCCAGACTGTTTCTCAAAGTGGTTGTACCATTTTATATTCCCACCAGCAGTATATGAGGGTTCCAGTTTCTGTAGCCATCATTTTTTTTGCTTATAGCAATCCTAATGGGTGGTATTGTAATTTCCTGGATATATCGCATAGAAAGGTTTTTCAGGATTGATACAAGAAAAAACATGCATTTCTGCTTACTTGTATTTCTGAATAGGATATTTCTATTGATGCGTCTCTGCTCACTATCCGAGAAGATAAATTGCATTGTTAATACTCCTAGAGCAGGGATTTTCTACCTTGGCTCTGCTGATATCTTGTGCTGGATAATTCTGTATGTGTGTGGGGGAAGCATATGTGCATTGTAAAATTTTTAGCAGCATTCGTGGCCTCTACCCACAGATGCCAGTATTACCACCACCTGCAGTTGTGACAACTAAAATTGTCTCCAAACATTGCCAAATGTCCTCTGGGGGGTAAAATTTCCTCTGGTTGAGGACTTTACTGTCTTAGAGAAAGAAATACAGTCATATCCTTTTTTGTCAGTCTAGATTTTGCTATTTTTGTCATTCACAGGAATATTTAACTTTGCTCAGCAAAATTTTACAAAATTTTAATCTTTCAAGTAGGAAAACTGAGTTATTGCTTTAAAAATCTTGCTAAATAATTCCCAGGGGAGTTTTTCCTCACTGAGCTTGAACTTAGATTCATAGAATAAATGGGTTATTCTTATTTTTATGGGTTATAACTTATTTTTATTTTCATAGAAAGTTTACTTTTAAAATAAAATGTTTTGAGTGCATATGGTTTTGAAGAAATTTTTAGAATTATATAACCCTCTGAGATCTTGAGTTAGATGGGACCTTAAAGAAAGTTCAACATATTTTTTTGAATTTTAGATTGAAACCTAGAAAAATTATGTAATTTGTTTCAAGTAATCTGACTGGTAACAGAAATAGGACCAAAACACAAAGGGGAGGTTGGTGGGGGAGTGGGTTAAATAGGTGATGGAGGTTAAGGAGTGCACTTCTCATGAGCACCAAGTGTTGTATGGAAGTGTTCTGTCACTATATTGTTGTACACCTGAAACTAATATTACACTGTGTGTTAACCAATGAATTTTTTAAAAGAGATTTTATTGATTTATTCATGAGAAACACAAAGAGAGGCAGAGACACAGGCAGAGGGAGGAGAAGCAGGCTCCATGAAGGTGGTTGATGTGGGACTTGATCCCAGAACTACGGAATCACGTCCCAAGCCAAAGATAGACATTCAACCGCCGAGCCACCCAGGCATCCCATTAACTAATGAATTTAAATAAAAACTTAAAATGACCTACCGGGTTTTTTGATTGGGAGGGAGAGGCTTGCTTGGTTTTGGTTTTTGTTTTTTAAGTGATGAAGATAGGTTTACTTAATACATGGGGATGGAAAGATTAGTTTGCTTTTGGGTAAAAGTTAACTTATAGTCTCATTTCGTATCACACATACAAATAAGTGATGGATTATAGTGATAAATGGTAAAAAAATAGTTATAAAAACAGGCAATGAGAAAATAGAGTAAAATAGAAGTCAACATTTTAGGTGAGTGAAAATATTCTGTATAATACTGAAATGACAGAGACCTTTCATTATATTATCTGTCCAAACCCATAGAATATACAACACCAAGAATGAACTGTAGACTTTGAGTAATTATGATGGGTCAATGAAGGTTCATTTGTAACAAATGTACTCTTGGGGCGCTGCGGTGGTTTAGTTGGTTAAGTGTCTAATTCTTTTTAATTAATTAATTAATTAATTAATTAATTAATTAATTAATGAGAGAGAGAGAGAGAGAGAGAGGCAGAGACACAGGAGGAGAGAGAAGCAGGCTCCATGCCAGGAGTCCGACGTGGGACTCAATCCTGGGACTCCAGGATTGCGCCCTGGGCCAAAGGCAGACGCTAAACTGCTGAGCCACCCAGGGATCTCCAAGTGTTTAATTCTTGATTTTGACTCTGTCATGATCTCAGGGTCGTGTGATTGAGCTCTGTGAGATCTGACCACCATGGAGCCTACTTAAGATTCTCTCTCTCCTTCTGCTCCTTCTGCCACTTGCACTCTAAGTAAACAAATAGATATACCTCTCTACTGGAGGATATTGATAATGAAGGAAGCTATGCATGTGTGAGGGCTGCTGTATAGAGGAAATATCAGTACCTTCTCAACTTTGCTATCAGCTTAAAACTGCTCTAAAAAAACAAATAGTCTTAAATAAAAAACAAATAGTCTTACAAAAAAAAGGAAGAACTAATCAAATTTATTTATTTTTATTTTTTTAAGATTTTATTTATTCATGAGAAACAGAGAGAGGGAGAAAGAGGCAGAGACACAGGCAGAGGGAGGAGCAGTCTCCATGCAGGGACTCTGATGTGGGATTTGATCCCTGAACTCCAGGATCACGCCCTGGGCGTGAAGGCAGACTCTAAACCTCTGAGCCACCCAGGGGTCCCCGAACTAATCAAATTAAAAAAAAATAGAAGTGAACACTCACCGAATCTCTATTTAGTGTGATGGGAAATAAACTAGGAGAAGATTGTGGTAGATTGATAGTATTTTATCAAAACAAAACTATGTTCCATTATATGCTTAGAAAGACCTGTTCTTTTGATTTCCAGGTCAGTGCTTTCTCCAATGTATTGCGTTTTACTGAAATAATAAATTCTCCCCACTCAATTTAATTTACTCAATTCTTTCTGGAATCAATTATATTACAAAAGACATAGTTGTCTATATAAATAAGTAGTTTGGTATGAATTTACATATGAATGAACAACTGGGTAAAGTGAAAGCCTAGAACTTTCTTTTAAAAATTTATATTCTTAGATATTTAGGAACAGGTACATATACTTCTATGTTCATGTGCAAATACATATTATTGTAATGACATTTGACCAGATAGTACATATATTTTTCCTAGGACTTTGGAGAGATGTTTTTAGTTTGTTTTGATGGGTAGTGGATAGTGGGTTTTAATTAGGTTGTGTACTTGGTGTTTTATTTTTGTTTTATCTGTACAGCGTTGTTGAAGTTTAACTTACATAAAATAGCATTTGCCCTTTTAAATAGTCAACTTGTGAAGGTTTTTTGGTTTTAAAAAATATTTTATTTATTTATTTCAGAGAGAGAGTATGAGCAAGCGTGAACAGGGGAGGTGGGGGAAGGGACAGAGAGAGAGGGAGAAGCAGACTCCCTGCTGAACAAGAAGCCTGATATAGGGCTGGATCCTAGGACCCCAGGATCATGATCTGAGCCAAAGGCAAATGCTTAACCATCTCAGCCAACCAAGCATCCCTCAGCCTGTTAAGTTTTGGCAAATAAATGTGGTTGTGGGGAACCCGGGTGGCTCAGCGGTTTAGCGCCGCCTTCAGCCCAGGGCCTGATCCTGGAGTCCCAGGATCGAGTCCGACGTCAGGCTCCCTGCGTGGAGCCTGCTTCTCCCTCTGCCTGTCTCTCTCTCTCTCTCTCTCTCTCTGTTACTCCCATGAGTAAATAAATAAAATCTTAAATAAATAAATGAATGAATGAATGAATGAATGTGGTTGTGTAACTACTACCATAATCATTAAGAACATTTTCATCTTCAGAATTTTTCCTCTTGTCTGTTTACCATTGCTTCCTGCTTTCACCTCTTGCTCCAGACTGCCATCAGTGTCTGTCTCTGTAATTTTCTGTCTCTATAATTTTCTCTTTAGTATTTCATATATGTGAAATTAATTAATTTATTAATTAGTGTAATAAATTAACATAGTAGAACTGTTTACTTAGAAGTATGTCTTATGCTTTTTCATCTTTAAATACAAAAAATAGGGGTAGCTGACTGCCTCAGTTGGTTAAATATCCAACTCTTGATTTTGGCTAAGGTCATGACACCAAGGTGTGTGAGATTGAGCCCTGTGTCTGGTTCTGTACTGGGTGTGGAGCCTGCTTGGGATTCTTTCTCCCTCTCTCTCTGCCCCTCCTCTTCTCTCTCTCTAAATTAAAAAATAAATAAATAAATAAAAATAAAAAGATAAATGACTTTAAATTTCATGGTAAATTAGGTATTTTTGTGTTTGTGTATGTATATTTGTATTTGCCTGTATGCACGTATATAGTAAATTAGACATTTTTGTCTTTCCGTTTATGTATTTGTGTTTTTGTATTTGTGTATATATATGTGGGGTTATATAGTATATAGTCTTTTGTGTCTGACTTACTTCATTAGCATATGATTTTTAGATTCACCAGTTTTGCTTCATGTATCTGGAGTTCATTCCTTTCTATTGCTGAGTATTATTCTTTAGGCTATTGTGAATAATACTATTATGAATGAATATCTTGTATACTAGTCTTTCTGTGAACATATGTTTTCATTTCATGGAGTACTTAGAAGGGAAATTGCTGAGTAGCATGGTAAGTATATGTTTACTTTTGTAAGAAAGTATCCAACTTTCCATAGTGACTATACTTTTTAGCATTTTCAACAGCAATGTATGAGAGTTCTGATTGCTTCACATACTTGCCTGGGTTGCTTTTTTTGTTTGTTTATATATATAGTTATATCATGGTTTTTGAAGACTTTAATAAGTTAATAAGTGTGTGTGACTCTTTTGGGTAGAAATATTTTTATGAAGGTTGCCAAGGTGTGTGTGTGTGTTTTTTTTTTTTTTTTTAGAGCATTAGACATGTGATCAACTTTGGATCAAATACTCCACTCTTTTATTTATTCTTTTTTTTACTTCTGGAATTAACTCTCCATTTAGAAGTATATCTTAAGCTTCTTAGTTTCTAAAACACTGAACCAAATAACTTTATTAATGAATTAGACTTTTGTTTAAAGATATTAAATATGTGACATCTTGCTACATTCTATCAACATATACTTCAAGATAGTGCCTCAGTCCTTTTATTATTTATTTATTTTTAAAGTTTTAATTAATTTATTTTTCATAATCTGTATGGGACTGGAACTCGTAACTCTGAGATCAAGAGTCACACACTCTTTCCAGTGAGGCAGTCAGGTGCCCCTCCATCCTCCACCCTCCCAAAAAAGATTTCATTCATTCATTCATTCATTCATTCAGTCATTTATTTATTTTGGAGAGAGAGAGGGTATGTGTGCACTATGAGCGAGGGGAAGAGCAGAGCTAGAGGCTGAGAATCCTAAGCAGACTCTGCTAAGTGCAGAGCCCAACATGGGGCCAGATCCCACGACCCATGAGATCATGACCTGAACCAAAATCACTAGTTGGATACTTAACCAACTGAGCCACCCAGGTGGCCCCTGCCTTGGTCCTTTTATTATAGATATCCTTCAAGATATACAAACATAATTTAATATAAACACCTTAAAATTTGAAAATTAATATACTAGTGAGAATTCTATATAATTAAATATGTACAATAACTTTTAATTTCTAGATTTTTTTAAAGATTTATTTATTTATGATAGAGAGAGAGAGGGACAGAGAGGCAGAGACCCAGGAGGAGGGAGAAGCAGGCTCCATGCCGGGAGCCCGACGCGGGACTCGATCCCGGGACTCCAGGATTGCGCCCTGGGCCAAAGGCAGGCGCTAAACCACTGAGCCACCCAGGGATCCCCTAATTTCTAGAATTTTACATTTACCTCTGTTTTACCAGTTGATGATCTGTCTGTAAACCATAGTGATGGATCTATTAGGTCTTCAGTTTTGATATCATATTAGTTGCATATAATAAAAAGTATACTAACTATCAACTCATAATCTCACCACATTTTAGAGTATATTCTTATAGACCTTTTTTACATGCATACACATGCACTCTCTCATACATAAATGAGCAAAAATGAAATTATGTTGTGCCAGCTTTTAATACGGTCTTTTCCATTTAAAAATAGTTTGTGGTTATTTTTTCTTTATATCAACAAATCAAATCTAAACAACTTTTTATGGCTGCATAATATTTTATTTTACATATACTGTGATTTTGATAGCCTAAATATTTATCAAAGAGAACTGATTATTTCCAATAAGTGCACTTATATATATTTACATATGATGTAAATCATGTCCCAGTAAAAACACTTATATATATTTACATATCTATTCTTTTTTTTCTTTAGTATAAAAGTTTGAAAGAGAATTTTGGGACCTAAGGGCATGTACATTTAAAATTTTTCTGCGATGGGGTGCCTGTGAAGCATGTGACTCTTGATCTTGGGGTTGCAAATTTGAGTCCCACACTGGGTGTGAAGATTATTTAAAAATAAAATCTTAAAAAAATTTTATGTAAAACACCAAGTTCCTCTCCCAGAAAGCTGTGGCAAATTATGTGGATAAAGAATATTTTTAGGATGTTCTAAAATTTACTCTTCTTGTAAGAATAGCTACTGAGAGTGACCACTGATTGCAACATGGGAAGAAAAACTCACCCAAAGCGATTTTTTATGAAATTTTTAATGTATTTACAGTTTTATGACTTGTTTATTTTTATTACTAGGATATAAGCACCTTGAGGGTCGGGGCACTGTTTGTTGTGTTGTTTTTATACTGTATCTTATTCTCATCATATCTTCATATCTCCAGATTTAGAATAATGCCTGGCATAGAACAGGCACTTGATAAGTATTTGACTAAATCATTAACAAGTGATTTTTTTGTGGGCTCCAGGATATATATAAACCTCTTTGAGGTTTGGCCTTGACTTATCTGTTTTTTTTAATGGCTTGCTGTTACTGTGAATTAGGGGACAACAATGTATCTCATTGCTGTTTAAGGGTGCTTGGATTACCGAACAGATTTTGTCATTTTAGAGTTGGTAAGTATATTTGTGTATGTTTTTTGCTTTTTCTTAAAAGATATTATTTATTTATTTAAGAGAGAGAGAGAGAGAGAGAGAGAGAGAGAGAGAAAGAGAATGAGTGAGTGCATGCACTGGGAGGAGGGAGAAACAGACTCCCTGCTGAGCAGGGAGCCTGATGTGGGCTCTATTCCAGGACCAGGACCGTGAGATCAAGACCTAAGCAGACAGCCGATGCTTAACTGACTGAGCCACCCAGGCACCCCCACTTGTGTGTGTTTTAATTAGCCTTTTTAAAAAATGTATTTATTTTAGAATGAAGGGATAGGGCAGAGAGTCTCAAGCCTACTCCTTACTGAGTGCAGAGCCTTGTGTGGGGCTCACAACCTTGAGATCCTGACCTGAACTGAAATCAAGAGTCTGACACTCAATCATCCAGGTGCCCCCTAATCAGCTTTGATATTCCTTTCTCTTTAGGCATCTGTGCAGAAAAGGAGTTAATGTAGTAGGCTTGCTGTTTTTAGAAGGGTTTGCTTATAGGTTGGCCCTTGGCTGGCATATGAGAAATTGGATTTTGGGAGTGTTCCTACCCTTTCATAACCGATAAGAGTGATTTATTATACCTAAACTGTACAAATAATATGGTTTGTGTTGAGCACCTCCTTTTCTTCTGGGAGTTTGGCATTTTGGTTTGTGCTCTGATAAATTTGTGCTAGGTCAGGGGTGCCCACATGACAAGCCTCCCCCATGAAAACTTTGGACATTGAATCTCTAATAAGCTTCCTTAGTTACATAGCATTTCACACAATTGTCATAACTCACTGTTGGAGGAATTAAGTGCCTCATGTATAACTCCATGGGGGAAAAGACTCTTGGAAACTTGTATGTGGCTTTCTTTAAATCTCATCTCACCTGTGAGATCTTTTACCTTTGCTGATTTTGGTTTGTATTATTTTGCTGTAATAAATTATAGCTGTGAGTAGGAGTCCTGTGGGTCCTCCCAGTGAATCAATCCCTGAACCATCTTAAAGATGTATCTTATGGAGATAGTAATCTTCTTCCCACTCTGCTCTCTCTTTGACATGGGAATGTTCAGCAGAATGACAGTTTAATCTCTTGTAATCTGGATACAGAAATACATAAATGAAGAAATACATAAATTAAATAATTAAATAATCATACCTTAATTTAATTAAGATTAGATTAATAAAGGATTTATTAATTATACTTGATTTATTATAATCCAATTTTAGAAATTTAAGTTTATATCAGGTTTTATAGGGATATTTTTGTGAGGTTAAGACACTCTTTTCCTTGTATATTTCTTAATAGAATTGTAGTGATACTCTGAAATACTAATTGTGTTTGTCCTGAGAAATTTGTGTTCTAGGAAAGGGATATTGTTGCTTCTGCTATTCTGTTACTTGCTTCTGTTACTGCAAGGTTCTTGTGTTGTTTATTTTAGATAGTTCATTTTGACACTTAGATAAACAGAAGCCAAACACACAAACATACCCAGAATTAGTCCCTGAACTTTGTTCCAGGGTAAAGATAAGGCATTTAGACTTCTCCAGTACAGATAAATAATGTTACAGCTACTGAAAAATGGGTGTTATGTGACTCTTGGATTGTTTAAATGGACAGTGAAGGTCTTAAAGAAAACCCTGCCAGCAAACCTAAAGGAAAAATTTATATTCATCCACAGAACCTGCTTTTAAAAGGGTTGTAGATTTGACTCAATAAAACATCTCTATATATCAGTTGTTCCAACATGCAAAAATATTTCTCTGAGCTGTGTTGTCTGTCCTGTTTTGTTGAGCTTTATACTGTGTTTCTGCTTTTCAAAAATGGACTTAGTTGAGGTATAAACTACATATGTTTAAACTGTACAATTTAATTAATTTTTGTAATTGTATATACTCCTGAAAATCCCCCTCCACAATCAACATAGAGAACACTTTCATCATCTCCCCAAAGATTCTGTGTGCCCCCCTGTAGTCTGTTTTTCTCTCTGCCCCTAGCGCAAGGCAGTCCCTAAACTGCTCTAGATTACTCTGTATGTTCTAGGATTTCATATAAATGGAATTTTCTTTTATTTTTAATTTTACTTATTTATTCATGAGAGACACAGAGAGGGAGAAACATAGGCGGAGGGAGAAGCAGGCTCCCCGCAGTGAGCCCGATGTGGGACTCGATCCCAGAACTCCGGGGTCACATCCTGAGCAAAAGGCAGACGCTCAACCACTAAAGCCACCAAGATGTCCCTAAATGGAATTTTCATATAGTTGTCATGTGTAATGTTTTTCACAGTGATACCATTTTCACCTTGATATTGAGATTCATCTGTATTGATACCTGTATCAGTAGTTTATTCCTTTTACTCAGTAATATCGTGTGGATCTATTACATTTTGTTGGTCCATTCACCAATTTTTGGACTTGGATTGCTTCCATTTTGGGGACTATTATAAATAAAGCTACTATTGTAATAGTTTTTGCATTGACATACGTTTTCACTTTCCTGGAATGCCCTACCTTTTGTTCATTTGAAAAAATGATTCTAGTAATACTTCTTGTCCTTGGCAAAAAATAGGGGAAGGAAATACATCCATCATTTACTTATTCAGTAAACATATATTGAATGCTAGGCATAATGCCATGTGCTAAAGACACAGTGGCGTATAAGAATTCAGATCTTGCTGTCACAGAGTTTACAATTTGTTGAATTAAGCCAGGCACATTACTAGTAAGTATGAAGATTTTATGGAGAATGAAATACTATAGAGCATATAATATGGATTCCCCCATCACTGGTCTGGGGTGATTAGGGAAAGATTTCTTTGAAGAAGAAAAGTTAAGATGAATAGGAGTTAAGTAAATGACACATTCTGGGTAGAGGGAATAGAATTCATGAAGACTCTCTGGTAAGAAAGAATGGTAGTACTCTGTAGCTTCTGTTGGGATGAAGGTTGAAGGATTTGCAGTTGCTAGTTTATGCAGGTCCTTATCACCATCTTAAGGATTCTGGAAATGAAAATCAAAGAAAGAAATAATGTGGTCCGGTTGTGGATCTCAGCTCAATTTATACTGTGGTCATATTTTTTGAATAAGTACTTCATAGTTTCTTCATTTCCAAAATTCTACCTTTCATCTTTAATTCTATTGATTACTTTTAATCATAAATTTTAGTAAGGAATGTTATTCTAACTTTTGGTAAAGAATACTATCAGGAAGATAAGCAGAACATTGGAATAAGACTGAGATCACTCCTTATTTTCTTATTTATTTCTGATAAAGTAAAATCTAAATACCAAGATACTAAGTGGAATACTAATGTTTTAAACTTCCATTTATCTAAGAAAATGCTATTTGCAGGAAATAAATTTGGCAAGAGACTTGATATATAATGCTTAGTTACAGGCTGATAACCTTTTGTAATCTTGTAACATGTTAAGACACTAAGAACTCTTATAGTACTTTCTCTGATGCTAGGAAAATGAAATCTTTTTGGAGGAGCAGGGTTTTCATAACAGTTTATAATTGTATTTTAAAAGAAAAAAGTGAGTTTAATCTCAAGCTATTTTTGTTTATATGTAGTGCCTGGTATATTTATATAAACTACTAGAGCTGCACTATCTAATATGCGCTATCTAATATAGCTACTAAGCTATATTAGTCAACTTGAGCTGTCATAACAAAATACCCTAGATTGAATGGCTTAAACAACAGGAATTTATTTCTCACAGTTCTGGAGGCTGGGAAGTCCAAGGTGCTGGCTCTTTCAGTTCCCAAGTAAGCACTTTCTTCCTGCTTTGCAGATGGCTACCTTCTGGCTATGTTCTCACATGGTGGAGAGGGATGGGGGAGAGACAGGAAGCAAGCTGTCTGGTTTCTCCTATAAAGGCACAAATCCCATCATGAAGGTCTTACCCCCATGGTTTCAACTACACCTAATTGCCTCCCACAGGCTCCATCTCTGAATACAGTCACATTGGAGGTTAAGGCTTCAACATGAATTTTGAGGAGACATAGTCCATTGCATTGTCTGTTTAAGTTTGTATTTAAATTAATTGAAGTTAATGGGCACCTGGTTGACTTAGGTAAGCATCCGTTTCTTGATTTTGACTCAGGTCATGATCTCCAGAGTGGTGAGATCAAGCCCCGTGTCAGGCTCCCTGCTCAGTACAGATTCTGCTTGTCCCTCTCCCTCTGCTCCTCCCCCTTGCTCACTCTCTCTCAGATAAATAAATGAATAAAATCTTTGGAAAAAAAATAATTGAGGTTAAACAATAAAAAAATTCAGTTCCTAGTTGCATTAGCCGTATTTCAAGTGCTTAATAGCCATATATAGCCAGTGGCGACTTTACTGGACAATACAGATTATAGAATATTTCTGTCATTGCAGAAAATTATATTGGATAGGGAGTGTTTAGAAGCCTTTCAAGATGGTTATGGATCATAAGAAACACGTTAGTCCTGTTTTGGGTAAGAGGCAAAACTCTGATTGCTTCTAACTTGGAGTCTGCTATTCTCAGTGAACACCTATATAATGAACTCTTTTAAAAAGTAGAGTTTTTCGGGGCACCTGAGTGGTTCACTGGTTGAGCATCTGCCTTTGGCTCAGATTGTGATCCTAAGGGTCCTGGGATCGAATCCCGTATCAGACTTCCATTAGGGAGCCTGCTTCTCCTTCTGCCTATGTCTCTGCCTCTCTCTGTGTGTCTCTCATGAATAAATAAATAAAATCTTAAAAAAAAAAAAAGAGTTTTTCATTTGTGTGCAATGATTGGTTTCATTTTAAAGTTTTTTTTAAAACACCCTACTGGTTGCTGTGTTATCATCATACTGTATGCTTTTGTGTAATTTTTACTTTAGTTTTGCAAATTGTTTCAGATCTTATCAGAAAGATTATTTCTATATGTATATGGCACTTTCAAAGCTCTTTCACTTATCTCTGCATGTCATGGTGAACCTGAATTTGTAGATGGCATATAGTGCAGGTAACTTTACATGGCGCTGTCTCCTAGAAGGTGCAGAGTAGCATGAACTCTTCTTTCTAATAAAAATAAATGTATGAGTTGATTTGCATTCTTCCTTTCTTCTTCCCCTCCCTTCCTTCCTTCCTTTCTGTCTTTATTTTTTTAAGTGCCATACCAATTTGTTAATTTTAGAGGGGGATATACCTTTCTAGTAATCTTATGCCAGTGTCTGCCAAATTGCCCCTGTTTTCAAAATAGATTTATCATTTGTCATTTGTCTACACTAGTATTATTAGCACCTGATCCAAAATAATGAATGACATTTTAAAGTTTTTATTTATTCATTTATTTAAGTAACAGCATGGGACTCAAGCTCATGACCCTGAGATCAAGAGTTGCATGCTCTTCCAACCGAGCCAGTCAGGTGCCCCAAAAATAATGAATGAGATTAAACTTTATGTTGTAAGATTTTGAGCTAGAACAATAGCTTATGTGTGTTTGGGTTTTGTATATTGTGGTAGTCCCATCCAGTTCAGCTATATTGCTTCAGATAATGAAGGGGTTTTTGTTCATTGCTACATTCCCAGTATCTGACACAATTTTTGTCACTGTGAAGGTGCTCTGTAATTATTCATTGAACAAATTTTGAACCAACGATAATTGTCTCATAAATACTTTACAATCTCATACAGCATCTAGCATAGTACTGTGTATGTATTGTCCTCTGAGTCATTCTTGTTTATTAATGTATGCTCCCTATATGTATTGTACTAAGACATCTATTTCAAGATTTTTCACAGAGATCTGATTTTAGAATAGCAGAGAATATTTGAAAAAATTAGCCATTCTTATAAACCATCAAATAATAAAATTCTATAATAAGGTCTCATGTAATAGATCTTGATGTTGGCTCTGTTCTAGGAAGCTGTATTAGTATAACTCATTTACATAGATATGAGTTAACAATTTCTCAAGATAATCATGTTTCTGGTGATTACTTCAGCAATATTTATCTATAATTATTTTTTAGAATAAAAAAGGAAAGAAAAATAATAAAATAACATATCAGTTTATTTTTTAGAAAGCTATGGCTTCATTTTTAAAAAGATATATTTATTTAAGAGAGGAAGAATGAGCATAAATGGAGGGAGGGGCAGAGGAAGAGAACCTCAAGACTCCCTGCCGAGCTTGGAGCCCAACTCTGAAGATCCATGAGGTCACCACCTGAGCCAAAACCAAGAGTCAAACATTTAACTGACTGAGATACCCAGGTGCCCCATGGTTTCATATTTTTTAAAAATTACTACAGATAATTCATTGAGATCTTTGCTAATTTGCCTCTGTACAACTTTCATTTTCCCCTCAGTAGCAAACAATAGAATGAGACACTTTTACTCAAAGAACAACAACAAAAAAACATAGTTACAAAGGGGTGCCTGACTGGCTCAGTCAGTAAAGCATGAAAATCTAAGTCTCAGGGTTGTGAGTTCAAGCCCTACATTGGGCATGGAGTCTACTTAAAATGAAAAAAAAAGTAGGTTACAAAGTTTCATTTTTTATTTTTTTTTATTTTTTATTTTTTTAATTATTTATTTATGATAGTCACACACACACACAGAGAGAGGCAGAGACACAGGCAGAGGGAGAAGCAGGCTCCATGCACCGGAGCCCGACGTGGGATTCGATCCCAGGTCTCCAGGATCATGCCCTGGGCCAAAGGCAGGCGCTAAACCGCTGCGCCACCCAGGGATCCCCAAAGTTTCATTTTTTAAAGTAAGTGATTGGACATCTTCAGTTGAAATGACATGATAACACATGGCCAGTTCTGTATAATGATACTTTTTAAAAAAAATATTTTATTTTTTTATTCATGAGAGACACAGAGAGAGAGAGAGAGGGGCACAGACACAGGCAGAGGGAGAAGCAGGCTCCATGCAGGTAGCCCAACCTGGGACTCGATCCTGGGTCTCCAGGATCATGCCCCTGGGCTGAAGGCGGCACTAAACCACCGAGCCACCCGTGCTGCCCTAATGATACTTTTTTGCAGAAAGCATTCTTTAGCATATGTATAAAATTGATTTTTTAAAAATTTGAATGTTTCATTTTCTTGTTTTCTTTGTCAGTGCCCTGTGTTAGAATTTGGCTCTGCCCTCTTGTTTCAAACTCTATTATTCTTTCTATATCTCTAAGTTTAACAGATATTCAAAGTAGATGCCAGTCAAGACGTAATCATTTCTTTCATCTTCACTTTTATCTTTATTTTAAAAAGTTGCCTTTGTTTTACTTGATGTGTATTTTTTATATTCTTTAAACCAGTTTTCTTATTTATTTTGTTATTCAGTTTGTATCTGCCTGTAAGTAAACTGTTATTTATAACTACAACTTTCATGTCTGCCAAATCTCTCCAGTGTATAAACTGGTTATCACTAAGTTCTAAAAAGCTTTTATAGAGTTAGTTTGAAAAAGCTGTTTTCTATAATTGTGTACAATTTCTGGAGTTTTACATTAATTGGCCTAGCTTGTGTGCTATATCTCAAAGATGGAAAAAGTGTAGGCTGTTTTCAAAATGTTAAACTGAGAAAGTAAGATGTCCTTTGCCAAAAATAAGGTTATTTTCATACTGTCTCTGTTAGAATCCTTGCTTTTTTTTTCTTTAAACATTTCCCTTTAAGTGAACTCTCTTCCTTTGCTTTGTAAAGTTCTAGTTTTTTTGGTACTTGTTTATCAAACTTTTTGTCAGCTACCACCTGGCTATTCACATCCAGAATGTTCACAATCCTTTTAGCCACCTTTAGTTATTTGGCAAACATAATTTATTCAATAGAATTTTACTTAGTTCTGTTAAATAAAAATAATGAAAACTTCTTATGAGAAATGAAACAATATTTAGGATTCTTAAGAGGTTGATTCTGCATTTGAAAATTATATGAAATTAAACAATGCCACAGTGTTTAAATTGTTTGGTATTAGATACCCATGCTATTAAGAAAAAGAAAACCACAAGAGTACTTTTACTTTCTCCTGCCTGCCTTCCTTTCCTTCCTTCCGTTCTCTTTTTCTCTCTTTTTTTAAAGTAGGCTCCGAGCCCAAAATGGGGCTTTAATTTACAACCCTGAGGTCAAGAGTCACGTGCTCTACTGACCAAGCCAGGCAGGGCCCCAAGAGTATTTTTTTTTTCCCAAGAGTATTTTTAAACAGGGAGGAAGAACATCCTTGTACTTATGTCTTGACAGAAGTAATTAAAAATTCAGTAAACTTTGATGAATCTCATAAGCAATAATGTTTAATTAAAAAAAAGTTTCAGGATTCTTTGTACTATACCTTACTGACTAAGCCAGCCAGGTGCCCCAATTTCATGCAGATTTTAAAGATTTATTTATTTATTTATTTATTTGAGCGAGAGAGAGAGAGAGAGAGAGAGAGAGAGAGAGAGAGAGAGAGAAAATACACACTACATACACACACACTCACACACACACAAGTTAGCAAGGGGAAGATCAGAGGGAGAGGGAGAGGGACAAGTGGACTCTGCTCTAAGCTGAAACCAAGAGTCCGACGCTCAACTGACTGGGCCATCCAGGCACCCCTCATATAGATTTTAAGAACACCCTCAAGGGGCACTTGGCTGGCTCAGTTTGTAGAGTATGTGACTCTTGATCTTGGGGTTGTAAATTCAAGTTCGAGTCCCACTTTGTGTGTAGAGATATAAAAATAAAATCTTTAACAAAATAAAATTCATGAAAACCCGTTTAAACAATGCCAAATACAGAATTTCCTATTCTGAAAGAAGACCATACTTTTTACATTGAAAGGATTCACTGAGTATTAATAAATATGTAATAAAAAGAGAACAGTACTTAGATACATGTTAATGAATTGGTTAGATTAAAAAGAAAAAAGAAGACAAACAAACCTATAATAAGCATTTATAATTAGTCCACCATTCCCAGGCTGGTGAAAAGGAGCTAAAATCAAGCTTCACCTCTGGAAAGCTGATGCTTATTATGAATTGTGCTAACAGTTTTGACACAAAAATGATGATTCTAGGATAAAGGGGAGGCAAGAAAATGTGAGTTTTAAACCAGAAGCAGTAGTTCATTTGACAAAATAAGAATTGATTTGATTCAGTTGACTGCCTAATGGTAAAGAAAATTTTAAATCCCATGTTTTTTACACTGTTATTTGACAACCATATATACATAATTGAATAAATTATGCATATTATTTTTTCCCTATTTCCTTAAAGGTAAGGAATCAGATAATAAATTTACCTTAGTACCTCCCTCCTGTGGGGATAGGTGGCATTTTATTTTTTTAATTTTTTAAAGATTTATTTTTAATTATTTATGATAGACCTAGAGAGAGAGAGAGAGAGAGAGAGAGAGAGAGAGAGAGGCAGAGACACAGGCAGAGGGAGAAGCAGGCTGCATGCAGGGAGCCCGACGTGAGACTCGATCCTGGGACTCCAGGATTGCGCTCTGGGCCAAAGGCAGGCGCGAAACCGCTGAGCCACCCAGGGATCCCGGATAGGTGGCATTTTAGAGAGGATGGTTCTTTTACTAGCAAAGCTGTTTTGCGTATTGTAGAATATTTAGTACCACTAGCCACTGGACTTAAAGCATAATGAAGACCCCTCAGTCATTGTGACAACCAAACCAAAAGAAACAAACAAAATACAGTCCTACCTTGGAAATATTGTGGGTGGGTTCCAGACCACTGCAATAAAGTAAATATCACAATAAAGTGAAATTCAAATGAATTTCCTGATTTCACAGTACATATAAAAGTTATGTTTATACTATAGTCTATTAAGTGTGCAATAGCATAATATCTAAAAAATAATCTACATACCGTAATTTAAGTATATTTTATTGCTAAAATATACTGATCGTCTTGTGAGCTTTCAGTGAATCATAATTTTTTTAAAGATTTAATTTATTTTTTCATGAAAGACAGATTGAGAGAGAGAGGCAGATACAGAGGCAGAGGTAGAAGCAGGCTTCATGCAGGGAGCCCGACATGGGACTCGATTCTGGGACTGTAGGATCACGACCTGAGCCAAAGGCAGATGCTCAACTGCTGAGCCACCCAGGCGTCTCAAATCATTATCTTTTTGATGGAGGGTCTTGCCTTGGTGTTGATGGCTGCTGGATCAGGGTGGTAGTTGCTGAAGGTTGGAATGACTATCGCAATTTCTTAAAATAAGACAACAATGAAGTTTGCCTCATCAGTTGACTTCCTTTTAAGGACAGTTTCCATTTAACACATGTACTGTTTGATAGCATTTTAATCCACATGAGAACTCTTTAAAAAATGGAATCTGCCATCTCAAACCCTGCCCCACCTTTATCAGCTAAGTTTATATAGTGTTCTAAATCTTTTGTTGTCATTTCAATACTCTACACGAGTGTCTTCATCAGGAGCAGATCTATCTTAAGAAACCACTTTCTTTGTTCATCTGTAAGAAGCAACTCCTCATCTGGGCAAGTTTTATCATGTGAATGCAGCTGTTTAATCATGTCTTCAGACTCTATTTCTATTTCTAGTTCTTTTGCATTTTTCACCACATTTGCATTTATGTCATTGATGTCTTGAAGTACTCAAAGTTGTCCATGAGAGTTGGAATCAACATCTTCCAAACCCTTGTTCATTTTGATATTTTGACCTCTTCTATGAATCATGAATGTTCTTAATAGCATCTAGAATGGTGAATACTTTCCAGAACTTTGCCCAGATCTATGAAAGGAATCACTGTTTATGGCGGCTATAGCCATACAAAATGTATTCTTAAATAATAAAACTTGAAAGTCAAAATGACTCCTAGATTCATGGGCTACAGAATGGATTATGCCTTAGGCGGCAACATCAATCTCTTTGTTCATTTCCATCAGAAGTCTTGGGTGACCAGGTTTATTGTCAATGAGCAGTAATATGTGGGATGGATTTTTTTCTGAGCAGTAGGTCTCAACAGTGGGCTTAATATATTCGGTAAACCATGTTGTAAACAAATGTGCTGTCATACAGATTTGTTATTCCTTTTATAGAGTTCAAGCAGAATAGATGTAGCATAATTCTTAGGGGCTATAGGATTTTTGGTTTGGTCAATGAGTATTGGCCTAACCTTGGTTACCAGCTGCATTAGTTTCTAACAAGAGAGTCAATCTGTGCTTTGAAGCTTTAAAGCCAGGCATTGACTTCTCTCTAGCTATGAGAGTCCTAGATGGCATCTTTTTCCTATATAAGGCTGTTTTGAAAATTGAAAACCCGTTGTTTGGTATAACCACTTTCATTAATTATTTTGACTAGATCTTCTGGATAACTTGATGCAGCTTCTACATCAGTACTTGCTGCTTCATCTTACACTTTTATGTTATAGAGATGGTTTCTTTTTTTTAAAATTTTTTTAAAATTTTTATTTATTTATGATAGTCACACACAGAGAGAGAGAGGCAGAGACATAGGCAGAGGGAGAAGCAGGCTCCATGCACCGGAAGCCCGATGTGGGATTCGATCCCGGGTCTCCAGGATCGCGCCCTGGGCCAAAGGCAGGCGCCAAACCGCTGCGCCACCCAGGGATCCCTAGAGATGGTTTCTTAAACGTCATGAACCAACCTCTGCTAGTTTCCTGCTTTTCTTTTGTATTGTCCTCACCTCTCTCACCCTTCATGGAACAGAAGAGAGTTAGGTCCCTGCTCTGCATTAAGCTTTGACTTAAGGGTAAGCTGTGACTGGAACTTTCTCCATATTAACAGTAAGGGTGCTTGACTTTCTTATCATTCATGTGTTCACCGGAGTAGTACTTTTAATTTCCTTCAAGAACTTTTCCTTTACATTCACAACTTGGCTAACTGGCAGAAGAGGCATAGGTATCTAGGCTCTGAGCACACTTTCCTCATTAAGCTTAACCATTTCTAGCTTTTGAGTGAAAGAGAAATATGTGATTCTTCTTTTCACTTGATCACATAGAGACCATTGTAGGGTTATTAATTGGCCTAATTTTAACATTGTTGTGTTACAGAGAATAGGGAGGCCCAAGGAGAGGGAGAGTGATGGTGGAACTGCTGGTCGTTGGAGCAATCAGAACACACACAACATTTGTCAATTAAATTCAAACTTCTGTCTTATATGGTTGCAGTTTGCGGCAACCCAAAACAATTATAAATAGTAAAAGCAAGGATCACTGTTCAAAGTTTACCATATTGACCATAATAATAATAAAAAAGTTTGAAATACTGCAAGAATTACCAAAATGTGATACACAAACATAAAATGAACAAATGCAGTTGGCAGAATGGTGCTGATAGATTTGCTTGACACAGGGTTGCTACAAACCTTCAATTGGTCAAAAACCCAGTATCTGGGAAGATCAGTGAAACAAGGTATGTCTATATTACTTCCACACATTTTCAACTGACTCTTCTGGACAAGTGGTCCTGCCTAAATTAGGAACTGCTGTTTTGCACTTTACTGATTTGTACTCACGATATTAACCAACATGTACCAGTCAAAATGCAAAATGTCTAAATCTTTTTAATAATGTAAATTATTACAGTAATTCCATCTTTCACCTAATTTTTCATCATGCCTCTTCATTACTCCCTATATATTTTCTTGAAAAAGAGACTTTATTTAATAGAGTAGTTTTAGGTTCACTACAAAATTGAGTGGAAAGTACAGAGAGTTCTCATATAGCCCCTGCCCAGATGTGCTGCCTCCACTATCAAAATCAAGTTGAGGACATTTCCCTCTATTCCTAGTTGGCTGAGAGTTTTCATCATGAATGAGTATTGGATTTTTTCAAGTGCTTTTCCTGCATCTATTGATTTGATCATGTGATTTTTCTTCTTAGCCTGTTAATGTGATAGATAAATAGATTTCCAGATATTGACCCAGCCTGGCCCACCTGGAATACATCATCCTGTACCATTTTTTTACCCAAATGCTCAACTATAGGTAGGCCTTGTGATTTTTTTTTCTTTAGTCACAATTCTATGTTCAAAGCTCCTTTAAAGGATTCTATTTGTATGCATTAGGTTTTTTAAAAGATTCATTCATTCATTCATTCATTTTAGATAGATGGAGAGAGCACAGTGAACATGAGCAGGGGGAAGGGCAGAGGTCTCCCTGTTGAATAGGGAATCTGACTTTGGGCTGGATCCTAGGATCCTGGGATCATGAGCTGAGTTGAAGGCAGATGTTTAAGTCACCCACGTGCCCCTAAACATGTTTTTTTGTTTGTTTTGACCTAAATGTGTTTTAACTTAAATTTCTTCACATATAAAATGAAGAGATTGAACTATTAAAACTAAAGTTCTTCTTGTTTATTTCTATGACTCATGACTAGAATATTTAAGCTATTATTACCAAAAAGCCCACCATTAAAATTTTTTTGTGTGAAATATTTCAAACATACATTAAGAGACAGATATTGAAGACCACGATTTAGCAAGTAGTACATCTTGTCATATTTGCACTTGATTCGCTTTAAAAATGTATGTGTGCATGTATTAAGTTAGTTAAAGCTTCATTCTGTAATTATATTTCTTTTCCTCCTTACCAAAACTGATCACTGTCCTGAAGTTGGTATGAATCATTCTTTAAAAATTATAACTACAGTTTTAGTACATAACGTATGCATCCATAAACAACCTACATTATTTTGGGTTATTTTACTTCATCTAAATGATATCATACTGCATAATGTTTTCAAAAACCATTTTTTAAAAAGTTACATGGAGATGGAGTGCTTAGGTAGCTCATTTGGTTAAGTGTCTGACTCTTGGTTTCAGCTCAGGTCATGATCTTAGGGTCCTGAGATCGAGCCTTGAATCAGGCTCTCTGCTCAGAGACGAATTTGCTTGAGGATTCTCTCCCTCTTCCTGTACCCCTGCCCTGCTCATACTCACTATACACACTCTCTCTAAAACAATTAAATAAATCTTTAAGAAAATTACATGGAGGGTAAGATTAATATTCCCATATTTGGGAACTAATTGAATTACACAAATATCCTTCTACCGTCAAATTAGGATATTAAATTTTTTGGGGGTACAAATTAAGACACTGAAGCAAGTAGGGAAATTGGGATATGAATTCTGGTTCACCCAACTCTGAACCCCCCATGTCTTACTACATACTAGGCTGCTTACATTCCTTTCTTGATGATGCCAGGATTGAATGACTACTGCAACTTCTCACTTAGGTATTTGTCTTAATTTTGGGTATTGTTCAAAACAATAAAGAATAGTGGTCTCTTTTTCAACATCAAAAAATTTTGTAACATCCACTTTTCAGAATCTGTAGATTTAGAAAATATGTAATGATAAACTTTGGAAAGATACCTAAATAATTTAGTTAAGAATAGTGGTTTCCTGAGGTGGGAAGAAGGTAACAGTAAAATAGGCAAATGGAAACAAAGGCATGAGTGAAGCTTTTCACTGTATATCTTTAGATTTCTATATTTTAAACCATGGGTAAAGCATTGCCTGCTCAAAAAAGGCTTTAGAGAGAAAAAAGATATGTAATCACAGAATTTACGCGTACTTTAAAATGGGATTTATTACTCATAATGGCTCCTAGTATGTTTGCAAATCAGTAATGCCTGTATCTGTGGACAACACATTCATTCAGTTCACAGATGATGCTTGATAAACAAGTGTACCTGCTGCAGACCCCATGGAACAATTCTGGAGTACCCACTGGTTGAAATCTAGTGGTTTAGTAACTGTGGTTCTAGGCCCATCTAGAGCCAAACTTACTTAATGATTCTTACCATTTACTAAATTTGACCTTACATGACATGATGAAAAGCAGTTTACTGAGAAATGAATTGTGACCATAATTTTATCAAAATAACAAAATAATTAAAGGGTAATTTTTCCAGTTAGTATTTTATGGTGCAACAGCAAGGCTGTTTTGAAAACGTGTGTTTCTTTGGGCATTTTACCTTTTTTATACTTAAATGCTTTGTTAGGTATGTAAATTGATCCTTGAAAATACTTTTTAACCAAATATCCTTCAAAACATTGCTGTAGGTAGAGTATTATCATTAAAATGTAAGAAGAAAAAGAGCACTTTTGGGATGCCTGGGTGGCTCAGCAGTTTAGTGTCTGTCTTTGGCTCAGGGCATGATCCCGGAGTCCCAGGATCGAGTCCCACATCAGACTCCCTGCCATGGAGTCTGCTTCTCCCTGTGCCTGTGTCTCTGCTTCTGTCTCTGTGTCTCTCATGAATAAGTAAAATCTTAACATAAAATTCATTTAAAGAAAAAAGAAAAAGAGCCTTTTAAAAATTTTAGATCTTTTTAATTTTTTAAAAGGTTTTATTTATTGATGAGAGACAGAGAGAGAGGCAGAGACATAGGTAGAAGGAGAAGCAGACTTCCTCACAGGGAGCCCAACATGGGACTCAATCCCAGAACCCTGGGATCATGCCCTGAGCCAAAGACAGGTGCTCAACCTCTGAACCACCCAGGTGTCCCAAGATCTTTTTTAATTTTTTTTAAAGAATTTTATTTATTTATTCATGAGGGACACACACACATACACACACACACAGAGGCAGAGACACAGGCAGAGGGAGAAGCAGGCTCCATGCAGGGAG
The DNA here is from genome assembly GCF_905146905.1 of Nyctereutes procyonoides. Classification (NCBI taxonomy): domain Eukaryota; kingdom Metazoa; phylum Chordata; class Mammalia; order Carnivora; family Canidae; genus Nyctereutes; species Nyctereutes procyonoides. The sequence continues at coordinate 11,454,218 of NW_026575132.1, forward strand.
CCTGACGTGGGACTCAATCCCAGGTCTCCAGGATCACACCCCGGGCTTCAGGCTGTGCTAAACCGCTGTGCCACTGGGACTGCCCTTTTTTAATTTTTTTGATGTTGTTTTTAAAATTCATTATAGGAAAAAACTGCATGATCTTCATTATAGAAAAAGAATTTTAAAGGGCAGAGAAGTAAAGAGAACATTCAGTTCTCTCTATCCAGAAATGATTACTGCTTATACCTTTGGCTTTTGCTACTGTAAACAGTTTGAAGTATAACAAGTTGAATGAAAATAATTAGAAATTAAAAAAAATTAAAAAATAAAAATCTAGGGCAGCCTGGGTGGCTCAGCGGTTTAGCGCCTGCCTTCATCCCAGAGCATGACCCTGGAGACCCCGGATCGAGTCCCACGTCGGGCTCCCTGCATAGAGCCGGCTTCTCCTTCCACCTGTGCCTCTGCTTCTCTCTCTGTCTTCTCTCTGTGTATTCTCATGAATAAATAATAAAATTAAAAAAAAATAAAAATAAAAATCTAGGGCAGCCCCAGTGGCTCAGTGGTTTAGAATTGGGCTCCCTACATGGAACCTGTTTCTCCTTCTACCTGTATCTCGGTCTCTCTCTCTCTCTCTCTCTCATGAATAAATAAATAAAAAATCTTAAAAAAATAAAAATCTAAATTTACCTGAAACTAATAATACACTATACGTTAACTAACTGGAATTAATTAATTAATTTATAAAAGATTTTATTTATTTATTCATGAGAGGCAGAAAGAGAGGGAGAGAGAGACAGAGAGACAGAGAGAGACAGAGACAGAGACACAGGCAGAGGGAGAAGCAGACTCCATGTGGGGAGCCTGATGTAGGACTTGATCCCAGGACTCCAGGATCACGCCCTGAGCCAAAGGCAGATATTCAACCGCTGAGCCACCCAGGCATCCCAACGAACTGGAATTTAAATAAAAACTTGAAACTACAAAAAAATTAAGTAAAATTATGAAACAATAAAAAGAAATCTAATTTTTTCTAGTAAGTTAGCCAAATAGCTGTTTAGAAGACATTCTAGAATCAGAGAAACATTGGTTTGAATCTTTTTTTTTAAGATTTTATTTATTCATGAGAGACACAGAGAAACAGAGACATAGGCCGAAGCAAAAACAGACTTCCTGCGGGGAGCCCGATGCAGGACTCAATCTCAGGACCTTGGGATCACAACCTGAGCCGAAGGCAGACCCTCAACCACTGAGCCACCTAGGTGCCCTGATTTGAATCTTTACCCTGATACATATCAGCTGGGTGATTTGGGATAACTTCCTTATCCTTAGTATCCTTCTTTGTAGAATTGAAATGATAATGCCCATCTATCAAGATTATTGGGAGGATCACCAAGATCTCAACTATAATTTCGATTTAACAGTTAAATGTATGTTTTTTTCTCTCAAGATAATGGATGTATATTATAATTTAAGGAGGTTAGTTTGTTTTTTAGGATGAAATTTTTGGTGAATGCTACAAGAAGAATTCTGCTTAGCTAGCTTTATATTTTGAAATGCAATGTGGAAGTACTATCAAGTTAGAATTGATTTTTACATTCTAGATTTATCATTGACTAGATTTTTTTTTATTTTTATGTTTTACCTTGCCTTGCCAATATTTAGGCAGGAATTGATTGAAAATGGTTGATGGGGCACCTGGGTGGCTCAGTTGGTTAAGCATCTGCCTTCAGCTCAGGTCATGATCCTAGGGTCGTGGGATTGAGCCCCAGGTAGGGCTCCCTGCTCAGGGGGAAGCTTACTTCTTCCTTTCCTTCTGCCTGCCCCCCCCCCCCACTTGTGTTTTCTCTCTGAAATAAATAAAATCTTTTTAAAAAAGAGAAAGTGGTAGACAGATTTTCATTGTTTCATTATAACTGTTCCTATTAATCCTGGCTAGAGAGGCAGATGAATAAAAATGGCAGCTCTTCTTCCATTGGAAATAAAGCACTTGTACATTTTAATAGCTAATGAGGGCAGAATTGGTTGTACATAAGCTAGAGACTGGCATTCATTGTGGTATTCTTACCAACTTCTGATATAGCCATAGAAGTTTTTAAGTTTGGGATAAATGCTTCATGACGTTGACTTCCTTTATGGCCACTGTCTTAGAAATATACTCAGTATCACTATCTAAGAAGCATTAAATATGAGCCAGCTAATTTTTAGAACTAAATTTCATTTGAGTTGAAGGGAACACATGAAAAACCTTTTTTTGACATAAAAGAAATGAATGGATAGATATAAACACAATGCAGGATCAGGTGTTCCATTCATTAGATTTACTTTGTAGACATGACTTTGAAGAGTGAGCCTGGTTTATGTTAAGAATGTTTTATAGTAGATTTTTCTGTGCTCCAGGTTTTATTTTTGTGATACTTAGGGCTTGTATAATGGAATTGAGTATTAATAAGATTGCATCTCTCTGAGGAAATTGGTGTACCGAATATTTGTGGTTACAAGAAAAAGATTAATGCGTGGAGGAGATTAAAGAGACAAATGGAGTGTGAGAAGGATAACGTATATGGGTTGATGTTTTGGTCTGTAAGTATCACTGAATATTACAAAATTAAAGATGTTTTAAGATGCATGTAATTCTGCAGTAAGTGAATGGAACAAGCACTTAGTATTGATTGCATTTGATTTTTTTCTCCCATAAATTATGGGTAAACTAATAAAAATTATCCCAAGTATAAAATCGAATTTTCTCATATGAACTATTGATAGTTAATTCTTTGACATGCTATAAATTAATAAATATTCTACCATCAAAAGATTAGACCATTCAGTCACCTTTTGGATATGATTTGATAGGTGTGGCCACAAGAACTGTCACCCTTCTCTCATATTCTTCTGTAGCTGGCCACAAAAATCCTCACTCACCCTTCTCTCACATCCTTAAAAATCATCCATACTCATTTACTTTGTTCCTGAATTGTCTTCAGCAGAAATTTCTTTTTGAGACAAAGCATTGCAGTTTTCAGAAGTACACCTGTAAAAAAATTAATAAACTTTATTTTTGAGAGCAGTCTTAAGTGCACAACAAAATGAAGTAGCAAATAGAGTTCCCATATATCCCCATCCCTACATAAGCAGAGCTGCCCCCCCATTGATATTTGCACCTGTGTGATAACATTTGTTAAAACTGATGAACCTACAGATAACCATCATCACTTGAAGTCCACAGTTTCCTCATAGGTTCATTTTTGGTATTGTATATTCTATGGACAAATATATAATGACATTATCCACCATCATGGTATCATATAGAAGAATTGTATATTCTAAAAGTCCTCTGCTCTGCCCATTCATCCCTCCCTTCCCCCCAACTCCTAGCAATCACAGCAAAAATCACTTTTTAAAGTGATTTTTTTCCTTTTTTTTTTTTTTTTAAAGATTTTACTTATTCATGAGAGACACAGAGAGAGAGAGAGAGAAAGAGAGAGAGGCAGAGACATAGGCAGAGAGAGAAGCAGGCTGCATGCAGGGAGCCTGATGTGGGACTCGATCCTGGGACTCCAGGACCATGCCCTGGGCCAAAGTCAGATGCTTAACCGCTGAGCCATCCAGGGATCCCCCTAGTTTTGCCTTTTCCAAAATTTCACATAAGTTGGAATCATATAGTTTGTAGCCTTTTCAGATTGGCTTCTTTCACTTTCAAGCTTTCTCCATGTCGTTTATCCATTCTTCAGTTGAGAGGCATTTGGGTTATACATAGTTTTGGGTGACTACAAGTAGAGTCACCATAAGCATTTAGATAAAAGGTTTTGTGTCAACATAAATTTTTATTATATTTAGGTCAATACCTAGGAGTGGGGTTACTGAGTAAAATGTTAAGTTAAACAGACTTACAAGAAATTATCAAACTGTTTTCCACAGTGGCTATACCATTTTGCATTTTCATCAGAATTGTTTTTCCACCTGTGTCAGCATCCTTGGCAGTACTTGGTATTGTCAAGAGCTTACTGTTTATTTTTAACTTTTAGTCATTCTAATAGATGTGTAGTACTATTTTATGTAGTTTTAATTTGCAAATTTAAATTGAATTCACATTTTTCATGTGAAAACCTATTTGTCAAATGTGTGTTTATTTTTAATGCAGAGGAAAGCAAATAGAGATAAAGATGGATGGATCAGTCTTGTCCTTGGCAAGCTTCTAGGAAAACCTGGCCAGCAGAGGTTTCTACATTAAAGGGCCCTGGGTGTCCAGGGAAAGAGGGCATACTTTGCCTATTTGACCTTATTACAAAGGACTAGGCTTTGTTTAAACAACAACAAAACCACCCCACAACTGGAGTCTCTCATTTCAGATATTTAATGCCATAATTAGCTGGTATTTATTTTGCCACATTTTACTTTGTTTATAGTAAGGAATACTGCTTGATGGCTCTTTAAACCAAGATTTTATAGTACAAGTCAGTTTCTGCCAGTACTAGAAGTACTTGAATGTTTTGTAAGCTTTTAATGAACAAATGTATATGATGGGGCATGATGTATGTGTTCTGTCTTAATGTCAAGTTCCTTTTTGTAGACACCATACTTTATCTTTCTAGAATATTATTTTTGTTTTACTTTTTTTATTTTTTTATTTTTTATTTTTATTTTTTTAATTTTTATTTATTTATGATAGTCACAGAGAGAGAAAGAGAGAGAGGCAGAGACATAGGCAGATGGAGAAGCAGGCTCCATGCACCAGGAGCCCGACGTGGGATTCGATCCCGGGTCTCCAGGATCGCGCCCTGGGCCAAAGGCAGGCGCCAAACCGCTGCGCCACCCAGGGATCCCTGTTTTACTTTTTTTAAAAAGATTTTTATTTATTTATTCATGAGACACACACACACACACACACACACACCACACCACACACAGAGGCAGAGACACAGGCAGAGGGAGAAGCAGGCTCCATGCAGGGAGCCCGACGTGGGACTCAATCACAGGTCTCCAGGATCACAACCTGGACCGAAGGTGGCGCCAAACTGCTTAGTCACCGGGCTGCCCTCTTGTTTTACTTTTAATAAACAAGACTCCTATTAAAACCTTTACACAAATGTGTACAGCAGTTTTATTTCTGATATCCAAAAACTGAAAACTACTCAAATGACCTTTCTAAAGGGTGAAAAGTTAGATAGTGGTACATCCATACCATCCGTGGAATAATATTCTATAAAAAGCAATGAACTGTTGATACATGCAACAACTGGGATGAACTTCAAGGACAAATTGCTCAGTAAAAAAGCCAGTCTCAAAAGGATATGTATAGCATTATTCTATTTATATAACAGTTGAGAATTAGCATAATTACCAAACTGGAGAACAGATTAGTGATTACTATATTTTAGGAAGGGAGACAAACGGATGGTAATTATAAATGGTTAACATGAGGGAGTCTTGTGATAGTACAGTTGAATATTTTAATTTTGATAGAATGTAACAGAATTGCGTAGATTTGCAGTCACATACACAGATTATTACATGTATAACCGATCAGATCTGAATAAGCTCTATGAATTGTCCTAATGTCAGTATCTTGACTTTTGTATTGTGAGGTGATTGTGTGGAATGTTTGCACTGCAAACATTGAGAGAGGCATTAGACTTCACTCTACATTTCTTTCCAACTACCTATGAATCTATAATGATTTCAAAATAAAAATTTTTCAACCTAAAAATAATTAATAAATGCAAATATTCTTGTTTTTGAAATGTGTAAGTAATACAAGGATAAGTTTTCATGAAAATTCAAATAATGTAAGACTATTTAGTAAAAAGGAAAAGGGCAAATAGTTAATATTTTCAGAGTAGCAGTTTTTTTCTTTCTCTTTTCCCCTCATAAACATAAATAAGTATAATGATATTGCTGATTTATGTCTGTAATGATAATTAACTGATGCAGACATGATAAAACTATGCCATATCTTTACCCCCTACTTTCTTAGTAGTGTTGTATCATAGAGTGGCAAATTCAGGAGAGCTGAGTATTTCAGACATACTATATCTGTTCCTGGAAATTAAATGCTGCATTGGATTAGCAAATGCTGATGCAGGAACCATATGTAAACAGAAAATGATGACTTTATTCTCAGTAATTTGGATGTATATGTGGGGGAAAATAACAATATTGCTTTTACATTCATAGTATTTTTAAAGCTTCATTTATTGTAGAATGGTAGAAGAACTAGATGAGTATTGCCTAGATTTTGTAACCTTTGAATGAGAATATGATACTGAGTACAAGACACATTGATATGAAGACTGTTTGTCCTTAATACTACAGGGGGTTTGTGCCATACAGAATGAGTTAAGTAAACCTGATCTTGTTATAGGAACACATTAACTTAGCCTCCAGCTTGGTGTGAGAGATATGTATGTTAACAGATAAAATATAATTCTAAAGTAGATAAGAATAAAGAGCTTTGGTAGTAAGTCTGCAGAGTTCACTAAAGAGCAGGAAAAATGACATTGAGACTTTACACATATTGGGAACATATGTATTAAGGTCAGAAAAGGCCTTACCATGTTAGTGGGAACCAAGAATGGAGGAGTGGGATCAATGGCAAGAGGTTGACTGGATCCCAGGGGTGACTTACTCATGAAGCATAGGGTAGGGTATAGGGCCCACAGTATTTCTGGAGGCCGTTGATAATTTCTTTCAAAATCAAAAGGAAAAAATAAGCTTTTAGATTGAAGAAAATATCTTAACATCTAATATTAATATATTTTCTTTATACAATGCAGTTACAAAATATAATTTTAAATATTTTTTTTAATAGAGGAAGAGGCCCATGAAAAAAAAAGTTCCTAGTGCCTATAAAAGTGATCATGCAGCTCTGTTGGTTCTTGATTATTAAAGATCTCACATATTAACTGAAGAGTTTGGATTTAATTCTATTTTTTTAAACTTTATTTAAATCAGTTAATTAACATACAATGTATTATTGGTTTCAGAGGTAGAGGTCAGTGATTCACCAGTGCTCGTTACATCATGTACCCTCCTTAATGTCCATCACCCAGTTACCCTATACCCCCACAACCCCCTCCAGTGACCCTCAGTTTTTTCCCTATGATTAAAAGTCTCTTATGATGTATCTCCCTCTTTGATTTCATCTTATTTTTCCCTCTCTTTCCCTATGATCTCTGTTTTTGTTTCTTAATTTCCACATATAAGTAAGATCATATGAGAATTGTCTTTCTCTGATTAACTTATTTCATGGAGTATAATACCTTCTAGTTCCATCCACATCGTTGCAAATGGCAAGATTTCTTTTCTGTTTTTGAAAGCTGAGTAGTATTCCATTCTGCATCTTCTTTATCCATTCATCTGTCAATGGACATCTATCTGGACTCTTTCCATACTCTGGCTTTTGTGGATATTGCTACTATAAATAAGGGGTGCAGGTGCCCCTTCGAATCACTACATTTGTATCTTTGGGGTAAATACCCAGTAGTGCAATTGCTGGGTTGTAGTGTAGCTCTATCTTCAACTTTTTGAGGAACCTCCATACTGTTTTCCAGAGTGGCTGTACCAGCCTGCATTCCCACCAACAGTGTACAAGGGTTCCTCCGCATCCTCGCCAACATCTGTCATTTCCTGACTTGTTAGTTTTAGCCATTCTGACTGGTTTGAGGTGGTATCTCATTTGTGGTTTTGGTGTGTATTTCCCTGATGCTCAGTGATATTGAACATTTTTTCATGTGTCTGTTGGCCATTTCTATGTCTTCTTTAGAGAAATGTCTGTCATATCTTCTGCACATTTCCAGATTGGATTATTTGTTCTTTGGGTGTTGAGTTTGAGAAGTTCTTTATAGATTTTGGACAGTAACCCTTTATCTGGCGTGTCATTTGCAAATATCTTCTCCCATTCTGTTGGTTGTCTTTTGGTTTTGTCAGCTGTTTCCTTTGCTGTGCAAAAGCTTTTTATCTTGATGAAGTAGTTCATTTTTGCTTTTGTTTTCCTTGCCTTTGGAGACATGTCTAGTAAGAAGTTGCTGCAGCCGAGGTCACAGAGGTTGGTTGCTGCCTGTGTTCTCTATGATTTTGATGGATTCCTGTCTCACATTTAGGTCTTTCTGGATTTAATTCTAGAACATTAGAGACAGATTTTAAGCATAAGCAGTTCTATCTTTTATGAAGATACTTCTGTCAGCAGTTTGTATGAGACTATTTACAGTTTAATGTAGTTACATTAAATCAGAATTGTTGTAGTGCTTATTATAACCAAATATCACCTGTTTAAAATGAGGAGAGCCATTTTAAAAAATACTTTATTTATTTGAGAGAGAGGGAGAATGCATGAGCTGAGGACAAGTTGAGGCAGAGGGAGAGAAGTCGACCTTCCACTGAGTGAGGAGCCTGTCAGGGCTTAATCTCACAACCCTGAGATCATGACCTTAGCCAAAATCAAGAGTCAGATGCTTAAACAACTGAGCGACCCAGGTGCCCCAAAGAGAACAATTTTTAAAGATTTTATTTATCCATTCATGAGAGACAAAGACAGAGAGAGGCAGAGACACAGACAGAGGGAGAAGCAGGCTCCATGCAGGGAGCGCAACGTGGGACACAATCCCAGGTCTCCAGGATCCACCTTGGACTGAAGGCGGCACTTGGGCTGAAGGCGGTGCTGAGCCACCCAGGCTGCCCCAAGGAGAACAATTTTTTTGAAGACCCATGTCTAATTACTGTACTTGTTAAGGATGTCCCTTAAAAGACATTGACCTGGGGATCCCTGGGTGGCTCAGCAGTTTAGCGCCTGCCTTTGGCCCAGGGCGTGATCCTGGAGTCCTGGGATTGAGTCCTCCATGGAGCCTCCTTCTCCCTCTGCCTGTGTCTCTGCCTCCCCCTCTTCTGTCTATCATGAATAAATAAATAAAATCTTTAAAAAAGAAAAAAAAAAGACATTGACTATAATGACCATACTTGACTGATCAAAATTTGTCTAGCTGTTGACAAATTTAGAACATCTACACATAAATGATCAGGTCTATATATGTGATCTGTGGCAATATAATACTAGGATGTACTATTTCTCTTTGAATACTTCATCCCTATTTTTTATATTATTTATGAAGAATTCCTAGCTTTATACAAAAAATTTTGTTGATACTGATCTCAACAAATAGCATTTTAAAAAAGATTTATTTATACATCTTTTTTTTTTTAAAAGATTTTATTTATTTATTCATGATAGTCACAGAGAGAGAGAGAGGCAGCGACACAGGCAGAGGGAGAAGCAGGCTCCATGCAGGGAGCCCGACGTGGGACTCGATCCCGGGTCTCCAGGATCGCGCCCTGGGCCAAAGGCAGGCGCCAAACCGCTGCGCCACTCAGGGTTCCCCATCTTTTTATTTTTTTAATTTAAATTCAATTAATTAACATATAATGTATTATTAGTTTCAGGGGGTGGGGTCAGTGATACTTCAGTCTTATATAATACTCAGTGCTTACATCATATGCCCTCCTTAATGTCCATCACCCAGATATTTCATCCCCCCACCCCTCTCCCGTCCAGCAACCCTCAGTTTCAACAAATAGCGTTTTAAAAGCTACAAATACTGTTTTATAAAATGGATTTTTCTTCGTTTTGACCAGGGTAGTTTAGTTAGAATTCTTGCTAGTATACCTTTATATTGTATAAAAATTCCTAAATCATAATATAAAAGAGTTACTCTTAAAATAGCAAATTATATTTGGTCTATACTAATGCCATCGTCATGAAATAATTCCTTAAAAGTAGACTGATGAAATAAACTATTTAGTAAAAACTCAGAGATATTAAAGACATGATTAACTTCCCTCTAATTTATAACTTTATTGTTTTGACATTCGATTCAGCTTAGTTGGTAGGGGTGGGGCATGAAGAGAGAGACCTATGAGAGGTTGGATTTGTTTTTTGTCTCTTTCTATAAGGAGAATTTTAGGTTTTAATCATCAAATTATTTAATAATGACACTAAAAAATTTACACATATTCAGGCCTTTAGCCATATTAGGCCTTTGTAATTGTAAAGGAAATCTAAGAAGAGCAAAAAATTTTCTTTTAACATTTTTTTTTACAAAGGTATATCTTTTCTTTTTATTTTTAAAGTAAGTAGGCAATTTTATTTGTGATTTCTTTACTTCCAGGTACAGTTAAATTTGTTGATGAACTCAATATTCAATACAAAATTCTAGTAAAAATATTTGATAATAGAGGGAGAGGAGAGGAAAAAATAGGATATCTTGGTTATAGAAAACTAGAGTTATTGAGTTCATAAATTCTGACCTTTGTAACAATCAAGACAAAAATGGAAATAGATTGAATTGTGTAACTTCAGTGTGTGGTAGTAGGTAAGGAGCACTTAACCTGAATCAAAAAAGATAGGGGGGAGGGGTCCCACCTAGTTGGCTCATTTGGAAGAATATGCAACTTTTGATCCTCAGGGTTGTGAGTTTGAGCCCCATATTGGGTGTTGAGATTACTAAAAAAAAAAAAAAAAAAAAAATTAAAAAAAATTTTGAAATGGGATGGGACCAGAAAAAGGAATTATGCCTTAATGATATGCATTTTATATCTGTATTACAGAATTTTTGGTTGTAGTTTGAATCAGTTAAGTATGAATCTTGGTGTTATATCTGCTTTATATGTAGAAATATATTTGGTTTTAATCTTTATATTCATTTGGTAAAGTTTGCAGTTAGGATAATCTAAGGAAATACTGTGTACACAATATTAAATCTATAAGATAATCAAATAAATATAATTATTTGAATTTGAATATGTGAGTACATATTGCAGAAAAATGGTTGAATCGTAATTAGGTGATATCCTAGAATTAGTTTTATAAATAGGCTGTACTATATTTTTTGGCTATTTAGTTGATATTAGTACAAAACTGCCTGAAATGGTTTTAAATGTGGAAATCAAGTTGCATTTATTTTTTTAGAATTACTCTCTGTGATTACTGAATTCAGTAATTACTGTCCATCTCTAAACAGACCATGTAAGATGCATGAAGGGTGGAACTCTATATTATCTACTTGTGAATGTCCTATTTGCCTAGCCCAAAACATTGAAGGTGCTTTCTCTTGTAATAAATATGACAGGTGTATGTGTCTAAATGGATTTGGGCATATAGCTCTTGGCTCTTGCATTTCTTCTCCAGGGTTTGGTCCTTCAGAAACATTATTCAGAAGGTTCAGAAACATTATTTTCATAGATCACCTCCAGTGCTAAGGATAAGATACATATCCAAAATGAAGAAATAAATCAGAAGCCCATGAGGAATATATCTATTGGCCACCTGTATTAGACTGTTATTCTAGCTAGTCAAACATTAGTAAACAAGAAACCAAATAAAGATCAGTTGTTGCTTTTGATAATAACAAATAAAATTTCTTTAGTATTCTCAGCAGTGTTGATAAATATTTGTTAGCTGATAAATATGTGGCAAATATTCTATTGAAAATAGGTAAATCAGGTTATGTATATGGAAAAAGATTAGCATTGAAAGTACATTGGTTGTCCCTTCAGCATAAAGTGTGATTGAGCATTTCTGTTTCTGGTTTTTATATTGATATTTTTAATAATAGAAAGTAATTTTCTTTTTGCCCCTAATATTCTTAGTTTTTTAAAAATATTTTATGTATTTATTCATGAGAGACACAGAGAGATAGAGAGGCAGAGACATAGGCAGAGGGAGAAGCTTGCTCCATGCAGGGAGCCCGATGTGGGACTTGATCCCAGGAATCCAAGATCACGCCCTGAGCTGAAGGCAGATGCTTAACCATTGAGCCACCCAGGGGTTCCAATATTCTTAGTTTTTATTTTTATTTTTTTTTTATTTTTTATTTTTTTTATTTTTATTTTTTTTTTATTCTTAGTTTTTAAAATAAATTTACTAAGGTCAACTTTATATACCATGAAATTCACTCATTTTAGGTGGCCAATTATTTTTTTTATAAATGTACAGAGTTGTGCAGCCATTACCACAATCTAATTTTAGAACATTTCCATCTGCCCAAAAAGAAACCATGTACCCACTGGTAGTTACTCTCCTCTTCTTTAGTTTACTATGCCCAATGATGTATGTTTATCTTTCTGCACCTGGCTATAAAATATGATAAAAATTAATACTGGAAATTTTCTAAAATTATTTAGCCCTCTAGGATTGTTAATTTGTTTGAAGTTTCGATAATATAGAGCATAGAATTTTAAAATTATGTTTCTTTATTCAGATACCTAAATTATTTAATAGGAGAGTAGTGGGAATAATTTGTGTAAGGACAGATTGCTTTTGGGAAATCAGTTTTCAAGTTTGTTTCTTGTTTGGAGGTGACAAATTAATTAATAAGCAGAAAGAAATTATTGAATAAATATAAAATTACACATGTATTCAAGCCTTGTTAGAGATTTAGTAGGAAAATTTACAGTGCCTTTCAAAAAGACTAAGATTTTATTTAATAATGTTTTGCTAATAACATTATCATAAAATTAAATTTGTCATTCTTTTATTTATTTTAGCTTCTCAGAACCAAGAACGTCTATGTGCATTTAAAGATCCATATCAACAAGACCTTGGGATAGGTGAGAGTCGAATCTCTCATGAAAATGGAACGATATTATGCTCAAAAGGTAGCACTTGCTATGGCCTTTGGGAGAAATCAAAAGGGGATATAAATCTCGTAAAGCAAGGCAAGTAACACTTTTCTTACCTGAAATAACTTGGTGTTTCATATACTTGAAGTTTATCTAAAAAGGGCCTGGATGTAGATTAAAGTCTTTTCCAGGAAAACAATAAGTTTTAAAATATATATCCATGTATATACTCATATTAGGCCCAAATTTGTAAAGGGTAATAGGTTTTTAGCTTATTTTAATAACATTTTTCTTATTACATTGTTAATAACATGTCCTCATTATTCAAAGTTTAGAAACTATAGAGAATTGTAAGAATTCTATACTCTTAAAAACTTACATATTAATTTATTTCCCTGCAAGTATATTTTTAATGGATCTCTATTTTTATATGTATGTGTACTTATTTTTCAAAATTTAGGATGATACGTATGTATAAACAATTTCATATCCAATTTTTCCTATCTTATATTGTGAATATTTTCCTATGTCTTTAAATATACTTTGAAAACATTTTTCATCTCTGTACAATATTTCATCTCTGTACAATATTTCATTATATACACGTATACAGGCAATTTATGTACACATTACTCTGTTGAACATTATATTATGTTCTGCTTTACTAAAAAGCAAAATGCTTCAGTGACATTTTGAACATAGATCTTTGATTGTATCTGATTATTTCCTTGGAATAGATTGCTCAAGGTAGAATTATTAGATTATAAAGCATGAATATTTTAAAGGTTCTTTATGAAATCTTTATGAAATTAGAAAGTATTTCTAAAAATACTATACATTTACATTCTCTCTATGGAAGTGTTACCAAAATCTTATTACGATTGTATATTATTTTATTAAACCTAGAACAACTTAATAGATACAGACAAAAAGAAAATCTTACTATTGCTTTAATAATAACTCTTAGATTAATGATGAGGTTAAGCATTTATTGGTGGCTTTTCTCCCCATGAAATGCTTGTTAGTACTGTCATTTTTTTGTTATTTAAAAGATGGGTGTTTCCTATTCTTTTGCAGGAATAGTTTATAACTTATGTGTATTATGGACTTTGTCACATTGATTGCAGTTATTTCTTAGCCTGTTTTAATTTTGCTTATTAACCCCTAACTTGTTTACATTAATATCAATTTATAGGATGTTGGTCTCACATTGGAGATCCTCAGGAATGTCACTATGAAGAATGTGTAGTGACTACTACCCCTCCCTCAATTCAGAATGGAACATACCGTTTCTGCTGCTGTAGCACAGACTTGTGTAATGTCAACTTTACTGAGAATTTTCCACCTCCAGACACAACGCCACTCAGTAAGTAGTTTAAGTAACTTACTTTTCCTTGTTCATTCTTTTCTCTAAAGATGTGCAAATTTTAAAAATATATAAAAACATTAGGTTTGGCAGAACAAAAGGCAGAATTCAAACATCATCAGACTATATCTAGCTAACACCTGAAATCCAAACGAGGTGCACCAGGATTTCCAAGATATCACTTGAGAACCAAATAAGTTTGATGATACTTTCTAATCCCTCTAAAGCTATACTTCCAACAGTACAAAAAATGTATGCATAGGAGTGCCTGGCTGGTTCGTTGATAGAGCATGCAACTCTTGATCACAGGGTCATGAGTTCAAGCCCCACATTGAACATAGAGCTAAATCTAAAAAAACCCCACATATGCACAGGGTTATCCTTTGGAGTATAATTTGTAACTGCAAAATATTGGATACTATCTAAGTATTCAGGAATAGATTAGTTAAAATATACTATGGTATATACATGTAATGGAGTACCGACTCTATAAGAAAAAATGAGTAAGATCTCAATGAATTGGTATGTAGTGATTTCTAGAGATATTATTAGGTGAATAAAAAGCATATATATTGTGCCATCTTTTATGTAAGACAGAAAGCTTATCTTTACAAAAAGAAACAAAGGATAAACCAGAAAATAATGAAGTTGGTTATTTACAAGGGATAGGGAGAATGGAGTGGAAAGTATACATAAGAGTGAAAGAACTGGGGATCCCTGGGTGGCGCAGCGGTTTGGCGCCTGCCTTTGGCCCAGGGCGCGATCCTGGAGACCCGGGATCGAATCCCACGTCCGGCTCCCGGTGCATGGAGCCTGCTTCTCCCTCTGCCTGTGTCTCTGCCTCTCTCTCTCTCTCTCTGTGTGACTGTCATAAATAAATAAAAATTTAAAAAAAATTAAAAAAAAAAAAAGAGTGAAAGAACTGGGACGTCTGCGTGGCTCAGCAGTTGAGCATCTGCCATTGGCTCAGGGCATGATCCTGGGGTCCTGGGATTGATTCCCATATCAGGCTCCTCACAGGGAGCCTGCTTCTCCCTCTGCTATGTCTCCACCTCTCTCTGTGTCTCTCATGAATAAATAAATAAAATCTTAAAAAAAAAAAAGGAATGAAAGAACTAATTAAGGGTTTTACAAACAGAGTTTTGCTATATATACTCTTTTGGACAAGGTGGGAGAATTGCAAACAAATACTAAACTCATTTAGGTTTGTTTTTTAGAAGCCTGGACAAAGCAATTATGAAACAATTGTAATAGAATTAAGAAATAAGTAGGGCAGCCCGGGTGGCTCAGCGGTTTAGCGCTGCCTTTAGCCCAGGGCCTGATCCTGGAGACCCGGGATCGAGTCCCACGTTGGGCTCCCTGCATGGAGCCTGCTTCTCCCTCTGCCTGTGTCTCTGCCTCTCTCTCTCTCTCTCTCTCTCTCTCTCTCTGTCTCGAATAAATAAATAAAATCTTTAAAAAAAAAAAAAAGAAAGAAAGAAAGAAGTAAATGGTATTGATGCACTTGGGAGCCAGAGCTCTTACTGAGGAAATAGACACATGCAATTATAGATGGGGGGAGGACAAAAGAATCCTATGTGAATAAATTATAACTCAAGGTATGAGTACTGATTTATGACCCTAAAGACATATATATGTGTTACATGCAAGGATATGTGGCCCTGTACATATGTGTATGCACGTGTACATACTTGTATGTATATATATTTATATTTATGTGTGTAGTGTACACACACACACCTATATATATTTCTTAGCTCTATTTGTTGAAAAGGATAAGAAGCAATAAATGGCACCCCAGTAGCAGTGTACAAATGTAATACTCAGATTTCAACTCTGAAAGGAATTTGGGCTTCTTGGAAAAATAACTTATCCTAAGACTGGAGCAGGATAGGTGCAAGATAAGCCCAAAATATCTTTTAATGCTAGAAAGTAAGGAAAAGAAGTACCCAAACAGGGTGGAGACTTGTCATAGAGGCATAGGAGCCAGCATGAAGGAACTCCGACTGTCTAAATTTGAGACAATTGGAGTGCTAAAAAAAGCACAGTAACAAATTGTAAACCATAGCAGTGAAAATGAATTCATGAGTCAATGCTGATAGCAGAGAGGGGAGAAGAAAGGGCACTTGCTTATGGTAAATGCCAGGTGCCAACTAGTGAATGTAGGAGTGCTGGAATTGGAAAATTACCCTTTTGTAACCATCATGGTAAGAATTGGATCAGGTGAGAATAATCAGAATATCCTAAATCTAAGGACATTTTCAATATGGAGCCAGGATATATTTGTTGTTTTAAAGCATCTGCCATGTATTTCAAGGAAAAATTTAGTAATTATAAGTTGAGGAAATTGGATAACACTTTGACCAAGTGATTAAAATTAACATCATTAATGAAGGGCAGATGGACATTGATGATACTCTGAATAGGAGAGTATCACTAATAGAGTACCATATTTTAGCCAAGAATGCATAACCAGAATCTAATCAGAAGGGAACATCACACAAACTATGAACTAGAAATGCTCTATTACAAGAAGGGGATTTGTCAAAAATGTCTAAGACCTATAAGGCAAAGAGACTGTGGGAAGGATCTAGATAAAGGAGGCTAAAGAAACTTGACAGCTAAGCCATACCTAAGTTTCCTATGCTGAATGCAAAAAAATATGATAAAGGACATTATATCAATTGACAAAAGAGATGATTAAAAAATTATTTCAATATTAAATATACTGAAGCTGGTAGCAGTACTGTGGTTATATAACAGATTATATCTTTGGAAAGGAGCACAAATATATATATATAAAACTTCCCTGAAATGGTTCAAAAAAGTATGTGTGTGCATGTGTGTGTGTGTGAACACATCTGCTTGTGTAGAAAGAGAAAATAATAAATCAAGCAAATGGGGTAGAATAGTAATAAGTGAATCTGGGTAAAGGTGTATGGGTATCTTTGTGCTATTCTTATTCTTATAAATGTTCTGGAAGTTTTAAATTTATTTCCAAATAAAAAGTTTATTTGAACTTTTTAAAAAGTAAATTTAAAAATATATTGTTTTGAAATATAGTACATTTCAAGAATATTCTGTCAACAGCTTTTATCAATCCATACTCTGAGATGTTCAGTTTGGGATTATTTCCTTTGATTTGTTGATTAAACACTAAACTGAAAGCAGTAGGAAGTTTTTTCATATCTACTTCAGGCCATTAGCTTTTATTAAGAAATTACACTGAATTGGCCACATTTATTTTCTACAAAGAAGCAAACAAGCAAAACAAGGTCTCTCATTTTCACTTGTACATCTAGCTAGATGAAAGAGAAGTGAATTTGTGCATAAGTTCTCCTCAATATTTTTATAGCTACATCTCAGAGTGTTACCTAGATTTTTGTTTGCTATAATCTTTTGAACCAAAAGCAGAAATATTGTCAACTAGGAATCAGAAATGTTAGCCCAATAAAAAGGGAAAATGTTTTAAGTAAAGTGCTCTAATTTGGGAGCATTGGCCCAATTTATAGATTTTGTTCTAAACAGAGTGGTAAATTTGAAATTAGCAAACAAGATTAATATTGGTTTTTGCATTAATCTCAAGAAAAATAATGATTATATTGAATGTCAGACATTTAGTCTATAAATGATAGGTGCTTGATAAAAATAAAAATAGTTTTAAGTGTTGAAGTTTAAAGAAATTAATTAAAATATAACGTTAAGGGGGCATCTGGGTGGCTCAGTTGGTTAAGTGTCCAGCTCCTGATTTTGGCTTAGATCATAATCTCAGTCATGAGATCAACCTTACGTTGGGCTCCACACTCAGTGTGGAACCTCCTTGAGAATTCTCCCTCTCCCTCTGCCCTTCCCCCTGCTTTCACTCTCCATCTCTCTCTAAAATAAATAAATAAATCTTTAAAAGAATGTGTGTGTGTGTGTGTGTGTGTGTGTGTATACACACACATAATTAAGACAGAATAGAAACATGGTGCGCACTTACAGAGGTGGAGAAGTAGGATGGTATGGGGTGACCATTGAGGGGGAAAGTTACATATATTCTAATATTCTATTTGAATCTTTAACCTGAGAATATATTTGTGTATTATGTATATTAGAATATATTAAAGAAA
This sequence comes from Nyctereutes procyonoides, assembly GCF_905146905.1. NCBI lineage: Eukaryota > Metazoa > Chordata > Mammalia > Carnivora > Canidae > Nyctereutes > Nyctereutes procyonoides. Next base: position 11,472,284 of record NW_026575132.1, read on the forward strand.
TACCTGCTTGTTAAATTAGAAAAATGGAAAAATGAGATAAGTGGAAAGGAGAGGAAATAATCTTTAATAATTTCTATATCCAAATACAACCATTATTAATATTTTGAATTTTTTCTAGTTTTTCTCTTTAATTTTTGTATAGTTGTACTAGTGATAAAAATGCATTTTAGGGAGCACCTGGCTGGCTCAGTTGGTAGAACATGTGACTTTTGATCTTAGGGGGGTCCTGAGTTAGAGCCCCATCTTGGGGGTAGAGTTTACTTTAAAAAAAAAAAAAAGGAAAAAATGCATTTTAGATCCTACTTTTTCATTGAGCAGAATAAGTATTTTCCAGATTATTGTATATGTTTCATAGTCATCAGTTTTAATGGTTGTATATTATTTCATCAAATAGATATTTTCCTTATCCATTCCCTCAGTTTTGGACATTTACACTGTTACTAGTTTTTTATTACAATGAACATCTTTGTATATGTAGCATTATATTAAATTGTAATTCCCAGAATTTTAATTTCTATATTCAATAAGTAGCAGTATTAAAATTCTTCATATATTGTCAAATTGCTTTTCTATTGGTGGAAACAGTTCACATTCTCCTATGAGAGAATGCTATGCTGGAGTGCATATTCCATCATGTCTTTATAAGCACTGGTATTATTAAAATAAAGCTTTGCTGAGACCATTTTAAAAAATGATTTGGATTGGGATTTTTTTTGTTTTTTGTTTTGGGGGATTTTTTTGAGAGAGAGAGAACATGCATATGTACAGGGAGAGGGAGAGAGAGAGAGTCTGGTAGGCTCCATGCTCAGCATGGAGCACAACATAGGGCTTGATCTCACAACCGTGAGATCATGACCTGAACCTCAGTCAAGAGTCGGACACGTAACTGAGCCACCCAGCACCCATTGGATTGTTTTTATTAGTGAGGTTCACATAATTTTTGTTTCTTCTCTGTTTTGAATCTCATGTTCATTGTCTATTTGTAATACTCTTTTTTTAAAAATAATAAAGCTAATTAGCTTTGAAAAAAATGATTTATAATAGTCTGAAATCTAGTCATTTCATCCCTTGTCAGTTTGTCTTGATATAATAGGGATGACAGGAGCTATATTTTAAGTACTGATTTAACATGCAAATGCATGTTTAAAAAAAAATCTTTGAACCTTGACTCTTCCTAAGGAAAGACCCTTAATATCTCATTCATTAAAAGTTCAATGCTCATTTATACTGCTAAATTATACCTTAATCAAGGTGTTAAAATGTTCATTATTTATTTTTCTGAGAACAGTGTTCACTGAAACAGTATCTCTACATCTCTTGAAGATGGCTATTAAAGCTTTGCATTTGATATTGTTTTATAACTTCAAAGTGCTGTCACATCCATAAACTCTTTGAAGATGTGTCCTTAGTATTTGGGTAGTTTAGTAAAAAACAAACCCTTTTGTCCTATTGAGTAACTATGCTACTCAGGTTGAATGGTCATTAAAATGGTTGTCTTTAGGAGATTTAACTTGCAGCTTATCTTTTTTAAAACTTTTTGCCTATTATTGTATTGACAATCAATGTCAGGTGTTAATATTTTGGGCCCCCAACAAAAAAATGTTTTAAATTATTTCAAACATAAAAAAAAACTTCCATATACCTTTTATCCACAGATTTACTAGTTCTTAACATTTTGCTGTATTTGCCTTATTAATCTCTCTCTCTGTCTCTCTCTCTCTGTCTCTGCCTCTCTCTCTCTCTCTCTCTCTCTCTCTCTCTCTCTCTATATATATATATATATATATATATATATGCTGATCACTAATTTTTTCTGAACCTTTTGCAATTAAGTTGCAGGCATCATACCTAAATTTTCACATATTTTTCAGTTGTCTTTGTCTTTTCTATTAGATTATTTTAAAAAAAATTATTTTTCATTTTTTCAGAGAGAGCTAGCATGCAAGAGAGCATGAGGTGGGGAGGGCCTGAAGGATAAGCAGACTCCCTGTTGAGCAAGGTGCCTGATGTGGGGCTCTGTGCCTGGACCTGAGATCATGACCTGAGCTGAAGGCAGAGACTTTAACTGATTGAGCCACCCAGGTACCCCCTACTAGATTCTTTAAAAAAAATTTTTTTTTTAAAGACTTTATTTATTTATTCATGAGACAGAGAGAGAGAGGCAGGTTGAGGGAGCAGCAGCGTCCATGCAGGGAACCTGACACGGGACTCCAGCCCGGGACTCCAGAATCACGCCCTGGGCGGAAGGCAGACTCTAAACTGCTGAGCCACCCAGGTGTCCCTTAAAAAAATTTTTATGAGAGTATAGTTGACACACAATGTTATGTTTTAGGTGCATGATAAAGTGATTCAATATCTCTTTATATTATGGTATGTTCACCACAAGTGTAACTACCATCTGTCACCATACAACATTATTACAGTGTCATTAACTATATTCCTTATTCCTTATATACCTTTTATTCCCATGACTTTATCATTCCATAATTAGAAGCCTGTATCTCTCACTCTCCTTAACCCATTTTGCCTATCTCCCTACCCCCTTTCCTCTTGCACCATCAGTTCGTTCTCTGTATTTGTAGGTCTGATGCTTTTTTTGTGTGTTTATTCATTTGTTTTGTTATTTATTTTCCACATGTAAGTGAAATCATAAAAATGATAGATGCCTGAAGTAGGTGGTAATGCCTTAACCATGTGTGCGTTGTCAGGCCTGAGGGCCTCTTACATCCTTGTCAAGGGTAGTGCTAATCTCTCCTTTCATACAACACTCTTATACAAGATTCTAAAGTCTTTGGTGATAGGGACTTTTTTAAATGCTCTTTTGTCTCAACAATGACTAATACCGTGTCAGGTATGTAGTGGTAGGAGTGCAATAAATGTTTGTTAAATGAATAATTTAATAAAGAGATATATGGTAATATATAAATTCTGAAATATTTTCAAATGCTTGAAAGGAATAGGATGCGTTGTCATTTGTAATCTGGCAAAAGTTGAAATCCGTGGATTCACTCACTAATGGACAGTATTTATTGAAAGTTGGTTGCTACTTTCAATTAAAAGGACAAATAGTTCATGGGATAGCAAGTGCAGACAAATGCAGAACAATTATTAACTCTCTTATTTTAGATTTCATTATGGTGAAATACAAAAAAAGCCATAATTGTTCCTATTCTCTTTTCCTTCCCACAAAAGAAGCATCAAATTTGAATTTTCAAAATAATGCAGGAATTTAGAAAATTTTTCCCTATGTAGATGCTGTTACATATCTCATTTTCAGAGATACTTTACTCAAAAAGTACAATTGTAGCATATATTAATACTGGTAAAGAAAATGATGCACAAGTAGGTTATGGCTTTTTTAAAGGTTATATTCTAGGGAAACAGCAGAAGGTACTTTATGTTCTCTTTGGCCTAGTCATTTCTCTCTCAATTGTTTTCAGCTGAACAGTTTACTTCCTGACCCCAAACTATTCATTACTGTTACTGGAATTATATCTTATTAAGTATGTGTTTACACAACATCCAGAACCACTTTTTCTTGAGTTCTTATAGCTATACCCCATACATTGAGTAGGGTTAGACTTCGTGGCAATGAAGGAATATATGGATGACTGAGAATAACAAAATATAGCTCTTTCCTGAGAAAAAGCTGCGTTCTTTTTTTAATCACCCTCAGTTGAGGCTGAAGACCATCAGGTAGTTAGTGATAGAAACTAAAGCATATGACAGTGGATCTTTAAGAATAAAGTGGGAGGAGTTGTCAGAGAAAATATGACCAATCTATGATCATAAGTGAATATCTTTAATTTTGCTGAGCCACAGAGTCTTACATTATAATCATTTAAAGATTACTTTGATGTGGAGTTAGGGGAATGGAGAAAGGTTATTCCACTTACCTCTAGTTCTTAAAATGTTTTTTTACATATTGCAAATTTTGTGTAATCTTATAAAACTGCCTGGTTTTTGGAGGCAATGAGATATGGTCCAAATTAATGAGATCTCGGTTGACTTCTGGCTGTTTTGCTAAAAAATTTAGTAGGATGAGAGTCTGCTGATGCTTTTGTTGAGAAATAAATGAAATGTCTGTTTTATTTTTTTATTTTTTTTTAAATGTCTGTTTTAAAATAATTAAATATCAGCAGTTACATATTAAAGTTCTGTTCCAATAGATCACCAGTGATTTCTGGTCAGTGAGGACACCAGCTCTCTATTCTCAAAAAACAAAAACAAAAAAAATTTCTTCCAATCCCAGCATCAGAGGTATGGTTTAAATGTTGTGCATGTTCCTCCATTAGGAAGCATTATTACCGTTTTTTGAAGGAAAGGAAAAAGAACTTTTGATATTTAGAAATCTATGCCAATTATTTTGCCATAATCCGTAATCTGAGGTTCAGATCTGAGTTTGGCATTGGAGGCCTAGAGTGTGTGTTCAACCAGAAACTCATTGTGAGAGAATTCTCTAAGGAAAAAATTGGCTAGAGATCAGATTATGGGGTATGGGGTTGATAACTCCTATTCTAGGTCTTTGTGCCTGAATTATTTTTTCAAAGATTTTTTTCTTCTAGTGGTGAGTCTGTGTTTCAGTTGTTTGTCCTTTTTTTTAAGGGGATAGGTTCCATATTTAACTATTTTCATTGTATGGGAACCTTAAAAAATACAAGCCAATGGTAATATTCCTGTTCAGTACTTGATTATAAGTAGAACTAGACACAATTAGGAATTAAGGAAGATTAGGTACTTTTCTTCCCTTGATTTCTTATTTTCTGAAGCCCTGAATTTTTTGCTTAAGAAACCCTCCTTCTGTTGTATATAGTATATATGTTAACTTTTATAGGCACTGCCCTTTCTACCCTCATCAATATATCATGTTCTTAGTTCTATTTCCCTTCAGATCCTAGTGTGAGATATTTATTTAATGAGTATTGCCTCATAAAATACTTGCAGTAAATTTAAGATTCTTAGAGAATATTATTCCAAATAAGACAAATGTAATACTAGTGAATTTAATACTAGTGAAATTTTAATTCATTTTATCAGAGTATGAACTTATTAGACTGAGCAGTCTCTTTACAATAAAAATATAAAGGGAATTTGGGCATTTAACATTTAACATAATTTAACATTAACCAAAACTAGCTAAACAACATTTTAAAATATTCCCTATGTATTAGACGTTGTTCTAAGTGCTGTCTATGCATTAAACCTTTACAGTTACCCCATACAGAAGTGTATGAAATGATTAGTTATATTTTTATTTTACATGAGAACACTGAGGCGCAGATACATAACTTACCACGTCACACAGCTAATGAGAGTTAGAGCCAAGATTCAAATGTAGGTGTTTTGACTCCAGAGTATGTGTTGTTAACCATTACTTTCTGTTGGTTTTAACCATTACTCTTTATAATCAGTTGTTATTAATCATTACTCTTATACTCAAACAGGGGGCCAGTTTATGTATGTTTGCTCATTCATTTGGAAGGAGGAGAGAAAAGATTATTTTGAAAATAATTGATTGCATTTTCTAAAAGTGAAGAACTCTTTATGATTCTTTCACCATATCTGTGTACCACTGAATATTATGTTTTCTATATTCATATGACATATTACTTAATATTTTCTTCAAGTTATCTCATTAAAATTATACATGCTTTAAAGAGAAACTTTCTATCACTACTGTAAATGGAAAGCCAATGTCATAAGTAGAGGTAACTTGGGCAGCCTGGGTGGCTCAGCGGTTTAGTGTCTGCCTTCATCCCAGGGCGTGACCCTGGAGACCCCGGATCAAGTCGCACGTCGGGCTCCCTGCATGGATCCTGCTTCTCCCTCTGCCTGTGCCTCTGCCTCTCTCTCTGTCTCCTCTCTGTGTATTCTCATGAATAAATAATAAAATCTTTAAAAAAAAATAAGTAGAGGTAACTTTAAAAATTCTTTTTTTTTTTTAAGATTTTATTCATGAGAGAAACAGATAGAGAGAGAGGGAGAGAGAGGGAGGGAGGGAGGGAGGGAGAGACACAGGAAGAGGGAGAAGCAGGCTCCATGCAGGAAGCCTGACATGGGATTTGATCCTGGATCTCCAGGATCATGCCCTGGGCTGAGGGTGGCATTAAACCGCTGAGCCACCCGGTCTGCCCCCAAATTCTTTATTTAAAAGTAAATAAAATGAAAACTAAGCCATACATACATATACATACATATATGTATATACATATGCATATATATGTATTTCATAGATATTTCAATATATGCATATTAGCTAATTAGATGTTGTGGCTTGCCAAATTGTCTGAAACTTGAAGCTTACTTTCTCTGATAGTAGAGATACACTGTCACCAAGTTGAGGTTGAGGTTTTTTTTCTTTTGTAATTAGACAAAAGAAGGAAAACTAACTCACTAACACATGTCCATCTATAACCTAAAACCAGAAGTCTGACACTTTAGAAAAGTGAACTATATTATTCTGAGTCCCTTCGAACCATAAGAGAATTTGCAGTTCTGTTTAAAAAGAAAATCAGTCTTTAAGTAAATGAATTTATATTTATAGTATTTTACTTTCTTATGCCCTTAATTCATGCTTATGTGTTTATAAATTCCCAGAGCTTAAAAGAAGAGTGTAATTATTGCAAGGTTTGAATACTTATTTTAGAACAGTTTCTTGGGATCCCTGGGTGGCGCAGCGGTTTAGCGCCTGCCTTTGGCCCAGGGCATGATCCTGGAGACCTGGGATCGAATCCCACGTCAGGCTCCCGGAGCATGGAGCCTGCTTCTCCCTCTGCCTATGTCTCGGCCTCTCTCTCTCTGTGTGTGTGACTATCATAAATAAATAAAATTAAAAAAAAAAAAACAGTTTCTTGTTAAGGTTTCTGGAATTAATATAATTAACTTCCCTAACTATAAAGTAAACAAAGTAATTAGGTTAGTAGAAAAGCAGACAAAAATTTGTCATTTAATAAAAAATTAAATAGACTTAAGTCATTGTATTTGGTGTTGGAGGTTCCTAGGTGAAAATCAGTATAAAAATGTAGAATGCTTTTTATTTTCTTCAATTTACATCATTCATTACTTTGATTGTTGGATCAAATTGTTGAGAAACAAAGATTGAATAAAGCTAAGTTTAAGAAATCACATTCTAAAAAATAAGAAATCACATTCTAATTTATGCTGTGCTGTTAAGATTAGAAATTCTAACTTCAGTGTCTGGCAGTAAATGTCTTTATCTCACATCAAGCTAGAAAATAGAAAAGAAAGCCTACATTCAAAGAAACTGACATATGGCATAGGGCCACAGATAGGTTTTTAGCTGTTGTAAATTTATAATGTTTTTTCAGTTTTTATTGCTTCTATGACAGCATTAAAGTGATTGAATAGACACAAAAGGGGAAATAAGGATGGCTGGAAGTTTTGCTTAGTACTTCATGAAGCATATTAGCAAGAAAGTATATTTGGTCTTATTAAAAATATTAGTGGAGAAGAGATGGTGCAAGAGAAGCATGTATCCTTTAGAAAATATAAATTTTTTAATGCAATAGTAACAAGATTTTATTTACACGTTATATTGTGTTGATCACAGTTTTCATTCTAAAATTTTGCTAGCTCTGCTCCTATTGAATATCAATCCAAATCCATACCTACATATTTTGTCCTTATTCTCTCATAAAAAATAATCCCTCTTCATGTTGCTGGGTTTTTTTGTTTTTAAAGATTTTATTTATTTATTCATGAAAGACAGAGAGAGAGAGAGAGGCAGAGACACAGGTAATGAGAGAAGCAGGGTCCATGCAGGGAGCCCAATATGGGACTTGATCCTGGGACCATGGGATCACGCCCTGGGCCAAAGCAGGCACTTAACTGCTGAGCCACCCAGACTTCCCAATGTTGGTGTTTTAAAAATTTATATTACTTGGTTGTCCTGATGAACAAGCAAGGCCTGTTTACTAACCTGACTTTCCTGACAAACTCAATGGAAGCTTTTTGTCTATAAAATATAAGACCCAAGCATTAATAGTAGAATTGACTGGTATTTAAAAATAAATGTCTTCTGAAATACTAGACAATTTTGAATCTAGAAGTAAGAAATAATTTTCATGTCTTTATTTTAACATCTATAATTCTTATCTTTTATTTCCAGTTCCACGTATGTTCCTCTGTACCTGCCTTAACTTTCTCATTTTCTGTAGTATCTCTCTGATTACTGGGAATTTTCTGCATATGTTCTTAAAGCAAAGCTGATTATCCATCTAATATATATTTAGTGGTTTCATATGCCAACGTACCATAAAATGTAGAGTCACAAATACATGAAGATACTTCAAGTATGTTCAAAACCAAGATGAGGAATCCCTGGGTGGCTCAGCGGTTTGGTGCCTGCCTTTGGCCCAGGGCATGATCCTGGAGTCCCGGGATCGAGTCCCATGTCAGGCTCCCTGCATGGAGCCTGCTTCTCCCTTTGCCTATGTCTCTGCCTCTTTCTCTCTCTCCCCACCGCCCCTCACTCTCTCTGTCTCTCATGAATAAATAAAAAAAGAAAAAAGAAAATTCCATTTATTAAAAAAAAAAAGATGAAACTAGTGATTTGAATAGCAATTGTCTTCATAACATTATGTTGGGTTTTTTTAATTGAGGTGTAATTGACATGTAACATTATATTGGTTTCAGGTGTTCAATATAACAAGTCGCTATTTGTATGTATTGCAAAATGATCACCATAGTAAGTCTAGTTAATATCTATGATTGTGCATAGGTACACAATTTTTTTGTTCTTGTGGTGAGAACTTTTAAGATTTTACTCTTACCAACTTTCGAATATGCAATATAGTATTATTAACTATAGTCACCATGCTGTACATTTTATCCCTATGACTTGTTTATTTTTATAACTGGAAGTTTGTACCTTTTGACCCCCTTTACCACTTTGACCCAAACCTCTCCTCTGGCTACCAGCAGTCTATTCTTTGTTATCTATGAGCTTGGGTGTTTTTTGTTTTTTTTTATTTTATTTTTTTATATTCTGCATGTAAGTGAAATTATATGGTACTTGACTCTCTCTCTCTGACTTATTTCACTTAGCTTAATGCCCTTGGATCCATCTATGTTGTTGTAAATGGCAAGATTCCCTCCTTTTTTTAATGGCTGAATAATATTGCTATATACACATACATACACATATTCATCCACTGATAGACACTTAGATTGTTTCCAAATCTTGGCTATTTAAATAATGCTGCAATGAACATGGGATGCATATATCTTTTTGAATTAGTGTTTATGTTTTTAGATAAATATCCAAAGTGGAATTGCTGGATTATATAGTAGTTCTATTTTTAATTTTTTAAGGAACCTTCATACTGTTTTCCATAGTTTCCAATTTACATTCTTACCAACACTGCACAAGGGTTCCCATTTTCCACATCCTTGCCAAAACTTGTTATTTCTTTTCTTTTTGATAAATAATGTTTAATAATAATTGAACAGATACAACTTTCGTTGGAAATGCACTGACAACTTAAATACTGTTATAAGCTCTTTTCACATTGTCTCTTTTTTAAGAAGTACATTATAGTATTATATAAGACTGATGAATCACTGACTTCTACCTCTGAAACAGACAATACATTTTATGTTAGTTAATTAGATGTATTTGTATTTTTTTAAAGATTTTATTTATTTATTCATGAGAGACACAGAGCAAGAGGCAGAGACAGGCTGAGGGAGAAGCAGGCTCCCTCTGGGGAGCCCGATGTGGAACTCGATCCCAGAATCCTGGGATCATGACCTGAGCCAAAGGCCGGCACTCAACCACTGAGCCACCCAGGTGCCCCTAATTAATTAGATTTAAATAAAATTTTAAAAATAAATAAAATTGCAATGAAAAATTAAAAATAATTTTAAGCACTTTATAGTCTAGCCATAGTATGAAATTAACCTAATCAGCTGCTTAAAAAAATAGAATCATCTAAGGGAGGGAAGTGTAATGTTTCAAAAATATTCACTTGATTCTTTGGGAGGTATATAGTATAATGATTAGGAGCACTGGCTCTCAGGGTACCTGTGTGGCTCAGTTGGTTAAGTGTCTGCCTTCAGCTTAGGTCATGATCTCTGGGATTGAGCCCTATGTCGGACTTACTGCTGAGCAAGGAGTCTGCTTCTCCCTCTCTCTCTATGGTTGCTTACTGTCTTTCTCAAACAAACTTGAAAAAAAAGGAGTGTTGTCTCTCAGGGGTGCCTGGGTCTGCCTTCAGCTCAGGTCACGATCCCAGGGTCCAGGGATCAAGCCCCCTGTCACTGGGCTTCCTGCTCATTGGGGAGTCTGTTTCTCTGTCTGCCCCTTCCCTCCACTTGTGCTCTCTTTCTTTCTCTCTCTAATAAATAAAATCTTTTTTTTTTTAATTTTTATTTATTTATGATAGTCACAGAGAGAGAAAGAGAGAGAGGCAGAGACATAGGCAGAGGAAGAAGCAGGCTCCATGCCGGGAACCCGACGTGGGATTCGATCCTGGGTCTCCAGGATCGCGCCCTGGGCCAAAGGCAGGCGCCAAACCGCTGCGCCACCCAGGGATCCCTAAATAAATAAAATCTTAAAAAACAAAAAAGGGGGCAGCCCAGGTGGCTCAGCGGTTTGGCACTGCCTTCGGCCCGGGTTGTAATCTTGGAGACCTGTGATTGAGTCCCACGTCGGGCTCCCTGCATGGAGCCTGCTTCTCCCTCTGCCTGTGTCTCTGCCTCTCTCTCTCGCTCTGTGTCTCTCATGAATAAATAAATAAAATCTTAAAAAAAAAAAAAAAAAGAGTGTCAGCCCTCAGTCTTGGTGCTTGAGTTAAAAATTTGCTGTTTACTTGCTAAACGTATCATTGAACAGGTTAGTTAGCCTCTTTATATATTAAGTGTCTCATATACAAAATAATACTGTCTATTTTATATGATTGTTATATAGATTAAACAAGACAGTGCATGTAAAGTGACTAGCATATACAAAACATTTAATAAATATTATTAGGAGAGAACTGTCTTTTTAAAAACCAACTGTTAGAAATATCATCCCTCATTTAATTTTCTTTTTATTGTTAAGGACATTTTCCCCTTCATTTTTATTTACTATATGAGAGCCTATATTCTGTGATTTTTTTTTTTTATTTGAAGAAAGGATTGTTATTGAGTTTTTCATGAAGTGGATTCAGGTTTGTTGTTTTTTTTTTTTTTTTTTTGTCCTTCCAGTTGAGAAATAGAACAAAGATAATCTTTTCTACATCTTTCATTAACTCCATCCCCCACTAAAAAAAAAAAAAAAAGCTGTAATAAGTTATTACTGAAACAGTGAATTATTCTGTTTTATTTTTCCCAAGTGTACACTTTTCAAGGTTTTTAGCAATGAATAAAATATAGTCAATCTTCATTTGAAGGCTGTGATGAACTTACAGAAAAAATACATGTGTTAGGAAGCTTCTTTCAAGCCTGAGTTATAGTTTTATCAGCTGTGAGTTCAGTGTTAATGAATCAGCAATATACAGTATATTAAATAAAACATCTTTATTTTTTTTTAAGATTTTATTTATTTATTTATGAGAGACACAGAGAGCGAGAGAGAAGCAGAGGAAGTACCAGGCTTTTTGTGAGGAGCCTGATGTGGGACTTGATCCCAAAACCCCGGGATCATACCCTGAACCAAAGGCAGACACATTGAACTTCTGAGCCACCCAGGTGCCCTTAAATAAAACATCTTTAAACAGAAACACATGTAAGAGAAGATTATTATTGATGAGATTGGTGAATATGGTTTGACTAGAGACTGACAGGAACTTAACCCTTTATTTCCCATAGGAACATTGGTTCAGTATTTGCTAATTCAGTGTTTGCAATGACTTTATATAACATAACTACCATAGTGAGAATCAAATGTATTTATAGGTTTTCACACTTTCTGAAAGTAGAGCATTCTTATGAAACTTTTGTAATCTGAAATGGTGTAAAGCAAAGAACCATTAATTTATATGGAAAATTTTTTGAACATTCCAAGACCCTAAAAATAGCATCTCCTAGGCTTTTCTAGTATCTTAGGGTACATCTTGATAATGGATGCACAGAATAAATTGAGATAAAGAACAGATGCTCACAACACAGTTCAGAGCTATGGCAGCTTGATGTTAAGACACTGAGTGTATTTCCTGGAGAAGGAACTTTTGGTGGTACCACTTTTGCTGCTCAGATTGAATGCTGTCTCTCTAATGGAAAATGCTGAATTATATTTTCACTTTTTGTCATCTTTTTACAAAACAAAAATCCTCTTCAAATTTAATTTAGCTAGTGAAAACAGGTACTAATGTCTTTCATAAAAGCAAAATGGTATAATTCAAACTTTCAAAAAGTGGAAGATACCTATATATTGTGGTAGGCAGCTTCTGACTGGCTCCCAGTGATCCCTGCCTCCTGGTATTCCCACTTCTATATAATCCTGTCTCCCTGAATATAGGCAAGACTTAGTGATTTGATTCTAACAAGAATACGGTGAAGGTGATAGAATATCACTTTTGTAATTAGGTTTAAAAGACTGTAACTTATATTTTACTAGTATACTCTCTCTGGCTCTTCTTGTGTACTTGATCTGATGAAGAGGGCTGCTTGTCAATGAATTAAGGTCTGCTTTCTGCCAACAGCCAAAAAGGAACTAAAGCCCAACAACCTGTAAGGAACTGAATCCTACTAACACCCACTGAGTGAGCTTAGATACTTCCCCACTTAAATGTTGAAATAACCTTGGCATTGACCTAAACCTTGACTGCAGCCTTGTGAAAAATCCTGAAGCAGAGCACACAGTTAAGCAGGGACTGGATTCCTGAGATACCCAGAAACTGAGATAATAAGTCTGTATTAAGTCAATAAGTTTTAGGGTAGTTTGTTATGTAACAATAGATAATGAATATGCACATGGTTAAATATTTATAATTACATATTAAAACCTCTGAATACAATATTGAGGAGCATCCAATAATAAGTAATAGTGTGTTTAGACTTTTGACAGTTTTTATTCTTTCCCCTCAGTGTTCAGTTTTTATTTTCTTTTCACTTCCAAATTTTTGACAATAGTGACCACAATTCTTTTAAGTTCCTGCTTTTTCATATGAAAAAAAAATTTCTGTATGCAGAGAAAAAAATCTAAGAATTAATCTCATATTTCCATGTAGATTCAATAATTATTAACATTTTTCAATTTTGCATTCTCCCTTATGTCTTCCTTTCTGGATGGTTAGATGAATGGATCGATACCTATTTTTATTGTTGCTATTGTTGAACCATTTGAAAGTAAACTACAAGTATCACATGCGTCTCTTAGAAATAGAAGACAAATACCAATATCAAATCCAAGAAAGTTAATAATAATTCATGATATTAGCCAATAATCTAGTCCAAGCCGAGCCTTTCCCATAATGACTCTTAACACTTTTTTCCAAAACAGAATTCAGTCAAGGTTGATACATGGCATTTGACTCTTTTTTTCTTTTTTTAAGATTTTATTTATTTATTCATGAGAGACACATAGAGAGAGGCAGAAACACAGGCAGAGGGAGAAGCAGGCTCCATGCAGGGAGCCCTATGTGGGACTAGATCCCATATCCCGTGATCACTCCCTGAGCCAAAGGCAGATGCTCAACCACTACCCAGGTGTTCCTTGCATTTGACTCTTGTTTGTTTAATGTCTATTAATTTAACATAGTCTCCTCCTCCCCTACCATTTTTAGTATTCCATGAAATTGACTTCTAGAGAGCGTGAGACAGTTGTCCTTACATTCTGGGTTTACCAAATTGTTTTATTGTAGTTTTAATTCCTTGAAATTTCTAAATTGGAGGTTAAGTTTAGAAGGTTGATTTCATTTGGGTTAAACATTTTTGGTAAGAATACCTCATGGATGATACTGCAAACTTCATATTGTATCATATCAAGAGGCTCAGTATCAGTTCAGATGGCAACATTTTGTTGAAAAGGTACATTTTTCCCTTTGCATTTAGTAAGTAATCTGTAGGTAGATACTTTGTCACCCTACCAATAATTTTGTTATTTAACAACCTTTTCACCTAATAGCTTTAGCATGCATTATCCTTCCTCAAACCTATTATTATTTTACTGGTTATAAAACGGTGATTTTCTAGTTCTATCATTCTACTTTAATAGCTGGCATTCTTACGTTAAAAAGAGTTTTTTTGAGTATTACTATGGACTTGTGGATTTTTTTTAAATAAAAGATTTATTTAATTATTTTAGAATGAGAAAAGGAGAGAGAGTGAGAGATAATGAGAGCAAGGGGAGGGGCTGAGGGAGAGGGAGAAGACTCTCAAGCATACACCCTGCTGAGCACAGAGTCCATGGCCCCAAGATCATGACCTGAGCCCAAATCAAGAATTGGATGCTTAACCAACTGAGCCACCCAGGCACCCCATCCATGGACTTGTGGATTTATATTTTAATGCTGAAATAATATTGAATTTGGCTAGAATAGTACTCTTAAGCTGGTTCCTTGTCTTTTTTTTTTTTTAAATAACAACTTAATTGACATAGAGTTCACATATCATGTTCACCATTTTAATATCTATATATAATGCATAAATTTCAGTGTTTCTTTTAGTGTATAAACAATATTGTTCAGGCATCACCACTATTTAACTTGCAAGCATTTTCATTATCCCAAAAGAGAAACCCTCAAGTCATTAGCAGTCATTCTCCATTATCCTTCACTCCCCACCCTAGGCCTTGGCAACTACTAACGTACTTGTTGTCTATGGATTTGCCTATTTTGGACATGCACGTAAATGGGATCATAGAATATATGGTCTTTTGTGTCTGACTTTTTTCACTTAACATAATATTTTCAAAGTTCATTTGTATTGTAGCATATATCAGTACTTCATTTCTTTTTATGGGTAAATAATATTCTCTTATATGGGTATACCACTTTTTGTTTATTCATTCTTTAGTTGATGGATAGTTGGGTTATTTCCAGTGTTGGCTATTATAAGTAATGGTGTGAACAATGATGTATATGTTTTTATGGGGACATATATTTTCAGTTCTCTTGGGCAAGTACCTAGGAGTAGAATAGTTGACTCTTATGGTGACTGTGTTTAACTTTTATGAACTGTCGAACTGTTGTCCAAAGTGACTGAAACATTTTACATTCCTGCTAATAATGTCCATATGTACAAAAATGGCAGCTGGGGTTTTGTTAGGCACTGTAGTGAATCTGTAGATCAGTTTGGGGAATTTTACTGTCTTAATAATGTTAAGTTTTCTAATCTATGAATATGAGTTGTCATCCCTATTATTTTGGCCTTTTAAAATTTATTTCAATGATGTTTTATAGTTTTAGTGTACAACTGTACACTTCTTTTGGTAAATTTATTCCTAATTATTTCTGTCTTTACTGTAGTTAACTGTCTCTTGCTAAGATACGTACACATTATGTATATACCATTTATAAGATACAAGTTTTTTTTTTTTTTAGGGTTATTTATTTATTTGACAGAGAGAGAGCTTGCACACAAGCAGGCAGAATGGCAGGCAGAGAGAAGGAGAAGCAGGCTCCCTGCAGAGCAGAGAGCCTGATGCAGGGCTTGATCATGACTTGAGCTGAAGGTAGACACTTAACTGACTGAGCCACCCAGGCACCACAAGATATAAGGTTTTTTAAAAAATGTTTGGTTCTGAAAAAAATACACATAATCATAAAATTTACCATCTTTACCATTTTTAAGTGTATAGTTCAGTAGTATAAAGTACATTCATTCATATTATTGCATGACCAAATTCCAGAACTCTTTACATCTTGCAAAACTGAAACACTAATATTTGTATATTGAGTTTATAAACTGCAACTTTACTGAACTCATTTATTCTACAGTTTTTTTATGGAGTTTTTAGGGTTTTCTGTATTCAATATGCTATCTCAAAATAGAGAAAGTTTTATTTCTTCCTTTCTAATTTGGATACCTTTTATTTCTTTTTCCTGCCTAATTGCCATGTCTGGGACTTCCAATATTATGTTGAATAAAAGTAGCAAGAGTGGGCATCTTTGTCTTCTTCCCAATATTAGAAGAAAAGCTTTCAGCTTTTCACCATTGGGTAGGATGTTGGCTGTGGGCTCATCAGATATGACCTTTATTATGTTGAGGTGTACATTCCTTCTATCTCCACTTTGTTGAGAACTTTTATCTTAAATGGATGTTGAATTTTGTCAAATGCTTTTTCTGCACCTATTGAGATGATCATATGAGTTTTATCCTTTGTTTTGTTCATATGGTGTATCACATTGACATAGGGATCTTGAACCATCTTTGTATTCCTCGAATGAAATGCCTCTGTTTTTTAATTATATGGCTCCATGATATATTCATGAACCTAAGTATGACTGGTTTTCATCTGAAACTTTTTTCTATGGGAATATTCTATGGAAGACTATTAATTTCATAGAGCTGCTATAACAAATTACCACAAACCAGGTAGCTTAAAACAATGGAAATTTATTCTCTCACACTTATGGAAGCCACAGGTTTGAAGCCAACATGTTGGTGAGGTGGGTTCTTTCTGTAAGCTATAAGGAAGATTCTGTCCTATTCTAGCTTCTGGTAGCTGCCAGTGATTGGGTGATCCTTGGCTTATAGTTTGTGTATTCTGATCTTTACCTCTGTCCTCATATTGCCTTTACCTCTGTCTCAAATTTCCCTCTGCCTAAGTTCTTTGAAATTTTATTTATTTACTTACTTAACTTTCTTACTTACAAAGACTTTATTTGAGAGAGAGAGAGAGAGCGAACACAAGTAGGGTGAAGTGTAGAGGAAGGAGTAGACTCCTTGCTGAGTGGAGAGCCCAATGTGGGACTTGATCCCAGGATTCTCGGATCATGTCCTGAGCTGAAGGCAGATGCTCAACCAACTGAGCCACCCAGGTGTCCCATAGATAATAAGTTCTAGTGCAAAATGCTATGATTCTGTTTCTTATACTTCCATTATATATAAATCTGTAACTTAGATTTGGGCAGCTCAGCATCCAGTAAATGTCCAGTTTTGCTATTCTGTATTATTCCTCATCACTGCCGTTTTTCACATCTACATCTAATCACTATAGTAGGCAGACACAGAAAACATTGTTCTTTGCATGACCATGTTTTTTTCTATCAGTGTTAGGTAGTTTATATAATTACATTTCAATAAATGTTATTCAGTTCAAGTTAGTAATTATTAATCCTCTCCTACTATGTGTAAAACATTGTTTCCTTCTTTAAAACATTGTTTTGTCATAGAAGAGCTTAAAAATGCATATAATCAGGGAAAATGAGTAGGTTTTCTTTTTTCTTTTTTTTTTAATTTGAGAGAGCAGAGAGAGAGAGAGAGCATGAGCAGAGAGGGGGTGGGGCAGAGGGAAAGGGAGACAGAGCAGGGAGCCCGTGCAGGATTTGATCCCAGGACCCTGGGACACCTAACCAACTGAACCACCCAGGCGCTCGGTTTCCTTTGTTTATAAGAAAAATAAACACCCGTTATTTAAAATCCAGGTAGGCTTTTTGTATTTTAGTTGTTTGATTTGTTTAAACAATTAATACCTTAGGTGCAAGGTGATTAAGTACCTTCAAATGGGTTTTCTAATTCCCTAATTATTGTTTGAAGAGGAAATAGGTATAGCTGATTGAATAAAACATTAAATTTCATTTCATTGTATTCTAAAAATACTCCAGATGTTACTGGCACACTGTGAAATGATAAGCCACAGAAGATATGCCCTCCTACCCACCCTCCCTACCTCCCTACCTCCCTCTCTCCTTCTTTCCCTCAATGGCTCAACAAGAAATTTATTTCTCTCTCACATAACAGTCCAGTAAGGAGGATGGCTGAGATGAGGTAGCTCTGCTCCACTAGTTTATCCTGGGACCCAGATTCCTTTCATCTTAGAATGTGCTACCCACACCAGGCTATGATCATTGTTGGCATGTCTGAGGCTGGCTCTCTTGGCCACGTCTGTGTTCCAGACCTCTTGTGTGTGGTGACCTTAATAGTTTCCAGGAAAATTGGTAAGGTATTTTGTAGGATATCTCTCAACTGGATTTGTCTGATGTTTTTCTTATGATTAGACAGAGGTATTGCTTTGGGGAGGAAGACTACAAGGGGTAAGATTTAAAAACAGAAATAACACAAATGCAGAACAGGTCAAGACCCAACTTTCTGGATAAATGCTGTCCTGTACCAGAGAGTAGCATTTATACTAGAAAGATTCAGTTGCACATAGTAAAGCTAAGGGTTTGAAATACTATTTTCTTGTGCTTGAAAAAAAAAGTGTGATCCCGTATTTCTTTTAGCTCTTGTGGTCCCTTAATTAATTTCATCATCTTTGTTTATTACCTGATACCCAGCATTTTCTCAAAATTCAAAATGGTGTACAAGAGTACAAGTTAGTTTATTTTTCTTTTCTTTTTAATTTTTGTTCAATGGTTTGTTTGCAAATTGGTTAGTGTTGGTAGGAGGAATGTTGGTAGAAGGAAAAAACTAGAGGCTTTGGAATTAATGTATGAATATAAGAAGTGGAGGCAAGAGGAGGAAAGAAGTATTTTCCAGATTTTCTTTGCCAGCTTTACAGTTTTACTCCCAATTTCATCTATATCCTCAAGTTTACTATGGCATTTATTAAGGTAGTAAGGAGAAGTTGCATTTCAGGAATGCAGTCACCCTAGTTTGTGTATCATTGGACCAATTTGATTGTCAACTTCACTTTCCATTTATTTCCTCAATCATTTACTAAGTAGTATAGAGTGAACTAATTTTAAAAATTATTTAAATTTCTCATACTCTTGCCAATTAATTATCTTTCAATCCTAGTACAGCCACAAGTCCTCAGGTTATTACATTATATTCCTATATTTTCCACTCATTCCTCTGTATTTACAAGATATGCTTGATAGTTAAAGTAATTAGGGAATTGATTGATTGATAAGAAGACTGACATAGCTAGACTAGGCTTGGTGAAAGTAGCTTCTCCAACAAGACCTATTGGTTTAGTGTTAAGAAAAAAGCAACATTTGAATGGGTGTATGTTAAGATGAGAAACTCATGTTGACTTATTTTGAGGTATGTTTAAATGGAGAAAAGAAATGGCATTCTTTAATTTTATTTTCTATTACTATTGGCACAGGAGTTAAAAGTCAGATGTTTAATTCAGAATTCATCCTTTCTGTTTTAGAGTTTATAGAGTTTTTTTTTCTGCCTGTGGTTTTATTGCTATCACGAAATAGAACTTTCCCTACTCATTTTTATGTGAGATTTTAAAGAGGTTTTTACAGATTTTTTTTAGTAGAAATTTATACATATGTTTGAAACAGTTGTTTGCAGTTATTTCACTACCAAGGACTTCTTTTTTGTATTTGTCTTGAATTCTTCATTCAATGTCTTGGAAGATTCTGTCTACCACATGGTATTTGATTTAGTAAATGGTCACTTTTCCCTTTAAAAATATTAATCAAAACATCTCAATGCCACACCACCGAGCAAGTCATTTATTTCCAACAGCCAAAGCTGTTGATGAGAGGTTAGTTTTAAGTGAAGGAAAAGGAAATTGACATTTTTGTTTTCTTTATATAGATTAAAATACACTGAAAAAAGTGCTAAAAGTATCTATAAGGCATATTATAAATTCTGGAAATTGTGTTACTGAGTTCTGGTCTTTATGATATGTATATATCCTTGATATTTTAATAATAAAAAGTCATCTTATTAGAAGTTGAGAACCATTCTCTTTGACTGCTTTTTTAAAATGATGTTAAAATACACATAACATAAAATTGATCTTAACCATTTTTAAGTGTACAGTTCAGTAATACTCAGTACATTCATATTGTTGTGCAACCAATATCTAGAACTCTTTTCATCCTGTAAAACTGAGGTTCACAAAAGGTAAATAAAATGTTACTCTTTGGGGAGTATTACGTATCTTAACCCCACAAAACAACTGAAGTGCTATGTTTTGAATAAACAAATATATTTAGTTTTTCCAATGTTAAAAATTCATTCTGGGGATCCCTGGGTGGCGCAGCGGTTTGGCGCCTGCCTTTGGCCCAGGGCGCGATCCTGGGGACCCGGGATCGAATCCCACATCGGGCTCCCAGTGCATGGAGCCTGCTTCTCCCTCTGCCTGTGTCTCTGCCTCTCTCTCTCTCTCTCTCTCTCTCTCTCTCTCACTGTGTGCCTATCATAAATAAATAAAAATAAAAAAAAATAAAAAAAATAAAAAAAATTCATTCTGTAGCTAATAGTGCAATTATAGGCATTACTTATAGACTCTTGTTTGGATGTTAATATGGCTATAGTTGTAAGGACAACATGGGCAGAACCAGAAAAAAATTTATCCTAAACCATTCCAAAGGTCTAGTTTTATTTATGTTTAAAGATTTTATTTATTTATTCATGAGAGATACAGAGAGAGAGAGAGAGAGTCAGAGACATAAGCAAAGGGAGAATCAGGCTCTTTGCAAGGAAACTGATGTGGAACTTGATCCTGGTCCGCGGGATCATGGCCTGAGCCGAAGGCAAACACTCAATTGCTAAGCCACCCAGGTGTCCCTAAAGGTCTAGGTTTAGATTAAAAGTTGTATATATTTATGGACATCTCTGGAAAATGTTACATGGCCAGTACTAGCTAAATTCGTATCTATCAGCTATTGGCAATAATATTTCATCAATAAGCTACCTTTAAGCTCAGTGACTTTAAGAGTAAGCATTTATTCTCATGATCATAGGCCTGTAGATCAGCTGGAATTTGCCTGATACAGGCTACTCCACTCCAGGCTGCAGAGTCAGCTCAGGTCTTCTCTATCTGGGGCTCAGGATCAATAGTAGCATCTACTCAGAATAAGTTCTTCTCATACTGGATTATTTGATCACAGGAAATACAAACACCAGTAAAAAAGAGTTACTTTCAAAATTTAAAAGGCAGATTTCTTTTAGCATCTACATATTTAGTACCAACCAACATATTTGTATGTTAAAAAGCGCTCACTTTTTTTTTTAAGATTTTATTTACTTATTCATGAGAGACAGAGAGAGAAAGAGAGAGGCAGAGAGAGAAGCAGACTCCATGGAGGAAGCCCGATGTGGGACTTGATCATGGGACCCTGGGACCATGTCCTGAGCCAAAGGCAGACACTCAACCGCTGAGCCACCCAGGCGTCCCAGTGCTCACTTCTTTAAAAATAGTTATATATTACAATGGATATCCAAAGTGTACCACAAATGCTATAAATCAAAATTATTTCTCATTTGGCTAGTATTTATTTATTATTATTATTATTATTATTATTATTATTATTATTTAAGATTTTATTTATTCATGAGAGACACACACAGAGAGGCAGAGACATAGGCAGAGGGAGAAGGAGGCTCCCTGCAGGGAGCCCAATACAGGACCTGATCCCTGGATCCCAGGATCATGTCCCCAGCCAAAGGCAGACACTCAGCCATTGAGCCACCCATGTGCCCCTCTGCTAGCTTTTAATACAAATGTTTTAGTTATGTAATTTTTAACCTTGTTTAATATAACCTGTTATTGTAAAGATCAATAACTTTTATTTTTTGTTAAGTCAGTGATTTTAGTTGATAATGTTCGAAGTGTTGTATCTATCCAAAGGATTGGAGCTACCAAAGAGTCATTCCTTTAAAAAGCTTACTGTGGTTTGTTTTGCAATTTGATATAAACTAGGAGATGATTTTTTAAAAAGATTTTATTTATTCATTTGAAAGAGAGAGCACAAGCAGGGGTAGTGACAGGCAGAGGTAGAGGGAGAAGCATGCTCCCCACTGAACAGAGAACCAGACACAGGGCTTGATGCCAGGACCCTGGGATCATGACCTGACCCATCCACCCACCCCCTAAGAGATTTTTTTTTAAACTAAATTGCTTTTATCTTACCTTTATCACATAGATATCATAAGATAACTAAGGCTTTTTTGTCTGTTTTTGTTTGAAAAGCAAGATAGCATTGGACTAAAAATAGAACTTCCTGCATTGTTCAGAATGTCACCAGTGCTTCTAAGCAGGACATATGGGTGCCTTTAAGACAGATAGGTTATATATTCTTATATATAAATGGAGAAAGGAACATAAAAGACAAAGAAAGGTAAAAAAAGGATTGGAAAAAGAAGCACCTGTGTTGGAGAAAGATAACAGTACCAGTACGAATTACTCTAACTCCCCTTGGCCTTACCAGTGCCCTCAGTATTTTGTCACTTTACTTCCTTATTCTCACTATCTAAGGAGTGGGGTTTAATAGGAATTGAACAAATATTTAGGGACAGTTTGAGTGAGAATATCAATAACGTTCTGATGGACACCCTATTCCTTTTACTGTCCTTTCATGGAAGACCAGATGTGCATGTTCAGAAGGTCCCTTTTAAAGAATTGTCAAATAAGCTACCATAAATGCTTTGAAGGTAGGGGATAAGGGAAATCTGAGAACAATGGAAATGAATTAAGGATTTCACTGGTTTTAAGTATTAAGAATTAATTCTTAATGTATTAAGAATGGTCTTATAAACAGTGCTAATTTCATAAAGCCTTGCCCAATAAAGCATATTTTCCTCTATCCTATCTCTCAATCTCAAAGCTTTTCTTTCTGCTCTGTTCCTACCCTAGTGCATCTTTTACTAACTCTGGCCTTCTTGGCTGCTAGCTATTGCCTCTGCTGCCAAAACATTAGAAATAGCAAAAGAATATGCAGTTTTTCATTTGTCTACTTAATATTTTTCTCTTGCCAACAAAATTGAATACTTTTAAAGTACTAAATATAACCAAAAAACCAATTGTTTACATTTGTGGAGTTTCTATGAGCTTAGTAGGAATTACCTACATTGATCTTTTAATTATCAAAAGTCCCAGACTCATTGCAAGGAAAAATAACTGCATTTGTTGTATAGAAAAGCAACTCTAAGTTAATTTCATGTGCACACAACAGGATGGTTAAATCTTCAAAATATATTATTGAAAACAAGAAGCAAGGCATAAAAATTCAAAAAATAGGCATTAAAAAACCCCAAACCTAAACATACAGAGAATATAATACTATAAAGCAGGGCAAGGAAATGATCACCACAAAAGTCAGGATAGTGCCTATTACTGGGGAGGAAAAAGGCTGTTACTGATCAAGACAGAGCCGGTAGGCGATTTTTAGGGTCTGAATAGTCTGTTTCTTGGCGTAGCTACATGAGTGTTTACATCCTAATAATTCACTGAACTGTATGTTTGCATTATAAACACTATTGTGCATATGGGATTTATTTTATATTAAGAATGGTCTAAAAGATAGGAAAACAATTATGAGAAAAACTAGAAAATAGGAATTTAATAGAAAAAGCTAATTTTCTCTACACATCTATATTGCTTTCCTTGTAAGTTTGAACACCTTACTATCATGACTGAAAGAACATTAAATGAAGGGAGTTGTCTGTACAATGTAACTCATATTTTGTTTTATAGTAATAAGCAAATGACTGGAAGATATAATTTCCACTTTAAACTCACATTATTTCATGGTTTTTTCTGAGAACAAGGGTCTTTGGTATGAATTCTGGATTTAGAAGATGTCTATAAATAATAGATGAGAAAATTGAGTAGGGATCTCTGAGTGATTCATCTCTGGTTTGATTCTATATTGTGGGATTTTAACCAACTGAGCCACCCAGGCACCCCTGTATTGTGAGATTTTAATATTTGTTTTTGTTTTATTTTGTATGAGGAATATTGCAGTAGTTAGATTTCCATTTTTCTTGTGTCATTTTAGGCTCAAATTAACACTTCTTACTCAATAAGGTTATCAGTGCTTTCTGTGAGAAGTATTTAATTATTTTCCAAAGCTGTTGCATGGAATAACCACCTTTTTGTTTTATCATATCTCTGTATAAAGCTAAAAAATAAAATCTTGACAGAATATAGACGATTAGGTCTGGTAGAATTATATAAAAATATTTTGAGAGCATATTTAATGGTATTTTCTTTATAATCTGATAGGTATTTTTATTGTAGCATAGTCTAGAGATTAATCTTTATCTTCTATTTTCTTGTATTTACTAAAAATTATTAAAATGTATTTACCTAAATGTTTTTTTCCTTCTATTATTTAATGGCTTTATTCTAATGAAATATAATTAATTTTGTTAGTTTTAGTTTATTCTTTAATGAAAAAAATAAATGCTAACATTCAGTGTCTTCTAACCACAAAACAGCTCTCTTAAAGAAATTAGAATTATAAATACAAAGCTAAAAGTTAAGAAGGATAGGCATTGAAAGTCTTTCCTCTGTTTTCTTGTCAGTCCCCTCCCCCAACCTTTTTTTGGTTTAACTCAGATTGTTTGTCTTTCTTTCCTTTAGTTTTCCACTATTCCTTTTATAATTCAGCCATAAAATTCCTGAACTCAGCAGAGCACAACTCTTTTGTTTATTGTTGTTATTTATTGTGTTTCTTACAAACAAGGTTTATTCAAGTGATTAACAAGGCAAGTTAAATTTAAAGCAGTCCTAAATATTAAGTATTACATACCAATTTGAAAAAAAACAAAAACAAAACAAGAAATCTGCCTCCTCTCAATTTGTTTTTTTATGTTTTTTTAGACATTCAACATAAACATTAATCTGGTTATGATTACTGTATAGTTGCAATTCCAAACATATTAATTAAAGTAAGTCAACAGTGTTTATTCTTTGTAAAAATATTTGTTCAAAACATTGATCTGCACAGTATATCATCATTACAGAAATGATATTTAGGAATCTGAATTATTTTGCTAAGGAATTCATTTAACTCTGATCACATCAATTATTTTTATTTTAAATGTTTTTCTTTGCTTTTATGAATAAGTACATTGCTCTTAAAAAAAAATGTTTTTAAACCTAATCCCTAATTTGCCTTTCCACACAGTTGTAAAAGATTAAGGAGCCAACAAAACCACCAGTGTGTTATATTTAAGATTTCCTTTGTTGCTGCTGCACATGCAACAATGTTGTTCTTTCTTTGACACAGACCCAGACAAAGGCTGAGTGTAGCAAGGAAGCAGACAGCACGCCTCCAGTAGTGGCCCCTGCCTGGCTCCAGGATTTGTAAACAGAAACATCCCAGGCTCCAATGAGGCAGACAGCGGCTCCCTGTCTGTTTTGCATTCAGGAAGCACTTGCTTGCATAAACTCAGCCATTGCACACAGACATACATAGCAGTGTTTACATTTGGCTGAGTATTTAATTGAGAAAGCTAATAGGAGGAAGAGGGTTATTAGAGCTAGGGGAATAAGACAATTTCAGATATAGCATAAACTGTAGCATATATATTTAAGAGAAAAAAATTTTAAAGAAACAAAAAACAAAAGAGGAGTTTTCTGGTCAAAGACTTCTTTTATTGCACACATATGTGAATACACATTGGAATATTTTTCCTGGCAGTTTTCCAGGGATCTCATATTTTTAGACCATATAACATCCTAGAAACCTTTTTATTTGAAATAGTTGACTATTAACATGGTTTTTAACATGTTTAAAAATCTATTTTAACACTTTTTTAATCATCACTATTAGGTAAATTAATTTCTATTTCAGATTTTGAATTAATGAATATTTTTATGTGAAAGCTATGTTGCATTTCCTTTTGTAAATTTAAGAATAAAAGCAAAGAGATGTTGAGCATTAAAAAAAAATTAAAAGACTCATACAGAATTTTAGGATGAGAAAGACCTTAAAGTTTACCTAGTATAATCACTTTTTATTTTTATTTACTTTTATTTTTTTAATCACTTTTTAAAAACTAGTTTAATTCATTTTAATAACAAACTCACAGGAAGAGCACAGAAGACAAACAACATTAAAAATATGCACTTGTATGTAGGACAACTCAGAAAATTATAGTGAATGGATGGAATCTATTGTATGATAAAAATGCTATAAACACCACTTAGTTGCTGTCAATAAGAAATTTACTTGTTCTTTAAAAATCCAAATGCTGGCACCATCTAGAAACATTTGCAAGTTTATTTATAATTGTTATAAAGTTAAACTGCTGAAACGTGTTCACTAAAACATTTTGACTTACGTGTTAATGCCTTCTGTCCCCTCACTTACGTTAAAAATTTACATATAAATGAAAATGGAAAAACCACAGTATCTGATTTCTGTTCCTTACTTTTTGACTCTGAATTACATACTTAGGTGGGTACCTTTTGACCCTATGGGGGGAAAGTGTCTAACAGAACTACCAATAACAGGAAGAAAGGGGGGGAAAGTGGATTTTTGTTGTTTGTGAAGATAAAATGTTTCCTGTCACAGTGGATTCTCCACACACGTGGCATGCTACTTTGGCATAATTGTTACACATTTGGCATGTATAGCACACAGGTTGGGTCTTCAGAAAAGACCCTCCAGATACTGCAAAGCACCAGTAACTGCACTCTGGAAGTGCAGATCTCTTTTGATATCCTGCACAATTTCCCACACTAAATGCTGGAAAGGAGGATTAGGAATCAGAATTTCAGTGGAATTCTGATAACATCTAATTTCATGAACTATTATAGTACTAGGGCTGTAACAATGAGATTTCTTCAGTAATAAGCAGCCCAGGTAGATGCTCCAGAATTTTTGTATTAAAACTCATATAAAAAAAAACTCATATTTTTTTAGAAAAATATCTTAGTTTTTTAAGACTGTTTTCTTATACTTTACATTCCTTTATAACAAGTTAGTCCAGATTATAAAAAACATCAAGTCAAGTACACGGACAACATGAAAAAGAGCAGACAAAGGATGAGATGGAAAAATTAGAAATAAGATGCAATTCTTTAGAAAACCTCAGTGGTCTGAGAATCCCTAATAGGTTCTGAGAGTTATCACTATAGACTAATTGATATTCAAAATTATACCTAGTCATGTAAAAAGAAATTTGGTTTATATATCTACTTTAAGAAGGCAGGAAAAATGTACATTGTCTTTTTCAGAGCATTTTACATAAAATGTTTCAAGTTTTAAAATGTACTTAATTACAAATACTCATTGGCCTCTTTTCCAGCAATTTTGCGTCTTTACTAATCATTTTTCAGTAACGCCTGCGGGGGAAATTGTCCCTTTTGGGGGTTGGGTGGAGATAATGAGCTTAGTTTTGAGTATGTGTTTATATATCTCTAAGATAATAGGAAGAAAAGTATATTTGTCAAAGAACCTGTATATGTACATAAATTAATGCATTATTTAATCCACATATTAATAAATTAATCCATTTTGAATTTATTTTTGTTTATGGTATAAGAAAGTGGTCCAGTTTCATTCACTTGCTTGTCGCTGTCCAGTTTCCAACACCATTTGTTGAAGAGACTATTTTTTTCCATTGGATATTCTTTCCTGCTTTGTTAAAGATTAGTTCACCATAGAGTTGTGGTTCTGTTTTTGGGTTTTCTATTGTTTCATTGATCTATGTGTCTGTTTTTGTGCCAGTGCCATACTATCTTGATCACTACCTTTGTAATATAACTTGAAGTCCGGAATTGTGATTCCTCCAGCTTTGCTTTTCTTTTTCAAGATTGCTTTGGCTATTCGAGGTCTTTTGTGGTCTATAAAATTTTAGGATTGTTTATTCTAGCTCCACTGAAAATGCTTGTGGTATTTTGATAGGTATTGCATTAAATGTGTAGATTACTTTGGGTAGTATAGGCATTTTTTTTTAAGATTTTTATTTATTTATTCATGAGAGACAGAGAGAGAGGCAGAGACACAGGCAAGCCCCATGACAGAGCCCGATGTGGGACTTGATCCCGGGTCTCCAGGATCAAGCCCAGGGCTGAAGGCAGCGCTAAACCACTGAGCCACCTGAGCTGCCCCAGTATAGACATTTTAATAATATTTGTTCTTCCAACCCATGAGCATAGGCTCTTTTTCCATTTCTTTGTGTCATCTTCAATTTCTTTCATTAGTGTTCTACTTTTTATAGTATAGTTCTTTACCTCTTTGATTAGGCTTATTCTAGGTATCTTACAGTCTTTGGTGTAGTTTTTTTTTTCAAGATTTTATTTATCTATTCATGAGAGACAGAGGCAGACACACAGGCAGAGGGAGAAACTGGCTCCATGCAGGGAGCCCGATGTGGGACTCACTCGATCCAGGGACTCCAGGATCATGCCCTGGGCCGAAGGCAGACGCTAAACTGCTGAGCCACCCAGGCATACCTATGTTGATGATTCTTTTAAGTTTAGATAGCCTACTGCATTTGATTTATTATATGCCTGTTTTAGTAATCTTATCTTTTAGTATTTTGGAATAAGGACGTAGCAGAGTATAATAGTTTATCTTTTGGGTAAACCTCCTGGCCATTTAATACAATGTAGGACTCAGGGATCCCTGGGTGGCGCAGCGGTTTGGCGCCTGCCTTTGGCCCAGGGCGCGATCCTGGGAGACCCGCAATCGAATCCCATGTCAGGCTCCCGGTGCATGGAACCTGCTTCTCCCTCTGCCTATGTCTCTGCCTCTCTCTCTCTATCTCTCTGTGACTATCATAAATAAATAAAAATTAAAAAAAAAAAAAGTAGGACTCAAAGGTGACAATGTGAAATTGCTGTGAAGTTGATGAGATGCCTGTGGCATGTTTATATTTTGTAGACAAAGGAAAATAGGTTGAAACTATCATTTTGTTATGCAGTTTGTTGGCATAGAGTTGAAGAAGGATTTTTGTTTCTTCAGTAAATCTTATGTTATCAGATACTAGAATTTCTAAACTCAGACTTTAAGGGAAGCTGAGACACCAAAAGTACAATGTTAGAGGATAAGTCTTTGTTTTTTTTAATTTTAATTTTTTTTATTTGAGTATAATTCACACACAATGTTATATTAGTTTCAGGTGTTCAACATAGTGATTTAGATAACTCTTCTTTGATAGCAAAACAGGCACATCTGTATCCCACTAATAAAAAGGGCAACATATGCACAAAAACTGGTACTACACTGTGAATCCTTAGAGAGCAAAAGGTAAGCTCTTTTAAAATGATAGTTGTTGGGTTTTTTCTGCCTAGAATAAAAATAGGGCATATTAATTGTAGAAAATTTAGAAAATACATTTATAAAAATTGCTCAAAATCTTTGTTAATATTTTAGTGCATTTCCTTTTAGTCTTTTTCTGTGCATAAGTATTTTATTGTAAGACATCATATAAAACATAACTTACCATAAAATATCATTGAACCCATATCAAAAAAGAAAACATTCTAGATGACAACTGTGTTGTATCTTTTCTAAACACAACTTGATTTCCTTCCTAAGGAGAGCTATAATTCTGACTCTTAAGATAACCATTTCCTCATTTTTCTTTATAGCTTTTCTATTTTCTAATATATACCCAAGTTTAATGTAGTGTTTAATTGTTCCAGTTTTTGAACTTCATATATCAATTAAATCAGAGCATGTTCTTTGGTATCTTGCTTCCTTCACAAAATGTGATGTTTTAAAAATTTGTGCTATTGAGTGAAGCTGTAGTTCTTCTGGCATTTGTTTGTTTGTTTGTCTTTTTAAAAGTGTAGTGAATGCTAGTCACTTCCATCGCTGTGTAGTATTCTGTTGTATGGCTATACCACAGTTTACTTTAACATTCTCCTGTTGATAAATATTTGGGTTGCTTCTAATTTTTGTATACTATGACTGATTCCGTTATGAACATTCATGAACATACGTCCTGGTTTACATGTGTGTGAAATTCTCCAAAGTATATAAGTAGGAGTAGATTTGCTTAATCATTGTGTATATGTATCTTCAACTATAATAAATAAAGCTAAACTATTTCTAAAGAAGTTGTGCCAATTTGGACTACAAGCAAAAGTATGTGAAAGTTCTCTTTGCCAACACTTTTGTTCAAAATAATTTTTCATGGAGTTTAAAAAAGGGATTAAAAATATAAGACATCACTACCAAATAATCAAGAAGGTAGGAAAAATATTCTGATGCCTTTCTGTTGCCCAGAAAACAATAGGCAAGGGCAAATTGTCTAAAATAAGATCATAAAAATAAATACAAAGATATCACTAATTATCTTAAATGTAAATGGATTAAGCACTGCAGTTAAAAAACAAAGATATTTGGATTAATTTTAAAACACAAGCATGTACATGCAAAATAATGGAGTTGGTACCGTACCTCACACCATATACAAAAATTAACTAAAAATGGATCAGTAACCTAAATAAAAAAGTTAAAACCGTAGAGCTTTTAGAAGAAAACATGGGGTATATCTTCATAGCCTAGGATTTAGCAGTGAATTTTTAAATACAGATCCCAGAAGTGTGAGATTATATAACCTGAGCTGAAGGCAGACACTTGACCAACTGAGCCACCCAAGTGCCCCTCCACTATATTTTTAACACATTTATCATAGTTATTTAAGTCTCTGATATTTTCATCATCAGTGATTGTTTCTGTTGGTGACTCCTTTTTGGCATTGAACTATATTTTCTTCTTTACATCTTTTGACTTTTGGTTGAATAATGAACATTGCAGATAAAAGAAAAGTAGAGTCTAAAATAAGTATTATTTATGTCCCCCAGCAAGAACAAGAGGAAGAGAGAGGCCCTCAGCTGTTGGGGAGTCCCTGCCCCAACTTAATCCCCCAACGCACTGGGCATCTCCTGACCTCCAATTTACATCCTAGACCCCGAGGAAGGGGAGGGGCTTGGGGAGCCCTACCTTGTCATGTACCATCAATAAAGTATACTGTACCCCCCCCAAAAAAAGTATTATTTATGTCCAGAAAAGGATAAAAGGATACATCCTATTTTTTCAAGCTATTACCAGGTAGGGCTAAATGAACGTAGTCTGTTAACTGAGCTGTATATTTGGGCTTTGTTTTTGCTTCAGTTTGATGCATTTTTTAATAGGTTTCAAATGATTTGAGGGCAAGATGAACCTTCACCTCAGTATGGTTTGAGATATCAGTGCTTATAGGATTTCTCTTAGTTCTCCTTCTTTGCCTTCAGCCTTTGCTGGCACTTCTAGAAAGAGCACTTCTAGAAAGAGCTCTCTCAACTTTACTAATCCTTGCCCAGTTGCAAGTGGACACTGTCTTGTAATCAGTGAAAGCCTGCCCAGAAAGTTTGCTTCAGCTCTCTTCCCCTATTCTCAGACTTTAGCAGGCCTTTTGTACCTACACTTTAGAGGGTTCTATCAGTTCTCATGTCCTGCCTCTATTCATACTTGTGAGTACTTGGTAAAGAAAGGCCTGTAGAAAAGAGTTGGTAGGTGACTGCAAGCTCTTTTTGTATTCACAGCCCCTAGATATTCTTAGCTGTCATGCTATCCAGTACTCTTATGCTTTAAGAATTTGTTAAATGTTTGGCTGTTTCTTCCTACTCACCTCTATGGATGGTGTCTTCTACTTACTACGTCACCAAGGATAAAGGCATTTTTAGGTCTCTTCTCTCTTAGAAAGGGATTGTTACATACTAGTTTTTAATACATTGGTTTCTTTGTGTCCTTTGCTCTTAATGAACTTTAAAGAAAAGGCTATGATTTTGTGGGTTTCCTAGGTGTCTTGGGTTATTATTAGGGTGGCAGTAAAATTTGCTTGCATCTTTTTATATCCTAAGCTGAAATGGAAGTAACTTTTTTCACATTTTTTAAAAAATATTTTATGTGTTTATTTGAGAGAGAATGATAGAGAGATAGCAAGAGATCACAAGCTGGGGAGAGGGACAGAGGGAGAGGGAGAAGCAGGCTCCCTGCTGAACTGGGAGCCCAACATGGGGCCTGATCCCAGAGCCCTGGGATCATGACCTGAGCCAAAGGTTGACACTTAATTGACTGAGGCACCCAGGCACCCCTACCTTTTTTCACATTTTAACATATCTAATGTGATGCATCATTTATTTCATCTTATTTAAACAGCCATCAATCAAAAGACTTACTATTGCTTTCCTACCACTAAGAAAAACATTATCTCAAATAATTATAAAATGATATCAACGTGTGAAGCATCCCAACTTAAGAGATTTTTAGATGACGGCAGTGTGCATATTAAAATTGATTAAATATGATGCTTGTCATCTGCACACACATGAACTTGATTGTTAGACTGATAGACTATCTACTGAACAAACAGCCCCTCAATGTTTCTGTCAACAGACCATTTGAGAAAATCATAGAGGAGTTCTGTCATTTGAAAACTATATTGGATGGCAAAATATTGATGTTGCTAAGATATAGTGTTAGATATTTGAAGATTATGTACTTTCTACTTTTTAGTAGGAAGTTTTTATAATAAAAAGATTAAAAATAAAACAATCTCCCATTGGCACTTTTTGGTATGATCAAAAAAGCTTATGCATTGGCAGGCTTAGTCTGTAGATCATGGGATTCTTTTTTTGGGGGGAGGGACTTTTGATCTTTAAGATTGAAACCTCATGTAGGGTGTAGAGCTTACACACAAAAGAAAGAAAGAGAGAGTGGGGGAGGGAGGGAGGGGAGAAGGAAGGAAGGAAGGAAGGAAGGAAGGAAGGAAGGAAGGAAGGAAGGAAAAGAGAAAAAAGAAAAAAGGGACGCCTGGGTGGCTCAGCAGTTCAGTGTCTGCCTTTGGCTCAGAGTATGATCCTGGAGTCCTGGGATCAAGTCCCACATCAGGCTCCCTACATGGAGCCTACTTCTCCCTCTGCCTATGTCTCTTCCTCTCTCTGTGTGTCTCTCCTGAATAAATAAATAAAATCTTTTAAAAAAGAGAAGAGAAGAGTGTGCGTGCATTAAAATTTTCAGAATGGGTGTCAGCCCCAGGGAAGAAAATTCCAAAGATGATAGTGGAAAGCACTCTTTTAAGAAATGCTATATTCTTCTTCTCAATTATGTTTTTAATGGCACAAAAGAAAGAATGCATGTAGAGTCATTGTATTGCCCACTTGAAACTAATATATGTCATTTATATCTAAATTAAAAAAAGAAAGAAATGTATGAAAAACAGAACATAGATGTTAGCTTCAAAAAGAGATTCAGAAAAATCAGAAAGTTTTAGGGATACCTAGGCCAATTTATTTTTATTCTCTTTTTAAAGTTCACATAAACCTATTTTGAAAAAGCTATGACTAGGTAATCTAAAGGAGTTGTTTCAGTAAGTATAGTTTGAGATATAGTGTAAGCAGTATAATTTTTAATACAGTATTTCTTTTTTCTGAATAAAAAAATATAAGTACCATATAGTTAATATTTGTAGTGTGTTTAAGATACTACTCTTCTTCATAGACTATAAAAAGCATCTGTTGCTTAAATCAGTGCCTTTCTTAAATCAAACTTTTTAAAATAGGAACATTTCTGGAAATTTTACTATTTATATTTATTATCACATAATTTTAATCTTTTTTCTAGAAGCTTTGGTAATGCTAAAATCACTATCTGTTAACAAGAAAAATAGAACAACAGGTGCTTTCATTCATTGCTAGTAGGAATCAAAACAGTATGGCCAATTTGGAAGATAGTTTGACAGTTTTTTTTACAGAGCTGAGCATAGGCTTACCATACAACTCAGCAGTCCTGCTCCTCGCTATTTACCCAAATGAGTTGAAAACTTATGTCTATACAAAAATCTGTATAAAAATGTTTATAGCAACTTTATTCATAGTTGCCGAAATTGGAAGAAACCAAGGTGTCTTTCCATAGGTGAGTGGATAAACACTGGTACATCCATGCCATGAAATGTCATTCACTGATAAAAAACAGTGAACTATTCAGCCACAAAAAGACATGGAGTAATCTTATATGCATATTGTTTAGTGAAAGAAACTAGTCTGAAAAGTCTGCATAGTGTATTATTTCAACTATATGACATTATGGAAAAGGCAAAACTATAGGCACAGTACAAATATCAGTTGCCAGACAGGTGGGAGGTGGAGTGGGGAATGAATTGGTGGAGCACAGGACACTTTAGGTTAGCAAAATTATTTTGTATGATACTATAACCGTGAATACCTCTATTAAAACCCATAGAACTGTACAACACAAAGAGTGAAACATAATGTAAACTATGGGTTTCAGTTAATATATTGATAATGGTTCATCAATTGTAACAAATACGCCACTCTGTATCAATCTGTTCCAGCAGCTATGGGAGAGGAAAATATTTTTTCTTCTACCCTTCTAAGTTCTTGGCTGAGAGTGTCACATCCCCTGTACTCCCATAATAAAAAGACAGTGTAACAGGATAAAAACAGATTTAATAACATATATACTTCCTGCATACATGGGATACCCAGGAAAACTGGGTAAATCTTTGAAATGGCCTAAGTCACCACCCTAAATACTATCTCCAGCTAAGCCAACAGAAGGGGAGTGAAGAGGGAGTTTACTAGGAAAAGCACAGTAAACAAATGTATGGTTGCTGAGCAGATTTAAATCAATGTCTTCTCTATTGATTACAGTTTCTAGAGTTTTAGTCATATTCTTCTTCCTAGTACGGAGGAGACACCTTGTAACAAATGGAAATCTTCCTTATAAATTAAGTGTCTGTTACAAAAGGGTAACTTCTACTTGGTTTTCAGAGTTTCTTTGTCTCGTGTTTCTTAAAAAGAACCAGCTCATGATAGTCCTTATGCCAAAGCGGTATATTTTGGGGTATTATATTCTGCTACCCCCTCCCTTTTTTTTTTTTCACCAGACAAAGGAGATCTTTCTCTTTTATTAGATTAAAAAACACAAAACCAGTAGGAACTGGAGGGAAAGAAATATAGAAAAGGGCTGGGCAAAGCTCAGAGCTGACAAAAGGGAGAAGCAGCGAGAGAAAGGGAAACACGAAGAGCCCCAATCAGGGCAGGAAAGAGGTTTCTAAGGATTAAACATCTCCTTATTTGATGAGACACAAAATTTGACACAAAATTGAATGGACGGTGTGGCTTAAACAACAGAAATTTATTTTCTCACAGTCCTAGAGGCTAGGAGTCCAAGATTGTGTGGGAGCATGGTTGGGTTGTGTTGAGAACTTTCCTCCTGGCTTGCAGATGGTTGCCTTCTCACTGTTTCCCCACAGAGTAGAGACAGAAAGCAAGCAAGCCCTCTGACAGTTTTTCTTCTAAGGGCATCAGTCCTATCATAAAGGCCCCACACTCATGGCCTAATCTAAACTTAATCTAAACTTCATCCCAAAGGGCCGTCACAGTTCAGTCCGTAGTAGATTTTGTTTATTCATTCATCAGTTTATGAACATTCGTGTTGCTTCCATTTTGGGCTATTTTGATTAGTGGTGCCATGAAAATTCTCATAGAAGTGTTTGTTTGAGCACTTGTTTTCAATTCTTTGGGGTATATGCCTAGGAATGGAATTACTAGGTATTATGATAATTCTATATTTAACTTTTTGAGGAATTTCCAGAATATTTTCTAAAGCAGATGTACCATTTACAATCCTATCAGCTATGTAAAAGAGTTCTGATTTCTCTATATTCTCGCCAACACTTTTAGTTTGTTTTTGTTTTAAATTATAGCCATCCTCATGTATATGACATGATATCTCATGATAAAATGAGTTTTTATATGTAGCTTTCTTCCTGTAGCCTATTTTGTATGTTAGAAGTAGGTACAATTGGGCAGCCCTGGTGGCTCAGCGGTTTAGTGCCTCCTTCAGCCCGGGGTATGATCCTAGAGACCTGGGATCGAGTCCCATGTCAGCCTCCCTACATGGAGCCTGCTTCTCCCTCTGCCTGTGTCTCTGCCTCTCTCTCTCTCTCTCTCTGTGTGTCTCTCATGAATAAATAAATAAATAAATCTTTAAAAAAAAAAGTAGGTACAATTACCATTATGTTGAAGTCTATTAAAATCCAATAAATGTACTGCAGATTAAAAGATTATTACATGTGTTGCTGAGTGCTAAGAAATATAAAAATGAGAAAACTAAAGATCAGAAAAGTCAAATAATTTGCTAAATACCAATGAGAGAGTGGTGTAGAGTCAAGACTTAAAACCAAATGTGATTCTAAAGACTTTTCTATTTCCTTTGATACAAAAACATTGATGATTTGAGTATATATTGATATAGCCTTTCTGTCAATATTTAACAAAATACTGAAAAAAAGGTGTCTCTGTTTTTCAATTTGTTTTCTTTTAGGTCCACCTCATTCATTTAACCGAGATGAGACAATAATCATTGCTTTGGCATCAGTCTCTGTATTAGCTGTTTTGATAGTTGCCTTATGCTTTGGATACAGGATGCTGACAGGTAAAAATAACACCTTTTATTCTGTTGTTTATTAAATATACCATTTAATCAGAATCACTTTTCTCCTTTTTAAAAAATCTCTGTGTTTTAGTAGCTCTTGTCCTTCTCGCTTGACAAACTTTTTTCCTAGTTTTTATGAAAAGTTTCAGAAATATCCAAAATAACCTCCCACCTAGCTTCAATGATTATCACATCTCTATATCATCCATAGCTCTGCTCACCACATCCTTCTATGACAGTGGGTTATTTTGAAGGAAATCACATATATCATTTACCTGTAAAAACTTTTAGCATTATCTCTGAAATATAAGGACTTAAAAAATATATAACCACTATACCATTTTCACATTTAAAAAAAGAAGTAAATAATTCTTTGGGATCATCAACTGTCTAGTCAGTTCTACTGAACTTTTAGGTTTCATGAGCTTTTTAGGAAATCAGTGCCCATTCATTCATTTGAATAACTTTAATGAAACCATTATTTCTGCAATATTTTGAACTAGGTCATTTGTTGGAACTATCTCCCAAAATTCAACTTTAAAATTATTATTATTATTCATCATTCATCTTCACTTATAGATGATTCTTAGTTTAGTAAATAGTTTTAGTTTTACTCTTGATGACATTGGACATAAATTTTGCTGCCTACTCTTCTGTAGCTCTTTTTTATAACTAAAATATAATAAAAAGTATAGTAAGGATACTCATTTTAAGAGAACCATACAAAATAGTAACTTCTTTTTCCTGGTCTTTCAGGAGACCGTAAACAAGGTCTTCACAGTATGAACATGATGGAGGCAGCAGCATCAGAGCCCTCTCTTGACCTAGATAACCTGAAACTGTTGGAGGTAAGATTATTTAGATATTATGGACTGTTCTTTCTTTCGTCATAGTATATCTGGGACAGTAACTTCATTCACTCACTACACCACTTATCCATTTATTTCATGAACCATTTATTAACTATCACTTTGGTGCAAGGCCTATTCTAAGCACTGAGAATATAGATGAACAGTACAGATAGCCCCCTTGAGGCTTATATTCTTTTTTTTTTTTTTAATTATTTGAGAGAGAGAGAGCACTAGAGTGAGGGGTGGGGCAGCGGGAGAGGAGGGGAAGAATCTCCAGCAGATTCCCACTGAGCGTGGGGCCTGATGTGCCCTGGGGCTCCATTCCAGGACCCTGAGATCATGACATGAGCTGAAATCAAGAGTTGGCTGCTTTAACCACCTGAACCACCCAGGCTCCCATTGTGGTTTATCTTCTAGTGGGAAGAGAGTCTACAAACAGGTTAAACAAATAAATGCATATTATTTCTAGTAGTAGTAAGCGCTTTGGAGAAAACTTAAGAAGATAAGAAAAATATAGAAAGGGGGTTAGTAAAGAGAGTATATTTAAAAAGAAGAGTATAGGAAGGAGATGATCTTTTAGTACAGACTGCAACAATATAGGAATAAAGATGCGAAATTCTGAGGACACTGTGCCATTCAAGCAATCCATAGTATATACCCAATAAATATCCCTTGTCTGTACATATATTATATATTTTTATAGGTACATACAAGTATATACTATGTTGAATTTAAATTTCATTTGGTAATATCTCAGAACCTATGTTAAAGTCTTATCATGATGAATGTTTTTATGATTTTTACTAGAATAAATGAACTATGATTCCCAAATTAGAGTCTGTTAAATAATACGTATGGTAGTTTTGGTTATATAAAACCTTTTAGGGACCTTCTGTTTGGGAGAAAAAGACAATAAACAAAGTTAAAAGATTAAAAAAAAAGCATTTTGACACATGAAAAAGAATTGTTCAAGAACTGGTGTAAGTCAAATAGAAGAAATAATCCATAAAAAAATGGACAAAAAAGATGAAGTGCCAATTCACAAAAGAATTAAATGTAGCGGGATCCCTGGGTGGCGCAGCGGTTTGGCGCCTGCCTTTGGCCCAGGGCGCGATCCTGGAGACCCGGGATCGAATCCCACGTCGGGCTCCCGGTGCATGGAGCCTGCTTCTCCCTCTGCCTGTGTCTCGGCCTCTCTCTCTCTCTCTCTGTGTGTGTGACTATCATAAATAAATAAAAATTAAAAAAAAATTTAAAAAAAAAAGAATTAAATGTAGCTTTTAAATGTATAATAAGTCCAGTTTGCTAAATTGAAAAAAGTACTAATTAAAAGCATAGAATTTTACCCTGACCTGAGTAAAACATTCCTAAACATTGCTGGTTTAACAGTATATTGATACAACCTTTCTAAAGGGCATTCTGTTTGTTAAATTTTAACCTAGAAATAGCGAGTGAAATATAACAAAAATCCTTAAATAAATGCCGGTAAAGTGAAAGAAATCTCCAGAGCCAAAAATGAAGAAAATGGGTTGCATTTTGCTGATTTTATTTATTTTTTATTGTGTCCTAGATATTAAGAATATTATATTGTGGATACCCCTATGTTGTGTTAGGTTAAGAATGTTATATTGTGGATACCCCTATGTTGTGTTAGGTTTTTCTATTGTTTAATAGGCAGTTAACTTGGTTGGACATGCTGCAAACTCATTTCTTACACAGAAGCTCAAATCTCAGTGCAATTATTTTATCTTTAGCTGGAATTGGTCTCATGTATTCATGGGTTTCCCACTCTCTCACTCTTTTGTGGGATTCTCCCCTCACTTTCCAGCATCTGTGGTTGCACTTAATTCTGTCCTCTGGTTCTTAGGGCCAGAAAGATTATGGATTTACTATCACAGTTCTACCTCCACTGTAGAGTGTTCATTTCAACCTGCACTCAGGCTAAAAGCTATAAAATGGGTAGCCCTATGGCATTCCTTTCTAAAGGTTGATTCCCAGAGTGAATCTACTTCCTTACATTCATTCTTTAACACTTTTAGATTTCTTTTTAAAATTTTGTTCAGAGTGCCTGTGTCGCCCAGTCAGTTAAGTGTCTGCCTTCAACTCAGGTCATGATCCTAGGGTCCTGGGATTGAGCCTCACATCAGGCTCCCTGCCGCATGGAGTCAGCTTGTCCCTCTCCCTCAGCCCTTCGCCTCACTCATGCTCTCTATTTCTCAAATAAGTAAAAAAAAATAAAATAAAATGTTGTTTAGAGTTGTTATCTGTCAGAAGACTGGGTCTGGTAGGAGCTTCCTGAGCCATTTGAGATGTGCAATTTATTAGTTTTTTTGACAATGGAGTAATTTAAACTATAAGCAATAGAGAGCTAAGGTCTTTAATTGGGATTGTACTTTTTTGGAAAATGTGATTTTCAGTCGTGATATGAATTAATACCTTGCTTTCTTCAAAACAAATTTACAGCTGATTGGCAGGGGTCGATATGGAGCAGTATATAAAGGTTCCTTAGATGAGCGTCCAGTTGCCGTGAAAGTGTTTTCCTTTGCAAACCGTCAGAATTTTATCAATGAGAAGAATATTTACAGAGTGCCTTTGATGGAACATGACAACATTGCTCGCTTTATAGTTGGAGATGAGAGAGTTACTGCAGATGGACGCATGGAGTATTTGCTCGTGATGGAGTATTATCCCAATGTAAGTTCTTTATAAAAATTAAACTGACATTTATATGTGCTGTCAATCAGATTTTCAAGAGGACTACTGTAAAACATTGGTAGTCAGCAACTGGTAATTACTGGTCTGCAGTGAGATAAGGATCTCATATCAGAATGAATCCACCCAGTCACTAGTTAACTGTTTAGTTCATTTGGCACTGTCTCTTCCTCCCTTTCAGCAAGACTTTAATGAAGGAAATAGTGTTTTGATTGACATTAATTCTGGTGCAAGCTCCTTATCCCTATCTGGTTATAAATAGTTTGTGGATGAGCACTTTGAAGGACACTGACACATATTTATATTTTTTAAAGCTTTCTGTTTTGTACTTGTAAAACAAAAAAAATGCACTTTGTATTCATACTAGTAAGAGATACACTATAAAGAATCTAAAAAACTATTTTTTCTATCTTAATTTGATAAATCAAAGCATTTAATATGGAATAATCATTTATACTTTTTAATATTGGAGAATGAAAACTAATAATGTTAAGTTTCCCTTTTCATCCTCTCCTCCCCTCTTGCAGAAATGTCTTATTAACTCCTTTGAGATCTCGAAATGTCATAGTTCATTAGATATTCATGGAATCTTAACCTGCTTAAGTATTTTATAAGGTTGCTGCTAATTTATCTCCTCATGTACAAGTAAATTAATTCCATTTTTTTGTATGGGTGTATTTTTCTCCATTATATAGGGATCTCTATGCAAGTATTTGAGTCTCCATACAAGTGATTGGGTCAGCTCTTGCCGTCTGGCTCATTCTGTGACTAGAGGATTGGCTTATCTCCATACAGAATTGCCACGAGGAGGTAAGACAATGGATAGAAGATGAATAACACTCAGATGGGGTTTAAAATTCACAAAGGGAAATTTTATTCATACCTTCAAACTAAGAGTATATTTTATATAATAGCAGATTTATTATTAGCCAGTTGTTTAAAAGATCTGGCATGAGGAAATGGATTTGAGATATAATAGGAAGAATATGAAAAAGAACTTAAAGACTCTGGAGAGGTCATGGATCTCACTGAGATTTTTTTTAAAGATTTTATTTTTATTTATTCATGAGAGACACTGAGAGGCAGAGATATAGGCAGAGAGAGAAGCAGACTCCCCATTGGAAGCCTGATGTTGGACTCCATCCCAGGACCCTGGGATCATGACCTGAGACAAAGGCAGATGCTCAACCACTGAGCCACCCAGGCACCCTGAGATTTTTAGTAAAGCCCTCATGGACTCCTCTGTAAAGATACATGTATGGCATGCTTTTAAGAATGTTCTTTTCAGTGATTCAGATGGATAGGCATCTGCCTTTAGCTCAGATCATGACCCAGGGTCCTGGGATCCAGCCCCTCATTGGGCTCCCTGCTCAGCTGGGAGTCTGCTTCTCCCTCTCGCCTCTGTGCTCTCTCTCTCTCAAATAAATAAATAAATCTTAAAAAAAAAAGAAAAAAATGAATGTTCTTTTGGTTCTAGTGGTTCACAGACCCATTAAAGTCCATTATGGACTTAGGTTAAAAACCTCTTAGCAAGGCTATACTGTATTTTCTTGCATTTATTTGCTTATTTAAATACAGTGCATTACCAATTCTTTACTTTTAATATCATATGGATCTTTATTCTGTGGTTGATTGATCTTGAGTATAAATCCTATGTGTATCTTTCTATAATTCAGTGTTTCTCTTAGTTAGAATTAGTTTTGTTCAAATCAGTCAGGGGGAAAAATAATAGGTTTCAATAAGAATGAAAAATTTTTTTCTCCCATAAGAATTTAGAGAGAGACAATCTAAGATTGGTTTGGTAGCACTGTGGTATTATTGGGAAAAGAAAGGGAGGGCAGAAGGTGCCTCCAGAAGTCCTATTCTTATGTTTTATTTTCTAGAACTTAGTTCATGCTCAACTACCATACTTAGCTGCAAGAGATGCTGAAAATGTAGTAGTAGTAGTAGTAGTTGTTGTTGTTGTTATTTTAACCTGGATGTGTTGCTGTCTCAAATAATACTGGATTCCTTTACCAGTAGAAGGAAGATGGTGGAGTCACTCTTTGCCAATGTTTCAGAACTGTGTGGTTGTGTTTTTTGCCATAAGTACAGTTTTCTTCAGCATCGATGTGCATTTTTGCTAGTTGTTCAGAGCATCGGTTTAATCCATTTACTTTAACTTTGTTTCAAAGTACTCCTTACATCACAGGCTGGTCTAAATGAGCTTTGCCTCGAAAATCAGTCTTTTGCTTCCTCAAGCTTTCATCCCATATGGGATTTTCTTGTCATACAATAGCCCAGAATATTGTTTCTCCAGTTTCTGACCTCTGTAGATAAGAGAATCATTAATATATCAATTTCTTAGATCTTTGTTCACTGTGTAATAGCATGGATCATCTCTTCTAGCGGCTGCTTCATATATAAATAATTTCTCCTGAATAATTTATCACTTCATTTATCTTGACATCTTGCTTTTCCTGAATACAGAATTGACCAATGTTATTGCCTGTGTCAGCAATTTGATGCACTTATTCTACTGCTTTAGCACATTAACCATTTGGACTGTGTTTCCTTACTCTTAAATATTATTGTAATTCATTTAAAGAGCTGACTTAGCACAGAATTTAAAATACCATCCTATTACCCTTTTTAAAGACTTGCATGATTTAGCAACATTTCAAGTCAAACATTGGCTGAAAAGAATGATTACCATCAAATAAGAGATTTATTTCATGTAGAAGTTATTCTCAAATATTACCTAATATTAAAAACTAGTCAACTATTTTTAAAAACCAGGTATGTGGGCAGCCCGGGTGGCTCAGCGGTTTAACGCCATCTTCATCCCAGGGCATGATCCTGGAGACCTGGGATCGAGTCCCATGTCAGGCTCCCTGCATGGAGCCTGCTTCTCCCTCTGCCTGTGTCTCTGCGCCTCTCTCTCTCTCTCTCTCTCTGTCTCTCTCTCTGTGTCTCTCATGAATAAATAAATAAAATCTTAAAAAAAAAACGGATATATGTATATATGCTATTGCAAAAAACATAAGTATAGTAGCTATTTAATTTTTAAAACATTGGAAATATACTATATTATTTCAAAATATATAAAATGTTATTTAACTTTTTTTCAGAGAATGCTATTTTTTCCTCAGTATCTTCAGATGTAACTTTGCTGTTTGGCATAGAAATTTTGTAGTATGGAATAATACTATTATTATTTATTCAGCTGGTTTTTTGCTTCAGAATAAAGAGTTAAACCTATTTATTTATTTGTATTTGTCTTCCTTATGAGTTTTTTTCCTGATAATGTCAATGAAACTTGTTACCATACTCCAAAAGAAAAAAGTCTAGGAAAGAACATAGATACTCAGATATAACCAGAAAATTACTATTAGCTATATTAACTATGTATATCCTTCCAGGTCCTTTCTCTCTCTCTCTCTCTCTCTCTCTCTCTCTCTCTCTCTCTCTCTCTGTGTGTGTGTGTGTGTGTGTGTGTGTGTGTGTGTGTGTGTGTGTAAATATCCACAGAGAGACCATTTTTTGTTCAGGTTTTATTTTTTAACACAATTAAAAAAATATTGTGTCCTGCTGTTCTTTGAGATTATTTACCTAGTACAGTGCTACTGCCCAGGGCAAAATCACAGTATATTTTGCTCCTTTCTCTGCATCACCTGCCCCCCAAATAAAAAGAATTAAAAGGAGTGAAGCCTAGATGGCTCAGTGGTTGAGTGTCTGCCTTTGACTAAGGTTGTGATCCTGGGGTACTGGGATGGAGTCCCACATTGGGCTCCTCACAGGGAGCTTGCTTCTCCCTCTGCCTATGAATAAATAAATAAAACC
The DNA here is from genome assembly GCF_905146905.1 of Nyctereutes procyonoides. Classification (NCBI taxonomy): domain Eukaryota; kingdom Metazoa; phylum Chordata; class Mammalia; order Carnivora; family Canidae; genus Nyctereutes; species Nyctereutes procyonoides. The sequence goes on from NW_026575132.1 coordinate 11,515,878, forward strand.
TTAAAAAAAGGATTAAGAAGAATACCCAGGGGAACTTTTTTTTTTTTTTTTAAGATTTCATTCATTTATTCATGAGAGACACAGAGAGAGGCAGAGACACAGAGGGAGAAACAGGCTCCATTCAGGGAGCCCGACGTGGGACTCGATCCTGGGTCTCCAGGATCACACCCTGGGCTGAAGGCGGCGCTAAACCACTGAGCCATCCGGGCTGCCCTACCCAGGGGAACTTTATTGGGAAAAGTCTCTCAACGGACAGTATGTAGTTCTCCCCTTTGCACTGGTGATAAATCCTAATCTTGTTTCCTCCCTTCTCTCCTTTTCCCTTGTTTCCTCTCTTACATTTTTTGCTCCCCCACTCCATTTCTTTTTTTTCCCCCCTCATTATATAATAGCAGAAAGTACTATCATATTTTCCTCTCTGGTTGTCTCACTGACTCGCTCATTGCCCATTTCCCCCATTATTTGCGTGGTTTTCCTAAATGTGAGATCTTTTAGTTTAAGTATTGATTTGGCATTAATATACAAATATTTTCCAAATAAAGAAACATTTTTATATCTCTATAAATTTCTTATATAAATATCACCTCAAGATTATACTGTATATACTAATATTATATATGGTTTTATGCAGAATAAGAAATGCAGCTCTTTTTAGGGGTTAAGTGAGCCATGTTAATACAAGCTTTAGAAGACTGGACCATGAACTGCAATGGGAGAGAATGAGCAAGAAATCAGCACTTAGATAAATGCTGACTGCTCTTTTTTTCTCCAATTGTGCTGTTGCTGTGTGGTTGTTTTGTTTTGTTTTGTTTTGTTTTTTTATGTATCAAAGCAATCGTTACCCTCTTTTTAGTTACACTGTTGGTGAAATTGCAGCCTAATATTCATTAATGAGAGTAATGACTAAATGCTTAGCCTATTTGTACCTAAATATAAATACTCAAACACTGTTGACTTTGTTCTGATTGCTCTGGTTCTTGGTATGCCTAGAGAGTTATTTTAAATTTCAGAAATTGTAGTATAGATTTTTTTTTCAATTCTATAGCTTTATAGAGCTATAGCCTTGCTTAATAATACTTATATAAAAAATTTCCTGGGCAGCCCGGGTGGCTCAGCAGTTTAGTGCTGCCTTCATCCCAGGGCATGATCTTGGAGACCCGGGATCAAGTCCCATGTCGGGCTCCTGGCATGGAGCCTGCTTCTCCTTCTGCCTGTGTCTCTGCCCCTCTCTCTCTTAGTTTCTCTCATGAATAAATAAATAAAATCTTTATTTAAAAAATGTCCTTATAGAGAGGAAAAAATATGTTTCTGGTGATGCAGCTTAGGTTAGATATATTCTTTCGGTCAGCAAGCTAATTCTTTTGAGTTCAGGTAAACATGTTCTCTTTCTGCCTTCATGAACAGATAGTCTAGTGATAATAGAATGGGTATACTAGTGCTTTACTTCTCTGTAAAATCAGAAAATAGGTTTTCATATCTTGCTGAAAGATACCAGCTCCGGGTCCATTGTAAAACTATTCCTAGTTGAAATTGAAGAACTGAGATGGGGCTAAACCTGAGAGCAGAACTGGGATATTCTTTTATAAGTTTGATCTGTTACGCCATAGGGGAATAGTATAATATACGTATACAGATTTTGGAGCCATCTCAGTTTTTTATTGATACTTATTTTAGACAAGTTGACTTTTTTGATTTTTATAATATATTTTTTTTTCTCTATTGCCTCCTTTTGCTACCCTAGGAATGAAGGAAAAAAACTATGTGTGTGTTAAAATTAGAAGCAATAGCATGTTGGCTATTAGTTGCAGCTAAATATTTAAAGCTTAATTAATTATACATGCAACAGTAGTCATGTTGGAAAATATAGTGAAAATAGTAATGATTGTGAGTTGAAACTTTGCTTTCTTGTGTCGTTTTTTCTTATTAGAAAATTAATGAGCAGAAAACAATAGTTAACTGTATTTATGTAATCCTTATTACCTGTATGCTTACTTTATGTCCGATAGTCGTATTTAAGCATTAATAAATATTTGAAATTATCTAAACAGATCATTATAAACCTGCAATTTCCCATCGAGATTTAAACAGCAGAAATGTCCTGGTGAAAAATGATGGAACTTGTGTTATTAGTGACTTTGGATTGTCTATGAGGCTGACTGGAAATAGACTGGTACGCCCAGGGGAAGAAGATAATGCAGCCATAAGTGAGGTGAGTATGTACAAAAAGTATCACTCTGACATACCTTGAGAACATAATGAATTGCATTAAAAAAATTAAAACCAGGACAGTTATCCTTGTATGCTACCAATTATAACATATTAAGAATTACAAAATTAAATATAAAAGAAATTATATGAAGTTTATCAGTTGTTTGTGGAAATCATTGCCCTTCCAACTAATTATTTTGACAAGCATTGGGAGGCAGTATGTAGGAACTAATTTTTGAAGTAAGAGTAATATTGCCAAGTTGAGATAGGACAGTCAGCTTTTGATAATCACTATTAAATGTGCAACACATCCTTCCTAACCTTTTTCTCTCCATTCACATACACATCTATGTGTGTATTATTATTATTATTTTTTTAACTTAAAACATTTTTTTAGAGGCATCTGGGTGTCTCAGTTAGTTAAAGGTCCAACTCTTGATTTTGGCTCAGGTCATGATCTCAAGGTTGTGAGATTGATCCCCACCTTGGGCTCTGTGGTCAGTGTGGAGGCTACTTGAGATTCTCTTCCTCTCACTCTGCCCCTCTGGCTCTGCTTGCGTACTTTCTCTTAGAATAAATAAAATCTTTAATTTAAAAAAAATTTAAATATATTAAATTGTGTACATATTGTACAATTTTCTCATTTTTGTCTTATGTTTCTGCATTGACATACATATGGTCTAGTTAATTATTTTTGATTGATGAATAATATTCAATAGGATGAATTTACCAGTTTAATTATTTAAGAGGGCATTTTATAGATAAAAAATTTGGTATAGAAAGGCTCCGTGACATGCATAGGGGCAAATAACATATCATTGACATGAAATTTATGGGTAACTTCTGGCCTAATATATGCCTTTCAGAATATGCTATATTATGTTTCTGAAAAATATCACTCTAATTTATCAGGTTGGCACAATCAGATATATGGCACCAGAAGTTCTAGAAGGAGCTGTGAACCTGAGGGACTGTGAATCAGCTTTGAAACAAGTAGACATGTATGCACTTGGACTCATTTATTGGGAGATATTTATGAGATGTACAGACCTCTTCCCAGGTAAGAGATTTGCTATCAAAAATTGGTATATGTTTTGAAGTGAAGCAGTTATATCTTTTTTTCTATCTATATTAAATAAGTCAACTTTGAGGGTTTTTTTTTTACATTCATTTAAACCGTTAGTTCATTGCCATCTAGCGTTCAGAAACATTATTAGCAGAAGGCTGTCAATCAAGAAAAACTTTATAAAGGACTTCAAGTTTGCATCAGAATGCAGATTAATTAATTGCTCATAATAGCTTATCTAACTGTGTTTAGTTTGGTCTCTGATTGCTTTAGTGGTCATTGTTGTCCTTATGCACTCTCTGAGCATTTGATAAGCTACACTTAAAATATTTTCTCAATTGACCCAAGTAAGAAATTAGAAACAATGAATTAACCAATGGAACACTGTTTTCTTTCGTTTTCCTTTCTTTTTCATTCTCCATTCTTGACTTCCTGCTTTCTTCTTTCCTTTCTTTCAGTGAAAGAACACTCATAGAATATGAATGCTTGTTTGAGGCTTACTTCAATTAGCCAAACAAGTTTATAGTTTTTCTTTTTGTTAGGATTACATTACTGTCATTACTGTCATATAAATACTTTACAATATGTGCATTGCAGGGCTACCTGGGTGGCTCAGTCAGTTAGTCATCTGCCTTCCGCTCAGGTCATGACCCCAGGATCGAGTCTGGCATCACTGGGCTCCCTGTTCAGTGGAGAATCAGCTCCCTCTGCCTCTTCCACTGTTCATGCTCTCTCTCAATAAAATCTTTTTTAAAAATGTGCATTGCATTCTTCCAGATGATGTACAAAATGATTTAATATAATAACTAATATCTTACAGGAATAACAGCATTAAAAGCATAGAAAAAGGATAACAGTTACTTGAATCAGCTTTTGACAAATTATGAAATGGAACTATTAAATAAAAACAAAGCTTAGTGGTAGGGTTGACTTTTTTTTTTAAGAATTATTTATTTATTTATTCATGAGAAACACGGGGGGGAGGGGGGAGTTGGGCAGCCCTGGTGACGCAGCGGTTTAGCGCCGCCTGCAGCCCGGGGTGTAATCCTGGAGACCCGGAATCGAGTCCCACATCGGGCTTCCTGCATGGAGCCTGCTTCTCCCTCTGCCTGTCTCTGCCTCTCTCTCGCTCTCTCTGACTGAATAAATAAATAAATCTTAAAAAAAAAAAAGAGAGAGCGAGAGAGAGGCAGTCGCTCTGACTGAATAAATAAATAAATCTTAAAAAAGAGAGAGAGAGCGAGAGGCAGTCGCTCTCTAAATAAATAAATAAATCTTAAAAAAAAAAAGAGAGAGAGAGAGTGAGAGAGAGGCAGAGACACAGGCAGAGGGAGAAGCAGGCTCCATGCAGGAAGCCCGATGTGGGACTCGATCCTGGGTCTCCAGGATCACACCCCGGGTTGCAGGCGGCGCTAAACTGCTGCGCCACCTGGGCTGCCCTGATTTTTTTTTTTTTAAGAGATTTTATTTACTCATGAATGGCACACTTGGTTAATGTCCAATATGTGGTTTTGGCTCAGGTCGTGATCTCAGGGTCATGTTCACAGGGTCCTGAAATCAAGTCCCACATGGGGCTCTGCACTCAGTGTGGAGTCTACTTGAAGATTCTCTCCCTCTGCCCCTCTCCCATATTCTCTCTCTCTCTTAAATAAACAAATAAATCTTAAAGAAAAAAAGGGAAAGGAAATTCAGTCTTATTTGCAGATTATTTTAGCAGATATGTAGGATGTATGAAATAGAAAGAATTAGAGGCAGTTTGAAAAGGAAAAAGATGGGCACCTGGCTGAGTCAGTAGAACATTTGACTCTTGAGCTCTGGGACAGGGTCCTGAGTTTGAGCCCCATATTGGGGCGGGGGGGGAGATTACTTAGGAAAAAAAGTAGTAATTTAAAAAAAAAAAACAAAAAGAAATAAGGTGTTACTATTTATTATATATATGTTGTATATAATATTATATATATTATATAGATTATTGTTTATATATATATTAAATGATTTTATTTATTTATTTGAGAGAGAGAGAACAAGCAGTGGGAAGGGGTAGAGGGAGAGAGAGAGAAGCAGACTCCCTGCTGAGCAGAAGCCCAGTGCGGGGCTTGATTCCAGGACCCCAGGATCAGGACCTGAGCCAGGTAGCCGCTTAACCATTGAGCCACCCAGGTGCCTCAAGGTATTACTATTTAATGGATACATAGTTTCAGTTTAGGAAGATGGAAAAAGTTCTAGAGATGGATAGTAGCAGTGGTTGCACAACATTGTTAATGTACTTGTTGCCATAGGACTGACTATATGCTTAAAAATTGTTAAAATGGTAACTTTTATGTATATTTAACCACAATGAAAATAAAAATAAAAGAGAAAAACAAAAGTTGCAATAAGAGACCCCATAATCTTGGATATGGAAATGGACACAAAGAGGCACATATGAAAAACTGTAGAGGAGAGATCTGTGGTTCTGCTTATTATTAGAAGAAAATCTAAGGAATTGATTATACAGAGATCAAAGAAATAGTGAGGGTGGCAGCCAGGAATGTAGGAAAAAATATTGGTTTACATTGGAAAGGTGAGTTAACCATGGAGACTTTTTGGATTGATGGACAGCTAAAGAAATTTTTTTAAGAGTTTTTTTAAACAAAAAGGATTTGAGAGACCTAAAATGAAAGTGATTTGGAAATCATCTATATAAAGATGGTAAATGGGAACTTGTGAATGAATGCTCTCCCCTAAGAGAACAAATGAAGAGTGCAAAAAAATTAATGAATAAATACTGTTTATTGGGGGACCACCCTGTACCAGTAGATTAGTTACAAAGACCATTGATCAGAAAAATCATGAGAAAACTAAGAAATTGGAAGTCAATTTTAGAAAATGTTAAGAACCCAGATTGATAGCAGTAGATGTAATATGAGGTCAAAAGGAAATAGAACTGAGGAATGATCTTTGAATTTAAATCAGAGGAGGTCTTTAGTATACTTAGAGGAGATTCTGTGAAATAGAGAAGACAGAAATATTACAGAGTATGGAAAGGAGAAGTATTAAGAAAGCAAAGGAGGAGGATTTAGGGTATTCTTAAAAATTTTAACAATGAAATAGGGGGGAGGAATAAAAGGAATAAAAAGGATCCCCCCCAAAAAATAAAAAAACAAAAAGGATCCCATAAACATATTAATAACCATAGAGAATAGCATAGTATAATGATACAATTCTTGGAAAACATTTTTTCAGACTTCTATGATATACCTCCAAATGCAGTACATGTTTATTATTAAATGTAGACATTGTGTTATGTGACTGACTCTCTGTAAAATATTTGTGGAATAAATGAATTAGTTGTCTGTATTACCAAAAAAGAATGAAATGCAGCAATATTTGTATAAAGGAGGAATATGAAAGGAGGAAAGAAACAAGGAAAGCAAGAGAAAGAAAAAGAAAAAACAAGAACAAGCATAATTTAAGAAGACAACTAGAAAGTTCCTAACTGCTTAGAGGCATTATTAACAAATAGCAAATGAGGTGAGAAGCAGGGAATGATATCTGATATTCTTACATATTTAATCTATTTTGGATATTTTGGTTTTTTTTAAATTTTTATTTATTTATGATAGTCACAGAGAGAGAGAGAGAGAGGCAGAGACACAGGCAGAGGGAGAAGCAGGCTCCATGCACTGGGAGCCCGACGTGGGATTCGATCCCGGGTCTCCAGGATCGCGCCCTGGGCCAAAGGCAGGCGCTAAACCGCTGCGCCACCCAGGGATCCCTATTTTGGATATTTTGAAAGAAAATTAGATTATAAAATTTCCCTTGAGCAACCCAAGAATTATACAGTTTTAAGGAAATCCAGTAAGACTAATATAATTAATGATGATGATGTTGTTAATATTAGTCATTGTATCCCTAGTGCCTAATACTAAGCTCTAAACAAGTATCTATTGAACAATTAGATTTGAACTAGGAAGATTTATTAGAAAATTGACAGTTCCTAATGTCATTTCATTCACAAAATAAGATTGTGCATCAATTTTATTTATCAGGTTTTCTAATTATATTTAGACTGTTTAAAACAAATAAGTAAAATTGTGAATTTTTAATTATTCTCCTGAACCAGCATTTGAAAAAAATAACTAATAAATAGCACTTGGAAGATATCTATATGTATTATGTATATGTCTCAGAGAGATAGATAAGATATGCTAGTAAATACCTTACAGTTCACAGATATTATGGGTTGAGGTTTTATCAAATGAGGTTTCTTGAACAGTGATATACTAACTACCAGAATTAAATCTGTTTTGTCTTTCAAGTTCAATATTGATAGTGATTGTCAATGATAAGAATCTGCTTAAATGTTTAGAGTATATGAAAATATCACATATATGGATAGTGCAGTAGTCTAAAAATTTGAGGTTATGCTGCATAAATTATAGAATTAATCTTTGTAACTTGTTTTTAATATTGGTGGAGAGCAATTATTTATAGGTTGTTTTGAATATCCAAATTGTAGCACAAAACTTAAATATATGTTTTATAAAGTACTTTCTATCTGCGTCATTATAACTTTTGTATTATCTCCATGTGAATGAGATAAGGAAGACAGACATTGCCATTTTGCTGATGGGAAAACTAAACCACAGATTAGTTAGATGCCTGGGTGGCTCAGTCAGTTAAGCGTCCACCTCTTGATTTTAGCTCAGGTCATGATTTCAGGGTTGTGAGATCGAGTCATTTTGGTCTCCATGCTGAGCTTGCTTGAGATTGCCTGTCTCTCTCTCAAAAAATTAATTAATTATTAATTGATTAACTAATCAAATGACTTTTCCAGTGTAAGGTTGAAGCCAATATTAGAACTTAAGTGTCTTATCCTACATTCTGGTGTTCTTCCTTCTAATTTATTCTGTCATTTTAATGAGTGGAGAGTGGTACCAGGAGACAGGAAGAGTCTCTCTCCTGTATTCTTTGTCAAGATTTTGACTAGTCCATTGGTTTTCTGACTTCTGAGCCCCAGAGATCTTCTCTATGGCTCAATATGTTTTATTAAGTTTAATATGATCACATTTTGTAAAACTCGTGAGCTTCTCATCACAAGCAGCTGATTGTGCTTATTGGTTACAAATGGTAGAATTGTTAATGATACTTAAAAATCCTTGATATAGATACTGTTTCTTAAAAGGAGTTTTTTTTTTAATCAGTATACTGATTTTTCTGCCATGGCCATTATCATAAAAATTTCTGTGACATTTGATGCAATCTGGACTATAATAGAGCCAGTGACATATTAAGACAGGATGACTATACATCCTACGTGCTTTTATTTGGCCCTCCAGACATGTATTTTGCTAGATCCTGTACTTTGTCCTCATATTCACCACCCTCATTCCCTGTATGAGATAAGAATTCAGGTATTTTCAAGTATTAAGTACACCTTATGTATATAATAAACCCCCCAATTTAGTAATACTAGAATCCATTTAAAAATAGTTGTGTCCACTGTTGAAACTACCACTTGATTTATCAACAGATATTTGATTTTTCTAAGACTATTCTAAGTAAAACATTCATTAATAATGTGTTAAACCCCCAACAGGATCTCTTTTGGATTTCCAAATATGCCCTAAATAGTTAACAAAAAAAAAAAGATTGTGACGTAACTTCTTTGCTTACTCTAACCTTCTTTTAAAAAAAAAATACACAGGTGAATCTGTACCAGAATACCAGATGGCTTTTCAGACAGAAGTTGGAAACCATCCCACTTTTGAAGATATGCAGGTTCTGGTATCTAGGGAAAAACAGAGACCCAAGTTCCCAGAAGCTTGGAAAGAAAATAGCCTGGTAAGAAAAAACTAAATTATTAAAAAGAGAACTTATGACTGAACATATTCTAATGTTGTTTGAAGCAAAAATAAACTGTTAATGTTAATATTTTTTAGGGTTGTCTGATGCCAGAAATCTAACTTACTTTTATGATGTTATACACTTTTAGATTTTTCAATATAAAAAAGCCCTCTTTTTTTTCAGTTTTTTTCCCAATATAAAATCCAAAGACTAACTTATGTCTGAAGGTTGCCAGATTGAGTAACAGCTGGAATAATTAACATGTTAATTAGTGCAGATGTACATATTCAGTGGCTAATAGAAATTTACCTCAAAAAGAAACCACGGTATGCTTATGTTCTGCTTATTAAAAATACAGTCTAGAGGTACCTGGCTGGCTCAGTTTGTAGATCATGTGACTCTTGATCTTGGGGTTTTGAGCCTAAGTCTCGCACTGCATGTAGAGATTTCTTAAAACTAAAATCTTAAAAAAAACAAATGCAGTCTAGAACACTAAAATATCTTGAAAGGCTCCTGCCATTTTGGTAAATTGCTGCTACAGCACTGTAAACATCTTACAAACATTTCCACACACGCACACACACACTGTCTTTCTCTTTCTGTCATATAATTTTTTTTTAACATAAGTAGGATCATTTCGTTATCCACTGTCATTTCTGAGGCTTATTTTTTTTTCTTATGGACAGTTTTTCATCAATACCTATAGATTTATCTCTTTCTCCATTTGGTCAGTATTCCATTATATAATATAAATAATTACTGAATTATCCCTTATTGATCCCTCTGTTTCTTATTTTGAACATTTTTCAAATAATTATAAAGTTATACCCATACATGGTAAATCAAATTAAATAGAAGGGCATAAAAAAAGGAAAGGAAAAAATGACATACCCCTACATCACTCTTCAAAAGAAACTCCTTCTAATTGTGTTCTGAAATTTTTGCTTTTGTTTGTAATTTTTTTTTCTGGAGGTTACGATTAGAACTGTAAATACTGCATCCTTATTTCTTGTTATCTCTCATTTACTCTCTCCTAGGTTTGTAACATTGTAGCTATTATTAAATAATTTATGTTTTGTCCACAGGTTAACATTTAAAATAAAAACTTTAGAAATTGTACAATTATAAGTGTAAACATCTACTGCACAGTGTAATATTGTGCTTAGACTCGTAGAGAAGGAAGTAAACACCTATATTAGTTACTATAAGCCTCTGCTGCTTGAGGAAGAATGTTTCAAAAGTCACTCACCATTCACTGAATTCTCTAATTTTTTTTGTAGCTTTGTTCTTTCTTCTTTATAGATTATATTAAGAAGCAATATTTTTTTAAATCTCATTCTTTTTCTTCTCAATCATTATTTCTTTGATGAAGTTCCTCTTTAAGTCATGTCTGTTAGCATGTGCATGAGTATTATGAATCCTTGCACCTTCAAAAATGCTTCTATCCTGCCCTCACATTTGAGTAATAATTTGACCACGTAGTGGTTTCAAGATCAAAATCACATTTTCTCATAGTGTTTCCTTTGAAATCACTACTCCATTGTCCTCAAGCATTTAGACATGTTAAGGACTCCAGAGCCAACAAGTCTCATTCCACTACTTTTTGTCTTTTTGTTTTACCCCCTTGTTTTCTTGTCTCTAAGCTTTTAAACCTTTTACTTTATTGGAATTATATTTTACCTGGCTGTGTGGAGGCATGGATCTTTTCACACATTTTGACTCTTTGAGGAACCTCCACACAGTTTTCCAGAGTGGCTGTGCCAGTTCACATTCCCACCAACAGTGCAAGAGGATTCCCCTTTCTCCACATTCTCTCCAACATTTGTGGTTTCCTGCCTTGTTAATTTTCCCCATTCTCACTGGTGTGAGGTGGTATCTTATTGTGGTTTTGATTTGTATTTCCCTGATGGCAAGTGATGCAGAGCATTTTCTCATGTGCTTGTTGGCCATGTCTATATCTTCCTTGGTGAAATTTCTGTTCATGTCTTTTGCCCATTTTATGATTGGATTGTTTGTTTCTTTGCTGTTGAATTTAATAAGTTCTTTATAGATCTTGGATACTAGTCCTTTATCTGATATGTCATTTGCAAATATCTTCTCCTATTCTGTAGGTTGTCTTTTAGTTTTGTTGACTGCATCTTTTGCTGTGCAGAAGCTTTTTATCTTGATGAAGTCCCAATAATTCATTTTTGCTTTTGTTTCCCCAAGATACATAGATGTATCTTGCAAGAAGTTGCTGTGGCCAAGTTCAAAAAGGGTGTTGCCTGTGTTCTCCTCTAGGATTTTGATGGATTCTTGTCTCACATTTAGGTCTTTCATCCATTTTGAGTTTATCTTTGTGTATGCTTTTCACACATTTTGCTTTGCACTAGACAGGTTTTCAGTTTGAAAACTCAGAGGTTGGGATGTCTGGGTGGCTCAGTGGTTGAGCGTCTGCCTTTGGCTCAGGGCATGATCCCAGGATCCGGGATCAAGTCCGTCATCGGGCTTCCTGCATGGAGCCTGCTTCTGCTCCCTCTGCTTAGGTCTCTGCCTCTCTCTCTCTGTGTCTCTCATGAATAAGTAAATAAATCTTAAAAAAAAAAAAAAGAAAAAGAAAAAAAAACAGATTTATTTAGAGGAATTTTCTTATATTATTTAAAAGAGTATTTCTTCACTTCCATTTCTTTCTTCTGGAATTCCCATTAGACAAATATTGGTCCACCTGACATTCCAGGTATCAATTTTTTTCTTGTATTTTCCGTTTTTTTGTTGTACATTGTTCAATATTTATTCCACTTTAGCTTTAGAATCACTCATCCATTTTTCACCTTTACCACTCTGTTAGTTGTCTGTTCATTAAAATCTTACTTTCCACAGTCATATTTATAATTTCTAGAAATTCTTTGTTTGTTCCATAGCAGTTTGTTTTTGTTTTAACAATGTGATAGGGGGCAGCTCTGGTGGCTCAGCGGTTTAGCGCCTCCTTTGGCCCAGGGCATGATCCTGGAGACCCGGGATCGGGTCCCACATCGGGCTCCCTGCATGGAGCCCGCTTCTTCCTCTGCCTGTGTCTCTGCCTCTCTCTCTGTGTCTCTCATGAATAAATAAATAAAATCTTAAAAAAAAAAAAAAGAATGTGATAGGAATTCAGTTATTTCTAAAGGTGCAAATCAGAATTTTTGGCACTTATACAAATAACTTTCTTGATTATGGCTAAAAAACAAAAATGAAAAAACTTATTGAGCAATTTAAATTGCCTTATTACTTTTTTTACATTTTACTTTTAGGTTGTCTTCATAGGAATAGAATATTTTCATTCTTGATCCTGAATTATATGGGGTGTGGAGTGGTGGCATGTCAGAGAAAGGCTAGAGAGATGTTATGTGTTTCCTTATAGATTTAGACTGAATATTATCTCCATTGGTCATCTTTGTCATCTTGTTCATTGGTCAAGGAAAGCTTCTGCTTCAAATGAAATTGAAATCATCTTCAAGGCAATCAAAGACCTATTGCCAAAAACATATACCAAGATTGCCTCCAAACCTCAGTCCCTGCTATGGGAACTGGGACAGATCTTTAAGAGGTCCTTGGCAGAAGGTGAGAGGCTGAATCCTGTGCCAGGATTCATTAGATATGCTAGCCTCACAGAGAGCATCCCTCAAAGAAAAATCCCTTTATGAAATTTTATCTAGTAATATACTTACCCTCCTTAAATTGTTTAATTTCACCAGGGAAATTTTCCTCATTTTGAAATATCTCTTGGCAACCCTACCATTACAAGATACGCATTGTGTGCATGTTTACCTGAAAACTTTTGCTTCCAATTTAGAGCAGGTTGCTAAGTAAGGGATAAGTGATACTTGGTTTACTTCCAGTGAATCCATTTAAATCTAATGTGCTACAGTCAATAGAACTGCTTCTCTGTAAAGACAACCCAATACTAGAGAGGTACATAGCAAGTGCATAGTTTATAAAGAGAGAGAAATATACCTATGTCTAAAAGAAAACATTTTTGCTTCATAATTGTATTGAAATTAAAAAAACATTTTTGTAACAAAACTCAAAAATCTTCCAAATATAAATGAGTGTAAAAACTAGTTTTTAAAAACTTCCAGGGAGAGTGCCTGGGTGGCTCAGTCAGCTAAACGTCTGCCTTCAGCTCAGGTCATGGTCCCAGGGTCTTAGGATTGAGCCCACATCAAATTCCCTGTTCAGCAGGAAGTCTTCTCCCTCTGCCCCTCCCCCTCCACTGGTGCTCTGTCTCTCTCTCTCTCCCTCTCTCTCAAATAAATAAAATCTTTAAAAAAGCAATAATAACCTGCCAGGGATTCAAAACATAGATTAGTCAATAAAAGGGGGAAGAATAGTTTCCTAATAGGAATTAAAGAACAGTCTGAGGGAGATACATGAAAATGTTAACCATAGTTACCTCTGAATATTGGATTCATGAATAACTTTTTCTTTTTTTCCACCTGTACTTTCAAAATTTATAGTGAAAATGAACTGTTGTAATAATTACATATACATAAACACAGTTTAAATTGGAATAACAAAAAATATAAAGTTTATTTTTAAAATAGTTTTTTTCCAGGGCGCCTGAGTGGTGCAGTTGGTTAAGCCTCCACCTCTTGGTTTTGGCTCAGATCGTGATCTAGGATGATGAGATCAAGCCGAGCATGGGGCTTCATGCTCAGCACAGAGTCTGCTTAGAGTTTCTCTCTCCCTATCCCTCTGCCCACCCCCACCCCTGCACCTTCTCTATCTCTCTTACTCTCAAATAAATAAACCTTAAAGTAACATAAAATAGCTTTTTTTCCCTCACATGTAAAATGTTTGGATATAATTTGTTCAACTTTACCACCATTCTTCATATTTTTCATTCTTTTCCAAATTCTTATCCTCCATTTCTTAATCTGTCTTGACTACTGGCTAGTTCTTTCCCCTCTTGAAATCATTTGTCTGGTTTCCTTTATTCCTTAGTCTTAGCTCTGCATAACCTCTTTTGCTCAACAGTTTTAATTTATTGTCATGTAAAAGTTTGAAACTTTCTTAGTTTTTTTCCCCTCTAGTCTCTTCTTTCTCCACCCATTAAATGCAGTCTTCTAAAATATAGTGTGTGTGTGTGTGTATATATGTATGCATGTGTGTGTGTGTGTGTGTGTATATATATATATATATATATATATATATTCCAGAGGCTCTCCGTTCTTTTCACATTTATTTCAGTTTTTACATTTCTCTTCTTGACAAATCAGCGAGCTTGCCATGATCTAAAATTCAGCATTTTCCATATGTTTTCCCCCCCCATACAACATACATTAGGAAATGCAGGTACACACCATGATACAGTGTCTTTAGGACAATACTTAATTTACTATGTACTCTGTTATTCTCTAATCTAGAGTATTTCAGTTTGGGGAGACTTGTGATGTAAGTTGTTTGTTTTAAATGTTGGTTCCCAACCCACTAAGCTGATTTCATGATCCATCCATGAGCCCCCACTTCTATTTTCCTGTCATTACAGAGGAAGGATTTTTTAAGTTTCTATGGGGATTTTTCCCTATTTTTTCTGCTTGTGTTTCTTATCAGTGTTAATAATGATACCCCCTTTATCTCATTTACCCAAATGTTGGCTATCATTACTTATATATTTGCGTTAGAGTCCTTTTCTGAAGCACTCATCTGATTTTGCCTGAATATTTTTCTATAATCTTATTTTCTCTCAAAAAAATTTAACATTTAAAGAGATATAATTGATATGGATTAAACTGCATATATTAAGATATACAATTTGTTAAGTTTTGATATATGTATAATAGACCCATAAAACCATCACCACAATTGTAAATATGAACCTGTCAGTTACCCCCCAAATTTCTCTTGTGCCTTTTGTAGTTTCTTTTTCCTGTTTCTCTCTATTCTTTATGAATCTCCAGGCAACTACTGATCTGCTATCACTAGTGATTTTGTATACACTTTCTAGAATTTTTTTATAAATGGAATCATACAGTGTATACTATTTTTTTAAAGTTTATTTATTTATTCATGAGAGACACAGAGAGAGAGGGGCATTGACATAGGCAGAGGGAGAAGCAGGCTCCATGCAGGGAATGCGATGTGGGACTCCATCCCAAGACGCCAGGACCACACCCTGAGCCAAAGGCAGACAGACGCTCGACCGCTGAGCCACTCAGGTGTCCCAGTGTATACTATTTTTATCTGCCTTTACATAGCTTAATTGTTTTCAGATTCATCCATGTTGATATGTATGTCAATAATTTATTCCTTTTTATTGCTGAGTAGCATTCCTTTGAACAGATATGCTACGATTTGTTTACCCATTCACTTAGTGATAGATATTTGGATTGTTTCCAGTTTTTGGACACCAGAAATAAAGCTCTTATGAACATTCATATACACATCTTTGTACAGACATATGCTTTCATTCTCTTGAGTAAATACATAAGAGTAGAATGAGTGAATCATATAGTAGTAAGTAGTACATGTCTGCATAATTTTTTGAGAAAGTGCCAGTTTTCCAAAATGGCTGTACCATTCTACATTCCTACCAGCAGTACATGAGAGTTCCAGTTTCTCTACATCCTTGCCCACACTCAGTATGGCCATTCTTCTTAATTTTAGATATTCTAATAGGTGTACAGTAGTATCTCATTATGGTTTTAATTTACATTTCTCTGATGACTAATTATATTTAGCATCTTTTCATTTGCTTATTTGCATCCTTGTTCGTTCTTTGATGACATGTCTTTTCAAGTCTTTTGCCTATGTTAAACTGAATTGTTTTCTTACTATTAAGTTTTGAAATTCTTTATATATTCTGAATATAAGTCCCTTATACATGATTTGAAAATATCTCTTCCCAGACTGTGTCTTGTGTCACTCTTTTAAAAGTGTGTTTATAAGAGCAAAGAGTTTTAATTATGCTGACGTCCAATTTATCAACTTTTTCTTTCATGGATATATTTTTTGTTTCATATTTCATGTTCATATTTAATATTCATATTTTACAAGAAATACTTGTGTAACTCAAGGTAACAAAAATTTTCTTCTGTGTTTTCTTCTAGAATTTGCATAGGTCTATGACCAGTTTTGAGGTTGTTGAGTATCTTGTTTTGTGGAGTTTTTGCATATGTGTGAAGTATGGATCAATATTCATTTTTCTGCGTATAGATACCTAATTGTTCAAGCATCATTTATTTTCAGAAACTACTTTTTTCCCATTTAATTAATAACTTTTTTATCTTGCTCAAAAATTCATTGTCCATTTGTATGTGAGTCTATATCTTTATCTGTTTCATTGACCTATATGTCTATCTCAGTGCCAATACCACAATCTTGATTACTATAGCATCATACTATGTCTTAAAATCATGTAACATTAGTCCTCTACCTTTGTTCTTTTCACAGTGTTTTGGCTGTTCTAGGTTGTTTATATTTCTACATGAAACTTATAATCAGCTTTTCAGTTTCAACATTGAGCCTATTGGGATTTTTATTAGAATTGAATTAAATCTATAAATCAGTTTGAGAAGAATTGACGTCTTAGTAGTATTGAGTTATATTAATAAAGATTTATTATTGTTTTATGCATTTGTCTCTTAAATTGTATTTTAAAAAAGAAAAGTCACTAACCAAAAATACACTAATACTTTTTATTTTTTCTTTTACTGGTATTCTTCATTTCTTCATATGGCTTCAAGTTATTGTCTAGCACCCTTTCACTTGAGTCTGAATGATCCCCTTTGGCATTTCTCATAGGGAAGATCTGCTAGCAACAACCCACCTCAGCTGTTGTTTAATCTAAGAATGTCTTAATTTCTCCTTCATTATTGAAGGATGATTTTGCTTGATATCAAATTCTTGGTTAACACTTGTTTTCTTTCAGCACTTTAAATATATCATTGCCCTGCCTCTAGCTTCCATGGTTTCTGATGGCTATTAACTTTTATTGATGATCCCTTGGACATTTCAAGTCACCTCTCTCTTGCTGCTGTCAAGATTCCCTTTTTTTTTTTAATTCTCTTTTCATCTTTTATTTTTTTATAGTTTGATTACAGTATATCTTAGGATAGTTCTTTTTGAGTATATCCTACTTAGAATTTAGGGTTTCTTGGATCTATTAAATTTATAAAGTTTTGGACCATTATTTCTTCAAATATTCTTTCTGCCCATTTTTCTTTCATTTTCTTCTGGGACTCCCATTCTGTATTTTTTGGTATGATTGATGGTGGCTTCCATGTCTTTTAGGCTCTGCTTATTTTTCTTCATTTTTTTTTTTTGTTTCTGTTCCTCAGACTGCATAATTTTTTCAGTCTCCAAGTTCAGTAATTCTTCTCTCTATTCATATCTGCTGTTTGAATCACTAGTTAATTTTTCATTTTAGTTTTTGTACCTTTAAGCTCCAAAGTGTCTTTCTGGCTCTTTTTCTTTTTTTCTGGCTCTTTTTTATAGTTTTTATCTTTATTGCTATTCTCCAATTGATGAGAAGTTGCTTTCCTATTCTTTTGTCCATTGTTTCCTTCTTCTTTTGAGCATATCTCAACTCTTTTTTTCTAGTAACTGTATCATCTATATTGCCTCAGGGACAATTCCTTTAATATCTTTTTTCTGTGAATGGGGCATACATTCTTGGGTATTTTGTATGCTTTGTAATTTTTTAAAGTCTGGACATTTTAAATATCCTGATGAGCAAAAAGAAAACAAAAGAAAAAAAGAAAAGATAAGAAAATACTCTCCAGGTCTTTGCAGATTGGCTTTGTGTTGGGGCCCTCCTTGAACATTTATCTAGACCTAGCCCTTACGATTCTGCTGTAGCCTTTACTTTCTGGCTAGCACTGAGTTTAAAGACCAGCCTGTTAGGAAAACTTATGGTCCTCTCTGAGCATGCATCCCCCCCTGGATGTGTGCTTGGCTTTTCTAAGTTTCCTCATGCATGCAGTTTTTCAGAACTTTCATTCCCCAAAGTGTATCACATCCCAGCCTTTCCTCCCTCACTTTCAGCATTTCTGTTGTGTGGTTCAGTTGTTGCATGTTACCCCAGGCTGTAACACTTGTTCATTTGGCTTTCAGTGATCTCAAGGAATGTTTTCACTTGGTCATATCTACTTCTCTCTTCTGAGAGAGTTCTAAGTTAGGCAGAATAAAGACAGGCCTCTTTCTTTGGTTCTTCAGGGAATTCATAGACATGTCAAAACAGACAACGTAATTCCTTGAGAACAATATGACTTTCTTCCCTCTGGGACTAGGTACCCACATGGAGAAGACAGGCTGCCATCTTCATATTTTATTCAGTTGCTCCAAACATTTGACTAACTTCCAGAGCTTCAGTAAGGTTGATTTTGACAGTTTTTACCAGGATTTTTGGTACTTCTGTGAAAGAATGTCCACTGGTCTCCTCTCTCTGCCATCTTCACTAATGTCCTCATACAGTGAGGTAGGAAGTATTCTTCTCTCTTTGATTTTCTAGGGAGAATTGGCATTATCTCCTTGAATGTTTGATAGAATTAGTGAAGCCATTTAGGCCTGGATTTTTCTTTGTGGGGAAGTTTTAAACTATAAATTTAGGGATCCCTGGGTGGCGCAGCGGTTTAGCGCCTGCCTTTGGCCCAGGGTGCGATCCTGGAGACCCGGGATCGAATCCCACATCGGGCTCCCGGTGCATGGAGCCTGCTTCTCCCTCTGCCTTTCTCTCTCTCTCTCTGTGACTGTCATAAATAAATAAAAATTAAAAAAAAATAAACTATAAATTTATAGATACAGAAACTTTTCAAGTCATCTATATTTTCTTAAGTGAGCTTTGACAGTTTGTGTGCCTTTGAAGGAATTTGTCCATTTCATCAAAATTGTCAAATCCTTTCTTAATATTTGTTTAAAAACCTTAAACTAACTCCCCATTGGTGACTTAATCTTCCTGTTTCTAAACAGTTTATTTCCTTAATCTTCTCTTATCTACTCTTTTACTTATTCTGGGATATTCAACATTACTTCTAGATCAATTTTGTACAACCAAATCATTATTTTTAGGACCCTCAGAATCCCATAATTAATCAACCCCTTTATATTCTCAGATTTTTCTAATTTTTCCTTTTCCCTATTTCATACTAATTTATTTCTAAATCTTTAATTGTGTAAATGATTTAGTAACCATTATTTTAACTTTGTTTGGAACCTCTAATAGATTTTTCTAAGAAAAAAATCAAATTACAACTTTTACAATAGAACCCATTCATCCACTAGTAACTGGCTGTGTTATATCAGCATAGTTTAGAGGAAATCATCATAGGATAATATATAAATTTTGGAGCTATGTTGCCTGGGCTTTGATCTTAGCTTTGCCACTTATTAGCTGTGTGCCCTAATTTCTCCTTTGGACCTCTTTCCTGCATATGAAAAGTGGGTGTGATAATAGTATTTCAAATAAGAATTAAGTGAGTTAGAACACAGTCTAGTATATACTAAGAACTCAACATTTGTTAACTGTTACTATGCATCAACAATGACTTTGTCTTCAAAATGGAAACTTCTTACAGGTAGGGACTAGGGTTTCTGTTTACCAAATTTTATTCATCATCTAGGACAGCGCCTTGGTGAATGTCTTATTTTGGCAGGGGTGGGAGTAGAGTGGAGGTGGGTTTTTGGTTTTTTTTTTAAAGATTTTATTTATTCATGACGGAGAGAAAGGCAGAGACACAGGCAGAGGGAGAATCAGGCTCCATGCAGGGAGTCCGACGTGGGATTCGATCCTGGGACTCCAGGATCACACCCCAGTCCCAAGGCAGTGCTAAACCGCTGAGCCACCGGGGCTGCCCTGGGATCTTTTTTGAAAAAGTGTTTTTACAAATTATTTCCCAACTATATAATGAAAAGTAACAAATACAGCCTCATTCAGTGTCTGTCTTTCCTCCAGATACAGAAAACAGCCAATATACAATTTTTAGCTGCCTGGATTTTGATGTTTCTGAGCTCTTCTGGGCAGTTGGTGAATGGGACTCTGTGCAATACGTAGTGCTCTGTTTTGGAAAGAAAAGGGTCTCTTTCAGTTTTGTGTGGAAAGTCATCCACATCTTTGCTTTAGAAAGATTTATGTGTATACTTCATTGTATTACACTTCATGTTTAGTAATTAAGAGCAAGAATGAAACTGTAAATTTGTGTGGTGTATGGTAGGTATGTGCTTGAATTAAAAAGTAATAAAGTTTCTCTGAAGGAATACCCAGGAAATTGGTCACATTTGTTGCCTATAGACAGGGAAAATGGGTGATTGGTGGATAGGAATGGAAGGGAGATTATATTCTTTTTCTGACCTTTTGAATTTATTGACATATCCATATATTACCTATTCAAAAAATTAATTAAATGCATGTAGTCAAAATTCAAAGAATTCAAACAATAAAAATTATTTTTAGCAATACAAAAAATATGCCCTGAAAACATCCACTCATCCTAGCCATCTAAAAGGCCCTTCAAAGAAACAACCATTGTTACATTCCTTTTGTAGACTTCAGAGATTTCTATGGATTACATGATACTATGTTTTTATATCCTTTTCTAATATATAGATGGGAATTACTTCATCCACTTACCTTACTATTTTTACTTAGCAATTGGGAACATATACATCTTCCTAATTCTTTTCATTCTGCGTAGTACCCATTATACTGTAGGTTTTTAGCCAGATCCCTATTAGAGGACATGTGAGTGGTTTCCAGCTTTTGCTGTTATAAATGATACTGCAGTGGACATCTTATACATGCATTTTTCTACAAATGTATAGCTGTGTTTGAGGAGTAAATTCCTGGAAGTAGTATTAGTGAATCAGAGGATTAATACATTTAAAATTTGTTACTGATATATTACCTTCCAAATTGAGAGACACGCCCAACAATAGTATATAAGTGCCTGCTTTCTCATCACCAACACTGTGTTATAAAAATATTTTTATCTTTCTTAATGTGATAGGCAAAAATTGATCTTGTTTTAATTTGTGACTAGTAACTAGTAGAGCCAAGATTTGAAGCGAGGTTCTTAAATGAGCTGTCACTCCTGCTACAAAACTGAAATATTCTTAACTACTATACTGTACTGCCTCAACATAGTAAGATTAAATATCTTTGCATATTTTATCAGGAATTTGCACTTCTTGTTTATGTCCCCTTTGTCCAGATTTCTATTATGCATTTACTATAATTTTTTAAATGTCTTGTTACTACTAGCAAGCATCACAGAAATTCGGCCAAGAAATATTAAGAGATGTTAAAACTAGTGGGTGAACAGGTGAATAGAGGATTATATATTTATAGAGACTTGAAGTATTCCCTCCATCCCAAAAATACTGATTAAAGCCTTAAAAAAAAACCCACTGATTGAATATAAAAGGGAAAAATGGAACTTCACAGTAGACACTGACTCAGGTATGTGATCAAGGTTAGCTTCACTAGTAATGAGACAAATCAAAATGGTGGACCACATGATAAGATGCAATGAGAGAAAACACAGCATATCTTCTGTGATATTTTTGACAAAGTTTCAAACTTTGAATCTCACCATGAGAAAACATCAGTTAAATTGAGATTCTAAAAAGTAATTGACTGGGTCCCCTAGGTGGCTCAGTTGGTTAAGCATCTGACTCTTGATTTCAGCTCAGGTCATGATCTCAGGGTTGTGGGATGGAGCCCCACATGGAGATTCTGTGTTCAGCAGGAGTTTGCTGGAGATTCTCTCCTTCCTTCTCCCTTTACCCCCACCCCCTACTCTTTTGCTGTCTCTCTCCCAAATAATAAATAAATCTTTTTTTAAAAAAAAAACCTGGCCTATAATTTTCCAAAATGTCAAGTCCATGAAAGACAAGAAAAGTAAGTTTGAAATTATTTCAAAATAGAAAAAGACTAGTTCATTTTATCAAACTAATATCAAAATCCACTAAGGTAAATGTATAACTAGTTTTCAGAGGTATATTTATTTAAAAATTTAATTGAGGGATCCCTGGGTGACGCAGTGGTTTAGCGCCTGCCTTTGGCCCAGGGCGCGATCCTGGAGACCCGGGATCGAATCCCATGTTGGGCTCCCAGTGCATGGAGCCTGCTTCTCTCTCTGCCTATGTCTCTGCCTCTCTCTCTCTGTGTGTGTGACTATCATAAATAAATTTAAAAAAAAACTTTTTTAAATAAATAAAAATTTAATTGATTTCTGAACTTCCTCTGTTATTTTCAAATCCAAGTTAGTTTTAAATCCGTTATATATAGTTTTTTCTCAAATTTACATATTTTATATTTGGAATTCAACTACTTGCTAAAATTGATTTATAATCCCAAAGCCAGTACTCTGAATGCTTTTATGGTTATTCATAGGTATACACAGAGCAGCAAAAAGCTTTAGTTACCAGATGTACACGTTCCCAACTAAGGTCAACAAAGTGTTCTGCCTTTTTGTTTCATCTCTTACGCTATAAACTGGTATCCTTTTTGCTATTTAGTGTATTTTTCACATTTTAGGCCATTTTGTTAGTGATTTCTGGTTTAAAATAGTCCCTGTGTATAGTGCTAACATGTTGAGTAGTGTTCATAAGCACTAGAAGGCTGTGATGTGCTTTTGAAGAAGAAAAATATGTGCTACACTTACTTTGCTAGAGGATGATGTAGAGAGAGTACTGTTGGTGTGAGCACAGTTAATAAAATGAATATCTATTTTTAAAGTTGCCTTTAAACAGAAACACAAATAAAACAAGATTATGTATTGATCAGTTGATGACAATGTTGTGGCCAGAGGCTCATCTGTATTTTCCCTAGGAACAATGGTTCAGTGTTCCCTAATTCAGCATTTACAGCAACTTTGTAGAACATGACTATCATAGATAACAGATTTAGGGAGGCCTGGGTGGCTCAGTAGTTGAGTCTGCCTTTGGCTCAAGGCATAATTCCGGGGTTCCAGGATTGAGTCCCACATCGGGCTTCCTGCATGGAGCCTGCTTCTCCCTCTACCTGTGTCTCTGCCTCTCTGTGTGTCTCTCATGAATAAATAAAATCTTAAAAAAATAATAACAGATTCAACTGTACTTCTAACATAAACACCAAACTTCTACCTCAGGGAGGTTACAGTTGCCCTCAAACTCCATATGATCAGTATCTATTCTTCACGTTCTTCCAAATTTGAGAAATACGTAGATTATTATTTAATGAGAGGATTGTCCATTGATATCTATATCTATTGCTTAAATTTTTATTTTTACTCAATAGACAGAGCCTAGAACATATAATAAGATAGATTTCAAAGCTCCGTATAAGGGTGCCTTAGTGACACAGTCAATTAAGCATCTATCTCTTGGTTTTGGCTCAGGTCATGATCTCAGGATCATGAAATTGAACCCCATCATGGGCTCTGCCCTCAGTGTGAAGTCTGCTTTAGACTCTTTTTTTCCACTCTGCCCCTCCCCCCTCAAATAAATAAATATTTTTAAAAATCGATGTAAAGTTTAGCCTTAAAAAATACAGGCTTTGGATTTGTGCTGTGGTCAGAATTGGGGAACCAGCAATGCTGTGCTGAGGCAGGCAGCTTAGAAGAGCCAAGGGAGCAGGGAAGATGGTGTCAAGGGTGAGCCATAGGTATTCATTTAGCATATGCCCAGAACAAACACTATCAACTTTCCTGCAGGTTAAGATTTGTTTGTTAGAGAACACAACTCATTAGGAAAACGCTAAAAATGTTGCCAAGATAGCAGCTAACAAGGATTTTAACTTAAAATGGGCTGGTGAGATAAAATGCTCAGATTAAGCATTTTATGGTATACATACCAAAAATGATTTGTCAGTTATCTGAAACATTAAAATTAAGTGCTATTCTACATTTTTATTTGTTTGATCTGGCAACCCTCACCTTAATTTTTTTGAAAGTGTTTTAAAGGTGCAAGAACTGTGAATATCAGCAGGTAAAAAGCTGTGAAGCTTAATAAAAACAAATCCAAAAAACAAGTCTGAAAGGAACCTGGATGACAGTTTACGAGGTGTTTTTAAAAAGAGAGTTCAACCAGCTTTACCCAAAAGGGAGACTATTGTTCATTGCTGATATAGATGAGTATTACAGAACAAGACTGCTTTTGATACTACCACTGAAATTCAAAATGTCAAGCCTTTAAACTTCACAGTTAGAAATGAAGTACTCTTTACTAGGAGTAAAAAAGCTCACCTAGAGATTGAAGATAGCCTGTTACCAAAATTCCATCAAACTCAAAACTCATTTTTGAAGTGGAATTAGTAGTTGTTAATTGAAATAACAGTGAACAATGGCATAAACCTGTGACCTTGATGAACCATGTAACTTTTTACAACTGCTCACATTTTTGGCTAATTCTTTAGAAGTTAAGGTAAACCTTGCTTTGCTTACTTGTTCCTCATCTTTTGGAAAATATGACCCTTTACAAATCTCTGAAGTCCAAAATATTTTATTATAGCTGTGTAAAATGTTGGTTAAAGAAAATTGATTTTTCTTTTACCTCATGTCACTAAAAATCTCAATGCTTTTTTTTTTTTTTTTTTTTTTGTAAAGATATACTGTTTGACATGTACTTTATTATAGGCAGTGAGGTCACTCAAGGAGACAATCGAAGACTGTTGGGACCAGGATGCAGAGGCTCGGCTTACCGCACAATGTGCTGAGGAGAGGATGGCTGAACTTATGATGATATGGGAAAGAAACAAATCTGTGAGCCCCACAGTCAATCCCATGTCTACTGCTATGCAGAATGAGCGGTAAGACCTGGAGGGGTTTGGCATTCATCATCAGTCAGTATTGAAAATTGAAACTAAACAGAATAGAAAAAAGACTATTAAACTAATCTAATAGAGCAATGATAAATTCATATAATCTAACATTCTAACTTTTCTTTCAATGTATCCATTTTTTTAGTGAAGATTTTTGTTTGGTATAAATGCAAGATGGAATCGGTGGGTTTTTTTTTTATATCTCAAGATAAAATAAAAGAGGTTAGTCTTTATTAATGCATCTAATTCCCTAAAATAATAAAGGCAAAACATTTTCATATTTCCAAAAGTTTATAAACACTTCTACACATACTGCCTCATCTATCATTTGTTGTTATTATTTCTCTTTCTCTTGCTTTTGTTTTTTTGTTTTTTTTAGAATAAAACTATGAACTTGCCTATGTAACTAACCACTGTTTCACTAGAGACTAAGATTTCAGGCTTCCTATCCAATGCCCTATTGTAATACTACTTTAACATGAAATAAATTAATTAGGTCTTTCCCTCCCATCATGAATATTACTTTATGAGACATTTCTTTGTTAAACTATGATTTTGGGGGGATGCCGGGGTGGCTCAGTCAGTTAAGCATCTGCCTTCGGTCCAGGGTCCTGGGACAAAGTCCCACATCAGGCTTTCTGCTCCACTGGGAGTCTGCTTCTCTCTCTTCCTCTGCTGCTCCCCTTGCTTGTGTGCTCCCTTTCTCTCTCTCTCTCTCTTTCTCTTTCTCTCTGTCAAATGAATAAATAAAATCTTTAAAAAAAAAAAAAAAAGCTATGGGGCAGCCCTGGTGGTGCAGTGGTTTAGTGTTGCCTGCAGCTTGGGGTGTGATCCTGGAGACCTGGGATCGAGTTCCACGTCGGGCGCCCTGCATGGAGCCTGCTTCTTCCTCTGCCTGTGTCTCTGCCTCTCTCTCTGTGTGTCTCTCATGAATAAACAAATAAAATCTGAAAAAAAAAAAAAAGCTATGATTTTTCATCCTAAATAAAAGTGCTTTTTAAAAAATTCCTTTAAAAAATTGAAACGTTCAGGCTGTCATCTGTGTTTCTTTGTCCCATGTTTAGGGGAAAGTTTTCCCCAAAATTTGTCATTTTATTTAATTCATGTTAAAAATTTTCAGAAAAGTACCTAGGAAAGATTTACCAGAGAAAATATACTTGGTTATTGAATAATTTTTTTGCTATTTTCTATTATTCTAATTGCTAAGAGCAATTTGTGTTATGAACTATAGACCCAAAATTGGGTTTACACTGCTTGTGTTTGGATTGAACTAGCTTCAGCATGTGAAGTCTTATTCCTTATATGTCAACAAGCAAGGAAGGTAAAGGCTAGCAATTCTAAATATAGATTTTCTTACTTTACACATACTTGAGGATAGCCTTCTGCTTCTACCTTCCCTGGTCTCTGTATTTTCTGTGTGCTCAAGCATTTTATTTGTACCTCTCTCAAGAGTCACTACTTTAAGTACTTTTAAACTTTTCCTGAATGTTAAGAAGAAATCCTTGATGCAACCCTCCCTTGTGTTGACCATTTTTTGCTCCCTAAGTCATTCAGTTCTATGTTTTACATGTTTCTCATGTCTAGTCACTTCTAAAGTTTCCCCTAAGTCATGGCTCATCCCATAGTCATTCCACTCTAAGTTTCATTGTATTGAATCTTATCCCCCAGACCTCTTTTCCATGTGCTGTACAACTACTTTTTTATTCTTCACCCTCCTGCCATTCTACTTTAGCTGCTACTTTTCTCCTGTAATACTTGTATCTATTAATGTTCCCATTGTTTAGTTAAAGCTACCCCTGGCTTTTATTTTAAATAACCTAAATACATAACACTATGATACTCAAGAACCATCCCTCTCAAGGTGTGATGATGGCTGTGAAAAACTCTTGATAAACTGGAGAGTTTTTCTGAATTATTATTCCTTTATCTGAATATCACACTCTGCCTTCTACTCTCAGGCTGTAGAACTTTCATTGAATGGCTCAGTTTACCCCCAGAAAGGTACATTCCATTGCTAGACAGTCTCTTAATTGAAGAATGGAAACACTTTGGAACAACCTAAAAGCTTACACTCTTTTTACCATTTGGCCATTGGAACTTAACTGGTAAAGTATTTTCTGAGGCCACTATGTATCTAGGATTATAGGAGTACAAAAGAAATACCCACTTGTGAACCTTTATGTCTGGTTGTGCAAGTATACAGTTCATAAAGATATATTTGGTAATGTTATAAAACTATAGAGGAGGGATCCCTGGGTGGCTCAGCGGTTTAGCGCCTGCCTTTGGCCCAGGGCGCGATCCTGGAGTCCCGGGATCGAGTCCCGCGTCGGGCTCCCAGCATGGAGCCTGCTTCTCCCTCTGCCTGTGTCTCTGCCTCTTTCTCTCTCTCTATGTCTATCATGAATAAATAAATAAAATCTTAAAAAAAAAACTATAGAGATTTTTTAATTAACTCTTCTAAATGAAAATAATGAACATTTATGAAAATCCTATCTAGATCCACCTAAGTTTTTCAGTAGTCTTTTTTTAGTAGTCTTAATTCATATAAAACTAGCATTTAGGGCAGCGCAGGTGGCTCAGCAGTTTAGCGCCACCTTCAGCCTAGGGCCTGATCCTGGAGACCCAGGATTGAGTCCCACATCAAACTCCCTGCATGGAGCCTGCTTCTCCCTCTGCCTGTGTCTCTGCCTCTCTCTCTCTCTCTCTCTGTCTCTCATGAATAAATAAAATCTTTAAAAAATTATTAAAAGAATTAAAAATAAAACTAGCATTTAGGGGCACCTGGGTGGTTCAGTGGTTAAGTGTCTGCCTTTGACTCAGGTAATGATCTCAGGGTTTAGGATCAAGCCCACCCTCCACCACCACCCCCATCCCTCACTCCCCTGCACTCTGCACTCAAGGAGGAGTCTGTTTCTCTCTCTCCCTTTGCCCTCCCCCCCCCAGCTCCTGCTCTCTCTCTTGCATTCTCTCCCTGTCATATAAATAAATCTATATTTTTTAAAACCTAGCATTTAGCAAGTTATTAATTGACACTTGATTATGTGATCAGTTTTTAAATAACCTTTAGTATGTGGTTAAGAATAAAATAAAAAGCAGTTCTTATTTTAAAATCAGAGATATTAAACTTGGAGAGTCAATTTGTAATAAATGTATATTCTCAATGTGGCACTTTTTTCTTTCTTTAAGCAACCTGTCACACAATAGGCGTGTGCCAAAGATTGGCCCTTATCCAGATTATTCTTCTTCCTCATACATTGAAGACTCCATCCATCATACTGACAGCATTGTGAAGAATATTTCCTCTGAGCATTCGATGTCTAGCACACCTTTGACTATAGGGGAAAAGAACCGGAACTCAATTAACTATGAACGGCAGCAAGCACAAGCTCGAATCCCCAGCCCTGAAACAAGTGTCACCAGCCTGTCCACTAACACAACAACCACAAACACCACTGGCCTCACTCCAAGCACTGGCATGACCACTATATCTGAGATGCCATATTCAGATGAAACCAATCTGCATGCCACAAATGTTTCACAGCCAATTGGGCCAACCCCTGTCTGCTTACAACTTACAGAAGAAGACTTGGAGACCAATAAGCTGGACCCAAAAGAAGTTGATAAGAACCTTAAGGAAAGTTCTGATGAGAATCTCATGGAGCATTCTCTTAAACAGTTCAGTGGACCAGACCCACTGAGCAGTACCAGTTCTAGCTTGCTTTACCCACTTATAAAACTTGCAGTTGAGGTGACTGGACAGCAGGACTTCACACAAGCTGCAAATGGCCAAGCATGTTTAATTCCTGATGTTCCACCTGCTCAGATTTATCCTCTCCCCAAGCAGCAAAACCTTCCTAAGAGACCTACTAGTTTGCCTTTAAATACCAAAAATTCAACAAAGGAGCCCCGGCTGAAATTTGGCAGCAAGCACAAATCAAACTTGAAACAAGTAGAAACTGGAGTTGCCAAAATGAATACAATCAATGCTGCAGAACCTCATGTGGTGACAGTCACCATGAATGGTGTAGCAGGTAGAAACCACAGTGTTAACTCCCATGCTGCCACTACCCAGTATGTTAACGGGGCAGTACCATCTGGCCAGGCAGCTAACACAGTGGTACATAGGGGCCAAGAAATGCTGCAGAATCAATTCGTTGGTGAGGATACCCGACTGAATATTAATTCCAGTCCTGATGAACATGAACCTTTGCTGAGACGAGAGCAGCAGGCTGGCCATGATGAAGGTGTTCTGGATCGTCTTGTGGACAGGAGGGAACGGCCACTGGAAGGTGGCCGAACTAATTCCAATAACAACAACAGTAATCCATGTTCAGAGCAAGATGTTCTTACACAGGGTGTTCCAAGCACAGTAGCAGATCCTGGACCATCAAAGCCCAGGAAAGCACAGAGGCCCAATTCTCTGGATCTTTCAGCCACAAATGTCCTTGATGGCAATGGTTTGCAGTGTAAGTGGAAGAATCATTTAATCTCTCCTTCCTGTCTTTTGGGACTATTTAATTACTTATTTTTACCACTTTTGGAAATAAAATAAGCCACTTAGTTGGACCTCAAAAGTAATCAGACTATTGTAAAGAAAAAGAACGTGTTGTTGATAATTAGTCAATGTCACAATAGAATAATTACCAACTTAATGCACGCCTTATGCAGCTGCTGATTCATAATGCAGTTCATGAACTTGCTGTGAATGGTTGAGAATAAGTAAATACCAGTTTAAAAGCTCCAGGTAAAATGAGGTCAGAATTTTTGAAACAGTTGTTAAATATATTGATATTTATTATATACATATTTAGGTTTTATCACACTAACCTTAAACCTTAAAAGTCCAGAAAAAAATGCAGAAAAAGTCATTATAAAAAAACTAAAGTTGTTCTTGGGTTTTTTTTAGTGTCATCTTTTTCCTTTATTTTTTAATAAATGTATTTTTTATTGGAGTTCAATTTGTCAACATACAGAGTAACACCCAGTGCTCATCCCGTCCAGTGCCCGCCACCCAGTCATCTCCACCCCCTGCCCACCTCCCCTTCCACCACCCCTAGTTCGTATCCCAGAGTTAGGAGTCTTTCATGTTCTGTCTCCCTTTCTGATATTTCCCACTTATTTTTTCTCCTTTCCCCTTTATTCCCTTTCACTATTTTTTATATTCCCCAAATGAATGAGACCATATAATGTTTGTCCTTCTCCGATTGACTTACTTCACTCAGCATAATACCCTCTAGTTCCATCCACGTCTAAGCAAATGGTGGGTATTTGTCGTTTCTAATGGCTGAGTAATATTCCATTGTATACATAGAGCACATCTTTTTTATCCATTCATCTTTCGATGGACACCGAGGCTCCTTCCACAGTTTGGCTATTATGGACGTTGCTGCTATAAACATCAGGGTGCAGGTGTCCCGGCGTTTCATTGCATCTATATCTTTGGGGTAAATCCCCAACAGTGCAATTGCTGGGTCATAGGGCAGGTCTATTTTTAACTCTTTGAGGAACCTCCACACAGTTTTCCAGAGTGGCTGCACCAGTTCACATTCCCACCAACAGTGCAAGAGGGTTCCCTTTTCTCCACATCCTCTCCAACATTTGTAGTTTCCTGCCTTGTTAATTTTCCCCATTCTCACTGGTGTGAGGTGGTATCTCATTGTGGTTTTGATTTGTATTTCCCTGATGGCAGGTGATGCGGAGCATTTATGTTGGCCATGTCTATGTCTTCCTCTGTAAGACTTCTTTTTCAAGAGTTATGTTTTGAGCCTCTTATATGCCTATAGCACTGTTCCATGATTCCCCTAGAAATCTAAACAAATAACTTGATACTTGGTTTCTGGCTCTAAAGGGATTGTAAAACAAGATAGGAGAGCTCACCAAAATCTTTAACAGTCATCATTATACAAAATAAATTCTCTTTTAGACTGACTGATAGCACTTTTTGAAAAAAAGTCATATTTTATAGTTGTTGTCAAGGACTATAAAATGGCCTGAAAGGATTCAGCTCTCAAAATTAATCAGTAGAAGGGCACTTGGCTGGCTCAGTCAGTGGAGCATGCAATTTGACCTTGGGGTGGTGAGTTCAAGCTCCTTTGTTGGGCCTAGAGCTGATTTAAAAAAAAAAAAATCAGTAGAATCTAGCTCCTTGCTTGAGTGGCTTTAATTATAGATTGATTGACATACCCTATAGCAGGGTTCCATAGCAATAAAATGTCTTGTCAAGTATGGGAAAGAGAAATTACTAGAAAATTTATACTGTAGTATTTATATCATTCTTCTGAAAATATTATATGCCAGATACCTTTAAAATTTGATCTGCTTTGAACATTAAGTAGAATGATTAAATATATTTTGCCAAGTTAGGACCACTACAACAACTAAAGGATTTGAGAATACATCTGAGAACCTTTCATTTTCTCCTCTGTTTTTGCTTGCCTAATAGAATAATCCAACCAGTTATGAAAACAGTTGGGCTTAAAGAGTCTCAAAATAAATTGGTTAAGTTTTGCCTAGAAAATAATTGCCTGGCATCATGAATTTCAAGTAGTGTCTACTAATAAATACCTCCTGCAGATATTAGCTTAATCCGTTTTTGATTTACAACCCTAATTTTTTTTACCAATTAAGTTTCTTTATATATGGTTTATTTTTCTATCCTTTTATTTCCAGTAGGTGAGTCAACACAAGATGGAAAATCGGGATCTGGTGAAAAGATCAAGAAACGTGTGAAAACTCCCTATTCTCTTAAGCGGTGGCGCCCCTCCACCTGGGTCATTTCCACTGAACCACTGGACTGTGAGGTCAACAACAATGGCAGTGACAGAGCAGTTCATTCCAAATCCAGCACCGCAGTTTACCTTGCAGAAGGAGGCACTGCCACAACTATGGTGTCTAAAGATATAGGAATGAACTGTCTGTGAAATATTTTCAAGCCTTTGGAGTGAAATTATTTTTTGCATCATTTAAATGTGCAGAAGACATTTAAAAGAAACTGCTTTATCTTCCTGTCAGTATACCCTCTCACCCCTGCAACAGGACTTGCTTTAAATAGATTTCAGCTATGCAGAAAAATTTAGCTTATGCTTCCATATTTTTTAATTTTGTTTTTTTAAGTTTTGCACTTTTGTTTAGTCTCATTAAAGTTATATTTGTCTGTTATGACCACAGAATTATATGTGTGTGTATCAAAAGTGGTCTCAAAATATTTTTTTAAGAAAAAAAGCAAAAACAGTGTATTGCTGATAATCAGTTTGGACCAGTTTCTAAAGGTCATTAAAACAGAAGCAAATTAAGACAGGTTTGACTGCAGTGGTGTCTGATATCCATGTTTTATTTCTGGGCACAAGCTAGTTTATATGTTGAACTGTTCCTGAACATATTATCTGTTGGACATTCTTTTCTCTTGTGTTTTGTTTGAACGTGCAATAGTCTATAGTCCACAAATAAACTTTCTTGTAAGCTCTCTTCCTAACAGAGCACACATTCTTCCATAATAAGTACATTTTTCTGCCCCACCCCCTCCCCCACCCCATACAGGTCAGTTCTATGGCAGTGATTTTTGCACAAGAGAAAGCAGCTACCTGATTTCTTGCTTTCTCTCTCCTTATGGAGAATGCAGAAACGTTGTCTCAAAGGGCTCTAAAGAAAGAACTACCAAAACCTAATTTGAAATGCCATTTCTTTTAACCTTCCAAGTCCTAAATGTTTCTTTCCAGGCATTTTAATAAACATATTTGGTTCTGGTTTTTGGGAGTTCATAAGAGAGCATAGAACAAAATAGACAAGTCAAATATTAACTTTCTTCATTTTATTTTATTTTTATATGTATGTTCATGTTCCATATTCATTTATTTAAAAAAGCACATTTTTATCAGAAAACTTATAGAGCTATACTTATATGGAATTTTTAAGTAGGTAGATGGTTAAGACTATATAGTGTTATAGCCTTCATTATCTGAATAGGCCATCTTTGATTCAAAATTACATTTCCTATTTAAAATAACTTCAAAAGTAATTCATAGTTTTGAACCAGTAATATCTTTTTATTCTCTTCCCAAACAAAGCCTGGTGACTTACCTGAAAATGAGTCTTCTTCCCATGACCTAAAACACTGTGTGGAAAAATCATTCATCTGGCATGCCAAATCCCTGTGGAAGGAAGGATTGCTGCCAAACCTATCATTTTTGAGCAGACTGAGGCTTACCTCTCTTTTTTCAAAACTGTTTCTCCACTAATCATATCTTCATAATTTGTCTTTTGGCCAGCTTTTCATATGATCTTTAATATGTGAGCAGCATTTATTATTTACATTATATTACAGTATACTTTTTAGTGATAACATGTTATGTATCCTTCAAGTCATATTGTTGTTTTTTAAACAGCTTCCTTTGCTTCTTTCGTTACTGATAATTATTTCTAAACAATAACCTCAGCATGTTTTTTTCTAAATAAAGCACTTTATGTCAAATAAGGGACTTTTTTTATAAGCACAAATTATTTTCTGTCAATTTGCAAACAGTGATGATCTCAATTTTTCCAGATTCTCAGAGTACTTAATAGATGTTATTTAACTAATTCTAAGATTTCTCTGGAAGATAGAAAGCTAAGAGAAAAACACAAACCCCCATATTCTTGCTTTTAGGTTATTATCTCTTGAACAATATTTTCTCCCTCATATTTCTCTGTGTTCATCATTTAACTAAAGATAACATTAATTTCCCAATTTGCTGTCCAAAATATTTGTAACTTACTATATAAGCCTCTGTTTTTTGCCATCTACTATGATCCTATGAGTTAGATATTACAACACTTAACATTTATTCTGATGGATGGCTGAACACAGTTTTGAATTTTTAGAATTAAGATTATCTTTCTAGTGCCCAGGACTTCCACTTGTTTTGTTTTATTGGCCCTTCTCTTGATTCAAGTCCTTAATATTTTTCAGTCTTATGGCATAATTATTCTTCTGTCTATGTAACAAATTATTTATATCTTCCCCACCAAACTTGCACTTAGTTCCCTTGCCTTTAAATGTCTTTGAACTGCATTTCATTTTTTTCAAACATTTGTAGGATATCTTTGAATTAAAATAAATTATATTCCTTCTCCAGTTGAAAGCATTGAGGATAAATGACCATTTGAGGTCTAACTGATCTTTTCCTGACAGAAGAGTTACCTTATGTTCTACTTTACTTTGTGTTTAGGCTAGTTGGTTGTAATTTTTCCAGCATCTTTTTTTTTTTTTTTGATGTTTAATAATAAAATGCTTTCAAGAATTAACATACCAAATTAAAGGAATCCTTATAAGTTCTCCATTTCATGCAAGCATGTTTAAAACAAATAATTTTTTCCTAGGTTTTTAGTAGATTCTTTAAAAATAGGAAAAGCCAAAAGTGTAGATCACTTTAAGAAATTTTAAATTAAATTGTACATCAGACTGATTTAGAATCTGTAATATATAAGCAAGCAAAATTACTTAAAATACTTGGTAATTTCATTCATCTAATAATGTTTCTTAAAGCTAATATTTAACTGCTAGCACAATATTTTGCATGTAGAAAAGCATTTGGATCCTTTGAATAAAGGCCATTTAATGAAAAAGATATTAAAACTCATTTTGCTAGTTTAACCTTAAAAGCATCATAATAGGTAATCAAATACTAATATTAATTCCCTGAACCATCTTAATTGTATGTCAGAACTAAATCATTGAAAGAATTTGATCTGAATTGGGTTTAGACAAAATTTATTTAATTATAATTACTAACAATATCCTCCCTTTTTAAAATCATAATTTGGGGGGAAAACCAATATCAGTGTAAAATGTTATGAAAAGGCACAGGAATTAAATAATACTAATTGATGACTTGTTATATACTGAATGCTGGTATCTATATACACAATCTCTTTTAATCCTCATAGCAACCATTTAAGGATTTTAGTTAATATTCCCACTTTACAGATTGAGGAAATTGAAGCTAAGAAAGCTAAGTCATTTGCCCAAGTTCCACATCCTAGTAATAGAGAAAGCTGGATTTTAACCTGGGTGTGCCTCTCCACATCTCTCTCATCTACACCACACTGCCTACACAATGTATGACAGGATATGTAATATATGACATTTTGTAAGAAATTCAGTCATTACACTCCAGCACAATTGTGGCTTGTATACGAGCCAAACCAGATATCTTAATGACTTTAGAAGTCAGGCGAACAAGAGACATGTAGACATGTCTATGCTGAGTGTTGCTTGAGAAATAATTACTAATTCAGATAAAATTCAATCTCACATCTGCCATCATGAATCCTAAAATTATTTCAGTTCTCTTCACTCCTGATATTCTTACATTGTAGAACTAAAAGATAAACTTTAAGGGGAAGTGATGGTGGCTTGTGGGAGCAAAGACTTTCCACTAAATTGATTCCATACTTGATTTGGAGGAATTAATTTAACATGGATTTTAAGTCTCATCAATCTTTTGACTGCATCTTGAAAATTTCTGCTTGTAGTGATGCAGAAAATTTTAGTAATCCAGAAAACTAATAATTGAAGAGGACATACGAAAGATACAAGGATAAGATCTTTTTTTATAAAGCAGTTTCAATAGCTTCCTTGCATGGACCCACTTATTCCAGAAAATATATGTTGGTTCTGAATATAAAAACAATTAAAGAGAGGTGGGAACACTCAAGTAACTGTGTTTCAGTGGGAATTGTTACAAAATTTGGCAAGTATTTTTATTTAAAATATTTTCAAAAAAACTAAATAAAATATTTTCAAGTTTGGCGTCTAAAGCCAAATAGAATACCTGGTAGATTATAGTTATTTACTGAACTTTCCATTCTCAAAGTCATTTACAATGGAAAAATATTTCAATAAACATTTTGTTTCTTTTTTAAATATTTATGGAAATGAATATTTCATTGAAGATAGTTAGCTCCTAGACCTTGAGATTACATTGTATTCCTATATAATCCTTTATAAATTTATGTTGAACTTGCTACCAGTTATGTGCAGGTTATTACATAACTATTCACAGATCGCTTTATATATTACTTTATCTTCCAAGCTAACTTATTAGAATTGGTACACACGTTAGTTGATTTTCTAGACCTGTTATTCCAGAAATTGTATAACATTCCCACATACATCCCAGGAGTTTTTTGGTTTTTTTTTTTTTTTTTTTTTCAGATTGAGTTGTTTCTAAATATACTTTTTACTGTCAGTTTGCTCTTCAGCAGATAAGATTGCATCTTAACTTCTAGGTTCTGAACTATGCAAATGTCAGCCAAAACTCCCTTACATGATCCACTCTTAAATATACTCCTTGATCTAGTAAATCTGGCAAATCATTGTTTGAGCTAGTTACACAAATGTTATTATTAAAAGAAGGCTTTTCTATAGCTTCTCAGCTTAACATAGAAGAAAAGGAAATCTCAGGGTGCTCTGGTGCACCTACACATTACTTGCCTTCAATCACCTTTTAGTTTGTGTCTGACTCTGTCTGACTCACTCTATCCCTTGGTTATCTGACTTGCAATCTTCCGTGTCAGGAAGAGTTTCTTCATGTCTATTCTGCTTCCCTCCTATTTCATTTTATGTGTATTTGTCTCCTCCAGCAGTAAAAAAAGAGAGCAGTTGGCCATCTTCTTGGCCAGTATTGTTATTTTTCATTATGCTTCAGGCTTCTCAATTAACATCTAAGTCTCAGTTCTTCAGACAAAATTGCTTTGGTTCCCTTAGCATTTCTTTCTCAGCCCTATTTTAATAACTATTTATACTTAAGAACACCTAAAATTATGTTTTATGTTATATTCAAATTCATTACTGCAATTAAGTAATAATAGTTCTGTAAGGCTAGAATTGAGAATTCAGATGATGAATTACCATTTGATGATGGATCCAACCATCAGATTGTCAGAAAATCAGCACTTAATTTAAGTTTTGTATTATCTAACATTTTCTATTAAATTGTTGAGTTTTATGATTTTTATATTCTCATTAGTCATAACTAAAAAGCCATGCATACAGAATTGTATATAATTTTGCCATTACAATTTTTTGACCTATATTGCAGCAAGCTTAGCATTATGATCAAGGCACAACATTTTACATATTTCTTTGTATCAAATATTAAACAAAAATGCAAGATTAACTTTCAAAACAAACCATACAATAATCAGGTATTATCTGTGAACATTTTTGCAGACCACTTTTGAAATGCTTATTATTTTGCAACATAGACTGGACTGTAACAACTTTCATTTAACTTTTAAGTGGCTGGTTAAAGTTGAGTGTTTGTGCATATAAAGAAAAATATAGGATTTTATCTCATGGCTAATGCATTTGAAAGTAAATAATTCAGAAGATTTAATGCTGTGTATTAAAATTAGACCCCAAATAAATCTATCATATCTTAAAAATTCCAATTCCGTTATTACTGTGATGTTCATAGTGTTACTATCAATTGTGGTGACATTCTTTTTTTGAAACTTAATTTGCAACCTAGATTCTAAAATTTGGGTAAAAGAGAAGAAATCTTTAGAAATAAATCACATCACTAGGGCATCCAGTTTATGATTGAATTTTTAAACAAATTACTGTATTTTAAACTACAACTTTTAAAAAATGTTTCAAGAGGCAGCATGTAGGATTTTTGCATTTTATTTGTACTTCTAGATTTCAGAAACATCTTCATGTTTTAGACTCACTCTATAGACATAATATTACTTAAAAACTCAGGGCCCTTTTCATCCCTTTGCACATGAGAAACTTTAATTGATAGCAAACAACCAATTAGTCCAGTTGAATATTTAAAGTGTTTGTTGCACATACAGTTCACTTAATGTTTCATCTTATGATTTGACTTAATTTGCATAGACATAACATCATATTTCATTAATCATAAAAACTTGCCCAGTTCCATAATTACTGAATAGAGGGAAATGACTCAACTAATTGGCTATGTGTTGCAGCCTATTTAGGCCTTTAGAGTTGAAGCACCGTCTTACAACCATTTCTCATTGGGTAAATGGTTATACACGATGGGACAAATCATTTCATTTTGCTTTGTTTTTTAATGGGAAAACTTAGTTAAGCTGTTCCCCTGAGATAAAATTTTCATGAAGTAATTTAACATTATAAAACTCTCTTCTAAAAGTGAATTAATGAGTTTATAGCTTTAGTTCTAGTTTGGATGGTTTTGAAAAGGTAACCTATGGTAAGCTATTTATCACCTTGTCAGATCCAAATAGAATTTTTCCTTCAATCAGACAAGTCCAAGCTCCAAACTGATATGCTATATACTTAAAATCCTAGCAGTGAAGTTATTTGTAACCAGTCTCTTGTCTCAGGCTCTCCACCATATTACCAACCCTCTTACGTATGATAGGGAAACACTTCTAAAGAAGCTTAATAGTAAGAAAACTAAATTACTAAAAGATGCAATTCAAAGATAGGTTCTGGTTAAAGTTGAATTGCTTGGCTTCTGTGGCTTTTCTTGTCACATTTATTTATTGAAAGTTTTTGTATGCCTTATTGTCATGTTTCCATGGAAATTATATTGTGTAAGTGTTTGTATAAGCTGGAATCATCCTTAATTTTCTGTTGATAATTTTTCAAATGAAGATAAGTGGATAATTGTAAAGTACACTAACTCTTAGGGTGTTGTAGTAGCTGAAACATGGAGATGTGTAGCTGCCATGCTTTTTCTGAATGGACAGGAGAAACAAGCTACAGAGTATTCATTTCTGAGGATGCTTTTCTGGAATAAGAAAGGCTGAAAAATATTGGCAATTCCTCAGAACCCTCTTTCTTGTTAACGGGTATCTTTTGTTGGTGTGTTTTGCTCTACATTACAGATAGAATATCATATGAATTTATGAATAATTACTTTCAGTTATTTTGCTTTTGTAAAAGCCGTCTGAGACCTTGCTATGCTGTATAAGTTGTGTTTGATGGATCAGTGTGAGTATGAAATAAAGCAAATCACTTTTCTTTTGTATTATCTATGGATGCCACTATGAAAGCTGACATTAAGCCACTAAAGAGTTTTTTATGAATAATTGTAAGTAAATGCTTTGATATATATAAACCTAAATAAAAAGATTGTATTGCTACAGAGACATTGGAGAAGGAGATTTTAAGACAGTTCTTTAGGTTTAAAAAAAGGCTTGCTGTAAAATGGTGCATTATTCCATTTATTAAAGATCATATTAATGACAACAGTAATTGTATCTTTTGATTTTATTAGGTCACCAGAAATTATGACTGTAAGTGTGATATTTTAGGTATTTTGCACCAGAATAGTAAATAATATATTCACTACTCAGTATAATACATTAAAAAAAACTAACATTAGAATAATAGTTGCACACTTTCTGTATACCAGGCACTGTGATAGTTATTCAGCATATGTTGATAACTCTCATAGCAATCCTATAAAATACATATTGTCCTCATTTTAAAAATTAAAAAACTGTGGCACAGGGAAGTTAAATATCTTGTCCAAAGCCACAGAACTGGCAAAAATGAGATTCTAGTGTATTTTCCATTTTGCTTTGAACCACAGTTCTTTTAAAAAAAAAGATTTTATTTATTCATGAGAGACACTGAGAGAGAGAGACATAGACAGAGGTAGAAGCGAGTTCCCCATGGGGAGCCCGATGTGGGACTCAATCCCCAGACCTCAGGATCACGCCCTGAGCCAAAAGTAGACGTTCAACTGAGCCATCTAGGGGTCCCTAAAGTATAGTTTTAAATCTCTGGTTATGGCAAGAGAATTCAAAAATAAAAGCAAAATTGGCGCATTGGTAAAAAGAATAGATAGGAACATATATGAAAAAAATTTGCATTTACTAAAAAGCTGGCAGGTACCAAAACAACTATCTCTATTGACCCAACATTATGTTTGTACTAAACATCTTCAAATAATCTTCTAAGTTAGATCTTTTATTTTTAGAAATCCTTGTTAAAATGCAATATGAGTTTGTGAAGGCAACATATTATTTTTGACTCTAGATGAATTCAATGTATTAGGTAAGTGTCCTGGAACAGAATCCTGTATAAATCCACAGGACATCCATGTTTTAAAAGAGTGCTAGACTGGCACACCTGACTGGCTCTGTTGGTAGTACTGTGATGCTTGGTCTTGAGGTGGTGAATTCGAGCCCTGTGTAGAGTTGACTTAAAAAACATTTTTTATATTACAGAAAATAGAATATTAGACCTGCCTTAAGTAGGTGCCAAGGGAATTTTTGCTTTAGTAGAAGCGTGGTCTACTCTTGTAGGCTCTGTTGTCACCTTAAATAATATTTAAGGGATAATAAATTTGGAGTACCTTTTCCTTTTTGATTTGCATCCCCAAACTTAAAAAAAATGTTATGTGCTACTGCTGCAATTCTCTACAGAACTTACTATGTAATATTCAGGATGATAACTAAATATCCTTAGAAAAAATATGGTGGCCTGGGAAACATCTATAATAATGACCTACTGAATCTTTTCATAAAAACTCACCACAAGTAAAATTATTTTCATTTACCCCTACACGTGATCCATCTTTCTAGTTTACATCCTCTGCAGGTGACTACCTTAAGCTAGTGATTAATCTTTATAATTCTAATAATGAATTTTCCTCTTTATTCTGTAATATTTTTGTAATTTAATTATATATTTGGGTAGCTTTCATTTTATTGTTATAATGTATTATTCACTTTTTCGAAGTTGAATCACTATTACCATACTGAGAGAGCGAGAAAATATGATATTATTCCTGTCCCCCCAGGAACTTAAACCATCTTGTGGAGGAGAAAAGGCCTACACAAGAAATAGTTATCTACAAACAAGATGACATGTAAGTGCCCAGATTAGTGGTAAACTGTGTGTTCAATATGTGTTTGAAGAGTCAAAGATTTTAGTGAAGAAATTATTATTGAACAGGGTTGAAAGGACAGGTGAGATTTCAATAGGAAAAGTGAAAGCAGAAGATTTGAAGTAGCCAGAGATAAAACAGAATAGGGATTGGAAATAAAGCAGAAGTAGATCCAAGTATCTTTTGAAAGCCAACCCCCAGGTATCTAGACTTGCTGTCATACACAATGAGAAGACCAAATTTTCTTGGCAAGGAAGAACCTTGACACAGTAATTTAAAGAAGTTTGGACTGACAGGTAGGCAGGATAGATTAGAAAGGATAGTGATTGGATTGAGGGCATAAGAGAAACTGCAAATAAAATGTAGTTTTCATTGTGACCAGTAAGTTCTTTTTTCAGAGGAGCATCAAAAAAATTTTTGAACATCTAATGTGTAACAAGTACCATAATAGGAGATAGAAGTCACAGTCTCACCCTCAAGTTGCTCATAGTTGATTTGGAGAAAATTTTAGTAGAGGTTATAAGTATTATGACAGAGTGAAAGTCCAGTATATTATGGAAATGCACAGCAAAGTTACCTAATCCATTCTTACTGAGTCAGAGGCAATTTCTCCTTTTGAAAGAACTTTCCTCATTCTCAAAATATGAGTAGGAATTAGTTAAGAAACGAGCAGTGGCCCTCAAAGAGAAGTTATAGCACCCATGAAACCTTTCAAGATGGTGGGAGGATATTAGATTGTAGTAGAGTTTGGGATACTAAGTGAAAGTATTACAAGAAATGGCCTAAAAGAACTCAGACGACCCAACTGGGACTGTATCGCAGAAGGGCTAGTACACTATGCTGAGAGTTTGGACTTATCCTGTAAGTCAGTGGAAGAATTTAAACAGAGGAGTTTCAAATTTGGAAGCTCAGCTGTTAATATAAAGAATCAACTGAGAGGGAGGACATTGAATATAGAAACATAGAAGCTAGTGTGGCACTGGCAAGAGATAATGAGAGCCTGAATCAAGGTTGAGTCAGCGATGAGGAAGAAGCAGCAGATTGGGTCGGGATCAAAGAGAACCAGGGGGACCCAGTGAATCACTAAAATGAGCATTATAGAAGTGAATATTGTAACTTTAAGGCTCTAATATGGCAAAGGAATGAGAGAAATTAAAAAATCTCACAATATGCAGCTAACTGCCTTTAGAGTTTTTTCAAATAGAACAATCTTAACATCATGTGTTCAAATTTTTGGTTCCAAAAATATATGCAGACACCTTTCACCTATTACCTGTAGAAATGCTGAGTATCCAAAAAAAAAAAAATGAGTATCAAAAGCAGCCTTAAAAGAAGCAATAGCAACAAAAAGATAGGCCTAAGATGGCAGATGGTGGAAAGATAATGAGGAAGTTGTGTCAGTAGTAGATGTGGGATCTTCCAAGAAGAGTTGTCTTCTTGCACAGTGCTCCTTTCTCCCATCAAGTCCTCAACCTACTTAACTTCTCAACCCTGGAGCTCTTCCTTCCCCCTCTACACAATTAAAAAGGAAGGTAGAAAAACCCCAAAACTATTTCCTATTCAGTGAAACAAGTATCCAAAATGTGTGTTTGGTTTGTTTTTAATTGTATAAATTAAACAGATAAAAGAGGAAGTTTTCTTTTGCTTAACAACTTTTCATAGATCGAACCAATCAATAATTTATGTAAGATATCATGGAAGATATGTTTAAATTCCTAAGGAAATTTTCTTCAAGAAAACAAATTATTCTCTTTAGATGTCATATAGAACTACTTTGGTCTTTTGTTTTAACATTTTGTTTATTTATTGGAGAGAGAGAGAGAGAGAGAGCATGACTGGGGAGGGGGGTGTGGAGGCAGAGGGAGAAGGGAGCCTGACATGGGGCTTGTTCCATCCCAGGACCCCAGGATCATGGCCTAAGCCAAAAGCAGACACTTAACTGAGATACCCAGGTGCCCCTACTTGGGTCTTTTAAAGTAAAAATTTTATTTAGTTTGTAAAGTAAATAAGTTTATTAAACTTGTTTATCCTGGCACTGGTGATGCCCTCTAAGAATCACATATTCTCACATGTAGAAAAGTAAATATTTTCAGTAATATTTTAAAGAAAAAACAGATGTCTCTCCTTGCCTCCCACTGCCCCTTTTAACTGAGTTTCAAAATCCCACTGTAAGCTGTTGCAATGGGCATTTAGTCTTTGGGGGTTTTTGTTTTGTTTTGTTTTGTTTCTTCCTACTGCAAGCAAT
The DNA here is from genome assembly GCF_905146905.1 of Nyctereutes procyonoides. NCBI lineage: Eukaryota > Metazoa > Chordata > Mammalia > Carnivora > Canidae > Nyctereutes > Nyctereutes procyonoides. Next base: position 11,558,852 of record NW_026575132.1, read on the forward strand.
TTTATACTCTGTTGCCAGTCATATTGTCAATACTCTTATCAAGTTACCAATGGTTCAATCTCAACCTGAAATTCCAAGTTGTAGCAATTTACTTTTCGAGCCTTATCTTCCACCGCACTTTCTAAATAGTTTCTTTTTTTTTATTTTATTTTTTATTTATTTATGATAGTCACACACAGAGAGAGAGAGAGAGAGGCAGAGACACAGGCAGAGGGAGAAGCAGGCTCCAAGCACCGGGAGCCCGACGTGGGACTTGATCCCGGGTCTCCAGGATGGCGCCCTGGGCCAAAGGCAGGCGCCAAACCGCTGCGCCACCCGGGGATCCCTCTAAATAGTTTCTAGTTACTCGTTTACTTTAGCTCCTTACTAGATTGTCAGCCCTTTGCATCATGGAGGGAGTCTTATCCTTTTCTTCTGTTCCTGGAGTACTGATTTTAATTGATTGATATGCTGATACCAAAATAGGAAGGGTTTTTAAATTTTTAAGTAGATTTTCATTTAACTTCTGTTAATCAGGCTTCTTAATCTGAGTTCTCTGTCTGAAAGTTTTGTGGGTTTGTTTGTTTTTTTTAAGATTTTGTTTATTTATTCATGAGAGACACACACACAGAGAGAGGCAGAGACACAGGCAGAGGGAAAAGCAGGCACATGCAGGGAGCCCGACATGGGACTTGAACCTGGGGCCCCAGGATCACACCCTGGGCCGAAGGTGGTGCTAAACCACTGAGCCACCTGGGCTGCCCCCTGAAAGTTTTTTAACTATAAGTCATTCAGTGAAGTTATTCTGTGGGACTTGTGGCATCTCTTTAGGGTTAAAACTGACCAAAATGATAAGCACTGTGAAAATGTGTAGATGTGCAAAAGAGAGTGAGAATTTTAAATAAACGAGTACTGATTTTATCCATAAGCCACTCTCAGCAGGTATGGTTTTAGAAAAAAGTGAGGGCAGCCTGGGCGGCTCAGTGGTTTAAGCGCCTGCCTTTGGCCGAGGGCGTGACCCCGGGGTCCCAGGATTGAGTCCCACATCGGGGTCCCAGGATTGAATCCCACATCAGGCTCCCTGCATGGAGCCTGCCTCTCTCTCTCTCTCTCTCTCTCTCTCTCTCTCTCTCTCTCTTTCTCTCTCAGTCTATCATGAATAAGTAAAATCTTTTAAAAAAGAAAAAGAAAAAAGTGAGAATAAGTGAGTTTAGAAAAAGATCCATTAGTTAAAAGCTTTTATCTTTCTTGTTTTTTACTACAGTATTTTTACTTTTCCAGTCATGTTAAAGAAACAGTAAAATCACTTTTCTTCAGGTATCCACCAAGACGGTGTATACTATACCACTTTGACCACCAGGCGGCTCCCTTATTTCATGTTCTAAGAACTGGAGATCACTTCATTCTTCTCAATGTCTAGATGTGTCTTGTTAAATTTGGTTCACAATATTTTCTTATTGAATTTGAATAACAATCAGAACAGGCTCCTTGAACACTATTTCCATTAGAAGAGTCCAATGCTTTGCATTAGTGGAGAAGATTGGCGCTACTAGGCAGAAAGTCCACAGGTTACCCCTTTTCACAAATACCAAAGCCAGGACTTAACAAACAAGACCTTGTTAGGACTTCGCTTTAGTCCTGCAATGAAACATAATTTACAATTCCTGAGACACTGGCAGAGGCATCTAACCCAGAGTTGTTTGAACATTTTCACGTGACACTAGCATTTGCCAGATTCTATCAAAGTTTAGCAGAGTTATCTGGAAAGCATTTTATTAAGCAAAGTTAGGTTTTAGAGTTTTTAATTTTATTTATTTTTTAAAGATTTTATTTATTTATTTATTTATTCATGAGAAACAGAGAGAGAGAGAGAGAGAGAGAGAGAGAGAGAAAGGCAGAGACACAGGCAGAGGGAGAAGCAGGATACGCACAAGGAACTTGATGCAGAACTTGATCCTGGGATCAGGATCCAAGCTGAAGGCAGATGCTCAACCGCTGAGCCATCCAGGCATCCCTAGGTTTTAGAGTTTTCTAAAACCATTATTGACTGGGTTTCTTGATAATCAATTTTTTGAAAAAAATTTCTCATTATTTCCTCCCCCCTATTTTCTCTCCTCTGATTATTTTCTATCTTAAAATTGCATGTTAACAATATTTGAGATTGTTGGACAGCCTCCAGGATTACTCTGTATATTATCATAAGAACAAAAAAAGGATTAATTGCTATAAAGTTTTTGTGTTTTTAGGTTTCCATTAAGAAGTCTTCAGATGCATAGGGGTGCTTGGCTGGCTCAGTTCTTTGAATATGTGACTCTTGACTTTGGGATCATGCGCTCGAGCCCCATGCTGGACATAGAGCTTACATTAAAAAAAAAGAAGAAGAAGGAGAAGGAGAAGGAGAAGGAGAAGAAGAAAGAAGAAGAAGAAGAAGAAGAAGAAGAAGAAGAAGAAGAAGAAGAAGAAGAAGAAGACGACTTCAGATCTATAAACTGACAGGAAGTTCCCCAATTATAAGATCTTATTTGGAATTTTAGGTAGTAAATGCAGCTACTGATAACTCTGTTACTAAAGGCAAAAGTATAATAGTGAGGAAAGAAAGATATCATTACATCTATTCTAATAAACCAAAATATCCCAAATGATGAGGGGAATGTTGAGCTATCATAGATCATATCTGACTTGAATACGATTTCAGGTTATCTATTTCAGGAATATTGGATAATTTTTAATATTACTTTATTACCTAAATCTCAGCCACTATTTTTTCATGTTCTCAAAAGAGAAATTATTTTACCCCTATCTTCCAAACATGATCCTTTTGGAACTGAAGGCTGTTTCTACCATAACACAATTCAAGTCTTCGATATGTTTCAAACAGGAACTCTTTCAACTTGAAAATTCTTAGCATCATGAATAATGATATCCCCACACAGGCTTTATAGGCAAAAACCAGAAAAAACAATAATTGACTTGTTGTTTATAGAGGGGAGGAGGGACAGAAGGAGAGGGAAAGAGAATCCCAAGCAGGTTCCATGTCTGGAGCAGATCCCAATGCAGGGTTCCATCTCACAACCCTGAGATCATGACCTGAGCTGAAATCAAGAGTCAGATGCTTAACTTACTGAGCCACCCACGCACGCAATGACTTTTGACCTATGAGCAAAAAAGCTACATCCTTTCAAAGAAATTCACACAAAAATATTTTATATTCTCCAGCCCAAAGCTGTTTTGAAGGCAAAATTAAAAATCTGAATTAGGATTCCTTTAATTCATAGATTGTCTGAAGTTCTGGAAATAACCTGTCTTAAGGTAGGTAGGATCTTAGTAAATTATGTTCTATCTAGATCTTCTTCTTAATCATTTACTATTTCAATCTTCTTCCATGTCATTTACATACCTAACGTATAAGAGGAGGATACTTTAATACCTATTCTCCAGGAAAGGTGTAAAATCATGATGAGCCTACACCTGAACTCATCCAAGTCAGCTGTGTTTTGTTTGACCTGTATAATATTTAAAATTTGATTTTATTTGAATGCCTTTTTGGTGGGACCTGGACTCTTCTAAAACCCAGCAATTCCAAATTGTCTTCTACCCATCAAGTCTTACTAATTTACATTACCTTTCTAACCTTTGTAGACTTTTGGTTTGTGCCCCCTGTTCCAGGAATTTCCATCGCAGGCATTACCTGGATATAAGAGCCTGGGGGAAACATTTGGCATATTGACATAATTCAAGAGGAGAGGCAGCCATGGCTCAAACTGAATGAAGGCAGATTGTTTTGCTTTCTCCACTGGTGAGCACTTTTCTTCTTCCATAAGGAGTCAACTATTATTTCTTCATTATTCCTCTGTCTCCTTTTGAAACCTGCCCATGAATACTCATGGGATAAATGACTACTTCATTTTTTTAAGCTTTTACCCATTTATTTGACAGAGAGAGAGAGCAAGAGCACAGGCAGAGGGAGTGGCAGGCAGAGGGAGAGGGAGAAGCAGGCTCCCCGCTGAGCAGAAACCCCCCCAGGCTCCAGCTCAGGACCCCCACAAGGTTCCAGCTCAGGACCCACAAGGCTCCAGCTCAGGACCCCAGGATCAAGACCCAGGCAGAAGACAGACACTTACTTACCTGACTGAGCCATTTCTTTTTTTTTCTTTCTTTCTTTTTTAATGTTGTTTTTTTAAAGAAAAAATCTGGGTGGCTCAGTCAGTTAGGTGTCTGACTTGATTTCAGCTCATTATGATGATCTCAGGGTGGTGAGATCAAGCCACGTGTCAGGCTCCACACTGGGTGTGAAGCTATTTAGGATTCTTTCTCTCCCTCTCCTTTTGCCCCTCCCCCTACTAGTGCTCTCTCTAAATAAATAAATACATCGTGTTTATTCACAAGAGACACAGAGAGAGGCAGAGACAAAGATAGAGGAAGGAGAAGCAGGCTCCACGCTGGGAGCCTGATGTGGGACTTGATCCAGGGACTCTAGGATCATGCCCTGAGCCCAAGGCAGAGGCTCAACCACTGAACCACCCAGGCATCCCTAAAAAAAAAAAATTTTTTTTGAAGCTGTGTTATTCTGTCCCAATATGGCTTTCTGTAAACCAAAAGCAAATTTCATTATATAAACATCATCATGCAAAATGGAATAATCATCAATCATTCCACATTGAATCCTGGTTGGTTGTTTTTATGGAGGCTTCTCTTTTTTGAGGGGGGAAGGCTTCCCTTTTTCTCTTTATTTCTCTCTCTCTCTTTTTCTTTCAGATTTAATTATTTATTTGAGAGAAAGAGAAGGGATAGGGGCAGAGGGAGAGGGAGAGGAAAGCAGACTCCCCACTGAGCATGAATCTGATGTGGAGCCTGATTTTACAACCCTTGAGACCAAGACCTGAGCCAAAATCAAGTCAGACACCTAACAGACTGAGTCATCCAGGCGCCCCAAGAGGCTTTTTTTTTTTTAATTAATGCTTTCTTTTTTAACTTAGTAGGAGAGATGATCAGCAAAAATAGAAAAAGAAGGCCACCTTGAGAAAGGAAAAGGAGACAGAATTTCAATTGCACCTTTTAGTATGGTAGGACCAGAGAGAAGAGGCATTCGAAAAATTATTTGCTCTAGGTCAAGCCCCTTGCTTGCAAACTGAACCAAAGATGTGTGGAGCTGTGTGCTACTGGCCTTCTCAGAAATTCACCTCAGTGTCCTTTCCCTTCACAATCAAAATTTATTTGTACTGTTTCTCACCTGAAATTTTTCTTTTAAGGTTTATTTATTTATTTGTTTATTTATTTGAGAGAGAGAGAACATGAGTGGGAGGGGCAGAAAGAAAGGGAGAGAGAATCTCAAGAAGACTCTGCACGAAGCATGTAGCCCTACGCAGGGCTTGATCTCATGACCCTGAGATCATGGCGGGAGCTGAAGTCAAGAGTCGGACACTTAACTGACTGTTCCACCAAGGCACCCCTCACCTACAATTTTTGTGGTTGTAACTCTGGAGTATTTATTCTTTTAGTTGCTCATGTCAAAAGAAGCACTTGGTGATATGCTTTTAAATAGATAAGTTTCAAAGCTAACATAAACTCTCCCCTATAATTTTTCTTTTCTATACTACAGTCTCCTTCACTTTCCTGTTAGCCTCTTTCTCATGTCTTATTTTGAAATGCTCTCCCTGGATTGTTTTGTTTTGTTTTTTGTTGTTTTTTAAAGATTTCGTTTATTTATTTGAGAGAAAGTGAGCTAGAGAGAGAGAGAGAGAGAGAACATGAGTGGGGGAGGGCAGAGGGAGAAGCAGATTCCCCATTGAGCCAGGGAGCCGGATGCAGGCCAGGACCCTGGGATCATGACCTGAGCTGAAGGCAGACACTTAACCTCTTGAGCCACCCAGGTGCCCCAGCTCTCCTCATTTATTGGTAACCTTTCTCTGTTTTATTTTCACCCAAATTATGGGGGCCCCAATTAGACCTTTAGTACTGTCATATTAGTATATAATGAATAATGATTTCATTTTGGGGAAGGTTACTGATGCTACTATTCCTGTTAAACTGACCTTTCTAGACCAAAACTTGAGCTAGATTCAAAAGGTGTATATTTTAGTTCACAGCATACAGATGTACCTCTCTAAGCAAATCTGCTACCTGAAAACCTGGATTGGGGATCCCTGGGTGGCTCAGCGGTTTGTACCTGCTTTTGTCCCAGGGTGTGACCCTGGAGTCCCAGGATCGAGTCCCACATCAGGCTCCCTGCATGGAGCCTGCTTCTCCCTCTGCCTATGTCTGTGTCTGCCTGTCTCTCTCTGTCTCTCATGAATAAATAAATAAAATCTTAGGAAAAAAAAAACAAACCTGGCTTTAGAGACTATAAAAGTGATTCTTCAATTAGAAGGATTTACTATTCCCTCTACCAATTCTTAAAAATAAGCTCTCCTCTAATATAGTCTTTTCAGAAACACATCATGCAAATTAACATGTGCTTGCATAATTTGGAGAGTAAGAAGAAAAGTATTTACAAATTGAAGCAATATAAAAGCTGCCAATTTTATAGAAAGTAACACTACGTCTTTGTGTCATGTTATCCTACACTGCTCTTTCCTGCACCTTTCTTAGGAAATCTCCAACCAAAGATAAAATTTAAAGGGCTTCATTTCTACTACTATCCTCCAGCCTAAGTAATTAAACCCCTTCCCAGAGAGTAAACAGAAATGAAATTAACTCCTCAATTTAAGAAAAGTAAAAGCAAACATATGTAATCTCTCTTACTTTTTAAGCTTCAAAATAATTAAGTTGATTTGGACTCTGACTCTTTATTCTGTAAGATTACATTTTAACTGAAACAGACAAAACAAGAACTTCCCTTATAATTCAAACAGTTCCTTGAATGTTTCAGATAAGCTCCACCCTTGGCAGCAATGACATCTCAAAGGTATAAACCAACACCTAAATTCCCTTTGCACCTGGGATTAGGGAACAATATTTCCGCGTGTGAATGTGAGTGTGGGTGTGTGTATGAGAGAGAAAAACAGAGTCAGAGATAGACAACAAATTAAAACTGAGAAAACTGGAATTCCTAAAACTCAAAGCTCAAAACCCTCTTGATCCCTAAAGCAGTGGAAAATCCATTTCACTCACATTGTTACCCAGAAGTTAGAAGTGGCAAAACATAGGGAACTTATTGTCTTAGAAATATAGCATGCCACACTAGCAGAGGAAGTAAGTGGTTTGAGTAGGGTGCCCATTCTTTTTTGAAAAAATACCCTCTTCCCACCTTTTTCCAGGGAACTAACTACAGGAAATTCAGTGGTTCCTTCTATACTCACCAATTTATTCATGAAAGACACACACAGAGAGAGGCAGAGACAGGCAGAGGGAGAAGCAGGCTCGGTTCAGGGAGCCCAATGTGGGACTTGATCCCAGGACTCCAGGATCACACTCTGGGCCAAAGGCAGGTGCTAAACCACTGAGCCACCCAGGGATCCTCTGTGTGGGTCATTTTAAAATTACTTCTTTCTGACTATGGTCTAGGTGAAACCTTGACATCATTGTCATATTCTGGATGGGTATGTTTTGCCACTTAAAAATTTTTTTGTCTAGTCTTACATCTTCTGTAAGTAAGGTTTTTTTTAAAGATTTTATTTATTTATTTATGAGAGACACACAGAGAGAGGCAGAGACACAGGCAGAGGGAGAAGCAGGCTCCATGCTGGGAGCCCAACGTGGGACTCGATTCGGGGTCTCCAGAATCAGGGCCTGAGCTGAAGGTGCCGCTAAACCACTGAGCCACCTGGGCTGCCCAGTAAGTAAGACTTAACCAGGTGAAAATAAAATAATCTCTTTAGTTAGTATGTAGGCTGGTTATTTTGGAAAGAGATTGAATCCTTACATGTTAGATACTTTTAAAATTGACTAATTCATACATTCAACAAATATTTTTTGATCACCTACCATCATTGTCATTTCTAACATATTTTAAACCTGGAGCAGATCAGCTTTCAGTACACCTCCTCTATGCAACTATTTTATTTTAAAGATTATTTATTTATTTTAGAGAGAGCACCTGTGAGCAGAGAGGAAGAACAGAGGGAGAGGGAGACAAGCAGACTCCTCGCTGAGGAGGGAGCATGACATGGCACTAAATCCCAGGGCCCTGAGATCATGACCTCAGCCAAAATCCAGGGTCAGTGGCTTAACCAACCGAGCCATCCAGGTGCCCCTCTATGACTAATTTATTTTTAACAAGAATCAGAACAATGAAATGAGGAACACCTGGGTGGCTCAGTTGGTTAAATGTCTGCCTTTGGGGTCTTGAGATAAAGCCCCACATTGTGCTCCCTGATCCACTTCTCCCTCTGCTTCTGTCCCCTCCCCCTACTCGTACTCTGTCTCTCTCAAATAAGTAAATAAAATCTTAAAAAAAAAAAAAAGAAAAACAATGAAATGAACAACAGTAATGGCCAGAAAAGAAACATGAGGGTAAAAATTTTGTTTTACTGGACTTTGTATATATGTAATCATGACATTAATAAATGAATGATGAAATGAACATCATGGTACAAGAGAGAAGGATTTGATAGTTTTTATTCACATTAATGTGGTTTTTTTTGAGAAAGTTGAAAAATTTGTGCCCATATGTTGGTTTGTTCATGAATAATGCTATTTTAGCTTATTAAATGACAAGAATAATAATTTTATTTATTTATTTTTATTTATTTTTTATTCATGATAGTCACACAGAGAGAGAGTTATTTTTATTTATTTTTTATTCATGATAGTCACACAGAGAGAGAGAGAGAGAGAGGCAGAGACACAGGCAGAGGGAGAAGCAGGCTCCATGCAGGGAGCCCAATGAGGGATTCGATCCCGGGTCTCCAGGATCGCGCCCTGGGCCAAAGGCAGGCGCTAAACTGCTGCGCCACCCAGGGATCCCAAGAATAATAATTTTAAAAGAACAAATTTTAATTTAAAAGATACTATTCAAATTTAGTAAAATAGTTCATGTATGAACTAAAATATGGACTAACCAGATGCAAATGTTACATCTTGCAGTGTGCACTAGGTTCATGATTTTAAGCTTTAAACATAAATGAAACTTTCAATGAGTATATACAATAAGAGAATAAAAATCATTGTGTATCTTAATCTCTACAACCACATGGTATCATTTCTTTTGAGTCTACTGTTTAAATTCGAGAATAAGTCATACTACAGGAGCCTGAGATGTAGACTGGCCCCAAAATAAGCTACAACTCTAAACTATTCTGAATTTACTCTAAAAATGCTTCTGTTAAGTTTAATCTGCATGTCTTGAGACACTGCTGTATAGCTGAGAATTCTCTGAATTAACTTTTATGTAAAATAAAATGTTTATTGAAGCATAAGTAATATAAATGTGCTAGTTTGAAACTTTCATTAGTGAAACTCAGTAATAGCAACAACCGGTAGAGAATTTATACTAACAAAAGAATTTACAAGGGAGTATTCTATCACCAACATTATTAAATTAAAGACTAATGGTGATAATAAAAAACAAACTAGCTTCTAGTTTGTTTTTATTATTGTTTTTAAATGTGTGCCCTTATTGCCTGAACCAGGAAAGTACTATCCCTATTGCTTTGCCCTTGTTACTCGGCTGCCTACTTTGAGCCAGGCATGCTGTCAAGTGTTGGCACTCCATGTTGGACAAGGACAAATGACCTCCTGTTTTTATGGTGCTTCCAAGCTCATGAAAGATCAACGGAGACTAAGTAAACAAATAAGAATTTATAAAATTCAAAGGGCTATGAAGGAAATTAATCAGATCCAGAGACAGAGAATTAAAAGAAATCTATGGGACAAAGTGGTGAAAGAAGGCTCACGTTCTTGGAGCTTGATGAGCAAGGGAGAGGGGTGTGAATTGAAGTTGGCAGATAGGCAGACACCTGACCAGCTTTGAAGAATTAGGCTTGTATTCAAAGTGCACAAAAAAAAAAAAAATTCAAGTTTTAAGCAGTGGAATGACATAAACTTATGTTTCCAAAAGATGATTCTGGCTACCATGCGGAGAAGAGATTGAAATATGGTAAGAATAGATTCTTGGACACCTACTACACTGTTTCTAGCCCTGGAGAAAGATACTCATGGCTTGGCCTCAAGAGATGGCAACAGTGATGGAAAATATAGTAACATGTTTTCAGTAGGAATGAATGAAAGTGGGGAATGAGGTAAGGGAAGTTGTCAAGAATGATGCCCAGGTTTTTGGCTTGTGTAAATAAGAGAATGCTGATTTTTACTTAAATGAGAAGTTTGAGAGAGGACAGGTTTCCTAATGATAACTTGATCCAACATGCATCTCTCTGTGAACTTTTAGTTGTTTTGTTTTTAATAGACCTTTTTTTTTACAGAGATTTTAGGTTCACAGAAAAATTGAGTAGGAAATACAGAGAATTCCCTTATATTTCCTGCCTCTCCTCCCTGCCTCCCCAACCCCACCCTCTCCCATTGTCAACATCTCACATTGGTCTGGTACATTTGTTAAAATCAATTAATCTAAATTCACTCATCATTATTGCCCCAAATTAATACTTTTCATTAAGGTTCACTCTTCTTGTACATTCTATGAATTTTGAATAATGTATAATAACATGTATCCACCATTACAGTATCAAACAGAATAGTTTCACTACCCTAAAAACCCTCTGGGTTCTGCTTATTTATCTCTCCTTCTTCCTAACCCCCTTCCAGTAACCACTGATTTTACTGTCTCCATAGTTTTGCTTTTTCCAGAATGTCATTATCATGAGAATTATTCAGTATTCAGGCTTTTCAAATTGATTTCTTTACTTAGTAATATGCATTTAAATATTTTCTATGTCTTTTCATGGCTTACTAGCTCATCTCTTTTTTTCTTTTTTAAAGATTTTATTTATTTATTCATGAGAGACACAGAGAGAGAGAGAGAGAGAGAGAGAGAGAGAGAGAGAGGCAGAGACACAGGCAGAGGGAGAAGCAGACTCCATGCAGGGAGCCCAATGTGGGACTCAATCCCAGGTCTCAGGATCATACCCCGGGGCTGAAGGCGGCGCCAAACCTCTGGGCCATCGGGGCTGCCCATCCATTATCTCTTTTTAACATGGAGTAATATTCCATTGCATGGACGTATCATAGTTTATTTATCCTTGGTTAACTTCTTGGTTGCTTCTAAGCCCTGGCAATTCTGAACAAAGCTGTAACATCAGGTGCAGATTTTTGGGTAAACACAAGTTTTCAATTCATTTGGGTAAACACCAAGGAGCACAGTTGCTGGATCATATGGTAAGAGTATGTTTAGTTTGTATGAAACTGCCAAACAGTCTTCCAAAGTGGCTATAACATTTTGAATTCCCATCAGCAATGAATTTTGCTCTACATCCTTGCTAGCATTTAATGTTGTCAATGTTTTGGATTTTCACCATTCTATTAGGTGTCTACTGGTATCTCATTGTTGCTTTAATTTGCATTTCCCTAATGACATATATGTTGAGAATCTTTTCATATGCTTATTTGCCATCTGTATCTCTTCTTTGGTGAGGTATCTGTTCAGGCCTTTTGCTTATTTTTAAAAAATATTTTTATTAATTTATTTGAGAGAGAGAGAGCACAAGTGGGAGGAAGAGGTAGAAGGAGAGAGAGAAGCAGAACTGAGCAAAGAGCCAGCCATGAGGCCTGATCCTACCATCCAGAGAGCATGACCTGAGTTGAAGGTAGATGCCTTGCCAACTGAGCCACCCAGGCACCCCTTTTCTGTCCATTTTTAAAAATTATTTATTTATTCATTCATGAGAGATACAGAGAGGGAGAGAGAAGCAGAGACACAGGCAAAGGGAGAAGCAGGTCCCATGCAGGGAGCCTGACATGGGACTCAATCCCGGGACTCCAGGATCATGCCCTGGGCCAAAAGCAGCGCTAAACTGCTGAGCCACCCAGGGATGCCCCCTGCCCATCTTTAATTTAAGTTGTTCATTTTCTTATTGTTGAGGTTTATTTTGTTTGTTTTTTAAAAGATTTATTTATTCATTTTAGAGGGAGTAGGTGTAGAGGGAGAGTGAGAGAATCTCAAGAAGACTCCTTGCTGAGGGAGGAGCCTAATGTGGGGCTCAATCCCATGACCCTCAGATTATGACCTGAGCTGAAACCTAAGAGACCAACGATCAACTGACTGAGCCACCTAGGCATTCCCTTATTGTTGAGGTTTAAGTGTTCTTTGCATATTTTATTTCATTTTATTTTTAAAAGATTTTATTTATTTATTTGAGAGGTGCCTAGGTAGCTCAGTCAGTTAAACATCAGGTCATGATTCCCACTTCCTGGGATGGAAGAAGTCCTATGTTGAGCTCCTTACTTAGCAGAGAGCCTGTTTCTCCTTCTCTCCCTGCCCCTTCTTCCTGCTGATATTTTCTCTGTCACCTGCTCTCTCTCTCTCTCTCTGTCAAATACATAAATAAATAAATAAATAAATAAATAAATAAATAAATAAATAAATAATTTTTAAAAGATTTTATTTATTTGAGAGAGAGAGAGAGAGAGAGAGAGAGAGCACAAGCAGGAGTGGAAGGGGCAGAGGGAGAGGGAGAAGCAGATTTCCTGCTAAGCATGGAGCCCAATGGGGGAGGCTCGTTCCATCTCAGGACCTGGGGATTAAGCCATCCTGGAACACTTTTGTGTCTTTTATTTTTTAAAGCTTTTTTTTTTTTTTAAGGATTTTATTTATTTATTTGAGAGAGAGAGAGATAGTAACAGAGCACGAATGGGGGCAGAGGCAGAGGGAAAAGAAGGCTCCCTGCAGGGAGCCCAATGTGGGACTCAATCCCCTGCCCCCAGGATCATGGCTGATACAAAGGCAGACGCTCAACCACTGAGCCACCCAGGCATCCCTCTGCTGTTTTAGAGTGGAATATTCTGAATAGAGAATCTATTAGACCCATCTAGTCCAGTGTGTTAATCAAAGTCACTGTTTCCTTGTGGATTTTCTGTTTGGATGTTCTATCCATCGATGCAAGTGGAGTGTTAACATCCCCTAGAATTATCCTATTACTATTGATTACTTCTTTTTATATTTGTTATAAGTTGTTCCTTTCTTCTCTTGCTTTCTCACAATTTGCTGGCTTTTTTTAGTGATATACTTCAATTTCTTTCTGTTTATTTTTTGCCTATCTATTACTAGTTTTTGACTTGTGGTCACCATTAGGTTTATTTATAATATTCTATACAAATGCAGTCTATATTAAGTTGGTGATTGCTTAAACTTGAACTCATTCTTTACTCTTCTCCCATGATTTAGTTATATGGTGTCCTACTTTACATCCTTTTATTTGTGAATCCCTTGACTGATTTTTATATGTATACTTAAACTGGGTTCTTGGAGGTGTTTTTAGGCCTTTTTAAAAGAATATGACTGCTGTATTTTTTAAGTGTGAAAACAGGGGATCTCTGGGTGGCTCAGCAGTTTAGTGCCTGCCTTCAGCCCAGGGTGTGATCCTGGAGTCCCAGGATTGAGTCCCACATCGGGCTCCCTGCATGGGCCCTGCTTCTCCCTCTGCCTGTGTCTCTGCTTCTCTCTCTCTCTCTCTCTCTCTCTGTATCTCTTGTGAATAAATAAATAAAATCTCAAAAAAAATGTGAAAACATTTCCCTCCTTGTTACATGTGTCCATTTTTATTTTTTAATTTTTTAAAAATATTTTATTTATTCATGAGAGACACAAAGAGAGAGGCAGAGACATAGGCAGAGGGAGAAGCAGGCTCTCTGTGGGGAGCCTGTTGCAGGACTTGATCCTAGAACCCTGGGATCATGACCTGAGCCAAAGACAGATGCCCAACCACTGAGCCACCCAGGTACCCCCATAGATGGCTTTTTTGATATTGAGGTATGTTCCCTTTATCCCTACACTTTGAAGAGTTTAATCAGGAATGGATGCTATGTTTTGTCAAATAAATGCTTTCTCTGTATCTATTGAGAGGCTCATATGGTTCTTGTCTTTTCTTTTATTAATGCAATCTATTGTGCTGATTGTTTTATGAATGTTGAACCACCCTTGCATCCCAGGGATAAATGCCACTTGGTCGTGGTGAATAATCTTCTTAATTACTGTTGGAGCCTATTGACTAGTGTCAAGAATGAGAATTTTGCATCCATGTTCATCAGGGATATTGGTCTGTTATTCTTCTTTGTGGGGTCTTTGTCTGGCTTGGGGATCAAAGTAATGCTGGCTTCATAGAAAGAGTTTGGAAGTATTCTTTCCATTTCTATCCTGTTTTTTAAGATTTTTAATTTACTTATTTATGAGAGACACACACACACGGGGAGAGAGAGAGAGAGGCAGAGACATAGGCAGAGGGAGAAGCAGGCTCCATGCTGGGAGCCTGACGTGGGACTCAATCCCAGGTCTCCAAGATCAGGCCCTGGGCTGAAGGTGGCACTAAACCGCTGGGCCACCGGGGCTGCCCCATTTCTATCCTTCGGAACAGCTTTAGTAGAATAGATATTATTTCTTCTTTAAAGGTAGAACTCCCCTGGGAAGTCATCTGGCCCTGGATTTTTGCTTCTAGGGAGATTTTTGATGAATCCTTCAATTTCCTTGCTGGTTATTGATCTGTTCACTTTTTCTATTTCTTCCTGTTTCAGTTTTGGTAATTTGTAGGTTTCCAGGAATGCATCCATTTTTTCCAGATTGCCTAATTCATTGGCATATAGTTGCTTATAACACATTTTTAAAATCATTTGTATTTCCTTGGTATTGATTGTGATCCCTCCTCTTTCATTCATGATTTTAATAATTTGAGGGTTTTTTTTCTTTTTAATAAGTCTGGCTAGGAGTTTATCTATCTTATTAATTCTTTCAAAGAATGAGTTCCTGGGGGACACCTGGGTGGCTCAGTGGTTAAGCGCGTCTGCCTTTGGCTTGGGGCATGATCCTGGAGTCCTTGGATAGTCCCACATCGGGCTCCCTGCATGGAGCTTGCTTCTCCCTCTGCCTGTGTCTCTGCCTCTCTCTTTCTTTATCTCTCATGAATAAATAAATAAAGTTTTTATTTTTTTAATTAATTTTTTTAAAGATTTATTTATTTATGATAGACATAGAGAGAGAGGCAGAGACACAGGAGGAGGGAGAAACAGGCTCCATGCCAGGAGCCCGACGTGGGACTCGATTCCGGGACTGCAGGATCGTGCCCTGGGCCAAAGGCAGGTGCTAAACTGCTGAGCCACCCAGGGATCCCCAATAAATTTTTTAAAAGGAGGAGGAGGAGGAGGAGGAGGAAGAGGAGGAGGAGGAGGAAGAGGAGGAGGAGGAGGAGGAGAAAATCTGTCCTTGGCTGAGAGTGGAGTGTTGAAGTCTCCTACTAGTAATGTATTATTATCCATGTGTCTGCTGTTAATCTGGTATTATCTCCATATATGCTAGAAATCTCTTGTCTCAAGCTGCTTTTAGGATTTTCTCTTTACCTCTGAAATTTGCAAGCTTCACTATTCTATGTTGGGATGTTGATCGGTTTTTGTTGATTTTGGGGGTGGGTCCTCTCTATCTCTTGGATATGAATGTGTTTTTCCCTCCTCAGATTAGGGAAGTTCTCAGCTATGATATGTTTCAAACACACTTTCTAAGGATCCCTGGTTGAGCGTCTGCCTTCAGATCAGGATGTGATCCTGGAGTTCTGGGATCGAGTCCCGCATTGGGCTCCTGCATGGAATCTACTTCTCTTCCCTCTACATGTGTCTCTGCCTCTCTCTGTGTCTCTCATGAATAAATAAATAAAATCTTAAAAAAAAAACCCACACACTTTCTGGTCAGATCTCTCTCTCCACATCCTCTGGAATCCCAATAAGATGGATGTTATTCTTTCTCAAACTATCACTTAATTCTTGGAGTCTCTCCTTGCAGACTCTTAGTTGTCTTTCTCTTTTCCTCCGCTTCCTTCCTTTCCATCAACTTGGCATCTATGTCACTCACTCTCCTGCCTCATTACCCTAGCAGTTAGAGTACCCAGTTTAAACTGCATCTCAGAATATTTTAAACTTCAGCCTGATTAGATCTAATTTCTACAGTAAGAGATTCTCTAGAGTCTTTTGTACTTTTTTCAAAGCCACCAGTAATTTTACAATTGTAATCCTGAATTCTAACTCCAACCTCTTACTTAAATTTATATCCATTAGATCTGTGGCAGAGAGTATGGTTCTTTTTTTTGTGGTGAATTCTTCCTTCTAGTCATTTCATCCACTGTAGATGGCTGTACAAGTGAGCAGAGTCAAAAATATCAACCACAACCCAAGCAAAACATACCCTTGGAGCCCAGTGTTGTGGTCCACAACATACTACATACTCTGCCTAGTATATATTTAATTTCAGTTATTGAGTTCTTCATCTCTGATTGGTTCTTTTCTTATGTTTCCTATCTCTTTGTTGAAGATCTCACTAAAATGCCCCACTCTTTCCTCAAGTCCAGTGAGTATCTTTACAATCATTACTTTAAATTCTCTATGAGGTATATTATTTATCTCTGTTTAGTTTAGCTCTCTTGCTGTGATTTTGTCCTTTTCTTACATTTGGGGGCATATTCCTCTGTCTCCTTATTTTGTATAGCTCTCTGTATCTGTTTCTATGTGTTAAGAAAATCAGCCATATCTCCTGCTCTTGAAAGTATGGCCTACTGAAGTTCTCTAGTGCCCTGCAGTGCAATATCGCATGTTGAACGGGGGTGTCTTTAGGGGTATCTGCTATGTGTGTTGCATGTACCCTACTATTATGGATGAGCTGCATTTGCCTTTAGTCCAGTCATCTCCAATGGATCTCTTTGCCTGTTGTGGGCAGGGTTTGATCCCTTTGCTGTTAGTGATGCAGTTGGGGGCTGCCTTTGGCTTGAGTTCAGTCAGACCAGATATTTTCCAAGGATGTAATAGCACTTGGGTGCTGTCCTATATCTTCCCCTTGAGAAGCTTTCATTGGTGAGTGGGGCCTGCAGTCATACCCAGTATATGCCCCCAGCCCACTGCTGGGGTCACAGTTGGACTGGTGTGTGTGGTTATCTTCCTTTCTCCCTAGGACAGGAGTCACTTTGGAGTGGTTCTGTGGGGGTGGGGTGTAAGGTGCCAGAGAAGTCCATGCTGATCCACTCCAGTAGAAGGATCTGCAGCCACTTGGGAAAGCTCCTGCCAAGAGCAGCCAGGTTGGAGGGGGGAGATCTGCAGAAGGGTGGGGCAGTGAGTGCTGTAAGCAAGTAGGTGGAAAGTGCACTGCCATGCTGGTTCCAGCAGGTATCCATATATCTAGGCTGGGGGGCAGGGCAGGAAAATGGCACTTGCCAGCTCTTTTGCTCTTGGAGAAGTTTCCCAATGATCCCTGCCCCTCCGGCTCTGAGATTAATAAATAAATATTCCCATATACCCCAGGCATTTTTCAAATTGCTGTGTCTATGCTGTATCTCAGTAAGCTGTTTGTTGTGCTGTCCTTAAGGGCAGGGACTTAGTTTCCTATTGCCCTCTGTCTCTCTCAGTTGTTAAGCCCCAGTGATTATAAGAACTCACAAGGTTAGGTCCCTCTGCTTTTCAAAGCTAAATGTTATAAGGATATGTCTCCCCAGTGCAAGTCCCCCATGCTTGGGGTGCCTGGTGTGGGGTCTGCTCCTCTCCCCACCCCATGCCTGTCATGTCCCTCCCTCCTGTGGACAGGCCAGTGGATCATTTTGACTCCTGACTGGGTCTCCACCCTCACTATGCTCTTCAATGTGGCCTCTTCTCTCCATTTAGCTCTGGGGAGTCAGTTCTGCCAGTCTTCTGGTCATTTTCTGGGTTATTTATACAGATGTGGGTGTTATCTAGTTGTATCTGTAGCGGGAGGTGACCTTAGTGTCTTCCCACTCTACTATCTTCCCCGGATGTCCCTTGGGTAACAGTTCTTTAACAGATATGTCTTTCGCCCAAATATTTCTTCCCAGTCGGTGGCTTGTCTTCTCATGCTCTCAATTAGTTTTCAGTTTTCTCTCTCCAAACCACTGCTTCATGTTTCATTTTAATTCAATCAAATGTGGAAATCTTTTATATTGTATAAAACTTTTTCTTTTTTTAAAAAATGAATATATATTTAAGATTTTTTATTTATTAGAGAGAGAGAGGCAGCACAAGTGAGGGTGGTCAGGAGGGGCAGAGGGAGAGGGAGAAGTAGAATCCTTGCTGAGTGGGGAGTCCAACACAGGACTCTATCCCCAAGATCATGACCTGAGCTGAAGGCAGATGCTCAACAGACTGATCTGCCCAGGTGCCCCCAAAATGAATATATTTTATTATTACAAAAGTAATACATATTCCTAATGGAAAAATTGAAAAACACATAATTAGGAAAGAGAGGAAAAACCTGTGAAAAATTCTGGCACCAAGAAGACTAGTGGCCTTGGGAGTATCTGGAAACCACACCCTTGGCCTGGGCAATTTGACAATACATGTCAGAAGCCTAAACAAGATACCCACCCTTTGACCCAACAATCCTTATTTAGAAATGTATTCCAAGAAAATAGCTGGATGTGTGCCCAGAGAGTTAAATACAAGGATGTTTCTAATTGGAAAAAATTAGAAACAA
Source organism: Nyctereutes procyonoides (assembly GCF_905146905.1). Lineage (NCBI taxonomy): Eukaryota > Metazoa > Chordata > Mammalia > Carnivora > Canidae > Nyctereutes > Nyctereutes procyonoides. Next base: position 11,577,390 of record NW_026575132.1, read on the forward strand.
CCTATATTAGTTTGTTAGGGTGGCCATAACAAAGCACCACAGACTGGATGGCTTAAAGAACAGAAATTTATTTCTCACGATTCTGGAGACTAGAATCCAAAAGCAGTGTAGCAGCAAGATTGGTTATCTCTAAGGCTTCTCTCCTTGGCTTCTAGATGGCCATCTTCTGTGTCTTCATATAGTCTTCCTTTGGTATGGGGACCAGTCCTAGTGGATTAGGGCCCACCCTAATGACCTCATTTTAACTTAATTATCTCATTATAATCTGTAAATAAAATCACATTTTGATATACTGGGGGTTAGGACTTCAACATAAAAATTTTAGGGGAACATGATTCATTCCATAACACAACCTAACCCAATAATTGTGAATTAGTTATGAAGTAGTCACACAATGGTACATTCATACATTTTAGTTCATGTGTGGATTTTTAATACTACCATTAAAAATAGCTCTAGAAATTTATGTGGCACAAAAAGAATTTCATGATATATGTTGCTCAGTGAAAAGAATGGGCTATAAAATAATATGGGTAGTTCTCTTTCTTTTCTTTTCTTTTTTCTTTCTCTTTCTTTCTTTCTTTCTTTCTTTCTTTCTTTCTTTCTTTCTTTCTTTCTTTCTTTCTTTCTTTCTTTCTCTCTTCCTTCCTTCCTTCCTTCCTTCCTTCCTTCCTTCCTTCCTTCCTTCCTTCCTTCTTTCTTCTTCTTTCTTCTGGGCTCCACACTCAGCATGGAGCCTAATGAACGGCTTGAACTCACAACCCTGAGATTATGACCTGAGCAGAGATTGAGTCTCAACCAACTGAGTCACCCTGGTGCCCCTGATTGTTGTTCTTTCTGTGTGTGAAATAAATACACAAATGCACAGAAAAATAGCTGAAAGGGTTTAATAGCAATTATATTCAGGGGATGATATAGATGATTTTAATTTGTTTTATTTTTGTTTACTTATTTGTTGTTTAACTGCGCATTTACACTTTTTTTCCCATAATAAGTTTGTGCGCTATTTTAAAAGAAACCCCTCATGATACAAACACCCCCCCTAAAAAAAAGAGGGGGAAATCTACCCTACACCTAAGTATTTTTTTATAACAATTCTCCACCATGTTGTTTTCCTTTAGCTGTTTCTGCTTTCCTGCCCCTAAGCTGAGATTTGGTGAGATATAAAGCTCACTGTTTCTATTTGCCCCTATATAGTAATAGCCTGCTCATTTAATGTGCAGTGAAGTGCTCAGTGTACTTTATTCTTTTTTGGAGATTATTTGGAAAGGTTTTTGCTTAATCATAAGGCATCGCTGAAGCCAGTGACATTATGACAAAATGATTCATCGTGGTTTAGGGCTTATGATCAGATAGGCTCTGAACTCTATTTTCAAATTTATAGAGAAAGTTTTTAAAAATAGAGTGGGTTTCCAAAAAGAGAGGAAGGTGAATATGTTTGGCGTCCTGATTCTGTGATTTCTAACTTAGGAGGCAGAGTGTCTGTTCACACCTCATTCCTGGGAGAGTAAACTGTAGTCATTTTTCTTCTAAAGTCTGTTATTTCTTCAGAGGCTGAACCTACCCCTCCAAGCACTGTTTTCCAGTCCTGCTCCTCACCCCCCAACTCCCGCCCCACTTCTGTAGCTTAGATAATGTATGCACAAAACAAGTAATGTCTGAATAAAAAGAAAACACCTAAGTTAAGACATAATGAAATAATCTGAGGTTACCTGAAAACAGGACTCCGCATGTAAAGCTTTCACTTTGCATTATATACCTTCATGGCCATAGAAACTTTTGGTGAACTGAACTGTAGCCACTCCCTGGGGTGTTATATGGAGTGGTGATGGATTTAGCATCACTACACCTGCATCAGTAGGTACTATACAACAAGAACAGAACTTGAAAATTTAGTCTTATAATAAAGAGGGTATCTTGTATTGAGCACCTTGTTTACAACTGCTGGCAAGTCTTAACAATACCTCTAAAATTAAGAATCCTCCTAAGAGGCATGTATTTCATAGACCACTTCTTGCCCTCAACTTATCAAACAAATAGAGCTGCTTGTGCTCATTTGTCCATTTTTACAACAGAATAATGATCATGCACTCCACGTTCCTAGCATTTTGCTTTGATCCAGAATAAAATCTGATTAAATATTTACATCTATTATTTACACTACTCTCAGTGAGCAGCTTTGATTACAGTGTCTAACCTCCATCTCCTGGCCAGTAAGTGTGAATTAGGAATTCTCTTGAGGTTGGTTCTTGTAGTGACCAGTCAGCCCTTACTACCTTATGATACTTTGAAATTGATGAACATAAAGAAGGAAAAGAAGCCAAGAGGTTGCCTACCAAGGTGTCTCTGGCAAAACTCTCCTGAACAGTTGTTTAATCTTTGGTCAGACCTGGATAGTACTTAGATAAGAGATTATCTGTACATATAGAGTCTTAGAGGTCTTTCCTCTAGGCTGACAGCTCCTCAAGAGCATGGGCCATGTCTTCTTTGTCTTGAGAGTTCTAGGCCTGGCATAGAACAGCCATATGTATTATGTTCAATTTAATTCACAATCAACCACCTACTTCCTTATCACCCTCATTCTATATATTTTTTCTGTAATTAACCTGGGATATGATAAAATTCTATTAGTGACATGAGGCTTGAATATTTTTCTAATATTACTTGAAATTTCAGAGATGAATGACACACCTGAAACTGCTTAACAATAACCCACAACCCTTGGACCAACTCACACCTGAAACTAATGGACTATTGTGTGTCAACTATACTTCAATTAAAAAAATAAACACATAATTTTTAAAAAATTAGATTCTATGCCCTACATGAGGCTTGAACTCACAACTCTAAGAACAAGAGTCATATGCTCTACCAACTGAGCTAGCCAGGTGCCTCAAATAAATATTTTTTAGAAAAATTAGAGGGGTGCCTGGGTGGCTTGGTCAATTAAGTGTCTACCTTCTGCTCAGGTCATGATCCCAGTCCTGGGATCACTCTGAGTTGGACTCACTGCTCGGCAGGGAGTCTGCTTCTCCTTTTGCCTCTCCCGCTGACTTGTGTTCTCCTGCGTGTGCTTGCTTGCTTGCTTGCTCTCTCTCTCTCTCAAATAAAAACATTAGAGATGCAAGAGATTTTAGAGATAATTACTACAGAATGCCTTCATTTTACTTCATTTTACAAATGAGAAAATGAAGTCCAGAGAGGTTATTTGACTTTTCAAAGCTGGTTAGTGACAGAGATAAAGCCAGGAGAATCCAGGTCCTTCTGGCTCCTTATTTGCTACTAAATACTCCTAAGCCACTGAGAAGACTGATTATGCCTTAAGTTGTACTGTTTTTTTTTTTCTTTCCTTTTTTCCTACCTCTCTTCACATCTTCCCCCCCCCCCAATACTTGGACATAAGATCATGCAAATTGGAGAACTTGGAAGTTTTTAGAAAAACTGGGCTATATTGCGTTGTGGCCCAGGATGGTGGAAGTGGAACTTTATCTTTCTGGAAAGGTATTATATTTACTCATGTTCTCTGGGCAGTGGTTGAATGTGAGAGCTTTGCCCAAGTGCAGATATCTTTACTGCACAGTGTATGCACCTTGCACTGGAATGTCAGGAGACTGATCTCTCATCTTGCCTCTGTTATCACTCCTGTGGCCTTGGGAAACTTAATTTTCCTCTCTGAGCCTCAGTTCTTCATTTATAAAACATATAACCTGGAGCAGATAAGCTCTAAAATCATATGATTCTACCTGTTTCTGCTTCTGATTTATAAACATTAAAATTTTTTTTTCTACCTTTAGAGTAAACGCCACACCTAAGCCCCATGGAATTTGGTCACCCTTACATTTTTCCATAAATGTGGATAGGTCTTCTCTGCTCTCTTTGGTATAACTGGAATGATTTAATTTTTAAAATTTCAATGGGGGGGATCCCTGGGTGGCGCAGCGGTTTAACGCCTGCCTTTGGCCCAGGGCGCGATCCTGGAGACCTGGGATCAAATCCCACGTCGGGCTCCCGGTGCATGGAGCCTGCTTCTCCCTCTGCCTGTGTCTCTGCCTCTCTCTCTCTCTCTCTGTGCGACTATCATAAATAAAATAAAATAAAAAAGATTAAAAAAATTTTCAATGGGTTCAATTACTATCTTCCACTTGTCATTCTACCAAAGAAGTAATTGGCACAATAGTTAAAGTTGATCTATGACTCAGTTCCTTTGAGTTTTTTTTTCAAGTGTTACTTTGAAAATCTTTAAGCCTCTTCTAGCTATCACTTGTCTAGAGTTACATGGTCTCTATGCATTCTGTCTTCTTTTCCTTCTTGTGGAATTGGGAGAAAAGGCGTAGTTCCTCCTCAGGATCAGGAATCCCAGGAGGTGTCTGGAAGAGGGAACATTAAGTAGAGGAAGGGAAAGCTGCCAGGTTACTGACTCTGCTGTAGCAGGTGACAAGGAGTTAGTTGCAACCTGACTCCTCTCCCCCCTGTGGGGTTACTGGCTTTGTGTTGTCTCGGCAAAGTCCCCTAGACATGTCATGGCAGCCTATCCTTTGCCTTCTTCTGCTTAAATGCCTCCACACCCTGGAATGGAGAATCAAGAGATCAGCTTTTCTGGATGCAGTTGAAAGGATGCCCTGTTTGTCAGAGGCAAGTGGCCTGACTTACCTGAAAATTACCCTGATGTGCAAAGCTGCAAAATGCATAGCTGTTTGTTACCTGCACTTAAAGGAACATAAGGCCCAGTGTTGCATTACTTTGTTTGTCTCTAACAGATCTTTCTCTTTTGCATCAACTGTTTCACACCGTCAATCACTCAACGGCAATTATGAAGCTCTTGCCTTAAGCATGAAGGAAGGTTGAGAAGGAAGAGAAACCATGACCTCTGGCCTTGAGGACTAAAAAAATGCTGAGAGAAGACTTGAGAATGCATAAAAACAGTAAGTACTTCATAAACAAGTATAGATGAACATAATGGAGATTATTTCCAGACATGTTTAGGAGTTAACTGGCATAATCAAGCTTGGGTGAAGTTAATCAGAGAAGACTTCTAGCTTCTTACAAGAACAGGCACTACAAATTTAATTGAATATATTAACATACTTACCTAGAGAACTCAGGGACAATTTTACAAAGGATTTAAATGATTTCAGAAAACCCCATCAAGTCATATTCCAAAAAATATAAAGGATGCGAATGAAAAAAATCACATGGGAAATATGTGAGAAAGAATTGAGTAGTAGAGAGTGAATGAGGAAGCTAAACAAGTAATTTGTAGAAATCTATGCTAGGCTGAGGAATTGGATCTGATCAAATGTGCAACAGGAAGTCATCGGAGGTTCTTGAAAATGGAGATGGCCTATGAAATCATCTAAGGAAGATTAATCTTCCTGCTATACATAAACTAATATAGAAAAGTTAGTGGCAGAACCCAGGACAGGGCCTTAGTTGTGGAAATCAAGTGAAGATAAACTGGTGGGATGAGATGGAACAAATTGGCAGGGCTTGACTTAGGTTTGAACAATAATAGCCAATGTGTTTTTTTTTTTAACTATTTATTTTATTTTTTATTTATTTATGATAGTCACAGAGAGAGAGAGGCAGAGACACAGGCAGAGGGAGAAGCAGGCTCCATGCACCGGGAGCCCGATGTGGGATTCGATCCTGGGTCTCCAGGATCGCGCCCTGGGCCAAAGGCAGGCGCCAAACCGCTGCGCCACCCAGGGATCCCAATAGCCAATGTTCATTGGTTGCTTTCTATGTCCTGGTCGCAGGGCTGAGGGCTTGTCACATGACTTAGAACTATATGAGAAGAAATTAAATAACTTGTTCCAGACCATGCAACTATGAGTGAGGAACTAGAATTTGAACTGAGGTATTCTGGCTCTAAAGCAACTTAACTACTCTGCTAGACTGCATCTCTGAAGTCAAACAGTAAAGGAGAAAATTACCCTGATGCAGTGGTTGAGAGTTTGCCCTTCAGATTCAGACTCCTTGGGATTTCATCCTGTCTATGACACTTACTAGCTGTCCACTCCTGGATAGTCCACTGAAAATTCTACCCCTCCTTTTCCTTATCTATAAAATGAGGATAAATAGTGCCTGTGTATACTCTTGTAAAGTATAAATGTGTTGTAGTGTGTACTCAATCATCCCAATGCCTGATACATAGTAAGTGTTCAATAAATGTTAACTACCAATAAAATTGTTGTTATCATCCTATGTCTTGAATCCTGGCAAAATAGTGCTATAATTGCCCAAATAAAAAATTTGGGAATTTGGGGAAATTTGGCTTAAGGTTTTTTTTCCTCTCACAAATCCTTTGCTCTTGAGTTATAGACTCAGGGATCAGTAGAATCACACTGAGGGAAGTGATGAGAAATGCAGTGATATTCCTAAGAGAAGAAAATGCCAGTCTTACAGATCATTGAAGAAAAATCATGCTAGAAGTGAGGGAAAGGGAAGGAGGCTAAGACTTTGATTATTGTAGAGCCTCTTAGTTTGTAGGCAGGGAGGAATGGGATTGCCATTTTATTAACTTCTAGATGAGCATGAATTTAACTTCCCTTTTGGTTTCCTCTTTTTCATCCTATTAATAAAATATGCATATATTGAGAAGTAGTATATGCTGCAACTCCTCCTCAGAACTGTATGTACTTAAAATGTAGTTAGTAGGGAAGATTTTAAAAGACATGTTTAAAGAAAAATACAAAAAGCAGTAACATGATACGTGACTGTCATTGTTCATAGATCTGAGTGCTGCTGGCCTTCTAAAGTCTCTTTCCTCCTAGAGAGATCTCCAAGAAATCTTTGTGCCCACACATAATGACTACTTAAGAGCTGAGTCAAACAAGGAGTCTTATTTTAGTTTTCTAAATACCAAGTCTGGGCAGGCCTGTGTTTTCACTACATGGGTGGGGTACGTGGTTAAGCTTATTCACATGTTAGCTGCCTAAGTCACCTCATAGGGTACCATGGCTCGGTTAATTCTCTCAACTGACCAGAGACAGCATAAATGGGGGGGGGGGGAGGTTGCTAAGCTACTTCCCACTGAATGTAACAGGAAGTAGTGAGTTGACACTCCACCCTTTGAATTCATTCTGTATTCTGGCATGGCTAAGTGAGCATGGCTAAGTGATATTGAGAAAAGACAGAGTAATCACTGGTGACATTAGTGCTCTCAAAATCATTAATTTGCAAATATTTATTGACAATAATGAGCATCTATATAGAATATAATATCTAATACATAGTAGAAGATTATATATTGTTGACTATGAGCCAATGCTTGTACTGCACATTGGCCAATATACAGTGTTTAATTGCATTTCTTTTTTTTTTTTAAGATTTTATTTTCAAGTAATCTCAGGCTCAAAATCACAACTCTGAGATCAAGACTTGCGTGCTGTATCAACTGAGCCAGTCAGGCATCCCTTAAATCCCTTGCATTTCTGTAAGCAAAGTTCAACTATATCTACAGGTAAGAAAGATGAGGTACAATGTAGATTAGATGTGTTTTCTCACTTTTGTTTCTTCTGTGAAGAAATCCCAGCTCCAGTCCAGCCATGGTAAAGTGTGATTAGGCAGCAGTGATTAGTGTCTGTGAACTCATGTTGAGTGGTTGTTGTAGAATTTGAAAGGGCAAGGCATATTCCATGTACTACTTCTCAACTATCTCCAACAAGCTGTCACCAAAGAGACAGAAAACTTAAAGACTTCCTTACAATCATTTTGGAAGGGAAATACCTATTTCTGGCTGAGATATGGATTCTCTAAAGTAGAGTTTATGAAGAGTTTCTTACTGTCTACTTTATAGTGAGGAATTCAGCACAAAATATGGAACAACCTTGTAAGGCAAAGTGATTAGCAAAGAGCTAGGTCCTACAGATCAGTTATGACTTGGATGTAATTTGGGTACTCTAGAAGTAACTTATTTTCATGTTCTATGGCCTGAGTTTTTCTAGAGTGTAGTTGAATAGTTTCTTGACCTAATTATTCTCATAACCTACAGAGCAATCACCACCTTGAGATTAGATCTCCTGTAAACATTCAAGTCATAAACTCAGTATCAGTTACCAAAGATCATCTGGTTTAAGCAAATTTTTTTTTAACCTGCTACATCCTTAGATAAATTAGACCAAGCACCTCTTGATAGGTTTCCATTTTTGTCTCTACAGTTTTACCAATTAAATGTTTTTTTTTTTTAGAATCTAAATTTGTTTTCTAGAAAGATGAAGAATTTACTTTTTCAAACAGCCTATGTTAATACTAATTCTGAAGCAAAGTAAAGCCCATGGAAAAGAAGAATTTATTTCAAGGGATCCCTGGGTGGTGCAGCGGTTTAGCGTCTGCCTTTGGCCCAGGGCGCGATCCTGGAGACCCGGGATCGAGTCCCACGTCGGGCTCCTGGTGCATGGAGCCTGCTTCTCCCTCTGCCTGTGTCTCTGCCTCTCTCTCTCTCTCTCTCTGTGTGTGACTATCATAAATAAATAAAAATTAAAAAAAAAAAAAAAGGGATCCCTGGGTGGCGCAGCGGTTTAGCGCCTGCCTTTGGCCCAGGGCGCGATCCTGGAGACCCGGGATCGAATCCCACGTCGGGCTCCCGGTGCATGGAGCCTGCTTCTCCCTCTGCCTATGTCTCTGCCTCTCTCTCTCTCTATCATAAATAAATAAAAATTAAAAAAAAAAGAAGAAGAATTTATTTCAGTCTACTTTACCACTTGGAACATTAATTCCATAAGGAAAACACTTGATTAAATTCTGCTGGCATGTAAAGCTTATATAATGCATTGCTTGGTTCTTTAAACCACATTGAACTTTTTTCTTTGGATGTTTCCAAAATTGCATTGTAATCTATCAAATTTTAAAATACATATCCTTGGATACCACAATTTCACTTCAAGGAATTTCCTCCAGAAAAATATTTCCATTGAATGAAAGTCCATTCTGAACTAGAAGCCACTCAGCCTAATTTCTGCCCTTGGCTCCAAGAATGGTAGACAAGAGATTGGCAGATTCTCTTCTGAAAAAATTTAACAGCACAAAAGAAATGATTTTTGGAAGCTCTACAATAAAGCAGATGGATTCCTGCTTGATAACTTCAAAGTAAAGCCCACCAGGGACAAACCTCATTTGAGTACCCAGAACTAACAATCCCTAGTATGTGAAAGTCACTTGACATTTGAGTAATGTCTTTGTCAAAGGAATTTTGGAAAGCAGAGACAATGCAGGAAAATAAATAAATTATATCCGTGAAACATGAGTAAACAATGGAATGCTATATTAAAAAGGAATGATCAGAGATACAGGGAGCTCTTTGAAATGAAAAATATGATTGCTGAAATAAGAAATTCATGAATACAAGGAATTTCCCAGAAGGTAGATCCAAGAGATGACATAGAAATGGAAAATAGAAAAGTTACAAGGTTAGTCCAGGAAGCTCAATATTTCTTGGAATATAGAGAGACAGAGTACAGAGAAAGAGAACAAACTATATCAGAGTCCCAATAACAAATCCACTTCACCCCATATGGTGCAATAAAGAGAATTTTACCAAGTGGCTACTTAAATGTGAACAGAAAGGATTAGGGAAACACAAGGGTGGTATGATGTCTGGAGACTAGCCACAGTGAGAAACCTACAGTCCCAGGGCAGAGGGGTTAGATTGGAGGAGTACTGTAAATGGAAGACAGTGACAAATTGAGCCCAGGAGGAAGGGCTTCCCAGTGGGAAATACAGCTACTGCCTGAGACATGTGGTTGTACATAAAGGATACAGCAGAGAAGAAATACTCTGACTTCTCTCTCTTCCTGTGATCTAATCTCACATTGGACAAACCTAATCAGAAACCAGCTGATATAATTAAGTCCACAGGAATCATTCTCTCAGGGCAGGGCAGGGCTAATAAGCGAAGAGAAATAAATTATCAAATAATTATACAACAACATTTTCCCATCTGAAAAACATCTGGTGTTCATCCCAGGGAAATTAAAAAACAAAGCAAACCAAAAAAACGCCCTACATAAGGCACAGCACAGTGAAATTTCAGAACACCATTAACAAAGAAAAGATCCTAAAAGCTTCCAGAGAGGAAAAAAACAGATCATATATAAAGGATCAGAAATCACAATAGCATTGGATAAATGAACAGCAACATTGAATGCTATATGATAATGGAGTAATGTCTTCATATTTCTGAGGAAACATCCTTTCCAAGCTAAACCATCAATCAAGTGCAAGGGTGGAAAAAAGACATTTGCAAGCATGCAATGTCTCAAAAAATTTACCTTCTCTACACATTTTCTTAGGAAGCTATTACAAAACAAAGGAATAAACAAACAAAAATAGAAGACTCTGGGTTGAGGGAACGTGATATATGCACAGCCAAGAAGTGAAGGTAAATCCTGGGCTGACAGCTGTGCTAGAAATCCTAGAACATATCTAGTTTAAACAGAGCAGGTGAAAAGAAGCCTCCATTAAAATGTCTTTAGGGAAAAAAGAAATCAATAATCATTTTCAGAGAGGTTTAACAATTCTTTGAAGGGTTTGGGAAGGGCAATGAAAATGAAGCAAATGACTGCTTAAGAAAATCAGCCTTCTACAGCTATTTGATTTCTTAATTTGTGTATACATATTGCTTTGATACAACATTAACTTTAAAATACTCTCACAAGAATGTAAAGCATAAGTGCAAAGATATTACTGTATATCACAAAGTTGAAAATAACCTAAATGTCCATCAGCAGGAGAATGATTGAATTATGGTATTGCCAAATGATAGAATACTATGTATCCTTTAAAAAGGAGAGGGGCACCTGGGTGGCACAGTGGGTTGAGCGTCCAACTCTTGGTTTCTGCTCGGGTTGTGATCTTGGCGTTGTGAGACTGAGTCACATGTCCAGCTCCCAGCTCAGCTCAGAGTCTGCTTGAGATTCTTTCTCTCCCTTTGCCCCCCTTCCAACCCTGCTTGCATGTTCTCTCTCTTCCTCTCTAAAATAAAATAATTTTTTTTAAGAAAAGGAGAGAGAATCTAGATGTATACCAAGTCTTAGGTATATGTTTAAGGGGGAAAAAACAGGCTTCAAAACTTGTATCCATAATGTGATCCTATTTTTTAAAATACAAAAATTATTTAAGTATATATTACCTTATATGCAGAAAATCAAAGATTGGAGAACTGTGGATTTTTAGTTTCTAAGTAAAATTTTTTGTATTGAATTGTTTTAATGAGGATAGGCTTTGTGTACTCAGAAAAATCAACATAGATTAATTTTTAACAAGATTACTTTGGGACTTAGAAATCAATTTTTCTACACTTTCAGTTAACAATATTCATTCATCAAACTATTGTGTTTGGTATTGGAAAGACAGATGAATAAAATATATTTTCTGCCTTCAACTTTATCACAATCTAGTGAAATATTTTAAACTACCCTGTGCTTCAGAGGTAGAATAAATATTTGATCTGAATTTCATTTTCAAAATATATTTTAAATATTAAAACATCTGTAACAAAATTAATTTAATATAAAACATTTTAATATATTGAGATCACCACTTGTTTTTTTTTCTTAAATATTTATTTATTATTTTCTTTTAGAGAGGGAGGGAGAGAGAGAGATAGTATGTGCATGTGAGCTGGGGAGAGAAAGAAACAAGCGGACTCCCCACTGAGCATCATGAGCCCAACTTGGGGCTTGGTCCCAGGACCCTGAGATCATGACCTGAGTTAAAATGAAGAGTCGGATGCTAGGAAGGAAACTGATTGGGGAAAAATTAGAGAGGAAGACAAACCATGAGTGACTCCTAACTCTGGGAAAGAAACAAAGAGTTGTGGAAGGGAAGGCTGGTGGGGGGGGGGGGGGATGGGGTAACTGGGTTATGGGCACTGAGGAGGGCACTTGATGGGATGAGCACTGGGTATTTTTTTTAATTTTTATTTATTTATTTATGATAGTCACAGAGAGAGAGAGAGAGAGAGAGAGGCAGAGACACAGGCAGAGGGAGAAGCAGGCTTCATGCACCGGGAGCCCGATGTGGGATTCGATCCTGGGTCTCCAGGATCGCGCCCCGGGCCAAAGGCAGGCGCCAAACCGCTGCGCCACCCAGGGATCCCAGCACTGGGTATTATACCATGTGTTGGCAAATTGAATTTAAATTAAAAAAAAAAAAAAACAACTGGATGCTTAACTCCCTGAGCCACGTAGGTGCCCCAAGAGACCACCCCTTGTTAATGTCTACTGTCAGGTAAACTTTTTTTTTTTGTCAGACATAAATTTTTCCTGTCATTTTAAAGCACATATTTGAATTTGTTGTGAACATGTCATTACATAGAAAGGTTGTAGCTTTACATTGATCTTTTCAAAATCCACAGTGCATATTTCTACTTCTAGAAAAATCTACAGGTGACTACAACCACAGCAAAAGTGCTGAGCACAATTAAATACACAGCAAAGTTCACCTGCCTGATGAACATTCTTTTTTTTTTTTAAGTAAACTCTATGTCCAATGTGGATTTTGAACTCATATCCTGAGATCAAGAATCACATGCTCTACTGACTGAGATAGCCAGATGCCCCCTGATGTACATTTTTATGTGCAAAACAACTAAATGGATAACATGTCAGGTGGCATAGGTAGAGTTTTGCAAATTTTTAAATTTAGAGCTTTGTAAATTTCCAGTATTGTCTGAATTTTATAGCAAAGGATGTGAAAAGTTGTCTATTTTTGTGAAGCAATTTTTGAAAGATTTTATTATGGACACTTTGAAATAGATATAAAGCAAACAAAAGAATAATGAACAACTTTATACTTATCACCCAGCTTTAAAATTATGAATATTCCATCATTCTTGTGTCATCCAAATCTCCATCTGTTTCCTCACTTGATTATTTTTTCCAATAAACATTTTCTATTACTCCCATTTCAGGTTTCTGAATCTGCCTAGTTGAAGAGCCATTTTAATCACTTAGCTTTGTTGATCAGCTCTGTTTCCCAATATTATCTAGCCTAAACAAAATACAGAAATATTTTGGATACTTAAGCTTATACAAATCTGAGTTATCATTTACAAGTCCTAATTTCAAACTTCAGTGTTCACCAAAATAACCTGGTTTTCTGAGATTTTTTTTTACATTAAATTTTTTTTGGTTAAAACTAATACATAAAAATGCTATAAAACTTCAAAAATCGGGGGGCACCTGGATGACTCAGTTAGTTAAGCATCCAACTCTTGGTTTCAGCTCAGGTCATGATCTCAAGGTCATGGGATCCAGCACTGTATTGGTCTCTGCATGCAGTGTGGGGTCTGCTTGAGATTCTCTCTCTCCCTCTCCCTTTGCCCCTCCCCCTGCTCATGCTCTCCCTCTCTAAATAAATTAATTAATTAAATCTTAGAAAAAACACACACCAAAAAAACCCTTCAAAAATCATACAAAGTGTGTGTATAAAAAAAGAACATCTTCCTTCCCCTCCCCCTGAGAGGAACCCAGTTCCTCTTTTCGGAGACCAATTTCTTGAGACAATTTCCAGAAATACTCTCTGCATGCACACAGAAGCATGTACATAGCTATAATCCTTAAAAGAAAGCCCTGATGGTGGTATACACTGTTTTATACCATACCATGCCTTTGTTCATTAATATATCTTTTAATAAACAGATTAGATCGAAGTGTTTCTGAAAAGGCACAAAAACTGCTGGTATAGGGAAACTGTATCTCTAACAGCACATCAGTGAATGAAGGGAGGAGGGAGCCAGTACCTTGCTTTGGGGAAGTAGAAAAAGCCATATGCTATTTGAGCTGAAGCTTCATGGAAAAGCCTACATGAAAAAAAAAAAAAAAAAAAAAAAAGAAAAGCCTACATGGCTGAAAAGTAGAAGATTATTTTAAGTGATGATACCTACCAATTCCAAACCTAGTTTATTTGGGTTTTCTTTTCTTTTTTTCATGGCATATGTTAATTGGCAGGTACAAAATATCTAGAGCGGCTGCTAGTTTGTTGAAAGTCAGCCCTACTATGGTGAAAGATTATTAGAATATGAATCACAAGACCTGGGTTCTAGTTTTAGGCAAGCCATGTGACCTCTTCAGTTTCCTCATTTATATAATGAAGACACCCTGTACTTGTCTTTCTCACCAGGTTTTGGAGATTATCTGCTGAACTAGAGTACTACCCTATGGTGAAAGCAATTTGTCTTGGAGTCTAAAAGACAAGGTTTGAAATCACTATTCTGCTACTGTGAATGGTACAGTTGCTAAATCATTCAGTCCATTCATAGGAAACTATTGAGTATCTTCCATATTGCAGACACTGTCCTAAGCATGAGGATACGAGGGTGAATTTAAGATAGGAACTTAAATTGTTTTCTAGCACTTAGTGTGTGCCAGCACTGTGCTAAAACCAAAAAGTAGTGGTAATTCCTTAGGCAGTCTCATTTGCTCACATAGCTAGCTACAAATTACATCTATATGCTGAAAATCCCCAAATTTATACCTCCTGGCCTGACCTTTCTGAACTTGAGTCTTACATATACAATCTCCTTTTCAATGACTCCTTTTAAATAATTCCTAGAAGACTCAAACATAATACTTCCAAACCTAGACTAATTTCGATCCCAGGCTATCCTTCCATCCTCTCTTCCTCATCTTATTTTTTTTTAAGATTTTATTTATTTATTCATAGACACACAGAGAGAGAGAGGCAGAGACACAGGCAGAGGGAGAAGCAGGCTCCATGCAGGGAGCCCAATGTGGGACTCGATCCCTGGTCTCCAGGATCACACCCCAGGCTGCAGGCGGCGCCAAACCGCTGCCGCCACCGGGCTGCCCTCTTCCTCATCTTAATAAACAGACCATCATCCACCAAGGTGTTCAAGCCAGAGGTCTGGGGGTACATCCCTGACAGCTCCTCTCCCTTACCTCTCACCACCTATAAGATAAATTAGTTTTACCTAGAAGGCATATCTTGAATCTATCTACTGTTTTTCTCTCTGCAATCCCCTCTGCTTCTTCTTCTTTTTTTTTTTTTTTTAAGATTTTATTTATTTGAGAGAGAGGGAGAGAGAAAGCATGAGTGAGGGCAGGGGTGGGGGGAGCAGAGAGAGAGAGAGAAGCAAACTCCGGACTTAGCAGGCAGCTTCTATGCAGGGCTAGATCCCAAGACCCTGAGATCATGACCCGACCTGAAGGCATACACTTAGCTGACTGAGCCACTTGTGCCACATCCTCCTTGCTTCTTTGCAATAGATTCCTCACCATTTTCTTTGCTCCTTCTTGCTCCCTAACAAGCCATTGGCCATAGTGGAGTGGCCAGAGTAGATTCCCAGCACAAAAGCAACAGCAACAGTAGTGATAACAAACAAAACAAATTAAACAAAACTGAAAATAGAAGAATCCTTTCATTCCCATATCTTTCTGGGAGGAATTCAACCTGCCCCCCAGCCCACCCACATCCCCACCCTCTCCACCCCAAGTCTGGGGCTTTTGTTGTGCTGATCAGGATAAGTTGGTTGAGGCACAGATTTAAGTCAGAAAGGATAGGTTGACTTAGCTTAACAAGAGCAGGGAATGGGATCTTGAAGATGAGAGAATGAAGCCAAGCAAAGAAGAGCCAAGTACAAATCTGGCCTACTTTTTTGGGGTAATATTTAGAGAGAAGAGAGATTGGAGAATATTACTGTGCTGTGCTGAGTAAAACTTAGATAAATCAAGATTTTTTTAAAATCATGTTTACTGAGATTCATACATGGAAATTTCCATTTTGTGCTTATTTCATAGGCCAGTAAATATTAGATTACTTTTCATTTTATATTCAGTATCTGTTGTTTTCTTTAAATGAGATCTTATGCTAATATGGGCAACGAGTGGGCTCAGCTTTATTCAAAATACACCATTGTGGGACGCCTGGGTGGCTCAGTGATTTAGCGCCTGCCTTTGGCCGGGGGTGTGATCCTGCAGTCCCGGGATTGAGTCCCATGTCGGGTTCCCTGCAAAGAGCCTGCTTCTCCCTCTGCCGGTGTTTCTGCCTCTCCCTCTGGGTCTCTCATGAATAAATAAAAATAAAATCTTAAAAAAAATACACCATTGTACCTAGGATAAAATCTAAGTCCCTGGGGCACTTGGGTGGTTCACTTGGTTAAGCGTATGCCTTCAGCACTTGACATGATCCTGGGGTCCTGAGATCAAACCCCACATGGGGCTCCCTGCTCAGCGGGCAGTCTGCTTCTCCTTCTGCCTCTGCCCACCCTGCTCATGCTCACACTTGGTCTCTCTCTCTCTCTCAAATAAATAAGATCTTTTAAAAAAATCTAAATCCCTTACCTGGACCTAAAAATCCCTAAATCATCTAGCCTCTATTTAACTCTCCAATCTTATATCTGAACTAGTCTTTCCTTTGCTGACACGGGTCTTCCTTTGGTTCTTCAAGCACACAGAACCTTTTCCTTTCTTAGTCTCTACACAGCTATTCCCTCTTTGGAATGTTCTTTCCATGATGGCCAATTCTTATCTTTCTTTTTTTTTAAGATTTTATTTATTTATTCATGAGAGACAGAGAGAGAAAGAGGTAGAGACAGGGGCAGAGGGAGAAGCAGGCTCCATGCAGGGAGCCCGACGTGGGATTCGATCTGGGGTCTCCAGGATCATGCCCTGGGCTAAAGGCGTCGCTAAACTGCTCAGCCACCCGGGCTGCCCTCCCCCATTCTTTTTTTTTTTTAATTTTTATTTATTTATGGTAGTCACACACAGAGAGAGAGAGAGAGAGGCAGAGACATAGGCAGAGGGAGAAGCAGGCTCCATGCACCAGGAGCCTGATGTGGGATTCGATCCCGGGTCTCCAGGATCCTGCCCCGGGCCAAAGGCAGGCGCTAAACCGCTGTGCCACCCAGGGATCCCTGCCCTCCCCCATTCTTATCTTTTAGGTCTCATCTAAAATGTCACCTTTTCAGAAAGTGCTTTCTACCTAGCTTAGCTAGACCTCCATTTTTGTTGTTCCTGGCACTCTATGGTTTCCTTTATACAACTTTGTAGGTGGTAATTTATTCACATGTGTGGTTATATGTGTGTGCACACATGTCTGTTTTGCTCATTGTCTGTCTCCTGCAGATGTAAATCCAAGAAGACAATGGGCTTGTAGGTTTTTTCATTGCTGTAGGGCCAATGCCTCACAGTGCTCTGTGCAGAGAAGGCTGCCAATGAATATTTGAGTGAACAAACAGGCTCTTATAGAGCTTAACACTGACAAGAAAATACAGATGCTGAAGATAATGTGTTATGATGACTATAACAGGGAAGTTCAGTGTTACTGTAAACCTGAGGAAGCTAAATTAAGTGGGGAGCAAGACAATCCAGGCCTCCCTGATCTAAGAACTGATCAAGAATTGGCCTAGTGATGAGAATAAGGAGTGTTCCGGGCAGAAGAAATAAGTGTGAAGGCCTCAGGATGAGAGTATGAAGTATTTGGGGGAAACCAAAGAACACAGTATGGCTGCACTGTAAAGAGGAAGAGGTGGGCCCATGGAATGTGTGGCAAACCTTAAGACTGGGAACTTTATCCTAAGAGAAATGGAAAGTTTCAGACAATAGAGTGAAGTGATTAAGTTTGTGGTTTTAAAAGACTATTATAGATGTGTGGGGAATGGATTACAGGTGAGGAATGGGTAGCTTGGGGAAGTAGGCTAAGGCAGAGACGATCTAGGGTGACTAGCTAGGTAAAGTGTAAGAGTACAGGCCAGAAAAGATAGAGGCATGGCTGAGTTTGGAGAAGAGTGGTAGATTCACAAAATATCCAGAAGCTAGTGTGGTTGAGATACGGTGAGTCATTGGACTTGCCATATGGAGTGTGAGAGCCACAATGACTTCCAGGGTTTTGATTTCAACCACTGAGTAGATGTGGTACCATTTATTGATATGAGAGAAAACTGGAAGAGGAGCCAGTTGTATGTGAGTGAGTGGAAGGATGATGACGAATTCAGCTGTGGACAAGGTTTGAGGTACCTGTGAGGTATACAAAGATTGATGCCAAAGCAGGCAGTTAAATAGGTGGCAGTGCGATGGTCAGTCTGCTGCACACAAATGGAGCCATCTGTCTAGGGAATGAGTGGAATCAAAGGCTTGGGGATAGAGTCCTGAGGTACTCTCACCATTTAAGGGTCAGATTGAGAAGTCAGGAAAAGTGACCAAGGAATAGAGAGGTAAGAGTAATGCATGGTGTATTGGAAGGCCTTAATGAAACGGTCTTAGACAAAAATCTCAGTGAAGTAACAGATTTTGAGTACAGAACAGTACTCAGGAATTTAAGCTCTGATAATTCTCCTTCATTAGGAAATTGTATACAGTAGCCCCTACTCATCCAGGGAGATATATTCCAAGACCCCCAGTGGATGACTAAAACTGGATTGTATCAAACCCTATGTTTTTTCCTATACACACATACTTATGATAAATCTTTTAATTTATAAATTAGGCAAAGAGATTAACAACAGTAACTTGTAACAAAATAGAACAATGTACTGCAGTGAAAGTTATGTGAATGTGGTCTCTCTCAAAATATATTACACTCAGACTTTTTTTTTTATTTTAAAGATTTTATTTATTTATTCATGGGACACACAGATCGAGAGGCAGAGGCATAGGTAGAGGGAGAAGCAGGTTCCATGCAGGGAGCCTGATGTGGGACTCGATCCCAGGTCTCTAGGACCATGCCCTGGGCCGAAGGCAGGCGCCAAACTGCTGAGCCACCCAGGGATCCCTGCACTCAGACTTGTGTAGATGTGAAATGAAATACCCACAAGATGGAATGAAGTGACATGAATATCATAGATATTATGATATAGAATTAGGCTACTATTGATCTCTGATTATTTGTCAGAAGTGGGATCATCTGCTTTCAGACTGGGGTTGAGTATTAGTAACTGAAACCACGGAAAGCAAAACCATGGATAAATGGAGTGGTTGTATCAACATTTCTTGGGGAAAACAAAAAACACCTCCTCAAATCCCACCTTAAAAATGACTTTTAGTTTCATAATACTATTTTATCCCTCAATATGTGTTTATAATGCATAAACATTTTTAAATTGTTGCAGTTGTAACGGATGCATTTTATTTTTTCCATTTTATTTATTTTTAAAAAAGATTTTATTTATTTATTCATGAGAGGCAGAGACACAGGCAGATGGAGAAGCAGGCCCCATGCAGGGAGCCGGATGTGGGACTCGATCCGGGTCTCCAGGACCACACCCTGGGCTGAAGGCAGTGCTAAATCACTGAGCCACCAGGGCTGCCCTATTTTTTCAATTTTAAAGGAAAGGAATTTATGACTTATAATTATCATTTTAGTGGCTGTATAAGTTCCATTAGATGACATTTTAGAGATTTAGAAAAGGATATGGCTGATTCAGGCAGATAAACTTTTTCTCAGAATCCACCTTCCTTTACCATAACAAGATCACTTAATTTTTTATTTTTTTTTAAGTAGGCACCACACCCGGCATGGAACCCTACACACCATGGGGCCCAACACACCTCAAGGCCCAATGTGGGGCTCAAACTCAGGACCCTGAGATCAAGAGTTGAACACTTAACCAACTGAGCCATGCAGGCACCCCAATAAGGTCACTTTAAAGAGTTAAGAAAGCAGAAGCAAGTGAGCGTATCAGTAATGTTGTCTCCTGGAGTTTAAATACAGATAAATAAATTTCAATATGAGGCTTTTTCAACCTCACACATAATTTGAACGATATCCTAAGAATGGGGTTAAACCAGAGGGACATATGTTTATTCTGTTGATCTTTGAAATACAAAGACTCACTTCATAGATAAACTGGGAAACTGAAGGCCAATATATCACCTTGAATGCAAATTATTCTGAATCTTCAGCAACAGATCATGAAGTCAAGGGCAAGAGTAAATGATGCTTTTATGCATTGCCATTAAATCTTAAAAACAGGGGCGTCTGGCTGGCTTAGTCGGTAGAGTATGTGACTCTTGATCTCAAGATCCTGAGTTCAAGCCCCGCACCGGGTGTGGATCCTACTTTAAAAAAAAAATCTTAAAAACAGACTGAAGAATTCTAAGGTATCCAAGAAACTTACACACATATATGTGTGTGTGTATAAATATAGCTTTCTTTGATGATTTCACACCTTCAAAATTCTCTTTTCAAGCCATCACAAACATCCTTTAGTACAAAAGGGCTGAAATGGTTAACACCTGCTTCAGTTCAAGTGCTTCCATTTGTTTAAAGTTGACTCCTAGACTGATGAATGAGGTAAACTGAAAAAGAAGCATTTTCTGGAAATGTGGAGTTTTTTTTCTACAGGAAACATGACAAAAGCAGAAAGTGAACTCATGATTGAGCCAAGGACACTTTAACTCTTTGATCTAGTGAAACTAGGTGTTGAAATCAGTACATTAGCTCAGAAAACCTAAAAGTCTTTTTCCACTGACATATAGCTCTTTAGTTTGGTGATGTCAAAAGTAATTAATCAGGCACGCCTGAAATAATATAACATTGTGTATCAACTATACTCAAAAAGTTTTTAATTAAAAAAAAAGAAAAAGAAATAAAAGCACTGAATGGAGGGATGGATTAAAAGGGTGGGCAAAATATAATAATCTTGAACTCATCAGGAAAAGAAAACATCAGGAAGCCCCAAACATGAGGGCTGCTGGACTCCCTCAGTTTAGTTCAGTAAGTATGTACTGAGCTCCTACATTGTGCAGGACAAAAGTGTCAACTATAGTGACCATGACATCTTTTTTTTTTTAATTTTTATTTATGATAGTCACACACACAGAGAGAGGGGCAGAGACACAGGCAGAGGGAGAAGCAGGCTCCATGCACCAGAGCCCAGTGTGGGATTCGATCCCGGGTCTCCAGGATCGCACCCTGGGCCAAAGGCAGGGGCCAAACCGCTGCACCACCCAGGGATCCCGTGACCATGACATCTTTATTTAAAGGCTTGTCTTCTCTCTTACTCATTGTTTTAAGATGGGACTTCACCACCTGCCTGGATCTCATTGGCAGTTTCTCATGTGTTCTGTCTCATGCACAACTGTTTTGTCTTAGGAGAGGTTGTTGGGATATCAGATGTCTCCAGGGCACCAACCAACTTAAGGTAGTTGGTTCATGGGCTAAGGTGTTGGGGTGGTTTTTCTGGTGGGAGAGAGAAGGAGTGGGTGGTAATGAGACGTGTGGGCCTCTCAATTACATGGAGACTCTGGAATTAACTGAGTATCTTCTACGTGCCATATTCTCA
Organism: Nyctereutes procyonoides; assembly: GCF_905146905.1. Taxonomy (NCBI): domain Eukaryota; kingdom Metazoa; phylum Chordata; class Mammalia; order Carnivora; family Canidae; genus Nyctereutes; species Nyctereutes procyonoides. Next base: position 11,598,631 of record NW_026575132.1, read on the forward strand.
TTTAATTCTTGGTTAATAATCATGATCGTATGAAGGAGATGGCTCTGCATTTTACAGATAAGGAGACTGGCTAGTGATCTATCTATCTAAGGTTACAGAGTAAGTGGTGGGTCTGGGATCTCAATCTCTTCTCCAGGTCTTCAAAGGCTTTCTTCCACAGTGCACAGGGTCCCAGGAGAATTTCAGGTCCAGAGAGAATCATACTGTGCCCCCCACTCTTACATTTTTACAAGACAAAGGATCTAGAATGGACATCTAAAGAACTAGTAAAAAGAGGTCATGGGCCAGCAAGCAATTCGTAGCCTGAAAAGTCAGTATGTGGTGTCTGGGTCTACCTCTCCTTGTTGTTGGTCTTGATGAGGAGAGCTCCTGAGATTATTTCAGACCTACCGTTACTGCCGGTCTTCTTAAGTTCAGCCCATACCACAAAGACTTGTTTCCTTCATTAGACAAAACTAGTCATGGCTAGTCCAGTTCTGTCCCAAATAACGATGCCGAACATCAAATAAATCCCTTTGCGGACTACGGCACTTTCCGAACCTGTAGCACACACCTTTCCAAGGTGTCGAGCAACGGTGAAGTTGCTGACTGGAATAAAATTCTCGATTCCTTGCGATGTAGGAAGGTGGCGACAGCATTTGGTTTAACTGGACTTCCTGGACACAATCTAAAAAAAAAAAAAACAAAAAACAAAAAAAAAAACCCACATCCTAACCAGCAAAATTTTAATCTCCCTGAGGTTTAGCTCGAGGAGATTTAAACAAACAAAAAGAAGCCGAGGTGTAAAATGCCCATAAAAGATCAGTTAAATTTCCCCTCCGAGCTCGGTCCAAACGTTGACGGAATTAGGACAGAACAAAAAGAGATGCGCTTACACGTCCTCCGCGCGGAGATACTGAGGTAAGGAGAGGAGCTCTGAGGGCGAGACTTCGGGCGTCCTTGGGGACCGCTCCCGTCCGGGACCTTCTCTTTGGCAACACTCCAGAGTCCGAGGCCCCAGGGCTCCCCCCTGCGGGAAGGGGAAGACTCGCGTGGCCAGGGCGCGCACGCGTACATTCACGTGTACACACACACACATCCGCGCGCGCGCACACTCTACACACACACGGCCTGTTCCCTCCGCTCCCCCTTCCCCGGGGGGCGGGGCCTCTTTCTCTTTAAAGAGCAGACGGCCTCGGCGCAAACCCAGGCTCTCTAAGGCCCCGGGGGCCCGGACCCGAGTCGCGGGCAGCCAATGAGCGCGGCGGAGCGGCTCGAGCGCGGCTGACGCGGCACCAATGGGCGCCCGCGGGGGGCGGGGACAGCGGAGGAGACACTATTGTTGATGAGGAGGAGCGGCGGCGGCGGCGGCTGCACCACCACCTCGTTGCTGCCGGCCGCGGCCCGGGCGCCCCCTGCTCCCCGGATTCCGGCTTCGTCACCCCGTCGCGGGGAGCTTCCCTCCGGCCTCGAGAAGCCGAACCCTGCAGCCCAACAACAACAAGCCCCCCCCGTCTCGCCCCGTCACCAGGGAGGGGGGGACCATGTCCCAGCGGGTGAGGCGCAATGGGTCCCCCACGCCGGCCGGCTCCCTCGGGGGCGGTGCGGTCGCCACGGCCGGGGGAGCCGGGAGCCGCCTGCAACCCATGAGGGCGACGGTTCCGTTCCAGCTGAAGCAGCAGCAGCAACATGGCAGCCCCACGCGGAGCAGCGGCGGCGGCGGCGGCAACAACGGCGGCTGCTGTGGTGGCGCCTCAGGCCCCTCAGGCGGCGGCGGCGGCAGCGGGGGCAGCGGGGGCGGCGGGGGCCCGCGCACCGCCTCGCGCAGCACGAGCCCCACGCGCGGCGGCGGGAGTGCGGCCGCGCGCACCAGCCCCACAGTGGCCACGCAGACGGGCGCGTCCGCGACGTCCACGCGAGGCACCAGCCCCACGCGCGGCGCCGCGCCCGGGGCTCGCGGGAGCCCCCCGCGGCCACAGCCCCCGCCGCCGCTGCTGGGCACCGTGTCGTCGCCTTGCTCGTCGCCCACCCACCTGTGGACTGGCGAGGTGAGCGCGGCCCCACCCCCAGCCCGCGTCCGGCACCGGAGACGGTCCCCGGAGCAGAACCGTAGCTCGCCGGAGAGGAGGAGCCCAAGCGCCCCGGTTTGCAAAGCAGGTACGTGCTGGGGACCGCGCGGCGAGGGGAAGGCGGCGGGAAGGGGTCCTGGGCGCGCGCGGCTTTCGCGCGGGGACTGCGGCGCTACCGCGGAGCGGGGCGGCCGGGGGGCGGGGCCGGGGCGGGGCCGCGGGGCGGGGCGGGGCGGGGCCGCCCTCCACACACCCCGCTCCGTGGGCGTCTTATTCTTTGCTCTACCGACCTTGCTCCGGTCCGGGATGGGGCAGGTGCAGCCGCTAACCTGGTGGCTGTGCCGAGACGTGTTAATGATGAACCTGGGATTCTGGTCACCCGCTGGTTCCTGCTTACCCTCCCTTGGGAGTGAGGCTAGGCGTGGTTTGTCACTTGGGTAATGTTAGTATAGCACATGTCTGCTGCTAAGTATTTCTTTTTCTCAAAACAGTTTCAGATTGTAAAGACTGAATTCATTAGCATAGCAGATTTGGATTCCTGTAGAGACGTGAGTCTGGGAGCCTTGAGCATTTCCTAAGACTTGGTAAGAGTGGGTAGCAGGAAAGAAGTAAGTTACAGAAGATTCCTTTAGAAGGGTTATGGGCTTCCTCCTAGAGTCCGGATGTATTTCTGATATACAGATATTGTTTAGATGTAAAACCATTGATTTGTTTTATTAAAAAACGAATCTATCATTTATCCCTTTGTTATTATTTTAGGGATCCCTCAAAAAACCCTGTTGTTTTTCTATGTATTTGGGAGCTTTCTTGGAAAAGGTTCTGAATGAAGCTGTTGGGTTCCACTGGAGTCATTCATAAAGAGTAACTCAGAAAGAAATTCACATTGTGAAAGTGGAGAGATAAGATTTGTCATCGAATTGCCTTCGTATTAGAATATAGTGAGAAAAAGAAATAGGTGGTTTTTAGCTTATGCAGTTATACTACCTTTATTTTTCCCTAGAGAATTTCTTTAGACTCAGGCAGAATTACTGGAAGTTTCAGGAAACTTAACACAGTACATCTCAACCAAATAAGAGATTAAGTAGTTTTAAGGGTCCCTTCAGAAATGCAGGGAATGGGATGAATCTTTCTTACTATTTTATCAAAGATTTTAGACAATGGATACGTTTGGAGAGATCGCTCTGAAAAATGATCAATAGTCTTTTCTAATTAGAAAAAGAATACTGTTTTAAACCTTTTGAAAATGCAGGTTTTTTTTTTAACTTTTACATTGTTAAAAGCACTAGAATCTCCTCTCCTTCAAGTAAATAGTTGTCACTTTACTAAATTCCTACCATATGGTTGGTGATTTACCTACAAGATCTCATTTTAACTCTCATGACAGGTTTTGGAGAGGTTAAGTAACAAGTGGTAAAGTCGAATTTGAATTCTGCTGGATGGTACTCCAAAACCGTGTCTTTTATATCAAGGAGGTAGCCTCATGATGTATAAGAGAGAATCTGGATATATATGATGCAGCAAAATTACACATGCTTAGGTTTTGAAGCAAGTTTTAGATGTATTGGTGAACAGAATTACTTCAGTTTGCCCTCCATCTTCTGGAGCCGGCACAGTGTGGAAACTGGAAGCAGAGCAGCAACCTGAGGAGAGTCTGGTTAAATTAAGTATTGGTAAAAAGTGGAAGAAGATGTTCTTTTCTTCTGCTCTTTAGGACCCTGTTTTCCAGGATGTGCCCACTGTTCATATGTCCCAAAGCTGCCATGTCTCAGATCTGCCTTCCATTCATAAAAGTAACCCTTCTCAAAAGCTTCCCACCATCTCCCCACCAATACGAGAACAAAACAACCAGAAACCCCCCAGAAAATAAAAACTTTTTCCTCCAGTGCAGCACTCTCAACTAGATGTTGAAAGGAATAATGTTCATCGTTAAGTCATACTGAAGTGAATGTCCGATAGCTTCCTTCTTGGAATGTCTGGTTTCATTCTAGTGAACTTTCATGCAGAGTAGGACTTTTCAGATTTCGGATTTCACGTCTTTATAACACAAACACAAACACAAAATTTGCTGTTCAGACTAAATCTGGAGGGAGAGAAAGGGAAAAAGAATCTCTTTAATCATTGAAACTCCCTTTTTGCTTTGAGGGAAATTTTCTCCAATTTCCAGCCTCTGTGAAATCCTTACTGATAGAGGAGAAGGGCCTCTACTTCTGTAAACCTCATATGACTCAAATTCCAGGGATCATCTAGATAAGGCTGCCATCTTCAAGGTGTCTGTCACATGAATTGGATGCCCTAACCTTTATTAGGGAACCCAGTATCTGGAAGCCTCGGATTTGGAGGGCTCAGAATCTTCAGGGGCATCTTATTCTGCTAGACCCCTACCCAGTTGCTTTATTCCTCTAGGGTCAGAGATAATCATTGGTTAATCCAGAACTTCCTTCTTTTCACTACAAGAAGGTAACCCAGGCATCTAGCCCTGACACATTTTAAACTTCTCACCTTCAGCGCCTGCCATCTCCATGGCAAAGTGGTTTGCCATTAGGAACTGAGATGTGCTTAGAGAGGGTAACTAGGCAACAGTGTTAACTGCAGATAAAATAGGGAAGAAGGTGAGGTTTGTTTTTGTGCTTTCCCCTCCTTTTGTCTTAATAAAATGTCAAATAGATGTATTACAAATAGAGAGGTGGCATATTAGCATAGGCTTTGGATAGACAGTCTGGGTTTAAATTTGTTTTCTACCACTTAGAAGCCATGTGATATGGGGAAGTGGATAACTTTCTAACCCTTAACCTTTTTATCTGTAAAATAGGTGATCATGTTGATATATACTTCATATGGTGGTAAGGATTAAATGAAAGGAAATGGAAAAATACTCAGCACAGTACCTCAGTATAAAAGTTAGCTATTGTGTATCACATTAGTTTTGCTTCTAGTTCTAATGGATGTAACATAAATTGCCAACATAGGCTTAGTTTTCATGGTTGTATGAAATTTCAAATTGGAGAGAACACTGCCTGTCAGCATCCAGAACTGTAGCTCAACTGTGGTCTGGGTCCCCCCCCCCCCCCCGGGTTTATCTGTATCAGAATTACTTAGGGTCCTTGCTAAAAATGCAGGGTTTGAAAGTCCCCCATAACACCCCCTCCTGTGATTTTGCTGTAATCTAAATTTGAAAAGCGGGCACTAGAAGCTCCAAAGGAAAATAGTTTCATTACAGAAAAGAACGCTAGTATAGTATGTATAAAAATTAGTTTTGCAGTGTGGCTCTTACATATGTAGCAAGTTGTGTTTTTACTAATTTTTCCCTTACTTGGTATACATTATGTTATGTGTGAATTTGGTTGTTTATTGGGGTGGGGGAGTGGTAAGAGCAGCAACAAGAGATGGACTTTTCTGGACTAGTAATCGGGAAGTAGGTTACCAGGACTTGATCTCTATGGCATTTGGGTCTTCTGCTTTCTAGTACTCTATGATATACACAGCTTTAAGAATTCAGTGTTTCTCTAACATTTGGAGGATTGATTCTAACTTCATACCTTTGGGGGAATTGAATCATTTTGGGTTGTTATGTGTATTTAATAGTTGATGATGAGGCAAAGTGGAACCTTACTATTAGTTCAACATCTTGGCTGGTAGACTTTACATTTAATTCAGTTCTGTAAGCAGTGATGGAACTACTATGTGTGTTAGTAACTGTGCAGTACAAAGATGTAGAAGACACCGGGAACCCCAGAGACTCACAAATCAGCCATGTAAGACATGTACAAAAGTATATAATACGTTGAGCACTCTAGGCTCATAGAAGAGTAACTAATTCTGTAGGGAATGGGTATAGAAGTTCTGCCAGAGGAAGATGGCTTTAGATTTGGGTTAGAAAAGGAAAAACAGAACTTTATACTTGGATCATAGAGGTGTGAAAATAGGCATGACATATGCAGACTTATGTGTTATAGAGTATAGGATTTAGGAGAAAAGGGGGATGGAACAGTAGAAAGGAGAGTAGAAACCTAAGTTTTCAGGAAAGCTTTCAAGATAATGTATGAATTAGGATGTATTCCATGGTTCATGGCTCTGCAGTCAGACTTCTAGGGTTCAAATCTTGGCATTACTGCTTATTTAATTTCAGCAAATTCACTTCACCTTCAAAAAGACTGCTATCGGGGTGCCTAGGTGGCTCAGTCAGTTAAGCATCTGCTCTTGGTTTCAGCTCAGGTCATGATCTCAGGGTTGTGAGATTAAGCCCAGTGTCTGGCTCCATGCTGGGAGTGGAACCTGCTTAAGATTCTCTCACTCCCTCTCCCTCTGCTCCTCTCCCCCCTCCCTCTCCAAAAAAGGGGGGGATACTAATAGTGTTTATAGTAGAGGATTATTAGAAGGATAAACTCCTTTTAAGCTCTGTGGTAATAGAAATCTCTCAGTATTAGCTATTTTCATATCATCTTTATCATCCTCGTGATCCAAGGGTTTAGACATTTGGGGTAATTTGTTAGTGGTAGTAGCATTTGTATTCTTAGGATGTGTAGAGTTTATAGTTACTTAGATGAGTAGAACATGAATTTGAGATGAGAGAGACTTTAGGATAGTAACTAAGGCATCGAGCATGTGAACATGTGAATTTAGGAGCAGTGGAAATGGGGATGGCAAGGATAAAAGAGAGTAAGGAGGCTTTGATTTGGTAACCTGATAGAATAGAGATTGAGAAAGAGGCAGTTGAGGATAATTGGTTGGTTGGTGGTACTAATTGTGATAAGCAGCACCATAGGGAATACAGGTTTGTGAAAAGAAAATGAACAAAGTTTTAGACGTGCTTAGTTTGTGCTCTGAGGAAATCCAGGCAATTTCTTAGACTGTGGAAAATACAGTTTTAGAATTCAGGATGCAGTTTGATTTAGGGACAAAAAATTGGGACTCATTGATTTCAGTTCAGTAAACATTCATTTAATATGTTCTTCATGCTAGGCATTTGCATGTGGGCAATACTTGAAATGATCAGAATGGATAAGATGATGGGGAGAATGCTGAGGATAGAACTCTGGGAGAAAATCAAGCATTTTAAGGGTAGAAAAAAAAAAAAGCCAGTGAAGAAACCTGAGAATATGGAAGAAGGAGAACTAGTACAATAGTGTTGAGGAAGCCACAAGGAAGATTGGATTTCAAGGAGGGGATGATAAAGATTTTCAAATTCTGTGAAGAGAACAAGTAGGCTGACCCTGGAAAATAGACTTTTGAATTTGGCATTTGGGTCAGTTGATGATCTCTGAAAGACAGTAGTTTGTGGGGGACAGAAATTGGACTAAAGTAGTAGGTGAGGACGTAGAGGTAATAGAAATTACTTTTAAGGAGTACAAATTACTCTTATGTCACTGAAAGGAAGGAAAGTGACAAAACAGGATGAAAAGTCGAGCTAAGGTTCCTTTATTTATAGAATGGAGAAAACTTAAGCATGTTTTTTAGATATGGGGAAAGGATTCAGAGGAGAATGAGACCACAAGTATAAGAGAAAATGGAAATAGTAGATGGGCAAGGTCATGGAAAATGTGAGTGGCAGTGGGATCTAACACATGGAGAGTCTGGAAATCTCAGAAACGACTAAGGACACTTCTTTCTCCAAGGATGAGATGGTAGTAAGGGTGGGTTAAGATGATACATAACTTAGCAAGAGAAGGGAAGGAAGCAGTAGAAAGGAAGGAAGCTGAGAAAGTCAGCTACTTCTATCTCCACACTACTTAAAAAAATAGCATATTTGTCTTAAATACTTTATTTTTATTTTTTAAAGATATATTTTTAAAAGATTTTATTTATTTATTCATGAGAGACAGAGAGAGGCAGAGACACAGGCAGAGGGAGAAGCAGGCTCCGTACGTACGGAGAGCCTGATGTGGGACTTGATCCCAGGACTCCAGGATTACGCCGTGGGCCGAAGGCAGGCGCTAAACCGCTGAGCCACCCAGGGATCCCCAAATACTATATTTTTAAATTTAAATTTTGTTTTTATCAAAGTATATTTATGTAATTAAAAATATCAGCACTGGGGTACCTGGCCTGCTCAGTCAGTGGAGCGTGTGACTCTTGGGGTTGTGAGTTCAAGCCCCATGTTAGGTGTAGGGATTATTTTATTTATTTTTTTATTTTTTTATTTTTATTTTTTTTAATAATTTTTATTGGTGTTCAATTTACCAACATACAGAATAACACCCAGTGCTCATCCCGTCAAGTGTCCCCCTCCGTGCCCGTCACCCATTCACCCCCACCCCCCGCCCTCCTCCCCTTCCACCACCCCTAGTTCATTTCCCAGAGTTAGAAGTCTTTATGTTCTGTGTTGTAGGGATTATTTTAAAAACCTTTCAAAAATCAGATAACACTGATCTTATAATCAAATAAAGTGTTTTCCTGATACATCTCTCTCCTGTCTTGTGACTCTAGAGACACTTTCAATTCTTAGTGCTCGGGATCCCTGGGTGGTGCAGCGGTTTGGCGCCTGCCTTTGGCCCAGGGCGCGATCCTGGAGACCCGGGATCGAATCCCACGTCTGGCTCCCGGTGCATGGAGCCTGCTTCTTCCTCTGCCTGTGTCTCTGCCTCTCTCTCTTTCTCTCTCTGTGACTATCATAAATAAATAAAAATTTAAAAAAAAAAAAATTCTTAGTGCTCTTTATTTCTGGGGAAATTTTTTCTGTCATTTCTCCTTTCTGTTTGTTGTATATTTTTGGAATCCCTGCTCTGTGAGACCTCTTGAATTAAACTAATACTTTTCTTATTTCTGTCTTAGTTTACATCTTTGTTCTTCTTTCTAGCAGATTTATTTTATTCTCTTTCCTTTCAATTGATTTTTATTTTTTTTTATTTTTTTTTTAAAATTTTTATTTATTTATGATAGTCACAGAGAGAGAGAGGCAGAGACACAGGCAGAGGGAGAAGCAGGCTCCATACACCGGGGGCCCGACGTGGGATTCGATCCCGGGTCTCCAGGATCACGCCCTGGGCCAAAGGCAGGCGCCAAACCTCTGCGCCACCCAGGGATCCCCTCAATTGATTTTTAAATCTTGGTCATCATATTTTCATTTTTCTAGAGAATTTACTTTGCTCTCTGTCAACGTCTCCTAAAAATGTTTATAAAAGGTATAAATATCCTCAAAGTTGTTTTTCAGCCCTCTGCATTATCTTCAGAGCTCTTTTTGTCTTGAGCTTTGTCTGTCATGTTGAAAATTGTCATTAGCTTTCTGTTAATATTTAAAGAAGACCCAAAAATTCGTCTGGCTATTCGTCTGGCTAAGTCACTGATGGCAGACTAGAGGATCTTACAGGAGAATAATGACAAAAGGATTCTCTAATGCAGAGTTTTTTCCTGCCAGGTTTCCCAGAGAAGAGTCTTAGAGTATCATGCCTGAGGATATGTCTGGTGTCTTTAAGTCCAGAGCCTGCCTAGTTAATCTCTCTAGACCAGTTTTCCCCAGTCTTTTTGCTCTGGAGGTAATTTCTGTTTCTCAAGGAACCCCTGCTTTCAAGATCAATAAGATATGATGGTATGGTGGTAATTAATGTTCTTTTGAGTACAGACTGGTTTCTCTGTGGATCTATTTGACCAGTGTGTTACAAGCTTATTTATTTTGTATAATTTTCCCCTCTGCCTCTTGGGGGGAAAACATGGTTTAGCTTACCTTTCTTGAAATCAACCTTCCTTCCTTCCTCTTTCTCTCCTGCTTTCTTTCTTTTTCCTCCCTATTTCTTCCTTTTTTTCTCTCCCTGTTTCTTCATTCCTTTCTTTCCATTCTTTCCTCCATTCTCCCCTCCTTTCTTTTCTCCCCTCTTCCCTGTCCCCCCTCTCTTCCTTTCAAGCTCCATGCCCCATGTGGGGCTCGAACTCATGACCTGGAAATCAAGAGTTACATGCTCTACTGACAGCCTGCCAGGCGCCCCAGTCTCTTTTCTTTTCATATATATTTTTAAAATTTCTAAGCCAATCTCAGTACATTTTGCTTAAATAATTGGTTTAAACCAAATGAGATTTATTTTTTCTAAAGGTAGACTCAATAAATTTATTTTTATTTCTTTTTAAAGATTTTATTTATTTATTCATGAGAGACACACAGAGAGAGAGAGAGAGAGAGAAAGGCAGAGACACAGGCAGAGGGAGAAGCAGGCTCCCGGCAAGGAGCCCCATATGGGATTCGATCACGGATCCTGGGATCACACCCTGAGCTGCAGGCAGACACCCGACTGCTGAGCCACCCAGGTGTCCCTCAAAAGATTTAATTTAAATAAAATTAGTGAAGTTAGTTTTTTACAATATGAAAATTTATTGACAAAGTTGTATAATAAAGCTACAGAAACCATAAACCAAGATAATCTGAAAAAAAATTTAGCCTGAGACACAGTTTGTGTAATAGTTAGAAAAAATTCTTTCTGTAACATGATCTGTCTCAGATGTAAGTCATGCAAAATTGTACACTTCTGTTGGTTTCATGATCTCTTTTATAGACTTATACCTAAAAAGTGATTGTTTCAAAATTTTAAAAATTATCTCTTTAAGGCAATACATGTACTTGAGTGTTTTTATTTTATTTGAATAATTCTGGGTTGGACTTGAAATGAACACACCCACATTTGAAATGAAACAAAACATTTCTTTCCTTGCTCTATGCTTGTTAAACAAGAAAAAGTTTGTTTATTCATATAAGAAGTTGAAAATGCAGCAAATTATTCATTGCTTTCCTGTGAATGGCAAGACACTTTCTTTGCACAGAAATCTAGAACTTCTGTTGGGCAGTTCACGAAATCTTGGATTGAGTTTACAATCAGACTGCAACTAATTTATCACTTAATATATTTGCTCTGAAAACTTGGCTGAAACATCTTTTATGTGGTTGTCGTTTTTCCTGTATGTTGTCCTTGTGGGTTATACATTCCTATTCCTTCAGTCTTCTTAGAAATATAACAGCCTTTCTATCAAAGGCTTGCGTACAGTGGAGGTGAAATTACCTTTAGTGTATTCCAAAAAAAAGACATGGATTTTTTTAGTTGACCATTCTTTGTAAACTAGTATAAAATTCTTTAGGAAGTAAACTTAAATATTTTGTTTGGCGTTCTTGCTCTTAGAGAGCTGATTTTGTAGTTGTATGTTATAGTCTACCTACCAGCAAGTATTCCATCCCCTCCTGCAGATAATATATACACATGATAAAAAAGGTTATAAATGGTAAAAGAAAATAGTAAGAGGTCTTCTCTATAGTTGTCTTTAAGTTCATTATTCTCAGAGAAATTCAGTTAGCTGTTTTTCTTATATTATTCCAGATTTATTCAATGCATGTACAAATATGTATATATGTGACTAAACTTATAGGTTTATTTACTACACATATTTCATCAGGCTTTTTAAAAAATATTTAGATCATTTCCAATTTTTTGCTGTTCTTACTATATTGCTGTTCATATACTATGTTGAATATTCTTGTTTATACTTTGTGTACTTATGAATATCTGTAGGGTGAATTCTTAGAAATGAAATTTCTAAAAAAAAATGAAATTTCTTGTTCAGAGATACGCATTTTTCTATTGTCAAATGTATTTCAGGGTTTTATATTAGTTCATACTTGACTTCCAGGAGCCTATGTTCTTTTCCCCCATTTTGCTTTGGATTATTATTTTTCTTATTCCATTTTATCTCTACTATTAGTTGTATCTCGTTTTACTACGTTGTAAGTGGTTACACTCAAGCAGTGCTGTCCAAAAGAACTTCCTGCAGTGATGGCTATGTTCTGTATCTATGTTGTCTAATATTTCATGTTAGAATCTTCTATTAATATACTTCCATTTCCTGCCTCCCATCCTTTGTGCTCTCATTGTCAAATATTTTGCTTCTCTGTTGTAAATCCTATAATACATTGTTGCTATTTTTACTTTAGATGATTATCTTTTATAAGCAATTAAAAATAAAAAATCTTTTATATTTACTCCTTTTTACTGTCTTCAGCACTTCTAAATTGTGTGAAGTAGAGTGGTTGTAGTGTGAATGAAAAAAGGGCTTATTTGAGAAGCAAGTAATTGATGGGACTTGTTAACTGATTGCATTTGAGGGATGAGGGAAATGAGAGCATAATGATGGCTGAGATTTTTAACCTATTTGGGTTATTAAGTTAATGTTAATGGCAACTGGTTTCTTAAGTGCTACTTTATTCTGTATGCATACAGGATAGACCACAACTTTTGGAGTAGGGTGCACTAATATTTTTAATAATAACAGACTTTTTGGAAGATAAAGAATATTTTTTTTCTTACGCATGCCCTTCTAATTTACCATTCTTAAAAATCGTTATTTTTACTTGGTGTTATACTGGGATTTACTGAACTCTAGTAGTTTCTGGTAAACACCATTTCACATTAGTTATGTTTTCTCTTTGTGCATGTACTGATATTTCTAAAGATAAGGATAAATGATGTCTGTTTATATTATTTTAGAACTTGAGCTCACTCTGTGCAGAGCAGCTTAAAAGGTATTAAGAAGACATCCCTGGCCTTAATGGATTTTAGAATTAGAGAAGCAACATAGAATTTTATAATATTCACGATTTAATAGTAAAACAAGGAAACATATAACATTACTAAGAAGAGTAGTATTTAATGGCAAAAGCCTGATAATGGCTATATGGGACTCTATTGTGAGTCACTCTTTATGTACAAGGATTGCCAGGTGATTTGTAGGTAGACCATCTTCTCCAGAAAGCAGTTGCCATTCATGGTATGCCTAAGAATTCTTGTAATGTCTTCTTCTGGAAATTGATATAGTGTCATAGGAATGCACCTGATCTACTTCAAAAATGTTACGTTTTTTTTGTATAGGAAAGGCATAGGACCACAACTTTGGACAGTCTCCCTACCAATTTTTTTTAATACCGTGTGGCCCACTCGATGCTTCTGGTTATAATTAATTTGTTCCTTTCTCCCTTTAGTTGGGGGAATTGGGTTAGGTAGAACTTGCAAGATTTAAATGACATCCAGTAAAAATTTTCTTCAAATGAATGAATGAAAAAAAAATGAATGAATGGTTGGATTCTTGTCTTTGAAAAAATATTGTGAAGACCCACACCCCATCCTCTATTTGTCTTCTATTTTTCCCTGTTTGTTTGGAAGCCTTGGGTAGCATTGGGTTTTGCCTAGTTTGAGTACTATTTTTTTGTCTTATAAATGAATTTTTTGGATGAAGATTATACTGCTAGCTCACTACTAAGTATAGTATCTTTGAAAATCCTTGGAGTCCTCCTATTGGAAATTCCTTTAATACTCTAAAGTTGCATATTTCTAGTAACAGTTGATTAGATTATTCTGGTCCATCTACACATTCTTGACTGATACTTTTCAAATGAATAGCTTTTTTTCTAAGGATTTTATTTGTTTGTTAGAGAAAGAGGGCGAGCATGCATCAGCAGGCGGAACAACAGAGGGAGAGGGAGAAGCAGGCTTTCTGCTGAGTAGGACCCTGGGATCATGACTTGTGCCATAGGTAGATGCTTACCTGACTCAGCCACCCTGGTGCCCCCCCCCAATAGTATACTTTTAATTTTTTAATTGCTAACTGTGTTTAAAGCTTAGTTGGAGATTATGGAACAGTTTCCCTCTTTGTAAAGCTTTTTAAAATGTCGTGTTAAAAAAATAATAAAAATAAATAAAAAAATAAAAATGTCATGTTAAGCTCGGCCCTGGGCCGAAGGCAGGCGCTAAACCACTGAGCCACCCAGGGATCCCCTGCTGTGTGAATTATTTTTTAAATTTTTTTAAAAAATTTATTTATGATAGTCACAGAGAAAGAGAGAGAGGCAGAGACATAGGCAGAGGGAGAAGCAGGCTCCATGCCCTGGGAGCCCGACGTGGGATTCGATCCCGGGTCTCCAGGATCACGCCCTGGGCCAAAGGCAGGCGCCAAACCGCTGCGCCACCCAGGGATCCCTGCTGTGTGAATTTTGATAAATAACACAGTTGTATAACCACAACTATGATCAACATATAGAATATTTCTGTTACCCATAAATGTTTCTCACACTGTTTAAGCATTCTCCTCCTTTTACCTCTGGGCCATAGCAACCACTGATTTGTTTTTGGTTGCTGTAGTGTTATTCTTTCAGAACACCATATAAATGAGTTACACTGTACTTTGTCTCTTGAGTCCAGTTTCATTTACTTAGCATAATGCAATTGAGATTCATTAATGTTATTGCATATATCAGTAGTTCATTCCTTTTTATAGCTGAGTAGTATTCCATTATACCCCAGTTTGTTTATTCATTTACCAGTTGAAGGATACTTGGGGATTTTCATTCCTGATATTGGGAATTTGTGCCTTCTCCCTCTTTTTTTTTTTTTTTTTTTTGATAGTCAGCCTTAGGTTTATCATTTTTGTAGATCTTGTCAAAGAACCGTTTTTGGTTTCATTTACAATGTTATTTTTCTGTTTCATTGATTTTTGCTCCTGTCTTTATTATTTTCTTTGTTTTACTTACTTTGGGTTTAGTTTGCTCTTTTTCTAGTTGCTTCTCTGATGGAAGCTTAAATTATTTGAGACCTTCTTTTCTATTAGAAGCATTTAATGCACATTTTTCTCTGAGCAGTTGTTTAGCTGCATCCCGTAAAATTTGATTTTTTAAAAATTTTAGTTTTTATTTTTATGCTTTGTGAAATAGTACTGTGTAGAAAGCATCTTCCAACTAACATCTTTCATGAAGAAAGAAGTACTTTCAAATCCTTGTGTGGAGGGGTCCCTGGCTGGCGCAGCGGTTTGGCGCCTGCCTTTGGCCCAGGGCGCGATCCTGGAGACCTGGGATCGAATCCCACGTCGGGCTCCCGGTGCATGGAGCCTGCTTCTCCCTCCGCCTGTGTCTCTGCCTCTCTCTCTGTGTGACTATCATAAAAAAAAAAAAAAAAAAAATCCTTGTGTGGAAATATAAGGAAATTGCCATATTCTTAATTCTGTGAACCAACACTATGTAGAAAGTGTCTTTTTAAATTTTTTCTTTTTTTGGGGATTCCTGGGTGGCGCAGTGGTTTGGCGCCTGCCTTTGGCCCAGGGCGCGATCCTGGAGACCTGGGATCGAATCCCACGTCGGGCTCCCGGTGCATGGAGCCTGCTTCTCCCTCCGCCTGTGTCTCTGCCTCTCTCTCTCTGTGTGACTATCATAAAAAAAAAAAAAAAAAAAAAAAATCCTTGTGTGGAAATATAAGGAAATTGCCATATTCTTAATTCTGTGAACCAACACTATGTAGAAAGTGTCTTTTTAAATTTTTTCTTTTTTTGGGGATTCCTGGGTGGCGCAGTGGTTTGGTGCCTGCCTTTGGCCCAGGGCGCGATCCTGGAGACCTGGGATCGAGTCCCACATTGGGCTCCCGGTGCATGGAGCCTGCTTCTCCCTCTGCCTGTGTCTCTGCCTCTCTCTCTCTCTCTCTCTCTGTGACTATCATAAATAAATAAGTTAAAAAAAATAAAAAATAAATAAATTTTTTCTTTTTTTATTTAAATTTTAGTTAACACACAGTGAAAGTTTAATATTATATATTTAATATATATATTTCAGTTCAAAATATTTTCTACTTTCCCTGAAACTTTTTTGGCTCATGAGATATAGTTTGTTTGGGAATATTCTAGATAACTTTCTTTTATTGATTTTTAGTTTCTTTGTCAGAGAACATGTTTCTTATATATAATTTCATTTTTTCTAAATATATTAAGGTTTGTTTTATGCCCCTGCATATGATCTGCCTTGAAAAATGTTTCATCTGCCTTGACAAATGTGCCCATATGTATTCTTCTTCTTAGCTGTTGTTGGGAGTGGAATGTTCTATAAATTTAAATTAGGTAAAATAGATTGATAGTAGTTTTCAGCTCTTCTATATTCTTGCAGATTTCCTGTCTACTTGTTTTATCAATTACTGAGAGAGAAGTTGAATTCTTCAAATACAATAGTAGATTTTTCTTCCATTTTTGTTTGCTTTGGCTTCATGTATTTGACACTTTTTTTTAATTTACAGAAATATTTAGCATCATTATGTTTTTTTATATTGACCTTATCATTATGAGTTTTTTTTCCTTATCTCTGGTGATTTTCTTTGTTCTGCGATCTACTTTAATGTTTGTGTATGGTGTACTTTTTCCATCTTTCAATATTATTCTATATTATCCTATATTTCCATGCTATCTGTATTATATATGGTGCGTTTGTCTTATAGAAAGCATATAATTGGGTCTTGTTTTTTTAAATAGACTTTATGCCCATTGAGGGACTTGAACTCATGACCCTGAGATCACGGGGGGGGGTCCCCAGGATCTGGTTATTTTAATTTAGTCTGATGATATCTGTTTTTTAATGTGTTTCGATCATTTACATTTAGTGCAATTATTATGTTTGGCTGTTTTATTATTTGCTCTCTGTTTTCCCTTCTGTTTTTTTGTGTCACCTTCTCCTCTTACCTATCTTCCTTTGGATTACTTGACTATTGTTTAGTAATCCATTTTAAGTTATATATTGGCTTTTTGGCTATTGGTTTGTATAAATTTTTTTGTTGTTGGTAGCTGAGGGGATTACAATATAGATAACTTTTTATATACTTGAAGTAAAAGGCAGAGATTCTTTAATCAGCTGTGTCTCTTTAGACTCTTCTTTTATGTTATAGTCATGTCATATATATTACATCTTCATGCATCAAAAGCCCTATGCAGATCATGTATATAATCTTATGTATGTATCTGCACAATATACTCTTATAAAATTTTACATGATTGTTTCAGAAGAAAATAAAGGTTCTAATTGATTAAAATTAGATATAGTCAAAAGCAGATTGGGTCTTTATTATAAGCTCTGTATTAAAAGCAATTGAAATGGGAGAAAATTATTTTAGGAAAATAAATATGAAGATTGGAAAAATAATTTATGTTCTTTAGGAAAATAAATATGAAGATTGGAAAAATAATAAAAAATTAATAAAAAACTAAGTGAACTGACTCAGAGTTTGTATTGGAAAATACCTTATTTGTAAAAAATTATTGTTACATTTTTTTAATTGTATATACATTTATTTATTCATGATAGAGAGAGAGAGAGAGGGGCAGAGACACAGGCAGAGGGAGAAGCAGGCTCCATGCCGGGAGCCCAACACGGGACTCGATCCTGGGACTCCAGGATTGCGTCCTGGGCCAAAGGCAGGCACTAAACTGCTGAGCCACCCAGGGATCCCCTGTATATACATTTATATTCTGAAAAGTATCAGGCATTTTTACCTGCTAGCTGGGTCTCCACTGATGGGAAGGGGGAATGCAATATAGATAACTTTCACGTTCTACTTAAAACAGTTCTATTTTTTTTGAAGACTTTATTTATTTATTCATATTCATGTGTGCATAGAGAGAGAGAGGGAGGCAGAGACACAGGCAGAGGGAGAAACAGGCACCATGCAGAGAGCCTGGCATGGGACTTGATACAGGGTCTCCAGGATCACGCCCTGGGCTGCAGGCGGCACTAAACTGCGCCACCGGGGCTGCCCAAAACAGTTCTATTTTTTAAATACTTTGAAGTAGAATGTTTCATTTCTGTAGTAAAAGGTCTAATAAAAAAGTTGCCTGGGTGGCTCAGTTAAGCAGCCAACTCTTGCTTTCTGCTCTGGTCATGATCTCAGGGTCATAAGATCGAGCCCTGCATGGGGCTCTATGCTGGATGTGGAACCCGCTTAAGATTCTCTCTTCCTCTCTCCCCAACCCCCAAGCATAAAAGTGCTTTCTTTTAAAGAAAACAAAAGAAAACAAAACAAAACAAAAAAACCCATCTGTATTATGGCAGTGATTTACAATGGAATTGAATGTTTAAGAAAAAAAAAAGATTAAAAATAAGGCAATAATGTTAATTCCACATGCTCTGGGTCTCTATTTGGACTGTTCTGGTAAAGTTTTCTCTTTGAGCTGGCTTAGAGAAAGTTTCTTCTGTGTATGTGTTCTCTATTTTTGTAGAGTGATGTTCTGTTCTTGAATTCTCTGAAAAAGTAATTTACATCTAGAGGAACAGCTTTATCATGGTGCCCTTGGGTGGTACTTCTTGTATTATGTTTTAGACCAGTCTCAAGATGAACCTTAGCCATTGAGCCCCTCTATGACATTTAGGGATCTAAGTAAAAGTAAATAAATAATGGATTATCTAGTTGAAGAGGTATGCTGGCTGTTTATTTCTGTAGGTTTCCATCTTTCGGATACTGGTGGATGAGGATATGATGTAGTGAAATCACATTTGGCATGACTGAACCACAGAGAAGGTGATGCAATGAGGATGAGGAATAATACAGAGGATAGTGGATGAGTTAGAAGTAAAATCACAATCAGATCAGCATATATATTACTAGTCAAAATAACTAGGTTCTAAAGATTTTATTGAGAAGCACCTGTCACATCAATGGGCAGAACTGTACATGCATGAAGTTAGTTTATCTAGAGTATCTAAACATTTAGGAAGTACAATTTTTAAAATATTTTGTTTTATATTTTTAAAGAGAGATTAGTAATAATCCTCATCCGACATAAGGATCTGTTTATTAAAAAGAGGCATTGGGGATCTCTGGGTGACTCAGCGGTTTAGCCGCTGCTTTCAGCCCAGGGCGTGATCCTGGAGTCCCGGGAACGAGTCCTTCATCAGGCTCCCTGCATGGAGGCTGCTTCTCCCTCAGCCTGTGTCTCTGCCTCTCTCTCTCTCTCTCTCTCTCTCTCTCTCTCTCTCTCTGTCTCTCATGAATAAATAAATAAAATCTTAAAAAAAAAAAGAGACGTTATTTAGAGTGTAATACAAAACTTTGGATTTGGGATGCAGTTTTCTTTATTTTCTGTATAAGCAAAGAAAGAAGAAAAGAAGTATGTTTGAATTCATACCTCTTGCATTAGATGCATGCCTCCAAATTAGGCTGTATTTAGTCCCATTTCATAAATGAGCATTCTTGAGCCCGGAGAGTTAAGTCATGTAGTATTTCAGAGAGTCACTAAATGTGGGATTTCAACTCCTATTTCATTTCAAGATCATTTTTCCCCCCGAAGATTTTATTTATCTATTTCAGAGAGAGGGACCAAGAGAAGGCAAGCACAAGCGGGGGACAGGGAGAGGGGAGAGGGAGAGGGAGAAGCAGGGCTCTATCCCAGGAACCTGGGTTCATGACCTGAGCTGAAGGCAAATACTTAACTGAGCCACCCAGGCATCTCAAGGCCTGTGTTTTAAAATCTTGTCACAATTATTATGTAATATAATTTAGTTGACATTGACTAATTATTACAAATAGACACTATACTAGGGTGGATGTTTCAAAAGAACATAAAAATAAGGCATAATATATATGAGAAGTTCTCCATTCTTCTAGTTGGAGGAGTCTCTAGTAGTGAGTTCCTCTAAGATTGTCTGGCATGAGTAATCTTAGGGGAAACATAGAGAGTAAATACACCAATAGTGGATAGAATGGTTAGAGTGATCTGGAAAAATTGGTTGAACAAGTTGGAAAACAGGGCATTTCAAGTAGAAGTATTTTTCAGTGTTTTAAAATCACAACCAATATTTTGTAAACACAGAACTATAATGTTAGAAATCTTAAAACAGACATGATTTCAAAAATAAAGCAGTGGTGATTCAAGGAGAAAACATTGTCATTGATAAAGAAAAGTATGTCTTTTTAAATAATTATGATGTATCAGTGTGTTTACTTGCCAACAGGTTTGTCGTCCCACATAGTATGGAAATCAGTGAGATTTTTTACTTATGGAAATCTTTGCTTTTATTGCCAGAAGTGCAAGAAAAAGTACCAGCTTTGCAAAATAAATAATAAAGACAGAATAAAGTTTGCTTATTTTGGAAAGTAGGGGGAGGGGAGATGAACCAGAAGATATTTTCTGCCGAAATTATTCAGGTTGATTTTTTTGAAAGTTAATCTGTTAACTGAATCAAGCTTAAATTATAAAAACTATTCTTGGAGGTATTTTGGCCAAGAGGGAACAAAACTAAGAGAAATGTTCCTCACATTGTTTTAGATGGAATTTTCAGGCATGTCATTGTAAAAGTATTTCCTTAAATCATCCTTTAGAAAAAGTGGTAGATGACTTGCTTTTTTTCCTTTGGAATCCTTATTTTTCAGTGTTTTATGAGGTCAAAGATGAAGAAATGTTAAAAAGCACCAATTTGCTTTATCCATCTTTTTGGATTTTTCCTTTGTTTGAGGTATATTTTTCTAGACTTTTGGTTGCCAATAAGAACCCAACTTCTACTAAGTAGAATGGCAATAGAATTAATGAAATTCTGAATAACCAAGAACCTGCATAGATCTGTCCACAAGGATGAAATGTTTTCAGGATACTTTGTCATAATCTTTCATCTGTGTCTGTTAGCATCATTCTGTTCTACTGTCTCAAATTAACAAGTATTTATTGAGTTTCTGCTATGTGCTAGACAAAATTTTAGTTGCTGGAGAAACAATTGAAATAAATGAAATAAGACAGAGTAAGTCTGTGTCCTCAAGTTCATATTTTCTAGTGTAGTAACTTTCTCTCCGTAGCTAGGAACAAGGCCGCAGACCATTCCAGACTCATGTTTTCATCTGCAAGACCCATGAGACAGGGGGGCTTCTTCTCCACCAATTCTAGGTAAAAAAATTCCAAGGGACTGTGTTAGGTTTTTTTTTTTTTTTAAAGAGAATTTTTTTTAAGCTTTTATTTATTTATGATAGTCACACAGATAGAGACAGAGACATAGGCAGAGGGAGAAGCAGGCTCCATGCACCGGGAGCCCGACGTGGGATTCGATCCTGGGTCTCCAGGATCGTGCCCTGGGCCAAAGGCAGGCGCTAAACCGCTGCACCACCCAGGATCCCTGTGTTAGGTTTTGTGCTCACTCCAGCACCAGTTACTGCACCCAAAAGGAGAGGTACTATTGTTAACCAAGTCTGGGTCTTTTATACATGCTATTCAAGACCAGAGTCTGTTGCCAAAAGAAAGAAAAGGGTGGGGAGAGAGTATATACTAGACAGGCGAAGATGTTAGCTCTTCCTTGATGTTTGCATTTTGAAGTTTGAGTCCTTATATTCAGTGTTTCAAATAAACTTACCAACACTTTACTAGCTTTGAAAGCTTGAAAGTGTTGGTTTTTCTCCTCGTTTCTTTTTTTTTTTTCTCCTCGTTTCTAAATCAAGGGTAATTGTGATCTTCAATTTGATGTCCAGAGAGACAAGTAATTTAATGATTCAGTGTATTCCCACGTTATTTGCCATACTGACAAAAAGGTAGTTGTATAAAGATGTAGTTTTATTTATTTATTTATTTATTTATTTATTTATTTATTTATTTATTTATTTATTTATTTAAGATGTAGTTTTAGAAGTTAATGTTCCATGGTACTCTAGTTTAAGTTCTCCAGAAGGTGATCCTGAAATAAGGAAGGACTTGTTTGATTGAGGAAGTAGGGAAGACACAGGGGGACAAAAGCCAATAAGAATGCACTGAAAAGTAGTATACTATAGTGTGGAACTGGAGCTCACTTGATGAGCACCTCTGATAGATTATGTAGAAATACCTCATTGAAGGAGAAAGCTAGGATATTTATCCACCACTTCTTATTCCTTAGAGGTTGAGAGTTTGAAGGATGTTGACTCCCAGGCACTTTCTGCTTGCCCTCCTGCCAAGTTGAGTTTGCTCCGTCAGTTAGAGAATGCTCCCAGGCAGAGAGGTACAGAAGCTTGAGAAACTGGAAAACTGTCCATAGAAACTGTAGGTGCTCTCCTTTGTGACTGTGAATGAATTTGGGTAGGGCATTGATAGATTCAGGTATAATTTCTGAAAGATACTGTATATCCTCAAAGTAGGTAAATTTGTCCTTTGAGTTTTCACCAATATTCCCATGTATTGCTAGAACAACATAAATACCTACACTAACCAATGTTCCTCCCACCTCAGTTTCTCTTATACTATGTTATGGTAGTTAACACTGTCTGCTAAAACATAGACTAGAAATTTCAGTAACTTAACACAGCAGAGTCCTCTCAGGCTTTTGTATGTTGAGTGGCTCTCTCACATAGCTGCCCTCCAACCAATGACTCAGAGACCCGAGCTGAAACTTCACGAGTCCTTTCTGTGCACCACATAGACAGGGGAAAACTTAGAGATGGTACACTTATTCTTACATCAGCTTTGGTCATGTCACTTTATTCATAGCACATGGCAAAAACCAGTCATGTGGCTCCAGCCTAACTGGATGGGAGGCATTAACTGTCCCTGACCTATTTGACAATGAAGAATTGTCACTCAGCTGTCAGGAAAACAACCAGTAGAGGAGAGCATGTTGACTATGAGGCCTCAACTCAGGATACATTTTTGTGTTTCTTTTAGATGACTTCAACATTAAATCCATTTTTTTTTTTAAGATTTGAGAGAGCATATGTGAGAGAGCATGTGTGTGTGGGTGTGTGTTGATGTAAAAGAGAGAGAGAGGCAGAGGGAGAAAGAGAAGCAGGCTCCCCACTGAGTAGGGAGTCTGATGCAGGACTCTATCCCAGGACCCTGGGATCATGACCTGAGCCAAAGACAGATGCTTAACCAGCTGAGCCAGTGCTCAGTGCACACAGGTGCACTAAATCTTATTTTTATAGGAAACATGTGCTCTTCAAAATAGAAAATATTTATAATTACATTAAGAAAGTATAAACCGTTGGGGCACCTGGGTGGTTGAGTTGGTTCAGCACTGATTCTTGATCTCAGCTCAGGTCTTGATCTCCAAATTGTGAGTTCAAGCCCCACTTTGGGCTCCATGCTGGATATAGAGCCTACTTAAAAAAAAGTAAGAAAAAAAATGTAAGTATAAACTGTCCAGATTTTAGTAGGATTTTGGTTTCTGTAGGAGACTATAGTTATGAAAATAATAGGTATTTATTTTATATTCAGAATAAAATTATAATATTAAGTGTGCATTACTACCCTAGAATTTCTTTTCTTCCCCCCCCACCCCCTAAAATTTCTGATATCCCTTAGGTCAATCAACTTTCAAATAGGGAGACTATAAAGAAAGTTCAGGGACATTATGCCAGATATAAGGCTTACCAGGAGTGGGTAAACCTTTTATGGAAAGGGCCAGACAGTAATATTTTAAACTTGTATGCCATATAGTTTCTGCCACAAAAATCATCTCTGACATTGTAGCAAGAAAGCAGCCATAGGTGACATGTAAATAAATAAGTATGGCTATCTTCTAACAAAATTTTATTTATGGACACTGATATTTGAATTTCATATAATTTTCACATGTCATATTTGAATTTCATATAATTTTCACATGTCACAGAATACTCTTGGTATTTTTTCCAACCTTCTAGAAATGTAAATACCCATTCTTAGGTACGTGGCCTATGGTCATAGTTGGCTAACCCCTGCTGTATTCTATAACTGACAAAGGAGACATGAAATCCGTTCGTTCAAGGATCTTATAGGCTAGTGTGAGAGACAAACAGTTGAGTTCAGTAGACTGTGTCGCAGGTGCTAAAGTGTATACTCAGTGCTTCTACAAACACAGAAGAAAGTTGGGGAACGTTTCTTGGATATGGTACTTGAACTGGGTCTTAAAAGGGTGGGATTTGGGGATCCCTGGGTGGCGCAGCGGTTTGGCGCCTGCCTTTGGCCCAGGGCGCGATCCTGGAGACCCGGGATCGAATCCCATGTCGGGCCCGGTGCATGGAGCCTGCTTCTCCCTCTGCCTGTGTCTCTGCCTCTCTCTCTCTCTCTGTGACTATCATAAATAAAATTAAAAAAAAATTAAAAAAAAAGGGTGGGATTTCATTAGGATAATAAGTTAGCCATACTCTATCTCTGTGGCCTTACCATACTGACTATATTTTGATTTCTTGAGCAAAAATACTCTTTTCTGCCTCATATCCCTTGCACATTCTTTCCTTTTAGCTTGAAGAACTTTTCCTCCTTAGCTAACTCATGCTAATTCTTCAGGTCTGAGCTTGATGACACTTCTATTCCATAAGCTTTCAGAACAATCTGTTCTTCTTCCTTCTTAAGTCTCATTAGGTTCCTGATTACTTGTGTAGAACCTGCCTGTCCCAACAGACTGTAAATGAATATAGTGCCTGGCATGTGTTGGTTTCAAATATTTTTAATTTTTTAAAGATTTTATTTGTTTGTTTGTTTATTTATTTGAAAGAGTGAGTGGGAGAGAGCATGAGCGAGGTCATGGGGTAAGGGGCAGAGGGAGAAGCAGGCTTGCCATTGAGGAGGGAGTTGACATAGGGCTCCATCCCAGATCATGGGATCATTACCTGAACCAAAGGCAGCACTTAAAACCAACTGAGCCACCCAGGCGCCCCCAAATATTTTTAATTTTTTAAAATAATAATACATGATTAAAAGAAGCTCATGCTTCATGGAAGGATTTTAAAATGGAAAATAGATATTCTTCTCCATGGCTTCTTATTAACAGTTTTTTTATTTTCTTGAAGAATTTTTATATATTGATATACTCCTACACATATAACTATTTGTATACATATATATTAACTTTTGACAAATTTTGTAGAATGGTATCATACTGTATACAAAGTTACACATTTTTATTGTTAAAGTTGGAATGTTTTTTTATACATAGAACTACTTCTCTTTTGGAAGGATTATATGATTTTTAACTTTTTTTTTTGAGGTATAACTAACTTATATAGCGTAGACCTCACTCGTTTTATTGAAATCGTATTTCATATGTAGATGTACCATGATTTAATAAGTTTTATTGAATAAACTAGGAGATCGCAAGAGACATATATAAATATTTGAAATTATTTTCTTATGAAATATGTATGATTTACCAGAGATGATTCTAAATGCTGCACATAGATATTTTTTTAAGCAATCTTCACAACAAATCTTAAAAGGAGTATCTTAATTATCCCCATTTTATAGATGGGGAAACAAAGTACAGAGATTTAAGTAACCTGCAGAATTATACATCTGGTAAATGATAGGTCAAGGTTTTTTTTTTTAATATTTTATTTATTTATTCATGAGAGAGAGGTGAAGATACAGGCAGAGGGAGAAGCAGGCTCCATGCAGGGAGCCCGACGTGGGACTCGATCCCAGGTCTCCAGGATCACACCCCGGGCTGAAGGCAGTGTTAAACCACCAAGCCGCTTGGGCTGCCCCAGGTCAAGGTTTTTAATTCAAACTTTGGACAGAGCCTCTGTTTTAAACACTGTATTCTATTGACTCTTTCTAGGAGCAGTAGGAAAAATAGGGAATACAGGTTGGGATAGATTTGGAGGAGTGCTTAAATGCCAAACTAAGATTATAGATTTTTTTCAATGTGTATTGTGGAATCATCGAAAACTTTTAAGGGAATTGGTAACATAAATGGTAGCAGAGTGTAGGATGGAGGAAGGGAGAAGCTGTAGGCAGACTAGTTTGGTGGAAGTGTTAAAGCAAGAAGTGACAAAGGCTGAAATTAGGACTGTAGTATTGGGTATGGAAAGGAAAGAACGACTAGAAAGGTATTGTTTGATTGGGAGGGTAGAGGAGAGGAAATGGTTAAGTGATTTGGGGGAGGCCAAGAATACTTGTACCTCAGGGCTTTTCAGCTTGTTCTACAGTAGGATCCCTCCCCTGATGCCCTTGTCTTTTTCCCCTGTCTGTCCTAAAGTCTCTATTCACATATAACCTTACCAGAAAGGCTTTCCTTAACATCTGTATAAAATGGCAACCCCTCCCAGGGGCTCCTGGGTGGCATCTGTTAAGCATCTGATTTGATTCTTGGTTTCATCTCAGATTGTGATCTCAGGGTCCTGATCTCAGGATCATGAGATCCAGCCCCGCATCCAGCTCAGCATAGAGTCTGTTTCAGACTCTCTCCCTTGTTCTCTGCCTCTCCACACTGTGCTCTTTCTCTCTCATAAGTAAATAAATATTAATCTTTTAAATTTATTTTTAGTTTTTTAAAAGATTTTATTATTTATTAGAAAGAGAACATGAGTAGAGACAGAGGGAGAAGGAAAAGCAGACTCCCTGCTGAGCAAGGAGCCTGACGTGGGGCTCAATTCCAGGCCTCTTGAGTTCATTACCTGAGCCGAAAGCAGACCCTTAACCATCTGAGCCACCTAGGTGCCCCATCTATCTGTCTTTTTTAAAAATTGGCAACCCCTTACCTCATGCTCCCTAACTCCTTCACCCCACTTTTTTTTTCTATTGTTACTACCTAACCTATTTGTTGGTTTTATGGTGTACTTTCCCTGTTAGTATATATTTTCCAATAGCAGGGACCTTTCTCTTTTCTTCATTCCTGTATCTATAATAGATACTTAGTAAATGTTTATTGAATGAATTCTGTGGAAGGTAGGCAACATAGGATGAATAGAGAAGGCAGTAGAAATGATAGGTTCAGAATTGCTTGTAATTCATTGCAGATGGATCTGTTTATTTTAGTTTGGGGTGGAGTTTTTTTTGTTTGTTTTCAAGAGAAGTGAAAGACCACAGTGGGAGCCCAGAAAGGAGCTATGACATATTTATGAACTAAAGTAGCATGAATTTTGTTTACAGCTAGCTGGTACTGTATATGCTAGAGGGCTAAGTCCATGTTTCACCACAAAGCATTTCCTCTGTTTGTTTTGGACTTGATTTTAGTGTTAAAAAAGGTTGCAATACTGGCTTTAGAGTGATGAATTAAAGGCCAATTATTCCTTTGTACGGTTTTTAGTTTATTTCTTTCCCCTCATAAGGAACTTTTATTAAGGGATCATGTCTAACCTTTCGCTTCTTATACATGCCTCAGACTGTCCAGTGTGACTTCTGACTGTTGGCTTTATTGAAATGGCTTTTGACTTTTGAAGGGAGTACAGTATGCTCTACATACTAGTGTTTTATGTTTTTTTTTTCTTTTTTAATACTCACAGCAATCCAGAGGCAGGGTCTTTCTCAAACTTCTCTTTCTTTGCAGGTCCCTGGAATATTCTTGTTTCCCAGGGTTCCAGTCAATATTTCCTTCTCTTATGGATCATCAATTGTTTGTGTACCAATAGTTTTTTTACACAAATTATTTTCAAATTTATCCTTCTGGCATGGAACTCCATACATACTCTGTAGCCACACTAATGTGTAAAACATTCTATACCTATATAAAACTTAGTGCATTTCTCAACGAAATATCTTACAGTTGCCCAAGCATGAAACTTTTGGAAGTCATAATCATGCTAGATGCTATTCATTGTGTCTTGGCTTTGTGCATAAGCATTGTCATGTAGCCCTCATAACAACTCTATTTATTTTACAGATGCATTAAGAGAGATTCAGAACAGTTAAGTAACTTAACCAGGTGGCATTATAGCTGATGGAGTTGGATTTGAACAGGGTCTAGATAGTTTCAAATTCCACATTCTTTCCAATCTGCTGCACTTCTGTCTCATTCCCTTCATCATGAACACACTGCACATAGACACTCCTAAGTGGACTCAGAACTATTGATCTCTTGAATTGCTCAGAAATATTTTGTGTCTTGATTCTAGTTGTCTTACTCAACTTGGATTATTGCAATAGCCACTGGATAGATTTTCCTGACTTAGTTTATTCTTCATCTGTACTGCTGCCAAAAAATTTATTCTAAAATGCAAATCTGATTATGTCATTTCCCTTAAGAAATCCGAAATTTGGGGTGCCTGGGTGGCTCAGTCAGTTAAGCTTCAGACTCTAGATTTTGGCTCAGGTCATGATCTCAGGGTTGTGAGCCTGAGCCCTGTATCGGGCTCCACACTGGACATGGAGCCTGTATTAAGATTCCCCCTCCCCCACCCCACCCCATGTGCACTTGCAGGTGTATGCTCTCTCTCTTAAAGAAATCCAAAAATCTTTGACATGCATTCAAGGCCTTCTCTGGTCAATTCGTGGTCATATTTAATCATCCTTTTGTTTCAGCCATTATAAAATACGTGTAACTTCTAGAGCTATATTTCACCATTTCTTTTTCTTTTGGCACATCCATTCCTATTCCCTTACCATCAAAATCCCATTTTTAAGAGTTGGTTCAAGTGCTACCTCCTCTGCTCTTCTAGTCATTTCCTCTTCCCTTGGGTATCTCTCATTTGTGATTACTACTACTTTCATCATACCTCTGAGATGGCTCTCAATGGACCCACTTTCTGGTATTCCCCATGCCCTTGTGTAATACCCTCCCCTTGACTGTGAGCTGGACCTAGTGACTCCATTCTGATGAAAGAATACAGCAAAAATGGGATGCCATTGCTGAGATTAGGTTACTAAAAGATTGTCATTTGCATCTTGCCTTTCCTCACTTATTTGCTCTCTGTGAGTCCTTTCTGTTGAACTTGTTATATTTAAGTAGTCCTAGGGAGAGGCCCAAATGTTAAAGAAATTGAGGGCTCTGGCTGACAAAAGTCAGCAAGGGCTTGAAGTCTGCCATTAGCCCTATGAATGAGCTTGAAAGCAGATCCTTCTCCACTTGAGCCTTGATAACTGCAGTCCCAGCTGACATCTTGATTGCATGCTTGTGACAGACCCAAGTCAGAGACTTTCAGGTAAATCACACCTAGATTTCTGACCCATAGAATCTGTGAGATAATGAATGTTTGATGTGTTAAGCCAAAAGTTTTATAGTAACTTGTTTTGCAGCAATAGTTAATATGGATTTTGGTAACTGCAAAGTGGGGTGTTACCATAACAAATATATATAAACGAGGGAGTGACTTTGGAACCAGGCAGTGAGTGGAGGTTGTAGGAATTTTGTTGATCATGATAGAGAAATTTCTTTGAACAGATATTAAATTTGTGCTTTGAGGAAGCTGCAAGTGAGGGCTCAAAAGGAAATGAGAAATGTATTGTTGAAAACTGAAGGAAGGGTGTTTCTTGTTATACTGAGGCAGAAACTTAGCAACACTCTTGCCTTCAGTAGCATGGAAAAGTAGGAAATGTGCCTAATGAACTGGATGATCTAGCTGTGGAAATTTAGCAAAGTGTTGAAGGATTTCTAACCAATGTGGGGGACAGATTTCTTCTTTCTGCCTCTGATAAAATGTGAGGTGCCCTGTGAATTCTCGTCTTAGCACTGTGGCCATAACCACTCTTCTAGTATTTGTCATACTGTTTATGTACTTAATTATCTGTGTTTCTTAGTAGACTTTGAGTTCTGTGTCAGGCCTTCTAATACAGTAGGTCTTGCTCGGAGTCCAATTTTAAAGAGATTTACACTCATATCTTGGCTCTGCCTCTTACTTTGTAATGGTGACAAGTTTTCTAAACCTCAGTTACCTTATCTGGAGGATGGGATTAATGATGATAAACTCCTAAAGATGATGTCTTTTGACTTTTGTGCACACTGCCATGTCACCAGTACCTAGAAGAGTCTAGTAATAGGTGTTAATAAAGGTTTATTGAATTAATGAATTAAGTAGTCCCTGCCTCAAAGTGTTAAAATGAGAGAATGCATGGAAAGCAATTGCACAATGCTTGATATGTATTAATTGCTAAGTCAGTGTTGTATTTAGATATTTGTTTTCTCATTTTTATTTTCATCTTTTCCCTCATTATTTATATAGTTCTTTATGCATCAAAACCAATCCATGAATAAAACAACTCACTAAGCAGAAAATACATATATGGTTCTGGATAATAGCTCAGGAATAGCTTGAGTTTAAAGTATGATTATTTGGACATAAAGAGACTTCTTCTGGCCATGATGAGAAACTGTCTCTGGAGTTAACCTCCTATGGTAAACAATGAGAAAATTGGACAAAAGATATCAAACAGCTCTTTTTAGATATTGGATAACAAGCAGTGAGGGAATATGATTCCTGAGAAAAAGGGAACAAGTAAGATGAATGCTATAATTGCCCTGGATTTCTGCTAGAAGACACATTTCAAAGCATGCAGGGGGAGTCTTGGTCAGTCTGTGATGTCTGGTTGAATTGATGAGATAGAGATTGTAGTTCAGAGAGGTTGAAGTGGCTGAAAATTGCTAGACAGAACTTCAGAAAAAAGGGAGCCATGTAGAAAAAGTATTAGAGATCTGCATAGGGGTTTCCCTTAGCCTTTATTAAAAGAGTGTATAGAATGTGTGTATGTACAGTAAAATTCCATGAAGCTGAACAAGGATTGGGGAGCTGTAAGTTGAATAATTCCTAAAGCTGAGGAATTGCTTTTTTTTTTTTAAATCACCCGGGATGCTCAGTAAAAATCCCGAGAGGGCCATGCCTTAGTAGTAGGGCTAAACTAGCCAAGAGTAAAATCTTCCCCAATCTGTCCTAAAACTTAAAAACAGACTTCAAAGATCAAGCCAATCTGCAGGCCACTTGATTGACTTTCAGAACAAAGCCTAACAATCTTTAAAGGAGATAACAAATTCCAGACATTTAAAAGTATATCACTGAGTATAGCATCCAATTAAAAATGACTAGAATCAGGGAAACGGAAACCAGGAGAAAACTAAGACTAAGATAACACTGTGAAAACAAGATAACAAAGATGATAGCAGACAAAAACTTTAAAAAGATGGGCATTATAAATGTGCTCAAAGATTTAAAGGAAAACTGTAGTGAGAAGAAAA
Organism: Nyctereutes procyonoides; assembly: GCF_905146905.1. Classification (NCBI taxonomy): domain Eukaryota; kingdom Metazoa; phylum Chordata; class Mammalia; order Carnivora; family Canidae; genus Nyctereutes; species Nyctereutes procyonoides. The sequence goes on from NW_026575132.1 coordinate 11,629,252, forward strand.
AGTAAATTTAAAAAAGAACTGAATGGAATTTGTATAGATGAGAACTACACTAAGTGAAATGAAAAAAAAATCACTGATTAGGATTAATAGCAGTTTTTTATCTAATGAAGGAAAGATCAGTGAACTTGAAGACAGCAGTAGAAACTATCCAAAAATTAAACAGAGAAAAGAAAGACATAAATGAATAAATGAACAAGAGCTTTTGTGACCTGTGGTATAATGTGGGTGTAATTTTACTCCAGAAGTAAGGGGGAGGGGGGAAAATTTAAAGAAGTAGTGACTGAAAATTTCCCAACTTTATAGACATTGTAAGCCTACTGATCCAGAGGGTTCAAAATCCTGAGCAGAATAAACACAAAGAAGACCATACTGAGGTACATCTTAATCAAATGGCTAAAAAAACAGTGATAGAGAAAAAAAATTTTAAGGAGCTAGAGGAAAATGATATTTTATGTACAAAGGGAAAAAAAGGATAGCAATTTTTTTGCTGGAAATAATATATGACAACAGAATGGAATGATACTTCTTTTTTTTTAAACTTGAACTTTAACCTTTATTTATTTTTTTATTTATTTACGATAGTCATACAGAGAGAGAGAGAGAGAGGCAGAGACACAGGCAGAGGGAGAAGCAGGCTCCATGCACCGGGAGCCTGACGTGGGATTCGATCCCGGGTCTCCAGGATCGCGCCCTGGGTCAAAGGCAGGCGCCAAACCGCTGCGCCACCCAGGGATCCCTAACTTGAACTTTAATTGACATACAGAATTATATTAGTTTCAAGTCTGCAACATAGCGATTCAAGAATTCTATACATTACACAGTGCTCACCATAAGTGTATACTTACCATTTGTCACCATATAATGTTATTACAATATTAATGACTGTATTCCCTGTGTTGCACTTTTCATCTCTGTGACTTATTTTATAACTGGAAGTTTATACCTCTTAATCCCATGGAAGACCCTCTTTAGAATGTTGAAAGAAAACTGTAAACCCAGATAGAATTTTTATACCCAGCAAAACTATCCATCAAAGTGAAAGCTATATACTTTTTCATATTTACAAAATCTGATAGAATTCTTTGCTAGCAAGCTTGCACTACAAGAAATATTAAAGGTAGAAAAAAAAGAAAAATGAAACAAAAAATATTAAAATATTAAAGGCAGTTCTTTACGTGGGAGGAAAAGGCTATCAGATAGAAAATTGGATCAAAGGGCGCCTAGGTGGCTCTGTTGGTTAAGTGTCTGCCTTTGGCTCAGATCATGATCTCAGGGCCCTGGAATGGAGCCCTGCATTGGGCTCCCCACTTAGCAGGAAGCCTGCTTCTCCCTCTCCCTGCTGCTCCCCTGCTTGTGCTCGCTTTTGCTCTCTTGTTCTGTCAAATAAATAAATATAATCTTAAAAAAATTGGATCTATTCAAAGGAATAAAGAGCACTGGAAATAGAAAGATAAAAGACTTTTTTTGTCATTTGATTTTTTTTTAGAGAATAATTATTTAAAGCTAAATAGTAATATTGGTATAAATAACATATACATAAAATATATGACAACAGTAGCACAAAGGACAGTAGGCAGCAATGAAAACGTACAGTCCTAAAAGTCTCAGGTTATATACAAAGTGATATAATTTGAAGGTAGAGTGTGTTGAACTACTAAAAATACTCATGCCAAAATTATTTAGGAAAAGAGGGAAAAACAACAGATGAGACAAATAGAAAATAAATTAGGTAACCATATCAATATTAAATGGTCTAAGCATTTATATTAAAACACAGAGATTATCAGACTGAGCTAACAAAGAGCAAGATTCAATTATATGCAACCAAAAGACTTTAAAAAGTGGGAAAAATACACACTGTACAGAATTGAACATAAGGTAGAGTATTGATTACTATTTAAAGTACACAAGAGGGCAGCCCCAGTGGCTCAGCGGTTTAGTGCCTGCCTTCGGCCCAGGACCTGATCCTGGAGTCCCAGGATCAAGTCCCGTGTCAGGCTCTGTGCATGGAGCCTGTTTCTCCCTCTGCCTGTGTCTCTACCTCTCTCTCTCTCTTTCTCTCTGTCTGTCTAATAAATAAGATCTTTTAAATAAATAAATAAATAAATAAATAAATAACAACAGACAAGAATAAGGAGAAAGATATTGCATAATGACAAAGGGATCAATTTATAAGAATTTTTTTTATGATAGGCACAGGAGAGAGAGAGAGAGAGAGAGAGAGAGAGAGAGAGGAGAGGCAGAGACACAGGCAGAGGGAGAAGCAGGCTCCATGCACTGGGAGCCCAATGCGGGACTCGATCCAGGGTCTCCAGGTTCGCGCCCTGGGCCAAAGGCAGGCGCCAAACCGCTGCGCCACCCAGGGATCCCAAGAATGCATTTTTTAAAGTGTGTGTTTCCATTAGTAAAGCTTCAGAATTCCTGAAGCAGTGATCAGCATTCCTTTCCTAGTAATTGATAGTACAAGTAGACAGAAAATCAGAAAGTAGTTAGAAGACAAGTAACATTACGAACAGACATAATCTAATTTGCATTTATGGAGCGCTCAACAGCAGCACAGTACACATTGTTTTCAACTGCACATGGAACATTCAGCAAGATAAACCATATGCTGAACCATGAGATAAGTCTCATTTACTTTAAAAGGAGTGAAATCATATAGAAATGTTTTCTGAGTGCCGCAGAGTTCTTTTTGTTTTTGTTTTTTTTTTTAAAACTTTTTTTTTAATTTTTATTTATTTATGATAGTCAGAGAGAGAGAGGCAGAGACACAGGCAGAGGGAGAAGCAGGCTCCATGCACCGGGAGCCCGATGTGGGATTCGATCCTGGGTCTCCAGGATCGCGCCCTGGGCCAAAGGCAGGCGCCAAACCGCTGTGCCACCCAGGGATCCCTGAGTGCCGCAGAGTTAAATGAGAAATCAGTAACAGAAAACTCTATGGAAAATATTTGGAAATTGAAAAAACATTTCTAAATAATACATGGGTCAAAGAAGAAACCACAAGGGAAGTTAGAAAGTATTTTGAATTGAATGGTAATGAAAGCAACATAAATTATTTGGGATACAGCTAAGACATACCTAGAAGGAAATGTATAGTTTTGAAAGATGCTTATATTAGGAAGAAAAATCCAAAATCAGTAATTTTCTAAGCATCTATCATAAGTTAGCAAAAGAAGAGCAAATTAAAAAGAAAGAAGGAAGGAAATAAAACAGAAATTGGTGACTTAGAATATTGATAAAGTAATAGAGAAAAATTAGTGGAATAAAAAACTGGTTCTTTGAAAGGATAAAGAAAAATGACTAACCTTTAGTTAGATTGATGAAGCGAAAAAAAGATACAAAATTACCAATGCCAGGAATGAAAGAGAGGGTATTATTACAGATCCTGCATAAACTAAAAGTATAATAAAGGACCATTGTGGACTTTATGCCAGTAAATTCAACAATTTAGATGAAGTAGATAAATTCCTTGCAAGAGACAAACTAACAAAGCTGACACAAGAAGAAATAGAAAATCTGAATATCCCTTTATCCCTATGTCAATTAGAGATTGACTTCATAATTAAACCTCATAAAGAAAACTGTCCAGATAAATTCAAACGTGAATTCTATAGAACTTTAAAGAAACAAATAATACCAATTGTCCCTAAGCACTTCCAGAAAATAGAAAATATTTCACTCTCATTTTATGAGATAATGTAACTCCAATATCAAAGCCATACAAAGCTATTTTAAGAAAACTAACATCCTTCATAAATGTAAACACAAGTTCTGGAATTTATGCCAAGTATACAGATTTGGTTTGATTGTAAAAAAAAAAAAGTATACAGTGAATCCTTACTATTCATAGATTCCATATTTGAAAATTTGTTCACTATTTAAAATTATTTGTAACTCCAGAATCAATACTTGTGACATTTGGTACATTCAGTGAAAAATTTGAGTCACCTGATGTATATATTCCTAGCTAAGATTGAACAAAACACTCTGCCTTCTTTCAGTTCTCATATTGTAAACAAGTATTCTTTTCACAGTCTACTTAGTATTACATTTTTCTCATTTTTTGCTTTTTCGTTGATTTTTTCTTTAAAATAGCCTCTAAAAAATAAATAATAAAAAATAAAATAAATAAAATAGCCTCCAAACTAGTGCTGGCATGCTGTCTAGTGTTCCTAAACAAGAATGTCATGTGCTTTATAGAGAAAATATGTGTGCTAGGTAAACTTTGTTTAGGCATGAATAATAGTGATGTTGGCCATGATTTCAATGTTTATGAATCAATCCTATATGTTAAATAAGGTGTCTTTAAACAGAAACACATGAAACAAAGCTGTTTATTAATTGATTGATGAAAATGTTGCGATCAGAAGCTCATAGATCTAACCTTGGATTTCCCCTGAAAACAGTGGTTCAGGGTTCACTATTTTATTTAATTTTTTAAAAAGATTTATTTATTTATTTATTCAGAGAGAGCGAAAGAGAGGCAGAGACACAGGCAGAGAGAGAAGCAGGCTCCATGCAGGGAGCCCGATGTGGGACTCGATCCCGGGTCTCCAGGATCACACCCGGGCTGCAGGCGGCACTAAACCGCTGCGCCACCGGGGCTGCCCAGGGTTCACTATTTTAATGTTCACTAGAGACTCTATAGAACATAAATACTATGAAAAAGGAGAATTGACTGTAATTTGCCGTTATCTGAGAGCAAAGTTGGAAAATCATGATGATTCAGCTTATGCAGAAAATGTATTTAACAAAATTAAACACCCCTTCTTGCTAAAAACTCTTAGGAAACTAGAGCTAGAGGATAACTTTATTAATGAAAGGCTATTATATATATATGTTTGTGTGTGTGTGTAAGCAAGCCTATAGCTAACATCTTTCTTTCCTCATAAGATCAGGAATGAACCAAGGATTTTAGCTTCAGTGACTCCTATTCTGGTCTTAAAATTTATATCAATACGTAAAATTTTATTTTTTACTATTAAAATTAAAAATTATATGAAATTGCAAGAAAATTTATATTGAAATGCAAGTAGACAAACTATTGAAAAATAACTAAAGTTGAAGAACTTATGCTATACTGCATATGGACAGGGGCTATAGATCAATGGAATAGAGTAGAATATCCAGAAATAGCCCACATTTCAGTAAATGTTCCTAAGTTAGTTCAGTGGGGGAAAGTATAGTATTTTCAAAAAATGTGGTCTGAAATAAATGTGTGTGTGTTTGGGGGGGAATAATCCTTGATCTGTTCCTCAGACTATACACAAAAAATATCTAAATGAATCAAAGATAAATGTCAAAGCTAAAATTGAAAAATGTCTAGAAGACAACTTAGGAGCGAATCTTGATCTTAAGGTTGGCAAAGAATTCTTAGGAACTAAACTGTTAGAGTTGATAAATTTATATTATATTGAAATTAAAAATTGCTTCAAAAAACATCATTAAGAAAATGAAAAGACACACCTCAAACTAGGAAAAAATTTCCACCTCCATATATTTGACAAAGGATTTATGTCCAGGATACAAGCATACCTTGGAGACATTGTGGGTTCTGTTGCAGACCACCACCACAAAGTGAATGTTGCAATAAAATGAGTCAGATTGTTTATTTCCCAGTGCATGTTAAAAGTTATGTTTATACTACAGTGTAGCCTATTAATAGCATTATGTCTAAAAAAAATCCCAAGGTATATATCTTAATTGAAAAATACTTCATTGCTAAAATATGCAAAGCATCATCTGAGCTTTCAGCAAGTCATCTTTTGCTGGTGGAGGGTCTTCCTCTGATGTTAATGGCTTCTGACTGATTAGAGTCTTGGTTGCTGAAGTTTGGAGTGGCTATGGAAATTTCTTAAAATTAGACAACAGTGAAGCTTGCCACATTGATTGATTTTTCCCTTCATGAATGATTTCTCTGTAGCATGTGATGCTTTTTGATAGCAGTTTTACCCCAGTAGAATTTTTTTTCCAGAATTCAAGTCAAACACTGCTGCTGTCTTATCAACTAAGTTAATGTAATATTCTAAATCTTTTGTTGTCATTTCAACTGTCTTCATAGCATCTTGACCAGAAGTAGATTTCATTTCAAGAAACTACTTTCTTTGCTCATCTGTAAGAAGCAACTCCTCATCTGTTCAAGTTTTATCATAAAATTGCAGCAAATCAGTCACATCTTCAGATTCGACTTCTAATTGTAGTTTTTCTGTTTCTACCATACCTGCAGTTACTTCCTCCACTAAAGTCTTGAACCTCTCAAAGTCATCCATGAAGGTTGGAATCCATGCATACTCCCCTTCATGTTGATATTTTGACTTCTTCCCATGAATCACGAGTGTTCTTAATGGCATCTAGAATAGTGAATCCTTACCAGAGGTTTTCAATATTACTTTGCCCACATCCATCAGAGGAATCACACAGCAATAGCCTTATGAAATGTATTTCTTAAATAAGACTTGAAAAGTCAGAATGACTCCTTGATTCATTCGCTGTGGAATGGATGTTATGTTAGCATGTGCAAAAATGACATTAATCTTGTATATCTCTTCAGAACACTTAGGTGACCAAGTGCATTGTCAGTGAGCAGTAATATTTGGGAAGGAGTCTTTTTTTTTCTGAGCAGTAGGTTTCAACAGTGGGCTTAAAATATTCAGTAGACCATGTTGTAAACAGATATGCTGTCATCCAGACTCTGTTGTTCCATTTATAGAGCATGGGCAGAATAGATTTAGCATGATTTTTAAGGACCCAGGGATTTTCAGAATGATCAGTGAGTGTTGCCTTCATCTTAGTTACCAGCTACATTAATCCCTAATAAAGAGTCAACATCTCATTTGAATATTTTTTTTAATTAATTAATTTATTTATTTATGATAGTCACAGCGAGAGAGAGAGAGGCAGAGACACAGGCAGAGGGAGAAGCAGGCTCCATGCACCGGGAGCCCGATGTGGGATTCGATCCTGAGTCTCCAGGATCGCGCCCTGGGCCAAAGGCAGGCGCCAAACCGCTGCGCCACCCAGGGATCCCTCATTTGAATATTTGAAGCCAGGCATTAACCCCTCTCTAACCAAGTCCTACATGGCATCTTTTTTCCTATATAAGACTGTTTCATCTATGTTGAAAATCTGTTTGGTATTATCTTAGATCTTCTGGATAGCTTGGTACAGCTTCTACATCAGTACTTGCTGCTTCGTCTTGTACTTATGTTATAGAGATGGCTTTTTTCTTTTTTTTCCCCCTAAACATTTTTTTTTTTTAAGTACGTTCCATGCTCAACATGGGGCTTGAACTCACAATCCTGAGATGAAGAGTTACTGACTGAGCCAGCCCCAAGGTGGTTTTTTTTTCTTAAACCTCATGCACCAACCTCTGCTAATTTCCAACTTTTCTTCTGCAGCTTCTTCACCTCTCTTAGCCTTCATAGAATTGAAGAGAGTGAGGGCTTTGCTCTGGATTAGGCTTCGACTTAAGGGAATGTTGTGACTGGTTTGATCGTCTCTCGAGACCACTAAAATGTGGTCCGTATCAGCAATAAAGCTGTTTGGCTTTCTTATCATTCAAATGTTCACGGGAGTGAACTTTTAATTTTCTTCAAGAAATTTTCCTTTGCATTCACAGCTTAGCTAACAGTTTGGCACAGGAGGTCTGGCTTTTGGCCTTCTTTTGGCTTTGGACACATCTTCCTCACTAAGCTTAATCTTTCTAACTTTTGATTGAAATTGAGAGCTGTAGGACTCTTCCTTTCATTTGATTACATAGAAGCCATTGTAGGGTTATTAATTGGTCTAAGTTCAACATTGTTATGTCTCAGGAAATAGGGAGGCTCAAGGTGAGGGAGATTTGAAAAGGCAGAAGCTGCTGGTCAATGGAGCGATCAGAACACATACAACATTTATGTTCACCGCCTTGTATAGGTGTGGTTTGTGGTGCCCCAAAGCAATTACAATAATAATATCAGGGATCACTGATCAGAGATGCTATAGCACATATAATGATGAAAAAGTTTGAAATACTGCAAGAATTACCAAAATGTAACACAAGAGACATGAAGTGAGCAAATGCTGTTAAAAAAAATGGCACAGATAGGGATCCCTGGGTGGCGCAGCGGTTTGGCGCCTGCCTTTGACCCAGGGCGCGATCCTGGAGACCCGGGTTCGAATCCCACGTCGGGCTCCTGGTGCATGGAGCCTGCTTCTCCCTCTGCCTATGTCTCTGCCTCTCTCTCTCTCTCTCTCCCTGTGACTATCATAAATAAATTAATTAATTAATTAATTAAAAAAAATGGCACAGATAGACTTGTTTAACTCAGGGTTGCCACAAACCTTCGGTTTGTAAAAAACACGTAGTAAAGCAAAACACAATAAAATTAGGTATGCTGGTATTTCTTTCCACAGACATTTTGAAGGAAGGGAAGTGTGTGTGTGTGTGTGTGTGTGTGTGTGTGTGTGTGTGTGTATGAGGAAGTTTAGACAGTGGATGAATAGGCATATACTTTTATAGGAATTTAATCAGACTGTGCATACTATTTAACACAAAATTGACTACATTTTCCTGAAATTTTTTTTAAAGATTTTATTTATTTATTCATCATAGACACACACACAGAGAGAGGCAGAGGGAGGAGTAGGTTCCATGCAGGGAGTCTGACGTGGGAATCGATCCTGGGACTCCAGGATCACGCCCTGGGCGGAAGGCAGGCGCTTAAACTGCTGAGCCACCCAGGCTGCCCCATTTTCCTGAAATTAATGAGAAAAGCTAAAATGAAACAGAAGGAACTCCTTTAATTTAAATGTTTCTTCAGAAAAAAGTTCTCTATAAAATTGAGAAAAGGAAGGAGTAATATTTTTAAAATACTGGTAATGTATAAAAGAATGAGTTGCCAGTAAATGAATATTTTATAAATAATAATTGAAATGCAAATAAAATGTTATTTTTCATTTTTTTAGATTGGCAGAAATTAATAAAATATACTGTAGAATGTGGGTAAATGAATACTCTTGTGAGGGCAAAATCCTTTCTGGTGGGAAGCAATGTGGCAGTACTTAAAATTTTAACCTAGGTATGTCCTTAGATATACAATTTGATACCTAGAAATTTTTTCACTGAGAGATAATTAAATGTAAAAAGACATATATCTGCCTCTGGAAATGTCCATCATTATGGGATTAAGTCAAGGTATATCTATTCAGTAGGATAGCATACATTTATTAAAAATTGAATGAATTTGATAAACCTATTAATGAATTATAGGTTTATATTTATTGCAATGGAAATAGGTCCTCAACAAGCCCATTTTATTTCTCAACAATAAGTAATAGCATCCCTAATGGAGCCTCATTTATATAAAATTGTGTGTGTGAGTGGTAGACAAATTTTGATATAAATACTCATTAAAATGGTTATCTCTGAATGGTAGCCTGTTGGGATTGCTTTTATTTGTACTGTTAGGTTTCTTTATGAGGAGTATTTATCATTTTTATACTTGAAAAAGGAGTTTTATAAACCCTCTTTTGGAACAAGTATGAATACAGCCTTTAAGCCAGTACCTGATTAAGTTCTATATATACCTAAATCTAACACAGTCTATAAAAGGGGTTAATGTAATACCTACGGGCTGTGGTTTGGGATGCTGTACTATTATCGTTGAAGTCACTCAGGAACCAGTAGAACTGGTCATAGATAGTTGGTGAGTTCTGAACTCCAGAGCCCAAGGCGCTGACTGCTATTTTTAGTGCCACACCCTGCTGCGGTTAACTTCTTTAAAGACTCGATTGTTAAAAACACAAAGTCAAGTTTGAACCTCTGTTTTGTTTTAATTTACTTTTTTCCCCCCAGCTTTACTGACATATAATTGACAAGGTGGTAAGATACTTAAAGTGCACACCATGATTTGAGATATATATATATATATATATATATATATATATATATATATAATATATATATGATATATATATCCATCACCTCAAATATTTATCTTTTTTAAGTTGTGCACTCAGCAAATTTTAACTGTACAGTGCATGGTTAATCAGCCATGCCACCGTGTCACAAGTTAGATCTTTAGACCTTACTTATTGATTGTATAGCTGAAAGTTTGTGCCCTTTTATCAGCCTCTTCCTATTTTCCCATGACCTGGCAGTAGCTTTTCTATGAGTTTCATTTTTTTTTAAAAGATGCCATATGTGATTAATAATAGGCAATATTTGATTTTATGGCTTTACTTTGGATTAACAAGAATATCACAATTTATTGCACACGCTTGCCCTTGTTGATGAAGAATAGTAACATTAAAAGTCTTTCTCTTCTCTGCATATATATCAGGTACTGTCTTTATCATTGGGATGGAGGGGAAGTAAAATTCCTGCCCTCCAATACCTCATTCTGTAGTGGAACATTTAAGAGACTATTTCTATGAACCATGCTATGGCAGCACACAGTAGGACTTTTTTATTTATTTATTTATTTATGATAGAGAGAGAGAGAGAGAGAGAGGCAGAGACACAGGCAGAGGGAGAAGCAGGCTCCATGCACCGGGAGCCCGATGTGGGATTCGATCCCGGGTCTCCAGGATCGCGCCCTGGGCCAAAGGCAGGCGCCAAACCGCTGCGCCACCCAGGAATCCCCACAGTAGGACTTTTGACTTAGAAGTTGATGTGTTTCTTGGGCTTGAGTATCAGCTGTTTAAGAAAGATTTTCCAGAGGAAATACATGAACTGAATTTTGAATTTCCGTTTAGACAGCTGAAGTTCGAACGTTTAAACATGAATTAGCCAAACCAAAGAAAGGGATCTCTAGGGATACCTAAGTAGAGACAAAGTTGTGGATGCATGCAAGGGCATAGCACTTGTTGGGAACTGCTGGTCATTCAACAGGTAGCAATTGAGGTGGTACAGGCAACAGAGTGAGGCTGGAGAGGCCAGATCAAGAAGGGTCTTGTTGGCTCTCAAAAAGTTTTTTTCGGGATCCCTGGGTGGCGCAGCGGTTTAGCGCCTGCCTTTGGCCCAGGGCGCGATCCTGGAGACCCAGGATCGAATCCCACATCGGGCTCCTGGTGCATGGAGCCTGCTTCTCCCTCACCCTGTGTCTCTGCCTCTCTCTCTCTCTCTGTCTCTCTCTCTCTCTCTCTCTCTTTCTCTGTGTGACTATCATAAATAAATAAAAATTAAAAAAAAGTTTTTTCTCTGGATTTCCTTATAAATACAGCCTTTGTTCAGGTGGGATGGGATTCTTTGAGTTGTCTTTGACTGTTGAGGCTCTCTCCCAACCCTTAAACTCCCTCATAATTAGGAACAAATACTGTCAATTTGGGGAACTTGGATTAAAATGGAATAATGACAAGCTAAATGTAGACTGTACTCTTTACAGCAGACTGTAACTTAGTCTTTTAAATATTTAAGGCTTTGCACTGGCTCACACACCTTTAGTAAATGTTTAAATGAATGGGTTACAGGAAGGGAGTTATAAAAAGAAAATGTTTAGTATTTTTACATGTGACCATGTATAATTTTTCTATTGCCCATTTCATTATAGAAGATTGTAATGGGCCTAGCTGAAAAGTCAACTCTTGGATAATTAAAAATTTTCAAAATGGAATCAGACCCAATAGTAAGGTCTGTTTGATTAGTGTACTGGTGGGTGACTGAATCAGCATCATAGTAGGAAAAAAGTACCAGACAACTTCCAGCAATTTTCATTTTGATGAATGAACCCCAGTTTACCGAATATATGTGTCTTTTCTCCCCCTAGCTGAGAACGATCTTCTCGTGGCTGCCCCATAGAGATTATTTTTTTAGTTTTAACTAAAAAATTGTGGACCATGGACATTTATTCCTTTTCACTTGTCATAATGTGAGACCATGCTTTCTTGAACTTATGGATATGTACTCTTTATTTTCTGTTTGTTATAAAAGGAAGGATACACAGAGATGGTTAGCATTTGCAACAATTAGGCATTGTTTTAGTGAAATAATTGTGCCATTTTGAAAGCAAATTATGTATCTGAGGCATATCTGTGAAGCAGCTTTATGATTATCAGCAACACAGCTGCTGTAACTATTATGTTAGTGGAATTGAATCTTTTGTTAATATGGGTCACATAACCAGCAGCTGAACTTTTATACTTGTAACTATGCAAGACCCTTACTAAGACATAATGTAATACAAATAGAAGAGATGTATCTCAAAGTGTTTTCAAATATAGGCTTAAGATTAGCAAGGTATTTGTTATCATATAGAACTAGAATGATAGCATTATAATGCAGTCTTATTTATGCATATATTTATATTTAATATTTTTAGTGTTTTCTTTCTATATTTAGTATTTTAAAGCTTTTTTTCCCCCTTTGCTGGCATTCTTGCGTCCTTTCTCTCTCTCTCTCGCTTTCTCTCGCTCTTTCACTCTTTCTTCCCTTTTAAAGCATAAATTAGCTAAGCCTATTTCCTTCCCCCATAAAAAGGAGATTAAAAGGTGTTTTTTCTATGTCCCATCTCACTTCCTATTACTTCTAATATTTTTAGTTTTTATTTTTTGCTTACATCTAAATACATATTCTGTAGCTTGAAATGGAAAAGACTTGCATATGTGGCTTCAATGATAGCTCCTGTAGCCTGGTTAATACAGTTATTGTAACAAAATCTCCCTGAGGTATGTGTCATATAGAGCTGATGAAAATGGAACTTTCCTGTAACTTTACCTTAACTGCCTTATATCATTTTGAGTATAGGTGGTGTAATAAGTATTTTGTACGTTATACCTATTTAATCTTAAAACCAAGATGAACATTTTTAAATGGGTATATATACATTTGTCTTATTTTCTGTTTTTCTGTAGAGTCGATTACAGTTGTAGCAAATAATACACATTTTTTATACTTTCTTTGCCCAGTCTCCCTCAGTGATAACATTTTGTAGAATTATGGTACAATATTACAACCAGGATATGGATGTTGTACAATCTGTTGCTCTTAATTCAGATTTTTCCAGTTTTACTTGAACTCATTTGTGCGTGTATATAATTCCGTACTGTTTAATCTTCTCTATGTGTTTGTATTTCTAGCACTGCATGCAGTCCAGCTTATCACAAGGGTCTTCTATGTTGCCCTGTTACCACACCTGCTTCTCTTCTGCTACTTCATTTTCCCTCTTCCATCTCTAACTCTGGGCAGCTATTAATCTTTCCTCCGTTTCTGAATTTTTTTCATTTCAATAATGTTACATAAATGAAATCATACAGTATGTACCCATTTAAGAATAACTATTTTCACTCTAATTCCTTGGAGATTCATCCAAGTTTGTGTGAATTAGTAGCTTGTTTGCTTGTTTTTTATATTTAAGTTAGAGAGTTTCCACATAGTTTAAAACTTAGTTTCTACTTTGTTTCCTTCCTAATCTATTTTAAAAATACATATATTTGTTTTAATCTAGGTGACAAGACACGACCACCATCCTCAAGCCCCTCTAGTATTATCCGCCGTACTTCCTCTCTGGATACACTTGCTGCTCCATACCTTTCTGGGCACTGGCCTCGTGATAGTCATGGGCAAGCTGCTCCTTGCATGAGGGACAAGGCTACACAAGTAGGTTTATTAAAATTCTTATCATGAAATGTTTTACTCTGAAACCATTTCTCATAATATTATTTGTTTTTACTCTGTGTTCAAATACTTAAAACATTAGTGTGTATTAGAATGACCTGAGAACCTTATCAAAAGTACAGATTCCCAGGCCTGACCTCCAGATACTTTGTAGTAGGCTTTGGTTGTGTTTTGGGAATGTGCACTTTTAAATAATATCCAAAGTAATTCCAATACATAAGGATAATTTATGGATGTACTTTTCCCATTTCCTCTTTATTTGTTTATTTAGAACATCAGAATATATTTAATATATTGAGTTTGTAACAGGATTACTTTACTTTCTATCTAACCTTATATTTTTATGCCAAAAATCTTCCCATGTTGGGAGATTGGGATTGTATTACATTGCAGATAGATTCTGTAAATGTAAGTATCCTGACAAAGAGACCCTGGAAGCAAAATTTTGTACTTTTGGATTAATGAAATTTTTTAGTTTTAAGAATCTTAAGAGGGGCACCAGCTAGCTCATTTGGAAGAGCATACAACTCTTGATCTTTGGGGTTGTAAGTTTAGCCCCACCTTGGACATAGAGATTACTAAAAATAAAAGGTTCTTATGAGATTGCTTACATCTACTTCCTGATTTTACAAATGAGGAAGCTGAGGTCCAAGATCAAAAAGTCAAGTGATAACTGCGTCTTAGTTTGGTATAGTTTCTTTCATAGCACTTACTATAATTTAAAGTTAGTTAAATATTTGTCTAATCATTAATATTTCCCATACTCACTAGATGTTGTCTAGCTTGTCCATTTCTGTATTTTTATCTCTAGGATTTAGTACTGTACCTGAGAGAATAAACACTCAAGGATTATTTGCAAAGGAATGAATAAGCAGAACAGTTAAAGCTTTATTGCTGATGAAGAATGAGAATCAGTTAAAGAGTTAAAAGATTCTTTATACTGATTGTTGAAAATTAGCTAAGGTATTATCTTGCTTTAAACTTCAAATTTATATCACTCATGATTTCTTGATCCTAGCACTTTATGAAGAGAATGTCCTTTTACAGAACCAAGTAAATACACTTTGCACTGGTTTTTGGATTTGCATTTTGGTTTCCAAAATTCCACATGTTCTTGTTGTGTTGTTTTTTTTTTTCTATTCTGATATTCTTGAAACTGAGTCCCACTGTTAGGGTAGATGTTTGGGATTTGAGATTACCTTGATGTTTATACTCCAGTAGCAAATACAGAAATGAAAACAGATTCAAAATTAATGAATCTTTTGAGAGACTGACTTTAACCAAATAGTTGTACAAAATTCTCCATTTATTCAAAATCTCTAAGTTTGTGAGATTAGGGCATGTAGTATGGGAAATAAGTCCCTACTTCCTTTCTGCTTAATCCACATGCCATGTTTAAATTACTGTGGATATATTTCCTTGTACATTTCTGCAACCCTTGTTATCTCTGCAGTTTCAGGTTCAGTGGGCTCAGATATTTTGTCTTACCAGTAAGAATAAACAATCTTATAAGTCACTAGGATCCCACCTAGCTCTGACTACATTGAATTAAAGTATAAACCCTATACTCGCTTCACCTTTTTCTAAATGTCCCCCAAATTGGGAATAATAAGGGTATAAATATAAAGAAAACTTGTAATTACCATATTGTTAATCTTGCTTGTAAAGCTCACATTAGAATCTCCTAAGGTACAATACGGCAATAGCTGGGCACTCTGATCTCTCATTTACACTGTGGGCTCCCATCTTTGGCAAGTAACTATAGCACTAATGTGATTAATCACAAGTTCTCAAATTCCCTATTGGTAGGTGTTGGATTCACTAATGTATGTATGTATGCTAGTTAATTAAGTCAGCTTTTTAAAGATTCCTTTTTTTTTTAAAGATAGCATGAGCAGGGAAGGGAGTAGAAGAGAGAGAAAGAGAAAAAGGGAGAGAGAGAATCCCAAGCAAAATCCATGCTGAACACAGAGCCTGCTACAGCGCTAGATCTCATGACGTGGAGATCATGACCTGAGCCAAAACCAAAAGTCGGTGCTTAACTGACTTAGCCACCCAGGTGGCTCTTAGATCAGCTTTTAAAAATTTTGGTAAAATATATATAACATAAAATTTACAATTTTTAAGTATAAAGTAGCATTAATTATATTCACAATGCTGTGCAACCATTGCCATTATCTGCTTCCAAAACTTTTCATCACCCCAAACAAAAACTTTAACTCCCCATTCTTTCTTCAGCCTCTGTAACCACTGTTCAACTTTGTTTCTGTGAATTTGCCTGTTCTAGATATTTTATATAAGAAGAAACATACAATATGTGTAAATCTTTTTCTTTTAAGAGTTTAAGATTTTTTTTTTTGAGATTTTTTTAAGAGAGAGAAGAGTACAAATGAGGGGAGAGGGAGAAGCAGGTTCCCCATTGATCAGGGAGCTACATGTGGGGCTTGATCCCAGGACTCCAGGATTATGACCCGAGCTAAAGGCAGCCACTTAACAAGCACTCAGGTGCCCCCCCCCAATATTTGTTAGCATTATGTGTTCAAAGTTCATCCATGTTGAACCATTTCCTTTTTCATGGCTGTATGATATTCCACTATATGGGTAAACACGTTTATCCATTTATCTCTTTGTGGACATTTGAGTTGTTAACAAATTTTGGCTATTGTTAATAATGCTGAAATGAACATTGGTTTATAGGTATCTATTTGAATCTCAGCTTTCAATTCCTTTTAGTACATATGTAAGAGTGAAATTGCCTGACAGTCATATATTTAGCTTTTAGAGGAACTGCCAGACTTTTTTTCACAGCAGGCTATACCAGTTTATATCCCCTCTGGCAATGTATAAGGGCTCTAGTTTCTATCCTCACCAAAACTTATTATTTTCATTTTTTTCTTCAGTATAGCTATCCTAATAGGTACGAAATTGTATCTTATGGGTTTTATTTATATTTTACTAATGACTAATGATGTTGAGCATCTTTTCATGTGCTTTTTTTGTGTATCTTTGGAGTTCAGACACTTCTGTGCCTTTGTTTCCTCTTTGTAAAATGGGAAAATAATAGTACCTATCTTTTAAGATTATTATGAGGATTAAACTAGGAAATATATGTAAAACACTTAGAAAAGTGTCTGGCACATAGTGCATTTAATAAATGCTCATCATTAAAATTACTACCGTTGATTATTGTCAGAACAAGGATGCACATAGGTTTCATATGTTAGGCAGTTTGTCAATTGCTGTTAGATTCTGGGAGCGTTATGTTGGCAAAGATTCAGGCTAACAGTTACTGGGACTGATTAGCAATTTTTGTCCTTGTTGAGAGGCCTTGGGCTCTCATAAATCACCCCTGATAAAAATCACCCCTGGTCCAGATAGTGCTAGAACAGACAGTATGATGAAAGTAATTTATTTTATATTATAGATGGGTGCTTCCGGGAAGTTCCTGTTAGACTTTTGACAGAACCTATCATGTTACCACTCTGAGCCCTGGTTCTTCATTAAAAAAAAAAAAAAAAAAATGGGGATGCCTGGATGGCTCAGTGGTTGAGCATCCGCCTTTGGCTCCAGGCATGATCTCAGAATCGAGTCCTGCATCCGGCTCCCTGTGAGGAGCCTGCTTCTCCCTCTGCCTATGTCTCTGCCTCTCTCTGTGTGTCTCTTAGGAATAAATAAGTGAAATCTTAAAAAAAAAAAAAAAAAAAAAGTATGATTCTAAGGTCTGTCTCAGCATCTCCAGGATGAGTGGGAATGGAAAGAGGAGGTTCTGGAAAATACAGAGAAAGGCACCCATCAAAAACATTGAGTATGACAGCAAGTTTTTAAAGATGTCAATCTCTCCTTCTTCCTTACCTCTACCCCATTATTTGCATTGGTCATAAGAGTGAGTGGATGAAAAAAAAAAAGTGAGCGAGCGGATGATTAAAATTTTATTGTACATGATTATTTGACACAAAGAGAGTAAAAATATGGCATCATTTCTTTTTTCCTCTATCTTTGGCAGACATTGCTCATTCTCTATGAACTCAAATAGCCTGAGAGTCTCTCAAGTTCAGTGCTTTAGCTTGCCATTGCCAATGGAGCAGGACTGGTCCATGAGACGGTCTACAAAACTTATCTACCATTTCTGCTTTAGAGTCTGATAACGCTGCCTAATACCATGCTGCCCCAAACTTCTCCCTTCTGTCCCCCCACTTCCTATGTTCTTTTAAAGATCCTAAAACTGACCATTTATCAGCTTGCCTTCCAAATTTAGACTATATTCCCAGCATTAGCTGTTTTGCAGTTATATTAATCTAATTTAACACTCCTAATGTTCCAGAGGGGATGCCTTTTGAATTTTCTGACTACAGCAGTTTGTGGGCATAAAATGAAATGTATATGTGTGGCTGGATTATTTGACATTCTTTTGACTCAAAAGTTATTCTCTTCCCAATTTTCCTAACCACCTAGCCTTCTTTACTTACCGGGGGCATGTGTGAGTTTGTGAATTTGTGACTCATGTGATTGGTGTCTGGTTTTCTTTATCATTTCTTTTGTTTGTTTCATAAACCAGTCATCTTTTGTTTTTACAAATCTAACATTATTTTCTCTTGGAACTCCTACATTTCAGAGACTATTTTCCTCCTAAATTCCTCTGAATTTTGATTCAGAGCTTACTTTTTTTTCCATTTTATGCACTGGCTTGAAATTGTAAGCCAAGTTCAGAAACTATAAGATGATCTGTTATTAAAACCGAACAAAATTAAATACTTGGTAAATTAGAGACTAAAATAATGTTGATTTATTGAAGGTAGTTGTTTATAAGTCCATAAACTTGTTTAGAGGTTGTTTCCTTTTTTTTGAAAGAATGATCTGGAACTTATAGCAAGAAAAGAAATAACTATTTTGTATGTTTGATGTAAGCAACACTACAGTGTATGTGTTAGGAGATGAAAGTACTGAACAGGTAAATCAGTTTCTTAAAAAATTACTTTTTGAGGAACTCTTGCTATTTTGTATAAAACCTTGGTCCACTGGTTAAAATTGGTAATATTAAGAGGGAAGGAAAGGGTTAAGATCTTTTTTTTTTTTCCCAGACCTAAATTTAACAACCTCTAGATAAGTTCTATAGTTGGCTTCTCAGTAGCTTTGCCTTTCTTGGTTAAGCCTAGGATTCTGAAACAATCTAAATTTCCAAATGTTTTACCACTTGACTGATGTTGTCCTTTCTTCACAGTTTAGATCAGATTTCTTTAGGTCAGTGATTCTTTACATTGTTTTTTAAACAGGCTGGGCTATAGCATAATAAAGTAGAGCATATCATGAAATCCTTTAAAACAACTAGTTTCTTGACTGTAACTTTTCTTTTCTTTTCTTCTTTTCTTTTCTTTTCTTTTCTTTTCTTTTCTTTTCTTTTCTTTTCTTTTCTTTTCTTTCTCAATAATTTAGAAAGTACACTCCTACTCTCAATAATGAACTTGCAGTGCCCTGTGTACTCTATTCACTAACGCTTCTCGGGTTTTCTGTTTTGCCTGGAATGCTTTTCCACCATTTGCTTGGATAATTTATATGCTAATACTCATAGCAGCCTCCCCACCCCCCATTCCATAAAATCTTGCCTGTCTCTTTCCCTGTCTTTGTAGTTTGGGTTAGATGCCTTTCTTAGGGGGACCTCTGTCATCAATCATACCATGATTGGCTATTACCGTTTCTCTTTTAGAAAAAACTTTTTGAGAGTAAGGACTGTTTTTTCCTTAATCCCAGTACCTAGTCCAGTGCCTGACACATTAATAGTAGATGCTTGATAGTTTTCTAGTATAGAGTGCAAGACTGAACAAAATTAAAATATACTTGATTAAAACTCAATTTTACTTTTTTTAAAAAAAGATTTTATTTATTTATTCATGAGACACACACACACACAGAGGCAGAGACATAGGCAGAAGGAGAAGCAGGCTCCATGCAGGGAGCCTGACGTGGGACTCAATCCCAGGACTCCAGGATCACACCCTGGGCCAAAGGCAGGCGCTAAACCACTGAGCCACCCAGGGATCCCCCAATTATACTTTTTTATTAACATCTAAGGGTGTCTTATAATAAAGCACGGCTTCTTAGTAGAACAAAGAAAGCAATTATCTTTTGAGTTAGGAGTTTAAGTAAAGTTAGTTACTTTTTAAAGTATTTTTTCCTGTTTGAACATCTTATAACTGAAGTTAGTAAAGCTTGTCTATTGCTCTTCATGCTTGCTTTTATTTTTCTTGCTTAGTACTCTTGTCCTTATTATCTTAATTTATTCTTAACAAACCTATAGGAAACTTTTATATCCCTTTGATTTCCGAGTTAATTTTATACTTAATATATTTAGATTTCCCTAATTTAAAAATCTTTTTATTTACAAAAAGTCTCATATATGGAAAAATTGCAAGAGGCATGCCTGGGTGGGTTAGTCAGTGGATCATCTGTCTTTGGCACAGGTCATGATCCCGGGATCCTGGGATCAAGCCCCATGTTGGGCGTCTGATCAGCGGAGAGCCTGCTTCTCTTTCTCCCTTTGCCTGCCACTCCCCCTGCTTGTGCGTGCACGCTCTCCCCCCCCCAACCCCCATCAAATAAAATATATAAAAAAAAGAAAAATTGCAAGAATAGATTAAACACCAGTAAACTCTTCACCTATATTCACCAGTAAACATTTTTATATATTATTTTTTGGTGTAGATATAATTGCTTTTATTACTATTTGCTAATTGTTAGTAAGTTGCAGACATTCTAACCCTTTTCAGATACTTCGACATGTATATGAACAAGGACTTAAAAACAATTACCAATGGATAATTACCAAATCTTTCAAGTTTCCTCAATAATGTTCTCTGTGGGGGATCCCTGGGTGTCGCAGTGGTTTGGCGCCTGCCTTTGGCCCAGGGCGTGATCCTGGAGACCCGGGATCGAATCCCACGTCGGGCTCCCGGTGCATGGAGCCTGCTTCTCCCTCTGCCTGTGTCTCTGCCTCTCTCTCTCTCTCTCTGTGTGACTATCATAAATAAATAAAGAAAAAAAATATTTAAAAAAAAATAATGTTCTCTGTGGTAATTTATTCTGCAAGCCAGGATCCAGTCAAGAAACAGACATGGCATTTAGATGTTATGTTTCTTTAGTGTCCTTTAATCTGAAACAATTCCTTAGCCTTTTATATTTTTCCTATTTTTCCTAACTTTGATATTTTTTGAGAGAGCAAGCTGGTATTTTTATTGAATATTCTTGAGACTGTCTTTTCACAATTAAATTCAAGTTATTACATTTTTGGCAAGAATACCATATATATGTTGTGTACATATTCTTCCACAACCTCCTTTTTCCTTAAGGACGTTACTTATCCATATAGAAAGATTCTCCCTTAAAAGTCCTCTCCCCATCCCCGTGTATAAGGAGGTATTATTTTGAATAGGCTACATGTTTATCCTTATGGTGCAGCATCTAAGAGGTACAGAGTATATACAGTTAAGGAAGGATCTTCTTCCCATGAGGCAACCACTGTTATATTTCTTCTGTTATAGGAGCCTTGAGTTTTTAACAATATCTCATAGAGATTATTATGAATTTCCTTATTTTTTATAGCCAAATAAGTATTCTGTTGAAAAGACACATCATTACTTTATTTAACAAATCCTCTATTTACATTGTCTGATCTTTTACTTATAAAAAATGGTGCTATTGGGAATAATATGCTATCTCATTTTGTGCATAAAGATATGTATTTTGTACATTTGCATGATAAATTACAAAGGAAGGGTGAATGGAACAGTATGCATTTATAACTTCAACATAAGTTGTTTAGTCCCCTTCCATAAAGTCTGTACTAATTTACACTTCCACCAGCAGTGTTAGAGGGAGTATGATATCAAATCACACAATCTTAGTGAACTTTTAACTTGGATTTCTCTTATGGGTGAGATTGAGCATATTTTCATGTACTAAGAACTCATTTTATTTTTTCTGATACAATGTCTTTAAAGTCTGGATTTTGTATAACCACTAAGTATTAAAAAAAAACACTAAGTATTTACCATTTTTGAGGCTATACTTTGCAGATATGTAAAGCAAGCCTAGATATAGTAGAAGTGAAGACTGTGGGCAGCCCCAGCAGCGCAGCGGTTTAGCGCTGCCTGCAGCCCGGGGCGTGATCCTGGGGACCTGGGATCAAGTCCCATGTCGGGCTCCCTGTGTGTAGCCTGCTTCTCCCTCTGCCTGTGTCTCTGCCTCTCTCTATATATGTCTCTCATGCATAAGTAAATAAAATCTAAAAAAAAAAAAAAAAAAAAAGTGAAGACTGTGAACTCCAGAGTCTTAGGTTTATATTTTGGCTTTGCCACTTCTTAGCTGTGAAACAATAAGCAACTTATCAAGCTTCCTTACCTGTAAAAATTGTAGAGCTTCACATATATTTTCAGTCAGATAATACAGTGAAGACCTTTCACTGTACTTTCATAAAGCAAAGTGTGTAGCACATAATAAGATCACAGAAATGTTAGCTGTTATTAGTATGTGTTTGCTCAATAAATGCTATGGCTATAATTATGTAAAAATAATAACCAAACATTCATTAATAATAGAAATGAAGGAAATAGGCTAAAATAAAGTAACTGGTGCTGGAAGAATTTTGGGTCATTGTGTTATTTTAAATATTCTAGTACTTAATTTTCTTTGATAGGAATGTATTGTATAATAGAAAAGCATATACTTTTTAGAAATGAAACTTTTTCAGGTTTATTGAGATAAAATTGACATATACAGCATTGTAAAAGTTTTTGTACAGCATGTCTGGGAATACATACATTATGAAATGATTACCACAGTGAGTTTAGGTAACATCCATTATCTCATATAGTTAAAAAAAATTTTTTTTCTTGTCATGAGAACTTTTAGGATCTACTCTTTTAGCAGTTTTCAAATATACCATATAGCAGTATTAAGTATGGTCATCATATTATACATCCCCAGTACTTGTTTATCTTATAACTAGAAGTTTGTACCTTTAGACTACCTTCATCCAATTCCCCCTCCAGTGCCTCACCAGTGCCTGCCTCTGATAACCACAAATCTGATCTCTTTTTCTCTGAGTTTTTTAGACTCTACATGTGATCATACGGTATTTTTCTTTGTCTGCCTGACTTGTGTGATTGAGCATGATGTCCTCAAGATGCATCCATCTTGTTGCAAATGTAGTATACATTTATTGTTAAATGGTTAACATATCCTTTCCGTCTTTTTCCCATTATAGACAGAGAGTGCATGGGCCGAAGAATACTCTGAAAAGAAGAAAGGGTCTCACAAGCGTTCAGCGTCATGGGGCAGTACAGATCAACTTAAGGAGGTCAGGAAAATGGTTCCAAGGAAGGGGGTGTTGAAGTTTGATACCTTTCTTGGCTAGTTCCCTAAATCCTTCTTGGGCAGCAAGGATTTGTCAGTTTCCATTGTTTTGTGTTGGTTTTGTTTTTATCTTTTTGATTTGTTTACTTGAGAAATAATAGAAAAATAGCTATTACATTGATTGGATAAAGATTTGAATATGAGAAATGTACACATTACCTACCAGATTTATATGTCTTTTTCCTGTCTTTTTGTTTTATTAGAGTCCATGCCTGTTAACATAACCTGTGCATGAGATGTATAAAACTGTGATAATGTAACAAATTCACATTTATTACTTCTGCATATAATGGTAGTGTTTCTGAGATTCAGTAACACAATATAACCAAATTGATTATGGCCCTATGCTGATAACCCTTTTCTGTGCCTATAATTAGGACATTTGTACTTTTACATGTAACCTAGAAATAAAGATTTACTGAAGGAATACTATAGGATATTGATTGAAAGTGTTTGTTATGTAAAGATTGTGTGTGAATGCATTACATGGCTTGAATTGATGTCTAAATACTGTTTAATTTTTGGAGCTTTTGAAGGTTAGGTGTTTAAAGAAATCTAAGATGTGATTCATTTTTAGACAATGAGAATAAAGATCATTATTTTTAAATTCTTTGTGAAAGCTATAATGTAATTTATTCTAAGTGTTGAAAATTTCATTGATTTAGTACTTGGGAAGCTTAAAGGCTCTTAACAGTGTTAGAACGTAATTTTGTTTCTCCCTAAAAGAAAGATACATATGTATACACATATGTATGTGTATATATGTAAAGTTTGTTCAATAAATCATTTTGTGATAGGATTTTAAGTCAAAAGATTTATTAAGGCTAAATTGTACTGGTTTTATTTTTCCAGCAAGGATATGTTTTATGTATCTTGGAAAACTCTGATGCACTTTTTTTTTTTCCCCTTTGCAGATTGCAAAATTACGCCAGCAGTTGCAAAGAAGTAAACACAGCAGTCGACATCATCGAGATAAAGAAAGACAATCCCCATTCCATGGCAACCATGCAGCTATTAACCAGTGTCAGGTAGGAGCACAAATACCACAAAATCCAAACAAGGGATTTGTTGTTTTCCGGGTGATATGTTATTTTATAGGTAACTATTCAAGACAGAAATGTCCAAAAGCATTTTTGAAATCGTGACTACATACTGAATCAGCCTTAAAACAAAACAAAACAAAACAAAACAAAAAACGCAGAATACTAAGTTGACAAATGATACTTTCCTTTAGTAATCTGTGATTTGACTTTTGGAAGGCATAGCTAATTACATATTTTTATTTACCATATTTTGTCTTTATTGATTCAATATATTGAGACCGAATAATAGAGAGATCAGCATTGGCTATAGAATCAGACCCTGGATGAGCAATCTGTTCTTTCTAAGTCTCAATTTCCTCATCTGAAGATTGAGAATAATAATGATACGTCTAATAAGATATTTTATTTTTTTTATTTTTTATTTTTTTTTTAAGATTTTATTTACTTATTCATGAGAATACACAGAGAGGAGAAGGAGGCAGAGACACAGGCAGAAAGAGAAGCAGGTTCCACGCAGGGAGCCCGAGGTGGGACTCGATCACCCCCTGGGCCGAAGGCTGCGCTAAAACCGCTGAGCCACCCGGGCTGCCCTCTAATAAGATATTTTAATGGGGGAAAACCTTTAACTGCTTTGATTCCTTTATTAGAACCCTATGAACTGCTCTTGATGGCTCACCCAGGGAACATTTCTCTAACTGATTTGCAATTGAATGGGGTCTCTTGGCAAAAGAGCAAAAAAAATTTGCCAACCCTTTCTATAGGTTGATAGCTTCTGATAACCAACTATGTCTGGATTTTTCCAAGAGAAAGTGTAAGTAGAGGTATATTTTTTTGATATACCTTAAATATTGATATATGGGTCAAATTTGATTTCATAAATTTATGGTTTGGTTATGGTTTCTAATAGCTTTTGTCCATTTATAAGGAATTTTAATTATAAAATGTGAATACACACTAATACATTTAAAAACCTAAACAAACTAGATTTTCATTTGGAAAAATAGAAAATGAAAAGTGACAAAAAATGAAAAATTTGAATAGACTAATAACTGTCAAAACTAGAACACTAATTAAAAACCAAACTCCTAGGGGCTCCTTGGTGGCTCAGTCATTTAAGCATCGGCCTTTGGCTCAGATCATGATCTCCGGGTCCTGGAATCAAGCCTTGCATCGGGCTCTCTGCTCAGTGGGGAGTCTGCTTCTCCCTCTGCCTCTGTCCCTGCTTGTGCTCTGTCACTCGCTCTCTGTCAAATAAATAAAATCTTAAAAAAAAATTTTTAACCCCCCCAAAACCCAAATTCCTTCACTTTCAAAAGATTCAGATGGCAGTATAGGTGAATTTGCCAACCTTATACTCCCTCTAATTTATCCATTAATAATTTGTATGTACTTTTAAGAGACAAGGCCACTTTGTATCTCCCAACTCCTTTTTATTACCAAGTAGAATACAAATTAGATTTAACTTTATTGAATTAAGTGACTTAATTCAATAAAGTTTAGGAGTTTATAGGAGTTAATAAGTTTTAGGAGTTAATAAGTTTCTGAAGTGAGTTTTTCTTTAAGATTTTGTTTATTTATTCATGAGAGACACACAGAGAGAGGTAAAGACATAGACAGAGGGAGAAGCAGGCTCCCTATGGGGAGCCTGATGCAGGACTCGATTCCATGACCCCGGGATCATGCCCTGAGCTGAAGGCAGATGCTCAACCACTGAGCCACCCAGATGTCCCTGAAGTGAATTTTTTTTTTAAGTTGTGTTAAAATGAGCAATTAAAGTAGTAAAATTATCCAAAATTTTCCTTTTTTTCCCTTCTTATAAGTTGAATTTGCTTAATAACATTATTGGAGTTTGCATAAAATTCATGTTTCTTTTTTTTAAGTTTTATTTTTTTTAAAGATTTTATTTATTCATGAGAGACATACACACACACAGAGAGAGAGGTAGAGACACAGGCAGAGGGAGAAGCAGGCTCCATGCAGGGAACCCGACGTGGGACTTGATCCTGGGTCTCCAGGATTGGGCCTTGGGCTGAAGGCAGCGCTAAACCTCTGAGCCACCAGGGCTGCCCAAAATTCATGTTTAAAATACACCTCCCAGAGAAGGTAAGGGCTAGAAAATAGAGTAACTTAAAAAATCAATTTATGTAACTTGAGTTTGTATACTTGACACACCAAACATCTTGAATACTTGACTTGTTTTTTGAGTGCTAATAGCCAACCAAAGATCAAGCACATGTTCATCATGAAAGCTATGACAGTAGTATTCATGTTTAATTGAAACTTTCAGGACTACCCGGATGGCTCAGCAGTTTAGTGCCGCCTTCGTTTCAGGGCCTGATCCTGGAGACCCAGGATTGAGTCCCATGTCGGGCTCCCTGCATTGGAGCCCACTTCTCATTCTGCCTGTGTCTCTGCCTCTCTCTCTCTGTGTCTCTCATGAATAAATAAATTTTAAAAAATTTCAGACCATGGAATGTGAAAATATTATTAAGTTATGGGTATGTCTTTGTTTTAGTTCATTCTCTTTCTAGTGGAGAAAACTACCACTTTGAGATTTGTGTATTTTTGAGGTCATTCCTCTATTCATGGAACATTTATTAAATATCTGCCATATGGTTCATGCTATAGTACTCATTAGGGGATGCAGCGATAAGTATTGGGGCTTGCCCCTCACCAAGTCTCAGCTAGATATAAATAAACAGTCATTACATAGTGTAATGAATGTGTTGATAGTGTTTGGGAGAATTTACACTGTTATAGAAGGAGTATTACCTTGAAGCTCTGGAGCCATCTATAGAGGCTTGTCAGAGAAAGTGGTGTTTAAGTGGATCCCTGAAAGCTGATTTAGCCAGTCTTCTAGAGGTGGAAGATAACGTAGGAGTTATAGTAAGAAATTAGGCTAGAGAGTTAAATAGCAGCCAAATCTAAATGTCTTCCTGTCTTAGTTGTTAAGAAGTTAGGACTTTGTCCTAGAGGCACCAGAGAACTATCTTTTTAAATGCAGGGGATTGATTCTAGTAGTGGTCATTGTGAGTCCAGACTAGAGAATGAATTTGGAAGAGGACAAGATTAGAGGCAGGAAAACCATTTAAGAAGAGGGTTTATAATCGAAGTAAATGATGGTGGCCTAAAATAGATAGAAGCTATGGTGCTGGAGAGAATGTTAAACCTGAGTGATATTTACAAAGCAATAATTAATAGTTGAAGTATAGTAAGTGCTTACAATATGGCAAACACTCTACTCAGCTTTTGTATGTATTATTAACAATCATTTTTGAGGTGGGGGTTGTTACTGTCCTCACAGACAAGGAAATTAAGGCCAAGAGAATTTAGGAACCTTGTTCTAGGTCATATGAGACAAAGCTAGTATTCTAACCCAGGCATTTTGACTTCAGAGTCTGAGTCTTTAAAATCTGTATTAGCTGATGATTGATGAGAAGGGAATGATGGAGGGATGCCTGGGTGGCTCAGTGGTTAAGCATCTCCTTTGGCTCAGGATATGATCCTGGAGTCCTAGAATTGAGTCCCACATCAGG
The DNA here is from genome assembly GCF_905146905.1 of Nyctereutes procyonoides. Classification (NCBI taxonomy): domain Eukaryota; kingdom Metazoa; phylum Chordata; class Mammalia; order Carnivora; family Canidae; genus Nyctereutes; species Nyctereutes procyonoides. Next base: position 11,656,830 of record NW_026575132.1, read on the forward strand.
CTTCCTGCATGGAACCTGCTTCTTCCTCTGCCTGTGTCTCTGCCTCTCTCTCTCTGTCTCACATGAATAAATAAAATCTTTAAAAAAAAAAAGAGAGAAGGGAATGTTGGAGAGGTAGGAGTAAAAGGGTAATGCCAATTCTTGCCTTTAAAACATGAGTTAAGGGCAGTTCGGGTGGCTCAGCGGTTTAGTGCCGACTTCAGCCCAGGGCATGATCCTGGAGACCTTGGACTGAGTCCCATGTCAGCCTCCCTGCATGGAGCCTGCTTCTCCCTCTGCCTGTGTCTCTGCCTCTCTCTCTCTCTCTCTGTGTGTCTCTCATGAATAAATAAAATCTTTAAAAAAAAAACGAGTTAAAAAATGCATCTACCTACTTCATACCATGTACAAAAATGACTTAAAATGGATCAAAGACCTAAATGTAAGAGCTAATACTGAAATCTCTTAAATGGAAGCATAGGCATAAATGTGGAGTTGGATTAGGCAATGGTTTGTTAGGCATGACACCAAAAGTACAAAGAAAAAGTAGATAAATTGGATTTTATCAGAATTAAAACCTTGTGCTTCAAAGGGCACTACCAAAAAAGTGAAAATGTAACCAACAAAATAGATATTTGCAAATCGTATTATTTGATAAAACACTTGTATTTAGGGATGCCTGAGTGGCTCAGTGGTTGAGTGTCTGCCTTCGACTCAGAGTGTGATCCCGACTCAGAGTGTGATCCCAGAAGCCGGGATTGAGTCCCACATCAGTCTTTCAGCAGGGAGCGTGCTTCTCTCTGCCTGTGTCTCTTTCTCTCTCTCTGTCTCTCATGAATAAATAAATCTTTAAAAAAACCCAACAATACCTGTATTTAGAATATATAAAGAATTCTTATGGCTCAGTAATAAAAAGATAACCCAATTTTAAAACGGGCAAAGGATCTAAATAGAGAGTTCTCTGAAGAAGATATACAGCTAGCCAACTAAGCACGTAAATAGATCTCCACTGTCATTCCCTGTTCAATAGGGAAATGCAATTAAGAATTTTAGTGAGAGGGCAGCCCCAGTGGCGCAGGGGTTTAGCACCGCCTGCAGCCCAGGGCGTGGTCCTGGGGACCCTGGATCGAGTCCGACGTCAGGCTCTCTGCATGGAGCCTGCTTCTCCTTCTGCCTGCGTCTCTGCCTCTCATTCTCTCTCTGTGCCTTTATGAATAAATAAATAAAATCTTTAAAAAAGAATTTTAGTGAGATAATACTTTATACTTACTAGGATGGCTAAAATTAAAAAGACTGCTGAGTATTAGGATGTGGAGACATTAGAACCTTTGTATATTGCTGATAGGAACGTAAAGTGGTGCATCCACTTTGGAAAATAGTCTGGCTGCTTCTCAAAAAGGCTAAACCTAGGTTTATTATATGATTCAGCACTTCCTCTCCAAGGTATGTACCCAAGAGAATTGAAGACATATGTTCACATAAAAACTTATATACAAGGGTGCCTGGGTGGCTTAGTTGGTTGAGCGTCTGACTCTTGGTTTCAGCTCAGGTCATGATCTCATGGGTCATGGGATGGAGCCCTGCATCAGGTTCCATGCTTCTGCTTGAGATTCTTTCTCTCTCTCCCCCTCTGGCTCTCCTACCGCTTGCACATGCTGTCTCTCTTTCAGTCTCTCTCTGTGTAAAGTAAATCTTTAAAAACAAAACAAAACAAAAACTTGTACATAATGTTCATAGCAGCATAGCTCATAATATTTGGAAACAGCCCAGATGTTTAGCAACCAATGAATGGATAAATATAATGTATATCCAAAGAGTGGGATATTACCCAGTCATAAAAAGAGAGTACTGATGCATGCCACAGTATGGGAAATCTTGAAAACATTATGCTAGGTGAAAGGAGCCAGACACAAAAGAACACATATGATTCCTCTTAAATGTCCAGAATAGGCAAACCTGAGGAGACAGATTATAGATTGGTGGTTGCCTGTTGCTGGGAGGCTTGAGGGGAAATGAAATGATTGCTAATGGGTGAGGGATTTTTTTTTTTTTTTAGTGTTTTCTAAAATGAATTGTAATGGTTGTACAACTCTGTTCAGTAATCATTAAAAAAGCAAAAGTTTATACTTTAAATGAGTGAATGGTATGGTATTGTGATTTATTTTTCAGTAAGCTCTTATAAAAAATATCTACCAATCAACATTAAAAACAAATACATAAAATACAAATATACTTGTTTGGAAATAATAGATGGTAAAAACTAAAAATTAAGCTGGAATGTCATGTAGCAGTAAAGAGAGTGTATACAGGTGCTCTGAGATCAGACTGTTTAGGTTAGATTTGGGTCCTGCCACTTGCTAATAACTACATGAAGTTTCTCAGCTTCTCTGCATTATAGTATTATCTGTTTCTTGTATTGTCCTAAGGATTAAATGGGATAGAATATTACGAACTCTTCATACAATTCTTGGTACATAATAATTGATCAGTAAATCTTAGGCCATTTAAAATAGGACCTAATATAAAAGAAGCAATGAAAAAAAAAAAGAAGAAGCAATTAACCAGTTGGGTTTTTTACCAGGCTTTTCTGTCAATTTTTTTACTGAACTTATTTTTTTTTAAAGATTTTATTTTATTTTTTTTATTTATTTAGAGAGAGAGAGAGAGAGAGAGGCAGAGACACAGACAGAGGGAGAAGCAGGCTCTGTGCAGGGAGCCTGATGTGGGACTCGATCCCGGGTCTCCAGGATCACACCCCAGGCTGCAGGCAGCACTAAACCGCTGAGCCACTGGGGCTGCCCTGAACTTATCTTTTAAAGCTTTATTTTTAAAAAAATTTGGGCTATATTTTATTTTGTTTTTATATTTATATTTATTTTTTTAAAGTAATCTCTACACCTAGCATGGGGCTTAAACTCATGACTGCAAAATCAAGAGCTGCATGCTTTATTGACTGAGCCAGTCAAGCTCCCCTAAACTTGTATTATTAAAAGTATTTTTATGCTTGTCACAGAAATTTTAGAAACAAAAAATACCAAATAGAAAAATTCTATCTTAATAAAGGTGTTATTTTTTAAAAAATAAAATAGAAAAAAATCATCCATAGTGTCATCCTCTTAAAGACATTTTCTTCTGTATTTTTTTCTTTGCATTCCATGTCGAGATCATACCATCTTTCCTTTATATTTGTTTTTTGGTATTTAGCATGGAAAAATGTTAGTTATTACAGATGCTTCAGGAACATTTTTAATATTTCAGATTCTGTAGAGCATTTCCCAAATTTCGGCCATTTAATTGGGTCCAGTGTCTGTGTGCTTAAAGCTTTTTCATGTATTTTTACTTTTCTAGGGCATAGATTTCCCATTATTTGATTCAGAAGTTTGAATATTTTGGGGGAGGGATCTTTGATTTTTCTTTTGACAGGCTTTCCAAGTTATTACAATTTTTTGTTTGTATTTCATGATATGTAAATTACTTTTACTGGGGAAATTCCTTTAGTTTTTATTTTATTTTATTTTATTTTTATTTTATTTTATTTTATTTATTTATTTTATTTTATTTTATTTTATTTACTCATGAGAGAAACACACACAAAGAGAGAGGCGGAGACACAGGCTGAAGGAGAAGCAGGCTCCATGCTGGGAACCCGATGCGGGCCTAGATCCTGGGACTCCAGGATCACGATCCTGGCTGAAGGCAGACACTAAACCGCTGAGCCACCCAGGGATCCCCTCCTTTATTATTTCTTAACAATCAAAGGACAGTATTGCTTTTCTGATAATAGTATAGATGATAACCACTAGTTAACAAAAGGTCTTTTTCTTGTGCTTACAATGGATTTATTATAGTTAGAAAAGAATTCTCACATACTTTTTTGAGTGGTTCTTTTCCTGGAAATTCAAGGGGCAATTATTCAAGAGGAATGAATGCTGCAAAGTTTCTTAGAAGACAGTCTTTCACATTTCATTGGTTTCCAAAACTGACAAATCCCTCAGATGCTTAAAATGTCATATTCTTAAGGAGCATTTCAAGAATACTTTCATTAGAAAATATAGCCAAAACATTTCAGAATTGTTTGGGGATGAAAATCAGATGTTAGTAACAGGAGAGTAGGAGATGCCAGCATCTTCACAACCACATAAATTAATTTATAATATATATAAATTATATATAATTTTTATCTGAGGAATGAGCATTGTACTTTAAAAATGAAAATTGCTGCTCTGCACTGGAATCTTCATATGCCAGTCTGGGATGTGATTGCTATTCTTAAATTTTTAAAGATTTTGCCACTTAGAAATCAAGAGTAGGTATTTCTGCCGCGTCCTTTATTAAATAGCCTAGCTGCAGTTTAGAACTAAGAGGTGGATTCCAGATGAGAGACAGTGATTGCTGAAGGACAGAACTAAAGTCATAGTGACAGGACAGAAGGGATCAGGGCCTTGTGGAAGCCCCAGTTCAAGTCCTTAAGATAGGAAAGCTTTTTTTTCTGATGTGTTCTAATGTTTTTCCCTCCTCCTCCTTTTTCTTTTCTTTTTTTCTTTTTTTCTATTCTTTTTTTTTTCTTGCTAGTTTGGGATTATTTATTTATTTATTTATTTTAATAAATTAATTTTTATTGGTGTTCAATTTACCAACATACAGAATAACACCTAGTGCTCATCCCGTCAAGTGTCAGTTTTCCCCTCCCTTTTGTTATGTTGGGCTCATATTTGTTATGTTCTGGCACATATTTCTCTCATAGATCTCTGTTGAATTGCTGAACAGATCTTTTTCTATCCTACTTGCCTCTCAAGGCATATTTTTATTTCTTTGAAAATTGAAATCTGTATTTCTTCTCTCTATTCATCTACTGCTTCAGTGGATATTCCTAGCTTTTCTAACTCTGTGTTGTAACCGTCTTATCCCCCACACTTTGAAACAGGTATTAAGTTTTAATATAGATTGGTCTTAGAAGATACAGTATTGGCCAAACCTTTTGCTTTTCTTTCTTTGTTGGCTAACTCTGTTTTTAGACAGAATTTGATATTGTTCTTTTTTTTTTTAAAGATTTTATTTATTAGAGAACGAGTGGGGTGGGTGGGAGAGGGAGAGCGAGCGAGAAGGAGACTTTCTGCTGAACGGGGAGCCCAATGAAGGGCTCAGTTCCCGAACCCTGAGATGACCCAAGCTGAAGGCAGATGCTTTAACTGACTGAGCCACCCCACCTCAGGCAGAATTTGATGTTTAAACTGTAATGTATATAGATGTATGGAGAATGTAAATGGAAAAATAAAACTTTAAAATGGTGATTCATCTAATTAAAACCCTTAATTGATTGGAAAATATTCTGATTTGAAGAAAAAGAAACAAAAGCTGAGAAAATAGGAGATCTTGTTCTTGATGTTTCCAAAGGACAGGGAGATTTTACCTTAGTACAGTGAACTTTTAATCTTTCAGAGCTGTCTAAAGATGATCTCTCAGTTAATATGATAACTCACTTATATTTGCGTATATTGATTTATATTTAGAAGTACAGATTTTATTACAGAAACATATAGGTATAGAAAAATAAATTATATGCCACATGCATGTAAAATTCCTTAGGAGTCCTTGAAATGAAGCATGGAAGTTTAAGTATAAGGATTTTTTTTTAAATTTTATTTATTTATGATAGAGAGAGAGAGAGAGGAGAGGCAGAGACACAGGCAGAGGGAGAAGCAGGCTCCATGCACCGGGAGCCCGACGTGGGATTTGATCTGGGGTCTCCAGGATCACACCCTGGGCCAAAGGCAGGCGCCAAACCGCTGCGCCACCCAGGGATCCCAAGGATTTTTTTTTTTAAAGATATTTTAGAGTATGGTTTATGTGAGGAATAAAACCAGAGGCCTATTACCTTCTGTTTCTGGAACAATAATAGTATGTTTAAGTGAGGAAAATCTTTCCCAAGCAGTTTTAGTGGATTATTTTTCCTATAATCCTGTAACTAGTTAAATTAATTATAGTTGAACCTTTGCTTCATTTACCTAAAATGCTGTGTGAACCTTAGGCAGTTTTTTTCTTTTCCTTCTTTTTTTTTTCCTTTGCTTTAAATAGATTAAACTATTGGTAAATACTTGCTATTTAGACTATATTTGAGAAAAACTTAACAGCTATGTAGAGCATGACTTCTTAGCTACTTTGACGAGCAATAACCAGGTGTACAGTTGGTTGTGACACTGGTAGGTTTCTATGTATGTGCATATCCCAACATAACAGCCAGAAACCTTAAGCTTTCTGTTCTTAAGATATTTATGGTTCTGCAATCCAAGAAGGGGGACGCCTGGGTGGCTCAGTGGTTTCAGCATCTGCCTTGGCTCAGGGCGTGATCCTGGAGTCCCGAATCGAGTCCCACATCGGGCTCCCTGCATGGAGCCTGCTTCTCCCTCTGCCTGTTTCTCTGCTTCTCTCTGTGTGTCACTTATGAATAAATAAACAAAATCTTAAAAAAAAAATCCAAGAGGGTCAACATTTTATAAAAATCTTGTCAGAGCATCTTCTCTTTCTATTCTCCTTCTTCAATTCTGTAATTTAACAGTTTTAAACCAAATACATATCTGGGAGTGCCCTGAAAATGGCATCCAGGGATCCCTGGGTGGTGCAGCGGTTTAGCGCCTGCCTTTGGCCCAGGGCGCGATCCTGGAGACCCGGGATCGAGTCCCACATCGGGCTCCCGGTGCATGGAGCCTGCTTCTCCCTCTGCCTGTGTCTCTGCCTCTCTCTCTGTGTGTGTGTGACTATCATAAATAAATAAAAATTAAAAAAAAAAAAAAGAAAATGGCATCCAGTGCAAGCTATTTGCTTTGTTTGTGACACTGAGAAAAGAAAATTAAGCTTAAGAGTTAAAAAAAAATCTATTTGTGAATATATACTAACCCCTGAGATCTTTCTTGGTCTGTACCAGTTTTCTGCCGTTATTTGTTGACGCAGGAAGTGTTTAGTTATAGGTAGGATGAGTCTGTGATAGAAACGCTCTAATACACTCTCCACTCCAGACTAGTTGAGCTATAGATTTCTTTAACCTCTAACTGTCTGAGTCGGAATCCGTTTCCTGTCACCTCACTATTTCCTTTCTTATATTAGATCAGGTCCCCATTCTTATGTTACCTTAATTATTTCCTTATAGCCCCCATCTCCAAGTAATAGCCACATTGGGGTTAGAGCTTCACCACAGGAATTTTAAAAGGAGGATGTAGACTTTCAGTTCATAGCACTAGCCTTGTTGAACAAGCATCATGTCTGATCCAGACTCTATTTTAGGCAGTGGCAGTAAGGAGATGCCTAAGAGGCAACTTTGCTTACTCTTGGGCCCCCAACTCTCACTTTCTCTGCACGGAACATGGGAAACACTGCAACCCACCTCAGAGAGAGTGGTCCTGACAATGAAATGAGAGGACATGTGGTGTCTGGCCCACAGTGGATGGATGCTCAGTAACAGTAGCTACAACTTTTATTTTGTGTTCTCCCTATTATGTATTTTATTCTTAAAATACTTTGTCCTTTCGCAGTCTTTTTCAAGTATCATTATCTTCTAGTAGTATCTTCTGACGTCCCCCCTTTCTAGTCCCTCTGTTCCCCAATCTTCTCTCCATACCCTCAAGTTTCTCATATTATCTATACCCTTTTCACTTCCATCCCTTCTTTGTCTGCTCCAGTTTGAAGCATCCTCTTGGCATTTTTCTCACAAATTTTCCAAGGACAGAGACTTGCCTTTTCCAGGGATTGTTGTGTTCTGCTTATTTTTAGAAAAAAATTTTTTATAAAGGTGAGCAGGAATGAAAGAGGAGAAATGCAGGTTTAACACTAAGTTAGTTTTATATCAGACAATAGGCTTATACCCATTGAATGGGAACTAGTGATGATTGGAGGCCCTATTACCTTTGTCTCCTTGCCCATCTTCCCCTGAAAGAGGTTTTTCAAAGAAACCTCCCTAAATGTAGGATGGGTTAATTATATTTCTTTACTAGATAGCAGGACAATATGCAGAATGATCTTCTGGCACACTGTTGCTGTTAACTTTAGCAGATACCTCTGTAATTTTTGTTTCATATTTTACTTCAAGTATCTTGTCAGGAAACTATGTAATATCCTTTAATTATGTAATCAGTTATTTCTTTTCAAAAATAATACTGTGCCAGTGGCAAAAGAGAAAAATGAGGGATCCCTGGGTGGCTCAGTGGTTTGGCTCCTGCCTTAGGCGCAGGGCGCGATCCTGGAGACCCAGTATCGAATCCCACGTCGGGCTCCCGGTGCATGGAGCCTGCTTCTCCCTCTGCCTGTATCTCTGCCCCTCTCTCTCTCTCTCTCTCTCTGTGTGTGACTATCATAAATAACTAAAAATTAAAAAAAAGAGAGAAAAATGAATTATATCATTTTCTTTCCTTAACAAAACATATTAAAATCATCACAGTGGAAGAATAAATAAATTTCACAGGCAGGTTCTTCTCATTTCTGCTTTCTCGCCGTTGTATGTGGACTTTGGAACTGATTTTGTTTTTTCCAAACAAAATATATATGTCTTTGATAAATCACCTTTTGAAAATTTTCTTTCCTGGAGTTTAGGTAATTGGGGCACTAGAAGACTTTTAAGTTACGTTCTAAAAATCTGAACTCTGTTACAGTCTAGAAGAATTTCTGGGATTGATGTTCTTTTAATATTTTCCTTTATCCCTCCTCTCTTTACAGTCTTCATAGTTGTGAATAAACTTCTGAAATTCTACCTTGATAGTCTGAAGTTTTTACTTTAAATTATGTTTTGTGTATACCGAGGAGTGTTTGATTACTCATGCTTTTTGTGAGGCTTATAAACTAAATTTATATATTTCAGAGTTATTCAGGTCAGCAGGAATTATGCTTCAAACCAGAAAATTAAAAGGTAACATATTAAAGCTCTCTTTTCTCTCCTCTACTGTTTTTTTTTTCTTCAGGCTCCTGTTCCAAAGAGTGCACTTATTCCAGTAATTCCCATCACTAAATCAACAGGCTCCCGGTTCCGGAATAGTGTGGAAGGATTGAATCAGGAGATTGAAATAATAATTAAAGAGACTGGAGAAAAGGAAGAACAACTTATAGTAAGTAATCTTGTATCTTAAAATTGTCCTTTCACGTTAAGTGTTCTAATTAAAGTTATAATTTCATTTTCCATATTTACTTAGGTTTCTTCCTTCTCGTTGAGAGAGAATGAAAATTTGTCTCTTTTGGAAAACTTTGACCTTGACAAGTGAATGAAAAGTTTTCATTTCTTTGCATCTCATAGAGACAACTGATACGACTTAAGTTTAGATCCTTGAACAGAAACTTTTTGTTTATCCATATTTAAAAATCATTAGACAGGTGATAACACTTCTCATTTACTGTAACTCCATGTAACAAAATTTAGATTGCACATTTGTTGGGGAGGGAGGGATGTGACTTCAAATACTTTCTAAACATGAATCTACTTGTTCCCTATTGTTTGATTGTGAAGTACTATTTGGTTGACTTTATGATCATGAAGTGCAGTTCTGCTTACCTATAATGCACATAAGACATAAGAATGATTCATACATAAGACACAGTGAGAAAATTTCCTATTTATATTTAAAAGCATGTCACAGAGTATATTTAAGCTTTCATTCTTCAGTGAAAGAGGAATTGGGGAGTTTGAAGTAGTATTTTATTGATGCTTAAGATCCTCTCTGTGAAGATTAAAGGTTGGTTTAGCTTGGAGGAGACACAACTTCCCACACCCTCTTGTCCGTATACTGCATGATGGGAGTAACCCCCTGAAATAATAAAGATAAATGAACCAAAGGTGTATGGGGAGCTGGTTTTCCTATTAAGTGAGCCACACAAGATTTCCTTTAAATGTTCTCCTTGATTTCCCCCTATAAAAACCATTGCTACCATTAACGTTTCCCTTATTTAGGAAGGTATCTTTGGAAAAACTTTCTCAGGGAGATGTAGGCAGGGGAGAAGGTAACAGGACTTGTCATCAGGTATCACTGGTTCATATAATGGATGACCTTCTCTTCTAATATGGAACCTAGTGTTATGCCTAGATTCCTCCTTTCTCTTTTACCATGGCAGTACTTGACAATTTTAAAAATATTTAGAACATGATAACTAATTCATTGAAATTTATCATTCAGCAAGCATTGACCACTTGTCCTGTGACTAACCCTAGGAATACAGTCTTTGCATTTGCTGCTCAGTGTTCAGTAGGGCAGTCACATTAGACAGGAATGTCACTGATGGTGCAACACAAAGGCTTTTTTCTCGTTAGACCTAATAAGTGGGGCATTTCTGACCTGTGAGTCATCTGGAACAATAGGGGAAGGTTGATATTAGGTGCGTTTCTGGTGAATTTCAAAATTGATGATAAATACACATGTTTTAAAAATTTTATAACAGCCACAAGATATTCCAGATGGCCATCGTGCACCTCCCCCGCTGGTACAGAGAAGTAGCAGCACACGCAGCATTGACACGCAGACCCCCGGGGGTGCCGACAGGGGAAGCAATGACAGCAGCCGCTCTCAGTCTGTGTCGCCCACGTCCTTCCTTACCATCTCAAATGAAGGTAGCGAAGAGAGCCCTTGTTCAGCTGATGACCTGCTTGTTGACCCCAGGGATAAAGGTACAATGCAGGAGGGACTTGTTACCAGATAAAGGAGTACCACCTACTGTATCATTCATTCTGTTCATTTTGTAATAGAACAGACACACTTAAGGCCACTAACGTAATTACTTTGACATGCATTCTTAACATAGATTTTTAAAAATTTAAGTGCAGAACATTTTTACTATAGTGCTCAAGTGATAGTCTAGTTGGGTGGGTCTAGTTGGGTCGACTTTTGTTTGTAATTTTTCTTTTTCTTCACTTGTTAATGCAAGTTCCTTATTAGTGAGAGACATACTTTTGGTATAAATGAACATTTGTCTTGAAAAGCACTTTGTTCTCTCTTGCCTTTTATTAATTTTTTTAAAAGATTTTATTTATTTATTCATGAGAGACACACAGAAAGAGAGAGAGAGGCAGAGACACAGGCAGAGGGAGAAGCACGCTCCGTGCAGGAAACTTGATGTGGGATTCCATCCCAGATCTCCAGGATCATGCCCTGGGCTGAAGGTGGCGCTAAACCACTCAGCTACCCAGGCTGCCCCTCTCTTGCTTTTTAAAACAAACATGACCTGTCATCTGTCTATATTGGGGCAATATTTTGTTAGCCTAACCCAAGGTACTGTGTGTACTTGAGGGCAATAATATATTTGTAAATTCTGCAGTTGAGTTCAGTAATCATTTATTTCAAACCTCCTACAAGTGCGTTGAATGTCCTAAAAAATTACAATTGACCATCGCCATCAATCACCTAAATTACTGAGACTGTAACAAGTGCAGAGAATCTTAAGAGTTCCTGAAGATGTCAGTTAAAGCTATCTATGGCAGTTGTAAATGTTATTATTTGGACCTTTTTTTTTTTTTTACCAGCTTCTAAATTAAGTAAAATATGGATACTCCAGGCCAGCACCCTCCACCAATTATATCACAACCCCCCGCGGGTTGAGATACAAGTTCCAAAAGTTTTTGATGCTCCCAATGTGCACCCAAGTCTGACACTCACAGAATTAAATCCTTTGGTTGGGTTGTGTGTTTCTTATCAGGAATTTGCATAATTAACTACTATTTAGACTTATGTTCGAATTAAAAGGAATAGTAAATGCAGAACATTTAGCACGGCTCCTGGTACTTAGTACTCAATCAAATGTAACACATACACACCTCCTTTAAAAAACATGGTTATTAAAATTTGCTGTACTTTCTATTTTTCAGTAATGAGTTGAAACTCCATGAATTTTGTGTAATAGTTTATTTGTCTTTAAGAGATGTGACTGCTTAGTTTTTTGAAATTTCTAAGAAAATAAGGCCACAGCGCTACTGCCTACAAAAAACTTATGACTTAGTTGACATAGTCACACTGAAAATTTAGAACACTTAGATATCAGGAATTTTAATGTAGTGGAACTGAGAATATCAACACTGAACAGAAATACCAGAGCGAAGAAGTATTTTGTTTGTTAGGGTTAATTTGAAGAGATTTCAAAAGTTTGAGCTAGACTTTGAAGGAAATTTTGGCAGATGAATAGAGATGGACCTCTTCAGGTATGGAGAAGTTCATAGGCAAAAGGAAGTCTTTGGCGTACTGTGCATAGAAGACTCCTGATGACCTGGAGCAGAGATTGTTACCAGAGAAGCAGAGAAATCAAATTGAGAAATTCTGAAGGGCAGGCCAAGAGTGAATGTTAGGCAGCCAGGGAAGAACCAGCTTAGTTAAGTGTACTAGAAAAAAGGAACTGGCATTGGAGTCTGTTTGCTGGGTATATAACAGAAAAAAGTGAGCAAGATATCAGTGTGAAGGGCCATGTATTAAGTGATACAGCCTGAGCTATAGTAATTGTAAGTGGAAAAAAAATTTGTTTATGCATTTAGTTAGCAAACATTAATTTTCTCCTCTTTAACAGGTTTTGTGTTAGATCTTGGGAGGTGATGTTGATGTATGAACACTCTTCTTACCCTCAAGTAGTTCATAGTGTGGAGGGAGGCCATGAGCAATTAAATATAGTATGACTGCATTTATAGAGTAGTATTTCTTAGTAATCCAGCATGCTATTTTTTGCAGAGAATGGGAACAACTCTCCTTTGCCCAAATATGCAACCTCACCAAAACCTAACAACAGTTATATGTTCAAAAGGGAACCTCCTGAGGGCTGTGAAAGGGTCAAAGTCTTTGAGGAATGCTCGTAAGTATCCCTCCAAATAACTTCTATTATGAAAATTTTCAAGTAAGTTGAATAGTACGGTGATCACCCATATATTCTCAACCTGGATTCTGGAGTAAATATTTTGTTAACATGTGCTTTGTCTGGCATAGTGATGGGTAGTTTTTGCTGAAGTTTCTGGAAATAAGTTGCAGACATCATGACACTTAATTAGAATTTAACATTTGTTTCCTAAAAGTAAGCATAGTACTCTTCTATAACCATAATATCATTATCACACCAAATAAAATTAACAGCAATGCTAATATCAACTAATATCCAGTTGCTTTTTATATTTCCTCACTTGTCCCCAATGTGTCATCTGTGGCTATTACTTTTGAATCTGTGTACAGTCAATATCACACATTGAATTTAGCAGTATTTTTATTCAAGGTAGACCACAGATCTCATCTAGTGTGGTTTCTTTTTTTCAAGAATTGAATTCCCCTCAGTTTTAATGTATTTTTGGTCTCTAGTTCTTTAAACAGTATTAGAAGTATTTTGTCTGTCAGTATAGGAAATAGAATTCTATTACTTTGTAGAATAATGTTACTGTGATGAAGATAATGTAAGAAGTAGGATTTTAAACAGTGTCTAGTACTGTTGGTATATGATCTCTATGCTCATATTTCTGTTGGCTGGTCATCTGGTGAAGTACTATAGTTTTAGACTCAAAATTTGCTTAAGATTAGCCTTAGTATTTTCAGTAGCCATGGCTCCTTGCTTTATAAGTGATGGCTTCAGGATTGTAGACATGTATGATACAGCAAAGTAGGTGTAATGAGCATTATTTGGGGATATGATGGTAGTACTGGGCCCTCACCTTCCAATATCACTATGGCTGCACGTCTAAGAGTCATCCTTCTTGCATTTCCTCTCCTGTGAAACCTGGAACACAATGTGAAGGTTGTCCAACCTTGACTGACTCATGAAATTGATCTTCTTCCTCCATTATGAATATCTTGGAGTCATTTTGAAATATGGTATCCTTTTGTTCTTCCATGTGCTCCTCCTGTCAGTGCTTCTTTTAACCTAAATATTGAATAATTTTGCTGCACAAAGAACATTGTTTTTAAATTCCCTCAATTTCTATACTAGGAAATCCCAGCTGTCAGTCTCCTATCTGCTTTTATGACAGTAATTGAAAACTGTGTTAGCAACTGCTTCCTCCCACCTTCCCATGCTTACTATGTTAGTCTAAAAGCCTGAGTGGTGCTAGCTGAGAATTTAAGCAGAATTTCTCTAGCTCTGCTTCATGGACTCCCTAAATCATAATCGTCTAAGATATGAGTTGAAACTGCAGATTCCCAGGCCCCATCTCAAGCCTAATGCATAAATATGGAGGTAGGACCTGGACTGTGGATCTTTAACAAATACCTCACATTTTTTATGCCCAATTTGCAGGTGCTGGCCTAGGCTTTTCCATGAGAGTTCTTAAGATATGGAATCATTCTATTGAGTAAAAATCAAATGGTCCAAATGGACCTTTTTGGAGTTGAGCTTTTTTATTTACTCATTGCCCAAATACAGGGATGCCTGGGTGGCTCAGTCAGTTAAGCACCCGATTCTTGATTTTGGCTTAGGTAATCTTTTCTAGGGATTAAGCCCTGAGTCGGGCTCATACTCAGCATGAAGTCTGCTTGGGATTTTCTCTCCGTCTGCCCCTTCTCCCACCCTTGCTCATTCTCTCTCTCTCTCTCTCTCTCTCTCTCTCTCTCTCTTTTCTCTTCTCCCTCTGAATAAATAAAATCTTTTTTAAAATTGCCCAAATGCAGAGAAATTGTTGATTGGTTCAAAAGCAGTTTGCATTCTTTTTATAAGTGACTTGAGTGAATATTTGTTGTGTAGGTTGGTGTCCTATGGTATCTGCCGTAAACTCTTGCATTTGGAAAATGTCTCAGGACTTAATACCTGAGCCTACATTATTTGTATCTAAAGGGAGGGAAGAATGGTTAGGAGTGTGTGTGTGTGTGTGTGTGTGTGTGTGTGTGTGTGTGTGTATGGATGTTAGATCAAAGAAATAGAAGGTAAACCGTAACATATTACATGTTTTATGGCACATCCATCTATTATTAGAAGGTAGACTTAACTCTTTTTAAAATGTACATAGTTTGTTATAAATTATTCTGATATAAAAGATGTGTAGCATACAAAAACTTATTCTATTTTAAGCATTTTCATTATGTTTCAAAAACAAATTAACAGCAGTAACCAAAGACTGGATTCCTTAGAGGTAATTTTAACTTTCTACCAATAAAACAAATTACTCAAAGTCTAAAAAAATTAGTCTTTTTTGCCCTACCTCTGTCCAAATGAGAGCAAAACCCATTAGGCACAGCAGCAACAAACAAAGATAGATTACTGGTCCTAATTTAAAAATTTTAAGCTTATTTAATCATTCTTTGAAGAATACTTTTCTCTTTAACTCTTAACTTCTGGTTTAAAGGAAATAACTCTGATCTGAACTGAGGATTGGAGTGGGGTGAAGGCTCTGGTTTCTAGAAATATCTGTTTATTTACCTGAAAGGAAATAGATGCTTGAATTAAGACCCAGAATTTAAACCACATTTTGTACTTCTTTCAGTCTCTGTGTTCTTTGTGAAACGATACATACCATAGCCATGCCATCTGCACTTAGTCTTTTTTTAAAAGGAAGTCAAATATGCTATTTCTTCCTCCAAACTAATGAATTCCTTGGCTTTTAGTTACCTTAGATTCCTAGATATTATGGCCTCTTTGCAGTATAGAGGTACTATTAAAAATACAACATGGCCCTCCTTCTTTCTCTCTTCTTTCGATTAGAAGTAAGTTGGACCCACCATTGTCTTTGCTGATAATTTATGCCTGCATTAAAAAAATTACACAGGCCTTTTTAAAAAGGCAGGAAAGAATTCCTTGCATCAGTATAAGAATACCAAGAGTTACTATTCAGCCCATCCATCAGTTTTTCAGAAAGCTCTCAAACAGTCATATCCATTTTTGAGAAAAAATCCTTTTGGAATAACTTTTTAAGGAAAAGTACAAATTTAAAATTAGTTAAGAGATTTTTTTCTATTTATGGTTATTAAGTTTTGAAGAAAGCTTTGAATTAGTATTAGTACTTGTAGCTTCTATTTGCCTAGGTATTTATGGGTCATACACCAATGGATAATACATTTCTTAGGTAGTATTCTTCTAGAAAAATGTTAGAGGTCAGGAGTGATTCCTCTTGCTAGGTTGGGGTGGATCTGGAAGAGAGAAGACAAAGGAAGGTGTTTTGTTTTTTTGTGGGTTTTTTTTTGTTTGTTTGTGGTGGAGGAGGTTGGTGCTTTTAACTGGTAAGGTTTTGTTTCTTGATTTTGGTGCTATTTGGATAAGTTATTACTGTTTATATTGTTTTCTGTGTGATCTAGTTTAATGAAAGCAGTAAAGAAGTTAAGTAATTTTAAACAAGATAGCCTCAAAGAAATTAATTAACTAAAAATCTAGGCCTCATTTGGAGGAGGGTATAAAAATTGATTGACCTTTTTTCCCTAAGATAAGAATGAAAGTTACTTCTAATAATTCCACCTTCAAAAGAAAATTCAAGTATTATTTAATTATAGAATCCTAAACTCAACATCCTGTCCTCTTCAAGGAATTGTAAACCATACTCTTGTATAGTAAAAATAGAGAATCGTGTACCCTTCTTATCACTAATCTATCCAAATACACTTGTCGCTCTAAAATTACTGGACGTTTCCATCGTATATTAGAACAGTGCAAAGTAAACCATCAGTTAAATAATTTCTTTGTTCTTAAATTATTGTATTTGTCAAAGCTGTTCTTGGGTAGTAGGCACCATTAATAAAATCTGCCCACCAAAAGCATTGTCTACTTGGAGCTTTTTTTCCCCCACCCATTCCACAGGTCTGTTTATTAATTTCTGATATCTTAATTTCAGATATTACTTCCCTTGTAAGCCTTCTTTCTAGCAAATTTTCCCTCTTCCTCTGTGCCACAGGTTATCCACTCCCCTGTGCTACCTCTAAACCTTATATAAGCCCTTTTTATCACATCTATCAGACCTTTACAGGAGCTCCTGACCTTTTTTGTGCTGTGTGGCAAAGATTAGGGATGCTTGAAGTAATTCATAACTTGGGTGATTAATGTTTGAAGTGCAGAAAACATTACAAATGGGATTTGTTCCATTCCCAGTATCTTCCTCCCCCCATGAACTACATGGTTAATCTATCTTCTTGTAGATTGTTTCATTTTTGGTTCCCCAGAATCTGTTGCAGACTTGGCACACTTAAATTTTAATTTTTTGAATTTCATTAGGAGAGCTGAGCACCATACTTTTATCATATGATCATATTACCTTTTCCCACTTGAATCTTGATTTACTTAGGCTCTCCCACCTTAATTTCTTTTTAATTTTGTGGCACTTCCATGTTACTTTAACAATTTAATTCTTTAATATCTTTATTTTCAAAGAATACCATTATTTTTATTTTGATTTTACATTTCTATTATGTTTCTCAGAAAACCATCATGGTTAACTAAAAAAAAAAAAAGTTTCAGTCAAAGAGATTTTTAAGCACACTTGAAGAGATAACTCATGCCTACCAAAGTTTTGTCGTGCAGTCATGGAATTTAGCAAAAGACTTGCCTTCTCCCTTCAAAATAGTACAGGCTTTGGAAAAACTGTAGTAAGTGGAACATATTTTTGTCTTTAAACATGTAGAATTTCTTTTGCTTTAGGAAGTTATTTATAATGGGTGTCTTAGACCTCAGTGAGATGCAATGGTCACCAGCCTGAGTCACCTGTATGGTGCATGAGGCTCTCCAGGGAATTGAAAGCAGCAAAGACGTATGATATCCTTTCGGCATTCTAAGATACATATTTGAATTAGGTGTCTAATTCCACTTTGGCCCACAGCATTTGAAGCTTTTGATATAATCTGAGTTTTATATTCATGTATCTCTAAGTTATCTGTTTAGAAAAAAAATAATAAAAGAACTTAACTTCCATTGTTCTGTGACTTAAAACTTCTGGGTTGTCTGTTCTGTGCCTAGGCCAAAACAGCTTCACGAAATCCCAGCCTTTTACTGTCCTGACAAAAACAAGGTGAATTTCATTCCTAAAAGCGGCTCTGCCTTCTGCCTCGTCAGCATCCTCAAGCCACTCCTTCCCACACCAGATCTTACCCTCAAGGGCTCTGGTCACAGTCTGACAGTTACCACTGGCATGACAACCACTCTGTTGCAGCCTATTGCTGTGGCCTCCCTGTCCACAAACACAGAGCAAGACCGAGTCTCTCGAGGAACGAGTACAGTCATGCCATCGGCCTCTCTACTCCCACCACCAGAACCAATTGAGGAAGCTGAAGGATAGGTCACAGGGCTGTGTGGCCATTTTTCTGGGCAACTGAGAACCTCCTCAGATCATTTCATTGTGATGGCATCGCGAGCTCCCAGTTGGCTGTGGTATGCTCCAGCTTTCCAGGGTGACATGTCACAGTATGACTTCTGGAAGAAGGCAGCGCCCTCTGATGGCTTTGCTCCCTCATTGCTTAGCCTGCTTTTTCTTAAAGCACTGGTTGAAACAAGAAAGGTCTCACTCTTTACTTTTGGAGGGCCAATATCATTGTTTTTTTGTTTTCAAATTAAACTTCTTTTTTTTAAAAAAAAAAAAAAACTAATCTCTGCAAACCTAATTCCTGAAGGGAGACATGAATGATGCTGCAAGAACCATCTTTTATATGAAAATGACTATTTTATAATACCAATGTTACATTTTCTGAAACGTAGCAAACAGGATGTTCAAAGATTCTTTGGTGGCCTCTTGTTTCTTGTTTCCCTTTCTAGATGTGTGCTTTTCTCAGCTGTTTTCAGCTTTGGGACCAAAGGGATTGTTGACATTTTCCCAGCAATCTTAATCTCATGACTATGTTCTTCTCCCAAACAAGAATTGATAGGTAAATGCATTGGACAAATATATAATGAGATAAAAAGCAATATTAAATATTAGTACATTATGTGATTTATGTTTTTTGGTGTCAGAAGTTTGTGCTTTGGGTGAAATACTTGTAAAACTGCTGTTTTCTTCACTACACCTGTACACATTTCACCATGTGGTCAGAAAAGTTATAGTCTGGAAACAAGTGCTTTAATATGTTCTCACCCATCATTGGAACTTGGTTTAAAAGTCAGTGAGCCAAAAGGAAATTACCCAGTGTTGATTGCTAGCTAGGAGTAAGGAGCCCCCTTGATTTTTTACAAAATACTTGCCACATGATCTCCCTTTATCATCACTGTATCATAGTTCCAAGAGGTCCTAAAATAACTGTGCATGGATTTCCTCCTTTGCTTTTGTGATGTTGTTGTCTTGTGGATTTGGTCAGGGTTAGTAGTTTGCCAGGAGTGTAATCCATTGAATAGCAATCCGTAGTCACAGAGTCTTGCGACTGACATTTTCTTTATGGTGGTTGGCACTGAGATATGTTGCTTATAGATTTTGCTAGTTTTCCCTCCAGCATTCCACACAGTGGGGAAGACCGGCCAGTAGAGCTTTGGAGCATATTAAACAACAGGAATCTTTGAAAAATCCATACAGTTTTGGATTTAGGCTCATCTTAATACAGTCACTGCCAGTATCACATGACAACAGTATTTCATGTTTGTGTATATGGTAGTGAAAATAAGGAGCAGCTCTTTTTTAAAATGAGTTTCAGCAAACAGTAATTGATAAAAAGCATCCTTCTAAGATCTTCATATACTACCTATGATGCAATAATTTATTCCTATACATATAGGGAGAAATTTAAATAAAAGGGATACAGTTTAGAAGGTTAATACGTCAGTTTGTTCAGACATATACCATCAGAGGAAACCTAGTGGTAGCAATAAATCTTCTGAAAGGACTTCTTTATACTCATGCACCTTTAAAACATCTAACTAATTAAAATTATGCCCTGTGAAGTTTAAGATGGAGATGTATTTAGGCAAATTAGGTAAATTCAGACCTTAGAATAAGTTTGTTAGGTTTCAGTTGGTAGCACTGATGAATTTTGGTAATTTCTCCATCCAAAACTAGCTTACGTGGATTTACAGTACATTGTGGCTTCTAAATCACTAAAACTCAGTTATTCAGGGTCTAAATTTTCTGGTTGGTTGGTTTTTTGAGAAGAACCTTGATTCTTTGCCTTATTTGTTGTTATGTGTCTTGACTTTACCATTTCACCACTGAGAACTGCTCTATCAAAAGTACAGAAGAAAAGGTAAAACTCATCAGGTGAGTTGGTATGAATGGTAGGAGGAGGAAGTTTAAAACAAGTTTCTAAAAAAAACCCTCAGTTTTTGGATTACTTGAATTCCATTAAATCTGTGGGTTTTTTCTTTACCTTACACTTACTTTCTTCTGTCGATTCCTGTAAATGACAAGGGTATTTTGTAACTAAAATGCCACTTTATAAACCGTTTTTCCTTTTACTCTGTTGTGCATATTTGTATAATTCACATCTTTCTGTAGAGTGTCCTATATCCTTAATCTAAAGTAATTTAAAACTAGAATGGGAGAACAAGTTTAAAAGTTATAATTTACATAGTCTTATAAGTGGAACTTTTAAACGTTTGGTTGTAAGGAGAATGTGAATTTGCAGGTAAATTAATTGTATGGCAACCAAACACATCCCTCGGGTTTGGGAGAAATAGAGCCTGAGATTTGAAAGACAAAAAGGTACAAGGTACAAACAACTCTAACTGCCAGTGCCAAAGGGCTAATTTTTAAGCATATGAGCTTTATTGCAGTCTTGAAAAAATATTAACCATAGGTCCATTCAGCTCTTTTGCTTAACCCTTAGTTCACAGATGGCTGATTAAAAAAAAAAATGGATCTACTTTCAAGAGAATATTTTCTAAAATTACATTCCATTATTATCTTGCTATTCTGTAGAAAATTGTACAGAAGATAAATTAGAATAGCTTCAATGGGAATATAATTTAAATTTTTTAAAGTTTTAAATAAATTTACTTCCATTGCAGTAAAAGAAATAGGTGGCATGTATATTTTGGCAAAAGGAGCTATTCTCTGATTATTTACTTTGTCTTAAGTTTAAGTTATTTCTCTTGACTTCTTCCTTGTGATGATGAAAACATAGAAATTTATTGTTTCTGATCATGACTAAGTCTATTACTTGTCATGGCTTTTGTTAGCAATTATATTTTTAAAATATCCGTTCTGCCTCTTTGGTTAATATGATGAGCATGGATGCCAAAATTATTTTGAACTAGAGTCTTCATTTTGTTTAAAATATTTCTTACACTTATGATAAGCCAAATCAGCCTTTTAGAAGGTGCTATTGCTGACTGTGGAATAACTGGCAACAAGAAAGGCTTTTTTTTTCCTTTTTTTTTTTTTTTCTTTTTAATGGCTGGCTTTTACCGGAAAAGAGATATTTTAAAAAAAAATGGCAGAATTTATAGCCTTCTGTATGTCCAAGATTAGGACTGGGTTGTCAAGATTTTCTTCTGTTAAAGGAAATAAAACTCGCCATTACTGAATTCAGTTTACTATTCTAACTTAAGATTCGTTCCTTAATGCTTGGAATTTTGATGTCTCAAAACTGGACCAGTGGAAGTGCTGAATTTGCATTAAAAAAGCTAAGAATACTTCGCACTTTAAGGTTTAAGTTTTACTCTGCTTAAATTAATGATAAGCAGAGCAGCCCTGAACAATATTTTGTTTATACAATCCTGTTGAAGAATATAATTTATGTTTTTTTGAAGTCTGTATCTTTCATCTGTTTAAGCTGTGTAAATCTTTTTAAAATGCAATTTTTTAAATTTTGTTTTTCTAACAAAAATCTCCCCCAAAAAACAGCATTTCCAATGGTGATAAATATTGTTATTATGTACTTATGTATTCCCTGTATCTGACACTTACTGCTGCCTCACAAGAAAATAGAACTTTTATGTTAAAAATAAAGTCTGTTCTTGAGAGTTTTTTTTTTCCATGTGCTTTTATGAATGTTGTTGCCTCATTTCGGATTTTCTTTTCAGACACTTCTCACCTGAAATAATTTAAAGATAGTATATTCTTTTTCACAAATGTATAGAAAAATGGGTGTGTTAAGTAGCAAGATCTATAATATTGTCAGTTGTTACTTCCTTGCTGTCTCTTTACTTGCTCTAGAATGCAAAATACCTGATCTTTGTGGTAAGTGATAAGCACACTGAAAGATAATATATGTTTAGAAGTAATTCATTACTTCATAGTTAGAGGTTTAGCTAGGACAGTCACCTAATGTTATCCTGAAGTACAAATAGAGGATTTTTTCCCTGTGTTTTGGTAATTCGTTTTTTCTAAATCAGCCATGTTCTTCCATATATACAGTGGTTTATATGTGCAAGGTAGTTGTTTAGGCTCAGGGGTTGTCTGTATTCACAGAACAGAGCTAGTTAGATATGCCCCCAATGAAGGCTGCATGCAGTATATATATAACATATAGAAAGCAGGGACACCATTTTAAGTGAAGTAAAAAGTCATTACAGAGATCAGTTATAAAAAGTAGTCATCAAATTACACTGTAAAAAATTCTGAAAATTATTTTGGGGGGGAGGTTAACTAGAATTTGGGGATAGCTAATGAATATATATTTACCTTATAACCTAGCATTAAATGCAAAGAAAATCTGAAATTGGTTCTAAATCTTCCATTTTTTCCCTCTGTCTTTCCCCTCTGTCTTTAAAGAGGTTGAGAGGAGAAAAAAAATTTTTTTAAAGATTTATTTACTTGAGAGCAAGAGAGAGCAAGGGAGCATGAGGGAGGAGGGGCAGAGGGAGAGGGAAAGTCTTAAGCAGACTCCACACTGAGCGTGGAGCCCAGTGTGGGGCTCAACTTGGGACTCAGTCTTACAACTCTGGGATAATGACCTGATCCGAAACCAAGAGTTGGTCTCTTAACCCATCTGCACCACCCACGTGCCCCGAGAAGAGAAAATTTAGATCTCAAGTTGGGTGTTCTTCTATTCTTCCATTTTTTATTTTGATTCATTAAATATACCACACACACACCCAGCACTTTTTAGGTCTATAATGATCTTTTCCCTTTAAATTGCTTTTAAGTAGTTGGGTATGAGATTCAGTATCCTCTTCATAGCAATTCCCTGCTAATGTATATCAATACCAGTTTTTTTTCCTTGCTAAGATGAGGTATGCTTTAAAAATATTTTATACTTCTACTAGAGCATAGTATGATAATACAAATAGCCTTTGTATCTCTTTGGTTTAATGTTTTTCAAACTGAGTCTTGAAATTAATTTAATAGGTCTAGCCAATGTTTTGTTTTTTAATGAAGCTGAATAGAAAAATAAGTATTCATACATAAGGAGAATATCTGTGTAAAACTTTTGCTAGACATAGATACACATTAGGTTATAAAGTAAAATGAATTTCATAGTATGAGTCAGAATCAAAATGATGAAAAGTACTACTCTAGATACAACTTTTGTGTGTATGTCTTTGGGTTGGTCAGTATCTTCACACAGAGATGAGAGTAGAGTCTTTAAGACATTGTTTCTAATTCCCTTTAATAAGTATCTCCAAATTACTGGTTTTGTAAAAATAAAATACTAGTTTGTTCTGCAGTTCACATCTTCCTCAAACTGAGAATTCATCTCTGTATACTCCTTATTTGATTTTGGAAACTAGTGTGAATTAGTCTCGCTAAATCATTATGTTTAACAGAAGACTGTCATGGAGGCTTTGTTGGTTAAAAACCAGGAATGTAACCATTTATCTTCGTTCTGTGCCTTACACAGTTGTTTTTGAGATCCTTAGGATAATTCAGAGAAGATGCAGAAAAAGCCCTGGTTTTAGGGCCACAGTTTGGGGTACCAGTTCTGGTTCAGCAGCTTAATGTTCATGGGATCTTGAGCAAAGAAGACTTTTGAGCTTCAGTCTTCTTATGAGATGAGGGATATAGTGCTGTCCATTAAGTGGTTACTGAATGTGAAAATAACTTCTAAAACTGGAAACAAATACTTACCTCCTTTATATTTTGTTAAGTTTATTCATTCCTTAAGAAAGCCAAAAGTTTTCAGTCATAGGAAATGGTCCCATGTAACTCATTTTAGCTTGTAAAGTTATAATACAGTTAACCCTTGAACAACATAGGTTTTTTTCAATAGATATTGGAAAATTTTTTAAAGATTTTTGATAATTTGAAAAAACAGATGAACTGTGTAGCTTTGAATTCTAAAAAATAGGTACCATGAATATGTAAAATATATGTAGATAGTATTATATCTTAAAATCTATGTAGATGTATTATATCTTACCATTTACTACCATAAAATATACACAAATCTATCACAAGTTAAAACTTATCAAAACTTAGTTGCACACATAACCATACATGGAGCCATTTGTAGTCAAGAGAAATGTAAACAAACGTAAAGATGCAGTATAAGATCACAATTGCGTAAGATTTACTGTAGTACCTACTGTATTACTGTAATAATCTCATTTATACCTGTGACTATTGCGATAAGCTCAAGTGTTGCAAATATCCTCTTAAAATGCTGTGTAACACTAATCATCATGAGCGATTCATCTCTCCAGTAAACTGCGTATGGCAGTAAAAAGTGATCTTGTAGTTCTCATGTATTTTTCATGTTTAGTGCAATACTGTAAAGCTTGAATAACACCATGGAACCCATATGAGGTGCCATTAGAGATGCTGGAAGTTCTCCCAAGAAGCAGAGAAAAATGGAATTGCTTGTTAACATACTATAGATTGAGATCTGAAGTGCAGTAGCAACCATTTCAAGATAAATTAATCCAGTTAAGGACCATTTGTCATATGACAAAGCAAAAGGAAAATGAAGGATTTAAAGCAGGAGAATTTAATGCCAGTAAAGGATGGTTTGATAATTTTAGAAAGTGTTTGGTTTAAAAAAATGGCAAGAAAACAGAACATCTTCTGATGACCAAGAGGCAGAAGATGAGTTCCCAGATATCATTAAGAAAATAATCGAGGGGAAAGGATATCTGCCTGAATGGGTTTTTAGTGTAGATGAAATGCCCTATTCTGGAGGGAAAAATGCCAAAAGGACATTTAATAGGAAGAAAAGTGAGCATCAGGATTTAAGCCAGGATTTGCACATTTGTGCAAATGTAGTTGGATTTATGATCAGGACTGCCCTTTTCTATAAAACTGTTAATCCCCAAGTCTTGAAGGGAAAAGATAAATACTAGCAGCCAGTCTTTTGCTTGTACAAGAAGGTCTGGACAGTGAGAACTCTTTTTCTAGATTGGTTCCATTAATGCTTTGTCCCTGAAGTCAGGAAGTACCTAGCCAATGAGAGACTGCCTTTAAAAATTCTTTTGATATTGGACAATGCCCCTGGCCTACCTAAAGCCCCATGAGTTCAACACCAAAGACCTCAAAGTGGTCTACTTGCCCCCAGACACAATGTCTCTAATTCAGCCTGCAGGTCAGAGGTCATAGAGACTTTTAAGTTTCATTACACACTGTACTTAATGGAAAGCATTGTCAATGCTATGGAAGAGAGAACCCTGATAAAACATCATGGAAGTCTTGAAAGTCTCATCACTGAAGATGGGTGGCATCACTGTTACAGAAAAAGCTGTGAAAGCCATGAAATCCAAAAGAATAAATTGCTACTGGAAAAAATTGTGTCCAGATGTTGTGCATGACTTCACTGGACTTATGACAGTCCATCAAGAAATGAGAGATTCTGGATGTGCCAAAAAAAAAAGGATGTGTGTGTGTGTGTGTGTGTGTATGTGTGTGAAGAGTTTCAACATATGGATCTTGAAATTCAAGAGCTAACAGACACCACACCAGAGGAATTAACAAAAGATTTGATGGAGATGGCTGTTTCTGAACCAGTGCAGCCCATGAAGGAGAAGATGTAGAAGAAGCAGTGAGAGAAAACAAATTGACATTAGACAATCTGGCAGAGGGGTTCCAGATATTCAAGACTACTTTTCACTTGTTTCATAACATGGACTCTTCTATGATACAATTATTGAAACTACAGCAAATGGTGGAAGGAGATTTGATACCATATAGGAATATTTTTAGAGGAATGAAAAAGCAAAAGAGTCAGAAATTACAATGTCTTTCCATAAAGTTAAACGCAGAGTGTGCCTGCCTCTCTGTTTCACCTCCTCTTCCACCCCAGAGACCATGAGATCAACCTTTCTCCTCTCCTCCTCAGCCTGCTCAATGTGAGGATGAGGATAAAGACCTTTATGATGCTTCCACTTAATGAATAGTAACCAATCATTATGCCATGCTGTTAATAAACTTAACTGTTGTATATGTTGTGTCTTTGTGTGAAAATCTATAGCTGTAAGGCAAGAACTGTGTGAGATGTTTTTGTGTCATCATATTTTAAGTATTCATTGTGAAGAACATCACGTGCAAGACTTCAAGTGGATAGCCTATCCTTACGGAGGCATAAGGTAAGTGATACTTAATATAAAATTAATGGATTAGTTTTATGATATTTCTTTCAAAGAATTACATTACCATACAGTATGCTTCTCATAATTGAAGCAACTGTATTAGCTTATCATTACAGGTAAGTGGTATTTTTTTAAAAGTACTGTTTCTAATACTGTATTATGAATGACACTATTAATGTATGCCATAAAAATATAACCATTCATTAGTGTATAAGCTAGGCTACTATGAAGCAATTGTATGCATTATACTAGGCTGTAAAGCAGTTATACTGATGCTGCTTCATTATGAATGTATGAATTCTTATGTTTGTGAATAAATATGAATTTCCTTTTCACATTATCTTCATTTTTTATGTCTAGTGTTAGTAATACATAGTATCTACAGTGTCTTGTATAAAACTATTGATGTAGGTACTGACAGATGATTAAACTTGTAAACACATGACATCAATAAATTACAGTACTATTCGAGTCCCAGTGGAGTCGCAAAAAAATAAAAAATAAAAACAGTACTATAAAGTATCTTATGACTTAATATCTTAATTTCTCTAGCTTTGTTGTAAGAATACAGTATATAGTATACAAAATGTGTTACTGGTAAACCTTCTGGTCAATAGTAGGCTATTAGTAATTCAGTTTTGGGGGAGTCAGGAGTTACACACAGACTTCCAACTGTGTGTATTGTGGGGATTGGCTAACCACCCTGCACTGTTCGAGGAACAGCTGTTTAGTCCAGGATATTGAGCTGAAATCCTGAGAAAAGTAGGTAACACTATTGATAGCCTATCAAGTACCTTATATGATAACTAAACGTTTACCCTAATCTTTACAGTAACCATTTAAAGCCAAACATGGCTATTTTTACTATCTTATAGATGACCAAATTGGAATTAGATGAACTCTTCATTGGTCATCCGGGAAATGTCGAAGTCTGGCTTTGAACCAGGTCTGACTAGGGCTCAACACAAAGCCTTACTGCTACTTCCTCCATAAGAGTGACCTTAATTTATGTGTTCAGTATCATTGTGGATTACCTGCCATTGAGCCATTGCCTTGTTTTCATTTGCCATCCTCTTCCTTCAGCTGCTGGCAGCTTGGTTCAGAGTGTGAAGAGAAAGTATTCTAGTCAGACACCAATTTCTTACCAAAGAAGTTACTGACACAAATCTTCAAGCTGTTAGTTTTATGTTGCACAGCTGCAGAAATTCCAGAGAAATATTTTAACTTGGGGAGCACAACTTTTAGGCAGAAGCTGACTTCAATCACATTTTTGGTGGATTTTTTTTAACCTGACATTTTGAGGAAAAGATTTCCAATCTGTTCATTCATTCAATTTTTCATCAAGATATGTGTATTCCTTAATCCCCATACCCGATTTCCCCCGTTCCTCCACCCACCTCCCTTCTGGTAACCATCAGTTCTCTAAACTTAAGACTTTGTTTTGTGGTTTGTCTTTTTTCCCCTTTTCATTTGTTTCTTAAATTCCATATGAGAGAGATCGTACAGTATTTGTGTTTCTCTGGCTGACTTAATTCCCTTAGCATAATAACTCTCTAGCTCCACCCATGTTGTTGCAAATGGCATGCTTTCATTATTTTGTATGGCTGAATAATATTCCATTGTGTACACACACATACATGTCACGTTGTCTTTATCCATTCATCTCTCTGGATACTTGGGTTGCTTCCATAGTTGGGCTATTATAAATAATACTGTTATAAATATTGGGGTGTATGTATCCCTTTGATTTAGTGTTTTTGTATTTTTAGGGTAAATGCACAGTGATTACTTGTAGAGTAGTTCTATTTTTAATTTTTTGAGGAACCTCCATACTGTCTTCGACAGTGGCTGTACCAGTTTGCATTGTCACCAGCAGTGCACAAGAGTTCCTTTTTTCCCCCCACATCCTCCTCAACAATTGTTTCTTGTGTTTTTTATTTTAGCCATTCTGATATCTCATTGTGTGAGGTGATACCTCATTGTGGTTTGGATTTGCATTTCCCTGATGATAAGTGATGTTGAGCCTTTTCTTCATGTGTCTGTTGGCCCTTTGGATTTTTTTTTTTTTTTTGAGAAATGTTATGTTTTCTCATTTTTAAATTGGATTGTCTTTTGGGTATTGAGTTGTACAAATTCTTCATATATTTTGGATACTAACCCTTTATTATATATGACATTTGCAAATATCTGCTCCCATTCAGTAGGTTGCCTTTTAATTTTGCTGACTGTGTCCTTTGCTGTGTAGAAATTTCTATTTTGATATAGTCCCAATAGTTTTTTGCTTTTATTTCCCTTGCCTCAGGAGACATATCTAGAAAAATGTTCTAAGACCAATGTCATCGAGACATTGGCCTGTGTTCTTTTCAAGTATACGTATGGCTTCAGGTCTCACATTTAGGTCTTTAATCCATTTTGAGTTTATTTTTGTGTATGGTGTAAGAAAGTGGTCCTGTTTTCTTTTTTTGCATGTTGCTGCAGGTTTTCCCAGAACCATTTGTTAAAGAGACTGTCCTTTTCCCATTGTATATTCATTTCTCCTTTATCGAAGATTGACTAAATAATTGTGGGTTTATTTCTAGGTTTTCTGTCCTATTCCATTAATCTATTTTTTTTAATGGCAGTACCATACTGTTTTAATTACTACTACTTTGGGGGATCCCTGGGTGGCGCAGCGGTTTAGCGCCTGCCTTTGGCCCAGGGCGCGATCCTGGAGACCCGGGATCGAATCCCACGTCCGGCTCCCGGTGCATGGAGCCTGCTTCTCCCTCTGCCTGTGTCTCTGCCTCCCTTTCTCTCTCTGTGACTATCATAAATAAATAAAAATTAAAAAATAGTTCTTAAAAAAAATAATTACTACTACTTTGTAATGTAACTTGAAATTCGGAATTCTGATACCTCCAGTTTTTTCTTTTTCAAGATTGTTTTGGCTATTCAAGGCCTTTTGTGGTTCCATACAGATTATAGGATTATTTGTTAGTTCTTTGAAAAATGCTGTTTGTATTTTGATAGGGATTGCATTAAATCTGTAGCTTGCTTTGGCTAGTATAGATGCTTTAATAATATTTATTCTTTCAACCCATGAACATGGAATTTCTTTCATCAGTGTTTTACAGTTTTCAGAGTACAAGTCTTTCACTTCTTTGGCTAAGTTTATTCCTAGATATAAACTTGTTTTTGGTGTAGTTGTATGTGGGATTGCTTTCTTAATTTTACTTTTTGCTGCTTTATTATTATTGTGTAGAAATGCAACAGATTTCTGTACATTGATTTTATATCCTATGACTACCAAATTCATTTATCAATTGTTAGTTTTTTGATGGAATCTTCAGGGTTTTTTATATATATAATATCGTGTCATCTGCAAATAATGAAGGTTTACTTCTTCCTTACCAATTTGGATGCCTTTTATTTCTTTTTTGTTGTCTGATAGGTGTGGCTAGGACTTCCAGCACTATGTTTAGTAAAAGTTGTGAGAGTGGACATCCTTGTATTGTTCCTGACCTTAGGGTAAAAGCTCTCGGTTTTTCAACATTAAGTATGATTTTAACTGGCTTTTTCATATTATGGCCTTTACTATACTGAAGTATGTTCCCTCTACACTTACTTTGTTGAGAGTTTTCACATTGAATGGATGTTTTACTTTGTCAAATGCTTTTCCTGCATATGTTGAAATGATTATATCATTTTTGTTCTTTCTCTTGTTTATGTATCATGTTGAGTGATTGGCAAATATTGAACCACCCTTGCAACCCAGGAATTAATCCCACTTGATCATGGTGTATGATTTTTTTAATGCATTGTTGGTTTGCTACTATTTTATTGAGGATTTTTGTGTCTATTATCGGCCTGTCCTCTTTATGTCTTTGTCTAGTTTTGGTATCAGGCTGATACTGTCCTCATGGAATGAATTTGGAAGTTTTCCATCCTCTTGTATTTTTTGGACTAGTTTGAGAAGAATAAGTATTAACTCTTCTTTAAATGTTTGGTAGAATTTGCCAGTGAAGGTGTCTGGTCCTAGACCGTTGTTTTTTGGGAGACTTCAGATTACTGATTCAGTTTCCTTGGTGGTAATTGGTCTGTTCAAATTTTGTTTCTTCCTGCCTTATTTTTAGTTAAGTATATGTTTCTAGAATTTATCTACCACTTCTAGGTTATCCCAATTCGTTGGTATATAGGTTTTCATAATATTCTGTTACAATTGTTTGTATATCTGTGGTGTTGGTTGTTATTTCTCCTCTTTCATTAATGATTTTATCTGGGTTCTCTCTCTCTATTCTGATAAGTCCTGCTAGAGTTTATCAATTTTGTGATCTTTTCGAAGAAACAGCTCCTGTTTTCATTGATCTGTTCTATTGTTTTTTTAGTTTCTATATCATTTATTGCTGCTCTAATCTTACTTTTTGCTGGTTTTAGGTTTTATTATTTTTGTAGCTCCTTTAGGTGTAAGGTTAGGTTGTTTTGAGATTTTTCTTCTTGAGGTAGGCCTATATTACTTTAAACTTCACTTTTAGAACCACTTTTGCTGCATCCCAAAGATTTTGGATCATTATGTTTTCATTTTCATTTGTTTCCATGTTACTTTTTACTTCTTCTTTCATTTCCTGGTTGACCCACTCATTTTTTAGTAGCATGTTATTTAATCTCCACGCATTTGTGCTCTTTCCAGATTTTTCTTGTGGTTGATTTCTGGCTTCAATAACATGTGATCAGTTCTGGAGAATGTTCCATGTGCAATTGAAAAAGATGTGTATTCTTCTGTTCAGTATGGAATGTTCTGAATAAATCTGTTAAATCCATCCAGTCTAGTGTGTCATTCACAGCCACTGTTTCCTTGTTGATTTTCTGTTTGGATGCTCTGTCCATCGATGTGAGTGGGTTGTTAAAGTATTCTATTATATTACTTCCAATTATTTCCTTCATGTTTATTATTAACTTTTAGTATTTGTGTGCTCCCACGATGGGTGCATAAATATTTACAGTTATTATATCTTCTTGTTGGATTGTCCCCTTTATTCTTACATAGTGTCCTTGGTCTTTTATTACAGTCTTTGTTTTAAAGTCCAGCTTATCTGGGGGTGCCTGGCTGGCTCAGTTGGAAGAGCAAGTGATTCTTGATCCTGGGTGCTGTGAGTTCAAGCCCCATATTGGGTGATAAACTTAAAAAAATTAAGTCTAGTTTGTTTGATACAAGTATTACTACCCCAGCTTTCTTTTGACATTTATTTGCATGATAAATATCTCTCCATCGCCTCACTTTCAAAATGTGTCTTTCAGCTGAGATGAGTCTCTTGTAGGCAATATATAGAAGATCTGGTCAAAAGTAATATTCTAATCTTAATTTGGTATGCTCATTTCAGACAGAAGACAAAGTGAAATCACCTGGATCACAATTTATGTATCAGGCCAAAGGTACTATAAAATAACTATGATATTAATAGTGGTTATTCTGAATGGCAGAGCTGTGGGTGACTTTTTCCTAAATGAGAGAGTATTACTTTGAAATGGGAAAAAGGAAACTTTTTCCTTTGATGTAAAAACACGCACTTCAAAATCTTAGTTATTAACACCACCCAGATCTCCTTTTTGTATTTACTCTGGTTGTTGATCAGTTATTTATACCACTGAAGGAAGAACCATGTTTTGACTTTAAATGCCAAGAAGAGTTAATTCAGCTTCTTACTTTTTTTAAATGGTACATAAAAAGGGAGGAGGTATTTTGTGGTTGGCATATTGATGTGACCTATCCTGTTCAATAGGTTTTCACTGCCATATTTAAATAACTTACCATTTATATTTTATGTGCATTACTTTCAATGCTGCTGAATTAACATTTAAAGTTTGTATTTCCTTCCTAGTTTATCTGGGAGTGCTTCATTGCTCAAGGTCAGAAAACATGGGGCTCTGCCGATACTATGAAGACAGATATAAACTAGATTGATTTTGGCTTTCTTCTTTTTATTCATGCCTTCAGCAAATCAGGTTAAATACTATGCTTATATTTCATGGGTTATTATTTCTAGGCTCAAAATTTTGACATTTGATGGTTTGTATTTTGTTACTGATTGTATTTACACAAAAAACACACTCTGTTATTTCTCATATCTTATAATGTCCCATCTGTATGAAGTTAAAAAGAATCAGTCTCACAAAGATATTAATTGTCTTGGTTTTATTTTCATTCTGTGTTATCTATATATCAATTCAAACTACCTTTTTACTACTATGGTCCTGAGGTGTAAAACTCAAATTTTTGAATAAGTTAACAATAATTGATTTATATTTAATACTTTAGGAAAACAACTTTTCTGTTTTATGCTGTTTTATGATCTTTATTAAAAGAAGCTCAGAAAAATAGAGCACAAACTTCCCTTGTTCTTATGCTGTAAGACCTCTACATTTCTGGACAGTCTATAAAGATAGTTATGTGAAATAAATATCCATAGTTGAAATACAAACACTGAATTTCATTGTGCAAATACTGAAACCTATTTTTTTTTAAATACAGTTTGTTTCTAACCATATCAGAGCTGTTTTACAGTTAATGTAGGATTTCAAAAAATACAAAGTTACACCAATCTGATCTTAATATGCCCTGGTATTCCTGTCTCACTTGTAAAGTTGTAAGAAAGATTAGACAAATTTTAGTTTTTCTGGGGCTTTTCTAAGGTTAAATGCATTCTTTTTTGGTATTAAAAAACAGGAGATGTTTTCCCCCATTTAATATAAAAACATCCATTTACTTTGAAAGAGTTCTCAGTCTACCTCTGGTTAAGGTTATTTCTTATTGAGTGTTTGATCTAGATTTAGACAAATAGCAAGTGATCACCTTTCTGTTCTATGTTTATCGGGTCCTTCCTTTACTCCTTCCTGAGTGAGTGGTTCATTTCCTTTATTAACAATCTAGGAATAAATAGCCAGATTTCTGTTTCTGGCCTCTCAGTGAATGAACTTCAAATAATTAATCTTAAAAAACTATGATTACCTTCATTTTAATAACAAAGTTTTCAATGTGCTCTTCAAAAACGGAGTTGTGAGATTTGTTGATATTATAACTGAACTTGCTAAGGCAGTTAATGTTGCTTTTGGATTAAATGGGCAACTACATACTCTGAGAGAAGAAATGTTAAGATACTCTAAGAACTGAGTAACAAAAACCTATTGTGCATTTCTATTTTTTTGAGGACTTTTGTTTTTTGGAAATTGAGTGCAATGTGAATACATTGATAATCTGGGATTCAGGCATCTGGCTTGGAGAGATCAGTAGTTTTCCTGTTAAGGTGTCTTTGTTTATTTGAGGTAACAGGGACTTTGCATGCATGTGAAGGGAAATAGGCAAATATTTTTTAACTAATACATTAGTGAAATAGAATCAGTGAAAGAAAAATGGCACAAGCTCAAGATACAAAGCATTTTTTTGAAGTATTCAAAGTTGAGTGCACAGAGTCACCAAACATTTATAATTTAGATTGTGATTATGAATCACAAACCTTGGTGATTGAATCTTCTGGAGAATTTCACTGAATAAAAAGGAAGTGGTAGAAATGCTTCTGACTAAAAGGATAACCAAATAAAGATATAGCAATAAGCATGAATAGACTATATAACATTTCTGTCCGTATTTCTGACCCTCAGATAAGGTCTTTCCAGCCTATGTCATACTACACCATACTAGAGATTTTCTGGAGAGCCAGTGGGCAGTTCATGATGTAGCTAGGCCTGAATGTGGTACATGGAGGCGGACTGCACTTTACCCACTCTGGTCCATTTCTTAAAAGTGTTCTATTTTACAGTGACTCAGATATTACAAGCCATTCTCTTGTAAACAATAAATAAACCTGTTTAAAACTAGGAGCACACGGAAACAGCTGTGAACAACTTAGTTAAAATGTTCCCTTATGGAGATGCAAGGAACTGGATGACAAAAATAAGACACCCGAAGCACTGCCTCAAATCTGAAGGATGGGCAAGAAAAAAGAACAGGAAATTGAGTGATATGCATATACAGTGTCTATGGGTTCATTGGCCTACACTAACTTCGTCCAGTAAGGGTTTTTCCTCAGTAATCAAATAGAGCCTCAGATTATGTCACCCACAGAAAGGGAGGGAAAAGTGGAAAAATAAGACCCTTTCTGATATGTAGAGTCTTCTGTGACTACCAGAAAAGTAATCTGGATTAAATCACATCAAGAAATAGGTTATGATTGTACAAATATGTACAAGGATAAGCTTAGAATTTTTCCCTCATTCAGACAGAAGTTTCAGGGTAATTTCAGGAATACTATTGCCAGTTGCTTAGGGATTATTCTCCCCTTTTCTTTTCAGAAAGAATATGAATACTGTACATTATGGTAGCAATGTGTGAAAAACCAGGCCTAAAGACACCTGTACAATGTCTTGAATATTACTGGACATTCTTGTGGTTTAGGAAATGGGTTTGAGTTTCTACAGAGGATGGATTTAGCAAACAAATCATCCTGCTACTTTCCCATGAAAATTCAATATGGGATTGGAGGGGGGGTGTCCATGATTTTGTATGAAGGAAAAGAACTAAGTAATATTACATTTTAGCCTCCAAGTGGAGAAAAGCACCAAGTTTCTCTGTGATTTCATTAAAGCAAACTGAGTTCTCAAATCTTACTCTATTTTTCTAACTAAAGACAAAACTGATCTGGTTCTAGTGCTATTTTCCACAACAGAAAATTCCCCCTACTATGGTTTTATTTAAAAACCAATCCTAAATCACAACCCAATTTACATGCTGTCTTTATCCACATACAGAATTCTCACAGCCAGCAAGGCAATTTACACGTAAAAGGCTTTCCAAATAAATAAGCCCAATTCCTTATTTACAGAAGTATTCCTACCTATTATTTTGAAATAACTTTTGGTATCTATTTCAGACTCAATAGTTCATAATATTTTCCACTTATTATCAACAATTGCAAATCCAAGATATTAAAGAAATACTTAATCTATTCAAATGTAATCCTTACCATCTCCTTAAAGTTGGCTGAAAAGTGTTATATTCATAAACACGATGCTTTTGTGTATGGGTTACAATATAAACTCCTTTCCACAAAGGCAATATGTTGTAAAATTGATGTCTCAAGGCCACTGAAGTGACGACATAATTTCAGTCAAGCATTAAGAAGTTCATCATCTGAGTGTCCAATAGCATCTGGGTTTGAAAGTGGATCCAAGTCTGCAAATAGATTGAACCAGGCTGACATGTCTTGGTTACCATTGTTGGGAGCTATTAAAGAAGAAAAAACACATTGAAGATTTTTAACGTGATTTTAAAAACCACATTACCATTTACGTGATTTTTAAAGTAGATGCTTTTTT
Source organism: Nyctereutes procyonoides (assembly GCF_905146905.1). NCBI lineage: Eukaryota > Metazoa > Chordata > Mammalia > Carnivora > Canidae > Nyctereutes > Nyctereutes procyonoides. The sequence continues at coordinate 11,692,428 of NW_026575132.1, forward strand.
TAAAATTTTTTTTTAATTTTTTATTATAGTCATACAGAGAGAGAGAGAGAGGCAGAGACATAGGCAGAGGGAGAAGCAGGCTCCATGCACCGGGAGCCCGACGTGGGATTCGATCCCGGGTCTCCAGGATCACGCCCTGGGCCAAAGGCAGGCGCCAAACCACTGCGCCACCCAGGGATCCCCTAGATGCTTTTTTTTAATAAAAAAAAATTAAGACAACTGATAATTTTGAAAAGCTAATAATGCAGAGATCTTGTGCTTTTCTGAGTTCGTTAAATGTAAGTGATGTTACTCTGAGAAATTATTAAAAGTGAAAAGGCAGGCAGCAATAAAGTCTTAGAAACATAATTTTTAGAAATCTCTCAGGTAAGGTTCAAAAATAAAAGTAACCTTTGTTTCTACAAAGTAGGAATATTACATTTGTGTTTAAAATCTACATTTATTATAAAATATTAAACATGGAGGAAGAAAACCCTTCTGATTCTATCATATTAACATACCCAGCAGTTCTCATTTTGGTTTATAGTTGTTTTCCTTTGTCTTTTCCATGTACATTTTACAAATTTTTGATAGATATTTTATGGAGTAGACTGTGTCTCAGATACAACTTTCTGTTAACCAACTCCCTCTCACCTCCCTGCAGAGACTGGAAAATCACATATCAATAGTCTCCAGGTTGTGCTGTGGCAGATATTTCAAGGATATACATTTAGGCTGAAGGCTGAGACTAGTAAAAAAATACACAGTGGCACAGTGAGTCATCTCAGAAGGCTAGGCTCTTGAGTGTTGAGACCCAGTGGACAATCTAAAGACCTGCATATGAGACAGGACAGACAGTGGGCAGGCAAGCCATACTCAGAAGAGTCTAAGGCAACCCTCTTTTATAACCATGGTTTCCCACTTTCTGCAGATCAGAGGGCTGTAGTTTGGACTGTGGGAATTCCAAGCCTCAAAGATCAGGAAAAGTGAAAGGCTTCCATGTATTTCTAGGAACCCAAAATTAGTGATACCTACATAAGTTCTGGCCTTGAGTCTTCAGCACACTACCTATTAATATAATAATGGGGACGTCATATAACCCCACAAGCTCTTATTTCCTCATCTGTAAAGTAATAATCATTAAACCAAGATACCTGAGAATAAACAGGGGCCTATTGATGATTATTAGGCTGGAGGCACCTGAGTGGCTCAAATTTTTTTTTTTGACTTTATTAAAAAAAACCCTTTATAAAAAAAAAAAAAGACCCTTTATAGTCATTTCATGTCGGTTGGAAATCACAGAAGTTAGGCAGAAAAACAACCCAGGGGACAGATACAAAGGGAAAGGCATGGCATTTCCCCAACAGGTCTCTGCTCCGCAGGTGGCAGGTGGGGCCAGGGCAGGCCTGGGGCATCTATGCATGACCGGTGGGCCTGGCCACCAGGGCTCAGCTATCCTCCTCGTCCAGGGACTCTGAGTCCATCCGCACTCTTGCACGCTCCTGCCGCTCCTTCTGGGTGCATCCAGCTCGGGGCCCTCACGCACATTGTCATTGTGTAATGGCTGTTCAGAGGAGCCACAGCCTGGCCCCTCCTCGGAGTTCTGTCCTCTCTCCTGCTCCATGCTCTCCCCTTTCTGGGACGTGGCCTCACCGTTCACCGGGGCTGAGAGATCAGCATTCGCCTCATCCTCTACGCTCTCCATGGGCGCCTCCTCTCCAGCCAGTGCCTCCTCGGCCTTCTCCACCCCAGCTCTGGTCGCCATCTGGATGGCCTCAATCCCTTCTTGATTTTTGGCTGAGGTCATGATCTCAGGCTTGTGATCTCAAGCCCTGCATCAGGCTCCATGCTCGAAGTCTGCTTCCTTTCCTTTTTTTTTTTTTTTAAAGATTTTATTTATTTATTCATGAGAGATACACATAGAGGCAGAGACACAGGCAGAGGGAGAAGCAGGCCCCATGCAGGAAGCCCAACATGGGACTCGATCCCTGGTCTCCAGGATCAGGTCCTGGGCTTGGGCTGAAGGTGGCACTGAACCGCTGAGCTACCCAGGCTGCCCTCCTTTCCTCTTCCTCTTCTTCACCACCACTCACCCCCCAATCTACTATGCTCGCTCACTCTCTGTCTCTCTCAAAATAAATTAAAATCTCTTGGGCAGCCTGGGTGGTTCAGAGGTTTAGCGCCGCCTTCGGTCCAGGGACTGATCCTGGAGTCCCGGGATCAAGTCTCATGTCAGGCTCCCTGCATGGAGCCTGCTTCTCCCTCTGCCTGTGTCTCTGCCTCTCTCTTTCTGTGTCTCTCATGAATAAATAAATTAAAATCTTTTAAAAAAAAAACAAAATAAAATCTTTTAAAAAGATTATGCTGGAATAAGCAAGAAAAATCCCAAATGACATAACTTTACTCCTAAAGGAGCTAGAAAATGAACAATCAAAACCCAAAACCAGTAGAAGGAAATAATAAAGATTAGACTAGAAATTAACAAAACAAGAAACAACAACAACAACAACAAAAAAAAAACAATAAAACATGCCAATCAAACCAGGAGCTGGTTCTTTGGAAAGACCACAAAAGTGATGATAAGCCTTTAGCCAGACTTATTAAAGGACTCAAAATCAGATATGAAAGAGGAGAAATAACAAACACCACAGAAAGGATTGTAAGAGAACATTATAAAAAGTATATGCCAACAAACTGGGCAACATAGAAGAAATGAATACATTTGTAGAAACATATAATCTTCCAAAACTAAATCAGGAAAAAATAGGAAATTTGAACAGACCAATTACTAGCAAAGAAATTGAATCAAAAATTTTAAAAATTCCAACAAACAAAAAGCCCAGGATCATCTGGGCCCATTTGCCTTCACTGGCAAATTCTACCAAACATTTAAAGAAGAATTAATACCTATTCTTCTGAACCCGTTCCAAAAAAATACAAGAGGAAAGAAATCTTCCAAATTCATTATATGAAGCCAGTATTACTCTGATACCAAAATCAGATAGACACCACAAAAGAAAAAAAAAAACAACAAACCCTACAGGCCAATATCTCTGATGAACACAGATGCAAAAATTCTCAACAAAATAGTAGCAAATCAAATTCAACAATACATTAAAAAATCATGATCAAATGTGATTTATTCCTGGGATGCAAGGGTGATTCAATATTTGCAAGTTAACCGAGATAGATACATTACATCACGAGAAAAGATAAAAATCACATCATTCCAATGGATGCAGAAAAAGCACTTGGGACACCTGGGTGGCTCAGTGGTTGAGTGTCTGCCTTCAGCCTAGGGCATGATCCTGGGAGTCTTGGAATCTAGTCCCACATCGGGCTTCCTGCATGGAGCCTGCTTCTCTCTCTCTGCTTGTGTCTCTGCCTCTCTCTGTGTGTCTCTCATGAATAAATAAATGTATATATGAAAAAAAAAACACCTGACAAAGTATAAAATTCAGGATAAAAACCTTCAACAAAACAGGTCTAGATAGAAGGAAACATACCTCAAAATAATGAAAGCCTTCTATAAAAACCCACAGCTAACATACTAAATGGGAAAAAACAAAGGTTTTCCTCTAAGGTCAGGAACAAGACAAGGATGTCCACTCACAACTTTTATTCTACATAGTGCTGGAAGTCCTAGCCTCACCTATCAGACAAAAAAAGAAATAAAAGGCATCCAAATTGATAAGGAAGTAGTAAAATTTTCACTATTTGTAGATGACATTATACTATATATAGAAAACCTGAAAGACTCTATACCAAAAAACTGATAGAACTGATAAATTCAGTAAGGTTGTAGGATATAAAATCAATGTACAGAAATCTGATGCATTTCTATAGCTAATAATGAAGCAGTAAAAAGTGAAATTAAGTAAACAGTCCCATTTACAATTGTATCAAAAATAAAATACTCAAGAATAAACTTAACCAAGGAGGTCAAAGACCTGTACTCTGAAAACTATACAACACTGGTGAAAGAAACTGAAGATGACACAAAGAAATGGAAAGATATTCCATGCTCATGGATTGGGAGAACAAATACTGTTAAAAATCCATACTACCCAAAGCAACCTACAGATTTAATGCAATCCCCATGAAAATACCAATGGCATTTATCTGCATGGAACCACCAAAAACAATCCTGAACAGCCAAAGCAATCCTGAAAAAGAATAAAACTGAAGGACACAATCCCAGATTTCAAGATATATTACAAAGCTAGTAATCAAAACAGTAATCAAAGTTATCGAAACAGTACTGGCACAACAATAGAGACATAGATCAATGTAACAGAAGAGAGAACCCAGAAATAAACCCACAATCATATGGTCCATTATGACAAAGGAGGCAAGAATATGCAATGGGAAAAAGTCCAACAAAAAGTGTTAGGAAAATGGGCCACTTTTCTTACACCATACACAAAAATCAACTCAAAGGGGATTAAAAACCTAAAGCAATAAAAATCCTAGAAGAGCAGAGCACAGGCAGTAATTTCTGTGACATACTTCACATAGCAACTTCACTCTAGATAGGTCTCCTGAGGCAAGAGAAACAAAAGCAAATATAAACTATTGGGACTGCCTCAAAATATAAAGCTTCTGCACAGCAAAGGAACCAATCAATAAAAAGACAACCTATTGAATGGGAGAAGATATTTGTCAATGACATATCCAAAATATATACAAATATATACAAATCAACACCCAAGAATCCAATTAAAGTGGGCAGAAGATTTGAACTGACATTTCTCCACAGACATACAGATGGCCAACAGACACATGAAGAGACGTTCAATATTACTCATCATCAGGGAAATGCAAATCAAAACCACAATGGGGGATGCCTGGGTGGCTCAGTGGTTGAGCCTCTGCCTTTGGCTCAGGGTGTGATCCTGGGTCCAGGGATCAAGTCCTGCATCGGGCTCCCTTTGAGGAGCCTGCTTCTCCCTCTGTCTCTGCCTCTCCCTGTGTGTCTCTCATGAATAAATAAAATCTTAAAAAAAAAAAAAACCACAATGAGGTTTCACCTCAGAGCTGTCAGAATGGCTAGACTCAAAAACACAAGTGTTGGCAAGGCTGTAGAGAAAAAGGAACTCCTGTGCACTATTGGTGGGCATGCAAACTGGTATAGCCACCGTGGAAAACTGTGTGGAGGTTCCTCAAAAAATTAAAAATAGAATTAGCATATGATCCAGTAATTCCACTACCAGATATTTATCCAAAAAGGTACAAAAGCACTAAGCCAAAAAAAGATATATGTACCTCTATGTTTACTGCAGCATTATTTGCAATAGTCAAAGTACGGAGACAGTCCAAGTGTCCATCAGTAGATGAGTAGATAAAGAAGAGGTAGTTTATATGTATACTATGGAATGTTAGCCATAGGTAGAGGGAAACCTTGCCATCTGCAACAATACTGATGGATCTACAGGGCATAATGCTAAGTGAAATAAGTCAGAGAAAGGTAAATACCGTATAATTTTACTCATTGTTGAATTTAAGAAATAAAACCAGCAACGGAAAGAAGAGATAGACAAAATAATAGACTCTTAAATTTGGAGAACTCGTGGTTACCTGTGGGAGATTGTTGGGGGATGGGAGAAATAGATGAAGGGGATTAAAAGTACACTTATTGTTGATAAGCACTGGATGTTGTATGGAAATAATGAATTATTGTAATGCACACCTGCAACTAATATAACACTGTTGACTATACTAGAATTTTTTAAGTAACTGAAAAAATAATTATACTGCAAGAATAGGTGTCAACCAGGATATGTCATTCCTGTAGTCATTCCAGTAATATCTGACCTTCTTGGTGTAGCTGTGGAGAGGTTTTGGTAAGTATATGAAAATTCTACAGCATTTTACAAACATGGGATGGTTTTACATTGATTTGTCACAGTGGAAAATGAAAGGGGCTCTCCTTATGTATACTTTTCTTGCCTCCAGAAATTCTTATGGAATAAATAGCAAATGAGTTATACTGAAATGATAATATATATATATATATATAATATATATAAAAAGAGTCCAAATAACTGTCAATAGTTTTCATAAGATAAAAGCAACTGTAAACAATGTCAATTCAAGACATAAAACAAGGGGATCCCTGGGTGGCTCAGTGGTTTAGTGCCTGCCTTTGGCCCAGGGTGTGATCCTGGAGTCCTGGAGTCCTGAGATCAGGTCCGATATCGGGCTCCCTGCATGGGGCCTGCTTCTCCCTCTGCCTGTCTCTCTGCCTCTCTGTGTCTCTCATGAATAAATAAATAAAATCTTAAAAAAAAAAAGACATAAAACAAGACTACTCCTTAGAAGCTACCCTTGTGACCCCCTTCCAGTCACTGTTCACACCCCACCCTCCAACCTAGCAAACATTGAGATAAATTCCATCTTAAGATGGCTATTAGCAGCAGTGTTGTGACAACATTCTTGTGTATACATTTTGGTCAACAAATGGATGCACTTCTGCACTCAGAAGTGGAAATGCTTGGTCTTGCGTATTATATGTATGTATATCCAATTTTAGTAGAAACTGCTAAACGGTTTTCCAAATGGTAATGTGAATTTGCACTCCCACGGGCAGTGTCGGTTCCTCCACATCCTTGTCATCACATGGGATTTTCTATTTTTCATTTAAGCCATTTTGGTTGGTGAATAATGGAATTGCATTTTGGTTTTAAGTTGCATTTCTTTAAGGATTAGTGAAGTTGGGTAATGAATTTGGGGGGAGGATAATGAATTTTAAAGCTGTTGAGAATTTCAATTTTTATTAAAACTTTCAGGCTTAATTTCATTACCTTGAAGCCTCAATGATTATAGGCAAATAGGAGCTTTCCCAATATTTCTCAATACTTCTTTCCCAAGTTCACTTATGAAATTTACTTTATAGTCTCTATTTAAAATGATTACACACAAATTTAGTTTTAGTGGGTTTTAAAAATGAAAATTATAATTAGGCTGAATCCCAAAGGGATGGCTGTATTATAACCAGATGGTGTGAATCTGTGGTTAGGAATTGATGGATTTTCCAATTGATTTTTCCCAAAGTACTGGTAAGAATAGGATTCTAAGAGTATGATACATATCAACAAATAAATTAAAAATGAGGGACAAGAGAAAGCTGTTTCATACAGTAGAATGTTAAATAATAAATGTAGAAAGAATGAGGAAAGAGAACACCATTTGGCAACCACCACAGTAATATTTAATGCAAAGAATTATCAATGAATGCTAAATTAGTGGGTGAAACTTTGATAGAAACAAGCCATTTACACAGTTTCAAAATACTTTCCCACAAGATATTACAAAGGGAAAAATAAAATAGTAATTTTATAGTGCAGTCACCTGGGGGTTACCATCTTAATCAACTGATCAAAATTAACATTGTAAGCCATGGGACAATTCAGAATCATGTACCTCCTGATGTTAATTAAGAAGGCACATCATCTCCTATTCTGCTAGTCCTGCCAAAATGCATAACCTGATCTAATGAAAAAGCATCAGATAAACCCAACTTAAGGAATATTCTACAAAATAAATGGCCTCTTTGGTATAAAGAAGATAATGAAAGACAAAGATTAAGGTACTGTTCCAGATTAAAAGCAATTAAAGAGATGTGACGCTAGATGCAATGTGGGATCCTGGATTTGATCCTACACTAGGAAAAAAACCCTCTTTCTCTTTTGTTATAAAAAACATTAGTGGGACAATTGGCAAAATCTGAGTAAGGTCTATAAATTAGATAATAGCACTATGATGATGTTAATTTCCTGATTTTGATCACTGAATTGCAGTTATGTAAAAGAATATCCTTATTTTTAGGAATCCTTGTTTTAGATTATGAAATATTTAGGTTTAAAGGAGCCTTAGGTCTGCTACTTACTAGTCTCAGAGTAATTATAGTTCAGAAGAAATTATATATATTATACAGACACAGAGAATAAAGTAAACATGGTTCACATTTTGGGAAATCTAGGTGAATACACAGAAATATTTTGTGTTATATTTGTAAGCCTTCCTGTAGGTCTCAAATTATTTGAAACTTTAAAAATGTTGATACCACAATATTATAAATAGAAAAAGTATCAGTTCATATAGATAATACAAAAATGGGGAAGAAGAGAGTTCTTTTGTTTACAGCAGAGTACTGAGGTCTGGCTGAAGTGAACTGTATGGAATGTGAATTATACGTCAATAAGGCTACTTAATATTGTAGTATTTTAAACTTAAGCTAAGTAGGTTTAAAAAAAAAGGTAGTAATGTAGTATATCCACACGATGGAATATTATTAAACCTTAGAAAGAGAGAAAATACTAAATGAAATAAGCCAGTCATGAAAAGATAAATACTGTATGATTCTACTTATATGAGGTACCTAGAGTAGTCAAATTCATAGAAACAGAAACTATAATGGTGGTTAGCAGGGGAAGGGGAAAAAGGATTTGTTAAATGAGTATAAAGTTTCAGATTTGCAAATGAAAATGCTCTGGAGATCTGTTTCACAACACTATGTATATACTTAACATTACTGAACTGTTCACTTGAAAATGGTTAAGGTGGTAATTTTTTTTTAAATATTTTATTTATTTATTCATAAGAGGCAGACAGAGAGAGAGAGAGGCAGAGGCACAGGCAGAGGGAGAAGCAGGCTCCATGCAGGGAGCCCGACATGGGACTTGATCCTGGGTCTCCAGGATCATTCCCTGGGCCGAAGGCGGTGCTAAACTGCTGAGCCACCCAGGCTGCCCAAGGTGGTAAATTTTGTCAAGTGTTTTCTACTACAGTAAAAATGTGAAGGGAGTGCTGTGGTTAGAAAATCATCATTTTTCACCATCCCTTATAGTGAAGACTGAATTAGACAAAAAGTAACAATGCATGCTAACTCTAAGTAGAAATTTTGATGATGGGATCCCTGGGTGGTGCAGCGGTTTGGCGCCTGCCTTTGGCCCAGGGCGCGATCCTGGAGACCCGGGATCGAATCCCACATCGGGTTCCCGGTGCATGGAGCCTGCAAAAAAAAAAAAAAAAGAAAAGAAAAAGAAAAAAAAGAAATTTTGATGACAAGGGACGTCTGGGTGGTTTAGCGGTTGAACGTCTGCCTTTGGCTAGGGTGTGACCCTGGGATCGTGGGATCGAATCCCACATAGGGCTCCCCATGGGGAGCCTGCTTTTCCCTCTGCCTATGTTTCTGTGTCTCTCTCATGAATAAATAAATAAATAAATTCTTTTTTAAAAAAGAAAAAAAAAAGGGGGCAGCCTGGGTGGCTCAGCGGTTTAGCACCGCCTTCAGCCCAAGGTATGATCCTGGTGACCTGGGATCGAGTAGCATGTCGGGGTCCCTGCATGGAGCCTGCTTCTCCCTCTGCCTATGTCTCTGTCTCAATGTCTTTTAAGGGACATCCTTAACCATATACAGTAATTAGACATGGATCTTCAAAAAAAATTGTTCTCCTTGGGGCAGCCTGGGTGGCTCAGCAGTTTAGCGCCTGCCTTTGGCCCAGGACGTGATCCTGGAGTCCCAGGATTGAGTCCCACATCAGGCTCCCTGCATGGAGCCTGCTTCTCCCTCTGCCTGTGTCTCTGCCTCTCTCTGTGTCTCTCATGAATAAATAAATAAAAATTTTAAAAAAGAAATGATTAAAAAAAGAAATTCTGATGATGAGCTGGACTTGTGCACAATCACAAAGTGTTTCATCACAGATTGCTTAGTAATTGCAAGAGAGGACAAAAAATATAAAATAGTAATTATTTAGGAGAAAAATTGAACAAGACTTTGAAAGGGTGGCTAAAATTAACATCATCAATGAGGAAGAAATGGACAGGATCAACTTTCAGATGTGAAACCCTAAGACAGGAGTGTCACCTGTGCAGTACTCCAGGCAAGAATGAAGAACCTGCATTTAATCACAATAAAATTCAGATAAAACTGAAATAAAGAATATTCCATGAAAAATAAAGAACATTGGAACAGAGGGACTATATTCTATTATAATGCCCATGTTAAAAAAATCAAAGAAAAGCTATGTAAATGCTTCAGATTAAAAGAGGCTAAAGAGACATGGCAACTTGAATACATGACCCTAGACTCAATGTCCAGAGGAGGAAAGTGCTATAAGAGATACTACTGGGTCAACTCACAAAATTAGAATACAAATATATGATAGATAATGGAAAAAGTGTTACGTTAATATTAAATTTCCTGAGGTTTACAACTGTACTGTGGTTATGCAAGAGAATATACCAGTGCTTATGAAATACAAACTGAAGTATTTTGGGGTAAATGATCATGATGTATGTAACTCACCCTCAAGTGGTTCAGAATAAAATGACACATGCATTAGACACACACATACATACATATATAAGACTATATAAAGCAAAATACTAACAGTAAATGAATCTAGATAAAGGGCATACACATATTTGTGCTATTTTCACTTATGCAACGCTTCTGTACATTTGAAATTCTTTCTAATTAAAATTTTTAATAATCAACATCAGTGACTAAGATTATTATGTATCTAAAACCCTGACAGTGTCAACTTGCTATGCATATCCTACATGGTAATTACAATATGGCCCAGTTTTGCAGATAACAATATGGTGAGTACTCAATAAATGTTAGCAATTACTATATGCCAGGCTCTTTGCTAAATGCCTAATGTACTGTTTGTCAACAGACATCTTGTAATCAAAGAATACCTTCTATCCCTAATGGTATTATCCATTACCAACAAATCTTAACACAAAACATAAAAAATTAAAGTACAAAATTTAGTTTACTATGACAAGCCCACAGTTTTATCCAGTTTTTTCCATGATGAGGGGTAGCCAAGTATAACTTATTTATTTTTTATTTTTTTTAAGATTTTTTTATTTATTTATATTTATTTATTCATAGAGACACAGCTAGAGAGAGAGAGGCAAAGACACAGGTGGGAGGGAGGGAGGGAGAAGCAGGCTCCATGCAAGGAGCCCGACATGGGACTCGATCCTGGGTCTCCAAGATCACGCCCTGGGCTGCAGGCGGTGCTAAACCGCTGCGCCACCAGGGCTGCCCAACTTATTTATTTAAAGATTTATTTATTTTAGACAGAGAATGAGTGCATGTGGGGGAGAGACAGAAGGAGAAGAAGAGAGAATCTCCAGCAGACTCCACTGAGAGCAGAGCCTGACATAGGCCTCAATCTTACAATCCTGAGATCACAACGTGAGCCAAAATCCAGAATTGGACGCTTAACCAACTGAGCCAGTCAGATGCCCCTAAAACTTTAATTTTAATTCATTATTAACAAAATATTTTTCTGAACAATATGAGGCCAAGACTATAACATAATCCTTTTCTAAATTTATCTGAATTCAACTGATTGTTAATATGATGGCAAAGAATATAAATAAATAACTTACACTTTGTTAATTTCTTTGTACTCTGTGAAGGCACTGGCTGGTCATCAGTGTGTGGAAGAGGAACTTCTAATCCCCCTTGGGAGGCCCAGCCTGTGGGAGGGAAGTATCCATTGTCAGTTAGTCAAGTAAAAAATAGCATCAAAAAAAATAAGAAAAGGCAAAAATATCTAATGAATCCTCAGATCTTTCTATCAGGATGCGATTCTACAATATAAGACATAGAAGACACTTAAAATATATCTGCAATTAAGTATTTTAGTCAGATCATCTAAGTTTAGACTTCCCTACAGTTTTCAAAATGGTTTTGAAATAAATATACAAGTTTTCTTTTTAAACAATGCACACAGATAAGGTATAGAAAGAGAATTTCTAAGAAGCTGGGCAAGAGGAAATAGATCTGACAATTAGAATATTGAAAACTTTAAGCATGTTTATACCCTTGGATTTAGTAATCCTATTCCTAGAAATTTATCTTAAGGAAATAATTTAAGTGAAGAAAAAAAATACATGTATGATTGTTTATTGCAGCATTATCTATAAAATGAAAAAATCTTAACAGGAATGAATTAAGCAGATTATGGGAGATAAATGTGACAAAATACTATGCAGTCATTAAAAAGTATCATTATGAATACTCTATTACTAAGACCGTGAAATGTTTGCTGTAACATGAGAAATTATTTAGGCTGTAATTCAAATACAGCACCAGAAAAAAACTTAGATTATCCTGCCTGCTACCTTTCTTGTACAGAAGAGATTATTTGAAGCCTATGTTCTTACTTAGGGTTTCTAGAACATAGATCTTTTAACTCCACACAGCTCACTTTCCTGGTTTACATTGCAGGAAAATGAGGAGTAGCCATAAAGAAAAGGCTAGTGAAACAGGAAGAGTCCTGTACTAGGAGGCAGAAGACCAGATTTTGGTTCCTTCTTAATTGTTTAAACTGCCTGGTGATCTTAAGCAAGGCACTCGTTACACACTAAGTACTAAGTGCCTCAGCCATTGCATGGGAATATCCTGTCAGCCAGCAGGCAGGGACCAGAAGAGATGCTCTGAGTGGTGAAGAAATATTGTTGATGATATACTGCCAGAAAATAACAAAAAAATCCAGTGCTGCTAGAGATGTGGGAAGTTAAGGAGAAAGGACAGTAGGATTTCATATGGAGAATGAATCTGTGCGTAAATCTTTGTAACTTTTAGGCCACTGATATGGCATATGAGAATAGTTGTTTTTTAAAATTTTATAGCAAAACATTTGAATTATCCTAGATAGAGTGCCTCTTTATCGAATAACACTGTCCATTCTTACTTTTAGGTTATTTAACAAATTATTAGAGTGATTATTTAACCGCTATTTTACCTATTGAACTAACTTTATGCTGCTGCCATAGAAAGCACAAAGATAAATCACCTCATAGGCTGTGCCCTTGAGGGGCTTACAGATTGGATAAAGTATGATGGTCTTGCAGATTTAATATGAACATAAGTATTTTAATATCAAGTACAAGGTATCAATACACTTTTAGGTGCTGTCAACCATTTTCTCAGGGTTAAAATCTACTAGGAGATGGAAGACAGGGACAGAAGGCAAGATGAACTACAATTACAATTAGCCATGAAATTAGCTAAAATTAGTCATGAAAACAGAGAGAGTACTATGGGAGGCCACAGGGAGAAAAACCAACTGCATCAGGCAGTACTATTCAAGACTTGGCCACCATGCAGAAAACACTGGCCTAGGAATCTAACACACAGGCTCAAGTCTACCTCCATTACTGAACATCACGTAAGGCAAACGTAAGTGGCAAAACAATGATGTCTCAGAGGGATCTGAAAATAGTCAATATAGTTATAGAAAATGGTTAAGTATTTTGAAGTAAGTTAAGAGGTAAGAGTGGAAATGGAGGAACAAGTTATATCCTGGAGCCATGGTCCCTCATTTTTTTAAAATGTAAGCAGAGTGCTAACATCAGAATCTGCCGCTTGGATAAAGAACTCTGGGGAAAGCATGGAAGAGGTGGCCTGGGGCTTGGGAGGCCTGGTAGGAGGACTCTTGCAGCAGCCCAGGAAACCAAATAAAGCTCCAAATGCCTCTGGTAATAGAGTTAGAGAGGAGGAGTGTGAAATTAGAAATGTTTTAGAAACAGAATCGACAGATCTTAGTAATCAATATGGAAGTGGGGAGCAAAATGACTCCCAAGGTGCGGGGTTGGATGCAGGCTGGTGGGACAGTAGGTCAGTAGAGGTAGTCCCTGACATAGAAACAAAGCACCTTTGGAAAACACCCTGCCCAGGTTTCTACCACAATCCTCCAGTCCTGCTGCCTTGCCCAGGAGGCTGTCGTGAAACTATCGTTGTCTACTCTGAACTCATGGGAAGAGAACACACCAAGCTTTGCTAGATGGAAGAAATAGTATCACCTGCCCTACGTAGAGGTAACTCAGCAAGTCAAGAGTTTAAAATAAGACCCTGATTTTCTATGTAGAGAAGACTTCTGGGAAAGTCAAAGAGTGGGGTTTGGTGGAGGCAGCAAGAAAGCAGCCCTTGTTTCACCCTTGCCAATACATCAACAGTAGTAATATTTTTTGGTGGGCGAGACAGATTTTATCTAGTAGTATTGAAGTTAAAATCAATATCCTGGTTAATTTTAGCATCCACATACACATAGTTTTGCTTCACAAAGATAAAATAATTCTGGCTGTCCAAATGTTTCATAAGTACTTACTGTTGAAAGCTCCAGCAGCATGAAGGCCAAGGTCAAAGAGCTGTGAAGGAAGGAATCCTGAAGAATGAGCAAGAGGCTCAGACCCCACGGCAGGCTCCTGCGACATGAAGCTTGTGCCGGGGCTCCCAAAGGCAGTCTGGCATTCTTGGGTAAATTCACCAGTACTTGAAGAACCAGGACTTAGGAGGTTGTTGAGAAATGAGAATTCCTTCTCAAAATCATCTTCCAGTGAATCTATGGGTAAATCTTTTGCAACTGTTGAGTGAAAATAAAAATAGAATGGCTTTTTTTCTTTTTAAAGAAATGAGAGTAGGACATAGGGCAAATCAAAGTTGTTTCACTGTTCTCACACCTTAACATAATTTTTAAAAATTTTAACATTTTATTTTTATATTTTATTCATTCATTTATTTTTATAATAGAACTTAGTTTCTTTTTCAGATTTATTTATTTGTGATAGACACACAGAGGGAGAGAGAGAGAGAGGGAGAGGCAGAGACACAGGCAGAGGGAGAAGCAGGCTCCATGCTGGAAGCCCGACGTAGGACTCGATCCAGCAATTCCAGGATCGCGCCCCAGGCCACAGGAGGCTGGCCAAACCGCTAAGCCACCCAGGGATCCCAGATTTTATTTATTTTTTTGAAAGAGAGCAAGTGAGAGAGAGAACACAAGCAGGGGGAGTGGCAGAGGGAGAAGCAGCCTCCCAGCTGAGCAGGGAGCCAGATGTGGGGCTTGATCCCAGAACCCCGGGATCATGACCTGAAAGCTGAAGGCAAATGCTTATTAACTGAGCCAACAGTTGCCCCTAAACATAATTTATAGTGAACAATTAAATTGATTGGAAGTTTATGAGAAATTATTTCTAATTGAGTAGGCCATAGATCAAAATGACCACATTTCACCCTGAAGACAGAACAGTTATGAATATCTAAGTGTGAAATAATGAAACACCCACCTATGAAAGGCAGAAAATACAGGGAATGCAAAGACAAACAGAAACTAATGATAGTAGACTTTAATATACCACTCTCAGTAAAGAATAGTAGCTTTTAATATATCACTCTCAGTAAAAACTAGGCCAAAAAGACAAAAGATCTAAAAGATCTAAAAAGCATAAAGGGCAGCTCCAGTGGCGCAGCAGTTTGGCACGGCCTGCAGCCCAGGGCATGATCCTGGAGACCCGGAATGGAGTCCCATGTCAGGCTCCCTGCATGGAGCCTGCTTCTCCCTCTGCCTGTGTCTCTGCCACCCCCCCCCCCCCCCCGTCTCTGTGTCTCATGAATAAATAAATAAAATCTTAAAAAAAAAAAAAGCATAATCAACAAGAGTTATTTTGAATATATACAAAACCTATTAGAAAACATACTTTTTCTCAAGCATACATTGAAAATTCACAAAAATTATACTAACATACACACATAAAAATCAGTGAGTTTCTTAAAGTAGAAACATTACAGACAACATGCTCTGATTATGCCATAAAATGAAATAATTTAAAAATGAAAAAAAAAGGTTTTTCAACTGTTGTTGAAAGAGGAATGGAATTTTTGAAATATAATGATAAAGAAGGCATTTCATAGTATAATCCATGGGATACTTAAATAGCAATAAACAGAAAAAAAAATCCTAAACACCTTTATTGATAAAAATGAAAAAGGCTTCCAGCATGATAGAGTGAGGACATCTATGGACATGCACACCAGTTTTTAAATAATTGATGAAAATTGTTTAAAAAACAACCATAAGTCCTAGAAATTGTTCCAAGGACACACATGAGGAAACATTTGTTCAAGACAATCTATTAAAATTCAGATTCTGGTATTTGAACTAGGAATCACTCCCTTCCTACTCCCCTCCCAATTCAGCACAATGGAAATTCCCCTCTAGCCCTGTGTGCTGAAAAGGCTGAAAACATAAGGCTCTCTTCTTCTCCCAGCTCTCAGCCAGTTCTGTTCCCAGGAAGGGCAGGATGTCAGTATTTCCTGTCCTGTCCTCAGTTACTTGTTGGCTAAGTCTGGGCAGTGCAGTCAAAAGGTGCAAGTTCCCATTTCCCAACCAGATCACAAGACCACAGTCATAAAATGGAGACTCTGATTCGGGTGTGGCGTGCTGAGAATACAGGGGCCCTGGGTCACTTGATTCTGCTCATAACTTGGTAGTTTCATTCAGTAAGAGGCAAGCCAAAAGACCTAAGACTATCACCTTCCTCACTTCACACTCCACTCTTAGAGCAAGGATCTTACACAGAAATATGTCACCGTTTCCACCTAGAGATAAAACCCTGACTCAGAGATTTGGCTTAGAGGGAGAAGCTGATTATCAAGTAGATAGCTGCAAATACTTCCCAAAGAATTGACTTCATTTGCAACAGTGTGTGGGGAAATTCCTAACTCACAAAAAAATTCCTAAACAAAGCGCTGCAGAAGGGGAGCCGGATGGGGGGATGGGGGGATTGGGTGATGCGCACTAAGGAGAGCACTAGATGGGATGAGCACTGAATATTATACGATATATTGGCAATTTGAATTTAAATAAAGTATTTAAATTTTTTTAAAAAGAGAATTTCAAGCCTAAGGATGCTCTTTAAAACAGGGAAGGTTGTGGTGAAGAGCAACTGGGAAGAGACCAGTAGAGTCATTGGACATATAAGTTAAATTGTGGGCCAACTAGTTTGGCTGAAAAAGCCAGTGGTGGTGGGGGGGGAACCCCGGGTGGCTCAGTGATTTAGCACCACCTTCAGCCCAGGGTGTGATCCTGGAGACGGAGATTGAGTCCCACATCAGGCTCCCTGCATGGAGCTTGCTTCTTCCTCTACCTGTGTCTCTGCCTCTCTGCCCTCCCCCCACCCCTTTCGCTGTGTCTCTCATGAATAAAAAAATAAAATCTTAAAAAAAAAAAAAAAAGCCAGTAGGGAAGAAGAGCCTGCTTCGATAGGGAAAGAACAAATCTCAAACACTGACCTTGGGAAATGTCCTCTCAAAGGAGTCCAAATTTTATTGGTTTTGTCTATAGAACAATTTACAATCCAGAGCATTCTTAAAAATAATGAAGAAATCTGCTGAAATTAGTGGAATTTAACTGGGTGTGATCAGGGAAAGAGACTGTCAGAGAGAGCCCTTCCAAAACAACTGTCATCCCAGGGTGACTGTGGGTATACATAAGTCTGTATCCCATAAGGAGTTATACTGTTGGGGGCTGAAGGAAGGGTAGGGTAGGGAATAGACTCCACTGAAATAATCCAGCCTGTCAGTAAACAAATAAAGCAAACAAATAATAATAGCAAGCCCCAGAGGGGAGGACCAGTAACCAAAGTTGCTAAAATGTATAATCTAGGGATCCCTGGGTGGCTCAGCGGTTCAGCATCTGCCTTCCGCCCGGGGCGTGATCCTGGAGACTTGGAATCGAGTCCTAAGTCAGGCTCTCTGCATGGAGCCTGCTTCTTCCTCTGCCTGTGTCTCTGCCTCTCTCTCCACCTCTCTGTGTATCTCATGAATAAATAAATAAAATATTAAAAAAAATAATAAATAAAATGTATCATCTAAAATGTACAGTTTCCAACAAAAACATGGTAGGCCAAAACAAACAAACAACAAACAGGAATGTATGAAATACCATGGCAAGAAGGCAGGCAACACAAACTGCCTGTGAGAGAAAACTGAATTATTAGATTTAACAGACAAAACCTTGAAAGTAACACTTACAAATATATTCAAAGAACTAAAAGATAGTATGATTAAAGTAAACGAAGTGAGTTGATAGGTATGTTAATTAAACTACATGGAGAGAATCCTTTCACAAAGTATACATATATCAGCACACTTTAGCAATCTTACAATTTCATTTATCAATTATGCCTCAATAAACCTGAAAAATTGTTAAAGCAATCTTAAAAAAGCAAAGGAAGGTGTGATGATAATGTTGCATCAAATAGAGAATATCAACAGAGTTCAAAATTATTAAAAAAGAACCATATGGAAATTCTGAAGTTGGAAAGTATAATTACAAATGAAAAATTCACTAGAGAGGATCACCAGTAGATCTGAACTAGTGTAAGAGAGAATTAGCTAACTTTAAGATAGACTGACCGAGATTATACAACCTAAAGAACTGAGAGAAGAAAAAAGAATAATAAAAAAAATGCACGGTATCTCAGTGAAATGGTGGGCCAACATCAAAAGTACCAGTATACGCACAATTAACAGTCTCAAAAGGGTCGGAGGGGGAGAATGTGAAGAAATAATGGATAATCTCCAAATTTGTTGAAAACTTCAATATACTCTCAATGTATAGAGATCCATATCTACATACACCACAGGCAAACCACTAAAAGCAGAGATAAAAAGCAAATCTTCACATTCATAGATTGGAAGAGTCAATAATGTCCAGATAGCAATTAACTCCAAAACTGATGTATGAATTCAATACAATACCTATCAAAATCCCAGTAGCTTTTTTGGATAGAAGTTGACAAGATGATTGTAAAATTTATATGGAAATGTAAAGGAGTTAGAAGAGCTAAAACAATTTTGGAAAAAGAACAATGCTGTGGGATTTACACTACCTATTTTTAAAATTCAGTATAAAGCGACAGAAATCAAGATAGTATGGTACTGGCTAAAGATAGGTATACAGATCAGTGGAATAGAAACTAAAATCCAGAAACATAACCTTAATTTTTTTATTTTTTTCTGGTCACTTGATTTTAACAAAAATGCCAAGAAAATTCAAAGGAGAAAGGAATGTCCTTTCAATAAATGGCACTGGATGTGCATATGCAAGAGACAAAAACAAAAATTAAAACTAAAAAAACTTACCTACCTCACACCATACATACCAATTAACTCAAAATGATCATAGTCCTACATAAAAAGCTAAAATTAAAAACTTCAGGAGATCCCTTGGTAGCTCAGCGGTTTATCACCTGCCTTTGGCTCAGGGTATGATCCTGGAGTCCAGGGACCGAGTCCCACATTGAGCTTCCCTGCATGGAGCCTGCTTCTCCCTCTGCCTGTGTCTCTACTTCTCTCTCTCTCTCTCTCTCATGAATAAATAAATAAATTAATTAATAAATTATTTAATTAATTAATTAAAAACTTCACAAATACATAGAAAATCTTTGAGACCTATAGGTAGGGAGAGTTTCTAGATTTGATACCAAAAGAACAATCCATAGAAGAAAAAAACAATGGTAAGTTGAACTTCATAAAATTTTTAAAATTCTGTGTTTCAAGAGGCAAAAATCAAGAAAATAAGATGACTAGGATAAAATATTTATAATTCATGTCTGACAAAGAACTTGTACCAAGAATAAAGAAATCTTACAATCTAATTATAAGATCAATAACCCAATTAAAAAATAGACAAATCATAGATTTGTCAACAAAGAAGATATATGAATAGCCAATAAACACAGGAAATAATACTCAACATCATAAATCACTGGAGAAATCCAAATTAAAGCCACAAATTACAAGCACTAAAATATACATGTTAAAAAGACAATACCAAATGCTGACAAAGATGTGGAAGACTAGACACCTCATTCTTTGCTAATGGGAATGAAATGGTAGTAAAGCCACTTTGAAAAACAATTTGGCAGTTCCTTAAAAAGTAAACTCAAATTTACCCTATATATAACTTAGCAATTCCACTCCTAGGAATCTAACCAAGAAAAGTGAAATCTTATGTCCATATTGGAGAAGTATTTGAATGTTCATAACAACATTATAATAGCCAAAACCCAAAAACAATCCAAACATCCATCTACCGTAAATGGATAAATATAATGTGGTATATCCATACAATGGAATACACATTCATGAATAAAAAGTAATGAACCACAGTTAGCAAAATGTGCTGTATACATACAATGTAATATTATTCAGCCCTGTAAAGGAAGAAAATTCTGCAATATGTCACAATATGGATGAACCTTGAGGATGTTATACTAAGCAAAATAAGCCAGTCACAAAAAGACAAATACTTTATGATTTCATAGAGATGAGGTAATTGGCGTAGTCAAAATCATAGAGATAGAAGAATGTTGGGTGTCAGGGACTGGGCAGAGGTGGGGGAATGGGGAATTACTGTTTAATGGATACAGACTTTCAGTTTTATAATGAAAAGAGTTACAAAGTTGGATGGTGGTGATGGTTGCATAATATTATGTATTTAATACCACTGAATTATATGCTTGAAACAGGATGCCAAATTTTACATGTATTTTACAATGAAAAATTTAAGAAAAAAGACTAATGAACTGCTTTCTGCAACAACATGGATGAATCTAGAAAAACATTAGGTTTAATGGAAGACCTATAAAATCAAACACAAAATACTACCTTTTGTATAATTTCAGTCCACGAAAGGGAAATTTATAGAGACAGAAATCAGATTAGTAATCTTCTAGGCCTGAGAGTGAGAGTGAGTACTGTAAACAAGTATGAGAGATTTTGGTGATAGATGCACAACTCTATACATTTACTAAAAATCACTGAATTTTACATTTGTTAATTTACAATTGGTAATTTTTTAAACCTATTTCAATAAAGCTGCTAAAAAGCAGAGATTTTATATAAATCTATGCAAATAAATCTGATAATCTAGACAAAATGAATAATTTGAGAAAAATAAAATTTACTAAAATTGATCCCAGTATATATAATAAGTTTAAATAGACCAATTTTCATAGAGAAGAAAACACAAAAAGTACCAGGTCTAAACGTTTTCACAGAGAAATCAATAGCAATGCAAAAATAGTAAATAAAACATCATCAAATTAATGCACAATGACAAAGCTGGGTTTATAACTGGAATGCAAAAATGGTGTGATTATCAGGAGACCTAATAATATAGTTCATCATATTAATACATTTAAGAAGAAAAATGAAATAATTGCCTTTGGCTCAGGTCATGATCCTGGGGTCCTGAGGTCAAGCTAAAAAAAAATCAGCAAGGTAGCAGCATAGTATAGTAACATGCAAAATATCAATAGCATTTATATACACAAAATAATAACCAGTTAAAAATAGAATGGAGGGGGATCCCTGGCTCAGCGGGTTGGCACCTGTCTTTGGCCCAGGGCATGATCCTGGGGTCCCGCGATTGGATCCTGCATTGGGCTCCCTGCATGGAGCCTGCTTTTCCCTCTGCCTGTTTCTCTGCCTCTCTCTCTGTCTCTCATGAATGGATAAATAAAATCTTAAAAAAAAAAAAAAAAAATATATATATATATATATATATATATATATATACTGGAAAAGGGGCACCTGGCTGGCTCAGTTGGTACACAGCATGCAACTCTTGATCTCATGGTCGTGAGCTGGACCCCCATGTTGGGCATAACATAAAGATTACTTAAGAAAAATATACACACACATATATATATTACACATATATATGTATATGAAAAGAAATACATATATTAAAAGAAAATATTTATAATGGCAACAAAAATATAAAAAGAAATAACAAAAACTGCTCAAAACCTATATGAAAAAAACTATATAAAAGATACACAAGGATGGGCAGTCCCAGTGGCCCAGTGGTTTAGCGCCACCTTCAGCCCAGGGTGTGATCCTGGAGACCTGGGATTGAGTCCCACGTCAGGCTCTCTGCATGGAGCCTGCTTCTCCCTCTGCCTCTCTCTTTCTCTCTATATATCTCTCTTCAATAAATAAATAAAATCTTAAAAAAAAAAAGATACACAAGGAAATTTTAATAGAAAAATGTCCCTTGTTTCTAGTTAGGATGTCTCAGCACCATCAAACTGTCAGTTTTCTCACTTAATGTTATCACAATAAGAAGAACAACGAGGGGCACCTGGGTGGCTCAATCATGTAAGCATATGTCTTCAGCTTGGGTCATGATCCCAGGGGATCATGTAGCAGATCATGATCTGCTCAGCCGGGAACCTGTTTCTCTCTCTGCCCCTCCCCCTGCTCATGTTCACCCTCTCTCTAATAAATAAAATCTTTAAAAAAAAAAAAAAGAGGAACAATGAGCCTTTCTATAGAGCTAGACAATATTATAGAAAGTTTATATTAAAAAATAAGCGTGCAAGAATAGCTAAGAAAATATTGAAAAAAAAAAGGATACTAGCCCTACCAGATATAAAACACAAAAGAAACTTTCTATAATTAAAACCATGTGGAACTGGTGCATGCAAACATCAATGAAATATAAAGAAAATCCAGAAAGAGACCCAAGTACATATAGAAACCTTATATATGTTTGGAAGCTATCTCAAATTGCTGTGGCAAAGGTAGCATTTTAAAAAAATGATATAAAAGCACAGCCACTTGTGAAATGATAACATTTAATCCACTGCTAATACCATATGGCTAAATAAACTCCAAGTGAATTGGGGATCTAATGTAAAAAATAAAAGTATACAAATGCTAGAAGACAGTATAAATGAACTCTTCTAATCTGGGTTCTCATAAGACAAAAAAAAAGATCCAATAAAAGAAAAGATTCATAAATTTGGCTACATAAAATTATTTTTTAAATTTACATAGCAAGAAACAACTACATGAAAAGTCAGACAAATGATAATTGATTGGGAAAAATATTCAAGGTAGCATTTACTGACGGTCTACAATTGCTGGAGAGTGAAAGTACAGCACACAGTGAGACAGACACCATCCTACCAGTCCTCACAGTTATACAGAAATGTTTGGACAAAGGTCTGCACATACAAAACAAATAATGACTTCATTTCCATTGTGATGTGCTACAAAATAGAAGTACAGGGCTGCATCCCTGTGTAGAGACCTATACAGGTTTTGTTAAGGAAATAATTATTAAATTAAAACTAAAGAATTTTAAATAACAAATTATCTGTATATATGATGAAATTATAATTTCTTACCATTTTCAGAGTTAGAAAACTGAGGTGCTCCAAACTCTCTTATTTGAAAATGTCTTTCCTTGTGATCTTCAGCTGCTGAAACACAAGCACATAAAGGATAAACTGAACAAGGAGAAATTTAGCAAGCTTATTTACTGTTACATTTTATAATGATTCAGCCTAAGTGTTCAATTGGCCAAATCTGTTAATAACACACATAAAGGCAAAAAAAAAAATACACATAAAGGCGAGATGTAAAAAATTTAAAGAACCATATATAAAAATCACATTTGTGTGTGTAAACATGTATATTTGTGTGCATAGATGGTCCCCTACTTACACAGAGGTCCCCTACACTGGTTTGACTTACAAATTTTTACTTTATAATGATGCAAAAGAGATACACATTCAGCAGAAACTGTACCTCAAATTTTGATGTAGATTTTCTCCTGGGCTAGTGATATGCAATACAATATTCTTCTGTGATGCTGGGCAGCAGCAACAAGCCACAGCTCTTTCTCAGCCATGTGATCATAGATAAGCAACCTTCTGTACCCATAAAACCATTCTGTTTTCAGTTTCAGTGCAGTATTCAATAGATTACATGAGATATTTAATACTTAATTATAAGATAGGCTTTGTGTTAGATCATTTGCCCACCTGCAGACTAATGTAAGTGTTCTGAGCACATTTAAGGTAGGCCAAGATAAGTTCTGATGTTCAGTATGTTAGATATATCAAATGAATTTCAAATTATGATATTTGCTTTTTTTGGTATAGAAGGAATATATATTTTTTATTTTTTGATTTAAAAAATTTATTTTAATTCCAGTATAGTTTACATACAGTGTTATATAGTTTATATTAGTTTCAGATGTTCAACTTATTATTTTCAATTTAGGATGGGTTTATCAGGAGTAACCCCATCTAAAGTTGAGAAAGATACAATATACATAATTTATATATATACGTATGTATACACACACAAATAACTTTATAATACCCACAGATATTCAGGGCCTTTGTTAACATCTATATCCCCTTGAAAGTTAAAAGTTTTCACATTCCATGTAAATTGGTACATTGGTACAACTGCTATGGAAAATAGTATGGAGGTTCCCCCCCACCCCTGATTAAAAATAGAACCACCAAATGATCCAGCAATGCCACTTCTGGGTATTTTATCTGAAAAAAACAAAAACAAAAACAAAAACAAAAAACAAAAACAAAGAAACCCAAAACCACTACCTCAAAGATGTAACCCCACGTTCATTGTATTATTTATAATAACCAAGACTCAGAAACAACTTAAGTGTCCATCAATGGATAAATGGTAAGGAAAATGCAATACACACACACACACACACACTAGAATACTAATCAGCCATCAAAAAAATGAAATCTTGCTGTTTTTTATTTTCAATAACATGGATGGACCTTACAGACATTATGCCATGTGAAATAAGACAGAGAAAGACAAATACTGTATTATCTTGCTTCTATGTTGGGTTTAAAGAACAAAAAGACATAAAAACCCAGCTCACAGATAGACCAGACTTGGTGGTTGCCAGAGGTGGTGGGGGTGCAAAATAGGTAAAGGGGTTCAAAAGGTACACATTTCTGGTTATAAAATAAATAATAGCTATGTAATGTGTAGCCCGGTGATTAGTTAATAATATTGTATTATATACTGGAATGTTGCTGAAGGAGTAAATCTTAAAAAATTCTCATCATGAGAAAAAAAAATGTTCTAACTATATATGGTGATGGATGTGAACTAGACTTATCGTGGTGATCTTTTCACACTATAATGCAACTATCAAGTCATTATGTTCTAAATCTGAAATTAGCATGTCATTTATACCTCAATTAAATAAAGGTTTTCACATTCAAAAGCCTATCCTTTCCTGGTGGACCTGTGTCTAATTCTGTATTCTCTGGAAGTTCATTTTATGTTTTTTTCTGATCTCCATGTCTCTGCACATCAGATATTTATGTGCATAGCTGTAAACAGAACAAAAAGTGAGAATAACAGTGATTTCATATGAAGTGAAAAATCCAACATATATGCTTTTTAAAGACAGCATACTTCCCAAAGCTCCCCAGGCAAAATGTTATTTTTGTTTTTCGCTTGTTCTTTTTTAAGATTTTATTTATTTGAGAGAATGAGCATGAGAGAGAATGTTTATGAGAGACAGAAAGAGTGAGCACAAGCAGGGAGGAGGAGTACAGGGAGAAGCAGACTCCCTGCCAAGCATGGGGACTTGATCTTAGAACCCTAGGGATCATGACCTAAGCCGAAGGCAGATGCTTAACCAACTGAGCCACATAGGTACCCAAAAGGTTGTTTTATATTTATTTTTTTTAATTTATTTATTTATGATAGTCACAGAGAGAGAGAGAGAGAGGCACAGAGACAGAGGCAGAGGGAGAAGCAGGCTCCATGCACCGGGAGCCCGACGTGGGATTCGATCCCGGATCTCCAGGATCGCACCCTGGGCCAAAGGCAGGCGCCAAACCGCTGCGCCACCCAGGGATCCCAAAAGGTTGTTTTTTAAAAAAACTATGTCCAAGTTTGGGGTGTATACTGAGACAAATTATGCCCTATTATTAATGTGGGAGCCATTTTCCCACATAATTCACCTGTACCTCAGTATAAATACACAGACCAGGAAAAAAATTTAATAACCAAAGAAAAACAAACAAAAAAAAAAGCCCAAGATTTTCACATCTTCAACTATTATCAAGAACATTTTTAAAAAAAGATAACGAAATGTATATGTTTCCTACATACAACATGAACAGTGTTGCCATACAGTGAGATGAACGGGTGTAATATGTCTAAAGACAAGGCAGTAATATCCTTACTACACTCTTCTTAAAATTTGATGCTCAATTTGGGATACTACAAAAGAAAATAGAAAAGTTAAATCAACTATAATAATCTAAAGAAAGGTATAAGGAACTCAGTGTTATTTAGCTTTAAGATAAGGAGGCAAAAGATAAATTAGGTTGTAAGTTCAAATAGTATAAAGATGGTGAAAAACTACAAAAAAGAAAAAAGAAAAAACAAACTCTATCACTAAAGACTTCAGTTGAACTTTGGAAAAATGTAGAAATGGGAAGAGATTCTCTCTGGCTAGAAGGAAGTGAAGAGGAGAATCAGGGTTGGAGGGCAGGAAAGGAATGGGTGACAGTAACACCATGGAAATTTTGGCAAGCTCTAGAAAGAGTTTGTGAAATACAGAGGTATTAAAGATCTTTAAGGAAGTGTTGCTGTTTAAGACACAGGGTAACTTCCTTCCCCTCTCTTCCCCAGAAATCTTTTTTTTTTAATTTTATTTATTTATGATAGGCACACAGTGAGAGTGAGAGAGAGAGAGAGAGAGAGAGAGAGAGAGAGATAGGCAGAGACATAGGCAGAGGGAGAAGCAGGCTCCATGCACCGGGAGCCCGACGTGGGATTCGATCCCGGGTCTCCAGGATGGCGCCCTTGGGCCAAAGGCAGGCGCCAAACCTTGTGCCACCCAGGGATCCCCCCCAGAAATCTTTAATAATGATCTGCTTTACTCCACATTGCTTTTGGTATGATTTATGTGGGGTTTGGTTTTATTTTTTTTTTTTTTAAGATTTATTATTTCTTTGAGAGAGAGTGAGGACAGCATGTGAGGAGGGGCAGAGGGAGAAGGAGAGAAGCAGACTCCACTATGCATGAAGCCTGACTCAGGGCTCAATCCCACGACTCTGAGAACACAACCTAAGCCAAAATCAAGAGTTGGACACCTAACCAACTGAGCCACCCAGGTGTCCCTGGTTTTATTTCATTTTAATGCTACAGATGTGTATGAGATTGGGATCTACGTAGGTATATCAGAAAGAAAGGCTGGCTCAAATGGCATAGTTTATTTCATTATATAAAATACCACTTCAATAAATATCTCAGGAAATAAATGCTTGAAGGCATTCCAAATTACTTACACAAGATAGTTCTAAAAGTAAAATTATTGAATTGAATTCTAGGATGTATGTATTTTTCAGAAACATTATCCCAGTTTCCTCTCCTACAAGTAAGTAGTGATGGTATTTTCTTGGTCTCAGGAACACAGAATATTTTTTTTAAGATATTTTCTTTTTTTTTTTAAATTTATTTATGATAGTCACAGAGGGAGAGAGAGAGAGAGGCAGAGACACAGGCAGAGGGAGAAGCAGGCTCCATGCACCGGGAGCCCGACGTTGGATTCGATCCCGGGTCTCCAGGATCGTGCCCTGGGCCAAAGGCAGGCGCCAAACCGCTGCGCCACCCAGGGATCCCAACACAGAATATTTTTAAAATGTTCCTATTATTATGACCAATGAATGCTACTTGGAAATATAAGAGACTATATACTCAGAAGCACCCTGTCTTACAAAAAAAAAAAAAAAATACTTGGGCAACCCCGGTGGCTCAGCGGTTTAACACCGCCTACAGCCTAGGGCATGATCCTGGAGACCCAGGATGAAGTCCCATGTCGGGCTCCCTGCATGGAGCCTGCTTCTCCCTCTGCCTGTGTCTCTGCCTCTCTCTCTCTCTCTGTGTCTCTCATGAATAAATAAATAAAATCTTAAAAAAAAATACTTGCTGAAACTATAAAACAAACTTTTTTTAAAAAGATTTTATTTATTTATTCATGAGAGAGAGAGAGAGAGAGAGAGAGAGAGAGGGAGAAAGGCAGAGGCACAGGCAGAGGGAGAAGCAGGCACCATGCAGGGAGCCCGATGTGGGACTTGATCCCAGGTCTCCAGGATCATGCCCTGGGCTGAAGGCAGGCTCCAAACCACTGAGCCACTTGGGATCCCTAAAACAAACTTTTAATGCATTGATGGACTTGTTAGGAACAAATGAAGTGAGCTGAAACAAGAGATGTGTGCAACAAAGCAAAGAAGGGCAGATGCCATACCTACACTGCTCTCTGGAGACAAAGCCCTCAGCAAACACAAAGAAACTAAGATGACCCCAGGATTCTCATGTTAAGCAAAGGCCCAGGAACGGAAGTCATAGTGGTCATGAGGCAGAATGTTCCCTGGCTCTATAAAGAAGTAATATCAACTTATCTAGAGAAAAGTCTTTTAAGCCCCACAGTTAAAGAGCAAACAAATACTAGCTTACAATCAGAAATCACTAAACAAACAAGTTGATGAGTTACACAAGAAAATTGAGAGAAACCAATAAATAACAAAGTCACCTCTTCAAATATGTATATTTTTAGGTAAAGATATGAGTCAAAAGGTGAGAAAGAACTAAGGATTTAAGGATTATAAAAACCAATGAGGCATAGATTTGTAAAAAAAAAAAAACAACAAAAAACAAATAGGACTCTTAGAAATAAAAAGCATGGTTGTTGGGGAGGTGGGAAATTCATATAGATTAAACAGTAGGTTTAATGTAAGAAGAGAAAATTAGTGAAAAATAGGTCTGAAGAACCTACATAGAATGCTGCACAGAAGGAAGGGAGATGGAAAATATGAAAGAGAAGATAAAATATATGGAAGATGAATGAAAATGTCCAACATAAGCTTAATGGAGTTCCACAGAAGAAAATAGAGAAAATGGAGGTGAAGCAATATTGTAAAAGATAATGGTGGAAGTATGCATAAATATCATATAAACAAAAAAGGAAATAATGATTGAGTATTTTCCAGAACTTGTAAAAGACACAGGTACAGGAAATACAACTTATATTATGAAAGATGAAAAAACAAAAACCCTTTCACATTTAAACACATTGTACTGAGACAGCAGGGAATACCAAAAACAAACAGCATATCCTAAAACCAGCCAGAAATAAAAACCAAATTCACTATAAAGGAACAATAATTAGACCAACAAGATTTTTCAACACCCAGGGAAAATAGAAAACAATAGAACAATATTTACAAAGTGGTGAAAGAAAATACCAACCAAACTGAAGTTGTTACTGAGCAAACTGCCTTTCAAAAATGAGAAATTGGGGTGCCTGGGCAGCTTAGTCAGTTAAACATCTGCCTTCAGTTCAAGTCATGATCCTGGGATTCTGAGATCAAGCCCTGCATCAGTCTCCCTGCTAAGCTCCCTCCCTCTCTGCCCCTCTCTCTCTCTGGGTCAAATAAAATCTTCAAAAATGAGAAATAACAATTATTTTCAGATAAACATAAGCCAAATGGCTAAATTTACCATCATGGCATCTCACTAACTTCCAAACTAAAAGCTCTAACTACAGAAAAGGAAAATGAGATCACAATGAAGATCTGAAATATATAAAGAAATAGTAACAAAGGAAAATACCAGTAAAATGTAAGTAACATTTCTTCATAAAACAAAAATATTTTTTATTATTTGTATAGAAGATCACAAAAAGAGAAATAAAACACTGAAGAATAATAGTTGATGAAATGGAATGGGAGTAACTCGGTTTAGTTTTTTAAGATCTTTGTAATGTTTTAGGAATACTGAGATAGTCACAAACCTAGCCTTTATTTAAAGTATTTATGAGGGCAGCCCAGGTGGCTTAGCAGTTTAGCACTGCCTTCGGCCCACAGTGTGATCATGGAGACCCGGGATCAAGTCCCACGTCGGGCTCCTGCATGGAGCCTGCTTCTCCCTCTGTCTGTGTCTCTGCCTGTCTCTCTCTCTGTGTCTCTCATGAATAAATAAATAAAATCTTTTTAAAAAATGAAATAAGGGGATCCCTGGGTGGCTCAGCGGTTTGGTGCCTGCCTTCGGCCCAGGGCGTGATCCTGGAGTCCCGGGATCGAGTCCGTCGGCTCCCGGCGTGGAGCCTGCTTCTCCCTCTGCCTATGTCTCTGCCTCTCTCTCTCTGTCTATCATGAATAAATAAATAAAACCTTTAAAAAAATGAAATAAAGTATTTAGGATAAAATTCAAGTGAAACCACCAAAACCAGAAATAAAACGTAGAACTTCCAAGCTAGTACATAGGGAAAGAAAAGGACTAAGAAATCTTTAAAAACAAATGAAAAAACCTTAATCAATCCAAAATAAGGCAAAACAGGGGACAAAAGAATGGGGTAGAAGAACAAAACAAAGAGAAAACAGAAAGTACAGGTCCAAATATAAATCATGACAGTCAATGTAAATGGATTGAACTCATCAAGTAAAAGAAAGACAAACTTACATATGGGGTCTTTAAAAAAAATCCATCTTAATCTTATTTATAAGAGACATAACCTAAATGTTGCGTGCTCTGCAGCAACACGATCAGGGTCCTGAGGGATATAAGAACATGGAAAAGTAGGGACGCCTGGGTGGCTCAGCGGTTGAGCATCTGCCTTCAGCCCAAGGCGTGATCCTGGAGTCCAGGGATCGAGTCCCACATCGGGCTCCCTGCATGGAGCCTGCTTCTCCCTCTCTCTCTCTCTTTCTCTCTCTCTCTCTGTCTCTCATGAATAAATAAATAAAATATTAAAAAAAAAGAACATGGAAAAGTTGAAAAGTGCAGAAAAAGGTATGTAAAGCAAATACTAACAAAAACAAAACTATTTAAGCTAAGCTAATATCATACAGAGAAAACTATAAGATAAGAATTAATAATAGGGACAGGAGGGGTCATTATATTGATGACAGATTAATTTGCTAAACAGATATAAGAATTCTAAACTGGGGCACCTGGGTGGCTCAGTCAGTTGAGTGTCCAACTCTCAGTTTCAGCTCAGGTCACAGTCTCAAGGTCATAAGATTGGGGCCTGCCTCAGGCTCTGTGCTTGGAAAGGAGTCTGCTTGAGGTTCTCTCCCTCTCCTTCTCTCCCTCCCCATTTATGCTCCCCCTTCTAAAATAAATAAATAAAATGTTTTTCTAAAAAAGTCCAAACTTATATGCAACCATCACTCCAAAATCCTCAGAGTATATAAATTGAAAAACTACAGGAAGGATGAAAATCCACTTCAATAGCAGAGATTTCAAAACACATTTCTCAATTATTGATACATCAAGTAAATTAAAAATTAATAAAGATATAAAAGATTTAAAGCCAACATGCACATGAGAAAATGCTCTGCATCACTTGCCATCAGGGAAATACAAATCAAAACCACAATGAGATACCACCTCACACCAGTGAGAATGGGGAAAATTAATAAGGCAGGAAACAACAAATGTTGGAGAGGATGTGGAGAAAAGGGAACCCTCTTACACTGTTGGTGGGAATGTGAACTGGTGCAGCCACTCTGGAAAACTGTGTGGAGGTTCCTCAAAGAATTAAAAATAGACCTGCCCTACGACCCAGCAATTGCACTGTTAGGGATTTACCCCGAAGATTCAGATGCAATGAAACGCCGGGGCACCTGCACCCCGATGTTTCTAGCAGCCATGTCCACAATAGCCAAACTGTGGAAGGAGCCTCGGTGCCCATCGAAAGATGAATGGATAAAGAAGATGTGGTTTATGTATACAATGGAATATTACTCAGCCATTAGAAACAACAAATACCCACCATTTGCTTCAACGTGGATGGAACTGGAGGGTATTATGCTGAGTGAAGTAAGTCAATCGGAGAAGGACAAACAGTGTATGTTCTCACTCATTTGGGGAATATGAATAATAGTGAAGGGGAATATAAGGGAAGGGAGAAGAAATGTGTGGGAGATATCAGAAAGGGACACAGAACATAAAAACTCCTAACTCTGGGAAATGAACTAGGGGTGGTGGAAGGGGAGGAGGGCGGGGGGTGGGGGTGAATGGGTGACGGGCACGGAGGGGGACACTTGACGGGATGAGCACTGGGTGTTATTCTGTATGTTGGTAAATTGAACACCAATAAAAATTAATTTATAAAAAAAAAAAGATTTAAAGCAGCACAAATAATTAGCTTGATGTAATAGACATATAGGCTTCTGCTTTCAACAGTTAGAGAACACATATTCTTCTCAAGCACATGGAATATTTAGAAAATTTGTCTACTTCTTAGTCCATAGAGAGTGTCCCAATAATTCAGAGAATCAGTATAGCAAGGATACATTCTCTGACTATAATGAAATTAAATTAAGAAATCAGTGACAAAAAGATTAATTTCAGTACCTCCTTAATTTGGCAATTTCAGAAACATAATTTAAAAATCACTCATGGCCACAGATGACAGAAGATATAATGAGAAGTTTAAAACAATTTAAACCAGATTATAATGAAAATACTATATATTAAAGTCTGTGGACATCTATATAATGGATTAAGCAATAAAAAGGAACTATCAACACAAGTTGATGGATGAATGAACCTCAAAACTGTTATATGAAGTGAAAAAAGTAATGTCCAGAAAAGGACTAGGAGTGAAAATTGGAATTACAGCAAGTGGGTGTGAGGGATCCTATTACTGAAGGGATGAAAAGGTTCTGAAATTGACTTACAGAGATGGTTGCAACACTCCAAAGTAACTAAAAATTACTGACTTGTACAACTGAATGAGTTTTATGATATATAAAATATACCCCAATAAAGTTTTTTTAAAAAAACTTGTGAGGGCAGCCCTTGTGGCACAGCAGTTCAGCGCCGCCTGCGGCCCAGGGTGTGATCCTGGAGACCCGGGATCGAGTACCGCATCGGGCTCCCCGCATGGAGCCTGCTTCTCCCTCTGCCTGTGTCTCTCCCTCTCTCTATGAATAAATAAATAAATCTTAAAAAAATAAAAAACTTGTGAGATACAGAAAAAGGGCAATTTTAGCCTTAAAAAACTAAAAATAATAGAGGAAAAAAAATTAATGAAACAGAAACAAAGATTCAAGAGACAAGTTTAACAAAACCAAAAGTTGATTTGTTGACGGAAAAATAAATCTTTAGCAGGATTACTTAAGAAAAAAAGAGGAAAGGAACAAATGTCTGGAATTTAAAAGTGGACATAATGAGATGTGTGGGTGGCTCAGTCAGTTGAGCATCCAACTCTTGATTTTGGCACGGACATGATCTCAGGGTCATGAGATCAAGCCCATTAGGGTCCATGCTCAGTGCAGAGTCTGCTCAGGATTCTTCCTCTCCCTCTGCTCTTCCTCCAACTTGTGTCCTTTCTGTATCTCTCTCTCTTAGATAGATAGATAGATAGATAGATAGATAGATAGATAGATAGATGATAGATAGATAGATAAAATATGTTTTTTTTTTTAAAAAGTGGACATAACGACTGATACAGCAGGTTTTAAAAGATTGAATAAGGGTAGCCTGGGTGGCTCAGCAGTTTGATGCTGTCTTCAGCCCAGGACGTGATCCTGGAGACCTGGGATGGAGTCCCACATCGAGCTCCCTACATGGAGCCTGCTTCTCCCTCTGCCTGCTTCTCTAACTCTCTCTCACTCTCTCTCACATGAATAAATAAATAAAATCTTTAAAAAAATAAAAATAAAAGATTGAATAATGTTACAAATGGCTGTGAAACTACAATAATGTACATTATATTTTATCTGGGACTTTAAAAAAATATTCTCTACTTGGGTACAGGATTATATACCTGAAAGAAGCTAACCATTTGAACATATATATATATATATGTTCAAATGATTTATTCATGAGAGATACAGAGAGAGATGCAGAGACACAGGCAGAGAGAGAAGCAGGCTCCCCATGGGGAGCCTGATGCCAGACTCAATCCTGGGACCCTGAGATCACACCCTGAGCCAAAGGCAGACACTCAACCACTAAGCCACCCAGGTGTCCTTGAACATATTTTGAAGCTATGTTATATATACAAGTCTATGATTATTACGGTTTATCAGTATTACCTGTATTTATGTGTTCATTTATTTTTTTTAAGTTTTTAACTTTTTTAAAAAAAGATTTTATTTATTTATTCATGAGAATACACAGAGAGGAGAGAGAGAGAGAGGCAGAGACACAGGCAGAGGGAGAAGCAGGCTCCATGCAGGGAGGCTGACATGGGATTTGATCCCGGGTCTCCAGGATCAGGCCCTGAGCTGTAGGTGGTGCTAAACCACTGAGCCACCAGGGCTGCCCTTATGTGTTCATTTAAAAATGCCTCTTGCATTTACTGCACACCTATCATATGCTATGTAGTTTATAAATATTATCTCTAGTCTTAATATCTTTTTAAGATAGGAATATATGACTCATATTTCAGATGAGAAAAATAAGAGAGGTATAAATGACTTGTTTTTAAAAGCTGGCATTCAAACTGATTTTTCTGGCTCTGAAGCCACACTGATTGAATATATACTGATTGTATACATAATATGTATTTATAAAAAAAATAAGAACATGTGTTTAAGTGTGAGGAAAAGCCTGAAACTTAGTCATACAACCCTGTGAAAGAAATATCTACTTTAAAGGTCTAATTTTAGAGAAAATCAAAATTTCCTAAAAAAAGTAAATAGACTTTCTAATTAGGTACTGCTAGAAAGCTAACTCTTTACTTAGTATAGCCTCCTGTTCCACCTGACCAGGAAGCCTGGACTGAGACCCTGGGAAGTTGCAGAGCATATCCTGCCTCCAACCCAGAAAGAGAAGTCAGCAGCCCCTCCCAAGTAGGAAGCATAACCTCTTGCCTAGCTCACCAGGAGGCCCTAGTAGTGAGCATCACAACCCAGCTTACAGTGCTGCCTAGCAGCAACTCCAGCCTGTAGCCCTGCCTGGCACTGAAGCCAAGCTGGTGGCCATGCCCCACTGCTAAGCACAGCCTGCAGTTTCACCCAAACAGGGAACCCATTCACTCCCAACTGTGAGGCACAGCCTCAAGCCCTGCCCAATCATGCAGTAAAGCATGAGGCCCACTCAACTAGGCAGTGTAGCCAGCAACCTTGCCTAATAAGAGCATAGCCACCATCCTACCTGATTTAGAACCCAGCCTCTGCAGTCCTACCTAATTGCAAAGCACAGGCTGAGACCATATCAGATCATGAAGCCCTGCCTATGACCCTGCCTGAGAAAAAGAGGGTAGGCAGCGGCACCATTTGGCTAAGGAGCATACTCAGTAATCCTGCCTGATCCAAGATGACAGTGAAACCCAGCTACTGACCCTGCCTAACCTCAGAGCACAGCCCTTTACCAGAGATTCCAATCATAGCACACTTAAAGACAAAATGCAGTCAAAGGGCTTCTCCCAACCTCAGAGCATGAGCAGCAGCTCTGCCTACTGACAGACAACTTATAGTAATTATAGTCAAAAGTCAAAGACAGAATTTTAAAAGCAGCAAGAAAAAAGTGATTTGTCACATATCAAGGAGCCCCTGTAAGACTGTGAGCAGATTTCTCAGGAGAAACTGTGCAGGCCAGGAGAAAGTCGTATGACATATTCAAAATACTGAAAGAAAAACAACAACAACAACAAAGCCTCAAGAATATTATACCCAGCAAAGCTGTCCTTCAGAAATGAAAGAGAGATAAAGCCCTTCCCAAACAAACAAAAGTTGAGAAAGTCCACCACCAGACCTCCCTTACAAGGAAGGCTAAAAGGACATTCTGTAGGCTGAAATGAAAGGATGTTAAATAACCTTGTAAAACTGCATGAATTTGTACATCTCATCAGTAAAGGGAAATATATAGTCAAAGATTCTATAATATTGGAAGAGTGGTGCATAAATCACTTTCAACTCTAGTTTAAAAATTAAAAAAACAAACATTTATTTAAAATAACCATAACTACAATAATTTGTTATTAGATACACAATAAAAAAGATGTAATTAAAGCATAAAATATGTAAATAAAAATCTGTAATTAAAATGTGAGAGGGGGGATTCCTGGGTGGCACAGCGGTTTGGTGCCTGCCTTTGGCCCAGGGCGTGATCCTGGAGACCCGGGATCGAGTCCCATGTCGGGCTCCCGGTGCATGGAGCCTGCTTCTCTCTCTGCCTGTGTCTCTGCCTCTCTCTCTCTCTCTCTCTCTCTGTGTGACTATCATAAATAAATAAAAATTTAAAAAAATCCATATTTTAAAAAATAAAATAAAAATAAAAATAAAATAAAATGTGAAAGGAAGAGAAGTGTAGTTTCCATACACTATTGAAGTTATTAGCTTAAAATAGTATGTTATAAATATACATCATGCATGTATACAGAATGGAATTAGTCAACCATAAGAAAGAATGAAATCTTGTGCTCACTTCGGCAGCACATATACTAAAATTGGAACAATGAATAAATAAATCTTTAAAAAAGATAAAGAATGAAATCTTGCTATTCATGACAACATGATGGACCTATGAGGTATTACACTAAGTGAAATGAATCAGACAGAGAAAGACAAATATCAGGATTCCCTTTACGTGTGGACTCAAAAAAAAAAAAAAAAAACAAAAAACGGCAAAACAAAACAACAACAAAAAGAAACAGACACATAAATATAGAGAACTTGGGGATCCCTGGGTGGCTCAGCAGTTTAGCACCTGCCTTTGGCCCAGTGCATGATCCTGGAGTCCAGGGATCGAGTCCCACATCGGGCTCCTTGCATGGAGCCTGCTTCTCCCTCTGTCTGTGTCTCTGCCTCTCTCTGTGTGTCTCTCATGAATAAATAAATAAAATCTTTAAAAAAGTAAAATAAAAAAAATTAATAAAAATAAATAAATACAGAGAACTAGAGGCTGCCAGAGCGGAGTGGGGGTGGAGGTATAGGCAACATAAGTAACAGGGATTAAGAGGTACAAACTTCTAGTCATAAAATAGATAAATCATGAGAATGGAAAGTACAGTACAGGGAATACAGACAATAATATTATAATAATTTTGCATGGTGACTACACTTACTCATGGTGAACATTGTATAATGTCCATAACTGTTGAACCTCTGTGTTGTGTACCTGAAACTAATATAGATTTTCATTTATTTATTTGACAGAGCAAGAGAGAATAAGCAGGGGGAGTGGCAGGCAGAGGCAGAGGGAGAAGCAGACTCCCACTGAGCAGGGATTTCCCTGATATGAGGCTCTATCAGAGGACCCTGGGATCATAATCTGAGCCAAAGGCAGAGGCTTAACAGACTGAGCCACCCAGGCGCCCCTCAATACCTGAAACTAATATTTGTCATCTATATTTCAATTTTTAAAATGTTTAAAAAAAACTAGGGATAAACTCCTTGACATTGGTGTTGGTGATAATTTTTTGCATAGGACAACAAAAACACAAGAAACAAAAGCAAAAATAAAGAAGGCTACATCAAAGTAAAAATCCTCTGCACAGCAAAAAAATAACAATAGAACAATCAACAATCAAAAAACTCAATCATATCTGCCTACAGAATGGTAAAATTTTTGCAAACTGTCTATCTAATAAGAGGTTCTAATCCAAAATATGTAAGGAACTTATAACTCAATAGCAAAAACAGAATAACCTGATGAAAACATGGGTAAAGAACCTATATACACATTTTTCCAACCAAAGAAGACATACACAGTGAACACATACATAGAAAGGTGCTCAACAACACTACTCATCAGGGAAATATGAATCAAAACCGCAGCGAGCTATCACCTCACACTTGTTAGAATGTTAGTATCAAAAAGACAAGAGAAAACAAATATGGTATAGGATGTGGATGAATGGGAACACTTGTGCACTGTTGGTGGGAATGTAAATTGGTATAGCTATTATGGAAAGCGGTATAGAGGTTCCTCAAAAAATAAAAAAACAGAACTACCATATGTTCCCACACTTCCACTTCTGGGTATATATCCAAAGGAAATAAAATTACTATCTTGAAGAAGTATCTGCATCCCCATGTTCATTGCAGTATTATTTATAATAGCCAAGACATGGAAACAACCTAAGGTAACCATCACAAATAAATGGATAAAGAAAATATTAGATATATGCATATATATAGTAGAATAGAATCAAGTATTATTTACTCATAAAAAAGAAAGAAATTCTACCATTTACAATAACATAGATGAATCTGGAGGGCATTATGCTAAGTGAAATATGTTAGAGAAAGACAAATACTGTATAATTTCACTTATATGTGAGATCTTAAAAAGCCAAACTCAGAAACAGAGAGTAGATTGTTGGTTAATAGGGCCTATGAGGGGAAAAATGGTGAAATGTGGTCAAACAGTATAAACTTCCAGCTAAAGATGATTAAGTTCTGGGGATCTAATGTACAGCATGGTGACCACAATTAATAATACTATATTACACACTTGACTGTTGCTAAGAGAATAAATCTTAAATGTTCTTGTCGCCAAAGGATATAATATATAGTAACTATGTGAGGTGATGGAGGTGTTAACTAATTTTACAGTAATAATCATTTAGCAATACATACATATATCAAATCATCACACCATATGCCTTAAACTTACACAGTGTTATATGTCAATTTTAACTCAATAAAGCTGGGGAAAAAAGCAAGCTAACTCAAAAGTTTTTATATAGAAGGGATTTGTAAATTGACAATGTTTTTTAAATGAGTAGATATTAATACAATCTGTTTTAAAAAGATTGTGACAAACTGTTTTGACATTTCAAATGTGATCATTTCACATTTTAATGAATTTACCATCTTACCTGGTTCATTTCCCAAGCTCACTTCCTCATCTGACAAAACTAACCTAAAGTAAAAACCAAAAAATGCAAAAATTTTGGTTAAAATATACTTGGGACTCACAATCTACAGTTGTATATGGTTAAAATTTTTTTTAACTGAGATGACATGTAAAATATTGTCCTGTAGATTGATCTAAAATCTGAGACAAATGTCATTTCTTCTCTAGATCTACAGACTATGAAAATAATCCTTCATCTCTTATTCTTTCAACAACATTTACTGAGTACTGATGAAGCATGAGGCACTGTATTCAGTATTATAGACACTGTGCTGAGTACCACCTCAAAGACAACATCTGTCACCAAAGTCAGAGTGTGGGGTTTAGTTTTCAAGCACTGCAGGATTTGCTCAAGAATACTTGGGATCTAAATAGAAGGAATGAAGAATTGCAGAAAAAGTGGACTATTCTATTTTGAACAGTAAAGTTATATTTGCAAAAAAGATATATTTGCCTAAATATTCTCAGTAAATACTAATTTTGGATATTTATATCATCCATCTGTGATTATAAATTAGACGAAGAAACTGAACATAGATTTAGGCACTATTCTTGAGGTATAACCTCACAATTCTGTAGTAGAGATTGTTTTTAATAAATCTTTAAAGATATGTAGAAAGCAATATAGGTATCCCCTGCTATTCAAAAATTTGCATTATGCTTCTATAGAAGACCTACATTAGTACCTATCTTTACTAACTGGAAGAAATCCAAAGACAATTTTCACTTTTACAAAAAAGGCAAAAAGCAAATACAGTATTGAGTGTTTGTTTTGCAAAAAGCCCTTATAGAGGCAGCATGTACTCAGAGCAGTGGCCCCACCAAGCCCCTTCCCTGGGAACTACACTCAGCATCTCAGCATTAAGCCATTATAGCTCTGAACTGTGTCTGTGTGCATCTTTGCTTCATCTCCATTTATTCTGTGCTACATTAGCAAGATGTGTGCCAAGATGTCTGAAAAGCTTAAGAGAGGTTGTTTTTTAGGTCTAGGAATACTCAAAAATTTTTTCCACAAAAAGTAATGGTAATTACTTCTTTGCCTTACACTGTACTGGCTTATGAAATGTTTCATTGGGACACTCTACTTTCAGATAGCAGAGGAAACCTACAGAGAATTTGTTTGCAAAAAAACCACAAAAATAAACTTGTAGAGCAAAGAGATACTAATGACTTGGAATGAAATTTCCAGTAACAGTATATACACATGGGTTTTTAAATAACTTGGAAGGAAGAAAAAGTGAAATGCTTTGGAATCAGTTAACTCAAAAGGTAGTTTTCATAATGCTGAAGATGATTTTGAATAAAACTTTCATGAAATGTGATAATGGAAAAAAATACTAAATTAATATATTTTATATAACATAGTATTTTAAATGTCAATGTATAACTTATAAGTTTCAATTATAACTATACATTTAATTAATCTACATCCTAAATTGTTTATATATTCAAGTTAGCAAAAAAATTTGTTTAGATTTCCCCAAAGAGAAAAGAGGGACATGCTTATATCCTGGATCACCTTCCACTCAACAATATATGGTTTGTCACTGTTTGGGTCTTATTTCTGGGTTTGTTACTACTACACTCAGTGCAACCTAGTTAACATGAGAAGTGGCAGCTCTGAAATGAAATCAAAGGTGAGATGCAATAAAAGGGAAATAGGCAACCTAAAGGATGTGCATGACAAGAAGCCCCATTTTCAGGTAACCAGCCCCAGTCTCATTTGTGTTGCTCTGGAGACAGACTTTTAATAGCTTCTGTTTCATAGCTGCTGGCACTTGTCCCTTTCTCTTTTAAGCTGGCCCTTTTGGAATTCACTGGATAGAGGCTCTTAATACAAAGCTATCTCCCAAACTACAGAATTTGGAGTTATCAATCCAATCTGTTCTGTACTCTTGCCATCAACTTTGCCTGCCATGTTGAAAATGGGGGGAGAAATAGGGCTTCAAAACAAATGTTTAATATTAATTGGAAAAATGGGGCACCTGGCTAGCTCAGTCAGTAGAGCACCTGATTCTTGATCTCTCTTGGTTGTGAGTTCAAGCCCCATGTTGAGGGGAGAGCTTCCTTAAAAAAAATAATAACCTGGCAGCCCTGGTGGCTTAGGGGTTTGGCGCCACCTTCAGCCTGGGGTGTGATCCTGGAGACCCGGGATCAAGTTTCACGTCAGGCTCCCTGCATGGAGTCTGCTTCTCCCTCTGCCTGTGTCTCTGCCTCTCTCTCTCTCATGAATAAATAAATAAAATAAAAAATAAAATCTTAAAAAAAAGAACCTTAAAAACATTAATTGGAAAATGACATAGAAATAAATATTCAGTAAGTCAGAAGAGAAAAAACTTTTTCCAAATATATCATGTATCAGTATCCACAGTTTCCAAAAACATCATATATCATGTATCAGTATCCATAGCATCACACTTCTGCCTGCTTACTTATTGAGGTTTTCAGTGAGAGAATTGCTTTCTATTTGCTCTTTGTGGTCTTCAGTAAGCTTGCTTGGAGTGTCTTGCAGTTGCTAAGGACAAGAAATTCAATGTTAAGTAGATGGAATCTACTTTTCTCTCTTTGTGCAAACAAAATGAGAATAAAAATTCTAAAGAACAACATAAAATAGGGATAATTCTATAGTTGAAAGTGAGAAATATGGGAAATGTAAGCTAATGTAATCTGAATTGAGCCCCATGTCCCTGTTTCTCCTGGCCGCCTATGGCAACCACACAGACTGTGACATGGGCTAGCCACAGGGTTTCCAAGTCTGTGATATGCCAAAGAAGACTTACACTGTGTTTCTGACTTTGACTGCAATGCTCTAAATATGGCTAAAGATTTTCAACTTCATCTGAACAGAAATTAGATGTTAAATTTGCCTAAAAACAGAGTATGCTATCCAGTGAAGCATTAATATAGAAAAAAAAAACATACACACAACAAAAAACATAGACTAATACAAGGGTATCTATTAGACTGGAAGATGCTATGTCAGAACATGACTTAAAAATCCATACCATGCCCCAGAAATATACAGGAGCAAGATATGAATCTATCAGATACCACATCTAGCTTGAGTAATCTCAACAGTAACATTTTCAAGCTCTATTGAAAAAACAAAAAAGGCAGAATAACTTCAAAGGCACTGAAACATAGCTTACTCAAATTGAAGAAATGATTTACCATGGTGTTTTGCTAGATGAGCCATATGCAAAGAAGGCTGACAGGAAGACATACAAATGTTAAAAGCCCAAGAATACCTTTTACATGTAGGCAACAGAAAGAGCTGATCTAATAAAATACAGTACTTTCTTCAGCTGCAGTCACCCATAACTTCTGCATCATGAATTACACTACCACATTTGTATAAAAGTAAAGAAAGGAAATTTCTTTAACTTCTAAAATTGTCAGGTAGGTACTCTAGTTGTTTTTCAAAACCAATGACCATTTTCCATTGCTTGTGCCTCTTAAGTTTTTCTTTTCCATAACTTTTTCTTACCTCGTTTACATTTTAATTTTCTTTTCTCTTGCTTGCTCTTTTATCCCCCCCTGACCCCGGCCCAGTATCTTGAGGCTACCAGCAGGATTCTTATGTATTTGTTTAATATTGCTGGGAGCACTTGGAATCAGGGAAGAACAGAAAAACGACTGGCTGAAGGAGTGCAGACAAATGTTTTCCAATGTTTTGTAAATTCAAAGTTAGGCTTAAAACAAAACAGTTCCAATGTTATCCAAATGAAGTATAATATATCTCTAAAAGAAATGGAAAGAAGTATACCTTAAGAGCTACAAAATCGTATGGAAGAAAGCCAGTACAGGCCCCATGGATCTGGGACATCAATCGAGCAGTTTTTTCCCAGAATCCAAGCAGTGTCCTCTGCAGAAAAAAAAAAAAAGGTGGTCACTACAGTTACAATTTTTTTCACTGCTATTTTTCCTCACTAGTGTAGCAGATGAATGGTTGCTGAATAATAAGCAGCAGGAAGTAAAATAAATTTCTAGGAACCAGGAAGCAGTGTAAATAGTAATTCTGCATAAGAAGTAGCATCTGTATCAGCACATATATGTGCTTCTGTACACAGCACTGGAATGTACACTGGAGTCAGCTAGAGTAATGCTAATAGATGAGAACATCTTCTGAAGAGTCCAAAAGTGAAATGTTAAAAGCACAAAAATACCATATTTGTACAAGGGGTATATGTGTAAATCTTTATGTTGG
The DNA here is from genome assembly GCF_905146905.1 of Nyctereutes procyonoides. Taxonomy (NCBI): domain Eukaryota; kingdom Metazoa; phylum Chordata; class Mammalia; order Carnivora; family Canidae; genus Nyctereutes; species Nyctereutes procyonoides. Next base: position 11,735,111 of record NW_026575132.1, read on the forward strand.
TAAGCATATATAAACCTTTACTAACTAGAAAAAAAATTATATAAGCCACTAAATTTGGTCTTTCAGTTATGGCACAAGAAAGACCAAAAAAAAGTGTTCTCATGCCAAATCAAGTAATTGGACATTCTCCTGGTGCTTAAAAGTTCCTATCCAAAATGAGGGGGCTGAGTGGAGAGAATAAAGGAGAATTGGACTAATAGCTATTGTGTTTCAGGTGTATGCTACATGGACTGCCAGATACTTTTATTTTCAAGTGCATACTTTCCTGACTCCTGAATTCCACAGTACTGAGCTGAAGGAGGTAGATTTCCTACAAGCCCCAGTGAATGTCCACTCCCTTTAGTTTATTATTCTTATCTTATGTAAATAGAGTTTATTCTATTTTGCTATTCACAAATATCTGTTAAAATTAGTCACTGCTACTAATTAACATCTGACTTATTCATTGCATGCTATATATGTGTGATTTGGGGTAATAAAAGCATAGGTGAGACTGCTGAGGTGAAAGTGGTGGGAGACAGCAACTTGACAGAATGAAAAGAACACGTGACCCAGCATGAGCAAACTTAGGTTTTTAGCCCAACATTGCCACTTACTTTAATTCTAGGGATCACTTTCCTCAGTTATAAAATGACAGAAGTTTTAAACTATTGGGCCACAGCATCTTTGCTTCAAATGAAACTGTATGTAGTTCAAGGTGGAGTAGTTCTGGGTGAACCAGGGTTAATGAGCTGTGAATCCTGCTATGTGAACCTAGATAGTCCCTAAGTCTCCCTCTCCTAGAACACCAAAGAGAACAACATGAAGATACAGGAGTAGATAATCCCTAAGGCCTTTTTCAGCCTAGAATTCTATGATTCTCTATCATAACCTTGGTGAGTCACTTTTCAAAGTCAAAGGAATCTGATTAATAAAGCAATTTTTTATACCCTTTAGACAACTTTTAAAAAGGAATCTCACCACTCATCAAGGACATGCTGACCATGGAGGTGGGTACCTGGTAGGTAGTAAGTGAGTGAGATAACATATTGCAGCGACTAGCTCCAAGTAAATCCACTTTCTGACAAACATCCATCTTTAACTTGTCAAAAGAAGCTTTGCTATTTCTCACTTGGATCTGTACCTGCAACCACAATAATAGTTGTTATTATTACTGATAATACAGATATAAACATACCACACAGGCTCATGATACATATTTTCAGATACATGAAATTGTAATAAGGAAGACTAATTCCCTTTCCTTGTATTATTATTTCAAAATTAATGGTAGAGATTTTGGCTATTTTTAGTAATTGCAGTAGGTTCTTTCTAGTAAATATCTTTATGCTGAGAAAGTATGCAGTGATAAATGGAAAGTATAGTTAAGAAGAAATAACCCCAAAGATTCCGAATAAAAAGAAACATCCAAAACTACTGATGGATAATATGTAGCTAATAGAAGAATGAACAGAAAAAGGACAAGTTAAAGTGTTGAGAAGCATTAAAAATAATTCTGAGTCATGGAGATAAATTTATAAATTTAAATATAGGCCTGTCATATTTCTTATACACAAGTATGAATACTCAACCTTTAATACACTTATTAATTCATTCAACATATATTTATAAGGTATCTATTTGGTGCCAGGCACTGGGATATTGTGGTGAACAAAACAATGTTCTTTCCTACCATCCCTGAATGGGGAGGCACAGGAAAAACAGTAGCAAATAAATATATAAGACCCTCTCAAGTTGCAAAGAGAACATACAAGTGAAAAGAAATGATAACTTTTGGTAAGATGATCAGGGAGGCCGTTGGTGAGCTCATGCAAGATGTGTGAACTGGGACAGAAAGATGATTAAGTGAGCCAGGCCAAGATTCTGAGAAGAGCATCCCAGGCTCGGGGAAAATCAAAGACAAAAGTCCTGGGTGTGGGAGGTGGGTGAAGAGCTTAATATGTTTGCAGAACAATATGGAAGAGGCTAGAGCATATTCCTTCCTGGGGCATGGAAAGGGCTAGAGTATAGAAAGTGCAAGATGCGGCTGCACAGGTGCCAGGAACCAGACTGTGCAGGGCTATTTGGGTCCAGATTAAGTTTAAAATCATTCTTCTTTATTAAAGCATAGGGGAAATTCAGATAACATAAACTTAACCATTAAAGAATATATAATTCAGTGACATTACTGTATTCACAATGTTGTCTAACAACTCCCTTGGATTGTATTCTAATTGTCAAGAATTATAAAGTGGAAAGAATAACAGGTTGCTGTGACCTATACAGCTGGTATAGAGTAAGGAATCCATCAATATTAACTATGATTTGTATTATATGTACTCATACATATGAAATAAAAGAGTGAATTTTATTATTCATATATGGTAAATTTAGGGGATACAATTCATAAGTAGTTTATTTAGCAAAAACATAAGTCCTTACATACTTTAAAAGTCTGTGGTCAAACTATGTATTGTAGAAGAAGAAAAATCGGATATCTTCACTTTTTCTTATAATAAGTTATTTATCTGAATTTTTACTTATTTATTTATTCCTCACTAACAAACTATTTCCCTCCTGCAAACAAATCCCAAAAGTACAGGGAAGCAACATCTAAAGGGCAGGGATACCTATTATGAAAAGGATAAAAAAAATTGGGATCCCTGGGTGGCGCAGCGGTTTGGCGCCTGCCTTTGGCCCAGGGCGCGATCCTGGAGACCCGGGATCGAATCCCACGTCAGGCTCCCGGTGCATGGAGCCTGCTTCTCCCTCTGCCTATGTCTCTGCCTCTCTCTCTCTCTCTCTCTCTCTCTCTCTCTCTGACTATCATAAAAAAAAAAAAAAAAAAAAAAAAAAGGATAAAAAAAATTAATGGAAAACGTTGATGGAGTAGGGATGTCAAAGAGTTAAAAAAAAGTGTAAAAAGTTTTTGTACTTCAAAGATCTCCAAGGAACCAAGAATTTATAATATAACGTGTTTTGAAAATAGCTTGATATTTTATGGTCTTGATTAAATTATTCTATATAAGTTCAATGGGTATGTGTATCAAGAAAAGGAAAAGGTTGTATTTATTTTCATACTTTTCTGAACTTTTCCATTTGTTTTAGGGTGTCTGGGTCCAGTTCTTGGGATACATCTTTCATCCACAGCAGGGCTCCTCTGTATTCTGTGCGTGCTTGCTCCATCCGATTAATTGTCATCAAGGTATCAGATACTGCCCTCTGACTGAAAGTTGCTACTTCTTGCTTAAGACGAGACAGAGGCGTATACAGGGCCAATCTAATGATGGAGAGGTAAAAATCAGAGGGATGTACATCCCATGAACAAAACAAATAAAAACAAAGGTTTAAAACCATAAAGCATATCAGCATATCTGCTGTCAAGATGAGTCCATAAAACAGGAAATTATTAAGGTGCCTAAGGAACTTTAGAAAGCAAATAAAGATCATACAGCCAACCTTGAATTGTTAATAATAACGTGTCTGTATTTCTCCCTTTTCTTATTCTAAGAAATACATAATTTTGCAACATTTTGGATATTAATCCATGTATAAATAACCTGCCAAGTAAATCTGCATTTAGAAAAGAGTTTGATGGGTAAAAGAGATCCTGTATTCACAAAGCATAATCCTAGATAAATAGAAAGCCTTTCATGTGACAAATTAGGTATAGAAAAGCAGATAAAATGCTAGAAGAACTAATGAGTATTGAGTTCTTAGCAGCTGAAGATGAGGACAAAAAAAACCAAGGATTTAAGAAACACAAATCAAACCCAGCTCCTCTGGTCTGCTTTTTGACTTAGTGGCACTGAAGGGCCTTGTATTGATTGTCCCTTTGTAATTTCCTTAATGATGGGCTTTTGCATTGATGTGGTGTTACAGAATAAAGCCACTTAAGTTATACATCATCATTATAGGTCTGATAAGACCTGTTTTTATTTTTCTTCTGAAACCGCAAAGATTTTGGCTGTATTTAGTAAATGTAGGAGAGGGATCCCTGGATGGCTCAGTGGTTTAGTGCCTGCCTTTGGCCCAGGGCATAATCCTGGAGTCCTGGGATCGAGTCCCGCATCCGGCTCCCTGCATGGAGCCTGCTTCTCTGTCTGCCTGTGTCTCTGCCTCTCTCTCTCTCTCTCTCTCTCTCTCAATCTCTCTCTAATAAATAAATAAAATATTTTTTAAAAAGTTAATGTAGGAGATTCTTTGCAGTAGGTATCTGCATGTTAAAAATCTGTAAAGTGATAAATGCCAAATAATTAAGAAGAAAAAATGCCCTCTGCTTAAAATGAGGAAAAATTCTAATGTATTCCTAGATAGTATAGTATCCAAAGAAAAGAGAGAATAATTAAAATATTCATATTATATATGTGTGTGCCTCTGTTACATTAAACCATAATAAATTTAAAAATAGGGCAGCCTCAGTGGCACAGTGGTTTGGCGCTGCCTGCAGCCCAGGGTGTGATCCTGGAGACCCGGGATCGAGTCCCATGTCGGGCTCCCTGCATGGAGCCTGCTTCTCCCTCTGCCTGTGTCTCTGCCTCTCAGTCTCTCTCTCTCTCTCTGAATAAAATAAATAAATCTTTAAAAACATTTTAAATAGGCTTAAAGCCTATTTATAGGAATTAAGCAACCTAGAATGTCAATTTTTAAGTAATTCTTAATCTTTTTTTTTTTTTTTTAAGATTTCATCTATTTACTCATGAGAGACACAGAGAGAGAGAGCGCACGCGAGAGGCAGAGACACAAGCAGAGGGAGAAGCAGGCCCCATGCAGGGAGCCTGACGCGGGACTCGATCCCGGGTCTCCAGGATCACACCCTGGGCTGCAAGCGGCGCTAAACCGCTGTGCCACCAGGGCTGCCCTAAGTAATTCTTTTACATACAAAATAAGTTAGGCATCAAAACAATTATATGCTGTAATATATTTCTCTTTTAACCCTTTACTAGAATAAGTAATCTTTATAAATATGCAAATTTAAATACATAGGTCAAAACTATATGTTGACTACAGATTAAAGGATGATGTAAAACACAGTAAACCTTTGCTTGGCTGAAGAACAGAGTGCCTTGCCAGTAGCATCCATCATTTTACCAGCTTGTGTCATATCCCGTTCTGCTTGAAACTTTAAAAAGAGCCCTAGTTCGTTTTCTTCCTCTGATATAACTAGAAAAAAAATTACAGTATAGTTAACTGTTTCATTTCACCATTTGTTTAAAACACACAACTAAAATTCTCACAGCAATAATTCACTATACACAAGAATTACTTGGGGGAAGGAAAGGCTTATTTTAAAAATGCAAATTCCTGGAGCTCCATTTCCAGAGATTCTGATTTCATAGGTCTGAGGATCTGCTTCCCCCTACCCACAAGTATTCCAGATGGTTCTAACGTAGTGAATTCATGGACCTTGCTTCAGGAAAGACTGATCTTTAGTGGAAAAAAAAATTCCAAAATGACAAAACCACAAATGATACATTTCCAAATGTGCAGACATGCATTTTATCATTGCCTCTTACAAAGTATTTGTTTCCTATTTAAACTAAACTTAATCTTGACTTCCACCGTGGCTTCAGTGGCCTATGCTTAGTATTTCAGGCTCACAGACATCTACAATTTTACTGCTGAAACCCTATAAGTTGTCATGTAGTACACTACTACTCAGAGTGCGGTCTACTGACCAATTCCAGTCCAGAAGCATTTGTCACTGGCCTGTGACAAGTACCAAAACTAAACAAAGCTGTTTAGAAACTTTTACTAATTTGACTATATCTGTTGAATCTAATAATAAAAAAGTGTGCTTATATTTTACATATCTTTAATTTCATTTTTCTAGAAATTCATTTTTATTGTATATTACAAAAGTGTCAGTTTATAACAGATTGAAAGTAAAACACAAAACAAAGTGGTCTTTGACAACAAAGTTTTAGAAGTCTGACCCTCTAATCACAATAAGACCAGTAAGTGTGTGGGGAGGAGCCCATAAAGTGTTCAAATTATAAGCTTAAAGTGAAAGATGACTATAGTCATCCCTAATTTCACCCTGGTTTATTGCTTGGAAAAAGTGATTTAAAAACTGAAAAGGGAAGGGGTGCCTGGCTGGCTCAGTCAGTATAACATGTGACTCCTGATCTTGAGGTTTTGAGTTCAAGCCCCACACTGGGCATAGAGCCTTCTTTTAAAAAAACACACACAAAACAAACTGAAAGAGAAGTCCCTCAATACCTCTGAGGCAGCAGCAGAACTCAAGCCCACTCACTTGTTAGCTCCCCATTCCCACTGCTATCTGCTGTCACCTCTTTGTCATAAAGAACCATTCACAAAATAGGTTCAGTAAACTACAGTTTTTACATTAAATCTTTCATTCTAAAAAACACAAGTAAATTATTTATTTTCAAAGGAAAGGGAATTATTGGATAATATCTATTTTATAGATATTATTAGGATTTCATACCATTGAGTCTTAGCTGGTATTTCTCAACTATCTTCAGAAGTTCAGTGCATGTCTCTTGAATGGAGTGAAAAACCTTTGAAATATAAATTTTATTAGGACAATTTAAAGAACCATAAACAAATATAACATATCTGTAATAAGCACTTTGAAAGTAGAACTTTTTTTTATAGGTGCTAGGTCTATTTTCCTTGACTTTGATGTACTTCAGTGTTGATTTTATTTTTGATGTAAAAAATTTAGATTCCCACATCAGGGCTGAAAAAAATGGTGCTAAATACATGGGACCTAATAAAATTTGTAACTGTGAAGTCTGTCCTCCTCTCAGCTCCAAACTACCTAAATAGCAAAAATGTAAATCCAATATAAACTGTTTCAAATACTGCCAATTGAGAAGAGTACAGATAACTTTAGAAAATGTTAACTTTCAATCTGGCTTTTCTACAATATTATCCTAAGCAAAACAGGTCAGTGAATAACCATAAAAATTAAATAATAGGGCAGCCCAGGTGGCTCAGCGGTTTAGTGCCGCCTTCAGCCCAGGGCATGATCCTAGAGACCCGGGATCGAGTCCCATGTTGGGCTCCTGCATGGAGCCGGCTTCTCCCTCTGCCTAGGTCTCTGCCCCCCCCTTCTCTCTCTCTCTCTCTCTCTCTCTCTCTCTCTGTCTCTCTGTCTCTCATGAATAAATAAAATCTTTAAAAAAATTAAATAATGTATTACAATATCAAAAATAAATTACTTTTGGATTGTTTTTGTTTAGAATTTTCCCTTCATTACTACTGTTGCTAATAGCTAACAAAAAATAAAACATCCAGTAGACACCCATTTCAAAGCAAGCACATGAAAGTTTAAGATTAGGAATACATTATACACATGAGGTAACTCTTCTCACACATCTATAAATTTAAGTTTTTCCCAGGGAGATGAGGTGGCATAAATAGGTTTTAGGGGACAGCCTTCTTCCCATGAAGTACCATGCTGAAAAACTGTTGTAAGACTTTAGTTCACAAAGACCTTGGCACAGCACAGTATTAGGCCCTAATCCTTTGAGTATCAAAAAAATTTCTGATGTCACCGTTTAGCCTGAATTGCCTCTCTGAAACAATTTTGTTATTATTTTGATATGTGATCAGACCTAAGGAAGATCAGTGATAGACTAAAATCTAAATGGAGGAGCAACCATTAACTTTCCACCTAAGTTTAAGTATGTTTGAAATGAATGTGGTATATGGACTTACCGACTTAAAAAGCTGTTTTAAATTCATATGGAATACTAGAAAAGGATATAAACATGAGTGTTCTACTATGATGAAATGATCATGGTTGGTTTTTTTCCCATAGGGCTTTGAAAGATTTATATATACAATTGCTTTTTATTTTTACAATGAAAGTTTTTTAAATGTGAGGGAGGTATAACTTGACAAAATTGTAATATATTTAAAGTGAACAACATGATGATTTCAGTATACACACAATGAAAAATTATCTCACTCTTAGAAAATATACTACAATTGTGGGAGAAAGTACTTGGGTGATTTCAAATATTTGTCTAATGTACAGGAATATAAAATATTCTTGGATTCCCTGACAATGTATAAACAAGACAGGAAAATCTACTTCTGTGGGAATGTATGTGGAAATAGTGAACAGTAAAAAAAAAAAGGAAATAGTGAACAGTTCCTTTAGCCTTAAAACATTTATTACTTATAATCAAGTCACTTAATTTTTTCCATGTTTGTCATTGAATCCTAAGAATACTACTTTTCTTTTTTTTTTTTTTTTAAGATTTTTTTTTTTATTATTTATTTATGATAGTCAGAGAGAGAGAGAGAGAGAGAGAGAGAGAGAGAGGCAGAGACACAGGCAGAGGGAGAAGCAGGCTCCATGCACCGGGAGCCTGATGTGGGATTCGATCCCGGGTCTCCAGGATCGCGCCCTGGGCCAAAGGCAGGCGCTAAACCGCTGCGCCACCCAGGGATCCCAGAATACTACTTTTCAATGCAAATAGTAAAAGCTTGTTAATTTGTTATTTCCACATTTGTAATGGCCATAAGTTTACATTTTGTAGGATAAAAATACTTGGTAGATTATGACCTATTTTGAGACCTATACTTTTTAAGGATTGCAACAAATGACTATATTCCAAGAATAGAACTCCTGCTTGGAAATACCTTTAAAAGGTATCTTCAAGGAGCCTCGGTGTCCATCGAAAGATGAATGGATAAAGAAGATGTGGTTTATGTATACAATGGAATATTACTCAGCCATTAGAAACGACAAATACCCACCATTTGCTTCAACGTGGATGGAACTGGAGGGTACTATGCTGAGTGAAGTAAGTCAATCGGAGAAGGACAGTGTATGTTCTCATTCATTTGGGGAATATAAATAAACTTTTTTTTAATTTTTATTTATTTATGACAGTCACACAGGGAGAGAGAGAGAGAGGCAGAGACACAGGCAGAGGGAGAAGCAGGCTTCATGCACCAGGAGCCCGACGTGGGATTCGATCCCGGGTCTCCAGGATCGCGCCCTGGGCCAAAGGCAGGCGCCAAACCGCTGCGCCACCCAGGGATCCCCGGGGAATATAAATAATAGTGAAAGGGAATATAAGGGAAGGGAGAAGAAATGTGTGGAAATATCAGAAAGGGAGACAGAACATAAAGACTCCTAACTCTGAGAAACGAACTAGGGGTGGTGGAAGGGGAGGAGGGCGGGGGGTGGGGGTGAATGGGTGACGGGCACTGAGGGGGGAACTTGACGGGATGAGCACTGGGTGTTATTCTGTATGTTAGGAAACTGAACACCAATAAAAAATTAATTTATTAAAAAAAATAAAAATAAAATAAAATAAAAGGTATCTTCAATTAGTATACATACATAGAATTAGTAAACTTGCATTTAAAAACCCAGACCTTTCTGTTTATACCGGAAACTTTCTTCCAATTAGCTTAATTACTTAAAAGTATAAAACACTTGTAGGTTTAAAGTCGTTTCATGGGAATTACTCCTTTTATTTAAAATGAAAAACATAGCCAAAAAAATGCATTACAAATAACTCTATCCCTTAATTATAGAAACAAAAACTCTAACTTATAAAAATCCTCACTCAGGGGCCACTGGCTGACTCAGTTGGTGGAGCATGCAGCTCTTGTTTTTTTGTTTTTTTTTTTAAATTTTTATTTATTTATGATAGGCACACAGTGAGAGAGAGAGAGGCAGAGACACAGGCAGAGGGAGAAGCAGGCTCCATGCACCGGGAGCCCGACGTGGGATTCGATCCCGGGTCTCCAGGATCGCGCCCTGGGCCAAAGGCAGGCGCCAAACCACTGCGCCACCCAGGGATCCCAGCATGCAGCTCTTGATCTCAGGGTCCTGAGTTTGAGCTCCACATTAGGTGTAGAGATTACTTAAATAAGAAATAAACTTAAAAAAATAAAAAAATAAAAACCCTCACTCACTTTGATTTCAATTAATTTCAGTGAGGTATAAGATTTCATGTAAAAAAAAAGATTTCATGTAAAAGTAGTACAAAACATTACGGCATGATATATAAGGAGTACACGGTCCCAATTAGGAATATAATGAATTCATTAATATTTAGCTTAAACACTAATGCTTGTGCCAAATAAATTACTTAATTATTTTTTCTTCAATTTATAATACCAGTTCTGCCAATTATCAATTTATGAGAAATATGACCTACTCAGAAGATCTGATTGACAGATGAATAGAACTGAACATTCTATTATCAAATCTGCAAGTTCTCCAGTCATAATTCCAAATAATAACTACTTATATGAAATACAAAGAATCTTCAAATTTACCTCAAGTTTAGCATCCAGTTCAGCATCAGATGCCACCACGTGCTCATCCTCCTTTTTTCCTGTTGCTTTGATAAAGACTTGCTTAGTTTTCCAGTATTTCTTTTGCATTCTGCTAACTACTGACTGGTTATCTTCTGGTCTGGGTTGCCCAAAGGAATCCATGGAGTGACTACAAAGAACAGATTAAAATTTCTTAAATTTTTTTCAATAATATGTATCTAGTCAGCTAGTATTTAATCCAATTGAAAATGTGAAAAATATATCAAGTGGAATATTAATAGCTAAACATACTAATATTCACTCTGTATGGTCTAAATTTATGATACAACTTGTACAAGTAACAGGCAAAAATGTCAGTGATAATTACATTAATTTCAGTTAGAAGATGTGATAAAACTATTATAATTCTGCTATAATTATTGGAAATAATTTTATTTTATTTAACCAATCTATTTGTAGACATATATTAGTTTGTAATTTTTGCTTTGTAATAATACTGCAAAATGAATTTATACACACATCTTTGCATATTACTATCATTTCCTTAGAAAAGTTTGCTATAGTTATTATAACTGCTGTGTCAGAATAGACATTTAATAAATATTCTCAGATATGCAAAGATTCAGATACATACTCTCCTTTAAAACCCAAAGAAATACTTTAGTATTCAATAAATAAACAGAAATAAAAACTTAAGTATAGGGTAGATATGTTAGAAATAAAGATGGGGAGTGCCTAGCTGGCTCAGTCTGAACAGTATGCAACTCTTGATCCTGCGGTCATAGGCTGAGCCCCATTTGAGGCTTAAAAAGTTTTTAAAAAAACAAAGATGGAAATTATAACCTGACAAACTTGAAAATTAATGTCTGAGTAGTTCTTAATACAGTTAACATGGCTATATCAGGAAATGTAAATGTGAAAAGTATTCCTTAAGGAAACGTAAAGAAAGAAATAATAATAGTTTTAAAAGCCTAAATTATTCCATTAAATGGTGTGAGGCAGGAACACAGGGAGGTACTAAAGTACGTGATTTTTATTTTCAGGGGAATCAACAGATATTGACGTATTATTAATGTTAGTAAAGAAATAAAAGTTCATTTTTTTTAAGTAATCACAAAGTAAATAAAAACAGAATGTCTGCTTTCTAAATTACCAGAGACAATAAAAAAGAAAAACCAGCAAGCAGGCTGGGAAAAACAAGATTAAAGCAACATCAAACAAGACTAAGGCAGGGCAGCCTGGGTGGCTCAGCAGTTTAGCGCCACTTTCGGCCCAGGGCGTGATCCTGGAGACCCAGGATCAAGTTCTGTGTCGGGCTTCCTGCGTGGAGCCTGCTTCTGTCTCTGCCTCTCTCTGTTTTTCATGAATAAATAAGTAAAAAAAAAAAGAGAGACTAAGGCAAACAATATAAACTGACAGAATAAGAACAATGACACTATTTAGTATGATAAATGCAAACTTCCTTTCAAATATAAATAATTTCAAACCATAAAAAACAAAAAAACTACACCCAACTCCATGCTATTTGGGGTCCACCTCAAACAAAATGAGATAGAAGTGAAAGTAGGAATATCAGACCAAGTAGGTTTAAATAAAAAGCATTAAACAAAACAAAGATAAAATCTAAACTCCCCAACTGGCCACTTGCCAGATATCCTCTGAATATTCTCCATTGGATATCCAGTTTAGATGAGTTACCATCTAACTGCAGAACCTCTCATATGCTATGCTGGGTAACTTGGCTGGACATAAGTTGAGACAGAAAATAGAAAGAGAATTTAATCTTGGTACAGAGTCAAATTGGATTTGACATAATCATTATATCGTTCCAACACATAAAGAGTCTTGAGAGAAAACTTGCAGTTCATCTTTCCCATCCAATTTTTCTTCTTTGGCAGCTTCCACTTAGTTTTCCCTCTAGACTGTTATTAGCATGAGGGTCAGTCCAGTTTTATGACAAACTGCTGATTTCTTCTACTAAGCTGTCAGCTTGGTCCAATCAGTTAAGAGAACAAAATTTAGGGAGCATCAGAAGAGAACATCTCTTCTCCACCTCAACTGCAATGCTGACACAGCTCAAAGAGTATATTCCTTGCCTCTCTCCACTCCCTCATTATCTCCTTCATGGAGAAGAAAAAGTAACTTACCAGACTGGACTTGAGAGAAATAAACTTAGTCCTCCCTTTCCTCTCTGGAAGCTATCCTGCCTGAAGAGAGCACACATATCCTGGCAAGGGGAGGATAGTGGCTGGGGTGTAAATCTACAAAAGATGAGATGTACATATTTGTGCTTCTCACTCTGTGCCTCCTACCCCTGTGCTCTGTCAAATAAATGAAATTTTTAAAATTTTCTTTAAAAGTTAAAGTTCGGGGATGCCTGGGTGACTCGGCAGTTAAGCGGCTGCCTTTGGCTCAGGATGTGATCCTGGGGTTCCAGGATCATGTCCCACATTGGGCTCCCTGCGAGGAGCCTGCTTCTCCCCCTGCCTATGTCTCTGCCTCATGACTCTCATGAATAAATAAAATCTCTAAAAAAAAAGTTATAGTTCAACATATGCAGACAAATATAATAGTTCAATTGTCAACATTCTGCCATTTTAAAAATAGACTCTTCATTTTAAGATTTATTCATCTGAGAGAGAGAGAGAGAGAGAGAGAGCGCGCGTGCGCATGGATGGGAGGGGCAGAAGGAGAGGAAGAGAGAATCCCAAGCAGACCCCACACTGACCACACAGAGCCCAATGTGGGGCTCAATCCCAGAACCCCAAGACCATGACCTGAGACAAAACGGAGTCAGACACTTAACCAACTGCCATCCAGGTACCCTAATATTCTGCCATTTTTTAAAAAAGATTTTATTTATTTATTCATGAGACACAGAAGAAAAGAAGCAGAGACACAGGCAGAGGGAGCAGCAGGCTCCACGCAAGGAGCGCAACGTGGAACTCGATCCCAGGACTCCAGGATCACGCCCTGGGCCAAAGGCAGGCACTAAATCGCTGAGCCACCCAGGCTTCCCTAGTGTGTTCTTTTTTTATTGCCCTGCATTGGTCTAAAGAATTAGGAAACAAATAGTGTAAGGTATAGTAGCTGAAAGCCAAAAATCCCATTTTGTTATTAACAATGGCAAAGTTTGTAGATACAGTTCAGCGTGAAAGCTAAATGGTCCTCCTCACTGAGCATCAGGACTAAACAAATTTGCCAACCAGTCAGAGGTAACTGGATTAGGGCAGGTTTCCCCAAATGGGAAGAGAAAGAAGGATAGCTAACCATTATTTCTTATATCCTATAGTTTCCTTCTTTGCTCTTGAAATGGTCCATCTTTAATAGTTCTTATAGGGATCCCTGGGTGGCGCAGCGGTTTGGCGCCTGCCTTCGGCCCGGGGCGCGATCCTGGAGACCCCGGATCGAGTCCCACGTCGGGCTCCCGGTGCATGGAGCCTGCTTCTCCCTCTGCCTGTGTCTCTGCCTCTCTCTCTCTGTGACTATCATAAATAAATAAAAAATTAAAAAAAATAGTTCTTATAGTTAATCCTGTGGGTAAAAAATGCTTGGTCTTGATATCTATGAAACTCTTAAAAAGATTTTATTTATTTATTCATGAGAGACACAGAAAGGGGGGGTGCGGGCAGGGACACAGGCGGAGGGAGAAGCAGGCTCCATGCAGGGAGCCCGACGTGGGACTTGATCCCAGGACTCCAGGATCACGCCCTGGGCTGAAGGTAGGTGCCAAACTGCTGAGCCACCCAGGGATCCCCTCTTTATACATCTTAATGGATCATTTTTGTATCTGTTTTTCTGTGCCGTATTTTGGGTAAATTCCTCACTACAATCTTCCAATTTATAAATTCTCTTTTACAGTTTTGTCTAGAGTTCATCACAACTATTGACGTTTTTTAATATCCAGTGACTGCTTCTTGATTTCTTTCTTTTGTAATTTCCAAGATTTCTAATTGGTTCTTCTTCATATTCTCCTAATTTCATGTCTTTTTTAACAGTTAACATTCTATAATTTTCTCTGTAGCACCATAAATATATAGTATTCTTAGACTTTTCCATAAAATTATTTTCACCTGCAATGAATTAATGTTCCAAATGTCAATTTTGTTGGCTGAATTTTATAGGCTCATTGTGAGTACAGAATCTTTAATTTTTTCCTTCTCCTCTGTGGTTATTCCTCTTTACTACTGGTTATTCAGTTGTTTCCAATTCACCTTCAGGGTTCCCACTTCCACAGCATCTTAAATGGTTATCTTAGAGCCTCTGTTAGAATGATAAGTGAAATACTATTGACCTAATCAGGTCTGAAGAAACAGTGCATGGGAAACACTTTAATTTCTACTAACCTGCAGAAACTGAACTCCTAAATGCCAGAGCCTATTTCTATACTGCGAGCTCAGCACATCTGTTTCAGCTCCGCTCACTACTTTATTTTTCTATTTTGTTTTTGTTTCGTAATTACCTTATTATCTAGTTAAGATACATCTTTTTGGGGTTGCTTCTTAATTTTTCTTCTAATTACCATAAGTTGAGAGCAAATGTTACTATGCCATCTTAACTAGAAATCTTTATTTCCAGCAAGAGTATGTTTTTTTTTTTTACTTGAACACAGTCACCGTATAGAACACTTTATTCCTTTTTGCATGATACAATTTATATTTTTTATCTATCCCTTGGATTTGAAGTACAAATCTTAAATCAATGTTCTCTTCAGAGGTAATTCTGTACTTACTTTAATATCTCATTACTGTGACCTCACTAAAAAGGAAGCAAATCAGACTGATGGTAATATGTAGACTGATGGAAGTACTAAAATTCCCTTGAGAAAAATAATCTGTAAAGACTTTTGACTAAATATAACGTAACTGCTTGATGCAATTAAGAAAATACATTAGACAAGTTTGCTGTTTAATATTAATATAGTACTCCTGATTACTCTGGCTCCCAAACCATAACTTTTCTTACAATTAGCATTTCCCCAAAGGATCAAAGTTTGTTAATGATTTCAACTAATGATAAGAAACACTCCAAAATGTCAATAAATTTTTTCTCTACAGTGGGATAAAGAGTAATAGTTTTCTGTAGTTTACCAATTTACTACTATTAACATGTATAACTAGCTTTTGCATAACTATTATTATTATTTTTTTTATTTACGATAGTCATACAGAGAGAGAGAGAGGCAGAGACACAGGCAGAGGGAGAAGCAGGCTCCATGCACTGGGAGCCTGACGTGGGATTCGATCCCGGGTCTCCAGGATCGCGCCCTGGGCCAAAGGCAGGCGCCAAACCGCTGCGCCACCCAGGGATCCCTGCATAACTATTATTATTTTGAAAAATATTTACTTGATTATCAAGCCCATTTATGTCTTTTTCGTTTTGTCTTTCTCATATTTTATTTATTATTATTATGCAGCACTAGCAAGCTCTTATCCAAAGATGAGAGTCATCCATTCATTCATTGTTAAGTACACATTAAATAGTTATACTCTTAAATAGCAATTTTACTTATGAATTAGCAAGTACATTAAAAAAGACTGAGAAGTTATTACAAAGACTATGTATTAATGCCACATGCACATTATTTACAAGGGAGCTCCTATTCCCCTCTCTTACCAACAATATCAGACCTATTAATAAAAGAAATAAGATTAGAATTCAGGTATGCTAGGTACCACAAGTGAAATACTGAAGAAACATAGAGATCTTGGGTAGCCCGGGTGGCTTAGTGGTTTAGTGCTGCCTTCAGCCTAGGGTGTGATCCTGGAGACCCAGGATCAAGTCCCATGTCAGGCTTCCTGCATGGAGCCTGCTTATCCCTCTGCCTGTGTCTGTGCCTCTCTGTGTGTGTGTCTCTCATGAATAAATAAAATCTTTTTTTTTTATAAATAAAATCTTAAAACAAAACAAAAAAAACAGAGATCTTAATAGCACGAGACAAGGAAATGTCATTCCAAAAATAGACTGAAAAAGAAAAGGATAGATTGATGATAGATTGTAGTGGTCTCTATATTTAATAGGTAATGTGGCACCAATAAAGGTTTTTTTGAGCAGCAGAAAGGTTAAACAGTAACAATCTTTCCTTAGTAACAATCTTTCCACATTCCAGACATAATCTAATAAGAATCAGGACCAAGGACAATACCCTAAAAACAGATTTGAAGGAATAATCTATATAGAATTTGGTTAGTAATGACTTACCAGTTTTGCTCCTGAAAAATAAGGAGAATTAGGAAAAGAAATGGGAACATTTTGCATCTGATGTGTGAAATTCTGAGTCTGAAATGTTAAGTGGCATCTGAGTTTACAGAAATAATTAAAAGCAATTACAACTGTAGTGATAAAGATTGTTTCAAGCGTGGGTCTCTAGTCAGATTGCTTAGGTTTGAACTTAATAACTCTACTACTTACTAGCTGTGGGATCTTGTGTGAGTTTTATTAATCTCTCTGACCTTTAGTTCTCTCATCAGTAAAACAGGAATAATGAAGTAAATAGATTGTTATAAGAATTAAATGAGAAAATAGATGTAAAGCACTTAGAAATTTTGAGTATTTAAGAAGTATTATTTTGTAGGTTTTCATTTTAATTTTTATTGGCACTCAGATTAGAAATGGTGATTTGGGGGGCACCTGGGTGGCTCAGTTGGTTATTTAACCAACTGATTGCCTCTTGATTTTGGCTCAGGTCATGATCGCAGAGTTGTGAGATTGAGCCCCATGTTTGGCACTGAGCATAGAACATAAGATTCTCTCTCTCCCTCTTCTTCTGTCCCTACCCCGCAAAAAAAAAAAAAAAAAAAAAAGGAATGGTGATTTAGGAGTTAGCTATAAAAAGACATTTAAGCAGTGGGAATTGATGAGAACTTCAAAAAAGAAAGCAGAGAAGAGAAGAACCTGGGTGGCTCAATGGTTGAGTGTCTGCTCAGGGCGTGATCCCGGGATCCTGGGATCAAGTTCCACATCAGGCCCCTGCAGGGAACCTGCTTCTCCCTCTACTTATGTCTCTGCCTTTCTCTCTGTGTCTCTCATTAATAAATAAACAAAATCTTTAAAAAAGAAAAAAAAAAGCAGAAAGGTGGTAAAATTTGGAGAGGGTTCAAGGAAGGTGAATCAAATTAGGACCAGGCTTTTGGTATTATGCTATGGATTCACTATGATATGAATGATACAGGTTAATGAAAAATGTGTTCTCTGTATAAGAGATACTTAAATCACGTTAAATCTAGTTCAACTTTCTATTTTGATTCAAGGGATGGAGACAAAGATGTGGTATATGTATACAATGGAATATTACTCAGCCATTAGAAATGACAAATACCCACCATTTACTTCAACATGGATGGGACTGGAGGGTATTATGCTGAGTGAAGTAAGTCAATCAGAGAAGGACAAACATTATATGGTCTCGTTCATTTGGGGAATATAAAAAATAGTGAAAGGAAATAAAGGGGAAAGGAGAGAAAATGAGTGAAAAATATCAGTGAGGGAGACAAACCATGAGAGACACCTAACTCTGGGAAACGAACAAGGGGTGGTGGAAAGGGTGACTGGGTGACGGGCACTGAGGGAGGCACTTGACGGGATGATCACAGGGTGTTATGCTATATGTTGGCAAATTGAACTCCAATAAAAAATATATACAAAAGAAAAGGGATGGAGACTTTTTTTTTTTAAATTGTTTATTTATTTATGATAGGCACACAGTGTGAGAGAGAGGCAGAGACACAGGCAGAGGGAGAAGCAGGCTCCATGCACCGGGAGCCCGACGTGGGATCCGATCCCGGGTCTCCAGGATCGTGCCCTGGGCCAAAGGCAGGCGCCAAACCACTGCACCACCCAGGGATCCCTTTTTTTTTTTTTTTGAGACTTTTTTTTTTAAAAAGATTTATTTATTTATTTATGGTAGACCTAGAGAGAGAGAGAGAGAGAGAGAGAGAGAGAGAGAGAGAGGCAGAGACACAGGAGGAGGCAGAAGCAGGCTCCATGCCAGTAGCCCAACGCGGGACTTGATCCCAGGACTCCAGAATCACGCCCTGGGCCAAAGGCAGGTGCTAAACCACTGAACCACCCAGGGATCCCCGAGATGGAGACTTCTATAAAATGAGAAACTGACAGAAGGCTTATAAAAAGCCTTATCGGGCAGCCTGGGTGGCTCAGCGGTTTAGCACTGCCTTCAGCCTGGGGCATAATCCTGGAGACCTGGGGTCGAGTCCCACGTTGGGCTCCCTGCATGGAGCCTGCTTCTCCCTCTGCCTGTGTCTCTACCTCTCTCTCTGTTTCTCATGAATAAGTAAATAAAATCTTAAAAAAAATAAAATGCCTTATCATAACTAAGAGTATAAAACAATTACATACAGAAAACATATTCTATCTAAAGTCAGAGTGAAAAGTTTACATTAATTCTAACATTCAGGGCAGCCCAGGTGGCTCAGCAGTTTAGCACCGCCTTCAGCCCAGGTTGTGATCCTGGAGACCTGGGATCCAGTCCCACGTTAGGCTCCCTGCATAGAGCCTGCTTCTCCCTCTGCCTGTGTCTCTGCCTCTCTCTCTCTCATGAATAAATAAATAAAATCTTTAAAAAAAATTTTTTTAAATTCTAACATTCAACAATGCTATAAAGGGATTAGAGTATTGTTTATCCTCATTTGTTACAAAATCATTCACTGGTACATTAGCAAAAGACTGTATGTACTTATTAAGTTTTCATTAGGGTGACTGGGTGATGGACACTGAGGGGGGCACTTGATGGGATGAGCACTGAGTGTTATACTATATGTTGGCAAATTGAACTCCAATAAAAAAATATACAAAAAAGTTTTCATTAATAAAACAGATAACTGATCAATAAGAAATTGATAACATTAGACCATTTTTGACCTACAAAACTAGCAATTTCACATGGTTCAACCTAATAAAAGGAACTCAAGTTTACCAGTGTAATCCAACTCATCTCTGAAGAAAGTGCTTTGTGGGCAAATGATCTACTTAACTGAGAACACATCTCAAGTCAAGAGTTGATCTAGGCTGACTGGCAAACTGGTCTGCAGAAAAACTAGTTCTGAGTTGTTTTGCTACAGCAGTAGAGTTAAGGAGATTAAGTAGTTAAACCACCAGATTCCATAGCTCACAAAGCCATAATTACTGACTATATGGCCTTTTATAGAAAAAGTTTACAGACCCCCAATATAGACCATGATTCTCAAAAGTATACTTTGAAGAATCATAAGTCTCTTTAAGCTTTACTGTTTGTAATAAGACAATGTTTATTCTTTGTTCATATGCATATTTGTATATACATACATAAATATACACATACATTATATATAACAACATATATATCTAACATATATATAATTAATTTTTTTAATTATTATTTTTTTTAATTTTATTTATTTATGATAGTCACAGAGGGAGAGAGAGAGAGGCAGAGACACAGGCAGAGGGAGAAGCAGGCTCCA
This sequence comes from Nyctereutes procyonoides, assembly GCF_905146905.1. Classification (NCBI taxonomy): domain Eukaryota; kingdom Metazoa; phylum Chordata; class Mammalia; order Carnivora; family Canidae; genus Nyctereutes; species Nyctereutes procyonoides. Next base: position 11,754,826 of record NW_026575132.1, read on the forward strand.
TGCACCGGGAGCCTGACGTGGGATTCGATCCCGGGTCTCCAGGATCGCGCCCTGGGCCAAAGGCAGGTGCCAAACCGCGGCGCCACCCAGGGATCCCTATAATTAATTTTTAAAGATACTACCTGACTAATCTTTTATCAACTGTCCATTAATTTGGAAATGGTTTTTAGTTCTAGTCAATCAATGAGTAGATTAAGTTTGCCCCCTTTCATACATATAGATAAACTGTAGCCCACTAAGATTATTAGGGACTACTGATTTGAAAGTCTATCAAGTCACTGATTGACAATCTTCCTGAAACTGCCTCAATGGGTATATTATATATAAAGTACCAGCTTTAATATTTGACTAGAATTGTATAAAGGCTACAAACATGAATCCTTTCAGATACATAAATTTAACTGTTGTTTAGCCAAATATGATTTGGTTACTGAGATACAAGAAGTATTACAGGACTAGAGTAATTAAAATTAATAAACTACAAAAGGGGCACCTGAGGGGCTCAGTCAGTTAAGCGTCTGCCTTTGGCCCAGGTCCTGATATCTTGGTCCTGGGATCAAGCCCCAAGCTCCCTGCTCATTGGGGAATCTGCTTCTCCCTCTCCCTTTGCTGCTCCCCCTACTCTCACTCATGCTTTCTCACAAATAAATAATATCTTTTAAAAAATGAAATTAGTAAATACCATGGACATTAGAATTAGTGAACTAAATTAGCTGAAATTTCCAAGTAGTCCCAATGAGGAAGTCAGTTTCACATGTATGTTAAATGTTGGCTTTGTTCTGGGTGCTGTAATTTGGCACTACAATCATAACACTAATAAGACACCAATATGAGGGGCACCTGGGGGCTCAGTAGTTAAGCATCTGCCTTTGACTCAGGTCATTATCCCAGGGTCCTGGGATCAAGCCCCGCAACAGGTTCCCACAGGGAGCCTGCTTCTCCCTCAGCCTATGTCTCTACCTTTCTCTGTGTCTCTCATGAATAAATAAATAAAATCTTAAAAAAAAAGACACCGATATGAGAAAATTAAATTATTTTTTTAAAGATTTTATTTATTTATTCATAGAGACACAGAGAGAGAATGAGAGGCAGAGACACAGGCAGAGGGGGAAGCAGGCTCCGTGCAGAGAGCCCGATGTGGGACTCGATCCAGGGTCTCCAGGATCACGCCTGGGTTGTAGGCGGCGCTAAACCACTGTGCCACCGGGGCTGCCCGAGAAAATTAAATTAAATACAGACCTATATTTATCTAAAATAGAAGGATTATGGCAATTACTTACATTCAAAATCCCATACTAAACAGGAAGGTCACCCACAGAGAGGTTATCATCTTGACCAAATATTCTTATAAAAGGACTACAGCTTAATTATTTTTCTAAAAGAATTCAAAATTATATAAATGGTAAAGTCTTATGGGAGGCTTACAATATCTAGAAATTTTTTATAATCTTAGTATTACTATATACTAAAATAATAATTATACTTGTAGAACTCTTGACAATTTTTAACTCTTGTCACACATTTCATCAAATTTGATCCTTATAATAACCCCAAAAGCTAGAAAGGATGGATTTTATTATTCCAGTTTTATAAAGGAGATCACTGAGGCTCTGTGAAATTAAGGGAACTTTTTCAAAGATACACATACATTAAGAACACCCTGATACTTAGTACACATCCAGGTTTTGTTTTGTTTTTATAAGATTTTATGTATTCATGAGAGACAGAGACAGAGAGAGAGAGAGAGAGGCAGAGGCACAGGCAGAGGGAGAAGCAGGCTCCATGCAGGAAGCCCCATGTGGGACTCCATCCTGAGACTCTGGGATCATGCCCTAGCCAAAGGCAGTCACTAAACCGCTGAGCCACCCAGATGTCCCCACATCCAGGCTTTTTGATTCCACAAGCAATGTTCTTTTCCATTTTGAAGGTGGGAAAGGTGTGATTAAAGATGTCTCCTATCTTATAGTGAGTTAACTGAAATACACAATATTTAGTTAACTAATTTCCAGGCAACCCAACTTTGAAAAACCTACAGGTTTCCAAGAACCAGATAGGTACATAAAAATTGGTGTTGTTTATAAGAATGAAAACAAGAGAGACAGGTATTAACAAAATCAAGTTTTGATTGTAAACTACATTTGAATTTCTAGTTATAATAAAATTTATTTTTATAGAAGTAGTCTATAATTTTGGTAGTTAGCATAATTTTAGTCTCTAAAGAAGTTAAAAAAAGACAAATCAGAGCTCATTTTTTCATTTTTTCCCCAAAAGTGATGCCTCAGGATTATTACCTACTTTTCAGACTTTCTGTTTAAGAATTTACTATAGAAATATGATTTACTTACATCACCTTAATTATATCATTTCATAAAGAATATATGAATAGCATTTAAAATAGATTACTAGAGGGCAGCCCCGGTGACTCAGTAGTTTAGCACCACCTTCAGCCCAGGGTGTGATACTGGAGACCTGGGATCAAGTCCCATGTCGGGCTCCCTGCATGGAGCCTGCTTCTCCCTCTGCCTGTGTCTCTGCCTTTCTCTCTGTGTGTCTCTCATGAATGAATGAATGAATGAAGATGAATATGAAATAATAGTTTACTAGAAAACAAGACTTGAAAAATTTTGATGAAATCAGTAAGACCATTCAAACTATAAACAATATATTAAGACGGGTACCTGGCTGGTTCAGTCAATAGGGTGTCTGATCCTTGATCTTAGGGTCATGAGTTCAATACCCATGCTGGGTGTGGAGATTACTTAAAATTTTTTTAATTAAAAATAAATTTTTTAAAGTAAAAAGTAGAAAATAAAAATATTAAATAAAGGGGTGCCTGGCTGACTCAGTCAGCAGAGCATGCAATTCTCGATCTCTGAATCGTGAGTTCAAGCCCCACACTGGGTGTCAAGATTACTTAAAAAAATTTTTTTTAATCTTATACATTATATTAAGGAAAAGGAAGTAAACCAAAAGAAATATTTTTGAAAGAATGGCTAAAAAACTATATTTAAAATCCTTTTAACAGTTTAAAGTATCAATTACTAAATTCTTATGTTAAAATGATATTAAAGCTAATCTCCTTCAATCGGAGAAAGACAATTATCATAGTTTCACACATGAGGGGGGAAACTGAGTTGGGAAAAATTAGAGAGGAAGACAAACCATGAGAGATTCCTAACTCTGGGAAACAAAGAGTCGTAGAAGGGGAGGTGGGTGGGGGAATGGGGTAACTGGGTGACCGGCATTAAGGAGGGCACTTGATGGATTGAGCACTGAGTGTTATACTATAGGCTAGAAAACTGAATTTAAATTAAAAAAAAATAAAGCTAATCTCCTACGAAACTTAAGAATATTTCCAACTTCACTTCACTTCACTTCACTTCATATTTCAGGCCAACACTTCTTCCAGCCTTCTGTTATGCTCAACCTTCCCAAGTGCAGAGCCTCTCATATTATGAGGATCAAATGGAATAACACGCAAAATTTCTTTGAAAAGTATAGAGTTGTGAGGTGTCTGGCTGGCTTATTTGGTAGAGCATGCAACTCTTGATCTCAGGGTTGTGAGTTCATGTACCGCATTAGGAACAGAGCTTACTTAAAAAAATAAAGTTGTATACAAGTATAAGATGTTATTTTAATGATTACATACAGCCTATAAATAAACAAAAATATATAGGATGTAAATTTTTAAAACCTAAAACTTTTTACTTAACTGATTTTTAAATTTAAAATTTTAAAGCTCAACATTCCTGGAAGAGGTCATTCAGATATTAAAAAATAAGGTGCCCTGTTAAAAATGCAGATTCACCACATGCACTTACCTGCTTTCCCTTCCCTAATCCACTAAAATAACAGTAAAAGCATAAAACAGAAAAGTAAGCAATTAACTCATAAGTATAGGGAGAGTAAGTATAGTGACAAAGCAGATGAGAAACTTGAGTACATTTTTGGAGAAAAAGTTGTTACCTAAGCAACTAACAACTAATGCTAATAAGCAGTGAGTCAATTATCTTGCAGATAAAGACTCACCATTTGGAAGTGGAAGGAGGATTCATTGAAGTCTATATACAGCTGTCTGGACCCTGAGGCCCCTTCTATTCTATGCCACTCAATGAGAGTTGAGTAAATTGAAACAAGGAAGTTCTGGACTTCAGTAAGACAACACAGCAGAAGACTCGGCCTAAAAACAAAATGATAAAGTGAAAGCCTACATACAGAACTTTGAATGTCAAGTTCTTTTTCCATTCTTTGTTCACCAGTAGCAAAGCATTCTCTCTCTCTCTCTCACACACACACATACACACACACACACCTTTCCATTCCTCAGAAAGGACTGTAACATTCTTTTTTTCTGGAAAGAATTAAAAGCTTCAGAGAAAAGGCGTATGTCATTTGGACATCATAAAGGATCTTTGCCTATTTACTCTAGAGCAAAATTAGCCAGTTGACAAGCTCACTCATATATACAAAGCTTCTGATTAGTTTTGTTAGAGTCTTCCTCTTAAATATAAACAGAAAACCAAAGGTATCTGAGGGAAGTCTCCATCAAGAAAGACCTCTAACCTAAACCCACAAATAGGAAAAAGAAAATAGCTGAAGGAAATTAAGACAACATAGAAGGGAAACAAAACAAAACACAACCCTCTAACTAATATCCTCAAAAAGGAATAATAAAAGAATAAGGAAGGGTCCCTGGATGGCACAGTTGGTTGAGCATCTGATTATTGGTTTTGGCTCAGATCTTGATCTCAGAGTTGTGAGACTGAGCCATGTTGGGCTCTGAGCTCAGCATGGAGTCGCTGGAGATTCTTCTTCTCCCTCCGCTCCTCCCCCTTCTCAAACTCTATTTCTCTCTCTCAAATAAATAAATCTTAATTTAAAAAAAAATAAATCTGAATGTGAACCTTACTAGTTAAAACAGAATGGTACTGGCAGCAGAACAGACACAACAGTGGAATAAATGAAAATAAAATTCACAAAGAGACCCAAAAATATCAAAGAGTAGGTATATATATATGATCAATGTATTAATTTCCCATGGCTGCTGAGACAAATTATCACAAACTCGGTGGCATTAAAAAAACAGAAATTTATCATCTGAGTTCTGGAGGCCAGAAGTGTAAAATCAGGGTATCAGCAGGGCTGGATTCTCTGGGAGGCTTAGGAGAGATGCTTCCTTCTCTCCTCCAGGTACTGGTGACTGCTGGCAGTCCTTGACTAGTGTCAACATAACCCCAATCTCTGCCTCTGACTTCACACCTTGCCTTCTCCTCTGTGTATGTGCTTCAACTCCCTCTGCCTCTCTCTAAAATAAGGACACTTGTGATAGCATTTAGAATCTTCCCAGGTAATCCAGAATCATCTTACCTCAAGATCCATAACTCAATCACATCTGTAAAACTTTACCATACGAGGGGACATTCACAGATTGCAGGACTTAGGACTGGTTGTCTTTGGGGGTCACATTCAGCCCACTATAATCAATATAGCATTTCAAATCAGTAGGAAAGGGATATGTTATTCAATAACTATCATTGGACAATTAACTGTTTGAAAAAAAGTGATTCTTAGTCAATGTAAGGATGGCTAAAAATTTAATGTTAAAACCTTATAACAACATCATGTGAAAATACAGAATGTTTGATAAGTTTGGGGTCAGAAATCATTCTAACAGGATACCAGCACAGAAATCATGTAGTATATTGTTAAAAAATTTAAATTTATATAATAAAGGCACCATAAGCAAATCTTGAAAAGAAATAGCTGGACAAGGTAAGATATAAAGAAGAAAAATTTGATATTTTTAAATTAGAGAACTCATAACAGTGAAAATACAAACTCATCATTTGAAAGATGAAGACAAAAGAATAAGCAATTTAGAAAAGAACATCAAAAATCCAATGAATACACAGAAATGTTATTTAATCTCTTTTGTAACTCAAGAAGTACAAATGAAAAAAAAAAGGAAGTACAAATGAAAGAAAAATACGTTCATCTGTTAGATGAACAATGATTTAAAAGGTTAACAGCTTCTGGGAAAGATGAGGAAATGCATCCATGTTTGCATAATTCCTTTCAATGACCAAAATAGAACCAAAATTAGAGAAGGAAACCCCTGTGCAAAATAGTCACATCTCACAGCACTGATGCTAATGTATAAATTTCAGATACAATGAAGTTTGATTCATATTTAAAGCGGATATCCAAATCTGCCATGCATCTCATCTAACCTCAAAGAGATTCAGTTTTGGCAAATTGAGTGGGTCCTGAAGAACAATTCCAATAATCAATCACTAAAACATGAGTCCTTAAAGGCACAGTCCAGACTTATGGAGGAAGCAGACAGCATTCTACGCGGTACCTATCTCTCTAAGTACTTTAATACCTATCTCCCTCTTCTTTGCCTATTTCCTGGCAAAGAAGACTACTAAAAAAGGGATCATGATCATGATGTTTAAGGTGGGGGATGTTTATTTTCAATTCTTCTAGTTTCCACAAGGACAAAATTTCCATACACCTTCCTAGCCTCTTGCCCTATTACCCCTTAAGTGAGAAACATGACAAGTTCACCACTGGTCCATATTTTTTGATTGGGTAGAGCTAATTTATCAAAAATCCTAGGTAAGTATGTCTATTACAAAGACCCAAAGTTTCCCGTGGGCTGGAAAACGGACATATTAGAAGACCACCCATACTGTATCTTCCAACATTTCTCTCAACAATAAAGCTGATATTTTATCTCCATCTGCCTCAGCTTCTTTCACCTTATTTGAATTGGTTCCAATCTCAGGAGAGAACAAAAGAGCCTAGAGGTAGGGATGCCTGGGTGGCTCAGTGGTTTAGCGCCTGCTTTGGCCCAGGGCGTGATCCTGGAGACCCTGGATCAAGTCCCACGTCAGGCTCTCTGTATGGAGCCTGCTTCTCCCTCTGCCTGTGTCTTTGCCTTCTCTCTCTCTCTCTCTCTCTCTCTCTCTCTCTCTGTCTCTCATGAATAAATAAGTAAAATCTTAAAAAAAAATAAAAGAGCCAAGAGGCATTATGTATTGGGCTCCCTAAAACCTAGTTGCCATGACATTTTTAAGTTTTCCTTGCCAAGAGATGTCTGCAGAGAAACAAAACAGTAAGCTAGTGGTCAACCTTGTCAGCAAACTAAAGCAAAGCAGATCAATCAGAGATATATCAGCATTGATTTGCCTCTGGAATGAATGTTTAACATATGCTGTGGGAACCTGATTAGAGAGAGCATATGACAACTGTTGTCACCAAGCAGACAATTAAAGAAAAGAGATCACGACAATGTGTTCAGTCTCCTATCTTGGCCTCTAAGGCAGTTATTCCAATGGCTTATACCATTCCTGGGCAAAGAGTAGTCCAGAACACAACTGCCCTTTTCAACAATAAATAATATTAAAAAGTAGGACTGGCTGAAAAGGAGGACGGATCATAATATGGAAAAGAGAAAAATATGTACATTTGGAGAACTGCTTCATAAAATAGAATTTTAAAGAAAAACTTTGCATCAGATAAATAGAACATAACTCCACCAAACAGATTTTTTAAAAGAGCTGAAAGAAGCAAAAAATAAAAGGAAAAAAGAGAGAACATTACTTGAAATCATATTAGAAACAACTCCAAGTAGAATAGCTATTTCAGAAAAGCAAGTTAGTAATATGGATGACAAGCCAGAGAAAATCATTCAGGATGAACATGACAAAATAAAGGTGGTTAGATTCTAACAAAGAGGTCAGAACAAAGATGGTAGATTTGTAAGATAAGCCATTTAAATCTAACATAAGTAATATTCTTGGACAGAAAGGCAGACAATATGGAACAGCCAAAATATTCAAGGATATAGAGGTGAAAAACTAAAAGGTTTTTGTCATGTATCAGGAAAAATTAACAGGGAATAATCAAGATTTAAGATATATTATGGGATGTTGCCAAATTTTAAGGATAAAGAAAAGATGTTATTAGCATCTAGAAGAAACAGGGACGCTTACAAATTAATTTATGCTGGCCTCAGACATCTCTTCAGCACATTTAGACAATGGATAAAAGTGAGTACTGTGTACAATGTGAAGTGAAAAAGAATATGACATAGAATTTTCTACTTAGTGAAATATAATTTTAACATTTAATATTCCACTTAATGGATGTACTATAATTTACTAAAATGGTCTACTATTGACATATTTAAATTGTTTCTGGAATATTATTATTTAAACCATGCTGAATAGTAAGAATAAGCATATATATTATTTAAAATACATGCAAATTTGCCTATAAGATAAAATCCTGGAAGTATATTGGCTGAATCAAAGGGTATATGCATTTAAATTTTTCATTTTCCTAAACTGTCCTCCATAGAGATTGTACTGATTTTTTACTCCTACTAATAATGAGAGGAAAGTGCTTATTCACTGCAACTCAGCACACTGCTATTAAATTTCTGATCTTTTTAAATCTTATGGATAAAAATTATTTTATGGTAACCTAATAATTTGGAATTATCATATTTTTTAAAAGATTTATTTATTTGAGAGAGAGAGAGAGTATATGTGAGCAGGGGGAGAGGGAGAAGGAGAGGAAGAGAATCTCAAGCAGACTCCCCAATGGGTGTGGAGCCTGACATGGGGCTGGATCTCACAACACCAAGATCAAGACCTGGACCAAAACCAAGAGTCAGATGCTTAACCAACTGAGCCACCCAGGTGCCCCTATCTTACCATATTTCATCATGGAAAGATACCATCATTTGAAAGGTATACCATTATTTTACATAACTCTATATAAGAAAGAGTTACAAAGTAAACTATTTTTCAAATCTTCAATTTTGAAAAGTATAAAAATTGCAGATTTCAGAAATAATTTCAGAGATGTGAAAATATGAACAGGTGCTTCTTAGAATCAATGAGATATGACATATGAGGAAGACTGAGTATCTGGAAAGGTCTTTTAAATATGCAAGAATCAGGAATACAGCACACATAAATGTCTCCCCAGAACAAATAAAACAAAACAAATAAATTATTTGAAGCCACAATCCATACAACACATATGTCTTTAAAAATGAAGAATTTATAAAATGGAGAAATGGTGAAAAGGGTTAGCAATTAGCATTTAATTTGGTTAAATCTAAATGTGATTATAACGAACAAAACAGAATTGCTATAATTGTTAAAATAATAGGTACACGTATAAAAAATAAAAATTTGATGAAAATTACTGTGACAAAAATTGCAGAACATCTCATTAAAATGTTAGCAAAAACAAAAGTATTCTTCATCTTCATGATAAAGAGGCATTTAATAAAATTTAACATCCACTCTAAGATTTAACATCCTGTTTTTTTTTTTGTTTGTTTGTTTGTTTTTTATCTTTCAGGGGTACCTGGCTGGTTCCGTCAATAGAACATGTGACTCTTCATCTCAGCATTGTGAGTTCCAGCCCCACAGTGGGCATGGAGTATACTTAAAAAAAAAAAAAATCTTTCAATGAAATGGGAATATAGGTTTCTATTCTAATGCGGGAGGGGCTTAAGCACACATACACACAAACTCATACTTATTAAATACACATACAAAGGCCAGCATAGGGGCACCCGGGTGGCTCAGTGGTTGAGCATCTGCCTTCAGCCCAGGGCCTGATCCTGGAGACCCTGGATTGAGTCCCACGTTGAGCTCCCTGCATGGAGCCTGCTTCTCCCTCTGCCTATGTCTCTACCTCTCTCTGTCTCATGAATGAATAAATTTTTTAAAAAAGGCCACCATAATGCTTAATGGTAAAACACTAACAGCATTCCCATTAAAGCAAGGAATAACATTACAATATTAAGGAAGCCCACTATTACTCTGTTATTAGCATTGTTCTAGAAGTGCTGAATGATACAGTGAGACTAAAAAAAAAAAAAAATGAGGGGGGCGCCTGGGTGGCTCAGTGGTTGACTGTCTGCCTTTGGCTCAGGTGGTGATCCTGGGGTCCTGGGATCGAGTCCCACATTAGGCTCCCTACATGGAGTCTGCTTCTCTCTCTGCCTATGCCTCTGCCTCTCTGTGTCTCCCAGGAATAAATAAATTCTTTAAAAAAAATGAGGGATTAGTATTAAAATGGAGGGGTCTAAGCTATCATTTTACATGTGTCAATATACCCAAAACACTTAATTCACTGTGAAACTACTGGAAGTAATAAAATCTTTCATAAGGTAAGCTGGTTATAAAATTAGTATACAAAATTAAGCAGTTTTCCTACCAATTTCCCAAAAACCAATAGAAAATATAATGGAAGAAAAAAAAAACACATCTCTTAAAATTCTTAGGAACAAATTCAACACCAAATAACTTATATTAAGAAAACTTAAAACACTACTAGAACAGCAACACTTGGGTGGCTTAGTTGGTTAACTAGCTGACTCTTAATTTTGGATCAGGTCGTGATCTCAAGGTTGTGGGATGGAGCCCTGTGTCCAGCTCCACTCAGGGTGGAGTCAGTCCGCTTGTCCCTATCCCTCTGCTTTTTCCCCTGCTGGTGCTTTCTCTCTCTCTCTCTGTCTCAAATAAATAAATTCTTTTTTTTTTTTAACCCACACTACTAAAATAGAGAAAAGACTTTAAAATGATATGCCTTGTTCTCAGAAAGCAAGACAATAAAACGAAGAGCTCTTTTGTCTCTAAATTAATCTACACATTCAGTGTAATCTAAATCATTACCAAGAAGTTGTTTGCAATTCTTTTTAGAAGACAAATGGAATCTAAAATTCCCTGGGAAACAACTGTAAGAATACCATTAAAAAAATCTGGAAAATAAGAATAATATAAAAATAAGATAAGAGTAATAAAAATATTTTTAAGCAATATTAATTCAGTTAGTGTAATACTGGTCTTCCATTTCCACTTCAGAAAGTTGCAAGAGAATATTAACTCCATCCCAACAATGAGAATAAGCTAAATAACCTACAAAATTAAGCGTTTTCTTAAAGCCCACCAAGGACTGAGAATTCAGGAAAGCTAATGATCCAAAATCCAGAAAATGACTATCCCTACCTAGGACTGCAGAGACCCCTGGCTGCTTTCATCTTTGGCAGGGCAGCAGGAAGAGGAGGAGGTTGCTTCACAAAGTAATGGAGGGCAAAAGATAAGCAAACTGTATCTTTAAGTATCTTTAAGTCTTGAAACAAAGTTGGCCAAGAATTCTATATCCAATAAAAATATCCTTCAAAAATGAAAGCAAAATAAAATTTCAGACAAAGCTGAAAGAATTTGTGCCACACACAAATTCTGCACTACAAATGAATTGAAATATTCTTTACAGTGAAGGAAAATAACATATAGAAACTCAGTTCCACAGGAAGAGAGAAATCAAAAAGGGTAAGTAGGATTTCACTTTCAGCTGCTTCATTATTGGTGTATAGAAATGCAACAGACCTCTGTGCATTGATTTTACATCCTGTGACTTTGCTGGATTCCTGTACCAGTTCTAGCAATTTTTTGGTGGAGTCTTTCGGTCTTTCTATATAAATGTCATCTATGAAGAGTGAAAGTTTGACTTCCTTACTGATTGGATGCCCTTTCTTTTTTTTTTTTTTTTCTTTTATTTCTTTTTGGATGCCTCTGATTGCTGAGGTGAGGACTTCCCGTACAATGTCAAACAACAGTGGTGAGAGTGGACATTCTTGGCTTGTTCCTGACCTTAGGGGAAAAGCTGTTTTTCTTCATTGAGGATGATATTAGCTATGGATCTTTCATATATGGACTTTATAATGTTGAGGTATGTTCCTTCTATCCCTACTTTCTTGAGGATTTTTTTTTAATTTTTTTTTTGTTTTATTTATTTATGATAGGCACACAGTGAGAGAGAGAGAGGCAGAGACACAGGCAGAGGGAGAAGCAGGCTCCATACACCGGGAGCCCGACGTGGGATTCGATCCGGGGTCTCCAGGATCGCGCCCTGGGCCAAAGGCAGGCGCCAAACCGCTGCGCCACCCAGGGATCCCTCTTGAGGATTTTTAAAAAAATATTTTATTTACTTGAGAGACAGATATGGTGACAGAGACAATGAGAGAGAGCATGAGTGGGGAGGAGAGGGAGAAGCAGGTTCCCCACCAATCAGCAGGATGTGGGGCTCGATCCCAGGGCCCTGGGGTCAAGACTTGAGCTGAAGGCAGATGCTTAACTAAGCCACACAGGTGTCTCCTTTTATTTTATTTTTTTCAAAGACTTATTTGAGAGCACAAGCAGAGAGAAGAGAAAGTATTTTCTTGAGGATTTTTTTAAATCAAGAAACAATGGTATATTTTGTCAAATGCTTTTCTGCATCTATTGAGAGGATCATATGGTTCTTTGTTTTTTTAAGATTTTATTTATTTATTCATGAGAGACGCAGAGAGGTAGAAACATAGGCAGAGGGAAAAGCAGGCTCCCTGTGGGGACCCCAATGAGGGACTCCATCCCCAACACTGGATCATGCCCTGAACCAAAGGCAGATGCTTAACCACTGAGTCACCCAGATGCCCCAGGATCATGTGGTTCTTATCCTTTCTTTTATTAATGTGGTATATCACATGTATTGATTTGCAGATATCAAACCACCTCTGCAGACCAGGAATAAATCCCACTTGGTTGTGGTGAAAAGATGTGATATATATATATATATACACACACACACACACACACACACACACACACACACACACACACAAAACAGAATACTGCTCAGCCATCAAAAAGAAGGGAATCTGGCCATTTACAATGATATCATGAATGTAACTAAAGGATATTATGCTAAGTGAAATAAATCAGTCAGAGAAAGACAAATACCATAAGATTTCACTCTTTTGTACAATTTAAGAAACAAAATAGATGAACATAGGGGAAGGGAAGGAAAAATAAAGACAGGAACGCAGGGACGCGTGAGTGGCTCAGTGGTCAAGTGCATCTCCCTTTGGCTCAGGTGGTGATCCTGGGGTCCCCCACAGAGAGCCTGCTTCTCCCTCTGCTTGTGTCTCTGCCTCTCTTTCTGTCTCTCATGAATAAATAAATAAAATCTTAAAAAAAAAAAAGAAGGGAGGCAAATCATAAGAGACTCTTAACTATAGGGAACAAACTGAGGGTGCTCGAGGGTAGGTGGGTAGGGAAATGGGATAATTGGGTGATGGGCATTATGGAGGGTACTTGATGTAGTGAGCACTGGATGTTGTATGTAACTGATGAATCACTAAATTCTACCCCTGAAACTAATATTACACTGTATGTAAACTAACTTGAATTTAAATAAAATCTTGAAAGAACAAAAAAGGTAAATATGTTGATAAATACAAAGGAATTTTTGAACATTACGTATACACATGCATCTTTAAATTTCACTAAAAAATTGATTTCTTTAAATTAAAAGTAATAAAAATATAGGTCACATATAGAAGTAAAATGTGTAAGAGCACAAAAGGTAAGAAGATGGTAATTGCAAATATAAATGTAATAATATTCTTACACTGTTGATTAAGTACTAGAGTATCTTTGAAAATACGCTGTGATAAATTCAAGAAACATATGTAATCAATCTCTAGTACCACTGATAAAAAACATGAAGAGACAAAACTAAAAAATAGGAAAAGAAATATTTTTCTAATTATTCTAAAGAAGGCAAGGGAAGACAACCAAAGAGTAAATGAGAAAAATGGAAAAAAGAACACCACCACTGGCGGTATTAAGTAAGAATGATAAATCACTGACCTCTACCTCTGAAACCAGTAATACATTACATGTTAATTAATTGAATTTAAATTTAAAAAGAATATCAATATGCTTAATCTAAAACAGAAAAAAGTTTCAAAAATATCAATGGACCATATACCACTATTAGAACACAGAGATTGTTGTGAGACTGGATAAACACCTACAACCCAACTGTACGTAGTTTATAAGAAACACACTTTAAACATAAACACACAGATGAGTTAAAAGGAAAAGATAGCAAGAGGCAAACATTAAGCTTCTATTAATGTCAGAACAGGATTCTATTTAAAAAGTATTTTCAGGTATAGAATGGGCATTTCATAATGATAAAAGAGTCAATTTGGCAAAAAGACACAGCTATCTTAAAAGTGTATGTGACTAATAACACTACCAAATCATAAAGAAAAAAAACCTGACAGAACTGAAGGGAGAAATAGATAAATCTACAATTATACTTAGAGACTTGAGACTTAACACGTCTCCCAAAGTAACTGACAGAACAAGGAGACATTAAAAATGTGAAGATAAAAGGTTTGAGCAACACTCTCAACCAGCTTTACCTAACTGACATTTAGACCACTCCACCCACCACCAGTAGAATACAATTTTCCCTCAAGGGTAACTGGAGCATTCCCCAAGACAGACTATATATTATAAAACAATTAATAAAATTTGTACGAGAGACTGAACTGGTACCAAATACCAAAATGTATCAGATATAAAAGAGATGATATAAATTGTATTGTTTACACTGTCCAACTTTGTGATTAGGCAAAACAAAACAAAACAAAAAAACCCACCTCAATAAATTTAAAGGTACTGAAATCATACATGTTTTTTGACCACAACATTGCTAATTTAGGAATCAATAGCAATGATCTACCTAAAAAATCCTAAAATATTTGGAAATAAAAATAACATACCTAATAATAGATTAAAGAAATCACGGGGAAATTTTAAAATATTTTTAACTAAATGATGATGAAAACATTCCAAATTTGTGGTGTCTAGCTAAAGCATGCTTAGAGAAAACTTACAGCTTTAAATGCCTAAAAGGAAAAGAAGGTGTAAAAGCAATTATTTATGCTTCCACCTTAATAAGTCAAAAAAGGAGGAACAAATTAAACCCAAAGTAAAAGAATCAAAATGAAGGAGGAGAAATTTGTGAACAGAGAACAGGAAAACAGAGAAAATCAACAAAGTGAAAAAATTTAAATATAGAACATATCACACTATGAAATCACAAAGTTGGACGGTGTAAACAATAATTTATATCGTCTCTTTTATATCTGATACATTTTGGTATTTGGTACCAGTTCAGTCTCTGGTACAAATCTTATTAATTGTTTTATAATAAATATTTCTAATAAAAATGCGGTTTCCTAGTTTTTCCACCACTGTCACGTTGGCACCAATCTCATGTTTGCAGCTTTCTCACTTTGGACTGGCTGAGCTTTGAGCACCCATTTAACTCTAAAATTATAATGATTTGCCTGGCAATTATAATTATCGATAATTAGAGCAACGTCTTGCACAGAGTTGTTTCAATGGCTGGATGCACAATCCTTCTGCGCTATTAAATACAGAAATTTTGCAGAATACTGGCAATGTTGGACACAGATAAATATAAAACGATCAAAATTTTTTCATCACATAAAAAGTATATACGTACCAGTAGATGTTTCTTTGGCCAATACATGTGTAATTAACGTCCTACTAAAGGATGATGCACCTGTGGCTACTCCATAAATATTGATGTTAAGATGATGAAAGTAATATCGCCTTACAGTACGCTGCCTACGTCTAAACCAAAGCAATCAATGCATAAATGCTTAGAGAAATAAATGCTTAAGAGAAAATCCAAAACCGTAGATATAAACGTGATTTTCCCAATAAGCTATTTCATAGAGATTCTTAGTTTATAATGGGGTTTTTGCTCTGTGCATTATCATCTATTACATGAAAAATAATCCCACCCCCTCTCCTGGCAAACCCACAGCGTCACGGGGTGGTTGCCAGGTCGGATTTTTCCCCCTCTCCATCTTTCTCCAGAGCATCAGGTATCTGACCACTGACATCATCTGAGCGCCGGACCAGGTGATGCGCGTTCCCACCACCGGGTGGGTGCACGGCCGCGGGATGTGCGCGCCGAACGCCTCGGGCGCTCGGCCTTTCTGCAGTTCGCCTCAAACCGCACACTGATTAAGGGTTTTTTTGTTTTGTTTTGTTTTTCTTTTTAAAAAGATTTTACTTATTCATGAGAAACAGAGAGAGAGAGAGAGAGAGAGAGAGAGAGAGAGAGAGAGAGAGGCAGAGGCACAGGCAGAGGTTGAAGCAGGCCCCCTGCAGGGAGCCTGACGCGGGACTCGACTCCGGGTCTCCGGGGTCACGCCCTGGGCAGCTGAGCCACCGGGGCTGGCCCTCAGGTTTTTTTTTTACCCAAACGCTTGCCACTTCGTTTCTAGAGAAGGCATTTCCATTACAAAATAATGACATAAAAACAAACACAACAGAAAGGGGGGGGGGGGAAGAGGCGAGCCGCAAGGCACCTGAAGGCCGTGACCGTCCACCTCAGGGGGAGGCGACCTCCACCTCGGCGAGAAGCCACCCCCAGCAAGCGGGCCCGGGGCGGGGGCCGGGGCCGGGCGAGCCCTCCCGCCCTGAAGGGGCCCAAGGGCCGCCGGACACGGCTCCTGGGCCGTCCTGCTCCCGGGGAGCTCGGGCCGGGGCGCCGTCCGGAGGGAGGCCGCGGGCGCCGGCGAGGCCCCGAGAGACCGCGTGTGCGCGTGGCGGGCGCCTCCCGCCCCGCCTCCACCTCGGGGCGTCGCCACGGGAACCCAGCGTTTTGGCCTCCGGCAGCCGGGAGGCCGGGGGAGGGCGCGGCCCGCCGCCCGGAGGGAGGAAGGAGGGAGCGGGGGAGGGGGGGAGGGGGGCCGAGGCCGCACTCTCACCGCGACGCTGCAGCCGCGACGCGCCGGTCCTCCGCCACCTCGGGCCGCGCTCGGCTGCGCGGAGGCCGGTCCCGGCGCCCGTCCCCGTCCCCGCCGCCGCCGCCGCCGCCCGCGAGCCCCGAGACGCCGCCGGGCCCCTCCCGCAGCCCGTGCCCCTCCGCACCCGTGCGTGGAGGTGTCGGGCTCCGGCTGCGGGCGGCGGGAGATTTAAACCCGGCGGCCTGGCGCGCGCGGCGTCTCGGCCCGGCGTCCGCGTTCTCGCCCTCTCGGGCCCTCGGTCGGTTTGGGGATCGACTCCGGGACCCATTCCGGTCCTCCTTCGCCAGATTCCGGGTTATTAACAAACACCGCAGCGCTCAGAGCATCGGAGTGAAGGAACTGAGCGTGAGACCTCTGAGGCGTTCCAGGTTTCCTTTTCCAAGCCCGGTGCCCCAGCCCAGGGGGGCGGGGGGGGTCCCCCAGCTCCTCCAGGCCGCCCCTCCCCGCCCCGCACCTGCAGGCCCCTCCGGGGCCGCCCCGACCTGGCGCTGAGCTCCCGAGCCTCAGGCATTCCGGAGTCCGCGCCAGTGCCGCACGCGGTGACCGTTCACGTGCTGCATTGAACTCTCCTCTTAAAGAGGATTAAGTTAATAACTGTTAATAACTGACCTCAGATGCACATATGCATAACCATAACTTGTCGTAAATGAGGTCTTCGAGAGTAGAAGGCAAAAATGGAAACTAAGAACTTAATTTTTTTTTTTAATGGGAAACAAGGCAAAAGTAAATTGTTACTGGTGGAAGAGAATTTAAATTCAAAGAACTTTCTTTTTAAAGATGACTCCGAATATCCTATCACTTTACTGAAGCTTTGCAAAATACGAATTATAACTGTGACATAGGCTATTAAGCTTGCACTCCAGGTGGTAACTCTAATAAGTTTGTAAAATGTGGAAGATGGAGTGAGTTTCTAGAATATTGCTACAAAGTACTTACCTTAAAAACCTGAAACAAGTAGTTTGTTGTTTTTTTTTTAAAGATTTTTTTTTGGGGGGGGGAGACACATAGAGGCAGAGACACAAGCAGAGGGAGAAGCAGGCTCCATGCAGGGAGCCCAACGTGGGACTTGATCCTGGGTTTCCAGGAACACGCTCTGAGCTGAAGGCAGATGCTTAACCACTGAGCCACCCAGGCAAACCAAAAGAAGTAGTTTTAGAATAGGATAAAGAATAGGGTATCACTGAGACATCATGTATGAGAGGAAAGGGTTTATTCCAGAGGCAGCCAAAGAAAGAGATAAAAGGGCATGCTTTAAATCTAGAAGGGGGAGGGATTTTTTTTTTTTTAAATAAAAGGGTCGGGGTTACACATATATTGATGAAAAGGAAGAGGGAAATTTATGGTTTTTCATGAGGAAAGATGGAGCATGCTTACTGAGCAAACATGTAACATACATCCCATATTCACTTGTGGTGGAGACTTAAAATGAGGCAAAGTCCAGCACCTGCTGTCAGGGATCTTAGGACAAGGAAAGGGGCTATGGGCATGCTCCAGGAGAGCCCAGATAAACTGGAGGGGGTCTTGGGCTCATTATCTAGGGTGAGAAAGACCGGGCTTTCTGTTCATAGGCTGGAACCCTATCAGTGACTTCTAGCCTAGCTCTCCCTAGTGGATTTGTTAGTGGGGTCTGGAAACACACAATAGCTGGTTAGGGAGAAACAGGCCTCTGAAAAACAAGCTTTAGATTTCTGGTTAATTTTCACCTCGTTAACCCTAGGGATCACATCTCGGAGTCCACAGCTTTTCTCAGGTTCTCCAAGTCTAAATCCTTGGAAGGGAAAGAATTAGCATTTGGCAAATGAAGAGGACTGCTGTACTTCCTCAGATCTTTCCTGACTCACTCATACTAAGTTTAGCATCCCTCCTAAGGACATATTTCTACTCTCAACAATTGTAATTTTCTTTCTGCCTGTCTTCCCCATTGGATGCTGAGCTCCTCCAAAGTAAAATATTTATGCATTTCAGTAGCTGAGTCTTCAAGAGTAATACATACTGCATTCTGAATGTTTATTCAATAAGTGAACAGAAGGAAAGACAGCTAATTGACAACTGAAGGATACTGTATAAAATACCTAAAAAGAACTGAACACCTTTCTTCCTAAAGAATAAATGACTCTAATGTGGCAAGAAAATGACTTTCAGAATGTTACCATGCATGATATGTTAAGTTTTTTGGGATATTTTGGAAAATGCTTGTTCCAATAGGATAAAGTTTAATTCAAGAGAATATTAAACTAGTATGTTTCTTCAGCTCAATCTGAGGCAGATAAAGAAAGGCACTCCAAGAAATACACCAGAAAGTCAGAGTACTGGGATCCCTGGGTGGCGCAGCGGTTTAGCGCCTGCCTTTGGCCCAGGGTGCGATCCTGGAGACCCAGGATCGAATCCCACGTCGGGCTCCCGGTGCATGGAGCCTGCTTCTCCCTCTGCCTGTGTCTCTGCCTCTCTCTATCTGTGTGACTGTCATAAAAAAAAAAAAAAAAAGTCAGAGTACTGACTGTGGGCAAGGCCTGTTGGTTTTGTTTACTTAACTGGAGAAAATAAAAGATACACAATGTCTCCAAGTCACCATAAAATGTAGCATTTACACATCACATTTCCTTCACAGGTCACTCCAGAAAGTGGGCAAGTGGAGGCGGTTTAAGAATGGTTTCAGCAAACACGGTGGAGCTACTGACGCTCCTGGGCAAGAATCAGGCTTTCTTAATCAGGTATTTGATAAATGTTTATAGAATGAATTAGTAATCTTCCATTAGCTGTTGGATTGATTAAAAATATATATTTAAATGCCTTTAGCCCCTTAACAGAAAATGAGGCTCCCAAAGTAGTTAAAATTTAGTATCTCTAAATGGGCTTTTTTAGAAAACAAAAGAATTTAACACTATTCCAATACTTTTATATGGGAAGATGTTTCATCTAGAAGTGCGAATATTTTTAGAAGTGCTATTTAATTTTATATCAACAGATTTATCTTAATAGAAAGTGCTTTCCTCCACTGTAGGCTTCTACAAGTGAACTAGAAGACCATTAGATGACTTGGGATGTCACTTGGGAGCTTTGAGAGGCTCCACAAATCTGGGATCCCAGAACAATAAACAGCAATGATCTTTTGCACTATCAAGCAGACCTCTGGTGAGTCTCCTAAATAAAACTTCAATTGGTATTTAAACTTCAATTGGTATACTAAGAATTCTATGCTTTTGTACTATTTTACTCTTATTAAGGATCAGGGATCTACTGAACCTGATATCGTGGAAATAGCTCCATTTCTTCAAGGTGTTCCAGTTTCCTTTTCATCTGTTTGACCTTATCAAGGAAATCAGAAGTAACAGGTCAGTGGCTGTTAGTGAGGGTATGGAAAGCTATCTTCCCAGATGCTTACACTATTACTCACTTACAAATGGCAAGCTAAACATGCTTTCTCCCATATTGCATTTTTGTTGATTTAAGGCTAGAATTAGAGACAGCATCATTAGGATGATTTTTTTTTAATGTGAAATGCTATAGACCTATAAAAAAAGTATTTCCCTTTTTGGTTGTTTCCCCCTGAAACAACCACTGGGCTTAATTTGGTATTACTACTAATTCCCTGGCATGTTGTCTATTTTTACTAACTTTCCATATCCATATAATTGTTTGACATGTTTCTCAACTCAGATTGTACCTAACAGGATCATTTCTCTGTATCTTTAATTACTCTGAGGCATGTGTCCTATCTCCATCATTAATTGGCTGTACACCTTCATACAAGGTATTTAAGCTGTCTGGATTGTCGTTTCCTTTAATAACATGAATAATGTAATAATTCAAATGATATGAATAACAGGATAATTTCTAAAGTTGCCTTCTGCTTATATGCAATTCCCATATGAAAAGAAATAGTCTTTAAAGAACACATATATTATTATGCTAATACATTTAGTGGTATACTAAAATTGAAATTTATTTTAAAGGCAAGAACATGCAAAGCTGAACATAACATTATGGTCATTTGGTACCAATAAATGCCACAGAAATTTATATATAGCCTTTCTTTTATGTAGGTGAAGACATAAACTTATTCACATTTATAAAAATATCATTCTTATGGATGACCTAATCATTAGCAGAATATATATGTAGTATTTAGAGCTTGAGCTCTAGACTCAGATACATCCAAATTCAAATCCTGACTTATTTATTGGCTACATGAAATCTGGTCAAATGACTCGACCCCTCTAACACACATATTCCTCTTTTAAAATAAAGATCATTGGGGGATCCCTGGGTAGCTCAATGGTTTAGCACCTGCCTTTGGCCCAGGGCATGATCCTGGAATCCCAGGATCAGGTCCCACATCGGGCTTCCTGCGTGGAGCTTGTTTCTCCCTCTGCCTGTGTCTCTGCCTCTCTCTCTCTCTCTCTGTGTCTCTCATGAATAAATAAATAAAATCTTAAAAAAAAAAAAAAGAAAAAAGAAAATCTTGAAAAAAAAAGTAAAATAAAGATCACTTAGTCATTTTATTTTTTTATTTAAAAAAAATTTTTTTTAATTTATTTATGATAGTCACAGAGAGAGAGAGAGAGGCAGAGACACAGGCAGAGGGAGAAGCAGGCTCCATGCACCGGGAGCCCGACGTGGGATTCGATCCGGGGTCTCCAGGATCGCGCCCTGGGCCAAAGGCAGGCGCCAAACTGCTGCGCCACCCAGGGATCCCTCACTTAGTCATTTTAATATCAAAGGATTGCTATGGTAGGATACAGGTGGATTTGGTGGTTTTGTGTGTGTGTGTGTGTGTGTGTGTGTGTGTGTGTGTGTGTGTTTGCCATTTTAATAGACACTACCAGTAAATAATTTACTTCTTCAAATCTGTGGATATCAGTAGATACTTTAACAAAGATAGCCTATCTAGCCCTATTAAGCAACCCCCAAATTCTACTAAGTTATGTTAAAAGATGTATCTAGCTTAAAATCAAAACCACAAGAAATATCAAGTTTTGGCAAGGATGTAGAGAAAAAGGAACCCTCTTGCACTGTTGGTACGAATACAAGCTGGTGCAGTCACTGTGGAAACTTGTATGGTGGTTCCTCAAAAAGTTAAAAATGGACCTACCCGACAATTCAGTAATCACAATACTGGTATTTAACCCCAAAATACAAAAACCCTAATTCAAAGGGATACATGCAACCCCTATGTTGATTGCAGCATTATTTACAATAGCTAAACTATGGAAAGAGCCCAAATGTCCATCAGTAGGTGAATGGACGTAGTATGTATACACAATGGAATATTATTTAGCCATAAAAAGAATTAAATCTTGCCATTTGCAATGACATGGATGAAGCTGGAGTATAATGCTTAAGTTAAATAACTCAGAGAAAGACAAATACTATATGATTTCATTCATGTGGAATTTAAGAAACAAGCAAAGGAAAAAAGACAAACAAAGGAACAGCCTCTTAACTATACAGAACTGATGGTTACCAGAGGGGAGGTGGATGGGGAGTATGGGTGAAATAGCTGATGGGGATTAAGGAGTACACTTGCTATGATGAGCACTGGGTGATGTACAGAATCAGTACAATCAGTGTTGTTGAATCAGATTGTACAACTGAAATTAATACAACACTGTTAACTATATTGGCATTAAAATGAAAATCTTAAAAAAAAGATAATTAGCTTATATAACAAAATAGTAACATTATTATTTTTTTTTTTTACAGCTCCCACCCCTACCCCACTCTTATCCCTTATTAGTATGTTTGATACTAGAAGTCTAGGATAGTCTAAAAATGTCAGTATTATAATAAATAAAAGTTCCTGGTGTGTGTTTTTTTTTAATTTATTTACGATAGTCATACAGAGAGAGAGAGAGAGAGGCAGAGACACAGGCAGAGGGAGAAGCAGGCTCCATGCACCGGGAGCCCGACGTGGGATTCGATCCCGGGTCTCCAGGATCGCACCCTGGGCCAAAGGCAGGCGCCAAACCGCTGCGCCACCCAGGGATCCCAGTTCCTGGTGCTTTTATTGGCAGTTTCTCATTAGTAAAATTTGGATTTCACTTGCCTTTTGAAACCTGATTCCAATTAATGAATTTTTAAATAAAAGGAATAATTGAATATTGATTGCCTTGTCTTAAAATGTTATTTTTTTTTGTCCTTTTAGGAGCTACAGTAGTATCAAAATTATTTCTCCTTATGTTTGCTTCATATATGTAGTTTTTCAAAATTAGAATACATAAAAATTTTTTTTATGAAAAGATTTCAATATTATCAAATTTCCAGAGAGTATGTGGTTAGCAGGATTGTTCAATTATCCAACTATGTGTATTTTATATCAATTTAAACTTTCATTTGTTCTTTTCCCCAACAATGCTAGGGAGCATTTTGATATATTATGCATTGATGACAATAGTTCCAAAATGGCCATTCGAAATTCACAGGACAAAGCAGATACTGGTCATCTATTCCTAAAAATCTATTACGTTTTCCTGCATTCTATGTAGAATTAAAAAATCTTATATAACTTAACTGTCTACCTGGATAATCTCTAGGTATTTGCCACAGCCAGGTTTTGTTTTCATGGTTTCCAATATAAAAAGATAATCATGTCTTAGATAAGACCTGGAGGCAGCTTTAACTAAATGAGGGAAGCAAAACTGAACTTCTTAGCATATGAAGAAATATATTTTCTTCCTTCCTCATGTTATTTCTTAGCTATCATTTCTGATGCTTTTGTGCTGCTCCCTGTGCCAGAGGGACCATCTCTACCTTCCCAACCAGTATCTGTCCAGATCTGGCTCAAATATCACTATTCTACAATATTTTTCTTGACATCCAACTTACTTCCCATAAAGCTAGTTGCTTCCTTTTCTATGCCACCTTTCTACCTTATATTTACATCTTTTATACATTTAAGTCACCGTTATAACTAATTCTTATTTATATAATATTTATATAAGTATTTCCATGGAAGGTTATCTTTTCTGGAGGTAGTGTCCATGTCTTAAACATTTTCTGCTTTTCTCCCCTTTCCTCCATCTTCAAAGAGACCCTGGTACATGGGAGAAGTTCAACCTTTGTTCTTGAACTATTAGGTAGACTTTGAGGCTGATTTTTAATGTTAATGCTTATCATTAAGCAGTAAGAAAGGAATTTCTTAAAACTTTGATGAGGTAAGAGCAAGTATCAACAAGTTTATGAATCTCATTACTACGGCAAGATAGCATAAGTAATCTTGTACCAATCAGCAGGTCCTGAGCACTGCACTGCCTCATTCCTAACTTTGCCATTGCTAGGAAAGCAGCAACACTCATTTTTCCACAAGAATCTTGGGAGCAGATAAGTCCATGTAAAGCCCTTGTCTCTGGTGTAACTAAAATAGAGGAAAATGGACCATTGAAAGGGAGACGCCTACTTTGGAGGAAAAGGTGGAGGATGGGAGTAGGAGACCAATATGTTCTAAGGGCACTGAGTCTTCTAGGCTTCAGTTATCCTCTCATACTTTTCCTGTTTGAAGAATAAGATCTAACCACTTGAGTTACACAAGGAGAAAAACTGGGCAGAAGATTGATCCCAGAGCCTTGATCTTTAATGTTACACCCATCCCAAAGGAGAATGCTTGAAGCATGAATGTATCCTTGGAACCAGGGTTGAGAATAAGTGAGGAACCAATAAGTGATGCCACTTCCTTTTCTGTTCACTACATCTAATAAATAGGCCTCTTTACCTTTGCTTCAACTACCTAGTGTATGCATACTACAACTGAAAAGCCCAGATTGGGTGTGTAACGAAAACCTTTAAAATAACTCTGCCCTTAAGGCTCATTCAGGGAACATCCAAAACGAGAATATAAATTCTTCTTTGTCCTATAGAAGTTAAAAAAAAAATGAAAGTAAGAAAGAGAGAGGGAAGAAAGAATACAGAGGGAGAGGGAGAAGATTCCCCACTAAGCCCAGTGTGGGGCTGAATCCCAGAACCCCAAGATCATGACCTGAGCTGAAGGCAGATGCTTAACCGACTGAGCCACCCAGCCACCCCTATTTTTTGGCATTAAAACATACTTTCTTTTAAGAGATGTTATAATAACAGTAGCTCTAGCTCTTGTGTGAAGATGAGGACCAAATCCTATGGAGAGACAGAGCTTGGGTCCCTAAGAGTGTGGAATGAAACTTTCCCAGACCTGGACTGCCTCTGGATTTCATCTTGTAAGAGAACTAAACTTCTGGCTTAATCTACTGCTAATTCGGCTCTTAATTGCAGCCAAGTATACGTATTATTTCCTAGACCTCTGTTAGGAACATTTTGTGAGATTTACTGAATTACAGTCTAGTGATGAGATTAAACTTATTTTCCATATATTAGAGGCTGAAGTGCTCTGCTTGAGGAATAAGTCACACTTTAAGAAGACATTTACATTAAACATCTGGTATATAATGTATGCATTAAAATAAATGCTAATGATATAAAATTTATAGAATATTATCTAATACTGATTGAAAGGTTTGTCTAAAGATTCTATTCTATACAAGGATATATTAGGGAGAAAGATTCCAGGTTACCATGAAATCTGTATGTAACTTCTAGAGGATTCTAACATCTTTAATACAAATACTTCACTTAAAATATTTCAACAAACTCTTCATTGGCAGCATCTAAATGTTTTAATTTTCTGAATACCCACAAAGTCTTATTATTTTACCCTAAGTAAATTATATTTCTAATTTTTTCTCTATTAGAATGTATTAATTTTCTTATGATGCTTTTTTTAAACAGCTAATGTACAAAAAACCTCAATTTTCCTCATCAGAAATAAATATCTGGACAATTACTATATTTTTAATACTTTTACAGCATCTCAAAAGCAAATCTTATTCAAATGAATACCTCTAAAAGGAAACTAAAAAACTTAGTTTCAAGAGTTTGCATATGGCAGAGAAGGCAGGTCACATTTTATATTTTAACAACACAAACTACTGTATAATAAATATAAAATGAAAAACAGTGATAGCAATTAACAAGGGTGAAAACATTATATAAACTTAAAGAGGCTGCTTTCTGAACCGTCACTGATACAATCTGAGGATTCTTTATCAATTTCATTTACAGAAACAATCTCTATAGTCAAATTTGTCATTCACTTTCATGCTCCCACGTGAGAAGTAGTAGGTGAATATCTGTAGGAATACAATTTATTGTCTGCTCCTCCACTCAGAAGTAACTGCATAAAGGGAGAGGAAAAAAAACACGTAAACATAATTATTTCATATGATAGTGAAACATAGTTAAATACCGATGATTCTGATTACAGAAGGAATTATAGATGAGCAGTTAACTCACATTCAGAGTTAATACTTAAAAGGACCAATTACATCAATTTCACTACCATATTATAATACACTAATATTAAAACTTTAAAAGTGATCATTTGAATTTGGTTGAGGCTACTGTACTTTCTATGAAGCATTTGTTAAGAAATGTAATAAAATTTAAAAGTCTGAGGGGTGATAAGAGTTTTTAATTAATTTCTATTTAAGAAAATTAAGGTTGTTTTTTTTTTTTAAAGATTTTATTTATTCATGAGAAACACAGAGAGAGGCAGAGACATAGGCAGAGGGAGAAGCAGGCTCCCTGTGGGACTTGATCCCAGGACCCCATGATCACGACCTGAACCAAAGGCAGATAGATGTTCAACCACCGAGCCACCCAGGTGCCCCAAGAAAAGTATGTTTTATAGGAGAGTATCTTAACTGTTTGCAGGTAAATGGATATTACAAATTATTCAAGTATCCTTAGGACCTGTATTTGGAAAGAATCCTTAGGCAATAAGAGCTAATGTTTACACATAAAAAGAAGTAAACTCTAATTCTTTAAGAACATTATATAGTCTAGACTTAATTCTGCAAAATTTAAGTGGGAAATAGATCTGTTTAGTCTAAAGGAGCAAATTTATGGACTTAAAACATTTCATTAAAATACTTGAGAAAAAGGGATGCCTGAGTGGCTCAGCAGTTAAGCATCTGCCTTCAGCTCAGGGCATGATCCTGGAGTCCTGGAATCAAGTCCCACATCAGACTCCCTGCATGGAGCCCGCCTCTCTCTCTCTCTGTCTTTCATGAATAAATAAATAAAATCTTTAAAAAAAAAATTGGGAAAAAAACTGCTTCAAAATTTTCAAATTTTACTACTCCTTATTATAAAAAACAAATTTGTTTCTTCTTTGAACGTGATGGGAGACTTTTTTTTTGCGATGTGAGATTTTTATGAGTAATATTAAGGAAAACTTAGAATACAGAATTATAATTATCAGATAGAATGAAATTAATAACTCCCTAAATACAAAGACCAGATTTATTCTCTATTTTTCCTCTTTACCAGATAACTAATAAATTCTTACCCCTGTGTCTGTCCAGTCTACGCTCAGAACTTTGTCTTCATGAGCAGCCAGATCATAGAGAGGAGCTTTACAACTAAAAAAAATCAAAGTATTACCATGTTATATGCATTTCACAATATTAAAATATATGACACATCATATTTACTTTTCTGAAAAGTTTACAGACTTTACCATCCTTGCCCCTATAACCAGTTAATCTTAAAATCCTGAGTACTTACTTGACCATCTCTCCTGATTTTCCCCTATCATTAGCAGAATACAGAGATTTACTATAACAAATATTCAAATAGGAAAAATGCTATTTATAAATATTTATTCATAATTAGTCTCATTTTCACACTTCCTTGACCATTTTTCTTTTACCATCAACTCATGACCTTATATATCCTTCGTCTATCCATGTATATGATGACAACTCTCAAGTTTCTATCTTTAGTCCAAACTCATTCCCTGATTTTGATGTGTATCCAATTACTCAACATGTGGATGTCTTATGGGCACTACAAATTTAAACCAACAAAAACAAAACTCTTGATTTTCCCTCATAAACTTGTTTCTCTACTCTTTTCCATCAGAATAAATTGCACCACTAATGGCCCAACTGCTCAGGCAGAAAATAATGGACATTATTCCTTGATTTCTATTTCCATATTCTGCCCATGAGCCTATCCTGCCAAAGAGATGTCTTCAAAATATACCAAGAATCCAACTTAGAACCTCTCTGCTTGGGATCCCTGGGTGGCTCAGCGGTTTAGCGCCTGCCTTTGGCCCAGGGCATGATCCTGGAGTCCCAGGATCAAGTCCCATGTCGGGCTCCCAGCATGGAGCCTGCTTCTCCCTCCTCCTATGTCTCTGCCCCTCTCTCTCTCTCTCTATGATAAATAAATAAATAAATCTTTAAAAAAAAAAAAAAAAAAGAACCTCTCTGCTTCCATTCTTCCTACCCTAGTTAGAGCCCCCCAAAGCCTTCCCCATTATTGGGTACTTAGAATGATTCCCAAATTCCTTACCATGGCCCATAAGGTACTACTCAGTACAACTACTACCTGGTTCATCTCCTACCACTCTTCTCCTTGCTTACATTCCATCAACACTGGCCTTCTTGCTTATTTTGCCAACACGCTAAGGTTTTCCCCACCTTGTCTGCTGGCTCCCTCTAATCATGGGAACATGATTTGTGCATGGCTAATACCTTACCATTGTTCAATTCACTAGAAAATCACTTTCAAGAAGAGCCCATCCCTAAAGAAGTATCCTTTTACTCTGCTTTACTTTCTTCATAGCACTTAACTACTATTATCAGAAACTATATGCTAATGGCTATATAAAGTATCCAACTAAAATGTTAACAACTTTCTAGATAATAACAAATCACACATCATAAGGTAGTGTAAGGATGTTAGAATACAGATTTAGGTAAACAACAAACAGGTATTTGATTAATGCCTCTCCATTCTACTTGTAAAAATATGTACGTAAATTGTGTATGCATTTCATTGGAGGCACTCTATATACAATATCAAAAAAGAGAACTTTAATATCTAGTTATCTTTTAAAATATGTATATTTATTTAATTTCCTACTAACATGTAATTTCTTATTTGATTACGTTTCCATTTATTTAGAAACCACTGGCTTCCTATATCATGTTTATATTAAGGTTCAAGATGATTTTTTTCAGAATGCAAAAAATAATCAATAATGAAGAAAATTCCTTTGACCCTGGCTTCTCTTTTAGACATGAATATTTATCATATCAGGTCATATAACCACAACTTTTTCACCCTTCTGTTTCTGGATAATCTTTTCAGCATTCATTTCATTGTCATTGTATATAATAAGTAATCGATGTATTTTCTTTGTAGATCATAAATAGGATTTACCTCCTTGTATCCCACAGTTTGACAATGTTATCTAAAGAGCCTGAAATCAGCTGCTGCTCATGGGTAGGAGACCACTTTAATGATGTGACCCAGCCTGTATGTGAGGTCAGGGACAGCGACACCAAAGAACCATCTGAACAAAATAAAAATAATAATAATTATTGAATTTTAGAAGATAAGTAGGTAGAACCCAAAACAATGTTTGTAGAAAATTATCTTTTAATACACTTCTCTAGTGAAAGGAGAAACTGATGTTATTTACACATATTTCTCCTTCAGTGACTTACACAACTCACCTTTAGTTCGGGGATCCCATAGTCGGATATGTCTATCTGTGCTTCCAGATGCTAAACGTTTACAAAGTGGAGAATAGGAGATACAATTAAACACTTTATTTCCTGTCTGAAAAACAAAGAGAAAGAACATTTGACCATGTGGACTAGAAATAACTATCTTTAGAAGCTCAAAGTTAATCAGAGAATCACTAAATTTATAAGTCTTACCAGAGTTGACTTAAGACTGCCAGACTCTACATCCCATACTCTAATTGTGTGGTCCCAAGATGCACTGCAGATTTCTTCAGCATCTGACCAAAGAACCGAGGAAATTGCTTCCTTGTGGCCAGAGAGGGTCACTATAGGAGTCTAGAAATGAAAGATACCCAAAAGGAAAAGCATTTTCAGTTTAGAGTAATTGAAACAATAATATTTACTTCTGAAGCCCCTATGCCAGATGCTTTAGCTTTCTTAGTTCTTTTTTTTTTTTGAAGGTTTTATTTTTTTTTTATTTTTTTTTTTAAGTAGCTTTCTTAGTTCTTTATAATAACCCTCCAAAACAGATACTTGCTTTTATTTTATAGATGAAGCAGAGAAAGGGAACTTGCTCAAGGTCATACAGCTTACACATGGCAGATTTAATTTGAACTCAAATATTACTCCGAAGTTTGTAGTCTTTCATCAATATCCTGCTGCCTTCCCATCTACTTTTTATTTTGAGAAGTATTAATATTAACCCTAACTCATATATAAATGTTATATATAGAAGTTAGCTGAAAAGCTCTGGGGTCAGAGAGATCTAGGTTTGACTCCAGATGCTGCCATGTTCTTCCTAACTCTTCCAGGTAAATGAATCTCAGGTTACTCTCACCCTTTCCTCAGCATCTTTTAGTTCTTTTATTCAATCTTTAAATAATGCCCATGGTTCATTTAATACTTCCAAATCTCTAATTTTTTCTCAAATTAAAATTCCCAAACTAGGTGTAATGTCTATCTTAAATATAAAGAACACGTGATAGAGAGAGGGAAAGAGTTCTGAAATGGGAGACAATCTACTTTTCTAACTTTATTATATTTAACCTCCTTAAATATTACCTCATATTATAATGTGAGAGGGTTATATCAGATCAGAGATCAGAAAAGTTTCTCATAAAGGTCCAGAAAGAATTTTAGTCTCTCTAGTCTCTGTTGTATGTTCTTCTTTATTTTAAAAACCCCTTAAAAATGCAAAAAACATTCTTAGCTCTTTGCAGTATAAAAATAAGCCACAGCCAATGAGCCAGTAAGCTGTAGTTTGCCAACTCCTGGACCAAATGACCAAATGACCAATGACCAAATGACCAAATGACCTCTCTTCCAGCTCTAAAATTTTTCTGGATGATGTAAAGGAGCCTGATAAGAGGAATGAGTATCAGAACTACTTCTGTCATGATCTGAAGCAAAATTAAGAGTAAGGTAACAAAGATAATCCAGCAGAGGCTCTAGGATAGAAAACAGCAAAGTAAAAACAAATGGGCAACAGTAGTGTTAGGAGATGATAAACTGTGTTGTATTTGGTTATGCAGTAGTTATTCTATGCATTTATCAAAAATTAAAAGTTACAAACCAAAAAAAAGTGACTTTTCCTAAATGCAAAATTTTTAAAAAAATAGGTAGGAAAGTCAACTTTGGCACTGCTTCAACAAATAAACTCAATAATACTGGAGGGGAAAAAGAAGTTTCGAGTGAAAATGAAAAAACCTGACTATATGTTAATGTATGAAGTGGATGACAAGTAAATTAACTGAATGGCAGTATTACTCATATTAATACATGCAAGGTACTAGAAAGAAAACCAGAGAGAAGATAACTGTTTTTGAGATCTGTCTTGTCTAATCATTTGGCCTTAAGAATCCAACCTTTCTATTATTTCTAACTGCAGCACAATTGTCACTTCAAACAACACTTCAAGGATTTCCAGCACAACTTCAGTTACTTATAAATGCATGAATCTAAAGCCTACCTACAAAAACCCACTTAAGTGAGAAAGTGAATATATTATGATTTCTCTCAAATAAAATGGACAATGGAAGCAAGCTTTAAAGTGCACACCTATCAACAAGGTACCAACTAGGAAAAAATACTTAAAAGTATTTAAGACAATGAATTGATAATATAGAACTCTTACAAATCAGCAAGAAAAAGATAGACAACACACCTTTGTTTTCTTTTTTTAATCGTGTATATTTTTTTCTTGCACTTTAAAAAAATGGGCTAAAAACATGAACAGGCACTTCATAACTAGGCATCAAAGGGCCAGGACTTACACTACACACCACCAGAAATCAACAAAATGATAGATTTTTAACAGTTAAGTAAATATATAACATATATGTTAAATGAAATTAGTTATGACAAAAAAATTGACCATACTGAGTGCTGGTAAGGATGTAGAGTAACTATGAATCTTTGTACACTGTCAGTGGAACTACAAACTGATATAACCATTTTGGAAAACTTTTTGGCAATATCTAACATTTGGAAAACTGAACCTGTACCTACCCTGTGACCCAGAAATTCTATTTCTGTAATTCTATAAATGCAGAAATGACTGAATATGTACACCAAAAGACAAGAACTTTCTTAGCAACTGTATTTATGGTAGCCAAAACTAGAGTCAATCTAAATGTCCACCAAAAGAAGAATGGATATAGGCTGGTAGAGTCAATGCAAAGGGATGCTATACATTAATGAAAAGAACTGTTACATGTAGCAGTATAAAGGAAATCTCATAGATATCACCTGAAGTTTAAAAATATCATCCAACGTAAGATGACCTCAGTTAGAATGGTGACTACCTAACTTTAGGGACTACTGATTGCAAGGGAGGCTAGAGGGAGTCTTCTAGGGTGTTGGTAATTCTGTTTCATTTGGTAATTTCATTTCATTCTGTTTCATGATTACATCTGTAAAACTCATTGTACACTTAACCATATGTATGTCAGAATTCAATTGAAAGAAAGGAAGAAAAGCTACCATCTGAGAAAGAAGTTCTTTAATTCAAGACATCTTTTCCTACTCACATATTTCTTAAGGTTGATCAGAGAGATGCATCACTAAATTACCACTGGCACAATATCCAACTGGTAAGGCACTCAGTTTTAATTTAAGACTAAGTGATAAAGAAGTTAAGTAGCTGCCAGATCATTCCCCTTGGAATTCAGCAGTCCATGTTTATATGTATTAAATTGGGGGCTGGGTGGCTCAGTTGGTTAATGACCTGCCTTTAGCTCAGGTCATTATTCCAGGGTCCTGGGAAGCAGCTATGCATGGGGCTCCTTGCTCAGTAGGCAGCCTACTTCTCCCTCTGCTTGTGCTCTATCTCTGTCAAATAAATAAAAATCTTAAAAAAAAAAAAAAAAACAAAACCCACACACAAAAACTTATAGGGGTGCCTGGCTGGCTTAGTTGATAGAGCATGCGACTCCTGATCTCAGGTCTGTCAGCTGGAGTCCCATGTTGGGTGTATAGATTACTTAAAAAAAAAAAAAAATCTAGGGACCCCTGGATGGCTCAGGTAGTTAAGCGTCCAATTCTTGACCTTAGGATTGTGAGTTCAACCCCCACGTTGGGCTCCACGCATGCGCATGGAGCCTACTTAAAAAAATAAATAAAAATTTTTTTTAAAGATTTATTTATTTATTCATGAGAGACACAGACTGACAGAGAGAGAGAAAGGCAGAGACACAGGCAGAGGGAGAAGCAGGCTCATCACAGGGAGCCCGATGTGGGACCCAATCCTGGATCCCAGGATCACGACCTGAGCTGAAGACAGGCGCCCAACCACTGAGTCACCCAGGCATCCCAAAATAAAATCTTTTAAAATCTATTGAGAAATTATAAATCACTACTTTCAGTTGGAACCAGTTAAGTGCTGTCTTTTATTGCATTTTATGTGAGTCTGACAAATCATTTTATAATCATACTTTATTCCTCCTTTTCAACCATTTCTTTTTAAAAGATTTATTTGGGTGGGTGGGGGGCAGAGGGAGAGGCAGAAAGAATCTGAAGCAGACTTGGCACCAAGCCAGAGCCAAGCTGGAGCCAGACATGAGGCTCAATCCCAGGACCCTGAGATCATCATCCAAGCCAAAACCAGGAGTTGGACACCTAACCGACTGTGCCACCTAGGTGTCTCCCTTTTCAACCATATTTATAAAATATCTTGTTATTGGTAACCATAAGAACTTAATATGCTTTATTGCACATTCATTACAGCTATAAAAAGTGAGTGAAAAACAAGTTTTCCTAAACCTGATTTAGTACCATCCTTCCCATTAAGCATATTAACATAGATAAGATCAGATTATGATAAATATTTTCCTAACAAAACAGAACAAATAAGAATCAGGACGAACTTTCTGAGTTTGATTTAACTGGATCTAATAGCTAAATGACAGAATAGAAAATCAGATTAAACTCTTGGTTTCTATTGATTTAGGAGACATAATTAGCCTTCCTTGTAAGAATTATATCCTCAGTGTAAAACAATATTAAACAGTCAGGTAGTGAAATGCTTCATTTAACTTGGGTGTAAGCTTTCACAATTAAAAGATTCTACTACAAAATGCACCATGAGATCAAACATAATAGCTAAATAATCGACCTACCAATCTGTAAGCCTGGCTCAATATCACTACATTCAAAGACTCAGATCAATGTTGCATAGTACAGTATGTGTAATAAAAATTTACAAATCTACTCCAAGAAAGCCTAATTATGATTGAGGTAGCAAGGCAAGAAAATGGGAAATTTAAATAGGAAAGATTAAATTGTCGTATATTTGTCAATATAGGCCAAATATAGTTAAGTTCTCAAAAATACTTACCCTTGTCAGTCCCAACTGTTCTGTTTTCTGTTTCTTTCTTGGTCGATTTGTGGGTTCCTCCAATTCATCCTCTTCATCTGTAGGAACTGTATCACAGAGAATTAAATTTGATATTTTAAAAATTTATGGTAAATATTAATTGCAAAGTCTTTTATCTATTTAAGTAATCTGTATGTCAAACATGGGGTTCGAACACATGACTCCAAGATCATGAGTTGGGTACTCTACCAATTGAGCCAGCCAGGTGCTCTCTGATTGCAAACAGTCCTAAAAGAATTCTTGTATTTTGGGCAGCCCCGGTGGCTCAGCAGTTAGCGCCACTGCAGCCCTGGGTGTGATCCTGGAGACCCAGGATCCAGTCCCACGTTGGGCTCCCTGCATGGCGCCTGCTTCTCCTTCTGCTTGTGTCTCTGCCTCTCTTTCTCTCTGTGTATCTCATGAATAAATAAATAAAATCTTAAAAAAAAAAAAAATTCTTGTATTTTGAAGTTAAATTTTTTTAAAAAGTTAAAAAAAAGAATTCTTATATTTCTGAGTATGTTTTCTCCATGTTATCTCAAGTGGTTAAGGAATAGCTATGCCTCCTTATTTTGGTTAACAGAAATTTATATTTAAAAACAACACCTGGAAAAAAAAAAAAACACCACCTGGGTTATCAATCTTCTAAAAGGAAAAAGCAAAAAATAGAGCACACCAAAATCATAAAGTCTAACCAGTTTGTTATTTTGCCATGTCTTTAAAATCATCATTATGAATATTAATCACTTTACCGTATCTATGAAAAATTACTTAGTATTAGTTCACCCACATTACATTTTTATTACAAAGAAGGGAATGACAAGGTTAAACAAACACATTAAAAGGAAATATAATCCAGTCATGTTTATTTTGACTATTTTACTTTTCTAACAATGAAATAAGAGTATCTCAGACAATGAAATATACACTAAAATATACTTTCCTACAAAAGGAAAATTATCCAAATAAACCACTTTCTGCCTCAAAACTATTTGCTTAAAGAGGTGCCTGGGTTGCTCAGTCAGTTGTGTCTGACTCTTGACTTCAGCTCTGGTCATGATTTTAGGATTATGAGGTCAAGCCTTGAGCTTTAGGCTCCCTAGGGCAGGAAGTCTGCTTGAGATTTTTTTCTTTCCCTTTCCCTCTGCCCTGCCCTCCAACCCCCACTCTCGCTCTCTAAAATAAATAAATAAATCTTTAACAAAACAAAACAAAGCTGTTTGCTTATTGGGAAATCTACTGAAATGACTTCTATATTTCTTGCCACCATTTAAGCTTTTCTTGATCTCCCAAATCAACTTTGTGAACTGTACGCTATTTTACTGTAATACGGTTATTCCCTCAGACATAATAGAGATTCTGCTTCTGTTTACCTCTTTAAGTAATTCTAGACCACAGTTCTTTTTAATTTAAATATCTGTGGGTCTTCCCTCTCTTTTTTCCGTCACTAATGTCAAAGCACCTTCCTCTAAGAGTCCTCCCTCCTTCAACTCTTCCTCTTCTAATTGTTCCTTTTATGATTTCAAAGTAAAAAAAATTAAGTTTGGCAAAACTGCATTAAAAACTTAAGTAAATCAGCTTAACTAAGAAATTTCTCTGGGCAGCCCTGTGTCTCTGCCTCTCTCTCTCTCTGAATGAATAAATAAATAAACCTTTAAAAAAAAGATTTTATTTATTCATAGAGACAGAGGGAGAGAGGGGCAGAAACACAGGCAGAGGGAGAAGCAGGCTCCATACAGGGAGCCCGACATGGGACTCGATCCGGGGTCTCCAGGATCACACCCCAGGCTGCAGGCGGCACTAAACCGCTGCGCCACCAGGGCTGCCCTGAATAAATAAAATCTTAAAAAAAAAAAAAAGAAAAGAAAAGAAAAGAAATTTCTCTAACAGTGGAGTCTATCAAAATGACTCAGAAAGTATTTTTATTTCCAGGTTCCAGAATAAGAGAACTCTGAGAACTAAGTTATGTCTTATTGCATCAATCATGTTGTTGGTTACTTGCAGCAATTCAGTGACACGGTTCAATAAATAAAAGTGTGGTAGAAACACATTTTGAAACAGAATGAAGTATATTAATTTTTCTCTATATGCTCCTTTATTTATGTCCTCAAAAGCTCTGGTCCATTTTTATGGAAAAATGTGTTAAATAGTATTCTTTCACTGAAATTCTTGAAACATCATTAATAAGTCAAAGTACAACAAAAACTTAATTTAATTTACCTGCAGACCAGATCTTTAGCATCTTATCCCAGGAGCCACTGCAAAACTAAAAAGATATACATGAAGAGAAAAAGAGTATGCAATATAATCATATTATTTGCCTTGTTTTTTACTATTTATAACTTAAAATCTTTACTTTGTTCTGAAATCTTTTACTACTATCGTACCCTCTGCATGGCTTCCTAGTCTCCTGGGAGTTGTATCATCAATCTCATGGCAACTGAAGGAGCTGCCATTTTTATATGGCCCTGTGCCCGGGCTATGGTTGCTTAGATCGAGGTGGGAAACTGGTCTATACAGCGCCCACAGATCTCTCCCTCCTCCAGGATCTTTTTTTGAAAACTTGTGTTCCACCGAGTTGAAGTTAGTCTTTTCCAGAGACTGATGGTATAATGTAAAACCTAGGAATACTGAAGGTCAGGTTTTAATGCCGTATGGAAAAAGTCCATCTGAAGTGCAAGAGAATAAAGTCAATTTAGGAAGATAAGTGAGGGAGGTATGTTGGCCACATTCAAGCTTCAGTTCCTGAGACTCAAATGCTGGTGATAGGATTATTCACTCCTTCCTGGATCTCATAATCTTTTAAACTGAAAAAAGTTCAAGATGAGTTTCTGTCTCTTATAGCCAAAAGATAAGGTATGAGTAATTCATTTAAGTTTTGACTTGACAAGGTAAACCTTATTTATGGCTCAAATAAATAATCATACATCTTTACCTCTGAATGCATGAAATTGTCCTCTGTTATGCTAATTGGCAAAGAAATGCTGAAGAAGCACTCTGAAATTCAGAATTTTAGGTAATTTTCAAATGGCATAACCCCTCAAAAGGCACAAGTAGTAAAACAACCTATATTAACACTAACCTTAGTGTACCTAAGGCTTAGATGATCAACTAGACATTTTCAATTCATGACAGCACTGAGTAGCTCAAAGGTTGAAAATGTCAATCACTATGAATAAAGTTACACTGCTTATTAATCTGATTTCATAAAATTTCTGCAGTTCATATTAAAGTTCTAAACCAAAGAAACCCAGACTGAAGAAGTGAATCATTATATCTCTTATTATAAGACTATGTACTTTGGGTTCAATTTCATATTCTTTGTTATGAAAGTAGGACAATCACAATGAATACATGAAGAAAAATTTTTTTGCATAGGAAGTTCAAACTCTAATTCAACAGTAGTAGTAACACACTAGCTACTTACTTTAGTTCCCGTGCTATCAACAGCTATAGAATCCACACTTCCAGCATGACCCCTGCAGCAGTGCAGGGCTTTCACTTTGTTTCTCTCCACATTCCACTCCCATAAGAGAATAGTTTGATCCATAGAGGAACTCAGTAGTAGGCAAGACAAATTATCTGGAGAAAGGAGATCAGAAGAATAAGAATAAATTAGTAAAAAATTTAAAATACACTGTATTCTGAAACTGAAGAATTGACTTATTTGTTGTGGAGAAAGACATTAGCCAGCTTTGAAAAATAAAAAGGGGCACCTGGGTGGCTCCATGGTTGAGCATCATCAGCCTTTGGCTCAAGGCGTGATCCCGGAGTCCTGGGATCAAGTCCCCCAATCGGGCTCCCTGCATGGAGCCTGTTTCTCCCTCTACCTGTGTCTCTGCCTCTCTCTCTCTCTCTCTATCTGGGTCTCTCATGAATAAATAAATAAAATCTTTAAAAAAAAAACCCAGTTACTTATGGTTTAAAAGGACGAGTCTTCAAAAATACTATAAAATATGAGTTTAACACAGTATTAACTTCGAGGTATATTTTGTTATAATTTAGTAAGGATTGAATTCTACCACTCTTACATAATCTTTTTCTTCTTGCAAACTATATTTTTGAAAGACCTCACAATAACTGAGGTATGAGGTACTTCCTACCCCATCCCCATTCTGCCCCAGCACTGAAAATGGCTTATTTCCAATTCCCTATGCAGGATTCCTTTCAGTTTAGGCAAACAGTCCTAACCTTTTTTCACCCAGGCCACATCTTTTACAACATCTGTATGTCCCACAATTGTCATTATTGACTTTCCTTCCAAGGACCAGATCCGAGAAGTCTTATCATAAGAACCAGTCAAGATCCTGTGAAGAGAAAAAAAAATTCTATGAAATACAAAAAGCTTTTTCAAAACCTGAAATCAATTATATTCCTAAAGCAATGACAAAGTAAACCTTCAGGAGTATACTTTAAAAACTTCTTTAACAGGAAGACTAAGATTTCAAATCACAACAGAATAGATCAGAAGATGTTACATTTGACTTCTCCTGACCTCCTAAAAGTACAAATGTAACTAAAAAATGCTAGATTTCATTTTCACTACTGTTGTAAACACTACAACTCTCAGGGAAATTGCTTGTAAAACCTAACGGTCCTTTGTCCTGAACCAGTGAAAACCATTTAACAGAAAAACAGTAAAACCATCTAAAGTAAAATTAAAACCAGTAAAAGCATCACTTGTATACCAGCTCCAGGAAGATATTCTTTAAAAGAAGTAAGGTTGTACTATAATCATAATCCATTCTCAAGTGCTATTCTACAAGTAAGGCCAGTAAGGGTTTGCACTGAGTCATCCATACCTGCTTGAATCTAGTCTTCCCTTTTTATTCCTAAAATAAATTGTATGATCTACATCTTCACAGGAGTAGGCTAGGAGATCTGTGGCTATACAAGGCTTTTTCCCCCTCTGTGAAACAAATGATATCTTTGGTCTT
Source organism: Nyctereutes procyonoides (assembly GCF_905146905.1). Taxonomy (NCBI): domain Eukaryota; kingdom Metazoa; phylum Chordata; class Mammalia; order Carnivora; family Canidae; genus Nyctereutes; species Nyctereutes procyonoides. The sequence continues at coordinate 11,793,898 of NW_026575132.1, forward strand.
AAAAGCAACACACTCAAACAAAATGCCCTAAGACACTTGACTGATTCCATAGACGAATGTCACTACAACATCTTGAGACAGATAAGTTTCTTCTTAAATAAATTGAATGAAAAGATCTTCGGCATGGTTCACTGACACAGTTATCACGAAACTACTTTCACAAAGAACACAGAGTGAATCAACGAAAAATATTCACATAGTACATTTAAAAAGACTGATAGAGTAGCCTAATGAAATGGATAGAAGAACATTAATAGGGTAATACCATTCTTCTGCCCCTCTGACTGAACTGATCCAGTCATCGTGGAACAAGCATTGCTCTGGCTGAGGTGCAGTGTACTTCTCCACATATTCCAGTTCTACAACCTCTTCCTAGTCACAGAGAAAAACCAGAAATCAATGGGTAGGAAATATTAGAAAGGGAGACAGAACATGAAGACTCCTAACTCAGGGAAACGAACTAGGGGTGGTGGAAGGGGAGGGCGGGGGGTGGGGTGAATGGGTGATGGACACTGAGGGGGGGCACTTGATGGGATGAGCACTGGGTGTTATTCTGTATGTTGGCAAATTGAACACCAATAAAAAATAAATTTATTATTAAAAATAATAAGAAAGAAAGAAAGAAAGAAAGAAAGAAGAAGAAAGAAAGAAAGAAAGAAAGAAAGAAGAAGAAAGAAAAGAAAGAAAGAAAGAAAAGACAAGACCAGAAACCAATCAGGCGTACAGTTTTAAAACAATACACTATGGGGCAGCCAGGGTGGCTCAGCGGTTTAGCGCCGCCTTCAGCCCAGGATGTGATCCTGGAGACCAGGGACTGAGTCCCATGTCAGACTCCCTGCATGGAGCCTGCTTCTCCCTCTGCCTGTGTCTTTGCCTCTCTCTCTCTGTGTCTCTCATGAATAAATAAAATCTTTAAAAAAACAAAACAAATAGTACACTATGGAAATAAAGGACTCCCAGTTTAACATGTCTCCTTTCATGTCAGTCCCCTTCACAACTCAGAAAATTTGGAGCCATGCAAAAGGTGAAAATTTTATCTGACCTAACAGAAGTATTAAGAAATATTTAGACCTTGGAAAACTTATGCCAAAAGTGAAGAGGGACATGGAGAATAAAAAAACTTTAAAAGATAAAATCATAAAAGCATTTTGTTTAATGATGATGATGAAAGAGTTCTGGATATGGACAGTACTGATGCATACATAATATTGTGAATGTACTTAATGCCCCTGAATTATACACTTTGATAAAAATGGTTAGAATGATATATCTTAGTACATTTTATCACAGTTCTAAAACTTGTACAAAAAAGTGTAAAAGCTGTATTTTAAATTATAAAAGCAATATTAAGGAAGCTTTAAAAATTAGAGGAAGGGGGAACCACTATAAATCACAATAACCTAACTTGTAAGTTTTTGTATGCGCACATTTTGTACACTTTTATTTGTAGTAAACGTATATTTGCTATTCCCTTTCCTTGTCATATTTGTTCATCTGCATTTCTTAATACACCCTCAGAAGAGAGGATTTCAAAACTGAATACACAAAAACTGAAGTTCAAATTTCTAGAAAAAAACAGTAATAAAAATCTTGGTTGCTAAAGATTCAGGATGATTCTAAAAGTTTTCCACATGTCTAAGAACACCTGACATAAAATAGAGCAGGTAAACATTTGAATGAACTTACTGATGAGATGTTTTCCAGTTCCATGTGTTTGAGCAAGGGCAACCGGAGAAACTGGCCCTTGATAAGGAAATCGAACTCCACATGTTTGTGGAACTCTAAAAAAAATACATAATAAAATGATCACTCTTAGAGCCTGAAGTAACATTGGTAGAGATATATGAGTAACCCCAAAACAACAGGTACCTATTATCCTAGTTGGCCTCTAAATTTCTCCATAGCATAATCAGGCCATGTATTCCACTACCCTACATGATTTTTAAGAACAGATCCTTTCTTCTGTTGTTATAATTTTTTATTGTTATTGTTGGCATAATGATCTCTATTTAAAAAAAAACTTTTCATTCTCTGGATAATTCCAAATATATATAAAAGTAAAAATAACATTGTAAGCCCCCATCCTTATCACATATTTTGACAATTACCAACTCATGGGCAATCATCTATACATCTTACTCTACGCCTCTGCAGGTTTTTTTAAAATCAAACCTTAGAAATGCTATCATTTTATCTGTAAATATTTAGTATGTATTTCCAAAATATAAGGACTTAAAGTAGTGATGTTAAAAAATTTAATCACTATTCCTTTTAATAGCAAATATTCATGTTTTTTTGTTTCATAAGTCTTTTTACAGTGAATTTTTTAGAATCAGCATGTAAAGTCCACATATTATATTTGATTAATATATTTTATTTAATCTTTAGCAGTTCCCCCTCCTTTTTCTCCCTTGCCATTTATTTGTAAAAGAAACTGGGTCATCTATCTTCTAATATTCCTTACATTCTATATTTGATTGGTTACATCTCCAAGGTGTCCTTTAACATGTTCCTCTACCATCTATACATCTACCACCTGTACACTTGGTGGATTTAAACATGTAATTAGACTTCAGGCTTGCTTTTTTTTTTTTTTTTTTGTAAGAATACTTAAACACACAGTATTATGTGTTTCCTATTGCATCACATCCATACACTGGTATTACAAAGTATTTATTTCACAAATAATTTTTTTTTTTTTCCCTTAAAGAAAGAGTGTAAGCAGGTGGGGAAAGGCAAAGGGAGAAAGAGAATTCCAAGGTGGCTCCACACTCAGCAAGGAGCTAATGCAGAGCTCAATCTCATGACCTCAGCCAAAATCAAGAGTCAGAGGCTTAATCAACTGAGCCACTCAGGCACCCTATTAAAAGAATAATTCTTATTCCAGCTCAAACACTTTTTCAGTAAGTAGGATATATGACAGTCTTGTAATTTAGAAGTAATTACTTGTCAGAATCTCTATATATCAACAGATAAGGTAAAGACAAGAACCTATGGGCAATGCTATGGGACTATCTCTGAATGAACAATCGCCTGGTAGTAGTGAAAGAATTGCAGACCCTGACCACAGCCTTTGCCAAAAAAGAAGAAAAAGTTGTTCAAAAACATCTCAGGGGCACCTGGCTGGCTCAGTGGGAAAACCATGAGATTCTGGTTCTTAGGGTCATGAATTCAAGCCCCACATTGGGTGTTGAGATTACTTAAAAAAAGAAAAACAAAATAAAACATATCAAACTTCATAAAAAAATTATGGGATTATTTGAAGATGGAGAAGGGGAAAATATTGGGCATTACTTTATAACTCTCACCTCCCATTCCTCCAAGTAGGGTAGAATCAAAAGAACTCTGAAGTATCAGAAATACCCGTTTAAAAATATGCTTGCTTTGGGGCACCTGAGTGGCTCTGTGGGTTAAGCATCTGCTTTGGCTCAGGTCATGAGCCAGGAGTCCCAGGATTGAGCCCAAGTTGACTTATGATTCCTGCTCAGTGGGAAGTCTGCTTCTCCCTCTACCCCTCCCCCTGCTCATGCTCTCTCTAATAAATAAATAAAATCTTTAAAAATAAATAAAAACATGCTTGCTTCTAAATGGTGACATCATTGACAAAATTTTGTTTTTAAAGGTCATACTTTGTTATTCTTAATTTTTCTATTTTATGTATAATTTCAATATTTTTTAAAAAACATCTTATAATACAAAATGTCAAACATGCAAAAGTAGAGAACAATAATAAACCTTCATACATCTTCCATCCAATTTCAACAATTATCAACTCATGGCCAATCTTCTTTCATTAATATTTTCGCATATTTTGTTCATACCAGTTTTATGGGCTAATAATTTATTTTCATACAACAGCATATGTTTAATATTTATACCTTTTAAATGTTTTACTTGATATCCTTTATAAACCTTTATCCATTAATTTTTGAATGAATCCTAAATACTTTAAAAATACTAGTATTAATATTGGCATCTGTTATTACACAAAATAAATACTCAAATAGTGACATTGTCATTTTGCTTTGTAGAAGTGTAGCAAGTAAGACCCAAGCACCTAGATGCTTGTTCTATGCCTACCCATCCCAGGTCTCCTTACTATAATCAGAATGTCATAAATAACACTAAAACCTTATTTCTAAATCTCAACCACCTTATCTTCACATTGCCTTAAAATCAGATTAAATGGAAATAATTTTTTTCTGTAAACTTCTATCTCAAAGCACTTAAAAAAGTATCATGCAGCAGGGAAACATGTTTTACAGTCCCTAAGTTTTACCATTACAAAATACATAAAGTGTTATAAAACAAAGCCCAAAAAAGGGAAATAAAATTAAAATGTGATGTATTTTAGTGTAGTTAGTGGCACTGCACCCTCTCCTAACTTCTCAAAGCCTTTATTTATACACACCATTTTTGGCCTCCAGCAATTTATTGATGATGTTACTAAGGTCAGCAATTTCAGAGGCTGCAGGAATTGAGAAGGGTACATCATCTACCACATATCTGTAAAAAGGAAATGATATATCAAAGTCAAGTCTACAGATATTTTAACAAATGTGCATTTATTCATTCAACAAATATTTATTGGGTATCTAATAAATGCCAGACATTTTGCTACATGGTATTAACAAAAATGAATTAGGACATGATCTTTGTTCTCAGAAAGGGCCAAAGCCTGGTAATCAAAATACAATAAAAGCATGTAAGAATAATGTCATAAGCGTATATAGAATGGGAGAACAAAGAAGCTGTAGATCATTTCAACCAAAGAAAAGGATAGACAAAACAAAGTGTAAAAGAATACACAAGAAAGGTCTTTCTTAAGCTACCTCTGGAGAGTGACTGTCAGGTAAGAGGGGGCAGACAGAAACAAGGGGTGCAGAAAAGTAGCAAGAGCAGCAACCAATAGCAGCTAAACTGCCCACGCAGCCTATTCCACAAAGGGTGATCTTGCTCTAAACAGTGACCAAAAATAAGGTTAAAGAGACGTGCATGGAGTGGTTAATCTACTATGTGAAGTAATTTTTACTTCTTTCCCTAGGCAATGAAGTACCACTGAGTCCTAACGAAAGAATATCACTGGAATTTTGTTTTGTTTTGTTAGACCTTTTTGGCAGCACTGTTGAGACAGGATTAGAGGAACATACAATGGTCAAATTAGAAAACTCTTGTAAGAGAGAATGAGAGAAAATATGTGCAAATCACATTTCTGATAAAAAACTTTTATCTAGGATATATAACCTACACTTATAACTCAATAACAAAAAGATAAGCCAATTTAAAAAATGGGCAAACAGGGACACCTGGGTGGCTCAGAGGTTGAGCATCTGCCTTTGGCTCACGTCATGATCTCAGGGTCCTGGGATTGTGTCCCACTTTGGGTTCCTTGCGGGGAGCCTGCTTCTCCCTCTGCCTGTGTCTCTCTGCCTGTGTCTCTGTCTCTCTCACGAATAAATAAATAAAATCTTAAAAAAAAATGGGCAAAGGATTAAAATGTACATTTCTTCAAAGAAGATATGCAAATGGCCAACATTTGCATGAAAGGCACATGAAAAAGATGCTCTACATCATTATTCACCAAGGAAATGTAAATCAAATCATAAGATATCAGTTTGCAGTCACTTTAACAACTACAATAAAAAAGACTCGCAGTGTTAGTGAGTAAAGAAATTTAAACCCTTATTCATTACTGATGGGAATGTAAAATGGGGCAGTTGCTTTGGGTAAACTTGGCAGTTCTTCAAAAAGTTAAACACGGGGGGATCCCTGGGTGGCTCAGCGGTTCAGCGCCTGCCTTTGGCCCAGGGCGTGATCCTGGAGTCCAGGGATCGAGTTCCAGGATCGAGAGCCACATCGGCTCCCGGCATGGAGTGTGCTTCTCCCTCTGCCTGTGTCTCCGCCTCTCTCTAGGTCTATCATGAATAAATAAATAAAATCTTAAAAAAAAATTAAACATGGAATTATCACTTGACCCAGTAACTCCACTTCTAAGTATATACCCAAGAGAAATGAAAATATATGTCTACACAAAATCTTGTACACAGGGGCGCCTGGGTGGCTCAGTTGGTTAAGCAACCTACTATTGGTTTTAGCTCAGGTTGTGATCTCAGGGTCACGAGATTGAGCCCTGCCTCTAGGCCTGTGCTTAATTCAGAGTCTGCTAGGGACTCTCTCTCCCTTTGCTTTTTCCTCCTCTCCCTTGCACTCTCTCTACTCCTCTAAAACACATAAATAAATCTTTAAAACAACATCAACAACAAAACTTTGTACACAAAAATTCACATCACGACTACTCATAATAGCCAAAAAGTAGAAACAACCCAAATGTCCATTAACTTAAAAATTGGAAATGGAATTTGGTATACAGTATATTCATACAATGGAATATTTGGCCATAAAAAAAATGAGTACTGATACATATTACAATACGGATGAACCTTCTAAACGTTATCTTAAGTGAAAGAAGTCAGTCACAAAAGACTGCATATTATATAATTACATTTATACGAAATGTCCAGAACAGACAAATCCAGAGACAGAAAGTAGATTAGTGGTTGTCTAGGGCTGGGATTGGAAGGATTAGGGGGAAATAGCTAAAGGGTGATGAAAAATGTTCTAAAATTGTAGTGACAGTTGTACAATTTTGCTACTACTGGACATTTTAAAATGCGAATTCTGTTGTTTGTGAATCACATCTCAACAAAGCTATTACTACAAAAAAAAAAAAAGTCTAAAGCCTGAGTTAGAGCCATAGTTGTAGGGAATGGACAAGTTTCAAAAGATGTTAAGATAGAACCAGGGGCTCATCAAGACAAGATGTTAAGATAGAACCAGGGGCTCATCAAGACATGATACAACAAATTTCTTTTGCCATAATGAGGTAGACAAGGGGGCTTCAGATCTTGTAAAAATGTGGAGTCGCAATCAGTAGGTCTGCGGTGGAGTCTGAGATTCTGCTTTTTCTAACAAGCTCCCAAATGCTGCTGCTGTTGCTGATCTTCAAACTATACTTTGAGTAGTAGTAAGGCTACAGTTATATTTATATGTATATGTATCAAGCCTTAAAAAAAGGTAAGCAGTAACTTAGGTCCTCCAAAAGGTAACAAAACCTAGAATTAAAGTTTTTGTTTTTTCCAGAACACCTGGGTGGCTTGTTTGGTTGAGCATCCACCTCTTAGTTTTGGGTCATGATCTATGGGTCAAGAGATTCAGCCCAGCCTTGGACTCCATGCTCAGTGGGGAGTCTGCTTGGAACACTTTCTCTCCCCCTCCCCCCACTCATACATACACACGCCTCTCTCTCTCCAAGATAAGCAAACTTTTTTTTTTTAATTGAAGTTCAATTTGCCAACATACAGCATAACACCCAGTGCTCATCCAGTCAAGTGCCCCCTTCAGTGCCCGTCACTCAGTCACCCCATCCCAAGTAAACAAATCTTTAAAAAAAAAAGGTTTTTGTTTTTCCTTGCATTTACTATTGGGTCAGTAAAATGAAGCGGAAGGAGTAACATAATTCACATACACACGTATATGTAAAATATATACACATAGGTGAAAAAACCAGTCCCCCTCCATTTGATGCACCAGAATATACTATGTGTTAAGCAAAAACTTAATTTTTAAGTGTTGTTACCTTTTTGAAGAATTTAAACACACACATACACAAACATATATGTATTATTTGTTCATTTATCTCAGGGGTTAAAACATAATGGTCTATTATTTCTGAAAACTTCATGTAAATCTATGATTATCTCAATAAAAATTTCAATTCGAAAAAAAAATACAGGGACATCTGGATGGCTCAGCTGTTGAGTGTCTGCCTTTGGCTCAGGGCATGATCCCAGGGTCACGGGATCGAGTCCCACATCGGGCTCCCTGCGTGGAGCCTGCTTCTCCCTCTGCCTCTGCTTCTCTCTCTGTTTTTCATGAATAAATAAATAAAATCTTTAAAAAAGAAAAAGAATACGGGGGGGGGGGTGCCTGGGTGGCTCAGTCAAAACACCTGCCTTCAGCTCAGGTCATAATCCCAGGGTTTGGGGGGATCCAGCCCCTGTGCTCTCTGCTCAGCAGGGAGCCTGGTGCTCCTTCTCCCTCTGCCTACCACTCCCCCTGCTTGTGCTTGTCCTCTCTCTCCCCCATCCTGTCAATAAACAAAATTTTAAAAAAGAAAAAAACCATAGGGGTTATGCTATTGTACCACATTGCTTGAAAAGTATTTGGACCAAGTATAAATACTCCTGTGCATTCATGACACAGTTTAGGTATACTGCAAGCAACAATACAAGAGGAATGAATATAATTTACCAGGTCAACTCATAAAACTATGAAGAATCAAAGATATAATCTTAATTGAGGTGGGAGGTTTTTTAGTTTACCAATGACGTTAGCTTATTAATACAACAAATATTCATTATTTATCATCAGTAAGGGGAAGAACTTGACATTTGGTGACTCAGTCAATCCAAGAACTGTAATACACAGTCCCTCCCATCAAAAGACTTACAATATAGCTAAACAGACACTAAAGAAAAATTATGGGCAGCCCCTGTGGCTCAGCGGTTTAGTGCCTGCCTTCAGTCCAGGGTGTGATCCTGGAGACCCGAGATCGAGTCCTGCATCGGGCTCCCTGCATGGGGCCCTGCTTCTCCCTCTGCCTGTGTCTCTGCCTCTCTCTCTCTCGTGAATAAATAAATAAAATCTTTAAAAAAAATTAGTACTGTAATACATACGTTAGGTTTCAAATGAATGCTACTGACGCAAGAGCCGTGAGTAAAAATGCTCATATATACATGCATGCATATAAATACACATACATGTCTAAGTATGTATATAAATACACAAACTGTAACTGAATTGACTTTGCATTCTTTTTTTTAAGATTTTATTTATTTATTCATGAGAGACACGGAGAGAGAGAAGCAGAGACACAGGCAGAGGGAGAAGCAGGCTCCATGCAGGGAGCCCGACGCCGAACTGGATCCCAGGTCTCCAGGATCACGCCCTGGGCCGAAGGTGGTGCTAAACCACTGAACCACCCAGGGATCCCTGACTTTACATTCTTATCCAAAACCAGTTCTGCCAAACCGCTATTCAGAACTCCACTTTCCAGCCTGGTTTAGAAAAGCATCGTCTATGACCTCCTCCAAATAAACCTGTGTGTTCAGAAACTGTGAAACACCACTAGCCGGCAGCCTGTACCGACCAGGTCCATTGTTCATTCTTAAAAAGATGTACGTGGGGAAGCAAACCCGAAGCCCTTCAGATCCCTCCACACTCGCAATTCAAATCATACACAGCCTGAGAAGCTGGGCAAAAAAAAAAAAAAAAAAAAAAGGGATCAGTGATCGCAGGGATCCATTCCCGGGAAATCCCGGAAAGGTAGAACTTTCAATTAAGCCGAAAACTTGCAGAAGCCAGTAATACAGTGGAGGGGAGTAAAGGGGGGGGAGCGGAGGAAAACTGACAGCAAAGACAACCGAGGCTTCACAAAGTCATACTCTTGGAAAGGATCCTAGGGAGGCGAAGAGGAGAGGCAAAGGGTGCTTACTTCTTGTTGTCAGTGAAGAAGCGTGTCTGGAGCTGGGCCATGGCGAGGAGCGCGCACGAGACTTGTCTACGGAAGCGTAAGGGGGAATGGTCAGACAACAGGCGAGCTGGTCTCTTAAGACTGCAAAAAAAAAAAAAAAAAAAAAAAAAGCAGCAGCAGCTCAAAATTAGCTCGCACAGGTACGCGAGGAGATGCGGTCCGAACGGGCCTCCTGAGCCCGGAGCCAACCACGAGGCCGGTCTGACACCAGAGGCCCAGCCCACAAATATCAACTACCGATTCCCAGATTTAGGAATCATCGATTGGCGAAGCATAGTCTTAAAGGCAGACTGTCCCTAATTTTCTTTTTCCTTTACCGTATTTAGGCCTGTGATCGATTCTGAAGATACAGGAGAGCCCAGTGCAAACTGTTTCTCTCTCCCTTTTTAATTTTAAGAGGTTATCTTCAGACCCGATACCTCAAGCACACTTTCTAGGCACTACCACTCCCAGAATGCAGCGCTTCTCAGACGCTTAGCCACTGGGAATTGTAGTCTTTTTTTTTTTTTTGCCATGCTGCCCTCACGATTATTTTATTTGCATTAAACTTTTCCAACTCCAGCCAGGTATCTATTATACTGCCTCTGCCTTCAGCTTTAATTTACCAAAGGCTTTCAGGCTTTGTGTCTTTACGTATATTCCCAATCGGAACCTCACTCTCCCGAGACTTTCCGAGGGCTCCCGCCGCTGGAGCTTCAGGCTGTCTCTAGACGTAGGTGGGAGTCAGGAACGCGAAGACGAGAGACTCGAAAAGGAAACGGACGACGGTGGCCGATAGTGGTCTAGTCTCACAGTCCTGCGCTGCGCGCTCTCAGAAGGATGCGCCTGCGCATTGTGCTGGTCTCCATGGCAGGGCCTCGGAGCCAAGACGAGGTTGAGTAGACTCGTTTTGAATTTTCTCCCCTCTGCTCCGGCAGCTTGTGGACTTCCCTCCTCGCCCTGTGGGGCTCTCGGAGGCGGCGGGACTGGAGGAGTCGGAGGTTTGGCCGAGCTGTCCGCGCCCGCGGACTGGACGCTGCCTCCCAACCCCCATTTCTTTCCTTCCGCCTCCTCCCACCACCTCCTGACCCGCGCTCCGGAGCCGCCGCTGGCCCCCGCCCCCCGCCGCCGTCGGGCCCGGGTGGTGCGGTCCGCGCCCCGCCTCGGGGCCGTCCGGGGCCCCACGCGCTGAGGCCCGCTCCTCCCCTCCCGGGGCCGCGCTGTGGGCCTCGGGGAGGCAGGCTGCAGAAGGTGGAGGTTAGGTGCCTGGAGGAGGGTTGACGAGCCCTGGGATGCGCCACCGCCGCGGAGACGCACCTGGACCCCCGGGGCGGGAGCGCCCGGTGTGTGGTCCTTTGCGCAACCAGGAGCCCCGCTTCTTAGGGTGGTTTTGTTTTTTTTTTTTTAACTTCCTTTTTTTTTTAATTTATTTTTTATTTTTTTCCTTTTTTTTTTTTAAATCCCCCCCTCTTTATGAGCTCTTTTATATTTTATGGTTAGAAGTCGTCCTCCTCTACATTCTCCTACGCTTTTTGATCTCCCCCTCCTCCCCCCTCCAAGTCTTGAAGTTCCCTAAAAGGCCTCTGCCTGACTTGAAATGGTCCGGAGAGTTAACCCTAATTTGAATTTAGTTTCTCTGTGGGAGGATGGATGGAGAGATACCATGTAGATCTCAAAGTCACTTTTTAAGTCGTCCCCCCCCCCCCAAAAAAAAAAAGCTGCAAGAAGGGGACTTCAAGAGACAGCATTTTAGAATCAGGCAGAACTGGACTGCAGAATTTGTGGGCAGAGCGGTCTAGTGTGCAGGTGAAGACCAGGAAAGCCTTCTTCCTTCACGTTGCTTAAAGATGCGCTGCAGTGAAGTAGGCACCTGGTATTTAAATCAACCAGAGCCTACGCGGAGGTATTTAAACAATTGCAAGCGAAAAGTAATCTTTTATTGGAAAGCAATGATAATGAAAGTGGCACTATTTTCAGTTCACTCACCTATTTTTTTTTTTTTTTTTTTTAGAATGCGGGCTCTGGAACCGGAATGCCTCAGCTAGTTATTAACCTCTCTCTCAGTGCTACACTTGGGTCACTGCGAGAATTAAATGCCACGTAATATTTAGTTTATCACCATCATTATCATTGAGATGTCAGTTTGACTAGGAACTTTGCCAACGTGAACAAATAAGAGAAAGTAGCCTCATGGTTCGAGAAATAAAAAACAAAACAAACAACAACAAAAAAAACCCTCGTTGCTGCAGTCCTACCTAGGAAAGGAAGGACTGGGCTTGCAAATAGAACCTGTAATCTAAAACGTGGTCATTTAACCACGTGGACTCATCGTAATGGTGAGAATCGTGTGCCTTAAATAATTTAGACCACCTGAAGCTTGAAACACTTAACTGAAGTCTTGCTATTTAATCCATGTTTTCTGACTTGGATAGACGGGAAAGAAATTTGACAGTTTTAAACATTCTCCTTTGATAATTAGGTTCTGTTTCAGATAGTTTTGTTTTGTTTTGTTTTACTATTGTTAAAATATCATTGGTTAAAAGATCTTTTAAGAATTTATAGTGAGAAGGGTGCCTGACTGGCTCAGTCAGTGGAACATGCAGCTCTTGATCTCCAGGTTGTAAGTTCGAGCTCAATGTTGGGTGTAAAGTTTACTTAAAAATAAAGTCTTAGAAACAGCAACAAAACACACATATGTTTAGTTTAATAAATTTTAGCGATCATTAATTTGATATTTGCCAAAATAACAAAGTACAATACCAGATAGTTATTATCAGTTGATCTTAATTTGAATTGGAAAGTATGACAGTAAGATACAAAACCTAAATATATACTTAATAAGATAAAACTTCAATTTGCAAGGCAGAAATGTTAAATCCACTGAAGTACATTTTTCATTCAAGACCTTCCTTTAATTAAGGAAAATTATAAGTGTTCCAAGCAAACTGAACATCCACTGTGATGGCTTTGGTGTTTTTTTCAGTAGTGACTCATGGCATATTTGGTGTTCCTTCCATGCAGTACTTAGGGTAGTGCTTTTACTTTGAGTGTTTTTCTTAGAACATTAATTTCACGCTTTTTGTTCTTGATGATTTCCTATATGATTCATTTACTGTGGTCCTCATGAAGACACATTATTACTTGAAAAAATCACACCTTGGAAAATATGTCTATTATAGGTTTTTTTTCTTTTTTCTTTTTTTTCTTTTTGCATATAATGCCATGGTATATGATCTGAGGACTATGCATGGGCTTCAGAGTCCTATTTGTTTTGGGGGTTTTTTCCAACTTAGTTTTGAATCTGAGCTCTAATGCTCTCTGTGATTTTAGGCAAGTTACTTGACAGCTTTGGTTTTCTTATCTATAGAGACTCAAAGATCCAACTCAGTTATTGTGAGGATTAAATGAAATAATCTGTATAGTTTGCAAAGAGGTAAAAAGAGGTATGTATTTACAGGGTAAGAACTGTGTAGAAACAAAGATTATAGGGAAGTTTATAGAGAGGGCAAATCTTAGATAAAAGACATTATGAACATTAGCCTTAAGTTTTCAATGAAAAGTTAACTTATTTTAACTTTTTATTATTTTTATATATTTGCATACATTTAAATTTTTAATATTGACATAATTTTCCAAACCCATCTTTTACAAAAATAAATTATTCTATCAAATATTTGTGAACTAGGAGTCTTGATTTAATTTTTGACACCACTGATTCACAGTAATTTGGCATACATTGTAGAAGGAAACACTGGGTCATTTACCTACCCTAGAAGATGAGAAAATTTTAATTTTCTAAAGTACTTTTGAGCAACATTTTTTAATGTTAATAAATTGTAAGATCTGGCACTGATATTGAATATATTTCAAGATCCTTTAAATTTTAGGACACTAAAAGGTACCTAGAATTAGGAGAATCTCTAGGACTAAATTAAAAGTGGCTTCATCTTCCAGTTATCCTGTTTGGGGATTTATTCTCAGGTAATGGGTTTTAACAGATACAATTTACCATACAAAAGTTTGTAGAGGAAACAACAAAATAATTGAATGTTAAGACAGGATTACCTCTAAAGTTTTGAACAAATAAAATTCGTTGTTAAACAAAAGCAGTAGGTCAAATATGTACCACAGAAATCTGAGTGACTATGGTCTGAATAGTTTTCTGTCATGCATTCAATATGTATAAACAATAAAAAGTCCTTTTTCCCCATAAAACATGAAACTTCTAATTTAACAGTTTCTAATCTTTGCTGTTGGTATAAGGTAAAATCCACTTTTTAAATGTGATGTGAAACATTCTAGAAAGCAATTTGACAGCAAAATATAATGCTTTAGTGTGTGTTCTGAACTCCAGTCATTAACTGTCTATACATGTAATACTTCTTTTTCTTTTTTTCTGTTTATATAATCCTACTGTTTGCTTAAGAACTAACCTTGTCAAATCAATTCCAGGATTTTTTAGAGGGTGTAGTTTGGGGAGGGGGACCTTTATTCTTAAGTTTCTATGGTTCCAAAAAAAAAAAAAAAAGCCCTGTTAGTAAATATTTCATGATAGAAATGCAATTTGCTGGGGAGGTCTTTGTTTTCGGTAATAGATACAGAACATGAGTTGAAACAAAACTATAATCCAAATGCTTAATTTTTTTTATAATTTTTTTAAAGATTTATTTTTATTTATTTATGATAGAGAAGCAGGCCCCATGCCAGGAGCCCGACGCGGGACTCGTTCCCGGGACTCCAGGATCGCGCCCTGGGCCAAAGGCAGGCGCGAAACCGCTGAGCCACCCAGAGGTCCCCTCAAATGCTTAATTTTAGATAAGGAAACAGACACAGGTTAAGTCACCTACTACTGAACACATGCAGTTATTTGTAAAGTCAGTCCTAATCTTTTAGTTTTCTTCAACTAACTCAATTTAGGGTTCTAATGTACTGGGCTTGTAATGGCTATTTTATAATAAAACCTGGAAAATCTAATAGTTTTCTTCATATGTAGGAAAAGAAAATACATTGAATACCTTCTCATTACAGAAAAAAAATGCTGCTGTGAAGATGTAATTATAGCTCTCACACAGATGAAGCCACAACTATCATGATTTAGTGCTCCCAAAAGGAGGAACTTCAGTGGACAAGAGAGGGCATTTCTGAGAATAGTAGAATGCTTGAGGCCTGAATTTAAACTTGAACTACTATCTGAAGGTAATACTTTTATTTTTAACTAATTGAAAGTAACAGGTTTATAAAAGTTAACTATTATCTCTTATCTATTAATGAAAAATGAAATTACACTTGGTATACAGGTACTTCGTTCTGTTTGTGCTTACCAGTTGGAAGAAAGCATTTTATACCTAGCTACTTAATACCTTCTTTCTTAAAAATTTCACTTTGACATAGTTAATTGAAAGTAACGGATTATAATTTCTATCTAGCTTGTACTGACATTGAGATTAGACGGGAAAATTGGATATTTTAAGTTATCCTGCAGTTGTCAGGATTGTAAAGTCTTAACGCATTTTGATGGGGAAATCAAGGGAGGAAGTAGTATTACTTTTCTTTTCACTTCATTCAAATTAAAAAGAAATTTTTTTTGGAAAGGATGTCTGTAACATAGAAATATACTTTCAACTTCCAATTCAACGATGGGCTAGTCAATAGATAGTGAAGCTCCTTTTTTCCATAAAGAAACGACTTTAAGTAGCATTTTCCCAGTAAACACAAAAAACTTCTTTAACTTGTAGTATAGATCTACATACTGAAAAGGAAATTTTGAGTTTTCAGTTTCAAAATACAGTGGAAAAATATCTTTGAGTGGCAAAATTCCAGTTTGAACAAAGTCCTGAAGTAGGTGGTTTATGTTTGGCAGTGTTCTGTTAACAACATCCCCACAACCTTTGCTGCTGCAGTTCCTTAGGGCATTTATTCTGTCCTCTTCATTGCAGCAGAGCTCAGACCTCTGCTGAAGCCCTATTAAATGTTGTAAACTTGAAGTGTACTTGCTTTCTCACCTTTAAATTAAGCTTTCCAGGGTAGCTATTCTGAACTCATCTTAAATGAAGGGAGCTATATAAATTCACACAAATTTGGTAATGACTGATACTCTGTCCAGTTTTTTCTTTCTTTCTTTTTTTTTTTTTAAGATTTTATTTATTTATTTGAGAGAGTGAGAGAGAGCATGAGCCAGGGGAGAGACAGAATCCCTGCTGAATGTGGAGCCCAATGTGGGGCTCACTGTGGGGCTCCATGGGGGGCTCCATCTTAGGACTGCAGGATCATGACTTGAGCTGAAGGCAGACACTTAACCGACTGCATCACCCAGATAACCTGAGTTTTTTCTTTTAAGAGAAAATCCTAATAAATCTTTGCCTTTTACACAACTGTGGCTCAACTTTGAGGCTTTTCCTGGGATTATGCTTGCTGCATGTATTTTTGAGGCACACAAGATAAAAAAATAAGTAGAGAAATTTTTCTCTATAATGTATAAAATAAATGATTGTCATTACCTGCCCACCCCCCACACCCCCCAAAAAAGAGAAAATCCTTGTTAACACCAATGAAAATTTCAGCTAGGGTAAGAGAAAGTAAATAAAATGAAAAAAAATGTAGGCCAGTAGGGATAATTTGTAATAGGATCAGGACAGCTATTAGGAGATTGGTAGTGGGTTTTTAGAATTCTTTCTCCTAAGCTGTTTGCACTTTTCACTACTCCTTCCCAAGTCCCGCTTTTGAATGTTTGCAGAATGTTTTCTCAGTTACTGCAGCGCCTACAAGATTAGAACTCTAGCTTTTTCAAGGGATTAGAGATGTTTATTTATTTATTTTTTTTTGAGATGTTTAGATTGTTTGCAGGAGTGCTTTGAGGACGGCCTCTAGCTGAATTTCAATTAGGAAAAGTTGAGACCAAAATTAACAAAGAATTTTTTTTAGCATCTATAATTTGTTAACCTATCAAAAAAAAAAAAGATTTAAAGCCATGACTAATTAAAGAAGGAGGGAGTTTTATTCTGTTAGTTTGATAAAATTCCTATTGTAATAACGAAGAGTGGGCTTTGCTCAGCCACTAAGTATACTGGTAATTTTGGGAAAGTTACTTAATTGCCTGAGTCTTATTTCCTTCTATGTAAATTGGAGCAAATAAATGAATCACAGGGCTGTGAAATGATTATATAAAATGAAATATATAAAACACTCTTAGGGGCACCTGGGTGGCTCTGTTAGTTAAACCTCCGACTCTTGATTTCGGCACAGGTCATGATCTCAGGGTTGTGAGATCCAGCATGGTGGTGTGCTCCACGTTCAGCAGGAAGTCTGTTTCTCCCTCTCCCTATGCCCCAACCCCTGCTCCCACCCACTTTTTCTCTCAAATAAGCAAATAAAAAGAAAAACTTTTAGGGGCGCCCAGGTGGCTCATTTGGTTGGGGTCTGCCTTTGGCTTAGGTCATGATCCTGGAGTCCTGGGATGGAGCCTGCTTCTCCCTCTCCCCCTGCTGCTACCCCTGCTTGTGCTCTCTTGTGTGCTCTCTCTCTAAAGTAGATGGAATCTTCAAAAACAAAATAAAACCCAAGTGCTTTACCATAGCGCTCAATAATTGATAACCTTATAACCTTGAGCAGTAAGCCTCAATTTCCTTTTTTGTTAAAATGGTGGTAATAAGTTCTACATCACAGAATATAGAGTGATTATTAATAATTCTATATAGTTATTAGTATAATAACCATTAGATTATATAGCTATGAAAAATTAATAATCTTCATCTATTTTTTCATAATGTGCTTATATTTAAAACTCAAAGAGCTCTCAAAAGTATTTTGTTGGGTTTTTTGTTGTTGTTTTTAGAGATTTATTTTAGAGTGTGAGGTAAGGGATATGGGCAGAGAGGAGCAGAGGGAGAGAGAGTCCTAAACACATCCCACACTAAGCATGGAGCCAGACATGGGACTTGATCTCACAACCCTGAAAACATGACCTGAACCAAAACCAAGAGTTGGAGGCTTAACCAACTGTCTTATTCAGGTGCATCTCAAAAATATTTCTTAATCTTGATGTCATTATGTTTAGATAGTGAATGTTTCAACATATTTAATTTACTTTAAAAAATTGAATTGTATTCCTGACAGCAATTATTTTAGTTTTTTTTTAAGATTTATTTATTTATTTATTCAGAGAGAGAGAGGCAGAGACACAGGCAGAGGGAGAAGCAGGCTCCATGCAGGGAGCCTGACGTGGGACTTGATCCCGGGTCTCTAGGATCACACCCCGGGCTGCAGGTGGCGCTAAACCGCTGTGTCACCAGGGCGCCACCCAATTATTTTAGTTTTAATCCATCCCTCAATAGGACTTTATTTTCAGTTGAGTCTAACTTTGTAAGAAGTTTCTTTTTGAGTGCTGTTCTTTATTTTCCTACTCCGTATGTTGGGACATTTACAGGAAAATCAGTAGATTTACAGAAAAATTGAGAAGGGGCACCTGGGTGGCACAGTCAGTTAAGCATCCAGCTCTTGGTTTTGGCTTGTGTTGTGGTCTCAGAGTGGTGGGATTGAGCCCTGCCTTGGGCTCTGTGCTCAGCGTGGAGTCTACTTGGGATTCTCTTTCCCTCTCCCTGCCCCTCCCACTTGTGCGCTCTTTCTTTTTCTAAAATAAATAATAATTTAAAAAGATAGAAAGAAAGAGAAGAAAGAAAAGTCAAGCAGGGAATACAAAGATATCTGTATCCACCCCCACATACCCTGTCCTTCTTCTATCTGCTAGCACACAGTTTATTAACATTTTGCATTACTGTGGTACATTTTTTTAATTTAATTTTTATTTATTAAATAAACTCTATCCCCATCCTGGGACTAGAACTCATAACCCCAAGATCAAGAATTGCATGCTCCACTGACTGAGCCAGCCAGGCTCCTCTAGTGTGGTATATTTCTTAAAGTTAACCAATATTGATACATTATTTTGAACAAAAATCTACAGTTTGCATTAAGGTTCACTATTCTGTAATTTTATGGATTTTGACAAAACCTGTGTCAGATGTCATGTATCCACCATTACAGTATCAGAAAGCATTGTTTTATCACAATAAAAATCTTTCAACCTCTAGCAACTGTTGATCTTGTGTCTGTAGTTTTGCCTTTTGAAGAATGTCATATATTTGAAATCATATAGTATATAGCCTTTTCAGAGTGACTTCTTTCAGTTATCAATATGCATTTAAGGTTTTTCCATGTGTTTTTGTGGCTTTAATAGCCTTTTTTCTTCAATTGAGGTATGTATGACATAGCAGTTTCAGGTGTACAACATAATGATTTGACAATTATAAATATTGTTAAATGCTTATTGTGATAAATGTAGATATCATCTATCATCATACAAATTTATTATAATGCTGTTGACTATATATATTCTGTGTGCTGTACTTTTTGTGCCTTTTATTGTTACCATTATTTGAGAGAGATTGAACAGGGAGGAAGTGCAGAGAGAGAGGGTGGGAATCTTTTTTTTTTTTTTAAGAATTTATTTATTTATTTATTAATGAGAGACACAGAGAGAGAAGCAGGCTCCCTGCAGGGAGCAGGATACGGAACTTGATCCCTGGACCCTGGGATCATGCCCCAGGCTGAAGGTAGCCACTCAACCCCTGAGCCACCCAGGTGTCCTGGAATCTTTTTTTTTTTTTTAAGATTTATTATTTTAGAGAGAGAGAGACAGCATAGGAAAAGGGGCAGAGGAAGAGGGAGAGAAAGAATCTCAAATAGACTCCCTGCTGATCAAGGAACCTGACTCCAGGCTCCATCTCACAACCCTGAGATTGTGACCTGAGCTGAAACCAACAGTTGGACTCGATCCCAGGACCCCGGGGTCATGCCCTGGGCTGAAGGCAGCGCTAAACCGCTGAGCTACTGGGGCTGCCCTTTATGATAGTTTTAAAACAGATTTTATTTCTCTTCATATATGGTGAGGTCAATGAATCAGGAGGTGATTGCCACTGAAAAGATAGTTTATTACTCACAGTTCCTAAGAGGAGGGAAGGTGTGTCACATAGGGCCACACAAGAGAAAACCCAGGTCTGTAGCAGGCACAGAGAGAAGAGGATATCAAATCCTGGACATCATAACATATAATTTCATCTATAATATCATTCACATACCTAAAAAACAAAGAAATTTTTAATAAATATCTAGTCCATATTTACATTTTCCTGATTGCCCTACTCACATAACACATGCACACATTTATATATGTATATGTTTTTTCTTTTTGGTAAGAAATTTAAAGAACAGGTGAAATTCATATAACTTAAAATTAATCATTTTTATTTTTTTTAATTTTTATTTATTTATGATAGTCACAGAGAGAGAGAGAGAGAGGCAGAGACACAGGCAGAGGGAGAAGCAGGCTCCATGCACCGGGAGCCCAACGTGGGATTCGATCCCGGATCTCCAGGATCGCGCCCTGGGCCAAAGGCAGGCACCAAACCGCTGCGCCACCCAGGGATCCCAAATTAATCATTTTTAGATGAACAGTTTAGTGACATTTTCTACATTCGCAGTGTTGTATAAATATTACCTCTATCTAGTTCTAAAATATTTCCATTTACCCCAAAATAAAATCTTATACTCAGTAGGTAATTTTTTCCTGTTCTTGCCTTCCCCAGGCCTTTAGCATCTACCAACCTGAGCTCTGCCTATATGAATTTATCCATTCTGGATATTTTATATAAATGGAACCATGTGATGTGTGACAATTTGTGTCTGGCTTCTATCAGTATGTTTTTGAGGTTTATCTATCTTATCTATGTTTTGAGTACATCTATCAGTACTTTTTTTTTAAAGATTTTATTTATTTATTCATGAGAGAGAGAGAGAGAGAGAGAGAGAGAGAGAGACATAGGCAGAGGGAGAAGCAGGCTCCATGCAGGGAGACCGACATGGGACTCGATCCCAGGTCTCCAGGATCACAGCCTGGGCTGAAGGTGGCGCTAAACTGCTGAGCCACCTGGGCTGCCCTCTATCAGTACTTCATGCCTTTCTGTGGCTTAATACTATACCATTATATGGATGTAACACATTTTGTTTATCTGTTTATCAGTTGATGAACATTAGGGTTGTTTCTACTTTTGATTCTTGTGAATATTGCTGCTGTGAAAATTTATGTACAAGTGTATATTTGATGCTGGTTTCAGTTCTTTCTGGTGTATACCTAGAGAGGAATTGCTGTCATATGGTAATACTATGTTTAACTTCTTAAGGAACTGTGAAACTTTTTCATAGCACCTGCACCATTTTATATACTCATCAGCAATGCATGAGGATTCCATTTGCTCCATATCCTCATCATTGTTATTTTCTTTAAAAAAAATATTTTAAAGTAGGCTCCACATCCAATATGGAGCTCAACACAGGGCTTGAACTCATGACTCTGAGATCAGGAGTCAGTCAACCAGCTGAGCCACTCCGACATCTCTTGTTGTTTTCTTTTTTAAAAAGTATTATCATCCTAGTAGCTGTCAACTGGTATTTCATTATTGCGTTGATTTACATAATTCTGATGACTATGACTTTAAACATCTTTTTAATATGCTTGTTGACCATTTATGTCTTCTTTGGAGAAATATCTATTAAACTCCTTTGTACATTTTTAAATAGGGATGTTATGCATTGTTTTATTTGAGTTGTAGGTGTTCTTTCTATGTTATTTTCACTGATTTATTTATTTATTTTGAAGAGAGAGAGAGAGAGCTCAGTGAGGAAGGGCAAAGGGGCAGGAGAGAAGGAATCCCAAGCAGATGCCCGATTAAGTGTGGAGCCTGATGTGGGGCTATATCTTAGAACCCCAAGATCATGACCTGAGCTGAAATCAAGAATCAGACCTTAACTGACTAGTCCAGGTACCCTCCCCTTTGTATATTCTTTATATATTCTAGACCTAATCAGATATTTGATTTACAAAAATTTCTCCTGTCTGTGGGTTGTCTTTTTGTTCTTGTCATGATATTCTTTGCACAAAATTTTTTATTTTGATAATGTCCAATTTATAATTTTTCATTTTAATTCTAGTTTCTTTTTTTTTTTAAAGGGTTTTTTTTTTTTTTTATTTACTTATGATAGTCACAGAGAGAGAGAGAGAGGCAGAGACACAGGCAGAGGGAGAAGCAGCCTCCATGCACCCGGAGCCCGACGCGGGATTCGATCCTGGGTCTCCAGGATCGCGCCCTGGGCCAAAAGCAGGTGCTAAACCACTGCACCACCCAGGGATCCCTCTAGTTTCTTTGTGTTCTAGCTATGGAACCATTGCCAAATCCAAGGCCATTAAGATTTACCCTTATATTTTCTCCTAAGAATTTTATGGTGTTTTACATTTAGGTTATTGACCTATTTTGGGTTGGGAATTTCTTTTTATATACTATGAGGTAAGGGTTCATCTTCATTATTTTGTATGTGAATATTCAGTTGTCCTGGCACCAATTGTTGAAGAAAACTGTTCATTTTCAATAGATGCTTTTGGCACACTTGTTAAAAATTATTTGACCATAGATGTTTAGAGTTTCTTTCTGGACTCTCAGTTCTACTCCATTGATCTATGTGTCGATCCTTAAGTCAGTACTACATTCTTTTGAGAATTGTAGCTTTATACTATTTTGAAATTGCAAAGAATAAATCCTCCAACTTTGTTCTTTTTCAAGATTGTTTTGGCTATTCAGCTTCCTTGGAATTTCATGTTAATTTGACTTTTCCATGACTGAAAAAAGGCCGTTGAGATTTTGATATGGATTGCATTAAATCTCTTGATTGCTTTGGGTAGTATTACCATGTTCATGTCTTCCAATTCCAGGAGCATAGTATGTCTTTTCATTTGTTTAGATTTTATTTAAATTTTTCAGCAACATTTTATAATTTTCATGTACAAGGCTTATACTTCCTTTCTTAAATTTATTCATCACTATTTTATTCTTTTTTTTTCAAAAAGATCTTATTTATTTATTCATAGAGATGCAGAGAGAGAGAGAGAGAGAGCCAGAGACACAGGCAGAGGGAGAAGCAAGCTCCATGCAGAGAGCCCGACGAGGGACTCGATCCAGGGTCTCCAGGATCACGCCCTGGGCTGCAGGCGGCGCTAAACCGCTGTGCCACTGGGGCTGCCCCACTTTTTTATTCTTGTTGATACAATTGTAAATGAATCATTTTCTTAATTTCATTTTTGATTGTTTATTGCTAGGATAGAGAAATCAACTGAGTTTTGCATATTGATCTTATATCCTATAACTTTGTTGAATTTATTAACTCTGATAGTATTTTGGGAGCTTCTTTGGGCTTTTCTATATATAAGACTATATATGAATAGGGATAGTTGTACTTTTGTTCTTAGTATTTTCTCATAATCCTTTTAGTTTCTGTAAAATTTTTTAGTCATGTCCACACTTTGATTTCTGATTTTAGTTATTTGTGTCTTTCTTCTTTTTTTGTCAGTCTAGATAAAGTTGTTTTTTTTTTAGATAAACGTTTTTCAATTTTGTTAATCTTTTTGAAGAACCAAGCTTTGCGCAGTGACAGTATCATAGCCAATAAGGTATATTCGAGGCACGATTATTGCTAATTGAAAACTTTTTGAAGAGTCAACTTTTAGATTCATTAATTCTTCTGTTTTTCTATTCCGATTTTGCTTATCTGTTCTCTAATCTATATTATTTTCTTCCTTCTGCTAGATTTCAGGTTAGTGAGCTCTTGTTTTTGAGGAATAAAGTCAGGTTGTTTTGAGATTTTTTTTTTTATATAGGCATTTTTACTCTAAATTTCCCTCTGAGCAGTTTTGATATACCGTGTTTATCTGCCATCATCCCCTCCTGAGTTACATGTATTATTTAGTTCTTCGGTATTTTACTTCTATTCTTAAAACACACATACACAAAATTATAATAGCATTATCGTTTATACAGATGGTGTTTCTTTAGATTTTTTTTCTTTCTTCTTCTTTTCTTTTTTTTTTTAAGATTTTAGTTATTTATTCATGATAGACACAGAGAGATAGAGACACAGGTAGAGAGAAGCAGGCTCCCTGCAGAGAGCCGAATGCAGAACTTGATCTAGGACGCTGAGATTAGACCTGAGCCAAAGGCAGATGCTCAACCGCTGAGCCACGCAGGTGTCCCTATTTAGATTTTTCATAGAGCTTTTAATTTACTAGCTTACCATTTTTCTAGCATTCAGGGCTTCCTCTGGTATCATTTTTATTTTCTGTAATAGAGTTTTCCTTCATGCAGGATCTATTCATTGTAAACTCTATTTTTTAAAATCTTAAAGTATCTTTCTCACCCTGTTTTGTGAAAAAATATTTGAGCATATGTAATCATATAGTGATAATTACTTTTTTTAATTCCCATGAGTTCCACCATTGTTGCACTATATATATGTCTAATGTCAGTACTCCGGAGGAGGGTGATCTCATCTCTAGTTACATTTTAGATTTTCCTTTCTCTTCAGAATTTTGTACTTCTATTACATTTATTATGAATTTCTTTCTATTTATTTTGATACATTTTGTACTTTGTAGATTCATGTATTCAGTTTTGAAAAATTGTTAACTATTATCTCTTCAGATATTGTCTCTCACTCATTTTTTCTTTTCTATTCTTCTGAGATTCCAATTGTAAGTATGCTATACTTACTCTATTTTTCCTAGTTTTAAGTCTCTTCTTCATATATTTTACCTTCTTTTTTCCTGTGATGCATTCTGAGTAATTTTTAAAAATCTGACTTCTAAATTTAGTAGTTCTTTCTTCTGCATGTATTCTTCTATTTTATGTATCCATTGACTTATATTTTTTAATTTCTGAAAATTCTATTTGGTTTTCCTTCAGATTAAACTTTTCAGTCTTGTTTGAGTATTCCTATGATTCATTCATATATATCTCTTTGAACATTAAATGATTTTTTAAAAGATTTTATTTATTTATTTAAGAATTTAAGAGAGAGAGCACAAATGGGAGGTGGGAGGATGGGCAGAGGGAGCGGGAGAAGGAGACCCCCCCCCCCCCCCCCCAGTGAGCTGGGAGCCCAACTTGGGGCTGAGATCATGACCTGAGCTGAAGGCAGACATTTAACTAACTGAGCCACTCAGGTGCCCCTAAATGATTATTTTATATTCACTGTTAGATGATTCCAATATTTGAAGTTTATAGGGGGTGCTGACTCTTTTTTTGATAATTTTCCTGTTTTTTTTGGCACTCTAAGCTTATGTTTAATTTTTTTTTCAGATTTCATTTATTTATTTGAGAGAGAGACATAGATAGTTACAGAAATAGTGAGAGAGAGTAGGAGCAGGGAGGAGAGGGAGAAGCAGGCTCCCCACTGAGCAGGAAGCCCTACACAGAGCTCCATCTCAGTACCCTGGTATCATGACCCGAGCCAAAGGCAGACACTTCACTTAGCCAACTGAGCCCCAAGCTTATATTTAATATTAATGTAAAGAAAACTAATGCCTTACTTGGGTTTGTGTTCCTCCAAATAATAACTGCATTAAGCTAGACTAAACTTTTGTTTCAGGATCTTTCAGGTTCCTAGCCTTATTTTGGGATTTTAAGTTCTCCCCTAAGAACTACTTATCCTAGCCCCATTTTCCCAACCATTAAACCTGTGTATTAGCACTGCTCTTGCAGAAATTTTCCTCTTTGCTTGTGCTTATCACTTGGGTTTGGCTCTCAGCATTTGGTTTTATTTTTATGGGGGGAGGGATCGTAGAGGTCATTAGGGAATGACCTTTGATTTTGTTACTTCTTGTAGCAGCTCCCAGTCTCAAAATATTTTGTTTTAGATCAACTTTCTGTTTCTTGTTTTCTAGCAAGAGAGCCTTCTATTATCTAATATGCCATTATGTCATTAGTAGAACTTTGTTTTATTTTTTAAACCATATATAAAGGATATTATTCCTAAATTTTATATGTATCAGTAAAAAATTCAAAATAGAACCAGAACATTATAAAATAAAACTGCTCTTACTTCAGAGGGTAAGAGTTTTGGGGATTTTTATAGTAAATTAAATTAGAATACAAGTGATAATTTAAAATCTTAGAAGCAATTTTAAGATATTTTATATTTATTAAAAATAAGACTGATTTTTAACCTATTAAAATTTATGTATGATTAGAAGTATTTATAATATTTTGGAAATATGAAATGAGAACCTTGTAGATTTCCTGAAATGGTTAATTTTGCAAATGTATGTGTCCATGCTATCACAGAAGAATAAATTTTTAGTGTGTTCAAAAACATGTACCAACTAAGTCTTTTTAAAAATTATTATTTTTTAAATTTATTTCCAACTAAGTATTAAGTACAAGATATATAAATTTGTATTAGTGCTTAGGATGATTGAATTATTGTATATTCTGGTTGTGATGTGGTCACATGTGTTAAAATCCATAGAACTATACACCAAAAACAAAAAATTTAATTTAATGCATATTAATTTTAAAAGACAGTTTTCAGGATTTTTATTTTATTAAGATTTTATTCATTTATTTGAGAGAGAAGGCACACACAGTGAGGAGGGGGCCAAGGAGGAGGGAGACAAGGAGATTCCATGTTGAGCAGGGACTCCAGACTTGGGGCTTGATCCTAGGACCCTGAGATCATGACCTGAGCCAAAGGCAGATGCTTAACCGACTGAGCCATCCAGGTGCCCCAATTTTCAGGTTTTTTTTAAAAAGAATTTATACCGTCTTATGAAAAATAAAATTAAATGTGTGGGTTCTTAAAAATGTTACGTGAAGTTTATTTTATGTTAAGGTAATAGAGAATTAAGTGTTTGTTATAATGTATTAGGCCAAGGTTTCTGAACCTCATCACCATTGACATCTTTGTTGTGGGGGCTACCTTGAGCATTCAAAAATATTTAGCAGGACCTCTAGCTTCTCCCTGTTAGATTCCAGTAGTGTTCTGCTCTCAGTTTTTGACAACCAAAAATATTTCCAGAAATTGCCAAATATCCCCAGGGGGCAGTGTGTGTGTGTGTGTGTGTGTGTGTGTGTGTGTGTGTGTGTGTGTGTGTTTAAAGACAAAATCACCACCAGTGCTAACCACTGTACTCAGCCTATGTGGCTCAAACTTTTTGGAATATATATTTCTTTATTTTCAAAGTTTGTCAAGCCAATATTAGTAGTATAATGTATGTTATGGTAAAAGCTATATGTATAAAATCTCTACACCAAAACATCTTTTCTAAAATTATCTAATGCATACCCATGAAATTAAGAACCTTTATTGGTATTAAATCTTTGTAAAATGAGAATTTTAGAAGGATTTGGAAGAGTGAAAAATACCTGTCCCATAATAACAATCTTAATTAACTAGTACATGAGTGTAATTAAGAGTAAGATGAGGGGGGGGAATCCCTAGGTTGCTCAGCAGTTTAGCGCCTGCCTTTGGCCCAGGGAGTGATCCTGGAGTCCCGGGATCGAGTCCCGTCAGGCTCCCTCCATGGAGCCTGCTTCTTCTCTCTCTCTCTCTCTCTCTCTCTCTCTCTCTCTCTCTCTCTCTCTGTGTGTCTATCATGAATAAATTTTTTTTTTAAAAGAATAAGATGAGGGAACTACATAATGGTAATCTCTGCTTTGCCTTAAATGTGTTCTGGTGCTTTGGCAAGTCATTTACCAAAAATGTTTATTTTCCTTATAGAATGGAAATAATTGGGCAGCCCAGGTGCCTCAGTGGTTTAGCACCGCCTTCAGCCCAGGGTGTGATCCTGGAGACCCAGGATGGAGTCCCACGTCGGGCTCCCTGCAGGGAGCCTGCTTCTCCCTCTGCCTGTGTCTCTGCCTCTCTCTCTCTCTCTCTCTCTCTCTCTCTCTCTGTCTCTCATGAATAAATAAATGAAATCTTAAAAAAAAAATTCCCTTTAAAAGGAAATGATTTAATCTGAATTTTATAGGGTAACACAATAGAAGAAATGGGAGATTTATTTAAGACAAACATTCCATAAATATGTTAAGTGCTTTAATCACATACTTATATTTTTTCAGCTACTAAATAACAGAAGAAAATGGAATTGAATATACCAGCATGGAACAGGCTAATGATTCACTAAGAGTCAACCATAATGATTCCGAAGAATCAGAAACAGATTCTCATGTATATGAGGTAGGAATTCAACTGGGAACTTTTTTCCATTCCATTTAACAACTTTTTCAGGATGCCTGGATGGCTCAGTGGTTGAGCATCTGCCTTTGGCTCAGGCTGTGATCTCAGAATCCCGGATTGAGTCCCACATGGGGCTCCCTGCAGGGGGCTGCTTCTCTGTCTACCTGTGTGTCTGCCTCTGTGTCTCTCATGAATAAATAAATAAATCTTTTTTTAAAAATGCTTTTTTACATATAAGAAATAGTGTTACATTTGTTATATTCAAGACTGTTGGGATCCCTGGGTGGCGCAGCGGTTTAGCACCTGCCTTTGGCCCAGGGCGCGATCCTGGAGACCCGGGATCGAATCCCACGTCGGGCTCCCAGTGCATGGAGCCTGCTTCTCCCTCTGCCTGTGTCTCTGCCCTGTATTTTATTTTTTAAAGATTTTATTTATTTATCAGAGAGAGAGAGAGAGAGAGAGAGAGAGAGAGAGGCAGAGACACAGGGACACAGGCACAGGGAGAAGCAAGCTCCATGCAGGAAGCCTGATGTGGGACTCGATCCCAGTACTCCAGGATCATGGCCTGGGCTGAAGGCAAGTGCTAAACTGCTGAGCCACCCAGGGATCTCAGGTAGTTGTATTTTTAATTTTGAGGAATGTCCATACTGTTTTTCACAGAGATAAACTTCTATTTTTTTTTTTTTAATTGTAGCATTAGGGACACTGGGCTGGTTCAGTCAGTAGAGCATACTACTCTTGATCTTGAGTTTGTGAGTTGGAGCCCTGTGTTGGGTGTAGCTTACTTGATAAAATCTTTTTTAAAAAATTAAAAATACGCATTGTGACATTATATTTTACAAACACCCAAGTGCTTTTTTTTTTTTTTTTCTTTGCAAAAGCATCTAACCTGTATGGACTCCAGGGATCCTTCCTTTGGACAGAATGATTCTCCTAGAGATTTACCCATCACTTCTCATGAAGCAGATAATTCACTCACATCACAGAATATACCAGGGGCGCTGACTCAGACACAGACTCTTTCTGCAGAACAGTTCGATCTAGTGGACCAAAATGGGCAACCTATACAATATGAACTCCAGTCATTGGGGGATTCTAATGCACAAATGGTGAGTGTATTTTAGAAATAACTTGTTTTATGCTATTAAGCAAAATGTAATAACCTTATTAGATCACCTTTATTTCTTGAAACTGTTGATTTGCATTGCTTTGAAAATACTGTTTCCATGATGTTCATTTTTAAGTTATGTGAAGATTTTAAAAGATTTCCTTTTAGGACTACTTACAGAATGCTAAACCAATACTTCCCAGCCACTATGTCTAGGTACGCTGTCACTTTGAGGTTAGTTGGAAATGTGTCATAATTTGTAACTAGTGCCAGCATTTACATGTAACATATTTATTTTTGTGTATACATTTGACTAAACTCAAGGTTATTGCTTTACCTACCTCTCAGTCACTAATTTCCAGTCTCTTAAAGCAAAAGAAAGCAATGGAAGTACCAGTGGTATACTGGCAATTAGACATACCTTTACTGTTGGGTAGATATGTATGTGCCATGTAAATAACAATGCGTAAAAGTGAAAATATTGCTTTAAACTGTTAGCTGAAGTATTTATGGCCAAGTTTATAGTTTGAGTAGAAGAAATGAAAGATGGTTTTGATTAAAATAAAGATAATTACTAAGAAAAACTTTTAAGTTTCTCTCTGATTAATAAGAATATCCTTACATTAATTATATGAAGAATGACATATCTCTTGTTTACCTGTTTCCCAAATTTTCTACAATGGGTATTTATTAATTTCATAATAAAAATTATGTTAAAGATTATAACTTCAGTTATAAGTTATACCACAGGTGAGCAACCATTTTACCTAAAATTAATCCCTCTTTTGTTTCCATTCTAGAGTTAATCTATGTCCTATTATATGAAGGGTTATTTTAAAAGCACATTAAAGTCCTTTTTTTTAGTCTAAAAATTGTTAGAGTTCCCATTCTCTTTGTAATTGTATTAAACTTTCTATACAAAGTGGTCATAAAGGTGATTTGTCTGAGGTAGGAGATAATGCAGAGGGTTACCTGAAGCTATGAAATAGAAGATCTGTGGCATGAAGCATGGAAATAAATGTAAGAAACAGAATATAAGAAAGTATTTTCAACATTACTTTGGCTATTCAGGGTCTTTTCTGGTTCCATACAAATTTTAGGATTATTTATTCTAGCTCTGTGAAAAAAGTTGATGGTATTTTGATAGGGATTGCATTGAATGTCTAGATTGCTCTAGGTAGCATAGACATTTTAATGATAATTGTTCTTCCCCATGAGCATGGAACATTTTTCCGTATCTTCCTCAGTGTCTTTCATGAGTGTTCTATAGTTTTCTGAGTGTAGATCCTTTGCCTCTTTGGTTAGGTTTATTCCTAGGTATCTAAGCATTTTTTATGTAATTATAATGGGATTGACTCCTTAATTTCTCTTTCTTCTGTCTCATTGTTGGTACATAGAAATGCAACTGATTTCTGAACATTGATTTTATTTTTTTTAAAGATTTTATTTATTCATGAGAGACATAAGCAGAGGGAGAAGCAGGCTCCATGCAGGGAGCCTGATGTGGGACTCGATCCCAGGACTCCAGGGTCTCGTCCTGGGCCAAAGGCAGATGCTCAACTGCTGAGCCACCCAGGTGTCCCTGTGCATTGATTTTATAACCTGCCTCTTTGCTGAATTCCTGAGAGTTCTAGCAATTTGGGGGTGAAGTCTTTTGGGTTCTCAGATGGTGGCATCACAATTCCAGACTTTAAATTCTATTACAAAGCTGTGATCATAAAGACAGTATGATACTGGCACAAAAACAGACACATAGATCAACGGAACAGAATAGAGAACCTAGAAATGGAAAATCAACTCTGTGGTCAACTAATATCCAACAAAGCATGAAAGAGAATCCAATGGAAAAAAGTCTTTTCAACAAGTGGTGTTGGGAAAATTGGACAGCTACATGCAGAAAAATGAAACTGGACTATTTCTTACACCATACATAAAAATAGACTCAATATGGATGAAAGACCTAAATGTGAGACAGGAATGCATCAAAATCCTAGAGGATAACACAGGCAACAATCTCTCTGACCTTGGCTGCAGCAACTTCTGACTAGACACATCTCCAAAGGTAAGGGAAACAAGGCAGAAACAAACTATTGGGACTTCATCAAGATAAAAAGCTTTGCACAGCAAAGGAAACAGTCAACAAAACCCAAAGACAATATATTGAATGAGAGAAAATATTGCAAATGTTTTATCAGATAAAGGCTAATATCCATAATCTACAAAGAATTTATCAATCTCAACCCCCCAAAAAGAAAACAAATCCAGTCAAGAAATGGGCAGAAGACATGAACAGACATTTCTCCAAAGAAGACCTACAAATAACCAACAAACTCATGAAAAAATGCTCGACATCACAAAGCATCAGGGAAATACAAATCAAAACTACAGTGAGATAGCATCTCACACCAGTCAGAATGGCAAAAATGAACAAGTCAGGAAATAATAGATGTTGAGGATGTGGAGAAAGGTGAACCCTCTTCAGCTGCTAATGGGAATGCAAGCTGGTGGAGCCAGTCTGAAAAACAGTATGTAAGTTCCTCAAAAAATTGAAAATAGAGCTACCCTATGACCCAGTAATTGCACTACTAGGTATTTACCCAAAGATACAAATGTAGTAATCCAAAGGGGCACCTGCACCCCAATGTTTGTAGCAGCAGTGTCCAAAATAGCCAAAGTATGGAAAGAGCCCAGATGTCCATTGACAGATGAATGGATAAAGAAGATGTGTGTATATATGTACACACACACACACACACACAGTGGAATACTACTCAGCCATCAAAAAATGAAATCGTGCATTTGCAAGGATATGGATGGAACTAGAGGATATTATGCTAAGCGAAATAAGTCAATCAGAGAAAGACAGTTATGATTATGATCCTACCTATATGTGGAATTTAAGAAACAAAACAGAGGATCATGGGGGAAGGGAGGGAAAAATAAAACAAGACAAAATCAGAGGGATACAAACCATAAGAGACTCTTAATCATAGGAAGCAAACTAAGGGTTGCTGGAGGGAAGAGGGTGGGAGGATGGGGTAACTGAGTGATAAACATGAAGGAGGGCACGTGATATAATGAGCACTGGGTGTTATATAAGACTAATGGATCACTGACCTGTAACTCTGAAAGTAAGAATACCCTATTTGTTAATCAATTGAATTTAAATTAAAAAATAATTTTAAAAAATAAAGTTTAGGAAAGATCTATGAAAAAACAAAGAATGAAACTAGACTGTTTTCTAACACCATACACAAAGATAAATTAAAAATAGATTGAAGACCTAAATGTGAGACTCAACACCATAAAACTCCTAGAAGAGAGCACAAATAACTCTGAGATAGGTTGTAGCAACTTTTTTTTCTAATTAGATCCCTGAGGCAAGGGAAACAAAAGCAGAAATAAAGTATTGGGACTTCATCAAAATAAAAAGCTCTGCACAGTGATGGAAACAATCAGCAAAACTAAAAGGCAACCTTCAGGTGGGAGAACATATTTGCAAATGACATACCTGATAAAGGGTTAGTATCCAAAATATTTAAAGAACTTATAAAACTCAATACCCCAAGAAACCAATTAAAAAATGGGCAGAAGACACAAACAGACATTTCTCCAAAGAAGACATACATATGGCCGACAGACACATGAAAAGATCAACATCCTGATCATCAGGGAAATGCAAATCTAAACTACAATGAGATTCCACCTCATACCTGTCAGAATGGTTAAAATCAACAACATAGGAAACAACAGTGTTTGCAAGAATGTGGAGAAAAAGGAACCGTCCTCATGCACTGTTGGTGAGAATGAAAACTGATATAGCCACTGGGGAAAAAAGTATGGAGTTTCCTCAAAAAGTTACAAATAGAGCTACCCTATAATCCAGCAATTGCACTACTGGATATTTAACCAAATACAAAGACACTAATTCAAAGGGATACACGCACCCCTGTATTCATAGCAGCATTTTTTACTCAGCCAAATTTTGGAAACAGCCCAAGTTTCTATCTACTGATGAATGGATTAAGAAGAATGAGGTATAGATACACTGGATTATAATTCAGCCATTAAAAAAATAAAATCCTGGGGATCCCTGGGTGGCTTAGCGGTTTGGCGCCTGCCTTCGGCCTAGGGCATGATCCTGGAGTCCTGGAATCAAGTCCCACATCAGGCTCCCTGCATGGATTCTGCTTCTCCCTCTGCCTGTGTCTCTGCCTCTCTCTCTCTCTCTCTCTCTGTCTCTCATGAATAAATAAAATATATATATTTTTTTAAAATTAAATCTTGCCATTTGCAACAACATGGATGGAGTTAGTATAAAGCTAAGCAAATAAGGCAGTCAAGGGATCCCTGGGTGGCGCAGCGGTTCGGCGCCTGCCTTTGGCCCAGGGCGCGATCCTGGAGACCCGGGATCGAATCCCACGTCGGGCTCCCGGTGCATGGAGCCTGCTTCTCCCTCTGCCTGTGTCTCTGCCTCTCTCTATCTGTGACTATCATAAATAAAAAATAAAAAAAATTTTAAAAAAAATAAAAAATAAGTCAGTCAAAGACAAATTTCACTTAAACTAAATTTCACTTAAGTCAGTCAAAGACAAATTTCACTTAAAAGTGGAATTTAAGAAACACAAACAAAAAAACAAAACAAAAAACAAAAAAGAAACAAAACAAATGAACAAAGAGGGAAAAAAAGAGACAAACCAAGAAACAGACTCCTAACTATTGAGAACAAACTAGTCGTTACCAGAAGGGGAAGTGGGTGGAGAAAAAGGTAAAATAGATAATGGGGATTAAGGAGTGCCCTTATCATGATGAGCACTGCGTGATTTATGGAATTGTTGAATCAGTATACCTGGAACTAATGTAACATTGTATGCTAACTAACTGGAATTAAAATAAAAATTTTAAAAGGCAGTGATGTTTTGGGAAATATAGTGGAAATTTCGGGGGGTTTTGTTTAATAGACCATTTTTTAGAGTAACTTTAGGTTCAAAACAAAACTGAGCAGAAAGTATAGAGATTTCTCATAAAGCCCTTGCCCCTATACATGCATGGCCTTCCGCATTTTCAACATCTCCCACCAAATGGATCTTTTTTTAAGGATATTTCTTTCAATCAATTTTGTTTATGTAGAAGTTATGAAGGAAGTAGTAAAGATTCTGTAGTGACTGAATCTGCAATAGATGAAGAGGTTTTCAAGTGAAACAGGAATGGCATTTTGGATTTATTACATATATTGTACAGTACACAAAGAGCCCAGTAAATATGACTACTTATTAGCCAAGGTTTTCTGATAATGTCAATGCCTGACTCAAATAGAATGCTTATTTCAACAGATGACTTTTCAAAATTATTTGTTTCCATTACAAGATTAAAAATAATTAACTTCTTTTAGAATAGTAAAAGTAATATACTGTCACCATTATCAAATTACATGAGCTGAAAATATTTTTTTAGGTACCAGATAGAATTAGCTAAGGAAAGAGAAAATGAAGGAGATTCTTCTCCATTGTACATAGAAAACATATTTTCAAAATTAAGAAGATATTCCACAGATCATTCTTAATTATGAATTTTTTGTATGATTGAATGAATTATAAATATATGTGTTTTATTTGGATTTAGTAGTAACCACAGCAATATTTCTTATTTTCTAAGAATGAATGGAATATTTTTTACAAATCAAATACTTAATCTCATTTGAGGAGTAAAGGATTTAAAACCATATTATTGCTGTTACTTTTTAAAGTCCAGCAGTATTTTTTGTATTGTTTTAGTCTTTTTTTTAGGTTAAGTAACATCATTAGATAATGGAAAGAAATACAGAGTAATTTGCATTGGGTTTGAATTTCAACTCACCACTGTATAACCCTGTGTTATCTTGCATAAGTTGTGTAACCTCTTGTGACAATATCCTCAAGTATAAAATGTGTTTACTTCATATACATGTGATAAAGATTAAATACGGTAATGCATGTAAAGTCCTCCACTAGTATGCACTCAACAAATGTAAAGCAGTTATCATCATCAGAGTTTACAGTTGCTTTCTCATGATGAGGTGATAAGAGGTATAGCAAGATATCTTTATCTTAAGAAACTTGATAAGGAAGGGTAACAATTACTTACTCTTAATTTCTGGGAAATGTTTATGTATTTAAAGAATCTACTTTGTTGGGATCCCTGGGTGGCGCAGTGGTTTGGCGCCTGCCTTTGGCCCGGGGCGCGATCCTGGAGACCCGGGATCGAATCCCACATCGGGCTCCCGGTGCATGGAGCCTGCTTCTCCCTCTGCCTGTGTCTCTGCCTCTCTCTCTCTGACTGTCATAAATAAAAAAAAAAAAAAAAAAAAAAAGAATCTACTTTGTTGAAGTTTTTTTCAAATTTAATTTTTTTCAAATGACCCTCTTAAA
This sequence comes from Nyctereutes procyonoides, assembly GCF_905146905.1. Taxonomy (NCBI): domain Eukaryota; kingdom Metazoa; phylum Chordata; class Mammalia; order Carnivora; family Canidae; genus Nyctereutes; species Nyctereutes procyonoides. The sequence goes on from NW_026575132.1 coordinate 11,829,101, forward strand.
ACTAGGACTACAGTCTCTGTCAGGCATCAGTCATGTTTTCATGCATAGTATAAAGGCAGTCTTGGAAAGTAGAATGGTTACAAAGAGTTATTTGAGGGAGAACTGAGAATAACAGGCTTTGGGTAAAACACTAACTGTCAATAGAAGAGTAGTAGGGTAGGTAATAAAGTTTACAAGGTGTCTGAAAAGCCTGGAAATACAGGATAAACTTATTTTCAAATAATATATTAGTTTCTCTCTCTTTTTTTAAGATTTTTTTATTCATGAGAGACACACAGAGAAAGGCAGAGACATAGGCAGAGGGAGAAGCAGGCTCCCTGTGGGAAGCCCCATGTGGGACTCGATCCCAGGACCCCGAGGTCACACCCTGAGCCAAAGGCAGATGCTCAACTGCTGAGCCACCCAGGCATCCCTAGCTTTATTTTCAAATAATAGGCTCAAAATGTTTTTCTTCAGATACTGTTTTAGTTGACAGTCCTCTAAATTTAAGGCAATGGATTCAATTGGTAAACTGAAGGGAAAAAAGGAAATAATAAACATATGATTTTTCTTATATTTTCAGAATTTGGGGGTATTTTATGGTATTCCTTATGGACCATGACAGGATATATATAAATTCATAGATATAAAAATAAATTCTGTTTAATTAGATATCTAACAAGGTACTGTTTTTAAACTAATGAAAGTGACTTAAAATATGGAATAAATGATTACCATACAAATAATTCAGACATAGGGATATCATACAGTAAGTAGAAAAAGAGTAAATATGTTTAGTCCAGTCAGAGCCTTGTTCACATTACTAAGTAATTAGGCCTCATACATGTATAATGATTAATACCATAAGTGGTTAAGATTATAGGAACTAGGACCAAACTGCCTGTTTTGAATCCTAGCTTTACCACTTACCAGTTCTGAAACTTTGAATAAAATTTTTTATGTTCCTCAGTATTTTCATTTACAAAATGATGGAAATAATAGGATCTACCATATAGATAGGTATGTCTTCTATTAAATCCTTGTTGGTTTATGTATCTGATTTCTTTTTTAATGCTTCCAAGATGATTGTTGCTAATCCATCAGAAAATGGAGAGGTGCTCCGTGTAATTCCATCTACCCAGACAGGAATGGCACAAGTGATTATACCTCAGGGGCAGCTTGCGGATGTGAATAGTACTCGGGGTGAGTAATCATGAGATACAGGGGATTTGAGAATTTTTAAAGAACAGATGTATATTTCAGAAAATCACCTCATGAAACTCGGCTAAAATTGATCTCTTTGGGTAAGATTGCGAACTGAATAATTAGAAAAACGTTTTTTTAGCTCAAATAAATTTCATTTTTCAACTCCTGTCTAGGTTAGCTGTCTATTTCATTTTGGAATTCAATGAAGCTGGTTGACTCTTGCTTCCTCCCAAATCACCAGTGAGCATAAAATAAATTCTTCTCGATTATAATAACAGTAATAATAACAGCAACAATAACAAGAATATAGTGCTAATAGCTACTGGAGAAATTTTTACATTTGTATTTTTATCCATATTATTGTTATCCATGTGACTCATTACTCTTGTATTTAACTATTCTTTGCATCCTCTTTGCTCTTTTCCTCTTACCTTTTTTCCTTCAGATTCAGAAAGGAGAATCATGCTCTTCATTTTTCATTCTTTTCCTTATCTATTTGATAATATTCCTGTTAGTTCTCTTTTTTTGCTTCCTTTCCTTGTCTATGTGTTTCAGTCCCTTTTCTAACACCATAGCCACACTGTTTAATTGTTCATTCAGAGCTAATGACTTAAGAGTAGACAGTTTTACCTTAGTGATATGATTCTTTGTTAGCAGTTAAAACGTAAGGAAAAAACAATTTGCAGACAAAATGATAAACTTGGCATAGAAATGAAAAAGAGTTTTACATTTTCCTATTATATTATGAAGTTATTAACATAACAATTCTACTTTGATATCCTGTCTATTCGATATAAGCTTCAAAAACTTAATTATAAAATTTTAGTAGACAGTATTATAATCTGAAATGAAACAAGTTCATTAGAGAAATTTTTAATAAAGCATTATAAGTTTTGCTGTCTTTATCTTTAGAACATATCTTGCCTTTCCTACTTCAAATGTATGAGCTCTAGTTAGTTATATTCTCATGGTCTAATTCAAGATGTTGATGTTGCTTTGTTCTTGTTATTGCTGCTCAGATGTCTCTGAAGAGAAATCCAGTGATAGAAGTTTACCAACTGTAAAAGTAGATGTTCTAGCAGACAGTACCAGTAATTACACTCTTCATTCACAAGCATCCGTCACATTGCCCAAAAAGACAGTGGCCAGGTGAGTCAGTGGGAAAGAGGAGTTCATGTTTTGAAATCATCATAGAAATCTTTTTTTAAATTATCACATGTAAATTGGGCTGACTGTAGAAAAAATCAGAAATTCAGGAAATAGAATAAACTGTCATCAAATTATTAAGTATCTTTAATTATTTTAATGGCATCTTGGCAAGTAGGAGACTATCCCTGAGTGCTACTTTTCTTCAGTGACACCCGTTATCTTTTGAAGCAATTTGAAAACATCTGAGACTGGGACACCTGGGTGGTTCAGCGGCTGAGCATCTGCCATCAACTCAGGGCATGATCTGGGGATCTGGGATCATCAAGTCCCACATTGGGCTCCTTACAGGGAGCCTGCTTCTCCCTCTGCCTGTGTCTCTGCCTCTCATAAGTAAATAATAAAAATCTTAAAAAAAAAAAAAAAAGAAAACATCTGAGACTAATAGCATTTTTAGAATAAAGAAATGTCCATTCTAGTTCCTAAAATGTTTAATGGTTCATCATCTTTTTATGCATTTAATTCCTCTGTGGTGTAAAGTATTAAATGTTTTTTGTTAACATGTTTCTGTTTTTATTTTTGACAATACTGTTTATAATAATTTAGGCAGCTATAGACATAAGTTTTTTTTTAAAGATTTTTTATTTTATTTTTTTATTATTATTATTATTTTAATTTTTTATTTATTTATGATAGTCAGAGAGAGAGAGAGAGAGAGAGAGAGAGAGAGAGAGGCAAAGACACAGGCAGAGGGAGAAGCAGGCTCCATGCACCGGGAGCCCGACGTGGGACTCGATCCCGGGTCTCCAGGATCGCGCCCCGGGCCAAAGGCAGGCGCCAAACCGCTGCGCCACCCAGGGATCCCTAGACATAAGTTTTGTATTATTTACATTCTTTTAACTATTGGTGACAATATTTAAAAATTAACACAATATTTATGACATTTAGTCTTAGAGCTTGCCATAAAATCAAGTTAACTCTTAACAAGTCACTTGAAGATGTTTATTGGCTCATTTTTTTGTCAAATGAAAAACAATTATATAAAGAGAAGACTACAAAATAAGGTTTAAGAGAGATATATAAAGCACTTAAATTTGTTGGGGTTATAGATATTTGGAGGAAGAAACTTAGGCCTTTACTTTAGCAATTAATAAAATAGTGATGTTTAAAGAAAATTATAATTAATACACCCATCAACTGTATTGTTATTATTTCTTCTTTTGTTTTAAGCTTTTGTTTTTATTTTTATTTTTTAAAGATTTTATTTATTTTTTCCTGAGAGACACAGAGGGAGAGGCAGAAACACAGGCAGAGGGAGAAGCAGGCTCCGTATGGGGAGCCTGATATAGGACTTGATCCTGTGACTCTGGGATCATGCCCTGAGTAGAAGGCAGACGCTCAACTGCCAAGCCACCCAGGCATCCCTTGTTTTTTAGTAAACTCTACACCCACCTTGGGGCTTGAACTCATGACTCCCAAGATCAAGAGTCACATGCTCTTCCAACTGAGCCAGCCAGGCACGCCTATTATTATAGTTTCTTATTGGTAACCTCAATATATTGTCTTTAACACTGGATAATGAGATAAAACAATTGAATGTCATATGTGTGTTTGTGTGTGTAACTTGTAATATATATTTATTTATATTCTTCCCTTGTCCCAGAATGCTTGAAGAACCCTTTCTGGCTCCTCTCCAGCCACTTTCTTCTAACACACCTATGTGGGCCTGCCGTCTTAGGAGCTGTGAGGTGAGTTAAAAATAAACCTTACCTAGATTCACTAAATTGATATAATGCATCCCAAAATGTCCTCTTTTAAGCACAACTTAGAGACTATATCTGTAATACCTTGTTCATATTTATGCTAACTCTGATCTCATCTATTCTTTTATTCCATAGAGATTGTAGGCTCTGTTAAAACAGAGATCATATAAATCCCTTAGTGCTTTACTATCATTTTTTCTCTTACAACTCTTCTATAAAACTTCACTATCATGTTTCTGGTTTTTATCTATTTATTTGACCATTCCTTCTACTTCTTTGTTTGAACTTATTTCTTTTCATATTCTCAGTGGAAATTCTTTAAGTTTTACTGTTTGACCTTGCCTTATTTCTCTACATTTTATCCCTTGGATAGCTGATCAACTTTGTTAACTTTCAATTCTCACTTTTATAAAAATGATTTCCAAATCTATATCACTGGTTCTTTTATTATCCCTTTGCTCTTGCCCCAGATCTCCAGCTACTTACTGAAGTTTTACTTGAATTTCAACTCAAATTTACCATATGCTAAACAAATTACCATGTCACAACTAGCTCTACTTCTTAAATTCCTTGTCTTTTTAATTCTTTGGTATTTATTATCATTACCTTTCTTAATTATTTGCTTAATTATTTATTCATTATTACATAGCATTGAGCAGGGGAAGGAGCAGAGGGAGAGGGAGAAAGAGAATCTCAGACACTCCCTGCTGAGGATGGAGCCATCTCAGGGCTCAATCCTATGACCCTGAGATTAGGACCTGAACTGAAATAAGAGTTGGATACTCAAGTGACTGAGCCACTCTGGTACCCCTGATGAGAGTTTTTAAAATCGTTGTTATAAACTTTACAGAATTCTATAAACATTAAAGCATTAGCAATTATATGGCCAAAACACATTGCTTTACAATCATGTGCATTGTGTGGCTTACCTAATGTTACAAATCTTATAAGAAACTACTTAAAACTGTCCAGCAGAATGGATCATCACCAGTGAAGGATTCTTTCTTCTCTCCTAAGCTATATCAGTAGTGAAAAACAATTTTGGTTAATGGCTAAAGGAATGTTTTCTGCATTTTGTTTTGTTTATTAAAAATATTGTTTAATAGGGGTGTCTGGGTGGCTCAGTCTGTTGAGTGTCTGACTTTGGCTCAAGTCATGATGTCTGGGTCCTGGGATTGAGCCCTGCATTGGGCTCCACACTCAATGCGGAGTCTGCTTGTCCCTATTCCTCTCCCTCTGCCCTCTCCTCTGCTTGTGCTCTTTCTCTCAAATAATATCTTTAAAATATGTATATATATATATATAGGGGTGGGCAAAAATAATAATAAAATAAAATATGTATATATATTGTTTAATAATCCTTATTACTTTTTGACTTTTATGTTTTTCTATAAGCATTTATTAGGTTTGACTAATATGTACTAATTGGATAACTTTTAAAACTATGTTAAACTTTTATCTCCTGACAGATGCCTGGTTATATTGTACTAATTCTAGAATTTTTCTTGTCATTGACAACATTATAAACTCTATTCATTTTATTTATTAAAAAATGTTATAGCTGGACTTTATGTTTCTACTTTTGTTTGTAATCAATGTTTTGTGTTTTTTGTTTTGTTTTTTAAAGATTTTATTTATTTATTCATGAGAGACACAGAGAGAGATAGGCAGAGACACAGGCAGAGGGAGAAGCAGGCTCCATGCAGGGAGCCTGATGTGGAACTCGATCCCGGGTCTCCAGGATCACACCCTGGGCTGAAGGCAGGTGCTAAACAGCTGAGCCACCCAGGGATCCTCGTGTAATCAATATTTTGATGAAGAAATATCTAGGCTAGAAAGAAATGTGTAAGCCTAGGAATCTTTATTTTTGTTAGGAGAAATTGGAGATAATGTATTGCTTGGCATCAGGTTATCTCTTCTTAATGTGGCCCAAAGTGCAGCCACAACAGTATTTTGATACCTTCGTTCTTGTTAAATGTATTCCTGCAGGGTGAAATATTTAATCTAATAAAGAGGAAAAGATTCCTAGTCCCACATCTCTGCTCTTATTCCCTTTAGTGGGGAAACACACTTGGAGTCAGTTCTGGGTCTGTATGCATTTTACTGTAGAAATCACAGTTAACAGATTTTTCTCTATTGGTATAGAAAAAGCTTCCCCTCTTGTTGAGGGATACATGGTTGTGGGTAGATAATACCAATTTTTTTTTACATAATTTATTTATACCTTCCTTGTTTGAGGAAGAATGAAAACAGCTTACAGAAATACATAAAATATATTAGCAAGGTAGAAATTAAAATGGGAACTAAAGAATAAAGAAAAATAATAATGTAACCATAAAACGGAAGTTTATCTTAATGAACTGTATGTACACACATGTATGTATGTCCACATACACACACACTTGTCTATAAGCAACTTTATTTCAAAAAAGAAGCAACTCAGTTATTCTGTGTCCATTAGATAAAAGTAATTAAGTTAATTTCCATAAAATAAAACCATTAAAAAAATAAAACCATTAACTATTTTTGGTACTAAATTCAAACAATTTTCTCTCAGAGAAGGATCTTCTTAAAAAGAATCTTAATAAGCAAATTCTTTGATATCACTTAGGAGATACCAACACAATTTTCATAGGCTTTCAAAAAGATACATGTCGTATCAAAATTAATTTCAGGGCAGCCCGGGTGGCTCAGCGGTTTAGCGCCACCTTCAGCCCAGGGCATGATCCTGGAGACCCGGGATCGAGTCCTATGTCAGGCTCCCTGCATGGAGCCTGCTTCTCCCTCTGCCTGTGTCTCTGCCCCCTCTCTCTCTCTTTGTGTGTCTCATGAATAAATAAATAAAATCTGAGAAAAAATTTAATTTCAGCAAAAGAAAGGTAACCTAGTTAGTTACCTGTGGCTAGTTTTATGCTGACCTGATCGGATCCAGAGTTAGAACTTAAATATAAGGAAGAATGGGTATATAATGTGTTCCTCAAACCATTTTCCCTAAATATTATTTTTCAAGCAAAATTTTGATACTGATGATGTGGCCATGAGTTTGACATTATGTTCTCTAACAAATATTTAGAGAATATCTATTTGATAATGCTGGCTGAAAGTGGATCAGATATACTGATTGTAATAAGTCATTGATAGCAGGGAGAATGACATTCTCTTTTGAAAACTGATGAGCTTTTATCTTGGATAACCACTTCATTGAATTTTTTTGTACAATGAAACATATTTGCTAATAATTTTGTTATTTAATTTCTACTTCATTCAGAAAATTGGAGATTCATACCGTGGCTATTGTGTAAGTGAGACTGAATTAGAAAGTGTCCTAACATTTCATAAGCAGCAAACACAGAGTGTTTGGGGGACCCGCCAATCTCCAAGCCCAGCAAAGCCAGCTACACGCTTGATGTGGAAATCTCAGTATGTCCCATATGATGGAATTCCATTTGTCAATGCAGGTACTTTTTAAAAGAACTATTAAAAAAAAAAAAAGAATTACTTTAAAAGGTTCAGCACAGCCATGATCATTTGTGAAAATGTTGTTTTCCTAAAAATTTTGCACCAAATTTTCATTTTTGTGGATGATAACTGAATGTTAATTGATGAAAATGCACATAAAACTAAAAAGAAAATTGAAGTAAATATGACCAATTATTTTGTTGTGAAATTGTATTTTAGTGTATTAGAATAAATAATACTTAGATATTATGCAGATAAATAGAAAATAAAAATATTAATGGAGCCAATGTTATTAATCTAAATATGTATATCTGTTAGGTTTTTTTTTTTTTTTTTTATTGAGTCCAGATAAGTCTCTTGTCTCTTGATTCATCTTGCGGGATTTATTTATTTATTTATTTATTTATTTATTTATTTATTTATTTATTTTTGTGGGACAAATTTATATTCATTTTCTATAGCTTATAGTTTATGACTCTGGAGTTACTGTATAGAATTTGTATGCAATCTGGGGTTGTGTTATATAGATTTCCAATATTAGGATTCTCCAGTATCAGATGTCCTACATACACTATTCTGAAATATTGGGCTAGTGTGTATTAAAGTGATAGAGTTTGTGAAGTTTTTTTAAGATTTTATTTTTAACTAATCTCTATATCCAATGTGGGGCTCAAACTCACAACACCCAGGTCAAGAGTTGCATGCTCCACTGACTAAGCCAGCAAGGCTCCCCTAAAGCAGCAGAGTTTCAAACAATTTCCAGAATTTCACCGTAGGGCTAGTTATACATGAAAGAACGTAAAGATAAGTGATTTATTTTAGGACTATGGGAATGCTGATTCAGCTGGAAGAGTTGCAGTCTCATCCCGGCCCTCTGAGGATATAAAAAAATATGTGAAGGAAGATGAAATAAATATAATCTCTTCTTCCTAGGTTTCATTAGTATCCTATAAAAGAAATGCAGCATTTTCCCCTTCCCTAGTTCTAATTCCCATGTTAACTCTCCACAGGCAGCCACTACATAAATGTGGTGTGTATCTTTCCAGTCTATATTTTTATACTTTAACACACATATTTTATTTGTAATAATGTATTTTACTGTTTTGAATATTTTGAAATATTCACAAATAGTAAACTATAGACATTGTTATGTAATTTTTCACTCACCTTGATTTCTTGAAATCTATCCACATTGATACTTTTATAGATCTTAATTTAACCAGTACATAATATCCCAGCATATGACCAAACCACTATTTTTCTACTAATGATCATAGGGTGTTTCTAATTTTCAACATTATAAGGAATTCTGTAGTCAAACCTTAACAATATATATTTTCTGTTGAAAAGTTGTAAATAAGTTAATGGTGTATGCATTTAAGTGGAATTGCTGAGTTGCAAAGTATGCCCATTTCGTCTTTACAAGATTATCTCAAATTGTTCTCTGAAGTGATTGTACAGGTCCAAAATCTCTAAAGATTTTGGGCCACATGTATTTCAGAATTTTTGGAATGTTATAATATTACAGAATACTTCCAGCAAATATTCTGTAGACCATATCACATAATCAAATACAGTAATACTTTTTGGATAGTAATACTAAGAGGAATAAATAAAAGACTATAAATAGCGCCATAAAGTTCAGGTCAAGTTTTGTAGTCTGATGGGTTCCCCAAAATTTTGTTTTCTGAACTTTTTAAATTTCAGAATTATACTTGAGGAATTGACAACTTGTACCAATTTTCACTTGTTTCAGCAATGTGTGAAAATTTCCCTTTCTTCATTTACCTTAGAGTTGCACTGTCAGACTTTAGAAATCTTTATATTCTGGAAATTTTCATATATATACATATATATATCTCAAGTTAAAGGCAATATATAAAAATAATACATATATATGTCTTAAAGTTAAAGGCAATATATAAAAATGATACATATATATATGTCTCAAAGTAAAGGCAATAATATATGAAATCCCACGACTCCCCATCTATCCATCATCCAGCTTCAACAGCTATTAGCATATGGTCAATCTTATCTCATTTCCCTACCAACTTCTCCATTCCCCATCTCCAAGATAATTTTAGAGCAAATTCCAGATATCCTATTGCTTTATCTATAATTACTAAAATATATTTTATATATTAAAGTATATATCTCTAAAAGATAACTCTTTTATATATATATATATATATAAATCACATACTTTAAATGAATTAATGGTAATTTCTTAATGTCATAAAATGTCCAATGTTCACATTTTTTTACTTATCAAATAATGCTATTTCCAGAGGTTTGTTCAAATTCACATCCAGGGTTCACAGATTACATTTGGTTAATTTATCTCTTAAATATCTTTTCATCTAAAATTATTTCTCCTCTTTTCCTCTAGGTAGTTTATCCTGTAGAGCTTGCCATATTCTGAGTTTAGCTGATTTCATCTCTGTACTGTAGTTAACATGTTTTTTTAAAAAATCTCCTATATTTCCTGTGAACTGTTAGATCTGGAGGCTTGATTAAATAAAGATTTAATCTCTGTTAGTATTTTGCAAGAATACTTCATAGGTGTGCTATGTACTTGTTATTGCTACCTATGTGCAATACCTTTTTCTGATGTTAAGATTGATTGGTGGATTCAGTTATTTAAGAATATTGTTAAATTTTTTATTTTTGCCAATCTGAAGAGTGTGAGATAGTATTTTATTGGTTAAATTTGCATTTCCATATTTACTAGTAAAGTTCAACATCTTTTTATTGTTCATGTAATATCTTTTTTTTTTCATTCTGAATTGCCTATTCATAATCTTTACCAAGTTTTTGTTTGGTTCTTTATTTTTAAAAAATTATTTGTAGCTCTATATTCTGTATATTAATTCTTTGTTATATGTATTATAAAATATTGTTTTTCAACTTCTTTACCTTCTAGTGTCTTTTAAATTTAAGTATTTAAAATTTATATTTAAAATTTTTTAATTTAAAATTTTAATGTTGGCTTTATCAGCACTTTTATTTCTGATTGTTTATTTTATATTTGAAAAGTTTCTGTACTTGAATAGGATATTTTTACTTACAGCCATAACTTATAGGGACACCTGGGTGGCTTAGTGGTTGAGCTTCTGCCTTTGGCCCAGGGCATGATCCTGGAGTCCCGGGATCGAGTCCCACATTGGGCTTCCTGCATGGAGCCTGCTTCTCCCTCTGCCTATGTCTCTGCCTTTCTCTCTCTCTCTCTGTGTCTCATGAATAAATAAATAAAATCTTTTTTTTAAAAAAGCCATTACCTATATAGTTTTCACATTTACTTATTTATAGTCTATTGCTATGTAACAAATTACCCAAAACTTGATGACTGAAAACAACAAACATTTATCTCGTGGTTTCTGAGTCAGGAATTAAGAGTGGCTTAGCAATGTGGTTCTGCCTCAGGTTCTGTCAGAAGACTGCAGTTAAGGTGTTGGCTTGAGCTAAAGTCATTTCACCACTTGACTGGGGGAGGATCTGCTTCCTAGCTCACTCATGTGGCTTATTCCTTGCCACATGGGCCTCTCTACAGAGCTGCCTCACGGTAGACAGCTGAGCTCGCCCAGAGAAAGCAATTCAAGCAAGAGCAAGAGAGTGCCCAAGATGGAAGTCACAGTCTTTTTATAACCTTATATCAAAAATAACATCTTGTCACTTCTGCCATATTCATTAGAAGTAAGTTAATAAGTCTATCCCATGCTCAGGGGGAGGGAATTACGCAAGGACATGAGTACTAGGGGGTAGGGATCATTGGGGGCCATCTTAGAGGCTGGTTGTTACATTATTTTAGTCCCCCCTTATCCGCAGTTTCACTTTCCAAGGTTTCAGTTGCCTGTTCTCAACCACAGTCTGGAAGCAGATGATCTTCCTCCTGACATATTGTCAGAGGGTCAGTAGTAGCCTAATGCTACGTCACAATGCCTTCGTCATTCACCTCACTTCATCTCATCACATAGGCATTTTATCATCTCATATCATCACAAGAAGAAGAAGGGTGAGTACAGTACAATAAGATATTTTGAGAGAAAGAGAGACTTCATTCATGTAACTTTTATGACAGTATATTTTTAGAATTGTTCTATTTTATTAGTTATTGTAGTGAATCTCTTACTGTGCCTAATTTATTAAACTTCATCATAGGTATATAGGTGTAGGAAAAAAACATAGTTTATATAGGGTTAAGTACTATCCATTGTTTCAGGCATTCACTGTGGGTCTTGGAATGTATCCCCCGCGGATAAGGGGGGACTACCGTATTCTAACAATACAAATAGAAATAAGGAAATAAATAATTATAAAAGGAAATAAAACTTCACATGACAATATTTACTAATAAATGTAGCTTTTGTAATTTCTATATAAAAGAGTGATAAAAATTTTATAATTAAAAAACATGTATGTAAATATCCATTAACATTCAGTAAATGTGGTATTTTCAGATTTCTTTCCCATAATGTACATTTGGTAAATGTAACTTTTGGTTACATTTTTACATTTAGTAAAAATAAACTTTTAAATTTGTGTGTTTATATTAGTAAGACTTACTGATGTTTTCTTTCCTTAAAGTTGTGTAAATGAAAGTGTAAATTTTAATATTGCCAACACCAAGTTATTTTTATTATAGTGTCCAGAACAGATGGATACTTAAATTAATATCAATAGTTGGTTTTGGCCCACAGGGAGTAGAGCCGTGGTAATGGAGTGTCAGTATGGGCCAAGGAGAAAAGGTTTCCAGTTAAAAAAAATCAGTGAACAAGAGAGCAGGTCTTGTCAGCTCTACAAAGCCACTTGTCCAGCCCGGTAAGCTTTATTTTTTGTTTCCTTTTTACTATGTATTTATTTTCTATTAACTAATATACACATTTTTATTAAGCTTAAACTGTGCCAATAAGCATACGTGAAATCTAAGTTTCCTTTTACTCCCACTCCCTATGTCTCCCTTTTTTTTTTTTTAGATTTTATTTATTTATTCATGATAGGGAGAGAGGGGCAGAGACACAGGCAGAAGGAGAGGCAGGCTCCATGCCTGGAGCCTGACGCGGTACTCGATCCTGGAACTCCAGGATCACGTCCTGGGCCAAAGGCAGGAGCTAAACTGCTGAGCCACCCAGGGATCCCCCCTATGTCCCTTTTTAAGGCAACATCTCTTACCAGCTTCTTAAAGATCTCTCCAAAGATATTCTGTGTATATATGCATACATATATCCTCCTTTATACTCATAAATGTTGAAATCTCAGTAAAACTTACTAATATTTTCTCTCCTTAAAGTTAGGTAGTAGTATACCTTCTTTCTTGCTGTGAATTCGCATTGCCTTATTTCTATTCTGAATACCTATTATGGTTATTTACTGCACAACTATTTTGCTTCATACTAGAATGAATGTAATGACATATACCACTCTATGCTTTGCTTTTTTTTTTCATTCCCAGTGTACCTAAAAACTGCCTCCATATCTGTACATAAAAGGACTGATTCCTTCTTTGTTTTTATTTTAGAAATAAATAAAATCTTTAAAAATATATATGTATATAATTGACAATAACTTTATATTAGTTTCGTGGTTCCTTCTTTTTGATAGCCATAAAATATTACATTTGTGGATGAATTGTCATTTACTAAATTAGTCCTCTGATAGATATGTAGACTCTGAAAAATATTCTTTATTATTATATACAAAGTTGCAGTTAAGGGATTTCTGGGTGGCTCAGCAGTTTAACGCCTGCCTTCAGCCCAGAGCGTGATCCTGGACTCCCAGGATCGAGTCTCGCATCAGGCTCCCTGCATGGAGCCTGCTTCTCCCTCTGCCTGTGTCTCTGCCTCTCTCTCTCTGTGTGACTATCATAAATAAATAAAAATTAAAAAAAAAATAAAATAAATAAAATAAAATAAAATATTGACAGGTATTATAAAGACAGTTGCTCTACAGAGAGATTTTACCAATAATATTCATACTAGCAATGTATGATACCAACACAGTAAGTTTTAGATAGACGAAGACTATAGATTTGTCATTGCTTTGGGTTTTACATTTCAGAGAACTATTCATTGCTATCCAGTATGTATCCCTTGGGGCACTCCAGTTAAGCTTAGGAAATACACTGCCTGCCTCCAGGGAACTGATAGTTTCTTGACCTTTAGAGGTGAGTTTGGGAAATTCTGGTGCCATAAGGGTAGCCATGTTCTCATCATCTGACCGCTGTGTTTCTTCTGCCTTATCATCACTGGCTGAGAATGTTTTGGTGGATCTTCCCTTCCTGAAACTACCAGAGTTCCATTATCAAGTAAATAAATAATGCTTCACATTCTGAGGAAGTGGAAGAAACATTGGCTACCACATGGAGAATTGACAGTGCAGCACATGCTCCTTCATCCTCTAGCTGCCCAGACTACTGTCTCTCTCCTCCTGTAACCCACAGGCATGAGTTTTTTATGGCTTCCAGAAGAGTTGAGAAGAGGCAAATCCAGAAACAAAAGTTAATATACGGGGTGCCTGGGTGGCTCAGCAGTTGAGCATTTGCCTTTCACCCAGGGCATGATCCTGGAGTCCTGGGATTGAGTCCCTTATTAGGCTCCCTGCATGAAGCCTGCTTCTCCCTCTGCCTGTGTCTCTGCCTCTCTCTATGTATCTCTCATGAATAAATAAATAAATCTATAAAAAAAGTTAATATACATGAATATCCAGATATTTTTACTGATGTAATTATTGTTAATTTGCTAATATGCACGGAGAATATGGCTTCTTTTTTCTGCATAATCCTCTGAATGCTTTGTAGTTTAATTGATTTTTCTCTAAACTTTAATGCTTAAACTTCTGCTTGGTAAGTTTGATTTTCTTGACGTTATATATGAAATAATTTCTTCTTATAAACAGGATTTATATTAAAAAGGTACAGAAGTTTCCTGAATATGGAGTTCCTACAGACCCCAAAATTGATAAGAAAATAATCCGAATGGAGCAGGAAAAAGCTTTTAACATGCTAAAGAAGAACTTGGTAGATGCTGGTGGTGTTCTTAGGTATGACATTTATATAGTTATTTTATTTTTACAAATTAATTAGCTCCATTTACAAGAATGTTTTCTGTAAGAGAAATTATAATTGTTTTCTAATTACTTTATTAAGAATATTTTTTATGGGCAGCCTGGGTGGCTCAGCAGTTTAGCGCTGCCTTCAGCCCAGGGCATGATCCTGGAGACCCAGTATCGAGTCCCACGTTGGGCTCCCTTCATGGAGCCTGCTTCTCACTCTGCCTGTGTCTTTCATGAATAAATAAATAAAATATTTTTTAAAAAGAATGTTTTTTATAAGGGAATTGTCTCCCTAGTGGTTCCCTAGGTATTAAAATTTGCCACTGTATAAACCGTTGTGTTTATCAGCCAAACGTTTGGATAATGCCTACTTAAGAATTATGTATACCATATGGAAGATTTTCCCCAAAATGACACATGCATATTTAGCAACACATATCATTATATATTTCGTACTTTGTTTCTGATACTTCTTAGGAGCCGAACTTATAGTCACCTGTATATTCTTTTTAACCCATCTTCGATTACTTATAGTAGCCAGAATTCTAAGCTCTACATAAAATTCTATTTTATACTTGTTGTGCTTCAGATTTTACATAAGAAGAAATACTAGCTTGCTTTCTTACTTTTCTTTATGTTAGTTCAGGTGAAGAACTTATAATGGGATTAAGTGCATGGAATATAGTTTTGGTAAAAAATTTTTTTCTTTTTTTTTTAAGTTTTATTTATTTATTCATGATAGGGAGAGAGAGAGAGAGAGAGAGAGAGAGAGAGGCAGAGACACAGGCAGAGGGAGAAGCAGGCTCCATGCCGGGAGCCCGATGTGGGACCCGATCCCGGGACCCCAGGATCATGCCCTGAGCCAACGGCAGATGCTAAACTCTGAGCCACCCAGGGATTCCCTCCCTAAAATTTTCTTTGCGTATTGGCACCTGGGTAGCTCACTTGATTGGTTCTCCACCTCTTGGTTTCAGCTCAGGTCATGACCATGAGGTTGTGTGATGGAGCCCGGCTCTGGCTCTGTGCTCAGTGTGAGTCTACTCTCTCTCCCTCACCCATCTCCTGCTTATGTGTTCTCCCCTCCCTCTCTAAAATAAATAAATCTTTACAAAAATAAATAAATAAATACCTAAACTTCTGGAAATGTGAAAAATGAGTAGCCAATAATTAAATCATTCAGTTTGGAGAACATTGCATATAATTTTTAAATAGCCTCTGTTACATGTATAGTATTGGTCATTGCAAGCACTTTGTACGAAAGTATCGATTAAAACAATATGCTACCAGATTATTTCATTTTCCTAGCATCTGTGTTTTTGCAGTGCTATTTGAAAGATATGTACTCATGTTCTAGTTGATTCTCTTGTTCATTGGGGCAATAGGAGCTGTGTACAATAGAGGGGCTGTGGCACAAGAGAGGGGCTGTGGTGCAATAGAGATAGTGTATTGAGCTCCTATCAGAGAAGATTCTCCTGCACATCTCAGTCTTGGTAGACTCCAAATTATAGTCACCTTTTTTTTTTTTGGAAGGATTATAGGTGGGACACAGAATTTATAATTTGGTGATAAAAATCATAGAAAATGCACAGTTTAAAAGATGGTGACTTTGGAAGTCTTACTAAATTTACTTAACATTTTGAAATTTAAAATACCATTTTCACGTATACCTAACTGCTGTACACTCTTTAACTATAGGGCTATAGTGAAAGTATGTAAAGATTTATAAAGATTTTGATTTAATTGGGTATAGCCAACTTAGAAGGGAGTCTGGGTGGCTTAGTTTCTTGGCTGTCCAGCTCTTGGTTTTGGCTCACGGTGATGAGATGAGCCCAAATCAGGCTCCATGCTCACCAAGGAGTCCGCTTGAGATTCTCTCCCTCTCCTACACTCTCTCTCCCCCCTCCCCCTCTCCCCTTCCCCCTCTGCCCCTCCCCCAGCTTGCACACGTGTGCTCTCTTTCGTGTGTTGCACTCTCTCTCTCTCTAAAACAAATAAAATTTGTCAAGTAAAGCATCAAGCAGAGGATATTTTAAATTTTATTTACATTTATTGTTTTAAAATGTTTATTCTATTTATTTAATATGACATAATCATATAATCTTTTCTTAAAAGATTCTTTTTTTTGATGAGTTTTTTAAAAAGGGTTTTATTTATTTATTTGACAGAGAGAGAGCACAAGTAGGGGGTGCAGCAGGCAGTGGGAGAAGCAGTCTCCCCGCTGAGCAGAGAGCTGAATGTAGGGGTCAATCCCAGACTCTGGGATCATGGCCTGAGCTGAAGGCAGTTGCTTAACCAACAGAGCCACCCTGGCACCCCTTCTTGATGAGTTTTAACATAAGTAACTATGATTCTTGCCTTTGTCTAGTAACATAATTCAAAATATTTCTTCTTGTCAGGTGGTATGTACAGTTACCAACAAAGCAAGCTCATCAGTATCATGAATTAGAGACTTCCTGCCTCTCTTTGCCACCTTCCCCTTTTCCTGTTTCTTCTCTTGAAGAAGAGGAAACTACAATTAGGGATGAGAATTGTGCATTACCCTCACGTCTGCATCCTCAAGTAGCACATAAGATTCAAGAATTAGTGTCACAGGGAATAGAACAAGTATATGCAGTAAGGAAACAGCTAAGGTATGTAAAAACAAATTGTTCTTGTACATTTTTCATTTTTGTTTGTTAGTTTAAATAATATATTTACCATCACAGACATTTTCCAGGATGTATGCTATCAGAGAAGATAAGAAATATAATTTATTAATTTATTAAAATAATCTTATTTATGAATTGACCGGTTTTCTAGCAGATACTTGGCAAGCCATGAGTAATGACTCAATTTACTCATTTTAAAGATTCCATATTCAGATTGAGCAAATTGAACTATTTCTGAATTATATACCAATTGAATTATATAATAAATGCCTTTACAGAAAAAAACCTTCATAGAACTAAAGATTTTAAAACCTAGGCCAAGATACTTATTTAAGCTATTCAAAATGCAATTAAATTGTGTTACAACAAAAGAAAATGGATAGTTCTTTGTATGATAGAAGTTTACAGTAGCAGTCTGGTCCAATGTTATTGATACTCAGGTTACAATAACAATTATTATTATGTGGCACTTAGTATATGTGTGCCAGGTATTATATGCCCTTTATATGCATGATCTCATTTATTGTGACTCTATAAAGTTGGTATATTTGTCTCCATCCTGCACATGAGAAAATGGGTGGTATGAGTGGTTAAATAACTGGTTGAAGAGGTAGAGGTAGGACTGAAATCTAGATCTAATTCTACAGCCTGTGCTTTTTTAAGTACCATGATTTTGGGTACTTAATTGGCCTTATTCCTAATGGTCATCCTGTAGTCTGATCTGAACAACACAATGAGTATTTCCTAGGATTATATCTTAATTAATATATGATTTTCCCATTTAGCAGCTTTCTTAGACATTTTATATTCATTTTCATTGGGGCATTGTTAGAGCAGAGCCAAAATTTGGTAAAGCCATACATTATCTACTAAACTTGAACCTTAAGAACAGAGGTATAATACAACTCTAACATATGATCTATGGAATATAATGCATAAACCATATAAATTTTGGACTTTATAATAATTTTTATGTATTTTTACATATTGATGTGTCAATGCTGACTCCTATTTCTGTATTCTCTTTTGTCTACTTATAAAATTCAAGCAGATCATATTTCATATAGTAAGTGATGCCTTTTGGCTGAAGTGTAACAAGATGTTTATGCACATAACCTGGGTGTAGGCCCAAGCTCTCTTACTTACTGCTAGATGTTAACTTTGGCAAGTTATTTGACTTCAGCAGCCCTTAGTTCCCCTCTTTGTAAAGTGGGAATGATAACTGCGCTTACCGCACAGGATAATAGTAAGTGTTAAAGGAGATCCGTGGTAAGAAGTGTTCGGTACACTAGCATTCAAAACATACTATGCTTAAAATGAAAATAATGATTCCTTTAAAAATTCTTAAAATTGTCAAAGCTTACTCTAGACATAGAGATATTTAACCAATGAAAGTATTATGTTGCTTTAGTCTGCATGATTTCTTTGATTTGGTGTACAGAAAAAATTAGAAGTGGAAAAATATAAATTATAATGCTGTAAAACATGCTTTAAGAAGTTTATGCTAAAAAAGAACCATTTTCTCATTTGATCTGAAATATATTACTAGATTATTTATGTTTTAATTCTATTTTATGCTCTCTACAGAAAATTTGTAGAAAGAGAACTATTTAAACCTGATGAGGTACCTGAAAGACATAATTTATCCTTTTTTCCAACTGTAAATGATATTAAAAATCACATCCATGAGGTACAGAAATCCTTGAGAAATGGAAATAATGAGTATAACTCAGAGATTATTCCAGCAACGGTATGATTACAATTTCAATTCTTCATTTTATTATAGAATCTTTCTCAATGTCTCTTACTATTTGGCCTAATGGTGGAGTGGTTGTTATTAGGCCATACAAATAACTGTGATGAGGACAGCCCAGGTGGCTCAGTGGTTTAGCACCGCCTACAGCCCAGGGCCGGATCCTGGAGACCCAGAATCAAGTCCCACGTCAAGCTCCCTGCATGGAGCCTGCTTCTCCCTGTGCTTGTGTCTTTGCCCCTCTCTCTCTCTGTCTCTCTGTCTGTCATGAATAAATAAATAAAATCTTAAAAAAAAACAAAAACAAATAACTGTGATGAAAGAAAAATAGTAGATTTGGGGGTGCCTTGGTGGTGCAGTCGGTTAAGCATCCAACTCTTGGTTTCAGCTCAGGTCTGATCCCAGTGTCGTGAGATTGAGTCCTGCTTTAGGTTCCTTTCTCAGTATGCAGTCTACTTTAGTTTCTCTCTCCCTCTTCCTGTGCCCCCTCCCTCGGCCCTGAGCTTGCTCACTTTCTCTCACTGAAATAAATAAATAAATCTTTTTTTAAAATTTTTATTTATTATTTATGATAGTCACAGAGAGAGAGAGAGAGAGAGGCAGAGACACAGGCAGAGGGAGAAGCAGGCTCCATGCACCGGGAGCCTGACGTAGGATTCGATCCCGGGTCTCCAGGATCACGCCCTGGGCCAAAGGCAGGCGCCAAACCGGAGCCACCCAGGCATCCCATAAATAAATAAATCTTAAGGAAAGGGAAGGGCCACTTGGGTGGCCCAGTTGGTTAAGCATCTGCCTTTAGCTCAGGTCATGATCCTAGGGTCCTGGGACTGGGTCGGGCTCCCTGCTCAGTGGGGGCTCTGCTTTGTCCTTTTCCCTCTGCCCCCCGCCCCTGCTTGCTCTCTCAAATAAATAAATAATATCTTCTTTTAAAAAAGAAGAAAAAATAGTTTCTTTTTCAATGTGAACACTATGAACCTTCATGATGATTTGACTAAAATTTTATATTACTTTCAGAAGAAATATCTGAATTTCCAGCTCTGAGTATAATAACAATAGTTATCTTCATTTAAAAATCAATGTATTGGGGATCCCTGGGTGGCTCAGTGGTTCAGCGCCTGCCTTTGGCCCAGGGCGTGATCCTGGAGTCCCAGGATTAAGTCCCACGTCGGGCTCCCGGCATGGAGCCTTGCTTCTCCCTCTGCCTGTGTCTCTGCCTCTCTCTCTCTCTCTCTCTCTCTATCATGACTAAATAAATAAAATCTTTAAAAAAATAAAAATCAATGTATTTTATCTCTGTAAAAAGTATATCTTATTCATCAACAAATATTTATTGAGTATATATTGTGTATACCTCCCCCTCTTTTAAAAACTAGACAAGGGGCAACCTGGGTGGCTCAGTTGGTTAAGCATCTGACTTGATATCTGCTCAGGTCACGATTCCTGGTGGTGAGATCAAGCCCTGCACTTGTGAGGCTTTACCTCTGCAGGGTGTCTGCTTGAGATTCTTTCCCTCTCCTTCTGCCCCTCCCTGCTCTCTCTCTCTCTCAAATAAATAAATCTTAAAAAAATAAAACAGACAAGTTTCAGTAGGATAATTCAGACTTGAATACATAAAGGGATGATGTTCATTCTATATGCCATCTTTGGATGTAAATTTTACCTCATACTGTGATACTGTAATTATCCCCTGAATATTGGTCAGTTCTGTAAAAATTTTGCTAAAAAACTACTAACTATAATACAGGCAGTAATTATGGCATTAAATCTCAGTAGCAGGGCACCTGGGTGGCTCAGTCAGTTAAGTGTGTCTGACTTGATTTTGACTCAGATCATGATCTTAGGGTAGTGAGACCAAAGTCCCACTTCGGGCTCTGTGCTCAGCAGTGAGTTTGCTTGGGATTCTCTTCCTTTACCTCTCCCCCTTGCCCACACTTGCATGTGCTCCCTCTCACTCTCTAAAATAAATAAATCTTTTATTTTTATTTTTTTAAAGATTTTATCTATTTTAGAGATAGAATGAGCAAGCAAGAGAGAGAGTGAGAGAGCATGGGCAGAGGGAAAAACAGACTCCCCACTGAACAGGGATCCCCATGTGAAGCTCAGTCCTGGGATCATTCAGTCATGACTGGAGCCAAAGGCAGATGCCTAACCAACTGAACCACGCAGGCACCCCAATAAATAAATCTTTAAAAAAAATCTAAGTAGTAATACCCTTTGTTCTCCAAATTTTTATTATCCAAATTGTGTCTTCTTAACTAAATAGATTCAGATTTTAGCTACTGCTACTATTCTTTTCCACCCAAAACTCTCTTAATTATTCACTGTCCAAAGTTCAGGAAGTAAAACATTTGGTTAGCAATGATCTTTGCCATCTACACTTGCTATCCAGATTCGTGCTATCTGAACTTGGGAAGTTAATGTATTTGATAATGAAGTATACTTATGTTTTGAGAATATAAACAAGTGAAGAAACTAATTTCTGAATAAAGCACAATTATGCTATCACTGAATAAGATGATAGTTGTATTGATACTTTAAAATACTTTTAATATAAGTGCTTTATTGTTTTTACTGAATTAAATGTTCTCATTTCAGCTTCAATGGACTACAGATAATGGGCATATTCTCAGAGAGACTGTGACAGTTACATTTGCAGAAGGTAGGTTATCTTAAATATCTTTAATATATAAAATCAATGTTAAAGCTGGAAGATATTGAAGATATTATCTCACCTAATCAAATTTTATGGATAAGGAAACCAGGGCCCAAAGAGACAAGTGCAGCTATGTTAAGATTTGTCAAAATAATTCTAGCTGTTTAAACATATATACTTATACTTACTCCTATATACTTTCTCATATATATTAATCAGATGTAAAAAAGGATGAGATGTTGCCTTTTGTAATGACATGGATGGGCCTAGAGGGTATTATGCTAAGTGAAAAAAGTCAAACTTCTCATGAGAAAGACAAATACCATATGATTTCAATACATATGATTTTTTCATATGTGAAATCTGCTAAACAAAATACATGAATAAACAAAAAGTACAATCAGACTTACAAATACAGAGAACGAACTGATGGTTGCCAGAGGGGTGAAGTAGTAGAGGATGGGCCAAATGGGTGAAGAGGAATGGGAGAAGGCTTCCAGTTAGTATGAATAAGTCACGGGAATAAAAGGCACAGGAGTACTTAAGTGGCTCAGTTGGTTGAGCATCTGACTCTTGGTTTCAGTTCAGGTCATGATCTGGGGATCATGAGATCAGGCTCTGTGCTCAGAAGGAGTCTGCTTGAAGATTCTCTCCCTCTACCCTCCCCCCTCAAATAAATAATCTTTTATTTTTTTAAGATTTTATTTATTTATGAGAGGCACAGAGAGAGAAGCAGAGACATAGGCAGAGGGAGAAGCAGGCTCCCCATGAGGAGCCTGATGCAGGACTCGATCCCAGGACCCCAGGATCACAACCTGAGCCAAAGGCAGATGTTCAAACACTGAGCCACCCAGGTGCCCCAATAAATATTTTTGAAAAAGGCACAACATAGGGAATAGAGTCAATGTTACTGTGATCACATTGTTTAGTGATAGATGGTAGCTACACTTGTGATGAGCATAGCACAACATATAGAAAAGTTGAATCACGGTATTATACACTTGGAACCAATGTAACATTGTGTATCAACTATACTCAAATAAAAACAAAAATGAGGAGGGCCTGGCTGACTTAGTTGGAAAAGCCTAGGACTCAATATTGAGGTTGTAAGTTCAAGCCCACATTAAGTGCAAAGATTACCAAAAATAAATAAATAAACTTAAAAAAATAAAAAATAAATAAATTTCCTCACATAATCAGCTTTTATGCTTTATGACTAAAATTTTGAGACTGATTACAAGTATACCTGACTGTAAAGCTAGGCTACTTCCTATAATAACCTTAAGAGATCTTGATCAGGAAACTATTATTCGTTTTATATGGTTTATATGGTTTGCTTTTTTTCATATACTCTTACTTCTGTGTTCTCTTGCTATTCCAAGCTTATTTTACTCTTTTTTCTCTTTTCTGGAGATGCGTTTTCTCTGCTTCTATATGGCAAACTCTTCTCACTATTCAATTCAATTCCTTTGGCTCATTCTTTTGTATTTACCTCTGCGGTTAACATGGTATCCTTTTGTTTATATATCTGTATCTTTCATTATGATTTGAGCTCCTCAGGGGCAAGGGCTATATTTTATTCAAGTTAACCATACCTAGTTCCTAGCATAATCCCTGCTATAAAGGCAACATCTAAATAAATGCTTTAGAATAAATTAATAACTATATACAGTACAATTATTTCTTTATTCTTTAGCTCATTAACCTTTGAGTCACTGTGCATAGAAAATAACTTTCAAATTCTTTAACATTATTCATTTGTTCTGCACATATTTTACTTACTGTGGTAAGTGCTGGACATAAAAGAGAACAAGTAAGTTTCTTCACTGAATTTCAACTTTAGCAAGAGAAAAAGACACTAAGCAAATATATTCTAATTCCTATTATGAATATTGCCATAAAAGAGTTTTTCTTTTTAAAAAAAAATTTTTTTTTTTTTAATTCATGAGAGACACACACACACACACAGAGAGAGAGAGATGCAGAGACACAGGCAGAAGGAGAAGCAGGCTCCATGCAGGGAGCCCAATGTGGGACTTGATCCTGGGATTCCAGGATCACACCCTGGGCTGAAAGCAGGCGCCAAACTGCTGAACCACCCAGGCATCCCAACCATAAAAGAGTTGTGCAAAATTGTGTGAGAATAGTGACAGAGAATATAACTTAATCTAGGGAGTAGAGAAGTGACACTTGAGGAAGTGGCTTTTAAACTAAGATCAGAAGAATGGATAGGAATTTGCTAATCAAAAGATTACCATGTTTGAAAGGTAAGCAAGGTGTGAGCTTGTCATGTTTCAGGAACTTAAGGAAGCTGGTATGGTTTTAAGCATAGACAATGCTTGGAAATAAAACTCAGTATGCAAAGTGGGTTTAGGAGGCCCTTTGAGCTGTCCAAATGAAAGATGATAGTAGTGGTTAGTCTATAGTTATTGACATTTATACTAAAATTGGACAGATTTTAAGAGTTTTCAAAAGTTTTGGTTACTGATTGAATAGGTGTGGGAGGTAAAAGAATGGGAATGATCTGGGATGAATCCTGAGTTTCTTCCATGAGCAACTGATTGATAATGGCATTTACTGAGGTAGGCAGCACTGGTATAAGAATAGGATTTGGTGATGGCAAGGGGAAAGAAAAATGTTCATAAAATCAGGTATGGAAAGCTTAGGTATCAGAGCCATTTCAGTTGGGTGGATTGCGAAGAAGCTACATTGGGATGGTTGAAGAGTAAATGAGTGATGAATGAAGAAGTAGAGACAATGTGCTATGAAGGGAATATGGGGCTGAGGGAAGGTATTCTCAGATAAGACAGACCTGAAGAGAGAGATGAAGATGAAGGTATTTGATAGCTTTGGTGATGAGAAGTTGAGGAAATTACTGATAGTTTCTCTTTTCTCTTTAAGTAAGAGTGCTGAGAATGAAAAAGGTCTCAGGTAGTGTGGCCAAGATTGGACATCTGAAATCTTCTATCATATAGAGTGAGAGAAACCTAAGATTGTCAGGTACAGGTGAAGGTCCTGTTGAAGTTGATGATCATGAATTGGTATTAGTAGTAGCAGCAAGTTTCTTTCTCAGTGGCATTCCGCTTCAAACATGTAGGCTCTGGAAGCCATTTTCATTCAGTGTTAGGATTTTATCAGAGGTTATAACAAAAGTACTAAGAAGCAAGGGAGTTTAGGGTATTTGCAAGAGTGACTGAAACTGTAACTGTAGGATTCTACTAAGCTGAATGGGGAGAGAATTTTATTAAGGAAGAAGTTGATATATCTGAAGAAAACTGAGGAAACAATGGACTGAAGTTCACGTGAGATTAAAATAACAGGTCTAGTAAAGTACTTAAGGAGAGTCCCTGGAAAAATAAGAGTTTGTGATCAAAGAAAATGAGATGTTTGAATTCGCGATTTAATGAAGCCAAAAAATGAAATAAGTTAGAGAAAGACCTATACCATGTGATTTCATTTATATGTGGACTCTAAAAACCAAAACAAATAAGCAAATAAAAAGCAGAAACAGACCCATAAATACAGAGAACAAACTGATGGTTGCCAGAAGGAAGGAGTGGTAGGAGATGGGTACAATGTATTAAGAGGAGTGGAAGATACAAGCTTCTGATTCTGGAAGGAACAAGTCACTGGGATACAAGAGAACATAGTCAATGGTACTGTAATGGCATTGTATGGTAGCTACACATGAGATAAGCATAGCACAACATACAAACTTATGGAGTCAGGGATCCCTGGGTGGCGCAGCGGTTTGGCGCCTGCCTTTGGCCCAGGGCACGATCCTGGAGACCCGGGATCGAATCCCACGTCGGGCTTCCGGTGCATGGAGCCTGCTTCTCCCTCTGCCTGTGTCTCTGCCTCTCTCTCTCTCTCTCCCTGTGTGACTATCATATATAAATAAAACTTAAAAAAAAAAAAAAAAAAAACTTATGGAGTCAGTATATGTACACCTGAAACTAATGTGACATTGTGTATCACCTATACTTCAATTAAAAGAAATGAAGAAGCCAAGAAATGTGAGAGTGCTGTTTAACCTTCTCAAAAATTCTTTGAGGAAGATTCTCTTACTCCTGATTTTACAGATGAAACTGAAGCTTAAAAACCAAGTTAAGTAGCATGTTGAAGGTTACCAAGAAAAGCTAGCTGGTGCTTAAATCCATCCTTGTCTGACACCAGGGTCATTTTTAAAAATTACTTAGTTACTGTATAGAAGCAATAAACAGTTGTTGATATTGGTTTTGATTGGCTTTAAGAGATGCATATATTTGGGTTAATACATAAAAATTACATGAGAGGGACTATATTCTCTAAGGACAATTACTTTGCAATTGAGATACTTAAAAACAGATTTTTACTCTTATTCATTTACTCCAAAATGAATTATTAAAATAAATTTTAATACTATTATTATTGAGGACCCACCTTATGCTGGGTATTATCCTAGGTATAAGGGCTACCAAAGATAAATTAAGTTTGGTCTTTATAATTGAGAGGCTCAGTAAGTTTTATATATCCAGAGAAGCATGAGCATGGAAGTTAGATTGCAATTACAGTTGCAAATACATTATCTTTCAAGGAAAAAAAAATTCAATATCAGATCCTAGATATACTGAATTTAAATTAATGGAGGTTGAACCTAGGAATTTATATTTTTAAAAAGTTCCTGAATGAGGGCAGCCCAGTGGCTCAGCGCTTTAGCACTGCCTTCAGCCCGGAGCATAATCCTGGAGACCTGTGATTGAGTCCCACGTCAGGCTCCCTGCATGGGGCCTGCTTCTCCTCTGCCTTTGTCTCTGCCTCTCTCTCTCTCTGTTTCTCATGAACAAATAAATAAAATCTTAAAAACAAAAAAGTTCCCTGAATGAGGGATGCCTGGGTGGCTCAGTGGTTTAGTGCCTGCCTTCGGCCCAGGGCGTGATCCTGGAGTCCTGGGGATCGAGTTCTGGGGATCAAGTCCCACATCGGGCTCCCTGCATGAATCCTGCTTCTCCTTCTGCCTATGTCTCTGCCTCTCTCAATCTGTGTCTCTCATGAATAAATAAATAAATAAAATCTTAAAAAAAAAAAGTTCCTGAATGATTCTGATCCTACCAGCTCAGGGAATAGTGGACAAAATAACTTCTTGAAGTCCTTTTCAAACCTTTGACTTTATTTCCTATTCTAATTGTGACAGTGTTATAATAAAATGTAGTATCACATAACATAGAAGCCATAAACATTATTTTGTTTTGATAGCTGTTTTTTTAATATAACTTAGGAAATTCACCAGGAGAATCAATAAATACCAAAGTGGAAACAAATCAGACAAGAGGTTCTTTGTCTCCAGAGCCAGTCCACTTGCTTTCCTCACTTTCCTCATTTCAGCCAAAAATATTTACGCAACTACAGGTAGGTATCCAGTGAAATAGACAAAATTGAAGCTTTTCCCCTTCTTCCTCAATCACTCTTCTTCTAGGGATTTTATAGAATTACTATAGAATTATAATAATGACAAAAGATGTTTTTATTATTAATTTCCTGACTTTTTTGATATCTTGGGTATATGAGGAGCTAGCCCACACTATGGAGTATCTTGATATAAGATCATTTAAACAATACTTTTTGAAAAAGTTGGAATTGACTGTGCATGCAATAAAATTTAGTTGTACTACTTTTCCTTTGTTTTTCTCTTCAATATCTTAGCAACTATACTCCTATATTTTATTCTAATTATGTGTCAAAAGAATAATATATCCTATGAGAAAATTAGACATAGTAAATTTCAACATTTTGATGTAATTCTTTTTGGTTTAAAAGGGTTTGCAGTTGCAACCAAGATTCACTTCTGATGGATCACCGGCTCTGCTATCAGTAAATAACCACCCTTCCTCCAGTCCTTCAAGACTTCTGGATTCATTAGAAAGTACTGTAATGAATAATAATTCTCTACTTCTTGGTCAAAGTCATAGTCTTCAAACAGATACTTGCCTAACCCCAAACAATAGCATTATTACCTCTACCATGGGTAACCTTCCAGGACCAGATCAAAATCTAGCTGCAATGGACCAGCTGGTGGAAGTTGGAGATGTTGAGGATACAGAGAATATGGAAGGATGTGTTCATCGGATTCTGCTAGGAAATGTGCAGACCATCCCAATACAGATTATAGATAGCCACCCAGCTATTAGTAAGTTCAAAGCAACTTGTAATTTTATTTTGTTAACTTTTATAGACTATCATTACTATTACACTACAGAAAACATTATCATTTCTTCTCAGGGGCTTATAATATATAAATAAAGCAAAACTACAAGATAAAGGGGAAAATGTCAAGAACATAATAACTTTTAAATTTCTTAATTTTATTCTCTATCAAAATTATTCATTCCCTAATTACATAATTTTACATGGAAAATCTGTGGTGACATGAAATCAGAGGATCATTTTATAATGCATGAAAAAAATTAGAAACTTTAAAAGGAAAACATTTAGTGTAAAGATTACTGTGGAAAAAGTGTTAAAAGGAAAAATGGAATGGAGTGGGCAGATATAAATGTTAAAGATTTTGAGTTATAAACTTAAATCTTGAGTTCTACAGAACTTGAAAGGGACCTAGGTAAGCCTTGGAGACTTGGGTTTAATCCAAGACCTTGTTACCTTCACTTTGTAACAAACTCAGCTAACATAGTAATATATTCAAACTCTTACTTGACCCATATACTCGCTTTCACATAGCTATTCTAGATTGGGCACTTTTGTGGGGAAACATTTGTGATTTGCTTTGAAGAGCAAAAATCTTCATAGAAGTTATTGTTAGAACATAAAAAGTATTTACTTTCTTTACATTCTTAGTCATCATCCTTCTGGGTAAGGAAAAGTATAAGATAGTTCCTACCAGAAAAGAATCATTATCTTTTAAATTTATTGGAAGCATTATTTTTAAGAAAATTTATCCAGAGTTCTGTGGCAATTGTCACTACTGAATAAGTTTAGTAGAAGAGAGAGAAAAGGAATATATGTGAGTTAATCCTCACAACTTCCTGAATAGTTGATGATGTCCCCATTCTACACATAAGGAAATCAAGGCTCAGGGAGGTTAAGTAATTACCTAAAAGTGATAGAGCAGGAATTTAAACCCAGATTTATCTGCCTCCAAAGTTTTGTTCCATTCTAACGTGCTTCCTCCCTCTGTGTTGTACCAGTGGGTACAATGGGAGCTCTAATTCAGATTGCTTTTTTGTTTGTTTATTTGCTTTAAGATTTTATTTATTCATGATGGACAGAGAGACAGAGAGAGGAAGAGGGAGAAGCAGGCTCCATTCAGGGAGCCCGACACGGGACTCAATCCCGGGACTCCAGGATTGCGCCCTGGGCCAAAGGCAGGCGCTAAACCACTGAGCCACCCAGGGATCCCCTCTAATTCAGATTGCTTTAAAGGAGACCCTCTTTGGATCTGAACTTGCATGATTTATCAAGTTAGATCATGATCTGAGGGTCTACTTCACCTGAATATGAATTTTGAGGGTCATTCAAATCCATCTTCTACTGTTTTTTTCTATAGTGTGGACTAGCTCCTCATATACCCAAAGTGTGTTCAACGCACTTTCCTGAGCAAATATTAGTCCCTTTAATCCTGGTTCCCTATAGCAAGTCAAAACTGATATTGTGAGAAAGAGAGAGAAAGATTTTATCTTAGACATTCCACCTACCAGATAAGATAGTGTTGCTGGTATGCTGCTTTCAGATTAATCTGATCATAAGTACTTTAAAATTAGAATGGTAAGCACAGTGTGCAGTATTTCAGATAAGCAAACACATAGCTTGTACAGCTAAATCAGAACTATCCATTAAGAAATGGCACATTTTTTATATGTACTTATATAGGGGAGTTTCTTTAGGGAGGGAACATTTTCCTCGATATATGACCACATATGGAAACCAAATGGGAGTGGTAACAAATCTGTGAATTTGTAATATATATGTCTACTGTTTGCAAAATATCATTTTCAAATAATGGGAGGCTTCTTGACTTCTTTTTACATATATTCTTAAAGACAGTTAAGCTTAAATATAAGATAGTCCTCATAATTTTATTAAATTATGGACTGCTTTTTTGTCAAAGTATCTGTAAAGAATAACTATGGTTTTCTTAGTCCCTTCTTGTTTTCATTACCAGAAGCATACTGAAAGAATTTTTTTAAACTTCTCAACATTTAATTTTTTATAATTTTTCTTTTTCTTTTCTTTTTTTAATTGAAGTTTAGTTGACACATATTGTTACATTAGTTTCAGGTGTACACATCCTGTAAGAATTTATTATAAATGACTATTAAGATGTCAGAAGTACTGAGTTCTCAAACACACTGACGGCTTTTCAAAAAAACTGCAGTTTTTTGCCTTGCTTCTAAATTCATGTAATTATAAAGATTCCAGTGTTATAAGTTACATTAACCTTTAGGCTTTTTCTTTTATGTTTGGTTTTAAAGTTGAAGAAAATCCAGAAGGTACCATTTCTGTGAACCAAGTTAAGCAAGAACCCAAAGAACCTCCATTGTCTATGGAAACAAAAAAAATTTTGGACTGTAAGAAATTATCTGCCACATAAATTATTGAAGCTTTTCAGAATTTACAACTTGGGTGACTTCTGATGTCATAAAAAAGAAGGTGAATATTGTCAAAGCGCAGCATTGTGATAAATGGACTGAAGACTAGTTCAATGAGCAACTTTGATTTAAAACCGATGTTTGTTGCCAAGTCCATATTTTTGGAAGCTATTTTACTCCTCTCATTTTGTATAATTCTTATGCTTTTTGATTACTGATAAGGCCAGTATTTCAAAAGATCATTTGAATTTATCCATGACAATATAGTCTGAACACAAATAGTTACCTAACTCATACCTTGGAAATATCCAGTTTGAGGTCTGAATAGACAAAAACAACAACAAAAAGGTCTATGTGTGTGTGTGTGAGACTGTGTATATGTATGTTGACTTTTTAAAAAGTTACAAAAGAACTTTTTTCCTCTTTAAAGTTGTGACAAAATTCTTTACGTTAGCAGACAGGTGAGAGATTATTTGTAGTCTGTCTCATTAGGAAGGATAAAACAATAGTAGATTTTAATCATAACACAAAGCGCAGCATTCACATCTGTGGAAACTGTAGTTGCATTTTGGCTTCTTCCATTATAATTTTTATACTTAACACTACAAACCTATAACATAATAATGGTCATCTAGTAGAAATTTAAAGTGTCTTGGTAAGTACTCAGAATTTTAACTTGAATTAATCAGATAAGCAACAGAAATAAATGTATATTGCATGGATTTATATACTAATGTAGGGAAAGCACTACTTGTGGATAGAAACATGTAGAAATTAAGAGAATTCAGAAAGAATAATAGACTTCCCCTGGTGTTTACAGATGATTTGGGGGAACTTTTTGATATCAGGAGAGGATTTTTTTTTTCCTATTTTGTATCGAAGATTCAGCTCTGGTTGGAAAAGAATTTGAGTTGTGTTTATTTTTCTATGCCAGAGTTCTTACTGAATTGGTGGTATTAGAATTTATAATATTTCAAGGTAAGTATTTGTAGTTAAAATTTAGTTCATATTTAAAGCAACTGATGTGTATGTATATTTGCTTGTTGAGTAACAATATTTACTTGAAATGCTGATTAAGTCCTAATCACTATATTCATTGTAAGCTTCTGTTTTCTGGAAGGTTGGTAAACTAGAAATGTCAATTATAAACTGTCAATAAATCAATGTAAAGGTTTTTTTCAACCCAGAGACCATTTGTGGGTATAGTTAGGATTTTATTTAAAAGTAATAAGGATTTCAAATGGATATTAATGTTTAATATTCAAAGCATACAAGATATGTGAAATTTAACCATAATATTTTACATAAATATGAATCATTTTTCTCTTTTCTAAGTCCAGTCTCTCATTCTTAATTCACTTTGTTGCAGGTACACAGCATGTATCTAAGTATAAAGCATTGTTATATTAGAAGTGATTGGAACTCTTAAAGTCTTTGCTCTTTAGATTTATACCCTATTTAATATGAAAATGTATTTATAATCCTATTTAATAAAAAGTTAATATTCAGTTACATATGATTTTTAGTTAGAACAGCTAACTGTTCTAAGAATTGAAAGTATTTGATGTCAGCATTTTAGAGGCAGGCTGCTAAATCTGATTATGTTACTCTAAGTTAGACACAGCTCTTAGTTACTTCAACCCCAGATTTCTCTTAGTCTGTGTATACTTAAAGGGTATAAGTCTAAATTTATAATGTAGTATTATATTGTAGGTAATGATTCTTTTCATTTGTTATTTCTGGGTTTTATGGAAACTGTTTTCAAGATATTAAGTAATCTTTTCATTAATGGCAGTAGTTTTTTATTATTAAATATTTTATCAATTGAACTATATTCCTTTGGAGACATTCTATTCCTTTTTGATGTTGAGTTGTTAAGGAGAAATGCTTGTTAAGAAACAAACTCTAGTCAGTTACCTACAAGGATGAGAGATGTTAGAGCATTCAGACTTAGGCACTTGATCAAGAACAAAGCATAGTTAAAAATATTTCTCTCACTTCATTTTATGTGAATGTCTCTTTCTGGTACTGGGTTTTTGTGGGGGTTTGTTTTGTTTTGTTTTGTTTTGTTTTGTTTTGTTTTCTGTTTTTTCTTTCTTTCTTTCTTTCTTTTTATGAGGACAGAAAGTTACAGTACATCCTCCCCACAAACAAAAAACAAAATTAAAAAGCATGAAGGAAGGTTTAAGTCCCTAATTGTATACTCTTTTGGTTTTTAGGTAGAAACTGGAACTATCAATATTTTCATGTAAGTATTTCAATGAGTAGCTCTTTAAAAATGGCTTCTAAATTTTTAAAAATTCATTTGTCCTCTACATGCATGTTCAGTCACAGTATATCAGTATTATATTTTAAAGGTGCTTAGCATCACTTTTTTAAAAGTATGTTTACATATTTTAAATAGTAAATTATTTTTTAAATGCACAGGGTATTAAATACAAGTGCATAAAATTTTCAGTAGCTATATTTGGCATTCTCCTAACAGCTCTACAGCAAAGTTTGATATATGCTCTTTTGTGTCATGTATTACAAGGTGTAATATCTGTCATAAAAGTTGGACATTCAAAATAAGTAGTTAGAAATTCATAATTGCAACTGAGCTTTTTCCCTCATTGTAGTTTTCATGTTTCAAAGCCTCCCAGTGAATTTTATATACACTCTAGTGAATTATAAATAAATACCGCCATGGTGGGCTTTTCCTTCAATATTAATTTTTTCCATAAGCAGTTAACATGCTTAAAAGAAAAAGCTTTCATAAAAAGTACCTTGTCTTATCCGATGTTTTCTAAAAGTCACGAAAATGGTAGAAAACAGATTTTGGAAGCTGATCCTGCATTACAGTTTCTGATTTTGAGGCCTACCAGCTTGTGTTTCATTTTTACATCCTGTCAAAATACATACTTAATCATGTGAGTGTGAGAAAGATGTCATTTAATTTGTACCAGGTCTTTTTTAAAGTTTTAAAATGTGTGTGTGTGTGTGTGTGTATAGTAACTTAATGTATAGTGTCTTTGTTATAATGTAATATTTTTCATTAAAAATCCTGTGTTATTTTTTTCTTAAATTTGTTAGTTTTCTTTTTATACTTTTTTTCTGGGGATAGTGGTAGTTTTGTTCATCAGATGTTGAATAAACACTTTACCTGAGAACTTTGGCTAGAAATTTATGTTCAATTTGGAACCTGAAAGTTTTTCAGTATAACTGCCAGTAGTCCCTATTATCGTTACATTTAGGCACATATATGCATTTAGTACTCTCAGCTCAGCCAACCATCAATATTTTAAAACAATGCATGTAATAAGGTATTAATTCTTTTTCTATTACATCTTGACACTGTGACATCTTCAAGTACAGCTTTATATTTTTTTGGCATAATGAAAGAAGTATATGATTCAAGAAGGAGGGATCATCAGTGTTTTCCCTCTTGGCTTTTTTTGCTTTATTCCACCCTGCCTATTTTATAGGACCATAGAAAATCTTATTCTCTCCAGAAAAGACACTGTATTAACTGTTCCCCATCAGCTGATTTAGACATTAGACATGTTAAATGGTGTATTGCTTTGGTATCTGTAACTTCTACTTGATTAACTTTGTTATAATGGCAGAAATTTAGTGTACTTTTGGCACATACATGTTAGCTATGAAAACTAGCGTTAAATAATACAAATATTCATTGCTGACTGAATTCTTAAGACTTCAGGAATAAAATCAGAATCTTAAAAAAAAACTAATGGATTCTAATTTTGATTCATGAGAAGAATAAATTCTATAGTTAAAATTGAAAACCTTTGAAAATGTGATATCGGTATAATACTACAGGGGAAATGTTTAAGGGTACAAACTTGCAATTAGTAA
Source organism: Nyctereutes procyonoides (assembly GCF_905146905.1). Lineage (NCBI taxonomy): Eukaryota > Metazoa > Chordata > Mammalia > Carnivora > Canidae > Nyctereutes > Nyctereutes procyonoides. The sequence continues at coordinate 11,863,195 of NW_026575132.1, forward strand.
ATAAGTCCTGGAATTCTAATGTACACATAGTAAGTATGGTTAGCAATACTGCATTATAAAATTCAAAGTTGCTCAGAGAGTACATCTAAAAGGAAAGAATGGGGGGTAATAAAAAGAGGAAAGAATAATTGCGTGGCATGATAGTAATATTAGCTAGCTCTATCTATGGTGGTAATTATATTGCAAAATATAAATTAGCAAATCAATACATTGTATACCTTAAACTTAATGTTATGTGTCAATCATATCTCTACTAGGAAAAAAAAGTTTCTAAAACTAGAGGACAGAGTGGGAATCAGATATTAGCAGAGGTTTTAAAAATATTTTTTGAGGTATAATTGACATAAAACAAAAAGCACATATTTAAAGTGCACAATTTAATAAGTTTTGATATATGTATATACCTATGAAACCATCACCACAATCAAGATGATGAACATATCCATCACATCCAAAAGATCCTACTGCCTCTTTGTAATCCATCCCCTCTTCTTCCTGACTTCCATCCCCACCTCACCATCCCCAAACAATGACTGATTTGCTTTCTGTCCCTAGACATCAATTTGGTTTGTCTATAATTTTATAAAAATGATATAGTATGAACATTTTTTATCTGACTTTTGTCACTCAGCCTAGTTATTTTCAGATTTATCTCTGTCACAGGGTATATGAATAGTCCATTCCTTTTTATTGTTGAGTAGTATTCCATTGTACGGATATACCAAATTGTCCATTCATCTGTTGATAGACAGCTGGGCTGTTTACAGCTCTTGGCTATTACAAATAAAGCCTCTATGAACATTTGTATAAAAGTCTTTGTATGAATATATGCCTTCATTTCTCTTAAGTAATATCTAGGAGTGAAATGGCTGCATCATATGATAGGTGTAATTTAACGTTTTAGGAAACTGTCAAGTGATTTTTCCAAAGTGGATGTACCACTTTACATTCCTGTCAGCAGTATATGAGAGTTCTAGCCAGCACTTGGTATGGACAGGATTTTATATTATAGGCATTGTAATAGATATGTAGGAGTATCTGATTGTGGTTTTAATTTCTATTTGTATAAGGACCAATGCTGTTGAACATCTTTTCATGTGTTATGTGCCATCTGTATATCTTCTTTAGTGAAGTGTCTGTTTGAATCTTTACCTCATTTTTAATTGGAATTGTTCTTTTCTTATTACAGAGGTTTAAAAAGTATATTGTAGACCCACGTCCATTTTTTAGAAATGTTATTTACAAGTATTTTCACCTGATCTATAGCTTATCTTTTTAGTTTCTTAACAAAATCTTTCAAAGAACAGTTCTTAAGTGTGATTAAGTCCAGTGTATCTTTTTTTTTTCTTTTGTGGATCATACTTTTGTGTAAGAGACCTAAGAGATCTTTTCCTAACCTATGGTTAGAATTTTTCCCAAGTTTTCTTCTAAGAAGTTTTATAACTTTGAGTTTACATTTAGATGCATGCTCTATTTTGAGTTAATTTTTATATATGTGGTACAGGACTCTCTTGCATACCATTTTTTAAAAAGATTGTATTTCTCGACTGAATTAAATTTATACCCTTGATGAAAAATCCATTAATTACATATATTTGGATGACTTTCTGGACTCTGTTCTTTATCATTGATCTCTAGTCTATCACAGTGGTCTCAAGCAGGGCAATTTTGCCTCTAGGGGACATTGCACAAAATCTGGAGACTATTTTTTATTTTTTTAAAGACTTTTATTTATTCAAAAGAGAGAAAGAGAGAGAGAGAGAGAGGCAGAGACACAGGCAGAGGGAGAAGCAGGCTCCAAGCAGGGAGCCTGACTTGGGACTTGATCCTGGGTCTCCAGGATCATGCCCTGGGCTGCAGGCGGCTATAAACTGCTGAGCCACTGGGGCTGCCCTGGAGACAATTTTAATAGTGAGAGCTAAAGAGATATTCTGGTTTCTGATAGAAGCCAGAGCTTCTGCTCAATATTGTGCAATGCATAGGACAGTCCCCACAACAGAAAGTTATCTAGCTGAAAATGTCTGTAGCCAAGATTGAGAAACTGTTGTCCGTACTGATGCCAGTACCATGTTATCTTGATTATTATACCTTTATAATGAGTCTTTGAATCCGGTAATATAGTCTTTGAACCTTATTCTTCCTTTCAGATTTCTTTTGGCTATTCTTTTTTTTTTTTCCTTTTGGCTATTCTAAGTTCTTTGTTTTTCCGTGTGAATTTTAGAATCATCTTGTCATTTTCTTTTTTTTTAAATGCCTGATTGGATTTTGACTGGGATATGTAGACTATATAGATCAATTTGGGGATAATTGAAATCTTAATATTGATACTTTATTTTTTTCTCTGCAATGTCTTAGAGTTTTCAATGTATAAGTCTCACATATCTTTTGTCAGATTTATCACTAAGAACTTCTAAATAAGTGTTTTTAATTTCAATTTCTTTTTTGCATCAATATAGAAGTACAGTTGATATGTGGATCTTATATCTTAACAACCTTATTAAACTCACTTATTCTCATAGCTTTTTGGTAGATTCTGTTAGATTTTCTACATAGACAATTACACTGTTGTACATCTTCTTTTCCAGTCTGAATGCCTTGTATTTCTTTTTCACAACTGTTACACTGACTAGAACTTAAAGTAAATTTTGATTAGAACTGGTTGGAGTGGGGGGGCACCTGGATGGCTCAGTGGTTGAGCATCTGCCTTTGGCTCAGGTCGTGATCCTGGGGTCCTGGGATTGAGTCCAGCATTGGGCTTCCTGCGGGGAGCCTGCCTCTCCCTCTGACTATATCTCTGCCTTTCTCTGTGTCTCTCATGAATAAATAAATAAAATCTTTAAAAAAAAACTGGTTGGACTGTACATCCTTACCTTGCTTCTGATCTCAGGGGGAAAGCATTTAGTCTTTCACTGTTACAAGGTTAACCATATTTTTTGCATATGTCCTTTATCAAATTGGACAGAAATTATCAAATTCTGTTGCTGAAAATTTTTGTTAGGAACGGATATTTGATTTTGTCAGCATTAAATATACTGTTCATTTTATCTCATTATTGAGGCAAATCCTTTCTGAGTATTCTACACTGCTTTTGAATTAATGGGGTTTTCTTCTTTGGTTGATGAGAATAGGCCTCTTCTGGATCCTGGGAACCTTAGGAGGTTGTTCTTCCCCTGGTCTTAAGTAATTCCTTATACTCATGCACTGATTGTTAAATACTCTGTTGAATGTTAGAAAGTAACCTTCTATCAATCTCTGGAGTTTTCTGTGTAGCTCTTTCTTCTCCAGTACTTCATCTGACACACTCTAGTTGCTTTGGCCTTCCTCGATTTTGAGTTTCATCTCCTGTACTCTGGGAGGTTCTGTGTGGTTTTCCACTCCATCTGCCACAGCCAAGAAACTGCAGACAGCAATCTGGGATAACATAGTTTTCATCTCATTTGTTTTCCATTTTTCAGGGATCACTGTCCTCATTTGAATGATATCCAATGTTTTGAGAATAATTTTTTCATAGATTTTATCCAATTTTATAGTTGTTTCAGGCAGGAGAGTAAATATGGTCACTTGTCCTCCATCTTGACTAGATATGAAAGCTCTCCAGACAGTGTTGATATCATGTCACATTTGGGTTTCTGCAGGAGCAGTCAAATTGGGAGAGGACGTAGGAGGTTGTAAGGGAAGTGCAAGGATAGATTATGAAAAGGAGTAAAGTACAACAAATCTGAGTGAAGCAGGTAGGTATATCATAGTGGGATTTAAGGTACAGAATTGGTTCAAAGTAATTCTCCAGAACAGCCTGACTGTATAGGGACCACCTTTTATGGTATAATTTCCAATCTGCACTGCCATGGTTTCACCAATCATAGTGACTCAGCCTTCTGTGTGCCTCACAGAGTTAGGCCATGCAAGATACCAAAATTAATATTTAAAGATTTGCTTTAAAGGGACTTAGGGTCTCTTACAAACGATATATAACTTTATACAAGGTAGAAAATGGTAAATTTAATACTAGGAATATGGATAAAATCATATAAGAATTAAGAAGAAGACATTACATATGAGGAAGAGAACTGACATTTTAGTAAGCATCAGACATTTTTTTTGGTGCTTTATATTGTTTTGTTAAAGCACTTGGCATTTTGCCTGGCAAAAAGTAAGTAGTTTATTATTATAGCGAAGACTGGTTGCTAAGAGCGTATGCTCTGAAGTTGGACAGTTAAATTTGAATGCCACTTCCTCTTTGTTAGCTGTGTAACTTTGGACAAATTACTTAAACTTTCAGTTCTTTGTATTTTTCTTTCCTCTGAAGAAATAGTAGTAGTAGCCACTAACTAAGCTATTGTGAGGATTAAATGAGTTAGCCTATGTTGAGACCTTAGAACCTATAACACTCAATATATGTTCATTTTTATGATTAATATTAATAATAAGATTTTAAATCCTGAAAGGTAAGCATTATCCTTATTTTTTTTTAAGTAAGCTCCACACCCATTGTAGAGCCCAACATGGGGCTTGAACTCATGACCCTGAGATTAAGACTTGAGCTGAAATCAAGAGTTGAACACTCAACCAACTGAGCCACCCAGGCACCTCATCCTGATTTTCAAAATGATGTATCTGTTAGGGAGTGTCTTTGGCTGCATGCAACAGAGACATGATTACATACCTTAACCAAATAAAGAGGTCTTATTTTTAATGAAACCAAATCTGAAAGCAGTCTCACCAGGACTGGTATGGTGGTTCCATGTTGCCACCACGAACTCACCCTTCCTTAATCTTCTCATATGACCATCTCTAATATGTGGCTTTCATCTGTATACTTGCTGCTTTTTTGTCCATGATGGTTGCTCTACTTCCAGCATTGATCAGGATTCAGATAGGAAGAATGAATGAGCAAAAGGCCTATGCTGGATGAGTGAGCCAAAGGTCTCTCCTAGGAGATCCATCCTTAACTTTCATTTTTGTCTCATTGGTTAGGAGTATTATATGACCACCCTACTTATAAGGGATGCTAGGAAATGTAGTTCTTTTAAAATTCTAGACTGCTCCAAGAAAAATTATATTTTAATAAAACAGAATTCATTGACTATTGTTTAGGTCACTAATGGTGTCTCCCACAAATGGGAGACTGAAATTCAGAAATTCAGTAACTTGCTTGAGGTTGTAAAACAACTATTAAGTGATAAAGTTAATATTGGTAGCAAGGTCTGTCTAATACCATTCCATATTCCTTTTGCCACACAGTCCAGAAAATAAGTGATCTGTTAGGATTACAGGATCTTTGAGTTGGGTCTTTCATGACAGAACATTGACATGAGAGTAAATCCAGATGTATAAAATTCAAGGAGCAAGTAGAAAGAATTATAGGGCAGCTCCGGTGGCACAGAGGTTTAGTGCTGCCTTCAGCCCAGGGTGTGATCCTGGAGACCCAGGATCGAATCCCACATCAGGCTCCCTGCATGGAGCCTGCTTCTCCCTCTGCCTGTGTCTCTGCCTCTCTCTCTCTCTCTCTCTCTCTCTCTCTCTGACTCTAATAAATAAATAAAATCTTTTAAAAAAAAGAATTATAAAGCTCATTTGGGGATACAAATATAAAGTTCATTTTTTGTTGTTGTTGTTAAAGTTCATTTTAATGAGAACTTTAGGACTCAATGAAGGAAAGAAGTGGGGGTAAAGACTGAAAAGAGAGTGCTTAAATGGCAGAAATTCTAGAGGGCCAGACTAAGAATTTTACATTTTGCTTAGTAGGTGTTACATTTAAAGTTCTATCAAAAAAATCCATTAAAGGAGCCCATTGAATCAAAAAGCTATTCTAAAATCTGGATGAAATTTTAAATTTTGCAGATTTCTGAAGATAGGTATAATGACAAATGGAAATGATAGGGTAATCTTTTGATTACCATAATAAAATTGCAAAACAAATTTCTGGCGATGACTACTGTTATCTATAATTGCTTTATAGAAACTGTTGGGTTTTTACATTTATATTCTACAAGGACAGTCTAAAATCTTAAAGATGGTCATTCATTCATTCAATAAAAGACATATTTCCTGCCCTTTTGAAGTTTACTTTCCAGTAGAGGGAAATAGATAATAAATAATAAACATAGTAAATAAGTATATATATTAAAATAATAAGCATATTATATATATTTATATCTAAGTATATGTACTTAAATATATTATTGTATGCATACTATATACTTATACATTAGGTTGACAAGTGATGTAGTATAAGAGTGGAACAGAGAAAAAGGGACATTTGAGAGTTAATATGGTAAGAGTTACAGTTTTTAAATAGGGCAATCAGAATGGGCTTCACTAAGAATTTAAGCAAATTCTTAAAGGGAATAAGAGAATCTTGCAGATACCATGGAGAGTAGCGCAAAATAAGAGAACTACAGGATTGGGCAGTATTCACTACCCCTGAAGGTCAGCAACAAGGCTGATATAGTTGGAGTGGACTGAGAAAGTGAGAGAGTACTGGGAAATGAGGTCAGAGAGATAATAGGGAGTCAGATCACGTAGGGTCTCATAATCCATCATAAAGATTTTGGCTTTTACTCAGAGTGGAAATGGGAAGCCATTGCCAAGTTTTGAGCAGAAGAATGACAACATAATATGACTTGCCCTTTAAAAGGATAATTTTGGGGATGCCTAGGTGGCTTAGTAGGTTGAGCCTCTAACTCTTGATTTCAGCCTAGGTCATGATCTCAGTCATGAGATCAAGCCCTGCATGGGGCTTCATGCTCAGCATGAAGTCGGCTTGAGATTCTCTCCCTCTCCCTTTCCCTTTGCCCCCCACCCCCTGACTTTCTCTAAATAAATAAATAAATCTTTAAAAAAAACAAAAGGATCATTTGGCCACTATATTAAGAACAAACTTTATAGTTTATCTGTCTCTCCCTACTAGGTTAGTAGGGGCAGGGATCTTTGTCTTTTTTTTTTTTTTTCCCATTGATATGTGACTGTGGCAGATGCTTAGAAAATATTTCTGAATAAATTGCCATACATATTTAAGTTTTTAGAGTGTCCTTAAAAAAATAAAGGGAAAACAACCTAAAGACAGAAGGGGAAGTTGTTGAAGGGATAAAATTGCTAAAGAAATGTCTTTGAGTAGGAGAAAGGGAGTACCTAAGTAAAGGGCTTGACTTTGGATAGGACCATGGATACCTTATCTATAGATAGATAACAAGGGACACTACATGGGTAAGAAGCTAGTAGGTGGGTACAATTGAGAGTCTGGAAATTCTCTTTTGACTGCTTCAATTTTCTCAGTGAAATAAGAAGCAAGGCCTTTATATAACTGTGAAAATGGGTGTGTGGGGGAAGCATGTTGGGGAGAAAAGCTAGTATGAAAGTAATTAGGCAAAGGAGATGTAATATTATTGTTGGGTCTCCTTGATTAAGGGTGCATTTAAGGTTCATGTTCATAAATTGAAAATCAGATTAGTCAACATGTTTGTATGTTTTTGTTCAATCATTATTAATAGTGGTTGAGTATTGAGAACCAGACACTGTGTTACCTGCTGGCTGTATGAAAGATTAATAAAACCTAATCTTAGCCCAATAGGGACTCAATGTAGTGGCAGACAGTTGTATTTTTTTTAAGATTTATTTATTTTGGGGAGCACATGTGCAAGGGGAGGGGCAGAGGGAGAGGGAGTCTCAAGCAGACTCCCTGCTGAACTAGGAGACCAGTGTGGGACTGGATCTCACTACCCTAAAATCATGACCTGAGTTGAAATTAAGAGCTGGCTACTTAACCAATTGAGTCACCCAGGTGCCCTGTGGCAGACAATTTTTTAATCAACCAGTTATGAAATGGTGTGATAAGTACTATCAATTCAAAGGAAAAAACACTGTAAATCAAAGAAGTTCCAGGCAAGTGAACAATTCAGGTTATGGAGTGAACAACAGATTAGTCTAAGACGGCAAAAGATTGTGAAAGAATCACTTCCAAACTCTTAACCTCCAGTGTCCAATCAGAAAGGTATTATGTATAAACTTTGTGTAATTCCAATCAGATCCTCTTCTTTGCAACTCATCTTAAAAGAGATCCCAGAATTCATAAATATCGTACCTCTGACTTCCCCTGTGAGATACTAAGACTATCCAGATAGTATTTTCGCTTACTGCAGTAAGCAAAAACCTCAGTTTTGCTCTATCAACAGGTTATTTTGGAGGTATTTTAAAGGAGTCAGCGTTTGACGGTCTTGGAGGTCTTATCAAAATCTGGTCACCTTGGAAACAGCATAATTTTCTGAGGCCTTTTCAGCCTCCAGCACAGGGTCTCTCCAATGAAAGTGGTGAGGTAAGTTCATGTTGGGTTTGAGCTCTGATTTCTAATTGTGTCATCAGATACTCCAAATGCCAGTTTGTTTTGTTTAGTTTCATACTGCATCTAGGAATAAACTCTTTTTTTTAATCCATTGATTGATCAGGTTTGAAAAACTTTTATTTGGTAGAAATCTACATTATTATGGTCTATATTACTGTTTGTTTGCTCTTGTCATTTCTTCATCATACATCTATAAGAAGAGGTTCATAAGGATGAAGGTGGGTGTAAACTTGTAGGTTCAGAAGGTTTTTTTGAGACTGGCATCCTTTGGGAAAACTGTCTCAAGTAATTTATGAAAGTTTCATGAGATTTTGCCCACTCTTGTTTTATTTTGTCCATGAATGTCTGGTTCTCTTTAGCAGGGAAGTCCCCAAGTTTCACATTTGGCTAGAGTGTTCTCAGACTCAGGTTTATCTTTAGTTTGGTTCTGTAGCCATTCTGGGCTGGATTCCTGCATCTTATATGTATTTATGCTAGAATCAAAATGTGTCTTATTTACTTTCTAAATGATAAAAGAATTAGTTGGAATTATAATTGTTTTGGAGGGGGAAACTTCTGATATAAACACAATTATTCCTTTGGGGAGGTGATTTGAAGCAAAATGAACTCAATACCCAAATATACAGTTGTCTACTTTTAAGGCAAGAGGAAACTTCCAAAATATATTCAGTGGATTATGAAATTGCCTCCTTAAAAGATTCTTTAGCAAAGGCAAGAGAAAAACATGAAAAATTTAGAACTGTCTTTTCTAAATCCTTTCAAATCACAATTTGAATATGTTGTCCTTTATTCTTCTGTTCCACTTCCTTATCCCATGTTCCTCCATTTCCCTCTTCTGTCTCTCCTTTGGACTTTTTCTCCTTCCCTTCAAAATACCCCATAAGGAGATATTCTTGTTGGTCTAAAAGAGAAAGATCACTTTAGTATAATACGCTCTCAGTTTTATACTTAAAGTATTAACAATTTAAACCAGCTGTAATGATTGATTCCTTCTCCCTCATCCTCTTCTATGTACATGTATGTCAAAATACGTTTTCCTGCATCTAAAGTTTTCCCTCTCATTAATTAAAAAAATATAATTAATCTTTTACACTGATAATTTTGTATTTGACTAAAGGTGACTCATTTATTTATTTATTTATTTATTTATTTATTTATTTATTTTCCCTCTCTTTTTAAATTTCTATTCCTCCTCTTCTTTTCCCTCCTAGGGAAACATTAAGGATTAATTGACAAAAACAATTATTCTGTCATTATGTGCTCAATCTAGGAATGTATAATGAACAATTTCTAAAATAGAAAAATCATTAAATTTTGTTTCTTTTTCTTTAAAATTGCTTTAAGAGATATTTCTGGTTAAAACTACAAGAAAAGGGCCACTGTGTGGCTCAGTCAGTTGAGATCCAACTCTTGATTTTGGCTCAGGTAGTGATCTTAAGGTCATGAGAGTGAGCCCCAAGTTGGGCTCCCATGTTCAGCATGGAGTCTTCTTGTCCCTCTCCCTCTGCTCCTCCTCATGCTCATTCTCTCTCTCTCTCTCTCTCTCTCTCTCTCTCTCTCAGATTAAATAAATAAATAAAATCTTTTTTAAAGAACTGCAAGAAAAGAAGAAAAAAACCTTGGTTTCAAGATGAAGGACTTTGAAATAGGGTTTAAGGAGTTTGCATAACTTCATTTATAAATACAAAGTTTATATATTATGTAGAAAATGTTCATAAAATATTCCTGATGGAGGAATCATTGGACAAATTAGAATGAATTAATCATACTGGTTTAAAGGATTAAAAAACAATTATCTTCCTACTTTAATATATCAAATTAATGCCAACACAATATGCTAGTTTATACAAAAAGATAGAACATCTCATAATTTAAACTTTATATACTCCTTGCATTGATTTTATGGGACAAACAAGTTATTAATATCATTATTTCTACAAATTAAGCTTATAAAAATTTAGAGTCATGATTGACTAGATAAAATTGTAATGATATTGTTAAAAAGTTTTATAATCTTAAGTTATTTCTATAATATCAGAATTCTTAAGAACTTTATATTTGGGATGCCTGGGTTGCTCAATTGGTTAAGTATTTGCCTTCCACTCAGGTCATGATCCTGGGGTCCTGGAATCGAGTTCTGCTCCCTGCTCCACAGGAGAGTCTGACTCTCTGTCTTCCCTCTGCCCCTCCCCACCCCCCTCACTTATGCTTTCTCTCTCAAATAAATAAAATCTTTTTTTAAAAAAGAACTTTATATTTAACTAAAATCATAGTTTCTAGTTCCTTAGCTAACTTAAAGACCTTAGACAAGGGTCAAATTCAGTTAATTGATGGATAATTTTGAATACTTGGGTAAAATCTAAAGAAAAAAATGAGTGAAATTGGTCACTAAACAGTTTTATTTTGCTGTTATATATTTAAAAATAGATGTAGATTGGAGTGCCTTATTGGCTTAGTCAGTAGAGCATGTGACTCTTGATCTCGAGGTTGTGAGTTTAAGCCCTAAGTTGGGACTCAGCTTACTTAAAAAATAATAAAATAAAATAAAATAAGATAAGATAAGATAAAATAAAATAAAAAAATAAAATAATAAAATAAAAATAGATACAGATGTGAAAATGCTTTTTGATTTTTTTTTTTAATACAGGCTCCATACACAGTGTGAAGCCCAACACAGGACCTGAACTCATGACTCTGAGATCAAGACCTGAGCTGAGATCAAGAGTCAGACACCCGGCAGGCTCCCTGCATGGAGCCTGCTTCTCCCTCTGCCTGTGTCTCTGCCTCTCTCTCTCTCTCTCTCTCATTTATGGATAAATAAAATCTTTAAAAATTTTTTTAAAAAATTAAAAATAAAAAAAGAGACACTTAGCCAACTGAGCCACCCAGGCCCATGGATTTTGTTATATACATAGGTCTCCTTAAAATTTATAAAGACAATATGACAAACATTCTCTTTAGAAAAACAACTAAGCAATTTCTTATTTCCTATCTTCTACTTTTGTCTAGGGAGAAATAAAAGTTGGTCACCTAGGTTAAATGGAGCCAGTAAGGCTATACTCTGTATAGTTACAGAGAGATATGAATATGTATGCAAAACCATGTGTATGGTCTGTTTCTTTAAAAAATTGTTGCACTTAGGACGGTACATTGGGAGAATGCTGAAATGGCCTTTTTAAAGCAGAGCTTCAGCATTAGAGGCAACATCCTGAAAGGATGTTGATTCTTGAAGATGTAATATATGCCTTAAATCAGAGACCTCTCTATGGTGTTGTGTTCCTGACAGGAAGAATACATGAATGCAATAACCAAGGGACAGAATCAGAAATAGCCCCAATGACACACTGGGAGACTTTGTGCTTCCCATCCTTTTAATTCTGGGCTCTGTAGGGTTGGAAGTCCAGGTCCCCAAAGGGAGCATACTCTTGCGAGGGAACACACAAAAGTTTGTATACTATAAGATAAAGCTGCTGTCTGGGCACTTTGAAGTCCTCGTATCCAGGCACCAACAGGTAGGAAAAGGCATCGGCATACTGGAGAGGGTAATCAACCCAGATCAGCAGGAGGACATAGAGCAGAGGGACTGTGGAACCCAGATGATTCATTTGGGCACCTTTGGTTATTTCCATGCTCCACTATAATTGTGAATGGGTGCATGTAGCAGTGTCACCATAAGAACGATACGATTGCTTAGTCCCCTCAGAAACTGAGATTTGAGTCATACTGATGTGGGAAACAAAGGCAAAAGAAAAATTAAATCTCCTTACTACTTACAGCCCATTGACAAGTCCTTGATATAGGCCAAGTGGTATTTTCTCTAGGATCTTAGCTGTCTCAATGTGAATACTTTGCTAAGGGCAAAATGGAATGTTAGCCTGACCCCCAGAATCCTGTAAGTCTACTTTAACATATAAAAATCCCTTTGGAAACTTCCTTTAACCCCCAAAATATGTGTTGGCAGTCATCTCCCCAAGTATAAGACCCACCAATAATACATCTGAAAGTTCTCATGGCTAAGGTTTTATTAGACAGTAATAAATGACCTTTTCCCAACAATAGCTAGCCCCCACTCCCCCTCAAGACCCTGGAAACCTTGCTTCCAAAATTCCTTAGAGACCTAGGCTCTCCTTAACCCCCTCCCAACTTGAAAGTATATAATCACCACTTCTCATGACCCCAGTGCAGCTCTTCCTTCCCTGTGCATTAGTAAAACCACCTTTTTGTATCAAAGACATCTCAAGAATTATTTCTTGGCCATCAGTTCCGAACACTAGCATCTTTCCTACATCAATACCAGCAGTGAGCCTCGAGGACCTGGTGAGTTAATAGCTGAGGGTGAGGGAAATTAGAATAACTACTGGAAGTGGGAGAAGATGAATACCAGTTGTAACTCCAAAGATCAACTACAGTGTTAGAGGTTCCTTCTAAGTTTCCCCTCAGGAAAATGGGCCCAGAAGAACCATAGAAGTCTGGCACTCTGATCTGTGGGAAGAGATAAATCTGTTTAGCACAAGAGGTAGGCCACGGCAGCTATGAAAATGAGTCCCTCAGAGCTCCTGCTGCAGATGGAGTAATTGACAAAGGATCCCAGCTGCTATGCTCTGGATCTACCATGGTACTGGTACAGAAGCTGTGCTTCTCACAGGCTGCTCCCAGACAATGGCTGAGCATGGCAAAAGTACTAAGATGGTCCTACTTATGTGAGAAGGAGGACTTTTTGATGGGTTACTTGACTTGAGGTTTCCCCATCAGGCTTGCAGACTACTCAATACTAATGAGGCCCTTGTATTGAAAAACTGAAGTTAGACCCTCCAGAACCTCATAAACAACCTCCTCAGAGACACTAAGGTCTGTCAAGGTAGTATTCTCCTTACTGCAATAAGCAAAAAACTTAGTTTTGCTTATCAACGGGTTATTTTGGTGGTATTTTTAGGGAAATAGCATTTTAATAGACAAACGGAACCATCATTCAAAAAGCAGAGGGAAGAGCTTCACAGATAGGAGGAATAGTAATGCAAAGGCCTTGAGTTGGGGAAAAAAAGGAGAGAAAGTAGGCGTATTAGATGGTGTATTAGGTGGTCTATTAGATGAGGTCAGAAACGTACAGAAGGCCTTAGAGTCCTTGGTCATTGTAGTATCAATTTCATTCTGAGTAAAACAAAACGTTAGAGAATTTTTAGTGGAGAAGTGATACACCCGGGTTTATATGTTGTAGAATATGTTATAGAGGGACATGAATGGAAATGGAGGGAACAATTAGGAGGTTATTGGAGTGGCACAGGTGAGAGCTTAGGTGATTTGGATCTAGAGTGATAGGCTTACAGGAGGCAAAGAGAAATGGACAAATACAGGATATATTTTGGAGATAGAATCATCAGAACTTGCTGATTGTTTGGCTTTTGGGGGAGGACATGTGGGGATGTGTGTGAAGGAAGGGAAGGAATGACTCCAGCTAAGGTTTTAGCCTTGATCAACTATGTGAATGGTAATGAATTTTACTGAGTTGACGAAAACTGAGGGAAGGAATAGATTCAGAAAAACAAAGCAAGAGCTCTTTTTTGAACCTGGTTGGTTTTGACTTCCAAATGGAAATGGTAAGTAGGCACTTAGAGTTACAAGTCCAGACGTCAGCATTGTAGATAAACATTTTTGTGAATTATCAACATGGATGATGATGAGAAACTGGAGAACAAAGAGATCACCTGAGAGGGAAAAATGCAGATAAAGAAGAGAAGAATGCCCAGGATCTAGCCCTGAGGCCCTCCAACATTTAGATTAAGAAGTTAAAAGACTGACATGTGGGTGGCTCAGCAGTCTGCCTTTGGCTCAGGGCGTGATTTCGGACTCACACATCAGGCTCCCTGCATGGAACCTGCTTCTCCCTCTGCCATGTCTCTGTCTCTCTCTCTCTCTCATAAATAAATTAAAAATCTTTAAAAACAAAAAAAGAGAAGTTAAAAGGAACACCAAGAATGCTTAAAACTGGTCAATTAAGTCCACTTTGAACCTGTGAGGTAATGTTGGGGCAGGAAGTATCACAGATTAGATTAGTTGCTAATTAAAGCAATCTCTTCAGTCTCTTAGTTAACAAATACATATTCAGTGTATACAGTGTATTATCATAGCGGTGTTCAAGAGACATTACAATATAAGGTGGTAACTCCAGTCTAAATGCCGCTTACTATTCCAGATATAGATATATATATATATATATATATATATATATATATATGTATATATATATCGCTCCTCTACAATTGAGGCATATCAGATTTGTAGACTTGATTGTAAAAATATTTCAGAAAAATCTTTCTGCTTTCTAGTCTTTTTTTTTTTTTAAGATTTTATTTATTTGAGAGAGAGCACAAGTGAAGGGAGAGGCAGAGGAGGAAAGAGAAAGAGGCTCCCTGGCTCAATCCCAGTACCCCAAGATCATGACCCAACCCGAAGGCAGAAACTCAACCCTCTGAACCACTCAGGCGCCCCTGTTTTCTAGTCTTTTTTTAAACCAACTACCTTAAACTATCATTTTTTATCCTTTTTATACATTATTCAGTTTTTTATTTAATAAACATTAAACTTATTATTTTGCTTTTGCCTAAAATATGGTTAGGTAGGAGTAATAAATTCTGCCTTTATTATTATTTTCTTTTTTAGATTTTATTTATTTATTAGACACAGAGACAGAGAGAGAGGCAGAGAGAGAAGCAGGCTCCATGCAGGGAGCCCGACTTGGGACTTGATCCCGGGTCTACAGGATCATGCCCTGGGCTGAAGGTAGCGCTAAACCGCTGAGTCACCTGGGCTGCCCTAAATTATGCCTTTAAAAAGATGATTAGAATTTGGTAAATATATTAGCTGTGTTAAGAAGATCCTTCTTCTCTCTCTTTTTTTTAAAGATTTTATTTTATTTTATTTTATTTTTATTTATTTATGATAGTCAGAGAGAGAGAGAGAGAGAGAGAGAGACAGGCAGAGGGAGAAGCAGGCTCATGCACCGGGAGCCCGATGTGGGATTCTTGGTAAATATATTAGCTGTGTTAAGAAGATCCTTCTTCTCTTTTCAGGTTTGATTAACATTTGAAAATACCTTGTAATGCTTTGATACTAGAATTATATGAATAAAAAATACGGGTGTATTTGGGTTTTCAAGAATTTCATCAGGACAGGGATCCCTGGGTGGCGCAGCGGTTTGGCGCCTGCCTTTGGCCCGGGGCGCGATCCGGCCCGGGGCGCGATCCCGCCCGGGATCGAGTCCCACGTCGGGCTCCCGGTTCATGGAGCCTGCATCTCCCTCTGCCTGTGTCTCTGCCCCTCTCTCTCTCTTTTTGTGACTATCATAAATAAATAGATAAATAAATAATTAAAAAAAAAAGAATTTCATCGGGACAGCCCAGGTGGCTTAGTGGTTTAGTGCTGCCTTCCGCCCAGGGTGTGACCCTGGAGACCCGAGATCGAGTCCTGCGTTGGGCTCCCTGCATGGAGCCTGCTTCTCCCTCTGCCTGTGTGTGTCTCTGTCTCTCTCTGTGTGTCTCTCATGAATAAATAAATAAAATCTTAAAAAAAAAAGAAGAATTTCATCAGAATTTCATACAGGAAGAACAAAACAAACAAGCCTATAGTAGCTATAAGACAATTTGTGGCTTTCAGAGTAACAGACTTCTGTGTCAGTTGCATAATAGTGATTATTTATTCATGAAGTCTTTATTTCCATGGAAACACTGAGATCATTTTAATTTTTAATTACACTAGAGTTTACAGTTCCATAGATTTTAACTGTAGCAACAAGTGCAGAAGCTAGAGCTTTACCCATTTCCACTTTAAAAGGAATAAAGGAGAAAGAGAAGGTTTAAAATGATCATAAATTTCATTTAGTTACAATCTTTAGGTGTATAATTTCTCCTGAACCTACTCTTCAATTTTATGTCCAGTTAATTCTTCCATTTTTGTCTATACCACTTGGCTAAAAGTGTTTTCACAGGAAATACCTGCAATGCAAAATTCAACAATGGATGATGTTAAGATAGTTTGTGAGATGTATAAAGTTGTTGTGAAGTAGTATAAGAAGCAGAGGACTAACTCTGCCTGTTACTTAACGTGAATTATCTTAGGTGAATCACTTCATTTCTGTGGCCCTTGATTTCTTCCTCTGCAACCTGAAGACTGAAGTTGGATAATAGAATTCAGTGGTTCTCTGAAATAGGTTGGCTGTGCTGAGCCCAGGACTTGTGGAAACTATCCACATAGGCCCTATAAATATGTTGGTAATATTTCTCATGACATGAGTATTTGTCAACAGGAACTGGATGCAGAACAGTAATAAAAAGCTATTGAATGAAACAATTTGTTCACTAAATGGATCTGATAAAGATTTTATAGATAGGAAATATTTTTTTTAGTCCTTTTTCTGTATCATTAAATTTCCTGATACATAAGTTTTACTGGTTCAGTTCCTATTTGATCAAGGTAATTTTCAGAATGCAAATGATGTTTTTATAGTCATTCTATTTTATTACCAGTTGTTATTGGGACGTCTGGATGGCTCAGTGGTTGAGCTTCTGTCTGCCTTTGGCTCAGGACGTGGTCCTGCATGGAGCCTTCTTCTCCTCCCCCTGCCTATGTCTTGGCCTCTCTCTGTGTCTCTCATGAATAAATAAATAAAATCTTTTTTTAAAAATTACTAGTTATTAATCTCTTACTGTGCCTAATCTATAAATTAAAATTTATCATAGGTATGTATGTATAGGAAAAAACATAGTATATGTAGGCTTCAGTAATACCCATGGTTTCAGGCATCCGTTGAGGGTCTTGGAAAGTTTCTGGCATGGATCAGAGAAAATTTTTGTAATTTCTCCTCTTTAAACATAATTTGGGGATGCCTGGGTGGCTCAGTGGTTGAGCGTCTGCCTTTGGCTCAGGTCATGATCCCAGGGTCCTGAGATTGAGTCTCAGGGCTCCCTGCATGGAGCCTGCTTCTCCCTCTGCCTATGTCTCTGCCTCTCTCTCTCTGTGTCTCTCATGAATAAATAAATAGAATCTTAAAAATAAATGAATAAACATACTTTGGATCATATACAGTCATAAATCCTGCTTTTTTTAAAAAAAATTGAACACTACATTGTATTGAAAGTTTCTTTAAAATTGTTTTTAATAATATAACATTGCATATGTTTTTCACATCTATTTTATTCATCCCCAGATTGTTGAACACTTGTGTAGTTTCAATATTTTTAATGCCAGGGACGCCTGGGTGGCTCAGTGGTTGAGTGTCTGCCTTCATCTCAGGGCATGATCCCAGAGTCCCCGGATCGAGTCCCACATCAGGCCCCCTGCATGGAGCCTACTTCTCCCTCTGCCTATGTCTCTGCCTCTCTCTCTCTCTCTCTCTGTGTCTCTTGTGAATAAATAAAATCTTTAAAAATATATTTTTAATGCCAAATATTTTTGGTATAAAAGTCATTTTTTGCATCTCTGACTACTATGTTTTTGGTTTGGATTCCTACACATAAAATAATTGCTCAAACAGGGATGCCTGGATGGCTCAATGGTTGGGCGTCTGCTTTCAGCCAGAGAGTGATCATGGAGACAAGGGATCAAGTCCCACATTGGGCTCCCTACATGGAGCCTGCTTCTCCCTCTGCCTCTGCCTGTATCTCTGCCTTTCTCTGTGTGTCTCTCATGAATAAACAAATAAAATCTTAAAAAAAATAATTGCTCAAACAGCATAAGCATTTTTACTCTTGATAATATTATCAATTTTTTTCCCATAAATGTTATATTTATCTATCTTAAAGTATTTTTTGATTGTGCATCTAATCACATTCTCATGAGAATTAAATATAATCCCAAGACTTTTCTAGGGGTAACTGGGTGGCTCAGTGGTTTAAGCATCTGCCTTTGGCTCAGGTCGTGATACTGGGGTCTTGGGATTGAGCCCTGCACTGTGTTCCCTGCTCAACAGGGGGCTTGCTTCTCTCTCTCTCCTTCTGCCTACCGCTCCCCCTGCTTGTACTCTCCTTTATTAAATTAATAAATAAAACCTTTAAAAAATACTTTTCTAATTTGAAATACCTTACTTTTGTTCAAATTAACATGTTTTATTAGTGAGGTGCTTCGTATTTTTTATATGAAATACTATTTTTTTAACGATTTTGTTTATTTATTCATGAGAGACAGAGAGAGAGAGAGAGAGAGAGAGGCAGAGACACAGGCAGAAGGAGAAGCAGGCTCCAAACAGGGACCCCGATGCGGGACTCGATCCTGGTCTTCAGGATCATGCCCTGGGCCGAAGGCAGGCGCTAAACCGCTGAGCCACCCAGGGCTCTGAAATACAATTTTTAATGTGAAAATGGACACTAATCCATTTTTATATTGCAATTCAGTTTTTTAAAGAAATGAATTTCTGTTGGCTTTGTATTTCTTAAAAATGTTAAAAAACCTTTATTTTTTACTTTTAAATACTTTTATTTTTAAAAAATCTTTGAATTATTTGATTTATTAAAATCAATGAAAAACATTTAGGGAAAAGTAGTGGAAAAGAGATGGGTAAAGTTAACTCCCTTAGGATAGGGTGTAAATCAGTGGAAGAACTGCCCAATGTGAATCCTGTGTTATGTAATGTTCATAAATCCTATCTTTCTCCCTGCAGTCCTTTATTTTATAAAATACATGTTTATGGGATAATTGTATTTCTTTTATTACTTGAGTAGATATCTAGTTGTAAAAGATTCAAATATGGGAATATACATAGGAAATTACTTCCTCCCTGACATACTTCCTTATTGATAACCATTATCAACAGCATTTTAGAGTGTAGTATTCCTATTCTTATTCTAGTAATATGTACATATCTCCATATTCTTTTTTTTTACATTTATTTATTCATAGAGACACACAGAGAGAGAAAGGCAGAGACACAGGCATAGGGAGAAGCAGGCTCCATGCAGGGAGCCCGACGTGGGACTTGATCCCGGGTCTCCAGGATCACACTCCGGACTACAGGTGGCGCTAAACCGCTGAGCCACTGGGGCTGCCCCATATATCTCCATATTCTTTAAATGTGAAATATAAACACACACACACACACACACACACATATATATAAATGTAAATGGATAATATAATACCTACTATTCAGAATCTTAGTTTCTTCACCTAATAGAATGTCTAAAAGAGCTTACTTTTCCCCCTACAATGTAAGAAGCTTCTTTTCCCTCATCATATATACAACCCCTGATCATAATAAAAAAAATTTGATTAAGATATGAAAGATGGGGATGCCTGGGTGGCCCAGTGGTTGAGCATCTGCGTTCAGCTCAGGGTGTGATCCTGGTGTGGGAATCGAGTCCCACATCGAGACCCACTTGGTTTCCCTGCGAGCAGCCTGCTTCTCCATATGTCTGTGTCTCTGCCTCAAACTGTGTCTGTCATGAATAAATAAATAAAAATTTTTTTAAAAAAGATATGAAAGATGTTTTTAAAATGCTAAAAATCACCTGAAATCAGTCCATTAATATTTTGGCAACCATTCTTTCATGCATCTCTTAATATATCTTATGTAATTAATGTTTATTCTGACACCAGCTGGTATACTGCAATTCAATTCTGGCATTAACCACCCAAAGTTAGTACAGACCATACAAGTTTAAAGGCATGGTCTCCCAACAACTGCCCCTACTTTAGACACCAGTTAAAGGTGGGGAGACCAGGCCACCAGCATGTTCAGCTGCCTACAAATCTGGGACAATCCCATGACCCCTGAAGGTTTGATAATTAGCTGGAATGATTCAGAACTGTTGTTAAAAATTAAAGTTTATTAGAAAGTGTACAAGTCAGAAACAGGCTAATAAGAGACATTCAAGGCAAGACCTGGGAGTCCTAAATGCAGAAGTTCCCATACCTTTTCCTCGTGAAATCAGGGCAGTTCACCCTCCCATCATATTAATGTGCTCACCTACTAGGAACCACTACTGAGCTTCATGAGTAGAGCTCCTATTGGAGTTTCATCACATAGACAAAATTGATTAAATCATTGGCCTGTCATCACAGAACTCATTCTCCTTTTCCCAGAGGTCAGAGGGTTGGGCTGATATCATGAGGCTCAAAGCCCCAAGTTTCTAATCACATGGTTGGTCTATCAGGCATGACCAACCCTGATCTAGAAGCTACCTAGGGTCCACCATGAGTAACCTCATTTGTATAAACCCAGATATGATCCAAAGGGCTCATGAATAACAGAGACATTCCTTTTACTTGGGAAATTCTAGGAACTGAGTTCACTCCCAGGAATCAAAGACAAAGGTGAGTTAACTTCTTTATTATACAGAAGTGTCTTGTATAGTTTGTTTTTATTGTAGGTGCCTATTTTTTAAATATTTTATTTATTCATGAGAGACAGTGGGAGAGAGAGAGAGAGAGAGAGAGAGAGAGAGAGAGAGAGAGGCAGAGACAGGCAGAGAGAAGCAGGCTCCATGCACGGAGCCCGATGTGGGACTCGATCCCGGGTCTCCAGGATCACACCCTGGGCCAAAGGCAGCGCTAAACCGCTGAGCCACCGGGGCTGCCCGTAGGTGCCTATTTTTGTCTCCAGTTTCTTACTGTGTCCATATATCAGTTCTTTCTCATTTTTTCCAAGGCTGTGGTGTGAAACATAACATGTTTTATATGTTAAATGTATTAATTCTGTCTATAAATAGTTCTTGTTCCCTCTTTCTGGTTTGCCCTTTAATTTGGTAATTAAAATTCTTAGTCCTATGCTTAGTCCTTCTCCTTTAGACAGCAAGTAAATATTTATCTAAAATTTCTTGCAAAAAAAATTTCTTGCAGCTTTTAAGTCTTTTTTCCCTCACATAATGAATTTATTCCAGCACAGAGTACAAGTAAAGTTTAAATGTTTTTTTTTTAGTTAACCAATTGTCCCAACACAATGAAATGAATTTTCCTTTTTCATATTTACCCTTACAAGAAATGGATGAGTTGTGAGGAATTAGGGGTTTGATATGTTATGAGAAAGGTATTATTATCTCCATTTTTTGGATGAAGACACTGAGATTCATAGTAGCTAAATAATTTTACTGGGTTAATCTGGAAAGGAAAGAATTACCTATCTGAATCTAAAACCTAAAAAATGCAATTATTAAATACATTTTTTTGTAAAGGGCATTTAATAAATAGCCAACACTGAAGTCACATGTAAGTACCAAATGATTTAGTGGGTACCTAAGATTATAAAAGAATTTATTCTGATATGAAGATTGAAAATTAAGCAGAAGACGGTGAAAATCTAGTCATGACAGTGGAAAATTTGCATTAAGCATAAATCTGGATCCCCAACACAAAATACACTTCCCTTGTGTTGATCAATTTAAATTAGTACTCTACTCTTACTAAATCATACAGAAATTACTAAAAATGTTCACCAAATTTTGGGAGTATGTTTCTAATGGTCCAACTGGAATGTTTTGTGATGCACATGTTAAGAAAATTCATGTTAAAAAGTCCAAAGGGGTTATATTAGCAGTCTTCCTAAGCATCTCAAATTCAAAGACAACTGCATTATAGAAGACTATTCAAAGACATATGCTGGGGATCCCGGGGTGGCGCAGCGGTTTAGCGCCTGCCTTTGGCCCAGGGCGCAATCCTGGAGACCTGGGATCGAATCCCACATCGGGCTCCCGGTGCATGGAGCCTGCTTCTCCCTCTGCCTATGTCTCCGCCTCTCTCTCTCTCTCTCTCTCTCAATGTGTGACTATCATAAATAAATAAAAATTAAAAAAAAAACAAAGACATATGCTGTACAGTAAGACATAAAGTGATTAATTCCCAAATTGAAGGTCACAAGAGATGTTGATTTGTGATCAAGTGACCTCACAAAATCAACTCCTTGTACTTTACATTAGGGTGAACAGCATAGACTCATTTGTTTAATGATGGTAATGATGAGTAAGGAATTTTAGGAGGGCCAGCTATTTGGTAAAAACAGTTTAGTGGAAAGGTATTCTTTCTTTTTTTCTCTACTCAAGTCTGGGTTAGGGTACACTGAGAAACATTTATACTTAAAAACTAGAATGTTAAACTGAAAAGAAGGAGCAAAATAATTCAGATTGCCACAGATGAGCCAAGTAGTTAAAATTTCATAGATACAAAGCAAGTGAAGATGCCATTTTGTGAAATACTGCATCAGCATTCACTAGATTTATATAGTAATACTTTTTTTTTTTAAGACTTTGTTTATTCACGAGAGACACACACACACACACACAGAGAGGCAGAGAGGCAGAGGGAGAAGCAGGCTCCATGCAGGAAGCCCGACATGGGACTTGATCCCCGGTCTCCAGGATCACACCCTGGGCTGAAGGCGGCGCTAAACCACTGAGCCACCTAGGCTGCCCCTATTTTCTTTTTTTAAAGTAGGCTCCATGCCCACAGTGGGATTTGAATTTATGACCCTGAGATCAAGAGTCACATGCTCCATGGGCAGAGCCAGCCAGGAACCCCATAATAAATTTACTATTAAATATATTACTACATACATTATAAAATTGACTACTGCATGCATCATAAAAATCAACCCTAGACTCTGACTTCCTACATTAATCTTCCCTTGAGATACTGTTGTATTGGATTAATGCTTTATAATAATAATTAATAATAATAATAATAATAATAATACCTTGGGAATTGTTGTATAGTTGTAGAAAAACCCATTATATATACAATACCTCATTTGCTCTTTATATTTCCCTATAGGTAGGATTTGTTATTCAATTTATTTCTAAGTCTTTTCACATATTGCTTAACTTCACAAAATTTTTGTGTTAGAATCAAGTGTAAGTAGTCTTATTTTATAGTTGAGGACACTAAATAATAGAGAATTAGTGACATGAATTCTGATGCCTCCACCTTTGCTTTTCTTTTTCAAGATTACTTTGGCTATTCAGAGTCTTTTGGGGTTCCATACAAATTTTAGGGTTGTTCATTCTAGTTCTGTGAAAAATGCTGTTGGTATTTTGATAAGGATTGCATTAGATCTGTAGATTGCTTTGGATACTAATGACATTTTAACAGTGTTTGTCCTTCAGTGAGCATGGATTGTCTCTCAATTCTCTGTGATATCTTCAGTTTCTTTCATCAGTGTTTTAGAGTTTTCAGAGTGTATGCCTTTCACATCTTTGGTTAGGTTTATTCCTAGGTATCTTATTATTTTTGGTAAATAATTGTAAATGGGTTGTTTTCTTAATTTCTCTTTCTGCTTCTTCATTATTGATGTATAGAAATGCAACAGATTTCTATACGTTGATTTTTGTATCTTGCAATCTTATTGAATTCATTTATCAGTTCTAGTACTTGTGGGAGAGCCTTTTGGGTTTTCTGCATATAGTGTCTGCAAATAGGAATGTTTTACTGATTCCTTACTGATTTGGATGCCTTTTATTTCTGTTGTCTGATGGCTGTGGCTAGGACTTCCAATACTATGTTAAATAAAATGATGAGAGTGGACTTCTTTGTCTTGTTCCTAGCCATAGGGAAAAAGTTCTCAGTTTTTCCCCCTTGAGTTTGACGTTAACTGTGGGTTTTTCATATACGGCCCTTATTATGTTGAAGTATATCCTTCTAAACCTATCTTGTCGAGGGTTTTTTTATCATGAATGGATGTTGTACTTTGCATTTATTGAAGTGATCTTACAGTTTTTGCCTTTTTTCTTATTGATGTACTATATCTCACTGATTTATTTGGGAATATTGAACCACTGTTGATCATTGTATTCACATGGTGAATGATTTTTTAAAATGTTTTGTTGGATTCAGTTTGCTAGTTTTTGAGGATAATTGTATCATTGTTCATCTGAGATATTTATTCCCCTGTAGCTCTTTTTTTAATTTTTTTTATTTATTTATGATAGTCATACAGAGAGAGAGAGAGAGAGAGAGAGGGAGGCAGAGACACAGGCAGAGGGAGAAGCAGGCTCCATGCACCAGGAGCCCGACGTGGGATTCGATCCCGGGTCTCCAGGATCGTGCCCTGGGCCAAAGGCAGGCGCCAAACCGCTGCGCCACCCAGGGATCCCCTCCCCTGTAGTTCTTGTGTATGTGTGGTGTCTTTATCTGGTTTTGGTATCAGGCTGATACTCCCTCATAGAAAGAGTTTGGAAGTTTTCTTTCCTCTTCTATTTTTTGCAATTGTTTGAGAAGAACAGATACTAACTCTTCTTTAAATGTTTGGTAGAATTCACTTGTGATGCCATCTGGTCCTGGACTTTTGTTTTGGGGGAGTTTTTTTGATTACTGATTCAGTTTCATTGCTGTCAAATAGTGTGTTCAAATTTTCTATTTCTTCCTGATTGGGTTTTGGGAAGTTATGAGTTTTAGGAATTTATCCATTTCTTCTTGGTTGTCCAATTTGTTGGCATATACTTTTCCATAATATTCTCTTATAATTATTTGTATTTCCTTGGTGTTGGTTGTTATTTCTCCTCTCCTCTTTTATTTGTGGGTTTGTTCTCTCTCTCTCACTCTTCCTCTCTCTCAAGCTCACCTGCTCTTACACCCCAAGAGTATACTTTTACTTTAAATCTTTTTTTTTAAATTTTTTTTTTATTTATTTATGATAGTCACACAGAGCGACAGAGAGAGAGAGAGGCAGAGACACAGGCAGAGGGAGAAGCAGGCTCCATGCACCGGGAGCCCGACGTGGGATTCGATCCCGGGTCTTCAGGATCGCGCCCTGGGCCAAAGGCAGGCGCTAAATTGCTGCGCCACCCAGGGATCCCATACTTTTACTTTAATAAACTTTCCTGCTTGTGTTGCTTCTTTGCTGTGCTGTGTCTGTCCTTGAATTTCTTGTGATTAGAACAGGAACCTTCAGCAACATCTTTGGGATGGGCTGGGTTGAGGCCACAGCGGTTGGGCTCCCCCAAGTTTACTCAGCAACAATTTAACCTATATTTACTTTACCTGGTCCAAAATATGATAATAGATAACATTTATTGAGTGTCAGATGCTTTATATTTATCAGTTAATCTTCATACCTGAAATAGGGTATTATTATCCCAGTTTTATGGAAGAAAAACAAACAGGTGGATTAAGTACCTTGCCAAAGATCATACATAGCTAGGAAGCCAAAAATCAAAGATCTAAACCCAAAACTTTTTTTTTTTAATTTTTTTATTTATTTATGATAGGCACACAGTGAGAGAGAGAGAGGCAGAGACACAGGCAGAGGGAGAAGCAGGCTCCATGCACCGGGAGCCCGACATGGGATTCGATCCCGGGTCTCCAGGATCGCGCCCTGGGCCAAAGGCAGGCGCCAAACCACTGCGCCACCCAGGGATCCCTAAACCCAAAACTTTTTTATTCCAAAGTCTGCATTATAATCAGATATAACTCTAAATTAAACAATTAATGAACTATCAAAATTCACCACATGGAAGAGGATACTTCCTGTCAACCTAGAGTCTATAAATTAAAAGATAAGGGACTGTAGGATATGCATTAATATATTAATGGGAGAACTCATTTTTTTCCAAAGTAGTATTAACACTTTAATTTTATTTGCAACCCACCTTGATCTTTGAAATATCTTACAATAAAATATTTAATTAAAAAGATATTATAAAGATTTAATAAATAGAAGGACAGTCTTTAATTTTTCTTTTTTTTAATGTAAGTTCTATGCCCAACATGGGGCTCAAATTCACAACCCCCAAATCAAGAGTTCTATGCTCTACCTAGTAAGACACCGTTAGGGACAGTCTTTAAGGAACATTAGCACTCAACCACTTCTTAGATTTTGGTAAACCAGATAGTTCAAAGGATATTTAAATTAGAAAGTAACCATTACATTCTGTAATTCATACACATTTGGAACTCTTTAGATTTCAGATCTTTTCTAGTTTTCCAAGAGTATCTATTATAAGTGGATGTTGACTTTTGTCACATACCATATCTTTTGAGATAATTATATAGTTTCTCTCCTTTAGTTGGTTAAATTGGTGAAATGCATAATGGGTTTTTTTTGTTTTTAATTACAGTTAGTTATCGTACAGCATTATATTAGTTTCAGGTTTACAATACAGTGATTCAGCCCTTCCATACATCATCACCCTTTGCTCATCACCACAAGTGCCCTCCTTAATCTCCACCACCTGCTTAACCCACCCCCCCACTTCTCCTCCCCTCTTGTAGTCATCAGTTTGTTTTCTGTATAAATTGATGTTTATGTAAATGATACATGTCATACATATCTTCTGCTACACATGCACACATTTTCTCCAGCTATATACAAAGTAATTGGGTCATTTGGATATACATATCTTTAGCTTTCCAGATAGTGCCAAACTGATCATACATGTTAATGCTATAACTAACAGCATATGATGATTGCAGTTTCATATCTTTAACAGTACTTTTATTGTCAGACTTCCTAGTTTTTCAAAACTGATAAATATTTAGTGTTTTTAAATTATGGTTTTAATTTGCATTTCCTTAAGTCAACTGAGTACCTTTTCAAAATTTGTTCACCATTTGTATTTCCCTTCCTATGAATGGCCAATCCAAATATTTTGCTCATTTAAAAACTTAGTTTCTGACGGGCACTGAGGGGTACACTTTACGGGATGAGCACTGGGTGTTATTCCGTATGTTGGTAAATTGAACACCAATAAAAATTAATTTATAAAATTAAAAAAAAATAAAAGCAGATTTTAATAAAAAAAATAAAAACTTAATTTCTATTACCCTTTTATTGGAATTCTATATATATTCCACAAGGAGTCTTGTATTAAAAATATGTATTGCAAATATATTTTCCCATTCCAGGGTGTCTCTTTGCTCTCTCTACTATGGTGCTTTTGAGTAACAGGCTTTTAAAATTTTAATGTAGTTAAAGTTACCAATTTTTTCCCTTATGACTAGTACTTTGTTACTTTTTAAAGAACTTACTGTGGGGAAATCTAAACTGGCCTATGCAGACAGGCCACATTTAACAGGTTGTTTTATGGCGACAGTCCAGCTAAAATTACAAGCAGCATCCAGCACCAGCCATGTAACTGAAGATGTCTCCAGATTATTTCAGCTCTCCACCATGGAGTCATTCTCAGCTTCTGAGTTTTCCAGCTGAAGCCCAGCCATGGTAGAGCAAAGACTAGTTATCTCTTCTTTGCTCTGCCCAAATCCCTGGTTCACAGAATCTGTGAGCACAATAAAATGGTTGTTTTATGCCACTAAATCTTACTAAGTTTTTTTTAATGCATAGCATAATTTTATTATATATACTTGCATCATTGGATAAATTTAGAAAAATGGGAGGAAATGCACACTGAGTTGTCATGGTTGTCTTTGGATCATGCATATTTACAAATAATGACACAAAACTGGCTAAGAGAAAGAGAAATTTTACTCAAATTTAAAGATACCTGATGAATTTCTAAATATTTATTTTTTAATTTATTTAAACAAAAAATAACAGTTCATCCATTTTTTCCCACCCCTCAACCTTTGTATCTGGCAACCACCAATCTGTCCTCTGTATCTATGAGCTTGGTTTTTATCTATTTAAAAATATATATTTTTTCGATTCCACATATTAGATCATACAGTGTTTATCTTTTTCTTTCTTATTTCACTGAGCATAATGCCTTTGAGGGGCACCAGTAAGTTTTAAGATGGTTTGTTACATAAGAATTATAGAATAGGGGCACCTGGGTGGCTCAGTTGGTTAAGCATCTGCCTTTGGCTCTGGTCATGATCCCAGGGTGCTGGGATCCAGCCCCCAGTCAGGCTTCAGGTGCTGAGCAGAGAGCCTGCTTCTTCCTCTCATTCTGCCCCTCTCCCTTCCCCCCTCCCTGACTATGCTGTCTCTCGCCTTGACTTTCAAATAAATAAATAAATAATCTAAAAAAAAAAAAAGATTGGTAGAATAAAAAGACCATGGGAACCTTTCAGAATAACATTGTGATAGATGCAACTTAATAGTTTTTAGACTCTGGAGATAGTAATATTTTAAAAGAATCAAACAAACCACGTTCAGTTATCCTGATGTTGGGAATAGGGTAGTGGGGCAAACTGCAAATTGTTCTCCCCAAATCCATCTTCATAGTATTAGCTAGGTACATGGGTTCCTACTGTGAAATAGTATTTCCAATATCCTTTCTAGCTGGATGTAGGTGTTGACTAAGTCTTGCTCATGGAATATGAGGAGTGCAACTTCTATGATACCCAAAAGGAACTGGTCCTTTATTTCCACTTTCTCTTCCTTCCTATATGCTGGTTAATAAGGACAAGGTTGGAAGAGAAATGAGAAAGGGAAAGTTAGGGTCCTTGAGTCTCACTGTGGAATGGAGTTGCCCTATTATCTGGACAGTTTTCCTACCTTAAGACTGTTAGAAAGTTTTAAAATTCGTGTCTTATTTAATCCACTGCATTTTATATCTGTGCTATATTAGTAAACTGTCCTCCCACCCCCTACCTCTTAACACAGGTAGTTAAAAATAGGAGCGGAGAGACAAGGACGATAGGATTCCCAGGAGCAGAGCCTAGGAACTTGGCAAGGTTGGAAATTATCAAGACATCACTTTATTTAAGATTTTATTTATTTATTCATGAGAGACACACACACACACACACACAGAGGCAGAGACATAGGCAGAGGGAGAAGCAGGCTCCATGCAGGGAGCCCTATGTGGGACTCAATCCCAGGACTCCAGGATCACGCCCTGGGCCGAAGGCAGGTGCTAAACTGCTGAACCACCCAGGGATCCCAAGACATCACCTTAAAGCAAAATCTGTAAAGGATGGATCAGGAATCTAAGAAGGAAAGGAAATTGCTATCTTTAAATAATCTTATGCTGTCTCAGCTGGTCAGTTACTGGCCACTCAGGTCTCTGGAATTTATAATCACTTCTACAACCTCTATTATTTTTAACAGCTATTAAAACTGATTGATGAGAAATAAAATTTATAATGCATAAAATACACAAAATGTCTAATTTGGCTTTTAGAATTTCTTGCCTTTTTTTTTTCTATATCCCAGTCAAGTGGAATAACTAACTGCACTTCTCCCTCTCTTTAATGATAAACTCTACATAAGGTAAAGTTTAACATTTTGGCTTTAAATGTACAGTTCCTTACCATATAGTACATTCACACTGTTGTGCAACCATCACCACTATCCATCTCTAGAACTTTTTATCATCTCTAATTTTAACTTTATAACCATTAAATAAGAACTGCCCATCCTACACCACCCTAAGTGGTTATCTTTTTTGTAATAAAATATCAAATAAAACATCAAAAAACCTTTAATGAAACTGAGTGGATAACTGCAAGCAGTAAGAAGATATAATTAGGAAAGTAGGCTTTTGTATGACATTCTATTTGTAAAATTATTCAGCCGAGGGCATATTCTTTACAGAGCTCCTTGGTTTCTCACCTGGAAACCTAAAAACTAAATTGAAAATTTTTCTTTAATTTTCTATTCTCCCTCTTAATTTGTACTGAAACAAGCTTTTGTTTCATTTATACTTACTTCTTTAGGGCACTATTTTCCATTTACTTATCCACAGCTGGAAACCATAATCTTCTTGATCTAATGTGTTTCACCATGATGAATCATGTGATAAACAAAAACAAATGATCCTTTTGGCAGGAAAAAAGTATGAGAATGTAATGCTCAGTAAACAAAGATCTTTTCCTTAATTAAATCCATTATAATAAAATAGGAAAAGTGAAATATGTAACTTTTTTCAGAAATGTCTTCAAGAAACTGTGAAGCATTTCATGTTTTAATCATTGTTGACTGCCTTTAATATGTGTCAGAGTGTCAATTTAAGTAGGAACTACCTGATTTCAGATTTTTTTCAGGGTTACCTTTTTGATTACTTTAAAAAAAAGATTTTATTTATTTATTCATGAGAGACAGAGACAGAGAGAGAGAGGAGACACAGGCAGAGGGAGAAGCAGGCTCCATGCAGGGGAGCCTGACGTGGGACTCCATCCCGAGACTCCAGGATAATGCCCTGGGCCAAAGGTGGTGCTAAACTGCTGAGCCACTGGGGCTGCCCCCTTTTTGATTACTATTAAAGGTTTGTTGTAATATGAAAAATGAAAGCCTTGTAAGTCATGGGTCTTTACCTCTGACATGCTACATCTCGTAATCTTAATTCCAAATAAGATGATAATTATTAATTTACTTTATTACTCAAACAGAAAAAATAAAAGCCAGTAAATCTAATGAATATACAAATCAAATGAATTATCCAAAAAACTGAAAACCAATGCCAGATGCAGTTCCTAAGAATGCTACTAGATTAATGTCAGAAATACCACATATTCTTTACTTTTCCTGTGAAGAATGTAGGGAAAAAAAGCAATTGAGATGTGCAGTTGTACCCACATACATGGGGTAGAGATTACACAGAGTTTTTTTTTTTAAGATTTTATTTTTAATTGATCTTTATATTCAAAGCAGGGCTCAAACTTAACTCCAAGATCATGAGTCACATGCTCCACTGAATGAGTCAGTCAGGTGCCCCTCATTTTCTTAATTCTTACAGTATTGTATAGCTGTAAGAAAGAAATAATACTTGATACTTAATAAGTAAAGAGGTATCAGATATTAACTCAAATTTGATTAGAGCAATTGGATTTCAAGAAAGCTGCTTTCTTAGAAAAAGAAATCTCTCCCATCTCAAAATTTTCTTCACATTTAAGAAAAAAGAAATAATTTAGAAAATGGTAATTTATAAGTAAAATTTCCTGCCATTTCTTTTTTCTTCTTGATTAAAGGTTTTTTTTTCTCTATTGTACACTGTGGAAGTCTTAACTTTTAATTAACTTCCCAGCCACCATAGAAAGTTTATTATACATGAAAGTGAAGTGGTTTTCTTTCATGTTTCAACTGAATTTTAATAACTGTATTCTGTGTATTGGGAAGAGTGTAGGATTACATGTTGCCTTGGGAAAGATATCACAAGGTCTAGGACAACAAATATAATTTTAACCTTGTCAGGGCCTTGCTTTAAGACTCTCATTTTATACAGAATGAAATAGAAATCATTGAGCCAGCATTCAGGACCTACTAGTTGCAACCTTTATGTTCCTAATCCCATCTCCTTCTTCCACCCTAGCTAGACAGCTCAAGTAAATCATGGTCTCTCCAAAATTCAGAGGAGAATTTCCTTGGGAGTAGCATTCTTTTTTCAGAATTCTTTCCTTTATGCCTGGGCACTCAAATTCTGACATTCTTTTAAGGTCTAACTCAGGTACCACTTTCCTCCTTAACTGTAGTAATCATTTGGTGGTATCTCTCTGCATATCTCTCCACTGAATGTCCCCACCCCTTTAAGAATTCTATTTTGTTCTATTTATATTCCTTTCCCTATCTTATGTTTCAGATCTACCTCTTCAGTCCTGAGTGCTAATGAGCTTGTCAGAAAGGTGTATACCCAACCCTGAGACCCTGACCTGAGTGGAAATCAAGAGCAGATGCTTAAGTGACTAAGCCATCCAGGCACCCTCTGAAGGACACCTTATGTGACTAGGAAATCCTGGGCACCTGAGGTTCTCAACTGGGGATGATTTTGCCTTCAGCTTTGCCCCCAGGATATATGGCTTTGTCTGGAGATAGTTTTGGTTGGTGTACCTTGAAGATAGTATTGAAGTCTGCAATGAACAGGATAATTAGTCCAGTCCAAAATGTCAGTAGTGCTGAGTTTGAGAAAGCCTGCTTTAAACTCATCGTCCTATGGACTATGAAAAGGCAACACAGTATAGCCAAAAAAGCCTAAATTAAGGAATTCTAGTTCCTGCACAAATGGTGCATTGCAGGACAAGTCATTTAACTTATTTCTCTATCCTCTGTTTCCTACAATGTAAATTAGCTCTAGACCTGCACTGTCCAGTAGGGTGGTCATCAGTCACATATGTCTATTTAACTTAAAATTATATAGAACTAAAAATTTCTCTGTTGCACAAGTCACACTGAAGTTGTTCAGTGATGTGTGGCTAATGGCTACTGCAGTGAACAGATGCAGAACATTTCCATCAGATGTGGAACATTTCCATCATTGCAAACATCTCTAAGGTAACTCGCAGTTTTCTAGTTTTGTGATTCTAATTTTTAAAAATTTTATTTTAAGTTTACTTTGTGCCACATGTGGGACTAAATTCACAACCCTGAGGGGTGCCTGAGTGGCTCAGTCAGTTGAGCATCCAACTCTTGGTTTGGGATCAGAGTGTGATCTTAGGGTCCTGAGATCAAGCCCTGAGTCAGGCTCCATGCTCGGCAGAGTTTGCCTGTACTTCTCCCTCTGCTCCTCCTCCTACTCTTTCGTTCTCAAATAAATACAATCTTAAAAAAATAAAACCCAAAAAACTCATGACCCTGAGATCAAGAGCCACATGCTCTGCCAACTGAGCCAGCCAGGGACCCCTAGTCTTGTGATTCTGAAAGATAATACATAAAGTAATGTACATTAATAAAAGAATAGTAACTTGTAAATGGGTAGCTAAGGAATTTTGGAATAACCCATATTCCAATTAATACAATCATAATCAGAGTATTTGTATTAGCATGTCTGACACTGAAGCTTAGACAGCTTTATGGGCACCTACTGAAAAGGTATGGACAGGACTTCCAGTTTCTAGTTCAACATGTAAAGATCTTTTTAAAAGATTTTATTTATTTATTCATGAGAGATACAGAGAGAGAAGCAGAGACACAGGCAGAGTGAGAAGCAGGCTCCATGCAGGGAGCCCGATGTGGGACTCGATCCTGGGTCTCCAGGATCACGCCCTGGGCCGAAGGTGGCGCTAAACCGCTGAGGCACCTGGGCTGCCCAGCATGTAAAGATCTTGAAAGTCATCACTCCATCCTAACACCAAGTAAAAAGCCAAACAAACTGAAAATTCAACAATCTTACTTAGCTCCATCAGAGATGTGAAGTCACAGGGCAAAACAGTACCCCCAAAATTGAAGAGACAAAAATTGAACACGAGAGTTACAACTTATCAGAGCAGAAATCCTGAGGAAATTCCTCGCTATTGTGATGAGAAAACCTAAACTATAATTGATGGATTGCTATAGGCTCAAACTGGACAAGTCTGAGAGTTAAAAACTCTAGAGAGTCCCACTCACGTTGGGGGGCACACTTTTGGGAGTTTTATTTCAAGGAGCTCGACCAAGTTCTTATAGTAAATATTGAAGAAAAATCCCCTCATGCTTCTGGTAGGGGAAGAGGGAAAGGAACTATTTTCGAATAACCAGAGCATTCTGTTCTTTTTAACACGGTCTGGCATCAAGAGAAACTATTTTACCAGAGCCTGAATGATGAGGAGTCAGAGAAATACCCAACTCCAGCCATCCTTTCCCACTTAGGTGGGGAAAAAGCTGAGAAACACTCCGGAGGTTTAGAGTTCACAGCCACAGGCTTACTAAAAAATTGAGACCTAATCATAGGATTATAGGAAGTTTCCCTTACCCTAATATCTTACCATCTCACTACCGAAGGCCTATTTATTGCAGTTCCTTTTACCTTGCAACATCATGTCTGGTTATCAAAAACTGACAAGGCATACTAAAAGGCAGAAAACACAGTTTGAAGAGATAGAGCAAGCATCAGAACCAGACTCATATATGGGAGGGATGTTGGGAAGTACCATACAAGGAATTTAAAACAATTATGATTAATATGCTAATAGATGCAGTAAACAGCATGCAAGAAGAGATGGATAGTGTAAACAGAGACAAAAATTTGAGCTCTTCATTTCTGTTATAGTGCTTTTGATTTGCAGCATTTCTTTTTGAATCTTAGAATTTCCATCTCTTGGGGTGCCTGGGTGGCTCAGTTGGTTAAGCGTCTGCCTTCAGCTCAGGTCATGATCCCAGGGTTCTGCTCAGATTCAAAAAGAAATGCTTCATATCAAAAGCACTAAAACAGAAATGAAGAGTGACTTTTATCAGTAGACTAAACATGGCTGAGAAACACCCTTTGAGCTTGAGGATATGTTAATAGAAACTTCCAAAATATAATCACAAACAGAAAAAAAAAACCTGAAAAATCAGAACAGAATAGCCAAGAACTGTGGGGCAACTACAAAAAGTGTAATGTGTGTATTAGGCACGCTAGAGGGGAAAAAGGAACAGAAGAAATATTTGAAGGAATAAAAACCGAGAATTTCCCCCAAATAAGGACAGACTCTACACCACAGATCCAGGAATCTGAGAGAACATCAAGCAGGATAAATGCCAAAAAATGCTATACCTAGGCATATCATATTCAAATATTAGAATATCAAAGACAGAGAAAAATCTTGAAAAAAGCCAGAGGGGGAAAAATACGTATTAATTTAATTCTTAAAAAAGATTTTATTTATTTATTCATGAGAGACACACACACAGAGAGAGAGGCAGAGACATAGGCAGAGGGAGCAGCAGGCTTCTTGCAGGAAGCCTAATGTGGGACTCGATTCTGTGACTCCAGGATCACGCCCTGAGCCAAAGGCAGATGCTCAACTGCTGAGCCACCCAGGCATCCCAAAAATACCTGTTTGTAGAAAATATAAAGATAAAAATTACGTTTGCTTTCTTTTCAGAAACCATGCAAGCAAATAGAGAGTGGAGTGAAATATTTAAAATACTGAGGGAAAAAACACCAACCTAGAATTCTGTACCCTGTGAAATTACCCTTCAAAAGTGAAATACCAATTTAAAGTGATACATGCGGGATCCTGGTGGCGCAGCGGTTTATACCAATTTAAAGTGATACATGCGGGGATCCCTGGGTGGCGCAGCGGTTTGACCAATTTATAAGGATACATTCGGATCCCTGTGCACAGTGTCTCAGTAGAACTCATCATCACTATCAATCATATTGAATATAGTTGACATCTATCAGCTGCTTCACACAACAGCAGCAGAATATATATTCTTCTTAAGTTTACATGGAAAATTCACCAAGATAGACTCCATTCTGAGCTATAAAACACATCTTCACAAATTTAAAAGAATAGAAATTAAAGGGAAAACTGGGAGCCTTTCCCCTTAGGTCAAGAACAAGACAACCGTGTCCATTCTCATCACTTTTATTGAACATAGTACTTGAAGTTCTAGCCACAGCCATCAGACAACAGAAAGAAGTAAAAGGCATCCACATCATTAAGGAAGAAGTAAAACAGTCACTATTTGCAGATGGCATGATACTATATATATATAGAAAACCCAAAAGACTCCACCATAAGAATACTAGAACTCATAAATGAATTCAGTAAAATTGCAAGATAGAAAATCAACGTATAGAAATCTGTTGCATTTCTATACACCAATAATGAAGGAGAGAGAAACCCCCCCAAAGTGACAATACCAATTTAAAGTGAAATACCAATTTAAAGTGATACATGCGGGGATCCCTGGGTGGCGCAGCGGTTTGGCGCCTGCCTTTGGCCCGGGGCGCGATCCTGGAGACTCGGGATCGAATCCCACGTCGGGCTCCCGGTGCATGGAGCCTGCTTCTCTCTCTGCCTGTGTCTCTGCCTCTCTCTCTTTCTCTGTGTGACTGTCATAAATACATAAAAATAAAAAAAAATCCATATTTAAAAAAAATAAAAAAATAAAGTGATACATGCACCATATGTTTATAGCAGCATTATCTACAATAGCCAAATTATGGAAACAGCTGAAGGACAATCTGTTGATGAATCTATAAAGAAGACATGAATATACATATGAATATTATTCAGCCATAAAAATAATGTAATCTTGCCATTTGCAACAACATGGATGGAGCTAGAGAGTATAATGGTAAGCCAAATAAGTCAGAGAAAGACAAATATGATGTCAATCATATGTGGAATTTAAGAAACAAATGAGCAAAGGGAAAAAGAGACAAACCAAGAAATAGACTTTTAAAAATTAATTTATTCGAGAGAGTGTGCATGTACATGCGAGGGGGGCAGGGCAGAGCAGAGAGAGTGGATCTTAAGCAGACTGCATGCTCAGTGGAGCTCCATCTCACAACCCTGAGATCATGATCTGAGCCCAAACCAAGAGCCTGAGCCAACTGAGCCCCACAGGTGCCCGAACAGATTCTTATAGAGCACAAACTGATGGTTACCAGAGGGCAAGTGGGGTGGTGTCGTTAAGTTTAATAGGTGATGGGGAGAAGCCCAGGTGGCTCAGCGGTTTAGTGTTGCCTTTGGCCCAGGACGTGCTAAACCACTGAGACACCCAGGGGTCCCCAGGGCCTACTCCTAAAACCAAAGCTTATTCCCACTCCAGGGAGCTATCAGAAATCTCAGCCATGGAAGACTATTGGCACCTAGCTGATAACTAGATGCCATCTAAATGCAGCAGAATTTGACAGACTCAAGAAGGGATTTTTTTTTAAAGATTTTATTTATTCATTCATGAGAGATACAGGAAGAGGCAGAGACACAGGCAGAGGGAGAAGCAGGTTCCATGCAGGGAGCCCGACGTGGGACTCCATCCCAGGTCTCCAGGATCACACCCTGGGCCAAAGGCAGGTGTCAAACCACTGAGCCACTCAGGGATCCCTCAAGAAGGGATGTTTAATAATACACAGACTTATAGTAAAACAGTCTGCAAATATTTATTGGGCACCTGTTGTGTATGAGACACTGTTCAAGGACTTGAAAGTATATACCAGTGAATAAAGTCCCTGTTTTAATAGTGCTTACATTTTAATAGAGGGAATCACAATAGACAAATTATATGTTAGCTGATAAGTGCTGGAGTGAAAAATAGAGTAGGGAAGAAAAGGGATGCTATTTTCTAAAAGAGGGTGAAGGCTTTACTGATGTCTTAGAATGTTTGGGCTGCTGTAACAAAATACCAGAGACTTGTAGATTACAAACAAAAATTTTTTTTTACAGTTTTATAGCCTAAAAGTCCAAGATGGGTGATTTATGAATGCCATCTTCCAGGTCCCAGACTTCTTGTATTTTCACATAGTGGAATGGGCTAATGAGCTCTCTGAGATCAATTTCCTAAGAATACTATTCCCATTCATGAGGGCTCCTTCCTCATGATCTATTTTCAAAGGCCCTACCTCCTAATACCATCACCGTGGGTGTTAAGATGTCAACATACGGATTTTGGAAGGACACATTCAGACTAGACTAACAGAAAAGGTGATTCTTCAGCAGAGGCTTGGAAGACTGTGTGTGGACATGTGTGGAAGGAGCGTTCCAGGTGGAGGGACAGCTTATATAAAATTACTGAAAATGGGAGTATGCTTTGTGAATTTTAGAAGCAGCAAGGAAGCCATTGGTCTGGAGTGAAATAAGGCAAGACCAGAATAGTTGTGAGAAGTTTTTTTTTTTTTTTAAGATTTTATTTATTTGTGAGAGACACAGAGAGAAAGAGGCAGGGAGAAGCAGGCTTCCTGCAAGGAGCCGGATGTGGGACTCGATCCCCGATCCCAGGATCATGCCCTGAGCTGAAGGCAGATGCTCAACCACTGAGCCACCCAGGCGTCCCTAGTTGTGAGAAGTTAAAGAGACATAAGTGTGGGAGGAAAACACAGGTCCTAGCTGTTTTAAGTGTGGCATGGGAAACTACTGGAGAGTTTTTAGCAGAGGTGGGACATTTTATTTCTATGTTAAAAGATTACTGTGCTGTGTTGAGAATAATCCATGGGTGGAGAGAGTGCAGAGGCAGAGAGACAAACTGGATTGCCTTTACAATCTAGAAAGGATTTAGTGGTAATTCGCCTGAGAGGGACAGTGATGGGGCAGCCCGGGTGGCTTCGTGGTTAGCGCCGCCTTCAGCCCAGGGCCTGATCCTGGAGACCCAGGATCGAGTCCCACATTGGGCTCCCTGCATGGAGCCTGCTTCTCCCTCTGCCTGTGTCTCTGCCTCTCTCTCTCTCTCTCTGTGTCTCTCATGAATAAATAAAATCTTAAAAAAAAAAGAGTGGTGCTAGTGTACAGGAGAACATGAATGGGCATGGCTGTGTTGCAACAAACTTTATTACAACACTACAACTTGACTTTTACCTTTTCTCCAAATGTCACTAAATATTACTCTTTAATACTAATTGTTAAATACACACCGAGCAAAAACAGTCTGCAAAACCTAGAATATTTACTCTGGCTGTTTAGTCTTTCAAGCTTGTATAGATGAAACAAGACGGGACATTAGTTGGTAATCGTCGAAGACGGGCGAGGATATGTGGGGTTTATTGTACTAGTTTACCTTTGTATATATATGGTTGGCATCTTTCAAAATAACAAAAGTTTGATAGATGTTTAGGGGTGTTAAAGCTGGTTGTGCGTCTTCCCATCCCGTTTCGACAAACGTCGCCTGAAAGTCGTGTAAATCTGGTAAATGCAGCCTTTGCTTTTTTTCTTTTCCTGAAAAGGCAAAAACCGTTTCAAGCCTTTAGGGTTGTCAAAGGAATCCCTTTGGATTGGACATTTGGCGGCCGCGAGAGTGGGAGGCACAAACGCGATGGGGGAAAGGGGCTTTGGTTTTTTTTTTTTTTTCACATTCATGTATGTGTATATATATATATATTCACTCCCAAGACCAACCCCCTTTTTACAAGGAATCAAGACAAAATCCCCGTTAGTTATCACTCCAGGATTCCCCGCCCTCAGATGAGTCCCGGAAATGACGCCGTCAGCCCAGCGCTACCTCCGTCCGTCCCCAGTAGCGGCGGGGCAGGAACGTCAGCACGTCGGTCCTCCCGCAGGTCCCGCACGGGGACGACCCGCAGGAACGCCCCAGCCGGCGCCAGTCCCCGAAGCTTCGGGAGTCCGGGAGACTGCGACTGCGCAGGAATGCCGGGGCGGGACTTCAAGTGACCCCGCCCCCTCTGAGACCGCGCGACCAATGAGCAGCTCCTGCCCCGGGGCCCAGTAAATCCCCAGAGGCCGGAGTGATTAGCCGAGACCCGCCCCGCCCGCCTTAGGCTTCTCCGGGCTCTCGCTCCCCGCCTCGCGCTGCCGCCGCCCCGCCTCCCTCCCTCTGCCGCCCGCCTCCCCTCCAGCGAGGTGACTCGGGGCTTCGGCTGGGGAAGGGGGCGAGGGGAGTCAGTCAGACGTCGGCCTGGCGGCGTCGGCGCGGCCCCCAGCCTGAGCGCGGTGAGGGGTGCGGGTCGTAGGGGAGAAGGGGGCCGCGTGGCGGCCGCGGGAGGGCCCTGAGCGCGCGGCGGGGGGCGCGCCGTGGCGTCTGGGGGCGGCCTGTGAGGGCGGCGAGCGCGACCCGGGTGTGCCCCAGGGCGGTCGGCCGGGTCGGAGGATGCCGAGCTCGCGTCGCCCCATTTCCAGAGCTTCTCTTGGCAGCTTGGCACAAACCTTAAGGATTTTGCCTCAGTTTGGGCTTGTGTGGGCTGCGTGGAGGACATTTAAAGATCCCCTGAAAACACTTGGAGGCTCTCTCGGGGGTGCTTGCCCCGCGCGGGAGGGTGCGTCCCCGGCCCTCGGTCCTGGGTGGGGAGGCGGGGAGGCCAGGTGGGCCGGTCCACTTTCGCTCTCCGAGTCTCGTTAAAATAAACAAACCAGGAATTCCTCGCCCTTCTCCCCACGCCCTGCCCTGCCCCACTCAGCGACACACATTCCCAAGTTTTTAAGAAGCTGACTTAGAAAATCCTAAGGGCGGGGCGGGGGGGGGTGCCCTTTGTCTTGAAAATACAGCACTAGTACGTGCGGGTTTCTTTATAAGAAATATGAGTGGTCTCAAAAAAAAAAAAAAGAAATATGAGTGGAAAAAAGAAAAAAAATATGAGTGGCCCTGGGGCGAATTTGTGGTCCCGAGTAGTCCTCTTTGAGGGTCCGCCCTAGAGGATTCTGACTGTATTGATTGGTGTGAGGTACTGTGTTGGCTGCGACGCCTGCGTGAGGCACTGCGCTCTGGAAAATCAATCCCCATAGAAGCGTAGCCGGTTGTTTGCAGGAAGTGAAGTAGATAAATCTATAGTTCTGATAAATCTACAAT
This sequence comes from Nyctereutes procyonoides, assembly GCF_905146905.1. Taxonomy (NCBI): domain Eukaryota; kingdom Metazoa; phylum Chordata; class Mammalia; order Carnivora; family Canidae; genus Nyctereutes; species Nyctereutes procyonoides. Next base: position 11,903,484 of record NW_026575132.1, read on the forward strand.
TATTATTATTTTTTTAAGACGGCCTCTGTTCCTACCAAGCCTTTGCGTATTTTTTTTTTCTCTTTCACAGATTTGATTAATCCTCTCCCCCACCCAACCACCTACCACCGATGAGGAGAAGTTGGAGTGACTTGGTTGAACTGAATTTTATTCACCAGAAGACAGTCCCGTTTGTTTCACTTCTTTTCGTTTTCCTTGCTGCTTTGGGCTTTACTGTAACGGCAGAAAAACTTGGAAAATAAAATGAACATGCTGTGGTCTTGAACATAAATTTTTTTTTTCCTTGAGGAAAAAATTAAAGTGCCAGAGTGAAAGCCAGAATGGCATCCAGAGAGAGGCTCTTTGAACTTTGGATGCTTTATTGTACAAAGGTAATTGTTTTCCTTTTTATTTCTAAGTTTTGAAATACTTTGTTATAAGATTTTGTGACCGGCCTTATTTTATTTACCGGATAGTAGCAGATTTTTATTCATAGTGATGACCCGAAATTTAGAAACATGGACTTTTCGGTCTTCCACTTTTCTTGGGTTTGAACACAGCACGATATTGACACACTTTTAAAACATGTAGGTATGGTTTTATTTGATAATTTTCTGAAGGGATCCCCAAATTATATCCCCCAGAGTTAATGACCTTAGGAGAAAAATAAAATACTTGTTTTCCTGCTTTTCTTTTTCCCCCACAAATAGGGGTAGAATAGGGATATTTTTATGAGAGGAGCATTAACATTTTTTGTATAATCTCTTAATTGGCTTAAAAAAGATTATTATGTAAAAATGTTACTGATTTCAGGTGGTTATAAACTTATTGTGATGATAGCACTTGATGAATATTGGATCGTTTGATCCTCACAATAGTCCTGTTTGATGGGTATTGTAATTATCCCCTTTTACTGACCAGAAAATTGATGTAGAAGTTAAAGGGGCTATTGAGAAGTAGAACCACCTGAGTTGTTAAATCCATGCTTTTATCCATAATGACTCCTTAATTTTTATTTTATACAAGAGAATTTTTTGTCTTTGTGTGAATTTTTACATGTTAGCTTTGATTTTAGGTTATTGGAAGAGAAGGATACTATTTGAAAACATGTTTTTCAAGAAAAGAGCTACATTAACCACTTGGAAGATATTGGCAAGGATCAGGAAACATCTCTAATTTACTACTTGAGTTTCTTTAGCTCTGTGGTGAAGTTCTCTAAGTCTCAGCTTTTATTTCTGCATTATCCCTTCAGGCTCCTTTTTTTATTCAGCTTTTTAAAGAACAAGTTACTGTTTAACAAGTGATCTCAGTTATCTCTAATACTAAATTTTAGAGGTCACAGTGGAATTTTCTTTGACTTCCTGGTTTGGTATTTCTTACAGTTACTGAAGGACATTTACTTTGAAATGTTTGATAGTGGATTTTTAAAATAGCTTTTTTAGTCTTGTGTAATTTAATGCCAGAAATGTCTTTTTAAAAATAGACCATTCTTCTAATAAAAAAGGAATCTAATTCACCACTTTTGAAAATAGTCACTAACATACATGTCAGCCAGAAATTAAAATGCATTTTAGTATGAATGTTGATTGTTTAAAAATGATTTATTTAAAAATTCATTAAGCTTAGGAGGTTTTACATTTTCAGGATGACAAAAGATAAATGGGGTTACATCTTATTCTGCTTTGTAGGTAGAGCTCTTGTTTTGTCATTGTGCTTATTGAAAAGATAGTATAGGGGCACTTGGCTGGGTCAGTTGGTAGAGCATGCAACTCGTGATCATGGGCTTGTGAGTTTGAGCTCCACATTGGGTGTAGGGGTTACTTAAAAATCTTTAAAAAGAAAAGATAGTATAGTTTGTTGGCATACCCAGAATTTTATTCTTGATGACCTTTATTATAAATATGAATCCTTACTCTTTTATAAAGATGTTTAAGTAAATAGCGAAGACCCTTCACGGTCAAATTTTAAAGCCTAATTTTGGACAGGAAGATAGACCCCTCCTTTTAAAATTTTTTGGATAGGGCAGCCCTGGTGGCTCAGCAGTTTAGCAGCACCTTCAGTCCAGGGTATGATCCTGGAGACCCGGGATCGAGTCCCATGTCAGGCTTCCTGCATGGAGCCTGCTTCTCCCTCTCCCTGTGTCTCTGCCTCTCTCTCTCTGTGTGTCTCTCATGAATAAATAAATAAAATCTTTAAAAAAAAATAAGGTTTTTTGTATAAATCCCATTTTTATGTTTAAGATTTAAATCAGTTGTGCACTTAAGATTTAAAATTTTTTGACTATTTTCAAAAATTGTTATTAAAATAATGATTTATGTTTCATCAGTTCATGGGTAAGCTTGTAAGCTAGATAATGTGTAAGCTAGACAATTCAAGTAGTTTCCAAATATACATCATATATTTAACACTTCTCCCTGGTGAGAATGATTACCAGATAGCCAGTTTTTCTTTACACTGTCCAGCTTTATTGCTCTCATTTTAGCATATTGCTTTCAAACCACCTGCCTCTTTCACCTGACTTTTTAGACCTTTACTTACACCTTTAATGAGTCTTCAGACTACTTCAAGACTGCACAGATCTTCTTTTAACTTAGCTCCAATTTAGACCTTTTGTGGGCTTGTAACTGTGAAGTTAGTTTTGGCTTTGCTCCTGTTTTATTTTGTGACCTTGAGCAAGATTTACCTCTTTGGCTCTCACATTTTTTCATTTGGTCTGTGTGTATAGGGAGAATGCTTGTTTTAATTCACCATTAACATTTTCATTTGTTTTGACTTCGGAGGGACATGCATTTATTTTGTCCTTATATTTCTGGATTGTCATATAGATTTTTTTAGCTCATCGTCTTTGTTAAGTTTTTCCTTATGAAAAATTTCAAGTAGGCATAGAGAAGATAATACAGGGAACTCTTTTGTATCTGTCACTCTGCTTCAGTAACTATCAATTCATATCATCTATAACCCTCCATTACCCATGAAATATTTTATTTTTTTTTTAATTTTTTTTAAATTTTTATTTATTTATGATAGAGAGAGGCAGAGACATAGGCAGAGGGAGAAGCAGGCTCCATGCACCGGGAGCCTGACGTGGGACTCGATCCCGGGTCTCCAGGATCGCGCCCTGGGCCAAAGGCAGGCACTAAACCGCTGCGCCACCCAGGGATCCCCCCCATGAAATATTTTAAAGCAAATCCAGACATCATCATCTTATCTAATAAGTATTTAAAAGTATATCTATGAAACTCTTCTTAAAAACGTGATAATCAAAATATAATTCTTCAAGTCATCAAATATCTGGTCAGTGCTCAAACTTTTCTGATAGTATAAATATTCTTATTTTCCTGCTGTTTGACTCAATATTTAAACAAAGTATACACATATTTTGTTGAAAATTTCTGTTAAATCTTTTAATCTATAGGTTCTCCCCCACAATACTTTTTATTCCTTCTGATTATTTGTTGAAGAAACCAGGTTTTGATATTAGAGTTTTCCTCATTCTGGGTTTTGCTGATTTCATTACTTGATTTTAATTGTTTTTCTCTCCTGGTGTCTGCAAACTGGCAGATCTAGAGACTTGGTTAATTCATGTTCTGTTAAGCCTAGAATAAGTGTTTCTACTGTCAGTGAGTTTTACTTATATGTATTGATTATTTCATTAGGAGTTTGCAAAACTGTGATGTTCCAATTCTATTATTTCTTTATTAGCAGAACGTATATAGAGAAGTGTCCCTATACCTATTGTTTGAGAGTCTTTAAAGGGAAGGCAGGCAGGATAAATATTTGATTCTTTCTCTTTGTTTTTAGAATGATGACTTGAATTACTAGCATCCTCCCAAGGTGATCAGTTACTTTTCTTAAGTATCAAGTACATCTTTAATGATTAAAATTTAAATATTGTCTACCATTTTGCTGCCCTCATTGGTGTGCTATCCATACCAAACTTTGTTTACATACCTGATTAAAGATGACTTTGAAGATTTTTGAAAGTCTGCTTCAGAATGGTAAGGTTAGGACATTCTCCATATTTGCCACAGTGCTAACTGGCAGAGGCATTCCACAGTGTATTAGCCATAGATCAATATTAAGGTATTATCCTAGTGTTTCTACGTAATGTGATGTTTTAAAAGTTGCCATTGATAATTATAAAAGTTTAGTAGGTCTTTAGGGCAATATCAGAAATAATCCTTGGGTAATACTGTTTAGGCAAAAGAGAAGAAAATATATAAATATGTTTTCTTTTAGCCTAGGTTCAGTTGTAAGCCTAAATGCTAGTGTTTAAAGTCTTTCAAGTACAATTTAAAAAGTTTACTGGCATCAGTTTTTAGCAGATGGCGTCCTACATATTAAACTTGATATTTGAAAAGAATTTGGGTAAAAGACTTGGCAGTTGTTTTAACCAAACTTTTCAGGTCTAATTTTTCACTTTTTTCTTCTAGGAATAGAGTTTAATTGCATTGTTAGAAACATGCATCTTCCTAGTAGGTTATTTGTTAACATCATGTTATTATCACATAATATAGACAGTATGATTTCTGAAAACCTAGCATTCCTGCTTTCTGTAGATAATTTCACTAGATTGATTATGTAGTCTGATCTTTTCTCCAAACGGCCATACCCACCCAGGGTCAAGGATTTCATTAACAGTGCATTTCATATAGCTCTTATAAGTTAAACATTAATTTGAACAGGTTTAATCATGTATCTGGATTTTAGTATAGTTAACTATTTCTTGTCTGAGCATATTTTTCTTAGTATTAAAGGCAAATTGATTTGCTTTGGATATCTAAAGATTTTAGTTCATATTATCTGTAGTAGGCACCACATTATTCCTATCCTTTGACATTTTTTTACATAGTGTACTTAACGGTAAGAGAGAACAGTTTTTGTCTGTTATACAACCTTTTGGAATTTATCTATTGCAAATAACAAGACATATGTATCATAAGTCCCTCTCTTAAGTCCCCTTGGATAGGCATTAGGATATATTTCTGTTTAACGTTTGGCCTTTTGAGAGTGCTATAGTTGATCACTAGAATATGCAGAAAAGAAACGGAACCTCTCAAATTCTTAGATAAGATTAAGTTATTTTTGTTCTGTGTAGTGGAAAGTATCAAATGCATGAACGCACTAAAAAGATACAAGGTGACTCAAAAGCATCATGACATTTGAAATATAGCAGTGAACAAAAAAAAATGAAATATAGCAATGTGGGTTGAAATTTACGGTTCATTTTTATCATTTGCTTTTTTAAAAAATTAATCATTGTACACTAAAGAATTTTGTGAAGCTACAGAATTAGAGCCAACATTTAGTCCCAGTTTTGCTTCTGAGCTTAAAGAAGGACCTGAAAACAGGTCACATAATTTCTTCATGTTAACAATTTTCTCATCTGTGAAATGGGAAAAAAGTGATTATTTTTGCATCTCTCAAAGTTGTGTAGAAAAGATGAATTGATTATGTTTACATGTACTGTAAGGGTGAGAAATATAAAATGTAATCTTTATTAGTAGTTTTAAAATTCATATATGAGCTCAGTGTAGCATTACTTCCATTTTGCCTTTATTTAATATAATAGAGAACAATATTCTCACCTTTTTATCTAGTGATGAAGCAGAGCTCATCAATGGCTTAATTTTTAATCTTTTTATTTTTCTATCAGTCATAGTGCTTAGTTATTCTAATAATGACACGGGATATTTTTTTCCTCCTCTAAACCAAGTTTGTTTTGGATCTTGGTGATGCTCCATTTCCTGCTGTTGCCCTTTGTCCTGCTAAATCTGGAATATGACTGAAATAGATAGTTTTGCAATGAGCTCAGAGTAAACTTCCTTTTCAGAATAAAAGTTTTGCTTCATAAAGAAAATAGAATTTAGAGTTGTTTTATTCAGATAAAAAGGCAAGTACCTCTTTTTATATGTAGATTCGGGAAAAAATGGAATGAACATGAACTCTTCCAATGAGAGAATTATAATTTTAAGTGAAGCTTTTAAGATTCCTCAATATGTATATTCCTCAATATACATTAGCCTTTATAATTAACCTACATTTAATAAGTCTCTGGTATGTGCAAAGTGTAAAATGGCTCTTAAGTTTCTGTGGCTTAATAATGACTTTGTATATAAGGAAAGTAATGTTTGACTTGAAGCAAAACAAAAAAAATTGCTAGCAGGTAGCAGTGGTTACCTGTTTTACGAAGTTAGATGTGAAAACAAGAAATAAGTATCTTATATCAATAGATATGAAAGTAGCCCTTAGGAAAGGAATATTACCTTTTTGATTTGACTTGAGGAGCTTATGTACCACTCTATAAAGGGGTTAAGATGCATGAATTCTTATCTTTTTTTTTTTCTTATCTTTTGAATATCAAAATTTGAACTTCCTGGTAGAAAGTAGAATTGATAGCATTTGAATATGTAGATAGGGGTATGAGTGAAAAATAAGTCTAAAATAATTCTCAGGTTTTTTATTGGCAGATTCAGGTTTTATTGGCAATTACTGAAGAGTTACATGAAAATAAGAAGAGAAGAAGATCTTAGGGAGTCCTGGAGAACATTGTCATTTAGGAGGAAGATAGAAGAGTTTGTAAGGAGTTTGAATGGGGGGACTACCAGGAGTGAGTAGTTGCCTCAAGTAGAGGGCTTATTTATTTATTTATTTATTTATCTATCTATCTATCTATTTATTTATTTATTTTTAAGTAATTTTTAAAAAGATTTTATTTATTTATTCATGAGAGACACACACACAGAGAGAGGCAGAGACACAGGCAGAGGGAGAAGAGGATCCATGCAGGGAGCCCGACCCGGGACTCCATCCCGGGTGTCCAGGATCAGGCCCTGGGCTGAAGGCGGTGCTAAACTGCTGAGCCACCCAGGCTGCCCCATGGCTTTTTTAAAGAGAGTAGTCAGTACTGTCCAATTCAATATAGCAATAAAGAAAAGCACTATGAAGCATATGTTGGATTTGATAATTAAGAGATTATTGGTGGGGTGCCTGGGTGGCACAGTTGGACATTTGGTTTCGGCTCAGGTGCTGATCTCAGGGTTGTGAGATCGAGCTCCATGTGGGTTTCTGTGCAAATAAGTAAGGGGTCTGCTGCTCTTCCTTGTCCCATGCCGTTAAACCAACCCCTGCCATGGGCACGCTCTCTAGTAAATAAATCTTTTAAAAAGAGATTATTGGTGGCCCTACCAAAGTAATAATAATACAGGAAAAAAAATGTTAAAAGTACAAATCTGGGCAGCCCAGATGGCTCAGTGGTTTGGCACTACTGCCTTCAGCCCAGGGCCTGGTCCTGGAGACCCTGGATTGAGTCCCACATCAGGCTCCCTGTGTGGAACCTGCTTCTCCCTCTGCCTGTGTTTCTGTCTGACTCTCTCTGTCTGTGTGTGTCTCTCATGAATAAATAAAATAAAAAAAGGACAAATCCCTACTTTAATTTTTTAATTAAATTTAGCAGGCTTAAAATTACTACCAAACTGCTGTTCTTAAAGTTTGAATATGTTTACTTTTGATTTTTGTAACTTCTCTGGCCAAGGAACCTTTATTGACCTCTCTACCATACTGCTCTAGAACGTCTGAAAATTCAAGATTCCATCTGTAATTTGAAAAATGTAGCTCTGTGGGGCACCTGGGTAGATCAGTGGTTGAGTGTCTATCTTTGGCTCGGGTTGTGATCCTGGGATCCTGGGATTGAATCCTGTATTGGGCTCCTGTGGGGAGCTTGCTTCTCCCTTTGTCTGTGTCTCTGCCTCTCCCTGGGTCTTTCATGAATGAATAAATAAAATCTTTTTTAAAAAGAAAAATACAGCTCCACAAATTGAATAGTCACTGATGATCATTGATAGTGCAAATGTGACCACAGAAATTGAGTACTAGTTATAAGGTAGTCAACTTTGATATACTTAATTTGAAAATTAATACAAATGAGAGTACAAACTATACATTTTTATATGAAACTTATGGATCCAGAAATATTTCTAATAACTCCCAGGGATCTTAGACATGTTTCAGAAACACTAGCCTTGATCAGTATCTGACATACCGCTGCTACTTTGTCTTTTTTACAGTTTCTTTTCCCTATTGCAAAATTACTTGGCAAATTTACTATGAGGGGGTGAAATTTGGGGCCAAAATCCAGTCTACCACAGTCTGATTTTTTTGGTTACAATTATTCATATCTCTCCCATATACAAAATCTACTTCATGTCCATTTTAATAACACCAGAAGTCTTATCCAATCATCATACCAATTAAAACCCAAGATCTTATACTATGTATCAGGTCCAATTGTGATATTTATTGGTATAGAGACCTGTGACCTCAGAAGACATGGTTGATATCTGGCCCCCACAGCCCCAATATATTGTAATGAAACTAAAATAGGAATGCCACAATAAAGACTCTTGGAAAAAGAGAGAATGGGAAGCATAGAGGAGGCTTTGGTCCATCGCAATTCTGCATACTGGGCAAATGTCACCTTGTCCCTCTACTTTCAAAGAAGGAATGTTCCATGATTTGATTCTGGTTCTGTGCCTTGGGAGTAGTTGCACAGGCTACTGTTCTCTCTTGCTCCTAGAGGTTCTTTTTCTCTAATGTTCTTTTGGTACATCTGACGAAGGCACTGGAGACTATGTACATTCTTATGACCAAACCATTCATCTGGCTTCCTGCATATAGAAAGTCCCCTATAGAAAATGAGAGTTCACTAATTCTTTTGCCTTCACTTGTTTTCTCTTGTCTAACTATATTGTCAGATAACTCCAACATGGTATTCTGTAGTATTTGAAATAAAAGGCAAACTTTTCTTCTTCAATTTAGGGGGAAAAAGGCTGGGGTTTTCTATTAGGTTAGCTTTAGACTTTGGGACTGAGACATGTATTATGTATAATCCTCTGAATTCATAGATCAAATTTGTGATAGGTAAATGATAGATGTTTTACTTTATTCATTTTTTTTAGACATACTGCTAACATTTCTAATTCAGGTTTGCTATTATTACAATATATTATAAAACTACTTAGAATAGTTCTGTGTGTGTACTTGTTAAGATGTGGCTAATTAGACTATTCCTAAGTTCTAGAAAAATAAAGACTTAGTATGAAAAAAAAATCACAGCTTGTTTTAAGCATTGGTAAATAGTGGCTGTCATTTTAAATATTCTCTTTTATTAGAATCATTATGAATTGTAAATAGATACATTGGGAATCAGGTGCTATACTTAATTCTCAGTGGTCCTTCATTTTAAATTATGTAAAATAAAATGCATATAGATCAACATTTAGTGACTTGTAGTATATGAATTTAAGTGTTTGGCCTACCTACCTTTTTCTGTTTATACTCAGATGCCTTAACAAAAACTTTTGATTTATTTTGTGAAAATGGAATTTATTTTTTCTGACAATTTTTTTCTGGTCATTCAGAATTTTTAAAGATGTGGGTAACTTTGTGAAATGACTGGAATCTACCATAAATATAAATGATCTCCTTTGATGATGTCAGAATTCAGACAAGTGTTAGTTAGCAGCCCTGATTTCCTCATCTTTTCCTCAGCTTTTACTAAAAAGAATAGAATTCACCTTGTAATGTGCCACTTCTTTTTCAATAGGGAAAATAGGGAGCCCTACTCTTAAATATATTTATACGGACTATACTATCCTTTAAAACTTTTTTTTTCTTTTTTTTTGAGAGAACAAGCATGTGTGAGCACCAGCGATGGAGGTGAGGGGGAGAGGCAAAGGGAGAGGAAGAGAGAATCTTAAGCAGACTCCACACCTGGCACCAAGGCCCATGTGGGGCTCAATCTCACCATCCTGATATTGTGACCTGAGCTTAAATCGAAAGTCAGACACTTAACTGATTGAGCCACCCAGGTGCTCCTGGACTATATTGTCTTTTAAAATACTGAAAGTAACTTGTTCTTACTTACATCTAAGGAATATCAACATTTTCTTTTATGTCTTGTGACATAAAAGATTCAAACTCTTGGAATTATCTACTCACATTGAACCAAAGCATTAACTGATCCATGCATTTCTCAAAAAAGTCATTCAAGCATTTCACAATTTGCCTCTGTAAAAAAATGTAGTGTTGTTTGATACATTTAACTGCTACATAATCTTTCCTGATATTAAACATTTGTTTGAATAGGTCTCCTAAGTGGCTCAGTCTGTTAAGCATCTGCCTTTGGCTCAGATCATGATCCCAGGGTCCTGAGATCAAGTTCTGTATCAGGCTCCCTGCTCTGCCAGGAGCTTTTCCCTCTGCCTGTCACTCCCCTACTTTGCTCAAGTGCTTGTGCTCACTCTTTCTTGAGCGCGTGCTCTGTGTAAAATAAGGAAAAAAATTAAAAAAAAGAAAGCATTTGAATATTAGGAAAGATATGTACTATTTTATGGTATTGTGAAGTGAATTAATACTTTTTTATTGAGTAATTTTGACTCAGGATTTTTGTCAAAATACAAAATTTAAATAAGTTCAAATATAAAATTTCAATTTTCTAGTGAATTAACTTCATTTTAGGGATAAAAATGCATAAATTTTCTAATTTAGATTTATGGTCTAAGAAAAGTTCTGATTTATGTCAGCATTAAAATTTTTTAAATTTGAGATACAATTATAGAAAATATAAACATTCAGAAAGTAAAAATTTCATTTTTTCAGAGATTTTCAGTTTAAGTACTTTATGGATATGATTGAAAAATCTATAAATTATATTTACTACTATTAACATCATTAAGATATTAAATTTGAAAAACTTAAACCTAACATGACACTTCAATATTATTTTAAACTTTTAAGCTTCGTTTAAAAGGTATCAATGTTATATTTAGTTAATACATGCCTAGTGGTAGGCTTATCTTAAAAGAATTCACTGTAGGTGGGGGTGCCTGGCTGGCTCAATCAGAGGAACATGCAGCTCTTGATCTTGGGGTCATGAGTTTGAGCCCCACGTTGGATGTAGAGATTACTAAAAAAAATAAACCTAAATAAAAAGAATTTGCTGTAGTTCAACTAGTTATTGAGTACCTGCTTGTATACACATGTTGCTTACTGTCACTTTATCCCTTGAATTGTGTATTTTCCTCTATTTAAGATTTTTTTAACATAAACTTCATTTTTTAGAGCAGTTTTAGATTCATAGCAAAATTGAATAGAAAGTACAGAGTTCCTTTGTATTTCCTGTTCCTACATATGCACAGCCTTCCTTGCTGTCAGCATCCCATATCACAGTGGTACATTTGATCACCTGATTTCCCAGAAACACCTGCTCCAGAAATTTCTTTACCTGTCCACCATGTGTGAAATTCCAAGGTGAACGCAACATTAATGGAATAAGTCATGTTATACCTAACATTTAAATGTTCCATGTGTTAGCGTTTTCAAATCCTGCCAGGTTTAACTGTGAATCAACTATGTTGATCAAATCTGGAACTTAGTTATCTGAATGACTTTTTTTTTTTAATGAATACCTAAAGTAAAATTTGAAATCATTTCTGTAGGAATTGGTGTATTCTAAGCCTATTTTTTACATAAACCTCTATTTGAACGTTCCTTTTTCATTTACGTTAAAATGACTTCCAAACCTTTAAAGATGTGGCAGGCTTTCTTTCATCAAAATTTTGTATCTTTTATCTATTTAATTGACTAACTTCATCTGTGGGCATGCTTTTCCAACTACAGTCAGTTTCCCACTTAGATTGTAGGCTTAGATGTGAGACTTTAGGGAAGATGAATGAACTCATCAGAGATTGATTAAAGAGACAGCATTTCATCAAGGTTTTAAAGAATGGATAGTAGTTTGATAGCCACAGAATATGTTCCAGACACATAAATCATGACCAAAAGTATGAAAGAAAAGTGACCTTACTGTAGACTTTTCTTTCTTTTCCAAGGGTTGTTGGACCAACCCTTCTGAAAATCATTTACAATTCTGAATAAAATTTAAGAAATATTTTAATAACATTGAAAAGCTGGCAGGATGGTAAGGCTTTAAATCTTAGTGAAAGCAGGAACTTCAGTAGATGGAGAATGGAAGCCACTTTTCCTGGTGAACTTCTGCTTTTGTTTTTTTCTCATCTTGTGGATGGAAGGAAGAAGTCAAAGCTAAAGACAAATTAGAGTGAGAAGTCTAATAGGTTTTCCCTCGTGACCCCCAAAGGTGTACACCCTTGGGGTAAAGCTCAATTGAAAGCAAACCCACCTCACTCTTCCATCTTCAGTTGGGGGACTCTAGGGAAAAATGCCTTTGTTTTAAGCAGAGCTAAAAGGAGAAAAGTCCCTGAGAAGATGTTACCACAAATTGATTCTTTTGTGGATTTGCAATCAAATCTACCTTCCTTCCAAAGTCCAAAAGCCCTAAGTCATGGAGACTAGTCTGGTGCTTGGTAAAAGCAAATGCAAATTCCTCTGGAAGAAGAAACTTCAATACAGATACCAAATATTTTTTCAAATTGCAGCTTAATAATTTAATTCATGATTTGTGAATCAATCATAACAGGCTCTAATTGTCTTGGAATATCATATTTTCCAAGAGATTTGACAGATACTCTTGTCTTCATTTGCATTGATTGGCATATGGTAGTTAATTCTTTGCATGTATTTCAGTTTCCTCTATTTGAGGGTATCTCCCATTGTTCACTTCATAAAGCACTTGCCTTGTCATGAAACATAAAATTGTGATTATTTCTATGGTAACAAATAGTTGTATCATTAATGTCAAATTATACCCTACTGCTCTGTTTTCATACCTTTTTTGTATACACAAATTCATTCTATTGCCTAATCATAGTAAATTTTTAACAGCAATTAAACTCAACATGTGGTACTAACTGTGCATAAATCTAGAGAAAGAATATCAATATGAAACCTTTGTTACCAGGTTTGCAAAGCATTGACAAATAGGTCTTAACAGCAGCCTTTCTGAGAGCAATTAGAAGATGATGCATTTTGATTTCAAAGATACCAAAGTGTGGGATCCCTGGGTGGCTCAGCGGTTTAGCACCTGCCTTTGGCCCAGGGCGTGGTCTTGGAGTCCCGGGATCGAGTCCCACATCGGGCTCCCTGCTTGGAGCCTGCATCTCCCTCTGCCTGTGTCTCTGCCTCTCTCTCTTTCTCTCTCTATGTCTATCATGAATAAATAAATAAAATCTTAAAAAAAACCACACACACACACAAACCAAAGTGTAAAAAAAAAAAAATCTTGGAATCAGAGAAATGTGATATAAAAGTGAACTAGTAGTTTTAAAAAAAGAAATAGAATATCTAGAAATGGGGAATCCCAGTAATATTTAAAAACCAATAAATATGACCGATATGGGTTTAGACAGCTGAAGAGAATTAGAGAATTGGAAGGGAGATCGTAAGTCCTTTTTAGAATATAACTAGGAAGTCAAATGGAATATACGGAAGGAAGGTTAAGAGATGAAGGCTAATGTGAAATAACATGTTTAATTGGATTCTGAAAAGGAAGAGGAAAGGAAGAATGAAACAAACATATTACTTGAAGAGATTAATGAAATGTTCCAGGATTAATGAAAGTCCACAGAATTTCAAGCAGAGTAAATAAAACTGATTTCATACCAAGATACATCATAGTGAAACTTTAAGTGGTTTTCCAGAGAACCAAAGAGAAAGAGAAAAATCTTAAAAGTTGCCAGAGAAAAAAAGATCTTCAAAGAGATGACAGAAGTAACAGCTGACTTTTTAGTAATAACAATGGAAGCAAAAAGGGTGACATCTTTAAAGAAAAGACTTATGAATCTGTTATTTCCAACCAAATAAAATTTTTTCAAAGTAAAGTGAAATAAAGCCATGTTCAGAAAAACCGTTCAATTCAGCAGGAAAATATAACAATTTAAAATTTGTGTGTACCTCATAGTGTCAGAGCAAGCACAGAGAAATGAAAATATGACAATCATAAGTTTTTTTTTCTATATGACTTGCCTTATTAGTTTTTTTAAAAAACACTTAAGAAACAAAAAAACAAAAAAACACTTCAGTAACTGAAAGAATGCATAGACTAAAAATGTCAGTGAAGATGCAGAAGACTTAATAGAATTGACAAGCTTGAGAATAAGGAATTTATGTAGAACACTATACCCAACATATATTCCTTTCGACCACGCAAAAATTTACAAAAATGATATGAGACCTTAGAGCAATTTTCAAATGATCAAAATAATAGAGTATGTTTAACAGTGACAAATATGATATTTTGATCAATATCAGATTAAAAATGTTTGAAGGTTGTGAAATACCCTTTCAAGTAAACCTTTGATTAAAGAACAAGTAATAAAAATTAGAGTTTTGAAGGGCACTTGTGTGGCTCATTTAAGCATCTGAGTTTGATTTTGGTTCAGGTCATGATCTCATGGTTGTGAGATGGAGCCCAGCATCAGGCTCCGTACTGGGTGTGGAGCTTGCTTAAGATTCTCTCTCTCCCTCTCCCCTGTCCTTCACTTCTTTCAATAAATAAGTAAGTACCTGAATGATAAACATACAACATTTTATAACTTGATGGGGAGTGACTACACATGACTTAGGAAAATTTGTGGCTTTAAACATGTTTTTTAAAAAAGGCTAAAAATTTATGAACTAGATATTTGTAGTCATAAGCCTTTAAGATCCTCACATCCTGGTAGTCACACCCTTTTACAGTGGCCTCCTACAGTGTACCAGGATTCTTTTGTGACCATAGAATTTGGCAAAAGTATATCATTTCTGAAATGAGAAAAGACACCCTTGTTTTCATCTCAGTTACTCCTTTTTTCTTGGATCATTGACTTGGAGAAGCCAGCTGCTATGTTTTGAGCAGGTCTGTGGAGAGGCCATGTTATGAACAGAAGCCTTGCCAGCCACCACATTAGTGAGATTGAAAGTAGTTTTTCCATCCCAGTCAAGCTTTGCTAAGACCACAGCCCTACTTAACATCTTCATTATGATGATGGCTCATTGGAAACTCTGAGCTGGTTTTGAATTCCTCACCCAAAACACTCATAAAATATTTGTTATATAAGCTTCTAAATGTATTTATATATGCAGAAATAGATTAATATGCTATCCATTTCAAGAATAACAAATCCAAAGAAAGACTGAGGGAAATTATAAGCTCTTCAATGTGAAAATTCTCAAATTTATTGTTCTGTTTTTCAATTGTTGAAGGAAATATACAAGAAGATTGACATGTATTGAGTATATTTAATTTTAAGAAATCATGACATCTTGGGATGAACTATCTGGATATATTAGGAATGTGGAAATAAGATTAATAGTGCTTTCTTTTTTTTTTTTTTTTTTTTTTTTTTTTAAGTAGTGCTTGCTTTTGCAAATTATGAGATTTGGTGACATAAAGAAATTATAAGGTTTTTTTTTTTAAGATTTTATTTATTCATGAGAGACACAGAGGGGGAGAGAGAGAGAGAGAGAGAGAGAGAGAGAAGAGACATAGGCAGAGGGAGAACCAGGCTCCCAAGGACCCCAGGATCATGACCTGAGCTGAAGGCAGATGCTCAACCACTGAGCCACCCAGGCATCCCAGGAAATTAAAAGGTTTATTGCAAAAATTAATCATACTGGATGTAGAAAATGATAAGTGGCTTTAACATCGCTAAGGGGATAACTAGACATATACATTCTGAAGGACATATATAGCAACACCTATGTTTTTTGTCTGAAAACAAAATGAACCTAAATTTGATAGTTTCAAGATCTAATTATTTGGAAATACAGAGTACTGAGGAACATGTAAAATGGCATAAGAGCATACAGTCAGCAAAACCCTGATGTGAGAAATACTACCTCACAAATGACCCATTGTCTTCAACAAATAAATTATGACCAAAAAAAAAAAAAAAGTAATAGAAACCTATAGGTTTAAATAGACCTAAAAAATACATCATCCAGGGCAGCCCAGGTGGCGCAGCGGTTTAGCGCCGCCTGCAGCCCCAGGCGTGATCCTGGAGACCCTGGATAGAGTCCCACGTCAGGCTCTCTGCATGGTGCCTGCTTCTCCCTCTGCCTGTGTCTCTGCCTCTCTCTGTGTGTGTCTCTATGAATAAATAAATAAAAAGCTTTTAAAAAAATACATCATCCAAATGTAATTTATGGACTTTATTTGGGTCCTGATATTATCAAACAGTTAAGGCATTTGAACACTGATATTAAGGAACTGCTAATTTTTTCAGATGTGATATTTGATCATAGTTTTTAAAAGATCTCTTGGGACTATATATTGAAATATTTGTGGATGAAATGATATATCTAGGTTTGCTTCAAAATAATCTGGTTGAATATAGGGATACAGGTGAAAGAATATTGGTCTTGCATGATTTGGTAATTGTTGAAGCTGAGTCATGTCATTCTAAGTATTTTTGAAATTGTTTAATAAAATGCTTTTAGAAAGCAGAAGTTAATAAACATAATGGAAAAGATTTTAAAAAGTTGTTTCTTTGATAAAACAAATCAAATTGAGTCAGGAAGATAAGGTTCATGATTATATATGTTTTGAAAATTTCACATTATAACCACCACTTCTAATGTCATTCACAAGGCATATTTCATCTTAAAAATAATATATTGTTTAAAATCTCATTTAAAAAAAATAAAATCTCATTTAACCATTCCTAACTAGTGCTTCTCAAATTTGATTAAGTACAACCATTTTTTTCTTCTTTTTTTCCCTGTCCATCATATTTGTCCAAGTGAACAGTGTCCTTAAGTACTTGCTCAGGAAATGCTAACTTCTCCTGTTTATCTATTTACTTAATAGGACTAAATATTGTACATCTTTGAAAATATCTTGCTATTTTCTGTCTGTCTGGAATTCCCCTCTTCCTCTTCCTCCTTGAGTGTGTCTGATTATGATGATCTATGAATACTTTTAGTGCTTCTGCTCCTCACTTATTTCTAATTTTGACAGTCAATAACTCCCTTTTTATTTTTATTTAAGATTTTATTTTTAAGGAATCTTTACCCCTAATGTGGGGCTCAAACTCATAACCCTAAGATGAAGAGTTGCATACTCTACCAGCTGAGCCAGCCAGGCTTCCTCCTTTTTATTATTTCAGTACTTTTTACAGCTGCTTTATTTCTTATGCTGTTGTGCATTTATTTGTTTATGCCTCTTTTCTGTTGAACAATGAGCACTTTGAGGATAAGATTATGCATTTTTTGGGGGGTAAAATTGGTTTAAAGTTTTGTTTTGTCATAGCTATAGAGTCTAGTATTCTTGGCTGTTACATGGTCATGTTCTTATTTATCATGTACAATGTCATGTACAATGTTTTTTGGTCATGTACTTATTTATCATGTACAATGTCATGTACAATGTTTTTTGATGTATCTAGGTTCTGTCAGAAAAACTTGAGGACTGACCTGAAAGATGAATTACCATTTGTGATAATGTTTCTGTTGAGGGGGGATTTATCTTCTTTTGGTAGGAATTAGAAACTATATAATGAATATAACTGACTTAAATGAACTCTTATAATGCAACTCGTATGTAAGTTGGGAAATGCCCAATATTGGTTGAAATATATATACATATATATATATATATTTAAAAGTTTATAGTTTTAAAACTTAAAGGACTATTACAACCCAAATATCTTTGCATGGAGGAACTAAGGTGTTCCCTATTCTTACCTCTAACCCCACCCTGTAAGAACTAGGTGAAGTTGTATGGATCTCTTAATTCCATTACTCACTAAAGACTCCCAACAGGGGAGTGGATGTTAAGAGAAGATAAAAACCTTCTGTGTATTAATGTAATTTAAATAATCACATTTGGCTAGTGGCCACTGTCTCTTAAGTGTTTAAACTTCTTCTTGTGATAATGGGGGCCATTGAAGGTATTTTAACAGGAGGGAAGAAATGTTTAGATTTAAATTTAACAAATCCCATTAGTAGCTATGTATAGGGAGGAGAAATTGAAGCTGTGAAGACCAGTAGAGAACCACCTAACAGTTCAAATGAAAGACAGTTTTAAACACTGGCAGATGACTGAATGAATATTTGAGGGCAAAATTGATAAAGTTGTTTTTGTAGTTATTTCACTAAGTGCTTATTTATTACATTAAATCATGACCAACTTGATAGCAGAGTCTGTATCTTAATAATGGTAACCAACATGTTTTGAGTAATTGCTAAATGACAGGTACTGTTGATTGCTTTACATGTATTATCTTAGTGCTTTCAACACCTTATGAGGTAGGAAATAATATTATAGATGAGGAATAGATCAGAGAGATCAAGTGACCCGCCCAAAGCCATACAGATAGTAAATGCAAAGAGATTTGGAAGGAAAAGAATACAATTAAAATCATCGAAGGGGAATCAGGAAATAGTTAAATATGTTTATGTGTTGCATAGAATATTCCTATTTTATGGGAGTTCCCTAGTTTTGGCACATGAAAGGTTATAAATATTTTAATACATGAGCATATACTATGTGCTAGACATAATTTTAAGCCCTTGACATAGATTATTTAATTTTTATGACAGCCCTATAGGAAAGGTATTATTATTTTATTTTTTGGGGAAAGGTATTATTATTATATTCATTTTTATAGAGAAAAAAACTGATATGCAAACATAGGATGACTTACTCGAGAAAGTGGCAGAGCAGGTATTAGAGTCCCTGTAATTTGGTCCCAGTGCTCCTGCAGTACATAATACATCTGTGTGTTGTGTGTAAATAGTGTACAAATAGACATTACTGTGGTGTTTCAGTACACCGAACTCTTAAACATGAAAGTGACTTAGCTTGAGTTTAATTAATATTGTTCCTGTAGAGTGGGTAGGTTAAGGGTCTGCTTTTGGCTCAGGGCATGATCTCAGGTTCCTGGGATTGAGC
Source organism: Nyctereutes procyonoides (assembly GCF_905146905.1). Lineage (NCBI taxonomy): Eukaryota > Metazoa > Chordata > Mammalia > Carnivora > Canidae > Nyctereutes > Nyctereutes procyonoides. The sequence goes on from NW_026575132.1 coordinate 11,922,313, forward strand.
CCTGCATAAGGCTCCCTGCTCAGTGGGGAGTAGGCTTCTCCCTCTCCTTCTGCCCTCCCCCCGCCCCCCGCTTCTGTGTATGCTCTCTCTCTCTCAAATAAATAAAATCTTACAAAAAATAATATCATTTCTGGGTATGTGGACGTCTTTTTGTGTTTTTTGGCAGTACAGTATAGATTCTCTAAGAATTTTGTCTGTGTAGAATGTGGCTGTTTTATGTGTTGAATTGTTTATAGCCTTGAGTTTACTGACCCTGACTCCTTTCCTCTATTTGCTCACTAAAGCTGTGCTCATAGTTCAAAGAGAGTGTAGTGTAGTGGAAGGAGCACATTTGGATTCATCTATCTTGCATTTTAATCCCAGCACTATCAATACTAAATCTGAGACAGGACAAGTTATATATTCTAGAACATCCCTTTTCTTTCCTACAAAATGGGGAAATGAAACCTCTGGATAGGTATAAGGAGTAAATGCAATGGTACATATTTAAAAATGCCTGCTGTAGTACTTACTTAGCACATGGCATGTGCTCAAAAACTGTAGCTGCTTTACTTTTTAAAATGAAGCCTTTCCAGATTTGAGTACCATTTTTTTTCTGTATAAGTTGTTCTGCTTCCTAGGGGAGCTCTGTACACACCAACCACTTGTAACTCTGACCTTTACACTTTGAACCAGATACTGTAGAGTTCCTAAATAAACTATGAGGAGAAACGCATTAATTCTTTATGGTGTTATGAGACTGTTTTGTGTCTAACTTTTACAGAGAGATAATCCTATGCTTTATTAAAAGCAAAAATGATAAGGAAAACTCCACAGCTACTTGTATTTCTGTTACTCTTTCCTGAATGGATAAATGAGTAAATGAATAAATGAATAATGTGCTAGTTGGAAATAAAAACAGCAAGTAATGGCACACTTGAAAATTTCTCACATAAGGTAGTTCTTTTTCTGAAATACTTCCATCTTGTTTCTCAGTGATGATGTAGATAGTGGCAATTTACAATCTGATTTTGGAACGGTGTATTAATAGAAAAAAAAATACACAAAAGGTCACCAGTCTCTGTATATTCTGGGAACATTCTTTTAGCAGTTCTCATTTGTAGTGTAATGCTTTTATTTTAGGGAAATAAATTACTTGAGTTCCCTTTATCCAAGTGCAGTGCCTAACCAATAGTGACTAAGTACAACTTCTGAGTATTGTTGAAATTGACTGCAATAAGGAAGGGTTAAGAGAGGGAGGAAATACATTTGAGCATAATTTTTAACGATGCAATTTATATTTAAAGAGATATGTCTGAGGAATCATTTTATTTCAAATAAACTTTGAGATATAGATCATAAAATGCACTCATTTTAAGTGCCAAATTTCATGGTTTTTTTTTTTTTAAAGATTTTATTTATTTGAGAGAGAGAGAGAGAGAGAGAGAGAGAGAGGGAGGGAGGGAGGGAGGGAGAGGCAGAGACACAGGCAGAGGGAGAAGCAGCCTCCATGCAGGGAGCCCGACGTGGGACTCGATCCCGGGTCTCCAGGATCACTCCCCGGGCTGAAGGCAGCACTAAACCGCTGAGCCACCTGGGCTGCCCCAAACTTCATGTTTTGATACAGGCAAACACTTGTGTAACCACTTACATAATTAAATAGAAAATTTCTACCACCTAGGTACGTTCCCTTTGTGTCCCTTTATAGTCAGTCCTCTGAAAGACAGCCAGTGATCTAATTTCTCTCATCATAGCCTGCTCTAATGAAATAGTACAGTGATACACTTTAATGCATGGCATTTCTTGCTCAGTTATGTTTTTGAAATTTCTGTTTGTTGTATCAATAGTTAACTCAATATTATTCCTGAATAGCATTCCGTCGTATGAGTATAACACAATTTCTTTGTCAGTTAACTCGATGGAATTTTGGGTTGTTTCCAGCTTTTGCATACTAAAAATAAATCTTCTATGAACATTTTTGTACATTTTTGTAGTTACGTGTTTTTCCCTCTCTCAAGGGAAGACCATGTGGTATGTCTATGTTTAACTTTAAAAGAAACTGCCAAACTATTTTCTAAATGATTATACCATTTTATACTCCCACCAGAAGTGTGAGTTCTAGTTGCTCCACATCTTCCCCAACACTTAGAAGGGTTAGGGTTTTTAGTTTTGGCCATTCTAGTGAGTGTGTTAATGGGTATTCCATTTGATTTTTATTTGCTTTTTTCTAGATAACTAATGATATTAAACATGCTTTCATTCACTGGTCATTCCTATATCCCCTTTTGTGAAATGTCTGCACTTTGGCGTTTTTTGTTTTGTTTTTAGATTTTATTTATTTATTCATTTATTCTTGATCCCAGAACCCCGGGGTCATGACCTGAGCCAAAGGCAGTTGCTCAACCATGAGCCACCCAAGCGCCCCCATTTTTTTGTTTTTAAAGATTTTACTTATTTATTCATTCATTCATTCATTCATTCATTCATTCATTCATTCATTCATGAGGGACACAGAAAGGCAGAGATGTAGGTCAAGGGAGAAGCAGGCTCCTTGCAGAGAGCCTAATGCAGGACTCAATCCCAGGACCCCAAGATCACAACTTGAACTGAAGGCAGACACTTAACTACTGAGCCACCCAGGTGCCCCCCATTTTGCCCATTTTTAAATTGAGTTGTCCTTTTGGTAGTGATTTTTAGGAATTCTTTATATATTCTTAGTGTAAGTTCTTTGTCAAATATATGTATTAAGAATATTTTCAGCTGATATGCCTTGCCTTTTCATTTTCTAACTGGTGTCTTTTGATGAGTAAATGTTTTTATTTTTTTTATTTTTTTTTTTATTTTTATTTTTTTTATTCATTTATGATAGTCACAGAGAGAGAGAGAGAGGCAGAGACACAGGCAGAGGGAGAAGCAGGCTCCATGCACCGGGAGCCCGATGTGGGATTCGATCCTGGGTCTCCAGGATCGCGCCCTGGGCCAAAGGCAGGCGCCAAACCGCTGCGCCACCCAGGGATCCCGAGTAAATGTTTTTAATTTTGATTAAGACTTACTAATTTTTTTTTTTTTGGTTTGTGATTTTTGCGTATTAGTCCAGAAACCTTTGTCTACCCCAACGTTGCAAAGGTATATCTCCTTTAAAGGTATATTGTATCGCCTATATTTTCTTCTAGAAGAGTTTAATTTTAGTTTTTGTTTAGATTAATGATCTATATCTGATTTTATTTTACTTACGCATCTTGTATTTCTCATTAATTCACTAAACAAATATTTATTGAGCACCTGCTCAGTGCCAAGCACTGGTTAGGTATCCATTAGTAAACAAAAAGAAGTCACTCATGGTAAGCCCTTAGAAACGCCTTGCACTTGTAAAGCCTACATTCTCAGGGAAATGACAGACAATAAACTAATAACTAAATAAAGGACACAGTATGATAGAAGGTGAGAAAGCACCACAGGAGGGAAACAGAATAGGGTTAGGTAAAGTTAGTAAGATTGGCAATTTTAAGACAGGATGGTAAAAGTAGGCTTTTGAGAATGTCATTTAAGGAATGACTTGAAGATGAGGGAGTTAGCCATTCATTCATCTATCTGGGGAAAGAGTGTTCTGACTAGAGAAAATAGTCTTTTGACTGTTGAAGGGCCTTACGGTAGAAGTATATCTAGCATGTCCCAGTAATAACCAGGAAGCCAGGGTAGTAGAGGGTAATAGTGGATAATGTCAGGGAATAGAGGAGGGCAAATTGTTTAGAATCTTATAGGACATTGTTAAAATTGTAGCTCTTTGAGTGACATGGGAAGCCATTTGAGGGTTTACTATACTTTCTATTTTATTTATTTATTTGACAGAAAGAGAGCACAAGTAGGGAGAACAGCAGAGGGAGAGGGAGAAGTACGCTCTCTGTCAAGCAGGGAGCCCAATGCAGGGCTCAATCCCAGGACCCCAGGATCGCGATCCTAGCTGATGCTTAACTGATGGAGCATTCCAGGTGTCCCAAGGATTCACTATACTTAATAGACATTTTAAAATTTCACGTGTGTTTTCCTGAATATCATTTAAGAGATTTCATATTATTGCTTCTATATGCTTATAGGAATGAAAGCATGTTTTTTGTTTTGTTTTTTTTTTTTTCCCTGACAGGTATACTTAATATTGATTTTCTTTTTTTCAGAAAGATCCAGATTACCTGAAACTCTGGTTGGACAATTTTGTTTCTAGCTATGAACAATTCTTAGATGTTGACTTTGAAAAGCTGCCTACCAGGTATGTAGAAATACTTAATTTCCTATTCTTAGTTGAGTTTGTGAATTTGAGGCACAAAGACTTCACTGATGGCCTATTACAAGGATAGCAATTATGTGACATACATGATACTTCTGCATAATCCTGCTCCTATGGCAGACTTTGTTAATTCATCATAGCATGTTTGCCTGCTAAAATGAGACTTGGCTTCTTGAAGTAAAGATTACGTTGGTGAACTACAAGCAAACTAGGTGTCTTGCAATTCACTTCATTTCTAACACTACCTGGAGTTAGTGATAGATCCCACAAAGTAAGGGCAAAGTTCTCAACAAGACTGCTCTCACTTAAGACACTGGTTGCAGATCCTGGGAGCCACTCATGCCTCTGACCAACTGGATATAAGTTTGAAAGTTTTCACGACTCCCTCAGGTTCAGTAATTCATTAGACTCACAGAACTCACTGAGAACACTATACTTATAATTATGGCTTTATTATAGAGTGAGGAGTTAGAAGACATCTTGGAGGAGATGAAATATTCAGATTTTTCAAAGTTAGAGTTAAAAAACACAAAAATGATAGAAAAATTCAAATTTTGTGGAAATTACTCTGCCAACCACCATTCTCCATTCACAGTTCCCAGGTCCACTTACCAGATAAAGTTTTTACTTTTTTTTCAAGCCATCTTGAAGACCTTATAGTTGTTACTAAGGTAAGAGGGGTTAGGTTAGGCTGGGATAAAAAGCTGGAGAAATGAGGAGACCCTTTTAGCCACAAAAAGAACTCCCATTTATAGAGATACATTGAGATGGAAGGGGAGAAATGGGTGGTGGTTGATAATGAGAAAGAGTATCTAAGGAATTAAAAATCTTTAAGGAGGAAATCTTTAAGGAGGAAAGCATTTGCAGTTTGGGGATGGAGATAGTATATCAGAGGGTGGACATGGGTGAATTGAGTCTGGAGGATCAGAAGCCAGATCATGAAATGCCGTGTATGCATGGCTAATGGACTTTGATTTTTTGTTGTGGAAGATGTGAGGCTCTACAAAAATATTCTACATGACAGTGTCATGATTAAGTTTGCTTTTTAAAAGGCCCTATAGTGGTATTAGGTTAAACTGGAAAGGGTTGAGACTGAAGGCAAGAAGTGCAGTTAAGGGGTTATTTTAATAATTCAGAGAAGAAGTCATTAGAGCTTTGGACCGAGGCATTGAACTTAAGAAAAGATGTGCTTTAATGCTCAGAAAGCATTAGTGCTTCATTATTTATACATACAGTTTCAGTGTTCTTCCTTATTAGCTAATTTGTAACAGGTTTATAAAGGTTGAAAAGTATTAAGTCTTGAACTCAAAATAAAATTACATATTGATTTCTACTCATAAAAGAGTACTTTTGTGGTTTATGCTTAGAAGTGGTTTTATTTTAATAACTTGCAACTCCTTTAAATCATGAGCCTAAGGATTTCATTGAGTCAGGACTTGGGCCTTTGAATTCTTGGAGTATTGAAATGAAGTCTAAAGTTTATAAGATGCACTTGTTATACATGTCTTTCTTGGGAGGTCATTTCTAAAAACTTTATGTAGACTTCTATTGCCACTGTGTTTATTTATTTATTGTTTAAAAAGACTTTTATTTGTTTATTCATGAGAGACACACAGAGAGAGAGAGAGAGGCACAGACATAGGCAGAGGGAGAAGCAGGCTCCAAGCAGGGAGCCCAATGTGAGACTCGATCCCAGGACTCCAGGATCACACCCTGGGCCATAGGCAGGTGCTAAACTGCTGAGCCGCCCAGGGATCCCCCTGCCACTGAGTTTAAAATAAGATGAAGGGGATCTCTGGGTGGCACAGCGATTTGGCACCTGCCTTTGGCCCAGGGCGCAATCCTGGGGTCCTGGGATTGAGTCCTGCGTCGGGCTCCCAGCGTGGAGCCTGCTTCTCCCTCTGCCTGTGTCTCTGCCCCTCTCTCTATGTCTATTATGAATAAATAAATAAATCTTTAAAAAAATAAAATAAAATATGATGAAAAATGCCAGAACAGTGTTTTATTCATGATTTAGATGGTTTATTTAAAATTTTATTTCATATCTGATAATACTAAACCATGAATTTAGATTTTACTAATAGAAACGTTCAGTTTTTCAAGTGAATATACTGTGTGCATGATATATAAAAGTGGTCTGTTCACCTTAAAGATAAAAAACAGATAATCCTCATTTAAATTAAACTGACTTGATAGAACTTCTAAGAGAATTCATGATGCAAGGCAAGGAATGCTTTTACCAGAATTTAAAGCCTTGCAATTTAAATTGGACTTTTTCCTGTGTTAGATGGAGACAACAATGGGCAGCTGCTTAATACAGATATTGAGTAGTCAAACAGAGGAGTGAAACAGAATTCTGGAGATTGGAAAATTTTAGCAAAAGAAGCTTAGAATTTGGGGGCAGCAAAGTCCTAATGATGGGAAAATGCTTCCAAATTCTTAAATCCTCATCACATTAGGAATATGGCCAAAACTTTTAATTTTATCTACAAGTAATTTCTAACCAAATCCCAATTTTATAATGAACATAAACACAAGAATAGATTTCTCTTTTAGAAGCTAATTTTTTTCTGTCTAGTAAAAATGAAAATAGAGAATGGGACAACTAAGGAAAAAGGAACTAATCCTTTAAGTAGAATTGAAATATTGGGAAATCTGATGTAGGTTTCTTATTGACTTATGTTTTTGGAAAAGTGAGTAGGAATAGTTTAGTTTGGTCTTGAAAATCACTTCTATTTAAGTTTAAATCTTTATTATTTTGAAGTTACTGTGTTTTCTAATCATCTCTTTTTTAGCTTTTTAGCAAGAAAAGTATATAAAAATGGGAGTTTTTTGGGTACCACTAAAAAAGAATGAAAGAATCCAAAGTACGAGTGAAGTGATGCCCAGACTAAAATGAAACATGTATTTTTGTGACATGATTATAGAATTTGGCAACCTTGGTAATGTGCTGTGTAATTGCTGTGTAATTAAGGGCTTTATTTTGTAAAGTACTTTGTGTTGTGGGATGGTTCTGAGAGAGGCTAAAAATATTTATCATGTATATTTATATAACCACTGGCAATGTGTTTCAAATTTTTCTGTCTACAATGAATGAAATAGCTTTAAACTTAGTGTAAAAATAATAGTAAATCTTCACATTAAGCATTATCTGAAGAAGAGACTATTTAAAGTATGGTTGTCATTTAATCATAGTAGCTCTTTATGGTGCTCCTTTGTGATTAGGTGTTTTTCTTTTTTTTTTTTTTTTTTAGATTTTATTTATTTGAGAGAGCTGGAGTGCAGAAGCGGGGGTGGGGGTGGGAGTGTGGACAGAGGGAGAGGGATAAGCAGACTCCCCTACTGAGCAGGGAGCCTGATATCCTGGGATCATGATCAAAGGCAGACCCTTACTCAACTGAGCCATCGAGGTACCCTGTTTGGGTACTTTTCTTAATAGAGATACGAAAATTAGTATTCAATGGCTTTATGGAAAGATTCTTAGGCTTTAGTGGTTGTATGTTTAAAACATATTTTTATAGTTCTTTACATATTTTTAGGCTTTAGTGTTGTATGTTTAAAACATATTTTTATAGTTCTTTACATATTTCATAGTTAAAAGTGCACATTGACCTTTTGGTTTCAGAACCCTGTGAAATAGGGCAGATGATATTACAATTTTATAGATTAGGGCATGTAAGGGATTATCTGTAGTGCTTCGTGTTATAGAGCTGGAACTTAGTCTACAGGCCTTCTGACTTTGATTCTAGGGGAATTGTGTTGTAAGAGTAACCAGTCACATCTGGTCTTGGCTTTTGTCCTTAAAGAACCAGATGGTCTTCTTACCCAGAAATCAGATGTCACAAAATATTGATATATTATTTTTTTTTAAAAGTTGTTAATGCTCATGCTTAGGGTTTTTCATTTACTTGTTTATCTTTCTCCTTCCCATTTGCTGGTTATCTTCTCTCCCTCTTCTAACCACATGGCTTGGGGAGCCTTTAGTAGGTGAATATTGTTTAGTAAAGCAGTTGACAGATATTAAACCAGTTATAGGTACTTCATTTTTATTTGCTAGTTATTGTTCCTTTTAGAAATGGTATACACACATATATACACATACATATTTTATTTCTAGGTAGAAAGTGAACTACTAATTCTAAATATTTTCTTTCAAAATAGCACAATTGGAGATATTATTATTATTATTATTATTATTATTATTATTTTAAATGTTTTATTTATGTATTAATGAGAGACAGAGAGAGAGGCAAAGACACAGGCAGAGGGAGAAGCAGGCTCCCTACAGGGAGCCCGATATGGGACTCAGATCCCAGGTCTCCGGGACAATTGGAGATACTAAATAGATTCTCTAACTTCCTCTTTTCAGTGAGCCTCTTCTGAGGTAAGACTAATTTCTGTGCTCTACTAATCTTCTAAAATGTCACACTGATCATCTGGTGGTGCCTTGCAGAGAAAGCACAGAGCATCTGGAATAAAAGAGTTTCTTTAGGATTTGAGATAAAAATGCAATTCCTTTAAAGTGCCAAAGATTTTCTTGTACTTAATCACCCTTCTTATTTTTTCCCCTTACAGGGTAGACGATGTCCCTCCAGGAATATCTCTACTTCCTGATAATATTCTGCAGGTTCTAAGGATCCAGCTGCTACAGTGTGTTCAGAAAATGGCAGATGGGTTAGAGGAACAACAACAAGCTTTGTCAATTTTGCTTGTCAAGTTCTTCATTATTCTTTGCAGGTATCTGGTACAAACAAACTAGTTACATGTTTTATTTATTTATTTATTTATTTATTTATTTATTTATTTATTTATTTATTTATTTATTTATTTTTAAATTTTTATTTATGATAGGCACACAGTGAGAGAGAGAGAGAGGCAGAGACACAGGCAGAGGGAGAAGCAGGCTCCATGCACCAGGAGCCCGACATGGGATTCGATCCCGGGTCTCTAGGATCGCGCCCTGGGCCAAAGGCAGGCGCTAAACCGCTGCGCCACCCAGGGATCCCTAGTTACATGTTTTAAAAAATTATTATCAAAATAATGCATTTATTGATTATTAATGGTGTTGTTCACATGGAGCTTTAAAGATTGAGTATATTTTATATGAAAGGCTTTGATTCGTTATTGTGTTGGAAAGCTTTTTATTTATTTGTTTACTTAATGTTTTATTTCTTTTAAGATTTTATTTATTAGAGAGCACAAGCAGTGGGAGGGGCAGAGGGAGAGGGAAAAGTAGACTCCCCGTTTAGCAGGGAACACACCACTGGGCTTATTCCCAGGATCCCAAGATCATGACCTGAGCTGAATGTAGATGCTTCACTGATTGAGCCACCCAGGTGTCCTTAATGTTTTATTTCTTTATTTGAAGTGGGCTTCATGCTCAATATATGGCTCGAACACACTACCCCGAGGTGAGGAGTCTCATGCTCCAACGACTGAGCCAGCCAGGCCACCCCTATTGGAAAGCCTTTTAATTACCATACCTAGTTATAGAGCGATTCAATCAAGATTAAAAAAAAAAATTACTCTAAGGACAGTGACTGGAATTTTTACCTAACCAAGAATTTGTCACGGCGATATTTTCTGTGTGATCCTCACCTGTAAACATATGTACATTTTTACTACTGTGCATTATCATTTGTGAAATGTATTTTTCTAATCTTTCATTTTATAATTTTACCAAAGTATAATTATTCTATAGCATATATTTCCCGGTTTATAGATAATTAGGTTTGTGGCACTTAAATTTTGGTGTGCATAAATATCAACTGGGCAGCTTAGTAGGCATACAGAGCTTGAGCCTTATGAAAATTCTGACTCCAAAGAACTCATGCATTCTAATTTTTCACGAGTTTCACGTTAACCTGTATATACAAATTTAAAAACTCTTGGATTAGGGGCATTGTATACCTCTTTAAAGTCTGCCTTCTTTTTGGAAGCCATTTCCTATAATATACTATTTGTTTTATAAATATTTTAGAATTAATTAGTAGACAAACAGGGACTTAATTTACTGTGCATCTATTTACCTTTCACTTAATTGCTCATGCATTTGACTGCAAAAATCACAGAAAGATTGAGCAATAATTGCTAAAATGTTTCTCCCCTAATTTAGGCTCTTCTAGAACTCTAGACACTTTTCTGATTTTATACTCTTTATCATCCTTTCTATTTAGAAAATAATACAAGAATTAAAGAGTTGAGGGGAAAAAGGATTTACTTAGGTGATAAAACATGAGTTGGTCTGTTGATCTACAATATTTTGTCCTATTAACTACTTAGTATAGTTTTACAGAAATCAGAAATCCTATAGATAAATAACTGTTTTAAATCCAATATGCTTAGCTCTTTTTAAAAAATAATTTATTTATCTTAGAAAGAGCATGGGTGGCATGCATGCAGTTGGGGGGGAAGGGCAGAGGGAGAGAGCAAGAATCCCAAACGGACTCCAAGCTGAGTGCATCTTTTGGTTGAATTTTTTTTTTTTTTTTTACTAGGAGCTAATAATCTCTGATGAGAAATTTAATGTTTATTTTATTTTAAATTTAATGTTTAATAGCTACCAATTACAGAATATGTTTCTATTTCTAGAGACTTCTCTGTTTAAAAAAATTCCTTAAAATTTTTTAATAGGTTTTATGTTGTATAGCAGTTTAGTTTTATATAAAAATTTGGAAAAAATTCAGAGTTCCTATATGCTTCTTCCACTCCATTATTAACATCTTTCATTAGGGTGGTAAGTTTGTTACAGTTGATGAACTAGAAAGATATATCATTAACTGAAATCTGTAGAGTACATTAGAGTTCACTTTTTTACAGTTCTGTGAGTTTTGACAAATGCATGGTCTTGTATCCGCCATTACAATATCTTACAGAATGATTTCATCACCTTAAAAATGCCCTGTGTTCACTTTATTCATTTCTCTCATGTCATGCCCAACCTCTGGCAACCACTGATTTCTTTTTATTGTAACTAGTGTTGCTTTTCCAGAATGTCATGTATGTGAAAACATACAGTGTGTACTGTTTTCAGACTGACTTCTTTCACTTAGCAATATAGATTTAAGGTTCTTCATGTCTTTTTTTTTTTAAAGATTTATTTATTTATTTATTTATTTATTATTTATTTATTTATTTATTTATTTATTTATTTATTTATTTATTTATGAGAGAGAGAGAGAGAGAGAGAGAGAGAGACAGAGACACAGGCAGAGGGAGAAGCAGGCTCCATGCCGGGAGCCCGATGTGGGACTCGATCCAGGGACTCCAGGATCGCGCCCTGGGCCAAAGGCAGGCGCTAAACCGCTGAGCCACCCAGGGATCCCCAGGTTCTTCATGTCTTTATGTGGTTTGATAGTATCTTTTTTTTTTTTTTTAATTTTTATTTATTTATGATAGTCACAGAGAGAGAGAGAGAGAGAGGCAGAGACACAGGCAGAGGGAGAAGCAGGCTCCATGCACCGGGAGCCCGATGTGGGATTCGATCCCGTGTCTCCAGGATTGCGCCCTGGGCCAAAGGCAGGCGCCAAACCGCTGCGCCACCCAGGGATCCCTATCTTTTTTTTTTTTAAAGATGTTATTTATTCATGAGACACACACACACACACACAGACTGAGAGAGAGAGAGAGAGAGAGAGAGAGAGAGAGAGAGAGAGACAGGCAGAGGGAGAAGCAGGTTCCATGCAGGGAACCTGACATGGGACTCGATCTTGGGTCTCCAGGATCACGCCCTGGGCTGAAGGCAGCACTAAACCACTGAGCCATCCGGGCTGCCCAGTGTGTATCTTTTTATCACTGAATAATAATACTCAGTTTATGGATGTGCCACCTTTGTGTTTTCATTTACCTAATGAAGGACATCTTTGTTACTTCTAGTTTTTGGCAGTTACCAATATGGCTGCTGTAAACATTTGTGTAGATTTTTGCATGGGCATAAGTTTTCAACTTGTTTGGAGCCTTGGGTAAATATTCTCATTCCTTCCCTTTCCCTGAGGCAGTACATCTGATTTATTCTCTCCATTCTGTTCCTTGGAACCTATGAGGGGAGGTCTTCATGCTCTGTCATTACATCTGGGGAATGTGGGTATCAGCCTAGGCTTGGGGGCCTTTCTGCTCATCCCTTAGTGTCTTATCCCTCTGCCGTCTGGCACAGCTTTTTTCTGCTCTTCGTTCATCTTTATCTGAGAAGCTATGTCCCTTGTACTGTCTCTTTGCTGTCCTACCTGTGTCCTGCCCTCCAGCTTGTATTTAAGTCCCTGGCATGCCCCCCACTCCCAGGTTCCCCTCTGGTATCATGTCAGGCATTTTGCAGGGAAAAGCCCCTTAGGGAAAGATGGGAAGGACAAAAAATAAATAACTTTCCACTGGTCCTCAGGTGAGCTAAGGATTTAATAAGTAAGGAAAAAAATAAATAGAAAAATAATTCTGTTATGAACATGAATATATCTTCAAGACCCTATTTTCAAGTCTTTGGGGTACATATCCAAAAGTGGACTTGCTGGATCATATGGTAATTGTATTTTTAATTTTTTGATGAATTATAGACTTTTTCAGATCAGTGGCTGTAACATTTTACATTCCCATTGTTGGTGCTCAAATATCTCAGTTATTCCATGTCCTTGCTAATGCATGTTTTCTGTTTGCCTGCGGTTTCTTGTTTTGTTTTGTTTTGTTTTGGAGGGGGAACAGAGAGAGAGGAGAAGAGATAGAATCTTAAGCAGACTCTATACTAGGTAGGACTCCATCTCAACCTGAGCCAAAATCAAGAGTCAGATGCTTGGGATCCCTGGCTGGCGCAGTGGTTTAGTGCCTGTCTTTGGCCCAGGGCGTGATCCTGGAGACCCGGTATCGAATCCCACGTCGGGCTCCCGGTGAATGGAGCCTGCTTCTCCCTCTGCCTATGTCTCTGCCTCTCTCTCTCTCTCTCTGTGTGACTATCATAAATAAATAAAAAATTAAAAAAAAAAAGAGTCAGATGCTTAATTAACTGAGCTGCCCTGGTGCCCCGTTTTTTTTTTTTAAGATTTTATTTATTTATTCATGAAAGACACAGAAAGAGAGAGGCTTGTGCCCTGAGCCCAAAGCAGATGCTCAACCGCTGGGCCACCCAGATGTCCTTTTTCTTTCTTTCTTTCTTTCTTTTTTTTTTTCTTTTCTTTTCTTTTCTTTCTTCTTTTCTTTTCTTTTCTTTTCTTTTCTTTTCTTTTTTTTTTTTTTTTTATACTAGCTAGCATCCTAATGGGTGTGAGGGACTATCTCATTATAGTTTTGATTGGCATTTGTCTAATGGTTTTTTTTTCTCTAATGATTTTTTGATGTTGACTATCTTTTTGTGTGTTTATTGGCCATTCACATAGTTCTTCAGAGAAATGTCTATTCAAGTCTTTTCCCAGTTTTGAATTTGGTTGATTTTTTGGATGTTTAGAATTAGGAACTCTCTCTATATATACTGGATATTAATCCTTTGTCAGACATATGATTTGTAAGTGTTTTCTTCCATTTTGTGAATTGCCTCTTTACTCTTTTAATAACATCTTTTTCTTTATAGTGTCTTTCAATGCACAAAATTTTTCAGTTTTCATGAAGTCCAGTTTGTTTTTACTTTTGTTACCTATACTTTGGTATCATATCCAAGAAGTCATTACTAAATTCAGTGTCATAACACTCTTGTACTTTATTTTCTTTTAAGAGTCATATTGTTTTAAATCTTATACTTAGGTTCTTGATCCACTTGAGTTAATATTTGTATACAGAGTAAAGTAAGGGTCCAGCTTTATTCTTTTGCATGTGGATATCCAGTTTTCCCAACATCGCTCTTTAAAGACTTCCTTTCCATATTGAATGGCAGTACCCTTGTCAAAAACATACATGTGAGGATTTATTTCTGAGATCCCTATTTTATTCCATTTGTCTATATGTCTGTCTTTCTGCCAACATCACTATTTTGATTATTATTGCTTTGTACTAGGGAATAAATCAGAAAGTGTGAGTCTTCCAGTTTGTTCTTATTTTTCAAAATTGTTTTGGCTATTTGGAGTCCTTTGGGATTCTATATGAATTTTAAGATGGGTTTTTCTGTTTCTGTAGAAAATATTTTTGGGATTTTGATAGGAATGGCATTGAATCTGTAGATTACTCTGGGTAGTATTGATAATTTAATAGTAAGATGGCCTCTGATCTGTGAACATGACATGTGGTTGCATTTATTTATGGCTTAAGATTTATTTCAGCAATTTTTTTTAGTTTTCATTTTATGCCTTACACTTCCTTGATTAAATTAATTCCTAAGTATTTTATTCTTAATGCTGATATAAATGGAATTGTCTTCATGATAATCCTTTCTCATTATTGTTTATATACAGGAATGCAGTTGATTTTTGTGTGTTGATTTTTTTATCCTACTACTTTACTGAATTCATTAATTCTAATGGTTTATATCTAATTTTTAAAGTTTCTTTATATAAGATTATATTTACAGGGAGATAAATTTTACTTCTTTTTTAATTTAGATGCTTTTTATTTCTTTTTCTTATCTAATTGCTTTGGTTAGGCCTTCCAGTACTGTGTTGAATAGAAGCAGTAAAAATGACCATTCTTGCCTTGTTTCTGTCTTAGAGAAAAATCTTTCAGTCTTTCACCATAAAGTATATGTCTGCTGTAAAATTTTTATATATGGCTTTTTATTATGTTGGGGTGCTTTTGTCCCTGACCTTTTAAGTTCCCTGAAAGTTACTTCAGCCAGAGAGCAAGGGCTTGCAGCAGTTGGGTGAGATATACTAACAATGGCTGCCTGCCTTTTTGCATTTCTGTGATCAGAAGCAGCAGTCAGTGATCAGAGCACAAATCTCTGGTATTTGAAGGACCAGGGTTCTTCTGTCCACCTTGGTTCCTTTAACTTGTTAGCAAGCTGTTAGGGGAAGATGTACAGACCTGCCCACCACATGGCTGGGGGTGGAGGTTGGGTGCTACTACTGTGCTAATAATAGCTGAAGTTTACCAAAATTAACCAATGTTAACTGTAGTTTACTGTCCAAGGTCTTCCGCTGGAAGTTGCCAGCATTCAGCAGACTTCAGAATTCCAGAATGAGTTATATCCAGTACAGTTGTTTTCTGGTGTGGAGACAGATTCATGGTGATTCCTATTTTTCCATCTTCCTGGAATCTTCCATAGGGTCTTTGAGCTTTACCTCGCCTTTACTTTTTTCTTTTCTCAAAAAAGTCATGCCAGTTTGACTTCTTATATTAAGAACTTGGTTAATTCCATTGTTTTTCCTCTTCTTTTAGCATCGGTTGTATTTTAAATAAAGGTTTTTTTTCAATTTCACAATGTCTCAGAACAGAAGATTAATAGATTTTAGTTTATTATTCTAAGAAAAAGATTGATGATGTTAGTTATAGGAAAATGTTAGCATTATGTGTCCTATCTTGTCTTATAAAAGTGGTATAAAAATGAGGACCATATTTTAATTAAACACCAAGCACTTATTGACCCACTCACTGCTTTAAACAAGACATTATATTATGCCCTCGTAGGAATGTACAGATGCTGGGTCTTTCTATCAAGGTCTTTCAGTATATTTTATCTATATTAGATATCTAGATATAAAGGAACTGTAATTTCAAAAAGCAAAGTGAAAACCCTAAAACTGTACATGTGCTATAATGGCAGCAATATGTATAAAAACCAAACTAAGAATCTACATACAAAAAAAAAAAAACCTGAAAAGAAATAATTCAAAATGTAAATAGTTGCTTACTGTTGAGTTGTAGGAATATTTCTGATTTTTTGTTTCTCTTTTGTTTCCACCTTGTGATATTTTTCACTTTTTCTGTAACAAATAATTGCTAATCAGCATGTATTTCTCTTAAACATTTTGTTTACAGTAGTTAAATGGTGCTTGAATATGTTTCACATTCTTAGTGGAAAATCAGTTATGTAAACCATATCGATTTTAAGTTTTAATGAATGTCATTCATATTTCATTTGCCAACATGTATTTTCAAAAATCAACCTGAATACATGAGCATACACTTTTGTTACTATTCATGTGTAATTAGTATTCTTTTCTTTCTCACAGAAATCTCTCCAATGTGGAAGAAATTGGGACTTGCTCATATATTAATCATGTCATCACTATGACAACACTCTATATTCAGCAAGTAGGTGAATTAATATATTCCTTTTGTTGCTTTACTGAGAGTAACTAAGTTTTCCTTTTTTTCATATTTACTATTAGTAAAGTTAAATGTTTTAAAGGAGGTAATAAGTGAATTAAAATTACTGTTAGGTACTATATATTTCAGACATCTTAAATGTTTTATCTAAAAGTAGGAAGCAATAATTAATATACTTATTTTAATTAAAAATTAAAGTTTTATAAATGGCTTTTAATAATGACATAATTTGTCAATATATGTATTATATATTATTACTATCAAATAGCCCTCTTAGTGAAAAGATACTTGCTTTTGTTACTCATTTGAAACTCTTCCTAGGGGAAAAAAAAAAAAAGAAAGAAACTCTTCCTAGGCCATATTTAAAATTTGAAAAATTATATCCAGTCCATATGATTAACTGACCCTTTAGACTCAATTGGAATTCAGGCTTATTTGAATAAAAATGATTTATTAGATTATTAATGAAACATGTTGCCTTTTAATGATGTAGATAAGAATGTTATACCATTTCATATTTTTAACTAAATATAATTTTTTGTTTACTTTCAGTTAAAAAGCAAAAAAAAAGAAAAGGAATTGGCAGATCAGACGTCTATTGAAGAATTTGTGATCCATGCACTGGCGTTCTGTGAAAGTTTATATGATCCATATCGGAATTGGAGGCATAGAATTTCAGGGTATGTCTTATAATCATATTGCTCATTTAAAACCTGAATGTCAAAAAACAAAACAAAAACAAAACAAAAAAATAAAACCTGAATGTCATAAATATTTGTAATTTTTTAGTGTAAGTCTTATTCTCATGACAGAAATATGTAAGATGTGTATAAGACCCCTATCTCTATCTCTAAGATAGAGAACTGTGTTGGAAGTAATGAATTAGTGAAAATGGCCACCTCCAGATAATAAATTTACTCTGAACCTTTATTTTATAATGCAATTGAATGCTAAGAATCTGATAGGAAAATTTCAAAGTACAGTAACATCAAGTAGAGTATACATATTTTTCAAGGAAGTTCTCTTTTTTTAAGCTTATTTCATAGTATGAAATGATTTTTTAACAATATTTTGTCTGGGGCAGCCCCGGTGGTGCAGTGGTTTAACGCCGCCTGCAGCCTGGGGTGTGATCCTGGAGACCCGGGATTGAGTCCCACGTCGGGCTTCCCTGCATGGAGCCTGCTTCTCTCTCTGCCTCTCTTTCGCTCTCTCTGAATAAATAAATAAATAAATAAATCTTTAAAACAAAACAAAACAAAAAAACAATATTTTGTCTGCTTTGTGTGTGTGTGTGTGTGTGTGTGTGTGTGTGTGCACACGCGCGCATGAGTGTGCATGCATACCTGGAAAGAATTTTATTATAAGCAGTTACCTCATGTGATTTTAGAGCCGGACAAGCCCAAATCTGCAATGTGGGCTGTCAGGCTTGTGACCCAGGAAAGCTAAAGCCCGATTGCAATCTGAAAGCTGGCAAATAGAAAGCCAGTGTTCTCGTTCTAGTCCACATGTAGTCAGGCTGGAGACCCTGAAGTGATGATGGAGGTGAAGTCCAAAGACAGTATGCTGAAGAATTCCCCTTTGCTTAGAGAAGCTAATTTTTTTGTTCTACTCAATCTTTTCGCTGATTGATTGAGGCATTTTGTAGCCGGTAATCTCCTTTATCCATATTTCACCAGTTTAAATGTTAATCTCATCCAAAAACACCCTCCCAAGTTGATACATTAAATCAACCATCACATTGTTCTAATACTTTTCTTGACTGTTCATTAACAGGAAGGAACTAATGACCTTCTGAATACTTCCTTTTTTCCTCCCACCCCACCATAGGAACAGCTTGAACCAGAGTAAATAGGTACTTACTGTCTAGCAGGAGTCCTGCTTTAAAGAATAGGTAAAAATAATTTGTACTTATTTAAATAAAAAAAACCTAAGCAGTACCTAGCTTTTGCTTTCAGTGCACTTATGTTGTTGGGAATTCATTTCTCTAAAATTTGTGTCAAGTAAACAGTTCTTCTGTAAACAATTTACTTAGTATTGAATACTTCCTTGTCTGTTGAGCTTTAATAGATCTCTTTTCCTCAGAGAGAAAGTGCTTTGAATTTTCTTTGGCAAAGATATTTTATCAGTCAGGATAAGACAGATGATGTTGCAATAACAAACAAGGGATTAGAATAACAAAGGTTTATTTCTTGTTCATGCTGTTTGCCATCATTGGCAAGAAACCCTCAGTCATCACAGTCACACAAGATCCCAAGCTGACAGAGCAGCAAGCATCTAAGGCTTTGCTAGTTACCACATGGGAGAAAAGAAAGCTCTGAAATATCTCAAGTTAGCAATTTAATGCTCTCATCTGGTCATGACACATTTTGTTTTCATTCAGAACTCATTGGTCAGAATTAATCCCACATCACCATCTACCACAGTGAGATCAAGAAGTTCCACTTTGTGACTAGAAGGGGTAGGCATTAAAGTAATTGGCAGACTGTACTGTCACTACCTTTCGCCTCTGCCTGAGCACTGCTCATGACTCTTTGAAGATTGTAAGAGGCACATAACAGCGTTCCATTTGTAGCCTTTCTACTCATTTATCACTTTGGTTCTTGACTAATCCATGTTCTCTCTCTCTCTCTCTCTTTTTTTTTTCCCCAAAAGGCTTTATTATTTACAGAAGTGAGGGAATCCTTCTTGTCTACTGCTTTCTCATTGCTGCCAGGACATTGCTTAGCTCCTCTCCCCTTTTGGTATGGACATGTGTCTCCATACTTTACTTTTCTTGTTGAACTTGAGGGTGCTCTTGTCCTTGGTGACCTTGCATAGCTCCGTGGCATAGTGCTCACATGGGGCGAAGCCACAAACCTCTCGATCATGTCCTGCATAAGCTTGGTGTGCTTGGTCAGGTGCCCATGGTGGTGGCTGTTGCCTCAGCTTGCTCACATTCTTTGTCACCTCGTAGCCCTTGTTGAGGCCCATGTCTGTAGGGTTGGAGACCTATGGCTACTGCTCCTGCATGGCTTTCCTGGTGGAAGCCAATATTCTCTATTTTGACATTAATGCTAGGGATTTCTTAAGGAAATTGTATCTCTTTTTTCACTCTTGGTACTTCCCCATCCTCCGCCTCAGATCTGTCAGTAATGGCAAATCTAAGATAATGTTTTAAGTTTTGAAATAATGACAAATAGTTTTTCTTTATAGATAGCAAGACATATAGAGAGGAACATGAGATTAGTCTGAAAATGACAGAGAAGAGGCTTTTAGAGAAATCAGAAGAAGAAGAAAAATGAAGTTAAAGTTGGGAGGAGAGAAGATATAAAAACGTAGATCTGACAACAAATTAAAACAAAGTTGGTAAATGGAAACAAAAACAACTTTGAGAAACAAAAACAAGAAGAAATTTAAATACTATAGTACAGAAAGAGAATTCGACATGTATAAGGTGACAACAGGAAGAGGAACAAAGAATAGAGGATGAGTGGTGAGATTTCATGAATGTGTGCAATAATATACATGCCAGGAATTATGTTGGAAGCTGTCCCTGTATTATCTCTAATAGGCATAACAATTTTACTGCTAATAGTAGGAAATGCTTCAGAGGTAACTGGTAAAGCAGAGGTTTAGACTTGGATTTCTTTGACTTTGATAGAGAAATGAAACATACTACAAATAATCATGGAATTAGAAAAAATCTATAGCTCATGGGAGACCTAAACAAGGGAGCAATAGCAATAACTTACATCTTATGTATTAATCTAATTCTGAAGTGTAACATAGAATGTACATATTTTCTAATTTATTGTGTTTGTTGCTTACCAAAACGACTAAAAGAGATTAGAACAAATATAAATCAAAATTATTCCAAATATAGAGCCATTTAAAAGTATATTTCCTTGGGTGCCTGGGTGACTCAGCTGGTTAAGTATTCGACTCTTGGTTTCAGCTCAGGTAGTGATCTCAGGGTCCTGGCATTGAGCCCTGTGTTGGGCTTTGTGCTCAGCAGGGTGGTGTCCATCTCTGTGTAATTTGATTTAATCATTAATAGCTCAGTTTTGATTCCCTTTGTATCATCTTACATATTTAGAAAGATTTTTCGTGGGGCACCTGGGTGGCTCAGTCAGTTAAGCATCTGCATCTGGCTCAGGTCATGATCCTGGAGCCCCGCATCAGGCTTCTTGCTCTTTAGGGAGTCTGGTGCTTGCTTCAGCAGCACATATACTAAAAAATTGTAGGGAGTCTGCTTCTCCCTCTCCCTCTCCCTCGTGTGTGTGCGCATGCTCTCTCTTGCTTACTCTCAAATAAAATCTTAAAAAAAAAAAAAGGTTTTCTTAAGTGGAACTAAAATAGATGTAGGAAAAGAATTCCTCCCTGAAAAGGACTTAATCATTCAACCATTTATTTAAAAATATATTTATTGAGTTTCTACTTTGTGCCTAGTGTAGGTACAGTAGGACTCATTACCTGCCCAAAGAGAAAAACAATTTAATTAGACTAAGTTATGCCCTGGGGCTCCTTCTGGCCAAATCTGGGACAATGTATATATGAAAATAATTAATTGCCATAAAGAATTATGAATGGAGCACCTGCCTGGCTCAGTTATTAGAGCATGTGACTCTTGTTCTCAGAGTCATGGATTTTTGCTCCACATTGGGCGTAGAGTTTACTTAAAAAAAAAAAAGAATTATAAATCATTGGGGGAAAGGGAATTAATGAGTCCATACCAGTGATAGATGATAGGTAGGTTGATGGGTGGATTGATAGATAAGATGAATGGTTGGATGGATGGATAGATAGATACATAAAGGGAGAAGAGGACTCTTGCTTATAGTAGAAGGCCAAGTGCCAATTAGTAAATACTAATTGGAAAAAAAATCAGCATTTTACACAAATTATAGGAAAGATATGGATCAGGTTGCTAAATCTAGGGGAAGTTTTGATAAGCAGCATGATTTTTGCATGGTTTTAAAATGTTTACCCACAGATTACTTACTCGTTGCAAAGGAAAAATTAGTAATTATTTTGTATAGTACTGGATAGTACATTGACTGGATAATCAAAATTGCCATCAGTGAGAAGCAGATGGACATCTATGCCTCTGTGATACTCTTGCTTTTATAGTATTCCAACCATGAATGTATAAGCTGAATCTAATTGTATGGAAACATCAGGCAAACCCAAAATGAACATTATAATGAATTAAAGGAGGGAATATGGGACAACATTCTTTAAAAATGTCATAAAGGTTGTGTAAATATTTCAGATTGAGGAAGGGAAAAGATATATGACAGCTAAATGTAATATCTGGGCAGGAAGTTGTACTGAGGGGCAAGAAAATGCTATAAAGGATACTGATGGGGATCCCTGGGTGGCGCAGCGGTTTGGCGCTTGCCTTTGGCCCAGGGCGCGATCCTGGAGACCCGGGATCGAATCCCACGTCGGGCTCCCGGTGCATGGAGCCTGCTTCTCCCTCTGCCTGTGTCTCTGCCTCTCTCTCTCTCACTGTGTGACTATCATAAAAAAAAAAAAAAAAAGGATACTGATGGATCAGTTGATGAAACTGGATTATGAAATGATAGATAAATGTATTAATGTTAAATGTATTGAAATTTATAATTATACTATGTAGTGTAAAACAGTATCTGTATCCTTAGCAAATCTTAACTAAAGTACTTAGGGTTTAAAAAGCTGGAATATACATAATTTCCTTTTAAATGTTCTGAAAAATAGGGCAGCCCGGGTGGCTTGGTGGTTTAGCGCCGCCTTTAGCCCAGGGCATGATCCTGGGAACCCGGGATTGAGTCCCACATCGGGCTCCCTGCATGGAGCCTGCTCTTCCCTCTGCCTGTGTATCTGCTTCTCTCTGTGTCTCTCATGAATAAATAAATAAAATCTTTAAAAATAAATGTTCTGAAAAATATAAATAATTTCCTTTTAAATGTTCTGAAAAACATTTCATATGTAGGTGTGCATACATATATGCATAATATGTGTATAAAAATATGTGTGCACTTTATAATAGAGAATAAACAAATGATAAAGGATTTGGGATAAAATTTTAACAATCTGGGTAAGATACATTTGAAGTACTTTATACTATTTTTATTCTTGCAACTTTTGCAAGAGGTTGAATTTATTTCTAGATTAAAAGTTAAAGAAAAATAGGCACATCCGAGGCATGATGGCAGCACAAAACAGAAGCGTAAAATGATTGACCAAGGACATGAACTTAGAAAACTGAAATGCAAAATGTTTTGCAGCCCTCATAAGTTGGTATGTATTAGCATCTGCTAGGTACCAGATGCTTGATCCAAATATCAGATAATAGTGCAATGAGGAAGTATGCTGTGTTCTAAAACTAGTATAAGACTAAGTTCAGTTTTAGCTGTTCTGGCTTTTCCAATTGAAAATGTGTAGTAAACCTACTCATGCCGTAATGTTTGTGATACATATAATAGTTTCCACCCCTTTTATTAATGTTAGTATATTAAGTGTTACTATAACACTAATGGGAATTATTTATGTTCATATGTTACATCTAATACAGGGCCTTTAGAATTAGTCCTTAATCACAGATTGCAGGAGTACATTTTCATTATGTTACAATAGTGAGAATGTTTGCTGTTTGTAGCACAGGATATTTGGATAGGATAGATCTAATCAGTTCATAGCATAACTTTAAAAAATGTGCAAAATGTAAACAATGTAAATAATTTCATAGAAAAACTTAACTGAAAGCTAAATCATCCTTTTAAAATTAATTTTTCTACCACATTACTGAATTTTTTTGACATCTGACTAAATTTTCAGTTTGAAACTCCAGCAATATTTGTATTCTCTTAAAGGCATAAAAAAAAATCTCTATACTGGTCTTAATTAAATAGAAAGATCCAGTAATGTTCTAGGATATTATGTTTGAATTTAAAGTAAATAAAAAATCTGATCATTCATCTGCCTTTTCCACAACGAAAATAGTCACAGATTTGAAAAGCAGAGCAGTAGCAAATAGTGTCTAATACGATTTCTAGTGAATCTGGATATTAGATCTGGATCTTAGAACTCTTAAGTCTGTCATTACTGAATCCATCTGTGTCTATCTTACTTGGCTTATTCTGTGACCAATTGACTTTTCTTTCTAGCTTTGACTATAAGGAAAATAATTTTAGTATCTCAGTTATGGTTGTTAAGTCATATTAATCCATTGCTTTATCAGTATATCATATATAGATGTATACAATTTCTGTGTGGCTGTTTGTCAAATATTTTTCATTTTTGTTAGCTTTATCTTACAATGTTAAGAGTTTTTTCAGGATATGAAAAAAATGAGTTTTTTGGTTTTTGTTTAATTTTCAGAAGTCAACCAGTCAGATGTATCACTGTAACAATAGTCTCTATTACCCAATCCCCACACTGCCGTACCCATCTAAGAGACTCATTTTATGTTGAATTGAAATGATCTTGGTAAAAGCACATACTATTTGTGTTGGCTTTACCAAAGTCTGTAGAAATATTTCAGCCATCAAAACTAGTGGGAATTGTCATTAAAAATAAAAATAATCCTAGCCTATACTAGATCTACATTGTTAAAATGGAAGAAGGCAGTGGAATGGATTGTATCCAGATAAAATTTCAGAAAGTGGCAAAGAATGGCCTGATTTCTGATGAGTTTTATTTGCATTGTGGTAATAAGCTATAGCCTTAGATGTCAAATTAGCAGTACTGCTGAACAAATAACTACATATTGGAAATTTTAAATGCCTACTTCCTTTTATTTGGAGACTTAACCTGGCTGCTTTGTTGCACTGTTGTTAAGCATTTAAAAATTTTTTGCTTATGTCAGAAGAAATCCTTTCATTGGTGAGCATTTAAATTATAGGTGAGACTTCCTTTTCAAGATAATGCCAATCCTAGAGATTATTGTAATATTATTATTATTGTAATATGTATTGTTCAGTATACAAATAAAAAGTAATATGTTAAATTTATTTTATAATTGTTTCTGTAATTATTGCCATCTTGCCCATGTTATAATATGGTATTTTTTTTTATAATATGGTATTAATTTTTTTTAACTTCTTTTTAATGATAGACGAATCCTTAGTACTGTGGAAAAGAGCAGACAGAAATACAAACCAGCTTCTCTCACAGTGGAGTTTGTCCCTTTCTTTTATCGTAAGTATTAATTCTACTTTCTCTTTGATTTTGATGTTATTCTGATTACTTTTTATTTTTTTATTTTTTTTGATTACTTTTTATTTTTATATTCATTTTCTGATTCTACTTTATTCAGCTTTGTGTATGTGTGAGATAAAGATTGTAAGAACCTATCACTGGAGTACTTGATTCATATTTTGCTATGATTATTCTTCCTCTACTGTTCTGAAAATGGTTTTGTTTTGTTTGAGAACAGCTTAATATGTCTGTAGTATAGACCTTCAGAGTTTTTGGTGAAATAAACTTAAGGGGGATATGGGGGCCCAGCTGGTTCATGGCTACTGCCTGGGAGCCTGAGGCCAGGGCCTCTTGCCCAGAGGCTACCCTGCTGGGCTATGAGCTGGTGGTGGGCTCTGGAATGAGGCTTCCCTTTTGCCAGTTGGGGCTCTGTAGAGCTGAGTGCAGCCTGGGCCCAGGCCATGTTTGGGATAGGGGGCTAATAGGCCCATTTACCTTGCAGGTGAATGGTGTAGGGGTGATGGTGATAGACCCCTTAGAGGAAGAGAGCTTTGCATTTTCGGTCTTTTTGCTTCTGATACAGAATTTGATGGTGTGGTTGGATTTTATTATCATGAATGAAGAGTTCTGGTTATTAAAAATTTTATGGACAAGTACTCCCAGGAGAGTTTATAGACATGGGAGATAATAAACACACCTACATGCCTTTTTGTAATGAATATATTTCTTTGGTAGAAAAGTATATTGGAGAACATTGGCTAGAGCAGATTTCTAGATTTTTTTTAAAAAAATTATTTATTAATGAGAGACAGAGAGAGAGAGAGAGAGAGAGAGAGAGACACAGGCAGAGGGAGAAGCAGGCTCCATGCAGGGAGCCCGACGCAGGACTTGATCCCAGGTCCCCAAGATCAGGCCCTGGGCTGAAGGCGGCGCCAAACCGCTGAGCCCCCTGGACTGCCCAGATTCCTGGATTTAACATGGCAACTTGCACAGCAACTTTGCAACACTGTAAAGATGAAATAGCTGGTGACATACTCAACACGCTGTTTATGTTTACAGAATTTCTGGCTTTTAAAGAAATATTTCTTGGCAGTAGAGCAGAAAAAGAAGGCTGGAAACTGGTTTAGTGGTGACTTTGTTGTGCAAATCATTTTTAGCAGCTTCCCAGACCTATCTGAGGCCCTGTGGTCCACCTCTGGACGGTGAAATCTTTCTGCATATGCCAGCCCACTAGACTGGGGGAGGCTAAGGCTAATGTGACAGGAGAATACATCCTGGAAAGAACCACTCGGTTTTGCAGCTGTTCATTAATGTTAGTTATTATTGGGTCAAAGAGAAAATTACCTGACTCTCTTGGGACCTGTTTCTCTTGAAACACCTTGTATTTAATAAACCCCCCCTTGTAGTAGATCCCTTTCTCAGGGGCTTTTGAGTCAGGCTCTTTTAGAGCAATCCCAAGGCCAACATTCCACCTGGGGGTCTCTTCCCCAGCATACCTGTCGGTGTGTCAGTGTTTGAAAAACTAACTACTATCACCAATCTTCTTTACCCCAGCAGCATGTGCATGTCCCAACAGTCATTTTGTACACTCAGGTTTTTATATGCATCAAAGTTTCAATCCTGCACCTCAGTGGTGTTTTTGACTGGGAGTATTTATCCAGGATATTAAGTCAGCTGATCATCTTGAAATTTTTAAAACTTCTACTATACCAGTCTTGGTTGTAGGAATCAACTGAGAGTTGACTGAGTGTCCTTTACCCAAAAGCTACATGTGAACATCAGTTTCTAGTCTTGTATTTATAGTCCTTGTATCACTATCTTGTGCTGATCTTTACGTAGTCCCACTGTTTCTTGAATTCCTTTTAAACATTTTTGAAAAAATATTTTTATAGGGGAATTCTCAGGCTGACCTCTAGTGAGTGTAATTTTCAAACTTCATGATTACCCACTTAGAGTTCAAAGTAATATAATATATGCTGTGTGCTTTTTAGTTGTTAGTACTATTGAAGCAAAAATGCTTTGTGCTTTAGTGTTTTTGTTTTAGTGGACACCAATGAATGTACACTTACCCTGGAGGTAAGTTAAAAGGTATCGTTTTCTTATAGCATGTTAAGTGTTGTGTAGGTTTGCCAAAGCCCTTTCTGTATAAATCATTAGGTTTTCTGTTGAGGTAAGGAGTTCCTTTTTCCTGTCAAAAATTTACCAAGATGGTTTCCATGGGTGTAACTAGCTCAGCAGAGTAGGATATAAAAACAGTTACTGGTTGTCTGTTTGCTTTGATTCAGTACAATGTTTGATAGAACGTTACTAGAAAACATGATGTCACATCTCTAGAAAGAAGAAAAAACATACTAGTTGAATTCCCAATGTGTTTTCTTTCTCTAGCCATATATGTGTGTGTGTGTATGTATATATATGTATATGTATGTATATATGTATATGTATGTATATATACATACACACATATAAAATAAAAATTTTAAATAAAAATTTATATTTGTATTTATTATATTTATTATAATTATTAATAATTTTTATACCTTTTTAAAGTAAAAATTCTGTACCAACTTTTCACTTGGCTGTTCTGGTTTAAAGGATAAGGTATAGGTTATGTGTTTTTTGCTGATGTGACACCTATTAAATATTTTTTTGTTGTGACTTAAACTTAAGAGATTTGGCTACTATATATGTGACCTATGTGAATTTTAGTTTTTCTTAAAAAAATGATTTAAGAAGGTTAATATAGAAAATATATAAAAGGAGTATCTTGTGTTTCCTACTCACATATGTCAGATCTTAACATTTTGTCGTATTTGCCTTAGTTCTCTTTTCTTTTTTTTCCTAAGAATTAAAACAAGACAGAAATAGTCTTTTGTTGAGTGCTTGGTAAAGATGATTGCAGTGCCCACTCTGACCAGCAGTAGTGATATTGGCTTCAGCTAGATAATCAGACTAGTTGATTTCTGGATTCTCTTTTTTGTTCTACGTATCTGCCCTTATGATATTACCACACTGTATTGATTATTATGAGTTTATGCCAAGTCTTGAAATCATTAAGTCCTCCAACTTTAATCTTCTTCAAAAATTTTTTGGCTCTTCTGGATCCTTTACATTTATTTTTTTAAAGATTTTATTTATTCATGAGAGAGAGAGAGAGAGGGAGAAGCAGGCTCCATGCAAGGAGCCCAACGCGGGACCCGATCCTGGGATTCCAGAATCACACCCTGGGTCAAAGGCAGGCGCCAAACTGCTGAGCCACCCAGGGATCCCAAATCCTTTACATTTTTATATACATTTTAGAAGCCATTTTTAAATATTTTTACCAAAATGGTTGCTGGAATATTTATTTGGGATTGTGTTGAATCTAGGAACCATTGTAGAATTCACATCTGAAGAATACTGAAGACTTCCAATGCTTGAATCAGATAATCTCATTATTTGTTACTTCTTCAATCAATATTTTGTAGTTCTCAGAATATACATTGTGCACATATTTTGATAGTTTATCCCAAAGAAGTTATCACCAGTACTTATAACTGTAAAGTATTTAAACTGGTAGATTTTTAAATTTTATTTTCATTTTTTGTCTTTGATAATGACATGTCCCTTTTAACCCACGGTAATATTCCTTGCCTTACCTTGGTAATATTTTTGCTTGCTTTGTCAGATACTATTATAGCCACTCCAGCATTCTTATTAGAGTTTACATGGCATATCTTTTTATATCCTTTCTATGTTTGTGTCTCCTGTGGCTGAGTAGGACCCTGTCATCTTGCAGCTGTGTAAAATCTGACAGTTATTCAGTTTAAAGCCTCTTGGTAGGTTTTTGCCTGTCTTGTGGGATTTCACAATACAGTTAAGGATTGCTACTTTGACTCAAAGTGACCCCTATGAACATTTCTGGAGTGCTTTCTCTGTGTGACTTGTTCCATTTGTTCCAGTACTGCTTTGCAAATTCCAGTTGCCTAGGCCTCCCCAAACGTTTATCTGTCTCCCAACTCAATAAATAGCCATATTCTTTTAGGGTTCCCCTTTTCTTTGGGGTTGTTCAGAACATGTCTACAATAGGAAGCTGAGATGCTCCTTGAACTTATACTTTGTTTCTGTTGAGAGAAGGAAAGGTTCTAGAGTATATAAATTTCTACCTATTTTGTTTAATTTTCTAGTTATTTCTAGCAGGAGGCCATGTAACCACAGTTACTCCAACATAGCTGGAATCATTTAATTTTTTAAGTGTAAATTTCTGATTTCTGTCAATACATTTACTTTAAAGCTGTTTGGTTTTGGTAATGTTTATTATCTATAAAACTGGAAATAATTCTGTTATAATTTGTCTCTATGTAATGGCACATGCAAAAAGATATTCATTACTGGGTTATTAGAATATCAAGATAAAGAGGAAAATTCATAAGTTTATCAGAGAACTGGTTAAGTGAATTAAAGTGCATCATTGTAGTCATCATAAAATAGAATAAGGAAGATGTATGTGTTAAGATGTAATAATACCCAGTATGTATTATGTTAAAAACAAAAAAAATGATGCAGTAGATATTTATAGCTTTTTAAAATTATTATTTTAAGGTGTGGGGAGCATGGTAGATTGAAGAATAGATTTGAGGGAAACTTCTTTGTCAATTATTTTATGCTATTTTAATTACTCTTTGTTACGTGCATGTATTAACCTTTTGAAAACAATAAAATACTTTATAATATTAAAAGAAAGGTTACTGTTGGTACCATAACTTTGGAATGTTTGCCCAGGAGTAAACCAGGAAATCTTTTTGTCCAACTCTTCCAATTTTATAATTGAATAATTACAGTCAATTATACTAATAAAAGGCAGTAGTAGTAGTAGTAGTAGCAGCAGCAGTAAAAACAACTTACTTTATGTCAGATTTCGGTTAGCTTCTAGATTGTCACTTAGCTCTGTAAGTTTAGGCAAAAGTTTCATTTGTTCATTTATAAATAAGGGCAAAATATCCTCATATGGGGTATTATGAGAATTAAATAAAATAACATAAATTATCTAAAATAATACCTGATAGACGGTTTCTTTTTTCCTTTATTATGAAAAAATGCATATCAACTTTGCCTTTTAACAAATTTTAGTCTTTTAATAAATAGTTGTTAATGTTTCAGAGTCAGACATTCCTTAGAGAAAAACAATACTGTTAAAGAGAAATCTTACTTGTTTATTTGTGTATTATATTCACAGAGTGTTTTCAGGAAAGTGAACATCTCAAGGAAAGTCTTAAGTGTTGCCTATTGCATCTCTTTGGAGCCATTGTAGCTGGTGGGCAGGTGAGGAAAGTGTTGAAAGTTAATATTTAAAACAATAGTTAATAGTGCAAAGATTTTTCCATGGACTTTTTAATGTATTCTTTGTTCTTTTATAATCTTATGAACCACACATATTTTTCTGAGTTTATAGCTTGTTTAAAATTATTCTTTTATTTGTTAAAACTTCTTTAAAAACCTAAGTAACAATATTAGCTAGTAAAACTTACTTATTTTTAAAGGTGAGCATCTTAAAAGCTGTCTGTGGTAAACTTTTGAGTATAACTACTAGTTGAAAACAGTATTATAGTTCAGAAAGAACATCCTATATGTTTTCTTTAAGCACACTGATCTTTAAGTTTAGATCAGAAGTTTCAAACACTTTGTATCATATTATATGGTTGGTAGTCTGTAAAGCCCCTTGTAGAATATTTCAAATGCATAAAATAAAATACATAAGATTGCAAAGAAAACTAGTTATGCTGAAATGCAGTTTCAGCATGTAACATAGTAGTATGTGCTTATACTAAATAGATGTAAAAGCAAGTCTAGTAATAAATACAATTTCAAGAAAAAAAAAGACAAACATGTTTCAAGACGTTGCAACAACTGTAAAAAATGAAAATATGTAGGATTTCTTTTGGTAACAAGTTACAGATATGGTTAATAATACTACTTGGGTTTCCTAGTGGGCTATCTTGCCTTTTCTTCTTCACTTTCGTAGAAGAGTCTGTTTTTTTGTAAGGGGGTTAGTGACCAGAATCTTATTTTTTAGTTTGTTTGCTTTGTCACCTTACTTTATTAGCTGATTTCCTTCTTTTACATCAGTACCTACCCATTTCCATCAATTTTCTACTACTAAAAATAAAAGTAAGTATACATGAATAAAATTGGAAATGACTAGTGGAGAAGCTGGCTAGATCCATTACCATTTTGGACACTGAGAGACTTATTCTTGTTAGCGCCCAGGGGTAATCAAGCCCTGAAAAGACCTCCAATAATTAAAGATCACTAGAAGTCAAGTAGCTCCTAGAGGGCCAATTTATTATTTTATGTACTGAAAGTACTCAAAATCCTTATAATCAGGGTATAGCTGTAGTTAGAGCTATTTTGAGGTCAGAAGGTTATTTATTGAATATAGAGTAAGTACAAGGATATTTAGATGAATTGAATATCTACAGGTGTAAAAATGGCCTGTCATAAACAGCAGAAAAATTGAAGTCCTATCACTGGTCTTCCTTCTCCAAGCATCATGCTTGGGCTTCCTATTAGCATATTTGTTCTGTTTTGTGTTATGTTAAAAGGATAGGCTTTGGAGCCAGACTGACATAGGTTTGAATCCCATGTCCATCTCTAATTGTGTGACCTAAGATAAACTATTTACATGTGTTTTAGTTTCTTTGTTTATAATACGGAAACAGTAACACTTTTAAGATAGTCAAAAGGACCAAATGACACATAATATATGTGAAGTTCTTATAAGAACTAAGTAAATCACAGGTCTAGACAGATTTGTGATTCCCATAATTAGCAGTAAGTACTAAAATTATAACAGCTTAAGTTAGAAGTTTACTCTTTCTCATTAAAAAAAAAAAAATGGCAGTAAGCAGGCCAGAGTTAATCTGGTGCCTCTAGGATCTTCAAGGATCCAGGTTCCTTCTGAATGTCAGTTTGTTATTTTCTTTTGATACATACAAGATTAGCTTTTAGAATTCTGGCCATTTGCATTTGCACTTTGGGCACAAAAATGGAAGGGGAGATGAGAGAGACAAATGTCACATGCCATGTATCTTTAAAAAGGTACTGAAAAGCTGACAATCATTTTTTTTCTCTCTCTTTTTTTTCATCTCACTTGCCAAATTCCATGAAATAACTGCAAATTTAAAAATAAAAAAATTGATAAAACTTGCTTCCTCAGCCTCCTTGGCAGTAAGGGAGATTAGGAAATGTAATCCTTATTCCTGGTAGCCACATGTCCAGCAAAACACCAGGGTTCCTTTTAATAAGGAGTTGGAGGAAAATGGATGTTGGGTGTTCTATAAGCAGTTTCTTCCATTGTAGCACTTATTATCAGTATTGCTTATTATATTGCTAATAACAAGCTCTAATGGTCTAAGTGCTGTTACTTTCAGATGATTTTGCATAACTATGTTTGGATTCATTATATATCAATTTAACAGTCTTAAGCATATGTTATTTCCAAGTTTAATGGATCACCTTGAATAGCTACCATACTTAGAATTCAGAAATAATGTTTGTAGAATCAGTCTCAAGCTGGTCCTCTTATATATCTGTATCATTTAAGATGGATTTGCTATAACCAACAGAAAACCCTAGAGAAGTGTAACCAAATTAAGGATTTTTTCCTTTTTTTAAATTTAAATTCAATTTGCCAACATACAGTATAACACCCAGTACTCATCCCATCAAGTATCCTCCTAGAGCCCATCACCCAGTCACTGCATT
This sequence comes from Nyctereutes procyonoides, assembly GCF_905146905.1. NCBI lineage: Eukaryota > Metazoa > Chordata > Mammalia > Carnivora > Canidae > Nyctereutes > Nyctereutes procyonoides. The sequence goes on from NW_026575132.1 coordinate 11,954,651, forward strand.
GCCCCATCCACCTCCCCTTCCACAGAGTTTTTTTTTTTTTTTAAGATTTTATTTATTCATTAGAGCACAGAGAGAGAGAGAGAGAGAGAGAGAGAGAGAGAGAGAGGCAGAGGCAGAGACACAGGCAGAGGGAGAAGCAGGCTCCACATAAGGAGCACGACATGGGACTTGATTCCCGGACTCCAGGATCACACCCTTGGCCGAAGGCAAGCATTAAACCGCTGAGCCACCCAGGTGTCCCTTCACAGAGGATTTTGTTTTGTTTTTATGCTTGCATAAGAAATCCATATGTAGGCACTTCTGGACTGGTACAGCAGCTCCATGGTATAATCAAGGACTAAGTCCTTCTCATTCTGCTCTCTTTAGCCTACTACTTTAATTCTCAGTTTTGTTTCTTCATGATTTAAAGGTGGCTCCTGCATTCCAGACAGGAAAAAGGTAAAAAGGGCAAGAGCAAAAGGTCCTTCTGTTTTTATTTGCAAGGTTATATTTTCTTCATACTCTACCAGCATATATTCTTGACCAAGGGAGGATTATAAATAAATTTTCTATGTGGGCAGATTGCTATCTGAATAAAAAACAGAAATTTTGTAATCTAGAAGGAAATGAAGACTTAATATTCATAAAACACTAGCACTATCTATCAAAGTATGTGCTTAAAATTTTTTAATATTGATTTATTAAGTCTTCAGATTTATTAAGCTTTCTTTATTTTTGCAAACATACAGAACTTCAGTTAGATTGGGGTTTCATTTTTATTATCTCTCATGTTTCAGAGGAATGCTTTGCAAGCAATATCTCCAGCCACCATGGAAGTTCTTATGAGAGTTCTGGCAGATTGTGATTCCTGGGAGGATGGAAATCCTGAAGAAGTGGGTAGGAAGGTAGAACTTACTCTAAAGTGCCTTACAGAAGTGGTTCATATCCTTCTCACTAGCAGCTCTGACCAGCGTCAAGTGGAAACCAGCACTATTTTGGAGAACTATTTTAAATTGCTAAATTCAGATCATTCAGCTTTACCTAATCAAAGGAGGTCCAGACAGTGGGAAAGCCGGTTCATAACTCTACAGATCAAAATGTTGAGTAAGTATTACATAAAGTTTATTATATACCAATTTCTCCGAGTCTGTGTTTTTTTAGACTTATTTGAAATTCAAGACTATTGTATAGGAAGTGTTGATTGTTTAATTCACCTATTGTGTTACTTTAGATTTTGATTTCAAAATAATAATGGAATTGATTTGTTTACAGCACCTTTGCTTTGAGCCTCTTTTGTTTTTTGAAAGTGTAATCCACTAAAAGCATCAATGTTAAAAAGAAAGTCAGCAGGGGTGCCTGGATGGTTCAGTGGTTGAGCATCTGGCTTTGGCTCAGGTCATGATGCTGGGGTCTGGGGATCCAGTCCCACATCAGGCTTCCTCTGGGAAGTCTGCTTCTCCCTCTGCCTATGTCTCTGCTTCTCTATCTGGGTGTCTCAATAATAAATAAATAAAATATTTTTTTTAAAAAAAGCTGTTTTTAAATTCTAGGAAAAGTAAATTTTTAGCAGGTGCCATTTGCATTGTCTAATAACCTATGGTAAAGAATCACATATAATCAATTTTATATGTGCTTTTATAAATCTATGTAGATGTCACTTTAACATCTGTCCTTTTTCTAGAGGGCCTCTATGTGATTTCTTATTGTATTCCCATTAGATTGATAGATACAAGTATTTTTAATTGAGAGTTTCTTTTTTAAGGAAATAAAATATTTTCAGGGCACGTGGGTGGCTCAGTTGGTTAAATGTCTACTCAGTTCTGGTCATGATCCTGGGGTCCTGGGATCGAACCTTGCATTGGATTCTCTGCTTAGTGAGAAGTCTTCTTCTGTGCCCCATTCCCACTCATACTCTCTTGCTCTATCTCAAATCAATAAAATCTTTAAAAAAATTAAAAAAATATTTTCATTACAGCTGTACTAGGAAATTTGGATAAATAAAGAGTTTCTTGTATTCTAGCACCCAGACATAACCAACATTAATGGTTTATTGTGCAGCTCTTAGAGACTTAAAAACATGCTTGTGTGAGAGTGTGTATGGTGTCTAATTTAAAAATATTAGACACCAAAATCCTGGTGAGACTTGATCCCTTACAATGCATAACAAAAGACTTTCTTTCTGTAGGAAAATAAGATTCATTTTATTTAGTTTCTGTTCTTCTATAAGACGTTGTGTTTTGTAATTGTTACAAATTGTAAGTTTATAAAGTTTGAGTCTATATTGAGTGAACTTATTTGTTAAAAACTATTGTATTATGCCAATTATCCCTTGATTTCTGAATGAGGATATATGTTCAGTAGGAAATAAGAGCAAACCATCATTATAAATGGATTGATTCCCTAAATTTCATTTTCTTAATGGCCATATGCTAATTTTATACTGTATAAGTGAGACTTGCCAAACATAAGCAGGTGTTGGTTATTAATAGCAAGTTGGGAACCACAGTTAGTTATACTTGAACACTATTATAAAGAAAGAACAACTATGTAAATCTCTGGGAAATATATATGACTTACATATAAAAACAAATCTTTTTTTTTAAAAGATTTTGTTTTATTATTTATTTGACATAGAGAGCAAGAGAGCGAGCATAAGCAGGGGGAGCAGCAGAGGGAAAGGGAGAAGCAGGCTCCCCAGTGAGCAGGAAGTCTGATGTGGGCTCAATCATGATCTGAGCCAAAGGCAGATGCCTAACTGACTGAGCCATCCAGACATCCCCAAAACTTAAATATTTTTAATCATAAGTTATATTATTGGGATCCCTGGGTGGCGCAGCGGTTTGGTGCCTGCCTTTGGCCCAGGGTGCGATCCTGGAGACCCGGGATCGAATCCCACGTCGGGCTCCTGGTGCGTGGAGCCTGCTTCTCCCTCTGCCTGTGTCTCTGCCTCTCTCTCTCTGTGTGACTATCGTAAATAAATAAAAAATTAAAAAAAAAGTTATTAATAAAACATTTTTATGAATATTTTTAATAAATTATAGAAATAAGTTTTCTTAACAAGTAATAAGTACAGTTTTGTTTTCTATTCTCCATCCCTATTTCTTTCTAATTCATTTTACATCTGTTTGTCAGCTGAAAAGCCAAAACTAAAAATATGGCCAAAGTAAATGTTTCTCTGATTCCAAATTTTCCACTTTATATAAATGGATGATTTTGTTTTTATTTTCCTAGATACCATCACAGCCATGTTAGACTGCACCGATAGGCCTGTTCTTCAGGCCATTTTCCTTAACAGTAATTGCTTTGAACATCTCATAAGACTGCTACAGAATTGCAAGGTATTTTTCTATTATTATTGTCTTTGACTTTAAAAAGCTATTGTTTTGTTTATGCTTTGATTCAAATTTAAACTTTACTAATTTTCTTTTTTGTTGTGGTAAAACACATAAAATTTACCATCTTAACCATTTTTAAGGGTATATAAGGGTATATTAAATACATTCATATTGTTGTGCAACTTCACCACCATCCATTCTCCATATGTCTTTATGTCTTATAGAACTGAAACTCTCTACCCATTAAACAATTCCACATTATCCCCTCTCCCTAACCACTTGGGCAACCACCATTCTACTTTCTGTCTGTATGATTTTTGATTACTCTAAGTACCTCATGTAAGTAGAATCATACAGTGTTTGTCTTTTTGTGACTGGCTTATTCCACTTACCATAATGTCCTCAAGATTCATCCATGTTGTTGCATATTGCAGAATTTTCTTTCTTTTTTTAGGCTGGATAATATTCCATTGTGTATATGTACCCCATTTTGTTGATCCATTCATGTGTTGATGGACTCTTGTATTGATCCCTCCTTTTGGCTATCATGGGTAATGCTGCTATGAACATGAATACACCCATATCTCTTGGAGTTCCTGCTTTCAGTTCTTTTGGTTATATTCTAGAAATGAGATTGCTGAATCATAGAGTAATTAAATTCTAAACATTTTGAGGAACCAACTTACTGTTTTCCACAGTGGCTGTACCATTTTATATTCCCACCAATGCACAAGAGTTCCAATGTCTTCACATTATCCATGATAGTTATTTTCTTCTTTTTGATAATTGCTATTCTAATGGGTGTGAAATAGTATCTCATTGTGATTTTGATTTGCCCTGAATGATTAGTAATACTAATGTACATCTTTTCATTTGCTTATTGGCTATTTGTATGTGTTTTTTTGAGAAATGTCTATGCAGGTTCTTGTGCATTTTTTTTCTTGTGCATTTTTTAAGTGGGTTGTTTTTTGTTGAGTTTTAAAGTTTTGTTGTGCATTGTTAAAATTTGGTGTGAGCATTTAACGTGTATAATTGTGTGCTTTTGTTTTCATGTAAGATAATGTAGTTTGCATTTTCCTGTGTTATGACTTTAATATCTATATAATATTAAGTGGATATACCATAATTTACTTAACTTTTCCCTATGGCAGATACTCCATTTATTTCCAACATTTTTGCTATTACATAACTCCTTCAAGCTCATAGACTAGAATTCTATTTCTGGTAGAATTTCTGGGTCAGATGGCATAATATGCTTTTTCAAAATTAGGGAACGTTATATAAAAATTTGTAAGTAATTGGGGAATGGAGAAAAGTAGAAAAATAGAAATACCATTAGTGTTCTTGATACATAATGCCAATTTGATAATATTTTTCTTTTTTACTAGTTTATAGTTGTAACAGAATTGTGAGTACATAATAACTAATATCTGATTATTTTTTCATAAATTTCAAGATGGTATCAGAAATATTTTAGAGAGGTTCTTGAAAAGCCTTTGAAGGCCAGTCCTGGTGGCTCAGTGGTTTAGCACCGCCTGCAGCCTGGGGTATGATCCTGGAGACTGGGGATCGAGTCCCACATCGGGCTCCCTGCATGGAGCCTGCTTCTCCCTCTGCCTGTGTCTCTGCCTCTCTCTCTCTGTCTCTCTCTCTCTCTCTGAATAAATAAATAAATCTTAAAAAAAAAAAAAGAAAAGCCTTTGAAAATGTTAACTACTTCAAAGAGCTTTTACTTTTTCTATTTGAGATATTCCTTTCATGGACTCCTTGCTGAAAAATACTAGGGTTTCATTCTGATATTGTAAGACTATCTCAAGATGAATTTCTTGAATTTTTCAAGAAAATTCTCTCTTTAGGAGAGATAGCCCTGAAAGCATTTATGTTACTATGTTGCTTCTTAAAGTGAAATAGTAAGGAAATAGCATAAAAAAATAAGGAATATATTGATGAAGTAAGTAGTGATGAATATTTACAGTCAGTGAGTGTACCAAACTTCACTAGAGAGTGAAGATGCCTCCCCCCACCTTTTAAACATTATTCTTAGGAAGGAAATCATAGGGAAATGAAAGCAGCATAAGAGAACTGTTTATAAAGCCTTTTGTTAGTTGTTAAAAAAAAAAGCAACATGGCATTATCATTTACAAAGGCAACTTCAGTAATAAAGACAAAATCTCATATGTAGAGAACCTGCCAGTCACACATTATAGAAGGGTAAATCATTAGGATAAAGTGTAGTTCCTACTAAAATTGATTAGTGTTTTTCTTCAATGTATGAAACTCAGATATAAAAAATATATCGTGGTCAGTAATCTCTTGAAAATTACAAAGCTTTTTGGCATAGCAGTCATGATGTTGAGCTACTATTTGCTCTTTCTACTGTGGTGTAGGCTAAAGTTTCTTATGATTTAGATCTTGCTAACAATCCTAGCATTTTAAAATTTAATTATTTGATAGCACTTATCACATTTTGTTTTGAGACAGGAAAACTAGAGAATAAACCCATTTCAGAGAAGAAAGTCAGGCTTTGGGACCTCCGTCTTCTCTCCTGGAGGTGGTTGTCTTCTAGGCAAGATGTTATACTCAGAATCACTATTAACTCATCAGTAGACATTATAAAGTCTTAACAACATGGAGGAACCTTTGAAATAAACTGTCCAACTTGTTTATTATACAAATGAAGAAATATGTCCTAAGAGATTAAATGATTAGCTCAAGATTAATACTGTTCTCTGATGGAGGCAGGATTTCTTACCCAGGTATTCTGACCCTGAGTTCACTGGTCATATGTAGTTTTGTTGTACTGATACTTAAGGTCAATAGAGTCAATAGAAAAAGTTTTCTGTGCATTAAATATACTGATAAATCAATTTGATAGGGATGGGTTAATATTCTTAAATATATAAAAATGTTTAGAATCTTTTGAAAACTTAAGTTCTAAAATGTATTACAGGATGTTACAGATGACTATGATTGACTCCTGTTTAAATTATTTTGTTAGTAAGACAGAATCAAGGTAGCAGTTGTTTAAATATTCAGACCCAGAGGAAACATTGTCAACTAAGCTTAAACAAATATTTTATGAATTTCATGGAGAACTTTAGGCTGACTGCCTGTAGTTTCAGTGCTTTCTTTTTGTATGAGATTAACCAGCCAGTTTATGCATTAATTTCCTAACATATCTGTGCAAAGACTTTCAGGTTATCAATATGAGTTCCATCTACCATGAAGTACTTAAAATATAATTCAGTGGAATCATACATTTAACTTTTCTGATAACTGTGATGAACCTTAAACATTTGAGAGTTGTTTTGTTTCACCATATTACAGTTTGGAAGGGGGATATGCATTGATAAAAATTATTTTTAAAAGCTGTCCAAGGACATTGGGATTAATGAGAAGAAAATAACAGCAAATTTCTAGTAGCAAAGAGAAGGGTTCAAAACTATTACATTTACCTTAGCACTCTGCTTGGAGTTTTAATCAGTTTTTAATTTTAATGTAGATGTGTAGTATATTATAAATATGTAAAGTTCTATTTGAGGACTTAAGTAATAAGATTCTGGAAAGTTGTTGATACTGTGGTCTTGTTCACATTCCTTAATTTGTTTTCTTTCTTCCTTTTCTTCTCCACATTTACCCTCTGAAAATCAACTGCAGCAAAAATTTCTCAACAAGGCAGTCTTAGTAGGAATGAGAATTTATGAAAGGAGTAACTAAGGGATACTTTGTGGAAAAGAATGTTGGGAGTGGATATACAGAACGGCATGGTTGAAAGGTTGATTTTGGGAGTTGTACCTGCCTGGATTCGTGCACATTGCCTTATTTGAATAAGTTTCTTTTCATTTAAAACATGAAAGTAGATTTTTTTTTTTAAATTCTAGAGCAATAATCAACATAGATTTTGGAGGAAAAAAGGAAGTATGAAAATAAATTTTCATAATTTTTTATAAAACATGTTTGTATATATAAATATCAAAAAATTTTAAAACTGTGGCAAAATACTCATAACAGTATTTGCGTATATATTTTTAATGAGGATATATTTTTACAAAACTGGAATACCAGTGAATATTTTTGTATTCTACTTTTAAATGTATTATATCATGACTCCCATATACCATCATACATTTTTCAAAACATTGTTTTTAATGACTGCAGATATTTCAACCCAGAAGTTCACAGAAGTATGGGGTCCCCAAGATCATTTTAGGGAATCTGCAAAATCTAATCTTAACATATCAGTTTGAGACTAGATTTTTCATAAACTTGAATCAGAACAACATTGTAACAGTCTGAATGCAAAGTAGATATTAGAGTTCATCTGTCTTCTATCAAGTCAGATGTTTAAAGAGATTGCAAAAATGTAAAAGCACTGCCATTCTCACTAACATGTATTTGAAAGCTCTAGGTTTTCATAAAAATGTGTTTTTATACCATCATATAATAGGTTTATTATTTTTGAATGAATAAACATTTTTTAAATGTCTTGATTTCAATTGCTCATATGGTAAATATTGGGAAATGTAAACCCTATAAACAAAAGTTCCTTGGGATTTTTAGTAAATTTTAAGACTGCTAAGTGGTCGTGAGGCCAGAAAGTTTAAGGACTTCCCTCCCCTTCAGCCTCTGGATGAACCATAATTTATTTCACTTATCCTGCTGTTTAAGGATATTTGGATGGTTTCTTTATGCTATTGTAAATAAAGTCAAAGTGAGCATCTCCGTTCTAAAACATTGGTGTGAGTTTCTGATCATTTTTTTTAGAGTAGTTGTCTATAAATACAATACTAACAAAGTAATTTTAAGATTCTTGATATGGATTGCTTTCTGGAAATATTTAGTCATTTTTGCTTTCTTAATGTTTTTAGCATTCCTGTGTCCCTGCTCCAGATAATATGGAGTATTAGTATTTACAAAATTTTGCTGTTAATAATAATAGCTTTTATTTTTTAAACCCTTGTTATGTGCCACTGTTAATAACCTAGTGTAGATTATCTCATTTAATCTGCATCCCTGTTTCATGAGTTATTCTTTTCCCTTTTGAGAAAATAAGCTCAGAGAAGTAGTTTTTCTTAAAACCAGACTGCTAATAATTATCAAAATCAGTATTCAAATCCAGGTTTCTGATTCCAAAGCCTGTTTTGTTTGCACTAATCTATATTTAGGTTAAGCTTTGTTTATGCTGTGTATATCATGTTATACCTTATCTTTATTTTATATTGCTTTATTTCAGTATATTACTAGACTTTTATTTTGTATTTCCTGAAATGAGAGAACTTCCTAAGAGAACTTCCTTCTTAGGATGCTCTTGATAAATTCCTTTATAAATCTAACTTTCTTCCCCTTTTCACTTTCATTTGCATTATCTTTCTTTTTATCCAAAATGTGCTTGAGATCTATTGGGATGCTAGTTTTATATGCTTAAACCAAAATACTTGATTCTGTTCACAATCCCCATGTATGTCAGAGATAATCCTAATCCCCCTTGATGTAGAAACTAATATAACTTATGCTCAACTCTTAATAATTTTGGAAAATACATACATTCTTTGTCAAAGCACATTAGCACATTTGAGACTCTGAGAAATATTTTCCGAAAGAACTATTTTTAAAGTTAAATAGCATTTTACAAACATACTTGACTACAGAATCCTTACTGTACATTATTTACCATAGTATCTTTAATCTATCTTAATAGCAAATTTCCTTCTTTTTTGTGAGACATTTTCTGCTGATTCTTTAAAAAAAATTTAGGAATATTAACTAACCTACTTATTGCAGTTATTTCTTATTTTAGTAGCTTCAAGTTCCGAGAGAGAAATAACTAACAATTAATTATATGGCATATGAACTAATATTAGTTTGTAATCCAAAATGTGAATAGTTGATTTTCTGTTTAAAAGTAGTATACTTCACAGGTGGATTCTTGAATTTATTTTCAAGAGACATGGAAATCCATTTAGACTTCATTTCTGCTTATCGGTAACTATTTAATGTTCTTTCTCCATTATTCTTGTCTCTGTTTTTAACAGCTATTTTTAAATGCTAACAGTAAGGTGGCAGACAAGAACGAGAAAGACCTTGCCAACAAATTACTGACAGAAATGAATGAGGACCAGGTATCTACAAAGCCTGCATCTTGTTTTAGCTGAAGTCAAAATCAGTCAATGGGAACAGCTATTCCTGTACTTTTCTTCTTATGTCTTAAAATACACAAACACTATCTAATTCTAATCTTCATGAATTATTTTTGAAGATTGTTAAAAAATTAAAAATAAAATTTTTTTCATCTTAAACATTGAAATCCTGGTGGTTGATATAAATAGTCAGCAGTATTCCAGCTGTATATGTGTGTATCCTGTTCAGTTTAAGGAGACACAAAGTACAGGAATGGGATCCCAGTATCAATGCTGTCCACATGGTGGTGACTTCATATTTTGGGAGCTTCTTTTTCTAAGCATTGTGGTGTATTGGGACCTTAGGCTTTGTTTGTGAATATGTCTGGTCAGTTTTAATATCTTGATTCTTTGCTTCTTGATGATAAATAATGATTACAATTCAATGGACAACCCGAATCCTGGAGGAAGGGAAGAAGATGCTGAACTCTTTGAGTCTTACTTTAGCATAAAACTTAACCGTTTTCTATAAAGTCACTTTTATATGGATATAAAGCAGACATAAGTAATTTTTGTTGCTTTTCAGTATTAGGTAATTTAGTTTTGAAAAAACTACTTATTAAAAGTGCTTTGGTATTTTTTCTTTCCCAAAATGTTTAGAGAGCTTACATGATATCTTTTGTTAATGTTCTCTTAATACCCAGGTTTATAAATAGAACTATGGTATAAAGAGACTTGAAAATCTATTGTTTTCTGTTCTGGATGTAAAATATCAACTCTAGAGTACCATTTTAGATTTCTCTATAAATGTTAGTTCCTCTTAAGACCTTCTTATATAGGTTAACAAAATAATTACAATGATATTCTTAGGGGTTTATGTTAGTATTTCTAATTATGTTAGCTTTCCTAGTTATGTGATGCCTAGCCATCTTGGACAAAGTGTAGGAAAGATCTTATTCATATGAAATCCTTTATGCAGAATGATTAATGCATATTATAATGAGTTTATTACATATATGCTATGTATATGTAATAATGTTTAATAAATAACATTAACAGAAATCAGGATACTGGCTTAAAAGTGATAGATCTTAGTTTAAAATGACAGAGACCAAATCAGTCCCCTTTTACTCAGGTCATTTTTAGTGGGAGGGAGAAAGGAAAGTCCCATTTGTGGAGTGAGTAGCTTTAAGTCATAGTAATATATTCCCAAAAGCAGATTTTTGGGACTGTGAGTTTTTGCAACATTTCTACTTCTGCTATGCTTTCATGGTTGATTAAGCCTGATTATATAACAATCATGTTCAGTTTTTTTAATGTTGTTAATGTTATATTTTGTTTTTACTTTTTTCCTCTAAAGGTACTGCCCTAAAATTTAATACATCTCTTTATGATGAAGCTTAAACAGAAATAGACAAAATGAAGCTGAAGCTGTTTTGTTTTTTTTTCCAGCTTTTGGCATTAAAGGTTACCTTCTCAGAAACGTGATAATGCTTATAGATACATATTTCATTTTCTGTTATGCCTCAAATTTTGCACTTTATGTAAAAATAGAATACCTTATTGTTTGCCAGTGTGATTGGTGAATAAACATACCATTTCAATTGTAACACAGGGCTTGGAAACCAAATGGACAACACCATTTTAAGCATCTTATTATACATGCTAATAAAATTTCAAACTAAAAGGTTCAGTATATTTCTGAAGAGAAATTAAAATGTAATAGAATTTCTAATGATAGACATCCCTCCCTTCCTCTGGAGATTGTCCATTATTTTTAAAAGCATGTAGTAAGCTTGGTGTTCTTTTTGGTTTTGGTTTTGTTTTTTTTTCCAAAACATTTCAGAGTAATAAGTGAATGTAGTGTTGTCCTTGATACGTGGTTTATTTTCTGTCAAATAGGTAACTTTTCTTGCAGGTATAGTGTTTCAGAAATCTGTTTTATTGGAAGAGGAATGTATTGCATGTTTAGTAATTATTTTTTCAGGTTTTCAGAACAAAGGTTTCCTGACTGAATACAAATGTTGAACATGTTGTTAATTTCTTGCCTCCTCTTTTTTTCCCCCTCTCTCTCTGGTAGGTGTTTCAGGGACAATTGGATTGTTTGGCTATATCAACCATTCAGGCTTTGACAGCAGTAATGAACAAATCTCCAGCTGCTAAGGTGAAACATACATCCTCAAGCTCTAAATTGTTATTTAAATATACTAATTTTCACTGTATAATTCCCAAAGTAATGTATGAAAGTATGTGTATAGTACCTGTTGTTTCACACCTGAAGTGAAATTGTTCACAAACTATCTCAGTACAGGAATCATTTTGCTGATAATTTTAGAGACAAACACCTATGGGCACTACTTTAGGATTTTATGATACAATTGTAACCTAATAGTGATTTATATAGTGTCAGTCAGCAAAGGTAGCACTGGTGTTGAAATGATTATTTTAAGTGATTCTATGGTTAGTGTGTTTAAAGAATTACATTTTATGTCATAGTTTTTCTTCATTAATAAATCATGACTCTTTCACTTTGCTCAGTTTATGACTGACTACATTGTGAACATTTTCCACATGTGAGCAGCCTTTTCAGTTTGGGACTTGTTTTTCCAGATGACCATGGAAGTTCTGCTAGTTACTCTTAGGGTTTTCTTTCTTTCTCATTCACTACCATTGACTCTGTCCTGCTTTTCACTTACACTGATTTTGTGCTAGTAATTTCCACATTGAATAGTTTTAAGGATTAGTGAGTTCATCTTTGTAAAGTGGTAAGCATAGTGCTAGGCACATGCTAAATCCTTGATAAATATCAGTGTCTATCATCATCGTTATTACTACCATTACCATTTTTCCTTTTATCTAACACCTCTAATATAGTTCATGGTTTGCCTTTCTAATAGCAGACATGAATGAATGATTCCTTGTTCCCTAAGCCATGCCTTCAGTAGTATTCCTTACTTTCCATTGGTTTTTGTTAGGAGACTCTTAAAAATTGCTCTGTAAATGTTGCTATATATAACTCATGGTTGGATGCTTACTAGATAGGCTTATACAACTTTTACAGGCTGGCTTAGGAATTGAATGCCATTTACAATAGTTTCTGTAAAAAATCATTTTGGAGCATCTGGGTGGCTCAGTCAGTTAAAAGCATTTGCCTTTGGCTTAGGTCATGATCTCACAGTTCTGGGATGGAATTCTGGGATTGAGCCCATGTTGGGCTCCCCCACTCAGTGCGGAGTTGGCATCTCATGCTTCTCTGGCTTATGCTCTCTCTCACTCGTTCTTTCTCAAATAAATAAATAAAATCTTTTTAAAAAATCATTTTAAGTTCTAAGTAATTGATTTGAGTATAATAGATTGTACTGTACTTGAATTTCAGACCTGGAATGATGTTCAAGTCTTATTAAAATACAATACAATTTTATGATTTAAAGTTCAAAAAGTTACTTTAAAAATACCCTTTTGGGGAGCACTTGGATGGTTCAGTCAGCTAAGTGTCTGTCTGACTCTTGACCTCAGCTCAGGCCTTGATCTCAGGGTTGTGGAATTGAGGCCCATGTCTAGCTCCATACTCAGCATGTGAGATTCTCTCTCTCCTTCTACTCCTTTCCCCATTCATGCTGTCTCTCACTCTCTAAATATATAGATAAATTACTGAAATATTTTTTTATAAAAGCCCTTTAAAAATGATTGGTATTCTTTTTTTAAGTTTTTATTTAAATTACAGTTAAGGGATCCCTGGGTGGCGCAGCGGTTTGGCGCCTGCCTTTGGCCCAGGGCGCGATCCTGGAGACCCGGGATCGAATCCCACGTCAGGCTCCCGGTGCATGGAGCCTGCTTCTCCCTCTGCCTGTGTCTCTGCCTCTCTCTCTCTCTGTGACTATCATAAATAAATAAAAATTAAAAAAAATAAAAAATAAATTACAGTTAAGATACAGTGTAATATTAGTTTCAGGTGTACAATATAGTTATTCAACGCTTCCATACAGAACTCAGTGTTCACTACAACAAGTCACTTCTTGCTCTCCATCACCTCTGTATAATCTACCTCCCCACCCACCTCTCCTCTGGTAACCATTAGTGTGTTCTCTATAGGTAAGAATCGGTTTCTTAGCTTCTCTCTCTCTCTCTCTCTCTCTTTTTTTTTCCCTAAGCCTGTTTGTTTTGTTTCTTAAATGCCACATATGAATGAAATCCTACAAATCCTATTTGTCTTTCTCTGACTGACTTATTTCGCTTAACATAATACTCTAGATCCATCCATGTCATTGCAAATGATATTTCATCTTTTTATGACTGAAAAATAGTCCATCATATATATATTTATATATCTCTCTGTCTCTCTATATATAATCTACACACACATCTTCTTTATCCATTCATCAATTGATGGACACTTGGGCTGTTTCTATAATTTGACCACTGTAGCTAATACTGCTATAAACATAGGGGTGCTGCATCCCTTTGAATTAATGTTAAAAAATTCCTTTAAAAATTTTTCTTCCTCCCCTTCGCCCATAGTCAACTAGTTCCCCTCCACAGAGGCAACCAATGTTACTCATTTTATTTAAATATTTGATTTTAAGTGTATAGATTGATGCCTGATTTACTGGACCAATGTCGTATTACTAGCTTTTTTGGTTGTCTCTTTATTTTACTTCTAGGGTTGTGTGCCCACTTGTTCAAAAATACATATGACTTAGATCCTAATAAAATGAACTTGATATTTCAGATAATTCAGTCCTTTTAGATACAAAAAGCAGAGAGAAAAACTGGGTTGCCGAACTCTAATCTTGAGAGACTGCTGACTCCTCTTACCCCCAAAGTCTCCTCAATTTCTTCTCCGTATTTGTTTTGATTTCATGTATATTTCATGTTAAACTATATCATTACAAATCAAGTGAAAGGAAATGAATGTACCTGAATCTGAAATGAAAATAATAATTTTATAATGTACAATTCTTATTTATTTTACATTCTGATAGACTATGGTCACATATTTCAGAAGGTATATAGTTTATTTTAAGATGAAGTGATTTAAGAAATAAATATTGAGCTCAGTCTTTTCAATATTAAGTTAATTAACTTAAATGAGTATATAACGGCATTTTAAAATTCCAACAAATACAGTCTTTGAAGATTGTGCTTTGATGTATTTCTTTCCCTTCCCCTAGGAAGTATTTAAAGAAAGAATTGGTTATACACATATGTTTGAGGTTTTAAAATCCCTGGGTCATCCACCACTGGAACTACTTAAAGAACTTATGAATATGGTGAGTTTTTTAGTTTTTAATTATTAAACAAGTTCCATTATCTCCCTATCCAACGTGGTTACTAACTTTTTGTCTTTTATGTTGCTTTATAGGCTGTAGAGGGTGACCACACTTCAGTTGGGATATTGGGCATTAGTAATGTCCATCCTCTCTTGCTTCTTATCCAGTGGCTTCCAGAGCTAGAATCCCATGATCTGCAAATTTTCATCTCTGATTGGCTGAAAAGAATTTGCTGTATTAATAGGCAGAGTCGAACTACTTGTGTCAATGCAAACATGGGAATTCACATCATCAAAACACTTGATTCCCATTCTTCCCTCCATCGAACTTGTGCTGAGAACTTGATTGCACTTCATGCTTCCTTGGGGAGTCAGTCAGTGAGCTCAGAAGAAATACGTCAACTACTGAGATTGCTGAGAGTGGATGAATCTGAATATATTCACCCTTACACTACTCCTGTGACTCGAGCAATTCTGACAATGGCCCGAAAACAAAGTCTAGAGAGTGCACTACAGTATTTTAATTTGTCACATAGTATGGCAGGAATTACTGTGCCTTCCATACAGAAGTGGCCAGGATCTGCCTTTTCTTTCAATGCTTGGTTTTGCTTAGATCAGGATCAGTTGACTCTTGGCATTGCTAACAAAGGAGGAAAAAGAAAACAATTGTACAGGTACTGGTACAGATTATGGAATGTAAATGAATACTGTCACAACAATATATGCTGTAATTCCCAAACAGAAAAAAGCTTTTCAAGCCTCTAGTTTTTAAATGCGGGACAGTTTATCTGAAGCTTCTCTATCCTTAGGGTATATACAGTTTAATTATTAGTATTTTATTATTTCATTATATTGATTACATATCTCAAATATTTTGCTAGTTCTTTGGTTTAGAAGCAAAGTTCCTTCTTAAAAGTATTGTAAAAGTGGAGAAAAAGGAAAAATTTTTAAATGAATGCTGATCTTTTTGTTCCGTTGAAAATGCCATATATTTATATGAAGGATCAGAAAACCTTTGTTTCTGTGGATCCAAACTTAATTAATTCAGTAACTAATAAGTTTTAATACACCTCGTGATTTTTAAGACTTTTATTCATGCTTTTTGAATCCTGTTTGAAAGAATTTTGAAGATTTGAAAGTTTATTGTTTTACTGTTGTTTGATAATGGGATCTCACTCTTATGGCTACCTTTTTATAATTTACTAAACCAATTATTAAACCTAAAAAAGAATTATCTTTAAAGCAAGATTGGACTGATTGATACGTGGTAGAATGTAAACCACAGCATAATTGATAAAGATATTCATGATGATATGGTTTTGTGTGTTCCAGTGATGATAACTGAACAACTGACTTCAAAGGTTCTGATAACATATATTTTTGTTAGTTTTTTTACAGGAAGTGGCATGGGTTTTGAAGCTTTTATTACCCATTCAGGTATGTTGGTTGTGGCAGTGTGCACAAAAAGAGAATATGCTACAGTTATGCTTCCTGACCACAGTTTCTGTGATTCCCTCTGGGTAAGGTTTTAGGACATCACATTTAACTTTTTCTGGTTCTTTCTTTTTATTTGTTTTTAAGTTTGATTTGCCAACATATAGTATAACACCCAGCGTTCATCCCATCAAGTGTCCTCTTCAGTGTCCGTCACCCAGTTGCCCCATCCCCCTGCCCACTTCCCCTTCTGCAAACCTTTGTTTCCCAGAGTTAGGAGTCTCTCGTGGTTTGTCTCCCTCTCTAGTTTTTCCCACTCAGTTCCCCTCCTTATAATCCCTTTTACTATTTCTTATATTAAAAACACATTTGGTGCATGTACATCAGGAGTTGTCTCCTTTTTGAGAGTTGATTAATTTTCACTTTAAAATTCTATTTATGTTGAAGTTTATCTGTAAGGAAGTTAACATCATTATCATCATCATCATAAATTCAGCAGCAGTAAGTATTCTCCTAAAAAGTTAAAAGGAAATGTTAACATTTCTTTCAAGTTCTCTAGAATCTGATTTGATTTTGAAACTCCATTTAAAATGAGAACATAAATTATAAAAAACAATGCATTTCTGTTGCTTTTCTTAAAGTATAAATTGCTTATTAGAAAAATTGATTATAAAGAATACTCAGTCTTGATAAGTGCAGAAAAGATGCTATGTTACAATTGTGTATAAATTTTCCAGAATAGATGTAAATGCTTTTATTGTACTACAGGAAAAATTGTCATTCACTTTAAGAACAGAATTTTAACCAAGATTTAATTATGCTTAATCTCAATGTTCTACTCAAACTAATACTCTGAAAGTATTTATCATTCCAAAGATTTAATGTAATTTTAATCTTTAAATTTATGTCTTACTTTATTAGCACAACATAACCATTGTTCATATGCCTGGAAAAAGACCTTTTGGTCAGAGCCTTGTCTATATCTATGACAACGGACAGCAGAAGGTCTCTGCCCCTCTCAGATTTCCTGCCATGAATGAAGTAAGCATATCTAACCTATTCTTTATGGGACACATTGAGAACTCTTGAAAAAAATTTTTTTTAAAGATTTATTTATTTATTTATGAGAGAGAGAGAGACAGAGAGAGAGCGAGAGAGGGGCAGAGACACAGGCAGAGGGAGAAGCAGGCTCCATGCCAGAAGCCCGATGCAGGACTCGATCCCGGGACTCCAGGATCGCACCCTGGGCCAAAGGCAGGTGCCAAACCGCTGAGCCACCCAGGGATCCCCCTTGAAAAATTTTAATTTAATGTAGAAGGTTCTGTTTTTTTTTTAAATATGTGCCCATAAATTTTAAAGGGTTTTCTATATTATAACGTATAGTAAGTTAATATTTAATACCATTAGCCTATCATTATTAGATGAAGTTAGACAACATGTAATAAAAACAACTTAAAGAAGAAACAAATGTAGTTAAATTAGGCTTAGGAGAAAAAGACTAAAAATAGGAAAGCCAAAGAAATTGAATAGTAGAGAGCAAAAGATTGTTTAAAAAAGCTCCTCCAAGGGCACCTGCCTGGCTCAGTGGGAAGAGCATGGGACTCTTGTGGTTATGAGTTCAAGCCCCACATGGAGTGTAAAGATTACTTTAAAATAAAATCTTTTAGTAAATAAATAAAGCCCATCAGGTATACAAGGTACTTAGAGATTATTATGATGAGCTCTTTTTCATTTCTACTGAATTTAAAATAGTAATGAAGAAACTTTTTTTTTTTTTTTAGAAACTTTTTTTAAAAAGATTTTATTTATTCATGAGAGACAGAGAGAGAGATGCAGAGACATAGGGAGAAGCAAGCTCCCGGTGGGGAGCCTGATGCGGGACTCGATCCCAGGATCTAGGGATCATGACCTGAGCCAAAGGCAGATGCTCAATCACTGAGCCACCCAGGTATCCCAGTTATGTAGAAACTTTAAGCCTTTAAATTGTAGTCAAATATAAACCAGAATATATTTACTGAGATGATTCTTTTTTTTTTTTTTTTAAGATTTTATTTATTTATTCATAGACACAGAGAGAGAGGCAGAGACACAGGCAGAGGGAGAAGCAGGCTCCATGCAGGTAGCCCGATGTGGGACTCGATCCCGGGTCTCCAGGATCGCACCCCAGGCTGCAGGCGGCGCCAAACCGCTGCACCACCGGGGCTGCCCTACTGAGATGATTCTTGAAGAACATTAGTGTAAAGGTTTTTTGAGAATTCTTAAATAATTTTGAAAGAGCTTTTTAAAAAAATGATGAAATACATTATTTCCTAAGTCCTTTTAGGATTCTAGTAATTGTTGTTATCCATCCTGATGCTCATTACAGAATAACCTGTAATTAGTATTATTTATACAAATGTTTAGCTTGTTTATAAATTTTAAGGGCGAAAGTAGTTTCCTCTATTTGAGAATACAGTAAAATTGTTAAAGATTTTAAAAATACTCATTAAAATGTGAGTTATAAAAGTAATGCATCTAAATACCATAGGCCAAAAGTAACATCTGTAATGACTTATGTGTGCACACATTATGAACCAATAAAATTAAAACTTCCTGTTTTAGTTTCCATCTATTTGTTTTCTTAATTTTATGTACTGTTTTTTTTCAATATCAAGTTAGAGATGTAATTAAAATTATGTAATTTATTTTGTTTCTTAATTCTTAGCCTTTTATTTCCTGCTGCATTGGTTCAGCTGGGCAAAGAACCACGACTCCTCCACCATCCCAAATTCCAGATCCGCCTTTTTCTTCCCCCATTACTCCTCATCGGACATCATTTGGTGGAATTTTGTCATCAGCCTCCTGGGGAGGATCACTTGAAAAATCAAAACTGATTACCAAATTGATATCAGCTGGAACCCAAGATAGTGAATGGGGATGCCCCACATCTCTGGAGGGTCAGCTAGGGTCTGTTATCATCTTCTACGAAGCACTACAGCCTCCTCAAGTGAAGGCATTATATTTAGCAGGTGAGCATGTACAGTCATACTTCTTAAACTTAGTTTTTTTGTTGCCTACATGTATTTTGAAGAATATATTTGATCTCAAGAGTATATTTCTATTTGTAATGGAAGCTGAAAGGGAAGAAAATACTCACTACATTTCATCCTCCCCACCTCCAACTTGATTGGGGTATTATTGATATAGAACATAGGTATGTTTAAGAAGTACAGTGTAGGGATGCCTGGGTGGCTCAGTGGTTGAGTGTCTGCCTTTGGCCCAGGGTGTGATCCTGGAGTCCCAGAATCAAGTCTCACGTCAGGCTCCCTGCATGGAGCCTTCTTCTGCCGGTGTCTCTGCCTCTCTCTCTCTGTCTGTCATGAATAAATAAAATCTTAAAAAAAAAAGAAGTACAATGTAATGATTTGGTACACATACATATTGCAAAATGATTACCACAATAAGGTTAGTTAGGACCTCAGTCCCTCACATAATTACAGCGTGTGATTGTGTGATGTGTGGTGAAAGCATTTGAGATCTACTCTCTTAACTTTTTTTTTTTCTTAAGATTTTATTTATTTATTCATGAGAGACACACAGAGAGAGGCAGAGACACAGGCAGAGGGAGAAGCATGCTTTATGTGGAGCCTGACGTGGGACTCGATCCCAGGTCTCCAGGATCAGGCCCTGGGCTGAAGGTGGCGCTAAACCGCTGAGCCACCTGGGCTGCCCTACTCTCTTAATAACTTTTTGGGATATAATATAGTATAGTTAACTCTAGTATACCATACCTTTTTTTTTGGTAAGCATAAATAAAGCAAACCTTTAGGAAATATTTCAAATATTCACAATAACATCTATATTAGTCTGTTAGGACTGCTCTAACACAATACCACAGACTTGGGTTACTTAAACACTATTTCTTCACAATTCTGGGTGTATAATTCCAAGATCAAGTTTCCATCAGGCTTGGTTTCTGTTGAAGATTCTCCCTGGCTTGTAGATGACTGCCTTCTCACTGTGACCTCACATGGCATCTTCCCTTGGTGTATGTGCGAAGAGAAAGATGTCTATTCCTCTTCTTATGAGGGACCCTTATGACGTCATTTAACTTTAGATACCTCCTTAAAGACCCTATCTCCAAATATAATCACGTAGGCGGCTAAAACTTCCAACATATGAGTTTGGGAGGGACATAATTCAGTATATAATATTGCCAGTACTTTTGACAGATTTTAATAAATTGATGAAACAAAAATAAGTCTATGTTTATAAGAAATCATATGATTGATTCTAAAATTATGTGTCTTGTTCTAAGACCTGTCATTTTTATATTAACATACCTGAAGAAATGAGGACAGAAGAATCCTATTTCTTGGATAAGATTACAAGCTATTTTTGTTTTGGCTTTTCCTTTTTCTTTTGGCAGTGATTTTAAAGATACACACTGTTATTATTGGATCATAACTTTTCAAAATTATATCTATAGTAGGATGTTCAGGAGGTAAACCTCTAAGTATTTATATGTATCAACTGCAAAAGAGTTATGTAAAAATATCTTTTTTAGATTACATAAGAATCTTGAAATGAATGGGACTGCCTAGACTTAATTTGGATTTTATTTTTATAATTCTTCCAATTTACAGTTCTACTCTTACAAATAATAATTATTTGTTGTATAGTCTTCTTAATGATTGTTTTGGATGGTTGCATAATATTTCATTGAATCTCTATTGCATAATTTACTTAGGTTGTTTATAGTTTTTAATTTGACATAAACTTCAAGTATTAAATAAGATGAGCTATTGTACTTTTAGTGTTTTTCCTTAATTTGGATAGGTTCACTTATAATAAACTCCCAGGATATATATTCAAAGTGTTTGAATTTTTTTTGGCTCTTAATACATGTTGCTTAATCTGTTTCCAAAAGATATATACCAATTCATAGTGTCTACTAGTAAAATGTAAGTATACCAGTTTCACCACAGCTTATTAAGGTGGAATGGTCAGTACTGTTTCCTTCATTTTTTGATTTAAGATGGGAACTTGTTATAATTTGTATTTCTTAGATTTTTTTTTAGTCTTATTAATTCACAGTTCAATTTCTGTGGTATCTATTCACATTATTGGTTGATTGTTTTGCTATTTTATCTTATAAATTTAAATTACGTTAGATAAATTACTAAGTAAATTTTGTTATATTTGATATTAGTTTTCTGATACCATATAAAATTCCCTTTCTCTAGTGGACATCAAACCACCCCCCAGCTTTTTTTAGGTTTTAGATGAACTGGAGGTGATGTAAAAATAAAGTTCATTTGGCTAGTATGTTTTTTTTTTCCTTTTCAATCAATCAATCTTATTTATTTCAAAATTTCCTTCTTTTACCTTCAACAAAAATACATTTCCATTCCTTATATCTTTGTAACATATCTCCTAGTTTTCTACATGCAGAATTTATCTCTGATTCTTATCAGTTTGTATAGTTAGCAGAATTTTAACTTTTAGAAACCTTAGTCTCCCTTGAAAACAATATAGTAAGTAAGCATGAACCCTTACATCCGAATTCTTTAGACCTAAGTTGATGAATCAATAAAGCACAAACCATGTTTACCAACAGACTCAAAAATCCTTAGTTTCTTTGCAGTAAGAAATAAAAACCATAAATCTGTGTTTCGTAAGCAGTGCTTTAGTGCTTTACTCAAACTCGAACCCTAACCCTAACCCTAACCCTAATCCTAAATTGGGTTCTTTTTTTTTTTTTTCTAAGATTTTATTTATTTACTCATGAACTCATGAGAGACACAGGCAGAGACACAGGCAGAGACACAGGCAGAGGGAGAAACAGGCTCCACGCAGGGAGCTTGACATGGGACTTGATCCAGGGTCTCCAGGATCACGCCCTGGGCTGAAGGCGGCGCTAAACCACTGAGCCACCCGGGCTGCCCCTAAATTGGGTTCTGACTCAACCCAGCCCCATAGCCTGGCCCAGAAGCACAAGGGACTGACAACACGTAAGCGACACCAGAAAACTCAGCCACCCACTCGGGGAAATGTGGCCATTTGGAAGACCAGCAAATATCTAGAACCCAAACAATTGGAAGGGCCTCCTGAGCCCAGTCATACATTCAATGTCGCCACTGCATATCAACTCCAATCCTGAGCCTCACGCTAAGCCTTGCCCTCAACTCAGCCTTCTGGGGAGGTCTCTACCATTTGGGCAGATGGGAACCTCCAAGCTCCTGGGCCCTAACCCTAGATTGAGATGTGATCTGACCCAGCCCCAGAGCCTGGGTCCAAATCCCGAGGGACTGATGATTCATGAGCGACACCAGAAAGCTCGGGACACCCCCCAGGAGGAAAAAGTGCCGTTTGTATGAGGAGCAGACAGCAGGAGCTCAAGAAATTGGAAGGGCAATCTGAGCCCACCCTGCACACCAGCCGTGCATCTGAACCTCACTAACCCTTGCCCTCACTTCAGCCCTGCGGGGATGTCTCCCCCATGATAGCAGATGGGACCCTCCAAGCTGTTGGACCCTCACCTTCTCCCTAACCCTAACCCTAAACTCAGCTCTCCATTGAGGTGTCCTCACTGCTGGCTGATAGGTCCCTCCAAATTCCTGGGCTCTAACACCCTAGCTTTGCATCCAGATTTTATACCATGGCTAGTATGTTTTAACTGTGTTGAATAGCTTGAAACAGCTTAATTTTAAATTTTATTCTGATTACACAGAACCAAGGAGGCCATATATATTCAGTGACATTTGTGTATGTGTGTCTAAATAATTTTCAGGTCCAAACTGTTTAAGTCCTTGGAAATTCCAAGAGTCTGACATGGCTGACCTGCCTGGTAACATCCTTCTTCACTACACTGCAAAGGTGAGAATAAATGCATGGAGTGTATCTAGTTGTAATTATGCTGTGAACTAAAATTCCATTTTTGTTCCTTTTGTCATTTTGATGGATATTTGAGAAGGATGGTCTTGAATTTCCATTTAAAAATTACTAATTTTCAAAAGAAGAGGAGAAGCAATAAAAATTAATTGGCAACTCTCAACTAGGATTCAAATGTTAATCATTATTTCATCCCAGTAGTATGAGTGGGAATCGTTATAGTTGGAATTTGTACTAATGAATTGACATCAGTAAACTTATATTATCTTACTGTTTTGGAAGGAGAGATTAAATAGAACAACTTTTTTTTTATTTTTTAAATGTAATACTAGCAAGAAAACGAACCAAAAAAAAGAAATGTTTATTTCATAAAGAGAAATAAGAAACTACTTATATGCAAGCATACATAGTCCTTTTTCCTTCAAAGAGTTACCCAGTGAAAGTAATTAAGATCAGCAATAGCTGAGGGAAAGATCAAGCGTAGAACTCGAAGGAAAAAAGGGAAAGTGACATAAACAATATTAGTTGCCTTCATTGTACCAAATGTTACGCTGACCCAGAAAATGCTTTTGTTTGCGAGATTATACAATGTAGAAATTTTTTTCTAGGTTAGCCAGCTAGTACGTGGTCATAATTTATTACTTTGAAAACTTACTTGTGATATCTGACCTAATAAAATTTACTTACCATTTATATTACCCTTAACTTTTTATTTTGATTAATTTCAAGCCTAGAGTGTTTGAAGGAATGGTAAACTAAAATCATATATACTCTCCACCTGAATTCACCAATTATTAACATTTTGCCATACCTGTTGACTTTGTCTCAATCTTTTGTGAAGATAGATTGACGTAGCTATCAGACACTTTTAAATACCCCTAAATATTTCTATGTAATTATTAACCTACCTAGAAAAATTATCAGTAATTTATATACTCTTTCAAATTTTCCCAGTTTTCCTGAAAATATTTTGTTTATTAGCCTTTTAAAAATTTAAATCTGGATCAAGGTTCATGCATTGTGTTATCTATAAGGTCTCTTCTGCCTCAATCTTTTTTAATGTTTGCGTTTTGTAACACTAACTTTTTTCCAAAGATATGTTTGTCTGCTGAACTAGACTTTTAAGTTATTTTCTTGGGAGGAACTGTATCATATTCTTATTTTCACTTTTAGAAGTAGATAGGAAATAATTGAATTTAATCTCACTAATGTATTTAGTAGCATGTTCTAGACTTAATAGCTAATTGAGTCTTTTTGGCATTATGGTTGTCATATTCTCTTTTCAAATTTAAACTTGATAAAATTCTGTAATAAAATAGCTATTAATGTTTTTCCTCAAGAAATTCAGTATGGCAAATATATACAATAAACATTTTCTTCGAAAATATTTCTTAAAAATGGTGATAATATGAGTGTTCTGTGGTTAAGTTTGGGGAGATGTATTTTGTATATCCATTTAGAGATTGATGATATCACTTGAAAAATCTTGTTAAAAACTAGTTTACTTTTGTTTTATCCTACTTTTTTCATAAGTTATTTGAGCATAGAACATGTTCTGTTTTTTAATCGTACTTATTGACAAGTACTAGTCTGGGAAAAGGTGCTCTAGAGGGTTTTTTGACAGTCAGCAGTTTTTCATTTTTGTGCTCATGTGTAGGAGGTGTTAAGCCATCCATTGCTGATAATTTTTATAATTTTTTGAGTGTCTTCTTCAAGCCAAGAATTGTGCTGAACTTTCAGGATATAAAGATGAATAAAGTGTCTGACTTTAAGAAGCTTATAACTTAATATTGTAAGCATCTTATCATTGACTATTCTATATACCCTTTTAAATTATGATGAAATGGGCAGCCTGGGTGGCTCAGTGGTTTAACGCCGCCTTCAGCCCAGGGCGTGATCCTGGAAACCCGGGATCAAGTCCCATGTCAGGCTCCCTGCATGGAGCCTGCTTCTCCCTCTGCCTGTGTCTCTGCCTCTCTCTCTCTCTGTGTGTCTCTGCCTCTCTCTCTCTCTCTCTGTGTGTGTGTGTCTCTCATGAATAAATAAATAAAATCTTTAAAAGAAAAGAAAAAAATTATGGTGAAATGTTTCACATATAGTTAAAATGATGTTTTGTCCTCATTGTGCTTAGCTATTTGCCATATTTTCCTTTTATTCTTAGGCCTGCAAAAATTCAATCTGTCTTGATTTATCTACTAATTGTTTGCATGGGAGATTAACAGGAAACAAAGTAGTGAACTGGGACATCAAGGTAAGTAATGATGAGCAACATACTATGTTGAGTTTATTGAACCTTTTAAAGAGTTTATCTTTTAAGCACCACCAGTTTTTTTTTTTTTAAAGATTTTATTTATTTATTCATGATAGTCACACAGAGAGAGACAGAGAGGCAGAGACACAGGCAGAGGGAGAAGCAGGCTCCATGCAGGGAGCCCGATGTGGGATTTGATCCCGGGTCTCCAGGATCGTGCCCTGGGCCAAAGGCAGGCACCAAACCGCTGCACCACCCAGGGATCCCTAAGCACCACCAGTTTAATCTGAGTAATAAGTCCTGGTGAATATGTTTGCAGGCAAGATATACAGTTTGAAGTATAAACAAAGGAGTAGAATGATTAGTTTGCTTGAAAGTTAGTTACCTCCTTAAACTGCATTTGAATTTAACAGTTTCCTTTAGAAGAATATACTGCCTTAGTTTATTGATCTGCTTTTAAGGTATTTAATCCCTAAATTTATATGGCAGATTTCAACCAGAGAGCACAGGTGAGGGGTGGAGCAGAGGCAGAGGGGCAAGCAGATTCCCCACTGAGCAGGGAGTCAGCCCAATGCAGGGCTCAATCCCAGAACCCTGAGATCATGACTTGAGCCAAAGTCACATGCTTAACTCACTGAGCCATCCAGGTAACCACCCCCCCCTCCAGTTTATTTATTTATTTGAGAAAGAGAATGTGCATGCAAGCAGGGAGACTTGCAGAGGGAGGAGAAAGAGAATCCTCAAAAAGATTTCCACCACTGAGAGAAGTCCCAGGACCCCAACTGAGATCATGATCTGAGTGGAAGTCAAGAGTGAACCCTCAACAGACTGAGCCAGCCAGGAGTCCCCCAAAACCCTGTTATCTTATAGTCCGTTAACATCCATCAAATATGCCTTTTGTTTCAGTGGAACAGAGATCGTTAGTATAATTCTGCCAGTATAGAAAATGAACCCATCAATTGTTAGTCCATGTTATTCATATGGTATAAAGCATTTTTCTCTTTGACTTTGAAATGAGACCACTTAATTTTACCTGTTAAAATGATAAAATTAAAAAATAAATAAATAAAATGATAAAATTTATGACATTTGTCCATTCATAAGTTAACTTTTGCTGTCACTTAATAAGATTGGTCTCTGAGGCTAGTTGTAGGTACGTATTACTTGTATATAGAAAGCTGATTATTTGTGCCATACATTATATTTGAAAATCAAAGTAGTTTTTGGTGCCTTGAGTTACAACTACAGGGAAATCAAACAGGAACAGAATGAATGAGAAAATGTTCATTGTATTTTTTTTCCTTCAGAAAATTGTCTTACTTTTATTTTTTTGGGTTTTTTAAAGACTTTTTAAAAATTTGTTTCAGAGGTAGAATTTAGTGATTCATCAGTTGCATGTAACGCCCAGTGCTTATTATATCAAGTGCCCTTCTTAATGCCCATCACCCATAAATTATCCCTTCCCCTACCCACCTCCCTTCCAGAAATGTTCAGTTTGTTTCCTAGAGTTCAGTGTCTCTTATGTTCATTGTATTTTTATACTGCAACAAAATCAAAAAAAATTTGTTAAATGACAGAGAAAAATACTTGCCATTCGGAAAGCTAATTTACTTGCTGTACTCTTAAAAATCAGTATGAAAAACAGGCAAAAAGAATGAAAAGGGTTGTTTAATAATGAAATTGAGTCTAAACTGCAGATCAGAACATTTTAGCAGTTAATGATGACCAATCTTGGGTAGCACCCAGCTCATCAGGCACTAAGCACTCTTTTATTAGCTTAATCTTGGTAACAACTTTACAAAGTGAAAATTATTATTATCCTCATTTTACAGATGAAGAAACCAAGGCCAGAGATATTAGTAACTTGTTAAAGAATGTGGACTATATTTTGTTAAGCTATGCAAAATAGTCACTTTGAACTTTGGTTGAAGCCACCCACTTCACCTTTTTTGTTAAGTAAAATTAGAGAAGTCAGTCATATTTCTACCACCAGTTGTATTTTTTTCTTAATTTATTTTATTATACTTAATTGCTTTATGACAGTTGATCCCTCTTGTATCATTACTGTTACATTTTAAAGTCTACTTATGGGGTCAAGTTTGGATTGCCTGTGTTTGAAATCCCTAAAGTTTGAAAAACAAAGTTTTGGTACAAAGGGTCTGGCATAGTTTTGAATATTGATTTAGTGACCCCCATGGCTACTCTTTAAAGCATCTCCCCAAACAAGGGTTCCTTTAGCTTAGGCTGTCCTGTGCATTGCCTAAAAGTTTAGCAAAGTGTAACCTCACACAGGCTGTATAAATATTAAATGACAAAATTGCCATTGTTTTATAAGATTAAAAAATTGTAATTTTCTTTCTCAGGACATCATAAACTGCATAGGTGGATTAAATATACTCTTTCCTCTGTTGGAACAAATCAGCCACTTTGGTGAAGGACAGATTTCTGAAGGAATGAATGAAAGCACAGTTTCTGAATTGATAACTCCTGTAGAAGGAGATTGGGTCGTATTGACCTCCACAAAGGCATCAGGTATCAAGATATAATTAACACAAAATAGTCATTGAAAATTTGGGGATTAATTGAAACACAGATAAAATGTCTTGCCACTGTTAGGAGGAAACTTAACAATTTGTAGCTGAAGCAGCCCATCCCTAATTTTACTAATGTAATTCCAAAAGTTCCTAATATTTTAGTCAAAAAAATTAAGAAGTTGGTTTTATTCTTGCTATTCTTAGTTTGAACTGTTAGTAGAAATATGACAGCATTGCTAAAATTATGGTAGAGAAAATATTTGCATGTGTATGTAAGTATATGATACACAATCGCTGGTTTCTCTGATATTTGCATTGTCCCAGTGACCTTTGGAAGCAGATTGCTCACCCAGATCTTTTGATTATTACAATATGCATTATGGCAGAAAATGTGATAGAAGAGTGATTAGAATAATTATAATTAATGACATGTTCACAATTCCTCAGAGTCAAGATTAGAAAGAAATTTAATTGCAACATTTATCTTGATTGTGAAACACTTTATTCAAAGACATCCTATCAACCAGGACAATCTCATTCACTCCCATGGAGTTGCCACTCTTGGTGCCTTACTTCAGAAGGTGAGCTAGTTTAATATTTGTCGGTGTGGCTAATGATTGTAATTAGCAGTTTGTCTTTAGGGTTTTTCTTCTTACTAAGTAAATATTTTTAAATTACATTATTATGGCTTCAGTTATATTCATGGATGTAACTTTGTTTGACAAGCAGATTTTTAAAACCTACACTGAATCACTTTTTTACAAGAATTACTCACTTAGGTAATAGTGTATAATCTTTTATATATAGGATTTTGTTAGTACTGGTATTTGGGATATTTGATAAATTTAAGACTTTTAGGAATATGACATTAGGAATATATGGTCTAATGTACATTGGAAAATTAAAGTTTAAATTGTTTCTATTTTTGTAACAAAGATTCTCATATTTAGATGTTCTGAGTTAATCACTTGAAATTTGATGTAGCTTAATGATAGTTATTTAAACTAAAATTTACGAAACTCTGTTTGAATTTCAGGTGCCAAGCGCCTTGATGGATGTTAATGTACTGATGGCAGTTCAGTTACTAATTGAACAGGTATCATTAGAAAAAAATATGCAGCTTCTGCAGCAAATGTATCAGTATTTACTTTTTGACTTCCGTATTTGGAACCGTGGAGATTTTCCCTTTCGAATTGGTAAGAGCATTCTGTTGGATAGAATTTTATACTTGTTATAGAAATTTATAACTACCTGTGGGATTTTATTTTAGGTATTCATTTAAGAGTGAACTTTGTATTTTAGGTCATATACAGTATCTTTCCACCATCATCAAAGACAGCAGGAGAGTTTTCCGAAAGAAGTATGGTGTGCAATTTCTCCTAGATACACTTAGGATTTATTATGGGTATGATGTCCTTGCTCCTTCTCAGTGTGATACTGTTTTCTGCCTGCTGCTTGCTTGGAATATCTAGATTATTTATTTCCCAGTAATTGTAATATCCTTTAACTTCAGAAAGACAGGAGACTGTGGAGGTTAAAATGATGAACAGTGGATCCACATATATTGAATTTGAATCTTGTATTTCATAATTGGCTGAAGGCAACTTAACTTTTCTGTGCTTAAATTTTCTTGTCTGTGACAGGAGATATAAACCTGTGATATCCTATGGTTGTTTTGAGAATTAAACTAAATGCATTAATAATATGCAAAACACTTAAAACTGCATCTGACACTTAGTGTTGCTTAAATATAAGCTGTTTAACTATTTATATCTTTGTCATTGAAATTCAAGGTTTTCCTTAAAAAAGAAAACAAAGATACCATGAATTCTAATAATTACATGGAAACATCTTTATTTAAACTATGAATTCTTTCGTGTAAAATACTAAAATGTAAACATTTTACATTTCAATTCTTGCACTTTTACTTTCTCTTTCAGGACTGATTGTAAATATAGTGAGCTGTCTTTAGATGACGTTCGAACAATAAGGACTTCTTTGTATGGACTAATTAAGTATTTTCTGTGCAAAGGTGGAACTCATGAAGAGATACAGAGTATTATGGGTTATATAGCTGCTATCAATGAAGAAGAACAGGTATTATGCCCAAGAAAAGTCTTCTTAAAAAAAAAGTCTTCTTTTCTTTTTCACACTATATCATCTTCCTTGAAAATTCCATATATATTAAACATTTTAAAAGTAAAATGTTTATCATATGAAAAACAGTATTATGCAGTTAAAGAAGTAAATTTTTATCTCTTAACTGAAAATTTAACTAAAGAGGTGGTAATGTAATCAAATATTTTAATTAGCTAGAAAGTAGTATATCTGGAAATAGTTGTTGTGGTAGTTCTGAATCTTATTTTCATAGGCCACATGATGTATAGTTACCTGTCATTCAAGATACTGGGCAGATTTCTAACGTGTTTTAACATAGGTTTATAAAAATTTTGTATGAAGAGTAAATTATAAATATATTTATATATTCAGATACTTTTACATTCTTACTTATTTGTATCTCAGAGCTACTCTTTAAAACAGTGGTTCTCAATGTATGGTTCCTGACCAGATTTACCTGGGAGCTTTTTAGAAATGCACACATACTGAACTAAGCCTTCCAGGTGATTATGACACATGGTAAACTTTGAGAACCACTGATATAAAATATACAGACCAGGAATTAATCTTCGCATTTGCACATTTGGAAGTACATATTCAGAGAGATTAGATGACTTAAAAAGTCATACAGCTAGCAAACCTGGGAATAGAACTCAGGTATATTTACTGCTATTTCTGTGCTCTTTCTGTATACCACTCTCAACACCAAACCTTAGTAGCCTTAATTTATGTTGACTCAAATATTTTGTGTTCTATGATGAAGTATTCATTGTGTAATCAGATATTACATGACTTCATAATTGATATTATATAGATGAGTTAAATTAGGCTATTTCCCCATAAGATTAGACTCCAGAAGCTTCTTTTTATTTAGTCAGTAGCCATCTTATTTCATGATAGCTGTATTGTCACCCACTGTGATTAATTGCCAATATTTTCTTGGTCAATTCAGTCAAAGAGGTATTTATTGAAAGCTCATTTTTTTTTTAATAAATTAATTTTTATTGGTGTTCAATTTACCAACATACAGAATAACACCCAGTGCTCATCCCGTCAAGTGTCCCCCTCCGTGCCCGCCACCCATTCACCCCCACCCCCCGCCCTCCTCCCCTTCCACCACCCCTAGTTCATTTCCCAGAGTTAGAAGTCTTTATGTTCTGTGTCCCTTTCTGATATCTCCCACACATTTCTTCTCCCTTCCCTTATATTCCCCTTCACTATTATTCATATTCCCCAAATGAGTGAGAACATACACTGTTTGTCCTTCTCCGATTGACTTACTTCACTCAGCATAATACCCTCCAGTTCCATCCACGCTGAAGCAAATGGTGGGTATTTGTCGTTTCTAATGGCTGAGTAATATTCCATTGTATACATAAACCACATCTTCTTTATCCATTCATCTTGAAAGCTCATTATACACACAGAGTAACATTAAATATTATGGGTATATTAAAATGAGTAAGTTAACATTCTTTTAGCCTAATAGAGGGAAGAGTGAATAAGAGAAGTTTATAAATAGTTATGGAACAAACAATAAAAGAATATGATAGTAACTATAAGAGTAATACAAAGTCCTATGAGGTTTTCAAAGGAGAGTATTACATGTTGAGACCAGGAAAGGCTTTATGGAAGACATAGCTTTTTTTTTTTTTTTTTTTTTTAAGACATAGCTTTTAATGTAGCTGAGGCATAATAAGGCTCAGCAAGTGAACATGCACATTAAGAGGATGTACAAAAGGAAATAAGCCAAAAACATAATGGAGGTAAAAGTCAGGGCTATTTCATAAGACATCAGACAGTTCAGTTAAGCTAAAACATTAGGGTATATGGGACTTAGTTTAAATAACTGTCGCTCAGATTTTATTTTTACTTCCATATATGAATGTGGTTGTTTTGTGTTGCTTAATTTTAAAAGCTCTTCGGAATTTTGGATATGCTCTTCAGTCTCCTACGTACCAGCCCAACTAGAGGTCAGCTTTTCTTACTGCTGTTTGAACCAGGAAATGCTGACATACTTTATGCCTTGCTCTTAAATCAGAAGTACTCTGACAGACTAAGAGAAATTGTTTTTAAGGTACACACATTTCTTAAGCATCTTTATATTTGGGGACATTTGTGAGTATATGAATTTACTTATAAATATCTATTTTATAAATGTAAATTCTTTTTTTCATATCTATCTAATTTTAAATTGTTGTAGGGGTACCTGAGTGACTCTGAGTTAAGCGTCTGACTCTTGATCTTGGCTCAGGTCTCAATCTCAGGGTTGTGAATTCAAGCCCAGCGTTGAGCTCTATGCTAAGATGTGGAACCTGCATTAAAAATAAATTAATTAGGGGCAGCCCCAGGGGCTCAGTGGTTTAGCGCCGCCTGCAGCCCAGGGCGTGATCCTGGAAACCCGGGATCAAGTCCCATGTCAGGCTCCCTGCATGGAGCCTGCTTCTCCCTCTGCCTGTGTCTCTGCCTCTCTCTCTCTGTCTCTATGAATAAATAAATACAATCTTAAAAAAATTAATTAATCAATTCTTCAGTTTGTTTTGATATATATTTTTCATATCTTGAATTTTTAAAAACTAATTATATTGTAATCTGATCAGTTATTTCAGTGGAAAATCCACTTTGTTGTATCATCCTCAATAAAACCTCTCCCTTTTTTGCCTTTTAACGGTTTCTTTATAATTGATACACATGTTACAATAGTTTCAAGTGTATAACATCATGTTTCTAAAAGTTTATGTATTATGCTATGCTCCTCACAAGTGTAGCTACCATCTGTCACTTGTTATTACAATACCATTGACTATATTTCCTATGTTCTACCTTTTATTCCTGTGACTTACTCATTTCATAACTGGAAGCCTGTACCTTCCACTCCATTTCACTCCTTGTCTCATCTCTCTTCTGACTTACCATGGGTCTTTGTTTCAGATCAGACATTTTAGCAGTTAATAATAACAACTAACCTCATGTGGCACCCACTATTCATCAGCCAGTAAACATTCTTCAGATGTTAGCTAACTTAGTCCTTGCAAAAACTTGGTGAAGTGTACATTGTTATTCCCATTTTACAAGTAAAGAAACTGAGGTCAGAGAGGTTAGTAACTTGTCAAAGGATATTGAATATATTTTGTTAAGCTATCCAAAGCAGTCACTTGGAGCTTTTGGTGAAGCCACCTACCTCACATTTTTTGTTTTTTGTTTTTTGTTTTTTTTAAAAAAGAGAAGTGAGTCATATTTTTACTTACCGTAATTTATTCTGTTCGTTCAGCCTGATCGCCTATGACATTTGTTTCTTCTTATATCATTAGTGTTACATTTTATAATACAAGTCTATTTATGGGGTCAAGTTTGGATTGCCTGTGCTTGGAATCCCTAGACTTTGGAAAACAAAGGTGCAATAAAAATAATCTGGCAAAGTCTCTCATGAGTATCACTTATGGGGCCCCCTTGGCTGCTCTTTAAAGTATGTGCCCAATCACTCCTTTACAGAGATTAAATGTTAATTCTCCAGAAATGGCCTTATATGGATTGTTCATGATATTATTCTGCCAAAATTATCCTTTCCATAGAGTTTCACATGTCACTTTTAAAACACTGATCACACTTCAGAAAAGCATGGGATTACTAACTCGTTCTCCCATTTGAACATATAGATGTGTTGCTTCACAAAATGTTTCCTTGTTCTTAAAAATTATTTTGATAACTGTTACATAAATATTACAGAAATTACTAAATTGATCTAGAAGTATCTTTTTTCTCTTTTAAAATAATATACTTTTGTTTTTCATGAAGGCTGTTAAGGTTTATTTTTATCTAAGCCTTAGCCATTAAAAAGGAAATTTTAAATTCTTTGATCTGCCAAGAAATATATGTAAACAACAGTTTTAAATATATATATATTTTTAAAGATTTTATTTATTTATTCATGAGAGAGAGAGAGAGAGACAGAGACACACAGGCAGAGGGAGAAGCAGGCTCCACACAGGGAGCCTGATGTAGGACTCGATCCTGGGACTCTAGGATCACAACCTGGGCCGAAGGTAGGCACTAAACCGCTGAGCCACCCAGGGATCCCTAAATATTTTATTTATTTATTTATTTATTTATTTATTTATTTATTTATTTATTTATTTATTTATTTATTTATTTTATTTAAATGCAAATTTTAATTTTATTTTAGTTCAGTTTCTTAAATCCATTTTTTATTTTTATTTATTTTTTATTTTTTTTAAAATTTTTATTTATTTATGATAGTCACACACAGAGAGAGAGAGAGAGAGGGGTGGAGACACAGGCTGAGGGAGAAGCAGGCTCCATGCACCGGGAGCCCAGTGTGGGATTCGATCCCGGGTCTCCAGGATCGCGCCCTGGGCCAAAGGCAGGCGCTAAACCGCTGCGCCACCCAGGGATCCCTTAAATCCATTTTTTAAATGAGAGTATGTTATATGAAGTATTCCTCCCTGTTACTTCTGGGTTTGTTGAACTTAAGTAATAAAATGATGCTCCAAAATAATGCTAGTATGATAATATTATATTCAGTATTAACTTAAGTGACAGACTGTTCTCAGTTCTCTGTATTGAGAAGAATATATTACTGTTGTGACCAGGTTATGGAACAAATGTTGAAATGCACAAATGTTTATGAACGAAGTAAGCAACGTATTCGGCTCCGAGAAGTTGGCTATTCAGGATTGGGACTTCTTCTTAATGAAGCATCTGTTAATACCTCTCTCATTAAGAGCCTCACCAATCAAATTATAAATACAGGTATGACTAAGGCTAATAATACTGATATAATTAAGGAATGTTCTTTGTAGTAGCATAATTCTATTTGATGGTTCTCAGTTTTTTTTCTAAAGTGTTTTTTTCCCTTCCTTCCTCAGGTTACTTTTTAATGACCTATTATTTGATTCAGCAGGGCTTTTCTTGGGTACTATTTTTTATTTACCTTTTTGTTTTTTTCTCTCCCAGGCATACATAGTGCCTTACTTGCTAGGCCTTCAGTAATTGTTTATTGATTGATTAGTAAATAATTGAATCCTCTATAATAAGAAAAGGATGCTAGTGAAAATACATATAAAACATTCTGTCTTTTTGTTAAGGGAGCTTAAATCCTTAATTTTAGATATTCTTTCAGATATCCTTTTGTTTCTCATTTTTTTAAATAACATTTTTTTTAGTATGTACTACAAAATGTAGTGTTTATGTCAGATGCTAGGGGTTCAAAAGGTATAGGTTTCTTTGTCTTGAATAGTTTATCTTATTGATAAGCACACAAGATATAAGGCATGTACATAAAAAAGAATAATGTAAGAAACAGTATGACAATCAGAAAAAAAACCTGTTGTTTATGACTTAGGAGAATGCCAAATATTCTAAATCCATTTTCTTTGTAAAATTTAAACATATCTGTAATTCTTATTTGTTAAAGATTTCTTTATTTTAGAGAGCATGAGTTCAGGAGAGGGGAGGGGCAGAGGAAAGGGAGAGAGATAATCCTCAAGCAGACTCCCTGCTGAGCATGGAGCCCAACATAAGGGCTTGATCCCAGGATTCCAAGATAATGACCTGAGCTAAAATCAAGAGTTGGCTGGTTAACCAGCTGAGCCAACCAGGCACCCCTCTACAGTCTTTATTTTACCTTTTTAAAAAAATTTTATTTATTTATTCATGAGAGACAGAAGGAGCTTTGCAAGGAGCCTGAGTGGCACTCGATCCCAGGATCAGGACCTGAGCCAAAGGTAGACACTTAACCAACTAAGCCACTCAGGTGCCTCTAATAGTCTTTATTTTAAATGAGATAGTCATTTCAGTATAACTATTACCCACAGTTTATTCTTTGAGAAAGAACTTGAAAAAGAAGAAAATAGCTGAAAGCATCATAGGTCTTGATTTCAAATTATACTACAAAGTTATAGAATCAAAACAGTATGGTACTAGCATAAAAACACGCATAGACCAGTGGATTAGAATTGAAAACCCAGAAATAAAACCAGGTATATCTGGTTAACTGATACTTGCCAAGGGATCCAAGAATACTCAGTGGGAGAAAAATAGTCTATTCAATGAGTGGCATTGGGAAAACTGGGTATGTATGTATGTATGTATTTATTTATTTATTTAAAGATTTTATTTATTTATTCATAGAGACAGAGAGAGAGAGAGCAGAGACACAGGCAGAGGGAGAAGCAGGCACCATACAGAGAGCCCGATGTGGGACTCAATCCAGGGTCCCCAGTATCACGCCCTGGGCTGCAGGCGGCGCTAAACCTCTGCGCCACTGGGGCCGCCGAAAACTGGGTATTTATATGCAAAAGAATAAAAATGAAGCCCTATCTTATACCATTTACAAAAATTTACTTAAAATGGGTTAAAGATTTCAGTGTAAGCCCTGAATCATGTAACTCCTAGAAGAAAATATAAGGAAAAGTCCTTGACATTTGTCTTGGCAATGACACCAAAAGCACAAGCAACAAAAGCAAAAACAAACAAGTGGGACTGTATCAAACTAAAAGGCTTCTGCGCAGTGAGAAAACCCATCAACAGAAAGAAAAGGCAGTCTACAGGGTGGGAGAAAGTAACTCATGAAAAATATTTGTAAATGACATATCTAATAAAGAGTTAGTATCCAAAATCTGTAAAGAACTTATTAAACTCAACATCCAAAAAACAAATAATCCAGTTAAGAAATGGGCAGAAGACACGAATAGACATTTTTCTGAAGAAGACATCCAGATGGCTAGCAGACACATGAATAGGTGCTCAACGTTACTAATAATCAGGGAAATACAAATCAAAACCGTGATGAGATACCATCTCACACCAGTCAGAATGACTAAAATTAACAACACAGGAAACAACAGGTGTTGGCTAGGATGCTAAGAAATGGGAACCCTCTTCCACTGTTGGTAGGAATGCAAACTCGTGTAGTCACTTTGGAGAAAATTATGGCAGTCCCTCAAAAAGCTAAAAATAGAACTACCGTATGATCTAACAATTGTGCTACTAGGTATTTCCCCAAGGAATACAGAAATACACATTTAGAAGAGTACATGTTCCCCAGTGTTTATAGCACCATTATCAATAATAGACACTACAGAAAGAGCCCAAATGCCTATGGACTGATGAATGGATAAAGAAGATGTGGCACGCGCGCGCGTGTGTGTGTGTGTATGTATATTCAACATCAAAAATACTATTCAACCATCAAAAATGAAATTTTGCCATTTGCAGTGACATGGTTGGAGCTAGAGTATATTATGCTAAGCAAAACAAGTCAGAAAGATAAATGCCATATGATTTCACTCATGTGGAATTTAAGAAACAGATCAGATGAACATTTGGGAGGGGGAAAGAAGAGGCAAGGGAGGGAAAGAAATCCTGAGAGACTCTTGGCTATAGAGAACAAACTGAGGGTTGATGGAGGGAAGTGGATTGGGGGGGTAAGATAGATAGATGGGTGATGGGTATTAAGGAGGGCACTTGTAATGATGAGCACTAGGTATTACATGTAGATGATGAACCACTGAACTCTACTCCTGAAACCAGTATTGAACTGTATGTCAACTAACTAGAATTAAGGAAAAAAAAAAAGCAAAGAACATGAATAGACTTTTTTGCAAAGAAGACATACAAATAGCCTGTAGGTATATGACAAGGTACTCTACATCTCTAAGTATAAGGGAAATGTAAATCAAAACTAGAAGGAGAAAGCACGTCACATCTGTTGAGATGGCTGTTATCAAAAAGACAAAGGATAACAAGTGCTGCTAAAGATACAGAGAAAGGGAAACCCTTGTGCAGTGTTGCTGGGAATGCAAATTAGTGCAGCTACTGTGGAGGTTCCTCCAAGAATTAAAAATAGAGTGTGTGTGTGTATGTGTGTATAACTTTATATGTGTACATATATATAATAATATATGTGTATATATATATAATATCTAGCCATTGTAATAGAACAACAGCAGGGCATTATTATGCTAAGTGAAATAAGTCAGAGAAGAACACATACGGTATGGTCTCACTCCTACATGAAATTAAAAAAACCGAACTTCTAGAGACAGAGAGTAGATTGGAAGTTGCTGGGGCTGGGGGTGGGGCAAATGAGTGAAGGTGGTCAAATGGTACAAGCTTCCAGTTATAAGATGAATAAATTCTGGGGATCTAATGTGCAACATGGTGACTATAATTAACAATGTTATATACTTGAAAGTTACTAAAAGAGCAGATCTTAAAAGTTTTCACTTTAATGGAAAATGGTAACTATTTGAGGTGATGGATGTTAACTAACCTTATTGGGTATTTTCAGTATATACATAAGTCATATCCTCCTGTTGTATGGCTTAAATTTATACACTGTTTTATGGCAATTATATCTCAACAAAGCTAGAAAAAAATAAAGGATATCTCTTGTTGACAGCAAGAAAAATAAAAATGAAACATTATCTATCACAGTTCTTTCTTTGGTTATCTCTGGAATTTTATTTTATCTTTGTTTTTCCCCACCATAGATCCTGCTATTAATTTCAAAGATCTGTTGTCTGTGGTATATATATCGCATAGAACACATATAAATGTCAGGGTGGTTGTCTGCAGAAAGGTTAGTAAACTTTTAAGATATACCTAAAAATAAGAGTATTGTTAATACTGTGAATAACTTTTATATTGAGTATTTTACACCAGATATAAGTTTTAATTTCTGTTATTTTATAAATGACATGATTTTATAAATAAGTACTTTCCTTTTTGGGGGTGAATTAAATGAAGTCACAAAATCAGCATAAAAATGTGTTCTTAGCTTTGCATGGTCTCCTGGAAATGGGCCCTTTCCACAGTAAAAAATTTATTAGAAGAATAAGGTGTCAACAATTGTGACCATTTCTAATTCATATACCATTATTGTAGAATTTCTGAATCATTGGATCTTTGTGGAAAAGCAACAGTGACTTGCCTTCAGTGCATCCCTTTAAGATTTTTAAAAAATTTACTTATTTGAGGGATGCCTGGGTGGCTCAGTGGTTGAATGTCTGCCTTCGGCTCAGGTTGTGATCCCAGAGTCCTGGGATTGAGTCCCACATCAGGCTCCCCATAGGGAGCCTGCTTCTGCCTCTGCCTATGTCTCTGCTTTTCTCTCTGTCTCTCTCATGAATGAATAAATAAAATCTTTTTAAAAAATAAATTTGAGAGATTGAAAGTGAGAGAGATCACAAAGAGAGAGGGGAAACAGATTCCCCACCTTTGCAGGGAGCCTTATGTAGGTTTTAATCCCAGGACCCCAGGATCATAACCTGAGCCAAAAGCAGTTGCTTAACTGAGTCACCCAGGCACCCCCAGGCATCCCTTTAACTAAGTAAAAAAATAGTTATCCTGTGAGCTTCTTCCTGATTATAACCCTCTCCTCTACTAGCAATCACTGACCTACTGTTTAATTTGCTTCCTTGGTTTTCTTTTTAATTTTACTCCCTAATGATGTTATTGTATTTTTCCATTAGTAAGTCTGGATATATATCTTTCTCTTTAGCAGCTATGTATAGTTTTTATTCTGTGGCTGTTGTATAAAGTATTACCTGGTTCCCTATTCATGGACATTTAGGTTGTTTCCTGTTTTTCTATGTTAAACTTCTGCTAAGAACACCTTTTTACATATATTTTTCCCTTTTTTTGGTAATTCATCTGTAGGTTATAGTCCATGAAATGGAATTGCTGTGTCAGAGTGTATTCATATTTCACATTTTGATGGATTTTGCTGTATTGTCCTTGAAGCTAGTCATATGGATTGATCCTTTCCTTTCCATTTGAAAAGAGCTTTCAGTGCAGCCTAGTTTTATCCATTATATGTTTGTAAAGTAGACATAAAATAAGTCTTATTTTATAGAAATTTTAAAATCATGAAATAAAAATTTTTTTGCTTAGAAAAAATTGATATTCTGCTTCAGTAGCGTAATAGTAGCTTACCAATAGCATTAATAAGGAAAGGAACATCGTGTCATTGTGACTCATTGCAACTCATTGCAACTCATTGCAGAACTTGTTTTAATCCAAAAATTGGAATCAGTTGGGTAGTAGTAGAGATCATATACACTGACATGTCAGTGTCTGTTCTTTAATTTCAGTTTCTTTTTCCAGCTAAATAGCAGCATCCATCTTATTGGAATTAGTGTTTGTACAATATAGAGTTAATGGGGAAAAAATGTTTTTGCACAAGCAACCATTAACTTTCCCTGGAAAAGGAAATAAGATGGGGAAACATTCTTGGGATATCTAGAGTCTATTAAAGTGTTTGTGTGTCCTATTTACTCCCTTAACCCTAGGGCCAGAATGAGACCTGGTACATAGTATATATTCAGTATTTGCTAAACAAATGTAGTAGGCTCATGGAAAGTATTTAGTTGAGAGGAGATAACTATATTACATTTTATATATATATCTATATATCTTCATTCTCTTTGACCAGATTAAATTAATAACATGAGTGTTGTTGATATGTAGAGGATCATTTTTTTCCTTTTTTTTCTTTCAGCAAATATTTAAGTACTCTGTAAAATGAGTAATATGCAGATTACTTAAAAACACAATGTATACCCTCCAGATAGTTTGTAATCCAGTTAAGAACATGATTTTTTGAAAGTATATCTTCCCTCAGTTTCTCATTAAATTACACTGCCATTAAAATAACTGAAAAGAAACTCTTTTTGATGTGAAGTACTGCATATTTTGACGAATTTTGTATTCTTAATCTCTTTGTAGATTTTACAGATTTTGCAGTCCCAACCAGATGCAGCACATCAAATATCCCAACAAGTGGGTTGGCAAGACACTTTAGTTAAACTTTTTTTAAAAATGAATTTTGAAAATGGGAATACTCTTCATAAGCACAGTAGGGCTGTTTCAATGAAAGACAATGATAAAAATATATCAGCTGAAGATACCAGGAGGAACTTTGATGAAAAGACTGATGAAGAAAAAATCAACTCTTTTGCCTCAGCTAATGTGCCTTCAGATCAATGGAGTTTAGAGGATAGACACTCTCTAGACTCAAACACACCATTATTTCAAGAAGATAGTTCTCTGGGAGAATTATCTTTCAAATCAGAGAATCAAGAAGAATTCTGGAATAATAACCTTTCACATTTGAGTTTAGATCTCAGTGGAATAGATTCATGTGAACTGAGTGACAGTGGAAGTCACATGCCAGACAGCCTGCCTAGCACGCCATCCCCAATAGAATCTACTAAGTCATTTTCTGTGCAGTCTGACAAAGAGAGCAGCATCATAAGTGATACAGGGTTTGGTGATGACTTCTCTTTACTTGAAAGCCAAGAGGTAAAATTACTTATTTATCCAAATGCTGTTTTTTTTTTCTTCGCATGTCTGTTTTACACTTGTAATCCTTAGAAATGTGTAATTGTTAAAAATTTCGTATTATATTCATGTTATAAGTCTTATGATCTAAGATTTTGGAAGCCTAGAATCATTAAATTGTGTCTTGAGAACAAAGCCAGTGTCTTACTCATCTTCATATCTCTAGGGCCTACTCAGCAAAGTTCCTGGTTCATCAAGACACTTTAAAAATGTGTTAAGTGATTATAGTCAGTATATGTGATGGTTCTTTTTATGTGCTTTTAACACCACCTCCTTTCAATGATTTAATATTAGTTTTATCTTTTTTATAGAGATGTGAGGAGGAGCTTCTTCAATTACTGACAAATATTTTGAACTATGTAATGTGTAAGGGACTAGAAAAGTCTGATGATGATACTTGGATTGAACGGGGACAAGTGTTTTCAGCACTAACTAAACCAGGAATATCCAGTGAACTACTTAGACCATCAGATGAAATAAAATTAACGTAAGCATTCAGTTGGTGATTTACCCTTTCCTTTTGTTTGTTTTTTTTTTTATTGACCCTTTCCTTTTGAAGTATAGAAGTCTAAAGTGTTATTTATTGAACATTTATTCATGATTTAGTAGGTATAGTGAGGGAAAAGGAGAAACTTTGTGCTCAGCCCCCTTTTTTCCTCTGTTGCCATTTTAGTGAAATCTAAAGAGAAATCCAAAAGTAGGAGGAGGTTTAAATTTTTAGTTTGGATTTTAGTGATTTTATATTCCTTGTTGTTTAAATTACTTTTGTAATAAGTTAGGCATCATGTTCTACAGTCTTGTCCAAATTAGTTTCTATGTGAGGGAAGCAAGTAGTATTTTCATAAAAATTGCTTCACTAAAACATTTAGAGTTCTCTGCAGGGCTAGACCTTCTAAAAGACATAATAAGGCCTTTTTTTCTTACCTCAATTTCCAGCTTTAAAGAAACTTAAGTATTCATAGAGAATGAAATTTGAATTATTTTAACAGCTTTTTTATAGTTAAATAAAACATAATTTTTACTTTCCTTTTGTATTACATTTATTAAAGATATATACTTCAGATATTAAAAGGTGCTTCATTGTTATTAAATGTCCTCTGATCCCTGCCAGTAAGTGTGTATCTTTGCAGATTACAGGCATATTAATGAATAACTAGGGTTTTTTTTTTTCATGTTTTACTATTTTTCTAAACTTAAAATGGTTTTAAAATGATTTTGTTTTGCATTTAGTTTGCTACAGAAAATGTTAGAATGGGCAATCACAGAAAACAGAGAATCCAAAACTAATCCAGTAACTGCTGATAATGCCTTACGACTTATTGTGATCATACAGGACTTCCTGCAGTCAGAGGGTCTTGTTAATTCAAACATGTGGACTGAGAAGGTACAGTAATAATTCTTTGATATTATTTTTCTGGTTGTCAAGGACTTTATTCAACAAAATTTTGTGCCCCCTCTTTTTAGAGCATTACTATTTAATCAGATACAACAAACATGGATAAGATGTGATAAATCATTAACAGATTTCATTAGCTATTACTAGGATAATTCTTTTAGCTTTTTACCAATTGAACTAATTTTGAAATATATATGGTATGTATTACTGTTGGGGAAAACTCACCAGTAGGTATTAAAATGGAATGTTTTTATTTCTCAATTTTTCCCTTGTGATAGCTTTTAGAGGATCTGATGCTGCTCTTCGATGGTCTGTCAGTTTGCTGTTCTGAAAGTACAATATGGAGAGAACTTCCTCAAATTCAAATCCAGTTGCTTCTAGGTTTCATTGGCAGGGGTAATGTGCAGGTTTGTCAATTCTTTTGCATTATCTTCTATACTTTGCATGAGGCATAGGAATTATTCGTGTACTAACAAAATGATAGTACATAATTTTTTTATTAGTTTAAAAATATCTGATTTCACTGTAGTTTCAGTCTTGTTAATCAGAAAGAGGCTTCAGAGGCAGCTCATTGGTTGTTTCTTCCTGATGTGTATGGCGCAGTATAATTTTAAGTTTTCCTTTAAAAGGATTTATACAGGGGATCCCTAGCTCAGCGGTTTAGTTCCTGCCTTTGGCCCCAGGGCGCGATCCCTGGAGTCCCGGGATCGAGTCCTGTGTTGGGCTCCCAGCATGGAGCCTGCTTCTCCCTCCTCCTGTGTCTCTGCCTCTCTCTCTCTCTGTGTCTATCATGAATAAATAAATAAATAAATAAATCTTTAAAAAAAAAAAAGGATTTATACATAGGGTGCCTGGTTGGCTCCACGGTTGAGCATCTGCCTTCGGGTCAGGGTGTGATTCTGGGGTACTGGGATCAAGTTCTGCATTGCGCTCCCTGCATGGAGCTGCTTCTTCCTCTGCCTGTGTCTCTGCCTTTCTTTCTCTTTGTGTGTCTGTCATTAATAAATAAACAAAATCTTTTTTTTTTTTTTTAAAAAAGGATTTATACATAGCTTACCCAAGGAGTTGTTACTCATATTATGTATATTTAATGTAGCTAGGAGGTAAAAACCTGCCTAGACTATTTATACATGTTATTTATACGTGTGCAGTTTAAGGCTTATATTTTTAGGAAAATTATTTTTTTTCTTTCAAAGTCTTTTTACTAATCCAGTTTTACATTATATACCATATTTTTTAATTCATCAAACACTGAATACCTAGTATGAGCATTGTGTTAGGTTTTCAAAAACAGATAAATAACATATGGACCAAGGAATATTATTTCTGTTTTTAATTAAAAATTTTAAAG
The DNA here is from genome assembly GCF_905146905.1 of Nyctereutes procyonoides. Lineage (NCBI taxonomy): Eukaryota > Metazoa > Chordata > Mammalia > Carnivora > Canidae > Nyctereutes > Nyctereutes procyonoides. Next base: position 11,998,671 of record NW_026575132.1, read on the forward strand.
ATTGAAAAAAAAATTTTAAAGATTGGAGAAGTTCCACATAAATTTTAGTCCATCATCTCCCTGTTTACATTGGTGAACCTTGGTTGGATTAATCATGACATGATCCCCTGCTGTTTACCTGGCCTTTTTAATTTTCTTTTCATACTGGAATTTTAAGTACTTGGGGAAAGAAGCTGGAGGTGGGGATGGTTTCCAATATGTATAAACTTACTGTAATGATGAAAACATGGACAGGTTAAATGCCATTAGGTTGCCATATTTTTAAAAGGCCATACTTTTCAGTAGATTTTTTTTTCTAATTGTAAAAGTAACATATGCTCATTATGGAAAATACACAAAAACATAACGAGATGTTTTTTCAGATGATTGAAATGATCACATATTTTGATAATTTTATTTTCCTTTCTCTTAAAATTATATTAAACTCATTTCCACATATTACTACCTTTTAGAAAATACCTTTTTTAATCATAAAAATAACATGTTCATTGTAGAAACATGGAAAATGCAGAAAAACTAAATAAGGAGATGGCTTTCTGATATATGGATGGTGGAAGCTTGAATATGCAGCCATTCAAATACAATTTGAAATTATATGAATTAGGTACTTAAAAAAATGATCACACTCTTTATCTAGTAATTCTCTAAAACTATAGCGTCAGGTAATAATACAAAATACCAAACAGCCTTTGTATATATAGATGTTTATGATAGTACTCTTTTTTTTTCTCTACCTAAAAATAAAATGAGGATAGCTTTTGAGGTTTTTTCATTAATATTAGCCTAATGGCAATTAAAGCAGTTGCACCCAGCATGCCAGTTAGTTATTTTAAATATGAGGACTCTTTTTTTTCCCTACTTCTAGCCACCTTCACTTTTTACAAATAAAATATGTTTGTTCACCATTTAACATACAATACCTATCCCATAGTAGGGCTCTAAAAATCCTTGTTAAATAGAGGTTCAAAGGGGCAGGTGCACCCCAATGTTTATAGCAGCAGTGTCTGACAGTAGTCAAAATATGGAAAGAGTCCAGATGTCCATTGACAAATGGATAAAGAAGATGTGATATATATATATACACACACACAATGGGATATTACTCAGCAATCAAAAAGAATGAAGTTTTGCCATTTGCATTAAGGTAGATGGAACTAGGGGGTATTCTGCTAAGAGGAATAAGTCAGAGAAAGACAAATTCCATATGATTTCACTCATATGTGGAATGATCACACTCTACTTTCATTGTGAATGAAACACTTTTATTGTTCGTGAGTGAAACAAAACAGATGAACATAGGGGAAGGGAAGGAAAAATAAGAGGAAATCAGGGAGGCAAACCATAAGAGACTTCTCTATAGGGAAAAAACTGAAGGTTGCTGACGGGAGGTTGGTGGGGGGATGGGATAAGTGGGTGATGGACACGTGACGTAATGAGCACTGAGTGTTATGTGATCTGAAGAATCACTAAATTCTACCTCTGAAACTAATCCAATATATGTTAATTAAATTGAATTTAAATTTTTTTTAAAAACTGAAGGCAAAAAATAGAGTACAGGGGATCCCTGGGTGGTTCAGTGGTTTAGCGCCTGCCCTTGGCCCAGGGCACGATCCTGGAGTCCCGGGATCGAGCACTGCCTCAGGCTCCTGGCATGGAGCCTGTTTCTCCCTCCTCCTGTGTCTCTGCCTCTCTCTCTCTCTGTGTCTATCATGAATAAATAAATAAATCTTAAAAAAAATTTGAGTACAGAAACTATAGATACCTTGTTTACCAGTAGTTAGTAATCTAAAATGTTTTTTACTTGCTAGTTTAATTTTATTCTCTGAAGAATAAAAACATATTTCTCTGAGGTTGTGCATGTTAAAGGCCAGGAAAGGAGCTTCTTTCCCTATAAGGTTATTAATAGAGCTTTTTGCAATCGGGTTACAAATTTGTTTTGTTTGGCTCATACTTATTAGTTAATTGCTAGTATATAAGTATTAAATGTCGCATAAATGTCAATATTTCCTAGCTTATCTCTAAGGCAGGACTAGGTGGTTGTTGATTTATTTAGATGGAGCAGATGGTCTTCATTTTGTCTGGTTTCCTCCTCCCCTAGTTGTTTTATCTCAGCCAGCAATGAGAACATGAAATCACCTGGAGGAGCTTTTTAGAAATACCTTTGTGGGACATCACCCTTAGTAATTACATCAGAATGGAGGAACTAGGGCATTGGTATTTTTTGTATTTTTCAGGTGACCCTAATGCAGTATTCTTTATGAGGGTAGGGGAATCCTATATGTCTGTATGGTGTGTGTGTGTGTGTGTGTGTGTGTGTGTGTATGCAAAATTAAGACAGTGGTCAAATATATTCATTTAAAAGTATCTTTATACTTTTAAATAAATATAGAAGTTTTTAGTTTACTTAATACCATGATATTAAGTTAAAAACAAAGCACTAGATATGCAACTTTTTATGTTACATGGTATTTTAAAAAAACACATAGGTAAAAAGCCTAGAATTATCAGCATTGGTATTTCCTAGATGGTGAGATTTTTATGGCCTTTTTTCTTTTTTTTTAAGATTTTATTTATTTATTCATGAGAGACACAGAGAGAGAAAGGCAGAGACATAGGAGAGGGAGAAGCAGGCTCCCTGCAGGGAGCCTGATGTGGGACTCAATCCTAGATCCCAGAATCAAGCCTTGAGCCAAAGGCAGACGCCCAACCATGGAGCCACCCAGGCATCCCAGTGGCCTTTTTTCTTATCTTTGTTGGTCTCTATTAGAAGTAAGCTGCTTTAGTCAGATTCAGACGCTAACATGGAGGATTGGGGAAAGTCTGAGGAGATTAGAAAAATTTCACCAGTAGACACTTAAGTTAAAAGTAGAAAAGTTAAAGTCTTGAGCCATCTTAGATACTGTTTCTCCAGTGCTGTTTGTCTCTTTTAGGGCTTGTGTATAAAGACTGCCTAAGGTTTTTTATTGCCTTGGTCTGCAAAGATCTGTGCATACAGCTCAGATCAGTGTTTGACACAAATACAAATTTTGAAATGATGTCAGGTTCTGATACTTTACTCTTTTCTCTCATTTTTCGTCATTTTGAAGGTAATAAGACTCATGTTTTCTCTCTCAAATAAATACAATCTTTAAAAAAAAAAAGGAAAAAGAGTACTTCTTCCTACTGTCACTGTTGGTAGACAGTTCTTCATGGATCTCATGTGTTTCTGCATATCTTCTAAGTAGAGACACTAGATGTCTTTGTTATGAACTACATTTTGAGGATGCAGGCATAGTGAACAACTTTGGAAGTCAGAGATTATGTCTCCCTCCAGAGCAAAAGGCAGGTTTGTTTACTATCCAGTATAATAGTGTCTCCCTCCAAGGCAAAATTCAGTTTACTGCCTGATATAGAAGATAGGGGTTCCTTATGCTTAGGGTTCCTCCCCTATACTGCAGCCACTGCATGTGCAAGCATCATCTACCCTGTTCATCTCTCACCCTGTTCATCTTGCAGTTCAGGGAACCAGGGCAAAGACTGATATTCTGGCTGTTGTGACTACTATAGATCTTTGTCTTTGAGCCAGGAGTTTCATGTCTTCCACCAGCATCTATGAAAAATGTGGCAGGCTAACTTGTTAGCTGGAGGCAAGGCAAAATCTGAGAATCTTCACAGTTCTTGACAGTTATGAGTAAAAGTTCTGAACTTGACTGATAAACCCATCCCCAAATGAATCCCTGTGATGAAAGCAGTGACATAAGTTTACTGAAAGATTAGTTACCTGAACCACTCACTGTGCAAAGTGGTTGGATATTCTGTTTGGCTTATATCTTTTAGGACCTATTTTTGGAACTAGAGATGGAATAATTCCCCTATACTTGCAGACTATAAGGAGGAGTGGAATGGATGTTGAGGTGATTTTTTTTTTTTAAGATTTCATTTATTTATTCAGGTGAGACAGAGAGAGAGAGGGAGAGACACAGGCAAAGGGAGAAGCAGGCTCCATGTAGGAAGCCGAATGTGGGACTCAATCCTGGGACTCCAGTATCACGCCCTGAGGAAAGACACATGCTCAACTGCGGAGCCACCCAGGTGTCCTGGATGGTGGGGTGATTAATTATCCACCACACCTTTTCTATGTATTCTGCTTTTATAATTGATTAAAAAAAAAAAAAAGAAGACTTCAGAAGAGCCAAATAACTTTTGCTGTCTGCTTTATTCTGTTTTTTTTTCTCACCTATACTGTTTTCCTCAGGTTTGTGCAATGGCATCAGCTAAACTAAACACCCTTCTTCAGACCAAAGTGATTGAAAATCAGAATGAAGCATGTTACATTTTAGGGAAGCTGGAATATGTTCTAAGTCAGTCAATCAAGGAACAGACTGAAATCTACTCATTTCTGATTCCCCTGGTCCGTACCCTGGTTTCCAAAATTTATGAGCTTCTCTTCATGAACTTGCACCTGCCTTCTTTACCTTTTACCAATGGTAGTTCTTCATTTTTTGAAGATTTTCAAGAATATTGCAGTTCAAATGAATGGCAAGTTTACATCGAAAAATATGTAAGTTTTGTCTATTTTGAGTGAAAATTTTCAAAGTTGTCATTTTTATGAAAGTGTGTTTAAAATTTTCTGTATATATATATATTTTTACAAGATTGTGCCTTACATGAAGCAGTATGAAACCCATACATTTTATAATAATCATGAGAGCATGGCACTTTATTGGAAGAATTGTTATGAAGCCTTAATGGTGAATATGCATAAACGAGACCGGGAAGGAGGAGAAAGCAAGCTTAAGTTTCAGGTAAAAAATATTCATTGTTTTTATTATCAGTTTTTTATGTTGATTTCAAGCATTTAATATTCAAGTGAGAGTATTAACAAGTCTGAACTTTGAAAACAAATGGTATTTCCTATGTTTGAAAACTACTTCAGAATTAAAAGAAAAAGACTGATCAGTAACAGTTAAAAAGTCAGTGTCAAAATGTTCTATGTATAGTGGGTGTGTAAAAAGTCTGTTAAACTGATAGTACATATCTCTAAGGAGGCTGGGTATATATCAGTGCTTAGAGAATGAACATTTATTGATTGATTGATTGATTGATTTTATCTACTTATTTGACAGAGAGAGAGAGGGACCACAAACAGGGAGAGCAGGAGAGGGAGAGGTAGGTTTCCCGTTGAGCAGGGAGCCCGACCAGGCAGGGTTCGATCCCAGGACTCCAGAATCATGACCTGAGCAGAAAGGAGGCGCTTAACTGACTGAGCCACCTGGGCGCCCCACTTAGAGAATATAGTACTAAATACTTGCTTTAGATAAGAAGAAAGACTTAAAATTAATAATTTAAATTTCTGCCTTAGAGAAAGAAAATTAATCTAAGCGGGTTTCTAAATAAGAAACTAATAATAAGATCAGAAATCAATGAAATTGGAAGCAGGAAAAACAATAGAGAAATTAATAAAACTAAAATCTAGTTCTTAGGGATCCCTGGGTGGCGCAGCGGTTTGGCGCCTGCCTTTGGCCCGGGGCATGATCCTGGAGACCCCGGATCGAGTCCCACGTCGGGCTCCCGGTGTGTGGAGCCTGCTTCTCCCTCTGCCCGTGTCTCTGCCTCTCTCTCTCTCTCTCTCTCTGTGACTATCATAAATAAATAAAAAAATTAAAAAAAAATAAATAAAATCTAGTTCTTTAAAATGGCAGTATAATTGAGGTGCCTGGGTGGTGCACTTGGTTTAGCATCTGACACTTGGTTTCAGGTCAGATTGTGCTCTCAGGTTTGTAAAGTCGAGCCCTGCATTAGGTTCCATGCTCGGTGTGGAGTCTACTTGAGACTTTCCCTCTCAATCTCCCCTTTTCCCCCATTCACTCTCATGCTCTCTTTCTAAAATTAATACTAAAATAAATACTTTTGAAAATGTCAGTAAAATTGATAAACTTGTAACCAGATTGAAAAAGCAAAAAAAGAAAGTGAAAAATTTTATTACCAGGAATGACAGGAGATATCCCCAGTGACTCCACAGACATCAACATGATAATAAGAGACTGCCACAAACCAATCTATGCACATAAATAAGATAACTTAATGGATCAATTTCCTGACAAATATAAATTTCCAAAACAAATTCAATAATAAATTGGTAGCCTAGATAGCCTTACCTATTAAATTGAACTTATAGTTTAAAAACCTTCTGAGGGGCAGCCCAGGTGGCTCAGCGGTTTAGCACCGACTTCAGCCCAGGGCTTGATCCTGGAGACCTGGGGTCGAGTCCCGCATTGGGCTCCCTGCATGGAGCCTCCTTCTCTCTCTGCCTGCGTCTCTGCCTCTCTCTCTCTTTCTCTCTCTGTCTTTCATGAATAAATGGATAAAATCTTAAAAAAAACAAACAAACAAACAAACTTCAGAACTGAGAACAGAACTCAGTCAGTTAAGCATCTGCCTTCGGCTCAGATCATGATCTCAGGGCCCTGGGGTTGAGTCCCCAAGTTGGCTCCCTGCTCAGCAGGGAACCTGTTTCTTCCTCTCCCTCTGCTCCTGTTATGCGCTCTCTCTCTCTCTCTCTCTCTCAAGTAAATAAAATCTTTAAAACAAATAAGTAAATATCTTCCAAAAGGGAAAACTTCAGGCCCAGGTGGTTTCAGTAGTAAGTTCTGGTGAACATACAATGAAGAAATAGCACCCAATTCCTCACAGTCAGAAAACAGAAAACAGAAAAGTAGAATCACTTCCCAACTTACTATATGAAGGCAATGTTATCCTCTTTGAAACCATACAAAAATAGTACAAGAATATACCTGAAACTCCTATAATACTGTGTATTAGTTAAACTGGTTAAAAATCACAAAAATGGTCTAAGAAAACAAACCAATATCTCATAGGAACATAGATACAAACCAGATCTAGCAATAAATAAAAAAATAATACATTATACCAGGTAGTTTATACTTGGAATGCAAGACTGCTTCAACATTTGATAATTAATATAATGATAATGGACCAAATTCATATTCATTAAAAAGAAGCTATATAATCACATCTGTAGATGTTGAGAAAGCATTTGACAAAATTCAACATCCATCTTATGATCAAAGATCTCAAGACACTAGAAATAGGAATAGAATCTCTACAAAAATCCTACAACCAGTTTTATATTTAAAGATGGAAAACTGAGGATGCCTGGGTGGCATAGTCGGTTAAGCATATGACCCTTCTTTCCACTCAGATCATGATTTCAGGGTTGTGAGATCAAGCCTCACATCAGGCTCAGCATGGAGTCAGCTTGAGATTCTCTCTCCCTCTGTTCCTCCTGCCTCTCGCTTCAGTGGATGCATGTGCTCTCTCTCTCTCTCTCCCTGTCTCTCAAATAAAAAAATAAATAAATAAACAAACAAACAAACAAATAAATAAATAAATAAATAAATCTTTAGAGGAAAAAAGACGGAAAACTGAGCACTTTTTTTTAGTAGAAGAGAACTAGGTGAGAATGTCCACTCTCAACACCCTTCTAGTCGCTGTTGCTCTGTAAGTCCTAGCAAATGCATTAAGAGTAGAAAGAGGGGGAGCTGGGTTGCTCAGTGGGTTGACCATCCAACTCTTGGTTTCTGCTCAGGGCATGATCTCAGGGTCATGGGATTGAGCCACACGTTGGGCTCAGCACAGAGTCTGCTTGAGATTTTCTCTCTCCCTCTCCTTCTGGCCCTTCCTCTCCCCCTGCTTTCTCTCTCAAATAAATCTTAAAAAAAAAAAAAAGGATAGAAAAAGAAATAAAAGTCATTTACCTTGGGAAGGAAGTAATAAAAGTATTTGCAGATAATAATGATTATGTAGATAATCCTAATGAATCTACCAAAAATCTCCTGTGATTAATGAGCTTAGCAACACTGCAGGACACAAGATCAGTACACAAAATTTAATCATATTTCTATATACTAACAGTGAACAGTTGGAATGTGAAATTTTGAAAAAGAACTATTTATAATAACTCAAAAAAGAATAAAATACTTAGATATCAATCCAATAAAATACGTACAGGATCTAAAAATAAACATGTTGAAACAAGGATGACCAAATAAAAAATATATTTATTACATAAAATAGTATAAAAAGTAATCCACTACTATTAACATTTTGGTATATATCTTTCCTAGTTTTTATGTATATATTTGGTTAAACCAAAATGGCACAGTTTTTGTTTGCTATACCTTTTTCTTAAAATGTATTGTGAACATCTTTCCATGCCATTATATGACTGCATTAAGTAGTCCATTTTATTATGTATTAGGACATATTTAAATTTATGTCCCAGTTTTAGATCTAATTTAGCTTTGTTTATATGTAATATTGATCATCTTTATGGTCATATTTTTATGCTTATCCAGGATGGCTTTCCTAGAATAAGTGGAATTACTGGATGCAACACTTATGATAAATACTGTTATATTGCCCTCATAGAAGTTCTGTTTCTGTTCCAATCAACACTTTCTCTGTAATTTCACCCTTAGCTTTTCTAGGGAAACCTAACCTTAAAATATTCTTATTGCTTGAACTCATCAACTCTAAAATTGATGTTTTATTATTATGGAACTGTCGTGACTTCTTCAGTTTTCTTAGCAATGATCTGTGTTAAATATTTGTTAATTCCAAATCATTGATTTTCCAAAGGTCTAGTAATAATTATAATAACAATTATAGTAACAACTCCGTTTTTCTAAGAGCTTACTACTTTTCTGGCACTGTATTAAGCACTTTAAGTCTTAATCTTTTTTGATGACAATTATTGTCAACCTCATCTTAGAGATGAGGATACTAAGCTTCACAGAATTAAGTAGTTAAGATTTGTACCCAGGCCTAACTCCAGAGTTGTTTTGTTGTTGCTGTTGTTGTTTTAAGACTTTCATTTATTTATATGAGAGAGAGAGAGAGATGTGCCTGCACAGCTGTGGGGAGGAACAGAGGGAAAGGGAGACACAGACTCCCCGCTGAGTCCAATGCAGGGCGATCCAAGGATCCTAAGATCGTGACCAGAGCTGAAGGCAGGTGCTTACCCAACTGAACCACTCAGGCACCCCCAGAGTTATACTATATTATGAACCACAGTCTGCTGTACTGCTTCTCTAAAAGATGTCTTTTGGGGATCCCTGGGCGGCGCAGCGGTTTGGCACCTGCCTTTGGCCCAGGGCACGATCCTGGAGACGCGGGATCGGATCCCACGTCGGGCTCTTGGTGCATGGAGCCTGCTTCTCCCTCTGCCTGTGTGTCTCTGCCTCTCTCTCTCTCTCTCTGTGACTATCATAAATTAAAAAAAATATTAAAAGATGTCTTTTGAATCCATATCTAGGGGCACCTGGGTGGCTCAGTGGTTGAGTGTCTGCCTTTGGCTCAGGTCATGATCTCAGGATCCTGGGATTGAGTCCTGAATCAGGCTCCCTACAGGGAACCTGCTTCTCCCTCTGCCTGTCTCTGCCTTTCTCTCTGTCTCTCATGAATAAATAAATAAGGTCTTTTAAAAAAAATAAATCCATATCTAAATCCATATCTTTAACTGTTCTTTTTCAACATAATTCAGATCGATTTCTGAAACGAATTAATACTGTTAATTTGGTTCCTTCCTGATAGGTGAATATCAGTGTGAGTCTGATAAGTCAGTCTTACCACTTGTCTTTTTGAAAACTGTAAAACTTTAATGGCTTAGCATTCTTTCTTGAGAGAACCCATTTCTATTAGCAGGGTCTGTTTTATCCTGAAAACTGGAAGAGTATGTGAATTCATTTGCTGATAACTAGGATGTTATTCAGAGAGCAGTCCACATGATGAAATTTTTCATTGTGAGAGATTTGCTCCTGTAGATTTCTTCTTTTTTTTTGGCATTGTCTTTCAGTTTCCCAGTAGTAGTATGGATGTGGTTACTCTTCCTTCTACTTTAATCATGAGTCTCAATCCATTGTTTTAAAAACCAAAGGATACCAAAGGAAGATCCTTTTATTTGACTATATGAGGTTAATAACTTTGAGTTTAAAAATCCTCTATTGAGGTATATTACATTTTTGAAGTTCTTCACATGTTTATTTTATTTTTTAAATTTTACAAAATACAGATGGATTATAGTTAGAATCATGCTTCATTAAAGTAAGTTGTTCTAATGGAATAAGAAAATACTGTTGGTTAGTTACCACTTCTTTTATTGTGTGATTTTATTGAGTCAGATTTTTAAAATTATTTAAATTTATGATTCAGTGCTATTATTTATTGCTGTTTCAGGAGTTTTTTGTGGAGCCATTTAATCGAAAAGCACGCCAAGAGAACATGAGGTATAATAATACGCTTAAACAACTTAGCAGTCAACAGTTAATCACTCTGAGACGCTGGAAGGCAGTACAGCTCTATCTTACATCTGAAAGGGGACCTTGGGCTGAAAGGTAGTAGGATATTATTTATTAAATACACTTTCTTCTTTAAAACTCCTGCCTAAAATTTTTTGAGCCAGTGACCTCTCCAATTTTTAAAACACTTAACTTAATTAAAAATTGCTTTTAATTAATTTGGTTGTCTTTTTGTGAATTACAGTTCTGGGAAGTTCAGAGCTTTGTATATATGTTTTTTCACCATGCAGTTATTATTTCCCTTCCTTTTACCCTGTGATGTAGGATTTAAGTCTTGAATTTGTTTTCATGATACTGCTAGAGTTAGTGATGTTATATGTATTTCAGTATTTTACAGATTATTTACTTGATCCTTCAAGTTACATATATTTTACTGAAATATATTTCATATTTATATGTATATGTATCCCACCCTTTTTATTGTGGTAAAATGCACATAATATAAGCTTTACCACTTTAACCACATATATTGTTTTTTAAAAATATACAATTTAGTGACATTAACTACATTCATAATGTGCAGTCATTACCATTCTCCAGCTTCAGGACATTTTCATTACTGCAAAAAGAAACCCTGGACCCATTAGTCTGTTACTCTGTATTATTCCTTTTCCTTTGGCAACCACCAGTCCTTCTGTCTCCGATTTTGCTTATTCTTGATATTTTATATAAATGGAATCATACAATATGTGACCTTTTGTGTCTAGCTTCTTTGTCCCTTAGCATAATATTTTCATTATATTGTAGCATGTATTAGTAGTTACTTTATTAATGGCCAAATAATATTCCATTGTGTGATTAATACCACATTTTGTCTATTCACCTATCAGATGATAGACATTTGTGTTTTTTTTCCTTGCGGTTGTCATAAATAGTCCTGTTATGTGCATTTGTGAACGAGTGTTTCAACATCTGTTTTTAATTCTTTTTAAGTGTATACCTACAAGTAAAATTGCTAGGTCATATGATAATCCACTGTCTAACTTAGGAATTGCCAAACAATTTCCACAGCAACTGCATCATTTAACATTCTCATCAGCATTGTTTGCGGGGTCTGGTTTATCCACAACCTTACCAATATTTGTAAAATTTTTCCAATTTTTTTATTATGACTGTCCTAGTGGATGTGAAGTGGTATCTTATGATGTTGATTTGTATTTCCAGTGACATTGAGTATTTTTTCATTTGGCCATTTGTATATCTTTTTTGAAGAGATGTCTATTCAAGTTCTTTGCCCATTTTTAAATTGGATTGTTTGACATTTTGTGGTTGAGTTATAAGAGTTCTTTTTCTCAGTAATAGACCTTTATCAGATATATGATTTGTACATATGTCTTTTCATTTTCTTGATAGTAGCCTTTGGTATACAAAATTTTTTTTTTAATTTCAAAGTTCAAATTATCTCTTATTTTCTTCTGTTGCATGTTTTTGATAGAATATCTAAGAAACCACTCCCAAATTCAAGGTCACAAAGATTTACTCCTCTCTTTTCTTCTAAGAGTTTTAGCTCTTATATTTAGATCTTTGATCTATTTATAATTATATTCCCCTTATTTATAGTAAAATTATTTTATTTTGAACATTGTATTTAGGATAAACTCATTGTATATTTAAGAATTTCCACCGAACAGGTAAAGAGTAAAAGATATTAGCTTTAAGTGTAAAGATTTATGTTCAGTTCTTATTTATGCTACTTGTAAACAACATGGCATCTCAGGCAAATGATTTAGTCTGCCTTAGGTTCTTCATATATAAACTGCAGTAATGCATATCCACATTGGTTTTCTTTCAGGGTTGTTTGGGTCAAATGAGATAATGAACGTGAAGTTTTTATAAAATGGTGCTATACAGATGTAAAATTCCACAATCAAATAGATTGATTCTATTTCAATCAACCAATCTTTGTAACTTCAAGCTAAGTAATTTTACTTGTTTACTTATTAATATTCATAGGAAACAAAATCCAATTCACTGGAAACTAGCTAATGTAGAAAATTATTCCCGCATGAGACTTAAATTGGTGCCAAATTATAACTTCAAAACTCATGAAGACGCTAGTGCTTTGAGAGATAATCTAGGTGAGTTCCAATGCCTATTTAATTATTTGTTGAAGATAGGATATTGATGGGTTGGTTATTGTTTTTATTAATTGTTTCAAAATTCCTTACTCATGATTGAAGTGTGACATTTTATAATTACTTCTTTTTCAAAATGTTAGGATACCATTTACAAAGCTTTGTTGTACAGGAATTACTTGATATTTAAATGGTTGTATATGTTAAATGCTGTTACCTTGGCCTAAATCTAAGATGACTTCCTGTATCAATTAATTGTAATTTTTCAAAGAAAAACATAATTTGCAATCATAAAATTATATTGTAGTTTATGTGCAATGAATGCGTTGTCTCTTGTATCCATTATGATGGTACATTGAAACAATGATTCTTTTCCCTTAATCATCTTCTTACCAAGACTGAGGCTAACTTTAGATATATTTAGAATTCTCTTTTTTTTTTTTTTAAAGATTTTATTTTTATTTATTCATGAGAGACACAGAGAGAAAGAGAGGCAGAGACAAGGCAGAGGGAGAAGCAGGCTACATGCAGGGAGCCCAACGCGGGACTCGATCCAGGGTCTCCAGGATCATGCCCTGGGCTGAAGGCACTGCTAAACCACTGAGCCACCCAGGTTGCCCTGTATCTCTCTTTTTGAAGACAGTCTGTGAAATACCCAAAATATTGATTTATTCAGTCATGTGTACACTAAATTGCTTCATCATAGCCACTTTGTGTTTAATGACTAAATTTTAGATGAAATTCAAGTACCAGTTTTTTAAAAGTTGCCTTAATAATTGGCCAATACAGTTGATGCCATATATTAATCAAGAGTGCTGTCTATGATGCCTGCCATTTATGGTCTTACATTCAAAAATAAATCAGACACAATAACTAATTTTCCTTAGTGCAAAATAATGGCCCCACTCATGAAAGAAACTCTAACTTTGAGAGTATCTTATACTTATATATAGCTTGTGCTGCCTATATGTATCTTGAGACAATTATATTTTCTCATTGGAATTTGATAATGCTTATCACTCAGCCAGTATCTTTGGTAAATGACTTGAATCTAGTAATACTTAAAGAATAGCATCTCCTATTTTTTCTTCATTTTTGGCAAGAAATCCTATCCCAGGAAATCCCCGTTCCTCCTCTTCTCCTCACCCCTTTATACAAGTACACAGATAAAATTTTATGTCCCTTCTTCTTAGTTTTAGTCTAGGAAAATTCATGTTTTCTTTTTTTCATCTCTCAGTTTTTCTCCTTACCTCGTTTTCAAAAATATCCCAAGTATGTTAGTGATAGTAAGATAATAAAGAAGAAACAAAGTTCATACATTTCAAAGTGAAATTGGAAATACTATAAAACCAGTGACAAAAAACTCTAAAGCTCTTTAAAATCTCCTGAACTATACTTCAGAATTAAAATGTTTTAGTCAACTCCTTATTTTTGTCTAGAAGTATTTTTTTTGTCTATAAGTATTTTTATCAGCTGCCAGAATTCATGGTATTTTTAAAATATTCTATTTTGTTTTGTTTCATATAACCCTACTATTTGTAAGCCTCCCATTGCAAATGTGCAGAGTAGTTTTTACATTGTTGGCTAAACTACAAAGTTAACCGTTATCTGTAACATTTTTGATGGGAAATTCATTGTGAATTTCAAACAGGTGATTTGTGAAGCCTCTTTTGGAACACAACTGCTTATGAATTATGGAATTTAAATAGTCAAAAATAAAGTATATTCTTAAATATATCATAAAAATACTTGGTTTTAGAGAGAAAAAAATATTTTATTTTGGTTTTAGAGAAATTTTTTTGTCCGTACTTTTTCATTAGATATTCTTTCCTTAGTATTTTCAACAACTTACTTTTAGTCCTTACATTGTTTCTATTATCTCTAAATTTTGGTAGTTATCCTCCTCTGTAAGTATATATTTCTTTCTAGTGCTGGTGCTTAACCTCCTAATTTTCTTACCAATTTCTCATCTTTTCTTGGTTACCTTGAAAATAATCATGTTCCTAGGTCCATACTTAGCCATCTTGCCTTTTACCAGTGCTTACTCTGAAGAGGTGATCTCACGACTTCACCACTATATATACACACACACACACACACACACACTATATATATACACATATATATATGTATATGCACACATACATATATATATGTGTGTATAAAGGTGTTTTCTCACCTGTATTTCTAATTCTTACCTGCCTTTTGACCTTTAGACCAAGATTTCCAATTGCTTGTCTGTCTTTTGGGATACCTCTTCCACAGAGGCCTCCACATAAGATTTTTGTAATTAAATTATCTTTTCTCATTTGTCTACTCCTCACCCTAGACTCTGCTTCTCTTGTATCTTGGGTTTTAGTTTTATTTTCTCCATCTATTAGTTATTCCAAATCATTAATATTAGCCATGAATCTGTCTTCATCCTTCCTAATCCCTATACATAATAGCTTTTTAGGTACAGTGTCCTGTTAATTCTCCCTTGCATATCTTTTGAATCTTACTCTCATTCCTTCTGCTGTTGCCATGGCTTAGCTTGGTGGTACCTTTTCCCAAACTTAACAGTAGTTTGCCACCTGGCCTCTTTGCCTGACATGATTCCCATCCTCATTTTATTCACCAGTCTTTCTTTTCTCTAAAAAAAAAAAAAAGTTATTTATTTGAGAGAGAGCGAGCATGCATGAGCAGGGAGAGGAGCAGAGGGAGAGGGAGAAACAGACTCCTCTCTCAGGCAGACAGGCTGACTCATCGCTCAGTCCCAGGACCCTGGGATCGTGACGTGAACCAAAGACAGATGCTTAACCATAACTGAGCCATCCAGGTGCCCCTTACCAATCTTTCATCAAATTTTGAACTTACACTCTTTCGTAATGTCATCTGTCTACATAAAGTCTGTTTTCTGTTTGTATCAGAAATATCTAGATTCCTTATTTTCAGTTTTCATTGCGTGTTCTAATGTGCAATCTTTGTTTAATTAAATGTTTAACAATAAATTTTGCCATATGAAATAAATGAGACCAGGCAACCCGGGTGTCTCGGCGATTTAGCGCCACCTTCAGCCCAGGGTCCGTTCCTGGAGACCTGGGATCGAGTCCCACATCAGGCTCCTTGCATGGAGCCTGCTTCTTCCTCTGCCTATGTCTGTGCCTCTCTCTCTTTCCCCCTATGTCTCTCATGAATAAATAAATAAATAAAATTTTAAAAAAATGAGACCATGAAGAATATGAAGAAACCTATTCAGTGAAAGTAGTTATTTGTTCTAGGAATAGTGTGAGCCAGTGCTTCCTGGGTAGAGATGAAGGTGTGATCAAAGGAGATTTAAACAGAAAAATGCAACTGTACATTAGGTTGTTTGATTTTTTTTTTTAATGTCAGAGCAATGATACCTTTTGAGAAATTAAAGGAGGATTTTGTCATCTTTATAATACTTTGTTATTTAGGGGTCTTTTTGTTTGTTTTCTTCTTTTTTATTAGGGGTAGGGTGGACAGAGGGAGAGAGAGACTCTTATTAAACAGGCTTCACACCTAGCACAGAGCCTGATGCAGGGCTCGATCTCACAAACCTGAGATCATGACCTGAACAGAAACCAAGAGTCAGACACTTAACCGACTTAGCCACCCAGGCACCCCTATAATGTTTTGTTATTTAGTATGAATTATTTGTATTTCCCACAACTGAAATACTTTTATTCATAGTTACATACATAAATTTTTCCTAGTCCTAACTATAAATTATGCAGTTATTACTATTCTTATGCCCCTCAGTTAATTGAGAGGTGAATGTACAATAATGATAGCTGCCAAGTATAAACTTAATGTAATGTGATGTATCTCCATTTCACAGTTAAGAAAGCAAAGATTCAGAGGGGTCACCTGGTTAATAAATGGCAGAACAGAATTTAAATTTAAGTTTACCACTTCACACATGGCCTTTGTTCTTCCTATTACATTAGCCCTGCCCTCTTAAAAAATGTATTATTTCTAAAATGCATTATATTTATTGCATATTTTTGTATACAGAATTATTTATTAAATTTCATCTGCCCCAGCTCTTGAGTTATGTATTCTCTTCCAATTAAAGATAATTTGTCATCATCTTGGGGTGCCTGGATGGTTCAGTTTTTTTAATTAAGCATCTAACTTTTGATTTTGGCTCAGGTCATAATCTCGGAGTTTTGGGATTGTGCCCCACATTAGGCTCTGTGTTCAGCATGGAGTCTATTTGTCCCTTTCCCTCTGCTCTTCTCTCTCTCAAATAAATAAACAATATTATAAAAAAAAGATACTTGTCATCTTTCTTAATATTTTAATACAAATACAAAGTAAAAGTTCTATTAATACAGTGAGAAAATTCTATCTATGACATATTGACATGCTTTAGAATTAAATTAGATTAAAGAGATTACTTGGCCCATTTTGAAACATAAATAATATCATTAAAAATAGATAGCACTTTTTAAAACATTCCTTTTATTATACATGTAATGGTTTTTAAGATCACAGCCTAGATTACTCTGAATCACATATAAAAACTTTTCTCTAGTAATTGCTTTCTTCTTTTTAAAGATTTATGTACTTGAAAGAGTACACATGAGTGGGGGGGGGGAGTGAGGTACAGAGAGGGAAAGAAAGAGAATCCCAAGCAGACTTCCTGCTGAGCACAGAAACCCAACACAGTCCTCAAGCCCATGACCCCACCTGAGCTGAAACCAAGAGTCAGACGCTTAACTGACTGAGCCACCCAGGCACCCTGTAAATTGTTCTTTTGTCTTAGAAAACTTTAAGTACCTTAGTTTTTTTCCAGTTCTACTGAGATACAATTGACATAGAATACTGTGTAAGATGTAGAATACTGTGTAGATGTAGCTCATAATGACTTGAGCTACACACATATTGTAAAATGATTACAGCAATGTACACTTAACATCTATCACAGCATATAATTACAAACTTTTTTTTCCTTATGATGAGAATTTTTAAGATCTGCTCTTTTAGCAAATTTCAAAAATGCCATATAGCACTGTTAACCAGAGTCATCATGCCATACATCCCTAATACTTAATTATCTTACACCTGGAAGTTTACACATTTTGACTCCCTATACCCAATTCCCCACCCCTCCTCCTTTACTTTAAAATACATATTATGAAAAAAAATAAAATACATATGATTATGTAATTAACAAATTATAGAGATTATTTTTTACTGTGTTTATTTTATTTTTTTTTAAAGATCTTATTTATTTATTCGAGAGAGAGAGAGAGAGAGAGAGAGAGAGAGAGAGAGGCAGGCAGAGACTGGCAGAGGGAGAAGCAGGCTCCATGCCCGGAGCCCGATGTGGAACTTGATCCCGGGACTCCAGGATCACGCCCTGGGCCAAAGGCAGGCGCTGAACCGCCGAGCTACCCAGGGATCCCCTTTTACTGTGTTTAATAGATAATTTGTATTTATTTAAACAGGTGTCCAACACTCACAGCCTTCCAGTGATTCTTTGCTTTTGGAAGTAGTGAAACAAGTAAAAGTTAGCAATATGGAGGAAGATAAATTAGACCTTCCTGAAGAAGATGTAACAGCCAGAGTAAATATGTATGTATAAGTATTTGAAAGAATTAAAAATTATTTTTTTCTCAAAAATGAAATTATAAAATTGTTGAAGATATTTGATTGTAATCCTAAGAACACTGACCCTTGAATAATAAAGGTTGGAACTTCATGGATCCACTTATATATAAATTTTTTCAGCCAGTAATATACTGTAAATATCTATATTTTTTCTTCCAAATAGTTTTCTTAAAAACATTTCTTTTCTCTAGCTTACTTTATTTATAAGGATACAAAATGTGTTAATAGACTGTGTATGTTATTGGTAAGGCTTCTGGTCAGCAGTAGGCTATTAATAGATAAATTTTTAGGGAGTCAGATTTATTAATGGATTTTTGACTGCACAGGTTTCAGTGCCACTAACCCCTGCATTACTCAAGGGTCAGCTGTCTTTTCAGGATCTATCAGTTACTGCTATATCAGCAATTAGGCATCTATCAGTATTAAATGAAAATATATTGATTTCCTTATTTCTCCTTTGTGTTATTATTATCATAAATACAGACTTTCATATGTTTTAAGACCAACAGTACAGTTTACTGTTTGTATTATATTTTTAAATTTAAAATTCAATTGATTGATATATAATGTATTATTAATTTCAGAAGTAGAGTTCAGTGATTCATCAGTCTTACATAATACCAAGTGCTCATTATATCATGTGCCTGCCTTAAAGTCCATCACTCAGTTACTCTATCCTCCTTCCCCTCCCCTCCAGCAACCCTCAGTGTTTCCTGTAATTAAGAGTCTCTTATGGTTTGTCTCTTTCTCTGATTTCATCTTGTTTTATTTTTCCCTCCCTTCCCCTATGATCCTTTGTTTTGTTTCTTAAATTCCACGTAAGATCATATGATAATTATCTTACTCTGATTGACTTATTTTACTTTGCATAGCATCCTCTAGTTCTATCCATATCTTTGCAAATGGCAAAATTACCATAGAGTTGAGGGTCCATTTCTGGGTTCTCTATTCTGTTCCCTTGATCTGTGTATTTATTTTTGTGCCAGTACCATACTGTCTGGATGATTACATCTTGGTAATAGAACTTGAAATCCAGACTTGGGATGCCTCCAGCTTTGGTTTCCAACATTCCTTTAGCTATTCAGAGTCTTTTCTGGTTCCATACACATTTTAGAATAGTTTTTTCCAGCTCTGAAAATGCTGATGGCATTTTGGTAGGGATTGTTGCATTGAACGTCTAGATTGCTTTGGGTAGCATAGACATTTTAACAATATTTGTTCTTCCAATCCATGAGCATGGAATGTTTTTCCATTTCTTTGTGTTTTCCTAAATTTCTTTCATGAGCGTTCTATAGTTTTCACGGTACAGATCTTTGCTGCTTTGGTTGAGTAATTCCTAGGTATCTATGGTTTTTGGTGCAGGTATAAATGGCATCGACTTCTTAATTTCTCTTTTTTTTTTTGTCTCATTGTTAGTGTATAGAAATGCAACAGACTTCTGTATGTTGATTTTATATCCTGCTACTTTGCTGAAATCCTGTAGGTGTTCTAGCAATTTTGAGGTAGTCTTTGGGTTTTCCATATACAGTGGAAGAATGAGTTTGTCCTCAGCGAAGAGTGCGAGTTTGACTACTTTGCTGATTCAGATGCCTTTTATTTCTTTCTGTTGTCTGGTTGCTGAGGCTAGGACTTCTAGTACTATGTTGAACAACAGTGGTGAGAGTGGACATCCCTGACATGTTCCTGACCTTAGGGGAAAAGCTGAGTTTTTCCCCATTGAGAATGATATTTACTATAGGTTTTTCGTACATGGCTTTTATGATACTGAGATTTATTTTCTCTATCCCTACACTGTGAAGAGTTTTAAGAAAGGATGCTGTACTTTGTCGAATGCTTTTTCTGCATTTATTGAGAGAAACCTATGGTTCTTGTCCTTTCTTTTATTAATGTACTGCATCACATTGGCTGATGTGCCAATGTTGAACCACTGTTGTAGCCCAGGAATAAATCCCACTTGGTCATGGTGAATAATCCTTTTATATATTTTTTTAATTTTATTTTTTGTGAATAATCCTTTTAATGTACTATTGGATTCTGTTGGCTAGTATCATGAATTTTTGCATCCATGTTCACCAGGGATATTGGTCTATAATTCTTTTTGGTGAGGTCTTTGTCTCGTTGGGGATCAAGATAATGCTGGCCTCACAGATACAGTTTGGAAGTTTTCCTTCCAGTCGTGTTTTCTGAAACAGCTTCAGAGGAATATGTATTAATTCTTTAAATATTTGATAGAATTCCCCTGGGAAGCCATCTGGCCCTGGACTCTTGTTTTTTGGGAGATGTTTGATTACTGCTTCAATTTCCATCACTCCGAAAGGAAATCTTGTACTTTTTAGTAGTCACTCCATATTTTCTCCTTTCTACATCCCCTGAAAACTATTGATCTGCTTTTTGTCTCTATTGGATTTACCTGTTTCAACATTCCATTTATTTCTTACAATATGTGGCCTTTTGTGTCTGTCTTATTTCATTCAGTATAATATTTCCAAGGATCATTCATAGAGGAGCATGTAAGCTGTACTTTATTCCTTGTTGTGGTTGAATAATATTCCATCATATGGATATACCACTTTTGTTTATTCATTCACCAGTTGTGGCCATATTTCCACATTTCTACTTTTTAGCTATTATAAGTAATACTTCATGAGTAGGCATGTATAAATCTTGTGTCAACATGTTTTCAGTTATATTGGGTATATACCTAGGAGTGAATTTGTGAGTCATATCGTAATTCTTTGTTTATACCAGGAATTATTAAATTATTTTAACGATGACTATACTATTTAACATTCCCCAAGTAATGTATGGGGGGTTAAATTTCCCCACATCTACTCCAACTTTTGTTATTCTAGGAGTTTCTTTATTATACCATCCTAGATTTGAAATGGTGCCTTGTAGTTTTAATTTGCATTTTCCTAATGACTAATGATCCTGAGCATCTGTTCATATATTTATTTACTATTTATATATCTTTTTTAAGAAATATTTATGCAAATCCTTTGGTCATTTTTTAATTGAGTTGTCTTTTAGGTATTAAGTTATAATAGTTCTGTATTATAAATGCCTTATCATGATTTGCAAAAATGTTCTTCCATTGGATGTGTTTTCCTTCAATTTGTTGATGCATAGAAGTTTTAAGTTTTGAAGCCCATTTATTTTTTCTTAAGAGTTTTATCCTTTTCTCTTACATTTAGATCTTTGACCCACTTTTAGTTAATTTTCTTACATGATATGATGTGGGATTCTATATTCTTTCTTTTGCACGTTATTATCCAGTTGCCTGAGAACCATTGCTTTCTGTTTTGAAGGATAGTTTTATTGGCTATACAATTCTTAGTAAAGAAGTGTTTTTTTCCTGTCAGCATTTTGAGTATGTCATTCCACTACCTTTCTTAGACTAATCCTGTGGAGTGTTTCTTATCTGCTGTGTGTTGCCAGTAATGTCTATATTCATGGTTTTTTTTTCTTTGTTTTTTTATTTTTTATTTATTTTTTAAAGGTTTTATTTATTTATTCATAGAGACACAGCTAGAGAGAGAGAGGCAGAGACACAGGCAGAGGGAGAAGCAGGCACCATGCAGGGAGCCTGATGTGGGACTCGATCCCGGGTCTCCAGGATCACGCCCTGGGCTGCAGGCGGCGCTAAACCGCTGCGCCACTGGGGCTGCCCCTTTGTTTTGTTTTTAAATGAAAAGTTTTTTTGAAAAAAAGTTTGGCCTTTTAAAGTTAGCATAGTTCAGTGGTCAGTCAATAATTAGTTAGTTGGTTGTATTTAAGTCCCTTGTTCGAGAAGACTGCTATGTTTTGCCAGTGGATCTCTATGTTCCTTAGGGAATGTGTTTGAATTTTGTGACTTAAACATCTACCCTGACTTTTACTTTTTGTTTATAAAGCCTCACCTTCAGCCAAAAATGAGTTAAGACCTAAATATATAATTTATTCTGAACATCACTCTTTTGGGGATTATTAATTACATATGATGTATATTTCTTTGAAGCTTATTTCAGGATTACAAATTGACCAGTTTCAACAGTATATTTTGTTGACATAAACAAGTTCATATAATTTTAATAATTTTTAAAGATTTCCTTTAAGTTACCAGTTATCTTCTCCAAAAAACATAAAGTGTAACAGTCCTTTTAATACAAGATGATTTCACTCTAAGTGAGATATTGCAGTAGTAGCTCTTTGTATCATCCCCAGTTCCATTGTCAGGGGATATTACCTAGATTCAGTTACTCTTGAGAAGTCATTTTACAAGTTAAGAATCAGTCATAATTAGTGCTTCTGATAATTATTTATAAAACATCACTAATGATGCAGTCCTTTATTAACAGATTCGTATATTCCCTTGGTTAATTCATGTGTCCCAAATATAACTAAAATCACACTAGTATTGCTACACGTTTGAACTGTCCTCTACCCGTAATAATAAAGATTCACTATATTTTGTTTTAATGTTTCACATACAATTAAAATGTAAAACTTTTTTGGAAACTGAATTATTGGGCAGTAACTATTAGATAGTATTTAAGTAATTTAATATGCACTGAAATACTTTTGTAGGTAATTCAAATACACTTTCTTGATATTCTTCAATTTACGTAGAATACATTGTTGGGTGGGTTTTGATTGGTTGATTTTTGTTATTTACAGTGATGAGAAAGAAGAACAGGATCAAAAAGAAAAATTGGTGTTATTGGAAGACTGTGAACTCATTACAATAATTGACGTAATTCCTGGCAGATTAGAAATCACTACTCAACACATTTACTTCTACGATTGCAGCATTGAAAAAGAAGATGGTGAGGAGTTCTTGGGGAATAATTTCTGTTGTTCAATAGTTAAGTATCTAGTTTATCAATCATTAATGAGAAGAAAACAGTAAGAGGAGACTAGAATTGTGGTCTATCATGTAAAAGGAGAAATGGAAAGTCAATATGGGATTCAATTTATTATTCAACAGTGTATTGAAGGGAATGCTTTTTTTGTCAATTTTTTAAAAGGTTTAGTGAGAGAGGATTGCTGTAAACTTGTTATAAAATGCAATCTTAATTTTATTTGTATATTTCTATCAGCTTCTCACCTAGCCCTTTGCCTGAAAATAAAAAGGATATTTAAATCTAAAATGCCAACATAAAGAGGAAAGGAAAAATGTTTTTTTGAGGTAAAACAATCAGGATTATTCTGTTTTCATAAGAAGGAAGAGGAAAAGCTGTAGAATTTTGTGAACGTTTTTAAACCATTTAGGGTTGCCTGGATGGGTCAGACACTTGCATGTCCTGCTCTTGATTTTGACTCAGGTCATAATCTCAGGGCTGTGAGATCAACCGCCATGTCAGGCTCCATGCTGAGTATGGAGACTGCTTAGGATTCTCTGTCTCCCCCTCTCTCTGTCCCTGTCCCCCACTTGCATACACAGGCATGCCCTCTCGCTCTCTCTCTCTCAAAAAAATAAAAAGAAAAGAAAGAAACCCTTAAACATCCACTAAATTTAACAAATGATTTCTGTGAAACAAATTAAATTTCTTTTCCCTAAGTGCTACCTTTGTCAGGAACTAGGAGATATTTTCTGCATAACATGAGTAACTTCATATGGTACCTTGGTCACAGGATTTCTTCTGTTTTCAGGAGTAGGCTTTGATTTCAAGTGGCCTCATTCTCAGGTTCGAGAGATTCACCTGCGGCGTTACAATTTAAGGAGGTCAGCTCTTGAGATTTTTCATGTTGACCAATCCAACTACTTTCTCAATTTCAAAAAAGAGGTATGTAAGATGCGACCTTTCTGGAAGCCCCAGTGTTAACTTGAAATAATTTTCCAGGGACGCCTGGGTGGCTCAGCAGTTAAGCATCTGCCTTAGGCCCAGGGCGTGATCCTGGAGTCCTGGGATCAAGTCCCACATTGGGCTCCCTGCATGGAGCCTGCTTCTTCCTCTGCCTATGTCTCTGCCTCTCTCTTTCTCTCTTTCTCTCTCTCTCTCTCTCTCTCTCTCTCTGTGTCTCTCATGAATAAATAAAGTCTTAAAAAAAAAAAAAGAATTTTCCAACAAGTAAGCTGTAATGAAACTTTGGACTCTGCTTATTGGTGAAGTCAAAATATTAGAGGAAAAATAAATACACTTTAGGAGCTAAGTAGTAAATTAATTCTATTGGGATTTATATTTGAGTATTTTTAGGGTACTTGTTTTCAGTTTTTATATATGAGTAGGTAAATCAGTAGACTATTAACTGTCAGCCAATAAGTGTCTTACAGTATCCAGTTGTGAAATCATATGCAATATATGTAATATGACAGGATTTATGAAATTGGATTGGCTTCAGTTAAATAATAATAGGGCAGATATTTCTTTCAGGTATAGAGTAAATTCTTGAATAGTGTAAGTGGTTAAGATATTACCACTGAAGCCAGATTACCTGGTTACAGATACTAGCTCCACCAATAGTTGTGTACCTGTAGGACAGTTGCCCCCAACCTTTCTTCCTTCTGTTATTTACTTGAGGTCAGACTTGCATCATTCTCTGACAGCTCTCCCTGTCTTGTCTCGTTCTCCATTTTCCATCACAGGTGCCTCTACTAATAAAATCCTTGAATGTTCCATTCTCTTTTGCCATCTGCTTCTGAGATGATCTGAATTAGCACAGTCAATAACTAAGTTTCTGTTCATTTGTGGGATCCAGGGTTACTTATAGATAATTTTATTCAGACGTTTGAAGGGCATTTTGGGGGGTGCCTGGGTGGCTCAGTCAGTTAAGCATCTTCCTTTCAGCTCAGGTCATGATCCCAGGGTCCTAGGATTAAGCCCTGCATCAGGCTCCCTGCTCAGTGGGGAGTCTGCTTCTTCCTCTGCCTCCCCTACTTGTGCTCATGGTCTGTCTTTCTGTCTGACTCTCAGATAAATAAATAAAATCTTTAAAAAATAAAGGACATATTTGTAGTTTTACAAAAGGTTACTTTTTTACTATTAGAAATAAGTTTTCCCCATAGGAATATGAAAAGCTTGTGTTTTTTTGGAAGTTAAATTAATTATCTTAATTCAGTGCATATTGATAATTGATCAGTTATCTTATCTATAATTTCTATTATCTTAATTATACACTAGTATAATTAAACCAAGCATGCTCCTGTTGAATACTGTACATTTGTATAAATTTATAGTTTTTAAAGCACATTTATATATGGTATCTAATCTTCATAACAACCTTCAGATTCAATATGGCAAATTCTATTATTCTCTTTTTATAGATCAGGATACTGAAGTTCAAAGATGAATTTTATTACTTTATATTTGTGTAACCTAGAAGAATTCAGAAGACTACAGGGGCAGAGATTATTATGTTTAATTTTTTTTTAATTTATTTATTTATGAGAGAGAGAGAGAGAGAGAGAGAGAGAGAGAGAGAGGGGCAGAGAGAGAAGCAGGCTCCATGCACCGGAAGCCCGATATGGGATTCGATCCCGGGTCTCCAGGATCGCGCCCTGGGCCAAAGGCAGGCGCCAAACCGCTGCGCCACCCAGGGATCCCCCGAGATTATTATGTTTAATATACAAATGAGACTCAGTAAATTAATTGATTTGCCAGTATGATTAGTAAATGGCAGAACAAAATGTGAACTGGACTCAAGCTAGTTTTCTTTTGCAGTATCTGTTGATCATTCCATTATATACCATAACTTTTTCAAAAAATATATGGCTTGACTTCACCAAACTTAGTATAAAAGAGAAGTTAAAACCATAATCTATTTATGAGAAATGTCCAGAAGAGGCAGATTTGTAGAAACAGAAAGTATAGATTAGTGGTTGTCAGGGAATGAGAGGGAGTGGGAATTGGGAGGTGATGGCTAGTCAGTATGAAGTTTCTTTCAAGGATGATGAATGTATTCCAGAGTTAGATAATGTTTATGGTTGCACAGCTCTGTGAATATACATCAACAAAGCCCACTGAATTGTGTATTTGAAAAGGGTAAACTTTGTGGCATGTGAATTATATTCCAGTAAAATAATTACAAAGCCATAATCCTAATTTGTCTTGATCAGTTTTTAAACTATAAAGTGCTTTTTTTTTCTAGATTAGAAACAAAGTATACAGCAAACTGTTGTCACTTCATTCTCCAAATAGTTATGGAACCAGATCTCCACAGGAATTATTCAAAGCATCAGGATTGACACAGGTGGGAAATTTTCAGTCACTCTTCTAACATTTGTTTTATATTTCAGACTTTTGCTTAAAAGTAAAACTTTACTCTTCCGATTATTTTATTTTGGTTGTGATAACCACCTTTCATTCAAATTGATCTTTTGAATTATCTTTGAATCTTTCTGTTTCACTAACACAAAGCCCTGCCTTCCAGCTTCCAAATGATACCATTTGGTTCATGAGCATATCTTATGAATTCTTCTATTTTAATAATTTTATCTTTTTAAAATATAACAAATGAGTTTGTTGGGGTTTTCTAATAATAAATTAATCCACGCATGAAGTAAAAAGTGGGAAAACACACAACACCATGGGGAAAAAAGGCAAAAATTTAATTCTTTTGTCAACCAAATTTAATTAATCTTCTTGTATATTTTATTCTCACTTATATCTCAATATCTCTTGAATTTCTATTACCAAAATCCAAGGAAAGGCCATTGGTTTTGCTTTGTAGGACTGTCAGTAGTCTCCTAATACAGATCTCTGCTTCTTGACTCTTTCCTCCCTCTCACATCCGCATTAATAATAATCTTAAGTGTTACTCTGTTCAGAAGCTATCTGCAGCTCTTTCATATTGCTTACGGAGTAAGCTTTGTTTAATGGAGTACATTTCCTGTTTTTTTTTTTTTTTTTGTGGAACAAACTTTATTCGTTAAGGTAATTCTCAAGTTAGCACTTGATAATAATTATAATTGGGGTTTCTATAAAATCTCTCTCTATATATAGATTCATTTTTCACCATTCTCATAAGTACATTTTTTGCTTAAGGCAAAGAGTAAACTTAAAGGTGAATGTTAATCTGTCAGCAAAATTCTTGAGCATACCTACACTTTGTAGCGTAATTAACATCTAGGATAATGAAGTGATTAAAAGAAAATAGTGATTATATTTTTCTTGAGAAAATTTTATATTTAATATAGCAAAATCCCATCTACTCTTGCTCTAGCAAGGCAATTTTCTAAGGATAGTTAACATAATACTTATTTAGAATTTGTAGATCATTTTAATACATTAGGTTGCTTTTATTTAATATGTGGACTTATGAATATTTCAATTTATAACAAAATTTTCAATGTTGGACAGTTCTAAAATTGACATTTTAAAAATATTTAAATAAAATAATTGGAAAAAAGGTATAATTCTTATGAATTTTTTTACTATAACAAAAGATTTTAATTTTTTCTTCCTTTTCTAATGACCAATTTTTAACAGGTAGGATATTTAGGAAAAATACATTGATTTAAGCCTTTTTTTAAAAAGTTCTATTCTTTTTATTAGAAAGTTGATCAAGGCAATAGGAACAAAATATTCTGTTAGTACTATCATTTATAATTAGTAACTTCTAAAAATTTAAACTTTTGTTTTGTGTACTGTCTAGAAATGGGTAAACAGAGAGATATCAAATTTTGACTACCTCATTCAAATAAATACAATGGCAGGACGAACCTATAATGACCTTGCGCAGTATCCTGTGGTAAGTTTTACAGAAATCACATAAATATGGAATTTCCTTTCAATTTTATAATACACAAAAATGTATGTGTATGATGATTATTTTTCATCTTTAAAAAAGATACAAAACCTGTTTTTGCCTTTTGTTTATTTTCTACCCTACCATCTTCAAAAAGTGTATAAACATGAAAAGTAATTAAATAATAAAAGGTTTTTTTTTTTTTTTTTTTTCACTTCACTAAAAATATTCCAATGGTATTAGAGGAAATGATGCTTCTGGTCATGGAACTAAAGATGAATAAACATTTGAAACAGGGAAAAATATTTTTAAAAACTATCCCTCTTTGTCTTTAGATAAGCATTAGATATAATATATGGGGATAGTAGCTTCTGTGGAAAGGAATGTCTAAATTGTAAATTGTGGCTCTTTTAGTTTCCTTGGATTTTACAAGATTATACTTCAGAAGAGTTGGACCTTAATAATCCATCTGTATTTCGAGATCTTTCCAAACCAATTGGGGTAGTTAATGATAAAAATGCCAAAGCCATGCGAGAAAAGTAAGTGCCTTTTATCCGTTTTGAAAGATACCCATCACTTGTGATGGTATTTTGAATTTGCATTAATTTCTATTATGGCCAACTAAGTATTACTTTTTTTAAATGCACAACTACTTTTGATAATCAGAGTCTGATAATCCCTTCACTATGTTTTCCTGAGAATATATCAGTTGTCCCTCATATCTTAACTATAGTCTGTTTATTTCATTTCCTTGCCAAATTTAAATTGATTTTGTTTAGTTTCTTTTCACCTTGTATGTGGTGAAGGGTAATTTTTCTTCCCAGGTATTTTTAGATTTATTAATCTCCTAATCTAAACATGAAAAAATACCCTTAATATAATATTTTGATAGATTTAAAAATCAGTAGTAATCCAACATTGACAAATAATGTGAATAAATATAGTGAAATATTTAGAAAGTTATCTATTTTAATAAGGAAAGGAATTTTTATAATTCTGTATGTTTATGATCCTGTGAATGTCTTAAAATTCTTTTTCTTCAAAGCAAGCTGCTGACAGGTAAAATAATAATCTAATTTTAATTTCCCTTTTTCTCCATGTGAAATTGTGGATGACTTGTCAGTTTTGACTTCTGATAATAAGGGCAAAGAACTGTTTTGCAAACAAACAGTGTAGATTTATTTGAGAGTAGATTGTACATTTCCTTTCTTTCTTTTTTTTTTTTTTTTCAAATTTACCTTAGAACTTTTTGCAGTGTTTAATATTTGATTTGATTTACTAGTGGAATTCTGTGTGTATGTTACCTCACTACCATTAGTCAAACTTTTCTGACAATAACAAAAACACAATTTTTTTTGAACACTGTACCACGGGAAATATTGTTTTAAATTTCACTAGTATATGTTTTTGCATAGATGCAGATGACTCTGACCTGAAAGATTTTATTCCCCTCAATATTAATGATTTCTGTGTGAAAGGTAATTGGCCTCAACTGGATGAGCTAATTACTATTTTGGTTTGAAAATTTTAGTGTTTATTTTCTCCAAAAAGCTGTTTGTTCTTATTCAGATTTTATATGCACTAATTCAGTATTTAAACCACCATTCAAAACAATTACACAGTGGTAGTGCTTACAGAATCATTATATATATCCTTTGCTTATTATCTGTTTTAGGTCTTCTACCATCATCTTCCTCCTTTCCTACCTTCTTTTTCCTTTGATTGTTAGGCATTCATTTCCACAATTCTTGACTGATCCTCCATATTTTTCTTCCATTACCTTGGCCACAAACGGATGTTTTATTATCATATTTCTTACAATAGCAGAAAAATGGAAACAACCCTTTATATATAAAATTAAAGAAGTAGTTAAAGTGTTGTACGTTCATATATGTTACTGTTAAAAATACCCTATGCCTGTTAAAAAATAAACTGTTCAGTTGGAAAAATGTAAATAGAAAATTGTTAAATGAAAAAATAGGTTGTAAACATTATTTTTAGCACTTTTATATTGAAATATATTTGTATATTAACATGCATTAAGGGTGACAGATGTTCATCAAAAAAATTTTGTTTAATATTTTATTTATTTATTCATGAGAGGTACAGAGAGAGAGAGAGAAAGGCAGAGACACAGGCAGAGGGAGAAGCAGGTTCCATGAGGAGAGCCTGACAATGGGACTGGATACCAGGTCCCCAAGATTAGGCCCCAGGCCGAAGGCAGCGCTAAACTACTGAGCCACCCAGACTGCCTTGTTCATCAAAATGTTAATGTTACTTATCTCTGTACTTGGTTTTAAGTTTCTTCTTTTTTGTTCTCTGTATTTTCTAACTTATCTACAGTGAATATGTATTATTACATAATATGAAACTATTCCAGAATCCTGTTTTTTAGTGATATTGTTCAGAAATTAGTATTAATAAATAATTTTTTATTGGTGTGATATATGAATACATAAATAATAAATATTAATAAGGACTTCTTAAAAACTGTTTCTAGTAATGCAATAAATCTTATGTCCTCCTAATTTTAATTTTACTGTTGTGGTTACAAAACTTTAGTTTCTTTTTTTAGATATGAAAATTTTGAGGATCCCATGGGAACTATTGATAAATTTCATTATGGTACTCACTATTCAAATTCTGCTGGAGTTATGCACTATCTTATTCGTACAGAACCATTCACCACCCTCCATATCCAGCTTCAGAGTGGAAGGTATGTTTTGGGTAAATAAGTTATTTTCTTAAGACTACATGTTAGCATTGAAAACTCTGCCTTTCATGTCATGTACAATGTAACAAGGCCTTATCTTTTTTATTCTCCTCTGTTAGATTTTGATTCATTTAATAGCCTCTAGATAAAAACAGCCAAAATAGTTTGAGAATGGGTCATTCCAATTGACTTAACAAATGCCCTTTAAGGAGAATTTCTTCCCAGTGTATCTTTGTGATTTTTAATGGTTTTAGGAACCTACCAGAGATTGAGAGTTTGAACTAATTTAGACTGAGATCCAGAATGTCTGTCAGAGATTTAGACGTAACCAATGCCTCTTTAAAATATTTATTAAAAAATAAAAAGGAGGACAGATGAGGGGCTCTTACATAATTAGCAATAACCCACATTGGTCTGAAATGCTATTGTATTATCATATTACCTGTCAGAGTTATAACTTACTATGTTTCATGCTTTCCTAATAATCCTAAAGAAATAAACTTCTTTGTGAATCTTTCGTTTTCTAGTGTATCCTCCCTGTAGCTCCCTACTTATTCACATGTTATCTCTATGCTGTCCTATTCTTTAACATTACTATTTCGCCTTTCCTATGTACCAGCTGAGCTGTATAAACATTATCTATTGTACTCTCTTTGCATATAGTTTTTATCTCTCAAAATTAGCCTTTACTCTTTAACACAATAAGCCTTAGCTTAGCTTTTAAGAAGAAACTCTGTCCTGGTGATCACATTAACCATCTCCAAATGTTACATTTACATGATAGCAGGTAATTTTCCTCTCGTTAAAATATTAACTGGGTCTTTTCAGCTTTTAATGATTTTAACAATAAATGATTTGATTGCAATACATGATTTGATTATAGAGCTTTAGAAATAGATTCTGTGCTTCAGAAGACACCATCAAGAAGGGAAAGGGACAACCCTTTCAGGGGGAGAAGATATTTTTAGGTTATATATCTAATAAGGGACTTGTACTTATTTGTTTATTTAAAGATTTTATTTTATTTTATTTTTATTTTTTTTGTAATTTTTTTTTAATTTATTTATGATAGTCACAAAGAGAGAGAGAGAGAGAGGCAGAGACATAGGCAGAGGGAGAAGCAGGCTCCATGCACCGGGAACCCGACGTGGGATTTGATCCCGGGTCTCCAGGATCGTGCCCTGGGCCAAAGGCAGGCGCTAAACCGCTGTGCCACCCAGGGATCCCTAAAGATCTTATTTATTCATTCATGAGAGAGAGGGAGGCAGAGACACAGGCAGAGGGAGAAGCAGGCTCCATGCAGGGAGCCTGACGTGGGACTCGATCCCGGGTCTCCAGGATCACAACCTGGGCTGAAGTTGGCGCTAAACCGCTGAGCCACTCAGGCTGCCCCAGGGACTTGTATTTAGAAGTCTACAACACAGTAATCCTTACAATGCGATAATAAACAGGCAATGACCCAATTAAAAACTGAACAAAGGAACTGAATGGACATTTCTCCAAAGAAGATGTACAGATGTCCAAGAAACATATGAAAAGATGCTCAGTATCATTGTCACCAGGGAAATTCAAATCAAAAGCAAATTGAGAAACCTCTTCACACCTATAAGGATGGCTATAATAAAAGATAGATAATACCTAGTGTTGACGTACATATTGGGAAGTCGGAAACCTTATGTACTGCCTGTGGAAATAAAAAATGATTCAGCCTCTGTGGAACAGTCTGGCAGTTCTTCAAAGGGTTAAATATAGAATTATTATATGACCTAGTAATTCCACTCCTAACTATACGTTCAAAATAATTGAACACATATGGTCTCACAAAAACTTGATACAAGTGTACATAGCAGCATTATTTGTAATAGTCAAAAAGTAAAAACCACCCAGATTTCTGTCAGGTGATAAAATGTGGTATATCTGTACAATGGAATATTATTTGGCAGTAAGTAGATAAAAGGAATAAAAGATACATGCTATGACACAGATGATTCTCACAAACGGTATGTAAATGTAATCAGACATAAGCCACATGTTGTATGATTTACATGAAGCGTCCCACATAGGCAAATGCATAGAGACAGAAAATAGATTAGTAGTTGCCAGAGAGTGGAGATAGGGTGAATGGAGAGTGACTGCTCATAGCTACAGGGTTTCTTTTTGGAGTGACGAAAATGTTCTAAAATTGACTGGTGATTATTGCACAACTCATGAATAAACTGAAAAACCATTGAATTGTGAGTTATATGTAAATTATATCTCAGTAAAGCTGTTCTCCCTCACCCAAACAAAAAATCTTGCCATTAAGATTGTGTCTCCTTGAATTTGGATACACCATCAGTAGACTTTATTAATGACCCACTCACTAACGGTAATTAAATTCAGAGTTCTGCTAAGTTCAGCTTCACCTCAAACCAAGATTGGTAGGCATAAAAAGCATCAAAATAGTCATCAGCGTCATTTAGTAAGTCATTAACTAAATCCAAGAAAACAATATCAAAGGAGATGAAACAGAGGGGTTTATGCTTTTTGTGAATATATCAGAACAGTATAATAAAATTGCAACTGGCTACTTGCGCTTCTTTCAACTACCATAGGCCTGTGATGAAACTTAAAATAATAGTACATACAAGTAAAATATAAAAGCTTTAGCCACAGAACTATTTCCCTAACTCACCCACTGGTTTTTAGCAGAAGAGTTTGCAAGGATATTTATATAGAGAGATTATCAGCAGCATTCCTTGGATCTGTTAATCATGTATATTAATAGTAATATTTAAACTCTGTCATTCTAAAATATCTGAATAATTTTTATTCACTCTCTATATTGAATTTTACTCAGCAAAAATTAGGCCTTTCCTTAGGTTTAAATTTAGTTTAATCTGGATATTTTCTCCAGTATGATTGGTTTTTCAGCTCTTTTAACTAAAATATTAGTGATTAAAATTACAGTATTTAGTTCTAGCAACAAAATTTGAAAGATAGATTATAATAAGAAAGAAAACAAATTGTGTTATCAAATATCAAGAGAAAGATGATTGAAAAAGAAGCTCTAATCATTAGGAAATCTGAAGGGAAGTGTAAGACTTGTTTCCTGGCTGTTGTTACTCACTATTCTCTATTAATCTCCACATGCAGGTTTGACTGTGCAGATCGACAGTTCCATTCCATTCCTGCCACCTGGCAGGCACTCATGGACAACCCATATGATGTGAAGGAACTGATTCCTGAATTCTTCTATTTCCCAGAGTTTTTGGAAAATCAAAATCGTAAGAAATAAGAGATTAAAAATCTGATTCAACAGGTCCCAGTGAAGGATCCTGAAAAATACCTTCCAGGACATTTTTGTGATATTCTATAGTATTTAAGGTTCATTGTATCTGTGTATTCATTCAATAGGGTTTGACTGATGGCCAGATGTAGTCTGGCGTTTTTCCAGTAAAATGCTATGCTCTGGTGAATGATGATAAGTGAGTCAAATTTGAATTGGTTAGAGAATTTATCAGAGTACACTGTTTACCAGAAAGCAAAGATGGCCATATGCTATTTCAGCCATATAGCTTAGCCACTTAGGCTGTGTTTGAGTTAGAAGTAGGAAAGAAAAACAAAAGTGTTTGAGTTAGGTAAGATGAGGATTTAGACCAACAGTTTGCAGACTATAGGTCTGTGGGTCATATCTACAGGGCAAAGTTATTTGTTGTGTTTTGTTGGAACACAGCCAAGCCAATTCATCTACATATAGACTGTGGCTGTTTTCTTAGCTTAACATCATATTTGAGTGATTGCAGTAGAGACCATGAGGCTCATAAAGTGAAAAATATTTATTCTTTGATACTTTATAGAAAAAGTTCACTGGCTCCTGGTTTAGAGCAGAAGAGAAGAGGCAAATTGAAAATAATGACAGAGTATAAGTTACCACAATATTTGAAAAATTATATTATGTTTTTGAAGTAGAGAATTATGGAGCCAAATACAGTCTTTAAAAATATCCAAATACTCCTCTAGGAAGTATTTTTGGATTTATTTTTAAGCACAATAAAAATGGCAAGATTGTTATTGGTGTTCTTAAGGGAAATTAGTGTCAGAGGACCATTATCAGCTTCTTTTTCCTCCTCTACTATATAATGTTAATGTTTGACCCTTTGCTTCTTCAGTAGAGTTGTTTGCTACACTAGGGAGAGTATATCCAGGGCTTTGTGTGCTCTGATCATGCACTCTGGAACACACTGATAGAGGCAGGGCATTGATTTCTCAAAGTGAGGTAATTAAAATTGGTCACTTTCAGAAAATCAAATGAATCTATTGATGGACTCTGAGCCATAGGACTGGAGCCTCCAAAGCAGGGTATCTGGGCGAGGAGGGATGAGCAGATTAAATTTGGATGCCAAAGATACTCTTAGCTTGACAATTTCTGATGTTCGCTAGAGCAAGTTGTTGTCTCAATACAGTCCTACTGGCTTCCTTTTCTGACTGTATGTTGCTTCTTTGTTTGAAATGAGGTAGGTGCGGGCGGCCTGGGTGGCTCAGCGGTTTGGTGCCGCCTTCAGTCCAGGGCCTCACCCTGGAGACCCAGGATCGAGTCCCACGTCGGGCTCTCTGCATGGAGCCTGCTTCTCCCTCTGCCTGCTCTGTGTCTCTCATGAATAAATAAATAAAATCTTAAAAAAAAAATGAGGTAGGTGGGAGAAAGCAAATTACATTAAGAATGTCATCAAATATTAATATTAATTAGGAAAACAAATATTAGTAAAACCTCAAAATTGTACAAGCAAGAAAATTTTAGTATTTTCCACAGTGCAAACTACAAGGTATGGTAGTATTCAAGTAGCTTAACAAAATCATCAAAACCTAGTTCTTTCTGTATTTTCATTCTGCTGTTCTAAGTGTTTCGGCTTTGTCCTTGGCTAGTCCCTCTCATGGTTAGAAAATGACTTGTAAGCATTTCTAGACTTCATAGGCAGATACAACAGTGTCTTAGAAGTGGGTTGTTAATTCTTTGTGTCATTTCTTAAAAGTAAGAAATCCTTTCTTATAGCCTTTCCTCATTATTCCTACATCAGTCAGGCTACATAAAATAAAGCACAAGGATGGGTACTTGAATAAAATCAAAGTTCTGTTACCAAATAAGGAGGGATGGCTAGTGGGTTGGCAATTATGTCTGTTACACAGTAGTTGAGTTAGCAAAGCCACAGGCCCTATGCATCCTGTCATTCTATGACATTGAAACCTCTCTCCAGTTTTGGGACACACTGATATTTTAAGGCAGCTTCTTTTTTGAAGGTCTTTTTTGTTAACACTTTTTCCCACTATAAAAACAGAAAACCTCATTTTGGGGACAATTTTGTCAAACTACTGTATTTTAACTATATGAGCAAATCTTTATGATGTCAGTATCTACTTAGAATAGTGGTATACAAATATATTTTTTTCCTTATGACAAACACAACACTTCTATTGCGTCAATTTAAAATATAAGTTATACAGGGACGCCTGGGTGGTTCAGTGGTTGAGCATCTGCCTTCTGCTTGGGTCATGATCCTGCGGTCCCAGGATCAAGTCCCACATCAGGCTCCCTGCATGGAGCCTGCTTCTCCCTCTGCCTATCTCTGACTTTCTCTCTGTGTCTCTCATGAATAAATAAATAAAATCTTAATAAAAAATAGATAACAGTATAAGTTACACCAAAAAGCAATAAGGAGCTGTATTTTGTAAATTAACTATTAGAGGGACTATATTATTTTTAATGCAAGAAGAATATTGAATATTGCATTATTGTTTAGAAATCAGTTTAGGTCATGTCTATGGTATCCCGGACTTCCCAACCAAAAATCAATTATTAATCTGATTTACTTCGTAATAACCAATTTAAAACTGTTTTATACTCATTTACTTTTTAAATCAACTGATAAAATACATTTCAATGTAATTATTTTTACCTGTTCAGTAAATTTAGAATAAGAAGGGAACTTGATTCCTTCTTAATTAGAGGAGAAGAGAAGCCTCAATTTGGCTAAGGACTGTGCCCTTATATTTGTTTTACGTGATTTATTTAAATCTAAAATGATTTGACACATTTATCCTTTACTTATCTTAGAATTTAACTTGGGTTGTCTCCAAGTTTCCAAAGAAGTAGTAAATGATGTCATTCTCCCCAAATGGGCTAAATCAGCTGAAGATTTCATCTATAAACATAGGAAAGCTCTGGTAAGATTTTTGTGTTTAGTTATTGCATTACTAAGACTGAGATGCATGTGTTTTCTAGAGAATGGACTAAAGAATATCTGGCTATTAATTATTTTTCTAGATTTATTTGTTATCTGTTATATATACTGTTGTAGAGAGTATAATATGGTAATTTATTTCGGGGTTATAAATCTTTGGTAGAGTAAAAATATAGTGTAGTTCCATGGATATATTTATTTATATTACATATATAGTATATATTTATTTATTATATATTATATACATAATATATATATTCAGGTCTTTACTATAACTGCCTATTGTATTTTAAACTATTCCAACCACCAAGCTGGTGTTGTTTGGTGTTTTGCAGTTCCCACATTTGTTTCAAGCCTAACAAGAATGAGGGGCACCTAGGTGGCTCAGTCGGTGAAATGTCCAACTCTTGACTTCAGCTCAGGTCGTGATATTAGGGTCCTAGGATCGAGCCACTTGTCAGGCTCCGTACTTAGTGTGGAGTCAGCTTGAGATTCTCTCTTTCCCTCTCCCTTTTCTCCTCCCTTGGCTTGTGCTTATGTACATCTCTCTTGTTCTCTCTCTCTCTCTTGCTCTTTCTCTCTCTCTCTCTCCCCCTCCCCCCTCCCCCCTCCCTCTATCTCTCAAATAAATAAATAAATAAATAAATAAATAAATAAATAAATAAATAAAATATTTTAAAAATCTAACAAGGATGAGTGCATTTATATTTTCTCTCAAGGATTTCAATTGTTTTTTAATATGACTGCTAAATCCTAAATTCCACTTTTAAAAAATATTAGTTTTTAGCTGAATTTTCAGTTTGGAATTAAAGGAATAGAGTAATAAACATTGCTATCGTGTCTTTTTTGTAAACGATGCATTTCCCCCCACTAAGCTCTCTATCTAAATTGAAATGTTTCAGAGTCTGAAACTAATTAATTAGGCCAATACTTGGAAACATTCCCTGTCATTAGTATATAGTATGTCAGGTTACAAAATTCAGGATTAGATCATAATATTTGTAATCAGTAACACTATGCATGAATAAGAAATTGAAAAAAATTAACTCTGAAAAATAATCTTTTACTTATTAGCTAGCCAGGAACTTCCCAGATGCATTCCTCTGTATTATCTATGACATGAAGTAGGGGTCCAGGATTTTAGGAATACATGTTCCTTATATTACTATGTTAGAAGCCCATGTTTCAGTTATATATTTCTGTGCAATAAACTACCCAAAATTCAGTAACTTAAAATTTAGCCATATTATTATCTCTCACAGTTCTGAGTAAACTGGTCTAAGCTGAGCAATTCTCACCTTCTTGAGGTTCTCATGCCCTTGGCAGTCATAGCAGCTGAGATTGGAGTCATCTGGAGGCTGCATTGAGACACTGGGATACTGGGCTTTTCTCCCTTTCCATGTATTCTCAGGATATCTCCTCTTCTTGTGGCCTCTCTAGCTAGGTACCCAGACATGTCTAGAGCTCAGGAAGGAGTACAAAATTGGAAGCTTCCATGCTTTCTTAAGGCTTAAGGCTGTGAATGGTCACAGCATTTCTGTCACCTTGTCAGAGTCAAACAGTAATAGCATCAGTGTAGATTGAAGAGGAGGGAAGGTGTAAACACCATCTCTCAGCAGTGGGAGGGAAAAAGAGTTCTCAACCAACTTTAATCCACCACAGTCTGCCCTCTGACTGCAAATTATTTGCATTTCTCCTACATGCAAAATGTACATACTTTCTCCTGTCTCTCAAGATCCTCCCAAAGTCTCATGTCAGCAACCTTTAAGTTAGGAATCTGCAAACTTTTTCTATAAAGGATCAGTAAATATTTTTGCTGGCTTTAAGGTCTGTGTCAAAATTTTGCCACTGTAATGCAGAAGAAAATGGATATGGCTTTGTTGTACTACTCTACAAATCTAGAGGTAGTAAAATTTGGCCCACAAGCAATAAGTAGTTTGCTGATCCCGACATTAAGGCATGAGGTCTGAAGTCCAGAATTTTGTCAGTCATCTAAATAAAATCCATGTGTGCACAAAACTACTCAGGTTTGTCTGCTCTTGCATCTGAAGACTGTGGAGTAGAGAAACAGGTTATCTGTCCCCACATAACAACAGTGGTGTGACAAAGACAGGAGAATTATAATAGATAACTCTCATTCAAAAGAGAGATTAAAAAAGGTGCCTGGCTAGCTCAGTCCATAGAGTATGCAACTCTTGATCTCAGGGTCATGAGTTTGAGCCTTACCTTGGGCATAGAATTTAATTTGAAAAGGTAAGGGACAGAAAAACAAGAGGTACCTAGCAGCAACTGGTTTAAAACAATTCAGAATTCTAGCAGAGATATGGTTTCAGTTCCTTTATCAGGGCCCAGTGCTATCCCAGAGTTCTCCATGGCTATTTTGTTTTACCCTTTGGCTCTTAGCTTCCTGCTTTGAGTCATTTTTTTTTTCTTTTATATTAAAAAAAAAGTGCTTGCATGGGTATTTCATATTTTACTGATGACATTCTGATTTAATCATTGACTTTAACCATTTCTCATTTAGAGAGTCTTTGCTCTCTAGTATCCTGGAAATGAGAATAATTTTATTTGGAACTCAGCAAGACCTGCTCCTTTATATTTTTTCAGTTATATTTAAAACCTGAATAGTTCTTTTTTTAAATTCATCTTACTCTTCCACACTTCATCATAGGCAGCTAAAGGAACCAATTAGAAAGAAAGAAAAGAAAAGAACCAATTGCCATGGAAATCTCCATCCCCAAACAACACCCAGGTGCTCATCACAACAAATGCACTCCTTAATCCCCATTACCTATTTAACCCATTCCCCCTTCCCATTGTACGGAAATGTCGAATCATTCTGTTGTATACCAGAATCTAATATTACACTGTGTATTAACTAACTGGAATTAAAACTAAAAAAAAAAAAATCTGTCACTAGATTCATGAGTTGATTAGGTACTCTTTCTATCTTTGATGGAACTAAACATGGACCCCTTTTCTTCTGTCTCCAGTAACAATTTCCATACTGTCTTTCAAACCATCATTAACAGGCTCCAGGAGGTCCTTTAAACCTCTGCCACACAGTCCACTTTCTTAGTGGGTGTTAGATTGGGTACATTGGAGGGAGTGATTTTCAGCCACCTTTAATCAACCTCAACTGTTTGTTTCTTTGAAGTTCTAGATGGCTATTTCAATGGAAATTTCATAGCAAAGATATATCCATAGCCATCATTAAGTTTTTTGTTGCTGATATTTAGACTATTAGAATACTTGAGTTATTTTCTTCACCCATTCATTAAGAGGTGTGTGCGTATTATTAAATATTAATAAATATTTCTACATTATACTAGATAAAATATATATAAAATATGTGGTAGATACTGATTAAATGTTTAACATGATTTTGAGATAATTTTATTTACAGTGGTAAGATTTATGTTTGGAAATGCTTAATTATCTCTTACTTTTTTGAAGGACCCATATTTACATTGTAGTTGGAAGGTATCTCTGTATTATTTGTTCTTTTTCTAGGAGTCTGAATATGTTTCTGCTCATCTTCATGAATGGATAGATCTGATTTTTGGCTACAAACAGAGGGGGCCAGCTGCAGTGGAAGCACTCAATGTTTTCTATTACTGTAGTTATGAAGGTATAAGCCTATAAACTTTTTATCTTGCATTCCGTTGATAGAAAGTATCATTTAATAGATGTTCATATATGGTATTTTGGACATGAGAAAGACTACATTTAGAAATAGTTTTAATGATCTCTTCGATTTGAAATATTAAGAGATTGATGTGTGTTTTTTTTTAAGTAGTAGTTAAAAGTGTCT
This sequence comes from Nyctereutes procyonoides, assembly GCF_905146905.1. NCBI lineage: Eukaryota > Metazoa > Chordata > Mammalia > Carnivora > Canidae > Nyctereutes > Nyctereutes procyonoides. Next base: position 12,039,134 of record NW_026575132.1, read on the forward strand.
ATGCAAATCTTCACTTTGCACACTGAAGGAAACCGTCGACAAAACAAAAAGGCAACGTACTCAATGGGAGAAGATATTTGCAAGTGGTATATTCAATATGCAAATTATATAAAGAATTTATACATCTCAACACCAAAAATCAAATAATCAATTTTAAAAATGGGCAGAGGACCTGAACATTTTTCCAAAGAAGACATACAGACGGCCAACAGACACATGAAAAGATACTCAGCATCACTTATCATCAGGGAAATGTAAATCAAAAGCACAGTGAGAAATCACCTTAAATCTGTCAGAGTAGCTAAAATAAAAAACCTAAGAACAAATGTTAGCAGGGATATGGAGAAAAAAGAACCCTTGTGCACTGTTAGGATTGCAAACTAGTGCAGCCATTGCAAGAAACAGTATGGAGGTTCTTCAGAAAATTAAAAGTAGAAGTATGCTATGATCCAGTAATAAGTAGCCAACATATGGAGGCAACCAGTGTCCACTGATAGATGAATGGATAAAGATGTGTGTGCTCGCTCTCTCCTCCTCCCCTCTCTCTATATCTATCTGTATGTATGTATGTATGTATGTATATATATACATATATATATAATATATACACACACACACATTCACCATGGAACATTACTCAGCTATAAAAAAGAATGTGATCTTGCCATTTGTAACAACATAGATGGACAAGGGGTATAATGCTAAGAGAAATAAGTTAGAGAAAGAAAAATACCAGATGATTTCACTTATATGTGGAATTTAAGAAACAAAACAAAACAAATGAGCAAAGGGGCAAAAAGAAAGACAAACCAGGAAACAGGCTCTTACCCATAGAGAACAAACTGATGGTTGCCAGAAGAGAGGAGAGTAGAGGATGAGCCAAATAGATGATAGGGATTAAGGAGTACACTTTCCCTGATGAGGATGGGTGATGTATGGAATTGATGAATTATTATGTTGTACACCTGAAACTAATATTACACTGTATGTTAACTAACTGGAATTTAAATAAAACTTAAAGAAAAAATAAATTAGAACTTAAGAATGATGTAAATAAGTTTTTTAAAAAATGAACAAAGGAGAAAGGAGACTGAAAGACTACTCTTAAATATGGAAAATAAACTGGTGGTTGCCAGAGGGGAGGTAAGTACAGGGAGGAGTGAAATAGATACAGGGGATCCAAAAAAATGTTATGTATGCAAATCTAATTATAAATGTCAGTTATTGGTGACATAAAAGGTTTTGCTTTCTAGCCCTAAGTGTCCTATTCAGTCAGTCCTATTATAAGTATTCAGTGTTGAATTCTTAACAGACTTTAAAAGAAGATCTTAAGTATTATAAATAACAAACTCTTCTAATGATAAAATAAGATGACATCATTCTAATGTTTAGCTCAGGATCAAGAACATTTCTTGAAGGAAGCCTTAAGAAGCCTTAAGAAGTAGTTTTTTTCTTTTCTAATCCTTCAATAGTAAAGATGGTGAATAGTGTGAAGTTGGATGAATTTGAACAGAGTACCCATGCCTTTTGGTAAATAGACAAGCTTGTTTTTGCTTTGGCATATTCATTTGATAATAGAGAGGTAGTATGTTTGATGGTTATGAACTTAGACTTTGAAATCAGACTTACCTAGTTTGGCTACTTACTAACCATATCAAGTACAGTTGGGTATAATCAGTTAACCAGAATATCATCTTTCCCAGTATTTGTTAGATAAGCAGTAACTTATAGAAGCATTTTGTGTGGTTATTATACTTGTTTCAGTTTGATTATCATGAAGAAAATAATTAGTTCTACTGTGAGGCAGTTTGTGGCTCAATTAAGCATCTGACTCTTGATTTCGTCTCAGACTCATGGGATTTTCCCTGAATCGGACTCCATGACCAGCATGGAGTATACTTGTGTTTCTCCCTCTGTTCCTCCCCCTGCTTGTGTTCAAATGCACTCTGTGGCTCTCAAATAAATAAATAAAATCTTTTAAAAAATAAAAAAAGCCTCTCTTACAATATTCTTACAAAAATGAAGAAAAGAATGGTATTTTATTGAAAATATACTACTCAGTCTCCAGTATATTAATCAGTTGTGTGGCTTGCTGATTTGTTTCACTACATAGTGAGTTGAGTGCTTCTCCTTGTTTTAGGAGCTGTGGATCTGGATGCCTTAACAGATGAGAAAGAAAGAAAAGCTTTAGAGGGGATGATTAATAATTTTGGGCAAACACCTTGTCAGCTGCTAAAGGTAAATCATTAAAGCTATTGATTACCAAAAATTATTATTGATTACATATGAAGTGTTGAATTTTAATGATTTAAAACTGTATCTCTCAGAATTATCTAGAATTTCAGAAAAATTATACTGTCACTTAAAAAGTAAATAGGTTTAAATGATTGTTCATATTTTGAAATAACATAATATTGTGGTCAAAATCCAGATATTCAATCAATAACTTCAGTCACAGAGAAGTTAATATTTACTCAGCCAATCACTTTATTTTGTTTAAACAACTAAAATGTGACTGGAACCAGGATTTGGATGCATGACTATCTAACTCAGAAGTATTTCTATCATGCCTTGTCTCCTCTGAATTAATAGCTATAATCTCATTTATTGAACTAGATCACTTTCTATGTTTTATAAGCTGTTATTTATATCCTAATTGTGACATTTTCTGCCCTAGTTGTATATTTGTGCATTTGTCTCTTTATTATAAATATATTACAGGCAAGCAGCCTTTTCTTAATCATTTTATATCTTTCTTGCATGTAGTATATGTGCAGTAGATATTTGTGAATTGAAATCTCCACAGCTGTGGAGCAAAAGAGATACACAGCAAGACTGTATCTAAATTCTGGCTTATAAATCTGTTGTACTTTTCTTAATTCAGTTATCAGACTAAGTTTTATAATTGCTACTTTTCCTTAGCAGACTCTATTTGAAGCCTCCAACATTTATTTTTTTACAGAATAGTCATATTTAAAACCAATGCTTTATCCCTGTCTGCTGGGAATGCAAAAGTAACAGAAAACTTCCCTGAGCTTTGAAATAGATCCTATAATATTTTTGCACTGGCTTACTTTTCTTTTTTTCATGAAAGTAGAGCTAATTAGTTTTTACCACCATAAAAAATAACAGAAAAGTTAGCCTTTGATTTTTCCTTAATTTTTTCTTTAAATTCATTTTAGTTAATGTACAGTGTATTATTAATTTCAGGGGTAGAATTTACCGAATTCTGTTGCATATACACCCAGTGTTCATTATGTCAATTGCCCTTTAATGCCCATCACCCAGTTACCCCACCTCCCCCCCAACTCCCCACCAGCATTCCTCAGTTTGTTTATGATTAAGAGTCTCTTATGGTTTGCCACCCACTCAGTTTTTGTTATTTTCTTTATATATATATATATATATATATATATATATATATATATATAAAGAGGTTTTTTTTTAAAAAATTTTTATTTATTTATGATAGTCACAGAGAGAGAGAGAGAGAGAGAGAGAGAGGCAGAGACATAGGCAGAGGGAGAAGCAGACTCCATGCACCGGGAGCCCGATGTGGGATTCGATCCCGGGTCTCCAGGATTGCGCCCCGGGCCAAAGGCAGGCGCCAAACCACTGCACCACCCAGGGATCCCCAGTTTTTGTTATTTTCTTTTCCCTTTCTTTCCCCTATGTTCATCTGTTTTGTTTCTTAAATTCCACATTTGAGTGAAACGATAAGATATTTGTCTTTCTCTGACTTACATACTTTGCATAACACCCTCTAAGTTCCATCCATTCTCTTTCTGCCTGTATCTCTGCCTCTCTCTCTTTCTCTCTGTCTCTCATGAATAAATAGATAAAATCTTTAAAAAAAAAAGTTCCATCCATGTCCTTACAAATGGCAAAATTTCATTCTTTTTGATGGCTGAATAATATTCCTGTGTGTGTGTGTGTGTGTGTGCGCCCGTGTGTGCACGCACACCACATCTTCTTTATCCATTCATCTGTCAGTGGACATCTGGGCTCTTTCCGTAGTCTGGTTATTGTGAACATTGCTGCTATAAACATCGGGGTGCACGTGCCCCTTCAGATCACTACATTTGTGTCTTTGCAATCAATACCTAGTAGTGTAATCGCTGCGTCATAGAATAGGTCTGTTTTCAACTTTTTGAGGAACCTCCATACTGTCTTCCAGAGGGACTGCACCATCTTCCATTCCCACCAACAGTGTAAGAGAGTTCCTCTTTCTCCACATCCTCACCAACATCTGTCATTTCCTGACTTGTTAATTTTGGCCATTCTGACTGGGGTGAGGTGGTATCTCATTGTGGTTTTGATTTGAATTCCCCTGATACCGAGTGACGTTGAGCATTTTTTTCATGTATCTGTTGGCCATTTGTATGTCTCCTTTGGAGAAAGGTCTGTTCATATCTTTTGGCCATTTCTTGATTGGAATATTTGTTCTTTGGGTGTTGAGTTTGATAAGTTCTTGATAGATCTTGGATACTAGCCCTTTATCTGATGTGTCATTTGCTATTATCTTCTTCCATTCTGTCGGTTGTCTTTGTTTTTTTTCGACTGTTTCCTTGGCTGTGCAAAACCTTTTTATCTTGATGAAGTCCCAGTAGTTCGTTTTTGCCTGTTTCTCTTGGCTCTAGAGACGTGTCCAGCAAGAAGTTGGTGTGGCCGAGGTTAAAGAGGTTGTTGCCTGTGTTCTCCTATAGGATTTTTGATGGATTCCTGTTTCACATTTAGGTCGTTCATCTATTTTGAGTCTGTTTTTGTGTATGGTGTAAGAAAATCGTCCAGTTTCATTCTTCTGCATGTGGCTGTCCAATTTACCCAACACCATTTGTTGAAGAGACTTTCTTTTTTCCGTTGGGTTTTCTTTCCTGCTTCATCAGATACTAGTTGACCATGGAGTTGAGGGTCCATTTCTGGGTTCTCTATTCTGTTCCCTTGATCTGTGTATTTATTTTTGTGCCAGTACCATACTGTCTGGATGATTACATCTTGGTAACAGGACTTGAAGTCCAGACTTGGGATGCCTCCAGCTTTGGTTTTCAACATTCCTTTAGCTATTCAGAGCCTTTTCTGGTTCCATACACATTTTAGAATAGTTTTTTCCAGCTCTGAAAAATGCTGATGGCATTTTGGTAGGGATTGTTGCATTGAACGTCTAGAGTGCTTTGGGTAGCATAGACATTTTAACAATATTTGTTCTTCCAATCCATGAGCATGGAATGTTTTTCCATTTCTTTGTGTTTCCCTAAACTTCTTTCATGAGCATTCTATAGTTTTCATGGTACAGATCTTTTAACCCTTTCGTTAGGTTTTATTCCATGGTATCTTATGGTTTTTGGTGCAATTGTAAACAGGATTGATTCCTTGATTTCTCTTTCTGCTGCTTCATTGTTAATGCATAGAAATGCAACAGACTTCTGTATGTTGATTTTATATCCTGCTACTTTGCTGAAATCCTGTAGGTGTCTAGCAATTTTTGGTGGAGTCTCATGGGTTTTCTACATAGAGTATCATGTCATCTGCAAATAGTGAAAGTTCACTTCTTCTTTACCAATTTAGATACTTTTTTTTTTATTGTCTAATTGCTGAGGCTAGGACTTCCAGTACTATGTTTGTCAACAGTGATGAGAGAGGATAATCCCTGTCATGTTCCTGAACTTAGGAGAAAAGTTCTCAGTTTTTCCTCATTGAGGATGATAGTCACCATGAGTATTTGATATAGGGTCTTTGTGATGTTGAGTGTGTCCCCTTTATTCCTACATTATTGAGGGATATATATTTTTGTCAAATGTTTTTTGTGCATTTAATGAGAGGGTCATATGGTTCTTTGACTTTCTTTTATTATTGTAGTGTATCATGTTGATTGATTTACAGATGTTGAGCCACTGTGCAGTCCAAAAATAAATCCCATTTCGTCATGGTGAATAATCCTCTTAATGTACTGTTGGATCCTGTTGGCTAGTTTCTTGGTGAAAATGTTTGCATCCATGTTTGTCAGGAATATTGGCCTGTAGTTCTCCTTTTTAATGGGGTCTATTTCTGGTTTGGGGACCAAGATAATGCTGACCTCATAGAATAAGTTTAGACATTTTCTTTGCATTTCTATTACTTGGAAGTTTCAGAGGGAATAGGTATTAATTCTTTAAATGTTTGATAGAATTCCCCTGGGAAGTCATCTGGCCCTTGATTGTTGGGAGATTATTGATTACTGCTGCAATTTCCTTGCTGGTTTGGTGTTACTCCTTCCTTCCTTCCTCCCTCCCTCCCTCCCTCCCTCCCTCCCTCCCTCCCTCCCTCCCTCCCTCCCTTCCTTCCTCTTTAAGATTTTATTTATTTATTCATGAGAGACAGAGAGAGAGGAAAGGCAGAGACATAGGCAGAGGGAGAAGCAGGCTCCATGCAGGGGGAGCCTGATGCGGGACCTGATCCCAGGATTCCAGGATCACCCCCTAAGCTGAAAGCAGCCACTCAACCCCTAAGCCACCCAGGCGTCCCTAGTTCATGCTTTCTATTTCCTCCTATTTCAGTTTTGGTAGTTCGTATGTTCCTAGGAATTTATCCAAATCTCAGATTGCCTAATTTGTTGGCATATATAGTTGCTCATAATATTCTCTTATAATTGTTTGTATTTCTTTGATGTTGGTTGTGATCTCTCCTAATTCATTCATGATTTATTTTTATTTGGGTCCTTTTTCTTTTCTTTTTAATAAGGCTGGCTAAGGGTTATCAATCTTATTAATTCTTTCAAAGAACCGGCTTCTAGTTCCATTGATCTGTTTCACTATATTTTATTTCTGTATCATTGATTTCTGCTTTCATCTGTATTATTTTTCTTCTTGTGCTGGATTTAGGCTTTATTTGCTCTTCTTTTTCCATCTCCTCTATGTGTAAGGTTAGGCTGTGTATTTGAGACTTTTATTGCTTCTTAAAGAAGGCCTATTTTGGTATATTCTTCACTCTGGACCACTTTTGCTGTATCCCAAAGGTTTTGAACTGTTGTGTTTTCACATTCGTTTCCATGAGTTTTTAAAATTCTTCTTTAATTTACTGGTGGACCCATTCATTCTTTCATAGGATGTTCTTTAACCTCCATGTATTTGTAGTCCTTCCAAATTTTTTCTTGTGGTTGACGTCAAGCTTAATAGCTTTGTGTTCTGAAAATATGCATGGTATGATCTCAGTCTTTTTTGTACTAGTAGAGTCCTGATTTGTGACCCAGTATGTGATCTATTCTGGAGAATGTTCTATGTGCACTTAAGAAGAATGTGTATTTTGCTGCTTTAGGTTGGAATGCTCTGGGGACACCTGGGTGTCTCAGTGGTTGAGCATCTGCCTTCGGCTCAGGTCATTGTCCCAGGGTCCTGGGATCGAGTTCCACATCAGGCTCCCCCCTTCTCCCTCTGCCTGTGTCTCTGCCCTTCTCTTTGTGTCTTTCATGAATAAATAAATAAAATATTTTTTTAAAAAAAGGATGGAATGCTCTGTATGTATCTATGAAGTCCCTCTGATCCAGTATGACATTCATACCCTTGTTTCCTTGTTGATCTTCTGCTTAGATGATCTGTCCATTGCTGTGAGTGGGGGTGTTAAAACTCCCTACTGTTACTGTATTATTGACAGTGATTTCCTATAAGTTTGTTATTAATTGATTTATGTATTTGGCTGCTCCCATGTTAGGGGCATAGCTATTTATACATGTTAGATCTTCTTGTTGGATAGACTCCTTTATTATGATATAGTGTCCTTCTTCACTTCTTATTACAGTCTTTGGTTTAAAATCTAATTTATCTGACATAAGGATGGTTACCCCAGCTTTCTTTTGCTGTCCATTAGCATGACAAGTGGTTTTCCACCCCTTCATTTTCAATCTGGAGGTGTTTTTGGATCTGAAATGAGCCTCTTAAGCAGCATATTGATTGGTCTTGTTTTTTATCCATTCTGATACCCTTTGTCTTTTGATTAGAGCATTTAGCCCATTTACAACAAGTCACTATTAAAAGATATTAATTTAGTGCCATTGCATTACCTGTAAAGTCACTGTTCCTGTAGATTTTCTCTCTTCCTTTCTGGTGTTTGTTACTTTTGGTCTCTCTTTCTGCTTAAAGAGCCCCCTTTAATCAGAGTTGGTTTAGTGTTCACAAATTCCATTAGTTTTTGTTTGTCTTGCAAACTCTCTCCTTCTATTCTGAATGACAGCAATGCTGGATAAAGTATTCTTAGCTGCATATTTTTCCTCTTTGGCTTGTTGAATATATCAGGCCAGTTCTTTCTCACAGGCCAGGTCTCTGGAAAGGTCTGTTGCGAGCCTTAATGTGTCTACCCTTATAGGTTAAGGGCCTCTTGTTCTGAGCTGCTTTCAGGATTTTTTCTTTATTGTTGTAATTTGTAAGTTTCATGATATAATATATCATGATGTTGATGTATTTTTGTGATTTCTGTGCCTCTTGAATTTGAATGCCTGTTTCCTTCTTCAGATTAGGGAAGTTCTCAGCTATAATTTGTTCAAATAAACCTTCTGTCCCTTTTTTTCCATTCTTCTGGAATTCCTATAATACAGATATTATTTTATTTTTTGGAATCACTGAGTTCCCTAAGTCTACCTTTGTCATCTAATAGTTTTCTTTCCCACTTCTTTTCAGCTTCATTATTTTCTATAATTTTATATTCTGTATCATTGATTCTCTTCTGCTCTGTCATCCTTGTTTTTTTTTTTTTAAGATTTTTTCATTTATTCATGAGAGACAGAGAGAGAGAGAGAGAGAGAGAGAGAGAGAGAGAGAGAGAGAGAAAGAGAGAGAGAGAAGCAGGCTCCATGCAGGGAGCCCGATGCCGGACTTGATCCTGGGACTTCAGATCACTCCCTGGGCTAAAGGCAGGCACTAAACCGCTGAGCCACCCAGGAATCCTCCTGTTGTTTATATGGCATCCACTTGAGTCTGTATCTCAGCTATCACATTAATTTTGGCCTGACTACATTTTAGTTCTTTTATCATTATACTATAGTAAGGGATTCTCTTGTGTCTTCTATGCTTTTTTCAAGTCCAGTTAGTATCTTTAAAATTGTTGTTTTAAATTCTAGTTCATATATCTATCTTATACCTATAGTGAATATACCTGGTTGTGAGTATGACTTCTTTTTCTTTCTTTTGGGGTGAATTTCTCTGTCTTGTCATTTTGCCAGAAAAGAAAAGAAGGAAGAAAGAGAAAAAACAACAATAACAACAACAGAAAGAACAGAAAAAAAACTAAATCCTGGGTGTGTTTTAGTTTTAGTGTGCTTATTTAAAGAAACTATGTACCAAAATCAAGAAAAGCAAAACAAAAAAAAAAATATGTTTACGAAAAAAAAATATATATGTATACATAAATATAATGAAAGGGAAGTAGAGATAAAACATATGTATAGAATACTAAAATAAAAATTTAAAAAGAATTAAAGTAACTGGAAAAAATAAAATTACTGAAAAAATAATAAAGACTAAAGAATAAAAATACAAAGAATGCTAGGTACTGTTTTCCCCTACAGCTGAAGTTCTTCAGTCCTCTTTGATCAGTAGACTTGGTGCAAGCAAGTTGTTTGTGCTGGTGTTCTGAGAGAGTGGCCCCCTTGTTCTGATTCTTGGGTGGACTTGTTCTAGTACAAATGAGCCTCTATTGCACAGGGGAGCAGGTTTTGGTGTAAGTGACTCCAGGCTCCACTGGGTGGCGCTCTTTTGCTCCCTGAAGACTCACCATGATTCCGGGAAGAATATGGTGGTGCCCTGCTCTCTAGCCGCAGAATTGAAAATTATGCCTTCCTATTCTTCAGTAAGGCCTCACAGAAAGCAATCTATCATTTTTGTCTCTCCCTTTGTTATCAGGAATCTGTGTTCACCCTGCTTACGTCCAGCCTTCTTTATCTCAGGCACGTGATTGAGTTTCAAAACTCCAAAGTTGAGGGACTCCCACAGCCAGAATCTGTGCTGTCCCCTCCCAGGATGGTCTTGCCATCCTTGTGCCTTTTATGGGACCTGTCCCAGGAAAGCAGTCACTTGGTAATGCAGTGGCTCAGTTTATAGCAACATAGAGCAGAAAGCCGGCACTTAGACTTGCTGTTGTCTGCTGGCTTCTGCACTCCTATACCTGGGAGCTGTGCTGCACTTAGGCACCACTCATTCTTCTTGTGACCCCAAGGATCCTCAGGCCACGCTGTCACACCTGGGATTCTGTCCTACTTCACCACCTGAGCACCTTTAATTTAAGCCAGGAACATCCCCTGCTGTAGCAGTCTTCTGTACTTTCTGATTTTGCATTCAGCTGCTTAGAATACTTTGCAGTAGCCTCCTTACGCAGGCTCCTTTCCCACCACTGTATCCTCAGTTCTATCACACTGGATTCAAGTCTCTGCACCTACTACCTTCCAAACAATGGTTGCTTTTCTACTTGTGGACTTGTACCATTTGTTTTCTCAGACCTCCACTTGATTTCTTGGTTGCTCAGAATGATATGATAACTATCTAGCTGAATGATATAATAACTGTGTAGTTGTATTGAGGGAGGAGACAAATCTAGGGTCCCCCTACCCCTCTGCCATCTTAATTCCCAGTGAGACTTTGATTAAAAATAAAGTGAGTAATACTTACATGGATTGAAAGCTAAATATTGAAGTACTATGGCTGTCATATATTCTGTAACCTAATTTGTGATGGAGGTAGAAAAATCTTCTTTAGATGGAATTCTGTTTTGCATTTTAATTATGCCTTTTGCATGTTAATTTGATTTGCTATTGTTATTTGTAAAGGTAACACTGTTCTATGTTGCTGACACTTTTAAAGTTAGGGAAAAATTTATTTGAAAACAAATGCAGCAATATTTTTTTTTTATTGCAGCAATATTTATAATTTGATTCTGATAGTATTGACATTTGATCTTATTTCAGGAAATAAGGATTCACCTGTATAAATTTTGACTTTTGAATGATTCATTTAATTTTACCAAATATTTATTAAGCCTCTATCATACTTACTATACTATCCTAGGTATTGAAAATTAAAAAATGAATAGGACTTGTTTTCTGATTTTAAGATACTTTTTGCCTAAGGGTGCGGGTGCCTGGCTAGGTCAGTCAGTGGAGTGTACAACTCTTGATTCAGGGGTGTGAGTTCAAGTCCTACACTGGTGTAGAGATTACTTTTAAAAAAATCTTAAATAAAAAGGATACTCATTGCCTCGTTGGACAAGATAGACCATAAACAACTACGTACTCCAATAGGGAGAAATAAGTACTAAAAATTACTAAACAAAGCAATGTGCTGGTGAAAATAATAAAAGAATAATTAATCCTGGCTTAGAAATTCAAGACAGATGTCAGTAAGAAAAACTTTAAAGTAAGAGTAGGGTTTCTCTAGAAATGAATAGGGGTAAGAACTCTGCTGAGGGAGTAATCTGAGCAATGGCCTAGAATTGTCAACAGTTGCATGGTATGTAATCCATTGTATCTAGAGCCCAGTATGTATGAAGGAATACAGTGAGAGATGTCTTAATATAGTTATAGAATTATTTTTTCTTAAAATTTATTTGAAGGAACCACATCCTCCTAGATTGTCAGCAGAAGAAGCAGTGCAAAGGCAGACCAAAACGGACACTTCAACCTTAAACCTATTTCAACACCTCTCTGAACTCAAGTCATTTTTTATAGAGGTAATATCCAATTTGGTAATATCAAAGCATTTCCTCTGTGTATTCTATACACCTATCTGTGTTTCTTTTATTCTCTAAAGTGGGGGGTGGGGGTCATAATATTTAATCCAAAATAGTAGATAACGTTTCAGTAATATGCTTAGATTTTTGAAACAATCGTGTTGGAAGATTTTGCTTGCTGGCTGAGTGGTAGTCAACTATTTCTCTTGGATTTCTTCTGTTTCACATTTTCCTGATAAGGAAGAATAAATTATTTGATTTAAATTGCTTTTTATGACAGCTAAAATGATATGTGGAGGGAGTTAAAATAACTCATAATTATAGTGTCTGCTCATTTATAAGATACTGCTCAATAAGTCAGATTGTTAATTGCTAATATCAGAAAGAATAATCAAGTAAAACAAGATAGTTAATGCTATATTGAAAGAGTACTTTAAATTCAAATATTTACATATTGAATTAATTTGGTTCAGAAGGTGAATATGAAATGCATTTATATCAATGAATTTGGTTAAGACGTAATATTCTTGTCAAGAAGAAAAAGTGATGATAAAAAGTTATTAAGAATAATTTGGAGGGATGCCTGGGTGGCTCAGCGATTGAGCGTCTGCCTTTGGCCCAGGGCATGATCCCGGGTCCAGGGATCGAGTCCCACATCGAGCTCCCTGTGGGGTGCCTGCTTCTCCCTCTGCCTGTATCTCTGCTTCTCTGTGTCTCTCATGAATAAATAAATAAAATCTTTAAAAAAAGAGAATAATTTGGAAATGTGTGGAACAAGCAGTAACTCTCATGCAATACAATAGATGTTGATAAATTTGTCTTAAAGGGCCAGATAGTAAATATTTTGGACTTTGTGGTCAAAAGGCAGAATTACATATGTTATGTAGATGCATATATAACCACTTAAAATATAACCATTTAAAGTATAAAATCCATTCTTAGCTTACCCACAGCCTCTAAAATAGGTGGTAGGCTGGACTTTGTACCACAGGCCAACTTTGCCAATTTCTGCATTAGAGCATCATTATCATGTGTTTCTTAGATTCAGTATCATAGGAATTTTTTTTTCATCATGTCACAGGGTAGCTACCCCAGGATGAGTATCTGGAGCAGGATATAGAACACAATAGATACCTTGGGTACTATTAATAATGTGTTGATCCTTTTTCATCATCATAAGAGAAGATACTTCCCACTCATTCATATGAAGAGAGAAAGCCTTTCTGTAGGTTATCTCTTCTTAGGTAAAATGGTGAAGAAAACAGAGGTAGCAGTAAAAGCAAGGGCCTAATAAATGAATTTCTTCAAACACCATGTGCATTTATGCTTGTTCAAATGTAGTTTGTTCTTCTCTTGATTCACAGAGTGAAAAGATAGGTGCTAACTTTATATGGTTTATAATTCATTATTTAATTCATATAAGGATCTTAGAACCTGGCAAATAGCCCAATAATGTTAGGTTATAATTTACTTAATAAATGGCAAATAGCCCAATAATGTTAGGTTATAATTTACTTAATAAATGTTAGGTATAATTTATGAACATATTGTTACATCAAAAAACTTAGTTCAAATCACTCTTCTCTTTCATGTTGTAATAAGATAATGAAGGTATTTTCTGAGGACTATATTTTCTGGTCCTGTCATTTTAGCATTCCAGGATTGCATCAGTTAATGGAATAGATCTGCAAAAGGAAACTCAAAAGGAAATTCTATAAAAATATAACCAGTTGTTGTATTTGACTTACTTGGGCAATATACTCTTATGTGGTCTATATTTTCTAATTTATATTCGTGTCAGTATGGCGTGGGAAAAGGAAAGATCCTAAATCATGGCTATTTTAAGTGGTTGACGCCGCTTGGAATCTGCATTTCTGTTTTACTGCAGAGTAGTAGAATACAAGAAAATGATGGGTTTTAGGAATTTCAGGTATGCCACCCAAACATGATACAGTTCCTTTCCTACATTTTTTAACCTAACATTTTCCTAACTTTTTTTAAAAGTACATTTGACACAGTGTTACATTAGTTTCAAATGTACACCATAGTGATTCTTCTCCTTTTCTATATTTTGACTAAATGATATATTTTGGTAGAGTACAATGCTATATTATAGGGTTCATTCACATTCAAAGAAATAGAAGTTTGCAATAACTTAATAAAGATAAGCAGAACCAGCCACTAAGCCTTTGTCTTTTATTTTATAGGGAATTAGTGATGGTGTTCCACTGATAAAGGCCATTGTCCCTAAAAATCAGTCTCGTTCTTTTATGTCTCAGGGCAGTCCTGAGTTACTGGTAAGTTGATTTATAGTTTTTCCACACTGCTATCTATATCTGTATACATTACAATTTACAAAAACAAGAAAAATAAATTTTTTGAAGACTTCTTAAAAAATAATAAGATTTTTATGGAATTACCTTGATCAAACATAAAAATGTATTTTATAGGGGCTCCTGGGTGATGCAGTCAGTTAAACATTCAACTCTTGGTTCTGTATCAGATCATGATCTCAGGGTTGTGAGATGGAACCCAGCAGCATAGGGCTCCACACTCAGCATGGAGTCTGCTTGAGATCCTCTCTCTTTCTCTCTTTCTCTTTCTCTTTCTTTCTTTCTCTCTCCCCCACTCCCCCTCTCCCCCGCTTCCCCTCCCTCGCATTTCATGCTCATGTTCCTTTTCTCTAAAAGTAAATAAATCTTTTTTTTAAAAAGATGTATCTTCCAGCTATACAGCTTTTATTTCAAGTACTTAACTGTAATTTTTTTTTCTTTCATAAATGTGTCTCAATTTATTATTTGCTTTTGGTCAGTTTTTGGAACCAGAAATTGTTTTCATTTTTTTAAGTTTTCATTTTTTAAGTTTTAAATTCCAGTTAGTTAACATACAGTGCAATATTAGTTTCAGGAGCACAATGTAGTGATTCAGCACTTTCTTACATCACTCAGTGCTCATTACAAAAGGTGTATTCCTTAATCCCCATTACCTATTAAACCCATCTCCCCACCCACCTCCCTTCTGGTAACCATCAGTTTGTTATCTATAATTAAGAGTCTGTTTATTGCTTTGCCTACCTTTCTCACTTTTCCCTTTGCTCATTTGTTTCTTAAATTCCACATGTGAGTGAAATCATATGATTTTTGTTTTTCTTTTACTTATTTTGCTTAACATAATACTCTGTAGCTCCATCCATGTCATTGCAAACAGCAAGATTTTATTCTTTTTTATAGCTAATATTCCATTTTATACACATACACACAACATACCCCACATCTTCTTGACCCATTCATCATTGATGGACGCTTGTTTTCTAAATTTGCTATTGTTGTAATGCTGCTATAAACATCAGGGTACATGTATCCCTTTAAATTGGTGCTTGTTATTGCTCTGTTCAAATTTTGTATTCTTTCTATTTCAGCTTTGGCAATTTGTGTTTCTAGGAGTTTATCTGTTTCTTCCAGGTTGTGCAATTTGTTGGCATATAGTTTTTCATAATATTCTCTTATAGTTATTTGTATTTCTGTGGTGTTGGTGGTTATTTCTCCTCTCAAATTTGTGATTTTATTTATTTGGGTCCTTCTCTCTCTCTTTTTTTAAAGATTTATTTATTTTAGAGAGAACAAGCAAGGGGGGGATAGAGGAAGAGGGAGAGAATCTCCAGCTGACTGTCCACTGAGTGGGGGTCCTGATTGGGGCTGGATTTCACCACCCTGAAATCATGGCCTGAGCCGAAATCAAGAGTTGGAGATTAAACTGATTGAGCCACCAGGCACCCATCTTTTCGATTTAGTCTGGCTAGAGGTGTTGTATTGGTTGTATTATTTTTTTCATATATCCAGCTCCTGGTTTCATTGATCTGTTCTTATTTTTTTAGTTTATCATTTATTTCTGCTTTAATCTCTTATTTCATTCCTTCGGCTCACTTTAGGCTTCTTTGTTGTCTTCTTTCTAGCTCCTTTAGGTATAAGGTTAGATTGAGATTCTCCTTGCTTCTTGAGGTGAACCTCTATTGGCTGTGTGCTTCCCTCTTAGTACCATTTTTGCTGCATCCTAAAAGTTTTAGAACATTATGTTTTCATTTTCAGTTGTTTCCATGTATTTTATTTCTTCCTTTATTTTCTGGTTGACCCATTCATTGTTTAGGAGCATGCTACTTAATCTTTAGTATTTGTGGTCTTTCCAGATTTTTTTTTTCTTGAAGTTGACTTCTAGTTTCATAGCATTGTTCAGGTAGTTAACTGCAATTCTGAAGTTTATTTGGAATAATAAATATTGTGAAAATACCAGAAAATGTTGTACAAGAAAAATAGGATATAGCATCAGCTATTACAATATAGCATAAGCCAGTAAAAGAATGAAAATGAGAAATAATACAGAACTGATTAAGGCATACACGCATGACATAGTGAATACTTTACTTGAATTTTATAATTTAATCTACCTAATGGTCCTGTGAGATAGGCACTATTATTATTTCCCTTCTACAGATAAGAACTTAAAATTCAGAAGCAATTTGCTCAAAGTCATAGAGCTAGCAAGTAAGAGATGTGGGACTCAGGCACATGGACCAAACCTAGGTTTGTCTTATTCTCATTTTGTCATGCACAAATTATAAGAATAGAGTATAGCACAGGGAACAGTAAAGATTATTTTTCTAATTATGCATATTGTATATTTACTTAGAAAAAAAGGTCTAGAAAGATATACTTTTTAAAAGTGCCTTTCAATGGTAGAATTCTTGTGACTTTCACCTTCAATACTTGTATCTCTTTATTTCTTTTTTGGTAATCTGTTTTATAATCAATAAGGGGGGAAAACTTTTCATTTTCATTTTTAAAAGAATATTCAGTGTAAGGGGCATCTGTTGGCTCAGTTGGTTAAGCCTCTGACTCTTGATTTTGGCTCAGGTCATAATTTCAGGGTTGTGAGATCAAACCCTGCGTCAGGCTCCATGCTCAGCGGGGGAGTTAGCTTGGGATTCTCTCTTTCACTCTGCCCTTCCTCCCTGCACTCGTGTATGTGCTTGCTTGCTCGCTCTCTTGCTCTCTCTCTCAAATAAATTTTTAAAAAATTCACTGTAACTATCACTAAGAAGAAAGAGCTTAACAATTTGCCATAACTTCTACTTATTTATGTTCTAAATTATATATGTCATATTTTTATAAGACTTGACTTCTAATTTCTTCTGATTGCCAACTAATAGATCTAGTAAACTTTGAGAAATAATGAGGAAAACTATCTCACTAAAGAAAGATACAGGGGCACTTGGGTGGCTCAGTTGGTTAAGCATCTGACTTTGGCTCAGGTCATGATTTTATGGTCCTCGGATCAAGCCTCATGTTGGGCTCCCCACTCAGTAGGGGGTCTACTTGTCCCTCTCCCTGTGCCCCCTCCCCATGCTCGTGTTCTCCCTCTTTCTTTGTCTCTCATATAAATAAATAAAATCTTTTAAAAAGAGAAAGATACATTGGACAACTTTTCTTGCCATAAGTTATGAGATAAACTAAAAATAAAGATAAGAATAAACAAAAAGCTTTTTCTATTTTAAGACTTTATTAATTATTATTATTAAGACTTTATGCAGGGCACCTGGTTGGTTCAAGGTAGAGCGTATGATTTCAGGGTTGTGAGTTTTGAGCCCCACATTGGGTGTAGAGATTACTTAAAAATAAAATCTTAAAAAAAGAATGAATTTTTTGTTTAAGTACAGAATCCCACATTATTCCTTAAGTGATAAATGCTAATATCATGGGAGCATTTGGCTATTTTGTGCTGCTTTATTTAATCTTTTATTTCATTTTTGTCTTCATCTGTTCTTTTTCAGGTAACAGTAAGCATGAATTATGTTCTTGGAACCCATGGATGGCTGCCTTATGACAGAAACATTTCTAATTACTTCACATTCATCAAAGATCAAACTGTAACAAATCCAAAGTAAGTAAATGAACATTTAAAGCAAAACAGGTGCAGCTGATACCTTATTGCCAGGAAAAACAACTAGATTGATTGGTGTTGTTTTGAAAATCATATGGTAGACATGCAGATTTTCTTCTCTCTTTCCTTCCTTCCCTCTTTACCTTTTCCTGACTTGCTTACTGGCTGAAGGATAAAATAATTTCTGTAAGTAATGGAAACAGAAAATATTAGGAATACTTTTTAGGCTTAATTGTATTTTTATTGTATAGTGTTATTTATAAATAAGCCTTGTGTGTTTTATATAAGAATTTATTCTTTACCTTAGTTAATTTTTTAAATATACAAAAGTTATGTTTTAAAGTCATTACTCTACATTTTAAATTAAGGTCATTATTCGGAGTCCATTACTCCAAGTCGTTTTATCTGTATGTTTATTAGGAGCAATTTTTTTTTTTCCTTCTTATCTCACACAGGACTTAGTACTGTTGGGCTTGGCACAAAACATGCCTTCAGCAAATTAATATTGAATAATAAAGTTCTAGAGCTGAACTCTCAGAATTGGCCTTCATTCTCTGTACATACACTGAAGTACAATCACTTCTTTGTGTCTTTCTGTGAAAGCTAGATTAGCTGACCTCACAGGTATTTACTTAATTGGGAAGCAGATAAATACCATATACTTGCTTTAGTTTGAGTGAAAAATAATCTTCATGAGTATTGTTAGATACACATTTATCTGCTTGTGCAGTAGATTTCTGGTTTCAGTTGATTTCCAGCTTTCCTCATCCTTTCATATCCTTATCTTGTCCTTTATACTTTGATAACTACCATTTATAAAATTGAGGTCTCACTGAATTGGCTTTGAAAGTCAAGATTTAAATCCTTTTCACACCTTCACCAGTCTCAATTTCTTCAGCTTAACACTTGAGACTATTTGTTAGGTATCTTTTAACGTAATGAGAAATACGAAAACAATTAATGTGTTTTCTGGAAGTCTTTATCATTCATTAATGGACATTTCAAATTGAACAGTTGAATAGATTTATTTCTCTTTCAGAGAAATTTAAGAAATAGTTGATATCAGTCTAAGTGATCTTTTAAGGAAAAGTCTAATATTTAATTGTGTTCACAGAACTCAGCGTAGTATGAATGGTCCTTTTGCTCCAGGGCTGGAGATCACTTCTAAGCTATTCATAGTATCACATGATGCGAAGTTGCTTTTCAGTGCTGGACACTGGGATAATAGCATTCAAGTGATGTCACTTACAAAAGGCAAAGTTATTTCACACAATATCAGACACATGGGTAAGTACTAACTTTTTTCCCTCAAAAAAGAAGTTTCTCTATTTCTTCTAACTACAAAGGCAGTACCTGCTCCTATAAAAATCATTAAAATTAACCTTCAAAGTTGAGTGAACTTCTTGATAGAGCAGTGCTATGAACATTATATGCTTTAAGAGTATTTAATAAGGGATGCCTGAGTGGCTCAGTTGGTTAAACATCTACCTTTGGCTCAGGTCATGATCTCAGAGTCTGGGATGGAGCCCTACATCAGACTCCCTACTCAACAGGGAGGCTGCTTCTCCCTCTCCTCACCACTTGTGTTCTCTCTCACTGTCTCTGTTGCTATCTCTGTCTCACACTCTCAAATAAATACAGTTTTATTTATTTATTTTTTTATAAAAAATTTTAAAAAGTATTTAATGTATTTGGGGTATACTAAATGGTGTACAAATTAAATACCTGAATGATGTTAGGCTAAGTCTTTTTAACCTTTTTTTTGTAAAGATTTTATTTATTCATTTGACACAGAGACAGAGAGTACAAGCAGGGGAAGTGGCAGGCAAGGGGAGAGGGAAGAGCAGGCTCCTCGCTGAGCAGAGAGCTCGACATAGGGCTTGATCCCAGGACCCTGGAACCATGTCCTGAGCCAAAAGCAGATGCTTAACTGACTGAGTCACCCAGGCACCCCAGACTACAGGGTCCCTGGGTGGCTTAGTCAGTTGAGCATCCAACTCTTGATTTCTGCTCATGTCATGATCTCAGAGTCCTGGGATCAAGCCCTTTGTCAGTCTCTGCACTCAGCGGGAGTCTGCTTAAGATTCTCTACCTCTCCCTCTCTCTCAAAATAAATCCTTAAAACATAAAAATAAAAGTTCTTGTTCTTCAAATAAGAATTTTAAGACAAAAAGGTTAAAAAAAACTCATAGTTGAATAAGACATCACCTGCCTTATTAGTTAACAGTTATACATGAGAGAGATAAATTATTGTAGTTTATCCTGGTGCTTCTTAGTGTTTCAGCATTCAGTATAAGAATAAAACATCATGGGGGCACCTGGTGGCTCAGTTGGTTAAGCATCCAACTCTTGATTTTGGCTCAGGTCATGATCTCAGTGTTAGATTGGCCCAGGTTAGGCTCTGTGCTGGGCATGGAGCCTGTTTAAGGTTCTCTCTCTCTCTCTCCCCCTCTCCCTCAGTTCCTCTCTCCCTCCATTCTCTCTTTCAAAACAAAACAAAACATTGTATAGATTTTCCACTAATAAACCTATTAGGAAAGGGAAATGGAGTCTGCTACTATGCTATACTGGTGGCTCCTGAGATGCCACTTACCATCTAACTAACTGAGCCACCCAGGCCCCTAAAAATAAAATATTTTAAAAAAAATACTGCTGCTTTCCTGTGACAGCCTTTTCCATTGCCATTCTTATATTTCTCCTGCTAAAACAACTGATTTAGTAATAGTTTGAACATAAACTAAAATTGCCCTTATAGTTCTATTCCAGCAAAACGACACTATTTCATTTTTTGTAATTCTTTTTTTCTTACAGATATTGTGACTTGTTTAGCTACAGATTACTGTGGAATACATTTGATTTCTGGTTCCAGAGACACTACGTGTATGATATGGCAAATAACACAACAGGTAGTTACACATTGTCTTCCTTTTTGGGGGAACCAGTATAAATCATAGATTAATAATTTTCATCAACCATATTGTACTCTTATAATGTTGCTTCAAGGAAGTGTTGTTTTTCTTTATGGCATTTAGGTTTTCTACTTAACAGGCTTTCCTCTACTCCAAATTTATTAAAATAAATTTCTAAAATTTTTCTTGTAACATTTTTCTTGCTTTATTTTTTACATTTTAATCTTTAATCCATTGGTAATTAATTTTTCTATAATTTTTAATATAGAATAAGAGTATTAGATATATACTATATAGTATACATGATAGAGTATAGAATATATATAATACATATTTTATAATAATATAGAATATTAAAATATATGGTTTTATGTACTGCTGGGTGGAAAGTCATTATGGCAGCATAAATAATTACCCAGTGAATTGGATCTTTTTCTAGATTCCCTGTATTTTACACTTACTTAGTTCTACGGCAACAACAGAATGTTTTCATTTTAGTAGTTTAATGTTTGGTGAAACAAATTTCTGTGTTGCCTTATAAAAAATGTTTTCAGCTATTTTAAAATTAGTGTTTATTCTTCCATATGAATTTTACAACTTTTTTAACCATATCATCCTCAAAAAACTCCATTTTAGTCTTGATGAAATTGTATTTTACTTACATGTTAATTTGGTATGGGTTGACATTTTTATAATCATGCCTATCCAGGAATAGAAAATACCTTTCATATTTGTTTCAGTTCTTTTTTTAATGTCCTTCAACAAAAAATCTTTTGGTAATTTTTTCCCATAGATTCTGTACTTTTTAAAGTTTATTTCTTATTATCATAATCCTATTAATATTTTTAAAATCACTTTTCTTCTACTTGGTTATGATTACTATAAAAAATCTATTGATTTCTATATAGTTATCTAATTGATTTACCAAATCTTACCTCATCCTTATAATTATTGGTATTTCTTAGATTTTCTGAAAATAGATACAGTTTATGATGTGAAATAAAGGTGAATTTATCTTTTCAAATATACTTATGATTTCATTTTCTTATTTTGTTACATTATTAGCTAATAATGCAGTAGAGTAAGAAAATTAGAGTGAGCACCCTAACATCTGATTTTGATGAAAATGCCTTCACTCTTGTGCCATTTAGTGTACCATTTGCTATTGCACTTCACTATATATTGTTTTTGGGTTGTGTTTTTTTGTATATAACTAGTTCTATTTCTTCTGTGTTTTTCTTTCTTTTGGTAGCTTTTTAGTAAAATTTCACTACAAAAATAGTGCATTTTTGCATTTGTCTTGTTAATCTCTTCCAATATCTTTCTCCTAGCATCTTTAAAAAAAATTTAAAAGATTCAGGGGCACTTGGTGGGCTCAGTCGATAGAGCATGTAACCCTTGATCTCAGAGTTGTCTCTGCCTCTCTCTCTGTCTCTCTCATGAATAAATAACTAAAATCTTAATAAATAAATAAATATATTTCTTTAAATAAAGTAATTCTATAAAATAAGTCACAGAGATACAGCATAGGGAACATAATTAATATAACAACATTGTATGTTTACAGATAACTACACTTAACATGGTAAGCATTGCATAGTTTATAGAATTGTTGAATCATTGTTGTATATCTGAAAGTAATGTAACATTTTGTCACCCAAAAAGAAATAAAGAAAAAAAAAGTATTCAGAGATAGAATACAAAAAGTTTTGGCTTTTTTTTTTATTTTATTTATTTATTCATGAGAGAGGGAGAGAGACAGAGGCTGAAGGAGAAGAAGGCTCCCTGTGGGGAGCCCGATGAGGGACTTGATCCCAGGACCCCAGAAGATCATAACCTGAGCTGAAGGCAGACCCTCAACCAATGAGCTACCCAGGTGTCCTCAAAAAGTTTATTTGTAATTAAGGGAGAACAAATCTGTAGATGAAAAGGGCAAATAATATACCTGTTAAAGTTAATCCAAAGCAATCAACCTTGAAACTATTCAGATTAAGTTTTGAAGCTTCATAAAACAGAATAATTTGAGACTCCAAGGAGAAACACAGGAATGAGTCCTATTGTGAATAGATGGCTGTGGTGTAAGAAGTAGTTGCAATGTTAGTTTATGATTAGACTATTTGAATATAGTATAAACCTTTTTGTAGAAAACAGCCTAATAGAAAATTAACCTTTGCTTCTCTTCTAATACTAGGGAGGTGTTCCTGTGGGCTTAGCATCTAAACCCTTTCATATTCTGTACGGACACACTGATGAGGTATTGAGCGTCGGCATCAGCACTGAACTAGACATGGCAGTGTCAGGATCAAGGGTAAGATTTCACCTTTAAGAAATGCTCATTTTGGGGGATCCCTGGGTGGCTTTGGTACCTGCCTTTGGCCGAGAGCATGATCCTGGGGTCCCAGGATTGAGTCCCGCCTCAGGCTCCCTGCATGCCCCACATGGAGCCTGCTTCTCCCTCTGCCTGTGTTTCTGCCTTCTTTCTGTCTCTCAAGAATAAATAAATAAAGAAAATCTTTCAAAAAAATGCTCATTTTCTGGTGCACCTGAGTAGCTCAGTCATTTAAGTGTCCAACTCTTGATTTCGGCTAAGGTCATCATCTCAGGGTCGTGAGATCAAGCCCCACCCTGGGTTCCATGCACAGTGGGGAGTTACCTTGAGATTTTCTCTCTCCCCTTCTCCTCTGCCCCTCCCCCCTAATCTGTCTAAATAAATCTTAAAAGAAAAAAAAGAGGGGAATAATAAATAATAAATAATAGTGAAAGGGAATAGAAGGGAAGGGAGAAGAAATGGGTAGGAAATAATCAGAAAGGGAGTTAGAACATAAAGACTCCTAACTCTGGGAAACGAACTAGGGGTGGTGGAAGGGGAGGATGGCGGGGGGTGGGGGTGAATGGGTGACGGGCACTGAGGGGGGGCACTTGATGGGATGAGCACTGGGTATTATTCTGTATGTTGGCAAATTGAACACCAATAAAAATTTTATTATAAAAAAAAGAAAAAAGAAAAAAAAGAGGGTGCCTGGGTGGCTCAGTGGTTGGGTGTCTGCCTTTAGCTCAGGTCGTGATCCTGGAGTCCCAGGATCGAGTCCCGCCTCAGGCTCCCTGCAAGGAGTCTGCCTGTGTCTCTGCTTATGTCTGTGTCTTTCATGAATAAGTAAATAAAATCCTTAAAAAAAGAGAGAAAGAAATGCTGGTTTTTCCTACAAATTAAGAAGCAGTATTTGTATTTAAATATTTTCATGCTTGCTTTGGAGGCACATACACTAAAATTGGGATGATAATTTTTTCCTAGAGGAATGGATAAAAGGATAGGAATTCTTTATTGTTGGTGTAGGACTTTTTACAGAAGTAGCATAACACAGAAAGAAAAAAACTTAAAGAGACTGGATTATGTTTTGGTACTTTACTGGTCTTATTAGTTAAGGAAAGAGGGCATCTTACGAAATGAAATACTATTTCAAATTTCAGGATTGGAATTTTTTCTGATACGTGTGTCCTTGGTAAAATAATCATTTTCTGAGTTCCTTTCCTGTATTTATTTATCCAGCCTCTTTCTTTTTTGTTGTTCTGTGTCTCTTTTTCATATTCTGATATTTTCTGTGTATAGGATGGCACTGTGATTATACATACAATTCAGAAAGGTCAATACATGAGGACTTTACGACCACCTTGTGAGAGTTCTCTCCTCCTAACTGTTCCTAATTTGGCTATATCTTGGGAAGGACATATTGTCATCTATTCCAGCACTGAAGAAAAGACCAGTCTCAAGGTATATAACAGTTATATGCAGTACAGCTAGACTATAAGTCTGTCTTTTCCTTTCCATATTATACTGTATAATAAGCATTTTGATGAAAAACACTGTATTTTGAAAAGGATATTTTCCTTTTATTTTTCAATTTGTTCATTCCTTACCATTAGATGGACCCCTATCACAGTCTTGACCTCATTTTATATTTTGTCCTAGGGATGTCTAGTGACCTATATGTTATATAGGTCTTTTTGATTTCAAAAAGAATTTCTGGTTATGTGGGAACTCATAAGCTTAAGTGGAAATTATAACCAAATTAAATTATTTTTGTATAGGCTGTATATAACAAATCATGAATTATGTTTACTTTTCTACCCATGAAATTAATAATAATAAAAAAGAGGGGCTCCTGGATGGCTTAGTTGGTTAGGCATCTGCCTTCTGCTCAGGTCATGATCCCAAGGTCCTGGGAGCCTGTCAGGCTCCTTGCTCAGCAGGAAGCCTGCTTCTTCCTCTCCCCTGCCTGCGCTCCTCCTGCTTGTGCTCTCTTTCTGTGTGAAATAAATACATAAAATCTTTTTAAAAAAATTAGAGAATCGGGGTACCTGGATGGGCTCCCTAGGTTAAGTGTCAGACTCTTGATTTCAGCTCAGGTCGTAATCTCAGAATGAGTGGGGGATCTGCCTGGCATTCTCTCTTTCCCTATGCCCCTCCCCCTCTCCACTTGTGTGTGCATGTTCACACACTGTCTCTTTCTGTCTCATAAATAAATAAATAAATAAATAAATAAATAAATAAATAAATAAATCTAAAAACCTTTAAAGAGAATCTTGGGGTGCCTGGCTGGCTTAGTTGGTAGAGCATGAGACTCTTGATCTCGAGGTTGTGAGTTCCAGCCCTACACTGTGTGTAGAGATAACTTAAAAATTTTTCAAAAACTAGCTTTAAAAAAAGTAAGAGAATCTTTGTTTTTGTTACGACTATGGGGTTTAAAAAAAGATTATGGGGTGTTTTAGAGTGGATGAGATTTTAATTCTTTTGAAGGGATGAGAGTTCTTGTTTAATATTTACTTGGCAGTTATTTATTTAAGAATTTTCTTAAAATATATAATTTTCATTTAAAATCATTTAGTATTTTCTACACGCTTTCTCTTCAAACATAACTATTTGTTTTTTCAATATTTTAAATCCAGTAGTAAGTCTGTTATAGTCCCAGTTGTAATTGTCAGTGTTAAAACTCAGTTTTAATTTGAGATCATTAAAAGTTTTTGCATCTAATCTTTACAGGATAAGAATGCATTACATCTGTTTTCTGTAAATGGCAAGTATCTAGGGTCTCAAGTCCTGACAGAACAAGTATCAGATATATGTATCACTGGAGAACATATTATCACGGGCAGCTTACAAGGCTTCCTGTCCATAAGGGATCTCCACAGGTAATTACAAGAATTATTGAAGTCTCACTTAAGAAAAGGTAGTAATAGGGGCACCTCGCTGGCTCATTTGGTGGAGCATGGGATGCTTGATCTTGGGGTTCTGGGTTTGAACCCTGTGCTTTGTGTAGAGATTACTTAACAATAAAATCTTTATAAAAAGGAAGAAAAGGTGAAAGGTGGTAATACTTTCAGCCTAGAGTGGAAATCAGCAAACAAAGATTTCTAATATTTTGGTTTATCATTTATTTATTTACATGTCAGTTTTGGCAACTGAAAAAACTTGGGAAAGCTAAAGTATTTCTGGATTAGAAAATAAAATATAGGTGTACATTCTAAAAATGTAGGAAATTGTATGTTGTGTATATTTACAAGTAAAATTTTTAAAAAAATAACCAGCAAATTTTCATGGTGCCAAGCCTGGATTATAGATTTGGAAATTGTTCAATTGTAGTTTGAATTTTTACAAAGTACAGTTAGGGCTTAAAAATTTTTTTAATTGTGGTAAAACAAAGTAAAATACTTTTAAGGCTAATTGTTCATGATTGTGTATATGTATGTGTAAAATTGGTTGGTAGTCATGTTATTTAAACCAATGAAGGAAAAGGATGTTTAAATAGTGGATATGTAAAAAAAAAATAGTGGATATGTTTTTAGATTTTATATTCATATTTACTAGCTTATATACACAAGGCACTATTATTGCCTGTATGCCCAAATACATTCTTTCCTTTCTTTTTTAAAAATTTATTGTGGCTTATATTTATGTTCCTGAGACTATCTTGGCCCCTCCCAAACCTTTCTTATAAGTCATTTCCTGATCCCACAGTGTTCTATCTTACCACATTCATATCAGAATCACTTCTGTGCCAACATCCTCTCCCCACTTTTGTATTTCTCTTCTCCTTTTTGTCATTCTTTGTCCAGCAGTGGACTACTGAATCCCTGTTTGAATCATATCTTTCTAACATTTTGTTTTATGGTATTGTTAAGAGAATCCCAGATCAGGAGTAAGAAAAAAAAGAGAATCTCAGATCAGAAAAATAAATGAGATCTCTTAGCAGCTTACCCAAACATAGTGTGTACATCAGAGGATTCTTCAATTTCTAATCCTAAATGCCATATTTTCCATAATTATTATGTTTTCAGTGTTACATATTATTTAATATATTATAATTTATATTATACATTTGTATATTACATCTTATTAGACAAGGCAAATAGACTAGTTTATAAACCTTACCCCCAACACACACATTTTTTGAACTTTTGCCCTTTTTATCCAACTTTCACTTTTTAATCAACAAGGAAAATATAATTTAGTGAGAGAGCATATATATGGTTAAAATAAAAACAAACAGACGTTGAGAATAGAGAAAAGATATAGTATTTAAGTAATGCTACAATGTGGGCCCTTGTGTGAGCCATTCAGGCTTCCTGAATCTAAGTTACATATCTGTAGAATTAGAATGCAGAACCACATGATCATTAAGTTATCTTCCAGGTATAAAGTTCTCTGAATCTGTTATGTATCCATGTAATTATGTGTGTGTGTTTTATTTCTCTTCTAGTTTGAATCTCAGCATGAACCCATTAGCCATGCGAATGCCTATCCACTGTGTTTGTGTAACCAAAGAATACAGCCATATTCTTGTAGGATTAGAAGATGGCAAATTGATTGTAGTGGGTGTTGGCAAGCCAGCCGAGGTAAAAAATAGCATCAAGAACTTCTTTTCCCATACTATTGGGGATTCCTTTGGTTCTCCTTTGTTCCAGCTAAATCAGAAATCTCCAATATGGATGAACAAATTAAAAACCAAATTTGATTTTTCAAAGGGCAGTAAATGAGAAGGGGATAAAGCTAGTATTCAAGAGTGATGTTTATATTATTATACAATTGAAAGCACACATTTGGCAGTTTCTATCACTCTATATAAATAAGAAAGTTATTTTATTATATACCTTTCCAAATCTAGATTCAAGACAGTATTTAGATTTTTAATACATAAAAGCCTTTATAAAAAATGAAATACAGACTCAAATAATAAAGCTGTTTACTTTCAACAAGAATACCAGAACTAGCAAAATATGCTAATTCTCAGTGAATTTCCTGTGCTTACTGTAGATTCGTCAATGGTTTATCAATTACTGAATATGCAGATACCATAAATCTAATGCTATTCCTTAGAAAACTTAGTAGCTATACTCCAAGTAATGTAATGATTCTTCTAGAAAACTTCTTTTATTACATAGAGTCAAATTAAACATTGTAAATTTGTATTGATACCATTAGTCTTTCCTGAGGAATCTAAAATATGGCGTCTGTCAGAGTCATTTCAAGAGAAGCCATTAGTGAATAACACATATCACTGGTTTTACTAAATCTACCATGGATCATAGGGACCTTTTTGTTTTATATATATTTTAAGATTTTGTTAGTTTTTGTACCCTTTTTCTTTTCTTTTTTAAAGATTTTATTTATTTATTCATGAGAGACACAGGTAAGAGAGAGGCAGAGACACAGACAGAGGGAGAAGCAGGCTCCATGCAGAGATCCCAACATGGGACTTGATCCTGGGTCCCCAGGTTCATGCCCCGGGCCAAAGGCGGCGCTAAACCCCTGGGCCACCTGGGCTGCCCCCTTTTTCAAGATACTATTATAATGAAAGAGAGATCTTACTAAAGTGATTGTGACATTTACCTTTAAGTGTAACAGTTCAGCAAACAATGTCAGCACATCCATATCTTGGTATTTCACTTATATTTAAAACATTTTAAGCATTTTTTCTTTTGAGTGTGTTTCAGTTTCTGATTTTACTGAATTTTTTAAAAGAAGTGACCATTATGTGCACACATTTTCTTCTAAAAATTGGAAAAAAATGCCTAAGCAGCTTAATTTCATAGGCCTAAATCAATGCTTTGTACTATTTACTAAGTAAGTTTTTTGTCCTTGTTGAAAGATTTATGTAGTCTACAACACATGGAATCTGAATTGTGTATAGATTTTGAATAAAAGTATTTTTTGTCATTTTTTATCTTTGAATGTATCAGCTGAAGTATGGATCTACTTTAGTATATTACTATTTAGAATCTTGCATAATTAAAATATAATTCTATGACTGTGGAAATTAAATCAAGATTTAGTTATGGAAAAATTTTTAATTCAAGATCTGATTTTATCTAAAAGATCAAAATCTTGATTAATGTGCATTTTAAGTCATGTACCCTTTATGTATTTAAAGTTTATGTATTACACTATCAGTTTATATATTACGCTATCAGTATGAAATTTATATTTGTAAATCAAATGGTAAATTGGAAATGATGTTTTACAAATACATCTGGAAATGAAAATGCAAAACAAGCATATCAAAATGTCTTTGCATGAAGCTTGATTTTTTTAATCCCTTCAGTAAATATACCCTAGAGAAGGATAACCATTGGAAAAGGATAGCAGATGAATTGCCATTAAAAAGTAGATTGCACTTGGGAAAGTAATTCTGACATCGTAATCACATGCTTAGGCTGAGAAATGTTTCCTACATGGGTTCTTTTTTGCCCTACCTAGAAGGGTAAGCACTTTTAGAAGGGCATTTATTCACCAGTTGGATTAATATTTAATTAATTATTGTATGCTGAGAAGTGTGCTAGATGATATAAATTAATGATGGACAAAATGTGATTCTGACCTTCAGAGAACTTACACCATTCCTGTTTTCCAAATTATACTTATCATTGTTGTTAAATATTATTTTTTGAAATTCATATGTCAAAATATCCAAAAATTATTTTCATCAAAACATTATTTTACTTTTTTCTTATCCTTGTGATTAGCATTAATAGTACTTTATTTTATTTATTTATTTTTATAATAGTACTTTAAATACAAGGAGAAAATCCTCAAAATTATGTGTCTTATTAGCTAAAGTATAATTTCAGAAGATTATTTTAATGAAGTGATACACATTTTTGCTAATTTATAAAGAAAGGGACTCTGGTAATTTGGACAAACTGGGACATTGATTTTTAAAATTAACACATTGGCATTTGGCCTTTCTCAACTGAAAGACAATCAACATCAAGAAGCCTTTAATTATTATTAATCAAGGATCACTAAAGTGTTAATGATTCTGCTAACAAAACTTATATTCTGCATTCTATGAAATCAATGTCATGTATATCAATTTCACTTATTCTTTTTTCTCTTTTTTTCTTAATAACATCTATTCTTCATTTCTTTGGATTACCTTAAACAGATGCGTTCAGGTCAGCTTTCTCGAAAATTGTGGGGATCTAGCAAGCGACTCAGCCAGATTTCAGCTGGAGAAACTGAATATAATACTCAAGATTCCAAGTGATTACTATTTCCATCTTCTCTCATGGATAAATGAAACTTGATTTATTGCTTTGTCACTTTAGCCACATCTCTCAACTATCTGAAATGTATTAGGGCTTTTAACACTGAAAATCATTTAGGAACTACCAAAATTCAGTATGCTATGTATGTATAACATAGGTTGTATTATTAGCCACTTTAAAAGTTCCTGATTAACATTGAGTCCAGTCTTATTGACTAATTCTTGACCTACACTAAAGTGGATTTGAGAAAATACGATTTAATTAGATTTGTGGTTCATTCCTAAAGATCACTGGATCCATTGGGGAAAAAAAAACTTCCAAAAATGAAGAAGCTGGATACAGTTCCCTTATTATTCTAAACAGCAAAATTTAAGTTATTTCTAATTAGAGTACAGATGACAGGACAGTTGAGAGACATGGCTTTTAATGTACTCTTTAATCATTTTCCTATTTACTGACCACCATATTTAAAAATACATCAGTTTATTTATGGAACTCTTGATTGGGGTAATATTTTAAGGGCATCTGTTGCACACTTGCATTTTCAAAACTCAATGTAAATTCTAGATTTTCATGATAAGCTGAAGATAAGTTGAAACCGGTACATTGGGTCATTCCACTACTACTTAGCATATTACTAATGAGAACTTACTGAAATATATTATTATGCTTAATTAATAAAGATAAGTAGGAAATAAGAGAAACTAGAGATATAGCTTACACATGTACTTCATTAGTATAAGGAAAAAATGCTGATTAGGATTTTGACGGTTAGATCCTTTAAGTAGCATTTGCAGCACAATTTATATCTGCAAAATTAAAAATTTCTTGGTGTATTCTTTACTAAGCAGATGCTGTGTCTTTCCCCATAATTAGAAGTGGTAGCAGTGATACCGAAACACATTAACATTTTTATCTAGAACTTCCATGTGATTGATAAATGAATTGAAAAGATATGCATCACTTAAACTAGTCATTTATAGTAATTTTTTAAAAAAAAACATTTCTGTTTCATGTTATGTATAACTTTTAAGAATATTATTTTATTATACATAGTTACGTATTACATTATACTTAATGTTCAATATGTTAAAGTTACAGGCTGATTTATTTTGGAATTTAAAGAGATTGTTAAACCTAGTGGTTTTTTATAAGGTCATCTTTTGAGGTAGGTCAGAGAGCTTTTACTACTACAAGTGTCCTTAATCTGAGATTCCTTGAGTTTGGGGAATTTATGAATCCCCTGAAATTGTGTGGAAATTCTTTGTGTTAACTGCATTTTTTTCAGGAGTGAGTATGTAGCTTTCATAATGGAGTCTGTGATCAGAAGAGGAAAATAAAAAACTTCTTACAATAGTAGTTTCTTATAAAATAATAATATTCCTTTTTATTCCACAAATCCTAGATTTCCTTATATCCAGTTGTCTTCTCAATGGCATCTTTGAGAAACTTTCCCTCTGCAGTTCTCTTTGGTTATCTACAGTATCTAGTACCATTTTCTTTATAATCTTATGAGTGGGTAAAAAAATTTTGAGAAGTAAAAGATTGTGTTTAGGGAAGGGAAGCTTTTTGAATAGATGTGATCTGATTGAGTCAGGACTAATAAAAACTTATAGAAGAATTTTCTTTCCAGTTATTTAAAATCCCCTATTTTATTCAGTAAAAACAAACAGACAAAACAAAAAAAAAAGCAGTTATGTTTTAGGTAAATAACCCTGAAATAAACTGGTGCTGCAGGTGTAAAATAGAGCATATGTAAATGTGAAGGTTTCCTTTTTAAGGACTTCATGAATTTGTGTGATGAAAATATCTCAAAACAAGTCAATAGAGATAATTACGATTTATTGAGATTTGTTGCTTCTATTTATTTCATTCTATTTCTATTTTTTATACTACATTTCTTAGGTTTCAAGCCAGCAGAACCAACATGATTGACTTTTATGGTATTTTAAATGTTGATCTTAAAAAAAAAAAACTTTTGTGAATCAAAATTTTGGAAATTTTTCTTTTGCTTACTTATCCAGAGATTTTGGTATAAGGATGCCATCTTTATTTTTAAGATTACTTATTTTCTAAGTCTTTTCGATGATGCCTACAAATTACAAAAAATTTTAATTTGTCAGGGAAGAATTCCGTTTTACTTTGCTGCTTTTTAGATGGAAGAACCAAACAAGCAGTATTCATCTTATAGCACAAATAGGAGACCCTTTGTTCACAGTAAACTGAATATCCTACCTAGACTAACAGATGTTCAGAGCTGTGGAATTCTTCCTTATATTACTTTTTCTAAAAAGTAAAAACCAAAAATAAAATTTTGATGAAAATCTGAGGAATACTAGCAGCAGTCTAAAGGAATGGAACGTGAGTTTATCTATTAAAGTAAGCAAATATAGTAGGACCATTAGCTGAATAATATAAACCTCTTTTAAACAGCATTGCCCACTGAATTAAAATTGACTAGATAAAATCACTGGAAAGATACAGGGGGATTCTGGTGTATTAGATGTTATCTGTTTAAGATGTTTCTATTATATGATGGGAGAAATGAACAACAGTATGATTAGAATAGAATAATAGGTGATTTCAGTTCATGAACAGAATATCTCAACTTGGCTGCTATGAAATTTGTTGTCTAAAGAAATTTTTATCTACTTTTGTTTCTTAACATTGGTAATGATGGAAATAAAAATCTCAGCATCCTGGTGATGGGGAGAGATTTATACTAGGATAATTTTGCTTTTAGAAAGTGAGGTCTCAAATATTAAAACATAGAGTAGCTATATGTTCATTTAGAGAATAAAGAACCAATCTTTCAACTCTTCATTCAGTATTCTGTCATTAGATAAAATTGAAGGAGAGAATTAAAAATAGATCAGGGCATGGAAATTAGAAAAGTACATGAAAATATAAAGCCTATCCAGTTGGCTTAAAATCTTTTAAGCCTGTGAAGCTTGTGTTAGCTATTAATAAGTTTCTATCTACTAATTTCTGTTAGATCACAGTGCTTTTTTTTAGGTCACATCCTTTTATAGGAGAGGAAATGCCACATATTCATGTCATTAGCTAGGAACATCAGTGAGACTTCCCTTTTTTCTCTGTGTAAGGTATATAACAATTACCTTAAAGAACTGTTATTGAAAATCTATTTTACGCATCTGAAGGAGTAAGTGTACCCTCATAATTAATTAGAATTTAGATTTGTTTTTTTTAATAAATTAATTTTTATTGGTGTTCAATTTACCAACATACAGAATAACACCCAGTGCTCATCCCGTCAAGTGTCCCCCTCAGTGCCCGTCACCCATTCACCCCCACCCCCCGCCCTCCTCCCCCTCCACCACCCCTAGTTCATTTCCCAGAGTTAGAAGTCTTTATGTTCTGTCTCCCTTTCTGATATTTCCCACACATTTCTTCTCCCTTCCCTTATATTCCCTTTCACTTTTATAGAATTTAGATTTGAAAGTTGAGTCTTAACCTAAGATTTTTTATATTTTACTTGAATAAGAGTAGGCAGAGAAATTTTAACTTGAATACCAGATTTTTATTTAATGATAATACATAAATGGCTTTGCCTTTAAATATATTTTTATTGTTGTTACTAAAGAATTCACTTATGGAAATCTTTTAGTTAAGTTTAAAGAAGGTAGCTCCTTTTATATATTTACATTTACAAAATGAGTAGCATTTCTTTATCACCTTTCCAAAGAAAAGATACAAGTGCACGAACTATATTAAATATAAATGTTAAATAATATATAACATGTACTGTCATAGGGTGTGTGAATGAAGTTGTCTGTTTAAATACGTCAATACAATTGTCTTACATAACTCTCTGTAAGATATAATTTTTGACTGATTTATAAAAAATGAAATAGTCTTTTTTCTTTTCAAATCTAATCTGTTGGTTTCCCCATCATCCAGACTTGTCCTAATTACTGTCCTTTCATCAGCTGACTCCGTTCTTTCCCAGTATGTGGCCAGTCTTAAATATTTTTATCACTCTCAGAAATACCTGTTCTCAATATTCTTTTTGCCTGGCTCATTTATCATATAAAGCATTGCATAACAACAAGCATAAAGCATTGTTTGCTTTGCTTTAAATTTGACCCCATCTGGAAAATTGTTCTGAAGAGCTTTCCTATATCAAAATCCTGGTGCTTTTTCCAATGCCATTTATTCCAACAACAATATAGTATTATCAGTTAAAATGTTGTCCGTAGCTTATTTAATTTGAATCTACCATTTCCTAAGCCAGTGTTTCTTGAGATTGCAGATCAGACTTATCCATGATATTCTATAAATATACAGAAGTCTAGGCACTACTCTGAATCTCTTAACTTGGTATAAAAAATATGTCTCAGGATTCTTACATTGTCTTAAAGTATTTTCCACTATAGAAATATCCATTCATTTTTATAAATCAGATTGCTTATTCACAGGCGTATGTGAAAATAGATTTAATAATTAACCTTGGAGACATTTTTCTAAAATTTGCTTGGGATGGCTTTCTTATCTTTGTTTAGCTTGCCACTAAAATAGCCAAATTGCCTTTTCAGTTGCATTATTCTTATAACTTTCTTCAGACCTTTCACATTTGAATATTATAACTAACATTTGCTTCCCAAAAAAAGTATCTGTTTCCTTTAATAGTTCCTAGTGACTGTCAATGAATGTTTTGCATATTTGAATTAGGTAACATTTTAAAGTATTAATAAAAA
Source organism: Nyctereutes procyonoides (assembly GCF_905146905.1). Lineage (NCBI taxonomy): Eukaryota > Metazoa > Chordata > Mammalia > Carnivora > Canidae > Nyctereutes > Nyctereutes procyonoides. The sequence goes on from NW_026575132.1 coordinate 12,073,923, forward strand.
GCATGAGTTATAAAATGTTAGGTCTAAAAATAGAATTAGATCTCCCCTAGCCTTGAAGGTAGTAATCAATAGAATCTTTCTAATAAAAAGCATTGGATATATCCCTATCCGTACTTCTGATGACTTCTCAGTATGGAAATGATCTTTAATTTTTTCATATAAAGTCTTAGTATTACAGAAAACAAAGCATTAACATTTAAGATATTCAGGCCTATGTTGGAAATGATTCGGTTTTCTATATTAAAAATACAAAGCTATCCTAGATATAGGAGTTATGGAGTGATTTTCTTTAGTATAAGAATCCTGTCTAAAACTGCTATTTTATCATATACTTTTTGGCTAGATGGCATCAGACATAGCTTAGACAATCTCACTAACATTCATCACATGTGGGTGATTTCTGAACACATTACAGGATTTGGACCTATGAAGCTAATGGCTATAGTGAAAAATAAAAGGACAGATAACAACTTTTTACTTTTGTCTTAATGCCTGTACTTATATGAACTGAAAATTCAAGGGGAAAGAACAACTAGAAAGTCACTAACCTAATATTTGTTTTCTGTGGTATAGTTTTAATGTTTCCTTGGAAGCTTATTTTGCAAATATTACCATAATAACATTAACAACAGCACAGTTCTGTCAGTGAAAAAATTAACCCACTCATTTTTCAATGTTGAATGTCAGTGGAACTTTGGGTGTGTTTGTGTGTGTGTGTTTCCACTTATATGATGCCTGTCTCATTATTTAAAATTTATAACTATTTTTGAATGCACAAAATGATCAGCTATTTGTAATATTATTATAATGTAGCATTGTAATTTAAAAAATAAGTTAGGACTTAGGATCAAAAAATAAAATGAATATTTTATAGATTAAAATAGAAACTTTTTAAAAAGTCTTACTCCAATTGGTCCTTATAAAATTTTATTTTGGTAATAATATATTTCAACTTAATACGTATTAAAACCAGAGGTTCTCTGGTAGCCAGGGTACTAACTAGTTAATGTTAAAATGCTATTTTTGATGTTCCTTCCCTTGGAAACATTTCCCACACTATCCAAGCAATGTGTTTTAAGATTTAGTGGGCTCAACCTATACATTCAAAAAATGCCTGTGTTGCATTTTGAAGGAAAAATCTTATCTGTAATTGGCATATTTTGCTCCTCAGAATGTTAAAATTATATTAATCAATAAACACTTTAGAACTGGTTCTGGTAAGGAGATATAAGTTATCAGACCTAACTGAAAAAATTCAACCTTTAATTTCTTATATAGGAATTAAAGAAAATAACTTTATTTTCCTTTGAGATTTTGATTACTTTTTAAAGTATTTATAATAGCTTTTTTACCTTCATCCAAAATTATGACTTATTACATATTTGTGGATACTGTTTATTTTATAATTTGCTTTACATAAGAAAAACTGTTAGAAAACTGTATGACTGGTATGTTCTCTTCAGAAACTCCTAAGGAGTATGGCTTTTCTTCCCCCACTTGTTTGCTTTTATATACTTGGAGCAAAAAATTTAGCAAAAAGTAATCAGAGATCTAGCTAGACATTTTCTATCAAATGCATTGCTGTAGAAGTGAATCCATTAAGACAGAAAAATATCAAACACATAGGAGTTGTCTCATGCCCATTTTTCTGGGATTCAGATTAAATAGGAACATTTCAGTGTTACGGAGGTTGATAATGACTTGAATGCATGAAAATGCACAAAGAGAAGGATGGCTGAAAATTTGGAATTGTTTAAAAAAATACTTGCAAATTGTGCTGCTACTTAAATATTTAAGGAATTCAAAAAGTTGTATAGTTATCATAAAATGTTCCTTCTCATTTATTCTACTGGAATTGACCATGAAAAAGAATATTAAGCCTTATTTATATCTAATTATTGACTCTGCAGACTGTGACTCAATGAATATTTGTATGCCAAAAAAATGGTCTTAAAGTTGAGAAAATTTTAGATTTAACAAAGATGTGTAAATAATTTTGATTAGTCTTCTCGTTATGATGAAGTTACTGTTAATTTGGTGCAATACACTCTTCATCCTTTTAAGATTAAATGTGTAAGATGTACGTTTTGTTACATTGAGTGTTTTAAAATTTTTCAGTGTGTGTATATGAGCAAATATTTGATTTGTTTCTGTATAGCATGATTGAAGATAATTGAGAATTTTGCACTTTTTTTAGTCCTTTGGAAATTTGTATTCTAACAGTTTTTAAGAATGTACATTTATTTTGTACATAATACATTCATTAGCTTTGTATATGAAAATGGGTTTAAATCAAATAAAAAAATGATGTTACATTCTTCAGTTGATTTGTAATTCTCACTTCACAGTCTGACTAAAACACAGCCTTGGCTAAGTTATTGGAGTAAACAAGGGATTAAATACAAGTTTTGTTAAGCAGCAAACTGATCACTGCTTTTGTATGAGAATTTCTTCTGCAGTCTTAATGTGTACAAGATAAATGTCATGTTAATTAACCAGTTTTTGTCATATATAACAACAGATATTAGGCCTTTGGTTTTAAAACTACCTCAGGACTATGGTTACATTCCCCTCTCAAGAAAATGATTATAAACCAGAGATATCCGTATGTAGTTCATGAAATAATACATTAAGCTGTTTTTTTTTTAACTTTTCTTTTGTTTCACATAATTAAAAGCTTTTATTCATCAACTTTTGACAGTCTAAATGTTGATCTAATCCTCCTGTCTTAAGGTTAATAAAACCTAATCCATAATAAAGTAATCCAAGCTCTGTTCCAGATTCTTTCAAGTACTTTTGTCTCTAGATCCAGAGTAACAACACGTCAGAAATGAACATTAACCTTTTTCCAGCCTAATACCATCTATGAATGATACTCCACTTTTATTGAAGACAATGTACACTTTTATTGAAGACAATGGTAGAATTGGAAATTTCCTTCATTAATCTCATCTGGTGAGATCTCTCAGTCACAGGACAAAGTCAGGTTGGTTAAAGGCTTAATTAAGACTTCCTTGCTTTTGTGAAATAAATCCATAATACCATACCAAGAATCAAATAAAATATATTTCAAACGGTTATACTGGAGCTTGTATTTTCTCACCATGTGTCATTCATTTGATGAGAAATGGAAATTAAATTTTTTTTTAATTTTTATTTATTTATGATAGGCACACAGTGAGAAAGAGAGAGGCAGAGACACAGGCAGAGGGAGAAGCAGGCTCCATGCACCGGGAGCCCGACGTGGGATTCGATCCCGGGTCTCCAGGATCGTGCCCTGGGCCAAAGGCAGGCGCTAAACCGCTGCACCACCCAGGGATCCCGAGAAATGGAAATTAAGCCGTTTTTGGAAACTATTGTGAATTTTTTTTTTTTTACTAATTTTTTACTTTTTTTCACTACTGAACATATTATTAGAATGATTTTGACAGTCTGTTCAATTCTTGTAAAAATCCATCTACAGTAGTGTTTGGTGCATTTTCTAAAGTTGTGTCCATTCAAAAGTGGTTCATTTGTAACTTTGTAGAAATTAGAAGATGAGAGCAAGGCTACCGAATATTTGTGAATTAGGATTTTTATGATCTAGTGCTAGAAAGTTATTTTTGAAAGTAAGTGCCTTCTTACAGTATTCAACTTTATGTTGCAAATCCTTCAGTAAACCATGGATCCTCAGAAAAGTGTGCCAAATCATTCCTAACGCATATGACATGATTAAAGAGAAGGTAAAGATGGATTTAATTAGCCTAAAACAACAATAGTTTCAGAATCCTATTTTAGCATCCTTTGTCAGAATACTATCATGCAACAACAAAGAGGCATTTCTAGATGCGAAACCACAAAAGAACTTGCTTACATGAGAATTTGAATAGCATCAAACAGGTTGAAAATAAACACTGACAACTTAGTGTCTGGGTGGCTCAGTCAGTTAAATATCTCCCTTCAGCTCAGGTCGTGATCCTGGCATCCTGGGATCAACTCTTGCCAAATGGGGAGCCTGTTTCTCCCTCTTTCATCCCCCCTCTTTTTCTCTCATGAATAAATAATAAAATCTTTAAAGAAAATGGACAACTTATAAAATCTTTATTAAATTTTACATCTACAAGGAAATATGCAGAACTGGAGCTTTTGAGGTATAAAAGCTTAAGGATCTTTTATTTGAGAAAACATCTAAATTTTCATAAAATCCAAAATCATTTCAATTTGGTAGTTTATGCAAATCCTTTCGTTTTCCCATCCTGATTGAATACTGGTTATTACTTGTCTTATTAATTAGAGTCATGGTCATGCAGAGCAATTTATCTAGGTGCAGACTTTCTCAGGATAGTGTTACTTTTTTTTTTTTTTTTTTAAAGACATTATTTGAGAGAGATTGCACAGGAGCAGAAGCAGAAGTGGAGCTTTCCACTGAGCGGGAAGCCTGACAAGGCTGGATCCCAGGACCCCGGGATCATTACCTGAGTGGAAGGCAGATGCTTAAACAACTAAGCAACCTAGGTGCCCCAGGATGGTGGTTACCTTTTTTTTTTTTTTGGATGGTGGTTACCATGATGAACTTGTCATGGTTCGGGATCTGGCCCCATCATTATACTAAAGAAAATCAAGCTTGAAAATGTTAATTGGCACAGTTCACAAGAGAGTGACATATATAAATTAGTGCAAATTCACTAATTTATAATATATTAATTTCTAGTGTTTAAGTCAACCTTCATTTTTTAATTTCTCACAATTGTACATACCATCAAAAGATCCTGATGTACTAAGGTCACTACTATTTTTTAAGTGTATTGAAACAGAAAATTCTGATCTATGGTCAATAATATTGGTCAAAATTCTGAGATACTATCGTTTATCTCTAATAGAATGTGATATAGTGGAAAGGGCATGCACCTTGGAACTAAAGATCTGGCTTTGAGTATACTTCTACTATAAACTAGTCCTAAGACTTAGAATAAGACCCTTACCTAAACCTATGTGGTTTCAATTACATCATGTGTAAAAGAGCATGTTAATGATGGTTTAGGGATCAAATGAAATAAAGGATCAGAGGTTAAAAATCTATTGGAGGTGCCTGGCTGCCTCAGTTGGAAGAGCATGTGACTCGTGATCTCAGGGTCGTGAGTTTGAGCCCCACATTGGGTGTAGAGATTACTAAAAATCTTAAAAATCAGAACAAGAAAATGAGGGATCATTGATTGCCCTGTGAGTGTAAATTGTAAGCCGAGCATACCATTAATCAGAACAGACACAGGCAGTCATCTGAAGAATGATGCAATGTGGTAGATGGTTGTTAGGTAAGTTGTGATTCGTAAGATCATAAGCCAAATTTTTTTTTTAAAGAAATAGACCATTGTAATACATAATTTTAATTTCACTTTAAGCAGACGAATTGACATTTTAGTTACAAAGATCCAGATTATTGCTACATATGTTTAAATACTGGGTAACAAGTATGGAGTTCATAAAAATGCACTAAAAGATCAATAATAAATTATAATTAAACAACGGAATATATGATGCATATTATGCTATGGAAACACATATAAAATACAGAGACAAATTTTATTCAAGGAGCTCAGTGCTTAGATTATCCTTCACAAAAGAGAAATCTCTATACTTCCTTGGCAAGGAGTAATCTTCTAATAAGAGGCAGTTTCTTTCAAGCGAATAGCTGATACTCTGAATCTAATTACCTTTACTATAAAATAGTATTTAACTGATGGATAATATTGATCACAACATTAGGATAATTTCCTCCCTTTAAATTATGTCGTTTTGGGGAAGCCCCGGTGGCGCAGCGGTTTGGCGCCGCCTACAGCCCAGGGCGTGATCCTGGAGACCCTGGATCGAGTCCCACGTCAGGCTCTCTGCATGGAGCCTGCTTCTCCCTCTGCCTGTGTCTCTGCCTCTCTCTCTCTCTTTCTATGAGTAAATAAATAAAATCTTAAAAAAAAACACTTAAAAAAATAATGTCATTTCATTTCAAAGGTGATCATACTACATTCCTGTTGTTGCTGCTGTAATAAATCACAAATTTAGTGGTTAAAAATGACATAAATTCACTCTTAAAATTCTGGAGGTCAGAAATTTGAAATCAATTTCATTGAGCTAAGTTCAGAATGTCAGTGGGGCTGATTTATCTAGAGGCTTTGTAGGGAAAATCAGTTGCTTTGTCTTTTTCAGCTTCTAGTGGTCACTTGTGTTCCTTGGTTTATGGCCACTTTCACCATCTCGAAAGCTTATCACCTTAACCTCTGCTTCCATCATCCATCACCACCTTCTCTGCTCTGACACTTCTGTGTCCCTCCTATTAGGTCTATTATTATTTTATTGAGCCCACATGGATAATCCAAGTTGATCTCCCCCATTTCAAGAATCTTAGCATAATCACCTCCACAAAGGTAACTTTATCATGTAAGGTAACATTTATAAATTCCACAGATACTAGGATGTGGACATGCTTGGATGCCATTATTCAGCCTGACACAGTAACGAACATGAAAAACCAATAGTACATACCAGTTTGCATTCTTTTCTCTTTTGCTACCTGAGCCAAATTATTTCCTTACAAAATGATACAACTAGTTTCACTTTGCAATTAGTGTCCACAGATCTTATGCAGTAAAATTATATGGAGATTTGAAATGGGAATGTGTATCATTTATGAAACATTTTGTTTTTAGCTCGTAAGCCAGCAAGTTAACCAGCATGAAAAGGTATTTGTTAAAGGAAAATCTGAGTTCTATCAATATCTAAAAGGCAGAATTTAATTTTGAATATTTTTAAAAATAAGAGCTATTCAGAGTGTCCAGGTGGTTCAGTTGGTCAAGGATCCAACTCTTGGTTTTGACTCCGGTCATGATCTCATAGGTCATGAGACTGAGCCTTGCATCAGGCTCCGTGCTCAGTGGGGAGTCGGCTTGAGGATGCTCTCCCCTTCCTCCTCCTTCCACTCTCTCACTCAAATAAATCTTTAAAAGTAAAATAATAAATAAATAAATAAAATAAATAAATAGAATAAATAAAGTATTTTACTTCTAGGTTTCTGGAATCTTAAGTAAAATAGTGATCAGCTACAAGGACTCTTAAGTACCATTTACCTTTTGCCATAGTTGTTGGTTCTGTTTGCACAGATCCTGAAAAGACTAAATTTTGGGGATGATAGATTGAATATAAGTAACTGTATTTAGTTTTGCTGCATATTAAAATTCTGCTAGAACAACAGTAAAGGCATAAACCGACAGGGCAAAAAGAAAATAGAGAAGATAAGCAATAAATTTTGGACAGTGGAGCCACTTGGTTGATCTCGTGGTTGTAAGTTCAAGCTCCACATTGAGTGTGGATTGCTTAAATATAAAATCTTTAAAAAAACTTTTGGAAAGTGAAAAAAAAATTTTTAAAGATTTTATTTATTCATGAGAGACACACACACACACAGAAGCAGAGACATAGGCAGAGGGAGGAGAAGCAAGCTCCATGCAGGGAGCCTGATGTGGGAAGCAATCCTGGGACTCCAGGATTATGCCCTGAGCTGAAGGCAGGTGCTCAACCGCTGAGCCACCCAGGCGTCCTGGGAAGTGGAAAATTAACAGATGAATAGTAAGGCAAATTCAAATGGATTAGTATGGATTACAGGGTACCTAGGATAATGATAGATACCCAAAATCCTAATCTCTCCACATGCCCTCCAAAAGCCATACAGATAATAAACAAGAGCAGTAAAATCTCAAAAAGCCCATGACTTCTAGGTATCTAAAAGACAATACTACAGAATTCAAGTTACTTAAAATTAATAGAAATTTAAAAACACATTTTTAGCAGAGCTATCTCTTAAATTTCTACAGTAAGCCTTTGTGGAGAGGAAGGAGTCAAGAAAAATTCAGAGAATAGGTGATTAGAGGACCTAAGTTTGGGCTAAAAACAAGACTCCCAGAAAGAGAAGTTCATCTGAAGTACAAAAATATTGAACACAATTTGAGTAGATTGGAATACTGTACAAAAAACTGGACTTTGTGAAAGTTGATGTAGCAACCTCATATTTATTCTTATATAGAGAGATTGAGCAAGCGAGTGCATGCGTGAACTGGGGGGTGGGGCAGAGGGAGATGGGAAACAGACTCCCCACTGATTGTGGAGCTGGGTCCCATGACCCCAAGATCATGATGGAGTTGAAACCAAGAGTCTCATGCTTAAAAGACTGTGCCACTCAGGCACCCCTTGAAACTGAGTAATTTAAAGATTCATGAAGATGTGGGAAGGGTTTAAGGACACCACAAGGTGTCAGTAGTCCCAGACTAGCAACAGAGGTGAACAGTCACTAATCCTGGGCCTGAAGTAGCAAAAGGAAGAACTCCAATTTCTAGAAAGGGTATCTAAATGGAGAAGGCCTATGATAGGAGCTATGGCCAACAGTGAATCCACAGCATGAAAGCCAGGAGAATGAATATCTTTACTTTCCTCTCACCCTCTTATGCTATTTCTAATTGGCTAAACCTTTTTTATTTTTAAGATTTTATTTATTTGAGAGAGAGAGTGAGAGCAAGTGAGCACAAATTGGGGGAGGGATAGAAAGAGAGGGAAAAGCAGACTCTCCACTCAGCAGGGAGCCCAACGTGGGGCTCGATTCTGGGACCCCAGGATCATGACCCCAGCTGAAGGCTCAACTGACTAAGCCTCCCAGGTCCCCCCTGGTTGGTGAAACTTAACCAGTAGTCAGAGGGCTAGAGAACCCATGGATATCCTTTTATACGGACAGTATTACCTAGAGACTAGAGCAAGACAAGACCTTTCCTTGGGTCCCGTGCTTGAAAAATGCCCACATAACATGAATCCATTTTAAAAAATATTAAAGAACACATGGGCATATCAGGATTTGGTGCCCATCAGGATTTAGTACAGATCAGTATTTATACAGTGTAAACTTTCAACATCCACTCTCATAGTGAAGACTCAGGCTTTTGGGAAATACTTCATATCTCATATCTTTTATCTTTAAAATGTGACAGCATCTAAATGCTATAAAAGTTTATAGGTTGTGCTCTTGCTAAAGTTGGAGAAGAATATATGCATGGAAAGATGATTTGAGCAAGTAGATAAAATAATTTGTCAAATCTTTTTTCTCAATAGCATAAACACAATAGATGCTTGCATAATGAAATACCACTTCCCAGCAGTGCTGAGCAATCATTTTCTTCTCTTAGGGTTCCAATTAATGAACTAGAAGCACTCAAGAATTATTGTGGTGACTACAAGGGTTACAATGGGCAGCTTAGAAACCGTTTTCTATATTAAACTATTCTTATATTCTAAACATGCAGATCTAGACATGAGTAAAATGTGTTATCAATTCTTTATATTATTGCACAGATGTATCTATTGCTTTGAGAAATGAGGAAAATAACAATATAAGTGATACAATTGTTATGATGAATTTAAAATCTTTTATAAAAAATAAAAAAATAAAATATTTTATATTTCCTGCAGTAAAAAAATGCTACCATTTGCAATAATACCCTTATATTCAAATACAATAAGTAAAATTCATGGTTCATTTCTGAATCTAAGTATTACTTAAAAATTTTTTTTAAAGATTTTATTTATTTATTCATAGAGACACAGAGAGAGAGACAGAGACACAGGCAGAGGGAGAAGCAGGCTTCATGCAGAGAGCCTGACATGGGACTCGATCCAGGGTCTCCAGGATCACTCCCTGGGCTGCAGGCGGCGCTAAACCGCTGCACCACCAGGGCTGCCCTACTTTTAAAATTTTATTGATAATTCCAGTTGCTACTGTCTCAACAGAGCAAAATTTCTCCAGTTCAAAAGAATTAAAAAAATATTCTTTATATGAATTATGCCTCAATAAATCTGAAAAGATTATTTTAAAAAAATCTATCCAAGAAATACTATGACCCAAGGCAGGCTAATTTGGCATTAATGCCTATAGAACACAGAAGATGTGAAAATCTTGATTCTAAAAATAGGAATATTGCTGAGATGAAGGGAATAAAATTAACTTTATGGAATACATAATTTGTGAACTATATGTCTATTTTTATCTTTTGCCCAAACACACTAGACCATTATAGAACATCCAGACATGTACAATAGTTAAGTTCAGCTATCTTTTGTTAGTTTTTTGACCTTTAATTATAAAAACCATAGAATTTTACACGTTTTAATTTTGTCACTATGAAGGCATAGAGTATCATTTATGTAACAGTTTGTTAACCTCCATTGTGAGTTGTATTTTGACATGTCAACAAAATCCATACCAACCTTCCCATCTCCCTAAACCTGTAGACTTCTTTCCTCTATAGCAAGGACCCACAAGCCTTTTCCTGTAAAGGACCAGATAATACTTTAGGCTTTGAGAGCTATATGGTCTCTGTCACAACTACTCAATTCTACCATTGTAGCATGAAAGCAGCCACAGGCAATACATAAAAGAGCATAAGTGTTTTCCCATAAAACTTTATTTACAAAAACAGATGGGGCCTCACAATCCTTAGTTTGCTGATCCCTGTAAAATAGTATGCTAGGAAATATCTGGTATCTCAACCTGAATGTCTTGGCCAATATTCAATCCAGGGTTCAATTAACCAAACAGGCACTTTCAGATCCAATATCGTGTTCAAGCTAACACTAAATCTCAAATCCTGAATGAATGAAACTATATCAATATACTTGGCCCTTACTAGCTTTTATATTTGATTTTTTAAAAAATTTTTACTTAAGTAATCTCTACACGCAATGTGGGGCTCAAACTCAAGACCCCAAGATCAAGAGTTGCATGCTCTTCTGATTGAGCCAGCCAGACGCCCCTGTTTTATACTTTTTAAACAGATATACCTAAAATCCACCCTGCACGTTTCCTAGGTTCTAATTCAAAAAAAATTTTTTTAAGATTTTATTTATTTACTTGACAGAGCAGAAGTAAGGTGAGCAGGAGAGAGAGGAGGAAGGAAGGCAGGGAGCTGATGCCAGGACCCTGGGATCATGACCTGAGCCAAAGGCAGATGCTTAACCAACTGAACCACCCAGGCCTTTTGACACAAATTAAGAAGATCTTACTGTTTGTTTGATATATATGCCACTGTTCTGCCCCAGGTTCAGACAAAAAAGGGTGTCCTGTGTGTAGAAAATTTTATTATTTTTTAAAATATGGAACACTTTACGAATTTGAGTGTCATCCTTGCTCATGGGCCATGTTAATCTTCTCTGTATCGTTCCAATTTTAGTATGTGTGCTGCTGAAGCCAAGTAATGTGTATAGAGAATTTTAAAACAATAATAAACCAACTAAATGTCTTCTGCTTTTTATTATCAATATGTGCTGGCAATTGTAAAAATGTCAGTGATGAATTCCTCCATTCTGCTGGGGTTGCTTTATCACCAGCCTCTTTTTCTCGAAATGCCGTTAGGTTATTTCCTCTAGGAACTGAACAGTTATTTCTCTTCATGGGCCATGAGGAGTTTAACTCTCTTTATGGGCCTGGAGATGATGAGGGGAAACAGGAGTTCTTCTTCAGGATAATAGGCAGTCCCTTGTGATATAACTGACCCAGGAGAAATTTCCGAATGACTTTTATATGAGAGAAGGTAGCTTTCTCCGCAGAGGAAAGGTAGCAAGGTTCAGAGGGCCTTGGGATTTGGGCTTTGTCTTGCACTGACCAAAGGTCTTGGTCTTGATCTGTTTTATTCCTTTTCAAACAGTGCTCTAACTTTAGAATAAGAGACTTGGCAAGGCTATGCTTTTAGCTAGGCATTGAAACTCTATAACCTGCATAATTAAGTTTTGGGGACTAATAGTCATTTCAGTCCTGCAGCTGCACAAGATAAGGAATCCTTTTGAGACTGCCATAGAAGGTTTCTGGTTCTTCATCTCTACCTTATTTTGAGAATTCACAGCTTTAAGCTTATTTTTTCCCCCTTTGTAAGATCTTTAACGCAGTAAGAAATAGCCATCCACTTCACAATCTTTTGTAGTCCTCACTGTTGTCATCAAGAGTTACCCAACCAGGGATCCCTGGGTGGCGCAGTGGTTTAGCGCCTGCCTTTGGCCCAGGGCGCGATCCTGGAGACCCGGGATCGAATCCCACATTGGGCTCCCGGTGCATGGAGCCTGCTTCTCCCTCTGCCTTTGTCTCTGCCTCTCTCTCTCTGTGTGACTATCATAAATAAATAAAAATTAAAAAAAAAAGAGTTACCCAACCAACAAAAGTTTTGTTCCCTACTTGGCATTCCATCCCATGCCATCATCAGTGATAATCTGAATAATCTTGTTGCCATTGCATTGCACAATCAAGGACAGATGTCATTTATGAGGCTGTCAAATCTGTGTTTAACCTGGTCCAGAATTCCATCTTGTTTCAAGGGGCCATACTTGTTTTGAAAATAGTATTTAACCTAGATTGTTATGAAGGAACTATACACAGAGGTATGAGCAGGGTTAAGAGATCAACAAGGGATGCTGAAATATCCAGAGACCAGCAGCAGGGGAAACCATTAGCACTCCTAGACCTGAAGGGGAGAAAATAATAATAATATTATTACTGTTGCTCAGAGAAGGCTGGATTATCATGGGAGGAGACTACCTCAGAAGCTGTAGGTAGAAAGGGATATGGAGCCTGTGGGATAACATAGCTTAGAGCTGAGTGAGGCTGACTTCTCAGCCTGAGCATACCAACGTTTCCTATTGGTGGAACCCAATAGGAGGCAAGTTTATAAAGAAGCCTAGGTGGTGTAGTCTGTAGGAATTAGCTCCAACAGTCACAATACAGGGCAGAGAATGACAGGATGATACATATCTGAGGATATGTGGGAAGGGTGTAAGAATGAAGAACAATCAGCAAAAAAGATGTTTCCATTTCTAATTATTTCTTTTCAGTAAAATGGAAAGAGGACCTAAACGAGATGTGAAGGTGAGGTGACAGATCATAAAAGCAGCACAGTAAGTTGTATACATATATAATCCTAGCTAATCATTTTTTTTAAATTTTTTTAAAATTTTTAATTTATTTATTTATGATAGTCATAGAGAGAGAGAGAGAGGGAGAGGGAGAAGCAGGCTCCATGCACCGGGAGCCCGATGTGGGATTCGATCCCGGGTCTCCAGGATCGCGCCCTGGGCCAAAGGCAGGCGCTAAACCACTGCGCCACCCAGGGATCCCCCTAGCTAATCATTTTTATATGATTTTTGGTCTCTCAAAAGGACTGCAAAAAATTAATGTTGCTATAACAATGACGCATCTTGATATTTTTGTAAATATTGTGTCCTGCTCAACTTCTGTCCTCTTTCTCTCTTTTCACAGACCCTCAAAAGTTCAGAAGGTCTGTGGCTTTATAAAGGTCAATTTAGAACCTAAAGGGGAGTCCAGATACCTCTGAATATTAGTGTCTAGTGTTACTGTCATATTTTAGGCATTTAAAAAATCTGACGTTTACTGTTTTGAAAACCTATATGAAATATGATTTACATGGGAAATGTCTTTAATATTCCAAAGAAGATATTTAAAAAAAAAAAGTTCGAAACACAGAGTTAAAAGTATAATTTCTGCCAGACGAAGCAACATTTTGCTACATTTGCTATAGACGCCAAAAGAGTAGGCACTTTTAAGGAGATAGGCCACATGTTTAAGGACCGTCGTTTGTCGGGCGGCCCGGGTAGCCCAACGGTTAGCGCCGCCTTCGGCCCAGGGCGTGACCCTGGGGTCCCGGGATCGAGTCCCACGTCGGGCTCCCTGCATGGAGCCTGCTTCTCCCTCTGCTTCTCTCTCTCATGAATAAATAAATAAAACCTTAAAAAAAAACAGGACTGTCGTTTATCACAGATGTTCTAAAATGCAATCTCAAAAGATTTCTCTTACCTAATTGTTGCCTTTGTGTGTGAGAGACAGATTTTATACCGTTAAAAGTATAAAATCTATACTTTCAGGAGGCGTTCAATAGACGGAGCGCCCGTAAATATTTGTCTTGCGTTACTGATATCAAAACTCGAGTCCCGCGAAACAGGAGACGGATCCTGGTGTATTTTTATGCTCAGAACAACTAGAGCTCAATACTAAGGAGCCTTCTGCCAGGAGCTCTAAGTACTTCTCATAAATTACCCGATTTGTTCCCGCAGGCGACTCTGCGCGGAATCATTTCCGTTGTTTCCCACGAAGCACTTGGAAGTTCGACTTAGAAAATTCGAGGTTACGGACGCTAAGGGACGTCCCCCATCACTGAGCAATTCGCTGCCTTCACCCAGGACGAAGGGTCACGGATCACATGTATCAGCACTTCCTATAAACTCTTTTGCGGAACAAGGCGACTCGGACGGCGCTTGGCAGTGGGGCGCCTCGCGGTGCAGGCGAGCCTGGGTCAGTTCTCGGCGCGGGAAACGGCGCTGAAGCCACACGAGGGCGACCCTCTCGGGCCCCGAGGCTCGGCCCTGCAGGTCTGCGCCTGCGCAGAGGACTCGGCGTGCCTAGCAAGCTCTCCGCCGCCGCGGGAGCTGCGCTCGTTCCGGGGACCACAGCGCGCGGCTCTCCGGTTTACGGGTTTTCATCTTAAATCCCCCGGGGACACGTGTTGGTCGGGGCAGAGCGATGGTAACTCCTAACGTGTCGTAGAAGCCCCGACGCCGCTTTCCGTCCTCCGCCACCTCCGCCCTGGGGTGTGGCCGCAGCCCCGCCGCAAGCGCTCGGCTCCATTGCTCTCCCCGCCCCGTCCAGGCCCCTCCCCCTCCCGGCCCCGCCCCCTCCCGCTGGCGGCCCGTTGCTCTTCCCGCCCCCTCCCGGCCCCGCCCCCCGGCGCTCCATTGCTCTCCCCGCCCGCCCCCTCCCGGCCCCGCCCCACGGCGGCCCATTGCTCAACCCCCCCTTCCAGGTCCCGCCCCCCCGCGGCCCATTGCTCTCCCCGCCCCCGCCCCCCGGCGACCCATTGCTCTCCCCGTCCGCCCCGCCCCCTCGCCCCAGGCGCTCCATCGCTCTCCCCGCCCGCCCCGCCCCTTCTCCCGGCGCTCCATCGCTCTCCCCGCCCGCCCCGCCCCTTCTCCCCAGGCGCTCCATCGCTCTCCCCGCCCGCCCCGCCCTTTCTCCCGGCGCTCCATCGCCCGCACCCTCCCGGCCCCGACCCCCCCGCGGCCAATTGCTCTCCCCGCCCGCCCCCTCCCGGCCCCGCCCCCCGGCCACCCATTGCTCTCCCCGTCCGCCCCCTCCAGGCCCCGCCCCCCGCGGCCCATCGCTCTCCCCGCCCGCCCCGCCCCCTCTTCCCCAGCGCTCCATTGCTCTCCCCGCCCGCCCCCTCCAGGCCCCGTCCCCCGCGGCCCATTGCTCTACCCGTCCGCCCCCTCCAGGCCCCGCCCCCCGCGGCCCATCGCTCTCCCCGCCCGCCCCGCCCCCTCTTCCCCAGCGCTCCATTGCTCTCCCCGTCCGCCCCTCCAGGCCCCGTCCCCCGCGGCCCATTGCTCTACCCGTCCGCCCCCTCCAGGCCCCGCCCCCCGCGGCCCATCGCTCTCCCCGCCCGCCCCGCCCCCTCTTCCCCAGCGCTCCATTGCTCTCCCCGCCCGCCCCCTCCAGGCCCCGTCCCCCGCGGCCCATTGCTCTACCCGTCCGCCCCCTCCAGGCCCGCCCCCCGCGGCCCATCGCTCTCCCCGCCCGCCTCGCCCCCTCTTCCCCGGCGCTCCATTGCTCTCCCCGCCCGCCCCCTTCAGGCCCCGCCCCCCGCGGCCCATTGCTCTCCCCGCCCGCCCCGCCCCTCCCGGCCCCGCCCCCCCGGCGGCCCTACGGCTCGCAGGTCGCCCCGGGCGCCTCCGCCCACTCGCCCCATTCCGCAGAGCGAGCCAGGCCGAGGCGCTGCTGCCCGAGTGTCGGATCCGAGACGTGGCTCCCGGCAGGAAGAACCATGTTGGATTTTGCAATCTTCGCCGTTACCTTCCTGCTGGCGTTGGTGGCAGCGGTGCTCTACCTCTACCCGGTAACCGCCGTCTCGGCCTCGGGGGCTCTAGCCGCCGCCCCGGCCTGTGTGCTTCCCGTCTGCACGTCGCTCTGCGCTCAGCGGGCCGCAGGGGGGCGGGCCCGAGGGGGGTGGGTTCCCGTTCCCGCTTGGCGCAGGGGCTGCTGCTCCGGAGCCAGGGACGCCCCGCGGGTGCGCATGCGCGCGCGCAGCCCTGGGGGTTGAGCGGCGCCCGCTGCTCGAAGACCCCTCCGGCGTCTCGAGGTGGCAGGGCGCGCGGCTGCCCGCGTTCTTAGGTCCTGCCTCCCCCCCACCGGAATTGCCTCGCCTCTGCTACAGCCTCCGCGAGAAGTACTTTTTTTTTTTTTAAGATTTTATTTATTTATTCATGAGACACAGGGAGAGAGAGAGAGAGAGAGGCAGAGACACAGGCAGAGGGAGAAGCAGGCTGCACGCAGGGAGCCCGACGCGGGACTCGATCTTGGGACTCCAGGGTCACGCCCTGGGCTGAAGGCAGTCGCTAAACCACTGAGTCACCCAGGCGTCCCGAGAAGTACTTTTTGGGCTTTTTGGCAATAACGACGCCAAACCCAAATTCCATTTTCCAGTATGTCTGCGAGGAAATTTGAGGATGCTTTGATTCCTTTGTCCTTTGCCTGAGATTTCCCCCAGCTTTTTTTTTTTTTTTCCGGCTCCTGCCTTTCCATCCGACTTTCCATCTGTTGTTATTGAAATCCAAAGTCCTTAAGGCCCAGATGGGTGCTCTTCACGGAGCCTCAGAAGCTAATGGAGCGGTGGAGCGAGCCTTGCCGTGCGTTAGTGCGCGAGCTTGTGAGCTTGACGTGGCGACTGCCTCAGCTCTGAACCTCCTTCTAGCCTTTTTTTCTCTGCTTGCCTCTGTCAGCCTCAGAGGGTGATTCTGAGAAAGAAAGGAGCTGGTAGGTGAGCAGTCGTTTCTTAACCCGTCTGCGAAACAAGCGGGTGTTTTTGTGGAAAGAGCTGTAAAGCAGCTGAACAGGCCAAAGCATCACTGATGGTGACCGGGCGCCTTCTTAAGTGTTCTTCTCAGAGCTGGTAAACGGATTAGGTTGGAATGTTGCAACTACACAATCCGGAGCCTCCGGTATCTTGTTTTGTTTTTTTTTTTTAAGATTTTGTTTATTCATGAGAGACAGAGAGAGAGGCAGAGACATGGGCAGAGGGAGAAGCAGGCTCCATGCAGGGAGCCCGACGCGGGACTCGATCCCGGGACTCCAGGATCATGCCCTGGGCGGAAGGCAGAGGCTGAACCTTTCAGCCACCCACGCGTCCCCAGTATCTTATTTTCTGAGAAACTAAACGTTTAATGGCTCCAGAGCTGGAATTTTTGATGATCTTTAAATGAGACTGTCCTTGGATTAGTTAATAGAAGGCAACACTGTTTATTTCAACCAAATAAGTGTACCAGATATGGTTCCATGTACTGGGAATACAGCAATGAACAACCAGGCAGAAAGTTACCGACTCATGAAATTTATATTCTGGTGACGGGAAAAAGATAATATAAACAATAACACAGATGGTATTTTGGTGTTGAGAATTACGGAGCAAGGGCAGCCTGGGTGGCTCAGCGGCTTAGAGCCGCCTTTGGCCCAGGCGTGATTCGGGAGACCTGGAATCGAGTCCCACATCCGGCTCCCTGCATGGAGTCTGCTTCTCCCTCTGTCTGTGTCTCTGCCTCTGTGTCTCTCATGAATAAATAAATAAAATCTTTAAAAAAAAAAAAGAATTACGGAGCAAAATAAAACTGGGGAGGTAGGGTTGTTAATTTTATTTTATTTTATTATTATTTTCGGAGGGGGTTTAAATTTTAAAGTAGGACAGTCAAATTTTTTATTTATTATTTATTTATTTAGGGAACTTTCATCCTTTTTTCCAGAGTAGCCACACTAGCTTGTATTTCTACCAACAGTTCAGGACTTTTCCTTTTTCTCCACGTCGTACACCTGTTTCTTGTGTAGGACTACTGATCTAATAATTGCACTACTGGGTATTTACCCATAAAAAGCAGAAATACTAGTTAAGAGATATACATGCATCTCAATTCTATAGCAACATTATAATAGCCAAATCATGGAAGCAGTGCAAGTGTCCGTTGATAGATGAATAGATAAAGAAGATGTGGGCAGCCTGGGTGGCTCAGCAGTTTAGCACCGCCTTCAGCCCAGGGTGTGATCCCGGAGAGCCGGGATCGAGTCCCACGTCAGGCTCCCTCCATGGAGCCTGCTTCTCTCTCTGCCTGTGTCTCTGCCTCTCTCTCTCTCTCTCTCTCTCTCTCTAAGAATAAATAAATAAAATCTTTAAAAAAAATAAAAAAGATAAAGAAGATGTGGTATGTACACACAATGAAGTATTACTCAGCCATAAAAAAGAACCAAATCTTGCCATTTGCAATGACATGGTTGGAGCTAGAGAGTATAATGCAAAGCAAAATAAGTCAGAGAAAGACAAATACTATATGGTTTCATTCATATGTGGCATTTAAGAAACAAAATACATGAGCAAAGGGGAAAAAAAAAAGTAAACCAAGTGACAGACTCTTAACTATGAAGAACTTGATGGTTACCACAGGGAGGAGAGTGGAGGGATGGGTAAAATAGGTGATGGGGATTTAGGAGTGCACTTGTCATGATAAGCACCAGGTGTTGTGTAGAACTGTTGAATTCACTATATGGTACACCTGAAACTAATATTACACTGTATGTTAATTATACTGGAATTTAAAAAGTAGGATGGTCAAGAGATCTGGAAAAATTTGAGGGGAGACCTGAAGGGGATGAGAGAACAAGCCATTCAGGTATCCGAGGAAGCATTCCAGACAAAGAGAATAGTAAATGCACATCTTCAGGGGGAAACATCCCAGTGCGTTCCAGAAAAACAAGACTAGTGTGGCTGGAATGGAGTGAGGAAGAGACTAGTCAGACAGAATCAGAATGATGGGGAGGAAGGGCAGATTTTCACTGCAGACCAATTTATGGACTTAGCTTTTATTCTGAGGTAAGCCAGTGGAGGGTTTCAACAGAAGAGTGACATTTTAAATTTAAGTGAATTAAAATTTAGTTTTACTAGTTAAATTTTAAAAGAATCATTTTCACTGCTGTGTTAAGATTAGACTTATGGGCCTGGGCAAGAGTAGAAGCAGGCAGAGTAGTTAGGCTGTTAAAATAAATTCGGTTGAGATGTGCTGGCTTGGACCAAGGTAGTGGTAGCAGAGATAGTGTGGAGGGATGAGGAGTACGTTTTGTTTGGAGCGTAGACAGCTCATCCACAGTAATAGGGAGGGTGGAACATATGGGCACACATGTAGGCAGGTGATAGTTGGGTGTGAGTTATCTCCTGATTGCTTTCAGGTTTTTTTTTTTAAGATTTTATTTATTTATTCATAGAGACAGAGAGAGAGAGGCAGAGACACAGGCAGAGGGAGAAGCAGGCATCATACAATCTACAGAGAGCCTGACGTGGGACTCGATCCAGGGTCTCCAGGATCATGCCCTGGACTGCAGGCGACGCTAAACCGCTGCACCACCAGGGCTGCCCTGCTTTCAGTTTTTCAATGGAATAGAAGCAAGGTGGTCAGTTATGGTGAGGATACGGGATTTAAAGAGAGAGATGGAGCAAAATAGCCATTTAGAAGATTTGGGAGGGATGGACTAGGGAAGTGTGTGACTTCCCTGCAGTTCACTTGAGGCTCATGAAATTAAGACTAGTCAGCATGGAGTGAAGTAAGTCAATCGGAGAAGGACAAACAGTGTATGTTCTCATTCATTTGGGGAATATGAATAATAGTGAAAGGGAATATAAGGGAAGGGAGAAGAAATGTGTGGGAAATATCAGAAAGGGAGACAGAACATAAAGACTCCTAACTCTGGGAAATGAACTAGGGGTGGTGGAGGGGGAGGAGGGCGGGGGGTGGGGGTGAATGGGTGACGGGCACTGAGGGGGACACTTGACGGGATGAGCACTGGGTGTTATTCTGTATGTTGGTAAATTGAACACCAATAAAAATTAATTTATTAAAAAAAAAGACTAGTCAGCATGATTGTGTTTTTCTTGAGCTGTATGGGTTCAAGGGCAGTTGATCAAATGTGGGATTGAATTAGAATTGGTGTTTTGCTATGACACCAGAAGACAGGGCAAAGGAGTGTTTATAATGACAGACCATGGAATCTGAGCTGGGTAAAGTGGAAAATGAATGTATGAGTGGGTGATTTAAAAGTACTTTTAGGGTAAAAATAGTTTTTAGAGTGAAGATATTAAAAATAGAAGGAAAAAATAAAAATAGAAGAAAAGATAGGAGGTGCTTGGAGATTTGGATGCTTGATGTTCAATCTCTGGAGATGTTGAAGTTTTGGTCATGTCACAATCTAATATGTGACCATGGGAATGTCGCTGAGGTAGGGTAGAGGTTTGAGTAGGGGAGATATGGATCAGGGAAAGAGGATAAACTTCTGTAGGAACAGGTGTCTGGGGGATGAGGGAAGACCTAGTGTTGGCCTTTGTGTGGTGTCTAAGATAAATAAGGAAAAAGGTCATAATAACATTCTGGATGTCTCAAGGCATATGGTAGTGGTGAGGCTATGAATTGAGATTGAGATTTTGCTGAGATTGAGATTTTGCAGAGTCCTGTTCAGGTGCATGGCAATTTTGGGATCCCTCTCATCATTTTAGCTATTCGGGAGTTGTGGATGTAATAAAGACAAGAGAGCATTTGATCTGGCATTTACAGGATTCACCCTTCATTTCTGCCGATGAAATATAGAGGTTGATACAGGAGCCATTTTATCCAGAGTGTATACAGACTTCTAAGGCTTCCTCTTCCGGTTTGCTGATGGAGTTGTAGAAGCCAGGATTAGGCTAATGGGGAGGAATTGTACTTAGTATTTCTACTTTGTTAGAGTTTTTTCACTCCTGCCTATCAGTAGTTTTTTTCCCAAATACTTTTACATTTCTGTCATAAAACTGCTTTGTGAATTCCAAAATATTCAGAACTGTCAGTTGCATTTTCTTTCCCATGAAGGTATCCTTTCTGGAGTCTTCCATCATCCTTTGCAGTTGGTCCTGGTTACAGTCTCCTTCAGTTTAGTTCTTATTCTTTTACTATAATTGTGGGTATTCTCTTCACCTGTGTTGTACACCTTATTTATGCCCCACAATTCTTTCTTATTTCACTTCCTATCTCTCCTGTAGCGCATCATTTTCCAGTAGCTTCTTAAGAAAGTGTGCATGGAAGATAAATCTTATGAGGCCTAGCTTGTTTGAAAATCTTTCTGTTCTAGCTTTACACTCAAATACTAATTAATTTGACTTGGTATAAAATTCTAGGTTGGAAATAATTTTCCCTTAGAATTATAGGGGCTACTACCCCCAGCCTGTTTTTCCTGATTCTAGAATCTCAAGATCTCCTTCCAGAAGAATGGTAATCAGAGGAATGGAGAAAAATAACCTAAGGTGTCTAAGGGATCTGTATACCAACTTTTTAAGAATTGTTAGAAGTCTGTGTCTTGCCTTGTGTTTAATCCTCTCTTTCTGGTTATTGAGAACAAATCTGACTGCTTTTTGTAGAAATTCCCCTTTCTCCTCTGCAGACTGCCGGAGGAGGCCTCTCAACTATGTCAGTTAATCACTTCTCCAACAGCATAACACTTTCAGAAAATGTTTTGAATTGTTCACATTGTTGTCTCTCCACCCATTGTCTTTGCCTTGTTTTCTCCTTTTTTATTCCTCCACTTTCATTTAGTGGGATTTCAGGAAGAAGAGACAGTTGATGAATGTTATCAATCTACCATGTTTGAAGAGAAACCAAGAAGCTTGTTTTTTCGTTAATAATTTTAACCTTGAAAATAAAAAGTATAATTTTTTTCTATCACTGACTCTTACCTTTTTCTAATTATGGAGTTCCTTCCATCCTTCCCCCTACTATTTATAATACTAAACCTGACAAGTTTCCATCATTGATGAGATATATAGGACAAAATACAGTATAGATGTAATTGTTATCACTTAAAGACAAGTTATACGTACAGTTATCTAGGTAGCATTCTTGTAGTATTTAGCAGAAATTGCAAAACTCTTCAGTTAGTATTAATCAATTTAGTATTTCTCTTTTGGCATACATACTCCAAAGGAGGAAAAAAGTAAAGTTGTATAAAGACTTTTATAGTACTACTTATATTAATGAAAAGCCAAAGAAAAGAAATAGCCCAGATGTTTTACAGCAGTATAGTAGGAAAATGATGAAGCAATTTCAGCTATGTGATGGAAGATAGATTACCCTTTATATGTTCAAGTATGTTGAATCAGGAGCTCTGGGGTGGAGCTCTTGGTTAAGTGTCTGACTCTTGATTTTGACTCAGGTCATAATCTCAGGGTAGTGATACTGAGCCCCCTTTCAGGCTCTGTGCTCAGTGTGGAATCTGCTTGAGATTCCCTCTCTGCCTCCTACTGCATGCATGCACACACTCTCTTTCTCTCTCACAAAATAAATAAAATTTAAAAAATATGTTGAATCACTATGTTGTACACCTAATATAACACTATATGTTGACTATACTGGAATTATTATTATTATTATTTTTTGGAATTAATATTAATGAGGGGAACACTTGCTCAGGTAAAGCAATGTGCTATAAATCTAGATTAATTTAAAGAACCTGTACTGTGATGAGACTAGGCAGATTGATAGAATGGAGGAGATAGTCCAGTAGACAATGTAAACCTGACATTGATTTTTTTTTTTTTAACTAAGACAGATGGGATCATACATAGACTCAGTAAAACAATTTTAAAAAGTACTTAATTTTAGGGCAGCCCGGGTGGCTCAGTGGTTTAATGCTGCCTCCGACCCAGGGCATGATCCTGGAGACCTGGGATCGAGTCTCACATCGGGCTCCCTGCATGGAACTTGCTTCTCCCTCTGCCTGTCTCTGCCCCTCTCTCTCTCTCTCTCTCTCTCTCTCTCTCTCTCTCTCTCTCTGTGTGTGTGTGTGTCTCTCATGAATGAATAAATAAAAAATCTTTAAAAAAAAAGTAGTTAATTTTTTAAAAAAGTTCTTAACTATGTATTAGTTGATGTAGAATGGATGTTAATTTTTTCAAACTTGTTAATGTCATTGACACAGGAAGAATATTAAGATTATTCTTTTAAGTACAACAAATCCAGTTTTTTGTATTTTAATATAGAAAGAATTCTTGAGGGATGCCTGAGTGGCTCAGCGGTTGAGTGTCTGCCTTCAGCTCAGGGTATGATCCTGGAGTCCTGAGATCAAGTCCTGCATCGGGCTCTCCTTGAAGAGCCTGCTTCTTCCTCTGCCTGTGTCTCTACCTCTCTCTCTCTCTGTGTGTGTCTCTCATGAATAAACAAATAAAATCTTTAAAAAAAAAATTTCTTGAGATTCAACCAAATTGGAAAGTCATCACTTAAGGTCCTACAGATGTCTTGGCAAAATATCTGACTTATGGGATATATGATTATATGTTAAATACTAAATTATGTATTATATACTAAATCATTATACTAAACTATTTTTAAATTTCTCCTTAAGGCTTCCAGACAAGCTGCAGGAATTCCGGGGATTACTCCAACTGAAGAAAAGTGAGTAATTGTTTTGGGAATTCAGTGGAATTAACTCTTAATTTTTGGTATCAAAACAAAAATCTATTTTTAGATTACTCCGTTTATTTAATGACTTTGTTTACTCTAAGTTTATCTCTGGACATACAGCCTGAACTTTGTTAAGAACAGAAAGAAGGGCTGTATAAATCAAAAACTTTAATTGCTTTTGGGGTGTCTGGCTGGTTCAGTCATCAGAACATGACTCTTGATCTTGGGGTCGTGAGTTTGATCCCCACATTGGGTGTAGAAATTACTTTTAAAAATAAATAGGGGTGCCTGGGTGGCTCAGTCAGTTAAGCATCTGCGTTTGGCTTAAGTCATGATCCCAGGGTCCTGGGATAGAGCCGCACGTCAGGCTCCTTGCTTGGCAGGAAGCCTGCTTTTCCTTCTCCCTCTGCCTACTGCTCTCCGTGCTTGTGCTCTCTCTCTCTCTCTATATATATATATATATGTGTATATATATATATATATCAAATAAATAAATTTTTAAAATCTTTTAAAAAATAATTAAAAGGTTAAAACACACACAAATCTTAAAGAAGATTGTTTTCATTTTCTCTAACCGGGGAAAGTGGTTAAAAAATAGGAAGATAAGATAGAAGGAAAGAAGAAAAGAATGCTGATCTGGTCATTTAAATCAACCTCTGATGATATTCATTGGTTTCTCAGAATGAGATGTTGCAAAAATTGGATCGTTTTCCATTGTCTAAGTCAGATGTTCCTTGTATATCTATTTTACTTGGCTTGAACTGTCATAAATTCTCAAAATATCAGACAAATCCATGTCTAAATATGACTCCAAAGAAAATGAGAAGTCAAGTTTAATTAAGCTTGGGATTTTGCAGTAATTTGCATTTCATGCACCTCTGCTCTCATCTGTTGACACAGTTAATTCAGAATCAGCTGAATTGTTTTTCTCATTCTTCCAAGTTAAATTTCTTATTTTTCCAAGTTATCTTGTCAAATGTTGCTCTTTTCTCAGAGATGGTAATCTTCCAGACATTGTGAACAGTGGAAGCTTGCATGAGTTCCTGGTTAATTTGCATGAGAGATACGGGCCTGTCGTCTCTTTCTGGTTTGGCAGACGCCTTGTGGTTAGTTTGGGCACCGTTGAAGTACTGAAGCAACATATTAACCCCAATAAGACATGTAAGTTTAATTATTTTTCTCATTAGCTGATCTTTATCTTTTAAGAATAAATATCTATAAGTGAAGAGCCATACATTGTTCATGGCTGTAAGAATAGCTAACATTTATTGAATGCTTTTTATTATGTGCCAGGCATTATGCTAAGATCTTTGTAATTATTACAACTATTATTGTACCTTTGAGGCACAATGTTGTAAAATGATTATTTTTTCCTTTAATTTATTGGTATATACAATAGAATCCCAATGTAAATTCCAACAGGAGTTTTTGGGAAAAAATAGTTCCAGCGTCCATCTGGACTAGTAAAGGTACTTGATCAGTCAGGAAACATCTGGAAAAGAATATTTATGAGGGGAACACTTGCTTGGGTAGAGCAATGTGCTATAAACAGATTAAAGAATCTGTACTGTAATAAGATTAAGCAGATTGATGGAATAGAGGAGATAATCCAGTAGGCAAGCTAAGTATACATAATAAAGGAATCATTTTATGATAAGAAGAAAGGTAATACATGGTTTTGGAAAACTGGTTAGCCATTTGGAAAAAATAAATAATCATCCCTGCCTTACTCTTTATATCAAAATAAATTCCAAATAATTAAAATTTAAAGTCATAAAAATATTAGAAGAAAATGTGTTTAAGTATAAATTGGGGGTGGGTGGGTGTTAATAAAACATTTTCTTACCATAAGATGAGATCTAGGAGCCATCAAGCACAAGACAAGAAATCTGTCTATATAAAAATTTTACAAACTTGGGAGAGAGAGTTGACAGGATCTTTGACTCAGCAGTAATGTCATAAGGAACTTACCATAAATTGATATTCATATAAATGAGAAAAGACATATTAATGTTATTTGCAATGAGAATTTGAAGCAAACTTAAATGTTTTCAATGGCTGAATGAAAGAATACATTCAGGCCTTAATATAACAGAGATTTATTTATCAAGTATCTGGTATAGCCTATTCTATGCCAACATTGTTATAAGCCATTTACAAATTTAACTCATTTAATCCTTAGAACAACCTTATGAAATAGATATTGAGAAAACTGAGGTACAAAGAGGGTAAGTCATTGGCCCAAGGTTGTATAACTAATTAGTGGTGGAGCTAGAACTTTGAAGGTAGAGTCTGGCCTAAGTTCATGCTCTTAATCACTAAATTTTCCACAATGTGGAAGGATGGCTCTGTCAGGAAGTACAAAGATGAATAAAATCAGACACAGCTTCTGCTTCTGTGGAGTTTACAGTGTAATACTAAGGAATAGGGGAAACTAGTTACCATTATTTAAATGATCACACTAATGAACTGGGTAAGGTGCTCTGAAAGAAAGAATTGTATTCTTTGCAAAATCTGACATATTTTTTGTCTGTTTCTCTCTGTTAAGTAAGGTAACAGCAATAAAAAAACATCTTGAAAATATTTAATGGTATCTCTGTGGTGAAATTTAGATGAATTTTATCTTCTCTGTATTTTACTGTTGTTTTAATTGTTTATAATGACAACGTATTTTTTGTATGAAAACAATTTAGTCATTAAAGAAACATTTAAAAATGAATGAAAAAGAAAAAATTTCTGGACTTAGCTAAATAATTTTAATTGTAATACTTGACCATTACATACAGACGACAATTTTGCTTTAAAATCCATGGAATGAGCTTTTTATAAAGTCAAAGATATTGTCATGTAGGTAGAAAATTTATGTAAGTATTAGTGATTTATAGTAGAATTCCAAGTCAGGATATTGTATTCTTGCCAATTTTTATTGCCTCTTGAACTGTTCATATATAGGAAAGATAATGAGGGGAGTTGGGAAAAAAGTTGGCATGCTCTAAGCTGCAGTCCCTTACCTCCTGGTCTCTTTGTTTTTCTGCTAGAGTTTCTGTTATTGTTTTGTGTTTTTTCTGAGTGATTACTTTGACTCAGAAATGTTTAATTTGTCTGTTTCAGCGGACCCTTTTGAAACCATGCTTAAGTCATTATTAAGGTATCAATCTGGTGGTGCGAATGTGGGTGAAAACCACATGCGTAAAAAATTGTATGAAAGTGGTGTGACTCATTCTCTGCAGAGTAATTTTGCTCTCCTGCTAAAGGTAAGGTGATAAGTTTGGCCCAGAATTCTATAATACAAATAATAGTATATTTTTTCACCGTTAATGTGTCTTATCTTTGGTACTTTTTTTCTTACTTGTCTTTCTTTTATCTTTTTTTTTTTATTTTTTAGATTTGTTTATTTATTTTAGAGAGTATGTGTATGGCAGGGAGGGGAAAGGGAGAGAGAGAGTTTTAAGCAGACTCACCACTAAGTGTGGCGCCCATCTTGGGGCTTGACAACCCTATCACGACTCGAGCCAAAATCAGGAATCAGGGGCAGCCCTGGTGACTCAGAGGTTTAGCACCACCTTCAGCCCAGGGCGTGATCCTGGAGACCCGGGATCGAGTCCCATGTCAGGCTCCCTGCATGGAACCTGCTTCTCCCTCTGCCTGTGTCTCTGCCACTCTCTCTCTATCTCTCTCTTTCATTAATAAATAAAATCTTTAAAAAAAAAATCAAGAATCAGATGCTCAGTTGACTGAGCCACCCAGGCACCCCTCTTACTTATCTTTTTAAGCTGATTTTATTCTCCTGAAATTTTGAAATAAAACAAACAATCAACAAAAATCATAACACCTATAAACTCCCTGTGTAAGTTGGAATGATGGGAATGTAGAGAACTTAAAGAAATCTTCTATGTCAATAGATTTTGTCCTTTGTTTTCTGGCCAGACTCTAAACCAGTCACAAAACCTGATCTGGGCTCACCTATGACACTTTCTCCTGTAAAAAGTGCAGATTACTGGGCACGTCTGCATAGACAAACTGAATCATACTGGGAGAGGGACCTGACATTTTTAAGAAAGTCCACAAATGAGTTACAGACTTTGAAAACAATACTAATCCATACTATTTTCTTTTTGTCCCTAAAGATCCTTGGCTGAGCCCTGTGTGCTACCTGACAGTTCTCTGTGTCCCAATAGGACTGTTCCAAACCTTCACCTTTATTCTAGTATTGCTGATCCTAACCAACCCCTTTGCTTGTTATAAATGGTCTTACCTCCTGCTTTGCTGAGACCATCGAGTTCCTCACCAACAAACTCTATCCATCTCAATCTTTTGTTCTAACTTCTCATATTAAATCTTAAAGTATCCTTCTTCTGTCAAAACTAATCCATCTATTTGTGCCCTTTAAAAATAATGGAATTTATAAAATTAATATATGGTTGCTGTAGAAAACATGAAAAATCTAACTTTAAAGAAATCACCCATAATTTCACTGTAGATTTATATGTGGATGAGATCATACTGTATGTACAATTTTATATACTTTTTCACTTTAAAACATACCATAGGGGCACCTAGGTGGCTCAGTTGGTTAAGTTGCCAACTCTTGATTTCTACTCAGGTCACGATCCCAGGGTCCTAGGATTGAGCCCTGCATTGGGCTCTACACTCAGTGGGGTGTCTGCTTGAGATTCTCCTCTCTTCTTCTCCCTCTGCCCCTCCCCCTGCTCATGCTCTATCTAAAAATAAATAAATAAATTTTTAAAAAAACATAAACATTTCTCATGTCATTAAAATTTTTCCAAAAATAACTAAAATTATGCTTACTTTTTTCTGATAGTCATTTTAAAAAATAGGGAAATATTTAGGAAAGTGGTAAGGAAAAAATAAATATTTTTAATGCTATCCATTATTCAGTGAAAACCATGCTTAGCATATTAAAATCCTTCCTATCATTTTAGTCTTTTCTACTGTAGTATGGACTCCTTCCAAGAATATCATTTTAAAATGTGTAACTACAAAGGAAAATAATATGGTTATAAAAATATTATTTAGAAAAACTTGGGGATTCCTGGGTGGCTTAGTGGTTTGGTGCCTACCTTTGGCTCAGGGTGTGGTCCTGGAGTCCCAGGATCGAGTCCCACATTGGGCTCCTGAGTGGAGCCTGCTTCTCCCTCTGCCTGTGTCCCCCCCCCCCCCCGTGCGTCTCTAATGAATAAATAAAATCTTAAAAAAAAAGAAAAAGAAAAAGAAAAACTTGTGGTATTCAATATATGTACATCATCATTAATGCATTAAATAACAAGATCCAGCAATGCTTCCAAAACTTACATAATTTTATTTAATTAAATTTTTTTCACATTTAATGGATTCTACTAATTTATTAAGTTTTTCTTTAAATTCCAGTTAGTTCATAAATAAATGAATGAATGAATGAATGAATGAATGAATGAATTCCAGTTAGTTAACATACAGTGTTATATTAGTTTCAGGTGTGCCATATAGTGATTCAACAGTTCCTTACATCACCCAGTTCTTATCACAACAAGTATGCTCCTTCATCCCCATCACTTATTTTACCCATTACCTGCCCACCTCCCTTTTGTAACTACCAGTTTTTTTCTATAGTTTAGAGTTTGTTTCTTGGCTTGCCTTTTTTCCTCCCTTTATTCATTTGTTTTGTGTCTTAAGTTCCACATATGACTGAAATCATAGTATTTGTCTTTCTCTGACTGACTTATTTTGCTTAGCATAATACTCTCTAACTCCATCCACGTTGTTGCAAGTGGCAAGATTTAGTGTATATATGTATACACCAATCTTCTTTATCCACTCATCAATCAGTGGACCCTTGGGCTGTTTCCATAATTTGGCTATTGTAGATAATGTTACTATAAACATCAGGAACGCATGTATCCCTTTGAATTTGTACTTTTGTTTCTTTGGATAGACACCTATAGTGCGATTGCTGGATTGCAGGGTACAAAATTTCCATAACTTTAGAGTAACGATGTTATGAGGGACAAAACCATTATTTTGAGAGTTTTACAATAAGTATAAGACGATATGAACATATTTTAAATTTATATTGATGACAGAGTCAAGTACTGATATTCACAATTAAAAGGCTAAATTTCAAAAAAAAAGGGCCAAATTTGAATTAGAAATTAGTAAAAAATAAAAGATTTTTCTCCCTCACAAGTACACAAGTTCATGAACTCCTTCATTCTAGGCATCAACTCTTTGGTATCTGTGGACTTGAGGTTCAGAACCCTGAGAATAGATATTTTCAAAACGTAGTTCTTATTTTATTACTCCCTTGATCAAAAATCTCCACTGGAGGGCAGCCCCGGTGGCGCAGCAGTTTAGTGCTGCCTGCAGCCTGGGGTTTGATCCTGGGGACCCTAGATCGAGTCCCACGTCAGGCTCCCTGCATGGAGCCTGCTTCTCCCTCTGCCTGTGCCTCTTCCCCTCTCTCTCTCTCTCTCTGTGTCTCTATGAATAAATAAATAAAATCTTAAAAAAAAAGTCTCCACTGGATTCCTTTTGCTCTTGGGACAAACTCCAGAATATTTAATGTAGATTTATTTATTTTTTTTTTTTAATTTTTTTATTTATTTACGATAGTCATACAGAGAGAGAGAGAGAGGCAGAGACACAGGCAGAGGGAGAAGCAGGCTCCATGCACCAGGAGCCCGACGTGGGACTCGATCCCGGGTCTCCAGGATCGCGCCCTGGGCCAGAGGCAGGCGCCAAACCGCTGCGCCACCCAGGGATCCCTTAATGTAGATTTAAAGACCATTTGTGATTTAGCTTGCCTACTTTTCCAGTCTTGTTTGTGCCTGGACTGTAGCCACACTGGCTTTCTTTTAGTTCTCAACTCTGTTCTCTCCCCTCTCAAGGCCTCTGTCTATGCTGTTCCCATTGCTTGGATTGTCATCTCTAACCACCATAAACCTAGTAAATGCATGTTCATCTTTCAGCTTAGCTTGAATGTCACTTCCCCAGGGAAGCTGTCTCTGATTGGTCCACTGTCCCTAGGTAGGTCCCCTTTTAGTTGCAGTCATAACAGTCTGTAATTATCCTTCACACCACTTTTCAATCTGTTAATTACATTTTATGTCATTCTTTGAGTGTCTGTGTCCTAAACTGTATGCTCCATGAATGGAAGGTTTGTTTTAATTTTGTCTGTATACTTGGCTCTTGGTGTAGAACAGACCCTCAGTAGATATGAGTGTAGTTCTTTTCTCTCAGGAAACATTTTTCTCATCTTGCCTGGATAACTCTTGCTTTAGTCCCCAGTTTGGTTACATACCTTTCCTATGCACCTTCTCTTAACTACAGTAACAATCTGAAAATACTTACATGACAAAATTAAATTGATTTTTTTTATCTCTCTCCCTTCTGTGATTGTGTTTTCCATCTACTTTTCCTAATCTGAGTGTTTCAAGTGAAGTTATTTATTATGTTGTATGTTTCATGTAGCTCCTTAGAAGTAGCATTATTTTATAGTGTGAAGATTAAACTTGAGCAAGAAGCTTTGAATCTTGCTTCTGCCATTTATTATCTACATGGTTAATTGTGAGGTTTCATTTCATTTCCTCATCTTAATAACATCTACATTACAAATTTGCTGTGGGGATTATGTGAGACAGTGATGTAAAATACCTAACAGCAGGTCTTAGTATACAATAACTACTCAAGAAATCTCTCTCTCTCTCTTTTTTTTTTTTTTTTGGCTAGAGAAGTAGATTATCCTACCATTTGTTTGCTGATCATCCTCCTCCCCCAATTCTTCTGTTCTGTTAACATTTCTCCTTGCATATGATTTCCTTGGTTCTCTGAAATACTTCCTTTTTTATGTTTCCAACTTGCCTAATGCATTCCTTCTTTCATGTGAGTTGTTTTTCTTTTTTCTTTCTTTTTTTTACAAGTAAGCTGTAAGCCCAACATGGGGCTTGAACTCACTACCCCAAGATCAAGAGTCACATGCTCTACTGATGGTCAGCCAGATGCCCCTCATACAGGATTTTTATAGTTAATGGGCCTATTATATCTGTCTCCTTTGGAGGGTTACATAGAAGTCTTTTCTGTTCTATATAGTTTAAATCCACATTCACTCCCCAGAGCACAAACACATCCCATTTATTCTTGTATTGTATAAAGTAAATAATTTTTAAAATCATGAGAATTTAAAGGAACAGCTATAGAATAGTATAATGACTATCCGTGTCCTTATCACTACATTTTAACAGTTTTCAAATTAGACTCAATTTTACTTTACTTCTGCCCTTACTTACCTCTCTTAGCTTCTCTCTGGATTAGTTTATCTTATTATTATTTTTAAAGATTTTATTTATTTATTCATGAGAGACACAGAGAGAGAGAGAGAAAGAGGCAGAGACAGAGGCAGAGGGAGAAGCAGGCTCCGTGCAGGGAGCCCGACGTGGGACTCAATACTGGGTCTCTAGGATCTTGCCCTGGACTGAGGTGGTGCTAAACCGCTGCCCCACCCGGGCTGCCCTTGCCATCATATTTTTAAGTTTTGGTTCATAGACTGGGTCCAAATGTGAGAAATGTGTTTCAGGTTTATGTTGTCAACCTCATAGGCCAAGCCAGTTACTTAGCTTAGGAATTAGAAATACCAGCCAAATGTTTTATCAGGAAGAACATGATTTAATAGTGCTTCTGTCAGAGCAACTTCCTTCCTACCTAGAGTTTTCCTTGAGAGAATAATGCTGTTACCAGAGTTACCACTCCAAAATAAATTGTACACTTCATATTGACATAATAAACTTTTGCCTTTTTTTTGTTGTTGTTCAGATCTGAGTTCTGTGTTCTGATTCTTCTCTTATCCTCTGAAACCTCATCCTCTGACTTCTGGCTCCTTCCTGTCCTGACCGTCTCTGCTCCAAGGCTGTTTATAACCTCCGCTATAATTCTGTGTGAGTGCAACTTCTCTCTTCTCTATGCTAAAACCCATATCCTCCTGTTACTTTTGGGGAAAATTCTGATTTAATAAGTATTTCTGGATTTTAGAATTTAGGACTATTGTCCAGAATCCTCTTAATTGACAGCTTAGGAATAGTTAATAGTGAAAATTATTGAGTTTGTTGGTTTAATATCTTGTATGAACTCATTTAAGCCTCATAACAATTTTATGAGTAGGTATTATTATTTACCCCTTTTTATAGGTGAAGAAACACAGACTGGTTAAATAAACTAGTTCAGGGTCATATAGCTAGTAAATAGTAGGACCAGGATATCATCCCAGTCGGTCTGGCACATTGCTTCTCTAGCTTGATTATGCTACCCTGGGATGTAGTTTTGCCTGATTGGGTTTTTTTTCCTTTCTTTTAAAAAAAATTTTTTTAAGCTTGTGGTCATAATAGTATACACACGCTACTGTAAGGTGGAATTGAAAATAATTTGCTTCTCTGAAAGTATTTTTTTTAAGATTTTATTTATTTATTCATGAGAGACATAGAGAGGCAAAGACACAGGCAGAGGGAGAAGCAGGCTCCATGCAGGGAGCCTGACGTGGGACTCGATCCTGGGACCCCGGGGTCATGCCCTGAGCTGAAGGCAGACACTCAACTGCTGAGCTACCCAGGCATCCTAGCGTCTCTGAAATTCTAATACACAATAATTAAAGATTTTTTTTTTTTACTTTAGTGAAACAACTTCTTTATTTCAATGTTCTGTTTACAAAAAGACAAGAGGATAGAGTAAAGATATATATGTATATATATATATATATATATATATTTATATATATATATATTTTAAAGATTTTTTATTTACTTATTCATGAGATATACAGAGAGAGGGAGAGAGAGGCAGAGACACAGGCAGAGGGAGAAGCAGGCTCCATGCAGGGAGCCTGATGCGGGACTCAATCCTGGGACTTCAGGATTACGCCCTGGGCCGAAGGCAGGCGCTAAACTGCTGAGCCACCAGGGATCCCCAAAGATCTTTTTTCAAAAAGAAAATCTGTATTCTTTCTGAACACCTGACATACATTCTAAAATCTTATCTGTTGAATTTAAGTCTCCCTCCAGATGCACTTGTATCTCAAGCCTTATTTTTCTGTAATATAATTGATATTATGTTAGTTAAAATAGGCTTGGTATTTTAATATGAACATTCTGGAGAAGTCTAAATCATATTGTATCCTTATTCGTGACACATCATAAGATTAATAGGATACATTTTTCGTGTCTTTACAATTTGTATAGCATAGATATGTGGCTTATGTATTGAATAATAGTTGGTGAAAGAATAATCTGGCATAGACATATTCCTGTTACTCAGCCACTTTCATGTAAATGCACATCTGTCACATGAAAAAATTGGGATAGTCCAAAAAAAGAGTCCATTAGGAATGAAAGGATTTATCACAGAGTTAGACATTACTATCAATTATAAGTCCATATGTAATACATAATACATATCAGATGAAGCTCATCAACAGTTAGGATTTTCACCTACTATAAACTGATCAATATTCATAAACTAAAAGATTCACATGATGCGTTAGCAGAGATATATGTTCCTAGAGAAAAATCCTGCATGAATCTTTTATAATATTTCCATTGTTTTATAAAGGACTGTGTAAAACAAGTAGATGAAGCCAGGAGCAAATCACTATGCATTTATGTGATATAAGTGTGACAGTATTGGTAACAAAATTTTATAGCCAAAAAAATGGGGGGAAGAGAAAGAAAAAAAGACTTTACCTGCACTTAATCTATTAGTTGTATAATCAGCGGTGATCTGATACTGTGGGGAGATAGTCACAATTCAAATCTCTGATAAATATCATATTGTTCTAATAGGTTTGAGGATACCATTTGGGTCCCAAATTTGGTGTTTAGAAATGCCACCTATGGCTTTTTTTTTTTTTTCTGTAATGTGTAATGTCTTACATAAGAAGGCTCACCAGAAAACTGTTTGACTACCTGTCACTCAAAACTGAGGAAAGATACACCCTGGATTTCATTTAAAACCCAGCTGTAGGGATCCCTGGGTGGTGCAGTGGTTTAGCGCCTGCCTTTGACCTGGGGCGCGATCCTGGAGACCCGGGATCGAATCCCACATCGGGCTCCCGGTGCGTGGAGCCTGCTTCTCCCTCTGCCTGTTTCTCTGCCTCTCTCTCTCTGTGACTATCATTAATAAATAATAAAAAAAAAAACAGCTGTACAAAAGCTTTTGTACACTATTAAGAAATATTAGCTCCAAAAGAAGAATGGCTAAAGAAGTGAACATGCAGTACATTGAAGAAAATATGTAAGTTTTTGAGCCTTGTCTAAAAACCCTACTAATTATTAACAGAATAAGTTAAAGCAATGTTGAGATATTTTTTACATGTTAGGCTGACAGAGGTTTTTTAAAATGACAATACCCAGTGCTATCAGAGGTGTGGGAAATGGGCACTTTGATATTGCTGATAAGCGTATAAATTGAGAAGTGCTTTCTGTAGGGCAGCATGGCAGTATGTATCAAAAGCTTAAAAAAATGACTACTACCTTACTTAGCAATTTCATATCTAAGGGAAGCCAGTTGGAAATAGATGTATTTCCATGTACAAAGATGACTACTGAAGCATTGTTAATTATTAGAAATTAGAAAATACTTAAATATCCAATAGTAGAGGATTATTTAAATGATAGTGAGTCCATACAATGGATTAGAATAAAGACATTAAAAAGATGGCAGACATTTATTTATTAATATAGGATAATGATTTTTAGATGGTTTATTAGTCTGCTAGGGCTGGCAAAACAAAGTATCACAAACTTGGTGGCTTAAACAACATAAATTTATTGTCTCACAGTTCTGGAAGCTAGAAATCCAAGATCAGGGTGTCAGCAGAGTTGGTTCCTTCGGAGGGCTGTGAGGGAGAATCTGTTCCATGCCTCTTCCCTGGTTTCTTTTGGTTTGCTGGCAGCCTTTGGTGTTCATATTGTTGTCTTGGGTTAAGGCCCACCCCAATCGGTTCATCTTAACTTGATCATCTGAAGCCCCCATTGCCCAAAAAGGTCACATTCTAGGTACTGGGAGTTAAGGACTGTAAGATCTTTTTTGGGGATACAATTTTAACCCATAACATAATGGTAAGTGAAAAAACCAGCATACAAAACAGTTCATATAGCATTATCACATTTTCCAAAATATATCTATATACATACATGTATGCATACATGTAGATGGATATACATACATACAGAAAAACTAATGAAAAGCTATATATAAAAATGCCATAAGTAGTTATCGCCATCTGGGTTGAATTGAGGGTGATTTAAATTGATTTCTATATTTTCATTCATATTTTTTGATTTTCTTTTCCATTGACCTGTATTACTGTACAGCTCAAAAAAACAATGAACTACTCACCTGTCTGTGATAGTCTGAAGCATTTGTTCTATTAGCTTTATGGTCAGCTGGTGTTTTGACAACTTTACCTTAAACACTTGACAAAAGAAAAAAAGAAGAAAAGCAAAAAGAAGAAAATACTCGTCCAGTATTTGTAGATTGGCTTAGCCCTTAGGCCTTCCTTTATTTTTATTTTATTTTATTTTATTTTATTTTATTTTATTTTATTTTATTTTATTTTATTTTATTTTATTTTATTTTATTTTATTTTATATTTATTTTTTAAAGAGGCCTTCCTTTAACACTTACCTGGGCCTTTTATAAATCCACCTTAGCTTTTACTTCCTACTTGTGTGGAGCCAGAAGACCTGTCACATGTGAAAATTCGGTCTCCTCAGGTCCTCTCCAAACATGTGTCCTATTTCTTGGTATGTGTGGCTTTCTTAATTCCCTGGTATATGCAGAAATATGTACTCTGGGAATGTTGGGTTGTGCAAAACAAAGGAAGGCCTTTGCACCAGTTCTTAAGAGGAACTGCCAGGCAGAGTGAGACTCAGAACTACAGTTCTTGGAGAATAATGTCTTTATTTCTTCCTAAGTACTCTGCGCCAGGAATATGGACTGTTTTTCTCACAGCTGCTGCCTATCTGGGGTTTGGGCATGGTAGGCAAGTTGTTTAAAATGCCACAGTGCTTACCACAAAGTAGCAGCTGCTTTTTTTTTTTTTTTTTTTTTTTTTTTTAAAGTAGCAGCTTCTTTATTCCCCAGGCTTTCCCCTGGCTGTTGTAAGTTTTTTTTTACTGCATTATAGAGTTTTTTGGAAGCTGATTCTGACAATTTTAGCCAGCTCATTACTTGCTTTGGGAGGAGAGAGTCTTGGGATTCTCTACTCCATTTTCAGTGACCATTTCGGTGACCAGTGGTGATGATGCTTTTAATAACACTCCAAAGATGTCAGGTCTCTGTAGTGTCTGCAATGCTGTTGGCTTTTGGTCACCATGCTACTAGTAAGCTGGGGAGAGCTGGAAATAACCTGGGGTTAAAACATCACAGATTCCACTGGTTTACTGAGGTTCAGTTTCTTTTTGAATAGATACTTCTCAGTGGGGACTGGGTTTTGGTTAACTGCCAGCATGCTATAACGTGTTTGGTTGGTTTGCATGTGTTTGCATTATTTTAGAGGGAGAGCAGTATCACCGAGGCCCTCACTTAACAATTCTGAAAGTCAGTCTCTCTTCTAGAACATTTTGAAAGAGAATAGCAGGAGGGGTAAAGATGGCAGAGGAATAAGGGGACCCTAGGTTTGCTTGTCCCTTGAACATAACTAGGTAAATATCAAATAGAAATTGATCTGAGGACAGCCCGGGTGGCTCAGTGGTTTAGTGCTGCCTTCAGCCCATGGCCTGATCCTGGAGACCCAGGATCGAGTCCCATGTCAGGCTCCCTGCATGGAGCCTGCTTCTCCCTCTGCCTCTGCCTGTGTCTCTGCCTCTCTGTGTGTGTGTGTGTGTCTCTCATTAATAAATAAATAAAATATTTTTTTAAAAGAAATTGATCTGAGTACTGAGACAGCAAAACTGAACGACTAGAGGTAGAAAAAAACACCGTATCATGGAGGGTAGGAGCTTTGGGGAGCTGATTTGGGGGAGAGAAGAGCTGTAGATATTACAAAGGGGAGAGACCCCTGATTACAGAGAGAGGAACAGGAGAGAAAGGAAAGAGAAAAAGAATGAAAGCGCATGCAGGGACTTGCACAAGAGAAACTCTTTCCCCAAAACCATTGACTGGGAAAGAGAGGGGCTGAATACCACAAGTTGTACAAACAGTGAAGCTCGGGGTCTGAAGTTCAAAAATCTATGCCATTCCAGGGTCACGCCTGGTGGGCTTAGCAGTCCTCTGGTGGGGAAGGAGGGTGGAAAGCCAGGAGTGGGCAGTATGGTCTGAGGATCCTCCGGGTTGCACAGGGAGAAGCAGTTCCCTGCTTGGAATACATTTGGGAGTAGTGGCATAGCCTCTCTGGGAACAAAAAATCTGACAGTCCCCATTGAGCTGCCCTCTTCCCCAACATAGGAACAAAGACAGCAGCTGAGGGCAGCAAAACCTTGGCTGGTTTTTAGCTGCACTTTACCATAAACTCTGAACCACTGTGTGCTTGTGCAACTGATTTCTGGAACAAGCCTGCACTAACCACAGCACATGAAATTCTACCCCAGAAGATAGGCGAGGATCTCCAAAATTTGGAGTTTTGAAACCCAGCTGCCCACCTGAGATAAAACATAGGAGTGCTATGCCGCCTGGCTGGTGGACAGCTTCAAGACAGGCATGGTGAAGGCAAGGGCTCTGTCAGAAGCTGGGGACACAAGAGAGGTGATTGTTTCTTTTTCTGGCTTCCTGAAGAGTGGCGGGTGTGAGCTGCTTGCTCAAGGGAGGAGAGAGCCTGACAAGTGCCATTTTCCACCCTGCTATCAGCACTGACCAACTTCAGGAGGCACTGACCAACTTCAGGAGGCAAAACAGCACCACCTAGTGGAGGTCGGAGCTTCTGCACCAAGCATTCTCCCCCGCTATGCCCTGGGTCTCTACTAGGGCAAGTCAGCAAGTCAGCTTGAGAATCAGCACCGCAGGCCCCACTCCTGCAAGACCCAACAGAAACCCCTTACACGTACTAAGTCTGCTGATCATAGGGTGCTCCAAAGCTTAAGCTCTTAAGGGAAATAGGACCTAGCTTTTTTTTTTTTTTTGACATTTTTAAAAAAAGATTTATTCATTTATTTTAGAGCAGGGGGAGGGGCAGAAGGAGAGGGAGAATCTCAAGCAGACTCCCTGCTGAGTGCGGAGCCCAGCACAAGGCTCAATCTCAACCCCAAGATCATGACTTGAGCTGAAATCAAGAGTTGAATGCTGGGGCAGCCCCAGTGGCACAGTGGTTTAGCGCCGCCTGCAGCCCAGGGTGTGATCCTGGAGACCCTGGATCGAGTCCCACATCAGGCTCTCTGTATGATGCCTGCTTCTCCCTCTGCCTGTGTCTCTGCCTCTCTCTCTCTCTGTCTCTATGAATAAATAAATAAAATCTTTAAAAAAAATTTTTAAAAAAGAGTTGAATGCTTAACCTACGAGCCACCCAGGCACCCCTTGGACCTCTTCCTAATATAGGCATGACTCTCAGGAGCAGGAGTACAACAGGCTTCCCTAACTATCACACACACAAAAACAGTGACCTAGACAAAAATGACAAAACATAGGAATTCACCTCAAAGAAAGAACAGGAACAATTCATGGCCAGGATTTATCACTACAGATACAAATAGGATGTCTGAACCAGAATTTAAAATGACAATCCTAAGGATTCTAGCTGGGCTTGAGAAAAGCATTAGAGAGATTCTCATTAGAGAATCCTTTACTGCAGAGACTAAAAAACCCTAAAAACTAGTTAGGCCAAAATAAAAAATGCTATAACCAAGATGCAAAACTGACTTAATGCAATGACCACAAGGATGAACAATAATGAATGCACATATATCCATACAATAGAACTATACTCAAACATAAAGACCAAACTATTGATACATGTAAAAACATGGAGGAATCTTAAAAGCATTATGTTAGACACAAAAGATCAGTGTTTGCAGTGCACTAGAGTGAGAGAACAGAACTGACTGCAAAGGAGCACAAGAAAGCTTTTTGGAGTGACAAAAATATATCACTGAATGAATCAGTGATATAAAAGATAAAATTATGGAAAATAACAAAGTTGAAAAAAGAGGGAATGAAAGGTATTGGATCACAAATGTAGACTTAAGGAACTCAGTAACTCTTTAAAGCATAATAACATTTGTATCATAGAGTCCCAGGAGAAGAGAAAGAAGAAGCAGAAGGTTTATTTGAGCAAATTATAGCTGAAAACTTCCGTAATCTGGGGAAGGAAACAGACGTTGAAATCCCAAGAAGCACAGAGAGCTCCCATTAAATTCAACAAAAGCCAGTCATCATCAAGACAAAACATAATCAAATTCATAAAGTACACAAAAGAAAGAATCTTGAAAGCAGCAAGGAAAAATAAGTCCTTAACCTCTAAGGGAAGACAGATCAGGTACGATCTGTCCACAGAAACTTGGCAGGCCTGTGAAAGTGGCATGGTATATTCAACATGCTGAATGGGAAAAATATGCAGCCGAGAATACTTTATCCAGCAAGGCTGTCATTCAGAAGAGAAGGAGAAAGAGTTTTCCAGACAAACAAAAACTAAAGGAGTTAGTGATCACTAAACCATCTCTGCAAGAAATATTAAAGAGGATCTTTGAGTGGGAGGAGGGGGAGACCAAAAACAACAAAGACTAGAAAGGAACTGAGAACATCACCAGAAACACCAACTCTACGGGTAACATAATGGCACTAAATTCATATCTTTCAGCAATCACTCTGAATGTAAAAGGACTAAATGCTCCAATCAAAAGACATAGGGTATCAGAATTTATTAAAAACACAAGTCCCATCTATATGCCGTCTACAAGAGACTCATTTTAGACCTAAAGACATCTGCAGATCGAAAGTGAGGAGATAGAGAACCATCTATCATGCTAACAGATGCTGAGAGAAAGCTGGAGTAGCCACCCTTATGTCAGACAAGGTAGATTTTAAACCAAAGACTAACAAGAGATGAAGAACGGCACTATATCACAATAAAGGAGTCTATCCATCAGGAATATCTAACAATTGTAAATATGTATGCTCCCAACTTGGGAGCACCCAAATATATAAACCAGACTTGTAACCAGCAGAGAAATTGAATCAATAATAAAAAATCTCCCAACAAACAAAAGTCCAGGGCTAGATGGCTTCCCAGGGGGATTCTACCAAACTTTTTTGTTGTTGTTGAACATTTTATT
Organism: Nyctereutes procyonoides; assembly: GCF_905146905.1. NCBI lineage: Eukaryota > Metazoa > Chordata > Mammalia > Carnivora > Canidae > Nyctereutes > Nyctereutes procyonoides. The sequence continues at coordinate 12,114,740 of NW_026575132.1, forward strand.
GTTTGAGAGAGAGAGAGAGATCATAAGCAGGGGGGAAGAGCAGAGGGAGAAGCAGACTCCCTGCTGAGCAGGGAGCCCAATGCAGGACTCAATCCCAGGACCGTGGGATCATGACCTGAGCTTAAGGCAGATGCTTAACTGACTGAGTCACTCAGGTGCCCTATCAGACATTTAAAGAAGAGTTAAAACTCATTTTTCTCAAACTCTTCCAAAAAATAAAAATGGAAAGAAAACTTCCAAACTCATCCTAGGCGCCCAGCATTACTTTGATTCTAAAGCCAGACAAAGACTCCGGTAAAAAGAATTGCAGGCTAGTATCCCTGATGAACATGGATGCAAAAATTCTCAAGATCCTAGCAAATCAAATCCAATAGAAATTTAGAAGAATTATTCACCATGATCAAGTAAGATTTATTCCTAGGCTGCTAGAGTGGCTCAATATTTGCAAATCAATCAATGGGATATACCACATTAATGAAAGAAAGGATAAGAACCATATGATCCCCCCAGTCAAATGCAGAAAAATTTGACAAAATACAGCATCTATTGATAAAAACCCTCAACAAAGATGGAACATATCTCAACATCATAAAAGCCATATATGAAAGTCCCACAGCAAATGTCCTCAGTGGAGAAAAACTGAGAACTTTTCCTTTACAATTAGGAACTAGACGAGGATCTTCACTCTTACCATTACTATTCAACATAGTATTGGAAGGCTTAGGCTCAGCAACCAGACAACAAAAAGAAATAAAAGGTACTTAAATCAGTGGGGAAGAAGTCAAACTTTCACCATTTGCAGATGACATTATACTCTGTGTAAAAAACCTGAAAGACTCCACCAGAAAATGCTAGAACTAATATATGAATTCAGCAAAATCACAGGATATAAAATCAATGTACAGAAATCTGTTGCATTTCTATATACCAAAAATGAAGCAGCAGAAAAGTAAAGGAATCAGTCCCATTTACAATTGCACCAAAAACAATAAGATACCTAGGAATAAACCTAACTAAAGAGGTAAAAGATCTGTACTCTGAAAACTATAGAACACTTATGAAAGAAATGGAAGAGGACACAAAGAAATGGGGAAAAAAATTCATGCTCATGGATTGGAATAAACATTGTTAAAATGTTTATACTACCCAAAGCAATCTACACATTCAATGAAATCCTTCTCAAAATACCACCAATATTTTTCACAGAGCTAGAACAAAGAATCCTAAAGTTTTATGGAACCACAAAGACCTGCAATAGCCAAAGCAATCTTGAAAAAGAAAAGCAAAATGGGAGACATCGCAATTCCAGAGTTCAAGCTGTATTCAAAAGCTGTAATCATCAACACAGTCTGATAATGGCAGAAAAACAGGCACATACATTGATGAAACAGAATAGGAAACCCAGAAATGGACCCATAAGTATATGGTCAACTAATCTTCCACAAAGCAGGAAAGAATAGCCAGTGTGAAAAAGAATGTCTCTTCAACAGTGTTGGAAAAACTGGACCACATTTCTTACACCATGCATTAAAATAAATTCAAAATGGATGAGAGGAAAAAAATTAAAAAAATTAAAAATTAAAAAAAAAAATGGATGAGAGACCTAAATGTGAGACAGGAATCCATCACAATCCTAGAGGATAACACAGGCAGCAACCTCTTTAACCTCTTTAACCTTGGCTGTAGCAACTTCTACAAGACACATTGCTGGAGACAAGGGAAACAAAAGCAGAAATGAATTATTGGGACTTCAGGATAAAAAGCTTCTTCATAGCAAAGGAAACAACAAAACAAAGGCTGCCTACAGAACGGAGAAGATATGCAAATGACATCTGATAATGGGTTAATATCCCAAATCTGTGAAGAACTCATCAAACTCAACACCCAAAAACCAAATAATCCAATCAAGAAATGGGCAGAAGACATAAAATAGACATGTTTCCAAAGAAGACATCCAGATGGCTAACAGACACATGAAAAAACGTTAAACATCATCAGGAAATACAAATCAAAACCACAGTGAGATACCACCTCACACCTGACAGAATGGCTAAAATTAGCAACACAGTAAAAAACATGTTGGTGAGGATGTGGAGAAAGGGGAACCCTCTTACCCTGTAGGAATGCAACCTGGTGCAACCATTCTGGAAAACAGTATAGTGGTTCCTCAAAAAGTTAAAAATAGAACTACCCCATGATCCAGTGATTGCACTACTAGGTATTTACCCAAAGGATACAAAAATAAAGATTCAAATATATACATCCTGATGCTTATAGCAGCAATATCAACTATAGTCAAACTATGGAGAGAGCAAAATGCCCATCGACTGATGAATGGATAAAGAGGTGGTATATATGTATATATAATGTAATATTACTCAGCCATCAAAAGTGAAATCTTGCCGTTTACAGCAACATAGGTAAAGCTGGAGTGTATTATGCTAAGTGAAATAAATCAGAGAAAGACAAATACCATATGATTTCACTTGTGTGGAATTTAGGGAAGAAAACAAGTGAACATGTGGGAAGAGGAGAAAAGAGAAGGGGGAGGCAAACCATAAGGGGCCTTTTTTTTAAAAAAAAAATTCATTTATTTATTTTAGAGAAAGAACATGAATGGTGGAGTGGAGGGGCAGCAAGGGAAGGAAAGAAAGAGAAGCAGACATCCCCCTGAGCATGGAGCCTGACTTGAGACTCCATTTCAGAACCCTGAGGTCTTGACCTGAGCCGAAATCGAGTCACTTAACCAGGGGAACCACTCAGGCACTTCAAGAGACTCTTAACTATAAAGAACAAACAGGGTTGATGGAGGGAGGAGTGTGGGGGATGGGCTAAATGAATGATGGGTATTGAGAGTACTTGTTATGATAAGCATTATATGTAAGTGATAAATCACTAAATTCTACTCCTGAAGCCAATATTACACTATATATGTTAACTAGAATTTAAATTTAAATTAAAATTGGGAAGAAAGAGAATGGTAATAGGAAACAAACATACCAATAAATTTTCAAAGTTGTGATAGTGGCATATGTGGAGTTGACAAAATAGACAGTGTCCAGAAAAAGTGCCAAGTTCATATGGGAATCCATGTATAATGAGTGGCATTTCAAATTAGTGGAAAAAAGATACATACTTAATGGTGAGCATTTCGAAAATTAGGTGAACAAATAAATCAATGGAATGCACACTTTATACCAAAGTAAATTTTCCTTTAAATGTGATCTTCAAGGTAAAGACTCGGAATTGGTATGTGATACTTGGGATAAATTCAAACAATGGCTCAATACTAAGATTGTATAAGAGTGTAGTTTTGTCACGTAGTGTTTGGCCTGACAAGTTCCTTAAAAAGGAGTAGATATTCTGGAGTAGGGACGCCTGGGTGGCTCGGGGTTGAGCATCTGCCTTTGGCTCAGTGGGTGATCCCGGAGTCCTGGGATTGAGTCCCACATTGGGCTCCCTACCTGGAGCCTGTTTCTCTTTCTGCCTATGTCTCTGCCTCTCTCTCTTTCTCAGGAATAAATAAATAAAAATTAAAAAAAAAAGATATTCTGGAGTAGACTGAGTTGATGAAGAAGGTAAGGTTTGGTACTTCAGTATCTGAGTGAGTGAACACTTAACACTCAGTGGGATTTTTCCCAGTTCTGTGCATGAATCTGAGATGGTTGCAAGTTCCATATTTTCCTAGAGTTGTTTTGAGATAAACAAAGCAAAAGAACTTTGTTTAGACAAAGGAAATCTTATGGGTTCATTATGTATCTATTAATGTGTTTTATTTTTTCTACCAGAAAGCATTTTTACCCCCAATATTTACCTTTCACATTTGGAATGTCTGTGATTATCTGTAAGTCAAACTTACATTGGCTTTTCTAAGTTTGCCTAGAAATAGCCTCAATTTAATGGTTTGTTTCCAACATCTTTTTTCACCTTTTAGTATGAAGTTATGTGAACTTGAGTAGTTACTATAGAATATAAATTTTTAAGGTATCGGAATTATTTTGTTCATAACATGAAAGTAATTTTTAAATTATGTAGTAATACTCTGTTTTAATCATTATCTTCCTATTTTCTTCACATTTCACCCATCTCAAAGAGTTCTTTTATTTTTTTAAAAAAGATTTTATATATTTATTCATGATAGACAGGGAGAGAGAGAGGCAGAGACACAGCCAGAGGGAAAAGCAGGCTCCATGCAGGTAGTCTGATGTGGGACTCGATCCTGGGTCTCCAGGATCACACCTTGGGCCAAAGCCAGGCGCTAAACCTCTGAGCCACCCAGGGATCCCCTCAAAGAATTCTTTTAAAATATATTAACTGGGAGCACCTGGGTGGGTCAGTGGTTAAGCATCTGCCTTTGGCTCAGGTTGTGATCTCAGGATCCTAGGATCTAGTTCTGCATCTGGCTCCCTGAAGGGAGCCTGCTTGTCCCTCTGCCTCTCTCTGCCTGTCATGAATGAATGAATGAATGAATAAAATAAATAAATAAATAAACTTTTTTTAAAAAAAAAGTATGTTAACTGGTTCAACTTATTAATCTTGATACTATGGAATCATTAAAGCTTCCCTTCTCTTTCTCAAAAAAAAAATGTAGTGAGATTCTTTTCATTTTGAACATTTATTCTCTTTCTCACAATACTTAATTTTAATCCTTTACATTGTGACAAAACTTTCATGGATTTGATATGGCAGAGGAACTTAAATTTAAGTATATTACCCCACAAAACCTTTCTTCCATTATGTGACATGGGTGTAGTTATCCCTATCACGGCAGCCACACAAGACAGGATTTGTCATATGCATTTACCTGTTGGGAGACCTGAACCATAGAAGAGTCAAGCAAATTGCTTGCAGTCACCTTGTTTCTGAGTGACAGAGCTAGAAGGGAAAAGTTTTTTCTGACTCCAAAGTCTCTTTACTACCCACTGTTTTTATTCCACATGGGATTTAATAAATATTTATTGAATGAAGGAATGGCAAAGAGACTGAGAAGTTTCTGTCACTGAAGCATGTGTAAGGTTTTACATATTTATGTTTATTGAATGTGATGAACCTTTTTTTTAAATTTTAGAATATTTTTAGAAACTACGATTTTAGTCTCTTAATTTCTATTAGGTTTGAGGTTTTTTTCAACTCTTGAACTTTTCATTTATATTTTCTGTTTGTATTATTATGATGGTGGTTCTGTTTTGTTTTGTAAATCAAAACCCTTTGACAGAATCTGAACCTGAACCACTGAGGGTATAATTGTAGATAGAGCCAGTGTTAGCCTGACAAATCAAGTAAACACCTGAATGTTTACTTTGATTACAGAGTTGAACTGTGAAGTTAATCTACTTGCTGAATTTTTCTAAGATTTATCAAGAGAAATTAATAAATCATTGTGGTTTTCTGTTCCCTTTCAGCTTTCAGAAGAATTATTAGATAAATGGCTCTCTTACCCAGAGTCCCAGCATGTACCCCTCTGCCAGCATATGCTTGGTTTTGCTATGAAGTCTGTTACACAGATGGTAATGGGTAGTACATTTGAAGATGACCAGCAGGTCATTCACTTCCAGAAGAATCATGGCACAGTAAGTCTTGGGACAAATGTAAAATTATTCTTTCATCAAATTGGATAGTTTAATGATACAGACTTCACCTCTCAAGAAGGTTTAAGGTCCTGTAGTGTAGAATTTCCTTGTTTTGAGCTAAAATGGCAATGCAAGCAAAGATAATTGTCTTTCTAAAAAATGTAAGAATTATATTTTTTAAAAGATTTTATTTATTTATTTGACACAGAGATTGAGAAGTCACAAGCAGTGGGCAACAGCAGGCAGAGGAAGAGGGAGAAGCAGGCTCTCTGCTGAGCAGGGAGCCTGATGTGGGCTTGAACCTAAGGTCTCAGGATCATGACCTGAGCTGAAGGCGGACACTTAACTGACTGAGCCACCCAGGTGCCCCAAGAATTACCTTTTTTTAAAGCAATTTTTGAAATTTAAAAAGTAGATGACTATAGAAATTTCCTTTTAATACTTATCAAATATGTTACTAAATTCTAGAATAAAGAGAAAAACTTTAATAGAACTAGACTATGTCCCATATAGAAAGAAATTAAAGCCAGTGGAACATGCTTTAAATGCTTTAAAATGGGGATCCCTGGGTGGCACAGTGGTTTAGCGCCTGCCTTTGGCCCAGGGCACGATCCTAGAGACCCAGGATCGAATCCCACGTCGCGCTCCCTGCATGGAGCCTGCTTCTCCCTCTGCCTATGTCTCTGCCTCTCTCTCTCTGTGATGACTATCATAAATAAATAAAATTAAAAAAAAATTATTAAAAAAATGCTTTAAAATGCTAATGAAATGAATGTGACTTAAAGAAAGGCTAATTCAGTCTAAAATTGATTTACTTTTTTTTTCTAAATTTGCATATGGAATTTATTTTATTCTATATTTTTAACAATCTCTATATTAATTTATTTAATCCTAATATTAATTTAATTGATTCAAATCATACAAATGCAAGTCATTTTGCTGTATTTTGGGTCTCTGAAAGATTATTCCTTATTTTATTCAAATCTATAAAAAACATTTTGGTTAAATAATCAGGGTAGTGTGTTTAAAATTAAAATCACTACGAATTATGGCTTTACACCCTGTTACTGTTTAATATATTTTTTTCCCATTAAAATGTTTTAACTGCATATCTCTGATGATTAACAAATATATATTTCTTGTTAACATATTCAGGAGTGGGGATCCCTGGGTGGCGCAGCGGTTTGGCGCCTGCCTTTGGCCCAGGGCACGATCCTGGAGACCCGGGATCGAATCCCACGTCGGGCTCCCGGTGCATGGAGCCTGCTTCTCCCTCTGCCTGTGTCTCTGCCTCTCTCTCTCTCTCTGTGACTATCATAAATAAATAAAAATTTAAAAAAAAAACATATTCAGGAGTGTAAAAATAAAGGTGGAAAAATCACTCTAACTTCCACTTCCTAGAGTAAACTAATCTGTACCCAGGCAAAATAAATTGGTTAAGGAATTCCTAAAATGCCTTCATATTTTAATGAAGAATCGATTTTTGACTCCGTTATTGTCTGATTTTTTCATGTTGACAAGATAGCATTTTTTATTTTTTAAGATTTTATTTATTTATTCATGAGAGACACAGAGAGAGAGAGTCAGAGACATAGGCAGAGGGAGAAGCAGGCTCCATGCAGGGAGCCTGATGTGGGACTCGATCCTGAGTCTTCAGGATCACGACCTGAGCCAAAGGCAGACGCTTAACCGCTGAGCCACCTAGGCATCCCAAGATAGCATTTTTTAAAAGAGGCATCCACTATTATTTCCAAGATGACCTGTTCTATATATTTTTATGCTGGTATTTTCTTTCTCTTCCTTTTTTCATTCTTTCCTTAGAACTTCAAAATAGAAATAATTTCAAACTTAGAGAAAAAGTTGCAACTAGTATAAGGAAGTCCCATATATCTTTTACCTAGGTTCATCAGTTCACATTTTACCGTGTTTGCTTTTGTCATTCATTATCTACTTTTATCTGTCTTTTCATTGCTCCCACTCTTACCTGAACCATTTGAGAGAAAAGTGGACATTTTGCATTTTTTCCCTCCAAATACTTCAGTCTGTATTTCCTAAAAACAGGGTATTCTCTTACATAGTGACAACATAGTTTTCAAACTTGGGAAATTAAACATTTATACAATACTGTTATCCATAGCCCATATTCAAATTTCTTTATTTTCTGTAGTCAGACCTCTTTAATGTGAACAGTTCCTCAGTTTCTCTTTGTTTTCTGACCTTGACATTTAACAAATACAGGGTAGTTATTTTGTGCAGTGTCTCAATTTGGATTTGAGTAAATTCAAACTATGTATTTTTTGGAATGTGGTATTCTTTTAACAGTACTAGAAGTTGTCAAAGGAAAGTTTTCAGACCATAAACATGACTTAAATTCTTTCTTCAAATGATCTTTTAATATCTGCAGCACCACAGTGTCGCTGTTGTTCTATCATGCCACCAGGAATAATAACCAATTAATACATGCAGAGGCAATGACAACTGCATCATGACTGCTGTTTGGTTGACAACAGTTGAGAGATGCCATCAATTGTAGAATGTATACTGATTTCCAGATGTCAAACTGAAAAATGTACTCCTCACATATAGTTGCATACTGTGTTTCTGAAATGCCCCTCCAAAAACATTGTTCCAATTATTTTCCCAACGCTAGTTGCTCTTTCCTTGACATTTAGAGTTATTGGTCCTTTAAATATTTGCCTATGTAATAAGTCAAAAGTGTTATTACATGATTATAATTTATATTTTTTGTTTATAAGGTTAAACATCATTTAATATTTTTATTGAACACTTGTGCTTCTTTTGTAGGATACTTTCTTATGCCCTTTGCCTATATTCCTACTGATGTGTTTCTTACTAATCAGAAAGAGCTGTTTATTTTTTAAAATTTTATCTTTATTTTTTAAAGTAAACTGTGTGCCCACGGTGGGGTTTGAACTCATGACCCCAAGATCAAGAGTTGCATGTTCTACTGACTAAGCCAGCCAGATAGCCCAAGAGCTCTTTATTTATTTATTTTTTATTTTTTTTAATTTATTTATGATAGTCACACACACACAGAGAGAGAGGCAGAGACATAGGCAGAGGGAGAAGCAGGCTCCATGCACCGGGAGCCCGACGTGGGATTCGATCCCGGGTCTCCAGGATCGCGCCCTGGGCCAAAGGTAGGTGCTAAACAGCTGCGCCACCCAGGGATCCCAAGAGCTCTTTATTTTTATCTCAGTTTTCATTTATAGGGCTTAAAAGCATTTATTTTTAAATGCAATTCTGGATTTACAATAAAATTGATAGAAAAGGGGGTCTTGGTGGCTCAGTTGATTAAGCATCTAACTCTTGATTTCTGCTCAGGTCATGATCTCAGACTTGTGAGATTGAGCCCCACATTGGGCTCTGTGCTGGGTGTGAAGCCTGCTTAGGACTTTTTCTCTCCTTCTCCCTCTCAAAAGAAAAACAAAAATTGAGAGGAAGATACAGAAGTTTCTTGTGTACGCCTTGCTTCCACACATGCATAGCCTTTACCATTATGGACATCGCTTACCAGAATTGTACATTTTTTTCAAAGGATAAACCTATATATTGACATACCATAATTACTCCAAGGGTTCACAGTTGGTATTGTTCATTCAGTGGGTTTGGACAAATGTATAATGACGTATATCTATCATTATGATAACATATAAAGGATTTTCACTGCCCTAAAAATCCTCTGTCTATTCACCTCCTGCCCCTTCTTTCTGGCAAGCACCAATCATTTTATTGTATTCATAGTTTTTTGCCTTTTCTAGAAATGTCATATAGTTGGAATCATTCAGTATGTAGACTTCTCAGATTGGCTTCCTTCACTTACATATTTTTCACTTACATTTAAGCTTCATGTCTTTTCATGGCTTGATAGCTCATTTAGTTTAGCACTGAATAGTATTGCATTGTCAGGATGTACCACGGTTTATCCATTCATCTGCTAAAGGGTATCTTGATTGCTTACCAGTTTTGGCAGTTATGAACAAAGCTGCAGTGAAAATCTGTGTGCAGGTTTTTTGTGTGGATATGTTTCCAACTCCTTTGAGTAAATACTAAGAGGTGTGATTGCTGGTAAAAGTATGTTTAGTTTTGTAAGAAACTGTTTTTGAGGATTCTATTATATATCCTCTGGTTTAGAGATTCTTTCCTAAGCTGTGACCAGTGTACTAATAAGCCTGTGAAAGGCATTCTTCACTACTGCTGCAGTGTTTTTTATCTCTAGCATTTCGTTTTGGTTGTTAGGATTTCCATCTTTCTGCTTACATTGCCTGTCTGTTTTTGCATGTGTACTTTATCCTTTACCTAAGGATCCTTTAGAACCTTTAGCAACATATTAAGCAGTTATTTTAAATTCCTGGAGGCACCTGAATGGCTAAGTCGTTGGGCATCTAACTCTTGGTTTTGGCTCAGGTTGTGGTCTTAGGGTTGTTAGAGCAGGCCCAGAGCTGGGCTCCACACTGGGCGTGAGGCCTGCTTGAGGTTATCTTTCTCACTCCCCCCCCACCTCTCATGCCCTAAATTAATTACTTAATTAATTCCTTATCTGATAATGTCCCTGCCATATCCACGTTCTCATGCTTGCTCTGTTTCTTCAATTGTGTTTCCTCTGCCCTTTGTAATTTTTTTTTTGATAGCTGTATGTGATATACCATGTAAAAGAAACTGGTGTCAATAGGCCTTTAGTAATGTGGTGGTGAGGTGTGGGGAAAGGGAGAGCATCCCATAGTCCTATGATTAGGTGTCAGTCTTTTAGTGAGCCTGTGCCTCTGGATTGTGAACTTCATAAGGGCTTCTCCGGGGGGTTTTCCTCTTCATTTAGGTGGGACAGGATGGTTAGTGGGCTGGAATTTGGTACTTTCCTTTTTCCACATGAAACACTAGCCCTGACTGGAGTGGGATATTTCCCTTGTCCCAGGCAGTTAGGCTCCGACAAAACCCCAGCAGGTTAGGCTCTGAGGGCAGGCCTTGTTAGGAAGAATAGAGTGTTCTGGTTTATTTCAAATTGGTTCCTTTTTCAGTCCCTCTGCTAGAAGCCCAAGGGGAATTTCTTCAGTTTTAACTGTGGGAACCTGGTTGAGCTCTTTGAGGTAAATCTCACAATATTTGGGGGGGGGGGGGGGAGTCTGGCCTATGATTGGGTCTCCCTGGAGTTTTAATTCTCAAAGTTGTGTGCACTGAACCTCCAGCAGTTAATTACAGTTCAGGTTTTCCTACCCCAGAACTGGCTCCTGAGGTGGTTTCTGTTCGTGGGTCTCTCTCTGGTAAGAGGTAACTCCCTGTTTTCATGTGTCTCTTTAATCCCGGGCCCTTTCCTGTCTTCCTCTTTTCTCAGTTTGTTTAATCCCTGGGTCTTCTCTTGTCTTAGGGTCCAAGAAGACTTGTTGATTTTTCAATCTGTTCAGCTTTTTGTCATTGGGATAAAGTAGCTAAATGAATTATGAATTTTTGCCCTCTGCTCTGTGTCATGCTCTCTTTCCTGGGGCACCTGGATGGCTTAGGTCATGATCTTGGGGTCCTGAGATCAAGCCCTGTGTCAGGCTCCTTGCTCAGTGGGGGTCTGTTTCTTCCTCTGCCCCTTCCCCTGCTCATAAAAAAACAGAAACAAAAACCTCCTTTCTTGCTTTAAGGGTAATCCTAATATAAACATTTACTCTACATTTTCTTAATACTTTTAATAATTTAAATTTTCACATTTAAAAAATCCATAATCCATATATCTTTGTAAGGTAAGAGTTAAGGACTCTTAACTATTAATAATTATTCAAATATTTAGCATGAGTATTGTATCCTTTCCCTATGTTCTTTCACAAATTTTCAATAAGCTAAGGTTTTTTCAGGAACTAATTATCCAGTTTTGAAATAATTAGAATTCTGTTTAATTGTTTACTATCCCTAAACCTTAAACTAAATATTTAACCTTTTTTCTGAATCTCAGCCAATGCTTATTGTATCATAGATGAAGTGAAAACTTGGAATTCCCTATGAATTTGATTTATCCACTGTTAAAATAAAGTTGAATATTGGCTCCACTGCCATGTCCTTTTAGTCCCCATTCCTACACCTTTTAAAGAAAAGAGACTTTTGACTTTCTAGTTATAATTAGTTTTAAAGTACCCTGACTGAAATTATTAAAATATAGTTGTATTCTGTCCTCAGAGACTATGGAGTAAATTATTATGCAGCCCACTTAAAAGGGAGAGCTTAATTATCACATCTGTTGGTAAGATAGGAGTTCCTCAATTATTGGCTGAGATTGCTTGTTATTACTTAAAAAAAATCTACTTTATTAGATAATAGGTATGTTTTCCTATTTTCAGGTTTGGTCTGAGATTGGCAAAGGCTTTTTAGATGGATCACTTGATAAAAGTACTACTCGGAAAAAACAATATGAAGATGGTAAGTTTTGCCACTCTTAAACTATAGTAATGACAGAAGGATATGTGCCCCAATTTTAATAAGATTCTCTCTGAATCATGAGATTATAGGTCATGTATATTTTCTGTCTTTATGTTTTTCTCCTACATTTCCTATATTAAAAAGGTTTTTCCTAAACAAAAGAGAGGTAAAAGCAGTGAATCAGTAAATGAAACTCTAGTACTCACTCTAGAATGAGGCTGGTATAGCCTATAGGAAAATGTAAGGGTGCAGTTTTAGGAAAGCAAACTTGATAATACATATTAAGATACATAAATAATGAATGAAATTATCGAAGAGAAGAAAAATGTTATTTTTTTTGTCGTGCTATTTCTGTAAATAGAAAACCAGAAGCGATCTAAATGTCCAACAATATAGATAGGAATTGCTAAAGAAATAATACCAACTAAAATATTGTATAGATATTTGTAAAACATGTAGCAACATAACAATTCTTGCTATTATAACAAGAGTAAAAATATTTTCAAAATTGTTGGGCATTAGTTACAACTTTGTAAAATCTAACAAAAAAAAAGCAATTTTAGTTTAAGATGACTCCACAAAATTATTCTATTTTAGTTGTATATCTTCTGTCAGTAATTCAATTATTGTAATCCTTTTAATACCTTTATTTTGACCTGCTTCAATCCTTTTTTTTAGAAGCAGGGTAAATTAAAATACATGGGCTGTATTGGAACAGTGGATTATTTTTCATATATAATCATATTGCTCCCCAGTATTCTCATCCTTCATTCTTTCAATAAATGTTTATTGAGGGTTGTAGGCATTGTTTTGTGTGTAGGAGACGAAATTCCCCGCCCTCATGGGGCTTACCATTCTAGTGATTTCCTTGATGTCCAACATAAACCCAAAAAAACCAATTTAACAGACACATTTTCTGCACTCTGGTTTTTGTTGCCTTTGTGATTATCTTGATGGATGCATTAAGACTAATTCCCCTTAATAAAAAATGTATTTCACAAATATTGGTTCAATTAATACAAAATAAAAATTAATAATTTATATTCTTTTATTCTAAATAAAAGTAGCTTTTCTAACATGTTATGTTCCTTAGGTTTTAACACTGGCATAAATCAAATTTGAACTTTTATTGAAAATGATTCTTTGGAAAAAAAAAAAAAGAAAGAAAATGATTCTTTGGTATTTATGTGAGTAGGATACCATGGCTGAATCAGTGCATCCTTTGTTTAAGTGGGTCATTCTTAACCTGGTCTGTACATTAAAATCCCCTCAAGAACTTAAAAAAACCCTGAAGATCAGGCCTCACCCTAAACCAGTTTATTCAAAGTCTAAGAGAGAGGCCCCCTGGGCATTAGATATATCTATGATATATCTAGCTTCGCAGAGTATTCTGATATATTGGTAAGGTTGAGAATATATAGCAATAGTTCCCAAACTTTGCTACACATTGAATGTTTTAAGAAATATAGGGGGCACCTGGCTGTGCAGTTAGAAGAGCATGGGCTTTTTGATCTCAGGGTCATGAGTTCCAGTCCCACACTGGGTGTAGAGATTACAAAATAAATAAATAAATAATTAAAAAATAATAAATATTGACATCAAGCTTCCATTCCTAAACATTTGGATTTAATTGGTATGAGGTGTGACTTGTACTTTACAATTTTTTTTTTTAAGAGAAAGCAAAAGTAGTGGGTGGTGGGACAGAAGGAGAGAGAGAAGATCTTAAGCAGACTCCGTGCCTACTGTGGAGCCCAACACAGGGCTGGATCTCTCTACCCAAATTATGACCCAAGCCAAAATCAAGAGTCAGACACTTAACTGACTGAGCCATACAGATGCCCCTACTTTATGATTTTTTTTTTAAAAAAAGCTTCCTAGGTGATTCCAATCTGTAGCAAAGTTAGGAACCACTGCATCACAGTGTTAATTTTTCATTTTATTTATTTATTTATTTATTTATTTATTTATTTATTTATTTATTTATTTTAGATTTTTATTTATTTATTCATGAGAGACACACAGAGAAAGAGAGAAAGAGAGAGGCAGAGACACAGGCAGAGGGAGATGCAGGCTCCATGCAGGCAGCCCGACATGGGACTCGATCCTGGATTCCCAGGATCAAGCCCTGGGCTGACGGCAGCACTAAACCGCTGAGCAACCTAGGCTGCCCTAATTTTTCATTTTAATCACTAATGTGTTACACTCCTGCAATTCTATAACTATTTACTGAATATCTATAATATTATGGTATATTTTTGGTGCTGGAGAGATATCCATGAACAAAACAAAACAAAACAAAACAAAAATGCCTGCCTTTGTGGTACCACATTCTAGTGGGAAGTGGCAGACAATAATCTAAATAAGTAAACCAAATAGTATGTTAAAAGATGAAAAGGGCCATGGAAAAATTAAATCAAGAAGGAGGATAGGGTGTGCTAGGAATGGGGAGGTTGCAATTTTAAATAGATTAGGAAGGGCCTCGGGCAGCCCCCGTGGCACAGCGGTTTAGCGCCGCCTGCAGCCCGGGGTGTGATCCTGGAGACCGGAGATTGAGTCCCACATCGGGCTTCCTGCGGGGAGCCTGCTTCTCCCTCTGCCTGTGTCTCTGCCTCTCTCTTCGCTCTCTCTGAATGGATAAATAAATAAATCTTAAAAAAAAAAAAAAAAGATTAGGAAGGGCCCCAGTAAGATTAGGTGACTTGAGCTAACACTTGGAAGACATAAGGAAACCATTCAGGGCAGATCATGTGGCTATCCACATGTCCAAAGAAGAAGATTCTATGTAGAGGAATAGTAATTGCAAAGTCCTTGAGGTAGGATTCTGGTATATTTGGTATACAAGGAACTTTTTGGCTGGAGTAAAGTCAGTCACAAGAGTAGTAGTAGAGAGATGAGGCCAGAAAGACTGGGGGGATAGCTCTTTGTGCGACTAGGTTGTTACTATGAGATAGGAAGCCACTGGAAAGTCTTGGCAGTTATAATCTGAGTTATGTTTTTTTTTTTTAAGATTTTATTTAGAAAAAATAATAAAAATTTTAATTTTAAGTAACCTCTACATCCAATGCGGGGCTCTAATTTACAACCCTGAGATCAAGAGTTGCATGCTTGGGACACCTGGGTGGCTCAGTGGTTGAGCACTTGCCTTTGGCTCAGGTTGTGATCCTTCAGTCCCAGGATCAAGTCCTGCATCAGGCTCCTTAAATGGAGCCTGCTTCTCCCTCTGCCTCTGTTTCTGCCTCTCTTGCTCTGTCATGAATAAATAAATAAAATCTTAAAAAAAAAAAAAAGTTGCATGCTCTACCAACTCAGTCAGCCAGGTGCCCCAATCTGAGTTATGTTTTTAAAGGGTCATTCTGGCTGCTGTGATAAGTTATAAGCACCTAGAACAGAAGCAGAGAGACTAATTCAGGGGCTGTTGCAATGAACCATGCAAGAGAAACAATGTGACTCGGACTAGGTGGTGGGCAGCAGAAAAAGTAAGGAAGAGTAATTCTGTATTTTGAAGTTAGAATACCAACACTAGCTGACAGGTTAGTTGTATGATGTAAGGGAGAAGGAGACACCAAGGTTTTAGGCCTGAATATTTGGAAAATGAGGTTGTTAGAGAGATGGGGCAGACTTGGGAAGATCTGGTTTGGGAGGGGAAAGATCAAGAGTTCATTTGTGCATATGTTATGTTTAATAGGCTTCAGACATCTAAGTGGAGATGCTAAATTAGTTGTTAGCTATATGAATCTGGAGTTCAGAGGAAAGAGATCCTGACTGGAAATATTAATTTAGGAGTATTCAGTCCATAGATTGTGTTTAAAGCCTTGAGACTAGTGACCATCAAGGTAATGAATGTAAATAGAAAAAGAAGAGAGGTCCAAAAACAGTCCTGACCTTGGTCATTCTATCATTAAGAAGTTTGAGAAATGAGAAGGAATCATCAAAAGGCCACTGAAAATGAGCAGGCAGCAAAGAAGGGGAAGGTATGGGGTCCAGGAGAGCATGGAATTCCAAGATCCAAATGAAAATCTTAACACCTAGAGAGTATTTGATCAACATCATCAAATCCCTTGACGGGTCAAGTAAGATGGAGACCGAGGAATGACCCCTGGATAATTTTGGCTGTTGGATACCAGTTATTTATCCTATATCTTTTTGGTTTCAGAAATTTACAATTCTGATTATTTCACATCTGTTTCTGTCCCTAAATTCCTTTATTTTTTAAAGATTTAATTTATTTATTCTTGAGAGACAGAGAGAGAGAGAGAGAGAGAGAGAGAGACAGAGAGAGGCAGAGACACAGGCAGAGGGAGAAGCCAGCTCCATGCAGGGACCCCAATGTGAGACTCAATCCCGGGACCCCAGGATTACACCCTGGGCCGAAGACAGGCGCTAAACCGCTGAGCCACCCAGGGATCCTCCCCCCCTAAATTCCTGATGTGGGAAAAGAGTGGAGTTAAGAGGGCAGAATTTAGAAGGAAAGTAGACAGTATCAAAGGAGAGGTTTATGTATGTGAAGGCTTTCCAGGTGCAGGCATTAGTTCTAGTTCTTGACCTGGGTAGTGATAATATGGTGATAGCATATAATTTATAATTATTCCTTAAATTGTACATATATAGTTTATGAAGATTTTTGTATGTAAAATTTAGCAAAAAGAAAAGTTGATGAATCTAAATATTAATGAGCTTCTTAAAAATTGTTGGTTACTACTCTTTTTTAAGTTTTATTCTGCACACAGCAACATTGTACAGAAATATTTTTAAAAGTTCAGTCTTTACAAATGCTTATTCTAAAATCTTTTTTGTATTTCTTCTCTAAGCTCTTATGCAACTGGAATCTATTTTAAAGAAAATCATAAAAGAACGAAAAGGAAAGAACTTCAGCCAACATATTTTCATTGACTCCTTAGTACAAGGGAACCTTAATGACCAACAGGTGATGTGATTGTTAAATGTTTATCAAGTAAACAATGATCATACATGTATAATGTGCTTTGAATTCACTTTAATCCAGATGCCCTCCTAATATGGCTTCTCTTTTATTGTACATCATCCATAAATAGTACAAGTATTTGGTCTCTTGTTCCTTAGCTCTTTGAAGCAACTGTGTATTATTTACTTTGGGGTAGGCAAATATTGAATCAAATTCTCCGATCATAAAAGAGGAGGACTTACATGACTAGGTTTGGCAGCTTGGCTTGCTCCCAGAGCGCCTGTGTTACCCCCGGCGTGCTACTTGTTTGTGTTATTGTCAGGCCAAGGATGAGAGTGGAGCCATCATTTCCACACCTGTTCATGGTGGGAATCTTTTGCCCACTCTCCACGTACAAGTCTTCATAGAATGGTTTTCTGGATGTGTGAAGGTGCAGAAACTGAGTGAGACTCCAAGGACAGCAGCAGCCTCTCCTCTACTGTTCGTGAGGCTGCGTTGCTGCACCAGGCCAAGCCCGAAAGATGGCACTGAGCCAGTTTGTTTGCAAAACACAGAGCAGGAGCCGGTGATAATACCAATAAATGTTTATTGCATCAAAAAGCCAATGCAGTTTTTAGGTTGTGTTTTACTTTTTTTTTTTTTTTTTTAACTGAAAACATTGTAAAGAAATACTATGCTTTTTTCCTTTTCCTTGACCCTAATTCTATACTATAGGTTATTTTAGTAGGGTCTAATACAGGCCACTTTACATTTTACACTTTCTAAACTTAGTTTCCTCTCCTAGATCCTTGAAGACAGTATGATATTTTCTCTGGCCAGTTGCATAATAACCGCAAAATGTAAGTATGTAAGTAAGATTTCTTTTTATTATGTAAGTAAGTAAGATTTCTTTTTGAGATAGATTATAAAATATACACAGGTAAAATAAAGGAAACATTGTTTGCAAGACCTCTTTATAATTTTCTTTCTTTTAGACTTTTTTATTCTTGTTTGAAAGGCTTGATTCACATAGCTACCTTTTTTTTTTTCACCCCAGGTGCTCTATGCCACCTCTGAACATTGCCATAAATTTCTTGACACAGTTTATGGATTGTGAATTCTAGTTAGTGCCTTTAAAATGAACTGCTATTGACACCTTTCCAACCAGAGCAGCAAGCTTTTCAATTTCCTGCTGCAGCTTTTCACTTTGACTCCAATCCAGTTTGCTATTATTAAGGTCTACCAACAGAGGATATAGGCCACAGAAATCACGATTTAAAAGAACTCCTCTCTTGGTGGAATTGAAGGTGACTTTTATTTAAAATTCTAAAATGTATGATATATTTCTAAGTTTCCTTACTGCTTTTTAGTTTAGCAAAGTACCATTCATTCACATGGTTATTTATAGAAATTTGCGTATGTTTATAGAAATATACTAATATAAAATGCTAAAGGAAGTATTAAAACATCAGTTTGAAATAAAAAAAATTATGTTCATTTGAAGGATTTCATTTCCAATTCTCTGTTTAAAAACAATGATTAAAAATGTAAACTTTCAGGATGCCTGGGTGGCTCAGCGGTTGAGCAGCGGCTTTTGTCTTGGAGTGTGACCCCAGAATCCCGGGATCAAGTCCCATATCACGCTCCCTCCATGGAGCCTGCTTCTCCCTCTGCCTGTCTCTGCCTCTCTCTCTCTCTCTGTGTCTTTCATGAATAAATAAATAAAATCTTTTTTTTTTAAATGTAAACTTCCCTTATGTTTTTCTTCTTTGTAAAATTTTTGACATCTAGAGATGCTTGGATGGCTCAGCAGCTGAGCACCTGCCTTTGGCTCAGGGCATAATCCTGAATTCCCAGGTTCAAGTTCCACATCGAGCTTCTTGCATGGAGCCTACTTCTCCCTGTGTCTCTGCCTCTCTCTCTCTGTCTCTCATGAATAAATAAATAAAATCTTAAAAAAAAATTTTTTTTTGACATCTAGAGATGTCCAGGTATTAGAGATTAAATGCAATTTAGGTGGGGCACCTGGATGGTTCAGTCGGTTAAGTGTCTGCCTTCGGCTCAAGTCATGATCCCAGGGTCCTGGGATCGATCTCCACATCTAGCCCCACATTGGGCTCCCTGCTCAACACAGAGTTTGCATCTCCTCTTTCTGCTCCTCCCTTCCACTTGCACTCGCTCTATCAAATAATTAAAAAATATATATTTTTAAATGGAATTTATGGCATGCCTGGGTGGCTCAGCAGTTGAGCGTCGGCCTTTGACCCAGGGTGTGATCCCAGGATCTGGGATCGAATCCCACATCAGGCTTCTTGCAGGAATCCTGCTTCTCCCTCAACCTGTATCTCTGCCTCTCTCTTTTTGTCTCTCATGAATAAATAAAATCTTTAAAAAAATAAGAAAAGGATCTCTGAATGTGGGGTTGTGCCATCAGCCGATTCCCAAGTGATTTTGAAAACCATTATCCTAAGCAATAACCAGTGCCCATTCTTGATCCAGTGTATTTACCATTGCAAATAAAAATTTAGAATATTGATGTATATATAGGTAAATATCCTGCTACTTTAATTTGTATGAATCATTTCATTAGGTCTCCTGAAAGAACTGATAAATCAATATTTTTATTACACAAGGTTGGGTGAACCAGACAATCCATTACAGTTATCAACATTTAACACTCCTCCAGATAAGGAAGTTTATTTATTATCATTATGGTTTAACTGAAGGTAAAATGCATTTTTGGCTTCAGTTACTTGCCAGTTTTAAGAAAGAAATTGCAGATCTCTTTAGAAGTATTATATAAATATTCATGTTCTGTTCAAAGAAGTACAAATCTTGTGAACAATCTTGTTTTATTTTTTTGGTAGCATGTATGTATTTTCCATATCAGAAAAGAAAATACAAGAAAAAAATAGTATATTTTATCTTATTCTACACCCAAACTATGAATTTGCTATTTTCATTGTTATTAATATACATTTTTACTTAGTGTGCACCTGGGCAATCTGTTTTTTAACCACCTCTGAAGAGGTTCAGAAAAAACTTTATGAAGAGATAGACCATGTTTTTGGAAAGGATCCTATTACTCCAGAGAAAATTGAGCAGCTCAGGTAAGAATACAACAAAAAGGAGATCATTAATAGGTAAATTTGATGTAGTTTAACTATCTTATTTAAAGCTAATGATAAGGGATCCCTGGGTTGGGCAGTTGGGTGTCTGCCTTCAGCCTAGGGCATGATCCCAGAGACCTGGGATCAAGTCCCACATTGGGCTTCCTGCATGGAGCCTGCTTCTCCATCTGCCTATGTCTCTGCCCCGCCCCCTGTGTCATGAATAAATAAAGTCTTAAAAAAATAAAGCTAATGATAATATCTAGGAAAGGTTATATATTTTTATAGGACTTAAAATATTTACATACAGATTTTATTAGATAATTTAATTTGCTTTTTAAAATCATAAGGTAGTTTTTGGAAACCTTTACATTAGACTATATAAAATAGTATCAGTGATTTAAGTAAGCAGACGCTCCTATTTTGTTGATGGAAATGCTAAATGGTACAGACCTGTTGGAAAAGTGTGGCAGTTAAACATACACTTACCATACAACCCAGAAATCCTCCAAGAGAAATTTATCCAAGAGAAATGAAAAAATATGTGCATACAGAGACATTTATGCAAATGTTTGTAGCAATATTATTCATGATAGCAAAAAACTGGAAGCAGTTCAGATGTTTATCGACTGGTGAATACATAAATTGTGTTATATCTGTACCTTGGAATCTTCCCAAGTGGTAAAAAGTAATAGAATATCAATATATACAACAAAGTGGATAACTGTCATTATGTTAAGTGAAAGAAGTGAAACACAAAGACTGTATACAATGTGATTTCATTAAGGTGAAACTATTGTGATAGGAAGCAGATTGGTGGTTGTTTGGGGCCAGGAATGTGGAGGGGATTAACCGGCAGGGAGAATGAGAAAAGTTTTTAGGGTGAAGAAACTGTTCTGTATCTTGATGATGGTTGTGGTAGCAGAATTGTACACAGTTACTAACATTTACCACATTGTATAGGTAAAACAGATTAATTTTCATATGTAGATAATACTTTAATTAAAAAGATTTTTTAGGGGATACCAGGGTGGCTCAGGGGTTGAGCATCTGCTTTTGGCTCAGGGCATGATCCAGGGATCCTGGATCGAGTCCCGTATCGGGCTCCCTGAGTGGAGCCTGCTTCTCCCTCTGCCTATGTCTCTGCTTCTCTCTCTGTGTCTCTCATGAATAAATAAATAAAAAATTTTTTAAAAAGATATTTTAAAAATAGCAACTATGACTGTTGGAAGTCTGAGCCTGGACAGTAGGCAATCAACTCTATCTTGGAGCCTCTTTTAATCATAGAAAAGAAGATAGGGAGACTTCTGTTAACAAATTCTTCAAAATGTTGAAAGTTTTCCTTATTACCTTAAATATAACAATTTTTCATTTTAAAGTAATACTTGTCACTTGAAGTTTTTATAATGCAGAAGTGTATGAAGTGGAAAGTG
Source organism: Nyctereutes procyonoides (assembly GCF_905146905.1). NCBI lineage: Eukaryota > Metazoa > Chordata > Mammalia > Carnivora > Canidae > Nyctereutes > Nyctereutes procyonoides. The sequence goes on from NW_026575132.1 coordinate 12,136,167, forward strand.
AAGGTTTTCTGTAAATGTATCCTTAAGAGATGACAATTGTTAACTATTTCTACTATTTTTCTAGATTTTTCTCCATATATATGCATATATATTTTAAAAATTTCAGAAAGTTTTAAAATATAAAAATAGAATTCTTCTGTCAATTCCTTCTTTTTTCTAAATATTTTGTGGGCAGTATTCTTTAATGTATAACTCTACCACACCCAGTTAGCAATTAAGTTCTGTTGATTATACTTTCCAAACATCTTATAGCTGGAAGTTTAATTTTAGTTCTTTTCATTGTCCCCACTCTATTCAGACCACTGTCAACTTGCCTGGAATGTTTCAACAGCCTTGGATCTTGCTCCCTCTAATCCAGTCTCCAAATTGCTACTGGAGCCTGTGACTCCATGCAGTAAACACTTTAGGTGCTTAAACATACAGATAACTTAGGACCAATACCAAACCAACAGTCTCTGGGCATCAGAAGTTTTCAAAAGCTTCTCAGATTTCAATATGTTCTATTTCTAATTCTAATGTTGAGAATCACTGTTCTAGTAATCTTTTTATACCTGCGGAGTCAACATCTGGGCAGATGACTCCCCAGTTGAAAATCTTTTCAGCGATGTCTGGTTGCCCTTAAGATAAAATTTAAACTCACCAACATGGTTTATGAGGCATTTCAAGAGCTAGTCCTTATATTCCTTTCCCACCTTATCTCTTATTTGTATCTGTTCATACCTTAAATTTAGCTATACTGAAGTTGTTTTGTTTCTTCAAAGCTGCAGTACTCTTTCTTATCTCCTGGCTTTTGCAGACTACTTCTTTGTCTGGATTCTCTTTTCCTTTCTCTTCTTCTAGCTAACTCCAGTTTTTCCTGCAGGTCCTAGCCTCAGGTGCTTATTTCTCTACAAAGTCCTTTCTTCAGTTAGATGCTTCTGCCATGTGTTCTCCAAAACCCTGAATTTGCTTTATCATCACAGTTACTATGCTTTTTAAACTGTTAATCCTTGAACAATCCTTGTTCATCCTACCTCTCTCTCTTTCCATGCCAACTAGATCTTGAGTGCCTTTGTATCTGTCCTATTTACTCTTGTAGCTCAGTATCTAACACAGTGCTTCTAATGTAGCACGTACCCAATAAATACTTGTTCAAAGAAGGAAAGAAAGATGTTTCCTTTTTTGTTTTGTTGTTTTTAAGTATATAAACAATCAAAATTCCAACCCTTGCATTTTTATTTAAATTTCCACTTGTTTCTGTTAATAAAGTCCTAAAGATGAGATTGATATTTAAGGATATATACAATAATCTAGTATTTATGATTAGGGACTATAGAGTAAGGCAGACCTGGGTTTGAATCCTGTTGACATCACTTCCCTGCTATGTGATCTTAGACAATTGCCTTATTTCTTAAAAATCTATAAAATTAAAACAGAAATAGCATCCATGAGGTTCTTATAAGGATTAAATGAGATACTGCATAGAAAGTATTTAAAAGAATTGGCTTGTGTTAAGATTTCAATGCATTTTAGCTTTTATTATTGTGATGTATGCCTAATATTTTTAGACATATTGCCAAGTTACCCTTCAGAAAGAGTGTACCAATTTATACTTTGCACAACTGGATAATGTATTTTCCCCCATTTTTATTAGTATTGTCTATTGTCATTCTTTTTCATTTTTGCTATTCTGACAAGTAAAAAATTTTGCTTTAATTGGCAATCTTTCCATTGTTAAGGAGGTTGAGTATCATTTCACATGTTTCTAGACCATTTGTATTTTGTTGTATGTGAATTGTTTTTTTTTAATCCCCTGTACATTTTTGTGTTGGGGTGTTTGATGATTTTAATTACGGATTTTTAAAGAGCTTTTAGACATTACAAATATACATACTTATTTTTCCCAGTTGTTTTTCAGTTGTACTTGTGATTGCAAATATGTAAAAAAAAAAAATTTCCATGGTTGGATTACTTGTATTTTTCTTTATGGTTTCTGTCATTGTGTCAGTATTTTTATAATTTTTGAGGAGGAAAGTTCTTTGTTAAAATTTCTAAAATCTTTTATTAAAAATAAAGGACTTTTCTACTCAATAATAAAAATACTGTTTTGAGTTTTATTCTAGTACTCTTAAAGTTGTTTTTATTTGTTAAAATTTATACCTATCTGTACTTTATATACCTCTAATATATAACTTATTTTCAAGCAAATTAGAATTATATAACTATTTCAAATTTGGAAGATTATTAAAGTTGTTGAATGACATTTAAAAATGTACATACATTTCAAACTGCCTTTCCTAGAGTTAAGAACTGTAAAAAAAATTCTTTTAAACAGATATTGTCGGCACGTACTTTGTGAAACTGTTCGGACTGCCAAACTGACCCCAGTTTCTGCCCGGCTTCAAGGTATTGAAGGAAAGATTGACAAATTTATTATTCCTAAAGAGGTAGGAAACATTTGGCATACTTAACTTATTCATTTATTTTTTTCAGTTCTTTCAGTGTGTATTGAATTGTCTAAAATGTCCAATAAATGACCTGTTATTTTAAATGACAATGATATATGTCGTTTTAGGGTATAAACAATATAAAAGAAAGGCTCCCTTCTTCACATGTACTACTGTTAATACTTTGCTGTGTATATTTGTAGATCTTTTTCTATGTATGTATATTACTCTGTGTATATACACATATATGTATGTATTTTAAAAATTGAATTTATATGTGAAAGGTTGCTTTTCATATATTGTTCATTAATTTGCTTGCATTAGGTGTATTGTGGTTAATTAGTACAACTGGTACTTGATACAGATCCAACTTACTATTTTTAATGGATATATATTATTCCATTGGAAGAGTGTGTTTATAGTAAATGCAGTCTCCATTGGTGGAAATTTAGATTACATCAACTCTTTGTTATTACAAATCATATACTTGTATAGGTATTGAGTAGAGCCTTAGAAATAGAGTTTTAGGGTCAAAGTGCTTATATATGTTAAATTTAAATTGCCCCCTAAGAGGCAATATATATTTTTAGCAACAATGTGTGAGTGCTATTTCTCTTCATATCCTCACCAACTCTGGATTTATGAATTTTTTTACATATTTCTTATATGTAATATTGTCCCATTATTTTAATTTGCTTTTCCTTGATCATTGGAGAGATTGAGCAGCTTTTCATACATATTTAACAGTTTGTATTTTTTCTTTTGTGAATTATGTGCTTGTAAGTCATTTTTCTTTCTAGTAAACTTATATCTTTTTGTATATTGTACATACACTCAATTATATGGAAAATATATTTTTCCTACTATTTATCTTTTACTAGTGATTTTGGTATGTTTTGTTTTTACTGGATGCAGGTTTTAAATGATCATGGTTAGGTCTGTTATTCCTTTATGATTGCCAGATTTTGTCATGCCTAGGGAGGCCTTCTGTACTGTAAAAATCATCAAAATAATGACCTTTTCTTTAATTACTTTCTATTTTTATTTTGTATTGATTATCTATATTAAAAGAGCATTTAGGATGAGTTGTTTCTCTGGCAGTCATTTTGTTTCTGTTAAGCCTTGACTAACTAGAGTAATTTTTTTGCAGACCCTTGTTCTTTATGCGCTTGGTGTGATACTGCAGGATCCCAGTACTTGGCCATCACCACACAAGTATGAAATAGCTCTTTATCTTTGTAATTATTGATTTTTATGTGTTTTGCATTCCTTTTGTAAGTTTTGAGGAGAAAATTTAATGTGTGATAATAATATAATATAAAAGCCACTCCCTTCTCTTTGGTATCTTCTTTTTTCTTTTAAGATTTTATTTATTTATTCATGAGAGACACAGAGAGACAGGCAGAGACATAGAGGAAGAAGCAGACTTCCTGCAAGGAGCCCAATGTGTGACTCTATCCCAGACCCCGGGATCACGGCCTGAGCTGAAGGCAGACGCTCAACCTCTGAGCCATCCAGGCGTCCCTCTTTGGTATCTTTTGTTCACTACTTTCTTTCATGAATCCGCTATCTGCTACTCATTGTCTTTCCTATTATCACTTCTATCCTAAGATCCTTTTATTTTTTTTTTAATTTTTATTTTTTTTATTTTATTTATTTATGATAGGCACACAGTGAGAGAGAGAGAGAGGCAGAGACATAGGCAGAGGGAGAAGCAGGCTCCATGCACCGGGAGCCCGATATGGGATTCGATCCCGGGTCTCCAGGATCGCGCCCTGAGCCAAAGGCAGGCGCCAAACCGCTGCGCCACCCAGGGATCCCCTAAGATCCTTTTTTTTTTTTTTTTTTTTTATAAATATTTTTTAATTTTATTTATTTATGATAGTCACAGAGAGAGAGAGAGAGGCAGAGACACAGGCAGAGGGAGAAGCAGGCTCCATGCACCGGGAGCCCAACGTGGGACTCGATCCCGGGTCTCCAGGATCGCGCCCTGGGCCAAAGGCAGGCGCCAAACCGCTGCGCCACCCAGGGACCCTAAGATCCTTTTAATCTCTACAACTATACTTTAATTTCAGTGGAATTTTGGAATTCTTTTGTTGGTAAGTTAGTGTTCTTATGCAGTTTCTTTGTTTTCCTGCTGTTGGTCTCAATTATTAATCTCTTTAGTCAAATTCAGAAAGTAGATGTTGTTTCTATACATGTTATATATGAGAATGGCAGGAGAAAGAAAAGGTGAAGAACAAAGCTGCTACTGTTGGCTTTCTAGATAGGCATCAAGTAAAATCCTGTCGGTTAAATGTCTGCCTTTAGCTTCCTAGGTCCTGGGATGTATCAAGGAGCCTGCTTCTCCCTCTTCCTCTCCCTCTCCCCCCTGCCTATGCTCTGTCTCTCTGTGAAATAAATAAATAAAATCTTAAAAAAAAAAAAAAGGGTTAAGGGCAGCCTTAACCGTGGCTCAGCGGTTTAGTGCCTGCCTTTGGCCCAGGTTGTGATCCTGGAGACCCGAGATCAAGTCCTGCATCGGGCTCCCTGCATGGAGCCTGCTTCTCCCTCAGCCTGTGTCTCTGCCTCTCTCTCTTTGTCTCTCATGAGTAAATAAATAAAATCTTTAAAAAAAAAAAAAAGGGTTAAGATTTACTGCCCTGGTAGAAGGTTATATATTAAGTTGATTGGGGTTAAGACAGGTGTTGTGGGTGCCTGGTTGGCTCAGTCTTTGGAGTATGCAACTCTTGATTTTGGGGTTGTAGGTTTGAGCCCCACTTTGGGTGTTGAGATTACTTAAAAACAAAATATTAAAATAAAATATAACTGGGTTAAGTGTAGTGAGACAGGGTTGGTGGCATGATTAAAATACTTGTGCCTAGTTTTGGAGTGTATTAATGGGTTTATTAAGTGTTCTTATTTTAGTTTTTAATATAATTATATTAAAAGAAATCTAATAAATGAAATAACAATCTTAAAATTTGCTGTAAGTAAAAAGTAAATTTTATATTCCAAATGACATAACAAAATTGAAGATATACATTGGTGGAAAAATTTATGCTTATAATTCTAAAAAACTAGTATTTCCAATTTTAAAATTGTTTTAAAAATTACCATGTGGAAAATGCCAAGTTTTTAAAAATTACCATGTGGAAAATGCCAAGTTTTTGCTAAATTTGAAGTGTAATATGAAAAATATAAGAACTTTGCTGGAACTTTTGACACTATTCCTGTCCCTCAAAAAAAGAGAATCTAGGTCACAAATTGAAAATATTAAAAAATATATATGTTAAAATGTGGAAATTATTTCTAGGAATCAAATCTAATCAGATTTAGGAAATGTTAGTAATAATATTGAATACTAATGAAAACGTTTCTGAAGCTGGGCACCTCCCCTTGTGAGACAGTTCACACTAACAAAAATGTACATAGACTGAGACTCTGTAGAGACAATTACTGTTTAAAAATAACTGTCACAGGGATCCCTGGGTGGCGCAGCGGTTTGGCGCCTGCCTTTGGCTCAGGGCGCGATCCTGGAGACCCGGGATCGAATCCCATATCGGGCTCCCGGTGCATGGAGCCTGCTTCTCCCTCTGCCTATGTCTCTGCCTCTCTCTCTCTCTCTCTCTGTGACTATCATAAATAAATAAATTAAAAAAAAAATAACTGTCACACAGAGACAAGGATGAAGAGATTAACTTTTTTCACTAAACTTAATGCTCTTGAGGCAAATGTAGTATGTTTCATCCCATTTTATAGCTGCATAGTATTCTTTTATATGGAAATACCATAGTTTTTCAGTCTTTCATCCACTGGAGAACATTTGGGTTGTTTTGGTAATGCAGCTGCTATGAATATTCATGTAAGGGTTTTTGTATGAACATAAGATTTCATTTCTTTGGGATAAATGCCCAACAATGCAATTGCTGGGTCATATAGTTTAGTGCACATTTAGTTTTGCAAGAAACTGCCAGGCTGTTTTTCAGAGATTCTCACCAGCAGTGCTTGAGAGATTCTTCTTCTCTACAGCCTCAGTAGCACTGACTACTATCACTGATTTGTTTTGTTTTTTTGTTTGTTTGTTTCCGCTGTTCTAATAGGTGGTAGTATTTCATTAGTTTTTATAAGTTTTCTTTTTGAGTAACTGACATTAACATATTCTCCCTATAGAAAAAATGTCTGGATATGATTTATTTAATAAAAAGAAATGATAGAGGGGTGTCTGGTTGGTTCAGTCAGTTCAGTGTCCAACTCTTGATTTTGGTTCAGGTTATGATCTCAGGGTTGTGAGATCAAGCCCTTCATTGGGCTCTGCACTCTGCTTGAGATTCTCTCCTTTTACCTATCCCCCTGGTCTTGCTGTCTTTTTCTCTCTTAAATAAATAAATCTTAAAAATAAAAAGAAATGATAGAAATACATTATTACTATTACCACATTGGCAGTGTTTCAGAGCAAGAAAACATGGGTCAAGTTCTATGATTTAAGTAGATAATAATGTAAATATTACTCTATAGTATATTATGAAATATTATCACATTTAAAAACCAGACTAACATATAAAATTCTCAACTGAAAAGAATGAAGGCAAGTATCAGAAACCTCAGTATGGACTGAGACCAAATGGTGATATAGCAGGCTCCTGAATTTCCTTCCTTTCATGGCACACTCAGTGTTGCTCTGCATGGAACAGTTACCTTTTAGAGAAATCCAGAAGCTAGCTGAGTGTCTTATCACATTGGGCAAATGAGAAAATATGCATACTGAAATGTGTAGAAGGGATGCCTGGGTGGCTTAGCAGTTGAGCGTCTGCCTTTGGCTCAGGAGGTGATCCTGGAGTCCAGGGATCAAGTTCCGCATTGGGCTTCCTGCATGCAGCCTGCTTCTCCCTCTGCCTATGTCTCTGCTTCTCTCTCTGTGTGTCTCTCATGAATAAATAATAGATAGATAGATAGATAGATAGATAGATAGATAGATAGATAGAAAGAAATGTGTAGGAAAGGCTGAGACACACTCTTACCATAAACCCACTCCCAGCACAGTGCCATTTAATTGAGAGGAAGACCCCAACTGCCAGCTTCTCCCTGAGAATCAAAAGGTTTGGACTGTACAGTTACTGCCCCAAATTGAAGACTCCCACCCAAAATATGGGTTTCTAAAATACTTAACTCTAAAAGCTAACAGGGCTTGTGTTCACAAGTCCCACAGGCTTATAGAAAACAAAGAAGCACTTCTTTATTTTTTTTTATAAATCTTTTTTTTAAGATTTATTTATTTATTTATCTATCTATCTATCTATCTATCTATTTATTTATTTATTTATCTATGAATGATAGAGAAAGAGAGAAAGAGGCAGAGACACAGGAGTAGGGAGAAGCAGGCTCCATGCACTGGGAGCCCGATGTGGGATTCGATCCCGGGTCTCCAGGATCGCGCCCTGGGCCAAAGGCAGGCGCTAAACCGCTGAGCCACCCAGGGATCCCCAAGAAGCAGTTCTTAATGGTGTATGATGGGAACACAAACACTTCCTGTGGCTTTTGCCCCAGGTCTCAGCAAAAGGGGAACAGGCAAAAACTCTTCCTGGAAGGAGGTTCCTGCATATTTTAGAAGCTGCTGCCTGAGGGGCCAACTTCTAGTCAGCACACATCTCCTTGTAATGACCATGGTCCTCCCTGAAGCCTGGGGGAGTCAGTAGGCATGATCTTCATCCAATTTACTCCAAAATAAAACTAAGCAACTCCCTTGTGTACACATCTAGGATCCCAATTTTATAGCTGCTATCTGAGGGACATGTCCCAAATTACCTAACTCTGGTAGCCAGGGGATCTTGTATTCATAAGTATCACAAGACAGTAGCAAACAAAGAAGTGGTTGTTAAGGGACTGCTGGGTGGCTCAACGGTTGAGCATCTGCCTTTGGCTCACGGGATCCAGGATGGAGTCCCGCATCGAGCTCCCTGCGGGAAGCCTGCTTCTTCCTCTACCTATATCTCTGCCTCTTTCTCTGTGTCTCTTATGAATAAATAAATAGATCTTAAGAAAAAAAAAGTACTTGTTAATAGGCATGCATGTACTTACTGTGGCTACCCTCCAATGTTCAATTCAAAGGGGGCAGGCAAATGCCCATCTTCCAGTCTTTCTCAGGGAGGGATTTGATTGCTTCCACATTAACAAAGTATGATCCCTATCAAAGTATGAATAGTATTTTACACAGTACTAGAACAAATAATGTAAAAATTTGTATGAAATGATAAAAGACCTCTGATAGCCAAAGAACATCACTCAACATAATAAAGGCCATATATGACAAACCCACAGCCAACATCACCCTCAGTGGTAAAGAGCTGAAAGCTTTCCCTCTAAGATCAAGAACAAGACAGAGATGTTCAGTCTCATCACTTTTATTCAACATAGTAACGGAAGTCCTCGCCACAGCAGTCAAACAAGAAAAAAAAATAAAAGGCATCCAAATTGGTAAGGAAGAAGTAAAATTCTCACTTTTTTGTACATAACATATTACATATAGAAAATCCTATACACTCCATCAGAGAACCATTAGAGCTAATAAATGAGTTTAGTAGTTTCAGTATACAAATTTAATATACAGAAATCTGTAGCATTTCTATATACTAATAACAAACTAGCAAAAAGAGAAATTAAGAAAACAATCCCATTTACAATTACCAAAAAAAAAAAAAAATCCCAAAATTTAGGAATAAATTTAACCAAGGAGTGAAGGACCTATACTCTGGAAACTATAAGACACTGATGAAAGAAATTGAAGGTGACACATATAAATAGAAAGGTATACCAGTGCCTGGGTGGTTCTTGATTTTGGCTTAGGTTCATCCATATTGTGTAAATACCAGGATTTCCTTCTTTTTTTATGGCCCAGGGATACCAATAAACATGAGAGTACAGATATTTCTTCATGATAATGACAGTTTCCTTTGAATATATATGTAGAAGTGGCATTGCTAGATCATATGGTAGTTTTGTTTTTAATTTCTTGAGGAATCTCAATACTATTTTCCCTTGTGGCTGTCAGGTACATTCACACCACCATTGTACAAGAATTCCCTTTTGGGGCACCTGAGTGGCTCAGTTGGTTGGGTGCCTACCTTCAGCTTGGGTCATGACCCCAGCGTCCTGGGATCAAACCCTGCATTGGGCTCCCTGCTCAACAGGGAATCTGCTTCTCCCTCTCTCTCTTCTCCTTCCCCCTGCTTGTGCTCTCACTCACGTGCCCTCTCTCTCTCAAATAAATAAATAAATAATCTTTAAAAAACAAAACAAAACAGACTTCCCTTTTATCCACATCCTTGCCAGCATTTGTCCTCTCTTATCTTTTTGATAACAGTCATCGTGGGACGCCTGGGTGGCTCAGTGGTTGGGCGCCTGCCTTCGGCTCAGTTGTGATCCCGCGATTAAGTCACGCATCGGGCTCCCTGCAGGGGGCCTGCTTCTCCCTCTGCCTATGTCTCTGCCTCTTTCTCTCTCTATGTCTTTCATAAATAAATAAATAAATAAATCTTAAAAAAATATATATGCCAACAGTTGTTACATGGATAAAGAAGAAGTGAATATTCCATTATACATGTGTGTATAACTATATATAGACAACATAGTGAAACTTTGAGCTATGAAAAAGAAGGAAATTCTATTTGTGCAACATGGATGAACATGGAGGTCATTATACTAAGTGAAAAAAGCCAGAGAACTGCATTGTAGCACTTATGTGTGTAATCTGGGAGAAGGAAAAAAAGAGTCAAACACACAGAAACAATAGAGTGGTCCTTGCCAGGGGCTAGGAGTAAGGGTAAGAGAAATAGGGAGCTGCTGATAAAAGGGTACAAACTCTTAGTTATAAGATGAGTAAGGTCTTTGGATTTTATTTGTCAAATATACTTCAGTAAAGCTGAAAAAAACAAAATTCCTTGGTATTTAGGATTAAACTTTTTATTTTGGCTTTCATTTCATTCTTAATCCTAAAACTGTGAGATGTTTTTGGCTGTTGTTATTGTTTTTATTTATTTTGGGAGGAGGGCAGAAGGGGAGGGAGAAAGAATCTTAAGCAGAGACTACCCTGGGCATAGAGCCCAACATGGAATCTGAAGCAGAACCCTGCACTGAGCACAGAGCTCAACACTGGGTTCAAATCCATGAACAGGAGATCATGACCTAAGTTAAAACCAAGAGTCAGACACTTAACCAACTGAACAATCCAGGCACCCCAAATGTGAGGTGTTTTGTAAAATAATTGGAAAAATCAAGTTTGATTCTTTTGTAATATAAAATATATAGTTACCTTTGGGTAAAATTTAAGGTCTCAATTTTCAAGATAGTTTATAAAAGGAAAAACCTGGCTGGCTCAGTTGGAAGAGCATGCAACTCTTGATCTTGGGTTTGTAAGCTTAAGCCCCCACTTTGGGTGTAGAGATTACTTAATTTTTTTTTTTAAGATTTATTTATTTATTTTAGAGAAGAGAGAGCGAGTGAGGAAGTGGGCGGCAGAGGAGAGAAAGACTCCTCCCTAAGTATGGAGCCTGACACAGGGCCTGATCCCAGGAACCATGAGATCATGACCTGTGCCAAAAACAAAAGGTGGATGCTCAATTGACTGAGCCACCGAGGAGCCCCAAGATTACTTAATTTTTTTAAATTTTATTTTATTTACTTTAAGCCCTACATGCAATGTGGGGCTTGAACTCAATGACCTTGATATCAAGAGTTGGATGGTTCACCAGCCAAGCCATCCAGTTGCCTCAGAGATTACTTAAATAAATAAAAACTTAAAAGAGAAATTATTTGATATAGTTTTTATGTGGACTATACTGAAAATCTAGTATATTCCAGTAGTGAAAGACAATTTACATTTTGTAAAAAGAAAAATGAGGGCAGCCTGGGTGGCTGAGCAGTTTAGCACTGCCTTCAGTCCAGGGCGTGGTCGTAGAGACCTGGGATCGAGTCCCACGTCAGGCTTCCTGCGTGGAGCCTGCTTCTCCCTCTGCCTGTATCTCTGCCTCTCTCTGTGTCTCTCATGAATAAATAAATAAAATATTTAAAAAAAATAATAAAAGAAAAGAAAAATGAGGGGTGCCTAAGTGGCTCAGTGGTTGAGCCTCTGCCTTTGGCCCAGGGCGTGATCCCAGAGTCGCAGGATCGAGTCCCACGTTGGGCTCTCGGCATGGAGCCTGCTTCTCCTCCCTCTTCCTGTGTCTCTGCCTCTCTCTCTGTTTATCTTGTGAATAAATAAATAAATAATCTTAAAAAAAAGAAAAGAAAAAGAAAAATGAAGCAGAATTCTTTTTTTTTTTTTTTTTCTCATGGCACGGTTTAAATCTTTTAACATTTGGTTTTGAGAGGAATTTTTATGTTCCATAGTGGGTGAGTTTTTTTTGTTTCTATATATCCTATTTCATCAGTGACTTTTTATAGAATAAAATTCTGTACAATAGGGATCCCTGGGTGGCGCAGCGGTTTGGCGCCTGCCTTTGGCCCAGGGTGCGATCCTGGAGACCTGGGATCGAATCCCACGTCGGGCTCCCGGTGCATGGAGCCTGCTTCTCCCTCTGCCTGTGTCTCTGCCTCTGTGTGTGTGTGTGTGTGTGTGTGTGTGTGTGTGTGTGACTATCATAAATAAAAATAAAAATTAAAAAAATAAAATAAAATTCTGTACAATAAAAAAAACCCTTCCTCTTTGGGGTCTGCCGCGGAAACAAGATGACGAAGGGGACCTCATGGTTCGGAAAGCGTCGCAACAAGACGCACACGTTGTGCCGCCGCTGTGGCTCTAAGGCCTACCGCCTTCATTAGCCCACCTGCGGCAAGTGTGGCTACCCTGCCAAGCGGAAGAGGAAGTATAACCGGAGTGCCAAGGCTAAAAGACGGAGTACCACTGAGACCGGTCGAATGAGGCACCTAAAAATTGTATACCGCAGGTTCAGGCATGGATTCCGTGAAGGAACGACACCGAAGCCCAAGAGGGCAGCTGTTGCAGCATCCAGTTCATCTTAAGGATTTCAACGATTAGTCAAAATAAACGTTCTGGTTTTAAAAAGTAAAAAAAAAAAAAAAAAAAAAAAAAAAACCTTCTTAGGGACACCTGGGTGGCTCAGTGGTTGAGCATCTGCCTTTGGCTCAGAGTGTGATCCCGGGACCCCGAGATCGAGTCCTGCATCGGGCTCGCCACGGCAAGCCTGCTTCTCCCTCTGCCTTTATTTTCTGCCTCTCTTTCTGTGTTTCTAATGAATAAATAAATAAAATCTTTTAAAAGCAAAACAAAAAAAGCCCTTCTAGCCTCTTCATTCCCCACTTACTAGTAAGTCTGAAGGTAAATATAATTGATGAATATAATTTTAAGTCTGGTGTATCCAGTTTTAGGAAATACATTTTAATTGAAGAGGCAGTGTAAAATGCTTTACATATTGATGAGATGGTCTCATATAACAGATGTTTTGAACACTCTTAAATTTAAATATTCATTATGTGATTTTGTATGATTTATCCTTATATCTCATAAAATGATGCACACCCATGTTACAGTTTCATTCCTTGCTGGTTCCAGAGAAATATGTTTTCTATTGTTTAGAAATAATAAATTAAGCAGAAAGAAGCTAAATATATGTTTAATAGTTTGAGAACATAATAGGTGAATTTTATTAAATATTTTTACTTATTTATTTTAGAGTGTGCATGTGTGCAGGGGAGGGGAAGGAAGAGGCAGAGGGAGAGGGAGGGAAAGAATCTCAAACTGAGATTCAGTTTCAGCTGAGCACTGAGCCTGAAGCAGGGCTCAATCCCATGACCCTGAGATCATGAGCTGAAATCAAGAGTCAGTTTAATCAACTAAGTTGCCTCTAATGGTGAAATTTAAATACAATTGTGACAGCAGTTTTTATTTTCAGTACTTTCCAGACTTTATTAGATAACTATGTTTTTATAGTACAAATATGTAATATGGCAATGGAGTTCTGTTGTGATTTACCCCAAATCTTTTTAGATTTGATCCAGACCGGTTTGATGATGAATCGATGATGAAAACTTTCTCCTTGCTTGGATTCTCAGGCATGCAGGAATGCCCCGAGTTGAGGTAAGTGATAGAGAAAGCAAAGTGAAAGGAAAGATGCCAGACTTTATACTTAGAATTTTGATGACTGCTGATGAGAATGAGCAGTCTATATAATTAAAGTGTTATTGTTAATCTTTAGTAACCAGTCGACTTTCTTCCTGACTAGGTTTGCATATATGGTGGCCACAGTTCTTCTGAGTGTACTGGTGAGGAGGCTGCACCTACTTTCCGTGGAGGGACAACTTATTGAAACTAAGTATGAACTGGTAACATCATCCAAGGAAGAAACTTGGATCACTGTCTCAAAGAGATATTAAAATTTTATATGTTTAACTTTCTGAAGGAAAATGATGGTTTAGAAAATCTATATTGAATCTTTTTATAAACCAAGTAATACTATACCTACTCATACGTCATTATGTAAATTTGGATTTTTGTATATCAGATTTTCTTAATGCATGATATACATTTATACTTATTGCATCAATATAATGATGGTTCTAACAGGAAGCTCTCTATTTTAATTTTTGTTTAATCACTTTCTGTTTTTTAGTTTTTGTTTTGTTTTATCACTTTCTATGCCATTATCTTCATATTATTTTTCTTAGTTTGATCTCTAATTTTCTTGAAGAGAGACATTATTTTGCACACTTTGGGGAATCATGTTTTCTGAATATTCATAAAAGGAAAACATCCCAACTTCTTTTCATACTTTACATCACTTTAAAGAGGGAAAACAAGGACTTTCCATAATTTTATTTCTTGAATTAACATGTTTATTTTCTGAGTATAAATTAGTTTAAGTTTAATCATTGTTATTAGGTTGAGTGACCTACCTTGTACTTGCCTACTTTTATGCCTCCCAGATAATAGTGTTCATTTCATGACTTATACAAAGCTCATAATTTTGAATGGTTCTGAGTCGTTTGGAAACTCCTGAATGTGTTTTGAAGTGCCACCTAAGTGACAAACTAAGATTGAGGCTTGTCTTACCTTCTGTTTTGCCGGAAATTTTAGTAGCACTATATTGCTTAACCAATTCTCATTTGTGGGAAAAACTGAATCCCTAATTTGTTGTTATTATGTCATATAATGAACTTAATGATTATGAAACAAGAAAGCACCAACTAAAAACCAAAACCAAATTTTAAAAAAAGAAAACAAACATTACAAAACATATGACAGGGATAATATCCATATGATATCCATATGATATCTAAATAGCTTGTATAAGTTGGTAAGAAAACATAATAGATAAATGGTCAAAAGACATAAACAGCTTTTAGAGGAGGAAGTAGCAATTCAACCTTTAGGAATGAAGGTCAGTCTCACTAGTAAGCAAAGAAATATTGGGGCTATGTTAAAAATATTTTAAGTGGCTTTGAAAATTTACACCTTGTATTGATAAGTTTTATATTTAGTACTTTTTATTGATAACACTGTAGTTTAGTCCACTTTTTTTGGTTACATTGTTCTTGAGGAACTTTTTTTTTTTAAGACAACAACTGGAGGAAATATGCCAAGTGCAGATAGAGAGGAAAGGGAGAAAAATGATAACTGTTTGCAAGTGGGTTTATTTTTGACATTGCTCAATTCCTCTTGTAATTTTAGTTTCAAGACTACCCTAGTTATTGAGTTATTTTATGCTGTGTTTATGGTCAGATAGGATTTAACATTTAAAACTAGTTAGGAGTGGTTAAAATAGAATTTAAGAAATTAGATGCAGCTTTTATATCTGACGAAAATAGTTAATTTATGGAATAATTTAAATTCTAAAACTTTAAGTAAAATGTATTCTTAGTTCTCAGCAACATGTTATTTCAAAAAGGCACACTGTTAAATTCCCTCCTATCATTTTGTATGGTTTTGTGTATATAGAGCATCTTCCTTTATTATCCAAGTACCTTAATTGGTTTAGAAACTGGCAGTGGAAAGTTAGAGTAGGCAATTGATATGTAGACCAAGTGTCCGTAAAATCAGATGAGATGAGGAGAATTTTAAAGCAAGTGAGACCTGATCAGCAATGATAAAGGGAAAAATAGGGCAGCTGAACAGAGAGTGAGGGAATTGGCATATTGCCAACATATAAGCCAATGTATAATTACTAATAATGATTTGAATTAAGGAAAATAAAAGAATCAGGTAAATAAGCAAATTTTATCAGTGGTTATGTGACTAACTTAAAACATTACACATAAATTATCTTCTAGTGGATTTTAAAAAATAAAAATACTGTTAACCATGTATAAGTTTATCCATTCACTGTTGTTCTTACTCGGCCCTTTATATTTATCAAATGACTAAAATTGCATACCCTCAGTGTCAGTAATGTCTTGTAGCAGGACTCCTAAGTTTTGTAGCTTTTTGGGTTTTTTAAAACTACTTCTTATCTGATTTTGATCTGCATTCTTTTTGACTATTGAGAAGTTTATTGTTAAAAACACCAGCATAGGACACCTGAGTGCTTCAGTTAAGCATTTGACTCTTGATTTCAGCTCAGCTGGTGATCTCAGGGTCCTGAGATCAAACCCCAGGTCAGGCTTCATGCTGGACATGGAACCTGCTTAAGATTCTCTCTCTCCCACTCCTTCCTTCCTCCCTGTCTTTTTCTTTCTCTCTCCTTCCCTTAAAAAAAAAAAAAAAAAAAAAGATTATGGAAAGAAAGGGCTCTTCCACACTTTGTGCTAATAAAATTCAAGGCAGAATTGATTCTGTGCATGTGTTTGGGAAAAATGACAAACTCGCATGCTGTTTTATCTGGCCCACAAATGTGCAGTTCCATTTTTTTTATATAAGTAGATTCTATCTTATTTATAGACCCTATGTAAAAATGTATTTGTCTTGTTTATCTTAAAATAGTTTATATTTTAAAACAAAATGTTATATTTTTTTGTCATGAAAATTATATAGGTTTGCTGTAGAAAAATTTTGGAAATACAGAAACACAAAAATAGGAAACAGACTCACCTGTAGTCCCACTACTTGGAGTTAGCCAGTCATAAATTTCTGGGGTAGCTGCTTCTGCTCTCTTTTATATCCACTTACAATTTTTAGACAGATTATATATAATGTTCTCTACATGTACTATCTTTTTAAAATTATTTTTATTTATTTATTCATAAGAGACACAGAGAGAGAAGCAGAGACACAGGCAGAGGGAGAAGCAGGCTCCTTAAAAAAAAAAAAAAAAAGCAGGCTCCTTGAGGGGAGCCTGACATAGGAGGACTTGATCCGTGGATTCCAGGACCACACCCTGGGCTGAAGGCGGTGCTAAACCGCTGAGCCACCCAGGCTGCCCTCTACATGTACTATCTTATGAACAAGTAGCATTTTCTACAATTGGAACATTAATATCCTTCTCACTCAGAAAGTAAGCACAGATTTTCATCATTTCTTTTTCTCTCCTCTTCCCCTTTGCAAGTATTGTTATTCCTTTCAATACTGAAAATGGCTTTACTTCCTCCTCCATTTATCAAAACAGTAATTTATATATTGGTACATCTGAGTTGCTAAGGCATAGAATAGTCTAGGTGTTACAATGAGCATTTAAGAAATGAAATTACTCTTAAAAAATGTTATTTATTTATTTATGTATTTGAGAGAGAGCAATTGAGAGAGCACAAGCAGGGGGAACAGCAAAAGGAAAGGGAGAAGCAGACTCCCCACTGAGCAGGGAGCTTGCTGCAGGGCTTGATCCCAGGACCCCGGGATCATGACCTGAGTTGACAGCAGAGGCTTAACTTACTGAGCAACCCAGGTGCCCCTGAAATTACTCTTCTATCCTAAGAAAATTATAATTAAATTCAGATTGAGGTGGCATTTCAGCTTTTAGGAAGAAATCTTAAAAGAGTCTCTATTGTTGTTTTTGGACTCTGGGGCAAACAGATTAAGATTCTTCTCTTGAAGCCATCTTCATTTTTTTCTCCAGATCCATGAAAAGTGCTGTTAACCTATAAAATGTACTTTTTTCACATGTGGTTATATTGACAGATTGAAAACTGTTTAAACAATTCTAATGAGTCTCTAAAACTGAGGGCATGGGCCAGTAAATATCATGGAGTAAGTAAGGTTAGTAGTTATGAGAGGATAGCTTGTGAGAGAAATGGACACTATTTTCAAGGGCAGGTTTATATAATATCAACAAATTGATACTAGTGACCTTATTTCTCTCCTCAGCCAGTCCTATGCCTGTTTCCTAAGTACTAAGACCAATGATTAAGGTAGAAAGGGAGAAGGGGGGTGGGGGTGGGTGGGTAGGTAGGACAACAAAGCAGTTACTGTTACTACAGAAGTCAGAGGAAATCAGCACAGCCAGAAAGGCTTAGTACAATGTTGCTTTGAGGCACTGTGTGTGCCTTCCACTGATAAAAAGGAGTGAGACTGAATTTACAGCAAGAGTTAAGCTCAAGTAGGAAGGGGAGTGGAAGGAGCATTTGTTATAAACCAAATACTTTATATACCTTTCTTTAGTCCTTTAGAGCATGGTTTTTCATTTCTGCTGGAAAAAATACTATAAATGAATATAGGCATATAGTTGCTAAGAAATAGAAAGTAAATGATCTAAATTTCAAATTAGTATCTTCAGTGGGGTTTATTGACGTATTTTGTTATTTAAGGGGGAATCAAGCTATAGTTTCCAATGATGTAGTGTTCATAATAGTTAAAGAAACTGACTAAAAAGGGTATTGTAAAAGCAGTACTAAAAGAAATCTTAAAGAAAACTGATGCTACCAACTCAGCCATATCTATAATTGATTAAATTTTTTTCTGTTTCCACATACATATATTTTTACACATTGCCATCATAACAGTATGGTTTGCTTTTCACTTAATGAATTTTAAACATTTTCCTTTGTTACTTTTATAAGGGCTTTGGGGAATAGATTTTAGGGGGTAAGAAGGGGAATAGACTTAAACTAAAATTAAAATAAATAAGATAAAAATCCTTGAATTAAGCACTACATTTATTTTGATGACACTGAGTGACTGAATGGATAATTGTAAAACTGGAGTTGGAAACCATTTTTTAAAACATCCAGGCGATAAACAAAGGGGCAGGAAGGACATTCCTCTTCCATTCAACTCCCTTGTGTAATCGATTTACAGTTTGGGGCTTTCTAGAAACTGGGAATGCATCTTGTTATAGCATGTAATAAAATGTCACGAGCAAATAATATCCTGTTTGGTAATTAAAAAAAAACCCCACAATTGTATTAATATCTGAAATACTTGCAAATTCTTGTTATAATTTTTAACACAGGATAGTAGGAAACAAAATTTTACTTGACCATTTTAAGTATGTTATAAAGTTGTAAAGATTGCCAAAAAGGCAGTCGG
This sequence comes from Nyctereutes procyonoides, assembly GCF_905146905.1. Taxonomy (NCBI): domain Eukaryota; kingdom Metazoa; phylum Chordata; class Mammalia; order Carnivora; family Canidae; genus Nyctereutes; species Nyctereutes procyonoides. Next base: position 12,154,980 of record NW_026575132.1, read on the forward strand.
GGGATCCCTGGGTGGCTCAGTGGTTTGTCACATGCCTTTGGCCCAGGGCATGATCCTGGAGTCTTGGGATCAAGTCCCACGTCAGGCTTCCTGCATGGAGCCTGCTTCTCCCTCTGCCTGTGTCTCTGCCTCTCTCTCTCTCTCTCTCTCTCTCTCTCTCTCTCTCTCTCTCTCTCTCTCATGAATAAATAAATATTAAAAAAAAGGCAATCAGTATTTTTGAAGAAATGATTGAAATCTTTGTTGAGGTTTTCTGTGCATGTAGAATAAAGTAAAGGTGATTACTAAATAGTTGAGTTTTCTAGGTAGCCAAACTACCTCTAATGCTAGTAGAACTTTGTGATATGCTAAATATCCCATGACTAGACATATTTAAAATGTTTTGTGGACATCTTTTTGGTGGTGCCTATACTAGGTATGAACATAGATTTATAATGATTTTTCTGTCATTATACAAAATGTCAACCAAAATAGTTGGGTAAGCAAGTAGTCCTTTCTTCCTTCTATATCTTATCATTAAACCAGGAAATCTTTAAGGAACACAGTTTTTTTAAAAATTAGGTTAGCGAGAGCATTATTTCCTAAAGTATGTTTCATGGAACACTGTCTTGTGATATTCTGAGGAAAAGGTAACTTAATCATACTCACTCTCAGATTCTCTATATTTTTTCTCAGATATTTAGAATACATATTGATGTATCAGAAGTGCTGAGAAGTTCATCTGTAGAGAAACTTATTTTAACTGACATAACCCTGAATGTTCCTAATTTTTTTAAAGATTTTTATTTATTCATGAGAGACAGAGAGAGAGAGAGAGAGAGAGAGAGGCAGAGAGAGAAGCAGGCTCCATGCAGGAAGCCTGATGTGGGATTCAATCCCAGGACTCCAGGATCACTCCCTGAGCCAAAAGCAGACGATCAACTGCTGAGCCACCCAGGCATCCCTTCCTAATGTTTTTGATGTAGGTTCCCCTTTTTTCAGTTTCACCTTTTATTCTGTAAAACCACTATTTCATGGAATGAGTCTTCTGAAGAACAGAACCCTTTTTGTCCAACATGACCTAGAGACAAATAGTAGTCTTAAGGAATGTCTGTCTTGGCTGGTTCCTTAAACTATGTGTGGTCCAGAGGCTCTCTAGCTTAGGAACAACTATAGTCTTAGAACCAAACCACCTGAATTCTATATTCTTTATTTGGAGAGAGAGGGAAAGAGAGAAGGAGGAGAAGGGGCAGATGGAAAGGGAGAAGCAGACTCCCTGCTGAGCAGGGAGCCCTGACATAGGGCTCAGTTCTGGGACTCCAGGATCATGACTTGAGCCAAAGGCAGACACTTAACTGAGCCACCCAGGTGCCGTTCTGAATTCCATATTCTCTCACTCCCTTGTCTCTACCTCTTTTCCCTGTGAGAGTACAGCACCCAGTAGCTCTGCTGATTCTCCCTTACACTGCAGTCCTGACTTATATTCCCATCCAAAGACATGAGACTTATTTTAGTCTGGAAACAGTTTTTTATTGAGCATGCCAAGTCTTAGACTAGGCAGTGGAAATGTAACAATGAACAAAACAGACATGACATTAGAACTGTGTTCTCTCTTTTCTGTGCTCTACCTCAGGATAGGCAACCCTAAAATCTCGACATCCTAGAGCTTAACCTTCTAGCATCTAGCACTCAGCTCTCTAGGTCCTGGCTTTTGAAAGTAGCTCAAGGATCCTTTAGGTTAGCAGCTTAAAGGGACATACATAGGAAAGAACTTCTAGATGATTACATGACACTTGGAAGGCTTCATTCAGTTACAGGCTGTAGGGAGGGAAGAACAGGAACTATTAGATGGCAAACCATGATTTTTGCTATTTTTCGTTATGAGCAAGAGAAGAATCTAGGGGTCTTATCAAGTAAAACCGTCAACATTGATGCTAAAAGGAATACTGTAGAACTTTCAGGGTGAGATGAAACTATACTAAGAATCGGTTTGACTCGCCGGGACACCTGCACCCCGATGTTTCTAGCAGCCATGTCCACAATAGCCAAACTGTGGAAGGAGCCTCGGTGTCCATCGAAAGATGAATGGATAAAGAAGATGTGGTTTATGTATACAATGGAATATTACTCAGCCATTAGAAATGACAAATACCCACCATTTGCTTCAACGTGGATGGAACTGGAGGGTATTATGCTGAGTGAAGTAAGTCAATCGGAGAAAGACAAACAGTGTATGTTCTCATTCATTTGGGGAATATGAATAATAGTGAAAGGGAATATAAGGGAAGGGAGAAGAAATGTGTGGGAAATATCAGAAAGGGACACAGAACATAAAGACTCCTAACTTTGGGAAACGAACTAGGGGTGGTGGAGGGGGAGGAGGGCGGGGGGTGGGGGTGAATGGGTGACAGGCACTGAGGGGGACACTTGACGGGATGAGCACTGGGTGTTATTCTGTATGTTGGTAAATTGAACACCAATAAAAATTAATTTATTAAAAAAAAGAATCGGTTTGACTAGATTAAGGAACAATATTTATTGTAGTCATCTGTGAATTGTTGCTTAAATATACGGCAGCACTAGGTGTGTTCCACTTTCATGATTTGTTGCTTGTGTTGCAAGGCCATCAGCTAATAGAGAATTGATGTTGAGAGCTTAAAAGAGCCTTGTAGAGATTATATGGCATGGCCTGCTTACAATTTTAAATTTTAGACGGAGAAGCCTAGGGCTTCTGGAACCAGGAAGATTATTGGTCTTTTACTTTGGATTTTTTTCTTATATCCTTCTGAAAATATGTGTTTAAGTATGCTGCTATTATATTCAAAGGATTTTGTTAAGCTTTCAAGGAGGTGTAGCTTCAGAAGGAATTGGAAAATTTTTTAAAAAATATTCTTGATACAGAACCTTTGAGGGAGATGCAAATGTGTTTTGAATGTTAAATTTACTTACATTTAAAAATACATATCTTCAAGTAAAGTTGCCATGACAACCTTTCTTAATGTGTGTATAAATTTTATGTCTGTCTCTTTGAGGTTTTCATCTTTCCCAGTATAGGGTTTAATCACAAGAATTGGGCACTGTGGTGTATTTCTATATGCATGGTGCCCTGTGGAAATTCTATAATTTTGGAAGATGCAAATCAAGCAATAGGGCAGTTCTGTAGCATAAAAGTCCCACCAGGATGAATGTCTTCTTGTTCTCTCCATCATCAGAGATCTGGTTTCAAACCCAGGTGAAATTTTGGATTGAAGTCGAACCATGCATCTGTTAGGAGTTTCAGTTTTTTCTTATTTTGGAGATTTAAGGAGAGTCTTAGGGAGTATGGGAAAATCTGGGCCAAATATTTTGGTTAACCCCCAAACTGATCCAGTCTCCCTGAAATTATCTAAATATAAACCACAGTTGATATCATAGGTCAACTTAGAACCACAAGAGACTTCTCTACAACGGCCAGGCATGTGCCCAGAGACACCTTAGAAGCTCCTTCTGGCCTAAACTCCAATCCAGCACCGCTAGACAGATACCATTAATAGACCTTTTTACTTGCTTTTATCCTATTTAGGATACTCTTGACTCTCAGCCTCTATTTTGCACATGAAGGGCCAAGAAAAGAAAAGTAGGATTTTGAAGAAGATAAGTTTAGGAGGAAGGAATTCTCATCCTTAATTTAGGAAATGTGCATTTATTAAGTAGAGGAATAAGGGAGTAGTTCCCACTGTCTTTTCATAACAGTAACTATGACTTTTTCTTAAGAATTCTTAATCTTGAAGCACCTGGGTGGCTTAGTCATTTGGGTGTCTGCCTTTGGCTTGGATCGTCATCTTGGGGCCCTGAGATCAGGCCCCACAGCAGTTTCTCTCTGCTCAGTGGGGAGTCTGCTTCTCCCTTTCACTCTCCTTCTGTCCTGTTTCTCTATGTCTCTCTTTCTCTCAAATAAAGAAAATCTTAAAAAAAAAAAAAAACTCTTAACACGGATGCCTAAATTTTGGGATATTTGCTTAAGAGCTGTTCATGTTTTTATATTGTAGTTCCTCTACAGCTTTTTAAAAAAATTAATGTTTATAGTAATTTAAGAATCCCTGAAGACAATTAACTGAGCTCAGAAGTATGATTAATGTGTAAGCTTTGATTCTCTTTTAAAGTTTTAATAGGCTTTATAATACTATGTTACATTTAAGAGCATCCATAGAAATTTTCTAATCCAATTCCCATATAAAAGGGGGAAATTTAAACTGGGAGAGGTTATTTTATATGGGAATATGTTCAGGCTTATTTATACTTTTTTAAAAAACATGTTTAGATTTCCTTTTTGTTTCATCTTACTCTAAAGGAAGAATTTTTTAAAAAGAAGAAAAAAAAGAAAAGGCCCCGATGCAAAAAGAACTGGCTAAATTAGTGTACTATGTATTGATAACTGAGAGAAATAAGATAATAGCCTCCTAAAAACAAACAACACTTGAAAAGAGATGCCCCACAGTCCATGCTGTGATAGGTTTTTAAAAAGATTTCTTTATTTATTTGAGAGAGAATGTACATGCATGGACGGGGGCAGGGACAAAGGGAGAGAAAATTTCAAACAAACTCCCCTCTGAGTGCAGACCCCAACCCTGGGCTTGATCTTAGGACCCTGAGATCATGGTCTGAGCCGAAATCAAGAGTCAGATGCTTAACCAACTAAGCCAACCAGGCACTCCCCTGTGCTATAATGTTTATAAAGATTTTTTATTTTGATTGTAAGAGCCATAAATTAGGGCTGACTGCATAATTTGTGGGACCCAGTGCAAAATGAGAATATGGGACCTTAGCTTAAGACAAAGTCAATCTCTCTTCCTATGGGCCTGCTATTTTCAAACTAGGTGAATAACCCCTATTGGATTCCCTAAGGGATTGAAATTTCGGCTCCAAGACACATTACTTACCTGGATCAGGGGTAGGCAAGGGAACCCTGACCAGTCAGTGAACATGCTGTGTGGCCAGCCCAAGGCAGGGATGACTGCTTCCTTGCTCTGCCTCAATATGCTCCAGAGAAATCACTTGTGGGAGCCCAGACCTCCCCATGGAGGGTGACCATGGCAGAAAGTGGGCCTTCCTCACCAGCTTCCCTGGTAATGTAATCCTGTTGCTGCCCTGGGCAAAAGGCCTCAGTGCTCACTTCAGGGGTAGGAGATGGAGGTCAGGTGGGGCCCAGGGTACCAGGCAGCAGGTAGTTCGTCACTGAGAACCTGAGAAGGGAAGCCAGGTAGTAGTCTCCAAGCCTTCAGTGCATGCTGTGTCATCCTATTTGGCTCCACTTATAAAACACAAATTAAAAAATAAAATTTTTAAGAATTTACTACAGTGCCCTCAAAGTATTATACCCCAAAGCATAGGGCCCATCTGAGTAGTGGGGTTCTGTGAGACTTAACTGGTTGCACCCCAGGAGGCTAACCCTGGACACATCTGACCTTACATGGCATGGTGCTGTGACTCAGTGGTTTTTAGTGCTATACTTCCTGGTTGTATGCTAGCTATCTTTGCAAATAACCATAAATGTTTCATTTATTATTTATCATTTAGTGGTTTAAACTTCTGTCGGATATCTTAAAATTACCTACACAATAAGCAATACATAGCTGCCAGACTTAAAAAAAAAAAAGCAATTTCATAGTACACATGTATATTGAAGTTGCAGAAGTGTTCTAGTACAGTAAAAAAATCTCATTTCACTGACAGAACTTTTACTTTTCCTGTATTTTAATCATAACTGCCAAAGATTTTTCAGCTGAAAGGTAAAATGGAAATTTTCTGTGAAATATCATCATAAAACCCTATGAAATATTTCTAGTGATATGAGTCATTCACTTATTCATAGGGGTAGACATTTAGATAATAGAAGTAGCTAACAGAAATCTGTGAGAAATATATTGTTAATTCCTGTGGAGGAGGAAGGAAGAAATCCTACTGATGTATTTTTAAGTGTAGTTAAATTCAGTGTTCCCTTCCATTTCAAAATATCAAAATTATTGTTATCCTTTCTTTCCAAGAGGCTACATAAAATTACTTTGACAAAATCATGAACCATATTTTTGCTGTTAACCTCTTCCACATTCCATTTCATGAACATAATAATCAGTGGTCAAGAATATCCTTATTTTTATCAACCTTGTATTGCATATATAACACTTAACTACCATGCACTGTGGTATTTAGTTAGCAATTTTGTCAAAGTATAACCTCTTGGTTTACAATATTACTGAAACTAACAAGAAACAGACTGTGATAAATAAAACTTAGCAACTGTTGGAAATAATTTATGATGTAGGTCAGTTGATATTCAGCATACAGGTTCTAATGGTATTAATGCATAATCAACTGGTATATTTCAAACTGTTAGCAATTCATGTTATTAAATGAAGGTCGGTACTGTAGAATCTTCAGTAATAAAAACCCTGTACATTCTGAGGCTTGAAGTTTTATAAAATCTTTAACATAATTTAAACAAAAGGTGAGCAAAAGTAGCTAATTTTAGAAATCAGTTTTTGTGAACTAATTTGTAATCTGCTGTGAGGAAACTATTATCTGTTTTATGTTTTAGCTCTGAAATGCAGTCCTTTTCATGGGGAAGGATACATGAAGACAGTTTTAGGAGAAATGAAAGAACTGAAGAATTTTTATTCTTCAAAAACATACCTTTCAAGATAAATTATCTACCCATTGTTAAACCTATACACAGAGCTATATTACCATGAACAATTTCGGGTTTATATTGCCCACTGTCATAGTATAATGGAAAACATTGTTTTCTCCTTGACTATAGAAAACAAACTGAGGGTTATCAGAAGGGAGGTGGGTGGGAAGAATGGCTGAAATGGGTGATGGGGATTAGTGAGTGTACTTGTGATAAACACCAAGTAATTAAAATAAAGACTTACAATTTTTTTTCTTTTTGTTTTCCATAAGTAAGGGAGCTATTTTGTTGTCTCTCAAAGGAAACTATTACAGATTGCTAAGTATTTAAATAAAATCTCTCCAAGTTGTATTCTGGATATATAATATTTCCTCTCTTAGAGTAATTTCTTCTTGAAAAATATTTTTCATTGGGTATTGGATAGTATGAGAGGATTATTGCTGATTTTGTTCAATGTGCTAACAATATTGTGGTTATGTAGCAAAATACATATATATATACACACACACACACACACTAAAGTGTTTAAGGATTAAATGTCATGTTTACATGCTTAAAGGTCTTTGGTAAAGAATACTATAAGAAGATAAGGTAAAATAGAAGTTATTGTTATTTTAATTAATGGGTATTTATATATTCATTATACCATTCTCCATACTGTATGTTTATAATTTCCATGATAAAGAGACAAAAAATATGGCTTTCAATAAAAATGAAAACAAAAATACATATAAGATTTGTGGGCTGTGGAGCTACTGACTTTCTAAAAATGAGGGTTTTTTTTTACAAACTAATTTTGGAGGATGTATTTTTTCAATAATTTCTAACTTATTTCATAAAATGTAACTCATACAGCTATAAAGCACAGAATGCTTTATTATGCAGTAAGCTTTTCTTTTTTTTAAAGATTTTATTTATTAATGATATACATATATATATAGAGAGAGAGAGATTGAGAGAAAGAGAGGCAGGGACACAGGCAGAGGGAGAAGCAGGCTCCATGCAGGGAGGGACTCGATCCCAGGACTCCAGGATCAGGCCCTTGGGCCAAAGGCAGGCACTAAACTGTTGAGACACCCAGGGATCCCCTGAAGTAAGCTTTTCTTGAAAAAATGCTTTAGTACATTTTTAACCATTAAATAAATATCCCTAAAATTGAGACCAAAGTTTATATTACTAAAACTAAAAGTTTATATCACTATCACAAAGTTTCAGATGATAGAGCTTGCCTAAAAATGTAAAGATTAGGGGCACTGGGCTGGTTAGGCCATTGGAACATAAAACTCCCCATCTCCAGGTTATGAGTTCAAGATCGATGCAGAACTCGATCCTGGGACCCCAAGACCACACCCCGAGCTGAAGGCAGACTCCCAACTGCTGAGGCACCCAGGTGTTCCTCAAAATGGTTTAAAGACCTAAATATGAAACCTGAAACTATAAAAAATTCTATAAGAGAACATAGGTAGTAATTTAACATTGGCCATAGAAACTTCTTTCTAGATACGTTTCCTGAGGCAAAGGAAACAAAAACAAAAATAAACTATTGGGACTACATTAAAATAAAAATCTTCTTGATTTTGGCTTGAGTCATGATCTCAGGGTTGTGGGATTAAGCATTGATCTCTGCACTGGGAGTAGGGCCTGGTTAAAATTCTCTTTCTTTCCTTCTGCCCTCCTGCAACCCCCACCCCACTTGCATGCACTCTCTCTCAAAAAATAAATAATTCAGGGAGGGGCAAGATGGCGGAAGAGCAGGGTCCCCAAATCACCTGTCCCCACCAAATTACCTAGATAACCTTCAAACCATCCTGAAAATCTACGAATTCGGCCTGAGATGTAAAGAGAGACCAGCTGGAACGCTACAGTGAGAAGAGTTCGCGCTTCTATCAAGGTAGGAAGACGGGGAAAAAGAAATAAAGGAACAAAAGGCCTCGGAGGGGGGAGGGGCACCGCGAGGAGCCGGGCTGAGGCCGGGGCGAGTGTCCCCAGGACAGGAGAGCCCCGTCCCGGAGGAGCAGGAGCTGCACCAACCTTCCCGGGCGGGCGGAAAGGGGCTCGCAGGGAGGTGGAGCAGGACCCAGGAGGGCGGGGACGCCCTCGGGCTCCCGAGGACACTAACAGACACCTGCGAGCGCAGGAGAGTGCTCCGAGCTCCCCAAGGGCTGCAGCGCGCACGGCCGGGACCCGGAGCAGCTCGGAGGGGCTCGGGCGGCGGCTCCGCGGAGGGGGCTGCGGGGCGGGAGCGCGAATCCAACAGCGCAGGCCCTGGAGCACAGGGCGCCGGGACACAGCCCAGGATCCCGCCTCCTCCTGGGACAGGCAGAGGCCGGGAGGGCCCAGGACAGCGAGGACGCTCCTGCCCCGAGCTGAGCAGATCAGCGGCCCCGCCCCGGAGCCTCCAGGCCCTGCAGACGGAGAACCGAGAGCCCCGAGCTCCGTTGTTCCTGCGGAGGCTGAATCCAGGCTTCCAGAGTTGCCATAGCAACTGCGGCTGATCCTCCCGGGGCCCCACGGGGTGAACAACCCCCGCTGAGCCCTGCAGCAGGCAGGGGCAGAGCAGCTCCCCCAAGTGCTAACACCTGAGAATCAGCACAGCAGGCCCCTCCCCCAGAAGACCAGCTAGACGGACCAGTGATACTCCCCCGTGTTCCAATACAACTTGTTTTTGGCCACTCTGCACTGAGCAAAATGACTAGAAGGAAAACCTCACCTCAAAAGAAAGAATCAGAAACAGCCCTCTCTCCCACAGAGTTACAGAATCTGGATTACACTTCAATGTCAGAAAGCCAATTCAGAAGCACTATTCTACAGCTACTGGTGGCTCTAGAAAAAAGCATTAAGGACTCACGAGACTTCATGACTGCAGAATTTAGATCCAATCAGGCAGAAATTAAAAATCAATTGAATGAGATGCAATCCAAACTAGAAGTCCTAACGACGAGGGTTAACGAGGTGGAAGAACGAGTGAGTGACATAGAAGACAAGTTGATGGCAAGGAGGGAAACTGAGGAAAAAAGAGATAAACAATTAAAGAACCATGAAGACAGATTAAGGCAAATAAATGACACTCTAAGGAGGAAAAACCTACGTTTAATTGGGGTTCCCGAGGGCGCCGAAAGGGACAGAGGGCCAGAATATGTATTTGAACAAATCCTAGCTGAAAACTTTCCCAATCTGGGAAGGGAAACTGGCATTCAGATCCAGGAAATAGAGAGATCCCCCCCTAAAATCAATAAAAACCGTTCAACACCTCGACATCTAATAGTGAAGCTTGCAAATTCCAAAGATAAAGAGAAGATCCTTAAAGCAGCAAGAGACAAGAAGTCCCTGACTTTCATGGGGAGGAATATTAGGGTAACAGCAGACCTCTCCACAGAGACCTGGCAGGCCAGAAAGGGCTGGCAGGATATATTCAGGGTCCTAAATGAGAAGAACCTGCAACCAAGAATACTTTATCCAGCAAGGCTCTCATTCAAAATGGAAGGAGAGATAAAGAGCTTCCAAGACAGGCAGGAACTGAAAGAATATGTGACCTCCAAACCAGCTCTGCAAGAAATTTTAAGGGGGACTCTTAAAACTCCCCTTTAAGAAGAAGTTCAGTGGAACAATCCACAAAAACAAGGACTAAATAGATATCATGATGACACTAAACTCATATCTGTCAATAGTAACTCTGAACGTGAATGGGCTTAATGACCCCATCAAAAGGCGCAGGGTTTCAGACTGGATAAAAAAGCAGGACCCATCTATTTGCTGTCTACAAGAGACTCATTTTAGACAGAAGGACACCTACAACCTGAAAATAAAAGGTTAGAGAACCATTTACCATTCAAATGGTTCTCAAAAAATACCCTAAAAACTATAGAACACTTCTGAAAGAAATTGAGGAAGACACAAAGAGATGGAAAAATATTCCATGCTCATGGATTGGCAGAATTAATATTGTGAAAATGTCAATGTTACCCAGGGCAATTTACACGTATAATGCAATCCCTATCAAAATACCATGGACTTTCTTCAGAGACTTAGAACAAATTATTTTAAGATTTGTGTGGAATCAGAAAAAACCCCAAACAGCCAGGGGAATTTTAAAAAAGAAAACCGTATCTGGGGGCATCACAATGCCAGATTTCAGGTTGTACTACAAAGCTGTGTTCATCAAGACAGTGTGGTACTGGCACAAAAACAGACACATGGATCAATGGAACAGAATAGAGAACCCAGAAGTGGACCCTGAACTTTATGGTCAACTAATATACGATAAAGGAGGAAAGACGATCCACTGGAAGAAAGACAGTCTCTTCAATAAATGGTGCTGGGAAAATTGGACATCCACATGCAGAAGAATGAAACTGGACCACTCTCTTGCACCATACACAAAGATAAACTCAAAATAGATGAAAGATCTAAATGTGAGACAAGATTCCATCAAAATCCCAGAGGAGAACTCAGGCAACACCCTTTTTGAACTTGGCCACAGTAACCGGAGAAGGACAAACAGTGTATGTTCTCATTCATTTGGGGAATATGAATAATAGTGAAAGGGAATATAAGGGAAGGGAGAAGAAATGTGTGAGAAATATCAGAAAGGGAGACAGAACATAAAGACTTCTAACTCTGGGAAATGAACTAGGGGTGGTGGAGGGGGAGGAGGGCAGGGGGTGGGGGTGAATGGGTGACGGGCACTGAGGGGGACACTTGACGGGATGAGCACTGGGTGTTATTCTGTATGTTGGTAAATTGAACACCAATAAAAATTAATTTATAAAAAAAAAAAAATAAATAAATAATTCAACACCCCAAAAATAAATAATCCAATTAAAAATGGGCAGAAGACATGGAAAGACATTTTTCAAAAAAAGACATACAGATGGCCAACAGACTTGTGAAAAAATACTCACTATCCCTTATTAGGGAAATGCAAAACAAAACTACAATGAGGGATGCCTGCCTGGGTGGCTCAGGGGTTGAGCCTCTGCTCAGGGCCCAGGGCATGATCCTGGAGGCCCAGGATCGAGTTCTGCATCGGGCTCTCTGCATGGAGCCTGCTTTTCTCCCTCTGCCTATGTCTCTGCCTCTCTATCTCTCTGTATCTCTCATGAATAAATAAATAAAATCTTTAAAAAAAAACCCACAATGAGGTATCACCTCATACTTGTCAGAATGGCTAAAATCAACAATACAAGAAACAACAGGTGTTGGTGAAGTTGTGAAGAAAAAGGAACTCTCTTGCACTGTTAGTGGGAATGCAAACTAGAGCAACCCACTCTGGAAAACAGTATGGAGTTTCCTTAGAAAGTTAAAGGTTAAAATGATCCAGCAATCTCACTACTGGGTATTTGCCCAAACAATACAAAAACAGTAATTTAAAGGAATACATGTTCCCTGATGTTTGTAGTAGCATTATCTACAATAGCCAAATTAGGTAAACAGGTCAAGTGTCCCATCAATTGATGAATGGATAAAGAAGATGGTGTGTGTGTGTGTGTGTGTGTGTGTAATGGAATATCACTTAATCATAAAGAATAAAATCTTGCTATTTGCAGTGACATGGATGGAGCTAAGACTATTATGCTAAGCAAAGTAAGTCAGAGAAAAATGAATACCATATGATTTCACTCATATGTGGAATTTAAAACAAACCAAACAAGCAAAGGGAAAAGAGAGGCAAATCAAAAAACAGACTCAACTATAGAGAACAAACTGGTGGTTACCAGAAGGGAGATGGGTGGGGGCGATGGGTAAAATAAGTGATGGAGGTTAAGGAGTGCACTTGTGGTGAGCACTGGGTGATGTATGGAAGTGGTGAATCGCTATACTGTATACCTAAAATTAATTTTACACTGTATGTTAACTAACTGGACTTTTAATAAAAACTTTTAAAAATCCCTCTGCTTGCATTTCTCCTAAGTACAGTGTAATATCTCTAACAGGAAACAATTGCACAAAAAGGAATTCTCCTAAATTTCATCGAAATATATATATTCTGGGACACCTGAGTGGCTCAACGGTTGAGCGTCTGCCTTCAGCTCAGGTCGTGATCCCAGAGTCCCCGGATCAATCCCACATTGGGCTCCCTGCGAGGAGCCTGCTTCTCCCTCTGCCTGTGTCTCTGTCTCTCTGACAGTGAGGGAGACAGAGACACAGGCAGAGGGAGATCCCGGGATCATGCCCTGAGCCAAAGGCAGTCGCACAACTGCTGAGCCACCAGGCATCCCATTAAATAAAATCTTAAAAAAAAAAAAAAAGGAAAGAAAAGAAATTGTCAAGGTAAAAAAGTTAAACTACACAAAGTATCTTCATGAAGAAGGAAGGCATTCTTATTTAATAGTTTCCAAACATTTAATATAAAATGAAGAAAAGGGATAATATTACAGGAACTACTTTTGTGCAGATACGAAACAGCTGGTTTTATTCTCTAGGTGCCATAGATGCTACTCTTTAATATATTTTAAAAATGTATGAGAAAATCCAGTTATACTACATACTGATTGACACTCTTAATAATGTTAAGGATAGGGATCCCTGGGTGGCGCAGCGGTTTGGCGCCTGCCTTTGGCCCAGGGCGCGATCCTAGAGACCCAGGATTGAATCCCACATCAGGCTCCCGGTGCATGGAGGCTGCTTCTCCCTCTGCCTATGTCTCTGCCTCTCTCTCTCTCTCTCTCTCTCTCTTTCTGTGTGTGTGTGTGTGTGTGTGTGTGACTATCATAAATAAATTTAAAAAAAACTTCTAAAAAAATAATGTTAAGGATACTAAAGCTAATAGGTTCATGCCATTTAAGACAGAAAATTTTGGGACAAAGTGTTAATAGTGAAAACAACGATTATGGTTAATTAGCATGTCAATGGTGTGCAGAAAGGATCTGAGCAGAAAGTCTGGAGTGAATGGGTATGTCTTATAGATGTTGTAAGACATGCCATGTAAATAGTTCCATTAAATAACATTTATCTCTTTAGAGCCCACACAATCAGGCATTGAATTATGTACTTTGCCTTAATTTCTTCAGTTAAGGATAGTTATTAGGATGATATATGTCAGAGGAATTCCACAGACATACTGCATCTTTATTCCAGAAGTATTTGACACTTTTTCCATCAGTTTTATGGCTACAATGATGAAATGTTGAATAGTTCTGACTCTTTTAAGGTTCATTCAAAATTGGCCAAATTTGGGGCACCTGCGTGGCTCAGTCAGTTGAGCACGTGACTCTTGATTGCAGCTCAGGTCATGATCTCATGGGTTGTGAGATGGAATCCTTCATTGGGCTCCCTGCTCAGCAGGGAGTCTACTTGAAAGACTCTTTCCCTCTGCACCCCTACCTTGCACACACTCTCTCTAAAAGTAAATACATCTTTTAAAACACTGACTAAATTTAAGGTACGGTGGTTCCTCCATCCATAGTTTCACTTTCTGTGGTTTCAGTCACCTGCCATCATCAACTGTAGTTGGGAAGGAGATGCCTAACACTTCATCACAATGCCTACCTCATTCACACACTTTTTTTTTTTAAGATTTTATTTATTTATTCATGAGAGATACAGAGAGAGAGAGGCAGAGACAGAGGCAGAGGGAGAAGCAGGCTCCTCGCAGAGAGCCCAATGTGGGACTCAATCCCCAGATTCACGGTCATGCCCTGAGCTGAAGGCAGATGCTCAACCGCTGAGCCATCCAGGCGTTCCTCATTCATGCACTTAATGTAGGCGTCATCTCACATCATCATAAGAAGGGTAAGTACAGTAAAATATTTTAAGAGAAACCACAGTCATATAACCTTTATTGCAGTATAATTGTTCCATTGTTACTTGTTAAATTCTTACTGTGCCTAATTTATGAAGTAAATTTTATCCTAGTTATGTATGTATACGAGAAAACAGCACATGTAGGGCTCCATACTAGCCAAGGTTTCAGACATATACTGGGGGTCCTGGAAAGTATTTCCCATGGATAAGGGGTGGGGGGGAACTATCATATATTGATAGTGGTCTGAACAACTTTTATAAGGACAAGCCAGGACACCTGGGTGGCTCAGCGGTTGAGCATCTGCCTTTGGCCCAGGGCATGATCCCGGAATTCTGGGATCGAGTCCCGCATCAGGTTTCCTGTGGGGAGCCTGCTTCTCCCTCTGCCTATGCCTCTGCCTTCTGTGTTTCTCATGAATAAATAAATAAAATATTTAAAAAAAACTAGAGAAGTTTAAAAAAATATATAAGGACAAGCCAACAGGCTCTCTTCTTTGCCTTATTTAACATAAGGCTATGATGTACCCCAAAATCTTGCTTATCAGATCTGTAGATGATGTAAAACAAGATTATTTATTTCAAGGGATGGTAATGAAGGGATGCCTAAGTGGCTCAGTGGTTGAGCGCCTGCCTTTGGCCCAGGGTGTGATCCCGGATTTGGGGGTTTAAGTCCCGCATCGGGCTCCTTACATGGAGCCTGGTTCTCCCTCTGCCTGTGTCTCTGCCTCTTTCCCTGTGTCTCTCATGAATAAATAAAATATTAAAAAAAAAGAGATGATAACAAGGATTAAAATTGGGGGCAAAGCCAAGGTATAACATAAAAAACTGTAATTTGATTTTTAAAAGAATCAGCTGTACTTGTCATTAGTGGGTTAATATGTAAAAAATCTAGGAATGTTTAGTGCTTACTTTGAATCAAGCTGATGATAAAATTGCTTAAAATGTGTTACCCTGGGCAGTATTAATAAAAATATTTGCTCTGATTTTGGGAGATAATAGTTTCACTGAACTCTTAGAAAAATAATCCATCTTCAAGGTGCCTGGGTGGCTCAGTCAGTTGAGTGTCTGATCAGGTCGTGATCTCGGGGTCATTGTCAAACCCTAAGTCAGGCTCTGTGCTCAGTGGGTAGTCTGCTTGAGATACTCTCTTCCTTTTCCCTCTGCCCCTCCTCTGCTCATGTGGGTGCACGCCCGTGGGTGTGTGGGGGTGGTGATGGAGAGGGTGAGGGAGAGTGAAATTTAAGCAGATTCTGCTCTGAACATTGAGCCTGACATGGGGCTTAATCTTACAACCATGGCATCAGGATCTGAGCTGAAACTAAGAATTGGATGTCCAACTGACTGCCCTATCCAGGAGCCTCAATAAGTAAATCTTTTAGAAAAAGAAAAAGAATCCCTGTTCATTTTAGGAAAAAGATGAGCAAAACCAAAAAAACCTTATAGTCCCACCACTCAGATAATACATATGCACACGATACATGTATTTCTTTGTTTTCCTTTTTGCTTAAATTATCTTAGCAGCAGCAGATGCATATCTATATCCTTAGATCCTTAGATTCTGCTGAGTGGTTTTCTGTTTTTGTTTTTTACGTTTTAATTTTAATTCCAGTTAGTTAACATACAGTGTTATATTTGTTTCAGGTGTACAATATAGTGATTAAAACTTCCATACTACACTGGGTACTCATCATAAGTACATGCCTTAATCCCCATCACCTATTTACCCCCCCTTCCCCTCTGGTGACCATCAGTTTGTTCTCTAAAAAGAATCAGTTCTTGGTTTGTCTCTTTTTCCCCCCCTTTGCTCATTTCTTAAATGCTACACATGAATGAATCATATGGTATTTGTCTTTCTCTGACTTATTCCACTTAGCGTTATACTCTCTAGTTCTAGCTATATTGTTGCAGATGGCAAGATTTCATTCTTTATGGCTAATATCCCATTATATAGAGATGATACATGTTATAGCTTTATCCATTCATCAATTTTTTTTAAAGATTTTATTTATCTATTCATGAGAGACACAGAGAGAGAGGCAGAGACACAGGCAGAGGGAGAAGCAGGCTCCATGCAGGGAGCCCGACGTGGGACTCGATCCCAGGTCTCCAGGGTCATGCCCTGGACAGAAGGCAGGAGCTAAACCGCTGAGCCACCCAGGGATCCCCTCCATTCATCAATTGATAAACATCTGTGCTTTCATACCTTGGCTATTGCAAATAACCACCGGTGTGCATGTATTCCTTTAAATTCGTGTTTTTATATTTTTTAAAATATTTTATTTATTCATGAGAGAGAGAGAGAGAGAGGCAGAGACACAGGCAGAGGGAGAAGCAGGCCCCACGCAGGGAGCCTGACGTGGGACTTGATCTCCGGGATCATGCCCTGGGCTGAGGCAGGCACCCAACTGCTGAGCCACCCAGGCGTCCTGTTTTTGTATTTTAGGAGTAAATACCCAGTAGTGTGATTGCTGGATCTAGGGTAGTTCTCTTTTTAACTTTTTTGAGGAACTTCTATGTTTTCCAGAGTGGCTGCACCAGTTTGCATGCCCACCAACAAGAGGGTTCCTTTTTCTCTACAACTTCACCAACACTTGTTGTTTCTTGTGTTGTTGATTTTAGCCATTCTGACAGGTGTGAGGTGGTATCTCCTTGCTTAGTGGTAGATTCCCAGCTGCCAGAAATTTATAATCATAGACCTTCAGAGCCAGAAGGGCCATCTCATCAGTCATTACCTGGAAACTTGTTAGAACTATAATTTGGGCCAGACCAACTGGATCAGAAACCCTGGGTGTGGGGCCCAGCAATCCTGTAGTTTAACAAGCCCTCCAGGTGATTCCACTACAGACTGAACTTTGAGAACCGACCTGATTTAAACCCTTTGATTTTTTTTTTCAGATAAAGAAGCTAAGATCCAAAGAGGCTGTCACAAGCTAGCTTAAGAAAACAGCAGAATCATCAGGCAGGGATTCCTAGGATGACCATCATCTTTCAGGGAGACCTGTTTATTGGGCTAATTGCTAAACAGTATTTGAAAATGCCAGGTGGAAATAAGTGTAATACAGTCTGCTTACCACTTAACTCACCTGGTGGGCTTGTTATAGTTCAACAGTAGCCTTTTAACTCACTTTAGTCTGAAAGAAAAGTTTTATCTAATTTGTTTTGCTCACTTGATTATTCATATGTATCTTATTCCTTGAAGCAAGTTTATATATTATTTAAGTAACTACCCCATTCTGTCACCACTGCCTTCTAATCAATCTCTAGTGTGGACCCTACAGCTTTCATTTTTAACACACTCCTTACACTTAAGTTTGAGAACCACTAATTCAGGGGATCCCTGGGTGGCTCGGTGGTTTGGTGCCTGCCTTTGGCCCGGGGTGCGATCCTGGAGTCCCGGGATCGAGTCCCACCTTGGGCTCCCGGCACGGGGGCCTGCTTCTCCCTCCTCCTGTGTCTCTGCCTCTCTCTATCATAAATAAATAAATCTTAAAAAAAAAAAAGAGAGAGAACCACTAATTCAGATGTTTGAAGTGACTAAGAAAAAGAAAACAAACAAACAAAAAAAACCAGATGGATTGGACCAACACTTTCAATATCCTTTAATCTGGGTTCCACACTGAAAATTTAAAATAATTTGTTAATGTGTAGATCATCATATAGCGAATAGAACAACACCAGAGACTGCTCCAGAAATTTGTAATGGCATTGCAAATTTTTTGAAAAAGTATATAATACAGTTTCCTTATTATCTGGGGGCGGGTGGGGTGGGAATCACTGTAGGAGGGCCAAGACATCACAAAAGCAAGAACAATTATTGAAATAATGGATCCTGGGACACTTGGGTGGCTCAGTGATTGAGCATCTGTCTTCGGCCCAGGGCGTGATCTGGGGTCCCGGGTTCGAGTCCCGCGTCGGGCTCCCTGCATGAAGCCTGCTTCTCCCTCTGCCTCTCATGAATGAATAAATAAAATCTTAAAAGAAAAAAAAGAAAGAAAGAAATAATGGATCCTGTTCTGAACTACCAATGTAGCCAACCCTGACTTCCCACGGCACAAATTAAGGTCACGGAGAGAGCTCAGGAGTGGCCTGAAATTTCAATTTTTTAAAGATCGCATTGTGTGGAGCAGTCAGGATTTAGGGAAACAGTATCTGGCGAACGAGAAGAGCCCCGCAAGATCAAAATGATCTACCTTGAATTTCTATAGTATTTCTACGTTTTTCAAGGCGCTCTCACCTCAACTTTTACTTCATCCATGTCCCAGCCCTGTGAGGAAGGAGATTTTTGCACCAGCAAAATACATTTTTCTAGACTTTTAAATACTGGACCTACGAAGGAAAAAACGGGGGGGGGTGGTGGTGGTGGTGGCGTGGAAGTTGACAGAAGGAGAGAAATGACAGAAAAGGCAGCCCTGAGGCGGCGAACGGGGGAGAGGGCGAGCCCTCGAGGCCGAGGCCCGGCGCGCGGGGAGCCTGGCGGCGCTCGGAGGGCAAGAAAATCCTGGGCGCGCGACCTTTGGGATGAGGAAACTGGAACGTGCTTATCTGTACCAAAGAGGCTGGACGGAGTCAAAGAAGAGGAAAATGGAAAGCGAGGGGGCACTTAAAGCCGCGCCGAAGTTCTGTGGGCTCCTCTTCTCAGGTCCCGTGACCCCAGGGCTCGGCCTCAGGTGGGGCACGGCGCCAGCGGAGGCGCGGGCGGCGCGGGCGGGAAGGCCGCAGAGGCGCTGCCCCGCACCGAGGAGGCCGCGGCGGACACGTCCCGAGTCACGCAACTGGCGGGGGCCGAAGGGTTAACGGCGCTCCCGGCCCCCACGGCCGCCGTCGCTAGGAGACGGTGGGGGAGGGGCGGCGCGGGCCGCGCGGCCGAGGGTGGGAATCTTTTTCGGGCGCCCGGGGGCGGAGGGAGGGGAGCGCGCGTGCGCGCGCCCGGCAGTCCGTCGGTCGCCGCGGTGACCGTCCTCCGAGGCCGTCGGCTCGCGCCCCGCCCCCGCCCCGCGGCCCCCTCCCCTGTGGCGCGCCGGGGAGGGGGGGTGTTTCTCGCTCCTCCCGAGTTGCCGCCGCCGCCGCCGCCGCTCCTCCTCCTCCTCCTTCTCCTGCTCCTCCTCCCCCTCCTCTCCCCGTCTTGGGTTTCCCAGGCGCTGCCGCCGCCGCTACCTCTGCGGTCTGTATGAGGAGGAGGATGTGAAGATGGCGGAGCTGCAGATGCTGCTGGAGGAGGAAATCCCGGGGGGCCGCCGGGCCCTCTTCGACAGTTACACGAATCTGGAACGGGTGGCGGATTACTGCGAGAACAACTACATCCAGGTGCGGAGCCGGTCCCGGGCCGGGCGCGCGGCGGGGTGAGGGGGGGCGGGGGGATCCCCGGGGCCCGGGGCCGCGCGCCTGAGGGGGCGCCGAGGCCGCGGCGGGGCCGGGGAGCAGGGCGGGAGCTGGGGCCCGGGACTTGGCCAGAAGCCTCCGGCTGCGGGAGATTGTGGCTTTGAGACACCTTAAAACGCCCTGAATCAGCCCTCGGTGCGGGGCGTGCGTGTGTGGTGTCCCCGCCTCTCCGCTGCTTCTCCCCCTCGGCCGCCCCCGCACGCGGCGCCCGGCGGGGCTTGCGAGGGCGGAGGAGGCGGACGGTGTGGTTTCTTGGATGTGACAGAATTCTGTTCCCCGCTAGGGCAGGGGTGTGTGTGTGTGTGGGGGGGGGATTGATGGATGCCCCTCCCCCTTCCCTCAGGCTCTGGAGGATTTTTAAGGGGCTCTGTTGCTGCAGAGTAAAGTGCCTCAGTTTTATAGTCCTATAAAGGCCTCGAGGGGCTGGTGATTTTGTTTATTTTATAGTTTCTAATCGGGGAATACAGTAGGAGAGCAGTTGCCTCTTGTTGGAAGTTACTGCCATTTTCCTCCCTATGGAGAATGAGAAACTGCACGGTAATAAGCATCTCCTCTCCCCACCCTCCACCCCCCAATTCCCCTTTAGCAGACCTAATTTTCCTGTGGGGGGAAAAACTGTATTTTTCAGCCAGGATTAGGAGAGGATCCTCATGGTTTAATTTTTCCCTGAGATGGTTGGTTTGGCGCGGGGGAATCGTAGGGGTAACGCTGTGTCTGTGTGTGGAGGTGGGGTGTCTTGGGGGAGATGAGATCCAGCTGCGCCTGGATGAAGCAAAAGAGTCTTCGGCCTAAAAAAAAAAAAAAAAAAAAAATCCTTTAAAAATGATTTGGGAGGAGAGGTTAAAGCACACAGTTTGCAAATACAGCATCTTTTGTTTTTCTCTATGGTTGATTTTTCTGAATCCCAGGTTCTACCTCCATTTTTTTCCTCTTCCCATTTAGATTCTCTTGGGATGAAGGTGGAAATGGAAGAAGTATGTTAAATTGTTTGTTTTTTTTTTCACTATCCCCCCCCACCTCCGTCTCTCCGCATCCTTCTTAATACAGCTATATTGTGAAACATTCTTCACTAAGTGTAAACTAACTAAATAGGTATTAGAATGCATAGGTTCATAAATTTTGTAAGGATGCATAAATAACTAAGGATTTGTTAGATTTTACTTGATTGGATGTATACCGAACTCTGTATTCTCTTGTAGGGATTACTGGTGTTGGAGAAGGAACCAGATATAATCCAAGTTTTTTCCCTCCAAAGAGGGAAAGTATGGCTAGTAGGAACTGAAAAAATGTGTCTCGGGTCAAAGATGCATGCAAAAAAAAAAAAAAAAAAATACAGTGGTCCATATTTGGAGGGTGCTTTGCTAATTCTGAGTGGGATAGGAAAGAGGCAAATGTTGAGTTGCTCAGTTTTCAACTGAATATATTAAAAAATCTTCTGTAGCCTGGCACTGTGTAAAGGGTTGATGATACACACCTAGTGTCTCCGGAATTTCATAGTGTAGTTAATAGGAGAGGCTGATCTGTGAGCAAATGAATAATGTAGTGTGTCAATTCATACTCTGTAAGGGACTGAAGGTAGGAAGAAGGACTGGAGAAAGCTATGCTATTCTCAGGGAATTCGCAGTCTCTAGGAGAGGCAAATCTAAAAGGACTGACCTGATAATTCTATTGCCTCCTGCAACATATTATGGGATTATAGGTCAGAAGAGACATTGAGAGTGAAAAAGTGATTTGGTAGCCGTTATTGCCATAGTAAAAAAAAAAAAAAAAAAAATAGAAACAGATTTGTCTATCTTTGGAAAATAATTTTTATTGTAATTTGAAGGTATAGTTTTTATTAGATTACAGTTAATACATGAAGGTAAAGTATATGGATTAATAAAGCTGAGAGGATAAAGGGATGAAGAGTCGTCTTTTTAAATATTTTGTACATTTCATCTAGTGGAAAGGAAAAGAACATTACCGCCACCATTATCTGTTTTAGCAATAGGAATAAAAATTTAGTGTGGTGGCATTTTAAAATTCATAGTATAGATATTAATAGAAATGGATTTAAAATATTTTTTCAATTTAGCAACTAAAATAGATTTTACGCTTTAGATTTTACACCCTAGGTTATCATCTGTTTCATGATGCAGTGGGTATATTATTGGTGTTTTTCTCTTCCCAGATGACAGCTCTTGCATGATTTGTTTGTAGTAAAGTTGATAAATAGAACATGCTGATAGTGGATTTGTGCTGACCCAGCTGTACATTTGACCCAACTGGCTCTCCTTGTGACCAGAAAACTGACCAGCAGGGTTTTTGATGCTGCCTCTAACCCTGCAGTAGATGAAAGTTAATTCATTGGATATATGATCACATTGTCAGTTTAGCCTTGTTAGAGCGTCATGCCCTAATCACAAGCTTGGGTTAACTAACGCTCATTTTATTTTGTGGAAATCTAATTTTTGCCAGTAAAGTAGAAAAAGATAAATCTGTTGATTGTATATGGCAAAGGGTAAAGTTCTTTGTTCAGTGCTCTTAAATGGCTGGTTTTAAGCATAGGAATATCCAAATAAATACGTTAAATAAGAATATTCTAAATTTGGATTATATTTAGTGTGAAAATGGAGCAAAGGAAGGAAAAATGATTGTGCTGTCCTTCTGGAAACAACTGTGTTTAAATTGTTCCTAATAAAAACCTCCTTCAGATATATTATCAGCATTAAGAGTGACTAGGTATTGCCTGTTTTAACACACACAAACCCATGTATAGCAATGTTGTCAGTAGTAGTTTTGCAGGTTACTAATGCAGTTGATGTTAAAAATTTTAAGATCATCTTTAGTAAAAATTTAAATGGTTTTCTTTTTTCAACCTCTAGAAAAAGTGATAGTAAAAATATTCTAAAATGATGGTAAAAAGTTATAACTAACATTTGCTGATATTTACCTGATTGATTTTATTTCTTATCTGTAAAAAAGGACTTAGTAATTGTTAAGGATTTTTTTTAAAGATACATGTAAGATCTGTGTGTCTTTTTTTCATTTATTAATATAAACATTGATACCTAATCTAAGAAGTATTCAGAAGTTTTAAACAATGTTTTGATTGACTTGGAACTTACATTTTTACAAGTAGAAGGATTTTAATGAGTTGCTTTAATGTGTTGGTAGATGAAATAAATTTATAGTTTTTTTTTCTAGAGTAGATCTGAGAAACTTATTTTTCCTTTATTGAAAAGATATTTATTGGGATGCCTCGGTGGCTCAACAGTTGAGCATCTGCCTGAGGTTCAGGTCGTGATCTCTGGTCCAGGGATTGAGTCCTGCATCAGGCTCCCTGCAAAGGGCCTGCTTCTCCCTCTGCCTACGTCTCTGCCTCTTTCTCTGTGTCTCTCATGAGTAACTAAATAAAATCTTAAAAATATAGATTTGTTTGAGAGAGAGAGAGGATAAGCATGTGTGCCTGGGGAGGGGGAGGGCAGAAGGACAGGGAGACAAGCAGACTCCCTGGTTAGTGAGGAGTCCCACTCAGGGCTGGATCCCAGGACCCTGAGATCATGACATGAGCTGAAAATGAGAGTTGGACATTTGACTGACTGAGCCACCTGGTGACCTTACATTTTTCCTTTTGTTAGATAAAATAGTTATTGCTTTTTGTGAGTGATAATTCACATTAGATATATAATAAATCCCATTGTCCATCACTTGGAGTATGAGCAAAATCATCCAGTAACATGGATTTGCTCAGAACAGAAATTAAAAATGTGTCTTAGGGGAAGCCTGGCTGCCTCAGTCTGTAAAGCATGCACCTCTTGATCTCAAGGTCATGAGTTAAAGCCCCATGTTGGGCATAGAGCTTACTTAAAAAAAATAAGAAAATAAAAAATACTTAATAAAAAATATTTTCAAAACATGTACCTTAAGTCTTATCTGAAATTTTTTTTTATTTTGAATAATAGGAAAGATGTCATTAGTGGCTTCCCTTTTTCATCTTTATCAATAAGGATACTCCCAGAATTCATTAAAAATTGTGTGAAAAGTTTATAAGAGCTAATAGCATGGCTTGTTACCAGATTCATTAAAAAGTAATTATTAAACAATATAAAGATTTAAAATTGTTATTTAATAAAAACTATTAGAATACATACTCACTGTTGAAAAATTATTAGGAAAAATTAAGGAAGAAACTTAAAATTGTCCAGTCATTTTGCATATGTGTCTGGTATTTACATTTTTAAATCTTTGCTATACACAACTATATATCAAAAGTGGGTTCATGTTATTACCTCTGTACCTTTCTTTAAAAATAAATTTTATTATTTTCATTGTAAAGATTTTATTTTTAAGTACTCTCTCCGGCCAGTGTGGGGCTTGAAGTTAAGATCTGGATATCAAGAGGTTTATCTTTATGTATTTGAGTTCTTCGCACAAATAGAAGCATCTTAAAGGCACCTAGTGTAGAGGAGAAAGTCATTTGAGAGTAGATAATTTCAGGACCAATATTTATATCATTCCCTGTAACTTTTGTCTTTTACTTCCACTGAGAGGAATGAACCACATAAGTGGACACCAGACTGAATTTCCCTAGATTGAAATGACTTAATTCAGGAGGATTTGATTAAGGTTTATCATCCTCAGAGAAACTAGTCCTAACAGATATTTGGTAATTGAATTTTTAGTAATAACCCAGTCATTATCAAGAGCTTTGATAAAATTGTGAACACAGACTAAATTATATTTGGACCCTAACTCTTTTTTATAATTAAAACTTTTTAAATTTTATTTTAATTTTTAAAATATTTTTTTAGAATTTTGTCATCTGTGTACTTTCTACCCCATGGTACTTAATTGGCTTCTTAATTCCGTTTATTGATTCAAGGACTGAGATTGCATTTCATTTTGCCCTACCTTGAAGAACCTCTTGGTATGAAATTACCCTTTACTCAAACAATTCATAAACTCTCCTTTACTTTGACTTCTTACTGTGGTATGATTAATGTTTGAATATGTGATAGGCTTACTTTACTCAGGGTCATCTTTTTTCTCCCAGACAATAGTTAATAACCAGATTGATCTACTTATGTGTAGAATATACCATGGAGATATTTTTGAGCATGGGATCCTTCTGGTGTTACTTTCCTTTTAAAATGGAAGGAATTTTATTTTTATTATTATTAATTAATTAATTAATTAATATAAGATTTTATTTATTCATGAGAGACAGAGAGGCAGAGACACAGGCAGAGGGAGAAACAGGCTCCATGCAGGAAGCCCGATGTGGGCCTCGATCCTGGGACTCCAGGATCATGCCCTGGGCCAAAGGCATGCGCCAAACCGCTGAGCCACCCAGGGTTCCTCTGGAAGGAATTTTAATAGCATGCAATGGCAGCGTGTCTAAATGTAATCTCAGTGAATGAATGGAAATATCCTGAAAATTAGACTATTTGTGGACTTTGACAGCTTATGATTGAATTTTTATGGGATTTCTTAATAGATTGGTCTCATGAAGTAGCAAGTGGGACAGTACCTACTTTGAATTTTTCATTTACTTTGTGTTCTTTCTCCATATATAAATCTCTAGAGGATAGAGTCATGTCTTTAAAAAAATTGGCATTTTGTCCAAAAATCAATTGAATATATGTGTGTGGGTTGGTTTTGGGTTCTGTTTTGTTCCTTTGATCTTTGTGTATACACTTTGTTCATATCAGGCTATAGCTTTATACTAAGTCAGTCTTGATGTCAAGTAGTTTGAATCTGCTTTTTTTTTTTTAAAAAAAAAAAAAGATTTTATTTATTTATTCATGAGAGACAGAGAGAGGCAGAGACAGAGGCTGAGGGAGGAGCAGGCTCCATGCAGGGAGCCCGACTTGGGACTCAATCCTGGGTCTCCAGGATCATGCCCGGGCTGAAAGGCTGCGTTAAACCGCTGAGCCACCGGGGTGCCCTGCTACTTTGTTCTTTGTCAGAATTGTTTTGTCTTTTCTAGGTCCCCTACTTTTTATTCTTTATTTTTAAAATTTTTGAAAAAGACTAATTTATATATTTATTCATGAGAGATACAGAGAGAGGCAGAGACACAGGCAAAGTTAGAAGCAGGCTTCCTGCCGGATTCTGGGATCATGCCAAAGGAAGACTCTCAACCACTGAGCCACCCAGGCACCCCACTCACCCACCCCCTGCTTTTTAAATAAATGTTTTAGAATCAGCTTTTTAATTTCTGCAGCCCTACTGGGATTTTGAATGGAATTGGAATGAATCTGTAGATCATTTGGGGACAAATTGATACTTTGACAATACTGAGTCTTCCATTCTATGGATTTGGTATTTTTTCTGTTTATTTAGGTCATCTTTGATTTCTCTTGTCATTATAGGTCTTAGAATACAAATTTTGCACATATATTGTTACATTTATCCCTAATTCTTTCATGATTTTTGGTGCTATAGTAGATAGTACTGTTTTTAAAATTTTCAGTTTCCATTCATTACTAGTTTTACAGAAATAAGATTGATTTTTGTATATTGATCTTTTTATCCTATGACTTTGCTAAATTTATATTTTAAATGTAATAGCTTTTGTTGAAGATTTTTTTTTTTATGTAGACAGTCATGTTATCAGCAAATAAAGGTGGCTTCAATTATTCCTTTCTAATTTTTTTCCTTTTATTTCCCTTTTTTGCCTTCTATCACTGTTCAGGACTTCCAGTATGATGTTGAATAAGAATGGGAATGGTGAGAACCTATGTTCTTCACTTTTTTGCAGTCTTAGAGGGAAAACAGCTAATCTTTCACTGTTACATATGAAAATAGCTTTAGGTTTTTTGTGGATGCCCTATGTTAGATTGGGGAAGTTCTCTTTTATTCTTAGTTTGCTGAGAAGGTTTTTTTTTTTAAAAAAAAAAACATGAAAGGATGTTATGTTTTATCACATGCCTTTTCTATATCTACTAAGATGTTCATTTTACTTTTAGTCTGTTGATAAGGTGAATTGTTTGGTTACAAAATATATTTTAGAAAATTGTACTTATAGAAAGTTTGATCAGTGAAGTAATATGCATTTTGAGTTCTAGACCATTTTTCTTTTAAAAGAAATGGACATATATAAATGTCTAGAAATTTGCTACAGTAAACAAGCTTGGTTAAACAGGAGTACATTGTATATGGACTGCTATTTACTCTGCTGTATGCTATATTTTTTGTGTGCAGAAGGACTGTTTATAAAAGCTTACAGCATTGTTTAAAAAGCTCATTTGTTTTCATGTTGAGATCACTAAAATAGTTACCTAAAAACTGAGAATATGATATGGGTTAAATAGCAGTTTTGAAATTAAATACTATTATGTATTGAAGATAATTTTAATTTTAGTGGCCATGTGACTGGGAGTTTATTTAACCTCTCCATCTCAGTTTTCTTATCTAAAAGATAGTATAATTACAGCAGCTACTTTATAGAGTAGTTTTGAAGATTGAGTTAATATAGCTGAAACAATACATGTTTAATCAAATCTAAGATTATCAGTTTTTAAGATACACCATTATTTTATGTGCCAGTAAATTAATGAACACTGCTTCGTAAACACTTAAAATACTGCCACTTGACTGACGCAGTTCATTTCGATTTCGATGTTAAAATATGAAAAAAATTCATCCTACAATGAAATATGCTGCGTTTGCTTTTATGATAATCATTATTAATGATGTTGAAGATTTAAATATTTTGTCATCTTTTTACCTTGCTCTTTTGTAGTATGTCTTTGGTTACTTTTTTAATTTAAAGGATTTTGATAGGATGAAATATTATATTTGAGCTTCAAAGATGCTAGGCGGTGCTAGGATTTTTTGCATGCTAGTTTCCCATGTCCTGTTTATTTTCATTTTTTTTAACGATTTTATTTATTCATGAGAGAGACAGAGAGAGGCAGAGACATAGAGAGAGGGAGAAGCAGGCTCCATACAGAGAGCCCAGTGTGGGACTTGATCCCGGAACTCCAGGATCACACCCTGAGCCGAAGGCAGATGTTCAGCCGCTGAGCCACCCAGGCGTCCCTATTTTTATTGTTTTTAATTTAAATTTTTTTTTTTTTTTGCAGTTTTTAGAAAGTAATCTCTGCATTCACCATGGGGCTCAAATTCACAATCTGAGATCAAGAGTCATGTACTCCATTGATTGAGCCAGCATGGTACCCCCACATGTCCTGTTTAACTACGAATATATGATGGCAGTATTTTTCTAGTTAAACAAAATTTCACAGCTTTTTGCAAGTAAAATGTATTCCGTAATGTTGTGGTTCACATTCGTAGACCCATAAATAGTTGTATTTTAATAGTGATATACTAACTAGGGATTCCCTGGGTTCAAAAGCTTTATCCAAAAACTGAATAATTGCTTTAGAGTGATATTCTTTTTTTTTTAAAGATTTTTTATTTATTCATTCATGAGAGACACAGAGATAGGGAGAGGGAGAAGTAGGCTCCCTATGGGGAGCCTGATGCAGGACTTGATCCGAGGACACCACCTGAGCCAAAGGCAGATGCTTAACCACTGAGCCTACACCCAGGAGTCCCTAGAGTGATATTTCTTAACTTTTTATGCCTCATGCCCTCTTTTGATAAATAAAAAAATCAACCTACCTTCCTTCTTTTATATCCATTTTATGATTATATACTGTCTTAGAGCATAACCATTATAACTTTCAGCTTCTCCAGCATTTTGCCAAGATGGAGGGATTTAGGTGAGTTAGGCCTTCTAGAGTTTATATCAGGGTGACAAATTTGGCAAAGTCCGGAGATTCAGGGAGGAGTCTTCAGATGATATATCACCAGATATTGTATTATCATATTATCATTTAGTTTATGACCACTGTAGCTCCTATTTTGAACTTATGTGTATAAGGCCATTTGTTTAAAATATGAAGACATTTATTTAACTTGACATAGTATCTTTTGAGTATACAACCTTATAGTCCTATGGTATTACTTTCAAATTTTGAAGGAGATTTTATTATAATACAAAAAATCTGATACTGCAGACAATTCTTAATTTCTAAACATTCACACTGTTATATTAATTTTCTGTTGCTGTTATAACAAATTACCACAAATTTCAGCAGTTTAAAACAACACAAATTTATTGTTTTATAATTCTGGAGGTCAGAAGTCTACAATGGACCACAGAATTATGTTCTTTCTGGAGGCTCTAGGGGAGAATCAGTTCCCTTGCCTTTTCCAGATTCGAAAGGCTGCCCACATTCCTTAACTCGTGAACCTCTTTCAGATTCCAAGCCACCAATGGCATCACTCCAACCTCAGCTTCTGTTTTCATATCTTTTTCTCTCCCTGCTTCCATCATCACATCCCCCTTTGCTCCCCTTGCTCTGTTGTCACGTTGTCTTCTCTGACTCTGATCCTCTGCTCCTTTATAAAGACCCACTTTGCGCCCACTCTGATAATCTTTCCATCTTATGTAAGGTAACATATTCAGGTTAGGGGTGCCAGGGGATTAGGATGTGCTCATCTTGGGAGAGGGAGCATTATTCAGTCACAATATCTGAACCTAACTTTTCCTTCCTGTATCAATAAATGGCAAGTCTAACCCCCTAGATACCTGAGCCCCAAACCTTGGTACTATCCTTGACCCTTCTCTTTTGCATTGGATAACAGATAACTTTATCTTCATGTGTCTAGATCTGACTACCACCACCTCCACTGCTTCCAGCCTGGTCCAAGCCACCATTATCCCTCAGTTATAGCAATAGTTAGAGTGATCTTTTAAAAATCTTAGATTATGTTCGTTTCAAAACACTCAGAGACTTCCTTTCTCACTCAGCATAAGAACTCTTTAGTTCTTGTAGGCCTTAATATTGCCAACAAGCGTCAATGATCTAGCTTTCTAGTCTTGACTCCTAATTTAATTCTTCTCCTTTCCTTTGCTTATTCTATTCCTGCCACTTGGCCTCTTTTTCTTGAACATAATAGACAAACTTCTGTCTCAAGACTTTTTTAGAGAGAATGTGTGTGTGCACATGCAAATGGCGGCAAAGGCCTGTAGGAGGGAGCAGGGTGAGAATATCCTAAGCAGGCTCCACTACCATCATGGGGCCCATTGCAGGGCTAGATATCAAGATCCCAAGATGGTGACCCGAGCAGAGATCCATCAGTCAGGTGACTGACTGAGCCACCCAGTCTCCCTCCTTTTTTTTTTTAAGTAAGCTCTGACCACTTTTATTAAAGGAAAAATTTTGTGTGAATTATTTTTCACTAGTCTGTTCTGGCGTGCTTCTAATGATAACAGAATCACCTGTGTCCAGTGACAGTCCGTGTACATACTCTATAGTATTTACCACATGCTTGCCCAATTTAATATTATTACCATGTTTGGCAAACATGGTGTAGTATTCTATTTCACATTTCCTCAAGGCTGGGCAGTTGTTGACAAAGATGACCAGTTTTACTTTGTCATGTCTAATCATTTTCAGAGTCCGCCTCTACTCCAGCAGGCACTTTCCACTTTCCACTTTTTTTTTTTTAAGATTATTTATTTATTTATTCATGAGAGACACGGGGGGGTGGTGGTGGTGAGGAGATAGAGACACACACACACACACACACACACACACACACACACACAGAGCCAGAGACACAGGCAGAGGGAGAAGCAGGCCCAGTGCAGGGATCCCAACGTAGGACTTGATCCCGGGTCTCCAGGATCGCACCCTGGGCTGAAGGCGGCACTAAACCGCTGAGCCACCCAGGCTGCCCAGCACTTTCCACTTTTCATGATGAATTGGAGCTTAGAGTTGATCAACTCCAGCAACATTTTCATCTTTTTTGGGGTCACCATCTTCCTGTCTAAGGTACAGGATGGCCCCAACCAAGAGCAGCTGCAAGGTAGCTGGATGTGAGAAAGGTCCCTCAAGACTTTTTTACTTTGCATTTACCACACCCTTTACCAGGAGTGCTTATTCTCCAGATAGTTTTATTACTGGATCTTTCACCTTTTTTATGCTTTTGACCAAATGTCAACTTATATTTTTTTGACTTAAAAGAAACCAAAACAACTTTTACTTCTTGTCTAGCTTGAAACCTGGGCACTGTGAAGATGCCAGTTTACCACTCTTGTCTTATGGACCTTGACACCAGACTCTTTGGAGACATGGCACTGTTGCCTATCAGAAGTCAGTTCAAAGGACCCACTCATAGACAAAAGATACAGAAACTGTAGATGAAGCCATATTTTACTTCAAGGCCAATGTCTTCTTCAAAAACTATGAGACCCCCTCTTCCACAGGAGGCCCGTATCCCGCTGCTGGTGGTGCTACCATGTCTGTGGTGGTCCCTAAGAAGTTCCAGTACATTCTGCGAGTACTCAACACCAATATCGATGGACGGTGGAAAATAGCCTTTGCCATACAGCGATTAAGGGTGTGGGGCGAATATATGCTTATGTGGTGTTGAGGAAAGCAGACATTGATCTCACCAAGAGAGCTGGAGAGCTCACTGAGGATGAGGTGAAATGTGTGGTCACCATTATGCAGAATCCACGCCAGTATAAGATTCCAGACTGGGTTTTGAGTAGACAAGAGGGTGTGAAGGATGGAAAGTACAGCCCGGTCCTGGCCAATGGTCTGGACAACAAACTTCGTGAAGATCTGGAGAGACAAGAAGATTTGGGCCAACAGGGGGCTGTGCCACTAACTGGAGACTCCATGTCTGAGGCCAGCACACCAAGACCACAGGGTGCCTTGGTCACACCATGGGTGTGTTCAAGAAAAAATAAACCTGTAGGTCTTGTCTATTAATAAATATTTTTTACATCTAAAAAAAAAAAGAACAAAACAAAAATCAAAATAAAACAAAAAAAACTATGAGATTCCAAAAAGCCAAGGTGAAAAAGAAATTTATACCCTGGGAATCACTAATTTTCCATTCCTGGAGAGCCTGGTTTTCCACTTAATGCGATTTATGTTAAACCTGCAAACAAAGAGGAAAATAAGGTGATAAGAACCTACTTAAAAGCAGCTCTCTTGTCTCTCTTAAAAGAGACAAAAGACTGAGACTTTGTGAGAAAGTTTTTGGTCCTCAGAATGATAAACTAGCAAGTGGTGGACTTGCTTCGTGAAGAGACGGTTCATGAACAATAGCCTTTCAGGACCTGGACAGTGAAAGGAGCTTGGGCAGATAGTTTCCACAGCCGTGGGCAGCATTTTACACCAAGATATACACAATTCTTTGCCTTTATCTGATAGTTTTATACAGAAGAGAGAAGAGAGCATGTTGAAGAGCTCTTTATCCAGAATTTGGGTGGGGGAGGGAAGAATGGGTTGTTGAAGGGTGATTTGAAATTTTCTGGAATATTAAGCTAGTAGTACTTAATAAGTAATAATAAATTTGTAACAATCCAAAAAAACCCAAAAACTTTTAAAAATTATTTTTTAATCTCAGTTTAATTAGATAATGTTATATTAGTTTCACATGGAGAATATAGTGATTCAACAATTATATACATTACTGCTTATCACAATAAGTGTATTCTTAATCCTCTTCATCTGTTTCACTCATCCTCCTACCTACCTCCCTTTTGGTAACCATTTGTTTGTTCTATTTTTTTAAAGATTCATTTATTTATTCATGATAGACATAGAGGCAGAGACACAGGCAGAGGGAGAAGCAAGCTCCCCACAGGGAGCCCGATGTGGGACTCAATCTCAGGACCCTGGGGTGTCCCTGTTCTCTATATTTAAGAGAGGTTTTTTTTGCTTGTTTCTTTTCTTCCTTCATTTTGTTTTGTTTCTTAAATTCATATTTAAGGATGTGAATTTCACATATGAGTGAAATCATATATTTGTCTCTCTCTGACTTACTTCACTTAGTGATATATACTATCTAGCTCCATCCATGTTGCTGGAAAGAGCAAGATTTCATTCTTTTTTATGGGTAATAGTCAACAGTAACAACATTTTTCTTTCTTTAAGTGAGCTTTGTGCCCAATATGCCTCTTGAACTCACAACCCTGAGATTGAGTCACATGCTCTACTGACTGAGCCAGTCAGGCACTTCATACCACATCTTCTTTATCCACTCATCTATCAATGGACATTTGTGTTGCTTCCATAATTTGGTGGTTGTAAAGCTGCAATACATATAGGGGTGCATATATCTTTTTGCATTAGTGTGTTAATATTCTTTGGTAAAATATGCAGTAGTGGAATTACTGAATCCTATGGTAATTCTATTCTTAGTTTTTTGAAGAATCTCCATACTATTTTCCACAGTGGCTAAACCAGTTTCCAGTCCCACCAACAGTATACAAGGGTTCCCTTTTCTCCACATCCTTGGCAACACTGTTGTTTCTTGTATTAATTGATTTTAGCTATTCTGATTAGGTGTGAGGTGATATCTCAGTGTGGTTTTGATTTACATTTCAAAATTCACATTTGATTTACATTTGATGATTAGTGATGTTGAGCATCTCTTCGTGTCTCTGTTGGCTATCTGTCTCTTTTGGAGAAATGTCTGTTCACATCAACTGCCCATTTTTCACTTGGATTATTTGTTGGTTTTTTTTTTTTTGGTGTTGATTTGTATAAGTTCCTTGTCTAGTTTGGATACTAACCCTTTATTGAATATATCATTTGCAAATATCTTTTCCCATTCAGTAGTACGTCTTTTAGTTTAGTAATTGTATGGGATTGTTTTCTTAATTTCTATTTCTGCTTCATTCTTGGTATATAAATATGTAAGAGATTTCTGTATTTTGATGTTATAATCTGCAACTGAACTGATTTCATTTATTAGTTATAGCAATTTTTTGGTAGAGTTCTTAGGGTTTTCTACATATAGTATCAGATAACAGGATACAAACAGTGAAAGTCATCTGCAAATAGTGAGGGATCTTTTTTCACTAGTTTGGATGCCTTTTATTTCTTTTTCTGTTGTCTGATTGCTGAGGCTAAGACTTCCTGTACTATGTTGAATAAAAATGGTGAGAGTGGACATCCTTACCTTGTTTTTGAAAAGCTGTTAGTGTTTCACAGTTGAGGATGATGTTAGCTGTGGGTTTTTCATTTAAGGACTTTATTATGTTGAGATATGTTCCCTCCAGACCTACTTTGTTGAGTGTTTTTATCATGAATGGATACTGTACTTTGTCAGATGCTTTTTCTGTGTCTGTTGAAATAATCATATAGTTTTTATCTTTTCTCTTGAAGTGATGTATTTTGTTGATTGTTCGCAAATATTGAACCACCCTTACATCCCAGGAATTAATCCCGCTTGATTGTGGTGAATGATTTTTTAAGCGTGTTGTTGGATTTGGTTTGCTAATATATTGTTGAGGATTTTTGTATCTATGTTTATCAGAGATATTAGTCTGTAAATTCTCTCTCTCTTTTTTTGTGATGTCAATATGGCTTTGGTATCAGGATAATGCTGATTTCGTAGAATGAATTTGGAAGCTTTCATCGCTTTTCTGGTTTTTTGGAGTGGTTTGAGAAGAGGCATTAATTCTTCTTTAATTAAAAAATTTTTTAAAAGATTTATTTATTAGAGAGTATGTGTGTGTATGTTCACAGGCAGGAGAGCAGCAGAGGGAGGGGGAGAAGATGTGGGGCTCGATCTCAGGACCCTGGGATCATAACCTGAGTCAAAGGCAGCTGCTTAACTGAGCTACCCAGGCACCCATAAAAACATTTTCTTTTAAGTAGGCTCCATGCCCCAAGTGGGGATCAACCTCACAACCCTGAGATCAAGAATTGTATGCTCCACTGACTGAACTAGCCAGGTGCCCTGGTATTCTTATTTAAATGTCGGTGGAATTCACCTGTGGAGACATCTGGTCCAAATGTCACCTTCCTTGATGACCCTTCTTGGTCTATGTAAAGTTATAACATACTTCTGCCCTTTGTTTGCTCCCTTTTTTACTTGTACTTTTCTTTCTATGCTTTCTTTTCTTTTTTTAAAGATTGTATTTATTTATTCATGATAGACATAGAGAGAGAGAGAGAGAGAGAGAGAGGCAGAGACACAGACAGAGGGAGAAGCAGGCTCCATGCAGGGAGCCCGACATGGGACTCGATCCCGGGACTCCAGGATCTCGCCCTGGGCCAAAGGCAGGCGCTAAACCACTGAGCCACTCAGGGATCCCTGCTTTATTTTTCTTAATATTACTTACCATTTAACCTATAATGTGTCTTATTTATTTGCCTCTGTCTCCCCTGGCTGGTGAGCTATGAGGGCAGGAAGTATTTCCCACCTCCCACTAGACAGGGAGGGCCTGGAGAGAGAGAATCTTAAGCAGTCTACACCCCAGTGTGAAGTTCAGTGGGAGTCTCAATCTTACAACCCTGAGATCATGACCTGAACCAAAATCAAAAGTCAGATGTTTAGCCTACTGAGCCACCCAGGCATCCCCAAAAGGAGTCTTTTTCATTGTCAATATCTGGAACAGTGCCTGGGACAAAACAGGCATTCAATAAATATTTGTAAAAAGAATAAGGCTTTTTTTTCTTATAAGCTGTAGAAAATATCTGTGGCAGTAATGAAATAAATGAGTTTTCCAAAATGGAAGAGTTTGTACTTGTGTGTACAGGTAAATGAAGCTGGTGAATACTTTTCATTTATCCAGGATATTTAATATAGATGTGACCAACAGAATTGTAAGTGGTATTTCACATGTGGCTAATGCTTTGGAGTTAATTCTGCAGTTCACTTGCTTTCACTTTGTGCATGGCTTATTCTATAGTGGATGCTCATTAAATGTCTGAATAGATCTCTAATTTCTTGTATAGTGAGTAAGGGAGATATTTCCATTTTCATTTATTTACTTTTTAAAAAGATTTATTTTAGAGAGAGAGAAAGATCATGAGTAGGAGAGGTGGGGGAGTGAGAAGAAACTCAAGCTGACTGTGTGCTGAATGTGGAGCCCAATGGGGGGGTGGATCCCACAACCCTGAGATCACAACTTGAGCTGAAACTGAGAGTCAGGTGCTCAACTGACTGCCACCAAGGTGCCCCAAGATACTCCTGTTTTTGAAAATCAGTTAAGTAAACTCAAACTTAGTTGTGATTGCTAAACTAAAATTTTGCAAAGATAGGAATTGTGTTCAATTTTTTTTTGCCTGTGTCCCGTCCTTTGTTGAATAAAATGATTGAAATTATATTTTCTACCATTAAAATTTTTTACATATATATATTTTTCTCCATTCAAGAAATAGTATTCATGCTAGAAATCATTGTTAACTCATGGAGTTGTCTAATTCTATTACCATTTTGATTGCTATGAGGAGCCTCTGTTTACTGAATTCTGAATTAGTGGGGTTTGGACTAAATATAACGTGGCAGTACTTTCCTTTTGTTGTTCTTGCTGACTGCTGTTTGGCTTTATCCATTTATCTATTGAAGACTTTGAATAGAGGCAAGGAGATGCATTGTTAGGGACTTCCAGAACCTACAAAACAAGATTGAATAAGGGAAGTAACAAAGGATGCCAGGCCTTTTCAATATGTAGTACAAGTCTTCTGCCAGGAGATCGCATTTGAATAATGATCCCTTCTCTTCTCCCTTAAAACCTTTTATTCTAGAAGAACAGACCGGGTTCAGAAAAAGAATTTGAGTAACTTAGTTTAATATATAGTACTATTTTTGAGAGAAGAAGAAATTAAAATTTATTGATGTTAAATTTATAGTTTCTAGGTTTTTGTCCTCTGCACATTTGCTTATATGAAACACATATAATTACAAATTTTATTCATGTGCAAATAGCAAAACCTCCATATAACATAAACTTAATGTTAGAAGTTTGGTTTGCAGTGTAGATGTGTTATATACATGTAATGACAAGGCATTGTATCTCAACTTTTTCTTGAAGTGAATAAAGACTGGGTCTCCTGTATTATTAACATGACTTTTAGAAAAAGATTAGAGTTTGATTAATTCAGATTGTTTTAATACTATTTGATGTTATACATAGACTCTCTTGATACAAAATGTAAATTAGATCAAGTCATTTTGGCTACTAATGATCCCGGTCTCCTCTCTTTCTAAATATAACAGTTGTCATCAGTTTGTTAAAAACCCTATTTAATTGATTTTTTTGGGGGGTTTTGTTTTATTTTAAACAACATTAACATAACAGAACTTACCATTTTAACCATTTTAAAGTGTAAAATTCTGTTTTTTAATATATTTACAGAATTGTGCGACCAATACCAAATCTAATTTCAGAACCTTTGCATTATCCCAGAGAAAACTTGTACTCATTAGTCACTCCACATTTCCCTGTCCCTGCACAGCCTGACAAAAACAAATCTACTTTCTGTCTCTATTTGCCTATTTTGGGCATTTAGTATAAATGGAAACATAATATGTGTCCTTTACTGTGTGTCTTATTTCACTTAATATAATAATATTTTCCGCATTAATCCATGTTGTAACATGTTTCAGCACAGGCATGCCCTAGAGATATTGGAGTTTGGTTCCAGAGCGCTGCAAGAATGCAAAAAGTACAATAAAGCAAGTCAAATGAATTTTTTGGTTTCTCAGTACATATGAAATTATTTTTACACTGTAGTCTATTGAGTGTGTAGTAGCATTACATCTAAAAAATATTGTACTTTTTGTTTAAAAATGCTTTATTGCTAGGGTGCCTGCCTGGCTCAGTTGGTAGAGCATGTGACTTTGAATCCTGAGGTTGTGAGTTTGGGCCCCACATTAGGCTTAGAGATCGCTTTAAAAAATAGTTCATTGCTAAAAAAATTCTAACCATCATCTGAGTTTACAGAGAGTCATAATTATTGGTCACAGATTACCATAACAAATATAATAAAAATGATAAAATTTGAAATTGTCAGAATTACCAAAATGTGACAGAGACATGAAGTGAGCAAATGCTGTTGGGAAAATGGCACCTATTGACATGTTTGATACAGGATTGCCACAAAACCTTAATTTCTAAAAAAACAAAAAAAATCTCCAAAATAGTATCTATGAAGCACAATAGAATGAGATATGGCTCTACTTCATTCCTTTCTATGGACAGGTAATATTTCATTATATGGATAGACCACATGGATAGCCCTTCATGGAGTCATACATTTGGTTGGCAAAATGCATTGTTCTGAATGCACTGGACCAGGTTCAGGAAGCATTTTTGAGGTCTCCTTCGGCCTCCTTCTTAATGTTCTCCAGCATGTCATTAGGGCTGTAGCTCTTGTATCTTTCAAATACTTTCTGGAGGTGACCCACATTCCTCTTAGTCATGATGCTGATCTACTTGGGCATATCAGTTCCTTTCCTCTTCACTTCAGCATCATAGAGATCCCAGGCATCTTGGTCAGTCAGTTCATAATCAATGACATTTCATAATCAGTGACTATCCTCTGCTCTTCTGCCCTTTGCAAGGGCAACCATCAGCTTGCGGAAGTCACCAGATGTGTCAGAAATGATGTCCTTCTCCAGATCAGTCTTGCACATTTCCTCGTAGACTCTATTTCCTGAAGTTCTTGGTTGGTCCTTGAGCAGATGATTTCAATGAGGGACTCATCAGTCCCCTAATGTTAGTTTCCTTCATGGAGGTTTTCAGCTCAGAAGCATCATACTGAGCAGGTGTTTTCAATAGGCCCAAAATCATGGTCTCTAGGTGGCCTGACAAGGCTGACCTCAGTGCTGATGCAGGTTCCTTTTTGGTCCTTCTCTGGTAGGCAAAAGGCAGTAGCCTTTCTCTGTTCATTGCTGCAGTTGGTCACAATGTTGGCAGTGGTGACCTCATCCACACCTTTGGTCTTGATGGCCATTTCATTGTTCAGAGCATAACGCTCAGCATCAAAATTGGTGTATACTTTGACCAGCCCATATGCACTTGGGGGCATGGACTGATCACCTTCCAAGATGAGCTTGAAGAGAATTTTGTGAACAGTAGACATTTTGAAAGAAGCTGGGCCGGGTGCTGAGAGCTGCGAGTGCCCTCAGTTGTAGAACCAGAAATTCTGTTCTTATGTCTTCAAGTTCATTAATCTTTTTTTGTTCTTGTAACCTCTTCTGTTTATATCTGATGTATTTTGTCTCAGACATTATAGTTTTCATTTCTGGGAGTTGTTTGGTTCATTTTATATTGGCTAGGTCTCTGCTTACCTTTTTAAATGCACAGATATGGCTATAATAGTTATTTTAATGTCCTTGTTGCTAATTTTAACATTTGTGTCCATTCTAGATTGGCTTCAATTACTTTTTCTCCTCATTATCAGTATATTTTCCTCTTTTTTTACATTGGTAATCTTTGATTACTACTTTTTGTCATTATTAATTTACTTGATCTTTATCATCCTATAAATTGTTCTTAAGCTTTATTCTTGAATGCAGTTAAGTTGCTTGAAAACTATTTGATCCTTTTGTGCCTTTTATAATTTGTTTGGTGTGAACGGTGGAGTTTTTTAGTCTGAGCTGATTATTCCTCAGTACTCAGAAGGCAACTTCTCTTTGTATAACCAGTGCCCCGTGAATTGAGAGCTTTTCCATTTTGGCTGGTAAGACCACACACTATTTCCTAACTTGTATGAGGACCAGGCACTCTTCATTATAATCCTCTTGGTTAAGTCTCTCTGCACCCCTGGATAGTTTTCTCTTATGCATGTATTGATTAATCAGTATTTTGCTGAATACTAAAAGGAGACCCTCTGCACATGTCTGGATTTCTCTGTGCAACACTATGTTGCTTTTGACTTATGAATTGTATTTACACATCTTCCTAGCTTCTTGCCTCTTCTTGAACTCCAACTTCTGCCAACTGTACCAGTAATATCTATTTTAGCAGAATTCTTTTCTTCTTCCAATCTAGGATCCAGTTTGGTATTTTTTATTATATTTATTTGTCATGTCATGACATGTCATGTTCTTAATCTAAAAATTCCTTAAAAAAATAAAACAATTCCTTACTTTTCTATATTTTCAACACATGGACATTTTCTAAAGGCATGTGCCAGTGTTTTGTATTGCTTTTTTTTTTCTTTAGGTTGTCCTTCAATTTGGGTTTTTCAGATTGTTTCCCTGTGATAACATTTAGTTATGCATTTTTGTATATTAGGCAGCAAGTGGTGATAATAGGTTCTCAGCATAGTGCATTATATATTAGGAGTGTGTGCCATTATTGGGGATGTTAAATTTGTCTACTTGTTTCAGCTGCATTTATCATATTTCTGTTAATGTAAAGGTACTTTTTTCCCCTTTTTTTTAAATTTTTTTATTTTTTTATTTTTATTTTTTTTACTTTTTTCCCTTTTTAAATGATTTTCTCACATTACTTTTCATATACACTTATGATTTTTGCCTGAGACAGTTATTGCTTTGGTAGTTATAAAATGATATATTCATTTGATAGTTGAATGGGGAAATGAATGGGGGATTACATTTCTGTTCTAGCTGTGGTTTGTACTGGCCAGAATAGTGTGGGAACATTAGGTGTTTCTGTGGCTTTGTTGCATTGTCCATTTACTAGGTTCATGAGTATTGAGTGCTAAGATGTGGTACATATACTTTTTGGATGATTCACATTCACTAAGCATGATGGGGTTCTAGGTTCATCAGTAATTATATGCTAATTTCCTGATCATAGCATAATAAGATGGTGTGTTTCTCAGATTAAGAGTTTCCAGTGGTTGCATTCTGTTTATTCTCACATCTCTAATTGTTTTAGATATATCTGCTCTGTGTGGGGCAATTTGGTGATTTTGTTATGTATATAGCTGGAGGTGCATCCTAGAACTTATTCCTCTAGTGTTTTCTATTATTTTCTACTGTTTGGGAAACAGTGCCTTGTACAGATTTCTTAAAGTGAGTGTGGCTCTGTTCCCCCAGCTTTATTGAGATATAATTGATATATAACATTGTGTAAGTTTAAGGTGTACACTTGATGATTTGATACATGTATATGTTGTGAAATGATTGCCACAATAGGATCATACCTCTATCATGTCACATACTTACTGTTTTCTCGGAGGCAGCAATGAGCACATTTAAGATTTACTCTTTTAGCAACTTTCAAGTATATGATATTTTAACTGTAATCACCATGGTGTACTTTAGATTCTCAGAACTTAATTCATTTTAGAACTAGAAGTTTGTACCATTTGACTGATACCTTCCCACTTCCCTTACTCTACAGCATTTGGCAGCCACCATTCTATTCTCTGTTTTTATGAGTTTGACTATTTTAAATTCCACATTTAAGTGAAATCAGACAGTATACATCTCTCTCTAACTTATTTCACTAAGCATAATGCCCTCCAGGTCCACTCATGTTGTTGCAAATGGCAGGAATTCCTTCTTTCTCATGGCTGAATAGTATTCGTGTGTGTGTGTGTGTGTGTGTGTGTGTGTGTGTGTGTGTGACAGAGAGAGAGAGAGAGAGAGAGAGAGACATTTTCTTTATTCATCTTTAGATGAACACAGGTTATTTCCTTGGCTGTTGTGAATAATGTTTCAGTAAACATGTGAGTGCAGATACCTCTTTGAGATAGTGGTTTCATTTTCTTTGTGAATATACACAGAAGTGGGAATGCTGGATTGTTTGGTAGTTTTTTTTTTTTAAGATTATTTATTCATGCTCTCATGACACACACACACACACACACACACACAGAGAGAGAGAGAGAGAGAGAGAGAGAGAGAGAGGCAGAGACACAGGCAGAGGGAGAAGCAGGCTCCATGCAGGGAGCCTGACGCGGGACTGGATCCTGGGTCTCCAGGATTACGCCCTAAGTTGAAGGTAGTGCTAAACCGCTGAGCCCACGGGCTGCCCTCATTTGGTAGTTCTATTTTTAACTTTTTGAGGAACCTCCATCCTCCTTCCCATAGTGGGTGTACTAATTTACATTCTCAGCAACAGTGTACAAAGGTTCCCTTTCTCCACATCTTCGCCAACACTTGTTTTTTTCTTTATGGTAGCCATTCTAGCAGGTGTGAGGTAATATGTCATTGTAGTTTTGATTTGCCTTTCCTTGATGATTAGTGATGTGTTGAGCATCTTTTTGTGTACCTTTTGGCCATTTGTGTATTTTCTTTGGAAAAATGTATATTCAATTTCTATACCTATTTTTTGTCCAGTTTGTGGTTTTGCTCTTGATTTGTAGGAGTTCCTTATATAGCTTGAATATTAACCTCTTATTGGGTATATGATTTGCAGATATTTCATTCTGTCGCCTTTTCATTTTGTTGATTTTTTTTTCTGTATAAAAGCCTTTATTTTAATGTAGTTTTACTTGTTCCTTTTTACTTTTGTTGCTTGTGCTTTTAGTGTCACATCCAAAAATCAGTTGCGAAGATCCACATCAAGGAGCTTCTCCCTGTGTTTTCTTTTAGGAGTTTTATAGTTTCAGGTCTTATGTTTTACACCTTTACTGCATGTTGAGTTAATTTTTGTGAATGGTGTAGGATGGAGTCCAATTTCATTTTTAAATCTGTGTTTATCCAGTTTTCCCAGCACAACTATCCTTTACCTATTGAGTATTCTTGGCTTATTTGTCAAAATATTGGTTGACTGTAGATGTGAAGATTCCTTTCTGGCTCTTGATTCTGTTCCATTGACGTATCTATTTTTATGTCAGTATAATAGTGTTTTTATTACTCTAACTTTATAATACATTTTAAAGTCAGGAAGTATTGAGGGCACCTGGGTGGCTCAGTGATTGTGTTTGCCTTTGGCTTAGGTCCTGATCCTGTAGTCATGGGATCAAGTCCGGATCAGGCTCCCTACAGGGGAGCCTGCTTCTTCCTCTGCCTGTGTCTCTGCCTCTCTCTGTGTGTCTCTCATGAATAAATAAATAGAATCTTAAAAAAAAAAAAAAAGTCAGGAAATGTGATGCCTTCAGCTTTCTTCTTTCTTAGGTTTACTTTGCCTCTTTAGGATCTTTCATTTCA
The DNA here is from genome assembly GCF_905146905.1 of Nyctereutes procyonoides. Lineage (NCBI taxonomy): Eukaryota > Metazoa > Chordata > Mammalia > Carnivora > Canidae > Nyctereutes > Nyctereutes procyonoides. The sequence goes on from NW_026575132.1 coordinate 12,197,635, forward strand.
CATGAATTTTAGGATTGTTTTTTCTATTTCTGTGAAAAATGTGGCACTATTTCTTGTAACTGAATCTTGAGTGATTACCCACCCATCCCACGCCCCAAGACCTAGCGTAATGCTCACTGTTTAATTGAAATGTCATTGTGTTTTTAATTTTTTTTCTTGCCCTTGCAAACACTGATACTTGGTAGGTTGTCATTAAAACATTTGTCGGTAGTCTTTGGGTATGGAAAGAGATTGTGATGTATTTAAGTTTGTTCTGTGCTACTGCTTATTATTTTTGCTATTGAGGTATAACTGGCGTCAAATTATTAGCTTTAACTGTACAGCATAATGGTTTGCTATTTGTATATGTTGGAAAACTACTACCACATTAAGTCTGGTTAACATTTATCACCATACATGAAGAGTTTTTTTCCTTGTGAGAGAAGTTTTAAGATCTATCTTAGCAACTTTAATGTATAATACAGTATTATTAACTATGATTACCAAGGTATACATTCTGTTCTTATGACTTATTTATGTGCTACTGGTTATTGAGTCTCTAATTAATCTCTCTTCCCTTTGAATTAGAGTATAGTAGTGTCATTTGTTTTTTTCCATTTATAAAGCACAGGTGGAGGATCATGGTCAAAGGGCCTCTGATGACTTACCTAGCCTGTTAGGCCTTCCATCTTGATTTTTTTTTAAAAGATTTTATCTATTAGAGCACAAGCTGGGTGGAAGGGGAGAGCAGCAGGCAGAGGGAGAGGGACAAGAAAGCTCTCACTGAGCAGGGTGCCCCGTGTGGGGTTCAATCCCAGGACCCTGAGATTATGACCTGAGCCAAAGGCAGCTGCTCAACTTTCTATCTTTAATTTTTATTTACCTTTATGATCATCTGTGTTTTAGTATTTTTCCTCATTATGGACTTTTTTCCTGTGGGTATAAAGGCATAAATATGAAAAGGAAAATCAGTCCGTAAATAATTGTTTCAGTGTTTGTAATTAAGTTACAGATTATTTCGGAATTGTGGAGAAAATACACAGGTTCTCAGATGGCCTCATTTTGTTAGATTTGAGTTTAATATTTTCAAGTTTTTGTTAATCCAAGTATAAATAGAACTAATTCAGAATTTAGATGTGTTTCAGGGTGATTAGGTGGCTCAGTTAAGCATCCAACTCTTGATTTTAGCTCAGGTTATGATGTCAGGGTTGTGAGATCGAGCTCTGTGTTGGGCTCTCTGCTGGGGGATGGAACCTGTTTAAGATTCTGTTTTCCTCTCCATCTGCCCTTCTCCTTCTCTAAAAAAAAAAAAAAAAAAACAAACAAACAAACAAACAAACAAAAAAAACGAATCTAGATGTATTTCTAATTTCCTGTGACTTCAAATGCCAAGTGTTACTGTTGACTGGTTATTTTCCAGATGTTCCTTAATGATAAAACTTTGGTCTTTGTTTAGAAAGAATCTTACTTAGTAGCTTAATGTTACTGTCTCACTATTGCAAGTGAAGATTGACATGAATGTTACTGTTCATAGAAAGGGCAGCTAATTTTTAATGATAATTCAAAAAAATTCCAGCTGGGCTAGCAATTGCTTTTAAGTAGTGAAAATATATTGTAATGAAAAACTAAAGATGCATATAATTTTTGTAAATATTTTCTTTTTTAAAGCATTATTTTATTTATTTTAGTTATTAACTTATTATTAAATATTTACTTATTTATGTTTTAATTTCATTTTTAATCTCTATACCTAACGTGGAGCTTGAACTCATGATCTTAAGATCAAGAGTCACATGCTCTACTAAGCCAGCCAGGTGCCCCTACATATTTTCTTTTTTTTATGAGATGAGGTTGCTTCTGAGAAAAATTTGTTTATAATGTAACTCTCTATAATGTGGACTTTCCTAAACAAGATTTCAGAATAATTATTTTCCGACTACTTAAATCTTTGAGAAATTTAGTGTTGCAGACATACACAAACCAGAGAAGTCTGTCATAAGCTATTTTTGTGTTTGGCATTTTTTTCAAGTTTGTACTAACAGAAAATACTTTGTTGTATCTTTGAGGGAAATAATTCTTCTTGTGGACATAAGGAACTAGTAAGCATGTCTATCACCATTGTGTGGGATATACCATGTTGCTGGCTGAATAAATACATCAACTATAAGAAGGAAAGTGAGGAGTGGAGAAACAGTAACTTGCTGTATTTTAGGTTTATCCATTACTGGAGCTGTATAATCATAAATACAGCACATTTCTTCTTTTCATAGTTTCTAAGATCTTTGCTCTATTTTACTGTCTTTTGTTAAGCTATTTATGTATTTTTCACTATCATTTTTAGCTTAAGGTGGTGTAAATTTGTGCTGTCTTATCCCATCTTTTTTTTTTTTTTTTTTTTTTGAAATCTCTTTCATTTAACATTTTGCCTTTGAGAGAAGTGACAGTGACCTGTAAGGTAGGAAACAGTGAGCTACCTTACTCTGGGGAGAGCAGGTTATAAGATAGTAAACCGCTGGCAGTAAGGAGGAGGTGTATTGTGAAATGTCATTCTTTCACATTTTCATCTTTTAATCTTAAGGTATTAGCTTTTAAAATTGACCCTGTTGATCCTGTACTTGGAGCCCTTGGTTTTGCTTCCCCACTTCATGTGCTGGAGTGGATTTTTAAATTATTCAGTCATTTATTATTTACTAAACTTCAGTTTGTTTTAATTTTATTTAGTTTTCCTTTATTTAGGTAGTACTTTTTTGCTTCTTGAGTATGAAATGGAGTTTTGCTCTTTAACATAATTAAGACATAGTGATTGCCTTAAGGTATGTTTTAGGTACTTTTATTGTTATTTGTTCAGGGGCTTTGCCTCTCTCCCAGAAAGTAATGAGTCATCATGTAAAAGGTAAAAAAAAAAAAAAAAAAAAAGATTAATTTATTTTGTGGCCAAACCATCAAGGTGAGTTGAGTGGAAATCCCATAATGGAAATAGAATCCAGTACATATCCATAGCATTCCTAAGTGGCATGAGTGGAAAGATGAAGACAGTTTAATCCAACAGACATTTATAGATTTCCACCATGTTCTAGCCTTTCTGGAGAGAATAAACATAAGACAGTAGTCCCTGTGTTAGAGCTGGGAATAGAAATTACATAACGATTGAAATTCTACTTTTGAAATATTTAGGTTTATTCTGAACAAAACAGTATTATATAACATTGAACTATTACCACTCTTTGGTTTCAAACTGGGTGTTGTAGTTGCTTTTAGTTATTATATTTGGTAATGAATTTTTGGTTTGGCAGTTTGCTTAAGGCCCGATACTTGTGACAGGAACATTCATGTATAGGAGTTATCGTTCTATAATGTTTTAAGAATTCTGCAACTTGGATGTTTTCTAGATTCTTAGAATTTGGTATTAACCAGGTAATTATATATTAACATGAAGGAGAAATGATTTGAAAGAGAAAAGGCTTAGTAATTCCATCCTAAGTAAAAATAATGTCATTAAGGTTCAGCCTAGTACTTTTATGTTTATTCACTTCTGATGAGTAATAGTCTCCACATTAAACATGAAAAGTCCTTTAAAACTCAATCATTATTTTAATTGGTCCGAAGGAGATAATTAGCTTAAGAAGTAGTGGTAAAAAAAAATATGTATAATTTAGATACATGCCTTTTATTGGCTGAAGTGACTATGGAAGAGTTTTTTACATGCTTAATTATAAGTTATGTGTTGACAGGGTACTTAAAAGTTGTATGTTTGTAGATTTATGAGTCAAAATTTAATGGTGGTGAAACAAAATTTAATGGTGGTGAAACAAGTTACTGGAAACTTGTCCTCAATTTTTTTTTTTAGCTCAACAATAATTTAATATTATTCCATCCAAGTAATAAAGTAAGGAATTTCTTTTAGTTTTAGTTTTTTTTTATTTTTATTTTTTTATTTATGATAGTCACATAGAATGAGAGAGAGAGAGAGAGAGAGAGAGAGAGAGAGAGAGAGAGGCAGAGGGAGAAGCAGGCTCCATGCACCAGGAGCCCGACGTGGGATTCGATCCCGGGTCGCCAGGATCGCGCCCTGAACCAAAGGCAGGCGCTAAACTGCTGCGCCACCCAGGGATCCCTTTCTTTTAGTTTTAATTTAAAAGTTAAAATTAGGGGCACCTGGGTGGCTCAGTTGTTTGAGTGTCCCACTCTTGATTTCAGCTCAGGTTGTGATCTCTGGGTGGTGAGATCAAGCCTCATGTCAGACTCTGCTCAGCAGGGAGTCTGCTGAGATTGTCTCTCTTTTGGTCCTTCCCCACCATGTGCTCTCTCTCTTTAAAATATTTTTTTTTAAAAGCTGAGATTAAAGAACTTTTTGTTTTGTGAACCACTTGGAAATAAGTTGCTGACCTGATGTCCCATCACTGCTAAACATTTGAGTGTGTTTTTCCTAAAAACAGTTTTAATTCAATCACAAAATAACCATCAAAATCAGGAAATGATATGATCTTTTTTACATATTCTAGTTGACATGGTTTATTTCTCTATAACTTTAGGACTAGATAACTATTTTTTAATGAATTACTAATTTACTTTTATGACAAACCAAGTTAAATAAAAAAACAAAAATTGAAGCCAGAAGTTTTTAAGAATCATACAGCTTTGAAATTGATAGAATCATTGTAGTCATATAGTCTAGTATTTCTCAAACTAGCACTACATAATGTGTAAAAATAGCTGTGTTGTAAAGTGGATACTGCAAAATGTGCCTCCTTCTGAACCTGCAAGGTACAGTATAATTTTAAGTGTTCTGGGGTGTCATGTAGTAAACTCGTTTGACTTACCTAAATGTAGTATTTCACAAAATGTATTAATCCTCAAAACTATTTTTGCATGCCCAACAGCTATTAAATACGCTGTTGTAGTTCATTTTCTTCTTTTTATAAATCTTGAGGCTTATGTCCATAGAATTTGGACATTGTTTTAAAGTCATCTATTCCTGGACCACAACTTTTGGACTTTTTTCTGAGTTTATATTCAAAAGTTTTGAGTAAGGGATGCCTGAGTGGCTCAGTCAGTTAAGCACCTCACTGGATTTTATTTTAGATCATGATCTCAGGGTGTGAGGTTGAGCCTGGCCTTGGGCTCTTCTGCACTCAGCTGTTAGTCTGCTTGAGATTCTCTGTCTTCCCCTAAAAAAAAAAAAAAGAGTTTTAAGCAATTACATTCCAGATGGTTAGCACTTCTCATGGGGCACCTGGGTGGCTCACCTGGTTAAACATCTGCCTTCTGCTCAGGTCATGATCTGGGGGTCCTGGGATTGAGCCCCAAATGATTGAGCCCCCTGTTGAGCAGGGAGCCTAGTTCTCCCTTTCCTCCCCGCTCATGCTTTGTCTCACTAACACTCTTGTAGTTCTGTCTCTCTCTCAGAATCTTAAAAAAAAAAAAAAAAAGTTTAGCACTTCTTTGCTATTCATAATTTGCTTCCCCTCCTGTCCCAACCCATACTTCCCACATGGTTTAAAACAAAGTCCATTTCTTTCTCTAAGGCCTGCTGTGAATTTAGGTAACTCTGTGACTCTGCTGTCCAATAAAGTAGTCACTTGTCATTTATTTGCTATCTAATTTTTTTTTATCTAATGTTTTTGAATTGTGATCTACTTTACAAACCATAAAATTCACCCACTTAACTACAGTTTGGTGGGTTTTACGATATTCGCAAGATTGTGCAACCATTACCACTGTCTGATTCTTAGAACATTTTCATCACTCCAAAATGAAACCCTTTGTTAGTTACTTTCCCATCCCCCCCATCCTCCATGTCACCTGGAAACCTCAAATCTTTCTGTCTCCATGGGTTTGCTTATTCTAGGTATTTCATTTAAATGGAATCTTACAATATGTTATCTTTTGTGTCTAGATTCTTCCATTTAACATAATTTTTTAAGGTTTACCATGTTGTAGTATATCAGTACATCATTTTGTCTTTTCTTTTAAGTAACAGCTTTTTAGTGATATAATTTATATACCATGCAATTACTCATGTAACATGTAAAATTCAGGGACTCTTAGCAATCTTTACAGATCTATGCAGCCATAATGTTAATTTTACAACATTTTTGTTATCTCAAAAAGAAACCTTGTACTCTAGCTGTCACTTCTTTTTTTTTTTTTTTTTTTTTTTTTTTTAAAATAATTTTTTTAAATTTTTATTTATTTATGATAGTCACATAGAATGAGAGAGAGAGAGAGGCAGAGACACAGGCAGAGGGAGAAACAGGCTCCATGCACCGGGAGCCCGACGCGGGATTCGATCCCGGGTCTCCAGGATCGCACCCTGGGCCAAAGGCAGGCGCCAAACCGCTGCGCCACCCAGGGATCCCTAGCTGTCACTTCTTATTCCCGTAGCTATTCATTCGTGTCTAAGCAACTCCTAATACACTTCTGGTGGTTTTTTGCTTTTTCTGAACATCTCATATAAATGGAATCATGCAATGTAGCTTTTTGTTTTTTTTTTTCCACTTAGGATGTTTTCAAGGTTCATTCATGTTGTATTATGTACCAGTGCCTCATTCCTTTTTAATGACTGAATGGATATACTATATTTGATTTATCCATTTATCGATTAATTTTGGGGTTGTTTACACATTTTGGCTATTATGAATAATGCTACCACACATACAGAACATATAACATTATACATATTCATATATAAGTTTTCCTGTGGGCATATGTTTTTATTTCTCTTGAAATGAGAATGGAATTGCTAGATGATATAACTCTATGTTTAACCATTTGTGGAACTTCCAGACTGTTCCCAAGGTAGTTTGTAGCCTATTGTATGAAGGCTCCAGTGTCTCCACATCCTCACTGACATCTGCTATTGACTGTCTTTTTGAGTATAGCTATCTTAATGGGCATGAAGTGGTAGTTTTTTGTAACTTTTTGAGTTTTGGTGTTCATTTGCCTAACTAATGATGTTGATTATCTTTACATGGGCTTATTGATCATTGGTGTATCTTCTTTGGAGAGATGTCTGTTCAAACCTTTTGCACATTAAAAATTGGATTATTTGTCTTTTAGGTTTTTTTTTTTGTGTGTGTGCTCTTCTTTGTAATTGTATTTCAAGGTCTGTCCAAAACAAGGCCCCAGAACCCCCAGGTTCAAGTATGTCCCTGAGCTTGGTCCACTGCCGTCTTCCATTCACATTTGGGTATTCGTTCACCATTAAACCTCAGGACAGAAGATGTGATGCAGCAGGACTCCTTCCATGGCATGAGTCCTTTGCTGATTTGAGAGGTGGCAGTGGCAGGCAATGTGGAAAACACACTGGAACTTTTCCTTGGAACTGCTGTGGTCAGAAGTGCCTGCCAGGAGCATCATCATCTTTTCCTTGACCCTCCCTCTAGTTTCTGAAGATATAGCAGAAAATAATCTTCTTTGAAGATATTGGTAACAATTCCAGAAGACAAAACACATGCCACCAATGCACTGTGCTTTCAGATATTCTGGGTTTAATTCAGCTGCCGAATGAGCTGATTGATGCATTCACCTCGATAGCCAGGTAAGCCCACTTCCTTGAGGAAGCCCACACTGTTTTTGGTAGCATTTTGGGCTATTGAGAGGTGGAAAGGACATAAGAATGCAGAGATGGCCTGGAAATTCTTCCCCGGAAAGGCAATTTCATGAATGAGGTCTTCCAAGCAAATAACACCATACTTCCCCAGATGCTCCTCAATCACTGTGTTGTCTGTCAAAGGGATGGTTTTATTCTTGACCTTGGCTTGTCCACGTTTCAAGATGAGTTCCCGGACAAACTTCAGATTTGGAAATCCCCAGGTCACATAAGGTTCCACTATCCGCAGCGTCTTCATAGTCTGGGGGGTTACTCTGAAAAAGACACCACTGAAGATCTTCTTCAGGCGCAGCCTTGCAATGGTCCTCTGCACCAGTGAACTCACCTCATTAATCCTTTGGATTTGTACAGTGAAGGCCAGAGAATGTTTATCTGGTACTTCTAAGCCATGAGGTTTCATTTCCAGGCCTCTGAGGAGCACCCTGTCACGCTGCTGCCACCAGGAATCATGTAGGAATCACTCCAGTCACTTAAACTTGAGCTTTTTTCCTTTCTTCTGCTCCTTCTTATCCCAAAGTGCCTGCTTTGCTTGAGTTGCTTTAAGGGCCTGATAAGCCTTCCTCTTTTTCAGGAGATTTTCTGGAACCAAAGGGATCTTTTTTCTTTGCTCTTGCTCCACCATGTTTCCCGAGCAGCGGCTACTGCTCATGCTGTCTTTTAGTTTTTTAATTGCAAAATTTTTTCAAAAATTTTGGATACAAGTCCCTTTACAGTACATGATTTGCAAATATTGTTTCTCATTCTGTGCGTTTTCCTTTTTTTTTTTTTTCCTTAAGATTTAATTTATTTATTCATGAGAGACACAGAGAGAGAGAGGCAGAGACACAGAGGGAGAAGCAGGCTCCATGCAGGAAGCCTGATGTGGGACTTGATCCTGGGTCTCCAGGATCACGCCCTGGGCCAAAGAGGGTGCTAAACCACTGAGCCACCCGGGCTGCCCTCCTTTCATTTTCTTGAGGGTATTCTTTGACATGCAAGTTTTTAATTTTAATGAAAGCTTAACATATCTAGTTTTTCCTTTTTTGTGAGCTTTAGTTGTTATATTTAAGAAACCAAAGCCTAAGTCAGGGTCACAAAGATTTATTCCTTTATTTCCTCCTAGGAGTTTTTTACAGTTTTAACTTTGACATTTAGGTCTTTGATCCCTTTTGAGATAATTTTTACATATGTTGTGAGGTAGTAGTCTATGACATTTATTCCCTTGCATGTGGATATCTAGTTGTCTCAGCATCATTTGTTGAAAGAACTTTCCTCATTAAATTGTCTTGTTGAAAATTAATTACCCATAAATGTTTGGTTTTATTTCTGGGCTCTGAGTTCTATAACCTTGATCTGTGTCTCTCCTCATGCCTTTACTACAGAGTGTTGATTACTGTACATTTGTAGTTTTCAAATTCTGATGTATGTGTCTTTGAAAAGAATTTTGTTCTTTTTCAAGATAATTTTGGGGGCACCTGGGTGGCACAGTCAGTTTAAGGCTGACTCTTGAATTTGGCTCAGATTGTGATCTCAGGATTGGGAGATCAAGCCCATGGTTGGGCTCCACGCTCAGCATGGAGTCTTTCTGGACTTTCTCTCTCTTCCTCTACCCCTCAGCCCTATGCTCATTCTCTGTTTAAAATAGGTAAATAAATCTTTAAAAAGAAAAAAAAAAGATAATTTTGGTTATGCTGTCTCTTGGATTTGTATGGGAGTTTTAGGATCATTTATTAATTTCTGCTGGAAAGACTGCTGGGATTTTGATAGGGATTGTGTAAAATTTGTAGATAAACTTGAGTAGCCATCTTAATGATATTAAGCCTTTCGTCCATGAACATGGAATGTCTTTCCATTTAATTAGGTAATCTTTAATTTGTTTTAATGATGGTTTATAGTTTCAGTGTCTTATACTTCTATTTTAAAAGTTGTTTCTACGTATTTTTTTTTATGGTGTTATAAATGAAGTTGATGTTTTAATTTCCTTTTTGGATTGTTTATTGTATAAAAATACAATTGATTTTTACATATTGATTTCATATGGTTACTTTATGTTAATTAAATTTAAATGAAAAATTTCTACTAGCTTTTAAATGTTCCATAATCATAGTACCTACTGACTACTGTATTGATAGCACAATTTGATTATTTCCAGCATTGCAGATCTATTGGATGTACAATAAAGAATTAAAAAAACCAAGAGTACCTTTGCCTTTGATTTTCCTCTGTCCAGAGGCAGTTTCCTATTTGTTTCCTTTGATGTTTATCTCTATATGTCTATGCTCATGTTGTTATTTTTAGTGTGTTGGACATTTCTACTATGAGAAATGGAGACTTTGTTTTTTTTACATTTTTTATCCTATCAACATGACTTTTAGCAATTTTGGGTTTATTCAGTTTGTCCATTATATCTATGTAAATATTCACAGCTGAAGCCCACAGTGGACTATAATTATACTTTTTAAGCAGATGTTTTCTTTGGCACTAATAATTGTCTTATTTTTTGGCTTATTCATCACGTATACATCTATCTCTAATTCATCTCTAAACTTTCCCCTGGACTTATAAATCTTAACATATTAAAACATCAGTAATCTATCAGTTGCCAAGACTGTGAAGAGTCTGAAATTTAACTCATACTTTCAGGTTAGATGGTCCCAGTTTTATTGGTGTGGCAGAGGATTTGAGACTGTAGGGTCAAAGACAAAGGACTTGATTACTTACAGGAATAACATAAACCAGAGTATCAGCATTTTCTTGCATCCCCAAATCCCAGTTCTCAGTGTGATATGAAGGGCCAGATATCTACATATGCAGTGGGTTGCACTATTGGGAGGGAGACTGAATCTTTTATATTGGTCAGTAAGCATGCCTGCCCTTTGTGCCATAGGGAAACAGTCTATCCTTTAAAGCTGTTTTCTATATAATTATCCTTGAAAAGATAGTTCAGAACAAAGTGCTTTTGCTCACATGATGTACAGAAATGCAGAAGACCCATGAAGAATTCTCTCTCAATTATCAGTTTCATTTCTACTCTCAGGAGACCTATTTCTTCGAACCCTGTGCCATTTTCTCCAGTCTAGATTGTGTGGTTATTGTTTTAGTTCTGCATAGTTTTTGTCTCTAAAATTTCCTTTGCCATTGATCTTGGGTTTGCCTTTTTGCCTCTTGATGTAGATCCTATTTTCTGGATCCCATGATTCCTTCTTTCTTGGCTTTTTGTTTTGAAGAAGGACTAGAGGATCCAGTGAGAAAGAATACATGGAAAGTTTTAAAAAAAAATTGACACCTGTGTGCTGAAAATCGTATTCAACTTTCCCTAGATGGATGCTTTGACTAAGGATAGAATTATACTTTGGAGATAATATTTAAATGTTTTAAAAATGATTTGTATTGGGGCATCTGAGTGGTTTATTTGGACATTTGTCCCTTGATTTCTCCTGGGGTCATGATCTCAGGGTTATGTTGGGCTCCATGTTGGGAGCACTCTTAAGATTCACTCTCTGCCCTTTCTCTCCCCACTCTACCCCCGATCACATACATGTGCTTATGTGTGCGTTCTCTCTTTCTCTCTCTCTCTCAAATAAATACATAGATAAATAAAAAAAATAAAAATTATTTGTATTGCCATGAAAGGTCGTGAATAACAAAGATTTTGACTGGTAAGAAGGAAGGTGAAATTTTGGGTGGAGAGGATTATTTGAGCACCTAGACAGTAGGGGACAGAAATAGTAAGCATAGATAGCTATGAATAGGCCAAAGAAGCAGTTCAGCAAGAAGGGTATGAAGGAGCATTTAAAGATACCAGGAATGATCTGGTTCAGAGAAACTCAAGTTTGCTAGAGATCAATAAAATTGTGGCTCAGGATATGGGCTAGGTAAGAAGCAACAGATGAGTGAGAAGCCCAGCGTGCAGAAAAGGAAATTTGCTTGGCAGTTAGGTTCGACCAGTATTTAAGGGTATGACTTTCCAAGATCAGGAAACTTCTGAGTTGAGGCTGTTGACCCAACACAAAGATTAGATAGGACCCTTGTTAGTCTCTTTCGGTTCTTATCATTTATGAAACAAGGGAGGACCAAAATCAAAGTAACTGTTTTCAAGAATGACTTATGCTTTATTATTTAGAAGTAATACATTTCTTAGAAGTGTAACCTTAGGATTAGCACCATATCTAATGAAGCAGCTGGTGGCTGTCAGTCAGCTTTGGTATCTAAAGCATACTCTTTTGAAGGGAGATCAAAACGTGTGTCTTTGGCCATACCAGCAACCTTCACTAAATAATATTTTCCAATAAATCTATTAGAAAAGTTACTAAGAAAACTGAGTGGCGTGGATCAATGCCCTTCTCTGAATCAGTGTCCAGAGAATGGGGGGGGTGGACTTTTGGTAGGCTTGTATCATGAATCCATACCTGTAGCACAGGTAGATAAGGAAGGGTGGGAGTCAACCCACAGGGACTGAATTCTCCATATGAAGGCAGAATTCTGTTTTCAGAAGAACGGTAATGAATGCTGAGCAAGAAACAATATTCTCTGTAATACTGCTTTGCTGTACTGAATTTATTTTGGTGGGAGGCAGTATAGAAGAAGACAGAGGCTAAAATATGAAGAAAAAGTATAATGAAACCCTAAAGAATACAGGAAGGCAGAGCCTGTTGTATTGTGTGATATTAAAAACAGATGAGGAATGAACCTAAATTTCAACTAGACCATCCTTTATTGCTACTTACAAAATGGCCGCTGGGGGCCTCCTGGGTGGCTTAGCTTAGTTGGTTAAGTGTCTGACTCTTGGTTTTGGCTCAGGTCATGATCTCATGGGTTTTGAGATTGAGCCCCATGTTGAGCTTCCAGCTCAGCAGGGAGTCGGCTTGAAGATTCTCTTCCTCTGCTCCTCTTCCCGTTTGCTTTCTCGCTCCCTCTTTTTGAAATAAATAAATCATTAAAAAAAAAAAAGGCTGCTGCATGGAAAAAAACAAGAATTTAAATTTATTTTTTATTTATTTATATTTTTAAAATATTTTATTTAATTATTCATGAGAGACATAGATAGAGGGGTAGAGACACAGACAGAGGGAGAAGCAGGCTCCCTGTGGGGAGCCTGATGAAGGATTTCATCCCAGGACCTCCAGATCACGACCTGAGCCAAAGGCGGACCACCTGAGTTGAAGGCAGATGCTCAACCACGGAGCCACCCAGGTATCCCAGGAATTTAAATTTAAATTTAAATAAGATATTGACATAAGTATTCCCCATCCTTTCACCCATATTAAATTGTGTCTTATGTCTTATAACTGGAATGAATCACCCATGTTGAGGATCTCAGAGGAACCCATAAAGAGGGTCAAAATTTGGTGTTAGCATAGAGCATTGACATCAGATTGCTTTGAAACGGTCACGTAAATCCTTGCACTTTTCATTTCTCTTTTGCTTTCTTCTACCATGCTGCTTCTGATTCTGGAGAAATGAACTGGAAGCAGCAGCATGAAGAGGGGAAGAAGAGTGAAAAGCAGAAGAGCAAGGTAGAAGAATAATGAAAGAACACACATTGCTCTAATTCTGGCTTATGTAATTTTCAGTTTAGGCCTGAGTGGAGGAATTAAAATGAAAATTGAATTTCCGATTTAGATTGAAATGATCTTTTTAATGTTTGAAAATGAAACTATTTTAATACCTGAAAATTACTAGAAAAGCTACAAAATCTGGTGGCATAATCTAGGAACAGGAAAAGGAGACACCAACATAGCATGAGTTGGAGGAAAGATTTAATTTCATTTTATTACATTTTCTAATTATAAATAACTGTGCAGAGAACATCTGTGAACAGAGTTTTTATCTACATTTCTCTTTAACATAGTTTCCCAGAAGTGGGTGTAAGAGTATGAACATTTTAAAGACATTTGGCATATCTTGCCAAATTACTTTCTAGAAAGATTGTATCTGAAAAACATTTTAACCAGTTGTGTGGATTGTTATCTTTCTTCACCTGTCTTCACCAGGCTTGATTGTTGTTTTTGAAATTTTTTGTTAGCTTAAAGCTGCAAAAATGTGTATCTTTTAATTTACTTTGCTTCAGTTATGATAGAGTAATAGCAAACATTATCAAGTTTTTGGTGGTTGCTAAGTATGTGTTTCACTTTATTTAATATTAAGTCTTCTGAGTTAAATACTAATCTTCATTATAGAAGTGAGAAAATTGAGACTTAGAAGACTTCTCAAACTTTAATATGCATACGAATCACCTAGGCATCTTGTTAAAACAGATTCTAAATCAGTAATTCTAAGATTTGATCCAGCGTTCTGAATTTCAAACAAGTGGGTTCTGTATACCGTTGATACTAGTCAGACTATACTTTGAGAGACAGATGCTTGGAAGTTTAAAATCTTGCTTATTATGGTGACATAGCTAGTAAATGGTGGAGCCCAAATATGTTTGATTTCAGGCTTTAAGCATGAAGCTGTGCTGTGCTAGTGAGATTAAACTTTTTTTTCTTGTTTATTCCTTATTTTAATTTATTTCATGAACTTTCTGATCTAGCCTTTGTTCTACTTTTGTGTTTTTCCAAATGGTTTTCTGTCTTTACCTCTATTGGTTTTACGGGTTTTTTGTTTGTTTGTTTGTTTTTGTTTTGTTTTAAGTAGGCTTTATTTTTAGACCAGTTTTAGGTTTACTGAAAAATGAAAGTGTACAGTTACATATACCCCTAACCCCACCTCCTCCCAGTTGCCCTTAATTAATGTCTTGTGTTAGTGTGGTACGTTTGTTATAACTGATGAGCCAGTGTCTATAATTGTTCTTAACTAAAGTCCATTAGGGTTCAGGTTTGGTGTTACATATTCTCTGGGTTTTGACAAATTACAATATCCTAAAGAATAATTTCACTGCCCTGAAATTCCCCTGTGTTCCACCTATTCAGCCCTCCTTCCTTCCCCACAAACCCCTAGCAATCGCTGATCTTTTTACTGTCTCCATAGTTTTACTTTTTCTAGAATGTCATATAGCTAGAATAATACAGTAGTATGTAGTCTTTTCACTTTGGTTTCTTTCACTGAGCAGTATACACTTAAAACTTCCTCTGTCTTTTTAAGGTTTCATAGCTCATTTCTTTGTATTGCAGAATAATATTCCCTTGTATGATGTACCACAATTTGTTTATGCATTCACCTATTGAAGCACATTTTTGTTGCTTCCAAGTTTTGGCAATTATAATTAGTTGCCAAAATATCCTTGTGAGGTTTTTGTATAAAGCTAAATTTTCAGCGCATTTACCAAGGAGCATAATTTCTGTATCACATAGTAAAAGTATATTTAGTTTTGTAAGAAACTCCCAAACTACTTTTCATTTCACCAGCAGTAAAAGAAAATTCTTTTTTATTTTTTATTGGAGTTCGATTTGCCAACATATAGTATAATACCCAGTGCTCATCCCGTCAAGTGCCCCGCTCAGTGCCCATCACCCAGTCACCCCATCCCCCCTCCCACTTCCCCTTCCATTACCCCTTGTTCGTTTCCCAGATTTAGGAGTCTGTCACCTTCTCTAATATTTCCCACTCATTTTCTCTCCTTTCCCTTTTAATCCCTTTCACTATTTTTTATATTCCCCGAATGAATGAAACCATATAATGTTTGTCCTTCTCCGATGGACTTACTTCACTTAGCATAATATCCTCCAGTTCCATCCACATTGAAGCAAATGGTGGGTATTTGTCGTTTCTAATGGCTGAGGAATATTCCATTGTATGTGTAGACCACATCTTCTTTATCCATTCATCTTTCAGTGGACACTTTTTTTTTTTAAGATTTTATTTATTTATTCATGAGAGACACAGGGAGAGAGAGAGAGGCAGAAACACAGGCAGAGGGAGAAGTAGGCTTCATGCAGGATATGGAACTCGATCCCGGCTCTCCAGGATCATGCCTCCGGCTGAAGGCAGCGCTAAATTGCTAAGCTACCCTGGCTGCCCAACACCGAGGCTCCTTCCACAGTTTGGCTTTTGTGGACATTGCTGCTATAAACATCGGGGTGCAGGTGTCTTGGTTTTTCACTGCATCTGTATCTTTGGGGTAAATCCCCAGTAGTGCAATTGCTGGGTTGTAGGGTAGCTCTATTTTTAACTCTGAGGAATCTCCACACAGTTTTCCAGAGTGGCTGTACCAGTTCACATTCCCACCAACAGTGCAAGAGGATTCCCCTTTATCCACATCCTCTCCAACATTTGTGGTTTCCTGCCTTGTTAATTTTCCCCATTCTCACTGGTGTGAGGTGGTATCTCATTGTGGTTTTGATTTGTTTTTCCCTGATGGCAAGTGATGCGGAGCATTTTCTCATGTGCTTGTTGGCCATGTCTATGTCGTCTTTGGTGAAATTTCTGTTCATGTCTTTTGCCCATTTCATGATTGGATTGTTTGTTTCTTTGCTGTTGAGTTTAGTAAGTTCTTTTTTTTTTTTTTTAAGATTTTATTCATGAGTGAGACAGAGAGAGAGAGAGAGAGAGAGTAAGACAGAGAGAGAGAGTGAGAGAGAGAGAGAGAGGCAGAGTAGACACATAGACACACAGGCAGAGGGAGAAGCAAGCTCCATGCAGGAAGCCCGGCATGGGACTCCATCCCAGGTCTCCAGGATCACTCAATCCTGGGTCTCCAAGATCAGGCCCTGGGGTGAAGGCGGCGCTAAACCACTGAGCCACCCAGGCTGCCCAATAAGGTCTTTATAGATCTTGGATACTAGCCCTTTATCTGATATGTCATTTGCAAATATCTTCTCCCATTCTGTAGGTTGTCTTTGAGTTGTGTTGACTGTTTCTTTTACTGTGCAGAAGCTTTCTATCTTAAGTCCCAATAGTTCATTTTTGCTTTTGTTTCCCTTGCCTTCATAGATGTATCTTGCAAGAAGTTGCTGTGACCAAGTTCAAAAAGGGTGTTGCCTGTGTTCTCCTCTAGGATTTTGATGGATTCCTGTCTCACATTTAGATCTTTATTCATTTTGAGTTTATCTTTGTGTATGGTGTAAGAGAATGGTTTAGTTTCATTCTTCTGCATGTGGCTGTCCAATTTTCCCAGGATCATTTATTGAAGAGACTTTTTTTCCAGTGGATAGTCTTTCCTCCTTTGTCGAATATTAGTTCACCATAGAGTTGAGGGCCCATTTCTAGGTTCTCTGTTCTGTTCCATTGATCTATGTGTCTGTTTTTGTGCCAGTACCACACTGTCTTGATGATCACAGCTTTGTAGTACAACTTGAAATCAGCATTGTGATGCCCCCGGCTCTGGTTTTCTTTTTCAGTGTTCTCCTGGCTATTTGGGGTCTTTTCTGATTCCACATAAATCTTAAGATGATTTGTTCCAACTCTCTGAAGAAAGTCCATGGTGTTTTGATAGGGATTGCGTTGAATGTGTAAATTGCCCTGGGTAGCATTGACATTTTCACAATATTAATTCATCAATCCATGAGCATGGAATATTTTTCCATTTCTTTGTGTCTTCCTCAATTTCTTTCAGAAGTATTCTGTAGTTTTTAGGGTATAGATCCTTTACCTCTTCGGTTAGGTTTATTCCTAGGTATCTTACGCTTTTGAGTGCAATTGTAAATGGGATTGATTTCTTAATTTCTCTTTCTTCCGTCTCATTGTTAGTGTATAGAAATGCCACTGATTTCTGGGCATTGGTTTTGTATCCTGCTACACTGCTGAACTGCTGTATGAGTTCTAGCAAGTGCTAGTAAAAGAAAATTCTTGTTCCACATTCTCTTTAGCATTTGGTGGTGTTAGTATTTGGTATTTTAGCCATTCTAATAGGTGTGTAGTGTTATCTCATTGTTTTACTTTGCAATTCCCTTGTGACCGACTTAAACCTTTTCATATGCGTAGTTGCCATCTGTTTATCTTCACTGGTGAAGTATCTGTTTAGATTTTTTGGTTTTTTGAAGATTTTGTTTATTTTATTTGTGTTTGGGAGAGGAGAGAGGGGCAGAGGGAAAGACAGAATCTCAAGCAGACTCAGGACTGAGCACCGAGCCTGGTGTGGGGCTCAATCCCATGATTGTGAGATCATGACCTGAGCTGAAACTAGGATTTGGACACTCAAGCAACTGAGCCACTCAGGCACCTTTGATCTTTTATTTTTTTTAAAAAAAGAAATTTGATTGCTTACTTATTCTTGAGGTGTTTTTTTTTGTTTGTTTCTTTTTTTGGGTTTTTTTGATCTTTTAAGAAGGCTCTACACCCAGCTGGGGCTTGAACTCATGACCCTGAGATCCAGAGTCACGTGCTCTACCAACAGCCAGCCAGGTGCTCCTACCTATTCTTGAGTTTTAAGAGTTCCTTACACATTTCGGATGTCAGTCTTTTATCAGAGGTGTTTTGTAAATTTTTTTTCTCAGTTTGTGGCATATTTTTTCAACGTAACTTTTTTTTTCCAGGGTTTCACAATGTAACTTTTTTACAGAGTTGTAGTTTTAACTTTTCTGTCTCAAATTTGTTTTTATATTTATGTCTTTCACTCTCTTGGGTATAGATTTTTATTTCCATTTTAAAATGTCATTTTATAAATTAAAACATTTTGTAATATAACACTTATGGAGATCATGGTTGCCTTTTTGACCATTGCTTTCTTTATATTTAGCAGAATTTCTCCATCTAAAGATCAGATAACATGGCGATGCCTGGGTGGCTCAGCGGCTTAGCGCCTGCCTTTGGCCCAGGGCCTGATCTTGGAGTCCTGGGATTAAGTCCCGCGTTGGGCTCCCTGCATGGAGCCTGCTTCTCCCTCTGCCTGTGTCTCTGCCTCTCTCTCTCTCTGTGTCTCATGAATAAATAAATAAAATCTTTGAAAAGAAAAAAAAAGATCAGATAACATAAAAGGGGCTGTCATTTCTTTTGAGCTCTTCCATTGTGCCAAGTTCTGTGCTGCGTTTATGGCATGCATGATGTTGTTTAATTTTCCGTCTTTTTCGCTATTTCTGTCATGTCCTGTCTTTCCTTATTTCCCAAACCTGTCTTCTTTATTCTTATTTGAATACTACAGAGATTAAAACCACTTACTACAGAGATTAAAACCACTTACTAAATCTTCTTCATGTTTCCACCTTAACAAACCTTATACCTGCAGCAACTTTCTCCTTTTTTGTCTTTTTTTGTTAAAAGAACTCTCTTCCTTCTGTCAAAGACCAGTTGCTCCATTTGAGCTGTTTCTTATGTAAATACATGAGAAATACATGTTCCTTTGCTTTAACTCTCTTCTTCAACTGTTCCTGTCTCATTGGAACATTTATCTCAGCATGCAAACATGCTCTATCATCTCCCATCTTTTTTTGTTTTGTTTTTAGATTTTTATTTATTTAGCCAGATGTGGGGCTCAATCCCAGGACTCCAGGATCCTGACCTGAGTTGAAGGAAGATGCTTAACTGACTGAGCTACTCAGGTGCTCTATCATCTCCCATCTTAGACTTTTTTCTAACCCTATATTCTCTTCTAGCTGTGCTCTCATTTTTTTGATTCCCTATATGAACAGACATTTTCAAAGGTTTATCTACCTGTGCTTCCTTTAATCCTAACATTCATGTTAATCTGGTTTCTATAGTACTATTAAACAGAAATGCCTTTTTTCATATTCATCAAATGATCCCATATTGCCACAGCCATTCACTGGATGCTTTTCTGGCTTCATCTTTTCTTGATTTCTTAGTAGCATTGACCATGTCTTCCTTCTTGAAAGTCTCTCCTCTTGGTTTCTATAATATTGCTTTCTTTGGTGTTTTACCTCATTTGTCCTTGACAGATTCTTTACTTTCTATTATCTAGTCTCTGAAGGTTGAGTTCTGAAGGATAGTTCCTAGTCATCATATATTCTCTTTATTCTCTACACCTCATTCTTTTCATTTTGTTTAATTTTTTTTTGGTACCAGTACTTCATATTTCACACTGTTTATAGGTAGTGTTGGGGATACAAGGGTGCTTTGCATTTCCATGCTTTTAAAGAGTGTGTATTTTTTCATTTTCATTTTTCTTTAAGATTTTATATATTTATTCATGAGAGAGAGAGAGAGGCAGAGACACAGGCAGATAGAGAAGCAGGCTCCATGCAAGGAGCCCGATGGGGGACTGGATCCCGGGACTCCAGGATCACGCCCTGGGCCAAAGGCAGGCGCCAAACTGCTGAGCCACCCAGGGACCCTATTTTTCATTTTCTTCTAAATTTCTTGACATCTGTCCCAAATAGGTTCCCACTGCTTTTTGATTTTCTTAGAGACAACTCAGATTCAACATGATTCTAGTAATGCATAAGTAGGAACAGACTTAAGGATTTAGCTGTATATCCTTTGAAAATAGAGACTAGTGATAAATAGTATTTGTGGAGGTGAGACCTTACATGTAATTGTGAAATTCTTACCTTTGAGATAGCAAAGGCTTCTTTGTCAATTTTGATTTGAGTTCTGTCTTGTAGATAATGTGTGTACTTGTGTAGTAAGCCATTTGTGTCTCCTTCAGTATTTTCTTAATGTATTATGGTTAAGTGCAGTGCCAACATCATAATAGTGAAGCTTCACTAAGAAGTAAAAGTAGTTTTTGTCGATTTTATTATCAGAAATAGAAGAAATTGTCGCTGCTTGTTGATAGGGGAAGTGTGTTCATGCTAGTGAGTTCATTGTTACTAAACACCCTTTTCCTGTAGCTAATGAAAGATCTTAGTAATGACTATATTTTGGGGATATAGGTATTTTTTAATTCTAACTGAAAACATTTGGAAGAAGTAATGGCTGTATTTTGCAGAAGAACAATTCTAAAGTGTAGTCTCAAAAAAATGAACATTCTTGGTTTGGTTTTATTTATTTTTATTTTAAAAAGATTTTATTTATATATTCATGAGAGACACAGAGAGAGAGAGAGAGAGAGAGGCAGAGACAGAAGCAGGCTCTACGCAGGAAGCCCGACGTGGGACTCGATTCTGGACTCCAGGATCACGCCCTGAACCAAAGGCAGGCGCCAAACCGCTGAGCCACCCAGGGATCCCCTCTTGGTTTGGTTTTAAAATAGGATTATCCTGGATTGTACTTTGGAGTGGCATTGATCCAGAGGTCTGAACATGACTCTGAAAGTTCCAGTTGTAGAGTTTAAAAAAATTGATAAAACCAAATGATATACCATGAATTCACAAAGGTCATTCTCAGTTGATCCCATTATTATAACCTAAAGGACATGTATTTAAAAATACTTCTGTATTAGGCCATTAAGATTTAAAAAAAAAAAAAAAAAAAAAAAAAAAAGAAATTATCATTCTTTCATCATTTGTTTTGTTTAGTGGTTTTTATTGTGATAAATATACATATTCTCCAATTAACCATTTGGAATTAAAATTCTCCATTTTAACCATATTTAATTGTGTGAGTCAGTCGCATTAAGTACATTCACAGTGTTGTCCAGCCATTGTCACTTTCCATCTTCAGAACTTTTTCATTATTCCACACAAACTCTGTACCCATTAAATAATAGTCCCCCACTCCTTCTCTCCTTTACTACATTCTATCTGTATGAATATGCCTATTCTAGGTACTTTATATAAGTGGAATCATAGCATTGGTCTTTGACATCTTGCCTATTTCACTTATGTTTTCAAGGTTTATCCACATCATGGCATGTACCGGACTTTCATTTTTTTTTTGAGATTTAATTATATCCCATTGTTTGTAACCACCAAATTTTATTTTATTTTATTATTTTTTTAAAGATTTTATTTATTCTTTTTTTTTTAAATTTTTTATTTATTTATGATAGTCACAGAGAGAGAGAGAGGCAGAGACACAGGCAGAGGGAGAAGCAGGCTCCATGCACCGGAAGCCCGATGTGGGATTTGATCCCGGGTCTCCAGGATCGTGCCCTGGGCCAAAGGCAGGCGCCAAACCGCTGCGCCACCCAGGGATCCCTATTTATTTATTCTTGAGTACACAAAGAGAGAGAGGCAGAGACACAGGCAGGGGGGAAGCAGGCTCCATGCAGGGAGTCCGAGGCAGGACTTGATCCTGGGACTCCAGGATCATTCACGTACTGGGCGGAAGGCAGGCGCCAAAACACTGACCCACCTGGGAATCCCCACCACCAAATTTTATTATCCATTCATCTGTGGAGGGACATGTAGGTTATCTCTACCTTTTCACTATTGTAAGCAATGATGCTATGGACATTGTTGTCCAAGTATCTTTTTCAGTACCTGCTTCAAATCTTTTTGGTATATACCTAGAAGTGGGATTACTGGATCATATTGTAATTCTCTGTTTAACTCTTTGAGAAACTGCCAAATTGTTTTCCACAGTTTCCACACCATTTTATGTTTCTACCAGCAGTGCACAAGGGTTCCATTTTTTTTGTTTGTTTGTTTCCCTGTCGGGATTGTTTTCTGTTTTTATTTATTTATTTATTTATTTATTTATTTATTTATTTATTTAGTAATAGCCATTCGAAATATGTATGGAGTAGTATCAGGTGGCTTTGGTTTGCATTTTTCTAATGATGTGATGTTGCGCATGTTTTTATGTACTTTTTGGCCATTTGTTTATCTTTGGAGAAATAGCTACTGAATGTTTTACTCATTTTCTTATTGAGTCTTTTTTTGTCATTGAGTTATAGGAGTTCTTTATATATTCTGGCTATTGAACCCTTATCAGATACACGATTTGCAAATATTTTCTCCCATTCCATGAGTTGTCTTTTCACTGCCTTGATAGGATCCTTTGCACAAAAGTTAATTTTTATTTTTTTTTTATTTTTTTTTTTATAAATTAATTTTTATTGGTGTTCAATTTACCAACATACAGAATAACACCCAGTGCTCATCCCGTCAAGTGTACCCCTCAGTGCCCGTCACCCATTCACCCCCACCCCCCGCCCTCCTCCCCCTCCACCACCCCTAGTTCATTTCCCAGAGTTAGAAGTCTTTATGTTCTGTCTCCCTTTCTGATATTTCTCACACATTTCTTCTCCCTTCCCTTATATTCCCTTTCACTATTATTCATATTCCCCAAATGAATGAGAACATACACTGTCCTTCTCCGGTTACTGTGGCCAAGTTCAAAAAGGGTGTTGCCTGAGTTCTCCTCTGGGATTTTGATGGGATCTTGTCTCACATTTAGATCTTTCATCTATTTTGAGTTTATCTTTGTGTATGGTGCAAGAGAGTGGTCCAGTTTCATTCTTCTGCATGTGGATGTCCAATTTTCCCAGCACCATTTATTGAAGAGACTGTCTTTCTTCCAGTGGATCGTCTTTCCTCCTTTATCGTATATTAGTTGACCATAAAGTTCAGGGTCCACTTCTGGGTTCTCTGTTCTGTTCCATTGATCTATATGTCTGTTTTTGTGCCAGTACCACACTGTCTTGATGAACACAGCTTTGTAGTACAACCTGAAATCTGGCATTGTGATGCCCCCAGATATGGTTTTCTTTTTTAAAATTCCCCTGGCTGTTTGGGGTCTTTTCTGATTCCACACAAATCTTAAAATAATTTGTTCTAAGTCTCTGAAGAAAGTCCATGGTATTTTGATAGGGATTGCATTATACGTGTAAATTGCCCTGGGTAACATTGACATTTTCACAATATTAATTCTGCCAATCCATGAGCATGGAATATTTCTCCATCTCCTTGTGTCTTCCTCAATTTCTTTCAGAAGTGTTCTATAGTTTTTAGGGTATATTTTGAGAACCATTTGAATGGTAAATGGTTCTCCAACCTTTTATTTTCAGGTTGTAGGTGTCCTTCTGTCTAAAATGAGTCTCTTGTAGACAGCAAATAGATGGGTCCTGCTTTTTTATCCAGTCTGAAACCCTGCGCCTTTTGATGGGGTCATTAAGGCCATTCACGTTCAGAGTTACTATTGACAGATAAGAGTTTAGTGTCATCATGATATCTATTTAGTCCTTGTTTTTGTGGATTGTTCCACTGAACTTCTTCTTAAAGGGGAGTTTTAAGAGTCCCCCTTAAAATTTCTTGCAGAGCTGGTTTGGAGGTCACATATTCTTTCAGTTCCTGCCTGTCTTGGAAGCTCTTTATCTCTCCTTCCATTTTGAATGAGAGCCTTGCTGGATAAAGTATTCTTGGTTGCATGTTCTTCTCATTTAGGACCCTGAATATATCCTGCCAGCCCTTTCTGGCCTGCCAGGTCTCTGTGGAGAGGTCTGCTGTTACCCTAATATTCCTCCCCATGAAAGTCAGGGACTTCTTGTCTCTTGCTGCTTTAAGGATCTTCTCTTTATCTTTGGAATCTGCAAGCTTCACTATTAGATGTCGAGGTGTTGAACGGTTTTTATTGATTTTAGGGGGGGATCTCTCTATTTCCTGGATCTGAATGCCTGTTTCCCTTCCCAGATTGGGAAAGTTTTCAGCTAGGATTTGTTCAAATACATATTCTGGCCCTCTGTCCCTTTCCGCGCCCTCGGGAACCCCAATTAAGCGTAGGTTTTTCTTCCTTAGGTTGTCATTTATTTCCCTTAATCTGTCTTCATGGTCCCTTAATTGATTGTCTCTTTTTTCCTCAGTTTCCCTCTTTGCCATTAACTTGTCTTCTATGTCACTCACTCGTTCTTCCACCTCGTTAACCCTCGTCGTTAGGACTTCTAGTTTGGATTGCATCTCATTCAATTGATTTTTAATTTCTGCCTGATTGGATCTAAATTCTGCAGTCATGAAGTCTCGTGAGGCCTTAATGCTTTTTTCTAGAGCCACCAGTAGCTGTATAATGGTGCTTCTGAATTGGCTTTCTGACATTGAAGTGTAATCCAGATTTTGTAACTCTGTGGGAAAGAGGGCTGTTTCTGATTCTTTCTTTTGAGTTGAGGTTTTCCTTCTAGTCATTTTGCTCAGTGCAGAGTGGCCAAAAACAAGTTGTATTGGAACACGGGGGAGTATCACTGGTCCGTCCAGCTGGTCTTCTGGGGGAGGGGCCTGCTGTGCTGATTTTCAGGTGTTAGCACTTGGGGGAGCTGCTCTGCCCCTGCCTGCTGCGGGGCTCAGTGGGGGTTGTTTACCCCGTGGGGCCCCAGGAGGAACAGCAGCAGTTGCTATGGCAACTCTGGAAGCCTGGATTCAGCCTCCGCAGGAACTACGGGGCTCGGGGCTCTCGGCTCTCCGTCCGCAGGGCCTGGAGGCTCCGGGGCGGGGCCGCTGATCTGCTCAGCTCGGGGCAGGAGCGTCCTCGCTGTCTCGGGCCCTCCCGGCCTCTGCCTGTCCCGAGGGAGGCCGGATCCTGGGCTGTGTCCCGGCGCCCTGTGCTCCGGGGCCTGCGCTGGTGGATTCGCGCTCCCGCCCCGCAGCCCCCTCCGCGGAGCCGCCGCCCGAGTCCCTCCGAGCTGCTCCGGTCGGTCCCCGCCGTGCGCGCTGCAGCCCTTAGGGAGCTCGGGGCACTCTCCTGCGCTCGCAGGTGTCTGTTAGTGTCCCCGGGAGCCTGAGGGCATCCCCGCCCTCCTGGGTCCTGCTCCAACTCCCTGCGAGCCCCTTTCCGCCCGCCCGGGAAGGTTGGTGCAGCTCCTGCTCCTCCGGGACGGGGCTCTCCTGTCCTGGGGACACTCGCCCCGGCCTCAGCCCGGCTCCTCGCGGGGCCCCTCCCCCTCGGAGGCCTTTTGTTCCTTTATTTCTTTTTCCCCATCTTCCTACCTTGATAGAAGCGCGAACTCCTCTCACTGTAGCGTTCCAGCTGGTCTCTCTTTACATCTCAGGCCGAATTCGTAAATTTTCAGGATGGTTTGAAGGTTATCTAGGTAATTTGGTGGGGACAGGTGATTTGGGGACCCTGCTCTTCCGCCATCTTGCCCCAAAAGTTAATTTTTATGAAGTCGATTTTATCTGCTTTTTCTTTTGTTGCCTATGCTTTTAATGTCATTTGTCACCTTCTAAAACTTATGTTCACTTAGTGCACATATGACATTTAAAAATGTTTCAAAAGAAAAAAGTTACTCTTCCATTACCCTTTCATTTTAACGGATGTAAATTTTCCCATTGCCCTTATGCATGTTTTTATATACTTAAATGCCTACTATGTTTTCTTTATAGTCATTTATAGATTTTTTTCATGATTAAAAGAAGATAATGAGGTAATATATAACAAGGCAGTAACAAGTATTAATGTTACATAATATAATATGACAACATATTAACATTTTTAATGACTGCATAATAGGTTTGCTTAATTTATTTTTGCAGATGGAGGTTCCTTTTTTTGTTGTTGTTATTTCTAACAATAGGCTTATTTTTTAGTGCAACCCTATTCTTAATTTAGGAAAATATAACAGCATTGGAATCTAGCACATTTTACCATAAGTATGTACCGACAAGTTCAGTATTACTGTAACTTTAAGAGTCTTTGGCATCCTTGATGTGAGCTTTTCTTTCTTCATCTGTCAAAACAAGATGATCACAAAGCATATTCAAACTGTGTGGGCGTATTTTTTAAAACTTGTTTTTCTTGTTAATTACTTGGTAAAAATGGTACTTTTTTTTTCATTTCCCCTTCCCTCCATTTGTGTAGCTGAATATTTTCCCATGTTCATATCTATCTCGTGTTCCTTTTTTGTCTATGTTTATCTAATTATGTTCTACTGTTTTTCACTGTGACATGTATGACTCATTCTAATTTGAATACTGTACTATCATTTTTTTTAAGACTGCCTTCTCCATCTAGGAATCTGGAAGCAAATTCATGAATATATTCTTTCGTAGGCATTATAGAAATTAATAGTTGAATAATTCTGAAGGCATAAGTATCTATTTCCAATGCTTCATATGCTCCTTTGACGAAAACTTTCTATTTGCATGTAATGACTGTCATATATTTTAGAATCTATTACTTGAATTTCAAAAATTTAGTGGTAGTGTATTTCTTTCAAATTTGGTTTAGTTATGAGATTTGTTGGGATTTAGAATTGAAAGCTCAGTAAATAGGTGTTCTAAGAATACTCCCCTCAGGCCCATTATTGAGTCAGATACTATGACTCATCCGTAAGCTAAGTACAGTAATTACACATGTGATATATTTTTAAAATTTTTATTTATTAATTTTTAGAGAATGCATATGTGAGAGGAGGGAGGAGCAGAGGGAGAGAAGTAGACTCTGCTTGAGCAAGCCTGATACAGGGCTAGATACCAGGACTTGGAGATTATGACCTGAGCTGAAACCAAGAATTGGATGCTCAAGTGACTGAGCCAGGTGCCCCAGGGCTGAAAAATTCTTGAGAGAACTTGGATTCATTTTGCTGTCCTACTGCATAGTAGGTTATGTGTTATGTAATATGTGTTCAATGGATAAGAGTTTATTGAAATAAACTTAATCATGGAGGGTCTAGAAGGAATTGTTTAATACTTTATTATTTTAAAGATTTATTTATTTATTTATTTATTTACTTACTTACTTACTTATTTATGATAGAGAGAGAGGCAGAGACACAGGAAAAGGGACAAGCAAGCTCCATGCCGGGAGCCCGACGCAGGACTTGATCCTGGGACTCCAGGATCGCGCCCTGGGCCAAAGGCAGGCGCTAAACCACTGAGCCACCCAGGGATCCCCATATTGTTTAATACTTTAGATGGGCTAACATTTAATGGGAACTAAGTACTTATACTTTACGTAACTGGTTATATTTATAGTCACAACAAAAATAATTATATATTTTCCAGATAGTGTAATGCACTGGACTGGACCAGGCAAGAGATTTAGTGCTTGGGAAAAGAAAGAAACAGACAGTAGATCTCAAGGGTGTTACCTGTGGAGGAGAATTCTCTCCTGCATATTCCCACTCATACTCCAAGAATATTATAATTCGTTCCTGCCCCCTCCCCATTATCTATACAAATATATCTGACAAATCTGTGATTCTATTTAGTAGAATTAGAAAGAAAAAGTAATAGTAGGAACCTGATGATAATGATACTACAGTTTGGAGCAGCTCTAGAAGGTGTAAAGCTCTTATTCTTTTTATTTCCAAGTATCAGTCCCAGAAGACCGAATTGAAAAGTAAGTTTAAATTTTTTTCTTAGGGGTATACGATAACCATGAATAGCCTGGATTGTGCCAAACGTTATCCTTATATCACTTCTTCTACCCCATCCTCACTCTCACTGGTGAAGAAGTAACCATTATTTTCTGGAACCTTAAGGTAGATACAGTTCAATAAATAATATGTAACTTCTGTGTATAATGTGATCTGAAGATAAATAAGACATAGTGTTTACCGTCAAGGGCTTGCCACTAGGGGGAGTGTGTGGGAGTTTGGGTCAATGAAACATGCACACATAAGATATGTGCTGTAAATCTGACAAAATGCTGTAGGAATTCTCAATTAAAAATAATGAATATCACAATCAGGAATGATTACCTTGAAGAGGCAGAGGTAGGTTGTTGGTAAAGTTGATGTGTTACAAATGAAGTAATAGTCAAACGTACAGAGGTAAGAAATAATGACCTGTGTTTTCAGAACCATGAATCTCATTAGGCTATAATCTAAAGGGTCCTAGTAGGATTGAATGGGAGATAAATTCTAGACCATATTAAGGGAGGCTGTAAGTGGTAAGTAGAGGAGTTTATATAGCAGTAGGTAGGAGAAAGTGGTGGGGGGTTTCAGGACCGATTTACGAAGATCAGTCTTCAGGACAATCTTCAGATTGTAAGATACTACCAACTGACCTGGAAGCTAGTATAAGTAGTACTAGCAAGATATAATGAGGACCTGAAGTAGAATGTAGCCAGTGGAACTGAAAGAGTGTAGACATGGTTAGAATTTAAGTATGTTGGAAATTGATAAGGTACAGGATACAGAGAGTTGGAAAGTGTCTTAGAGGATAGAGTAATGATGATATGAACAGAATTAGGAGGAAGTAGTTTTGGGGAAGGGAATGAGTTGTGGGTACATTGAGCTTTTAATATACAGATGAGATACCGTGTAAACAAAAATAAGGGTTTGGGAGAGATGTGAGGTAAGCGATAAATAGATACTAAAATTCTATGCTTGGAATTGATACCTGAGGAAGGAATGCAGTTTCATTCTAAAGAGTGAAAGTATAGCAAGAAGACAAGTAGTTTGAAGACAGAACAGGAACATCTCCATGTAGAAAGTAATTGGTATCATGAAGGAAAGTCAAGAGATAGCAAGGTTGGAAGATTAATAACTGCATAATATGGACCTGCCAAGGAGGTTACTATTCTGTATAAGAATCTGTCTTCAGGGCACCGGGGTGGCTCAGTGGTTGAGCATCTGATTTGAGCTCTGGTTGTGATCTTGGGATTGAGTCCCACATCAGGCTCCCCAAGGGGAACCTGCTTCTCCTTCTGCCTATGTCTCTGCCTCTTTCATGAATAAATAATTAAAATCTTAAAAATCTGTCTTCATAGGACGACTTGTATTTACCAGAGCATACATCGTGTTTTTTTTCAAATCTGTGATATTTTTTCTCTTATCTAAGTGATTTTTTTCTTTCAGTAACTTAATCTTATTTAAGTTGGAGTATTAAATAGCTCGGTTGAGGGCAGCCCAGGTGGCTCAGCAGTTTAGCGCTGCCTTCAGCCCAGGGCCTGATCTGGAGACTGGGGATCCAGTCCCAAGTCAGGCTGGCTCTCTGCATGGAGCCTGCCTCTCCCTTTACCTGTGTCTCTGCCTGTCTCACTCTCTCTGTGTCTCTCATGAATAAATAAAATCTTAAAAAAAGAAATAGCTCGGTTGAAGTGTCAGATTGACTTTAATGCATGACCTATAACTGTAATATGGTCAATAGTTAAATAAATTTATAGGAGAAGTTGTATAGTCATAAATATTTACTTATTAGACCTTGCTGCTTGGGAACTGCAAAACAACCTCTATTATAGTGCTGTTAAGTGTTTCTTTTACATGAAATAAGATATCGTAGCTTCTTTTGTCATTAATAGGCTTCTAGGTTAAAGACAAAGTAGAAATTTTGGTATCAGTTTTACTGAAATAATGTCTGTTTACATTTATTACAGTCTTTATTGAACATTTTATGGGGGGAAAAAATCTCAAACTTGCCGAGCACAAAAATCTTAAACTTAGAATATCGGCTCTAGGGACGCCTGGGTGGCTCAGCAGTTGAGCATCTGCCTTCGGCCTAGGTTGTGATCCTGGGATCCGAAATCAAGTCCTGCATCGGGCTCCCTGCATGGAGCCTGCTTCTCCCTCTGCCTGTGTCTCTGCCTCCTCTCTCTCTCTCTATGTCTCTCATGAATAAATAAATAAAATCTTAAATAAAAAAAAAGAATATCGGCTCTTGTTATACTAGATTCTTATAAAACCATAATGTTCTTGGATCGACTTATCCATAGTGTAGATGTGCAGCAACCTCAACCTTTTCTAAGTTCATTTTGAACTTAGAAATAAATAAAAAACTTTTGAGCCCCAAGTAACTGTTTCAGTAAGCATGCAAATGTAAAATACATTTCAGAAATATTTTAATAAATTGTTTTGGAACTTTTATGCCTTACAAATATTCCTTAGAATTGACTAGGACAGAACACTTAATTTTATTTTTTTGTTTTTTGTATTAATTCATGTGTTACAGGTACAAAAAGTAATAGCTTTATTTTTTTTCTGACAAGGCAAGTAATACTTCCCTGAAGTAAAAAAAAAAAAAAAAAAAAAAAAACGCAAAAACAAAAAACTGGACCATATTTAAAATTTTTGTTAAAAGATCCAAATAAATTGTATTCCCAGTATGCAGAGAAAACTTATGTTAACATTTTGGCACTTATTTTTGTTTTTTTTTCTTGTGCTCATATTTACTTACACATAATAGGCACCTATAGGATTAGGATGATTAGTGTTGTTGCTATGTAAGCAGCTCTTTTGCAGTTAGTGATTTTGTAGCTGTATTTCCATCTCAGTACATAGCAGCACTGTTTTCATTACTACATGAATGTACTATAGAAAGGCATTGTGTAATCAGTCTCATGTTTTTTCTCTTTTGTCATTTGCTGTGTCAGTGAACAGCCTTGTCTGTGCCTTTTTCATATTTGATTATTTTTCTAAAATAGAAATAGAGCTATAAATGTAGTAGAGGTTTTTTGTGTTTTTTTGTTTGTTTTAGATTTTATATTTATTTATTCATGAGAGAGACAGAGAGAGAGAGAGAGGTGGAGACATAGGCAGAGGGAGGCTCCATGCAGGGAGCCCGATGTGGGACTTGATCCCGGGACCCCAGGATCATGCCCAGAGCCGAAGGCAGACGCTTAACTGCTGAAGCCACCTAGGAATCCCAGTGTAATTGGAACTTATATAAACTCAGACTAGAATAGTGAGACCCTTGGACGAGAGGTATGTTTTTAGGATAAATTATGGCCTGATAAAGGCTCATTGTGTCAGACTTAGGTGTATCAGATTATTGTTAGTTGATCATATGCTGAAGTGGTTCCAGAATTGCTATATTGAAGGACTGGAGGGATGGCTATATATTTGAAAATGTATATTCTTAACATTCAAATTGAGCGGTGGAGAATCTTATAGAGGAGGTGGTGAGGATGGCTCTCTCAAAAGATGCCCATTAGAAATAACTGGGGCTAGCGTTAATGCTTAAATAAAAATTATTGGTTTCTGAGTAAGTTCTGATTCCAGTATTATAATCTCATAACTTAGAAACCAAGACAGAATGAGCTTTTTACAAATTAAGAAGAAAAAATATATATGGTTGTTTATATAAAGAGTTGTTTATATATAGGGTGTTTATCCTATGAAAAAATTACTCCTGTCCCTCCCCATTGTGAACCTGTTTTGGTTATTAATGCAAAGTAATAATGATGTAAAATTTCCTGACATTATTATTTGAAGATTAATAGGGAGTAGAGTTTCTTTCACTTAAGACTTGTCATAAAATTATTTACGTAATTAAAAAGATACGTATAATACAAGTAATCTGTGGGAATTTTACTTTTCTGAATCAGCTGTGTATGTTAATTCAGTTTTTTCTTCATTATAAATCTATCTATGCACTTGACATAATTGACATTGTTTTCAACCTGCCATTTTCCTCATACTGTCTATCATATTTTCCTTATTTCACTGTACTTTGTTTTTATTTACCTTGTTTAACTCACTTTAATAATTTATGTGAATCTTCTCTCATAATAGATCCTTGAGAGAGCAGTTAAGATGTTTTAAAATTCCTCAACTCTGAGCTCAATGTCTTACGTATATGGTAGATGTGTTACAGTAAACTTTTTTTTTTTTGTAGCAGTGGCCCCACAGCTCTCCTTCTTTGTAGCATTTGTCCTCAGCATTTGTTTCTATATGTCATTTTTTGTTATTTTTGTTTCACACAGTTTACGGGAACCAGATTTTTGCCTCTTCTATTTAAAGATTTATTTATTTATTTGAGAGAGAAAGCACAAGAGCCTGAGTGGGAGTGGGGCGGGGGGCAGAGAGAGAGAATCTGGGCAGCCTGGGTCGCTCAGCGGTTTAGTGCTGCCTTCGGCCCAGGGTGTGATCCTGGAGACCCGGGATCGAGTTCCGTGTCAGGCTCCCTGCATGGAGCCTGCTTCTGCCTGTGTCTGTGCCCCTCTCTCTCTCTCTCTGTGTCTCTCATGAATAAATAAAATCTTAAAAAAAAAGAGAGAGAGAGAGTGTATGTCTTTCAGACTCCCTGCTGAGTGCAGAACCTGACTCTGGACTCAGTCTTATGACCTATGAAATCATGAGCTGAGCTGGAACCAAGAGTTGAATGCTCAACGGACTGAGCCACCCAGGTGCCCCATAATTTTTTTGCCTTTTTTTTTTTTTTAAGATTTTTATTTATTTATTCACGAAAGACACAGAGAGCAGCAGAGGGAGAAGCAGGCTCCATGCAGGAAGCCCGATGCGGGACTCGATCCCAGGACTCTAGGATCACGCCCTGGGCCAAAGGCAGATGCTCAACTGCTGAGCCACCCAGGTGTCCCGATTTTTTGCCTTTTTGTTTTTTTAAAGCCTACTTTTTTTTTTTTAACACTTTTTAAAAAAGATTTTATTTATTCATCAGAGAGAGAGAGAGAGAGAGGCAGAGACACAGGCAGAGGGAGAAGCAGGATCCATGCTGGGAGACTAATGTGGGACTCAATCCCAGGACTCCAGGATCATGCCCTGGGCCAAAGGCAGATGCTAAACTGCTCAGCCACCCAGGGATGCCCCCCCCCTCCTTTTTTGAAGATTTCATTTATTCATTCGTGAAAGACATACAGAGAGAGGCAGAGGCATAGGCAGAGGGAGAAGCAGGCTCCCTGTGTGGAGCCTGATGTGGGACTTGATCCCAGGACTCCAGGATCATGACCTGAGCCAAAGGCAGATGCTCAACCACTGAGTCACCCAGGTGCACCTTTGCCTCTTCTATTAATGAAAATAGTTACTAACCTGTCTTACAGGGCAGCCCCAGTGGTGCAGCGGTTTAGCACGCCTGCAGCCCAGGGCGTGATCCTGGAGACCCTGGATCGAGTCCCACGTCAGGCTCTCTGCATGGAGCCTGCTTCTCCCTCTACCTGTGTCTCTGCCTCTCTCTCTGTGTCTCTATGCATAAATAAATAAAATCTTTAAAAAAAAACTGTCTTACACAAAACTGAATTTTGTATAAGAATGAGTATCATAGATAAATGAATTGTTTCTAGTTTACTGAATGCAATGTTATTTTGTGGGAATAACATTCTGTTATTCTGTGAGAAAAAAATATCTCCCTTAGTCTACATGTGTCCTCCCTTAGTCTACATAAGGGCTATTACATTAATGTTTACAGGACTATATTTGCATTCTTTTTTCATATTTACATATGAACTGACATAGTAAATTTTTTTTTTAAGATTTTATTCACCTATTTTAGAGAGAGAGAGAGAGAGAGAGAGAGAGAGAGAGAGAGAGAATGAGCTAGGGGAGGGTCTTAGGGAGAAGGAGAGAAATTCTAAGCAGGCTCCTTGTCCAGACACAGAGCCCAATGCGGTGCTTGATTTCAGGACCCTGGGATCATGACCTGAGCTGAAATCAAGAGTTGGGTGCTTAACTGACTGAGCCACCCAGGTGGCTGACATAGTAAATCTTAGGCTTGAGTAAAGGACAAACCTATTGATTGATTGATTGATTGATTGACATACCCGCCTCTTTTTTTTTTTTTTTTTAAGATTTATTTATTTGAAAGAGAGGGCACGGGATGGTGGGAGGGGCAGAGGGAGAGGGAGAGAGAATCCCAGGCCGACTCTGCAGCAAGAGTGGAGCCCGATGCGGGCCTCCATCCCATGACACTGAAATCATGACTCCAGGGGAAATCAAGAGTCAGAGGCTCAACTGACTGAACAACCCAGGTACTCCAAGGACAAACCCTTTTAAATGAAAAGAAAGAAATCTGACTGCCTGTGTTAACTTATTTTGAAAAGTACATTTAATTTTTATGCTAATGTTTAATGTTCAAACAAAATTGCATGTAAATTATTTATGATTACACCTCTCTTGTAACAGCTATAAATATGTAATTTATAAGCAAAACAAAACTACTGAATAAATAAAGTATAAGTCAGAAACAGTAACGTCATGGATTATATTCTGCCAAAACTCAGTTGTCCTTGAAATTTGAATATGGTGGTGGTCGTTTACCAATTCTTTTGAGCAGTATTATAGAGCGTATGATGGACTGGCCCTTTGGTGGTTCCTTGGAGTGACTTAAGTCTCCTAGTTCTTAAGCAATTGCAAACGCTTTATTTGTTTTTTATTTTTAAAAAAGATTTTATTTATTTATTCATGAGAGACAGAGAGAGGGAGAGAAGCAGAGACACAGGCAGAGGGAGAAGCAGGCTCCATGCAAGGAGCCTGATGCAGGACTCAATCCTGGGTCTCCAGGATCACACCCTGGGCCAAAGGCAGGCACGAAACCACTGAGCCACCCAGGGATCCTAATTGCAAACTCTTTTTAAAAACTTATATTTGTTTGTACAGTACAGTGTAATGTATATTTGGTCATTGTTTGATGTGAATGCATTATTTATATATTAAGTTGGTTTTAACCAGCCTATCTTCCTAAAATGGCTATACCATTTTGAATTCCCACCAGCACTGAATGAGAGAATTTCTAGTATTCCACATCCTTATCGATATTTGGTGTTACCAGTGTTCTAGATTTTGGCTATTCTGATAGGTGGGTAGTAGTATCACATTGTTGTTTTAAGTTGCATTTATCTCTCTGATGGCATATGATATGGAGCAGTTTTTCATGTGCTTATTTGCCATCTGTATATCTTCTATGATGAGGTGTCTGTGAATATCTTTGCCCATATTTTAATTGAATTTTTCCTATTGATTTTTAAAAGAGTTTGTATATTTTGTTTTTTTAAAAAAGATTTTGTATATATATTTATTTGAGAGAGAGAGAGAGAGACTGCATGAGCAGCGGGGGAGGGGCAGCGGGAGGGGGACAAGCAGGCTGCCCACTGAGGGTGAAGCTCGATCCCAGGACCCCAAGATCATGACCTGAGCCAAAGTCAGATGCTTAACTGACTGAGCCACCCAGGTGCCGCACCCTTGTTTATATGATACATTTTGGATAGCAGTCCTTTATCAGATGTGTCTTTTGTATATTTTCTTTGAGTTTGTGACTTGTCTTCTCATTTCTCTTGACATTGTCTTTTGTAGAGCAGAAGTTTTTGTTTTGTGTTTTTTTTAGAAGTTTTTAATTTTATTGAAGTCTAGCATATAAATTATTTCTTTCATGGATCATGCCTTTGATTCTATATCTGAAAAATCATTGCCATACCCAAGGTCACCCCAATATGGGTGTTATGTTCTAGCAGTTTCATAGTTTTTCAGTTTACTTTTATGTCTGTAGTCCATTTTTAGTTAAGTTTTGTGAAGAATATAAGCTCTATGTATAGATCTTTTTTTTTTTTTTTTTGGATTTAGCTGTCCAGTTTTTCCAGCACCAGTTGTTGAATAGCAATCTATTCTTTGCTCTATTTCCTTTTTTCCTTTGTTGAAGACCAGCTGACTATTTTGACATGGGTCTATTTCTAGGCTCTCCTTTTCCTTGGAACTTTTTTGTCTGTTCTTTCACCTGTACCACAGTCTTGATTACTATAGCTGTAGAGTAAATCTTGAAGTTGACTAGTGTTAGTCTTCCAACTCTTGTTCTCCTTCAATGTTGTATTGCCTTTTCTGTATCTTTTGCCTCCCCTTAAACATTTTAGAATCAGTTTGTCAATATACACAAAATAATTTGCTGATATTTTGTTTGGGATTGCACTGACTCTATTATTTCTGTTTGGGAAGAGTAGACATCTTGACAGTATTGAGTCTTCCTATCCATATATGGACTGCTTTTCCACTTATTTAGTTTGATTTTGTTCATCAGAGTTTTGCCATGTTCCTGATAAAGATCATACACATATTTTTTTAGAGCTATACTTAAGTGTTTTATATTTTTGATTATTGTAAATAGTATTGTGTTTTTAATGTCAGATTCCACTTGCTCATTGCTGGTATATAGCTCATTGCTGGAAAACAGTTGACTTTTGTATATTAACCTATATCCTACTATTGTAATCTCTTATTACTCCAAGAGTTTTTTTGTCAGTTCTTTTGGATTTCTCTATAGGCAATCATGTCATCTGTGTCATCTTCTCTCAGAGGGTTCCAAGAATAATTTTTTTCTTTCAGTACATTAGAAACCATTTAGTTTTATTAAATAAAATATATTAAGTTCACACAGTGTGAATAAAGCATTTCAAAATCCACTACCTGCGCCCTGGTCAAAAAACAACTTACAAGCAATCAAGAAGCATTTTTTTTAATAAATTAATTTTTTATTGGTGTTCAATTTACCAACATACAGAATAACACCCAGTGCTCATCCCGTCAAGTGTCCCCCTCAGTGCCCGTCACCCATTCACCCCCACCCCCCGCCCTCCTCCCCTTCCACCACCCCTAGTTCGTTTCCCAGAGTTAGAGTCTTATGTTCTGTGTCCCTTTCTGATATCTCCCACACATTTCTTCTCCCTTCCCTTATATTCCCCTTCACTATTATTCATATTCCCCAAATGAATGAGAACATACACTGTTTGTCCTTCTCCGATTGACTTACTTCACTCAGCATAATACCCTCCAGTTCCATCCACGTTGAAGCAAATGGTGGGTATTTGTCGTTTCTAATGGCTGAGTAATATTCCATTGTATACATAAACCACATCTTCTTTATCCATTCATCTTTCGATGGACACCGAGGCTCCTTCCACAGTTTGGCTATTGTGGACATGGCTGCTAGAAACATCGGGGTGCAGGTGTCCCGGCGTTTCATTGCATCTGAATCTTTGGGGTAAATCCCTAACAGTGCAATTGCTGGGTCGTAGGGCAGGTCTATTTTTAACTCTTTGAGGAACCTCCACACAGTTTTCCAGAGTGGCTGCACCAGTTCACATTCCCACCAACAGTGTAAGAGGGTTCCCTTTTCTCCGCATCCTCTCCAACATTTGTTGTTTCCTGCCTTGTTAATTTTCCCCATTCTCACTGGTGTGAGGTGGTATCTCATTGTGGTTTTGATTTGTATTTCCCTGATGGCAAGTGATGCAGAGCATTTTCTCATGTGCATGTTGGCCATGTCTATGTCTTCCTCTGTGAGATTTCTCTTCATGTCTTTTGCCCATTTCATGATTGGATTGTTTGTTTCTTTGGTGTTGAGTTTAATAAGTTCTTTATAGATTTTGGAAACTAGCCCTTTATCTGATATGTTATTTGCAAATATCTTCTCCCATTCTGTAGGTTGTCTTTGAGTTTTGTTGACTGTATCCTTTGCTGTGCAAAAGCTTCTTATCTTGATGAAGTCCCAATAGTTCATTTTTGCTTTTGTTTCTTTTGCCTTCGTGGATGTATCTTGCAAGAAGTTACTGTGGCCAAGTTCAAAAAGGGTGTTGCCTGTGTTCTCCTCTAGGATTTTGATGGAATCTTGTCTCACATTTAGATCTTTCATCCATTTTGAGTTTATCTTTGTGTATGGTGCAAGAGAGTGGTCTAGTTTCATTCTTCTGCATGTGGATGTCCAATTTTCCCAGCACCATTTATTGAAGAGACTGTCTTTCTTCCAGTGGATCGTCTTTCCTCCTTTATCGAATATTAGTTGACCATAAAGTTCAGGGTCCACTTCTGGGTTCTCTATTCTGTTCCATTGATCTATGTGTCTGTTTTTGTGCCAGTACCACACTGTCTTGATGACCACAGCTTTGTAGTACAACCTGAAATCTGGCATTGTGATGCCCCCAGATATGGTTTTCTTTTTTAAAATTCCCCTGGCTATTCGGGGTCTTTTCTGATTCCACACAAATCTTAAAATAATTTGTTCTAAGTCTCTGAAGAAAGTCCATGGTATTTTGATAGGGATTGCATTAAACGTGTAAATTGCCCTGGGTAACATTGACATTTTCACAATATTAATTCTGCCAATCCATGAGCATGGAATATTTTTCCATCTCTTTGTGTCTTCCTCAATTTCTTTCAGAAGTGTTCTATAGTTTTTAGGGTATAGATCCTTTACCTCTTTGGTTAGGTTTATTCCTAGGTATCTTATGCTTTTGGGTGCAATTGTAAATGGGATTGACTCCTTAATTTCTCTTTCTTCAGTCTCATTGTTAGTGTATAGAAATGCCATTGATTTCTGGGCATTGATTTTGTATCCTGCCACGCTACCAAATTGCTGTATGAGTTCTAGCAATCTTGGGGTGGAGGCTTTTGGGTTTTCTATGTAGAGTATCATGTCATCGGCGAAGAGGGAGAGTTTGACTTCTTCTTTGCCAATTTGAATGCCTTTAATGTCTTTTTGTTGTCTGATTGCTGAGGCTAGGACTTCCAATACTATGTTGAATAGCAGTGGTGAGAGTGGACATCCCTGTCTTGTTCCTGATCTTAGGGGAAAGGCTCCCAGTGCTTCCCCATTGAGAATGATATTTGCTGTGGGCTTTTCGTAGATGGCTTTTAAGATGTCGAGGAAAGTTCCCTCTATCCCTACACTCTGAAGAGTTTTGATCAGGAATGGATGCTGTATTTTGTCAAATGCTTTCTCTGCATCTAATGAGAGGATCATATGGTTCTTGGTTTTTCTCTTGCTGATATGATGAATCACATTGATTGTTTTACGAGTGTTGAACCAGCCTGTGTCCCGGGATAAATCCTACTTGGTCATGGTGAATAATTTTCTTAATGTGTTGTTGGATCCTATTGGCTAGTATCTTGTTGAGAATTTTTGCATCCATGTTCATCAGGGATATTGGTCTGTAATTCTCCTTTTTGGTGGGGTCTTTGTCTGGTTTTGGAATTAAGGTGATGCTGGCCTCATAGAACGAATTTGGAAGTACTCCATCTCTTTCTATCTTTCCAAACAGCTCTAGTAGAATAGGTATGATTTCTTCTTTAAACGTTTGATAGAATTCCCCTGGGAAGCCATCTGGCCCTGGACTCTTGTGTCTTGGGAGGTTTTTGATGACTGCTTCAATTTCCTCCCTGGTTATTGGCCTGTTCAGGTTTTCTATTTCTTCCTGTTCCAGTTTTGGTAGTTTGTGGCTTTCCAGGAATGCGTCCATTTCTTCTAGATTGCCTAATTTATTGGCGTAGAGCTGTTCATAATATGTTTTTAAAATCGTTTGTATTTCCTTGGTGTTGGTAGTGATCTCTCCTTTCTCATTCATGATTTTATTAATTTGAGTCTTCTCTCTCTTCTTTTTAATAAGGTTGGCTAATGGTTTATCTATCTTATTAATTCTTTCAAAGAACCAACTCCTGGTTCTATTGATCTTTTCCACAGTTCTTCTGGTCTCAATTTCGTTGAGTTCTGCTCGAATTTTAATTAACTCTCTTCTTCTGCTGGGTGTAGGGTCTATCTGCTGCTTTTTTCTCTAGCTCCTTTATGTGTAAGGTTAGCTTTTGTATTTGAGTTCTTTCCAGTTTTTGAATGGATGCTTGTATTGCGATGTATTTCCCCCTCAGGACTGCTTTTGCTGCATCCCAAAGATTTTGAACGGTTGTATCTTCATTCTCATTAGTTTCCATGAATCTTTTTAATTCTTCCTTAATTTCCTGGTTGATCCTTTCATCTTTTAGCAGGATGGTCCTTAACCTCCATGTGTTTGAGGTCCTTCCAAACTTCTTGTTGTGATTGAGTTCTAATTTCAAGGCATTATGGTCTGAGAATATGCAGGGGACGATCCCAATCTTTTAGTATCGGTTCAGACCTGATTTGTGACCCAGTATGTGGTCTATTCTGGAGAAAGTTCCATGTGCACTTGAGAAGAATGTGTATTCAGTGAGTTTGGATGTAAAGTTCTGTAGATATCTGTGAAATCCATCTGGTCCAGTGTATCATTTAAAGCTCTCATTTCTTTGGAGATGTTGTGCTTAGAAGACCTATCAAGGGTAGAAAGAGCTAGATTGAAGTCACCAAGTATAAGTGTATTATTATCTAAGTATTTCTTCACTTTGGTTATTAATTGGTTTAAATATTTGGCAGCTCCCACATTCGGGGCATATATATTGATGATTGTTATGTCCTCTTATTGGATAGATCCTTTAAGTATGAGATAGTGTCCCTCTTCATCTCTCACTACAGTCTTCAGGGTAAATTTTAGTTTATCTGGTATAAGGATGGCTACCCCTGCTTTCTTTTGAGGACCATTTGAATGGTAAATGGTTCTCCAACCTTCTATTTTCAGGCTGTAGGTGTCCTTCTGTCTAAAATGAGTGTCTTGTAGACAGCAAATAGATGGGTCCTGTTTTTTTATCCAGTCTGAAACCCTGCGCCTTTTGATGGGGTCATTAAGCCCGTTCACGTTCAGAGTTACTATTGACAGATATGAGTTTAGTGTCATCATGATATCTATTCAGTCCTTGTTTTTGTGGATTATTCCATTGAAATTCTTCTTAAAGGGGAATTTTAAGAGTCCCCCTTAAAATTTCTTGCAGAGCTGGTTTGGAGGTCACATATTCTTTCAGTTCCTGCCTGTCTTGGAAGCTCTTTATCTCTCCTTCCATTTTGAATGAGAGCCTTGCTGGAATTCTTGGTTGCATGTTCTTCTCATTTAGGACCCTGAATATATCCTGCTAGCCCTTTCTGGCCTGCCAGGTCTCTGTGGAGAGGTCTGCTGTTACCCTAATATTCCTCCCCATAAAAGTCAGGGATTTCTTATCTCTTGCTGCTTTAAGGATCTTCTCTTTATCTTTGGAATTTGCAAGTTTCACTATTAAATGTCGAGGTGTTGAACGGTTTTAATGATTTTAGGGGGGATCTCTCTATTTCCTGGATCTGAATGCCTGTTTCCCTTCCCAGATTAGGAAAGTTTTCAGCTATGATTTGTTCAAATACATATTCTGGCCCTCTGTCCCTTTTGGCGCCCTCAGGAACCACAATTAAACGTAGGTTTTTCTTCCTCAGGCTGTTGTTTATTTCCCTTAATCTGTCTTCATGGTCTTTTAATTGTCTCTTTTTTCCTCAGTTTCCCTCTTTGCCATCAACTTGTCTTCTGTGTCACTCACTGGTTCTTCCACCTCGTTAACCCTCATCGTTAGGATTTCTAGTTTGGATTGCATCTCATTCAATTGATTTTTAATTTCTGCCTGATTGGATCTAAATTCTGCAGTCATGAAGTCTCTTGAGTTATTTATGCTTTTTTCTAGAGCTGTAGTAGCTCTATAATTTCTAGTAGCTGTATAATAGTGCTTCTGAATTGGCTTTCTGACATTGAATTGTAATCCAGATTTTGTAACTCTGTGGGAGAGAGGACTGTTTCTGATTCTTTCTTTTGAGGTGAGGTTTTCCTTCTAGTCATTTTGCTTAGTGCAGAGTGGCCAAAAACAAGTTGTATTGGGAAAAGGAGCAAAAGAGAGGAGAGAAAGAAGGAAAGAAAAGAGAAAAAGAAAAAAGGAAGAAAAAAAAAGGAAAAAAGAGAAGAAAAAGAGAAAAAGAAAGAAAGGAAAAAAAGGGGTGGGGCAAGCAATCAGAAATCAAAAACAAAAAACAAAAAAACAAAACAAAACAAAAAAACAACACGGGGGAGTATCTTCTGATTCTGTATACTTTAAGTCCCTTGACTTCCCCTGGAACTTGTCCGTCCAGCTGGTCTTCTGGGGGAGGGGCCTGCTGTGCTTATTTTCAGGTGTAAGCACTTGGGGGAGCTGCTCTATCCCCTGCCTGGTGCAGGGCTCAGTGGGGGTTGTTTACCCTGTGAGGCCCCAGGAGGAACTACCCCAGTGGCTGCGGCAGCTCTGGAGCCCTGGATTCAGCTCCCACAGTAACTCGGAGCTCTCCGTCTGCAGGGCCTGGAGGCTCCGGGGCAGGGCCGCTGATCTGCTCAGCTCCTGGCAGGAGCGTCCTTGCGGTCCTGGGCCCTCCTGGCCTCTGCCTGTCCCGGGGGGAGGCCGGATCCTGGGCTGTGTCCCGGCGCCCTGTGCTCAGGAGCCTGCGCTGTTGGATTCGCGCTCCGGCCGGGCAGCCCCCTCCGCGGAGCCGCCGCCCGAGCCCCGCCGAGCTGCTCCCAGAGCCGCGCAGCCCCCTCCGCGCAGAGCCTCTTCCTCTGCCGGAGCTGCCGCCGCTGAGCTGCTCCTGGGGCCGCGCAGCCCCCTCCGAGCAGAGCCGCCGCCCGAGCCCTTCCGAGCTGCTCCGGTCCCCAGTGCACGCGCGCTACAGCCCTTAGGGAGCTCGGCGCACTCTCCCGGGGCGCCGGTGTCTGTTAGTGTCCCTGGGAGCCCGAGGGCATCCCCGCCCTCCTGGGTCCTGCTCTAACTCCCTGCGAGCCCCTTTCCCCCCCGGGAAGGTTGGTGCAGCTCCTGCTTCTCCGGGACGGGGCTCTCCTGTCCTGGGGACACTCGTCCCGGCCTCAGCCCCGCTCCTCGCACCCCCCCCTTGGAGGCCTTTTGTTTCTTTATTTCTCTCCCCCCCCCCCCCCCCCCCCCGTCTTCCTACCTTGATAGAAGCACGAACTCTTCTCACTGTAGCGTTCCAGCTGTTCTCTCTTTAAACCTCAGGCCGAATTCGTAGATTTTCAGGATGATTTAAAGGTTATCTAGGTAATTTGGTGGGGACAGGTGATTTGGGGACCCTACTCTTCCACCATCTTGCCCCTCCCCCTTCAAGAAGCATTCTTGTTCTTATGATAATGATCTGAGAGTTGTGCTTACTTTGGTTTTCAAAACTGAGACCAATTATTTATTAAACATGGACGTACAGTAAATATATACCTTTTAGGAAAGAGTTGGCTGTACTTTGATATTTGTGAAGATTTTTTTTTGTTTCGGTCTCATCAGCTGATATTCATGACTTTTATATATTCAAAACTTCATGACTCGATTGCTATTAGGAAGATACATCAGGATTCTAATGGATTGCCAGGTTTTTTTTCCTAAAGAGCAATTGATACAGCAATATATTTATAAAATTTAGAGTGTTCATTTGCTACTTCAATGCAGAAGAATGATGCCCCAAATACATACTTTATATTATTTTACATCAATGTTATATCAGCTACAAACAACATGCAATTTAGGTTTTCTTCATATATTTTATATTACAGGGTCTTCAATTTTATATAGAAAAGTAGATATATACAAAGCCTATTTATAAAAGGGCCTCTTCTATCTTTGATGCAGTATCAGTCAGCTGTATGATTTCATGTATACACTAGCAACAAAGGTAGAGCATGAAGTGATAATACTGCTTTTCAAAAAACTTCAAATACTATCAATATAAAAAGATACATTGAAAATAATATCTCTTGATCCTTTGAAGACGTATACTATCAAATAAA
Organism: Nyctereutes procyonoides; assembly: GCF_905146905.1. NCBI lineage: Eukaryota > Metazoa > Chordata > Mammalia > Carnivora > Canidae > Nyctereutes > Nyctereutes procyonoides. Next base: position 12,240,956 of record NW_026575132.1, read on the forward strand.
TTATCTAAGTGTTTTAATTTTGAATTATTCTCTATAGTAAATATTATGATTTAGAGTAATGTCTGAAAAGTGTTAATGACTTGCTGCTTTTCCCACGAATTCAAGAAAAGTTGTTGATCTTTTTCATTGTGTTGAGCTTTTTACTTGTTAGGATGAAAGGTGACTCCAACCTCCTTACATACACAATCAGAATCTAGAAGTTTGTATGATTTTTTTAAGAGTTTATTTTTTCATTCATGAGAGACAGAGATATAGGCAGAGGGAGAAACAGGCTCCCTGTGGGGAGTCCAATGGGGGACTCCATCGATCCCCAGACACAGGATCACGCCCTGAGTTGAAAGCAGAGGCTCAACTTCACCCAGGCGTCCCTGTATGATGTGTTTTTACAAGTGTTTATCTTCAGCCAAATTTGGTTCCAATTCTCTTGTTAATTCAAGCATTGATGAGAGCAAGATTACTGAGGATTGGAATAGAAAAGAAAAAAGCAAATATAGTTATCCTTAGCCCTTTGCAAGTTAAACTGGATATCATTCGATTATTTTGTTGACTGCTGCTTCTTCAAAAGAATTTTGCTCTCCCTGGAAAAACATATCCAGGGTTGTTAATTTTCACTTCTGTACTGTGTAGGAGAGAGGATAGTGGTACATAGTGGACTTTGAACAGTTAATGACCACTCAAAGAGATAATGACAGTTGTTATATAGAATGATCTGTAGTTGTAGAAAATGGTTTTACATTCATTATCTTATTTGGTGTTCACACTATTTAGAATGGTTGATAGAGAGGTTTATCAGAGAGGTTTTCCTCTGCTTTGTAACTGAGGAAACTGAGAAACTATTATTCTTGTCCAAGTTGTTGTGTTGTAGTAAATAGTAGAGCTTACCTGAAGATGAAAGGCTCTGGTTCAGAGGATTGTGTACTTTCTACTGAACCAGTTTTTTTTTTTTGTTTGTTTTGTTTTTCAGAACTAGGACAAGTAGATGGTGTCTGGCATTTAGCAGCATAGAATGTGTGTCTTTATCATTGTTTTGCCTTGGGATCTTGGAAATAATGAATTGACTGTTTTTTACTGTGTACTCTGTTTTGATAGCAATTTATGTCTCATAGATTTGTAACACTTTAAATGCTTGAAAAGAAAGATTTCTTTGATTATTTTATTCTTAAAAAATTTATATATTTATATATTTAATCTTAAAAAATATTTATTTCTGAGGGAGGGAGGGGGGAAAAGGGCAGAGGGAGAAAGATCTCAAGCAGGCTGCACTGAGTGTGGAGCCCAACCAGGGATTGACCCCATGACACTGAGACCATGACCCAAGCCAAAATCAAGAGTAGGACACCCGGGATCCCTGGGTGGCGCAGCGGCTTAGCGCCTGCCTTTGGCCCAGGGCGCGATCCTGGAGACCCGGGATCGAATCCCACGTCGGGCTCCCTGCATGGAGCCTGCTTCTCCCTCTGCCTGTGTCTCTGCCTCTCTCTCTCTCTCTGTGACTATCATAAATAAATAAAAATTAAAAAAAAAAAAAAGAGTAGGACACCCAACTGACTGAGCCACCCAGGCACCCATTTAATTATTTTTATTTCAATTTCTTATTATTTATCATTATTATTATTACCCATTTTTATTTACTTTGTTATTTTTACTTATAACTTTATCATTGTCATTACTTTAATGAGACATTACATTATAAACACATTTCATACTTTGAGTGGAAGGAAAGGGCAAATTCAGGAAAGTAGAAAAATGGATGCCAGAATTTAGACATTTAAATCAGTGCTACCTTTCCAGGAGTCTAATCTTGAGAAGCTATATACTTGCTGCCATCGCTGAAAACATCCAGTGGAACTCATTTATTAAATGGCTATAGATATACAAAGACGTTACCTATTCAACATGTAAATATTAGTCAACTCAATCGGTAGTTGTTGGGTTTAATGATACTGATAATTAACATTCAGAACCTTTTTACTAGTATGTGTAGATTCAGAAACAATGGTTTTGATGAGTATTTTTGTAGAGTAGATTGATAGACTGGGTTATCTTTAAATTAATGATTGTTTTTTTTCCCCCCTTAGTCAGCAGATAAGCAGCGAGCTCTAGAAGAAACCAAAGCCTACACCACCCAGTCCTTAGCAAGTGTTGCCTATCTGATAAATACCTTGGCCAACAATGTCCTACAGATGCTGGATATTCAGGCATCCCAGCTACGGAGGATGGAATCTTCAATCAATCATATTTCACAAGTGAGACCACACTGTTTTTCTATTTTGCCTATGGGGAACACTTTTTTAAACACAGGCAGTCTATATAATTCTGGCAGCATTTACTGTGTGAGTTAGCTTGCTTGTATGATTTGGAAAATACAAATTCAATATCAGGTTGTTTTTTATTTTTGTGGAGTCATTATCTTCTCTGATTTTGACAGGGAAGCAAATTTTAATGGTTTCTATTAAAATTCAGTAGTTAAAGTAAGCCTTTAGGTGAAAATTTGTCTGGTTTCTTCTAACTTTTACCAAATTTCATGTTTGTTTATCTTTTTAAAAAATTTAGTGTGATAACCTGATCACTTCTTTAATTTTTTTTTTTCTGTTGGTAGGATTTTTGTTTACCAGGATGGAACCTCAATAATGGAAATAATGGAAATAATTAATCTAAGTGAACTTAAAAAATTATCTTTATATAAGATTTAAAAAATTTTAATGTTATACTTTTTCCTTTTTAATAGCCATTCTCATATAGAAAAATAAAATGAAAAAAAAACTTCATCCAGGGTTCAAACTTTTTACCTTTAATATTTTGTTTTACTTTGCTCCAATACATTTTTTCCTTTAAATAGTTTTTAAAATGTAGCTGTGATTATATTACGTATAGAGTTTTGGATTTTGCTCTGTTAATTTACTATGACAACAGATGTCTTTCCGTGATGTTATAAGCTCTTCATAAACATTTTCAATGGCTGTATCATGTGTATATATGTCATACCTTTCATAACCATTTCTGTATTTTGGAGCCATCTAAATACTTCAGTGAAAAGCCAATTTGTAATTGCAAAATTTAAAAAACATTAAAAAGTAAAGGTTTTGATCTGCCTGTTTGTTTCTCTGGCGAGATCTTGGAGCTTTTCTAGTTTAGCACTCTTATTTGAGTAACGATGTAGTTAGTATTCAACATTCTTTTAGATCTAAATAATTAGAAGTTTTCTGGAATAGCAAATTTTAAAATGTCCATTATAAAAAATGTACATTATATTTTCTTTTTGTTTATCTTAAGAGTTCAGGACTCTTCTGAAATTGACTAATCGAACAATTTTTCAAAGTCTGAAGCTTAACTTGTGTAATTAAATAAAATCAGTTGAGATAATCAAATCAGATATTGGAGAACTCCCATATATTTCTATTATTTGAAAGTTCATCAGACTAATTTAAAGAGATTTCTTGTTATTTAATACTAAATTTGATCTTAAATATGAATTTGTCACTGTAGGGTTTTCTTTACATCCCATATAAACTTTTATTTATTTTTTTAAGTAGGCTCCATGCCATGTGGAGCTCAATGCGGGGCTTGAATTCATGACCCTAATCAAAAACTGAGCTGAGAGCGTGAGTCAGATGCTTAACCAACCGAGCCACCCAGGCACCTCCCCCCAATATAAACTTCTATAGAGATTGTATAACTTACTGCTTGTTATATTGCTGTGTCTCTTAAAGTAAAAAAACAACAAAACAACTCCAAAGAATTGGTGAGGGGTTTTTTTTTTGTTTTTTTTTTTTTGTATTGATGAGTTTTAATGAATGAGAGGGAGATTTTATTTGGAAGAGATCCCTTAGAAGAAATAATAATGATGAAATAGATGAACTTGTTTTCTATAGAAGGAGGAATGTTGACAAATTACTGATCTGATGAGAATTTTGAAGTTTACACTTGAAAGTCTTAAAATTTCTGCATGTTTGAAGTCCTTAGGAAAGGACCCAAAAAGAAAGTGAGAAGAAAAGTGCAAACGCAGAAGAGAAATTCATATATTAGAGTTCTTAAAAAGGATGAATAGTTTGTTATTAGTTTGTAAGAGAGTGTATAAGACTGTGAAGGTAGAAGATAATAAGCAAATAACAGTGAAAGATAATCATCTTTTTTTTTTTAAGTAATCTCTCTACCTAATGTGAAGCTTGAACTCATGACCCTGAGATTGAGAGTCAGATGTTCTACCAACTAAGCCAGCCAAGTCGCCTGATAGTCATTTTTTTTAAAGTCATTTGTTTTTTGATTAGAATTCTGTACTCCTTTGGTAGAGAAGAGTAGCAATCTTGAGGAAGGTGTATAAATCTACCTAAGTTGTAATTATATGTATTAATTCAGTTAATAAGAACATTTTATTTTTAGTATCATATTAATCTATTTATAGTTAATAGGTCTAATTAGTAGTGTGTTTTAAAGCAGGTTTAAAGGAGTAATTGAAAAATGGGAAAGATGAATGGATAAAGATTCAGTAGATCAGAAATAACAGGGGACTGAGTCAGAGCCTTGAATATGTTGAACCTTTTTTTCTAAAAATTTTTTATTCATTTTGTTTTAATTTTTATTATTTATTTTGAATCATCTTCATTTGGAATTGAGTAGTCCCAGGATGACTGAGGGATCTGCAGCTGTAAATACCTGTTAAGTCTATACAAAATAGCATGTTGGGGGGGAGGTTGAATAGGAGAAATGGGGTGATAGAAGGCTATATCTAAGAAATCAGTGAATTTTATTTTATTTATTTTTTATTTTTTTATTTTTAAAGATTTTATTTCTTCATGAGAGACACAGAGGAAGAGAATGTAGGCAGAGAGAGAAGCAGGCTCCATGCAGGGAGCCCAATGTGGGACTCAATCCTGGGATTCCAGGAATACGTCCTGGGCTGATGCTCAACCACTGAGCCACCCAGGCATCCCAAAATCAGTAAACTTTAAAAAATTATATATTTTTTTACCATTTGCTTTAAGGATTGAAATATCTTTCAATTATGTTTAATGAATAGGTAGAGTCCTTTGTTTTAAAAGTCAATTGAACATCAAAGCTATTTGATACTATTTAGACTGAAAGATTATAGTATGAGAAAACATTTTCTGTGTATAAAGCAAATACTTAGTAAGCATTCTAAATAAAAGGACTGGCAAGCTTTTTCTCTAAAAGGCCAGGTGGTAAATACTTGAAGTTTTGTGGTCCAGGTATGTGGTATCAATCTCATGTTCTTTGTGTGTATATGTTTTTAAACAACTTTTCAAAAATGTAAAAAAACTATTGTTAGTTTGTATGTGATATAAAAGCAGTCTGAAGGCCAGATTTGGCATGTAAGCTGTAGTTTGTAAGCCCTTATTCTAAAATACGTTTTTTTCCCAAGTGTTTGGTACTTATATTATTACGCTTTATTTAAAATATTATTATATTTTTAGAGGGAGCCAGAAAGGTCTTCCAATATATTGAGACTAGATTTTTTTTTCAATTGGAGCAAAAATACTAGATTCAGAGAATTTGGAGAGAAGATTGGATGGAGATTCATTCAGGTCAAAGACAAGATCACGTGTTTATTGGAATGGTAGTAGGTATCAAGAATTGTTTTGTAAGTGTTGTCTGGTAGAGTGGTTCAGGACTAGGAGATACTAGATCTTTGGGGTATTTCTTTCCTTATCAGTATCTTTTTCCTGTTTCCTGGGTAAGAACCTTATACTTTTCAGCCTCTTAGTGCTCTAGCTCTTTTGTCCATAGGTTTAGGAGTGGAGAGGGTAAAGGATCTAGATTTTACTTTGGTTCTTCTGCTGACTTGCTTGATATTTGACTTACTTGAACTTCAGTTTTCTCGTCTGTAAAATGGTAAGACTGATTAGATGATTTCTGAGCTATCTTTCAATTTGAATTCTTTATTCTTTTGAGATTATCACAAATGAACTTGATTTATATTTGCTTTCTTTCTTTTCTGCTGACTTTGCTATTCACCTGTCTGTGCTCACTGACCTCAACCTTCTATCACTCTGATATAACAGCTGTTTCCTGCAACAGGAAACAACTATTCAGAAATTATTCTGATTTATAATCTGAGGATGGGAATTCAACTCTACCACTATATATCAGGAAGGTGTATCAGGAAACATACATAGTTGTGTTCAACACAACAAAATAATAACTCCTTCTCTAAAAGTTGAAAGTTTTGAAAAACAAGATAGAATTGATTATGGCTACTTAGTATCAGACTGTTTTTGTAGTAAATGGATAATAATAGCATTAAGTAGTGTAGTAATTTATACCACACTCACTATATCCAACAGAAGTATTAGGAGAGGTTCTTGATGTGGATTACCTTAGGTATTTTAAGGATGTCAAATTTATTTTTATTTCTTAAGATTTTTATTTTTAAGTCATTTCTATACCGATTGTAAGGCTTGAATTTTTAACCCTGAGGTTATGCTCCACTGAGTGACCTAGCCAGGTGCTCCAAGGATGACAATTTTTTTTAAAGATCTTAGTTATTCATGAGAGACAGAGAGAGAGAGGTAGAGACACAGGCAGAGGGAGAAGCAGACTCCCCACGGAAAGCCCAATGTGGGACTCAATCCCGGGATCCCAGGATCACGCCCTGAGCCAAAGGCAAACGCTCAACCACTGAGCCACCCAGGTGCCCCGGCAATTTTTTAAAAATTTATTTTATTTTTATTTTATTTTTTAAAGATTTTATTTATTCATGAGAGACAGAAACAGAAGAGAGAGGTAGAAACACAGGCAGAGGGAGAAAAGCTGGTTCCATGCAGGGAGCCCGACAGGGGACTCGATCCCGGGTCTCCAGGATCAGGCCGTGGGCTGAAGGTGGCACTAAACCACTGAGCCACCCGGGCTGCCCTATTTTTTTTTTTTTTCAGAGAAGAATCTAATCTGATTCTAATACTTAAAGATTTTTTTAAAAAAGATTTTTATTCATTTATGTGACAGAGCAAGAGAACACAGTGGGGGGAATGGCAGAGGGAAAGGGAGAAGCAGGCTCCTCGCTGAGCAGGGTGCCCAACTCAGGGCTTGATCTCCAGGACCCCAGGATCATGACTTGAGTGGAAGGCAGACACCTAACTACTGAGCCACCCAGGTGCCCCAAGATTTATTTTAGAGAGAGAGCGAGAGAGAGCACATGCATGCTTGTGAGCCTGTGGGGAAGGGCAGAAGGAGAGGGAGACAAGCCGACTCCTGGCTGAGCAGGGAACCTGATGCAGGGCTCTGTTCCAGGATCCTGAGATCATGACCTGAGCCTTTGAAATTGAGTCAGGTGCTCAACTAACTGAGCTACCCAGGTGCCCCTCAAGGATGGCAGTTTTTAAAAACATTTTGTTTGAGAGAGGGAAGAGAGAGAGAGAATGAGTGAGTGAGTTCACTGGTACCAGCAGTAGGGAGGGGCAGAGGGAGAGGGAAAAACAGACTCTCCACTGAGCAGGGAGCCCAACTCGGGGCTTGATCCCAGGACCCCAAGATCATGACCTCAGCTAAAGGCAGACTCTTAACCAACTGAGCCACCCAGGCACCCCAAGGATGGCAGTTTTAAAGAAATTCGATCTCTAACTTTGTTGCTATTGTCTTATCATTTCTTTGGAAGCATATTATTTAAAAAGCTAACTGAAACTTAATTTTCAGGCTGAGAGTAGGAGTTAAATTAATAAATATTTTTCAAGAACATGTAGTTATCAGAACATAGAATTTTCTGAATTACTTGTATAAACATAGCTACTTTTAAGTCTGAGTATTATGTGTATGGATGAATGCTATTTACCATGTCCTTGACTTTGTGTCCATTTCTTTAAGTTAAAAAAAAAAAAAGGTCTGCAGAACATTTTTCAGACTAAAATTTTACAAACTTGTGAACTAAAATTCTTCTAAGCCAGGCCTATCTCTCTTCTCAGCTTACTAGAGAGAATCAGTATGATCTACATTCAGTTTATCATGGCTTAGGAGAAGATCAAAAGGGGTCAAAAGGCAACATAAAGAGCTTAAAAAGTATTGTTCCTCCCACCCTTTCAAGAGCTGACTAGAACTTATTTGGCCAGGTGTTGAAGTAGTTAGCAAATAGCAAAAGAAATAAGAAAGGATTATTATAAAATGCTGTAGAAGGGAAGAAATTCTTCTGAAGAACTAGATAGTAAAATGCACTGGAAAGTCTACACCCTGAGGAACTCACCATGTAAGGTAATTTTTTTGTTTAAAAAACTTGATAGCCTTGTTTAAAAATTCAATTTTAAGGATTTTATTTATGTAATTGAGAGAGAGAGAGAGAGAGAGCGGGCTCACAAGTGGGATGGCAGGGTAGAGGAAGAAGCAGATGCCCCACTGAGCAGGGAGCCAAAGTGGGGCTTGATCCCAGGACCCCAGGATCATGACCTGAGCCAAAGGCAGATGCTTAACCAACTGAGCCACCCAGGCGCTCCCAAAATTCTATTTTAAATTAAGGAAATCCTACTAAAGGTTATCGGTATGTTGTTATGCATAAAAAGTAGGATTTATATAGTTCTTAATTTATGTATAGTTTATATCATCTTATTAACAAATAACTGAAAATTACCATTTAGTAGTAACTAATTTGTTTTATGAAAGGTGAATAATTTGAATATATTTAAGCATATTTGTCATTTAAACAATTAAAAGCTTATGAAACATTAACTTACTAATAAAAAATTAAGACATATATGAAAACATGCAACTTAGTTGAGTTAGTCCACTGTAGCTGTTTGCAGATATTTTCCCACACTGATGGTCAGCTGTCTGAAGTAGTGCTGTGCAGTACAGTCAACTCTTAATTATCCATGTTAATGGGACACCTAATATAAAGATAATCCTAAAACAAAATATTTTATATAGTACCTTCTTGATATCTGTTGTGGCCTGTGTATGAAGGAGATGTGGGAGTGGGTCTCAGGCTTGCAAGGGAGCTGGGAGCAAGTATAACTATCTCAAGGTGATGATAAGAGGTGTTCTAGGGTTTGGCACTGCATAACTTGGCAGTTGCTACAATGAGAAGGATAGAGAAACAAATTAATAATAATAATTAATATCACAGTTGCAGTGATATTACTTGGTGTGTTTTTTGGTTAGCAGGTAGGAACAATAATGGTGTTTATTAGAAGTGTACTTTCATTAGTTTTGGTCTTTGCTAATTAAGCTTTTTACTTGCCATGGATAAGCGCTATTCTTAAGATCTCTACTAAATAAGAATAAATTTATTGTCATATAACTAGTAACTTTAAAAACCCAGGACAAATTTGGAATACTTTTATTTTACTATTAAAATTCTTCGGGCAGCCCGGGTGGCTCAGCGGTTTAGCGCTGCCTTTGGCCCAGGGCGTGATCCTGGAGACCCAGGATCGAGTCCCACATCGGGCTCCCTGCATGGAGCCTGCTTCTTTGCCTTTGTCTCTGCCTCTCTCTCTCTCTCTCTCTCTCTCTCTCTCTCTCTCTGTGTGTGTGTGTGTCTTGCATGAATAAATAAAATCTTAAAAAATAAAATAAAATTATTCCTAAGCATCAGTGTTGAACTTGTACTTCCACAATTTAACATTAATACATTTTAACTTTTTATAACATCAAAGAATATAATGAAGGCAAATGCAATGGTGGTTAGTGCAAGCAATGAGTTAGATTTAGGAAAAAACAGAGTAGTTTATATATATATATATATATATACACACACACACACACACACACACACATATATATGTGTATATATATAAAAGATTTTATGTATTAACTCATGTTATTTTTAAATTAAAAGATACATCATAGGAGCTTTACAAAAATTCTTTTAAAACTGACAGTTTTAAGTTGATAAATGCTGATGTTAGCTATATATAGAGAGGAGTGTTCCTTCTATTATTCTAATTTGAATATGGTTTTCCCCAAGAGAAAGCTTTGAAAAATTTGAAGTAGATGATTGCTGAAAATTTCATAATCTTATGGACCAAACTTTCTCTTCCTTCCTAATGGAGTAGTAGATTCATTGTTCTCTGTTATTATTGAGACTCCACATAAAAACATAGCTATTTTCTGAATATAGATATGATTTTGTTCACAAGAACTCCTCCAGTTTAACTTAGTGTTGTAGTAGGATGGCAGGAATACATATTATGCTCTTTGGTTTTCTTAACCTTATATTTTATTATAGATTTTTTTAAAAAGTTAATAACACCAACTATCTATACTTAGTCACTAGAGATACTAATCTTAAGTCAGCTCTTGTAAGAAGTTTGGAAGTAATTGATATTGATATTTCAGAGTGTGTAATGTAAGGACAAGTGAATTAGTACCCCCGCTAAATCATGGTTCACTTACCCTCATGGAGACATTTGGTAATGTTGGTTATCACAACTTGGTTTGGAGGAGTGCTACAGGTCTACTGGGATACTTCTTCACATGAGCAATACTCAGGATAGCCTCTCACAGCAAAAAATTATCTGGCCCAAAATGTCAAGTGTGTCGCTATTGAGAAACCCTGGTCTAGTTTTTCTAAGATGTAGGAATTCTTTTAGAGTAAACAACTAGAAATATTATATAACCAAACTAAATTCTTTTGATTTTCCATGGATGTTATGCTCTTAAGATTTATGTTTTAAAACATGCCTTGAGTTTTTTTTTTTTTAAACTGAGAATATAAGAAGCAACATTTTTCTGTTCAAAATTCCTCCAGCCAAAATTCCTTTTAGTTTAGTTTAGTGCTGGGAAAATTGTCCCTTCCTGATGAAGGGATGTATTTTCTTATAGTTCATTGTTTGCACTTTGCTTTCCCTCTCAGGAAGTTGTAAGAGCCCACTTTAGACTTATAATTCTGAGATTTTTTTTTTCTTTGCTATATTGGTTTTTGTTTTATCCTTAGTGTAATGGTCTGTAGGTTTGGGCTGTGTTTGTGCATATATAAGAAGAACTTAAAAGTAATATGTAAGTGCCTCCAATCCCTAGACAAATGATCAAATGTTTTCAGTGCTTTTTAAAAAAAAGTCTTAATTTTTTCACAGTTAAAAATATGTGCTTATTATAAAACGTAACTATATTAATGCAGATATGGAAACTTGCTTTCCCATTTTATTTTATTTTTTTAAAGATTTTTAAATTTATTTATTCATGAGAGACACAGAGAGGCAGAGACATAGGAAAAGGGAGGAGAAGCAGGCTCCATGCAGGGAGCCTGATGTGGGACTCGATCCGGAGACTCTGGGATCACACCCTGAGCCAAAGGCAGACACTCAACCGCTGAGCCACCCAGGTCTCCCCCTCATTTTATTTATTAATACAGAGATGTATTAATAATTCCACCATTAAAATTTGAAATTAAAGTTTCAGTTTGCAGTAAGCTTAGAATTCTATGGTTGGTTGGGTTTGCATTCTTATGGTTTCCTTTTTGAATAGTATTAACTACATTTCTAAAAACTGGAGTAAGAATAATGTCTCAAGACGATTACATTCTCTGATAAATTTTCTTTTATTGACATGGTGAAGACCAGTTATAAAAAAAAATAGGTGTCAAAAAAAAGTGCCATATTTTCTTTGGTTTTGTTTATTTTGAAGCATACTTAAAACATATGAAATATTTCTAAGTGCATGTTTTTAATGATTCAGCATGACGCATTAGAAATTATTTAAAATGAGATTTTTATTTCTCTGAAGTTAAAAATAAGTAAATACCAATACTGTCACTAATGTATAAATGTCTGTTTCTCTGTTACAGCTCTCCTGTAGTAGTTGAAAAGGAAGGCAGGTTTTGTAATTTTTACTTAACGTGCTCAGGAAAGCTCAAAGATTATTTTTGCCTTAAAAAGAAATATTTAAAATGATAAAGTTAACTACCTTGGCCAATCTTTGATTTGATGCTTCATTTAGATACTAGTTGTGAAGCTTATAGATACTGTTGCTTTTAAAATCTTTTGGTTGAAATAGGAGACTTTTGTTTCAAGTTCCCTTCATACCTTGGATAGTTTAGAGGGATAATCAGCTTTCAGATTACTTATAGTGATATTTAATACTGTCATAATGGTTATCATCTTTTCTTTCCATTTCTATGTTATTACCTGGTTCTGTTTTCAGAAAGGGGAAAATGAAGTAGGACTGGGGAGGAATGAGTGTCTGTTAATTGCTGCTTCGCCCAGGAAGAGTATGAGAGATGTGAACAATTTTAGTGAAGTGTTTTCCAACTTTTTTACTGCAACTCACAGTAAAAAAATATATTTTATGTTGCACCCAGTACACAATTCCTGTATCTTTATATATATAACAAATATTTCATATATATAACAAATATATATATAAATATATAACAAATATTTCAAGAAAAATACTTACTATGCATATATAGTCTAATATTTCTATTTTTTTTTATTAAAAAAATTGCCTTTTGGGACGCGTAGGTGGCTCAGCAGTTGTGCGTCTGCCTTCGGCTCAGGTCGTGATCCTGGAGTCCTGGGATCGAGTCCCACATCGGGCTCCTTGCATGGAGACTGATTTTCCTTCTGCCTGTGTCTCTGTCTCTGTCTCTCTCTCTCTTTCATGAATAAATAAATAAATTTAAAAAAATAAAAAATTGCCTTTCACATACCACTAAATTACAACCTGCTGTTTGAGAAATGCTTTTTAGGGATATTAATTATCTATGTTTATACAGAAGTTCACTATCAACAAATAGAAGACCAAGTAAAAACACATTTATCCTATGTGAACATTTAATAGGATAAATTAATGAAATATTTTAAGTGTTGTCATGATAAAATATACACAAACTTAAATTTTTTTGTAAAAAGATGATAACATTGTATTTATATTTTAAGCCTCTCTTTTTTAAGAATAAAAAAGCATTTGAGCATCAATGGAAATTATACTAATAGGTTATTTAAAAATGTAACCAACATAATAGCTGGAGCTTTCTTAATCATTATATATTAGTTTGAATATTAATGGAGCAATGGAGCTTGGGAAAAAATTAGCATGCTTTAACCCAGAGGTTGGCACACTTTTTCTGTAAAGGCCCCCCTAATATTTTAGGCTTGCATGCCATACAGTCTTTGTTTTAACTGCTTATCTCTGCCCTGTAGTATGAAAATATGTAAGCAAGTAGAATAGCTGTGGTCCAAAAATTTTTCTTTATGGAAACTGAAATTTGAATTCGGTATGATTTTCACATGTCATGACATTATTTTTCTTTTGACTTTTAAAAACCATTAAAACATGTAAACACTACTCCCAGGTTGTAAAAAACTTCAGGTTGTAAAAAACAGTTTGTGGACCAGATTTGGTTGGCCAGCCATGATTTGCCAACCTTAGGCTTTAGCCTAAGAATGGAGAAAGCTAGTAGATCCAAAAAGAACAAAATTTAGCAGTTGGGGCTAAGTATATGAATAATGATGTTAGATGTCTGAGCATTTATATTTTGATTCTTCTGGGGATTAGAACTATACATTTTTGTCTTGTGTTTATATTTTGCAGACCGTTGATATTCATAAAGAGAAAGTTGCAAGAAGAGAGATTGGTATTTTGACTACCAATAAAAACACTTCAAGGACACATAAGATTATTGCTCCAGCCAATCTTGAACGACCAGTTCGTTATATTAGAAAACCTATTGACTATACAATTCTAGATGATATTGGACATGGAGTAAAGGTAAGTATAATTTTTGTCAACCTTTTTAAAACAGCAGTCCATAATGGAACTAGCTCTTTAGAAAATTAAGCTTTTGTCTTTTCTTTCCTGGAGGTCCAGGTTTTGGCCCAGTTGTGGTTCTGAAGTTTCTTTAATACTATAATTATTCTATCCTTCTTGCTTCTTCCTGATGCTGTGTTTTCAAATTTTAAACAGTAACCTTTAAATGAATTGCATTTACTTAATCAGCTATGAGGATACCTCATCTAGATTGGGCAAATAAGTGTGGTTTAATTTTTCTAATCTTTTAATGACTTAGTATGACCGATTAAAAAATTACTCAGCATGTTCTTTAAGTATCCACCTTATTTCAAAAATTTATCAGCAACGCTTTGGTGTTAGTTTTCAGAAGGAACATCTATAAACAAACATGTACTTTGAATCTTTCTAAAATAATTTTATCTTAACATTTTGGGTGAGAGTAGTGTAGATGAAAGTAATATGTGAATTAATATTTCCACTGCTTTTGAGTATGTAGCCATTATATATTTTGGCTGTCTTTTAAAATGTATTGGAGTGTCTGCTGCATATGTAAAAGTACCATAATCAAAACTAAGGTTCATATAAATTTGATTTAAATTGGTATTTATACTTAAACTATTTGGATCTTCAGCTAAGTGTTCAGTTACTTAAAGCTTTCATCTTAATCAGTGATTTGAAGGGCAATGACTCTTCAAATGTGACTTTGAATATATACATATGTATGAAACTACAGTTTATGCAATTGATTTATGTCTATATAAGCAAATTTAAATTAAAAAAATATCCTACACTAGTATCCTGGAAATCAGTTAAATGTAAATCTAATGTAAATCTAATGTAGACCTAGGTAAAAGAAAACATACAGTGTAAATTAAGTTTTTTTCTTTCTCAGAATTTTGATATAAGCACTGTTATCTGGAATTTGATATTTGAATTTATGAAATATTAAAAATTTTATAATTTTGAGATTTATTCTAGACTAATAACTGCTAATAGATAATTTTAGGGTAATGCCAGAATCTAATTACAAAGGTACTTAGAATATAAAACATAATATTTGTGCTTGCCTACTTATACAATAAAAACATGGTTTCCTTCCCACTCTAATTCTTAACTTAATTCAAGTAAAATATTATTCTTTTGGGACCCTGGAGTCCTTTTTATTATTTGGGCTTTTAGAGTTTAGGGGTCACTAATTTGAAGAAATCTTTATTAAAGTTTTTGAATAAAACAATGTCATATAATTTCATCAAAAAAACCCTCCTGTTCATGACACATTCTGCTTTGACCACTCTTTCTATGATCTACTGAAACATTATTTTTTAATGCTGAATGCTTAACTTGTTTTTTCTTTGTTTTTTTTTTCCTTTCTCTTCACATCCTGAAGTTCCAACTAACCTTTCAATGCTTTTTTTCCTTACCTCTTTTATTTGCTCCATTTATGCATTAAGTGGTTGCTTAGATTTAAGGTAAGAGATTCCAGGGCTGGATTTCCATTCTTTGTTCTTATGTAGAATATTACATATGGGGAGTGAAGAGATATTTGGCACTTGGCCTTCTAAAATCAACAAATAATTCCTCTTTAATTTTTAAAAAGTTTTGTCATCCAACTTTGTGGTGTGTCTTCATGTTCCATGAGGGCAGATTTTTTTGTCTGTTTTGTTCACAAAAAAGTTTTGTCCTATGTGCCTACAACAGTGCCTGATGCACACATTAGGTGCTTAGTAAATATTTTTGAGTAAATGTGTATTTTGCAATGTTCATATATTTTGTGAAATTAAAATTAAGGTTACCTGTTATAAAATGTCATTATGAATAAAATTAGCTGGACTTTTGTAAATGTAGGATTTATGTTATGGATTGGAGGGCCAACTAATGTGCTTTATTTAACCCTCCCCCTGTGTAATAGCCTTTTTATTCTATAAATGGTGTGCTTTATTATTACACCTTGTGGCCAGTATGTCATTATCTCTTGACTCTTAGTCAATGTAAAGAAATTGAGAAATGGAAAATATTCAATGTTACAGGGTTTTTTTTTAAGTTGCAGTATCATGTAGTTTGCAAAAAGCAAAATTAGTTTCTCATTTTCAAATTGCTATATAAGATATATATTTCAACATAAACTTACTTTAAGAGTTTTACTAGTTGAGTATTAATTATATCAAAACTTCAAAAGTTCATGAGTGTTTAACAAAATTCACATTAAGAATTAGAGAAATACTTGTTTCACTAACATTTTAGGGATTTTTGTTTATATTTTAGTATTTTAGAGAATTAATGGTAAAAGACATTCAAGTGTATTCAAGAACATTTAAATAGAAAGTTACTAACATTTTCACCAAACTGAGCACAAATTTCCTTTTTGTTATTTTCTTAGCTGAACTTTATAAATTCTTTTCAAATACACTATCTAAAACCCTGTTATCTGTCATGTCTCCAGTATAGAAAGTGATAAGAAGATAACTGAGATCTGAATCATTAACTAGCTACTAATACTAACCAGGGCCACAGAGTTTTCAACAGATCCTGGTAGAGAGATGTGACTAGAGGAGTCGAACGCATGTACTTCTTGTGTTATTGAGTAGAATGTCTCAGTCTTGGTAAGTGGGGGATGTGGAATTGTGAGGAGATTCCTTTTGCATAAAATACAAAGAAGTAGACCCAAAGCAGTGTGTAAACTAGCTTGGCTCTTTTCCTGTAAAAGCTGCATTCAAATTTTGGCTATTGATGGGTTTTCTTCAAAGTGATAGAAGTGCACAGAAAGATTATCTGAAGGAAAAAACACAGAAATGGACCAGTTCTTTAACCCTTTAAGTTTAGACCAGTTTGTTTAAGCTACTTTCCTATGCTCATGCCTCCAAACTGTACTGTGATTCCTTTTTGACCTTCTTGGATTCAGGATCTGTTCTATGTGGGAGATACACCAAAGTGAGTAGGAAATAAGCCCCTAGAAAGCAAGGAAATATACCACACTTGGATAAGATTCCTTAACATCTTTACAAATATACAAAAGCTTCACTCCTGAGTACTGTGGCTCTGTGTAGGTGTTTCTGCTCTAGGAGTGGTGTTGCCTGGTGAGAAGAGTACCCTGAACTCATTCTAGAAGCTAGAATGTACCAACACTCTGTCTTTTCTTTCTTCCTGTCCCTCTTTGTGAATTTTTCTTCTCTGTAAACCTGTAGCACATTGCTAATAATTTTGGGTAAACCAAAACAAAGTAGAGTGAAAAAATATTCAACAAATATTCAATATTTGAAAATATTCAAATATTTCTCTTTTTATTCTGGTATTTAAAAAGGAGTGGTTTTAGTAGGGTGATTAATAGAATAATTTAATATGTTAAGGTAGGAAATAGAATTAACGAGAAAATATTATAGTTGGAAGGAACTGGATAATTAACTTGGATAATTAACTAGTTCAGTGGTTTCCAACTGATCTTGGAGACTTGTGGATTATGTCAAGTGCCCTAGAGGTCTCCTGATGTTTGTTGGTAGGATTATCTGCTTCTTTGATTTCCTCAGTTCTTTGTGAACTCTGTTTTTGCTCTTTATTGCTGTCAGACTTTTGATGTCTTTCAGACAGACTTTAAACAAAGATCATACTTTGAGGCCAGACACATGGGATTTGACTTAGAAGAATCCTCCATACTAAAAGTTGAATTTTTAAAATTTAGGTTTTTTTTTTTTCCTTTAGTTGATGGGAGAACAAGTTGTAGAGGTTTTTTTTTTTTTTAATATTTTATTCATTCATTCATGAGAGACACACACAGAGGCAGAGACACAGGCAGAGGGAAAAGCAGGCTCCATGCAGGGAGCCTGACACGGGACTCAATCCTGGGTCTCCAGGATCACACCCCAGGCCAAAGACTGCGCTAAACCGCTGAGCCACCCAGGCTGCCCACAAGTTGTAGAGTTTAATTCGTAAGACCTTTGAAAATAATATGGTGATATATTTACAACAAAAGGCATAAGAATAAAAAGCTGAAGGGTGGAATGCCATAATGGAAGTGTTTTAGTGTATACCTGAGGCCATATAAAAGTAGAATTTACCTTGAACTGGGATACCCTTTTCCCACTCTTTATTTTATTTAAAAATTTTAATTTAAATTTGATTAACATATAATGTATTACTAGTTTCAGAGGTAGAGGTCATTGATACATCAGTCTTATATAATATCCAATGCTCATTACATCACGTCCCACTTTTTTTTTAATAGTAAAAAGAATTTTAGGACCCCATTACTAATGTATTTGAAATGGATTTTTTTCTTTTGAAAGCAATGAAGTTGTCATTAATGAAGCTAAACTTCAGTACTTTTAAAATAAATATATTAAACAAAAGCAGTAAGGACTCCTAATCTGTTAGTGTAGTATTTATTGCAGTTGGACATGCTGTGCAAGCAAATTCTAAATAATTAATGAGGAGGGGTTATGGATTTGTTTTACAACCAACACATTAAGAATTGAACACTTCTGAAAATTTTGCTTGAGATCTCACTTAACTTATTCCTGTGTAAAAAATAGCTGTAGTTTTTCACTTGAGTGTGTTCCTTAACAAGTGTTTGTCATTCCCTGCAGGAGGATGATGAATTGTGTCTCACATTTCCAGCTCTAAAGTGCAGCTTAGGGTTCACTCTTGAGCATTTATCTGACTCATCATTTGGAAGGAAAGCTCCATAATCACAGCAACCTTTGGGGACCCATCTGTTTTTGCCTTTTAGTTCCAATCTTGAGCCACCAATTCTATTTGGGCAAAGGCTGGTTGTCAGAAAGTATTTTCAAAATCAAGCAGAAATTTGCCCATCTTTATTCCTCTTTTCTTGTCCTCCTTTCTTTACCTGTTTCTCTTTCCCATTATTCCTACTCTTTTATTCCCTTATGTCTGTTTTTGGATTACTTTAGGACTCTTAGTACCTTAGGCTTTTTGTCTTGCTCTTACAAAAATTTTACCTCTTCTGAATTCATACTCAAACCCCTGATTTCAGCTTTGATTTCCCTCAAAGGATCTCCTGGTCCTTTTCCTCCTAGCCCTGGTCATTGCAGTCGGAATATATATTTTCTGAAGGGAGGGATAGAGATCTCCAGGAAGCCAAAGAATTATGCATTGGATGGGACTAGTGAGGAACAATACTGGACAGTGAATGAAGGCCCAGAGGTGCTTGACCACGGCTTCTGCTCCCCCTCACTATTCCATAGCCAGATACAGGCTATCCATACTACTACTACTCTTCTCTTTGTATATTTAAATCCTGCTTTTTTTTTTTTTTAAAGCAACAGTCCAGCTTAGATTTTTCTCTGAAACTTTTTGTAGTTTTTCCCTGTCATATTGATATTTTTTTGGAGATTTCTATATCATTTGTAGATAATTCTGTTTTGCCTAAAACATAGGAGGCTTATTTATTCCAAAATATTACAAGTTCCTTAAAAGCAGAGGAATCATTTTCTAGGCCTTTGTGTTCCATTTTATCTCTCCTCCCCCATCCAAATGTCTCCCTTAATTTTCATATTCCTTTAACTTTTTACCTAGTAGTCTGGTAGGTGATAAGTGGTTGATAAATGAAGGATATACCACAAATATCATTTTAGAATGTGTCTGCCACTATTCTATCCTAGCTGGTCATCTGTCAGTGGGAGATTTCTCCGTAACAGAAGTGATGTCCTCTGTGAACTGGAGATATGTGGCTAGCCAGCTTTATAAACAATACTGAAGTTCACAGGGTACTGGAAAGCACTGAGTTTGGTAATGAACATTATATTATGATATATCAAAGTTCAAGGAGGTATGGAATGTACCAAAAAAGTATAGAGCAAGAAAAGTAGGAGCACTGTAGAAAAAAGTATTAAAGCATTAAGAATGGGCCTGATGCTTGTTGTAGTTGTAGAGATCTCCAAAGCGTCGGAGATAGGATCACTCTTTGAACATAAAGGAACTTTTCTACTTATAGTATTATCAGCATTCCTTAGTCACAGACCACTGGCAAAGTATTGTGAGCTTAATCACTTAAATGAAATATTTCTTCTGCTTTTGGTAGTTTCTTTTTGAGCAGGAAAAAAAGGATAGGGGGATGTTTCCTACTGTTTCTCCTTATACCTAATACCTGCTTTACTTAGTTCTCAGTGATGATTTTCAAAAAATACCCACATAATTGAATGATTGTTGCAATCAACCACCAAAGCTTCATTCTGATTCCCAAATAAAACTTTGAAAAGTATAATGAGCATTATACTCATAGTACTGGACCATAATACCACTCATGGTCCAGGACCATTAACTATATGTTTATATGCCATATATAAATCAAATATAATTAAACTCTAATTATAATACAGATTCTACTTATGATAAATTGTTTTATTTTTTAAATGAATTTTTTAAAGATTTTTAAAAATTATTTATTTATTTATTTATTTATTTATTTATTTATTTATTTATGATAGTCACACACACACACAGAGAGAGAGAGAGAGAGAGAGAGGCAGAGACACAGGCAGAGGGAGAGGGAGAAGCAGGCTCCACGCACCGGGAGCCCGACGTGGGACTCGATCCTGGGTCTCCAGGATCGCACCCTGGGCCAAGGGCAGGCGCTAAACCGCTGCGCCACCCAGGGATCCCTAAAGATTTTTTATTTATTTATTCATAGAGACAGAGAGAAAGAGGGGCAGAGACACAGGCAGAGGGAGAAGCAGGCTCCACGCAGGGAGCACAACGTGGGACTCGATCCCGGGTCTCCAGGATCACACCCCAGGCCGAAGGCGGTGCTAAACCGCTGTGCCACCTGTGCTGCCCAACAAATTGTTTTATTTGGCAGTTATTCCTGTTCTGTTCATTCCCCTTTTCCTCATATTAGATGACAGTACTTATATACTTTTTTTTTTTTTAAGATTTTTAGAGAGCATGCACACAAGCAGGGGGAGGGGCAGAAGGAGGGAGAGAGAAAGGGAGGGAAGCAGACTCCCCACTGAGTGCAGAGCCCCATGTGGGGCTCAATCTTACGACCCTGACAGATCATCCCCTGAGCTGAAACCAGGAGTGGATAGCTCATCTGATTGTGTCACCCAGGTGCCCCCTAATATTTATAGTCTGCATCGCATATTCATTGTTTTACTAGCATAGAAGCATTTTTTACAAAGGAAAACCACCTTGAAGATACACTGAAAAACTCTTTTAGCTTAATAGAAGGGCACAGTATCAGTGATGTATAAAAATTATAGATTTTTTGGACATTCTATATGGTCTCTTTGGTTTCCTAAGTGATTTAAGTTACTTATCCAAACCCAATTATCCAAGCGGATACGATTATTTGATCCCACAGCTCATAAAATGTATCAAGTTTTGTGTATGGAAATGTGTGTCAGATTTTAATTTATAGATTGTTTATATTTTTTAACAGATTAAAAGATTTCTAGAAGATACTGCAATTTAAATAAAAACACCTTAGATATCAAAACTTTGAATCAGAGTTCAAAAGCTGTTTTCAAATATTTTAGCTATTCCATGTATAGAATAAAATTCTGTTTTACTTTTTCTGTCCCTGCTCCTTTTCCTTCCTGTTTCTAGCAAATTGATGTAGTTTTAGTGTTGGCTCACCTACTTCTCCCTTGTCACTTAAAGTAACTTCGGGTTTTATGTTGTTTAAGGTTGAGCTTAAAGGACTTTGGTTACTACTATAAAAAATCTTCTGGTATCATAAATGAAGATTTACAGTTTGAAAAGCTACTGGTTATTTGTCATATTACTCCTAAAATTTTCCCCAAATGTGGATTGATTTTTTTTTTCAAAACTCTTTCTGGCATTTTTATTTTAATGTATGATTAGCATACCCTCTACTTATTAATGAGGGGGAGAACA
This sequence comes from Nyctereutes procyonoides, assembly GCF_905146905.1. Taxonomy (NCBI): domain Eukaryota; kingdom Metazoa; phylum Chordata; class Mammalia; order Carnivora; family Canidae; genus Nyctereutes; species Nyctereutes procyonoides. The sequence goes on from NW_026575132.1 coordinate 12,262,469, forward strand.
AGGATAAGTTAATCTTTATTCTTACTTAATAACTGGTTTGTTTTGTACTTATTGTTTAAAAGTAACAATAAAAGGATTATAGATAAATGTTTCATTTTTAAAATATTGACATCTCAAAGGTATCATTTGTCATTAAAGATTGTTTTAACATCACACACAACTTGTTCACTGGACTATTCATTTGAAGAGTTTGTTTCTTGATTTATTATTTCTTGCCTGTTCAGATAACAAGTAGTATTTTAGGAGCTTTAAAAATTTCATTTAAGCCACATTTAATTTTGGCAACCTCGATACTCTGTATACAATTATATGTTTTCTTAAAATTTACATTTTGAAATTATAATTATAAATGTACTCATTTCAATGGTGTAATGTCTTGCAGTTTAATTTTATAAGTATAATTTGACTACTCCAGACAGTAGAAAAGTTAAGATCCTTTTTTTTTTTTTTTTTGAAGTGTTTGGCAATCCAGAACAAAGGGGCTTAAAATAGGGTCAGGCGTGAATCTATATGATGAGCATTTACTCTGTCTAACCCATTAGTAATCAATTTGAGATTACATTTGAACCAAATTTGTGAATGACTTCTCTTACCTCTTTAAGACATCCAGAGTTCTAAGGCTTTCTGTATAAGTGCTTATATACTTCTTAGGCATTGTTTCCATCAGTTGTTTCCAGATTATGTACTTTCCTTACCCTTGCATTTAGTGAGAAGTCCTGGCCCAGCTCTGATTTAGGACTCTGTTACATCTTTCCCATAATCATTGTTTTGGGCCTGAGTGGGTCTAATTCCCAGTAGAACTAGGACATCGCCAGTGTGCCCCCTGTATTGCTCATAGTTGAATGGGATACCTCAGCCCTAACTCTCTAGTTCAGATGTTTAGGAACGTGACTTAACATCTGGCAGTTTTCAGGTAGGTGATTCCTTCATAAGAGAACAGTTAAGAGAACAGTAAAGAAATCTGAATTGTAAGGCTGATAACTATTTTAAAAACTGAAAATTTTTCTGATATATCATACAATTCAACATTTTATATTTTGTAGTTACAGTGAATCAAAACTGTACTACATATTTTGTTGGGCAACATATTTTTATGATCTACTTGCTATCTCAAAAACAAGGAATTGTTTAAAGGCATTATTATTTTATTTTTATTTTTTATTATTTTTTAAAGATTTTATTTATTCATGAGAGACACAGAGAGGCAGAGACATAGCAGACGGAGAAGCAGGCTACTGAGGCAGCCCATTGTGGGACTGGATCCTGGACTCTGGGACCACGCCCTGAGCCCAAGGCTCAACCACTGAGCCATCCAGGCGTCCCTAAAGGCATTATTGTTTTAATTGAATTTCTCTTTATTAAAACTAAAGTTCTTGTAGTTATCCTTTTGAATTTCAATTAAATATAGTATCAAATAGTCTGACCAGTGATCTGTTGGTGTGATGGCCTAATGGCAAATACAGTCTTTGCATATAAGTTTAAAATCATTTGAAAATCTGTGTTAGGAAGAGTCCTTTGAGTACAACTGTAGAATAATAGTAGAGTAGAAATTGCATATGAAATGCATGGCCTCTAATTTTTTTTTTCCTACTTAAACCTTCCCCTCCTTTGTTAATAAATAGTATAACATTATTTCCCACAAGTGGCATTTTGTTTTACTACATACAAGTTGATTGTTCCTCAAAATTTTTTTAGGTGAGTACCCAGAATATGAAGATGGGTGGGCTGCCGCGTACAACACCTCCAACTCAGAAACCCCCCAGTCCCCCTATGTCAGGGAAAGGGACACTTGGGTAAGTATGTAACTAAGTAATAATTGAAAACCATTTCTTGTAGTGTTGTTGAAAACTAAACACTACGTATATTTAAACCATTTTTAAATATTTGAAACAATATTTTCTTCCTAAGATTAACTGTTTTGTGTATAACTTTTCCTTTTTCTGGGAAACATTTTTATACTTTAAAAAGATTTTGTTTAAAAGTTATTTTTCTAATCAATTTTAAATTTGAGGTAAAATCATAACCTAAGTTCATGGTTTATTATAAATTGCACTCTAATTTCAGAAAATATTTAGAGTATTTCATATTACAGTTGACTGTGCTTTTAGATTGCTCTTATGAAGAACACTGTGTAGATTACCAAAATCTGTGTATCTTGTGGTGTTCTGAGAATACCAAGCTTAATTCAGTACAGCAGAAGTAAGTTCTGGGTTTGACTTTTGGCAGATATGGCCAATTAATGAAAAAGTTTATAATATTTTTCTTCTATAGCATCATAGTATAAAAATTTGGTTTATTGCGGTGTCTGGCTAGCGCAGTCAGAAGAGCATGCAGCTCTTGATCTCAGGGTTGTGAGTTCCAGCGCCACAATGGGAGTAGAGATTACTTAAATAAATGTTTTTAACATAAAAAAAGGTTTTATCATGGAAATTTTGATCAGGTGGACATAATATGTCCCAAAGCCAATGACTAAAATTGTGGTCCAGCTCTGCTTCTGCTCTGTTGTCTTGCATAGTCAGCCTCTTAGCAATTCAGTTTTTTCATCTGTAAAAGGGGGGTAATATTTGTTCTCTATCAAACTTTTCAGTCATTGTACTGCACATTGGATTTTTTAAAAATGTATAAGACAAAGACAAAATGCTTTGACAACCATTGGCTTTATGATGTGTGCTTAAATTTTTTTAAATTGACAATGCTGGTTTTGGCCCCCTCACCAAAAAAATACATACATACATAAATAAATAAATAAATAAATAAATAAATAAATAAATAAATAAATAAATAGAAGGAAGGAAGGAAAGAAAAGAAAGAAAGAAAAGAAAAAAGGAAGGAAGGAAAGAAAGAAAGAAAGAAAAAAGAAAAGAGAAAGAAAATGACAGAAAACCTAATTAAGCACCAGAGGTCAGGACAGGACAAAGATGAATTAGAATTAAAAAAGAGAAAAAAAAGAAAAAAAATTATAAAAGAGGATAATGTTGGAAGAGGAGTTATAGTTAGGACAGTGGGAAGTAAAAGAATAAAAATGAGTTCCAGCCAGGAATAGGATGATCTTATGTGGGGTAAACAAAACAAATTCTGCTTACATTAGAGAGAAAAGCATCTAGTAGATCAAATAAGGTTTAAACTTCAGGAGAGAATGTTGATGACATGATGGGGTATAATTATGCAGATGTAAGAGTAGAGAGATCACGAGGAAGTATTTACTCTCCTATGGAATGGCTAGGTTTCTGTCATTGCCTAACAGATTTTTAAAATTTTAAGTCAAGAACGTTAGCATGGTAACCCACTGTTGTCTCTAGGAAAATAAAACTGTGTGTTGCTCTAAAATTTTGAGGATTTATTTATAGTCCAGTATTTGTTTCCCTTGTGTATTAGCAAGGGTTCTGCAGGATCATTGGAGAACAGAGTTGTTGAACACCACAAACCAGTTGATGGTCGCAATCTGGCTTCTTTGCATAAGCTTTGCATAGCCATCATATTTTGTTTCCTTTGCCCCTTATTTTTTACTTTGTTTTTATCATTGCCTTCATGGTATTGTTCTCAGTCAGCAAAGGGTTTTTTCTTGCATGAAACAGAACATTTTTATTGTCTGGGAAAAATTGTCTGGAAATCAAATGTTTGGAAATTAATCAGTTTCCTATCTAATTTTTAAAAATATTTACATAATAATTTCTGAGATACCTAAACTTTTTAGTATTTTAAATCTAAGTTCCTGACATTTTTTTTTCTTCCTTGGACCCAATATCTCATGCAGTGTCTTTTACTTATTTTTACTTATTAATGTACACATGTATTTATGCAAGATTTTGAAGGTAGAAGAGTGGACAGGGTCAATTCAAAGTGCTCTCTTCCAAAATCAATGAACCATAACTTGAGTAGCCCAGAAGAGCAGTATTTAAAGGAACCTTGGGACTTTGTGGTGAGAGAATTATTGAGAAAGTTGTAAGGGAGCAACATCATTTCAGGAAAAGAAAGCTTTTTAATTTTCACATCTTGAGATTCCAATTTTTATTCTTTTAGAAATCAGAATCTTATCTGCAAAATGTCAGTTTCATGTCAGTTTCATGTCAGTATCATTGTCATAAAGAATTCAGAAACTTAGGGATGAGAACTAATTTAATAATCACTAATGTGCCATTGTGTATCCTATTTCCTATCCTATTTCCTTTCTTTCCTCATTCTCTCCTTTTAAAAGGAAATTTTGAGAAGGAAATATATTAATAAAATCCAGTCCTTTTTGTACTTTGCAGTTCGAAAAAAATAAGGCAGAAAGACTTAGGTGGTCTTTTCTTTTTATATCCCTTTTAAATGTTGAATTTGAGGAGGATACGAGGTAAAAGAGAGCAAGGTGAAAGTTGAAGGAGGAAGTGAGATGAGAATGGAAGGAGATGAGACTAACTTGTGTATGAATATAGTTCAGTTTCTTTGTATTTACTATATAGAAAGGAAGATGACTTGTTATAGTTGCTACTGATTATCAGTGTGGGGGGTTGTGGAGCCAAATTCTGGATTTATTTATCTGATCTTTGAATATCTTTGGTTAGGGAGAGAGGGGTGAGGAAGATAATTAGTGCATTCGTGCAGTGCAGTTGGGAAATTTTGACATGGTACTAAAATAATTTGAACTCATCCCTCCCCCCTCCCCCGCCCCCCAAAGGAAGAGTCTGGGAGACACTGGCTTACTTGGTGGGAGAGTTGAATCTTTGTACTCTCTGAGAGTGAGTGAACAAAATTGCCTTAGTACAGGGAAATGAGGTTGGGGACGAAAGAACAGCAATACTCATCAAAACCCTAACGGCAGAGAAGCGATACTTAAGGAAAAACTGAAATTGGTAGCTGGGTTATGTTAAAACATTTTCCTATCTCTGAATACAAATTGTATTTCACTACTGGCAACTCTTTGAATTTATTGTGCCGAAATTTGCTAATCACACAATACATACGCTCTTCTTTTTGTAGGCGGCACTCCCCCTATCGCACACTGGAGCCAGTGCGTCCTCCAGTGGTACCAAATGATTACGTACCTAGCCCAACCCGTAATATGGCTCCCTCGCAGCAGAGCCCTGTGAGGACAGCTTCTGTGAATCAAAGAAATCGAACTTACAGGTATTTTCTCTACCTCAGTGCAAAATGTGATGGTCATAGTACCATAATTTGTTCAGATTACTTCAGTTAAATCTCTCTCATTTTCCAAGCACTAAGTTCTTTTCCTCACTCTACTCTCCCAAACCTCATCTGATTCTGCCTCTCTCTCCTCATGTTCTGATGCAGCTTTGAGGTCAGGAAGTTGGAAAAAAATTAATAAACCCAGAAAAAACAGACATCTTAAAAATACAAACTTCTCTAAAAAATTAATAGTTGTAGTTGACCTGAAAGAAAGTTATGGACCAGATGTGGGAAAAAAGTTATGGATTAGATGTGGGAAATTGCAAGTTGTTTTTTGGTGGAACTTTACAGATGAAAAACTACACATGGTAAAACATTAATATGAAATGGTACACCAAGATATCATAAATAAAATTAATCAAATAACCTGTTTAGGAAAACTGTGTTTTTTATTATAAAACAAGTTTCTTCAGACAGTAAAAGTAATACTATTTTTGTGTGTTGAGTCCTGTCACTTACCACTTATATTTCTACAGAATTTTTCCTTCTTTCTCAATTTCAATTTCTTTAATAGATGCTTATTAAAAGATAGAACGAATTTCTTGAACTCATGTTTTTTTCCTGTTTTACTCAGAAATTAATACATGAAATGGAGGGCTTTTGAATAATCTTTGTTTAGCTGTATTCATTTCAGAAAATTTTGGGAAGTGCTGGTGGTATCTTATATAAATACTCATGTTTTGGTGGCTCTTATTTCTTTAGCAGCAGTGGGAGTAGTGGAGGAAGTCACCCAAGTAGTCGGAGCAGCAGTCGGGAGAACAGTGGAAGTGGGAGTGTGGGTGTTCCCATTGCTGTTCCTACTCCCTCTCCTCCCAGTGTCTTTCCAGGTAAAACATGAATGGTGCCTCATCTTTACTTGTCTTTTTTGAATTTGAATTCAATTTCCAATTTAATTATGATGGGCTTTCTTCATAATGAGGTCTTTTTTTCCTTTTGGACTCCATAAATGTTGGGAAATCTTTATGCATTTGTTATTTTTAACCAAGTGATTTCTGAATTTATGCTCACATACCTCTCTGTTATTTGGCTTTGTCTTTGGTGCAGTAGCTCAGTTGGTGCTTTGAGGTTTCAGGTACCTCCTGGGTATGAGTTATATGTTTAACTCCAGCCAGTGTTATGACATTGCGTGCATTTGGACACAGTGTGAGAATCACATAGGTAAAAAAAGGACTGGACAAATTTAAAAGTAGTTTTGGCAGTTAAATTTAGTGGACTGTTGGAACTTAATACTCTGAAATGCTACCTTTTTTTTTTTTTCTGAAACAGAAAAATGTGCTTATTTAATTTATTTATTCATCAAAGTTGAACTTTAGTTTTAAAAGTGTGACACAAAAGACCTATACCAAATAGATAATAATTTTTTTGATAATAATATTTTTTAAATCATGAAAAAGATTTTTCTGATTTTTTTACCTAATGTTTTTGTCTAGAATATGTTTATTTTCTGATTTTTGTGTTTCAAAATGGAATACTGTTTCCTAATGTATTATGTTTAGTTTTGTATACTGTTTACAAAATACTATGCTAAAAATTATAATGTAAAAGGTACAATACAGTATAAAAGTTACTTTTCTTACAGAGTAGTGGCTTTCAGGTAAAACGGAATGCTGTTTATAATGAATTTAAAAATCTGTACATTGCCCTGAGCATTTTGAATTATTTGCTGCAAACCTAATAATCCTTTAATATAAGCTTCATTTTTTTCCCCTATTCTCTTCTTTTCTTTGGTTAGTGTTAAGCATTGAATATTTAACATTAGGTTCTCTAATGCCTTTTCTAATCCTGCCTAATGGGTCTGCCTCATTAATGCCGCCTCTTACTCCTCTTTCCCTCAGCCCCCGCTGGCTCTGCCTCTGCTGGTACTCCTCCCCTTCCTGCTACTTCTGCATCTGCCCCTGCCCCTCTTGTTCCTGCTACTGTCCCTTCCTCCACTGCCCCAGACGCTGCTGCTGGGGGGGCCCAGACCCTTGCTGATGGCTTCACTTCTCCAACTCCCCCTGTTGTTTCTTCCACTCCCCCTACAGGTGAGTATGGCTTATTCTTTGGCAGGCACATCCAGTCATCTGGCTTTTATCTGGAACTCTGGCTATATGACTTTTGTTTGTGCTGTGTGTGTGTATAAAATCTGAAGAATAATGGACTAACTAGAAAATGGCATGTGACCAAAGAATAGAATTTCCTGAGGAAATCAGGGTAAAGTTCACATGTGTTTTTCCAGTAGAGTAACACAAATACACATTTTTTTAATGCTTGAATTTCATTTACTGGAGCTCTGTGACTTTAATGTGGAGCCATCTTCTTACAGTTTTGAGACGTTGTTTTTAGAAATATTGTTACAGATTAAGACTTTAACAAAGAGAAAAGTCTATGGAAATAATATGGAAATAATTATAAGGCATATTTTATAGGAAATTTCTGATAAAACAATTTGGAAGTCTCTAAGTCTGTTATAGCAGCACTGAAAACATATGGACAATGGACTTTTTAAAAAGATTTTATTTATTCATGAGAGACACACAGAGAGAGGCAAATACATAGGCAGAGGGAGAAATAGGCTCCCTTTGGGGAGCCTGATGCAGGACTTGATCCCAGGACCCTGGGATCACGCCTTGAGCTGAAGGCAGGTGCTCAACCACTGAGCCACCCAGGCGTCCCTAGGTAATGGACTTTTAAAGAATTTCATGTTCAGTTAAGTGTTACTTAAGGTTAACTGGTGTTTCAGTGTTTTAAAATAGCAACCTAAAATCTGTTTTGATGGGGAGGGGGAAGAAGATTCAGTTGCTACAAAATGTATTTGCAAAGTTAATAGTGATGCTGGTTAGTAAACAAATTCTTTATCTATTAATAAAAATGTGTATGTTTGGACACACATCACCTTAGCTTGCCAAATATTTCATAGATTACATATTTAGCTCTGTGGCTATAACCAGATGTTTAAATGTGTTAAAGGATACTTTTAGCTAAAATGGATTTTGGATGGTGTTTTATGGGATAGTGTCTATAATAGCACTTTAATTTTTTTTTTTTTATTTCTTTATGAGAGAGTGAGAGCACGAGTGGGATGAGAGGCAGAGGCAGAAGCAGACTCTTGCTGAGCAGGGAGCCCTGACATGGGACTGGATGCCGGAGTCAGGACTCTGGATCATGACTCAAGCTGAAGGCAGATCCTGAACTGACTGAGCCACCCAGGCACCCCTGTGATAGCTTTTTAAGAAAAGCTTTCCATGTAAATGTAAACATGGGCTATTCTTTGATCTACACATATCTCTATTAGGCCAGACTGTCTGGTTAAATATAGGAATCATGTTATGCTCCAGAATCAATGGAGTAAAAAATATATCTTGAAGTTGGTTATAGGCCCAGAAGGAACAAATCACTACCACCCGAGTCAACATTTTAGTAATAAAATAATTTAATAGGTACTGCTTCATAGTCTGCATTGAATAAACATTTGTTATATGAGTGGATAATTTTAGTTTTTCTTAACAAAAAAGCAAGGTAAATACCTTCATAACAATTTATATCAATCTCTTTTATACACTCTTTGAATCACCAAGTACTTTTTTCTTCTTATTAAGTTGTAATTTACATACAGTAAAATTCACCCTTTTTGGCATCTACACTTGTGACAAATGTATATAGTGATGTCACCACAACTTCAGTTAAGATGTAGAATAGTCCTATCTTCTGCACATGTCCTCCATGTTCTTTGTAGTCAGTCATTCCCTTTCACTCCTAGCCTCAGGCAACCTTTAGATCTGTTGTTGTTTTGTTTTTTGTCTCTAAAGTTTTGCCTTTGTAAGAATATCATGTAAATGGAAGCATATGATACGTAGCCTTCTGGGTCTGGCTTTTTGGCACCAGTGCATTTGATATTTATTCATATTGTTTCATATGTCATTATTTTGTTCCCTTTTATTACTGAGTAGTGTTCTATCATTTGGATGTACCACAGTTTATCCCTTTCCCAGTTGAGGGACATTTGGAGTATTTCCATTTTGGGGTTATTATGAATAAAATTGCCATAAGCTTACACACACACAGACTGTAAGTGTAGGTTTTCAGTTCATTTGGGTAAACACCTTAGGGAGTAGGATTGCTGGGATTGGATGTAAATGAATGTTTAATTTTATGAGAAACTGTCAAATTGTTTTCCAAAGTGGCTGAACACCCACCAGCAGAGTGTGAGACTTCCTGTTGTTGCTCAACTTGTTAGCACTTATTGTCAGTTTGCTTTTTTCTCTTGTTGTTGTTTTTTGTTTTTATTGAAGTTCGATTTGCCAACATAGAATGTAACACCCAGTGCTCATCCCATCAAATGCCTTCCTCAGTGCCCACCACCCAGTTACCCATCCCCCCCCACCTCCCCTTCCACAACCCTTTGTTCATTTCCCAGAGTTAGGAGTCTCATGGTTTGTCTCCCTCTCTAGTTTCCTTTTTCCCCCCTTAAACTTTAGCCATTCTAATAGGTGTATAATAGTTTCTTATGTGGTTTTAATTTGCATTTCCCTAATGACTGATGATGTAGAACATCTTTTTGTGCTTCTTTGCCATCTGTTTATTTTTTTTTTTGTTTCTTTGTTCAAATTTTGAATTTGACAAACAATTTGGTTTTTTTGTTTCTTTGCCCTCCCCTTTTGAATTGGTTTGTTTATTCAGAAATAAAATCATTTGATAAGAAAACGTAAGTCCTTCATTGGTTATATGATTTGGGAATATTTTCTTCCATTTGTGACTTATCTTTTTATTCTCTTAATGGTGTCTTTTAGAAGGGGAGTTCTTAATTTTGATTGAGTCTAGTTTATTGATTTTTTTTTCTTTTATGGATTGTGCTTTCAGTGTCATACTTTTAAACTTGTCACACAAGGTCATAAAGATTTTTTTTGTTTTTTCCAGAACTTTTTAGTTTTATGTTTCATAGTTAGGTCTGTGTTACTTTAACTCTAGTTTTGTTTGCTTTTTTAACCCAAAGCAAAGTAAATGTCTTATTAATGGTATGAATAGAGAGTCTTTTATGTAGTGTCTTTGAATTACTGAGTATAATATTCGTAATGGTGTTAATTATCAGATGTTTTGAACTTGAAGATGGTTGGTTTATATTAGTTTGTTACAGATTGATTACTAAAGTGTCAGTAATGTATTTGTACCTGGTGATTCAAATGACAAAACGTACCTTTGAATAATGTATTAGTTTATATATTTTTCTATTTTTTATCATTGTTACAGACTTGACAATAGATTATGTTTAAGCTTGTATACTTCAGATTTTCATCCAGCAGAATTGATTTTTAGATTTTGATGCTGTCATATGTAGAATTAAATAATATAGCCGATCTTGAGTACTTTTATAATATTCATTATATATGAGTTCATATGAATCCAAGTTTGATAAAGGTGTGGAGTTCCTGGCAACCAGTTTTACTCTTCTAAACCTTTTTTTTACAATCATGGATGAGTTAAAAAATTGCAAGAAGTGTTTTTCTTTCTTTTCTCCTCTCCCCCTCCCTTTCGTCCTCCTTGCACTTTCTCCTCCCTCCTCTTTCCTTCATCTCCCCACTCCTTCCCCTCTCACTTCTGTTTCCTCCCCTTCCCTCTCCCTTCTCTTTCCTCTTTCTGCTGGAGTAATCTCATGAGTGCTCTAGTGCTCTGTCTGAAATAGTAGGCCTTCAGCTGAATGATGTTAAGTGAAAGTGGAGTCAAGATACAATTTAGGAACTGGATTGCATTAGGGAACTGCATAGATTAAGAAAGAATGTCTTTAGTTAGCATTGGTTGTTGAAGTACTCAGCAAAATTGAGTGAAATTGCTAATAAATATTATAAGCTTAAAGATGGTATTACAAGCAAGATATATTTTGATTCACTTTTTGTATCTTAGATTTTTCCTTAATTGTAAAATTCTTAAACTCTAATTTTAAGACAAAATAATCTAGCTTTGGAGATGGAGATTTTTGATTGAATAAAGATGTGTTTGAATTGGAATAATATCACTTGATCTTTTGCTGGAATATTTTGTTTTCCTTTAAACTAATTGCCACCTTAAATTTACTCCTGCTATTATTATTATTATTTTGATAAGACTGTGTGTCAGACATTTTTTCTTTTGCTTTTCCAGATGCCATTCTTATGTAATATATATTTAAAGAGACAGAAAGTGAGAGAGAGTTGGGGGAGGAGCTGGTAGCAGTGGGGAGGGGCAAAGGGAGAGAGAATCCAAGCAGGACATAAGGGCTTGATCTCAGGAGCCTAAGATCACTACCTGAGCTGAAATGGAAACCAAGAGTGGGGTGCTTAACCAACTGTGCCATCCAGGTGCCCTTTTTCCTACTCTCTCCCTTTCCCCCTTCCTCCCCCCCTTCCCTCCCTCTTTTTTTTTGAAGGAGGAGGAGAGAGAATCTTACACAGGCTCCAGGCCTGGTGCAGAGCCTGATGTGACACTCAATCTCACAACTCATGACCTGAGCTGAAATCAAGAGTTAGATACTTAAGTGAGCCACCCAGGCACTCCTTGTCTTGTTTAGTTTTTAGTGGCCATTTTTGGAGGGTGGAAGAGGAAGTAAGCCATAAATTTTAATTGTGATGATTTTGAAACCCTATCAAATTATATTAGTAATCTATTTAGAACATAGCTTTTCCAAACCTAATTTTGTTTTTTTTTTTACCTACTTTCCTGCTTTTGCACTTTGATATGTCAGCTGAGCAATAACTATGACTTTGCATGATGTTTATCAGATAGCAAATTAACTAAACATTGTTATTTTTAATAATCTTATTAAGATTCAGGAAATGTACCTAAAGCACTTCATTGTTTGATATAATTTTCTTTTAATGACAAATTTATGCTCTTTTCCTTTTCCAGGTCATCCTGTTCAGTTCTACAGTATGAATAGACCTGCCTCTCGCCATACTCCCCCAACAATAGGGGGCTCGTTGCCCTATAGACGCCCTCCTTCCATAACTTCACAGACAAGCCTTCAGAATCAGATGAATGGAGGACCTTTTTATAGCCAGAACCCAGGTTAGATTTTCTTCTGCATTCTGTAGAATATATCTGTTTAAAAATTTCAATTATGGGCGGGGGGGGGGGGAGAACCTTGAATTATAAATTACTATCACATAACAGGTGTTTAGTACTATTTGTTGAATGATTGGAAGAATGACTATAAGGTTGCTAATACTGTATTATTCAGTTCTCTCTCTTTTTTTTTTAATCAGTACATGATTTCCATATAAACTTGTAGAACCTAATTTTTCTGAACAGAATCTTTGTGCTGGTGATCATTTGCTTTTAAAAATAATATTGTGGTGAGCAATATTTCCTTATTAATCAGATAACCTTGCTCTATGAATACCAAATAATGAAAATTGAGTGTTCATGAACAGAGTTTTGTAAATGGTATAGTAAAAGAGAAATGGTGGTTTTTTTTTTTCTTTTTGGTGTTTTTTTTTTTTTTTAAGATTTTACTTATTTATTAGAGCACAAGCAGGGGGAGGGGCAAAGGAAGAGGGAGAAACAGATTCCCTCTCTGCTGAGCAGAGAGCCCTATATGGGGCTCAATCCCAGAACCCTGGTATCATGACTTGACCCGAAGGCAGATGCTTAACCGACTGAGCAACCCAGGGCACCCCTGGAAATGGTATTTTGTTTTGTTTTTAAAGATTTTATTTATTCATGAGAAACAGAGAGAGAGAGAGGCAGAGACACAGGCAGAGGGAGAAGCAGGCTCCATGCAGGGAGCCCGACGTGGGACTCGATCCCAACCACCTAGATAAATGCAGTTTAAAGAATGTTTTTACATATATTATCTCATTTGATTCTTCCAATCATGTGATCATCTTCATTTGTATTTTATAGGATGAGAAACTGAGGCTGAGGTAATGTCAGGTTAGGATTTGAACTTAGGTCATCTGTCTCTAAGTTCCATGTTCTCTCTTACTCTCCTAGTCTTCTCTTTGGTGGAAGGTGGTGGGGGTGAGGAGATGTCCACATTGTGATATAAAATGGATGAGAGACAGAGACCTTCCTTTATTCAAGTCCCTTCACTCTTTTGGATCCTTCTTAAAATTAAATGCCATGTGTACACTGTAGTGTGATTACCCACTGCCTTAATTGAAATATATTTCTGTTGCTGCTGTCCTTGATTACACTTACTGATTTTGGCTGTGTCATTCTTTTTTTTTTTTTTTCAATTTTATGTATTTATTCATGAGAGACAGAGAGAGGGAGAGGCAGAGACACAAGTAGAGGGAGAAGCAGGCTCCATGCTAGGAGCTAGATGTGGGACTCAGTCCTGGGACTCCAGGATCAAGCCCTGGGCCAAAGGTGGGAGCTAAACTGCTGAGCCACCCAGGGATCCACTGTGTCATTCTTTTTAACTCATTTTGAGCTTGCCTTTTTAAAATATTTATTTATTTATTTGAGAGAGAGAAGGTGCACATGTGAGTAGGGAGAGGGGCAGAGGGAGAGAATATTCCTGACTTGGGCTTGATCCCAGGAATCATGAAATCATGACCTGAGCCAAAACCAACAGTTGGACACTCAACTGACAGAGCCATCCAGGTGCCCCAGAGCTTAATTTTGACATATCTGCCTATCTTTTAAAAATACGTTCTGCTTTTAAATCATGTATTCCTTTTTTTTTTTTAAAGATTTTTTAAAGATTTATTTATTTATTCATTCAGAGAGAGCGAGAGAGAGGCAGAGACACAGGGAGAGGAAGAAGCAGGCTCCAAGCAGGAAGCCTGATGTGGGACTCGATTCTGGGTCCCCAGGATCGCACCCCGGGCTGCAGGCGGTGCCAAACCGCTGCGCCACCGGGGCTGCCCTTTTTTTAAAGATTTTTATTTATTCATGAGAGACAGAGAGAGAAAGAGGCAGAGACACAGGCAGAGGGAAAAGCAGGCTCCATGCAGGGAGCCCGATGTGGGACTCGATCCCAAGACTCCAGGATCACTCCCTGGGCCAAAGGCAGGTGCTAAACTGCTGAGCCATCCAGGGATCCCCTCAAATCATGTATTCCAAACTCATTTTTGTACAGGTGCTATTTTGTACCTAAATGCATTTTTTTTTTAAATTTTAATTCGTTAGATATGGCCTGTTTCATAGTTCTGCTGAAGATAAGTTCTCTCTCTTGCCCTCTTGGAAGTCTAGACAATTAATGCTTATGGCCCTCATGCCCTTCCTTATCCTTATGTAGAGTTTGAAAGATGTCAGTCCAAATGGTGGTTCCGTAATGGACCTGAGAGATGTTTCTCTGTTATGACTGTATATGACCAACTGTATATGATACTTAGGAAATAGGTATAAGGATACTTTTTTGTGTACATGTGCAAAATATTAGTCTTTTAAAGAACCCTGTTGGTGGCATTTATTTGAAGGCTCTTTAAACACATACTTAAATGTGTTTTAAATACATGTTTCAATACTTCTTTCTTTGGAAATCTGATTTTAACATACTTGAAATTGAAAGTATGTGTTAAAGTAGAAAAATACCCTACTCTCTGGAAATGATTTTAATGAAAGTATTTTCACACTCATGGATATAAAATGAATTGATATTTTTGAACCTTCAGTATAATTCATTTAGTTTTTTTTTTCCCCTCCTGTACTCTTCTCAGTTCTGCCTTCTTCCCCAGGGATTTGGTAATTGTTTAAAGAGGGTGGCTACAGCTTTGTTTGCTTTTTAATCATAGTGCTTTTCCTAAACATTTTTTTTTTAACCAAATCGTGTTTTTTTTTCTTTAAAGATTTTATATATTAGAGAGAGAGAGAGAGACAGAGTATGAATGGGGAGAGGGGCAGAGGGAGAAGGGAGTCCTCTCCACTGAGCAGGGAGCCCAACATGGGGCTTGATCCCAGAACTCCGAGATCATGACCTGAGCCAAAGGCAGACACTTAACTGACTGAGCCACCTGGGTGTCCCTAAATCATGTTCTTTGAAAATCTTTTTTTCTTTTTTTGCAAGAATTAATACTTTGCAAACCAGTGTTCTAAGGCTACTAGATCCACCTTCATTTTATTTGCCTTAGAATATTATATAAGGGATCCCTGGGTGGCGCAGCGGTTTGGCGCCTGCCTTTGACCCAGGGCGCGATCCTGCAGACCCGGGATTGAATCCCACGTCGGGCTCCCTGTGCATGGAGCCTGCTTCTCCCTCTGCCTGTGTCTCTGCCTCTCTCTCTCTCTCTCTGTGTGACTATCATAAATAAATAAAAATTAAAAAAAAAGAATATTATATAATGTCTTATATTACTCCCACTGGTCTTATAGTCATCCCTGTTTATTAATATTTAAGATAAAAAAGTGTGTGTTGTGCTTTCTAACAAGCTAATTCCCTGATTTAACAAAATTATCTCAGGTGTTTGTTTTATCAGCCTGTATTTTATAATCAGAGACTTGAAATGTACTTCTGAAGAAGTGAGCTAAAAGTCTGGGATTCATGGGAATCTATAAATTCAGTATTTTTTTTAAAGATTTTATTTATTTATTCATGAGACACACAGAGAGAGGCAGAGATACTGGAAGAGCGAGGCAGGCTCCCAGCAAGGAACCAGTTGTGGGACTCAATCCCGAATCCCAGGATCTCGCCCTGAGACAAAAACAGATGCTCAACTGCTGAGCCACCGAGGAGTCCAAAATTCAGTATGGTTTTCTGTGAGATGGAAATCTAGCAGCACTGTTACTATATTTTGTTTGAATTTGAAAGAGCATTTCAACATAGGAATTAAAATATGGAATACTCAGTGTCTAGTGCCAAGTCCTAAGAGTATATTAATTGTTTTCTAATGATCCTAAGGGTACAATAAGTGTTTTCTAATGAGATTATTTCAGAAGCAAGTTAATGAAAGGAACACTTTGGGGCATAAATGAAACCCCTTTGGTTCTCATTGTTTCTTAATAATCTAGCCCAAGAAATAGGAATAACAATTTATCATTCATCTTGTCAGCAGCAAAGAGGGTCACTGAAATAAAGAGAGCTAAGCATAAGTTAACAGTTTTTACCTTAAATATAAATGTGAAGCTGAAGCCCCTTGGTGGTAAAGAAGTATGTGTATACACATACACACACACACATACACAGATATTTACATTTGCATAAATCTAGTTTGATTAAGTGTCTTAGTTTAGGCTATTCTCAGAAAGTGCTACAGACTGTGGCTTATAAATAACAAATTTATTTCTCATAGTTCTTATAGTTCTGGGAGTCTGGAAGTCAGATCAGGGTACTAGTATGGTTAAGTTCTGAGGTCTCTTCTGGTTTGCAGACTATCTTCTCATATCCTCACATGGTGGAAAGAGAGGGAGTTATCTAGGTCTCTTTTATAAGGGATTAATTCCATTCATGAGGGGTCCACCTAATTGCCTCTCAAAGACCCCCACCTCCTAATACCATCACATTAGAATTTCAACATAGGAACTTAGGGATGCATAAATATTCAGTCCATAATGTTAAAGAATCAGTAAGGTGGTATTTAAGTACCAAGGTCTTTTGGTAATAGGTAATCCTATATTTTACTGTTCACGTTTTCTTATAGGAAAGACTTTAGGGATCCCTGGGTGGCGCAGCAGTTTGGCGCCTGCCTTTGGCCCGGGGCGCGATCCTGGAGACCTGGGATCGAATCCCACATCGGGCTCCCGGTTCATGGAGCCTGCTTCTCCCTCTGCCTGTGTCTCTGCCTCTCTCTCTCTCACTGTGTGCCTGTCATAAATAAAATAAAAAAAATTTAAAAAAAAAAAAAAAGGAAAGACTTTAAAAAGTCTAATTCATAAAGTGAAATGTTGGTTCCAAGGAATGTGACTGTATATAGACAATGAATTTTATTAAAAACAACTAAAAAAGTAAAAAAATAATATTGGGTTGGTGATATTACAGAAGAAAAGCCACTAACGTATATTCTCTAAGTGATAGTTAAGTTACAGCACTACCATAAATTTCCAGAAGACTACAGATGTGGTGGGGCTTTAGCAAGTTTGAATAAAGAACAATAGCAAGAAGCAATTTTCAAATCCTTATAGTAGGTAATCTTTAGGGTTTGTTAGAGAATGCTTACTCTTTTTTTTTTTTTAAAAGAATGCTTACTGTAATGAAAGCAAAAAGAGCAAGGAAACAATTGAAAAGTGTTATATTCTCAGATGACCAAGTAAGCTAGATAGACTCTTTACACTGATATTAACATAAGCTATGTTTTTAAACTTTGTGTTAATCTGCTACTTTTTCTTGGCATAACATCTTACGGTGATTTTTTTTTTTTTTTTTTTGCTTGAAAAGGAATAACAATAATGATCCTGAATTCTTTTTTATCCTGAATCTATAGAACTGATAATTATTTGGTAACTTTATTCTTTTCTATCAAAAAAATCTTCCTTGCTGAGTTTGATTAGTCAGGTTCACTTTTAAATATTCCTTGCTGTTCCTGTTTAGGAAACATTTCACTTTTAAAATGAATTGCTTAAATCATTTCCCTCACTGCAATGTAAAATATAAGCAACTAAACTTGAATGGGTGTCAGATGTCTATAACCTCTAAAGGTGGTATCTTTTTTTTTTTTTAAGATGTATTTATTTATTTTAGAGCTGGGGGGAAGGGGGAGAAGGAGAGAGAAACTTAAGCAGACTCTGCACTGAGCATGGAGTCCGATGTGGGGCCCTGACAACCCTGAGGTTACGACTTGAGCTGAAACCAAGAGTCAGATGCTTAATTGATTGCACCACCCAGGTGCCCCAGGTAGTATTCTTTAGTGGTTTTAAAAGTAGTATTTAGAATGTTTCTTTAGTTTTATTTTCTCATGATATTTATAAATCTGTGGAAATAAGATGTAAAATTCCAAGTTATTTTTCAAAACTCTTTGAGGTAGACATTTTAAAACCTTGGGAGGCTGGGTGGCCTAATTGGTTTAGGTTCTGTCTTCAGCTCAGGGCATGATCTCAGGCTCCTGGGATCAAGCCCTACATTGGGCTCCCTGCTCAGTGGGGAGTCTGCTTCTCCCTCTCCCTCTGCCCCTGCACATGCTTTCTCTCGCTCCAATAAATAAATAAAATCTTTTAGGAAAAATAAAACAAGAAACCTCAAAGATTATGCTTCAAAGGATTTCATAAATAACCTGGAAGGTCATGCTTGGGAAGTCTATATATTTCATCAGCACAGACTCATCCTCTAAGTTTGGTTTGCTTACTGAGCTTTTTACTCTATACATATCTACTTGTTGCTGTCTGTAGAACATAAGATCTCTTTATAAACTCCAGTCATTTGGTGAGGTCATCTCTTCACATTAATGTCATTAGTGTATATTATGAATATAAAACTCTTGAATCTAAGTTTGGAGATCTTTCGGTTGTTATAGGGAAAGAGTCTTATATGAAGAATCATCTTAGCTAAGTGTAGTGAAAACAAGTGTCTGGTTACTTCTGTTCTTCCCTATTCACAAGATGCCTAGGACTAGAACTGAATATTGCAAATAATTCTCATAAAAATCCTGCTTAAATCTCCTAGCATAGTTGATTTTCAACTCAGGAAAATAAATCTAGTGTAAAGTAGGATGTTCTGGTTCACAGGAGTTCTGGTCAGATACACTCTTAATATGGTCTAGAAAGAAAATACTGTGGTATTTGAATTAACGGAACTATCACATAAAAATTTTTCCCTGGAGAAGAAAAGTAGCATTTGGGGTGACCTTTGTAAACTCAATTTGGAACTGAATTTTTAATAAAGTAAATCTGTTTTAGAAAGATTTGGAATTGTTTTTTACCTGGGCTGCTCTTGGTGGACTTCCTAAAACCAGTATGGTTTCAGATTTTCACTTTCAGAACTAGAAAAGAAATAGAATATACTCATCTTAAAAAACAATAATACACTTGACTTACCTACAGAAAGACTGTTCTGAATTAAGCACCTAATCATTTGGTTTAACTGAGCACCAGAAGGTTATTATTATTATTTTTAATTTGGATGAGAAACAGTGACTGAGGTGGGAAATTGCCCACTTTTCTTTTATAGGGGAGGTTGGGCCTGGTGCTGACAGAGGAGGAACATTTTCCTTATTTGATATGAACATATACCCCATACACCCAATCTCTACTTTTCTAGAATGCCAGTTGCTGTCTGCTGCTTTTTTCTTTTATTATTTGTCTCTGCTCCTTCTGTGTTCATTACATCGCCATCTTTCTCCAAGTTGGAAATACGGGGTATTGGGAATGTATCAACAGTTGTCCCTCCCATGCCTTTGCGAGGGGAAACACACTGCTGAAGGGTTACTACCAAGAAATAGGACTTAGGGAAAAACCTAATCAAAAGATAGCTTTTTTTAAAAAAAGGTACCCATTTCTAGGGTTATTCTGCTCTGTCTCTTACATCTAGATATTCTTCAGTATTAACTAATAGCTTAACTCTTGTCTATACATTTATATATGTTCCTCAGTTACCAAGTGGTACTTTTTCACACTGTTACTAAGTTCTGTTCTTTGTGTTTTTGCTATCTTGATATTTTTGTGCCAGGTCCTGGGTTAGGCATTCTGCATGCAGTAGATTTTTGGTTTTTGTTATTACTAACTTGGTGTTTAACAGCAAAAAATAGTGAATCAGATATTTGACGCAAGTGACTGTAAATTCCAGTCTCTTTGTACTGAGCACTCTTTCACCTAAGGTACTTCCCTATTTCATATCTACCCACTTAACCTTTCCAGGTTATTTTCCCTCAGGGCTATTTTGTGCTAGCCATATAGAAACATTTCCAGTCCTGTGAACTGGTCATGTTGTTTTATACCTCCAAGCCTTTGCCCCTGACTTGGTTCTCAGCTGGTCTTTCTCCATTCTTGTCTGCTTGAACTCTTTTTCTTCTGGTGCCTGTTCAGAGAACATTTCTGTGTGGCTTTCCTTACTACTGGCCCATCCCTGTGCCCCCACCACCTTCACCATTGCCGACTCTCCCACCACAGCCACCTCCAGGGAATTGCTACAGACATTGCTGAGTTAAGGTTATTATTTTGTTTTGTATTCCTAATTAGAATGTGATATCTTTGAGGGCAGTGACTCTCATTCATCTTTCCAATTGTATTAGTCTTAATTGTAACTTGGAATTAAGAAAAGGTGTTCTCTTTTTATAAGAAGATGCATACTATACTTTATACCCATTCTGAGGGAAACTATAACTGTAGAATTAATCTTGGGCAGTTTTTCAGCCTGTACCTGGTTTATTTATTTACATATGTTAAACACTTGCTGAAGACTGACTAGTGCTAGGCACTGTGCCAGGTGTTTGTGATGGAGAAAAAGACACTTTGGGGAGGAGAGGATGACTTGAATGAGTCCATTGTTTTTTGTATGAATTGAGATTATGAAAAATTGTAATGACATGGACCTAACTCTCAGAATGGTTTTGATAACTGGTCTCTCCTAGCAAAGTGCTTGCCACTTACTAGAAAGTCAGTAAATATTTGTTTAATTAATGAATGAAGAACCAATTAATTTGCCTGTTAATGAAGTAATGAAAAGTATAAATTTAGGATGTGGGATGCAATGTTTTTTTTTTTTCTGGTATTGATGAACATTTAAACTTATAAGCTTTAAAATCCTGAAAACCAAATTATTCATGATAATCTGAAGAAATTCTGTGAAAAGACATGTTAGTGATATGATCAGTTTGCCATTTCATGGTAGAATAGATCTGTATATAATAAATGCTTCCTATTGCAATTTTTAGAATTTTCTTTAAACTCCCCCTAATACTTTATTTTTTGTGTTAATGTGTTATCTCTCAAAAGAGGATCTTTAAGATAGCTTATAAAATATTTGTACATAGTGGTTTCCCTCCTTATATGTTCGTTTTATTGTATTAGCCTTTCCTTTTAATGTAACTTGCCCTTACCCCTTATCCTCCACACCTTTTTTGTTTTTGCAGTATCTCTTGCTCCTCCTCCTCCCTCCATCCTACAGGTAACTCCTCAGTTACCTTTAATGGGATTTGTGGCCAGAGTCCAAGAAAATAGTAAGTTTATGTCTTCTTTATGCTGTAGATCAGATTATAGGCATAAAATGTCATTTATATATGATTGGCTGATTTGTCAGTCATTTGCTGATACTTCACATACTTGAATATTATGAGCAAGTCACTGTGTGAGCAGCTAGTGTGAATAATAAAATAATTAAGGTGAAATTCTCTGATTTCAGATAACTTAAAATCTGGTAGTGAAGATAAGACAAAAATAAAGCACATATAAGAAATGAACGACCACATCTAACCAAGGAGATGCTGTCTAGTCACAAGATATCCCATCTTTTTCTCTGAGTTCTTCAAACAAGTAGTAGCCTAGTTTCCTATCACTGGAGTTGTAGAGTTTTGTGGCTGGCTTGAGAATCTTCCTCCAGTCTTGTGATTCCAGGTGTAAAAATGGCCGTGCTGTGGTAGGTCTCAAGGGACCAAATTGCCACCAAGTCTCCCAAGAGGCCTTGTAGATTGGCAGTGAATTTACATTGGCCTGTGGTCTGGGATCGAGACATGCAGGATCAGATAACTAATTTTCTTGACACATTCAGCTTCTCCTAGGTAAGCATTAAAGGAAACTCAGGAGACTGATGTCTACTAAACAGGAAACCTGTATCAATATTCAGTGAGGAATTGCTATCACAGAGACCAGTGAACATAGTGTGTAAGATAGAGGAGTTCTCTTTATGTGAGCGGTCTATACGAGGAGCCCACATCACAATCAAGGTTGCATCATGGGCATGGAATCTGAATTAGGGGAATTACATTAATGAAAGTTTTAATGCTATCAGTATGAAGAAGCCGAATGTACACATCTCGTAACAGGGATGGCCTCACCAGACAGATAGAAGTATTTGCACTCTGCTGTTTAGGACTCCTGCTTCTTTGGATATGGGTATTGCCAATACTAGAATGTGAGCTTTCACAAGAGTAGGAATTTTTGATTATTCTGTTGGCTGGCTCTTTCCCCAGCACTTAGAGAAGCATCTGACACAAAGCAGACACTTTAGTCCCTGTTTTTTTGTGCTTCTGTAGCTAACCGAATGCCTCCTTTTTATGGACACATTTCTTTGTTGTATTTTAACTGGTTATAATCCAGTCTTACTTGCCTGAGGGCTCAGTGTCTTTCCCAAGTGCCTTTGCATCTCTGTTAGCTTCTGATAACACTCTAACTTATGTTTATTGGAAGGTAAACAATGAGCACCTCCAATGTTTAGCAGTGTGATTGCCTTTTGGAATAGTCTTTTCTTTATTTCCATAGTCCTATACATTTCTCACCTACAAAATGTATAAAAATAAGAAAACTTTGAGGTGAGCTGTCGCTGATTTTACAAACATAGCAGGACTTTCACATTCAAATGAATGTTCTCTTCAAAACATTCACCTTGGAAAGATACATACTTATCTTTTGGAATTATCTTCATAGTTTTCAGGTATATTATTTTGAAGATACTCTGTGGTAGCTATTACATAGTCCGTAATAAGATCGATGTTTGGAAACAGTCTGGAATTATTTGGAACCAGGTATACTGGGCTAACTAGTGCAGCTATGATTCTATTCTTCTTAAAATCCTTCTATGGCTCCCCTTTGGATAGAATTCGAACTGTTGGAAGGTCCTTCCTGCTTAGTCCTCTTCAGCTTACGCATCCCTCTTTCTACTTAACTTTGGCCAGTTCTTTGAAGGGTTCCTACTCTCTTATCTTTGTATTTTTTTTTCTCCTTTACATCTGACATGAAATATCCATTCTCACTCCATCCTAGCCTCTGGCCATTAACTCTTACTTACCCTTCAGGTTCAGGAAGCCTATCCTGACCCACGTAAGAGTTTTGGTCTATTGCCGTGTTTTCATGACGTAAGGCATTTGCTGCACGTAATTATAAGTGAAAAATTGGTTGTCCAGGTCTCTGTGACTTTTGCTTACTACTATGTCCCGTTGCTGAGCATAGTAGCTAATCAGAGTAGGCTCTCAGTTGACATCTGTTGAATAAGTAATAATGAAACAGAACTTTAAAGTTACTGATCTCATCCCATAATAGTGTATCTTTTGAGATAACGGGCATTGAAGTTCAAATTCCTGCTCTTCCTACTTAATCTTGGTAAGCCGTTTCTACATCCATAAAAATGAGGATTAAAAACACACTTCCTATGGTAAAGATTAAATGAAATAAGGTATCAGAAAATGCTAGCTGAATAACTGGCACATTTTAAGTAAAAAAAAAAAAAATGGTAGCTTATGTCCATCTCATTAAAGTAACTGAGGCATTATAAGAAATGGTAAAAATGAGCAATGGCAGACTCTTGAATAGTTTTGTAGTGTAATTTCTCAAGGTGATTGTTTTGAAAGACAGTGTTCCTTTGGATCTTTGTTTTTGTGTGATTGTTTAAAGTCAAATAGGTTGATTCTTAGCCCAACCATATATAACTTGTCATAAAATCTATACTAAATCACATATCTATAGTTTTTGCTCATTTAAGAAACCCATTAGGACTAAAAGAATAACTTTTAATAAGTTTTGAAGTGCATTAAAGCAGATAGGTTGGGAAATAGAGTGGCAGCAGGTGGGAGAATACTGGAATAGGCCAGGACATGATACTCACCAGACATCAGCAGTCTTCTCAGATCCATTTGATTCAATCAGTAGGCTTAGATGAAAGAAAATAAACAAGATTGTTCAGAGGATTTCACAGGAACAATACTGGTACCTCATAAATAAGAATTCATAAATAAAATTGGGCAGCTGATAAATGCAGCTTTACAGTTTATTTTGTTGAGCTGTGCTCAGTTATGTACCAAACATTTTGAAAGCTTTGAGTTCCCTGGATTTGGAGATTAATCTTTTAGATGTTACTATATGCTGATACTTAAGCTGTGGAAGCAGATATCTACAAGGAGAAATTTTCAAATCACTCTTGGAATTCAGCTTGAAGAAATTCTGGATCATAAATTAGTCTGAACTAGTCTGAATTACTGAAATTCTCTCTATATATATTAAAAATAGCAAACACAAACATCTTCATAGATGAAGTTACCCAAAGCCTTGTTATTTCCATTCTACTAGTTGGGTAAAATGCTATTTAAAAAATTCATTTGACTATTCATGAGTACATTCTAATTTATTATAAATTAAATGTTTATAAATCTCCAAATTATTAAGATTTCTGATAATCATTCCTCATTGGATCTAATATAAAACCAAACTGTATTATACTTACCTCTTTCTTTGAAGAAGAGGATTATGTATTAGCATAAACAGGTTCCAGGAGGCTCATTTAATAACTGTTTTGGCTACATTTTATTCAACACCCATCAGCCCCGACCAAAAGGGAAGAGAAGTCATGCTTGGAGATTTGAAATATTATAGTTGGTGGGGAGCTTTCTCTTGCCCACTCATTTTTTATTTAAAATTGTTATTTTCAAATCTAGATTTATATTCCATGTATATAGAAGCTTGGATAGGAAATACTGAACTTTGCATCTCATGTAGTTTTGTTATCAGCTTGATACATTCTTAGTTTCAGATACACCACCACCACCACCACCTGTGGAAGAACCAGTCTTTGATGAATCCCCCCCTCCACCTCCTCCCCCAGAAGATTATGAAGAGGAGGAAGCAGCTGTGGTTGAGTATAGTGATCCTTATGCTGAAGAGGACCCACCGTGGGCTCCAAGGTCTTACTTGGAAAAGGGTAAGTTTCAGAGGGATATCTATGATGGGAAGACACCTCTACGTACAGTTGGAATTTACTGGTACTGAAGAGAATCTTATTTTTTTACTGATAGGTAAAGTTTTGCTTACCTATCAGTGCCTATGCAATGTCTTCTTGATTTAGTTTACAAGGTTCATGATTTTTGAAAGTCACACTAGTAAAATTCTATGACTATCTGATTTTATACTGATGGCTATTTATTGTTCCTACTGAACATGCTTTTTTAATGAGTGGTTTCTGTAAGAGAAGATTTTAAAAATAGACTTTTTTTTTTTCTGGAATGCCTCAGGAAGAGGATGATTTTTTCCAAATTCTTATTTTTGTGGTATCTTCTATTAGATATTTTAGTTTAAATATCTTCATATGAAACTTTCTTCAAAACAATAATGGTTTCTCAATTTCTTTGCAAAGTAGCATTGGGCATTTTTTTTTTTTAAGTGAAAAGTTTCTCTGAATGAAACTTGTCTGACATGACACTTTTGGGACACAGGCTCATTAGACTCACCTGGAGAGCTTACCTTAACAAATACTGGACTTCCATTTTTGGCTAAGATAAAGCAACAGTAATCAGATATACCCTCCCTCCTAAAACAGGAAAGAGTCCAGAAAAAAATACAAAAAATAGTGATTTTCAGATTTTGGACAACAGGCAGTGTGGCAGACTAAGACCCCAGGGAGAAGAAAGTCAAACAAGGTAAACCTTTGATTGTCCTAGCTTGCTAAACTAGGGGAAATTCTTGGGCCACAGTGCAAGGAGGTGGATCCCAAACAGAGCCTGAAGATCTCACTGTATAAACCAGGTAGAGATGAGAGTCTTGGGAGGCCATAGAGAAGTAGTAGTTCCACAAAGACAGAGAACAGAGCTCTGGAGATCTGCAGAAGGGTCCCTTTAAGTCTTTGATTGAAACTGATCTGTGCATGTGTGTGAAGAAACTACCTAAGATTGGAGAAAAACAACCAGAAGTATGCAAAAAGAAAAAAAAAATATATATATATACTGGAAATAACAAGCCTGGGAATAATTAACACACAAGGCAATAATACACAAGGATAGAGAAGAGGCCTCAAAACTGTGTCCCCTTAGTGATGGGGCCAAATTAGCCCTGGACTAACGGTTGCTCTGGGCTGCCCTAACAATGCTTAAATGCAAACCATGAAAGCATCCAACTGATTTCAAGTAACTTCATTGGTTTCCAGAACAAAATCCAACATTGTTCAAAAAGTCCAGTGCACCAAAAAGTGAGACAGTGTCCAGCATCCAATCAAAATTTTCAAGGCATGTAAAAAAAAAAAAAAGGACAGCAAATATAACTAAGTCAGTCAATAGAAACAGAGCTAGAGACGACTGAGATGGTGGAATTAGCAGACCAAGGGTGTTATATAACTATTATAAATGCCCCATGTGTCCAAGAGGGTAAAAGAAAGCATAAACACAAGAGAGAATACCTTTAAAAAAAGAGAGAAATCCACATAGAATTTTTAGAGATGAAAAATAACAGCATCTGAAGTGATACTTCAGAAGAAAAGATCAGCAACTTTGATGATATGATAATAGAAACTATCCAAAATGAGAAATGGAGAAAAAATAGAAACCAAAGACAGAGCAGTAGATATGTGGGACAATATCAAATAGTCTTCATTTGCAGAAGATAACGATCTTTTTTTTTTTTTAAAAAAGATTTTATTCATTTGAGAGAGAGAGGGTGGTATGTGCACCAGCAGTGGGGAGGAGCAGAGGGAGAAGCAGACTCCCCACTGAGCAGGGAGCCCCACGAGGGACTCCATCCAAGGACCCTGGGATCATGGCCTGAGCTGAAGGCAGATGCTTAACCAACTGAGCCACCCAGGCACCTAAGATATGATCTCATATGTAGAAAATCCTAAAAGGAATCCACCAAAACCTGGTAGAACTAAAAAGTGGGCTTAGCAAGATTGTAGGCCACAAAGTCAATGTGCAATCTTAATTGGATCTTTATTTACAAGCAACAAATACTTGGAGATTGACATTTATAAAACCATACCTTTGGTAATTACATCAAAAATATGAGATACTTAAGGATAAATTTATAAAGTATATGTAAGACCAATATGATGAAAACTGTAAAATATTAATAGAAATTAATAAAGGCCTTAAATCAAGACATATATTATGCTCTTGGATCATTATTTAATAATTGGTTTTCCCCAAATTGATCTGTAAATTGAGTGCAACTCCAGAAAAATTCCAGGAGCCATTCTTACAGAAATTGACGTGGGGATTCTAATAATCGGGTGGAAATACAAAAGAAACTAGTAGGATAAAAAAAAAAATTTTTTTTAAAGACTAGTGTTGGAGGATTTTTTATTTATTTTTTAGTGGAGGATTTAAACTAAAGGGTACAGTATTTGGGACATGTGGTGCTGATAAAAGTACAGAAATATAAGTCAACAGGATATGGAATTTAGAAAAAGACCCACACATATTGTTTAACAAAGGTGTCAGGGTAATTCAATGGGGAAAGGGTAGTGTTTTTCAACAAATATGCTATAACAATTGGATATCTACCATCTGGAGAGCTTACATTAACAAATAGTGGACTTCCATTTCTGGCCAAGATAGAACAACAGTCATCAGATTTATCCTACTTAAAACCATTAGGAATGAATCCAGAGAATTTATGTGTATGGTGAAGTAAAGGTAAAAAGTTAATGTTCATGTACTTTCTACCCTTGTTACCATAGACAAAAATTAGCTTGCAATGTATTTTAGACCTAATGTACAACGTAACCTACACAACTTCTGGAGAGAAATATTGGAGAAAATGTTTGTGTTCTGGGATAAGGAAAAAAAATTATACAGAGCACATAAAAACATGTGTGAAAGAAAAAAATTGATAGATTGAAGTTCATTAAACTTTTCTTCTTTAAAGATGCTGTAAAGAAATGAAGGCAAGCCTAGATTGGGAAGAAGTTTTGCAAAATAGTAAGGAGGCAAACAACTTGTAGAAAATACATTTGACTTCACTAATTAGATGCATGAATTCCAGATGAGATGTTTAATATTATTAGTTATTAGGGAAATGCAAATTAAAGCCACAGTGAACCCAACTAAATACCACCACACACCTTCTAGAATGGCTACAGTTAGAAACCCTGACAATAGCAAGTGCTGGATAGAGTATGGTGAAACTGGAACTCTTATGGTTTGCTGGTAATAGTGCAGCATGCTTCAGCTACTTGACAAACAGCTGTCAGTTTCTTATGAAATTAGACATATAGTTGCCAAGCTGATCTGGCAATCCTTTCTTACATATTCTATGTTCACAAGAAGTCTTAAACATTCATAGCTACTTTATTTATAGTAGCTAAAATCTGGAAACAACCCACATATCTTTCCAACTAGTGAATGTATAAACTAGTTGTGGAATTAACTACCATTCAGTGGAATACTGTTAAGCAAAGAAAAGGAACAACCTTACTGATACAAGCAACAGTATGGATGGATTTCAAGCATTGTACTAAAAAGAAATCTAGACACTAAAAACTCATACTTCATGATTCCATTTAAATAAAATCTAGAAGATCAGTGGTTTTTAGGAACCAGTACAGGTTGGAAAGGAAACTTCAATGAACATGAGCAAAACTCATTGAACTCTACATGTAAGTGGTTGTATTTTGTATCTGAATTACACCTTAGTAAAGCTGTTTTTAAGGGGAAAAAAAAAGGAAGTCCAAGGTACTACACTAGGATATGGCTTTGGTCATTGACATGTTCTCAAACTTCTACATGATTTTAACAGTATCCTAGATAAAGTGATGACATTTTTCAGCTCTGAAAAAGCAGCTCAATTATTCCTTCAGAGAAAAACACAATCAAAGAAAGGTTTTACTTTCTAAAATTGTACTCTTCAGTGAACATGTAAAAATCTGGAGAAGTTTGTGAGAGGGAAGTGAGTTGTTTTCAGTCCAATTAACTCTTTAAAGTTTAAAAGAGTATGCCTGAATTGTTCCCTAAGATGTTCTTCAAAGTTTGATTTATCTGTTAAGTTCAGATCTTTTAAAACATGAAAATCAAAGCTCATTCTTTCTGACAAAACAAAAAGACCCAACCATGCTTTGCTTGTGGTTGCTTTTTTGTTTGAGTGTGCATCAGTGTTAAAGCTGCTGCCTAATGACTCATTTTGTTAGCTTAGACTGTAGTAGGGCCTAGCTCTCAACCCTGCCTGCATTTTAGAGTCATCTAGGCATCATTTAATATATCTGCACCTCCAGACCTATGAAACCAGAATCCATGGGCATGCAACCCAGGCATCAGGAATTTTTAAAGTTCTACCATTAATCCCAGAGTTTAAGAACCACTGCCATCGGAGGTGTGGTTTATCTTAACCCTTGATTATTGCCCATATTAGCCAAATGGAGATAATGTATATATGTAAGTATCTTGATTTAACTTGGGTAAGAACAGCTATTTTCATGTATTTATTATGTCCTAGGCAAAATGCAAGGACATACGTAAGGCAGTTGGTGTCCCCATTTTGCAAACTAGGAAATTGAGGTTCAGAAATAATTTATATAACAGAAAATGTTAGTACAAAAAAAGTAGTATATCAGTAGTTATTAATGATAAAAGAAGGTAACATCTATATAGATAGTGTTTATTTATCATAACCAAGGCCCTGGACTGTATCTTGTATGTTCATTGTTTTTTTTAATATAACAATGTTATATTGTTTTGAGGTGTTAGGCCTATTGTGATTCCCATTATTTAATTGAGTAAAAAGCTTAGGAAAGTAAGTATGCTCTGAAAACTTACAAGTGGTAGAGCTGGGATCTGGTCTAGATAGTAAAACCCTACAGCCTACATTCTCCCCGCCCCCCACCCCCCTCCTAGAGCCCACATTCTTACCCACAGTCCTAAGCTTGATCTGGGATGGAATCTTAGCTGAACTCTTTATTAAATTATCTTCCTGGCAAACTTTAACTTATTTGTCAGTGCCCATTTTATATCCCTTCCTTCCATCAGGCCATCTGTTCTTGTGTTCTTGCAGCTTGGTGACGTAACTTCTTGGTAGAAATATAAACAGTGTACTGTAACTTAGCAGATGATATCTCTGTCCTCACAAGACTATGACAGTCCCTGGTCCTGTTCACCTTTGTATCTCTAAAAATCAGCATGGATGCTCTATTAATGATTGTCAAAAAGTGAATAGATAATCCTATCTGGGGATTCTAGGAAGCTTCTCAGAGGACACATTTGTGGTGTGTCTTGAATAATGAGTAGGAGTTTCTCAGGCAAAGAAGAAAGACAAGAAGGGCCGTTCAAGCAGAGGGGATCCTCTAAGTGAAAGGGCACGGCCTTTGTGGATATAGTGAGTAGTGTCACATGCCACATGGTGGTTGTAAGGAGAAGGGTGGGGCATGAGTGTAGGAAGTTCCAGAAGTAAGTTGTAATTAGTGGTGGGAAGCCTTGAATACAGTAGTTGGAAAATTAAAAAAAAAAAAAAGCCTTGAATACTACTGAGGTGTTTGCATTTTTTTTCCTTTTTTTTTTTTTAATCTAATGGTAGAGGGGAATTGTGGAAGATTTTTAAGTAGGTTAATAGTAAGTTCCCATGACTTATATTTTAGCTTTTTTTTTTTTTTTTTAAAGATAACCTGGTAATAGTGTAGAGTAGGCAGTAAGAAAAATAGGAATTGGGAAGACCAGGTTGGATAGCTCCCTCAGCAAGAGATGAGAGCCTCAGCTGAGGTAGTGGTGTTGAAAATCTTGTTCACATTCTTCATGTGGCACTGTCACTCAATTTTTAAAACTCCTTTAGCATTATCTGCCCAAAATCAAATAATGTTCAGTCTTGAAAAATTATGTTTGATCATGTGTCCATTGGTAACTCCAGTATAATACTTGTTAAATTTTGTTAAAAGCAAAAGAGGGGGGGATGCCTGAGTGGCTCAGCAGTTGAGCATCTGCCTTTATCTCAGGGCATGATCCTGGGGTCCTAGGATCGAGTCCCGCATTAGGCTCCCTGCATGGAGCCTGCTTCTCCCTCTGCCTATGTCTCTGCCTCTCTATGTGTCTCTCATGAATAACTTGCAGACAGGTTGGGTCTGATCATGGAGTAATTCTTTAATACCACACTAAGTATTTTGAATTATCCCTTTGGCACCCAGAGCTGTTTTGTACTTTAAGGTAGTCCACAATTAAGGATAAATAGGAAATGAGAATTTTTATGACTGATGTCTCATCTCCAGCAGACTAGTTTTAGGAAGCAGTGTGTGTGTGTATGTGTGTCTTTAATTCCAGTATAGTTAACATATAATGTTGTGTTAGCTTTAGATGTAAGGAAGCAGTATTTTCAAAGTTGAGAATCTAGAAAGTGTCTCTATGTAATTATCTGTCACTCATATTGCTTATAAAATCTTTGGGTACTAAGTGCTATGTGTATTCTTAAAGACTGCTGCCCTGACTAGGGCAGTGACTGGTGATGAAGGAGAATAGGGTTTGGATTTGAGAGATGTAGGAGGTAGAATTTGTAGAACTCGGAGGATATTCTCCTTCTGATTATTTGCAGTGGGTTTGCATTTCCAGATGCATCAAGAATGTTATCTACTCAAGAAAAGCTAAAAATAAGGTTGACTAGAAGTACGAAGTACGTTACATATCTTATATTCTCTTATATTTAAACTTCTGTGTCATCTAATTGTATTTGTATTTAGATGTTTGGTTATATTTTGAGAAGTAGACACTATAAACTCTTCCTAGTTTCCTCTGAAGTACTTTCTGGTATCCTTAATAGATTACTATAATGGCAAATAGAGATTAAGAAAGCCTTTTAATTTTTCAGCCCTGGTGGCTCAGAGGTTTAGCGCCGCCTTCAGCCCAGGGCCTGATCCTGGAGTCCCTGGATCGAGTCCCACGTCAGGCTCCCTGCATGGAGCCTGCTTCTCCCTCTGCTTGTGTCTCTGCCTCTCTCTCTCTCTCTTTCATTAATAAATAAAATCTTTTTTTTTAAAAAAGCCCTTTAATTTTTACTAAAGCATGCCAGAAACCATTAACTAGGGCAAGTTGCACTACATTGTTAAGTCCTTGTTGTAATTTTGTTTTCTTATTTATGTGAGGATTAAGTTTCCATAAGAAACTAACAGTGTTAGTGTATACTTATCAGATTGATGGCTAGATGGAGATTTTATTGAGTGAAGATCTGAGTGGTATAATAAAGGTACAGAGGATCCTTTTATTTAATCTTCCTGTGGAGTTGAGCAAGTTATAAGGTATCCCAATTTAACTAAACTGTAGAGGTCTAATAATTAGCAACCAGAGATTATCTCAGGTATTGTTGAAAGGCCCCAATTACCAAGTTATTTAAACAGTGAAAATAACAGGAGAGCTTACAGGTGTCTTTGTTTTCTTAAAATTTTTGGCTTGTCATTGTGGATATATTAAATTGGCACAACGCAGCATGCATTTTCAAAGAATATATATATCAAATCCCCATCATTGACACATAAAAAACTTGTGGGAGTTCCACCACTTATTCTACTTCATGAATAGGCACAGGCTTTAGAAAATTTGAGTGGATGTAAATCTACTATTCCCTTGTTTTCTCTCATTTGCCTTTTATGGTGCACCTCACTCCACTAGTATAATTCTCATGTTTAAAGATACATATTTTTATACAACACGGTGCTTCAACACAAGCTCAACTGAAGTAGCAGCCATCTTTCCCAGTTCTGGGATTGTGCATCTTTCTTCAGTAAGGTATTTTCCTGTAGGTGCTTGAAGGGTAAGTCTGACTAAATGTGTGTGTGTGTGTGTGTGTGTGTGTGTGTGTTTTTTTTTTTTTTTTTTTTTTGCCATT
The DNA here is from genome assembly GCF_905146905.1 of Nyctereutes procyonoides. Taxonomy (NCBI): domain Eukaryota; kingdom Metazoa; phylum Chordata; class Mammalia; order Carnivora; family Canidae; genus Nyctereutes; species Nyctereutes procyonoides. The sequence continues at coordinate 12,295,157 of NW_026575132.1, forward strand.
TATACTGTTTTGAACCTAACCTCTCCAAGATGGGATTCTATTGTATATAATGAGTATTAGAAAAAAATTTTTTCTTTAGTCTGTGTTTAGAAACTCACTGAAGTGCTGCATAAGTTGGGAAAGGACGGACATTCATTTATTTGTTTCTGTCTTTCTGGGGGATGTTATTCTTTTCACATCCTGGTTTTGTTTTTGTTTTGTTTTTTCCCCCCTCCAGTTGTGGCAATTTACGATTATACAAAAGACAAAGAAGATGAGCTGTCCTTTCAGGAAGGAGCCATTATTTATGTCATCAAGAAGAATGATGATGGTTGGTATGAGGGAGTTATGAATGGAGTGACTGGGCTCTTTCCTGGCAATTATGTTGAGTCTATCATGCATTATTCTGAGTAAAGCTCAGCAGCGCTGTGTCCCCTCACAGGAATAGTCAGGTCTTCCCAGATTATCAAAAGGCCCTGGGGATTCCCCTCCAATGAAATGCAGGAAGGATACAAATGACACAAACTATTTGTTTTTTTGGTTTATTCCCCAGTATTAAAAAAGCAAGCTGAATCTGAACAAATGGATCTTTCTGCCGTTATTTGTACTATGCTGAGCTGTCTGGATTAAAATAGACCATTTCTAAATATGTCAGAGGTAAAACAGCATATAACCCTGTAAAACAAATCAGGTTAAGACTGATTCAGAAAATCTGGGATCTTTCTCAGGAATACTGTACACCCTTGGGATTTCTCCTCCTGCAGAATCTGTGGCATTGGATGTTCTCAGTGCCTGTGCTAAAGGGTCAGCCTTGCGGCCTAGTGCCGTACCCTAGCCCCACACTTTCTTCTACTTGTATGAGGAGGAGTGAACTAGTATTTAAATATCCTACTTAACCGTTTTGATAACCATTTCGATGGCTTATTTCTTCCTCTTAACACTGTAAATTCTGCATTCTCTCAGCACTTGAGTGCACCAAGTGAGTTAATGCTGCAGACTTGCATTGACTTCATGTTTTTCAGTTTGTAGATTGAGGATGATGAAATGAGTCCCCAAATATTCTGAGGATGGTTAACAATTGCTGGTTTGATTTTACTGTGCTGCTGCTGCATGAGACTGCACTGCCAGGGATGGCTTGTGGACCCAGACGTGTGGCGTGTGGTAGCTTGGTTCACACACTGAAGTAGGCATTGAGGCAAGGTGTGAGCTTTCTGAGGTTCTGAAGAGACTGAACTGGAGGAAATGTTCTGCTTAGTGGGCTTCCTAGACCGTTGCCTTAGGCACGGTTTCCAGGAATCTAGGAGGTCAGACCAGCTATTTTTTTTACTTCTTTCACTATTTAGGAAAACATTCTTTTTTGAAAAATAGCAGTTCTTTTCAGGTCTCTTGACAGTCACTGGGAATCAAAGGCTTGCTCCTGTGCTCTCTGAATGTTGTTAATGGCCAGTGTTAGCTGCTACTGAGTTTGCTCACTTAGTTCTAGGAAAGGTAAATACTCTCCCAGTTTTGTGATTGGCTTTTGAAGTTGCTGCTCTTGGCAAGAATTTGAACCTTTTATCTCAGACGAAGACTAGTGGGATAAGAAGTATGAGGCCAAATACTTACCCAGTTACATAGATAAAAATTAAGATAACTTTGAGCAAAACAATGATAAATATTTTTTTGTCTGTACAAGTTACAGCTTCACATTCAGTGGAGTTTGTAAGGTCGACGGCTTTAGTCATCACTTCTTTAATTAGTTTAAGACCTGAAAAGGTCCAGGAGGGCTTTGCTGCTCAGCAGCTGGATACTATGGGGAGGACCCAGCTCCATGGGTTTGTCCCAGTCCCAGGGGCTTGGCCAGAAGAGCCATTGGCAGCTAATTACCCAGTTCTGGGTGAAAGGGGGAGAGTCAATCACTGCACTTATTTCAAATCTGAAGGCCTTGAAAAGGATAGTGTAGATAGAGGAATTTGATTGAAAACTGAACAAGTGCACTGGTGTATGAGGGAATTCAGATGGTGTAAGCAAAAGTTAATATTACACTTGTGAATCTGTTATCTGCGCACAAAACTTCATCACCATTTAACTGAGACCCAGCTATAGAGTTCCCTTATCAAGACTTTGTTGCAAAATTGCAGAGGTTTCCCCACAAACAAGTTAGCAGTTTTGCTTTTAGATTTCTTCAACACTTTGAATTTAGCTTTCATTAACTTGCCTCCACTTCATGCTTTTGTCAGGTCATCTTGACATTCTTTATGCCCTGTTTTCCTTTAAAGTGATGGCCCTGAATGTCCTCTGAGCTTCAGGTTCCTTATGTACCAGGACCACCTGCCTGGAGAGGTCAAAGTCATCTTAGCGTTGGCATAGAACTAGGAAAACTGTTTTGAAATCTAGATGTGTTCCAGTTTTTACTTAAATAGCTTTGTCCTGAGAAAGCTTAGTGGATTTTTTAGGCAAGAGGGTATTTTGAAATCCAGTATAGTTCTCACAGCTCACACCTACAGAAGCAGGGAAGATAATTGTGCAAAAAAGTTCGTGGTGGTCAGCTTGCCTGTTGGACGCCTGCTGGATCGTGGCATGCAGCAGACACTGACGCAGCCCTTCACAGGGAAGGCCTGCGGTGGAGGGGGATCCACGGGGCAGTGGACTTTTTCTGTATTATTTAGTACTAACGTATACAATTGTTTTTAAAACACCTGTTGGTTTTCTGCATATTTTAAATTTCTGTACAGTTTTGAATTCTATATATTGTCTTGGAAGGATGCTATGTAATGATGACTGGCCAGGCCTACAGTAATTGGAGACTTTTAATGTATGTAATATTTCATAGATTGCATGCTATTAATAGTCTGTGAAGGTAGTATTTCTTGATTTATTGTAAGTTCCCCCCATTTATCTTTTTATGAACTACAGGATGGTTGGTAGTAGGAATTCGAAATGAATGCAGAAATCTTACAGGATACATAATATTGTGGCAAAGATGATCCAAGTCTAAAATCTGCTGACTAGTAAGCAACCGTTTTAACGGGATAGAGGGACTCTAATGGGAGAGGGATTTTTTTTTCCTTCTGAAGTGCTTCTTTTTTTCCTTAAAAAAGTGACTTAAGAGGCCCCCTCCCCCCTGCCGCTTTGGTACTACTGTTTTAAAGGCCATAGGGAAATGAATGAAAATACACTTCCTTGTTGACCTTATGGCCAAGGCAATAAATCAAAAACCAATATAGTGTGAAGATCTAGACCTGAGAGATTCAGCCTGTTGTATTTGGAATAAATATGAATCTTTTAAGATGTCTTGTTCAGTATTTTCCATTGTTTGGCTACTTTCTATCTCCCTCAGGGGCACCTGCTGTTCCCATCTTAGGGTTGGCAAGGGCCTGCCTGCTACTTTTGCTGTGTTCCTAAACATCACTAGGTGAGACATTCTCATCCCTCCCCTTCTTCTGTTTATTACCCAGCTAGAGGTTCATGCATCTCTACAATGATGTCTGTGATGGAGCTGTGCTCCCCAAGTCTTATGTTGATTACAGAGGAATACTTAGGATTTTTCTGCCTGAGAGGCATCAAAATGATAGTAGTTTGCTTTTATCCTTTTGTCTTCATTTTCTTTAGCAGGTACCTTTCTGCATTAAGAACTGTTCATTTTTTTTTTTTTATTACCTTTTCTCCTGGTGGAGAGAGCATGACATGTCCTGAAGGCCACTAAGGGTTTGATGGAGGAATTGGCAGGTGACTGCCAAGTCTTCGAAAAGAATGGGGATCTGAATCACTTCCCATCTGTTCACTTCTGAACTTCTTTGGCCAGGAACTCCTGACTGGTGTTAAGGTGATGATTTCCCTCACATGATATACTTAGAATCATAGAATTTTAGAGCTAGCTGAGATTTTAAAAATTTTAGTTCATTTTCATTTTAACTGATAAGGTTAGATGTTTCATTTCAGGTAACAGCTGGTTAACAACGGTAGAGTTCCTGACTCACACCTGTGCTTTCTACAGCTGTCTTAACTGAATGTGCTGTATGTTTCTTTAAAAATTACGAGTGCTACTTGATGTCTTCAGGAAGATACTTGAAAAGATATGCTGTTCCAATAAATACCATCAGTGTTCAAACTGTTTAAAGGAGTGTACTCAGCGCAACCTTAATTAGTGAAAATAATCTTCGTGTTAACCCCTCTACTACTACACTCAGTACTATGTAGCAAAAATAGGTAACCTGATTTCAGCATTGGCAGGAGCACAGCAAACAGCCTTATCTGAGAGAGCCTTATTTATAAAACAGTTCTTAAACGGAGGCGTTGTGCTTATAACCTTACGTTTACTTCATGCTGATCTTTGGTCCTGTTTCTTACTGAGAATGTCATAATTCTTAAAAAAATTGACAAATGACACGATAGGGCCTAGCTGTGTATAAGTGATCCTTGCAAAATGTTTTTTTTTTTTTTTTTTGTAAAACACGAAAACAAAACGTATTTTCACATTATGGTGAAAATGTCTTTTGCAACTTCAGAACTCTATGGAAAAGCAATTTTTCATATTTTGTGTCCATGCATCTTCTTTCTTAAAATGGTTTACAAAAAAGAATGTTAAACAATTTGTGATCTGGCCAGTTGTATTTTTAAGCTCCTGCAGGGAGGGTTGGTGTTCGGAGTTGAGTAGAAATCATGCAGGAAAACTTGAGGGAGCAGTCTATTGCCAGTAATGTTTCTCGTGTGTGCCATTAAGCCACCTCCAGATGAATGGGGGAATATTCACTTTTTAATTTCAAAATTGTGATTTGAAATTGTTGCTGTGTACTAAGAACTTGACCTAAATAAAATTCTACAAAGTATGTCCAAATGTCTTGTGAATGTTTTCAAAGAGGTTACTAAGGTGGTAAGTCGAAGTGTACTGGAGAAAATCCTTCCCTGTTGCTGTAACTTAACTTGAGGGTTTTCTGATCACTTGCCTTTAAATACAATTCCTTTAATACAAAAAGGAAAGTGTTGGGGTTTTTTTTTTTTGCTGTAGTTTGGCAAATGATGATAGTGATTTGTGACTACATTATAAATACACATCTAGGGACGTCCAGGTGGTGGAGCGTCAGCCTTTGGCCCAGGGTGTGATCCTGGGGTCCCAGATCGGGTCCCAGATCAAGTCCCACGTTGGGCTCCCTGCATGGAGCCTGCTTCTCCCTCTCTCATGAATAAATAAATCTTAAAAAACCCACATTTACACATACGTTGACATGGCAGCAGACCAACCCATAATTGTGATACCAAAGCTTCAAAGCAAAAAGCATCTTTTTTGGATATGGTCGTACTTTGTTTAAAGAAAAAAAAAAATCTTAGCCAAAGCTTAAATTTGTTCTGACCGCATACCTTATTGGACACCCCAACATAAACAGCAAAACCAAGTTCTTAATGATGCTGATCCACAAACAAAGTCCAGTCCCCGTGTTTAAATGAAATCTATGTATTCTTTTTATTAAGGATTGGGTAAGCTGACATAATGAAAACACATAACTGAAAACAAATTTACACTGACTGTATGACTACTGTCCTAAGCCATTACAACAGTTCGCTGACAGTAACTGGTAATTTGGAAAATAACTTAATCCAGCAGAACAAAAAAACATCGTCAGTAGTACTGAATATATCTCTCTCATATATATATATATATATATATATATATATATATGTATCTATATATAGGTTTGCACAATCAGGGAGCAAGGCACATAATGAAATGAGAGCGTACATTTAAGCAGAAGAAAATAGCAACAAAGCTGAAAGAAAAATTGTAACTTCACCTTTACTGAGCTGTGCATAATCGCTTGAATAATGTCCCCTCTATCAGGTACTTTATAATGCAGTTCCTTTTGCCTTCTTTTTCATGCTTTAAAAAACTATATTCCTACATTGTATCTATTTATTTATGGCAAAGCTCCCACAGCCTAGGTATCACTGTAAGCCTTGACTCCATTTTTCAAGAAATGGGAAAAGGAGCAATCCCAGTTAAATATGTGCAATTTTCCTTTAAAACAGTAAACAGTGTTTTTACAACATTTAGCACAAGCTGATGATATTGTACTGTACATTTCTATAAAAGGAGTTCACTAGTGGCCAATGATGAAATTAAGCAAAATTGTTTGAAACATTCCAGTTAATGCTTATTTTCTAGGAGGGATTATTTACAAGTACAAAAAAAGATACAGGAAGTAGGTAGGAATCATGAAAAATGGCAGTTTTTGGTATTAGGTTACAATAAATCTGACAAACAATGGACAGTTCCCAAAATGCAAAGACTTTCTGTAAGTGCTGCAAGCATGTTCTGCCTAAGAAGAGGTTGAGGCTTCAACAGTAGAAAGCTTGGTATTAACAGCCATCCGTGATCAACACGGTCACTTCTGAACTTAGCCATCTTTTAATATGTAGCATTTGCCATCACCCTGACTCGACTCACTTCTCTAAATGTCTTTGGTAGAAAGCGGCCAGACCCCATTCAGGTAGATGAAGCCATCTCTTGTGAGACAGACGCTTTATCTATTTCTGCACAAACTACAAATACTCATCTTCCTTCTCTTTCATTAGCACCTCAAAGTTTGCTTGTTGGATTTTTTTTTTTTTAATGCTATTTCTCCAAAAGAGTTCAAGGCACTGGGGATTATAGCAGTTAGTGTCTTCTCTTCAACAAAGAGGAAACAAATTGGAGATTTTTTTCCCTTATGTGTTTATCAAGTATATTGTTTTTATTTAGCAAATTTATTCTACAGCTAAATTTTAGGTTTCTTTTACATATAGACCTTCCAATGGTACATTGAGAACACAGAACTTGTTTAGTTGGAAGGGACAGACTGGTAAAGGTGTAGAAATGTTCTTCTATTGGATTTTTAAAGGAAAACAAATCTTAAAAGTTAGTGGGATATTTATTCGCATCTCTCTAATTCATCACATCAATTTGAATGATCACATACTCCTACAGGGTTAGGGATAACCCACTTTATATAAATGATGTAAAGCGTATAAAACAAAAGTCCAAGTGTTGAGAGGTACTTGCAACCTAGCAGGGAGTTCTAGAAATAGACCTCTTCTAGTATACAAATCCGGGTTATTATCCTTACTTCAAGCAAATCATTACACCTGTAATCAAACAGGAGGACCACACAGGCTTAACTGGTCTGAACCTGAATAAAATCTGAGACATTATATCAGTTATAATTTATTAGCTCTGAAGGTATATGAAAAAATTAACAAACTAGGGAAAGGTTTTTTGTTTAAAATCACCTGTTTGTAACAAATTGCTTTTAGCTGAGGAAAAAAGGTGACAAACAGTTCTGTTGGCTTGACAGTCAAATAAAACCAATCTATACCATTACCTGACACTTTTTTCCAGGCTAATTTATATTCTTACACCCTTGACACAAGTTTATTAGCAGTTGTATTCTCCCAGAAAAGCAGCTTCTGAAACTCTAATTGGATGCAAAGCTTGAGCTCTCTTAATCTTGATCTTTAGTTATTGCTCTATGGGAATTACTCATGATCTAATTTTGTTTAAACTTTCTTGATAAACTCGGCATTGTTTTTAGTGGCAAATAAACTTTCATAGAGAGGACTTCCAAGATAGTTCACAGCTTTAGCTGAGCATGCCATCAGTGGGCAGGAGCTCCTTGATATTAGAGGGCGATAAAACACCATCCTGTCTACGTTACTTTGAAATTTTCTGATGAAAATTGTTTCCTGTTATTTTTAAGTCACCAATCTTTAAGAAGTCCCAGAAGTTGGAAAAACCCAATTTATGTTAAGTGGGTACCTATAAAAGCCGTAAGAATATTTTTCTTAAGGGAAAATTATAACATCTGAAGAAATAATGTATTTGGGTAGTAAAAGCCCAGATGAATAAAATTTCAATACAGAATAGTCTAGCATTTAATATTTTTTATCTAGAACCTAGTGTCTGTTGTTTTATTAACCAAATAGGTTCTGTGCCCTTCAGAGTTGGTGCCAAAACTTTAAACACAGGGTGATCCGATTCTGAAATTACCTGTGGTAAAGGTTAAGGGTGTCACTAGCTGAAACAGGCACCTGTTCGCACTGCCCTCGACAGCAGGCTTTTCACTCTTCAGTACAGCCACGTCAGCTGTCCAGATTTTCTTCTCTGACCAGAAGCAAGACACATGGGGCTGGAAGAGCTGCTGAGCAGAAGGCAGGAAGAAGGCACAGTACCAGTGTCCTCTGGCAGTAGGTGTTCTCCACCGGCGCACCAGAGAGAAGTTACAAAAATAACAGAAGTCTGAAAAGAACCCCACAGAACTACATCCCAACAAAAATCCCACCCTACTAGGGAATAAAAAGCTAGAAGTATAATCTAATGTATTATTTTGGTCTTTTTTTTTTTAATTATTCAGCGTTTCACATAAAACAAAGGGAGAAAAAGTTGATGAATAGCCTTTTCTGTCTTTGGAGAAATGTAAAGGCTTGTTTTAGACAAGCCACTGGACTGCGGTATAAATGACATAGTTCCTCCTCTGGCCCTGCTCTCTGCTTGCTGCCATATTCTAAAGGATGTCTGCTCTTTCCGGAAAGTTGTGCATCAGAAGCATTGGTTCGGACGGCTATTGGGACCGACAGAAACCAAGAAGTCCTAGGGAACCCCCCACTGAACAAACCAAGGCTGTATCTTAGGGCTCAAATCATGGGTGAAAGAAGACAGAGAACATTATTGGTTTTCCCCTACAGGAGAGTTGAAGTCCACCTTCATATAAAATAAAGACCATCACCACAACAAAAACCCTAGGGATGAGTATTTTTATCATTGGATTCCTATTAGTAACTTTACCCAACAAATTAAGGGTGATTCTTAGAATATAAAGCTGTAGGCAGAAAGAACACCATGGGAAACTACATCACTCATGAGTTACAGTGGAGCTTGGCAATCCGTCTCAACGGAGATTGCTGTGCATGCCTAAATTAACAATGCAGATGTGTTGAAGGTCACTTCATAAGCCTAAGAATATCAAGCACACAGAACTTTGAGAACAAATGAAAAGATCCAAAAAGTATCTTTTAAAGAAGCAGGGCTTTGAAAAATGCACAATGGTATTCTTATTGCTTTATAACCACCTGAATTGCTGACCAATATCCTAGAGATAGGGCGGGGGGGGGTGCCACTTCATATTCTCGATGATGCAGTACTTTTGGAGGTGGGTTTATAGGAATGCCTTGTGTATCTAGTACATGTTTTGCTTATTCTTAAATTATTTACTATCTCTGCCCCACTGCACTGACCTCACTTTTTCTTTATGGGACAATGTCCAAGATTTTTGCAGTTTCCACTGGTAATCCTTATTCACAACAGGTAGAGACTTTCATTACAAGATGTGCTCATTTATCACTGCTGGGATGGCTAGTTCTTATTGTTTTAAGAGCAGCTCTGAGGTTGCATTTCTAACAGTCACTTTATCATCATAAACTGATGAGACACATTTCTCTCATATACCAAGAAAAACTCTCAGGACAAAAAAAAAAAAAAAAGAAAAGAAAAAAAGCATAAGCATAGCGTGAATTGTAGTGTGTCATTAGAGCCAGGATTCCATGTTCTACCAACTGCACATGCATAATATGTAATGTCACTGATGTACTTGACTACACTACTCCATCGGAACACCTGGTAACCTGGACAAATCTCCACAGCCAGGCTACAGCAAGCAAGAATCCTAGTGTGCTCCAGTAGCTAAGGATGAAATTGCCAAAAACCTCATTTTCCCCTCCCTCTCCTACAGTCCCATACTTAAATGAATTCTTTGTTCTACACAGCAGTCCATACACAATGATACCCACACAGGGGTCAATTCTGTTTTTTTCCTAATCACCCATCCTAGAGCAACATACAAAAACACATTTCAGAAGGTGATTTTGTTCTGTGTAATGAGCACTGTGTCAGACATGGGATGTGTATATTTGATACAGCAATTGTCTACAGATCTCTACTATCAACATCTACCTAAAGCACACACTGTAAGATAACTGGTGACCCAAAGACATACTGGGATGGAGCATTCCAGGGGTACTGTGTCAGATATTCTCTTCAACAAATCAAAACAAGGATCACGAAGCCAAGCTTGATGAGGCTTCACAAAGCTCATGAAAAAGATTCCAACAGTACAAAAAGAATTATCCGGGATTACAGCACTCCATTATCCGTGGATGGCAGGCAAAGAGCTTACCTGTGACTGAACACATCCTAGATACAGGTGTGATCATGGCAGCACGACTCAGCTAGAATGCCTTAGTTCCATGACCTGTTTACTCTGTGCCCCGCCATGGACAGACGCAGCATCTGTGACGACTTCCCCGTACTGTGCTACTGACCCACCCACGATGCTGACAGTTTCCTGACTTAAAGTGCCCCTTCACGTATGAGTGATGAAGTGTCAGCCAAGCAGTTCGAACGTCAGCCAACTGGGGAAAAAACAAACACAAAAGTCCCATCGATACACCAAACATTCTGTTGTCTTCTCAAACTGAGAAACAGCACATGATACGTCTATTCCTTAATATATAATATACAACATGCACAGAGAAGCTGCACATGGACACTTACAAAATGCCTTCTAAGTAAGTCATTAGAAGTTTTTGGTCCAATCCACATGATAGATAATAGAAATCATAAGGGACAGGACACACATCCCCTTCCATGCCTCTTCCACCCAAAATACACTAGCCCGTTTTCAGATTAGGAGCGAAAAGGAATAAATAGACTCACTCTCAGCTATATATATACATATACACAAACATATATGTATACATATATATATACATATACACACACACTATCTCTATATATGTATAGCTCTGTGTGTCCACGAACATGTACACACACACATAGCTGGATACTACCTGAATACAAACATCATACTAGGAGGCTCTGAACACCAGAATTCATAGGTGATCAGTTGAGCTGATTGTAGAACTGATTACAGACACCATGAAAATAAAGTCCTATGGTAGCAACTACCAGTCTCTTGAGAGCTTGGTATTCTGGTCTCTCTTGGGGGGAGCGGGAGGGGGTCCTCTCCGCAACGTTGCATAGCCCGATATATGACTACCTCCGTAACTAGCTTTCTGTTGATCAGAAAGCAGCTCAGGGGGGGGCGGGGGCAACGCCATGTCATCCATGGTGGCTGTGGGTTCTGCTCTGGATACCCGGGAGGAAGAGAGCGAGCCATGCCGAGTGATGGACTTCCGTTGCAGTGTCCTGTTGAGGTCGGCTAGGAATCCAGGCTGGACACTAAGGCTGGATTTGGGAGAGGTGGGCACTTGTGGCACAGCTGCGGCCATTGCCGGCTGCTCCGAGATCTCCGCTTGAGTGAGGCGGGTGCTGTCGTTCCGCTTGGGGCGTGTGGGTGGAGGCGCCTTCTTCATGGATGTTTTGGACCATGGCTGTGGTTGAGGATTAACAACTGCCACTTTAGGCGAGGTGTTTCCCGAGAACACAGCTGGAATCTCTATGGGGGGCAGAGGAAGGTCTATTTCAGGTGGAGGGGGTGGAAAGTCAGAGTCGGATGGAGGAGAAGGAAACTCTACCACAGAGTCCTTTCCACGCCCACTCAGAACAGACGCTTTTGTCGACACACACCCTTGCTGGAGAATTCCGGGAAGGTTGACTCCAGAAAGATGGAGTTTTCCAGGTTTGGGGGGCGCTGCTGGAGGTGGTGGGGTCTCTTTGCTGGGAGACCCTGAGGGTTCTGCTGGCGACGCAAACTTGCTCACTAGACTGTCCACTGAGGGTCTTTTAGGCTCAGGGTGCTCTGTACAACTGCTGGACTTAATGCTGGAGTTTCGCTGTGGGGTTGGGGGAGGTTTCTTTGCCCCAGGGCTGGATGTCTTACTGGTCTTTTTGCCTGGAGATCCACTTTTGTCCGAGGCAGGAGAAACTGTGGGTGTAGTTGTCAGGGGAGGCGGGGCTGGGGCGGGGGCTGGTGGTGGTGGCGGCGGTGGTGGAGGAGGGGGAGGTGGAGGAGGAGGAGGTGGTGGAGGAAACACCAGGCTGCTCTCAGGAGGAGGAGGAGGGAAATCCGGAGAGGGGACAGGGATAGAGCTGGGCTGCCACTTGGGTTTTGCTTTCACAGCAGGAGGGGACTGTGGGGCCACATTTGTGGAGGGAGGCTTGAAGGGTGGCTCCCCAGGGGGAGGGGCTGGAGGGGGTGGAAACTGGCTGGCTATCTGCTTCACAACGGAGGGCACGGAGGGCACGGGGGATAGAGGAGAGGGAGGTGGTTTTACACAGAAGCTCTGCTGCTTGGGTAACGTGGGTGGGGGGACCGGACCTGGGGGAGCAGGGGGAGAGGGTGGAATATGGGAAACAGGAAAAGCTGGCTGCTTCTTTGCTGGTGGGGCTGGAGGAGTAGGTGTGGGTGGCACAGCTTGCGTCATAACAGGTGGCACAGTCTTGGCGCTGGTCGGTGGGGGCAGAGTCACAAGGGGTTTGGGGGGTGCTTGGGGAGGGAGGGGCCCGGGGGTAGGAGGGGGTGGTGGTGGCGTTGGAGGAGCCACTTGAGTGGTGTGCTGAACGTAATGAATCTTCAGTGGAGGAGGTGGGGGGCTGAACTGTGGGAGGGACGGGGTGCAGGGTGCTGGTTTGAGCTGGGCCATAGCTGAACCCGGGGTGGGCGGTGGGGGTGGAGGAGGCGGTGGGGGAACGACTCCATTGGGGGGCACCAGGATCTGAGGCTTTCCTGACTGTGAGGTGGAGGCCAGAGACTGCATCACTGAGGGTGCAGGAGGCTTGAATAGGGGTCCTGAGTGCTGAGAAGCGTTCTGCAGCCTGGTTATTGTGCTGTACTTGACAAACATTGGGGCTGCTGAGCCCGCAGAAGGTGCAGATTGGCTGGGCAGGGGAGGGGGAGGTGGGGGGGGCGGGGGTGGGGGCGGAGGGGGTGGTGGGGGTGGGGGCGGTAGAGGTGGGGAAGGCTGTGAGGCAGTGTGGGGCGTGACCAGTTTGGGCTGTGGGGATAAAGGGGGCACAAGTGAAGTGTAGGGTCGATTCATAGACTCCATTCTGGCCTAAAAGGAGCATAAAAGGGAGGTGGGGTGGGAGAGAGAAAACACAACAAACACCAGTTACAGAGGTAAGCTTTGACTGTGTAAAACTAAACAGCAAGGAATCTGGGACATGCGAGAAAGGACTCAGCAGCAGGCCGGTGTCAGGAAGGTGAAAATTAAGACTCCCTGGCAACAAGGGCACAGGGAATTTGTTCACTCCGCAATACTCTCAAAGGGCAAGGCTGACTAACAACCTAAGAAAAATGTCCTGCAGGTCAGTGCTGGGAGGTCTGATTTCTGAGCCCTGTTTTCACACACCTGCACACTGACCCCACCCGGACTGTGGCCAGGGGGGATGTGATGGCTCGAGTTCACCTTTCGGTCCATTGCTGCATCCACATCAAGCAGATGCCATAACTGGGTTTAGGAGTGCTGGCGGAGGGCCTCCCGAGGAATGAGGATGACTTTTTGATGCTAGCAAGCTGACACGTGAGAGTATGAGAATGTTCAGCAGGCGTGCACAGTCACACAGGAATGAATGAGCTTGACACACACACTCGTGTTCGTGTGAGACACTTGCATCCAACATGCACAGAAGTCCAGCAATGCAGGTAAAGGGGGGGCATTCTTTACATTTGTTTTACTGGAAAATACATAAAGAAATGCTTTATAAACATTACAGCAAAAGATTATAAAAATGCCATACAGAAAAAGCCAGGAGAAAATGACAGGAAACCTTAGAAAACTAAAGGAAATATATCAAAAAATGAGAGCTAGAGTTTGCCAACAACCTGCTGACCAGCCCCTCTGGGCACCTCTGGCACTGCCCGAATTAGCACACCTGGGCACTTGTGTCATGGAGCCACTCATGCATGAATGTGGTTCAAGTATTTTTGAAAAGCGCAAAGGAAGGACCTTTGGTTTAATAAGTTTAGGTACACGTTTTAGGTTCTTTGAAACAAACTGTGAGGATCCAAGATAAACCATTTGTTTCCAAACTATGAATGATCTCTAATTAGCATCAAGAACGCTCAGGTTAGTAGACTAGAAGGCTCGTTACAGGGCTGAATTCTAATACCCATCAGGACACTCACATGTTTCCTTAAATACTGCACAAAGTAAAAGCATTAGTCTGCGAGACTTGGTTACAGGAGTCACCCAGGTTAATGTTTCCAAAGAACAGCCCCTGACCTTAACTTGACCCTGTCTTGGCTGCTGCAGGGATGCAGACCTTAGCTGTGCTGGCCTTCTCATTTGGCACCTGAGGCTGAGGTAACAAAGAAACACAGGTGGGGGTCAAGACAGATGGACCATCACTGCTGCATGGCAGGGTGCACGCTCCTTCTAAAACTACCAGACCAACTATGCTGCTTCATCACAGAGCATTTGGACTTTTTATGCTTTTATGTTTCTCTTTTCTCTTGGCCTTTCATTTAATATGTGCATGGTCATTAACACTATTAAAAATTCAGTAAGGGAGAAGACTTTTCTTTAAATATCAAAATTGCATAAATCTGCCTAACTACATATACAGAGTTAGTTATTAGCACCGGCTAAGGCTGTTTCATCCAAATTGATTAAGTGGGGAAAGGGAGACAGAATTAGTTCTTAAAAGTCTGAGCCCCTGATAAGGGAGTTCAACAAACTGTCAGTGTTTTGAGAATTCAGGTCATTAGGACCAATTTTCAAGTATTTATTTCTAAGACAAAGTGTTCCACCCCCACAATGGGCTAGTAATGCCTCTTGCTGAGAGGCAGTTAACACACCACTTAATGCAAATAAAGGAATAAATTAAGGGAAACTATCTATTTAATTCTCATTGATGAGTGTACTTGTGTAAGTGATTCAGACCAAAGGGGGAAAAAAAAATTATTGGGTAAAACTACAATGGTCAGGCCAGTTGTGCCACTGACCCCCAGTGATGGGTGAGCTATTCCTGCTGGCAAGTACAGCCAGAACACAGGGCTGCCCACAGAGCTCCAGAGGCAGTCTGATGTGATGTCTCTCACCCAGACTAAAGAACTTTTATATTTCTAAATAGTTCTGCAATAATTATAACTTGTCCTTCAGTGTCACTGAACAAGCTACCATATGAAGCTCAGGGATCCAAAATTTTAAAAGGATTAATTTTAATTTAGTCTTCTGCATGTACTAAAATTTGAGAAAATTCATCATTGTGCAGAAAAATGCCAAAAGGCATAAAAGAAGACAAAGGAATGAGTCTGAATAAATCACTGAACCATGAGCAGTTTCTCTGAAACAAAGTTAGGATGCTGGCACTAAATGGTATTGCTCCATCCAAATTAATTAACAGTGAGAAGGAAGAAATCATTATTCCTTACACATCTGAGTCATCGATAAAGTCATTAAATTGCCAGTTTGAGATCTTAGGTCATTAGAGCCAGTTCACAGATATCCCTTTCTGAAGAGAAGTCAAAGTAAAAAATACTAAAATAGGGCCAAGACAGAGTCCTAATAAAGGAATAAAAGAGCAACAAACTAAACCTATGGAACACCAGAGTCTTTTTATGTAAGTTAACATAAGTGTGTTACCTACCTTGCTGGACTCTTCCAACTGAGTGCCACGTTTCCAGGCTTCAGAGAAGATGGAGCTCACAATACTCTGGGAGCGGATGTGTCCTGCTGGCTGAGTATCAGACACTCCACTGTCAGATTGATTAGAATGATTTGACTGAGACTCTGTTTAAAACAGATTTTCAGAAATAGTATTAAATAAGTCGTTATTCCGACAGTGTGAATATGTACATTTAGAGAGCTCTTTTACACAAGATCAGATACTATGCAGAACTGCACAAGTTACTTTTACTCAACTGTTTCATTTAAACATGGTTTGAACCTTCCTCTAGAAAACTTCCCTTATCTTAGGGCCAGTAGGAAATCTTGATTCTTTTTGAACAATTCACCGTGACTGAGAATTACAATGAAAGGTTCATATACACATTACTGTATATTTATGTATATATATATATGTATATATGTATATATATATATACATTATACCTGACAACCCTGAAGAGGTGTTCTTGCCTTGCCTGGAGACCAGGCTTTGGTGTAGCTGCTGCTTTGTGGTGCCAAAACCCGAATCCCTAGAAAACACTTCTCACTTGAGTGTAAGGTTGCTGGGAATGGTGGAGGATATACTGCAATCTGCCTGGCATTCCAGGTGAGGGATGGGGGAGATACTGTCACTGGACCCCAAGTCAGGTAAAATAACCATGCAGAAGGAAGCACCTAGTCCAATGGCTGACATCTGGTAGAGATTCAGATGTTAAAGCTAGTCCCATTCAAGGACTCTGTGGAGGGGGTATTATTAGATTGCTTTATCAAGTCCAGCCAACAAGCAGTACAGAGATGTAGCCACAAACTCCTTTGGATAAAATTGAGACATGTCCTTAGGCAAAAAATACAGGATAAAACCCATGCAGTTTTTTTCTTCATCATTCAATTGCTGAGTCTTTTTTAAGTCCAGTATAATTAACATAGTTATATTAGTTTCAGGTGTACAATATAGTGATTTAATAATTCTATACATTACTCAGTGCTCATCGTGGTAAGTGCACTCCTTAATCCCCTCACCTCTTTCACCCCTCCCCCTCAACTCACCTCCCCCCTCCAGTAGCCATCAGTTTGTTCTTTATAGCTAAGAGTCTATTTCTTTCTTTCCTTTGCTTGTTTGTTTTGTTTCTTAAATGCCCTATGTGAGTGAAATCATTTGGTATTTGTCTTTCTCTGACTTATTTTGCTTATTAGCATAATACTCTCTAGCTCCATCCATGTTGCTGCAAATAGCAAGATTTCATTTTTTATGGCTGAACAGTAGTCCAGTTGTGTGTGTCTGTGTCTGTATCTACATCTACCACGTCTTATCCACTCATCTATTGATAGACATCTGCGCTGCTTCCATAGTTCTTCCATAGTTTGGCTATTCTAAAAATGCTCCCATAAACACAGGGGTGCGTAAATCCTTTTGTACTAGTGTTTTTGTATTCTTTGGGTAAATACCCCTGTAGTGTGATTCCTGGATTGTAGGGTAGTTCTATTTTTAATTTTTTGAGGAATCTTGATACTGTTTTCCACAGTGGCTGTGCACCAATTTGTGTTCCCACCAACAGTGCACAAGGGTTCCTTTTTCTCCACATCCTCATCAATACTTGCTTCTTGTGTAATTGCGTTTTTTTTTTTTTTTTTTTTTTTAAGTTACAACTCCACTAGCCTCCTGCATCCCTACTTAATTACTAACCGGAACAACAGCCTATTAGATAGGAGGCTGGAACGTGTGAATCCTTGCACTCTCTTCAGCATTTATGTATATGATTTTATAATTTATATTAAAAGTCTGCATAATACTTAACACTGTATAAGGAAGGTTGATGCTGAACTAGGAAAAGGCACATCATTTCATAAAATGTGTGGAAGCACCTGCATTAAGGCTTTATGAATTTAAAAAAATATTATGGCATCTTTTTTCCTCAATCTTTCCCTTAATTTCTTTTTCTAAAATCTTATACTCTTATCCTGCCTTTCTCAATCCATCATCTCAAAGTGTCTTCCTCCTCTTTAATAAACATTTCCAGAATAGTCTTAGATTTATGGAAAAGTTGCAAAGCTAGTACAGAGTACCTATATACCTAGAAACCAATTTACCTCATTATTAACTTTCTACATTACCACGGTACATTCGTCACAACTAAGGAACTGAAACTCATACATTACTATTAACTAAACTCTAAACTTTATTTGGATTTCACTAACTTTTCTGTAATGTCTGTGTCTGTCTGTCTGTCTATTTATTTATTTAGATCCAGGATCCCATCTAGGATACGACATTATACTTAGTTGTCATGTCTCCTATGATGGTTTCTCAGGCTTTCCTTGTTTTTGATGACCTTAACAGTTCTGAGGAGTACTGGGTCAGGTATTTTACAGAATGTATCTCAGTTCTGATTTTCTCCTGTTTTTCTTTTGATTAGACTGAGTTATTAAATTTGGAGAGGAAGACCAAGAGATGGAAAGCACCAATCCCATCACATTATGTGAAGGGTACATGCTATCAATAGAATGTATTACTGAAGATACTGACCTTGATCACTTGACTAGGGTACTGTTTGTCAGGTTTCTCTACTGTAAAGTTACTCCCCCCCCCCTCCAACTATCCTCTTTGGAAACAAGTCACCTTGCACAACCAAACTTAAGGAGGTGTGGAATAAGGTCCATCTCCTTGAGGGCAAAATGTCTACATAAACCATTTAGAATCTTCCATAGAGAAAATCTGTCTCTCATTCATTCATTCATTCATTCATTCAATAATGTTTATCAGTACGGACTGGTGGCTGTTAATTTTATAATTTGAATTATAACCTTATACTATGTTCTTCTGTTGCTCAGATTGTTTCATCTTTGGCCCCTGCACATTTCCTCAAGTTGGCTCCTGTGTCCCTTTCACACAGCTCCATCACTGTGTCTTTTGAGTCATCAGAAGCTGCTTCAGGTTCATCTTATTCTCTGCCAGGGCCCTAAATCAGCTATTTATCAAAGAGCCCTAGTTCCTCTTTTCTGGGAAGTGGTATTAGAAAACCAAGATCAAGGTATTCTGTATTTTCATTGCTACTGAGGTGTCACAGCTCCTAGTTCTCAAGGGACAGCACTAGGAAATACATTCACGTAAATTAATCCATGTATTACACATTCTTCATTTTGCTCCTTCTTAGAGATGAGATAGTCCTACAACTTTTTAGTCAACTACTTCTTTTTGAAAAAGTCCATGTTTTTAAAATAGAATTTCCTTAGGGACACCTGGGTGGCTCAGGGTTGAGCATCTATCTGCCTTTGACTCAGGTCATGATCCTGGCTGGGGTCCTGGGATCAAGTCCTGCATCAGGCTCCCCACAGGGAGCATGTTTCTCCCTCTGCCTATGTCTCTGTCAATAAATAAAAATCTTAAAAAAAACAAAAACAAAAAAGAATTTCCTTAAAGCGTATACACATAACCAGGTAAAAACATACACTAAAATATTAATTTATATGTTATACTAATAAATAATGAGGGTTTGTTTGTTTTTTGTTTTTTTTTCAAATACTTCCTAAAATTATTTCTTTCATGAGGTATGATGTCAGATCAAAAAAATACTCTGCTTTTAGAGGACATAGTTATCATTCATGGAATACTCTGAAGGGAAAGCAGCCTTTATTTTTAAGGTGTGATAATAGCTAACTTGTTTAAGGATGTGGGAATCTGAAAATAAGCACCTTTTGAGTATCACTGATTTCTTGTGAAACTTTAGTAAGTTTAGTAAGTTAAACAGCTTCCTTAACTGTGATACTGAACCAATTCTAGTTATTTCTACTCTGCTGAAATGTCAGGAAACCTGTGGGGAAAGCAGGTAGTTTCATCACGGATTCTGAATATGGAGACTTTCTCCAAGCAACTTTTCTATCCCCAATTATGCATCAACAGTTGTTGTTTAGCAGTATGATGGAGTTTGAAATAAACTTTACAAATATATATAACAAGACTCCTGGATTTACAATTCTATATACTGGTGTTCCATATCAAATATAGTTGTGAACTAGCCCATGATACTGTCCCCTCTAACCACCAAAACAAAATTTATTTTATAATTTAAACATTAGGAACGGCTCTGGTTTTAAGAACCTTGCTGAAATAACCAGGCCTCGGGTCAGTCTATAGAATGTCTTCATATTGGCTTTCAGCATTTCAAAATACCTGGGATGCTTGAAGAACTGGATCCTGATTTAATGCTGGAGCTGGATAAGGAAGTCCAATCATAAGCTGACTCTGTCCTCTTCAAGGCTTCTTGATAGTTCATGTAGAGCTGTTTCCCATACTAAACAGAAAGCAGTAAATGAATACATCTGAACTTTACTGGATATGATACAGATGGACAAGGTAAGAAAGGGGGATACTTTTTTGTTTGCTAATTCATAGTTTACATTAAAATTAATACCTATAGTACTTCAAAAATTATTTTAACACCAGTAAGTTACCATCTACTCTTATTTTTCCTCATTTTAAGAAAGGCAGCAAGAAGTTAACACTTGATTTGTTCACTATCAATATAAAGATTTGTTATTCCTAAGGCAATTTTGATTTTATAGCTATAATAAATTTTATTTTTGCTTAATGCACATAAATATTCCCTTATATATTATGTGTAATCATCTTCAAGGTATCTTAAAATTTTTTTTAAATACTTTCTTTTTTTTATAATGGTTTTAGGTTCACAGCAAAATTGAGAGGAAGGTAGAGAAATTCCCCAAATGCCTCCTGCCACTGTCTATGCACAATCTCTCTCATTTATCAATATTCACCACCAGAGGGTGCATTTGTTTCAATCAATGAACCTACATTAACACATAATAATCAAAATCCACAGTTTACCTCAGGTTCACTCTTGGTGTTGTACAGTCTACAAGTTTGGAGAAATGTATAATGACATGTATTCACCATTACAGTATCACCTACAGTATGAATATTTTCACTGCCCTAAAAATCCTGTGTGTCTTGCTTATTCATCCCCCTAACTCCTACCATGAAGTGATTTAAATCTCAAAAAACTTCTTTTCCTTAGGCTAACCTCTGCTATATAAGAATCATATAACGTGTTCTTCAGAGCCAAAATAAATCACTCTGATATACACAAGCATTTACCAGTGATATTATGCCGTGTATACCAACCCCGCATCAAAGAAAAAAGATGTTAAGACCTAAAACTTAGGCTTCAGAAAACACTGACAAAATAATAAAATCATGAACCTGACAATCAAAACCATATCATGAAACTTCATTATCCTATCATCAAACTGAAAAAAAACCCACCCTACCTTTGCAATGCGGATACCATTGACCCACTGATGCAGGGTCCTCACATCATCACAACAAAGGTACTTGATGTATTGAGATTTCTTCTGGATCTGTGGGTGCTGCAAGAGTAAAGGCAAAGTTCAATTCAGTACCCTGAAGAACTAAAGAAAAATTCTATCAAAACTCTGTCAAAACTTAAATACATCCTGACAAGTCATAGGCTATCAGAGCTAAGGCCAAAAATAATTTATACCACTTATATGGCCATAAACCCAAATAAAATGGCCCATAAGTATTTTTACAAAATAAACTATAGAGCAGAGCTCTAGGTGGCTCAAGTTGGCTGAGACCAACTCTTTGTTGTTGTTGTTGTTAAAGGTTTTATTTGAGTGAGAGACAGAGGGAGCGGGAGCAAAGGGGAGGAGCAGAGTGAGAAGGAGAAACAGACTCCCCACTAAGCAGGGGACCCAACATGGAGCTCGATTTCAGGACCCTGGGATCATGACCTGAGTTGAAGACAGATGCTCAACCAACAGCCACCCTGGTGCCCCTAGGAGCCAACTCTTGATTTTGGCTCAGATTATGATCTTAGGGTTATGAGATTGAGCCCCTGCTGAGGATTCTCTTTCTCTCCCTCAGTCCCTCCCTCTCTAAAAAAATAAATAAAAATACATTTTAAAAACTAAAAAAAAAAAACCCAAAACTACAAAGAAACTTGTATTTTAGGTCAAGATATGCAACTTAAAAAATACCTTTATAGCATGGCAAATCTCCAAATACCCCTTCTATATTTCAGAGAAACAAAGTCCATCAAGGTTAATAAAGTCAATAGAATTCTTCATCAAGAAGAGTATGAAAAGGGAAGATTTTGATTTCACCTCAAATCCACTGGAATTAGGAATTCAGAAGACTCCAAAATGAGAGGGTGTTTGATAAAGCTTCTAGTGCTTCTCTGGGGTGAACCAATGGATGGGGTGGGTGGAGTGCAGGGCACAGCACCTGGGCCACAAGTGGGTGCTCACACCTGATGCAGTGGTGTCCCCTGCTGTGGACTAAGCACTGCTCTGCACCCGTCTACCCTCTTAGCACATGCCCTCCAAGGAACCAGCAGTTTTTCAACTGCATCATCAGATTCAGTTTTCACAACCCAATATACTTTTCAGCAGCAGTTTGGATTGGGATGACTGACTAGACCAACTACACAATGCAAGAGCTAGAACAGACTTAAGGTATTTTAACTGTACTGGACCACAACCACTAGTTCCCTGGAAAGAAAAACCTTAAATCACACTTGGTTCTGGATGTAATGGTCATTAATTATTTCTCTTTTCAGTTATTCTGAAATCTTATTTTATTATTATTATTTTTAAAGGTTTTATTTATTTATTCACAAGAGACAGAGAGAGGAGAGGGAGATGCAGAGACACAGGCAAAGGGAGAAGCAGGCTCCACACAGGGAGCCGGATGTGGGACTCAATCCTGGGACTCCAGGATGATACCCTGGGCTGAACGCAGGCGCTAAACTGCTGAACCATCCAGGGATCCCCTGAAATTTTTTTTTAAAGGCTACATTTTACCTGAGGAAATATTTAAGATTATGTTCAATTATACGAGGCTTTAAAGATTCTCTAACCATAATTGTAGAAATCCTTGCAATCAATAAAATAAGCAATTTGGATAAGTTCTTAATGCTGTAGAAATAGATGGCCACCCATATCTGTATTGTTAAAGATCAGTCTTGGGGTGCCTGGGTAGCTCAGTCAGTTAAGCACCTGACTCTTAATTTTAGCTCTGGTCATGATCTCAGGATTATGCTATTGAGCCCTAAGTCAGACTCCATGCTAGGTATGGAGTCTTTAAAATTCTTGCTCTCCCTCTGCCCCTCCCTCCACCCTGCTCACTCTTGCATGTGCTCTCTAAAAAAATAATAAAATAAATCAATCTCTCTAATCTACAATGGGAGAAATTTAAATCCATTTATTCATTTGTTCTATTGTATACATTGCTTTATAGAGCTCCCATAATAAAACATTTAATACCAAAACTGATTTAGTTATTAAAGGCTAGAGTGAAAGTTTTATTTTTTTTTAAATTTATTTATTATTTATGATAGTCACAGAGAGAGAGAGAGAGAGAGAGAGAGAGAGAGAGAGGCAGAGACACAGGCAGAGGGAGAAGCAGGCTCCATGCACCGGGAGCCCGATATGGGATTCGATCCCAGGTCTCCAGGATCGCGCCCTGAGCCAAAGGCAGGCGCCAAACTGCTGCGCCACCCAGGGATCCCCTAGAGTGAAAGTTTTAAACAGTAAATCCTCAACAAAGATTGCAGCAAACAACATGGATGGAACTCGAAAGTATTATGCTAGGTGAAATAAGTCAATCAGAGAAAAGACAAATACCACATAATTTCACTCATACATGGAATTTAAGAAACAAAACAGATGAACATGGGAAGGGAAAGAAAAATAAAATAAGATGAAAATTGAAAGGGAGGCAAATCAGAAGAAACAGTGAACTCTAGAAAACAAACTAAGGGTTGCTGGAGGGGAGGTGGATAGAGGGAAGGAATAATTGGGTGATGGGCATTAAAGAGGGCACTTGCTGTAATGAGCACTGGGTGTTGTGTGTAACTGATGCACACAACTAAATCCTATACTTCTGAAACTTAAAAAAAAAAGGTTAGCTAAACACTGCTTAACAGTTTTCTCTCGAAATACTATAGGTTCCACAGCCTTCTCTTGGAATATATTCCCTCGTTTTTATTAAATCACATTACAATAAACCACCACAGCAATCTTGAAAAGGCAGAGGAGGACAGGTGAAGGAAATGTATTTTTTCATAGAAGAAGGAAGAGGAGTTTTATCTCATTCATTTATGCAACAGGTATTTATTAAGAACTATTTGCCAGATCTTTAAGTAGGTATTGGGATACACTGTGAGTAAAACAGAATAATTCCCAGTTCATGCAGAAGATAAAATGGGATGACTGAGAAAGGGCTTTCATATTACCAACTAGGGCTTGAAGAGTAGGTGTTTTCCACTTCCTGCATCACTCGGGCACCACCTACAGGGCAGGGTTTGGACATCTGAACAAGGGGCTACAGGATTGCTCTCAGCGTTTATTACCACTCCCTCTCTTTATGGTGATTCATACACCATTCTTGACTTACTCCTTTCATTTCTTGAGAACAGAGTTACCTACCATGCATGGGTCTTCAACTGTAGCAGTGACTCTGCCTGTGTTCTACTCATTCTATACACTAAGGGAGTGTTTTTATCAACAATATCAGACAGAATCAAAGAGAAATAATCCTCTATGCTTTTCTCCTCATTTCTCTAATGTGGGAATCCAAATAACACCACAAAGAATACTATGATAGGATTAAAATTTTTTTTATTTATTTAGGAGAGGGAGAGAGCACATGTGCAGGCAAGCAGGGGTGGGGCAGAGGGAGACAGAAGAGAATTCTAAGCAGGCTCTGTGCTTTAGCACATATGGGGGTCATGAGCACATCTCATGACCCTGAGATCACGACCTGAACTGAAATCAAGAGTTGGACACTTAACTGAAACACCCAGGCATCCCTACGTCATGCTTAAGTATTTGCGGATCACTTGCTAGTTTAAAGTTTATCTTAGAACCCCATAACTTGTCTTTTTCAACGTCCCACCTAATAAAGGCATCCTTTCATTATGGTCACCCAGGCTCTGCACCAATTCCTCAGGCAATTGCCTATTCCACCAATATATTATTTCATTAAAAGTGACATTTATTGGGACACCTGGCTGGCTCAGTTGGTAGAGGATGTGACTTTTGATCTTAGAATTGTGAGTTCGAGCCCTACACTGGATGGAGAGATTACTTTTAAAAGTGGCATTTACTGAGCACTTATTACATACCAGGCAATATACTAAATACGTCACATATATTAATTAGCTCATTCCCTCCTCAGGAAAACCCGATGAATTACATATTACATATTACAAGATATTACATATCTTCATTCTTAAAGATTCCAGAGAGAATACATAATCAAATTGTTCCCCTGAACAAATTAGTAGCTATTAAGAAAGAAAGGTCATTTCATTTTTTTAAATGATGCGGATTTGGAAAATCTGTATTCTCTGGTAAAAGGTAAAAATCCTGAGAATCAAAAAAACATTTGAGAACACAGTAATTCCAGATTACTACTAAGCTAGCAGATATTATGTAACACTCTATCCTATTACTTCTACCATTATCATATATAAAATCTTTCTTTTAAGTAACAGTGTTTGAAAAGTTCATGTTCATATTCTACCTCTAAATTCTATTTTTTTTTTTTTACTTAACATACTAAAATAAATTCCTTTCCCTCATTTCTTTAGGAATGAAAATTTAGACCTGGCTAAGGTGAGCTGTATTCCAACCATTACTGTGATATATGTATTTAGCACAGGTATCCTTTAAGAAACTTAGATTCATGCATACACCTTCCAACAACTACAGACTTCTTTCAGATAATCAATAACATGTCCTATTTATTCCCTCATTGCCATATTTCATGAATAAGTTCTCATTTTTTTAATCCTTTTTTAAAAAAGATTTATTTATGATAGACAGAGAGAGAGAAAGAGAGAGAGAGAGAGAGAGAGAGAGAGGAGAGAGAGAGGCAGAGACACAGGCAGAGGGAGAAGCAGGCCCCATGCCGGGAGCCAGCTGTGGGACTCGATCCCGGGTCTCTAGGATCGTGCCCTGGGCCAAAGGCAGGCACCAAACCGCTGAGCCACCCAGGGACCCCCAGTTCTCATCATTTTTATTACTAATTACTAATATCTCATTTTTATTAGTACCCTTAAAAAAACTAATTACTAAACCATGTGTTTTATTACTTCCTACAAGTGTATTCTATTTCCTGTATCCTGCATTTTACTGGAAGAATTTAGACTGGGTTGTTATAGCCCAAAGCTGATAAATAGGATCAGATCCCATAAATATTTACATTTGTGTAGATCTTGTGTGGCAGCATTTTTTTTTTGTTAGAATTCATATGCACAAGAATAAAAATACTTACATAGGCAAAATCTAGTATAGACTTTTCAAGAAAAAAAGGCATGTCTTAAATACTAATATTTGTGTGGCCTCAAGAACATTGATCCCTCTAAACCTGTTTCCATATATGAAAAATGGGGACTCTAGAACAGATCTGTGACACTGATGTGCATAGTGCTTCTAGCACAATGTCTGTCACCCTAGAGTTCTCCAATAAATGATAGCAATTATTTTTACTATTTATGCCTAATGATATAGTTTATTTCAATACCTTAAATATTTCTAAATATAAACAGGCAATATGAATATGTGAATTTAGCTTCATTTACCTTATCAAAACCAAATATGAAATACATAAATTATTATATAAACTAATAAAAACTCCTTGGAACAAAAATATTCCTAAGAATTCTCTGAGTTGCTAAAAGGATTAAAATAATAATGGTCATAATTAATTCTGGCTGTAACATATACTGGTTGCCTTCCCCACAGCTATACCTCTCTCCTTCCTTCCTTTCTTTCTTTCTTTCTTTCTTTCTTTCTTTCTTTCTTTTTTTCTTTTTTTGATTTTATTTATTTATTTGAGAAAGTGATTGAGAGACAGAGACAGAGCAAGCAAGCACAAGTGGGGGCAGGGACAGAGGGAGAAGCAGACTTCCCACTGAGCAAGGAGCCTGACATGGGGGGCTTGATCCCAGGGTCCTGAGATCATGACCTGAGCTGAAAGCAGACACCCAACTGACTGAACCACCCATGTGCCCCACTACTTCTTTTCTTAAAGAGCTCCAATTTTGTTTGGATATGTGTCTACCCCTGATTCTGAGTAGCCTAAATCGAAACACTGGAATAAACTTAATCAAGGAGGTGATAGACCATACTCCAAAAACTGTAAAACATTGATAAAAGAAATGGAAGATGATACAATGAAATGGAAAGACATCCCATGCCATGGGTTGGAAGAACAGGTATTAAAATGCCCATACTACCCAAAGCAATCTACAACTTTGATGCAACCCCTATCAAAATACTAATAGTATTTTTCACACAACTAGAACAATACTACTAAAATTTGTATGAAACCACAAGAGACCCCAAATAGCCAAAGTACTCTTGAAAAAGAACAAAGCCGGAGTTATCATACCAGATTTGAAGATATACAACAAAGCTGTAGTCATCAAAACAATATGGTACTGGGCACAAAAAAGACACATAGATCAATGGAACAGAAAAGAGAGTTCAGAAATAAACCCATGCTTATAAAGTCAATTAATCTATGCCAAAAAAGGCAAGAATATACAATGGGGAAAAGACAGTCTCTTCAACAAATGATGCTGGGAAACTGAAAAGCTACATGTAAACAATGAAACTGGGCCACTTTCTTACAACATCCACAAAAATACACTCAAAATGGATTAATGATCTAAATATGAGACCTAAAACCATAAAACTCATAAAAGAAAACATAGGCAATAATCTTTGGACACTGACCCTAACAATGTTTTTTTTAATTTTTAATTTTTAATTTTTTTCTAACAATGTATTTTTGAATAGGTCTCCCCAGGCAAGGAAAACTAGAAAAAAAAAAAAAAAAAAGACTACTGGGGCTACATCAAAATAAAAAGCTTTTGCACAGCAAAGGAAATTATCAATAAAACAGAAAGGCATCCTACTGAATGAGAGAAGATATTTGCTATTGATGTGTCCATTAAGGAGTTAATATCCAAAGACATAAAGAACTTACATAACTCAATACCCAAAAATAATCTGATCAAAAAAGGAGCAGAGGATTTGAACAGAATTTTTCCAAAGAAGACATACAGACACATGAAAAGATGCTCAACATCACTCATCACTCAGGGAAATGTAAATTAAAACCACAATGAGATGTCACTTTATACCTGTCAGAATAGCTAAAATGAAAAACAAAAGAAATAACAAGTGTGGGCAAGGACACAGAAAAACGGGAACCCTTATGCACTGCTGGTAGGAATGTAAACTGGTGCAGCCACTGTACTAAATAGTATGGAAGTCCCTCCCCAAATTAAAAATTACCATATGATCCAGTAATTCCACTACTCGTTTTTTTTAAGATTGATTGATTGATTGATTGATTGATTTCAGACACACACACACACAGAGAGATAGAAAGAGAGAGAGAGAGGCAGAGACACAGCAGAGGGAGAAGCAGGCTCCATGCAGGGAGCCCAAAGTAGGACTCGATCCTGGGTCTCCAGGATCACACCCCGGACTGAAGGCGGCGCTAATCTGCTGGGCCACTGGGGCTGCCCCCACTACTCGGTATTTACCCAAAGAAAATAAAAACACTAATTCAAAAAAATATATGCATCCTTATTTTTACCACACCATTATTTATAATAGCCACACTATGGAAACAACCCAAATATCCACTGCTGGATGAATGGATAAAAAAGATGTATGTATGTGTGTGAGTGTGTGTGTGTGTGTATATATATATATGTATGTGTATGTATATATGTATATACACATATATATATGTATGTGTACGTATATACACATACACACAACAGAGTATTACTAGCCATTAAAAAAAACGGGGGGGATCTTCCCACTTGCAACAACATAGATGAACCTAGAGTATATAATGCTACGTGAAATAAGTCAAAGACAAATACCATATGATTTCACTCATATTGTGTCTTTATCAGTTTCCCATAGATTAAAATGCACTAAAAATATCAGTTCTTAAAAAAAATAAAAATAAGAGTTCTCAAAAGCCAGATATAATCAGTGTGAGAAGCTCAAAAGTCTGAATAAAGGAGGAAAACAACCTCACTAAAAGTAGCTTAGATATGCTGTAATATTGGCTATCAGGGCTGTGATTTTGCTGGAAAACAAGTGACAAAAATCATTTCTGGACCAGATGAGAGCCAGTCCACTTTGAAATTAGGCACAGTAACCTCTGATGATTCTGCTGAGTAAATACAGTAAAAGAATTAAAAAATACGTATGTCCCACTTCTGGCTTTGATCTAAGTTTTCCTAAAATAAGCCTGCTATTAAATAAAAGTCTCAAATTTAAAATCTAACCTGTTTTACATATTCTGACCCAAAGCTTCTCATACAGTACTCATTTCTGAGTAGCACTAATCTAATTAGGGCTAGAGTTCAACTATGGTGTAAGCACATACTTCTTTTCCTCACCATTCCTTTAAAAGCCTATAGAAAGAGCAAAACCAGTATACTTGATAGAGGTACAAACTATTCTAAAATGCCCAATAACTCACTCTATGTCTAACACCAATTAAAATTCCTAAAAAGAGAAACGAATTTACCTTTAGCACCAGACAATAATCTGTAGGTGCTTTGTATTTGTTCCGGTAATCCTGTCCATAATAAACATTGACATGATCCAGCTGGAGAAAGCACACCAGTTCCCGAGACAGCTAAGATTTAAAAAAAAAAAAAAAAAAAAACCAAAATACTGAATTAACAATAATGTACAAACAAGTAAATGTCATACCTGGTAACAGGTTCTAGTTGAGAATAAAAACTTAAACAGGTGGAAACCAGTACTATTTTGCAGATGACAAGACAGTGAGATTCTCTATAAATGTGCCTCCTTTAACCCATGATGTAACAAAAAGGCAGTCCATTTCACTTACTGTCTGCCATTCACAATGAACACAGACTTGCTTGGAAAGGGTGGAATTTTAAGGAGACTCTAAATATAGTACATTAAATACAATATAGTATAATAGAACTCTGGAAAAAAAAAAAAGAAGAAAATATCATGTAGTTCAGTGCCCATAATGCATATCTCAAGTACATTGATTCTCAAGTCAGGGTTTCCTTACCTTAAATAGAGGCAACAATATATGCCTCTCAGGAGGGTGACAAAACCTGGATGAGACGAGGGCTTAAGGAGTTTAAAACAGTGCTGGCCCCCACTAAACACAGAAGTGGAGCTACCAAGTGGGCCCTCAGTATGAGCATATTATCCAAGCAAGGCTGAAATGCCTTATAATCCCAGAAAGCTATTCTCCCCAAACAATAACAAGCAAAAACTATTCTGACACAGTTCTGAACATGATACATAAAAGTATGATTTCATATGTGGCAAAGAGAAACTGAGATGGGCCCAACGAATGACCAGAGAGTGACCACTTCCAGATTTCTTCTCCTTTATAACAGATCAATAGATAAAGCAAAACATATTCTGTGTGTCCTACATGAGTTGAAACAAATCAGAGCATGGATTCATTTTGTCAGCAAACTTCCTATAAATTAAAATCAACTATCATAAGGAAGAAGGGACACACCTTTGCTTTTCCTTTAGGGACATAGTAGATACCAGATGCTCGCAAAAGAAAGTAACGCTTTTTCCAGGACTTTTTGCCATCGTCTTTCAACCACAGGACTCCTTCAATTTCTGGTACAGTTACAGAACTTCCACAAAAACATTCCTAAAATAAGAAGATGATTTGGAAAGACGTGATCTTTGGATTCACAGAAAACAATTGTGTTTAGCCCTGTGAAGTTCATGATACTATAATTAAACCAAAATGGCTTTAGTATTAAAGCCACATTGCTAATTTTACCTCAGTTAGAACTTTCCATTCTAAACATCATATAGATTCATTTTGAAACTACTATGGCAATTCCTATGAACTTTCACCAACACTGGAAGAAACTAAGTTGAATTGTCAACTGAGCTACATACAACAAGATTTAAATGCACCTGTAAACATCACAGTTAACAGTAAATTTAATAGAAGTGTCAGAGTTAAGCATCAGACTTTATTTTTCTCCAAATTAAGAACACATTTAGATTAGCTATCAAACTAAATTTTAAAAGAAAGCAACATGCTAATGAGTAAATGCTCATAATTTAAAAACTGTATTAATTGGTATGATTCTAAAACAGAGCACATTTATTCTTTCAATATTTAAAACCATGTTGAAAGGAATGTAAGTAAACAAACTCAAAATTATGAATTCTAATGTCCATACTTAGATAAAAACGTAATTAAAAATCAAACATGTATTTGGTAAAAGAAAATCAGAAATCCTCACTAAATATTAATATAGGACATTTTAAGTCTAAATTAACTTATCTCTTCCCAAAGTACAGAGGAATCAAGAATTATAAAGAGGATTTTTAATTGTAGCTATTATCACTATGAAAAGCTGAGTGCTGATCTTCATCTTCCTAATTGCCTTGTTGCTAAATAAAGAGTTTATTCTGAAAAAAAAAAAAAAAGTTTATTCTGGCTTTCAAACATATTAACTTCTTAAAATCAGCAAAGGACCAAAAGCTAAAAATTGAATTATGCTTCAGTTTGTTTTATTAAAATAAGGGAATGTGTATTTTTAAAATGATCTTTATGGGGAACCCTGGGTGGCACAGCGGTTTGGCGCCTGCCTTTGGCCCAGGGCGTGATCCTGGAGACCCGGGATCAAATCCCACGTCAGGCTCCCGGTGCATGGAGCCTGCTTCTCCCTCTGCCTATGTCTCTGCCTCTCTCTCTCTGTGTGACTATCATAAATAAATAAATATTTAAAAAAAACATTAAAATGATCTTTATGATTTTTAAAATTATTTGAGTTATTTAAAGCTAAGGCTTGATATATTTTGTAAATAACTAAGTATACTCAAATTTCTCTCTGGGTAAGCAGATAAAGTACCACAATCACATCCTTCATTGACCAGCCTTTTACCCCACTTGTTGCTTCTCACAGCTTATGACTTCTTTTAGTCCACTAATATATTACTTGGCAAAACAACAATTTTTAAGAGGTTCTTTAGTGGCCTAACATTCACATAGCTGAACTCTCCCCCTCAGTCTATGGAGGAATACCGGCTTATCTAGTTACACGTATCATTATGAATATACAGCATTGGCATACTTCACCTCAAAACAGGTGCTTAATATTTTAATACTATAACGTGCAGGAAGAGAGGGGGTGGGGGAAGTAAACAGTTATACCTCCAATAGCACTTCCTTGTTTCTATCTGCCATCTCAGCAGTTTCCTTTTTCCCCAGAAGGTAATTCTGGAAAAATAAATAAATGAAAGTTAGAGAGAAATCCACCCTATTATTTCCTTGGCACAGGTGCATATATGATTTCTTCTAGAAATATAGCAACTGTGTCTGTCTAGAATGAAAGGAACACTGCTTTGAACATTAACTTGTGCATGTGCATCATTGCTAAAATGCTTAATGCTGGCCGCCTGCTTACTTTATCCATTATCTTGAATTATTCCATAAATTGTCCTTCCCCAAATTCTGAGATGATGCCACATCCAATAGCTGACAAATGTTCGGTACAACTAATGAAAGGACCTGAAAGGTTTACAAATTAAGTACAATGAGTAAGGCAGATTTCCTTAAAATATGCTAAGCTTAACTGATCCAGATGCAGAAAATTTAATCTATGTTCTGGCTTTGAAAGAAGAAATCCCCAATTCTCTGAGACTATCATAATATCACTTGCCAATTAATATTTGAATTCTACCTATTAGCCTTATAAAAAACTTTTTTGCAATCATCTAATCTATTGGTATTCCCAAATGTGTATTATTCACTAAAAAGATCCAATAAAGATGTGTCATGATTAAGCTGTCTGAAGGGTATTTAATACTCTTAATATTGCTAATATGTATCATCATTACTACTTTTCACAGCGAGGTTTTCTCTCACCTGATTTTTATAAAATATTTGTGTATTAGGAAGTACTAACTCAAATATTATTATGGAATAAATAAAGATGCCAAATAAATCAAGGTAACATATTAAAAGTGGAACCATTTATAATCAAGGGTATTTATTAATCTAAAAAAAGATATTAAAATCTAAAAAGAAGATATTAAAATTAATTGTGAACTGGATAAATGAAGTAGAGAACTAAAAAATAGAAGTACACTTCTTTGATGGATGAGAAGCTCACGAAGCAAACAGGTGGGCTCAACAGTTCTGGACAAAACAGAAATCTAGAAACTCCCTGGAGTTACTTCTGTTGCCCTAAGGGCTCACGCCATCTGGCTCTGGATGACTAGTAACCTCTTTGAGGCCTGATGCCTGGGCTCAAGCAGACTTCCCACCTCAGCAGTACTAAATGCTCCCATGGGATTTTATAACTGCAATGCTCCAACCAGGTGGTTGCCAGTTTTTGTTTTTTTTTTTGTTTTTTTTTTAACTCTGTTAACTTAAAAGTAATAGAATAAGGTGAACATTTAAAAATCCTGACCTCTCTAAGGTATTTGGTCTCACCTGTGGGTTTTTGAAAAGTGCATATTTTTCTATACGTTCCATAAATATAAGCTTGTTTTGGCTATCTCTTGTCCAATTAAGAAGATTTTCAACCAAGTTTTCATGATCTTCAAAGATTCTCTCTGTCCCAAGATAAAATATCAGTATTTTGTTAGTATTGATCAGAACTACATCAAAGACATAAAACTTGTGAAGTAATTCTAAGCAAAACCACAGAATTTTTTTTAAAGATTTTATTTATTTATTCATGAGAGACAGAGAGAGAGAGAGAGAGAGAGAGAGAGAGAGGCAGAGACACAGGCAGAGGGAGAAGCAGGCTCCATGCAAGGAGCCCCATGTGGGACTCGATCCCAGGTCTCCGGGATCACGCCCCGGGGCTGCAGGTGGCGCTAAACCGCTGGGCCACCGGGGCTGCCGGAACCAAAGAATTTTAATTGACATTATAGCTCTTGGCCCTTAGAAATTATCTGGTCTTCCCTCTATTTTCAAATAAGGAAACATGCCCAATGGTGTTTGTTAAGTGACTTCAGCAAAGTCACACAGCTGTTACATGGAAGAATTAGGACTAAAATCTAGGTCTTCTGTTAGATCTTTCTCAGCCTTCAGTCTTTTTCTATCTACCTTTGAAAAAACAAAAAACCAAGGGTGTCTGGGTGGTTCAGTCAGTTAAGCATCTGCCTTTGGCTCACATCATGATACACTCCTGGGATCAAGCCCCTCCTCCAACTCCCTGCTCAACAGTGAATCTGCTTCTCCCTCTGCCCCTACCCCAGCTAGTGCTCGGGTATGTGCATGCACCCACTCTCTCAGATAAAAAAATAAAATCTTAAAAAAAAAAAGACCATAGGTATAAAACTATAAAAGGTATAGAAACTATATAAAAGGTAATAGAAAAATATAATATTACATATGTGGGTCATTAACCTAGACATGGACATACTAAAAACATTATCATCTAAACATGTTCTGTGTACCATGATGCCACATGTATGAACTCAAACCTTTGTAATTCTCTAAGAAGAGTTATGAGTATTATAATAATATTATAATAATATTATAATAATACATTTTATAGATGCTAATAAACTAATAACTTATGGTTTAGTTTGGGGGCTATGTATGTGCAATTCTGAGACAAAAAGGTTAATAATTAAATTTTTATTTCTCTGGAAACTGCTGTGAAATATTTAAATATACAGGTAGTAAGACCAATGCAAATACTTTTTAAAATAAAATACAAAGTTGAAATTGATTACTGATTCAAATATACCTTATTTTATTAGGTATAAAATAACAATTGTTAAAAATAACAATTGCCAGGTTGCTAAAATCACACAACTAATATTAGAAACTTTTTAAAGAATCAATGATGGCATTAAAAATGAGGGATTTTTAAAATTAGAAAACACCACACTTAACTACAAATCATAGGAAACTAAGATTTAGTACATCTAGCTAAAAATAAAAAAGATAGGCTTTATGTTTTCCCTAAAAGTCAAATGCTGGTATAGGGAATTCAAAACAAAAGCAAATAAATAGAATGGTCTTAGTAAATGTGTCTATGCAGTTATTTGAAGGAAAAAGCATTTTATTACTTAAAAAAAAAAAAACTATTTTAGCCATAAGAAGATCTGAAGTGAACTGGAAATGATCTTGTATTCAGAGAAATCTCAAAAACTTAGAGGGGGAAAAAAGATAATGTAAAAAGCCAAGGCTCCATATACATAGGGGGGAAAAGATGACTCAAAGTGCTTTACTTAACATGAAAACTGTTAGCATTGCATAGTAACAAAAAAGTAAATAAAGCAATTAGATTACTAACCCATTTGTAATTCAGAGATGGTTTCTACCAGCGACCAGTCTAAACTATAACCGCAGTGGGATTTGTCCATTAGGTTATCCAGCACTTGTCTCACTGTCTGCCTCTCATCCACCATCATTGTTTTAGAACTATCATCAGACATGTGGACTCTAATCACCAACTACAATAGGTAAAAAGGAAATTAAATACAAGCCAAAAAATAGGCATTCTAGTAATTTCTTCCAATATCAAATAATGTTTTGAGTAACATTCTTAGGTAAATATAAATTAAAACACAAATAATGACTTTATTATGCAAGAAAGATACTCTAAAACTAGGTATCAAATAACCTAAACAAATTTAAAGCATTTTTTAAATGATGATAACAGGTAAGATTACTGTAAGACTATTTTGTTTCTCCTATTTTAGGAGAATTTAAAGCAGTTCTTTCTAATACATTTTATCTACAAAAAAAATGTGACAAATATATCAAGAATACCCTTCTCTCTGTATCTTGAAGGTATGTTATATAAACAAGGCAATTCTTTATAAATCTGATTTTAAAAACTGATTACAAAAAATCCCAAACGAGGAAGAAGCCCAAATATCACCTTTTTCACTTGTGCCTCTTTAATTTTCTCCAGGGCAACTCTGATCTTCTCAGCTTTCAATTTTGCTGCCTGTTCTTCCTGTGAACACAAAGCACTGGAGATAAACGAACGCTAAAATAATGAGAATTTTTGAAAAGTCTTTTTATCTTAAGGATGTTGCCACCATTGGATTTCAGTAAGAATATAACTTCACATACTTATATAGAGCACATTTAAAAATAACCTGTTCAAAAAGTGAGAACAGACATAGTACAAAGGAACATTTTTAAGATGCAGGCTTCAGGAACTCTTATCAAGACCAGATTCCATCTTCTAGAGAAAAAGAAATCTGTGATACAGCAAATTAGTGAGTTTGATTCTGTCAATCTGAAGCAAAAGAATTTCAGGCTCCAGGCAGGAGAAACAGGGAATGTGTAACGGGTTATGTGATGGCCTGACAGTTTGCCGCACCTGCACAATGCCTCAACTCTGAACTTATGCCTGCCTCCAAAGTATGGATAATTTTTGCATACTAATGTTTTGTTCAGTTACACTGAAAATGTATCATCACCATAAAACAGCAAAAAACAGTATCAATTTATAGCTTTGCAACCACATAAAAATCCTTAGTAAAAAATATAGGTATGTTCTCATCAATTTATCAATGCAAATGGAAGTTGCACTATACTTTAGGTTTCATTATGCTTTGAAAAGCACACAATACAACCAATGTCTCATGTCAGTAAACTCATAGTTATTTCTATTAATTCACTGATGAAATTTTTAAAATGCTAAATATAACTTTCCAAATATTTAATTTCTAGTAACTTCTTTGTAAAATTTAGATTATAAATTAGTAACACTATCAAAAACTATAACTATACTTACTCTATTTTTTCCTAAAATAACGTATAGTGCTATAATACCAGTACTTACTTGTATTTTCCAGCAATAGGCCATTGTACACTGTAGCCTTAACCTCCAGTTGAGAAAAACTCATGTAAGTAAATCTTCGCTTATGAAGGATTACTTTCTAACTCTAAGTTTTTGGTTACTCTGGAAAATATCTAAGAAAAATATACACTGCCATCTTATATATTCCTATATTCAATAGAAGACTTAAAACAAAAGAAGGACCTAGTTATATTAGCCAACTTTATCTGCTCTGGATTATGATTAAAAACCACAAACCATGTGTTATTCTTCACAAAATAGCTAAAGCTTCCTGAGCCAAAAACAAAAATGAAACTTCAATTCATTTAATAGATATGGTCCCTGTTCTCCTAAATTCTGCTGGCTTTCTTGTTTCTGAACTGTTCTCTTTCCATTTCATACTAAATCTTCCCCCATTTCAAGCTTAGTAGTTGCTACTCTGTACAACAGAGAAAACAGTAGTTAAGAGAAGACAGTAGGCTTGTTTGCTAGAAATCGGATCCTTTTCAATGAAAGGAGCCAGTGAATTGACATAATAACCAAGGTGTGGAAATACTATCTGTAAACCCAATTAAACTGAGAACAAAGAACTTTTTTATTTTAACAATGGAGGGGGTAAAAGAAGACTTGATTCATAGACAATTATAGATATATTCATTTGATTAAAAGATTAAATAACTGTATCCCCTTTTATGCAAATAAATAATTGTAAAATATGTTACCTGATTATTTTATTTTTTTAGAAGACTTAGAAGATTCTATTTATTTATTCATGAGACACACACACACACACACACACACACAGAGGCAGAGACATAGGCAGAGGGAGAAGCAGGCTCCTCGCAGGGAGCCCAGTGTGGGACTTGACTCCCAGCCCTGGGATCATGCCCTGAGCCAAAGGCAGACTTGCTCAACCGCTAAGCCACCCAGGCGTCCCTAATTAGGCGTTGCCTAATTATTTTAAAGATTTTTTTTTTAAATGCATGCTATACAGTAAGGAAACTACACTACTCTCATTAATACTCCCAGTTACTAGAATTCTGTTTCTTAGAGAAACAAATCATTATTAGTTAAATTACCAAATCCTGTGTTTCTGATGAATCTAGCACTACTCTAGAAATGAATTTTGAATATTAGCATTTCCCAGTGGTTTTATGAAACCAGTTATTTAACAGGTTTTTTGTTTTGGGTTTTTTTTTTGTTTTTGTTTTTGTTTTTGTTTTTGTTTTGTTTTGTTTTTTGGAAAAGAAAGAGGGAAGCAGGAGTTTTATGATTTTTTTTTCAATGGGATAATTATCTTCTGTTTCTCATGGCTCATTTGCCATATCTTATGTATTAGTATGAATGCCTACTACAGAGAAGAAAAATTTACCAAAGCATATTTGCAAGTTTTATTTCATGTCTCTGAAAAGCAAACTTAAATCTCAAAGTCTGATGAGTAAAGATTGATATGTAAAATCAGTGTTTTGTGTATTTGGAATATAAACACGAACTTCTAAAAGGCTAATTTTTTTAACATTATAATTATTCAGCAGAAGTTAAAAAAATTGTCCCAAAAGCCAAAAAAACATTTTGAAGGCAAAAAGAATATTCAGGAGAATAAGACAAGACACAGACTAGGAGGAAATATTTGCAATTTATCAGGCACATATTTGCAATTTATCAGACATCTGATAAAGGACTATTATCTAAAATATATAAAACTCAAAATAAAATGAAATAAAATACATAAAACTCAAGAAAATGAGCATTCCAATTAAAAAAATGGGTAAAAGACATGAACAGAGAATTTACCAAAGAGGACACAGAGACCGCAAATAAGCCCATGAAAAGATACTCAATATCATATGTCTTTCGGGAACACCAAATTAAAACAAGATACCAGGTTATACAACCTATTAAAATGGCCCAAATCCTAAACACTGAAAACATCAAATGCTGATGAAGTAATGGATCAAAAAGACCTCATATACATTGCTGGTGGGAATGGAAAATGGTACAGCCACTTTGGAAAATAGTTTGTTGGTTTCTTATAAATCTAAACATTCTCTTACAATATGATTCAGTAATCATGCTCCTTAATATCTACCTAAATGAGGTAAAAACTTACCTCCACCCAAAAATCTGCACACAAATGCTTCTAGCAGTATTATCTATAATTGCTAACACTTGGAAACAACCTAGTAGGTGAATGGATAAAATGTGCTACATCTAGACAGTATTACTCAGTGCTAAAAAGAAATGATTAGGCCATGAAAAGACACTGAGGAAACTTAAATGCATATTACTAAGTGAATGAAGCCAATCTAAAAGGCTGCATACTGTATGACATTCTGAAAAAGGCAGAACTATGGAGACAGTAAAAAGATTAGTGATTGCCTGGGGTTGGGGAGAGAGAGGAATGAATAGATGGAACATAGCACTTTTGTAGGAGTAAAGCTATTCTGTATGATATTACAATGGTAGATACATGTCATTACACATTCGTTCAAATCCATGGAATGTACAACACCAAGAGGGAACTCTAATGTAAACTGTGGATTCTGGGTGATAATGATGTGTCAACCAAAGCTCATCAGTTGTACCAAATGTACCACTCTGGTGGGGGATACTGACTATAGGGAGGCTATACATGTGTAGGGGCAGGTAGTATATGGAAAATCTTTGTACCTTTCCCTCAATTTTACTGTGAATCTAAAACCACTCTTAAAAAAAAGCTTATTTTAGAAAGGAATATACAAATTTAAATATTACATTCTAATATTCATTATAAATATAAAAATAGTATTTTCATACTCCTATTTTAGTATAATACTATTTGCCAAATACAAAAGAATACAACCGGTGCTATCTTTTAAAGGACTGATACAAAAAGTCATTCAATTCTAAGATTAAGTTTCTGTTTACAGGCTAACAGGAAAAATGTTGACACACTGGAAGAAATGATTAAAGAAACGAGATTCAGAGCAACCATTTAACATACATTAAACAAATAGATTTCATAGCCATCAATTAAAAAACCATCTTTATGTAAAGCATCTAACTTTAAGGCTATCTTAACATCCAAACTTAGTACTTCCATTGCTCAAAATACTACTCTTTAATAACTACATAAATTGCTCTGTTTTAAAACTGTATCAAATTCAAATTTAAGAGCTATGTGCCTAATTTCAACCTAGGCAGTTTTGTACTCCTCCAGTTTATTAACAAGGATGATCCTTGCTAGAAGCTTTCTGAAGAAACAACTGATCAAGATGCCTCTTACCTTAAGAGGCTGAATATCATCATTGGAGCAAAACTGAAAATAAAAATATATCAAATTGCAAGATTCATAGTATTTTATGTTTCCTATGGATAATCTCTTCCTCAGAAAGTTTAATTTTTACCTACATTACCATGGTAGATGGTACAACCTCCTAGATCATTACAACCTAGGAGAGGAAGAAACTGTTTTAAGCTCATAAAGTGCACAGTAAAGATCAATAAGTCTTTGCTGATGTGTTTAGACTATATAGTAAGAAGACATCTGGTAGTTTATTTATAAAGGCAATGCAATGTCTGCAGCCCAACTTCAGTACAAAGAACAAAGCTTCATTCATTTCTTGTTCTCTTCTTTTTGCTAATGCAGACAACCTCAGGTCTTAAGCCTTCTGTCCCCTTATCTTTTGAGTGTCCCTTTCTTCATGTTGTTTGTCCCACAGCCATCCTCAACATAACTAAAAGATATCTCACACATATAACAACTTTCTCTTCTACCCTATCTTTTAAAAGAGCAAAAGACAACCCATTTTCTACCTGAAAAACTCCTGTGCGTCTACCAATAACCGTCAAATGCCAAGCCTCCTCAAATTTACATAAAGAACAAAAACTCGGTGAAGATCTTATGATTAAATGAAAGTCAATGCTGTGGTTACAAAGTGTTAAAGCATTCTCATGAGTGTAAAAATTAGAATACTCAAAGAGTGACAGTTGCTAAGAGATGGCTAGTGAATTCCTTCAACTAAGAAATTAAGGCTTTGTAGGTTCAAAACAAATCCAGTTAAAATTAATGGGCTAAAAAGTAGCAGTTTCTTTGAGATTTAGGTTCTTTCACATTTTACAAAAATTTTTTTTAAATTTATATAAATTTAAAAACGTTCAAAGAAAACCTGGAGTGGTAAATAGTTCACTGTCCATGAAATGCTCTACCCTATAAAATTACTTAGGGCCAAAATAATAATAGTAACAACTACTTCACTTTCCTGTAGAAATCATGACATTGATGGCATCTCACGGAGAAGAAAACTAACATCAAATGAACCTAAAACTTGCCACACACTTTGAGGTGTGTTACACACGGTATCTCATTTAATTCTCAATAATGCAAGGCCAATATCATTATTACATACACTGTACTGATTAACTAAGGCCCAGAAAGACTAATCTTTCTAAGATCATACAGGCAGTTACCAAATGACTTATCATGTGCTCTCTCCACTGTGTCACAGTTCCTTTTGTTCATAAGGGTTATAGAGCAAACTTAAGGGATAACAGTAAATAAAAACTGTCAAAAATGAAAGACTTACAGTAATATAATAGCACTTTTATAACTTTTCTGAAGCACAGAAAATGGTGGTCAACAGTACAACAGTCCTTGAAGGTCACTAAAGGACCATTCTGTGACAGATGTTTGGGGAGACTATGTAGGCTTGGGACTAAGGGCAGGGTATATGGGGTATAGGGTATAGGGTACCTGCTTTCGAGGAGCTTACATTTAATAAGAGACAAGACATAAAGAAATAGATGTGTGGTAAGTCAGTCTGGGATAAGTCCCATCTTAAAAAATAAAGCAGGGTAGAGGAGTAAAGAGTGAAAAAAACGCACTGTTAGATAAAGTGCCAGGGAAGACATTCAGAATGGTTCCCAGAGATTTAAGGACAACAGATCAACAATATGTCCTTTGCCCGTGGCACCCATTTACGGTACTAATGCCATTCCTAGAAGAAACTGTTTGGTATTGTTTTTGCAGAGGTTCCCAGCTCAGAGCTGTATGTGGGTTAGTTATTTCATTAATAGTGGTATAGTGACAACTAAATTTATGATGGAAAAAAAAAAAACCAAAAAACCCAAAACACTCTTTTGGCTGCTGCCTTGGCCTAAACACAGTGCTACTATGCTCATTCTATTGTGTCCTAACTACTAGGTGTTACAATATCCTAGTTTGGACAAGTGTATATGAGGCACTATGCTTTTTTGGGTAAGGGGAGCCAGACTGCCACACAGGCGGCACACAAGACGTGTAAACCCATTTTAGTTTCAAAACAGCCAAGTGCTCCGGGATTGAGGACACCGACATTGAAAGGCTCCTGCAGCTCAAGTTAGGAATTTCTGCTACCTCCTTGACTCCACACCCCATTCCAACCTAAATGTTTTCATTCTGTGCTACTGAATCACAGTCCTGCTCAAATTTCCTGTATGTAAACAGAGTAGTATGTAGGAGGTAGCTGGAGCCAGATGTTGGTTACATACACCAGCAATTCCAACACTTGGGTCATGGGAGAAGAGCTGATCCAAGCAGAGATGGCTCTGATGCTGTAGTTGGTATCACTGTCTCTTTCTTGGGTACAGGGAGATGAGAAGTTACTGACTGCATTTATCCATAACTTGCAAAGAATAGCTCTCCCTGTGGTAGGAACTGCAGTATCTCCAGGGTTGTGAACATGGTAGTATTCAGTAAACATCTGCTAAATGGATGAAGTTATTCTCTTTAATGATTTGCCACTGCATTTAGAAAAAAATACAAACTCCTTAGCATGCCTTGAATAATCTGGTTCCTGCCTGCTTCTCCAAACTCAAGACATTCACTCCTATCTTCATTCAACTACTGTGGCTCCTGCAACATAGCTTCCCTTCAGCTTCTCAAACTTGCTAAACTCTTCTCCCTGGGCCTATCTACATGGAGCACTAAACTTCACCTTCAAGCTGGCTTTTCATCCTTCAATCTTTAGGTTAAATGTTGCCCCCTTAGAAGGGCCTTTTCTGATCTTACCATCTAAAGGAAATGTACCCCCAATATTCTCCCTAGTATTGCTCTAATGCTTTACTTTGCTTCCTCCATGGTATTTAACATGGTTTAGAATTTGTTTATACTTGCCCATTAATATTTTTTATCTACCTTCCTAAGTAGACTGTGAGCCCTGAGGGTAGGGGGATATATCCATTTTACACAAAGTTATGTCCCAGCTCCAGGATAGTATTTGACTCAACAAATATTTGTTCAATAAACAAACAATGGAAATGGTAAGCTGTTACATCTGAGAGCAGTGTACAAAATGGACTGGAGGAAGGAGAGGCAAGAATGAAGAGACAAGTGTGGAAGCTTTGATAACAGATTAAGAGCCTATTTTAGGGCAGTGGCAATGGGAACTAAATGGATGGGTGAACTTAATCCTGCAGATTCTTCACTGGAGCTTTAAGATAATAACTGAGAAGAACGGCACCATGGGTGGTAGAGTGCTCACATCTGGGTAACCAGGAGAGTAACAGCATTCTGAGCAGAAACAGCAATGTCACAAGGAGGATATGAATTGTAAGGCCCCAGGGTGAGTATGGGTATGGAAGCTAAAGATCTGTGGGGACTGGAGGTGCTGGTAAAATGCTGGTTATCTTCCAAGAAATACCTGACAGCAACCTGGACATATGTTACTCTTAGGTAAAGAGATCTGATCTA
The DNA here is from genome assembly GCF_905146905.1 of Nyctereutes procyonoides. NCBI lineage: Eukaryota > Metazoa > Chordata > Mammalia > Carnivora > Canidae > Nyctereutes > Nyctereutes procyonoides. Next base: position 12,338,297 of record NW_026575132.1, read on the forward strand.
GAACAGAGATCCTTTTTGAAGTTATGAGTGTGGATTCCAGGGAAAGAGAGAGTAAACAGAGGACAAGCTGAGGAAAAGGAAAGAACTCTGCTATTTTTATAAAGTATAATACGGCTATTACTCACCTAGACTTCTACATTTCCCTGATCTTAAGCACTACTCTATTTCTAGGTCTATTTTAAAGAGAAACTCAGGGGATCCCTGGGTGGCGCAGCGGTTTGGCGCCTGTCTTTGGCCCGGGGCGCGATCCTGGAGACCCGGGATCGAGTCCCACATCGGGCTCCCGGTGCATGGAGCCTGCTTCTCCCTCTGCCTGTGTCTCTGCCTCTCTCTCTCTGTGTGACTATCATAAATAAATAAAGATTTAAAAAAAAAAATAAAATAAAGAGAAACTCAGGCAAGAGAAAGGGTTTCAATGTCTCTTGGGTCTTCTCTTTGAGCTACTTCTCAGGGAGATTTTAATTATAGCCTTATTACCCTCTTCTACAAGTTTATAAGGTTAAGTAATAACTTTTTTAAAAAACCTCAGACAGTAACTTACCCATAATCACCATCATATTCACAAAAAACTATAATGACATCTGATATTCTTGAATTTAACATTACTTAATTAAGATAATGAAATAAAAACATGACTTGAGGTCAAAATCTATTCAGTTTCCCTATTCTTTCTTAGTTAACAAGTGACAATAGATAATGAAATAAAAACATGACTTGAAAATCGGTCAAAAATCTATTCAGCTTCCCTATTCTGTTATTTCTTAGTTAACAGTGACAATACGTAAGGATTTTAAATTGATGTAAAATATTAGCCCAATGAAAATCCAGTTGGACCAATTCAAACCATTCTGAGGAGAGAGAAATGAGAAATTAAAATTGCAGCCTTCTTTTACAATTTGATTAAGCTAATGTAAAATAAGATTGTTTAAATAAATGTTTTAATTAGCAAGATGTTTGTAATATAAACAAGAATTAGAAAACAAAATTTGCTGAAGAAACAGCATGGATAACCACTACTAATAAAAGTTAAAGCTAAAGCAATGTTTTCAGACTTTAAAATGAAGTAAAATGTTAAACTAGAAAAAGTGTAACATACTTGGGAAGATGGTCAGGCATTTACAATATTTTCTGTTATTGAGAGTAGAATATTAAGTCATTATATCTTAACTCATTAAGATCAGTAAACAATTACCTCAGTTAAGAGAGGAAAAAAAAAAACTATTAACAACAAAGATGCTGAAATAAGAAAGCACAATCTGAGACATCTGAGAGCACAATCAAAACCAGAAATTATATTCTACCTGAAAGACAATTAAATATTTACATGCAGGTGGAAAGAAGAAGTATCACCTTGGTCAGCAAATGAGAAGGTTTTCCTGCAATGTTTCTCAGAAGAAGGGAGGTTTCCCTGTCCAGATAGGAGTGCTTGTGCAGAAAAAGAGAGAGAAAAACAAAAAAGGCAACAGAAGTCAGTGGAGGTTTTATGTGTTTAAAATATAGACAAAGAATGATTCTCTATCATTAATCTCATGTCTTTTTCCTACAGTGAAATGTGTCAAGAAAACTTAAAAAAAAAAAAAAAAAAAAGATGGGAAGGCAGACACCATCTATACCAGTAGGCATGCCCTAGCTGACTCCTGCCAGTCCTTCACTCTGTGAAAATGGATCATGCACTGCACAGATCACAGAGCCAGCCTGTCTTCTAGGGCAATGTTTGTGAATGCTGTGCGCACAGTACAGATAAACAGGTGTTGAAGACCAATGACTAAACATATTCCTTCCCTTTGTTAAAGGCTATAAAGACCTATATAGCTTTAGGACTAGTATATTCTTGTGAAAACAGAATAAGACTTTTAAAAACCTTTTAAAAAACTCTGCAAGCATCTGATCAATTCAATGATAGCCACACTGAGAAAAAAAAGTCCATAAATATTTTGCCTAATGGATATCACCTGTTTTCAGTAAAATCTTATTAATTCACTCATTATATCAGAATACCAGTAAGACTGTATTACATGGTAAAGGACTTACATAGCAAACAAAGGACATGAACAGTTTAAGAAATTGGTTCCTTTAAAAATTGATTAAATTCAAGCAATTAATGTATTTTCATGAAAATGATTTGTCAATAATCAAGGCCCTAACTATCCTTTTCCCTCTTAATAACTTTTTAGTAACATGTTCAAGGTAAGTTTATGCAATTGTATTTATACTCATATAAATTACAGCTATTTCCATATAAATGTAATTCAGACTTGCTTATCCCTAAGTAATTCTGAATTAGCACTTATTTTTTTAATGCTATGAATTACTAATCATCATTTAAAACAATATACTGGCAGGGTGCATATGAGTGCTACAGTTGGTTGAGTGTCCCATTCTTGGTTTTGGCTGGGGTCCTGATCTCAGGGTCGTGGGATCAAATCTTGCAAAGGGGCTCTGTGCTCAGTGTTGAGTCTGTTTGGGACTCTCTTTCCTTCCCTGCTCCCCCCACCCTAAAGTTGTTTTGAGAAAAAAGTCCTTTGGAAAGAAACTCCTTACACATTTAGGTAAAATACATAGAAAATAATTTCTAAAAAACCTACTCCTATTTCCTTTATCTTACGCAAAGATTAGTTTCTCAGAAAAAGATCCCCCCAAATAAGTAGAATACCTAAATTCAGATAATTATATTACAAATTAAAAAAAAATAAATCTGCTTCATGCCATGAAAACAAACTTTTTGGTATATGTAATACCAGAGATCAAATTCAAGTTTAAACTTAAAAATCTTACAAGATTTACTCAATTCATCCTCAAACTCAATTCACCTCGACACTTCATTCAAATCACTGAAAAAAAAATCTGTGATCTGATCAGTAAGAAACAATGATATCTAACTGTATTTGTTTAAAGACTCAGAAGTAGAAGTTATCCATTTAAAAATATTGAAAGCCTAAAATAAAAGGAAGATAATCATTAAATTACTATCGCTAGTGTATCAAAAATAATCCACATCTAAAAAAAAATAAAGACCACAAACAATAGCTGTATGTGACGATAACTTGTGTGGGACAGTCAGGTAGAGCTATTCACTGCTTACTCATTAGCAGAGAGGGAAGCCAGGCCTGCATGTTTCCTCTATCTAAACTACAGGTATATGCAGCAGAAAAATGAAAACTTAGAAAACATTAGAAGCAAACTACTTCCTTCAATAAATACCTTACTTTATCTATTGTCCCCTAATGGTGCCAGTCATATGTTGCTCTAGAATTCCTCAGAAAGGGGGCCAAGGCGTTGGGATAATTTGTTACTGGAGAAAGATACAAGAGGAGTGAGAAGAGTGGTATGCAGTTGGAGGACTGAGAAAAAGCAAAGGACATTGCTTTGGGCATGTCCTTAAATCAGCCTTCTGTCTTGGTACATGTTGCTGATAATAAAAATGTGTATCACTTCATTTAAATAGGGCCTTCTTGCATTTTCTTTCACTCACTACTAACAACATGAAGTTTGTGGCTTATTTTTAATCCACTTCACTGGTTTATTAGCCTATTTTCTTTCTCTCTTCCATTTTCCACTTTATTTTTTCAATTATTTATTAGGTTTCAACTTTGAGCCTGGATCCATGCAAGGCACTGGGGATGTAAAGGTGACCAGGATAGACATTTCTTACTCTCACAAAGTTTAGAGTCTAACAGGGAGATTAACTGACATCTATAATACAATGTGTCAAGTGGTATAGAAGCAAGTAGGAGGTACAGTACTTAAGACAGAATCAGGGGCTCAGGGAAAGTATTTCTGAAAAAGCTTAGAGTCCTGGAAGTTGTATAAGAAGCAGCAAAAGTCCCACATCACACATGAACTTTTATTGTCTTCATATGAAAAATCACATAAATGGGAAATGCTGTTCATAACAATGTGGGCTTAGAATCTAACTCCATTTTACATGTATGATGTATCTTAAATACAATGTATTTCTGTATGATTTTTTTTTTAAGATTTTTTTTTTTTTTTAATTCATGAGAGACACACAGAGAGAGGCGGGAGACATAGGCAGAGTGAGAAGCAGGCTCCCTACAGGGAGCTCGATGTGGGACTTGATCCTAGGATCCCGGGATCATGACCTGAGCCAGAGGCAGATGCTCAAGCCACCCAGGTGCCCTCTGTATGATTTTAATATTCAATTACTCTTCTGAGAATGCCATTACCCTATAAAACAAATTGAGAGAAGCCTACAATTTCTTTTGTCTGGAATTTACCAAGTTATTCATTATGTTGGAAAATCATTTCACCAATGGAAAAACAGCTTGAAGAGCTGCCAATACCAAAACTGGCAGTATCAATGTGCATTCTGTTACATGCAAGTAAATGACAGGAGACATTTGGAATTCCTTTTCACAGAATTAATAAATACTAGTAAAATAATGAAAAGACATGAAATGCAAGAATTTGAGTTTCATTAATAAAGACTACTTAAAAATAATGCACATTATTATGTCTTATATAAAACAGTTACAGCACAATGAGAAATCTATACTGTAAAAATAAATATCAAAGTCATTTTATCACTGCCTCATCCAAAATTATAAGTTAGGGAATGGTTTTATTACAATTATACATAAGACTTGGGCACCTGGGTGGCTAAGTGGCTGCCTTTGGGTCAGGTCATGATCTCAGGCTCCCTACTCAGAGGGGAGTCTGCTTCTCCCTCTGACCCTTCCCTCCTTATCTCCCCCCACCATGCTCTCCCTTTCTCTCAAAAAAAATAAAATCTAAAGAAAAAAAAAAACAAAAAAAATTATATGACTCATTTGTAAAATTTCATATTTCACCATTTTCTTTTTCAAACAAATTTCTATAAATTGTCTCAGCACAATATACTTACTTCAGTTAAGGCTATTTTCTTTTTCTATTACCATATACAGATATGTTTTGTCTGCCAGTATTTGTCACAATATGTTTTATTTCCACCCACATTTCTGCTTTCTCTTTCCTGTAAAAAATGACTTCTGATCTTTTCACTTGTCTTGTAAGTGGGTATATGATTATGTCATTGTGTCTTTTACTGCAGTGGTGGCCAAACATTTAAAAACTGAAATACATTATATTTAAATTACTTTTTGATTATTCTCCTTCATCATGGGTATTAGAACATTAAATTCATTTTTAAAAATATGTACGTAGGTTAGACTATCTATGAATTTCATTTGGGACAAAACTAGTGATTTAAATTATGTAAATAAAATGGGGGTACCAGGACTGAAAGGATTAGGAACTAAACAAGCAGATGACAATGCAAGTGTTAAAGTAAACATGGCTGATGCTTGAGAGTGTAAGGAAGGGGCTGAAGGTGAGGTAAGAAAAGTGTTTTTCACATACCGGATATGACCCATTACATTGTGAAATCAATTCACTGGGTTACTGGGTTATTACCAGGCAAAGGAAGGGAAGGAGGATCAGAGGGAATCAGATTCAGCTGGGTGGGGGTCAGGACCTCAGGGTTTTTTATGCTTTATAGATTATTCTAAACAGCACTGTCCAACTGAATATAACACAAGCCACAAATATAAAATTTTCTACTAACCATATTAAAAAGAAAACGCCAAAATAAACATTAGTATCTTTTGTTTACCTGAAAATATCCCAAACAGTATAATTTCACAAAATAATAAAAAAAGTATTAATGATATATTTATATTTTTAATTACGGTCTTTGAAATTCATTCTACATTTTATCTTTATAGCACATCTCAATTTGGATTAACCACATTTCAAGTCCTCAATAGCCATATGTGGTTAGGGCTTACTATAAGCAATAGCACAGCTCCGAAGAATCCAGATTTGTAAACCACTGACGAGAGGATACATTTTTGAAGGAAGAAATTAAGTTTACAGTGAAGCATGAGAACAGAAGAGTTATTCTACTTGATAACTCCATTCTGAAGAATAGCTAAATTTGTTAGTATCCTAAGAAATTTACAAAAGCCCTTAGCTTCAGAATAGAAAAGAAAGCATGTGGTTTTAGATTTTGATACATCAGGTATGCTACCACCTACATAATCTTACCATAAGTATTAATATTCAATCGTACTGTATCATATAGTTGCTCATTTGTTTTCTGCTCATTTATTTTTTAAACTGGTTTAATTTTTGTTAGAAAAAAAAAACAGGTATATGACCAGGTTTCATCATCAGGAGTTCTAAAGAATGCATTCTTCTTCACTGCTATTTAAGTAGTCCCATGGACATGTTTACAGAACTTACAGGTGTCAGCTCAGCCTGTTCTTCTGTGAAGTCAATATGATGCTTGGCCTGCTTGCTGGAACATCTCAGAGAAATAGCATGCTGTGAAAATGCAGGAAGGAAGAAAATGATAGGTAAAGGAGGTGGAAAAGGGCCAGTCTCACTATCATGCAGGAAGAGAAAAAGATCACTGAAATGAATCATTGAAACAAAACAGTAATGAAAAGTTGCATGCATCTTTCATTATATTATGCAAAAATAAAAAAGAACCAGATGATCCTAATCTAACCTACCCTTAAGTTAACCTCACTACTTCTTGACAGCAGAAATCTATGGGAGAAAAACAATTCCAATACCAATTCCTGCTTCAACTGGGCCCTGACTGCTGTTTGTCAGGACGATTATTACTCTTTTCCCCTCACTCCCTAAGTCATTCCTTTTAAGCTCATTCTAAATAGTTTCCAAGTTGGTCAAGCTTCTAGTTTCACCCTCCTACCTCTTCATATGACCTCACTTCCCATTACTAAGAACATGATGTCCATCAAAAGGATTTTCATCACTAAAATGTATCCTGTAACTTCAAGACCCCATCCTCATCCTTCTTTCCATTTCTATATGAGTAAGTTATGTATTCCCCTCTAAAGTTAAGCATGTCCTAGATCCCACTCATTCCCTCCCATTCTCAATCTGATATTCAACTAGTCCAGTCTATTGGGAGTGAGAAGGACAGAAAAATATTCAATACTTCTGGGCACACATTTCTTGTTAAGCTAGTGTTTTCTCCTTTTCACTGCCAAATTTCCTGAATTCAGCTAGTGTACCACCCTCCACTTATCCCTCAATTTTCCACAATTTAGTATCTATCTTTCATCTCCAAGTCTGCATCCTTTGAGTTGTAATGCATTCTGTAATTCATTCTCAAAGTCATCAATGACCTTTAATTGAGGTTTTCTGTCTTTCCTATCATAGCACTCATCATATTATACTGAAATCGAAATTGGTTGTCTGTGTTGACACCGTCTCCTCACACTATAAATTATAACCTCATAAGGACATTGTGTATTATGTTGTTTTATCCCTTACAGCCCAGTGCAATGCCTAGGCACTCAAATATTTATGGCATGTGTGAATACCTATTTCTTTTTAAGATTTTACTTATTTATTCATGAGAGACACACACAGAGAGAGGCTGACACAGGCAGAGGGAGAAGCAGGCTCCAATGCAGGGAGCCTGATCTGGGGACTCAATCCCAGGACACTGGGATCACGCCCTGAACACAAGGCAGACGCTCAACCACTGAGCCACCCAGGCATCCCGTGAATAACTATTTTTTCTTGGACTTCATGCCAGGGCCATAAGCTTGCCCAGATCAAGACTGATTTTGCTTTGCCTTCTCTACATTACCTTCTTAAATATATTCTATAGCACTGTGTCAATCACTGTATCAATGGGAGGCCTATCAAATCTATATTGTCAATATCCTCATTCTTGGGAAATAAAGACTGAAGTATTAAAGGCTAAAGGGGCATGACAAATATAACCAACTCTAAATGATTCGGGAAAAAAATACACACATACACACACACACATATATATAAAGAACAATAAAGCAAATGTTGCAAAATGCTAAAAATTAGTGAATCTGAGTAATGAGTTCTTTGTACTATTCTTCAGTTTTTGAAAGTTTCATACTATTTCAAAACAAAAAGTTTAAAATCTCTTCTCTGTAAATTCAGTCTCATGAAAGTTCCCATATTTCTAAATACTTATTGGTTAATTTTTTAAGTATATAAATCTGAAGTGTTCAAAAAAGATGATGCCAATATACCATGTTATTAAACAGTAGGATGGAACATTAGTTATTAAAATTCAACACATCCTCACCAAAAATGAATATATGTAGGCAAAGTGACAAAAACAGTAGAAATAGTACATGTGCAAAGATTAAATGTTGTTACATTATTAAAGATAGAAAGGGATTACGGATGCTTAAACATTAAACAGTTTTTCACTATTAGGTTCCATTTCCACAAAATATTTACATACTTTCCTATAAAAAAACTCACCAAATCTAATTTTTACCTCAAAAATGAATCTGGAGGTCAATTCTGTACATCAATTTTGCTCTAAACATATTCAGTTCCAAAGAATTTTGTTTGCTATCAAGCTATCAAATTCTCCAACCCCTCAAAAACTCCAAAAATCTCCACAAAGTTAGTTACGGATCATCATTTTCTTGAATTGAATCTGTACCATGTTAGAATGGAGTACTACTTACAAGCCAGAATCTTGTGCTGGTGCAGGGGGCAGGGGATGGCAGGTGTATAGAAAAGCACTGATCTCACATAGAAGCCAAACCATAATCAAGAAATGGCCTTATCCCAAAGAACAAAATAAAACACTTACTTTTGATAACTAATACCTTAGACTACAGCTAGAAAAATGACGTGGAGGTCTGTGAAAACACATTAGTGTTTCAGTAAAACAGATTTACATTCATCCTTTACTGACATGTCTGCATTTTTTCATAAATATTAAAAATGAACACTGATGGTATAAAATGTGGACCCTGGAGCTGGAGTGACTGGGTTTGAGGCTCAGGCTCAGCCATTTACTGCCAATGTGATTCTAGGCTTACTATTTAACCCTGTTTCCCTCACATGTAAAATGGAGGGATAACAGCATTTTCTCCAAAAGTTGCCGTAAGAATTAAGTGAATAATATTACTATTACAAAAGTGGGAAACCACCAACCTTCACCTGAATTTCATTTAAGCTTCAATTCATTTAAATTAGAACCAGTTTAGAGTTGTTAAATTTTAACAATACGGGCAGCCGGGTGGCTCAATGGTTTAGCGCTGCCTTCAGTCCAGGGCCTGATCCTGGAGACCTAGGATCGAATCCCACCATCAGGCTCCTTGTGTGGTGCCTACTTCTCCCTCTGCCTCTCTCTCTCTCTCTCTCCCTGTGTCTCTCATGAATAAATAAATAAAATCTAATATATATATATATAAACAATACATGCAGAATATACTAAAACACAATAAATAAAATCTAATATATATAAATATATATAAACAATACATGCAAAATATACTGAAACACCACAAGATGGGGATGTTACTGCATAAATCTCTTTGCCCTTTTTCTTCTGCCCTTGCAGTTCTGTCTCTAGGTCTGGATCTAAGAGCATTGGCCAGTCTAGCCTTGTCCTGATTCTCTTTCAATGCTGTGATGAAACAGCATGGTATTGCAGTATGAACTCTACAACCAACCAGACTATCTGGGTTCAAATCCCTGGGGAACTAAATTTGCTTTAGTTTCTTCCATTGTGAAAATGGAGGTAATAATATCTATTCCATGAGGCACTGTGCAGATTCAGTATGTTGTTAAGCACAATGCCCAACAACAGAATAAGTACTCAATAGAGTAGGGGCTATTATTTTTCTATTTTTCTCCCTCTTCTATTCCTCTCCTTTTACTAGCCATTATATATAGCCAGTAAATGTCTGAATTCTTTTTAAATTATTTCTTCTACATTTTATAGTCCTTATTCATTTTTTTAAAAAGATGAATACATTTCTATTCTTATTCAAAAAAGGTCCTCTACCAGCCCTCCATAACACAACATTAAAAAGAAATCCAAGACAGACCTAAAATCAAATAAAGATGCTTTTTTACTTCTTCAGAGATGAAAAATTACATAGATTCCTAAGTAATACACAAAAAAAGAATCAGAGCATATATGCCAATGTTGACTGGGGTAGCATATTTGAAAAGTATGAGTAAGAACTAGACTTTCACCCTAGTTTTCACCAAATCTTCACCTCTTCTTTCACCTGATACCTGTTCTTTCTGCTATTTATTAACCTCCCCACGCTGGGGACATCTGGAATTATATACCAAGTGGGTACATGTGAATAAATCTCAGTAAAGTGTAGCAACGGAGCCATTAGAATTTTAAGAGAAATGTAGCTGCAATAATTTGAGAAGTCAATTAATAATCCTAATCTTTTTAGATATGTAGGCCTCTTAAGGTTGAGAAAGCCCTGTGCTCCCACTGAGTTATTACTTCAGACCAAAAGGCTGTTTACTAAGAATAATTTAGGACATAAATGCCAGTGGAGCTTCCCCACCTCCATTGCTACAATAAACACAATTGCTATTTTCTTTCCACTATCTAAAAATTTCAGCTCACATTAATTCTTGAAATAGTCCTGAAAAATGAAGGAACTGGAATAATTTACTGCACTGAACCTATGATATGCTGTTGGCATATCATAAATTAAAATGGTATATCCATGAAAGATTTCATTTAGGGAAAAAAAAACCTATAAATATGAGGAAAACAATCATAACATTCAAAAGTTTCAGTAGCTCAGATACTAAGCAATTTTTTCCAATCATAATATTTATAGTACAATCATCAAGTATTAGTAAGATTCAACAAAACCTTTTGAATCTGGCATAAACTACAATAATAGCTTTTAAAAGCATTTTCAATTTTAAAAGTACATTTTCACGTATAAAATTCCAAATTCAGAGGAATCATTAAAGTTTAAATCTCATAAGAAAATAAAGGAATGTGTTAGCATTAACCTTTTATCATTGAATCCTATTGTATATAAAATTTATAAATGCAATTACCATTTATATTTCCAAACTGCTAACTGAAAACTACTGTTTTATCATTTAACATGAATAAAAGTATCATAACAATGCCAGGAAATCAGCCTCAACATTTATCTCACATTAGGTAACATACAAAGAGATCTTACTAGAATTTATTTTGACCACACAGAATTCCAATTTAAAAACTTTTTTTTTTTTTTTGGAAAATTTAAAACTTTGTAGACGAGCACTACTAATGGATTTCAAGAGTATTGACTGAAATTATTCTAGAATCCATTTTAATGCTTATCCATGGAAAATATTTAAACATTCTTTACAATTTAAAAAAATAATTATTTTTTAACCATCAACTTCACTTTATTTTTAAGATTTTGATAAAAACTGGGAGGCAAATGTAGGTTCATAATTCAAATACAGACTTCTCAGTTACTTGGCCTATTTAATTTCTTCTTTGGAATACGCCCCTACCAAGGGGATAGTAGGACGCTTCAATGACACAATATATGTAAAATGCCTGAAAGCACAGTATTTCACCAAAAGTCAGCAAAGATAAAGGTGGGGAAAAAAGACCTACTTTTCATGATATGAAACTGTACTGTGCCGAACCCTGGTTGGCTTTCAGAGAGATAACAAGGCAAAAGATAAGCTACAGTGTTGTTTCATCTTTAGATGGGCATTTTGACTATCCATGTCCCTAAGATGGAACAGTACCAATCTCAAATTGATTTTTCTAACTGGGCTCAGATGTCTGGCAAAGAACCAGAAGGCAGTATGGATTGCAAAGTAGGGAAAGGAGGAAAGAAAGGAAAACAGAGGCAGAGGTAATGGAAAAGCAAATCCTGTAAGGACTCTAGACAATTGTACGGATTTTGGTTTTACAGTAAGATACAAAGTCTATGGGTTTGAAAAGAGAAGGGGCAAGTTCTGACTTACCTTTTAACAGGATCACTCTGGCTTCAGTATGGATGGTAGACTGTTAAAGGGAAGGTAAATATAGGAAGACCAGGTAGGAGGCTGCTGCAAAAATTTACATCGATGATGTTAGCTTGGTGGCAGGGGGGGTGGTGAGAAACGATCAAATTCTGGATACATTCTGAAGGTAAAGACAACAGAATTTGCTGCTAGACTGGAATGGGAATGGAAAGAAAAAAAGAAACAAAGACTCCAAGGATTTTGTTTGATGCACTGGAAGGAAGGAAGAGCCTGAGATGGAGGAGACTGCTGGAGGAGTTAGTTTGGGAGAAAAGACCTAGGCTTCAGTTTTAGACCAGTTAAATTTGAGCTATCTGTTAGACATCCAAATAGAGATACTGATTAGAGATAGGATGTACGAGCCTGTATTTCAGGAGAGAGGCACTGCTAAAAGATACCTGTATTTCTTCGACCTAAGATGACTTCATGCTGTTCTGTTCTTTTCTTTCTTTTTCTTTTTTTTTCTATTCATGAGAGACACAGAAAGAGGGGCAGAGACAAGGCAGAGGGAGAAGCAGGCTCCCTTTGGGGAGCCCGATGCTGGACTTGATCCCAAGACTCCAGGATCACCCCCTGAGCTGAAGGAAGACACTCAACCACTGAGCCACCCAGGCATCCCCACGCTGGTATTTTCTTGAACATTATCAGGAACTGTCAAAAGAAAACTTCACCCAAAATTGTCACCTCACTGACAGTGACAGATGCCACCTGTTTCTAAAACATTGTCTTTCAACTTCAGCACAACTTTGGGTCAGACAATTCTTTGTTGTGGCATCCTGTGCACTGTAGGGTTTTAGCAGCACCCTCGGCCTCTACCCACTAGATGTCAGTAGCACACTTTTATCAGTGACAACCAAAAAATGTCTCCAGACCCTGCAGAATGTCTCCTGGGGGAGCAAAATAGCTCCCAGTTGAGAACCATTGTTTTAGAGGGATTAAAGTGTGGGGAAAAGGTATGTCTTTGATAAATGAAATAGAGTTATGTGGGAGTTGTCATTGTTTATACTCACAAGAAGAGTGGATATAGACCAGAAAAGTAGTCTGAGGACTGTACCTTGGGGCACTCCAATGTCAAGAGACTGCAGGCAGAAAAAGGAGATTATGCTAGATATGGCTGAAGTCAGGTAACCAGCTCAGTAGGCCCAAGGAAAGCTGAATTGTTAAGCCAGCACTGGAAAAAGCAGAGGAGTACCCAATGTACATCATGTAACCTCAAATGCCTCCAGAAGCAACAGAAGTGATAGTTGGAAAGAAAGCAGGAGCAGGGGATCCCTGGGTGGCTCAACGGTTTAGCGCCTGCCTTCGGCCCAGGGCGTGATCCTGGAGTCCTGGGATCGAGTCCCACATTGGGCTCCCTGAATGGAGCCTGCTTCTCCCTCAGCCTGTGTCTGCCCCCCTCTCTCTGTCTCTCATGAATAAATAAATAAAATCTAAAAGAAGAAAGAAAGAAAGAAAGAAAGAAAGAAAGAAAGAAAGAAAGAAAGAAAGAAAGAAAGAAAGAAAGAAAGAAAACGAAAACAGGAGGATTAGTTGAAAGCATACTTAAGAAAGCAGTTAATTCACATATTCTTTCTTTTACTCGCTTACTCGCAGTGGTCTTAGGATCAGACTGACAGTCCCTCAGGACCTAACAGACCATGGCTTGGCACCAAATTCACTTAGTTCTACAGAAAGACAAAGCATGCTAGCATGAGACATGCTATCTTTAAAAAGGATCTTATAGGTCACTAAGAGCCATTTCTGGACCCACCATTCTAAGGGACAGAAATCATGTAGGTAAGTACAGAAATAACCCTGGTTTAAGGAAACTACATACTCAAAAGGAACCAGCAATACATTTTAACAGTCAAGGAGCGTGTGGGTTCCAGGACCTCTCAAGAGATGTATTTACATTCACTTACAAAACTGATATACTTCACACTAGGAAACAAAGATCTGTGTCTCTTCATAGGCTTTTATAGTTCACTCACAGTCTTCCTGCTCCATATGTACTCACTAATCAGAGGTCAGTTTATAATAAACAATATTACCTGGAACCATTCTATATTTATTAGTCAAGTTTCTAGAAGAAAAAAAAAAAGCCCCCCCATGGGAAAAAAAAAGGATGCAGACTTGCCAATAACCCTTTCTACTTAAAGCAGTGATCCTCAGAGTGGGGATTTTTGCCTTACAGGGGACATGTAGCAATATCTAGAGACATTTCCAGTTGTCACAACTGAAAGAGGTGTGTATACTACTGGCACACAGTGGACAGGAGAGATGCCAGCGATGCTGCTAAATTTCCTACAGTACACAAGAGAGCTTCCACAACAAAGATTGATCTAGCCCAAAATGTTACTAGTTAATGCTGAGAAATTCTGACCTAAAAGGATTAAATTGAAATTCACATACTGAACATTGAGGACTACCTTACAATGCAAGCCTTCTTTCCCAAATGGGCTGCTAAAGCACGGGCAGCCAGCATATATGCTCTATGCAGGAGAATGGAAGAATCTTCTCTGGAGAAGCTCACACACCTGAGAGAAAAGACCTAAGAACGATGCTGGAGCAAAGACTAGGAAAGACAGCAAAGAATTTTAAGTTGATATTAATAGAATACTAATTTTGTTTGAATTAAGAGACTTAAAATAGGGGAAAGTTTGGAGTTGAAACAATGATAAACATAGAAAAAAACTATATATTTTTAAATCTCAAGACAATTATTAATTCCAGGTAAGCAAAATGTTATCCCATGTAATAAAAGCATACAGTTTAGCACCAAATTGCATGTATATAGTCATGATAATATAAAAACTGAATAGTAAACCAACCAAAATATACTGGGATAGGGGAGAATGAGGGGAGAAGAGAGAAGACTTATCTAAACCTAATCTTCCAGAGTGAGAAGTCAGCAGATAACACATACAACTGAAAAATATCAAGAAACAGCAATACAGATTTAATGACATAGAGGTAAATACCCTGAGAATCAGCTAAAAGAGTACAAAGCTCTGACCTCTGAGAGGATATGGCATGTGTGTGCACATGTGTGGCAAAGTGTTCTAGAAGTCTCATAGAACTATTTGACTCTTTAATCTCTATGCTTGCAAAAGTAATTAAAATATTTTTTTAGAGACTGTATTTAAGTGTGGGGTCAATTTAAGACATGGGTTTGGGATCTAGTAAGCCTCAATTGGTTTTCTTGATTTGAAGAACAGACCAAATTCATTAAAAAGTACAGTAAAGCAAGTTCCAGGTTTGTTAAACCACTTGTCTACTCATCCAGGCAAGACAAAAAGAAGAGGATGCTTTATTACTGGTTTACTCACCAAACTTTACATATTGAAGTCTTACACTAAATATTATACTATTGAACACTGGTATCTTTGTCCAAGAATACTAGTAGGTCATAACTGAAGAGTTTGCTGGGAGAGAACTTTTCACTTTTTACTTTGTTTTTATTATATGAACTTATATAACGAGTATATATTTTTACAGATGAAACACACAAAAATCCTTAATGATTAGTTTAACCTGACTTCATGAATCTTGACTCAACTCAAAATAATCTGATTAGAAAGAAGGAATATCAACATACAAAACACAAAGTAACCAAGAAGGCACATCCCTAATAAAATATTGCTCATATCCCAACAGGTAAATCTAAAAGATATAAATGATACATACTTTATAGCTGGTCCTAAATATAATCCCCAGGTATCATAAAACAGAAATAAATTTTTCTCTATAGAATGTATACCATTTAGATGAGCTTCATTTTAAGTGAAAGTCTATTTTTTTAGATTAGTATACTTTTTCTTTATAAGCAATTAAACTCAAAATTTATCTCCAAACCATAATGATTCATGCTTCTTTTATGCTTCACAGGGCCCAAACTCAGTATATTAATGGGTATAAAAAGTTACTGACTGATGGAAATTAACCTAATGAATTAAATAATTGGGGTGAAATTAATAATGTTGAGTAATAGGTATATATTTTAAATTTCTCTGTAATTCTTTAAACCATGTTGTATAAGATTTTACCTTAGTATTGATTATTCATAAATAGATTATTTTACTCTGTGGTACAGAGGATTGTAAACATAAACTGAAGAGAAAGCTGGCTTTATTTTACCCATACTGATCTTCTTTCTTGCTGCCACACTGTAACAATATTGCCTTCTTCCTAACAAAAATATTCAATACAGAATTTACCTACACCAAAATCAGCTTTTGCTAAACTTATTTTAACACAAAACCATTCCTTGCCCTCACCCCATCACATCCAGAACTCTATCTTTTAAAATTCCATTCACATATATTATCACTTTGGATTCTCTGAACTATCATATGAGGATCAGACCATGTACTATTAGCTCCATTTTACTTACAAGAAATTGATGTTCACAGAGGCTGAATAACTCATTTAAGGTCCTATGGTGTAGTGAGTGGCAAAGAGAACACTTGGAATCCAGTTTCCTTATTCCAAGCCCAGTGGCTCTTTCCACTATAGTACACTGACTCTTTGATAATAAAATAAAATCTTGGGAGGACTAGAGTGGTGGTAGGTATCTTTTTCTTAATTTGTTTCATAATAAACATACGTTAAACAGCAGTTACGTTAAACAGCAGTTACTATCAGCCTAACAATTATTATAATTTTGTAAAGTATCACCAAGTATAAACCACATTTCAAGTTTTTTAAGCATGTGAAACAACTGATATTAATTCAAGGTCTTCAAACAGTCTAAGAACAAAATGAAGACACTCTCAATCATTTTGACATTGCTGTTCTGGTAATATATTCTTATGTAGTGAATTTAAACCTTCGCTCAAAAAAATCCTGACAAATTTTACATGTAGAAAAAATAAGAAATTTAATTTAAACATTTTAAAAGTATCATTTCTTCCTTTTTAAAATACTAAAATAGCAGGAAAGTTCCATGTACTTACCTCAGTAACTGGCTGCCCCTGATGTGTCAAATCCAGTTCTTGAGGGCGTGTTACTTTATCAATATCCAAAGAGTCCATGCTGGAGGTTGCGGAGGTGATGCTAGAACGAGAGGAGTTACTAATAGAGCGCACTTCAGCATCGCTCACTGTGCCTGCTGATGCTGTTCTTCTATGCTGATTAGTTACTAAGGGCTTAGTATCTTCTAGTACAGATTGCTGAGCAGCCTCATCCATGCTCAAGGAAGCCTGTTCTAACTGTGCAGTGATGTCATCCAGAGAGTAGTTGGCATGTGATGGTTTAGTTATCCTGTTAGATGAAGAAGACAATCCTTTCAAAGTGCCATGTTTTGATGTATGTCGGCTAGCAGGTAATTTCTGAGTGGCTTTTGTTTCTGTGATTTGACGCTTACTATTTCCTGCACCAATACTGCTGAGCTCCTGCTCTATCGAGCAAAGATCGGCCATCAGGGCATCCAGATCCACAGTTTCTCCCTGATTCAGAGCTTCTGCAATGAACAATATATACATGATGTTTCCAGAACACACTGAATCAGAATTTATACATTCTATTATAAATCTGTCAAAGGATGAAGGGGAAGCAAATAAATTTATCCTATTGGGCCTAAGGCCTATTGAATAATTTCTAAGAGTTTTTTGTTTTAAATTCAGAGAAAATTTTAGAAGCAAATAGTCCATCTTTTAAGATTTGTAGTAATCAGGGAAGAATAAAATTATGAACTGAAAGATTAAAAGTGCAAAAACCATATATTGTCCCATGGTTTTAACCATATCCCCCATGCAACTTTCTACCATAGACTCTATGTTGTTAATATGATCAGTGCCCTGGTAGAGCATGGAGAGAAAAATGTAAAGCCTAAAAAAATTATAGATTGTGATGTCAATTCCAAATATCACAAAGTTGATTGGGCATAATACAAAAATTAAAGCCAGAGGGGCTGATTTAAAAATTATAAACATGTAATTTCACTGGACTTTATTCCAATGAAAATACAACAAGTGCAAGTAAGTTTACCATGGGGTTCCACCGGAGTATGTACTTTGTCTATTAATAACTAGAAAACTATTTTTGTTGTGTTCCAGTTCATTTTTTTCTGTGATTACCTGAATTAGTAATAAAATGCACAAACCAAGAAACATAAGAACTCAAGTTATGCATGTAGTTTTTATATTGAGCTACTTGGAACTGGTGCTCATTACTTCTGCATTATATGATTTAGTACATTCTTTTACATTTTATTTCCAATTACATCTTACCATTCAAGTTGTATATGGAGAAGCGATAAGAAAAATTGGCCATATTTGTTTCCTGACGAAGAGGAGATCTTTTTACCGGTTCCGTGGGCTTGTCAGAATCCAAACTCTAAAGAAAGTTTAATAAGTTGTATTATTCTCAGGCTTCAATTATAAGAAGGATACATAAAGCTTGTTATTTGATTAGGTAAACTGTCATGTAATAGTTAATAAAACCAAAGTCCTTCTAGTTTTAAGGACTAATATAATTGTTTTTCATATCATTTTGGTTATATTTTTTTCAACTTTTAGATATATGCTTACTTAAGGCATTTAACATCACCCTAGTTTGAAGTGAGTATCTTTCCAAATACATCAAATATAGTGACTGAGCTCATTTTACATAATAAATTCACTATAAGCTAAATGTATGAATATGGGCATGGTAAGATACAACATAGAAAGGAACAATGTAGAGAATTCTGTTATCTCTTTCCTCAAAGGGATTTGTTTTTGGTCCAGCAGTCTCATTCTTGGCATGAAGTACCCTGAAGATAAGATACAATTCTGGACTCAACATGAGTGAGATCCAAGCTCATTTTTTTTCTTTGTATTTATGTATTTATTTTCATTAAAATTTGTTTTAAAATTTTAACTGTAGTTAACATATATGCTGTTATATTAGTTTCAGGTACACAATACAGTGATTCCACAATTTTATATACTACTCAGTGCTCATTATACCATTCCCCCACCTCTCTGTTAACTATCAATTTGTTTTCTATAGTTTAGAGTCTATGTTTTGGTTTGTCTCTTTTATTCTTTGGCTTTCTTTAGTGATATACTTGGATTCTTTTTATTCTTTGCTTATCTACTACTGGTTTTTTATTTGTCTATTAGGTTTATATATAACATCTTCTGCATATAGCAGTCTACATTAAGTTGTTGGTCACTTAAGTTTGAACCCATACTTTATTCCTCTCCCTCTTACAATTTAGGTATACGGTGTCATACTCTACACCCTTTTATTTTGTGAATTCCTTAACTGATTTTTAGAAATATACTTATTTTATTGCTTTTGTGTTTCCTACTTTTCTTACTGCTATTTAGTCTTTCCACTCAAAGAGTACCCTTTAACATTTCTCATAGGGCTGTTTAATGTTCATAAATTCCTTTAACATTTGTTTGTCTGGGCAACTCTTTATCTCTCCTTCTATTCTGAATGATAGCCCTGCTGGACAGAGTATTCTTGGTTCCAGGTTTTTTCCTTTCAGCACTTTGAATATACCACGCCATTCTCTTCTGGCCCACAAAGTTTCTGCTGAAACGTCAGCTGATAGCCTTATGGGGTTTGCCATGCTTGCAACTGTTTTCTCTCGCTACTTTTAAATTTTTCTATCATTACTTTTTGCTATCTTAATTACTATGTATCTTGGTGTGGACCTTCCTGGACTGATTTTGTTGGGGCATCTCTTTGCCTCCCGGATCTGGAGTTTTGTTTTTTTCCCCAGATTTGAGAAGTTTTCTATTTTTTCTTCTAATAAGTTTTCTGTCCCCCTTTTTTCTCTCTTCTTCTGGATCCCTAAAAATGCAAAATTATTACACTTGATGGTGTCACTGAATTCCCGAAGTGTATTTTCATTTTGTATTATCATTATTTTTCTCTCTCCTATTCAGCTTGATTGATTTCCACTAGTCTGTCCTGCAGGTCACTGATCTGTTCTACAATAGTTCTAGTCTACTATTTATTCCATCTAGTATATCTTAATTTTCAGTTATTGGATTCCTCACCTCTGATTTTTTTTCTATCTCTTTGTTGAGGGTTTTACTGAGGTCTTCCATTCTTTTCTCAAGTCCAGTGAATATTTCTATGACCATTACTTTAAATTCTCTAACAGGCATATTATTTTACCTCTATTTGGTTTAGCTCCCTTGCTGTGACTTTGTTCCGTTCTTTCATTTGAAACATATTCCTGTCTCCTCATTTTGTCTCTGTCTGTTTCAATGTGTTAGGAAAGTTAGTTAAGTCTCCTGCTCTTGAAAGTAGTGCTCTACAATAAAATGTTGTTTCCTGTTGTTTCTATTCACCAGAACCTGATGCTTCAGGGGTGTTCCCTTTGTAGGTTATATGTGCCCCACTGTTGTGGCTCACTCAATTTTGCCTTCAGTCTAGGTGTGCAATGGTTCTCTTTGCCTGTTGTGGGCAGGTTTTAGTCCCTATATTGCTAGTGAGTCAGTCTGGGTCCACCTTGGGCTTAAGTTGAATCAGACCAGGTGTCTGCCAGAGCTGCAGTCACACCAAACTGCAAGGCTTTCTCCCTGTGTTGTTCCCTGAGAAGCTTTCACTGGTGGGCAGGGCCTGCAGTCTGACCAGATGTCTATCTCCAGACCACTGCTGGGCCCAGTTGTATTCATATATGCAATTATCTTCCTCTTGTCCCAGGGCAGGAGTCATTTTGGAGTGGTTCTCATCCCTGCGGGGGTTGCTTTCAACCTACCAGCCTTGTAGTACCACTTTGAATGGGTTCCAGTCAAGAGCATACTGAAAGGGGTAGGACTGCAGAGAACACAGAGCAGGGTGGGTGATGATAGCACAGTCTGCTCTGGTCTGCTGTAGAAGAGGACCTGCAGCCACTGGAAGAGGCAGGCCAGGCTGGAGGAGGGCAGGTCCAGAGAAATACACAGAGTAGGATGCACGGTGTTAGCAAAGTAGGAAGGTCTGCATGGCCTACTGTGGGAGGTGACCTGGAGCTGAAGCATGGCTGGAGGGGGCATGTCTATAGATCGTGGGGGCAGGGCACACTGTTAGTAAGTTAGGTAGTATTGGCTCCAGGCTGGTTCCTGCAGTTGTCTGTGGCTTTATGCCAGGAGTTGGGGAGGGAAATGGTTCCCGCCAGCTTCTTTGTTCCTGGAGAAGTCCTCAATGATCCCTGCCTCTCCAGCACATGCTCTGAGATTAGTAAACAAATCCTCCTCTCCCTTACCCCAGGTGTTTTTCAAACTGTTGTTTCTATGCTGTATCTCAGTGGGGCCTCTTTAAGGGCAGGGCCTCCATTTCCTCCAGCTGTCCTGGCTCTGCCTGAGCCAACTCCACTGATTTTTAAAGTTCTACATGTTAAGTTCCATGGACTGTCCATGGACGGTAAGAACAAAGGGAAATTCGGCCCTGCTAGTTTTCAAAGCCAAATGTTATGGGGATACATCTTCCCCATGTAGGCTCCCTTGTCTGAGTCTGTTTCTCTCCTTTCTCTGTGCCCAGAATGCCCCTCCCTCATGTCTTTGCCATTCCTTCTTTCTTGGATGTGGCTTCCCTACAATTAGCTGCAGGAAGTTTGTTCTAATCTTTAGGTCATGTTCTGGGTTATTTACACTGATGTAGAGGTTATCTAATTGTATCCATGAGATACATAGTGAGTTGAGGATCTTCTTACTCTGACATCTTCCCTGGAAGTCCCAAGACCCAAGATCTTAATGGCTTGGTGAATGGCTACAACTTCAGACAATGATGGAATATCCTGTTCTTCTCAAGCTCTATTAAGATGAGGACGAACTTTAACCCAGCTATGATATTGCCTATAAGTCTAGAATTATACTGTACTTCAGGACAGAGTGTTTTGTAGGTTATCTTGCCACATTTAAAATTGACACTTTTCTTAACTTTTCTACAATAAAGAATATAAGATGCTTATAACGGAGAGGTTCGGGAAAATGTCAGGAGTTATTTAGTGTCTATTTAAATAAACTTTCAAATACTAAGAATAGCCTTTTAAAACTTTAATTTCTATTTAAATTATCAAATAGGTTTCAGATAAAAAACAATACTGGACAGTATGTAAAATCACGGAATTAGATTAGAATGGTGCTTCTTTATTCATTTGTCTCAAGATAAAAGGAATCTATTCAGATAGTGTCCAACCAGTTTTTAAACTAGGGGATCCACAATCATTCCCTGACTTATTTCAAAGTTTCACAAAATAGGATATTTTTCAACCTCAAACTCTTTTCTTCTGTTGCAATTTAAGTCCTAATGCTTCTCTCAGTGCAAATAAAAAATTAAGTAGGTAAATTATAGTAATAAGTAGGTATTTTACAGTTATTCTGTAAGATAACTTGAAAATAATTGAGGATATATTGAGTCGATCTGTTTACCAATTCAAATAAACAGATACTTGTTATAATTATCTGCTGTACCCACAGTGCTGGGAGAACAAAATAAATAGTAAAAAAAGGGATCCCTGGGTGGCGCAGCGGTTTGGCGCCTGCCTTTGGCCCAGGGCACGATCCTGGAGACCCGGGATCGAATCCCACGTCGGGCTCCCGGTGCATGGAGCCTGCTTCTCCCTCTGCCTGTGTCTCTGCCTCTCTCTCTCTCTCTCTCTCTCTGTGACTATCATAAATAAATAAAAGTTAAAAAAAAATTTAAAAAAAAAATAAATAAATAAATAGTAAAAAAAAAAAATACTCTTTGATACCAAGAAATTGGTAACCTAACAGATTTTTTTTTTTTTTTTAACTTTTGGGAGGGTAGGTGTGGAGGGAGCATCATAAGGATTTGGTAAAAAGCTCTTAACTTTCTTCCATGAAAATGTAAACACAGAAAAAATTTTACAAACAATTTTAGAAGATTCACCAACTAGCTAAAACTTAAACTCGATTTAATATAAAGCTGAAAATCCCATTAATATGGTACATGTGATAGGAGTGTGTGCACAGATGACACTTTGTAATGAACTAAAATAATGAAACAAAAAACTTGAGGTTTTAGTCACTAATAAAGTACATAAAATATTTTTTGAAAATTTCTGCAGTGTTAAAAGGCAACTTATAGCAGTGAGTCACCATTATGCAATGGTTAATCTGTTGTGTCTCTAAAGACAGATTTATACAATTTAAAAAACCCAGTCACAGCATTAGTTTAGGAGCCAACTTTTTTTTCTTTTTTTTTTTTTTTTAAAGGAGCCAACTGGGGATCCCTGGGTGGCGCAGTGGTTTAGCGCCTGCCTTTGGCCCAGGGTGCGATCCTGGAGACCCGGGATCGAATCCCACGTCAAGCTCCCGGTGTATGGAGCCTGCTTCTCCCTCTGCCTGTGTCTCTGCCTCTCTCTCTCTCTCTCTCTCTCTCTCTCTCTCTCTGTGTGTGTGCCTATCATAAATAAATAAAACAAAAAAAAAATGTAAGGAGCCTTTAAAAAAAAAAAAAAAAAAGGAGCCAACTTTTTTGATGAGTGGCTCTTAACATTATATGGCAAGGAATTTAAAATACTGGGAAGAATACAAATACCAAACCAGTAGAAAGCCATCTGCAATGAAGTAGCATAGTTACTAACCCACCTTTTTTAAAACTTAAGATACAATAAAACAAGATAAAAATGCTTTCCTGTTGTTTTAAAATGCAGCCAGGAATGAAATTTTGTCAATATTCTAGAACTATGAGATAGAAAATACCGCATGTGAGGATACTACTTATGTTATAATGTGTCGTAAATACCCATATTTACTAAGTTACATAATAGACTTTGCTAAAATTTAGACTTTTAGATTTTAGGTTTTAAAACTTTTTAGCCAGCAATCTTAGTTTACAAAACAGATTTTAAATAATCCCTTTAGATGAACAGAACCTCTGTCACAAGTACTTTTTTGCTTTTAGACTCCTTAAAATAACCACAAAAGATAATACATTCGTTTACCTGTTAATATTTTGGACATTTTCCCTTCATAGCAGCATTTAAAAATGGAACCTATATCCACATCCCTATGTCTACACAGTAAACTTTTAGCACACAGTGAGGACTTAAAATCCTTAAACAATTTTTTAAACACTATTTCTAACCTGAGTGAGTTTGTCTAGCTCCCCTAGCCAGGCTCCAAACATTTTGTCCAGATCCTGATCTTCCTTATCACTGTCTTCTTCAGCACCATGGTCAATTTCTTCATCCGATAACTGCTCCATCTGAAAGACAAAATGAGTGTAACAGGTTAAACTTGAAAAATTATACATTTTTTTTTTAAGATTTTATTTATTAGAGACAGAGAGAGAGAGAGGCAGAGACACAAGCAGAGGGAGAAGCAGGCTCCGTGCGGGGAGCCTGACGTGGGACTCGATCCCGGGTCTCCAGGATCACACCCTGGGCTGAGGGTGGCGCTAAACCGCTGAGCCACCCGGGCTACCCGCCATGGCCATACATGTTCTGATATATACTGTTAACTTTCTAGAATCAAACCTTCCAAACTAAAGATTATATTATACAAGGAAATTAGAAGTCATTAATGGAGACAGGGCTGACAAGTGAGTAGGAATGAGCAATTAAGCTCAAATTTTTAGGAAATTGTAAAAGAACAAAATGTATCAGATTATTACCAGAATCACAAGTAACAAGAATTCTAAAACTGCAGAGTCCACCCATTAATCAGAGGATATTATAGTATAGCTTTCTCCACTAACAGATCCTGTAACACCCCAATTACCAGAGAAATAATTTCAGAAGACTTCAATCCAGCAGGTTATTATCTCACTTATTCTGTAAAAACCTAGATACAAGTATGTATCTTGCAAAACCTTAGTCCAAAAAGCACTTAAGAAAAAGACAAAATTTTTAATCTAGTTTAGTCTGTTGGATTTGTTCCTCTTACCGTGTTCTTTCTATCTTACTTTCTCATCAGTTCTGACAAAATCCAAGGAACTAGAGCTAGTAAGACTACTGAAATTAAAAACAAAAACAGAAAACTGGAACTGAAAACTTTAAATTTATATACAAAATTTCCTATATGTTGTGACTTTTCAAGTATAAGTCCTTGAAAGAAGAGAGATTTCATTTCTTCTCATCAGTAATGGGGTATCTGACGTGGAACCTGTATATTGTTTTGTGAAGAGAGGAAAAGATTACACAAAACAAAGTGAGATCAATGACTGAGACTTAAAATTCTTAAAGATTAATCTGATTAATGTAAAATATTTCAATATTAAAGGCTCTGAGAATCTTTAAAAAAAAAAATCCCAGTATAGTTAACATACAATGTAGTGATTTAGCAATTCCATACACTACCCAGGGCTCATCACAAGTGCACTCCTTAATCCTCAACACCTATTTCACCCATCCCCTCACTTACATCCCTCTGGTAACTATCAGTTTGTTCTCTATAGCTAAGAATCTGTTTCTTGGTTTGTCTCTCTCTGAGAAAACTTTAATAAAGCTTATTTTTGCTTAAACCAACATATTTCAAATTAATTTGACTACAAATCCTTTCCCTTCAATTTGGAGTAATACCTATTAACGTTCCCAGGGACACAATAAGTATCATCATTCTACATTCCATATTCTTGACTCACGTTTCTGAAACTCAAATTTTGTTTCAGTGGATCTAGGCAATATTTGGGCTACCACCTGCCTGTTGGTTTAAACAATTCCTCAGAGGTTAAAGATATCCTTAATCTCAAATAAGAATCTGAACACATATTATACCTCCAAAGCAACAATCAACAAAAGTAACTGTGATCCTTAAAATGTGGTTATGAGATGTGAGGAACTTAATTATCTAATGAGATGTCATGAAGCTAAATGTTAACCCTTATTATATGAAATTTTGCAGAAAGGGTCAAGTAGTGTTACAAAAATCAAACTGAACTTAGTTCTAACAATATGGAAAATTAGATCATATCCCATTTAATCACTTAAGGGAGAT
Organism: Nyctereutes procyonoides; assembly: GCF_905146905.1. NCBI lineage: Eukaryota > Metazoa > Chordata > Mammalia > Carnivora > Canidae > Nyctereutes > Nyctereutes procyonoides. The sequence continues at coordinate 12,363,988 of NW_026575132.1, forward strand.
AATTTTCATAAGCTTAATACTACAAAGGATCAGAACCTACCAGTATCTCTAATATTAACTGATAATTTTCACTTCTTAATTTCACTACTCTAAGCATGTATAAAACAGGGAATTCTCTCTTAACAAATGGAAAATATATCCACTAATTCCCAAAATCATACATTTGACTCTTAAAGAGATTTGGTTTTTATAATTCACTTGTGTTGTTACTACTAGTAACTAGTAGATAAGAATCCTACTAGTTCTAGGATTTTTATTCATTAATGAGCTACTTACAGATCTATTACAATAGAAACCTGGTATCATACTTCATTAAGTTATCTACCAAGGAAAACATAAAATGTTAGTATGAAGAAAAACCTCTTCTGACCAGGAGCTTAATAACTCAAATAACTGCTAGTTTGAGAACATCTAGGATTAGGAATATCGCCTTCATAATGAAGGCCAACAAGCAACAGAACTGAGAATTTAAAAGTCAACTTCCTCTTCCTCCCCAATCTTTAAAACTAAACATACTGGAATAACTCAGAAGCTAAAATATTCTAGGAGGAATTCTGCTTTGAGATAATGATACTTATGCCTGCACTTCCCTTCTGAGCACATAATTGCCCATAGAGAAGATGCTATACTGGTAAAAATAAAATAGGAATATAATTTTGCATATAGTTTTGCAGAGCATATGCAAAATAGTTCAAAATGAATATTTTTTTTATGATTTTATTTATTTATCCATGAGAGACACACAGAGAGAGAGAAGCAGGCAGGGTGCCTGATGCAGGACTCGATCCCGGGTCTCCAGGGTCGTGCCCTGGGCTGAAGGCGGCACTAAACCGCTGAGCCACTGGGGCTACCCTGAATAGAGTATTTTAAATTATTATGGAGCTAAATGGAACTATAGACTCCACATCAGAGACTGGTGGGTTTTTTGAGTTTTTTTCATATTATTCAAACCCAATAATTATTTGGATTTTTAAATATCTCTCTACATATTTTCATTAACAGTTTTATCTAGACTAATGCAGATTAAAGTAGAGGGAAATATGGCTAGGGAGCTGTTAATAACAGAAAGTCATAAAATAAATCGAAATTCTGAAGCAACTATTTGACTTTTATTATTTATGTAACCTTTGCCATTTTTTTTCCGTTCTTGAGTTTGTCACCACGTGGGTTATTTTATAAAAATTAAGACACCTATTCAGAGAGTTTTCTAGTAAAAATTTAGGTCCTACATTTCTTAATAGATCTGTACCCTAAAATAGCATTTTCCCTTCTCTAGAAGTTTTAGTTGATCCTTATTCTCCTACACCCAGAAATGCCATCATTTCTGATTACTACACACACCAAATGAGAGCATCCCCCCAAATTTTCTTATAGGCTCTGTAGTGTTAAAGTCAGCAAATCTAGTAAAGAAATTCATTCTCCATTATATATTGATGTCTGTCTCCAATTAGATCACAATTTTAAATCTGAATCTTCCCAGCATAATGGCCCAAATGGAAATGACAGCAGAAACTGTAAAAAAAAAAATTAAAAATTAAAAAAAAAATAAGTCAACTGTCCCTGCAAAGGGGGAAAAAACATTAAGGAAAAGAAAATAGAACTTATGAATCTTATTTTTAAAATAATTTGGATTTAAAAGAATACCTTCTGATGTGATGTTTTTCCTTAATGATGTGGAAACAGGCCCAAAGAAACTATAATATATACTAGAACAAATATTATTAAATTATTCTATGACTATTAGATTAGGTACTTTGGGGGGGGGTATATTTTAAAGTTCCACTTTAATTCCCTGGTCCATTACATCTGAGGGAAGCTATGTCCTGAAAGAATAAATGTACCCTAACACAAATGAAAAAGTTTATTCCCCAAAGGGCACACTTAATAAATACAGAATAAAATCCAAAGACACTGGCATATCAAGAGAGCCCTTGATGATCCTGGCCCTTCATGGACCTCTCTGATCTCTCTCCCCACTCTCCCTTCCAGCCACACTGTCCTCTGGAGCAGTTTAGAGTTGGGGAGGGTATGGATTCTGTTTTGAAGATAGATTGAAGGGTGCCTAGTAAATATCCAAATGGGAAAAAACAAGGAAGGGTTACTAGGACTCAAGTCATGAGAAGGTTTGGTTAGCCTGATTATTTCAAAATCATGTTTATTACAGAATAGTCACAGATTGCAGGTAATAATGATTGAACTCATATTTTAAACTAATTACATTTATTTTTTTCATGAAGTAAAAACAGAAATAATGCTGGAATGATCCACTACTGTTTATATGCTGGTTGGTTTCATTTCACACATAACAGTCAGTAATTGTGCTTTAGTTACCACAGGTTAAAACTTACATGTAGCAAGCTTCACTACATATAACAAAACTTGTATGCCTTTGTATGAAATTATATTATTTCTGCTAAATTTTTTATGAAGTTAATTATTCAAGCATATTTTCCCTATTCACCTTCCTCTTGGGAGATATTTTGATTTACTATTCAATTTCCTCACTGCGAGACAGAACAGTGATCTTTATCAAGAAGGCTGGGCTTAGAGTAGGGCTTAAAAACTTGAATACATATATTCCAGGTAGGGTAAATTCTAAAAGAGCAAAGGGGAAAGTCTGTGTTTGTAAAATGTCATGAGATTGACTCAAATAAAACAAGAGGAAAAAGTGAGATTTAAAAGTCAAAAACTAAGGTCATATATATATGACCTTGAAAGCCAAGTCTATTCTTTACCTCCAAAGGCAACCATATTGTTAAACACAGAAGCCAAGGGGCAGGGGGAGAAATCATATTTTAGTCAGAGGACATGATGTTTGTGTAAGAGTTATTAAAGAAGGGAAAGACCAACAGAAGGCTACTGTAAACATTATGTAGAGATAACTACAGAAATGGAAATTAAAGTCCTCAGAGGAAATACAACTTACACAAGTCATATATTAAAGAGTGTTAAGAAAAATACACGGCACTGAATGAAGATGCCTTATTTATTACTGAACTCTTTTTGTTCCTGGAACACTTCAAAAATAATTGTTTTGTAAAAATAAGTATCCTTAAAACCACATTAAATCTCTCAGAAGGCAGGAGGAGTGGAAAGCTCTCACACAGCATTTCACTAGGTTTAACATGTTCAATGTTCCAAAGAGGCAAGAGACACTTTGATTTTATTTAATATTTGCTGTTCATCTACAGCAGTGCCAGACACTGGGGGGATAGAGATGGACATGATAGCCTCTGTCTTTAAGGAATACACAAGCAAGTAGGGGACAGACAAGGGAACCAACAACAATAAAACACTGTTTTAAAGTGCTATAACAGAGGTATGTTATGTGACTGTAGTTTAGTTCAGTTTGAGGAGACAAGAAAGGGATGATGCTTCAGTCCAGACCTGAAGAATGAATATGCAAGGCAGAGAAGGAGAAGGGTGTTTTGGGTGGAGGGACCAGTAAGTTCAAGGGTATAAAGCTGTGACAAAGACAGACATATTGAGAACGCTAAGTGACTTAACATTTCTAATGCATAAGATGTGTGGTGTAGACCCATGGAAAAGGAGACTGGAGAGGATTTAGGAGCAAAATTATAAGCCATAACCAAAGAGTTTAAATTTAACACTGTACTGTATAGCAATGTTAATTCCAATTGTGGTCTGCTGATGACCTACATCAAAATTATCTGGAGTGCTTCTTGTAAAGTCAGTTTTAAAATGGCCTGTCCAAGATCTACCAAATACTAATTTCCAGGATTCTGGGACATTTTTAACAAGTCACCCCAGGTATTCCTTATGACCACTGAAGTCTGACAAATGCTGCAGTGTGTTGTGCTACAATCATTGGGAGGACTTGCAAGACAAAAGTAATGCAGTTTCACACTCCCACAGTTTGGTTAAAGGCAAAGTACGACATGGACTTCCAAAGCCCATAAAGAAATTAGGCATTGACAAGATCCCTTCATTAACGTACCCCAATTACTCCTCCTCCATTACCACAGTCCCATGCTTCTTCTGAAAGTTATTCATTTAGATAGAAATTTTAGTTCTTTATGTCGTTATGTTTCAGTAATTCTGACAAAACCAGTTTTTGAAAAACCTGTGATGCTGCTCTACTTGATAATTTCCAAGAAAACCAGGCAATGGAGAAGGGAGGCTAAAAAGACTTCCCAGTTCAAGGAGTGCTCCTAACTGTGCAAGATACAACTCTTGCAAAATAAAGCAGGAGGAAGGAAACCTCAATCAGACAAAAGAAACAGTAAGAAAAAAACTCTGTTAAAATTAGTAAGGCACAAAAAGAGGAAGACTCATCAAAAGGAGGAGGGAGGAAATCAGAGCAGTGAAGGAAAAGGGGAGAAATAGGACACACCATAATGTAAAATGCAGCGAGAACTGTGGGGGATGGAGGGCCATTAACTACTCATCTGACTAGGGCACCCAGAGAGAGGTGTTCTTGATTCATTTCTTTCTTGACCTACAACTTTTCAACAAAGAACACAGTTCTGCCATGAACTAAATGGCATCATTTGTAAACTGCCCAAATGGAAACTGGGAATTTAATGAACCAATTGAATTTACATGAGTTCATCACAGAATCAAGATATTAAAGTGTGTTGTATGTACAGCAACATATTCCTCAGGTTTGATCTTTTAATTTTGTTGGCTGGTGTTTGGTTTTTTTGAAGACACTGCTAAAAGTTTTATTTTTAAGTTATCAAATATGTAAATTCTTTTCCTGGTGAATTCTTGCACTGTTTTGGTGAGTTAATTCTTCTTGACCCAGAAATCAGATAAATGTTTATGTAAATTTTTATTTTATTATTCATTCTTTTCTGTAGTTATTACATTTAACATAGGTAGCTGAGTTTGGCATTAGAGACCTTAAATTGATTTTTCCCAAAATTTAGTTTTTTAAAATGTATATGTATTTTTTATATACACCAGGTTCTTTCCATTGTGTACCTATTCTCAAAATAAACGTAACTTTGTATTTTATTAATTTATAAGTAAAAAAAATTTAAAAAGTCAAAAGTTGCTTTTTGTAAACCAATCACTGAAGTATTCTCTGTTAAGGTTAGCAGCCCTCAACAGAAATGGCCCAAGTTTTACTTAGGGTCCAACACTTTCAATACTTTGCCTACAAACTGCATTATGCCAAATACTATGCAGAACACAAAGAAGGCAAAAAAAAAAAAAATACATTCTATGATTTCAAAGACAATTAATCCTAACTGTGGGAGAGATGGTTAACACTGAATGAAGCACCTTGATAAAAAAATTCTCTAGGAACAAAGTTCCTTTTGTAGGCCTGAGCATGAAGCAAATTTAAGGGAAGCTATGGTTTCTGAAATATTGAAAGGGGACCAAGAAGGAAATAATGTCCTTGTTATTCCAAGGCTTCATAGGAGCAATATGAGTAAATTGGCCACCAGGAAACTTACATAGCCTCATCCTCTGGGAGTGAGCTGACATCTGGAACTAAGTTTTGTAGTTTCTACATGGAATGAAACCTCCCTAATGAATAAAAAAGTGTGCTATTTTTGGGCTGGCCATGGTGGAAACCTTCCTTACCCAGAGGAAAAAGAAATACTAGGGGAGGTGATTCACCCCTTATGCTATCTCCTTTATTTATGTTTCAGTTTTTGACAACCAAAGATGTAACTAACACATCCTCTTCATTATCATGTACATTAACTCTAAGGTAAACTAAAGATCACATAAAAAGGCATAAAAACAAACAACTATTGTTTTTAACAGCTCTTCATAATGTCTAAAGAGAGCTATAAATCAAATCAAAGGTAATTTGTTAATGTAATGTTTTATTTATCAAGCACTTATATGCACCTCTGGCAAAGGAATTCCTTTCACAGATAATGAACCATATTCGTTTATTTATTTATATTGGATTTTTCATAATATTGGATACTGTTAATCTATTAAACCCCAAACAGGAACACCTTATCTGAAATGAAAAACAAAAACAAAAAACAAGCTAAGTTCAATGGTCTACAAAGAAACTCCTAACATTCCTAATAAATAAGAAGTTCTAATGATCAACCTTATAATTGTTAATTACAAAGTAGAACATAAACCATAATCTGAAATCACAGAGCAACTAAAAAAAAACCCCAATAAACAAAAACAAATAATAGTAAGTAATATTTTTGCTTAATACTCCAGCTTTTTAAGTTCAAGAACTGTTGAGAGAATTAATTTCTGGTTGTTTTAAACTACCCAGTATGTGTTGGGTTGTTAGAGCAGTCCTAGGAAACACATACAATCACTATACGTATCTGTAGAAATGGGGCTTCCATGACTGCTTCCAGAAATGTTCATCTTGCTTATTCTGCTCCATACTTGGGACCTTTCCTGCTATTCTACATGCATATCAGTTATCTTTGGAAATAACTGATATTATGCATGTACTCTCCAACTTCAACTGGAGGGAGAGTGCTAGACAATAATAGCCTGTGGCTTAGGAGCCATTTAGGCTACATTTTGAATCATCCCTATGAACTCTGGGTTTCAAAGAGATAGAAGTAAATACAGGAGTAGTAGAAATAAACATAGATACGTGTTTATGTGTGTTTGTAGGTATCCCACTCAAAAAGCCTAGTAGCAATGACACCCCAATTAGCAATTAGCATACCTACCACCCAGTTTTTGGTTTTTCTAAATACATACTCTAGCTAAAAAAGAACCAGGGACCTTTGAAGTAATGATTCAAAGGCTGGGGCTGGGGAAAAATAAGATGAGATCCTAGAATATCTTCTTGTGCCAGGAAGTCATAAGGACGTAAAAACCAGCCTAAAGGGGGGCCCTAGAGCATAAAATGGAACAACTTAAGCATCAAAATAAATTATGACAGGAAGAAACTATCATTGAATAAAATTAAGAATCCACAAATCCATACTGATATAAATAAATACATGGGAAAAAAAGCTCTTCCTTATAGGATGCCAATGAATTAAAACAGATAAAATGACAGAAGGTCATCATTTGCAACCATTCTAATAACAACTGATTCAGCTAAGCATTGGTAGATGCTAAAACTTATGGGTGAAAATTTGATAAGACTATTTACAAACTGTCAAGATACCTCCCCATAAATTACTAGGTGACATTGCCTGAACCAAGTGATAAATGTTAACATCACTAATATTGGGGCAAACCCGTATCATATGCTTCCTGTGATATAATGCACCAAGAAGATACATTATCATTTTATGGTGTTCCTGACAAAAATGCATTACTTGAATCAAATCATAAGACATTTTACAAAATAACTGGCCTACAGTTAAACATGAAGGTTAAGAACACAAAAGCTGAGTATGTGTTCCAGTTTAAAGGAAACCTAAAGAGACTTGACAACTAAATGCAATGCTTGATCCTGGACTGGATCCTGGACCCCGAGAAAATATGTAAACATATAAACTTAGCTATAAAGGACATTGGGACAACCGCCAAAATTTGACTATGGGCTGTCGATTAGATCATGTATTATATTGATGTTACATTTCCTGATTTTGATACTACTACTGCAGTTATGTAAGACAGCATCTTTGCTCTTAGGAAACACACACTGAAGAATTTAGTCATAAAGGGGCACAAGGTCTGCAACTCATTTTCAAATGGCTCAGAAAAAAAATATATGTGAATGTGTATAAATACATATATAGAGAGGAATAATAATCAGGCAAAAAGTAAACAATAAGTGAATCTAGATAAAGGGAATGTGGAGTTCTTGTACTCTTTTTACAACTTTTCTGTAAGTTTCAAATTATATCAAAATAAATTTAGAGAGGGAGGGAGAGGGAAGAGATAAAGTCAGTCTGTCCTCAAGAAACTATACTTTAGTTAGGAAAACACAGTATCTCAACTAATATATTGTTTAAAATTCAGAAATAAACTTAAGGGAAAAAAAATAGGCTGACAAACATTTTTACCAAATAAAATAATGCAGTCTAAGGTCCCTAAAAAATAACTGCGTATTTCTCTAACACATGATTTTTATTATCCTATGCATATATTACCATTCCTAAATTGCATTTGCCTGGTTCACTCAGTAACATTTTTAGCTTATTTTGGTCATCATTAAATTAGTTTTAATGCAAATAAAAGCTTACCACTTTAGAAAAATAACTACTCAATAGACATTCTTTCATAGAGGCAAAGCCAATCATTTCTAACCTTTAGATAAAAAAACCAAGTAACTAAAAAAAAAAAAAGTTGGTTATTGTCACAGTAGGTCAGGAAGAAACCAGAATTCATTCTAAATCAAAGACTAGTACACTTGACCCGTGAACAACATAGGTTGAACTGAGTGGGTCCATTTTTATACAGATTTTTAAGATAAATACAGTACAGTACTATAAATATATTTTTCTCCCTTATGATTTTAAGATGTTCTTTTCTATAGCTTACTTTACTATAAAAATATAGCATGTAATACATATAACACTCAAAGTATGTGTTAATCAACTGTATATTAGTGATATATCCTCTGGTCAACAGTAGACTATTAGTTTTACATTTTGAGGGAGTCAAAAGTTAAACTCAGATTTTTCATTGTATGGGAGTCAGCACCCTAGTCTCTGCACTGTTCAGGATCAACTCTATTTAATCAAATAAGAAGGCTTACTAAATAAGGACTTCAAGATGAGTTTTTAAGTCGCTTTAAGAATTTTGTTACTACATGTGAGAACCAAGGGATTAAAACACTTGTACCTTGCTTTTATTTGTTCACATTTTCCCTGAGCTCTTGCCCAACATCCAGATAGCAAGTGTCAGTATTGACATACCCCCTATTCAACAAAGCTGTCTGCTTTATTTCATCTATCTCATAACATACAAATCCTAGGAAAGACATTTACAACACATTGCTGATAGAAGATACGTTCAATATAATTCCCCATGCAATCAACCAACCCATCTAAATAAAAGTCACATCACTAAATTATTACAGAACCATTCATCAGTGTCAGCATCAGAAAGCTCAACTATTTTTCTGAGTCTTTGCCCTCTGTCTTATATTGATGACTATCTTGGTTCAGATCCATACTATACAGTCCTCAGATTATTCTACCAACTTCCTAACTGACCTCTTTTTTAAATCTGTCACTGTCAAACTAATCTTCCTTAAAAACTTTTTTCATGCCATGATTCTGCTCAAACACCTGCAGGGTTCCCCATGACATTCTGAAGTAAGTACAAACTTTACACCAAATGATTTCACACCCTCTCTGACATGGCCTCAACTTAAATTTTCAACCTTATTTTCTACCCTTCAAACAATCTAAACTACTTAGTATTCTCAAAAAACAAGCGATGCTTTCTTAACTTGGTCTTTGTTAATGTTTTCAACCTCAGCCTATCAAAAGAATGAGAGAATACATTTCTCTCCCTAAAATCCCACTAAAATGACAGTAAACAATTACAAAAGGGAATAAGCTCAAAGGCAATGAAAGTTAGAGATGGCAAAAGCTTAACCAAAGATCAGAGATTCTGGCAAATTTCTGGAAGACAGAAACAGGTAGAATCATACAAGGAGATGAACCAGACCAGAAGCCATCAAAGCAAGCATTTTCACTCAATATTTATTCAAGAAATACACATTAAGCATACACTATCTGCCAAACATCATTCTTGAAGCTTGGGTTACAGTTACAAATGTGACAAACAAGGGACCGACTAACAATGAACTTAGATTTTAGTCAAAGTAGAGAAATATTAAACAACAAAAACCAAACAAAAAAATAAGACCCATAAGAAGCGTGATGAAAATTAAGTTAGAGTTGTATGGAAAGTCACAGAGTAGCTATTTTAGACTGGATGTACAAAGAAGGCTTAAGTAGTGACATTAAACTGAGATATGAATGACGAGAAGGAATCAGACATGAACAGATCAGAGAGAAGATCATTTCTAGTAGAAGATACAAGTTTAGTGTATCAGAGAGTAGGAAGAAAAATTAGTTTGATAGGAAGAGAGGGCCATATCATTTAAGTATTTGTAAACCAAGAAATAAGAGTTTGGATTTTATTCTAAGGAAGCCCTCTTGATGGCAATAAGAAGTCATCCCCCACAAAAGGCTACAGAAGTGGGGACCATTCTTGGAGTTAGAGCATAGAATGGGCAAAGGAATAGAGGTGGGAAAAAGGATGCTGGACAAGAGCCATTATTCCCCACACTGACATTGGATTCCAGAGAAATTTTGGCATTTGCTTCCGGGTTAATGAAACTAGAAAAAACAACTCAAGCAAACTTAAATGCCTTCAGGCGTCAGATGACTAATATAAATACCAGTAGTAACCAAATATAAAATAGGGAGTGGTAGGTAGGGCCTGAGAACTAGAGGACACAACCTCAACTAAAAACATTCAAGTTTTAGAAGGTTTATTCTAGAATTAGATGGTAAAGTTGTACAAACATAAATACAGTAAAACCCACTAAATTTTACACTTTAAAAAATGAATATTATATCTCAATTAAAAAAAACAAAAAAAGTTTAAGCATAATCCTTCTAAACAAAACAAGTTAGATGCTACTTCCTCCAAGAGACCCATGAACTTTGTACCTCTCTATGGCTTTTACAGCAAATCAGCCTTATATTATGTGGTGGTTATTTATGCACTTGCCTTATCACCCTCCACACCCAAGTAGGTTGCAGACTTCAGGAGAGATACCATATAGTAGTTCTCATTTGTCACCCCAGAGCAACTACCAAAGAGACAGATTCTTTCTTCATCTGAATTTCAACTTTTTTTCTATTAAATATTTCCAATCTAAGATGACTGCAAACCTACGATGACATCTAATTTCAAAGGATTCAAAACTAAAGCTGCACTTCTTAAAAAAATAAAGGCTAATTTATCCAATTTTCAAGAAGTACTAATTTCAAGGAACCAACACATTTAAAATTAATTTCCCTATCAACAGAATGATTTTAAAAAAATCAAAGAAATTACTACAATACACTTTGGTTTTGGTGGAATAGTTTGATGATATTTCTATAAGGCTATCTGTTTCTAGGGACAGGTTTGACTCAATAGGTGTATTAATAATATGATTCTCCTAAAGAGTAACAAATGAGTCATAATATGGGTTCCTGTACAGGATACAAACCTAACTCAAACTAATTTTAAACAAAGAATCAAATCAAATTCAAAGTATAAGGATATTTATCAATATGTTTATCACATTGAAGCTCTTCTCTCAATTTTCTTCAGCTCCTTTGCTCTCCTTTTCAAGGTTTCATTCCAAAATGCTGTACTATTCTACAACCTGCTTTATTATCTCCATTTCTTTAGATTTTTCTCTTCCCATTCTGTCAAATTTTTTATCTCCATATCCATGAAAGAAGCTACTCTCAATACCTAAATTTCACACAATTGCTAAAATAGACTTTAAGAATTAGCCAGAATTCTGAATTCACACAATTGCTAAAATAGATTTTTAGAATTAGCCAGAACTCTGAATAGAAACTCAAGGTTGGGAAAAAAATCACTTTACTAGTGAATCCCACATACAGTAGTAGTTTCTCCTCCATCTTTCTTTATCAGTATTTTACTCTGGCAGGAGTCAGAAATCCAACCAGATATGGCTCATTATTCCTGACATTAACCAGCCACAAATGGAAATGGGTAATATTTAATGGTCAAGAATTGCTTTGGGTGAAAATATGGGGAAAAAGCTACTGAAATTTTCAGAATGAGTTTGTAGGGTGTTTAAACAACAAATGCTAAAACATCCTCTAAAATTTTAACACAAAGTGGTTAACAAGAAAACTCAAGTTGGGGCACCTGGGTGGCTTAGCTTAGCCTCTGACTCCTGATCTCAGAATTGTGAGTTCATGCTCTGTGTTGGGCTCCATGCTAGATGAGGACCCTACTTAAAAACAAAAGAAAGAAAAAAGAAAACTTAAGTAAGTAAATCTTTCACTTTTTTATGCTCCACTTTTGAACTAGTAAAAATAAAACCTTCATTATCTTATACCACTGAAAGGGTCCATTTAAAGAAAGTCTGCAACATCTTCCTAGCCCAAGTCATTTAGAACTAAACAAGCAGTCAGGAAAGACTGGAAATTCTTTTTCTGCCACTAACTACAACTTCAGGCTAAATCATTTAAATCCTTAGTTCTCATTTTAATATGCAAAAGAAAAGATGGACTAGCAAATCCAAAGACCTCCCCCAACCCTTTCCAACCCATTTTTGTCTGAAGTTTTATTTCTCAATTACTGACTTAACTCTAAATAGTCTTAGAGGAGTAAGTGACTCCATCAAGCATAATAACATTCACATTATACGGATCTCAGAAGAAGATGGGAGAAAATGTGGGCAGAAAACTTATTTGAAGAAATAATAGCTGAAAACTTCCCCAATTTGGGGAAGGAAACAGATATCCAGATCCAGAAGGCACAAGATTCATCCTATAGTCAACCCAAGGAGGTTCACACCAAGACACATTATAATTAAAATAGCAAAAAGTAGACATAAAGAAAGAATTTTGAAAGCAGCAAGAGAAAAGCAAACAGTTACATATGGGAAATCCCATAAAGCTATCAGCTGATTTTTTTTCAGCAGAAACTTTGCAAGCCGAAGGAAATAGCATGATATATTCAAAATATTGAAAGGGAAAAAAAATCTGCAGCCAAGAATACTCTACCCACTAAGGCTGTCAGTCAGAAGAGCCAAACAGACAAAAGTTACAGGAATTTATTACCATTAAGCAGCCCTACAAAAAATGATAAAGGGACTCTTTGGGTGGAAAGACTGTAAATAACGGTAAGAAAAAGTAGGAAGCAGAAATGCAGTAAAATAAGCATATTCCTAAAAATCAGTCAAGGGATTCACAAAATAAAAGGATATAAAGTAGGACACCATATACCTAAATCGTGAGGAAGAGAAGAATAAAGAATGGGTTCAAATTTAAGTGATCATCAACTTAAATAAACTGCTATATACTGAAGATGTTAGATACAAACCTAATATACAAATAAAAAACATTAATAAAGAATAAAGAGAAAGGAATCCAAGTATATTGCTAAAGAAAGCCAACATGAAAGAGAGCAGAGAAGGATCAGAGAAAATCTATAAAAATGACCACAAAACAAGTAACAAAATGGCAATAAATACATATCTATAAATAATTACCTTGAATGTAAATGGATTAAATGCTTCAATCAAAAAAGACAGGGTGACAGGGTGGGTAAAGAAACAAGATCTATCAAGATCTATCGGGGATCCCTGGGTGGCACAGCGGTTTAGCGCCTGCCTTTGGCCCAGGGCGCGATCCTGGAGACCGGGGATCGAATCCCATGTCGGGCTCCCGGTGCATGGAGCCTGTTTCTCCCTCTGCCTGTGTCTCTGCCTCTCTCTCTCTATCTGTGTGACTGTCATAAATAAATAAAAATTAAAAAAAAAAGAAAAAAAAAAAGAAACAAGATCTATCTATACGTTGCCTACAAGACTTTCATTCTGAAAGACATCTGCATTTTTAAAGTGAGGGGATGGAGAAACATTTACCATGCAAATGGATAGTAAAAGAAAGCTGGGGTAGCAATACTTATATCAGAAAAATAGACTTTAAAACAAAGACTAACAAGAGATCAAAAAGGATACTACATAAAAGGGACAATCCAACAAGAAGATATAACAACTGTGAATATTTATGCACCCCACATGAGAGTACACAAATATATAAAACAGTTAATGACACACAAAAGGAAATAATTAACAGTCGTAAAATAATAGTAGGGGATTTTAACATCCCACTTAAATCAACGGACAGCTTATCTAAACAGAAAATCAACAATGAAACAGTGGCTTTGAATGACACACTGAACCAGACAGATTTAACAGGCGTATTTTGAACATTCTATCCTAAAACACCTTCTTTTCAAGTGCACATGGAATAGTCTTAAGAATAGATTACATACTAGGCCACAAAACAAGTCAAACAAATTAAAAAAAAATGAAGTCACATCATACATCCCTTCTCATCACAACACTATAAAACTAGAAATCAACCACAAGAAAAAATCTGGAAAGAGTATAAATACATAGAGGCTAAATATCATGCTACTACACAATAAAATGAGTCAACCAAGAAATCAAAGAATAAATAAAAAATTACACAGAAATAAATGAAAATGAAAATACAATGATCCAAAATCTTTGGGATGCAGCAAATGTGGTTCTAAGGGGGAAGATTATAGCAATACAGGCCTACCTCAAAAAGCAAGAAAAATCTCAAGCAACTTAACCTTATACCTAAAGTTAGAAAAAAGGACAAACAAAACCCAAAACCAGCAAAAGGAAGGAAATAATAAAGATTAGAGCAGAACTAAATGATATAGAAACTAAAGAAACAACAAATCAATGAAACCAGGAGATGGTACTTTAAACAGATCAACAAAATTGATAAGCCTCTAGCCACACTCTTAAAAAAAGAAAGAAAGAAAGAAGAAAGAAAGAAAGAAAGAAAGAAAGAAAGAAAGAAAGAAAAGACCCAAATAAAATCATTAAGAGAAATAACAATCAATGCCAATTATACAAACTGTAAGAAAATATTATGAAAGTCTATATGCCAATAAATTGCAAAACTTAGAAGAAATGGATCAATTCCTAGAAACATATAACCTACCAAAACTAAAGCAGGAAGAAATAGAAAATTTCAACAGACCAATTATGAGAAAAAGAATTCATTTAGTAATCAAAAAACTCCCCAAAAAACAAAAGTCTAGGACCAGATAATTCACAAGCAAATTCCAGCAAACATTTTAGAAGAGCTAATACCTTTACTTCTCAAACTATTCCAAAAAATAAAACAGAAAAACTTCCAAATTCATTCAATGAGGCAATCACCCTGATACAACCCTGATACCGCCCTGATCAGATAAGGATACCCCCCAAAAAAGAGAACTACAGGCCAGTATCTCTCATGAGTACAAAAGCAAAAATCCTCAAGAAAATATTAGTAAACTGAATCCAACAATATATTTAAAAAAGAAATAAAAGGCATCCAAATTGGTAAGAAGTAAAACTCTTTTTTTTTAGAAGTAAAACTCTTAATATTTGCAGATGACATAAAATATATATAGAAAAATCTAGAGTGAACAAAAAAACTACTAGAATTGACAAATGAATTCAGTAAAGTTGCAGGATACAAAATCAATGTACAGAAATCTGCTGCATTCCTATAACTAATAACAAAACAGTAGAAAGTGAAACAAAACATCCCAATTACAACTCCACCAAAAATGATAAAATATCCAGAAACAAATTTAACCAAAGAGGAAAAAGACCTGCACTTTGAAAATTATAAAACACTGAAAAAAGAAATTCAAGACAATACTAAGAAATGAAAAGACATTCCAGATAATAGGTTGGGAGAACAAATGTTAAAATGTCTGTATTGGGGCACCTGGGTGGGTCACTGGTTGAGTGCCTGCCTTTGGTCAGGTCATGATCCCAGGGTCCTCGAATGCAGTCCCAGATCAGGCTCCCTGTGGGAAGCCTGCTTCTCCCTCTGCCTATGTCTCTGCCTCTCTTTTCCCGTCTCTCATGAATAAATAAATCTTAAAAAAAAAAAAAAAAGTCTCTACTACCCAAAGCAATTTATAGGTTTAATGCAATTCCTATTAAAATACCAAAAGCATTTTTCACAGAACTAGAACAAACAATTCTAAAATTTATATGGAATCACAAAAGACTCCTAATAGCCAAAATAATCTTGAAAAAGAAAAAAACTCCAAGTATACAATGCCAGATTTCAAATTATATTAGAAAGCGGTAGTAATTAAAACAGTATGGTAATGACATGAAAGACACAGAGATCAATGGCATACAACAGAAAATCCAGAAATAAGCCTATAATGATATGGTCAATTAGTCTTTTACAAAGCAGGAATATCCAACAAGAAAAAGACCATCTCTTCAACAAGTTGGTATTAGGAAAACTGAACAGCTACATGCAAAAGAATGAAACTGGACCACTTTCTTACACCATACACAAAAATAAACTCAAAATGGGTTAAAGACCTAAATGAGAAACCCGAAACCTGAAAGGAGAGCATAGGTAGTAATTTTACTGATATCAGCTCTAGTAACATCTTTCTAGATTAAGTCTCCTGAGGCAAGGGAAATAAAAGCAAAAATAAACTATTGGGACTTCATCAAAATGTAAAGTTTCTGCACAGTGACAGAAACAATCAACAAAACTAAAAGGCAGCCTATGAAACAGGAGAATTGCAAATGGACATTTCTCATAAAAGGCTAGTACCCAAAATATACAAAAAACGAATACAATTTGACACTCATAAAACAACCTAATTAAAAAATGGGCAGAAGACATGAATAAACATTTCTCCAAAAACAACATACATCCAGATGGCCAACATACACATGAAAAGATCAACACCACTCACCATCAGGGAAATACCAAAGAAAAACTACAATGAGATATCACCTCACATCTGTCAGTATGGCTAAAATAAAAAACAAGAAACAAGTGTTGTGAGGGTGTCAACACAACTGCTGGTGGGACTGCAAACTGGTGCACCCACTGTGGAAAATAGCATGGATTAAAAACTAAAAATGGAACTACCCTACAATCCAGTAACTGCACTAAGTTACAGGGAATCTAGCTATTTAAAGGGTTAAATATGGTCTCCTCCCCCAGGCAATTTTATTAAAATCTTCAACAGAAGTTTTAACCATTTATACTTTTTATTTTCAAATTAATACACCTACATGCAACAATATTTTAAATCTGCGATGTTTGCATTTTACACACATGCATGCGTATGGTAGGGGGAGGTGTTAAAGAAGACAAATTTTGTAAGAAGGATACATCTGACATTTCCAGAATAATTCCTATTCTTTTGTCATAAGCATTCATCAAACAGCTGTTATAGCTAATATATTTTTACCTGATTGTACATGATTACAAAAAGATTAAATATGTTCTCCCAAAAAGCTTACTAGAAGTAAAAATCATTCATAGGTTCTATTAGCAAATAATCATCTAAGTTATCTACACAGATGTCATAACACAGGAGTTAAAGTATTTTAGGCAATTCTCCACTATAAGACAGTATTATAGCTAACACAGCTAGTATATCTTTATAGAAAACACTTTTACACACCGTTAATAAACATAAACAATACTGTTATTTAAAATTCTTTAAAAGCTTCAGTTTGTAAAAGTTAGAAATAGAGCTATCCTATGACCCAGCAATTGCACTACCAGGTATTTACCCTAAAGATACAAATGTAGTGATCCAAAGGGACACCTCCACCGCTATATTTATAGCAACAATGTCCACAATAGCCAAACTGTGGAAAGAACCCAGGTGTCCACTGACAGATGAGTAGATAAAGATGTGGGTGTGTGTGTGTATATATATATATGTATATATATATGGAATATTATTTAGCCATCAAAAAGAACGAAATCTTGCCACTTGCAATGATATGGATGGAACCAGAGGGTATATTTATGCTAAGTGAAATAAGTCAATCAGAGAAAGACAATTATCATATGATTTCACTCAGATGTGGAATTTAAGAAACAAAACAGAGGAGCACGGGGGAAGGAGGGAAAAATAAAGATGAAATCAGAGAGGGAGACAAACCATAAGAGACTGAATCACAGGAAACAAACGAAGATTGCTAAAGGGAATGGAGGGGAGGCCGGGAATGGGGTGACTGGCTGATAGACATTAAGGAGGGCATGTGATGTAATGAGCACTGGGTGTTATATAAGACTGATGAATCACTAAACTCTACCTCTGAAACTAATAATATACATGTTAATTAGTTGAATTTAAATAAATATTGTCTTTAACAAAAATTAAAAGGTTTAGTGATCAAAAGACAATTTATTTTTAAAGATTTTATTTATTTATTCATGAGATACACAGAAAGAGGAAGAGAGAAGCAGAGACACAGGCAGAGGGAGAAGCAGGCTCCATGCAGGGAGCCCAATGTGGGACCCAATCCTGGGTCTCCAGGATCATGCCCTGGGCCGAAGGCAGGCGCTAAACCACTGAGCCACCCAGGGATCCCCCAGAAGACAATTTTTAACAGACCTCTGAAAGAATACAATTTCCATGGATGAAAAATTTCACTGAATATGCTGCCAACCTAATACTCCTTATCCTAATAACTGTATTTCTAGAAATGAACTAAAGAAAAAATTATTATTGATTTCATAACCATCATGTTGGCCAAAATAGTAAGTCTAATAAAACCAGAGGTTGGGGAGGGTGTGGAACAATGGGAACACTGCTGTAGGGACATATATTATTCCTCATCATGTTGGAAAGCCATTTGGAGATTACATATCTAAAGATCCTTGGACACCTCTAACTGTCCAAGTATTTAAGAGACAAATGTCAGAGAAAATGTAAGATAAATTTCACCACAGCATTCTATCCCTCAAAAGGTGAATAGAAAAACTGGCTGTCTGATAAAACGATGAACCAGATCTACAGGAATCAACATGAATATGGTAAAACGATACGGCTAAGTAAAAAACTGAAAATTTTAGAAGGTAAATATAGTTTGTTTATATATAATTCAAAAGCACAGAAGAGCAATAAGTAAAATTTTATGGATACAAATGTATTAAATGCACTAAAACATGAAGCAGAACAACACAAATTGTTACCTGGGGGAGGATTTCTGTTGTAGCTGTTATTATCTCTTTGAAGCAAAATAGAAACAACTGATTACTACTGTTGATAAGTATGTAGATGTCTACCATGTTTTATACTTTGACTTAAAATATTTCAGGGGGTCCTGGCTGACTCAGTGGTAGGAGTGTGTGGTTCTTGATCTCAGGGTTGTGAGTTCAATCCCCACAGTGGGTGTAGAAATTACTTAAATAAAGTTAAAAAAAAAGTTTCAAAATTAACAACAAATCTATTTAGTTTAATTTATTTACTTAAACCATTTCCACCATTCGTATAATTATACTTCTATTCATGCTCCTCATGGAGTGGAAGACCACGGGGGTGTGTGTGTGTGTGTGTGTGTGTGTGTGTGTATTTATCTCCCTCTCCAGGCAAGGCACAAGTCGCCCACCTCGACACTTGGAGGCAGAAGCATTCCAGTGCACACAATCCCAAATGATACATTACCCTACTGTTCGAGCTTGACTTTAGATATCAGAGTATTTCCGCAGAGGGGGTGCACTGTTCTACAATACCATGGAGTGGACAGAGCAAGCCCCTATGCCATCACCCTGCTTCAAAAATCCATTTAATATATCGTTCTTGGATAGAGGACATACCAGATATTAAACTGATAAGAAGAGATACTACTCTTGATCTTAGCCAAAAGGCTAAGAAGTGATAAAAATTAATTTTAAAATGAAATTCAAAACATGGACAAAGATGGTGAACAAATACGTGCATTAAAGACAAATATTTTTCAAAAAACAAAATGGGTAAAAAATGGGGGGGGGGGCAACTAAATATCCTACAAGAAAAAACTGAGTAAACTGGGGTGTGCTGCTTAATGCCCATTCTGGATATTAATGCAAGTGTTGTAAATTATTCATAAAGTATTTAATGCATGGGAAAATGCCAGTGATATAACATTAAATGAAAGAAGCAAAACCAAACTGTGCATACAATAATGAGCTATAAAAATACATACATACAAAGATGAGAAAATATACCAAAATTTAAACTGTGGCCATTTGTGGATGGTAGGGCTGTGTTTTACTTTCTTGTTTTTACATCTTTAAATGTTTCATATTCCCATTTTATTATTATTATTGAAAGGGGGGAAAAAAGAGAAGGCAAACTGCAAATTCAAAATCTTCTGGTAAAAACTTATGCCCCCATTAAACTGTTAAGATTCTGCTTTACTTCTTATTCTAAAAATACTGGACTATGTCAACAAAGATAAGCCTCTTTAAATATTAATATTCACAACCATACAAGCCAAAAGAATTATGCCAGTAACTATATAGCTGTATATTTCTACTTTAATGTTTCTAAAGATACTGGTTTAATCTCTTCTACTTCTGGTACTGTCACACAAAATACATGGTTCCTTCATCTGTGCATCAGATAAGGTCATCATATGGAAAATCTCCATACCAAATTTTAATTTATATCATAAAAATAAGCATGTGTAATTAATCATTTAGCTGTAAGAAATGACACAAATAGGGCAGCATGCAATGTGCACATATGTATTTCATGACAACTGAAAAACAGAAAATACTGTTGAGAGAAACTAAAGACCTAAATAGGCAGACACACTATGTTGATGGGCTGGAAGATGCAATACTGTTATATGTCAACTGTCCCCATATTGAATTAGGTATTCACTAAGTAATTATAGCCAATATCTGATTCCAAAATTTAGATGGAAAAGCAAATGAACCAGAACAGCCAAAAACAATCTGGTTAAAGACCCTGGGGCAAACCATCTGCCTTTACGACTCACTATAGGCTAAGGAATCAAGACAATGTAATAACGGCAAAAGAATTGAGAATTATACCAATGTAAAAGAATGAACAGTCCAGAAATGGACTCGTTTTTATATTGTCAAATGGTTTTCAACAGGATGTCAAAGTAGCTAAGGAGGAAAGGAAAGATTTGTTTTTCTAGAATTACTGAGATACAGTTGACAAAGTAAAAGCATTTTTTAACAAATGATGCTGGAAGAAACATAGTGGGGGCAGAGAAGCCTTGACTTCTTCATCACACCATAAACAAAAATTAATTCAAAATGGATCACAGACTGAAATGGAAAAGCTAAAATTATAAAGCTTCCGGGAGAAAACATAAGATACCTTTTGCAACTTCAGTGTAGACAAAATTTATTAGGACAGAAAAGAGTAAGCCATAAAAGTAAAAACACTGATGAATTCCAATATAAAAACTGCTCTTTGAAAGGCACCATTAAAAAAAATAAAGTAAACAGATGGGCACCTGGATAGCTCAGTTGGCTAACCATCTACCTTCAGCTTAATTCATGATCCCAGGGTCCTGGAATCGAGTCCTCCCTGCTCAGCGGGGAGTCTACTTCTGTCTCTTCCTCTGCCACTCCCCCACAGCTTGTGTGCTCTCTCTCTCTCAAATAAATAAAATATTTTAAAAAATAAAACAGGCAAGCCACAGATAAAATACTCACAAATATATCTGATAAGGGACTTGTATTAAGAATATATGAAGACTTGCTACAACTACATAATAAAAAAGACAACCCAATGTTTTAAGTGGGCAAAAGAGAAATGCCTGAGTGGCTCAGCAGTTGGGCATCTGCCTTTGGCTCAGGGTGCGATCCCAGAGTCTCGGGATCGAGTCCCATGTCGGGCTTCTTGGGTGGAGCCTGCTTCTCCCTCTGCCTGTGTGTCTGCCTCATTCTCTCTCTCTCTCATGAATAAATAAAATCTTTAAAAAAAAGAAATGGGCAAAAGACTTGTAGTCACTTCCCAAATGGCTAATATGAGCCTGGAAAATTGCTTGATATTATTAGCAATTAGGGAAATACAAATTAAAAGTACAATGAGATGCTACTATATATGCATTACAATGGCCAAAATGAAAGACAGTATCAAATACTGTTGAATATATAAAATGATAAAAATTTGTGCTTAAAAAAATTAAAAATACACCTACCCTATATAAACCAGCATGTCCTCAAAGTTATTTAACCAAGAGAAATAAAAACATATATCCATGAAGAGACTTGTACACAAATGTCATACCAGTTTTATTTGTAAGAACCAGAAATGGAAGCAGTCCAAGTATCTATCAACAGGTGAATAGACAAGCAACCAACAATATGGAACAATATAAAAAATCATTATTCTGCTTGAAAATAAGCCAGATGACAGAGATTGCAAACTAACCTATAGTGACAGGTTATCCAGAGTCAGAGGTGAAGGGAGAAATAACTTGCAAAGGGGATAAGGAAACTTTGGGGATTATGGGAAACATATTTACTATCTTGATTGCAGTGACAATTTCACGTGTGTATGAAAACTTATAAAATTGTATACCTAAATGTATACAGTTTATTATATGGAGATTATACTTCAATAAAGTAAAAGAGAAATCCTTCACGAAACAAGGGAACCAGAAAACTATAGCAGAATAGAGTTGAGGGTCATGGTTGCGGCTACCCATGCGAGGCAGTGGTACAGGGAAGCAGAGGTGGGGGAAGTTCTAACACACCAGTAATTTTTTTTTCATCTGTGTACTGGTTACACAGGAGTATTCAAGTTGCAAAAGTGTACACTTGTGGTAGTATACTTTTCTGTACATTGTTCTTCAATACAAAGTTTTTAGAAGAGGAAATAACATCTACCTATGACCTAATAATTGACTCCTTTATCCAAGAGAAACGAAACACTTATCCACAAAAAAGAACTAAACAAAATATTCATAGAAGTGTCCTTCAAAATGGTCCCAAACTGGAAATGGCCCAGATACCCATCAACAGGAAACTGGATAAACAATGTATGGTATATTCACGTATTTATAAAATTGAGTATTACTCCAGAATAAAAAGAAACAAACTATTAATATATGCAGTAATATGGGTGGATCTGAAAACATCATGCTGGGTACAAGAAATCAGGGACAAAGGAGTATTTATGTACAATCAACTAATACAGTTATAGAAAAGGCAAAATTTACCTGTGGTTGCAATTGCTTCTAAAATGAAGAGAAGTCAAAAGAGAGTGGGGAAAGATAAAGGGTAGAGTCATGGAAAATGTTCTGTATCTGCTAGAAATGTCAGGGGAAAAATGCTTACTATGGACATTGTAAAATATCTATCAAAACTAGTGAATTACTAAATTAAATGCTTAATGGGTTCCTTTAATTCACCTTGAATAATTCACCTTGAATAATTCCCCAAAGCATAATGCAAAATCCAAATTTAAGCTTCTGAAAAAAAGCCAGTAATTTCAATTGTGGTGAAGAATACACTTTATTTAGGTCTCACTTTGCTGAAATTCATCTGTTTTTCTTCCACGAATATCACTTTCCAATTAGTAAAAAAAATTAGAATGTCTTGCCCTGACTGCTTTATTTTTAAGATGACTTCATATAAGAATATTATACACTATGAAATAGAACTTAATCTGAAAGGCTCATTAACAATAATAAGGTTGTACAGTGGTTTCCAAAATGGCGGTGATTGTACCCGAGGAGGTATGAGTGATGATGATGTATGGGATATAAGACCGTATTAGGAGTTCTTATATTTAATCTGTATTGTAATACACATATTTATTTTGAGTATAATATAATGGAATAGAATATACAGGTTTCCTTAACACACAAAATGACACTAACATATTCTCTATGGTCACCTGTCAGACAATCACACAACTGAAGTATTCTGGTATGAAGCAATTCTAAGTATTCTGAAGAGAGTGATAGTATTTGCTAGTTTCTTTTTTCAATAATGAAATAACCCACCTTTTGGGTTTTGTTTTTTTTTTTTTTTAAGATTTATTTATTCATTCATGAAAGACACACACAGAGAGGCAGAGACATAGGCAGAGGGAGAAGCAGGCTCCTCACAGGGAGCCTAATGCAGGACTGGATCTCAGAACCCCAGGACTATGCCCTGAGCCGAAGGCAGATGTTCAGCTGGTGAGCCACCCAGGCGTCCCAGAACCCACCTTTTTGGAAGCTGCTACAAGAGACAGGTGTTCCAGAGAAGATAGTTTCAACAGTAAATAATGTCCTTAATAGAAACAATATTTGATGGGGGCGCCTGAGTGGCTCAGTTAAATATCCAAACTCCTGATTTTTGATGCAGGTCATGATTCTAGGGCTGTAACATGAAGCCCATGTCAGGCTCCACACTTAAGATTCTCTCTCTCCCTCTAACCACCGCCCCCCCCCCCCGCCGCCTCCCTCTCAAAAAAAGAAGGAAAAAAAAAAAAAACCCAGTATTTTGTGGGAAAAGTGTATTATATAATCCTTTATGAAGCATCTGTTTTGATTTCAACAAAACAAAGTTGGGGGCAGGAAAGTAAAGTTTAACTTCAAAAGCAACTACTGAAGCAAAAGAGAAGATAAAGTAAGAAGACAAATGTTACAATATTTTATTGATGTAGTTGAGGAGTGACCATAGCATTTTGTACTAAACAGATTTATCAGTTGTTTCATGGCAAAGTATTTAAAAAGAGATGTCAAAAAGTTAAGAATTTATCTTTTACAAAAAAGTCTAAATTTGCTGACTTTCTGTGGTAACTATTAGTTTATGCTACCTAGCCATTGTTTTTAAAAACAAAAAATTGGTTAATCTGTACCTTAAAAATAAATGAGACATTTTAAAACTTGGTAAGAAAATAACTGTATTCAAAAAAAAAAAAACCCACAAAAACAATGTGTCATCTTGAACTACTGTACCTGACACTATAAAATCAGAGAAACCATTTTCAAACTCTAAGTGCTTTCCAAAACAGTTTTCTATGGATTTTGAACACACTGATTAAAAATATATAAATGCAAATCCTCACATTGGTTTGCCTAGGAAAAGCAAACCCTACTAGCCAAATCTGCAAAATTGGTGTATGGAAATTTTTTTTAAAAGATTTTCCTTATTTATTCATGATAGATATATATATATAGAGAGAGAGGCAGAGACACAGGCAGAGGAAGAAGCAGGCTCCACGCAGGGAGCCCGACGTGGGACTCGATCCCGGGTCTCCAGGATCACGCCCTGGGCCAATGGCCGGCACCAAACTGCTGCGCCACCCAGGGATCCCCGGTGTATGGAAATTAAACAATGATTGTCTCCATTAAGAAAGCATAGCCAAATATGTACTCACTCTTTCCAGGTATATATCTCTATATGAGCTGCCTTTTAATTAAGACAAACATTAAAACCAAGTACCAAATTAAACAAATTTAAGATCCAGACTTTGTAATTTCTTTATTTCTAAGTAGTAAACCCAAGATTTTTCAAACATAATGCAGTATATTCATTGCTCCTGCTTTAAAAAAATATGTATTTATTTTAAAAATTTAGAGTAAACAAAAAGGTTTTTGAGCCATTACTAACATTTATAAAGTACTCCATTCACAGATGAGGGGATCACTGATTCCCTTCACTAGTCACTAGTCTCTACAGTCATTTGTTATAAAATAAAATAAGCCAAATAACCCAAGAAAGAATTAGTCTTTATAAATAAAATTAACATTATTAGATTTTAGTGAATCCTTTCAGGAAATCTAATACCAACTGTAAATAATTCTTCAAATAATAGTTTTCATAAAAACCTTTTTTATTGAATTTCTATTCTATGAAAGGGACTGAGAAGCATTTCAGATGAGTGAAAGGCCCAATACTCCAAAATTCAGGGGGATTTAAGACAGTATACAATTATCTACAACACAAGGCAAAGCAAGTAAGGTCTAGAGAAACGAAGAAGAAAGCAATTAATTTTGCTTGGTGTCTACAGCTTCACAAAAGAGATGGATAAAGCTGGGTCCCAAAAGGTAAGGGTGATTTTGACTAGAAAAATTAGGGAGAAGACAGACTGAGAACCATGGATAGAAGCATTTACAAGTTGGGATAAAGAATATACAGTATTGGGGATCCCTGGGCGGCTCAGCGGTTTGGCACCTTCCTTCAGCCCAGGGTGTGATCCTGGAGACCCTGCATGGAGCCTGCTTCTCCCTCTGCCTGTGTCTCTGCCTCTCTCTCTGTCTCTCATGAATGAATAAAATCTTAAAAAAAAAAAAAAGAATATACCATATTTTTCAAGTCAGATTATTAGCTGTTTTGCTGTACTGACTTAGCCAACCCTTTTCTTCACATACCAAACTAAGCAACATGCTTTTGCAGGTATTTTCCAAAAAAGCATGTAATTCTTAAGTACAGTTACAAAATTGATTTATTGCAATTCTACAATATTTGGGCCTACTTAATATATTTACAGTTCTAATTTTTTCCAGCTTCATCATTCTTCACCAGGAGGTTTAAATGTTAACTGTCACATAATGACAAGACATCAATTATGAACCTTCCAACCTTGCTTTTCTTCTCATTTAAAAGTATGGCTTACTTGTCCCTTCTTTTCCAAACCTAATCGCTTCAATTGTTTTGAAATCGTAATACCTTGTGCTTCTTCTTGGACTCTGCTCCCCTGATTACATTCTCTAGTGATTCCTTGTATCCCTCACTTAAACTCACAATCTTTCTGTTTTGGAATGAATACCTAGCTCTTTGACTTTTCCATTATGTCTAGATCTGTCTAAAGCAGAGAAACAATATGTATTTTATTACTAGCAAAATCTATACTGTTTTAAAAGCCAATCTGTAAATCAACAGTGATGCATTTTAAGACATCTGCCTCAACATATGGTAAACTGTATTTTAAAATAACAGCAGAAGCATGGGATGAAGCTTTTAGAGATCATGTAATCTGTGGGTTTTCTAATATTTCCTGACAAAACTTTCCCAGATGAAATCGTTATAGAACATCTCAAATATGTGAAGCTGACAAAAACATTGCTAATACTATTCTATGTTCAAATATATTATTACTAACTTGAAGAGACCAATTAAAGATTAAGTATGTCAGTCTTAAAACATTCTAAGTAACCCATTTATTACTATAAAGTTTTATTTTGATTTCACCCAGAAAAATAGTTCCAAGTGGGTAGCAGCTTTTGTAGTGTCAGGATATGCTTCAATTAAATTGATTAAAAATTTTTTAAACAAGGAATTTTTTTCTTTCAAAATTGGTTTGGAATGTGTTATGATTTTCAATGTGTGTATGTTAACCATGCAACAAAATCTTTATCAACATTTTGAACGGCTATTGAAAAAAAGCAGTGATTCACCTATTACTGAAATGGGTTATTAACAGTTTTTCAAAACTTAAATTGGGACAAACAGCTAGAGTGAAACATAATGTTGTCACTGGGCGCTATGAATTCAAGACTAAAGAATTAATCACCAGCCCTCAGATGGAAAACCAGGTGCAGAGCTGACCCTTTCTGGATATAGTAAACAGAAAGAGTGAGGCCATCTTTCAGTTTCTTGCCTCCAAAGATGAACCTCTTTGCTTGTCAGGTGGGGATGGATGCCTTCTTTATCTTGGATCTTAGGTTCCACATTTTTTATGTCACTGGGTTCCACCTTCGGAGTGATGGTCTTGTTGGTCAGAGTCTTCATGAAGATCAGTATACGCCCCCTCAGATGCAGGATCAGGTACAGGGTCAACTCTTTCTGGATAATGAAATCAGAAAGAGTGCAGCGACCATCTTCCAGCTGCTTGCTTGCAAAGATGAGCCTTTGCTGTTGTTGTATCTGGCAGGGGTTAATGCCCTTTCCATCCTGGATCTTGGCCTTCACATTTTCAATGCCATCACTAGGTTCCATCTCCAGGGTGATGGTCTTGCCAGTCAAGGTCTTCATGAAGATTTGCATTCTAATCTGCTAGTGGATGCAAGGACACTGAATCCAATCATGTGGAGTCACCTCCACGCCCAACAGACACCTGTCAATGCCAACTGCTTCTGAACTAAAATTTATATACATACATGAGGGTGCCAGAACCATTCAATGGAGAAAGAACAGTCCTTTAAAAAAAAATGGTGCTGGTAAACTGCATATGCACATGTAAAAGGATGAAGTTGGACCATTGCCTAACACCATACATAAATACGAACTCAAAATGGGTCAAAGACCTATATAGAGATAAAACTATAAAACTGTTAGAAAACAAAACAAAACAAAACAAAACAGGAGAAAAGCTTCATAACATTGGATTTCACAATGATTTCTTGGACGTGGCACCAAAAGCATAAGCAGCAAGAAAAAATAAACAGACTTCATTAAAATTAAAAACTCTGTACATCAAAGGATACCATCAACAGAGTAAAAAGGCAATTCATGAAATAGGTGACAATATTTATAAATCATGGATCTGATATGAAATTAATATCCAGAATATATCAGGAATTCCTACACCTCAACAACAAAAACAACTTGATTTTAAAAATGGACAAAAGTGGGACACCTGGGTGATTTAGCGGTTGAGCATCTGCCTTCAGCTCAGGACATGATCCTGGCATCCTGGGATGGAGTCTCACGTTGTGCTCCCTGCAGGGAGTCTGCTTCTCCCTCTGCCTATGTCTCTGCTTCTCTCTCCCTGTGTCTCTCATGAATGAATGGATAAATAAATAAATAAATAAATAAAATCCTTAAAAAAGAAAAATGGACAAAAGACTTGGATAGACATTTCTACAAAAATCAAAACCCACAAATGGTCAATAAGCAATTGAAAAGATGCTCAATATCACTAATCATTAGAAAAATGTTAAATCAAAACCATATGAGATGCCACTTCACATTCATTAGGATAGCTATTATAAAATAAAAGAAAACTCAGAAAACAAGTGCTGCTGAAGATGTGGAGAAACTGGAACCCTTGTGCCTTGCTACTGGAGTGTAAAATGCTGTAGCTGCTGTGGAAAAGAGTATGGCGGTTCCTCAAAAATCAAACATAGAATTACCATATGATCCAGCAATTCCACTTCTGGGTATATATCCCAAAGAACTGAAGGCAAGGACTCAAACAGGTATGTGTATGACAATGTTCAGAGCAGCAATTATTCACAATAGCCAAAAGGTTAAAACAGTAAACATCTATCTACAGATGAATAAACATTGTGGTATATACACACAATAGAATAGTTTTCAGTCTTTAGAAAGGAATGAAATTCTGATTCATGCTACAACATGGTTGAACTTTGAAGACTTATGCTAAGTGAAATAAGCCAAATACAAAAGAACAAATATTGCATGATTCCACTTATATGAGATTCCTAGAATTCATAAAAACAGGAAGAAAAGTGATTACCAGGGGCTAGAAGTGGGGGTGGTACAGGGTTATTATTTAATGAGTAATTTCAGTTTGGGATGATGAACAAGTTCTGAAGATAGTGATGATGGTTGCACAACTCTGTGAATATACTTAATACCACTGAAATGTACACTTAAAATGATTAAAATGGTAAATTTCAGGTTGTATATTTTACAAAAAAAAAAAACTTATGTGTGCCATTTATTTTATTATGGTGGCAGTATAAAAATGTGGCTAAGAATACAAGCTTAAAAATTATGCTGCTTGGTTTCAACCCAGCTCTGTCACTGTATAAGCTCTGTAGTTTGTGCCTGGCCTGCTCAGACAGTAAAACAACCTACTTCATAGAATTATGGCAAGAATTAAGTAAATTTTACATAAAGCATTTACAACAGGGCATGTCATTTAGTAGTCACTTTTAATTACCACAGGTTTAAAATATATTTTTAATGAGATTTAAGTAAAACATCTACAGAACCTTGAAACTCCTCAAAACTCCAGAGTTCAGTAAAACACACTTTGAAAACCAGTGATCTAATCCAAATTTCTCACTTTACAGGTAAAGGAAGAAACCAAGATAAGAGATTTGCCTGAGGTCACATATCTTGTTTTGCTAATATTAACTTTCCTAAAGTAAGAGTCTGGAATTAACAATACTACTGCTGACACTGAACTACTTCAGAACCAAGGCAAAGCCAAGAGATTCTATAGAATCTATGAAAGTGTGATGTCATCCACCATGCTAATCTTTATTTTTTGTTAATTTTGTTTTAGAGACGGGTAGTCTACACAGGAGAGGAAGAGAGAAAAACTTTAGCAGGCTCCACGCCCAGAGTGGAGCCAGATCTCACAATCCTACAGTCATGACCTGAGCCGAAATCAAGACTCTTTTTTTTTTTTTTTTTAATTTATGATAGTCACACAGAGAGAGAGAGAGAGGCAGAGACACAGGCAGAGGGAGAAGCAGGCCCCATGCACCGGGAGCCTGACGTGGGATTCGATCCCGGGTCTCCAGGATCGCGCCCTGGGCCAAAGGCAGGCGCCAAACCGCTGCGCCCCCCGGGGATCCCCGAAATCAAGACTCTTAACACTTAACTGAGCAACCCAGGTGCCCCTCACCATGCTAATCTAAAAAATACAGTAATTATTAATGGGGTGAAAACCAAAAGATAGCAAAACCAAAAGAAAAGTCATTCTAATTATTTTCAAAGACATAGTTAAAAAAAAACCCTCCTCTGAGAATAAAGTGTTAAAATATTAGTGAAAATAAATTATTTGAGGCACACTACTCCACTCCTTTTAGCCAGTTATTACTATATAATCTTAATGAGACCTCTGAGTCTGAAAAATCAGCTGCTTTTTCTACCAAATAGAGCTAATATTCACCATGAGGAGACATCTACAAATAATTCTTTATTAAATTCAAACAGAAGAGAGCGGCAGTCCAAATCACACAAAATGTCTAATCCAAAAAATCATGTATTAAAGCTTTGTAGACATTTTTGTACTTACTTGAATAGGGCTAGATCTGGTTTCTGGGAAATTCACAACACAAAAAGCAAAATAACAGAGACAATCTTTGAAGGTCAGACTCAACAAGAGCTAAAAAGCTTTGGAGCGTCTCTATTTTGCCCTTCCTCCATTGGTCTTCCCAACCGGGCTCTCAAACGGTAGTACCAACCTCGGCCTGGAATGTCCTACCCATCTACATCAGCTGAAATCCTACCCCTCCTTCTTTTAAAATCCTAGCCCATTCATAAAGGTTCCACTTAAATCTCGCAGCTTCTGAGATTTTTCCCTCAGCGCTCCCACTCTAGCATTAATCTGTCTCCTCTCTGCTCCCCTATTTTGTAGCTTTATTCTACATTTCATTATATAATGCATGGACTGCATTACAACTACCTACTTTAACTTCTCCCCCCCCCCCCACACACACACCTTACCCCTAGGAAAATCCCAAGAGCAGCTGGCTGGGGGAAGAAAGGAATCAACATTTGCCAACACCTCAGTACCCTGAAAGGTGCTAGGCATTTTTTTTTAAAGATTTCATTTACTTATTCATGAAAGACAGAGAGAGAGAGAGACAGAGAGAGAGAGAGAGACAGAGAGAGAGAGGTAGAGATACAGGCAGAGAGAGAAGCAGGCTCCATGCAGGGAACCCAACGCGGGACTCGATCCCTAGTCTTCAGGATCACGCCCTGGGCTGAAGGCGGCGCTAAACCGCTGGGCCACCCGGGCTTCCCAAGCACTTTGCATACATTATCCCATTTAATCTGTGGGAGAACCACGGTAAATAGGTGGGGTTATTCCCATTTTACTGATAGGAAAGTACGATTCAGAGTTAATAGCTTAGCTGTCACACTGCTAGCCAATTCCAAGGGTTTCCGGAGCCTCTGGCTTGCCTGGCTTCCACGAGCTCTCTCCAACCACTCCGTGCTGCAGGTCCTGTCCACTTTGTGTCCCTCACTCTGAACGATTCGCTGGATTTAATATTCCTACGAAGCTCACCGCCACCTATTATTTATTTATTTTTAATTTTATTTATTTATATTTTATTTATTCGTGAGAGACACACAGACACAGAGAGAGAGAAGCAGAGCCACAGGCAGAGGGAGAAGCAGGCTCCATGCAGGGAGCCCGACGCGGGACTGGATCCCGGGGCCCCGGGGCCACGCCCCGGGCCACCCGGGGATCCAACCCCACCCCCCCTTTTAATAACCCGTTCACGCCGTATCCCTAGCCCGCTCCCTTCGCGGTTCCCACACAGCAGGTTTTACACACCGACACACGGGCGGCCTCCCACGTCTCCAGGACAAGGCTGCAGGCACATCCACCCTTACCGGGAGGTGAAGTGAAGACCTTTCAGATTTTCCCCCGGTTTCCCCAAGTGCTCTCCTCACAGGATTCAAGACCCCCCTCACCGCCCCCCCACCCCTACACACACCCGCGAGGCAACATTCGCTGCGACGCTTGTGCCCCTCGGAAAAGCTCTGGCTTCCGCGCTCGGAAGCGCCCAGGCTCAGGCGGTTCCCGGCTCGCGCTGCGGGGACGCCCTGACACACGGCGAATACGGCCCCCCCCCACCTCCGACCGTCTTAGGACCGAGGCCTCCCGCACCCGCACACGGCCGCCCCTCCCCCGCCCCCCGGGAACTGCAGTTTGGATTTCCGGCGGGAATGCACACAGCCAGGGGGACTGCGGGCTCAGCAGCCCGGGGGCAATTACTCAGCCCGCTGAATCAGAGGAGGACGCGCACGGCGCCCCGCGTTTCTCCATCTCTGCGCCGAATTCATATAGGGAAGATGAGGGGCGGGGGGCGCCGAAGCCCCGGTTGCTGCGGCCAAGCCGGGGGGGGGGGGGCGGCGCTCCCGGCCGCCGGGTCCAAGCCGAACCGCACCCTCCCCACGCGGGGCCGCACCTCAGCACCTCATTGTCTCGCTCCGGCGCTGCCCCCCGCCGCCGCCGCCGCCGCCGCCGCCGCCGCCCCGCTGGGCGTGGTCCAACCGGCCCCGCGGCGACCCCGCCCCGGCTCGGCCGCCCGCACCGCGCCCGGATGGCGGGGCCCGGAGCCGGGAAAATGGAGGCGGGAGCGGCGGCAGCGCCTCCCGGTCCGCGCCCGGCCGGCCTCCCCGCCCGCCGCGAGGGCGAGGCTGAGCACTCACCGCGGCTGCTGCTCGATGGTCCGGCGGCCGCCGCTCCCCCGGCTCCCGCCGCCGCCTCCTCAGGCGCGGCGCTCCTTCCCCGGAGACGCCGCGAGCGCCCGCAGCTCCCGCGCCGCGCGCAGCGTGACTGACTGACTGACTGACCGACGGGCGGCGGCGGCGGCGGCGGCGGCGGCGGGGGCGGGGGCGGGGCGCGCGGGCGGGCGGGCGGGGCGGCCGCAGCGCCCAGCGGGGGCCGATCCCAGGGCGGCCGCGTCCGGCCGAGACGCAGAAGGCGGAGCTGAGGGCCGGGCGGCCGACGGCCCGACTGCCTCGCGCCGGGCCGCTCGCTGCCCCCGCCCGCCGCCAGCCACTCACTTCCGGCGCCGCCGGCCGCGCCCGCCCCTCCCGCGCGCCCCGCGCGCCCCCCGCGCGCGCCGCTCGCCCTCCCCGCGGGCGCCGGACCGCACCCAGCCGGGCTGCCCGCGGCGCTGCGCCCGCCCCGCGCGCGCCTGCGGACCGCCTCCCGGAGCCGGTGAATCAGGGAATGAATGAGCGAGGCAGGAACACCCCGGTGCCGGCCCACCCCCGGCTCGCCTTCCGCTGGATGCGGGCCCGGTGGCCTCCGGCCCTGGGCGTGGGACTCCCTGGAGCCCCGAGCGGACCCGGCGGGGCCCCGTGAGCCTGCACCTACAGCTCACCCACGGCTCAGGCACCCCAGCCACACCTCCGATGCCTTGGGCGCTTAAAGGACCCTGGTCGTTGCAGTCTGAGGCTTTTTTTTTTTTTTTTTTTTTTTTTTTTTAAGGAAAACCCATTTTGCCCGACAACTTTTCTGTATTTTCATCCACGAAAAGCTTTTGGAAATTGCGCAGTTCCGTTATCATTGATTACTTTTGACCTTTAAAATTTGCCTATTTTGCATTTTTTTAAAGATTTTATTTATTTATTTGTTCTTGAGAGACAGAGACACAGGCAGAGGGAGAAGCAGGTTCCACGCAGGGAGCCCAATGCGGGACTCGATCCTGGGATGACGCCCTGGGGTGAAGGCGGGCGCTAAACCGCTGAGCCAGCGGGGCTGCCCCCGTTCTTAATCCCTATCACCTCCTTGCTGAAATTGGGTAGGGATAAGGAGCTGGCATTTTCCCTCGATCACCAAGCTCTCAATTCCTCAGATACTGCTTATTGTGATGCAGGCTGGACTTAGACTTTTAATCTTCAAGTTTTATATCATTATTTTGACCTCCTGAAGTTGATCAAAGGAAGGAAGAAGTAGAATTAAGTCATTTTTTTGCCTGGCTACATGGAAAGTTCTGATGACAGCATTAAAACAACTGACCAGGGATCCCTGGGTGGTGCAGCGGTTTGGCGCCTGCCTTTGGCCCAAGGCGCGATCCTGGAGACCAGGGATCGAATCCCACGTCGGGCTCCGGGTGCATGGAGCCTGCTTCTCCCTCTGCCTGTGTCTCTGCCTCTCTCTCTCTCTCTCTCTCTCTCTCTCTCTCTGTGACTATCATAAATAATAAATAAAAATTAAAAAAAAATAAAAAATAAAACAACTGACCAGGGGCGCCTGGGTAGCTCAGTGGTGGAGCATGTGCCTTTGGCTCAGGTCATGATCCCGGGGTCCTGGGATCGAGGCCCACATCGCATCAGGTTCCCCACGGAATCTGCTTCTCCTTCTGCTTATATCTCAGCCTCTGTATGTGTGTGTCTATCATGAATAAATAAATAAAATCTTAAAAAAAAAAATAAAACAACTGACCAATCGGAAGTGTGATCTGGAATCTTTCCGTGAACATTCCTTTATCACGTCTGCCCATCTGCTTGCCGAGTATCTGCAACTTGAATTTTCACAGATAAAGAATTGACTGTACATTTCTGACACTTGGACTCCCTGAACCAGAGTGTTCATTTCTCTGTCCTGGGGCCATATCCTCGTTTGGTTAATTGCATCCCCTTTTTTCAGATATTCTTGAGGACTTCCAAATGGTTCCAGTCTTTTTGCTCAATCTGTTCCGAACTGGTACACAATACTTTCAAACTGGTATCTAGGACCATATGACACAGTTAACTAGCTAGCTGCTTTTCATACTTGAGATATTTGTACTTTGGAGATATAACTGGGCTTTTGCATTTTAAGTTTTGTGGGTGCTTTAATATTTGTGTGTAGAATGCTGTAATCTCATAAATGAAGATGGTACTGCTGACCAATTCCTTGCCTTCTGTTCCTTTCTTGTGGAATTCATCATTTATTACCTCTAATTATGTCAGTAAGTCATGATCTTCCCTAATGAATGTAATACAACAGTTTATTCTTGTATCTTCCATACTAGCATAGTACCTTCCACAGTAAATATTTTTATTTTATTTTATTAATTTTATTAATTTATTTTTTTAAAGATTTCTTTTTTAATTTACTCATGAGAGACACACACACAGAGAGAGAGGCAGACACAGGCAGAGGGAGAAGCAGGGAGCCCAACGTGGGACTCGATCCTGGATCTCCAGGATCACGCCCTGGGCTGAAGGCAGTGCTAAACCGCTGAGCCACCCAGGCTGCCCTACAATAAATATTTTTAAGTTAACAAATGCAAACATTTTGATAAGTGATAATTCAAATCTGTCTATAGCCTTCCAACCATTTCCATGACCAGGTTTATTGAGATTATATACACCTGAGTGCCAGACCTAATAAATTTCTATTGTCGTCAAATGCTATTACCAGGCTGAGTGATACTACAGAAGGAAGATACTCCTCTTGTTGAACTTCCTTTAAAAAATAGATCATTGAATGCTTTTTAAATAGCTTTTAATTAATTATCTTTCCTCTCGGGGCTTACGTTGGTCAAGGTAATAAGAAAGAAAAATAAAACAAAACAAAAGTCACTTTTGGCCATAGACGAGAGTAAGCAAGTTCTTATCATTTCCTTTAAATCATGAAACTATGCATTCATTCAACAAGGGTTTGTTGAGCTCTAAGGCCTAGTAACACAAAGGCAAAAAAGACATGGCAAGGTGGTTCCTGCCTTCAGAAAGCACAAAGTCTAAGTGGCTAAAGGATGCGAGGAAGTCACTATTGCAGAATACATTCCTAGCTCAGCAAAGTCTTCTACTGGAGGGGATTATTATTATTATTATTTTTAAAGATTTTATTTATTTATTTTAGAGAGGGGGTCAGAGCAGAGGGAGTATGAGAGAGAGAATTCCAAACAGACGATCTGCTGAGTGTGGAGCCTGATGCGGGGCTTAATGTCATGAGACTGAGATTATGACCTGAGCCAAAATGCAGAGTCCATCGCTTAACCAACTGAGCTACTCAGGTGCTGCTGGATGGGATTCTTGCCCTGAATGTTCAGTGACAGAGAGGAGCTAACCTGATGAGAAGGGAGGGAACCAGCATTTCAGACAAAGGCAACAATACCTATGCAAGAATGGAGGTGCCAAATAACACAATGCTTTAGAGGATCGGCAGGCAGTTCCATTTTGTCAGGGTAGGCACAGAAAAGGGACAAAGAGGTGGGACAAAAAAGTAGAAGGACTTCTTTTAAAAAGGGGGTGGTGGGTGGGGCTCATGTACTAAACCAAGGAGTTTGAACTTGATACTCTAGGCAATATTAATAAATAATAAAATCTTTGGAGATTTTAAGTCCCAAAACAATTAAGTTTGAATTTTTGGGACCAGACAGACCAAACTGGGGCAGGAGTAAATTAGGAGGAGGTGGTAACACCGGGATGAGATATGCTATAGGTGAAGTGGGCAGGAGGGGCTAGATGGGAGAAATATTAAGGAGGTGGACTCCATAGGAACTTGATATATAATTGGACATGAGGGAATGAATGACAAGGAGAGAGCTAGGATGACCCTCAGGATTTTGGTTTGGGAGACAGACTGAAATATCATGGTCATTTCTGTGAAGTAGAGATTCCAGATGGAAGAGCAGGTTTCCGGAGAAAACTATAGCTCCAAGAAGAGTGACTTGCCTAAGTTAAGTAGCTATTATTACAAGACACTGGACGAGAATCCATATCTTCTGACCCTACTCACATGCTCTTTCTACTACATAATGTTTTATGAGCTATGAACTCTTTCTAGCACTTTCAGCAAATCATAGAGAGAAAAATGTTATAAAGGGATGATGGGATATATCCTTTTAATTGAGGTTTCAAATCAGTAATTTCTAAAGCTATGCTAATTTTTAATGATTACCACTTCACATAAGGTGGAGAGATTTGTACATTGGAAAAGTGGGACCAATTATCACCTGAGTATGATCTCTCTGATAATTTAGCAGGAGCCTTGTAAAATTAAATCACCTAACTAAATAGGACATCCATATACTTGCCTTTGCCCCGAGGTATCTTTAAATAAAACAAACTTTCAGGAATGAATAGAAACATAAAAACTCTCTCTCTTAGTGTTGATTTTTTCCCCCTTCATGTTGAAGGAAGGATAGGTTCTAAAATGAACTGAGACTATGAAAATCCACACCAGGTTTTGACTTCCTCTCTGGCCAATTCCCTTGATTCTGAAGACTCTAATAGCTAATGGATGGGAAGATTTTCATATCCTAAATTCATAGTCCTTTTCTCCAGAGGAGAAGTTTTAGTACTTCCTATTCTTAGAAAAATGAGACAAATTGTTTATTCCCAAGAGACTTCTTGGGACAATAGGATACTTTCTTTTTAAAAGTAGCTTTTATACACATTACCTTTGAAACTAGTCATCTCTGTCTTATGTTTCAGTAATTCGAACAAAGTATTATATTCATTTTTAGTAGGCACACCAAAGACAAACCCATTTAGTATAAATGTGTTGAGTTAATGAATAATTATTTACTTTTAAATATCTGTAATCATAAGTAGTGAAAAGAGCACTACTTATTTATCAATTTATCAAAACTATTTCTTTACTGTCCACTGTGTCTCCAGCTCTGTTGTATTACTTTAAGGAGTACTAGAAAAATACATGAAATAGTCTCTGATTTTCAAAAATGATCTTACCCATTCTTGGAAAGGATGGGGGAAAAACACACTCTCATATCCTGCAGATGGAAATATAAATTGTTAAAAAATATAAAAATATATATATAAATTGTTACAACCTTATCTTGGAGGGCAGTTTAACAATAAACATTAAAATACCTTAAACTATGCATCTCTTTGATCAAGCAATTTCTCTTCTATAAATTTATTCTAAGAAGTGAACAAAACATTAGCTAGGATATTGTGGGATGATGGCAAATACTTGGAAATTCCCTAAATGTCCAGGAATCAGATTAAGAAAATGATGATGTCTAGAAGAATGGTTTTTGATATGAAAAGATATGTACATGTTTATTAAAAAAAATTACAAACATGCACAATATGAATGCATGAGAAAACATATTACATAGGAAAAATCTAGAAGAGAATACAACAAGAAAGCAAATATATTTATTGCAGAGTGGCATGATTATGGTGCTTTCTGTTATTTCTTTATCTTTTAAGATTTTGTATTCTGTAATTGGCAATTAAAATGAATGAACCAAGTTAATATTTATGAAGATAAAGAAACCTTTAAAAACGTTGAGGAAAATAACACACAGAGTATATATTATTTAATAGAAAATAAAGTTGATTTTATTTAAAAAAGGATCTCTGCATTCAAGAAACTGTTGGTGAGACAAGAACATACAAAATAACCAGAGAATAACAGTTCTAATACAGACTGTAAATACATCTAGTTACTCTCACCCTGAGGTATCTTTAAATACAGTAGGAATTAAGTGAAGAGAAAAATTGAGTGGGGTTGAAGCATGTTGAGATGACTTCATCGAAGAAGTGAGATTTAGTTGACACTTGGAATCTGAATGCCAAGGGGAGAAACAGCGTTGGGGCAATAATATAAAGTGAGGTAAGGGCCTCCCATGCCCCATACTGGACACACATGACCCCTCCCAGTTGAACATTAACAACTGCAGAACACTTGATCTTTGCCTATAAAAGCATGTCTATTTCTTTCTCACAAGTGGGATTTACGTGTCCTATGTAATATAAATGTGTAGTAAATAGAATATTACACATCCTTTGTAATTTGAAAGTGATATTAGGTGTTTTTTAATAAGTAGCCCTTTTTGGAGGCATGTTATCTGCAAAATCTGTAGAACTGGACATTTCCAGATATTTCTTTAGAACAAACACCAGCTATTATGCAAGAACAGTTATCACAACCTTCACTCTTATGAATGTTCTGACGTCCACAATCAGACCACTTAAGAATTCAACCAATCAGAACTCAGCAATCCTCTGATTCAGCACATGTTACAGAGTGCTACTTTTAAACCAGCTATCTAGCTCAATAACTAAATTAGTAGTAGTAATATTAGCTACACACTAATTGAAAGAGTGAGCGACTTTGATATTTAGTGCTTAATAAGAAACTGTAAAGGTTATGCCCATCTCGAAAATGTCTGCAATGGTAAAATACAGGGCAGAACATGAACTTCCATCAAGTATCTCTTTAATGTGGGCTGTCACCCGGTCTAGAGTTGCCACTGTAAACAGGGAAAAACATTCCAGATGGGAGGATGGTTAGGGCAGGAGGAGGGGACGGTTCAGTTCATGACAGCTGCCCAGTAAATATTTGTTGAATTGAAGGAACTCTATCCAAGGTGAGAAATCAAGGCTGAAGAAGAAAAGAAATACAC
Source organism: Nyctereutes procyonoides (assembly GCF_905146905.1). Lineage (NCBI taxonomy): Eukaryota > Metazoa > Chordata > Mammalia > Carnivora > Canidae > Nyctereutes > Nyctereutes procyonoides. The sequence goes on from NW_026575132.1 coordinate 12,403,169, forward strand.
AGGCACCTGGTGGCCACAAGTCTGGAAACATAGTAATTAAGGACTGGGGGAGGGGGAGAGTGGGAACACAAATACACATATACACATATATTTTTTACATATAATAAATAGTTTACAGATATTATCACATATGATGTGTTGAATTATACTGCAGGATATATATTGTTCCTTATCAGCAATATATAATTCAATTCACTGTGCAAAGTTGCAATGAACATGGTATATTAGTGCAGTCTTTCCATTGGTGGTGACCCAGGATAAGGAGAAAAATCAATGTTTTTTTTTTTTTTAATCAGCATTAGATGTATGAGACAATCTTTTAAAATAGAGCACCTCTTTTAAAATTTGCATCAACTTTGAAAGTTAAAGAACTGCTAGCTCCAAGGTAAAAGTTGTTTAGTCCCCCACTGCACTATTTATCACCATTCTACAAAATGAATTCTATCACCCAAGGTGCAAGACTGATGAGGAAATAAAAATACGGCCAACACAAGACTAGTGTCCTCAAAATAGCATTCTCCCCATCTTTGTTTTGCCAGCACTGCCTAGGCCCTGCGAATATGGTGGAGGGAACGTACGAGATGCGTATCCATCTGTTATTCTCTACGTCAGATGATTTGTGTCTCACGTTTTCTTTGAGTAAATGTGCATCTTTAGCATACCCTAGAAGAAGTAAATGAGAGTGTTTAATCTGTAAAAAAGTAAAATATTATTTAGGTTTGCAAACTTCAAGGTCAAAATGTATACATGCAACATATAGACAAAATGTGCTTTTTGAAACAGATGTTTCACCAAAAACAATTTTATTTTTACCAAAAACAATTCCTCTATGGGATTGATGATTGAGTTAAGAAATGGCTGTCTCTCTTTGCTGCCTCATGGTCATATCTGCATGATTTTCTGAACTGGTTGAGAAAAATCATTTGAAAAAATACGTCATGGAAAAACAAAGTTACCAGATGAAAAAACTGGTCACTGGTTATATACTTTGAGAGAAGGCTATGCCAAAGAACATAACATCACCTAAAGTGCTGTCACTGAGTCCCATCAGTCATGCTCTTCAAATGTCCCTAAATGTCCCTTTTCACTGTTCTCTCTGCTACTACACCTCTCAAGATCTTCAGCATCTCAAAACTACCATTTTGCAAAAATCTGTGAGGTTGTTCCCACTAGCCTCTCTTCTCCCTTTGAAACACCCTGCATAATACTTCTAACCAATCTCTGGTACTACCGGGACCACTTTCACTGTGTCATTTTTTTCTGCTAAAAACAAACCAAAAAAATTTACGATCTTTATTTTGAAAAACTGTACATCACTAAACATCAGGTACAGTATGATCCTGACTTTGTTGAAAACAAAAAAACTCACCCCCATATGTATACATATATATGTATATAATATATATATTCATTGTTTAATTCTTTCTTTCTTTCTTTCTTTCTTTCTTTCTTTCTTTCTTTCTTTCTTTCTTTCGTGAGAGAGAGTGAAAGAGAGCGAAAGATAGAGAGCTGGCAAGGGTGGGTGGGTGGGTAGGGTAAGAGGGAAAGGCAGAGAAAGAATCCCAAGCAGGCTCCACCCCTAGCATGGAGCCTGACTTGGGACTAGATCTCACAACCCTGAGATCATGACATGAGCTGAAATCAAGAATGGGACCCTTAACCTACTGAGCTATCCAGGTGCCAGCATTATTTAGTTTTCTATTGTTGCTATAACAAATTACCATAAACTTAGTTGCTTAAAACAATACAGAATCATAGTTATTATCTTACAGTTCTGGAGGTCGGAAGTCCAAAATCAGTTTCACCTGGCTAACATTGAGGTGTTAACAGAGCTGCATTTCTTTTGGAAGTTCTGTGAAGAATCCGTTTCTTAGCCTTTTCTAGCTTCTAGAAGCTGCCTGTATTTATTGGCTCATGGCCCCATTCTCCATCTTCAAAGCCTGTAGCATAGAATCTTCTAGTCTCTCTCTCTAACTTTTGATCCTCCTAACTTTGATCCTCTCATATGCACCATTGTAATTAACTTGAGCCCAACCAAATTATTCAGAATAATCTTTCCATCTTAAGAGTCTTAATTTTATTTATTTGAGTTCTCTCTCTTTTTTCCTTGATGAGTCTGGCTAAAGGTTTCTCAATTTTTTTTTAACCTTTTCAAAGAACCAGATACTGGTTTCATTGAAATTTTCAATTTTTTAAGCCTTTATTTCATTTATTTCTACTCTAATCTTTATTTTTTTTCCTTCCTTCTGCTGGTTCTGGGCTTTATTTGTTCTTTTTCTAGTTAGGTATAAGGTTAGGCTGTTTATTTCAAGATCCCTAATTACATCCAAAATCCCTTTTGCTGTGTAAAGCAACATATCCACAGGTTTTAGGAATTAGGACATGGATCTTTTGAGGGGAGGAGCATTATTATGTCTGCCACACTCATACATAGATACACATAAATTTGCATCAAAACAAAGTAGACAAAAATATTAATAGGTTCATTATCTCTAGATTAACAACTTCAGGTGATTTTAATTTTTCCCTTCTTTGTGTTTAATCAATATTCCCACTTTCCAAATGATCTTGCATTGCTTTTTTATTCATAGAGTGACAATGAAAAAAGATTAATGGCTTTATAGAGGACATTTGCTATTATCTCTGCCTTGTCCTCTTTTTCTAGAGACAGTATGTTTCTTCTCGAGCTGCACCTCCTAACCCAGCCTCCACCTTAACCATGTGCTTCTAAGGACAGCTGGAAATCATGGTACCTCTTTACTGGTTACAGATGAGAGCATGTGATCCACACTAGGATAACTAGAGACATTACCAGCATTTCTTTTTTTTTCCTTCAACTAGGATTGGGGCAGGGGTGAAGGGAAGCAATTCTTCTCTAATGAGGCACTCAGGAAAAGGCAAACTAGAAAATGTTGGTGACTATGGTTCTAATATCATAGGAAACATGAAGGCAAAGCAGAGATGAGGAAAACAGGGAGAATCCCAGTGGTATTTGCATGCTTGGTTGGAGTTGTTCCAGGAACTGCTAGCTTATATTCTCTCCTTCCCTAGGTTTGGATATCTAAACAGATAGATTCCTCTTTCTGCCAAAACGGCCTGTTACTATCATTTGCAACAAGAGTCAGGTCAAAGTAGGCATGTTATTAAGCCCATAACTTGTTACTGTCTCAAATTAGCTCCTAAGATTGCCTTCAAAGCTATTCACCACCCCCTCCTTCTCTGCCCCCACTTCTCAACTTCATTGCACTTTGGCTGGACTTCTCATCTTTCCTTGCTCACTTAATGGCCTTTGCTTTTGTGGCTTTACTCTTGTGCTCCTGGTCTGGACTGTCCTCACCTCCTTGCTCTGCCCATCCAAATCCTGTCCAATCTTTCCAGCCACCTCTAGGACACTCCATGAAATACCCACCAAATCAACCAGAGAAATCTTCCTTCTCCAGATGTTTATTAAATGCAAGTTCTGCACCATGCATTCAATACCTACATCTGCTTTTTAGGTTTGGTAAACCCCACAAGGACAAGAACCCTACCTACCATATTTTACAGATTGTGCTCATAGAACTCATTGTTCATTTTGATTGAGTAAATTACATGTTAAGTCAAAGCTCTGAAATATTAAGGATAGTCCTTCTTGGATGAAAGCATAAGGCATTGTGAATATTTATAAGTTAGAAATGGCCTGGTACACTGGAAGACAGTTTCATGATACTAAATTGTCATCCTTATGTTGCATGTTTTCTCATCATTTCCACTGAGATAATTTAAGAATGGGAAGTAAGACCTGATGGGAAAAGATGAAGAAGCCAGAATCATTTAGCTGTGAGGAAAAAAAAAAAAGAAATTAACCTAACAATAATCTTAATATTTGTGAAAATTTGCTATACAGAAGAAGGGTTCTTCCTCCCTGGGAAGTGAGATTGAGGTAAGGAATGAGCATATAACCACAGGATGAAATTTAGGTATTCCTAGATAGATTTATCACCATAAGAGTATCAAGCAATTAAATGAATTCTGAACTTTGTATAATGTAGTTTTATGATAGTTCTGAAAAAAACTTTGGGAGGAAAATGGCTTAAGGGTTATTTTGCCTAAAGGCAAGAATCTGAGTAAAATGACCACAAAAAAACTAACTGTAAGGATCTAGTTTATAAAACTTTAATCTTATACACAGGAGGGAAAAAATTTGAATGACATTGAAATGTTACATCTATGTATGCAGATGATTTTGTTGTTTTCTCCATGAAAAGAGAATGCCTTGTTCCAAATACATTCAGGGATAAGTTAAAAACTTTGCCCAATCTCTTCAGCTGCTTTCTTCCAAATTTCTGCCTTTTTTTTGCCTCAAGTATAAGTGTAAATTTTAAGTCCAAATCAGGTATTAGAAAACATTTGATAGCATTTTCTTTCTTTCTTTCTTTCTTTCTTTCTTTCTTTCTTTCTTTCTTTCTTTCTTTTTTAAGATTTTATTCATTTGAGAGAGAGAGAGAGTGCACGAGTGAGCATGAATAGAGGGAGGGGCAGAGGGAGAAGCAGACTCCTTGTTGACCAGGGAGCCCATCACGGGGCTCAATCCCAGGACCCCGGGATCACAACCTGAGACCAAGGCAGATGCTTAACAGATTGGGCCACCCAGGCACTCCCTTGACAGTGTTTACTTGGGCCATAACATCTTTCTCACAATAATTCCAACATTAGCATGAAATAGTACAATTCTATGTAGTCCTGCCCATCAGGACCAGTAGAATACCAATAATATATCTATAACCAGGCTAAAAAGTGATTCCAGGGGAGGGAGGAGTGAGTAGGTGGAGCAAAGGGCATTTTTAGGGCAATAATACTATTCTATATGATACTGTAATGGTGGGTGGGTGTCACTATACATTTGCCAAAACCCACGGGATATTTACAAAGACTGATCCCTAATAGAAACTATGGACTTTAGTTAACAATAATGTCTCAATATTGCCTCATCAGTTGTAACAAACATACTAAACTAATGCAAGATATTAATCATAGGGAGATTTGGGGGGAGGGGGGGAACAGGGCATGGGAGGTGGTAAAGGGAAATGTATAGGAATCCTGTAGTTTCCTTTCAAATCCTCTGTAAACCTAAAACTGCCCACCAAAATAGCCTAATTTTGGGGTGCCTGTGTGGCAGTCCGTTAGGCATCTGACTCTTGGTTTCAGTTTGGGTTATGATCTCAAGGTAATGAGATTAAACCCCACATTGGGCTCTGCCCTCATCCCTGAGTCTGCTTGAGATTCTCTCTTTCCTTCTCCCTCTGCCTCTCCACCCAGTCTCTCTCTAAAATAAATAAATAAATAAATAAATAAATAAATAAATAAATAAATAAATCTTTTTTAAAAGCCTAATTTTAAAAAAGTGATTCCAAACACCTGTGTTAATCCTTAATCAGAGAAAGTGTAAAATAGCTATAGTTCTATCTTTTGTTGAGAATATTATACATAACCAATATCTATATGTGATAAATTGCCTCCCCAACTTTTAAATACCCAGGAAAATCCTGTTGCTTTAATGATCAGAGTCTCATTAAAAATAAGTTAAATTTAAAGCCATGAACATTTATGTGTGTGTGTATGTATGTGTGTGTGTGTGGTTTTGCTTACACACTATGAACCAAAATTAGAGAGAACCTGATTGTCCTCCATAAGAAACTGAAAGTTTTTGTGACAAAATTTCCCCTTTCCTTTTCTACCTAAGCAATAATCCCATATCCATTTCAACTTTAATTTTGGAGGATGGGGGAGGAAGCCACATTAGCATCAAGTTTCGCCCATCATGGATCAAAAGTAGTAAATATTTTCATTCACTGTTCTTGTCATTACACTATATTTTAAAACCTGAACAAATAATGGGGATACCAGTCCTCTAGAAAGAATGAGTCTTTTCAAAACTCCTTCCTTTGTGGACTTTACAGACTAGTGCATAATTTGGACACTATTGTTGAAGGCAAATAGAAGGGTCCTATGGGAACACATAAGAGGGCATATGCTCAGGGAATGAAGGTTGTCTGTGAGTACAGGGGATGAATGAACAAGAATGGAATGGCTGAATGAAACAATGAGGAGGTTTGAGCAATGATACAGGACTACATATTCAAATTGCACACCAGGCCACTAAATGCTTCATATGTATTTCAAGATCACGTACTCAAATGGACACGTATAGTTCTTATGTGTGGTTCACCACAGTTTCTAAAGAATATCAGTTGTTGGTGAAAGGGACCATTACCTCTTTTCAGTAAAGAGGTGTATCTTCCATTTTATCCTTTTTTAGTATCTGTATTCAGTTTTCTGGCTATGAATCTCAATCCTCAAACTCTCATGTGCAAAAAATACCACATTTTTTTTTTGAATTAATTTTGACTCAGAGTCTCTCCTTCCACAGTGTAGGCAAGAAATTCAACCTCAGTCATTCCTAGGGCTCTTCTCCCTGGTGCTCCCCATCCTTTGCCAAGGAAATATGGAGGCTTCACAGACCCTCACAGCCCTGGGGAGGTCCCTTCTCTCATCCCCCCACTCTACATTCCACAGAGATTCTCACTGCCTCAGTTCTCTGAGTCTCTCAGATCCATGCCTCTTGCTGTTCTCATTCAACCCTTGGGTATAGGCATCTTTGATGAGCTAGAAATATTTGGCAACTTCTTCAGGGAAGGGAGGACAGGAAAACAAGGATGCAGAAAAATCTCTAATTTTCTTCAAGGCACAACCTTTTCCCTCACAGGCAGACTCAGTTCTCTTTTCCCTCCAGGGAATCCAACACAGATTTCTGGAGGGGGGAGTGGTGGGTAGTTTAGACATTTGGAAATAAAACCAAGTAGGGAAGTATCATGCAGGCAACTTCTGCTTTCCTCCTTATGACATATTTAATACTCCCCCGAGGCAAGAAGCATGTGGCCTACTACCTTCCTGAATTTAGGATGAGAAAGAGGAAAATACACGAAGAAGCCATAAATACATATCTCCAAAGTCTCATCCTCCCACATAGTCAGATTGCCCAAGCTTGCATAACTGAATGAGAATCCTTTGTCTGAAGCCTTAATGCAAAAGGATCAGCTACATGATATCTACTCTCTTCCACAAATTCAGTTGAAATTCTGATGAGAAAGAAAAGTCAAAGATCAGAGAGGTAAGGAAAATGAATGCATGGTATTATTTCCATAGTTGACATTTATTAATATAAGATTAATTCCAGTTTGTAAAATTTCAAAGTATGAGCACCGATAATATGGATTAATTGATAAAGTTAGAAAACTTCAATAGTGATTTTGTCCTTTGAGAGCCTGATTCTCCCATAAAAAAAAAAAAATATTGATGAGAGGGGCACCTGGCTGGTTCAATCCATGAAACATGAGACTCTTGATCTCAGGGTTGTGAGTTCGAGCCCCACGTTAGGTGTAGAGATTACATAAACATCAAATCTTAAAAAAAATGTCGACAGGAATGTAATAAGGGCAGTTAATTATATCATAAGAAGAATCACTAGGTGATTTGTAGTTAATCCTCTCACATGTATTTGTGTTTAACTCATCCATTGATTTTTTTTTTCCTTCTACAATAATTTGGTAAAGAGTGAGGCAAGTCACTACCAGTAGTTTCTTCAATGATATATTTGCAACCTCTGTAATAACCTTTGCTGTGTAATTACTGTTTTTCTTTTTCCTAGAAGTATAGAAATCAACAAAGAGAAACATAGGGAGTTTCCATTTTGTCTGGAGATTTCCTATTCTCTGTTCCCCTGCTCCAATTTTGGATACACTTATGCATGTGATAGCAATGCTAAGTAAAAGTTATAATTAGAATATCATGGTAATGTAGGAAGAGATACATCTTTGCTGTTACCACAACAAATAATGGGAAACCACAAGGCCTCTTAGGCATTTTTTTTTTTTATTGAAGGGCTGTCCATGTAGAACATTTGTCAAAACTCTAAGTGAAAGATTTTTTGTCCCAAATATTTTTACCATATTTCCTATTTATGTTTTATGCCTCTATTTGTATAACAAAAACCTTCTTTCCTTTAAGTTTTATCCAAAGGGAACATGACCTTTAATTGAATATCAGTGCTTGTTTGAACTGTTCCTCAATTAGATCATATTTTCTTAAACTTCTTCTAGAGGAGAAGATACATACATCTGCCACCAATTACCCACGTCTATACATCATGGTTCACAGAATCAAGACATTAAAACTGCATACAGGGAAGACCAACAACAAAAAAAAGTTAGTAGCTCTTGGTGTAATGTGAGGATGTGTGCCTGATTCTTTCTTTAAGGCTCCAGAAAGGGGGAGAAAAATCTTTTTCCTCCAGCATTCCCAAAGCAGCATAGCAATTGAAGAACAAATCATCTACATGTAAATTTTTTTATCACATAGAAATGTGTACTCTAGAGTGTCATATAGAACAAAGAATTATCATAGATGATTTCCTTCCAGATTTTTGGCTTGCCTAACCTCTCATTCTAATCCATGTTTATCACGTAGACCTGGACATTCATTCCTTCAAAAAAAACTTTTGTGAGGTCTTACTATGTGTCAGCTATACTCCTAGAAACATAAAATCAAAGGCAGGCTAGGACTGAAAAGCTAAATTATCTCTGAAGATCAGCATTGGAGCTCAGCCCTACTGAACAGCTTGGCTAGAAGGGTGGGGGTCGGGGGACGCAGAGTGTCTGACCAAGCACTGGACATAGAGTGGGTGCTTTGAAGATGTGGTTAGCCAAGGCGATGGGAAACTGTCCAGTCAATCTGAGAGCAACATCCATGAGTCATGTCAGAGCAACGAGTGGAACCCCAGGCAGGTGGTTAGCAATAGGAGGCCTGGAATTGGGTAGCACTGCCCTTGCTATGGGTCTAGGGTTCACAGGTTCTGGTTTCCGGAAGGACAAGAGCAAGGTGGATCCCAGAGTTAGAACAAGTAGAATAGTAGGAACTACAACATATACCATTTCTTGCTCCCTAAAAGCATCCCCATTTCCCTCCCTGGCAGTTGGGGGTGGCTATGCGATCCAGTTCTAATGTGAGACGTATTAAAGGATATCTGTTGGGACGCCTGGGTGGCTCAACGGTTGAGCATGTGCCTTTGGCCCAGGGTGTGATCCTGTAGTCCCAGAATCGAGTCCCACGTGGGGCTCCCTGCATGGAGCCTGCTTCTCCCTCTGCCTATGTCTCTGCCTCTTTCTCTGTCTCTCATGAATAAATAAATAAAATATTTTTTTAAAAAAATAAAGGATATCTGTTGGGAGTAAGGGGCACGTTTTTGGGAAATATTTTGTTTTCCTGAGAAATAAAGAAAAGTATTGCTGGCAAGAACCCGTTCTTTTCTTTTTGTTTTCTAGCCTTGAAGATAAGTATGCTGCATGCTGCATCAGTACATAGTGATCAGAGGCAATGCTAAGGATGGTGGAGAAAAGAGAATATGGCTAGGTCTTTGATACTGTGCAGCCACAATCCTAGCCCTGGATGCCACACTTCCAGACTTCTTGTAATTAAAAACAAAATAAGGGGTAGGGGTAGGGATTTAGCTATTGAAGTAAGAGAAAGAGATGGGAGCTATACAGAGAGCTATGTCAAAATGTCAGTGATGACAACAAGGGGATATATCCAGACAGAGCATAACCAGCAGAAGGCTGGTTTCAGGCTTTAAGAAGCCTGAAAACAGGACTGAACTCAGAGTCTGGAAAGGACAAGGGATCTAAGGGATGGCATGGAGAATTTGGGGATCAGAGAAGACAGAGAAGTGTCAAAGTCTTATCTTTCATTGTCGGATTTTTCTTAAAACTTCACCCCATTGTTTAAAAGCATCAAGATAATGTCTCTCATCATATAAGCCAAAGAAGTAAACACTATTTTTCTGGAGTTCATGGAACATCACAAAGGTTTTCGCCATTAATGGGTTGACTAAAACATATTTTAAAGAGAAATTGATCTAAATTACAAAAATGAGAGTCAAGAGACCTTACAGAATTAATATCTATGAAGAATTTTCTCAGTCTGAATTGAGTGTATATAACATATATATAACAATAATATAAATGGAATATTATATCAGCAAATAAAATGTCACATTTAAAGATGGCTAAAACCTTTACTATTAAAAAGTAGAAACAAGAGAAAAGGCATAAGATATATAGGAAAGTAGGTCTTGTCATCTGAATGTATAATTAAATTCTATCCAGAATTAAAGAAAACATGATCTATCTTTGGGAGTCTTGGGAAAAAGAAGGGCAGGGGTAAACTTAGTGTTAAGAGGTAAGGACATAGCTGTGTTGGAGGGAGTAGGAAGTTCTAGGAGACAGAGGGGCCTTGAGGACAGACGGGGCGCTCCCCTCTAGACATTAATGGTGAAAATGAGATTCTTGCTTTGGGAGATTCTTCTTCTGGGAATAGAATTCTGGGAACCAGAGTCTAGCATCCTTTCCCAGGAGAACAGAAAATCATTTACTTAAGGGGGAAGAAAATAGTCATTGCTGAGATTTCCTTATCCTTTCAGTAGAAAGAAAGTGGCTAAGAAATTGTACTAGACATGGTTTTGCAGGTGAGAACAGAGTAGTAGCAACTCAGGTGAGGCCAGGCATAGGTGAGGTAGTAGAAAGCAGGTTACATGGTATGGGTTGGATATGGTGGTGGTTTTTAGAGTTAAACTGTGTGTTGACCCAAATGTCTTTTCCCCAGACTTTTGATATTCCAGGTATCAAATTTCCAGGGCCACCCAAAGAAAGTTCTGGTTTCCTGGGTCACAGCCCTTCATCCAGAAAGAATTTGATCCACTGGTTAGATCCTGAGGTGTGAGTTGTCTCTAACAAAGTGTAAGGTCCTACTGAGGTCTCACTCCTGACCTCATTCATTATTGACTTTGCACCCAAGCAGAGCCCTTTTGCTCTTCAAAAGCTCTTACTCTTCACTTTCAGGCTTGATTCCTCAGACTGTGTCTCCAATGGCTTTTTAGCTCACTGACCAAATGGTTGATGTTTCTGAGAAATCTGATCAGGAATATGAATAAACGGGGAAGTCTCAGCTTCTGACCTGATTTGAAGCTGCATAAATGTGATCCCCTTTTTCAGGGAGATTAAGTAAGTTGAGTAAGCTCAGAGTTTAGGAGCCCTGTCCTCCACCTATCAAGGGAATTCTTCTCAGTTGAAAACTGCTATTTCTTCAAGGCCAGGAAGAAGGATTCAGCCCAACAGGGACCCTGCCACACTTGACATACAAGGAAAAAAACTAATTTTTCAGAGTGGTCATAAGTGGTTCCAGAGTCTCCCTGACCACACAAAGACTTCTATCTGCTTGATTATGCTTGGCATTCCTTTCATTGACAACTCCTTTCAGGGACAATTAGAATAAAAGACAAATGCCTAGTTGAAGAGATACATTGACTGAGACTCATTCAGACCAAGGTAATAAGCCAGTTTGATCAATAAGCTTAAGTGATTGATTTGGGAGGAGATACTAGGTCCTTGACACGGGTGATGAGGTGGAGAGAGGCCTGCATGAAGCAAGACTCAGATAGGTGAGTCTTTTCTATGAAGAGGGAGAAGTAGGGTTCTAAAGGCAAATGTCATTTAGTGCACTCAAGAATATTGCTTCTGAATTACGCAGTGCCACTTCTCATTATGTAGAAGGATATGCATGTGGGGGAGGAGGATTTAAATTGTCCAACTTCACTCTAAAGCAGTTTCATTGTAGACCAGATAGTTTCAGGTTTCCATAGTAAGCTACTATTTAATTACTATTAAATAATAATAATCTATTAATTAGAATATAGAGATGATAATACAAATAATCATACAACCACAGGTTACTTATGACAAAAACACTGAGAATGTGCAAATTCACATGATTCACTGAAATTGTTGGTTCAATCCATTTTTCAAATAGGAATAACTTGAAATCCTATTATCCCTCCTCATATTTGTAATGTCCTGTCTCCATTTACTTTTACTTCTTAGGAATTCACCTTTAATGTCACCTCAGGGGCTTTTATTTATCATTTTAATCCCTGAAAAAATTATTTTTTATATTACTTGCAGTAACTATATTATTGAAAAATTATAGCATTATGAATCTATGTTGAATTTGATGTGAAAGCTAAAAGTAGACGTTTGAATAAATGAATGTTCCATATGAATTAAGTTATAATTTGGCTGACATTCTTTTTCCTACTGTACATTCAATATATGCTGTAGGCATGGTATAAAATAGTAAGTTTTTATAGCCAGAAAGAAGTGTTGGAGGCCATTTTTGTCAGTGTTGGATATTTCTTTTTATTTTATTATATCTTAATTAAGTTTTTTAGTTTTAGTTCCAGGATAGTAACAGTGTCATACTAGTTTCAGGTGTACAATATAGTGATTCAACAAGTCTCTACATTACTCTGTGCTCATCATAGTAAATGTGCTCTTAATCCCCATCACCTATTTCATCACCTATTTCACTCCCAACTATCAGTTTGTCTCTATGGTTAAATCTGTTTCTTGATTTGTTTCTCTTTTTTGTTTCTTTTGCTCATTTGTTTTGTTTCTTAAATTCCACATATGAGTGAAATCATATGGTGTTTGTCTTTCTCTGACTGACTCATTTCACTTAACGTTATATTCTCCAGCTCCATCCATGTTGTTGTCAGCATTAAATCTTTCTTTGAAGTCTCAAAAAGAATCTCATGGTCCTTGAATCATTTTAAATCACATTTAAAAGTCGTATATATGGAAATTAAGGATGTGACAAAGTAAAAGGGAAAAAATCATGAGAATAGAGAATCTTAAAATAGTTTTGTAGTATTTTTGCAATTAAAGTACGTTCAGAGTACTGAAGAGAATAACAATTTGATTTTGTGAGAAGTCTGAAATTAAGATTAAACATTTTTTAAAAAAAGATTTTATTTATTTATTTGAGAGAGAGAGAGAGAGAGAGAGCAAGTGAGCAGGGGGAAGGATTGGGGGGAATGGATAAACAGACTCTGCATTCAGTGTGGAGCCCAGACTGGAGTCCAATGCAGGCTCATGACCCTGAGATCAGGACTTGAGCCAAAACCAAGAATGGGCTTCATAACCAAGTGTGCCATCCAGGCACCCCAAGATTTTTTTTAAAAGATTTTTATTTATTTATTCAAGAGAGACACAGAGAGAGAGAGGCAGAGACATAAGCAGAGAGAGTAGCAGGCTCCATGCAGGGAGCCTGATGTGGGACTCGAGCTCGGGACTCTAGGATTATGACCTGGGCTGAAGGCAGGAGCTCAACTGCTGAGCCATCCAGGTGTCCCCGTCCCAAGATTAAACATGTTTTTAAGAACTGTTTTCAGGTGCTGTGGCAGAGACAGCGAGCTGTTCACTAAAATCTGTTCTCTCTTTTTATGGTTAGAGCTGTTGCTGGAACATGGCTGCTGAGCCAAGGTCTGGATTTCCCAGCCTCTCTTGCACCTGAGTGTGGCCACGTGGTAGTTCTCACCAACAAAATGTGAGCAGGAGTATCTTTTGTCACTTCTAGGCCAAGACTTAAGAAGCAGGTAGGACTTTCTACTTGCAATCTGCTCTTCTGTATCCTGTTCATCCTTCTCCATCCCATTGGAGGCACATGACAATGAGGGCCTAAAGGAGGTGGAGCCACAAATAAATTGAACCTTGATTCTCAAGTCACCATCTGGAAGAAAGCTGCCTGCCCACCAGAAGTACTACATGAGCAAGAGGTAGGCCTCAAAATGTAGAATAGCTGTAGGACAACAGAAATTTGTTATAGTAGCTGGTGTTTCTACAGCAATATAAATATCCTTATTACTGTCATTTACTGGAAATTTCCAATGAGAGATTCTGCTGAACTTTAATGAATAGATGAAATTCACTGCAATTAATAGACCATTTGGATACAGATTTTTAAAAATTGTAGTAAAAAACACATAACATGAATTTACCCCCTGAAAAAAATTTTAAGCACACATTATAGTGTTGTTAACTATACACACATTGCTATGCATTAGATCTCTAGAACTTTTTCATCTTGCTTGATTGAAACTTTATGCCTATTGAACAACAACTGGACATGTTTTTAAAGTCTTTAATAACTGCTTGTATTCTTAAGGAGGTAGACTATTTTCTTGAAGTCTTAATTTTAGTACAAGTGTAATGTAACATTTAACACTGTATATAGCTCCTGCTATGTACCAGGCACTCTTCTGAGCACCTTTTAGAGATTATCTCAATCTAACTGAAAAAAATATGCAAGACTTCTATTGCAGAAAAAATAAAACTGTATTGAGAAGTAAAATTCCTTTTTATTTTAAAGATTTTATTTATTTATTCGATAGAGAGAGCACAGAGAGGAGCAGCAAGTAGAGGGAGAGGGAGGAGCAGGCTCCCCACTGAGCAGGGAGCCCAATGTGGGGCTCAATCCCAGGACCCTGGGACCATGACCCAAGCCAAAGGCAGACGTTTAACCAACTGAGCCACCAGGGCACCTCTTAAAACTCTCTTTTAATATCAAACCTAAGACTGATTATTACATATTTCAAATTAATGAGCCTGAAATAATGAAATTTAGTGTAAAGGATGGTATTTAAAATAATTACAAGATGATTTATTGTAAATATAAAATGTTCATTAAAATAAATACACAAACAAGACATGTTTCTGATGTCTGATTACTTTACTGCTTGTCGTGGTAACTGAATTGGTTTTTCTTATTAAGATACTTTTCTTAGTTTGGACTGCCACAGTAGATGAATGTTTCTGCCCTAGACTTAACCATCTATTAAAAGAGTTGGTGAATGGAGTGATTATAACTCAGGATCAATCTTCATCCAGAAGCAAAGCAAAGGGTTGCTAATGGATCTTCAGCTAGAGTAGGAGTCCTATCCATGTTGATCCCAGCACTTCTTTCTAGAGTTGTAAATAAACACATAAAAATGCCAGGCTTGTCTTACCTACAAGAAGTAAATCATTACAGACATTCAGATCACACTCCAAATCATACAGAAATGCTTCCTCTAAATGCACCATGACTGCTCTTCAACTTGGTCACATTTTCCAAATCAGTTGTGTGGGGTGGGGAAAAATTAAACTCCTCAGTTTAAATTTAGATCATGCTCCCATATCAAATTCCCACACACACTCTTTATTTTAACCTCCCAGAGTAATGCTTTCTTTAATCCTTTGCTGTCCTTCCTGCTTATCTACTTTCATTTTTTTTCTTATATTCTAATCCACTTTATAAGACCTGCTCAGACTCTATCAAGGCTAATGCTTTAGTCTCTTTTTGGCATTTTGCAATCGCCTTTCTTTTGGCCCCAACAGCTGGGATCCCTAAGCCCTCACTCACAGGTTCTGTCCTACACTTAGGTTTCAGGAACAACTCTTGGTCAGGTCTGAGGCAATTTATAGAGCCCCAGGCCAGTATCTGGACAACTCAGCCTCAAGTCATCCTGTCTGTTGATGCCGTTTGAACATTCTCTTTGTATTTATTCCAAATTTATTCCCCTGCCATTCATTCCCTACCATGTGTCATGTACAGTGAAAAGCAATGAAGACCCAGCAAATAAGGAGACATCGTCCTTATCTTGAGAGTCTTTGAGTTCAAAAGTGTAGACAGATAGGGTGAATGGAGGACTTTCAAATTTTCAGTCTAGTAGCAGGGATGCTCCCTTGTTAATTGCATTATATTATTTATAGTATAATATGATATACATGTAATATAACAAATATATAATACATGTAAAATAATATGGTACAGGATAATACAACATATAGTACAGTATAATATAGTAAAATATATGATACAGTATAATAAAATACAACAAAACACAGTATAATAAAACACAATATAATACAATATGAGTACATGATACTTAATGGTCATCAGGCCCTAATTTGTTCCCTTTTGTCAACATCCTTGACTTGGGACTTGACCCTCTCTGGAGTTGGAGTTCTACCTTACTCAGTAGGGCTCTTAGACTTAAACTTCTGGCCCTTGGCCTAGTCCCCTATAAAAATTGGTGCTTGCTAAGACCTCTCTGTTCCTGATGGCCATCAACCTCCATCTCTGCTTTCAGCCTACTCCTGGATGCCTTGGATGTTTGGGGTCCTATTTTTTGACCCTTACCTGCACCTACTTGGAAACTTCCTGATACTAATCTATACCTTATCCAGGCTCCTGTCCAATGCCTAACCTAGAACAGTCCCAGAGCTCCTGGTCCACATATCTGATGGGACACTGCATCCTAGATTCTCCGGTGCTACTTGATCTGGTCCATCTCACACCAACTGACCTTTACTTACTTTGTTCTACTTTTGTCTCTGAACTTTTTGAAAATATTGCTCCTATTCCTAGAATACTTTTTTCCTCTTTTGTGATATCCTTCTGCCATTATTAGCTTTTGGGATTTTATTTTAAGTGTTTCTTTTTGAAACCTTATTCCATAGCACACTGGTGTGTAGAGGGAAGTTAAAATAATTCTATAAAAAGAAAGAAGAGTGATTTCTGTGGGTAAATGCTTGGTAAGTACTTGGACAACTAAAATTAGATTCTTTACCAAAGGACCTCTCAGAACCTGAGTAAGCTAATATGCATAGAAAATTCTCTATAAGGGTCTATAAAACTTTCTGGTTGAGCTCACTTTTATGGTATACTTCTTAAATCTTTTTGGTACTTTTGAATAGCACAGCTTGAAAGACACTGTTTTAGAGGTCAGAAAGGGAAAAGGGGCACTACTTAATTATAAATCATGTATTCATTAAATTATTTCTCATTCATCCAATCAAGATTCATAGAGAGCCTACCATGTCAGGCATGATGTTATATACTAGAGACATTATGGTGATTAATCTTTGAGGAATTCACAAACAGCTCTAAGCATGGTCATGTTCTCTGGAACTCATACTTACTAATCCCCTTAGTGATAACTGATCTTAAATATGTTTTACTGCTTGCAAAATTTGGCATTTCTAACAATTTTTTAAAAAATTTTATTATTTATTCATTCATGAGAGACACAGAGTCACAGGCAGAAGGAGAAGCAGGCTCCATGCAGGGAGCCTGCTGTGGGACATGATTCCAGGTCTCCAGGATCACACCCTGGGCTGAAGGCAGCGTTAAACCACTGAGCCACCTGGGCTGCCCTATTTCTAACAATTTTGAAGTAGTTGGTATAGTCAACTTAGATATAGAAGGTCTGTTTAAGTAGCCCTTACCTTTTTGGGCTATTTCTCTCATCTGTAAAACGGGGATGATAATTGCCTATTTAAGTTAAATCAGATAATATATTTGGAAGTTATTTGCAAAGGACCATAAAAATACAATTTATTTTTTCAGAAGGTATAACTTATTGAAGAAGAAAATTATGGAAGAAAATCATGATGACTACCTACATTAGTAGGTACCCGAAGCATTATAGTCAGATGTTCAAATTTATTTTTCATGTTTTAGACATTACTCCTTCTAAAGCAGAATATAAATGTTGATCCAACTTCAAATAATGAAACAATTTTATATTTTTCAAATTTAACTTTTTAAAAAAGATTTATTTATTTATTTGAGGAGGGAGGGGCAGAGGGAGAAGGAAAAATCTCAAGCAGACTCCCTGCTGAGTGTGGAGCCCAACGTGTCCCATCCCATGACCTATAAGATCACAACCTGAGCCAAAACCAAAAGTCAGAGGCTTAACCAACTGAGCCACCCAGGTGCCCTTCATATTTAACTTTTTAAGAAGCTGTAGGGAACTATTGAGTTTCTGTTCTCCCCCTAAATTACCATTCTAATTATATTTGCAATCCAAACTTTGTTGTAAGCCGGCTGGGTTGGTGGTGGTGGTGGTGGTGGTGGTGGTGGTAAATTTCCCTCCAATTAGGATATGTACTTCATTGGATGGAAGGTATATTAGACAAACAAAAACTTTTCAATATTTATTTCAAGAAGAGGCTACGTGTAATAATCAGATTGATTCTATATGTATTAGGCACTAAAATGTTTACTGGAATCAATTTAATTGCCCTTTGTAAATCCTAATTTGAAAGTCAAGTGTGATAGAAAGAAAAAGAGGAATGGGGCCACCTGGGTGGCTCAGTGGTTGAGCATCTGCCTTTGGCTCAGGTCATGATCGGGGCCCAGGGATTGAGTTCCTCCTCTGGCTCCCCACAGGCGGCCTGCTTCTCCCTCTGCCCATGTCTCTCTACCTCTCTCTCTGTGTCTCTCATGAACAAATAAATAAAATCCAAAAAAAAAAAAAAAGAAAGAAAGAAAGAAAGAAAAAGAAAATGAGGAAACTATTCATAAATATTTAACCATCTGAATTAATGAATCTGTTTTTTCATGGGAAGGGAACTCACACATTGTTTTAGAAAGGCAGTTTCTCACAAACATGCTGTTCTGTGTTCCTTCAACCCAGGGACCCTACAAGGGGATCTACCCTATGACAGTGCTCTATTTGAATTATTAGTCAACAAATTTCAACACAATGGAAATTGTAAACAGAATATAAAAAGACCTAGAAAGTTTCTTAGCTATTCTACCTCTGAGATAAATGGCTTGTTATAAGGAAAATATCTTGTTCCTATTTCGTAAGTTAAAAATTAGCCATGTGTGTTTTTATTTAAGTCCAGGGACTTTTTTAATGTGGAAAGACATGGAAAAATTGCCCAAGGTAAAAGTCATATTGCTACTGATTCTTTGCAATTAGCTAATTTGATGAACTCTTTTTCCATGGAAAGAAAAGAAACTCCTGTGAGCTGGAGAGGACCTAGGAGATCATCTTTTTACTGGTGAAAAGTCTTGGATAATTTTTGCTAATTCAGAATCATGGGGATTGCATCTCTGGAATACCTTACTCAGAAGCATCCTTTCTCATTGTACACATGGAAAGATAATTGCTTTAGGTATGCTTTGTCTGATGTATAGAGAGCCAATCATTTTTCGTATGTATTATTCTAATTACAGTAAAGAATAATGTCAATATGTAGTCATCTTTTTTCATTTGCAAGCAAAAGAATTCTTTATTCTTCATCGGAAAAAAAAATAGCTTCCTCCTGCCCTGCTTATTTCTTTTCTTTTTTGCTGTTGTTTCTTGTGACATTTTCCTAAATATCTGAATTTAAAATGATACCATTGGGAATGAAAATACTTCTTTTGCTTACTTTCCAAATAAAGAAATTGACTCAGAAAAATAGCACTGGC
The DNA here is from genome assembly GCF_905146905.1 of Nyctereutes procyonoides. NCBI lineage: Eukaryota > Metazoa > Chordata > Mammalia > Carnivora > Canidae > Nyctereutes > Nyctereutes procyonoides. Next base: position 12,422,342 of record NW_026575132.1, read on the forward strand.
ACTCGTTAGAAACACAACCAGTTATAAAATCAAACATAATTTGTACAACCTTGAAGTTTGGAGCTGCTTATGGAAACTCATGCCATCACACCCTCCAACTCAATCAAATGCAGCTTTGATTTGAGCCAGAACATCAGTGCTGGCTGTGTAGCCTCAGTATGCAGGCAAGAAATAAAATGAAGCACTGGGGACAGACAGCAGTGCTAGCTATTATTCCTGTCTTTTGAGACTTACTCCTTTGAAATGAAATATTTTATTCTAGGAGTGGTGGACAAAAATTCAGAAGCCTCTGGAAGAAGGGCAACATTGGACCATTGTCTTCAATGAGTATCTTGGAGATAAGCAATTCATTTATTTTTGGGAAACATCAGGAGACCTAAGAACTGGAGGTCATCAATACAGTAGAACACTGGTGTGGGGTTTAATGGCATCAAAACTCTACCGTTCTGCTAATAACTAGCTGTATGACTTTGAGCATGTCACTCTCCGCCCCTCTTCCTCTCCACCCCTCCAGCCCCTCACCTCTATTTCCATATTGGTAGAATGAAGGAACTGTTCGGCTCTACATTTCTACAACTGTGCTAAGGAAAAGAAAGTTGAGTGAAGTGGAACTGGGCTAGTGAAACAATGAGTCTTGTTGTGCCTGACATTTCTGTCTGCAAAGTGAGAGAGCCCATACGTACCAAGGCTGCTTCTCAACACTTCCTCAGCTCTGTGGTCCTATCTTGAGTTGTCTCAGGTGAACGTTGGTTCCTAATCAGGGAGCAAGGGCCCAGTGGGCAGATATGCCCCACTTTGAGCCCTACCTAGAATGGCTTGCAGTCAACTTTTAAAATTTTTGTTAGCATGGCTGTGAACCCGCTCTTTAATAGACACTCTGCTCCTCACGTTGAGTGTGAAATAGCCTAAAGTGACTCCATTTTTTTCTGCTCTATTGAAAGCTAAGTCTCTGATTTACTCCCACCTTTCTTTTCAGAGTGGGTCAAAATTGCCCTTTAAAGAGAATGCACAGAGTTTACCAAGGCTGATTCTGATTCGCTCAGGAACCCAGAGCCAGTTTATCTGTGGACACCCTCCCTTAAAAAAAAAAAAAAAACCACCCAGCCTCTGGCAAAATTCAGATTTTTTCTGATTTTTGGAAATTCTTAGGTAAATGTGAGTTAAATATCTTTTCTCCAACATCGTCTCATGGTCTGAGAGAGGTTAAGTCTGTCACTCTTCCTTCTTGTCTCTTGTCTGTGTGCTCTATGGGAGAAAACAACCATATCCAGAACCTGGATTGGAATGGAGCTGTTGCTCCTGATCAAAGTAGCAAGAGGATAAAGCAGATTTGCAGAGCTTGGAGAACTTTAGACTTAGGAGAGCCCCATTCTTTTTAGATTTAAAAAAAGTAATGTGAACAAGATAAATTATACAAATGGATGAAGATGATCTACAAGGACACTTCCAAAAGTTTTTAATGCATACGAACATACACATATTTATTTTCTCTCTCTGTCTTCCTTTCCTTCCTTCTTTCTTTTCCTTTTCATTCGTCCTTCCTTCCCTCCCTCCCTTTTTCCTTCCTTTCTTCCTTCTTTTCTTTCTTCCTTCCCTTCCTCCCTCTCTCCTTCCCTCCCTCCCTCCGGCCCCCAACCTCTCTTTCTTGCTTTCTTTCTCCTTCTGTTCCTCCCTCCCTCTCTTCCCTTCTTCCTTCCTCCTCCTCCCCTTTCTTTTTTGGTGGAAACCAAGAGAGAGAGACTGGTGTCTCAGTATCACCAGAACCTGTATTTATTTTTTCATTTTTTCCAGCTTTATTGAGATATAATTACCATGTAACATTGTGTAAGTTTAAGGTATACAACATAATTGATATATGTACATATTGTGAAATGATTACCACAATAAGGTTAATTAAGAAACCCATCACCTTCCATAGTTATAATTTTTTGTGTGTGTGGTGATAACTTTTAAAATCTACTCTTTCGGGAGGAGGGCGGGGGGTGGGGGTGAATGGGTGATGGGCACTGAGGGGGGCACTTGACGGGATGAGCACTGGGTGTTATTCTGTATGTTGGTAAATTGAACACCAATAAAAAAATAAAATAAAATAAAATAAAATAAAAATAATAAAATCTACTCTTTCTTTCTTTCTTCTTTTACTTCTCTCTTTCATCTTCTCTTTTTTTCTACATAAATGAGCTCATGCTATTCATCCACTTCTGTTTTTTTTTTTTTTTCCTCTATGGTCATATAATGTTTCATTGTTTGGGTGTGCTGTAACTTACTGATGCAGTCCCCAATTGATAAAGATTTTAACTCTATGTTTTGATGTGTTAGTTGAATGAGTCAGGGAGTATAGATAAAGAACTCATACTCTTTAGAAAGTCTGCTTTATAAGATTAACTTTAGGTAGAAAACACATCTTCATAGCAGAGACCTTTTTGTTTTTCTTGATAAGTAGTAGGCACCATCTCTGTAGGCAAAGCTTTCTTACATTGTGCAATCTACATACCCGGTATAGTCGCTTGTTTTACCTGTGCTTGGTGTTTGTTAATTGGTAATAATTACAGTGTTTAATTTTTAAGAAAATATTTTATTTATTCATTTGAGAGAGAGTATGAGTGGGGCGAAGAGCAGAGGGAGAGGGGGAAGCAGACTCCTCACTGAGCAGGGAGCCTGATGTGGGGCTCTATCCCAGGGCCCGGAGATTTTGACCTGAACGAAGGCAGATGCTTAACCAACTGAGTCACCCAGATTCCCCTACAGTGTTTCATTCTAGAGGAAACAAGTAAATTGCTAAAAGATCAAGTTGCAGAATTAACCCTTAGCTCTTGAACTTGTTCTTTATTCATAAACTGTTTCTCACGATTGCAAGGACAGTTATCAATATTACCATTAAAATAGCTGATTTTGAGCTAGGAGGTATAAAACACAGACTGGAAGATTGATACATCTCAAGACACAAGAAGTCTAAAACACAAGGAATGAAAGAGGTCCATGTCAGAAAGTAAAGAATGAAGTAGTAGTAGTAGTAGTAGTAGTAGTAGTAGTAGTATTGTGATGCTCTAACCAAAATGAAATGATAAAAATCACATTATCATTAATTTATATACTGAAAATAATTAAATGCAGTGCCTCATGTTCCCCAGGATGAGCAAAAACTACAATTGTATGCAAGGTAATTCTCTATTCTTAAGTGTCTCTTCTATAATTCCAGGAAGATGTGACTTGCAGTGCAGTGAGCAATACCAATTACCACATTTCTCTTGTGGGCTGCAGCTGATCCTCAGCCTCACCTTCTTCCTCACTAAGACGTGCAGCAGACATCAATCATCATTACTGTACAGCCTGTCTGCATCCCTAATTAGGAAATAACACACAGTAGAGCTTACTAGCAGAGTATGCAGTATTATGCATTTTAAAAAAGTGGTAAGAAGAAATCCCAAATAGATTGCACAATAGCTTGTGTACTGTGAGCCCAGGACACCACAAGGTCTTAGGAAGCCAAAACCATTTGTCTGGTAAAATTTCAAGAATCTAATTAACATACTCTGCTTGCCTAAGCAATTTGTAATTATGTTCTTGAGTACAAATAAGGATATATTCAGGATTATTTCTCATATTTTTATGGTAGCTTTCCAGGTTAATTTATCTTGCCATGGTTGCTTCATGCTGTTTCCTTGGCTGTTTATTTGGCATTTGATGAAATCTGCAGTAGATGGTTCCAGCACAATGAGAGATTGTTACTGGATGGGAAAACACCATGATTTGTGTCTTACTGCTGATTTGCTGCTTTGTTGTTTCATCATACTATCACGATTCATCTTGGCTATTTCTGGGCAAGAGAATGGTGGGAATTATTCTGATTTAAGAAAATAAAGGCATTTGAACCTGCAACAGGGAAGGGAAAGGGAGCTAACATTTACTGAGGACCTACTGGGTTACAGGCAGTATTCCAGGAACATTTTCCTCTTTTATCCTCCCAACACATCTGTTAGATCTTAATTATTATCTCTACTTTACAAATGAAAAGATTGAAATTCAGATTACATAATTGCTTAATGTCACACAGCTCGCACAGTAGGGCCATGATTAGAAACCAAGTTTGTCTAACTCCAACACTCTGCTTCTTCAATTTTTTTTTAAATTTATTTATGATAGTCACACAGAGAGAGAGAGAGGCAGAGACACAGGCAGAGGGAGAAGCAGGCTCCATGCACCGGGAGCCTGACATGGGATCCGATCCCGGGTCTCCAGGATCGCGCCCTGGGCCAAAGGCAGGCGCCAAACCGCTGCGCCACCCAGGGATCCCTGCTTCTTCAAACAATAATAGTATCTTGTATTTATACAGAGCTTTATCATTTACAAAACACTTTCCCATATGTTATCACCTTAATCTTCCTGACAGCTCCGTGAGGTGTACACCATTATAAAATTTTACAGATGAGAAAGATCAAGCTCAAGGCGGCTATGACTTACCCAAGGTCAAACACATAGTAGGTAGCAGGACTAGGACCTGGAGACTTATAAATGTAAGGTCATCACTTTTTCCATGACACTGCTGAAGCCGTGGGGCAAACCAATTCCTGTTTAGAAGAATGCAGATGGTTTTGCACCAGGTTGTGTGTTTATAACTTTATATGTCTATATTCCATACACTTGGAAAAATAACTTGTGAGAAACACAGCTTAAGACATAGATGCTGGGCAGCCCGGGTGGCTCAGCGGTTTAGCGCTGCTTTCAGCCCAGGGTGTGATACTGGAGACCCAGGATCGAGTCCCACATCGGGCTCCCTGCATGGAGCCTGCTTCTCCCTCTGCCTGTGTCTCTGCTTCTCTCTCTCTCTATGTCTCTCATGAATAAATAAATAAAATCTTCAAAAAAAAAAAAAGACATAGATGCTGTTACACAATTAAAGCCAAGGTAAAAAGACCAAGTAGTGCATTAGGGAATTAGAAAACCTAGGCCAAGAATATACATTTGTGGTTGTGCATAAAAGTAGCAGAAGTTAGATCCGAGGTCATGGACAAACTCGGGCATCATGTTGTAGTATTGATGTGTTGATAATGCAATTAGATGTTTTTCAGTCATGTTTAATAAAGGACTCTCTTGCCCAAGAAGATTATCCACTAAAAAGTTGGAGTGGAGTGGGGAAGAAGTTGGAGGAACAAGAGGAATCTTTCTCTAGTTTTCCTTAATTATACTTTCTAACTCCCCGCTCCCTTCTTTTTGACTTCACCTTCCCCTCCCAAATATGTTTACCTAATAATAACTTTGGCACCAAGATGTAAATGGCTGCTATGCTTACCTTTTCTTTTCTTTCTTTCTTCCTTTTTTTTTTTAAGATTTATTTTAAAGAGAGAGGGAGAGCGAGCATGCAGGGTTGGGGGAGGGGCAAAAGGAGTAGGAGAGAGAGTCTTAAGCAGACTCCATGCTGAACGTGGAGCCTGATGTGGGGATTGATCTCAAGACCTGAGATCATGACTTGAGCTGAAATCAAGAGTCAGATCCTTAACTGATTATGCCACCCAGGTACCCCTGTGCTCACCTTTTCAAAAAGAAACCTATAAACACAATTGGACTTCCAAATGGTAGGATGTCCCTGAGGGTTTTTTGAGTAGGGGCAGTTTTTGTTGCTTTATGATTACTCCAGGCAGCCACTTCCCTAAATTTGCCCATATTCCTCTCCAAATACTCTTTGAACATGCTTTTAACAACACATATTTGTTGAACACAATTTGTGACAGGCACGGTGCAAATGCTGGAGAAAAGTTAGTGAGAAAACAGACATACTCTCTTACTGAATAAAAGCTCCAAGAAGGCAGGGTCTGCAGTATATGCAGTTAGCATTGTTCTATGCCAGCTATAGTCCCATTCTCACTTTAGCAAATGACTGTATACTCCCTTGGGCTCAGTAAAAATAGAGAACTAATAGAATGTGTATGGGTTATAGGTTCACAGATAGAATCACTGAAGCCATGAATAGTCTTGGCAATGGATACTGTCTGTGTTGGAGTGTTTCTTTCTCTTTTCCTCCCTTCCTCTCTCTATCCATCCCTTCCTTCCTTTCTTCCCTTCTTTCTCTTATTACCACTCAAATTGCTCTTTTTTTTAAGGTTTTATGTAATTATTTGAGAGAGAGAGGGAGTGTGGGGAGGGTGAGAGAGACCAGTGGGCAGAGAGGCAGAGGGAGAGGGAGAAGGAGAAGCAGATTCCCCGCCGAACTGTGAGTCCCATGCGAGGCTCGATCCCAGGACCCTGAGATTGTGACCTGACCTGAAGGCAGATGAGTAACTGACTGAGCCATCCAGGTGCTGCACTACCCCTCCAAATTATTCTTAAAAACTGAAATGGATTTACATAAATCAGGCTCTAGGGTGACCATTTTGGGTCTAGCCACATAGAATAGACTTTGCTCATTTACTGGCTGTGTGCCTCTGAGCCACCTGCCATGCTAAGACATTTAATAGCTACCTTAACGTATGTACTATGTGTACAGAGTAGGTGCTTAGTAAATGGAGCTGTTATAATCACTACTAGTTAGATTTAGAACTCTTCATTAAGTAGCTCATTACTTTTATAATATTGGAGACATTTTCTTTAAAATATTAGAGGCATTTTTGTGGAAAGATATTTATAGTGATTATTCTGTACATTTCCAATTGCAATTATTATTTGCTGGACTTTTATTTAACATATCCATTGCTTAGATTGTTTTGATCATCCTCAGTGGTCTCTATGTACTATTAGGTCAGCTAAACAGTTGAAAAGTCAATGGGTATTTGTAGCACATATAATACTTGCAAATAAACATTTAGATAGCATGGGAAACTAGGTCTACACCCCCTTTAGTCTTTGATAATTTTTTTCCTCTTATGACACAGAATAATGTGACCAAATGGTATAGCTCAGCTGTGTTCTCCTAAGTATCCTGTGAAGTCCATTGTGTCATCTTAATGCCTCAAGTTCAAGTGCAGCTAAGGTTGCAGTGCTTAAGTACCAGCTTTGGAGAGTGCCTGCAGAGATGCAAAACATCCATGCTGGAGGCTGTAATTCATTAAATTTTTGGCATGATTTAGAAAAACAGAGAGATCCTATAATACACAGACCAAATTAAATTGTATTCTATCACGAGAAACAACTAAAATTTGTGAACCATTCTCCAACAACTACATAGCTGTGTGGTATATTTAGTTTTGTTGAGTCTTTTTGGCCCTCAGATCCAATGTTTTGGCTCCCACAGAAGTTACTTTTCATTAGAAGGATGTATTCCTATTAATTGGGAAACTTTCTTTAAAAGATAATATGCATAAATGCAAGAAATTAATGATTTTTCTATTTGCCTTTTGTAGGTTTTTTTTTTTTTTGGAAACATGCTAAATGGGACTACATAATAAATATGTCTAAACACAGACTAAGTTCTTTTCCCCTCCCAGTAAGATTATACATTTACTGAAATAATGTTGCTATTGTTTAAAATATGTTTAGAACAGACTTCAGGGCCTGTAGAATTTTCTTTGAATGTCCTCAGTTGTGGAAAATTGCATCTTTTGAAGATGGATGTGAGTTTCAAAAAAAAACAAAGCACAACAAACCACCAGTGGTCATTTGGAATCAGGTCTTGGCAATCAAGTGGGATGATTCTACTTGAAGTTAAAAGAAAACAAAAAGCAATAAATATAATAAAATGTGCTAGAAGATTATGATAAATGTGGCATGTAAATTGGCTTTAAAAACAATTCAAAAGAGTTTAAAAACAACTTTAGGCAATGCCAACACTTGGAATTACATTGCCTTCCAAGGTGACTGCATTAAAAATCTAATTTTTATTTCTTTTATAAAATTTAGTCTTCTAACTTACTGGTGATACTTTATGCCAATGTGGTCTGTCTTAAGGAAATTCCAAGAACTTAGAGGTCGTGCTTTCAACAATTAAGGCACTTTTATTCAAGTGCTTACTATGATGCCAAGCATTTTGTGGCAACTAAATCAATAGATGATGATGATGACTGGCTTTGATACCAATGGAGCTGATAATGTAAGAAGACTTGGCAAGACATTAGTGACCATGTGCTGGCTGCTTCAGGATTGCTGGCATTGCCTTAGAATGGAAAGAGTAAAATTGCTATTTACTGGCAGTTTTTTGACATGGCAACTTATAAAACATGTGCCTTATGCTTCCTTCTAACACAGCTTATGGAAGTTGTGTAGTGAAGCCACTGTATACTGAACAGCAAGCACTGACAATGGAAACATTTGGCACAGAGCAACGTTGCAATGTCTCATTTTGAGGAAAGAAAGTCATAAGAGGCCTTGCTAATCATATCTATGACTATGAACCCAGAAGGGGACTCACAGATTGTTGTCCTACAAAGTACAAGCCACTGACAGTTTTCCATTATCATTTATGCCTTGGGAAACATTTGTTTGATTGTTTGTTTTTTTTTGAAACATTTATATTTTTATTCCAAGGTATACTAATGGATTTCTACATGCAAAAAAGTATAGCATATTCTCTGTGGATTTTTCCCTGAGGGAGTTTACACATGTTAAGAGAGGAAATCATGTTAGATAGAAATAATTTAAAAAATACAAAGTAGAAAGTGATGATAATTATTTGAGAAGTACAGGTAAAGTGAAATAAATGGTTGGAAGGAGAGTCAAGGAATGTTCTATAGAGACAGAAAGATTTGATCTGAGATTTGAGAATGAAACCAGAGAATAACACATTAAATATGTAGAAGCAACAATCCACAAAATGGTAGGGGAATGAATGAGTTGTTTAGCTGGCTGAAATGTGGGAATGTGAAGGTGGAGCTGGAAATAGGTAGAAGTAGATAAAATTTAGATTGTAGGGAGTGGGGAGGAGTAAACAGATGAGTGATACCATTTGAATTTTGCTTCATTAAAAACAATCTGGCAATACTGTTTCAGGTAAAGCTCTCTTTCACCTACTGTTCAACAATTAGCTAATATTCAAACATTAGCTTGAGATGTTGTCAACCATATTAGATGTGAACCAAATAAGAATTATAAATGTATCTTTAATTCTATGGTTGTAACATTCCTGATTGACTAGTCAATTAAACTTTTCACACATGAATGGCATTGGTATAAATGTATTAGCTTTATACTGTCCACTAGCTGGACATAAAAAAAAATTAACTGTTGAGCTTAACGAAGCACACTCAAAAATGCATGTTCAGGCATGAATTGCCTATTTTTTTTCTATAAAATGATGAATCTGGAAAAATCCTTAGGGCAGAGGGAGTACTCTATTCATTTAGCTGTTTATAGCCCTTTAAGTAAGAGGAGGAATGATTTGTTCAAATTTTCTTAAACCTCTGTCTGCATCAGAGTGCGGGTTGGTGCAAGCTTCTTTTTAGTTCCCCAGGCTACAATAAACCCAACATCTGCTCTCTTCTTGTTAGTGGATATAAAGCCAATGTATCTGGTATTGGAATGCAGGTCTGGATATCAGACAGCTTGACCATGTTACCTTCCATTATGCTGCTTATTCTATTTTCAAACAAAACAAAAACTAACCCCTAAACCTAAAACTTGTCATCTGGGCTCAGTTAACACCAAACCAGGAGTCAGTAAGTGATCAGCAAAAGTAGGAATGTGGGCATCATTACAATGCTGAGTCACTTTCAGAGGTTCGTGCTTTCACTGTATTAAGGTTGCAGTGTTTTGAGTATAGCTTTTAGCAATACAGAGCTCTCATAACCAAGTGTGGGAGTAATAATAGAATAAACAAATTATAGGGAACTGGAGAAGGGATTCCACTACTGAGGAAGCAAACCAAGGGAATAGCTTTTACATGACATGTGGATTTGGTTCCCCACATTCCAGGGTTCCTTCCAAATACATTTTTTTTTTTCATTTGGAACCAATGACTGAAAATGTGGGCTGTGCACACAATAAATTCAGCACATGAAGAACTCTGTATTTTAGTATATCACTTAGAATGTTTTTTTTTGTTTGTTTGTTTGTTTTGGTTACTTTTCCTCAGAGTACCGAAATTAAGTATATTTTAGCTCAGTGTTGTTGACTAGAGATGACAAAGAACAGTGGAAAATGTAGATGAAATGTATCAATGAATACTCAATTTTGCTTTTCTCAATGAAATATATCTACTATGTGCCAGAGCTAGACTCTACAGGTATACAAAGTTGAGAAAGGCACATCCTTTCTCAGGGGATTATATCTAAGAGGGAACATAAGATAAATGTACAGTTAACTAAATTACAAGGGAGAATATGTTAAATCCCATAACTGAGCTTATAGTCAATATGTCATGGTACCTTGGAACAGAAGAATGTACAGGAAAAGTTAAATGGAGGCAATAGGTGTGAAGCTCCAAGAATCTGGGTGTCTAGGAAGATGACGGCCCCATTCATGGAAATATGGAAGTGAGGAAGAAAAGTAGGTTTGCCTGTGGATGTGTTGAGTTTGAGAAAGCAGTGAAACAGGGATATACTGGAGGTAGTTGGAAGCCTGTCTAGAGAGAATTTGAGAATAAGGATGTGTATGGACATGCAGGTATAAAAGTGAAGTTGTGGAGGAGATAAGATCACCAAAAAATCCCCATAGGGAGTGAAAGAGAGCACTGGAAACTTTTAGAGAAAAACCATTTTTAAAGGACAGGAAAAAAAGGAGGGAGTGGCACTAGGATTCTGAGGGAATGGTCTGAGCCATGGGAGAGCCCGGAGAATGAAGCCTGTTGAAATTTAAGAGAGGGTTTTGGGAACAGGTGGAGCAACACTCAGGATTACAGTTGAGGGCTCTAGGAGGATGCAGACCCAAATGGTGTTTAGTGATTACAAGGTGATGGATGCCTTTTAAGAGAGAGGTTTCAGTGGAATGGCAGGGGCAGAAGCCAGATTAATTATTAACAGTACGCGGAAGTATACAAAACAAATTACACAAAGATCACACATTTTCATGTTAGCACAACTCCTCTGCCCTTAATGTTAGGGAAATAATGCAATAGCTAGAGGAAATTATTTTACAATAGATTAAACATTAAAAAAAATCACATTTGGTGAGGTTATCTGTGTCTCACACACGCTAATGTCAACCCTTTGTTAAGATGCTTGAGTGGCTTGTCTTCCATATTATTCACATGTGCTCATACTATGAATGGAGATGACATATAGATAGCTGTGCATCGAAGAGGAGATGTCTAGAGGTGATGGAAAATAGCAGAGAAGATGCCACTTCAAAGGGCTTAGCAAGTGAAGCTACTTTAGTCATTGATTTTCTCTGTCTTGGAGCGCTGATTTCTCCTCCTGACTTCTGTGCTTCTCTTTGGATCCCAGGCTTTTTTCTTTTTTTTTTTTTTTAATTTTTTTAAATTTTTATTTATTTATGATAGTCACAGAGAGAGAGAGAGAGAGGCAGAGACACAGGCAGAGGGAGAAGCAGGCTCCATGCACCGGGAGCCCCGACGTGGGATTTGATCCCGGGTCTCCAGGATCGTGCCCTGGGCCAAAGGCAGGCGCCAAACCGCTGCGCCACCCAGGGATCCCCCAGGCTTTTTTCTTTAATGGTGTCTTAAGTGGTTGCAGACTAAGAATCGGGACTATGGTTACAAAATTGCACTGTAAACATTCCTTTTGCCTTCTTCAGTAGGGTTAAACAGCTGGTGATTATGGAAACAACAAGATTACAACAATAGTATCTTTTATTTCCATATTACCTTTCACTTCTCAAACCCTATTTGCATATGGCTCCCATCTGACCTCAAACCAGTTCTATGGGGATAAACCTAGCTCTTTGGGATGGAAATAAAAGGGGGAGGGGAATATATGATTTATTTAGTGACTTTTTCCAGCACTACTGTAAACTCCAACTCCTTTTTTTAAAGGCTATTTTTCTTCTTTGGTTAATTTGAAGGTATGTAGATAGACAGTATTTCTATATTATTATTATGTATTCATAAAGACTGGGTAATTAGATATAATCCCTGACATCTGTGAGAGTAAAACAACCAACATTAATACTCTATGTAAAAGAATTAACAATGGAAACATTGAAATAAAATTAGGTAATTATTTTTATCTTTTGAAATTCATGCTGAAAGTGGAATGACCTGACACTGTAAGGGAATAGAATGAGGTGATTTGACTCTATCTCATTCCTGAAGAGCCTTTCTCTCTTTCAATTGGATAATTCTTCTATAAAAGCCATTATGCTTAATGGATCATAGTTAAAGGTATTTAGAGTTAAATAAGGGGTGTGGGGAGAGGTCCGAGATAAAAGGGGTAAAGTTATAGAAAAAGGAAATCATTCACTCATGAATCCATTCATTCATTTAACATTTACTGACCTCCCTACATGCCAAGTGTTAGGTCAGGTCTGGGGCATAGAGTTGCTTTGGTGAAGGACAGAATTTTCTTTCTTTTTTTAAAAGATTTATTTATTTATGTTTAGAGAGTGGTGGGGAGGGACAGAAGGAGAGGGAGAGAGAGAATCCCAAGCAGAGAGAATCCCACTGAGCTCAGACACTCCCCCCCCCCCCCATATGGAGCTCCATCTCAAGACCTGAGTTGAAACCAAGAGTCTGAGGCTTAACTAATTGAGGCACCTAGGCACACCAGGACAGAATATCCTTTTGAGAGGATACCCTGCCAAAAAACTGGAAAATGAAAGGGAAAGCCAACAGTGGAATTGCTGGATGATATGAGGAGTGGGCTGCTACTGTCAACTTTTCCTTCCATCAGAAACCTTGCTAAGCCTCAGGAAGGAAGAAAAGCTTGCAGATGGAGGAGAACCCTCAGGTAGAGCTTTGAGTTGAAACACTGCTGGATTTCAGCATATGATTCAGGAACTGTGCTGAGTTATTCTATACCAGTAAGACTTCACAATAGCTTTGAAGAGAGAAAAGTCAAGAGCAGTTCTTAATATGAAATCTTGACAAAATGAAAGAATGGATCAAAATACCTTTTCTGTCATATCCCTTTAATGAGCACTCTTATATTTTCTTTTTTTCTTTCTTTTTTTTTAGCACTCTTATATTTTAAAAAAAAATCTAAATAAATATCCAAGACTGGAGGGTCACGTTTCAGTAGTGTGTTAATTTTATCCTTACTCACGAAAGAAAATTGTCACTTGGATCATTAACTTCAGTTTTTGGGTAATCAGATTCCCCCCTCCCAAAAGCTCTTATGTAAGAATTGTCCAGAGTTAAATGAGAGGTGACAAGTTCACAGCCCAGAAGGAACATTAGGTCTCTGGGCTATCAAAGCATCGATCATGCATCCAGCCGTTTAGCAGGGATTCCCTGGAAAATCTCTGGCTTCTAATGAGCAGTCAAAATATGTGAATGGGAAAACTAGATTCAGAAAGCTGTCTGTACTAGAAGAAAATACACTAATGGCAGGATGCGGATGTGTATTTTGTGAGTTGGCAGGAATGTGGTTATGTTGACTGTGTTGACAGTTGACAGAGTCTAGGACAGAATGTCTTTGAGCAACTGCTCTGAAGTTGGGTGTATTTTTTTTACTGGTAGAGGGAGGGGTATTTATTGGTGGTCGCGATTGCCTATTCTATACCGATAAGAACGATGTAGGCCCTATAGAGTTCACCACGTTGGCTGGCTCCACTCATGGCTGATGAAGCAAACTAGAATGGCAAGTTCTATTGGTGGTTGTCTGAGCCAGTCTGCACAGGTCTCTGATTGCTGTGAATCAGCATGTGTGAGGTTCCCTGGGCAGTGGAACCAGAAATACTGGTTTCTACCAACCACTAGACCCCTAAGGACTGGTGTGACGAACATAAGAGCAACTTCAAATCCTGCCTTGGAGGAGGCAGGGTTCATAAATAAATAAAAAACAAATACAACTGACTCAAACTGAAATCTGTGGCTTTGGTTTGATGTGGTGGTTGGATTTAACCTAGCTGAAGAAAGAAGCTAGAGTCTCTACATAGATGGAATCGCTGTTCAACATAGTCTAAAAGAATCATATATAGCGTTGAAACTTGTAATCATGTGACTAATAGAATTATAATTACAGTGCTCTGCAAATGAGAATATGAAAAGATACTGAGTAGAGTATTCGGTATTTTAATAAAAATAACACTAATAATAGTCATTGGAGTATTAGGTACTCACTGCATAGGCTTCCAAATTCTGTTTTTAATAATAAAATAAATAATCTAGCAATTATAATAAAGTTATTCCTTCATTTTTTTGCCTCTGCTCAAAACTAAAAATTCACTTAAAAAAATACCCAAGGCTCTTCACAATTGTCTCCCTTACTTAAAAAAAAAAAAAAAAAAAGAAGCAGCAACAGTTGCGTAAAACAATTTTTTTTTCATTTCAAGCAATCCTCATTTAAAAGACCTATACAAAGGCCTACATATTTGTTTTTCACCCCGTTTCAGAATTATAAACGGATTGATCACTCTGGGGCCTGGAGTTGGTGCTATTTATTTCCCAGGCTGATACAGCAGAGTTTGTAGTACCATGCTTGGCACCCTGATTCCTGGGATTAGGAATACAAAAGCTGATCTGTGGGGAGAAGGAGAGTTTTCTGGAGGTCCACGCAGCTGCTGCCGCACATGCCAGCCCGTTAGCCAATCTGACAGCATCACTGACGTTTACTCTCAGCTTTTCACTTCGGGGCAAAGAGCAGAAGGGTCATAGGGCCTCTCTTCCTTAGCTGCACAGAGAGACGGGTAAAGCCAGAGGGTCCGCTAGTCGTTTCCCTCCCAGTGGCCTTTCTTCTGGGCCATTAGTTGTGGGGATCTTGGGTAATCATGAATTCACCCTTGCAAGGCACATGGATCCTACTTTATTTTAAACATAAGTAACTAAGCCTGTCTTTAAGGTCACTGCTCCCTGCCACCCCCCCCCCCGCCTTTTTATGGTGTAGGAACATGGAAATTTAAGTGGGTGATTTTTCTCTCTGTGTACTGAATTCCATTGAATTCCATTTCTAAGATAGATTCCATATAAATAAGAATTAAACATTGTTTTGCTATTCCCAATACATTTAGTACTATTAATTGGTCTAGTCATTTCAGAATTTAAAACTGAATGTTCAATTAAACTTGCATAAGGGATGTTTTACTCTTGGGAAACTAGAAAACAGAGAAAATTTAAATCTATTTAGAATCATTCATATCACTGATATGCATAAATGACAACAGGCTTGCCATAATCCTTACATTTAGCTTATCTGATGTTTAATGAAGCTGTCAACTAATCTGGCTATCACCCAGATGTCTTGCTTTCACCAAATTTCAGACTTGGACTGTCAATATTCACAATTTTTTTTTTTTTAAGATCTTATTTACTTATTTGAGAGAGAGACAGAAAGAGCAGCACAAGCCAGAGGAGGGACGAGGGAGAGGGAGAAGCAAACTTCCCCCTGAACTGGGAGCCTGATGCAGAACTTGATCCCAGCACCCTGAGATCATGACCTGAGCTGAAGGCAGATGCTTAACTGACTGAGCCACCCAGGTCCCCTGCAAATATTTAGAAAAAAATTTAGCGTACATTACCAATTGTCTCATAGTGTTTTAGTAATAATGTAACAGCCCTTAATTACAACCGGAAAGCTAGAAGAATCCAGCTATGGAAGCCAATGATGGGAAGCCACTCAACCAAGTTTCTTTTTCTGTCTTGTCCCTGCCAGTCCAGAGGAACACAGATTCTGAATTTCCTTTGGGTAGTGTCACCAAAAAGTGGAGAATTTGCAAGCTGGGCCAGGAGGTGTTATTATGTGCAGATAATAAACAGTCTCCGATTAAGTAATTATGATAAAAACATGCTTTTAGGGAACCATTAAATTTTTATAGACTCTAATAGGACTTTCAATATGTTTCCCAACTTGTGCATTCCCCATTTAAAGACGGCTGGGTCTCTAGCTGGGATGGCCTCCTCCCTGAATTTCAGAAGTGCTAAAATAACAAGCAGTGTCTGGCTGGGTGATTTTCCACATTCACCCTGTTTAAAGGAAGAAGCTTGTTCTACCGTAAACAGTTATGGGAACTGTTTGCTTTGGATGGGCTTGGTCCACACGGGCTGAGGAAGGCCTTCTTGCTCTGGTTTCTTGCCAAGGTGGAAATTTAATGCCAAAGGCTTCCTAGTTATGTAGAGGCATCTTCCGATTTGAGTAAGTTTGGTCTGAAGAAAGCATGTTGGGGAGTACAGAGAGAGTAGTAGTGGCTTGAAAACACAGTCACTTGAAATAGTAGCTTCTGCTAACCTAGCATGGAGCAGAATTCACTGTTGTATCTTGGATTGAATATTTCTTGAAACTGTTTTTGCCCCACCAATGGTTAGGAAAGGCTTTACCTGGAGACTATAATGTACATCTGTGGACACAGACTATAGTCCCTTATATCTATTAAATCTAGTGGATAAGCATTCTGGGTGACTTAGCACCATCAGGAGCATAAGTACAGTCCCTGGGCTCCAGGTGGGTATACAAAGGTGAAATGGGTGTAGCTGCTAGAAAGAAGCCAGTTTTACATTCTAGTCATTCCATTACTTGCTGTACTCAGAGTGGATGAGTTGTGATTCTAAGCCCAGGCTCCAGAGATAAGGTGCCTTGAGTTTTCGGCCGGCCTCTACCAATTACTTGGCATGTGACCTTGGACAAATTGTCGAAGTTCACTGTACCTCTTTCTTCACCTCTGTAAGATGAGGATTGTCATAGGGCCTCAGTAAGTTAATATATGTGGAGCACTTAAGATAAAAGCTAGAACTAAGTTAAGCACTCAGTAAATATTAGCTACTTTCATTTTCTCCTTTTCTTGAAATTATAGGCAATGCCAATTGATTACTGACTCATTGTCTAACTTGATGCCTCTGGTTGGAGAGGGAATTATAAGAGACTGAGAAATATATGGATGTACCATCTGGTCCACCTTAACACCTATATGCACCCATATCTGTTCACAAAAGCAAAACAGGCCCGTTGGATGCTCAAACATATATGAAGACTTCTCTCAGAAGTCAGTTTTCTGGCTTTATGTTATGAGGCAGATCAGTTCTGTTTTTAACTTTGTTCTGTCCTTTTGATAGAGGAATTCAAGTCATGCTTATTGTAGCTTAATCTTACCCAGAAGTCATTGTATGCCAACCCTATAAAGACTACTAACGATGCTGTCTGGGAACAATAGTCAGTGTTACATATGATAGCGGTTGGCCAAATCTATGGACTTATTCAGGTGTGGCCAGAACCTTTAAAATACCACAGAGCAAGTGGGAGGTGGAGCGTTTACAAGTAGCAGATTATTGTATAACCATTTCCTGTGTCCCAGTGTGTTCTGACTTCAGCTGCTTTTTAAAGCCACTGATCCACAGCTTTTGTTATGAACCATAACCTCCCCCTGCACTGCTCCACTGGCCACTCCCTGTCTTGGCTCCTGGCTGCCTTCTGTCATAGTCATGTAGATCACGTTATCTGAATCCTGTGTTCCTTGTTGTTCCCTCTGTCAAGGACTTGGCAGTTCCTGGTGTTTGTGTGTTTACTGTGTCAGTACATATTCGTTTTCTCATTCATTCATTCATTCATTCATTCATTCATGCAGCCATCTTGCAGGCATTTATTAAGACCCACTAGGTACTACAGGCATTGCAGTAGGCACCAGGGATAGAGGCAACTGAAGCTCTCTTGGAGCCGGGGCCACATTTAAGACTCTAGAGGGGAAGAGACACACAGATAGTGACAAAGGTGGCAAAATGGGAGGTGGGATAAATGGTTAGAAACATCGACTTTAGGGGCACCTGGGTGGCTCGGTCAGTTAAGTGTCTGCCTTTGGCTCAGGTCATAATCTTGAGGGTCCTGGGCTCAGGCCCCACGTTGGTTCCCTGCTCCGTGGTGAGCCTGCTTCTGCTTCTGCCCCACCCTCCCCATCCCCCCAGCTCATGCTCACTCTCTTGCTCTCTCTGTCAAATAAAGAAAATCTTGAAAAAAAAAGAAAAAAAAAAAGAAACATTGACTTTGAACCTGAGTGAGTGGGTTCAAATTCATGCTCTGCCAACTTCTATCTGTGTGAACTTGGACAAGTTTCTTACCATTTCTATGCCTAGTTTCCACATCTGTAAGATGGGAAGCATCATTGGACCCACCTCATAGGATTGCGGTAGGACTTAATATTAATGAAATATGTAGGAGAACGCCTAAAATATATAGGCACATAAGTGTTTGTTAAATACATAAATGCAATGATAGTAATATACACCAGGTGTTAGAGGAGCGGCTAGCCCCATTAGCAAGCTAAAAATTTTGTCTCCATGTAGCTCTGTCCCAGGTTTGAGAACCTTTTCCTACTGAGGAGAACAGAGAAAAAAAAAAAAAAAAAGCCAGGCCAGAGTTTGGCTGTTGAGCATTGGGACCCCTGTTAGTGCAGGTCAGCCTGTCTTGAATTTTTGCTTTATTTCCAGAAATGAGCCTTTTCCCCTGATCCTTGGACCAAACTTCTACCTTATATATTTTTTTAAGTTTTTATTTTAATTCCAGTCCCTTGCATCTTTATTGCAGTGACTGACTCTTTGTCTTATTTTCCTGCATCCTTAGTCTTGGCCTTAGTTTCTGGTCAAGTCCTCCGTTCTTCTGGAGCAGAGGTTTTGCCTTGACAGTCTGTCCTTGAACTCCATTCTCCAAGTACAGTTCCAGCTGCCAGTTGCCCTATCTCTTGCTGCTTCGATTTCTAACTATAACTTGTTCTAGGATTCCCTGTTGCTTTGTTTCTTCTTCCACTTGATCCACCACTCACCTATTAACTTACTCTCCTGACACTATGCTCACATAGTTGGTTCTTCCTTAGTGCCTGTCTCCCAAACACTGGCCTGACCCTCTCAAGCAGGTGTTTAGTGTCTGGTCTCATCTCACTTAAGGGCTGTTCTGCCCCCACCTAGTTTTCTCTAGCGATAGAAAGAAGGTGGGAAGGGAAAAGGACTGAGTCAGATGTTCTCTGTGTTGCTCATGAAGTGACTTACAGTACAGTTGCTGGTTCAAAGGAATTTTTGGAGTGTGTATCTTAGGAGATATCTATAATAAATGTGCATTGGCCTCGATGTACTTAGGAGCGGGTTGCTATGTATAAAGTTTGCTACTTGGGACTTTCCTTTCTAGATGGCCAAGTTAAGAAATTTTCTTTGCCAATTTATTTATCTCCCTGAATAGCCAGTCTTGCTCAATACCAGTCACGTATATTGTTCCACTACTCACCAATTCATGAAGTCATAGTATTACAGTTCTGATTGTTTTTACTTTAGTTCTTTGTTATATTTCTTGTTCTTAGTATTTACATGCGTGTTCAGTATTTCAGGAAGCCATGGGTTTCCTCTCTGTTTTCTCCATTCCTATTTTTGCTGCCTCAGACTTTTCCAAACCTCGAATATAGTTTAAATGTCAGCCCAAAGAATTTCTCTCTCCGTGGACTGACTTCTGTTGAACATGGCTGCTTTCTTCTTGAATAAGACAGTCTAGTTAAGATAATAACCACAAAGCTCCATTTCTGACGAGGGTGGTGTGAAAGCGAGACAATAGTGAAAGAGAAATAGAGGGCGTAGTATAATCCCCTGCTTTTAGCAACATAACCTAATTTTCATTAGGCCCCATGTAGCTGCCTAATTTCCATTAGGCACCTGCTGATTTCTTGTAGCCCCACACACAGAAGACAATCTCATTTTCCCTTCAATTCTATTTGGTACTTAGATTTAATTGAAAACTTAATTATAAGTGCTAGAAGTCATCTGCAGAGTATTTCTCATTTGTGAGTTATTTTATTATCCATTTTTAAAAAATAGTGACCATTTATTTTCTTGGGTTGAAATAATTTTCATTTTAAATAGCATTTGACATTTGCAAGGGTTTCAAAGCACACTCACATACATTATCTCATTAATTCTCACAGCAGCCCCATGAGGTAGGTGGAACATATTATTCCTATCCTAAGACGAGGAAATAATGGCACAGAGAAAGAATGGAAAAGGGTAAAGTAGAGAGGGCATTTAGAAAGCAGTGCATTGGAGGGGGAGACTGAGGATATAGTGCTGCTTGCAGCTCTGGCACTGTTGATTACTGTGTGCCTCTGAGCAAGTCACTTAATCTCTCCACCCCTCAGTTTCTTTGTCTGAAAAGTGAAGGACTTTGATGCTCTATAGACTTTCTTCCAATTCTAAGTCTGGATGATGTTTGTTTAAACAGATATGCTCATATTTGCCTCCCCAACTCAAACTCTGACAAGTGAGGAATATGAACTCACACACAGGCACACACAAACACACATATATATGCACACGCATGCAGACACACACAGACATCAAGGTACTCCTTTGGACCTAGAGTTGAGGCCAACCAGTCCCAGAATGAAGGGACTTGCTGGATGGGAGTACAAGGGGACTCGGAATGTAGGAAAAGATGATTTGTTTTTGAAAAGATCTAATATTCATACTAGGTAGATCTGAGGTGGCAAGTCCTGGCTGGGACAGTGTTTGATCTAGTTCAATGCAACCTGGAGGAATTAGAGGATTGGAGAATATTGGAAAGTATGTCTTTGTAGGGGAAAAACCAACTGGACATTAATTACAAAGCTTCACTGTATCATGGTTAATAGAAACATGGTAACCATAAGAATTGTTTAAAGATGATTTTTTTTTAAAAAAGAGCAATTTTAGGTTAACAGCAAAATTGAGAGGAAGGTATAAAGTTTTACATATACCTGCTGCCCCTGCATATAGACTCCCTCAACATCAATGTAGCTATCAGGATTTTGGAAATCTTGAAGTATAACCACTTCTCTAAGTGCAAAACTGAAACGTCCTTTGAAAAAACAGTGGATTTATTTATTAATCGTTGTGCAAGAATCTTGCGGTAACATTTTGGGAAGAGGAAGCCTTTCTCTTCCTCTCCTTCTGTTAGTTACATTGTTATGGCACTAACAGTCAATAAAGGATGTGACCACAAGAGTATCTCTTTTGTAACATAAATAATAATCTTGAAGGATTTCAATTGTAGTGCTTTATAATGGTGATGTTTGTTTTGTATGCCTAGGTGTTTTTATATTTTTAATATCTTAGATGCTTTTATTGACCATGTAATGTGAATCATTGGTATCTGCTAGAGACATCATCTTCTCCTGATTGGTGGTAATTGCTGACAGAAGCATTTCTTGGCAGCATCATTGGAATACTTCTTCACTGAATCCAAAATGAGGTAAGCTCAGTGCGGGCAAGGGGCCTGCCTATATTCCCCTGTGTCATGTGAGTGCCGGGAACGGTAGACCCTCAATAAAATTGTGGATGAATAAAGCATATTCCACCTAAAACAATGTCTGTAATTATCAATAGTAGAAGGAGTTGCATGATGCTACAAGATGAGGACTTTTTTTTTTAAGATTTTATTTATTTATTCATGAAAGACACAGAGAGAGAGGCAGAGACACAGGCAGAGGGAGAAGCAGCCTCCCTGCAGGGAGCCTGATGTGGGACTCGATCCTGAGACTCCAGGATCATACCCTGAGCCAAAGGCAGATGCTCAACCGCTGAGCCACCCAGGTGTCCCAAGATGAGGACATTAATAAACAACCTTGTTGTGACAGGTAAACCACCAGGGCTTCATATTGTATCTTCAATCATGATATTTAGTGAATATCATTCCTTTATTTCTATGATCACAAAGGAATGAAGTGTTCCTGGTTTTTGAATAGACAGTGACAGTTTCTATAGCTGTGTCATCAGGGATTTCTACTACCAAAAATTTTGCAAAGCAAATAGCCCATGTAGAACTTGGTGAGGATGCTATATGCATCTTGATTACTCTTAGGGTCTGGAAATAGGACCCAGAGTAAAATTATTAGGTGGATTTGCCTGTGGCCTCAGGTTGAGGCTCCAGGGTAGAGCACAGAGGGCACAAGTGCTTTCACATTCTATTGAGAGGCTCCAGACCAACATCAGGGCTTACTAAGAGATGCCCTGAACTGTTTTTATTGTCCCCCATCCAACTCCAACAGGAGTTCTTGGGAGAATTTTTAAAAATAACAACTTTATCGAGATATAATTCATACTCCATCAAATTTATCACTTTAAAGTATATAATCCAATGGTTTTTAGCATATTAACAGAGTTGTATAACCATTACAACTACCTAATTTTAGAACACTTTTATCACCTGCAAAAAAACTTGTTCTCATTAGTGGTCACTCACCATCTCTCCTTCTCCTGGCCCCTGGCAATTATGAGTCTGCTTTTTGTGTTTATCAATTTGCTTGTTCTGGACACTTCATTTAAATGTCATACAATATGTGACATTTTGTGTCTGGCTTCTTTTACTTAGGACTATGTTTCCAAAGTTTATCCATACTGTAGCATGTTTCAGAATGTCACTTTTTTAAGGCTGATTAACAGTCCATTGTATGTATATACCACATTGATCTGTTGATGGACATTGGGTTGTTTCCACTCTTGGAGTTTTGAATAATGCTATATGAATATTCATGTACATATTTTTGTGTGGTCTTGGGAGCCTAGAACTTCTGTCCCCAAAGTTTGTGAGCACAGAGCATGGAGTCTGCTCCTTGACTAGACATGAAGCTGGCTGGAAATGC
Source organism: Nyctereutes procyonoides (assembly GCF_905146905.1). NCBI lineage: Eukaryota > Metazoa > Chordata > Mammalia > Carnivora > Canidae > Nyctereutes > Nyctereutes procyonoides. The sequence goes on from NW_026575132.1 coordinate 12,444,896, forward strand.
CCATCATAGCAAAGAGAAGAAAGGAGGTTGTAGTGGGAGTAAGCTCCAATTCCATAGTAAGCAGGGTAAATATTGTGTTTTATAGGGAGTAAAATGACACCATGGAAAGTATAACCAACTTGAAAAGACCCTGACCAAGAATACTGTCTGTGTATGGAATTACTGCCTGAGCAAGAGCTAAGGGAGAATCATTAGTGGTCAGTAGTATAATCTATTCTCTACATGAGGGGACAGAAAAGTGTTGGAGATCTCCAGTGGGGGTGTGTGAGAGTTTTTTTTCCTAAGGAACACACATAAGTTCCCCAGGAGACTCAGGAGAGTCACAGAGGACACCAAATAAAATAAACAAAATAAAATAGCACCAGCTAAATAATGAAGACCTTTTTGCTTCATTACTTCTCCTTTCTCCTCCACCCCTCAACCAGGGAGACACAACAAACAAGGTTGGGGTGTGGTTGGAAAAAGAACTGTATTCCACTTCCCTGTTGCAGGTTACTGGAACCCATTAGGACCTGATCTAGAATGTAAGGGAGGAAGATTTGAACAACAGGAAAGAGAGAAGTTTGGCTGTTAAGGAAGATTGAACCTGGATGATACCTTGAAATATGATTGTTACGAAAATAAAAAGGACCTAGAAAAGTTACACATTTTTCTCAAGATGTTGTGTGGGGTCAGGAAAAAGATCTGACAGCAAGTTTGAAGCATAAGAATGAGAGAAAAAGAAACTAAACCTAATTTTCTGTTTGTACTCTATACAGTCTAGCACAATTAATAAACAACTTTTTGTCAGAGTAATGTTATCTCTGGACTGCTTAGGACTTCCTTGGATCCCAGAATTGTGCTAGAGATGCTTTGCTTTGTGTAGTGGCTGGTGGTACCCAGGACAGAGACTGTCAATCAAAGGACCTTGCTACCCCCACAAGAAAGGTAGGTGCCTGAATAGGCTGACCAATTTGAATGTCCTGTTTTCAGGTGACAGTGATAGGTCTACAGGTCTGCATGACCCAACTAGAGTTAAGACCTTGTCTAGAGAGAGGCAGGAATTTTGGAAGTCTTTCTCCTCCTGAGACCATGAACTGTAAACATCACATGAATCTACTGCTTCTTTCCCTCCATGTGAGAGAACTCACTGGAAAAGGAAACCAATGCAGAGAGAAGTGACCTAAGAGATGGAGACTACCTGATTCATGATACACTGTTTGATGAAAAATGTTAAAAAAAAATTCTTGCACTATTGGGACATGGAGTTGAGTTAATCATACCCCTCAATTCTTGGCATATATCATCAATGGTCACCACCTCTCATTTTCTTTTAATATTATTTTTTAGGAGGGCAGATGCAGGGGGAGAGGGAGAGAGGGAATCTTAAGCAGGCTCCATGCCCAGTGCAGAGCTTGACATGGGGCTTGATCTAGTGACCCTGAGATCAACACCTGAGCTGAAATCAGAGTTAGACACTTAACCGACTAAGCCACCTAGGTGCCCCCAGTCATCTCTCATTTTAAAAATTATTTCTCTCTCTCATCCCCCATCTCCTCTTACATTCTCCCCCCATTATATGACCCTACTTAAATGTGTTTTATGTTTTTCAAAGGTACATAATATTGAAGAACATATATTGAGATGGTATTGTGTGTTTTTATTTATTTATTTATTAAATATATATTTATTTATTATTTATGATAGAGAGAGAGAGAGAGAGAGAGAGAGAGAGAGAGAGAGGCAGAGACACAGGAGGAGGGAGAAGCAGGCTCCATGCCAGGAGCCCGACACGGGACTTGATCCTGGGACTCCAGGATCGCTCCCTGGGCCAAAGGCAGGCGCTAAACCACTGAGCCACCCAGGGATACCTTTGTGTGTGCTTTTAATAGAAATAAATGGCATTGTATTATAGACTTCACTAAGTTCACCCCTCCCTTTAACCTAATGTTGTGTTTTTAAGTTCCTATAGCATTACTGTGTGTAACTCATTGACCTGACTGTGGCTGGGGCTCCTAGGTTGACTTGAGCTCCTTTGTACCATACACAGTGCTGCCCTTGACATCTTCATATATGCATGGGGGATACACTAGGAGTGGAATTTCTGGACATTTCAATTACCACATAAACTAAGAAATTACCTTTTTGGTTAAGTCACTTAGCAATGGATTTGTTTCACTTGCAACCAAGGGACTCCTACCTAATCTTGCCCATTGGAGGTGAGTGGCATATTGTCCCCTCTTCCAATCCCCTTTGGAGAGGCCAATAATAAAGCAGCATTTCTGATGTCCATCCATGCTTTCAGACTCAGTAACTGGCTTCTCCTTTAGAAAAAGTCTTATCACCTCTGGTTCACATAATGGATAATGTGAATCTGTAGGTGTTGTTTGACTGAAAAAATATTTTAATTAAAAAAATCCATATACTCTAAACATAGAAAGATGTTTGCAAACTTTGGAACTGTGATTATGTTTGGGACTCTCTAGAAACGGAAATGTCTATTAATGCTAAAAATACTTTACTAGATCAATCATCTTAACAACAAAATCTTATTAAAACAATATTTTCTCACCACAGGAATGTAAGTTATGAGACCTTGGTTAAGGAGATTTCCTTCTGTGGTACATAGATCTTTTTCCAAATGTTTTTGTTTACTGAACTTTTGGGGACTTCTCTGAAGTCTTCCTGTCACACACTGCTGCAGAAACTCCCATTTATGGCCCAAAGGTCAGTTGAAGTAGCTGAAGAATAATGAAACAACATTCTATTCCTTGATAATGAGTTAATATTAATAAGATGGAGTTCAATAGGGATAAACTCAAGTTCTGTAAATATAAGACTATTCATTCATGTTAACCCTAACATTGAATGGACTCAGGAAAAGGTAATCCTGGTTGGACAGAAATTCATCTGAAAAGGACATAGAAGTGGTAAGTGACCTTAACTTAGAGTAACAACAGTTGGAAGAAGCCCCTGGAAACACCAGCATAATCTGAGGCAGCAGTAATTGAGGGGGTGTGCTGTGTTCAGCCTCAGAGGCAGCGGAGGAATCAGTCCCTTCTTTTTTGCTAATTTTACCATTTCTGGGGGATTTTTCTGAGCACAGAGCTTAAAAGAGACAATGACAAGTAAGAAGCTTTGAAGTGAGGACAACTGGCAAAAGAAATCTAGAAACTATCATGTCAGCAAATACCAAGATAATACCAGCTATTTTTAGGGATGCCTGGGTAGCTCAGTGGTTGAGGTTTGCCTTCCACTCAGGGAGTGATCCCAGATCCAGGGATCAAGTCCCGTATTGGGTTCCCTTCAAGAAGCCCACTTCTCTGCCTGTGTCTCTGCCTCTCTCTATGTGCCTCTCATGAATAAATAAATAAAATCTTTTTTAAAAAGCTCTTTCATTTTTATTATTTAACTTGATTCTTCCATGGGCCTTGTCAGGTAGACTGGGTAGCTATTGTTCTCATTTTACAAATGAGAACTAAGGCTTTAACAGGTTAACCTCACTTGCTCAAAGTAGCCTGTCAGTTCAATAGGGATGCTGGGACTAGATCACAGGCCTCCTGATATGTGTTTAATGCTCTTTTAGTTTGCCTTGAGTAACTGAAAACTTAAGGCTGCACATTCTGCTCTTGTGGAAGGCAAACCCAGGAAATGACGTTAGTGAACCAGAAAGCAATAAACGCAACATAAAGAAGACTAAACACACACACACACACACACACACACACACACACACACACACACACATGCACTCACCCAGCGAGAGCTCTCCCCTAAGGCTGTGGTCAACTTTGTCATGGATATTATTCCAGTGGAGATTTGATAATAGCCCTTCAGGGATATTGTAGAAAGGATTCCTGTATGGAAAAGACATTGGACACTTTTCTTTGTTTTTATAACTGTTACGTTATGTATTGGACTGGGAAGAAAATAATCATAAAAATTCTGGCAACCTGCTATGTTTTCATCTGTCAGTTTGCTAACCAGAGCTAAGATCTGAAAATAAAATTCCATTTGAAAAAACATTATTCAGGCTGGTGGCAGATAAATGACTCATTGATATATGTATATATCTATATCTATATATATGATTGATATAAAATATATCAAAATACATATCTATAACTATAAATATATTTATATATATAAATATATTTCTATATATAAATATATAAAAAAGATTTTATTTATTTATTTGGCAGACAGAGAAAAGGAACCAAAGCAGGGGGAGTGGCAGGCAGAGGGAGAGGAAGGAACAGCCTCCCCCATAAGCAGGGAGCATGATGTGGGACTCAATCCCAGGACCTTGGGATCATGACCGGATCCGAAGGCAGACGCTTAACTGATTGAGCCCAGCCGCCCTCCCGCCCTGCCCCTGACTCGTTGATAGATTTATGTCAGTCTTATTTCTGTTTATCCACAGAAGTACTTTGGTGTCGATGTCTCTTGCACATCAGCCATTTCCCTTGATACCAGCTATACACAGACAAAAGAATAAGAGAATAATCATGAAAAATCAGGCTCTGGAAACTGAGTTGTCTGGCCTGAGGACTAAGTCCAAGTCACCTCCGAGGCTCATGAAGTCTGATGTTCATGCAGCCTCAAGTATCTTTATTTTTACTGTGTGTCTGAAGCTCATGACATGATTGAGGTTAGTAACTATGGAGACTGGGGTGATTTATTTACCACTGAGGAGGTTTAGCACTGACACAATCAGAACAGGCTTCCTCATGCAAACAGTGTCTGCTTCTCCTTTATTCAGGGGATCTGTGGGAAAAAGATGGATGAATGGAACTGATGAATCTGAGATATTTTAAATGAAAGCACATGAGAGCAACAGGGAGAAAGAAAGGGCCTGGAGAACTGGTAGGTCTCTGTTAGCCATGTCTGGGTCCTGCTGGTTGCCAGGGCTGGAGGTCTGAGTGATGAGGCCAGGGCTCAGGATAGTTTTGGAGTTACAAAAGGAAAGCAAAAGAGATCTATAGGAGATGACCTGACATATTGCACTGGATCCTATAGGAAAATCCCCCCCCAAAATCCTTCCCATCCCAAATGACATCTCTCTTTATGTTTCAGAGTGAAGTTATTTTTGTCATCACTCAGACACAGCTGTGATTTCTGCAAACTGGATTTTCAGGGGGCATGTACCTCAGTCTCCTATGTCAGAGTCAGGCCTGGCTGACCTCCTTACATTTATTTATATTTATTTATAAAAGATTTTATTTATTTATTCATGAGAGACACACAGAGAGAGGCAGAGACACAGACAGAGGGAGAAGTAGCCTCCCTATGGGGTGCCTGATGCGATACTCGATCCCAGAACCCCAGGATCACAACCTGATCCAAAGGCAGACGCTCAACCACTGAGTCACCCAGGTGCCCTTGACCTTCTTACATTTAATTTCAGTCTTTTCAGAGTTGATGTAAATTGTGCACGTGACTTGAGAAGAAATCACAGGCTGCTTCATTGTTTCCTCCCTGAAACTTCTACCTCAAACCCCAAACCAAAATTACCATCAACTCACCACTCTTGAGGAAGCCACAGGAGGAGCTACAGCATGTCTGAGGAGTGATTGCAGCCAAATACCAGTTGCAAAAAGAAAGAAAAAAAATCTCATCAGAACTATGGGATTCTTAGAGCTGCTTTATTTTTAGGCACTTAGAACACTAGAACCACTTACTATAGGCAAGCCTCATCAGCTGGCATGGGTTTTGGACAATCAGAAGCAGAAAGGGCCATTGTCACTCTCAGGAGTAATGGAGTCCCCTCCCTCTCTGACATAAGCACAGTCCTCGTTAGCTAATGTCTTTCACATCTGGGTAGAAGTAATGCAAATAAAACTATGGCATGATGCAGCATGAACAGACTAAACAGTAAAAGACGGCATAGCATGAAAACTCTGTATCCTCAAATAGACCCATTTTGTTTGAATAAGCCCTGAGATCCATAAACAACAAAATGAAGAGCCCTTGAAGTAGATGTTGAGAAAACTGCTTACTGTCTACTCATTAGCAACAACTCAAGACTTCTGCTTTGCAGTGTGGGATGGCAAAGGAGTTCTTTCAGCCTAGTAATTTTCCTCTTCATAGACCTGGACAAAGTAATTTCTAAGACTTGGGACAAATCACTCCATGTCTCCAAACTCTAGTTAACTGATCTGTGAAATGGGAATTAAAGTAATACCATATGGGGTTACTGCGAAGATCAAATGACACGATCCATGTAAAGCAGGCAGTTAGTGCAGTGCCTGCGAGATAGTGCTCAATAAACATTTGTTGTCATTATGGTTTAGCACAATGGTAAAGTACACAGACTCCAGTGCCAGCGTGTCTGTCTTTGGATCCTGCCTTTACTGCTCACTGGCTATGCAACCTTTGGCAAGTTACTCAACTTCGCTGCTCCTCTGTTTCCTTAACTATAAAATGGGGAAAACATTACCAACTACCTTGTAAGGTTATTGTGAGGACTGAATGAACTAAGCCCTGAGACCACGGCCAGGCACAAGGTGAGGACTATATAATGTGGTAATTACTTTCACTATTCTGCAAAGAGAATTTTGTTGACAACGTGTTTCTCCTACTTTCTACTCCCCACCCTTAGTGTTGGGATTCTCTTCCCCTTTTCAAATTTGAGTTACTAGAAAAAAACCTCAATTCACAAAACCTGTGTGGCGCTGTTCTCTCTCTCCCAGGGCCCTGAGAGGGAACACATCCAGTGTTGAGAAAGTGGTAGAATCAGAAACTTTAGCTGTGCAAGAGTCCTGATAGCTCCTGTCTGCCCTCCTCCTTTCCCAGATTAACCCTGGGGGCTCAGGGATGGCCTCAAGGATCTGAGGGGTCTGTTCCCATGCTTCAGCTGAGACCAGGTTCCTGAGGAACACACCCAGAGGCTCAGAGAGGATTCCAGACTGTGGAGCAGAGCAGAAGTCCCGGGTCCATTTTCTAACCAGCCTGACCTTGGTGAATTCCACAGTCTGGGGAGATTCCCAAGCCTGGAAGCTCACTCATGGCTGTATAAACTGGAGAAAATTTCTGGCCCAGAACTTCATCCAGAGGTAGAGACACTAGCTGTCTTTTAGCAGTGGTAGCAGGGTTGATAGTGTCCAGATTCTCGGCTAAGTTGAATCATCAACATATAGCTTCTATTTGCTATTTCTTTCATACAGAAATCCAATCTTAAAATCCTCTGAATCTTTCTGCTCATGATCTGTAGGAAAGCCAGCACTAGCCAGAAGGGAAAATCCAGTATGAGAAAACGAGAGTCAGTTCTGGGCAGCACTATAAAAGTTCTCCGTAGTGAGAACTATGTGTCAGCTGATGTGTTTCATATGCTGTATTTCTTTGAACTGTTGTAAGAGCACTAGGAGGTAGGTACAATAATTATGCACATTTTATGAATGAGGATGTTGAGATTCAGAAGGGTTAAAAAGGATCACACTGACAGTGGTGTGACAAGAGACTAGAATCAGACCCATTCTGTGTGATTTCATTTTTTTTATTTATTTATTTATGACAGTCACAGAGAGAGAGAGGCAGAGACACAGGCAGAGGGAGAAGCAGGCTCCATGCACCGGGAGCCTGACGTGGGATTCGATCCCGGGTCTCCAGGATCGCGCCCTGGGCCAAAGACCGGCACCAAACCACTGCGCCACCCAGGGATCCCTCTGTGTGATTTCAAAGCCTGTGCACTGGGCCAAATGTTTCCAGTTGTCTCTCTCTGACCCTCTCGTTTTCCAGATTTCTTCTATTTCTTATTCTGTCATTTTCAAAACCTCTATTAGAAAAGGCATTTGCCATAGACATTTGAGCCTTTGTGTGAATTTAAGTCAATATATTGCAATTCCAGGAAGATAGTCTCATTTTAAGGTCCTTCACCAATTCTGAAATAAAAGGCTTTATTTCATTGAAGGGGTTTGGGGCACTATTCAGTAGGTAGGGAGGGATGCATTTTTGGAACACTGCTCCTGAAATAATAATTCTTACTCCAGGGCTGGCCTTGCTAATAGTTACAGCAACAACAACAGCAATTATAATAGCAATGATTGCAACAACTATCAAACTGGTATGTGCTAAGTAAGGTTTAGGGTGCTATGCCATTGGTGTAAATCATTCCATTCAATCCTCACCACAACTCTTATAGGTGGGCCTTATTATACTTATTGATTTATAGATGAAGAAGCTGAGGTTCAGAGGGGTTAAAGAACTTGTTTAGGATCATACAGCCAATGGGGGTTAAACAGCTGGGATTTGACCTTAGGTAGGTGTGTCTTCAGAGACTGTGCCATACTGGAGAAAGCTAAGCATTGGGGGGGACTCTTGAACTAGGCCAGAGGTTCTCCTACCCTTCTTGCTTTCTGCAGATTTACCTGCCCTTCTGGTGCAGATGGGCCATGTAACATGAGGTTAGGTGGAAGCAATGCCTTGGCTAAATCTCCATCGTATAGAGGCAGCAATGGAATGATTCTGTTTCCAGCATTCTAGCATAGGGACTGCCAAGTCCTGTTATCACTGGAGCATTAGTTTAGCCATTCTATACTCTTAATTCTATATGTTGTCTCAGTGAGATGAGAGTCTCAGGCTCTTTTTCTATCTACATGGGGATTTATATTAAATAAATATTCCAAGGAGAATTAGGCCAAGGGCTGTCTTTTGTACATGCTCAACTAAATGACCCCAAATTGGAGTTGAAATGGTTTGTGGTCCCCGTGACTTCATTGGATAATCAGTCTTCTTTGTTTCAGGTCAAGCCCCTAAGACTGATACTCAAAATACACTTGGACCAATTATTCATGGTTTCTTGGAAGGAATCAGTTTGTAAAATATGAGAGAAAGCCTCAAGATCATGCTGAGTGTTTCACTGCCTCTTGAGATATTCCCTGTGGGTTCTATTGTAAGGCACAAGAAAAGGTTTGTATGTAATATACATTTGCTATACCACTTGTACAGTCTATATTTAGTTTTGTCTGTTTGATACTGTATATTTGATTCTTCTGTGGAAGATAAGAAAGCAAATGGGAAAGTAAAGCTCACAAGAAATGTTGAAAGTACACAGAAAGTGAGCCAACAGCTTTTGAGATATTGGTGAAACTCCTAGGATGTTATCTTAGGATGGTAAGTAAAGATACAGTGTAAGGAAATAGCTTGTGAGACAGGCAGAAATCATGCGATGTGTTCCACATAGACAGTAAATTAGCAATCTATAAAATATAGTAAAAAAAGAATAAGTGAAATATATGATGGGAAAAGACACGAATGTTACCTATAGATAGAAAGGAAAGGAGAGATCAAGTCATGATCGTGTCACCTCTGGGCCAATAGCTATGTCATCCCTAGATGGCTACCCATCAGTGACACCCATTTTGGTCCCATGTATTCTTCCCCCCAAATGAACATCAAAGCCAGAGCTTCTGTAGACTAATTGGGAAGCTATAGCTGTGGCCAGGTGAACTTGCCTGTGTGTATCTTTGATAGAACACGTGTGTGTCATTATCCCAGGGCACCTTCTCTCTGTTGGCCTCCTTGGTGCAACCTTATCTCTGGTCTTCATAAGCACACCATTTGTGGGATAGGCTGATGTGGGAGAGAGGGAGAGAAAGAGAGAAAGGAGAGAAAGGAAGAGAGAGAAGAGATACGAGTATGGTCCTCCCACCCACTTGGGTGGCCTTTTTCTGAGTGTGTTCAACTCTTTCCCTCTGTTTCTCATGATGTATTTTATTTTATTTTATTTTATTTTATTTTATTTTATTTTATTTTATTTTATTTTATTTTATTTTATTTTATTTTATTTTATTTTATTTTATTTTTTAAAGATTTATTTGACAGAGACAGAGAAAAAGAGAGAGAGAAGGAGAGGCAGAGAGAGAGAGAGAGTCTTAAGCAGGCTCCATGCTGAGTGCAGAGGCTGATGCAGAGCCTGCTCTCATGACCCTGAGATCAGGATGTGAGTAGAAACCAAGAGTCAGATGCTTAACTAACTGCACCACCCAGGAGCCCCTCTCATGGTGTATTTTAAATATATTTACTAAATCGTGCAATTTTCAGCATATTCAATTTTGAGGCTTTGAGCCTTTCTGTCTTGTGGCATCAGGGATGATTTGCTTGGTAGTGTTCTCAGAGGTAAATTCCCACCTGGCAACCATATTAGATTATTACCATTTGGATCTTTTTCACTCACATCATCTGTTTCCTTGGATAAGACTCCAATGGTGGATACTTTAACTCCATCAGAGGACCTAGGAAAAGAGCTGTGCCAACAGAGTTTGGAATAGAGGCAAAACCAATTTTGGAGAGCTCCAATGTGTCTTGAAAAAGAAAGCAATCACATAAATGTGTTGTATCACATCCTGAATATGGTCTCAGGCCCTCTGCCAAGGCAGTCAGTGAACATTTTTTATGAATTTGATTTTTTTTTTCATTAGGAAAATTGCTGAACCTCTAAATTACCCAGAGTAGCCAAAGAAGGACAGCATGGGCCCTCTGTCATTCATTCAGAGCACATTTGGGAGAAAGGAAGAATGGTGGTTTGTAAAAATCCATTAAATAACATAAATAACAAATGATTTTAGTGACTCTAAGTGACTTAGCTGCTCACAATCAGTGACGTCCTCGATATATTATTTATACCTTTTGTGTTTTTTCTCATATAACATCTTTTATATCCCTTCTGCTTACAGTATTCTGTTGTTCATGTATTGTGTTTTAACCACAAACTTTTTGCCACTGTCACATGGCTCTAAAATGAAATATAGATTATAAAAGGAAACCCTTTCCACACATTTATGAAATGGTTTCCAGCTGGTCTTAAAAGTGTCTCTGATTCCCCCAGGATGTAAGTGTTTATCTGCTAATGCTTAGCACTTGGGACTTCCCCTGCTCAGTTTCAAAAGTGGGAACATGGAGATAAAGCCAATGTTTTAAGAGATTAGTATCTGAGAAACATAAAATTGGATGAAATAAATATCACATATGTATAAGAAGAAAGTTTTGAGCACTATATAGTGAAATTATGCCTGCCCTCAAAAAAAAAAAAACACACACACACACACACACACACACACAAAAAAAAAAAAACTAAAGCAACAAGAACAACAAACTCACTGTGTCAGAAAATACAAGGCTCGGTCGTTTTGTGATCCAGAGGAATGGAGTGTCTTCAGAATGTAAAGATTATAGGTGTGGGTGATGAAGTCCCAAGTGATATGCCAATTCCTGCAGAAGACCCTAGAGAATCTTATAGGATTCTGAAATCCCTATAGAAAATTGTCTGTGTGCCAAAGGAAAAAGGACCTATCAGGTACCCTGGGTCCACTCTAGGTGCTCTGCTGTGTTAGTGGTTCCAAAGGTTTTTCATGCTGCCACATGTACTCAGGCCTTGGAGATGACTCCTTGGTGGCTTGCTGACAGGAAAGGAGTTAGGGAGTTGTCACTTCCAGGTAACTTTAAGGACCAGGGAGATCCCAGTGCCTGAATTTATAGGTTTAGATAAATGTTCATTTCCTTTTCATTACACAACTTGCCTTTCCTGCCTGTGGTAACAAGCTTTCATCAGTTATAGTACCCATTTAAATCAATCCAACTTTGGACTTCAACAAGATGAATGGTGGCATCTTCCAGGAATATAGTGGAGAAATCACTCTCAAAATGATAAAGCATTGATGTGCAAAGTAAGAAAGTCCAGAAAAATGCTCCATGTGATTACTTCAAAAAGTCCTCTGACTTCAGTGTATCCACCAATCATGGGCTACTTTTCCTTTATTTTAGCTATCTCTGGTTAAAATGGGTGGGGTGAGTCTCTTTGACAACAGTAGGCAGTTTCTCCATAGTTAATGGGAAAGTAGAAAGATTTATGTCAGGAAGACTCTCTGGAAAGAACAAAATGGCTTCCCAGAGACACCTACTTCCTTAGCATTAACTTTCTGGTTGAAGTCAGAGTGTACTTCTCAAACAGGATTCCCCCAGAACAGCAATAGTTGCTTAAACTGGTCAAAAAGAAAGTGTGAAAAATTCTGGGCTGAACAAATTTCAAGGAATTACTTTTCTTAAGGGCATCAAAAAATATTTAATGAATCACATGTCTTGGAATTAATGGTTTGCAGAACACAGTTTGCAGACACTGAACAAGGGATGACCTGTAGAGAAGTGGTCCATATCAGACAGCATGACTACGGGCATTATTGACTTCTTGACTGCTGGGCATTAGGTAGTGCCACTGAGCATCCCCAGGTGTGACTGGGGAATGGGTATGAGAAGGAGAAAAGGAAGCAAGATAAAAAGAGATGGCTAGGTAGTAGAGATACTCAGTGACTTAGGTTTCTACTTCTGTATGTCTAAGATTAGAGGCCCTTTTGGGTAAAAACCATCACTACTACTCTTGCTGTAGAGCAAAATTGACTTGATCTCACCAGGGGAGGATGGCATTGAATGCTATAGCTCTCTGTGTTCTCATTGGGGTTGAGTTCCTTCTCCACGATGGCTTTTCTTTTTCCAGTTATGTGTATGTTATAAAAATGTGTATATTGTAGAATTGCCATGTTTTATTTTGGCCATGAACTTATCTCCTGGATAGCACAGGGTTGTGGATATTTGAGTGTAAATCCATAGCAGAAGTTCACTGAGAAGAAAAACAAGGGGAATAAAGATATCCTGAGGTCAAGATGATGTGGTATGAAGTGAACAAAATTGACAGGAGACTTTTGAAGGCAGAGATGGTGAAGAAAAGGGCACACCAGAAGGGGGGAAGGGATAGGATAGTGTGAAGAGGCCAAGAAAGAAATTCATTCAAGATTTTCTGGAGGTAGAATCCAGCAAAACAGCTTGTGCCAAGTAATGTTAGAGAATGAACCCTAGAACTAGTTCGTTGTCATTATGAATGATAAAGAAGTATACAGCAGAAAATAAAAAATTCCTCCTTCATATCTCCAGAGCTAGCTATTGTTAACTTGCAATATGTCTTCCATTATGTGTGTGTGTGTGTGTGTGTGTGCGCACACGCGTGTGTATGATTATGGTCATTAGGTAACCATATATATCTTACATGATTAAAATCATACCATATATATAATTTGATATTCCACATTTAAATTTAATACTTAATACTTGTACTTTATTTTTTTAAGATTTTATTTATTTATTTTAGAACCTGGGGGGAGGGGCAGAGGGAAAGGGAGAGGGAGAGAACCTCAAGCAGATTTTCCATCTTCCCCACCAAAGAGGGAAGTGGTGCTTTCCCTTGACTTCAGACCCCAGGAGGGATTCAACAAGACCATTTAACAAGCTTGGAAGAGGGACCCATGGCACAATTCCTCTCAAGATACCTTCAAAAACCCTCCTGCTCCTCGCTCTCTCAGCCCTCTTTGAATCTCCATTGTGAGTCAGAAATTTAAGAGACTTGTATAACCAATTTTCAGCTAAATCCCTGAGAAATTTTGCATTTAGACTCATATCTCCTTTGGAATGGAGCAACTGCTGTGTCTTTGTGCTTCAGGTGAAGCATCAGTTTTTGTTCCTGTTACAAAGATGCTTGTACATATACCTCTGAATTTCTCTTAGGATGGTAATTTACCTTAAGATGGCTTCCCAGAAGGGGAATCATTGGCTCAAAGGATTTGGAACGAGTATTTTCATTCTAAATGCCTGGTTGTTTTCTTCACCTGTGAGACTGAAGGGGAAACGGCTGGGCTAACTCAGGGATGAAACAGGTTGTTATGGGCAAGCTAGACCCTGCGTTAAGTGGTGCCAGGGTGGGAATTGGAATTTTTCTATGTGCCTATAATTGGCTTATCAAGCCGATAGCTTGAGGTTCTTCATACGGTAGTTCTTCTAAGCAACACCCAATGCGGGAACAGTTACAAAGGGACCAGGCCCATGCCTGCAATAGAAATAGGAGACTCCTGGGTGCCAGTGATTAGTAAAGATTTAACTAACAATAATTAACATTTATGAAGCACAGAGCATGTGCCAGGCCCTGTTTTAGCTATGTTAACATGTTAATTGATTTAGACCTCACTCCAACTCTATGAAGACGCACTATTATTATTCTCATTTTACAGATGAAGAGGCTGTGGCACAGCCGAACATTGAACGCAGGCTGTTGGGATGCACAGCATATGTCTAACCACTGCATGGAACTGCCTCTGACACCAAACAAAGCACTATTATCCGCAGAGGTTTTCTTACCTTCCCATGAGAAAGACTGGAAACATTCTCAGAACTAACCTGATTTCTAGGGGTGACAAGCCTGAATGTGGATTCAAAATGAGGATTGCAGTCTAGTTGGCTGGGTACCAGCTCCACCTTGGTGGTGTCTGGCTTTGTTTCTCTTCCCCCTGATGGGGAAGTTGGGACCCACGACACAGCTGTGCTTGGTGCAAACGGGATACTCACTAAAGGGTTGTTGTGTGGCTGAATGAATGATACAGGGTCCACAAAGACAATGACACAAATGCCTGCTCTCTGTGTTTGTTTTTTACCTCATTATCATATTGAATCATCATAGCAAGGGTATAAGCTAATATGATTGCCCTTGTATCACAAATGAAGCTGAAGTTTAGGATAAGGGCTTTCACTTGTCCAAGGCTGTGCAGCTGGTTTCCAGACCACATCTGTCATGTTCTGTTCGCTGAATATTTGTCACTTATGTCCTATGATCTGTCACAAGAGTAACTTTAGGTATTAGCTTCTGTACTCTTAAAAGAGCCCACTTAAGAGATCCAACTAGTGTATCTCCATTTAGATTCCTCAAACTCAATCTTCCTATTAAGATATTTCCTTGTGTCTCCAAACTGATTGTTCATATCCTTTTCCTTAAAATTAAACCAGAGTAATTTCTACATAATTTAGAACACTGACTTTGTTAGAAAATCCCTGTACTTGCATCTTCCTTACATGGCATATTTTTAAATTAATTGTCCCATCCAATTTATATTCTTTCTGCATACAAGCCTAGCAGCTCATGGAGACATGTCCTGCTTCCAGCATTGCAAAAGCAAATGGCAGGACCTGGAGTCAGAAGACCTGAGTCCCAGTGCTATCCTGCTCCTCTACTAGACTGGAAGAGTATTTTAGCTGCTCTTGACTTTAATTTTCTCTTACATCAAATGAAGAAGTGTGATGGGTCAAGGAAGGTGTTAATTGTGCCCATCACTAATCTGTCCAGGAATTCCTCACCGCTGGCTCTCAATGCAGTTCTCAAGCATGCTTGATGGGTGCACTGGAGGTGGCACCCAAGGTGAAAGCTAGTCACTGTCTTGGTGAATGTGAACACTCAGCTCCCACACAAGCCTATGCCTAATGTTTGTGGTCTGGGATAAGAGAGCAAATGGAGGCTACATACTTTATGTCTAAATATTTAAGAGTTATAGCTCAAGCTAGAAAGGTCTTAAATAATGTACTTTTTCCTTTCTTATCTTGAAAAATATGGCTTCATTGTAATTGGAGTTCTCTTACTCCTCAGAATTCCATGCTGGAATGTGGAAAAACGGGGAGATCAGCCACTGGCCATGGTTTATCACTTTCCTTCTGAGACCCACAGGCAAATTATGAAGGACCTTGTGTGCAAGTGTGTGGTTGTATGCACTCCAATCTGTATGTCTAAGTTCTGCCCACACTGTTGAAAACAGCTGCTTCCCTGCCATCCCTCAGTGTTAGGTGTGATCACCCTGATGGTGGGCAAGAATTTGGGTAAGAGGATTGTCAAAGCCTTGGAAAGCTATTTGGCAAAGTATGCTAGGATCCTGGTCTTGGGCCTTGCAGACTCCTTACCCTGAGAGAAGGAACATCATTGAAAGGGGGCCAGAGTAGTTTCTCCAGAGTCCAAGTTTCCTCTGACATGATTGTTTTCCTCTAGCTACCATTACGGGTGAATTCATTCTTTTCACCAGTGATCATTTATGGTCATAAGTACTGATTATCCCTAATTTATATTTCCACAGAAATCAAAGGAGTACAGAGTTTCACAGAGGCAGAGTAGTCAACAGCATCAAATGTAGCAGAGAAGTCCAGTAAGCTAAGACCTGGAACATGTCTGTTGGGACTGGGAATATGGAGGTCATTGGTGGCATCAGATAGACAGGTTTCTATTTAAGAAAATTGAAAGGTGTTGAGAGATGAGGAAATGGAGGTAGAGAGTGAGGGCATATAATGAATTTTTCCAGGGAACGGATGTTTATTAAGACTCTGTGTTAGAAATTTCACATATTCTTATTTAAGTCTCATGATAATCCTGCAAAAGAAGCACCATTATCCTCATTTTACAAATGATAGGTCTACTTGCCTGTGACATGATGTGAATTTCTATATGAATGCAAATTTTCTTCCTGAATTCTAAAACCAGATAATGCATAAATAGAAAGTCAAATCATACAGAGGAATAAAAAGGCAAGTCAATAAGCAATAAAGCCTTCATAGCTGCCTTTAGTTTCTAGGCAATATTTGATTATACTTTCCCTGTCTCCTTTGTTTAATCTTGGCTCAGGGCCTATCTGTTTTATCACTTGACAGGTTTCAAAGTTCTATTTCTAACCTTCACCAGTAAAAATATTCAAATCATATGTTTTAAAGAAGAATTCATTTCAGATTGTCTCTCTGTGGGGAGGGAGATCTGATGAACTGGAAATACTGCATTGAAAATTAGAACCTCAAATTCTGGTTCTGGGTCTTGCTATTGACAAGCTACAGGATTTAGACAAGACAAAACAGCCAATCCTTGAGTTTCCTACCTTTTAAAACCGAGATAATACCTGCATTGCTTACCTTATAGGATTGATGCATAGGTTAACTGAGATGATGTGTGTGAAAAGGACTATAAAATGCTCTGCAGATGGCAAACACTGGTGCTTTTGAGTCAGGGGAATTCAGAGGCACATGTCATTCCCTCGGGCAATGTGGACTTGAAACAGGTTTATAAACCTTTATGTGGCACCTTTGTAGTCAAGCAAGTTTTAGAAGGGAGTAGAGTTTTTCTGATTTTAGAAAGGAAAGATAGTGCCTATAATGCATTTTACCTAACTCCCCCATGAGGTCTAGGGTAGCACCATAATGATCATTCACATTATGAGAGAGAGAGCCTTGTTTTCACGTGGGTCGTAGAGCAGGCTGAACAATGGCCACCCAAAGATACCATGTCCTAATCCTCAGAACCTATAAATGCTCCCTTACAAGGAAAATGGATCTTGGTAGATATCCTTAATTGAAAATCTTGACAAGTGACATTATCCTGGATTATCTGAGTCCGCCCTAAATACCACCAAATGCATAGAGCCACAGGAGAGAGTACAGCCTTGCTTACACCTTGATTTTGGCTCGGTGAAACGGATTTTGTACTCTGGTCTCCGGAACTGTGAGAGAATAAATTTGTCTTGTTTAAAGCCACCAAGTTTGTGGAAACTAATACAGTTAGGTTTTGCTGCAAAATGAGTTATGAAAAAAAGGCTAAGTTTTCAGAAATTTTGCATTTGGATATTACAAATAGATTGTGGACCTATATCTAGGACTGGTACCTAAATATCTTTCAAAATGATTGTTATGCCTGAAAGTGATATAATACTGTATGTTAACTACACAGGAATTAAAAATAAAAGTGGTTGTTACCCTGTCTTGCTCATTCATAGCCAGTCAGAATGGTGGTGGTGGAGGATCTGGAACTGCTGCTGGCACTGCTCACTGGGGCCACAACATTGAATGACAACGATGGCCATTGAGGTATTTGGGGGGTTAAGGGGGTGGGGCTTATCCAATAACAAAGTTCAAGCTGGGGTAGCAAGGTATTTTACCTAAAGTGCACAGCAATTTCTTGCCATGGATCAGGCAAATGGTTGGCTTCAGGGATTCAAGAAGTAGCAGTGTGTCTCCACTGGTTGATGATTCTCAAGGGTCCAGGTAAATAAGCACAGGTAATAGAGTCTGAGTCTCAGGTATCAGGTGAGATCAAGACAAGGGCAAGGGTATCAAGGAACATTGGTAGCAAATAGATTAAGAGAAACTTGGAAAAATAGCAACTGATGCAAAACTCCGTTGTATCAGTGTGTGTGTATGTGTGTATGTACGTGTGTGCACATGCAGGCTGCATCAGCTGGCTCCCAGCACATCGAAATATGTAACATTGAAGCACTTGTCATGGCCCAGAATGATGGGGACACTTGCTCAGTACTCAGCCCAGGGAGATTGGTGCTGAGGCCCCAGAGGACTCACACCAAGCTGGGCCGTAAACTGGGAGGAGCGGGATGTGAGTGGGCCCCGTAATAAAACCACAGGCCAATGAAGGGAAAATCTCTGGGTGGGTTGGGGACAACAGCTGCTGACGTTGTCAACATCTTTGTCTTTTTGTTTGTTTTAAAATCAACTTCCTGATGATAAAATGGTCCTTGTATCATAATGCAACCAATAGTCTCTGATGAAATTGCTTGAAATCTCCATTTTAAAACTCATTAAGTTTATCTGAAGGCAATTTAAGAAGTTATGATCTAAACTAAATGGCCAACCCAGGGCTTGGTTAAGTAAACTATGGGCATCTGTGCAGCCAAACATTTTATAGCCATTAAAATTATGTTTGTAGAGAGTTTCTAAAGGCCTGGGAAAATGTTTATGCTATAATGCTGTGTGAGAAAGGCAGGATACAAGATTGTTTATAGAGTACGGAGAAACAAAATAAAAACTGCATGAAAAACAATCCAGTAGGCAATCCATCAAACTATATTAATACAATGATAGATTCTGGGTAGCGGGGCTAAGAGTATTTTTTAAAATATCATCTTTCCAATTTTCCAAGTTATCTGTGAATCACCTTTTCTCTTAGCTGTTTTCGTGTTTTATATATATTACCAGTATAATGGGAAGGACCCAATAAACTTTTCATTCTGAAAGAGCTTGCGCCTAACTTTCTTTGATTTAATTCAAAGCATTTTGTGTTTTCAGGCCAATCATATCCACAAACAAATAATGGCATTGCACCAGTGTTTCCAATTAAATAAACTCTCGTTACAAAAGGGGAAAAGAAAAAATAAAAAGGATTTCCCTCTCTACCCTCATCAAGCTTAAGAAGAAATGAACTTAATGCTTTTTATTCTCCCATAAAGCCAGACTGGTAAGAAGATCCAGGCTGCAGAAAAGCACTTGGGGAATCATGATGTGGCACAACATGGCTTGAATTTGCCCTTTAAACACATTTGCTGTAGGAAGAGGCTGCTTTCAGAGATGGGTGTGTGTGGAAGAGGAGAAGCTGTCTTTTCCATTCCAGCCGGCAGACTTCCTCTAGGGAGTGAAGCCTTTAAGGTTCTTCCCAGGCACTATCTCTTCCAGGATGCCCTCCCCTCACCCGGCTCTGGAGTAAGTGTTCTCCTTGTTCTCTCAGCACCCTGTGTGTGCCTCTGTCACTGTACTTATCATATGACATCATTTCTCTGACAAGGCTGCACAAAGGTCTCAGGGGGGGCAGAGACTGTTTCACTTACGGTGGTCTTCACAGCACCTAGCAGATTGCATTACATATAGTAGGTGGTGAATAAATATTTGTTAAGTGAAAGGAGGGATTCTCTCAAATTGTGCAAGGAACTGTATTAGCTCCCTCAGGGTATCATGACCAAGCACAGTGGCTGCAGCTAAACACAACAGAAATGTATTCTCTCACAGTTCTGGAAGCCGGAAGTTTGAAATCAAGGTGTTAGGAAAGTTGGTTACTTCCCGAGGCCCTCAGGGAGTGTCTGTCCCATGCCTCTCTCATAGCTGCTGGTGTATGCGGGCCATCCTGGGCAGTTTTCTGGCTTGCCGCTGTGTGATCCAATCTCTGCTTCTGTCTTCACATGGTGTTCTCCATCTGTGTGCATGTCTTCTGGGTACTGTGTCCCTATGGTCGAATTTCCCTCTTCTTGTGAGGAGACCAGTCATATTGAATTCAGTAGGATCCTTATTCAGTATGACCTCATCTTAAAGTGATGACATCTGCAAAGACTCTATTTCCCAAAAAGTCACATTCATAGGTACTGGGGTTGGGATTTGAACATGTCTTTTGGGGGGACATGATTCATCCCATATCAGAAACTATAGGGAACCAGTGATGCAGCCAGCATAATACAATGACTAGCAGAGCAGGCACCTGAGACGGACTAGCCCTTGGGAGCCAAGAGCAGGGGGCTGGGTCAGCCTGGGATCCACAAAGCGCAACTGGGCAGGAAATGGAGCATCAGGAAGATGAGTGCTAAAAACAAGAAAGGAAGAAACTGAGTCTCAGAAGTTGGGCAACATTACTAGGCCAGGGAGACAGGAATTTCGGGTTTGTGAGGGAGGAAAGCAATTTGCCGAAGCCTACTCCCATCTTGTCCTAGGCTATTTCTCACATAACATCTGATGGTCTTTGACCATGGTATCTACTGAGCATCTGACCCCAGATGCACACAAGGAGTTCTGGCATCAAATGAAGTAGGTGAGAAGAAAAGTCAAGCATTCTTCTCTTCTGAGTTGTAAAAGGGAAAAAAATGTGTTGGCCCCAAGTATCATAACAGCACATGTGGGAAACACACTGAACTGCATTCTGCTATTGTCTTAATCATGCATTTTCTGACAAATAAAGCCCATAAATTGGTAGCATATTTGGCAAAGATTCCATTCTCATAAGTGGCTGATTGGTAAATTTTATGTACAATGTATGTATAGCACTGGGGTTTGAAGAGCAAAGAAGACATGCTGTCATTTCTCTTTGAAACTAAAATTAAAAAAATGTTTCCAATTCATTGTAAAGAGCAATTAATAATAACAAATGGGAAAGTATTTCAGTAAATGAATACCTCTGTGTGGAATGATTCCCATAAGCTACTCCTTAGTGAGAGTCACTTTTTCCTGAAGTCTCACATGAACTGTTCACTATTTAATCTGAGAAGACAGACTCTTAACATTTTCCATGATGAGAGACTTTACTCCTTATGTTTGTTATCTCTTACTACATATTTCTTGTCCAAGAATATCCAAACTTAAGATTTTCAGTCTTGAGCATTAGCAAGTGAAATAAAAAACCGATGAGTTTGAATGTTCTTGCTTTGATGAGGACCATGTCCTTTGAGTTTAGTATGGTTGAAGTAAACATATTATAAGTCGAGGAGAAAGACAAAAAAGGAGGTGGCATGCTAGAAAGCTGAACCCAAATAAGGGAGAAACCAGGGGTGTAGTTCTATTAGGATTTCAGGAAAGACCATTCACTTCCCTGCCTCTTGAACAGGAGACTGCAAAAGGCAAAAAAAAAAAAAAAAAAAAAAAAAAAAGAGAGAGAGAGAGAGAGAACTGTGCCTTGTCATGTGCAACAGTGGTTTTCAGTTACTTCATGCATGCTTTGAGTCCGTTTCGATAACCAAGCCTATCTTTTGTAAGCCGAGAAAAAAGGAAATATTTGTCCTACTGAAGGAGCTGGACTGGATCTAAGCATTCCATCCTGAAAGATAATTGAGACTCAAGAAGTTTTCTTCTTGAGCAAGAGTTCAAGAGAAGTTTATACTGACTTCACAATTGGCTCCAACCAAAAGTTTCAGCACCCTTTTACATAAGGTATTAAATTACTTGACCCCTAGTTTTGTACATGACACTAGTTAAGCAGAAACGGGGCAATGTGAAAACATATTTAAAAATCTGGTTTTGAACTATGCCTGGTATGCAAAATAGTTAATTCTTCAAAACTTGGCATTTAGAGATGAGGGTGGATTTAAATAGAGGTTGACCAGCTGGCTAATTACATGTTGCCAACATTTCCCTCTGGCTACTTACTGGATGAGTCCTGTTTATGTCAAAGGCTGACTCTATCCTTTATCCCCCTTCATGGCCAAGAAATGGAATGCCATGCATTTCACTTAAGATGAAATGTTCTGGTGAAACCCAAAGCAACAAAGCCTGTTTCACTTTCCTGGTGGGCCAGACGAGGCAGGTGGTACTAGAGAAGCAGTTGTGGAGAGGTTTCAGGGCAGCCAGAACATTATAAACAAGATTCCAGTTTACCATCCTCTCTGTGTTCTTTTACAGAAAGTAATTTTTTATCCTTAAGATATTATGAAGCCAGAAGCTATTGATGGCGGATTCAAGGTGGGATTTTTCAGCATGAAAGCAGAAATGGACTTCTTGAAGCCCCATCTGCCCAGCTGAGCCTGTGGATTAGGTAAGGATTGAGGAGTGTGAAGTAGGGGCGGCTTCTTCTCATTGTCTGATTTTTAAAAAAATGAGCCTCCACGGATCTCTGCAATGGATTGCTCAGAAAGAGAACCATGTATAAAATTGACAGAGCCTTGAAAAGAATGAGGTGTATAGGTAGAAGGCAAATGAAGGTATGTGTGAGGACCATGTGCTGGATGTATCACCTAAGCCCATCCATAAGAGGTTTATCAAAGAGGCCAACTCTAGTAGGAATTGCAAACTCAAATTCCTCTAGAATCTCCCTCCATCTCCCACTCTATCCTCAGGGGTTATTAGCATACCTCTCCTTAATCCCAGGCACACTGTGCTTGCTCTCTCCTATGTCCTCCCCAAACCCCAGTGGCATCATAAAGGAAGAAAGCCATCATAACAGTGAGCTTTAAGTCAGTTTTGTGAATAGGGCCGGAAGTTTTTGTTGATTAGAAGGAGAGATTACTTTGTTGCTTTGTATGAATAAATCAAAATAAATTCCTCCTAAAGTAAGTGCCCCTGTGGGGGAAAGCCTGAATGAATAAGATTTACAGTTGGGATAATAATATTGAGCCACGAACACAACTATGGTTTTTAAAATCCTCTAAGTCTCTAGAGCCTTATTTTTTTGACCTCTCACCTGAGAATTTCTCTCTACATCTCATTAGGGATATTCATTTTAAATAGCTTACCATGGGATCCCTGGGTGGCGCAGCGGTTTGGCGCCTGCCTTTGGCCCAGGGCGCGATCCTGGAGACCCGGGATCGAATCCCACATCGGGCTCCCGGTGCATGGAGCCTGCTTCTCCCTCTGCCTGTGTCTCTGCCTCTCTCTCTCTCTCTCTGTGTGTGTGACTATCATAAATAAATAAAAATTAAAAAAAAATAAATAATAGCTTACCATATGGTATATATTCCTTGAGCACATCTGAGGTTAAATGTAATTGTAGCTCTGTGCTACTGACCTTAGCTTACCCCTGTTACTATTGCAGAGTTTCCCAGGGTCCATTGTGGTCAGGCTGGAGTTTCCATGCATACCTTTCCCCTGGTTAGACCACAGCCTTCAGGCCCTCTGCTGCAGTTACACATAAACATCCATACCCCAGGCTGCCAGAGCAAAAATAGTGCTAGCAAGTTGTTACTAACCACTTGTTGTCCATCAAGTAGTTGTACATGAAAAGTGAAGTAGAAATATGTATCAGATGGCTAATGCCAAAAAGGAGGGCCATCAGCTGAGCTGGAGTAGAGGGTTGGAAAAGTAGATTGGAGCCGGCTACAGGCAGTTTTGCTAGCTGGGCTAAGGAGGTCAGACATTTTCCCAGATGTAGGGAGCCCTTGAAAGTTTTTGAGCAGAGAAGTGAAATGTGGAAGAGACTTTTTAGAAAGCTTAACTTGGCAGACATTCCAAGGTGGTTCCAGACATTCCAAGGAGGGAGAGACTATAGGCTTGGAAATCAAGGATAATAAATTCAAGCATTAGACCATCTAGAGAGTTACACTGACAATGAGATATTGAGTTATGAGGATGAATAGCTAACATTAACTGTGTGCTCTCCATGTGCCACTTACCTTTATAGCATTAATATTTGCAACAACACTTTGAGGTAGGTATTATTAAATATCCCTCTTTTTTAGGCAGGGAAACTTAACCTCAGAGCAATAAAGAAAGTTTCTCAGTGTTACCTGGTTAGGAAGTGTCAGAATTGGTATACAAACCCAGGTGGTCTGGCTGTAAGCCTTCATCTTCAGCCATGCTCTGCACTGCCTTTCAACAATTAGTAGGTGAATTTCTTGCTCCCTGGCCTTCCCCTGCCATTGTGACATGACTTGGGACCAAGCCTAGAACCATTGGTATGACTCTGCCTCATTGTTTGTTATGTTTGTACACAGAACTCTACCTCAGACAGCATGCTTGACCAGTTGTTGACTTTGAGACATTCTGAATGCTTGCCAATGCTTGTGTTGATTTCAAAGGAGACTTGTGAGCAAAGAAGGGGAATATAAGGCATGGATACTACAAAGATGTCACCCATGACTGCTCATCATATTCTAGCAGCAGAAGAAAGAGATCCAGATCTTTCTGCCCTGTTGCTTTCCATTAGATGTTAATGATGTTACCTGCCTGTCCTTGATCTTGGGTCAGTGGTTTTAGGATGCATTTACTTCCAGAATGGGAGTTTTGGAACTTACTTGTTTTGGAACTTACTCACATTAGATGTGAAAAATCTATTGTGAACTTAAACTGACTACATGTTTTTCTCAAAGCTACTATGAAAGATCCCCAAACATTTTGAGCCTGCAGATGTTCCAGGCGAACGCAGCCTTCTAAGAACAAAACTGAAAATGAAGGTTTGCCATTTAAGTTTCTTCTAACACAACTCCTACAAATCAAAAGCTTGATGCACAGTCAACCAGAAGGTGGCCTAATTACATCATGTTTAAATTAAGGTAATTCCATATAGGCTACATAGAATAATTTATGTATTTTTCTCATTATGAAACTTTCCTATATAGAGATAGCCATTAATTCTGAGAACATTAATTTTGGCTAGGGCTCTAGATTCATGTAGTATTACTTTTTAAAACACTATCTTATAATAAACACTGCAGTAGTAAAGGAATTCTGTTGTAGAAAAACAGATAATACTTAATTGCAGACCTAAACTATTTACAAATGGTTCTGATCATATCATACAATGGAGGAACTTACACATGTGTTTGATTTGACATCAATTTCAATAAACACCGATTGAGGACTTACATATTACTAAATCCATATGATGTAGTTTTAAAATTTTTTATTAAAGATTTATTTATTTATTTGAGACAGAGACACGGAGAGAATACAGGAGGTGGGGGAGGGGCAAAAGGAGAGGGAGAAACAGACTCCCCACTGGGTAGGGAGCTCAATGTGGGGCTCGATCCCAGGACCCTGAGATCATGACCTAAGCCAAAGGCAGATGCTTAACTGACTGAGCCAACCAGGTGCTCTGATATGATGTAGTTTTTACTGCTATGTTGGTTTTTCTGCACGGAATTATATCAAGAATAAGTTGTTTATTGTTTTAGCAGGTTGCCCTCTGGTCAGGCCTACCTAACTACAATCAACTGCATCAGCAAATCAACCTATTGATTATCTCTTGAGTCTATTTTAAGTTGAAACTTTGACCAGGCAGTTATTGGAATAGATTTATTTTTGCAAACAAGCAGATTACAAAGGCAAGCAGGCTTGCAAGGACTATCTATTGAGAAATCTTGAAAACATTTTGTTTAGAAAGTTAAAGCAATGTCTTTATTCCATAAGATAAACATCTAAATCCGACTGGCTGCAAATTGAGGTTCTCTAATGTCGATATTTAAAGATGCATTGATAAACTTGTCAGTTTTCTATACAAATACATTACTTAGATATGTAAGGGTAAAGTTATGAGAAAACTCATGAGACAAGTATTAAAATTTCAAAGTCATTCTTATTTGATTTAGTATGGGTCCAGCTTTAGTCAGAATTGGTAATGAAAAGTAGGACATTTATTTTTTAACAGTAGAGAAAGTTCATCAAATCCTTGAGGAAAAGTTTGACATTTGGGTCACTCCTCCTAATGATATTGGGTTTGTAGAATTGATATCGATCAAGAACTAAGAATTCTATTTCTGCTTAGGAGCTTTAAAAATTGATTCTGGGAAATCAATTTTTAAAGCCAACTTTCCCCAAATCCACATTTCTTATTAAACTTTATTTTACTGCATTTTATTTAATATTTTGCTTGTAGAACTGAGACTTTTTTTCTATTAAACAATAAAATTCCTTAAAATGAGTCTTGGGCAGATGACATGGTAACAATGTTTTAGTTTTTTTTATTTTTATTTTTTTTTTGGTAACAATGTTTTAAAATTTTTTAAACCATATAATATGCAAATGTCTTATAATTTGGGTGGTATTGTTTGGAAATGTACTTTATTTATTTTTATGTAGGCTCTATGCCCAACGTGGGGCTCAAGCTCACAATTCTGATATCAAGATTGCACGCTAGGAGAACTGAGCCAGCCGGGGCGGGGGGGTGCAGCGGGGATGCCCCTAGGTGGTATTGTTTGAAAGAGCCCCTCCTTCCCCCTTTCCCAGACTAGCTCTGGCCACAGGTTTGTCCATCCTCTTTCTAGGTGTTTATACACATATATAGCTGCACTGGCACAAAGACACATGACTTTTGAGTTTTCCCCTAACATTTTAATTCTATTTTCATAACATTAATTTTCTTGATAAAGCAGTAACAGATTTAATAGGACAAATGTTTAGCTCTGCCAAATAATTTGTAGTAAATTAACAGTTGAAACAACTGATTAGGCACAGGTGTCTCATTAGAGAATCTGTTCTCTGGCCTGATGACTCCTAGTCACAGTTGGGTAATTCTCTGTTCGTGTCCAGGGGAATGTAGGAAGTGTGCTACACTCTGTCAGGACCATTAAACAGTTTATTTCTGTCTCACATTATTGCTTTTACGATCAGAAAGAACAGGGCACTTGAAAACCTCACCAAGGGTCACCTGAAAGAGGTTCTGCTGACCTTCAGTCATGCCCTCTCTTCATTCCTCTCTGTTCGTCTTGCCCTGTCTTTAACTTTCATCTTTTTTTTTTTTCCTTTTCCTAAGTTTTTCAGGCACCCATGATTGTTGTTGATTTTGGGGATAAAGCATACATACACTTTACAAGTGGAGTTGCATTTGCTAAGTAGGTTACACCCAAATGCCAATGAGCACCAATTTTCTGGCCTTGTGCGCACAGCCAGCACTACAGTCAGAGAGACCCAGGTTTGAATCCAACACCTGCTCTGCGACCATAACAGACTACATAATCAATAGCTAACTCAGGTCCCTCTTCAACAAAATGGGGGTAATAAGATCTGCTTCATATGGCTGTTGTGAGGAAATAGTGAGTGACATACACAAGATTTCCTAGCTTAATCTCTTGGTGAAGGGTGGTTATTATCACTACAGTATCAGCACTTGCCTGGGGATGGTGTGAGGGAGATAGAGAAAAATCTCAGTAGATCTTGATCAGTGGCTTAGCTTCTGGGAAGGCACTTTTAACATTGGCAAAAGGTTTTGTGAAGAAATGGAGAAAGTAGGGATCAAAAGTGAAGTGACCTGGACAATTTGTTGGGTAAGATATTTTGAATTAAACAAAGCTCAAAGGGGTAAGTGCAAAAAGTTTACAGGACAAAGTCAAAATGCTACCATGCCAGACGGGGAAAGGTGGACTTCAACTCAGTATAGCAGCCCTGCTAGAATTAGTTAAATAAATGCTGTTTATTTATAAAGCCAATAAGATAGTGGGATGCATGAAAGGCAAAAGGCAGGAAGTGGCCTGTCAGTTCTTAGCACTGGTCTGACCCCAACTGTGGCTACTTGTGTCTCCCCTTGAAGGAGGATGTGGGGAGCTGACATAGCTCCAGAGAAGAGCAAAAATGTAATTAAGGTTTGGAAAATAAGGGCTAAGAGGAAAGGCCAAAGAGCTGTGGGGTTATTTAGTTTAAAAAGAATAAAGGTCTAACAGATTTGACAGGTCATTGTAAGAAAGACATTGGTTGTTTCCCATTTCCACAAATAATAGGGCAAGAAGAAAGAGGCTTTACATTGTACTTCAGAAAGTTTAGGGGCAGAGAATTATTAACAGGGAGGCTCCCGAGTCTTCCTGGCAACTGGGGGGGGGGGAGATTAATGTACAATTGTGGGTGTGTCCACTCATTCACATTTACATGTGAAGGAAGAATGAACGTGGTATTTGAATATGAGCTTTTTGATTATTTTGAAAGCAAACCAGGTGCTCATTGCTTGAAATCATTTAGTTGTTACCTATTTAAATCCAGTTACTAACAAAAAGTTAGTTTGAAGGTATAGACACAAATCAGATAGGTTCCGGATTTGCTTTTCTTTTTTTAAGATTTTATTTATTTACTCATGAGAAAGAGAGAGAGAGAGAGAAAGAGAGAGAGGCAGAGACACAGGCAGAGGGAGAAGCAGGCTCCATGCACCGGGAGCCCGACATGGGATTCGATCCCGGGTCTCCAGGATCGCGCCCTGGGCCAAAGGCGAGTGCCAAACCGCTGCGCCACCCAGGGATCCCGCAACATATTGGTTCCGGATTTTCTGAGACAAAGCCTTGTCCCATTAGATTGCTTTTGGCTGGAACCAACTAAAATGCTCTCCGAGGCTGTATCTATTTACTGAATCCCAGAAGAAACTACATTTGATTGTGACTTTTAGGGAGAGTTTGATGAACCCCAGTGCTGGTGTCCATATCATTGCACATTGAGACTAAAGGGTTCTCTGCCTTTCATTTATCCACTTAGGATAGAGATGGAGAAGGTGGGGCTCCACATGCATTTCAGCTCGGGATGTGGTAGTGTCCAAGTCCGAGGGAGAGGAGCGCATTTGCTTTCGTAAATATGTGGTCTGTCAATGGTTCCCACTGTCTTCCAATTTAGGTGACTGGTGGCCAACTTCAGTCTAGATGCTTCCTCTGCAACTAAGCGAGGCCACACTGGTGAGGATTTCAAAAACTCAAAATAGTTTTGCTTTTCATGTTTCTCTTCTCCTTTCCATCTATCAGTCTTTATATCATCGTTTCTATTATTAATTTTGAATTACATCAATAATCTAGAACAATATGTTTTGGGATTCTCCCATGTTAGTATGTATGATCTACTTCCCTCATTTTAACTACTGCATTTTATTCCTTGATATGGACATGCCATCATTTATTTTTGCTCTCACTTAAAGATATTTAAGAGTAGTAATCATAATGAAAGTTGGGATAATAGTTACTTGCGGAAGGGTAGTGATTAGAGGTGGCATGTGGGAACATTCTGAGGGCCTGTAAATATTCTACACCTGGCTCTGAGTGGTGATTACATGGAGTGTATACATATAAAAATTGTCTCATTTGTGGACTTCACATACTTTATTGTATGTAAATTATACCTCACAGACAAATTTTAAAAAAGTCATCATTCTTTAAAAATATTATAAAGTATTCAAAAATTATAAAGTATTAAATTATATTTCTGAAGAAATAAGACAAGGGTGTAGAAAAGGAAAGTTGGGAAGAAAAGGAGCTATCATTTAGAAAGCACCTGTTGTTTTCTAAGCACATTATGTCATTTCTCATTTAATTATCAACAAGTACTCTGTGGAGTGGGTATTCGTGTTCTATTTTCATAGATGAGGTATCAGACTCAAAAAAGGTTAAGTAAAGTTCCAAGTTCACAGGTGCTTGGCAAGTAGCAGAGTCAGGATTTGAACTAAGATCATTAGGACTCAAGGTTTGAATGCAATTCTAAGGAGAGGCTGTTAAATCGAAGAAGGCAGAGCTCAGAAGCTGAATGCATTGCCCAAACTTATGCTCAGGGTGAGTGGCAGATCCATCGACCCAGCCCGCTGATTCTTTGGTGCAACAACTTACTTCCTTTCTGTTTGATTTTCAGAGTATTTAACAAAGTTATTCTATTTTATGTCCTAGAAGAAAATGTGGGAGATGAGGATTTACTGATGAAGAAACTTTTAGAAATTTCCTACTGCCAAAGATGCAAACATGTGACATTTATGAACATGTCCTAGAAGAAAATGTGGGAGATGAGGATTTACTGATGAAGAAACTTTTAGAAATTTCCTACTGCCAAAGATGCAAACATGTGACATTTATGAAAGGGTAAACAAAACTATTTGGGAGTCTGAGAACTTTCTTTTCATTTTGGTCCTGGGAAAACTTGGAAATTATATGCTTTTGTAGAAAATGATTTGGTTTTTAACCTAAGAAATGTGTATGAGAGTTAGGGATTTTCCTTGTTTTGGAACTTGTGAATGATATATCATTTGTTTAAAGATGGTAAGAATAGTTTAAATGACAAAATGATCTGGGACAATTTAGGAATACTCATTTTTTAAAAAAGATTTTATTTATTTATTAGAGAGAGAGAGAGAGGCAGAGACACAGGCAGGGGGAGAAGCAGGCTCCATGCAGGGAGCCCGACATGGGACTCGATCCTGGGTCTCCAGGATCACACCCTGGGCTGAAGCCTGCACTAAACCGCTAAGCCACCGGGGCTGCCCAGGAATACTCATTTTTAAAAAAGATTTTATGTATTTATTTGAGAGAGAGAGAGAAGAAGCAGGGGGAACGGAAGAAGGAAAGGGTGACACAGACTCCCCATTGAGCAGGGGCCAGATGTGGGGCCCCATCCCAGGACCCGGGGATCATGACCTGGGCTGAAGGCAGTCACTTAACTGACTGAGCCACTCAGGTGCCCTAGAAAACTCATTTAAAAGCATAAACTGTGTAAACTTCCATGTAATAATTTTGGTTATAGAGACTAGTTCTCTCTTTTCTGGCTACGTCCTCTCAGTTTAATTCATTAGACTTTAAAAATTTTCCCTTTTCTATAATTTTCATTATTAAAAACTCTTTTTTCTTTTCTTTTAGTGCTCCTGGTTCTCAATCACACTGCTTCAAAGAATGAAGAGGTAGACCAGACAAAGAGTGGTGGGCAGCAAAGCAAAGTTTCTGACAGTAAAGTTTATTGAATGATTGTACAAAGCTCCCAAAGAGGGAAGGGACCGGAGAGGGTTACCTTATACTTTTTTCTCTTCATTCTCCTCCTCTTGATAATTTTCTTCCACTTCTCATTACTGAGTTATATATGTTTTTATTATGTCTCAGCACTTGGCATGAAGTTGTTGACGTCAAATCCACTTAACCATATTTGAGAGATTGATAATTGTGCTCTTTTAGTAATGACGGAATGCAGCACGAACACATACTCCTCATATAATCAGCTCACTCCCATAATTGCAATAAACTCTATTCTGAAATGTTATCTATTGAGAACCATAAAACTTTTAAACCGCCAAGAGGACATTTGCTACACTTGTAAGTAATAGAATCTTAGATTGTTAGCCATGAAAGAGGTCTAATTTTGTACAGGAGGAAACAGCAGCCCAGGGATCTTTGTGCAAATTGATTACTTTCATCATAGCAATCTAACTTGCGTAACATAAAGTCAATGATATCATTTCTTTATAGCGTTTATTAAATGAGTTTGTAATGCCTACTTCCATAGTTGATTTGGTTTTGGAGGCGTGTATTATAATGCATGCAAAGTTGAAAATGCCTTTTGCACCTTTTAGTCATGTAGTTTATAAACATAGAAACACTAGTAAAGAAAAAAGAAAAAAAGAGCAAAGATACAGCATATTTCTTCCAGATACTTGTGTTCCCTGGCATGAAGTGTGGTTACAAGTCAGTGGAATCACCTTAGGCCCTCAAAGTTATATTCCTAGAGTGGACATGAATAAAAGGCATAGACCTATGCTTTCCCTGTTAGAATATGCATTATATGCTAAGTAGAATCTTTGGCTATTTGTGCCTCTCTGCATCGAAGAACAAGATAGCCAAGCCCAACCGCATGTCCACTGTCTTTGACATGGTTATGGTTTTCTGATGATGACAAGTCCACAAAGCAAATTCCAGTCTACGATGTGACAGAGAAAAGGTTTTGTTCAAGGTGAGTTACAACTACATCAGTAGAAATATATTTTGAAATATTGTCTCTGGAATCTATCATTTTAGGAGATGTAAGTCTAGGAGACATATTCCCCTTTTCCCCAAATAAAGTAGTTTTCTTGTTTTTCTTTTCCGATTACAAAAATGATAGGGTAAGACAGACAATCCAAGCCATACAGAAAATTACTAAAAACATGAAGTCATCCTGGCACCCAAGAAATGTTAAAATTTCTCTTGACATCTCTCTATGTATTTTATCCATCTCTGTGCGTGCATATGTGTGTGTATACTTATATAAGTGATACCATATACTTGTATACTTTGTTTTTAACTTAACCATCTGTCATGGAGATTTTCTTTCCTTTAATGAGTATCAGGTTCATAGTGCAGGTAATGAGTAAAGGTTCATGATAGCCCATTATATGGATATATCAGAATTTAATGAATCCCCAGTTGACAGACTTTGGGTTGTTTAGTTCATTGGTATAAGCAAGGCGGGAACATTCTTGTGCATGTATCTTTAACTCAAGAACTTATCAGGAAAGTAGATAAATTGCTAGAAGTCTGGTCCCTGTCACCGGTTTGCTTTCCAGAAACTTTACTTTTTAAATTTTGTCAATTCCCATTGCTGCAACAACGTTTGAGAATATAGAAGCAGATTTTTTCGGTTCAGTGACTTGAAAGTCTTCAAATATTCAAAATTAATATTCATTACTTTTGGCAAACAAATGTCAAATGTTCCTAATGACTAGATTAAAACATGTGCTATTTAATGATTAGTAGACAAAACAAATCTTTCCAACTGTTGTCCAAGCCATCAGGAAAAAAAAAATCCCTTCTTCTTCCGTGTTCTTACACACAATACTTTGTGTATACGTCTATGGAAGCACTTATTTGATTTTAACTTTTATTCTTGGGTGCTTTCACAATTAAAATGTTAGCTCCCTGAGGGCAGGAACTGTACCACCACCCTGCAAGGATCTTACAAAGTGTGTCTGAACCTCAGGAAACTTTGTGGATGAATAAACAGCCACAAAATTTTCCATTTGCTTCCCCCCCATTTAGCAACTTCCACCTCCCTCTTTTTCCTTGGGTTTTGAAATATAAGTGTAATATTTGCCCAGGGCAAACAGACTCAGGGCTTGGGAGGTCGCATTGTGTAATGGATGTTAAATCAGCCTAGTTTAACTCTTGGCTGTGATTTATGAGCTTTGGGATACTGGGCAAATTGCTTAACTCCTCTGAATCCTAATTTTCTTCTCTGTAAAATGGAGATAAAAGGCTCTCTTTTGAAAAGTGTCATACAGATTAAAGGAAGTTATGTTTTAAAGCCTTTAGCAAGGTGCTTAGGGTCACACTTGATAAAAAGGAGCTATGGATGTTATTATTTCCTCAAAGGTACAGATATATATATATGTATATGTATATATATATATATATATATATATATATATATATATATATATAAAAGTCAATGGTTATTGCTTGCCTTCCACTCCAGTGGATGCATCAACTTCTTGATTGGACACCAACAAAAGCTCCAAGTTAACGGAGATTAGGTCTGAGACTTGTAATAAAATCAATCTAGAACATATGTCAGTGATGAAAATTTATGTTTTTAAAACTGAAAGAAATTCTCAGAGTATTGAAATAGGGAATGAATAGGATTGGGCTAGGCATTAATAACCATAAGAGTATTTTGCTAGGGTAAAAAACAACGTCGGGCAGTCCCTAGCCCAAAGCATCACGTTATACAACTCCAGTGAATAAAAAACAAAACAAAACAAAAAAATGAAAATGTAAAAGTTGAACTATAATGACCTTTGTTCTTTCCTAACAAGCAACCAACCTTTTAAAATGACAACCTACTTTCACCTTCTTGGCCCTAGGACCACTATTGGTTTTCACCAGATTTGCCTTCCTACACTGGAGCATAGGTGGCTGAACCTACTTTCCACATAACAGTTGAGCCTTAAGAATGTGGGAACACCCTGTGAACTGCTCACTAAATTTCGTTCAGGTTTCTGCACTTTCCTGCTGGAGATGGCTCAGGGAAATGCAGCTTCATCTGTGTGTCACATTTCCAATACTGCTTCCCTCCACTTAGATTTTCTGTGTATAAAGCCAGTTATCATGAGTAAGTGCACTTCTAAAAATCTATGGAGGAAAAGACTGCAACATCTTCTGCACTTAAGCAGAATTTAAATTTGAGCAAAAGATAGCTTTCTTTGAAGACAGAGTTTTAAAAAAGATGAGCAAAGTGTGTACTTCCTGAGACCAAGTAAATATCCTCTTCTAAGGAAGCAAGGACACTTCTTCCTCTTCCTCTAAGGAAACCCGACCCTGATTCTTTTTTTTTTTTTTTTTTCAAGACTTAGCAGAAACACAATGCTTCACATTATAAAGGCTTATTACAACACAATGACAGCACTATAATTTCTATCAGGGTGAAGTGCTTCACTTGGCTTTAGGCCAGTGAGGCTCAGGGTCATTTAGCACTTCTATAATGTCTGACACAGGCAAATACCTTTATGTTAATGCAATCTGCATTTATTTAGGAAGCATTTTAAAAACGTTATTTTAACAGAATCTCATTAGAAGCAGCAGCAGCAGCAGCAGCAGCAGCAGCAGCAGCAGCAGCAGCGGGATCTTGCACGTGACCAGATTTGTTTTCCCTGGTGTGGATAGACTTTCAGATGGTCTATAAGCCATTTTGAGTGATGGTACCACCCACTTCTGAGGCCCAAGCAGTTGTAAAATCTGTTTGGTGGGCAGAAGGCCTTTTGGTTCTTTTGTCAAAGAAAACCTGTAATTGTAAAATTCCTTCTTGATTTCATTGTTTACATAGACATAAATAATGTTCCCTTGTCTTTTTTCTGGTTATGTGGTATGTGGTCATTCTCAATGTTTTGAAGAAGTTAAGTAAGACCTTTAAGTAAACATCTTAGGGAAATAGCTAAGATCTAAAGCTAGCACCACTTCATATTTTTGTCTATTAAAAGAAAGACATAGATTTTTTTCAGAAGGCTTCCACCCCACTGCCCCTGCTTGTTTCTTGTCGTCATTGTGGGCTTTGGCCCCAGGAGACTATGTCTCCACATAAAAGCCGTGTAATCCTTACTTTCCAGTGAGAACTACCTGAGTACTTACAAGTAATACTTCCTTCCCACGTGGACAGGCATGGTGGCTGCTTCCTTCCCACGTGGACAGGCATGGTGGTGTGACCGGAGCCCTGCAGTGCAGCTGGGGACATGGGAGAGGGGGTGAGAAGATGAATCCTCCGTAGGGAGCAAGGCTGTGTAGCAGGTCTTTGATCCAATAGCAACATTGGGTCTAGCCAATTAGAGTTGTCTCAGTCTCCCTTAGCAATCTGACATGGCAAGCATACTGCAAGTACTTCCCAAGACTTCTCTCCTTTTTGCTTAGACTGGCGGTAGGATAAGGATAGACTGTGGGCGGTCTAAAAGGAAAAACAAAGTATTTGTTTATTCATCCATTTATTGATAATAAATGCAAACATTTCCTAAGTGCTCTGTATGGCCCAGGCACTGTGCTCAATGCTTTTATTATTTTTCTTTTAAGATTTTATTTATTTGAGAGAGAGTGAGAGAGAGCACAAGCAGGGAAGAGAGGGAGAAGCAGGCTCCCCACTGAGCAGGGAGCCGGATAAATGATGCGTGGGGCTCTGAGCTCCATCCCAGGGGTTAGGTTCATGATCTGAGTTGAAAGTAGACCTTTCACTGACTGAGTCACCCAGGCTCCCCTGTGCTCAATGTTTTATGTACATTATCTCTATTAATTCTTACAATAACCACAAAGCAGGTAAATGTCAACCTTCATTTAGCAGTTGAGGAAACTGAGCCTTAGGAGAGTGTAAAGAAACTTGCCCAAGGTCATGCAACAGTAAGAGGCAAAGCTGGGACTCTATCCTGCTGTGATGCCAAGGCTGTGTTCTTAACCACTGTGCTATACTGCCTCCCTGTGTTAGAACATCTTTTATCTTTTATCCACAACAGGGTGGAAGATAAGTAGAAGATAAGAAACCTGCCAGATGCTAGATGCCTGGAGATATTATTATATACGCTTGTCATTATATTAACATAGTGTTGGAAGTTATGTTAAATTGTCATGTTTATACAAACAATGAGGAAACTTAAATAGGCTCCAGCAAATGTAATTCAAGCTGTTTGATCTCTAAAATATGATTATAATGATCTCTTTCTGTTGGCCTCTGTCTATCTCTGGTTTTCTGAAGTGATCTTTTGTTTTGCATGAACAGTTGTTGCTGAGCAATGCCAGCTGCAGGGGAACGATTCATGATTACCTCCTCCCCCCTCTTTCTTCCCTCCCCATCACCTCTGATCCTCACAAGTGCTATAATTTTAAATTTATTTATTTATTTATTTATTTATTTATTTATTTTAAATATTTTATTTATTTATTCATGACAGACACAAAGAGAGAGAGAGGCAGAGACACAGGTAGAGGGAGAAGTAGGCTCCACTCAGGGAGCCTGACGTGGGACTTGATCCCCGGTCTCCAGGATCACACGCCAGGCTGAAGGCGGCGCCAAACCGCTGGGCCATCTGGGCTGCCCTAATTTTAAATTTATATGATTGACAGAGATGGGAAGCTCTCATGTGTATTTCTCTTACAAAATTTATTAAAGCAAAAGCATCTCCAAAAAGGCCCCAGCATTGTGTCTGGTTCAGACACAACCCTTCAGGAGGGAACACGGCCAGCAATATAATTTAGTTGGAAGATGGTGAAGCAGAAGGAGGAGGAAGAGTTTGGGGAATTTTAAGTGCTCTGATTCTCATAGTCTCCTATTTTGGGCACCCAGAGGGATAGTTACATCTCAAAGCACAAATTAGAGTAAGGAGAACTTCTGAGATTATGTAATGTCCTCTGTTAGAGACATCAGATTTAGGGTTGGTCTAATTTACTTTGACTACTCATTTCTGAAAATTGCCTCTGGGATGCAGCGTCATCCTTAAATTAAGCCGCCCCCTTGTTCCATATTCTGTGTGAGGGAGTATATGCAGATAACCCTACAGATATCCAAAATCTGGAGGTATTCCCTGGGTCATCCATACAAGTGTAAAGCCCCTGGTAATATTGGAGGTTCTCAATCTTCTGTGTTATGCTTTCAGCTGCTAGAATTACTGGCTACACAAATGAAGGGCTTCAAAGAACCAACTACACCACCATCTCCATGGTGAGAGAACAATATTTCTAGGTGTCCACAAAGGTAACTCCAGCAAGAGCACCACTTATGTGCCTGTCTTTCCACACTATGTCTGTGTTTGGGGAATGGCCGGTTTGGCCCTTACTATTATGCCTATCTGCCCTTACTATCTGCCCTTACTATTATGCCTTTCATGTTCATGGAACAAAGTGTTTACATGTTTCAGGAAACCAAACAATCTATCTTTGTTGTTGATCTGCCATGATGCTGCATCTTTTACTCTTGGCCAGATGAATCCCAGCGGACCTCAGTAACAGTATATATATCTCAGTTGCAGCAAAGATACATTTTACAAAATTTGGTAAAATGATCAAATGCTAGGGTGTCCTTAGCATACTGTTTAAAAGATACTGCCAGATACACCTGAAAAGTAAATCATGATAAAAGAAAGGGCAGAATGAAAAAAACTAGAAATGCACGTGAGGGTGCTTGTCCAGGTGGCCCTGCACAGGCATTGAAAGCAGCCCTGAGCAGCTCTGGAGGCTCAGTGGTTTAGCACCGCCTTCAGCCCAGGGCATAATCCTGGAGTCCCGGGATCGAGTCCCACGTCGGGCTCCCTGCATGGAGCCTGCTTCTCCCTCTGCCTGTGTCTCTGCCTCTCTTTGTGTGTCTCTCATGAGTAAATAAATAAAATCTTAAAAAAAAAAATAAAAGCAGACTCGTGGACTTCTCCTTGAGGGTCGACAATGCTTGGTGAAGCCTGGATAATGAGTCAAGAGTTTCAATGCATTCTTTAATTTGATGATTTAGAGGTGGGTATGTTGGAAAACAGCATTAACATATATATACTTAGAAGTTGGCACTTGCTCAGTATTAAAAGATCAGGTTGGCAAGTGCCCGCCATGCATTTATAGAAGCTTGTGGTGTCATCACTCTCTGTTCAGAACTACTCAAGTGATTTGAGGGAGATTAGGCGAGCTTATTTTATTCTTATGCACATTAATTTAGGAATTTGGCTGGAAGACTCCTCCCCCCCCTTTTTTAAAGCAAATGTCTAAAGTTAATACCTTTTAAATACTGCAGAATTCATTTTCCTCAACTTTTTTTTTTCTTAAGATTTTATTTATTTATTCATGAGAGACACACACAGAGAGAGAGGCAGAGACACAGGCAGAGAGAGAAGCAGGCTCCATGCAAGGAGCCCGACATGGGACTCGATTCTGGGTCTCCAGGATCACGCCCTGGGCTGAAGGCAGACACTCAACCAGTGAGCCATCCGGGGATCCCTTTCCTCAACTTTCTTAGTATCATAGCCAAATTAAATCCTGAGTAATTTTGAGAAATGGACCTGAAAGAGAAAGGATGAATAAAACCCAACGAATTTCATTCAGAGTTAGCCTGTGCTTAACGTTTATATGCAATGTGGCTAGGGCAAAGCTACCTGGTTTAAATATTTGTTGATAGCCTACCATGTACCAAGTCTACATTCTAGGCTCTAGTGATAATAAAACAGTGAACAAGACAGCTAAGTTCCTGCTGTACTGATCCTAAAGTTTAGTGGGAGGGGCAAATCATAAAGAAGTGTTCAAATAAATATATAACATTTCAGAAAGACAGGAATAGAGAATGATAGGGTGCGAAGGCAGTCATGAGTGCTAATTCATAATGAGTATTTAGGGAAGTTGTTCGGATAAGGTGACATTTGAACAGAGGATTGAGGAGCCATGTAGGTATCTATGACAACCATATTCCAGGCTGGGAACATGGAAGGCAAAGAACCCGAGACAAGCTTCTATTCTGACTCTGGGCTCATCCATGCATGAACACAACAGCAAGCAATGACTTGAAAAGCATGTGTGTTTCTTCTTGCTGTCTTGCCTGATTGGGTGTATTTTCTTTTTCAAGTCTGCCTTGTCACGAGGACATGCCCAGGCTAACCTACTTGAGATGTATGAGAAATGTGGAGAAGAACCAATGCCATATTAAACCAGCTGATGGCGAGCCAGTGAGAATGCTCAGCGAAGAGCAGCTGAAGTGCTTCCTCAATGCATACTTTTGATTACAGACATATAAGTGACTCAAGTCGAGACTAGGAAAGCCATCTGCTGACCCATAGACTTATGGGCAAATATAAATGTCTATTGTTTTAAGCCACAGAGTTTGAGGATGATTTGTTATGCAGTACCATTGTGGTGATGGACAACTGATACAGGCACTCAGGGTTCTTTGCAATGTGGTCTTGCCCATGTCTTTAGCTTCATGTCCCACCATTTCAGTGCACTTTAAATTCCAGACAACTGATTTAACTGAAGTTCTTGAAATGGGACATGGTCCCTTATGAATTTCTATAAGCTATTTTCATTTCAGAAATGCACTTCATGCCCATCTTTGCCCGGACAACTATCCTTCTATCAAGACTTAGGTTAGGTGTTGCTTCTTTGAAAAGCCATGCTGATGTGCCATGCTGGGTTAAGTGTTCCTTCTCTGTGCCTGCATGGGCATCTCTAGTACAGAAAGGCACGCTTATGATTACAATTTAGTATACTAAGTGTTCTCTCTCCTCTATGAGCAGAAGCTTCCCAAAGTCAGAGACTGGCTATTCTCTGTATCCTGAATGTAGTGTTTGGCATAAAACAGAATCTCTACACACGCTTGTAAGCTTATGAAAGACATTTATTTACCTTATTGGAATAGAGTTGTAAATCTCACAAAGAAAGGGAAAATTCTAAGAGAACAGGGAAGCCTTCATGGAAGAGGTAGAAATTGAAATATTCTTTAGATTTAATAGGTGGAAAGGGATTGGGAGTTAATGAACATTTCAGGCCGAAATAGTAGCCATGAACAATGGCAAATTGTTACACTAGCGGTTGAAGCATCCAGTACTATTGTAGTAGAAGATTCATGGGTAGGTGTATTGTAATAAAGGCAGGGGCAGAGGCAGCTCAGGTGGCTCAGTGGTTTAGTGCTGTGATCAGTCCAGGGCCTGATCCTGGAGACACGGGATCGAGTCCCACATCGGGCTCCCTGCATGGAGCCAGCTTCTCCCTCTGCCTGTGTCTCTGCCTCTCTCTCTCTCTCTCTCTCTCGTCCCATTAATAAATAAAAAAATAAAAATAAAATAAAGACAGGGGCATTTTGTGGGGATTTGAACAGCATGTTAAGACATTTGGGCTTCATTTTGCAGAATAATGACACTGTAAGAACCATCCTTTAATGGGTTAGTTTGGAAACAGTGAACAGTGTATAGGATATTTTAGGGGTCAGAAGAGAAAGCGACTGGATATGTGGAACTATCTACAAGTGGCATTTGGAACAATTCAGATAAAAGACAGTGGGTAAGACTGGGAATGTGTAAGAATATATAAAACAGAAATTAAATGTGGGAGTTGGGAAAGGGGAGATAACCAAAAACTACTCTTAGATTTTTCTCCTAGAATCTGGGGAAAAAAGAACAAGCTTAATAAGAACTTTGAAACCAGTTTGGACATACTAGGTTTAAAATGCATATAGGTTAAAATATCTAGGAAGAAGAGAGAAACCTGGACTTGGAGCTGAGCTAAGAACTGGCACATTTGAGGATCTTCTGTCCAGAAAGGATTGTTGTAGGAACGAAGCCCAGAGAGATAAGTTCAAGGGCTGATCCATGCAGAATGCCTTTATTTAGAGGACAATAGGAGAAAATGGGGGCACATAAAAGAAACATATAGTAGAAAGTAGATTCAGATAGAGTAGCTGGTGGACAGTGCAAAAGAGGAGCCTAAGAATGGAATGAAGTACCAGTTTCAGATAGGAAGAAAAGTTAATGGGAAAGAGGACTGAGAAGGGGATAGTGGATTTGATCATGTTGGTGTCTTTAAGAAAAGAATGTTTTGGTTTATGGTTGTGGATTTTGAAGTCAATTAAGGATTGAGTTGGGATAAATGAGAAAGTGGAGACAGAGTGTAGATTCTAAAAAAATTGATAAGGGGAGGAAAAAGATGAAATAGTAGTTGAGCATTGGAAAAAGACATTCATATGATTTGGACATTTGTATAGGTACATGGGTGGGGTGGGGGTGGAGCTGGAATAAGAGATGGCTCTAAAGCTCCCAGAAGCCAATGTTTATAGCAGCAATGCCTGCAATTGCCAAAATATGGGAATATATATATGAATATTATCAGAAAGAATGAAATCTTGCTATTTGCAGTGATGTGGATGGAACTAGAGTGTATTATGCTAAGTGATATAAGTCAGTCAGAGAAAGACAAATACCATATGATTTAATTCACGTGTGGAATTTAAGAAACAGATGAATGTAGGGGAAGGGAAGGAAAAATAAGAAAAAACAGAGAGGCAAGCTATAAGAGACTCAACAATATGAAAAAGACTGAGGGTTGCTGGAAGGGAAGTGGGTGGGAGGGATAGGGTAATTGGGTGAAGGACAATAGGAGGGCATTTTATATAATGAGCACTGGTGTTATATGCAACTGATGGATCCCTAAACTCTACCCCGAAACAAACAAAAAACAAACAAAAAAAATGTAGACTTGAGAATGCATAAGGAGAGGTTTGCCTTTAAATAGGGGGGACTGCACTTCTTTTTCCACTATAGAAAACAGCAGAGGAAATATTTATCCTTCACCATTATGTGGCATAACCACGGCTTCACACAGTCCATATTTGGACCACACTCAAAGACAAAATATCATAACTGATCAGTCACTTGACATGTATGGCAATGATCATTTTTAAACTTGTCTTAGAGTTAAAAATATTTTAAAAACTAAATGTGAGTGTATTAGTCCCATCAACAGCCCACTATTTTTTACATATAACAAAGAAATATCAAACTGTTAAGGGATAAAACAAAAATACGTGGCTTTCTAAATAAAGGGTGGGAAGCCAAGCAGATGATATTTATCAAATGATAATTTATTCATAATAATTAGCTTTGCTTATGTCTCCAAAATTTGGGACATTGGGAATGAATAGTAATTTTGGTATAATATAGACACAACTGTTAACTACTCTTTAGGTGGGTCATTCTCTCATTTGGATTTAGTATTTTGTAAAATAGAAAAGTGTTTTCTTTTTTAGAGCTAGTTTCAAAAATAGACCCTTAACTGTGTATATAACTAGTATAATTAAACCTGCAGTAGGTATATATTTGTATTTGTATTGAAGTAGTAGAAATTTGAAGTAGTAGAAATTTATAGATAGTTTACAATCATTCAGGAAAATTCCCTCCAATGTGATTAATGCTTAATGATAAAAACCACTTTCAAGAATTGATCTTTGATGGGGTTCCCTGGGTGGTGCAGCGGTTTGGCACCTGCCTTTGGCCCAGGGCGTGATCCTGGAGACCCAGGATCGAATCCCACATCGGGCTCCCGGTGCATGGAGCCTGCTTCTCCCTCTGCCTATGTCTCTGCCTCTCTCTCTCTCTCTCTGTGACTATCATAGATAAATAAAAAAAATTAAAAAAAAAGAATTGATCTTTGAATGAAGTCTTTTTATAAGGAGGAGATGAAGTGGGGTTTCTAGTTGCTATGTTGATTTGGTTTAAGGTAGTTCCAATACTATAAGTCTGCTCTATCTTTTATTAAAATATTTGGGTGACTTACAATTTTTTTTCACTGAGGTTGTCAAGTTATGGATGAAAAAAAGACTAAGGGCAAACAAGGTTGTTATAGGTGGATAGACATTCTGTCCAGTGGTTTTCATGTCATTTGCAAGAAGTGAACTATCCATCCTCTGCCCCACACTTCACCTCTTTCCCTTGTGCCCTCACAAAGAGCCTGATGATTTTCTGTGAGGAACAGCTGGGGAGTTGCTGGGCTCCTCAAAACGAGGGCTGCTTTGATCTCTGCTCAACCCTGATCTCTTAGGTCATCTCTCTCTTTTTTTTTCAGGGGAAAGGGCATGTCTCTTTTGTGGATTCCTGGTTCATGGTGGTATCTGGATAAGGAAGAAAGGCTGTCCCTGCACTTTTGACTGTGGGGTGCTTGGCTGCATGTCCCAGTTCAGATTCCAACACACCCTATGTTGAAGAAGAAGCTTACAAGTCTGAACTTTGGTTTGGGCAACTGAGAATGAAAGCATTTTTCATCTGAACTTTCTGTGCTTTATGAACACCTCAAGGGAAACACCTTTAATACTGGAGCCCTAATAAAGAGCATAAGAAAATTTGTTTTTCTGGTGAAGAAAAATCTTGATGCACAAAACAGATGATACAAGCAACCCCGTTTCCCTAAATGCTTGTTATTTAATCTACTTAATAAATTTTGAATTCTTTGGAGATAAAGCAAAATGTAAGCAAAAATATGAGAAAAAGGAAGATGAGAGGGTTTTTTTTGTCATTGTTGTTTAGAGACACCAAGATATAGAAATTATTCCTTTTTTTTAAAAGAGCTTATTTATTTATTCATCACACACACACACACACACAGAGAGAGAGAGAGAGAGGCAGAGACATAGGCAGAGGGAGAAATAGGCTCCCTGCAGAGAGCCTGATGCAGGACTCCATCTCAGGATCCCTGATCATGCCCTGAGCCAAAGGCAGATGCTCAACCACTAAGCCACACAGGTGCCCCAGAAACTATTCCTTTTTAAAAATTATTTATTTATTTATTTGAGAGAGAAGGAGAGAGAGCAGGGGGTGGAGCAGCAGGAGAGGAAGAGAATCTCCAACAGACTCTGCACTGAGTACATAGCTCAATGCAGAGCTCCAGCTCACAACCCTAAGATCATGACTTGAGCCAAAACCAAAAGTTGGACCCTTAACCGACTGAGCCACCCAGGGGCCCCTAGGGTGTCTATAATTCTTCATGAAAGTTCTAAGAAATCTGATTTTTAAAAAATAGTGTAAATGAAGCTTAAAAAGCGAAGAATTCCACTTTCTGGGGGATTCTTAGGGA
This sequence comes from Nyctereutes procyonoides, assembly GCF_905146905.1. Lineage (NCBI taxonomy): Eukaryota > Metazoa > Chordata > Mammalia > Carnivora > Canidae > Nyctereutes > Nyctereutes procyonoides. The sequence continues at coordinate 12,488,644 of NW_026575132.1, forward strand.
CAGGCATCTTAGTAGGGTGTTACTAAGTGTCAAAGAGAAAATTGGTATGTCACTCAAATTTAGCTCTCCTCCATTTTTTATAACTTCTAAGAGCTGACACTGGAACTAAAGGAGGGCTTCCCATTTTTTTCTTTGATGGTTCCCAGGCAAAGTCTCCATTTCTTCCAGCTCTTTTTGGCCCTTCTCACTCATCAGGCAGCTAAGGGCACTAATCCCTTTCTTTCCATTTCCATGTATAGGGAGGTAAGACAGTGGGAAACCATACAATCCTATCCTCTGATGGGATATGTTTGCTAATAATCTAAAGCCTGTGGTTTAGTTTTATACCTGACGTTCCGATGGCTTTTTGGGGAGTTAAAGATTCTTGATATTTAAAATATATTGTATATAACTGTTTGTGAATATATGCATTCACATGTGTCTATCTGAGTTCATATCGCCTGCTTAAATTCCTTAGTCATTTTCCATCATCCTCAGATAAAGTGCAAGTTCTTTAGCATGCCTGGAATCTCCTTTCTTTCATTCTTGGTTGATCCTTCCTCTGTGTATGGGTTCAGCTTAGCATACATCATTTACAGGAAGTGTCTCAGGTTCCATGCTGTGTACAGGCACCTCATCTCTGTTCCTGTATCATTAGCATATTATAGTAAAGTCATTCACGGATTCTTTGGTTCAGCCAACTCTTTTTGAACATTTATGTTACCAATCAATCTATCATAGCCTCTAACTCTAGAAATGAATGGGGGAGTGCCGGGACTCTGCTCTGGCTGACTGCTCTGTCCCAAGGAATCCCAAGAGGGCTGGACAAATCAAAAGCATAATCGCTGGCTGGATTTGCCAACATTGTTCCTGAATAAACTTTGATGAACTAATTGAAAGAAAAGTTAACAACTCAAGACCTAAGGGCTTGGCAAAAGAAAGTGAGAAATTTATTTGGGGTGCTGCAGCCAGGAGAGGTGGCAGGCTCAGCCTTCACAACCCACCTCTCTTTCGCAAGATGGACACCTATAGTTTTTATAGAGAGTGGTTTGGATGAGAGGGGGTGGTTATGTGCAAGACAGCAGGCAGAGAGAGCATGTGATCATAGGTGGGGGTTGGGATGTGTTCAGCATGTGATCATGGGTAGAGAAGGGAATGTGGTCTAGGCATTCCATTGCTATCAGGGCTTTTCTGGCCTGGTGATTGGAGTATTCCTGGTCATTGCAAAAGGTCTTCACCAATGCCTCAAAGTGTGATAAGAAATAAGAACAATGGGTTTCAGTTAGAGCATGAGTTAAGTGGTCTTGTCTATTTCTGATTTTAACTGTTTTGGTCTATAGTTTAGCAAGAGGGCCCACTGACACTTTCATTGGCCTACTGCTTTAAGCCCCACCAAGTCAGGGTTTGTTATATAATAGACTTCAATAAATGTTTATGCAATCAAAATGGATATATGTTATTTCTAGTTTTAGTAAAGAGCTTAATTGGTTACTTATGAATGAAAATGCCTTTAGAGAGGCAATGTAATGTAGTAAAACAAACAAATTCAAAACCAAACCCTACTGGAGTTACAAGAAGAATAGCTACAGGTGGTGGCTAACAGCCTAGATTTCAGAGTCAAACTACATGCATGTAAATCCTGACTCTTCTGCAAGCTGGCTTTGTGATATCAGGCCAATTATCCAGTCTCCTTGCATCTCATATGTAAGAGAACAATCACAACAATGTTTGGTTGTTCTTTGAAAGAAAGGTTTAAGCAAAACGATCTCCAAAGGCTAGAGGAGACTCATAAGAGGAAAGAAAAAGGGCAAATCCAGCTTGATGAGAAATGGTTTGTTAAAGGGACATGCAGACAGAGTTCTGTCTTGGGTGGCTGCAAGATAAGTAGATCTCCACACCCCACTTCCTGTAAAACCTGCTTTTGTACCCTAAAGGCTGGGAAATACGTGCCAGGAGACCACCCTGGAGGGAATGTTTGAAGATCATAGTCATATCTCCAGAGCTGACCAAAGATGTTATGCTCCAAGGGTGTACTTAAGGGTGTGGTTAAGCAAAACAAAAGAGTTTGGGACAGTGGATAGCTATGCTCAAGAAGACTTCAGGTCACAGAGTGGTCACTATAGTGGATCTGTCCAAAAAGGCATTTGTCTGGTTCATACACTGGTCCACAAGGTTACTGAGAGGTTTAAATTAAAAGGCACAATAAAGGGCACCTGGGTGGCTCAGTTGGTTAAGTGTCTGACTCTTGATTTTGGCTTAGGTAATGATCTCATGGGTCTTAAGATCTAGCCCTGCGGTGGGCTCCACACTCAGTGGGGAGTCTGCTCAAAGATTCTCTCCCTCTGTCCCTCCCCCCACATGCACATGCATGCACTCTCTCTCTCTCAAATAAATCTTTTTTTAAAAAAGAAAGCACAATGAAAAAAATGAGGTACTCAGATAATAAACATTTGGTAACAATCAAAACAATAAAAGAAGACAGAATGAGGAATTATTACAATGTGGTATAATTAACCAAGGAAAAGTACATTATAAATTCCATAGTGTTGTATTTATTTTTTTGAGATTATTAATTTTCTCAATTTCATCGTTGGTCATACTTCTCAAGCTTTGATGAATTTACAAATCACTTGAGGATCTTGTTAAAATGGAATCTTTGATTCAGTAGGTCTTGGTTGGGGCCTGAGATTCTGCATTTCTAACAAGCTCCCAGGGGATGCTGATGCATGGGTCCACAGACTACGCTTTGTTCTAATTTTGAGCAATTGTTCTCAAACTTTATTATGTGCCAGAATCTCCTGGAGGGCTTGTTAAAACATGAAAGGTGGGCCCTACCCTCAGAGCTTCTGCTTCAGTAGGTCTTGGGTGGTGCCTGATAATTTGCATTTCTAACCAGCCCCCAGCTGATGTTAATGCTGCTAATTTGGGAACTTCATTCTTTGAGAACCATTGATTTAGAAAACAGAAGATTGTTTTATTTGGCAAGCAAATTACTTCACCATGCTATAGAAATTAGGAATTGGAAACTTTAAGACTTAGATTCTGATGCTTAGATTTTAGTTCTGGTGTCTAAACACATTTGTATTATTTTAAACAATAATTAGCACTAACAAGTCCTATGGCTTTGATCTAAAGCCTAAAGCCTGCTATAGCTATAGTATAACAATCTACTTCTAACCTGGGACCCCTGATTGTACTGACAGCCAATCTCATTAGGCATCGTGAACACTTGCCCGAGTTGCAATAGACTTTGCCTTCAGAAATAAGTACATTAGGACAATGGACTCGCTCCATGGATTAATGGGACAGTTAATACATTTTGAGGACAGGAATGGGTTATAAGACTCCTTAAGTATTTACTCATAGCAAATTATTAGAAAAGAGGAGAAAGTGGTCAAACTTGCCTCTAAGCAAAAATTAGAGAGATGCAGTGTCAAAATATACTGAACTGACTCGTCCTATATTTGTTGGTATTCCAGCTCTTTTGAGTAAAGAGATATTATTGTACAATCTGGAAGACCAGTCATCCTCCCATGCCAGCGTGCAACCTCCTTAGTTTAATGGAGAGAAATAAAATGCTCATGGAACAAAATCATTCTTCCTTATCCCCAAAATGGACCAACTGTCTGCATTCAACATTTATTGTCCTTTTTTTTACAAGATTGAGTACTATATTCTGGGAGAGAGATCAAGAATGGTTCTTTCCTCAAAATGTTTATAATCTTAACAGAGATAAGGACTTATGAAAATAATTATAAGCGGAATAGGATAACTGATATATTAACCATTACTTCCAATGTGAAGAGGGAATGCACAAGAAACAATGATACATTCTGTTTGAGGAAGGTGGAGAAGGATTAAAGAGGATGTGGCATACTGGCCAAGACCTTAAAAATTAAAAGAATTTCAGTAGATAGAGGTCTATTAAGGGGTTTATAGCTATATACTTACTAAGCTGAATCTAGAACTAATGTTTCCACCTACTGTGTCCTGTAAACATTGAAAGGGTTGTTTTCCCTCAAATTAGTGGTATATGACTCAGGGGGAAAAAAGTGAATATTAACAAACTAATGTGTGTTTCATTTGTTACATGAAAGATCAGTGGTTGCTTAGATAATTTTCAGATTTCTGTGTCCCAACTGCCATGATAGTCAATGAAATTTTGATTGTTGACCAGATGACTGGTTTTCCTGCGGACCCATCTTGGCAACTCTGAAACAGAATTCAAGGCTGACTATAGTTTAAAGATTTATAACTTCTTGAAACACATTTCAACTTTGAAGGACATAGCTATGAATTAATTCTTTATGTCTTGCAGAGCCCTGAGGATTATTTAAATAAGAAAGTTGGGCAAAGTTAAAACATGAGCGGATGGCCTGGTTAGATCTAAATTTAAATTTGATGGAAACCAAACTTGTTCCTTTGTTCTTAGTGCCATTATACTTGTTTTAGGATCCCATTAGACTATGGTTTCTTTGAAGATTTTCTTCCCTGTTATATTTCTGTCACATTTGTTATGTTTTCTCCCTATCAGTAGTCTTCTGCCATCATTTTCTTATGAGCCAACCTAGATTATGTAGCTAGCCTATCACTCTGACCACTCTCACCATTTTATTTTACCTCTCTGACCCTTTGTCTTTCTACTGTACTCACCCAACAAATCCTAAACTCTAGGTCAATCCAACCTCAGACTAGACATCTTTATTATTTTACTTTAAACATATCAGGAAGGGAGAAAAACCATGAGAGACTCTTAACTCTAGGGAACAAACTGAGGGTTCCTGGTGGGGAGATGGGTGGGGGGATGGGGTAATTGGGTGATGGGGATTACGGAGGGCACATGATGTATGAGCACTGGGTGTTATACACAACTGATGAATTATTGAACACTACATCTGAAAAATATGTTGGCTAATTGAATTTAAATAAAAATAAAAAAATAAATACATGTTACTAGGTTTAGGTGTGTTTCTTGTAAGATATTTGTAGCTGCATTTTGTTTTGTTTTTAATCCAATCTGAAAATGCCTATTTTTAAGTTGGTGAGTTTAGCTTGTTTATATTTATTGTGATTACTGACTTATTTGGGCATATTTATATCACCTTTGTGGGAGATTTTATAATGCTTTTTCTTTTTTTCCATTTTTTTGGCATAAACTAATTTTTCTTTATAAATGTTTCTCCCTCAATTTATGCTAAAAGTTTATATATTTCTCATTTTTAGTGGTTATTTTTACATTTTAACATATATACTTAACAAGATTTAACAATAAATATTTCTATTTTCCCTCAGAATAATATAAGGACTCTAGCATATTTGAACTATGGCAATCCCATCCCATATTTCAGGTTATTGGTGTATAGGATCTTAGTTCAACTTTCTTTCTTCCCTTTTTTAAAAATACTTTACTTATTTATTCATGAGAGACATAGTGAGGGAGGCAGAGACAAAAGCAGAGGAAGAAGCAGGTTCCCTGCAAGGAGCCCAATGTGGGACTTCATCCCAGGACCCCGGATCACGACCTGAGCCGAAGGCAAAGGCTCAACCACCGCATCACCCAGGCATCCCTTAGTTCAACTTTCTTTTTATTTCCTCCAACTAGTCATTATTATAGTCACAAAATCTTAATTTTATATTTAATGTATGAATAATATATATAATTTATATACTCATATTTACATATATAGAGAAAAGTGTAGAAATGATAATTTTACAACTTGATACATTTTCACAAATGGAATGTAACTGATGTCACAACCACCTAGATCAAGAAATAGAATACTACTAGTATCCCAGTAGTCCCACTTGTGCCTTTTCTCTTAGTTATTAACCCTCTGAAAAGTAATCATTATCTTAACTTGTATCATCATTGGTTAGTTTTGTTGAACTTTATATGGACTCCTATGTTTGGTTTCTTTCTCTCAACTTCATTTTTGTGAGATTCCTCCATGTTGTTGAGTGTGGTCATAGTTTGTTCCCATTGTTGTAAAATATTCCCTCAGATGAATATCTATATCTTGTTTATATATTCTTTCTAAATTTATTTTTTAAAAATATTTTATTTATTTATTCATGAGAGACACACACATAGAGAGAGAGAGGCAGAGACACAGGCAGAGGGAGAAGCAGGCTCCATAGAGGGAGCCCGATGTGGGACTGGATCCTGGGTCTCCAGAATGACGCCCTGAGCCTAAGGTAGACGCTCAACCGCTGAGCCACCCAGGCATCCCTGTCTATTCTTTTATTGATGGATATTTAGGTTGTCTCTAGTTTGTCTATCACAAATAGTCCACTATGAATATCTTATATGTTTCTTTTCTATTTATTTCTGGGAACATGTTCTGTGTATATGCTCATAAGTGCCCATTTCTGTTGCATTGCCGTGTTATAAAATACACAAGTCACCCTTTCACTAATAATGTGTGAGAGTTTCAGTTGCTTCACTTTCTTACCAATACTTGGTATTGTTAGTCTTTTAAATTTTAGCTATTCTGGAGGCTATGTAGTTTATTTTTCATTTTTAGTTATTTCTTGATGACTAATGAGATTGATCACCTTTTCCTATGTTTATTGATCATTTGGATATCTGTTTTGGTGGAGTGACTGTTCAAATTCTTTCTGAGATTTGTACTTGTTGATTATGAGCTCATTTCTAGCTTTTGGCCTATGGAGCTTTTGGATTTGCTTTTGGCCTATGGAGCTTTATGTGATTAAGGTTGTGGAAGTGCACTATGGAGATGTTCTGAACTTGATTCTGCTTGGACTTTGTTACGTTTTTGAGTTGGGATTACAGCACATGTGGGTAGTACAGATTTGAACCTCTCACTTTAGAAGGAGCATTTGCTTGGTGTATCAATTTCTTTTTTTTCTTTTTAAAAAGATTTTGTTTGAGAGAGAGGGAGAAAGAGAGAGGGAGAGAGAGAGAGAGGGAGAGAGAGAGAGATCATGAATAAGGGGGAAGGATAGAGGGAGAAGTAAACTCCCTGCTGAGCAGGAAGCCTAATGTGGGACTCAATCCCAGGACCCTGGGATCATGACCTGAGCTGAAGGTGGATGCTTAACTGACTGAGCCACCCAGGTGCCCCCGACCACTGATTTCTTAAAGTAGTTTCTTCTCTGGTTTCTTGCAAAGCACCACAGTTTTCTTTATTCTTATATTAATTCTCCTTTTCAGACTCCTTTTAGGATTTTTCTTCTTTTTAAATTAAAGTATAATTAATGCACAGCATTGTATTAGTTTCAGTTGTACAATATAATGACTCAATATTATATATATTACTTAGTGTAGGACTTTTCTTATGCTTACCTTCTTCTCATTATCAAGAGGAATCAGTCCTCAGTCTTAATTCCTTTTTTCTTTTTTTTTTTTTACTATATATTATCTTCCCATGGTGATCTCTTTCAAATTTATGGCTTCAACAATATATTATAAGCTTATGACTCCCAAATTTATCACCATTTTTGAAATATTAGCTAATGTATTTCAGTATTTTCTTTTCTTCATTGCTTTACTGCTCATCCTTGCAAAAACAAAAACAAAATCCAAAATACAAAGTAGCAAATTTTTCTGGGCTCACAAGTTTCAAGAGGAAGTGACGAGAGTCCAGTGAAGAAATAGCTGCTTAGTGTATCTAGGCAGACATGGCTTGGACCTTTGACTCAGTGTCTCCTTGACTTGTCTCCAGTGAAATTGTAGGGGATTGCAGAATTGTGGGATGCTGGCATTAGAAGGAATTTTAGAGATATTCTTGGTTTATTTACCAGGTGAGTAGTAAGTGGCAGAGCTAGGACTGGAACCCACGTCATCCAGAGATGCTGTATCTACAGCTCTATCTCAGGACTAATGAAGTGGTACTCCTTCCCCAAGTTTGAGTTAGTTTAACTTAAGGAAACTAGAGGAAATCACTGTTTCTAGATGGCATAATAACTGATGGGAAACTCCAGCAAATTTCAGTTATATCAGTTGTTACAACTAGTATATAATGGTATAACATCTTAATATGTTGTAACTGAAACAGCAAAAAACGCGGTTCTATATATACTTAAAGATATACATACATATACTTAAAACCCTCATATTTTCTTTTAGTGATCATTTAATTGTGTGTGTGTGTGTGTGAAAAAGACACTATTAAGAGAAACTTTGAAACTTTTTTCTTTAATCACATGTCTGCTTCAGCCTGTATTTATGGGGGCAACATTATTCCTCCTCAGTAAATTTTTTCCCTATTTACTTTAAGGGTCATGTGAAAGACTGTGTATAATTCAGAAGAGATATTTCTACAGTGAGGAAAAAAATGCCTCAGATTTAAATCAGTTCAAGCCTCTTTCTGACATCTAGGCTGTATCTAGGACACATCTGGACATTGGAAACATCCAATTTTGACTGGATTTTTCAATTTTCAGCAGAACATTTGGCAAATAAAAGAACAAGGAACTTATAATAACTTTAAAAAAAGGGCCAACAACATTTCAGTGGGGTTTGTCTCCACATAGCACAGCCCTTATTTCTTGCCTTTTGCCAAACTTGCCTCACATTGGTGGAGAAAGCTCACATTCAAAGGGTGTGGTTTTTGAGGTTGCCACATGGCCTTGCCATGACTTAAAATATCTCTCTCTGACTGCCACATGGCCTGGGGAAGCACCAAACACAAGACTCATTGACCTCAGAACTTGGTGTCTTATGATTGAAACCTTCTTCAGAATACTCCCTAAGTTTCTGCTTCAAAATATCTGGAGCACTCCAAGCCTTATACCAGCATCTTGATCCTCTGTTCCTCTCTTTAGTAAAGCAGAGGGTAAGAATTAATTTTGGGCACAGAAAATGAATGCTGACTTTCCTTGTTCCCCTGAGAATACTAATCTTTACTTTCTAAAAGAAAGACTTCCTTCTTCAGCCTAATCCTTTGGAGATTTTGTGAATAGAGGTAAGGACAAATGCCATGGGGAACTATTCTGGCAGTCTACTTGTATAGGCCTGATCCTTGGGGTACCTCAAATATACAATTCAAGTCCAATTCTCTACTATGTGTAGATGCATAAAGGGCAATTTACTTCAAGTTATTAAGTGATAATGTCTTTAAGCATTTAGAAAAACAATCATCTTGAAGGAAAAGGCAAAGAACATTCCTTAGGGAAAGGAATTATTATTTTATTTATAGAAAGGAAAAATGAGATAAATTAGTTTGAAAAGAGGAAAAAATATGCTGCAAGGGAAAATTTATTCATCAAACATTTATTAATCACCTACTATGTCCCAGAGATAATTCTAGGCTCTAGAGTTATAACAGTCAGTGGACTGTCAGACATATTTGTTGGCCTCATGGACTTCTCACTGCAATGGGAGTGTATGACAGGAGACCTAACCTAGTGTGTGCATGTGAAGAGGAATCACCAGTGTGTGTGTGCATGTGTGTGTGTGTGTGTGTGTGAAGAGGGATCAGAGGAGATTTCTTTCAAGACCTGAAACCAAGACTTGAATAGAGTTAGATGGACAAAGCCCCCAATTTAGTTTGGGCTCATTTTCAATGATCCTGTTACAAAACAAAACAAAACTTCAGTTCAAATTTATTTTTTCCAAAAAAACCAAAAAAAAAAAAAAACAAATTTATTTTTTCCACCCTTTACTGGTTGCCTGATGGAGATGCAATTCTGATTTCAATAGGAGACAATTGGATTGCTATCTTTCTCTCTCTCTCTCCCCCTTGTATGGATACGTATTATTTCTGGTATCCTTCTGTATTATGATTAATTGTTTTAAATGTTGGTCTCCCCCTCTGAATTATGAGTCTCTTAGGGTCAGGGCCTGTGTCTTAATAGTCTCTGTTCAGGCACAGAAGAACTCAAGAACTCTGTGATGAGTAAATAAAGAAATCAAGATGGGCGAATAAAATAAATTTTGTGATGGCAGCATCATTTTGCATTGAAAAAAATATCAATATGTCCTTCCCACCATACAATTTATTCAATCCTTAACAAATTTACTGAGCATCTACTATGTACAGGTCTTGTGTTTATCATAGAAATGTAATGGTAAGCAAAATAGACATGGCATTGGTTCTTGTGGAGTGTACGTCTGATGGAGAAAGACAGACTTTATACAAATAAATGATTAAGATGCATAATTTCTATAGGGAAAAGGGCAAAAATTAATATTTATTCTAGATATTTCAGCTGCTGGGCTTGGTTCAGTTGCTAATGGCAAAAAACACTTTTTGGCAAACAAGTCTGATTTTTCCTAAAGTTGTTTCTCAATGGTTTTGATACTTAGTGAGTCAGAACCTTGCTTTGCATGGAAGTTTTAGAGCTCAAAAAATTACCTACATCTATAATCAGGGTGTACATTCTTGCATATTGAGTTTATGAAAGGATAAATGGTTACAGAGATAGAAGATAAGAGAAATGGTTACAGAGATAGAAAATAAGAGCAGTAGTCATTTGCACTGCTCTCCAAATGTCAGGAAGACTACTCTTAGAAGCTTATGAAATAATTATACATGACACAGCATATTTTTATTTCTGGCTCCAGAACTAAGAAAATAACTTAAAATAACTCAGTATTAGAAGGTGGTCATTGGAGGAACAAAGCCACCTCTTTAATATAGTAAGACAACACACTACTATTAAGTTGATGTTTCATAGCTCCTTTTTAAAATTGTGGATATAAATAGGGAAAAAAACCCAGCATTTTTTTCTTTTCTAATCTTTCTCGTTTGTCTTTTTTTCTTTCCGTCCCCCTCTCCACCCTCCCCAAAGCTATCATGTTGACTTCTGGGCTGTGTTGCTAATATTGATGATACATATGCCCTGACGTAAATAAGTATGGAGCGAAGGGGCCATAATGAAGTGGTATGTGATAATACTGGAGAGTACTTTTCATGGGTACTTTATTTCTCTGGTCAAGGAACTGCTGATAATTTGAAAAGGAAAGGCGTATTTGTTGCTATTGCTTAATATGGTATCATTCTTGATGAAAATATGATCTTTAGTCCTAGTCTGGTATTGAATTGTTTGCCATTTTAATAAAAATATGAGAGTGGAATTGGTAAGAATAGGATAGCTAATGAAGATGGAATAAAAAAAATGAAAAAATAAGATCATGAAACACTAATGGCAGCGCCACAACTAAAATAGACCACTTCCCCCAAATCCATGGGCCCTGTGTTCACCTTGTCAGCCACAGATAACAGCCAAATAAGGTTTGTGTAATAGAAGCAGAGAGTAGAATGGGGGTTACGAAGGTGGGAAGGTGGGGAAGGTGGGGCGACGTTGGTCAAAGGTTACAAAGTTGCAGTTATGTGGGACGACTGACTCGAGGGATGTAATGTACCACATGATGACTATAGTTAATAATACTGTATTGAGTACTGAAATTTTGCTATGAGAGTAGATCTCAGATGCTCTCAGCACACACACAAGAAAGATAACTGTATGAGGAGATGATATGTTAATTAGCTTTACTACAGTAATAAATTCACAACACATATGTATGCCAAGTTATTGTGTTGTATACCTTAAATATATATAATTTTTAATTAAATAGTCATATATAGGATGCACTTCATATTCCCTAAATCATACATTTTTAGCAGTGTGATAACTGTCCCAAGGAGGTGATAATGGGTTCTTGTGTGTGTAAAATATTACTTTTTAATATATAAGCATATGTGCAGTATATGAACAGATATAAAATATATCTATGATATTGATTTTCATGGAGTGGGGAGTAAGTAGAAAAAATGTCTAAAAATGTTCCTGGGTGGGGGGGCGATAATAAAAATAAATAGTTGAGAGACACTGCCCTTGATGTTGTCTTCATACTGTGCAGAGGAGATAATCTACTTCTGTGTGAAACTACTTTATCTTAAAGAATTGGTATTTATGTTATAGCATTAACTAGGAAATGACCCTGACGGGAGGAAGCCCAAATGGTCACATGGTTGATAAATTATGGAAGAACCTGAGGCAAACTGATTGGCTTCTCAATAGTTTTACTATAAATCTAACAAAACTGGGCTCAAGTAGACTCTCTATTGACAATAACGAAGTGGTAAGAAGTAAGTCCTATTTTTGCTCATTTACAGAATCTTAGTGACAGGATCTATAGTTTTCATGTGTACATGTATAGTAGACATTCTCTTAACTGACCATCACTATATTTACTTGCCAGATTAATAGAGGTTCTCCATACTTTCTGTAATACTCTCTGGCTGAGGTCCATGAGCCTGTTGAAAATTCCAGAGTAGTAGGCTACTCACTATTAGATCCCACACTTCTATTCTTCCCAGCTTACTAAGAGACAGCTTGGTTTATTCCCAAACCTGTTAATACCACTTGCATTTTTTACTATATTTAGTTATTTAATGAAATAGGTAAGCCTAAGAAAGCAAAAAGAAAGAAGTTTATTGTTTCCACAAACACCAAGTTGAATACTTTAGAATCAATCAAGAGAGTCTCAAATTTAAATTGAGAAAATTGAGAACAAAGTGGTTGTGTGCTTATCCCCAGCCATGTACAAGTACAGGTACAGAAAAGGTAGGAGCTTGAATTTAACCAGACTTGGGTTTTTGCCAGAGGAATATGTAAGAGGGAGAGAAGGTTTAGGGAGTTGAGGTGCTTGTGAGTTAGGGAGTATGGTAATGGATCTTGTCTTTAAGCTGGATAAGGAGGAAAATTAGAACACAAAGGGAAGGAAAGGATAGTAGGCATTGAGTGGAGGTGTTTGAGGTATTGAAATCATCTGAAATATTGGGGGTTGTAATTGATTGGAGAATGAATGCTTGAAATTGAGATTATGGAATGGGTTTTGCCAATGGTAATGACAAGATAGGATTGGGGGGCTGAAGTGTTGCAGAGGATGACTCAATAGGAATGAATAAAGAGCTTATGAGAGATCACATTATCTTGGAAGGAAATTGAAATCACCAAGAAGTACTCCAGGAATAAGGTTGGAGGGAGATAGTGAAATGGGTCAAGGAATAAAGAAGTGATGTGCCATTTGTTAAGTGACAAGCTATTAAGTGTGGGAGGTGCTCAGAAGACAGAGAACATTGTGGTCAGCCATGCTGCGAAAAGCATTGTGGAGCAATGGGGATGAAGGTTGAAGAGTCAGGTTGGGATAGATAGAGGGGATGGGGAAGGTGTTTCAGGGGTTAATAATAGAATGAGCAAAGGATAAATGGCAGAAGGAACGTGGTATATTTCTGAGGTCAGTGAGTTTACTGGGTGTGGTGGCTTTGGATTGTGAAGGGTTTGAAATGCTGGACTGAGGATTTTTGTTGTGCTTTTCACTTTTTCTGCAGAGAATTAATTATTGTTTGGCTATTGCTTTCTCTCAGAGTTCTGATCTTTACTGATGCTATCTTGTGAGCCAGAATTTATTCTTGCATTGAAGTTTAAGGTGGTGAGAAATTGCCTATACTTGTAAACACTGGTAAATAGGCAATGCATTGAAATATGAAAGGGTAGATGGAAATAAGAGAGTTAGAAAACAAAAATTGAATCTATGCCCAAGTTCATGTAAAGGCTACAGTTGCAGAAGCTTGTGCCTGGTAAACCTCAGATTCTTTATCTTTGAACACTGATCTTAGAGTTCTTTATCTTATAATGTCACTCCTTCACTTCTGTGATTTTTTTTTTCCATAGAAGTAAAAGTAAACTAAGTTAATGCTACCACCTCCGCTTCCCTTTGACTTTCCATTCACTATTTTTATAAAGAACAATAACAATCTTCTGATTTGAGAGGAGATACTGTACTATCCAGAGAACCTGTACGTAGATGCAGCCTGACCAGAGACTTTATTTATTTATTCATTCATTCATTCATTCATTCATTCATGAGAGACACACAGAGAGGCAGAGACACAGACAGAGGGAGAAGCAGGCTCCCTGCAGGGAGCCCGATGTGGGACTCGATCCTGGGTCTCCAGGATCACACCCTGGGCTGAAGGCAGGCACTTAACCACTGAGCCACTCAGGTGTCCCAAGACTTCTATTTCTTTAGAACAGCATGGAAAGCTATGTTATCAGAAAGTTTCTAGGTGAGGTGTTATCAGAATAAGGGAATTTTTTTTTTTTTTGGTTAGTGACATTAGGCTATGCATGCCCAATGTGTCCATCTCCAAAAGGGTCTTTCTGTTACTCTTCATCACTTATTCCAATCAGCATCTGGAGGGCAAAGAGATGGCATACTGAAAGTTTTCCTTGAAGAAACTTTAACAAAGGGACTCTTTACAGGGGTATGGGCAGGGGTAAGGGTACTAGCAAAGATGATGGAGCACCCAAGAAGCTAGCAATGTTGGGGTGCTGTTACTGCTCCTAGGCCTAAGGGGACGCAGAGAGCCCTGGTGCTAGAGAACTCAGCGTGAGTGTAGCCACAGGAAGGGAAGCCAATGGGAGCTGCGGCCATAAGTAGAGGAATGCAGCCACTGCCCAAGCCTTGCCCGTCGTCGGGGAAGAAGCAGTCAGAATAAACACCCCAATCTCACGGTCTTTCCACGCTCAGGCTTCTCCAATAGCTGGAACCCAACTGGAAAGCCAGAAGGCGAGAGTCCAGATGATGCAGCCAAAGGGGCCAGTCTCTTGAGATCCAACACAGAAGAGAAGAGCCAAGACTGATCTGGAGTGGAAAAAAAAAAAAATCAAACAGCTCTCTCCTCTTTCAACTCTTCAATTCTCCAGAGTTTCATGTGTTTTCAGTTCCTCACAAGAATAGCACTTCATTAAGATTCTGAAAAAAAAGGAAATACAAATCAAAACCACAATGAGACACCATTTTACACCAGTTAGAATGGCTAAAATTAACAAGACAGGAAAAATAAATGTTGGCAAGGATGTGGAGAAAGGGGAACCCTTTTTACACTGTTGCTGGAAATGCAAGCTGGTGCAGCCACTCAGGAAGATGGTATGGAGCTTCCTCAAGAAATTAAAAATAGAGCTACCCTACCACCCAGCAATTGCACTACTGGGTATTTACCTCAAAGATGCAGATGTAGTGAAATGAAGGGACACCTGCACCCCAGTGTTCATAGCAGCAATGTGCACAGTAGCCAGACTGTGGAAGGTGCTGAGATGTCCATCGACAGATGAATGAATAAAGAAGATATGGCCTATCTATCTATATACACAATAGAATATTAGTCATCAGAAAGGTTGAATACCTACCATTTATATCGACGTGGATTGAACTGGAGGGTATTATGCTAAGTGAAATAAGTCAGTTAGAGAAAGACAATTACATGGTTTCAGTCATATGTGGAATATAAGAAATAGTGCAAGGGACCATAAGGGAAGGAGGTGAAACTGAATGGGGAAAAATCAGAGAGGAAGACAAACCATGAGTCACTACTCTTAACTATGGGAAACAAACAGGATTGCTGGGAGGGAAGTGGGTGGGGGATGGAGTAACTGGGTGACGGGCACTAAGGAGGGCATGTGATGTGATGAGCACTGGGTGTTACACACAACCAATGACTTATTGAAAACTACATCTGAAACTAACGAAGTACTATGTTGGCAAATTGAATTTTAAAAAATGAAAATTAAAAATCTGAAAAAACTCTTTTTGTTGATAAGCAGTGTTAGGGTTTTGAAGAGGATTTCAGTAAATGGAATATACTAGAAAATAACCCAAATGAATGGGAGATGGAAGCCAAAATAACGTGTTTGTGATAGGTTGGTCAAGTAGGTTGGAGGGAATGAGTGTGAGGGCTATGACTCTACCAACTGAGCCCAGAATTCATCAGTCTTCTCTGGCACCAAACCATGTAGGGGAAAGCCTGTTTCTGGAGGAAAGAAGAGAATGCCTGCTTACTGTGGGCAATTTGCCTCCCCTCCCCAAAGGAAGATAAAGAGGAAAGAGTCAGTTCTATTCACCAGGGCTGAGCTGGAAGCTTCAAGTTGAGCATGTACCGCTTGAGGGCAGCTCTCTCACAAGGGGAAGATGGGTGAGATGGCTATACACGCCTAATTTTTCTCCCCAAATTTATCAGAGAATTCTCTGTACTGCCTGAGAGCAGAGCGAGTTAAGAATATTAGAGGGGACCGCCTTTTTTTGACCACATTTTCTCATTAATTGGTTCTTTCAACTTACATACTTTCAGAAGTTGGATCCCCTATCGATGCTGGGAATGGAAAGATGAATAGGATGTGATTTGTCCCTGGATGGTAATCAGAAGAACAGCTAGTAGTTATTGAAGATATACCTTAAGGTGGGATATATTTTTCATTCGTTTGTCATGAAATATTGACAGCTATCATATTAGATACCATTGTTAAATTTATTTTATAGAGAAGAAGTTGAGGCTTGGCAATTTCAGGGACTTTCTCTAAGTCACAGAAATTAGTGGCAGAGCTGGGATTCAAATGTAGGCAGTTTGGTCCCAGAGCTAGTGTTCTTACCCCTTCCCACGTCACAGGCCAGGGCTGGAGACAGGCCTATGAATAAGTAGTCACCGTGTAACAAATGACATAAGTGCTCCTGGAGGGATGCACCATGTCCTAAAAGAGAAAAGGAAGGAGTGACTAAACAGGCCTGGGTGAATGACATACATTTGTGCAATTTCCCTTGTCCATTGCCAGAAATTTACATAGTGGAGTCTTTTTAGGGCATACTTTATTATTATTATATACAGATTCAGCTATAGAGCTCAATTCATGTTGTCCCGCTGCCTCTCCCAAGCATAACAGCACTTAAAATAATTTCTTCCTGACATCTTGGATCCCTTCCAAGAGTTCTGTTCCAGCTTTTGGAAAAGGCAGAAACAGGAAGAGGATGTCCCAATGTTCCCTGACTAGAGATCTAAGTTGGGATTTGGAATAGTTTCATGATTAAAATCATTGTTAAGATTTTATTGTCCTATACTGTACATATGTGAGTATTAACTATATTATATAATCAGCCATGACACATGTGCTATATAAAATCACTAAAATCCACTGTAGGGGTACCAGAGTGGCTCAGTTAGTTAAGAATCTGATTTCAGGGTCCTGGGATCGAGCCCCAAGTCAGGCTCCACACTCAGTGAGGAGTCTGCTTCTCCCTTTCTTCCAGCCTCTCCCCACTCTGGTACTCTCTCTTTCTCTCTCTCTCTCTCATAAATAAGTAAATAAATAAATAAATAAATAAATAAATAAATAAATAAATAAAATATTTTAAAAATCCACTATAAATTATTATACTTTCATACTTTGTCTTATGTCAAACGATGGTGATTTTCTCTTTTAATGTTGGATTTTCTCACCTCAAAGACTTTTTTTGGCTATGACTTTATTATAATTTACTAGTAATATATCACAATTTCTGCTAATAACACAAAACAAATTCACTTTTTGCTATCATCTCTCTAGGTAGTAATTCTTACAATTTGGCCCTCTTTAATGAATCACTTTATAGCTCATCTTTAAAATATTGAACACTCATATCTTTGGTTTTTATATCACTTGATACTGGAGTAATATTGTTCAGTTTATATGACCAGACTGCATACTGTAAGCAGGTGGTATGGTCTGCCGCCAAGTGATGGCCCATTCATGTCAGGATATTAAGCACATCCTGCAGTTTGGTGTAAACACCAGGTGGGATTCTAATCCATTCAGCACAAGAGCCCCTCACCACTCTTTCCTCCATGATGAATGAAAATCTCTGGGAAGTCCCTGCTCAGGAATTCTCTATCCTTTTTGAAGTCCATGAATTCAAAATAACTCAAGAAAAGGGCTAGATCAATTACTCCTTTACCTCCTTTTATTCACAACCTATTTCTTGGAGTGATCTCAGAAACCCACGGAGAAAAGTTCAGATTCACATGTAGCCCTTTCTTGTTCTAGGTTACTCTCTCAGGGTTTCAAGGTTGGAGAAATATTCCTTCCTGTCCAAAGTTGAAATTGCCTGAGAACTTTGTGTCCCTGACTCATGATAACATTATTTACCTACTAGAGCTGTAGAGAAGCCAGAGTGAGACAAAGTGACCCTCACAACCATGGGATAACCTGTAATTCTTAAGATAACACAAGTAGTGTCTTTGATTTATAGAATAAATGATGACAATAGAACCAACCAGAGCCATCCACAGAGGAGTTTCCCAGAAGGAGGTCCAAGCCTGCATACTGATTTAGTCAAATATCACCACACTAATGCACAGATGCTGCAGTTCTACTCCCAAGGCCTTTCCTTCCTTAGGCCTACTGGTGTACCATACTGGTATGGGTGACCTGACAGATGGGCTAATTTTAGAGGGGAGCACAGTATACAATAGATTTGCAGGAAGAGACTGTGTCTTCTGATGACTTACTCATCATCAAAGGAATAATATGAAAATTGACAATTGTAGAAAAACCACTGGCTGCCTCTTGGTATTGATTCTCACTTTATGTCCCCATAATAACAGAATCCCCGACATGTAGCTGCTAACAGCTTTGAAGCTCTGTTGGTCATACAACTAAGCTTTGGCCAGTGGGAGATAAAGCAGAAGTAGTGTTATTTCTGGTTTGTGCCCTTAAGGGGAAGGGACAACTCATCCTTTTCTTCATCACACTTTCTGGTTGCCTGTGATGTTGGTGTGAGAGTGATCCATTTTGGACCATGTGGGTCCAAGGATGCGGAACTACATGAGAGAAGGCATCTGGACCCTGAGCTTTGAGCTGTCATTCATGCCAGTCCTGCACTGCTTACTCCCAGACTGTTAGCTGAGAGAAGAAAAACCGTCAATTGTGCTTAAACCAACATTAATATACATCTCTGTCGAAGCAACCAAGACTTTATCCTAAATCAATGACTTTAGATTTTAGGAGAATAGAGTCAATTTTAGTTGAGAACATTGCTTCATTATTGCAGTTCATCTGTTTCAACAGGTAGTGTGATTCTTCTCAGAGCTTTGTAGCTTTCATGTAGGGTGCTGCCTTTTGGGAGAAACACAGAAAAAGAAAGGCCATTGAAATTAAGCCTCAGCTAGAATAGAGAGTGGAGATGTGGACTTTTCACTTAGACTCAAAAATCTTGCCCAGAACTGTCACTTACTCCAAATGTTGCCATATTTCTCTGGCACTTCCTATGATTGATGTCTCTAAGAGCAGGAGTACTTTCTCAGACAGGACTATAGTGTTTGAATTTGTTGCTAGGACATCCATGGAATTTCCATATTCTATCCCAGGAAAGAAATCTAATTTCTCTTTGATGCTACATTCTGCTTTAGCCAGAAATACAAGGCAACCACTGTTTGCTGTAGTGTTTTGGCAGAACTCTGAAGCGTGGCCTGGATCTGGGAGCCCACAATCCAAGAATAAGGCACCATTTACGTACAAAATTATTGAATTTGGGTAGAAACTAAGCTCAGCTATGCTTGTGAAGCCACTGTCTTATAGGGTCAAAAAAGAGCTTATTTTTCAAGTAAGTGTGTTTCACTGTTTACTGGCGACTACCAAAATAATTATTTCCTGTGTGGGTCATTGGGAGTGAGGTAATTCCAAGGAAAATGTTCCATTGTGCTTACTGGGCTGGGCAGTGCTGCAACTGCAGTCATTCCCTTAAAGCAACAGTAATCATGGGGAATGGTAAAGTCTGGTTCACATGCCACTTAGAGGGAGATACGCTCTCAGGATCTTGTGAGAGATGGCAAAAGTAAACACACACACACACACACACACACACAGTTACATGAACATATCTCTGGTGCTTCATTTAAATGGTGTTACAGATGTTTTGGAAAGAGAATATCTATAGGAACTCAGATAGTGCTCCCTGCCCCTTGCAATGTAAAAACAGAAGCTTACTTTGTACAAGTTGCTGATGGTTTTCTTGTTCCTCTTGAGCCATTTGAGGGCATGTTTCATTTGCTTTTGTCTTTTCCAGCCCGCACCAACAGGCGCATCCATCTCTGAGTGTAATGCTCATTCGTTGTCTGTGCATGAAGATATGGCTTGTAAAGGAAGTGAATTTCAGGGAGAGGCCTACCATTCCAAAACTGATTGCCCTGGAATCATGATAAGAGAGTTTGCCAGGAGGAGCCCCTGGCCAGCTAGGATTGGGGCATCCCTAAGGCACCAAGCACTATGGTCCCAGAGATTAAATAACTCTGTAATTCCTACCATCATCTTCCCTGGGATCAGAGAAGTAAGGCACGGAGTTATCCATACCTGTTAGATATTGGCACAGCAAGTGCAGTGAACTGTGGGAGCTGGATCAGCAGGTGACAGGCAAACCAGGCCAGATGGGATACCACTACTGCCTCATAAAGCAGAGGAATACTTTTGAATATGTACCATCTGACACTTTACTCTTCCCTTACCTTCCATTCATGCTCTGGTATAGGAGCTCAGTGTGTACGTGACAGATTAGAGAGCTGTATATTGTAAAAGGGGATGCTCATTACTGATTAATGAACTCACCAATTTTTTTTATTGAGTGCCTATTATGTTCCAGGCATTGCACTGGTGTTGAGATATAAAGGTGAGCAAGCCAGATATGGTCTTCACCCTTAAATTTTTTTTTTTTTTTTATCGAGCACCTATTATGTTCCAGGCCTTGCACTGGTGTTGGGATATAAAGGTGAACAAGCCAGATATGGTCTTCACTCTCCACCCTTAAAAAAAGGCTCTTCCATTAGCCCCTTATGGAAGAGACAGACAAAAGCACAAATATATAAAATAAGTATAAATTGTGGACCTAAAAGAAAATAAACTGGATATTGAGGTAGCGAATGAAAGAAGTACCTGATTTATATAAAGTGGCCAGAAATGACTGTCAGGAGGGAAGAGAATGACTTGATGCCTAACAACAATTAGTGTTTCAGAGGATTAAAAATAATTCTCATGGGTCTGCAGCAGAGTGAGTGGTGGGAGTGCGGGGAGGAGTGTGCTCTAACTGACAGAAGTCCTCCAAGGAATTTTTTGATCTATGGTCAAGGACAATATCGAATGGAAGATGTGGAGTGCTTGCAGAGTGGTCAAGGGACTTGAGGTTATCATGCAAAGCAAGAGGTGGGAGCCTGAATGTGGTCCTTGCACTGTGTGTTGAAAGTCTCTGCACTGTATGTCTTACCCCGCTGAGGAACCAGGGAGCAGAATGGAAAGTTGGAATTCATCTAAAACGCAGGAGAAAAACAAGTACAGGTAGAGCTGGAGAGCTTCTGGTTCTGGCCAAGTATCAGGCCCACACGAGAAAAGCATGGTTGGGAGTGGCCATCCACGCCTGGTCCGCATTGGGAAGTGGGGGCTGAAGAGAATACTGACGTTGAAGTCTCTAATGTTCGTTGCACTTTCTGCTCCTTGAGCTTTCAGGATATGAGACATCTGGGAAGTGTCCTTTGAATGTCATTAAGATGCTGTCAGATTTCAGTTGAGAGTGCAGGACATGTAGTGCTTGGTGTGTGTGTGTGTGTGTGTGTGTGTGTGTGTGTGTGTGTGTACCACAAGTTGGTAGATGAGTTGCTGATGGCAGCCAGATGCAGTAGCTTATTCTGGGGTTCTTAACCAGGGGTCTGATGTAATCTTGGGCAGAAAAAAAAATTACATCTTTGTTTTCACTAACCCCACTAGCTAGGATTTAGCATTGCAACAATATACTTAGGCAACAAATCACAGTAATTTTAGCAGTACTTGTGACTTTGTCATCAGTTGAAATCACAGATATTTTCATATCACATAGTTGTTGCGGATATCTCAAAATATCACTTACGCATATCACTACTTGAAAATTACAGTAGTTATCATACCATAGCTAGATTCTTGTTATTTAATGTGTTAATAAAGCACATTTATTACTATATCATGTTTTAAAAATATTTGAAAACTGCATTTCAGTACGTCTGGCTTTCTTTGCTATCCTATGTATTTTATTGTTTTGAATTTCAAATATGATTGAGAGAGGGTTTTTCAGGCCTCCAGGTCCTCAGTGGGTCCCCGACACAGAAAAAGGTAAGAACTGCCAGGCTTCATGGACACAGTCTTGCCAGTTGGGTATAATAGGAATGTTGGGGCAGAATGTCCACATGTCCACCTTCAAATGAAGTGTTCTTGTCTTCTGACTGAGGCAATAAGTACTTGTCAACTCTGTGTTTGTGCAGAAATGCATACATATTTTTATTCAGCCTGTGGATCAATTTTGAGTCTGAGTTTCTGAGAAATAAAAAGAGAGAGACTGGTCTAAGGAGACTAGAGGGAGAGAACAATTGTGGAGGGAACCCCCATAATCTTGGGTACAGAGAATGCATTTTCACCACTGTTTCCTAAGTAGAGAGCCAGAGAAGGGTAGACATAATCTTAACAACTCTGACCTCCTGGAAAAAAAACCTACTCAGCCCAAGTTTTCCCCATTTCCTTGGGCTGTAGCCTCAGGGTCCTCAGAGGTGACACCACAAACAAGCACAATGCAAATTATTAGCCTGTCTACCACCTACCACGGCTTAGCCACCTGATACGTGCTATTTTTAGGAAGTCTAATTTCTCAGCAGAGACAAAACACTGATAACAAGCCCTGAGAAGTCAGCCTGGTTTCCCAAAAGTCTGAGGTGACACCTAGAGATAAGAAATCCTTTTATGCCCCTTTGCTGAAATTAAAATATTTCCATTTCTGCTTTTTTTTTTTTTTTCTTTCAGATAGGCTCCATGCCCAGCATGGAGCCCAGTGCAGGGCTGGAACTGACAACCCTGAGATCAGGACCTGAGCTGAGATCAAAAGTCAGATGCTTAACTGACTGAGCCACTCAGGTGCCCCCCTATTTCTGCATTTTGAAGAGAGGGAGACAAGAGGCAAAAGGAGATGTTTGTTCACTTCCTCAGAGATTTTAAAAATCGAATTTAAAGGTTAAAAGGCCATGCATGTGCTCCATTCTCCACTCTCCATCACACAAACTGAATGAAGGTTTCTGAAAATGCTTCTCCTGTTGATTTATGGTCCTAGCGGAAGCTCTTTCTAAAGGGATGGCTTAATGAAATGACGGTGTAATGGCAAAGAACAAGGCATCAGGTAATTCAACTTTCCCAAGATTAGTCTCAGAAGCAGATCCATGTGTTCCAGTCCTTTTCTTCTCCCTAGTGGTCTTCTCAAATGTGAAACGAACCAATAAAAACAGTTCCTGCGCAGGGCTTCTAGGAGATGAAAAGTGCCTGGTCAGTGATGTTCATTGATTGGATTGCTCTAACAGATGTGCTAGTCTCAAAGAAGGGTCCTCCTTTTTAATTAATGCTGAGGTATTAGATTATGACCTAGACCTATTTCCTATCCCCTCCTCTTGTCTCGTCCTTCCGTTTTACCTCTTCAGTCTTTCCGCAGTGTCTTCCTTGCCTGACTGTGAAATGGTGCTTACCTCCCTGTATCTGCAGCCTTAAACAGACCCTCCTCCTGACCTCACATCTCCCTCTGGCTCCTGCTGCCTCCTCTCCCCATGATTGGGACCCAACTGCCTGCAGAGAGCTGTGTTCTTCACTACCCCAGGGGTAGCTGAGGGGTAAAGACTCTGCTCCTGTATATGGGGCCTCTGGTTTTTAGCAATGCCCCACCTGGTGGGTATGTGCCTGATTCTGGGGAGCTTCTTGTGGCTGCCCGTCTTCACCACATTCTCTAGTAGTACTCAGTCGGTGATATTTGCATCTCTACCAGCCTGACTCCTTTGTCTTTCTTATTTTATTTTTTTCTAAAGATTTTATTTATTTAGTCATGAGACACACAGAGAGAGAGGCAGAGGGAGAAGCAGGCTCCCCGCAAGGAGCCCAATGGGGGGACTCAATCCCAGGACCCGGGGGTCACGACCTGAGCCCAAGGCAGACGCTCCACCACTGAGCCACCCAGGCGCTCCCTCCTTTGTCTTTTTCCGTCAGACTTGATTTAGAACTGAATTAGCAAGCCGGAGGGAATAATTTGTTAGCCTCCTCAAACTCCAACAATGGAGAAATGCCAAGATTCAAGGGACAGGTGGGGAGGAGTAGGCTGCAATCTGATCTGTGTTCATGGCTTTATCATAATCCTGGTCAGGAAGCCACAGAGAAGCTGTTCCCATCCCTCGCCTGGCTTTTCCCATGCTCCTACTGATCTGGTGTGCTGTCTCAGAAACCCTGCTCGCCCCTGTGATCCAGGCAGCTGATATCAATCATTGGAATTGAGGTAAGAGATGAAACCTATCTGAAGTCTGGGTCCAGCATGCTAATGCTCCTAGATCTGTGTCGGCAGCCCAGTCCTGCAGGCTGACCCATGTGCTCAGGACAAGAGCAACCTTCTTACCATGGCGTGACTGCCCTGCATGCCTGTGACTTCTGTTCCCTCTTCTCTCTCTCCTTTCTGCTCCAGCCACAATGAACTTCTTGTTGATTCCTAAAATAAGTCATGAACTTTTGGGGGTTTTTCAAATAGTATATACTTTGCCCAGAAGGAAGTTCCCATTCTTCTCCATTGCTGATTGGGCCAGTTTTGCTTATCCTTCAAACTGTAGCATCCCTGCCCTGAGAAGTTTCTCTAAGCAAGTTAGGAGCTTCTTCCTCAATATTTCTTTCAGACTTGAGTCTCCCTTGGAAACCTCGGGGCATAGAACAAGGCCTTCTCTGTCGTGGGCACCAAACATGAGTTTATTGGGTAAATGAGCGCCTTTTCAAGGTCACTATAGATTTCCTACCCTTGTTTGTTCTGCTTCAAAGCCCACCAAATAATTCTCATTTCTCTAGGAAATTCCTATAATGGTTTGGCATAGCAAATCTGGATAAACTTCCCACAATGAACAGCAGCATGAGAAATCAGGGTAGATTGGATTCTTGACATGGATGGGATTTCCCTATGTTTCTAATATAGATTCTGGCCCCTCAATGAAAATGATGAGTTAGTTTTTAGTCACTTCAAATCTGAACAGCCTATTATCTATCTATCTATCTATCTATCTATCTATCTATCTATCTATCATCTATCTATCTATATCTCTCTATATAATTTCTTTATATAAAATATGTAAATATATAATAAATAATACATTTATATTATTTATATAAAATTTATTTATATAAATATATTTATATATTATACACACATATATAATATATATATGGCCTATCATATAACAGAAATTAAACTAAACAAATTTAGTCTGAAATTTTCCTCAAGACCATATATAAAAGATATCATACACACTGTGGTGTTAATGGATTTTTCTGGATGTAGTCTTAAATACTAGATTTGTCTGGACCTTTCCTCAGACCATAGCCTTGCTCCCCACAATTCTACAATTCTATGTATTACTCAGTGTTACCAAGAGAAGTGTAGTCACTATGTGTCACCATATAACATTCTTGCTCCCTCACTTTGGGACTTTTGTACCATCTCAGCTAGAGCTTTTTTTGTTTTGTTTTGTTTTGTTTCTCTTCGCATTTCTTTTATTCCCCCTCCAACATTTCTAGGAGAAAACATCAAATCTTCAATTTATCACCTGTACACCAGAGGGTTAGTATAAGTGTGTGTATGTGTGTGTGTGTGTGTGTGTATGTATTAAGATGTGAAAATGTAGTGACTTAGAAGGGAAGATTCTCCTTTTTCTAAAGCTTAAAGGAAAAAGTCAAACTTAAAAAATGGGGTGTTTTTAGCTTACTGTTACATTTGGCACATAGGAAGTGCTTTATAAATTTTTTGCTATAATTTTTCTTATAATTTTTGATATTATTATTGGTATAATAGGATCCAGTACTTGAAGGTAGGTTGTTTTTATACCAAAGCACGTGTGGGGAATATACTCTCTCGGCCTTACATTCTCCATAGGAAGTGGAGATTGTATATATTAGCTGGAGTTCATCCAAGCTACTTTTGGGACAAACAGGATCATGTGTTTGGAACAGGGGTCAACAGCTGTTACTCCTCTGTGGCATTCCAGAGATGAGGACAGATGTATTCAGACTGACCTTCCTTATTCAGTGAGTGTGGGAACCAGTGGGAAGGGGTAGGGGGAAGGGAGATGCCACAGTGGGGAGGGTGGGAAGGTTCCCTTGGGGCCCAGTAACATGAGAGATCACTGAAAATAGTGTTGAAGTGAACAGTTCAATTTCCTGGAGGTTCTGTGCTTAAAAACATATGAGGGGGATGAAGGCCCTTAACTTTTTTCTAAAATGAGGAAAACCAGGCATCACAGTTTTCCCAAGGCCAGGACCAAGACTGTACTTCCTGGAGAGGTCAGAGGTTTCCTCCTTACCATTCCACTGATTGCACAGTAGGGAATAGGAGAGGGTCAAATCAGGTTTAATGCAAGATGTGGAGTGAAATACATTCCTTACCTTGCCCTCTCAACCCCAGTCATATTTAATTAACATTCCTGTTACTAGAAAATATCCAAATGTCCCAGTGGCTTCAAAAAATAAAAGATTCAGCTTGACTCAGGTCCCTTGGTACCTTTGTATCATGCCAACACTAAGGCAGGCAGCCGGTCTTCTAGGAGACTGAAAGAACATGGCTCCATGAGGTCATTAGATTTTCTGAATGACATGACTTGAGAACAGCATAGTAGACTTCTCTCATAACAATACCTCTGGTCCTAAAACCTATACATTTACATGTTCATAATGGTTTAGCCAGAATCTGACTGGTAGTAGTTTTTCTCAATCTTTCATGATGGTGAATGACATTTTCTGTACTTGCCATGCCCCTTCTGCTCCCCCCAACCCCAGATTACCAAGTGAATGAACGTGTTGTCATGAAACTGTCCTAAAGCTCAGATTAGCGATGCCTAGGTGCACAATGTGTCTTTGCTGATGGTACACAGATTCCTGGTCTCATCAGGATGGATTCCTTTACTGATGATGTCAAACTACACCCATTTTATCTCTTCCTCTTGGCTGGGTCAGCAGGATGGTAATGAGAACCGCATTACTCCTCATTGCAGAAAGAAAGACTTTGTAAGTCACATAGAATTCTTGCTGAATCTTTTTTTTTTTTTTTGAGGTATAATTAACATATGATGTTATATTAGTTTCAGGTGTACAACATACTGATTCAACAAATCTATGCATTACTCAGTGCTACCAAGATAAGTCTAGTCATCATCTGTCACCATGCAACATTATTATTATTTTTTTTTACCATGCAACATTATAGTAGTATTGACTATATTTTTTTATGCTGTACTTTTCATTTCTGTGACTTATTCATTTTATAACTGGAAGTTTGTACCTCTTAATCTCTTTCATCTATTCATTCATCTCCCACCCACCTCCCCTCTGGTAACCGTGCACCGGTTTGTTCTTTGCGTTTGTGTGTTTTTTTGTTTGTTTTTTTGCTTCTTTATGAAGTTGGTACTAAAGGTCAGATGAGCCTATAAAAAGATACAGTTCTCCTTAAAAACCTTGTTCCTAACCACTGAACTATCAATTACATATTCAAGCTGTTGGTTGACCAGGCTTGTGTCTGCTTCTATAATGACACATGGATCTAGACTAAATGGATCTCAAATCCCTGGTTTGCTACTTACTGTGCGATTATGGGTAAATTACTTAACCTCTCTGAGTTTTTATTCCTTATCTATAAAATGGAGATATTAAGAAGTACCCACCTTCTAGGCTTGTTGTGGAGACTAAATGAGATAATGTATGTGTAATGCTTAGCTATAGCAGCCTCCATCAGAAAGCCTCCAGGAAATGTTAGCTCCAACTTTTACCACTTGGAATGGTAGGCCTGCCTTTCTAACTGGTTACAAGGTTTTTAGGTAATTGTTTTAAGCTACTTTTTTTTAAACCATATTTTTCATGTTATCCTTGATAAAACCTCC
Organism: Nyctereutes procyonoides; assembly: GCF_905146905.1. Classification (NCBI taxonomy): domain Eukaryota; kingdom Metazoa; phylum Chordata; class Mammalia; order Carnivora; family Canidae; genus Nyctereutes; species Nyctereutes procyonoides. The sequence goes on from NW_026575132.1 coordinate 12,516,342, forward strand.
TAGATTGTTCCTGCAAAAAGATCTTTTTGTAATTGCTGTTTACTCATGGGGAAGAGTCAACAAATATGGCAGTTGTTTCTTGTTTTTCATTTCTTTTAGACATATGTTTTTTTCAGGCTTTGGTCTTGCTGGCTTGTGCTAATATGCGTGACTTTCTTAATGTCATCTTTGTCTATTTTTTGAATAAGTTTTTCAAACCAACAGCTGGGGTGATACCACATAGCTCAAAAAGAAAATCTCAGGCCTCATTATTTTCCCACAATCACCATGTGAGCATTTGAACCCCTGTATGTCAGAGCTTTGGGGAGAATTAGAAACTAAAATGAAAGGCAAGTTTCTGGAATTTAGATCAAAGATGATATTATCCTGGTAGGCTTGGTCTATGTGAGTTAGAGATAGCCACAAGGGTTCTCGTGGTTGACTGACTTGGCAACTAAAATTCTTTACACTCTTTAGTGACACTCTGCAGTTTTTACTGGCATATGTTATCATTAAAGCATTGTGCACCAAGGAGGAACACTATGCTAATTTCTAAAACAGAGTTCTGGTGGCACTCATGATATGAAGAAAACCCAATCCACATAAATATATTGAACATATGTTCAGTGATCCATTTTGGTTGACCCAACAAACATTTATTCAGCCCATTGTAAATGAGTATGAAATGGGGATTCATTAAATATTATTTCTACCCTAAAGGTGGAAAGATTCACACATTTTGTGAGGTATGAACAACTTGTTGAGTGAAGTATTTTCATCTCCATTTTATGGCCGAAGATTTCAGGCTAACATTTTCTAGGATTGTATAGCCACAAAGTGGCCCAACTGGAACTTGATCCCTAAGTTCTGCAACTTAGATCAACTGGAACTTGATTCCTAAGGACTGCAAATCTTGTGCTTTTAGCCATTGGAATTCCAGATGTGTGATTTTCTCCCCATACCTACCATTTCCCCAACACTACCTGGATGTCCTACAATTCAATTCAGTTCTGACACTGTTTAAGTTAGTGTTAGATCCTACAATTTAAGGACTCAGTTCTAGGAGACTGCCTTCACTTCAGATGCCAATTCCAAGTCTCAAATTGTCATTTGTACTTCCATCTGACTTGCCTATAAACTGGGTTTCTATCATTCCTTGCTCAGGTTCAATAATTTTCTGGAACAGCTCACAGAACTCATGAAAACACTTACCAGTTTATCATAAAATAAAGGATACGATAGTGGGTGCAAATGTACAGCCAGATGAAGAGATATATAGGGTGAGGTCTGGAGTCTCAGTGTTGGAGCTTCTGTCCCTGTGGAGTTGGGGTGCACCCCCCTCCTAGCTTGTGATATGTTTATCAATCCAGAAGCTCCTTGAACCCTGTAGTTCAGGGATATTTACAAAGTCTTCGTCATGTAGGCATAATCACTACCAACTCAATGTCTAACTGTTCTCCCCACCCCAGACGACAGGGGCAGGCTTCTTCCAAGCTTCTAATTATGGCTTGATATTTCTGGTGACAAGCTCCCATCCTAAAGCTATCCAGAAACCCACTAAAATTGCCTTCTTAGAATATAAGATGCTTCTCTCACTCAGGAAATCCAAGGGGTTTGGGAGCTATATGTCAGACACTAGGGTCAAAGACTCAAATAGTAAAGCAGAAGGTACTCCTAGCACCTCTATTGATTAGGAAGTTACAAATGTTTTAGGGGCCAAGGACAAAGAACAAAATATGTATTATATCATAATCTTCTGGGCTCTGAGTCCCCTTCTCCCTCACCCCAGGCTTTTACCTCCAGCCTTAGTTCCTGTTATGTTTAAAATAGCCTATGGTCACTTGGTCACACACAAGTGTGTGTATATATATATATATATATATATATATATATATATATATATATGTTTTTTTTTTCTGACAAGCCATGTAGTTGGGCCTTCATCATACTTGTTGATTGATTAAGGTCATTTGTTTAATCACGATGCATATGTGCTTGCATTTCAAGACCGTGTGGATTTAAGCAATCTGGAATTTCTTCAGAAATGTACAGGTGCAGTTTTATGAAATGCAGTTTGATTTATATCTCCTCTGTGCCATCTTGGGCCTCTAGCTTTTTTTCCTCTCCATACTCCAGTCACACAGGTTCTAATAAGACTTCTTGTTAAATAGGTCTTGCAACAGAAAGGTAATGCACATTCCCTATTCTTTTGTTCTGAAGCAATTTACAATCCTGGGGAGGATTGAAAGTAGGGAGTCAGTAAAGTGCTGTGATTAGGGAATAGCAGTTTAAGTTTGAAAGATCTAGGTTTTTTTTGGTTTGTTTTTTTTTTTTTTTTTTGAGAGAGAGAGAGAGAGAGAGAGTGGGGGGTGGGTAGAAGGATGGGGGAAAGAGTACCTTAAGCAGGCTCCACACTCAGGGCAGAGCCCCATGCAAGGCTCCATCTCGTGACCAGAGCTGAAATCAAGAGTCGACACTTAACTGACTGAGCCCCCCAGGTATCCCAAAAGATTTAGGTTCTAATCCCAGCTGCACACTTCCTGACAATCCCAACTCTCTTTCAGGGTTAGCCTTCTCATTCATGTAATGGGGATAATAATAGCATCTTCCAAGGTTGTATTAAATGAGATCAGACATATAAGTGCTTGGTATATTAGTGCTTGCTATTATTATGGCAAATATAGTAGGGTCTCAATACTGTATTTCTCTACTGAAATGAGGTCCCTTATTTTATCTCTATCATTTTTTTCTTAGTATATGTGAATGTTATTGAATTTCAAGAGGAAATGTAAAAGGATTCTAATGAAATTATTTACTTCTTTAGTGTGTTATGTGTTAAAAAAAAAAAAGAAGTCAAAGTTGGTATTTCTTTTTATTCTAAAGAATGAAAACCAAATAAGGTTGGTCAAGTAGTGAAATCAAGTACACTTAATTATTGTTTTGTGAATTTGTGTAAGTCATCTAACCTCTCTGGGCCTCAGCTTCTTCCTCTGCAAAATAAAGGAGATCAGATAATTGCATGGTTTCTTTCCACATAATTTGATTCTATTAAGCACTACCATAGTTATAATATTAGCTAGGTGCTATACAATTGTCCTTAATATACTTGAAGATTGTTATTAACTCATGCCTTAGCCTTTGTTATCAATCATAGGAAAGTCTAGGGAGTTTTTGTTTCTACTGTATGTATTCTTAATCTCTGTAATGAGTTTGAGAACCTCAGATTCTAGATCTGGATAGTCTGGTGGCTTCAGAATAAGGATTACCTTTTAGAGAAGGGCATCTTGCCTTCTATAAATTGTCCCTGGTAAGACATCAGGCCTTGGGTAAGATATAGAGAGTCAGAGCCGGGAATACTGGGTCAAATCTAGAAGTGAATCTTCCCCAGGACTGGGAACATGACTTTACCATTTACCTTTAAGTCAGAAGTGTAGGTGAAACTTTTCCAAGGAGAGTGCTCCAAAGGGCAGAGACATAGATTAGTACAAAAGGATCATCAAGATCTGTTTGTGAGAAAATTGAAATGGGGACAAACAGAGTCTGTCAGCAGACAAAATACTTTTGATCTGTCATTTATCAGCTGAGGAGGAAGAGATGTGAAGACTTCTTACGCTTATAGCTAGATCATCAGAGATGTTCACGGTAGCATTTAAAAATAGTCAAGAAATTGGTAACAACAATAAGGGATTGTTAAACAGTTTATGACATAATTAGAGGATGGAGTGAATATTACACATCAATTAAAAATGATGTATACAAAGAATACTTAAATGTCATGGGAAAATGTTTAAGCTATAACAGAGAACAGTATATATCTGTTGAAAAATATAAATACAACATGATATTAAATATGTAAAAATCTTGATAGAAAAAAACATATGGAAGGCAATGGGCCAGAATATTAACAGTGTTTATATCAGGGTGGTAAGATTTTGGGCAAGTTTTTTTTTTTTTAAGATTTTATTTGTTTATTCATGAGAGACAGAGAGAGAGAGAGAGAGAGAGAGAGAGAGAGAGAGAGAGAGAGGCAGAGACACAGGCAGAAGGAGAAGCAGGCTCCATGCAGGGAGCCTGATGTGGGACTCGATCACGGGTCTCCAGGATCAGGCCCTGGGCTGAAGGCAGTGCTAAAGGCTGCCCAAGTTTTTTTTTTTTTTAATTATTATTTTTATCATTTAAAAAGGTAAAATATATCTTTTAACAGATTTTCTATGTGAAATCCATCTTATTGTAACAGAATAAAAAAAACCACGCAAGTTATCTTAAAAACATACCTAATACCCAAGTTAAGCTAGTAATAAAAGCTTAGATTATCAGGAAAGTAGAAAAAAAATTACTAGAAAGGTTTTTTTTTATTTTTTTAATTTATTTTATGATAGTCACAGAGAGAGAGAGAGAGAGAGAGAGAGAGAGAGGCAGAGAGAGAAGCAGGCACCATGCACCAGGAGCCCGACGTGGGATTCGATCCCGGGTCTCCAGGATCGTGCCCTGGGCCAAAGGCAGGCGCCAAACCGCTGCACCACCCAGGGATCCCCACTAGAAAGGTTTTGAGAAAGCTGTTGAATATAAGATCTTGACCCAGATGCCGGATGAGGAGAGCAAGTTTGGCCCCGTTGGCCCCACCAGTGGGATGACTCTACGTGCAGGAGGCCTGGCCTGCAGAAGAGAGTTGCAGAGGTGTGGTTGCTGGCTTTGGGGAGCCTGCTATGGAATCTACATTCATGCCTCTTACTTAACCTTGAATGGTTTCTTGTGATGTTTCTAGACTCTCCCTTTGCTTAGGGAACCCTCTCCAGATGCTCACTGGGTTGGCACTTGCCAAGTTCCTGGAAGTGAGTTGAGGGAGGCTCAGTAGAAGCCAAGCAGTGTGTGCTAAATGCTCCACAGGGATACCTATGTCTAACACAAAAGTTGAATTCCTAATATTAATAACTCCTCTCAATACTGATGTGGATGTTTCCCAAATCCTCAATGTAATTCTTGTTGTCTTTTTGACACAGTTTCTCCCCATGCTTTGAAAGTCTTTCTTCTGTGATTAGCTTTCTTCCTCCTTTAGAATACTTGTTTGTCTGCCCTTAAATTCCTGCTGAATTTTAAGCACTTATTGTCATAGCTCTGCTATGTGTGTATGGAGAATAATTCTCATGAGCCCATTATAGAGTAACTGACATTCTTTTTCAGTGACAAGAAAAGCTTGTCTTTAAAAGAAGAGGAAAAGTCTAAAGTCATCAAAACAATGTAATATCCTGTGTGAAATGTTGCAGTCATGATGCCTTGTGGTTTGAGTCCCTTGATCATGTGCCCTGAGGGAAATAAGTTGGGGGTGGCCGTGGTTGACGGAGACACTTAGGCTTTGGCAGGTGCATCCTCAGCTCCCCTCACACTTTGGGCTCCTCAGGGAAGAGGGGGCTGGAGCCCTGGACCACCGTTAGCACAATGATCCTCAGGCTGTTTCTGGCCCTCAACTTCTTCCCCTCGATTCAAGTAACAGGTAAACAATTTTGATTTCCTTTCTCCTCTAAGTTTTTCTTTCAAAGTCTTTGGTTGGCTTGGCTCATCTTAAATTTCGGACGACTTATGAAATTTGGACATTTGAAATGTAGTTTTCCTCTAACATGGCAGCCTGCTATTTAGAAACTCACTGGTCTCAGTCTACAGTATAATATTTTAGCAAACAGTCTTTGGAATTAAATACGTTTTATTTAGCTATTAATTGACACTGCCCCAGGACGATATCAAAATCATACTTTTTAAAAAAATTTAAAACAACTGCTACAAGCAGCTTGCTTCTGAAAGCTGTGGATTTAGACTGCCAAGATTCATATCACGGATCCATTTCTTACTAGTTAAGCTTAGACTAGTATGTAAACTTTTTAAGTTCCAGTTTTCTTTTCTATAAATTGGGGATGATAATAACCTCATCTCAAGGTCATTGTGGAGATAAAATGAAATAATCTGCATGAAATGCTTAGCACAATCAGAGCTTGGCTTGCAAGATGAATGTTAGTTGTAGTTATGATATCTACTCGAATTGAACTGAATGTGTCAAAATAAATTTCGGAGTCATCACAGAAGGCTGCACAATATAAATGTCAATAAATTAGTTTCTTTCACAATTGGCTGAAATCTGTTATCTTGGATTAAAAATCCCTTAAGTTTCCAATGATGATGAGGAGGATGATACTCCTAACACTATTATAATGGAACTTGATTTCAAATGAAAAGACCAAGGGATAGGAATGTTAATTTGTCCAAGGATATACAGATATTAGTTATTGGAGTCAGGGTCTGAACCACCTTAATCTGACTCTTCAGCCTATGCTCTTGACCATTACACTCTTCTATCTAACATGATGTGGCTTATAATTTTATAGCTCTAGATATATCCAAGGTTAAACAATCTTTGGAAAAATCACAATTCCAAACAGAAAGAGCTTGTCGCTTTGGTGGGCTGGAGACAGGTGTTTGTTCCACTTGTTCTCAGAGTTAGAAAAGTGTCTCACTTGGCTCAAGCTTTGTACTGGGTAATGAGCATATCATAATATTATAAGATAATATAAGATTGTGTGCATATAAGATTATATTACCTAATAATGTGGACATAAATAAGAATAATTATTTTCCTCTTGAAGATACATTGAAAAGCCAGAATCTTCAATTTTCTTTCTCATTTATTTTGGTGGGTGTGGAGACTGCATTATTTGCTGTTCTTGACATCATGTGCATGTGCTCCAAAGGGTATAATTTCCCAACCTGCACAAGTGAAATAGTTACATATGCACCCATCTATTTTGTTGCCTTCTGTGCCAGGGAGCCATTTACAAACTGTGTGTATTTAAAAATGTGCCCATACAATGAAAGACATAAACTGGTTATGAGTTAGGTTATGTCCCAGTATCTGGTGCCAAGTATTTAGAGCTACCAAATATATTTTAAAATAATCTTTAAAATTTATTTTAAGAAAGTCTTTAAACTGTTTTTAAGGGATCTTTACAATTTATACATTTTTTCATTTAAATTAAATTAGCCAACATACAGTACATAGTTTCAGATGTAGTGTTCAAGAATTCATCAGTTGCATTAACACCCATTGCTCATCACATCACATATCCTCCTTAATACCCATCACCCAATTACCCCATACCTTCTCCTCCACTGTGCCTCCAGCAACTGTCAGTTTGTTTCCTATAGTTAAGAGTTTCTCATGTTTTTTCTCCCTCTCTAATTTCTTCCCATTCAGTTTTCCCTCCTTTCCCCCGTGATCCTCTGCTGTTTCTTATATTCCACATATGAGTGAAACCATATGATAATTGTCTTTCTCTGATTGACTTGTTTCACTCAGCATAATACCATCCAGTTCCATCCACGTTGATGTAAATGGTAAGTATTCATCCTTTCTGATGGCTGAATAATATTACATATATACTATATATATGTAAAATATATTATGTATATTACATACATATATATATGTACACCATCTTCTTTATCCATTCCTCTGTTGTGCATGTTACTGTTATGAATGTTGGGGTGCAGGTGCCCCTTCGGATCACTACATCTGTATCTCTGGGGTAAATACTTAGTAGTGTAATTGCTGGGTCATAGGGTAGCTCTATTTTAACTTCTTGAGGAACCTCCATACTGTCTTCCAGATAGGCTGCACCAGCTTGTATTCCCACCAACAATTTAATAGGGCTCCCCTTTCTCCACGTCCTCGCCAACTTTGTTGTTTCCTATCTTGTTAATTTTAGCCATTCTGACTGGTATAAGGAGGTATCTTATGGCGGTTTTAATTTTAAACTTATTTTTAAACATATTTAAAATTTTTTAATTGTTTACACAGTAAAGGATAGACTGAATAGATAGAAAGGAAAGAGAAGCCTCATTCTCACAGCAACCATTTAAGTATTTGTACACAAAATACTTTCCTGATGTGTTCTGTGGACATCCATCTGTCATCCATCAACTCATTGAATATCTTTTGAAAATTTTTTTGTAAGACACAAAGCTTTATATTTTTCCTTTAGAACATTTATTGAAAGGGGGGTAGCTAAAAACCCTGTTAAGCATACACACACGTGGAACCTTTATTTTCTATTTTGAGGTGCATATATATTACAAATGCCAACTTATTCCCATAATAATTTTCAAGATTTGATGCTGAGTGGCCATCTAATGAAGTAGGCAAGGGGTAGAGAAGGCACTTCTCTCCGTAAGAAAGCTGATGAGATAAAATGACTACAGCATACAAAAATGCATGATCCGTTTTCATCAATGGTGCAAAACCTGCTGTATGCTATTTGTGTCTCTGTATTCGACCTCCAAAAAGAAATTATGGAGAAGGAAATTCTCTGGTCATAGTGTAATTGTCTTCCCTAGCATTAGAGTATTAGAGAGATTTCTGGTATGTCTGTGTTGAGGGGGGTGTGTGTGCGTGTGTGTGTTTAGGAAGAGCAGTCCTTTTTCCCACTAATTTAAAAATTCTAATTCACTAGCTCACAGCATGGCTCAAAATGGTAATTCTATGGAGGTTCAACCTAACCTGATATTTTATGATTTTCATGATGCTGTAGAAAGATCTTTATGGCTAATATAAAGAAGTATAATTTAAGAAGCACGAGGAAACCTTAACTTAGACAATTCCTTTACTAAAGTTACATGTTTTCTATGAGATTTGGGTCATTGTGCAATTGAGATCCACAAATTGAGAGGATTTTGTTGGATTTTCAAATATGAGTCCAGCTCAGAACTGTAGTTCTTTGAAAGGGAACCAATTTGTGATTGATGATAGGAGTGTGGATATAATAGATGGCAATGTTTCTAGATTTTTCAGCCAATATTGGTTATTTTTCAGCAAGGTTAATCATCCCATATGAAGATAAAAATCAGGACAATGCCACTTATTTTTCCAAAAGAGGATTTTGTTTCATTTCTCTCAAACCTCAGCAAATAAACTGTCAGAATGGCCAGTTTGAATGTGATTGATTTCTCCAATGCTTCTGCATTTCCCTCGGAGCTTCTTTTTCTGGCAAAGGCAGAAAGGCAGGAAGATGGTTGGTATTTAAGAAAAAATCATCAGCAAAGCAAGGTAAAGATTTCATTTTTAGTTCAGCAAATGACCCCTTTGAGGTAGTTGTTCACAGAGACAAGTAATTGATCTCTTACAGGGAAGTGTTGCTCTGAGGCTGGACATAGAAAAGTAAGAGAGAGACATAAGCATCGAAAAGGCAATATAATCATCAGATTGCCCAAACTGCATGACATTCACTGCACTGTAGCCTGTTTTTTGGCTGTTAAAAAATTGACTGGGTGTTTTGTCATCTCAAGTAAATCTGATGAGCATTTCAAATGTATAGACTTTGCCTAAGATAGGATATTACTTTTTATTTTTTAAGGCAACTGTCCAGAAAGGACTTCTACAACAAGGACTGTAAAGTCAATATCAATATATCAATACCAAGAAATAGAATGAGTCATTTTCACAAACTAGGAAGAGAAATGAATCCATGATTGTAACTCTGAAGCTCTCCCATTGAAACCTTTTTATGGGTGAGGGGTGGGGATCTTGCTCTCTTCTTAAGATATAGACTGTCCTCCCTTTTAATGTCTTCATTCTATTTTCATGAGTGGACAAATGCCACATGAGTACCATTCAGCTTTTATCATGTGTGGATATTTTCCTCCAAGCATTTCCTGTATGTAGTGTGCTGACATTTACAAAATGAAAAATTTTATGCCACTGATATCCTAGAAGAAAATTCCGTTTGTGGTTTATCATCTCCCAAACAATAGCTCTTTATTAACTAGTATAGGCATCAATAAGGAGACACGATTGCAAACTTTCTTGTCTACAAATCAGAGGGCAGGCAATCTTTCAAAGCACAGTTATTTTGCAGCAGGTCACTGAAAAGGATAAAATTTTTCATTTTTCCCTTTCATCTCAGTTAAATTTTTGCTTGCCTTTTTCTTCAAGAAATTGTTACTTATGGAACTTCACAGAGGCTGGTACTGTTCTTCTCAGTAGGTGGTTTAGCTGAACCTTTGGAAAAAATGACATCTGGGTGGTTTTGTGACTTGCTGAAGGGGTCTCTGGTTTTCGAAACTGCGTTAAGGAATCTGTCTCTTTTATAGTGACTCCTTGCCTCTTTTGGCCTTGACATGGCTTTGTCATCAAAAAATGGTACCCAGAGCTTTCAGACTGAGAGTTGTTACATAAGAATGGGTCCCTGAAGCTGAGGGGAAGGTAACACAGGCCCCATGGAGACGTGGTCGCAAAGTAGGTGTCTAACTTTTTGCTTGTCACTCTCATTTTGATGACTCTGAACATCAGAAGAGAGGAGCCTTGGATGGGGTCAAGGGCTACTTGGTCACTTGTTAGCGGATGTGAAAAAGAGAGTTGAAACTACTTTGGCCTTAGTATTTCAACATTAAGGTCATAGGCATCTTGACTGAATCTATGTGTCACCATACGGGTTACGTGTGTTTCTGTTTTCAGTGCTGGATGAAAACCTGCACTGTGGTGGAGAATTTCTTATTTAACTTTGAGCTGCAACTTTATCTCTGCATCACCATTACCGTCATCTTTTTCATTTGTCATCATCTTCATTATCTGTGGGACTCTGGCTACCAAGGTAACTCTGTTAATGGTTCCTGATGGTGTCATAAATGTCACCCACTCATAGTTCACTCTGACCTCTGATCTAATCGGGGGCCCTTTTTTGCAGTGTCTAGGTGAACTTTGTGGCTCACAATTCACCAAGTAATGCATTGGTTACGGCAGGAACTCCTGTTCATCACCCACTCATTCACACGAGAATCTGCATTATTGACATATCTTACATTGTAAAAGTAACATAGATTCCCTTGTTAGGAATGTAGGTGGGTGTTTGATTTTCTTTTTTTTTCATTTTTTTTTTTTTTTTTTTTTTTACTTGCTGAGAAGTGGAGGGTTGTACTTTTCATTGCTTAGGGATACTTGACAGATGATGAAGAGTCAATATCACTGTGCTGTGTCTGCAGCTTCCATGTAACCTGATGACCTTCTTTGATATTGAACACTACTAATAATAAGTCTACATAATTTAAGACCATCTTTAGGAATATTGGGTCCAGAAGGGGTTCCACTTCTGATCCACAGACTCTGTTCCCTAGAAACTGGGTGAGAATGGGCCCATATGAGGAGAATGTTTCCTTTCACTGAAGCTCCCAGGGAGACTAAAAGGGGATCACAAGGTAACTGTTCTCTAAAGTACTAGGTTCCTCTTCTGTAAAGTGCCTCTTTCTTCTTACACTTTAGCGAGGCAGGTCTTCATTCGTGTGCTCATTCAATAGGTGTTTATTAACATCTTCTAGGTGCTAGTCTAGGTTCTATGAATGATACAAAAACCCAGTTGGAGCTTCAATGAAGTAAATATGAGAATTGTGAAATCTTTCTAGAAATTTTTTTTCTTTCAATTTAGCATCATTGTTGATGATTCTCTGTTCATAATAATTTATTTTATGGCAAACAGTTATAAGCAGCAGCATCCACAGAACACAGACATTTAGAGATGGGTAAGAATTCAGATATCTCTCAAGCTACTGAAATGGAGGTTGTGTTCATGGCTCCTAGAAGATGCTGTTAGAAAGAGGTTTTGCAATGTTTCCCAGCATTTTTTTGGATGATCTAAAGCTGTACCCTTCTTGCTTGGCCAATCAATCTTCTCTTACATCATAATATAAGATTCTCAAACCCAAAGTTACAGCTTTACTCATCTTTCACTTTATGACCATAGTGTAAGATTCACCTCTTTTGAGGAAGTTCTCCCTGGGTATTCATCCTTTATTATAGACTTGCAAAAGGAGTTCCAATGGGAGTGTAATTCAATATAGCAAATATTTATTAAAACCTCAGTTATATTTTAATTTCTATTGGAGTCCAAAGGAACATAAAAAGAGGAAAAGAAGTATAAAGACTTAGCACAAAAGAACTGCTTGAATAATTAACCAAGTTCTCTCTGCTTTCACAGACTATATGATCCAGTTGAGAAGATTATACATGACAGGATATAGCAGCTGGAAACAGATAACTAACTCTTGGCTACTTCTCCTACTGTTTCATGCCTTAATGACTTTGCATGCATTATTCTTGTAATCAGAAATGTCCCCTACACCTCTCACTTGAAGAAGCCTTTTCTGAAACCCTAAATAGCAAAGTGAAGGACTTCTTTCCTTCTCAGGGTTCCCAACATTTTTATTGTGCATTGATGCATCTTTTCACCACCCACCGCCCCCCGCAGACTGTGAGCTCCTTGTAGGCAGGATCATGTCTTAATCATCATAACTTCTTGGCACAGTGCTGGAAGCATTATAGGTGTTCAACAAATGTTTGTTGAAGAAGGAAATGAATGAGTTAGTACTAAAATGGGGAAGCATAACAAACATTCTACTAAGATTAATATACAATAGTAATGATTTATGGAGAGTTGGGAATTGAACTGGACATTAAAGCTAGGTATGATTTGAATAGATGATGTTATTAATAATAATTTCTAGCTAATACTTATTTTGCACTTATAACGTACCGGGTACTGTTCCACCTAGCTTTCCCTATATTAAATCATTTATTCTTCCCTGAAATCTTATGAAGCAGTTACTATTATTAGCTTATCTGTAAGATGAGGAAACCTGAAGCGTGGAACAAATAGAGCAACTTGCCTGTGATCACATACCTAGTAAGTGAGTAAATCCATACACTTGCTCCAGGGTTCATATTCTTACCAACTCCCTGTTACTTCAGGAGGGAAAAGCAATAAAATAAAGAAATTACACCAGGAATACTGTTCTGTATTCTTGGCCAGGACTGAATGTGTGGAGGTGTGGAAAGATAGGGTAGAAACAGGTCAAACCAAGGACTGAATACTGATACTACAAGTTCAGACTTCATTTTCAAAGCATTGTGATGCAGCTGGAAGTTTCTGGAAGCAGGATGGTCTAGAATATGTGGAGACTAGTGGCAAAGGAAATCATGTTATAACACTCTGCCACTTTGCCAGGAAGAGGGGTAGGAGATAAGAATTTGGGTAGAAGGTGTGGGAAGAGAAAGAAGTGACATTTCTGGAGAAAGTTTGAAAAGTAGAAATTCCAGGATTTTGTGCCAGGATTTTTTTTAAAGGATTTTATTTATTTATTCATGAGAGACACACAGAGAAAGGCAGAGACAGGCTGAGGGAGAAGCGGGCTCCCTGTGGGGAGCCTGTTGTGGGACTCGATCCCAGGACTCCAGGATCATGACCTGAGCCAAAGGCAGATGCTCAACCACTGAGCCACCCAGGCACCTCTGTGCAAGGCTTTGAAAGAGAGGGAGGGATCAAGAGTGATGCCAAGGCTTTTGGCTTAATAGAGGAATGGTGGTATGACCACCTGAAATCAAGATGTTGTACAACTGAGTTTTGGAGTAAAATAGTGTTTACTTTTAGGTACAATGAATTTGAGTAAAGCCTTGAAATGGCAGAAAGATGTCCAGCACAACCTGAAACTATAGGAGCAGGATAAGAAGAAAATATCTAGGAATCCTCATATTTGGAGTAAAACTGGTATCATGGGAATGGATGACTAGTGGAAAGGAGAGAGTATAACTGTAGAAAAGCAGAGAGCTGAACTGAATCTGGAAAACTGCTCTGGTTAGGAGTCAGCCAAAGAGGGTGATGAACCAGTGAAAGAAACAGAGAATGTGTTTGGAGAGATAAAAGGAGGAAAGAGACTCAATAGAACATCACTAAAGCCAAAGGAGGAAAGAATTTCACAGAGAGTGCTTAGTAGTATTAACTGTATAAGGGAAGAAGTGAACAGTGGCTTGGGAAGGCTATTGATTTTGACTAAAAGGAGGCCAGTTGGGACTTTTGAGCTTAGAATGGTGGGGAAGGAAGATAAGACTTCAAAAGGTCAAGAAAAAGTAGAGGGGAACAAAATAGAGAAAGAGAGGAAATTGCTAGGTAAAATGAAGACAGTTGGGAACTTCTATCACCTATAGTGTTCACCATTTCTTGTACATGGTAAGTATGTAATAAATATTTGCAAACATTATCTCCCTGTTTTTTTTCGATCAAGAATGTAGTACTTGCCCTTGGCTTTAGAGAGGCCATGTCTGTTATTCTACCCTCTTTTTTTCAAACTTAAAAGCTAAAGCCACTGATTTCTCAAGGTTGGGGGGATATGACTAGGAGTTTTAGTCTGTTGATCTGTGACAAAACTTTTCTAGGCCTTCATTTCCTTGTCTAATACATGAGGGGATTGGACTTGAAGACATCTCAGATCTGTTTCTGGTTTAAAAATGCTCCTTATGTGGAATAAAAATGCTAGCTTTTATCGGTTTTAACATGACAACTCAACCACTACACTCCTTGGTGGATGCTCTTACGATCTGAGAGAGAAAATACAAAGAACTGCCAAGCAGCCATCTCTGAAATTGCTCGGAGAGATTGCAAACCATGATGTTAGGTACGAAGATGCTTAGAAATTGTGGCAGGACTTGGCCTTTGCTCTTTCTCCTCCACCTTCCTATGTAATATTAAGCTTCCACATAGTAATTATTTTTCAAACTTTTAGGTCATGACATTAGGCTAGAAGATTCTGTATGTGCCAAGGTGGCCCCGCGCAGGCTCTTTGGAGATGTAAGATTGAATTATTGTCATATTGTTTATGTAGAATAATATAAAGCCCTGGTTACTTACTATTTGGACTACAGGCACCCTTTTAGGGTAATAAAATTGGATATTTGGGAATGGTTTGGCAGCTTCCATGTGAGTTCAGGTGCTCTGCTTTGTTGGCCTTTTAGAATATTCTTCTAGTACAGGAGCTGAGAGGACAACTGTAGACCTTTGAATTGTAGAGGCTGGGTCACATCACATCCATTTACATTGCTTTGTTTAGGAAGTTTCAGTCCTGGAGCGTTTATATCCTGCATTGCTGGGCAGTGTCTCTGAGCATTAGGGATAGATGATGCAGGAAATGGCTTTCAGCATGTTTAATATTAACTGTCATCCTAATAGAGATGACATCCTGATACACATATCTGACTTTTTTGAGCTCGAGTCCAACACATCTAACTCTTGGAGCTTTCCTGCAGGATGCTTTACTCATCCCTCAAGCCTAGGATATTTAAAACTGAACCCAACAGCTTTTTTCCAAACAAATTTCCTCTCTTCACTTAACCTAATTTTGCCAACAGTGCTTCTACTTTCACCCTCATGCAGCCCACAAACTCTGTTATTTTTTATTCTTGTTCGCCTCCAGTGAGCACAACCAAGCACCATTCTTTGCCTGTTCTTTCCATCCCAGCTGCCCCTTCTGCACCTCAGGCCCTGTGAGCTCACATCAAAGCTATTGCAACAGCCTCCCTATTGGTCACAGTCTCCATACTACCCTCTCTCCAGCTAGTGCCCTCTGCGCTACTGTGCTAACTTTCCCAAAGGGGCACTTATCACCCTATTCTCAATTCAGGTGTCTTTAAAGTCTCCTGTTGCCTTTCTAGTAAAATCCATGTGCCTTTCTTGGCATTAAAAGCTCTCTTTTATTGGTATCACGCATCTTCACCTATTTCCTCTTTGTGTAAATGGAATGCTCTGTTGGTCCCCAATAAATCTTTATATTAAAAGTTATTTCCTTCATCTTAGTCTGACTTATGGCCCAGCTAAAGACCAGTCTGTCTGCATAAAAACCTCCAAATAATCTTGTCTGGAAACAAGGCCTCTTTTATATGACTGTCCGTACTATGGCTTTGGAGTATAGCTAATTGTGTATTTACCTTAGGATTTTTCCTAGAAGAAAGAGGGTGCATCTTTTATATCTTCCATCTCCCAAAAACCTAGTATATTTGGCTCTATTATTTATTTACTGAATAAATGCATGACTTTGTCATGGCAGAAGTCAGGATACCAAATAACAATTTTCTGACACATTGAAATTTCTATTCTGAAAGTACTCATTGACCATTTTGATAATTTTTCTCTCTTCATAATTAATGACTAAGTACTCAGTTGGGACTTTTTGCTACTGAACTATTTGACCTTTGAGTTACTTTCTGACAGTTGCATGAAGCGCAATAGTTATTTAAAAGGACAAGAACAAATGTCCTCTGCACTACAGTGTCTTCCTCTGTACAAACATGGATGAGGGTGAAACTTGGAGCTTAGATTGGTGCTGGTTAACAGCAGCTTATTGAGTAAATTTATTAGGTTTCTATTTCTATTTTTATTCCTACTTATCTGTAGACATTTGTATTTGCTTAACCAAGGTCTTTAGATTTTGTATAAAAATCACCAATGTGCTTGACAGAACTGATAGTTGTACACACACAATCTTGGGCAGGGCTGGTCCCATGGCCTGCTTCTCTGAACAAAGTCATTGCATCTGTCATGGTGGCCTTCTCTATACAATTCTCTTTCCTTCTGGTTCTGGTAACCTCACCCTGGTCATGCCCTTTTATACCTAAGGGTGGTCATAACTCTGCTTCCATGAGCTATAGTTTTTAGCATTTGCCTTGTGGTTCCACACCTTTGCCAACAGTCCTTTTGTAAACAAATCTTCCTCTTGTTACCCAATTTTGAGTGTGCTGCCTGTTTTCTGCTGGAGTCCTGAATGAGACAACATATATGTATATACAACATGCCTTTTCAAAGCCCTTTTTTAGGAGGAGCTTTCCTTAAATCTTTATTCCTTGTGAAAATGGGGAGAGTTTCAAGATGACAGCCACTGGAAAACCAGAGAGAATGATCGCAAAGTTATTTTGAAAATGTAATGTGTGTTACTTTTTTTTTTCATTTTAACATGAATTTCAGAGAGTCTGGAGCCATTTAAGGTATACTAGGTCATTCATAGCTTTGTTTTTATCTTCCTAGTAGCTCAAAGAAGATGGCAAAATCTGATGAATGCTTTGTACTCCTCTTTCTCACATCTGTAGGAGACTGAGCCACCAGCTAGAGTTACCAGAGCCACAGACAGAGGAAAGAGCCACTTTCCTCCCAGAAGGCACAGTTGGTCTCACAGGTTCCTGAGCAAACACTGGGTTGGCCTGTGAGCAAGCCTACCCTTTATGGAGCCTAAAAAGGAGCAAGTGGTCAAATGGCCACGTGTTGAAGGGTATCCTAGGCCTGAATAGGAAATACACTCAGAGGAAAGTTACAGTAACTTCACCAACTCTGTGGTCAGGAGGGAGGTACTCTATGCCAAGGAAACCAGCGTCATCTTCGCATTGTATTCACAAACACCACAGGGCAAGATGGTTGAAAATAGAAAGCTTTCATTTTCTTTGGTTCCTGCCTGACACATTAAATTCTGTTCAGTCAGGATTTTAAAAAAGGAAACGACGTGATTAGGATCTTACAACCTGATTTTTAAGCTGCAAGAGAAACTGATTGTGATGTGCAAGAGATAGAACCCAATAAAGTTCTTAGGAGGTTCCGAAAGAAAGTCATGTTGCTAACTAAAGACCTATTATATCTCCTTTTACTGCTTCCTTTATGTCTCAATGCAAATGTCAGTTTTGAGTGCTGTCTACTCCACTCTCTGGGTCACTAGTCTTTAGGTGACATTCTGTTTCTCTATGATGCTATGATGGAGAAAAGGAAAGATGGTATATTATAAATTAAACATGATAAATATATGTGATTCACAAAGGTCCCGAGTTTAAGAATTTGCCCAATGAGGCTTAGACTGAAAAGTGACTTTATGTATTAACTGATTTCATGTTCAGAGTGTTGCATGATTGTTGGTTGTGGATCTCAAATAATATATGAGATATTTCATGTGACAGTATTTATTGTCTGTAGACCTTATCTGCGATCCATCTATGACCTTCAGGAAGTCTCTGAAATCATAAGCAAAATGTTTTGTGCGTGTGCATTACAGACAAAGTTTGGAAACATACTTTTTCTAAATATGGCCATGATATCAAGTGAATCTGCTGAATGCAGAAAGTTGGTTTCCTATTCATTCATGATTTCAAACATTATTCTTCGAAACATAAATAAATAATCTTAGCTCTTCCATTATTTGTGTGACCTTGTTTATTTTTTCTTTAATTTTTATTTATTTATGATAGTCACAGAGAGAGAGAGAGAGAGAGAGAGAGAGAGAGAGAGAGAGATAGAGGCAGAGACATAGGCAGAGGGACAAGCAGGCTCCATGCACCGGGAGCCCGATGTGGGATTCGATCCTGGGTCTCCAGGATCGCGCCCTGGGCCAAAGGCAGGCGCTAAACCGCTGCGCCACCCAGGGATGTGACCTTGTTTAAAAAGTCATTTACCTTTTTTTTGTTTTCAGTTGTCTCTTCTATAAGGTTTGACTTAAATCATCTCCAACATTCCTTCCAACTGAGCACTTTTTCCAGGATGGTACTCCAGCAAAATGGTGGAGAAAATGGAGTTTAACTTAGTTTTGTCCTGATTCCACTCCATTTATTCCCCTACTCAATGGTATTTTCCTCCCTAACTCACTTCTAGTACCATCCAATTATCCATCCAACTTTGAGAAGATCTAGAATCAATCACTGAAATTGTGCTGAAATTTTGACGCAACCGAAGAGAGGGAAAAGAATAATAAATTAGAAATCATGAAGCATGAGCCAAGTCCTAAAGGTCACTTGTCCTATAAACTTTGGCAACTTGTTTGACCTCTTTTTTTTTTTTTTTAAGATTTTATTTATTTATTCATGAGAGACACAGAGAGAGAGGGGCAGAGACAGAGGCAGAGGGAGAAGCAGGCTTCATGCAGGAAGCCTGACATGGGACTTGATCCCAGGTCTCCAGGATCACGACCTGGACTGAAGGCGGCGCTAAACTGCTGAGCCACCCAGGCTGCCCATTGTTTGACCTCTTTAACCTCAGTTTCCCCATCTGTGAGATGGGCATAAAGATGACCATCCTATTTATTTACTTCACAGGTTAATACGGAGTTCATATGAGATAAAATAGGAAAAAGCACTTTGTAGCCCTATGAATGTAGGCCACAATTAGTAATTTAAATCAATGTTTTTCCCACATTGCATTTTAGGCTTCATCTTCTTTTGAAATCCAACCTTGCTGTGAGGAAGGGACCGAGTTCCTTCTCTGGTGTTTGGAACCACGCCTGAGAGATGGTTATCCACTCTCTTGTGCAGAGAGTTGACAGTTATTAATATAGTAATTGACTCATTTACAATAGACAAAAAGAGATTTTTTTTTTTTTTGGTAACCAATTCTCATGGAAGCACAAGTAACTTCCAATTTTCTAAAAGTCAACTGTATCACAAGATTCAAGATTATCTGTGGGAAATCTTTTAGCTCTCACTGACTTACTTATAAGGGGCAGATAAGTACCTTTTCACCTCTAATCTTACTCTTCATGTTGCCTGTTGTTAAGGAGGAGTTGTGAGGGAAAGAGGTTTGAGGTTACAGCTTCCTGCCTCCACACCTTTAGCTGATTTAGCTGCTAGGAAAGGCTTTGAAAGCAAAGCACCAAATTCATCATCAAAACAACTTGTCAATTCAGTTAGAGAAATGTCAGCCAAGCGAATCTTTTGATACCAGAAGCAAATATAATTGATGGATTGAGAATGTTTCTCTTTTAATGCAGTTGAATTGACCTAGGTGGATCTTGCCTAACTACTCACAAGAAGGAAAAACAAATATCCACAGGGAAAGGCTAGTTCTGCTAAGATCAAATTAACCTGAGAAGGGTGCTTTTCACTTGACATGAACTAAAAAGTAAAAAGGAATCAAATACAAGTTAGTATGGGGAAGCTAAATATTTCTCTAGTTTCTTCTGAGTCTGGGTACGTTCTTAAATTTTACAATGTATTCATAAATTATTTGAAGTCCCATGGATTCCCTGATACTCAGAAAACTAAAATACATTTCAAAGCCAAATATCATTTGATGTTTCCATTATTGGTAGCTGTGACTTACCCATGTTAATATTCCACTCCCATTGAGTAAAGGGTATGCATTTTCAGTGCTCCATTTTAAGAAAAAAATAAGAATTATTGTATCTACTGTAAGTTATAATGATCGTGAATATAATGATATATTCAATATTATTTAGAGAAATTGGTTATCTTTTTCTACCACCAAAAGTGAATTTCCTTCAGTTAGTATCTCTCTCAAAGCAGATGAAGATTTTGAAGTCCTATAAGATGGTTTCTTACTTAGGCTTCTCGTGAATGATTGACATGAACCAAGGTGGGACCAAGGGCTATCAGGATATAAGTGTTGAAAACAAGAAGTTCTATCAGCCAATCCTTAACTTGGGTTGAACCCTAAGCTAGAAGACCATTGCCACACCCTAAAACATATTTGGCAAACCACATGAAGCACAACACCTAACTTTAAAATTATGTGTTGATATGGAAGACACAAAAGTAAACATTGACGAATACATTGGGCATCTCTTTTTCATCAAATGGCCACGTAATCAATATTTTTCAAGCTCTTTCTAAATAAAATATTAGTACAAGGAGTCAAACAAAAAAAGACTTTTCCTTCCCCTTTGTAGTTGTGGGATGCGCCCTTAACCAGGAGAATACTGAATATATAATGGTCAGTCAAGACACTGAGATCTTGAATTGCTCCTCTCTGAGAGATTTCTCAATTTGTAGTGCTGAAGTAGAATGGGTTCAGAGAAATCCCCTTAATCATGCTGAGGTTTGAGTTTGGAGGCCCCATGATGAACAAAAAAACCGTCTATCTTCTAGTTACCTCACTATATCATGCTTTGTGAAGGAAAAACCAGTTCAGGAAAGAAATCCACCATTTCTCCCTTGTGAAAACAGAAAACAGTAAACTGAGCTCCAGGGAGTCAGCTGTGTCCCCAGAAACCTTGAGGTAACTAGTATTTTCTTTGCAGTGATCTCATAGGCTGGAAGATTGTCTTTTTCATAGCCCAGATATCTAAACTTCACCTCAGTTTCTCATAATGAGTGAAGAAGAGTTGTAGGCAAAAGAAAAACAAACAGTGTCACTTACTAGCTGGTCTGTATGGCATGAGGATAATCATTTTTAGCTCCTTCTCTCTCCCTCACCACATCTAAGCCAATGCTGAGTTCTGTCAGTTTTAACCTATAAATATTTCTTGAGTTCATCCACTTCTCTGTAACCATAGTTCAGGCCCTTGTCACCTCATGCCTAGGCCACTACGATTGTAACCTAACTGGTCTCCATGTTTTAATACTTATGCCCTTCAAATTTACTTTCCACGTTTTTACCAAAGGGATATATATAAAATGAAATCATCTTTTGCTTAAGACACTTCAATAGGCCCAAGCTGTGAACCATGCTTGTTTTGCCAATCATGTCTTTTGTAAGTCATGGTCCAGCAAAACTGGGAGGCAGCTATAATTCCCTACATCTGCCTTGCTCTTTCTCACCTCCTTATCTCCTCTGCATAGACTCTTCTTTTTCTCTCTTCATATTGTATTCCCTGTAGTCTATTCCATGTACCATTACCTCACGCCTTATTCTTGACCACACCCTTTCCTACTTCACCCGCCTGACACAAAGACTCATCTTGCTAGGCTTTTACTTAATAAACATGTTGAATAAATATATGCATGCTTCAACACTCAGGTCAGCAGTCACTTTTAGAAATCCTTAGCTTGTTCTCCAATTGCCCACAGAAATGCTGGAGTGATGCAAGGCAACATATTAAGCAAACTACTGAAGTATAGATACTAGAGCTTCTCTTCTTTCTTCCCTCTCCCTCTCCTCTCTCCACCTCACTGTGGGTGCTGGGAGAAGGAAGCCAATCTGGGTCACAATTAAGGGTTTCTCTCCAGCTTTCTTCAGTTTCCCTGGTTATGCTCCCTTTTATTACCTTGGCAAAGAAGTTCTCTTCTCATTTTTTTCCTTATATCAGACCTCGAAGACACAGTGGGAAAAATTTGGCCTCCCCTCACAACAAAATCTGAATAATTAGTAACAGAAACAATCTCTTGGAGGGCTCAGTAAGCAGAAATACCTACATCTAACCTGGACTCCCTGAAAAACAGGGGGAGATGCTGACATTTCTTGCTGGGTTTGGTTCTTCTAATCAGTACTGGCCCGGTGACTCTTTTAAGTAAACAAAGAATAAAACCAAGCAAAATAAAACGCAACAAAAAACAAGTCAAATTTCCCTATCATGACAGACTGAACCTTTTGGTTCCTTACATGTGCTTTTCAGTGCTTTTCGAGAGTGTGTTTGAATGAACAATACATTGAATGAACAATGAAGCTAACATTGTTGAGACACAAATTTTGAGTAAGGATTTAATGAGATGGTAATCAGACTTTGCTGCTGATAACCATGATACAGTCAGATTACCATCTTTCACTTACTGATTATTTAATGAGATTCTATTATTCACAAAGTTGTATACAAAGAAATGTAACAGATTGTCCTTGCTCACAGAAGACCCAGAAACTGGAAGTCTAGAGGAAATAAACACACACAGATGAAAAGCTCAAAGCATATGAAACAAGGGGCATTCAACATGTATAGCCTGACTAAATGGCAAATGAGTGATACAGATAGTAATCATTCTGAGATCTGAGAAGGGAGAAAAACTCTAGGCCATGAAATTAGTTAACAAAGTATGGAAAGATTAATGCATAGACAGTATGTTGCTGGGATGTTGACTTAAACAATCTGGCTAGTTGGGAGGATTAGGTTTGAGGAGGTAAGGCTGGAAAAGCCTGTGGAGGCCCATGAATTAAGGATGAGAAACGAGTTTTCAATTGTTAAATCACTGGTTCTCGAACTTGACTGCAAATTAGAATCTCCTGAGAAACTAAAAATACTAATGTCTGGGTCCTCTACATGGAGATTCTAATTAAATTAGCTGGGGAACCAAGGGTTTTTAAAATTGCAGCTGATTCTAATATGCTGTCAGCTTGAGAAATCTGTTTTTTTTTTTTAAGATTTTATTTATTCATTCATGAAAGACACACAGAGAGAGGCAGAGACACAGGCAGAGGGAGAAGCAGTCTCCAGGCAAGGAACCCGATGCGGGACTTGATTCTGGGACTCCAGGATCAGGCCCTGGACCGAAGGCAGGTGCTAAACCCCTGAGCCACCCGGGCTGCCCTGAGAAATCTGTTACATGGTTGTGATTTTCAACCCCAACTAAATATTAGAATCAAAGGGGGAAATTTTTATGACAATTCTAAAGATGATCCATAGATGGGAAAAAATATTTGTAAGTCACATATCTGATAAGGAACTTGAATCAAAATATGAAAGAACTCTGATAAAAAGGCAACCCAGTTGGGGGCAAATGATCCAAATAATGTTTAGAAACATTTTTCTAAAAGGATAGACAAATACTTAACAAGCACATAAAAGGGGATCCCTGGGTGGCTCAGTGGTTTAGTGCCTGCCTTCAGCCCAGGGTGTGATCCTGAAGTCCTGGGATCGAATCCCACATTGGGTTCCCTGCATGGAGCTTGTTTGCCTGCTTCTCTCTCTGTCTCTGTCCTTCTGTCTCTCATGAATAAATAAATAAAAATTTTAAAAAGCACATAAAAAATGCTCACCATCATTAGTCATTTGAGAAATGGGTATCAACCCACAATAAGATACTGTTTCATATCCACCAGAATGGCTATAGTAAAAAAAAAAATGAACAATAACAAGTGTTGGCAAGGAGGTGGAGAAATCAGAATCCTCACACACTGGTGGTAGAAATGTTAAATAGTGCAGTTGCTTTGGAAAACAGTTTGTCAGCTCCTCAAAAAGTTAGACAGAGGGCATCCCTGGTGGCGCAGCGGTTTGGGGCTACCTGCAGCCTGGGGTGCGATCCTGGAGACCCAGGATCGAGTCCCGCATCGGGCTCCCTGCATGGAGCCTGCTTCTGCCTCTGCCTGTGTCTCTGTCTCTCTCTCTCTGTGTCTATGAATAAATAAATAAAATCTTAAAAAAAAAAGTTAGAGTTACTGTATGATCTAACAATTCCACTCCTGGTACACACCCAAGAGAACTGAAAGCATATGTCCACACAAAAATATGTATATGAATGTTCATAGCAGTATTATCCATAATAGCAAAAAAGTGAAAGCAAATGATAAATGGAAAAACAATGTGGTATATCTATACAACAGGATATTATTTAGCCATGAAAAGGAATAAAGTTCTGATACATTTTACAACATAAATGAACCTTGAGAACATGATGCTAAGTGAAAGAAGCCAGATGAAAAAGGCTATATATTATATGATCCCATTTATATGAAATGCCCAGAATAAGCAAATCCATAGAAACAGAAAATAGTTCAGTAGTTGCCAGAGGCTAGAGGGAAGGAGGAATGGGGGGGTGGTTGCTAATGGGTATGGGATTTCTACTTGGGGGCAATAAAAATACAATATTCTGGAATTACTGGCAATCTATTTGTAATTTGTGAATATAATAAAAACCACTGCCAGAGGGAAGGCAGGTGGAGGGATGGGCAAAATGGGTGAAGGGGAGCAGGAGATATTGCTTCCACTTGTGGAATGAGTAAGTCATGGGAATAAATAGTGCAGCATAGGAAATACAGTCAGTGGTATTGTAATATTGTTGTGTAGGACAGATGGTAGCTACATGGTGATGAGCTTAGCATAACTATAGAGTTGTTGAATCCGTATGTGATACACCTGAAACTAATGTAACGTTGTGTATCAACTATCCTCAAAGAAGACATAACAAAACGCAATCACTGAATTGTATACTTTAAAAGGGTGAATTTTATTTACTTATTTAATTAATTAATTTATTTTTGTATATTTTTTATTGGAGTTAGATTTGCCAACATATAGCATAATACCCAATGCTCATCCCGTCAAGTGCCCCCCTCAGTGCCCGTCACCCAGTCACTAAAAGGGTGAATTTTAAAAAGAGTTCAGATATACCTGAACTATATCTCAATAAGTTGTGTAAAATAAATGAGATAAAAACAATACAAATCCCTTCTCCAGGCCAGCATAGACTAATTAAATAAGAATTTCTGGAAATGGGATCTGGACATAGGTTTTTTTATTTTTTATTTTATTTATTTATTTTAAGTTCTTAATGTGTAGCCAGGGTTGAGAACAATGCAGGTGATGAAAACCTACTAGTGACTTAATTCTATTCATCTCCCTTTTTCCCAAAGCAAAAACAAAACACCTGAGCACTTGAATGCAAATCCAGGTTAAACTTTAGGTTTTATTTTAATAGATTTTTATTTTATTTGACTCTTCAGTGTATGTATGTGGGGTATTGCTTCAAAAAATCTTTTTTAAAAAAAATGCAAACAGGTAGACAATTATTAGCATACCTCAAAATAATGGCTTTTTTTTTGTTTGTATTAAATTTTGAATCAGAGACACAAAGCCATTCATTATTTTAGAGTAACAGAAAATTTAGAGAAATTTGCAAAGTTGATTCTTAGTGGTTAAGTGGTCTATTTCTCAGGTGGTCATAGTTTACTTGGGTTTTTAGTTGTAGCTTTACTCACCATCTGTTCAGCGATTTTAGACAAATCATCTAATATTTCTAGGCCTCATGTCATTAAAAAAAGGAATATATTATCGTGTGCCAGGCAATGGGTTCTAGTGGGAAACAAGAGGGAATAGATGTGTTCTCTTCCTCATTTAGGTTATAATACCTAGCTTCAGATACTTTGCTTTGAAAGTGAAGAGATTGAACTAGATAGTCTCCATATTCTTTGATCATTTACTGGAATAGGATAAAGGTAGAAAAATGGGGTAGATGGGATGCTTGGGTGGCTTAGCAGTTGAGCGTCTGCCTTTAGCTCAGGGTGTGATCCAGGAGTCCTGGGATCGAGTTCCACATCAGGCTCCCTATGTGGAGCTGCTTTTCCCTCTGCCTGTGTCTCCCCACCCCCCTCTATGTCTCTCATGAATAAATAAATAAAATCTTAAAAAAAAAAAAAGAAAAATGGAGTAGAGGGGGAGCTCTTGTATACCTCTTCTATCTCCCATGACTTAAGGGAACAAAATGTGAAGAAGTTCTTGAGAAGGCTTCTCACAATTTGCTATGGAAGGTAAGTTAAAATCTTTGGTTATGTTTTCTCTTACTCTTCTTCATCCCACTCTTGGAATGGCCAATAAACAAAGTCCCAATGTTTCATTTGAATTCCTTCACAAAAGCCTATATCACAATGTAAAACCAAATCAATTTGTGTATCTATGTCAGGTGTTAAAAAGCCATTTCCAAGGATTCCACTCAATCAGGAAGATAACACAATTAGCATGATTAACATCTTTGGAATC
Source organism: Nyctereutes procyonoides (assembly GCF_905146905.1). NCBI lineage: Eukaryota > Metazoa > Chordata > Mammalia > Carnivora > Canidae > Nyctereutes > Nyctereutes procyonoides. The sequence goes on from NW_026575132.1 coordinate 12,542,562, forward strand.
TTAGTACAGATTCAAGAATTCCAAATGTTCCAACTCTCTGGAGAAAGCCCATGGTATTTTGATAGGGATTGCATTAAATGTGTAAATTGCCCTAGATGGCATTGACATTTTCACAATATTAATTCTTCCAATCCATGAGTGTGGAATATTTTTCCATCTCTTTGTGTCTTCCTCAATTTCTTTCAGAAATGTTCTGTAGTTTTTAGGGTATAGATCCTTTACCTCTTTGGTTAGGTTTATTCCTAGGTATCTTATGCTTTTGGGTGCAATTGTAAATGAACCCTCTTGCACTGTTGGTGGGAATGTGAACTGGTGCAGCCCCTCTGGAAAACTGTGTGGAGGTTCCTCAAAGAGTTAAAAATAGATCTGCCCTACGACCCAGCAATTTCACTGCTGGGGATTTACCCCAAAGTTACAGATGCAGTGAAACGCCGGGACACCTGCACCCCGGTGTTTCTAGCAGCAATGTCCACAATAGCCAAACTGTGGAAGGAGCCTCGGGGTCCATCAAAAGATGAAGAATATGTGGATAAAGAAGATGTGGTCTATGTATACAATGGAATATTCCTCAGCCATTAGAAATGACAAATACCCACCATTTGCTTCGACGTGGATGGAACTGGAGGGTATTATGCTGAGTGAAATAAGTCAATCGGAGAAGGACAAACATTATATGGTCTCATTCATTTGGGTAATATAAAAATAGTGAAAGGGAATAAAGGGGAAAGGAGAAAAATGAGTGGGAAATATCAGAAAGGGAGACAGAACATGAGAGACTCCTAACTGGGAAACAAACAAGAGGTGGTGGAAAGGGAGGTGGGCTGGGGGTGGGGGTGACTGGGTGAGGGGCACTGAGGGGGGCACTTGATGGGATGAGCACTGGGTGTTATGCTATATGTTGGCAAATTGAACTCCAATAATAAAAAAAAAGAATTCCAAATGTAGAGCTGTGGTGATTAGTGCCAACAGAAGGCCACATTCTGCCCTTAAAGTGAAAACATGCTCCATCATTCCATTTAAAGGAGGATGAAAATAACATCAAAATGTAAACTTTTAAACTCTCAGTATAATTATCTTTCAAAGAGTGCTTGCATCTTCATCTGCCAAGAGAAAGCCTTTGCTGGAGATCTGTTTATTTTATTAATATATCTTGATTTTAAAAAAAAAAAGTCCTCATGCCCTTGTTCTAAGTAATTCACTCTGATTTTTCCTTCTTCAGAAAACAAGATTTTGGTGAAGCAGTTGCCCAGGCTTGTGGTATACAACAATGAGGTCAATCTGAGCTGCAAGTATACCTACAACCTCTTCTCAAAGGAGTTCCGGGCATCCCTTTATAAGGGAGTAGATAGTGCTGTGGAAGTCTGTGTTGTGAATGGAAATTACTCCCATCAGCCTCAGTTCTACTCAAGTACAGGATTCGACTGTGATGGAAAACTGGGCAATGAAACAGTGACATTCTACCTCCGGAATTTGTTCGTTAACCAAACGGATATTTACTTTTGCAAAATTGAGGTCATGTATCCACCTCCTTACATTGGCAATGAGAAGAGCAATGGGACCATTATCCATGTGAAAGGTAACAAGCAACCCTACCAGTGCACCACTCTAAAGCAATGGTTTTCAATGGCAGTCTTGAAAACTAGGTCATGATCCGTGGTGGGGTTGGCTAAATCCCAAAGAGGAAGTTTACTAGTGACATTTTGCATATTTTGATCCCTTTCCCATTCTTCCATAATGTTCAGAAGGAAGGAAATGTACACAAGTGCCATTCCCATGTTGTTTAACTCACTCTATTCTGTTTTTCAGAAAAACATCTTTGTCCAGCTGAGCTGTTTCCTGATTCTTCTAAGCCATTTTGGGCACTGGTGGTGGTTGGTGCAGTCCTAGTTTTCTATAGCTTACTAGTAACAGTGGCTCTTTGTGCCTACTGGGTAAGAGAAGCAACACTGCTTTTGTGTGACTTTCCCACTGCATGTGTATCTGAACATGTTCAAGAATTTTGTCTATGTCGTTCATTTTCTGTTTAACATGTGATTGCTGTTATTTCCCTGGTAGGTTTGGGTAGGTTCTCTTCTAGCCTGTTCAGCTTTATCTGACATGAAAATCTAATGCAAACAAACAAAAGAAAATCTAATGCGAATTCTATTTTCTAGAAGGCACTATTTAGGTGGCCAGGCAGATTAAGAAGCTAAATGGGTAATTTGGGAGTAGAGGGTGGGGTGTGGGAGTTTTAGGGCCAGTTGCTTTTCTTCTCATTTTGCAAGATCATGATTACATATAAAATCGTTTTAATATATACATATGGATAAAAATCGAAGCAACTTGGGAATCTAGGCGCTGAAACCAATGAACAGTTTTGGTTCAGGGCCAAAAATTGTGAGAAATTTGGCTACTGAAATTATGCATTCAAACCTAGCAAAGAAACTAGGTCTGTTTATTTGAGTCATATTTTTATCTCCTCTGAAGCAGTTGAGTTTCATGAGGCCAAGTATGGTTGCTGTCATTTTGAAACTATAATGGGAGTTAGACTTTTCTGAGCTCTCAGCACTGAACTAGAGTTTACCAATTTGTGCATATGTTCATGTAATGAACTTGACGTATTTTCTTTACCTTCTTCAAAGTTGAAGTTTTGAACACATCTTGATGACCATATCTACTATTAAGATGGGATTCCCTTATCAAGTGTCTTTCACTTACTTAGAAACCCCCCTTTCTTATGTACATAGTGTGGAACAGAATATCTCCTGCATTGATTCCATGTTGTCTTTGAATTATTTTTTCTAAACTTAGATGCATGTATGAGTCATTTCTTCAATAAGAAATGAATGCTCCCCAAGGATAAAGGACCATTTCTCTTGATATTCACCATCCATTTGGTATAAACATATTTAATGCTTAATGAGTGCTTATAAAATTGATGACTTGATAACTCCCATAAAGGCCAAACTTAGGACTTAAATGAACATATCTTTAAGGCACATTCTACACATTCAACTAATCTATATAAAGGCCAGTGACTTCTGGAACCCATGCCAGATGAAACCATCCTGTTGACTATAGACTTAGTGCTGGGAGAGGTGGGTGGAGGTGAGGAGGGCCACATTGGGTTCATAGTCATTTCAATGATAGATCCAGCCCGAAATCCTTTATTTTTTTTATAAAGATTTATTTAATTGAGAGAGAGGGAGCATGAGCGAGTGAGTGGGGAGAGGGACAGAGGGAGAAAAGCCTCAAGCAGACTCCCTGCTGAGCACAGGACATGGGGCTCAATCTCATGACCCATGAGATCATGACCTGAACTGAAACCAAGAGTCCGATGCTTAACCGTCTGAGGCACCCAGGTGACCTGAGATGCTTTTAAACTCTGTTGGCCTGTTACCAAAGTTTGCCTCTCAATTGTTCCCCACATGTTCCTCATATTTTGGAAGATTTCGGGGGCAGATGGACATTTGTTAGGCTGCCTGTTGCCTAATCTGTACGTTTTGCAGGATAGGGAGCAAAGTGGCTGTTTATTCCTGGAAATCCTTTATGCTACCTATCAACTTGATATTTACCAGTCTTGCCTCCTCCAAGTTGCCCAACCCTGGTAACCTGTTATATAGAGATATATTACCTAAATTCTTCCTCTGATGTCAGTTGAGTCCCTCATCTTTCTTGATCTTGGGGTCTTCATACAAGGTACCTTCCTACTTTGAAACTCTTTGGTGTTTGCCAATGATTTTAGAATTTAGAATCTTCATCCTTATTTTTGATTCTTGGAAATTTCAACTTCTTGATCTAAAATATAGATGCAGTGGCTTTTTGGGTATACTTCCAGGACAGGTGCTCCCTTGTAATACACTGACCTAGGTCAGTGTAATTTATAGCTTCCCAAGAAGTAGTTTTGGGAATTACTTTAATTTTAGTGGCCAGAAGGGTGCTACTCATCATTTAAAACTTGTAAATATGCATTAGAATATCAGTTACTATAATTAGGCACTAATTTGCTCAGTGGCTTGAATCACATGGAGGAACAAAAGCCAATTCTCATTTTCAGTAAATTTAACCAGTTTACTTTGTTTGTTTGTTTGTTTGTTTTTTGAAGATTTTATTTATTTATTTAAGAGAGAGACAGCACAAGCAGGGAGGAGTGGCAGAGGGAAAAGAGAAGAAGCAGGCTCTCCACTGAGCAGAGAGTGGGATGTGGGGCTTGATCCCAGGGCCATGAGATCATGACCTGAGCGCAAGGCAGACACTTAATTGACTGAGCCACCCAGGCACCCTAAACAGCTTACTTTCAATTTGGAAGCATCATGGATGCTACGGGTTTTTTTTTGGTAGTGCTGTTTGCTTTGTCTTGATAAAACTTACTTTGGTCTTACTCTGTTTCATTAGGTTCCCTGTGAATTAGGAAGAGCCAGTGGTTGGCATGATCTCATCTTCTGTTGCCTCTTGTAGTTAATTAGGTTGTCCAATAAGAACCCATTATTTGTATCTCAACCTAGGTCTTTGTACTTTCTGTAAAGGGTATGAAATATATATTTATATTACATAGGATGACACAGCACTTTTCCCTTGGCCCATCTTTTCTTGCTGCAATTACTGTTTACACCTTGTTGACCTAGGCCACCAGGCCATTAGGGATCCCTAGAGTTTAGCCATTTCCTGGGTCCTATTCTGGAAGCCTATTTTCAGCTGGTCTGTGCAGTGCCTTGGTGTAAGCTGCTGTTTTCTGGAACTTCCTGAGGGCTTGTGATGTGCTATCATAGGCAGTTGTATGCTGAGTGGGTTTCTGGGAGCAGCTGCACATTCTATCCCAGTTCTTGACCTGTTGCTGACATTTGAATAAATAAAATGCTCCTATCTGCCAAGCTGCTGCAGAACAGCACCTGTTACTGTCACTCAATCTTCCACTCACTCAACTGAGCTAGTAAGCCTATTCTCTTTCTTAGTCTAAAGGAGCCTTTTCAAAAACACAATCTTCTCCACTATCAATCACAAGGTGGTGGTGGTGGTGGATGGTGTGTCGATAGGTGGTGTATGCCTTTAAACCTAGTGTGTTCTTTATGACTGTGTCTTTAAATGGATTGTATCTTGCTGCTGCTTCCCTTGAAGCAGGTGGGTAAGGGTGGGGTGGAGGAAGGGCAAGAGAGGGATGGTCCTGAAATCGCACATCTTTAGCAGACATATCGGAATGGTAAAGGGGCAGAATCGATGACCCAGTCACACAGACACATAAGATGAATAGTCTCCACACATATATGCATATGCTGGCTGTGCATACACACTGTGGGTTCTGGATCGTATTCTCCACCACGCATGTGTCATTTCCAACCCACTGTTGTGTTTATAGCTTAGTGGCTTAAATCCACTATCTGAAAACAGCATGAGGGTAAGCACAGGAGCTGACTGAGTACAACCTGGAGAACCTCAGACTCAAGACATCTTCATTATTAGGGCCTCTACCAGCTGTAGTTGTATTTGGGTGTCTGGGGGGTGAAGATCGCCATTGCGAGTCTGGCAAAGGAAGTCCTCAGAGTGGGAGTGAACACTAAAATGCTTTCCAGGGTATCAGCAGCAGCCTTCCACATTTATTTGGAGGCAGAGGTTTCCTTGCCCCTACTCCTGCCCTGCCATAACCCTGTGCTAGAGAGAACTCTAGTCTTTTTTTATAGAAAGGATGTAGAGCCAAGATGTTTGAAGAGCAACTTCCCTCACCCACTTGGTTTCCATGACTACCTGTTTTGAATGAATCTCCCAATTATGTCTGTTTAATGCTATCTTTTTCTTAGTTTTAGCTGGATAACCCATCTGTCATTCAAATCCCAAATGACCAAAGCTGAATTTGTAGCTTCTTCTTACAAACCTACTTCTCCTTCTGTTCTGCTTTATGTCTATGGATGGAATAGCCTCCTTCCGGTCTCCTAGGCTCAAATCATCAGTCATCTCCTGGGATGAGCAAGAAGGGAAGGTTAAGCAATCCAACAATATTCATTCTAAATTTGGTCCCATATTTTGTATCCATTGCTTCCTTCTCATTCCATTCCTTTTCATGATCAGACTTCTTAGATCAGGATTTCTCAGTCTTGGCACAATTGACATTCTGGGCTGGGTAATTCTTAGTTGTTAGGGGCTTCCCCATGCACCATAGGATGTTTAGCAGCATCTCTGGCCTCTACCCACTAGATGCCATAGCATTTTTCACAGTTATGACCACTCAAAATGCCTTCAGACATTGTCAAATGTCCCCTGGGCAATAAGGGAATTGGTGGTGTCAAGGATGAGAGTAGGAGGTCTTGGGCAACCGTATATATATATATGATACTATATATTATGTATACTGGTATATATACTGGGAGGTGACTGACTTTAGGGGAGAATCTGATTCCTTTTGGACATATTGAGTTTGAAGTACCTTTTGAGGTCTTGTCCAGAGATATAAATTTGGGCAAATAGGTGGTAATTGAAGCTGCAAATGGGGATGAGTTTGCCTAGAGAGAGAGGATAAAATAGAGGAGAAGTCCTGTGAGGAACTCTAACACTGAATGGCTACTTAGAGAAGGATGAGCCTGCAAAGGAGGCAGGGAAGGAGTAGCCAGACAGGTAGGCTGAAGACCAACATGGTACCATCTCATGGAAAGCAAAAGTGGAAGAGTGTCTCGAAAAGGCAAGAGTAATCATTAATATAGAATGCTGCTGAGAATTCAAAAGATGAGACTGAAAACATATCAGATGGATTTAGTAATGTGGAGGCCAATGAGCACTTGCTCATCCTCATTTGACAAGGGAGGTGTGAAGGGCTCAGAGAAGGGTGCATGGAAATAAGGCTGGGGCAGAAGTCACTTGCTTATTTATTCAAGTTTTCATGTCATTCATGTGCCATGTGTCTACTTATACATTGGGCCTAGGTGCCAAGAAATATTTACTTTTCATAATAGGGAATTACAAATTCAGAAATATGAGTAGCTATTTTTAGAATTTTTATGGGTCTTTTATCAAACATGTAAATTTTACCATCACATTGGTTCAGAAAAGATGCTCCTAACCCTCAGTCAAAACTATGCTAAGATTCATGGTGAGTATAACTCTTGCTCTGGGTTTAGTATTGCCACTACTTTCCTTACCCCTGATATAAATTCATACAGAAGGAGCTGAGTCTGAGGAACAGAGATGAGTGACACTATTGTCTTTATGGAAATGTATGTACATATATATAAGAGAATAGGAATGTAACTCATTGTCTAGAACTATACCTTTCCACTAATTTGGACTCCAGAGCTATGGATTTATGATTATTTCAGACTCCAAAGGGATGAAGGCCCTCTTGGATTAATTATTGAAAAATGGTTTGTTAAGCAAATGACAAATGTAAGAAGACTGCAGTGGGGATGCTTAACCTTTCCAAAGGAAGAAGGGCCTTCAAGAATATTTACATATCAACAGTGGATATATTAGTTAGATATGCTTTTGGAGTTTAGGTCAAATGATTGCATTGAGAGAGTAACATGGGTATACATTTATCTAAAAATACTTTCTTTGATTCAGATTTCGCATGTTAATTGAGAAGAGTCCAAAGTAGTTAGGTTTGATTAGGCATTATCCAGGTCCAAGGTGCTCAATGAATTCAGGTGTACTCAGCTTCGTTTGATAGTCTACATTCTAAGTAGTTGCCCCAAGTCTTAGAACTCCTCCTCCTCCATCTCCCTCTGTTCCCTGGCCCCCTCCACAGTGACACCTCTTTTTTTCTGCAGATAAAGAGTAAGAGTAGCAGGATCCTTCAGAGTGACTACATGAACATGACCCCCCGGAGGCCGGGGCCCACCCGAAGGCACTACCAACCCTATGCCCCAGCACGTGACTTCGCAGCATACCGCTCCTGACATGGACGCCTATCCAGATGCGAGCCGGCTGGCAGCTCTTCACCTGCTCAACACAACTGCTCTGGATAGGAAAAACCCGCCTCGTCTTCAGCCGGCCATGGGCTCCTTTTAGGGGCTCTTATTAGGCCACCGATGCCAATTTTTCTTGAATGACTATACCAAATAACATTATTTTGAGACTCTGAAATGAAGTTAAAGAATATTACTGTGGCAGGCTCTATCTTGCAGTGCCATGACCCAAATTCCAACTTACCATGTATTTATTGACTTGAGGTTACAGTAGAAAACAAAAAAAAAAGCAATGGATTCTATTAGCCTTGAAATCTATTTTCATTTCATTCCTTTCTCATTCACCTGAACATTATGGTCAAGTGAAATGTGATATGGAAGGACTTTTTAGACGGAAAAGAAAGGTCAGAAAAATCATTCCTTTTGGCTAAATGAGGGTATAGGGTGGGGATAGGTTAGAATGGGGGGAGGGGCGGGAGACTTACACATTTTAAAAATTATTAAAACACTGTCTCTCATTTATGAAATGAGCCACTTATTTTCTATTTAATACTGTTTTAGTTTAGAAAGATATAGATTTTTTAAAAATGAATTCTGGTCATATTTAGTCATTTTGACCAATGGAATTCCTTTCAGGAAATTTGAGGCAAATAGTCTTGCTCTCCTGACTTCCTGTGATGGGTATTCAATATAGTATTCACAATATGATTTGAAAAGAATAAAATAGTCCTCCCATACCAAGGAAGAATGTGTCAGGAAATGATGCTACTTGATGTCAAAATCATTTGAATACTCTGATGGGTTATTTCTTTAGCAGATCATTCCAGTCAAATCATATAGGGGGCTTTTCTGTTCCATATATTTCAGGTTTGCCTGGTTGGTCTCTTTGTTGTCTGTGTGGAAATCTGAAGTGGGACACTGAAAGTGCATCCAGAGCAGTGATGATACTGTGAAAAGGAGGTGTTGGTATTCAATAGGAAATGGGGGATGAGTCCCAAGAAACTTCTTCTGGAGGAGGAGAATGAAAGGGGATCATGCAACTCTTGCCAATGTACTGAGGGGGTGGCCAACATCTGGAGGAAGATTTCCAGAAGACAGCAGGCAGAAGGAGACATGGCAAGAGTTCCTTTACAGCAACTTTATTTACTTTTAGGGCTCAGAGCTCCAGAACTCTGAGTTCAGCTGTGTGTTTACTCAGGAGGTCCATTGACATGGAAAAGTATTTTGGAGTGTGTCTTTTAAGACAGCATCAAAGTTCTCAAAATATCCTACAAAGCCTGACCCTGTAAGAGCTGACCTTGTAATGACCATGGATATTTTTCTGCTTCCAGTTTGGGTCGACTGGCATATACTTGGGTACCTTGAAGAACAGCCTTACCGCTACCTTTACAATTTGTTCAGTGCTTCTATTTACTCAGATGTCAGAGGACTCTAGGTTTTAGAAGCAGATAAAATAAATCTGGTTCAAGGTCCATTTCTAGCTGGCCTTAGGCAAGTCACTGACTTTCTAAGACTCTAGCTCTTCAACTATAAAATGGAGGTAATGAGAGTAAATGTTATATACTATATTATAATCGTCATCAGGGCATGGCCCAAGTTTGTCTTTTTTTCCTGCTTGTCCCTGACACTAGTACCATACCTGACAAATAATGTCACCTACTATCATTATTGCCATATAAATAATATATGAAGATTAAACTGGGGGGCGCCTGGGTGGCTCAGTTGGTTAAGTATCTGCCTTTGACTTATGTCATGATCTCAGGGTCCTGGGATGGAGTCTCATGTCAGGCTCTCTACTCAGCAGGAAGTCTGCTTCTCCCTCTCCCGTTGTGGTGTCTCTCTCTCTCTCAAGTAAATTAGTAAAAATTAAAAAAAAAAAAAGGTAAACTGGGCAATGCCTTGAGAAAGGAGAGAATATTGTAACAAATTTAAACCCACTACCTGGGGATAAGGTGCTATAAAATTTGAGAGCCTCTTAACTTTTACCGTTTTCCTGTTTTGGAATGTTTAAGCCTGTAATGAAATGTACAGAGTTCTGGCTTCTAATTTTATGTATAGAAAGAGGTTTTCTTTATTTTTTTTTTTTCGTGATGCAGGGAGGGGAATCCTATGATTCCAGACAGAAAACATTGTACTTTGGTTGACTTTGAAATGGGCTTCTATTCCATGAATATAATTAATCCAAAGAAGGTCAAATTCACTAGTACTTGGGTGAAAAAGAACTCTTGAATTTATACAGGCGAATGTGCTACATTGCCAAGCTTCTTAGTACACAAAGTTCTTTAATCCAAGTTACTGGATTGGATTTGAAAATGATAGAGCTAGAGAATTTTATAAAGAGTAATGGCAAAAAACAAATTTAAAAAAATGGAAAGATTTGATCTTTGGTTAAAAAAAAAAAGGTTTTATTTTCTGATGGGAAAAATAGGTTTACTGAAGATGAATCACACTTTAGATTTCTCTTACTCACTCTGAACAGAGCCAAAGTAGAAATGTTAATAGGGAAGTCCATTTTCACTATTAGTATGAGCCAAGAAATGGTTTAAAAACAGTGGTTGGAGCAATGCTTTTACAGTTTCAGATATGGTAATTATGAAGAAAACAATGTTATTTGCTGCTATTATTGTAAGAGTCTCATAATTAATAGTATTTCTATAATTTTTGATTGTGAGCTCACTTATTTTGGGCTGAGCATGCCAAGTTAAAGAGACCAAGTGTACATTATATTCTGTGCATTCAGTGGTAAAATTACTGAGCTATCTTGTGCCTGTTTTTAATTTGTGCTTTAGTATTGTTCTTTCAGAGCAGGTAAACTTTTGGCTATGAATCTGGAGAAAACTTGCAATTTAAAAATGATGTGGGATAAGTCTTTTTAAAATAAATCTCCAGTTTAACTTTAAAAAAAATCAAAATTTTCATATATTAGTTTGTCAAGCAAGGTACTCACGCTCCTGGTTTGTTTATTTGTATTTAGCCACAATTTCTTATCACACCAACGGTTTATGTCTCTGGGATGTCAGGCTGTGCATTCTGTACGATGTGAATGCTCTATGAGGGAGATCAAAGTTCAGCCTTGACTCCATCAGTTAACTAACTGAACCACTAGTTCTCATGGCTAATTTAATGGGGATGTTGATGGTTACATGGATGTCAGATCCCTCATTCCAGCTTTTTGCACTGCTAGATAGGATCCACAGCCTAACTGGGGACTGATCCCAAGGGTTAAATTCAAATACATGCTAAAGGTTTGAGATGGTGGCAGTGATGGATCCAGAACCAGGGTCATCACTGCTGTAGACCTGTTATAAACCCAAGTCAACGACAGTGGCAATGACTTTCTTAAGTCTTGGACTGAGTGACTTCTTGGGATGTGAGGCCCAGAAAATCTCTGATAAAAGTATATGCATACTTTCTGACATATTCTTCCTCAAACATTACAGGCACTTTCCCACCCCAGAGCCTTTACACATACTCTTTCCTCTGTCAGAAATGTTCTCCCCTAGATATCTACCTGGCCTGTTCCCTCATTTCCTTCAGGCCCTTACTCAAATGTCACCACCTACCTTAGTTAACCACCTCCCCACCCTGCCTCACTAAACCCTATGTGCTTTCCTGGCTTGCACTTTTCCACAGCATTTCACCCTCTCTTACACTAGATTTGTTTTACTTATTTATTTATTATTTGTTTCCCCAAACCAGAATGTAAGCTCCATGAGAGATGTAACCCTGTCTGCTTTGTTTATTGCTATATCCTCAGTGCCTAGAATAGTACCTGGCATGAAATAAATATTTATTCATTGAATGAATGAATTTCATATACCTTATGGATTAATGTTCAGTTTAAATGTACTAATAATGCTCTGAGAAGGAAAGAGATAGTTCTGTTTTCTACTTTCCTATTAATAAGTACCAAAATCTGTTTTATCAGTGAAACAGGAGGTTAAACATACACATAGCCAAAACTGGTGAAAGAAAATCTGATGGATAGAAGTTCATTCACATTTTAGAAATTTTTGCGCAGTGAGGAAAATCAATACTGTTAGAAAGAAACATCTTGAAAAGTCATGCTAAATAAGGCATAGTCAAGAGCAAGATGATTTTCCACTAATGTCCCCAAATCTACCTTAATGGAATATTGACTATGTTTTAGACATGCCTTTACACTAACGCTTCTGAAAATGTTGCCTTTATAGTTTAAATCCCATCTTACTGTTGAACTGCTACTCATTTCTCTCTCTCTCTCTCTTTCTCTCTCTCTCTCTCTCTTTTTGGCCCCAACAAATTCTATAAATGCCTTGCCTGGCTATGATTCAAAAAGAGCTCGAAAATGAGAATGCTGGGGACAATTTCAGCTTCTTTTTCTGTCATGCTCATGATTGAACACTCTAATGGCTTGCAATAATTTAAAAATACAAGAACAAAAAAAATACAAGAACAACAATGAACAAGATTGTGGCACTGGGAGTAAGCTGAAAATTCAAATCAGACATAATCACCACACTCACACATGCACACACACACACACACACACCACACGAAGACACAGAGCTATTATCTTGTGGGTAGGGAAAGGCCCTTGAACAAGAAACACAGAGCTGGCCTGATAATTTACATAGTAACTCCAATTTACTTCATTGCAATTTGTGCTTTGAAAGTGGCCTGAAGTTAAATAGGTGTGCCATGAGTTCTTCTTCAAAGTGACTTTTCTTTGTTGAAATGGAGCTCATTAAGTTGAATAAAGGTAAACTTGAAAAAGATGAGCTTATATGTGTCCTTCTACTCCGAGAAAGACTGAACTTAGCAGTCACTCATGAATTCAATTAGACAAAACAATTCAGTAGGAAAGGGACAAGATTGGTAAAAATGAATCTGCTCAGTAAGCACTCCTTTGTTGGGCTAATAAAAATAGTGTAACCTAGTTCTGTAAAAAGGTTCTAGTACCTTGAAACCCAAGATCAAAGTGAAATAAAATGTGAGCTTCATAACTTTACCTAACAGACCTCCCACCATGTTCTAACATAACTATGTGAATGGTGTAATTGCTCTCAGCCCCGAATTAACTATTTTCCCCCAGTCTGATAAAACATATAGATCTCTTTTAAAGCAGTAACCTTTCTCCACCCTCATCTTGCCTGTAAAAAAGATAATGGATGAGTGAGAAAAATCAAAGAAGCTTCTGGATCCACCATAATGAATGCTAATTATTACATTTAGCAGCAGCCAACGGGATGGTCTGGGAGTCATAGCAGATCCTTGTTTGGTAACTTCTCTGTGTCCCCTAAACTGAGGTACTGCCTAACTCGACTTTTTGCCAGTTCTCCTGGTACTCAAAAGTTTGGTTCTTTGGTAACAAATCTGAGTGAGTGGAGCTCCCAAGTTTCTCTGATTTGGCATCCCAAAGGAATGTATGTCTTCCCTTTGAAAATTCACAGGCTCTCAGCACTTAGAAACCCAGGCCACTGTCCAGAATGCACTTTCTTGGTGGTTCTTTTGTTCCTTTCAGGGTATGTGGACACTTGGGCTCCATACTTGAAAAATACTTGGGATGAAATGTGGATGATCCAAGAATATTTTGTCTTTTCTATGCTGACCTCTTTACTGAGGCCACTCTGAAGGCCAGACTGTACACTTTCCAAGCCCCGTTTCCTATCCTATTTGCTGGCCGAAACTGTGAAAGGTTTTGGAGTGCCAGGAATTCAAGGGGACAAAAAAGTCACAGAAGGGTGAATTTATCCCAGAGTAGGGGTGGACTGGACTCTCCCTGCCTTGCATCTGTCGGTGCTATCTCAATGACAGACTTAAACACTCCTCTAGCTCCAGAGAACAAGTTGTGAGAGCGGGCTGGAAATGTCAGTTGAGACAAAAGAGCAGCAAACAGCTTTGTTTTCCTATAGTTGTGGTTTTACTTGGTGATGATGACACATGAAGATGAAAATGTGCAGCATGAACTCCAGTTGTTATCTGAGTGAGCATCTCTGCCAACACTGAAGGATATGTGTGGGTGTCACCTGCAAGCAAAGAGAGAGAGAAAGAAAAAGAGGCCCTGTTTCGGAAAGAAGAGCCAGTTAATCAAAGATCAACAAGTGGTGCTGTTTATTTCATGAGCTTTATACTCGATTTCCTTCCCCTTGTTAATCTCTAAGTCTCAATTTAGTCTCTGGACTAAATATGTAAGTGTCTGGTGATGGAGGAAGGGGTGGAAAAGGTGGGCTTGAATGGGCATCAAGGCCGTTACTATAGTTTAGTCATTTCTTTCATCTCCTGGGTGCATACTTAACATTTGAGATGTTAGCTTCCAAATGGTATGTTAGCTTTGAACTCTTGAGAACCTGTGGCATATTCTACAAAGGTAGACACACTTGAAGTTGCTGTTGGGGACCCTTTTCCGCTCCCAACCCTGCGCAACCCTTGTTTCACTTGTTTCATGCTCCTTCCTCCTCCTTTCCTCTTCATTCATTCAATAACTACTTCATGAGCACTTGCTCAGCTCCAAGAAGTGGGCTAGGTACTGGGGACGTGGCAGTGAGCAACACAGGCCTTATTATCTCCTCCCTTGCCAAGTGTAGACTTCATACAGCCCTTCTTTTTCTCCTTCTTCTTTAAATGCCCTGCTCCTCCTCCGGATAACCATTTAGTCTTAATTATGGGCTCAGACTTTCATGTGGCTATTTGATAGCCTTTGTTTGGTTGGTTTGCCGGAAATTTATTTCTTTGAGGTGTTCTCATGTAACATTTCCAGCACATTTAATGTCTTAGATCAGGGATTGACAAACTTTTTCTGCAGAGGGCCAGAGAGTAAATAGTTTAGGCTTTGTGACCACAGTCTCGTGCAGCTACTCAACTCCTACCCCTGGAGTGCAAAAGCCGCCATAGGCAATACGTAAACAAAGGAGCACATCTGCATTCCTGTAAACTTTTATTTGTAGACACTGATATTTGAGTTTCATATAACTTTCATATGTCACACAATATGAGTATTCTTTCAATTTTTTTCCCCCAACCATTTATCACGTAAAATCCATTCTTAGCTCATGGGTTGTTCAAAGGCAGGCTGTGGGCTGGATTTGGCCTCAGGCTGCAGTTTGCTGACTTAGACGCCACAATTTTAGCTAGAAGTTGGTGTTTGAGTTCCAGCCACCATCTGCATTTTTAGGGCTGGAAGCAATCAGTGTGGATGTGTGTAAAGGCTTCTTGGGAGTGGTGAATGTTAACTATCTGTTTTGAAAGAAGGGCAAGGATCATTCAAGAATATGGAAAAAGAAACTTCATCTGAGGGAAAGCCATTTTAGGTGGAAGGAATAGGAGATTATAAGTAAGGAGGAGGAGAAGCTGTTTGAGATGATGGAATCCCCTGTACATTATTGCTAAAGGCCTAAAAATCTTGGGAATTGTGGTTATTCTTCTCTCAAGTCGCGCTTGCCTTTTCTCTATCAAATCCTTTCGTCTCTAAGGAAACAAAGTAAATTTTGAGTCACAGCAGGCAAGAGACAAAAAATATGGCCTTGTCTTGTGTAATGAACAGGACTGCTCTCCCTGCGAACTCTTCCACACATAGCATAGTCAAATCCAGCATGGGCAGGGTGCAGCAGAGGTCTGAAGCAGCCATCTCAGAATTAGCCTCCTACTTTTTGCCCATCACCTGTGCTTTTAGTCTGTGGTTGGCTGTCATTTTATGGGTGACCAAGAGTGACACCCCTGGAATCCAAACTTTAGCATGTAACTGGTGAAATTGGTTTTACTCAGATTGGAAGGCCTCTGACTTGGCTCTTACCATTCCCTCATCCTTACTCCTGACTCCTGTCTGTAGCTGCTGGTTACACCCAAGGTACAAGTAGTCCCTGGAAGCAGCCCAGCATATGTGGGCACCCCAAGCCACACACCCATTCACACCATCTGGCAATTTAAAAACAGGGCCAAATGTAGCATTTATCCCAATCTGTCCAGCCAAGATCAGGAAATTGCCTCTAAAAGGTCAGATGATTAAGATCATTGTGCCAACAGTCTAGGATGTCAGTAATGAATAAGGATTCTGGCAGAATGAATTTATCCTGACTTTGTTTATGGCATTCAAATTCTGATTCTGTACGAACAGCCTCAGGAATTCCAAGAGGTTTCTTCTCCATCTTATAGGGCCACTGTGTACATTTATGGGTTGTATGCCATGCATAAGTACCCCAAGCCAAGGGACTGGAGGGGACTGAAGTCCAATAGGATCCCCTTAAGCTACTCACCTGCAAGAGCTATGTCCACCCAGAGAGAGTGCCTTTCTCTAATGCCCACACATATGGGCTACCGAGGTGCTAACAGGATGCTTGCCTCTCTGCCACTTGATTACTGGGCTCTTTATAGAAAAATTAGATCCTCATTCTCAAAACAGGAATTACCTAGGATGAGTTTAAAAACAACCAAAAAAGTGGAATGATTCTTAATACCATAAAATTTCTCTTTATTCTTTCCTGCACAGTTTAATTCATTTGGTTGATTTTTCCTGAAATACATCTTGGGTGTGTGTGTGTATGTTGTTTTTTAGGAGTAAAGTGAGAAGAAACCTCCTGGCTTAGATCTCAGAAGAAAAAATCTGTGACCTGGAGAACACTAGGTTTGGAGTTAGTACTTGGGAGTCCTTGGAACTTTTCAGTAAATGGCAGACTCTACTCTTATTTTATAGTTATCAGTACATGAAGGGTTTAGACTAAATAACCTCAAATCTGATACTTATAAGAGTTTTAATACTCCTTATTATAACTCTGCCAGGATAATCTTCCCCAAATAAATGCCATTGTTTTGGGTTTTTGCCCATAATCACATTCCTGTTTTATAGATATATTTTTTGTTTGATATTTGTCAATAAGGATTATTTGAATAAGCCTACAATTTCATATAACTCTGAAATTCAATAATTTGTCACAAAGATTTCCATCACTTTCTCTTAAGAAATTAATGAATTTTATTCATAAGTTTAGGCTAGAAATCTTGAGAAAATTTTGAAACTTGTGGGTTTTTTTGTGTGAATTATTTAATTTGAAAAGCACCTTAACATTATAACATAAGAAACTATTACATCATTTTTAGAGTTTGTCATTTTCCAAATAATAAACTTTTTTTTTTTTTTGAGAGAGAGAGAGAGAGAGAGAATGCATGTGAGTGGTGGAGAGGAGCAGAGGAAGAAGGAGAGGGAGAATCTTAAGCAGACTCAACACTCAGTGCAGAGCTTGGATGCAAGGCTCAATCTCTTGACCCTGAGGCCAGACCTGAGCCAAAATCAAGAATCTGATGCTTACCCAACTGAGCCACTCAGGCACCCCCAAAATAATAAACTTCTTGATGACATAAACTTCATATTATTTAGTTTGCCGTGGTGAACTATATCTTGAATATGATAGGTGTTCAGCATACTTAATTGAATGAATAAGCAGATGGATGAATGAACATCTTTCTGTTGATAAATATCTGCAACATCTTTTGGTCTTTGACAGATTAGATGAAATAGTTACTATGAAAAGACTTGGGAAAATTGAGGACTACTGATAAAGATTTAGCAATTCTTAAATTGTTGAGCTGTATTCTTATTGATACACATTTTCAGACATTGTTCAGACATTCAGAAGCAAAAGCCACTTCCTCTTCCTTGGCAGAAGGGGAACTCTAATTGTGTTCTGGTATCTATGCTCCATGTGCTTTTGGGGAGTTCCAGGAATGGATAATGATTGGTTTGAGCTGGAATAGTGGTCCTATCTTCTCATTAGTGACTGTTTTAAGCAAGGACACGTGACAATATTCTGACCAATAGCCATGGCAGTGCGTTCTAAAGGGGCCTCTGGGAAAATTTTTCCCTGTTCTTAAAAAGAGGTCTGTGGAAATAAACAGTCTCTTTTTGCTAGAGTGTTGTGTCTGTAAGTGGTATCTGGAACAGTCATTTTAGGACTGTGAGGGGTTAGCCTGATAAGAACATGCTGAGGTAGACAGAGCAGGAGGAGGGAAGGAACTTGGATTCTGATGACATTGTTGAGCTGCAGATGGAACCAATACTGAAGCTGTGCTTTCTTCAACTTCTTGTCATGCGAGACGATGAATAGCTGTATTATTTAAGGTATTTGAGTTGGATTTCCTATCGCATGAAGCTTAAAGCATTTAACTAGTAACTCTATCTTCATGCTTATTGATGATGTTCATAAATACTCATAAATTATATTACTTGGGGATACACAGAACTTGACTCAATAGTATCTTGTGTCATTGACATGATAGTCTCTGATTAGTCTCTGATAATTCTGAATAACTAATGTTATTACCACACTCAGGACAGTATTCATATCTGCTGACGTGTGAAACTCAGGAAGCTTGCTTCCTTGACCACACTGCCTATCGGGGTGTTATAGACTACAGAATAGCAGAAGATACAAGAGATCTCTCCACAAGAGATCAGTAAGACTTTCACCTCTTCCTCCTATTATATGAATTGATGAGAAGGAGCACCTCTTGAAAGGAGTCTGGGGAATTTATATTATTTTTTAATTAAATTTATATGTGAAAAAGACAAACATTGCTTTACTTTCTTGTAGTATAGGACATTACGTACCAGTAAAGTCTTTCAAGATTCTTCTAGCTGAGTAGTCTCTTTCTAATCCTATATCTCTTAATGCTCCTTAAACTCCAGGGACTGGTCAGGGAGGGAGATTGTAGTAGGTGTAAAAGAATATATATTTTAAAAAGATATTAAATTTTAAAATTCAAAATACCCTTTATTAAAAATATGAATTAAAAATTACATTATTAATTAAGACCAGTGGCTTAAAATTTAACCAGAAAACTCTCTTTCATTTTTCTTTTAATGAAATCTTATCAGAGGGTCAAAGTAGATTTACTGGGATCGACCCTGATTGTTTCAGTTTCTCTTAGCTTCTGGCAATGGCTACTCAGGTATCACTGATCTTCCTTGGGATGACACATTAACTTCTTCAGGATTTCCTGGAGGAAGGCTTGTGTCCTGTGAAAAGAATGCAAACTGAACACACATGTGTTCATTATAGTGATAGACACCGAGAAGGACACAGAGGTTTAACAAATAGTCCTGACCTCAGAAATTTACGGTCTGGCTGGGGATATAACTGGTCATAAACAGTAAATACTAAGCTCCAATTGAGTGATATAGAATTCAAATTCAGAGGTGAAAGATTATTTATTGTAGACTGGAACTTGAGATTTGGCTCTGGCCTGGAATGAGTATTATGGTATATACATCTTTTCAAACTTGTGTAAAGTAGAATTGCTTTGAGGGGGAGTATTTGAATTTTTAGTTTTAGAAATATTGTCAATTTGCTTTGCATAGAGGTCATACTGATGTTCAAGAGTGGCTGTCATCCTATTTTTTCCCCACAATACAATGTTATCAACACTTTTGATCTTTACCAATTTGATAGTTTAACAATGACCTCATTACTGAATTAATTTGCATTTCCTTTTTTTCTGAATCAGATTCATTATCTTTTCATATGGTTAAGAGTAATTTATACCTCATTTTCTGTGAACTGTCGACTCATATTTTTTGTTCATTTCTTTCAGCTGTATTATTGCCTTTTAATGTAGGACCCCTTTAAGGAAACTAGCCCTTGCTTGTAACTGCTTCATTTTAGTGATAAAAGTTATAAGCTCTTGTTTCATTGTGCATTCATCAATAAGAAATACTAATTCCATGCCTGCCCTGCATTTGGCACAGGAGTTAGATATAGGCCCCATCCTCAAGAAGCTTCCAGGCTATGGGAGATACAGTACCTTTCCCATAGGTCTATTTTAAACAAGGCATAGGCAGATATTGGAACTCAAGGGTACAACACCACTTAGCTCATGGGAGGAGTTGCAGAGGCTCAGAAAAGTATTCGTGGAGAACATGAAACACCAGCTGGATCTTAAAGGAAAGGGAGACTTAGCCAGATCACGGAGAGGAGGTTTACATTTCAGGTAGAGAGACCAACTTGTGCAAAAACACAAGCACGTTGCCTCTGAGGAGTTCAGCATGTGAATTCAGAGCAGCTGGAGAGCAGGTTAACTGTTGGAGAGTGTAAGAGCTGGGAGTAGCAACGTGGCTGACATCATTATATGACAAATCCATGCCTAGAAATTTGGAGTTTATCTCAAGGGCACTGGAAAGCTAATAATATATATCTTCACGTTGAATTATTATAATTTATAATTAATAACCTTACATTATGGAAAGCCATAAAATGAAAACTAAAAGTTTTTCTCTTGCTTGTCCTCTCCCCTACAGTTCTAGTCTTCAGTTTTTACAGTTTATATTTATCTTCATGACTCTAAAAATGTTTATGTTCATATTGCTTGATCTATTAAACTTAATAGTACTTATGGACTCTCCACAGTGAAAGATGAAGCATTTAGCTCACTTCCAGTACCTCCCACCCTCCCAAGTTTTTGGAAGTGTTTTAAGAATGCAAGGGACCTAATTAGGTTTGCAATTTGGAAAGATAGTTTTGCTAGCATGGGAAGGATGCTCTGGTAGCTGTAGTGATAAGTCATGCAAGAATGTGGGATGGAGGGGGGTTAGTGAAAGGTACTTGGAAAGGCTGGGATGGTGACTGATTAGGAGTTCTTAGAGGGAGGGAGAAGGTTGCTTTCTGGGTGCTGATAGGTGATACAGCAGGTGGTACTTCCACTCTGAGATGGGGATTCAGGAGGAGACAATGCTTTTATAGGGGCAGGAAGATGATAAAGTTCACTTTGGATTTGCTGAGTTTGACATGTTTCAGGGAATCCAGGTAGAGATGCCTTCTGAGGCAGCTGGACACAGAAATGTGGCACTCAGGAGTCAGACCTGGGCTGGGATATAGAGTTTTTGAGTCAGGCATCAATCTATAGTTTATTCATTTTCTCATTCTTCAACATATATTTATTGAATGTCTTCTGTGAGCTACATGGTGGGTATAAAATGGTAGCAGCAGAGAAGTTTCTTTACCTCATGGAACTTTCAGAAAGGTAGGAGGTAGGCAGTAACACATAAACTTACAAAAGATGTGCATAATTACAAATTGAGGTAGATGCTATGAAGAAAAGAATATGGTTTATGGGATAGAATAATACCATAAAACAAATTTAGACTGGGGAAGGCAGGGGAGAAATAAGTGGGTAGGTAAGGCTTCTCTACACCTGGACATGCAGGGTGTAGAGCATTAAGGAGGTCTTGGATGGAGAGCCTTTTAAATTTGAAGTCATGGGCAGACCAAGCCCCAATCTTCGTGGAGCTGAGGATAAAATACCAACTGATGGAGGTGCCACTAAATACCTAAACAATATAAATCAAAACAGGGTATTAAGAAATATGTTCTACTGGGACAAATATACCTTCATAATGACAAAATAGAAAAATACGTGTAAAGACCAAGAGTTAGCCGTTATTAACAACAACTGAATTTGTCATACATGACTAGATCTTCTGTTAATGGGGTGAGATGTCTGGATGAGCGATAAAATTAAGACACCTATCATACTCTGTTTCTGGAACTGGGTACTGGTTATTATTTGCTCTGAAACTTCACTGAGCTGTACCTGTATGATTTGTGTACTTTTCTGTATTATTATACCTTAGCAAAGAATTTAAAAAAAATTTTATCATATACTTATACCATTAAACTAATTCTTCTTGTTTTTATTTCAGCACAAATCATAAATGTTATAATCAATATTTTAAACACAATTTGTATTGATGAATGAGGCAACTTATCTATACTCATTGTAATTCATTGTAATTCTTTGTCAAATTGAGATTGTGCCTTGATCTCAAATGGTCAGAAAATAGTCCGTAGAGAAATTAGTTTCAGGGACATCTGGGTGGCTCAGTGATTGAGTGTCTGCTTTTGGCTCAGGTCATGATCCCAGGGTCCTGGGTTGGGTCCTGCATCAGGCTCCTTGCAGGGAACCTGCTTCTCCCTCTCCTGTGTCTCTGTCCCTCTCTCTGTGTCTCTCATGAATAAATAAATAACATCTTAAAAATAAAAAAATTAGTTTCGGGATAACTTATGGATGGATCTTCTTCATACTCATTTCTTTATAACTTGTTAAAATCCCACTTTTGTTGTATTTTTTACATGTAGCTTTTTTCTCATTTAGAAAAATAATTTGCTCTAAAATAAAAATACTTTAAATTTCTTTTAAAAAGAAAACATCCACGTTTAGATTGATTTCTTTTTTTTAGATCGATTTCTTTTTATAATAAATAACAAGTAATAGTCCCTACCAAATACTTGTAGCCAGAACAAGTACGGAACTAATTTCAATTTTCTAACAGGACCACAATTTGCTTTTTATTTGAGGATCTTCTGTAATTTCACTTTATTCTTCTAAAGGATTATCTGTCTTGTCTAAGGGAAGTCTAATTGCTTTAACAGTAGTTGGCATTCCCATTATGTGCTCAAAAGCAGTTGTAAGGTCAAATTTACTGTTTAAGGAATGTTTCTATCTTTTGGCAAATCCGTAAAATATTGTGTATATTCTTTGAATTTTTTCAAAGACAGTTATCACTCGCAGCATATTTGAATATGCGTCTCATATAGTGCCAAATACAAACAATGAGTCATATATGACTTCTTTATTTTGGGCCAAAATTCTGGCTTACATACATTATTCTTTCCAACCATGTTAGCCTCCTTCTCATAGAATTCTTTTGATAACTAAAAAATTTAATAAAATTGTTTTATGTCTTTCTATAATTAAAATTATTAAAATACAATTATTTATTTCTTTTAAAGATTTAAATAAATGGTATTAATGTTTTTATAAATATTGTATACTTTGCAATTTTACCATTTAATTGCCCAGGTAAATGTGGTGTGCACTAAGATGTGCCATCCAGGTCACCTGTAGGACTGACCCTTTACTTCTGTGCTGCTGGAGTGCTTGCTTTTGGTGGTGCCTTCTCTAGGAATTGCTCTCTGCTGAAGGCAATTGCTTTATCCAGAGTTACTCCTTCTCCCCTAGAATGGCCTTTGTTTAATGGTGGGTCAATTTGGAGGTGCCACCATTGGGACAATTCAGAAGGGACAACCATCTCTGTTCCAGAAATTCTGGAACCATCTCTGCTCCAGTAGTATTGACTGAGGCTTCTGTTTTAACTGCAACTGCATCACAGTTCAGTTTTTCCCTGTGCTCAATCCTGATTCCTTCATTGCTCTTTCCTACTGGATGTTTTTTTGCTTTTCCTGTAAAAAGTCTAATAAATTTCAGAATCTCAGAGTTTGGTTCCAAGAAACCTAACCTATGATAGTAAAGAGCCAGTCTCAAACTTCAAGTGTGTTTTCTAGGCTTACAGATATACAGATTTTGGAGTCTTTTAAATTATTTAATATTGCAAAATATTACAAAATATTAAGTGAACTTCTTGGAACTATGTGCTAATTTGTGAGCACTTCTGGAACCACAAATTGGAACTAAAAGAGAAGCAAGAAAAACAATGTTTAAGTAGTAGTGGGAAGTGATATCTTGTAAAAGCGTCTATTGCACTTATGCTGAGAGGAGGAATTTATAGGATTAACTCTTTTTTTGAAGAAAAGTTTCTGGTATTCAATCTTCTTCAAAACTTGGAAGCAATATCTGAATCTAAAATGGGCAGAGGTGCAACCTACAACTTTTCATGGCATTCTTCCAGCATTTTGTGTTTGTAGGACAAGAGATGTGGAATAGCATTGCCTGCAGCCTGATATGCAGGATCCTCAGGACAGAAGGCTGTCTTATGGGGTTTTCAGAGTGAGATGAAAACACAGGACCCTGGAGAATACCAATAGCTAAGAAAAGGACTGAGGAAGGAAAATCTGTGGAGACCTAAGGCAGCTACTGGAAAGGAGGAGAGTAGAACTATTAGGTAAAAACATGTGAAGTTGATTGATATTTGACCTTTAAAAAATTAATACACAATTTTTTGAAAGAGTAGTTTTAGGCTCACTGCCAAATGAGGTGAAAAAGTAGAGAGAGATCCCATATATATATATTTTTAAAGATTCACATGTGTTTAATGTATATAAAGGCAAGGAAAAGACAGTCCCAGATTCAAAAGCGATATTCTGTACAATTCATATGGTGGGGTTGAAGGGGATGGGGCCATAGAACCCACACCTGAACATGTACAAAAATAATTTACATGGTGACCCCCATCAGCAAGGGTGATGTAGCTCTTCCCAGCTCCCAGGGCCCAGGGGGTACATTCTAGAAAATGGCACTGTGGGAGCTAACCAGTACGGGCCAAGGTGCTGTGGGGGGTGGGAAGGGGTGCCAGGCCAGAGGGGAGGAAGGCCTATGAAGAGGACTTGAGATGGTTGGCAGCCAAGTGGGAGCTCAGTAGTTTGTCATGTATATGTGTGTGTGTGTGTGTGTGTGTGTGTGTGTGTGTGTGTGTATATATATATATATATATTACATGAGGAGAGTTCCCTACTCCAAAAAACCTCCCCTGTCAACATCTCCCACCTGACTGGCATTTATTTCAGTCAATGAATTTACCATTGATGCATCATTATTGATCAAATTCACGTAGTTCACATGAGGGTTCCCTCTTGGTGTTGTACATTCTTTGGGTTTTGACAAATATATAGTGATGTATATTCATCACTAAAATATACAGAATAGTTTCACTGTACTAAAAAATTCCCTACGTTCTACTATCATTCTTCTTGGCTATTTGGCTATTTTTGAGCTGAAAATACTGTTATTTCATACATTTCAATGTAAAGAAGAAAAAGGATTACATTTACTCTAAAGGAGAAGAAAGTTTCTAAGTCTGATGTGTAGTCAGTAGTGTTCATTAGGTAAGATGAGAGATGAAATCAGTTTTTTGGATTTAGCAACTGGGGCCTTGGTAAGACTACTTGCAGTGACACAGGGGGCTGGAATTTAAGTCCTAGCAGGAAAAATTGTGACCAGGCAGTGAAAAATGGGAGATCAAGAGAGTAGAACTTCTCGGGCAGCCTGGGTTGCTCAGTGGTTTAGTGCCGCCTTCAGCCCAGGACGTGATCCTGGAGACCCCGGATCGAGTCCCACTTCAGGCTCCTTGTATGGAGTCTGCTTCTCCCTCTGCCTGTGTCTCTGCCTCTCTCTCTGTCTCTCTGTGTGTGTCTCTCATGAAGAAAGAAAGAAAGAAAGAAAGAAAGAAAGAAAGAAAGAAAGAAAGAAAGAAAGTCTTAAAAAAAAGAGAGAGAGAGTAGAACTTCTGGCAAGAAATTTCCTTCTGAAGAGAAGCTTCTCAGCACCTGAGCTTCTTTATTGGTCTGGAAGCTCCTTGATGGTATCTCCAAAGTTCAGCACACTGTGTATTAACTAGTTTATGGAAATTCCTCAAATGTTTGTTGATTGGAGAATAAGAGGAAAATAATTAGGTAAAGGAAAGTTGTTGTTGTTGTAAGGAGGCAAAGATTTAAACTGCTTAAGGAAAGAGGGCAACTAGTAGAAAGAGAGAAATGAAAGGTGAAGGAATAAGAGAAAGTTATAGATGGTGAAAGATCCTTAAACAATGAGATGGGACTGTAGTGCTGGGGAAAGGGATCTAGGGTGAGGTAGAGCAGTGAATCCTGGCCTGGAGAGTGATTCTAGTCACCTTTCACATATACGTATGTGTACAGAGCGCCCTGAGCATTCATTATTTTTAGAGTGTGGGGAAAGGCCATTTCAACCATCCAATCCTGACCTTTTGCTGCACTATGTGAATAGAAGGGAATGGACTAAGTGGGATTTGTTTTCTGCAAAGCAAGCTCTTTGATTCTTCTCTTGGTGCAGAATGCACAGGATGACTTGATATCAGAGGGGCAAAGAAAAATAATCAGAGCTTGCACTATATTCCTGTGTGGACAGAGCTATTTCCTACATAGGATTAATTGGTTCTCTGAGAGTTGTTGCCTACACCAACAAATAGTACTGGAAGGTCTGAGTGCTCTCTCCCCTTTCTGTACCCCTGTTTTCATTCTGTTATCTACTTGTATGTAACAAACCATCCCAGACTTAATGGCACGTAACAATAGTATATTATTATGTTATCTTTTGTAGTTTGAAGGTTGACTGGGCTCAGCTTGGTGATTCTCATTTGTACCTCTGGAGCTTCTTAAAAGCTTCCAGGCTTTCCAAAGTTTTCCAAGGCTTTCCATTTTGAAGGTTTCCTCATATAGTCTGGCAGCTGATATTGGTATCTGGCTAGATTTCAGGGGATACTATAACCTGGAGGCTTTGGCCTACATAGACTATTTCCATATGGCATAGGATTTCTAATAGTATGGCGGCTGGAGGACAAGGGCAAGGATACCTTGAGAGGTTCAGCAGAAGCAGTTTGCCTCAGAGGTTAGAAGTGAGTCACTAAGACCAACCCATTTCTTTCTTTCTTTTTTTTTTTTTAAAGATTTTATTTATTTATTCATGAGGAACACAGAAAGAGAGAGAGGCAGAGAGACACAGGCAGAGGGAGAAGCAGGCTCTATGCAGGGAGCCCGATGTGGGACTCGATCCCAGGACTCCAGGATCACGTCCTGGGCCAAAAGCACGTGCTCAACCGCTGAGCCACCCAGGCGTCCCAGACCAACCCATTTCAAGGGAAGGAGAATCATACTTTCTCTCAAGGTGGGAGAAGGGGCAAGGAATTTTAAAATAGCCATATATCCCAAATCCCAGATCAACAACAGTACGGTGAAAATATCAAGGCAAAGTGGAAAGAGTCTAACATTTGGAATAAGGAGACTTGACTTGATGGATAGATTTCTATGTAAGATCACTTTAACACTATAATCTTTAAAGCTTGCAAGGGAAGATATCAAAAGATAATATCAGTGTTTGCTGGGAATCCATCTGTATTCAGCATCTCTGTAGCCTGTATTACTTCTAAATTCCTTCCAAATGCCACATGTATATGTGTAGCTTTCATATGTTGGCATTCAAGAAGCTAATATTTGAATCTTCAATAGTAATGCATGGCCAATGTTCAGAGAATGCTTACAAGCACCAAGCACTGTAGCATATGCATAATATACATAGTTTTATCCAGTCTTCACAATTTTTCTATGTGATTGACATTGTTTTGTTCTTTTTAGACACAATGAAACTAAGGCTTAGAGAACTTAAGTAAGTTGTCAAGGATTCAAACTCAGGGAATTTATTTCCAGAGCCACATTATTAATCATTTTGCTTTACGTGGTCTCTTTCAACTTGTTGCAAGTCATTGGTACCCATGACTTGTGGTAATTTCTTAGATGTGAATCTGAAACTTTTTCCCCATGAGGTTCACCTGTGGAGGCAAGTTACCTACGTAGAGAATGAGCTACGCTAAGAATTGATTGGATATTGTGGGTTCCAAAGCGCTTACCACTGCCAGCCTCTTCACATTTTTTGCTGCAGCTAGATAGTCAAATTCTTTCAATCTTCTGTGAATAAGCTTAAAGGGCTTGAGGGTAGGGTATGCATGTGTAGGAGTGCTAATGAGCACATGCTGACCTGACTGAGCCTGAATTATTATCTTCCTATTTATCTGAATCCACAGCCTCCTCTGTTAGTCATTAATATAGCCCTTGCTATCATCCAGCCCCAGTCTTTCCTCCTCAGGCAGTTAGCAACCTCAGTATTAAGGATACACTTTGTAGCTAACTCCTAGACAACTTTCCAAAGATGAAATGGGCTGACTAGGCAAGCAGCGAGTTTCTCATCTCTAAAGTGAAGATAGCTGGATGATCATTTGTCAATATATAGGAATTAAATAAGTAATAAATAAGATCATAGCTACCATTTGTTTGGTGCTAGGCAAATGATAAGCATCTTAAATATATAACCTCCTAGGCTAATGATAACCCTGAACACTGTTTATTTTCAGTTAAGGTAATTGAGACCCAGAGAAGTTAAGTAACTTGTCTAAGGCCGTGTGTCAAGAAGTGGCAAAGCCAACCATTTCATTCAACCTCAAAGCTTCCTCTCTTTTCACTAGTGTTCATGTCAATCTCACTGTGGGCTAGGTGCTTAAACCATCCTCACCTTAAGATCTCTCCTAATTCAGAGATTCTACAAGTCTATGAACTTTTGTGTCAAGGCATGAAATAACACTGTATGAGATTTCCTTCCCACTTGTTTTTCTTTTTTTCATTTTTCTCGGGGGGAGTAGTCCAGAAATTGAAGTGATTAATACATCTTCATAGCTCCTTTAACAAACAAGTGAGTACGTGGTTTTCACACTCAAATCAAACCCAAGGTTGTTTTCTGACTGTAGATGGGTCTTTGCAGAATGTAGTCATTTATAAATTAGGTGGAGCTTGTGCCTGCTTGCCTCACTGGAGTGGAGAAAATGAGCCATGAGGGTCCGTGGGAGTGTGGGGGTCATGCTGGGGGAGGTGTGGGCAATATTTTGAAAGACAACTACCACAGTCACAGATATGTTACACCTCGGTGGCCTCTGGGTGTTTGGGAAGGATTACAAGTACTACATATAATACAAAAGGGAAAAAGAGGGGCAGGTGAGTTGGGTCTGGCCCAAGAACTTATGATCTGACTCATAGAGGCATGAAAACATTTGAGAGAAGGGGAAGGTGTGTGCTTTAGACAAATATGAATGCACACACATAGGACAGCAAATTTGGGACTTTGAAAGTGTGCTGGAACTTTTTCATGCCACAAATAAGGAACTGAGTGCTACTTAAGTTGTGCTAAGGCCTAAAATGTGCTGAATGAATAAAATTACTATGCATGTCTTCATATTAGCATGTAAACCAATGCCTATTGAACCCCATGTCATATAGTACAGGCACCTGAATGATCATGTAACTCAAAACTTGAAAATTGAGAAGTTGCGTCTTGAAAATCTACAGAAAAGGGACCCACAATTAAGACTTTATATCATATTATTTCACAAGAAAGAATAATTAAATATAAATTACGATGATGGCTTATTTACCTTTATGAAAACCTGTTTTGTAGGTCAGGAAGTATAAATACAGTATAACTCATGTTTTTGTTGTTTTGGATCCCTTTTAATACTTTGTTCCCTTCTCTCTTTTTTAAAAAAAGATTTTATTTATTTTTTTAGAGCATGCATGCAAGTGGGGGGACGGGCAGAGGGAGAAGAAAAGAGAGACTCTCATGCAGATTCCCCACGGAGTGTGGAGCCTGACACAAGACTTCATCTCACAACCCTGGGATCATGACTGGAGCTGAATCCAAGAGTTGGATGCTTAACCAACTGAGCCACCCAGGCATCCTGTTCCCTTATGTTGTTATATGATATACTATATTATATAGGATGGGCTTACCTGTGTAGTTTTTGCTCCAACAAAACATTGTTTTGGGCACTCTATTATTCTCTGCCTATTAACAGTTTTCCAATATAAAAAATTGGAGAGTGTGTTCTAAGAGTTAGGTAACAAAAAATATGAATGTAAAAATGGAAAAGAATGGGCAAAAGATAAAGTTGTGTTTACTAAAGATAGGATTTTGCAAAAAAGAAAAAAGATAAGGTGTCAAAAACTTTGGGGAAACATTACAGATAATATTCCCTTCAGATAGTCACGATGTACATTAACATATTAAAGGTTCTGAGAAGTCCTATAATTAAAAAAACTGATTTACCTTTTTAAAAATTGAAGTATAGTTGACATACAATGTTATATTAGTGTCAGGTGTATAACATAGTTATTGGACAACTCTATATGTTATGCTAATGCTCACCAAAAACTGATTTATCTTTTAGAAAAATGTTTCCCAGCTAATTTTGATTTTTTAACTTATTTTAAAAATATACAATATCTATTAATAACTCATGAAACTAGTGTCCTGCATTGCATTTTGGGATGCTGGTTTAGGATCCTTTTTGCTTCTATCCTTGGCCTCTACAGAAGGTTGCTAATACTCGTCTTACTCAGTTTGAAGCTGAGAATTAAAATAATAATAAAACTAAAATTGTGTAGCACAATTCAGCTTATGAAACGCTCTCTGCTGATCTTCATGGCAACACTCTGAGGTAGACATATTGTTCCAATCTTCTAGAGGAGGGAACTGAGGCATAGAGAATTGAAGTGCTTGTTGTGGTAGGATATATATATGAGAGAGGAGTTGAACCTTACTTAGTCTTCTCCATCTAAAGGACAAACCCATACTGATCGTACTTTAGAAATTTTTAAAAATGAATCTAGGTACTTAATTGAGCATATGTAACTGACTGGGAGGGAGAAGAAAGAAAAGAGTGCAAATGTATAAGCATCAGTGAAGATTCTAGTCCTTCTCTGGACAACCAGCACTCCCTGCTGGAGCAGATGTGTGGATGTGGAGAGCTTTCCTGTTCTCTTTAGGCCAGTATTTTACTCCAGGGAATTGCCCGAAAAGAAGGCCAAAGTAGTTTAAGGAGAGAAGAGTAGTCTGGGCTGCTCTGGAAGCTCAGACCAAAGGGTGCAGAATCCATTCATCTTCAATATCTCCAATGGATGCCAGAAAAAAAAATTCATTTGTTTATTGAACATGGATCACATAATGACTCCATGTTTATCATGATTTTAATGACTCAGTTACATTTTTTAAAAACTAAACACTTTAACCATTGGGAAGAAAGGACATAAAAAGTACCACGACTGAACTGCAGAATATTTTATCCCTGTATTTGGTAATCAGATCATGGATAAAAACCAGGCCAATAAAATTTGTTAGTTCCCAGAAGGATTTCTAAATAGCCAAAAGTTTTTAACAGGAATTCTTTTTTTTAAAAGATTTTATTTATTTATTCATGAGATACAGAAAGAGAAAGAGGCAGAGACACAGGCAGAGGGAGAAGCGGGCTCCCCACAAGAAGCCTGATGAGGGACTCGATCCTGGACCCGGGGACGCGTCCTGAGCCAAAGGCAGACACTCAGCTGAGCCACCCAGGCCTCCCTTAACAGGAATCCTTAATGGCATCTGAAATTAAACATTCCACAATACTGTTCTCAAAATCAAAGTTTTAATCTCTGATCCATATGCATCTGACTCTGTGCATATGTGAGTGTATGCTCATATAGCCACACGAAACACAGTATAGTTAGACTACAAGATCTTCATGATAAACCTAATTTTAAGGTCAGCTATTGAATTCAAGGGTGAGAGATCTTTTCAAAGTATGAATCAAAAAACAATCATAACTAGGAAAAAAAAACCTTACAAATTACAAATAATGGAGGGGAGAAATTCAGGTCACAATGTGCCCAGAAGCCATAGTTTTTTACTTTCCTCAAGCAAGGAGATCTCTAAAAATATAATCTCCGTAGATATTGAAAACATCTTTTGTAGGAGACCTTTTGCAGATAATATTCTAGAACATATTTCCCTGTCAGAGCTTTATTGAATTTTTCTGAATTTCCAGCATTTGCATGTGTGATATAATGCATAGGGATATAATGAGCAACACCAACAGAGACATAGTTAATGAAGCAAATGGTTGAATTAGAAAGTATAGCTTGAAATGGAGGTTCTAGCAGGAGAAGAAATTGAGAATGTGTTGAAACCATGTTGCTATTAGATTTGATATAAGAATGGGAGATGGATCAACATATCCCCAGTGACATGAATGTGATTGGAGGATCAAAACAGAAGACTATAGTTGGGACTAAGATCCTGAGGGTTTCATTAATACACTTTCCTCTAAGATTTCATTCAGGTGAGAACAAAAGACAGCCCGGCTTTAGTAGCAAATTGCTCAATCACAATAAATTTCCTAGGCTGTCCGGGGCTGGTACAGGGGCTCAACCATGTGATCAGAACCCAGGCTTGGGGCAGCCCGGGGGCTCAGCGGTTTAGCGCCGCCTTTAGCCCAGGGCATGATCCTGGAGACCCCGAAACGAGTCCCACGTCTGGTTCCCTGCATGGAGCCTGCTTCTCCCTCTGCCTGTGTCTGTGCCTCTCTCTCTCTCTCTCTCTCTCTCTCTCTGTCTCTCACGAATAAATTAATAAAAAATAAAATCTAAAAAAAAAAAAACAGGCTTGTTCTGTCTTTCCTTGCTACCATCTTTAGGATGTGGCTGTTGTCTTCAAGGTTGTGTGTCGTTTGCTTCATTTCTGGGAATTGTATCTATATAATACTCAGAAGAAATGTTGAAGGGTCAAAAACTATTTTGAGTTTGTCTTCTTTATTTTTTCTTAAAAGTGTTATTATAAGGTACACATACAAAAGAGTCCAAATAATGTACATGGAATGTGTGTACACACACAGGATTCAAAGCAGAATAGTATAATGAAAACCTGTGTACAACTGTCTTAGAATAAGAAATAAAATGTAGAACATAGCCAGTATCCTGGAAACTTCCCATAACCTTCTATTCCAGCTTTCTCTCTCCTTACCTGAGATAAATATTGGCTTATGTTTTGTCACTTTCTTGGGTTACTTTAATTTTGTTATATATGTATGCACCTTTAAGCAATATATATTTTAGTTTTGCATGTGTTTGCCTTTATGTAGAGTCATTTTCTGTTTTCTTCTGCAACATGCTTTTTTGCTCACTATTTGACTTAAGGTATTTATTCATTTTGAGCTCTTCATTTTCACTGAACTATGGTATTTCTGATTCTTGACTATGTACCAGTCCAGTCTCCAATTTAAGTTGTATTCTGTTTTTCCCTTATTTTTTTAAAGATTTTTTTTTAAGATTTATTTATTTATTTATTTATTTATTTATTTATTTATTTATTTATTATAGACATAGAGAGAGAGAGAGAGAGTCAGAGACACAGGAGGAGTGAGAAGCAGGCTCCATGCTGGGAGCGCAACGTGGGACTCGATCCTGGGACTCCAGGATCATGCTCTGGGCCAAAGGCAGGCGCCAAACCACTGAGCCACCCAGGGATCCCTTTTTAAAGATTTTTTAATTTTTAATTTATTCATGAGAGACGGACAGAGAGAGAGGCAGAGACACAGGCAGAGGGAGAAGCAGGCTCCATGTAGGGAGCCCGACGTGGGACTCGATCCCGGGGCTCCAGGGTCACGACCTGGGCCCAAGGCAGTGCTAAACCGCTAGGCCACTGGGCTGACCTGTTTTTCCCTTATTTTAAGAAAGAAAGCTAGTATCTCCTTATGCACGCACAGAGGATTTTCTTTAAAGAATTCATACCTGGGAGTGGAATTGCTGTTATTAGTTATGTTAATTTCCAACTTCTGTAGCTAATGGCAAATTTGTTCCAGGTATTGTACCAATTTTCTTTCCCACCAGCAATGTTTAAGATTTCTGTTTTTCCACTGCCTTGCCAATATCATTGTCATTTAATTTTTGTGAGTATGATGGGTATAAAATAGTATCTCAATGTGTTTTACTTTGTATTTTTCAACAAATGGGTGTATTTCTTCAATTTTTTGGACTATGTATGTTTTCTCTTCTGTGAAATGCCTGGACAAGTCTTTTATCCATTTATTTATTTATTTATTTTTGGCAGGGGGCTGATTTCTCATTTACTTTAAGGAGTTCTTTAGATTTTCTGAATTCCAGTTCCCTATTATTTATTTGTGTTACAATTATGATATCCTATGTTGTGGCTTACCTTAGCCTGATCTTTATGATGCTTTTGAATAAACATGGCTAAGATAAATTGATAATTTCTGTTTAGAAGCTTTTTCTGTTGGTTTTGTGTGTTTTATGTCTCATTTAAAAATTCTCTTACCATAGGGGACTCGTGGGTAGCTCAGTTGATTGAGATCTATCTGACTCTTGATTTCGGCTCAGGTCATGATCTCAGGGTTCTGGGATTAGGCTCTGCAATCTGTGCCCCACCACCCAGTGGTTAGTTTGCTGGACACACTCTCTCCTTTTGCCCCTCCCCTACATGCATGCTCTCTCTCTCTCTAAAATATATAAATCTTAAAAAAAAAAATCCTTGCACCTGAGATCATATTTGCTTCCAAAGGTTTTCATGATTTTCTTTTCATATTTAAGCCCACAATCTATTTGAAAGTGATTTTTGAATCTAGTATGGGGTTGAGATAGCTTTAATTTTTTTCCAAAAATATCTCCATTTGTCCCACCATTGCACTGATAATCCAATGACACACATCAAGCTCCCATATGGATATGGATCTATTTCTCAGCTCTCTATTTTGTTCCAACAGTCTAGTTGTCTATTTTGCTGAGCTAAAATTGCCCTCCCCTAATAGCAGTGCTTTCATAAACTTGCTTTTTGACCTTCTTCATCAGGATGACTTTACTTATTTGTTTTTCTCTGTATATGTTACCTTGTCGAATTCCATATGAAATTCTGTTTGGATTTGGATTGCCATTTCATTGAATTTAAACATCAGTTTGGATAGAATTAACATGTTTATAATATTAAGTTTCACCATTTAAATATGTGGCAGATCATTGCATGTATTTAGTTTTCTAAAAAATGCTATTTTAGAAAGCAATAAAAGTATGGTATCTTGGAATAAATTTGGAAAATATATGTAATAACTTAAAGGAGAAAAAAACTTTACTGAAGATGTATTTTCTAATGTTTTGTTAGTGGCATATAGTAATGTAGTAGACTTTTATACATTAATCATATATCCAACAATCTTGTCAAACCCTCTTTTTAGTTCTAATAATTGTTCTGGCTATTCTTTTGTGTTATGTACATTCATATGTTATATATTCACATACGAATGATGATGGCTTCCTTTTCCTTTCCAAGCCTAATGTTTTTTATTCCTTTTTCCTGCTTTTGGTTGTAGCTAAGAGCTTCAATACAAGGTTGAATAGAAGTGGTGAGAACAAGTATTCCTATTTTGGTCATTATTTAAAAGAGAAGAATTTCAACATTCAGTATTAAGCTTGAGATTTGCTCTAGTTTTCTTTCTTTCTTTTTATTGTGGGGAGTGTGTGCTCTTTACCAGGTAAGTATTTTCACTTTTAATCCTATTTGCTAAGGATTATTTTAAAATCACAAATGGACATTGAACTAAAACAGTGTTTTTGCTATTTAAAGTTAATCTTCTAGCTTTTCTACTCTTAATCTATTAATATGGTTGTGATGCCCATGAAAACATGTCACTCAGCTTTCCTGTTGCAAGGAGTGTAACTGACTGTGGCCCCAGCTTCTTCCTAACTGGATCTAACACTGTGTTCACGTGGAGGCCCAATTTTTTTGTGGGCTGCTGCCAGCCAATGACCAGAGTGAGAATTCTAATGCAGGCTATTTCTGCAAAATGTGGGACTCCCTGATGAATCAATGTGGCTCGAGAACTACATATTGCTGTGTTTATTATACCAATGTTTATTACCAGGTGTACATTGTTCATTTTAAAGCATAGAATAGCACCACTAGTCTTCTGCTGGAAGTCTCAATTTCCTAAAAGAAACAATTGATATGTACTTTTTTTCCCCTAAATTTTAATTCCAATATAGTTAACACATGGTGTTACATTAGTTTCTGGTGTACAATATAATGATTTAACAATCCTATACACAACTCAGTGTTTATTATGATAATTTCCATCACCTATTTCACTGCAGTCCCCTCCCCGCCCCAACCTCCCCTCTTGAACCATCAGTTTATTTTCTATAGTTAAGAGTCTATTTCTTGGTTTCTCTCTCTTACTCTCTGTTTTTTGTTCATTTGTTTTTTTAAAAAGATTTTTTTAAAAAAATTTCTTCAGGAGAGACAGAGAGAGAGAGAGGCAGAGACACAGGTAGAGGGAGAAGCAGGCTCCATGCAGGGAGCCCAATGCAGGACTCGATCCCGAGACTCGATCCCTGGACTCCAGGATCATGCCCTGGGCCGAAGGCAGGTGCTAAACCGCTGAGCCACCCAGGGATCCCTGTTCATTTGTTTTGTTTCTTAAATTCCAACATGAATGAAATCATATGGTATTTGTCTTTCACTGACTGACTTATTTCACTTAGCATTATACTCTCTAGATCCATCTATATTGCTACAAATGGCAAAGTTTCATTCTCTTTTATGGCTGAGTAATATTACTATATATATAGTATATGATTATACATATACTATATGATTATATATGCTTATACTATATATAGTAATATTACTATATATTCTTCTTTATCCATTCATCTGTCAACAGACACTTGGCTACTGCCATAATTTGACTATTGTAAATAATGCTGCAATAATCATAGGGGTGCATATCATCTTTTTGAATTAAGCATTTTTTATTCTTTGGGTAAATACCTAGTAGTGGAATTACTAGATCATATGGTAATTCTATTTTTAATTTTTTTGAGGAACCTCCATACTGTTTTCCACAGTGGCCATACCAGTTTGCATTACCACCAATAGTACATGAGGGTTCTTCTTTCTCCACATTCTTGTCAGTGCTTGTTTCTTGTGTTTTTGATTTTAGCCATTCTGACAGGTGTGAGGTGATATCTCATTGTGGTTTTATTTTCATTTCCCTGATGATAAATGATGTTGTGCATCTTTTCTTAGGTCTCTTGGCTATCTGTATGTCTTCTCTGGTGAAATGTCTGTTCATATCTTCTGGCCATTTTCTGGCCAAAAATCCAAAATTGGATTTTTTTTTCTGGTTTTTTGGTGTTGAGTCGTGTAAGTTCCTTAGATACTTTGGATATTAATCCTTTATCAGATATGTCAATACCTTTTCAAGTATCTTTTCCCATTTAGTAGATTATCTTTTAGTTTTGTTGATTGTTTCCTTTGCTATGCAAAAGCATTTTATTTTGATGTAGTCCTAATAGTTTATTTTTGCTTTTGTTTCCCGTGCCTCAGGAGACATATCTAAAAATGTTGCTATCGCTGATGTTGGAGACATTACACTCTGTACTCTCTAGGATTTTTATGGTTTCTGTATATTCTTTTTTTAAACATAGTATACTAGTCACCCAATTCTTCAAGATTGGCAAAAAATAAAATAAGAACTATAACTCTGGAACACAGCTGGCCCTTGAACAATGTGGGCATGGGATGCTTATCTCCTGCACAGTCAAAATCCATGTGTAGTTTTTGACTGTCCAAAAACTTAACTACTAATAAATAGCCTACTGTTGTTTGGGAGCCTTACCATTAACATAAATAATCAGCGGACACATATTTGTATGTTATATGTATAATCCTATAATAAAGTAAGCTAGAGAAAAGAAGATATTAATAAGAAAACCATAAGGAAGAGAAAACACATTTTAGTATTCTACTGTATTTATTTAAAAGAATCTGCATATAAGTGGACCCATACAGTTCAAACCCATGTTGTTCAAGAGTCAACTATAATTGATCAGCAATGAAAAAATAGTCACGTTGAAAGTTAAGCTAACATTGGGGAAAAAAGTGACCATTTTAAGCTCATAAAATAGTCAATAGAGACAATATTGGATTTAGTCTATTTTATAAAAACTGATTTCAAAATGTAGAATTTTCTCATTGTGAGAAGCTCCAGAAGAGAAGATAATTCAATGTGGATGGACATCCTTTAAAAGGAAATATGTTTTTAAAATTTCCTAGTTAAATTCAATTTAGGTAACATATACCATATTATTAGTTTTAGGAGTAGAATTTAGTGACTCGTCAGTTGCACATACCACCCAGTGCTCATTACATTAGGTGCCCTCCTTAATGCCCATCCTCCAGTTACCCCACCCCCCTACAGCAACCCTCTTTTTGTACCCTACAGTTAAGTCTCTTATGGTTTTCCTCTGTTTTCATCTTATTTTTCCTTCCTTTCCCGTATGTTCGTTTATTTTGTTTCTTAGTTTCTACATATGAGTGAAATCATATGATATCTGTCTTTCTCTGACTGGCTTATCTCACTTAGCATAATACCCTCTAGTTCCAACCATGTTCTTGCAAATAGCAAGATTTTGTTCTTTTTGATGGCTAATATTCCAGTGTGTGTGTGCGTGCGTATCTCACATCTTCTTTATCCACTCATCTGTCTGACAATGTGATATAAAATGATTGCAGTAAGGAAAATATAGAAACAACTGATAGAACCAATGAAGCTCCAGGAGGGCTTGCTGATAGACTCAGAGTTTAAAAGGCCACATCCAAGAAATGAAGATGAGGAAAGAGCCAAATGTCACTAGGTCATAATTTGAGATATCAATTGGTATGTTTCTTTTTTTCTCACTCTGCATTCTCTCTTTCCACCCTCCTTTCCTGGCTACTTAAGTAATAAAGTTGCCTTAAACTTCATTGTCTCAGAAGAGCTATGTCAGTAAGGTAGAACATTTAAAAGACATTCTAGCTTTTGTTTCCAAGAGTTTAAGCCCTTAGAAGTCTTTAAGAAAACAGGATGAGAGATTTCTTGGGTCAGGGCATAGTATCTAGGGAGAGTGGGACTCTTCCAGGTTTGACAGAGATTGCCTGTAGGAAGCAGAGTGGTCTATAGATGCCTGGAGTGGAGGAGACTTGTGCACTGCTCTTTGGCTTATGCTCATTCATGGAAACACAAGTGATTCTTTAGCTCAGGGTTTTCTATGAGGCAAAAGTTCATAAATATTTGTTAAATGTCTAGGAGTCTGAAACCTAGAATGTAATGATTTGTGAAGAATTTTTTAAATAAAGATTTTATTTGTCTATTCATGAGAGACACACAGAGAGAGGTAGAGACACAAGCAGAGGGAGAAGCAGGCTGCCTGCGGGGAGCCTGATGTGGGACTTGATCCCAGGATCCCAGAGTCATGCCCTGAGCTGAAGGCAGACGCTCAACCACTGAGACACCCAGGCGTCCCTGTGAAAAATTTTAAAGATAACAGAAAGAGGGGCACCTGGGTGGTTCAGTCAGTTAAGTGCTGACTCTAGGTTTCAGCTCAGGTCATGATCTCAGGGTTGTGAGATCAAGCTCCATGCTTGGCGGGATTCTGCATGGGATTCTATCTGCCCCTTCCCACCTCACTAAGTTAAAGACATAAATAAAATCTTTTTTTAAAAAAGATAACAGAACTTTTGAAGAACTTAATAGAAAGGAGAAAATGGAAGGAGAA
The DNA here is from genome assembly GCF_905146905.1 of Nyctereutes procyonoides. Classification (NCBI taxonomy): domain Eukaryota; kingdom Metazoa; phylum Chordata; class Mammalia; order Carnivora; family Canidae; genus Nyctereutes; species Nyctereutes procyonoides. Next base: position 12,581,329 of record NW_026575132.1, read on the forward strand.
GTATATTATTTGGCCAGGGAATATATAAAATGACACTAAGAAGACAAAATGACTAAATTCTTACCTCATTTCCCTGGTTTCTAGAATGGAAAATTATCTTCAAACTGAGATATGTAAAATAAATATGATTTAGATAATTTCTAAGAGCAAATTTGCTGGTTAGTCTTCATCTCTATCTTTTCCTGCTCTGCTCCATGTTCTGGGAGATAGCCCTAAATGGATTATACCACAAGAGCTTCTTTGCTAAGTAGCATCTTGTTGGTTTTGAATCAGGCAGGGGAGAGAAGTTGAGACCTAGACAAGAGAGGGCAGGGTGTACTTCCTTGCACCCTCCCTTGCATTGGTGCTTCATTCCTTCACATCTACAGCTTTCCACCAGATGGCCCCTCTTCCTCTTCCAATTCTAGCTTGCAGAGGGCTCCAATAACATTTGCTCCACTTGTCCTTTCAGGCCAAAGGGGCTATGCTGGCTATTCTTTGCCGTTCTGGATCTACTTAGCCCTATTGTCTCTCTTGCTCTGTGTCTAGAAGGCTACTCTGTATGGACTTCATCAAAGGGCTCCCCTTTCTTTGGCTCCCAAGTGGGTTCAGTCGATGAGAAACATCAATAAGATTTCAGAAAATAGGGGTGGGGAAAGTGAGATTGGAATATTTATTCCTCTGTCCTTCTCTATCCTCTCTCCCTTTGCTATGCTGGGTTGATTTTTGGCCTCTACAAAAGGCCAAATACAGCTTCTATCAGAGCTATTCCATACTGTAATCTCTGTGGATTCTAGCAACAGCTCCCTCCACTTACTCATTTAGGCTTGGGGGATACTTTTCTTCTCAATTTCCCTTCCTTACTAGCTCTAGGATATTGCATTATCACTCCTTATTTATCCCAAACACTGCCCAGGGCTTTGTAAGCAATCTATTCCCTCAATTACCCAGTTTAAGTGTGTCATATATTTCTTACTGGTACCCTGATTGATTCAGGATCTAACTAGCTTCCTGCCATCTCTGGTCTTTTACCATCCCTGTTTTCTCCTTAAGTCTGTCTACATCTCTGTAATTATTCTGTCTGTTAAAATCTATTGATATTATCCCTCTGGGGGTAAGGAGGGGATTCTGTGTCCTGCCAGGATCCTGACTGACACACTAAGTGAAGATATAGCAAGACATTTCCTTGTTCCCCTATGAGCATTTTAGTTCTCAGGCAGACAGATTGTAACCCATGGAACTTACATCATTTACATCATTTGCATTAGCACCCTAGGAATTATTTCAGTAATTTCTAAAAAATTGTGGAAGGTAGGAGGCATGACAAGAAACTAGAAATGAATAGCCGTGGTCCTTAAAGTTCCAAAAAAAAGGGAGAAAAGTGGCTTCTAGAAAATTAATATCCATGAAACCATAGGTCCCCAGCAAAGTGCCAGAATGAATCATTAAACAGATATTTTATGATTACTTAAAAAGGGAAGTGGTCATCATTCAGATACCAGTATTAAGAGTTCATTAAGAGAAAGGAGAAGTAAACTTTTTATATTCTACATAAGAGCTTCAGTCTAAAGAGATAGAGATTACTGGCCCACAGTGCATACAGATTTAAAATAAAAATTGACAAAATATCTTATGATAGTTTGGTGAAGAGATTGATCCTGGCTAATATTTAGGTGGATCAAGTGATAGTTGAACACTTGCATTCAAGACAATTAATTAATGATTAGTTTCAACTTGGAAGCAAGTCTCCTAGCATATTCTCCATGCCTTTGTCTCAGCCTTTTCTCATTTAAAAAATTGTTTTTGGACACTGATTTGAATGAGATGAGCACATATAATGCATGTTTATTATTCACAAATCTGATAAATTGTTGGGGAAACAGATAATGCTCTGTGTTATAAAAGCATAATTTGAACTTATCTCAACAGTTGGGATTTTGGACTTAAAACTAAAAGATAAAATGCAAAAAAATAAAAATAAAAAAATAAAAGATAAAATGCAGTAGTGATAGGCATAAGGACTGGAAAGAGAAAAAGAAAAAGTCATTAATTACAAATGACATGATTACATGTATAGAAAGTCCAAAAGAATCAACAAACTAGATTAATATGTGAATTTGGCAATTCATGTATACAAGGCATATACACAAAAATCAGTTGTATTTTATATGCTAGCATCAAATAGAGACTAAAGTAAAAAATCATTTAAAAAGCATAAAAAACATTTACATCTATGAATAAATTTGACAAAAGATGTACAAGACTTTTATTTTAAACACTACAAAACACTTGAGAGAAACTAAAGAATGCCTGAACAAGTAAAGGAAGAGGCTAGGCTAATGGGTTGGAAGACTCAGCCCTGTAAAGAAGTCAGTTCTACAAAGGCTAATTTGTGAATTCAACAAAACTGCAATCAAAACAACACAGATTATGTTATGGAGATTGCCCAGATAATTCTAAAATACGTACAGAAACATAAGGAACCAAGAATAGCAAAAGTATTTTAGAAGAACAAAGTTGTAAGATGTACACTACCAGATACGTCAAGACTGATTAACAATATTTGCAAAAGAGAGGCAAACTGACTGAGGGAACATAATAGAAAGTCTAGAAGCAGAATCCCCAGGTATCCATTACCTGAATATGATAAAGGAGTTACTCCAGTGCAATGGGGTAAAGTAGTCTTTTCAATAAATGGCATTAAGTCAATTGGATATCCAAATGGAAAAACTAACTTAATCCCTGCCTCATATCATACCCTCAAATAATAGATGAATTTCCAATATAAATATTAATTAACTAATTAATTTTACCAATATAAATTTAAAAGGTAAAACAGGTGGTTCAAGATAATGATACAGGAAGAGCCTGAATTCACCACCTCCTATGGGTACATCAAATCTATTGTTACAATTGGAATAGTTCCCTCTGAAAACAACTGAGAAATAGCTGAGTAGCTTCCTCCACAATAAAGGATAAAAAAGCCTCACCTAGACCAGTAGGAGAGGTAGAGACAAGGTCTCACCAAAAACCTCACCCCTGGCATGGTGACACATAGTGGGGAAGGAGCTTATGGTTTGGAGCTTGTCTCTGAGGAGTGAGGGGTTTGTGCCCTACAGTGAATACCTCAACTAGAGAAATAAGTGCTCCAAAACATTTGGTTTTAGAAACCAATGGGGTTTATGTCCAGGAGACACAGGGGATTATGGGGATCTTTTGATGTTACTTTTGAGAGGTTTGCATGTATACTCACTTTTGAGTATACTCAAAAGTTTGCATGTATACTCACTTATACCAGGAATGAGCACAAAGACAGCACTATGAGAGGATATTGGATTATATGTGAAAGAGATTTATTTGCTAATCCTAAAGCATCTGCCAGAAGAGCAGGGATCACTTACAACTTTCTTTTGGGACAGAGTGCTGGTGAGCACCATTTTTGCACTCTCCATCTCTCTTGCTAGTGTAGGGAGGCATGTGTGGACATAATAGACAAACAAAGAGATACCTCTACATAGAGATAGACAATATAAGAAAGTACCAAAGAGAAGTCACAGAGCTGACGTATGCAATCACTGAATTGAAATAATATGCTGGAGGAATTCAACAGCAGAATAGATGGAATGGAAGAACAGATCAGTGATCTGGAAGACAGGGCAGTGGAATTCACCCAAACAGAACAGAAAACAAAACAAACAAAAATTTAAAAAGTGAAGATAGTTGAAGAGACCTATAGGACAACATGAAGTGAAATAATACTTGCATTATAGGGGTCTCAGAAGAAGAGAGAAAGAATGGTGAAGAAAACTTATGTGAAGAAATAATGACTGAAAACTTCCCTAGCCTAGGGAAGGAACAGACACTCACATCCAGTAAACACAGAGTTTTCTTTAAAGAAATACATACCAGTTAGATTTAATAAATATATACAGGCTGTCCCATCCAAAAGCAGTAGAATACACATTCATCTCAGGTGCACGTAGACATTCTCCAGAATAGATCATCTGTTAGGTCATGGAATGAGTCTTAATACATTTAAAAGATTCAAATCATATCAAGCATATTTTCTGAACTCAGTGGTATGAAACTAGAAATTGGTTACAAGAAAAAATAGAAAAATAAAATATTTAGAGATTAATCAACATGCTACTGAAGAAATCAAAGAAGAAATTTAAAAAAAAATATGTTGAGACAGATGGAAATGGAAATACAACAGTCCAAAAATCTATGGGATGAAGCAAAACCAGTTGTAAGAGGGAGGTTCATAGCAATACAGGCTTACCTTAAGAAACAAGAAGAAGTGTCATATACATTATCTAACTTTGTACTTAAAGGAACTAGAAAAAGAACAAATAAAGCCCAAAGTTAGTAAAAGGAAGGAAATAATAAAGATCAGAAATAAACAAAATGGAGACTAAAAAAAGCAATAGAAAAGGTCAATGAAACTAAGAGCTGGTTCTTTGAAAAGATAAACTAAATTGACAAACTGTTAGCTAGACTCATCAGAAAAAAAGAGCAAATGCTCAGCTAAATAAAATTGGAAATAAAAGAGAAGTTAAAACCAATCCCACAGAAATACAGAGGATCCTGAGACTACTATGAACAATTATTTGCCAACAAATTGGACAATCTAGAAGAAATAAATTTCTAGAATCATACAATCTTCCAAGACTGAATCATGAAGAAGTAGAGAATCAGAATAGATCAATTACTAATAAGGAGACTGAATCAGTAATCTAAAACCTCTTACCAACAAAAGGCCAGGATGACACAGTTTCACTAGTAAATTCTACCAAACATTCAAATATGATTTAATATCTACCCTTAGTAAACTCTTCCAAAGAATAAATAGAAGGGAAAGCTTCCAAACTCATTTTACAAGGCCAGAATTACCCCCATACCATAACCAGACAAGACACCACAAAAAAAGAAAGTTATAGTTCGATATCCCTCATGAACATAGACGCAAAAATCTTCCACAAAATATTAGCAAGCCAAATTCAACTATTTGCTACAATGATTTAACAATAATCAACAATAATCCTATTATTAAAAGGACCACAGACTATGATCAAGTGGGGTTTATTACAGGGATGCAGGGATGGTTCAACATCTGCAAATCAATGTATGTAATGAGTATAAAAATCATAGGATCACCTCCATTAACAGAAAAAACATACAAAGTTCAACATACATTTATAAAAATATTCTCAACAAGGTGGGTATAGAGAGAACATACCTCAACATGATAAATCCCATATATGACAAATCACAACTGACATCATACTCAATGGTGGAAAGTAGAAAGATTTGACTCTGAGATCAGGAACAAGATAAGGATGCCTACTCTTGCCACTCTTATACAATATAGTACTAGGAGTCCTAGCCATGGCAAGAAATAAATAAAAAGCATCCAAATAAGAAGTAAAACTGTCACTATTTGTAGATGACATGATACTTCATATAGAAAACCCTAAAGACTCCACCAAAAAGCTGTTGAATGAACAAATGAACATACTAAAGCTCCAGGATACAACATACAGAAGTCTGTTGCATGTATATATACTTATAATTAACAATTAGAAAGAGAAATTAAAATAATACCATTTACAGTTACATCAAAAAGAATAAAACATCTGGGAAAATACTAATGGCTGCTGAGGGGGCTTCTGAGATGCTAGTAATGTTCTTTTTTTGATCTAGGTGTTACACATGTGCATTCATTCTGTAAAACTTGATTGGATTATGAATTCACTTACAATATGGCACTTTCCTATGGTACATAATTAATTAATGAATAATTTAACAATTAATAGAGATAAATAAAAGTCTTTTTGAAAAGATCTTATTTATTTTAGGGAGACACAGCAAGCAAGGGGAAGAGCAGAGGGAGAGGGAGAAGGAGAGAGAGAGAGAGAGAATCTCTAGTAGACTCCACCCTCAGTGTGGAGCCTGATGTGGGGCTTGATCCTAGGACCTGAGATCAATATCTGAGCCAAAACCAAGAGTTGGATGTTTAACCAACTGAGTCATCTAGGCACCACAATAAATATATAGTTTTGAATTAAAGTATAAACAAATGAATTTCATTGGTACCAGTTTGGGGAGTCAAGTTAATTAACAGTAGACGTCATAATAGATAAACTCTGAAATTTTAGCATTTTAACACAGTAAATGTTTATTTCTCATTTATGCAAAATCTGATGCAAGTTATAAAGTTTATGTTCTTCTGGAATACATCTTCCAAGTTCACTGCAATGAAGAGAGCAATGGAGCAGGAACGATGTCTCTTAACTGACTCAGCCCCAAAGTGATACATGCCATTTCCACTTTCAAAAATATAAACCGGCCTCAACTGAACTATAAGGGAGGCTGGGTAGTGTAGGAAAGTAAGTGGGATATTTGGTGAATGCTAACTGTGTCACCCCTAGCTTAAGAGAAGTTGGTTTGAAAATATTCAGTGTTTTTGTCAAGTATAAGTTTAACTCGTGCCACACATGTATGTGTGATGTGATTGCAAAGTATCAAGGCAACTTTGGAAAGCATTAATAAAAATGTACTCAGTAAAATAAGGAGGTGGTTTTCTTCCATTAGAGCCAGGTCACATTTGAAAAATTGAATTCAGATGATATAAAAATTGTGTCATCTTTTAAGAGGGCCACTGATGAGTTGGTATATGTCCAGAGATGGTTAGGACCTTGATAGGCTATGATATACTACAGTAATGAACATATATTTATCTTAACTGCTTAATTCAATAAAGGTTTATTTCCTACTTGTGTCACAGTCTGGCGGATGTCTGACAGGCAGCTTTCTATATGATGACTTAGGGATTCAAGCATCTTTCACCTCTGGCTTCTGTATCTCCCAGGTTCTCCTTGGAGTCCTGCACTGCTTGCTCTGCATCTCTGCATTCAGCAGGTCAATAAGTGAAAGAGAGCAAAGAGGATTTCACAAGACATTTGGCCTGGCATGGAAGTGGCCCACAGCATGTTGCCCTCATTTTACTGACCAGAACCTTATGTCTAGGCCTCCCTGCAGGCCCAAGGAAAGGAAATGTGATTGATAAGCATCTAGCCAGCTTTGCCACAGGATTGAAGGGTATGTGGAAAATTGGTAAAGGAACTCAAGATAATCAAGCTAGGAAAATAGTGGTTATCCCCAACTATATGAAAAGAGGCACATGATAGCTACCTTAAATATTTTAAAAGCTATTGTATGGAAGAAGGAATATACCTATTCTGGGTAGCTTCTGGAGGCAGAACTCAGAGCAAAGAGTGAGGTTATTAATGAAACAATTTTTAATCTATTTAGTAGAAGAAAGAACTTACTATAAAAAAAAGAACTTACAATCAATAAAACTGTTCATTCCAGAACAGATACTTTGTGAGTGCTAATAAATAATAATTTAAGTGCTTACTAGGTGCTAAATTCTTTTTATTTTGAAATATAACTGACAACTGACATAATATTGTGTAAGTTTAGAGTGTATAATGCATCGATTTGATACATTTATCTATTACAAAATTATTGCCCAAATAGATTGGGTAACACTCCCATAATGTCATATAATTACCATTTTTTTATGGTGAAAACATCTAAGATCTTTTGTGTTAGCCACTTTCAAGTATATAATACAGTATTATCAACATAGTCTTTAGGTCCCCATAACTTATTTATCTTTTGACTAGACATTTGTGCTCCTCGGCCAATATCTTCCCTATGTACTAAATTTTTAACAACCACTCTTAAGGTATTACTATTATAAATATCTATACTTTGCAGATAAGGAAACCAAGTCTCAGAGAGATTAAACAACTTGCCCAATGACACATGGATGATAAGGGACAGACAGAGCCAGGATTTGAATCCTATACACTTAAACCCTCTGCCACAATTCCCTCGGAGATTTTTGTATCAGGGTGTGGATAGCAGTTCAGCAGGAATATTTCAAAGAGGATTTCTTGCTAGACACATCTCCAAAGGCAAGGGAAACAAAAGCAAAAATGAACTATTGGGACTTCATCAGGATAAAAAGTTTTTGTACACCAAAGGAAAGAATCAACAAAACTAAAAAGACAACCTACAGGATGGGAGAAGATATTCACGAATGACATATCAGATAAAAGGCTAGCATCCAAAATCTATAAAGAACCAATCAAATTCAACAGCCAGAAAATCCAAAAAATCCAGTTAAGAAACTTATAGAAGATATAAACAGACATTTATCCAAAGAAGACACACAAATGGCTAACAGACACATGGAAAAATGCTCTGGATCACTTGTCATCAGGGAAACACAAATCAAAACCACAATGAGATACCTCCTCACACCAGTCAGAATGGCTAAAATTAACAGCTCAGGAAATGACAGATACTGGCGAGATAGAGAAAAAGGGGAACCCTCTTACGCTGTTGCCGGGAATGCAAACTGGGGCAGCCACTCTGGAAAACAGTATGGTGGTTCCTCAAAAAGTAAAAAATATAACTACCCTATGACCCAGCAACTGCACCACTAAGTATTTATCCAAAGGATATAAAAATAGTGATTTGAAGGGGCACATACACCCCAATGTTTAGAGCAGCAATGTCCACAATAGCTAAACTATGGAAAGAGCCTAGATGTTTATTGACAGATGAATGGATAAAGAAGATGTGGTTTATATATATGCAATGCAATATTAGTCATCAAAAAGAAAGAAATCTTGCCATGTGCAACGATGTGATTAGAACTAGAGGGTATTATGCCAAATGAAGTAGTCAGAGAAAGACAAATACCATATGATTTTACTCATATGTAGAATTTAAAAAACAAAATAGATGAATATAGGGGAAGGGAAGGAAAATAAAATAAAATAAAAACAGAGGTAGGCAAACTGAGACACTTTTAACTATAGGAAACAAGTGAGGATTGTTTAAGGCTAGATGAGTGAAGGGACGGGGTAACTGGGTGATGGGCATTAGGAGGGCATTTGATATAATGAGCACTGGGTGTTGTATGCAACTAATGAATCACTTAACTTCTACCCCTGAAACTTATAATACATACAGTATGTTAACTAAATTGAATTTAAATTTAAAAAAAAATTAAAAAGAGGATTTCTTCATTGTGTCTGAATTAGACAGACATGGAAGGTGTTTCATGACAGAAACATATAATAAAAACTTCTGGGAACATTGTCAAGCTCTGTTAAGTAACTCATGCTTCTGTGTGGAAGGGGGCTGAGGAAGCAGAAGAAACATATAGGGAGGTAGAGTTAAAAGCCATTGCTGGTCCAACCCAAACTTTGCCATAATTATGGTTGCCCTAAGTGATGAATAGCATTTGGAAGTAGGAGAGGTATAAATGATCCATGGTATTATTTCCTATGCCCGAGATTGGCCAGTACCAAAGTAAATCTTGCTAACAGTCACTGCCAGTACTGTTGTGCTTTCATTGGGTGCTCAACATCTCCCCCTACAGGGCTTGGCAACACAGATCTCTATTCTGTATTGGCTTTGGTTATTTGGTTAGTTCGCATTCCACCACACAGGAGTAAGCTCTGACAGCCTTAGTAATTTTGTCAAGCAGCCATAGAGATGCTGTGTTGCTTCAGAAATTCATAGCTTACAACAAGAGAATAGATTCTGCAGGCATTGGAAATGCACCATAACTCCTTCTCTCCGGCTTTTATTTATAAAAATAGATGTGTAAGACAAATACAACTGGACCCAAGTATCCGATCCAATTAAGAGACTCAACTGGACAGAATACAGTACTACTAGTTCTTCATCTTTTAAAAAGCAAGTTTTAAATTTTGATTCAAGTGCCCTTTCAGGAATTGCTGCGTGCCAAGAATTGCATGCAAGAAAATGTACACTTCCTAGTTTGTAAAAATTTATACCCTGTCTAAAGTGGTTCAGAGGTCACCACAGACCACAACTGTACCATATGTCATTTAAATGTAAAACAAAACCAAGTTCACTTACAAGGAGGAGAAAGAACAAATATATTTAGACCACAGAATAGAACAGATTATCACATTTGGGCAAGAAAATTGCTATAAGATTTCCAGTTTCTAAAGTTACAAGAGAAACATGGTGTTATATATTTTTCATCTTTTGACAACAGGAAGAAAATAAGTCCATCAGTGGATAGACTTTTTTTTCCCCTCTGCAACTACATGAAATTCACAAATAAATGGCATGGGGTTCTTGTATAAAACACAAAAATGTATGGAGTGAATAGAATCTTAACTTCAGAGTGTAAAGAATCCTGAAGCAAACCCTCATATGGTTCTTGAATCCACAAAGAGAGAGGGAATAACTTTAAGAAGTAACAATGAAGTCAATTTTGCAACAGACTTTTGGTAAGGAGCAATGTTTTTCCAAGGTTTAAGCCAATAGAGAGATAGACCATGAAGGTCTGTGTCAGAGATTCTCATGGTTTAGTGAATTGCCTTGGAAGTTTGATTTTTTTAAAAAAAGGTGGATTCCTAGGCCCTTTACCTTGAAGAGCTTTGGATTCAATAAGTCTGGGGCAGGACCCAGAAATCTGCATTTTTAACCTCATTCCACCAATTGTTTGAGGTGGAAGTTGTCCCTAGATCCGATTTTGAGATACACAGATGGGATGACATAAGTGTATTTGGGGGCAGGTGCTGGGTTGAGAGCTGTTTACAATTGAGGAAAATTAATTGGAGGCGCCTCACAGCCTATGTGGAGATTAAGCTCATCTGAAAGGAGAAAGCATCAAGGTCTAATGTAGACCAGGCACAATGTGAGATGCTTTGGATACACTAACTCATTTAAAGTAACAAGGAACCTCAGGCAGTAGTTCTCTTCCCAACACATTAGATTAGATGTCTAAAGTATCTGCCATGAATTGCTTGGAGCAAAAAGTCTACTATATCATACTAGTTATAGAATTATGTGAGCTTGGTGTTATGTCCAGAGTCCTAAGCTTAAGTGTATCCTCAAATGGTTCCATGTTTTTTATGTTCCACAGTTACAAAATAGAGAAATTTATAGGCTGTGTCCCCATGAAAAGAATTCACACTTTGAAGTTTTTTCTACTTTTTTCTACATGGTCATCATGAACCGGAGGAGCACGTGGGTGATGGCAAGGAAGCTTCAGGCAAGACAGAGTTCCTTCAAGGTTTCCTATTGCCGCCGCCATAGGAGGTATCCAGGTTTTGAAAACAAACAAAACAAACAAAACTCCACCTGGCTCTTTGGGCCTAAGAGTGGTTAGCTTTTTGGTATGGTTTTTGACACACATCCCTATTTGTGATGAATTGCAGGTCAGAGAGCATGTGTAGGGAAAGATCCATGACTACTGCTGGAAGTCTAATCCATGTCCCAACAATGGTGGTACAACATGAAACTTTTGAAAGTCTACATAAGAGATTTCCCCATCGTTAATTTTATTTTTAAAATTTTCATTATATTGGAGCACAGGACATTGACCATGGGACAAAGTTATAGAAAATAAGGAAAAGTCCAGTCTTCTGGATTCAGACCAATCAAAGACTGAATCGCCAGTGTGTATACAATACTACCCCACACCAACTTGAAAAGTTAAAAGTCCTATCAGACATTTGTTTTGTCTCTACAATATGAAACAATTAATTGAACCACTTTTTCTTCCACTCTATTAAATGGCTGATTGAACATCTGTTTCATTTCAACACTCTGATTTTATTTATTGTTTAGCATTTAGCCCTGATAATGCTCACTTTTAAGTGCTAAGAATATGTTTAAATCAGCTAAAATATGTCCATTATGTTTTATTTAGGGGATTTTTCTCTGCCTGTCTTTTAGCCTCCTAAAAGCAGGCAGCCAACTTATTAGCTCATCTATTTTGGCACAATAAAACGATGAATGGTTTTAAAAACTTGGGAAATGTAAAACTTCAGAGAAATCACAACAATATCCAGCTTATACTATTGTTTATGTACTTTCTATGGGATGTATGTCGTCTCATCCTGTGGAAGGATTTCCTCATTCTGAATCCCCCAAGGTCTCTGACTGATTTCCCTCTTCCTTTGGCACTGTTGTGTTTCAAAAAGAATGCCCAGGAGAAAGATAACCATCTTGCTGTTGCTTTGTGGACACACATGCATTCTCATACAATTTCTATTCCTTCTTCCTCATAAGTGATGAGATGAAGAGCGGAGTTTAAGCACATCATCAAAATTGCACAGTAAGTGGTCAGGAGTCTTCACAGGGCACTAAAGGAGGCTGAATTACCCGAGAAGGAAAGCACAGCTGGAAGCTGCATATTGCATCATCTGGCCTTCCTCTGCTGAACAAAGAACATTATTCTGCAAAGTATTTACAGATGCTCTTATTTCAAGTGCCATAGTGCATTTGTTTCAATGGAGGTTTTCAATCTGTAACTTTGAAATCTTCCTCAGTATGGAAAACCCCCATAACAATTCATTGTACCCTGGAGTATATTTGAGGGAAAATAGTTGAATCTTAAAGCTAAACTAGCAATTTGGATAACCTTGAAGGCTGATCTTTTCTGGGATGTTTCCATTTTGTATTACAACACAGAAGTTCTGCCTTTATTTCAAAAGGGAAGACTTAAGAAAAAAAAAAGGCTTTCTGTAGCCATGGAACTGGTCATGCTGTATGATTTTTAATCTGTATTGAACACTACAGTGTGAGTATTCAAACTGATATTCTTAGGAACTGTGAATTTGTTCAGGAGAGCCAAGATCAAGATGGGCTTCTAAGAGCAATCATCATTTACTAGGTTATTAGCTTATTAGGTTGAAGCTTTCTTCAAAAATCCTATTTTGTGCGGACTAGCCAAGACAGATGGAAAAACGAAATATTTGCACATTTAATCTAAACATTAATGGTAAATACATAGCTGGTTATTTTAGTGCCATGAATCAATTGCTCAAGAAATAATTCCAGATTTAATAAGGGAAAAGAAGAGGTTCTCTATAAGATAGTTCAAAAAATGGATGTGCCACTGTCACTGTTCTCTATCATGTAGGAAAGTAGCTTGTGGAAAGGAGAGACATGCAAATTGTTTAAGCAGGCCAAGAACTGAATGAAAAAGTGAAAAGGAGGTTTCTTTGAGTAGAGTAGCTTATATCTTTCTGATTCAGAATCTGAGGGAATTTCTCTGTATATCTCCTGGCTTTTACTTGACAAACCAAAATAAACAGGAATAATAAGAAGAATTTGTTCAGAAATGTTCATTTGGTTTGATCTCCCAGTTTCTCAGAATTGAAAGCCAATTGCATTCCCCCGACATGATGATTTACCCCACCAACCCCCTCAGGTTTCTTTAGATTCGTTTCTTTTTTTAAAAAGATTTTATTTATCAATACTTTTACTTTATTTTATTTTTGAGATTTATTATTTATTTTTGAGAGAGAGAAAGAGAGAGAGTGAGAGAGAGAGAGAGAAGCAGACTCCCTATTGAACAGGGAACCCGATGTGGAGCTCAATCCCAGGACTCCAGGATCACGACCTGAGCTAAAGGCAGATGCTTAACTGACTGAGTCACCCAGGTGCCTCTAGCTTCATTTCTTATTAGAGTAAATGCTGAATAAAATATGTGTTGTATTGGAATCAGGTGGAATCAATCAACAATTGTTTATTGTCTACTCAGAAATGTCCAGTGTTGGAATCATGTGGAAGTGCAAGCTATGATCCTTTTCAATAAGGAATCTAGATTTTTATGTTCATCATTAGGGTCTTTCTAGCCAACAACCAAGACTCTAGCCAAGTCAGTTCATTCGCTGTCCGTCTACAGGTTTTAAATTCTTTTCTTTGGGAAGTTGCCTGTGTTCTCTGCTTAGAATGCCTTCCTCACATAATTCTGGCAATTCACATACTTCAAGAACAGCTCAAAATTCAATTCTTTCCAAAAGGTGAAACTCAATCCACTTTGAGTTTTCTGTGTCCCCTCTGCCACTATGTAGGGTAGTTTCTACTTTCTGTGTTCTTTCTGAATTTTTTAAACATGGAGACCATAATCTATTCATTTTTGTGTCTCCAGTGTAAAAAAAAAGGCCATAAGAAAGTCCAAAAAATGATAACTAATATCTTTATTTATTTTCAGCAAAAGAACTGATCAAAAAAAAAAAAAAAAAACAAAACCTAGCCTGTCATTATTGGAAATAGAAGTATGAATCTCTTTTAAGAATATAATATGCCTTAATCTTAAATCTTATCACCTTCTCCACATAATGGTATCTTTTGCTTGAGGAGATAATGACAAGAGGCCTCTGAAAATTTGGTAATACTTTTACTTTATTTTTATTTTTGAGATTTATTTATTTGTTTTTGAGAAAGAGAGAGCAAATGAGGGGAGGGGCAGAGGGAGAGGGAGAGAGAGAATCTCAAGCAGACTCTGCACTGAGCACATAGCCTGATATGGTGCTCAACCTCACAACCGTGATCTGAGGAGAAACCAAGACTCAGATGCTCAACTGACTGAGCCACTCAGGTACCCCTAATACTTTAAGAAGCTCGGAGAGAGGTGGGTGAGGAGCCAAGGGAAAGAGAAAATCTCAAGCAGACTCCCTGCTGAATGTAGAGCCCAACTTGGGACTAGATCCCTCCACCCTGAGATCATGACCTGAATTGAGATCAGGGCTCAGACATTTAGCTGACTGAGCCACCAAGGCACCCTTGGTAATACTTTTAAACAAATTTGTTTTTTGTTTTTAACAAAAACATATATAGATATATTCATATATTACTTATACATGAATATAACGATGGATAGCATCTTTGATTGATGCTGCATAAAGATAAGTGTGCCAATACCTGTATCTGTGGATTTGTGTGTCCATTGACAAAATTCTCTAAGCTCTTTAGGAGTTTTCTGCCTTCTGATTCTGCCACTGGTTTAAAATATCAATCGTTTGACGGAATTTGGAGTTGTATAGTGCAACTTTAGACTAACTTGTAACAAGACAAATGCCATACCTTGTAAGATAATCTCTTAACTTTAAATTTAGGCTCCAGATTTTGTTTCCCTATTTCCTTCTTTATTTTGTTTCTCCATCCCTCTCTTCTTTCCCCCCTTTCCTTTTATTCTTCTTCTTTGCTAGAGTGGATGTGTTGATCTTTTAAATGATGTATTAAGTTCATTTCATTTTGGCTGAATGCTAAAGGTAGGCTTTAACCTTGTAATTAATAAGAATCATTATAAGTAATTAATAAACAAGGTTTACCGTATGTTAAACTTTACACATATTACCTCATTTAGTTCCTCCTCTTTTCTTTTTCTCCCTTTCTCCTTTTATATGTCAGTCTGAATCCAGATTTTCTTATCTTCATTAAATAGTTTGACCTTTGGCCTGCAGATTTAGCAGTTGTTAAAAAGCAAAAATCAATCCAGCTCTTATTTCTGTCCCAAGGTGCTAAGAACAGGGTTGGGAAAACTTTTTCAGGCTGACAATTATTCAAAACCAGCTGTTTCCCCAGGCTGCCTGGCAGAAGCAGGGAGGCAGCTGGGTCTCCAGTGATTGCTAAAGCAAGGAGGGCTCTGGTGTGAATGGAGCTCCTTGGTACATTTCCCTCCTGGGCTGAGCTACTTTTCTGTTTCTCCTCTTTTGCTATCATGAATGTGTGTTTACTTTGGTCCTGATGTGCTTCTGTCTTCTATCCCCAAACACACTTGGAACTATTTCCACAGAGGAAATTTCAAAAGTTTGTTTAGGGAGCCTTGGTCTGGGGTTTAACTAGGGGCAAAGTACTTCCATCACCAATCCTTAAAGTCATCATCTTGAATGACCCTGTGGCCCAGGTGTATGAGCAGCTGAGCTCAACCTGTGCTGGTTTCAACTGACTGCTCTTTATGAGGGGACAAAATTTTTTTATGAGTCAAAGGGCAAGTCAGTGAATAATGTTTTGACACCATTCTTAATATCTTTGCTATAACTATAATAACAAGTTTCATAGGGTAATTCTTTACAATATATTTTAATATCTTAGTATGGCACAATGCCAAGGCTTGCATCAATAAAAGTAATTCTACAAGGAGCAAAATATAGTGTACAGGTTTCTGATGGCTTGATTTAATTTGAGATAAATTTTTAGTGTGTCCAGTGCTGTGAAGAAGTCCTTCACAAATATTACTTCTTGAATGGCAGTGAGTTCTAGGTTTCACCATGGGTAAGTGAAGATATTTTATGCTGGCCATTTCCTTTAAGGCAATAAGGAACCAGAGAAACTTATTGAGGGTCAATATCTAAATAGACAGTCATCCCCTTCTCCAAACAAGTGTGAGGAGAAGGATACTGGGCTGTAGGGAGAGACACTATATATTCTTTTAAAACAATTTGGGTTCGGGATCCCTGGGTGGCACAGCGGTTTAGCGCCTGCCTTTGGCCCAGGGCGCCATCCTGGAGACCCGGGATCAAATCCCACGTCGGGCTCCCGGTGCATGGAGCCTGCTTCTCCCTCTGCCTATGTCTCTGCCTCTCTCTCTGTGTGTGACTATCATAAATAAAAAATATTAAAAAAATAAAACAATTTGGGCTCAACTCCAGCACATGGAAAAATGGATAATTACAGAAATAAAAGAGAAACACAAATCCAAATTTGCTAATTCAGCCTGACCAAAATTAAGTTGAAATCAGAAATTGGAAATATTTAGTAACAGGACCCTTGAAATAATGAAGAACTGTTGATACATGGCTTTGGGAATACGAAACATTCAGCTGGCTTAATTAATATCTTGTTTCGAAAGATAAGAAAGTGAAAAAATATTTGCATATCAGTCACCATAGAATTTGAGTTAATTTAATTCCTATTCTGTTTCTTAACATTATGTTGTTTCTTTTTTTTTTTAAAGATTTTATTTTTTTATTCATCAGAGAGAGAGAGAGAGAGAGAGAGAGAGGCAGAGACACAGGCAGAGGGAGAAGCAGGCTCTATGCAGGGAGCCCGACGTGAGACTCGATTCCGGAACTCTAGGATCAGGCCCTGGGCTAAAGGTGACGCTAAACTGCTGAGCCACCCGGGCTGCCCCGAGTTTCTATTTCTCTTTAATAGAAGAAAATAATTTTCCTAACGTATTACAATTTTAACAGCTTTAATGGGTTCAAAGGCTGCTGACTTAATTTTGATGATTTGAATACTTGAAATAAAAAATTATAGCCATGGAATCTTTGATGAGGAAAAATGTTAAGTAGAAAACTATGCTTTCCATAGGAGGTTTCATTCATCAACTGTGAAGAGATTTCTATTGTACCAATTATTTTCTTACCCCTTTCATAGCAATAGAGTTTTTAGCTGGGTATAAAGATACTTAGAATAGCTATGTGACTAAATTATGGCCAATGGGATGTGAGCAGAAGTAATTTGTAAACTCATGAAAATATTCTCAAAGGGCAGGGACATGTCCTACTTTTCTTATTCCTCCTTTGGAGGATCTGGAATGTGGATGGAATGGCAAATTGTGTTGGACAATGCAGACAAGGACAGAACTCCAGTGATACAGAGCAAAAAAAGAAGGACCTGGATTTCTGACACCATAGAGAAGGTCATACCTGCCTAAGACCTTTTATATCCATACTTCATTTAATGAGAGAGAAATAAATAGCTATTTTATTTAAGCTAATACTATTTTGCATAGTAAAGTATATTGAGAATCCTAACTGATAAACCAAATTTGTGCTAATTGATCTACTGACTTTGACCTCATTAAGTTCTAATTAACTCAATCAAGTAAGACCCGATCATCTTAAAATTAGAAACATAACAGCATATATTGTTATTATAAGGAAATTATAAGTTGAATAAGAAATTATAGAAACACTTTAACTATATAATTTAAATTAATTCAGATTTAAATAGCCATAACCTTAGATCATGGCCATAATGATTATAATATTTAAAAGTTTTGATATTCTGCATATTATTAAGCTCTAACAACATGCAGAATATCTCTTTTTTGAAAATTTCAACTTTTTAGAGAAACTTAAAAGGTGTCTTGACTTGCTTTATAAGGTTGTTAGCCATAAGACCATTAAATGTTAGAGAACTGGTCATCTACAAAATATGATGTTTTAAAAAATATTTATTTATTTTAGAGAAAGGGGGTGGGGAGTGCAGGAGAGGGGCAAAGGAAGAAAGGGAGAGAGAGAATCTCAAGCAGACTTCCCATTGATCATGCAGCCAGACACATGGCTGGATCTCAAGACCCTGAAATCAAGACCTGAGTTGAAATTAAGAGTCCAGCGCTTAAATGACTGAGCCACCCAGGCACCCCCAAATATGATATTTTTTATTTGTTTGATATTGAGCGACTTTGGAACAGTAATTAGAAGTAGGGCCAAGGATGTATTGAGGCATTTCTTGGATAATGACAGTAAAAGCAAGTAATTAGCTAAAGGACGAGGCTTCCCTTTTTGTCTTCTCTGATAAAAATGACATACAGGCAGCTTAGCCAAAAAGTGGCAATATGCATAGTATTTAAAGCATAGATGAAATTAGACCAGGAGCCCAGTTCCAGCTCGACTAACTCACGGTGCGGTCTTGGGCAAGTTGCCTAATTATCAATTTTAGATCATCATCTATAAAATGAAGAGACTAACTCCTGTTTATAGAGTTGTGAGGCTAGTATGAGATGACACTCATTAAGCACTTGGCACAACATCAGGATCAGAGGAAACATGATGAATCTTACAGAAGAATAGGTCACAGTCTAGGTCTAGAACCAAAGGATAAAAATGAAAACGATGAAAAAAGGAGAGATTTTCCAAAGGAGACAGACTTAGCCACCAATGGGAATGTGTTTATCTTGCAAATTCTTTGGGGTACTTCTCTGTAGAGGCAGAGTAGAATATATAAAGGAAGATTATAAAATAATGAACATACGTTCAAATAGACAAAATGTGACTCAATGAAGGTAATGTTTTCGGAAATATGATATCTACTTTTCTAACAAGTTGAATCAGAACCAGAGATTTATGTCAGAAAACTTGAAAGCAGTTTCATGAGGCTAGCAAAGATAAAGTTTGATCAAATTACTTTATTTGTTTATTTATTTCCTTGAAAATCAGAAGGTATTAAATGTCAAAACCAGTACATATGGAAAATTGGAAGTTCTCTAATCCATGTGTCTTACAGGCACACAAGTAATAGAAAATCAAATACACTATGTATTAATCAAATTAACAATGTTTAGGGAAACTATCTCTTTTGGTTTGTATTGAGGTGGTGATGTACGATGAGAAGCTTCACATTAGAAATGAACAAATTGACTATTCTCATTTTCCAACATTTTTGGTGCTGAAGTATTTGCTGGGCATTTGCTATTTTCTTAGCTTAGATATATAGGGGGAAAACAGGAGTTAGGAGTAAATGAATCATGATCTTAAATAAAGTGAGTGAATCTAAAGAAAATTGTGTGGATCAAATGAAAATTTTACCAAATAACCTCTAATAACCTCTGTCAGATTGCTTTATTCAGTTTCAGCCTAGTATTTTATTATCTTAATATTTTGTATATTCCTGCACTAAAGCCAATATATCCCAGAGGATGTTATTACAAAATCATACGACTCTCATCTTAAAATAAAACCATGAACAACAACAAAAAAAAGGGTCATCTGAAATGTTGGATTTTCTTACTTTTATGATCTAATCTGGCTGTATTTCAGGAGAGGAATGTTGATCATTCCAGGGATTGTAGTCACTGGAAGATAGGAATGAGTGTGGGGTAGGGTAGGAGAGGGATGATGAGAAGCTGGTGTTGTTTAGAACTGGCTAAAAGCGTAGCTACTAGTGCAGCATGCCATCCTGGATTTTGCAATGAAGTTGGACATTGAGGAGTTTTCTGGCATTCTGTGTTCATAGGGGTTTTTGGTTATAAGTGACAGAAATCAACCCCAGCTAACTTAAATGAAAAAGGAATTGTTAGGCAACTCACAGAATCAATAGCAAGTCTAAAAAATTAGGCTTGGAAAATAGGAACCAAGAGAGACTTGGCTGCAGTAAACATGGCCAGAGTTTCATCACCTCTTATTGTCACCCTCACTGGACTTAAAATGCTGGTGCTGTCACCACATACAAATTCTCAGTCATCCCTAGATCTTTGTGTCACCACCACAAGAATCAAAGTCCCTGATGAAGACATCTGATTGGTAGAGCCTGCACCCTTTACTTTATCTTTCATGGCTGAGGTGGGTTCTTTTAGCTTCACTTCAAGATACAGACAGTGGGGGATTATCTCCCAGAGAAAATGTGTTCAGATATAAAAAGATAACAGTTTTTTATAAACAGATATAAACAGAAAAACAGTTTTCTGGACTGTATACCTTGGAGATGGACTTACTGGTTCCTCAATAGAGCAGAAGTGCCCTTAAGGGGGTGGAGTTGGGCCACTCAAAGGAGTAATACATA
This sequence comes from Nyctereutes procyonoides, assembly GCF_905146905.1. NCBI lineage: Eukaryota > Metazoa > Chordata > Mammalia > Carnivora > Canidae > Nyctereutes > Nyctereutes procyonoides. The sequence goes on from NW_026575132.1 coordinate 12,601,675, forward strand.
TCTGTGACAACCATAAATCTTTTCAGAACTTATATAATCAAGGTATATATTAAACATAGCTTAGGGAATGCTGGGAACATGATGTCTTAGCAGGCCCTATTCTCTCTTCCTGTTTATTGCTAATAACTCCAAGCTGAAACTTCTCCTGGGTTAACTGGGAAGCAAATGGTACATGGAGGCCAAGCTTCCTTTCCTCCTACCACTCTAGAGCCAGATAAAGTCCAGATAAAGCCTAGGGAAAGTTTGAAAGCTACAATTCCTGGGGAGGGCTTGGCACATGGATATCCCTGAGCACTTGGAGAGAAGGTTGACATTGGCTAGCATGAGTGCGCCTGTCTTTTTGTTCCCCAGGAAGCCAAAGAAGAAAGCTAGGTCTTCTCCCACAAAGAGAGAGATCCTCTCAGTTTCTAGGCAAGGGATTGAAAACTTTTACATCAATGTAATGGGCTGCACAGAAACTGCTGTGCTTCCACCGCTCTCAAGATTCTAGTGCTAAAGTATCTTCAAGGGCCAAGGAAAATAACAATATACCTCAAGGGTCAGCAGCCACAGAGAAGAGTAAATAGAATAATCAGAGAAGACTTAAACAAAATCAGAGGAATTTGCTGAAGGAAAGACCTTAAGCAAACAATAAACAAGTCCAAAGTCCTCCAGACAGGAAAAGATATTCAGGGTAGAAAATAGTGGTAATGAAGGAATCTTGCGATATATACATGTAGTTAAATCAAAATGGATAATCATGAACTATCTGACTGGTGTATAATCTAAGAGAGAACTAATTTAGAAGGAAATAGAAATTAATGATATAGAAATTTTAAATTGTCACAGAGGCTAAATAAATCTGAAAATTGCTTCTTTGTAAAAGTTGATAAAATAGATATGTTCCTTTAAGACTGGATTAAGGAAAAAAGCAAAAATATATAAAATGGGGAATGAGACAGAAAACATAACCACAGAAATGTAAGAGATCAAAAGAATTGTAAGATAATATCACATATAACTCAAGTGCAACAAATTTGGAAACTTAGAAGAAATAATTTTCTAGGAAAATATAATTACCCAAACGAACCTAAAAGTAATTGGGAAACTTGATTAGACTAATTAGAGGGTTATGCTACAAACCCTCTACCTGCTGAAACTATAAATTCCTACAGCTGATTATATCCCAGATCCGATGAATCAGAATCTCCAGGGTCAGGGCCTAGTAATTTCTGTATTTATCAAGAACCCCCATTGATTTCTATTTTTTATGAACTTAAGAATGATGCCATAGATGATCTAAGCTAGGTAGTTGTAGATTTACCATTTAAGAAAAGGCTTTAGAATGTGATGTTTTTATTTATTTATTTTAAAGATTTTATTTATTTATTCATGAGAGACACACACAGAGAGAGGCAGAGACATAGGTAGAGGGAGAAATAGGCTTCCTGTAGGGAGACTGATGCGGGACTTGATCCCAGGACCCTGGGATCACGACCTGAGCCAAAGGCAGACACTCAACCACTGAGCCACTCAGGTGCTCCAGATGTGATGTTTTTATAGCTTAGTTCTTTTTAGCCTTAAATAATGGATACTTTTAATATTATATAACTATTCCGGACCATAGAAAATGATGGAATAATTCTTACAATGTCAGCATGATGTTAATACCAAAACTTGAGAGAGTACAAACAAAAAACTACAAATCAAACTTATGAATGGTATAGATAAATCAATCTAATAAAAAAGCACACAGACCTTAGCAATGTATCACACTAATAATACACTATCACCATATAGAATTTATTTGATGACTGCAAGGATGATTTAGAAATAAGACTCTCTATCATTTATTTCATAATTTCATTAACACATTGAAAGAAAAAAATATGATATCAATAGATTCTGAAAAGGCATTTGATGATATTGATTCCTAATGAAAACTATAAGCAAAATAAGAATAAAATGAAATTATTTAAATATGATAATTTCTGTTTCCTAAGAATAGCAACTATAATCACAAGTAGCAATATACCAAAACATTTTTATTTTAAGATTTTTTAAAAAGATTTTATTTCTTTATTTGACAGAGAGAAAGAGTACAGGCAGGAGGAATAGCAGAGGGAGAAGCAGAGAGCCTGACAGAGGGTTCGATTCCAGGATCCCGAGATCATGACCCTAGCTGAAGGCAGACATTCAACCGACTGAGCCACTCAGGTGCCCCCCTGCCAACACATTTTCAAGCAAATATTTTTAAGCAAATCCCAAATGCCATATAATTTCATCTGGAAATATTTCGGTAAGAATCTACAACATGTATCCTTATGTGTACTTGTGCCAGGATCATGAACCAGGGAAAAGGCAAAAGGTGGAAGGATGCACATCAGGTTGCTAGTACTGGTCACCGCAGGGGGTGGAAGTGGAGTCTGGGCAGGATGGATATAATTAGCTTTGCTTTCATATGCTTTTGAACTGTATTGTTTTGCTTGTTGAATTAAACATGGAAAACTGGTGACTTGGTCCTTTGGTTGGTCTTAGAATTGGAAAAGACTTTAGCAATATCTGACATTTTTTCTCTCACACTCAAGGCAACATGCTTGAGCAGTGGTGAATATGAAATAGTTAAGTGGAAAAATATTAGTGAGGAAACAAATTTACCAAACCTGTTAAAATTAAGATAATATTCAGTGATCAGAGGTACCACAAAGCTGTCAGGGAAAAAGCTTATGAATTTGGAGGGAGGAATCATATATATATATTATAAAAATTATATATATATGAATAAGAATCATATAATCATGTATATGATATATATACATATACTATTATACCTAAGGAAATAAATCTAAATCTAAATTCTGAAAATTGCTTGCATTAAATGCTTTCAAGCAGATAAACAAATTCTTTAAGTGTTGTATATATGAATTATTTCCCAAATAATAATATAATAATTATCTTTTTATGCTGTTATTAAAAATGATGTTTAAAAAGAGTATACAGTGCTAAAAACTTTAAAAATGTTACATGTTAAGAAAAACAAAAAATGATAGGCATTAAAATACCCCTCCATTGAAAACAAAACAAAACAAAGCAAAACAAAAGACCTCTGCTATGAAGGGAGGCAGGAAGGAAATTTAGCACACTAGAATGCTAACAACGGTTTCAGTAGTGATATCATATATATTTATAAAAAAGTTATTCTATTTTGTTTTGTCAAACTTTCCATAACTAGTATGTTTTTATAATGAAAAAAGAAATCAACAAACCTAAATATCTTTTCTAATTCAAGTGCAAAAGTTTATTTTGACACAAAACATTTATAAGCATTTTGTGAAGGTTATTGTTAAAGTCATTCATTCACCACTTCTGGCATTACGTAGATGGTGAAACTTTACATAAAGGCAGAAATACATATATTGTCAGTCAGTTATCTTTAGTTGGGTCAATAAACAACTATAAGAAATTGAGGACAGGAAAATATGAGAATACTATGAAATCAGTATTTTGGATCCACTATCAGGAAAATACCAGCTGGCAGGAAGTATTGAAAAGAAGCAAAAAAAAAGTTATTAAAAGAAAAAGTTATTTCTGAACCAAAATGACAAAAGTAGAAGCATTGCTGGTCCTGCTCTAGAGCAGGTCCCAATTCCCCTTTCATTTAATTAGCTAATTTCACTTATTCATTCTCATTTATTTATTCATACAAATACTCATTCATTCAAACATCATATATTAAATTAGACAAGTTAACCTCTGGCAGTATCCCCACATGTAACCTGGAGATCTCATGGAGTACTACTTACAGCATGCCTCTGAAGGCTAGCGATAATGGATGTGAAGTTCCTGGCACATGATAGCTACTAAAAAAACAAAACAAAACAAAAAAACCCCACATGTTTTTGTGGTCATTTATAATTCTTATTAGGCGCCTACCTTAGCACTAACCATTCTTGTCAGAAGGTTTCACAACTGTTTCTACTGAGGAGACACGACAGTGTGTTGATACTATTTATAATTAACAGTGTAGAGAACTGTGTGTTTTATCCCAAAAGGTAGATTCAGTATTTCTCTACAAGTTTTACATTAATTTTTGTTGTCTGTGTCAAATCCTTAATGGAAAGATGCCTTCAGTCCCTGAATCAGGGCAGCGTGACTGCTACTAGACAGGCCCAGAGGTAAACGAAAAGCTTCTTGCTGGTAGGCAAATTACGCCTTACCCACATGTGAAGTGATGACATGGACCCCTTAAATCCTTCCAGAGTCTGTTGCTAGGCTTCTTGCTAGAAACTGCTAGGTGGGAGTTTTTCTATGAGCACCTGGTAATAGCAACCAAGTGACCCAGTGGCTAATGCATCTCGTGGCCACTTGGAATAGTAACAAGAATCTCCAGATGGAAGGATGCTGCAAATGAGATTTTATATAGTTAAAAGGACATTTGGAAGTCTGGGAATACACATGCATTTTATGTAAATCCAAGTTCAATTCAGATAGACACCATGGCCTTTAGGCACCCAATAAGGGAAGGTGACTCAGATGCATGTTCCCATCAGGTGCTAATTCTCATTAGCTGGAGCTGTCTAAGCTTTAAGTGGTTATGGTGAGTGCCCAGCATGGTCAGCTGTCAATCATGGGAACTATCATTTCTGTTGTTGTCAGCATCATAATCATCATTATCAAGCCCTGTGGTGATTATCCGAGAGCTCAACCAAGAAAGAACTTGCCCAGACCTCCTTCTATTTAATTGCATGGTACCCTTAGTATGAGGGAGGCTGCTTTTCTGGTTATAAAATCTGGTTTTATTTGGAGGTAAAAAGCAAATGTCTCCATATATCACTATCCTTTGCTATATTTGGTTATCACCCCCAATCCAAAGGCTGGTGGCTCCTTTTCTAACCTAGAAATCATAGTGCTTTAGAACAGCTTTTTTTTAATGCTCACTCCTCTCTTACTCTGGGATACACATGAGTGCTACATAACCCCACTGAATATATTCAGATTTGATTAAAACCCAGAAAACTGTGGTGAAGCAAAGCACTACAGTAATTTGTTGAGTGTTCACAAGAACTGAAAGCTATTTTAGTTTGGGTCCTCTCTGAGGCAGAGCCTGAGGCAAGGACTAGGGTGTGTGAATTTTTATTTGAGAGGCAATTCTTTGAAGCAGGAGTGAAGGAATGGAGAGTGAGGCAGGGAAAGAGACTAATATAAGGGTACATTATTGAGGTTGTCACTAAGCAATGGGGCCTGGGTTCTTCCAGAACCTTGGAGAAGCATAGAGAATGCCTCTTGGCAGCACCCATCTGAAGGATGTCTCCAGTTACCCATAGTTGAAGACTTCTTGGGAGCTTACCAACCCTGAAATTCTGGGACTATGTCTGCACATGGTTGGGGTAGGATTCAGAGAAGGCCACAAGGTAAAACCAAAACACAAACAAACAAATTAGGGGTGTAAAGATGTCCAAAAATCTGCTCTTCCATATGAGCATCAAGAACTATCAAAATCAACTTCTTTAGAACTCTGGAAATTAATTAGAGATTTGCAATGATCACAAGAGTATTTACTCAAGAAAAATAGCTAAATCTCAATAAGAATAGTAAGACTTCTAGCATTTAAAGGCAGACCACAAAACTTAAGAGGAAAAACTGGTGAATTGGGAGCTTTTGAAAAGCTCTGATATATTCTTACAAATCTGTAAGTCCACATGGATATATAGGACTATGCACATAGTCAAGAAAGGCCTGGAAGACTTTGCTCTCCCACCCAGACAAAACAAATAAAAGGGAAGATGAATGAATGGAAGTGGCACAATTTACAATGATTACCTTGAAGTCCCTATAGTTAATTTTTAAATACCACAATTCTAAATTTTATATTGTAAATATAGTTCTAAACTTAATTTTTAAAATTTATTAATAACTCTTTCCCTTTAGAACACATCTCATAATAGATAGTAACTTAGATATTGGGAGCATGGTGGAGAGACACTGCTTACCTCATCATCCACTGCAGTGGATCCCAAGTTCTAAAAAGCATAAGAGTTAGTTAAGAAGCTATCTAAAATGTTGATTTTAAATTTCTCCTATTCTCTAAACTCCCCCCTTCCCCCAGGCCTCTTCACTCCTTACTAAAGGAGTGTGATTCAATAGGATGTGGAGGGTCCCAATTGTCTATATTGACAAAAAGCATCCCTGGTGATTCTGATACAGGCAGTCATCTGGATCCCAGTTGAAAAATCAGTGATCTTGTCCAAATTACTAGTTTTAAAGAGGAGATAAGTGAGACACAGAAAGGAGAAATTACTTCTTTAAGGTCACATGATAGAAGTAGAGGTATAGAGAGTCTAATTTCAAGTCTTGTGCATCTGTAATATTGAGTGTTTTCCAAGATTTCACAGATTTGGGTTAGAATAGCCCTGCAGTCACTGGTCAGGTGTGCCCAGGGAGGCATTGGATCACATATCAGGGAGTATTGAGGCTGCCACATATCTGCCCGTGGCTTGGGCAATCGGAAATTGTGCTACTATTGCCCATAAAAAAGTATCTTGTGTCAAGTGTCAGAATGTAAGCAATGCCACTGTGGCCGCCATGAGAGGGCCAGTGAATGCAATGAAGTATTTGAAAGTACTTGGAGATTTCAGAGTGTGGTAACCCAAGGACCCGCTAATTACTAATTTCTTCTTAGACCAGAGCCATATAGTCCTAAGCATTCATATATTTTCAGACATGTGGATCACTGATTTGAATGTTCAGTTTCCTACTGGCATCTGACATCATGAAACTCACAACTGTAGAGAATTCCAATTCACAGTTAAAAATAAACTTGGCTGCAAAGATCAGAGACAACAGAAGCTATGAGACAGAGTGCTATGTGCCCTTTTCTAGGATAAAAGATCATCCTGGAAACTATATTATTATAATTTTATATTCTGGTCTGGTATGGAGGAGGAATGAGGAACAGAGGGGGTTCTAGGCTGAGAAAGCCTCACATGGTGGCAAAGGAAAGTATAGAACGTGGGGGAGCTGGGAATGATAGGGAGTTTGCTGTGGGTGGGTGAAGGGGTGAGAAAGAGAGAAGACTGGCAGGAGGATAGGGAGGGGCATGAACATTGAGAGTTGAGTTCAGAGTAGGAGGCAGGATCCAGATCACTAAGGGCCTCAAATGCTATTTTCAGGAGCTTGGACATCATCTTATTGCCAGTGAGGATCCATTAGGAGGCTTTCAAGTGACAGACTGCAGTTTGGAAAGATCACTTGAGTTGGAGTATGGAGAGAAGTTGAAAAGGGAATTCAGGAATAAAGACAATTAGAAATGAGAAATGGAAGAACCTGAGCTAGGGTATGGTTAGCAGTTCTTCCCATGCCTGAGGATGACCAATTGCAGTTGCTGCTACTACCGGGCCAGTCCTCAGGAGGCCCAATCCTGGGAATGTTTTTGCTTTCTGTCTTTTTATTTCTTAGGAGGCATTCCAATGATCTGATTCGAGGATTAAATTTCAGAGATACAAACTTGAATGATGGGAATAACGATTACACGAAAAACTGGTAAGAAGATGGGAGGAGGACATCAAAATGGGGAAGGAGAGAGGAAAAATTTGATGATATATGAACGTGTAAAACTTAGAAGAATCATCCAGAGCCTGCAAAAATAACTTACAATTGCTTTACATTGCTTTAAGAAAAACATCCAGAATCTCAAGATGGATATCTCTGTAGTGATTAAATTTATTTTTAAATGCGTTTTTAAAGAGCTTATGATTAAAATTAATGAATTTTCTCATGGTGATCTCATGCATATATATCATGCCAAAGAGGTAAAAGGTTATTGAGCTGCACAGAGGAGGCTGCCCAGGGTCTTGTGGTTTGACAATATGCATTCTGAGCAGGAACCAGAGCTTAACTTCACATCTCAGAGGAGCTAAAATTTTCTGAGAAGGGGATGAAAAATGTGCACTCACTGGGGTGGCGGAGGAGGTTAGGGCTGGAAGCCAGGTTACCAATCACTGTCTGGAGCATGTGGGCAGATGTAAAAAGTGGGAGGAATGTTCAGACCACATCGTTTCCTAGTGAAAATGCCAATGCAACTTGTAACCATAGCAACACAATAGCCCTATTAAAACAACAAAAAATCTCGAAGTCAATTGCACTTAAAGGACATACAAAAAACAACCCTCCACTTTTTATCTTTTTGCTAATAAGTAAACTTTTGTATTCAACTTTGTTTCCTTTCTATCCATTGGATTAATTATGGTTTGTCAGAAGATTTCAATTTCTTGATAATCCTTTCTCACACAGAGGCAAAGTTTTAGAAATATAATCTGCCTGGTAATTTTGGATTGAATGTCAGACATTGTCAATATCCCCTTGTAGGGTGCTGGTTATTTTTATATTCTATAAATATTCTTGATGCTTACTCTAGGCTAAATTACTTGCATTCTTTTGAGGTTTGCTTTTAAACCTTATTAGATGGTACCAGAACTGCTTCTAGTCTAGGGCTGATTTTTCCTCACTACTAATTCTTCTACCCAATGGGCCATGAAATATGAGACTTTCCACCTTGGTTGGAAACAGGAGCTATTTCTAGTCTTAAGTAAGCAACAAGTATTTTTCCTCTAATTCTTTCCCTGGTCTGATGTAGTTCCTTACATATATATACTGATCACTTTCTACCTGAACATTCTAGGGGGACCTTCTTCAGATCTCTAAAGCTCTCTCTGTGAAGCTCTCACCTGTGAAACTCTAGCTGCATTGGCATCTCTAAGTTCCAGTTTCATCTCCTCAATTTAGGGAGCTTGCCTCCCTGCACCGCATTTCGGAAACTCTTCCCAGATAGTAGACTGGGACGATCATAGAGCTCTCCTCATTTTCCCCTGGCTTTCAGGGATCATTGTCCTGTGCTATCTGGTGTCCAATACCTAAAAACTGTAGGCTTATATATTTTGCCTATTTATTTTTTAGTTTTTTTTTTTTTTTTTTCAAAAGGGAGCGTTAGTTAGGTCCTCAATACTCCACTTTGCTGGAAGTAAAAGTCTCCAACTTTATGGCTTCTGGATATGGTTGATGAGTAATATATTTGGAGAATATAATAAATTACATCTTGAATGATCAATTAAAGCTTCTTAATGGTTTAGGTTATCTTAATAGAAATTACATCATTTTCAAGTATCAAAACATTCTCATAATTTTATATTAATAATATTAACATTTATATTAATTTTATACTATATTGTATTTCATATCAATACATAGTGAGCAAGTATCAAAGTTTTATTTCTCATTAATGAGGTAACCAGAAAGATGATAAAGTCAGTTAGGAAACTGAGATACTGAGAAGGTATCTCTGTAAGTGATATATTAGGAGGGAGGGAGGGAGAAAAAGCTAGAGTGAGTAAGAATATAAATGGAATAATATAATAGAATAAAATTGCTAAATTAGATACAATACTGGTTCATGTCCCATAGGCCAATAAAATCATAACCTTTGGGGTTATCTTCTCAGCTCAATAAAAATAATTTTTATTTCTATTATACAAAATCATTTGTATAGTATTCATTTCCATAAATTAACACCTGACCTTTAAAGACCTAAGCATGTCTTACAAATGTCTTGTGTCTTAAAAGATGAGCCTTTGGGTGGGCTTAAGACCACATTTTAGGAAGGCTTTGAGTGGACACATTTTTTTTTCCTCACAGTCATCTTTTTTGACTCATTTTCAAGTGTTGGAAATCTTAATGTAAATATTACCTATAAGTCAGTGAGATCTGCCATTACCTAGCTGGTCAATCTAGCTCTATGTTTGCTCAGGTAATGAAAAACTTAAACTAGAGTAGTGTTTTATAACTGCAGTTACATTAGACTCACTTGAGGGAGCTTTCAAAAATTACCAAAGCCAGTAATATTCTAATATATATACCACATCTTTATCCATTCATCTATGGATGGACCTAGAGGATATAATGAATGCTAAGGGAAATAGGTCAGTCAGAAAAAGACAGATACCATGTGATTTCACTCATATGCAGAATTTAAGAAATAAAACAAATGAACAAAGAAAAAAATAGGCTCTTAAATATAGATTATAGGGGTACCTGGATGGCTTAGTCATTTCTCTGTCAGACTCTTGACTTTGGGTCAGGTCATGATCTCACAGTCATGGGAACAGGCCCATGACTGTGTTAGGCTCTGTGATGAACATGGAGCCTGCTTGGGATTCCCTCTCTCCCTATCCCTCTGTCCCTCTCCCTGCTTATGTTCTCTCTTTTTTTAAAAAAATCTATCTATCTATCTATCTATCTATCTATCTATCTATCTATCTATCATCTATCACAAACTGGTAGTTGCCAGAGGGAAGGTCAGTGAGAGGATGGGTGAAATAAAGAGAATTAAGAGTACACTTATCTTGATTAGCACAGAATAATGTATAGAAATGTTGAATCATATTTTATACCTTAAACTAATATAAAAGTGTATGTTAATTATACTTCAATAAAAAGAAAGACAAAATACCACCAAAGCCAATGTCTCTTCCTAGACCAATTTAATTAGACTCTGAGGGTGAAGTCAGGGCATTATTGTTGAAAAGTCTTCTGTTCATTCCAGTGTGCAGCCAGGGTTGAAAGCTACAGGTTTAAACTGGGTTTCTCAGACTTCTTTCGATAATAATGCTCTGTAATTCTATGGCTTGAAATACAAGCAACTCACTTTTATACTGAAGAAAGTAGACATAAATACAAACTCTGCTAGCTTTCTTGCACTACCAGTGACTTGGAAATGATTCAGGGCTGCCAGCATTCATTCTGTGGTGTGGAAGCAGCAGGAAAGGCCAGGGGTGGGATAGCTGAATGACTGGTCTTTGGGTTCCAATTAGAAATAGCTGGAAGATATTGGAGTTGCTGGAAAGATATAGGAATATCTACAGATAATTTCTTAACCAAAGAAAAGAATCAAAATTCATTTTGTGCCCCTGATTCTATACTGTTGATCTCATCCACATTCCCAGAGCAGGTGTTCTCTCACATAGTTGTTGTTGGAGACTGCATTTCTGATTTAAGTGTATCAATAAATGAAGGTTGTGACTCATAATAGCTGTAAAAAGAAAATAATGGAAGTATAAGCCTTTAAGATGATTTCAAATAATGAAATTATACTTCAAATTCTATTTTTCCATGCTTGTTTGGTAGTTTTTTTTTAAATTGAAAAGCATTTTTAAAAACAGTTTATTTAAAGTTGTATATTATATTAGTTTATTCACGGATATACTCAATTGTTTCTTCCTTATATTTGCCCTTTCTCTTTCCCACTTGGTGGGATTTGTCTTTACATTTAAGGATCTTTTTTGTGGTCTTTCTCTAGTTTTAGTCTAGTTATGACCACCTTGCTGGGGTGAATGCCCACATAGACAGTTGTGCCATCCACCTTTTTTTTTGCTGTACTCGTTCAGTGTAGATGGTATATTTATTCCTGTAAACTTGTACTACTTTGCCAATTTGCTGTCCTTTGTCCTTTCCAATTGGCATGGATCAAACATTGTACTTCTGTTTCAGCTCTTTGAAGAGAAGGGAAGGCATAATCTTCCTGCAAATGTGGGAAGGTACATTGAGATGCTTTTTTATGGTTCTTGCTGTGGTCAGAAGTCATGAAGGGATTGAACTTCATTTTGGCCATTGGTATTTTTACAATGTCCACAAAAGGGAAGAGACAAAAGCATTTTTTTTTAAAGTAAGGGCTTTTGAAACTCTTTACCCTAAAACTACATTTATGAGGAACACATAGTAAAATGTAACTAGTCAGCCAAAAATTAAAAGAGAAGCTGCTTAACTTGATCAGGTTTTTTTTTTTAATTGTAAACTAATATTGAATCTTTCCAATGGTTTTTGGGCATCTTTCTCAATAACTGTACAACTTCTTTTCTTCATCTGTTAATGTAGTGAGCAATATTAATAGATATCCAAGTATTAAACTGTTTTACTTCTGGGATTGAACCCTACTTGGTCATGATACATTATTCTTTTAATATCCTATTTGATTTTGTTTCCTTTCTGATACTTTTAATGATAATAATAATAATCTTCTTTCCTTTATGGTAAAACATCCCTGTGAGTTGGATAGGGATAGTATAAATTTTCATAGCCATTTGACAGATTAGAAAACTCAGACACCAATATGGTAAATGACCAACTAGCCAAGGACAAATGGTAAATTGGTCACAAAATCTATACTTAAATGCTTGTTGCCTCATTTCTGGTGTATGAGTTTTTTCTCACTACTCTCCTCTAGTAAATTTATGTTTTCATCAAGCAAAAATCTCAATCGCTAAATATTTCAGATAACCTTGTAATATTTCACATAACCTTAGAATATTGTCTTAGAAACAGGATTTTCAATTCTAGATAAATCATGAACACTGTTTAAAATCCTAGTTCTTAATTCTTTCCTTTTCTCAAAACCACATTTAACAATCATGGAGCTTTGGGAAGAATATGGGGTAGAAATGGGAGAAGATGAGAGCAAGAGAGTTCAGGTGAATGGTTGAACCATTGGCTGAGCTAGAGAACCCACCTGGATGAGTAGATTTGAGAGTTAGGCTGCATGGATGGGTTTAGAGAGGCTTGGACACAATAGTTTGAATTTACAGGTTTAGAATCTACAAGGCAGTTGAATGTATAGTTCTGAAAACTCTGGAAGGAGGTTGGGCTGGACATGTACAATTGGTAGAATTTGGCATAGAGGTGGTACCAGAGTCTTGAAAATGGATAAAATCACCCAAGGAGGGTATGAGGAACAAAGAGAAAGGAATGTGAAACGCCAACATTTCTGTAGATAAAGAGGAGCCAAGAAGAAACACAGAAGGAAGAGTTAGAGAGTTGGAGAAAAGCAGGAGAGGGGAGTATCCTGAAAGCTAAGGAAAGAGAGATTCTCCTCTCTTCTGACCCCAACCTTGTCTTCTCCCAAGCTCTCCCATCTCAGTAAATGGCTCGCCATCCTCCCAGTTGCTCAAGTAAGCAATCAGATACTTTCCTGATTATGTCCCACCCCCAACCTCTGCTCATCAGCAAGTCTTATCAATTTAGCTCCTGATTATATATGAATTTCTGCACTTCTTTTTCTTCCATAGGCACCCCATGATTCCAGGACACTAACCCTTCTCCCCTGGACAGCAGTAACAGTTTTCTGAGTGGCCTCCCTGCTTCTGATCCAGTTCTCCTTCTACCTAGACCATTCTCCATCTAGCAGACAGAACACTTTTACAAAAGCAGAAATAAAATCATGTCATTCCCCTGATTAAAATCCTCCAGTGCTTTCTCATTGCACTTTGACTAAAATCCGAACTTTATCATGACCTGAGCAGACCCACATTTGGCCCCTGGCCGGCTCTCCAACCCGCCACATACATCCTGCCACTACTGTTTACTAAATCCAGCCACAACAGCCTTTCTCTGTTCTTTGAACATACCAACTCCATGCTTCCTCTGGGCCCGTGACTTTGCTTATCTCTTTGTCTAAAGTGCTCTGTCTCTCTGTCCCCAACCTATGCAAGGCTAGCTCTTGCCCTTAGTTAGGCCTCAGCTTAAATATTACCTCCAAAGAGAGGTCTTCCCTGACCACCTCATCTAATTATTAGACATCTACTGTATTGGTTTGCTAGGGCCACCATAACAAAGTATCACAGACCAGGTGGCTTACATGACAGAAATGTATTGTCTCATCTTCTGGAGGTTAGAAGTCTAAAATGAAGGTTACTGTCATGGCTAGTTCCCTCTGAGGGCTGTGAAGGAGAATCTGATCCAGCTTTTTCTTCTTGGCTTGTACATGGCTGTTCTTTTTCGTGTGTCTCATCACATCATTTCCCTCTACGTGAATTTCTGTGTCCACATTTCTTTTTATAAGGACCCTGTCAAATTGTATTATCATCCTAATGACTTTCAACTGGATTATCTCTGTAAGGACTGTCCCCCCCCCAAAAAAAATATATATATAGGGGATCCCTGGGTGGCGCGGTGGTTTAGCGCCAGTCTTTGGCCCAGGCGTGATCCTGGAGACCCGGGATCGAATCCCACGTCGGGCTCCCGGTACATGGAGCCTGCTTCTCCCTCTGCCTGTGTCTCTGCCTCTCTCTCTCTCTGTGACTGTTATATATATATATATATATATATATATATATATATATATATAGCACTCTCTGAGGTACTGGAGGTTAGGACTTCAACATCTGAAGGGACGCAATTCAGCCCACAATGCCCACACCCAGTGGTTATCACATTGCATGGTTTCATTTTCTTCAGCATATTTGTCTTTATCTGAAATTACATTGTTCATTTTTGGCTCACATCTTGTTATCTGTCTCAGGAAGCTCCACAGAACAGGCACATTGCCTGTCTTTGGAGCAGACTCTGCTGGTGCCCCTGACATATCCCCTGTTGCCATAGATACCAGCAGCTTCTCACTGCGAGCATCTGCAATGTTCTGTCCGAGGCCTCCTCAAGCATGCCAGTGCTCTGGTGAGGCAGGCTGGAGATGCCGGAAGTTACTAACAGGTGAGAGGAGACAGATACCTTAGGTTCCCCTCCCTACTCTCAAGGACAGTGCTGAAGTTTGCTTTCTGCTGTGTCTGAGAGGTCCAAAGCAGGACTCAGCCAAGTTAACCTCACTGCTCGTGAATATACTTACATTGGCTTTCCCCGCTTCTCTGTTTACTTCTTTACTCCCCTGCTGGTGTTTCTAGAATCTCTCCCCAAATAAACTGCTACAATGAACTCTTGTCACTGGGTCTGCTTCCTGGAGAAACACAACCTAGGACAGTCTTTATCACTGTATTTCGGCATCTAAAACCCTACATAATACAACATTTATGGTTAATGCTCAATAAACCATGACGAATTAATCAATAGAAGGTAGTGGTAACAGACATTGTCAAGTGCTGTGGAAAGAAGTCCAGTAGAAGAGAACTTTAAAAAAAAATGTCAATTTGGTATTGTGAGATCAGTAGCCACTGCCGGAGGAGCTTATTAGAATGGTAGGGGGGCAAGTCTGATTTGGTGGGAAAGATGAGGTGTTCTGAAAGCTAGGAGCAATGGACAGGAAAGCGTTAACTTTAGGGTGGAAGGAAGCTAGTTTTTTAATTTTTCTGAATGAGAATAATTTGACCATATTTGAGGCTGATTCAATGGAAAAAAGAGAATGATAATACAAATGAGAAGGGAGACAGCTGAAGGTCAGGATTTTAGGTAATAGATTAGAGGCTGGGTTAGTGAGTACAGGTGGAGGAGTTAGCATGCAGAAATAGAGGCCTCTGGTCTTCCAAAAGAGGCAGGAGGTAAGAACTGGTAAATAGAAATAGGAACAAACATACAAATATACAGTAATACTCTCCTTTTTTCTGATTTCAAAAGTGACAGGTGTTCATTGCAGAACCTTTGGAACAATAACTAAATTTATTGAGTACTTACAATATTTTGGGCTCTGGTCTATGTACTTTACATGTATTAACTCATGTATTCCTCAATATATCATATGAAGTAGGTACTATTTCTATCTCTTTGTTATAGAGGAGAGAGATTGAGTCACTTGCCCAAGGTCACAGGACTGGTCACAATGGCAGACCAGGATATGAACCTACCTTGTCGGGTTCCATAGTCATTCTGTATGAACTGCAAAAAGCCCAAAAGGAAAGCTTTTCCATCAGAGAAAATAAATAAACACATATGAAATACTTGGACAGATACAGAAACCACCAAGAGTTTACTGTCACTGCTTCTCTTTTCTCAGGGAAGTGGTTGGCGACCCTGAAGCAAGGAGATGGGGGTAAGTAGAACTCATTAATAGTAATAGTTTGAAGATGTTGCTTCTGGGAAAGGAGAAAGGAACTGATGAGGAATTTTGAACAGCTTGAGTTTGCAAATATGAAATTGGGGGAAGATCACTCAGTGTGATTAAGTGATTTTTCTCAGGGGCATTGAACAGGTGGTTAGGGTAGAATTTGCCATGGGAGGTCCACAGAAAAGTCAAGAGAAATTGTTAGTCTTAAAGAGAGTGTGATAGAAATTATTCCATCTTCATTTGGGATCCCTGAAGGCAGACTTTGGAGCAGATGTTTGAGAGCAAGCAGTTTACTGGGAGACGACTGTAGGAAAAAAATGCTGGTAGGGGAGGAAGGGAAAGATGTCAATAAAGGGTGTGCACTGCAGACAACAGGAGCTTCATCGTGATGGGGACTCTATGAGCCAGCGTGGAAATACATCTCAGTTATCTCCCCTCAGGGGATTCCCATTAGCGGATGGTTAGGACTCCTCCAGGGGTAATCATGCCTGAGCTTACAGCTGCTACACCTGGAGGTACAGAGAACTTGGGTGGCCAGAGAAAAGCTTCAAGCAAAGAGATGTTGGCTGGTGGGGGTCTGGTCTACTGGTGCCCGTGGGAAAATAAGGCCTGAGGGGATAAAGACTAGGTATCATGAGTGTCTGCTACAGACAGACCATGGATTTGTGGTGGGTCAGAGAGGTAGCAAGCCTGTAAGAAGCCTAGGAGAGCAGAGGAGCAGTGGGATGAACATTTTTTTGAAAGTTATTTTAAATAGGTAATATTGGCACACAGAATAAAATTCAAGAATGAAAGAATATGCAGTGAAAAGTAAATCTTTTTGCAGCCTCCATCTCTATCTTCTACTATTGCTAGTGTCCTGTATACCCATTTAGAGATAGTATAGTAGGTACTATGTGTATGTATTATAGGTGTAGATATTCTACATATTCATATTATAGGTATAGGTATTATACATACAAACTAGGTACAATTAATATATATATAATTTATTTTTACATAAATTACCTCATATTTGTGGAAGCATATAATATACTTTGCCTTTTTTACAAGTAAGTGTATCTTAGGGGGAACTTTCATATTATTGCATATAGATTTGCCTCAATTTTTTTAAATAACTGCATAGCATTCAACTTTACGGATATATCACAATTTAATGAGTCTTTTGTTGGTAAGTTTTTTTTTTTTACTCTTTTTTTTCTGAATTATTCTTGTACATGTGTGTTACTGAGCACACTCCAGTGATCTATAGGATACATTCCTAGGAATAGCATTGCTTGGCCAAAGGGCATGTGCATCTAAAACATTGATAGATAGTGCTGAATTTCCTTGAGTCAATACACACACCCATGGCATTGACCATCATAATGAGGCCAAAGAGCAGAAGCACAGTAATTGGGAGGAGAAGAGGGAGGGGCAGTTGGACAAGGAAATGTCAGATATCAAGATTCTGGTGAAGTAGTTCTTATTCCTGTCAAGGTCCAGGGTGTGGCCATTCTAGGAAGTTGTTGGCTTGGAGTGGTGTGCAGGTAAAGGTCAATGATGCAGAAGTCAATGATACAAGGTGTTAGATTAACTTGCCCTGATGATGAGCCACTCTATCCTGGTGTGACACATTATATTAAGTTGTGAAATGCAGTTAGAGAAAACTTCAGCCTTATTATTTATTTATTTATTATTTAAAAAAAGATTTTATTTATTTGACATAGAGAGAGAGAGAGAAAAAACACAAGCAGGGGGAGTGGCAGATGGTGGAAGAGGGAGAAGTAGGCTCCTAGATGAGCAGGGATCCCGATGTGGGGCTTGATCCCAGGACCCTGGGATCATGACCTGAGCCAAAGGCAGATGCTCTACCGACTGAGCCATTATTTATTTGTTTTTTAGAAGATTTAGTTTTTCATTTTAGAGAGACAGAGAGATAGAGAGAAACAGAGAGAAAGAGCACATGAGCGCAGGGGAGGGGATGGGAGAGAGAATTTCAAGCAGACTCCCCACTGAGCATGGAGCCCCACACATGGGGCTCCATCTCATGACCCTGAGATCATGACCTAAGCTGAAGTCAAGAGTCGGAGGCTTAACTGACAGCCATCAGGTGCCCTTCAACTTCCCTTTAAAGGAAAAGATGCCAGATGCCTAGCAGTCCTTTCTACTCCAAAATACCAAAGTACTCTGGGTATACCAGGGTATGTAATAAAATACCAGAAAACTCTTCACACTTAAGCTGAGGGAGAAGTACATCAATCAGCATGGCTGCTCCGGGAGACAGGCAATGATGTCTCTATTTTTTTATGATGACATCTGTGGCAGTGGGACTGGCAGGGTGGTTCTCCTGAATCCTGCAGCTTCAAGTGAATATCACTTAGGACTGTAGATAACTCATTTTCCAGCATCTCCAGTCTTCCAAGCATTGCTGACTCTGTCAAACCAACCCTGGCCCGGGCACCCCTTTCTTGATAATAAAACTGATAGCAATAATAACAACAATAGAGGGTAATGATCTAATCAGTTAGGGTTTGTGTTCAGCAGCACATGGTTTAAATACTGGTTTAATCCAGAGATGAATTCTCTTTTCTCTCCAGTAACAGAGTCCAGAGATAAGCATTCCACAAAAGGTGTACCAGTTCCACAATGCCAGGGTGTCTCAGACTTCTTTCTGCTCCGCTTCCCCCATGCTGACTTCTACCTTGTAGTTTCTGGGTGGCTGCTGCAATGTTAGCCACTATGCCCATGTTCTATGCTAGAGGAAGGAAGAAAGGGTCAAAGGTAAAAGGGAGCATGCCATATGAATCAGCATTTCCCTACCCCTACCTTTTAATGAACTGTCCCAGAAACCCCACTCAGTAATGGAACTTAAATCTCATTGCAGAGAGTAGTAAGTCACATGGCCACCCTTATCAGAATTGTGGTCATCACAATTCAGTGGCACTTACGCACATCTACAGAGTTGGGTAATGTGTAACCATCACCATCATCCATTTCCAGAATGTCATCATTTGAAATAGAAGCTCTGTACCCACTAATGACCCTCCCCTTCCCCATCTCCCTTCAGCCACTGTTAACTTATCCTTTACTTTCTGTTTGTATGAATTTGCATATTTTAGGTACTTCATAGAAGTGATCATACGTGTCCTTTTGTGGCATGCTCACCTAGCCTTATTGTAGCATGTAGCTTCTTCCATTTGTCTTGATGGACATTTGGGTTATGTCTTGGTCTGTTTGGCTGCTGTAATAAAATACCAGTTCTGGGGGCTGGAAGTGCCAGCATGGTCTGGTTCTGGTAAAAACCCTCTTCTGGGCTGTAGAAGAAAACTTCTTGTTCTGACCTTATATGGTAGAAGGGATGGGGGACTTCTGTGGGGCCTCTTTTTGGAGGGACATTAATCTTACTCATGAGGGCTCTACCCTCATGACCTAATCGCCTCCCAAAGGCTTCATCTCTTCTCTTTGTGTATGTGTGTGTGTTCATGTTTTATTGTTTTAGTAATGATTCTTCTCCATCTCTTACTATCATCATCACATTGGCCATCGGAATCTCAACATATGGTTATGGGAACACAAACATTGAGACCATGCAGGTTGCTTCCAGCATTTGGCTCTTTTAAATAATGCTGCTATGAATACTGGTGTACAGATATCTGTTTGCATTCCTGCTTTCAATTCTTCTAAGTATGTATCTAGGATTTGCTAGATCATGTGGTAATTCTATGTTTAACTTTTTAAGGAGCCAGAAAATGCACTTTCCATGTTGTATTTCATTTAGTTTTTACAGACTTGCAATTGTTGATACCACACATTGAAATTCTAATAGAAGGGAGGCTCCTACTCTGGATCCAACAGATTGGTGCTGCCCACTGAGTAGTGGACTTCTGAGTAGTATAAGCTAAAGTGAGCTGGCTGGAATTATCTCCATTTTAGAAATGAGCAACAGATAAAAAAGGCTAAGGCACTTTTCTCTTGGTAATGAGAGCTCTGCTAACTTTCCCTAGCTCTGCCCCTAGGCAGCCTCACCAAGTTTGTGGGGAGCCTTACTGGATTTATACTAGATTCCCTTGACCAGTGTGGCTTGTGAATACCACACCACGAGGTTCCAGGCAGCAGCTGTTTCCACCCCTATGCTCGAACTCAAGCTGTCACAAATTTATCAAGGAGACGGAACATGAACCTAGTTATTCCGAGATCCAGTAATAGCTCTAAGTATGCACTAGTATACTGGGTAACAATAATGGCCTCGAAATTAGATGACCCCAGCTCTATAATACAATTTGTTGTGTGACCTTCATGGAAATTTTCTAACTTCTCTGTGCCTTAGCTTCCTCATCTGTAAATTGAGGATTAATAACAGTGCTTTGCTTTTCATATAATTGTGGTGAGGGTCACCTGATTTAACACAGTTAAGAAGTATTTTAGAAAGATGCCTGAACTCTGAAAAGGTTCTGTAAGTGGGGGTAGTGTTAGCAATATTTACATTATGATTATACCCAGGAAGTATAAATTCTGTGAAGCATAATAGCTAACTGCAAACTATGGATCAGCATTTATAGCACTGTAATTAGAAACAAAAACGAAAAAAACAACAAAATTAGGAGGACACACATGAACAAAGCATGGAGAGACACACTTAGATGGGTTGAAAAATTCATTTTTTTTCATTGTCTTTGGCCTGATGTTACCAGCCTGGAAAATGCTAACCATTTGGCCTTTTAAATTTTTTAAAATTAATTAATTTATTTGATGGGGGAGGTCGGAGGCACAGAGGGAGAAAGAGAGAGAATCTCAAGCATCCTCCCTACTGAGCACAGAGCCTGACATAGGCTCCATCTCACAATCCTGAGATCATGACTTGAGCAGAAATCAAGAATCAGACACTCAACTAACTGAGCCATCCAGGCATCCTTGGCCTCTTAAATTTGTTTCTCACCTCCAAATTGGAGAAAGCCACTATTTTCATTGAATCGTTGCTAGGATTTACTGGCAAAGGTAGGGCTTCATAAATTATTATCAGTAAACAAATATAAACACTTAAATTAACAACACAAAGTTGCCCTTCAGCTACAACTGTTATTGTCCAAATGGATTTGGTGTTTGTGACCAGGCTTGGCATAATAATACCAAGCAGGTTGTGGAAAACATGGAAGAGGTTCAGAGACCAAGGACAGACGTGAGGAAGAGCTGGAGATGCTACCTAGTGCACTGGACCAGATTAGAATCTGCCCACTGAGGATGTAGGTAGAAAGAACTGCACCAGAGTCTGAGGAATTTGGGCTAATTTTTATACAGCATTGAAATTAAAATACCAGACAGAGTTCTTGAAAAAAAATGTTGAAATCTGAATCTTTCTCCATGATTATCCAGTGTGATAGAGAAAGAAACCACACAACCAGCCCGTGGTTGAAGCACACATGGGGGATGGGCTGGAGGCTGTCCAGCCTGGAGGCAGCCTGGTTTCCAGATCAGACCAATTCAGTGAGGTCATCTGGAACTAGGTATTTATTGAGCAGTCAACTTGCGCCATCTATGGGTCAGTGTGTTTCCTTGCAATTTGAGGACCTTAAGCGGTTGTGACACCTTCAGAGACAATGTGATTGATTGGTTTCTTTCTTTCTTTCTTTCTTTCTTTCTTTCTTTCTTTCTTTCTTTCTTTCTTTCTTTCTTTCTTTCTTTTTTTTTAAGATTTTATTTAGTTATTTGAGAGAGAGCATGAGTGGGCTGAGGGGCAGAGGGAGAAGCAGACTCCCCGCTGAGCAGGGAGTGGTGGCGGGGCTCAACCCCAGGACCCTAGGATCATGACCCAGCCAAAGGCAGCCACTTAACCAACTGAGCCACCCAGTGCTCCTGGTTGATTTCATTTTTGTGAAAGCCTTATTTAATGTTTTGGTTTGCTTGTTTTTGTTTTGGACAGATTAGATAGTTTTTGTGACAGTCAAGAATCTTCTTTTTGTAACATGGGAGAAATTTTGCCTTGAGATGCAGACAGACATGCGTGAAGAGAGGATGCCTGGACATTTGGTGATGTGTTTCTAGTAGCCAGGGAATGCTTTCCCCTACATTAAGTGACAAAGATGACATTTTAAAAGATTCTGTGAGGCTAGGATTTTCCTACAGTTCACTGGAAAAGGGTATGGGTCAAGAGTCGGAGCCATTTTTGCTTTCTCTTGTCCCATGTTTTCTTCTTAGTGCCAACTGGTGTAGGGGAAAGGCTGCTGATTGGGATAAAGGGACCCTCATGTGCTGTGAAGGGTCATTAGGGAGGACTGTCTGGAGGGGATGAGGTGGGTTCTGGATTTTAGAGGAAACCAGAGTCACAGGAAAGAAGGTTACCTGTCCTATGTGTCTGCAGTCCAAGACAGCATCACATAGGAAGAGAAACTGGTTTCTCATGAGATTGTCTCATATGAAGCTTTTACTTTCAGTCTCCATGTCCATGGCACCTCTTTGTTTCTGTGCTAAGCTCCCTCGCCCTCTCCCCGGTCCGACCATGCTGGTGGTCTCTTTTAGTTTCTGGAAAGCACCAAGTTCTCCATCACTAGGGGCCTTTGCAGATGCTGCCCCCTCTGCTTGAAATGCTCCTTATTCTGATAAGTCTTCTTCATCCTGTTGTTTTCAGCTTAATGGTCACTTCCTGAAGGAGGCCTTGCCTGGTCTGCTTGCATGTGCTGCACGCTGCATTCTTACCCCTCCTTTGGAAATAACATCACCCTTGTGTCTTTGTCTTCTGTGTTGCAAGTAGGACACCCTGTCTGTATCCCCATTCTCCAATAAGAAGCACCTGGTGGGGGGACCAGGAGGGAAAAAATTAGCGAAATTGTACACATTCCATTATTAAGTTTTCTTTGGAGGTTTATTTTAGGAACCAAGCTAAAGATAACCCAATGTGCCCAATCATTATCTCACAGAAGGGGTGGTGGGGAGAGACTGTTATGGGACATATTTTAAGCACAACAATGGGGCAGGCTCCTGTTTTCTGATCCTGTGGAGAGGAGGCAAATATTGTGGGGTGGAAGCTGTTTTTATTTCTGCCCCAGAGGAGAGAGTAGGATAGTGATCATGCAGAGAGGCCTCTAAATTGAACATGACAAGACCACCAGACTCAGGAGAAGAGAACTTCTGTCAATGAATTGAGAAAAGTCATTTCCCAGAGTACAGAGAAGAATTGGAAAAATTATGCCCATAGAGCAATCCTTTAACACATGTACTAATAATATGTGGTAAACTATAAATAAACTACAAAGAAGACTGTGCTGAGGCTTGAGTGTGTTGAGCCCAACTCTGGAGTTGTGCATTTTGGACTGGGGAGGGGATAAGATCCAGTTCTATGCCTCTGTTTTATTTTATTATGAATACAATACAATCTTGGGGTTATATTCAAAATAATAATATATAATTTTGAAGGTGAGAAAGAGAAGCAGTATCCTGTGAAGTGATTTTGGCTGTGGTATTTACTGTGAATTGGAGGTCAGTCCAGGAAAGGAGGTGAGTGTTAGGACTGGAGACAAATCAATGAGGCAGGGGCTGGAGGAGGACCTGGGGCTGAGAGTCTGTAGCATGCTCAGGGTCTCCAGTGGTGTTTCTCAGCTGTCAGGAGGCACCTGCTTCAACAGTTAGTGTCAAGATGGTCCTAGAAAACTATTCCCAGAGTTTTGTAGGCAACCATTGCCTCACCTATCTCAGGACCATGTGAGGGTCTTATCAGCATTATTTGAGAATTATATGAGAGACTCACTTTGGGTTGCCAGTGGGAAACACTTGGTTTTGCAAAGGTGGGACAAAAATAGAAGTTGGAGTTTGCACTTGACTCCTGGTTGGCTGAAGAGATGTGAGAATCTTCGGGGAGAGTGGGACACCAGGTCTTGATGGCTGTACCTTGGCAGTAGTGTGTTTCCTGGGTAATGAGGTCAAGGCATAAGGGGTGTCACTGACACTCCTTTAAGTTTTAGAAAACCCACATAGGCTCAGAGGGAGTGGCTTATGCTATACCCACAGAGTGACTAAATCTTTGAATCCAGTTTGGCTAACATCATGATCCTTTTTTTGACAGGGGAAAAAACCTCACTGTTGGATTTAGGAATATGTATTGAGTTTCTAATGGCCATACAATGTTTCATGGTTCCTTTCATTGTTCTAAAGCCCTCCCTTGCTAATAAATCAAGATCTGGCCCTTCAAAGTTTCTTCTAAAGAATCCATCCTACAGTGGCTGTAGGAGGCAGTGAAAAAGAGCATTGACCTGGCAGGAGAGTCTGGGTTCCACTCCCAGCTTCACTGTGCATAATCTCCACAAGTAAGTCACTTCACCCATCTGGAACCCAACCTCCTCACTGGAAGATGAAAGAGCTAATACTCCTTCCATGTCTAACATTCTATAATTCTATGATCCAGTAACTGGATGTAGCAATGTAGCTTGGTTCTAGAAAACAAATAGAGGCATCCCTCCTGTGATGCACTGAGTATGTCCCCCCAAGCCTCAAGGTGGCTGTATTTGGAGATAGGGCCTTTAGGGAGTTAATTAGGTTAAGTGAGGTCAATAGTGTTGGGTCCTAATCCAATAGGACTGCTGTCTTTATAAGAAGAGAAAGATACCAGATCTTTCTTTCTCTCTCTCTCTCTCTCTCTCTCTCTCTCTCTTTCTACTTGTACACAGAAGAAACACCATGTAAGGACATGGCAAGAAGGTGGCTGTCCGCAACCCAAGAAGAGAGCTCTTCTCAGTGGATAGCAACCCTGCCAGCCCCCTTGATCTTCCAGTCCCCAAGACTGTGAGAAAATTATTTTTTGTTGTTTAAGCCACCCAGCCTATGACATTTTGTTGTGGCAGCCCAAGCAGACTAATCATTTCCTCACCTCTCAAGAGCTAGACTCTGATTTATAGGTCCTTGGCTTCTGGGTGAGTTTGCGTTTAACTTTTTCCATTGAAAAAGAAACAGCAAAATAAACCGGAACCTGGAAGAGAAGACATTCCTCTGCTGGGGCATTTTTAGGCCATGTCTATTAAGGCCTTGATGACAAAGTCTTTCTCAGAGTGGAGTTCTGGATGTCTCTGGGGTATTTTCTCTGACGCCAACCAATTCTCTGACACCAGTTGGCTGTCCAGCAATTCAACTCAATTCTGACATTAACTACCTGGAGTTAGCATCAGATCCAGTAAGTTAAAGGACTGCCCTTACATCAGACAACAGTTGCAACTGCCAGGCCACCTGTACTTCTGATCAACTAGCTGTAAATTGGGGGTTCTCATGACCCTTTCCTGAGGTTTGGCAGATTGCAGGAATGGCTCCCAGACCTCAGGAAAACTTCACTTACATTTACTGGTTTATTATAAAGGAGAAAACCAAGAAACAGCAAAATGGAAGAGATACACAGGACAAGTTATGAGTCGGTGTGACACAGATTCCATGTCCTCTTTGGGCACTCAATTTTCCCAGCTGTTCAATGTATTTACAAACCCAGAAGCTCTTCCAATTTAATTGCTCAAAAGATTTTATAACCTGGGGTGCCTGGGTGGTACAATTGGTTAAGTGTCTGACTCTTGGTTTTGGCTCAGGTGGTAATTGCAGGATCTTGAGATGGA
Source organism: Nyctereutes procyonoides (assembly GCF_905146905.1). Lineage (NCBI taxonomy): Eukaryota > Metazoa > Chordata > Mammalia > Carnivora > Canidae > Nyctereutes > Nyctereutes procyonoides. The sequence goes on from NW_026575132.1 coordinate 12,627,028, forward strand.
CCCCCGAGTTGGGTTCAGCACAGAGTTTCCTTAAGACTCTTCCTCTCCCTCTGCCCCTCCCCCCAATCAATCAATCAATCAATCTATCTATCTTTATTTTTAAACATTTTTTAAAAGATTTTATTTATTTATTCATGACAGAGAGAGAGAGAGAGAGAGAGAGAGAGAGAGAGGCAGAGACATAGGCAGAGGGAGAAGCAGGCTCCATGCAGGAAGCCCAATGTGGGACTCAGTCCTGGGTCTTCAGGATCACACCCCAAGCCGAAGGTGGCACTAAACCACTGAGCCACCAGGGATGCCTTAAATAAATCTTTAAAAAAAAGAGTTTTTATAACTCAATGTCCAGTCCTTCTCTCCTTTCCCCCAAGGTCAGTGGATGGGGCTGAATATTTCAGCCCACTGATCATCTCCACTTTTTGGTGATGAGCTCCTCCTGAGACTAGCTAAGGGTCTCACTTTAAGCCACTTTATTAGCATGAACTCAAGTGTGATTGCAAGGGGTTCATTATGAATGACAAAAGACACTTCTATCACTCAGGAAATTCCAAAGGTTTTTGAAGCTCTGTGTCAGGAACCAGGGATAAAGACTAAATATATTACTTACTCTACTGTAGTGTCCAATATAAATAATGCTCAGTTTCGGGTGGTCCCCTTGTAGTTGAGCCTGTAGGGCTACTTTCTAAGCAAAAATTGAGCATGGAAATCTGGAAAAGATGTTATTGAGTCAAGAAGTTTTCTGCAGCTTTTGCCAAAAACCAACCCATCTTGGTTGTGGGGCATTGGATAGAGTGGACAGCTGTGGGGCAAGTGGACTGTAGGATTTCCAGAAGGAAAGGTCTACACTATGACCCCAAAGACCCAGATGATAGGACAAAGAACAGGGAGGTGTGGAGAGTTGGGCTTGTAGGTCTTCTCTTCTTTGGGTGTTCCCTGCTTGGGGGTTGGCAGCAGGTAGACAGTGAGTCGTCTAGCAGGACCCACCTGTTCCATGGACCCACAGAGGAGAAGCAGGATCAGGCAAATAGAAAAAGAGTAGGACGCCAAATATGGGGGGAGGGTGTCCCTGTGGGGAGTCTGAGGGATCTGAAGACCCAGGGTAACAGGAATGAGAATGTCTATGGACTTGATTTAGACTCTGAGCCTTCTGTGGGGCAGCGGCATATCTCATCCAGGCTTTCTTGGTGTCACAGGATGTTGATGTTACTAAGTGGGGTGAAGAATGCAGGGCCAAGGGACAGCTGTAGGCTTCTGTGACCACACTGTGCCTGGTTCTGCTGTGAGCATCATGCACATGTGCTTGGACAGCCCCAGTCCCAGCCAGCCATACCCAGGGCCTGTGGTGAAATCTTATTTATTCTCATTCCTGTTATTGGAAGTATGTTTAATTTGGCAGAAGACCACATTGAAATCTGACTTCACATGATACTCTCAAAGCTCTGTGTGAAGCAAAATTATTTCCTTCTATTTTATCAGGCACTGACACATCTACATCACAGTTCATAATGCCGTTCCAAAGCATTTGCTGAGAATTGTGGAGGTGAAGAATTTTTCTGAATCCTCATAGAAATAAATATTTATAAAGAGTAGGTACATCTTATAGTTTTCTGTTCTTGAAAGTTTGCAATCTATGGGCCAGATGGAGATTTTTCTATATCCAGAGTATTTGATTTTCCAGAATGTGTGAGATTTTATTGTATAAGTGTATACAAGAATGCATAAATATATCTTATCCATCTAGGAGAATAAACTCTTTTCATGCACTTTAGAAACAGTTTTTAAAAACAAGATTATTTTGCTAATGAAACTATTTATTATAAGAAGTATTAAAAGAAGGTGACACTTGTAATAATCGGAGTACTGTATGAGCATGTAACATGATATTTCTGTAAATGTAGAGATGCAGAAGCCTGTAATCTAACTTATTTCTGAATCCTTGACAAACCTCACTTGGTTTGTCTATGTGATACATCCTTGCTAAAATTTTGTTGAATTAGTTTTTATAAAAGAAAATAGTCCGAACCACTTATTTGAATACCTCTGGAGTTACCTTAACAGAATTAGGAGCCTTATTTAAAACAGACCCAGGGAGACCCAAGGGAGCACAGATTTTTAATTTGTGGTTTTAAATATTCACAGTTCATGGGTGTCTATTGCTTCCTGTCTCTTGACAGCTCCACACGCAGCACAGTACAGTTCATTGCTTTGATCTGTTTTCTTTTATGCTGCACTGAACATGCAGCCATGTGGGCTAAGATATGGAAAAGCCCCCCACAGGTGGCTAGCTCTCTGGTGGCGGATCTGAAGAGGAGATATCACTCCAGGCCTGAGACTCCCCAGAGGTGGGGACAGCCCTGCTCCAACTTTCTGTATCTTTAATTTCCCCTTAGGTACTCAGTCTGTCAGAGGTTCTGTCTCAGTGATAGGCAATCTAGACTCCAGCTGATTTCACCTCATTTATTAAAATGACATAGGGTGGCTGGTAGGGTTTCTGGCAGAGCTGGAGAGCTAGGGAGGCGTGGAGCTGCAGCAGCAAGGTGTGGTACCTGCCATCACGCCACACTGTTCTCTGGGAAGGATACCACTGCCACTGCCCTGGCCAGGTGCTGAACTCTGTCGCTGGCACAGCAGCACTTCTGTTCCAGGTGTGTGTTCATCTGATTCACACTCTAGAGTGGGTGCTAGATCCTGTGCCTGGAACTATCTGTAAGGGATGCCTGGAGAGGTCGTATCTGGCATTTCAGTTTTTAGAGTAGCAAGTGGTCCCAGCCTCCCATGAAAACTCGTAATAAAGGCAACTCTTCAAGTACAGGCAGGACATTCAAATGGTAGGCAGCCAGAAGCAATGACAACTGCCCATCATATGAACTAAATTAAACTATACTACGCCCCCCAAAGGATAAAAACCTTGCTATACACAGATTTAAAAACAACACAAAACAATACCTTCCAATAGTAACCACGATAGCAAGGAGATAGTAGTTTATTCCTTACCTCTGAAAACCTTCACTACTACGAGAGTGATTTCAAAGATAATTATTTAAAGTTTACTATACTAGGAACTTTCATCTTCATCTAAATATTTTCTTTAAGGGAGTTTTGCTTTTTCATTTTTCCTTTTTAGGAAAACCTACATTATCGGTGTGCTATGGTATTGGATTGGAACGGGATACAGATCTTTTCTATTTACGGAGACCTCTAATTTGTACATAGGAGTTATACTTCTAGGAACTTCTAAATTGGAGAGCTTGGTCCTTAAAATTCCATGGGATAATCATGTTTTCCTTAACTCAATTAGGCAACATCTCCTTGGATTTTATAAGAAATCAGAAATAGAGCCAAATGGGCCATTTTTACTTAGGAAAGAAAGGTGTCATATCTCACTTGATTTGTACTGTGTCACTTTGGCACTGAAGATTTGCAGTTTGTTTCAGATCGCTCTTACACATAGGTGCAATCTCAGAGTGCAGGGCATGTGGCATAATGGTGAGAAAAGGGGAGAGTGATGCGGTGGGAAGAGTGAGAAGCCAGGAAAAGGAGTTTCCCGAACCATGTTAGACAAGCCAGTTTACTCCCCAGAGAGCATCCTCCCCACCTAGACACTTCAAAATTGACCATTGGTGCAACAAATGAATTGGAAATTGTTCTGATTTCCACCTTCCCACTGAAAATAGCGAGTCTTGATCAGGGGACAATAGAGTAGGTCAATGAGGTAAAAGACAATTACTCCTCTTAGATAGTTAACTTACATCATTGTTTAACTAATTAGCCAACTAGTTAATTTACTCTGTAACCATTTACTAAGACCCTATCCCATACTAAGTGCTACGTTTATTACCTCATTTAATAATCTGTTTCTAACAATCCTACTTTATGAAGTAGATCTAATTCCTTCCCCTACTTGAGAGATAAGAAAACTGAGGTGCAGAGAGCTTAAGAGGTTTTGGTTTTGGTCAGAATTTTATAGAATGAGGTAGAACAGCACATCTTCCAATCATACCTTCTTTTGAACTTTTGAACTTATTAGGTCATTATCACTGCATTCCTAGAATGTGATTTCAGTGATGAGTGCATCTCTGTCTCCCATACACTGTGCAAACTGGGAGGAGAAGGGAAGTTTCCATGGACAGATTGGGAACAGTGGTTTCATTTATGTAAGGAATATGTGTCCCATGTCAGGCACAGTTTAACACTACAGGCCTGAGCACTGAACACTACAGGAGAGCATGACAACACCATGTCAATTGGAAGCAGGGGAAGACATCACTTGGAAGGGCCCATTTGTGGTGGAAGTATTAGTGGTTGAGAAGGGGTTGTACAAGATAAAGCACCTGCTTCCACTCCTGCTTCCCTCAGTGCTGTCAGACATGTACAGGTTAGAGCCTGTGCATGGGCCTGCATATGTGGCTCAAACCCTCGGGTCAGTTGGTGGTGGTCTGTATTCTTTTTCTTTCTTTTTTTTTTTTTATAAATTAATTTTTATTGGTGTTCAATTTACCAACATACAGAATAACACCCAGTGCTCATCCCATCAAGTGTACCCCTCAGTGCCCGTCACCCATTCACCCCCACCCCCCACCCTCCTCCCCCTCCACCACCCCTAGTTCATTTCCCAGAGTTAGAAGTCTTTATGTTCTGTCTCCCTTTCTGATATTTCTCACACATTTCTTCTCCCTTCCCTTATATTCCCTTTCGCTATTATTCATATTCCCCAAATGAATGAGAACATACACTGTTTGTCCTTCTCCGGTTACTGTGGCCAAGTTCAAAAAGGGTGTTGCCTGAGTTCTTCTCTGGGATTTTGATGGAATCTTGTCTCACATTTAGATCTTTCATCTATTTTGAGTTTATCTTTGTGTATGGTGCAAGAGAGTGGTCCAGTTTCATTCTTCTGCATGTGGATGTCCAATTTTCCCAGCACCATTTATTGAAGAGACTGTCTTTCTTCTAGTGGATCGTCTTTCCTCCTTTATCGTATATTAGTTGAGCATAAAGTTCAGGGTCCACTTCTGGGTTCTCTGTTCTGTTCCATTGATCTATATGTCTGTTTTTGTGCCAGTACCACACTGTCTTGATGAACACAGCTTTGTAGTACAACCTGAAATCTGGCATTGTGATGCCCCCAGATATGGTTTTCTTTTTTTAAAATTCCCCTGGCTGTTTGGGGTCTTTTCTGATTCCACACAAATCTTAAAATAATTTGTTCTAAGTCTCTGAAGAAAGTCCATGGTATTTTGATAGGGATTGCATTAAACATGTAAATTGCCCTGGGTAACATTGACATTTTCACAATATTAATTCTGCCAATCCATGAGCATGGAATATTTTTCCATCTCTTTGTGTCTTCCTCAATTTCTTTCAGAAGTGTTCTGTAGTTTTTAGGGTATATTTTGAGAACCATTTGAATGGTAAATGGTTCTCCAACCTTTTATTTTCAGGTTGTAGGTGTCCTTCTGTCTAAAATGAGTCTCTTGTAGACAGCAAATAGATGGGTCCTGCTTTTTTATCCAGTCTGAAACTCTGCGCCTTTTGATGGGGTCATTAAGCCCATTCACGTTCAGAGTTACTTGAACTTCTTCTTAAAGGGGAGTTTTAAGAGTCCCCCTTAAAATTTCTTGCAGAGCTGGTTTGGAGGTCACATATTCTTTCAGTTCCTGCCTGTCTTGGAAGCTCTTTATCTCTCCTTCCATTTTGAATGAGAGCCTTGCTGGATAAAGTATTCTTGGTTGCATGTTCTTCTCATTTAGGACCCTGAATATATCCTGCCAGCCCTTTCTGGCCTGCCACGTCTCTGTGGAGAGGTCTGCTGTTACCCTAATATTCCTCCCCATGAAAGTCAGGGACTTCTTGTCTCTTGCTGCTTTAAGGATCTTCTCTTTATCTTTGGAATTTGCAAGCTTCACTATTAGATGTCGAGGTGTTGAACGGTTTTTATTGATTTTAGGGGGGGATCTCTCTATTTCCTGGATCTGAATGCCTGTTTCCCTTCCCAGATTGGGAAAGTTTTCAGCTAGGATTTGTTCAAATACATATTCTGGCCCTCTGTCCCTTTCGGCGCCCTCGGGAACCCCAATTAAACGTAGGTTTTTCTTCCTTAGAGTATCATTTATTTCCCTTAATCTGTCTTCATGGTTCTTTAATTGTTTATCTCTTTTTTCCTCAGTTTCCCTCTTTGCCATTAACTTGTCTTCTATGTCACTCACTCGTTCTTCCACCTCGTTAACCCTCGTCGTTAGGACTTCTAGTTTGGATTGCATCTCATTCAATTGATTTTTAATTTCTGCCTGATTGGATCTAAATTCTGCAGTCATGAAGTCTCGTGAGGCCTTAATGCTTTTTTCTAGAGCCACCAGTAGCTGTATAATGGTGCTTCTGAATTGGCTTTCTGACATTGAATTGTAATCCAGATTTTGTAACTCTGTGGGAGAGAGGGCTGTTTCTGATTCTTTCTTTTGAAGTGAGGTTTTCCTTCTAGTCATTTTGCTCAGTGCAGAGTGGCCAAAAACAAGTTGTATTGGAACACGGGGGAGTATCACTGGTCCGTCTAGCTGGTCTTCTGGGGGAGGGGCCTGCTGTGCTGATTTTCAGGTGTTAGCACTTGGGGGAGCTGCTCTGCCCCTGCCTGCTGCGGGGCTCAGCGGAGGTTGTTTACCCCGTGGGGCCCCAGGAGGAACAGCCCCAGTGGCTATGGCAGCTCTGGAAGCCTGGATTCAGCCTCCGCAGGAACTACGGGGCTCGGGGCCTCGGCTCTCCGTCTGCAGGGCCTGGAGGCTCCGGGGCGGGGCCGCTGATCTGCTCAGCTCGGGGCAGGAGCGTCCTCGCTGTCTCGGGCCCTCCCGGCCTCTGCCTGTCCCGGGGAGGCCGGATCCTGGGCTGTGTCCCGGCGCCCTGTGCTCCGGGGCCTGCGCTGTGGGATTCGCGCTCCCGCCCCGCAGCCCCCTCCGCGGAGCCGCCGCCCGAGCCCCTCCGAGCTGCTCCGGCCCCGCCGTGCGCGCTGCAGCCCTTAGGGAGCTCGGCGCACTCTCCCGGGGCGCAGGTGTCTGTTAGGGTCCCAGGGAGCCCGAGGGCATCCCCGCCCTCCTGGGTCCTGCTCCAACTCCCTGCGGGCCCCTTTCCTCCCGGGAAGGTTGGTGCAGCTCCTGCTCCTCCGGGACGGGGCTCTCCTGTCCTGGGGACACTCGCCCCGGCCTCAGCCCGGCTCCTCGCGGGGCCCCTCCCCCTCGGAGGCCTTTTGTTCCTTTATTTCTTTTTCCCCGTCTTCCTACCTCGATAGAAGCGCGGACTCTTCTCACTGTAGCGTTCCAGCTGGTCTCTCTTTACATCTCAGGTCGAATTCGTAGATTTTCAGGATGGTTTGAAGGTTATCTAGGTAATTTGGTGGGGACAGGTGATTTGGGGACCCTGCTCTTCCGCCATCTTGCCCCTCCCCCATCTGTATTCTTTTTCTATTGCTGCCATAATAAATTAGCGCATGTTTAGCAACTTAACACTTTTCTATTGTCTTATATGTGTCAGAAATCAGGCACACGTGGCTCAGCTTGTCATGTTCCAGATTTCACAAGGCCAAAATCAAGGTGTGGGCAGGGCTGTATTCCTTTCTGGAGGCTCTGGGATTAACCTATTTATAAGCTCATTCAGATTGCTGACAAAAGTGTGTCTCATGTGACTATAGAAATGAAGTTCCATTTTCTTGCTGGCTGTTGGCCAGGTGTCATTCTGTGGCTCTAGAGGCTACCTACATTCCTTGGCTCATGGCCATCTTTCATCTTTTTCTTTCTTTCTTTTCTTTCTTTCTTTCTAAAAGACTTATTTAAGAGAGAAGGAGAGAGTGTGAGGGGGTGGGGCAGAAAGAGAGGGAGAGAGAATCTTAGGCAGTCTCCATGCTGAGTGTGGAGCCCAGCATGGGGCTCAATCCCAAGACACTGAGATCATGACCTGAGCTGAAAACAAGAGTCAGATACTTAACCGATGGGCCACCCAGGTGCCCCTTTTCTCATCCATTTTCTAAGGCAACAGCAGCTTCTCATGCTTTGAATCTCTCTGATTTTCTCTTCTGCCTTATTTCTCTTTTGCTTTCAGAGGAGGAAGTTCTCTGCTTTTAAGGACTTATGTGATTAGCTTGGGCCCACCTAGATAATATAGGCTAATTTCCCCTGTTTAAGGTTTGTACCTTAATTATACTTGCAAAGTCCTCTCTGCCACGTAGCACAACAAATTTAGAGGTTCCAGGGACCGCAGTGTGAATATCTTTGGGGCCATCATTCTATCTTACCACAAGGCTTGCTGGTGGTCCTAAAGCTCTGCACTCACCCTGTATGTGATATGAGTGAGCTTCGCTCCAAATCAGCATGTCAGCAACATTCTGGGGGCCCAGTGTTGCATGAACCCATGAAAACAAATACTCCAACAGCCAGTGGAGTAGGCTGATCCATTCAGCAGGCTATCCTCCTGGAATGAGGCCTGACCATGGGGTTCAGGGCTACCACATGGACATGTTTCCAGAGCTCATTGTGTCAGGTGGTCTACTTCTTATGCTGGTAGGTTGGTGAACATCCCCAAAGGGAGAAACAGAAACTGGAGACAACAAAGTTCCCTGTTTGGGCTCCTGCCTGGATGGTACAATTGATTTTTGGTGTTCCCAGGTGTTCCAGGTGGAAAGTAACTCAAGGAAGGCATTCTAAAATATAGGGGTCCCCCCAAATGGGTCAGGTTCTAAGGCCAAGGCAGTACTTCCAACAACCAAGCTGACCAGAGCTTAACTTTCTTACTCTTCAGGTAGTAGCTCTATAGACTGCAGTTCAATGCCCTGTTGGGGTTTTCCCTGATCAGACAGTGGTGTGTGACAGAGAGCACAGAAGTTTTCATTTCAGCCAGCCTTGGTTCAAGTTCCAGATATACCCCATATTGGCTGGATGACCTTGGACAATCTACTTAATCACATGAGCCACAGTCTCTTCACTTGTATAGTGAAATGAAGGCAAACATAGTGAACATTGGCACTGAAAGGAATGACAGACGTCATAGCTACTTTACACTCTTATCTGCTTATTATTTCCACCTTTAATATTGTGATGATCAAGTGAGATGGTATTTGTAAAAACACTTGGAATATAAGAAGCATTCCGTAACTTTCAATGATTAACATTAACTGAGCCCAGTGGTGGGCCGATAAATGTTTAATAACTAACTCTCTGGAGGAGGAGAGGTGGAGGGCTTGAAGCATTTGCCAATTTCCGTGGTGTGCATACTCCCACGATGGCTAATTTTGATCTACCAACATGGCGTCACTCAACAGGGAACTGTGAAGCAGTGCTAATAATCAGTCTCCGGGTAAGGTGGGAGCCAGCTCTAGCACCCACTAGTTGAGCTCTTATTATGAACCACGCACAGTGTTCATGCTAGAGACAGTCATGGAAATGATGGCGCTCATGGTTCTCATCTTTGCTCTCTTCCCGTTGCCCTTTCAAAAATATAGCCCTCTAAAATACTTGGAAAATAAGTTGTAGTTCTAGGTAGGGAAGCATGAACCCAGGAACCTCTCAAGGTGTCTCTCAGCTCTTGCCTGAACCAGTAGAGGAAGTGTTATTTCTGGCTTCTTTGCAAGCCAGCAGTCTTGTTTCCATAGAGCTGAGTGGTGTATGATTAAGGCCAGAAATGCTGCTCCTCTCATTGGTTTGGGGTTTGGTGTTGGTGGAGACGTTTCATTTCCTGGAGGCCCACTCAGCAACACTAGGAGTGGAAGGTGCTGGCTCATCCATTCATTACTGTGGGGACCAAATGCCCCTGTGAGAACCGAAGTCATTTCTCCATTGTTTTAGGTCACGCCCCTAGCCATGTCCATGCTTCATTCTGCCGGGGCACTTCAAGGATGCCAGGGATTCCATTAGGATTAGCATCTGGTATTCTTAATAGGAAAACAATTTATTCTCAAAGTGGGAAAGATATTTTCTGAAGATTGTAGAAGGAAGCAGGTTGGAAAATATCTATGTAGAGTACTTGGAAAGTATAAACTGGTAAAATGAGAGACCAAGGAGAAGTAGGTTTTCTCTACTTCACCATCTTGAGTCACTGAATTCATATACTGTAAGTCATTTTATGTCATTTCTCAGAAGCCAATCTCTTTTCTCAGGTTAAGTTTCCATGCAAAGTGATATTTAAGAGGGAAAAAAAGCATAGTGCAAGCACTGTTGTTATTAGTGTTTTAAAAAGACTATTAATAATATTAACTTATAGGGGTGCCTGGGTGGCTCAGTCAGTTAAGCTTCTGCTTTCAGCTCAGGTCATGATCCCAGGGTCTTGGGATCCAGCCACACATCTGGCTTCCTGCTCAGCAGGGCTCTGCTTCTCCCTTGTGCTCTCTCTCTCAAGTAAAGATTTTTAAATAAAGTCTTTAAAAAATATTAACTTATATCTGCCCTGCTTAATACTGCAAATGATTGAAATGTAATATAAAAGCTGATGGCGGGATCCCTGGGTGGCGCAGCGGTTTGGCGCCTGCCTTTGGCTCAGGGCGCGATCCTGGAGACCCGGGATCGAATCCCATATCGGGTTCCTGGTGCATGGAGCCTGCTTCTCCCTCTGCCTGTGTCTCTGCCTCTCTCTCTCTCTCTCTCTCTGTGACTATCATAAATAAATAAATTAAAAAAAAAAAAAAAGCTGATGGCTTTTTTTGGTGTGTGTATAAACTTACAACAAAATTTACTTGGGATATTTGAGATTTTATTTATTGTTTTTAGCACACCTGGAAAATTAAATATGTATTAAATATGAGTTCAAGCTAAATACCCACATTTTGGTTATTCCAAACAAACTCTCAGAATTTCAGAATGGCTCCACAATATAAATAGAAAGAACAAATAAGACTTAAGGATGATAGAAAGTAGAAAAACAACTGAAGTTTATTTTTGGAGCAGCACGGGTATGGGTGGGGTGCTTTCATTTCACTAACATACAGGTGCCAGGTGGTTCATTTTTAAGTTTTTCCATTCTAGACAACTCTAATTGATTTCTCGTGTGTCGAGGATTTAGCACCATTAGTTTCCATAATAAATTTTATATTTGTTATAGAATAATATATCTTTCTCCAGGTTGGAGCTTTTGGATTCAATATAGCAAATGTGCAATAAGAATTGAATCAATATTTTGCTCTATTTAAAAAAATCTCATCCACTTTCTTTTTTTGCTTGAAGTATATGTTTACAATATATAAACAAACATTTATTGAGTAGTTTCTGTATAGGTATTATTACTCTTTGTTTCTGATATAAAACTTAAAGGATAAAAAGGAATTCTAGAAGTCGGACTACACTGACAAGATACAGGAAAGGGAAAACATGAAGTTATAGGGTCAATGAATAGTGCAAATTCAACTGATAAAAATTAAGTTAAAATGCCAAAATGTAATGTATCCTCTTAAGAGAGGATATTGTTATAGCCTTGAATGCTAGGGCAGGGTATTTGTATTTTAAAATCATCAATGAATTCATTTTTGCCTGAAAAATGAAAGGTTACAATGTTATGATATGGTCAGAAGTATATTTTTTAGATATATGTAAAAATATATAGAGGAGGGAATTGGGACAAGGAGAGGAAAAAAACATGAGTTAGGAGTAGGATTGCAAGAAAAAATACAGGATGCCTAGTTAAATTTAAATTTCAGATAGGCAACAAATTTTTTTAAGTATAAGTTTGTCCCATGCAATATTAGGGAAATACCAAAGAAGTATTTGTAGTTTATCTGAAATTCACCCAAAAATTGGATGTCCTCTATTTTTATTTGTTAAATCTGGCAACCCTATTTAGGAGGCTATTATAATAGTCCAAGTAAGAGGTAACAAAGGCCAACCAGGGCAGTGCAAGAGGAAACTGATAGAAGAGTATGGATGTGAAAGAACTGGGGAGGAAAAATTGATAGGACTTGCAATACTATGGGAACTGGGAAGGAAAAATTGATAGGATTTGCAATACTATGATGTGGGAAGATGAGCCATAATCTAATAGACTAATTTTCTAATAGAAAATGCAGACGTGCCTGGGTGGCTCAGTTGGTCAAGTCCAACTTGATCTCGGCTCAGGTCTTGATCTCAGGGTTGTGAGTTCAAGCCCCTTTTTAGCTCCACGCTGGATGTGGAGCCTACTTAAAAAGTAAAAAAAAAAAAATTAGAAATTCAGATATTTCAAGGCAAGAAAATTGGCTAACTTGACATAGAGTAGTGATTTTGTGAATTGATTGCCTTGATTAATACAGTGACACAAACATTAAAAGACATCATTGCAATTTTAAATTAAATTGAATTAAAAATTTAATAGAAGTTATAGTCTTTGAAGAATAATTAACATTTTCATAGATGTATCATACAGTTTAAATATTTTATTAATAGCATGGGGGATATGAGTCTGCTTTTTCATAACCCAGATAAATGAAAGCTCATGGATCTTATTGTCCAAGGCATTGAAGTTGTACCCTAAATCAAACAATGGCTGTGCGTTTCATTTCTGCTGAGGAAACAGTTTTTGAAATCTATCTGTTATCAAGCTGGGAAAAATAACTTGTGTCTCACATTAACCAGTAGGATTAACGAGTGTTTTACAAAATCCTGAATTAAAATTATTTGACAATATTCTTATGTTATTTTAGCACAACAAACTGAGCCATCATATCTTTTAAGGCTTCAGTTTCTAGATATACCTATTACTGAACATATATAGGCATATATTCTATTTCAAGATGGTAGGATAAATTAGAAATTATAGAGATGTCCCTTGAGACCCTTTATACTCTTACAAAACCCACTTAAATTTGTTCAATAAATATTAGGTCCCTTTTATGAACTTAGTTTCTACCAATTACAAGGAAGACAGACCCTCTCTTCTTAAAGAATAAATCAATTATGGGGTAATCAAGTTGGAATAGAGACTTCAGAAAAAAAGCTGTAGTTATCTATTTTTCTGCTACCTCCACCCCTAACTATCTGCTATGGTGCTGCAGTAGTCATCTGTATCTGCCAGGGTCCAGTCAGAGAATAGAAACCACACTATTTGAACAAAGAGAATTTAACCAGGCCTGGTGATGTGAACTAGGTAGTTGAGAAGCAAAAAGAGAACTCTAATGTGTCAGGGAGGTAGCAACTGCAACCACCACTCTGGGCCAGGGGGAACAAGATGAAGAGGTTAGAATTACTAAAGCCTAGCAACTCACAGAAGGACCCTCATTTGTTTGGGTCCCTGACCTCTGAGAAGAGGTCTCTAGTTGGTTAGCACTGGTGTCTCTGGGGAGTGGAGGCGGGAGTAATGAAACTGGCCCTATAGGTCTTGGGAAAAGGTTGCAGAGTGGATCCAGGTGATGCTAATGGAAGACATGGTGGCTGCAGAGTTGAAGTGAGCCTTGGGTGATGTTCACACAAGCATGGAGCAGACAAGAAAAAGCAAATCCCTTTTTCTTGTTTCAGTCCTGCAGTATACTTTAACATCTTCTATATAGACAGCCTAACGTGGACCTAGTTGTTGACTGTAGAAATGTCTTCAGACTCCCAGCCTCAGCATCACACTGTGTAGTACAGAAGAGTTGATTTGAGCTGAGAGACTCTAACTAAATGACTGGCACACCTCCTAAATGCTTCTCCTGAGTCACCTCTTGCCTTTTCCAATGGGAGCTCTATCTCACACCAGAGTGATCTTTCCAAAGCTCTTCAAAGCTTCTTATGATCTCAAAATAAAGGCAAAGATCCCTACTATGACCCATAAACTTTGCATGAGTTGACTCCTAGACCTCTTTGTTGCCTCGTTCACCTACCTCCTTTCCAGTCCTAAAATGTGCCATGTTCTCCCCTCCTCCTGGGCTTCTGTACATACTACTCCCTGTTCCTGGAATATTCTTCCCTCCTCTTTGCCTAATTTAGTCCTATTCAATGTTGAGATCTCAGCTCAGGAATAATTACTTCCTTAGTAATAATACTCTTTAGTAATAATTACTCTCTTTAAGAGAGCCTCCATTTCTCCCTAGACTAGATTATACCTCTCTGATAAAAGCTTCTAGGGCTTCCATGCTTTTTTCATGATTTGAAATTGGATGATTGTATTTGACTAATGTCTGTTTCCCTACCGTATTGTGAGCAACATAAGTTAGGGCTAATGTCTGTTTTGCTCACCACTATTTTCTCAGTACCTGTAAAGTGGCATGTAGTGGATATTTAACAAATATTTATCACATGCCTGAGTGGCTGAATCAAAGTATTCTGTGAGGATGAAGGATTTATTTTTGATGCTATTGTCATAAGTACTGTCATTTTATTATAAAGAAAAACTGTTGATAAGGAGCACTCTGAAAACACATTGTTTTTTCAGGGTCCAGTTTTAAGGCAGTAAGACCCAAACAATATTAGATTTTTCTTTTGCAACTCATTCCAAGATCCAGTTTCCCAGGGCTCTTTTTTATTTCCTAGATTGTCTTATTTCTAAAGGAGGTCACCCCTATTCATGAGGTTGATTTCAGACAATCACAACAGGGCATAATGGGCCAGTGTTGTTATAGAGAATGCACATCCAGAGGTATATGCATGTGGATAAGGGTGTGTTTGTGAGTGAGTACTTATGTTTTCCTTTCTGAATTCCAAAATTAAAAGGCAAGCATCTTGTTTACTTGTTTACTTAATTAATTTAAACCTTTCTCAGAGTTTGGGTTGCTCAGGCTTTAGTAGCACACAAGCTGGGTTGTAATGAAAGAGTTCTGATTGCGTGCCACCAGGCCCATGCCACATACCCTTAAAATGAAATGAAATCAGGTCTACAAATTCTTCATTTTCAAGGTCCTAGGAGTAGGCTTCTGCGTGTCTGTCTTCATTCAAAACACTGCTCCATGGGAACCAGAGTAAGTATGCAGACCCAGCATCATCCAAGTTCATTCTTAGAAGAGAAACGTTTCTTCAAAGAAAACATGGTCTGCTCACCCTACAGACAACCTTTTACATTCTCAGAAGCAGTTTGCTTTTCTGGTGTGATATCATCTAAGACATGTGTATTTATGATTAGGGTCTTTGTTCTATAAATGAAAGGCTTAATTCAAATGATTTTATGGTCTATACCAAAGATTTGTTTGAGTCTCCACAAGACAGAAAAGTGCTTACGATCTTGAAATGATAGTTCCAGTTTGTTTGTCCCTTCCCATCAATGCCTCAAAGATGTGAAGACTAAGTTACAGTCAGGGCTTAGGTTTAAAGTACCATGAGTAACATATCCCCCCACAGTCTCTGTAGGAAGAAAGTTTCTTATACGCATATTTATCCATTCAGTCACCCGCTCATTCAACACACATTTACTGAGTGTTCATTATGTATGAAGCATTGTTCTGGACCCTGGAACTATTGAGTTGACAAGGAAAGACAGATCATAAATAAATAAGATAATGTAAGGCAATGATAAGCATTATGATGAAAATAGAGAGTGACTTGTGGGCCTGCAATAAGATGGGTGCCATTGATATCATTGATGATATGTTATTTAAGTGGAAATCTGAGTGATAAGAAGGAACCAGCACTTCCAGCAGAGGGGAGAGAATGTGCTAAAGTTCTCATATGGGAATGAATTTGGCTAGGCATGGCTGCAGTGCAGGGAGTGAGGGGCCTGGAAGAAGAACCCACCCCTGAAATTATGACATAAAAGTTGACTTACCTCCTCTATATTTTGTACCCCTTTTCCCTGTGCTGGGGTTACTGCATTTTCTGTTATGTCCAGTTATGATTTCTGCTTAGGTTCAGTGGGAACATCTAGTTGCTCTAGTACTATACACCATTAGTTAAGCTTTAAATATAGTTTTAGAATGTGATTATTCAGTTCTAAGCTCAACCTTGAAATATTTTATAAGGGAGTGCTATATTATACACTTGGGATATTGGAAAATAAGGTAAATAAAAATAGCTATGAGCCCATGTATTCTGCTCAATACCCCCCCAATTTTATTTTTATTTATTTATTTTTAAAGATTTTATTTATTTATTCATGACAGAGAGAGAGAGAGAGAGAGAGGCAGAGGCACAGGCAGAGGGAGAAGCAGGCTTTATGCAGGGAGCCTGATGGTGGGACTCGATTCGGGAACTCCAGGATCACATCCTGGGCCGAAGGCAGGCGCTAAACCGCTGAGCCCACCAGGGATCCCCCCCCAACTTTAATAGAACTATCCCATTTATAAATGTTATAAAAACCTAAAAACAATGAGATACAACTACTGGTCTATTATCATGATTAAAATTTAAAAAGCTAATAATACAAAGTGGTAGTGAAGATGCAAAGTAGTCAGAACTCTCATAGATTGCTGGTGGGAAAGCCAAATGGTACAGCCAGTTTGAAATTGTCTTATGAAGGTAAACATACCCTTTCCATATGACCCAGCAATCCCACTCCTGGGTATTTACCCTAGAGAAATGAAAACTTATGTTCACACAAAAACTTGTACTTAAACATTCACAGCAGCTCTGTTCACCAAAAGTAGAAACAACCTAAATGTTCTTTAGCAGATGAATGGGGAAACTATGGTACATACATCCAATGGAATACTACTTAGCAATAAAAAGGAACAAATATTGATATACACAACTGGATAAATTGAAAAAGTATTATGTTAAGTGAAAGAAGCCAGTCTTAAAAAGTTACATAGTGTATGATGCCATTTATTTGGCATTCTCCAAAAGACAACACTATAATGCCAGAGAAAGTGGTTGCTAATGGTTAGGTTTGGGCAGAGGGCATGACTACAAACAGATAGTATGAGGGAGTTTTTTGGGATGAGGAAATTGTTCTCTATTTTGATGGTAGTGATGGTTATATAAATCTATCCATGTGTAAAAATTCATAGAATTGCACATGAAGTAGAAAAAGAGTAGATTTTGTTAAGTGTTAATTTAGAAAATAAAATAAAAACCTAAACAATCATTAAGAACATGGGTTTGTCTGAGAAAAAAAGTGCAAATGTTTAAATTGATAGACAACAAAGAAAAATCTTAAAATCTTGATTGTAATGATTTCTGCATATAGTAAGTTGTTAGTTTTTCCAAGCTGAGAGGTCATCACCTTGATATGAATTCAGAAGGTACTATTTACTCTATAGCCAAGAAATTCTTATCTGTTAATGAAATATAATTAGATTCAGATAAAAATAAAAATTATAGCCACACTTTGAGCAGTTCAATTAACTAGCGCATGCTATATAGTGTTAAAGGTACTTCAAGGATTAAAAAATAAGATTTATTTTGGCTCCCAAGTAGCTCATGATCACATAGGGAGACTATGACAAGAAGACAAATAGCAATAATACAAGGCAGTTTAGGAGCTCAATTAAATAAGGTTGCCAAGAGAAACACAAAGCACAAAGTATCCCTGAATGTTGAAAGGAAGCAGAGGTCATATCAGAATGGGGATCCAAAGTCAAACTGAACTCTTCATTTACTCATCTTATTTTCTGTAGTCCGTGTTTGGGAGAAAGAAGTAAATAATAAGTTCATTTCAGAGATTTTATTAAAAAATAGAAAAGAATTATTCATACATACAGTATATTCAAGTAATTATGGAGTAAGCCCTATCTCCAGGGAAGATTGTTTTTCATGGACTATGTACTGGGCCTAAAACACTCTGAGTGATGCTTTATAAGGCTCAGATAACTTTCAAAATAGCTTTCTGAACATTTGGATCCTGGTGTGTATCAGGAGATAGGGAGGAGGTTTGGGCTAATGCTGAGGACTGATCCTTGCAAGATGGAGGGAAAGGGAAAATGGATCACTGGCTCAAAGATGGGAGAGAATGGTCCTCAGGAGGAACTATGCTCTCATGCCAACTTTGGCTCCATTTTGGAACATGGGTGGCTAGTTCTCTACTAGATTTTACAGCCTATAAGAATAAATTCACCTGTTTATTAAGCCTTCAACAAAGATGTTCATTCAATGGCTTCCCAGCTCTACCCTAGAACCAAAGAACTTGGGTTGGGATGAGCCTCAGAGGTCATCTAAGTATCTACACAGACCTCCCTTTAATTCAGACATTGTTTTGTGTCCAAATGAATTATCATCCTGCCTTTGCTTGAACATACCCAGGGCCATTATCTGCTTTTTGAGGCAACATATGTCATTGTTGGATAGCTCTGGTTATTAATACAAAGAACAGCTTTCTAAATTGAATTTTTCTGCCTTGTCTTTCATCTTTTGGGTCTCATCACACACTCAGGGCCATTATAGATGTCTATTCCTTCCTATAGGATAATGGGGAATTACTTCGTTTTTTTTGAAACTTACTTCTATAGAACCAGGGCAGAAATATCTTTAGGTATTTTGTGATGATTAATGAAGTAATATACATCAATCATCTAGCATGGTAGCTGATACAGCAGACATTCGATACATTTTAATTTCATCTCCCTCTCTTGACATAATAGCCTTTCAAATAGTCATTATTAGATGTCCATGTTTTCTCTCTGTAAGAGAATCTTTCCTTGTTCATTCATTCATTCATTCATTTATCCATCCAGGTATGCCATGGAGAGGAAGAAAGGAGGAACTTTTTCAGGTTCAAGTGTGTTAATTTCTTGAGGCTATTTTTTACAAATTACCATAAACTTTGTAGCTTAACCTAACATAAGTGGATTTTCTCATAGTTCTGGAGGCTGGAAATCTAGTTCGGCTGCTCTCCTTCTAGGGGTCATAAGGGAGAATCAGTTCCTCATCTCTTCCAGCTTCTGGCAGCTGCCTTGGCATTTCTGGGTTTGTGGCTACATCACTCCAACCCCTTCCTTCATCTCTCTCTCTCTCTCTCTCTCTCTCTCTCTCTCTCTCTCTATATATATATATATATATATATATATATATATATATAAAATCATGTTCCTTGCTGGTACATAAGTTTTTAACAGAGTGCTTTCTTGCTCTCATCTCCTTTCACACTGATTTTTTTTATCATGTCTACTCTTTCTTTTCTATATCCAAGTCATCAGCCATATTCCACCAACTTTGTGTAAAGAAAAATCAAATTCATTTCATTTATTACCCATATACTATGTATATGTGCATATAAATATCTGGTTGCATAAGTATTTTCATGAAACTTTTCCTATAGTCTCTTTATTCCCCTAGCTTAGACTACCTGATACACAAATGAGTAATAAATCTTGGTCAAGAAGGCAAGAGTTGGGGCAATACATCTAATTTCAGGTAGGTCTGTAGTGTATGAGTAGTCCTTGTAATTTTATGTCCAATTCAGACTAATCCCTCTTTTAGGACCAAATGAGGCTGGACAGAAACTAAACATAGTCAAGTGACTTTATTTAACAGGGAAGCACCTTGGACTCAACTATACTGGCTAGGAGGGGCTGTAGAGCAAAGGGGAGAAACAGGACTCATATCAGGCAGCCTTTCCTCCTTCCCCTTCCCTCCTGACCAGACTTGGTTTAAAGACTCTCTTTTGTTTTATAGACATAGTTTCAATAACCCTGAATTTTAAAAGCTTTAGGAAGACTGAGTTAGTGCAATTTCTTTTAATTTCAACTTTATTGGAGCCTGAGAACTGAGGAAGTCTATTGGACAAGTATTCAGTTACTCCAGATGATACAAATCAAGAAATGAGAAACATATTTTCTTTCCTTTTTCCTTCTTTCTGAAGGAAAAAAAAAACCACTGAAATTCTAGGATACCGCATTTTAATACGTTTTCAACGTATTTTCGGCTCACAAATAAATGCCTGTAATTGCTTTCCTTCCAGCAGACCCAGTTTAGTTCCTCATGCATTTCTAATGTTAAGTAGCAGCCCACAGTCAAGGATAGAATAAGTCTTATGTTTCTTCTGAACCCATTTAAGGACTTAGAACTGGGGGTGAATGTAGGTGGAAAGGTGAATGTAGGTGGAATGTAGGTGTAAAGGTGGAAAGGCAGAGGGTGTTTCTTCTTGGAGCCTCCCTCCTGCACTCCATGCTCACTATTCTGGGAATGAGAGAACATTTCTGAGGTGTTTTGTGTGTGTGACCAGGTGTGTGTGTGTGTGTGTGTGTGTGTGTCCATGGGAGTTATGACTTCATGTCAGAGTTGCTTTCACCTGTGAAGAGGTTGTGATGCAGGGGGTCTTAAGAGTAGTATTCTATTATTATTTAATTCATTTTTCAGCCCAAAGACATTGAAAGTTTCTTTCCATGGATATCTGGAACCCATTAAGGATCTTTTCCATATGTATATTGGAGGCTCAACAAGTGCTGTCAACTCTAATGCACTTTGGAGGCTGCAAATTCATAAGAGCAGCTGTGATCCTTAACAACATTCCTCCCAGCTTCCTAGTAAAAGTAGGGCTGTGTCCAGATCAAAATGGAAAGTTCTGATTTGGCATCCATATGTCTTTGCAATTTGATATTTCATATCTAGATTTTTAAGAAATCTAGGTGCATGACTGTTGGGATAGTTGTTTGATTTTTGATAACTGCCCAGAACCCCCAAAATATGTGAACTCAGACTGTTTACACTTTTAGAAAGGGTTTATTGCTGCCCTTGAAAAGCCACCATAATGGAAGGCAGTGATAGGGTGGATGGATACCTGAGTGTGCTGACTGACCAAAGGAAAGAAATGAAAAGAGGGCAGATAAGGAAGGAGGGGAGAATATAAAGCTGTGCTACTTTTACCCCCTGTCCTCTCAGAGATAATCGAAGTATTTCATTTATTTCTTACATGTGTATTCACTATTCAAAATGCTGATGACATTAAGACAAAAGTGACATGGTCCCTGCCTTTAAGGAATGGAATATGGGGGAGAAAACCTGAAAATGAACAAAGCCAATGGAGCACTGTGGATACTGATAGAAGTATCTATAGGTTACAGCAGTGGCAGAAGGAGTAATAAATCTATTGGGGGTGGAGATGAGGGAGGAGGGAAAAGTACTCATGGGAAAAGTAGGCACTTGTCCTTCAGGAAAATACTGGCAGACTGAGGACTGTTAGGAAGCAGCATTACTATGTATGAGAATCAGAGAACTTCCACGGTAGTTTTCAAAGAAGCCTATGTCTTCTGCAGTAGAAGGGAAGATATAGCTGAGAGGTAGACTAGATGTAGCTGAGAGGTAGATTGATGACCTACTCATTAGAGTCAAAGAGCTCTGAAGACATGTGAATGTTCAGCCAAGGAAGGTCTGTTATACAAAGGTTAGGGATCTGGTGGAAAAATGTGTAATACACATTGGAATAAATACACATTGGAAAAATACACATTGGAATAAATATGGAATAAAGACATCTGGATGGTGCCCTGAGGGTGTTGACTCTGAAGCCTTCCCAAATCCTCTGGGCTTGCAGAGGTGTCCCACCTTCAATAGTAAGGCTAGTGGTTCTATGGTGCTGGAATATGTTGTAGAAATCTCACCTCCAAAACAGGGCCACCTTCAGGACTGTTCCCTCTCCCCTTGCTAGTCAAGCCGTTAACTAGGGTTAAGATAGTGTACTATGGTTGAGGTTATGCTGGGCCTGGTAAGTAAAGAGACTCTATATCCAAAGAATTGCTACTATTAGTCATCATGTATTTCTAGGAGCTAAGGGAATACTGTGATTAGATTTTGAAGGTGCTTGATAAAGGGGTCTGGAATAGAAGATGGGGTAAGAAAGAATCAATTGACTCAAGAGATCTTTCTTGAGGGATGGAATTTAATACCCTAGTGAAGTTATTAGGGGATGGGACAAACTCATTGTTGGGGTGGCTCTTAGAAGGCTGGATAATGCAATTGCCAACACTCATGAAGTTGCCCTGGCATATGGAAAGGAAGGAATAAAGAAACTGAAGAGGTGGGCATGATGGAATGGATATATTCTATGAGACCAGAAGATCCATCAGAGGATAAGAAATGTGCTGGGAGAGGGGCACCAACATCACTGGTTGCTTCCTCTGTATACTAGAGATTATGGTAAGAGAGGTAGTCACAGTGCTGGGCTTGTTAACATTCTTAGGGATGATAGAACTCTGGAAAGCCATGCAAGTACAAGAAAAAACAAAGACAAGAGTGGAGGATCAGGAGGCTGAAGAAAATTACTCCCATAAAAAGTTGCAATCCTTCACTTGATTCCTCAACTTGATCCAATTTTCAGATCTGGAACTCACTGACAAAAGAGGTGGCCAGGTGATTAGGAAGATGGACTTTTTAGCACCATGCTATGAATATATTGTGACAATTCCATCGGTTCTTTTCCCAAGAGACTGTGTCCATTAATCCTCAGTATGTCTGGTTATCCCCCTTTCATCATTGGAGTAAGTGGTCATAAAGTTTGAGATGACCAATACTTGGAGTTGCAAAATATCATCATGGCACCCTTTGTTAGAGTGAGGGCCTATGGGGGCCAAGGGATAAATAGAGTCCTGGAGGATTACAAAATTGGCATTGTTATGTTTGGAAATTGGAGAAACCCCCACACAGGGTTATGGTCCATGGAATACGAGTTATCATTGGAAGACCAAGTAGAAACTTTTGAAATTTACCACCCCTCTTCCCCATCCAAGATAACAGATTCCAAAAATATCATATATTGGGGTGAAAGGATGGTAGAGATTAGTGCCATCATTAAAGATCTAAAGAATGCAGGTGTGGGATTCCTACCATGCCTCCATTTAATTCACCTGTCTAGTCCCTTCAGAAACTGGATAGATTCCAACAGTTCTATAGACTACCATAGTAATAGCAGTCTCAAGTACAGCTTCTGTGCCAGAATGGGAGTCATTCCTGGAGTAGACTGTAAGGTCTGAGGCTCATGGTATATAGCTATTGTCTTGATGAATACATTCTTTTTCATTCCAGTTAGAAAAGAGGATCAGAAATAGTTTGCATTCTCATGGGATGGAAAATAATACTCTTTTACAGTTTTGCCTCAGTTCTGTTTTTTCCCCTATGTTTTTCTTGTCCTCTGGTATGGTATAGTCTGCAAAGGCCTTGACCACCTGGACATTCCATAGAACATCACACTGATCTATTTCATAGATGACATCATGATGACATCATGACAGTTGAACAAGAGGTGGCTATTATGAGGGCTTTGATAAACTATGTATGTCCTAATAGGGGTGAAGATTCAGGGTCAGACACCTAAATGAAGATTTTAGGGGTCCTATGCTCAGAGAAATGCTGGAATAGCCCCTTCAAAGTGAAAGACAAATTATTGTATCTTGCATTTTCTATCACAACCACACACAAAAGAAAATGAAAAAAAAAAGAAGCAGTATTTGGTAGGCTTCTTTGAGTTCTAGAGGCAACACACCCCACATCAAAGATATTGCTCTCAGCTCTGTCTCAGGTTACATGGAAGGCTGATAGCTTTGAGCACAGTTCAGAGCAGAAAAGCATATTATGGCATGTCCAGAATGTGGTACAATCAGCCTTGTCACTTGGGTCATATGGCTCAGGAGGTCCTATGGTGTAGAAGGTATCAGTGGTGGCAAAAGATGCAGTATGGAGTTTATTACAAGCTCTAGCACGAGAATCATAATTCAGACTGCTGGGATTCTGGAGTAATTCATGGCATTTGCAGCATTACTCTTTGAGAAATAGCTTTTGGTTTGTTACTGGACTCCAAAAGATGTAGTGACTGTGCAGCTGAAACTGCCCATAATGAGCCTAGAGCCACCAGATTATAAAGTCACATGGCCCCAAATCAGTCTATCATAAAATGGGAATAGTATATCTGGGATTGAGCCTAAGAATAGCTAGCAGACATGAGTAAGCTGCTTGAGCAGACGGCCCAGATTCCGTGTCATCCACCACAGTTGTACCCGTGCCACTTTCCCAGCTTGTACCTACTGTCAAATGGGTGTTCCAATATGACCAGCTGAAAGGGGAAGAAAAAGCCAAAGTTTTGTTTATGGGTGGCTCTGCCTGGTACTTGGGTAAAGGCTGGATGTTGGCAGTGGCTACATTAGGGCTTCATTCAGGTATGGCCTTGAAAGATAGGGAGGAGGAGGGATTTTCCCAGTGCGCTGATCTGTGAGCCAGGCTCCCAGTCATTATTCTATGTGGAAGGAGAATTGGCCTAAAATGAAACTACAGATCCTGGGAAGTGGCCAATGTTCTGGGTATCTGATAAAGGACTTGGAAGGAAAGGATTGGAAGATTGGAGATAAGGAAGTCTGGGGAAGAATCTTGAAACTAAACATTTGGATGTGGGCACAAAGCATAAATATTTTGTTTCACACATTAATGTCCATATGAAAGCATTCACCATGAAAGGAGCACTGAACAACAAAGTGGATACAATTATTTGGCCAGTTGACGTTAACCAGACTTCATCATTGGTTACCCCAGCACTGGTACAATGGACACATGAATAGAGTAGAAAAGATGGAGTGAGATGTTGGTCCAGTAGTTTGGGCTTCTTACCAGGGCAGATCTAGCTAATTCTATCTATGAATGTCCAAATTTTTAGCAACACCGAGCCTTCCATATGGCACTATTCCTTTAAGAGACCAACTGGCTACCTGGGGACAAGGTGACTATACTGAGACCTTTCCATCCTGGAAGGGCTGGTGGTTCTTTCTCACAGAGACAGATACCTGCTATTAGGATAGACTTGCTATATCTGCCTGCAGAGCCCTATAACAGCACTACTATTCAGGGACTTCTAGAATGCCTGATCCACATGCGAATAATTCATTCTTAATATCATCTGACCAGAGGAACCACTTCACATCGAAGGTGGTGCCGGAATGGGCTCGTGTCCATTGCTTGTATCACATACTGTACCCATAGGCAGTCAGCCTCACAGAGTGCAGCAATGTCCTTTGAAAGCAGCAGCTGAACTGTCAGCTTGGAAAAAACACCCTGAGAGGATAGAGTGTCATCCTTTAGGATGCAATATATTTATTAAATCAGAGACTCCTTTATGGTCCTGTGTACCCAGTAGAAAGGGAACATGAATCAAGGAATGAAGGGGTGGAAGAAGAATTGAGCCCATTTACCATCACTCCCATTGACCCACTGGGAGGTTTTGTGCTTTTTGTCTCTGCTAATCAAGAAGAGCACATTTTTGCTAGAAGACACAGCAAGGCTCCCAAAGAACTACAGATCATGGCTGTCATGAGGATACCTTGGAAATCCTGTGTTCCCTAACCAGCTGGGAGGAAGAAGACTCATCACTCTAGTACAGGCAATTGACAAAGATCAGTGAGGGAGGTAGGGCTACTTCTACACAATGGGACAGGGAGGAATAGAGGTGGAACACAGATGATCTACTTGGATGTGTCCTGGTACTCTTGACCCACTGTAACTAAGAAAAAAAAAATGTGTTGTCACCCAGAGCTGTGAAGGATATGATTATCAAGGGCTCAGATCATCAGGAATGGAGATTTGGGTCACATCAAGAGGTAAGCCACCAAGATCTGCTGAGGTGATAGCTGAGGATATGGGGAAGAAATTTAGAATAGAGACTGGGGGAGGGAGAGGAAGAAGACTAGTTATGGTCTTGAGATGAACTGCAGTGGTGAGGGTTGTGGTTCATCCATTAACCTCCCTCATTTGAGTTTTTCCCTCAGGATGAAAGGCCTACAGGGAATGTGGAAGAGAAGCTGCCTGAACCTAAGTGAAGTGGGTATACATGGCACAAGGAGTAGGCTATGAGAATGAGCCTCATAACCCCCCTACCTTAAGGAGGGTAATGGACCAGGGATTCAGGCTGCTGCACTCTGACATCCATTGCCCTGTGCTGCTGAGGTCTTTCTTCCCATGACTAGCTCCTAGCCAATAACTGAGAGTGGTAGGAATTCTAAAGCAAGCTTGTTCCAGATGGTCCACCTTGGCTCAAGGACCCTTGACAGTCTTGCCAAACTTTTCTTAGACTGCATAGGGGTCTAGCATGCTTCCACCCAATCTTCCCTCCCACTCTCCTTCCCTTAGGGGTCAGATTTTCATAATGATCTGACAGTTCCTCTAGCTTTTCCTATCTCCCTTCCCATTTTCTTTCACGGATATTTCTCCTAATAAGACCCTTTCATGTTTAATCCCATTTTGGTCCAAAATGTCAATCGTCCTGAAGTTGAGAAACCCCGGCTTACAGAGATAATAACAGTGGGAATTGAGTATCAATATTGGCACAATTACTCAGTGATTGCCTGGAGTTAGAGCTCCTGGGGATTGGTCCAGATGGCAGATGCTACACCAAGGAAAATGATGTTTCTGAGAAGCACTTGGATGAACATTAACAGTATTCTGCTTCCAACGGGTTTGGTCAGAACTGATTTGCTCTGGGAATGCCTAGTCTTAACAACCCTTGTCTACTCTGGCTTCCTTCCTCCCATCCTACTTTCTTCTTTCATTCCTTCATCCTCCTGCCCCCTTCTCTCTTCTTCCTTCTCTTTTCTGGCCCCAGTGACTTTTAGTCTCTTGCCTCAGTATTGTATAGTTAGTAAATGGCAATGATTACTCAGTAGTTCCATCATGAAAACATAATTCTCATGCAAGCAGTCTATGAGGACTTTTAGTTTGAAATTTCTCATGGTTCAGTTTCGGATAAAAGGTAAATGTTCTTGGAAAGTTTGAACTTAATCAGAAAAGTTATTTTAGAATTATGATCTTAGAGTAATTGTTGGGCTTTTAGAACTGGAAATATTTTCTTACCAGTTATTGTCCACTCATTGCTAGGAGATTTGGGTTAATAAATTTATCACTTAATAATTTTTTCTTCCTCTTCAGTTCTTACACATTTGCACATATTTAGTTTCACTTCTACTGTTAGCACTGCACCCCAAAATTAAAGCCGATTTTAATCCAACCTAAGGTTCTAACTGGGTCAGGTTTGCTAAGAATCAAGCCCACTTTTATCAACTATTTTCATAAAATTGGTCTGGGTTTCAAGAACATAATGAAACCAGAATGTGGGGGAGTTTAGAATATAGTCTGGTCTCAATTTGTCTGCTCTTTGAAAACCACGGTCTGGTTTCAACCCAACTAAACTTGGATAGTTTAATTTAAAAAATAGTGACTAGAAAATCCCATCAATCCTTGGAATACAATAGCACCCTCCTAAGGACAATGAACCCAAAGGAAAAGCAAGTATGGCATATTTCATGTTAGGTTTGCCAATGAAGTAAAGTTATTCTAAAATAAAAGTATCAGAATTTATGAGTGCTAGCCTCTTCAGAACATGATCTTGGCATCCAATCAGCCCTATTTTTGTCTCATATCTCTATCTCGATCAGTTTTCTTCATCTGGGTTCCCAAATGTCTTGCTTCACCTGCAGGCCCTATTTTACCTCAGTCCTAACTAACGTTTTAAGCGTTTTTAAAATTTTCAGTCCTTCACTGAATGAGCCTTAGCGTTAGTC
This sequence comes from Nyctereutes procyonoides, assembly GCF_905146905.1. Taxonomy (NCBI): domain Eukaryota; kingdom Metazoa; phylum Chordata; class Mammalia; order Carnivora; family Canidae; genus Nyctereutes; species Nyctereutes procyonoides. The sequence goes on from NW_026575132.1 coordinate 12,654,329, forward strand.
ACTATCCAAGACTTAGAAATAATGAAGCTCTGACCACTGGACTCTCACCCTGGGAAATGGCTACTGGGCTCCTGTCATACTCAGGTAAGGTTTAGCATTCTTCCAAGTCCCTTTGCTGATATCTCAGAGGACTGAGTTTCTGCTTTGAGCCTGTTGAGTGTCTTGCTCTGTCTTACCTTCTCCTGAAGCCAGAAGCCCTTACCTGACCTCCATCTTTTTACTGTGGGGCCTGAGGCTCATCAGTCTGTCGCAGACCTTCTGAATAAATATCAGGCTACTATCTACCTAGATGCCTACTTTTTGTACTCTACTCATTGTGTACAATCTCTTTTCTTTGACTCAGTGCTGTTACTTAAATCGTGTCTTGTGAAGGTTTGGCATAACTCACCATCTGATCCCCCAGAGGCCTGAAACTCAGCTGTAGTTCTCCACTAGAAATGAATAATGAGAGAATCAGCCTTCTTCTCCACTTCCACTTACTTTGTGTGGCCATGGAGTAGGATCACACTGCCCACTCAAATCCAAGATGCCCATCCCTTGTTCTACTGCTGCCACCATTACTGAAAATGTTCTTGTATTCAAAGGCCTGTAGCACAATCCTTCCAACATCTCCAAAGGCAGTGCATATTTGTTGTTTGAGAATCTGATATCCCCACAACAACAATGTCCTCATTATCTGAGGAACGTTGGTCACCAAAACCAAGATATGATCATAAAGTAATAGGACACTGCATTTTTTCCCTCTTCCATAAAAATGAGAATTATTCCAAAGAGGCATCCCCAGGGATTTTCTGAATAATGACAGTATCACTGGAAAAATACAGTCTTCCAAGATGACATATTTAAAGTCCTGCAGTTATTTGAATTTGCAGTTTTATGTATGCTCACGTCCACATGAAGACAAATCAATTGAACCTTTCCCCACTGAAAGTTTTTGTTTTGTTTTGCTATTTAGCTATAATGGGCTGTGGGGAGTCAGTTAGCCTTACATTTTCTCGGGATTCTCCTTATGACACCTAGAGGCATCTTCTTTAGTGTAGAGCCTCCTGTGGGAAAGTAAAGCTGAACTTCTTTCTCTTGTTTCTTTCTGCCAGGGAATAGGCTGGGGTGGTTGGGAGCCTTCGACTGTACTCCTATAGCACAGAGAGAAAAGTACCTTGAAGGAGGAATATAATTCTGACAGAGAGGAATTGGCCAGATAATTTTAAAAATTTCTTAGAATTCATTCTTTGATTTTTCCACCTCTGTACTCTCAAGAATGTATCTAATTTGTATTACTGAATATGGGAATTTCTAGGAATCTCTGATATCTGATTTCAACAGGGTTTCCCTGTGATGCCTGAAATCCATCTTAAACTGAGAGTGATCTGTTTGAATGATCTCCTTGGTGTGTCTTGTGTGATTTCTGTCAGTTAGAAACCAAAGACATGCATTTAGAGAATGCAAAGTCTGCAGTGGATATGAAGCCAGGCATATCTATCTGCATGTGAGGATCAGTTTCTCCTTTTTACAATGAATCAGAGGTCAAAAGATGGACCTTAAAGTCCTGATTCCCATATTCAAGATCTCAGTGAATTAGGGCCTGCATAGCTCAACAACATTAAATAAACTTATCTTCCTCTTCTAAAATTTACCCCCTAACATCTCCCTCCCATATTGATCACATAATCCACTTATTTGCATCTCCAATAACCATGCACATAATATTACTTATCTCTGGGGAAAGGAATGTTTTTCTTAATGTGTACAATATTTTTCACAGTATTCTAGGGAAATTAACAAAGAAGTGCTTCAGATTATTGTGATGCCAGTGAGGTAACAAAAGTAGAGAAGCTGATGGTACAATATGTTGCACTGGTGAAATTGCTTCTTTGGTTGATATTTCAGAAAACTAGAGTTCTCTTATATACTCATCTTGGATTTCAAACCTCTGCTTGAGAAAGAAGAGGCTAAATTCATATCATATGGTCTTCAAACTTCCCCAAAACAGAAATGTTTGAGTTCTGATGAACTGATAGTGTTCTATAAATAAAAACACTTTAATGTTTATTGTTTGTAATATATAGTTTTCTAATCACAAATCATACACATACATTTAAAAGATGGAAAGTAGAGGTAGATAAAATAAAAAAAATAAAAATTCTATAATAATCAGTTAGCATGCTACTATATTTAATTCTGCATGTATTTTCACTTTATTTTTACAAAATGAATCATATTCTAAATATAATTTTCTAACCTGCTTTTTCCATTTACATTTCACAAAGGGGAAAATATACAGATGAGAAAATTAAACTCTAGTGAGATTATATGATTATATGATGAAAGTGATTTCCATTTAGGTAGCATTAGAGCTACATCTACAATTCAAAACTCTGAAATCCCATGTAACCATTTTATGCATTTTACTCTTTATTTGCCATAACCAAATCTGAAACAATAAATCAGAATTAGAGTGTGAAGAAAATCTTATCTTCCCCTGATGTGTTTTAGCTTGGCTGAATGTTTGGTAGGAAACAAAGTAGTAAAGATCTATTGGCTCAGAATTTACTGAAAATACCTCATAGAAAATGATTTGTAAATTTTACTGATTTGTTTTCAATCTTCAAATTGAAGTCTGCATGCAGGAAACAACCAGGTTTGAGGCATTGAATCTTGGTGACATCCCAAACTCCTATAAATCTATAAAAAAAAAAATCACTGTTTAACCCAGTGTCATTGAAATATGGTTAAATCTAAGAGTTTCCTGGCTTAAGTTGGTGACTTAAAAATAAAAAACATTTATGCTGCAGTAACTTGAGTTAAAGACTTTTTAAAAAGGTTCTAGGAGTCTTATCAATCACAATCATTTTATTTGCTAAATTTAGTACTGAGTGACATTATCTGTACATTCTTTGTATAAAAACATCTAGTAGAGCATCTTTTTTGGGTTTTGTGATTTCAAGAGGTTTTTGGAATTTTATGAAAGTTCCACCCACAATCAGAACCAATGTTGTCTTATGGCTGATTAATTCTGTCAGATGGGTCAGAATTGATATTTCTTTGAATATATGCAAATTATACTTCATTTAAAGTTTCTGTTTTGTCTTTCTCTCCTCCGTTTGCTTCTCATTTCCCTTCTTTCTTCTCATTTTCCTCTTTACTTCCATCCTCTTAAAATAAAAATCTTGACGATTTCCCCCCAGTTTTTCTTTGCTATGGGAGATACTGAATTCAATGAATGTATTCAGATTTACAGAGTACATTCACTTACATAGACATTTTATGATGCTAATTAAAAGAAGGCCTGGATATCTAGAGAGAGTCAGAGAATTTGGAAGTAATTTGTTTTTTCAAATAAAAACAGTGGTTACAAATGATAAGAAAAGAAATTGCATTTGCTCAACAATACTTACCACCATAAACTTACTGAATTTGTCCTGTAAATCAAAATAATAAATTCCAGTACCAAAGATTTAATTTTTTAAAAATCAGCTTCCTTTAGCTTTTTTGTATCATGAATTAAAAATTTCTAACAACCTCATATGTTCTTCAGTACACATTTGTCTATCTTATCCAAAGGGTGAAATGCAGGGCATGTAGTTAACTGATGCTTCTTGACCTGCTTATATTTTGTGAGAACAGGAAACAAATGTTTGTGGTATATTTTCCTTGTTGATATTTTTTAACCAAATAACACAAATGGCCAGAATTAAAAAGTTTGCACGAAGGGTAGGAACCTCATATGATCTAATGAACTTAAATAATGTTGAGAAATAACCAAAATACAAGCAATGCATTTTTTAGGATTTTAAAGTCAATATCATTTCTGTAACATGATTCTCTTAGATAAGCACAGAAGCTGGGTTCTATGTATGTGCCAGACAAAAACGGAAGACACGTTTTGTTTCAGTGCATTACTCTTACAGCCTTCAGCAGGTCCTGATGTGCTCATGTAAGTGAAATTATTTAGTTTCCTGCTCATGGTTGAGGCTCTGGGACAGAGATTTTCCTTTTAGAGCATAATCCATGATATGGGGCCTGCTAAGGAAAGCTGCTAAATGCAACCAGCTGCTCCTAAATTATATTCTCCTAAAACACACTTGAATAATACAGTTCACTGAGCCAAAATTTCCAACATGGCCTCTCTCCATCTCATTTAGTTATTCCACAACTGAGTAACCTGTTAGAAAATTGTGCCCAGGGAAAGGCAAAGCCAAATGATCCATATCTCAGATTCTGGCTGGTTATGATTCAGTGTGATGTGTGGTCAGAACTGTAGATGATGAGGAAAAACAAGAATGTTTCTCCCTTGCCTCAGCCAGTTAATGATGCATTTACCAGTTCATTCTTTTTATACTTGGAAAGAAGCCAACTTGGCTACAGATTTTGTCCAGATTACATTCAGAGAAGAGCAAAAAGCATGGCCAATACATATTGTAAGACCAACGGGATGCTTTCCAAGATTGCGAATGACAATTGAATCCATCAGTCTGACCATATTTGTGTGTGTGCGTATACATATAAAATTTACCATTTTAAACATTTTAAAGTATTTAATTTAGTGATATTTAGTATTCACTAAGTTGTACAACCATCATCACTATCTAATTCAAGAACATTTTTATCACCTGTACTCATCAAGTAGCCACTCACCATTCCTGCCCCTCCCCACAATCCCTGGCAATCAATAGTCTGCTTTCCATCTCTAAGGACTGGCTTATTTTAGATATTTCAAATATATGGAATCATATAATATGTGGCCTTTTGTGTCTGGTTTCTTTCACACAGCACAATGTTTTTAAGATTCATCTGTATTGAAGCAGGCATCAGTACATTCATTCCCTTTTATGGCTGTGTGATATTTCATTGTGTAGATATAGCACATTCTGTTTATCTATTCGTCAGTTGATGGACCCTGGGGTTGTTTCCAGCTTTTGGCTCTTGTGATTGGTGCTGCTATGAGACCATAAGTTTTAATTTTTACTCAAAATTTGATTTGCTGATTTGTGTTTGTAGGCACCTAAAACCTACCAGGAAGTTTGGTAGTGCTGGGTTTCAAGTTGCAAACTTGCAGGAAATTAGAGCCAGAAGCCATGTTAGTTTAAGAGGTCTTGGGAAGATTGTGAAAGATGGTGAAGTCAAGTGAGTAGAGAATTTGAGTTAAGGACTCTAGAGCCTCGTCTTGGTTCTGCCACCAACAGGCTGTGCATGTGATTTTGCATAGATCATTTCACCCTCCAACTTGGGCCTTCGTTTCTTCATTTACAAATGGGAGAACAAAGCTCACTAATGTCTCTTTTAGGATTCAATGCTTGTAATAGGCTGTGTGAACACACTGTGTTCCTTCTTATCCACATTTCTCCACCATCACAACTGCTACTGCTACTGCTCACACTGCAAAGGGGTAAAGATGTTTCTTTTGTATGCTTAAGGTGTGAATATAACAGTTTCCTATGAAATGGAGGCGTGGAGAAGGTCATGGCCTGAAATCATTCAAATGCTGCAGTAGCAGTAGGTCTAGAAATAATACGGTTCAAAATATGAAAACAGTGATTGTCTCTGTAACCAAGAAACTGAAATAAGTGCTTGAGGCTGAGATTATACCAGCCACAAATATCATGGGGAAAATAGATCCTGTCAAATGTTTGACACTTCCAGTGCTACTCTTTCGAGGGAGCATGTAACTCTTTGGTGTTGGGTAGGTTATTCAGCATTAAAGAAAATTTTTAATAACACTCCAAGCTTTCCTACTGCTTGTGCTAAGGCGAGTAAACAGACTTGTGACATTTGCTTTGTAAAGTAGAAATGATACTGGGCTAGCTCAACTTGTTCCAGATGGAAATCAGGTACACTCTGAGGGCACCATTCAAGTGGGGTGAGCTGGGGTGCATCACAGGTCAAATATCAGACTATTTACCTTTCCTTTTCTATTTCTTCATGATGATAAAGAAATAAGATCTAGAAGCACAGGAATAAAATCGAAATGTGTGAAATGTGTGATTCTTGGCAAGTCAATGAACTTCTCAGCATCAGTTTTCTGGTCTGTAAAATAAAGAGGTCACCAATTTTGAAAACACTTACTCTTGTGTTTTGATAAAGCTGCTCACCCCAATTATTCATGGCTGGCTATGTTGTAACAGGGGTGAAGGATTAAAGAATAAAATAGAATCCAACTTTAATTTTACTTTTACTTGTGGGAACCTGAGGAGATTGAGGGATAATGGCTAAAACCAGAAATATAATAAGAAACCATTATAGATAAATAGAAATAAGATATTCAAAAGGTTTTAAATTATATAAAGTAAGGAACTTAGACAAATAAAACACAGATTCCCCCTACAAACTCCTTAGACCACAGTTGACTTTGTCATATATTCATTCAAAAATATTTATTTTCATCTCTACATATGAAAAAAGCTCTGACAGGTGAGGATTAACCTTCAACTGAAGCAGCTTCAACATTTCATTTTGTCATTCAGATCAGCAAATAAAATTTAGCTTCCCTGACACCTCTTTCCATTTTCCTCCCAGCGAGGGGACAATGTAGACTGAAAGGCCAACAGGAATTGATTCTATTTCCCCACAAAGGGGTTGTTGGAAGGTCTACAGCTCAGAAGTATCCATTTTTACCTGATTTTATGATGTAGATGACAGTTCCTTAGGGATTGAAAATTAGTCTACCACGTTTATTTAAGTGAGTTCTTGTCCAGCCCATATTTTCACCCTTTAATGGCAATGAAGCTAAAATTTCTTTCCAGTCACTTTGCATATCATTTCCTTTCTCTTAGCTCTCTTTCGAAGTGAGATGATTGACAGGTCCTTCTTTAGCAATCACTTGGGTAGATGATTTTCTTTTTCCTTTGAAGTCGATTTTGAAAGGAGTTGTACTGTGATGAGCTAATTAGCACAAAAGCAGAGTATATAACCTTAATTAGGCATGATAATAGACTCAACGTAATGGGATGTCCTGAAACTGCATGCTATGCAAATATTAGACTTTTCATTCCTCCCATTACATCTGAAACCATCAAGCAAAGGATGTTTTGCAGTATGTACCACAGTCAATGCCAGGTGCATGTCTTTCAACAAAAGGTCGGTTTTTTGGGTGAACTCGCTGGGGAAAGGATAATATGAGGAGGTTTGGGGGGGAAATAAACTTAAAAAAACTGAAAAGTCCAATTAAGCTCAGAAAGAGCTTTAAAAATCCAGAGGAGTTATACAATTAAGTAAAAATAATCCAATTACTCTACCCAAACTATTTCTCATCTGGAATTCTAAACACACTTTACTGCTGGCATCACTGTAAATTATGCAAATCTCGAGAGATCATTCAAAGCCAGTAACCACTAAGAGTACTACAAAACCAGTCTGGGGTTTGCTCAAACTAGTAGGATATAGGAAGATAGCAATAGGAAGACAGGAAATGAAATCACAGTGAATCCTCAAGTCCTAATTTTAGCCAATTATTTTCATTTCCTTTACCACCAATCCCCTCCTTTTTTTTTTTATTAGAGTGGTAAAACTAAATAACAAAATTGACTTTCCCCTTTCTACCCTGAAATGAAAATATCCAAGGATGGAGTGCCCCTAGACATTTCAGAATTCAACCACTGAATAATTGAGAACTCACAATATATAATTCTCAGATTATGTCTAGAGTTGTGAGTTTTCAGAATCAAATAGCTTATTGGTAAGTTATTTGGTTTCAGATAGTGATCGGAATACTGATAGTAGCAAATAGTGTGTATTAGAATTGTCAATCCCTAACTTAAGTCTGATGTACCATCCCTTCATTAGAAATGATAATGAAAGGGTTTATATAACAGCTGAAGTTTGAAATCCATAGTTTTCTCTGTATTTAATATGTAAGTTAACATTTACCAAGCACACACTGCATTCTAGGCAGTTTTCAACATTTTATTGGCATAGTCTCATTGAATCATCACAGTAACTCTATAAGATAGCTAACCATAATTAGCTATATTTTACAGAGGAGCAAGCTCGGGATCAGAGAAGTTCAAAAGCTATATCCAAGATCATATATCTAGTAAGCAGTAGAGTCAGGATTTGAACTCATGTCTGACTCCAGCCATGCTCTTCACCACTGTGCTGGGCAATTAGTGTCTCAGTCTCCTGATCGAATCCTTATCATTTTCCCCAGAGCTGGAAGTGAGATGGAAGAAAAAGAAAAAGGATTGAGACCTAAATTAAAATGGAGAAATTCTTCACCACCTGTTATGTACAAAGGAGACCCTAGTTGGATGCTGTATGTGAGGGAGAAAGTATGAGTATTGTGGAAATAGAATTTGAAATAAGGGAGACAGAATTGCACACAGTTGACTGTAATTAATACAATATGTTATTACTGTACCTGAGATAATAGGGAAAAAATAAGTACTAAAATGGGAAGGAGACCAGGATTTAAATCCAGTTTTTGCCACTATCAGCTGTGGGGACTGGATCAATCAGGGATTTTGCAGGAAAACAGGTAGTTCAAATAAGAGATTCAGCAAAAGGACTATTTTAACAGGTATAAGGAGGGTGAGGAACAGAAAATATTAATGTACGCAGATGCTAGAAACACTGGAAGCTTGTCCACTCCCAGGGCTGAAAGGACCAAAGGAAGAAACAGTGAAAACTGGCTCATGGGAGGGGTAGGGGGTACCTGACAAGAGCTGTACTGTTACTGCCAGAGATAAGATCCTGAATCTGGGAGAGAGCAAGGAAGAAATACCCTGACCTCCTTCCCCTTGCCTTTGGATCTTCTTTGGGTACTTCCTATTTGCCGATCCCTCCCAGAAGCCAGTCTGCCAAGGAACCCAGTGGTCCACGGGGGTCTGTCTCCCGGGTGGAAAATAGATATAAGGAAGAGGGAATGGAGAATAGCCCTGAGCAAGTCACTTCTCTCTAAATTACATTTTGCTTATCTGTGGTATAGTGCCTACCATAACAATAGTGGCCTTACAATTTTTACTTTCAACTCTTTATTTCAATCTTAAAATAATTTATAAGAATAGTGCCATGAACACACAGATATACTCTTCACTTAGATTCATCAATTGTTAACATTTTGTCACTGTTAATTCTTTTTTTTTGTCAGTTAATTCTTTTTCTCTTTGTAATAACACAAACATACACACATAATCTTGCTGAGCCATTTGAGAGTTATTTGCTGACATCTTGAGACTTTACCCCTAAATACTTAAGTAAATATCATGTAAAAACAAGATGTTTCCCTATGTAACCCCAGTTTCATGATCACACCCAGAAAATTTAACAGCATAATGTTATGTAATTGTCAAATATAGTCTATATTCAAATTTCCCAAGTGTCTCAATTAACAATTCTAAGTTGTTTATTTTTTTAACTGAGGATCATACATTGCATTTTGATCTAGAACAATTTTCTAGTTTTTTTTAATCTTTCATGATATTAACATTTTTGAAAAATTATAGGCCCATTCTAAAGGCCAGTTATTTTGCAGAATGATCCCAATATAGATTTGCCTAATTGTTTTTTCCATGATTAGACTCAGTTAATGAATTTTGTCAGTCATACTACAGAGGTGTTGTATTCTCAGAATATTATATCTGGAGTCACATGATGTCAAAATGTCTCATCATGGGTAATCTTTAGCTTCAGCACTTGGTTAAGGCGGTATCTGCTAGATTTGTCTATTATCTTATCCCCTTTCTATTTATCAAGTAATCTATGGAATGATACATGTGAATATATCTTTTTCACCAACATTGTTTTTACCTAATGTTTTTCAAAATGATTGATTTTTCTTGCTATTGCAGAAATAGTTTCATGAAAGTGTAATTAGGGTACCTGGCACTTCTTTGAAAGTTTCTATTTCAACCCTCATGCTTTCTTATATTAAACTGTTTTCATTCATTTATTCATTTAACAAATCTTTATACAGTGTTAATCTGTGAAGACTGGCCTGTGAAATTTTCTTTTTTTTTTATTTTATAAATTAATTTTTATTGGTGTTCAATTTACCAACATACAGAATAACACCCAGTGCTCATCCCGTCAAGTGTCCCCCTCAGTGCCCGTCACCCATTCACCCCCACCCCCTGGCCTGTGAAATTTTCATCAGTGGCTTTATGGTTGCCTAAACTAATGTCTTTAGCTTAGATCTTTCTCCTGTGTTCCAGACTATATTGGCAATTATTTTTGAGTCTCTTCATCTTACCATCTCTATAAACTCAATGTGCCCAAATGGAACTCACCATCTTCACTTCCTGATCTGCTCTTCTTATGTTCCTTATTCTAGGAAACTGTACTTCTGTTTTCTCAATGACTCTAGAAATAAAAAGGACTCCTATTTCTTGAATGTCCAGATACCATAGTATATCTTTTATGCATGCTATATGAATTATCTCATTTAATCCTTGCAATAGCCTTCAGATATTGTCACTATTTTCTGTAGGACACTGGGCTCCGAGTCCTAGATCAACCTAGCAAAGTCTTCATGCTAGGATTCAAATCTAGTTCTCCTTGATCTTAAATTTTTTGCTTTAGTGTAGTAATTAACAGCATCACTGGCTTCAAACCCTGGCTCTACCACTGACTATGGGGGATTGGATAGATCTCAAGTCTCAGTGCCTTGGTTTTTTTCTTTCATAAATTGAGAAAAACCATAATCCCTGCCTTGTTGAGTTGTTTTGAGACTTGAGTGAGATAATATTGACAAACATTTGAACGATTCCTGGCAGCACCACAGTACCTTCCAAGCCATAAATCTGGTGTTCTCCATCTATTCATTTCTTTTGGATTAGTCCCCTCAGGAAATTTGTCATCACTGTTGTCATTGCCTTAGTTTTGACCAGGAATTGGCAAACCATGGTCTGCAGGCCAAATCCAGGCTTTACCTGTTTTTGTACATAATGTTTTTTTTAATTGGGGTATAATTGATATTGTGAATAATGTTTTATTGGAACAAAGCCATATCCATTCATTATGTATTTTCTGTGGTTGTTTTCACGCTACAACAGCAGAGTTGAATAGTGGCAACAGGGACCATAAGACCTGCAAAGCCTAATATATTTACTGTCTGCCCTTTTATGGGCCAACTCCTCATTGCCTGGTTTTCCTGGTTCTATCTACTCCTTTTCCTGTGTAAGGGGGGATTTTCCCTAGGATTTGAACTCAGACATGCTAATTTTCTCCTTTTGGTGCATTGGCCTTCAATGCTAAGAACATTAGCTTTCAACTACTATTGATTCCCATACTAGATTTGACCTCTGGCCACAACAAGTGCTTTATGCCCTTTCCAATCTTGACACATGCTATTCTTTTTGTCTCAATACCCACCCCTTGCTCTTGTCCTCATTAATAAGCTCAGGTTTTACTTTCTCTGAGACACACTTTCTGACTTCCATAGGCTAAACCAATGGCTTCTGCTCCTCAGTGGCTATGTGACATGCTTCAATTCCAGCATTTCTCTACTCTATCATGATCATGGGTTTACCTATCTGCCTCTGCTATTTCTGTAGGCTCCTCTCAAAGGCCTGAACATACATTTTCCAGTTTTGTATCTTCAGTGCCCTCTCTGGGATCTGGCCCTTAGTAAGATCCCATGGGTTGCTTTTGCCTGCTAACATTTCAGCTGGGTTTGAAGGCTTATATAAGATTGGGGGGAGGGGTATAAAAAAGGGCCTCAGGAGAAGCTCCTTGAGGAGCTGTCATATTAGTTAACTGCTGGAGGAGAAGAAGGAGGTTTGGATAGGATAATGGGAGAAAATAGGCATTGGAACAGCATGAGTAAAGTTGATGAGATCTGTAAGAGTTATGTTGGACAAAAAGAGGAAGGGGGCATGTGAAGAAATGCTGGAAGCCAGGCTAAAAAGAGAGGCATTAGGCCAGTATTCCACAGAGTGTCCTCTTCTGTGCTGAGCTATATGGACAGTGGGAAACCATAAAGGGCAGGAATAGGCAAACACCATATTCCATGCTGTAACTGTCTGTTTGCCTGTCAGTCTCCTAGAAGTCCCTTAAGGCATTAACTGCATTTTGTTCAGTCATCTTTCAATCTAAGTGCATATCCCATATCACTGGCATATCACAGGTTCTCAAGAAATGTCTCTTTCATTATTGAAGTATATAAAAACTCCTCAGTATTAAGTGAGGTAGTCCCCAATGTTTAGTATTCTCTTACAGGATGAACACTGGTCCTGTTTACAGTTTTCATAAATTTAAGAACTTCAGTCATATTTAGCCTGAACTCTTGGATTTTATGCTTGAAGAGTTCCCTTTAGAAAGAAAAACATGTCTCTCCTCTTATGGAAGGTTTGAATCTCTTGGATCATTTTGGCTGACTTTTTTTGGACCTTTTCCAACTCTATTTTGTCTTTGTTAAGGCTTTTAAGAATACCTGAATTCTTTCCTAATCTGCAAGCCAGAGGCAAATTCATTTATTTCCCATGATTTGGGTATTTTCTCTCAACAAAATGCTAAATGGAGCTTAGAGAAGTAAACTCTTATTTGTAAACCTGCCAGGGATGGTGAATGCAGAGCTTTTATTAATGATGTTTATGGACTAAAGCTGTCACGGGTCAAGGGCTCAGACCAGCAGCTTAGCAGCTTTGGAGATGTGAATGAAGTAAATTGGCTGGTTAAAGATGCCTAGATAATTGGACAAATTGGGACCTAGGAAGACTCCTGCACTCCAGGAAATTCTCCAAGTCTCCACTTATCCTCAAAGTGAACAAGAAGCTTCAGTTTCAAATTGAGTGCATTTTCCATCCATGGATTGGCTTGTTTTGTTCAGTTTTACTTTGAGTGTTTGAGGTTATCTTTTCGACGTAACAGCTAAACCCACGGCTTCCTTTCTCGTAAAACCAAAACAAAAAGGCTTTCTATTCAGGTGCCTTCTGTGTGTGCACATGTATAGTACATACCTGGGATCAAAGCCAGCTATATAAAGTCCTTGATTCTGTGTGGGTTCAAACACATTTCAAAGCTTCAGGATCCTGAAAGGTTTCACTCTGCTTCCTGAAGACCTGAACACTGCTCCATAAAGCCATGGCTGGCTTTGGATTCCGGAGGCATGGGGCTCAACCGGACCTGGCTTCTAGGACCTGGCCCTGCACTGCTCTGTTTTCTCTTCTCTTTATCCCCATCTTCTCCAAAGGTGAGTGAGGCTTTTGGAGGATGAGGTGGAGGAGGTGTTTCTCCCACCTGTGTTTCATTTCTTTCAGCAGTCAAGGACAGTGATTTATAACCAAGCCAGAAGCCAAAGGTAAGACTCCAGCCTCCTAGCTCGGATAGCTCTGTATTCTAGGGCAGGCAGGGAACAGCTGGCAGCAGTAAATAAGCAGAGATACATCTCATAAGGAGCACCAGGCATTGACGAGGAGCTTAATGAATATATCTGAGTTGGTTTGGGAGATGAGCAATTTCAGACATTTCTGTAAGATTGGGAAGAAAATACTGTAAAGTTAAGTGACTTAAGAGAGGAAAGGTATCCCTAGCCCTTCACACGTTTAAGTTTGGAATCAGGGTGAACTCAGGTATTTCCTTTTTGCAAAACATTGATTTAAGTGAATCTTTTAAGTTTCTTTCCTACCCAATTTAAGATTTTAAGATCTTCTAATTCACTTTTATAAATGAATCCGCTTGTTTAAAATTTAAGCCTTCTTTACCCGGTTCAAAGTTTTAAGGTCCTCAGTCAATTCTATAAAATAGTTCGCTAATTACTTAAAAAGAAAAACAGTTTGAAATTGTAAAACAAACAAACAAACAAAAGAAATAAGGGGAGAAAGAAAGAAAAACAAAGAAAGCCATCAGTCTGTTTGGCGTAGGACACTTAATTTCCATCTAACCTATCTGTGGACTTCAGATACAGATTCCCCAGGTTTCAGATGAAATAAAACTCTTTAGAGGTTGATGCCAGGTTTGCTATAGGACATAAATGATGAGCATTCTCACTGAATTTCAACCTTTACCTCTCTCTAGACCATCTCAGTTAAGAAACCATGTAGTTTATATGAAATATATTAGCTGCTCGAAAGATATTTGATGATTAAATTATTACCAGATAAGAAGTATTCATATACACTTTCCTATTCTATATGTTTTGAGCATGTAAAGATTAAATACTCTTAGAATAAATTATCTTTATTTTGTAGAAAATTTATCTCAACCTTTAACTTAGTTTCTCCCATTGAAAAATGAGTGTGACCAGATTTAGTGGTGATAACTGGGAACCTGCCTGGGGGGAGGGCAGGAAACTTGGGTCTTCAGGCTTAGCATCAATACAATAAAGACTATTGAGTGCTCATATGGGCAGGTTCTAATGGAGACTCCCAGGAGTTTATAAGCCAAAGGCAGATGTTGCAAGAGGTGTAATTAGTGCACAAAAAACTTTATTACAGGGTGGAACTTGATTAAATACTGCAATGGAGTTATAACAGTGTGAAGAATGCTCAGAGGATGCTCAAAGGATCCTCTAATAGACAGGGATGATATTTGGGGAAAAGACTGTTACCTATCCAGCCAGGGCTGCTGGATTAACACTCTCAATGGCTGCTACCGTACTATTCTCTCTTCCGAGGACAGATGTTGTCCAGTGCAGGTACTTGGGAGAAAGGACTAGTGATAGAGTGATTTCTATAGAGTGATTTATACACTCTAGAAACTCAGACTGGAGTGATAGGTTGGGATTGGATCATGGAGGACATAAAAAACACTTTATTTGTTTTTGCAATCAATGGTATGTAAAGCATCAAAGGGTTTGAGCAGAATGAGTGACATGGTTCATCCGAGTTTTGAGTGTCACTGTATGCTTGACTAGAGAGGGGCCAGGTTAGTTACAGGAAGGTAACTTGACACAGGCTATCATTTTTTAGATGACAGAAGCCTTTTTGAATGGAGAGCTGGCCTCCTTTGTCTTGTAGAAGCCAGGAGAAAGAACAAAGAAGTATGAAGGTGTTAGAGTGAAGAAGGGAGAGTGGCGGAAGAGGTGGTGGCGGTGGCAGGGGAAGCCCACAGAAGTTAGCAGCAGGGTTGCCTCAGCCTACAGAGGAAACGACCTGGTACCCTCTGCTCTGTGGCTCCCTTCATTTATTAGCATCCCTCCCCCTGATAATAATGCCTGGGAATGTAGCAGCTGGCACAATGATCCAGGGTTCAGCCACTGTGGCTGATAGGGGTACAGGGCCAAGGAAAATGTAGGCAGAGGTTTGTGAGGTATGCATTGAGGCAAGATTCTATACTTCAGCCTCCAAAATTTCCCCTACTACTCTTTTTTAATTTATTTTTTATTTTTATTTTTTATTTATTTATTTTCCCCTACTACTCTTTATAGTTCCTGTAATTCTATGATAACCCTAGAATACCAGAGGCGGAAGGCACCTGTTATCATCTGCCTACCTCCTACTGTGTGTGAGGGAAAATGAAGGTTACAGGGGAGGCATGACACATATTTCAAATCACATATTTCATGGGAGGGTCAGGCCTTCAGTTTGTCACATCAGAGTACTTTCTGCTATAGGAAACTCTTGTCCAATAAGAAAACGCCTTTTGGAGTTTAGCTGGAAGATAGCCAAGAGATTGAGGGGACAGGTGGGGGGAGAGGGAAAGGATGAGGAGTGCTTGTTGAAGGGAGAGAAGCGCTAAAGGTGAAGCTGGAGGGTACCCATCAAAGATCAACTTCTGCTAGCTGGAGATTTTGCTTGAGCCTGGTTGTGGGTGATCATGAATTTGCTGAGTTCCCTCTAATTTTCCTTTATTAGGGATGCATGTGGCTCAGCCTGCAGTGGTTCTGGCCAGCAGCCGGGGTGTTGCTAGCTTCGTGTGTGAATATGGGTCTTCAGGCAACGCAGCCGAGGTCCGGGTGACAGTGCTGCGGCAGGCTGGCAGCCAGATGACTGAAGTCTGTGCCGCGACATACACAGTGGAGGATGAGTTGGCCTTCCTGGATGATTCCACCTGCACCGGCACCTCCAGTGGAAACAAAGTAAACCTCACCATCCAAGGGTTGAGGGCCATGGACACGGGGCTCTACATCTGCAAGGTGGAGCTCATGTACCCACCACCCTACTATGTAGGCATGGGAAATGGAACCCAGATTTATGTCATCGGTGAGCAAAACCATATCACTAAGCTGACCATTTTGCTTTGCTGTCCTCTTTGCATGAAAACAGTTTTGTTCCTTCAGGTGGTTCATTTTTAGGATTATGGAAATTCTTTTTAAGAATTCTTTGCCATACCACACATAGTCTGGTTAACATGGGTGTCAACCCAAACAGCATTCTGACTAAAAATAAAATGGTTTGGGGATAGTGTTTTTTCTACTAGAGGTTGGGGCCCTCATTCTGGAATGATAATCATCGTGAAGTTTATCAAGGCCTTGGGGCATTGATAGGACATTCCTGGGGAAGTGACTCCCATTAGACAGACTTACCTGTGAACTAGCAATACTATTTAAAGGTGGACACCAAGGTTGGAAGCTCTTCTAGAACCTCTTCCTTTTCTCACCAATGGGGACAGGGAGTAGGGCCCTAAAGTTTAAAGAGTGTTTCAAGGAACCTCTGCTTTGTTTTCTGTCACAGATCCTGAACCTTGCCCAGATTCTGACTTCCTCCTCTGGATCCTTGCAGCAGTCAGTTCGGGCTTGTTTTTTTATAGTTTTCTTATCACAGCTGTTTCTTTGAGCAAAATGGTGAGTGCAGTGCTGACAACATACCACTTTTGGTGGGGATGCCTTTAGTGATAGCGACTGACCAAATGACGCTGTTGAGTTCAGTTTTCTTGAGATGAAGCAATAAATGAAGACCAGTGGTAAAGGAAGGACAGTGGTAAAGAACGCACTAGAACCCTTAGCATTGGCCTTTGAGGTTTCAGGATGACTAACATTTTAGATGAGTGTGTTTGACATTGAATGTTTGTGTGCTCCTCAACAGGGTTTCAGTTTGAGTAACCATTTGAACAACACAGGGCAGCTGTTTTGTTCTTTGTCTTCAAGACAATTGTACCTAATAACTCTGAAACATAAGATTAGGTTGGGCAAAATGCTGCTATAGAAGACCTCCTGGATGGATTTTATTCTCCCCCTTAACATCCCTCTACTTCCCCTGGAAGCCATCTCTTGGTGCTACCCTGCTTGTGCCACAATTATCAAAGCTAGAGTTGTCCACACCACACCAGGCCGGGGCTTCCTGTTATCCAGTCTGCTCAAATGGGAAGTCTTGCTTTCCCCTCCAGCCCAGTTTTTATTTATTTGCAGTTGCTTGTGGAAGAGATGTAGGTATGGAGTTAGGGATCCTGTCAGGCTTTCCTTCTGATGGTCCCTTTCAACCGCCTCTGCCTATGGTTGTCTTTTTCACCACAAACTCTCCTTCCTTGCCTCTCTTCTTCTCTTCCTCCACCTCCCCTCTCCCCCAACTCAATTCCAAGATCCTCTGCTCAACTGTTCTATTGCTGTAGATTCTTCCTACCTCATTTGCTAGAAACTGTCACATAGAACAGTAGACTAGAATCTCAATTTACTGAGGTGATAAAAATTGGGAACTAAGGCAGACAGACAAAAAAGTAATAAAAAGTATAGAAGGAGTGAAGATGAGAAATACAGCTCTAGAACAGAATAACTGAAGTTTATTATCTTATCAAGCTCTTCTCCTCACAGATAAGATGTAGTCATTTACCATAGATATTTTGGGTGTTCTTTCTAAAGCTTTCTCAAAGTCTCTTGCAGCAGTGAAAATGATTACTATTTTACATCAATAGCACAGAGTGATTTATCTAAAGTAAATTATAAAAGCTAAATCAAGAAAATCTCCTGGGGCTTATAATTCTGTACATGTGCATTCATTTTTTCCAAAGGAGTGGGGACCAATATTTGTTGAGTCCTGTTATAGCTAGAGACAGCTTCTGTATTTCTCAATAATAATTACTGCTTCTTTTTGTGTTTGGCAGCTAAAGAAAAGAAGCCCTCTTACCACAGGGGTCTATGTGAAAATGCCCCCAACTGAGCCAGAATGTGAAAAGCAATTTCAGCCTTATTTTATTCCCATCAATTGAGAGATCATTATGAAGAAGAAAGAATATTTTCCAATTTCCAGGAGCTGAGGCAATTCTAACTTTGTGCTATCCAGCTATGTGTACTCGTTTGTATATTTTGGGGCGGGGTTTCATCTCTCTTTAATATAAAGCTGGATGCAGAACCCAAATGAAGTGTACTACAAATTCAAAGCAAAGGTGCAAGAAAACAGAGCCAGGATGTTTCTGTCACATCAGATCCAATTTTAGTAAAAGTATCACTTGGGAGCAATATGGGGATGCAGCATTAGGACATGCGCTCAAGGATATAGGTTAGGGAGTGGTGCGGTCCAAAGAAAGCAAAGGAGAGAGAGTCAGGGAGAGGATGATATTGTACACACTTTGTATTTACATGTGAGAAGTTTATAGCTGAAGTGACGTTTTCAAGTTAAATTTTTGTGCTATGTTATTTTTCATAAATGTAAAATCACATGAAGACTTTAAAAATACTCACATGGCTATATTTTAGCCAGTGATTCCAAAGGTTGTATTGTACCAATATATATTTTTTTATCTGATAGTATTATGCATGGGGGCCACATGTGCTTTTGTGTATTTGCTGATGGTTTCAATATAAACACTATATGGCAGTGTCTTCCCACCAGGGGCTCAGGGGAAGTTTTATGGAGGGATTCAGGACACTAATACGCCAGGTAAAATACAAGGTCACTTGGTAACTGGCTTGGAAACTGGATGAGGTCATAGTTGATTCTTGTAGACGCGTTGGGCTAAATTGGTGTTGACATGTGCTTTGGGCTTTTATGTTAGCTCCTTTCAAAGATTTGTAAGGGAGTCAAAACTGGTATATCTGATTTAACTCCATAGAACACCATCGTCAAGTAAACGGCTCATTCCAGGAGTCTTGTTGGTATGAACTTCAAGGAAGGTCTAGTTTCACAAGGGCCCCAATTCCTCGCTCATGGTTAATGCCATGGGCAGAAAACAGCAGCAGGTGGCAGAACAGGGTGATGAAGGTTTCCGAAAACAAACACTGTTGGTGTTTTTTTAACTCACTATTTTCTGTGAAAATGTAACAACATGTATAATATTTTTAATTAAATAAAAATCTGTGGTGGTCATTTTCCAGAGTTGTTGTTATCTTCCTTGTATTTGAATATTGTCTTCGAGGTTGCTTTTAATGGATTCATCTGGCAGTTGATGGAGTCTCCATTATTATGAATACTGGGAACAAATTGACAAAAAGGCAAATAATGCTTCATAGGTCAGCTGCCACCAGCCATTACCAGCAAGCCATTTTTGGAAGGAACTGAACTCCTCCTCTGTCCTTTTGTTTCTTCACAACTATTTGAAATATAAAGCAGGTTTACTGCAGATAATAGCAGACCTTCAGAAGTCACAGAGCATTCTTTCTAGCACAAATTCTTCATCTCTTTCTTGCCTACAGATTTCTCAGCTCAACTCCTACAGTTGCCATGGCAACTCCTGTGTTGTCAATCACGTTCCTAGCAGCCATTTGATCTGCTTCCATGGTAAAAGGAGCTTTCCTTTACGGCTTCTCAATGGACTATTTCACACATGGGGGGGGGGGGGAATATACCCGTGGTCCTGTGTTGCTATCAGCTGACAAACCTGAGCCTGGCCCACTGAACCCTCTGTGATTCTTGGTTAACCAATATGTGACCTCAGGCTACTTGGTTTCCTTTCAAGTTTTCATATTCTTGACCTCTATATCCTGTTATTGTCTTGTGAAATGATTCTCAGTGTGGCCAGGGACCACCTATAACTGAATCAACTGGGTCACTTACTAAAAATGTTGATTCCAGTGCCTAACCTCAGATGCATTGAATCAGAAGCTTTGGGTTATGGGGCTCTCCCAACAAGTTTCCCAGTGCTTCTTATACTCATCAAATTTTGACAATCACTGGGTAGATAGCCCCCGCCCCTCTTGCTCACTATAGTGCACATGCACTCTCTCTCCCTTTTTTCCAGCAGGTGCTAACAAACAAATGAGACAGTACATAGTGAGCATTCCATAAAGATTTTTTAAATAAAAATGAATGTGTCTTTCAAAATACAGTAATCACAGTTACCTAGAAGGAGCTCCTACTCTGTAGAAGACTGTACCTCTTGCTCTCTTGGACTTTGATTAGAAGCCATGAAGAAACACACAATTTAGGAGCCCCAGTGGATAGTGTGATACCATTTCTACTTCTTTAAATATCTTTAGAGAGATAATCCTTTTCCATATTTGATGGAAAATGTAAATGACAGAGAGGGCCTTAGACAGAAGACCTCTCAGGTTTCTTTCAGACATCATTAGACAATGGACTACTTTGCATAAGGTTAATATCTCCTCTACTGCTCCCTGAAATTCTACCATTAGCTATTGAGGTAAGCATTGCCCTCTCTACTCATTATCAATTTTGATTGTTTTGTTTTTTAAAAAGATTTTATTTATTCATGAGAGAGAGAGAGAGAGAGAGAGAAGCAGGCTCCATGCAGGGAGCCCAATGTGGGACTTGATCCTGGGACCCTGGGATCACGCCCTGGGCCAAAGGCAGGTGCTCAACTGCTGAGCCACCCAGGGATCCCCACATTATCAATTTTGAAAAAAATATAATCTTGCTTAAAAAAGTTTCCCCTGTGGCAGAAGAAAAGGGCAAGAACGACTGTGACTTGGGCTTCCACTCAAAAAGGAGAAAGCAAGTGGGGGAGTTTCTGGGTACCAAATGAAAGCCTGTTCTGATCCCCATTTTCTTATGAGAATAGATCCTTTACCTGCAGTAATCAGAGAGAATCACTGTTCCCAAATCAGAGGAGCAACTTTTTCAGGGCATGTCAAGCTTCATCATTATTGTCAATTCTGGCACCAGGGTCCTAGGGAAGCCCAAAGATTCCACTCATCTAAATAGGGCTTAGTTCACCACGGAGAGGAAGGCTGGGCACCATTACCCTTCTCTCTGGAACCACTGGTATCAGATAGGAATGTGGATGACAAAGGGAACATGGTAGAGTGACTAGTGCTGCCTGAGTCAGCCTCTACTCCTACCAGTTCCCAGCACATATCTCTGCTCACCTCCCTTCTTCCAACATGGAACTCTCATTTCTGCCACTTTCTGTTTCCCTATTCCTCAGCTCCAAATATCTCCAGCCCTCATTTTCACATCCAACAAGACTCATCTCAAATTCTGCATCCAGCATCAGATCCACTGACATTTCAAGCCCACGTTGATCTCTCCCCTTCTGTTTCATAGCTATACTTGGTTTCATCCCTAATAATTTCAAATGTGCATGTCTTTTCTCCCTAGATTCAGTGGGAACTCCTCCAAAATAGGAATCATCACAGCTTTAGGCACAGAGAAGATGCTCAAATAATGTATTGAAAAGTTGGGGAGCTAGGACGCCTGGGACTGTCTTCTATGTAGAATCTGGCTGTGTTTTCTTGGTCTCAGTCTAATGTCTTGCTTATTTGATCAGCAGAACTATGTGTGGGTCAGTCTATCACTTGGCTGAAACCTTCAAGACTCTGGAATATGAACTCCAGCTGGCTACTCTACTTCACACATTTTGCTTTTATCTCAGTCCAGTCTTCCAATCTTTTTTTCTTTTATAATTTCTTTTGAGAAGGGAAAGGAGATGAATTCTCATTGTTACTCCCTTTCTCTTTTTTTTAAACCGTAGGTTGTTGCTAAAACTGACTATATTTTTATACTGAGGCTGAGCCTTCTTCCACCCTCACAGTGGATACCCAATTTACTTGAAACTGAACTTGCAAAATGTTGATGTCACTGTGCTGTAATTGGAGCCAAGCCAGTTAAGAAGTTTAAGAGTTTATAAATTTAAGTTATTGTTTTGGGAAGTCTCAAAGCAAAAGAGAAAATGGTTTTCTCTGGAAAGTTACTTCGATTGCCTCGCTTCTCTTTTTGCACCTGGTTAGATATGTGACTCAGGTGCCTTGGGGGCCTTGTTTTATTTATTTATTTTTTCTTATCTTAGGTCAATTTTATCCAGTCTGACCAGCAAGATGACATACCCTGTTGATGGAGAGAGAGGTAAGGTTTTTTTCCTTTCTCCTTTTTGTGACCTTGCCTGCAGGTTAGGATAGTAGTCTGTTGTAGGTAGGTTTGCCAGATTCAGCTTGCCACCCCCAAACAAAAAAAACCCCACAAAACCCAAAAAACAGGATGTCTTATATTTGATCTGACAACTCTATCAGCAAGAAAGTTAATACACCTAATGTGGTGTGAATAAAACATTCTGGAGACCCTCCCCAGAAGTTTCTGGGCAGGAATAGCCTGAGGGTTGCTGCTGTTTCCATTCTAACACATTTTCTAATTTTCCTGTTCCCATTCCTGGGTGTGTGGGGGTCTGATACCCAGTGTTGCTGGGGGCTAATGGGTCCCACAAAGGGGATAGCCATTAATTTTCTAAATATTTTTCTTAGGAGATTTCAACCTCCTCTGGTCTATATGGTTAGAAGTCTGGCATTCAGACCCTTCTTGAAAATCTTTGCTTTCCAGGGTATACTCTAGTATAGCTATTCTTACATTTATTGTGTACAGTAATTATTTGGAGTATTTGGAAAAAAATGCAGATTGAGGTGCCTCAGATCCAGAGCTTCTCATTTATAAAATTGGAAGCAAGATCTGGGGATTTAAATGCTCCAGTAAGTCTTTGGATCATATTTTTGGAAGCCCTGGTCTAACTCAGGAGCCTATCATCATAGACGATTAAGACTGGAGAAGAGATTTGGGAATTATTTTTACATTTTATAAGAAAATGAGGCTCAGAGACATTAGGTTTGATCAAGGCTGAGAATCAGGTCTCTAGATTTTCATATCAGGGCTGTGCAGTGGGTGACACTATGAAGCTTTCCACCCAGGGGCTGTCCTGCAATATCACCATTCCAGGCTACCCTAGAAAGTCTGCTTTTCTTCCCACCTCCACCCCAGCCACTTTGGGTGATCACTACCATTGTTTCTGGCCTGCTGTCAGCTGTATATCTTTTCTAGCTCTCCCTTAACTTTCCAGGACACTAGTGAGAGTTTCAGGTGATGTAGCCTGTCCTCAGCAAACCTACAGAAGAATGCTGCAGAGGAAAACAGAAAACAAACCACTGCCAAGAGTTTGCCAGCAATACCAGCAGTATGCTGAGAAAGCTTCCAGATTCTGCGGGAAGTCATGTAACAACTCAGTGAAATGATATGTGCTCTTTTTTATCACACACAATCAGGTTGCCATAGCAACCAACAATGTTTTAAAAACATGATATTAGTCCCACAAAAGAATATTATCTATTTGAACAAAAAGAGACTCTCTCTGGGAGAAATTGTAGGAAATATGCTTCAGGAAACCATTTCAAATTTTAAAAAGCAATACAAAATGATTTCTCGTGAACAGTACTTTTCCAAGGATGTTTCCTTTTTCTTCTTGCTTCACCTTGACAATACTTTAGTCCATGCTGCAGTCATCCCACTTTAGCTTATTTTTTTCCAACTTGTTGAAAATGAGTCTTGCTTTCCTTCAAGTTAACTTGAAATGCAGACAAAGTTTCTAGCTTCCTATAAACTTTTTTTTTCCCCTGACACATCAAAGTTACCACTAACCATGACTGGACTTCGAAGACAGGAAGTTTGGATTCGTGAACAAAGAGCAGCATTCTTTAGTATTGCTCTCCTGTTGAGAAAGCTGCCCGTGGTGGATATGGTTCATAAGGTCCTTATTCTGAGTGAAGAGGGAAAAGAAACCAACTTTCATACTGCATAGGGGATACATTAGCTAAAGTGATTTTCACAGTGTCCCTGCAGAAGAGGTATTGCCATCATCCTCATTTTACAGATGAGGAAATTGAGGTTCATAAAGGTTTTATTACTTGCCCAAAGCCACATGCTAGTAAGTGGCAGAGTCAGGATCAGAAATGATGTTGAATTCCAAAGCCCACTTTCAAACAACCATACCTTAATTCTGGGGGTTACCTGCAAAAGGAAGGGGACAGAATGGCAAGTGAGTGGGGATTGAGAGGTAGGTGAGTAAGGCATGTATCCTGGGGGCTACAAATAAGTGTTAGAATGAGTAAATACTCTTTGGACGAATGTTGTAAAAGGTTTTTGGGAGGTGCTCATTATGAGATTAGCTGTAGCAGTTGAGTTGTAATCAGAGTGAGAGGAAAACAGGAAGTCGAAGACATTTAACAGTGGACCTGTAGTTTCAAGCCACAGTTGTAGCAGTAGCTAATTTCCCATTCACCAGCTCTGAAGTTAAGTGTAGCGACACAGCTGGCTGGTTTCAGGTATTATAGCTTCTCACTCGGAAATGGGAGATGATGGGAACCATTCATTCATACAGCCCATGAGAAGAGTTGATCTTCATACAACCTGTAGGGTGCTCCCTGCAAATGGGGTCAATTCTGCATTCAAAACAGGCTGGTAATAGAAAGTAATGACCAGTGCAAGTCAGTAGGACCTACATAGTAGATACCTACTATGTATCTCTATGACCCTTGGAATGGGGCTAGTTTGTGAAAGAATACTAATCAGCCTGGAACAGAAGGGGAGGTTGGGGATGGGAGTAAAGAGAAAGGAGAGTCTCTGAGTTGAGGTTGAGGGATGCTGGAAAATAGCAACAAGTCCCTTGAGAAAAACAACAGACAGAGGCCTAAGGATCCCCTCCACCCCAAACCAGATGGCAAATGAAGTGGGCCAATAATCTGGGGCCAAAATTATAGTGCAAGGCCCAAAGCCACAGGCCACATGGAAGATTGAGAGAAGCTCAGGTCAGAACAAGGGCACTGTCTAGCCACGATTGTGATGGAGGTAGCTACATAATTTCTACCAGAAGTCAGTGTGTGCGAAAGCCTGAGCCCCGAAAGAGAAAAAGACTTTTCTTGCCAGGAGTGATATTAAGGGCAATGGTTCCACTCTGGATGGATGGTGATGGAGGCAGGTGTGTGTGGTGTGCGAGTAGGCACTGCACAGAGGTGAAAGCTTGTTATGGGAGAGCAGTGTCGGAGAGTATCACAAAGGAACTGCTAAGTGCTTCAGGCCTATACAAAGCTAAGTATCATGACTGTACTTGTGCCAATTTGAGTGTTTATAGTGTTTGTAATTTGTGCTTGAAGAGAAGGTTCAAGGAGGGCATGAGACATGTGTTCAAGATGTGAAGGGCTATTATATGAAAGAGGAATTAGATTTGCTGTATGGGCTTCCAGAGCATTCAGTGCTAGTGTTCCACAAGGGCATAATGATAGAAAGGGAGATTAGCATGATTTTTCTTCCTATATGTAGACTTGGGTTCAGAGCCAGGCAAAGGACATTTTATTGGATCATATTGCAGATTAGCTCAAGGCAGGGCCGCTGGATCCTCATCAACATTGGCTGGAGGGGAAGGGAAAGGATCAGGGCATTGGGTGGGGCAGGGGGTTGGGGAAATAGACCTGATCGAGGAACTATCTCCTGGCTGAGCAGACAACTCTCCTATGGACTGCATCTGAGACTTGTGATGGGTGCAGGCTTCATTCAGGCAGGTGTCACTCCCCATGGAAGCTAACTTGGCAGGTGAGTGCCATAGCACAATGTGATATGGTAGGAAATATCCAAAGCCAGATGGTCATTGCTGTTCTGGAGGGTCAGTTGGTTCACAGTAAGATTCCTACAGCCATTTGGAAGCAGAGAGATCAAGATCCCAAGGCTGGGGGTGGAGGGCTAGGAAGGGTGTCAGGGAGAACTGGCATGCTGGGCAGGCAAACTGGGGCCAGAGTGCAGTTGAACTTCATAAGTCAAGGAAGACCACATTCTTGTGGAATATTCTGCCTATAAGAATGGCCATAGACTAGGTCTGGGATTAACCCTACACTGCTGAATGCTTTTCAGCACAGTTTCCCACGGCAATCACAGTCATGACACATGGCACTCAAAACATCAATGATAATCCCAGGGGTTGTAGCCTCTTCTCCCTTTTCTAAGACCCAGCTCCAATGTTCCTTCCTCTGTAAAGCCTTCCTAAACCCCTTTCTTCACCATCACCAAACTAGTCCTTCCCCATTAGCTCTCA
The DNA here is from genome assembly GCF_905146905.1 of Nyctereutes procyonoides. Taxonomy (NCBI): domain Eukaryota; kingdom Metazoa; phylum Chordata; class Mammalia; order Carnivora; family Canidae; genus Nyctereutes; species Nyctereutes procyonoides. The sequence goes on from NW_026575132.1 coordinate 12,680,369, forward strand.
CCTCTCTTCAGTATCAACACTTGTGTCTTCTCCAGATTGAGCTCAGAGGGAGCAGTGGGAGAGAGTCCTTCTTACATCTGTCTACCTCAACTTTGTATGATTTCCACTTTTTCCAAATAACTTGCCCAGTATTTCATCACAACAAGTGGCGGAGATGGATTTGAGTTCAAGTCAGTTCAAGGTGTTCCTTTCAGCACCTTGGCACTGGCTTAGGAGGAGAACAAAGCTGCCTTTGTGAGCCTAGACAGACCTATGATCAATTTCATGGCTGGAAGTAGAGTTCCCAGCTCCGCCCTCAGAAATACATCTCTGTTGGTGTATTATATACACTGGGATCAAAGAAGTTTGGATGAATTTGACTTCTGACAATCATCCTAACACCTTTATTCAGTCACAGCTGAACTATCTCTAATTGGCTGCCTAGCCTACAAATTTTTGCAAATCAGTTGTGTTTATGCCTAGTGAAACTGAAGAATTATTTTATAATCACACTCTCTGGAAAAAAAAAACTCAATGGAAATGTTTAATAAAAAAGAACGTGGTAGAAACACAATTTAAAGTCATGAATTGGAAAACATGTGGCAAAATTTTTATCCACGGAACTCTACAGTAGTCTGCGACCATATGTGGAGATTTATAGTATTAAATTAGATAAATGCTGGTTTTTCTGTTTGCAGAACACAACAGAAACCTAATTGAAAACCACACAGCAATATCATAAGACCAAATGTGATGTCTCTTCAAGGTCAAAATGCACGTGCAATGCAAAGAAAATCCTTTGCTTTGTCCTTGAACAAAAAGACCTCTCTGTTAATATTTGTATCAAGTATTGCATGTTTCTAAGAAAGTAAACATAATCATCCACTGTAAGTCTAACTTATATTCAAAAATGATGATAGAGACAAATGTGTAATGTACAAGGTTAGCCTAACTTTGCTTATATTCTGTTGTTTGAATGTTGTTCTGTGCATAGATTTACAAGTCTGTGTTCAGTCCCTTAAAAATACCAGTCACTGATTTTTCCACAGAATTATGAAGATGAGTGCAGAAAAATTGCTTCATTCAAGAAAAGAGCATATCAACTTATTGTGGTCTGGAAATGAGAAGCTGGCTAAGGGTGACCTCCTGGGGTCCTGTGGAGTGAAGAACCACATCCGTATTTTGGAGTCCTGTTCCCAAGGAAATGTTTATGGAGGCCCGAAAGGCAAATTGTCAAGGGCAAGGGGAGCTGGGAGGCCCAGGTTCTGCTCTTGGCTCTGCCCCAGCAGGTTTACAGTCGCTGAAAGCCATTTCAGGGTTAGGTGCTGTTTAATAGTCACCAGGTTGCTCCAGCCCCAGCTGAACCCCTATCCCTAGAACTCATTCTTGTGCTGTTTTGTACTGATGTAATTTATGAGGTAATTGTTGGTTAGCTCATGTAATTAAGTTTTCGTACATTAATATTCCTATCTCCCCAAATATATAATGAATCTCTCAGGGATTTCTTTTACCGCATAGAGGCAGTGTGGAGCAGTGGTGAAAGTACACGCTCTGCTGCCAGGCAACTGGGCCAATCCTACTCAATACTGAATGTCCCTGTTTCCTCACTTATAGAACAAGGTTGCAGATTCAATGAGTTGGTATATATAAAGTGCTTAGAATGGTCCTGGCATAGGCTAAACACTATATTATGTAGTGATATACCTAGTACGTATGTTGCTCCAGCGTGCTTTTATGATCTCTTTATGACCTGCAAAATACTTGGTGCAGTGCCTGGTACGGGACAGTTCTGTAGTTTTCCTGTTTGTTTTCTTTTACCTTTCCTTCCTTTCCCTTCAGCAAATATTTGTTAGGCAAATAAGATATATATTGGTTTAAATGGAGATGCTCATTTTAATGGCAATGTTGGGTGATTGAACTAACTATATCCATTAGTTAGTTCTTCTCCAGATCTACCCTCTATGCTCCCTGCTTTGCTATGTGGGGAGAAGCTGACATGAATGGATCACATCACCTGCCTTCCTTGCTCTCTGGCTTTTAGCTAGTGGAAGGCATCAGAAGGTGATGGGGGTGACTGGGGTATTTATTCCAGTCATCCCTGCTTTGACACAGCATCTAGGATAGAGTTGTGTCCTTCCTGGACTACAGCTCTGGTTGGGTGGCTCCTCTTTGTTTCTTGCTTTCACTGAACTCTGGTCACTATTTTTTTCCTTTTTTTCTGTAAGCTCTAGGGAAAGTAAAGAATTTTTGCTGTTGCTGGTTGCTGGGGATATCCACTGTTTTCCCTTAACTCTGTCCGCAACTCTGTAAGTATTCCCTTTATTCCAGTTTCCTTAGCTGAACCATCAGAAGTGAATTTTCTTTAGTGCTAAGATCTTAACTGATACATCATATATCCTTGGAAATGTCCTTGTAGATCTCCATGGGAGTTGATCAGACTATCTCCAAGGTCCCTTTGGAGAGCTTATAGAACTAGCATTAGAATTCAGAGTAACCTTGATAAACTGCAGAGGCTTTCAGATACAAACAAGATGAATTTCAATTAAGAACAAGTGTAGAGAAGCACATTTGGGAGGAAAAATAAATGATTGAAATGTCAGGTGATAAATGCCTGGCTGTGTGTGAGTACATCAGCAAAAAGACTCAGGGATGAGTAAGCAGTACATGATGCTGCTCAAATTGAGTAAATCTGGGGTATATACACAGTGCATGATTTGTAGGAAGTGCAAGGCAATCCCCCAGAGTACCTTGTCACTGTACAAATCAGACCTGGGTGCTGTGATTTGATTTGGCTCAGTAACTTAAAAGAGAAACTTAAGAGAATAGAGACTCAAAGGCATATTGGAGATGGAAAATGGCTTATACAAAAGTTAATTTCTTTTTTCTTCTTTCCTCCCTTTGTTAAAAGCCTGTAGGTAAAGAATTAGGGTGCAGTCCTCATTCATATGAAGGAACATCTCAAGTCCCTGTGCCCTGGATATGAACTATGTTGAACAAGTTGCAGCTTGGCTAATTTATGAGTATAACCTTAGACATAGATTGCAATGGTCAGGGATTTGTGCGTCATTAATGGGTTTGTCAGTGGTGATGGTAGGATCTTGAAACAGTTTTTCACACTGCCCATTTTTTCAACTGTAACAGACTGGACACTGAACAGTGACTGGCAAAGAGTAGGTTTTCAATGAATATCTCTAGTGGAATGAGTACCTGACCGAATACGAAAAAGGAGCTAAGCCGTTGAATGAATCTAACATCAGTATTAAAGAGAAACCCTCAAACATTTGGAGAGAATTGGAGGTAAGAACCTGCAACCTTCTTTTTTTTTAAAGATTTTATTTATTTTTTAATGAGAGACACAGAGAGAGAGAGGCAGAAACATAGGCAAAGGGAGAAGCAGGCTCTATGCAGGGAGCCCGACGTGGGACTCGATCCTCAAACTGGGATCCTGCCCTGAGCCAAAGGCAGATGCTCAACCACTGAGCCACCCAGGCGTCCCAACCTGCAACCTTCTACCCAGGAAATGATATAAGAATAAGTTGTATTCTGGAATTCTGCATTTTTAAAGAACAAGCCTCAAGTACAAAATTACATTAACAGATTCCTCAAGTGTCTGCAAGCAGACCTGTCTTATGGCACATGCCAGAGGAGGGGTTATGTAGAGCCGGGCGTGGGCAGAAACCTACATGCCTCCTTGGTGGATGACTTGGGGAGGAGTATGTCACTCACAGAGGGACAACCTAGGGCAGTGTCTAGGTGTTTCCCAAATGCTGGTTTCAAAGGAAGATATTCAGCTATTTTAGAGGATCCCTTGAATAGATTTGCTTTATATTTTGATGTTAAACTCTTTCAGTCCTTTTGGGTGGTAAAGGCCTGAATATAGTGCTTAGTCCTAAAGCATGTCTTTTAAATTGCTATCTTGGTTTCATGATTGGTTCAAAAGGTGAAATTGCAAAGGTAACAGCATCTAGGGAGGAAATACTGCTAAGTAACAAAGACAACTAGCTCTGAGTCCCAGAACCCCAGCACTAATTAGCTGCCAGTTTCATACAACTCATTTAACTTCTCCAGGTGTGAATTTTCTCAATATTGCCCATTTGAGGAATACATCTGTTCTGAAAGCATTTTTATATACATTGCTGAAATGTAGTAGTGAAGGAAATGGTAGTTCCTTTGACCATCATAACTGCTCTAAGAAGTAGGTAGTGTCAGACTGGTCATGACTTATTTAGACAGGAAGGACAAGGTTTAGGGATGTTAATTAACTTAGTTTAGCAACAGAGCCATATTAGGCCTAGACCTTCTTCTGGAATGTTTTTGTTGTTCAATCTGTTTTCAGCTTTATTTTATGGTAGTACTATTCCTGTGATATATTTGCAAAAGAATGTAAATGTTAATATGTTGTCTGGTAAGGTTTAAAACAAGTAAAATGTAGTAAACACAGGTTATAATCACAGTATCTTCTTGCTAGAATGTTAATTTTTATTATTGAATGAAAGGAAAGTCATGTGATTTTTAAAGTAATGTCTTCTTTCCCCCTTCTTCCCCACCTCTAAACCTCAGAGCTGTGCTTTCTGGAAAGAACTCAATACATAAGCTCCACAACACATTAGGCTCTCAACAAATTAGACCGCACACTTGGAACAGTAAGAATGGGTTTGGTGAGGTGTGCTCATCAAGAGAGGAAAGGAGCACAATTCATTTCTGAATTGGTTATCGAATTCTTCTTGTAAGTGACACGATTGAAACTGCCAATTGGCTTTGCAACCTGCTGAGTCCATATTTCTACATCTGTGAAAGCTCAGCAAATGAGCTCTTCTCAGCAAAGCAAGAGGGTTTCACCAGCAAGAAATTTGATGAGGTGTTGCACCCTGTGGCCAACCATTTCTCAAGAGACCTCTTTCTGTTTCACCCTAATGAATTCCTTTATGATTGACAGGCAGCTTTACTCATTACTTAGATTTTCCTTCATGTTATCTCCTTAGCAAATCTGGTCACCACAATACTTTTTAAAAACACAGTCACATTACTATTGTGGAATCATTCAACACTAGGGCCTGAAGTCATTCAGCTAAAGTCCCTTCTCTCATTCTGTTTTCCTATGTTGAACCTTTATCAGGTGAACCCAACCATCCTCTACATTTCTGTTGAAATAATCCATCAGGAAGTTCACTTAGTGCTGTTCATAATCTTAGGCTCCCTACACTACAAAATGATGACTTCAATGAAAAGATGTTCTACTAAAAACTATGATAACAAAGATATTGATTTCCTTTGAGCAGGAAGATTAGTCTTGTCATTTTTAGCATTTGGAGATGAACAGAACCATTATTCTGTATTCCATAAAGGTAAGGCATTATGCAAAGGTCTATCAATGTTTCAGTAATAAAGAATAGGAGCTCATCCACTTAGACTCAGTTTTGGGGTAGTCTTTTACTCTTCTGGTAACTACATCTTTCATAAAGATGTTCTGAGGAATAAAATGTATTTAATAGTTGTGTAGAGGGCAAAGAATATCAAGAAAAAAATGTTATATGCTTAATTTTTTGGTTGTCTGGGTGTTTTCCTTCCTTCCAGACATTAAAAGTCTGTTTCAAAGACACACTTCTAATAACAGAACAGCTACAGCTACATGAATAAACACATTGTCCATCTAAGAAAACACCATTCAGACTGCTGAAAACAGAGCCAAGTTAAACAATAGGTGCATAGAACCAATAGAGTGGCATTTTGCCACTTAATGAATTACAAGAAACAGATGTGAGGTTTTTTTTTTTAAAGGGATTCATAGCTTGAACTTGGCCCATTTGTCAAGAATTAGCAAAAGGATTTCAGATTCAGGATTCAGAGAAAAGTCATGGATTCATTTGTGTGTGCACGTGCATTTGATGATCCATCATATGGTTTGATGGCTTTTCTCATTCAAAGATCCATGTATAATTGGAGATACTTCATGCTTTTGCTAGGCTAGGGTTGGGAAAATGAGGAATTTGTTTGGTACCACTTATTGTCACCATATTATCCATAATATTATTAACCACATATAGAATTTACTGGTCATCTTCTTACAACATAGTAGGGTGGGAGTCTGTTGGTCCTAACAATAATTTCTAACTGGGAATTATAGTCTCCTTGCCATAAAAATCTACTGCTATCATAACCCCTGGTAGTCTGTTTAGCTTTAAGTCTCAGTATAAGAGAAGAAGGTAGAGAGAGAAGGGAAGAGATGAGCACGGGTTCGTTTTACTGAGATTTAGCCATGCATTGAGATTTCCTGGAACAGCTTCTACCAGCAAAGCTATACTTGAAAAGTCTTCAGCCACCTTCTCATTGATTATGCATCTAGTCGAAGAGCCTCAAATGGTCTCTGTCCAGCTGCAGAGTCAGCATTTTCTCTTGTTGCTGGTAGATTGGCAGATAGGACTTTCTCAGACTGAGAATGGGGGGATGACTTCTGGGTCAATGGGGGTAAGCTTACATTCAATTGTTATACCTATGAGTTTCCTGTTGACAAAGAAACAGTAAGTGAAATGGTGATCATAAAGGCTGCTCTGTCCAAGAAACTTCAGGGAAAATGATGGTGAACTCATAACACTAAGAGAAGACTGACAAAGAACATGTAATTAACCTACAGGTTCTAGAGCAATCATGATTATATCCATTGAAAATGGCATTTCTGGGCAGCCCAGGTGGCTCAGCGGTTTAGTGCCGCCTTCAGCCCAGGGCATGATCCTGGAGACCAGGGATCGAGTCCCACATCGGGCTCCCTGCATGGAGCCTACTTCTCCCTGTGCCTGTGTCTCTGCCTCTCTCTCTCTCTCTGTTTCTCTCATGAATAAATAAAGAAAATCTTAAAAAAAAAAAAAGGAAAATGGCATTTCTGTAATACTGGTGAGTGATATTTTTGTATTTGTGTGTGTTTAAGAAAAACCCATGAGTCTTCAGGGATAAAGATTTACAAATATTTAGTACTAGCTATGAACCAAAATGGTTTTAAATACTTAACATTGAATTATTTAATTTTCATATGATGAGGTAGGAACTACTATTACCTTCACTTGTAAGATAAGAATTGGAGCAGTGGCATCACAGAGACACCTAAGATCTGTGTGATTGCGTGGGCATTAAGGGAAAAGGGACTATTTCAGAGACAGGGGCAACTAATTTCAAATGACCTAACTAAGCTTGTGGAAGAGAATCTACACTAGGTAGTCTGAGGGCATTCCTATCCTTGTCCCAAAGTCAGAACCTATTTCTGATTTGTTAGATAAACTTGGATCCGTGACTTCTTTTCTTGTTGCTGTCTTTGAAATTTAGAGGCAGGAGGTTCTTGTTGGTCATTTAGCTTCTGCACAGCTTTTTCTTTGCATTCTTCTAGGAGTGGAGTGGATAGTCAAAACTGATTGCACTGCTTCATTCTTTTTGCTTTGGGTTTAATGTACACAGAAACCAGTAAAATCATCTGTGCAGGGAGCTAAATACAGCTAGGACTTAAAACTTCAGTAAGAAAGACAACCTCATTAGGATTGATACTGAACTAAGACCTAGCATCACAACCCTGCCATTTGTGACTGAGTATTAAAATCATGTCCCTTTCCTCTTTTCTTTCTTTATACTTCATGTTCCAAGCCCCATTAAAAACATGTATTCTAGGGAACCCTGGGTGGCACAGCGGTTTGACGCCTGCCTTTGGCCCAGGGCGCGATCCTGGAGACCCGGGATCGAATCCCACGTCAGGCTCCCGGTGCATGGAGCCTGCTTCTGTCTCTGCCCCCCTCTCTCTCTCTGTATGACATTTAAAAAAATTAAAAAAACACACACACATGTATTCTAAAATAAAGAAAGCAAAAAAACAGAATTTGTGAGTAGTGAGTTGGTTCTTTGAGGCAGTGACTGTTAAATATTTGAAATGTGAAATCATGTCACTTTCAGATAAGAAGAGATGTAGAAGCTGTCGTTTGAAAGTGTGTCTTAGCCAGGAGAAGAGAACCCTCTGCAGCAACAGACAATCCAAACGGCTGCCATTCAGAAGGTGTCTGGTGCCTTTCCTAGGGTTTATCCTGAACTTCCAGTAGGGAGGTGGTTATTATTCAGCTATTGTTTAAAATACAACAATAATTGTATAAAAAAGGAGAAACTCAGGAGTACTTTTATCAATATGAACTATAATGCAAAAAATAATGAAGACCTAGTACTCTTGAAAAGCAATTTTCAAATTCGGTTAACACCTGGGCATGCCTTGTTATAACACAGCTACCAAGGGTGAACTTCTCATTTCAAAACACAGCATCCCAGATTTCACAGTGGTCCTAAAGTGTCAAAACTGTTAATGCTTTTAGTTCCCGTAAAACCACATATATCAACTGTCTACCTTCCAGGTCAGCTCTCTGGTGAAAATGATTGAATTCTTGCAGGCTAGATCTTTGGGATAATCTGAGGAAATGAATCTGGAAAAAAGTATTATTAATGCCCTACTCTTAGATCACATTTTACTGATTTGAATGGTTTTCTTTCTTTCTGTATTCAAATTAGCACAATAAGATAAAAGAAGGGAGTTGTGTCAGTGCTTCATTAACTATGCTGGTCATTTAGACAACTAGCTAGCAAGCAAGAAATATTCATAGAAGCTCCTGTATGCCATGCATCACCCTAGGTCCTTCAAGGATGTCTAATTCACAAGAAATACTTCATGAATAATCATTGAACTCCCCAGTATTTTGGTAAATTCCTACTGGAGATGCTTGTATATGGCTATACAACACAACACCCTATGGATGTAGAGCAGCTATGAATCTTAGGGAGGGATAATGTATATTTCAGTTCATTTTCTTCATTTTAGTAACTCAATTTCAGATTTTGATTTATGACTACAAGCTTCATTCTGCTAGGCTAGTGGAAAGAAATATTAACCTCAGTCCTTCCTGGGGTTTCCCCATCTCTCCCCAGGATTGTGTCACACTTTTGGATCTTGTAATGTTAAGATACTGGGGTAAGCTGTCATCAGGTTCTCCCACACCTGTCCAATTCCATTGCTTCTGTCTTCTTCACCCTTTAGGAAGAGTGGCTCCCAGCCATCCCTATGTTCAGCCTGGGGTAGGGGTATCTTGGGTAAGGCTGTCCCTGGTTCCTTTGGCCTGTGTGTACTCTATAGTCATTCCCTTTCTTTTTTTTTATTTCTATAAATTTATTTTTTATTGGTGTTCAATTTGCCAACATATAGAATAACACCCAGGGCTCATCCCGTCAAGTGCCCACCTCAGTGCCCATCACCCAGTCACCCCCACCCCCCACCCACCTCCTCTTCCACCACCCCTAGTTTGTTTCCCAGAGTTAGGAGTCTTTCATGTTCTGTCTCCCTTTCTGATATTTCCCACTCATTTTTTCTCCTTTCCCCTTTATTCCCTTTCACTATTTTTTATATTCCCCAAATGAATGAGACCATATAATGTTTGTCCTTCTCCGATTGACTTACTTCACTCAGCATAATACCCTCCAGTTCCATCCACGTCAAAGCAAATGGTGAGTATTTGTCATTTCTAATGGCTGAGGAATATTCCGTTGTATACATAGACCACATCTTCTTTATCCAATCATCTTTCGATGGACACCGAAGCTCCTTCCACAGTTTGGCTATTGTGGACATTCCCTTTCTTCTCTACAGTCTTGCTGCTTTCCAGGTGGTGGCACCAGGGAGTGAAGTATTAGGTACCCACTAACCCCAACTCCCCACCTCTTTCTCCCCCTGACCCCCTGGGGGAATCTCTTAGGGTTGGGGGAAATCCTCTGTTCAGGCTCTTTTTTAAGCCTCTTTTTCCCTGAGGTCTTTTGTTAGAAAAAGGCAGAAAGACTAATGGGAGTAGTTCTGCCTTTTTCTCTGACACATTCCAATTGTTTAGGATTGGATGGTTCCAAAAAAAAATAGTGGGCAATAATCAAATCGCCTGTGGGATAACTGGGAAAGTAGGATACCTTTTGGGGGGAAATGGATAGTTAGAAAGAAGAGAGATAACATTTTTCTAAAGTCATTTCTCCTCCTACTTAGTGAAGATAGCACTGATACTCTGAGTCAGTTGTTCTAAGAAAGATGGTTGGAGATCATACAGTTTTATCATTCAATTTTCTAAAGGATGGAACGTTTATAACACTTTCCCCAAATTGTCTAATCTATATTTAGTTCTATGACAAGAATGGAACTAAACCCAAGCCTTTGGGGTCCTTGTTTTTTTGTGTTCTCCAGAACATTCTTATATATCACAAAAATTAGTTTATTCTAAGGAGAAGAACAAACTGAAAAAGCACATCTTCATCAATGCCAATACAACACTATTTTTGTGGGTTTCAAGACAAAACTCTTTGCCAATATAACTAACTGTTCCTGGCAGTTTATTTCCAGGAACTGAAGATGTCATCTAAGGACTTGGATTGCACACAGTGAATCACCATTATGTTCTCAGGCTCAGAAGTCCAGGCCAGCTGCATGGCCAGATGGCTCACTGGTCCCAGTGGGCCTATCCTGTTGGCCTGAGAACTAGAAGCAGAACTGAGAGGGAGAGGGAGAGGGAGAGAGAGAGAAAGAGAGAAATTATAGCCAGTGGCTGCTGCAGCTCCAGCTGTTGATATGATTCCAGATATGAACACAATGATGATCTGGCTGCCAAAAGAATAACACATATTCTGGCCAGAAAGAGAACTGCCAAGAATCTGATGATTTGCTTCAATAAATGTGTTGTGTCACAAGCATCCAGAAGACAAGTGAAGCTCAGTTGAATTCTTTCTTCAGTATTATTCAAAGGGATGCATTTTGTGATTTTTGTTGACTTTGTTATTCAAAGTATGGTTCATGGTCTAGCAGCATTGGTGTCACTTAGTGTTAGAAATGCAGAATGATTGGCTCCAACCCAACTGCAAACCCAGTGATGCAGATTCTGCATTTTCAACAAGATCCCCTGGTGGTTTACGTGCACCTTAGGATTGAGAAGCTTTGGAGGCAAATTAAGTCAGGTTGTAGTACTGGGTCAATAGGATTGGGTAGCAAACTTGGCTGTGGGTAGCAAACTTGGCTCATCCATTGAGGGATGCAAGGAAAACCAGATTGAGAGAGGGGACCTGGTTCTAGACCCAGTTCTGCCACTTTCCCTCAGTGTGATCCTGGAGAAATCATTCCCTTTCCTTAGGCATTGATTTCCTCTTCTATAAAATGGAAGAATAACATCTGACTTGTTTACCCGAGGATTATGATAAAGATGAAATTAGATAACGCACCAAGAAAATGATCTGTAGAGTAGAATGCACTTTTCACACGCAAAAGGATGAAAATTGTTATACTTGTTCAGATATACCTAAAATGGAATTTGGGCTTTTTTGACTTTTGAAATGAGTCATAGCACGTTTAAGTCAATTATGACGAAAACATACATGACCAGCAAGAGCAGCCCGTGAATCAAGGAAACATACCCTCTGAACCATGTTCCTCAGATGAAATAGAATTCTGACTCATAAAAATGGATATAGTTAAGGTACTGTTTATGAAGTTAGTGGTTCTTGGGCTCAAGCTGTTCATTACAACCACCTGGGGGATCTTTTAAAAACTATTGTTGCTTGGGTTCCAACTCAGACCAATTGAATCAGAACCACCAGGGCTGGGACGCAGGCATTATATTTTAAAAGCTGTCCAGGTGATTCTAATGTGTAGCCAGAGTTCAGAACCACAGATGAAGTGCTCATTCGACAAGTTGCTCTGTGCAATTGAGCATTCTTGTCATGGCCAACTGTGGAATAAAACTAGGACAGGGAAATAGTTCTGCATTTCCTACTCATGTCTCCAGAATCCCTCTTACAGGAATTTATTTATTTATTTATTTATTTATTTATTTATTTATTTATTTATTTATTTATTTATTTATTTTTAGTTTTTATTTATTTATGATAGTCACACACACACACACACACACAGAGGCAGAGACACAGGCAGAGGGAGAAGCAGGCTCCATGCACCGGGAGCCCGACGTGGGACTCGATCCCAGGTCTCCAGGATCGCGCCCTGGGCCAAAGGCAGGCGCCAAACCGCTGTGCTACCCAGGGATCCCAGGAATTCATTTTAAAATGTGAACTTGGAGAACTGAGAAAGAAGCCAATGACCTCTTTTTACAGCACCAGCAACTCTGAACGTAAGACGTTGTTTGGGTTGTCTGCTATCATGTGATATGGCCCAGGTGGGGTAACACAGTTCTGGTTTATTAGGCTTTTATCAATGAGACAAGTCAACAGAGGGATCCTGAGAACTAAGGAATGGGCATCTGGACCAGAGGAAGCCCAGGAAAAAGGAAAATCTGGTTAGGAAAGGACTGAGGAATATGAGCCAGGAAAGAAGACTCACTTAAAGATTACCCAGCATTATTTGGGATGGCACAGTAAGTTACTTTGGAGCCAAGTAAACCTTCTGAGGCCTTGTGTCTCTGCTCTGGGTCACCGAGGACATAGACTGTTTTACAGAGTTCTTATTTTTTTCACCCTAAGGACCTTTTCTGACTAGAGTTTTAGCTTAGCTGAGGATGTGATTGGCCTTTTTCACACCATTCCCAAGGAATGTGGTCAGAAAGCCTCCATCTTTTTAGTATAAGCCAGTTCCTTAACATGGAAGTGGTACTCCAAGAGCAGAAACCACAGTATAATGGTTGGATGGTCTCTATCACCTAAGACTCTTTGTCTTCTTTAGCATGAAACGTAGTGACATTGGCTATGTGAAGCGTCATTCCTTGTCTTACGTGTACACAAACAGATTTACTTCAGTTTCCTTTTCCCCAGTCTTTGCCTATCCCTCCAAATACCCAATGAGTCCAAGATCTACTTGGTCATCCTTCGTCAATTAGCATTAACTTGTCTTTCTTGCAGAGGACCTCATCGCTTCACCCAACATCTGAACCATGCTGGTCAAGAATCAGATACTTCATCTTTCCCCTTTCACAACTGGTGCTGGCTCATGGCACCAAAAACACTAGTCTTAGACCACGCAAAGCAGAAGTAGCAATACATCCTTTCCTGCTAAGGGTTATTAATTCAGCCTCTCCCACAGATCTTTTCTTATGGGAGTATCTGCCACTGGCTATTGTATGAAAACCAACAAGAATTGAGAGAAACATTTCATTTAAAGTTATCTTCCATGGAGCACATTTATTAATAAAGCAAAAAAAGAGGTATAGTTTATTTTTTTCTGTACCATTTACCTAGAAAAAAAAGAAAAAAAAATTGATAGATAAGCCTCTATCTTGAGGGTTGTTTTAAAATGTAAAATATGATTAGTACTAGATTGCATATTACTTGTTAATATTTTTGATACTTTACTAATATCTGGCACTTTCTTAGTAACTAGATTTAAAAAGTGTAGAGAAAAAAATGAGACAAATGTCTTTTTAAGTTTCCTCTGTTTTTTCTTCTTGTCCTTTCCCCTTTCTCAATTTTGAAGAAATGTATGATGGTAACCAGAAAGGACAAACCATCTAAAGTCAGAAGAACAGCCTTACTTTGCAGCCAGGCTTATAAATTAATGACACTTTGACTTAATTCTGTGTCCCACTTTCTGGTCTTATTTAAAAGACAGAAGATAATTGTACCTACCACCCAATGTTATTGCGAGTTTTCAAGGTAGTAATGTCTTTGGCCTTCTCAGTAGTAATTTGTGTTTAAGCAATCACAACACAAGTGATTTTTTCCCCCTTATTTATAATTTATGCAATCATGTCTCCAAATACCAGAGCATTTAATTATTATTTTAAAACCCCACAAACCTTTATTCCCTGAGATTAAAATATGTAATATACCTATTTTAATGTAATAATATTGCCTGGAAGACCATTAGCCAAGATTCCTGACTCCATGCTTACTTCCTTTACTATTGTCTTCCCATGGTGTAGGGTCTGCAGTTTGCTCCTGCTGGTCTCCGAAGCTGTGTGCCAGTTACTGTGGTAGTGAGACTGCTCTGGAGAGGTGCATCCAGAGAGGCCAACTCTATTAAGCTGAGACTAATTCAGTTCCTGGACAATAGCCTAGACAGTAAACAGATATTGGGCATTTCTACCTCTCTCTCTTTCATTGAACTTATAGCCCAGTTCCGAATAGCTGCTTCCAGTCTTTTACTCCTTGCCACAATTCTGAAGGAGGTCAGGCAACAAGACGCCATTTCTGGGACCTTGAGAATCAAATGCCCTCTCTCTCTCTCTCTCTCTCTCTCTCTCTCTCTTTTTTTTTTGATTTGTCAGAAGATAGAGAGATGAATTCTTAGGTAGGTGGGGGTGGTCAAATGCACCCTTTGGGGAGGTTTCCAGGTACATTATTTGGTAGGAAGAAGGTTGTCAGCCTAGAAGGGTGTAACCAGATTTGATCTCCAAAGTGTGGTAATTAACCAACCTCTCTTTAATTTTTTAAAAACAGGATATGTTGCTCAGGTGTGTTACATTTGTGGTCTTACTGGGTGTTCTTAACATCGGTACTGGCACAAGCCATAGAAATAATGGCCAAGCCTCCTTCCTGTCTCTCGTTGGACTGTAGGCTACATAAGCCATTTGATGGCCTAAAAATTCACTAAAGATGCAGTCCAGGCAATGCGTTCCAAAATGTACTTTTCCTAAAAATAATCCCTGTTCATCACACAAAAGTTTCAGAGGAAATTGTATTTAAGGCCATGCATAGAACCTTCATTTTCATGAGGCCTCTCGATTTCTTTAAATAGTCAGTTCCTCATCAGTCTTTCACTTCCCATTAGAAAGTGCTGACATTACTTCTAACCTTTTGCAAACTTACTACTCTATGCGACTTCTGTAGAGCTCCTTATTTTTTCTTCCTGTTATTTTGATTTTTGAACATTTACAAGGTGTTAGGTGTCAACACCAATTAACCCCAACTATAGGCCTTTAGTCTTTTCATAGTGGGGCTCCAAGATCTTTACAGCCATGAACAGAGAGCTCTGTGGTTTGCCAAAATTCCAATCAGTAAGTAAGAGCTCCTCTTCCACTCTATTTTCTATTATGGGTTTTCCCCCCTTTTTGCTCTACTACATTTGGGAGCACAAGACTTTGGGGAAATGAAAAATGGCTCCTTTTCACCAAAACTTGGGGGCTCTCATTTTCAAGAAAGACCAGAAAACTTGGTGTTATTCTCATAAGACTCTCTGCTTTCCCAGAATCCTTGTTATGATTTAAGAATAAATCTCTCTAAGCCATAGCTTACCTTTTTTTCTTTTTCCCATTTCATTCTTAAATGTCAGGATTTACATTTCAAATTCTACTGTAAATGAGATTATTATTTTAGCTCTAGTTTATCCACCTTCTTATCCAACTCCAAAAGAATAGGGTCAGGAAGGAGGTCTTCATACATTTTCTTTCCCTGGTACCACAGTCCTCCATAGCTTCTAGGCCAGAGGCAGTTGTCAAATGTGGATATGTTGGGGTCCACATGGGTACCTCTGCCTCCCTTTAACCCAGACCCAGAAATCTCACATATTTGGTAAAATATTATTCAGGTATGTCTGTGAGGTTGTTTCTAGATGAGACTAACATTTAAATTGGTAAACTAAGAAAAGATTGGCCTCCCTAATGTGAGACCTCTTCAATCAGTTAAAGACCTGAATAGAACAAAAAGCTGATCCTTCTACCGGTAAGAAGGAACTTTTCTTTCCTGATTGCCTTCAGACTAGAACATTGATTTTTTTTCTTGCCTGCATTTGAAATGTAACACCGGATCTTCTTTTGTTTCAAGCCTGCCAGTATTCAGACTGGAACTTTACATTGACTATTCTGGGTCTCCAGTTACCTGACTACTTGTCAGTATCCATAATGGAGTAAACCAATTCTTTATAATCTCTCTCTCTTTCTCAATCTCTTCCTCTCTCAATCTCCCTCCCACCATTTATCTCTTATCCTATTGGTTATATTTCCTTGCAGAACACAGTCCAATACACAGATGTAGTGATTTTATGCCTGGATATAATAAAATCTCTTGATATTCAAAGGAAAATCTTGATTTCTAGGTTTTCATGTAAGTATTGTTAGAGACTTTGTTTTCTAGTATATAGACCTTGAATCATGTGAGTATAGACTTGGATTCAAGACCTGCTTCTAATCTCATCTCTGTCATCAAGTAGTTGTGAGATTAGGGACAAGTTACTGCTCTCTGGGTTCCATTTTCTCATCCATTGTATGAAGAAATTATACCATATTATCCTTACTGTCTCTTTCACCTCTAGAATCCTATATTTTTCAAAACTAAAGTAATTAATACTCATTTAAATCATCTTTATAACTTAAAATGTGAGAGGGGATTGAAGAGGATAAAGAGAAGGACAGGGTATCTAGGGATCTGGAGAAACATCTGCCATCTTATTTCTTCAAGTATTCTCTTTATTGCTCCTTTCATCTACTCTGAACTCATCACCATCTGGAACAGTTGGAATTTGGGCTTTGAGAATAGGTAACTGGAAATGCTGTAACAGATTGGCTTAAACAGTGACAAAATTTATTATTATCCTACATAGCAGAAAGATCAGAGGCAGGATGGGCTCCAGACCCAGTGCAGTTAAGGATCTGGTTTCACTTCCCTGTGGCCTCCTGGTTCTCCCTTCTCTGTGTTGACTTATATGGCAAGATGGCTATAGTAGTTACTTGAGGGCAGTAGAGATGAGGAAACTTCTCGCAAGAGCCCTCAACAGATTTTCCCTGTATCTCATTGGCTAGGTTTGGCCATGCTTTCTTCTAAAGCAGCTACTGACAAGGGGAATGAAGTTGTTATGATAGGCTAGATAGGGGGTTGGTGAACTATAGCTTGTGGGTTATATCCAGGCTGTGGCCTATTTTTATATGGCCCATGATCTAAAAAAGGTTTTGTACATTTTAGAAGGGTTACAAAAACAAAGAAGAATATGCAATAGGAACATATATAGCTGAAAACCATAAAATATTTACTATCTGGCCCTTTAAAGTGAAAGTTTGTGAACCCCTAGCTTAGATGAATCAGGATCTACCTCTAGAGCTGAGAATAGGGTCAGTTGTCCTCTGAGTTACATGAAAGGGAAGTTGGATATCTGAACAAAATTGAGTCCTGTTATAGGAAGAGAGAAATGGATGTTGGTTGTGTGGGCAGCCAACTGGGTCCGCAAACACCACCTCTTCTCAGCCTCTTCATTTGTCTCAGATGTGGGAGGTAGGTCTACACTGCCAAACTGAAGTCCTGGCAATGGATCTGCCAAATACAAACTCTGAATATACCATTTCTTCCCAGATGGGAAGTGTTTTCTGTCCTGAATGTTCCACTTTCTCTGTTTTTAAACAGATTTCCATGTAATGGTCAGCTCTTTTTTTCCTGGTGGAGATCTTGAACAGATTATTTTCAGAACATAGATGCAGACATATTCTCCCAGGCACACACTCACTCACACATGTAAGCTGACACATGGACATATAAAGAGATACCCACCCCGAGCCACTCAGAACATTCAAAGAAACTTCAGGAAGTTAAATTTGTATACACTATAATTAGGGCTTTTTTTAAAAAAAAATTTTTTTTATTTACTCATGATAGTCACACACACACACAGAGAGAGAGAGAGAGGCAGAGGCACAGGCAGAGGGAGAAGCAGGCTCCAAGCACCGGGAGCCCGACGTGGGATTCGGTCCCGGGTCTCCAGGATCGCGCCCTGGGCCAAAGGCAGGCGCCAAACCGCTGTGCCACCCAGGGATCCCCTATTATTAGGGCTTTTAAAGGGAAAGGCTAATTGTAGTTCCTGGTTCAGTTTTGGGTAAGCACAGATTGTATTAGGATTAACTGAACCTGCATTTAACTGATACTTTTCTTTTTCTTTAATTAATTTATTTGAGAGAGAGAGAGCAAGAATGGGGGGGGGGGACAGGTAGAGGGAGAGAGAGAATCTCAAGCGGACTCCCCACTGAGCTTAGAGCCCAGTGTGAGACTCCATCTCATGACCCTGAGTTCATGACCACAGCCAAAACCAGGAGCCAGAGCTCAACTGACTGAGCCACCTGGGCATCCCTAACTGATAATATTTCTAATTAGACACATGTGCTCTTTTCTGAGTCCCCTAGTATCCCACTGAGTGTAATCAGTTGTTAAATATATCCAGAAGCTAAAGAAGACCCTGTAAACACCCTTTGAGAGTGCTGGTGTTTGAACATTGTTTATGACCCTAACAGAGCTTATACTGGGGATTAGAATTCACAGACCTGAAGAGCTGAATACTAATAAGCATTCATTTTCTTTAAGCCTGTTATTGACTTTGGCATATCATTCCATATTCTGCAGTTCTATAAATTCTTAAAACCAAGTGAGGACACTGTCATCACAGCCTCTGCATAGCTGGCCAAGAATAGTGAGAGTGAAGCACAGCCTGGCTATGCCACCAGAAATTCATAGCTGAAATTTATTCTGCATATGCTTGGCATGCTGAGCAAGGATATGGTTTTCCTTGCCCTCTACTAATACTTTCAAGGGGAAAGTAAATAGTAAAGTACTTTAAAATGATTATTCATAAAGCAAAGCACCTTCCAGTTATTTGTTTATTCATTAAACAATATTTATCTACTGTACTGATATATGGTAGTTCCAGTTCTAGGCTCTGTTGATGCGGCAGGAAAGAAGTAGAGAAGGATTCCTACCCTCTTAAGGCTTATATACTAGCAGTCTGGAAGTAAAGTTTTGAAGTTGCAGTATCTATATGATATTTAAAACATGAGACTGGATAAGATCACCAAGGAATGAATGTAGATAGGAAAGATATTTGCAGTGACTGAGGCAAACTAGCAACACATGGTAGGGTAGATGAAGAAGACACTGAGAAAGAGCAGCTTGTCAGATGGAGAAAAGCCAGGAGAGTTAGCTATTATGTAAACTAAGTGGAATGTTTCAAAGAGGAGAAAATACACAGATGCATCAGATGCTGACAGGTTGAGTACAATGAGGGCTGAGAATTAACCATAGAATTTCATTACATGGAAGTTATTGTTGATCTGGTAAAAGCAGTTTTGGTGGAAGGGTGGGGAGAAAAGATTTGACTGAAGTGTGTTCGAGAAAGAGTGAAAAGAGAACTAAATGGCCAGGATGGGGGTGTTGGAGGGAAAGCTTTATAAAAGCATGTTCTATAAAGGATGTATTATTTATCTAGTCTTTTGCTCTATTTTTTTTGGAATACCAAAATCATGACCATAATTGAAACATGTAGGCTGCTAGATAAAAATATTAACTTTCAACAATTCTCAAAGTTTTTTTTTTTATCTTGGAATTTTAGGCAAGGGTTGTATTAGGATACTAATTTGGCTGCTATACTAAAGACCAAAATAGTAATGGAACAAGATAGAAACATTTCTCTCTTACTTAATGGTCTGAGTGAAAAGATTCAATGATTTTGGGGATCTGGGATCCCTCTTTCTCTGCCATGCTGGACACCTGGCTTCCATCTTGTGGTATGTAATGGCTACTGTAACTTCCACCATGACTTCTACTTTCCAATAAGTAGGAATTAGGGAAGAGAGAAGAGTATATTGTTATTTATCTTTTTAAGGTATGACTTGTAAGTTGCACATCACATTTCCTCACTTCCTGTTGGCCAGAATCTAGTTACATTCCATGCCTATGTGCAAGGATGGCTGAGAAAGGTAGGCTTTAGTTGTGTAATTATGTGCACAGATAAATCTTTCTATTACTAAAAAGAAAAAGAGAAAAGACGTGTGTGTGTGATGGTGATGGTAGCAGGGCAAAGACTGATTGAAAACAACTGAACCATGACTATAGAATGAAAACTTTATATTTTTTTCCTATATAGTTAACTTGAGCATAATTATATTTGATAAGTAATGAATAGTTTACAGTAGGGTTTTAATATTAAACTTCAACTTTTCCCCATTAGGAATTAGCCATCAGGTCATGCTGCTCATTTTCTGTGCTACAACAGTTATTTTCTTATGTCAAGTTTTCATCTTATATCTTATATTTTCTTATGTCAAGTTTTCATCTTATATTTCAACTTATAAGATGAAACTTATAAGTTTCATCTTTTGTATAAAATTCTTGTTTTCTGAAAATATAACTTTTTGTAGTATAGTCTACAAAATTCCTTCTGTTAGTTATTTAATAAGACACAACTTCTCTATTTTTCTATCTTGAGATCTTTGTTACTTCTGACCATTGTTTCTTACTTCAGTATCTTCCTAAAGAACACTTCTTAACTCATTTTATGACGTAATATTACCCTAATACCAAAACCAGACAAAGATATCACAAGAAAAGACTACAGATAATATCTCCTAAAATAGATACAAAATTCCTCAACAAAATATTGGCAAACAGAATCCACCAGCATATATGAAAGATTATACACCAGAACTAAGTGGAATTTGTCCCAAGAATGCAAAATTGGTTCAATATACAAAAATCTATCAATGTAATGCACCATATTAATGGAATGAAAGATGGTCTCAGTAGATGCAGAAGAGGCCTTTGACAAAAATCTAATGTTCTTTAATAATACAAACATCCAACAAAGTAGTATCAAAAGAGAACCTACTCAATGTGATCTATGAAAAATCCTAGCTAACATGATACTTAATAGTGAAGGATACTTAATAGTGAGAGAGTTTTCAGAACAGGAACAAGACAAGGAAGTCTTTTTTTGACACTTCTAATTAACATTGTTCTAGAGGTTTTAGTCAGGGAAATTAAGAAAGAAAGGGAAATAAAAGCACCCAGATTGGGAAGGAAGAAACAAAACCTTCTCATTTGTATATGACATGATCATATGTACAGAAAAACCTAAAGAATCCACAAAAAAACCTATTAGCACTAATACATAAATTCATATATGAGAATGGGTTGAATGTACTCAAAGCACGATGAAGGTTAGGAAGTTTGCTTATTTGGAAGAAACAATCACTTGCTGATGGGGGTTCAAACTAAGAAGACTCTGCAGATACACATACCAGGGTACTTCCTATGTAGCACTATGAAACCACCCTGTGCTTGCAGCATCTTGGGCTCTTCTGTTCAATTTCATGCTCTCAATAGAGTCATCTAGTGGTTTTCAAATGCCAGACCTACAAGGAAGAATGTTTTTCTTTGACAAAGTTTCACTTGTCTGTAGGGAGATGAGAAAAACACAATTGATGTAGTATACTTTTAATTCCATTTAAAGAACTGTCATTATTTTGAGAATGTATTCTTCCTAACATTGTAATATCCAACATATTTTTTGTATGACTTTGTCATGGTAGTTTACACTAGGATCTTTGTAGTTTTAAAATTTTATTGACTTAATGTCATTACTTGGCAAAGTGAAAAGATAAAGTCCTCCATGGATTTATTTTTGAAAATTTACTTTGTGAAACTCAAGAGTCTGGGAACCACAGGTGGAAGCTATATTAGCTTAGCTGTGTTTACTATATTCGCAGGGCTGCATGACAACTATATTTTTGTCTTTTCTGGATAGCTCTTCCTTTTTATCTTCCTCTTTTTAGTTAATCTAATATGGTTGTATTGTCAACTATTTTGTCTGTTATGAACTAGAAAATTGTTGGGGATGAGGGAAGAATGACAAAATAACTTGCAGAATTTGAGATTGCTTAACTTGGAGCCTTAATATTATTCCTCAGAGATAGAGAAGTTGTAATGCAGAGGGCATGGACCTTAAATATTTTTGGACATTAAAATAGGAAGAATTGGGTTAAAATTGTTGATCACATGGTTGAGCAATCTGAAGGAATTCATGAAATGGGGCCATCATTAATCTTGGAACAGCCTACCAAGATACAGCGTGGAGTTTATATCCTTTTGGAATGCTGGTCATGTGAGTTCACATCTGCCCAAGTCTCAGACACTGAAGAGGCCTGGTAACCCCTAGAGAATCATTCCAGCTATTTGATTGCAAAATATTCTGATGACCTATGTAAAATTCCTGTATGATTTTTATATTATAAAATGTATGACTTTCCATCATAAGGAATTTTCCAAGCTCTTTAGGAAAGGTCTAGAAATCAGCACTGACCCCTGAGCTTAAGAAATGTGCTTTGACCAATGAAGTGACAAAAACAAAACAAAACAAAAAAAGTATTCATAGTTTGAACTATTTCATTTTTAATGTTCTACTGACTTCAGTTATTTCATGATTATCTTATTCATAAAGATAAAATCTGGTAAACCTGTGGGCAAGCCAACAAATTTTTGGAGGGCCTGAATTTTTTTTTTCCTTGTCTTCAGTGTAGTGAAATAAATATTGCTATCTAAAATGTTATATATTTTTTCAACATTGGACTTAGAATCATAGCAAGGTGCTCTGAATGGCACCTTGTTTTGCATTTTTTTTTTTTTTAGCTAAAAACCTGTTCTTAAACTTTCTATTCATGCCAGTAAAGGATTGAAGGCCCACAGGGGTTAACCATCTTGCTTAAAGTAAGGCAATTAGATTTAGAAGCCAGATTTCCTGATTCCTAGCTTACTTTTTTCCACAGCATCAAATTGTCTTCCTCAGGATTTCTGCTCTGAAAAGTAGACAGTATAGAGAAAGATTTAAGCAGGGTGAGAGAAATTATGGCCCACCTCTGACAGGCTTTTCATTTTTGATGATTTAGTTTGCAGAAAGTGAGCTCTGGCACTGTACATTTCAACAAATGGAGTTATTTGATCAAACCTGTGTTCATAAAACTGAAGTGTTGGAGCCTGGGGGACTTCGGAGATTGTCTAATTGAGGAGATCCCAAATGATTCAAAGCTGTAGAACTCTTTCTTCAATAAAGCCTTCCATAAAAACCCACTAAAAGCAATTATAAGCGAAGCTTATCTCACTGAGGTAGGGGCAGGAGTTGCGATCTGTGCCCTGGTCACTCTTAGAACATTGTGCTCTGTAGTGAGTAGTTTCAACACCAAAGTCCTATCTTTGCCCCTCATTTTGCCTCTGAGGAAATTAAAGACATACTTTTGCTCTCTTAAGTTATATCCTCAAGTAAATTATTAAAAAAAATATTTTTTGTCTCACAACCCTGAGATCATGACCTGAACCAAAATCAAGAGTCAGATGCTCGACTGGCTGAGCCACCAAGGTGCGTCTATCGTTAAGTAAATTCTTAAGAAAAGGTGCATGAAACGCAAATATCTGATCTCTTGCAAGTCTGAAAATATTTTTATTTTGCCCTCACATTCGATTAAGGATATGTGAGTTGAGAATAATTTTGCTTCAGAACTTTGGAGGTGTATCTTCATTGGCACAGGAGTCTGGGGCCATCTAATTTTCTCATTTCTCATGTGGTTCCCTGTGGGGAATATATTTATTCCTTCTTTCTAAAGAGTTAGAATCTGATTTTAATTTTTAAATTTTCTTTTGCTGCATTTGGTCTTTACTATTTGTAATTATTTGTATTATGTGTAGCACACACATATAAGTTTGTGTATGTGCATGAATACATGCATTTCTTATCACCCTTAACATGTTAGTCTTCCATGTAGTCCTTACTTTTTGGATCTTATTTCACCGATATGTTTCTGCAGAGGAATGATTCACTTCCATAGTAGGCAATGTTATTAACCCCCTCTCCTATTTCTGGAGATGAGAGTACCTTACTGTTGCTGTCCTGGAACCAACTTTAAAAAGCTACCTGAATCTTTTAAATAATCTACAGATTCAGAGGTATAGGAAGGGCAGATGCTATGAAAACAGGAACAATGCAGAGCTATTCTGAAGCTAGATTCTTAGCAAGGACAATTCTTCCTATTTCTATGTGGTTGTGATGGTTAATTTTATGTGTCTATTGGACCAACTTTACTAGGGTGTGGCTATTTGAACAAATATTATTCTGAGTGTGTCTGTGAAGGTGTTTTGAATGAATTAACATCTAAATTGTTAAACTAGGTAAAGCAGATTGCCCTCCCTTATGTGAGACTCATTCAGTCAGATGACTTGAATAGAACAAAAGGGCTGACCTTCTTCTGAGTAAGAGAGAATTCCTCCTGCCTGCCTGCTTTTGAACTAGGACATCTATTTCTTCTTGTCTCAGACTCGAACTGAAACATCAGCTCTTCTTGAGTGTAGAGCCAACTGGCCTTCAGACAAGAATTACATTGTCAGCCCTCCTGGTTCTCAGGTCTTTGGACTTGGGCTAGAGCTACACCATTGGTTTTCCCATGTCTCCAGCTTATTGACTGTGGATCCTGGGGCTTGTCAACATTTATAGTTGCATGAGCCAGTTCCATATAGTATATATACATACATATGTTATACACACACACACACACACACACCCATCCTGTTGGTTCTGTTTCTCTGGAGAACACTGACCAGTACAATGATGTCCAAATTGACATTTATCTGTATGTTTTAACATTTATTTTGTCTCATTGACTAGAATTCTATTAATTAGTGCCTCATGTAGTTTATCAAGCATTTTTCTTTAAAAAGTAAAAAAAAAATCAAGTTTCTAGTCCAGCATATAAGAACATAGAAGTTGCCATTCCATCATAATAGCAAGCAAAAGTGCAACAGACTAGAAAAACCAAAAGCTTTTCTTATATCCATCAAAGCGTTGAGGTTAGAAGGTCAACTGCTGTGCCTAAAATTGTAAGGCAGGCAGATACAGATAATCATGACTAACCAGAGCAGAGACACCTGATCAGAAACCTCTGTGGGAACCAGTGCTAGGGTGGGAAAACCTGAACTATAATTGATGTATTGGTGGAGGCTTGGCGTAGAGAGTTAAAAACTCCAAGGAGACCCAGTCATGGGTGGGGAGGGTCCCCTACAATTTTATGAGTTTTACCTCCAGGAGATCAACCAAGTTTCACAGTGAGTCTTGGAGAAAAATCTCCTCATCCTGTTGGCACCGGGAGGAAAAACAGGAGGAGAAGAGAAGTGAAAATCATTGGAGAAGTTCATAGTACAAAGGAACACATTACCATTTACATGAACACCTTTTAAAATGAAATACTTAGGTATATGGTATAAATCTAATAAAATATGTTTAAGATCTATGTGAGAGGGGCCTCTGGGTGGCTCAGCAATTGAGCACCTGTCCCTGGCTCAGGGCGTGATCTGCGGTCTCAGGATTGAGTCTCACATCAGGCTACCTGCCTGGAGCCTGCTTCTCCCTCTGCCTACGTCTCTGCCTTTCTCTCTCCATGTCTTTCATGAATAAATAAATAAAATCTTAAAAAATAAAAGATTTATGTGAGAAAAACTACAAGGTTCTTATGAACAAAATCAAAGAAGTAGTAAATAAATGAAGAGATATTCCATTTTCATTGATAGACACGATATTGTCAAGATACCAGTTCTTTCTAAATTGATCCATAGATTCAATGATATCCCAATTAATAACTTAAAAAGTTATTTTGTAAATATGGACAAATTGCTTCTAGAGTTTGTATGGAGAGCTAAAAGATATAAAATAGCCAACTCAATATTGAAGGAGAAAAATAAAGTTGGAAGATTGACAATACCTGATTTTAAGACTTACAATAAAGCTGCAATAATCAAGACAGTGTGATATTGCTGAAAGAATAAACAAACAG
Organism: Nyctereutes procyonoides; assembly: GCF_905146905.1. Taxonomy (NCBI): domain Eukaryota; kingdom Metazoa; phylum Chordata; class Mammalia; order Carnivora; family Canidae; genus Nyctereutes; species Nyctereutes procyonoides. The sequence continues at coordinate 12,705,892 of NW_026575132.1, forward strand.
ATCAAGAAAATAAAATGGAGAGCCCAGAAATAAACCCACATTAATATAGTCAACTGGTTTTGGCAAGGAGCAAAGGCAATACAATGGAGCAAAGGTAATTTCTAGTACAAATTATGTTGAAACAACTGGGCATTCATATGGGAAAAAAAAAGTAAACCTAGATACAGACCTTAAACTCTTCACAAAAATTAACTCAAAAAGGAAAACAGACCTAAATGTTAAACCTAAAACCATGAAACTCCCAAAAGATAGCATAGGAGAAAAACCTACGTGATCTCGGGTGTGGCAATAACTTTTTAGATATATATCAAAGGCAAGATCTATGAAAGAAATAATTGATAAGATAGGTTTCATTAAAATTTAAAATGTCTGTTCTGTGAAAGACAATGTCAAGGGAATGAGAAGGCAGGCCACAAACTGGGAAAGAATATTTGCAAAAGACACATCTGATAAAGAACCGTTATCTAAAATATGCAAAGAATTCTTAAAACTCAATAAGAAAACAGCGTGATTTAAAAAATGGACAAAGACCTGGACAGAGACCTTTCCAAGGAAAATATACAGATGGCAAATAAATATATGAAAAGATGCTCCACATCATAGGTCATCAGGAAATTGCAAATTGGGACAACTATAAGATACTACTACAAATCTATTAGAATGGCCAAAATCCGGAACACTAACAACACTAAATGCTGACAAAAATGTGGAGCAACTCTCACTCATTGCTGATGGGAATGCAGAATGATATAGTCACTTTAGAAGACAGTTTGACATTTTCTTATAAAACTAAACGTACTCTTACCATATAAACCAGCAATTGGGCTCCTTAGTATTTACCCAAATGAATTGAAAAATTATGTCCACACTAAAACCTGCACATAGTTATTTATAGCAGCTTTATTTATACTCACCAAACAAAAAAGCAACCAAGATGTCATTCAGTAGGTGAATGTATAAACTGGTACATCCAAATAATGGAATATTATTCAGTGTTAAAAAGAAATGAATCATCAAGCCATGAAAAGATATGAAGGAGACTTAAATGAATAATACAAGGGAAAACTATGGAAACAGTAAAAAGATTACTAGTGGCCAGGGTAAGAGAGGGAGCAATGAATAGGTATAACACGGAGGATTTATAGGGCATCGAAACTATTCTATGATGCTATGATGATGGATACATGTCACTAAACATTTATTAAAATGCATAGAAAGTACAGCACCAAGATTGAATCCTATTATAAACTATGAACTTTAGGCGATAATGATGAGCCAATGTAGGTTCATCAATTTTGTAACAAGTGTATCACTCTGGTGTGAGATTTTGGTAGTAGGGGAGGTTGTGCACTTTTGGGGACCTGGGGTCTATGAAAACTTTCTGTACTTTCCAGTCAATTCTGCTGTGAGTTTTGAACTTACCCTAAAAAATAAGGTATATTAATAATTAAAAAATATATAAAGAAATATGTTTGGGATAATATGGGAGTTTTAGTGATTATTCATATTTTAGTGTGAATTAGTTTGGGGCAAATGTCTTTTTTCTTCTACCAAGGGGGAAAGTGAGTTTTAATTATGAGTAGGGAAAGGAAGAAGATGGTAACTTTAGGGCTTAGAGAAATATAATAGTATCAAGCCATGAATGGGTAGAAATAGGTGGTAGGGAGTAGAGGAATTAAAATGGACCAATGTAAAAAAATAAAAATAAAAATAAAATGGACCAATGTTAATTTTTTTCAGTTAAAAAAATTCATTTGTGTTGATATATGTAGGTTTATTTTTCTTATACAATTCGATTATTTGCATGTGTAATTTTGTGTCTTACTTTTCAAGGGTCTCCTTAATTCCTTTTCTTGCCTTATTGCATTAACCAGAACTTCTAGAATCATGTTGAGTAACCAGAGAATGATAGAGAATTCCTAGTCTTGTTCCTGACTTTACTTTGAATGTACCCAGAATTTTAATCTTAAATATAATGCTTACTTTTTATTTCTGTTAATAATCCAGGATTAGAAAAACACATCCATAACAGTAAAGTATACTAATAACTTCTCAGAAATGGCTATTAACTTTTGTCAAATATTAAAATATTTTATTTTTGTTTATTGTAACTTGTGTATGAATTTCTTAACTATTGGGGTGCCTGGGCGGCTTGGTGGTTCAGCATCTGTTTTGGCTCACGTCATAATCCCAGATCCTGAGATCGAGTCCCACATTAGGCTCCTTGCAGGGGAGCCTGTTTCTCCCTCTGCCTATGTCTCTGCCTTTGTCTCTCTCATGAATAAATAAATAAATCTTTAAAAAATTTCTTAACTACTTATACATATGCTTATACACATGCATAATTTTCATAGATGCCTGAGTATGTGATGTCTGTACTTTTTACATTCTTACCATACTTTCTCTTATAACCTAGAGGAACAGTTTAAAGAGTATATCCTTCTATTTTCCACTCCCCAAATGATATAATTCATCACATATGTTCATTGCATGCACTCTTTTGGGTTTGGCTTTTCATTTTCAACAATATTTCATGGAAATGCCTCCAAGTTAAACAGATGTTACATTTTAGACTTGCCTCTGGTATTTATTAATTGGCTGTCCTTGGGTAGGTTAAGTAACCTTTCTGGCACAGGTTTTCCCACCTAAACATGAGGATAATTGTTCCTTTCTCTAAGGACTACTGTGAGAACCAAATGATATCATAGATATAGCACTAACACGAAACTTGGCGAATCCTAGGCTCTAAACCAAGTTTACTTGATTTTGTGCCCAGCAGTGGGAGAGCATTTAATTCCCTTTCTTTTCCCTTTCAGCAGTCATGGCCTTTGGCCTGGGGATTTGTAACTCAGCAAATGCCTGAGCTCCTGCAGAGGGGCGGGGAGGGTGCCCTGTGGGGGGCTTTGGTTCACAGCAACAGTTTGGGAGCTCCTTGGTCTGGTTTTGAATCGGTGCTCCATCTCTTTGTAGTTACATTCATTACTCTGGATGGGCTTCTTAGCCTATGCCTCATCTTCAAAATGGAAACAACAGTACCTGTCACACCTATCATGGGTGTAAATGGTAGGATGCATGTGGCACACCTGGAAGAGTGATTGGTGCACTGAAATGGGGATAGGCAGGTAAAGTGAAAGGACACAGGTCTCAAAGTCCATCAGCTTATCTTTGCCGTGTATTGGCTGTGTGACTTTAGGGGTTACCATGAGCCATCTAATCCCTCTAGATCTGGAAAATGAGCTTGCTTGAGAGTACTAATAAGGTAAGGAATGGTCAGTGGTGGCAGCATGTGCATTTTGTGCTCAGTGTGGGCTGCTTCCCTCCACCCCTGCCTATACGGTCCAGCCTACTGTCCTTCACAGTTCTCACAATTCCAGACATGGACCTGCCAATGAACGTCCAAAGTGCATGCTCTCAGGGAGTTGGAGCAGGCCTGCGTTCTGAGTGTTCTCTTCAAGTGGTTCATAACCAATCCCGGGGGGACAGGAGTCATGTCATGCTCTGTTCTCAGTAGCCTTTGCTACCGTTTTGTTCCCTTCTTGCATGTGGAAATATGCATTTGTTTTGAGTTTCAAGAACTTTCAAGAGCAAGTTTATCTTGCTCTGTACACTGCAGATTTACTGCTGGTCAGGCAAGCGCAGGAGGAAAACTATGAAGTGTGTCTGCAGTTAGAGAACAGAGAAATGGAACCAAGATGAGCCTGGTAGATGCATATCCGTATCAGGTGGCTCTCTGATCTTCACTGGGATACTGCAATTTGCCAAGGACATCTCAGTTTCCTTCTCAGATCTCTGAGTGGAAGCTCTCCCATCATCCGCCAAAGCAAAACAAGACCAAAAAAAATGCATAGGTTTTCAGGCAGTCACCTCATTCAATGCAAACACAAAATTCTTTCAACAGAAAATTCAAGGGAAGGAATCCCTAACAGGGATGTATCTGTCTCTTCTGGCTGAGATTTGCTTGCTTCTGTTGGCAACACGGGGAGTTGCTGAGTTAGCTTTATGGGACTTGTTAAAAAGCAAACAACCTTCCTCTTACACTGCATTGCACGCGTGCCTATTGGAATTAGTTGGTGGGGGTTTTATTTCATTTTTTAATTTTACCAGTTAAGTGTGATTCAGCATCACCCCCTAGTGGCGATATTTGGAAACTGTCAGAAGTTGTGAGGTATAAATGACTATTGGGGATTCAAAGCAGGAAACCTATAGAAATACCTAATTTTTTTCTTGTTAGCACCTAATAATATAAGCCACCCCGACACCCCCAAATACTTCTAATTACACAGAACTCTTTTTAACACTACTTTGTTTTTTCTTTGGGCAACCCAAATGAACAAATAGGAACAACTGCATGCCTCTGCTTTGGCCATCGGTAGGTTCCACAAGGTCCACACCCGCGCCTTCTCCACTTAAGCAGCACAGCCTCAGGAAGCAGTGACCAGTTCTACTTTTTCATTAAAGAAGATTCTATCCTTCAGCCATTGGAGTGGGTATTGTCGAACACAATGGATTCTGTATTTGACCACAGGTAGCTCCATTTGGGTATCACTTTCTTTTTTTTTTTTTTTTAATTTTTTTTTTTTTTTATGACAGTCACAGAGAGAGAGAGAGAGGCAGAGACACAGGCAGAGGGAGAAGCAGGAAGCAGGCGCCATGCACCGGGAGCCTGACGTGGGATTCGATCCCGGGTCTCCAGGATCGCGCCCCGGGCCAAAAACAGGCGCCAAACCACTGCACCACCCAGGGATCCCTGGGTATCACTTTCTATGCTATGGATGCCAATTATTTGCACTACTCGTAATAGGAATTATCCCAGCTAACCACAAATAGGTCAAATGCTTCAGTTTCTCAATCAGACATTCTAGATAATTAAGAGTTGCCTTATATAGTCCTTACATTGATGACTAGGTTTCCCTAGTCATCCCTTGGGACCTAACTAATTTTGTGCTTTGTACTAAAATGACACCATTTTCTTCCTTCAGTAACTGAAAAGACACACCAGGGTCATCATCAATTATTATAAAACCCACTGACGGATGTAATCTCTATAGTATAGTACCAACTTTTGAAAAATTATTGAGTGTGAAAAAGCTGATAAAATGAAACACATCTGCAGTTGGGCCAACTGAAGAATATATAACAGGAAGAGTGAAATATGTGAATTCCAGCCTCCACCATTTGCTATCTTCTTGAGCTTCATTTTTTCATATCTGAAAAACTCTATGAGCATCAAATAAGACAGTGTATGTTAAATTCTTAGCACAGTGTGTAGAAGCTTAAATAAACATCAATTCTCTGACTCTATGTCATATAGAAAAAGAGAGCAAAGTTGAAGCAGAGTTTACAGTTGGTAAAGCTTGAGCTGTGGGTTTTGAATTAACTGATGCTGTGGCTTTGAGAAAGTGTAGTGGTTATGAGTCTGGACTCTGGAACATGCCAAGTGGAGTCTATGTAGTATCTTGGATGGATCCTGGAAACAAAATAAAACAAAATCAGTAGAGAAAAGGGGTAAAATGTGAGTATGATTTGTAGTTAATAGTGCTGTATCAATGTTAATTTTTTGGTTTTGAGAATTACACTACGTTATGTAGGATGTTAGCTTGAGAGGAAACGAGGTGGAGATTACATGGGAACTCTACACAACCGTGTAACTTTTCTGTGAGTCTAAATTTGGTTCAAATAATTTAAAAAGTAAAAAGAAACAGTAGAGGCACTTGAGTGGTTCAGTCAGTTAAGCGTCCACCTCTTGGTTTCAGTTCAGGTCACCATCTCATGGGTCTTAGGATGGAACCTTGCACTGGGCTCTGTGCTCAGTGGGGAGACTGCTTGAGATTCTCTCTCCCTCTGCTCCTCCTCCCACTTGCATTCACTCTTTCTAAAATAAAATAAAATAAATAAATAAATAAATAAATAAATAAATACATAAATAAATATCAAAAAAAATAGAGAAACAAGTGAATTTATCTTTATTGTCTTATTAAACTCAATAAATCCAAAATATTATTTCAACATGGAACCAATATAAAATTGTTAATGAGATTTCATGTTTTTTTTTGGTGGGGGGGCATGGTCTTAAAAAATCCACTGTGTATTTTATGCTGACAGCACATCTCCATTTTAACTTCATTTTTAAGTGTTCAGTAGTCACACGTATCTGGAGGCTTCCATATTGGATAGTGCAGGAGTAGATGCAGTGAATGGGATGTCATTCAGGGGCCCAGTGACTCCTTGGTAGCTTTTCTCTGGGGTGACACCTCTTCTAGCTCTGGTCTTAGGCCTTTACCCCAGGGCCCCCAGAGATGATTAGCCTCTAGGAGGGGGCTCAGGTTGACTAAATCTGGTTAACATTGTTTTCTGGTTTAATGAGAAAATGTATAATGTGTCAAGAGCACAGTTCTTTCTAAGGAATGAAATGCTCATAGCCCCAGTTCTCTCTAAAGGAATGGGTAGCATTAATTTTAAGAGGTGTAAGAAAAAATGACTTTGGGTGGTATTTGGACTTTAAATAACATTGACTCACAAAGTGAAAATGTTTTTTTTCCATTTCAATTTTCATTATTTTTTATTACATCAAAAAACAAGTCTCATTTAGTCCCCTAATATCTTTAGCACATTGCTAACATATGCTAATCTCAAACTCTCTTGCTAGAATTTAATGCATTATTTGTTTCCATTTTATTTATTTTTGTCATTGCCTTTTTTTTTCTTGGCAATAGAACACTCTTTAAACTTTTTTATTTAAATGAAAGTCTTTCTTTTAACATTTCATTTGTTTACTTATTTTTAAGTAATCTATATGCCCAACCTGAAGCTTGAACTCAGGAGCCCGGGATTAAGAGTCACACGCTCTAACAACTGAGCCAGCAGTGCACCCCTCTTTAGGTTTTTAAGAAAAATGATATAAGGTCAAATTTAGTAAAAACATAAATATTAAGATAATCATAGCCCAAGTGGCTTTGGGAAAAAGAAAACCAACAGAAACAAAACCAAGCAACAAAATTGTCCCGTGACTACAAGAATGTTTCAAATTTTGGGAACTTGTAGATCAAATCTCCGTTTCAGAAGGACCTCCTTTTATAGAAGTTCTAAGAAAACATTTAATTCTAGAAAGGCAGAATGGATGTATTCTCAATATAACAGTTCCTTTGTTAAATCTTTCTCTAGAAAGATTAGTTTTCTTCTCACAATCCTCTGTTCCTCTGGCTATTGTCTCTCCTTTCCTCTTTTACTTTATTATTTCTCATCCCTGAGTTCTTTCTCTGTCCCCTCTCATGTTTTCCTCTCTCATCTCGCACACTCTGGCCAAAGTTCCCCTACTCCTCACCCACCAATCGCTGCTGCCTCTCCCTTTGCATGTCCTGCCATCTGATGAATCAGGGTGCTGCATTGGACACCTTGTGCTTTCTTTCTGGCTTCCTCTGAGGTTTTCAAAAGAGGATTCCTACACACAAAGGACTCTCCTTGGATATTTTGAATCCCTTTAGGGTAACTTTAACAATTTCTGGGTTCAAATTCTGGACAACTGGAGGACACTATTATCCAGAGAGAATCACCCTGTCCATGACACTCTAACTCTTGACTTCTCTTGGACCCAATGGGCAGGTTTTTTGGGTTGTGGTGCACACTGTTTTATCTATTTTATGCACTGCTAGGACGGTACAATGAAACTTCTGAAATCTGGCTTGCATAACGTATGTCCTTGAAGGGTTGATATTATTATTATTTTTAAAGATTTTATTTATTCATGAGAGACACAGAGAGAGGCAGAGATATAGGCAGAGGGAGAAGCAAGCTCCCTGTTGGGAGCCTGATGCGGGACTAGATCCTAGGACCCCGGGATTATAACCTGAGCCAAAGGCAGAAGCTCAACCACTGAGCCACCCAGGTGCCCCAGGATTGATGACATTGCATTAAATTCTGGGGGTATTTAGGGAAGGCACTACCAACACGAAACTAAATATATCCAACAAGGTAGTCAATTTGAAAATGATTTAGGGGAAAGTCATGACTATTTCCCTCTTTCCCACCATTGTCATGGATGGAGTTTGGTAGGCAGGAGAGAATCAAGGGAAATTTTCCCCACTATGAGACAATATAAGAAAACCTTTCATTCCAGATCTGAAGGTGATATCAAGTGCTACATTTAGCTCCTTGGACATCTCTTCTTTTTACTCACATTTTGCATGAGTTGAGTTATCTTGTCTCTATATTCAGCTTTTGAACACACAATAAATGAATAGTTTTAACTTTTTACTAAATATGACGGTTTGAGCCAGAGAAAGTTGGAGGTGATTTTTTAAAAGGTCATTAAGCAACCCCTGCATCGTCAGAATGAACCCCACTGAGAAAGCTAGTGTCACATACACCTCACCCCCTTGCAGGCCCAGCTCAGGGCCTCTAAAAGACAACCTGCAGTAGTGACCAGTTAACCATGCAGGTCACAGTGGAGACCTGTGGATAACAAGAGAGATGTGTATTGTTTCTCTGCTGCCTTAATGCCAGCGGCAGCCAACACCTCTCCACCAGTTAGATACTAGTAGAAGTACTTGACTTGTATTAACTTACTCAATGCCCACAACAAGCTAATGAGGCAGGCACTGCCATTATCTTCATTTTACATTTGAGAAAACCCAACTCAAGTTCTGTCACTTGCCTGTGTACCTGCAGCTAGTAAGCCAGGGAAGCTTGCCTTGAGCCCAGAAGGCATGTGCAAAAGGCCTGCTCAACCCTGCTCTTCACCCTGGCACCAGAAGTGGGTCTCTCTGGGTGGGGTACTGCTGCCTCAACAGAGTTTGCAGCCAAGGAGACTCTGTGAATGGAATCCAGTTTTCCCTTTTGGGAATCAAGTTGTATTCCACATGAAAAATTACCAGGCACTGGGGGTAATAAATACCACATTTGAGAATGAGACAAAACTTCTAATTCATATGTATATGAAGAAAAACTCATATAGACTATCGTTAAGAACATGAAGCCTCACTAAATTAAGTAAAAACGAACAGCTCTGGAACTTGAAACTAAGAGACAGTATACAACAAATGACTCTATTAATAGAGTTTCTGTCACAGATGACATTCTATTTTTGAGCCTGAGGTCTCTAAAACCTAAGCAGTTTGGTTTTGATTTTCATCGAGTTTGTTTTTTTAATCAGTCCCAAACCTAGCTGATGCTTTAACATTTATTTCTAAGGCAATGGGTTCCCAAACACAAATTTCAAAAGAGAATTCTATTGCTTTTTTTTTAAGTTCCACTATAGCTGGTATACAATATCCTATTAGCTTCAGGTGTATGTCATAGTGATTGGATATTTTTATACATTACAAAATGATCCCCATGATAAGTCTAGTTATCACTTGTGGGCATACAAAGTTATTACAATATTATTGACTATGTTCCCTAAGCTGTATATTACATTCCCATGACTTATTACTTTTTAATAATTGCTATAGAAGCAGGAAGTATCCCGGTAGTCTTTACTCCTATAAAGAGAAAACAGTAACTGTGATTGTCTGGGGCTCTTTGTTTTGTTCTCATTGCTGTTTAGACTTTCCCTGTTCATATAGGGCACTGACCAACAACAAACTGAATAGACCACTAATCCTTAGCAAGCGAATCCTGCAAATTAAAGGGTTTGGGTTAGGTCAGGATATGGGCTCCAGAAGACCCTGCAGTCTCAGATAAGGCTCTATGAATAACCTTTGTTGGAGTAGGAACACCTAGGGGCTGGGTAGGGAATTGATCTCCACAATCCAGGAGCCTTATTGTACCTTATTTTTTACTGTTCACATCAGTTGAATTGCCATACTGTGCCATCTGATCATTCTTGCACAGTATCATTGTGTGAGAAGAGAGATCATATTAAGTCCTAAAGTGCCAGGTCCTTGTTTTGAAATGGAGCTTTGTCCGAATATTCGGTGGGATGGGCAGTAGCCCAAATGTAGGTTAATTCCCCAAAATGGTTGGGAAGTAAATGCACTGACAATTTTATAGCCCCAAATGATGGATCTGATGGCATATAGTGATGAGTAGATAGGTAACAAAATGGCTTGCCCTAGGGTTTATATATACAGGTTTTAGCTTCATGATGATAAAGCAATGGAATGATATGTTTTTCTTGGTCTGTGAGGATGCTTTCTTTTTATTCTCCCCCAGAAGAGGAGTCTTTACTTCAGGAACCTTGGGAGATGGGTATATTAGTTTGCTAGGGCTGCCGTAATGAAGTGCTACAGATTGAGAGAAATTTCTGTTGTTTATCCAATTTTGGAGACTAGAAGTACAAGATTAAGGTGTTGGCAGGATTGGTTTCTTCTAAAGGTCCATGAGAGAAAGATGTGTTCCAGGTTTCCCCCTTTGGCTAATGGATGGAAGATTTCTTCCTGTTTTCGCACAGTCTGCCCATCTGTCCTAATCTCCTCTTCTTATAAGTATACCAATTGTATTGGATTAAGGATCATTCACCTGACCTCATTTTACCTTGATTACCTCTTTCAAAGTCTTATCTCCAAATAGTCACAATCTGAGGTATTAGGGGTAGGACTTCAAAATATGAAATTTGGGGGAGACACAATTCAGCTCCTAACCATGGGTAACTCCATTTGTTCTAGGCTGATAGAGACATTTAGCTTTAGAGCTAGCCCTCAAAATTACACATCGAAAAAGTCTGTCTTTGGTGTACACAGTCTTTTTTTCCCCTGAATCCTGTCTCCACTGTGTTGTCACCATTTTCTTTATCCTTCTCAGATTCTGTGCCTCACTGTTCTATCTCCCTCTATCATCAATGCTATCTCTCAAGAGAGAATCTGACTTGTCATTTATATGGTGGAACAATTTTACCTCAGGGCAATTTGCATGCTGTGTCTTCCCCATAATAGTGTAATGAAATGCTCAGTCTCCATTTAAAGGAAATCCACCCAATAGTGAGTAGATCAGTATGATCTGAATGTCTTCTCCTTGCCCCACCCCTAAAATAACAAGATGTAGCCAGAGACTGACTAAATTCATCTCTTTACAGAACTGGTCCTTGGGATCAATGAGGTACCCTCACACACTCACCCCCAACACCAAACACACACAAAGAAAATAAGAAGTAAACACAAGCAGGAGTAACTAAGAAAAGTTTAATAAAGAGACTATTTGCAAAGGAGTGAGCAGGGTTAAGAAAAACCAGTAAGGGATGGATAGACATCCCAGGGCAAGCAAAAGCAGGAAGCCATTACCACGTCTAGTCTGAACGTCAAGGGGAGGGAATGCTTGCCAGAACTCAGAGTCATAGGAGTAGCTGTAGATGTGAGAGGGCAGTGGGACAGACGCTATGGTTTTGAAAGGAGGGAGCTTAGGGAATAGTCAACCTTCTTTCCTCCTACCCTGAAATCTTCTGCAGGTGCTCCCTTGGCTCAAGGCAAATGGAAGCCAGAGGTTGAGAAAGTCAATGTGGTCTGTAAGGTCAGCCTCCCAAAGCACAGAGCAGAGTGGACAAGGTCCTTTTCACTCTAGGCATTTCCCCTGTTGTGGCATATGAGGAACAGTGAGAGCTGATTCCAGGCTCCCATTTTCTCCTCTCTACTCTTAATGATGAAATGACTCTGTTAATCATGGTCAGTTATTTAGTCTAAAACTCTTGTTATACATCCTACAGCAATGAGTTTTCATACTGTGCCTTGAATATTTTATCAGCAGTGTCAAGATGAAGGAAGCATTTTCCCATCTGTGCAGACTTCGGCTGTTTTTGCCTGCCTAACATTCCTTATCTTTCTTTCTGGTAATAGCACCTTGGTTTTCTTTTAAGGGCCACTTTCCTTGGACTCAGCTCATGTGGTTGCGGTGGGCCTGATCTGGCCCCTGGGCTCCAGGGCTAAGCACAGCTCTGTATCTCCTTTGCCATGGGATTATTTTTTTTAAAGGCATGTGCCTCTCAGTTGTGCATCAGACCATGACTTCTGCTAGTGCTATATATATTTTAAGATTTATGTATTTGAGAAAGAGAGAAAGCACGTGCAAGTGGGGAGTGGTGCAGAGAGAGAGAAGCAGACTTCCCGCTGAGGACAGAGCCTGAGGTTGGGCTGGATCTCACCAGCCTGAGATTGGGACCTGAGCAGAGTCCAGTATACTCAACCTATTGAGCCACCCAGGGCCCCTAGGCTCTATAAGCTGTCACATTTGTAAAGCTGGCAGGATGGTAGGATGTAAGCCCAGAGTTCATTAAGTTCAGGGTGAAACCAATACAGGAAACAACAGAAAGGAGATACAAATAAAGATAGATTTCTGAATCTATCTATACCTGAAGTTCTCTTGAACTTAACTTTCATGAATCATAATTCCTTTTCTCTTCTTAAGCCAATTTGGGTTTCTGTCCCTTGTAATGAAAATTCCTAATATATTCTTTGTGATCTTAGAAGTCAATATTGCTTTACGTAGGGTTCTATATCTATTATTTATCATCAAGTGGTCTGGGTTCAGTCCTGTGCTTTAGTGTTGTACTACAGTGATAGGTGGATTAACAATGTTGAATGTACATTTTTTAGCAGAAAAGTAAAATTCTACACAGACTATTAGCTGGCATGTTTTTGTGGGAATAGAAGCCACTTATCCATTGTAAAGAATAGCACTTGTTTGATGAGATAATGCAGAATGAAGACATGGGCCATCTACAGGAATATGTAGCATTATTTTTTAGGTTTTTTTTTAATATATACAATAGCAACCAGGTTACTGGAATGATGAAAAAGATAGCACATTTAGAAGTTGCTCTTATTTCTTATACATCTTTAAGTTGCATTAACCATAGTCCAAAGCCGCCTCTTCTCAGTCTGAGGAGAAAAAGCAAAATCGCTCCTATTACCTTTTCTATTTGTTTGGCTATTATTCTCTGTCTGACCATACATAGGTTTTGGCTGTTTCTAGGACAAAATTTCAAACCTCGAATAGGTATTACCCTGGCACATAACTCAACACTAAACAATTAAAAGAATAAAAGTCAATCCTTTGGATGATTCTAAATGGCTATCCAGAAGATAAAACAACATCTGGCTGTTTGCAGTTGGTGTAGACATAACTTCATTTATAATGTGGATGTACATCTGCATATGGGCTTGATGGTCCACTGGAGCTTCAGTGGGGGCCCTGAACTGTTTGGAAATATTTGATAAAATGTATATTTTCCTGGGAGAGGCCACTTGATCTGGAGACTGTGTAATGTGCTTCAAGACTTGTGATATTTATTATCAACTTGCCCTAAGGAAGGTTGAATCAATGTTCACTACTATCAGCTAATGATAAAAGTTCCCATTTCCTATGTCCTGATCTAAAACTGAATATTAGATTTCATTTAAAATCTTTTAGACATTATTTAATACCTTTTAAATATCATCTAAATATCTTTGCCAACGTGGTAGGACAAAAATGTAGTCTTGCTTTCCATCTCGTTTCTCTTCGCTTACTAGGGAGCTTGAACTTTTTTTCCTTGATATGGATTTTGAACTTTTGTCTTTCTCCTTGTGTGAATTCCTACTTGAGCCCTTTATCTACTTTTTAAAGTGTTCATCTTACCATGAATGACTTGTAAGAAGTTTTATACATTGAAAATACTGGCCTTTTGCTATCAGTTACAAATATCTTTTCTGCCTTCACTGTTGACCTTTAACTTTAGATTTTTTTTTCTTAAGATTTATTTGAGAGACAGAGAGAGCGCATGCGCACATGGGACAGAGGGAAAGGGAGAGAAAGAAAATCTTCAAGCCACTTGATTATGGAGCCCAATGTGGGGCTCGATCCCAGGACCCTGAGATCATGACCTGAGCTGAAATCAAGAATCAGCCACTCAACCAACTGAACCACCAGCTGCCATAACTTTAACTTCAACTGCCATAACTTTAGATTTCTGATGCATGAACATCTGAGTTTTATGAATTAGATTAAGGTTTTTCCTTTTATGTCTTATTTTCCTTTTGTTTTTAGGTTTAAAATACTTTCTTCACCCTGAGATCAAGCATGTAGTCATCTATGTATTTTTCCAAAAGTATCTTTATTATTTTTTTCTAACATATGATTATTAATTTAAAAAACATAACATTACAATGAAGAGAATGTCTGAGAAATAACGATGAAGGACTTTATCCTTCTAAGCAGTTAGGATATACTTTTCTCATCCTAAATTTTCTCCAAATTCTTTTATGGTTTTTTTAAAATTTAGTTTTGAATCAGGAATTTATTTTGCCATTTTATGTGAGGTTAGAGCCTCACATATTATTTAATGAAATAACTACGTATGTAATGAAAAACACATATTTCCTCCACACCTTAAATTTATGTATCATTTTGCTAAATTCCTTTTGAGTTTCTGAATCATCATTTAATTTTTCTATTCGAAATTAATTTTTACATGATACTCTTAGGGAATTGGTAGACAATAGAGAGAGAAAACAGGGAGGACATAGAGGAAATCAATTCAGGCTAAACAAAGGTATGACTGGTCTGGATAGAATAATTAAATATTATATGAAGTTATATACTCATACTTTGCATGTATACATTCATATTAAAGCCTTAAAAATGATCTGCTAAGACATTTATCTATTATAAAGTATATCTATCTCTAATTCATGCTCAGTCATTCCAGAATATCTTAGAATTAAATTTACAAGGTTGGTTTTAGATGTGGAGGGGCAATATCACAATCTCTGTGTTCTTTAATTTGGCCATACTAGGTAGTATAATTTCATTACTGGTAAATAAAAATCCTAAAGGAATGATAGACTTTTGATATAGGTGATTGGAGAGGACAACCATAACTATTCATTAACAGAATAAACTGTCTAGCTTAAGAAAGAAGTTAGCAAATATTTATGCATGACCTTAAAATTTAAGTTAAAAAAATAAAAATAAAAATAAAAATAAAAATAAATTTAATTCAGTCAATGAACATATAATGTACTATTGGTTTCAGAGGTAGAGGTCAGTGATTCAGTCTTATATAACACAACACATCATGTGTTTTTTTTTTATTAAAGATTTTATTTATTTATTCATGAGAAACACAGAGACATAGGCAGAAGGAGAAGAAAGCTCCCCGCGGGGAGCCCAATATGAAACTTGATCCCAGGACCCTGGGGTCATGACCTGAGCCAAAGGCAGATGCTCAACCAGTGAGCCACCCAAGTGCACCTCACATGCCCTTCCTAATAGCCATCACCCAGTTATCCTATTTCCCCATTGCCCTCCATTCCAGCAACTCTGTTTCTGATGATTAAAAATCTCTTATGGTTTATTTCCCTCTTTGATTTCATCTTGTTTTATTTTTTCCTCTCTTTCCCTATGATCCTCTGTTTTGCTTCTTAAATCTACATATGAGTGAGATCAAATAATTGTCTTTCTCTGACTGACTTATTTTGCTTAGCATAATATCCTCTACTTCCATCCACATTGTTACAAATGGCAAGATTTCTTTTTTGTTGGCTGAGTAGTAGTTCATTGTGTGTGTGTGTGTATATATATATATATATATATATATATATATATATATATCACATCATCTTTATCCATTCATCTATTGATGGACATCTGGGCTCTTTCCATAATTTGGCAGTTGTGGACATTGTTGCTATAAACATTGGGGTGCTGGTGCCCCTTCAGATCACTACATTTTTGTCTTTGGGGTAAATACTCAGTAGTGCAATTGCTGGGTCATAGGGTAGCTCTATTTTCAACTTTTTGAGGAACCTCCATACTGTTTTCTGGAGTGGCTACACCAACTTGCATTCCCACCAACAGTGTATGGGGATTACCCTTCCTCCGCATTCTCACCAACATCTGTTGTTTCCTAACTTGTTAATATTAGCTGTTCTGACTGGTGTGAGGTGGTATCTCATTGTGGCTTTGATTTATACTTCCCTGATGCTGAGTGATGTTCAGCATTTTTTCATGTGTCTGTTGGCCATTTGTATGTCTTTTTTGGAGATATGTCTGTTCATGTCTTCTGGCCATTTCTTGGTTGGAATATTTGTTCTTTGGGTGTGGAGTTTAATAAGTTCTTTTTAGATCTTGGATACTAGCCCTTTATCTAATGTGTCATTTGCAAATATCTTCTCCCATTGTGTCCGTTGTCTTTTGGTTTTGTCAAGTGTTTCCTTTGCTGTCCAAAAGCTTCTTATCTTGATGAAATCCCAATAGTTCATTTTTGCCTTTGTTTCTCTTGCCTTTGAAGATGTACCTCGTAAGAAGTTGCTGTGGCTGAGTTCAAAGAGGTTGTTGCCTGTGTTCTCCTCTAGGATTCTGATGGATTCCTATCTTACATTTAGGTCTTTCATCCATTTTGAGTCTATTTTTGTGTATGGGGTGAGGAAATGGTCCAGTTTCATTCTTCTGCATGTGGCTGTCCAATTTTCCCAACACCATTTGTTGAAGACACTGTCTTTTTTCCATTGGATATTCTTTCCTGATTTGTCAAAGGTGAGTTGACCATAGACTTGAGGGTCCATTTCTGGGTCTCTATTCTACTCTATCGATCTGTGCAACTGTTTTTATGCTAGTACCATGCTGTCTTGATGATTGCAGCTTTGTAATAGAGCTTGAAGTCCAGAATTGAGATGTTACCAGTTTTGATTATCTTTTCCAACGTTCCTTTGGCTATTCAGGGTTTTTTTTTTCCTGGTTCCATGCAAATTTGGGATTATCTGTTCCAACTCTGTGAAATAAGTTGATGGCATTCTGATAGAGATCTCATTGAATATATAGATTGCTCTAGATTCATTTTGTAAATTCTTATGTTGTGTGGATTTGCTTCTGGACTTCAGATTCAATTTAGCAAATTCTTACACTCGTTCTTGGGGCTCAACCACTTTGGCATTCCATATTCTAGTCGACTAATTGTTTTGGTTATTTTCAACTTATTTTTTCAAAAGAATTCTAGAATAATTTGGTAAGAAATTTCAAAGATCAAAAATCCAGTTGGTATTTTGTTGGAAAAACATTATAAGTTAATTTGGAGAAACTGATATTTTTATTGGGTGGAATCTTTCCATTCAGAAATATTGTGTGCCTCTCCATTTATTCACATCTTTTGTTATATCCCTTGGTAAGTTACATAGCTTTCTTAATATAAACTGTGTATACATACTGCTATTTTCCCCTTATACTTTTCTAACCATTTTTTTCCCTGACATATAGAAAGCTACCAGCTTTTCTTGTATTTATTTTGCTTTTGGCTGCCTTACTAAATATATTAATCATAAACTTACTAATTAGAATGAACCTTTTCAGCTCATTCTCTTGGATTTTCTTGATAATCAACTACTTCAGGACACATATCTGATAAAAAGAAAAAAGAGAAACAGTTAAGATTTTATTTATTTGAGAGAGAGAGAGAGAGAGCGAACAAACAGGAGGAGTAGAAGGAGACAGAGAAGCAGACTCCCCACAGAGCAGAAAGCCTGATGCAGGTCTCAATCCTAGGATCCTGAGACCATGACCTGAGCTGAAGGCAGCAGATGGGTAACCAACTGTCACCCAGGTGCCCCTGTTTCTCCACTTAAAAAAATGTATAATATCACTACTTCTTTTAAATATCTTTCTGAATATTGAAAAACAATGGGAATAGTACCTTCCTCCAAACCTTGGAGATCCCTTCATAATTAAGCATGATAATGTCTAGTGGTATGAGATAGAAACTTTTCATCAGGTTAAGAAGTATCCTTCCAGTTCTGATACATTAGTAGAATTTTCTTTTTAAAAACCATGTATAGGTGCTGAATTTATTGAAGGTCTTCTCAGTATCCATTGAGATGATTGCATATTTATCCCCTTTAAGTTTATGAGACATAGATTTCTTAATATTAAGCAATTCTTGCATTTTGGAAGTAAATCTTATTTGGCACATTATTCTCTTAATAAGTCACCTAATTAGGGGCATCAGTCAATTAAGTGTCTGACTCTTGATTTCAGCTCAGCTCATGATCTTGGGGTCCTGGGATCAAGCCCCCGGTCAGGCGGTCAGGCTCTGCACTCAGCGGGGAGTCTGTTTGTGATTCTCTGTCCCTCTGCCTCTCCCTCTGATCATGTTCACTCTCTCTCTCTCTCAAATAAATGAATAATTCTTAAAAAAAAGCCACTGAATTAGATTTTTTAGTATTTAATTTAGAATGCTTGTATCTATATTAAAAAACAAAATTGGCCTATGGATCTTCTTTGAGTTAATTTTGTTATTTTTTAGCATTATTTCAGTTTCACAAAATAAACTATGTTTTCAATCTTTACTTCTAGTGGTCTGGAATAGTTTAGATAACATGGGAGTTATCTACTTTTTGAAAATAATTGAACCACTCACTTGTAGAATAGTGGGGGTTCAGCTCTTTTGTTTGGGCTAGTTTCTTGGTTCCATCTTTATTTTTTTCTTCAAAGGTTATTAGTCTATTCAGTTTTCTATTTGTTTCAATTTTTTATGTCCCAGAAGATTGGCCATTGCAAACATATTTTAAAAAGGTACATGATATTAGATGTTGTATTTTTTTAAAAATTAAAATATCTCATCAGTATTTTTCTTTTCTTCTAATATTGTGCATGTATATTTTCTTTCCCTCAAAGATAGACTTGCTCAAGTTAATGATTTTTAAAATAAAAATAGAACTTTTATTATGTATAATTTGTTTTCTAATTCATTATTTTTTCTTTGTAAATATATATTAATTCTATGTCTCTATTTTTAAAGGCTTAGTTTTTATTTTTGTATTTTTTATCTCGATCTAATTGATTAGCTCATTAGTCTTATTTTATTATTATTTAATAATAAAAAACTAAAATTATATGAATGCATTTTTTGCCAATAATAGCTTTGACCACATCAAATATGTTTGTGTAAGTTGTGTTTTTATCATCATTTTCCCCAAGTAGTCTATAATTGCAATTTACTATTACTCTGACCAGAATTATTTTAGAGAGTGATTTTTGAAATTTTCAAGTAGACATTTTTAACACTTAAACTTTTCTTACTAGTTTTTAATTTCATAGTGATCAAGGAAAGTGTATATTTTCTGCTTTTGAATTATACTGAGGGTTTCTTTGAGTCAATACACAATCTTTTTTTATAAGTATTCCAGATTTTTCTTCGGAAAAAGATATATTCTCTAGTAGACAAAAAGTTTAATATGTATGTAATAAATCAATCTTTATAATTTGTTACTCAAATTCTATCTTTAAACTTTTTACTTATTTGAACTCTCAAAAAAGTTTCTCTCTTTCTGACACTTGTAAGGGCACTAATCTGAAGCAAGTATTATAGGAGTTCTGATTTTGACTCTGGCCTAGCTAATTTGGACAAAATATTCAACTTCTCTAAGACTCAGATTTCCATTCCTACAATATGGGAATGATAACTGTTCTGTGCAAATCATTGGTCTTTAACTGACAGTGTATGTGTAGGTGTCATGTTACCTGTACCATGCCATACAAGTGTAAATTAACACATTTTCTGTCTTTTATTATCTTTTACCTACCTTAATCATCAAGATATTCTGCTCTATCTTCTTCTTTAAACTTTTCAGCTATCTCTGATTTTTCTTGCCCTATCATGAATCTAAAACAGCTACTCATTTGCCTTAGTTATCATCACTCATTTACTCTCCTGGTGATCACCATAGCCTTTGCAAGATCCTTGCCCTTCTCTTCTTGAGTGCACTCAAGACTGGGGAAAACTCTTGTTACATGTTAATTTCCTGTAGCCACTAATGTCTCCTTAGAACATGAAATAGTGCTTAGGAAATAAAGATGGACATTGATAAAAAAATATGAGATTATTTATATGTGCTAAATTTTCATTGGACTTTTAAAATAAAATGGTTAATGAAAGCTATGAATTACTAGGCTGTAGGATCACCCTGGGATTAGAAGGAGTAAAAATAGAGGTCTGGGCACTCAATACTGTATTGACTCAAAATCCCAATAGGATTTGAGGTGTGAAGATGTTGGACAGAAAGAACTTGTGAACATTTGACATGATTTTCAGGTTCATTTGGAAAATAATTAGGTAATAATAGATATTTTTTAAAAAGAAGAGCAAATCAGAAGTTTCATCAGGCCAAAATATAAATCTCATTATGAAGCTATCTAATCACTTTTGTCCTTTAGGTATTTTGCTTCCTTATGCTTAAGATAATTTCATAAGACTTTTACTAAAGAAAAAAAAAGTATTGCACACACATGTACAGTGTTTAGTTAGTCCCATTATGAGAATGATACATGGTCACAGGAAAAGATTTCAAAAGTGCAGAAGAGCACAAAGGAAAAACATTTGTTGTACAAGCAAATTAATTTCTGGTGCCTATTATTTCAATTTTTTATATATGCTTTGTATTTTTTATTCATAAATTTTCATATAAAAATTTAAACATTAACTTCATATATATGTAATACATATAACTTTCTTTTTCCACTAATTGTATCATGAACATTTTCTCATGATTCCATGGAATCTTTGACTTGTACCTCTAGTAATTATACTAGTGTAATTGACAGTGTGGGACTCTGCAAGATGTGTTTTTTTCTTGTTTCTGGCTTAAAAGATGAACGTTTTTCTTCTTAAAAAGAAAAAGCAGATTTTCAGTTTATGCCAGTAGGTGTCATCCGTTCACACAAAGCACAACCCAAGAAACCTAATGTAATTTGACTTAACCTCCATAATTTCTACCAAATTCCAGTATTGTATTTTAGCTACCTTTGCCCTTAGGGTGCTAGGAAAGAAAGACGAAAGAAGAAAGAAAGAAAGAAAGAAAGAAAGAAAGAAAGAAAGAAAGAAAGAAAGAAAGAAAGAAAGAAAGAAAGAAAGAAAGAAAGAAGAAAGAAAGAAAGAAAGAAAGAAAGAAGAAAGAAAGAAAGAAAGAAAGAAAGAAAGAAGAAAGAAACAATTTTACAATGGAATAAATTCTGTAAGCTTGAAGTTATTTTACATCCTAAAAATGCATTAATTACTGGGAAGAAGTTATTAAAATCTTACTCTGAGTAGCCACCCAAAAAAGGTCAATGATAATTGCCATGTTTTCAGAAAAAGAGGGTCACCAATCTTGATCCTGTGTTTAAAATTTGAGATGTGTCAAATATAATAAAGTATTTTTAAAATATCAGAAATTTATGGAAAAAAGTCATGAAATTTAAATGCTATATGTAGTAATTAGATTTTTGGTAGCATGAAATAGTTCTTAAGAGCTTTCAAATCCATTAGTTTTTGACCCTCACAAGAATCCTCTGAAGTTATAAAAAGTAAACTTCTGTTTAAAGAAGTCAGGGGTCTTGCTTGGAGCCACACAGCTGGTAAACGATGAAGTAAGGTCTAGAACAAGAGTCTTCTTACTTCATATGCATATGTATATGTATGTATTGCCAAATGAGAGTTATCTTTTAAAGCGGAGGTTAAAAATTGATAGTCTGTGGCCAAACTGATTGGATCTTTACATATTTTTTCTGCCTCCTTTAGTGCTGGCTCACACTTTATTTTAAATTTTTAAAATAAGTTGCAAAATTTAAAAATCAGAATATTTCCCCACAGCTAGACTCGGAAACGTATTTGGAAAAATCCAGCAGATATAGCTATATTGGACTCCTATTCTATTGTAGCACCGTATAGGGGGATCTAATCAGCTGCTACTCCTATGTGCTCTTGAACTTGCCCCAGTTTCCACCACTCCCTATTGCCTCATACCAGATCCCCTTCATTCATTTGTTCCATCTGTCTGGCCCCTGTACGCATATGAGCTTGTGAGTCTTTTGAGTTTCAGTCTTTTGGGGAAGATTATGTACTCATTTCAGCAATGCTATTATGGTTCAAACATTTGTTTTGATAGCTTTCATAATCACATTAAGAGCCGCAGAAGAGACATGGGGCATGTATTTTAACCCACATAATTTTTCTGATTAACATGGTGTTATCTGCTTAATCACTTAGGTGGAGTATATAGAAGGAAAGCATAGGACTGAAGCTTCAATTCTGGGGAATATCAACATCAACACTTAGGAGAACAGAGACGTAGGAAGAACTGGCAAAAAAGTCCAAGCTGGAAGGGGTCTAGAGATGATGAGTGTTAAAAAGAAGACAGGAATGATTTTGACTGTATATGGGGAAAATGAGGGGTTTCAATGAAATGTTTGAAGTTAGGAGGCTAAAGGTTTCCTTCTGAGTGTTAGACTTTATTCAACACAGCATAGGTTAAACATATGTGAAATAGTCTAGAGTTTAATGGTTCTTGGCTGTGATAACTCAATCAGGAATGGGTGGTACTATTTCAAGATAAAGTACGTATGACATAAAGGAGTATATATAGCATCAAATGATGCAGAGATGTCAAAAAAGAGAAGAATGAGAGTGTTGGTTGGAGTTGGTATTAAGGAGCTCGTGGGTGGGCTCAGGAAAAGGAGTTTCAATGGAATGATAGAAATAAAAACCAATCTACAGTGGATTCAAGAACATCTAGGAAGTAGTGATGAGTAGAGACTGAGCATGGACATCCTCTTCCTAAGAAAGAAGAAAGAGCAACAGATGGCAGGGGTTGCGGGGTCTGAGGAAATGTGTTTGTATGTATTAAGGACTGGAGAGATCCTAGCATGTTTTTAAATGAAAAGGAGGGAGCTATAGGAAGGTGGTCCAGGGGCGAAAGATGGAACTGAGGGGACAAGAACCCTGGAGGGGCTGAAGGGAATGAGATCCAGGGAGTGCTTTATGATATTTTGAGCAATGGCACTCATCAGGATGAAGGTCTTGTTTGCCAAAGTGACTAAGTTGGGCTATTTTTGCTAAAAATATTAATAAATCACTAGATAGTCACAGCTTACACTGACTGTTTTCACTATACTTGGAAATGTGCAATTAGTTTTCTCAGCTTCATGAATTAATAACTTAAGTGAGAAATTATTTTGTTGTTAAAATGGAATGTCCTTTTGTTGGTTTAGAGATGGACAAATGGTCAAATAAGAGATAAATCAGGATAATCATATTTATTGAATTAATTTCAATGTGAAATACAAACATCTTGATAATTTTCTGCTCTCAAATTATGATTCAAAGAACAAAGTGTTAATTGGTGATTGTTCCTGAGGTAATAGTGTTCATTCAAAAATTAAGGATTCTTCAAACACTCATTCATTCAACAAATAGTGATGAAACATCTACTATGCCCCAGGCATTGTGTTGAGCATTATAGATACTGATGCAAAGAAGCCATCTTCTTCGGACTCTAGTTATGGAAGTGGTTGGTAGTAAATGGATCAGGAAAGGGCTTATTTGATGAGTTTATGAGCTTGTAAGCAAAGGCTTGAAGAATGGTAGGATTCTTGCTGGAGAATGAAGGCTAGGGTAACGAGAAAAGAGAGTAGGAACAAGAAGAGGGCCCCCAGCAATGGGAGGAAGAGTAGCTTAGGGAATTTGTAGAACATGACATCATTCAATATGGCTGAAGCATTTGATGCAGAAGGAAGAGAGCAAAAGTGGCAAGAAATGAGGCTAAATTGGGACCCTATTGTAAAACAGCTTATAAAGAGTTTGGGCCTTATCTAAGACTAACAGGAAGCCAATGGAGGGTACTAAGCAGGGAAGCAGGGTGAATTAGATTTACATTTTACAAAGATTACTTAACTCTTGTTGGAGTATGGAGACAGAAACGGGGCATGTGTGGGGACAGAAAAATCAGGAGAGATGGTGGAGACCTGGTCTAAAGCAGTGATCCTGACAAGAAAAGAAGAAAAACAACATGGCAGACAGCCAGGAAGTAAGATAATAGGGCTCAGTGGTGAATTCCTGAGGGGCAGGAGGGGCTGACCACAGGTTCCTGGATGATTTAGTGACTGGAGGGTGGTGCCACTCAACAACAGAGAGAAGCTAGGAGGAGAACCCATCCTGATTCGGGTGAACACTTCTCTTTCAATGCTTTTCAACTTGAGAGTGGCAAACCAAGTTTAGGCGAAGCACAGATAACTTTGCAGGTGCTTTTTAAAAACCCCACTGTTTGAGCTCAGTGGTTCTTCTCCACATGCAAGTATTGCCTTCAGTAAAGTTTCAAGCAAAGCAAAAGAAAGATATTCACCTGTGGAACTTCAAAAAAGCAAGCCCACAGCATCGCCAAGGCTGGTGCCCGCAAAGCAAGGAATAATAAACATCCCATTTTTAATGTAACAGATTTTCCATTCCCCGCCCTCACCCCAGGCATCTGCACACACAAATCAAAACCCTCTTAAGTCATGGAATGAAAAAAATGAAAAAAATGAAAAAAAAAAAAAAAAGCAAACAAAAAGTGCTTCCTGTGGTGTGAACGGAAATTGTTGCCCAGTTTATTTTCCAAGCACATGAACAGTAGTTCTGAATATTTAAAACCACAAGTAATCATATTCTTAACTGAGATTTTTGAGAAGAGGTGGTGCGGACAGGATCACTCATAGCGGTCTTTGACATAAAGTACATTTACGTTGAAGTAAGGCCTGCTCCCCTTCAACATCAGTTATCACCAAGTGTCTTACAAACAAAATTGTGTTGGTTGGAAAAAAGCAAACAGATTCAGAACAAATAAATATGCCTACCTAGTTGAACTAAAGCCAAGCCATACCATCACATGTGTTTTTGCCCCTTGAGATAGAAACATTGCACCTAAATTTTATTAGGAAAACTCTTTTGCATTAGAATATTTTTAGAACTTCATCTAGGATCTAAGTACCCTTCTTCCACCAAAATATGAGGCCCCCAATTCACATTGGCCGGTAATTTCTGGCCAGATAAATGAAGACTAGCATGTGAATATAGTGTGGTAATTAAGAGTGTGGAATTCAGTTTCTTTCTTGTTTGTTTTTAAGACTTGTTTATCTACTCTTTGAGAGAGAGACAGAGACAGAGACAGAGAGACAGAGTGAGCAGGGGGAGGGGCAGAGAGACAGAGGTCCTGAAATAGATTTCCCACTGAGTGGGGAGCCCACTGTGGGGCTTCCATCCAAGGGCTCTCAGATCATGACCTAAGCTGAAATCCAGAGTTGGTTGTTAAACTGAGCCACCAAGGTGCCCATGGAATTTGGTTTCATTGTCTGGGTTTGACCTGACTCTATTACTCATTGACCATGTGAGCTTGGACTCATTACTTAATCACTCTCTCAGTTTTATCATTGTGAAATGGGAATAATAATGAGATCTCTGTCACAGAGTAGTTGTGAACATGGAAGAGATCATTCATGTGAAGCACAGTGTCTGGCATATTGGTATGTACTCAATAAATGTTCATTATTAGATTCCTGCCCTATTGTCCTCTGCAGAACTATATCTGAGCTCTAGAATTTGTGGTAATTTTTATTGGATGAAGTAAGAGCTCTCCAGACTTAGTTCCAGAGCTAGGCCACAGCAAAGTTAGAAAAAGTCAATTATTCTACACTGCCTCCTTTTTGCTGGAAAAGGATTCAAGTATGGTAACAATGGATCTGGAGGCATTTCCTCTTGATGCTGTCAGGGATCACAGTGGAAGGGAAAAGAAGGAAATCAGGGTAACAGGTTCCCAGTGGTCTTGGTGGCCCACTATTTCTCTCAAGTTAGCTCAACACCTCAAATAGCGTCTTTTACACTATTGAGGCCTAGGAGCCTAAAAAAGGTCACTGGGGAAACAGAGATGTAATGGAATCACTGCAGGATCAGCCTCCTACCTTATCTTTGGAACCCCTTGGCTCTGGTCCAGTATCCCATATTGCTCTTCTAGAGTCCCAAATCTGGATTCTACTTCAGAGCCTGGACATTGGACTGAAACCTTGGTTGCCCTGACCTCCTGATTTCAGCTTCTCACCTGAATATCTCCTCTGCAGGCTGATAGTTGGTCTTACCCTGTCTTCCCCATAAACCCTGGATCCAGCATCTTGGAAGCTCGTTCAGACTTTTAGATTGTTGGCTTGAGTGGCTCTACCTGTTTTGGTTAAGAGTGAGAACTCTGGAACCATACTCCTCAAATCCTAGCATTCCCACCTGCTATTTGACTTGTGCCAGCACTTTACAACTCATGCCTCGGTTTTTCTTATCTGTAAAATGGGAAATACTAATTTCCCCACCTCATAGAATGTCCCCACCTCATAGAATGGTTAGGAGAGTTAAATGAATTACCATATGTATAAAACATAATATAAATACACATACACAAATAATCCAGGTTAATATAATATTAGCTATATTCTATTCTATACATAATATATATTATTTTACATTTAATTTTATGTACACTTTACATTAAGATGAATATTTCATATAAACACTTATGTACATACAAATCTACTTATTTATATTATTATTACTATTGTTGTTATTGTCTGTTCTATTGCCCTGCAGAGATGGAGACCATGGGTAGGCTTTTCAGCTTTTTTGTTTTCATCTGAAGCTATAGGTACAGAATTCCTGGTTTCTACAGACTCTTCTGTAATATGCTGAACAGAGTTTAGGTTGGATTAAAATAGATTGCATCATTTGGAGAATTACCATCTACAGAGAATGTGATGTAAATATTTCTCTGATTTCTGTGTTGCTCTTCTTCCAGATAAATCTGTATTTCAATCTCTGTAAGAATTCCCTTTATTTCTTATCCTGTTTCAAAGGCTTTCTATCTCTGGAGCAAATAGCAGAAGATAGGTGTCAAAAACGTTATTTATCATGTGGCTATTTTTAGAGTTTGTTGTTCCCCAGTAACCATTGATTCAGTGGAGTGGGATGGTTCTGAAAATAGGCATGGTCTCTTTCTCTTGTTTTATTGGAATCAGAATGAGGGTAAAGTTTCCCTCTGTTTTCAAAATTATCAGCAATCCATGGATTAAGCTGAACCCTCCCGTAAACCATTATGCCGCTCCTATCGCCACTGACATCAATCGCAAGACACCTCCTTGCCTTAATGGTAAGTGTGACACTACATAAACCCTCACAAAACCCACTTCCTTTCCAGCAAATAGAAAACAGTTGAGAACATGAATTCACTGTCAGCTTTGAACACTGGAGGGGATTGCATCTGTTTTCAGCAAACATGAAGTCAGACCTCTGGTATTTCCTTCTCTTCTGCTTTCAAGTTGAAGCCATAACAGGTGAGTGGCCCATCGATTATTTTTTATTAAGTTATGATTCAAGTGAATATTAAAAAACCCAAAAGGTAGAAAAATCAGGCACCCAATAGAAGGTCTTTGTTTGTTTTCTGTTTTTTTTTTTTTGTTTTGCTTTTTAAAAAAAAATTTATTACTTATTTATTTTTTGAAAGTGGGAACAATTGCAGAAAAGTCCCAAGCACTTTGCGCTGGGCTTTTGTCACCATGTCACAGCTGATGCCATGGAGTTTGTACTGCTTCTTTTGATATTGTGTTTTTTAAGATGAAGAAAAATGTTTCATCAGACCATTAAAATTTTAAATTACCTGCTTGGAGTTACCTGTTAGTAGATAAAGTAGAAGAGTGGCTTACTGTTCTCAGAGAAAGATGAAAGGCAAAATGACTTGTGTCAACTGAATGAAGGTAAAATAGTCGTGGCATCTGGGCCGCGAATTCTTTTAGAAGGAGAAAATAAAATGGAAACACTTTGAAAAAGAGGATTTTGATTTTAATCTTATCTGGGTGATCTCTTGTTAGAATGGAAATGTCCAGGCTGCCACAGAGGTGTTTTTTTTTTTTTTTGGACCCTAAGCGTCAGGGTCCCTCTAAAAGGCCAAGGAGTTGTGGACACTATAAAAAGGCTCCTAAGCCCATGGAGACATTAAAGAAAAACAAACCAGCATTCTGAAGTCCTCAATTCTCTCTCTTAGATGGTATATATATCAGACTATTTGAAGGATTTAAATAATGTGACCTACCACTAAATTAAAAAATGTGTCTCTGCTGTTTCTTATTTGGTACATTTTTGTATTCCCCCCCCCCCCCCACTCTGAGCCATGTTCTTGAGGCTGGCACAAACAAAGTGAAATTATATTGACTTGGAAAGTTCTATTAACACTAAAAGGGAAAACAGAAATCTAGTAGACATAATTTCATCTAGACACACATTTTGCAGTGGTACAAAGAAATAGATTTTACTTTTCTCTCCAAAGAACTAAAAAGCAATAGCAGATTGGTCAAATCTTTCATCTCATAGTAGTTCAAGGTGATTCAAATGCTCTTAAGAGGAATGAAGAGTGAACATTTAGAGAGTCTGCTTATAAGTTCCAAAGTCAGCTTGGGGCTACTTGTTGTTTATGCCGGGTCTACAACCCAGTGAGATCTTTTAGTAGCATGAACAACAAATGAATAGCTTTGGAATTGATATTCATTTATTTATTCATTCACTTATCCATTCATTCATGCACCACCAAGCACTTGCCACATAGGAGGTACTATGCTAGCTGCTGTGTGTGCAATGATGAACAAAACTGCATTAGTCCCTGCTCTCAGGAAGCTAACTGAATGGTTGGAAGAAAGACATTAATTAAATAATCTCATGAATTAATAATAATTACGGACAAATTCAGAGAATGTAACAAAGAAGCCTCTCTAGACTGGGTGGATATGGGGGAGGAGTTGGGGAGTGGTGTTCATCAAAATCTTTTTTGTGGCAGTGCCACTTGAATTAAGATTTGAAGGATAAGTAGGAATAAATGAGGGGGATGGTGTCAGAGGGGGAAAAACATTCTGTACCAGGTAAAGAGGAAGGGCAAAGGATCTGTGGCAGGAGGAAATGAAGTAAGGTCAGAGAACTAGAAGAAGGTAGAAATGCCTGAGCATGGAAGGAAAGGGTTTGGAATGGTACAAGAAGATGCTGGAAAGAAAAGCAGAGGCAAAACCATTCAGGCCATGTAAAGGATTTTGGATTTTTTTCCAAGAATATTGGTACAAGTCATTGAGGGTTATGCTGTAAAAAGATATCCCAATACGCTAAGCCCATATGGGCACTTACGGTTGATAGTGTGTTTATTATCAGTTTGAGATTTGAGTTAACAATCATGTTTTTTTCTGTGGAAGGATAGATCCAACCTAGGTAGAATTATTTCAAGTTACTAGACTAACCTGATGAAATTGTGCTTCTAGAATGATATTCGTCTTAGGCTCTTATAGAATAAAACCAACGTTCACTGTTACCACACAGAAAGCTATGCCATGTGATAAGCCATTTTTCGGTTTGAGGGATAAGTGACTAAATGGAGATTGTAAATTGCTAATGGTCTCCATGTTCGAAATACCATCACCATGCATTTATCCAGCACCTATCCATTCTTCAGAGCCTACACCAAGCACATGCAAGTCTTTTCCTTTTCCTTTGCCATCTTTTTAATCCTCCCAACTATGTAGGCTTCTCATCCCACAAAAAGGTTAAGTTAGTCTTACTTTCAGTTCATGTTTAAAGAATCTCAGACCAGCAAAGGCTAAGTGATTTGTTACATATAATTTATGGCAGAACCAAGAGAGAACACAAATGTAATGTATCTGACTCCAATATTCACATTCCGTCCACATTGTGTTGAAGTAGCAAGACATATAATGTTAAAGGGGAGAAATTCTCATTAGTGTTGCCTTTAGTTGGTGAGTTAATTGGTTGGAGATCTTGGGGATTTCTTAACTATTACTCTCAGTGTAAAATTTAACAAAGTCATCTTCTCAATGATTCTGGAACAATAGGAAGCTCCTCTTTGTAAAAGGATCTGGAAAAAATTTGAACCTTTACTAGTGTTTAGAGGACCCTCTTTTTACACCTAATGGGCAGTGAGAACCATGTGGGTGACTTTATGATTTCTAATTTTAGGAAGACTGCTCTGAGAGCAGAGTGGAGGCTGTACATGAGTAAGAGTGATAGAAGTCAAATGGTGCTTAATAAATGTAGGTCTCATTTTGGTGGAGGATAACCTTCAAGTTCTTTTTGAGCCTTGCTTTTATTTCCCAGCCATCAAATCCATGATTCCTAAATCCCATCACCTTAGGAAAAACAGCCCTTTGGTGTCTGCAGATGGGTCCCTCCTTAGAGCTCAGAGGGAATTCTGTGGGATCTGTTCCTCCCACAACTCCCTTTAGGTACTCATGTTGGATTTCTAAAAATCCAAATTGTTAACTTTTGTCCCGCATAGATGAATTCAGGCCATTCCCATTCAGTGTGATAAGCCTGTACTTGATTTTATGCCTTCACTGTTATGTTTATTTCTATTTATTTTCCTTTGCTATTGTATCTTTTTTATTTTGGTTGGCTTCTTTTAACTTCTCTCTTTGCCTCTGTAATTTGGAAGGTTGACTACAGTTCTTAACTGAGTAAGTCATTATGTTTGGAGCACCTTGAATGTCTATTTATTTATTATTGGCTTAAAATAAATAATGAGAATGGCCTTGCCTGATATGCTGACCGCACACTCCTCCACCGACCTGAGAACTTCTGAAGGTGCTTCCTGTCCCACTCTCATGCTTTCCTGTTAGTGTACCCCTGCCCCAATCTTGGGCTTTGTTGAAATAATAATTGAAGATCACTGCTAGTTTCCTTTTACAGTATTTCTCTTGTTTTAAGAATCCCTTTAGACTTCCTTCACCTATTTTCAGTGACAGCATCACTCTTACCATCCAGCCCTGTCCTGTGATTTCTGTTCTGATATAGTCATCAGAAGATTTCCATTACTTTCTTCAGATACCCTGGACTGTAAATTCCAGCACAGGTAAAGAAGTCTTTCTTTTAGTCTGATGCGTGACTAATATCTTTTTTGGGAATAGGATTCCTGGACTGAAGTCTTTTCCCTTAATTGTCTGTGGATCTCCCTCCACTGTCTGCTGGCTTCTAGGACTGCAGGTGAATAATTCCATGCTCATCTGATTCTCGTTCATTTGTAAGTGACTTAAAAATTCTCTAGGATCTTGTAAACTACTTATTTCTATATTGGAATTCAGGAGTTGTGTCAAGATATGCCTAGCTCAGTGAAGATTTTCAGGAACATTTTTTTGGGACTGGGTGAGGCTTCAATATGTGGACATGAGAAGTTTTTTTTTTTGTTTGTTTGTTTTTTTAAATTTGTCCCATAGTTGTTTAATCTTATGTTTGTCTTTTTCTCTTCTTTCTAGGCATACCTATTATTCTTTCAAGTCTATTATTCTCATGTAAGATCTTGAGTCCCTTGTTTTTCATCATTAGTGGCTTTCATAACTTGCCATTGCTATTAGCAACTGCCTCAGGTGAAATGGAATATTTATCTTTGTTAGCAGGATACTCCCATTTCCTGGTAGAAACAGAATGTAGGTGCATAGAGAGGACCTAATTCTTATCTTAGTAGAATGAGACTGTAGGTACACTGTAAGGTACATAGACTTCTTTGACTTAAAAAAAATTGGCCTCAATATTCACAGTTGTAAACTGTGCAAAACCCACATTTATGCTACCTTCCTATCTTAAGGATATGAATTTTATATGTTAAAGAATTTATTAAACTTTGTAAATTAAAGAAATCAAAAATCCTCTGTTTCCTTCAATACCCTAGCTAAGGTTCACATTTACTTCATAAAAGGCATTTTTATGTTACTGCTATTCTAATAAATTGGATCTTTCAAATGGCACTTTTTGGTCATCTTAAGTAAAATAAGACGTTTGACATTTGAAACCTTCTTAGGAAAATTTAAAAATATATTTTGGAAATTGGAACTTAATAAGTATGTAGAAAATATATAATTCAAATGAAAACTGTTAGTCAAAACGTGATTTTTTTCCATTGGTTCAGCATGTGAGGCTGATCAAAACAGACCAAGATTTGCGAATTTAGAGTCAAATGTTGGGAATATGGACCTCCTCTGGGTCACATATAATGTATTGAGCCTGCTTCTACTTTGCTTGAGGAAAAGCTAAGAAAAATTAAGTTGCCTTTAGGGAGGTTGACAGACTCAAGAATTTTGGTTCTGTCAACCACTCATTCTGATAGAATCTTTTGTTTGTCTGAGCCATGATGACATAAGCATGGCACCTTCAACAAGCAATTGGAGATCACTTAAATGTAGTGTTTTAATTTGAGAAATCCAACTTTTTGCAGCTAACTCAGCACCGGAAAAAATCCATTCATGGAAAACAATAAACAAATAAAATCTGTAATGCACTCACAATTAAAGTTTATTTTGTACTATGTAGGTCTAAAGCAAAAAATCTCATAGTACCCATCTGTACTTATTTAATCATGAAAGTTTGTGTATGTGAATCCATGTTTTTACATGTCTCCAGGCAGATAAGTGTCAAAATAACCATTAAGAATTTAGACCTTGTCAGAGCAAGGAACTAGACTGTGTTGCAGATTCAAATACATAGGGCAGCTCAACACATATGGTTGATGAATGAGGATGTCTAGAAAAATGAGTGTGTCCAGCACAAAGTAATTTCATATGTAAGAAATTTTTTTATATATTTTTGGTGTGTGATAACTTCTCAAATCACAGAATACATATGTGGCATCAATGTAAATAGTACTTCAAGTACTCGAGACATTAATATACCCAATACACTGGAAGGAAAGAAATACATGAATATAACTTCCCAGACAAATTTAATGTTAAAAGAATCTTTTTTTCTTTTCCTTTTTCAGCAAGTCTCTTTGGCTTCTGTGCCTTAGCTTCTAAAAAATTAAGGGTTGGACTAGATTATTGGACTAAAAGACTCCTTAAGAATATGGATTCTGGTCTCAGACTGTCTAGATTCATATTATGGTTCCATCACATATTAACTCAATAATCTTGGGGGCAGTTATTCAAGCCTCAGTTTCCTCAAAATAGAAAATGTTTCCATTAAAATAGAAAATCTGACATAAAAGGCTGTTATGAACATCAAATTGTATATTTAATGCAATTCATTTAACACAGTATCCAATGCATGAGAAACTCTCAATGCTTACAAGTTGTTCTATTATTACTTGGAAGCTTTTGAGGACTTAACTATTTATTTAACTTCCTGACCTATTAGGCTTCAGAGAACTGGCTGGGCATCATTCGGTTTACGTATTTGCCTTTGGCCTGGGAAACAAGTGTTCTCCAATATCCAGTAAACAGAATCTCTTGCTCTACTTTTCTTATTCTTGTCTTTAGTCCACTATGGGACATTTGCTAACCATTCTCAGCCTCCATGTTTTTCTAAGCATTCATTTATTTCATTGAGCTTCTAATATATTCCTGGTCCTAGGTGACCATACTACAGTACTTATCCTTGTGAAGCTCAGGTTTAAATGAGAAAGACAGACAACACAATTATGATCCAAGCTGATATGCACTATAAATATATTGGCATAAATAAAGTGTTATTGAGAGTATAGAGATAGGAGTCTTTGGAGTCTTGGAGACCAATCAAAAATGATTCTTAAAGAATGAATGGGGGTCTCTAGGAAGATAAAGAAGTACTAGGATATTCTAGTTTATGGGAACAGTTTAAGGATGTGAGAAGAATGACCAAAAAGTTTAGTACAGCTTGAACATAAATGGCTCACAGATTGTGAAAGGAGTTTGTGTCAAGCTAACACAATTGTTTTTTTTTTTTAATCTCATAAGCCGCAATATAATAGAAACTTTAAGCTGGGAAGTGAACACAATTTTGGGAGCAGCATGGAGGATGGACTTGGAAGGGGAGAGACTGTTCTTGAGAAGGCCAGTTAAGAAGATTCCACAGATGAGGGAAGACATAAAAGGATCCTGGATTGGCAACAGAACTAGAGAAAAGCAACTGAATTCAAGAGATGTCTTTGAGCTAGAGTCAGCTGGAGTTGGTAGCCAGTTGGATCAGGAGAGTCAGGGGAAGGGGTTAGACTACTGACTCCCTTAAATGATGGCATTTGGGTTTGAGAGTTCAGGTTGGAAATGTTACTCGTTATCTATCAGAAGAAATCAGAGGTGTTGAAAGGAAATCGGAAATAAGGGATGGGAGCCAAGGGAAGGGGTGGCTGAGATAAAGGTGTGGGTTAGTGGAGTAGAGATGAGAGCTGGAGCCTTATATGTAGCAAGTTCACCCAGCCAATGCCTTGTTTATGTGCCCAAAGGGCTTTACATGGCAGCTGAGGGATGGGAAGTAATGTGGATATTCTTGGGTTCCAATAACATTCTTTCTCCCTCCCCTTCTGTGGTAGAGACTTGGGTTCATTTAATCTCATGTGATTTCCCTGGTAGGACAGTTTCAAATCAATGACAATGAATTAACTAACAAAATAACTTGTTTGCAAATTAAGTACTTCATGAATATTGCTTCAAAGTTTTATAACCTATTTGGCATTCTTCCATTTTCAGGAAGAAAGTTTTTACTAGAAGAAAATCAGTCTTCCATTTTTTTCTTATTATATAGTAAGATGCACATTTTAGAGGACCAAGGGTTATTTTACCCTATCTCCCACCACCCCACAAAGTTCCTTGGAGAGTAGAAACAACTCATACATTTAGTGTGTGTGTGTGTGTGTGTGTGTGTGTGTGTATGCTCTTACGGCTTTTTTATTTTCTCCTCACTTTTCTTCTTTACATTTTTGTCTTTCTTTTCTATAAATGTTAAGAATTTAGATCAGATTGCTTATTTTGCCTATCCTCCTTGCTGACTTCAATCAACTCTTTAGAGTACGGATGCCTTTGAATAGTAATGTAAGCATAGAAATGATGCATGTATAAAAATCCATAATCAGGATTCTAAAAGTTTTAGCCAGTAGATTCATAAGAAATGACAATGCTTCTAAGAAAGGTGAAAAAAAAGGGGTAAATGCAAATTTTTTTTAAAAAGCCAAAATTTCTTAGTGTAGCAAAACCTAAATAAACATTGCAATTTTTAGAGCTTCACCTCTTATGTCACATTCATGAGCTGTGCTAAGCTAAAGTTTATTGTTTGATTACAGAAAAATATGTTTAATAAGCACTATCAATAATTGCGAACTCAGGAGATCTTATCTTTCTATCACTCTGAGATCTTTGTGGAGGTTTGTGGTTAGAAGTCTGAATTGAGGAGAATGAAATTGAATTGCTGATCTGTCTCACATGCTGCAGTTGTGTGGGTTTTCTAACATGTTTTTACCAAAAGGTTTTCAACTGGGGCTAATATAACTGCTTATAAAGAGTCCTGGCAGGATGGGTTCTAGCAACACCACCTTATACTGAAGAAATGGAATATTAAAAGAACCAATTTACAAATAAACTCTTCTGAGTTTACAATTCTCAGGTGAATGATCTTTTTTCCCAGGTTTGTTTATTTTTAATACCCCCCACCACACACACACTGCCCCTGCCCTATGGATACAAACGTTCTTATCCTTTAAACAATTTAGAAACCTAAAGAAATCACCTAATATAAAGATTCTGAACTTACTCTTGAAGTAAGTAAGGTTATAAAGTAAGGTTATAAAAATCATAGTTAGCAGTGGTTAACAGGTTTGAACCTCTATTGAGAAGATTGTACCCTTTAGACATGATAGTCTGTGATTAAGAAGACACAGTACCTGTTTTCTAGAGTATTTATAATCTAAAGAGTACCAACAAGAGGTATATAGATATGATAGCAAAACTAGACTAATACTTAATATTCAGATTTTAAGACCCATCACCAGGACTCAAGAGAACATATTCTTATTGTGTTTTTAATAATATATTAAATGCTGAAAGATACAACATGGTATTTTATCACAAGACACTAACATGCTGTGATTACAAACTATCTGGATATATTAGAAAAATCACTGGTCCAGGGGCCCGCGTTGTGGCCATACATTGGGAAAATTTAAGGAGTATGCTCTCTGGAGGATCTAAATAATCAACCAGGCTTAAACTTGTCCTTTCCTCTATAGATAAAAAACAGTTAAGAGAATCATCAATCATCTAAACAAATCTTTATGAACCTAGTGAATATTTACAGATAAAGAACCTGCGTCTTTGAAACTCAGAATTTTCATTAGAATCTGACATTTCATTTCAGGGGATTGATTGATTAATTATACATTTTGCTTGATTATACATTTGCACATACTTGTTTCCAGAAGAAAGGCAACTCATGGGATCATGTCCCAGCTATGAGCTCTGTTTAATCCTGGGCAAGCCCCTCACTTTTCTGTCCCCATTCTATCTTGGTAAATATAAATATAAAATGAAAGGCTTAACTGATCATTTCTGAGAGCCTTTTTGGTTTTTACATTGTATATTCTATTCATCCCCCCCCAGATTTATAACATCATTGAGATATACATATTCATTTATTCATCTGTCCATCCATCCAATAAATATTTATTGTGACTAAATACATACTAGGTGCTATTGTAGATACTGGAATGGATTGGTAAATAAGATCAACAAGGTGCCTGATTTTAAGGCTGATATTATAGTGGAGAAGTCAGACAATAAATAAATAAACCAGATAACTTCAGACATTGATAAATACCTTATCTCAGGTTATATGATAGAAAATTCCATTGGGGTGTACTTTGGATTGAGTGGTCAAGGAGAAGTAAGAAGAAGAAGTAAGAAGCAGTCATGTGAAGATTGGAGAGAATATTCCAGGTGAAAAAGTGACATATTTAACAGCTGCTTATATTTGAGGGATAGAAAGAAGAGCAGTATGACTTCAGTGTAGTGAGTGTCTGGAATAAAATGATGTTAGAGAAGTGGGTAGGTCATGCAGGCATGGACACCAGGCTAAGGAGTTAGGTTTTATTCTAAGTGAGATGTATGTTTTATAATCAGGGCAATGACACCATTTGTGAATGTTAGAAGATCATTCTGGGTTCCCTGAAGAGAATAGATAGTAAATGGGCAGGAGCGAGAACAGAAATTCAGGAAACCCTTATAGGCCTACAGAGAGATGATGCTGGTTTGGCCCAATTGAAGTTTAGATGCAGGAGCAGTGGATAACTACCAGACATAAAACAGGTATAGGAAATTAGGCTTTCTTCCTGTAAACAGATTTTAATGTGATCCTGTAAGAATCTATAGTAATCATGAAGTGTCTAGCCTCATGTGGTTGCCTGCTTCCATTATACTTCCCATGGTTGTTGCTCGTGCACTTCAGCCTTAGAGTGAACCCAGAATCTTATGCACCCAAGAAGTTGTATGACCTTAGACAAATAATCTAACCTGTTTGGGTCTTCAAATGTCTGTACACAAAAGAATTAGACTTGCTGTATAATTTCTAAGTTTACCAGGTCTGATTGTTTTTGATGCTGGGTGGAATTTGAATCATGTTACAGGAAACACAAACGTAAAGGAGGTGTTTTTGAGGTGTCTGAAACATAGGCAGTGTCTATGAGCACCTATGAGTACTGGAGAGGGAGATGGGATGTTAGGGAAGGTAAGTAACATATCAAAGACTATGAGAAGGGATATTTTTTTTAATAAATTAATTTTTATTGGTGTTCAATTTACCAACATACAAAATAACACCCAGTGCTCATCCCGTCAAGTGTCCCCCTCAGTGCCCGTCACCCATTCACCCCCACCCCCTGCCCTCCTCCCCTTCCACCACCCCTAGTTCATTTCCCAGAGTTAGGAGTCTTTATGTTCTGTCTCCCTTTCTGATATTTCCCACACATTTCTTCTCCGAGAAGGGATATTTTGGAAGGTGATTTTATATTAAGAGGTTGCAAGTGAAAAAAAATGAAGCTGAGAGAAAAGAAGAAAGAACAAGAAGGGGTTGATTGCTGAGGCTAATACTCACAATTTTAACTTGTGGTATGTCAGCGGAACTGACCAAACAGACCTGATACTTAACCAAAACAAACACTAGCTATAAAAATGGGTGCTAGAATACTAGCACTCTTGATTGAATGTTAGATTTGGAGATGAGAACATCCAGGGAGGGTGGAGAAAAGATTCTAGCTGTTTCTGCAGTTATAAGAAACTAATATATTCAGGTTTCCCTTAAATTATCTGCCATCCACTTAATGCTTTAGCCCTGGCTATAGGGACGATCTCCTTTTGATACTATTTTTTTTTAAATGTCATCAAAGGCTAAGGAGTGTTTATAATTAGATATTTGAGCCTATCTGTTCTACAGGTGCCAAAGTAATTATGAAGCAACTAATTTAATATAGTACCTGGTTCCTTTAATGAAAACATTCAAATTGCAGGCTTAGAGTTGTCAAATTGTTTTCCAGATGAAAAGCTTAAGCAATAGGTACATACAGAAGCCAGGTGTCTTATCACTACATTTAATAGTAAGAAGATCACCTAGTTTTTAGATTAAAGTTTTTAGATTAAATATGAAAAAATGAACAGGTTAGATAGTATCCAGCAGAAAGGAGACTCTGGAATGCCCAGTTACTCTTCTGCTGTCAATGGCACATGCCTTTGGCACTATCACTCAAGAAAGATGTAGGTAATCTTCCTAGCCCTACCTAAATACTTTCACAGGCAATGTGAATGTATCATTCATTTTTGTTTCTCCTGATTCCTTGGACTATCCCCATAAGATACTGGACCAGAGAGAATTATGGGAACAACAAAGTAATAAGCTTTCTAGGTTGTTCGCAGTCTCATCTGGATATGTTTTGATTATGGATCCTTATAGAGTAAGCGTTGGAAGGAACTTTATGTTTTGGTCTTACTTCTTCAATTCACAGATGAAGAGACTGTAGTCCAGAGGGGTACCAGAGTCACAGACTTGCTCATGGCAAGGCCAGAATTTTCCTCTGGTTTCTTCTTCTTCTTTTTTTTTTAAATATATTTTTTAAAGATTTTATTTATTTATTCACAATAGACATAGAGAGAGAGAGAGAGCAGAGACACAGGCAGAGGGAGAAGCAGGCTCCATGCCAGGAACCCGACGCCGGACTCGATCCAGGGACTTCAGGATCGCACCCTGGGCCAAAAGCAGGCGCCAAACCGCTGAGCCACCCACGGACCCCCTTCCTCTTGTTTCCTTGGGAATCACTGCATTGCACTTCCACTACTCTGCAGTGCTTCTACATTTCATCTTATGTGAGGCTGTGGGTCATAGTGAGGGCACAGGGCAGAGAAGCGAAGCTGCTGACAAAACATCTTCAGAAACACAAGACAAGCATTTCTGTCTACATGTTTATATGGGGGCCACAGTCACTTTTGCTCCAAGATCTCTTTGTGGTTTACTTGCTGTCATTCTAAAGTCCTTGGGAACTGTGCTCTGAACATTTCTAAAGAAACTGAGAAAAAGCTCATTGATTTTATCATCAGCAGTAAACTATATAGACCTAAACATCAGAATAATAGTCATGCAACATAATTTAATTTCAGATAAATAAGTCCCCAAGCAAAAAACAAAAACAAAACAAAACAAAAAACAACTTTCCTTTTAATCTAATGTGGACTACACCTATGCTCATGCTCAGTTCTGTCCTTTTTGCCTTTTGTTTTCTCTATTTTTAAAGTGAAACAAGTACTATTTTCCTTCTATATGCCTAAAAAATTTTTTTATCCTAGAACAAAACATCTATACAGAAAGGTGAACATAAACATACAATTTAATGAATAATTATAAGGCATTCTACCTTACTCTCATAATCACCACAGATCAAGAAATAAGGCACCCAGAAGCCTTCCCACCCCAGTGTTTTCCTTCCTGATTCCAACACTTCCTTCCCTTTATCCCAAACCACTAGACTGCATTTTGTGAAGTCCACTTAGGTAATATGTTGTTTCTATTCTTTTAGTTGTTATGCACGAAATAACATGCATGCATCATTTATCGAAGTTTCTTATTACATATATCTTTACCATTTTTCACTTTACTTTTTATTGTTAATGTTGAGATATCACCCGTCAATCTAATAGTTCCTTTTTTGAAGGTCATCAGTCTCTTTTCTCTGGCAGCTCTTAGGCGTTTCATTATATGTCTAAATGTGCATACTTTAAAAAATTTGCTTTCGATTTGTTGGGATTCTAAATATGAATGTGGATTGCATTTCAAATAATTTTTCTAACCTAATTTTCTAGTTCACCAATTCTCTCTTTAGCTCTAATATGCTTTGAACCTATCCATTGACTTTTATTTTATCCATTGACTTTTAATCATAGTTATTTTTTTTTGCCAGTTCTAGTTGATTCTTTTTCAAATTAGTTGGCTTATTTTTTAGTTTCTTGTGCTTTTAGATATTATTACAAGTTTATCTTTTATTTATTTATTTATTTATTTATTTATTTATTTTACACGTTTATCTTTTATTGCTTTAAATGCAGTAAGTTCAATTGTTTATATTGGGGATCTGATAATTCAAATATATGGTTTTTTGGAGGGTTTCTGTCATCAATTGTTTCTGTTGTTTTATTTCCTTACATGTCATTGTTTTTAAATACTATTTGCAGATAGGATTTGAGGCCAAGATGTAAATCTTTTCTTCCTGGAGTAGTTTTATTTTTACTATCAAAAGCATAAGGGTTAAAATAATAATCCAAAATCACTGTAAACAAAATTCAAAGATTTAGGTTTTCTGGACCATTGAAGTGATTTGAAGGTGAGCTATAATCTGCATGAGGGCTGGTTTTCTTCTGCCTTAATGTAGTCCAAGAAGGAAACCCTTTGAGATCCCAACTTATTGAGGAGAGGTCTTCGAGAGGCTCTTCTACTAGATTTCTCACTTCACAGACTCTGGGAGTTGAGACACGAAGACAAAAGTTTGAACCTAGCAGAACAGCAAATGCTCTCAAAGTAAAAGCCACTTCTAAACTCTGCTCTCATTGCTCTGGGTTCTGGTTCTTCAAATTTAACCTACCAATTTCTCCTCTTTGTGAAATCTTATTAAGCCTTTTATTTGTGGGGTTTTTTTTTGAAATCTTATTAAGCCTTTTAATAATATTTTTGGACCTTTTGTTCAGCATTTTTGGTTGTTTTGGTGTGGGAATTTATTTGGATCTGGGCTTCCATAACTGAAAAATTAGAATACTTGTATGTATTTTCACAACCAAATCCCCAAGTTGAAAATATATTTCCCTTGTAATATAAGAGTTATAAATTAAAGCCTACAGACATTAAGAAAAATAACTATGCTAAGTCTTAAAATTATGGCAACTAGTACAAGTAGAGTTGTGGCAAATGAATCCACCTGTATAATGCTAGTCCTCTCACAAATTGGTGTTCTTTCAGAAAGCAATATAACAATCCATAGTGTTGTAATCATGTTTAAACATTTTGGCCACATGTCATAAAAAACAAAATGCTAAAAACAACCATAGTATTCAACATTAGTGAAATGCCTTAACAAATTATATATTATGTCCTAATAGTCATTAAAGAGGATACTTGTGACAACTATGTAAAAAATGGAACATTTATGATTTACCATTAAATGACAGTAGCAGAACACAAAATAATATGTTTTCTCTATAAAGCATATATCTGGAAGGTAAAGAGCAAATATATGTAAATGGTATTTCTATTTTGCTGTATGGGTGGGCAACTTTTTTTCCCTCACATTTGTTATACCTGTTATATACTCTTTTCAGGAATAAAGACAGATTCCAAAACTGAAGCAAAAAAACTGTCATGCTAATAGTTTTCCCAAACAATTTCAGTGAGAAACTTTTATATTAAAGAAAAAGAAAAAAGGAAAGCAGAGAACAGTTTGAACTTATAACCCAGGAACTCAGAATATGCAAGTAGGCTAAAACCTTTTTCCGTTCTTTTTTCATGTGATCTCTATGTAGCTTCTAAAACACCTTTGGCTTCCTATAAGCTTAAATTTTATTGAAAAAAAAAAAGAAGAAAAATTAGACAAAAATCTGGGGTGTTAGTGCCATCATCAGATCTTGATTGAATTCTCAGTAGATCAAGTTCAGAGAAAACATTTCTATCATTTGAAGATGATTCATTTGTTGTTTTGCTGTCAGGAGGGTATAATATGAATATGTATTTATATATAGTTGTTCATTTTTAGTGTAAGCTATTTGCACTTTTTAATGCACTAAAAAACATCATCATTCCCAAATCTCATCCCAAATCTTCCTTTTTTTGACTAAGTGCTAATCTTCCTTCAATTTCAATTTTAAAAAACAAAAGTACATTATTTGATTCTATAAAACAAAATTAAAACCCAACCCCACCACCTTTATTTGAATAGCATTCCATTCCTAGCATTAATTAGGGTGGTTTATTATGTATTTACCATCTGTCCCCAATATGAAAGGGCAGGTACCATATCTGTCTGATTATACTATGTAAATATACTATTTAATATATTATATATTCTATATTCATATACAACAAGCCAATTTCGGTTTAGGTTTTTTCTTCTTTCTTTTTAAAAAATATTTATTTATTTGAGGTAGAGATAGAGAAAAAGAGAGAGAGCTCATGAGCAAGGGGAAGGGCAGGGGGAGAGGGAGAAGCAGATTCCTCACTGAGCAGGGAGCCTGACACGGCGTTGGATCCCAGGACCCTGAAATCATGACCTGAGCCAAACACAGATGCTTAACCATCTGAGCCACCCAGGTATTCCCTGGTTAGGTTTTTTTCAGAGGCACAGTTTTATTTTTGTCATGTTCTTTTTTTGGTTGTAAAATTCTTTCATCTTGGTGTAATAGTGGTGACTGAAGAGATTTCTTTTGTGTTCAAATATAGTTATTAGAGTAACATCTTCTTAAAAGGTCACTTTTGCTTTGTTTTCTTCCTTTTTATCCAGGAGAAATCAATGATTCTACCAAGTCTGAGATGTTTACATTTCACGATGGAGGTGTACAAATTTTATGCAAATTCAATGCGATTGTCTCGCAATATAAAATGGAGTTGCTGAAAGGGACAGAAGTACTCTGTGATCTCACTACGACAAAGGAAAATGGAAACACAGTGTCCAAGAATCCGAAATTCTGTCAATCTCAGTCATCCAGTGATGGTGTCTCCTTTTTTCTGTATAACTTGGACAGTTCTCAT
This sequence comes from Nyctereutes procyonoides, assembly GCF_905146905.1. Taxonomy (NCBI): domain Eukaryota; kingdom Metazoa; phylum Chordata; class Mammalia; order Carnivora; family Canidae; genus Nyctereutes; species Nyctereutes procyonoides. Next base: position 12,748,661 of record NW_026575132.1, read on the forward strand.
GCCAGCTACTATGCCTGCCAACTGTCAATTTTTGATCCTCCTCCTTTTCAGAGAAAAAATATTAGCAGAGAATATTTGAATGTTTATGGTAAGACATTATTTTCATTTTTCAGGCTTAAGAGGACATTTGCATTTTAACAACTTTTCTCACTAATGAAAACAAGTAAATAAGTGCCTTTTGTAGAGTTTATTTTGGTGAAATTGATGGCAATCATTTACTATGAAAATATGCGGGGGATTAATAATAATTAATATTAATCAGTAATATGCAATTTGATCATGTAGACTACTATGTCAGAAATAGATCATTTCATTTTTAAAACACATATGCCATTGGAAATCAGAAAAAAATAAAGACAAATTACCCAGATCCATGGCCTAATGGCCATTGCCTCTATTCACATAAAGTTTAAAGTTTTGGTTTGTTCTGGGGTTTGTGGAATGAAGTAAGATGATTGAAAATAATAGTTTTATACCATTACCATTCCTATTTACTTTTCTGCAAAAAAAAAAAAAAAGACAGAAAAGTCCTTTCTATTAAATTCATTTGTAAACATATGTGTCCATAGAGTCTTTTAGGTTTTAACTTTTAAATTCTTGCTATGGTATGATGTTATTTATAATTTATTGGATTCCATGATTGTGATGAAGCCAAGCTTCCTTTGATTAAATCACTTTAGAATTTGGTAAAAGAACTTGTGATTCAGCACTGAAAGAGGAGATCGGATTTTCTCAGTTTTCCCTTAACATGTCTCTTTTCCAACCCAGAATCACAGACTTGCTGCCAACTGAAGTTCTGGTTACCCATAGGATGTGCAGCTTTTGTTGTAGTCTATATTTTTGGATGCATATTTCTTTGTTGGCTTACAAAAAAGGTGAGTGATGTCTATTTTTTCTTGCATTTGCTTTATTGACGAATATCAGTAGTTATTTACTCATCAAAGCACATATCGCTCTAGCCAGAGTAATTTGATTAACACAGACAGTTTTTCTTTTCCACAAGATATGTCTACTAATTAAACTATTAACTTGGCAGAGAAGCTTATTTATTTTACAGCTGGTTCAGCCTAAAAAAGGATTTGATGGCTTACAGAGAGAGCTGTTATTGTTATTACTCAGAAAAGATAGAGGAGCTAGGGCCAAGAAAGGATAAAAAAGGACAAAGATTGAAACACAAAAATAAAAAAGTAGATGCTTCTAATTTCTAAGAATTATTACATGCAGGCTGCACATTTGATTTTAAGTTTCCAGAGTCAGGGCAAAGATGAAACAACCAGTTTTAGGTTTCCCTCAACTTGTCAATTAAATAATCAGTGAGAAAGTCTTATAAGATGCCAATAGGAGCTGAGAAGGAAATGGTCAGCTTCTTCCTATGATAAGTTGCTAGGACTCTGTTTTTAAAGAACACCACAGAAAATCTAGGGAGATAACAATGCAAAACAATCTCTCTGCTGGGGGATATTCTTCTCAGTCTTTCACAATACAGATTCTCAATGAAAAGAAGTTACACCATTCTGCATATTGTACAAGTATATCCACAGTGTGATCATTGGCCAGATCATGGAATTTGGAGAGAAAAAGAGGGAAGACAGTGAGATAGGGCCCATGACCTAAATCTACAGAGAAAGGAACAATAAAAACAAAAATGAGGCGGGAAATTCAGCAGAAGCCTCTTTATTTAAAATCCTTTTCATATTGTTTTCCTACTTAGTTGCAGGTCAGGAGCCTGAGCCATATCCTAACACTTTTGTCACTTATCACTTCAATGAGGAGTGAAAAACGAAAACAAAAAAAAAAAATGAAAAACAAAAACAAAACAAACAAAAACCAGGATGGAGATGAGGAAGAGCAGATGACAAACCATGTTTTTAACTTTTCTTCCAGAAATATCGATCCAGTGTGCATGACCCTAACAGTGAATACATGTTCATGGCAGCAGTGAACACAGCCAAAAAACCTGGACTCACAGGTACCACTCCATCTGGGGCTTTGGGCAGAGCAGAGTGTTCTTCACATTAAGCCTGGGATTTTTTTTTTTCAAATTTTAGTGGAAGGGCAAATGTCTCAAAGGTCCAATTTTAGATTTTCTGTGAAAATTTGACTTTTCACTTTAAGTTTGTGCTCTCTGCAGTACATTGAAAACAATAAGTCTATAAAACTCATTAAAAATAAACAAGCAAAAGATTCATAAGCTACTGGTGTATCAAAGCAGTTTACTAAGTGATATTTCAAAAATGGGATGATTTTAAGTCTTCCTTAGTAAAAAGTTCTTTAAGTCATGTGATGAACATTTATTGGGTGTCAATGAAGTGCAAATTACTGAGTGAGGCATGGGAAATACACAAACAAATGTAGGAGGGTTTTGGACAGAGAATTGGAAGAGAGATCTGGGCTGGTGCTCCCCAGGGGAAGGAGTTAGAGTTAGGGAAGCTGGTGTTAATCTGATGGAAAGAAGGTGCAAGTTCAGAGAGTCTGGATAATTGCACAAGACTAGTTCGGTGTGACTTTGACTTTTTCCATTCAGAATGAACATTGTCAATTTAAGGGTCATTAAGCTGAGGAGCATCTAGAAAGTTTGAAGCATTCCTTGTGGTTGGAATGAGATGAAGGATGCAATGAGATAGAAGCCCCTGAATTTCTGCCACCATTCAGTGGTGAGATGACTTGTATAAAGGGATATAAACAGCCTCTGTAATCTTGGAATTTGAAGCATGGAAGGGAGCTAAATGCCCCTTCAGTCTAACTCCTCATTTCTTTGGGTGAGAGAAATTGATGCCCAGGATATTCAGTGATTCCTTTGGTCCCCTAAAGATGTACCATAGGGACATCCGGGTGGCTCAGCAGTTGAGCATCTGCCTTTGGCTCAGGTTGTGATCCCAGAGTCCCCGGATCGACTCCCACATCAGGCTCCCTGCATGGAACCTGCTTCTCCCTCCGCCTGTGTGTCTGCCTCTCTCTGTGTCTCTCATGAATAAATAAATAATCTTTAAAAAAAAAAAAGATTTCCTACCATAGCTTTGTCACTAGCAAAGAGGTTATGTTTCATTGTTTTGCTTTTGAAAGAACAACAACCACCACTTTTCTTATAATATCTGTGCCTGTAATAATGTGTCTATTTTAGTTTGGATCCCTGAGAACAGACCATGAGGCAGAGACTTGAGTATAAGTAATTTGTTAGGTGACTCCAGGAAAAAGGGGTGAAGGAACAGGGAGAGTGAGACAGGCAAGGAAGAAAAGCAAATGAAAGTTGCACTACTGAAATCTCAGCTTGAGACCACAGAACCTCTGAGAAGTGTTCAGAGGTCTCCCAGAGTTGTTCTGAAGGATAAGTGGGGTATCTATTTACTGGCTCCCATCCCCACTAGCTTGGGTTGCCTTTGGGGCTCATGAGCTTCCTCTGGTGCATCCTGGAGCAATGCTCTATGCTTGAAACAGTGTTTCACAAGTCTTTAGAGAAAGCCCCAAGGCAGAAAGCAGAAAAATGCATGGTGGGGCTATTGTGCTAGAATGGACACCATGTGCAGAAATGTCTATCCCGGCTGTGGTTGGGATGAGAGGTCGGCGGTTTCACACCCCACCCACCAAGTACAATAACTGAAAATAGCCAGAGTGTAAGCTTCTTGAGTGTAGTAGGGTCTCTCCTCTGTATTCTGAAACCACTATGCATACACAATTCTAAGCAGAACATGCCTCAGCACCTCTATCAAATATTTATTGTAGGATAATTATGCACCATAGTACCATGCTGAGTAATCTGTGTTGGGCAGAGGGAGAGGGAACTCAACACAGTCCTTGTCTGCAGTCTAATGTCATTTGGGAAAGCTGATATGTTTGCATAGAGGGTGGAATCGTGATAGAGTGAAAAGTACTCAATTACTTCTGAAGTGTAGAGTTCAGGTAAGGTCTATTACGAGAGTCAAGAGTGGGCTGGGAAACACTTTATGGGTGTAGAACGGGTGCTGAGTCTTGAAGCATGAAAAAGAGTTTGGATGGAGTGTGTGTGGAACTGGCGCTAAGTCTTGAAGCATAAGGAAGAGTTTGGATGGTGTGTGTGAGTGTGTGTATGTGTTTGTACAAGAGGCAGATGAAAGGGACAAACTTGCTGAAGGGTAGTGGAATAGAGTGCTTTTACAATTTTTATGCTACATTTTGTTACAGGTGTGACTCATAATTTGGAACTCTGTGGCACCCAGGCATGAACTACATTGGCCAGTTCCCTCCCACCTGAAGTACAAGATTCCCACGTATCCCGGACCACAGAGTCAGACTTGATTTGAGTACATATATCTTCTGTTGGTGTTTTGTTCAATCTGGACCAGCGACTATATCAGTCAAAAGGGATTTTAGCAGGCTGCTTCGGTACTGTTGGGTTATCAAAACATCTTCTTGCAACTAGTTATAGAAAGCCCAGCTTGTGTCTGTTTACCAAATAGAACTCACTGGGATGGAATTCCTATCTTCACATCTGCTTCTAGAAATGCACCAGACAGTAAAACAAACACATCTACAGATATTTTTTAAGAGATGCCAAGAGTCCTGAATCTGCAAGGCAAATGGGTAGCCAAGGGTCAGTATCTGTCTGCATTTCACTAACAGACTACCTCTTCTTCCCGTAGAATGACCATTCCTTTTTATTCAGATACTGGAGGGAGATATTTCAAAGTAGTAGCTATTTTATTTGTGAGGCGTCGACGAAAAACGGTGTTATTGTAGTATATTAGTACACGGTACTCTTTTTAAACTGCTGAGCCCCAGTCTCCCACTCCAAGAGTTTAGATGCCTTCATCTGCCTTCAATTTTCCTTTTTAAAATAATCCTACATGATTACTTGACAGACATTCTGAGTAGGGAGCTAGGTCTACATTTTCCCCCTCTACTTCTCAACAAAACACAAATACTATATATTTAGTTGCAGCCTAATGAATATCATTTGCCTATATTCTCCCTATAAGAATATTTTTGCTCCAGAAAGACATCTTATTTTCCCAAATTCATTAAACTGATTTATTTTGTTGACTTGTTTCTACCACATTAGTGGTAGAAAACATTGCCCAGAATCAGGAGTGACTTTATTTTATGATTCTGTTTTTTACCATTATCTATGTTTTCATGGTGCTATTAATAACAAGCCAGGCTGTTCCTGGAGATCATATTAAACTTGCAAACAAAAAAACCCCAAACCATCTTTCACTGTCAAGCATTGTCTTGGAGGTAGAGCCAATGATCCATTCAGCAGAAAGCTGTAGTTCCGGGAGGTCACTTCTAAACTATAGCCACGCTGACCTCTGGGCTTGACAGGTTGAAATGGCCCCATCAGCCTGGAGCAGCTATCAGATGTGGGTGGAATTCCAAGGTTTAAGAGGCTCCCCTGAGCCAAGGACAGCCAGCTGCTCTTGTTCCCAGAGGCTGAAGTTATTCTGGGGACCACAGTGAGTCTGCCTGCATTTGTACTTCCAGAGTCTGGGACAAAGCACAAATGTGCCAAGGAACATCAGCATGATTCCCTCTCCTAGAACTCATTCAGCCTGGAAACTGGCCATGGCCCTTCAGGATAGTCTTTCTTTGAATACAATTTGCCTGGAAAGATTCCTAAATGTGTGTAATATGTGATTAGTCTTAGCTGTAATATTTTCTCACTTCCCGTTTGCGTGCCCAACGCTTCTGAAGCAGCCAATGTATGTGCAGCAACATTTTTAACTTTAGGTTAAATGAGGTTATTGAGTAGTTTTAAAATTTGTTGGTGCCTGCTTATAGTTTACTTTTAAAGTGAGACCAGATATGTCATTATGCATACTTATATTGTTGTAAGCATGTGTAATGCTGGATGTGTACAGTACAGTACTGCATTTGTAATTTGAATCAAGTATGGTGTTCTCTTTCCAGCTGACTTGGACAACCTGGTTGGCTCTGCAGAGATGTTGCCTGAGTTGTTTGCAACTTTCTGGGCGGTGGGAGGTTGGAATGGGGAGTAGAGCCTTCATGTGGGGTCCACCTGGCTTGGTTGTTCAAACTGTGCTTTGAAGCATCCTCATCCTCAGCACTGGACATTTCAAAGTGAAGTATTAAAAGATACAATTTCTGTGAAATAAAGACTTGTTTTAAGAGGAGCTACTCATAAAATAGACTTTAGCAGTAGTAGGAACCTAAGGAATAAATGTTTGATATTCAGCAACTGAAAATTGCTGTGTTTTCTTGGGGGAAGAAAACGGTTACCTTAGCTGTAGTTGGTGCTTACAAACTTGACCTTCTTGAAAGTATTCCACTGCTTAGGACAGTTGTTCATTTTTTCTTTTTCTTTGTTAAATATTGAAACAACCACAGACTTATAAAAAAGTTGAAAGTCTAGCAGAGAGACTCTTCCTCAGTGAGTTTCTGGCCTCATGCCCTATTCACCTCTGAGTAGTGTGCATTTCCTATAGACAAGAACACTCTTTTCTCCATAACCACAATACAACCACCAACATCAGAAAATTTACACAGCTACATTGCTGCCATCTCATCCCCAAGCTGTATTCAAGTTTGTCCAGGTGTCCTCCTAATGTATTTTCTAGCAAAAGATTATATTCAGAATCTCCCTTTGTAGTGGTCATATCTTCATGCTATCCTTCAGCCTGGGCAGTTCCTCAGTCTAGATTTGGATGGCCTTAGCTCTTGAATATGACAAAGAGTTATTTTGTAAAATACCCCCTTTATTTGGGTCAGTCTGATGTTTCTTGATAATTAAAATCAAGTTATCCATCTTTGGCAAAAATAGCCCAAGAACGATGCTGTGCATCCTGTCAGGTGGCTCACAATCTTGATTTGATACATTACTGATAATGTTCATTTTGATCTCTTGACTAAGAGAGATCAAAGCTTCTCTGTCAAGCTTCTCCACTGTAAAATACTCTTTAATTAGTTAGTTAATAAGTAGTTTATGGGGGTACACCTGGCTGGTTCAGCGGTTGAATGTCTGCCTTTGGCTCAGGGCATGATGCTGTGGTCCCAGGATTGAGTCCTGCATCTGGCTCCCCACGGGGAGCCTGCTTCTCCCTCTGCCTGTGTCTCTGTCTCTCCCTGTGTCTCTCATGAATAAATAAATAAAATCATTAAAAAAACTAAGTAGTTTATGGGGAGGTACTTTGAAATATTCTAAATCTTCTGTTCCTTGTCAAAATTTTCAATTTATTCATCTGTTCATTTTTATCCGTACGGTTTCCTGTTTTATTCAATGGGTAAAGATTTGTTACTGTCATTATTTTTTACAATATCCCATTCCAGGCCAGCGGGAGCCCTTGTAAAACTGCTTGTGATGTCATTCTACCACATTCTCAACATTCTTTCAGCACGTCCTTGCTTTCTGGCAGAACAAGATACTCTACGCTAAGCTAGTGTTTTCCTATCCCAGTGCAGGCATCAGCCATTTCTCCAAAGAGTCCTGCTTTCTTCAAGTAGGCAACAGTTTTAGAAGCCAAGATCCAGGCATTAGTAAATGCTCATTACTATCGGGATTTCCCAGCTCCTATGCCCTTCAGTGCACAGAACTAAGATACACACACAAACACACAGATGTAAATGTGTATGCGTGTATAGGTGTAGATATGCCAATATACATGTATGCAATATTCACATTTATTATCCGAGTATAGTTGACACACAATGTTACATTAGTTTCAGGCATACAACATTGTGATTCAACAAGTGTGTACATTATGCCCTGCTCACTACAAGTGTGGCTGCAATCTGTTCCCATACATCATTACAGTATCATTGACTATACTCCTTATGTTGTGCCTTTTATCCCCATGATTTATTCATTTCACAAATGGAAGCTTGTATCTCCCACTCTCCTCCACTCGTTTTGCTCAACTCCCCACTCCCCGCCTTCTGGCAACCATCAGTTTATCCTCTGTGTTTTATCATACGTATATTTAAATATAGATGTAAATGTGTGTATATTTGCATATATGCCTATATATGTACATATGTATTATATATGATATGTACACATACACCCACACATACATTTGTATCTATATTTGTTTCTGTATCTATCTATAGATGTTGAAATACACAAAATCATACCTATGCCTTTAATTCCAGTATAACACTTCAGGGTTCATTCTAGATTTATATCTTTCTATTCTTGGCCCTCTGAAGATGGTAACCTGACTCCTACCATCTTTAGGATGTTCACTTATTTGCTCAGTCTCACAGTATGAATCTCCCATTTAGGTTGGGCCCTGTCCCTGATGTGATAACCTCCCTACTCTGCCCAGGCTCTGACTCGTCAATTCCAGGTTGCCCAAGCCTAGCATCAGTCACTGAGTTCTGACTCCTTGCACTGGGCTCTCCCAGTTCATGGAGGTCCTTTTCACCATGTTTGGGCTCTAACACTCCAGGATGGCTTATTCCTCCAACTTCAGCTTGGGGCCACAGTGGCTCCACTTTGTCAATTCCAGTTTCTTTCCCATTATATCCACCAAAAGGAGCTGAAAACCATTGGTTTGCTTACTGATTGGTCCACTAAAATAAGCATATCCACCAAGAACAAACTATACTTGGGAGTCATTACAGTCTGAACTCCTGTTAAGAGAGGACTCAGTTGCCTCACTTAAGCCAAGAGCTTACCCTATCCTTTGTCCCCATCACTGTGAAATAAAAATGTTTTCTTGCTTTGTCTGGCAGGGCCTTCCAGAGTCCTAAAAGAAGTTGACATTAGTTTTTAATAGCCGTTTACTTTATTAATGTGGGAAATAGGCTAGACTTAATGAAATTATTTTGGGTCAGAGTTTCCCCTCTAATGGAAATCAGGGTGGGGATTTTCTACTTGCCTCCATCCCATAGTATATATTAAGTGCTGCGGGGTCCAAATTTATTTCCTAGCAATGGTCGAGAAAAATGGCTATTTCTGGGAAGCACTTCTCTTTTAATACGAAGAAACCAAAGTGAATGAACATGAGAAATATGGGAACCACTGATGCCTTCCAGTTGAAGCTTGGATCCAGTCTAACTTTTCCCAAACAGAGCTGTGAGAATAAATCGTATTGGTATGTGAGGACTCAAGGAGTGATTTAAAGTAATCAAAGTGCTTCTTTATCCTTCTCTTCCTTGTTTAACCCACTTTCTCACCTTAAAGGAACAACTACTTTATATTGAATTCTGGATTTTAAGCAAACTGTTACAGAATTCCAACTGTCCAGATTTTCAAATGTCTAGAATAATCAGTTTTATATGAGTGAAGGCAAGGTCTGAGGTTTCAAATCTGATGACAAGGAAAAGCATATATAAAGTTCAATGGAAAAACCACAGAATCTCCACAGGCTATTTAATCACAGAATTTCCAAGGATCCATAGTCTAGCTGCATAGATAGTCTGAAGAAAAATGATTTCTCATGGTTATCTTCTGAGTGGGGATCAGAAGTAGACTAGAAACTGTTCTTTTTGCTTTTGACACACTGCTTATCTTTTTCCATTTGCTTTACCTCACCTAACCCAACTTCCCAAACCTAATTTCCATTCCCTAAACACTCATTCTCCCCTCTTATCTTCCACTTTCTGCCATCCACCAAGGAAGACTGAAGAAGTTAAAGAAGAAGGATCCGTGGGCAGCAAGTAGAGGAAACCTTTATGATGGAAGATTTGTCAATTCCAGTTTCCTTCTCATTCTGCTTCCTCCTCACCATACCCCCATCTCCAAGCCTCCTGCTTGCCCTCCAGGGCCAGTGTTCTCCCAACACCCCTGACACAAGAGGCACTGGTGTAACCTCCTTCCTTCTCCAAGTTCTAGCCACATTTGAGAAGCTCTGGCCAAAAACTGTTTTCGAATGAAAGGATCACCAAAGACGAGAGCTAGATCTCTGAGTTCTGGGACTCAGGCCTCCTCCTTTCATTTTCTACTAAATTCTTCGAGTTTATTTGCATCTCTACTGATCACCATCTTTGCTAAAATCTGAGAGTTATGCAGATACTTCATCACTCCAGTGAGAAATAACTTGCCAGCCCTAACTTTGGTCTCTAAGCATTCTGAGTAAGAGAAATGGTTACTGTCAGTCACTAAAGTTTCAGACTTCTACCCTATCAGGGTCTATGATTTACTCTGATACCACAACTCCAGCCTGTGTGATCCACTTATGTAACTATTAATCTTCAGGTTCTGGGCCTGCCACTGGTTTGGATATATGAAAAATATATAATAAGCACAAATGAAAAGATGTTCAGCATCATATTTATCAGATAATGAAAATTAAAACTACGATAATACTACTCACCCACTGGTATGGCTAAAATTGAAGTATGGAGATGGATATGGAGCAACTGGAACTTTTATTCATTACTAGTGGGAGTGCAAAATGGTAAAGCTGCTTTAAAAACAGTTTGGCAATTTTGTATGAAGTTAAGCATACTCCTACGATATGATACACATTCCACTAGCAGGAATCTTCCCCAAAGAAATGAAAATATATGTCTTCACAAAAACCTATATGAAATGTTCATAGCAGCATTATTCATAGTAACTGAAAACTGAAAACCACTAAAATATCTGTTTATTGATGATGATGATAAAGCTTATGATAGCTTTACTTGTAACAAACAAAGAAATGATCCATTTAAGCATTAGATGTTTTAGAATCTCAAGAATTTACAGAATAGAAGAGAAAAATGACCTCTGCCTAAGACGTACTCAATGATTGAAGAATAAAATGGAGAATAAAGTTCTACTCAAAGCCTGGAACATCCAAAAACTGAGGGAAGATGGTAATGCTTTGAGGATATAAGCAGAGAAATCAGTTTTCACTAGACTCCTAGGAAGAAAATATTCTGACACATTCATAGGAACTTCTGTTTAGAGATCTACTAAGGCTAAGACTCTGGCAGACAAAAAAAAATGTAGAGAGTAGAATAACATCTTTTCTAGGAAATGGGTTTCATAGGCTCAATCAATTCTACCTCAGGAGGTAGGGGTAGCAGCCAGTGGGTCATAGGACTGAAAATGCTTGCTCGGAAATGGGTGTAGAAATGATGGTCTGAATAGATACTGTGCTAGTTATGGCGCCAGGCACCAGAAACGAAAGACTTGAAGGGGAAGTGGAAATAAGATCTTGTGACTGGTACAGTAACCACTGTAAGTTTCTACACTTTCTAAGAAGGCTACGATGTCTTCAGTACCTCTCTCTGAGAAAAGCTCTTGGATGCTATCAGATTTTCGCTCAAATATGATATCAACCTCTTGGGAGAAATTAACCTCTTGTGAGAAATTTCTCCCAGTTGGGTTTAATCTTATAGTTATAAATTTTAGATAATTGACAAGTCGTAGCATCCTAGAAAGACTAAAATTGAGACCTTCTCCTCTCTGACTTCCCTCTTTTCCTCAGTACTACTGGTTTGCTGCCTTGATCTTTGGCCACATTAATGTGGGTCTAGACTAAGGTTGAGTTCAGAAAACAGTTTTCACCTGAGAATAACTTTCTAGGAGCTGGGTTTTTGTCTTATTTTAAATTTCGTGCGTGTAGTGCTACTGCTGTGAATCTGGGTGTGTCTTTGGGTTCTTTAAATGTTGGGGAACACAAGAAATTATGCTCATTTCAGTGACAAAAATCTCAGGCAGCAGTGGTTGAACGAACCCAGACTCTAGCAGATATCTGAGCCTACGTCCTTTCACTGAGCCTAAGTAGAATAAGAACTGTGGAGAAGGAATTAAGGACATTAATTCTTTCACATATTAAATTATTTGGATTCTAACTTGCAAGAGAATTTAATCTTTGGACTTCAATTTCCTCTGGGAATTTCAGAATGGCACAGAGTTTATATGCAAATCTCAGGCACCTTTATGTTGCTGCAAATTTATTAGTGGAATATGTTAGTGTTGCTATTTAATCATATTGCCTAACCTCTGGTGAGCTATATTGGGCGGTGTAGTTGGGTATAATTTGGGATGGGAAATAGAAGAGGGAGCAAATTCTTAGCTGTGGGTACAGTGTAGATTTGGAGTTAATCTAATAAATGTACTATTGGGAACATTTTTATGCTTCCTACCAGTAGTCACAACGGAGTAACAAAGGAGCAGTATGTGGTATTAAGGAAGCAGCCCATGAAGGTGAAAACAAGATTGCCTTGATGAACAGCTGATTTCCTCTTTTTCACAGGATCATCACTCCCTTGTTTGTTATAATTCATGGTGAATCTGAGAGAATAAGGGAAACAAAAATAAGAAAGGATGCGGGAACCCTTCCTTAATTTTTTTTCTAATATGAGGTCTTTAGATAACGCCCATGTCTTTTACCCATCTTATTTCTTACTCCACTCCTTATGACAATAAGAGAATCTATTAGTCCATGTAGCTCCATTTGACAGTTGATTTATTACAAAGTTCGAAGAACTGGGGTGCTAATTCTTATTATTTTTCTCCCCATCCTGGCTCAGTATGAGGCAGAGATCCTAGGTAGTGTTTTATTTTGCAGGTCTAAGCTTTTCCCTTTGGTGGGCTTCTTTAAGGTCTAACTGGGGTATGGATGGGAGCCAATATAGTAGAAAGTGTCAGAACAACTTTTTTATTGTGTAAATTGACCACATACTCCACCCCAGTTTTCATAAGAAGTTCAACATTTTTTAAAGATTTTATTTATTTGAGAGAGAGAGAGGGAGAGAGGGAGAGCAGGAGCAGGAGGGAGGGGTAGAGGGTGACAGAGAAGCAGACTCCCCAGTGAGCAGGAAGTCCAATGTGAGACTTGATTTCTAGCCCCTGGGATGATCTGAGCCAAAGGCAGACCTTTAACTGACTGAGCCACCCAGATGCCCGTAAGTCTAACATTTTGATCTCCATTTTTCTGACTGCAATTGAGAGTCTTTTTTGTAATTGTTTTTTTAACTCAGGTGAGGAGTAGAATGTTATTTTGGGGGATTCTCTCAAACTAGAAGCATCAGTGCAATATCACAATGATAGTAAAGAGAGTTTGTTGGAGACAAGGAAGTGATCTGAGTTTGTATGAAAATAGTGGGAAACAGCTAGGAAATGTATCTGGCCCTAAATACGAATTTATTTTTTTATTAGCAAATGTGAGAAGCATTGAAGGTATTTGAGCAGAACAGAAACATTGCCAGAGATGGGTTTTCCAAAGAGCAACTTAATAGCAGTACGCAAGTTGACTGAAGACAGATGAAAGGAGATGACCAAGGGGAGAGGTTAATGGCTGAGGAAACAGGGAAGAAGGAATGATAGTATCATAGAGGTGTAACTTGGAAAATCACCTCTATTGAGGGTGAAAGTGTTGGACCCTGGCTCACGGGTGCCAACGTGGCCCGGTGGACGCCCCAGAGACCCAGACCCCAGACAGGCAGATGCAATTAGCAAGAGGGTTTATTGAACGTTTGCGCAAACGGGCTCTCCGCCTCCGAGGAGGAAAAGAGCCCCGATTAGCAATTACAGGGATCTTTTAAAAGGCAAAAGGAAAGAAACTGCCTAAAGACAAAAGAACCGTGGGAGTCGCATGGCATCCAGGTTGATTTCGGGGAGGGTCAACATGAACCTATTCAGGGACATTCCAATCAGGGTGTGTGTGGGGAAATGGTTTTCTTATTGTAAACAGAATGCTTTTAGTTGCTAAAATTTCAGGAAGACGCCTGGATGGGCTGCCTCTGGATTAGGGCTGGCCCTACTTACAAGGGGGGAGGTTTCTTCAAAAGGAGTGCAGTTGTCAAAATAATGGAATTGTTCAGCTTTGGAAATTTGGAGCAAATTTTAGCAAACTTTTTCTGTAAAGGTCCACATAGATACATATTCTAGGCTTTGTGAACCCTACAGTCTCCATGGCAACTATTCAACTCTGCCACTGTAGCATGAAAGCATAGCTAATACCTACATGAATGAGCAAAGCTTCATTCCAATAAAACTTTATTACCTAAAACATCCAGTCCGCAGGCCATGGCTCACCAATCTCTGGTTTACAAGATTATAACATCAGAGCTGGTTATTAAACTATCTACTTTGAGCTCCAAACTCACTCTGTTCCCTGCCCTGGGATGTTGGGACTGGGACTCTGCAAAGCATATTTCTGTTTTCCCAGCAGCTCCCTATGAAGTCTGGAGCAGGGAGAAAGGATACACTCCTTCCTGTTATGGTTGCTGTTTCCTGTCAACTCATCACCACAATGTTCCTTCACCTTGGCAGCTGCAGTTGGTTCTGGATTTCCAGTTTGTTCTCATACTCCCAGAACCAGACGTAATAGAGCTGCCTCAGAGATACCACATCAGCCATCTGGTAGCCCCTCCACAGGAATTTGAATCTGGCATCATGAGGAACCTCTTCTGAGATCCTAAGGCATCAGTACCAGCCATGCGGAGCTCTCATTCTCCAGATCCAAGAGTCTAGGTCCTAACAACCATAACCTCTTCCCTCTGCTCTACCAGCACTACAAGTGGTAGTGGCTTCCTGCATTAACTATCTTTTTGTTAACCCAAAATTCCTTTTTGCTTTCTCTTTGCAATTCTCCAATGCCTGTTTAACTTATTTCTTGTATTAAATTCTTTCTATTAAAATAACTGGTATGATTTCTGTTTCTCTGACAGCATCCTAATATGGAACATTCTGTGTAGAATAGGAATATACATAGGAATATAGATAGGAAATAGGAGAAATATAGTCTCAAAAGGGGTAGAGGTTGAGTATGCTTTTAGAAGTGATGAGTGTGAAGTACTGACAAATCACTTCTAAACTTCTAGCTGGTGTTGGACCCTGGCTCACGGGTGCCAACGTGGCCTGGTGGACGCCCCAGAGACTCAGACCCCAGACAGGCAGATGCAATTAGCAAGAGGGTTTATTGAACGTTTGCGCAAACGGGCTCTCCGCCTCTGAAGAGGAAAAGAGCCCCGATTAGCAATTACAGGTGTCTTTTAAAAGGCAAAAAGAAAGAAACTTCCTAAAGACAAAAGAACAGCGGGAGTCGCATGGCATCCAGGTTGATTTTGGGGAGGGTCAACATGAACCTATTCAGGGACATTCCAATCAGGGTGTGGTGGGGGGGAACGGTTTTCTTATTGTAAACAGAATGCTTTTAGTTGCTAAAATTTCAGGAAGAAGACTGGATGGGCTGCCTCTGGATTAGGGCTGGCCCTACTTACAAGGGGGGAGGTTTCTTCATTGGCAGTTGGATATTGGAAAAAGTCATGGATATATTATTCATATAAAGGTGCTATTTCTATGAGTAGACATAAACAATTAGGAAAGTATAACTAGAATGGAAAAGATATAAATGGGAAATATCTTCATTTTAGAGAGAAATGATGGGGAAGAAGAAGGACAATGAACAGGACAAATAAATAATTGTCTTAGAGGCAGAAGAAAAACCTGCAGAATACAAGAATCCAAGAAGGAGTTTTAAGAGGAAGGTTGCACACCTGCACCCCAATGTTTCTAGCAGCAATGTCCACAATAGCCAAACTGTGGAAGGAGCCTCGATGTCCATCGAAAGATGAATGGATAAAGAAGATGTGGTCCATGTATACAATGGAATATTCCTCAGCCATTAGAAATGACAAATACCCACCATTTGCTTCGACGTGGATGGAACTAGAGGGTATTATGCTGAGTAAAGTAAGTCAATCGGAGAAGGACAAACATTATATGGTCTCATTCATTTGGGGAATATAAATAATAGTGAAAGGGAATAAAGGGGAAAGGAGAGAAATGAGTGAAAATATCAGTGAGGGTGACAGAACATGAGAGACACCTAACTCTGGGAAATGAACAAGGGGTAGTGGAAAGGGAGGTGGGCGGGGGGAAAGGGTGACTGGGTGATGGGCACTGAGAGGGGCACTTGATGGAATGAGCACTGGGTAATATAATATGATGGCAAATTGAACTCCAATTAATAAATAAAATAAAATAAGAATAAACAGTAAAATTTAAGAAAAAAAAAAGATTTGTGTGGAATCAGAAAAGACCCCGAATAGCCAGGGGAATATTGAAAAATTAAATGAGAGCCGGGGGCATCAGAATGCTGGATTTCAGGTTGTACTATAAAGGTGTGATCATCAAGACAGTGTGGTACGGGCACAAAAACAGACACATAGATCCATGGAACAGAATAGAGAACCCAGAAATGGGCCCTCAACTCTATGGTTAACTAATATTCGACAAAGCAGGAAAGACTATCCACTGTAAAAAAGACAGTCTCCTCAATAAATGGTGCTGGGAAAATTGGACAGTCACGTGCAGAAGAATGAAACTAGATCATTCTCTTATATCGGACACAAAGATAAACTCAAAATGGATGAAAGATCTAAATGTGAGACAAGAATCCATCAAAATCCTCAGGAGAACACAGGCAACACCCTTTTTAAACTTGGCCACAGCAACTTCTTGCAAGATACATCTATGAAGGCAAGGGAAACAAAAGCAAAAATGAGTTATTGGGACTTAAGATAAAAAATTCTGCACAGCACAAGAAACAGTCAACAAAACTAAAAGACAACCTACAGAATGGGAGAAGATATTTGCAAATGACGTATCAGATAAAGGGCTAATATCCAAGATCTATAAAGAACTTATTCATGGGCAGCCCCGGTGGCTCAGCGGTTTAGTGCCGCCTTCAGCCCAGGGTGTGATCCTGGAGACCCAGGATCGAGTCCCACGTCAGGCTCCCTGCATGGAGCCTGCGTCTCCCTCTGCCTGTGTCTCTGCTTCTCTCTCCTCTCTGTGTATTCTCATGAATAAGTAAATAAAATTTTAAAAAAAGAACTTATTCAACTCAACAGCAAAGAAACAAACAATCCAATCATGAAATGGGCAAAAGACATGAACAGAAATCTCACAGAGGAAGACATAGACATGGCCAACATGCACATGAGAAAATGCTCTGCATCACTTGCCATCAGGGAAATACAAATCAAAACCACAATGAGATACCACCTCACACCAGTGAGAATGGGGAAAATTAACAAGGCAGGAAACCACAAATGTTGGAGAGGATGTGGACAAAGGGGAACCCTCTTACACTGTTGGTGGGAATGTGAACTGGTACAGCCACTCTGGAAAACTGTGTGGAGGTTCCTCAAAGAGTTAAAAATACACCTGCCCTATGACCCAGCAATTGCACTGTTGGGGATTTACCCCAAAGATACAGATGCAATGAAGCACCGGGACACCTGCACCCTGATGTTTCTAGCAGCAATGTCCACAATAGCCAAACTGTGGAAGGAGCCTCGATGTCCATCGAAAGATGAATGGATAAAGAAGATGTGGTCTATGTACACAATGGAATATTCCTCAGCCATTAGAAACGACAAATACCCACCATTTGCTTCAACGTGGATGGAACTGGAGGGTATTATGCTGAGTGAAGTAAGTCAATCGGAGAAGGACAAACATTATATGGTCTCATTCATTTGGGGAATATAAATAATAGTGAAAGGGAATAAAGGGGAAAGGAGAGAAAATGAGTGGGAAATATTAGTGAGGGTGACAGAACATGAGAGACTCCTAACTCTGGGAAAGAACAAGGGGTTGTAGAAGGGGAGGTGGGCAGGGGGTTGGGGTGACTGGGTGACGGGCACTGAAGGGGGGCACTTGACAGAATGAGCACTGGGTGTTATCTATATGTTGGCAAATTGGACTCCAATAAAAGAATACATACAAAAAAAAAAAAAAGAGGAAGGTTGCAAATAGAGGCAAATCCTACAAATATCAAGGGAGATTTCTGGTGACTTCCCAAGGGAAGTTTCAATAGAACAGTCAAGTTAGAATAAGAATTGGTAGGAAAAATGAGGTCACTAAGTTCTTTTTTTTATGATGATAAAAGGAAGATGGGTGATTATATGGAGATCTACAAGCCTAAATTTATCAAATCAACTAATTAATTAAACGAGGAAAGCTTGAAGTTTTTATGTAGAGAAGTTATTGGTGGTGAGGGGTAATGGAATATGCAAAGAATAAGGGAATAAATAATATGTCGAATACATAAATGGAAAATGGTAGGTAAAAATAGATGGGACAGAGAATCCAAATGATACAAAGATAGTACATCTCTTTCTCTGAGGTTCAGATAAATTGCGTATCAGGAGGATACAAGGTGAACTTGTTTTGAAAATGGGAGCTGTCCTAATTCCTTATTCCTGTGTTAAATAATGGGACCAGACATGTTTTCCTATTCCTATGCTAAACAGTGCTAAGACCAAGCAATGACCAAGGCTGCTTGTTTAGGGAATACATGTTCATGGATGATGAAACCATGGACCACCCTGACCAGATCCCTCTGCTCTTGCTGCAGGTGAATGCTATTGGCAAAAAGCCTTTATCTGTCATCCCTTCAGAGATGGCCTCAGCTGCAGAGGGCTGCCTTGCCCATTACTTCCTTCCAGAGGTAGCCCACGTCCAATAATGTGGTCCAATGTGGGACATTTCTGATACCTCATTTTATAAACAGAGCTCCCTGTGGGGATTTCCTGAAACTAGAGATCACAAGCTTGACTTCTCCCCCTGGCCATTCTGGGTTCCTCTCCCTCTTATTGCACAGCTGTTGATCTTAAGGATACTCCCTAGTAAGCATCCTGAATATTAAGTGGTGCCCCCAAAGTCTGCTTCACAGAAAACCCAACCTACAATGCCAGCTCAACGGTTTACTTCAGGACTTGCTTTAACATCCATGCCCCATTGTACCTACCAAATCAAGTTATTTTGTCATAAATTCAGCCCAGTCTCATCCATTTTCCTGCCTTAGAGACCTTGCCTTAGAGTCAACCAGCCTGGGCCCTAAAACTCTATAGATAACTTGTTTCCATTTTCTATTTTGAGACTGGCAAGGTGGTGTCCTTCCTTACTTCAATATGTTTAATTAACTAATTAGCTTAGCTTTGCTTGATTAACAGGTTTTACTGAGGGTCTTCTGCAGAACTGATATCTAAGAATTTTCATCAGATGTCATTATCAATATTCCTATTTTAGAAATAGGAATTGTCCTAGGAATAGGAACTGGTAGCTTCAAGGGAAGAGGAAAAGTTTAGAAAATATGTTTTGCCTAATATAATAAGGAATCAACTAAAAAACCCTACATTTTCTGTCTGGACTTGGGATTTTATAAAGAATAATGATCTCCTTGGGATGGAGAGATGGTGGGAGATCTATAAACTTGGGCTCAGATAACATGGCATAGGACAGTTGATAGCTACTATCTTCCTTCACTATTGGTGTTCCCAGAAGTTCTTATCACTCTCATGGAGCACATTGGGCTCTGGCGAAAGTGGAGTCCCTGGTATCTGCTTATCTTATACTCATTAATGTTTTCCCTTGGGTTGGGATGGCCCTGATTCTGAGCACTTTCACCTCTGATTTCGTCTATTCTCCTAGATTTCTCATCCCACCTCCATCCTCTGCTGCTTGTAGGCTTAGCAAGAGATGCTTGTGGTCAGAACAAGTTTTTCTTTCTTCCTTCTATAAAAAATATTAGTAGGAATTTGGGAACACAGAGGAAAATACAATAATTTTCCTTCCACATAATCCCAAGTATATCATAAGAGCAATTATATGTGAGATTAACTTTAATGTGTTCAAATAGGATATGATATAGTGAAGTACAATCTGTTTTCTTGCCTTCTATTCTATTCTTTAAGTACTCAAAGATGGATCTTCCTATATAGGTATTTTTCAGTAATTTTCCTCTAGGATGTGCTTATTTTTGGAAATGTAAACCAGTTTATTCTTGCCATTTATAGCTCACACTATTACTGAATGCCTGCTAGGACAAGCCTACTGACCCACTCATGATACCATGTTATATCCCTGAGATGGTTTGTAAACTTCTTCTCTGGTTCCCTTCTTTAAGTCAGATGGACCTAGTTTTTTCCTTTACCTGACTTCCAAAAAATGGTTTCTATTTGTCTTTTTTGAAGCATTATTGGTAAAGGCAGAGGTGGGACATTAGTTAAGTTCAGCCCACAAAAGATCCTTAACTCAAATTACCAGCCTCTTAGTGTTGAAACTTTTGAAGTTTAGGCTTATTTGAAGTCATTTGGGTTTTCCCCTCCTTTTATTATCTTCCTTATCAACAGCAAATTCTGGTGCCTAGAGGCACTAAATATTACCATTTGAAGCACCCCACCTAACTCAAGTCTGCTGGGCCTGTGAAAAGCACCTTGAAGCTGGCTATGCGGACACCTGGAAGCCATTCTTACACAGAGGTGTTGCAAAGATAGGACACAGTACTCAGATAATGAGACTAGATTCAGGTGCTTATAATCTAGAAACTGCCACCCCCACAAAGAACAAAACAGAAGTTTTTTGCTAAGCAGAATTTGCTTTTCTAAAGAAGTGGTACTTTGTGTTGCTGTAGATCAAATTAACATATGAATCTTTAAAAATGACAAACCTGAATTCAAAATGACACTTAAAGAAATACATTAAGACACATTTTTAATTACATGCTTGAAAGAAAGTTCATAATGTAGTTATACAATTTTCACTAATAATTTGTCTAAAATTAGTCAATTTTCTATTTTTATAATCATGAGTTTTTTGGCTTTCACATCTTACATCTCTTCATTTCCCCACGTTATCACTAGCTTTGAGTTTTCAAGTTTCTTTGTATTGCCACTTTCATTGTCACCAACTTCTTTGTACTTAGGCAGAGGAAGCCAGGAGCATGCCATGGGTGAGCCTAAACTGAAACTCAGGGTCTTTGCCAATGAGACCATTGCATTCCATAGAAATGGGATTACACCCAATTCCCTTTAATGCTAACCTTTGCACATAATTTTTCCTATTATCTGAAGCATGTTGCCTTTTGTCTGTGCATTTATCTTCACACACTCAGTCCTTTCACTGCCAGTCGAATACACGTGAGGGCTCATTTTTCTCATTTACAAAATAGTTTCTGAAGTCTCTACCTCTACAATTTTACTATTCTAGCATTTAAAAATCTTTAGCTCCAAATCCAACACTTAAATTTCAACATTTCTTAAAATCTTTCCTGGTTCTAATTCCCCTGGAATTAGAACACAGAGTCTGTGATGTTTTAGTTCAGGGCTGCAAACTTGTACTCCCAAGGTGATCTTTGTATGCAAAAGTACCATAATTATATCAGCAAGATGAATTCCCATTAAAACACATTTATATAAGATTTTATATTCTTAAAGCTGCACAGTCAGGCTTTTTACAATTTATTTTTCTTATTTCTGGGAAAGTCCTAAGGCTCCTAAAAGTCACTAAGGAAATCACCCAGATCATAAGATATTTTCTACTTCCATCTTCTACCCTTTGTTGACTTGCTCAGGGAAAAGGTAGTCTTCAGATTTTACGTTATTCTGAAAGTTCCCATTTTCCCATTTTTAGTATTTTCATATTGTGACTTTTATGGGTTTTCCCCCTGGAAAGTTAGATGCGAGAAGGGGGTTATCCCAATGAGAATGCATACAAGGGAATGACTGCAAATTAAATAAGCGGTTTTATTTGTGGCAATCCTACATGGCAAATATGTTTGAATTAGCAACCACCTAATTCTTAGGTTTACAGAATAAGAATATATGCAATACAAGCTTTGAAAAAGTGATTTCAAAAGAAAAAGGTCTTTTAAAATGTTATAGATGATAGTCAAAATGCTTCCTGGACTTAAATAGCAATTACAAGTGAGTAATTTCAAAATCAGAAACATTTGGATGAAATTTCTCACAAAACATAGTAGAGATTTTATAAAGAATATTTCAGTGTAATCACTGTCTTTTGTCACCAGCTGCCAGTCTTTTGAGAATTTATAGTGATTTATGCTTCATTGGAAAAACAACAACAAAACAGCATAGTCTTCCTTTTGAGTAAATTCAAAAACTTAGTGTAAGAGACAAAGCATTTTAATCTCTCACCCTGTTAGACCCAAAGAGATCATGGCTGGCAATGGGGAAACAGAGGAGAGTTTCTGAGCTGTGTAACTGTACAGGGAGCACATGCATATTAGAAGAGTGAGAGGAAGCTATCCAGGACTGCACAAGTAGACTCACACGTTGCATCCAAGGGTAAGAGTAAGTCAGAAATGTCTCGGCAGATGCAGAAATCAAATAGGATGTTGAAGGAATGCCTATTTTCCTAAGAGTTAACGACCAGGGTGAGTAAATGCAGATTTAGAAAAGTTGTTTGAGAACTCTAGTATCTGGAGGAACAAGTGGCCATAAATGAATTAGAGCTGACAGAAACATAAGTATATTAAATAGTATGAAAATGTGTTCACATGGAGGTCCAAACTAAATCTGAAGACAAGAAAGTTATTCACTTTGCTCTGCTCCTGATTTGGAGCTTTAAGTTTTTCTGCCTAACTTCTGACAGGACTATGTTTATTTAGCACCTACTATATGGAAGGCACAAGGAATAGAAAACACATCAGATTCAAGAACAACTGTGACTCTTGAATAGTCACAGCATTGACTCATTGCTCTGTCTTCCCTATCTCTTTACTAGTCCTTTCCACCCAACACCTTCTTTATTCTTTCACTGGCTCCTTTGCCATTTCTTTTATTTCCAACTTTTCTTTCTTGATATTTAATATATTCATGAAGATTAGTCTATTTTCCCTAAAGAAGAGGATCACATTTCCAAGTATTTGGATATTTTTCTCTGAATTTCTCTCCATCACTTCATACATTACATGTAAATTATTCAGTACTGGGAGAGGGGTATAAAGATGAGAATGATATCCATTGAAACATTCATTTGTTCATTTATCCAATAACCATTTATTGAGTGCCTAGCAAGTACTAGACATTATTTGAGACACTGGAAATACAGAAATGATTAAGATGAATTTCTTGTTCTTAACAACTCACAGTCTAGAAGAGTAAAACACAAACACTTAAAGGCCCCAGAGACTTATGTGAATACTGTGAAGGGCTAGCAAATGTGTAGAATTGTTGAGAAGTACTTTATTGCCTAATATCACTCCTGTCTTTATCTTACTTTCATATCTTTTGCTAAGTTTCAGAATATATTTCACTTTGCTATATAGTGTTTCTTTGTACAAGGCATTATGTCCTTTTATTTTACATCCTTGTGTATGATATGAAAACATAAAATTAATAAGAGTCTATATTGAAGAAAGTTGATTTTTGAGGTAGGCGTTTAAAGATGGAGTTCAGGCAGCAGGAAGGAGAAAAAGAAGCAGAATATACAGTATGTACAAAAGCACAGGGAGATGAAAATCTTGCAGTGTTCAAATAATGGTGGGTGGTTTTTTGTGAGATCATAGAATATTTGGAAAGAAATGGCAGGGGATTTCTGAAAGAAAAAGAACTGGTCATACTAAGGA
Source organism: Nyctereutes procyonoides (assembly GCF_905146905.1). Classification (NCBI taxonomy): domain Eukaryota; kingdom Metazoa; phylum Chordata; class Mammalia; order Carnivora; family Canidae; genus Nyctereutes; species Nyctereutes procyonoides. The sequence continues at coordinate 12,771,916 of NW_026575132.1, forward strand.
GATCAGCTCTTATCCTATAGAGGATGAGGAAATATAAGGGATTTTAAAGGAGAAGAGGGGCATGTTCTGCTCTGTGATGGCAGAGTGAGAAAGGTGGGTTGGAATGAGGGGGGCAAAAAATTAAACGATAACTGTCGTGAAGGCATGGACTAAGGCAATATCAGTGGCAGTAGGTTATTGCTCAAATAACCAATTTGAGCAATATTGAAGGAACAGACTGGTAGGTCTTAAGGAATGATTGCACATAGCCAGTGTGGGGAGAGGAGAGGCAGGCTTTCATTTAGATGGCAGATGATGTCCTTGTTCTCATAGATATTGACTACATGGTCCTTGGAAGGAACTTCAAATCTTTTGGGATAAGAAGGTATCAGCACATGAGAAGCGAGTTAGCAATTATTTATCTTCCCTCACAGTTTGCAATGGCCTACCATGTTCTTGTTTGATAACCTGTTAACGATGTCTCAAGGCAATGCATGATTGAGTGTCAAACAAATGGTTTCAATGTGAGGGCTATGTGTGGAGAGATGGTGGCATGATATGACAAGAATTCTGAGCTATGCAATAAGAGGACATAACATTCGTAAATATTTATGCACTTAACATGGGAACACTGAAATATGTAAAGCAAATATTAACAGACCTACAGGTAGAAATAGACAGCAACAGGATATGATAATAGAAGAGAACTTCAATACCTCACTTTCATCAATGGATAGATCATTCAGATGGAAAATCAGTAAGAAAACAATGGACTTAAAGGACATGTTAGACCAGATGGACTTAGACATTTACAGAACATTCCATCCAAAAGCAGCAAAATATACGTTCTTCTCAAATGCACATGAAATATTCTCCAGGAAAGATCATATGTTAGACTACAAAACAAATCTTAATAACCTTAAAAAGATTGAAATATCAAGCATCTTTCCTCACCACAATAGTATGAAACTAAAAATCAATTACTAGGACAAAACCAGAAAATTTACAAATATGTTCTTAAACAATACGTTATTGAATAACCAATGGATCAAAGAAGAAATCCAAAGAGAAATATATTGAGACAAATGAAAACAGAAATATAACATGCCAAAACTTATGTGATATAGCAAAAGCAGTTCAAGAGGCAGCCTTATAGTGATAGATACTGACATAAGGAAATAAGAAAGATCTCAAACAACCTATCTTCACACCTCAAAAAACTAGAAGAAAAAAAAAAAAAAAACAAAGCCCAAAGTTAGTAAAGGGAAGGAAATAACAAAGACCAGAGTGAAATAAATGCAATACAAACTAAGAAGACAATAGGAAGGATCAATAAAACTAAGAGCTGAATTTTGAAAAAATAGACAAAACGTTAGCTAGACTCACCAAGAAAAAAAAGGACTAAAATAAAGAAAATCAGAAATTAAAGAGGACATGTTACAACTGATATCACAGATATACAGAGGATCATGAGACTACTATAAACAAATATATACCAAAAAAATTGTGCAACCTAGGAGAAATGGATAAATTTGTAGACACATACAATCTTCTAAGAGGAAATAGAAAATCTGAACACATTGATTACTACTAAGATTAAATCAGGAATCAAAAGCCTCAGAACAACAACAACAACAAAAAAGCCTAGGATCAGATGGCTTCATTGGTAATTCTACTAAACACTTAAAGAAGAATTAATACTAATCTTTCTCAAACTCTTCCAGAAAATAGAAGAGGAGAGAGCAGTTCCAAACTCATTTTACGAGCCCAGCATTACTCTGATAGCAAAACCAGATAAGGACACTATAAGAAAATTATAGGCCAATATCCCTAATGAATATAGACGTAAAAATCCTCAAAATATTAGCAAACCAAATTCAACAACACGATAAAAATACCATACACCATGATGAAGCAGGATTTAGTCCAGGGATGCAAGGATGATTCAATATCCACTAATAAATCAATGTGATATACTACATTGACTAAACAAAATAAAAATCAGATATTCTCAATAGATGCAGAAAAAGCATTTGACAAGATTCAATATCCATTCATGATAAAAACTCTTAATAAGGTGAATATAGAGGGAATATACCTCAACATATTAAGGCCATGTGACAAGCTCACAGAAATCGATGGTTAAAAGCTGAAAACTTGTTCTATAAATCAGAAACATGATAAGGATGTCCACTCTCACCACTTTTCTTCAACACAGTACTGGAAGCCCTAGCTAGTGCAATTAAGCAAGAAATAAAAGGCATCCAAATTGGAAAGGAAAAAATAAAATGTCTTTATTTGCAGATGACATATTATATATAGAAAATCCTAAAGACTCCACCAAAAATCTTAGCATAAATGAATTCAGTAAAGTTGGAGGATACAAAAATCAATATATAGAAGTGTGATGAATTTGTATACACTAATAAACAATCAAGGAGAAATTAAGAATCCATTTGAAATTGTATCAAAAAGAATAAAGTGTTGAGGAATGTATATAACCAAGGAGATGAAAGACTTGTGCACGAAAAACTATAAGACATTGAGGAAAGAAATTGAAGAAGACATAAAAAAATAGACAAATATTTCATGCTAATGGATTGGAAGAACTAAAATTGTTAAAATGTCCATACTACTCCAAAGCAATCTTCAATATAATACCTATAAAAATTCCAATGACTTTTTTCATAGAAATAGAACAAACAATACATCAAAGACAAATGCCATATGATTTCACTCATATGTAGAATTTAAGAAAAAAAAACATGGGGGGGGGAAGGAAAATAAAAAACCTGACTCTTAACTGTAGAGAACAAACTGTGGTTACCAGAGGGGAGGTAAGTAGAGGGATGGCTTAAATAGGTGATGGGGATTAAGGAGTATACTTGTGATGAGTACTGGGTGTTATAAGGAAGTGTTGAATCAGTTAACCATACACCTGAAACTAATATTATGCTGTATGTTAGCTAACTGGAATTTAAATAAAAACTTAAAAAGAAATAGAATAATCCTAAAATTTATATGGAACCAATAAAGACCTTGTAAAACCAAAGCCATATCAAGAAAGAACAACAAAGCAAGAGGACCATCTTTTCTGATTTCAAACTATATTATAAAGCTATAATAATCAAAATAGTATGGTACTGGCATAAAAACAGCCACATAGATCTGTGTAACAATATAGATAGCCCAGATGAAACTCACAATATACAATCAATTAATTTATGATGAAGTAGCCAAGAATATATAATGGGGAAATATCTTCTCAGTAAATGGTGCTAGAAAAACTGGACAGCCACATATAGAAGAATGGACCACTATCTTACATCATACACAAAACTCCTCTCAAAATGGGTTAAAGACTTGCACTTAAGACTGGAAATCATAAAATTCCTTGAAGGAGACATAGGGGATAAGCTTCTTGACATTGGTCTTGACAATGAGTTTTTGTATTTGACACCAAAAGCAAAATAATGAAAAGAAAAAGTAAACAAGTGGGACCACTCCAAACTAAAAACCTGCTACACACACACACACACACACACACACACACACACACAATGGCAGCCTAAAGAATGGGAGAAAATATTTGCAAATCATATCTAATAAGTGGTTAATATCCAAAATAAGTAAGAACTCCTATAAATCAATAGGGGAAGGAAGGAAGGAAAGACTGCGGAAGGAGCCTCAGTGTCCATTGACAGATGAATGGATAAAGAAGCTGTGGTCTATGTATACAATGGAATATTCCTCAGCCATTAGAAATGACAAATACCCACCATTTGCTCAACATGGATGGAACTGGAGGGTATTATGCTGAGTGAAGTAAGTCAATCAGAGAAGGACAAACATATGGTTTCATTCATTCGGGGAATATAAAAAATAGTGAAAGGGATTAAAGGGGAAAGGAGAGAAAATGAGTGGGAAATATCAGAGAGGGTGACAGAACATGAGAGACTCCTAACTGGGAAATGAACAAGGGGTAGTGGAAAGGGAGGTGGGTGGGGGTTTGGGGTGACTGGGTGACAGGCACTGAGGGGGGCGCTTGATGGGATGAGCAGTGGGTGTTATACTATATTTTGGCAAATCAATTAAAAATATACAAAAAAAAGAAGGAAAGGAAGGAAGAAAGGAAAGGAAGGAAATAAGGAAGGAAGGACAATAGAAATAGAAGAAAAAAAAAGGAAATCCAATTAAGATGGACAGAGGATCTGAACAGAAATTTTTCCAAAGAACATATACAGATGACAAACAGGTACATGAAAAAGTACTCAACATCAGGGAAACACAAGGGGATCGAAACTATAATGAAATATCACGCTTGTTAAAATGGCTATTAACTAAAAGACAAGAAATAATAAGTGTTGGTGAGGATGCAGGGAAAAGAACTCTTGTGTGCCACTGGTGGGAATATAAATTGGTACAGCTACTATGGAAAGCAGCATGGGAATTCCTCAAAAAATTAATAATAGAATTACCCTATGATCCAGGAGTTACACTTCTGGGTATTTATCTGAAGGAAACAGTATCTTTATCTTTAAAAGATTTCTTTTTTTTTTTTAAATTTGTATTTATTTTTATTTTTTTCTTTTTTTTTATAAATTAATTTTTATTGGTGTTCAATTTACCCACATACAGAATAACACCCAGTGCTCATCCCGTCAAGTGTCCCCCTCAGTGCCCGTCACCCATTCTGAAAGATTTCTGCAGCTCTGTGTTTGCTGCAGCATTATTTACAGTAGCCAAGACACGGAAACATCCAAATTGTCCATTGATGAATGACACATGTACATACATACATATGCCAGCATATTATTCATCCACAAAAATGAAAGAAATCCTACCTCTCCTTCCTGCTTCTGTAGGCCTGAATCCCAGAATACTAACTGTAGGGATCAACTCAAAGTACTTGCAGACCTCCCTCTGATTCTAAGGTCTTTTAGGAAATTACTAGAAGGGGCCAACATTGAAGTTGCCGTTTTACAGAAGAGGAGCTGAGGCCCAGCTAATGAAGTCAGTGGTTCCCACACACTCAGTGGGTGAGTGGTAGGGCCAAGGCCAAACTCCACATTTCCTGGCTTCACACTTGAAGCATACTCTCAGCAGCCTCAGGCCTGCTTGCAGAGGCCTGCGCTCTTGCTGGCTGGGAGGTTTCTAACTCTGGGCTTAGGGCTAAAGACTCCTAGTCCTGGTTTTTACCAGTGGTAAGGACAGATAATCTACTAAGGTCTCTCATTCCTCTGGGCTCAGCCATTCATTTCCATCATTCTTTTCCAGATGAACTCTTCTTTGCAACTAGTGGTACATCTAAACTGGCTCTTTATTCCTCAGATGGCCTATAACCCTCCCCTAGCAGCCACAGTTGTCTAGGGGAAGAATGCCACAGGAGGTCCTGAGGGAAGCCTTATCTGCAAACATCTATCTTCTCCAGAATCTATATTGTTCAGAGGAAGTTTCTAGGAGAGTGAAGCTGGCAAAAAGGATCCCATGTGCCATCCCTCTATGCCAAAATATTCTAATGAGGCTCCATTGTTCACAGTCTGACCCTTCCACAGGTCAATCTCAAGTCCACATTAAGCCCAGCTCTCCTTGAGAATCACATGAGCATGAAGGTAACCTGCTGGATTAATACTTCACCTTCCCACTTTCTTTCTCCAACCACTTCCCCTTCAAAACAACAAAAGAATTCTGGGTTCACATTCTGGGCTAGCCCGGACAGGAACTGGAGGTGTGAATTTTATGCTCTTTGGACTTGAGTTCTCTTTACATTTTGTTCCAAGTGGGGCAAAGTGAGAAGGACTCTAGATGACATTTATGTTTTTTCACATCTATAACTTAATGAGTAAATATTCACCTTTCTTCCCCAGGCTAGTTTCCCTTTCTGACAAGTCTGTTACTTCCTGGAAGGCAGACACTGCTGTGTTCATCTCTGGATCCCAATGACCTGGCACAGGGTCTGGTGTAGACTGTGAGGAATTCATTCTATTGAACAAATGGCTGAATAAGTGACTTTCATCTGGAATTAAATTTGCCTCCTGGGATTAAAACCTTTGAGTGCACTGTATCTCCCTCCTCTTTTTTTTTAACATTTTATTTATTTATTCATGAGAGACACACACAGAGAAAGGCAGAGACACAGGTAGAGGGAGAAGCAGGCTCCATGCAGGGAGCCTGATGTGGGACTCGATCCCGGGTCTCCAGGATCATGCCTTGGGCTGAAGGCAGTGCTAAACTGCTGAGCCACCCAGGCTGCCCTCCCTCCTCCTTGCATGACACCCCCACACTCCATTCTGCCCTCGTGGAATTCAGAATGCAGTTTTTCCCTCTAAGTATCTTTGAGATACAGATTCACTTTACAACTCCAGATAGTCACCCATATCTCTGTACTTCACCTTAAGTTTAAGCGATTTTAACTGTGTTCACTTACTGTTGTTGACCATTCCTCCCAAACTCACTCTGTATACCACCACCACATTAAGCTTCCATAGCTTTGTTTTCAAAACCTCAAATACCCATAGTGTTCAGTTATACTCAATTTAATCTGGCTCCAACTTACATTGGCATGATTCTCCCCTGAACCTGTCACTCATGGTCTTCTAAACATTTGCATATTCTTATCTCTGCATGTTGCTTATTAGGGTTTCTCCTACTTACAATGCTCTTCCATTCTCACTACCCACCTGAATGCATTTCATCATCAAGGTTCAGGTAATCATTCCTCCATCAACCTAAAGTCTTTCCAGGTTATATTTTAGTCAACAGTATTTAGTTCCTTCACTCATCTGGCAAATAATAGTATCACATACTTTATTAGGATATCTCTATTGCTATTGTCACACAGTTATGTCTTGTTATCCCAAGCAACTTGTAAGCTCTTTGAGGGTGAGGAATAGGTCTCATGTATCTTTGTGCTCTCTGTTATCTAATGATAACACACTAGCTGACATTGGTTACTTCTATGTGCCAGACAGTATACTAAGCCTTTTATATTCATCCTCTTATTACTCAAAAGCACCCTATGTAATGGGTTCTATTACTATCTCCCTTCTTCAGATGGGGAAACTGAAGTTTAGGAATGTTAAGTAGTGAAGCACCTGGGTAGCTCGCTTGGTTAAGTGGCTGCCTTCGGCTCAGGTCATGATCCCAGGGTACTGGAATTGAGCCCTCCCTGCTCAATGAGGAGTCTACTTCATCCTCGTCCTCTCCCTCTGCCCTATTCCCCACTTGTGCCTGCACTCTCTCTCTCTCAAATAAATAAATAAAACCTTAAAAAAAAAGGTTAAGTAGTTTGCATTAGGTCACTTATAAAGTGACAATTCTGTTCAGTTTTTATATATAGTAGGCTTCCCCAAAGTTGAGTAATTGTCAGGGAAGGTGTCCTTTATTTTTCTTTCCAAGTAGTTGAAGCAAAAGTGTTGAGAAGGTGGATTGCTTTGGGGCAGGATCTGGAAAAGCTTTAAAGAGATTTAGGGGGAGTTAGGAGTAGAATAATAGGCCTGCCAGTGAAAGGTAGAAAATTATAAGACAAGGAAAACCTGTTTCAGACTCAGATCCATATCTCGGAAAGTAACAAAATGTAAAAATACTCTGTTTCAGTAATCTATGAAAAAGGAGAAAGCTTGGGACAAACACTACTGCAAGACAGAGCTTATATGTTTGTTTAGAACATTTGGGAAGCATGGAGCATTTTCAGTTAGATTTTGAGGTGTAAGCTTGCTACTTAAAATTAAGACAAAAAAAATTAAGACAATATTTTGTTGTGGAGAAACTATGACTATAAGTAATAAAATTCAATTATAAGTAGTGGTTTGTATTTGATAGTATAATGTTTTTAGGGCCTAAGAGGGAGCTCAGACTACATTCTGGGTTCACTGTCACCCTTGGGAATTATAAAGTAGGAAAAATAAACTTTTACTTTCCAGCCAAAATACTTCCTAGGAATCTACCAGATTTTAGGATGGGTTGGCAGCCATGACAGAGATGGAGATGAAGGACTTTAATGACAGGCACAGGGCTTCCTTCAAGTCCAGACGATGCTTCAATCCAGTCCTAAAGCTGGAACAGACTCCCGACTCTGTTCTGGCATTGTGTTAACTGACACTCATTTTACAACTCACTAAAGGAACAATGTTATAGGTGACCAGGTGGCCAGTCTCCTTGCCCTGGAAGTGGAGGAGAAAATTGAAAACTATGGGCTTTGCTTAACTCCCTGGGAGGGACCTCTCAAAGTCCAAAACCAAAGAGCTCTGACCTGGAAAGGATGGCAATCGACACTCATCAATAGCTTAGACTACATACAATGTTTGGTACATGTTCTCTCATTTGGTGTTCACACCTCCATGAGGAAATGGTTTTGGGAGGTTAGGGAACTTAGAGAACATCCCCACCTAAGGGGACAGAGTGGAGGTTCATAGCTAGACCTTTTGAAGTACATCCATGTTCTCTTTTGTTCACCAAGATGAAGACTCTTCACCTTGGTCTAAACCCAGCTCTGCTTCTAACTGTTGTACTTTAGTAGACCTCTAACACAGAAGATTCTCACCAAGGTTGCTTCCAGCACTGTGATTATCTCATTATATCATCTAATGAAGGAATGGGAATTCAAATGTTATATAGAAATGGTATGTCCAATTCCATTCTGGTCATTCCACCTACATTTTTATACCATTAAGATCAAATAATGGGCACGCATGCGCACACGTGCACACCACACACACACACACACACACATACAATCAAAAGAGGAAATTCGGGATCCCTGGGTGGCGCAGCGGTTTGGCGCCTGCCTTTGGCCCAGGGCGCGATCCTGGAGACCCGGGATCGAATCCCACGTCGGGCTCCCGGTGCATGAAGCCTGCTTCTCCCTCTGCCTGTGTCTCTGCCTCTCTGTCTCTCTCTGTGTGACTATCATGAATAATTAAATAAAATCTTAAAAAAAAAAAAAAGAGGAAATTCATGGGAAGCCCAAATCCTGGAGCAGTAAAATAGATAATTAGCTTGATAATAAACACACAAGAGCTAGCAGACTTTATATAATCTAATTTCTTCCAATCTGATCTTCCCACATGGACTGGGATAGGCCTGGGATCTTTGGGTCCTTTGCCTTTGTTTTATAGATGAGTGGTATATTCCTGAGTCAACTGGCCTGAGAACTCAAAAAGAATGTAATGGAGGAAGTACAAGGCTATGTGCCCTTTAAAAAATGCAATATTGACTGCCTTCACATGGCGACAGCTGAGATTGTACAGAAATCATTACCTACAGAGGAGCTAATAAGACTACAATAGGAGAAGATAACCCATGGACACAAAAGTTATCTTTTACAAATTTAATGTATTTATCTTAAAATAATACAAAAAGGAATGTAGTGACAAATGCTACAACATGGATGAATCTTGAAAACCTTGAAAATGGGGTGATTTGTGTAAAATGTTTAGCTTTCACAGATACATGAAAGTTCTCAGTCAATGGTGGCCGTGCCAATAGAATTCTATCATTATTGTTACTATTTCTAGAAGTGAAAATGGATATAAAAGAACCTCTCTCAGTGTCTAGTCCATGACTGACTCAATGGAATATTAGCACGGTTTCCACTAGTGCAAATTATGTTTCTTTTCCCTTTTCACTAGAAAAATAAAAACCATTACACTAGCAAAGCAGGCAATTTAAAACTCACTCCCCTCATCGCCATTCATCTATATGAAATGGAGACATTATTCAGATAAATCAGAGGGCTCAGTTTCAAGAGAGAAATTTTCTCTTTCCAAGAAGTCACTGAAATTACATTTTACCCCCTTGTCCTGGTGTGGCCTCAATTCAGGGACTTTACACAGAACTGAAGGCAAATGGAGTGCTTGTCCTGGTTATGAAGTTACAGAAATCATCTGTTTGCTTCATCTGGAAATTTATGTTGTTTTTCTTTAGAAGGTGTTCTGTTATAGACCACATGGTTTCTGACTTAGTCAAGTTCTAGTTTCTTAATCATTCAGAAACTCTCAACTCAATCAGACAAAGCTAATCATGTGCAGAGCTTCTCCTTTTTCCTCAGTAAAATTCCAAAAAAGCCACCAATTTTTGTTTATTTTTATTACAGATCACTTATCCTGCCACTTAGTGGAAGAAAGCTACAAAAGACTTTATCTGGAAAACAGGGTAGTTAAGACTTTTGCTTCTCAAGTTTAGATTTCAGAATTTTCTTACATTTATATTTCTAACTCAGAAGCCATGTATTAAGGAACTTTAGATGAAAGATCTTGCATAAATTTTTACATGGGAGTTCAGACAAGTTAGATAAAAACACGTGGCATGTATAAACACTCAAGTATAGAATATAAAATAAACATATACATGGTAGGGTGTGGGGACTAGCTGACATATGAACATTTCTTTGTTATTGTTACCAGAACTCTGATTTCAGTAGCCATGGTTGTTTGAGGTCTTGGAGGGTGTTTGAGAGAAACAAAACAGACTGGTGCAACTCGCAGGTTCTTGGGGATATATTTTATTTGTGGATATTTGGCTGGACAGCACGGGCACAAGAGTCGTAAACAACTCATTAGAGACAAATCCTTCTCCCCATCTTGCCACACCAGCCTTCATCCTTCACTGGGCTCTCTGAAATCCCCCAGGTTTTTTTTTTTTTACCTGCAATTTCTTGGCTCTTCTGTCATTCAGCTTATTTTTTCCTCTGTGTCTAGCCTTAAAAGATTAAGGACATCAGGCAAGGGAAAAATAAATACTCAGGGCAGTCTTCCCTACCTACATTTTTATGCTTTCTGCTCCCCACTAACAGGGTTATGATTAGCAGTACTCAGAGATACTGGTTTCCAGAAGTCAGCAGCCAAAGGAAAAAAATAACCCACAGAGTTACGTAAACAGAGTCATAGAGCCATTTCACTTTCAGGAAAGCATCCTTCACAAAGTATCAGGGAAGGAAAAGTTCTGAAATATCTATTTTTAAAACTGGTTAGTTTATCCTAACGGAGGCGACTTTAGTCTCAACACTATTGCTTCTTCTCTGTGACTTGGAACTTTCTTCCTATTCCTAATGACAACCTTGTTCAGAACCTTAACTTAGACTATGTATAGCTAAGTGTAATAGATGAGGCACAAAGGGAAAGATTGAGTCTTCCAGAGAAGGGGAAATAGGTGAGAGAAAGCTTTATAGAGGAGATAATGCTTTAACTGAGTCTTGGACGATGAGTCAGTGTTTATTGGAGGGTTATGGGAAGGACAGTCTATCTGGAGCGGATGTGGGACTGACAGGGAGTTATAAAAGATGAAGCTGTTGTAGTAAGCAGTGCTTACATGTTATACTAAGTTAGGATTTTATATTGGGAACAGTGGAGAAACATTGGTGAACTGATCTAGTAACTTTCATATTTCTGGCTTAGGCACCTATGTGCATGATATTATTCACAGAAAGGAAAACATGAGTATGGAACACATTTGGGAGGAAAAAAACCACTCTTTTTTGGGTATGTTGAGCTTGGATAACTTGTGGAACTTCATAAGGTGTCCCAGTAGACAATTAGAAGTTTGGGTTGAAGATCTGGGCCAGGGACTTAAATCTGAGAGTAAATAGCCTACATACAGGTAGTTGAGAAAGTGGTGGCACGTCCCATGAAGGACCACAGAATAAGATGACGACAACAAACTCCAACAAGAGGGACTGGGAAGGAATGGTGGGAGTGAACCAGGAGGGAGCCACTATAATAGAAACTAAGAGAGGAAAGAGTTTCTAGAAAGGAGGCATCAACCATTCCAAATGCTACCAAGAAATGGTCTAGCCATAGGAGTCTTGAGCTCTGTTATTAATGAGCTTGGCAAATGCCATTTGGGATGATGAGATTCCAGAGGGGTAGAGAGAGAGTACTGATCAGAAGAAGATTAGCAAAGGAAGACATAGAAGTTGGTCCTCCTCTCAGCTTTCCATAGTTGAACTAACCAGGAAGGTATGTGACTAGCAAAAAAAGGTAGCAAAGAGTAGAACAGAACAAAGGCTCTATTTGTAGAAACTCTCGTGACATGTGTTGAAGCAGGCAAGAAGCAGCTGGTTATGCTGGACTCCCAGCTTTGGCCCAGTGCCTCAGGAGTCAAAGATGGATTGGGTGGGGTGTAGAGGTCTGACCCTTGTACTGTGATCATGGAGAAAAGAATGATCCAAGAAGCTGTTTGCAAAAAGTTGCACTGGATTTTCTCTGAGGCCTCTTTCAGCTCTAAAATGTTATGATTCTGTGATTAATTTGCTAAATAAATTAATAGTGCAAACAGTATTTCAAGAGGAATGTTTAAATTACTTATGAGAACAAACTTTTTGAGTACCCTCAAGCATCATAAAAACATCCACTCCCATAGAAATAATTGATACACCAAATATAAATCTTTCTTAGCTATTCATTCAAGCAGATTTCCTAAGAACTGTGCTTGGCCACACTATTTACCTAGTTCAAGTTCTTGTTTGTATTTCAAAGCCATCAAACTGCATCTCTTTAAACAACATGTTTCAGGCTGACCAGCCCCTCAGTAGGGCTGAATTATTAAAGTTTTATATTATGTGCAAGATGGGTTCTTGATGAATTAGTTCATCCTTGGAGAAATGCCCATCTTCTTCTTAATTTAGGACACAGCTGTGAAAATTGCAGACTTCATCAAAAAATGGCCACATATACTCAGACAACTCACAGAAACATTTCCTCTCAATTGGCATGGTCTTTGAGGACAAACCACACTCTACAATGTTTGTGTAACAGGAAAATGTGGTGTCAAGATGATCAAAACAAGATAGAAAATAATTTTCACAAAATTTGCATATATTATTTAAAAATACCCAATGGTGCACCTACAAAATGAGAGCATAATAGTTAAGGGAAATAACCTGATAAAAATGCAGGCAGATTAAGTGTGCATGTGATCAAAGACCCACTATGATTTTATTTTATTTTATTTTTAAGTTTGGGAGGACACCGGCAATGCTTCCTACCGCAGCAAAAGCACATGAGACCTCTGCTAATCATCTCATTCTTTGGTGATTTTATGTTTGGATGAAATGTATAAGCTACTTTACTCTCTGAGCCTTAGTTTCTTCAGTTGTAAATTGAAGATTATTAGGCAGGGTCCTGGCAGGCAGAAGTCAGGATATATGAACTGGGTGATTTAAGGAATGTTTAATCAAAGGTTATTTACAGAAGTGTGGGCAGGATTTAGGAAAAGTGATGGGACAATTACCAGAAGTAGCAAGAGCAAAGATCCTGCAAGAAAGCTGTGTGTAGAAGTTACCTGACAGGATCTGTTCTCTTAGGAGAGGGATGCAATCAACCTGTAAAAATCTGGGAGAAAGAACTAGAGACCTCAGTACCCATCCAACTCTCCATATCTCTTTCTGTTGCCTCCAATTGGCAAAACTTACCTAAAGCAAGAGATCAAGGGAGCCAGTTGAGGAAGTCAATATGGACACATCTTCCAGGGCAGAGAAGGAAAGAGATAGATCTGGAGTATCATAGGATGGTGTCCACCATGATGGATAGATAGTAGAGGTACCAACCTTATAAGATTGTTGTAAAAATTAGGGAAGAATGGAGAATAGGTGGTTATCACAGAATCTGACTCACAGTAAGCACTTGGCTTAATAAATATTAGCATCTACTATTATTTTTATTAACAGAGGTATTCAATTGTATCATGGTCAAAGAGGTAGACTCTAATAGTAATAAAAGTAAACTAATTATCACAAACTCAGAATAAATTTATATTGTCTTAAGCCACTGCGTTATGGAGGTCAGAAGCCCAAAGCCAGTTTTTCTGGGCTAAAAATTGAACTTCTTTTTATAGGCTTTAGGAGAGAATCCATTTCCTTATCCTTTCCAGCTTCTGGTGGCTGCCTATATTCCTTGCTTTGTGGTACTTTTGTCCATCTTCAAAGTACATTACTCCAATCTTTGTTTCAATAGTACACAAACTTCTCTCCAACTCTTTTTTTTTTAATAAGGACTTGTGATTACATTTAGTGACCACCTAGATAATCCAAGATAAATTTCCCTATTTCAAGATCCTTATTTTAGTCACCTCTGCAAAGTCCCTTTGGTCATATTAAGGTAACATAGCCACAGGTTCTGGACATTAGAACATGGATAGATTTGAGAAACTTATTTTGCTTATCACAGATGAACCTGGGGTTTCTAGAGCAAAGTGGAATTCATTTGCTATGTGATTAAATAGCTTCCCCCATTGACTCCCACAAAATACAATGTCATTGTCTTAGATTGACTTCTCCATGGAATGAGAACACAAGACAAGTGTTCATGTACAGTTAGTTTATTTTGGAAGTGGTTCCAGAGAGCATTAATGATGGATTGAGGAAAGAGGGTAAAAGGGAAAACCCACTCAGGGATACATTACCGGTTTGACCATCATGGTAGGCAGCTAAGGCTTGATCCAGCCAGGTCCTTCTGAAGACAACTTAGAATGTATTTCCAGAATAGTCTGCCCAAGACAGTGGGACTTGTGAAAGAATACTAGCTCCATCAACCATTAACCAAGAGTTGCCCTATAGAACATTAAATCCCTTGTACCTCAAAGCTGCACATGCTTGAGTCCAGGCAAGTTTCCCTAAGTGTTCCTTGGTACAACAGTCCTGGGGTTAAAAGCTAGAGTCATAAGAGTAATTGTGAGTTTATACCAACTGGTTGTTGCCACAATGGCTGGAGTAAAGTGGTCCAGAAGAACACCAGATGGGACATAAAAGTCTGGTACAGTTAGCCAGGAAATATTAGAGGCAGGACTCTATTGGAATGTATAAATGTGGCTTATTGTGTGATACCACAGTTAAGATGCCAAGATTACTTGCAAATTTTGCCCAAGTCCACTATTTTCTTAGAGAGCATTGGGTCCATGACAGATGGTTACAAATAAAAGATCAAAAGTCTTTGTAACAGGTTGAAATGCAAGGTTCTTTTTGAACACCCACTCATGGTTTGCTTTATAGTCTGGTGGAAGCCAACATTAACATTAAGCAAAAGATAAAGCATAAATAATTAAATATTCTCAACTGTTCTGATGCTGTGTATCTCATCTTGGCGTCAGGGAATGTTTCCTTAAACTATGACTTGAAGAATAAGTAGGTAGTAGGTAAGTAAATAAAGGGAACAGTATTCCAGGCAGAGGGAAGAGCCTATGAGACAGACTAGAGCAGAGTATACTCCAAACTAAGAATCCAGCATGGCGAGAGTGAAGAGCAGGAGTGTTACAGGATGAAATTGAAAAAAATGGGAAGTGGTAGAGCAGAGAGAAATTGTTCATGATCTCACAGGCCAATAGCACTTTTTAACTTTCTCTTGGAAAGTCATTGAATTTTTTTTTTATAAAGAGGAGATTGGATTAAATTGCTTTTTTTTTTTTTAGAGCGAGAGAGCACAAGTGGGGGGGCAGGGGAGGGTGGGTGAAAGGGTTGGGTGGCGAGAAGGGGAGAAAATCTTAAGCAGGCTCCATACTCAGCACATGTGCCAATCTCATGACCCTGAGATCATGACCTGAGCTGAAATCAAGAGCTGAACACTTAACCCACTGAGCCATCCAAGAGGCTAAATTAACCCTAAATTAAATATTTTTAAAAGTCTAGTTGGTAGAAGAGAAGAGACAGGATACAGGAAGTTGAGGGAGTCCTAGGGAGAGAAGATGGATGTACTGAGGGCACAAGTCACTGTGTGAATCAATCATGTATATTTCAAGATATACCAGGATGGGAGTGATCTGTGTCCATGAGATATTTCATGGCTTCTGCAAAAACTGAAGAATCTCAATTCAGATTATGGAAACTAGGTGAGTCAGCAAAGACAAAGAAGGAGGAGGAAGAAGGGGGAGGAGGAAAGGAAGGAAGGGGAGGCAAAAAAAAAGTAAAGAGAAGAAAACAACAACAAAGAAAAAAAAAGTAGGACTTTATAGCATTACGAAGAACAAGCAGAGTTGAAGGAAATTTATGGATCAACATTCTAGACCAGGGTTTTTCTATCCCATTAACACTATTAACATTTTGGTTTGGATGGCTCTTTGCTGGGCAGAGGTCTAATGTGTGTATTGTAGGATGTTTAACAGCATCCCTGACCCGTCCATACTAGTTGTCGGTAGCAACCTCCCCACTTTCTATCTGTGACAACCAAAACCACCTCTAGGCACTGTCAAATATCCCCTAGACGGAAAACCTTCCTGGTTGAGAACTACTTTTTAAATCTTGTAAGTTTTTGTATCATTAGAAGGAAGATAGATAATTTTTTAGACTCCTTAAATTTTTTAAAAGATTTTATTGATAAAGAGAGAGAGCGAGGGGAGGGGCAAGATGGCGGAAGAGCAGGGTCCCCAAATCACCTGTCCCCACCAAATTACCTAGATAACCTTCAAACCATCCTGAAAATTTACGAATTCGGCCTGAGATGTAAAGAGAGACCAGCTGGAACGCTACAGTGAGAAGAGTTCGCGCTTCTATCCAGGTAGGAAGATGGGGAAAAAGTAATAAAGACACAAAAGGCCTCCGAGGGGGAGGGGCCCCGCGAGGAGCCGGGCTGAGGCCGGGGCGAGTGTCCCCAGGACAGGAGAGCCCCGTCCCGGAGAAGCAGGAGCTGCACCAACCTTCCCGGCGGGCGGAAAGGGGCTCGCAGGGAGTTGGAGCAGGACCCAGGAGGGCGGGGATGCCCTCGGGCTCCCTGGGACACTAACAGACACCTGCGCGCCCGGGAGAGTGCCCCGAGCTCCCTAAGGGCTGCAGCGCGCACGGCGGGACCGACCGGAGCAGCTCGGAGGGGCTCGGGCGGCGGCTCCGCGGAGGGGGCTGCGGGGCGGGAGCGCGAATCCAACAGCGCAGGCCCCGGAGCACAGGGCGCCGGGACACAGCCCAGGATCCGGCCTCCCCCGGGACAGGCAGAGGCCGGGAGGGCCCAGGACAGCAAGGACGCTCCTGCCCCGAGCTGAGCAGATCAGCGGCCCCGCCCCGGAGCCTCCAGGCCCTGCGGACGGAGAGCCGAGAGCCCCGAGCCCCGTAGTTCCTGCGGAGGCTGAATCCAGGCTTCCAGAGTTGCCATAGCAACTGCGGCTGTTCCTCCTGGGACCCCATGGGGTAAACAACCCCCGCTGAGCCCGGCAGCAGGCAGGGGCAGAGCAGCTCCCCCAAGTGCTAACACCTGAAAATCAGCACAGCAGGCCCCTCCCCCAGAAGACCAGCTGGACGGACCAGTGATACTCCCCCGTGTTCCAATACAACTTGTTTTTGGCCACTCTGCACTGAGCAAAATGACTAGAAGGAAAACCTCACCTCAAAAGAAAGAATCAGAAACAGCCCTCGCTCCCACAGAGTTACAAAATCTGGATTACACTTCAATGTCAGAAAGCCAATTCAGAAGCACCATTATACAGCTACTGGTGGCTCTAGAAAAAAGCATTAAGGCCTCACGAGACTTCATGACTGCAGAATTTAGATCCAATCAGGCAGAAATTAAAAATCAATTGAACGAGATGCAATCCAAACTAGAAGTCCTAACGACGAGGGTTAACGAGGTGGAAGAACGAGTGAGTGACATAGAAGACAAGTTAATGGCAAAGAGGGAAACTGAGGAAAAAAGAGACAATCAATTAAGGGACCATGAAGACAGATTAAGGCAAATAAATGACAGTCTGAGGAAGAAAAACCTACGTTTAATTGGAGTTCCCGAGGGCGCCGAAAGGGACAGAGGGCCAGAATATGTATTTGAACAAATCCTAGCTGAAAACTTTCCCAATCTGGGAAGGGAAACAGGCATTCAGATCCAGGAAATAGAGAGATCCCCCCCTAAAATCAATAAAAACCGTTCAACACCTCGACATCTAATAGTGAAGCTTGCAAATTCCAAAGATAAAGAGAAGATCCTTAAAGCAGCAAGAGACAAGAAGTCCCTGACTTTCATGGGGAGGAATATTAGGGTAACAGCAGACCTCTCCACAGAGACCTGGCAGGCCAGAAAGGGCTGGCAGGATATATTCAGGGTCCTAAATGAGAAGAACATGCAACCAAGAATACTTTATCCAGCAAGGCTCTCATTCAAAATGGAAGGAGAGATAAAGAGCTTCCAAGACAGGCAGGAACTGAAAGAATATGTGACCTCCAAACCAGCTCTGCAAGAAATTTTAAGGGGGACTCTTAAAACTCCCCTTTAAGAAGAAGTTCAGTGGAACAATCCACAAAAACAAGGACTAAATAGATATCATGATGACACTAAACTCATATCTGTCAATAGTAACTCTGAACATGAATGGGCTTAATGACCCCATCAAAAGGCGCAGGGTTTCAGACTGGATAAAAAAGCAGGACCCATCTATTTGCTCTCTACAAGAGACTCATTTTAGACAGAAGGACACCTACAACCTGAAAATAAAAGGTTGGAGAACCATTTACCATTCAAATGGTTCTCAAAATATACCCTAAAAACTATAGAACACTCCTGAAAGAAATTGAGGAAGACACAAAGAGATGGAAAAATATTCCATGCTCATGGATTGGCAGAATTAATATTGTGAAAATGTCAATGTTACCCAGGGCAATTTACACGTATAATGCAATCCCTATCAAAATACCATGGACTTTCTTCAGAGACTTAGAACAAATTATTTTAAGATTTGTGTGGAATCAGAAAAGACCCCAAACAGCCAGGGGAATTTTAAAAAAGAAAACCATATCTGGGGGCATCACAATGCCAGATTTCAGGTTGTACTACAAAGCTGTGTTCATCAAGACAGTGTGGTACTGGCACAAAAACAGACATATAGATCAATGGAACAGAACAGAGAACCCAGAAGTGGACCCTGAACTTTATGCTCAACTAATATACGATAAAGGAGGAAAGACGATCCACTGGAAGAAAGACAGTCTCTTCAATAAATGGTGCTGGGAAAATTGGACATCCACATGCAGAAGAATGAAACTGGACCACTCTCTTGCACCATACACAAAGATAAACTCAAAATAGATGAAAGATCTAAATGTGAGACAAGATTCCATCAAAATCCCAGAGGAGAACTCAGGCAACACCCTTTTTGAACTTGGCCACAGTAACCGGAGAAGGACAAACAGTGTATGTTCTCATTCATTTGGGGAATATGAATAATAGTGAAAGGGAATATAAGGGAAGGGAGAAGAAATGTGTGAGAAATATCAGAAAGGGAGACAGAACATAAAGACTTCTAACTCTGGGAAATGAACTAGGGGTGGTGGAGGGGGAGGAGGGCGGGGGGTGGGGGTGAATGGGTGATGGGCACTGAGGGGTACACTTGACGGGATGAGCACTGGGTGTTATTCTGTATGTTGGTAAATTGAACACCAATAAAATTAATTTATAAAAAAAAAAAGAGAGAGAGCACATGAGAGACTCCTAACTCTGGGAAACAAACTAGGGGTGGTGGAAGGGGAGGTGGGCAGGGGATGGGGTGACTGGGTGACAGGCACTGATGGGGGGCACTTGATGGGATGAGCACTGGGTGTTATGCTATATGTTGGCAAATCGAACTCCAATTTAAAAAATATTAAATAAATAAATAAATAAATAAATAAATAAATAAATAAATAAATAGAGACAGCACAAGTAGGGGGAGCAGCAGGCAGAGGGAGAGGGAGAACCAGGCTCCTCATGGAGCAGGGAGCTGTATGGGGGGGCTCTATCCTAGGACTCTGGGATCATGACCTGGGCGAAAGGCAGATGATTAGCCGACTGAGCCACACATAAAATGAGGTTAGAAATAACCCTATTTTATGGGTAACCAAACCAACAGCTGGATTATCAGTTTTCAATCTTTGAAAATACTTAATTTACTTCCAAATAATTTTGATTAGTGATATTGTATTTCAAACAAGATGTTTTATTACAACCTGTCTGCTACCTGAGCTAAAACGTTTCATGTGTGGAAAATAAGTCAAGCTGAAAAACAAGTTGAGTCAGTAGGTCACCAGAACTCTATGTGCGTAAGCTTTTATGCAAATTCATCTGCATTTTGCTGCTGAAAGAGAAACATTAAGATAAAAGGTATTCGGTGAAATACAAGTACTTTTTTCTTCTTTATTTTCCATAGACCAGAGAGAGTTCAAATGACTTTTCCATGATGCAGAAAAGCAATTCTTACTTGCAAATCATCAAACCACCCATGCTCCCTCTTTTAAGAGAATAATCTAGCTATAACTGGAAATTTCTCACGTTATAATGTTGTGTGTCCCATCCCCTTCTTGACACCTTGACACCTTAGCTGAAGGGATATTTCTTTTCAGTATGCAAATTCAATCACACTTTTGGAGCTGGTCATTGTCTTGCTCTTGCTTTCATGATAAAACCCACAATCCTAATCGTGGCTCCCCAGTCACAGATATATATTTTTACTGCCAAAAATTTAATAGTAGCAAGCCCTCAATAAGCGCTAACTGTGTGTCAGTCAATGAGCTAAGCATATTACTTAATCTTAAACCCAATAGGGCCCCATTTTAAAAAGAAAGTATTCAGCTTAGCTCAGTTTCCGAGAATCATGAAGCTGGTACAGAGAAATATATGCTAGTGTCAGGTTTCTGTTTGATTTAGTCATTGACTGGGTTCTGGGGATACTGCTGCATGGTGTCAATTCATGTATGAAATGTGTCAGTGCTACATTCTCTTGGATGGTCTAAAGAGCAGAGTTGAATGGGGTAGCAGTGGAATTTCCAGAAAGTCCTAAGAATCAGAGGTGGCTCTTATTTTAGGTGATTTCTACCATAGCACCATATGGCAGGGTCCTTGTGGCAAAAAAGAAAATTAACTAGGAAGAACCAAGTTGGGAAATGGGCAGGGGAAGTAGTGGAGAGGGCATTGACACGGTCCATAGGTATGGACAGGTCCCAAAGCTCAAAGGGGTCAGATTTGGCGGTGAGAAAATGAAAGGCAAGGAGCCTGGGAAGTCAAGCTATAGGAAGTCAAAAAAACAAACCAAAAACAAAACAAAACAAAAACAAAAACAAAAAAAAACCACAGTGGGCAACTTGAAAGTAAAAAGGCAGAGTCCATATAACATGGGATCAAGAAAACCCTAATAAAGAATCTGGGCAGCCAAATGCTGGGATCAAGGCAAAGGGTCTGAGAGAATGGTTGTATGGTGAAGAAATGAGGATGTAGCTTGCTGGGAGCTTGGCGCTCTGAGGCCCAGAGCCAGAGCCACATTCTTAGTGCAAGTAACTTATTCTGATGGTACAGGCAATTGTATCTCTCTGGCTTCCTAGAGAGGGTAGAGAAGACAATTCCTAGCAGGAATAAAAAAAAAAAAAAAAAAAAGAAAATTAGAACTCCAGTTCAATGCCTCTTTGGGCCAGCTGGCTTTGTCTTTTTCTTCATCTGTTCCTCCTTCTCGTCTCTACATTTTTGACATATGCCTCAACTGCCCAAGTTTGGTTTACTGACATCATTTGGTTCCTTCTTTCAGCAATTCCCAAGCCTTCTCAACCACTTGCCAACTCAAACAGAATATCACATGTCCTGCCCCATGTTTCTCAAACATAGCTAATTTCCCATCCCCCCTTTTCCTTTTTTTTCATACCATTGGCATTCTCTGGGACAGCTTTATCTAGTTTACCACCTAGAAAAATATCTACTCCTTTGTCAAGGCCCAGCCCAAATGTCTTTTTTTTTAATAAAAGATTTATTAATTTATTTATTCATGAGAGAGAGAGAGAGAGAAGCAGAGACACAGGCAGAGGGAGAAGCAGGCTCCATGCAAGGAGCCCAACGCGGACATGATCCCAGGACTCCAGGATTGCCCTGGGCCAAAGGCAGGCACCAAACCGCTGAGCCACCCAGGGATCCCTCCAGCCCAAATGTCTTTTCCACCCCCCCACACACACATCACCCCCTCTCAGGAAGAATTAATTACTTCTTCTTTGTACCCACAGAACTTCTTACATAGAAATTTTATAGAGGATTTATGGCTCCCTATTACTCTTAGGATAAAGATAAATCAGGCTTTCATAGCTCCCTAGGCCTCACCTTTATAGCCCTAGAGTAGAGGTAATTCTATAGTTGTTTCTGTAATTATTTGATTGGCTCTTTAACCTGTAACCACATATGCCTGGAGTTGAAGAAATGTTTCTGTTGTGGGCCTGAATTTCCAGTTGCCCAGCCCAGTGCCCGGCTCAGAGTAAGCACTGCGTACATACTGATCAATGAATGAATCCATGTTATATTTGTTTGCATATGGGTCTTTACCCTCTCTAGAGAGAGTGCTCCTGGGAGACCAGCGCACTCCTGGGATGTAACTCTTAATCCTCTAGACCCTCAGTGTTGATCATTGTACCTGCCACATGGTAAGTGCTCAGTTAATGTATTTTGAATTACATGATATTCCATTTCAATGTCATGGATTCATCTCAAGTTTGACTAGTAATTGTGGTCTTTCGATTAATAAGGCAGCAAGACAAGAGGCTGTCCATGAAGAAAATGTGCCCCTATGGAAATGTCGTTATTATACAATTTTAAGTCACCCTATGGCCTCTACAACTTGCCCTCTTTGACCGTGTTCCTCCCTCCCTGAAACTCTGGTTATTTATGCAGAATCTTCAGTGAGTGGCTTTTTCTCCTTTTGACCTTCAACTTTTAGGCTTTCTTTCCTGATAATTTTATCATGATCACATCTCTGCACATCCAGTTCTTCCACACCAAGGCCTCTGCTTCACCACAGGGACCATTCTTTGCTTTAATTCTGCCAACTTTACTCCACTCTCATCCTCCCACATAAGATTTCCTTCAAGAAGCAAAATGACAGTATAAGGGGAGTACCAAAAAAGAAAAAAGTTGGTGTGTTCTTCCACTCAAAGCAAAAGAATTCTGAAGGCAGATGTAGGAGGAATAGTTTTGGGTTTTGTTTTGTTTTTGGAATAAGAGGTAGGTGGACAACTGGTGATGTTCTTTTGATCTAAAGGAAGACAAAAGTAACAGATGAAATTAAACTTTCTGATACTTAAGTTGTTATATGTTAGTATTTAACTTAAGTTGTAAAATGTTAAGTGAATAGCTTGTCCTCTGACCTCCGTGTCCTCATTCGGAATGA
This sequence comes from Nyctereutes procyonoides, assembly GCF_905146905.1. NCBI lineage: Eukaryota > Metazoa > Chordata > Mammalia > Carnivora > Canidae > Nyctereutes > Nyctereutes procyonoides. The sequence continues at coordinate 12,794,965 of NW_026575132.1, forward strand.
GGAAGGGAGCCTAGATTAGGGCTGTGTGAACGATTGCAAGACTCTCTGGAACCCAAGGCTGTGACAGAAGGGGATTTCGTACGTGTCAGGAACATACATAATTGTTGAATGAATGACACTATCTTACAGATTGAAATCTCTCGTGAGATTTTATTTGGTGGACAGAAAAGCATTTTAGTGATAAAAAAAAAAAAGACTAGTGAAAAAATGCTGAATTGAATGTTCTATAAAGCTCCCTGTGTTCTTTTTTTTTTTTTTTTAAAGTTAGGTTTTATTTATTTATTTATGATAGTCACACACACACACACACACACACCACACACACACACACACACACACAGATAGAGAGAGGCAGAGACACAGGCAGAGGGAGAAGCAGGCTCCATGCACCGGGAGCCCGATGTGGGATTCGATCCCGGGTCTCCAGGATCGCGCCCTGGGCCAAAGGCAGGCGCCAAACCGCTGCGCCACCCAGGGATCCCAGCTCCCTGTGTTCTAAAAACAATTACCACTATGAAATTTAGAAAGTCAATTATATAAAAATAAGCAATATAATAGCCTTGAGGCAAAAATATCCTAGACCATTATGCAAGATACATTTTCTTCATTTGAAAATCTCAATCTATAAAATATGCATAAAAAGCCTTACAGTGTAAAACAACTGGGCACTTGGTAAATGACTTCAATGCATAATCCATTGTCCTACGTTTACCTCCAGTTCCTTCCGTTTCAAGCCTAACCTCCTCAGGGGTTTTCAAGAACCTCATGAAAGCACATCTCTGGACTTCAGTGTCATTTATGTCCTTAGTCCTGAACCCCTTGTTCTGATTTGCCTCTTGTCACCTTCCAGCCCCTTTCTGGATTTGGTAGTCAGTGCCATGTGCTCTACTACAATCTTTGAGTGCCCTTTGCTGTAATAAAATCTATCCCTCTGCTACTTCACCTCTAGTGTGATAATCTGCTAAATCCAGTCCTGCTCACAGAAACTAATCTGGTAAATGCTCCTTAACTCTGGCTCCTCAAATATAAGCAGAGCATCTAGCTAGAGCTGCAAGGCTCAACATAGTCCCTGTGTTTGGCCAAGATGGTAGGAAGAGGGAAGGCCACCTCTGAGAAATCTAAGAGGCATGTAGAAGTATGTCCAGACCCTCCTAGGTCCTGCTGTGGTGGCCTGAGGGGTCACTCTCCCTGGAGTCTTCCAGTATGAATATCTACATTAGACGTCTTTGTGAATAACAGTCTTTTTTATTTTGGTGGGTTTTTTTTTTTTAATTCACTGATAAACTTTGTGGATCCTTCAGGTTCTCAACCAAGGCAGGGTATGTGTAGATTTAGGAATCTCAGCCACAAGAGGCAGGGAAGTCAGTGTAGGGGAACTGGTGTCATTTTTGTCTTCCTTGTACCCCTCCCTCCTTATTCTAGTCACAGGGTTTTTGGAGGACTCTCTCCCTTAGAGGATTGCTCCACCCCATTCCATGCAGTGGTAGGGGGTTTCCAGTCACAAACTTCTATCCCTCTGCCAGTTGTGTGTGTGTGGGGGTGGGGTGGGGGTGGATGGTTTATAGCTCAGGCCTATCACTTTTTTTTTTTTTTAAATATTTATTTTATTTTATTTTTATTTATGATAGTCACAGAGAGAGAGAGAGAGAGGCGCAGAGACATAGGCAGAGGGAGAAGCAGGCTCCATGCACTGGGAGCCCGATGTGGGATTCGATCCTGGATCTCCAGGATCGCGCCCTGGGCCAAAGGCAGGCGCCAAACCACTGCGCCACCCAGGGATCCCCAGGCCTATCACTTTATTGTAAGCCACTAACCTGGAAACAGGCATGAATTTATGAGTTGGGTATGTGACCAGTCAGAGTGAATCAGAGATATTCATAGAAAAGATAACTAGATGCTGTGAGAAAGGTGATTCTCATTCTGCTGAGATACAGGCTCCTCAACACCATAAGTTTGGGGTTGCCAAGGGCCTCTCCCTACCACATAGGAGGTGGCCATCTTCCAGGAGAGAATGAGACCAACTCTCAAAGGGAAGCAGAGCTGAGAGGTGGAGATGTGAGAACTTCACTGCTCCCCAGATCTGTGGCAGAAGCTTCCTCTACCCATGTTATGGGAGCTAGTAAATTCCTTTTTATTTAAGGTAGTTTGCATTAGATTTCTGTCATTTGCAAGCAAAAGGGATTTGGTCAACAAAGAAACTGGTACCTAGAAGGAGGGCATTTCTGATGATTGTGGAATTATCTGAGTGGAGGTGAAGTAAGGGATTATGATGTCTTCTATCTCCAAATGGGAAGTTCAAATCTTTGCTATGTGCTACTGGCTCATTATCATCTTTGGAATTTTAGGTTTCAGACTATAAACCAACCAAACCTGAAGTCTCAGAGGATTTACTAGAGAAATCAGAATGATGGAGGGTGTTGATTACTTCTGCAGTATTCACTATTGCCCTGAAAGAAAGGGACAGGTTGGTGGGTTGAAAGCAGAGAGCACAGTATGTATCTGTTGATAGTCAGAATGCCAAGACCACTAAGGGTCACATAATCATGTCTTTGTGAAATTGCAAGTGATAAAATATCTGTCTTATACTCAGTTTAGTGTAAGGAAAGACAGGAGATTATTTTGAAACCAGAGAAAGGCCAGAGAATATGGGAACCTGTCCTAAATACTACCAGCTCTGTGTCACCCTTGCTAACTAAAGGTAATAATTACTCCTGGACTGAGGCTTCATCCAATGGGATATGGCCTGGTGATTAGGGATAGATTAGCTTTGCCTCACCACCCCAATTTATTGTATCATATAGTCCTACAACAGAGACCAAGATGGACATATAACAAAGAGCTAGGGTCATGGGCAGAAGACCAAAGCTTGTTGCTAAGAGACAGAAGCTGAAAGCCAGGATTAGGATTTATAAATTGTTACTAGCTAAGATTTCTGGCATCGGTTCTGAGCTAATGGAGGAGTTCTCCAGAATATTGATTCTATTAACAGTTTACTAGAACTTTAAGGAGTTATGCTCTGAGAAACTCCAGATCTAAGAAGGGACCTGTGAGGCTCCACTCCTTAGGGCAATAACCAGGGCCCACATAGCTGTGCCTTAGGAATTGAGCTGCTAATGAGACCCCAAGTAAATCCCCCTACTTCTCTCTCAAGGAGAGACTTGGAATTCAATGTTCAGGGGAAAGCCTCCTTGTAAGCAAGACTAGGGATGGGACTGGCTGCCTTCAGAACACATCCAGCCTTAGGGAGATACAGTCTGAGGTTTTCTACCTAGCAGGATATAGCACACAGCATTGTATACTTTCTTTTTCTCTACTTATCAAATGAGGATTTCCATTGCTATTTTGTCTTTGGAATTCTTTGGAATTCATTACTATTCTGTCTTTGGAATTCCCAAAGTATTCCTCCTCAGGAAGAATCTGGGTCTTAAAACTTCTTCAGCTGTTATCTACTGCTGGTATGGTGTCAAGACGTGGGAGAATTACAAAATCCAGTTTTCTAACTACAAAGCTGTAGTGATCAAGACAGTATTGTACTGACATAAAAATAGACACCTAGATGAATGAGACAAAATAGAAAACCCAGAAATGAACCCACAACTATATGGTCAATTAATCGTTGACAAATCAGGAAAGAATATCCAGTGGAAAAAAGACAGTCTCTAAGAAATGGTAGAAATGGTTGGATAGAAACATGCAAAAGAATGAATCTGGACCACTTTATTCCTGCATACACAAAAAGAAATTAAAAATAGATTAAAGACCTAAATGGAAGAAAGGAAACCATCAAAATCCTAAAGGAGAATACAGTAACCTCTTTGACATCAGCAAACTTCTTACTAGATAGGTCTCCCAAGGCAAGGGAAATAAAAGCAAAGATAAACTATTGAGATTTCATCAAAACAAAAAACTGTTACACAGCAAAGGAAATAATCAACAAAGCTAAAATGCAACCTACAGAAGGCAAATGACATAGCTGATGAAAGGTTAGTATCCAAAATATATAAAGAACTTATAAAACTTAATACCCCCAAAAAACAAATAATCTAGTTTTAAAAATGGGCAGAAGACATGAATAGACATTTTTCCAAAGAAGACATACAGATGGCATGAAAAGATGCTCAACATCACTCATTGTCAGGGAAATACAACCAGTCAGAGTGATTAAAATTAACAACACGGGAAACAACAGTTGCTGGTGAGGATGCAGAGAAAGGGGAACCCTCTTACACTGTTGCTGGGAACACAAACTGGTACAGCCACTCTGGAAAATAGTATGAAGTTTCCTTAGAAAGTTAAAAATAGAACTACTCTACAATTTAGCAATCACACTGCTAGGCATTTACCCAAGGGATATAAAAATACTGATATGAAGGGATACATGCACCCTGATGTTTATAGCAGCATTATTAACAATAGCCCAATTATGGAAAAAGCACAAGTCTATCGCCTGATGAATGGATAAAGAAGCTGTGGTATGTATGTATGTGTGTGTATTTATATATATATTAATATATAAATGTTATTTATCATAACATTTTAATATATAGATTCTAAATATATACAAATATATATAAGTATATTATTTATGTGTTAATATATAAATAATGGTCCATTATATATACAATGAACTATTACTCAGCCATAAAAAAGAATAAAATCTTGCTATTGCAATGATGTGGATGGGGACAGAATGTTATGCTAAGGGAAATAAGTCAGAGAAAGACAAACACCATATGATTTCACTCATGTGGAATTTAAGAAACAAAACAAAAAAACATGGGGGGTGGGGAGAGGCAAACCAAGGAACAGACTTAACTGTAGAGAACAAACTGAAGGTTACTGGAAGGAAGGTTGGTGGGTGGGTAGGGGGATGGATTAAATAGGCGATGGGGATTAAGGGGGGCACTTGTAATGAGCACCGGATGTTAAATGTAAGTGATCACAAAATTCTACACCTGAAGTTAATAGTACACTGCAAACTGGAATTTTAAAAAGAACTAAAAAAAAAAAAAAAAGTTAAAAACATCTCATTAAATATCAGGCTTTTAGTGGGCCTTGTTGTGGAACTATGACCTTCACAAGTGTTTCATCAGAAGTATAGCTTTTATTTCCCTGCAATTTACTCCTTTCCTATCTATTTTGATCTTGAAGCTCTGACCCCTGTTGACTTTGTATTTTCTCTTTTAAATGAGACAGAAAGGCTGGAGAGGTCTGGAATGGAAGGAATGCCCTTCCCCCAGCAGGGATAAGGCTCTGGCAAAGCTTTTTTTCCCTTAGAGAATAGATCTTTGTTACAGAGAAGGTTCTGATGTATTCGCAGTAATGACCATTCACCTCCCCAAAGCCAGAGAACATCTTTCTCAGACTTCACCATGAAAATCTGATACTTTCCTGGAAGCAAAGCCCATCAAGGTGTGGAAGCCCCTTCTATGACTAGGACCTCTGGAGTTTTTCCATTCTCACATTACTCCACACTCAGCTTCTAGCAATCCACTAAAGTTAACATGTAAGTGTACCTGTCAATTTATGGCTCCAGCAACTCCTGTTCTTGGCTGATTCAGCTGCCAAGAACAGGAGATGCCCCCATATCTACAGATTTCAAGATGCCAGTTTGCTTTCAACCTAAATTCCCTGATAGGCCTGAGAAAAGTCATTAATTTTCAATGTTTATAGTATTTTCTTGTCAGAAGAACAGTAGTGATGACTTCCAAAGTCTATTTTTGTTGTAACTGAGGCTGGAAATCACAAGTGAATTCCTGTACGTAACTTCCTCCGTGGTCCTCCAAACCTAAGTCCCTTTTTTGGTTACCATGCAGCAACAAGGAAAGGCACGTGGCTGCAGCTTTCATACCCTGCGCTAACGACTCATTGGGTCCCTGGAGTCAGACGTTTTGATGGAAGATGTCAAGTGTTGCTTCTCGGCTCAACATTCGGTCCTCACTGGGCATAAACCAAGTCATCATCAATCTTTTAAATTCCCTTCAGCAACTATCAGGTTGCATAACTTTTTATTAAAGAGTCAAAACACCTTTTACTGTAACACCAATTCTAATAGTAATTATTCACCAGTCACTCCTAGCTCTCTGCTTTGACCAGTTCTTAGCTTAACAAGTTTCTCTGCCCCCCCCTTTATTTTCAGAGAATGGAGGAGGGGATGGGGCAGGAGGGGGTGGGGGGAGAGAGAGAGAGAGAGAGAGAGAGAGAGAGAGAATCTTCAATAGACTCCGTGCTTAGAACCTGAATGAGGCTCAACCTCATCACCCTGAGATTATGACCTGAGCCAAAAATCAAGGGTTAGACACTTAACCGACTGAGCCACCCAGGCACCCCTCTCTACCATTTTTATTACTGCACAGCTCTAGGCTTATAAAAGAATAAGGCTTTTGTATGTAGCACAGATGATAGGGGGGCCAGAATATCTGACTATCTCACCTACATGATTGCCCAGCAAAGTATATATGACCTGAGAGCATTTGGAGGAAGTATGAGGTCTTTGATGCCTTGAAATAATGATATACATTGCCCATCACACTCAGGGGTGTATTTAGCCCTTAGAATATGCAGGTGTCCCCACTCATGGTTCATTCAAATGCCTTACAGGATATGCAGTTTTTAGAGGAACAATCTGTTGACATATTGATGAAAAGGAAAGGTTGCATCAAATTGAATTTTTTTTTTTGCAGATGAAATACAGTCTTAATTGTTGTAGACTTGTTACTTAACTACAACAATTGAAGTGAAACTGTGTATGTGATTTGAGTATAATCCTACTGGTAGGTCAAAGGGTAATATGCTCTGGAGCAGGGTCTAAGATAAAGAACTTAATTTTTTTTTCCAAGTCTTTAAGGTCATGTGGGTTGATGGCTAACACATCTTCCAGCTACTCTGAATGGTGGAAGAATGTGAAAAATAAAATATTTTAAAGCCCCTGTTCTCTATGCTCCTGTCTTATTAAAAGTGTTAATTTTAATCATTTTTCAAGGATTTTTTTTTGTAGACACAAAAGAAAGAATGAAGTTTGAAATGCTGCACTATCGGGAATAGAGGAACAGTTTTAAATTATTGTATTTCACACTACTACATTTCACGTGGAGAAGAAAAATACTGAAAATATTGCTTAGGTTTCTTTATTTGCCACAAAGTGAAAAGTTGAATTATACCCATGATGATAATAGTCTGAACTAACATACAGCTTACACTGCGTATGATTAGAAGCCCAATTCTGGCTCACTACGTGGGGCGGAATTATATTCTAAGATAGAATATGAGGGTCATCTGTGGTCACTCCTGCAGACAGGCCTGTGAGTTATGGTGTTATTTATGAATAAGTTCCATTATCTTGGGGATGCTCTCTAGTTACACCCATACCTAACCATTGAATCTTCTGCCCACGTACTTAGTGCTTGGTCTTTCTATTAGACCAGACCATGGAGAGTGGTTTGGGTTCAAGGATGAATAAGAGTGACAACTTAGATGAATTCAAGGCTGATTTCTCAGAAGTGTTCTTACCCAAACAAGGGAAGGATGGAGGTGATTTGGTATGTTTCTCTGTCCCACCCAAGTTTACCATGGAAACAGACCTGAGGTTGGTGGTCTTGGCTGTGTGGGTGGAATGAGATGCGCACCAGGGCATAGAAGTATCAGTTCTGTCATGTTTCCATACAAAGCAATACTTCTGCTACTCAGAACTAATAGAGACTCTAAGCCATGAAATTCTTATTGCACCAAATTGGAGTAATCACCCCTTAATTGCAGCTGTGTTGGAGAAGCCATGAATTTCCCATGTATGTCTACTTGTAGACTTTCTATGGACAGCCCCCATGGCCTGTCATAACTATTTACTATAGACATGTAGTAGTTTCAAAGAGGAGTTTGGTTTGGCTCCTCTCATGAATTAAGCTCTACCCAAGCGTATTCGGTGCTTGAATGTCTGACTTCCAGTTGCTGGCAACTGTGGCAACTCCTCCAGCAATCTCGTTTTAGGAAGGACATGCTTCCTCAATAGCATTAGCGTTTGATTATCTTCATTGATGTCTTGGCACATGGCTGGATAAACTTTTAGCTCACCTTCCTATAAAAGTAGATTGGCCTTCATTGGGTATGGGAGACATCTTGGCCCCCTTCTAAATCTTCTTGCCTTCAACCATGTTGTGAGAGCTTTGATTCTTTCAGAGAGTCACAACTGGACAGTACTAGGCAGCACTGCACTTCAGGCTTGTGCCAAATACTTCCCATTGTGTGCCTTGAGTCCTCTCTAATGTTGCAGCATGGAAATCTCAAGAACTGGCTCTGTACTCCCTGATGTTTAAACTGGAAATGCAGGGCATGTATCAAACCACTCTTGACCACTGCAGGGATGGAGGCCAAGGCAGTCTCTCTCAAGATGGGCCATTTTGGCATGAAGATTATTATAAATTAAAAAGCAATCAATACCCAGCAGATCCAGGGAAATCTCTTTACCCCTCCCTAACAACTGGCTAAAAGAATTTAGGTAGAGGACCTGCTCCAAGACCACTATCACCGCAGATAACTACATCATAATGTGAACTAGGTATGGTAGACAGGGAGGGATCTAGCGAGGCCTGTTTGATCAAAGTCCTTTATGTCCCATTGTTTGAGTGGCCCAGAATACCTTTGTTTACCAAACATTTATTCTTTTTCATCTTCCTGTGAATGATCTTCTTCCCTTTGAAGTCCCAGAACCTGTCTCCTTTGTCCAGAATGACACATATACCTCATTTCACCTGTCTTTGGAATTTCCATGTCTGTGTGGATTCCTTATATATACAAAATTAAATTTGATTTTTCTCTGTTAAGGTCTCATGTCACTCTGATTCTTAGTCTGGCTAGAAGGACCTTGAAGGGGATAGGAAATTCTTGTTCCCTGACAGAGAACAGGCTCCCCTGATAGGTGTTTCCCCTCTCTGAATCCTTGGATAGATGGTCTGAGTCATACTGATGAGGATTCATAAGGTTTTGGTGGGATCAAATACCAATCACCAGTAGTCAATTCAATAGCACTTTCTCACATTGGCTTCCCCTTCTTCCCTGTTTGGCTTTCTCCACCTTGTATCCCTGCTCCCTGGGGCCACATTCAGAAATAGGTGACCTGCAAGTCAGCCTTTGTCTCAGGCTTCTACTTTCAGGGAAAGACAAGCTAAGATACATGATGCAAGAATCTAAATTGAGCTCCTTAGCATGTCCTCATTCCCAACTCTGCATCATCTATTTTCTGGAGAGTACGACTCTCCATTCAGTCTTATTGGGTTATTTGCCATAGGACCCTTGTGAAAATCTTCTGAAAGAAATTAGCATATGAGAGATGGTTGAGAGGAAATAACCTTGACAGGGAAAAACTAAAGGGTATGAGGACTGTATCAGGATCCTGAGGGAAAACAGATGGCAAAGTCACATCAGAATAATTCAAGGATGGCTTATAGACAAAGGGACTCATTCCAAAGGCGTGGGCAGAGTAGGGAAGCCAGCAGGAACCTAGGGTTAGCAGCTGACAGTACCCTTAGGGTAGGGTTGCCAGATAAAATACAGGATGCCCTGTTAGATTTGAATTTCAGATAAACAATAAAATAATCTTACTGGAAGATTGACCCCAATTTAGTATATGGATGAGGTATACTGAAAAGTTGGTTTTTAAAAATTCAGATTCATCTGCTTTTCCTATATGTGTCTTTGCTAAATCTGGCATCTTTAGACTCAAAAGGAAGGTGTAGAAGTCTAGAGAACCTGAAAGGAGTCCTGTAGAACAGGCTGTTCTGAGAGGAATAGTAAGCTTGGGTCTAGGGATGCAGACAATTCAAAGCAACCTCATGGGGAGGAAACTGGAGGATAAATACTGTGATCTCAGTCTCTCCCCTTCCTCTGGTCGTCTCCCAGGGGTCACCACTGGCTTAACCAGAAACCAGAAGACAGGGAGCCTGCAGATGCAGACCACAGGTCAGCCTCCACGGGCATGGGGCAGGGTGAGGACACAGTGAGGGCCCTGGGGGCAAGTGGGGGAGATCCAACAGCAGGCACTCCTCCCTCTTCTCTAAGTGGAACTTTTCCAAGCATGACCTGTGATCCAGGAGAAATCCCAGAAAGTGGGGTCTCCAGACCAGGACTCAGCTATTTGCCTGTAATTATTCTTCCCTCTCAGCTATTCCCTTTCATTCTTGTCTCAGTCATTCCAGGATTTTGCTAATCCTGTGCCTTTTATTATGAAAAAGTCTTAAGTCTTATGAGAGGAGTAGGTGGATATGAATAAAATAGTTTCCTCACTCTTGGAGCTCTTTTGGGATAAAGGATCTGCTCACTGTTGTGATTCTGCAGGTTCTATTCCCCCTTAATTTTTTAACTTTGGTCCTTCTATTACCTGTGGATTGTGTGTGTGGACCGTATGCAACAGGAGGTCATGCACATTTATGAATGAGACAGTGAGAGTCATTTGAAGATACTCCTATTTAAAATGCCCTCTCTCATCTATAGCTTCCTCTGTGTGGAGCATACAGTAGGTATATTTATGCCATAAATCAGAACTATTGCCAAAATGTCAATATTCTAATTGGGAAACTTCATTTTTTTTAACCTTACTAGGCTTAATGTTTTCTTTGTTACTGTGACTAGCACTGGCATTTGTTTTTTTTTTTTCTCTCCCAGAGTTGTTTTCACGAAGAAACAATGTTTTAGTCATACCACGAGTGGGTTACTGCATGAGCAGAGAATAGCAAAGCCCTCCTCAGAGGAGATGCTAGTCTCTGCCTTGCTAAATGACTCATTGCTTCTCAGAGGGCATGATTCACATTCATACTTCAGAACATTAAAAAAATAACATGCTGAGGAACTTCCCAGGTCCCTTTTTAATGGTAAAACTGCTTGTTAGGTACTCAAATATCAGGCATCCTCAATAACAACAATAGTCTGTTGATAGAGGACTTGTTATACGCAGACGTCCCAGGCCTCCGCACATTGCAGGTATTATCTAATTGAACACCTACAAAAATCTGATGAGTTAGGTGCTATTATTATCTCCATTTTGTAGATATGAAAACTAATGTGCTGAGAGGTCAAGCAATTTGCTAAAAGGCCCACAGACAGCATGTTAAATAAATAAAGGTTCATTTTCTTTTCCCCACATAAAAGAAGTCTAGCAAGAGGCAGACTAGAGCTGATATGGCAACTTCCTCAGTGATTTCGGGGACTCCAGTTTTAAATTTCTACACACCATCTGAGCACACCACTACTATCCTCATGGCCATCCTAAGGTATAAAATGCTTCCTGGAATTCCAGCTATCACACACACACTATACAATCCAGAAGCAAGACAGAAGGCAGAAAGGCAAACTGAGCCATCTACCTTAATTATATTCTGGCTCAAATTTACTCCCAGGCCATGGTCTAGTCCCATGGCCTCACCTAGCCCCCAGGGTGGCTTTAGGAAGGGTCTTTGATTCTAGATGGTAATATGGCCAGATGAGAATTTGTGGTGTCCTGCACAAGGAGAAATAGAAGAATGCATAAGAGCAGTGGGCAACCACCCTTCTTCATTATAGTGATTTGGCTGGGTTTGCATCCAAATAATCTAAGTCTAGAGGAGTCCCCTCCCCATTTTTTTAATGACTATAAAATGGTCACTGTTGGTGCTATTTTATAATATGCGAGAAGCCTTTGCCATGACATTTTCTTCAGTAAACTCTCGTCCTTATTTTCAGTGTCTCGCAGACTGGTCATAAGCATGGAGAGGGTAAGGCCTTTGACAAAAGCTAACTTCTTAGTAGAAGAGAAGTTTTGACAGATGACCAGTGGGGGATTGGGGTAGGATCTGGGATAATAAAGGTGAGAACCTAAGCGTGTAGATCAGCCATAGGCTCGAAAGAGCTGCCTGCTTTTGTCTTTGCCCCCCAAAACCCCTTTAAGTCTCAGGCCCAGTGGACCTCCGAGAAACCAAACACATAAAGGCCTGTCATCTTTGTGTCTTCATTTATATTAATCATTTTCTTAAATAAACTAATTCTCAAAAGAAAATATAACATGCAGAAATTTCATAAAACCCATGCTGGTAATGGTAATGAAAATTCTATCAGCAAAAGCACATTTGATTAATCGTATACATGCATGATTTTTCTCTTATACCATCTGTTTAGAAGATGAAAAATGTATTCTGCTGGTAGTTTGGCATAAAGTATATTTATAGAAAGATTTTATTTATAGTCTGCCAGTGGATTCTGAGCCTGCCATGACATAGCTTCAGAACTAGGTATGCTGAAATGTTCAAATATTAATGCCAACAACATTCTTATCATTAAAACATGAAAGTTAAAATGTTTTCATATTCAGTTCATATTTTGGAGTCTGTGGCTGCAGACTGAACAATCTATTTGGAATTCAGTTTAAAGAATATTAAAATAGGATTCTCTAGCTTTGGTTAATATCTGTAATTGATGGTATCTACTTGATTCTGGGTAGCACCGATTTTATTTTCTGGCTATCCAGCATTAAGAAACACAAGGCGAATCTTGAAAAACATTTTCACAGAATGGGATACATGTAATTACTCATACTTTAAGTGATGGGGAGACCACGTTATAGGAATTATAAAGTAACTGAGTCAGTGTAGACAACTCTACAGGGTGAATTGAGACATTGGATCTTTGGCTTTAACATAATAAAAGCAGAGAGAGGATTAAAGAATAACACTAGATCCTCTAGACAAAACCAAACAACACAAAACCATGCCCTACCCTTGTCACATCCTTATTCACACACATATTGCAGATGTTAAAATTTCAATTACACTTGATTGCATTTTAAATCTCAGAAATGCGTATGTAAGGTGATGAGCCACTTGAGGCAAAAGGAAAACGCTGTTTCTTTTGTGGTTTTTATGAGGAACATGGAGCAGTTAGACCCTGGGAAATATTCTGGAAGGTGGTTGTCCTGCTCCTCCTGGCTACCTGCCTCAAGTATCACTGATACAGAGCAAAGCTATCCCTAAGTAGCCTTTTCATGGTCTCTAATGTCTTGAAATATTGTTATAGTCACCCACAAGATGAGTCAGATCTACAGTAGAGTAATGCATACTGAGATGACAGAGGTCAAGTAGAGTAAAATTGGATGTTTGTTATCAGCTAAATCTGTCTCTTCTAACGTTTCAAGCAATAAGCCCAATGCACAAAGATAGATCCACAAATAGGAGAGAAAAAAGCTTTACACTGTATTAAAACCCAACCATTCTCTACCTCGGTAAGATTCAAGGCAGAGCCACATAGACTCCTGGGGAAAAAAATTTTTTTTTGCCTTATTTAAAAGGGGGACGGGATCCCTGGGTGGCTCAGCAGTTAAGTGTCTGCCTTCAGCCTGGGGTGTGATTCTGGAGACCCGGGATCGAGTCCCGTGTCGGGCTCCCTGCATGGAGCCTGCTTCTCCCTCTGCCTGTGTGTCTCTGCTTCTCTCTCTCTCTCTCTCTCTCTCTCTCTCTGTGTGTGTGTGTGTCTTATGAGTGAATAAATAAAACCTTTAAATAAATAAAGGGGGAAAAATCTTATTCACAGAAACTCTTCTCTAAGAATCCTGAATTGAGTCAATAAAATGATCAATTTGTACATAACTACCATGCATGGTTCTCCAGGTGTTTGCAGAGTGTTGGGAAAGGACATTGTGATACATTTAAAAATGTGTTCCTTCTCGCCCTGTGAAGAAAAGAAGGGCTTAAAGTTACATAGAATAGGGACAAGCATAGAGAGCATGGCTGTAGGAAATGGGAGAGTCCTCAAAGAATTCCTGTGCTGAGACAGGTCCTACCAGGACAGAGGTGGACTTGACATGATGAGAACAGGGGGAAACATTTCTGTCCTTGTGTGATCTCGTCCAGACTTAAAGAGACATCCTGTCCCTGCAGCATCTGTAGGGCCCTTCCTGGGACAGACACCTCCCCTTGCACGAGCATGGGGCCCAGGAAGTCAGCTCAGATAAGCTCAGTCCTTTGTTTCACTCACTGCAACATTTGCCAAGGAGCCAAAGATGAAATGATCACTAGGAATAATGATGGAGATCTGTCCGTCCCAGGCCCAGGCCTGAGCCCATCACAATTACTAGCTTGTTTAATCCCCAGAGCTACCCTGTGAGCAAGATTTCAGAGGAATTTGGGGTCAGAAAAAGGAACACATGCCTTTCTGGTCCCAAGCTGATAAGGAAGTTCTTTTTATAGGACAGTGAACAGGAGGTTCAGAATTTTGAGACAGATAACAGAGTCAGAAGGGTTTTCTCCCCCAAGCAAACTCCATTTTTGACTTAAGATCATATCACGTAATAATCAAATACTACCTGCCCTGGTCTTTCAGTTGTCTTATGCTGAGATCTCTCTCCTTAAATGATGAAGGTATTTCAAATCTCTGAGTGGAAGTAGAAGTCTGTCCCTGCCTCCTCCCCGACCCAAGAGCCATTCTCTCTTAAGTAGATCAGGAAAAAGTGTTTGTCTATGAAGAAGCACCAAGGCTGTGACAGTCTCAGTTTCTCATCTTCGAGGTGACCTGCTTCCCTCTGACACTGAAGACGACTGACGCTGATGGAGTAAGCTGCAGCTTCTAACTCTGGGTGCCGAGGAGGGGCTGTTACACAGTAGCCAGGATTCAAAAGTGGCCTTGTGACAATTTGAGACAAAGCTACAGGACATCATATGCCATTCTATGCTCTTTTTAATTTTTGTATTGAGAAAAAAAAATCTTAAAGATTTTAAAGTAATTGCTTCACCCAACGTGGCACAACCTCGAGATCAAGAGTCGCATGCTCTTCCGACTGAGCCAGTCAGGTGCCCGATTTTACTTTTGTTTTACCTAATGTGTTAATTTGTTAAAATTGAGTTATTTAAGCTCGGTTTTTCTCAAGACAGTTTTATAAATTCAGTATGTTCAAAGATGTAGGGATAATGATCATATAGCAAATAGTCAAAAAGTAGGTGTGGCCTCTTGTCCACAGGACTGATCCAGGTTCTCCTAGCACAGGAAGACACTCGGACCACCCTGTTTTATGGATGAGAGGATGAGGTCTAGAAAGCTTAAGTAACTTGACTGAAATTTATGCAACTGGACAGTGGCAGAGAAAGGAGTTAGAAACTCTTAGCATAGTTTTAAAACCAGTTCTCTGATCCACCAGAGTATACTGGCCATTGGAAGCCAGCAGGTGTTCATCTTTATCTTGGCCAGTCCCAAGGTAGTAAATTAGGGATGAGCAATTCAGTCAGGTGGTTCTATGTCTGCATTTGTGCCAAGGGTCACAAATTTCATCCTGCAACGTTCTCTGGGGTTCCAATCTTATATGTTGCCTGTACCTTATTGGGATGAATCAGGTAAAGTGCTCTGGAAGTCTGTTCCATTTTCTGAGATTGTTCATTAGCCAGTTTTCTTTCAAGGAAACTCTTAAAAGGATTTCATATTTGGGGGGTTGTGGGTAGAGATGCTAGCTAAACATATTACTTGTCCTGTATAAAAAAAGATTCGTAAAGCCCACATTCCTGGAATCAGAATCAGGCAGAAAGTTGGGCTGAGTTCAAAGAATCGTAAGAAAAATGACGAGGAGCTTGGCAGAACTGAATAGCAAGGAAAGGGGAAAATGACTGAATGGGTATAGTTAGATTAATTAAGCCAGAGCCCGCAATGCAGGAGGAGGGTACAATAGCCAGCACGTTTTGAGATTTGCGATCCTCAAGGATGGCTAGAAGGGATCAGATGGCAGCTACTCTGTCAGAGTGACAGTGTGGATTCAATAATTAAAAAGCATTTTTGGCTGTGAGCTACAGAAAAGCAAGGGAGGCATGGCCTCATCAGAATGGCATTACTTTGGAAAACACACTGTTAATAAAAAGCAGGAGCAAAGCAGACTCTACTTACAAATAAAGATTTGTGAGTTTGCTCTGGGGAAAAAAATGCAAAAATCTTGTTGTCCACATCTTTGGCCAACCCAAGTCGTCCTTTCAGATAGACGGGACTGGTTTGCTGCCCATCTGAATACTTAAATATTCTTTTCCTGTTTTCCAGTGGCTTCTTCCTTCAACTTTATTTTTTCCCCCTGCCTTATTCCTTCTTCCTCAAGAGGGCACCATCACCCCATCCCTAGAAAGGGTGCTGCTGTGTGTGTTTCACAATGAACGTTGAAAACATCTCTCTGCAGGAAAGAACCTAGTTATAGACCAATAAACCAGTAACAAGACTTCCTATTTTAGTTTCAAATAGCTCTCAAAACAAATTGTATTTTGTTTAAACCCAGACTGATCATGAAACAAAAAAAATCTGGTGTGTTTGGGAGAGGAAGCCCGTGAGACTGTGTTCATGGCCTCAAATGGAAGACAAAGTTCAGCTGAACTTCAAGTGCATTTGATTGTGTGTTGATGCTTGTAGGGTGTTTTTCTTAAGTCTTGGTGGGATCAGAAGACATTTTATGTGTGGGACTGGGGTACAAACCAGCAAACACACATCAGCACAAACAGTCTTTGTTAAAACGTGGGCAGCACACACGACAGAAGAATGCCAAAGAAAGCTCAATGGTTCTCTGTTGAACACATAACATGTACTTTTATCTGAATCAAGGAATATTATATCAAAAGGATATCCCACCACTGTGGACTTGTGTTCCTTCAACATTTGCTTTCATACGTGATAATGGGCTTCGTTTCTCCAGATCCTTATTAAGTCTATGCCTGGGTGGTAAAATCCATAAATAGCATAACCATCATGCCATATTTTCTCTGTACTTATGTGAGGGGTGTGAAGCACAGTTGCCTAGCTTTTGTTTTTGTTTTTTTTGTTTTTAGGTTGTGAGCTAATGACCATGTGGCAGGAGTCACTATTTAAGGGCTGTTTACACAAAGTTTGCTGTTTTGATAAAATTATTACAAATTTTAATTCTAACATTTAATGATACACCTAATTGTTATTATGCTAGAAAGCTATTAGGTATCAATGGTAAGCAGTTTGCATAATTAATATTTTATCCACAAGAGCCAGATTTTGGGTTTCACCCTTCATTCTACCTTGACTCTGGTTATCAATATAGAGTCACTAACAAGGTTATTTTTCTCTAAAATCATGCTTTTCTCCACTATTTTCTTTTTTTCCCCCTCTGTTCCTTTTCTTTTTATCTTAGTAACAATCATAGTCCTCACTGTTATCTTCCTTCGCACAGGGACCTACTCTGATATCCACAGACGGTAGGCAAAGTTTTGGATCTGCTTCACAACACTGCAGGATCTTTGGTCCCAGATCCCTCATCCTCCTGTGCACAGGGTGAGATCCTCAGGGTTTCACTTTGTCCACTAACACTTAATCCCTGTGATAACCTATATTCATTTCCTAGGGCTGCTGTGACAAATGTTCACTTGGTGGCTTAAAACATAAATTTGTTCTCTTATGGTCCTGGAGGCCAGAATTCTGGAATTGAAGTGGCAGCTGGGCTGTGCTCTGAAACCTCTAGGGGAGGATTCTTCTTTGCCTCTTCCTAATCCTTGGCACCCCTTGGCTTACATCCCTCCCATCTCTCTTCCATCATCACATGGTGTTCTTCCTGTGTGGTTCTGTGTCCCAGCTGCCTTCTTTCCTGACCCTAGTCATATTGGATTGGGGCCCATCCTAATGCAGCACAACCTCATCTTAACTTGATTACATCAGCAAAGGCCCTATTTCCAAATAAGGTCATATTCATAGGTTCTGGCTAGTCATGAATTTTGGGGGGGGTCACTATTTAATCCAGTACCTACTCCTAGCCCTATTCCATACCCCACCCTAGGAGTCTGATCTACTTTCAGCTTCTACTCTCCATTTGAGTTGCTGCCATGTTTTCCATTCCTAACCAGTATTTAACTTAGTATTTATTAACAGTTAGCATAATAACATTCCAGAAGCATATTTTCTAGGGGCTTTAAAGCTCTAATAGCTCCAAGGTCTGAGACTATTGATGTACCACAGTACAGAAAGTGGGACACCTAGGCCAACGGTGAAGTCACAGGAAAGTGGGGAAAACATTAGGGGCAGGTTGTGAACAGTTGGAAGTCTTTGAGAAAGAAGTTGAAAGGAAAACAATTGACTTCAAGAAGTGGGAGAAGAGGAAGAAGTCAGGGTTGCCGGGATAGGATTCTCAGTCGTGGAGATGCACACAGTGTCTTTGGAATGTGTGCTGTAGGAGATAGCATGTGACAGAGATCTAAAACAATCTGTTATGTTCTGATTGATTACCTATCACTCACTACCTTCCCACCAAGAAAAAATCTCTACCAACTTGCTGCTTTTAATGGGGAAAAAATCTAAAACCCAAATATGACCAGGAATATTAAATCTTGATAGAATTTGGCAGAAGTGCACATGCTAACGGTGGTTCCTTTGCTCTTTTATTGGAAAGAAAATAAAATGTGAAGTCTCTGGGAGAGACAGCAGACCCCTGGTGGAAGAAAGGGAGAAGGAAAAGGAAGTTGTGGGCCTCTGGGTTTGCTGAGAGTCTGGCCTGATTATCTCTCTGTCTCTACAGGGAGAGGTACAGAAATGTTTCATATTTAGAGCAGCTGGGCTGACCTACATATCAGCAGGTGTTTCCTGTAAAAGGGCCTTACAGATAATTATTACCATACCATATGCCCAGTATGATAAAAAAAAATCCATGGGTGATACCTAGGTGTCACAGAATCATCATCTTTAGGTTTTAAGGCCTTGGAGCCACATTCATTCTGATTGTCACAGAAGACTCTTCAAATGACTTATGTCAGGTGATGAAAGGAAAATCCTACTAAGTCATATTTTAAGACCAGAGTAGAAATTTTACTTAAATGAATGTCCTGGGCAGGGCTCAAGGTAATCTTAGTTAGCTTCTGTGAGCTTACATGGACTCTGAGGTTGTTAAACCAGAACAAGCCTGACATTCCTCCTGACCCAGACCCCTCAACTACCACCGAGGAAACAGCAACCTAGAGAGGAAGTGATTTGTCCAAAAGTTACATGGATGATCAAGGCAAAGCCTGTACTTAGACTCAAGTTGCCCAAGTTAAATGCTTCTTCTATTCTACTGTGCTGCAAAACATTCATGGCCATTTTAGGATTAGTTCTTCTCTAAGCATTCTTCTGAGTGCCATAATAATGGAAGCCTTTGGAGGTTTTCAAGCAAAGGCAACATATAAACCCAAGAAGATGAAAATAAGAAAATTTATTTATTCATTTAGCACATATTTATTGTTTACTAGTGTTATGCCAGATACTGCACCCAGTGCTAAGCTATTGTTTGAAGCATCTAATCCAAAATCCAAAAGACAGGTAGTACACTACGGAGGATCAATTTTGGTCAGTATGCTTGCTGTTAGCATTATTTTCTTAAAATATTTTCTCTAGGTCCTATTGCCTTCAAATAAAGTATACCCATATTTGATAGTCGTGGATAGCGAGAAGGTAGGGTTGGTAGACGTTGATAGGTCATTGGTATTAGGTTGTGAAGCCTAAGATTGATGTGGAAACTTCTGAAGGCCAGTGGAACTAAAATAATCACATTAACATTTGACCATTGGGTGGCACGGGCATGCAGAAACCACGCTCACATTCACCCCCTCCTATTCTTTTAGGGATAGATACATATTGGACTAAAATGCAAACATTACTAACCAATCCCTTCACTGTCTATTCCTTCTTTCTGCCTCTAGCTCTGAATCATGAGTATATGTGTTGAGTGGAGGGAACAAGAAACAAGATGGTTAAACCATGATGCTGGCCTGGCATAGCAGAGCTGAATTTTTTTTTAATAAATTAATTTTTATTGGTATTCAATTTACAGAGCTGAATTTTATGTGCTTTCTTTCTGACTAATGCCTACATTGCATTGCTAGAGGTTCTTTCTTTCCTTAGCAAGATATTTGGGATTCATCTTCATGATTTCCCCTCTGCCATCTCATTTCTATCGCAAAGTCCCATAGTTTCTTCCTTTAAACAAATAGCTTTCCTTCTCTGTGTCTATTGCTCTAGCCATAGTTCAAAGCCATTGTCCCCAAATGAAAGAATACAATAATCTTCCTGTTTCAAATTTTGTTATCGCATAAATCTCTGGACACATAAGAGATGTCCTCATAAAACATAAGTGTTGTCATAGTATTTTCTATGCAGGTGTGTCCTGAATGGCCCAAATCACCTGCCTCTATGACTAGGAATTTGTTCAAAATCTGGCTTACTATTTGAATCTTCCTACCATTTATTCAAGAATCTACCATTACCTCCTTTTGATTTTTGAATCCACTGGAATCTAAACATAACTTTTATCTAATTTAATTCTCCTATACGCTCCTTAATGCATCCTCTCTTCCTATCAGATTGGCCACCACATTGATTCACCTCTGCCCCATACACTTTTTTTTTAATTGTTTTATTTTATTTTTTTAAAGAACTATTTTTTAATTTTTATTTATTTATGATAGTCACAGAGAGAGAGAGAGAGAGAGAGAGAGGCAGAGACACAGGCAGAGGGAGAAGCAGGCTCCATGCACCGGGAGCCCGACGTGGGATTCGATCCCGGGTCTCCAGGATCGCGCCCTGGGCCAAAGGCAGGCGCTAAACCGCTGCGCCATCCAGGGATCCCCCCATACACTTTTTATTTATGACTTTTTGCTTTTAATTACATGGTTCTTACCTCCAATGTTGCACCTTTTTCCATCCACACATTGTCTTACCTATTCTAATTTTTCCTATACTTTAGCACGCATTCCAAACACCAGCTCCTTCATGATGCCATGGGTCGTCAGTCACTCTAGTCAATAATGATTTCAGCCCTTCTGAATTTTTCATACTACTTCCTGAGAATCACAAACTGTAGAACCTGATAATATTCAATGTAAGAATCATATACTATATCGTTTTATACTTGTTTTCATGCTCTCATGCACAACGCATTCATAAAATAGAAATTCTAATATCCCTCTTGAGGGTTGCCACGTTTAATGTAAAAGTGCTTAGAACTGTGTTTGGCATTTAGCTGACATGATGAGTTTGTTATCCATCCTCTCCCATCTCTCAGAGGGTTGGAGTTATATCTGATAATATTGTATCGTTCATAGCAGGTCTTAGATCCAAGCATATAGGGTTCTTAATCAATACTTATTGACTAGAACATGGTTGACCTAGAGACCCACACTCATGAATTCTGACATCAAATATGTACAATTATGTACTCTTGGTTCATAATGCTGCCAATTTCTTAAATCAAAATTCTAAAATTATTAGATCTAGTAATCTATTGCTGTGAATTTTCATTTTCCCCCACTTATTGGTACTTAAATATTATTCTGAAACATGTACAGACTAACATTCTCTCTTGATGACATAGAATTGCCATGACCCATTGCCTTTTTCTTTGAAACCTGTGAATACTGCAAGCTGGCAAGCCTTGCTGAAAGTGCACACTTCCTATTTTTATGTATGCCTTGCTTTTCTGTTGGCAGCAGAGGAAACCAGAGCTTCAGAAATTAGGAAGCTTGGCTGAATTGAGTTCAGCTTTCCAATTCTCAAAGCTTTTGTCTGGATAGCTGCCCTTCTGAGGGAGTGGTCATTTTTTTATTTCAAGAGCAGTCTTGTTCTACTCAGATGTTCTTTCACAAACTTTTTTATGCACTGAAATTAAAACATTTGTTTCTGACTTCCCAAACATTGTTTATACTTGTCAACTGCAGGCCAGGCTGCGCAATTACTCCCTGGAATAAAAGTACTCTAAATCATATTTATTTCACTTTCAGCTACTATCCAGGAAAGCTTGTTGAGTTTTCTGTGTAGCGATAAGATTAATACTACACACAATTATCCTCAGCCATGTATATTCTGCAAATAATCCCCAGTTTGGCAATAGTTGTCTCCTACAGCAATATTCCCTTGCTAGACGGTCTTGTACGATAAAGCAGATCTTTGCAAAGTAGTCTTTCTAATCATCCAGATCTAAGACAACATAGTATTTATTTCGAATGGTCAGCGGCATTCTGACTGCCACTGCAAATTAGATTAGAAATTATCTAGTTGGTGTGTAAACATCCCACTAATTTACCTAGTGTCTGGCTCTTTTATTTGATATTTAGGAATTTAAATAATTTAAGGTTGTTTAGCTCTCAGTTCAACCTTTGCTTTCTGGATATTTACTTGGAACTTCCCAGTATTTATTTAAGGATATTAGAAGTGCTTGGGGAGGATTTTTTACTGCCCAGGGGGCTGGTACGGCTGTGTTACAGCATTTGTAAAGATAACGTAGCAGTAGGCTTGCAACAGTCCTGTCTGCTGGGTTGGGGAAGGGATTCTCTAGATTTCTTCCATCATCAGCCCACCTCAGTTGCTCAGCTGAGTTGAGAGACTACCACCAGTGCCACAAGACTGGCAGCTCTGAACCATGCTGATAAGACCAATTCCTTTACACTGTTCCTGATCTCCCATTTTAAATTTTATTCATTTTTCTTCATGGTTTGGAACTTTGGAGTCAGACAAATCTGGACTCTTGCACTTTCTAGCTTCTAGCTGTTAGGCCTTTGAGAAATTACTTAATCTTTCGAGCCTCAATTTCATATCTGCAAAATGGGGATAAGAAATGCCTTTCTTGAAAGACTGTTGCAGGGATTAAATGATATAGTTATCTGTGAGAGCATCTGGCAAGATTTTAGATTAGATTTTAGATTTTGTTTTCAAAATGAGCCCTCTTTGTATGTTTACTGGGGACCATTGCTTATTTGAAAGTATGATGGCTTGTATTCGACAAGCATAATTTTCCCTCTCTTCCTTTAAGTGCCCTAAACTTCATTCTTGATAGCTCTTTCTCAGCCACCAGCCGTAATTCATTCTCAAGGACCTGAAACTCATCAGACTAAATTATAAGTTACTGATAATTCAGATTCTTAATTTCTACATGGGCATTTTTACTCAAATATGTCTCCCAGAGTTTCAAGCTAAAGGGAATGTCTGAATGACTATGCAGTTTTCTGTGCATGACGTCAGAGAGGTTTCAGCCTGTAATTGTTGGAGTGCCTACTATGTGCCAGGGTCTGTTTCAGCCACTGGGAACATTGCAATGAACAGAACTGATGAAAACTAGCACTTTGGCTAACCTCTGAGGTGACAGCTATAAAGGTTAATTTGACCCTATCCGAGGTAACCAATAAAGAAATAGCAAAACAATAGAATGAGGTGAAAATTATGAAAACAAAGAAGCCCAGCCTGAGGCAGATAGCTTTATTTCTCTCATGGACCACCCCTCTCCTGCTGCCTGTCCTACACTCCTTGCAGCCTAATAAATAGCTCTTCCACAGCCAGATGGGGTTAAAGACCATATTTACACTTTAAAATGCTCAAAAAATATAGCTGGGAGTGATGGGGGATTTATTTTATTAGTTCATTTTTATGTATAAAAAACCATAGTAGAAAAAAAATCAGCGTTCATCTTTTTTCAATTTTGGCCTAAGATTTTTGGCATTAAAGCTTTTTCAGTTTCAAATGTTCCAACTCGAGCTGTATTTATGTGATGCCAAAGCAACTAGTTGAAAAATTACAAGTACGGGAAATTAGCCAACTCTTTTGTCTGCCAACTGCCAACCAACCAGGTTGCCTGATTTTTTTTTCTTCTCTGAATTGTCCCATCATTCAACTGAATTGACTGACAATAGCCTGTTAGATCCAAACAAAGCACAAATTCTGTTTTGTACAATTCAAAGTATTGATTTATTGTACTCTGGTAAAATATGCTCATTGTAGAAATACAGACAATATAAGAAAACAAAAATCACCCGAAGTCCCATCATACACAAATATTGATATATACCGTGCAGAATTTTTCATGTATATACATACATATTAGAAAACTGGAATAGTGCTCTAAATATGACTTTCATCCAAATTTCTCATTTCACTTAATGGTACATTATAAACATTACCACTAAATATTCTTAAAAATCATGACTTTTCCATACATGACTGTACTATCATTTAACCAATTCCCTATGGATGAGCGTTGGAGTTATTTCCCAATTTGGCTACTATAAAATTTGCTGCAATAAACTTAAAATATATAAATCTTTGTGGGTGTCTCTATTATTTTCATTCGAAACTTTAGAAATCAAACATTTTAAAACTCTAATCCACTTTGCCAAAACTTCCCACCAGCAAAGTTATAGCAGAAAGTTATAGCACATTTATATTCCTATATACAAGTTGTTTATAAGAATGTCTCCTCCATTCTCTTGCCAATTTTTAATTCTTGCCAGTTTGATAGGTGGAAAAAAATGGTATTTCCTTGCTTTAATTTATGTTTTTAAAATTACTAATGGGAATGAACATTTTTCATTTTTATTGGCCATGTGTATTTTTTGTGATCATTCTTATTTCTGAATGCCTTCTCTTCAGAATGAAAGAAGAGCAAAGCAGCAGAAGACCAAAATAATGTCTTTAAGTTTCCATCTCCAGAAAAACTAAAGAAAGCCCTTAATATTTTTGTCCTCTTCAGACAGGCAAGAAAAATGAAGCTTTTGATTCATTTATTCTTACAGCCATTATTTTTGGATTTATTACCTTAATACTTAAGAAATTTTAATAGAGTACTAGAGTGGAGCTGAAGAAATTTTAAAAGAAATTTTCTGCCAAGTGGATGCTAGTTTTGACACCATCCACTTGGATGACACATGGATTCAAATGGTATTAGTGTCTGATAGCCACGCTGATCTTTTGTTTTGAATGCTACTTCCTATTACCTTTCCAGAAAAGCCTTGTAGGAATACTTTTGAAGCTTAAAAATACCCATTTGCTGGCTTCTTAAAGCCATTAGCAGAAGTTCCTTCTTCTGAAAGTAATTATTCGAGATATAAGGCAAAATTAACAATTATGCTTAATTACTTTCACTCTTGCGTTCATTAAAATCAGGTGTTGTCAGCTAGCTTATTACGACAAAGTCATAACCTTGATTATGGTCATTTCCTTTGACTCTGCCTGAATTTCCTCTCCTTGTGCCAAAATACGCAGATCACATGCTCATCTATAAAAAGCAAAATTCTGCAATAGTTCTTAAAGAACAAACTATATTGCTTTGATAGAGCCTTTCCTGAGATCATTTTATTTTAAAATGTTTTTCTGCTCTGCTATGAATTTTAAACACAAAAAACATACCAATATCAGCACATGACTACCTTCTCTGTGATCAGGCCCTGTAACTAACCATGCCAGCTAGTCCTAATGTGGAAAATGGAAAACCAGATCCTGCTAACAAAAGGGAAATTCCATTTTTCATACATGGTACTGTTCTTACTCCTGGCTCAGTGAGGAATGAGCATTTTGTTTTCTCAGCATTACATTAATGTATTAACAATACAGGTGTTCCAAGATTTACAGTAGGGGCACAAATCACCATGCTCATTTCACTCAAAGCTTGGTCTCTGCTGAAGCAAATGGGTGCCATCTTTCCTCAAAGTAATTGATATGGAGATGAAGTTCTTGTCTAACAGTCTAGAAGTCAGACCAAAAGAAGTCAGGACTCTCCTTTTCAGGCTAGGCTTAGCCAATGGGTACCATTAGACTGGTAGAAAAGTAACAAGGGAACATGAAAGATGGTTGAAAAGGCAGCCAATTTTTGCTATCTTTTGGAGGAGAGATCTTCCATCATTTCTCCTTACCTCTGAGCTATTGCACATTTTATATATTCCTTTTCTCATGCTTTCTGGAATAATTTCCTTTAATAGAATAGGATGCCTCATAAAGAATTACTCCTTCAGGCAAAAATGAACTTTGCCACTACTATATTTTCCCCAACATTTTAAATATTCATACCATTCAAGTATTCAAAAATTATCAGTGAACACACACATACCTTCCACCTAGTTTTATCATTAGCATTTACTTTATCAGTCTTTATCCATCTATCTTAGCCTATATCCATCTGTCTTAGCCTATATCCATCTGTTGATTCATCTTTTTTGGTGCATTCAAAATAAATTTCAGATATCAGTGTACTTCTCCTAAATACTTCAGCCTGCATATAATTAGAGTTTGCTCTTTATTTTTCACTTGATATTAAATGTACATACAATGAAATGTATAAGTCTTAAATATACATTTATGGAGTATTTCAAATACATATACTTGTGCAACCTTCAGTTCCCATCAGGTTATAGAAAATCATTATCACAGAACATTTCCTACTCTGCTTCTGTCTCTGAAGCAACTACTCTTGAGGTTTTTTTTCCTATTATTGATTTGTTTTGTCTGTTATAAAAAGCCATAAAGGATTCATATGCTATGTTCTCTTTTGCGTAGGGCTTCTTTCACTCAGAATTATAATTGTGAGATTCATACAACACCCAGTAGTTCATCCCACACCCATCCCTTTTTATTGTTGAGTAGTTTACTGTATGCATAATTTGTTCATTAAATCACAATTTGATGAATGTGATTAATCACATTTTGATGGATATCAGGGCTGTTCCCAGTGTTGGGCTGTTATGAATAAAGCTGCTATGAACATTCTTGTAATGCATTTTGCAAACATGTTTTTATTTCCTTCAAGTAAATACCAACGGGTGGGCTTATTGGGTCACAGGAAAAGTACATGCTTAATTTTATTAGAAAAACTACCAGAACATGTTCCAAAGTGGTTTTACTTTTTTATGTTCTTGTCAACTGAGAGTTCCAGGTGCTCCACAACCTCACCAACATTTGGTGTTGTCATTATCTAATTTTGGCTATTCTCTTGGATGTGGGTACCACTGTATTTCAATATGGGTCTTCTAAGTTTGACACCAGTGCTATTAATGCTCAAAGTTTCTAGCTATCCTCTATCACCTTAGAGAAACAGCAGTCCATGAGTTTTTGAGAAACTATCTTTTTCTTTCTTTCTGGTACTGAGGTAATGGACACAGTGTATAAAACAAAACAAATAAAGCATGGTGATATTACCTGACAGAATCCTGGTAACACTATTGGCTACCATTATACAGAGGCCATGATATGCACTGTGTACTTTGCTAAGTCTCTTATAGTAGTTTTTGTCATTTTTCCCCCCAGCAATCATACAAGGTAGTATACCACCCCCAAGTACAAAAAGCAACTGAAGATCAGAAAGCTAAGCTAATCAGAAAGCTAACTAATCTTGCCGATGATCATCTTGCTACCAAGGGGCTTGCCTAACTTATAAAGAGGGAATTTAAAACGACAAGTAAAAAGATTTAACTTATATAATAGGAAGTACATGCTTTCCACCAACTGGCAAAGACATTCATAATTTCAGTGACCCTCAAAAGGACAAGCAGAGTGAAGTGTTTTTCAGCATTATCTGCAGCATTCACACAACACTGAGTTAATTCATTATCAGACCTCAGGATAACCCCTTAATGGGTAATTCAGCTTCCATACAGTTCATTATCTTTTACTTTTGTTTGCTTCACAGATGGAGTACTTTACAATGTCTATGAAAAATTTTCCATCTGGTTTAGATCAACCTCAAACGAAAGTCAAAGAGAGGTATATGCTCCTGTGTATCCCCTGGGATCATGAGGATAGCAAGACTTTTCCAAAAACAACACAAGTTTGGTTTCATAAATTAAACAACAGGGAGAAATAGTTCAATGAATGATAATCACTTATGTACTTAGCCTCTGGTAGCTTCAGGCTAGGTCGTCCTCAGTTATTATTAGACCTTAAGTAAGATGGGTATGATGATAGCCAATATGCTGTCAGTTGCATATGCCTTTAAAGAATTTCTTCATCTGCTCACATTTCATATTTATCTTGTCATTCCCCTCTAAGTGGTTACTGGTGATACATTGCTTTTTAATAATTTTACCTATCTTTATTCACTTTATTCTCACAATAGCTCTCAAATGGGGAATAAGAAAGGAGATTTGAAATGCAGGAAGTTCGTTCATTTGTTTAACACTTAAAAATCCCAATTAGGACAGTTGCAAAGCTGAAAAAGAGGGTCTTTTTCTTTAAAAAAGCTTTTGGTTGTGGACAGAGACAGGTAGATTAATAGATAATTACCTTCAGATGTGAGAAGTCCTGCAGACGATGTGAATAAAGAGTGTTAGGGAACCAGAGAAGAATGGATGGGTAAAGTAGGGTTGCCTCTTGTTGGTAGCAAGGTCTGAATAGAGATACCAGGTGGTCTGATTCTTTGACTAACACTTCTTTCACTAACAAAAATAAAGTTTGCTCTTTATAATTTTTAAGTATACAGGCTTCCCTCAAAAGTATCTAAGAAGGCTTATAAAAATGTACATTTAAGAAATCTTGCATGGATTTTTGACTCTTTCGAAGTGAATTCATGACATGATGCCTTCAAAAAAACCTGAAAGTTTTTGTTTTTTTATTTAAAAAAAAATTGTGCATGAACACACGGATGACTAGGTCCATCCCATGATGTCAGGATGCTTAGGAAAGTTTCCAAGTAATAAAGTCCATGGTTGTCCTATTGCCAGTTGTTACTGCCCCCTAGAAGCTAACATGGGAAAAAAGTGTGAAAGTTCCTATAGGCCAATATTTGTCCCACTCCCTCTCAGCTTTGTTTAATCCAATCCATACAACCTTCCCTTGAGTCCAAGACTCTTCATTTTTCAAATGTTGTCAGAGTCTTTCTTACTCTATTTTTAATATTTCATGTGTAATCAGTTTCATAATTCTTCACTGGTATGGCTTCAGTTACTTGGTATTTCCCTTTAAAGGTTAGTAGCAATCTAGTTTCTGTTGCTTGGGATATGGTATCCAGAAAAGGAGGAGGAAGAGAAAGAAGGGAGAAAGACCAACATGCATTCTGAAAGAAAGTAATAAAGCATAGGGATTCAGTGTAGTAAAATCTCATAACAGTTTTAGAGGAGAGTTGGGCATGGTATTTAATCTGTTGGATTAAATTAAACCAAATGAGAACAAGCTGTTACTGAGTACTTAACTAAAATGTTTAGTTTTTGTCATCCTTTACCTCTTTCTTTGGAGGATGAATGCATTAAAAACAGCTCTTCTTTTTCTTTCACTTTTTTTAAAAGGAGGTGACATTTTCTGGTTCAAACTTTTATCTTCACTTCCTATCAGTCTCAGAACTTTGAGAAATGTCTTGCTGCCTAGAAATCCCATTCCCTCAACTTACCATGAGTGCCTCATTCTATTCATTTAGGACTTAGCCATTTGAGTTATGGGAATCTATTCTAGTCTTTAACTATTGTATCAGATAAACCCCAATTGTAGTAATAAACTATGTGCCAGATTTACTCTGTACATTCATGGAAAACCATTAAAAAAAACGGTGTTTTGAAACACTCTGCTGGCACTTCAAGCTCTATTTCTGGTATATTTCAACAAAAATCTATTTGTGGATTCTTTTTTACTTCTTCCACCTCCCTTTTCCCTTCCCCCTTAAGAATGTTGGAGATCCTGTAAGTTAAATTAATGCTTGATGTAATTTCCTGTAATAGAAGACATAGGCTCCAGCACTAACTATCTTTTCATGGAAAAACAACTCATTGCTCCTGGATGTGGAGTTACGCCCTTGAATTATGAGTCTGGATCATTGCTGAGTGGATCACTTTGGAGCCAGAAATCAGGGTGGTAACAGGAGAAAGGAGTTGGCAGCTGGAAGAGAGGGAGAGGGCTTGGGAATGAGGGCCAGAACAGTGTTTAAGGAAAGCAGAAATTCAGTGGGGCCAAGGGAAGGACACACAAAGTACATGGAGAGACTTGAGAAACCAGGAGAGATCCTGACTATTCTGAGCTAGACTTTAGCCTACCATGCAACTTAGTTTTCAGTATTACTGATCAGTGGAAAATCCCTGGGTTTTAATGCTTTTCAAAAGATGCAAACTATAGTCTTTGGGATGTCAGGACAGCAAATAAGCTGATGATGCAAAGGAATTCTATCTGTGGGATGAGTTAAAAGCAATCTGTTGTATTTTTGTGGGTCTGTGCTTATAGGTCTTTCTAAACTCCTCTATAATCTCTTAGGTCTGTAAATTAAGCCTACATGCCAGACTTTCCTGTATTGATTTACCTGTTTATCCTGATTTAGGTCAGGTCAGATTGCTGTACAAATAAGACTTATCTGGTGGTGGATTATCATAGTTTATATTGCTTTGTGACTCAGCCTAAATATACATGCAGAAAACAGTCAAGTTACTAGGATTAGCTGTTCTAAACTTTCAGCAACTGAGTTTTAGTGGATCCAATATTTGAATAAAAGGTCAAATTGGTGGGCTAGTTCTCTTTTGAAATAATCTCAAACTCCATTTTTCTGCTCAAGGCTAGATATAGTCATATAGAATGTGTAACAAGAACAATAGCCAAACAGTCAAGAGTAATACATCAGACCACACAGTAATATATGTGTATGGCTGGAAGACAGGGTTAAGATGAGCACAGGGAATCCTTGGGATAGTAGCAAATCTTCAATCCACATTATTGGACTTATCCTTCTCCTCAAAGATTTTTAGAAAGATGAAGGTACTTCGGAAAGAGGGATAAAAAGATATCTGTAGTAGAATAAATCATAATTTTAGCTTTGAGGGGAAGGGAGATTTAAGTTTCTAAAATACTGAAGAATGGAGGGAATTGGGAAGATAATTCCTGTGTAGATGGCACAAGAACTAATCTGGAGCATTCATACACATGTTAGAATGGATTTTCCAATGTTGGCACTATGGAAACTTTGGACTAGATACTTCTTCACTCTGAGGGGCTGTGTACCATAGGATGTTTAACATCATTCCTGACCATAACCCATTAATTGCTAATAGTACCCCCTACCCTGGTTGTGACAACCAAGAATGTCTCCAGGCATTGCCCAACATTTCCTGGGGCACAAACCACTGCACTAGAGCAATCACTAAGACTAGTCTAGATAATAGAGTTTTGATAGTATCTCAAGAAAAATGTAATGACAGACAAAATGGTATAGTAGAAAAGGTGTAGGTTTTAGAGTTGGACAAATAAGGATTCCAAGCTAAGATTGTTTTTTCTAAGCAGCGTTTGTCAAAAGAGAGGAGCTGTAGAAATGAAGGAGAGAAAAGGGAATACAACAAATGATCAGTATGAAAAAAATTGATATTTTTCTAAAAAGTTTTATTCTTGCATTTCAGAGAGAAAGAGAGGTTTACCTTATCTTCTAGAATACAATACCATTCATAGAGTGAATCACTTAAGTCTCTTAGTTTACTTGGATTACCTACCCAGTGCCAGGCACTGGCATAGGCACTAGGGATCCAATAGTTGGAAAATAGACTTGGTCTTTGCCTTCCTAATAACCTAATAATATTTCTGGTGGGCCAATGTTCTTTAGCAGGAAGCCATTAATTTAGTAAATCTGGAGAGTTCATAAACTGAATGTAGCATATACGGTGTGGGGAAAGACAATCTGCATGGAACCTGTGTGTCCCTGTATATTGTTTGAGTGTACTAAGAATACAGGACCATTACCAATCTTTACACGGGCCATTTTTAAGTACAAATGAGACTTATCTGAGAGATAAGTTTAAGATTATGTTTGTAGTAAGTAACAACCAGGGATGAAGAAATGTCTACCTTTGGGCCAAAGAGAAGGCTTGCTTATTGTTTGCTATAAAGCAAGTCCAAGCCCAATGTTCCTCTCCTATAAAGCAACTCACTGTGTACCTAACATTCACCTCTGCACCTCCATGTTGTTCACATGGGACTTGGGGGCAAAGGGAACAGACACAGACATGATGCTTATGCTGCTTGCTGTGCTATGATTAATATAGTCTTTTGTTTCTGACCCAGGCATCTCAAGGCTAACTTATAGAGTAAATGAAATTCTAGATCCTAACAATGGAATCTAGTACACAGAAGCCTTAAGACCTTAGCAAGAAAAGGAGGTTTTCACGGTGAATGAGAAGGGACTTCAGTGCTTCATCTGTAAAATAGGCCTAGGGAACAGCCAGTCCCAAGTAAAGCAGAAGAACATGGCTCCAGGAGTGATCTCAGGAAAAAAAAAAAAAAGTTCTTAGATGAGCTGAAACAGAGAAGGGGACTTAAACTTTTGATAGAGTTTGAGAATGAAGTATTTATAGACTTTAAGAGATTTCCAGAATTTTCAGTTAACCAATATGATTCATCCTTAAAGCAAAGATTACCTTAAGGATGCTCCCTTCCCACCTGAGCCCCTAGATTCAAATGGCTTCCAGATAGCCACTGTGAGTTAGGGAGAAATCGAAGATACAAAGAAGCCAGAATTGAGAGTTCTATTAGGAAAGAATGTTAGGTGAACATGGAAATGACTGTCAGCAAATAGATTATAAATATAATGAATATGAGGGAAATTCCCTGTCAAAGATACCATAAGCCTGGCCTCAAAAGGCCTAGGACTCTTCAGTAAAGCTTAAAGCAACCCCTAAGCAGAAAGTGTGCTGTTAAACATACGGTCCCCAAGTAAGACATACATAGCAATACCCACTTCAGATGTGTCAGTGGAAAATAATGGGACAAGGAAGAATTTTCCAGAGGGCAGATTCAGGAGACATGGAAAACAATGGGATTAGAAAATTCTTTCCAAAGAGAATTAGCTAAAAACTTGCTAATAAACAGTAACTAAAAACCTGCCCATAGGATTCCATAATTGCTATGTACCAATGACTGTTCTGTGCCTTCTTCAGTTTTCCTGCTCTTCCATTGTCTATAGAATATGTGTATTGGGAGTTGTGGGGGTAGCAAATTGCTTGTCTTTTTAGTTCACAGGTCCTTGGACCTTGAGGGGTCACATCTGAACCTGATAGACTGTACATTATCAAAGGTTCTAAGGATCTTGATCTTTGGTGGACAAGAAAGGACTGCCAGGAATTCCAAGCATTGCCTTAGTGGAAGGATTCGTTGTATCCTATCTGTGTGAGGAAGAATGACACACACACACAAAATGGAATATTACTCAGCCATCAGAAAAGATGGATACCCACCATTTGCTTTGACATGGATGGAATAGGAGGGTATTATGCTGAGTGAAATAATCAGAAGGACAATCATCATATGGTTTCATTCATATGTGGAATATAAGAAATAGAGAAAGGGATTATAAGGGAAAGGAGGCGAACTGAGTGGGAAAAATTAGAGAAGGAGACAAACCATGAGAGACTCCAAACTCTGGGAAGTGAACAAAGGGTTGCAGAAGGGGAGTTGGGGGGGAGGATAGGGTAACTGGGTGATGGGCACTGAGGAGGGCACTTGATGGGATCAGCATCGGGTGTTATACTATATGTTGGCAAATTGAATTTGAAAAAATAAAAAATATATGTATATCACTTATGGGAATAACAGCATTATGTTTACCAAGACTCAGCTCATTTTTTTCTTCTTATGAACATAGACTCCATTTCTTATCTCCCTTGCATATAGTTCGGGTTGTATGCCTTGAATTCTGACCAATAGGCTAAGAATGGAAGTTCAAAGGAAGCACAACACTTCCAACCTAGATAATAGAAATGTCCCTCTCAATTGTCTAGTTTTATCTCACCTTGCCTGCCTGCCTATAGGGAGAAAGAAGCCAATAGGGGATTCTAAGGCATCCGGGGATAGATGAACATTAGAGTTCATCTATTAGAGTGAAAGGGGCTTGGGTCCCTGAATCACCCCAAAATGGGCCTCCTACCAACTAGGAACAGCTTCATTGAATTTCCTATAAGTTAATAAGTTAACCTCTTTTGTGTTAAGCCACTGAGATTGATTTTTCTTTGTTATAGCAATTAATATTTATTAACATAGTGGGGGGAATATAGCAATTGTTAATACCAGGGAAAGCAAAAACTTGTACAAGAAAGGAATTGTAATCCCATTATATAATTTAGCTATGAATAATACTTGTATAATTGTAATAAAGCAGTATTGGTCATTGACTTAACCAAACTTTATGCTGGACTTGGAGAGGATGAGGGAAAAAAGAAAAAGATGGAGAATGTATGTTTGATAGGAAAGACTTAAATATTCATCTTCCCAATTTGGAAATCTAAAATGAAAAATCTAGAAATGATGTGCTAGATAGAAATGTAGAGACAAATATTAGAGAAATACCTTTAAGTTTAGGGGAGAAGAAATCAAGGGTAGAATTAGAGGTTGTGTTTTTCACTATAAGTTTGCAGGACTATCTGTTAAAACTATGTATAATGTAACTTTGATAAAAATAAAAGTGAAATAGAGAAAAAAATAGTCATTTTTCAGGTTTCACTAAAGTAAAGACATGGAAGTTAGAGAAAAGCTATGGGGCTGTGGTACCCTAGAAACCAAGGAAAGAGTATATTTTGAGAAGAGGACAATTAAAAGCAGGAAATTCTACTGAGATGCTAATCAGGAAAAAGACTGAAAAATGCCCTTGGATCTAGTAGTGCCCATTATTGATGATCTTCATGAGACATTTTACTATAGTAGGAGTGAGAGCAAGAGGAAAATAGAAAAATAGAGGAGTGCATTTGAAACTGCTTTAGAAAGGGTTAAGCTCTATGTCTATAATGTGTTTTAGATTATTGATTTTCTTAGATCTATGGCCTATTTCTGCAAATGAACTTCACATTGATGTATAAAAAGGGGGAAGATGATAAATGAAGTTGCTTAACATTTACATGAATCTTCCACTATACTTCTGGAAAACAGGCTTGGGGAGTTTTGTATGGTCCTCAATGCTTATCCAAGAAATGTAAGGCCAAAACCCCTGGAAATCTGGGTTTGAATGGTTATACAACTTGCGGGTTAAATCTTCACTGGATGTTTCCTTTTCTCAACTAAATGCATATAAGATGGAGTCACTTGGAATGCATTATTTTTAATAAAATATCGTTAGATACCAAAACATATCCATCTTCACACTAATTAGTCCTTATGTGTATTAGCTGTGGTTGCTTTTCTTAGTAAAGATTTTCAAATCACTTACTAAATTTTACACACACACACACACACACACACACACACCAGGAGAGCAGAAGCTCAGGAGAATCCCTGCTTGTCATGAAAAGAAAATTAAGAACTCAAAGTAAAGGGTTTGCACATTTTCATAGGGGAAAAATGTAGACCATAAGTTCACTTTGTTATAAAATATGATACATTTGTTTCCAACACAGAATTCAGGGATATACTTTTTCCATATCAAACCGTTACTTTCATTCTCAAGAATGGAAAAGTACCAATAATATTTTTAAAGAGAAAGGTGAACACATGTTTCAGTTAAGTGAGACTATGAAGATAGATATGAATCTATCTGAAGAAGAGAGCCTATTGAAATGAATTTGCAGAAGTAAGACAAGCTATTTTGGAAGCATAACTGGGATGAAGGTCTGTCTCTCCAGGTGGCCTATTTCCTGAAGATGAATATTCTTGCTATGGGTAACTTGTCTTTACTTAGATACCATGAGAATCACATTCTCTTATTTACCTCTGGGGAAAGTCCTACTTTAGATAAACCCCTGGGAGAATTTCCCCATAACTTCTAGTGCAGTCTGAGCATTCACTATGTGTTAGGAACAGTGAAAGGCACTTTACATATATCCTTCCATTGATTTATCATGACAGTTTAAGATTAGTACCCTCATGCTCGTTTTTCAGTTATGGAATGTAAGGCCGAAGGGTTTACACTACTTTATTAAACTCAGTGTTTGTAAGTGGTAGAACCAGGATTTAAATCAGGCCTGGATGCTCTAATTTAAAGCCCCATGTAGCAATGTCCCCACTACATTTAAGGGTGCATCTCCCCTTCAACTCTGGATTATCCAATTTGGTGTGCCCATAATCCCCAAGCTAGGATCATGGCAAACACAACCACACTTCATCTCTTCCTCATCACTACTCAAACACTGGTCTTCATACCTTGAAACACTTTCTTTTGTGAAAACATGACAGTTTATATTCTCCCTTCAGCTACTACCTAATGGACTTAGGGGGTCTCATGTTCTTCCGTAAATATGATCTCTCCCATTTGTATGTGTAGGTGACCTGCTCTTGCTTGTTGTTGTTGGTTTATTTGTGTTTCTCCAATTTGGAACTTGCAGTCCTAACCCTCAGGACCTCAGAATATGATCTTATTTGGAAAAGGGGTCTTTACAGAGGTAATCAAGTTAAAATGAGATCATTAGGATAGCTCTAGTAGGACTCAGACTTCTAGGCTCCAAAATTCTGAGACATTTCTATTATTTAATCCACCCAATTTGTGATACTTTGTTATTACAGCTGTAGCCAACTAATATACTGGCCCAACATTGCCCTGGTAAAGGTGCTGTAGACTAACAGCCCCTTGCAAGTAGCTGGACTAATGAGAGGAGTTTCTGACTCTAAGAGTTCTGTTGGCCACGCTCTTTACCTTTCCCCTCACCTTAACCTCCTCTGTGCTGTACCTCTATGTACATTTGCTGCTTTACTTAGTGCCCTGAAAGAATCTGTCAACATAGCGCTTGCTCTTTCTCCTCCAGAGAAGGGGAATAAAGTGGGGTGGTGGTAGTAGTGAGAGGAGATAATCAGGAAATACCTGAGTGCTCTTTGAAGGGCTTAGCAATAATTTTTTGCTTTATCACATTCTTTAACTTCAGTGGGACTGGAGCTTGGTCTTGAACCCTCATCAGCTTTGCTGAGGTGCTGACCACCAACCCAATCTTAATCTGTTTCTTCCTCATTCTAGCTTTAGTTCCAGTATCCTCCAAGCCATTTAGGGAGTCCTGCCTCATCTTTGATGGATTCTTGAGCTAATGTGTTGTAGTGAGGAAAAAAATAAAATCTTTTTACCTTAAGATTTACCCCACCATTAAATCAAACTACTGGATAACAAAGCAAATTAGATTAACGTTAATGTTAGTAGTTAGTAACTACTGAGCTTATGTTCTATACATTTTATATTATTTAAAATGCCACACAACCTTACGTTATGATCCAAATTATTTCATATTTTTATATTATCCCATATTCATTTATTCAATCACTCATAGTGTGTACCTACTGTTTTAGGTATTGGGAAGACAGCAGCGAACATATCAGAGTTCCTATTCTCATGGAGATTACCATTTAGTAAGAGGATATAAGACCATTAATAAACATGTGTACACCAGATAAAATGCTAGGATGTACAAAGAGATGAGGAGTGCTAAGGGGTGAGGTATTATAAAGGAGAATTGGGGGAAGCCTCTCTAATAAGGTGACATCTGAGCAGAATTTTGAAGGAAGGGAGAGTGTTAGCCTTATAAATATCTAAAGAAAGAACTTTCAAGGCAGAGGAGCATCTTCCTTAGCTTCTGGGAATTGCAATGTAGCTGATGTGGGTCAAGGTGGTCAGGGCTGGAGTAGAATGAGAATGGTAGGATTTGAGGTTAAAGAAGCAATAGGGGATCATCTGGTAGGATCACAGTGAGGATTTTAGATTTTATTCTAAGATGGAAAGTTATTGAAGCTGTTTGAGCAGAGGTAGGATATATCATGATTTAGCCTTAAAAAGAACATTCTAGATGGTCTGAGAAGTGGCTGTTATAGGCCATGGGTGGGAAAGGTGAAACCATACTGGAGGTTATTGTAATAATCTAGATAATAGATGGACTAGGCTGGTAGAAATAGAGGTGGTGGGAAATGGTGTCAGTTTGGGGATGTATTTCCAAGCTTGAGCCAATAGAATTTTGCTGACATACTGGAT
This sequence comes from Nyctereutes procyonoides, assembly GCF_905146905.1. Taxonomy (NCBI): domain Eukaryota; kingdom Metazoa; phylum Chordata; class Mammalia; order Carnivora; family Canidae; genus Nyctereutes; species Nyctereutes procyonoides. The sequence continues at coordinate 12,832,562 of NW_026575132.1, forward strand.
GTGGGATATGAGATAAAAGTCAAGGATGACACCAAGTTGCTTTTGGTAGAGGAAGTTTCCTTTTATTGAGTTGTGGAAAATAGTGGGAAGACCAGATTTGTGGGGGTGGAAATGAAGCGTTTAGTTTCGTACATGTTAACTTTGACATGTAAGCAGAGCTGTTGAATGGGCAGCTGGAATTGCAAGTTTAGAACGGAGATACAGCGATCTTCAGTAATCTATCCAGGATCACACGGCTATTAATGGGGGTGGTAGTGCTGGTAATGGTGACATTTGAACCTAGGTAATCTGGCTTGCATCTAGTTCTTAAGAAACCACACCCTGAATCGATTCCATGCCTTTATTATGCAATATTTTTGTGTTTATAGGTATATTTAGATATATAGACATATTATGTATCTAAGCTATAGGTCTCTAGTGTATCTAATCCCATTCTTATAGACTGCTTGGTCTCATTGTTCTTCCGTCTCGTTGCAGATTTACTGTTGAAATCAATTTACCTTCTAAAAAGGAGTAGGATTCCAGCTATATGCTAGAAAGGAAAATTGTTAGATAAATGATAATGCCCCCTCCTACTCTTGGACTCTGGTTCCATTTGCAAGGAGTAGAATGAAGGAATAGAAATAAAATACCACTACTTGCCTATTAGAATGGTCCAAATCCCAAACACTGATCATGCCAAAGCTTGACAAAGATATGGAGCAACAGAAACTTTCACTCATTGGTAGGAATGAAAAATGGTACAGCTACCTTGAAAGACAATTTGGTGTTGGTGTTTTCTTACAAAATTAAATATGCTGTTACCATACAATTCAGCAGTCACATTCATTGGCATTTACACAATGGAAAACTTATATCCACCCAAAAACCTGTGTGTGTGTGTGTGTGTGTGTGTTATATATATATATATATATATATATATATATATAATTTACAGTAGCTCTGTTCATAACTGCCAAAACTTGGAAGCAGCAAAATGTCCTTTGTGGATAAACACATACATTGTAGTATATTCAGGTAATGAAATATTACTCAGGACTAAAAAGAATGAAGGAACAGTTTCTCAGGAAGTCCTCGACTGACAATGACACCTTCCTTCTGGACGATCTTAAAAATTTTCATGTTTCTTTTGGCCTGTTTCATTTGAACTAAAACACAGAAGACAATAGTATTTATAAGAAATATTAAGAACAGCAAAGCATCTTGTTTTAAGAGACATCCTGAATGTTTATTACAATGGATATGTAGTATAAAAACAAAGAACAATACTGTGAATAGAACTTACTTGTGCATATCTACCCATAAAGATATTTAAATGGAGGATTATTTCTTACCCATTCTGAGAACAGTGGTTGAAACTCAATTTCCCTGGAACTATTTTACCACAGAATAGAACGGAGGTAACAGAAATTCTGCTCACTAAACTAAGCTAGTTTAGAGTTCTTCCAACCCAGTATCCTCATGTCATAGATGAGGGAACAGAGAAAAGGTGGTGGCAGGGCTGAAAGGGGAGTCTAGACTCCCTAAACCCTAGCCTCGCTGTGCTATGGGGATAATGCACTATCTTTTAACCAGAAGCTGGTCTGCTGATTACAAGGCCTTGTTCCATTAATTCCATGTATTCCTTTACCAGGCTTAATGTCAGTTTTGGATATTATTACCACTTCATGCTTCTGAAATCTTGTAGTTCTTACAAGCTGTGGCCTACTTCACAGCTGTTCTGGATAGGTAAGAAAAACAATATTCCAAGTTGCTTTGTACCTTTTCTCTGACCCAATCATGTGGACATCCCCCTGGAGTGTTCCAGTCTGTGGAGTTTCAAACAGTTTGCTCTCTTGTCCATCCAGTTCATTACGTCTTAGGTATTCTGAGGCTCAACTTCGTCTCAGTCCATCAAGAGTTTATGTTCTATGAGAGAATTTGAGATCGACTTCTTCCCTATTACACTTAATGTGAAAAAGTGCCAGTGGAAATAAAAGAGCTCATACATCTAAATGATTTAAATTAAGTAAAATAAAATTTTTCACTCTTTTGAATTAGGCCATTAAAACTATAGCTTAGTCTAAGTACAGTATTAATGAGCAATATCGAAAGGAGAGTATTAATTTTGCATTTCCTGACATGAAAATTTAAAACATGCAATTTTAGCTTTGCTTTAGGTAATATTTTGTATTCCCTTGACTTTTATTTGGGGACATCAGGAAATAGGGTAAAAAATGGGAGAAGTTCAAAACTTGATACACAGAGCTCTTATTTAGAGATAGGCTACCCTCTTATCTGGATTGCATATCACAGGCTTAAACCAGATGTAGGATTATGTGGCATTTCATACCATCAAAGCATTAGTGGTGAAAGTGAAAATGAAACAGACCTTTTAGACCTGTTGGTTTAATATATTCAACATTTTTAAGTCCAGTGAAAAATGGTTTAATAAGGATAGAAAAGAATACAAAGATGGTAGGGACATCCTCAAAGCAAATGGGACCCCTAGTAGTTGGGTGGATAGCTCATCCCTTTATTTTTTTTTTTTAGATTTATTTTAGAGCTGGGGGGAGGGGCAAAGGGAGAGGGAAAGACTCTCCAGCAGACTCCCCACTGTGTGGAGCCCAATGCAGGCTCAATCTCATGATCCTGAGATCATGACCTGAAACAAACAAACAAACAAAAAAAAAAAAATCAAGGGTTCAACATTCAACTGACTGAGCCACTCACATGCTGATCACATCCCATTGTTAATGGGGTCCCAGTGTTGGTGCAGTCTGGCACCCCCCATCCTGCTAAGTCATATGTAAGGTAAAACTCTGAATCTCAGTTCTTCAGAGCTCTGGAGAATCCCTGAGACTATGGGAAGACTGTCCTCACCAGTACAGGCATCTTGAGAGGTCTCATGGTTTTCCTTTGGCTTTAGACACCACTGATCGCATTGAATCAGAGGTGCAATGTTACATATCAGAGGCCTTTCCAGCCACCAGAGGATCCTGATCTAGCACCTGCTATCTTGAAACAATGGCCATGTCCTTTAATCAGGCAATCTAATTAGCCACACATAAATTAGGAAGTCGGTGTACCTAAAGCAATTCATCTGCAAAAAATTTAAAGCCTCCCATATGAATTTGCAATCAAGGAAAACCGCTTTTGTTTTTTTAAAAATGGAGAGTTGGACACAGGACAGAACAAGGCAAACATTTTCAACTTCAAGTGTTGCCTAAGAGATTCTAAAAGTACCCGCCAACATTTTGTTTGAATAAGTTGTGAGAGAAAGGAACACAGAGGGTAAGATTGGTAGTTTAATTGCAGGATGTTTCCTAACAAGCGATGGGAAATATTGTATTTGATAAAAAATAGAGGATGTCTTATTTCCATTGTTATCTAGTCTTGCAATGAAAGATGGCTTGTCATAGCCTGCAGCACTGTCAGTCACAAAGGAGCAAAGTTAACCTGCGGTTTCCAGATCTTCCCAGCACCCAGCTTCTCAGAGAGGAAAAAAAAAAAAAAAAAAAAAAACTAGAAGCCTGCACGGCAGAGCACTGATACTTATTTTTCCGTTTAGTCCATACATTATTCTTTACCATGCACAAACCACCTTGGATTTAAAGCTACCTTAAAATCCTACCATATTCCCTCTGTTGGAGAGGAAATTCTACTGCCTCTCTTGTAGTGTTTCCTTACTTGGTTTGTATAATTTTAGAAAAGTACTTAGAGTCAAATCCAAACTTCATTTTATAAATGAAGATTCACTGGCTTCCAAGGTAAAATGATGTGTTTAAGATTAACACAGTTATTAAAAGACTAGTGATTAAATTTTAGAGTACCTGACTCTGTGGCCTGTGCTTTATAATACTACTGTGAACCAAACTGGATAAGAAAATTGGTCAGGGATGAGGTTACAATTTTCAGGACCTGTATTTATAGACAGCTCTATGAAATATAAAGAAAGATTATTCAAGGTCCCACATAAGATGGCATCACAGTCTCAGGGAGATCTTTGAACAGCATGGAGAGAATTGATTTCCTCATCCAGGAAATACGGGTATAGCTTAAATGTGTGCTCCCACACAGGAGGGCACATGCAGGGAGAAGCCTGGCATGGAAAAAGAGGAAGGGAGGGTGTACAGCTCTGGGAACTCTACAAAGCCATGTCAACCTTGGGCTAGGAGTAGGAGAATCTTGGAGTAGCATACATCTTCTCATAGATTGAGCCAGAAATAGTGATCAGAGACTGGCTAGCTCAGAAGCTGCTCTCAGACAAGCTGTAGTTTGTAGGAAATAGCTACATACTAAACACCTCTAAATAAGAAGATTAAAAAATATACATACATACTGTAACTATGTTACACTGGATTTTATCAGCTGGGCTAAGGCCAGAAAACTAGATTTCTCAAAATCCCCTTGCCTACATAGTTCCAAGTTAGAATTGATCAAAAGAGGAACTTGTGTGATATTTGGAAAGCAGAATTTTCCTAGAATGTTATCAAGGTCAGACACTGTGGCCATCAGATAGAAGTGTCCAGTAGGCCCCACCTCCTCCTCCTCTGCAACAAGTTTGTCATCTGATTCCTGGCAATACTGATCAACAGTGGCCCCAGGTCTGCCACCAGGAGCTTAACTACAGACTCACCAAGGGGACATACACACAGAGGCAATAGCCTCTCCGAAGTGGCAGTTATCACGGCCTTTTCCATGAGCTCTCCCACCCAGGTCCCATTCTGGTGGGCAGACAGGCTTCCCTCTCCTCCTCTAGGTCCTCTCTGGTGCACATGTGGATAGTGAGGGAGGTTGCCCATATGTGGGAGGAGTGAGAGTATATGGAACTTTTTGTACTTTTCACTCCATTTTACTGTGAGCCTAAAACTGCTCTAAAATAAAGTCTATGTGTAAAGATTCTAAAAAAGTTTTCTTACATAGAATTTAAAGTTACAAAATATAGACAAGAATAGAAGCCAGGCAAAGATAACCACTCATATCTTAGGGTATTGCCACCAAGTCTTTTTCTCATCTGATGCATACATAGAAAAACTTTGGTTTTTTGTTTTTTTTTTTTTTACTTTTTACAAATTGGGGTCACCTGCATATTCTTTTACATTCTTCCTTTTTGCTGAATACTGTTACACTTTTATTTATCATTAAGCATACTTTAAAACAGTGCTTGATTACATGACCTATGATTCACTTAAGAAATTCCCTGGACAGTTAGGCTGTTTTATCCTTTTGCTGTTATAAATAATGTTATGAACATTTGTTTCTATAAATATACTGTGCTTTTTTGTCATATCCTTGGGATAAATCCTGGGAAATAGAATTTCTGAGAAATGATAGGATATTTTGAAGACACTTGATATGTTGCCTTCTACAAAGGTTGTGTCCAGCTATACTTTCATCAGCAGTGTATATAGAGCCTACTTTTAGCCATTTCCCCCCAGAGATTGTTAGGGTTGGTGGAACACATTTACCTTATTTTCTCATGCTATTTTTCTCACTGGAAAAATGAAGCAAAAATATTTCCCAAGCTCTAATCTGTAAGAAACAAGAGTTATGCATAGAATAGTAATGGCCACTATAACAATACTTTGATAAGGGTTCTTAAGTAGAGAATGTCATAGTAAGAAAATTGCCCATAACTTTAGAGGAGGCATTGAGGAGGGTGAGAAGAATGGGGATTTAGGGGCATGGTCAGAAAAATCCAGCGTATCACTAGTGTTTGAGCTCATATTTCAGACAGAGATATCATCCTAAGGAATTCCTGTAACTGTTTCGCCTTGGAAGGAAAAGATGGAACAAGGACATAATACAGCATTAGGCATCTAAAGGGCATTCACATGGTTAAGAAATTAAAAGTAGAACTCCAGCTAGATCTTGTACATCTAGGACTTGTTAAGAAAGCACATGGAGGTGGATCTATTCTAACTCAGGAGAGACCTTTCTAATGGGAAGAGCAATTCCTGAATGGAATGGACTTCCTGTGTGATTCAGAGGCTTAAATATCAAGGACAGACAACTAATGGGGGTTCTGGTTGGCAGAGATATTGGACTGGTTGGCTAACCGGGTCTATGAGTTGTCTTAGCTAAAGAGAACTGGAATACTAGGAAGATAAGCCCAGCAGGTTCTTTAGGAAAATGAACTTTGATGACTTAAAGCATGAGAAATCCTGAGACTAATAATTTGAACTGCTAATGGGCAGAATGACAATGCTAGCATTTGTTTTATTCTTATTGCTTTTGAGATGCTATTCTAAACTTACTGAGTATGGTCTCCTTTAATCCTCATAATAACACTTAGGATAGTATGGTAAGTGGTAGGAAGAATGATGCCCCTTACTCCCAAAGGTATCCATGTCCTAATCCCTGGAACCTCTGAATATATTAATTTATATGGGAAGAGAAACTTTACAGATATGGTTAAGTTAAGGATATGACATGGGGAGATTAACATGGGCTACTGGGGTGGCCCATGTAACCATAAGTATACTGTAAATGAAATACAGAGGCAAGTGGGTCAATGTCAGGTTAGATGTGTGGCAGCAAAAGCAGAGGTCAGAGTGACATGTTTGCTGGTTTTGAAGATAAGAGGCCATGAGGTAAGGCATCAGGCAGCTTCTGAAAGTGGAAAAAGGAAATGGATTCTCCCCTCAAGCCGTCAGAAGAAATGCAGCCCTAAAACATTTTTAAAAATTTAAGATTTTATGTATTTATTATTTATTTACTTAGAATGCGAGTAGGGGGGTTGCAGAGAGCAAGGGAAAGAGAATCTCCAGCCAAATGTGTTAAGCATGGAACCTGATCCCATGACCAGAGATGAAATCAAGAGTCCAACATTCAACCAAGTCACCCAGGCACCCCAGCCCTATAGACATTTTGACTCTAACTCAGGCCTTTTTCAGATTTCTGCCCATGAAAACTGTGGGATAATAAATTTGTGTTGTTTTCAGCCACAAAGTTTGTGGTAATTTGTTACAGCAACAGTAGGAATCTAATATAGGTGGTTATCCTTCTCTTCCTTGTTTTTTCAGAAGAAATTGAGGCATAGGTAGGTAAATGAGCTTTTGCAGGTCAGTAGTAAAAAAAAAAAAAACTGTCTAGCTCAGAGTCTGCTCAACAAGATAAAACATTTCTGTTTGTGTCTTCCTTATGTGGAGCCAGGGTCTCAGCCACAAAGTCCTTATGAGAGCTCTTGAATTTTATAGACAAAGATCATAAATATAAGATTTTGTATGGGTCAGACCCAGATTAATGAAGCCCAGCATTCTCTCTGTGGAATATACCACAGATCAACATAATTCCTTTTAATCCACTTATAGATCTCAGATTTATGGATTAAAGAAACTTTATTCTTGCTGTATAAAATAGAACTCTTTTGCTATACCTAAATTAATTTGAATTAATTTGAGAGCGCGATAGAGAGCAAGTAAGCATGTGGGACCTGGGCTCCAAGCAGGCTCCATGCTCAGTGCAGAGCCTGCCATGGGGCTTGAACTTATAACTCTGAGATCACAACCTGAGCAGAAATCCAGAGTTGGACACTTAACCAATTGGGCAACCCAGGTGCCCCTAAATGTGTCCTTTTTAAATTCAGTCTGTGTCCCCTAATACTCTACTATTTAATGGACAAATCAAGGCTCAGCTTATCCACCATCATGTTTTTAGACTGAAGGTCCTAATATCTAAATTTTTCTTTGTATGCTGTCATCCCATTGCCAAATCATGGTAGCTGTCCTACTTGGAGCTATTTCTAGGTCTGCTTTTCAAATACTTGGGGGGAAAAATAAAACCAAGTGAAATGATAGCTTTTTAACATGATGCTGGAAGTCACTGGCAAAGCCAAGAACAAAGTCCAAAGCGTCTGAATCTTGGTTAATTTCCCACTCCCAGTCACAAGTGTTCTGTTACAAAAATGTTCTTTTGGTTTAATTGTTTGGCAATATGCTACTAGAGGAAACAAGTCCAAAACCCAAGTGTCAATAACCTTGATATTCAATGGTAGAGCAACAAATTCTGAAATGAATGGAAATTCATTTGGGGACATTGTAGTAGAATACCAAAGCATGAGGAGGAAGGGGATGTTTATGCTGATGGAGAAAGCCAGTGTAATCACTTGACTGGCCAGAAAAATTCAGAGGAAGAGGGAAGACATTAAATATTTTTCTATTGCTCAGGGCAGTATCTTAGGTATGCAGTAACTGAGAGTCCACAGTCTTATGTGAAAAAAAATATATTTTTCACTTCCCTTAATGTCTTGGCACTGCTTTCTCTTTTCTGCTAGATGAGGAAGTTGGATATCCTACAAATGAAGTGTTAAGAAAAGATGAGAAATAACAGTGTTGTTTCTGACAGGGACGTTAAAAAAAAAAAGAATATAGTTTCTAGGTATTTATTGAGTACCCACTGTATGCCAGTTACTAAGCTCAGCTCTGGGGAAAGAGTGAAGAAAACACAGATTTTGCCTATATTAGATAGGCTCTTTTGGTCACAAGTGATCAAAAACCCAACCCAAAGTAGCTTGAGCAAATACTCAACTTACTGGTTTATATAACTTAACAGTTGACAACACTGGTTGACTAGTGTTCCAGTGATGTCACCAGGTCCCAGCTTCTCTTTTTCACCTCTTAGCTCTGCCTTTCAATATGTTGATTCATTGTTTAAGGAAGGATCTTGTGATTGCAAGATGGCTGGCACACACAGTATAACTCATGGGGAATTTCATGTTATCTCATTTGCTATCATTGGGCCATATATCCATTCCTGGGGAATGCAGTGCTTTGATCAGTATATTCCAGTTCCACCCAAACACCATAGAATCTACAGGAGAAGTGGTTCTTTAGAAGAAAATTGGAATATTGTTACCATAAGATAGATACTGAACACGGATTTCCATTCTACTCTCCTTGATGAGCAGCATTCTAGTGGACATTTCCCACTGACCTACTAGGAAGCTATAAAGCACACAGGAGAGCAAGAGGAAAGAGGATTATGGTGATTACCAGAAATTTGGGTATGTTGGTAGGTTATCTACTGATTGGGGACTTCCCCAAGTGGACAAAGATGATATTATAATTGTTTTAATCACCCTGCCAAAACAATGCCATGCCCACTCAGTTATTATCAGTTTCTAATTTCTGGTCCCTTTTTGTACCACTATCTCTTTGCTTGCTATCCTCTACCTTGACTTCTCAAGTATTTAAAACCATTCATACTTTGTACCTTCCCCCATACTTCTGCCTCTCCCTCGCCTCCAGTTTTTAGTCATACTGCATGCTTAAATTTTGCAGAGCAGGATTTAACAAATTAGAGTGCATTGTTTGTTCTGTTTTAATTCCAGAGAACATTTTAGAAGACAGCCTGTACAAAAAGATCTGATGTGCCTCAGAGCTGTAATACATTATCAGGTTTGAAATGCTAATAAGAGTCTATGGAAAGAATAGTTAGTTAAAAGAAATCATGAGCTTAAGTAGAAAAAAAAAAGAATTTTGAAGAGATGTGAAAGGTGCTCCTAAAAAGTGATTGTGCTTTAATAGTAGGACAGCCCATTATAGAAAAGAAAGATATTTAACTGGGAGGCTAGAGTCAACATTACTTCCTATAATCAAAAACCCCATAGGGCTGTTAAACTAGCCTTATAGAAAGTGTTGGTGGCCTAAAAAACAATAGCAAGCACAAATGTGTGAAATGCATACATTGCTCACCTCAATGAGGTATTCACTTCAAAGTGGAGGAGGAGATTGGAAATATTATATGTCAGGGTGTAGATTGGAACTCATTTTAAGGTTGCCAAAATTTTTTTTTTTGACTGCCCTATTATTGTCGGGCATTTTATAGGTCTTGGCAGCAAGTTGCCACGTGTGGTTCATTAGAAGGAATGGATCATTGGGATTTACTGGATAATACTTGAGAGAAATCTCTCCTGGGAAAATTTTGTGTTTTGCCAAGAAAGACAGTACTTTGATAAGAATAAAAATATTAACTTGTTCCAGCACCTTCCTTCATGACAATAACATTACCTTGATTTAAGTTGTGCTCATTTCTTTCCAGGAGCTCAAACGGAGTTTTATGTGGAATATTATTTCTGTTTATCATCACAAATTCCCTTTGAGGAAAGTAAGGGGTAGATATTACTATTCCTATTTTAAAGTTGGGGAAACAGGAGCTCAGAGAATGACTTAAATAAATATCACTGCTTTCACATGCAGGTGATAGCCTAATGCAAATCCAAATATCCTCATTAATCTTAATGAAGCTAAACCTGCCCACATGGCAACAAGCTAGGTGATTATTCTTAAGAGATTGTCCTCTAAATTCAGAGAACTCAGAACCATCTCCCGTATTAGAGGCCAGGAAGGAGAAAATCTGTGCTATTATCTTTCACAGTTGGATATGCTGAGTTTGTGTCCAGTTTCCCAACTGTTCGTTTATGATTTTGGTCTATTTGCAAGTTGGCTCCTACTTTTTGTCCCAGTGGGAGCATGTACCCTAGTTTGAGCCCCAACTCAGAACTCCAAACTCTTGAGGTGCTTAGCTAACTAAGTAGGTTAAGAGTACAACTCTTGATTTTGGCTTAGGCTATGATCACAGGGTCGTGGTATTGAGCTCTATGTTCGGCTCCACACTCAGTATGGAGTTTGCTTGAAGATTCTCTTTCCCCTCTCCTTCTGCCCCTTCTCCTACTCACTCTCAAATAAATCTTTAGAAGTCTAAATTCTTACCTTCCCAATTTTAGGTTTCTAAAGAAAAACAACAACAACATCAACAAACAGAACCCTGAGAATCCACTTGAAAAGGAGCCAAGAGTTCCCTCCTATTTGCTATCACCTTTTCTCAACTTTCATAGAGCCTTGTTGCCCTGGTCTATCATGCTCCCATTGAAAATTTACCAGCCCAGTGTGAGAATCAAGTTGAAAACCATTATCCCAGAACTGTGCCCACATCCTATATACCCTGACAGTCTTTGTATATTCCCCCATGGGCCAACTCTATAGTTGGCAATCAGAGCAGCGGATTCTTGTTAGGTCTGTAGCCACATCCAACTAAGCCTGTAAATCAGTGGTTCTCAAACTTACCTGCTCATGATCACCTGCAGAGCTTTAAAAACATATCAAGGCCTAGTCCCTCCTTTCTAGGATTATAATTTAATTGGTCTGGGGGAAGGCCTAGGCCTTAGTGATTCTTTTCCTATTATTTAAAACAGCTTTAGGTTCACAGCAAAATTGAAGGGAAAACAAAAAGATTTCTCATATACCCTAGCCCTCAAGCATGCACAGCCTCGCCCTTTAACCTACCCCTCACCAAAGTGGTACATTTGTACAGCTAATGAACCTACAATGACAACATAATCTCCCAAATCCATAATTCACATTATGGTTCACTCTTGATGTTGTACATTGTATGGATTCAGACAAATGTATGACATGTATCCATTATAATACCAGACAGTTGTTTCACTGCCTTGAAGGTCCTCTGTGCTCCACCTATTTATCCCTCTTCCAAATTCAAGCCCTGACAACCACGGATCTTAGTAATTTTTAGATGCTCTCTGGAATTGGGAGCCACTGACCTACATCCACTGAACACATGAGTGTTCATCTATGCTTTTATTCACAGGTCCTTGTGCTCTGCAAGTGCACGGGGTCAGAATAAGAATCTATAGCACCATGGGCCTGGTTCTATCCTAAGCACTCTGCATGCATTCTCTTATTGAATTCTCTCAATAGCTCCCTGGGATAGTTACTATTATCCTCATTTTACAGATGAGAAAACTGAAACACAGAGGTTGAGCAAGTTGCCTAGCAAGTCCCACTGGGTCTCTCACATCAACCCCTGCACTACAAGATATTTGTAGCTACATAAATTCTGGGCCTCTAAAATTTTAGCTGTTAGAGTCTACAACCACTGAGATGCGGGTACTAAGTACAGACAAGAACAGTAGAACATCAATCTGGCACCCGGAAACTTAAGAGAAAATGGCATCTATTATCATAGAAATAAAGCTATAGGTGCTTCCAGCCTACTTTCAAAGGGAAACAGAAAACAAGACTCATTTATATCCTAAGTCCCTTCTCCAGGGCAGTACTTCACAACCTACTTCCCGTACAGGTGTCTCCCACTACATAAGGAGTGGGAACATCCACAAGAGTAAATTCAATCTCTAAGCCTTCATTTTCTGTTTCCTGAGTTTTAATGTTTCTGTGTGACGTAGCCCTTACCTAGAGCACTGAAAAGTTTTCACATGGTCCCTGGCACCAAGGAGATCTTTGTTGTCCTATTTGATAGATTAGTACAAGGTGACAGTGGGCCTGAAGCCACATTTAATAAAAGGGAGAAAATCTTAACCCAAGAACTTTGAGTCCACCTGCCTGCTAAACTGTTTCCTGGTCAATGTCAGGTAACTATGCTGAGAAATTAATTTAGGGGAAAGCCCTGTGGCCACTTCTATAGGGTACAGATAAAAATCACCTGGTGTAAGTCTATTGAAATTTATATAGGAAACAAATAGGCATTCACACCAGATATACAGGTGAAAAAAAGGTAGCCTGACAGGAATAGATGAAAAAAAAAAAAGAGTTAAGGGAATCTTTTTCCTTGGGATAAGGGGCTTGTTGGGGGCACTAGGGGAGTTTATAAGCTGATTGCATTTAAATGATTTTTTTTTTAATTTAGCACTACCTCTTTTCCTGGAAATATTGACCAAGAATCTTTCTCCCCTAGTAACTTCATTTTCTTCATTCCTAACCCCAATCCCAAAATTTGGGATCCTAGAATACCTCATTTTTGACATCAGTAGAGTTACTTTGTATCTAAATAACCCTAAACTCAATGGGGCCCCAAATCCATGTAAAAAAAATAGCTCTTATCAAATGTAAGGCAACCAACCATCCTGGTTTGCCTAAGGCTGCCATTTTTAGCACTGGAAATCCCACTTCCTGGGACACCCCTTAGGTCCAGGCAAACCAGGAGGGTTTGTTGGTCACGTCACCCCATAATATCAGCCTCCCTGCTTTTATTAGGCAGACTCCACAGCAGAATAGAATACTTGCTGCAACTTATTCACAAATATTTGCAGCTCCCTTTTCTAGCCATTATATAAATGCTCATTGCAACATTCTCTGGTCCTGAGGGGATTTCAAGGGTATGCCCTTCTAGCACATCTATGATTTAGGTAAGGAGAGAATGTTCCCTATAGCCAGTTTATGGTCTGGGCTAATTTTCAGGATAACCCACTCTCCCACCTCCCGAGACATTTATATGACATGTGATTCTCATGAAGGCATTTGCGTTACTCAAGGATGTAAACACCTGTTAGTTCTTGGTGAATTTGAGTTCTCTCAGGCGGTTCTGAAAAACCTTGGCTGCACTGCTATTACAGACAGCCTGCACTGGTGTTTTATCTCTTCCTAATGTAATGCGGAAATTATTGTTGATATTTAATGACAAAGCCTTTCCTGAGGAAGAATGAAGAATGAGAAATTCCACTTTCCTCCCCAGCATCCTGTCTCCCTTTCCTTCCAAAATATGTAATTCCACAAAGGTAATTTTTTATCTCACTTCCGAGGCAAAGAGCATGGCTATATTTAAGAGTCAAAATGGAACCAGTGGAAATCCAGTATTTTCTTCTCAGAAAAAACTGGATTGGCTAAGATATTAAAATCACATTTTAATAAAAATTCCTGTTTAAAAAAATCAATACCATTAAAGGTAATTACTGAGCATACTTCATCTTTAATGTAAATTCATTTATGGCTAATTTCCTGTATCTTGTTTTTGTGCTAAGGTGCAATTGGTGCTTAATACTCTTCTTCAAACTGGACTAAGGCAACGCTTAGGAAAGGCCATTACAGCTGTCTGCAAATGTGAGCCTCAGTGCTTGAGTTCCTCAGGTGATGCTAAAAACAGATGTAAGAGTACTAATTGCAGTTAAAGGTAAGCCATAGAGGGGGATACAGTGGAATCATTCATTTGCATAAGAGTCATTGAGTACACACCAGGTACAAGGTCTCTGACCTCATGCTACCCAAGGTTCTAGAGCTGAAGAAGACAAAAATAAGACATTTCTTGGCCACAGACAGCTTAGATGAACATGAGCCCATCCATGTTTATCTGCCACAGGAATGGAAAAAAATGCACCACGTAGGCTTTAGAATTGGAGTCAACTTTTTGTTAGATGATTTGTGTTTAGAATCTTATTTTACTGTTAGGCAAGTTTAGAGATTAAGTCCCTAGAAATGTTTCCCCACCATGAAAATCGGTTTGGAAAATCGGGGTTGGAGTGAAGGTCCTGGCAGATTCAGGGCCCAGGGACATGCTGGAATGCTACCTGATGCTGGCTCACCACAGATAAGAGAATTAGCCCCACACTCTTTGAGTGCCAATTTACTTCTACATTTTAAAGTTGTAAAATGCAGAATGATTTTTTTCACGTCCTAATTATGAGTAATAAAAATTTAAGGGAATATAAAATTTAACTTGTCTGTTAATTGAGGGGAAAGAGCCATGCTAAATCAGTCAAGAACAGAATGGTCACTGAAGAAACACAGAAGAAACTGCCCATGAGGATCCCGTTTGCTATTTTAATTAGCATCTGTCAATTAGAAGCGAATGACAGGGGGAAGGAATGCTGATTAATGAAATCATCCCAAATTGAAGGGGAAGGTCAAAAAGAACATGATGTCTCATTTGACTTCGTCTTGAGGGTCTCACACACCTAAATTTCTGGAATCCTCTTTTAGACCTCATGAGACTAGACTGTTAATATGACCACTCAATTAACTCTGGATATAATTAACTGCCTACATGGCCCTTCCTAGATCCAAAGCTCTGTCAGCAAGATTAGTGCAGCTGGCTCACGTGAGGTGGCTGACATGGTTTCCTCTCTTGCATCCTGACTGAGGGGAGGAAGGAGGAGACCTTACCTGTCACTCCCCAACCCTGAGTCTGTAGGACACGGCTGTTCCTCTAGGATTTGTCCAGAGCATGCAAGGGACCTAGGAGACTATCAGCTGCTATTTGAACAAATTTCATAGTGCGATAGGCCAATTTCAGCAGCTAGTTTGGCAGCTATTAGTATAAGTCATAAAAGGACGGCTTCTAAAGCCCATTCAGCCACCTGACAAACAGCCAACCCAGTTTCCAACCAATAACCCCTCCTGTGAAGTTAGTAAGCAGGGCATCTGTCCTCTGCCTTAACAAACAAGGCACAGATGCTGATCAGGGCTCAGCCGGGGCTCCAATGAATACGGCTGGCAAGTCACCACTTCTGAGGCCCTCCTTTCTCTAAGCTCAGCACAAAGTAAAATCTTAAGTTGCTTGCACAATTTAAATTTTATCCATCAAAACTTTTAATTAATGCTCTGGTTGCAGGAATCTATGATCTTAATGGCGAGTTGTGACCAACATCACACCAAATCTTATGCCCCCGCCCTCATCACACCACCTTTTTCTGAGAGGGAAATATAGGAGGACGAGCACCAGCTATAAGTAGCATGAAAACAGGAATTACTTGGAAATATCCAGAGGAATGGTGATCACTTCAAGGACAGAGGTAAAAATGTTTGGAAAATGTTAACAGGACCATAGACATACGGAATTGATGTTTTTGTTTGGGTTACTATCTTGGTCATTATAGATGCCATCCAGGCCTTTTAGCAGATTTAGAAATCATTTGGGAAAACTGAAAACAAAAATGGTTCAGTGGTCTTCTTAGTGGAAATTAGCAAGATATTACGTAGGAGACCTAGTCATCGATCGTTTTTAAGTAGAGAAAGAAGAGGGGTGAAATGAGAATGAAATGAGCAATTAAACAGAAAAGACTGCTTTAAAATGTGAAGATCTATACTTTTTCAAGTAGTTGCTGATGGGAAAAATCTGCATCATTCTTCGACATGCCACAACTCCATAGAAAGCAACTAAGAACGGCTGGCGGGGCTATGGCTGGAAGGCAGGATATGAAAACCTAAGAAAATTGTTCTTTTCTAAAATCTTCCTTGCAGGCACAGCAAAGTCTATTTAACTAATAAGTTAAAAAAAATTTTTAACTGACCTGAGACACGCAGGGAGGTGCTAAGGCAAAACTCAGAATCAAGACTTAAGCTACAGGACTCCAGGCAAGTGTAAGTTTGTGCTTTTTCTTTTCTTTTTTTTTTTTATTATCTATTTATGATAGTCACAGAGAGAGAGAGAGGCAGAGACACAGGCAGAGGGAGAAGCAGGCTCCATGCACCGGGAGCCCGATGTGGGATTCGATCCCGGGTCTCCAGGATCGCGCCCTGGGCCAAAGGCAGGCGCCAAACCGCTGCGCCACCCAGGGATCCCAGTTTGTGCTTTTTCTTTGTGCATCTACATTCTCCAGGTGTAGACGTGATAATCATACCTACTCCACAGATGATGATAGACACAAGAATTCTACTTGCTAATGTGCGTGGCTCACTTAGCACACTGCCTAGCACATAGTAAGTACCCCTATAAGTGCTAGCTTTCATTATTTCAGCCTTGGACTGACTGACAAAACCTTGCAAATCCTGAGATCTAAAAAACAAAAAGGAGAAACCCCCCAAAAGAAAACCAACACGTGTGGGGAGGTTGTACAACTCTGTAAAGATAAATAAAAATATCGATTGCAGACCCTAAATGTGAGAGTTAGGTCTCAACCGGGAGATTACAGAAAAGAGAAAGAAAGAGCTTCGTTTCTCTAATAAGTTTTCTTCTTTGATGCGAATGCTGCAAAATAGTAAAGTTCTATTTTGTTCTAGAATATAGACGATTTTCCCCAAATCTGAGTTTCAGTGTTCCTTTTTGCTATGAAGGATGGCTGGAATTGTAATATCTTACCACCAGTGTTTGAATTAGTGGAAATAGAGAAAAAGAGAGAGAGCAGAGGCTATCTGGTAAGATCTTACCATAGCTGGGGAGTCAGCAGGAAAAGGGGAAAGCTTTAATAGTGGTCATTGGAGCTCACTGGCCCTGGGGAAGCTGGAGGTGGGCTAACTGGAAGGAGGGCACCTAATTGGCTTAGGGAGCATTTCTGGCTTTCCTCTGGTGGATCCTGAATTAGAAGGGGTGGGGTCAAAAAATAAAGAGGCTGGCAGTCCAGAATGTTCCTGACTGTTCTGGGCCAATTGTTGCACAGAAGGCTTAGCTTCTTGGATCCATGGCTGTAGAGGCTCTGGGTCAGAGGTCTATCTGCGCATATGGTCTGGCCACTGGCCGTTTACACTTTCAGTCACTTAAAACAGATCACATATTTCACCAAAGATTCCGTTTAAAAGAGGATAGAATGTCTTACCAGAATTCTTGACAATTGTAGCTTTCTGTAGCTCCAAAGAATGACAATAAGAGTTATGAAAGCATTGATAAAGGAGAGGAGGAATCAGGGGGAAAAAAGAGGTGGAAATCATCTAAGTTGAAGGTTTTGGAAGTACAAGCCACATAATTGCTGTGTAAGAACTTCAGCTGCTCTGCAACCTAAATGCCCAAACTTTTTTCATCTGACTTCAAATTGCCCCAGATGTCCCCAATTCCATGTTCTTTCCTCTTCCCTCTTGGTCTGCATGGCTGATGCTCACAGAAACCTCCAGAAACTTAAGCAAGGATATGGATTTAGTGGTCTTTGAGAACGTGGCTACAAAATTTACCCAGAGGGAGTAGGCTTTGCTGGCTCCTGCACAAAGGAATTTCTACCAGCCTCTCTGAGAACCTTTCAGTTGTAGCAAGTGAATTTTGTTATGTAGTGTTTTGGGTTTTTTAAAAAGATTTATTTATTTATTTATTCACGAGGGACAGAGAGAGACAGACATAGGCAGAGGGAGAAGCAGACTCCATGCAGGGAGCCCGATGTGGGACTCGATCCTGGATCCCAGGATCACACCCTGAGCCGAAGGCAGAGACTCAATTGCAGAGCCACCCAGTTATGTAGAGATTATATTTATTAGAAAGTCTTTAAGACATGTGAGTGACTTGGAGTATATATTTTTTCATTATCTCATTAATGTTTTAACTGTTTCTTGTTATAAGATGTACATATTCACCATAGAAAATTTAAATTTTATACTGAAATATCAAGTAAAAGTCATTCATCATCCCACATTGTTTGTTTTCAGCCTTCTTTCTGTGCAGAAAGGTTTTAAACGGGGGTGGTGGTGGTGGCGGGGGACAGTGAATACAAGGAGAGTTCATTGAAAGGGAGAGAAAGTCTTTTATGAGTAAAATGAATTATCCCTTGTAAACGATGGTAGTAAATGGTAATAGAGGGCAGAGACAGAGTATGTACAATGAGACACACAGCTACGCTTCTAGAATACTAACAGAAAATCACAGGTTTTTAGTTCTGGAGGTCCTTGTGAAAGCAGTTTTGCATTTTTTACTTAGCTTAAGGACCAGGATGGAAATACATATCATTTTCTCTTTTCGGGTCATTGTGGTTTCTGCATCAGGATAAATAACTTACCTTTGCTAAGTTCTTCAGAAACCGTATTTTGGTCCAGGGAAGTGAAGTCTTAGTCCCACTTGTGGCAAATATCTGTTGTTCCTCCTGCTTAGCCAGTGTAGGGACCCATTTTGGATGCAAAGTTCTTTTCATGCTTTATAATTCAAAATAGATTATTTTCTTTTCCAATTATAATAATGACAGAAAAATGCTAGTCTGTTGGCAGTTACTATAGTAACCACGAACAACTTACTACTTTTAAATGGGAAATGGACACTTAACTCTGTTTTTCCTTCATTTTCTGAAGCCAAAATGCAGTCAAACGCTTTATAGGGACTACACTTTTGAATAGTGTATACCATAAATTGTGTGTATATTTGTGTATGTGTGATTTGCATATGCATAAATATTAATACAAATCCATGCGAAACACCATCATAACTTGTTTTTTGAACTAAATTACTTTCTGACAGACATGTGAAATTAATTGAAATGCAAACAATATCTACGACACCGCTTTAACGTGGGCTTTTCTTTATTACGATTTTTTTTTTTTAACTTACAGGAAACAGTTTCCTTAAAGGACTAAAGAATGCTTGATAGCTTTGAGTCCTGCAAATACGTTTCTTTCAGAGAAAAAGAACGAACTGCCATTAGTGGGATGACTGCCAATATTTACATCCTTCAGTGCAGCCTGAATCGGAGCATGGAGGCTGTAGGTGGTGGGGAAGAAGTATTTTTAATCAGGAACAAAATTAACATCAAGAGACAACCCGAAATGTAAGATAAATCTGATACCCAAGTATGTCCAAGCTGAACCTGTAGATGAACAGGTTGGGTTCAGTAGAAGTAATTTGGTTCTTGGAAAACACTCTTTGAACTAGACAGCTTTATAACATAGAATGATTGAAAGACTTTGAAATTTCAGGCAAATTCATAAAAATATTCCTGCTCTAAAAAAATACTCCTGCTCAAATTTATCATGGCATTTTAAGGAGTGCTGACTCCATAAATTCTGACTTTTATCAACAGCACTTCAATAATGTTCAGAAAATAAACTTCACAGGAAAACCTCGGGTGTTCAATTAGTGTTAAACGTTTTAGGGCAGAAACAGATAATGAAATTATGAGGACAACGGCAGCTTAACGTTTTGTGGCTCACAAGAGATTTATGCATTCCAATATAACCTCAAGCTACGCATATGGCATAATAAAAAAGAATGGATTCCTGACAGGGGAACACGGGGCAGGGAGTTTGACTGTACTTGTCTTAATACTAGTTCTTTGTCTTAATGGCAAGACTAAAAATGCTGCCCCTTACACTCAGGGCAAATCCAGGCTTTACATCCCTTCAAGCTCCCCCCTATCCCCCATTTTTAGTCAAATAACATTTGAATGGAATATAGCTTCTTTCACAAGAATCATTTCCTCTTTAGCACAAATTGCATTAGGCTCACAGGGAGTCCTGTGGGAATTGCTGATCTAAAAAAAGTGGGAGAAATGCCTGGCCTCTCCCCAGCCTCTGTACTCAAGAAGAGCAAGCGGTCACTCTCACACCCGTTTTTCAGGGTTTCAGCAGGAGATGAAAGCCGAAGTCATTCATGGTACCCGTCTCTAGGACAGAGGCATCTGGCTGTCCCCTCACCCTGCTTGCTGGCCCTGGTGTGCACACACTCTTTGTGCGGGGAGGGGGTGCCTGGGAGGGGTTCTTCTTGGAGTGCTCCTGTGGATCTTTCAGGATTTCTTTCAAGGCTCATTAGCTTGGAGGACTGCTAGGAAAATTGGAAAGCCCTCTGAAACATTTCCATGTCTGACTGTCAGGGCATCCCCCAGCAGACTGCAGAAATTAAAGGACTGAATGTAAAGTGGCTGCCAGTAGGGCTCATTCCTAGTGAGCTTCTCAAGCAATTTAACAGATTCGAAAGAGAGCATTTGGAAACACTGGGTAGCTCTTCTTTTGCCAGCTCAAGTTTACTCTTCCACGGTTAAGAGCTGTGAAGATAAAATAGGGTGTCACTTTGGTTTTGAAGATCACCCCTGGGTAGGAGTTATCTCTTGGTTTCAAGGACCTTGTTGAGGCTGATGCTTCTCTGGTGAATAACTGTTACTCTAGGAGGTAGAGTGCATACTCCTACATTGACGTGTGTCTAGCCCATCATCACAAGCCCAGCTCTTTCAGGGGCAGAGGAATTTGAATTTGCCAGAGACACAGTCCCTGAAATTCTACATGGAATGAAATGTAAGGGGGTTTGGAGGCTTGGAGAATTGGGTCTGGATCTGGCCCCACCACTTGATCTTGAGGGGGTTAACTTCTTCCAGCTTGTTGTCTCTTTCTCTGAGTGAGGATAATGCCTACTTCCCATGACTATTGAGAGAATTAAATCAGCATAAATAACACTTGGCACAGTGTTTTGCACATAGTAAGAGCTTAATAAATGGGTCTTATTTTTGTGAAACCCAGTTGAAAGGGCAATACTCTATTTAGAACCAGTAGCTGGCAATTGCCTTAGGTGATGCACATGTCCATACGATCCTTCATTCTCCCTAGGAAGTGATGATGGTGCATCTTTCACCAGCTCTCCTGGGTTCTTTTTTCTTCCTAGTAATGATTCACTCAGATCCCATTTCCAGTGTCAGGCTTTTGGGAAAGGTAAGAAGAGCTACATAATTAAAGACCTGAAAAAAATTTCAAAGGGTTAATCTGCATCTAGAAATATAAAAATCAGTACTAATGACTACCATTTTGTGGATGCCTTGCTATATACTAGGCAACCTAACTGCATTAAGTCTCCCTGAAGCTTCAAAACAAGAGGAGATAGGTCTCATTTCATTCCCACTTCATAGATGAAGAAACTGAGGTATAGAGAGATTACCATGCAGCTCATGAAAAATTCAGGACTCACACCCAGATCCATGTGAGAGTAAAACCCAGTCAGTGGCAGTATAATACTGCTTTGTAGTAATCTCAGCTGTCCATTCTCTTTTGAAATATCTTCTAAGGGTAAAAGAGACAGCCTCAGTGTTCAGTCACCTTTATAGTCAAGAAGGCTTTATATCAAGCTGAGATTTTCATTCCCAAGTAGTTCGTTTTGGGGTTTGTTTTTATATATTTATTTTTTAAAATTCCAGTATAATTAAGTGTCCTATTAGTTTCAGGCGTATAAAATGGTGTAGTTCATTTGTTTTGATAGTCTATTAAAATTGGAATAGAGAAAACTTTGTGTTTCTTGCGATCATAGCAATTATTTTCAATTATGTGAAGTCGAAGTCACCTGTTAGCCTTTTCTACCAGATTCTCTCCTATACTTCAGTTATATAAAAGGGAGTGCAGGGGAAGTGGAAAGTGGGATGTGGTAGGAAAGGGAGCCAAACAGTATACTGTCAGTCCAAATCCCACAGGGAATTTGGGCTTAATCCAGCCAGGGGGCTGAAGTCAGTGTAGATCACACAGAGGGTATGTCTTGATTAGGGATGAGCCAGTGGGGTATTTATACCACCGCACCTGTCAATCATTGGTTAATAGCTACCCCCCTGAGGATGTAAATTTCCAAGTACTTCATGCTATCCACATGAACAAAGCAGGCTCCTTTGGCTTGAGGGCAGCCCTCAAACAAAGAGGTACAGGTGTTGGCAGCTAGAAGCTGGTAGGCTTAAATATAGAAAGAGGCCTGAGGGGTTACTGGGCAGAGCACAGACAGCACAGCCATGCTGACTAATGCTAGGGAGAGCAAAAGGATCTCTCCTTGGTTGGGGCATTTCATTTCCGTTCATACTTCCGAGGGCTTCATTTACTTTTCCTCCTCTCAAACAAGGAGAAAGAATCCTTCCTCTCAGAAAAGCAGCAGAGTAGGGTTGAAAGACCATGTGTGGACGAGTGGTTGGGTCATAATCTGGCCCTCCCCAGCTGTGCGTTCTTGGACAAGTTGGTTAAAATCTCCTTATACTTCAGTCTCCTCATCTGTTAGGGGTCTAGCATTCACCTCACAGGTAGGCTCTAAGGATTAGTTGAAATAATGTCTGTAAGGTACCTAGTGCAGTCCCTTTTCCTTCCATATACCACAAATGAAAGCACACAAAATGCTTCCTTGTGTTAATCACTAACACTACAAGATAAGGAAATATTAAGAATCAGCTCCTGAATACACACGTCAGAAATACATTATCCTACATAGAAACAAAACTCTTGGGCATACACGTATAACTTTATATATATTCTTGACTTGTGTCAAGATTGATCATTGTGCTCAAAAATCAAAAACCTTTTCAAAAGTTCATCTATACTCCTCAATGCTGCAGAATGCTTTTTGCAGAAGGGTAAATACTACAACTCGAGGGGCTGCGGACTTGTAAAGATTCCTGTCATCAACTAAGTAGCTACACGCTGCCACAAGCCAGGGCCTCCAATAATGGAGGTCTGTACTCATTGTCCTCCAACCAGGGGCTGATTTTTCTTCTCCTTGATAGAGCACGGCTGTCAAATCTGTTCACGACGTGTTTTCTAATTTGAAAATAACAGCATGACCCTGTAATTGTTGGTAGCCTTATCGGTTAGCATCGCGTAGCAAAAACACAAATGAAAATGTTACTTCGCAAGCGCTTGCCATGCTTAAATGCAAGAAGAGAAGGGATCTGACAGGTTTTAGCCATTTTCAGGGGCTGCTACCCAGTGGATCAAATCTTTACTGGATGATCCATGGGCCTAGCTTTGATAGAATCTGAAGTGCATCCCGTATCCCAACTTACTCCCTTTGGTATAGATAAGGGGGAATTGCAAGCATAACAACCTCTGTTGTTAATTCGCCCTCTGCTTGGTCGAGTCTAAGATATTTGGGTTAGAATGTGTTAATTGTTCTTTGCTTTTTGTACATGTGATACGCTCATAATCCTGCACTGTATTAAACCATACATACCACACACACACACACACACACACACACACACACACACTTTCCTTTCCTCAATGCACATTTGTTTTGCCTATTCTATTTTACATGAAGGTCTTCCTGGGTGTTTATCATATAGATACATGCACGTGTATAAATGAGTCCTGCAAAGCAATCTTGGTTCTATCATTTCCTCCAAGTATAGAGTAATCAGAATAGCCCCATGCTCTCAAGTTGCCAAAATTATGTTCACTTATGGCTCACTGTGGGGTCTCAGAATCTTCCTCCCTGTGCACATGTTCCTCTCATTGATGCTAATGAAAGTTATGCATGTGTGTTACAGGGAAAAAGAGCCCTGTGGATGCTCTCTCCCACTTACAGATTGAAAGGCTGGGCTGAAAAACAAAATATCACTTCACTGTTTATTTTTATCACACCAGTTTTTATTAACCAGATCTCATATGATGAGGTCCAGCCATCTCACCAACATGATTATGTTGATGGAGAACATGTGTAGCTAATCTCCATATGCTCTGATCCATAGTCTGGGCTTGGGAAAACTGGTGTGCGGGCAAGTCTTCAAGCCTTCCACAACCACAGTGGATGTAGAATTGTGAAAATCAGTTTTAGATTATTTGACCCACACTGGGACTAGCTCTATAACTGATGAGGATTGTAGAAACTTTCAACTGGAAAACTGCAAAGGTCTCTGTTATGTCCTTCAAAAGCCTATTATATTCCACATCCTGAGAACTCTTTCCAGAAGAAAATTATGAAATAACATTTCCCTCTAATTGAATTTCTTTAAAAATTTATTTTCACTCTTCTCTCTTCCCTCCCAGAATGCAGAAGTTGAAAAAAAAAATTCAAGTAGGCTCCTGCCCTCCTAGGCGGGGCCCTGAACTCACAATCAAGACCTGAGCTGAGATCAAGAGTCAGATACTTAACCAACCACCCAGGTACCCCAAAATGATTTTTAAAGAAGCCACACATTGTGTAGTAGAAAATGTAATCCTCAATATGGTCGTAAGGCCATAGATTAGATCCTTCAACCAATTAAAGAAAATCAATAACTCCATGATCCACCCCTAAGGTCTCTAAACACATCTCCCAATTCTACTAGTATTCAAGCTACTGAGGACAATTTGTATATTGTCCAATATGCTTTCCAAAGAAGATCCTTAAACAGCTACACATAATGTGGAAAGAGATCCCTTTGTTGTCAGATGGGAGTTATTTGTTTTTCCATCTCCATATATGATTAAATATGATTTAAGATATTGTGTTGTAATAAATAACCTTGGAAAGTTGCCCTGGGGAAACCATAGCTGATGGATTCATTAGTTTAGGGATGGGAAATGGATGTAGCTGCTGAGCTGAAGTCAATGAGTGGAAAAGAGGACGAGTGCTCAGGTTCAGATCTTCACAGCAAGCTCTGCACTTGTAGCTGAATTGGGAGCTATTGGGGTAGCAGCTTCTTAGGAAAACTAAGAGTCTAAGGCCTAGAGAAGGAACTAGGAAGGGATCAGTGCAATCCACTGTTTAAGAACAAGCCCAAGAATCCATTCTCTCCAGGCCCCAAAGAGGACAGAGGTTATGCATAAGCCAGGTATATACTGACAGTAGAAAACATTTGAGTGCTTAATCTGCGCAAGATACCTAGCCCAGGTGTTTTACATCAGCTTGTTTAGGTACAATTAGTTATCCTCTTATTTTCCTAAGTGTGAAAACTGAGGCTTGATAAAAAGAACTTGTCTGAAGCCACAAAACTAGTAACCCACATTCAAGTGGGACTCAAATTTAGGCAGGTTGATTTCTAGACCTTTTTAAAAAAAAAATAAAAAAACCTCATCTATAGGACTTCATTGATTCAAAGTGATAAAATGGCAGCATTAACTTGACCATTCTAGAAGCTCAAGAAATAAATCCTAATCCAAGGAACTTAGCATGACATAACTTTGTGCGCCTTAGAACTATCTGTCCTGTACGTAGGTGTTAAAAGAGAGGCAGCTGCATTGTAGTAATAGATGTGCCGAACTTGGGGGAAGATTGGGCTTATTCACTCTTCAGTTTGCCCTGCAGAATGCCTGGCATTGGATGTTCTCATTTAGGTACTTCACGTGTGACTTTGTGAAGCAGATGTTAGTTATGGTCCCTGTAGCTAGGAAGTGGCTGAGTCAGACACCAAGAGATCTCAAAACTATAGCTAGAGGGCATTAGAAAGCAGAGAAAACCTGAACCAACAGCTAGAATAAATAAGAGGCAGTGCAGTGCTCACATGGGTTCCAGAAAGGAAGTCCTCCTCCTTGTGAGCAAGGGATCAAGGCAAAGTCAAGAAGGAGACCAGCAGATTCAGATTACAGCTTGTTGTGAGCTCTAAACCCTTTGAGTATTCTTTTCTCAAGCTGCACCCATCACTAGATGGCTTCATCTTGTTTCATGGCTTTAATGCTTATTCTATACAAAATTCTCTAAGATTTGTATCTCTAGTCTTGATCTTTCCCCTGTCTGTGTGGTATCAGCTTATATAAAATATATACAATGCCCAACAGACATCTCAAAAATGTCCATCTCCAAAGCTGGACTCTTCCAACATCCCTATCCCAAACCTATCCCTCACTTAGATTGTCTCAATTTCAGTAAATGATACCAATATCCATCACTAATTCTTCTCTTTCTGCACCTCCATCCCCCCACTCCATTTAGTCTCTGTGTAAGTCCTGCCAGACCTGTCTCCAAAATACTGTATATCAGTGGTTCCTGAACTTGTCTTCACGTTGGAATCACCTGGAGAGCATCAAAACCTGACACCTGTGTCCTACCTGCAGTGATTGTGATCTAATTGATCTGAGGTGTGGCCTGGGGTTTGGCTAGTCTAAATGATCCCTACCCCAGGTGATTATAATCCGAGGACAAATTGGCAGCCATTGCCATACATCTCAGAATAACATACCATATCTCCTCACTGCCACTGCTTGGATTGCAGTACCTCCAAACTACCCGTTCCGCCTTCACTCCTTTCCTCCATCATTCACTCTATACACAGTAGCTAGAGGGATCTTTTAAAATTGTAGCTCATATCAAGTCACCTCCCTGTTTAAGACACCCCAGCGGCTTTTCGTTGCAGCTGGGAGTAAAATCTAAACCGTTTACTGAGCCTTCAAAGTCCTATCTAATTTAGTTCTTTTATTTCCCTCTGACCACACCTCTTTCTACCCTCATTCATTCATGCTGTGCTATAGCCACATCAGCCTTCTTTTGGGTTCTCTAACATGCCAAACTTATTCCCATATTCCCATACTGGAGCTTTTACATTCGTCATTCTTTCTGCCTTCAGCCTCTTCCAAATTTTTGCTTTGCTAACTTTCTTGTCATTCAGGTCCCAGCCTAAATGTCATTTCCTCAGAGACAACTTATATAATAGTATTGTACACTCTGACCATTCTTTTATCTTCTCTATTTTCCTTAAAGAAACGAGGTAATATGTTTACTCTGTGTGTATATATCTGTGTCCCTGTACATGTTTTCCCTTCTGCTAGATCAGAAGCCTGATGAAAGCATAACCCTTGTTTCTTTTGTTCATTTCTGTATTGTCAGTTTTTAGAACAATGTTTGGACTACAGTGGTTACATTAAATATATACTGGCTGTCTGACTATGCAAATAACTGGATATATTTTCCAGACTATGAGGTGATTAGCAAAAGATGGCTTTGCCCAGGAGCTTGTATCATACCAGATCCGTGATTCTGACAATGGTGCTAGGACATGGTGCTTATGTTCACTAGTAAGATGGCAAGTTAAGACCTGGAACCCAAATCTGGTTTCTATATTCTCTTTCCATTGATTTATTTTAGGAAATACCTTTAAGCCCTTTAGGTGCTTCATGTATGAAACTGGGTAGGAGACCTAGAGATAGAAAGCAATAGGATGTGTTAGGATGGTGTAGTTTATGCTAAGGTTAACAAACAACCAACATTCTCAGTAACTTAACACAACAAAAAGGTTTATTTCTAACTTATGCAAAGTCTGCTGTGGGTCTGGGCAACTCTCCAGAAAGCTGTCCTCCTTCATGTGATGTTTCAGCATTCCAGACTGCTTTGCTCTTGAGACAAGTCTATATCAACATGGTCACAAAGGAGAAAATAGACAATCATGAACAAAAGAATGAAAGAGCTGGTACATATTTGTTAGCTAAAACAAATCACATGATGGTCCCAGAGGAGAGGAAAACTATAAATCTTGGTGAGTAGCTGGAACAGGTCAAGGTAGGGCAAAGAAAAGAAACAATTAGGAAGCATTTTTTTATTGCACAAGTGTGGTGAAGGGCTACGTTCTCTACTTCTGGTCAATATTAGGAATAGAATGGTAAAAACAGGTTTCTAAAACCAGATAAACAGAAACAGAAAGCGCCAATAGAAATCATTTGATTCCTACACTATTTCTCACACTCTTGTAGTAAGAAGTATTAGGACATTAAGATCTTAAATGCTCTGTCCTAAGGAGAGCTAGTAAGTCAGTCTTTGTGATTAGAAGGTATTTTGCAGCCTCCTGGCTTAGAAATCCATTTTGTATCCACTGGTGCAGTATTATCGCACCAAGCCTTCCCCATAGGCCATATTGCATATAGCAAAAAAACCCCAAAACAAAACAAACCCCCCCACACACAAAAAACAAACCAAATGGATTCTTGTCACACTTCTCAAAAAAAGTCCCAGACCTTTTGTGGCCTCAAAATTGGATTATCACAATGTTTGCTATTAGAGCTCCCTTGATCTATTGGTTACTAATTCAAGGTGAGTCTCCTAATTGGTGTGCCATATACAGGTTGTTATATCTGTGTTTGAAGATTGCCCCGAGTGCAATACCACTCAATGACTTTGATCTTTCAACGCACTCAAGTAATTTTATAAGCTACTTTCTTCCTAGGGTTCTACTTAAATATTGAGATAAACAAAGGATATTTGGTGGCCAATACTAACCTGGAATCCTTAGGATGTACTTTAATCCAAATAGATGACTTTGGAGTCATGATTTTCAAAAAGAAGTCTACTTTTTCTGACCTCTCTCATGGCTCATAACAAATTTCTCTGCTCTCTTAGGCTCATGTGATAACAATATCAGAAAATTTTCACTTGGAAACTTACTTTAAAGCTGTTTTAAAGGGGTGCCTGGGTGGCTCAGTTGGTTGAGTGTCTAACTCTTGATTTTGGCTCAGGTCTTGATCTCGGCTCAGGTCTTGATCTCAGGGTCTTGGGATCAAGCCCCTTATCGGGCCCCCTGTCGGACTCTGCACTAGGCATGGAGCCTGCTTAAGATTCTCTCTCTTGCTCTCTAACTCACCTCCTGCCACCACTACTTCTCTGTAAAAGAAGAAAAGAAAAAAAGATGCTATAAAGATTTAGAGCAAAAAAGGAAGAAAATGACAGTGATGATTTCCACTCTGTGGTAGTATTAACATTTGTGGTCACAGGAATGCCATTTAGTGAATTATTCAGCCATTCGCTCATGGCAGTCATGAGAAGGAGCAGTTTCCAGTGCTCCCAGGAACACTTTATCCCAGGAACACGTTCCTCATCCAGCAAGATGTGTTCCACTGAGTCACTCAATATTTGCATTATAACTACAAAAGGCTACATTGAGCTATGATATTTAGAATGCCCTGTTATACTTCAATATCTATGCTTCACAGATTCACGAAACACTGCAGGATGCTTTTCTTTAGGCATATCCTAGAGATTTTCATATTTTTTATTGCAGTGAACCATGTCTCGTTCATCCCAGTATCCCTTGTACCTAATGCATTGTTGTATATGTTTATGGAATGAATCTGTATTTTGAGGGTATAAAAATTCCTTGATAAGCGTATTTACTCTGGGAATATGAACAATAGTACTATTGTCATGGGATCCTAGAGCAAGATGGCCTAAAGTTACTTTCCTGCTTTTTGTCTCAGTAGCTGCCTAAGTCTTAAGTGTATTTTTACATGCAATTGTTTGAGTGGACCTATAAATGCATTATAGGCATGCATTCCTATATTTCATGTTTAGCTTTTCTTTTCTAGGGATGAACTATATTTTCTCTATAGAAAAAATTCTCATGTTAATGTTGTGTGGTGTCATACATACTAAGCATAGGCTCCTGGTACCTTTTTTCCTGCTAGATGGTAAGTTTTGAAATGTGTTAAAAGAGTAGACAGACTTATAAACATATTTAGAAGAACAGCACGAATGTATACTTCCTAAAATCTATTTTTATGCATATATTTACATATGTATTTTTTACCTTTAGAAGATTATAAGGCTACTGGACAATATATATGTGTGTGTATTATAATGTTCAGTTAAAAAGAAAATCAGAGCAATGGGAAAATAAGGACAGAACATAGAGACCCCTAACTCTGGGAAATGAGCTAGGGGTGGTGGAAGGGGAGGAGGGCGGGGAGTGGGGGTGAGTGGGTGGCGGGCACTGAGGGGGACACTTGATGGGATGAGCACTGGGTGTGATTCTGTATGTTGGTAAATTAAACACCAATAAAAAATTAATTTATTAAAAAATGGGAAAATAAGGGGAGTTACAATAACAAAGAAACAAACTCCATCAAAGAGGCCAGAGTACAAAATTAGAAGTTACGAGGTCCTGCTTACTTGATCTAAGCATTCTAATAGGCACTCTATGAACCAGAACTCAATGTACCTACTCTTTGTAAGGTAAAGCTGGGTGCTGACATATATATGGCCCAACTCCTCCTGATACCGAAGCCTGAAAAAACTTGTCCTATAGATCCTCACTGAGAAGACACTTTGTAACATAGTTGGTAATACTTTCAACAACATCCTTCTAGAAAATACAATGGGTTTCACAGGACTGCTTCTGGTAATATCCCTCAGTATAGGGTGTGACATTGAAGTCAATGCAAAAGCAATTCTACAGAGGACCAATTTGATGAGGTCCAGGGACATAGCTCTCTGCCATCTAGCTTAATCTCAAGATAGATTTTTAGAGGGTCAGAGTTATGGGTGGACATCCATAAATTGTTTCTTTCAATTAAGCTTTGGGTAACTATTGGCTGACACTGAGTTCAGGATGATACTGCTATTGATAGAAGGAATGCCCTAGAAGCCATGGACTTCTAAGGTCTTAGAAAATGTCATAGAGACTAATCAGACTCGGAAATTCTAGGAAACTACAGCTGTTGGATGTCCTCCAGCATCAAGTAAAACCAATGACTCAAATATAGCTCTAATTTGTTTATATAAGAGAAAATTCAATATCGTTTCCACTGGTAAACTTTTAAACTTTTTTATTGTTTAGGGTCATGGTTAAGTCCTAAGTATATGCCCTGAAAATGTCTATTAATAAAAAAAATAAAGATCTGGAAAACAAAGACTTTTAAATAAATGATAACTTCTTATCAATTCTGAGATCAAAATGAATTAACTGAAAGATTAACTGAATTCAAAATCTGTAAACTCCTATAGAACCCTGAAGATTCATAAACAGTTAATGTCATCTATGAAGTAGTGACCTAGAAGAAAGCTGTATTCTTTTTCAGTAAATGTGTAGCTTTAGAATATACTTCCAGGGGCATCTGGGTGGCTCAATAAGTTAAGCATCTGGCTCTTGATTTTGGTTCAGTACCATGATCCTGAGATCATGAGAGCCCCATATCGGTCTCTATGCTGAGCACAGGGTCTGTTTGAGATTCTCTCTTTCCCTCTCCATCTGTCCCTTCCCCTATTTGCGTTCTCTTTCGCACACACTCTCTCTCTCTCAAGTGAATAAATAAAATCTTAAAAAAATATATACTTCCAGAGGAGTTTATGTGTATAAATAATAGAAGAACCTTGAGCATGTACCGGTGGTGTTCAGATGACCATATAAAGAATTTGGGAACTGCAGCCTTTCTAGTTGTGTAAGTGGTTGACTAGAAAAGCACAAAGAGCAGACAGATAGAGCCCATGATAACGGGGAGAACGCCTTGCTGAATCTACACAAAGCTCTTCCTAAGTTAAGTATTTAGGGTTTAAAAAATCTGTCAGATGGCACCACAGCAGGCTAATGTGGTGGCATGTTCTGGAGGCATTAATTTGGTTTTTTTTTTCCCCCTGCTAAATAGTGGGAAAAAGTGAATTTTAGTAATTAATAGGCACTTACCCTTCTTTCGTCATATTGTCAGCTACGGTTGGTTTCTGTCTTGCCATTAACATGTCTAATGCATATGTCAAGTGGAAGCCTGACATGCTAGTGGCAAACAGAATATTATGTGAAGGCGGCAATGTGTTAAAACAATTGAGCGAACAAGCACTAAAGTTTGCTGCTCAGGCCATATGTTGCAGTGTTTAATTTCCCGTAGTGGAGAAACATGGTTGTCAGAGAAAAAGATGATGAATACATTTACTTTGGGCAACTTATTACAATGAAGAATGACTTTCCAGAGGAAGAGAACAGAAGAATTAGGCTTGTGTGGAGAGCATATGGGAGGCATTCAAACATAGGCAAGGATAGCAGGACTGTGTGCTTTCAAATGAAAGACATTTAATCAATGCATGTGGCTGGTGTTGACATATGGAAGTGAGAAATGGGTTTTGATTTGGAAGACAGGAAGAAGGTTAACGGTAGTACAGGTGGTTACAGGATGATTGATACTTTGAGTAACTAACAGAGAAAGAATATATAACTCTTTCATTTGGGCAACAGACTCCAAAGAACAATGTAATTTAGAAAAATACAGAACATGAAATGATCCAGGGCAGGTCACCTGGCTATAAGAAGAGATGACAGAGAGAACAAGCTGATGATCAAATGTATGTTAGTAAATTGAACACCAATAAAAATTAATTTATTAAAATAAATAAATAAATAAATAAATAAATAAAATAAACAAGACAGACACTTGAATCACTGAAAAAAAAAATGGTAGTAAAAGGGATGCACTGGGGAAGGAACAGCCAGCAGAGGGCAAGGTCTCTGATGGGGCAACTAAGAAATGGCTGAAGCTGAGGATGAATGTTGTCCAGACTGTGGGGAAATGACACAATGGCTGACAACCTTTGTAGGCTCAAGCTGGTGCAACTTTGATTTTGCTCCCCTACCGCTGACTTGGAGCATCAGAAATTAAAGTTGGAAAAAAAAAAAAAGGTCATCTGCTCATACTAAAGTCTTGCTCCAGGGATGTGAAACACTGGCTAAATGTTGTTTGTATACTTTTTCCTGCAACAGGAATTTCTAGGTAAACCTGTATATTCACTTTGTTTCCTTGATTCAAAAAATCCATAGGAGAGAACTTTTAAATTACTTTTATCTGAGTGATATTTAATTTCATCTTTCCAGAGGTAAAATGTTAGTTCATGAACTTGGTAAGGCAGCATATAATTTAGAATTTAAGTCCCAAGTTCTCCACTCATTTTTTTTTTGTTGCGTCATCAGGGAGATGACCTTGGAAAGATGATGTTTTGGGAGAAGTGATTTTTAATCATTATGATTACTAAAAAGAATACGTAATGACCAAATCCTACTCAAAATACCACGAATACCTACACTCTAGAAATACTGTATTTGCAAAGACAGTATATAAATCAGTACCTCGAAATGGTTCATTTAAAGTGTGATTAGAGTAATGGATTTAACAGTCAAAGGTAGCACATTGTTCTTTTCTAAGCTGAAAACACTTGCTAGACACTTGAAATGTGGATCTAGCTGACAAAGTCTTTCTTTTCTTAAGAACTTATACTTCTCATGGGTCAAGGAAATTAGAAGTCTCCTTTCAGATGTTTCAAGAATTAAACATGAAAATAAAAGCTGGACAAAAACACTGCTTTCACACGGGTCTCCAGGTAGTGTAGGGGTGTGTGTGAGGTGGACAGGAAGGGAAATGGGAAATGAAGATGGAAGATGGGGATTTTGAAATGTTGGTATTTACCTATAAGTCAGAGTGGCCCAGCTGATTTTATATTTTGCCTGTTTATGCTCTTTAGTCCATCATTTTTCTGAAGATGAACCTTTAGCCAAGGAGAGCCTACAAGTTGCAGATGGTATTGATTAGACTGACTCTCAGAATCCAAATTGATCTAACATAAATTATCCTTGAAACCAAAGAGTAAGAATGAGTGATTAGGGAAGAGGCCAGAAATGAAGATAATTAAGTTTAACTACTAGTTCTCTTGCAGAGAAGTCCTTAGAATGGTGAATAAACTGCCTCAGTTTCTTCCATCAGAAAATGAGGACAACACTTCCCCTTCCCATCAAGTGCTGTGAGGCTCAATTACTGCCTGAAACCTACTTGGAAATCTTTACACAAAAGGTGCTATGGATGTGAGATGAAATGTTAGCATCCAATATCACGTAGGTCTCACTCTTCATTCCTTTTCAAGTGTCTACCACTTCTGCTTCCAACAAGTATGCCTTTTGCCCTGCCACCCTGAGTCTCTTGACTAATTCTCTAATGTCTAAAAATTGCACTTGCAGATAAGTGACATGGAGTCGCCCTTATACTCCTTAAAAATGATTTAAATGATTTAAATCATATTTTTATCTGAACATATGCTGCACTCTCAGGAGTCTGATGAGTGGGACAGAAAGTAGCAAGCCAAAACAATAACCATTAAAGTCATCAGAACCTGCACGATTTATAATAGTCACTATGGGCTTCATAATTGACACGTGTGGGTCATTATTATTGTTAAGGTGATGGACTCTATGCACATACAATGTGAGGAAGGAAGAACAAGAGAGTCGGTCCTTATAGGATCTGAGGTCAGTGGGCTAGCCAGGGACTATGGTAGACTGGCACATCGCCAGAGGGGAAATGAATGACCAGTATGTCAGATCTGATTTATTTTTTTTCCCAAGGAAAAATGGGAGCATGGACTTTTATGCAAGCCTCCAAATTTTAAACATTGACAATTTTTTAAATGGTGTATTTATATCAAACAAAATATGTATACAGTGCACATGTGACCTCTAGTTCTCTAGTTTGCTACTCTTGATTTGAAAAATGTTTCCTCTGCAAAAATGCGCTTTTCAGAATTGCACGGGCTCTCTTACTTTCTAGAGCAAAAGATTTCTTTTTGATTGACTATAGCTGAAATTCCTAAATCCAGTTCAAAGAAAATAATTCTTGGAGACCAACCCTGTGTCAAGTGCTATCAAGCATACAGAGTGGCTGACACAGGCCCCATCCTCAAACTGCTCACAAAATAGGAGACAAGATCAGACAAGTTCATTAATGCCCTCAACATAATGAGGAGTGGAACAAGTGCCAAACAGTGGCACAAACCAGGTGCCTCAAGACTCCATGGGGGGAATGAGTACACATAGTGAGGGGCCCGGGGAAGAGAATTCAGGGAATGCCAGGCCTGAAATGAGCCATGAAGGTCGATGGTTTTGACAGATGATGATGCTGCAGGAGAGCATTTCTGGCAATGGCTTAAGTGAGGGCATGATGTGGGAGAGACCAGGCACATTTAAGGCGGCATGAATAGCCAGGTTTGGCTGGAGCATAGACATGAGGATTGGTGGGGACAAAGATTAAGCAAAGCAGTGGGTTCCATACTATGGAGAGCTGTGAATGCTCTGGCGGGGGTGGGGGACGGCGTTGTATGCACCTAGAGTAGAGTAATGAGGGGCAAATGAAGGAGACTGTACTGGATAGACTGCAGTTTGTCAGTTTCTGCTTACCTTGGGCTGTCTACCTAAGGATACTGAAGACTTTGCATTCACTGGCACAACTGTAGTCAGGTCTTGAGCTAATATGTGCCTGGTGGTCTCTGTGTTAGGAGTCTATTCCCTCCAGCAAATGAAAGTTTACTTTTCTAAGTCTGCCATCCATGATGTCCCTTGGGTATCCATCACCTTCAAACATAGACTGGACTCAGGCCAAGAGATAACATTTTCTTCCATGTTCCTGATGTGTATTCAAGGTCTGGAATTTAGCCTTTCACCCTGATAAGCCTGCCTGGAGTTCTAACCAAACCTCCTTGATGCTTGCTGACTGTCTTTTTATGACAGAGTATGGGAAGAATGCATTGTTTTCTGTCTTAGTGACTACCTGGAAACCGTCTCTAATCTGTGTAGATTTACTCCTCACAAAGCAAGAAGCTTCACCACCTCATGGGACTACCCAAGACTCAGAGATTCTCATCATTGCGACCTCTCCACTTTGATGGACATTTTTGATGTCTGGTTACTCTCAGTGGGGCCATATACCTTGCATTCACGTCTTATCCTTCTGCCAGCTTTTAAAGTTTGAATTAGGGATGCCTGGGTGGCTCAGTGGTTAAGCATCTGTCTTCGGCTCAGGGTGTGATCCTGGAGCCCTGGGATGAGTCCCACATCAGGCCCCCTGCATGGAGCCTGCTTCTTCCTCTGCCTATGTCTTTGCCTCTCAATCTCTCTGTGTCTCTCATGAATAAATAAATACAATCTTTTTTAAAAAAATAAAGTTTGAATTAATTTAAATAAAATCAAACTAAAAATACAATTTGTAGGGTTGGAGAATGGGGTATCTGGGTGACAGGCACTAGGGAGGGCACTTGATTGGATGAGCACTGGGTGTTATACTATATGTTGGCAAATTGAATTTAAATAAAATATTTTTAAAAATTCAATTTTTCAGTTGCTCCAGTCACATTTGAAGTTCTCAATATCCACAAGTGATTACTGTTTACCATACAGGATAGCGCAAACCAGAGAACTCTTCAATCATTTCTGAAAGTTCGATTAGACAGATTGGTTTGTTTCATGAACCAAATGGGCCCAGCCCTGAAATATGCTGACATGATTATAGAGGTATACACGTTCAGGAATAAACATGTACTGAGCTGAAAGAGCTCTAGCATCAGCTCTCATCTACCTGAAATGGGATAACAAGGCTGAGGAATACTACTCAAGGCACTAGTAGGAACACCAGGAATACATATCTGGCTTGAAAAATGTATCAGAATGGAATGTAAACCGATAAAACTAAGAAGAAAAACAGAAAGGAAAGGAGTGTAGTGATACACTGTATAATTCTAGAGCACTAATAAAAAGGCAATAATATAAATCACAGGAAATTGTTACAACCCTGGATAAGCATAAGCAGGGGCCATATTTGGAACAGGGTTTCAAATTATATTGTATTATACACAATAAAAAATATCGTGGAATTCTACAAAGAGGTGCCATTGAGAGAAACCAAAAATGCCTCTAGCCTGTACACAACTTGTTTGCTCATAAAAATCAAGGATATTAAATTTTTGAACTCTGTACCAATAGAGATTTAATATGCTAAGTTAACATGATATCATAATAAAATGAAACTTGTTGACATGGATCCTAGAGTCCTTACATGCTGATTGGAGACCCCAGACTCCAAATGAAAGGGACCGTAGATTAGACTGTAGAGTCTGTGAAGCAAAGACCTAGTGGGTCCTATTCTCCATGCACCTTCAGGGTCTAGTAGAGAATCTGTCACACAGCAGATTGTAAATACATATTTGTTAAGTGGAAAAAGGAAAGAAGGGCAAATGAGTAGATAAAGACTCGGGGCACCCCATGCTAATCTGGAAGTCTCACCTTTATGCTAAGATAGAGACTTGCTAGCATTCTTAGAGTCAAATGGAAGACTCACTCTATTTTTTTCTTTGATTTAAAAATTTCTTTTTTTTTCTTTTCTTTTTTTTTTTTTTTTAAGAGACAGCATGAGCTGGGGAAGGGAGAGGCACAGAGAGGAGAGAGAGAATCCTAAGCGGGCTCCATGGCCAGTACAAGCTGGTTGTGGGGCTTGATCTCAGGACCCTGAGTCATGATCTGAGCTAAAACCAAGAGTTGTTGCTCAACTGAATGAGCCACCCAGGTGCCCCTGATTTAAAATTTTCTAATTTTAGAAAAGGTCATATATTGCAATGGTTCTAAAAATATGCTTAAAGATAAACAGAAGTCTTTCCACTCCTGTACCCCATGTTCCCAGGTCCAATGCCCACCTCTTACTAGTAATCACTATATTTAGCTTCTTGCCAATTTGTCCAGTTCTCCTACGTATAATAGCAAATATAAATTCAAGTTATTTCTCCTTTTTAATATCAAATGCTGCTTATCTTTAAACACTTTTAAAAAAAAGATTTTATTTATTTATTTTAGATAGTATGAATGGGGGAGGTGGAGGAAGAAGGACAAGCAGACTCCATGCTGAGAGAGCTGGAGCCGATGTATGGCTTGATCCCATGACCCTGAAATCATGACCTGAGCAGAAATTGAGAGTCCCATGCTCAACCAACTGAGCCGCCCAGGCATCCCATGACATACTTTTTTACATTTTGCTTCTTTCATTCAATAAGGTCTCAAGAATCCATGCCATGTTATGTAGTCAGCTCACTCTTTTTTTTTTTTTTTTGTTTCGCTGTATTCTGTTGTATGGATGTGTCATGATTTATTTAATTGGCTTATGCAAACAGTTTACTGGATTTAACAATTTAGGTTATTTCAATTTTTTGCTCTTAAAAACAATACTGTGATAAATATCTTAAACAGATGTCCTTTCATTCATTTGCAAGTGCATTTGTAACATAAATTTCCAGAAATGAAAGTGCTGGGGTAAAAGATATATGCATTTGTAATTTTGATGGATTTTGCTAAATTGCTCTCCATATGGGGTTATGCTAACATATACTCCCACGAGCAACGTATGAGAGGGCCTGTTTCTTACAGCCTCACCAATTGAGTGTGTTACCAAACTTTTGGATTTTTGCCAACTCGATAAGAGAAAAATGGTATCTCAATGTAGTTCTAATTTGCATATCTTTTATTATGAGTAAAGTTCAACATATTTCCAAATGTTTTAGAGCCATTCATATTTCATTTTCTGTGAAAGAGGTTTATATCTTTTGCCCAGTTTTTCCATTCAGCTTGTTGGGCTTTTATTTCTCTATTTGTAGGAACTTTTTATCTATTGAGAAATTAATTCTTTGCAAATGTTTTTTTCCTAGTTTGTGGGATTTTTGAGAATCTTTTGACACTTCTGGGTGCGTGGATGGTTTGTGTGTGTGTGTATGTGTTTGTCGTATAAAATCTTTTTATGTATTCAGATTTATCTATATTTTCTTTTATAGCTCCTGGATATTGAATCAGTTAAAAAAAAATCTTTCCTTTGCAAAGATTAAAATCTTTCTAGTTTCTTTTAGTAATTTTATGGTTTTATTTCTAACATCTAAGTCTCTGATCCATTGCAATTTATCACTGCATAGAATGGGAGGTAAAGATCTAACTATTTATTTTTTCCAGATGCCTACCCTTTCTGTCCCAACACCATTTATTAAATACTCCATCTTCTCCCCTAGTTTGAAATGCCATTTTTAACATATACCAAATTCAGGAATGCTCGTTGTTGACTTGAATGGAGATTAAAAAACATCTTACTTGAACATCTTACTGGCCCACTGGTCAAATCTGTTGGGTTGCCTTACTAGACAGAGAAAAACTTCTCCTGGGTTTCCTAGTCATGTCACAGATCCCCAGTAGACTCTCTTATGGCTTCAGGAGAAAATGGGCAAGAAAGTCAGAGTTTTGCTCTCTTGGTATATCAATCCTTAGGGTTTAAGTTCTCTATAGTCAGTGCTTCTGGGGTCCAGGTTATGGCAGTAGGTTAGGCTACTCCCTGGGAAAGAGATTACCAGGCAGGCATTCCAGATGAGTAAAAAGAGGAAGTTCTCATCAATGTGTAAGCTTTAAGAAAATAACTTCACTTGAGTTTTCATCTTTAGATGCTTAAGGAGCTGAAGTATATGCACTCCAAGGTCCCTTTAAGCACTGACATGCCGTGAATGGCAAGCAGGAGCAGTCTGATGAGAGCATCTCGGCTGCATGACAAGAGGGCTGGACTGTATGTATTCCACTCTGTCACTGGCTCCACCACATAAATCGTGCCCTCCAATGAGGTCAGTTCCAGGGCTCTGGATGTAAATCTGAGGCCGAGACTGACCACTTGTGAAATGGCTAGAGAACGGCAGCATGGACATAGATTTATGATGTAGCAAGAGATTTGCAAGACTATGAGGGAATGAGAGAAGGCATGTATGCATTTTCTCCTTGTAATTTCTAAGCTTGTAATAATCCATCTATCTGCAAACTTTTGAACCTGTCCTATTGCCCTCCTAGGGCTTATAGACTTTGACATTTTCAAATATAGGATGAGTTCTTCTAATGTGAAAGTAAAGACTCTTGCTTATTGCAAGGGCAAATTTCAAGATGACATGATCAAAGATGGTAGAAGGACCAAATGTTGGGAGTAGTTATTTACATCATCCTGGATAAAGAGCCCCATGGGTACCATATCAAAAGCTCTGTTTGTGACATTCAAAAAGCCCCAGCCAACTAGCAGCAGGAGGTATTGGATGGGCTGGCAAACATTCGAGTTCTTTTTTTCTGTAGATCCTGAAAGCATCACACATTTAAATCATAGATGCGAATAACATATCTAAAAATGACTGGAAGGCAAACATATTTGAGTTTAAACAACATGCATTAAAAATACGAATAAGCATCTTCCTGTATTAATCACATCAAAATGATTTTTTTCTACAGTATGCAGATGTCTCTCACTAAGCAAAGTAACACGTTTCTATTTCAAGGCTATTAAGAGTGGAGCAGCTGTACACTACCAGAGAATTTTTAGAAATCATAATGAAATTAAACAGCAGATAGAAAAGGAAATAAAGAAGATACCATCTTTAGAGCTATGCTTGGTTAACGGTATTATCATACTAAATATATATTTCAAGTACATGATACATTTCCATAGAGTGATGCTAGATCAGTATATTATAACTAATTGGAACAGTGCCTTGAGTTTAAAAAAAAATCCCATGTCAAGAGAACAGAATGTTTTTCTCTGAAGGATCAAGACAACCTTTTATTCATGTATTTTGTCTATTGAATGTATAAAGCTGTTCTGTAGGTAAAGTTGCAATTGATACTTAAGGGTGCATCTTGAAGGTTCTAACAGTAGCACTGGTCAACAGCACTTAACTCTGCAAATATTTATTTCTTACACATTACTTCCAATAAGGAGGCTGGAATGTTCTTTGTTGTGAGAGAATCTTGATTATAGATGTTTCTAGTGTCTAGTCTTCCTTCTTTCTAGAGTAACTCACTAACTACTGAGTTCTGAAGCATTTACCCCGTTTTTTAGTTGTGTTTATTTTTCTCACCTCTGAGTGAACCCTTAGAAGAGTAAAAAAGTGCATATATGCTGACATATCCTAAGATGACTGGAGGAAACTATCTCAAAAGATAAGTTTTTATAGAAGGAAAGTTCATTCCTTTTTAAATTTATTTATTCATGAGAGACACAGAGAGAGGCAGAAACATAGGCAGAGGGAGAAACAGGCTGCCCGCGGGGAGCCCCATGCAGGACTAGATCCCAGGACCCAGGGATCATTATGACCTGAGTCAAAGGCAGGCACTCTGTCACTGAGCCACGCAGGTGCCCAGGAAAGTTCATGTTTTAAGTTAAAAACTATATAATTATGGTGAGAGTAAGTGCCAGCAAATCAAAATCAAAGCCCATCACCACACATGCACACTATATGGCTGAAATTATGGAATTAACAAAACTATGGATATATAAATTACATAATTTTAATTTTTATGTCATTATATTTATACATATATCAGTTCCACAGTTTCAACAGTTTTAAAAAAATATTTTATTTATTTATTCATGAGAGAGAGAGAGGCAGAGACACAGGCAGAGGGAGAAGCAGGCTCCATGCAGGGAGCCCAACATGGGACTCGATCCCGGGTCTCCAGGATCAGGCCCTGGACTGAAGGCGGTGCTAAACTGCTGAGCCACCAGGGCTGCCCTCAACAGTTTTGAAATTAGATTTACATCAGGCATATAAAATCCAAATGATATAGTAACAAATGTTATCTTGCCTTCAGAAAGTGCTATTTTATGGGAAAAATAATTTCTTACTTATTATACACTAAGACCAGTATCTACAGCTCTAGAAAAGCAAGACAATAAGTTCAATATTCAGATATCATAGCTGGAATAAGACAAAAGGCAAAAAATTAAAAAACTAAAAAGGCAAAAAATAAAAATTAAACCAAATCAGTTTTAATGGTGGTTATAAGGTTACGTGTTTTTGTTTGTATTTGAGAAATATTTTTAACTCTCATTCGTACTATGTGTTGCCATTTTTTTCTTACAAAGCATGACTTAAAACCTCTTTAAAGCCTTACAACATGTCATAAAATAATTGTTATTGTTGAGTTGCTTATGAAAGTTGAACTCTTATGGCAGGGGTTTTATTCTGGAAAGAGACTAGTCTTCAGTTTCATGTACCTGAACTGCATCTTAAAATGAACTACCCAAATTATCACTCTTTTGATTTAACAACATATTTTGAATACTCACTAACAATAGCTCATTGGACTTGTACATACTAACTTTATACAAAGCAAAAATAAGGTACATGTAATGGAATTGAGCGATAAATCCTATTGTTGGTGAGTTTCCTTGCTCTTGTAAAGTTTTGGGAAAGCCACCCCATACAGTAGACACCAACCAAAGAAGCCAGCCAACAAGACTCTTCCTGTAGCAGGGGTAGAAGAGAACACCTCTATATTTTCAATGTCAGTTTTTCCCCACTCCCAGATTATCCAAATTAAAAACTAAATACATAACTAATATACTAGTAGACCACATCATTTTTATATAGGAAGTATTGGTGTTGAGGACAGGGACAATAGGAAATAACATGAAACTGCTATTTTAAATTGTGTTCTTCCAGGAAACCAAAATAAGATAATCCATTTCAGTGGATTCTAGACTTCCAAAAGTATTCTAATTCCCCCAGACATCTCTTTTTTTTTATTTAAATAAAAAGCTCAGGTTCTTGTCTTCTTTTCCTGCCTGACTCCAGAAAAACTTCTAAAGGAACAAAACAGGAGAGGGCTCCAATTATCTCCAGCACTCTCAGGGAGTCTTTCTAAGGGCAAAATACAATTTCTTCTACAGCAAAGCACCTCCAACACATGGTCTGTAAGAGAACTTTGATCATGTGCCTTGGATTCTTTTTGCCTATCAGAAATATTCTCTCTTCCTTTTTTCCTGCAGAGTCAACACACAATATTAAACAGCCTGTCTGCAGTATCTAATTAACAAACTGACTGCAGAAGATCACTTACAACATAAAATATTAAATCATCCTAAAAACTAATATTCTCCACACCTCATAAATTAGAATAAGCAAGAGCTGAAATGAAATAAAACCCTGATGCATATCATTCTGGGCCTTTGCCCCCCAAAAGGGTCTACTCCTTGAAGCATTTAACCATTTCAAAGAAAAAGAATACACATCAGCACACACATACATGCACATCAAGCAATTTTAAAATGCTTTCTAACCCCCTGTCTATACTTCATCATTGCAACTCTAACTTAAGACCTCAGTCTATACTCCTCTTGATCTTATGCTTCACAAATCATTTTAAGTTCAGATATGGAGTTCATCAGTTATGTGTCTTTTCATTATAATTGCAACGCGGTCTTGGAGCTCAGTTCTGTTCCCATTGGCTCAATGGTCATCATTTATCTGCTTTGTATATTTAGGGCATTATTTAACAGAAGCAGCAATCTGTTTGAAGAATGCAAGAGCTGTTTGATATTAACACAGAGAATGATTAATCAAAGAGCTCTAGGTCCTAAAGCATCAAGAGAGAGTTGAGGTCATTAGCAGGGCAAAACCAGGAAGCAAGCTTTGACTAAGAAGATGAGATGGGCCAATACTTTGAGGATTTAAAAAATAAATAAATACGAAGGTTATGGTCATTTATTTCCAGAGCTTTCACTTTAAAGGAGTGCTGCATTAGGAGATCTGAAGAAATACTACATTATTTCTAATGCTAGAAATCATTTCCTTTACAGTAAAATATGAAACTATTTGCATCCAGGTAATAGCTAAACCCACCAGTGTCTCTAACAATTATTTCTTAATACTGGAATGTTTTGGTTAGTTCATATTTTAAATGAGAAATATCAACAGATGTAGAACCAGGCACGGGATATGAGATAGAGCTGGACTAATTAAAACCGTTACCCTAGTGAGGCTTCTCTGGCGCTCCAAGGTAAAGGCTCCTCTGCCAAAGAGACAGAGGTTTAATGTAATTAGCCAGACATCATTCCAAATTAGTTCAATTTTCTACATTGTTTTGGCAGTCATATCCACCAAGCATTTATGCCATGATCTATCAGGGAAAGTGGGACTGAACACCCCAAGAACAATAAGAAAAGCAATTACCATCTTAAATTTGGGTTTTTCCCAAAGTGCCTCCCAAGACAAAATGTATTAGTTTTCTACTGCTTCTGTGACAAATTACCACAAACTTAGTGGTTTAAAACAACAAGCAATTAGTATCTTACAGTTCCATAGATCAGAAGTCATACACAGATCTCCCCGGGCTAAGACCAAGATGTCATCATGGCATATCCCTTTATGGGGGCTTTAGGAAGAGTCTAATTTCTTGCCTTTTCCAGCTTCTGGAGGCTGCCCTAATTCCTTGCTCTAATCCCCTTCTTCCATCTTCAAAGCCGGTGAGATCAGGCCAGCTCCTTCTCACAGGGCCGTGTCTCTGGTTATCACTTCCAGCTCCCTCTTAAATACCGGATACACTGCTGCACTCCAGTTCCGGTGGGTACCTGAAGGCAGAAAGCCAGCTTGTAGACTTCCTTGACATGCTGCTTTAAGCTTAGATCCTAGGATCCAAGCTAGGAGCTTACAGAGAGAGGCTGCCCCAGGAGGTGGTGGTATAGAAGGGAAAGTCCTGTGAAGGGGCAAGAAGAAAATGAGTCTTAGAAAAGGGAAAGGAGAAACAAGCCAGTAGAAGACACATGCGAAGATAGGCAAGAAAAATAAAGAGAAAACTAGGCACTGGAAATTTAGGGCAGGTTGGGGTAGGAGCAAGCTTTTAAGGAACGTAGGCATAGGGCATGAAATTAAAAGGACAGGTGGGATGATTGCATTATTTCGGGATAATTCAGGTATTT
Source organism: Nyctereutes procyonoides (assembly GCF_905146905.1). Classification (NCBI taxonomy): domain Eukaryota; kingdom Metazoa; phylum Chordata; class Mammalia; order Carnivora; family Canidae; genus Nyctereutes; species Nyctereutes procyonoides. Next base: position 12,876,874 of record NW_026575132.1, read on the forward strand.
TGATAAGTGGGCACTTATTCACCAGGCCATGTGTCTATCTATCTAATCAAATCCAGCATCTACTTAATCTGAACCTTGCAGGATTTGTGTTTGTTTCTGAATGGTAATGCATCTAAAAGAAATTGAAACCTGACTCCTAAATGCTTTGAAAAAATATATTTCGTTTTGAAAACTCTTTTTGAAAAAGTTGTAAAGGGGGAATTTTAGGATATAACACACTGAAAGAATGTCTAAAGATCTTTTACTGTTTCTCTCCCCAAACTCCACTTTGCCTCAATCAGTCTCTGTCTCCTAGTCCTCCTTGCCTTGCACCCAACTTTCAGCCCCTATTGCCCACTGACTCACTCTTTCCATTCTTCTCCCACTTTACAGATTTTTTCCTTTTCCTCCTCAGTTGAGCCAGGAGCCAGCAACACAGAGGATCCTCTCAGGAAGGGAGAGAAGGGAGCCTCTGAAACTTAAGCTTTCATCGCCCCGGTTTTGCTTCTCATGCATCATCTCTTAATCCCAACAACAGGTTTGGGGGTAGGAATGATTATCATCATTCAATAGATGGGACAACTGAGCTTTAAACCAAGATCTGATTTCAACGTCGATGTTCTAAAATACTGCACTATACTATATAAAAACAGTTCTCAGGTTTTGCCATGAATTAAAAGTCACCTGGAAATATTTGTTAAATATGAGGATCCCAAAGCCCTACCCCAGAGACTCTAATGTAATTTTTTTTTGTGGTGGAGGTCAGGAATTTGCATGTTTAACAAGCACTCGGGTGTCATTCTTTGTTTGTTTGTTTGTTTGTTTAAGGTTTAATGTGTTTATTTTAGAGATAGAGGGAGGCGGAAGGAGGAGCAGAGGGAGAGGGACAAGCAGACTCCATGCTGAGCCCCAGATCTGGATGTGGGGCTCGATCCCGTGACCCTGAGATCACAACCTGAGCTGAAATCAAGAATCGGATGCCCAACCAAGTCACCCAGGCACCCCTGCACACACTCAGCTATCACTCTAATGCAGGCGGGACCCAGAACACACGTTGAAAGGCATTACTAATAACTCCTTCATTTGGAAGTGATATAAGGTTGAACATGTGCATACACATATATACACAGGTTTACATTTTTAAGATACAGCATGGGCTACTTCCCACAGACCATGGATTTTATGTGTTTGAGTTCTACCTTACCATTGGTAGTCTCTAATGGCTCTGTGCACAGTGCAGTAGTAAACATAATACTCTTGTTATTTAAAACCTTTCACAATATAAGAAAAGAATTTGGTCTCTTTGCTATGATTCAGAAATAATACACAGACATACACCATGGTGTTACAGGTTTAGAAACCATTATGAAAAGTTTGTGGTCTCTGACAATGGTTTTAATTAGGAAGAGTACCTCTTGAGTGGAGATTTTGGGATAAAAAAAAATGAAAGGAAGTTTAGCTAAATGACAACCTTTGGAGGTTAATAGCGCCAAAGAGTTTTGTTTCTAAGTTGATATTCATTTGTGGAAATTCTTTTTCCTTTGAAAGTGGTGTAGGGTCATCCTCCATCTGAAGAATAAGGCAGTGATTCAGGGGGTTCTGAGAAGTGGCCCTGAGTACCCGGGAACAGGAAGACTCACTCTGCAATGCTGGAGGTACACACTGCCTGAGTAATGAGGGTCCCTATAGGAAACTCTTCTCACTTCATGTTTTTGTCTTCACTCAGCTTTTTGGGGGGCTTTGGGTGGGAAACCAACAGGGCTGCTCCTGGGGCCACCCTCTCTCACACCTGTAAGCAGTCCTGGTTGGGGTCTCAGGGCCTCTGTGGCTTCTCTCCAACCTTTACTTAATGACCCCCATCCCATCTCCTGCCCCAGAGGTGACAGTGGTGGAGTGTTATGTTTGGAGATTTTGATGCGAGACATAAGGGGTTGAATCCTGGCCTGCCACTTATCACCTAGGGGAACTCTGGTAAGCTTCTGTTGCTCTTCTGTAAAACAGAAAGGATTATTACTCAGGATTCCTGTGAAAACCTAAATATATGTAGAGTATCTAGTTGGATGTCCAAAATATAGCAAAGGGCTCCATTAATCTTAGTGATAATAAGGTCAAGTTATAACTTAAACTAAAACATAACTGTATGTCATTAAATTCCATAAGATGGGCACATGTGCAATTTTCACTCAACACGAATGTGAGACACCCACCCTGGCCCCACAATGAGTTCATCAGACATGGCCCTGCCCTGGGGACCTTCCATTCTAAGGAGGAAAGTAGACATTGGTCAAGTACTGAGCATATTTTGGTAAGATAATATTCTTCCTAATTGATAAGCAAACAGAAGCTCAGAGAAGTTAGAGGACATGGTAAAAATTTAAGGGCTATATTCAGCACATCGAAAATTGAAACAAACTTCTACTTTGTTCCAAAATCTGTATTCCATCCACCACCATGTGATTTCAGCAACAGAGGATTTATCTTCGGTTGATTTTTAACCACTTTCTCCACCACTATCAGAAGGCCTGATTGCATTCTTCATACTATGTGGTAAACATTTCCTAATTGACAGGAAGTTGGGATGATTAAGATTTTTTTAACGTTTGGGAAATTTAGAGGTGAGGATAAACTTTTAATTCATATGGGTTTTTTTTTTTCGTTTCTTTGCTCAAATCCAAAATAAATAAAAATCAGAAATAAGGGAAGACCAAAGGTCTTAAAACATGTATCAGGTAGTTTTATTTTTTAAAGATTTTTTATATATTCATTCATGAGATACAGAGAGACAGAGAGGCAGAGACACAGGCAGAGGGAGAAGCAGGCTCCATGCAGGCAGCCCGATGGGGTACTCGAGTGATCCTGGGTCTCCAGGATCAGGCCCTGGGCTGAAGGCAGCGCTAAACCGCTGAGTCACCTGGGCTGCCCAGGTAGTTTTGGTTATACCTCAGAAAGCAATAAATAAATAGCTATAAATAAAAGTACTCGATTCTACAAAGCACTCATTTATTAGGAGGGCACCATATTATGCAAAAATACCCAAATGTCATACAATAGCACAGATGGACACAAGCTTGGATACATATCATGGCTCATGGCAAAGTTTGGTGGGGAAAAAACCCCATAACGTCGCCCAACCAATGAAATAAAATTGTCGTCTTATTTGATCTTCTTAACTTAAGCTTTATAGTTGTTTCTGTGAAGTGGGTAACTTTTGGGTGGCTAAACAAAATCAGAAGAGAAGCTGACTCAAATATCTACAACAAATGTATATGTACAATGGAACATAAAAATAATTGAAAGATTTTTAACTACTGGGCTCAACCTTCTTTAGCATCCAATTATTCTGAGGAAGTTGTGGTTCTCTCTGCTCCTGATCACCCTCTAGTGATAACAGAGACCACTAATTTAGGCAGTAAAAAGGAAGTGAGAGAAAAAAGTAGAAAGGAAGAGTAGAATCTAGAAGCAAGCAGACCACAAGGGTGAAGTTGAAAACCTTTCCATTCATACAATCTTCTAAAGTCCTTTTGATAAGTTTTGTTTTTCTGCTTTTAACTGCTGTCACTGCAACAATGAATTTAGCAAAGACGATTAGAATGTAATAGTCAAAGATTATTTTTAAAAATACTAATAATGAAAACAATGGCTCTTGTTGGGACAGTTGGTAAAGGTCAGCTTGACCCACTGGGAGATGCACTGGTTCTTTCAAGGCACCAAGACAGAGGTAATTAAATGTCCACCCAAAGGGTCCCTCAGAGCATCTCACAGTTTTGTGTGACAAAAACCACCTGATTAGTTAAAATAAATAATTTTAATTTTGTACAGAATTTTCTAGTTTGGCAACTGCTTGGCAGTGCCATATGAGCTACTGATTATTTTCCGAGAGGGAGCCCTCATATGTCTTAAGTGTCCCCCGTGTCTATTGAGTAAGTCACAATCACAAGGGCACACTTTAACGATGCAGTTTATTCTGCATGAATCTTGTGTATTTTTGGTTTCAGCAGTTTTCCTTTCGGTAAAGAACTCTGATTTGACATCCAAATAGGCAATCATACATTTTAAATTTTATCTGAATTTCTTCTCATGTGGGTGGGATGATGATAGTCTTCACTGTGGATGGATTGCAGTCTTTCTCTGCTTTCATTTCCTTAGAGAAGCAGCTCTCAACCTGGGCCCATGGGGTTCCGTGAGCATCTACAATTGTGTGTGCACCTAGGGAGGAGTGTGTGTGTGTGTGTGTGTGTGTGTGTGTGTATTGTGTGTGTGTGTGTAGTAGAGCATTTTTCCGAGTAGAATGTCTACTAATTTCATCAGCTTCTTGAAGAGCTCTGGGAACAAAATAAGGTTCAGAAAGCCAGCTCCTAGGTCTCTAGTTCTCATCTGTTACTTAGAAGTCCACTCCGTGTCTTGATCCTTACCTGCTTGTCAGCATCTTTGGTTCTTAAAGATCAGTACAGGTCTTTTCTGAATTCCTGATCACCTCCACTCAGAAATACACACCTAAATTATATGCTGAAAGATCTGCAGAGACTTGCAAGCTGTAGTAAGCTACACCTTAAAACGCTCGAATCTTGGGTGTTTCCCCCTCATTTCTGATTGGCCGCCTATGCTTTGAGCTTTTAAAAATCAGGGTGAGAGCTGCAAGGTTGCACATTCCTTGGTACCAACAAAACTCCTGTTGAAGTCAAATGCTTGCCGCGATGTGCATTTTTTATTTGGAGAGAATATGTAGGCAATGAGGTCCCTCTGTTTTTCCCTAAAGCCCCTAGGATCCTGGCCACTGCCTAGGATCACAGGCAAAGCCCCAATCCTCTCTCCTTCCCAGGGCTTGGAGGTGGGGCCAACGCCCCCCTCACCCCAGAATTTCCCTGCTCTTCCTCCAGATGTCAGTAGAGGCCCACACATCTTCCTCCCTCCCTGCCCCCTCCGAGTCCATTCATAAAGTGGTGGGTGATTTGTGACCGCCTCACTGTGATTGTAGAGGGGAACAGCCATCTTTGCTTGTCTCTATCCTAGATTTGTTTTTCTAATTTCTTTTTACTTGAAGGTTTACCAGCTGCTTTATTACCAGAGCGAGGCTTCCTTGCAGTCTCTTTTCTTTTTCCTCTCCCCCTCTGTTCCCCTCCTTTTTGTTCCTAGAGACAATCAGTGTCTCTGGTCCCAGCTGCCACTGCTGATTTTTCATTACAGTTTAATTTAAAACTGGGATTGGAATGGAAATGTCTTTTTGCCATTTGGGGTTTGCGAGGCCTGTGGTTTTATTGCCAAAGGCACAAATGTTAGTTACTACTGTTTTTCCAGAGTTTGCTGGGGAGGGTGAGGAGGGGTTGGAGGGTGGGAGGGAAGGAAAGACAGACAGACCTAGCAGAAGGAGGAGGGAAACCACAGGGAAAATCCCTCTCAGCAGCAGCGTTAGTCTGTGTATGGTTTTGTTTGATGTTTTGAAGAAGAGGCGGTGGGTCAAGAGGAGGAGAAAATAGTGTCGCCTTTCCCCAAATGAATGTTCAGATGGGTCAACTATCTTGTCCACCCTGGGAGAAGAGACTGAAGGAGAGATGTCTCCCTCTCACACACACGCACGCGCACGCACGCACACAATTTGGGACTGGCATCTTCACCGGAAAGCTGGTTTCCTTGGAAAGTAATAGTGACATCTCTAGCTGCTCACTTGTACATAGAGAACACCCAAGGAGGGCCTAAGCCGTAAGCGACCTTGAGAGAACAAACTCTTTCTATGTTTACATACTTTCACCTCAGAGGAGACCTCGGGTGTTTTTCTCCACTGGCTTCCGTTTTCTCTCCCTTTCTATATTCTTCAGCTCCAGTCCTAGGGTTATTTCCCAGTCTCCCCCACTCCCTGTCCAGCTACACAATGAATGTTCCCTATAACTTCTCAGAAGACTTTCGGTGACTTAACCGTTTGGATCAGATTAAAAAGCAAACCGTCCTCTAAAACCAATAGCCCCTTTACCTATCTCTGTGTAAAATCACGAAGGAAGGACATCCCTATTTAAAAGTAATCTTGAAGGAGGAGGTGGAGAGAAGCTGAAGACTTTGCACGCCTTCATTTAAATATTGAGCCCCGGGAAGGAGTTGTTTCCCAGGTGTGGGGAATCTGCAGAATGTCTTATCTGTCATGCTAAAAACAATTACTGTCTCCCCTCCCAGCAAGAATCCCGCTCTTCCTAGATACACTGGTTTCGGATGTCAGACTGAACGCTCCATTATCTCTACAGATCACGCTGACTCCTCACAAGGTGAGCATTTCAACTTCCCCTCCAACTGGCCTCAGGCGGCTCTGGAATTGTGAACCTGTCTGGGGCAGACACATCTCCCTGTCACACAGGGCAGCTCCACAACTCCGGGGCCTTGTGGGGTGCGTCAGGCCTCCGCTGCCTTGGCTTGCGTGCTCTTGATTCCCTGGTTAATGGGACAGGTTATCCAAAAGCATTTGTTTTTCACGGCCAGACATTTTAGCCGGGTTCCCTCTCTTCCTCCCCACTCTTCTGGTGGATTCTATTTCCATGTCAGGGGGAGGGAGGAGGGACGTGGCTGGGGAGCCCAGCAACCATTCCGCAGACAAATTTCCAAGACTGTTGTGGTCGTCTTTGCAATTCATGGGACATTCTAGTGGTTGGAATTTCCTCACAGAAGCCATTCGACTAACAGAAGAAGTGGAGATCTCATTTCTGCAGTTCAGAGTTCAGGACACACAAAAGGGGGAAGGAGGCAGTCTCAGTGGAAGCCATTTGAACTCCAATGGCTGCCCTGCCTCCACTTCCACAACAACAAAAACAAGCCCAACAACCAACCTCTTGGCCACCCTGTGCCTAGTGTGGTTAAGGCTAAATGTACTCCCAGCCACCACTGAGCCGGAAACCCCACGTCTCTGAACCGCCCCATGCGATACTAAAATATGTGCAGAGGAAATGCCTTCTCCAACCACTGAATGGAGTTTGAAACTTCAAGGAGCTGACTGACATTTGAGGAGAATAGTTATTTTTGCATACGTGGGATCTTCCTGGATGAAGAAAATTCCATGGCTATCACCTTTGCTTGGTCGGTCCTCCTCTCTAGGATAAATTTAATACCGAGCTGTAGACTCTAAGGGCCAGGCCACTTGTGTTGTGGGGGAAACAGGTTACATCTTTAAACGCTTTGCTTTCCTGCTCTGGGATACCACATGTTGCCCTCGGCTCCTTGCAAAGCAGATAGGGTGGCCAATTTTTCTTTCTGTGTTTACGGAGGTAAATGCAGGGTGGACACTGTGGATTGATCACTCGCTGTCGTGGGTGACAGGAAAATGGGTGTTTGATCTCGTTTTGTGCTACAGGAATCTCTTCAGAAATCTCTTGGAAAAATCTCATAAACCTAGGTTAGTGGCCACATATGGGATCCATTAGCTCCTCATTTCTGCTTGTTCTTAGCAAATTTTTGTCTGGTGACAACACATGAACTTTGGGGTGTTTTTGTTTTGCTTCACACCACAGAGAACTCTGTTGACTTGCTTTAGTTTCGAGAAAATATTTAGCACGAAGCAGGCTGCGGTTGGGTGAAACAACTGATTGCAAGGAGAACTTGGGACGTTTGGTTCTTGAGGAAGCAAGGGGACATTTCTTCTTCTTCTTCTGGATTTTGGGAGCATTCCAGAGTTGTCAGTGTCCTGGGAAGAATTTTCCTTCCTTGATGAAATTGAGTAGGAAATCTGGGTTCTCTCCCTATCTCTATTCATGTCTCATGGTATAACTTTGGGAGACTGAATTGGTCTCTCTTCATTTCTAAATTCTTATTTTCTAAATCCAGGGCAAAACAGCAATGTACTTTTTGCAAGATATGCCCTTATCCCCAGATTAAAAGGCATTAAATAATTACATCACACCAATATTTGGAACTAAGGTTACTCATGAGATGGAAAACAGATTGGAGGATGGTAAATTTAGAAGAAAATTAGCTTTAATTTTTCTGTTTTAAGTAATTAATAAACCAAACACAACAATCAGTGCTTTCACCCACAGCCAGCGTCAGGGGGTTTCAAACATTGCCTTTGAAGTGGGCCCCCAGTAGGGAGGACCCCAACTGTTCAGGCTACTTTATAGTGGTAATATATTGTCTGGAAAAAACAGATGCCAAGAAATTGTACAGATTGTATCTCAGAGCATCTGAAACCCTAAAACTTCAGGGGGCCCAAAGAAGGTCCCAGGCTTTTGATTTTTTTTTCTTAAAAAAAAAAAAAAAAGGCCCAAAGTATTAAATTGAAACAGGCACTTCATTTCTTTCCTTCATTTCTCCCTTCACCTCAGGAGACCTACGTTAAATTCCTCTTAGATCACAGCTAGACATGGGTTTGATGGTCTCAAGCCACCTTTTCACTATATGTTCATCTCATAAATAGAAGATGAATAAAGATGTCAAACTTCATCCACATAATATTCTGACACATGTGGCTCTCTCTGTGAAAGAGGAGCCCTGATGAAGGTGGACTACAGTGGATTCCACAGAGCAGAGAACCTCGACATATCATGGTGAATTTAAGCACATATACAAGACTCTGTGGGTTACCAGCCAATAGCTAGTGGAGCTTCAACTGTCAACCTTGTTCTGAGTGGACATTTGTGGAAGGACAATAATTGGGCTGGTATAGTAAGAGTTCAATGTGGGTCACATTCGTAAAGCCATCATCCTTCTACTTTGTGTTTAAACTGGTTTTCCAGGGAAAGGAAAGTCAGGCCTACACTTAAAGCAACAGTTCCCAAGACCAGACTCGGGTCTTTATGTTTGAGTGAAAAAATACATGGATATTAATTTGAGGATTATACTACTAAGATTTACTTCATCCATCTCTGTCCTAAATAGGGAAAGAACCAGATTAACAACCGGAAAGCAAGGAATATACTGCCAAATATTGACAATTCCTTCCCTGGAATACTCACAGCTATTTTTAGTTTGTTAATGTAAAAAGCCAGTGAGATGAAAAGTGAAGTGATCCGTTTCCAGAAGAAAAACCAGTCGAATCTTCATTAATAATTCCTTGCAGAATGCTCCATGGGCCTTTATCTGACAGCCTGACAAGCTGAACTAAACAACAGAGACTGTAGGAATGTAAAAGACATAATCTTAACACCAAACCTTCTGAAGATTTGGCTGTCATTTTACATTAAAGGCAAGGGGTAAAAACCTCCATTGAAACAGAAGGAGCTTGCAGCGTGACTATAGTGCCAGAATTTAGTGGGGGAAGAAAAGGCAGTCCTCAGAGTTAGCAAAGGGTGGTATTGAAGAGTACTGAACAACAAATCTTTCTTTCCACATCTGGCTTGGGATTTCTGAGAGCCAAAGATGATGGTGCAGGTACGATGAGATCCAATTCCTAGATCTAATGGCAAGTCATGGTTAATAAAAACTATGTAACAAGTGTTGGAAATTGTATAACAACTAACTCAGAGATCTAGCCTCTGTTGGTGTGTCTCTAGCAATTTACCCTTTCCAGTGTCTTTTCACACTGTAGAGTCCCATTGGATTTTCAGGATAAAGCCATGGAACAGTCAGGATAGACATTGTTGCCCTGTTCTGCACACGAGTAAATCATCATTCATAAATGCTAGGGAGCTTGTCCAAGGTTACCTAGCTAGTAAGTATCTGAGTTGAGGTCAGATCCAGGTTTCTTACATTTCTACCTGTGCTCCCAATGTATTTTTAAACTAAAGCCAAATGCAAACAGCAGAGCTTGGACAGTCTAATGTCCATGAAAGGCCAAGTCTGCAGAAAAGAATTGGAGTCAGCAAGCACAGAACAAAGTCAAAGAGCAGAGGATTACGGGAATATATATGTGTTGCTGCTCCTCTGAGTTGAGGGTCTTCATGATCATAACATGAGTAAAATCAAGGTGGGAAATGGTCTGCTATTGTGTAGTTACTTTTCCCAAAATCACATGATAACTAGTAATAAAATGCTAACAGTAATTCACTCTTTTAAAGCCCTTATTTCAGGCTGTATTCTAAGCTCTTTAAAATGATTGATTCATGGACTGTCTCTGAGATAAGTTTTAATATTATCCCCATTTCATAGCCACAAACCTCAACCTGTGAAAGAGAGAGTGAGAGAGAGAGAGAGAGAAGGTATACGCGGTTGTGGCGTGAGGAGGCATCTCTCTCTCTCCTCATTCTCTTTCTCACTTTATCAATATTTCCTGAGCACACCCTGTCATGTGTCCCCTTTGTTACTAACCCTCCAGTGCTCTCAGAGCAAAGGTTGGTTTGCAGCTTTCTCCCCTTCCTGCCGCCTGTCGGGAGAGGAAATCACAGCTTTCAGAGGGACCTGACACAAGGGGAACTGGATAGCACCAAAGGGTCAAGGGTAAGAATGCAGGGAACAGTGAGAAATCCCAGATAGTGTCCAGCCGGTGCAAGGCAGGAAAGGCTCCTTCACATGTGCTTCTCCTGTTTGCTATCTCTGGTTCCTGCAGGAAAGAAAACCACAGCAGATTTTGCTGTGACAGCTAGAGAAACGCTGGGGGTTTCAGGGGAGGTGCAATCCTAGACTGTGGGTTTGTCAATCTCCTGTGTACAAATGAGCCAGGAAATTTAACTGAAATTACGTGGTATTGGTTAAATAGCACCAATTTAATGCATAATTCATCAGCAGGTCCTACTGATCCAATAACCTAAATGGCAAATCACACGGTGTGCATAGTAACGATGGTGTATGGTCAGACACTTCATGAAAACAGCACAAGAAGTCACCTCCCTGTAAATTCTTCAAGAGCATTCTCTCCCATGCATCTCACTCCAGCCCATGTTACTGACACTGTGAAGGATGGGGTGCGAGGTGTGCAACTCCCTTCCTTCTCCATCCGTCTTGGCTTCTCCTGTGCCAGGAGGACTTGGCCTTTGATGAGAACACACCTTCCCCATAAAGGTCAGTGTGTCCTGACGTCCATCACCTCTCAGCCTGTTCTGCTCAGGGTTAAGGTTTCCTAGTTGGGAGAGACGACCTGATACAGGCAGTGAAACGACAGACTGGGAGGTCACGGGTTAAAGGTTTGGGCATCGATTGTTTTGCAAGTGATGTTTCTAATTCCCATTAACCTTCATTAAGAATTATGTGTGTGGAGCACGAGGAGAAGACATACTTATTAACTGAGGCTTTCTCTCCTACGGGCAGTGAATGCTGCTATTTATTAATGAAGCTGCGTGTTCCCAGAGCATAATGGTAAAGATCATAGAATTTTAAACCTAGCATGGGCATTAGAGATCATTTGGCCTAACTCTCTCATTTTAAAGAAGAGGAAACAGGTCCGGTGAGGCTAATCACTTACTTGAGGAAGGTCATTTAGTTAGTTAGTGGCGGAGTCAGGGCTGCACCCATAGTTCTGTACTCCCACCCCACCTATGCCACACTGACAAATTAACAAGTATTAAATAGTTCCTAACACCTCAGGAGCCAGAGTGTGATGTTAAATCTGCATTGCTTCCAGTGTGCATGGAATTTTGAGGCATATTTAGTAGCCAGAGGCTATGGGCAAGTTATCTTTTAAAAATGCAAATTGCTATCTACTAAATAAAATGAGTGTAAGTTCGAAGAAGTTAGTTCAGCTGGAGCACATGGGCAATAGTGTTAATTAGTCTAAGGGCACGGGTCCAATTTCCATAAGGGCCAATTAGCCTTACACAATGGAAAAAAGTCTGATTCCTAGATTTGGACTGTACCCCAAAACTCAGCCAGCCAGGTCCCTGGGGAAACCAGGCGAGGGAGGGAGGGTGACACAGTACAAATCTCCCTTCCCTGCTAGGAAAACAACTCAGGGCATTTCTCAACGGACTCACCTTACTACATTCAGGGCAGATGTTTTGTAAAATGTCTTATCAAGGTTGAAAGCTAGGGATTCCTTGGAGCACCTTTTCATGTTCATTCTTTCCACATCTTTGAAAATGGTAGCAAAAGGGATTTTTTTTTTCTGGTTTTGCAGATTAGGACCTAAGACCCAAAGAAGTACAGTTATCTTTTTTTTTTTAACCCAATATTAGGAAATGAGAGAACATCTTCCCAGTGAACTAGGCACCACAGCTTCTTAAAAGCACAGAGCTACCACTTTGCTGACACCAAGAGAAAAATAAAGGCATTTTGAGTTGCATCCAGGTGCTAGGTCATTGCTCAGCTGGAAAGCCAGCTTCTTTCCATGATTGGGCCAAGGATAAAAAAGAAACATGTGGTTTCAACTGCAGTTTTCTTTGGCAAAATATAAACAGACTTAAATGAGAGATCTTCTGTAGTCTGGCCTGCAAGGCCTCAGCTCTGTTTCACAAGTCAAAACCTGAGACATCTTGAAGAAGACAGAGGGCAGGAAGGAGGGGCCAGGTTTGAGACAAGAAACTTGAAAATAAACAGGTGAAGGCACATCACGTGCACTTACATGTCCGCAGCACTCTTTTGGTCTCTGATCATCTTCTTTCAGACCATGCCAGTTTGTGCAATAGTGACATAGTTATCCAGACAGACTTTATCCTTTTCAGGAATAACTAACAAGTTGTTAATATCAAACATAGGCCATGCAAAAGAGGCACCGAGGGGCTACAGATGTGAAGTGAAGCCAAGCAACTCAATATTAACCTTAGATCTCCAAGAGCGATACCACCAAGACACTTTACACCAGTTCCCCCCAAAAAGTAGATTTTCAGCATAACAGAAATGGCACCTCATTTTAACTATATTAGCTTTTGACAACTTGAACAAATCAGCATTGTTCAAAAAGATTTTTTACATATTACTAGACAATTCAGCCAGCACATACATTAAATTCTAGTTAATCCAAGAACTTCTAACCATGATGCAGAGAGCTTGGGCAGGGACTTTTTTTTACTCCTACCTAAGGTATTTTATTAAGTGGTTATAGTTTCCTTGAGACTTATATTCATAAGGGAACAGAGAGCAGCCAAGACAAGCAGTAACAGCTGCTCAAAGGACAGGGCGAGGCCACCTTTCCCATTCTTTTTCCTGGTGTTTCACATCCGTTTGGGTGGGAGTTCTTCTCAGATAGGCTTGCATGTTTCTCTTTGTCCTCATACCAGAGGGCCTGACCTCATCTAGTTGTTCAGTGCTGGGATGGCAAGGCTCGGAATTATAGGTAAGAACACCCTGACAATCAGGTTATTGTTTGAAGTCAGCATAAGAGAAAGGTAAACATTGTTGGGAGAATTTCAGGGGTCATCTGGTCTAGCCCTCAATCCTAGCCTGCCATTCTCGTCCTCATCTCTAGTCATGGGAATTTCAGTCCTTCCTGGGGGAAGTCCAATCCAGTTTGGGTCAGTTCTAGTTGTGATCGAGTTGTTTCTTAAGGAGACATTCGTTTGCCATGTAAACTGTGAACCACTGGCCCTGGTTCTGCCCTCTGGAGCCCCGAATAATGAGTTCAATGTCTCTCCCACCATGTAGCCGATTCTGTATTAAAACCCAGACATCTTCAGTTTGTGAATTTACTCCTTAATTCGTTCAGTCTGTATTTTATTGCATCTATTATGTCATATGCAATGTTAAATAGATCTGCATCTTCACCCAAGGGGTCTTCAGTCCATTTGTGCTCCTTTTCTTCTTAAATTTAAAGTTACTCAGTTCTTCCAACTTTTCATAACACATAGAGGACTCCGCAATCTGGATCTCCTTCTCCAGATTTCACAATGAAAACACTCTTACTAAGAATAGTTATTGAGGATCCACGGTGTAGTAGGTCCTGGGCTAGCTCCTATACTATTCTCAATTACTCTGCAAGGTAGGTAGTATCAATCCTGCATTAGCCATGAGGAACTGTGCCTCACAGAAAAAGTAACTTTTCTTGGTTCATGTGTGGGTGAGCCAATAGGTGGTAGGTGGGATGTTTACACAGAAGTTGACTCCAAAGTTCCAGTTGGGTAGCACCTGGAATTAGTGATGGTATTTGCTATGTACCTTGTCCATGGCAGGGAAGACCATCTGCTGCCTCGAATGTTAGCAATCAGCTCTTAATGTTACCCCTTTCTTTTGGACACTCCACCATATCACATAAAATATAGTAAAGTACATTGGTAGCCCACATGAAATGTACTTTCTGTTGTAAAAATCTCTGAAGGGATTTTGAAAATCATTTATTTTTAAAAATATATTTTTTTATGAATTTATGATTGGCAATCATTTCTTGGCAAACATCACACACATATCCAGGAGTTCTGATAAAATGAGGGAATCTAACCTATAAATTGTTTTCCAATGTAATGAAATTTTTATGAACCCTAAGTATAACAAATAATGAAGTTGACATCGTGTTACATTTTGTAGATGTTTAATTATACATTTATTCATTTCAATTTATCAATTTTGTATTTTGGAAACTAAATCTTTTGAGACCTTCAGATATGTTTACAAGTCTTTAAAAATAACAAGGCTTATAAGTGCTGTGTTATTTGTGACTGAATAATACGGGGTCTTTCGCGTTCTTTGATGGGGATAGAAGAACCATATAGCCATGTGTGTGGCTTATGATGGCAGTAGCTTCTTTTGGAGACCACATTGTTGATTTTTCTTTCTCTGGCCCAGTGTGTCTTTTGATTGTCCTGTCAAGTGCTTGAAACCATGTAAAAGGGTACTCCCTTAGACAAAATTGTGTGTGTCTTTCAGCTTTTCTTGATCACCACCTTTCTTTCTTAGCATCCCACACATGCTGAATTGCTCTTTTGCTTCCAAACTTAGATGAAAAGTTGCCCTGATGCATCTGGTTTCATGAGTAGCCACCGAGGGGCTGGATAATGCAATCTGAAAGTGAGGGGGAGTTCACTTGGCTCTTGCCCAGTAGGAAACAGGAGAAAGGAAGGAGCTGGAGAAATTCCCCATCCTTTCTCCCTCCTTGCATCCCTTCCAGAGAAGTCCTATTTGCCAAACAGACAAGCCTGCTGTGCTTCTTCATGACTTGCAAAGCAGTGCCAGCATGCAAATTCATCTCATGTTGATTTACATCTTTCTTCATCTTTTTTAAAAAAGATTATTTATTTATATATTATTTATCTATCTATCTATCTATTTATTTATTTATTTATTTATTCATTCATTCATGAGAGACACAGGCAAAGGGAGAAGCAGGCTCCCCACAGGAAGCCTGATACAGGACTTGATCCCATGACCCTGGGATCATGACCTGAGCCAAAGGCAGATGCTCAATCACTGAGCCACCCAGGTGCTCTGCATCTTTCTTTATCTTATGTCCCTTTTTCCTTTAATCCCAATACCGTGGGTTGTACCTTGATTCTTGTCTCTGGCTCTGCCTTCTAGAGAATCCAGTTAAGAGAGTACCAAGCACCAAGTTGTCCTTCACGAACTTTATACTGAGTAGCTTTCCTTGACTTGTGTTTTCAACTATGTCCTGGTTACCTTTCTAGACTCTGTTGCTTTTTGTTTTCTGGTTGGTTTTCATTCCCAGCTCATCCTTGGATTATTTTTTTTATAGGGTAGACCTGGAAAACTAGGGTAGAACTTCCTGCAGACTAAAGCATCTGAGGCTGCTAAGCTAGGTCTCTCTGATATTGCCTATTTACAGTTAGATTTTTGAGCCCAATTGTAAGACTTTTTATTTATACCAGTTAAATTTGATCATTTTAGTCAGTTCATTATTGTTCTTGCTTGTCAAAAACATTTAAAATCCTAATGTAGTCATTTTCCATATATTTGTTATCCATAAAATTGATGTGCCTTTTTTTTTTGGCCTTTTCACTCACTGACATTAGATTATATAGTCCACGGTGGATAAAAGATCCTAGACCAACCTATAAAAAATTCACAAGCCCTAATCTTCACCATTTAGCCATATTTATTTGTTTATTTACTAATTCAATTGCCCTTTGTCTGAAGGCGAAGGAACTCAATTCCATTCCACAAATCTACATTCCACAATTGCCTACTTTGGGCCAACCACAGTGTTATAGGTATCTTGTTGGGATGCAAAAATAAATAAGATGTTGGATAATTTTTATTGGTGAGAATTTCTGTTCTTTACAGGAAGATAGACTTGTGGCAGGGATACTGCAGAAGAAACTGGCCTTCTGGGCACCCCTCAAATCCCATAGAATGGTGGCTACCTATTTCTTCTCCACAAAATGCTGGCTCTGATGAAGGAAAGAAGAAATGCAGTTTCAGAATGCTCTAAGAAACTAGATAAACTAGTGGAAGAATCACCTTCTCCCACTGAAAACGGAGTTTACAAAGAAGGTGTGACTTGAGAGACGAAAATAGCCTCCTTCCTAAGCACCTTCCCATGTCGATGAAAATCCTTTGCCAATTCACAAAGTCCTATCGTGGTTGCAAATGACTCTGTCACAATAATTGTTTCCTGTTAACTTTTCAGGCAAGAGTGAGAGGTTTATTGAATGGCAAGGAGATCATCTGGCATTTCTCGTTTAGTATCTGGAATTTCAGCAAATGTCAAACACACATTTCTTAGAGGGATAGAGAGAAAAGGTCCTTGGGAAAGGAAAAACGAAAGATAGCAAAGCTATTGGAACATCACATTTCATGTGTCTTCTCAGAAGTATGGAAGAGCTTGTCTTTAGCTCATTATTACCATTTAAAAATGAACTTTACTTGCTGTCTGAGAAGGATGCTACTTCTAAAAAACTGGAGCAAACGGCCATGAAGCGTACAAGGAAGAAAATATACAAAACTCTGAGAAGAAACTCAGACTAACAAGCACCCGGATAATTTACAGAGCATCACAGTGAAACACACAGACAAACAGAAGCCAGAATCTATTTCAGCATGTAAGTCAAAGGATATCCTTAAGAAAAGCAAGACCATCATTAGCAGGTGACTCAGTTCCAAGGAAAGCCATTGGTTAACACTCACCAGGAAGCCTCCCGAACATGGCGGGCGTAGGCACTGGTTTTTGTAATTTAGAGGGCCCTGAACTCTGGGGCATGCCTTCCTCCCCCTCTGTCTCTTTCCTTGTGCTTTAATGGCTTCAGTCTCGTAAAATATTGCTAGCTGATTCTAATCCTTGTGAAACTCAGGCCACCAATAACCACAGAAATAAATATATGTGTGTGTGTATATATATATATATATATATATATATATATATCACGCATGTGAGGAGAATATTTCATTAATAATCCGTTAGACACTGAAAGCTCAACCCTCGCTGCTGCCCCCGGGGCTGTGGGGGAACTGAGATGGGGACACACAGCGGGGTCCTCTACCTGGTTGAGACCCGCTGCCCGGCAGCGTCCTGGCCAGGGCCTCATGGGTGGCAGTTTAGGAGCATATTAGGCCTCAGGGAACCGGAGGGGAGGGAAAACTGGAGAAATTACACTCTTGGCGACCCAAATAAATCCCTAGGGATTTATGACTTAATCTTAGTGCAGCATCACTGAAGGAAACACAATCCAGTTAACTGAAAGTAATTTAAAAGGAACTTTAATCTTGTTCTCTCAAGCAACACTAAAGGGATCCAATTCATAATCTCCAGAAATACTTGGGAAAATCCCCTTTCTTCTCCTTTTCAGTTCTTTTACACACACAACACCCACACAGGGGTCTCCGGAGCCCCTCTTCCCCTAAACCTCTCACTCTCGGCCCTCTATCCCCTTAACTCCCAGACACACACCTGCAGCCTCCTTTCTCCTTGCCCTGGGCCACCCAGACACACCTGCCTAAGCTGTCGGAAGAACATGGAGACCCTGCAATTCCCTGCGGAAGGAAGCTCTTGTGTATCCCACTTCCTGACTCTCCCCACTTTTTACTTCCATTTGTGGCGTTACCAGATACAATATAAGACATCTAGTTTAATTAGAATTTTGGTTAAGAGACCTATAATTTTGCAGTGTAAGTATGTCTCACGTACTGCATGGGACATACTTACACTGAAAAATTAGTTGTCATTTATCTGAAACTCAAGTTCAAGTGGATGTCCTATATTTTCATTTTCTAAATTTAGCAATCATATCATTTTGGAAAATACTACTCACCAGAAAAGCATGTCCACATCGGGGAAACAAGATACCTTTTAGAAACTTCCAGAGCTATCTACGAGGAACCTGAATTCTAGAACTTCCACAATTCTGTGGAAAGGCAGAGAATACTTTTTTTATCTTGTTATTGTGGACATAAATCACTGTGCCCAGCTTCACCAGTCAGACAATGATTGGCCAGAATTCATTTCCAGGTATAAATTAACTGTTTCCATACTCCCTATCTAGAAGTGTGCGATCTACCTAGCATAGTAGTTGAAATACAATAGATCCTACAGAACATGTATTTTTGAGTGTAATGGAAAGATTCCTGTGTTATCTTTAAAAGAAAGCCCCCCTCCCCCAAAGCATTTATCAGTAGTATTACTTGCATGTTAAATGTCATGAGACTTTTAGTTTGGTCCTTTGTATAAATGCACGTGAATGCTGCCATGGGAATGCAGTCTCCTTTTGCAAGAGTCACCTTGGAAGGTGATGAATTTAACGATGTTGCTCCAAACATGTCAGATCCTCTCCAGCCACTTTCAGCACCTGCTTCTGGGCCACATAGAAGAATCACTCTTCTTGTTTTATGTTCTCTCTTTGTTTTGTCCTCAGACTATATTCCCCAGCTGGCTCTTCAGCTTGGCCCACCCTGCTTGGTTCTAAATGACTTTTGGCTCTCTCCAAAAGGTCACAGCTATCCTCCAAGGATGAAGATTCACAACCATTGGGAATACTGTGACACCTCAATTAACAAACCCCCTGGGAGCAAAGCTCCTCTATAATAAAGTGCCTGTATTAAAAATGATATTAACTCCTTATAAATCATACAAAACAGAGCAACCTGCATGTGCTAACAGGACAAAATTGCCGTCCCAACAAGCTTCTATTTGTCCCTGTTCCATTCAAATTAAGGAGATTGATTCTACTACAAGTGGCATGTTTGGGGAGAGGGTCATTTTGCCCACCTCTCCTCCCTGTTGGGTGCTATTCCCCCTACCCTAAATCCCCACCCCTGTGGCAATCACCTCCTGCCTGTGCGCCCCATCCCCAATTTCAGGTACCAAATATTCTCTCCACATTAACAACTATAAAGAATTTATGTTGACTGACTCATTACCTGATTTTATTTTACTGGAAATTCATTTATTCAAAACTATTTATCTAGAATAAGCTTTAGTCAATGTATATGTTTTATTTTTTTTTATTTAAAATTAAAAAAATTTAATTAAGAAGACTTTATTTGACAGAGAGAGCACAAGCCGGGAGAGTGGCAGGCAGAGGGAGAGGGAGCCATGGGGAGGGGGGGAAGCAGGCTTCCTGCTAAGTGGGGATGCAGATGCAGCTTTCGGGCTCCATCCCAGGACCTGGGATCATGACTTGAGTGACTGAGCCACCCAGGTGCCTCTCAATGTATATGTTTTAACCAGCAACTTGAAGGATGTTTGGCATTAAAATCTTTGTCCCTGATACAGGGTGAGCCAAGCATCACCAGGTATATGTGGATATGTTTTAGGTGATGAAGGGAAGGTGCATCTGAAATTATTATCTACTCCTGGGTGATCAACCTGATTTGGTAAAGAGTGGAAAGAGGGTCAAAAGTGTTATCTTTTATACTCAGGTGGTTTCCTTCATCTTAGAAAGAGGGAGGTGGGCCAAGTTTAGGTTTCTGGAAGCCTATATTTCAGAGCAGCTGGGAGTAGAGCAGCCTGTGAAAGATTTTATAACTATCTTTTCTGAGGATCCCTTCTGACACTGCAGTGTCTAACAAAGCAAATGCCCCAACACAGCAGAGAGCAAAATGAAATAGGAATATGGATTTTGGTGGATATGCCTACACATTTGTAAAGAAACAAGGTTAATAGTTGATCCATTTTCAAACCCAGTAAACTCTTCAAACCCTTTTTGCATGACTAATTATATATTGTAATTAGAACAAATTACGTGCTACTTTAACTTATATTGCTGACACTATAAAAGCCAATCATGTAGTAAAACTTAATATTGGCACAATATCTTTTATTCTTTTTATTATTTCTCAACCAAACCTTGGGCAACCATTGGAAGACTCAGTCCACAATTACTTTAATTCCTTTCTTTAAAAAAAAAAAAAAAAACTTCTCGTTACCTGGCACCTTGATAAGAACATCCAGCATTTAGAGGTTCAGCAAAGTGACATGTGGGGGTGACGGTGAATGCTTAAGTATCATTCACTCTTCTATATTCAGGGAGAAGTGGAGGTGTTCCTGCCCTATTCATGTCTCCCTCTAGGCCATAAAAGCAGGAATAAGCAAAATGATGATGCATTGTGATGATGAATAATAATAATGCAAAATAGCAATACCTGTCTTCAGATTGTGAAGGCAGTTTCTCAGTCTTTTTGTATGCAGATGAAGAGGTAGATTTTTATAGCAAATCTGCCTTCAGACCCAAATGCCTTCCCACATCTCACACCCACTCCCAAATACACACTAACACTCTGGGGTTGGGAAGGTGACTTAGGATGTCACAAAAGGTATACAATTGATTTTTGTATTCTTTAAAAGGTTGTCCTGATTATTTTAGTTGGATATATTTGTATAATTGTTAATAAGAGGCATTTATGGAGTCTCCAAATGATCTGTGTGGAAATTGTGGAAAACAGAACAAATGGTCGTAGTGACTATTTCTTGATGAATGTATCTTCTAAAAGCTTAAATAGAAATGAAAAACGCATACTAAGAACACAATGAATGACATCTCTCTTTACATAAAGGCAAGAAAGAAATGACAGTATTCACATGTCAGTATGAATTAAGAAATCTTAATTTCTATCCAATTCCGAACCATTTGTTAATTCAAGTCCTTCAGAATCTCTAGGATATGTATTCTGTGTTGCCTTCTCCAAAGGTCTCTCAAATTGATGTATTAAAATAGTTTGAGAGGATGCTGAGAAAGATACCTTAACCTCTGTAGTTGATTCAAACTCCTTTCTCGGAGGGCGTCTTCTGTGGAATATTTCATTTTTGCCCCCATGGAATTTGTAGTCAACTGCAAACCATTTCCTCTTTGATTTTTATACTCAGTAAACAGAAGAATGCCCTGAAGATGACTCTAGAAAATTCTGGCATGTGTGAAATTTATCATCAAGGTGACAGGAGCCACTGTTTTGACTCTTTAATTGATATCCGAGAAAACGAGGGAAACCAATTTATGCAGACCATGTAGCTAAGTTGACCTTCCAATTCTAGAGTTGTAAGATACTCTGGGAGGTAATGTCTCATATGATGATTACATTAAAAAATTGGTTTGTAAATTAATATCCAATTTGGATTCCTAATAGATTTTTTTTAAAAGAAGGAATGATCAAACGGGTAAAGCCTATGTAGATTAGGGATTATAATATCTTTTTTATGGAAAAATTGTTAATGTTTTAAACATGGATTTTAAACATAGATATGCTAATGTTTGCACTGAGAGGAAGATGAGAGAAGCTGAGCTTAATAATACCAGAAGCAGGGAGACAAAAAGGCAACATGGTGAGAAATAAGAATGTTTTGGAGAAACTGGACAAACCAGCAGGAGAACTTGTTCAAGGGAAAAAGTATAAAAGCCAGGGGGAAAATGAGGTGCAAGGATCATGTAGGGGAAGTGATCAGAGAGCTCTGGCCACAGGAGAAGAAAAGCTAATTAAGGGAAAGAAAAAGTCTAAAGGAGAATAGAGCCATAGCATTGGAATTAGTATAGCTGTGTATGGTTTATATACTTCAAAATCATTTCCCATAATAGTAAGGTGGTTTTTTGTGTTTATTGCCTGTTACCAAATAGTGTCCAGAACAAGTGTATATGGTCAGTCAACGGAGTCTAGAAAGGTGTAAAGGGTGGGTCCCAGGTGTATAATCTTTGGGAGTTGATATTAGAAACTTACTACAGGTCTATCACCAGGAAATGTTCCCGTGTAGTCACTTTGAGCTTCTGATAACTTTACTATCTCATAAAGAAGCCCAGTTTCTGGTTCTAGTCCTGTCACTGCTCCGCCATGTGACTTTGACTAATTTGCTTAAACCCTTTAGGGTGTTGGTCTCCTTGTTTGTAAAGTGAGAAGTGGTTTTCGAACTATGCCCACAGAGCCCTACAACCCTGAGTAGGTGCCCCTTGGAGGCTAAAGGTGAGAACAAGAGCAAAGCTTCATTGTTGACCCTTCCATATACATACTTTAACCACTTTTAATCCATTTCATCTATTGTGGGTCCAGACATGGTTTTCTTTTCTCCCTGCTTTAAAAAGATTTGAAGATTACTATTAAGGAGAGAGTCCATAAAGCTCTTTTTTGACTATACATTTTTTTTTCTTTTTTATATAATTTCTTACCACAGATCATTTCTTGACATCACTTGTGCCAAAAAGAACACTAAGATGTGAGGAAGGTCAGGGATCCATTGCCACAAAAAACGCTGAATAACAACCTCAAAACTTGGTATGACAGTAAGCTTTCATTGCTCACGTGTCTGCAGGATGGTGATTTTGTCTCCAGGTAGGTGGGTGAGGCTGGTGTTCAGGTCTCAGCTGGCAGTCGACTGGGGACTTACCCATTTAAACTCAGCTGCACATGTGCTGGCTATTGTCCTGGTGGCTCAGCCCTCCTCCATGTGTCTCTCATATTCCTCCAGCAGGCAAGCCTGGTCATATTCCCATGGTGACAGCAGGACACAAAGAGAGGGAATAGAAAAAGCACAAGATTTTTTTTTCAAGTCTGCTAATGTCAAGTTTGCTGTTGTCTTATTGGCTAAAACAAGTTACATGTCCTACCCTCAAGTCAGTGTGGGAGGGCATTTCCAAGGGGTAGAGATGCAAGGAGGTGTGAAGAAGTAGGGCCACTGATACGTTATGTCTTTTCAAGGGGAAATCATAAGTCTTATGTTCTTATAAAAGGAACTAATTAGGTTGGGCTGTAGAATACAGGTTTGTGAGTGAAAAGCAAAAAGAATATCCAATCGTAGACTAATTTATCAGGAAAGATTTTTCCAGCAAGCATCTTAGCAGCAGAGTATGTGAGTGTGAAGGAAATTACTCTTTTTTTCCTTCAAAGTTTTATTTAAATTCCAGTTCATTAACATACAGTGTAATATTAGTTTTGAGTGTAGAATTTAGTGATTCATCACTTACATACAACACCAAGGGCTTATCACAAGTGCCCTCCTTAATCCTCAGCACCTATTTCACCCAGTCCCCCCACCAACTCTCCTCTGGTAACTACCAGTTTGTTCTCTATAGTTAAGAATCTGTTTCTTGTCTCCCCCTTTTCCCCCATGTTCATCTGTTTTTTTCTTAAATTCTGCATGAGTGAAGTCATATGGTATTTGTCTTTCTCTGACTTATTTCACTTAGGATAATACTCTCTAGTTCCATCCACATTGTTGCAAATGGCAAGATTTCATTCTTTTTTATGGCGGAGTAATAGTTATATATATATATATATCACCTTTATCCATTCATTAGTCAATGGACATTTGGGCTCTTTCCATAATTTGGCTATTGTTGATAATGCTGCTATAAAAATCAGGGTGCATGGATCCCTTTGAATCAGTATTTTTGTATCCTTTGGGTAAATACCTAGTAGTGTGATTGCTGGGTCATAGTGTAGTTTTGTTTATAGCTTTCTGAGTAACCTGCATAGTGTTTTCCAGAGTGACTGCACCAATTTGCATTCACAACAGTGTAAGAAGTTTCCCCTTGCTCTGCATCCTCACCAATATCTATTGTTTCCTGTGCTGTTCATTTTAGTCATTCTGACTGGTGTGAGATGATATCTCATTGTACTTTTGATTTGTAGGAAATTTCTCTTTTAATCTCAAACATCTGATTTTTCTCTAAATCAGTCTTCTAAGACTTTCAAGGCTTTCCACTAGGTACCCATGAAGTCACGTCACTTTGTGTATTTAAGGTTGCGAGCTCAAATGTTTCTGCAAAGTATAGAGAAATAGAGTGAAAACTATTTCAGTTGTGCAATAGATAAAAGCCCTTTCTACTCATGGGGGCATGACCTGAGCGTAATATGGAATATTCTTAGTTTCTGTATGTCCCTCATAGTGTAAAACTGTAGCCAGAAATACAAGCTCACTGAATTTTTTTTTATTTTTTATTTTTTATTTATTTATTTTTTTTTTTACCAAATCAAGGAAATGGTGGCCTGTACTAATGGAGAGGAACAAATCTGCCCATGTTTGAATGGTAATTTTGATTACAAGCACTTTTGGCCTCACGTACTGACTTTAAAATGTTGTTTAAGATAAAATTCTACCCAAACACCCTGACAGCAAACTTTTTAAACTGAAGCTGGGAACCTTGCAGACATGTCACAGACTGACCTTCCATCAGATTGGCACTGGGCTTCAGTGGCATCAGTTCTCTGGGAATCCTGCCCTGACCTTGGGTGTGAAAGCCAGGGCCTTACGGTTTAGTGATTCCTTCACACTGAATCCGAATGTGGGCCCAGCTGAGCCCTGGTTCAGTCAGTGGGTGACACTGGATGATATTTTACAAGATTAAAAACCAAAAAAAAAAAAAAAAAACCTTCACAAAATTATTCCCCTTGGTCCTCACTTTGCCGATAACTTCAACCTAAGTAACTTAATAGGTCAATCTGGCACGCCGTCGGGAAAGTAGGTCAAGATCAATATAGCAGAGACTGAGAGAACTTGTGTGCACCAAGTATTGTTTTAGGTAGTGCATACATAGAAGTTGTTATTTCTCTAGATGGGTGTCTGTCAAGCTTTCTCCCTGAGAGATGTCATTTGGGGTGTCACATCCAATTTCAGGGATGTCAGTTAACAGCCTGTAAAATGTTCCTGGGATAACCCCTCTCAATAAGAGAAACATGTCCTGGGCATTGACAAGTCTGACCTCGTCATTGACACACAACAAGGCAGCCACTCAACAACAGCATCCATTTCTGTTCCTCTTTAGAGTTCTGAGTGACAACTGTGGTCAGATGAAGGTGGAAAAGGAACAAAAACATGAAACACAGTGATTTCCCATACATTTTTTTCCTTGTCTTCAGGCGAAAAATTACACCATTATGTCATTTTCGTGATGTGCTCATCAACAGGAGTGAAAACCTCATTTGTCATCTTTTGGTCTGATAGAAAATCAGAGTTTAGGGAATTTTGCTGGGCTGTCAGCACTCTTGCTGTCAAGTCGAACGGCTAAAGGAAGGCAGCAAGAACACAGAGCCAATGAGAGCTACCAGACCCTAATGCCAGTGCCTCCTGTAGAAATCCACAGAAAGATCTTGTGCTCCTTGGCGTTTCAATCCAATTTGCTAGAGCTGTTTATCAAGTTCCCATGCAGACAGGATGTAAATATGCCACTTAAATCTGCAAATACAATAATGAAAACTGATACTTGTAATTGTATCTGTGTGGTCCCACTGACTCAAAGCTAAATGGATTTCCAACCTAATATTGCTAAATGAATCCTTGAAAGATGTGAGGTCCATTACAGTGGAAGAGTGGCATCGCTTCTCACATCCTGTCATGATAAGGATATCTTCGTCGTTTTGTATGACTGAAATATTTTTATCTGACTCCTGAAATTGCCTTGCCTCAGTTTTAACCCCATCTTTTGTGGGAAAGTATGTGCCATGTGAGTGCTCCTCCCATTTGCTTTAGTCTGTAGTGCCATGGCAAGGAGAAGGTTCTAGATGGCAGAGAAAGACTTATGGACACTCTGCCTCCCACTCATGATTTAAGTATCTTCCCATGGGCAGCCTCCATAGAGTTCTCTCTTACCATAAAAGGTTCAAAAACCATCATGTGTCTAGTAAATGACGGGAATCTTTGTAAATCCCACCACCTCTTGGCCTCAGTTCAGTGCAATGCCATAATCATTCCAGAAACATCGTTCCAGCATTAAAAGTCATTAAAACACAATTAAGTCTTTGCTGGCATTCTCTTAAATAGTTTGAAGGGAAAAGACATTCATACTAGTCATCACAACATGTTTGCCATCCATCTTTTCATCTCTTTCTCTTTTAATGTATCCATCATGAGGCTTCTTTTCCCACAGCAAATTCCTCAGAACCCTTCTGCCTCAGCCCACATAAACTCTCTATTCTCCTCTTTTCTTTCGTCTCTGACTCGGCCTTTTAGTTTGTAGAGTGATTTGGCCTTCTCATGCCCCATTCCCCAGCTTCTGTGGCACAGAAGACCTTGGACTGCCTGAGGAAAGAAGAGCCCCTTTCTCCTGAGGTTAAGAGGAGGCAGGGGAGAAAGGGAGAATCACAGAAATTTGAACCTTAGTTTCTTCTATAATCTCTATTACACTCTTGAGCCTCAGGTTCCTCATCTTCCAAGTGGGTATAAAGGCAACATGTTCTGTATCTCAGAACTGTTTCCAGGAGTCTACGAAAATGGAGTAGGAAAACCCTCTCACAAGAAGGAGCATCTGCATAAATATGCATTAAGTTTATCTCCTTCCCTGTTCCTGGTGAGATTTCAAAGATATTCACCTTTTATTACGATGACTCTTCTTTATATGAATGTTTTTTTTATAGTTACTCTTGCTTAGTATTATTTTCTGATGTGTTCACTGTCATTAAGGCATATTATATCTATGCTATTTTGTACTCTGAACATCTTTTGAAGAAACCATATTTTGCTCATTTTACTATCCCCTATAGTGCCCATTAAAATCCTTTAAATATATTTAGTGCTCAATAAATGTTAGACCCGATTGCACTGCTGGGTTATGTAGATTGTGTCTCAACCCATTTCCTGACTATACATGTCACTTCTGGCAGGACTTCCCATCATTTTGGAAACCCCAGGAAATGATTAGATAGAGCTAATGAGTAAACTACCTGTCTACGGCCATACTACCCAGAACACAGCGGATCTTATCTGATCTAGCTAAGCAGGGTCAGGCCTGGTTAGTACTTGGATGGGGGAAAACTGCCTGACATGACCAAAGGGCCCATTGGTTGAGACCTAGCATCACTCCTTTGAGGGAGAAGATTTCACTTTGCTTATTTTTCCAGCATCTAATGCACTTCTTGTCTTTAGGAATACAGCACCATGGTGAAACTTGGCAAAAACTTTTGTGATAGCTTATAAAATATAAATTATTAAGAGAGAAATTTTAATTCCCTTTAGAAGAAGTTTCTGTCCAGCAGAGTTCCATATTCTTTTTTGATAAAGTTAAATTTTGACATCCCTTTGACCCATACAACTCTCTCTCCCCTCTTGTTAAAACCTCAAAATTCCTAAGTAAATAAAGGTTCTGATTTGCAAGTCTTGTTTAGCATAGATTTTCAGAGTTTTGCAAAATTCATCTTTTTTTAAAAAAAGATT
The DNA here is from genome assembly GCF_905146905.1 of Nyctereutes procyonoides. Taxonomy (NCBI): domain Eukaryota; kingdom Metazoa; phylum Chordata; class Mammalia; order Carnivora; family Canidae; genus Nyctereutes; species Nyctereutes procyonoides. The sequence goes on from NW_026575132.1 coordinate 12,904,136, forward strand.
TTATTTATTTATTCATGAGAGACAGTGAGAGAGAGACAAAGACATAGGCAGAGGGAGAAGCAAGCTCCCTGCGGGAAGCCCTATATGGGACTCAATCCCAGAACCCCGGGATCACAACCCGAGCCAAAGGCAGATGCTCAACCATTGAGCCACCCAGGTGTCCCAAATTCATCTTTCTTTTTAAGATTTATTTATTTTAGAGAGAAAGAGAGAGTGCACAAAAGCAGGGGAAGGGACAGAGGGAGAAAGACTCTCAGGCAGACTCTCTGCTGAGCAAGGAGCCCATACAAGATGCGATCCTACAACCCCAGGTGAAATCAAGAATCAGTCATTTACCAAATGAGCCACTCAGGTGCCCCCAAACTCATCATTTTGATGCCCAAATCTATAGTATGAATATGACAAAAATGTGCTTTGGTAAACTTTATTAAAACTTCAATAAATTTCTATTCTATACTGGTTTTTCTTGTGTCTTCTCTCTCTTACCTCCCTATTCTACATTCTCTCTAACTTCCTCTATAGAAGGGAAGTCTAAGTATTCAGAATCTGCCCTACACTCTTCATCTCCTTTTATATTTTCAAGTGGTTATGATATCTATCTATCCATATATGATATATACAATTAAATGGTGAATACCCAGAAGACACGACAGTGTCACATCTTAGGATTCAGACAAAGCCATCCCAGGAAAAATTCCATTTCCTGCAGCCATTGTTGCTTCTTTTGTTAGAGAGAGAGAGTGCAAGTTTACCAGCAGCTAGGAGGAGGCACCAAGAGGGAGTGAGTGGCAACCACTCACTCTCCACCTCAGTCTGTGCCCCAGAAAATGAGGCTGAAAACCATTTGGCCGACACTTCCAGAAATACAGATAAGAATTTATTTTCTCACGGACCTCTCTTCTCTTCTCTCACTCCCTTGAAAAATAAAAAGTAGTAAATAACTCTTCTAGTTTTCACAATAATCTCTGTATCTAGAAAATGACTCCATGTAAAGGAAACAGGATTTAATGTCATTTTACATGCATTTTTCTGATGATATTTTGATATATGATCAAGACAAAAAATTAGGAAGTGCAGAAAAAATTACTTTAACCACAATATCTAGAATCAGTCATTGTTAACTTTGATATATAGCCTTACGTGTTATGTGTGCATGTGTGCACACACATGCATGTATTTTGCATTAACTTGAATTTGCTTAAATTCTCACTTTAATATAAACAAATGAGAAAACTGCTTGGAATTACATTGCCATTTTCCCCCTAATACTCCTAACTGTGCTTAAGAGAAACATTTTTTATGAACTGGATGCAAAGTGAGGTTTGAAGGCATATTTTCAGAGAATTAGTAATTTTGGAGTTTCTAACAGCCAGATTGTTTGAATGGTAAGAACCAAAAAAAATAAAAGCACAGAAGGCAGCAAAGGGTAGAGAAAATGGTTGAATAATCAGCTGTGTTGTTGATGCGGGTGGAGGAAAGAAAGAGACAGCCTATCACATCTAAGCCTTATTCAAAGGAAAGTGTGCTCCACTTGATGGGCAGGATGCCAGGACACAGTAATAGAAGAGCGATGTAGGACTGCAACATGGTACTCTAGAAATACATTTTCCAATTAGTCATAAGTGTTTATTCATCAAGGCACACCACAATGCTTTTGGTAACTGAGTTGTACAAGCAGCTGTAATTGGCAATTGAGAAGCATCATCGCAAATGTTTTGATGTCTGATCCTGAAATCGTTCACGCTCCACATTTCCTCTGAATGGTCCCTCTGTCCTGGAGTGGTGTCAATAGTGAGCCTGTGACTAGAGGTTTCGGTCCTTTATAATTCTCAAGCATTAAATTAGGTCCACCTCACACATTTTGTCCGTTGTCCTGATCGATTCGAAGAAGAGAAGTGGAAGCGGATTGACAAATGTTCTTTCAGGAAGGTTGGTGGATATTGTTTAAGTTAGAAGGAAGGCTGATGGGATGGTCAACTGAGAAATAATTTTCCAGATCATCAGAGTAAGAGTCTGTATCAGAAGCTCTTACTTGCCACAAGTTCCAACAAGAAGCTCAACTGGATGTGTCACAAATGTCTACAGACTAGTCTGCGTAGCTGAGAGCCTATGCGACAGACCCTGATAGCTCTGTTTTGGTAACAGCACATTTACCTTCTGGCCATTAATCTAGAACAATTCTTAAGCTAGATAAAAAGCTCCAGTGAAAAAAAGAATTCCACGGGATGTTTTCTGACATTTAAAAAGAAAACCATCAGGACTGACAGGTTTTCGATTTTTTTTTTTTCACTTCTTAGTAGCACAAAGCTGCACATGATTACTTAAAAGGGTCTCCTCCCTTTATTCTCCAAAGTTTTCAGGTACTTAGAGTGAGAGGCTTCTGACAATTAAATCAATTTCCACTGGAGTCTCCAGAGGTGGGGCTCATCTCAGCTTCCTCAAGAAGACTTCTTATTCTAATAAGGAGCCAGCAATTTATGAGGGAGGATGCTGCAAAGTAGAAAAATGAAATTTCAGGTCAAAGGAAAACTTAGTAGCAGAATTACCACTTCTTGCAGACTGAAGATCAAGCTTATAATAGAGTCTTATTTATAATGGAAAGAAGAGTTTAGCCAAAATCAGGCTTTGAAAATCACTTTCTAATAACACTATTTGACTCTTGAAAAATAAAAAAGAGCTGTTATTAAAAAGAATTTACTTCGCTCTCACTGCAAGTTGAAAATGCACTTTTCATTTCCAGAGGTAAAAAAGGAGCCCGCTGATTTGGGTGCATATGGAGGGTTATAGATACCAGAACCTGAGCATTCATTCTACAGTTACCGAAGCAAAAGCTACAGAAACCACCACCCGATTGCCCTTTGCCTGGGTTTAATCCCGGTAATTAGGATGTGAGGCTGCTTTGAGACCACAGACCATTGTCCCCCTCTTGTTCTCTTTATTGCTCAAGCACAGCCAGACCAAGGACCCCAGTGCTGCTCCTCTTCATCCACAGGCAGCGTAATCTGACAGGTGGAGCCATCTAATACCTTCTCACCAGGACTACTGGCCACCTTTTATGTGCTCAGCACACACCCTGGAAGCAACAGGCTAAAGGATTAGGAGATGTGGCATGCTTTCCTCCCAGCCACCTGGCCTTTGAGTTGACCGGGGAAACTTCCAAAGCCACTTCCCAGGTGGCAAGGCTGCCTTTCCGCGAAACAGCAGGGCTCTGTGCTGGACAGCACAAGAGGGAGACAGAGCGTCAAAGGTGGTTCCCATATCCAAGGTCAAAGTGCAAACCTGAGCTGTGGCAAGCAAGGGTTTGAGAAGGCTGAGGTCCTAGCAGCCGGGGAAGGTTCTCAGAGGCTGATCCCCTGAGCACTCCTGGAAATCTTCCCAGGTCTCTTGAGTCAACGCCTTCTGGCCCAGGGACCAGGTTAGCATTGTTCCGTATCACTAGGGCCATTGGGTTAGGGCCCTCATCAGCTCAGTCCAGTCGTGTGCAGAGTGTCTCCTGTTAGGGTTATGTTTTGGTTTGTTTGCATGCATGGGATGCAAACCACCTGGAGACTCCAAGCAGGGATGGCCCTATGGGTGTGCGACCTGTGCCTCCTCCCAGGGCCCTCTGCTCAGAAAGATTTGCTCCAGGACTAATGCTCTGCAATTGCCATCTGGAAGGTTAAAATAATTTTTATAAAAGAGGACTTGCACTCTCATTTAGCACTGGTCCTGTAAATTATGTAGCCAGTCCTAACTGCAAGCCTGCATCTCAGGCTGTCAATTCATCTGCTCCACCTAGAAGTTGGCTGTACCCCGCTCAGGAGAGGGGAAAATGCTGAATTTAAGTTAAAGACAGAAGCTCTCCTTGAAATAGAGCGGCCATGAAAAACTGGTATAGCTTGAGATGTGCCCAAGCTTCCCATGCAGAACATGAGACACAAATAAAAGTTGCACGTCATGATAATTGGGAACCATTGATTCAAAGGTCAAGACAGCCTTGCTAATTAATTGGGTAAATGTTGTTTTTCTTTTCCCCTCCATATGGATTTAGATTTCACTCTCACAGGAAAAATCAAGGTTTGTCCTTGGGAGCTGAGCTTTCTCTATTTAATAGGTAGACTAAATAAGTGGCCAGTAGGCCTAGAGCTCACGGGAATATTGAAAGGGAATTGAGAGTGTACACAGAGACTGACCCCTAGAACCGGAGCCTTTTCCCCTAGGCCACAGGACTGGAATATAAGAGCAGTGAAATCACAGGGATAATAATCCCAGGACACAAATCATGACAGCAATTGTGAGTATAGCCTTGGGGCATTGTGTAGGGGGTAGGACCTAGTGGTGGAGAGCTTTTAAAAGGTAGCTTCTCTGAGATTTCAGAGAGAGGCAAGCTAACTGCAATGTCAGCATTCCTATGTTGTAATTCCCTTCTAATAATCACCTAGCTCTTCAGTAGAAGGTTACTAAGCATGCACTGTCTGTTCCATAGTTACATGAAGGCTGGTGGGGAGGAAGGGGCTTGGGTTGAAGGGACAGTTCTAACCCCGTCTCTTTGTGACCTCTATGCGAGAGAGCATGTCCACTCCTCCAGGGACCTATAGCTCTTAGCTCCAAGGGACCGTGGTGGGCTTGGAGATGCCTTTAGCAGCTCCATGAGCTGAAGGTCAATTCCAAGGAGGACTTACACAAAAGAGAGGGTAAAGGCAAACCAGTGCCATTCCTGCATATTAGCCAGAGCATACTGCTCCCCGACAGGGGAAGAGGAATCCTGGTGAACTTCCGGATTATACAATTTATCTATCAGGACTAAACATTCCTCACAAATGTTCCTCCTCATTTATATACCTTGTGAGCCAAGAGCTTTACTGTATATAAAGCACCGCATGCTATGTGCTATACGTTTAATATTCATAGCTATATAATAGTCCTAGATGTTGGTCGTACGTTGGAATAACTTGAACTCAATAGAACAAGGTAATGTTTTGATATTTAACAATATTTATAATTGTTATTCCACTGTGTGTTGATTAGGGCATAATAGCAAGTGGTTCACATGTGACTAAAATTAATGTTGCTTCTACAACGTCAAGTCAAGTTTTCACAGTTTTTCTTCTTCCACTTGGCTCATTAATATCAGTAACCAAAAGTGCCGGGTTTGCTCTTTTGTCCCCAGATTTGCCCATCTCTGTCCTTCTCTTGACTCTGAGGCTGGCCCCTATGGGCTCCGGCTTCAGGGCTCCCTTGCAAGCTGACTTCTTGTTAGATGTGACCAATGACAGGCACCAGTGGACCAGAGAGGAGGAGGAGGCGGGAGGGTCTCCTCCTTATTCAACCCCATTTTCCTCATCCCCTTAGCTCTGTCAGAAGCTGGATCTCTTGTGAGAAGGTGGCCCCTCCTCCAAGGCTCTGTCTTCAGTGGGGTCTGGTTGCCCTAATTCCTTCTACTGTCCTTTCAGCCCTGGGTCTTCATGTCCTTTCAGTCCTGGATCAGCTGCTACTAGTCTTATCTTGGTGTACTCCCTTCTGCAATTGTCCTTTCCTAAAATCTCTCCATCTGAACCCAGTGCCAGGAAAGCATAGATGCTTTTGCCTGTAGGCTTATCCTCTTCTCTCTTGCTCCCACTGTGGAATGAATAAAAAGTTCTTGAATCCGCTCTGCAATACCTGGGATCCTATCCGACCAGTGCCCTACATCCTCCCTCACTGCCACCTCACCTGCACCAGTGCATGACAGATTGCTGAGGTTTCCTGACATTTTTCTCCCACCACATCTTCTCCAGATCTTCTCGCTTCCGTCCTATCTCAGTTATATTTTCCACACTTTACGATTATTTGAGCCGCCAATTCCCAGAGTCAATGATAGCACTTGGGGCTGAGTGTGAATTAAGGAGATGTGTGACCATGGGCTAGCAGAGAGAAGCCATGCCATCACTCCAGAGCTTCAGACTCTCATATTTCCTGGGGTCTCCAGAACCTGCCCCTAGAACAACCTTGTAATCTCCTCCAGAGAGGGAGCCTGAAGGTAGGGAAAGAGGAGAGCAGAGTCTAGTTTGTCTTGCCCTAAGTGCTCTGCATAGACTTCTCCCATCCCCACCTTTGCAATCATCACCAGTTTTGTTGACCTTGGTCTCTCCCATCACCAAGGGACCTTCTTTGATGTAGCTCCTGCCTTTCATTTCTGTATCCCCAGGATCAAGCAGCAGTACTTGGCTTACAACACTTGCTGTGTTAACTGTAAAAACAACTTTTCCTTCAAGACTTTTAATGATTCGTTTGGGAGAAAAAGCGTTACCATATTCCTCATGAGGGTGGTGGAAGTCAACAGGAAAGATGAACAAAGAAAGGTGAGGAATTTGACACCAGCAAATATAACCTGCTTCATTCTTTTGCCTACTTACCTCTAACTCATCAAAGCAAAGATAGGTAAGGAATTATTATGGAATTTTGAATAGCTCTACGTTTGTGTGGCATAGAAGGAATACTGCAGACTATGTGTGCTTCATAAAGCCTTTCATAAAGCTGGAGATCTATGGGTAGTGCCATGTCGGCACTGCAGGAAAAAAGACAAAGACCAGGCCATGGGTCAGGAGCCTTGGGGCTGGCTTCTGGTTCTGCCACACACCAGCCATTCTGATTTGGAACAACATCACCCAACCTTTCTCTACCTTTTTGTTTTAACCTACACAATAGAGATATTATAATACCCAGTTTGTGTCCTTCCTCAGACAATAGGCAGGGTCCCATGAAGTAATGTAGGGGATTTCTGCCAACTGTACAGCGTGAGACAAAGGTGAAGCTCCAGAATCAGCATCTATATCCTGACTCTCTGAGGCCAGGAGAGGCTTAGGCCATGAGATGCTCTGTCCCCAGAAGAGCGTGCACATCAAGAAGGAGGCAGGTGTGCTGAGTTCATTCCAGCAGTTAATTGCATGTGCTCTGGAGGCCCCTGACAGTTTCCAGCTTCACTTTGGGGGCAGTGGATTACTTGGGAATTTGTGTTCCTGCCCATGCAGATTCCCTCTTGCTCCCCAGAGCTGTTCTCTGTTTTCCTCTCAACGTGATTACTCACTAATCCCTTTCCCTTCTCACATTCACTTCTGACCAGACCCATGTGTTTGACTCCAGAATGACTCTTGTGGACGCAAACTTAGGCTCAAAATATTTGGTTGGAAAGCCACTCCATACCTCTGCCATGAGGGGTTCTTACAGTTTCGAAGTATATTCTCTTGTAACTATTGAAATGTCTTCGGTCAGAATGTTTTCATACTGTAGCCATGTGCGTGTGCACATGCACGTGTGTGTGTGTGTGTGTGTGCGTGTGTGTGTGTGTGTGTACCCACATACTGGTTGTACTTAGTGGGAAGAAGGCTCAGAGGCCAAAAACCTATTTGGGTTTGTTTGGATGAGTGAGAAATGATGGGAATTCAGAGTGTATAAGATTATAAATATTACAGAGGTTATTCAAAATCTCATTTGCTTTGGTTTGACTGCCTCTTTACTCTACATATTTAAATTCCATTTGCAGACACCAACCCTGATACTCTTAAAGAAAATAACAACAAACAAGCTACTGCTAAGGGAAATGTAAATTGGTTTGTTTGCTACTTCACACTCCTGGGCAGTGAAAACACAAGCAATTGTTATTCCAAGGGTCTCATTGAATATACAAAAATCTTTGTCTTTCTTAGGAGTTGCTTTAAAGGTTAACCACTTTCTAAAGAGTTTTTTTGTGTCTGGAAACCAATTTTGTGCACCTTTGTCCAGCTGCGAAGTTCTTATAAACTTGTTAAAGTTTCCCACACAAACACATTTGCACTCATTTAGAAAATGGGGAAAACATTTCACCCTGGGAAAATCTGTTTGTTCTCCTTTGACATTTACAAAGTCTTCATAGTGTGCTGGGAGCCACATGCAGCTTCTAGAAGCCCTGTGCTGTGGGAGGTGCATCGGAGGGGATAGAAGTTCAGAATTCTGAGATATTGATACCCTGGTCCTCGCTTGGGACTTGTGTACACACAGCAGTGGCTGTGGCAGTAGGAATTGGTGCTCAAGATGTGAACCCTATGCTCATCTCACCAAATTTTCAATTCCCAGGCTCTGAGCCCCATCCTTCCTGGATAATTTCTTTCTAGCAGTGCATATCATGCACTCAGAAATGTCTCTTCTATGTGAATTCCTATTCCATTTCTATTCACTTTTTACTATAAATGATTGTGTACAAACCAAGATGGTGCACTCAGTCTGCCATCAGGGAGAGAGAACGCAATGCCCAATGTCCCCAGTCTAAGTTGGGGTCATAAATGAGCAATATTTTGGCAATATAGATGTCTTTTGCCTTCCCCCAGGATGAGAAAATACCATGTCTAAAGTCCCAAACTTAAACTACCAAAAAATTTAATATTTTCGTACATACAATTTCTAGTTTTAAAAAAGGGTACTTTTAGATATGGAATCAGTCAATGGACGTTTTAAGTGGGATTTCTTTTACAGGCATTTCACTCAACAATGTGTGAAGGGAGGTACAAGGCTCATACTAAGTAGTTACCAAGCATTTGCCTGCCAACCACCGACAATGGTTGATCGCTCAAAGTTGGATTTGCCTTTTTAAGAAATGTTTTCTCAACAATTCTCTATCTCACAATATAAAGACTCTTTCTACTTAGTCATAATATAAGTACTTTCTCTTGCCCTAATGTTTCATCATGCATCTTTTTAAAGATGAAGTGAGGGTATTTGGGCTACTTGTTTGTTTCTGTACTGTGTTTATTCTTCATCTCTCACGCTCAATGATAGAGACTGTGATAGTAATTATAGCCCATATAGGCAGTAATTGTTCAACAAAGGGGGACTCAGGGAGGTCAAAACAGAATTTGAAAGCCATCACAGCAAAGCAGGTTGGGCTGGTGGTGCAGTAGTAATGCATCGCTCTGCTAATTGGGGGGCACAGATGTGGGTATGGAGTAAGAAGCTTCCTTGGCCCCAGTGAAAGACAAGCTGACATAATTAGCTGGGGCTTATGAAGAAGCTGGAGCTGGTGCTGGAGCTGGTGCACCACAGCCAAAATGATGGCCTGAAGTCAGCTCCTGGCTATGCTATGATCCTTAGTTCCATCTGGACTTAAAAGAAAAACGTCATCAGTGTGGAAAACCCAGCTAAGGTTCTGAGTCTCAGCAACCGGGATTTGCTCCCTTTCAAAGAAAGTTAAGTATGCATGACAAATATCACATCTCCAGTGTAGCCACTGAAAGATAAACTTGCAAATGCACAATTCATTAAAGTCAGTATGCATAACCATGACACTATCCTAACTGCATCAGAAATGATACATTTGGCTTCCTTCTAATTCTCCTAGAACCTCAATTCTAAGCCTCAAATTACGTGATAATGTTCAAAGGCAAGAAGAAAGGGATGTGAGACTCCAAGAGCTCTTTCCCATAACCCCTTTACCCCCACCTGATCTCAGTGGCTAGAATCGGGTCAGATGCCCACCCCTAAACCAACCACCGGGAAAGAGGAAGGACACACAGGAGAGGCTGAGATCAGCCATTTTTCATCTGGGGAGGCAGGAGCAGGGCAGAGGGGATCCACTTTACTGGAAAACATTGCCAATGCTATCTGAATGTAATTAGGGTTCTAAGTTTTATCCAGTCCCCACAGGATACAAAAGAACAATCACAAGCTACTGAAAACATAGCCTCCTAAACTAAATGGAAGCAATATAGCTTGGTAGATAAATGCTAAATTGGAGAGCTGTTGCTTTGGGTTGCTTTGTCAAATGACTCACTCCCTGCTATGTGTCCTTGGGCAGCTCTCAATGGATCCAAGCCCCAGTTTGTGATTCTATCAAAGGAGAATAGCGTCATTTACCACCTCCTGGTCTCACAGTTGGGTTGTATGATGATTAAAAGGAGCCTCATAAGGGCTATGAATTTCTCAGATTAAAGTATAAAGTGCTGACACAAATGTCAACTCACTGAGCACAAAACCAGCATTGACTTGCCTCTCAAAGTGGCTTGGAAGCCATACCACCTAAGGATGGGCTCCTCTTTTGATGAGGCTGATTTGAATCCCTCTGGTTCTTATCCTTCTTGCTCAGCTCTTCTCTGAGAACCTTTTGCCATTGTTTCTGTCCCATATGCTTCCTCCCCAAAAGCTAAGAAAACAAGGGAATGGATAATGGGTCAGGGTTAAGAGGAGGAGTGTGGTGGGTGTTATAAGAAGGGTGAAAAGTGGGGAGCTAAGCAAATCTACTGCTTTTCTTCCACAAATTTCAAACCCTGTTCAAGTCCATTGCTTTGATACCTAAACTAGACCGCAGCTTGCTTTTATCCTGCCCAAGACTGGCACGTTCTGGTGACTTGATGGTAGAGTTTCTTATATTTAAGGTTTCAAGCCAGTATGTCCTGGTTTCAAAGCCACCCCTACTGATGGTGTGTGATCACCATACAGTTATGTCCAAACAGAGAAGATGTGCACAACTAAGCTTGTTCTGTGCATGTTGCACATGTCAGCCCTCAGTTTTGAAAGGCATTCCTGTTAAAGATGCACCCAGAGCAAATACTTTGTTGCTGTATTTATGTTTGCTTCTTCCTCAAAACAAATGGAAGTGGCTTCCATTTAAAGATGTAGGGAGTATTTTTTTTTAAATGAGAGCTTAGAAATAATTTAGAGCAAGATATATCAGATGGTGATCCTAAAACAAAATAGAATGAGTACAAGACTCCACAGCCTAAGACGCAGGAAAAGTTGTTGGATTATATAATTCTCTGAATTTGTTACTGTTTTTTTTTTCTCTCTCTCTCACTTTTTAAAAAATACCCTTTTACTAGAAAGTTAAACTGATAGCTGTCATTAAATTCAGAGAGATTTAGTCATGTATCTTAAATTATTCTTGGAATAATGCAGAGCACTTGTTGATTTATTTGTCAATTATGCTGCTTCTTGCAGAAGGGACATTTTGAAATAATGAAGAAAGTACCTTTAACTTTGGCTTTGTGGAAGATGCGATGATGTTTTCCATGTTAATGCTTTTTAAGAAAAAAATTTTTTAAAGAAAAGCAGATGATATATCACTTTATTGTGATTGAATGAAAACATTTCCATAGGAAGCTTAGCTAAGAGAAAGAAACAGCTATTAAATTAATAAATTATGTTACAGTTTGCATCTCTGTTTCTTTTTTAAAAGATTTTATTTATTCATTTGAGGGATGCCTGAGTGGCTCAGTGGTTGAGGGTCTGCCTTTGGCTCAGGTCATGATCCTGGGGTCCTGGGATGGAGTCCCACATCAGGCTTCCCCGCAGGGAGCCTGCTTCCCCCTGTGCCTCTGTCTCTGCCTCTCTCTGTGTCTCTCATGAATAAATAAATAAAACCTTTTTAAAAAATGTATAAATTATGTTACAGTTTGCATCTCTGTTTCTCTTTTTTAAAAGATTTTATTTATTTATTTAAGAGAGAGAGATTGAGCATGAGCTGGAGGGAGGGGCAGCGGGAGAGGGAGAGGGAGAAGCAGACTCCCTGCTGAGTGCAGAGCCTGAGATCATGACCTGAGCCAAAAGCAGGTGCTTAACTGAGCCACCTGGGCGCCCTCTGCATCTCCTTTCTTCTTTCTTTCTTTCTTTCTTTCTTTCTTTCTTTCTTTCTTTCTTTCTTTCTTTCTTCTCTCTCTCTCTTTTTTAAAGATTTTATTTATTTATTCATGAGAGACACACAGAGAGAGGCAGAGACACAGGCAGAGGGAGAAGCAGGCTCCATGCAGGGAGCCCGATCCTGGGACCCTGGGATCACACCCTGAGCCAAAGGCAGAGGCTCAACCGCTGAGCCACCCAGGCTCCCCTGCATCTCTGTTTCTAATGCTTATTGTCCATCTGTAAAATGTCCCAGTCTGCCTTTGGACATTGTGCTTTCAGTTAGCTAAAGCTGGTACTTCTCCTTCCCTCATTTGTCAACAATGCTTCTCTGGCTGACTTTGGTAAGGAACCTCTTCTTCAGTCACAGAGGTGATGGCTTATTGGAAAGAATGTAAGCTCTAGAATTAGATGGGCATGGGTTCAAATCCTACCACTCAGTAGCTGTTCTTATCCTCAGTTCTGTCTTAAGTAAAACAAGGATAATGTCACTTCTTGGATATTACGTTGCCTCCTCTCCCTCAGCCACCACACTCAGTCCTACCGGTAGCCCCTCCATGGCCGTAGATCAGCCTAGCTTTGCCTCTCCCTCAATAGTACACAGCCTTCCCTCTGACTGCCCCGCTCCTAGTTTTACCCTCCTCCTCTCCATTCTCAAAATGAACTTGCTCAAACACTAACAGTGTTGTGTCACTACTAAATATCCTTTATTAATTGACATTGTCCTGGGATAAGATCCAAACCCCTTTTCATGGATCGTAAGACCCTTCTTAATCTAGCCTTGACTATTGTCTCTTGCCTTTCTTCCCAACCCCAGCTCGCTCCATGTTTTGGCCACAGTGAACTATCTCCCCTTTGGGGAACCAGTCAGTTTCCATTGAGCCTTGGTGCTGATTTCTCTCTCAGTGTAAATATCCTTCCTCCCTGGTGTGTGCTGGACTCTCACTATTCATAGGTCCTGTTTGCATGTCCCCTTGGCTTCCCCATCCCCAAGTCCAGGACTGCCCCAAAGTTCAATAAGAAAGTTTTTCTCCTGTGAGCTCCCTTAGCACTGTCAGGAGCCTATTTGCTTCTTGTCTCACCCACTAGCTGTGAGTTCCAGGAGGAGAAAACCACATTTACCCATCTTGATATCTTCAGGGTGCAAGCCAGTCCCTCACAGAAGTCGCTTAATAAATATAAATAAAAATGTGAACAAACAAATATCTTTTAAGGTTTTTATGTAGATTAAATGGGATAAAAGAGGCAAGGCACTGGAAATATCGCATGCACTCAGGAAATGATCATCCTCATTATTATTATTGCTCGGATAACTACTACTACCTAGTGGGGCTCTACTGCTTTTAGGATTGATTGTGGTTTTTGCCTACGGAAACCTATGTGCAAATGGCTCAAGGGCTTTTGACATTTGTAACTCCAGAAATATGATGAAAACTACTATAGTCGTAGTTTCGTTGGGTGTTTGTAAAAATGTGCCCCTACCTCCACCTCCCTCATTTCCTGGTTCGAGTGCCTCTTACAACCTTTCACAAATAAGTGGGTTTAGTCATCTGAACATGCACTTTCGCTGGTTGGTTCACTTGCCTGTAACCCCTTGCGTCCCTATTCAACAGAGGCTAGTAATTACCATAGCAACCGCAGCATGTGGTGCCTGTGCACTCTCTCAGAAACAAAGAATTTGCCTGGAAAAAAAAATCACACACACACAATAATTTGTAACATGAAATTCTATTTCATGGTATTTATGAAGGGAAATCATGCCTCTAAGTAGGCAGACTACCTTCCTGCCTGGACTGGGCGCTCACACTGCTGTCCTGTCTGCCCCCACCCCCATTGCACTCCCCATGTACATATTGATTCATTTCAAAAATGAAATTTTTGTGCTATGGGAAAAAAAATATGGGAAGGATTCGGTTTCAGTGGGAAGGTACAAAGGTCAGTGAGAGGGTGCAGAGCTCCATATAGCAGTTGTTCCTGTCTGAGTGATGATTATACTACCAAGGGGATTTATTAAAATGGAGCCTATTGCTGTTGCACTGAATGAGGCTCTCCATAAATTCGGTGTGAGCCTGTCAGGCAGGGGCTATGCCCATACGTAATGCTTAAATACAGTGCCCGCATCTGCTAGCCGGTGTGTGCATCCCAGCGCGTGTGCTCCTCCCCGTGCACAGGGTGCATGTGCAAACACGCCCCAGCACAGTCAAGGACCCAGGACATGACATGAAATGCTGTGTGTGCCCAGAAGTGGAGAACTCCTATTCTCACCCGGGCTCTGTGTAGGTGTGTGGGTGTGCACATGCATGTGTGATTCCAGCAAGACATCATGGTGTAGACGTTGACAGAATCAAATGTGACAGGGCCTCTTGCTCTGGCTCCTGATCTGGTGGGGAATGGGAAAGGGAAGGGGAGTTTGGCGAAGGCAACCCAGGCGGCGTGGCCCCATGACCTCCTCCCCCTGTCCTTTCAGGAAACAGACGGAGGGAGATCTGTGCTAGGGAGTGTTCAAGGCCCAGCTAGCTCTCAATGTCATTAGTCATAATCAAAGGGCAGGCGACAGAGGGTGAACTCTTTCTGGCCTGCCTCCTTGAGTCACCTGAAGAGAGAAGAAAACCTGGGGAGAGCCTCTGCTTCAACTAGACCTTTTTTCAGTTGTTGTTTAAACCCAGCCAGTTGGAAGCCTCTTTATGAGTCCTCTGGTTGAAACTCTGATTTTTTTTTTTTCCAAATTGCTTTGGTCTGAGGAAAAACTAATACATTCCAGTCAGAGGCTTGCAGGGCCCCAGAACAATCTAAATCCTTCACTCTGTTCCACAGGAATTTGGTTAGACAGCCTTCTCCAACAACATGGGTGCGTTCTCTCAGCAAATAGAGCTCAAGAAGGGAGCATAGGGCCATGGGGCGATGGGTGGGTGGGGGTTTAGGGGTTTGGGGGGATGGGTGTGCAGGTGAGGCAGGTGCACATGGTTTCATCCTCGTTGGCTTTTACCAAATAGTTGATACAATGCTCTGAACGTACTGTTTCCCCGGGCGTGCAAGGGTGGGTGCTGACACAGGCAGAGGCTCACCTACAGTGCTCTAGGAGTAACAGGTGTTGGGGCACCCAGGGAGCCTTGCACCCCTCCAGAGGCCATCCCGGAGGCGGCGCTAGGGGGCGCCTTCCACCCAGGGATGGCTCGGAGCAGCGACCCTGAGGCTAAGGGGAGCACACTGAAGTGAGCAGCAGGGAAATCAGTGACGTGGGGAATTATTATGCACAGTTCATTTCCTTGTAATTTAACTCTCAGAGTAACAAAAGCATAATGTATAGCCTAGTTTTTGGGTCTGATTTACAACAATTTAAACTTAAAAGATGCTTTCTGCCTCCCCACCCCCTTCTCGTCGCTTCTGCTGATATCAGCAGCTGAGAATTTTGTATTTCATCATGCCATCATATCCTCCCTCAAGCCACAGATCCAGGAAGAGAAAAATAGAGAAGGATCCCTGCAGACAGAGCTGGATGCAAACTGTCACTCTCCGTTTCAAATGTCATTATAGCCTTCTTGTCTGTGCTTACAAAATTGATGTTTTTCTGATGGTTGGTTTGGTTAGAAGCCCCCAGTATGTTTAAACAAAGGTGGAATCCGAGTGGGGCAAAGCTCTTCTGTCCTCAAAGGGCTGTGGTGTCAGAGGTTCAAACCCAGAGGTGCAAGGAGCAAGCGCCAGGTGAGGGTTCCCAGCTGCCCCAAGCTCCCACCATCCCTGCAGACGCCAGCTGGCTTCCTCCAGCTTCTTGAGCACTTACTGACTCTACCAGCAATTTAGCATTTTTGTAGCTATTGTCTTGTTCTCTAATTGCTTCATATGTGCACTTTTTCCTCCCTAAGGAAGAGGAAATAACTTTTTTCTTGAGTGCCTACTCTAATAAGACTCTTTGCTAAGGGTTTTGCATATAATTTCCTTTAATCCCTGTAATAATTCTTTGGCTTACATGCAATTGATTTCATTTCACAGGTAAAGAAACTGAGTCAGAGAGGTTAAATAATGCACCCAAGGTCGGTCCTGGAAACAAGAGGGGGGAATTCAGACACAGGTGTACCTTTCTGTTACGTTATTGTGATCCCACCTTGACTGTAAACTGAAATGACTGTCTCACTCTTAACACACATGTGGCATGAAGCATAGTGGTGGGTGTGCACCCCCCCCCAACACACACACATTCTCTCTCTCTCTCTTTACATGGTATTTAAAATCTGTCTGGGTTAGCCTTGCTAAGAAGTTAGAGTTGACTCCATTTTTAAAACTAAGTAACTTGCTGAATATTAGCCAACTTCCCAGACTCCTTGTCTTACTATACACCTCGTAGATAGTTAATAAATATTTATTACAGTCCCATTTATATGCATCAGTGCTATTGTTGTTGGGCCTTTTAGTCTGAGAGAAGGAAGATCCATGTTAGTCCAGAGATTTATTGTGAAATAATCAGCACTGGAAACCCTTCGATGGGGTCCAGGCAGCTATCAAAGTAGTGAAGTCACTGGACTAATGTGAACCCCGGTCTCTAACTCCCAGCTCACTGTTTTATGCATGACATGTATTGTTTTGTTTCCCCTTTGGGTGGCTTTATTGGGGGTTGGTTTGGTTTTACCTTAGATTTGAGTGATTTCAGACTCTGACTCTCCCCCCAACCATCCCAAATATTGGAGGGAAGATCAGTCAGGAGGAAGAAAGAGGGCTGCTTACTTGGCAGTGGAAAAAACAGACTGCCCAGGGGTAGGGAGAAAGCAATAGATCCTAAAGCCCTTTAGGCGTGTGCTATGTCCGACGTGTTTGGGAACAGCAAGTGGTGGATGCAGAGGACTGCGTCAAAGTGTGCATGTTGATATAAAAGAAAAATTCTTTCCATCTGTTGATTGGGATCAGTAAGAGAGCAATCAACTGGCACCCATAACGTAACAAGAGCTTTTTAATAAATACCTGGTACCTCCCAGAACTCTCAGAGCACTGGGCCACTACAAAACCACCCAAGCAAGTTAACAAGATAGAGACATGGCAGAAAGTCAGAGGAGGAGGTGGTTTCTAAAGACCCAGTGGAACCTACAAACCAGGAGGCTAGTTTTCGTCTCTGGTGGCTTCTGGCCTTCAGGAAGGGAAACTGGGCAGTAGAAGAATGTGATTGCTAACCTCTGAGATCACATTTGGGAAACATATGGAACCAATAAGAAAATTATGGTCCCTATAGGGTAGTTTTAAGAACTCAGAATTTTACCACATTTTGGGACTAAAGATACAAAAGAAGGAAACTTCTTACACCTCTTGGGGGTTTGAACATGAAGTTCACCAAGAGGGAAATTCTGCCCTTTGTGACATGGATGGATCTGGAGGGCATTATGCTAAAAGAAATAAATAAGCCAATCACAGAAAAACAAATACTGTGCACTTCCACTTATATGAACTATCTAAAATAGTTCAATTTATAGAGTCAAAAGGTAGAATGGTGGTCACCAGGGGCTGGGAAGAGCGGAAAATGAGAACAACTAATCAATGGGCGTAACGTCTCTGTTGAATAGCTCTAGAGATGGGCTGCACTACATCGTGCCTCTAGTTCATAATACTGTACTGTTCACTTAAAACTTTGCTAAGAGGGTAGGTCTCATATTACATGTTCTTAGTACAATAAAATAATTTAAAAAAAAAGAAAAGAAGAGAAAAATTTCTGTAAAGCTAATGAGCTACTGTGCATGGTCTCCTGACTTGCCTTGATGTTTCAAGAGCCTTTAAGAGAAAGTAGCTTGAGTGGCTTCTGTGACAAGGGTGGGAGCATCTGGGAGCATGACTGACTGAGTGGGAAGGAATCTGTAAGGGACCTGAGGGCTGGAGGGTTGGGCTGATTTCTAGAACAGCAACACTGTGGATGCTTCTGAATATGCTCTGATCCAGTCACTCCAAGGAGAGATGGACATCCTTAGGAGGGAGTGTTCAAGTGCGGAAGAGGAACAGTCTCACCAAACCCGTGACATTTTAGCACAGCTCTCATCAGGCTCAAGCAGAAAGGGGGTGCTGTAGGCTGGACTGCTGCCCACCCCCTTCATGCTGGACTGCTGAGGCTAGGGTGGAGGACAGACAACCACGCTGCTTCAGCCATCATGCATCCCCATGCCCAGAAGCCAGTGAGCTGAGCAGCTGAGTGACAAATGACTGGTGGGGGGAGGCGAGGATGTAGGGGAGCAGCAGAGGGCAGCTGCAACCAGGCTGATGCCTGAGTGCATAAGCTGACACTCCCAGGGCCTCAGCAGTCCCTGGCAGAACAGGAGGAGGAAATCTCTGATGTGGGAATCCTATGTATGCTGGTGAGGCAAGGAATCCGAGAGCTGAGAGAGCTCAGGTCTGTGGGATCTGAATCCTATTCCAAAACTGTTGAAGGCTTGGGGGCCTCCGAGTAACCTTTCCAACATCTAGTGCAGATGTAACATAGAATAACTATTACTTTCTTCCATTTCCTTCCCTTCTCTAGAAGGCTTGTATGTGGGGACCTTATCCTAATTCATCAGTGAAGTATCGACTCAGTTCATCTACTATCATTTTTTAAAATAAGCTTTCCTAAGCAGAAGTAGAGTCATTTATGTGTGAAAATTCCCAAGGGTCAATTCAAACAAAATGTTTTCTTCTCAATGCTACTTGTCTTCCCTCTGCTATAAGCCACCAAGAATCTCAATTGATGAAGTTCTGGAAAGTATACCAGACACAGTCCTGTCATCGGACTGTTGTACCTGCTATACCCTCATCTGTGGAAAGAACGTCCCAGGTAGTCTATGTGTCTGGCTGTCTTGGGATCATTGCTTAAAGGTCACATTCTTTATTTTTTTAAAAGATTTTTATTTATTTATTCATAGAGACACACGCAGAGACAGAGAGAGAAAGAGAGAGAGAGAGAGAGAGAGAGAGAGAGAGAGAGGCAGAGACACAGGCAGAGGGAGAAGCAGGCTCCATGCAGGGAGCCCGACGTGGGACTCGATCCGGAGTCTCCAGGAGCACACCCTGGGCTGAAGGCAGCTCTAAACTGCTGAGCCACCAGGGCTGCCCAAAGGTCACATTCTTAGTGAGATCTTCCCAACCACCTTAATTAAAATTGTAACCATCCACCAACCCTCTCTATGTCTCTCCCTGCTTTGTTTTCCCATAGTATTCATCACCCTCTGATACATTTTTGCTTATAATTTATTATTGTCTGTCTCCTGCACTAGAAGGGCAGAGACTTTCAGTTCCTGTTCATCGATATTATCTGCAGAGTCTGGAGGATTGCCTGGCACAGAATAGGTCCTTAAATATTTGTGTGAACATATATTAAAATGTCACACCTTTAGTTAATATTTCTGCCATTCAGCATTGCTTGGCTTGAAAGCAACATTTTATTTTCTCAGCATCTGTCTTAATATATCTAAGCATTCTTTCTTGCTATATTTAACTCTGGGTAAAGAAGAAAAGGATGCATAAAGGACTACGAAAAATGCCTTATCAAAAAGCAAATGAAGGCACACAAAGCCAGCGCAGCAACAAAAGCAAAGAAAGATCATTCAGTCCTGGAAAGCTAAAGTGATAATATAACAATAACAATAATAATAGTAATAGTGATAGCTGTTAGCGGGTACCACCTGCAGGCTAGGGCTTCATTTTCAAGACATATAATTAGTATCATAGAATTGTCTTTCAGGAGCTTAGAATTCCTGTGACCTTATTGGGACAGGGGGTGGGGAACCATGGAGAAACTGACAGGAAGATACATAATAACAGGAAATAGGAGTAGGAAAAGGGAAAGGAGGTGGGGAAAGAGGAGGAAAGTAGAAGAAGCAGGCCAACATCCGGGGCTGGTCCCCACCCCCGCCCAGACAGCCACCCCTGAAACATCCCCTTTGCAACCATCCCCTTTGCTTCTATCCTCTTTTCCAGGATCCATCAGGGCTCAGGCAGGTTTCTCTTCCCTCCATGTGTCAAGTATTTAAAATCACCTGCTACCTCTCCCTGGGAAATTAATGACACATAAGGCATTTTTAAAAATTGCATTAAGACACTATGTTGTAATGCCTTAAAGTTGTGAGGATCCCATCTTAATCATAGTTTGCAAGGCCTCTGAACAGCACAGGATGAAGGAGATACTGGAATCTTCCACACTTGGAGGAAAGGATGATGCATCGCCAGGTTTGGAAATTTGGCTGTAAGCCTCCTGCAGGAAGCTGAGTGGGGAATTGAAGGCAGAATGAATTCAGAACTCTACCTCAGCAGTTTGTGACACATGTGAACTCACAGAGGCATCCCGACTTCCTTCTGGCCCCATTGTGCAAACCCAAAAACATCCAGTTGGAGAAACACATCAGGAATCTAGACACTACCCCTATAATGCAGCCCGGCCCATTTTCAATCCAATTGAAACAATGGCCAGTATTTGAAGCTCAGGAACCACATTGATAAATGTGGCTTAAAGCTTCCATTTATGCAGGGTTTCTCCCCAGGAGGAGCAGAGTGGTATAGATGATTGCCACTTGTCGCCCTTCAGATGGAGAAATGGTGCCAGGAGCGAGAGTTGCCGTGAGCTGCTTCATATTGCGCAGGTGGAGTAGAGTTTTAATAATTACCGGCTGACAGCAGCTGTGGTTTTGATGCCATAGCAACAATCAATTCCTGGTTTATTCTGATTGATAAAATTATCCAGGCCACAAAGACATTATTAAAAACAAAACAAAACAAAAATATCTGTTCACAGCTCGAAGGCAGTGCTTCACAAAATTTGCCGTGCTTTGGTATCAGCGGCACTGCCCACTAAAATTGGAGGTGCCACCATTTCACCTTTGATATTCCACATGGTAGTCTTGGAAGGTGAGGTCCCAAGAATTTTTATTGCGGATAAGGTCCCTAAATGAGTTGGATGCAGGCGTTTCCTGACCCACGCTTTGACAATCACTGCCTCAGATGACACCTACCAGTGGTTAGTTCAAGTCCTGCTCTTGAGTTCTCCCAAAGTAGGCCAAGGGATGGACTCTAGACCTGTACTGCTAGTGCAGAAGCCACCAGCCACATGTGGCCATTGAGCACAAAAAATATTGTGAGTCCAAACTGAGATGTGCCAAAAGTATAAAATAAAGTGGATTTAAAAAGAGTATAAATAGCAAAAACAGTATAGAGTATCTCACTGAAAATTTTCATATTGATTATATGTTGACTATGCTGCTGTGCTTGATGTATTATTTTTTGGTTTCAGGTTTTTATTTAAATTCTAGGCAGTTAACATGTCTGGTAAAATTCATTTCAGGTATAGATTTAGTGATTCATCACTTACATATAACACCTAGTGCTCGTCACAAGTGCCTTCCTTGTGATGGCATCTACCCATCACCCATTTAGCCCATCAATAAAATATATTCCTAAAGTTAATTTTATCTGTTCCTTTTCACTTTTTTAATGTAGATACCAGAAAATTTGAAATTATGTATGTGATTCCCATTAGATTTTTAGAGCTGCTCTAGACCTACGAGTTCCAGATCATAGAACAAGTTGAAGAAACTTTCCAGAAAAGGAGGAAGTATTTCCAGTTTTATTCTTCATTTTATCTACATCCTTACAAAGAAATAGAAGCAACTGAGGCTCATCCAGCTTGTATAGCAGAGGCTGCAAACAGGTAGCATTCTAGCTCAAACCCAAACCAAACCCATGGAGGCATTCTGTTTCACTCAGCAAATGTTGGCCCACGTAATGTTTTCCAAAACTACGTCACTAACATAAAAAAACAGTTTAATATGTAATTTTATTTTTAATATCTATTAAAATATCTGAATATCCAGAAACACTGGGTTCAGCATCCCAGATGAATAAAATGCTGCTAGCCCCACCCATGCAGCAACTGCTTCGTGAGGAGCAGGATGCATGCTTTTCCATTTGCCACAATCCCTGACACTCCTTATTGCCTCCTGATGCTGAAATGGGAGGGTCATTGCCATTTTCATTTTCCTTGTGTTGTGGAAAATGTTTTCTTTCCTCTTTTTATATCCATATAGGATGTAATAGGAAATGTTTATCTTTCCTCTTTACTATATTCCTATTTCTATTGAAAGTTGGAAAGTAGGGGCACCTGGGTGACTCGATTAAGCATCTGCCTTCAGCTCAGGTCATGATCTCAGGGACCTGGGATAGAGCCCCCAGAGTTGGGTTCCCTGCTCAGTGGAGAGTCTGCTTCCCCCTCTCCCTCTGCTGCTCCCCCTGCTGTGTGCTCTCTCTCTGTCAAATAAATAAATAAAATTGGAAAAAAAAAAGAAAAAAAAAAGAAAGTTGGAAAGTAAATTAAACCAAGTCTGCCACAAATAATAAGGAAAACACCTAGCCCACTTTACACATTTCCATTACCTTACCAGGTCCAGCCTGGTAGGCTTTTGAGTTCACAACCCTTGCTCAAGAATCATTTAAAAACAGGAGCCCAATGCCTGCCCTTTATATAACTCTTGGCTCTTCATTGTGATTTCTTAGCCCCTTTTGGAGAAGCCCTTAAGCCACGGGGATTGCTGATTTGCCTTCTTCAGAGAATTTCCTGTCGCCATCTATGTTTCTCTCCCAGTTGACAGCTGATTATTCACTGGTAGGAGTTCCATTAAGTCCTACCCTTAAAATGACCCATCTCCAGCCTGGGGTCAGCCAGTTTTGGTCTCAGTGGTTGAAGACAGCAAAATTCTGGATGTGCTACATACAGAGCTGCTGGTCTCAGCAGCAGTGGCTTAGCTTCCTTTGTTCCATCAATTTCAAGATAATCTGAGGACAAATCAGTCCAGATGCCATTGCCATAGTTTTATTCTGCTTGTCAGATTTTATTGTGGGCTCTGCTTTCTAAGATTGCCATCAGGTAACAGACAACAGGAGGCAAAGAACAAGATAAGTAGCTCTTATGGAGATTTGGGCCTGAGGGCTTCATCTAATCCTGATGCCTGTATCTTCCACCTACCTTGCCCTCAGTCAATCACTCTTCATACCTAACAACCGTTTCAGAACCGAGGAGACAAAAAGATCCAAAATACCAAACCTGGAAGTAGATGAAGCTCTCATTTACGTAATTAGAGAAAGCCTCTTGTTTCCTACCTAATGATTTTTGACAATATATTAGGCGGGACAAGTGAAACTAGCTACTGAAGCAAACAAGTTTGGGAGCTTGAGGTAATACAAGTTTATTTCTTGCTAGTGTCCCAGTCAATTTCACGCTGGAGCAAGAGCTCTGGTCTACAACACCATTTGGGAATGCAGGCTTTTCCTATGATGTGGTTCCATCACATTCTAGGGACTTGGAGTCCTCCACTGGCTCCAGTGAATCTGGCTGGCAGACAAGACAAGGAGACAAAGTATAGAAGTTCATGTGAGTGGTTTTAGGGCAGGTGGGAAAATGATGTATGTCACTCTCGCTTAATTTCTATTGGCCAGAATTCAATCATAAGATCCCAACGAATTGTAAGAGAAGCTAGGCAATGTTTAGCTGTGTAGCCAGTGAGAAAAGGAAATGGATATTGTGCACCTATGTCAGCATCTTTGCCTGATCAGGGCTTAGTAAGGAATGGAATGTGCAGAAAGAAACAGAGATGACTGTGGGAAGCCAAGAAAACAGCCAGGATCAGATCATTCTGGTTAAGTGTTGGGTCTTCAACAGCCTTGCCTCTGTGTCCTTCGTTCATTCCAACCCTGGGTACATAGGGCTGACAAATTGCTTTTTGTACCTCTACAGGCAGCAAAATGGATTACTCTGCTTTTCCCAAATAAATTTAATAAAGAACACAAGGACCTTTCTGTTACTCAGAATACAGTGTTCTGTTCTGGCCCAGCACGACCTGTGACTCTAAGCATCTGTTCTAGTGATTAATGTCATTTAGGACCCAGAGAAATATTTCTCCAAATCTCTTGCCCTGCATCCTTCAATCAAAAGGCAACAACACTCAAATGTTGTGAAGGTTTGTGGGTTATTCTGCTGACATCAAAGATGGACCTTGCTTTAAACCGTGGGGATGATTTGATCCATAGAAGCATTTAGGTAAGAGTAAAAAATTGTCCAATTTTCCCTTTCAGTGTCCTTGAGATAGATTCTCACATAATGAAGTACGTACTCTTTTTTTTTTTTCAATAGTGTGGAGCAGTGTCTTCCTCCCATGTCCCAGTTTGTGGTTTCAGAGATACTCACAAATCAGGCAGTGTTCATAGCTGTGCATGCCGTGACTGAGAACAGTTTGTAATGTTAAGCAATTCATATGCCTTTTAATTTGGATGTGTGTAAGCCCAAACATATCATCCATGAGGAATGACACCAATTCTTTACCTGAACAACTTGATGAACACCAAAAGCTAGAATTGTAAATATTTCTAGCTTTCTAAAAATATTTAATAAGATCTTCATAGCCTTTTGGGATATAATTCACATTTCACACAATTGACTCATTTAATGTGTATAATTCAGTGGTTTTAGTATATTCACAGAATTGTGCATTTGTCACCACAATCTTTGAACACTTTTCATCATCCCTAAAAGAAGCCCTGCTAACCTTATCTGTCATCTCCAATCTCCTCATCCTTGCCCCCAAGCTCTTGGCAGCTACAAATCTACTTCCTGCCTTTATGAATTTGCCAGTTTTTGACTTTTCCTATAGATGAATCATACATTATGTGGTCTCTTGTGAGTTGGCTTCTTTCACTTAATATAATGGTTTCAGGTTTCATCCATGTGGTAGCATGTATCAGCACCTCTTCCCTTTTTATTGCCTAATCATATTCCATTGTATGGATATGCCACATTTTGTTTATCCATTCATCAATCAGTAGGTATTTAGGTTCATTCCCTTTTTTTTAGCTTTTATGAATATGCTTCTCTTAACATTCACATAGAAGTTTTTTTGTGGATGTACATTTTCATTTCTCTTGAGTATATATCTAGGAGTGAAATTGTTAGTAAGATTTCATTCAATTTTTAAAACCTTTAAAATAAAAGTTTCAGCTTTTTAAAAAATACATTGACTAAATTTTTGATATTCATTAATTGTGATTAGAATTTGTCATTTATTCTTAATAGATAATTTTAAATATCTTGAAAAGGTCACATTTTGAAAATGTGAAGAATAAGCATATAATTTTTGTTTTTTTTTAAATAAAAATACATTTAAATTGTTTGCTTTGAATCCAATATTCCATATAAATCCTTTAGGTTTAGGTCATTACCATTAGTGCACTATAAGTTATATGAAAATCTTGGTTATATCAACATAGCGATTTTCATGAAAAAAGAAAAAGAAGAAGAAATCACATCAAATAAACATATAATTATTTTTGGATTGTATATGTATATTATTACTCACCCAAATTGCCAGCCCATCAACAGTACACAGAAACATGAGCAAAATATTTAAATTTTGCCAGTTAAAATTCAACCATATAGGGTAGCCCGGGTGGCTCAGTGGTTTAGCACCGCCTTTGGCCCAGGGCGTGATCCTGGAGACCCGGGTTTGAGTCTCATGTCAGGCTCCCTGCATGGAGCCTGCTTCTCCCTCTGCTGTGTCTCTTCCTCTCTCTCTCTCTCTCTCTCTCTCTCTCTCTCTGTCTTTCATAAAGATAAATAAAATCTTTAAAAAACATAAATAAATAAAATAAAATTCAGCCATAGAAAAACCGTAGATTTATATGCTTCTTTCTATTTAGTTGTCATTGTTCTATTTGTTTTTGTGAAAGCATATTTGTCAAGGTAGGAAGATAGAACATATGTTGTTTTGTGGTTTGTTAGCTTGATTTTTAACTTTTAAATATTTAGACATATGCTATGGGACCCCTGTCTACTCTTAATACAGGCCCTGTAGGGTTTAAGGGGCATACCTAGTACAAGGTAGTTAAATGAAGATCAGTGAATACTGGTTGATTGATTGGTCTAGAACTGGAACAGGGGGATTTTTAAAAATAATGTTTTAGAATTTTTAATTTCCATATACCCAATGCTTTAGTCTTATTGAGGACATTTGGGTTTGATTACCTTGACTGCGATGGACAGGTGCAGCTGGTTGGTTATAGGACCACACATAATGTCTAATTCACACTAGCAAAGGCATGTAATTAAATCCTCCATGTCAAATTTCTCTAGTTAGGGTCTCACTGCCAATCCTATGGAATCCTGCCTGCCACTCTAAGAAGTAAGTTACTTATTTGAGCATTCCTAATTATTTTACATTCCATATTCATGAACCTGGGAAGCCCCGGGCCCTGTTGACCCAAAAGAATGTCAAAATTGGTTTTCCACTTTTTATTTTTTTATAAATTGCAACCAGAAACTCTGTATTATCATAAGACAGCTAACAAATGTAGATAACTACATTGAGTGGACATTTTGTGTCCCTATGTAAGGAATTGGCCAAGTAGGGAATACAATAGAGTAAGATATAGTCCAGTGAACATTTGACATTTTGAGGGAATGTATCATTCTTTCTATTTGGCAGAAGTTCATTGCATCAAACCACTCAGTGGCATGTAGCCATATGCATTTATAATCACCTTCATCATTCTGTGGTGAAGTTCAGCTTGGTCAGCTCTGTCTCGACTGTGGAACTGAGTCATCTGGAGTGGCTCTGTTCTGCAGATGTTCATTCTGGGGTCAGGCCGATGGGCAGACACTTCTCATAGCATGTCCTTCTCATGGAAATGGCAGCCACATAGAAGAAGGAAGGGCCCATTATGCAGATTTATTTCAAGTCTTTGCTCATGTCACTCCTGTTGATATCTCAGTGGCCAAAGCAAGTCTCATGGCCAAGCCCACAATTAGAAAGAGAAAAGTGAATATTTGTGGCACTATCCAAACTATTACAACCCCTCTAGAGTGGCTATTTGGATGAGGGCCCTCCACCTTCTACTTCAAAAGCTAAAAAAAGGAGATATCTTCTTTTCTGCCTTCTGTCCTGTCTTGGCCACTAGAAAATCCAGAGGGAATGACTTAAAGAAGGAACAGTGAGAGAGAACACTCAGTCAGAAGCAATGCTATCAAATAACCAGGGTAGTCATGTCACTGGTATCTTTCGTACCAGATTATTCTGGGGGCAAGGATCTTGGCTATGTTCTCCTTTTCCTAACCTTTCTTTGGTCTTTCTGGTTTTCTGAGCCTGGTTCTATAGCCTGAAAGATGATTTCTGGTATTGACCCAGTTAACTGCTTTCTCCTTGATAGCTAAAGAGAGTTTTGTTTGCTTGCTACCAAGAAAGCTAACTGGTGCTAGTAGAAACCATATTTGCCCTTGAAAAAAACATTCTATAGTTAGAGGAGACAACATTCTCAAAGAAAACTCTTGAACAGGGATCCCTGGATGGCACAGCAGTTTGGCGCCTGCCTTTGGCCCGGGGCGCGATCCTGGAGACCCGGGAACGAGTCCCACGTCGGGCTCCCGGTGCATGGAGCCTGCTTCTCCCTCTGCCTGTGTCTCTGCCTCTCTCTCTCTCTGTGTGTGTGACTATCATAAATAAAAAATAAAAAAAATTAAAAGAAAGAAAACTCTTGAACAAAACCTTGAATGTATCATATGAAATTCCAGGAAGCAAGAGTATGACACTTGGGGCCTAACAGCAATGATTTCACATCTCGATTCTGACACTTCCTTGCTATGAGATTTTGTGTGTATGATTTAACTTCTCAGAGCATTGGCTTTCTCATCTATAAATGGGAACAATACTATCTACCTCACTAGATCTTCACAATGGTAAAGCAATAATAGCATGTTTAAATCTCCTAGTACAGTAGATATTTAGTATAATTACTACTTTTACTATATTTAGAGTAGGCTAAGCTTCCTGAAGGAAGGGAGCTTTGAGCAAAGCAAAGAAAATAGGAACTAGACTGATGAAGGGAAAGAGAGGAGCATTTCAGAGAATGGTAATCTGTAATATCCAGAGTATAGTACAAGACTTGACAAGTTGAATGTGAGAGATGTGGAGGAGATTGGCATGACTACTTAGAGGGGACATATCTGCATGGCAAGGAGAGGAAAGTTATTTTTTTTAATTTTTATTTATTTATGATAGTCACAGAGAGAGAGAGAGAGAGAGAGAGAGAGGCAGAGACATAGGCAGAGGGAGAAGCAGGCTCAATGCACCGGGAGTCCGACGTGGGATTCGATCCCGGGTCAATGAGAGGAAAGTTATAAAGCAAGAGAAGATATGATGCTCGAAACAGGCCTCCACTCATAGATGAGGTCTAAATGTGATGATTCAGTAACAGGGAGGCCTTACAGATTTTTAGGCTGTTGAAGAATACATGTATGAGACAAGTTATATATATATTTAAAATATTTGGGGGGTTATGAGTGGGATGATTCATGGTAAAATAGAGTCCAGTTAGAAACCAATTGCTGTAAATACAGCGTAGTGTGATGAGAATCTGGGTTGGAGTGAAGAGTGTGGAAGTAGAATCCTTGAGAAGAAACCCATCTGAGAAATACAAGGAGCTCAGTGACTCTTTAGATGCAAGTGTTGGGAGGAGTGTAGGGTCACTGCTGCATTTGGCCAGGGACTACAATTATAAGGTCAGAATAAATAATTGCTTCTTTTTAAATATATAATTCAGGTATTATATTAGAGTTCTCCAGAGAAACAGAACTAATAGGATTGATTGATTGATTGATTGATTGATTATGAGGGACTGGCTCATGTGGTTATGGAGGCTGAGAAGTTCTACCATCTGTCACCTGCAAGTTGGAGACTCAGAAAAGCTGATGGTGTAATTCTAACCTGAGTCCAAAGGTTTAAGTACCAGGGGAATCAAGGGTATATTTCCCATCAACTGATGTTTCAGCTGAAGCAGGAAGGAAGGAAAGGAATGAATCTTCCACTTTTTGTTCTCTATAGGCCCTCAGAGGACAGGATGGTGCTCACCCACAATGGAGCAGCTTGTCTACTTGACTGAGATCACGGATTCAAATGCTAATCTCATCTGGAAACACTCACACTCACCCAGAAATATGGTTTAATTTGGTCACCGGTGGCCCCCATCAAGTAGACACAGAAGTTAACTGTCACACATATCATACATTTTACCATTTTAGAGTATACAATTCAGTTGTTTTAATATATTCATAAAGTTGTGCAACAATCTCCATTATCTAATTCCAGAACATTTTTGTCAGACCAAAAAGAAATCCCATACCTGTTAGCAGTCACTCCCTGCCCCCCGTAGCCCCTGGCAACTGTTAATATACTTTCTATTTCAGTAGATTTGCTGATTCTGGCATTTCATATAAATGGAATCATTTGGTGTCCGGCTGCTTTCACTCAGCATAACGTTTCAAGGGCTTATCTGTGTTGTTGCATGTGTCAGTACATGTTAATTTCATGCCTTTTTAGGCTGAATAATAATTCATTATATGGACATAATGATCCATTCATCAGTTAATTTGGGTGATTCCATTTTTTTTGACAATTATGAATAATGTGGCTATGTAGTTTTGTGTATAAGTTTTTGTATATGTGCAAGTTTTGTTCATATGGTTTTAATTCTCTTGGGTATATACCTACCTGCAAGTGAAATTGTTGGACCATATGGTAACCATGTTTAACTACCTAAGGACCTGCCAAACTGTTTTGCACAGCAGCTATACCATTTCACATTCCCACTGGCAAAGAACAGCCCACATTCTCATCCACTCTTGTTTTTTGTTTGTTTGTTTGACTCTTCATACCCATCCTAATGGGTAGGAAGTGGTACCTTATTGTAGTTTTGAGTTGCATATCCTCAGCTATTAATGTTGTTGAGCATCTTTTTATGTGCTTATCATCTGTTTGTATTTCTTCTTCAGAGAAATGTCTTTTCAAATCCTCTGCCCATAATAATGAGATTTTTGCCTTATCTTATGACCTAATCTAAGACTATCTCCACAAAGTGCCATAATTGACAGCTCTTTAGGGTATAATCTGCACTATGTAAATCAGAAAATTCTGAGGTTTCCAAAGTTTTTGAGGAACTACAGTGATGCCTCTATCATTTTATTCGGTCTGCAGTTATGGGATCAAGAAATTTAAACTGCACTAGGGAGCTATTTTTCTATTCGTTTCTTCTTTCTCATTTTTTTTTCATATTCCTTGAAGGTAATTGATATTAACACTTTGGATTTATTTTTTTAATCTTCTTTCATCTGATACCAAGGACAAATGAAATGAAATTCTTTTCAAAAGTTAATTAATTTCACTTTATTTGAGCCATCTCTCAAATGGAGCTTAGTACTTCCAAATTAGTGGTAGAGAAGTAAACTACACAAGGACTTTTCTTTAAGTAGCTGTAAAATAAGAAAGCTGTACTAAATTATCTCAAATTTTTCTTTCACTTTTAATAGTCCGTGATTCTAACATATTTGGCTTTTAATGAAGATGGGATGTAAACCCAAGAATGTAAACTTGAGCCCCCTTCCCTGGTCAAGATGCCATTTTTCTTTGATGAAGTAACATTTGCAAAGTAAGACTTAACTGGTCTCTTGGAGGCTGAAAACTCTGGAAACATAAGAAATTCAGGTCATAGAAGGAAAAGTTCAGAAACTAATGTATGTACTTCAGAGTGGTCATAGTAATTATTTGGTGGGTGAACTGTGCTTATAGATAAAAGTCATGTTTAAAAAATGCAAAACAGATGGTGGTTAGGTAGAGGGGTGAAATTATTCCTTGGAAACCAATGAAATTTGGACTGAGACATTTTGAGAAGTCCAAAATGTTAACGGAAACCTTGACAGTAGATTAAAAAGTATGTGGAAAATATTATTCATTTGCAATCTCCTTCCATCTAGCTATTAAAATGGGATCAAATAAACCTGAAAATAGAATCAAGAGGAAATGGAAGCTAGTCTAATGTTGCAAGTTGGAGGTAAAATGGGTTTCAGAGCCATGGAAAAGTTTGTGTGCTTATATGCTAGGTTTCCTCTATTCTCAGCACATTTCCAGTTTTCTCCTGGAACTATTTAAGAGAGGAGGGCTAAAGAGAAAAAAGAATTTGAATTCCTTTGAATTTGAATTGGTTGATTTATGTTTGTGCTTAGCACATATCTGGGATCCTTGGGTTATCTGAGCCCTGGACCAGAGGAGCTTAAAATCTTATTCCTATACAGAACCCTTTAGTTAGGGGTTTAAGGCAGAATGTTAAGACTGAATGTTGAAATACATAACATATGAATTATGAATTACATGCTATAAAAAGTCAGGGTGCCATGATTGATTCAGGTCAGAGAAATCAGGCTCAGGGAAAGCATCCAGGGCATGGTGACATGGACCATGGGTTTGAAGAATGAATGAAATACAGTCAAGAGAAGTAGAAGGAAAAGGGCATTTTATCGAGAGAACCTGTAATAAGTGAAGATTTGGTATCGGAGATAAGCTCGTTGTGTTCTGGACATAGAAAGTGGTCTTCTGTGATATTTCTGTTAGTATCTTATTAGAAGTGAGAAAGCTATAGAGCTAACTGTCTCAAATGGGCCTTGAATGTGAGATATGAAAGCTCTTATTATTAAAGGCTGAAAGAACAGGGAACTATCTACTGAATGCCCACCCTAAAAGGACAAAGGCTATATAAAAAGAAAAAAATGTTATCTACAAAGAATCAGCATTAAGATTATTTTTTAACAGAGTTGCAACCCTTGACTTCATCTAATTCCTTGGTAGAGTCATACTATCAAATCATA
This sequence comes from Nyctereutes procyonoides, assembly GCF_905146905.1. NCBI lineage: Eukaryota > Metazoa > Chordata > Mammalia > Carnivora > Canidae > Nyctereutes > Nyctereutes procyonoides. The sequence continues at coordinate 12,935,406 of NW_026575132.1, forward strand.
GAATCATAGAACAGAATTTAAAAATTGAAACAAAACCTAAATTCATCTAATTCATTCTTCTCATTTTATGTGAAAGACCTAGAAGTTCTTGGAAATAAATAACTTGCTCAAGGTCACATAGCTGGGAAGTAGCAGAAGTCCTGTCTCTCTAACCCTGGTCTCTCTACCACAAAAAATACGTTGTTTAAGCTTCGATCCTTATTTGCTGAGATCTTGATCTTGCAGCTTACTTTCAAACTAGCCAAAAATTTGTTCCACTTCTATTATCTTTGTGCGTAAAAGATCATTGTATATAAAATAGTGTAGAACTATGTCCCTCAAGGTGTGATTTGTAAGTCAGTTGCATTAGAACATTCCTGAATTCCATCACAGAATTATTATAAATTTTCATGATTAGAGCCTCAGAATCTGCACTTTAATCAAGAATCTGGGTGATTTTATACACGAAGATTTGAGAATCATTGCCCTAAAGTAAAACAGAATTCATCCAGAATATTTTATTTTATTTTGAGCTCAAGTAAATTATGTGCAAAAACACTTTAATAATTACTACTTTGTAATTTGTGTGGATTGAAGAACTAAAGATTCTGCATTTTAGTGTTCATACATGATATTCATCTATTCAATCATTGGAACCCTATGGGGAAAAACATAAAAATGTAAATTATTTTTCAGTCACATAGCTACAAGCTGAAAGATGACACATGTCTGAAATCTGTATGTGTTAAGTGTATATTATACATATGTAGTGTGTATATATGTGTGTGTGTGTGTGTATATATATATATAGACATAGACCATATCCAGTGCAGAAACTGAACTGATAATTTATGATCTTCATTTGTTGCCAAAGTCCCTGATCCAGATGATTTTTAAAGATTGGAGTTATTAACATTTCAGGAAACAGATCATCTTTGGCTTATATATGTTGTTTCAGAAAGAAAAGAAAATGCTTTCACAGTAATTTCATGTGTCTAACGTAATTATGGCTCAAAAATTAGATAACAGTACAATAAAAGAAAAAATCAGAATCATTCCACTTATAAAATAGATGCAGAGATCTTTTTTAAAGGTTTATTTACTTATTTTAGAAGAGAGAAAGCACAAGCAGGAGGGGGAGAAGGAGAGAGAGAAAAAAAAACTCAAGCAGACTCAGCTCTGAGTACACAGCCAATGCAGGGCTCAAGCTCATGGCCCAGAGATCATGATTTGAACGGAAACCAAGAGTCAGTTGCCTAAATGACTGTGCCACCCAGGTGTTCTAGATGCAAAAATCTTTTTTTTTAAGATTTTATTTATTTATTCATGAGAGACAGAGAGAGAGAGAGCAGACAGACAGACAGACAGACAGAGGGAGAAGCAGGTTCCATGCAGGGAGCCCAACGTGGGACTCCAGGATCAGGCCCTGGGCTGAAGGCGGCGCTAAACTGCTGAGCCACCCGGGCTACCCTAAATGCAAAAATCTTAAATAAAATATTAATTAACCAAACAAATTAAATCCCCAAACTATATTATGATCAAGAAGTATTTATTTTAGACATGAAAGAAAAATTTAGCATCAGAAATTCACCTCATTAAAGGGCTAAGGAAGAAAAAATAATTGATTATAAGATGATTTTTCTGCATATATTGAGATATAGTTAGATATGGTAATAAAGTCAGAGATCAATCCTGGTCAGAGAAATCAGGCTAGATTATTATGTTATATATAATGTATATACTAACCAGACTCATTAATAATGAAACCTGGCAGTAAATGAGGAATTAAAGGAAACATTCTTAATTTGATAAAGTCTACATGATTAAAACCTATAGCAAATATTATATTAATAGAAAAACTCTAGATTTATCCCAGTAAATACCAGGCAAAAAAAAAATTCATCATCACTACTGGTAACATAATGCTAGATGCCCTGTCCAATTATATAAGACAAGAAAAAAGGAAGTTCTGGGAAAGAAAAACTAAAACTCTAATATTTTACTAATGATTGTCTCCATTGAAAGTTCAATATAATTAAATCAAATAAATCATTAGAAGCATTAAGAGTTGAACAAAGCTGATGGATACAAAATTATCTAATAAAATCGATTATGTTTCTATCAGGAATAACAACCTAGAAAATATCATAAGAAATTAAATGCCATTCACAAAAGCTATAGGAGTTGGCAAACTATGGCCCATGGGACATACCATGGCTTACTACCTACTTTTTGTAAGGATTTATTGGAACACAGCCATGTCCATCCATTATATATTGTCTATGGCTGATTCAACTGTAGAGTTTAGTGGTTGCAAGGGAGATGGTATGGCCCATGAATCCTAAAATGTTCATTACCTTGTCCTTTACAGAAAAAAGGTTGCCAACCTATACTATAAGATTTTCAGAAATCAGCATAAGGTATGCATAATGCCATGGAGTTTGTTAAATGCCTTAAAAACCATTTGAGGGCAGCCCTGGTGGCGCAGCGGTTTAGCGCCGCCTGCAGCCCGGGTGTGATCCTGGAGTCCCCGGGTCGAGTTCCACATCAGGCTTCCTGCATAGAGCCTGCTTCTCCCTCTGCCTGTGTCTCTGCCTCTCTTTCTCTGTGTCTCTCATGAATAAATAAATAAAATCTTAAAAAAAAAAACAAAAACCATTTGAATAAAAGGGATATATCCATTTACAGGATGGGATGATTTATCATATCCCTCATATCTCCCCTAGTCTAATTCTCCCCATAAATGAATCTAATAATTCAATGCAATTCTAATCAAATTATTGTCTGGATTTTGGGGAACTTGACAAACTCACTTTAGAAATTATAATAAAGGAATAAATGAGCACAAATAACCAAGTAAAGGGTGAAAAGAAACAAAGACCAGAGACTCTCACTACCAGATATTATTATTATTTTTAAATATTATTATTTATTTGAGAGAGAGAGAGAGAGAGAGAGAGAGAGAGAGCATGATTGGGAGGGAGGGACAAGCAGACTCCCCGCTGAGCAAGGAGCCTGACATGTGGAGCTCAATCCCAGGATCCTGGGATCATGACCTGAGCTGAAGACAGACAGTTAACCAACTGGGTACTTGTAGGGTGGAGGGAAGAAAATGTAAGTGTGGAAATGCAGAAGAGGGAGGGGGAATAAAAATAAGAAAATAAAACTTGATATACAGCCTTTCACCAACTGATGATGACAATATTCTATGAACCGAAGAGTGGAATAAACTGTGCATCTCCTGTTTTTGAAAACAAAAAAGCATAATGGTGAACTTTTAGTCAAATTTTAAAATAATGAAATTAGCAATGTTCATTAAATGCATATTTGTTATTTAAAATTCCATATGTACTTACAGAGTTTCTCTTATTCTGTAGATATTTCCCAGCTTGGCCAGAAAGCTGTGTTTATGGGCATTTGGGAGGAATTGAAGGTTGAGAGGGTTTTGCTCTGCTGTGGCTCAGAATGTAATATCCCACCAGGCTATCTGCACAGCTATCAGCAACATTAGTCCTCCGGTGAATCAGAATTCTACAGGATGTGGATTAGCATTTAAATGTAATAGGATCATACCAAACACTGCTGTGGATGAGATGCTGAAGCTATTTATTCCCTTAGTAACCAGTTCCAACTTGTATCGCACTAACTGAGAATTTTTTCTTGTTCCTAATCATTGCAGTAAAGTGCTAGGCATGCAGTAGTATTTCTTTTAATTGCTGAAAGAATACTAGTTGAATGAATAAGTAAAAACACAGCAAAACAAATTAGCCCCTTGCCTCAAACAAGACTTAAAAATATGTACTAACAAAATTCTACCACTAAAAATGCAAGAACTGCAAACCTTGGGAAACCTGAATAAGTATTTAATGAACAAACCTTCCCTTTTTTAGATAGAGAAAATTCTTTATTATTATTTTTTTTGGTAGAAGTCTTCTTGACTTATGGGGTCCATCTGTCTCCTTGACTAGTGACCAGTAAGATATCTAATGATGACTTGATCCTAAATGCAAAGACTGAAATTATTAGACTGAATGAGAAAGCTAGGCTAAATCAAGACTAAGTGACTAGGGACTAGGGGAAGGGTCATAAGCAAACAAGGATAGGAAGAGTACTGTGAAGGCTATCAAACAAGGAAGAAGGTGACTTGGGCATTTGCCATAAACTAGGAAAAGACAGCCCCCCCCCCCCAGTAAGAAAAGTCAAATGGAACTTGTGCCAATGCAACTAGCATTTTCCAGCAAATCTATGAGCTCAGTGCTCTTCAGCTGTTATCTCCTTTAATCCTTATAACCCTATGAGGTGGCTGACACAGCGATCCCTGTCTTCATTTCAGATGGGATAGCTTAAGACTCAGAGATCTAAAGTATCTTGCTAAGGTCAGGTCAGTGGTACACATAAAATATGAACCCACTTTTTTTTTTTTGCAATTCCAAAGCATTGGCTATTTCCATAATACCACAGTCTCTTCTTTAGCTTCTACCGGAGTGAGGACAGACTAAAGAGAAAATATAAAATTTTAATATCCAGAGGAGAAAGATTGGAGTTAAAATGGGCTGGCCTCAGGTGTTGGGAGTCTGAAAATATTCTGAAGTGATGATGCCTTACCTTAACACTTACTTCCTAAATTAGATGACATTGTGTCTATGTACTGAAAGCTGTCAACTTGTGCATAACATTTTTTTTTTTTTTACTTATGATAGTCACACAGAGAGAGAGAGAGGCAGAGACACAGGCGGAGGGAGAAGCAGGCTCCATGCACCGGGAGCCCGACGTGGGATTCAATCCCGGGTCTCCAGGATCACGCCCTGGGCCAAAGGCAGGCGCCAAACCGCTGCGCCACCCAGGGATCCCCAACATTTTTTAACATTTGCAAATCACCAAAAACTTTTATAGTGTCTGTAATGTGTAAAGTATCTATAAGTTGCTGGTCCAGGGTTGTGGCAAGGGGGATTCAAAGAAACATTCCCCACCCTCAAGAATTTTGGAAAGTAACTAGAGGACAGGTAAAAAGTGAATAATAGGAACCATAAGAGTGGAGCAGACAAGGGTGACTGGGATGCAGATTCCAGGGTGATGGCTGTGGAGTGGTTTAGTAAGGGGAGATTTTAAGGAGACAGATTTAAGAAAGGACATAAAAATGAGAAAGGTTTAGATCAGCGTTTCTCCAAGTATGCTCAGAAGACTCCTCCCGCCCCAGGAGTCTTGGAGATCCTTTCAAGAAGTCTACAGGGTCAAAAGTATTTTTATAACAATGCAAGACTTCACCTTTTTTTCAGTCTGTTGACTTTTGTGTTAATACTGCAAAGATCGTGGTTAAAACTACAGTGGCACTAATCTGTATTGGTGGCGTATGGGTGTTCTTCACTGTTATACACTCACAGTTTAACCAAGCTGCCAATTTCACTTAAGAATATTCTTTTTTTAATGTTTTAATTTTATTATTTTTAAATATTTTATTTATATATTCATGAGAGACACAGAGAGAGAGGCAGAGGGACAAGCAGGCTTCTCACAGGGAGCCTGATGTAGGACTCCATCCAAGGACCCTGGGATCACATGACCTGAGCCAAAGACAGATGCCCAACCACTGAGCCACCCAGGTGCCCCTAATTTTTTTTTCAGATTTTATTTATATATTTGAGAGAAATAATGAGAAAGCAAGAGAGAGAAAGAGAGAGAGAGAAAGAGAGCATGAGTGGAAGCAGAGGGAGAGAGACAAAAAGACTCCCCACTGAGCAGGGAGCCTGACTTGAGTCTTGATCCCGGGACTCTGAAATTATAACCTGAGCTGACGGCAGAAGCTTAACCTTCTGAGCCAACCAAGCACCCTTTACTTAAGAATGTTCTTCATGAAACAATGAAATAATTTTATTAATTCTCAACTCTATAGTATAAATCTTTTTAATATGCTGTGTGATAAAGTGGAAAGTACACAAAAAGCACTTCTGCTGTATTGAAGGCTGATCATCTAAGAGAAAATACTTGTGCAATTGACTTGCATCCTGAACTAGAAATAGCTGCTTTTTCTTCACGGAACATTTTTTTCTTGAAAAAAAAAATGACAAACAGACAACTATGGATATAAGAAGCCTAGATATTTGGCAGACCTTTTCTTGAAAATGAAATGAAGTGAGCTTGTCACTTCAAGGAAAACAACTGGCAGTATCTGTTGCCAAAAATAAAATTAGAGATTTCAAGTAAAAATTAGAATTTTTGGCAAACCATATCCACTACCATAAGCTTGACAGCTTCCCAATACTTGAAGAGCTTTCTGATGAGATAGGTGATGATATTAATGAATGTAATATATATATTTATATGTACTTCATATATATATTATATGTAAATAAAATAATGAAATGGGCCAACATTTGGAAGATTTGCCTAACTCAACCAATATTTTCCAAATGACTAATGCCTGATGGTACAAAATCATGAATGGGTAATCAGTTCATTCAACATGTAAGATAGCCCAGTGGATTTTTAATGTAACAGAGTATGAAAAGTTTCATTGTATGATTTTAGATTTCATGTTGTAACTATCTTTGGAAAAAAAACTACTGCTTAGAGAATTTTGGTATAGCATCAAAAAGAATAGCTATAATTATCTGAGGAATATCAAAATACTCTTTCCTTTTCTGACTACATATTTGCATGAAGTAGGATTTTTTTCATATACTTCAACCAAAACAACATATAGCAACAGATTGAATGCAAAAGCAGGCAAGAGAATCCCCATGCCATCTAGTAAGCCAGACATCAGTGATGTTAGTACTTTGGTTTTCCTCCATACCTTTCTTTTGTTTGTTTTTGGAAATACAGTGTTTTTTCATAAAAAGACATTGGTTAAGTTAATGTGCAGTGAGGTTATTACTTACTGTTTTACTTGAGTCTATAAATAAATATTTAAAATGTTTTTCTCAGCATCAGTTCCTAATACAACATATATCAGTAGATATAATGCACACAAATATAAACTCTTTGGGTTCCTCGATCATTTTTAAGAGTGTAAGGAGTCTTGAAACCAAACACTTTGAGAACCACAGGTTTACACACGTGTGTGTGTGTGTGTGTGTGTGTGTGTGCTTTAGGTTGTCTTCTTTTAAGTCAGGTTTAGTGAAGTACACCTTACATACAGTGAAATGCACCAATTTTTGTGTACAGTTATGAGTCTTCACCAATGTGTCTACCACCACATTGAAGTTATAGAACATTTCCATCATCTCACAGAGTTCCTTCGTGCCCCTCTGTACTCAATCTCTTCCACTACTTCCCCTTCGGCAACCACTAAATTATTTTTTGTTCCTATAGTTTTATCTTTTCCAGAATATCTTATAAATAGAATCATACAGTATGTGATCTTTTGAGTCAGGTTTCTTTCATTTGGAATAATGCATTTGAAATTCATTCACATTGTGAGTTTCTTTGGATTGTTCCATTTTATTGCTGATTGGTAGTTCATTATATGGACATATCACAACACAATTTGTTTATCTATTCACCAGTTAAGAATATTAGGGTGGTTTCCATTTTGGGGAAATAATCAATAAACATTCACATCCAAGTTTTTCTGTGAGTATGTTTTCATTTCTTTTTTTTTCTTTTTTCTTTTCTTTTTTATAGAGGTGGGAGGGGCAGAGAAAGGAGAGAGATAATCTTAAGCAGGCGTCACACCCAGTGTGGAGCCCAGTGTGGGGCTCCATCTCATTACCCTGAGATCATGATCTGAGAAGAAATCAAGAGTCAGACACTTAACAGACTGAGCCACCCAGGCACTCCTAAATTTTCATTTCCTGTGAAGAATACCTAGGAGTTCAGCTTCATAAGATGGTTTTGATATTTGAAGATGCCAAGGGAAATATCCTAGAGAGGGAAAATGTAGGCAAACTACTCTACCTTTTTGCACCAGTTTATTCTTTTCACCAATATTTCACAGCTGAAATATCATCTCTGCCTTGTTCTTCTCCTCCAGAAACACCCATCATCTATTAAGTAAACATGTAAGAGATATCCCAGCTACATTGCTGCTGTTCTCATGGATTCTGCTTCAATCTATTAAATAGACCAGCTTAATTGTTGCAAAAGACTTGTGGGGTGGAGTAGTGGGAAATGATTCTGCAAAGATAGTTGGGATCCAGCTTGTGGAGGCCCGAACTAAGGAAATGCTTTTTTTTCCAGCAATGGATGAAAATGAAAGAGCCTCAGGAGAGAATATATTCCTTACTCCTCTTAAGCAAGCTCCTTTCCAAAGACAGAAGATTGGGAGCATAGGCTTTAGGGAAATGCCTGAATAATGAGTAAGAAATCTGCTCTTTAAGAACATACCAGGCACATGCTATGTTTCCCCTCAGGCCTCTGTGTTGCTGACCTCAGTGCTTGCTCTGACTCAGTGGTTACAACCAGCCAACAGGTGACACCTGGACCTGAGTTGTCATCGCTGCTTAGAGTTGAATGGTTCCTTGTCTGGGAATCAAGAAGAATCAATGTTTGGAAGAATTAACACAAGTTTGTTTCTATTGTAAATGAAATTAACTTTTTTAAAATATAAAAGCAATTCATAATTATTACATAATTTTGGAAAATTTAGAGTTAAAAAGTTCTTTGCCCAAATAAATCACCATTCACTCTTAGGCTATTTTCATTAGATCGCTTTCTAGCCTTATTTCTGTGTAATTGTGAATCACATTCTCTATATTATTTTGTACCTCATTATTTCCCTAATATCCCATCATAATCATTTTCTCCTTATTAAACTCTTTATAAAAATTATTTTAATGGCCGTGTGATATTTCATCATATAGCTCCAACATAATTTAGTCATTTCTTTATTATTGAGAAATTGCTGTTTCTGTTTATTACCAGTATAAGTAAAGGTGTGGTAAACATCTTTTATAAACATTTTTATTAAATTGAATTTACTTTCTTTGTATTCCCAATAACAAAATCACATGAATAGTTTTGAAGTTTAGAAAAAATTATAAAAAGAAACATCTCAAATGACCCTAGGAAGAGTTTATTTAATTTTCTCTCTCTCTTGCAGTCTAGCAACACTGCACACCTACCATCTGCTGACTCCTTCCTAGGCATGGCAAGAAAGAATCCAAAAAAAAAAAATGTAGCTGGAGGTTTAGATTCTGAGTGTCCAATTCAGTTATACAAATATTGGTTGCCCGCTGCACTCACGTTATGCATCATAATAGCAACTGGTTTCTGGTGAGGAGCAGGATCTCATTGTATCCTTACACCAACCTAAATTGCACACAATATTGTTGACCTCACTTTATAGAGGAGGAAGTAGAAGTACAGAGAGATTAACTGACTTGTCCAAGCCACATAGCTCATGAGAAGCAGAGCCAGGATTTGAACCTGTGTGGTTCACAGTCCCTTACCTTTACATTACATTGTTCTTCCCTCAAGAGCACTTGTGGTTAGGAAGTAAAGGTCCACAACATCTTGTATTTTACCTCTTTCCTGTCCATGTTTATGTTCTAGGAGTAGTAACATATGTAGTAGTAACATAAGAGGAGTAAGATACAAAGGACTCTAGGATTTAAGCTGCTAATAGTGGAAGGTCAGCATCCACCATAACATTGGGGTAATTCTACATAAAGCAAATTACACAAGTCCTGGTCACTGGAAAGTTCTGCTGCTAATATTTGAGTACTTTGAAACATACTTACATTTTTTTAAAAAAAAACAACACATATATAGGAAGGCAGCAAAGTTTGAAGTCCAGACAAGAAAGAAAAGGAAACCTAAATTCTTTTTTTTAATTTTTATTTATTTATGATAGTCACACACACACACACACACACACACACACAGAGAGAGAGAGAGAAAGAGGCAGAGACATAGGCAGAGGGAGAAGCAGGCTCCACGCACCAGGAGCCCGACGTGGAACTCGATCCCGGGTCTCCAGGATCGCGCCCTGGGCCAAAGGCAGGCGCCAAACCGCTGCGCCACCCAGGGATCCCGGAAACCTAAATTCTTAAGAAAAAAAAAAAATTCAGACTGGACTAGATTACCATTTCCCAAATGGTATTTTACATAAAAGAGTTTTGTGGATCAGCCCAGTTTAGGATATGCTGCATTCTTTACCTTCCTTTTAGAGATAGATTAAGCATATTAAGGAATTCAAGGGTCTGAGAAGTCCTGCAGTGATGCAACAGGCAGTGAGGGGGGCACTTGATGGGATGAGCACTGGGTTTTATTCTGTATGTTGGTAAATTGAACACCAATAAAAAATAAATTTATTAAAATAGTAATAATAAATAAATTTAGTTCATCTAGAATTTCCAAAAGTTATATGTGTCCAGAACTCTTTTCTCAGGTGACCTCTATTTGCATCCCACACACTTGGGGAAATGGTGGACTAGACTCATTGGACAGTAATTCTCCTCAGGTTGCTTCTGAGCGCAGAAGCCAAGCACCATTAGGTGGTGGGCTCTAAGTGGCCAAGGAGGCTGGTCAGGCTGTGGTGGCTGTGGTTTTTTTTTTTTTTTCCTTTGTCTTGTCTCACCAATGAGAGACAACAGAGCAGTGAAACATGACAATTCCCACAAAATCCTCACATTCTGATTCATTTCCCTTATGCTTATGAAAACTCTAGAGGCCAAAGAGAGTTGTGCTTATAAAGCAGAGGAAGGCCCCTTCTCCACATTTCATGTGACACCTGGTTCAAGTGTGTTGCTGTTGGGAACACCTGCTGCCCGTTCTGCAGCCCAGCATCTCAGCCAACTGGCCCAGCTGGTCCTCTCTCCCAGCACATGAGCCATTTCAGGGTAGTGTGATGAAGTTTTGACGCAGCCCCAGAACTGCCTCCTACACTCCTCCCAGCCGCCTTTGGCTATTGTTTGAATGGAGGTGGTGATTGAATTAACAAAGCTGTTAAAAGCAGAAATGGAACACGTGGAAAAGGAGTTAGAGCCCTAAAAGGCAGCCTCATTTGCTTGCCAGTCTGGAGCAAACATGTGAGCTGCACTTAAGTGGTACCTGGTGATTACGGTATTAGGGGAACTTTGCTCCTTGATGCCTGTCACTCAGTGCTACTGAAAAGAGGTCTCAACTAGGGAGCCATCTGAGTGGCTGGGAACCATGCAAAGCCCTGTAATTATGATGCTAACTCCCAAAAGGTCAGAACTCCTTAATCAAACATTAATCAAACCGTTTTATAAATGGTAATGATTTTATCCAGGGTGGGAGGTAAAACAGTCAGGGACAGAGCCCTGAGTCCTCTTGAACCAAAATGGATTTTATGGATAAGTGTTGGTGAAGGCAAATAGCTTTACTCAGGAAGATAAAAATTGGTAGCTGTTTTTTGTTTGTTTTTTTTTTTTTTAGTTCCAAATAACATTGTTTTCTGTGACTGTCTTATTACCTTGAATAACCACGTTAGAGGACCAGTTAAGGGATAATAGTCCAAATGTGCAGGCACTTCTCCCCTCCTTACCCTTTCTAAGCACATTCCTTTGTAAAAATGTTTAAATTTGCAGAGCCCACTTCAGTTTATGAAACACTTCCATTTGCATTGTCTTGTCTGCTCTTAGCAACCTCAAAAGATGGTTAATCCATTACAGAGATGAGAAAACTGAGACTCAAGGGAAATTCTGTTGCTTTCCTTTAGCTGGTCAGTAGCAGAAGGAAGACTCAAACCTATACTGATCCAAAATGCAAGGTACTTTGCACATAAAATGGCTTCTAGTAGAATAGAGCTTGAATTCTTGGATTTCTGAGCTATGTGGGCCTCTTATTCAATAATCAATATCTCCCTGTCATCCCAACCTGCCCCAAATAAGAATTTAGGAGCTGACTTTTAATGACTAGGGTTCTTCATGTGCAAACCTCCCTGTTACAAATAAATACGTAAGCTATACAGACAAACAACCCTCACCCTCTCCAATTTCTGAGTCTTTAAAAATACATTTAAAGGACACACATTCTTTTCAATATGAAAAGAATGCATATTTGGTGATTGGTTGTATGAAAAAGCATAACCTTATTCACTAGGTCACTTATGTCTCATATTTTTTAGGCTTTGATCCATCTTTTATATATAATATATATATATATATATATATATATATATATATTTAAGCACTGCCAATCAGCTGTGATCAAGCTAATGATAAATTTCTAGAAGATTTCATTATGCAACTGGTCTTGGTCATCCTGGTGGGCAAAGTGGTTTTCTTTGTGGGCCTGCATTGTGTGCACCCGTCTATAAACTCCAGGCAGAACACATTGGCAACAGCCTCCTCCCTTTTCCAATCCTCATTTTCTCTCCTTCCCAGGGTGTGAGCTCCCCAAAGTGTGATTAATCCATCTATTGATCGCCTCCTGCCATAGAGGGTGAGCTATGGCTAGCAATCGGTGCCAGGCCGCCTATGTGACCAGACTACTAAGGCAGGGTGAGAACAGACAAGGGCTGGCCAGGGCTTTCCAACCCTGCAGTTGGAGGGGGAACAATAGCTGTGCTTCCCACAAGTCTTGTGAAATGATCTCTCTCATCAAAATGCAGTTGATTCCTTTTTGAATGAATTATTATGTATATTCCCTGCTATCTCAGTTGGCCTCACAAAGGTCTAATAAAGGTTTATGGATAAAAAGAAAGAAGATGATGGGGAGGGAGAAAAGGTAACCAGATAGAAGCCCCTGGAAATAGAGCCAAGCAAGAATGTGCTGCTTTGATTGAAGCATTCCAGGCAGATAGGATGGATGACCAAAAGCACACCAACTAAAGGGATTAGAAGAATAAGAGTATTATTGAGTATTCAGAGGCACTACAGGGGGAGGTAAGGTGAAGATAACCCAAGGGGATAGGCAAAGCCTCTAGAGAGAAAAACCTACCTGGAAATGAAAAGAGTAAAATGAAATGAAAATATGGGCATTTCTCAAGGCTACTTTTGGCTGGCAAAATGAGGAAAGAAAATTTGGCCAGACAAGAATCAGAAAAGCTTTTGTTTTTTCCACTTTCTCTCCCGTCCTGCCCAAGAGATAGCCAAGCACAACTATCCTTGGCTGCAGATGCCACATTTTCTTTCATTCTGCTTCATATGTTTAGAAGAACCCTTCATCCACAAAGTCATACTACTTTTCATTTCAGCAACTCCTATCATAAGCAGGAAGTCACCTGGAATTATACAGCAACTTCCATTTCCTGTAGAATTGATTTTGAATGTCCCCAAGAACAGGAAAACAAACAGTTGAAAAATTGATCAGTGGTTTAAAACCTGGTGGCCCTTCTGCATTAGGGAGAGTGGCAGTGTAAATTTTGAGATATCCAGACTCCCTCGTAGTAACTCCATGTCTCTGACTCATGTTAGCTTTTCTGCTTATCTATTCTTCCACATCTGGGAGACCCAGGAAACCCTGATCAAGGACAAAAGAAATGGCCACAGTGTAAAAACTGTCAAAGTGAAATAAAGAAAAAAAAATATTGTTATAAAAATTTCAAAAAAAACCGAGTTAATTCTGATTTATGTAGCATTTCTAGGCAGGTTACATGTAAAGAAACTAATATTTGTTAGGCACCTACTTAAATGTCAGTTTCTTGCTAGGGGTTGGGTGTTCACAGTGAGCAAGGCACAGACCTAGTAATCAAAGAATTTGTAGCTCACCAGGCCATTGGAATAGACCATTAGAATTAGAATACAGGGGGGTGCCTGGGTGGCTCAGTCAGTTAGATATACACCTCTTGATTTTGGCACAGGTCATGATTTCAGGGTCCTGGTATTGAGTCCCACACTCAATGGGGAGTCTGCTTGAGGATTCTCTCTCCCTCTGCCTCTCTTCCCCATTCATGTCTTCTCTCTCAAATAAATAAATAAATCTTAAAAAAAATAGAACAGAGAGCCAAAATTCTATAGAAAGGTTTTTAGCTCAGGATGAGATGGGTGTCTAACCCAGTCACTGAATCTAGTCTTGGTGACTCTTATTTAAGCTTCCTGGAAGAAATGACACATGAACTGGAAGCTAAAGGATGGACAGGAGTTTGCCATACAGAAAAAGAAGCAGATGAAGAGAGGTAAAAGAGTAGGAGTGGGGGAAACATAAGATTATTCGAGGCTGGAGAACCATCATCACACAGGTATGGAGGTGGGAGAGATCAGAGTACATTCAGGTAACCACAAACTATTAAACATGACCAAAGCTTAGCATGTGAGCAAGACAGTGGCAAGTCACAAGGCTGGAGTGTCAAATCAGGCCCTGGAGGAGATGTTTAAGTATTTGAACTTAATTCTGAGGGCAACTGCAGAAACACAGGTGGATTTCAGTAAGGCTGTGATGTGATCAGGATCAGTGACAGTGTGGGGAATGGGTAGGAAAGGGACAACACTGGAAGCAGGGCCCAGTTGGAAGAGGATGGCCCTAATCAGATCAGTGGCCTGAATTCATGTGCTGGCAAAGGGAATGGGGTGAAGGAAAAGGAGGAACCACATCCACTGAGAGTTTATCTAGAGAATATATATCTAATTATAAATAGGTTCCTGGAAGGGCCCAACACTTCTTAGATGCCCAGTATGTTGTTAACAAAAAAAAAAATGTATAAATGAACACTTGCTCTTTCTAGTGGTTTCCAGGAGGTGGAGAACTCCAGGAGACAAGAAAACAATAGATTTTCTAGGTTCATATTGTATTTGAAGAATAGCCCCAGAATATAAAAGGAAAGGTTCTTTCAAATTCAAGAGGAAAATGGAGTCACAATCCACATGTGAAAAACTGGCTGGACCAGACTGTCCCAAAGTCACTTTAGCAGTGTTGTTCTCCCAGCCACCAGCCAATGAAGGCAAAGTTGCATGTGCTTGGAGATGAGCAGATCATTTCCCACAAAAGCAGTGTTTCAATGTTTTGCTTGGCACCAAAATCAAATTGGACTGGAGAAGATCGTGCTTTGGAAATAGGCTGAGATTTAATAAATGAAACAGTCTGTGAGAAATGCCAGTGTTTCCAAATATGGAGCACAGCCTTTGATAGAAATATTAATTCTTAGTATCTTTATTAATAAATTGAAAAGAGGGATTCTCTTATTGATGCAAATCACAGACACTTCTAAATTAGGCAGCATTGTCAACACCCAGCAGATCACAATGTCCCCAAAGAGGTTAGAAATGAGGGGCAGGAAATAATAAAACAAGGTTAAATTTGGCTGGATGGAAACTACATCTGGGGAAAGATAATTCAAAAAGCAGATATTCATTGGGCCAAAGAAATCTGGACCACACTAGTGCCAAAGGAGACCCAGGTGCTATACCGGATGGCAGATGAGGTGGGAGTTTAAAATATGCTAGGGCAGCCCAAAGCCCATTTGGTTCTGGCCTGCCTCATCTGATAACACAGATAAAGATCTGGTCAGCCTCAGCCTTCCACGTTTGCAGGCCAGTCACAAAGGAAATTAAATCCATTCACTGCCTTTGTTTTAGTTATAGAGATAAAACAAAAATCATCTACTAGAGCTATAAGGCCTCTACCGTTATCTCAAGTTCATGGCCAATGCTTTTCAGTTGAAGAAATAAAGGTGATTTGCATACAGAAGCTTGGTTCACAGTAACTCAAGATGTATGGGAAGTACTTTTTGATTATTCTCCCATTGTTGTCTCTTTGTAACAGTCTTTCGGGTAAGTGGCTAGCCAGTCAGACGTTCTACCTCTGTTTTACATGTTAAGCAGCTGAGGCATGTTTGCCAAGGGCATTCAAGATTGCCGGTCATTGGTCTCTCTGCTCTGCTTTGTCCATTACAAGGACATTTTGTTTTTTCAAATAATTTTTGGTTTTGAGATATTTTAAAGGGAAATGGAGAATTGTCATTCCAGTGTCCCCATAGGTCTAAGGGGGCATTGTTGGATGACTCAATGGGCAGATGAAGTATGTGGCTGAAGGCACCAGATTTTTTAAATTAGCTGATACATAAAGAAATACCAAGTAGTCTTCATGATAACATTTAAAACTTTCTTGGACACTCTATAGTTTAAGCTTTATTATTAATCTACTTTGAATCATAAAAGGAAACATGGATAGGACATGACCATAATAATTTCATTGCTAGAGATTTAAGGTTTATATCAAGTCTAGTTTGAAATTTGACATAAAGGGAAGCAGGAAATGGAAGTAAACACTATGACTGCAAGGAAGATTATTTCATTATTTCCTCAATTTGCTTTTATTACTTATCAATCACATTCAGAGAACGTAAATGCTCCTAGAGCAAAAATATATGATTTCACCCAACTGTCATGCCTCCGTTTTAAACAGACCCATTGGCCATATATACTTTTGGGCAGAATTACAGGGTGATTAATGATGTGCATGCTCAGAAACTCTTCCCAAAACTAAAAATTGCATTTTGACCTGGACTAGAATGTGGGCACTGTGGTTTTGGAGCTTTGGTTGTAGTCAGAGTCATTTCAGTCATATTATCTGAGTGACAACTCATTACTACAATTCAAGTAAGGGATAGTTTGCAGCTTGGGTTTTAGTGAAGGATAGTAAATTTTATAGTGTATATAATTTGGAACAAGTCTGCGTTCAGCCCATATGTGGAAATCTGCCCGTGTGCTTATTATTATGCTTATCTGCAAATGACCAGATGGCCTTACCCAAATGTAGACAACCATTTAGTGCCATTTTAAACCATTAAGGCTATTAGCTCTGACTTGAGATAATCCTTTGCCCAAAGGGAACTAGTTTTGCTGTCCTTCAGAGCCATCAAATGTAATTAAATGCCATATTGTAGAGTAAGCATTAATAGATAAAGGAGACAGCAACCAGAGCAGAAGGAATATAGGAATGGTCAGAAAGATGATGTATTAGGTAACGTACTGGCTAAGCTGCTATAACAAAGAATCCCCAAAATACAATGACTAAGAGAAGATCATTCATTTTCCTCTCAGACAAAAAACAGAGGTAGGTAGCTCTAAGATAGGCAGGTGCCAATTGTCTACAACTGCAACAACATGACATTTGCCCTTTACTCTTCATGTGGGAGAAGTCAGTTCAGTGTGACTCAGCCTGACCAGAAAGCGATCATTAGAACCAGCACTTATTCGAAGAGCTACCAGTGAAAGTAACAGGGCAAAACAGAAAGGCACAGTATTTTCTTGTTATTGCTGCTGTTTCCCGTCAGAACCAAGACCACGTCCACATTATTTCCACAAGGTTGTTGGTTCAGCTTTGCCCTAATTCTGCTTGGCTGGGAGACCTGGTCTCCTTCGATATTCCCTACGCTCCCAGCTTCCGTCTTTATGGACAATGTTCTCAATGGGAACAGATTCTCCAAGCCCTCCTCCTGGGTGGTATGACAATGGAGCTTGATGATTTAATCATGTATTTGCCAGGCTGCCTAGGAGACAGCTGGTTAGGGCTAGGATGCAATCTGTGGCTATGGAACAGAGCCAAGTAAACTGGGGTTGAAACTATGACCTTGGCCTCCTGGGAATGAACTCTAAGTCAATTGCACTAACTGGCCACATGTATGGCAAGGCAGTTACGTGTGATAATAGTAATAATAGTATACATTTGCATTTATGGAGCAGTTACTATGGGTCAGGCTCTTGTCCAGTACTGTTAAGGGGATTATCCCCTAGAAGTCTCCCAATTCCCTGTAAAATAAGGACGCCTACCATCGTTTCCATTTTTTCATGTGAGGGAATAGAAATTGAGAGAATCTAAGTAACTTTCATAGGGCACATAGCTAAGAAGTAGTGAAAACAGGATTTAAACCCAGGCAATTTGATTCCAGAGCTCACACTAGTCCTAGGAGATTCCACATATTGAAGACAGAACACAGATAGAAAGAAGTTGTTTCCTGTGAATAAACTAGCTAGCTAGTATGAGCCTCTTGATTTTCAGTTTAAGGCTTTATTCATTAAACTTGAAGTTTTTGAATTTGTAAGTTATGACATCATTGTTTTTAATGTACCAGAATCCCATCTTTTGTGTTAGTGACGACAGTCCCAGAAAGAAAAGGCTGATACTAAATAAAGATGCCTACACCAACCACATTCTCAAGAGGTATTTTATCAAAACCTGGGTTGCTGGACACCTGGGATGCCTCAGCAGTTGAGTGTCTTCCTTTGGCTCTGGCCATGATCCTGGAGTTCTGGGATCGAGTCCCACATCGGGCTCCCTGTGGGGAGCCTGCTTCTCCCTTTGCCTATGTCTCTGCCTTCTCTCTGTGTCTCTCATGACTAAATAAATAAAATCTTTTAAAAAATCTGGGCTGCCAAAGAACAATACTCAATCATCATCATTGCATTACTTATACACTGCTAGTAGAATTATAAATTGTTAACATTTTCTGGAATGTGGCTTGATAATAATGTATCAAAAGCCTTAACTGGGGGTCCCTAGTTGACCCAGGCATTCACTTTGGCAAACTTATCCTGAGGAAATAATTTGAGAGAAAATTAACAATGATGGGATCAACCAAGAATTTTAGTCACACTATTGTTTGTTAGGGTATTTTCAACTTTTTATTTTTACAATCCATCAAGAAGAGATTGATTAAAAATTTGTGTTAAATCTTTAGTATAGGATTCTATTTAGCTATTTCAAATGGGAAATGGTACCCACATTTGTTTGTGATTTGCTAGTAAATTAAAGATGCTTGTGATGTGTTGATAAATAAAAGAAAGTAATTATCAAATAATCTGGATAGCACAGTGTATTAGTTTCCCAGGACAATCGTAACAAATTGCCTCACATAGAAAGGCTTAAAACTTTATTATCTCACATTTCTGGATGCTACAAGTCTAAAATCAGAGTGTCATCAGGGTCCCTTCCTTCTGGAGACTTGGAGAACATGTTCTATGCTTCCATCCATGATTCCATGGTGTTCCTTGGCTTGTAGATGGGCCACTCCCATGTCTGCCTCCATCTTCATATTTGGCCTTCTCCCCCATGTGTCTCCATGTCCTCTTTCTGTCACTGTATTTAGGGCCCACTCTAATCCAGGAGGATCTTATCTTGACACTCTTACTTATTATTTTTTAAATTGAAGTATAATTAACATATAATCTTATATTAGTTTAAGGTGTGCAACATATTGATTCCACAATTCTGTACATTACTCAATGCTCACCATGATAAATTATTACAACATTGTTACTATGTTCTCTCTGCTGTAGTTTTTATCTCCATGACTTATTTATCTTATAACTGGAAGTTTGTAACCTATTCTCCTTTGTTCATCAACCCCCCTTCCTCTGACAACCACCAGTTTGTTCTCTGTATTTAAGAATCTGTTTATTAATTTGTTTTGTTTTTTAGATTCCACATGTAAGTGAAATCATAATGTATTTGTCCTCATTTCACTTCACATAATACGCTCTGTGTCCAACCATGTTGTTGCAAATGGCAAAATCTCATTCATTTTTTTGACTGAGTAATATTCCATTGTGTGTGTGTGTGTGTGTGTGTGTGTGTATGACATTTGGGTAGCTTCCATATCTTGGCTATTGTGAATAATGCTGCAATAAGCATAAGGGGGGGGATATATCTTTTTAAGTAAGTGGTTTTGTTTCCTTTGGGTAAATACCCAATAGTAAAATGACTAGATCATATGGTGTTTCTAATTTTTTGAAGAATCTCCATACTGTTTTCCACAGTGTCTGCCCGAATTTACATTCCCACCAACAGTGCATGAGGGTTCCCTTTTCTCCACCTCCTTGCCAACACTTGTTACTTCTTGTCTTTTGATACTAGATGACTGGTGTGAGGTGATATCTCATTGAGGTTTTGATTTGCATTTTCCTGATGATAAGTGATGTTGAACATCTTTTCATGTGTCTGTTGGCCATCTGTGTGTCTTCTTTGGAAAAATGTCTATTCAGATCCTCTGCCTATTTTTTAATTAGTCTGGTTTTTCGGGGGTGCCTGGGTGGCTGAACATCTGCCTTCAGCTCAGGGCATGATCCCGGGATCCTGGGATCCAGTCCCATATTGGGTTCCTCACAGGGAGCCTGCTTCTCTCTGCCTATGTCTCTGCCTCTCTCTGTGTGTCTCATGAATAAGTAAATAAATTATTAAAAAAAATAAAAACAGGGATGCCTGGGTGGCTCAGCGGTTGAGCATCTGCCTTTGGCTCAGGGCATGATCCTAAAGTCCAGGATCAAATTCCACATTGGGCTCCTTGTGGGGAGCCTGCTTCTCCCTCTGCTCATGTCTCTGCCCCCACCCCCCGTGTCTCTCATGAGTAAATAAATCAAATCTTAAAAAAATAAAAATAAAGTGTTTAGATTGGGTTTTTGGGATTGAATTGTGTTATAAGTTCTTTACATATTTCAGATATTAACTTCTTATTGTATATATGATTTGCAAATATCTTCTCCCATTTGCTAGGTTGCGTTTTTGTTTTGTTCATAGTTTCTTTTGCTGTGCAAAAGCTTTTTATTTTGGTTTAGCCCCAATAGTTTTTGTTTTTGTTTCCCTTGCCTGAGGAGACATATCCATAAATATGTTGCTAAGGACAAGGTCCAAGAGATTACTGCCTATTTTTTCTTTTGGGAGTTTAGGGCTTCAGGTCTCACATTTAGGTATTTAATACCTTTTGAGTTTTGAGGTCCTCACTTTAATTGTATCTGCAAAGACTCCTTGTTCTACATAGGTCACATTCTGAGGTTCCAGCTAGACATAGTTTGGGAGCCACAGTTCAATCCATTACATATGGCTTTATTTTTATTTTATTAAAAGCATGTATTTATACAAATACATATGTAAAAGAGAGTTTATCATAGCTGTATTGGACTTTAGAGTCAGACAAAGGTCTTTTGATCCTAATTCTACCCCTGACTGACTATAGACCATCAGCCAATTACCTTAATTCTTGAGGCCTCAGTTTTCTTATAGGGGATAATTCCTATTAATAATAGGATGACAATACTTCACAGGGTTATTGTAGGAGTATAAGAGATAACATACAAAAACTGCTTAGCATAGTGGTGCCTAATTTGCAGAAAGTTTTCAGAAAATACTAGTCATGATTTTTTAAAGAAAGAATTCTGGAAAATAAACCCCCCACATGGTGACAGTAGTCATTTGCTATAGGGGTTCACTATTCTAGGTAGTTTTATAATTTATATCTGTATTTCATAAAATTTTTAGCTACACATATATTACTTTTTTAAATTCCAGAAAGAAATAATAAATCCATTTCTATTTAGGGAAAGAACAACAAGACTTATTAGATTCTGTATCCTCTGGTTAAACATACACACTTATGAATAAGCCAGACATTGTAGATTAAATTAGCCATGCAACTAATTTTAAAAAATATTCTCTCCTAGCCTTGAGAGCTCTTCCTCTCTCTCATTCCTCATTTTTCCAAGCACAAAATTTGTTGGCTTCACTGACATTTTTCAGTGCCAGAGCCACAATATGCTGACAAACATTTAGGAGTAACAGCATTTCTTAAATGTCCGCAGTGTGAAGGGTGATGCATAGTATGTTTTGAAAGATGGGCTCCTTCTGTGGGAAGATTTGTTGACTCAATGCAGTGATGAAGAAATCTGTCAGAAGTAGGATTTGGGGGAAGAAAGGGCAATAGCAAAGTTGAAACCTAAAGGTTAGGTCACATGTGAAATTGTCTATTGGATTTGCATACTTGAAGGTACATTTTTA
The DNA here is from genome assembly GCF_905146905.1 of Nyctereutes procyonoides. Lineage (NCBI taxonomy): Eukaryota > Metazoa > Chordata > Mammalia > Carnivora > Canidae > Nyctereutes > Nyctereutes procyonoides. The sequence goes on from NW_026575132.1 coordinate 12,956,997, forward strand.
AGGTTAGCTGCCCTTTGAAAGGGAAACACCTTACCTGAAAAAAGTGTTTTTGTTTTTTTTCCGTGTTAAAAGCAGTATGTGGTAAATCAAGAGAATGTAAAACACAAGCACAGGTGCACACGTGTTCCTGTCAGCACATACAACCCCTATATGTGAAGAAGAAAAAGGCAACTCTTTTTGGGGGGTCTCATTAGAAAAAGATGACCCTATCAGGCAGGTGTAGCCCCTAAAGCTGCCTGTTTCAGCAAGTGGATGCACCTTTATGCAAATTAAGAAAAGAGCACCTTCTTCCCTGACCTGGAATACTCTCTTACAGAGTATCCTCTGGGTGCCCCTTGTCAGAGGACAACCGGAGTGACTGCGTGTGGTGGCCCTGAAAATGAGGACAATTGCACCTACAGTTTTTAATGCTGTATTTTGTAATATTTGATACAAATATTCAATAATACAAATACAAAACAATACTTGTAATAAACATGCAAGTCATGGAGCAAAAAATTTAAAAATGAACCTATCAACCAACTTAAGAACTGAATCATTACCAGTGTCACTGCTTCTATTTCTTCAGTCTTCACTGTCCCAATCAGTCTTTCTCTCAGGGGAGGGAATCACTATGTTGAATTTTGTCTTTATTATTGCCTTGGCCTATTATATATGTCTCTATCTATCTATCTATCTATCTATCTATCTATCTATCTACCTACCTATCTCCTATGTCACATCAGGTTGAATGTAGCCAGTCTTCTGTGACTTGTTTTTATAACTCATACTATCATGTAACCTAGTTTATCACTTAATTTACAAACGTCTTTTATGCCATAGAATTTTATTCTGCAATACTTGTACAAACTACAAAGTATCCCACTGTATGTTTGGACCATAACTTAGCTAATTCTGTTTCTATGTTAAATTAGTTAAATACTAATACACTCGATTAACATAGTTTAATGAAAAGGCAGATTTTTTATGTTGTTTCCAAGTTGCTGCAAAACTATCAGGATGATTTTTAATTTCATCTACAGGATGAAATCTACAGGAAATCCTGAATCTAAAGGAAATCTTGGACAACATCTGTGATTATTTTCTTGGAATACAGGCTTAGACATAGAATTAGTGTGTCCATGGTTTGCGGATTATAAGGCTTTCAATGTGCATGAATACTGGTGACATTGTTAAGGTGATGAAGAAGCTGCCCAATGGATATATGATACCTAAACCAAGGAAGTTCAGAGCTAAAATAATCCTGTAAACACTCCATCTCTGCTCTCGTCAGAGAGCTCGTCTGTGCAGCAAACCCCACAGGGCTGTGCTGTCTACTCTGACTCCAAGAACTCAGGGTTTGCCATAATTCCAATAATGGTGTCAGTGTGGGGGTGGTCATCTGGGCGGGGTTTAGGGGGTGGGTGGTGGCGGGGAATTCTCAGGTAAGCCCAAAGAATCACAAAACCAATCCAGGGAAATTCCTTTGGATCCAAGAGAACCACAGGAGGAGGCAAAGACACCTACCTTTCTGTGCTGTAGTCAAAATGAAGGCCAGCCCAAGAAAGAGGACTTATAAGGAGATTAGAATATGCTAAAAGTGGAAAGGAGGGGTGTGGACAGCCAGCCTACCATCACAGCCCAAGTCCATCCCAAAGGGAGCCTTCCCCTCAATGAAAGAAGTAGAGACTTTACAAGGGGGCAGGACCCACCAACTTCAGCTCTGGCTGAGAGGATGATTAGAAAAGCAGGCAAAAGTCCACACGAAGAGCCCTTCTTCCCCAGTGGAGACTGTTAGTCATTGCCTCCTTTGGCCTTGACAGATACCTAACAAACAGAAATATCATTTCTATGTTGGTATATTAGTTGCTTTAAAAAACAATTTAGAAAAGCTCTTTCTTTTTTCAGGAAGCACTTCTATTTTTCTAACTGATTAAATTACTTGAATACTATGCTTCAAATCTTTACAATTGAAATGAGCATGGTTTCCTTTCTATCATGTCTGGAGATCAGAAATTAAATTTGTGTGTTAAGTAGATTGTCAATGCATTTCAAAAGGTCATAATGTCTGAACTTAAGCAAAAGTAGGTTTTTATATAAGGAAATGTTCTCTCTTCTCCAAAGAAAGGCCAATAGTGTCTTTTTGCTTCTGTTGGCAGCACTGGCCTGTTTTGCTACATGATCAAACAGTGTCTGCTCAGTACAAACAATAGTAGCGGTTACCACTGATTGAGCATTTATTACATCTCAGGCACAGGCCAAGTATAAAACGGTTGAATCTAACAACCCACAGGGAAGCTGTTGAAGTTAACAGAGAAGCAATCTGAGGTTTAGTGAGGTCACCTAATGGGTGGGCTACCAGAGGTCATGACCCAGTGGCACGCTACCTATCTTCCATCTATACCCAGACCAATGAGGGTGGGAGGTGCGGGGTGGGTGGGGAGTAGGAGGGGGCAGGCGGAGGGAGAGTCACCCAGATCCTAACATGGAATGGGGGCAAGAACAAAGGGATGTGGGGTGAGACCTGCCTTGTTACTTGGGTGGGGAGGAATCATCCTGAATAGGCTCCACTCTTACATTCCTTCTCTACATGTCTTTGGGTGTTGCTTCCCACTGTTTTCCCTAAGGCTTTTTTTCTTTAATTATAGTCTTAAAACGGTCATGTCGACATACTAGCTTTTACATCTTTTGAAAAAAATAACACCCTTCTTTAGAGCGCATACGTAAGAGAAATGATTGCTCACCTCACCACCACTTCAACGTTCAGGGGTAATTATGACCCAGCTTAGAAATTATATCAAGCACTTCTGTTCCAAGCTTCAGGATTGGAACTTTGTAGGATGAAAAGTTTGGAGCTGTAGGACTCACTATAAACTGAGTTTAAGAACTTTCTAAGCTCTGTCAAAGTAGCTTTGCCATCATGAGTATTTCATTTTCATTTGACAAAGAATGCTTGAACACCTACTATATGCCAGGAACTATCCCAGTTTCTGGGAAGACAAAGATGGCTAAGGCATTGTCCCTGCCTGTGAGAAGTGAGGAGAAGACCACAACAGAAATATGAACGATTACAGCAAAGCAGGGGGTCTGGCTGCCAGTAGAATCAGATGGAGATTTTTTTAAAAACACCATGGCTAGATTCCACATTCAGGGATTTTGATTTAATTGTTCTTGGGTGGGGCCTAGTCATTTTTACAAGCTTTCCAAATGATCCTCAAGTGCAGCCAGGATTCACAATCACTGGAATTGAGGCATGCATAAGAATACCCAGGGAGGGGTGCCTGGGTGGCTCAGTGGTTTAGCATCTGCCTTTGGCTCAGGTCATGATCCCAGGGTCCTGGGATCCCCGCAGGGAGCCTGCTTCTCCCTCTGCCTGTGTCTCTGCCTTTTTCTCTGTGTTTCTCATGAATAAATAAAATCTAAAAAAAAAAAAAATTTTTTTTTAAAGAATACCCAGGGGAGTCCATCTAGAAGCTTCTGAGGAGGTAATATTTGAGTTAAATTTGGAAAGATTGATGGGAGTGGGCCAGACATTTCAGGGTAGAGCTGAGGAAGGGTCTTGTAGGAAAATGGAAAAGCCTGGACCAGATTCCAACATACAACTGGCAAGGTGACTTTCATGGAGTGGCTGGAGCACTGAGTGGGTCAGAGCTCAGTGGGAGATGAGGCTAGAAAGGCGAAGTGTGCAGTAGAGGGGAGGGTACAGGGAGGGATCAGGTGAAAAAGACAGAGTCGGACTGAGAAGATAAGATTCTATTTTAAAAGTGATAAGTGGCCATCAATATTCTTACACAGATCCCAGTTGCAGTGTTGTATGCGTGTGTGTATACGGAGAGAGAGCGAGAGAGAGAGAGAAAGAGAAAGAGAAAGAGAGAGCTTGAGTGTTTAGGAGAGAGAAGGAAGGGTTGGGAAAGAAAATCCTACAAAGAATGAGTCTGGCAATATATAGAAAGAAACTCATGAGTACTCTTGCAGTACTTCTGGTGAGATCTATACAAGTAAAAGATAAAACAATTCACACATTTCTTGTTTGTTTGTTTCCTTGGGCTTAGGGTCAAGAACTACAATCTATTAAAAACAAGTGTTTTTTTGTTTGTTTGTTGAGTTTTTGTGTTGTTGTTACTGTTGATATTGCTGTTTTGAAAACCTACAGGGTAAGGCAGTGGGGAAATGAAGGCAAATGTGAATACAGGCAAAGCTCCTGCTGTCCTGTCACTTACAGTCCAGGAGCTGAGGTTGTAGGTGGTGTATTTTCCAAAGACATCTTTGAAAGAACATCAAGAAGTGAAGCAAGTTGAAAATCTACACAAATTCAAGAGGATTTGGATGAGTATAATGTGAGGATATTTGGAGGATGTTAGAGACATTTGCTACACTTAAAAAAAAACTTTTATAATTGGTATGAGGGACGTCAGTTATGGTTTCCCAGATGTTGCTTGTTGCCCATATCAAAGACAGGATTCTTGGTTGAAGGGACTGTTAGATATATCCTAGCATAGAATTTCTTATGTTCAGATTATTTTACTTTTATAAATGTAGCATGTGCCATATAAGAAAACTGAGTTAACTGGAATTGTCCCAAACAGCAATAATTGTAAAGTGTTCATTAGTTTAGCCTAATGACCATTACAAGTGTCCACATGAAGGCACTAGGGTACTGTACCAACTATTTCTAGCATCCTATGGCCTAATAGAAATATTATGCCCCAAGCGAACTAAAATATGCATGAGACCTCTTACCCTCAAGTATTATAGAATTGATCTTGAGTAATAAGGATGAGGATGATAGGTTTATTATGATTTACTAACAAATATAAATTAAAAATCCACTTATAAATATCCATTTGTATGCAAAATCATTATTCATGATAATAAATAATTTTTGACGTTAAATTAAATTAGCGGAAGATTGGGGGGAATATGGATTCAATCAGCAATTTCTTGCTTAAAAAAAAAAGAACAACTCAAGCTCTAAAAGCTGATGAGGTGTTTTAATTATTTCGTTTCACATGTGGAAAGAATAAATCTGAAGGAAATAGCTTAGGATTCTTTCCAAGTTTGAATTACAAATTATCCCAGGACCCTGGGGAGAAGCAACAGCAAACAAGATTTTAGGCGGTTCTTTGTCAGGTCAGCCTTTCGATCAATATTGAAAGGTACCTCAAGGACCTAATTTTTCTCCTGTGCTGTTTCCCAGAGTCGAGAGAAATTTAATCTTCTTCTTGATAGGTCTATGATATGTGTTATTCATGTATATGTGGCTGGTGTCCCAGGTCCAAATCCTATGAAAGTTGCTTCATCTGGGTATCCCGTATCCACCTCAGCAGAGCCCTGTGAAATAAATTGCCCCATTGCCCCTTTAGCTTGAGATCTGCAACAGGGACAGGTGACACTGACTGTCCCTGTGCCCTGTCCATTGGCCATCTGGACCTTCACACTCATGATGGAGGAAGCAGGTGCTTTGGCAACACTCAGAGCAGAGCTGGCTTCTATGCCACAGATTGCCGGACTCCCATCTCGGAGACAGTATTCTCTGATAATCCCTTTGCCCTAAACTCCACTCTGGACCAGCTCTCTCTTTAAGGAGAGAGGATCTACATGACGAGAATATACCACATGGAACAGAAACACTCCAGGAGAGAGAAGACTATGTTGTCCCAATCTGGTTTTTATTTGCACTCTCTTTAGTTCTCTCCCCTAAGCTCCCACCCCCTATCTTACAGGGCCAATTTTCTTGCTCTGAGGAATCCTTCTTATCTTGGATTCATACCCTTAAGTGTGGATGTGAAGGGCGACCTTGAACATCCCATGGGAATAAAAGTGTACCACTAACCATAACTCAAACCTAGATCTAAAAATCATGCAACTCCTTCTAGATGGCACTAAGAAAAAAAAATGAACATGAAAGATATTGCCAAAAAATTCTCTAAATCACATTTGCCCCCAGTAAAAGGCAGTAGCAGACACATCATTTCATAGGCAAACTTGGCAAATCCTTAGGAATTCTGTGGCATGAGAAAAACAACACCAAACTAGGTGTTGTTTGGTGACTGAAGCTTGATCTAGTTTCCAGCCTCTCCACGAGTCAGCAGGAGAGGTATTATTTTGGTGCTGGTTTTCTAAAAGTCTTCCACACAGAGGATGTTTTTTTCTTTTTCTTTTTTTTCCCATCTGCAGTGATTTCTCTTGACTCTAAACTTCCCGCTTGGCACCTGAGCAACCTCCTCAGGCGTTTAAACTGCAAAGGGGAAAGTCTCAGGCATCTCAGAAGCCTGCGTAGTCACAGAGTGATCTGCCTGGAGCTGCTGTGCCTCCCAGAGCACCTGTAAACTGTTCTCCCTCGCGCCTGGCCTGAAGGATACCTCCTTTTGGCATGACATAGACAATTTCTTCCTCTGGTGCAATGCAGCTTCCACATCAATTGATGCCGGGAGCATTCTGCTGAGAAACAAGAGTAAAAGGAAAATCAGCAGCCAAGTGACTGTATCATTTTTTTAGATACTAATTGACCTTGTCAAGATAATTACTGCAGATTGGGAGACACTGACTGTCTCTGGCAGGTTAGTTGGAAAACTTACTGATTCTGGGGAGAATATGCTAGGAAAAAAGTTTGCTGTGTTGAATGAGAAGCCTCAGGCTATTTTAAAGGCAAATGTTTCTTATTCAAAGATCATGAAGCTGAGGGACATATGCTTGCTTTAAATCTGGAAGAACAATATATACTCATGAGGTTGTGTTTTGTCAGAGCCTCAAAGCACTACACAGTCCTAAAACCCTCCTTTAAAGCCAATAGTATTTATTGTCTACTTATATCAGCTCAGTGATTCAGTCATTCAACACCCAGTTTTCAAGCATCTACTGTTTCCAGTGCTGTATTAGATTCTACGTGAAATGCAAAGGTGAATCACATGAAGTACTTGAGAAGCTTGTGCCATCATAAGGGAGGTGTTATTTTCATAAATCAATATAATACAAGATATCCAGAGTTTGTTTAGAAATGTTAGGCACAATTTGGAAGGGGTCTTACCTGGAAGTAACTTAGGAATCATTGGGACCAACCATTTCATTGGAAATCTTGGCAAATTCACCAACAGTTTTCAAGGAGACCTAATCTGTTAAAAAAAAAAATCTGATAAAAACTGGTTAAGGTGTAATTTACCACAAACTGGGTTGCCAAAGTAAAATAGTTGCACTGGTCTTTAATTGTTAGATTATTTTATCATCAAGTCAACATTGATTCATATATATGCTCGGTACTCAGGCTGGAACTGGTCAGGGAGCAGAATGGAGGGAAAAGGGTCTTTAGGTTCTTTTCATTGATGGTTTGTTTTCCTCATAAAGAAGTCGCTCTTGAAATCTCATCCTATTCAACAGGTATCTAAGTTACCCAAGGGTATAGATGACATGGTGGTAATGGCAGATCAGCAGATGAAGCTAGGAGAGATACTTATTGTGTTTGATGACAAGAAAGATTCCCAAACCATCTCAACCAGATATAACAATGTGTTTGCTCTAACAGGATGAAACTTCATAGTGAAAAGAACCTGTATTTGAGTCTAAAAAGTAAGTGAATGTGTACAGATGGCAAAGATGTGGCTAAAGGGCAGCAATTGTGGTCACTACCAACCTGGGGAACCATAGTTTCCTATAAGCTCAGTGTGAGCCAACCATGTAAGGAGGCATCCAAAAAATTGAATACACACTTAGTCTGCATTCATAAATGAAAAATATGCCAAACAAGGGGGCTAAGCCCCACTAATGTCTAAACTGGTCAGAAAATATGTTTGGAATATTTTTTATCACATTTTCAGAAGATAGTTGGTAAATAGCAAATCACCAAAGTTGGCAAAGGAAGTTGAGAACCATGATACAAAGAATTCTTGAATGAATGGAGCATGTTGAATCTAGAGAAGAGACTTAATGGTGCAAAGTACATGAGGATCATCTTCTAATAAAGGAATGGCTGCCGAGAGAGAGAAAACATTAGACTTTCTGGATAGCACTGATGGACAAAAATGGGACTCAGTGAAGGGAGTCATAGATAGAGAACTTCTAGTTCAACACAAGAAAGAATTGTTTAGCAATCAGAGCTACCATAAATATGGCAGCCTTTTTTTTCTTTAAGATTTATTTTATTTATTTATTTGAGAGAGAGAGGGCTCTCAAGTATGCACATGCGCGTGGGGGGGAGGCGCAAAGGGGAAGACTTTTCAAGCAGACTCTATACTGAGTGCAGAGCCCAACATGGGGCTCCACCCTAGGACCCGATCTGAGCTGAAACTAAGAGTCAGAGGCTCAACTAACTGAGCCACCCAGACACCCCAAGATGGTAGTCTTTTTTTTTTAAGATTTTATTCATTTATTGATGAGAAGGAGAGAAACAGAGAGAGGCAGAGGGAGAAGCGGGCTCCCTGCTGAGCAGGAAGCTCGATGCAGGGCTCTATCCTAGGACCCTGGGATCATGACTTGGGTCCCAGAAACCAGACACTTAACCAACTGAGCCACCCAGGTGCCCTAAGATGGTAGTCTTGATAGATAATAAGTTCTGTGCCACTGAAAGCATTCAGGGAGCATATTTAATGGTGTATTAGTGTAAGATCACGTATCAGACAGGAAAACAGGACCAATGACTATTAATGTCCTTGATAAATCAGGGATTCTATGAGGTTATGTACATGATCCTGGAGAATTATCCTCTGTCTGTGTTCATCTAAGCATCTACATTCATTCACAGTATTGCTCCCAAAAAAATCATTGAGAAGAAGACTTATTTATTTGTCAAAAAGTGCATAATACAAGACCTACCTTGTCACCATGGCTCATAGATAGACACTCAACAAGTATTTGTCAAATGAATGAACTCGGTTTGTAATACCAAACAAATGAAAACAAAACACAAGGCTGTATGAATAATGCAGTATGGGAGCATGTGAATCAAATGCCACAGTTTCCATCTGTCTGTTTCCTGGACAAGGAGCAAAAATGACAAAAACCTCAGTATCCTCAAACTTTCTTCACCTTTTTTCCCCCTCACTTGACATCACCTGCCATCCTCCTTTAGGAATTCAGTTAGAAACCCTTAATCTCCAAACGACCCCTCCCCCAACTAAAAGGAACTTTCTCTCAGTTTCTTACCCTTGCTGACTGACAGATTAATCAAGGTGAAAGACTTTCAGTTACTGTGTCATTTAACCAGGCCTAAGCATATAATATCTTCATCTATGATTGTGACACAAAGCTCAGAAAGCAGAATCAGATCTCAGCAAGCAGGGGGGTGAGGCATTGGGGGATGATCAGATCCGAACCTTCCCTCCAAATTTCTCAGTGCAGTAGAAAACTTTTAAATAATGGGATCAATAGCTTCTGACGTACAATGGAAAGTTAATCAAATCAGCTAGGCAAATAATGAGCCCAAACCACAATTCTACATGTTTGACTGCAGTAAAAATAAAAAATAAATTTAAATGAATTACATACTTTTTTTTTTCCAGGGGGGAAACAAAAACCAAGAAAATCCAAAAGAGCCATTTCTTCACAAAGACCTACTACAGATACACATTCCAGTGAACTGAGCTTGCTCCTCCCCCAGAATGGCTTTTTTTTTTTTTTTTTGAAAGGGGTATTGAGATTTGGGGCATATACATGTGTGTGCACCTACCTTCAAAATGAAGAATAAGAGTAGCAGAGGAAGAGGGAGCCCTGTCAGCAAAGCCAGACCTGAAGGTCCGGCTAATTCGGTCTTTTGCACAGAGCTCAAATGGATTTTCCCAGATCTTCCCACTTCCATGGGCAAGATGGTCAGTGTGGGGCAAGGTGTGGCTGCTAGAGGCTTCTTACCAGATGTTGAGGGCTTAGCTATGTCTATTTGATGCCTGTTAACACATGTGGCTCTGGCTTTCCCTCCATCCTCAGGCTTTTTCTCCCCTTTGGAGAAGTCTCTGCTCTCCAAGCAGCCCTCCAGCCACTTCCTCCTTTCTTTTCTTTTCCTTTTTTTTTTTTCTTTTCTTTTCATGCTGGGTTCCCTCCTCTTCTGACTTGAAGCAATCTCCTTTCCTTCCCTACCTTTGACCCAAGAGATTTCAGATGCATGTTTTACATTTCCAGCTCATTTGTTGCTAGCTTAACTAATTTATTTTTATAACTCCCTCTCTCTGACATCCTAAATGCCTCCATGTGTCTCTATATTACTTTTACTTCTGCTAACGTAGTTTCTAGTATCAAATACGGTATTGCAGTACATGCTCTGCAATTAGTTGAGGTCTCACTCTATTAATACCAGCCCTATCCTTGGGCCTTCCAGGATTTCATGCATCCAGGGGAGAGAAATAAAGCTGCAGGGCATTTCACAAACAGCCTTTTGTAAATTCAGAGCATTAACGCCACAGCACATCTGATCTCAGCAGTGCCCGCCCCCTGCCACTGGGGAGCAACTGCTTTAAAGCAGGAGTCTTCCTTTCCAGGCACACAGAAGCCTGGAGGTAGACAAGGTCGTGCCAGGTCTGGCGAGCACAGAGATTTAGTCTTTGGTTTCATGATCAACCCTGCTTCATGTTCTCAGCTGCCTTACCCTAATGATCCTTAATGCCACCGCCCTTGGAAGGAGGAAGACATGAGTTGAAATGAAAACCTCAAGTACAAAAGAGACTCAGCAATAGCCCCCCCAGCTGGGAGGTGGGCTGGCGATGCATGCTGTTGACCTGGCTACTTAAATCTAATAACACAGACTGATGCCTGGAGTTCGCATCAGAAAGAAGAGCAGAAAATTGTGGGACAAAATTGTGTGGACACTTGGAATGGAAGGGGGAGGATGCCCACTGAGGCATTTTCTAGGCAGGTGGCCTGTACTCTGTGCTAAGGGTTCTCTTTGATCGTGATCTTTTGATGACCAGCTTTAGGAGCCAAGGCCACCTGTGAAGTTGCTGACAGAGCAAATAGCTGAAGAAGCAGAGGCGAAAATTTGTTTCAGTGCAAATGGACTCACATCCAACAATCCCACCAGGCCCTACCTCCCTAGGGATATGGCTCCTACGGGGCCACGTGGCTTTGGCCGAGACACTGCTAACACCATGACACAAAGCTCATTGCTGCTGAGGGCTGAGGCAGCTACCATCCAGGGACTATGCTGGGGCTCAGAACTATCCTCTCCAAAACTGGGGCGACTTCATCAGAGCTTTGAGAACCCCCTTCTATTTTTTTTTTTTTGAGAACTCCCTTCTATTGACTTAAGTTGTCAACCTGTGAATATTCAACCTGAGTTTTTCTCAAACTGAATCAAGCTGTTGTGAGGTTTTACATAATATATTTTTAAAATGGCTTTTGGATGTATGCCCCTGTCAGAGCCCTTTGCTTCCAAATGAACCCTGGAGAGGAAGCTCCGGTTTCAAATTCTTACCTCAACAAGACTTAGGAGCCCAGGTAAAGAGTTTTAGCTACAGACACAACTCTCTTGGGAAGAGGTAGAGATGAATAAGATGGGGAGGGTAGATGGACAAGATCCATTACCTCTATTCCTTACTACTTTTCCTACATTGTAGGACATCTGAGCTACGATGCCTGAATCCTGTTTATTCTTGCTGCAGTATGGAGAACTGGTCACAAAAACATAACCTATCAGCCTGCTCCCTTTCCTTATCCCTTACAGCTAAAATTCCTTTAAAATCATGTCAGTTCAGGACGCCTGGGTGGCTCAGCAGTTGAGTGTCTGCCTTGGGCCCAGGGTGTGATCCTGGAGACCCAGGATCGAGTCCCACAAGACGGATGCTAGCATCGACAAAGAAATGGGGAGATGTACCTTCTTCATCTCTAGTTGTTGGAAAATGAATCTCCCAGTGGCATTCTCTCACATTTCATGCACCTGTAGAAACAGGGGCCACACACAAACCATTTGATAATGAAAGAGTCATAGTCAAAGAGGTAAAATAACAACAGTGGTGCTTTACAGCACTGACAATTATGCTTTATAATTTCTAAGGTTCTTCTGTGCTTTATCGCTGTGGCTCCCCTGCCCTTGTATCAAAACAAAACAAAAAAAAACCTCCTTCTCAGAGAGGCTGAAGGGTTAAATCCCAAACCTGAACCACTAACTGGGATTTTCCGTCAGTCCTCCTGGAAAATGGCCAGAGCACCTCCTTTCCAAGGCAAACGCAGGCACCCTGGAAATGGTCCACAAATGACTGTCATATTAGTTCAATTTTCCCGGTAGCCATATAGAGGATCAGTGCCCCAGTACCAGAAACAGTGGTGTTCAGAGCCAAAACATTCATTTTTCTCTTTCTTCTTCCTGAACACCCTCAACCCATCTGAGCCTTTGAGTTCTAAAGCTTGGGCTCCATCTGTGATGAGATTGGTCAGTTATTTGCAAGAAATTTGAGTGGCCAATTCAGCCAATAATACTGATGCCACTAGTACTAATGATAGTAATAATAATAATCAACAACAATAATAATTGAGCTGCCAGGCAACACTCAACCCATTTCCATTTATTAACTCATGTAACCCTCTTAATGGTTTACAGATATGCACACACCCTTCTCCTACTGATACTTTTGCCACGTGGATTGTAGGTTTAGGCAGAAATAGCACATGCTCACCACTATTGAATTTTTCTGAGAGCAAGTTTTTTTTGTGAAACACATCATATGTGAGTCGCTTTATTTCTCTATTTTGAAATTCAGGACTTGAAGAACACCCCTATTTTATATTTTATAGTAGAAGAAGTATCTGACATAGTTAGTCTTTTATTATCCACCAGGTACAGGGCTAAATACTTGCACATATATGATCTCATTGAATTCTCACAACAATTTTACAAAATAGATATTCTCATATCCATTGTACAGATTAGAAAATGGAGATATTATCCAAGAGGTAATCCATGAAGTAGATTTAGTAGGATTTAAACCCACTTCTGTTTGATTCTAAGTTTCAAGCTTTTCCCCATGCTACGGTTTTTACTTTCTTTGTACTCTTGAGCAGAGTCAAATCTTGCCAGACGATTTCTCTTTGCCCTGATCTACTTTTCCTTCCACCTTTCCTTCTTCCCCTGTGGTCCCACACCCAGAGTGACAAACAGAGATGATAAGAGGGTTAAGTTGATAGTAACATGGTACCATTTTAATATCTTTTCTCAATTTCTGGCCCTAGAGAGGGTATGATGGCCACTTAAGGTGGTTATAGAGGCACTTAAGGTGAGAATAAGAACCAAAGCACCAACAGGTATATATTTCTGAAACCAACCATGGCCTTGGATTGTAGTTAAATTTCAGACTTTTCAGATTCATCTATACTCTTCTCACCCCAATTCCTTTTTTATTCATGTATCTCTAGTGTTAATTATTTCTTCTTGGTCTCAGAACTCCGCTAGAGGCTGGAAGTAGTACAAAAAGGAATGAGACAGGGCTTAACTCTGCAAGCTTGTTACAGCTTGCTAGAGAGGTAAAATACATGCCTAAACTCCTAGACCATGCACATTTTGAAGGCAGGAGCACTTTATGTTCATCCTCATACTTTCCATAGGGCCTTGCTGAGAATGTGCCCCTCCCCAAAGTCAGACAGACTCCTATGGTGACAATTATTCTTCCCTGGATTTTTCTAGCCATTTAGTTCAGTTTAATCTTATTAGACCCCTAGGTCCACTATCCAGAGTAGTCCAGTTTGTGCTAAGACCCAACCTACCTGAAGAACATCTGAATCTCTGGATTAGCTCTAACTGCCCCTGTTCCCTCAGTTTTCGTTTCCTCTTGGCTGGTGATGACTGGGCAGGAAGACAGACAATGCTTTGGTAAACTTTATTCAAGCACATAATCACTGCGTTTTGCAACTACTGTTTTTATGTCCACCTCCTGCATTTCATGCATGTGTAGGACATGTGATTACACACATGGACTGGACTGTAATGGGCTGTACATCCCGTGGGTAAGTACCTTGTCCTTCATGTTGGTGTCTTCAGCACCTAGCACAGTACAAGGAACATAATAGATACTAGATACAAGATATTTTACATAAATGATGTCTAGACTGCAGAAAATCCTTTTAAAATCTCTTTTCCCTTCTGTACTCTATCCTTCTAAAAAAAGTGCACTCTCTCTGTATTTATTATTCTGGCTCTGGGCTGGGACCTGAATACTGCTATAGAGTAGGATAATGGTCATTTGGCAAAATCACAATAAGCATTTGCCTTGCCACGGGGACTTCTATCTTTTCCAGTCATTTTTGTGTATAGTTGGTTCACACTTGCCTATGAAAATTTCAATTTTGTTTTGCATCCCTGTTTACTGTGTCACTAACAAAATTCATCCTGTTTATTTCTAATCAATCCCCTTACTTGCCAAGTAGATTTATCATTTTGATACTAGATACCACCATTCCTGCCAGTTTGCAAGCACTTGCATGTTTAAGGAGCATTTGTAGAGTGGGTGGAGAGCCCTGACCAGGCCCTCTGTGCCCTGCCCCTCCTGGAATGGTAGCACAGGAGATGTTTATCACACATGCCCTCAGTCTGGGTGACGTCATGAAGTAGCAGTGAGTATACCAAAAAGTGGGATGTTACCTATTGCAGAAATGCACAACAGGTGGCATGGCTTATAAAACTATGTGAAGAACCCATGCTGGCTTTTCATGTGACACAGCTAGTCATATAAGAGGTTTTCTAAGCCCTCATTCTGGAGCTTCCTGGTTCCTGACAGTTCCTTCTCCTGAATAAGAGAATTCCAATACATCTCCTATGAGGGATTAAGAAGACTCAAGAAACTGTGCTCACTGATCAGACCCTATATCAGTACCTACAAACCTGTGTCTGCTTGGCTATTAGATCCATGCCTAGTTTTCTGGAAATCCAGCCTTTGAGATTATGATCAAGAACTGTAACATTTATATACAATGAAATATTATGCTGCCATAAAGAAGGATGAGATTGTGCTGTCTGCAACAACATGGATGGACCTAGAGAGTATTATGCTAAGCAAAATAAGTCTGACTGGGAAAGATAAACAGCATTTGATTTCACTTAGATGTGGAATCTAAAAACAAAACAAAACAAATGAATAAACAAACAAAAGGCAAAATCAGCCTTGTAAATATTCAGAACAAAATGATGGGTGTCAGAGGGCACGGTGAGAGGAGGGGTAAAATGGATGAAGGGGGAGTAGAGGATACAGGTTTTCAGTGACAGAATGAGCAAGTCACAGGAATAAAAGGCACAGCATAGGAAATACAGTCAATGATGTTATAACAGTGTTGTATGGTGACCGATGGCAGGTACACTTGTGGTGAGCATAGCATAACATAGTGGAATCACTATGTTGTACACCTAAAACTAATGTAATATTGTGTGGCACATATACTCAAATAAAAAAAAATTGGGGACACCTGGGTGGCTCAGTGGTTGAGCACCTACCTTTGGCTCTGGGCATGATCCTGGAATCCTGGGATCAAGTTCCTACAACAGGCTCCCCACAGAGAACCTCATTCTCCCTCTGCATATGTCTCAGCCTCTCTCTCTGTGTCTCTCATTAATAAATAAATAAATAAAGTCTTTAAAGAAAAAAAATTATAATGTGGAAGTATGTGCCTGAGTGCTTTGTTCTCCACAAAGCTCCAAATCTTATCTTTTGTTAGACAAGTTCGTACTGTTAACCAACCAAGGCTAAAGTAATCATTATCATTTCAACATCCAACTGTTATCTTACAGAATAATTCCATGCACTGGGATACATTATAATATTTGTTCAAAATTCTGTCTTCCCTTCCACCCAGGCCATGGATTTTCTCTGGGCTGAGGATACTTCACTGCCCAAATGACACTGGGCCCAGCCATGGAGCTTGCTTTGATTAGTGGAATGTGTGCTGAAGTGAGTGTGTCACTGTCAAGTTCAGGATTTAGAAGTCATAGCAAGTTTCACTTGCTCTCTTACATCACAGCCAATGGCCCTGAGAAAGAACAACATAACCTACATGGCCGTTATACTTTCAGCTGGGTCTTGGAATCAGAGGCTGACTTGAACTCATGTTTAGCTGAGCTCAGGTGAACCACAGATGATTCCAAACTCCACGAGGTAGAAATCAATATTGTAAACCGCTAAAATCATGGGATTGTTACTGTACTATTACAGCAAGACCTCAGTATCCATTTCTTTTTTTTAAGATTTTATTTATTTGAGAGAGACTGTGCACACAAGTGGGGGTGGGGGATGCTGAGGGAAAGAGAGAAGCAGACTCCCTGCTAAGCAGGGAGTCCAATGAGGAGCTTGATCCCAGGATCCTGGGATCATGACATGAGCCAAAGGCAGACACCCAACTGACTGAGCCACCCAGGTGCCCTGAATATTTATTTCTATATGTCTGTATCATCTCTTATTTTTCTCAAAATAGGTGTGGGAGGAATTATTTTATAGAAGAAGCAACTGAAGCTCAGAAAGCTTTTGAGACTCATCAAATATTATGAAACTAGTAATTTCGGAAGGCTGTGGTTAAACCCAGATGTCCTGATGCCATTAGCAGTTCTCATTTCATATACTGACTCAAACCTGTCCCTCTCTATGGGAAGGCTCTAACCCATCAATAATCATTTTTTCTTGTGGTCTTCCAGCTAACTAAGCACATACCTAATAGCCATGTGGTTATGAGGTAAGAAGATTCTCTGATATAAAAATTAAGATTCAATTTAGTTAAATTTTATAGGAAAACATGTTATAGAAGTGTTATAAATTATTGAATATTTCCCATCTCAATAGATTCTCACAGTAAACTGCATTTTTCTTCATTTTCTTTTGTAGTTGTCGTTAGAAAGGGAAGGATTAGCTTTTCAACTGCTGCCTGGGAAACTCTATTCCTAGTCCTTTTCTTAAATCTTTTCACTGGACAATTGCATCTCCCTGCTGGGCACCGGGCAGCATTACAAGGGGTTCCTGGGCTGTAGCAGCTGCAATCACTTCTTAGCAAAGATCAACTGGGTACCAACTGGCCTGAGTCCAGATGTCCAACTGACCATGTTAAATAGCTACCCAGGCAGGGATGGTATAAACACAATGCCGTATCCTCAAGATGTGTCTATTATAGCTATTGACATGTATTAAGCACTTAGCATGCCCAAGTGCTTAATGCATGTTAATAACAGACTACCTACACACATGTGATTCAATTTGTCTGGCATGTACCCCTTTTCTCCCTTCCTGCCATTTTATCCACATGAGTTTTCTGGGTCTGCTGAATCTGACTTCATCTCTAAAGTGGGAGATGGAGAAGGATGAACCAAAGGACTCTGCTTTGGAATAGGGTTAAAGGGTGAGACATATAATCCTTTGCCCCTGCAGGAAACAGAGAACTGGAGAGAATGGGGTCACGTGCACCTTGGGAAGTGGAATCAGAAATATGTTCAGTGAGTTGGAGTGATTGGACCCCAATGAAATGAAAGGCAGGAAAGGTAGGGCCCCAGAGTCTGGGCCAGCAGATGAGGAGGGCAAACAGAAGTACAGGGGAGAAGCAAATGTGTGCATCAGGCATGGTGGGAAACAGGGAGGAAAGGGTCAGTAATACCGACCTGCAGAGCAAGGAGAGTAGACCTGGTGAATTCTGTTCTCTGTGGCAACCTCTGAGCAGAATCCCATACCACAACCAAAAATTTCCTTTTAAAAAATTTAACAATTACTTGTTGAGTCCTTTGTCCATTCCAGGCCCAGGGCTGAACAGTGTTTGCCCATGATGGTGACCAACAAACAAGACACTTGCATAACTGCTTGATTGGATATTAAACTTCTGGGAAGGGTCACTACAATTAAGTATTCCAAATACCTTTAAAGAAGGGCACCTGGGTGGTGCAGTCAGTTAAGTGTCTGACTCTTGGTATTGGCTCCGGTCATGATCCTGGGTTATGATTTCAGGTCTGGGTTGGGCTCCGCGCTCAGTACAGAGTCTGCTCTGCCCCCTGCCCCCAAATGCACTCGCTCTAAAATAAATATATAAATATTTTTTAAAAGTACCATTAAAGAAATTATTAACATGAACTATCTGACTCATGAAGAGATATAAACCCCAATTCTATGAAGTGCTGGGCTCAGAACAAGAAAACGTGGGCTTTGGGAAGAGCGGCAGGGAGCTAGGTCCCTTGTGACAATCACTGGAAAGAGCTACTGAAGATACAGTTATGTCCTTTTGTAAATTAGAATAGTCTCACCTGTTTTAGATGGTATCTGAGGATGCCTGTCCCAAAATTGAGGATGCATCACATTCACCTGGGGAGGCTTGTTAAAGCATACCCCCTCATCTTCAGATTCATTTCAGACTTGATAGATCTGGGGTTGGGCCTGAAAATCTGCATTTCTAATAAGTTCCCAGGTGATGCTGATGGTCTTAGGATCACGCTTTCAGGGCCACTGATTTAAATTGTGTTTCCTAAATTCCCCTATTGGTGAGAATCATCTGTACGTGTGGATTGGGTTTCTCTTCCTTTATCTCTGCTGCCAAGTGGAGTCCCTTTGGATCCACAGCTTTCATTCTCCTCTTTGGAGTTGAAGTCAGGACCAGCAGTCTCAGAGTAGTGATGGGTATAGAATGATAGAGAGGGAGAAGCTGTTTAAACACCCAATTTTCTAGGCCCTTCCTCTGAATGTAGTGGAACTGAGGAGGGGTCCAGAAACTACCATTATTCTCATACACATTGAGAGACACTCATGATCAGGTAAAGCTAGGAATCAGTAGTGTAGATAAACTCTAAGCTTCCCTCCCATGATTTTATGAAGACTGTTAGTTATATAGTGTGACAGAGAGAAATTCAAGTTTCACTGCCTTTAGCAATTTAGGATTAAGTATAAAGATAAGTGAATGTGGAGTCAGAAACCTGAGTGGTATTTGATATTCCTAGGCTTTGTGACTTTGGGCAAATCTCTAAATATCAGGGTTAGGCGGGGACCCCTGGGTGGCTCAGCAGTTTAGCACCTGCCTTCGGCCCAGGGCGTAATCCTGGAGTCTTGGGATCGAGTCCCGCACCGGGCTCCCTGCATGGAGCCTGCTTCTCCCTCTGCCTGTGTCTCTGCCTCTCTCTCTCTCTCTCTCTCTCTCTCTCTCTCTCTGTCTGTCTGTCTCCCATGAATGAATAAATAAAATCTTTAAATAATAAATAAATAAATAAATAAATAAATAAATAAATATCAGGGTTATGCATAAAATACAACATTATCTGTAAAAGAAGGCCAGTAATACCCATTTGTTCCTTTAACTTCTACCATGGGTCAGGTGATTATCAAAGGGAGCTAAGACAGGTCCGGTCCCCACCCCCACAGAGCTCACAGACACAGACAAGCAGAACCTGACGTAAGTGGTAACAGTGCAGTGTGATGAGGTGTCCCACCAGTGTTTAAGGGGTTTCTATAGCATATGAGGATATAATGTGGAAATGTTGGAATTTGAAAGCTCCCTAGCCATAAAGGAATTGACTTGATCATCATCATCCTCATTACCAGCAGGGGGAGAGTTCTGTTAATGGTCACAGAGCAATAAGAAAAGGGGACCAGAAAATGGACAGCCTGAGAAGTACTGACAAAATAAACGAAGGGCCAAGAGGAGAAGAGGCAGGGAGTCTAGCATCATAGAAACCAGGAGAGGCCAGAGTTTCACAGACTTGGAGGGCAGGATGGTCAGTAGTTCCCAATGCTGCAGAGAGATCAAGGACAGTGAGGACTAAGAAACGGCATCTGGGGGGCTGAGCTGGGCAGCTGGTGACTCGGGGGATGTAGGCAGATGGTAGAAGGAAGCACGTTATCTTCCATCCGTTTTATTGAGCAGGACACTGAGCAACAGAGAAATACCTCCAGGTAAGTCATTTGCAGAAATCAGATCAAAACGCTTTGCCTTCCCAAAGGTCAGGTTATGCCATTGCAAATTAGAGTCCCAGTCACTCGTCCGCAGTCCCCACCGCTGGTGCCTCTGCCAGCCCGAGCAATCCTAGGGGACCACGCAGGCAAAGTGACTCTCTTTTTGGAGGTGGTTTCTTGCGTGTCTGGTGGCGTCTTTCAGCGCAGAGGCAGTGGGCGGCCTCCCTTCACTCTGCATCTGTAAGGTACTTTGAGGTTGAGGAGGCTGGCACGCTGTAAATTGTTGTATCATTAATAATAAATAAAGCTCTGCAAGAAGCCTGCATTGCAGACATGAGCTACAGTGAAACAGAGCCACTGTGGGGTGGATTCCATGGGAAGTAGTAAAAAGGATGAATTCCTGGGGGCAGGAGCGGGAAGGAAGAGTTAAACATCTAACATGTGTTGTTACTGACATTTCAAAATATATCTATTTTTAAGGGATTGGGAGAAAACCCTGTCTCTCGGCTGGCTCTTCTAATTCTACTGGGCTGTTCACAAACCTGAGGCCTGGGTACTGAGAAAGCCTGACGCCAACAAAATGTAGATGAACTGTGGGAGCAGCCAGGAGGCCACAGTGGCAGATCAAAGGGAGGTGGCGGGGAAGTGGGCTCAGCTAAATATGATGAGGCATTACCATAATGAATTTTGTGAGTAAGCAACTCACTTTAAAATCACTCCTTTTGATCTGTTAAGAAGGTGTTTACTGTAATCAGGCAAAGGTTTACTTGGCAGCGGGAAGAAAAGAGAGAGAAAGAGGAAGCCAGAGAGACAGTTTTCGATCCGGTTTTAAACAATTTTCTTGGCCCTTTTGGTGTTTAGATCCTTCTCCTAGATCCTTTCCGGCTCCGATTCCCTCCACCTTCTTAGAAAAGCTAACTTAATTTTAATTAAATACTTGGGGGTCTTAATGGTGGAGGAAGCGGAGGGAGAGCAGATGGAAAAGGGATAAACTCAAAGATCTCTTGCTCTATAAAGTGAATTACGGTCTTAAGCCAAATGAAACTAGAGAAGTCACAATTGCTGATATGATGTGAAAACAGAGATTAAGCATGTGAAGAAAAAAAAGCTAATTTCTGCCCACATAACTGATGAGGCTTTTTTGTTTTTAGCGATTTCGGGGCATCACTAGGAAGGCTCCCTCTCCTTCATCTCAGATGCTCTTACTGCGTTGGTTTCAGACAATCCAGGATCCAGGAAGGCTGAATGTTCTTTCCACTGGGGACAGAGGGCCAGTGTCTCTGCTCCATTAAATTTGAGTGTGTGCATAAGACTTTGGAGCCCCGATGGATGTAACTGAGACTCACTATGCTGGCTGCCTGGACAAGTCTTTCTCTTTTCTTTTCTTCTTCTTCTTCTTTTTTTTTAAGATTTTATTTATTCATTATGAGAGACAGAGACACACACAGAGAGAGAGGCACAGACACAGGCAGAGGGAGAAGCAGGCTCCATGCAGGGAGCCCAACATGGGACACGATCCCAGGACTCCAGGATCACGCCTTGGGCCAAAGGCAGGCGCTAAACCGCTGAGCCACCCAGGGATCCCCTCTCTTTTCTTTTTGTCTCCAATCTTTCTTTCTCCCTGCCCCTCTTTCCCTCCCCCTCTCTCACTATCTCCAGGGACCTCAAGGGAAGTGGCTTTAGCAATAACTGGTCCCCAAACTGTGAACCATGCACTGTGACATTAGCCATCTATGTCCCCTTATCTACTTCCATTCAGATTCTTACTCTGCAAGGACCAGATGGCACCTAGAAGGGTATGCCCTGCAGGCTGCATCCCACTTCCAGCAGGACCAGGTCTGGGGGGCAGTGGATGGGAAAGAAGCACAAGCTCAGAAGCAGCTGCTAACTGTCTGCTCATGTCATGTCAACAGAAAAGACTTCATCCCTTACTTTGCCCAGAAAAATTTCTTAGGAGAAGCCCTAAGAATGTTAAAAAGTTTCTTTGACAAGACAAAAATCCCTTTCTATTCTCAGAGGATTTGGGTAAAGAACACAGGAGTCTGTATAGGTCCAAGAACAACAACAACAAAAAAACCAGTTGCACACCCTGCCCTTTGGGGCTGTGGTGGCAGGTGTCACAGAGAAACCCAAGGATAACTACAACAGGAGCAGGTCATGTCTCTGGGTAACCCATTCCCTGGGTGCCCTCATTTCTGATGAAACTCCTCAAACAACACACTTTGGAGTCTCTTAGTGACTTAATCCCAACACTTAAATGCCTTTCCCAAGAAAATCTTCTCAGCTCCCCACGCCCAGGGACAACCACACCTATGAGGGTTTTCCTAAAAGGTGTTCAGCAAAGAACCCGGACATGGTGAGCACAGAGATATTTGTTGCTGGGATGCTAATGGTAAAACCACAAAACAGATTTCAACTGGGACACTTTTCTTTCAAAGAACTTAAAAATAAAACATTTAACAAGTCATGATAAAAGTGTCTCAAATTGAGGACAATGGCCTGATTTTAGTGTCCCTGTACTAAATATTGGATTTTCTGGCTTTTAAAAATATTTTTAAAAGATATTTTATGTATTTATTCATGACAGGCACACACAGAGAGAGACGGAGAGAAGCAGAGACACAGGCAGAGGAAGAAGCAGACTCCATGCAGGGAGCCTGATGCGGGACTCGATCCCAGGACTCCAGGATCACGCCCTGGGCCAAAGGCAGTCGCTAAACCGCTGAGACACCCTGGGATCCCAAAATATTTTGTTTTTAAAGATTTATTTATTTATTTGAGGAGAGAGTGAGAGAGAGAATGTCGAGGGAAGGGACAGAGGGAGAAGGAGAGAGAAAACCTCAAGCAGATGCCCTACTGAGTGTGGAGCCTCAGGGCTCTGTCTCATGACCCCAAGATCATGACCTGAGTCAAAATTGAGTCTGACACTTAACTGGGTGAGCCACCCACGTGCCACAGATTTCCTAGCTTATAAACATTAAAATAATAATTTTGCAGAAAATTTCAAACCCAAAGTAAATAAAATCAAATATGGAACCTCTGTATGCCCATTACCCTGTTTTAATAGTCATCAACATTCTGCTAGTCTTGTTCCATCTAAACCTCTACTTACTCCCTACCCCTCATGCGATTGTTATTTCTATTTACTATTTTGTTAAATGGATATACCCTAAAATGCATGAATCTTAGGGGCACGATCTTAACAAATGCATTTACTCATGCAACTCTTGCCCCTGTTATAAATTTCATCTTCCCAGATGTTCATCTTTCCAGAAAGTTCCCTTATGACATGACTAAGTCATCTTAGAGATTTTTTACTTTCTTAACAGACATCTCTGCCTGTTTTAGAACATCATGTAAACAGAACCATATAATGTGTATTCTTGTTCTTTTTCTTCTTGTTGTACGATGTCTACAAGATTTGCCCATATGCTTGCATGTGTAGGCAGTTCTTTGCTAAGCGGTATTTCGTTGTATGACTGTACCACAGTTTATCTATTAGCCTCTTGGAGTGTTTTCAGTTGCAAGCTGCAAAAAACACCTTGTACATGTCTTCTGGCAAAAATTTGTTTGAATTCCAGTCAGACAAATAATGAGGAATGGAATTGTGGAGTCAAAGAATATATGATGTTACCATCCTACCAGCAGTGTATGAACAGTGAACAGTTCTGACTGTTCACATCCTGCTCTCTTTTGGTATTTGCCCACCTTTTAAATTTCAGCCATTGTGGTGGGTGTGTAGTAGGATCTCATTGGGGTTTTAATTGCTTTTCCTCCATGGAGAATGATGATGAAACCGTTTTATGTACTTACTGATTATCTGTAACTCTTCTTTTGTGAAGTGACCATCCTCTGTACTCTGAAAATCAGATTCTTTGAATATTCTGCATATAGACTCTTTGTCAAATGCCAATTGACTGTTTAAGCCTGGGTCTATTTCTGGATTCTCCATTCTGATGTAGGAGTTCTTAAAAGCAAGAAGAACATGAGAAAATACATGTGTTAGATAAACAAATTTTATTCAGGGATGACTTACAATGCTGTCAGTTGAGTTCAATGCTAATGGATCAATAATACATATTAAACAATTTGCCTTTAAACAGAAACACACATAAAATAAAATTATATATTGATTGTTGATGAAAAAGTTTTGAGCAGAGGCTCACTGGAACCAACTGTATTTCTCCTAGGAGCAATGATTCTGTATTTGCTAATTTAGTGTGCATGGCTACTTTACAAAACATACCTACTGTGAATAACAAGAATCTACTATATATAATATATATGTATATAAAATATATATGGCATATATATATTATATGTATATATATGGTTTCTGTCTGAAAGAACTATATATATATATGTGTGTATATATATGTATGTATATATATGTAATATATATATATTAGATTTAACCCACATGTTTTCTATTTCAAAATCTTCAGTTTTTCATTTATATGGCAGCATCATTTCTCTTCAGCCAAGCAGAGCTTTCTTCAATATATTTTGAAGTGCAAATCTGTTAGTAACAAATGCTAGTTTTTATTCATCTTAAAATATCTTATTTTAGCTTTCAATCTTGAAAGACATTTTTACTGGACATAGAATTCTGGGTTAATAGTTTTTGTATTTCAGCACTTTAAAAATGTGCCATTGTCTGCTGGCCTCCATTGTTTCTTTTGAAAAGTCAGAAATCATTCTTATCATGGTTCTACTGTATGTAATGTGTCATTTCTTTCAGTGTGCTTTCAAGACTGTGTCACCGTCATTGGTTTTTCAGAAGTTTGACTGTAATGTACTTTGGTCTGTTTTTCTATTTTATCCTGCTTTGGGTTTATTGAAACTGCTTGGATCTGTCAATTGATGTCTTTCACCAAATTTGGTAAGTTTTAGGCCATGAATTCTCATGTATTTTTTCTTTCCCATGCTCTCTATTCTTTCTTTTTGGAATTCTAGTTACACATATGGTAATTTTTTGTATTGTTCCAAAGGTCTCTAAAATTCTTTCTATCTTTCTTCAATATTTTTCTGTGTCCTTTAGATTGCATTTTTAAAATCGACATTCAAGTTTACTAGCTCTTTTCTTCTGTCTCCAATCTTAGATCCATCCTGTAATTTAAAAATTTCAGTTATTGTATTTTCTAGCTCTAAATTTTCCTTTTGGCTCTTTTTAATAGTTTCAATTTCTCTGCTAGGGTTCCCATCCGTTCATATCATTGGTAGATATCTCCCTCAAGTCTTTGAATGTATTTATGACATTTACATCAAAGTCTTTGCCTATTTAATTACAACATTTGGATCATTTTAAGGTTGGTTTCTAATAACTGCTTTTTTTTCCCTTGGTGTAGGTCACTGGGATACAATAAAAAATATTTGTTCTTTGTTTTGGCTCCTGAGTGCTCCTAAAACCCTCGGAATCTCCTGAGTGATAAAAGTGTCTGATAATGAGATGACTCTCAGCTGAGGGCCTTATAGATAGCTTCAAGGTACAGACTGGTCACCAGAAAGACAAGCCATGATTATAAGATTGGGACTTTCAGCCCTCCTCTACCTCTGTCGAGGGGAGAGAGATTGAGTTCAATCACCAAGGGCCAATGATTTAATCAGTCATGCCTACTAAATGAACCCCCCCCCCAAAAAAAAACTCAAGCCATAGGGTTTGAAGAGCTCCCAGGGTGGTGAATACATGAAAGCGCTAGGTGGGTGGCATGCCACTCTCTCCTCTCCTCCCACCTCTAATTACTTGTCCTATGCAACTCTTCCATTTGGCTGTTTCTGAGTTGTACAGAAATAAACTGGTATTAGTAAGTAAACTGCTTTCCTGAGCTCTAGGAGTCATTCTGGAGAATTATGAAATTGATTTATAGATGGTCAGTCAGAAGTGTGGGTGGTACCCTGGGACTTAAGACTGGCACCTGAAGTTGGAACAGGTTTATAAAACTAAGCCCCTTAATTTGTGGGCTATTAGTCACAGACTTACTCCAGATCGTTACTATCTGAGAATGGGAGGACTGGTATTGGGAAAGAGACAATGTGTTGGGGGGAAAAAACCCTCACATATAATGTCAGAAGTTGGTGTCAGAACCTGAGAGTCACATTTTCCTGCTTGTTCAAGTGTTTAGTGACTCACATATTTAGTGAAACTGGACATTATAAATGATATGTTGTAGAGTCCTGTATTTTATTTTGTTCTTCTGAAAAGTGAAATTTGTTCTATAATTCAGTTAGCTTGGCTAGACTCAAACTCCAAATTCTATCTCCTCTGTGTAGAACAGGAGCTGAAATCTCTGTTCAATATTTTAGACTTCTAGATCCTGGTTGTTCTTTACAGACTCCCCTGGGGTTTTCTCTAAACATGAGTGCTTTAGTCTACAGCCTAGGATCTGGTTAGATTTTTTTAATGCAGATTTGGGGGTCTCAGCCTGTCTGGGGCTTCCTCCCTCCTATGATTTCCCTCTATTTGGCACCCACAAACCTGTAAGGCTGTGGCTTTCTATCACTTGAGCCTCTTGTAGATTAGGCAGTGCTTTTAGATAAAACACGATTTGCAAATCTCATCCTTCATATTTCCTCTTTCAAGGCATGATGCCTCTCTAGTTTTTGCTTTCTTTTGGTCACTCTCCTGAGCCTTCAATTGTTGTATGTGTGTCCGTGTTTAAATATTGTTTTCCAGATTTTATAACTGTTTTCTGTGAGTTAGTTTGACCAATGTACTCCATCATTATTCAGTTCACTTGATTATAATTTGAAAATGAGGTATGTCCTTGATAGGAAAGAAGCAGTATCATAAATACATTATGAATGCATAGTATACATTCTATGGTTTCCATTTAATATCTGAGATTAGGTAGTTTAAATTCTGATAATCTGACTAATTTAGGTTTAACAACAATTTGAAGAAACTTGCATCTCATAATAGAGGTTGTTCTCAGCCTCAAATAGTAATAGGACACAATAAGCTCCTTAATAAAAGCTTGCTATTTTGTTATTTAAAAATAATTTTTATATATAATCACACTATAGTCAGGAAAGTAAATAACCTGGTTATTGTTGTGCTAATGGTGTATTACATTGCCCATAACTGTACTTGGAGATGACTGGCTCCTCATGCTTCTTTTCTTCAAAGCCCTTCAGAGACTTCTGAGCTCTAATAATGACCTACCACATCCAACATCACCTGGCCCCTGTTACCTCTCTTACTTACCTTCTAGAACTCTCATTTTTGGTCGCTTTGCTCCAGTCATACTGGTCTGATTTCTCCAAACAAACACACAGGCATATTCAGAGCTTTTTCCCTTGCTGTTCCCTTTGACTGAGATGCTCTTTCCCTGAAGTCTTCATGCTGATTTCCTCTTTTTATTTCAGGTGTTTGTTTAAAATTATTTCTAAAAGCAGCCTCAATTTCTACTCTAGCTAAAATTACCACCCTCTTCTAGTCTTGTTTCCTTTATTTCATATCTCCAACATGGTATATGGTTTCTTATTTATTGCATTTATTTTCCAGATTTATTTACTAGTTATTTACCAGAACATAATTTCCACAAAGGCAGACATTTGTCTCTCTTTATGTTTATTTATTGAATCCCTAGACCCTAGGATGGTACCATGCACACAGAAGATGCTAAATAAATGTCTTGAATAGATAAATGAATAAAACCCCCTCAATGTTACCTGGAATTCCGTTGAACATTCACCACTGAGGACTAACTTTCTCAGCTGACTCATATACACACAAGCAGTTTTTGGCATTATAGACATGTCAGAGCCTCATGCTTGTATTTTCAATTCAGTTCCTACTTTGGGAAATGTCCCTTTTTATTACACCACAGGGGGTTGTACATTACTATTATAAGATGAATACTATTATTATGAATACCAATGAAACCCAAAATTTAGTCCAATGAAAATATTCTATGCTCTGACCAATGGTCCATGGCCCATAGTAATAAAACTTCATTGATCTTATTATATTGAAATTTTCTTGTATATATTATGTATGTGTATGAAATATATATATATAATCTCAGTTACAATCCATTCTCTTTTCCCAGTCTTTTAGTAGCTTGTGATAATGAAAACATCCAACATCTGACTGTGTGACATAATACAAACTGGAAAAGAAATATAGCACAGTGGCTCTAGCTAGTATAGCACAAATAAGGAGTAAAATATGATTACCCCCCCCCAAATTACAAGGGACTATAATTGGCTCAGTTCTCTAGGGAACAAGAAAAAGCAAAAGGGGAAATGTCAGAGGGGAAAGAGGATTGGCTTCTGCAAGAGTGCCTTTCTGTCGTGCCCTGCATGCTTGGGCAGCTTTAATGAACCACCTCATCTTTGAGGGAAGTTGGCTTCTGTTTTGTTTTATGTCCAGTCCTTGACCTTAGGGAAATGACCTACAAGTACTGGCAATGAGATTTCGAATGATGTTGATTACAGTAAATTTCAGCCCCGTGAAAGATCTGGTACCTTCCTAAAGTTCCTCATGATGGGATTTGACCTGTAATATTTTTACAGATAGCCATCATTGAGCATCAAGGGAATATGTGACTTGCACAGCAGGACTGTTTTTCTCTGATTATCGAACCCTCAACAGTCAAAATTACTTTCATTTTCTAATTCTCAAATGTCCCCAGGCAAGCCAACTTCCCCTCCCACTCCCACACTTACCCACCAAGAGGGTTCCCTGGGCCCTCCATTTGTTTCCCAGCTCCTGACCTATGGGAAAAAAAATTCTAATTTGGTGTCTTACCCAGATTACCTAAAAATGTCACTCTACTTTCCATATGTGGGAGTATGAGCATGTAATAATTAACAGCTACACTATCCTTACTGACCTCCCTTTTCATCAATTCACACAGCATTTGTGATTTTACTAAAGGGACTTAGCCAAAAATCAGAAATCCTGAACTGGACAATAGAAAAGTGACAAATTAGTGGATTGACCACATAGTTAACAGTCCAAGATCTGTAAGTTGTTGACTTCAGTCCCCACCTTGGATACTTATACTAAAATTTGGTGTCTCTGACTAAGCTTTCCTGACCATCACTGAAATTCTATCCCACTCCTCAAAGTCTTGTTTTTGATATTTACTCCCTTCCATCTAGAGGGATTATTTTCTTTCATATTATTCCTCATCCTGTCTATTTGGTTACTTAAATATTCCACTCTAACTTTAAGCAAGTATGTTACAGCAAATTTTAATGAAACTAAACATATGTTTATTGCATAAAATATGTAATAGGCGAAAAAAAGAAAAAATATCATTATTTCTATCAGAGAAGCCACAGATAATTTTTGGAAGTATTTCATATATATATATATATATATATATATATATATACATATCTTATGTCATTTATATATGTGTGTGTATGCATATATATATACTGAATAGTGATATATACAAGTATTCATTGTAAGAAATTATATATATAACTGTGTGTATTTTAACCTACTTTAAAAAATAATATCTAGTACCATCTTCACACTCAATTAAATCACCATTCATATCATAATGTTTGTTGTCTTCTCAGAGAGGGAGCATCTGTGATTTAGAATATGGCCTCTGGAGCCAGACTGCCTAGGTTCAAGTACTAGTTCCACTACCTATTAGTTGCGTGGCCAGGATAAATTATATAGCCTCTGTGTAACTCAACTTCCTAACTTATAAAATGGAAATAATAAAAGTACCTTCCTCATAAGGTTCTTGTGTAGATTAAATCAACTAGTACTTGCACAGTACTAATTGCTAGTACTAATATACATAATACTATGTATCAGGCATCTAGAATTTTGCCTGATACATAGTAAAGTATGATAGAGGTATCCGTTTGCATCATCATCATTATCATTCCATGTGGAGATGTTGAGTCTGCTTGGGCTGCCGAAGAGAATACCACAGACTGGGTGCTTTGAGCAACAGAAATTTATTTCCTCACACTTGTGAAGGTGGAAATCCAAGATCAAGGTCTTCTTGTGCCTTCACGTAGTCTTTCACATGACCTTTTCTCTGGTGTGTATACTCCTGGTATTCTTTTATTTATTTATTTATTATTTATTTATTTATTATTTATTTTTGAGAGAGACAGAGAGAGAGAGAGGCAGAGACACAGGCAGAGGGAGAAGCAGGCTCCATGCAGGGAGCCCAATGTGGGACTCGATCCTGGGACTCCAGGATCATGAACTGAGCTGAAGGCAGGTGCCAAACAGCTGAGCAACCCAGGGATCCCCTACTCCTGGTATTTTTGTTCTGAGAAGAAATCCAGTCTTATTGGATTGAGACCCTACCTTTATGACCTCATTTAACTTTAATGACTTTCTTCAAAGTAGTCTTTAAATACAGTCACACTGGAGATTAGAGTTTCAACCTATGAGTTTTAGGAAGACACAACTCTGTCTATAATAGGATGTATGCTAATTCAGTTATTGTTAGACATTGAGGGTGATTTGTGATTTTTACCACAAAGATGTTGGTGTATACACTATCCACTATGTAAACACTGTCCACTATGATTTCCTTAGTGTAAATTCTCATAAACATTAAAATATCAAAGTGTGTGGAATATTAAAGCTTTTGAGAAATAGTGCCAAATTGCTCTCCAGAAAGGCTTTTTACCAATTTACGTATCCACTAACCATATAAGACTTATTTTTATTTTCAATTTATTGCAAGAAATATAGTCCTTTTAGGTATAATTAAAGCCTAGTAATTTCCCACCATCACTGCACTTTCCCCTTTCCCCTTCCTACATACACACAAAGTCGTTCTTTGAAAAGTAATATAACAGAGACAAGTTGAGAAAAGTACATGTTGGCCTACCTAATGTCAATGAGACTTACATTAATAAGCATTCTATTTATTGGTATAAACCTCAGCAATAGAAATGAAAAATGTAGTTACAGAAAACCCCAGGACTGTGCTAGGCCAAAACAGAAGAGGAATTTGGTATTTAGATGTCAAAAGTTAAAACAAACATGTAAACAGGTAGCCCAATACTCCATGCCTCTAGGAAAAATATCTCAGAAGGAATATAAAATTAAGCAATTTGATTATTGAAAGAGAAATTGAAAACTTAAAATTCATGTTTCACAAGTAATATTCTAATGATTAATTTAAAACAAAACTTAAAAGCTTACTATGAACATGTTCAAACATGAACAGAGAAGTAGAAAGAGTACTACAATAAACATTTTTTAAGATTTTATTTATTCATGAAATACACAGAAAGAGAGGTAGAGACATAGGCAGAGGGAAAAGCAGGCTCCCCATGGGGAGCCCGATGCGGGACTCAATCCCAGGATCTTGGGACCACACCCCAAGCCAAAGGCAGACTCTCAACCACTGAGCCACCCAGGTATCCCACTACAATGAACCCTTTTATAGGTGCACAGATGGTAACTATTTGGAACCTATTTTGTTAACATATTTGCTTTATCTATATAGATATATATAATCTTTTTCTAAAAAATTTGGAGATTGATATTTCACTGCTTGGACTTTCTTCTAAATCCATTATTAAAACATTATCACACTTGAACAAAATTAGCAATAGTCCCTGATATCATCTAGTACCTAGCTCCTATGCAAACTTCTTTAATATTTCCCCACATACTTTAAAAAAATATTTTATTTATTCACCTGAGAGAGACAGAGAGAGAGAGTAAGCAAGCATGGCATGAGTGGGGGAAAGGCAGAGGGAGAGGGAGAAGCAGACTCCATGCTGAGCAGGGAGCTGGATCCCAGGTGCCTGAGATCATGACCTTAGCCAAAGGCGTATGTTTAACCATCTGAGCCACACAGGTGCCCCCTCAAATACTTTTTATAACTTTTTGTTAAACCAAGATCTAATGAAGTACCAGGCATCACTTTTATCACTGAAGTCCTTTTGCGATTTTTCACCTAAATGGATTAGCCATCCAGTGGTGGTATGATTGAATGAACTTATTTCACTGGGGGATGCAAAGTGGAATTTTTGTTTTCATTTTAGAGTTGCTCCTGCCTTTATTTGGCTTAAAATTCTATGTAAAAGAAGAACTTTCTAGCATTAGTACATTGTCTAAAATGTCTGAACACGTGGTCTATTCTTTGTCTTTTGTTAACCATCTTCATGTCAAGAACTTATTGGAAGAGTCATTTCCAGTGGTGGTAAATGGAATTATTTTCCTGTATTTTTTGCTATTAATCATGCATTTTAATGTCAACTTCAGTTTATCTTCTTTTTTATTCTCAAATTGTCACAGATATTTCCAGTGGGAGCTCTTTCAAGCTGTCATCTATGTCTTTTTGACATAACCCCATTTCTCTTTCACCTTTTCCTTGCTTCTCAAACTACAAAATGCTCTAGGTTTACCTGTTTAACATTGGTTTGGATTTTATTCAGTTCCCCTTCAAAACTTTTTCATTGTTATATTTTCCAAGAGATGTGAAATAAAGAAGCAAATAAATTATTATAATCTGATATATTGATCTTAGTTTGGGTTTTACCAAAAGCAAACTCAGACAATGACGTCATTCATGTAAATTATTTGGGAGTTGATCTCAGGAAGGCAAAATGAAGAGACAGGTAAATTGAGATATAAAAGGGGAAATAGCAAAACACATGTGTGTTGGTGTGTGTTAGTGACCTAGTTATTGGACAACAAGCTCAGCCCCCTGGGACCTTTTATAAGGAATCTTATAGAACAGAACATTCATTTCCAGAAGAGTCCACTGATAAAATGGGGAGCTGAGGTATTTTTTAGTTACATTTTCTCTTTGGTCCAGGGTTGCCCTGAGAGCATTAACTGTTGAACTGGAGAAAATTCTGAGATGGAGAAGTAGAACTCAGGTGCTCAAAGTAGGAAGTTATCAGTGTGTTGAGGTTACAGATGAGCCAAGGAAAGGCGTCAAGGCCCTGAGAGCATCTACTATATAGGAAACTAAAGTTGGTGTCTCCTACACTATATATAGTGTTTTATATATATATATATATATATATATATATATATATATATATATCATATATATAACATATATAACATATATAATATATATAACATATATAACATATATATCATATATAACATATATATGATATATAATCTGTTCTATTCCTTTCCTTTGTTTCTTGACCTATGGTCTCTACCACTTTGAATGCCAACTATATCTGGATCCAGAAGTGTTTAAGTGGGCAGTTTTCCCTCCTTCTGCTTTCTGAAATCTGTCCATGGTGTTCTATGCCAAGTGAAAGGCTATATTTAGCTTAGATTGCTCCCTGAGCTTCACATCCACATTTCCAAATGTCTACTAGGTACATTCAGTTGGATGTTCCATAGATTCCTCAAATCTATCATGTCCCTAGCTGGTTAGTATCTTCCTCCTAGACCTGCTCCCTCTCCAACAGTAATGTGAATGGCACTACCATCTGCCCAGCTGCCAAAGCCAGAACTCAGGCATTGCCCTTGATGCCTTACTCTCATAGCAATCTATCAATTGTCTTTTGTGTTTTAAGCGCTTTAAAAACCCATCTATGTCTCTTCATTACCACTGCCTCTATTTTATTTCTGGACACCAATTTCTCTTCCTTTGATTAGTGTGGCAATCTCCAAACTAACTCTCCAATGTTGCTGCTTCTAATCCATTCACACTAAAGCCAGGTGAGCTCTCTAAAAGGCAGCAAGAACAATGGATTCTAACGCTATTTTACAGAATCCTTTGTTGATTTCTGTTTGCCTTAAGTAGAAAGCTGAGTCTTTCAAGTGGTTGAAATGCTTTTCTGGATCTAGCTGTTGTTTTCACCTCCCTGCCTTCTAATCTGTCACCAGCACCTTCTCTGAGCCCCCACCCAACCACACACCCACACACAGACCTTGGGCACACTACTTCTGGGGCTTCTCTCAAGTCCTGTAATGCACCATTCTGACTCCCTTTCTCTCTCTCTCTCTCTCTCTCTCTCTCTCTCTCTCTCCTCCTCCTCCTCCTCCTCCTCCTCCTCCTCTCCTCCACCTCCTTTTCCTCCTCCTCCCCAAGGCCCCAACCCTGCTCTCTCAGCTTGGAACACTCATCCTACATTTCTCCATCTGACTGACTTTTGCCCCACCTCAGTTCTCAGAGGACATATCTTTGAGGCCTCTGATATAGGTTCTCCCAGTACTGCACACTTCTTGTATCCACCCCTCTCCTCCGTTTACACACCTATAAATTGAAAATAATAGTAGTGTCCACCTTATATGATGGTTGTGAGGATTAAAAGAGTTAATATATGCAAAGTACTTAGAGCTAATACATTCAAAGTACTTAGTAAGCACTCAATAAACACTTGCTATGATGATGATAAAGTATCATACCAAATTGCATATTAAATTGTCTGTCTTCCCAACTGGACAGAGAGTTCCAGGAGGGCAGCAATTTTCTGCCTATCTTTTATTTTAAGATTTATTGATTGATTGATTTTAGAGTGAGAGAGAGCATGCATGAGAGCAGAGTAAGGGGCAGAGGGAGAGGGAGAGAGAATCCACACACATAGACTCCCCTCTGAGTGTGGAGCCCAACAGTGGGCTCGATCCCAGGACCCTGAGATCATGACCTGAGCCCAAACCAAGAGTCAGATGTAACCAATTGAGCCACCAAGGCGCCCCAGTTTTCTGCCTATCATGTTCACAACTATATCTCCTGCACTGTGTTCACTGTCACATGGCAGGGACTCCATAAGTTTGTTGTATAGATAATATAGATAATATAGACGGTAGTCTGAAGCAAGGTGACTTCCCAAAGTTTTAAGGAGGTGATAGAGAAATGACTCTCATGCTGAGAGAGGTGGGCATTTTAGTTGGTACAGGCACAGGTTTTCAAGGACAGTCTGTGGCAATCACTTAAGAAGGGGAACTTTAATAATCTTACTTAATCCTCACAATGGTTCTGTGAAGGCAATGGTTTTACTGAAGAGAAGTCTGAGTAGCAGAAATGTTCCATGACCGGTCTGGAGTTCAAAGTAAGCAACAGTGTGAAGCTGTCTGTCCGGCCTCTTGGCTTATCCCTTCCCTAGCTGGGTCCTCTAAACTTGGGTTCTGCAGTATGTTAATAACTGGTTAGCAAAGGATTTGGGGGCACAAATAAATTCAGGGACCACAGGATTATACAGAAGTGACTGCTATTGTTACGGTCATTTTGCAGCAGGGCTGCTCAAAGACTTCAGCGTCTCAGTGTGAGCTGTGACTCTCTAAGAAGAAGATATTTATGAGTTTACTTGAATAGAGAGCCCGATCTTCCCAGAGCTTTCTTGGAAAATTGCAGTTGCCCTTGCCAGGCCCTCTACCCATGTTGCCTACCTTCCTTTTAACTTCAAGATTTGGTCATTTCTGATCCTTGAAGTTTTAAGTTTAGTAACCAGGATTCATTAGTGAAAACATAATCCCTGTTTAATCCTCATGTGATTTAACAATTATTCGTTAAAGATGTGTGATGGGCTTGGCACTGTGTCCCATGCTGTGACATACCATAAGCCATTAAAAGGTTCCTTTCCTTGTGACAATATTACTACTGAGAGAAGCAACAAAAACAATGATAATGACAACACAGCCTTACCAGACCACACTCTGCTCTTTCCAAAGTGCATTTATAGCTTGTATCTCACTTGCTGGGGATGGGGATAGATGCAGTAGGTGTTATTGACCCCATACAATGGGGCTAACAGGAAATAATCCTAAGGAGCCAGGTGAATTGCTCAGTCTCAGGACTAGCCATCAATTAGGGTGTTTCCTTTCAGCTTCCCCTCAACTTTCCAATATGGTAGATTTCATTTTACACATTTGCATTTGAAATGATGGCCTAACCACCCCCACCCTCCCCACCCGACCCACCACAGCTGTGAGCTTGTAGGTCAGCGATAAGGACTGCTCTCCACCATCCACCATCCACCATCCACTATCCACCATCCACTATCCAAACCATCTCTGATTTTTAATTATATCACTGTTTCATGAGAAGTATATCTGTTTTATCCAAAAATTGGGCCTGAACCCCTTCAGAGATCTGCTTGTTCCTATCCTTACTATCCTAAGTGGCTTTTGTTTACTCCTCTATTGTTTGAGGAGATTTGGAAAGAAGTCTCGAAACTGTAGTTCTCACATTGGCAGTGATCTTTATGACCACAAAAGATTAATTACCAGGGGAACCTATAACTTTGCATGATCAAAGCAAAAATTCTATTTTTATGGCTGCCTGTGTTTTATCCTCTATAAATTTTATAATAATGATTAGGCTCAGAGGATGAACATAATTTACATACATCAAAATGTCTCATGCTGTCCTTATAGCCAGGGAAAAACACCTGCAGCAAATAGAGGAAGCAGAAAGCTCCCAAGTTCTCGGAGGCATTCGTCAATGGAAGCTCTCTAAGGCAGAGAGACACACGCAGAGACAGAGACCGAGAGAGAGAGACTCTGACAATGACAGTGGCACCCTGTCACTGCCGTTGCGTGGCTGGCAGTGTTCACATAGGAATAATGCATTCTGCACTTGTCAGAAATACGCTCACTTCGGCTTTTTTATCCCTTCCCAAGGTGATCAGCCTTATTTCCCAGAAATGCTTTTTCTCTTACACTGACCAGAAACTCTTTAGAAGTGTCAGCGCAGGAAGGACTTTAGAGAAGGTTGCTATTTAACGCGACTGGTTTCTCCCACCTGTGCCCAGAATATGCTCAAGCCTATAGATAGATGCGGTGCGTGTCCCCTGAGTCCCTGCGGCACCTTCCCTCTCCTCCAGCCTCCCACTTACTCTACCTTGGATTGATTTTGCCTCCTAGCGAAGAGTTAAAGGTTATCACGCAGGGATTTAAGTCCGGGCACGCTGGCAGACGTGTACCAAGGCAACGGCAGCTACAAATAGCATATGGTACAAGCTTTCAGGGTAAACATCAATTTCTCCAATTTGCTATAGCCTGAGAACCTTATAATCCTAGCGAATGAATTGTGAGTGTGGGTTTTGTGCTGGATGGATGGAGCAGGGTTGTTTCTATAAAGCTCTGTTAATGTGCATGGAGTCTTCAGCTGAAATATCATGAAGGAGTAAAAAGTCACAGCTGTTTGATTTGCTGCCCTCTTTACATGTGCCAGCTTCAATCTTCTTGGACAAAGGCTGCCTTGCAATCTCTCACCTGGATCCAGCTTCATACAGATGGGAGACATGGCCAGAGCTTGCCCCCAAACACCAGGGCAAAGGCTCTCCCCTCATCTTTCTGCTTACCCAAACCCCATCTCCATTTTCAAATGCACTACTTGGCCTTCAGCTCAATATGTGTGTGTGTGTGTGTGTGTGTGTGTGTGTGTGTATTATACTTTTATTTTAAAACTGGGAGCATGCAATTTAAATAACGCATGTCATTTTATGAAGGACTTTATAACCTATACCACTTACTCAGCCTTAGCAAATTTCCCACAACTTCCCAGCACACATAGCAAACTTTGATACTGACTTAAATTCTTGCATTTAATTTGACAAATGCATTTTTTCCCTTTCAGATATCGCTGGTTTACAACTTCACCAACAGACAATTAATTTGATTCTCACGGACACTGTTTAGGACTTAGCTTTCTGTTCACAAGAAGTGATTCTAAGAGAAAGTGAAATGCAGATAATCACACCTACTGAAAATAAACACTTTGCAAGTGTTTAACTGAATTCAATTTAGAAAGAAAATGAACACATTGAATAAAAACATAATTTTATGTATTTAAATCATTCTGTACTAATTTGGGCTAAAAGAAGGCACCATAAGGTGAAATTCAATATGAATACCAAGACAACAATGACAACAATTCATGTCCAAGTGTTCCCTCGGCTCTCTTTGCTCTTTCTTGGAGAATACCCATGAATAGTGCCCTATATATGGAAATATTTTCTGTTTCTATGAGATCCTCCATTAACCATAATAGGTATTGAGGTGTTTCCATGTGCTAGGCACTGTGTTAAGTGTTTTACATGGACTATCTTGTTACACTTCTAGGAGATAAGTACAATTATTGCCCCATTTTATAGATGAGGAGACTGAGGCCAAAGACAAAAAGCTTGGCCAAAGTCATAGGACTAGTAAGTGCTAGGGTTCTAGATCCACACTCAGCCTAAACCCATTTGGCACTTTCATGTTTATATCTGGGCTTTTAGACTGGACACAGCTCCCCCAGGGCTAAGTGTTAGTTGTCTTTGTTTCCCCTTGTGTTCTTAGAACACTCAAATATTTGTCAATTTTAAAGGGCCAAAGCAATACTAGGAAAAACCAGAATAACAGTATAAAACCGGCAGGCCTAGAAATGCGATTCTCCCAAAGGAGACCTAGCTTTTCTTCCTGATGATGTTAAAAGACTAGAATATGATCATTTAGTTTAAGGACAACCTTAAATAAAAGTTTCATTAGTCAGAATGAGTATTCCTACAATAATGAGCCCTGGATTGAATTTTAGAACCCTCTTCATTCTTTGTTAATAACAAAGCTGTTATAAAAATAATTTGATAAGACAGTCCATTGCAATGGTGTGACTTAGCCGTAAAAAGGGTTCCTTAGCCTAGTGTCTGAGCATCCCCGTCTTATGTAATGCTAACATAATGGATTATGCATATTGTATTGGGTTAAAAAGGAAACCCAGTGAAGTATTACGGCAATTTTAAAAATATATATCAGGGCTTGTTCAGCACAGATATTTAAAATTTAAACCTGTTTAAATATTCAACCGAAACTAAAAT
The DNA here is from genome assembly GCF_905146905.1 of Nyctereutes procyonoides. NCBI lineage: Eukaryota > Metazoa > Chordata > Mammalia > Carnivora > Canidae > Nyctereutes > Nyctereutes procyonoides. Next base: position 12,995,501 of record NW_026575132.1, read on the forward strand.
AAAATTCTGAAAAATGGTATTCAATAGAAAAGCTCCATTAAGAATAAAAATGCTTTTCCAAACCCATTTAGTTCTAATAGAAATCCATCGAGTGAGGGTTTCATTGTTGCAGCACCGGCCAAGGGCAAAATTACACATACATTTGGGGAGAAGGAAATTGGTTTGGTTGGACTTCTTGTGGCACGAGCTTCCCTCGGAAAAGTAAGAGAAAAGAGAAGCTCCAGACCAGCACTCAGATCAGGCTACCATTTGCTTAAAATGGTCTGGAGCTTTCCTAAATCGCATCTTCTCATTTGTCCCTTGCTTCAGTGAAACCCCATTTCACCTTCCGCATCAGATGTGATTCTAAAAAGAAAAAAAATTGCCACTTCTGGCTGCAATATCAGGATACTGACCAATTTGCCTCCTGTGAGTCAAGCTTTATGTCTCTGATAAACATCCTGCAGGATGTTTTTATTCAATTAATTGGGATGATTGCTTACACAGAAATGTACCGCTTTATCAAGGTCTGCTTGAATATCGGGCTTGGGCTGAGCCCCAGCGTTTTTGTTCTTGAGTTCTCCTGACAGCAAACGCAGGAGGATTTTGAGACATAATTAAAACAATCAGCAAGAATTAGCCAGCTTGGTGACTGCACTCAAACAGTAAACACAGAGGAGCAAATAAGGAAATGTGTGGGTACCAGAAAGGGAGTGCTCCAGAGATGGAGGGAAGGCTTTTAGGAGACCTGAAATGGAGGGTATTATGAGAAGAAATATAGGATAATATAAACAGAGTCTCTAATCCTGAGGACTGTAAATCCCTTTTCCTTAATTGGTTTAGAAACTGGGGTCTGTAATGTGAGACCGAGGGCTCTGGCTGCCTTTCTTCTTTGCTGCCCGGAATCACATTAAGTGGAAAACAATAGCGGGCCTGACAGCTCCCTTTGTGTGGGGCACTTAGAGCTAATCTGCTATTGAGACTAATACAATTACGCGGGATTAGAACGCGGCCAACATACTCGGGTTGGAGGATTCTCTTCTCCGGGGAGGGACCTGGGCTTTCTCAGAGGAGGGTCTGGGGGTGCATCAAGTCTACAGGCCTCCTAATTAGTCTAAAATCCAGAGAAGTACCCATGACTCTGTAATTCACTCAGGATCTTGATGATGAATTCCAATCCAAAAGAATCCTCGTTGGAGGTTTGTCACCAATGGTCCTTTACACCATTTGGTTTATTTTTAAAGACTAATAATATAATCTAGAGATTTCCTTAAGGAGTACATCTCTCTAATTGTTCCCCCTGTTGCTTCACCTCAATTTCCCAAGACAGAAGGGGAACCTGATTTAGGAATTCAGGAACCACGACTGGCCAGAGAGTCATTCCCTGGTATCTTCTTGCACTTGAACTGACAGGTGACACTAGGATTTTTACAGAATGAAGAGGGAAATCTACCAGCACTAATGAGCTAAATCAGAGTTTTTCTTTTTTTATATATTCATTTATTTATTTAGTGATCTCTATGCCCAATATGGGCTCACACAACCCTGAGATCAAGAGTTGCACACTCTACCAACTGAGCCAGCCAGGTGCTGCTCATTTAGAGTTTTCTTAAGTATCCCTGGGAACCTGACATCGGTCTCATGCTACACAAAGGAAAAGTATGATATTTATAGAGAAAGGACACATTACGTTGGGAAAATAGCAACTTTTTATTTTTATTTTTTGCAACTTTTTAAAATGCAGTATTAGAGTCCTCCTTACGAGCTTTAAAAACTATCTCCAAAAAAATTAGTATACTATATACCAGCTATCTATTGCTATGTTTCTCTACCATTCAGTAACTAGTTGCACCTATTTTTCTTCTTATAATTTTTAAGTAGAAATAGCAAATATGACATGCTTATTACATCCCCAGCATGGTACAGCAATACTTTTCTAATTTAATTCCAAAGTTATTGGTCCTAAATAAGTGCCCCCAGTGAATGCTTTAGTTCCACCTCTATCTGTTTTATTAAAATGCTCACTACATTTTGAGCAGCTTGCTCAAGATCAGAGTTCTCTCTTTCTGATGGTCCACAAGTGACAAAGACTCTCTAGTCCAATATTATTTTTGGTTATGGTATTTTCTTCAAAAAGTCCATGTTTCAATGCAAATGTGACCACGTGAGATGTTAACTGGATACTACAATTTGTCTCTGGATGTGAGGCCCAAAATGAACAAGATTCTGGTGCCTCTGATACAGGCATGGGAAGTGGGAAAAGGAGGAGAAAAGTGTAATAAGATAAAGACAGAGGTTAAGGCTTTCACATACTGATTAATATGAATTTTACCCAATTCTGAGAAAGGCATCAAAAAGATTAATTCTGGGGATCCCTGGGTGGCGCAGTGGTTTGGCGCCTGCCTTTGGCCCAGGGCGCAATCCTGGAGACCCGGGATCGAATCCCACGTCGGGCTCCCGGTGCATGGAGCCTGCTTCTCCCTCTGCCTGTGTCTCTGCCTCTCTCTCTCTCTCTCTCTCTCTCTCTCTCTCTGTGTGTGTGTGTGTGACTATCATAAAAAAAAAGATTAATTCTGGCTTGTTTTTTATTTAGTGCTCTTGCTTGTCCCCAGCTTGTGTATTATTCAAAGTAGTCTGGAGCTGCCTCTTCAGGCCTGGAAGTGAGCATTCCTCCGATTCTTCAAGGACAGGACTCCTCTCTGCCTTTCCTCCAGTGGCCTCCCCTGGTTAACAGAGGGTGATGACACTGATGCCAGGCCTTTTACACCCAAGCTGACCATGTTCAGGCCAGCGCTAAGACACAGGAAGAATGAAATATTCATTTGGTTGGTGAGAGACCTGCTACTTAGAAAGTTGAAGTAGCTTGCCCACAGACTGGGCTTGAAGGCCACTGGTTCCCTTTTACTCCATACCACACACATCCTGTGCTGTTTCCCACCAGCGTCTCTCTCACCACCACCATCACCACCATCTGTGAAAGCCCTACTCTCTGCCAGCTATGGGGCTAATCATTTGAATACACTGTCTCCTACACGCATCACAACAACCCTGTGAGGCAGGTAGGTATTTTTGTGTCCACTTCGTAGAAGAAAAAACTGGGTTTCTGAGAAGTCAAGTGCTTTGCCTAAAGCCACACCTCCAAAAATGTCAGACACAGGATTCCAACTCAAGACTTTGTGAAACTGAAGCTTATTCTTTCCATTATACCGTGATACCTCTTTTATCTATTGTGTGACTGGCCCCAATGTGCGAGGTTGCCTCTGTGGGTGTGCCATACCCAGAATCAATTCCTCTGATTGCTCACTGGGGGACTTTAATCCCAGCCTTAGGAATGGGCACATGACCAAATCTTTTCAGGAGGAGTGTTTTGTCCCCTGGCCACCATGATCAGCAAGGTTGGACTTATGGGCCTAAGACCTGTGTGGTCTCACAGGACCCCATCCTCAGAAAGGTCCCACCCTTCATCTAATGTGCAGTGGTCACCATCTTGGAAATTCTTAGTAATTTTTAAGTGAGGGGCCTTGCATTTTCATTTTGCGTTGGGCCCCACAAATTGTGCGTTGGGTCCTGGTAACTGTTCTAGGACTGGACACACACAAGGAAGCTCAATTTCAGAACTGCACTAATAAGGCTCAATTCTAGAACTTTGCTGGACTTTTTGAGAAAGTAGACCCTTTCTACTGAAGTGGTGAGCTTGGAGCTCCTGGGGGCCACCATGTGCACAGTCTGCCTGAAAATGAAGCCAGATGAAGGCAGAGCTGAGTGTCTTGATTAAATAACTGAAGTTCCTGGATCTAATCTATTTCCCAATTCTTTTTGGCCTAAGTCAGTTCAGGTCGGGTGTTTTTGTAACCCCCTAAAAGTTCCAACTAGTTCTGTTGCAGACTGGCTTCTCGAGCAGTACTGAGGCAGGGTTTAGGGTCCAGGATGTTTATTAGGATACATCTATGAAGGGAGGGTGAGGAAGCAGGATTGGACAGAGGAAGAGGTCAAATTTCTGCCTTTTGCAAGCCCAGTAAAGGCTCTGCCAACCTGGCAGTGAGCTGTGTGTGGAATATGGCTTGTTTGAGGTATCCTGTGCCAGGCCCAGGTGGCCAGGCCTTCACACCCTGACTCGTTCAGTCTCAGGTGGAGCAGCTCTAGGAAAGGTGTGGATTTGAGTGAGGCAGCTCCCTGCAGCTGAGGCAGAGCTCAAAGGGGTTGACAGCCCACAGTTGTCTGCTGACCTCACGTTCTCTGGCTGGCAGCAGGTCCTTCTTTGGAGAGGTCAGTGTGCCCTATCTCAGCTTCAGTTCCTCGAAAAGACAAGACAAGACAGAACCCAAGACAAGGTTTATATGTACTAGTTTATAAATAAGTACAATCCTAGGGAAGTAGAAATTGGGGGGAAGGGCGAGGCAAGAAATGAAGGATAGCCAAGAAGAAGGTGTGTTACAGAGCTGGCCTCTATTTGGTACTAATGTCCCAGGACATTCAATCCTGGTGGAGGAAGAGCATCCACAGTTGACCCTCCCCTTAGGACATCAGGAAGAGCCATTTAGCGTCTCTGAAGCAGCTTTATAAGAGGAGCCAATTCCAGGTGCTGGGAATTCTGAAAGGTAACCTTTAAACTCCTGCCCTCAAGCTCACCATCTGGCTGGGAAGAGGGAACACGCACCAAAAAAAAAAAAAAAAAAAAAAAGGTAATATAGGCTAAGCAGGCAGTTGGTGCAAACTAATGGTACACACACGTGTGCTATGGCATCGCTGAAAAGCAGCAGGTGTGAGAGACTGGAGAGGCAGGCTGTTTGCTTAGAGGTGGGACTAAGGCTGAACCTTTAAGTTTGAACTTTCCTAACTAGAGAGATAAGGAGGAGCAAAGAGGGGGAAGCCAAAATGGAAATGCACAAAAAACCAAAAAGACCACATCTTAGAGTAACAAACGGATGGAAGGGCTAAAGGCCTACAAGGGAGCTGGGAAATAAATTCTGAGAAAAGGAAAGGAACAATAAGATAAAAGGGGCTGGGGAGCTGGTAGGGATTGGTATTATCACATGTACAAAGCCAATATTATTTTAGGACTATGAGGTGAAATTCTCTTTGAAATTCTCAAAAGGTGCCTTCTTACCCACTCCTTTGTACCAGGGGTATGGATTTGCCAAGTGCATATTCTGTGTTATGTCTATACATTGTTCATGGGATTTTTTTTTGCCAAGTAGATTTTGGAAGTGCTTGACTTCAGCGTAGTTAGCAATGACCACATGTCTCTTTGCCTGGAAACATAAAACCCCTCTTTAAACAATTAAAACTGTAATTGGCTGAAAATCTCTTATTCGGCTTGTCAAAGTTTAAGGAAAGGAAGCAAGCATTAGAGACTTGTGCAGTCTTGACAGCCAGCTGTGGGACAACTGAAGAGATGATTCCAATCATCCCTTAATTTGTTTCTTCATGTGTGTTCATCACATTTCTCAAGTGCTCAAATGTAGTAATCATTGAATAAAACACATAAAAATTGGATCCTCAAAGGTGTTGATTTTTCAGAAAATGGGGAGTTATGGGTTCCAGATCTGGCCTTCTGAGTTCTGCCAGAAACTGCACACCTGGGTTGGGAAGTTCTGTCTTTTCTGGAAGTTGATGTGTATGGAGAAGTTAAAGGAAAAGGGAGATGATTTCCAGAGTGATTTCTTTTTCTTTCAAGTACTCACTGTGGGTACTTACACATCTTTGTTTGAGATGATCCTGCTAGTGTGCAGAAACTTTGATGCATTGACAGATGGTTTGGGGAAACCGTGAATATAAGAGTGTTCAAAGGACTCCTCAGCTAGGCACGGTGTGGGGGGAGCTTAAGGTTAAATTCAAGGATCCTAAGTTCACTCCTCAAATACGTTCAGAATGAGATGTTTCCTCTGCTGCAGAATAAACAGATGGTTAGGGCACCTCGGCTCTGTAGTATTCACAGCTGCAGAGAATGGAAGCCTGCGTAGCTCATGTCACTCTATTCTCTGATATAGCCTCAAGCACCTGGTCATTATTTGTTTATTATTTGCTTAAGGGAACAAAGAAACAGGCTCTCTACACCCAGGCAGTGAGAAAAGGCCTTCCCTTCCAATGTTCATAAAGCTCCAGAGGCCTTCTCCCCAACACAGAGCTATCAAATCCCAGGTTTGAAGAGCCCCCCCAGGAAGTCACCAGAGGCTGTGTCCTTGTTTTGTAAGTCACTTTCCTGAGGCAGGGTCAATATTATTATTCCCATTTTGCACATTTTACACAGTAGATCAATTTTCAATTCCCAACAACTGAACTTCCCCAATTTTTATATGATGAAACTTAACTCCAATCATATGGGCATAAAGAATATGCATACCCACCAGAGCATTGTTTGATTTCAGGAAGAAACTTTATTTCACCTTAAAATATGGACTATAGTAGCCTAATTGTGAAAAAAAATGCATTGTGTGTGGGCCTTTTTTGCATATTTAGATATGGAAAAATGTGAGCAGTCGCCAGATAATATAATTTTCATCCAGCCAAATACCGAGTACAATGAAGAAAATGCAACTTTTGCAGTGTGATTTATATGTGCTTATATACCCTTCATTTTTAGTCTATATGAAATGCAGACATTTATAGTTCTATAACCAGAGGAATAAAATTTGAATGTGTAGTAAAACGAGAAATGTATTTTAAATGGGCTTTAGAAACAGAACCGAGGAAGTCGTCAAGAGGCCACAGTCACTAATGTCATTGGTTATTTTGCTAGATGGCCACTCAGATGGAGGCCTGGCAGGCGCAGGATTGAATTTGGGCTGATGAGTAGTGGGAGATGGAGTGATAACTTCCTGGAAACCATTGAGATACAGCAACACAGTAATCGAGGTTGGCCATAAAGCAGCCATAAAGCCCGTATGAGAAATTCCTCCTGCCCATGTGATGCATCCTTATTTTTCACTTTTCAAAAAAGAACTATTTTATGATTTGGCATAGATCATTGATTGTAGTGTTTTTCCATTTCAAATATCTCCCAGCTCTGTTCTGTGTCAAATTAAAAAAAAAAACACCACTATTATTTCCACAAACTATTGGAAGATTGAGTGGCCATTTGCCCATCAGCACCTATCACTTCCAATATAACTCCCTTGGGCATGCATTATAGAAACCACTTACTGGCCCCAAGTGATGTATGGGAAAGAGGGAGCATTAAAGAATGTTCCTTGTTGTGATGGGCGACTGCTGTTGTTGACTCTCCAGGAGCTCTTCCTCTTTGTCCTAACAGAACTCTATTTGGAAACCTGTGTTATGTGGCTTCAGCGGAGATGAATCCACTCTCCCTCCAACCCCTGCCACATGTGATGTCATGTGACCCAAGCTAGGCCAATCAGAGTCCTCCTCAGGACTTCCCCATGAGCTCTTTAAGGGAAGACTGGTTCATTCCAATAGCATTACTAAGCTGGGGGGATATGGGCTTAGAGTTGCTGGTGACCATTTTTATTAAGCATATGGAGAAAAACATGGTAAGGACTGAAGCCAAGCCAAGCTAGGCTCAGAGATGGAGAGAAACCAAACTCATTACCCAGTTTAAATCTCTAAATTCAGCCATGCTTGATTCCAGTAATAAACCTTCTTTTAAGTTTTGTCAACTAATGAACTTCCTTTTTTGTTTACTGTCGTTTTAGTTGAGTTTCTTCTATTATTTGCCACCCCAAAAGCCCTAATACACTCAAAGTTTACAAGGAGACTGTATTTTGTCTTTACCAGCCTTCCTTTTAGCCTGGTTTGGGGCCATTGTGACTAGTTCTTGCTAATAGATCCTGAGCATAAGTGATCAACGTTGAGGCTTAAAGAGATGGTGTGCCTCCTCCAGTTCCCTCTTCTACTTTTGCAGAGGTGAAGAGGCCACGTCTACCAGATAGTATGGCTAGAAGATGACAGAACCTGAAGCAGCCTGGGTCCCTCAGACTCCGTGGACAGAGCCCCCTACCAGCCTTTGCTGTGTTAAGCCACTAAGATTTCAAGAATAATTTGTTAGGCACATAGAGGCTGATGATAGAAGTTAAATTCAGCTCTATGGAACGATTAAGAAAGTTGTATTTTTCTTTGTTCCCCTAAGTTTATGGATAAGATCCATGTCTACCAAGCAGGTTTTTGTAATGATTCTTCATAGCATAGAAGTAGAGGTAGGGGGTTTCAAAGAAGACATAAAAAAGCCAAGAATAGGGAAACAATGAGCACAGCAGTTTTGCACGTTGAGAGAGGCAGAGGTCTCAGCCTCAAAGGAAGCCAACATTCATTGAGTCCCACTGTGAGTCAAGCACTTTACCTGTTATTTCATTCCATTTTCACCAATAAGCAATGAGATGATATGATTTCTGTTTTATTGACAAGGAAATTGAACTCCAGAGAGATTCCTGCCTAGAAAGGGTCAGCTTTGAACCCTATCTGTCCAGCTGCATAATCTAGCCCAAATTATTGTTATTACTATTAATAGCAGTATAAATATTACTTACAGATAATCCTTTCCAGATGCACTTAAAATACCAGTCTCTCCCACCCACCCTTCAACTTAGAGAAAGCAAGATGCACCCATATCTGGTCTGAGTCCTTGAGTTTCACCACTTTGATGCTTTAGGAACAAAATGCATCCCTCTCAGTCCCCTGGCATCCCCCAATTCCTCTATCCCTGAATTTGTATGTCCTTTGTCTGGCCATCATTGGAATGTGCCAGTCTTTTTCTTCAATATCCAGTCCAATGTTGTCCTTCCTAGTTTAATAAGTTTTGCTCTTGGGCACACAGCCAGTTTGGGTCCCATAATTCCTCATTCCCAGTTCCTCATATTCTCTGGACTATTTCTCTTTGCCTTGACAGATTTTCCTCTACTGATGGTCCCCATTTCTAATTTGTCAGCCAATATCCTCTCTTTAGCCTAACCTACAAGTTTCTTAATCTAGATCCAATCATTTTCTTTGCACTTATGAAAGACTGCCCCATCATTCTTATTTCTTTGCAACATTAGCATTCTCAAAAAATATTTATAAGTGATCACCCTCTGGGTTTCTAGTAAAATAGGATTTAAATTTCAATTTGCAATAATTTAGTGAAGAATATTACTTCTTCTCAAACTCCTGACTTATCTTAGCTTCAATAAGTATCTCTTATTCTAAATCCCCATATAGTTATGCCAAATATCTATTGGTACCAAAGGTAGAAAATATGAAATTATAGAGAAACTGACTGGTCATTGTAAGATTACCCCCAAACTAAACACCAAACACAGCAATATACCTGGAAGTTTGAAGAGTCAGTGGGCCTCCAAAAATATAGAATCAGGCAAAACTATCCACTGCTTCATTGCCATAAATTGAAAACAAAACAAAACAAACACCTGGAGAAGAATGTATAACTTTCCTAAAGGGAAATCTGGGGAGGAGACCAGGATCAATTCTCTGAATTTCCATAAAAGGACACCAGCGATCATGAGCTGTCAGGGTACTCATGCAGTCACACAAGTAATGTCATTGTGCTGCAGCACAATTAGTACTCCTTATGACCTATCACTTAGATCAGTATTTATGAAGGTTCAGGCTGCAGATTATGAGCCAAAATTTGGCCTTTTTCCCACCAGTGACTAAAATAATGCATAAAAGCCCACTTAGCACATTTCTGTGAACATCACATTGTCATGAACTCATCCCTGAGACAGTAAATTCTATAAGCATTAATGGGTTTTCAACAAACATCCATTTTGTAGTCAGACAATTTTGCTACGGACACCTGCCAATTCATAGTTTAAGAAGAAATCACTGAGCTTATAGAGTTGTCATTTTAAAAATGAATATGTCTCATTATCTTTATTTATAATCTTTTTATTGCTCTAAACTATCAATCCAGAAGACCTTTGAAGGTTTTTGGGGAAAAAAATGTTTTCCAATCAAAAATCAAACACCATACTTTGCCAATTAACAATGGGTTGATTTGCACATTGAATTCTCATTAGTTTCATTGAAATAGGAAAGTAGGCAGAGGTCCCTGTCATCTGGACCGAGGCATATATCCTAACATTGGAAGGTTTCATGAGAGATTGGATGGGAGGAAGGGACCTGGGTTCTAGTTCTCTGTGGCCTGCCACTATTCAGCCATCAGCCTCTTACCAAGTCTTCACATTGCTTTGGGCTTCTGGTTTTCTCAACTGTAAGTTTCTGGTCCTCTAGAATGATCCTCTTTCTTCAAGCAAATAGGATATTAATTGTACTCCTTGCTCAGCTTTCAATTGATGGCTCTATCAGGCAAACTCCTATTCAGCCTGGCTCAGACATTACCTCTTCTTTGGTTCTTATTAGATTTGGACACCTTCTTCCACCTTTTATATTTTACTTTATAAAAACACTTCTATGCCATAATAAATACTATGGTAGGAGAAATAATGGCCCTTCAAAGAGGCTCATGTTCTAATCCCCAGAACCTGTGAATATGTTAATTTACATGTCAAAAGGGATTTTGCAAATATAATTAAGTTAATTATCTCAGGATAGGGAGATTATCTTAGGTGATTTAGGTTGGGCCAGTGTAATTATAAGGGTTTTTATATGAGGGAGACATGAGGATCAAAATTAGAAAAAGGAGATGTGGCATTGTAATGATACAATTCAAAGATGGAGGAAGAGGCCATGAGCCAAAGAATGTAGGCTTCTAGAAGCTGGGAAAGGTTAAAAAAAAAAAAAAAAGCAAAGAAAAAGATTCTCCTTTGAAGCTTCCAGAAGGGTCATAGCTCTGTCAACACCTTAATTTTAGACTTCTGACCTCTAGAACTATAAGAGAATAAATCTGTATTGTGTTAAGTCCCTGAGTTTGCAGCAATTTGTTACAGCAGCAATCAAAGACCAACACAAAGACTATGATATATGATACAGCATACCAATATTATAACTGTTTATTTGTATGACTGATTGTCCTCTTGCTAGCCAATAAACTTCTTGAAGGCAAGGACCATATATTTTTGTCTTTATATTCTCAGTTCTTAGAAGAGTCCTTGGTATATACTAGATGCTCAAAAGATATTTGCTGAATGCTTGAATAGATGGATAAATCTTGTTTTGCAAAGATAATGTCAGAATTTAGGGGATAAATGATTTGCTCAGGGCTGCACAGTAATAAGAATGCTGCCCAAATGCTGCACTTTCTCTGGGATGTGGTATTTTTTGTGACTTGTATATTCACTGAGAATGCCACATTGATAGGGTTGTAGTATTGTTATCCCCATCACTTCATATGAAACCACACTACACAAATCTAAACTCCAGGGTAGAGAGTAGTTTTTATTTATTTATTTTAAGCATAATTCTTGAGATTCCATAGGAAAAAAAACATTCAAACATTGGCAGAGCGCATTATATTATACAGTTTTACTTGGAGCTCTTTCAATGATTCAATTTAATGCTAAGTAGTCCAGATTTTGAGTAGTAAAAATATTATGTGCACTTCATCTGTTTGTTTAAAATGGGCTCTCTAAACAAAACCTACACTTTGCTGGAAGTTACCAGTGTCAGTGGGTGTGAATATGTATATTTACACATTACAGAGTGGAGAGGGGGTTGGGTAGGGGAGAGAGAGAGAGAAAACCCTCCCCCTATCCCTTCCAGTGTAAAGGTGTGGCTAAACTCCCACTGGCTCTGCGTTATGGTCCCACATGGGCCGTGACAAGAATAAGAGCACATTTTTGAGCACCCGTCCTTGGAAGAAAGCACAAGCATGACTGCCATTTACACTGCAGATGGTCTGGGTTGTCTCAATCTTTGTGTGAACAGCTGCTTGTTGTCCTCTCACGGTTGTAGGAGAGTTTGTTCTGTTGTTTGGCAAGTTCCTTCGTCCAAGAGTTATTCCTATTTGGAAAGGAGAAAAGTTGGCTTACTGTCATCTTGTAAGAAGAGTTCAACTATTTTAACATAAGTTTCACTGAGAGAAAATTCTACAGATGCCCATTACAGGGATGCACTTTAATTCCAGTGGTTAGATCCTGCCATTACTATTTTAGAGGTTCAGATTCTGTTTTTCATCAGAAATACATATTTAAAATTTCACTTATATTTGCCGCTAGAAAATCTTTAGGACCCATCAATCTGCAAGTGTTTTTTGAATGCCTAGTCCTTAATTGTGAGACAAAAGAGGAATAAAATGCAGTATGTCCCCACAATTGAACTTTCAGTCTCACTGGGAAGATAGGACATCACTCCCACCACTGAAAAATCTGTGTACAAGGCACATATATTACATAACTTTATTGAAAAGGTACACCAAAAATGTTAAATAATTTTGGGAACAAAAAATATACTTCTCCTCCCACCCTGGCACAACCATTTTCATTTGCATATTTGCATATTTGCCATATGTGGCCACACACAAGAAAGAAATATGCAAAAAAGTCTTTCAATTCTACCATGATCTCCCCAGTTTTTCCTTTGTTCCTCCTGTGGTGTGGGAAAGTGGCCCACAGTATTTTTGGAAGTTCATGAACAAATTTTTATAATTTTAGCACTGTAACCGGTAAGAGAGTAATTTTCATATCTTCCTGCACCTGTCACCTTGTCATTTGCTTCTCAACTCAAATGGTGTCTCTTTGGAGAGACCTTTCTTGACAATGCCCTCCAATACAGCGCTCTAACCTGTCATGGTCACATTATACTGTTTAATTTTCTTCACAGTCCTTATTTCAATATGAAATTCCTTATTTAACACTTCCCTATTTAATAATTCTTTATTCCCATTATGTGTTTGCTTGAGTGTTCTCTTATAGCCCACATTGGGAAAGAAACAAGGTCAGAGCAGGAAGTTTATCTGCTTTCACAGCTATACACCCCAAGTGCCTGGAACAGCACTTAGTATGTAGTAGGACCCCCTTTGACACTTGAAACTGAGTTCATGAAATACAAACTATCAGTCTTTGGTCTAATTCATAATTAATATTACTCATAGAAAAAACAGAAAACAAAATGGACAATGACTAAAACTTGAACAGAGTAAAATTTATTATAAATGAAGAATTGACTAAAGAATCTATTTTGGTAACATGGAAAATTCAAAAATTGATCTGAGAAAAAAACACTTGGTTGAAACAATTGGCACACAAAAAACAATGGCTAAAACTGCATATGGAAAAATTTTCCCTTGACTAAAAAGTGATAGAAGAACAAAATTTTCTAAACAAAATTTGTATCTGTAAAATTTGACCCTGGACAATTAGAGTTGGTGGAAGTAAGTCATAAAGGAAAACTCATAATAGCAGAAGATATAATAGGTAACATTTGATATGTTTAGGGGGAAAAAGACCTGATGGATAAATCAAATCTTCATCATAAAATTCATGAGAAAGAATTGATTTTGAGAAAAATAATTTTAGTGAAATGAAAATGAAAAAAAGGGAACTAAATTGTTTATATAGAAAAATTGATCAAATAATACAATTGGCTTAATGCATTTTGATTCAAAAAAAATCCTTCTTGGCAGGGGCGAAATAATTCTGATCAAAATGATTGTGTTTATAAATATGGAGTCAATATATTCTTATGGTCAAGATGGTGAGATAACAACTTTCTATAATCTGCTCATATATATTATAGCAATATAAATAATAAACCACCAAATTGTGAATCATAAACAGTCATAAAATAAACCAGTGTATAATGTGCTGAAAATGAAAAAAAAATCATTATAAACTGTCAGAGGAATTTCCTCAGAAAGCAGGGAAGCCACTAAGCAGCTGGACAGGCTTGGGAAAGTCACTCAGCCATCCTAGGTCTTGAACATACTCAACAAGAGTTTGAGCTACAAATTTAGACTGAAGTCAAATATGGAATACTAAGAGAAAGTGTGGATTACTGAGAATGAGAGCAGAAATACCAACAGGATATCATGGGTTCACCATTACGGGCTTCGTGCATTCAGGGGATAGGAAGATTAAAAAAAAAAGCGCTGGAAAAAGAGGCAAAAAATGAGCAAATCAGTAAAAGAATAGAATGGTGCAGGGGTGCCAGGGTGGCTCAGTTGGTTAAGCAGATCTCTGCTTCTCTGTGGGTTTTGGCTTCATTTTCTCCTATTGATTCTTATACTTGGCAGAGGAAATTGTGGCTGATAGCTCCTATACTTCAGTTTTGCCACAAAACAGTTTCTTTAATTCCGATGTTAAAAATCTCACGGTAGGCACACCAGGGTGGTTCAGTTGGTTAAGCGTCCAACTCTTGATTTTGGCTCAGGTCATGATCTTAGGGTTGTCAGATTGAGTCCTGTGATAGACTCTGGGCTCAGTCCGGAGCCTGCTTAAGATTCTCTCTCTCCCTTTCCTTCTACCCACCCCCTACTCACATACTCTCTAAACAGAAACAAACACAAAAACAAAATGAAACCCAGGGCAGGTCTAGCCCATCACTATTGTCAATGAAGTGGACCATTAAGAAGGCACAAGAAGACAAGACAGTTTCCAAAATAGGGGAGATTACTGATTCTCAGAACATGGATGAAGAATTGCAGGATGGACAATAGGATATGACCACTGTAAGCAGTTAGGAAATACAAATACTTTCAAGATTAAGCAAAAGAAGAACATGCCTAATTGCAGAGAGGAACAGATGAAGTTGAAAATGGAAAGAGGTAATAAATAAAGGAAAGACAGATGGAGGAAGGTGAGAACCCCAAAGCTTCAGTACTTTTTTGATTTCTCCAATCTCTCACTCTTCGAGTTTGGTGATCCCACTGACCAGTTCTCCTGCTTCAGAGTTTATCTTCTCACCTTCTGATTGAGCCCTTAGTTCAGTCGTCTCTTTCTATGATGACTCTGCACCTCTGGGACATAATGAGAGCCTTGGTCTCTGCCTCCTCCTGCTTCCCAGCATGGGTCTGGAAAGGCTGGGCAACAGACAGCTAGATCTCTTGAGACCAGGAAGGGATGAAGTCAGAAGCAAAGATGAAGAGTTCAACTTTTGCAAAGAAGGGAGAGTAGACGTCTTTCCCATAGACAAACTGGCAGAAATAAATAAATGGATACATTTCTGCAAAAACAGATTTATGAAAAGAAAAAGACAAGTTATTGTAAAGGAAAGGGTGAATGGGGGATTTGGGGGAGAACGGCCTTGAGAAAAGAGGTTGAGGATACAAACTAAAGAGAAAAGTCAAGGCCATCTACTAGTAGGAAGGATGGAAACAAAGAAGCATAAAGAGTGTATTAGTTTCCTAGGGCTGCTGAAACAAAGCACTACAAACAGGCAGCTTAAAACAACATAAATCTATTCTGTCACAATTCTGGAGAACAGAAGTCTGAAATTAAAGTGTCATTAGGGTTGCATTTCCTTTGAAGACTCCAGAGGAGAATCCAGGCTGCTGGCATTCCTTACTTGCTGCATTATCCCAGTCTCTGCCTCTGCCTTCATATGGCCTTCTCTCTGTGTGTCTGTCACATCTTCCTCTGTCTCATTCATCATTGGATCTAGAGCCCATCCAGGTAATCCAGGATGATCTCATCTCAAAATCCTCAATTTAATTACACCCTTTCCCCAAATAAGGTAACATTCACAGACTCAGGGATTAAAGGGGTTTGTGTCTTTTTTTAGGACCACCATGTGACCATTATGAGGGGTGGAAACAAAAAAGGTCTGGATTAGCTGATTTAGAAAAGCAGGCTTGGAACATGGAATAAAAGAATAAATGTGATTACTGAAAAGAGATGATGGCCAAGTCAGAGTTGGACACATGAATTTTTCATAGGCCAAGACTGCATGATTTTCCAGCTGCTTTTGGCAGCCTGGAAGCAGGAGCTGAGGAAGCAGACGGCAGAGGTAACTCAGAACGGGGTGTTTATAGGTGGGCTTAACAGAGAGTTAAGGAAATGAAAGATCTGCTTTTCCCCACTTCCAGCTATAGAATATGAGATGTCTGTTTATTTAAGCAAAACAGTACATGTTAATTCATCTTGTGAATTGTAAAGCATTTAACAAAATAAGGAGATGTGATTTTACTTGTTCCCCTCACTCCTCCCTATACTTTATTCTTATATCCCAGCTATATTCTTACTGTACAATTCTATATTCATTACTATCCTCCCAAATCCCCCCAAAGTAAAACTATAAACAAAATCTCTATTTCAGTAAACCCAAACTTTTTTTTTCATGAATGATGCCTTTAATAAGCGTAGACTAAGTACAATAATGACTGATAAATACTCCCAACGTCCCCTGGCTCTCCAAAACCCTGGTGGCGGAGTATTTGTCTGTATCACCAGGGTCTAAAAAAAGTGTTAGAAAATTTTCATTTATTGTTGGAACCAGAGATAGTTCAAAAACCAAGCCTCTAGGTCATATTTCCAGGGCAACGCTCAATAGTTCCACCTCGTCCTGGAAGGCTTGCTGGGGAAGCGAAAAAGCACAGGTTACTTCACAAGCTGCTAGATCTGTGATTTTTAAAGTTCATTTTTCCTCTTTATCTTTTTCTGCCTTTAAAAAAAAGCAGCTGAGCTCTCTCCTCAAACAAAAATTTATATCAAACACATAAAAGTGAAGCTGCCATGGTTGAGGTTTGGGAGGGGAACTCAGAACCTCCCCCAGCCAGTTTGTCTCCTCCCCCCACCCTAGTGTCTTTTCCCATAGGCCCCTCCTGTGGTGCCCCTTGAGTACCTCTAAGAAATAATTTCTGAGCAGCTGCACTAGATAAGTATAGAATAGACTTAAGAGTGCAGAGCACAGAAGCAGCCTTCTGGTCCAGAGAACTTCAATATCTTGTCCATGGAGAGTCTGTCTGACTCAGGCTGAGCCTCCACAAATTAACTTTATTACTTAAGTAGTAGAATCAACAAATATTTACATCATGAGAGGCTTTAGTTCACATCCAGGCCAGTTCTGTCCTTTTGGGTCAGTCCTGGGAATATTTAGAAATATCTAACTCAAGTTCAACTGCTCCTTCCAACAGGAACATGTAACTTGTTTCTTCTCTCTGTAAACCTTTGCAAGAACACCATTAAAAAATATCTGATATAGAAGTTTCCAGGATAAATGGTTCTATTTTCATTGGTGTTGACATCTTACCATTTTCGAGAAGGCTTACAAGCCCAATTAAGGTCTCTGAAGAAAGGGTAAGTGTCAGTCCAGGCTTCATCTTAAACTAATGGTTTCATCTCCATCAAACTACTTTCTGAGGAACATCCTCATCTCCTTTCCCTCCTCCCTCTTCAAGATTTTTTATCTCTACCAAACTTTTTTCTTCTAATCTGAGGATATGTTTTTTTTCTTTAAGCCTATTTATTTCTTAGCCATCTGACATGCCCAAGATAGCACAACCCTCGCAAGATCTGTTTTTACTGCACTACAATTGGCAATTCTCCCTGCTTGAATAAACTTGCACACATTAAAAGTTTTAATAGAGGAGTGAGGATTGCAAGTAGGTGTTAATAGGGCAGGCCTCCAAAATGAGCCAAGTACAAAGGTATTTGGCAGAAGAAAAATATTTCACTAACTTGAAATTGCAGATAAATAGCCAATGCAGTTAGATTCAAATGCATTATTTGAGATGGGCATTCAGTAAAGTCTCTTAATACAAATCAAAAAATACTTATTCAGTACCTCCTCTGTGAATGAAATTGTGTCAAGTTCAGTTATGGGGGATGGGGTGGGGTTGGGAATACAAGGATAAGTAAGACAATTTCTTTCTTAAATGACCATGTAACTTGAAGGATTAATCAAATGAGCTACAATGCAACACAAAGAAGTTACGTAAAATAGATTTTGAATAGTGAGAAGTGGATCCTCTGAATGTGAAGAAGGGTGGCTATCAGTGTGTCAGTGAGAATGGAAAAGAGTAGAAGGTGTTCAAGATGTGTTGCAAAAATATATATAGAGAGAGAGAGACATAGTTATAGATATATAGAGATATAGATATATAGAGATATAATCTTAAACTGGCTGTAAGGAGTGAGGGAGAAAGATAAGTCAAAGATAATGTCATGGTTTAAAGCTTGTGTTAGTGAGAAAATAGAGTGTCATTATCAGAAAATGGTGACAAGGATATCTATGAAATGATAAGTTCTGCTTTGGATGTGAAAAGTCTAGGTGCTAGATCAACGCAGATACTGTTAATCAAAAAATTGAAAGAATGGGGTCTTAAGTTTGCCATAAGAGAGAACTTAGCTCAAATCATATCCATACAGTGACTCGCAGGGAAGAAGATGAGATTGTCAAAAACAAAGCAAAACAAACAAACAAACAAACAAAAAAGAACAGAAAGAGAAAAGGAATAAAGCACTGGGGGAAGAGAAAGTTTCAGAAGAAAACCACAAAAGTATCCAAATCTGTGAAGAGGGTTGAGGAGTGTGAAGACTGAGATCCTATTGGAGCTGGTAATTAGCAGGCTACTAGGGACTTTAATGAGAGCTCTTTCAGGAGGATGGTGGGTTTTCTTTACCTCATTGCCTCTGTTTATTCATAACATCTGCTACCTTATAACTTGGGTTTGCAGTGGATTTGACTTGATCTCATGGCTTCTCTCTATGCAACTTTTCAGTGTCTTCTGCTGATTGCTTCCTTGTTTCTCCAAAATGTTCCAATTTGAATATCCTCCCCCAAAAAAGAATCGACTAGAATTTATCTTGGTTACGTGCAGGCATCACAATTTTTTGGACGACCTATGGACCAATGCCCTCAGGTCAAGTGCCTCTTCTGATCCAGTGGTCTGTTACTAGGAGAATGGCACCTATTTCCAGTCTAGGGCTGTCCCTTCAGCAAACAGACGGGCTGAGGTCAGCCCCAGAAGTGACAGGTCTAGATTATTATGTCCACAATATAATGCTCCATTCCAAAGTGTAAGAATTCAAATTCTAAATTGCTCCTGGAATTTTAAACAGTACCTAACAGGGAAGAAAAGTTCTCTTTATATCAGCATCCAATTAGTTCATAGGTCAATATTAATAAGGCTTTACATTTACTTAGCTGTTTAAACTTTGTAAAATGTTATTCTAAGAGGGTTCAGAGACAGAAGGGTATGTATAAACATACTCTACAAAGGCAAACACTTTATAGCTTTATTTTATGCAAATGAATTAATAAAAAATTATGTGATAACTATCTAAACAATACCTGCCCCTTGGCAAATTGTCACAGTTACGGGTACTTAACTAAACAGTACAATCTATCAACTTCCTTAGTTCTGAACCTTTAACAGCACATTTAGAACTTTTGCAGAGAAGAAACAACTCTTATTAGCTTGAAAGCCAAAAAGTTGCTTCTCTAAGCGTCATTGTTACTATAGAGATTGATATTAGGTTGTAAGGATCCATGTCCCTTCCTCTAGATTTGGTGCCCTGGAGGTGGTGGTCGAAGTGGGAGGAAATCCTTGGCCCACACAACAAATCAGAACAAATCAATTCACTTCAAACACAGGGTCTTCTGAGATCCACAGTAGCAATGAGAAAATGGAGGCGTCATGAATTAATTGAGGTCACACTATTGCATATGGGCACAGCTGGACAAAAACTCCCACTTTTTTGGTCTCAGGTCCATAAGTACTCTTTCCAGTACTCCAAAATCAAATAAGGAAGGTGATATTCGAAGATGAAGCAAGAAGAGTGGAAGGAAAGAAGTATTTTAACTTCTGGTCCACCCCAATCTTCATTAGTCAATATTCTCCACCTAATTATTTAAGCCAGAAGCATTTCTCGTTTTCTCCACCCATCCACCAACAATATGCAATAAATCACTAAGTTCTGACAGATGACCTCCAAAATATGTCTGGAATACATTCTCTTTTTCCTGTCTTCTCTGTCACCACCTTGGTCCAAGCCACCATTGTCTCTTAGACCACTGCAAAAGCTTCCCAATTGGCCTCCTGGCTTCAGCACTAGCCTACCTATTGTCTATATTTAATAGACTGGCCAGAGTAATATTTTTAAACAAAAATTACATCTCATTTTCTCCCTATGTTAAATTCTTCACTGGCTTCTAGTTTCACTTTACTCTAGATTTAGAGTAAAATCTAAACACCGTACTCAGGCTCTGCATGGCATCTTGGCAACTCCATCAAGATCACTCACTCTTCCTCTCACTGACAAATCCAAGCACACCAGTCTTCTGTCAATTCCTGGGATGTGCCAAGCTCATCCTGCCTCATGACTATTGTGCAAACTCTTCCATCTGCCTCGATTGCCCTTCCCCAGGTCCTTGCCTATTTGGCTCCTTTTCAACCGTCAAATTTCCTCCTCATGAGAGACTGCTCCGTAACAACCCAATTTAAGTAGCCACCTACTTCGCATCCCCTCCTGTTACTCTCTACTACATCACTCTGTTTATTTTTTTCCTAGAGGTGATCACATGTACATATTTTAAATGTATGTAGTTATTTATTGTCTCTTCCTCATTGCAATAGGACCTCCACGAAAGCAAGACTCTCATTTGTGTTTTCGTCACTGTAGCCTCAGGGCCAAGCCCAATGCTTGGCATACAGCTCATCCTATCAATTCTACCTCCAACATATATCTTAAATGTATACTCTCTTCCCTGTCTCCACTGTCATGATTCTGGTTCAAGCTACCATTATCTTTTCTTTGGACTAATGCAATAAGCTCCCAATTGGCCTTCCTGCTTCAACTCTAGCCCAGCACCAAATATTTATGGTGAAATAAATAAGCACATCATTGTGGGAATCATAATAATATCTAAAAGAAATGGAAATCTGGACCCTGAAGGAAAATCACTTAGTTTTTTCCCCCAAGCCCTGAAAGAACATCAAACAATTCTGACCAGGTTTTGATACTTGAGTGATAGAGTATGAGCCATTTTATTCAAGCTCAGCTGAAGAACAGCATGGAGAAGAGAGCGTTCCATTTTTCTATCTATGAGCTACTGTTCTAGTCACATGCATGGAGTTTCTAGGCTCCAAAGAATGAAGCAAAAGGAAAAAACTCAATTGCAAACACCCATAAAAGTAATAATAATTTAAAAATATCTTCACAATCTCAATCCTGACCCTGACCACATCAGAAAAGACTAATCTGGAGGCTTTTCTCGAATACCTCTACCTATGAGGTTAGGGGTGTTGTAGATCCCAGAAAGAAAATAGGAGCACTGTTAATTAAAGAGATAGCTCAAAAGCTTTCATTACACCTTTGAACTAGTACTAAGAGGATTGTAGTTTCCGATTCCATTTCCCCACTGTCAGACCCAGAAATGGCTTCTCAGCCAAGAAGTGATGGAGTAGAACAAAGTGCACAATCCCTGATGCCAGGATGCCACTTTAATCATGCCAGGTCTGTTATACAATCTTAACTTGAACCCCATTGATTTCAAGACACCCCAGCCACTATCCAGAATACACTGTCACACAGGAAGTGCAAATGTGTGCACAGATGGACTGTGGCACCTGGTTGTGTTTGAGGCTGTGGATGCTTGAAACAGGTGTAGTTCGGGCAACAAGTACCCACTCCTTGCCTCATTGGAAGTGACTTGGAGAAAAAAATCTTCCCAAGGTGACAGAAATAATTATATAGCTTTGTCTAGAACCGACAAAAAAAAATACATTTGAATGGCACAAAGCAATTAAGGCTGCCCCCCTCCCAACAAGTTAGTGCGAGGCAATTGCCCCAGGTTAAAAATCCAACAGCTAACACAGGGAATCCCAGCACCATCTTGGTAGCACACGCCCCTTCTCCATTTCTCACCACCTCCCAGGTTAATTCAGCCTGGGTCTGTGAGGCAGCCCCTCGAAGTCCTGAGGTAGTGTTCTAGGTATCACCCCTTAGCTTCATTTTGGTTGTCTCCCCATCCCCCCACGAAGCTTTGTGGGCTGGCCTTGACCTGAAATCCATCCCCGTAGTGAAACCTCAGAGCTTAATCCACTAAGTCGGTCTGGCTTTGAGCCCCAGAGAAAATGGGATTTCTATAAAATGTTCACTTTAAAGAGAGATTTGCTCCCTTCACAGCTCCTTTTCTGCGTCACACACCATTAACTCACAAAACGCTGGCTATCGGCTGAGGCAGAGACTCAAGCTGGTTATGCATAAAGGGGTGAACTCCCGCATTTGCTCTGTCTCTTAATGAGGCTCCATTTGATTCTCACATGCTGGGGTTTTCTGCCTCAGAATCTACATCACAAAACATACCAGTTTGCTCACTTTCTTGTCTCCCTCGAGTATCATGATTTGACACAGTGACAAAAAAAACATGGAGATTCCATTGTGATTTTGATTCCCCGCCATTTCTCAATGCTACAGAAGCTTCAGGAAGGCTCAGCTCACAGCCCAGCATGAACGTACACGCTGAATCAGGAGCCCGTGCATTCTTCATGGGGAGTTTATGTCACACACCTAAATCCCCAGAAGCATAGAAACAACCACTGACTTGACGTCAGGGGACCCCCTCCTTGCTACTCAGGAGTATGGTGGTTATTTTCTGTTAATCACCTCCCCTTGTTCATTCCCCACTGTTCTCTGTCCTCCCTGTGCCCAAGCAGTGTGATCCCTCGTGGACAGCATCATTCGGGCTCCTTGACAAGGAGAAGCCCTGCAGGAGATCACTGACAGGGAGAGAGCGAGGTCAGCGTAGTCCTTCCTTCACTCCTCAGCTTTAGCATCCCGCCTCCTGAGTAGCTGTGTCCCTGCAGAATTAAAAATACACACCAGAAAATCCCTCTTCATAGGCTCCAGCTCTTACTTGATTCTTGTACTAACATTTCCTCTCCTTGCCCTTCCGTCCTCCCTGGGCCTCATCATCCTTTAATTGTCCCTTAGTTGTGCCCATACTTGTGCAAATGGTCCCTCCACTAAAGGATCTTACCCTGAACCTCTGTGCCGATTCTGTGTCCCTCTGATGCAGGTAGAACCACCTGTCTGGGCTGAAAGACCCATCCTGGCCCCCAGAATTCTGGTTTTAATACTCCGAGAACTGTGCCTTAAGTCACTTTTGCTACCCATCTGGTCTGTTCTAGTAAATCATTTCTGCATCCCTCTGAGATCCTATGATGGCCCCATTCTGTCAACACAATGTTTGTCTTCTGATCTTCGGCCTGGTTCCTGGCCTGGGCACCCTGCCTGGTACCCTAGACTTTCCAGAGCTTGAATCCTGCTTTCATCTCAGGATAACTTCTCCTGCCCCAAACCCTGGCACCAATATGCTCACCTGGTCACCTGAACACTACCTGCTTTTTGTTTCTTTTCTGCCTTGTTTTATTACTATTGATTGTATATCCATTAAGACAATGGCTTGCCATTTCAACCAGGATGACCACCTATTATTTTGTGATACTCTCCAGACAGCATTTATTAACTGTTTCACTAGACTTTCAACCCTAGATCCACCTCCTAGAATCGGATTCTCCTCTCATGTGGCATCATCCTAATGTTTATCTGTGCATCTCTGAAGACAACTGCATGCCAGGACAAGCACTGAACTTTTCCCCCATATTTTTTAGATACTATGTCCAACATGCTCCTTGATCAATTAATGACAATTTACCACAATCTCATTGACTAACACCACAATCTAATTGAACCCACATCTCAGTACCAACCAGTCAGTGGCAGTCCCATAACTTTTGAGGGTCCACCAATTAGTAGTAGAGTCACTCCAGTGACAATGCTGAAACCTAGCCAGTCAACAAGACTTGCTTCCCCAAAACATACTTTTAAGTTTGATGTCAACCAGGTACAATGTCTGTCACCAACATAATCTCAGAATAATCCCTGAATCCAAATCCTATTTTGTTCAGCAGGCAACTTTGCTCAGAGAGAAGATGGCTAACCAGTATACTCTTTCTTATCTAAATAATGAATTCTGTTTTTTTTGTTTCAGTTATTGAGTGCTGATACCTTCCCTCCACAATATAAAATAACACCTTTTAGCAACCTAAGAGTAGAAGTAATCTTCCTTAGTTTGCTAGAAGAACTATATCAGATCTCTAGTAAGTATCATACTGACTGGTGACATGATGCTGGTGTCTCCACTAAAGGCAGAAAAAAGGTTGCCTGCCCCCACTGCTATCATTTCAGCGTGAAAGGTAATGCCAGGGCAGTAAAATTAGACAAAGAAATAAGGAATAAATATTGGAATTGTCATAATTTGCCAGGAAACAATTGTTGACCAAGAAAATCCAAACTCCTCAACTTACGAACTGTTTAGAACCCAAACAAAAGTTTAGTGAGGTGGTCAGATACAAGCTTAACACAATATTAACATTAATAGTAATTGTTAACCTTTATTGAGTGCTTATAATGTGCTGGGAACTCTTCTAAATGCTTTGCAGGTTTCATTTAATCCAACTCTCACAATAGCCCTTGAAGTAAGTACTATTATGCTCCCTATTAAAGATGTGAGATACAGTAAGATTGAGTAAATTGTTAAGAACAACCCGCTTATACATGAGAAGTCTGAGATTTGCACCCAAGCAAACCAATATCAGAAATTGTGCGCTTAACTGCTCTTACAGTGGTCTCCAAGATTTTTTTAAAGACTTTATTTATTCATGAGAGACAGAGAGAGAGAGAGAGAGGGAGAGACACAGGCAGAAGGAGAAGCAGGCTCCTCGTAGGTAGCCCGATGTGGGACTCGATCTCAGGACCCCGGGATCATGCCCTGAGCCAAAAGCAGATGCTCAACCTCTGAGCCACCCAGGCGTCTTGGTCTCCAAGATTTTTATTCATGGATCCCATGAGTAAAGAAAGACTGAGCAAACATCTGCATTATATGCATATTTTTTATTTTTAAATTATATACACACATGAAAAAAACAAACAAGAGAAACGTTTAAAGGAAAAGATAAAGACGAACCAAACAATATTTTCAAATAAATTTTGTCTTACTATTGGCGAAAAAGATCCCTTCAGCTCTCTCTGAATTAGCACAATCGTGTAACAGAATATGTCTCTTGATTTTTTTTTTAAAACGTAGAGTGTTGATACTTAGAATCAGACCCTTTGTTTGCTCTATCACCAAGGCTCAGTTTCTTTTGACACAGCAGGTAACATCTGTGAAAATAATTGCAATGGGGGAGCTGAAAAAGACAGGCTTTTGATTTACATAGGTAATTTGCATGGTTTAAAAATAAGAGAATATTCATTTATTACTGATAGAAAGAATTCTTTTTAAACCCAACCTTCAGTTGATTCCTGTTACTCTTTAGATGAAGACAGACATTCTCGCATGATGTGGCCCTGATCTCCTTTAGTCTCAATGGACCCTCTCCTACTCTGCTTTTCATTGACAGTGAACTGTTCCTTCAACAAGCTATTCTACTACCTTCCAGGTTTAAAGGACTTCATCTATGGTCTTCCCTCTGGAAGTTCCAAACCCCTGCCCCCCGACCTCATACGGCCCCCAGCTCTTCCTTATCCTTCAGACCCATCACTTCTCCCCATCGCTTCCACCAGTAAGGACCAGACCACTATTATGGTTCCCTTCACTTAGCACAGAGGATAGTTCTACTCTACATGGTAAATATGTGTCTTTCCCATAAAATACTAAGTTCCCCCAGGCAAGAACCATCTGTTTTGTTCACCATTGTATCTTCAGACTCTCACACTATGCTTGAGCATTTGGTAGGTTTTCTATAAATAACTGAATTCGTGGCCCATTGAATTCATTCCTATTTTGATGCCAGCCTGGACATGGGAGGGTTAACAAAACATTCCTAAACTGACTCCCCTTCCAGAACACTTGTAGAAGCATGTGCAGACTCCTACACACCCCTGGACATTGGCTAGCCACTGTGCACTTCCAATGTTGGTTTGCTTCTACTCCCGTGCCAAAGATTGAGGTGGCAAGACAATAACCAACTTTGACAGCGTGGGTCTTAGGTGTCAGAAAAGAAGTATGGATATCATCAATGCATGAGATGTATGAGCATGTTACTTGCTGTATTGTTGGGGCCCCTGGGTGGCTCAGTTGGTTAAGTGTCTGCCTTTGGCCTAGGTCATGATCCCAGGGTCCTGAGATCGAGCCCTGCATTGGGCTCCTTGCTCAGTCGAGGTCTCCTTCTCCCTCTCCTTCTGTGCTCTCTCCCTCTCTCGGGTAAATAAGTAAAATCTTAAAAAAAAAAAAAGACATTAACTTGCAAAATATGTAAATACACTGAACTTGGTGATAAAGCATATTTTAAATATATCAACTTGTTCAATAGGTGCTGAGCCTGCTTTCCCCTAAAAGCAGTGCCTAATACAAGGACTTGGATGAAGGTAATTTATTTAGGAGATAATGACAAAAGTTGAAGCAAAGGAGAAGAGGGAGTGAGACAGGCAAGGAAAAGCCAATATAAAGGTGCATTCTTGAGGTTGCCACTGGAGGCAACGGGGGTTCCAAATGGCTAGGAGTTCTGGAAAGTATAAAGAACACCTCCTCAAAATGTCTCTCAAAGGACAGAGGCCGGGCATTTCTCTGCAGGTTTCCACCCCACCCTTGGTTAGGAGTAACCCTCTGGGCATGATCTTCCCTGTACTTCCAGGCTGCATAACTTCGACATCAGCCTGAGTGCCACCCACAGACGTTCAACATGATAGTAATAGAGGAACAGTGAACAAGGGGCTCTGATTTGTAATTGTACCCAGTCACCAGGAAGGAAACTTCTAGGGCAGCACATTTCATACAATAATCAGGAATTCAGAATAGGAAATGCAGACACTAGATGAAGCCACTCTTTGTCTGTGATGATGATCATGGCTTTGCTCAAATTGACAATTTAAGTTGGCAACGCGGATGACTACAGAGCAGGCTGCCCAAAGTTTCTTACTGAGATGCACTGATTCGGGTTCTCTCGTGAGCCTCCTGACTACTTTTTCCTTCTTGATCAGGGGGAGCGACAATTTGCAAGCACCCCAGTGAATAAGGTCAAGAGCAGTGAAGAAAGGCCATTTCTTGCCCACGTTTTGTATTCTTTGTATGCTACTGCACGCAGGTGGTGACCGACCCCACACACGAAGAGTGTGAGCACAGAACCAGGCTCTGAGAAATACCACCTTGTGATGTGGTTAAATGTCCCGTGGCTCCAACCTGCAGCTCTGTCCTTCCCTGTCTCCCTTGCCCTCCCCACACCCCACCCCACGGGCCCCTTTGCAGCCTGCTTGCCAAGGCAGCAGAACAACCACACTGTCAGACGGAAAGGCCTCCTGATGGTACTCTGGGCCCTTCCTTTCTAATCCGTGGCTGGGCTGGCCACCACCAGTGGGTGCAGTCACCACCCTCAGCCCCATCTCCCACCCCACCCCCCAGAGACCACTGTAGCCCCCAAGGGACCACACATCCTTCAAAAAAAAAAAAACAGGTCATAACCTCTTTGTGTTTGCCAACACTTCAGAGATCTCTCTCATAGTCTCTTGTGCTACTCACTTGACAAGTATTAAAAATCTCAAGCCCATCCCTTCCCCTCAGGTGATTAATGTACTTTGGCCCTTCTGCAAGCGCCAAGTGCTCTTCCTTCAGGCACAACATTTGATAAAGAAATGAATCCTTGACATTATTAATTCCCTGGGCTGAGATTTTGTTTAATAACTGTTCTGTCAGTGATAGATCTGAAGAGGTAGTGTGCGTGTGTGTGTGCATGTATGTGCGCATGTGTGTGTGTCTGTGTGTGTGTGAGAGAGAGATGATAGAAAGAGAGTGGAGGAGAAAGGGGAGGATAATTTGATTGTGGCCTAGACATTAGGCAGCCTGACATTACAAAGCACCTCTTTATCCCGAACCCGAGCACCAGTGTGACAAATCACGGCTTTCTCCACCCCCCACCTCTGTCTGATTAGGCCCAAGCCGGCCAATCACAGCGTATGAGTTGAGAAATGTTTCCTCCTTGGCATTCTGGAGAACAATCCCTTGCTGAAGAAAAAAAAAATACATTATAAAATAAATGGAAAAGCATCAATCAGCTACGAAAATATATTCTACTGGTTGGAGGCAAGTGATGTTTTCATTTAAATGGGACTGAAGGCAGAGAGGTTTGATTTTTTACTGAGACACCCAAGCAGAGCAGGGAAGTATTTGCATATACACTCCTACCCCCCACCCCCAGCCATGGTCCTTTCGTTCTGCAGGATGGACCAGGAGGCAGTTCTCAGGGAGGTGGCCTCACGCCTGGGAATCACTCCTCCCACCTGGTGTGATTTGGATAAAAGTGCACAAGTCATTTTATTGCCAACAGTCTTTTTTCTTTCTCTTCTCTCTCTGCTCTCTGTCTCTCTGTCTCTCTCTCTCTCTCTCTCTCTCTCTCTCTCACACACACACACACACACACACACACACACACACACACACACGCCTTCCTCAGATGAAAGAAAAGTCAAATTGCAGAAGAGGAAGCCTCTTCCCCTCTGGAATGCACCTCAGGCTGGTTTTTGGGGACTGGCTGGGAGCCTTCCTTTGGGAGAAGCAGGCCCGGCTGCTAAACCCTCCAAGACTGGATAGGGCCTGCCTCACCCAGTCCCGCTCAGTGATGCCCCGAAACGTTTGTCAGCCCATCTCCCCCTTCCCTTCCCTCGCTTCTCATGGCATCACCTTCAACCCTCCTCCTGTCCCCACAGATGAAGAAGTGGATGCATTTATATGACTCAGAGGTCTGTGAACTCAATCCGGGGGGTAAATAACTCACTGAATGAATGAGATGTGTCATTTCCAGGCTATAAAAATGACTCAGTGCCTCCCCTTTGCCTAATGGGGCCTCGCGGCCTGGTGCGCTCCAGTCGGGGGGCCGCAGTCCCAGGGCAGTCAGGCCCTCCAGCTCCACCTGTGTCTCTAGGTGAGCAGGAAGGCCCGGAACCACTCTGAAGGGCGTCAGCCTCCTCCAGGATCGTAGAAATATATATGTTTATATCTATTTCTTCCCACTTATGATACACCAGCATACCTACAGAGACTTTTATTTCATGAATTAATAACAAAATACAAATATGCTAGAGTTTTCGTTTTCCTTTCTTAGTTAAAGGACAGAAACTTCCACAATAGAATTATGTGTATTGAGTTCAGCCTGGACTGCTTCTGGGTAAAATAGGGAGGAAAACTAAACTATCAGTAACTTTTCCCTGTCTTCCTCATCTTCCTGTCACCTCCTTCCCCCACCCCCCCAGGCCAGCCTCACCATTGCACACACACACACACACACAGGCAAATACCCGGCTCACCCCTGGTCCAAATCACCCATTATGGCTCTCATAAAATGGTCCCCTTTATTATCTCACTGAGGTCACCTCCTAGGACAGTGCAGAGAGCCAGACCTTACAGGTGCCTTCCACCTGCCAAAAGTCAACCCAGTCCTCTCTTTGGTTACATCTGCTTTCCAACCCCCAGACCAGCAAAGATCCTGTCTCCAACTACCTGAAATCCATCCAGACCCTGCCTCCTTAGCACCTACCCTCAATATATCTCAATATTCAATATATCCTCAATTTTTTTAAACAAAAAATATTTTGTTATTTTCTATCTGTTCATTTTTCCCAGCCAGTACTCTGAGTTCCAGTACAGGCAAGACCCTTGTCTGTGATTACACAGACCACATGCACACACTCACACACACATACACACTCCATCCAAAAATGTTGCATTGCACAGGGCCAGTGTTTTGTAAATGTTTGCTGTTAAGTCTTATCAGTTGCAAGTCCTATGAGAGCCCCAGGAGGAAGATATTTGGAGGCAGACGAGAGTTTGAAATCAAACCAAAAAAAAAAAAAAAAAAAAGAAGGAGCTTTTATCATTTGGCAAGTTCCACAATCATTCTGATGCTTGGTGTTCTTGCATGTTAAATGGTGATAATAAGGCCTTGTGCTGGGTGAGTGTGGGAATTAATAGGATGGGGTATGTAAGGAGCGAGCAGAGTGGCTGGCACATGATCAGCTCTCAATAAAATATGGTTCGTAGAAATCACATCGTGTTGGCTTCTTTGTCCTCACGGGCTGGCCTTGATGCCAACCCAGGACTCAGTTCATGGAATGCTAGGGTGTATGTCTGGGCTCACATCAGTGTGCACGCCTCCCCGGCACATCCCATTTTCAGCATGGCTACCTGGTCATGTTTTCCCATCCTTCCACTCTTCCTTTCTTTCTCTCCTAATTTTGCCTTTGAAAAGCAGTCACGCTAGCACAGTCTCTTCTTTCCAAGACACACAAGAAACATTAAATATTTGGAAACCCTTCATTCATGACATCAGTCCAGGGTATGAGACAGGCTTTCGGGGAGCGGGTGAGAGGCTGCCATAGGAGCACCTGTGCCTGGTAACCATCTCCCTGGCAACAGAGTTCCAATGGCCAATGGACGTTCCTTTTGAAGCTCTAACAGAGTTTTTGTTTCCAAAGCATGTCTGCTTCTCCCACTTTGACTAATCAACATTACATCTTTCAATGTGTGTTTAAGTGAAATAATAGATTACTGCTCAGCCACAGTTGAATGACAGGGGGGTCAGATGACTCTCAGGAAGAAAAGGCAAACAACAAAATCTACAATGGATTTTGTTGAAAAGGAAAAGCTTATAAACCATTCTTTCTCTCTCTGCCTGAATTCACTTATAAACAATCATGTTTCAAAAAGTGATCTTTTGAATCATGAACCATTCTCCGAGCTCATGAAGGCTTTGGGGGTGTGTCCCCACTTTTTTCAGCTTTTTTTGTCTGCTTAGAATACTTGAAACCTTCCAAATAAATACACCCCTGCTTGGCTCACAAAAGTAACACTTATCACAGTGTCCAATGTCATGTCTGAGTGATTCTTACAACGCTCTTTTTTGAGATTCTGACAACTATTTTGGATTGTGCCTTTTGTTTCTGGCAGGAAAGGTTAAGATGTATTTTCAAAGATACATTCATTCCTCAGGTATAGTTTTTTTTTTTCTCTCTCTCTCTCTCTCTCTTTCCTTTGGAATCTTTTCCTCAGCTTTAGAAACTTCTTAACAATTCTGTAACACCTGGAATTTGTCTGTGTCTCCTCTTTATCCTTTTGTGTCAGGACCAGAATTCCTGATTTGTTCTAATATACCTAAGGTCCTCATCCACATTTGATTAAGATATTTAAAATAAACAGAGATACTACATTCAAATGTGTCATCCATTAGTTTCTGGCTGGCTTTGTTCTCTAAATCCTTAACTACTTTTGAAAAGGTAAAATAAGAAAGTGGAACCAGTTCTGTCTTGTATTAAGTTCTAAATATTTAAATGGTAATTCTTGACTTTTGAGTCAGAATGGTATTCATTGTCTGGCAAGGAAGGATACAAAAGAAGCCACGTGCTTGATTTTATATGTTATTAACATGTGCTGAAAATACATTTGCTTTTGTCTTGCACAAACTCATTTTAAAGATGATTAACAGAATGGATTGACACTGAATTTTTTTCTAGGCATAAGGAGGAATAATTCTAAATTGGGGCAGCTGTATTAACAAGTAGGTCTTTCCTAGAGTCCTAAAAGTCACCACGAGGTGGCACACTAGCACAACATGAAAAAAAAAAAAAAGGAATTGTGTCCCAGGGGGCCAACTCGCAGTCTCTGTTAATGCCTTGATTTTCCACTTACAAGCAGGAAAATGCCATGGAAACTTTTGTTTTCCACTTCGAGGGAAGGAGGGGGGTAGGGATGGGGGAGCACCAAGCCCCCTTCCACTGTGTGTTGTGCGCTGCCCCATAACCACATCTGGACATTATAAATCATTGCATTGTTGGAATCCAGCATTTTCTGATCTTAGCAACAGCCCCATTCTAAGCAAAAAAGAACCAGCATGTTCGGTTTAGCTTAAAAACAACTAAAATAACAAAGGGAAGAAAGGAAATCATTTTTTACAAAGCAGAAAACATCAGTGGAGTTTATTTGGACATCCAGTGGGCGGGGGGCAAGCGACTAGAGAACACACCTACTGCCGGTTCCAGGTGCCACTCAGGCCTTACCTGCCACGGGCTCTGCTTCTAACAGAGACACGAAGCTGACTGCATCAGAGTTTTACCTCAACACCTCTTCTGCCCTCACAGCCTGCACTGACACCCCGCCCCCAAGGGAATGACCCTCTATTACTATTACTTTTTAATCTGGGCAACTGCTTGGCATTCCACAGAACCCTCTTAGAGAAGGTGCCACGGTGCTGCCTTGGTGAACGAAGCCACTTCTGGGCATTCGAGCAGCTGTGCTCTAGCTCAGCTGAGACTGACGCCCCAACCTGTCCTCCTCCCACATTCCCGAGCTCCTGGATCTTCGTACAAAGTACCTTTAGACCATTTGCACGAGGATCCGTCTAATCTCATTAGATTTCTCATTTTCAGCATAATACTGTCATGGTGCCGTGCACCAGTGCCCCAGATTAGTGGCTTGTCAGAATGGTGCCCCACTAATGAGCTAATCCAAATAATGCTCAAATCCCAAATCAGATTTAAGACGATCCAGTCTGGGTAGAATTAGGGAGAGCAAAAAATGCTGACTGAAAGAACAAGCTTTCGTTTTCTTTGTTTTGCCTTAAAATAAAATAGGTGGAGTGCTGTCAAGCTCCAGAGTTTTTCCTTTGTACAACATTAACGTCCATCACCCAACTGGGAATAATAAACAGAAAAGAGTACATCTGTATGGATTGGTATAAATTTACCTTAGAGGGTTAGAAAACACACAAACACACATATGCGAGCTTAATATATTCAGCAGATCCATGTCCTTCACAGCTTCTACTTTGCCTGACTTTCCTGTGAGCTTGGCCTTAAGACCTTGCAGACTTTGAATCTGATGTATTTCAACGGTGACTTTAGGATGTAGGGTTAGGTCAAAAAAATTTTTTTTAAGCGTATTTGTTTCCTCCTTTTCCCTCAGGGCAAAGCTGGGCTCCAGAAATCCCAAAATGTATAATAGCAAAGTTAAGGTCAGGCCCTTAACAAAGGAACTGGGAAAACAGAATGCAATCAGAATCATTGTGGTTTCAGGTGTTCTTGAAAATGAAGCCCTGGCTTAAAAATTGAGGCTTAATTTTTTTTTTAATTTCTGTACTTTTGTAGACTTCTGGAGAATGAAAGAAATTACTTCTGTTGGCAAAAAGACAGTTTTCATTGTGGCTACCGAGTGGGCCAGTGCCGAGCGCTAGGCGGGTAAGGATCTTCCATCCTCCTCCACCGCCCAGCGACTGTCATGCCATCACAGGGACACTGTACCCTCACCTTGGGGCAGCGATCTGGCAGGTGAAGGGCCATCACTTGAGTTTTTAAGAGTCAAGTTCTGCAAAGCAGGGTAGTTGGCCTTCGTGTTCTGACGCACACACACTCACCCAGCTTGACATGGGACCAGTAGCCTCAGAATGCACAGGTGGACCATTCTGTACTTGGACTTGTTGGGCACACAGGAGGCTGTTCCCCAGGGTCTTCAGAAGTGTTTTCAAATGATGCACCCGTGAAGTACTTTCCGGATTCGTTTCTCCTCATTTGTAGCGTGTCCATTTGACATGCTGCTCTGGTTTATCGTTGCGAGCCTCCTTAGGTTAGGAGCTCACAAAGGAAAGTTTTGTGTTCGAGTTTTATGCTCAATGGATTTTTATTGACCTGCAACTTACCTGAGCTTTCTTCCACCGATTTCAAAGTTAACCACATGGCACACAGTCAGAGACACTGAGAGGCTGCCTGGAACTCGGGGTCCTTGCCCAATGCCTACATGAGAGATGGCACCTGTTGCTCTCCTTCCTTCCTTGCTCTTTCCTTTCCCATCGTCACATCCTGGAACATAGAGACTTACCCTTGTTCCTGCACCTCAGCTAGGCTGAAAACTGCTTCCTCCCTCATCTGCTGGATGGTCAGTCAAGGAGATCCATTGATCGGTTTCCCGATTTGGTAACAGAGGCGAAGATCACCAACAGAAATGAAAACGTGTCGGGACACCTGGGTGGCTCAGTGGTTGAGTGTCTGCCTTTGGCCCAGGGTGTGATCCCGGGATCCAGGATCGAGTCTCACATCGTAGGGAGCCTGCTTCTCCCTCTGACTCTCTCTCTCTCTCTCTCTCATGAATAAATAAATAAAATCTTAAAAAAAAAAAAAAGAAAAGAAACCATGTCTCCACAGAGACTGGTACCTGAATTTTCATAGCAGTTTTATTTATAAGAACCCCAAGCTGGAAGTGGCCCAGATGTCCATCCACATGGTGAGTGGGTAGTCAGGCTGTGGCATATTCACGCCATGGAGCACTACCCAGCAACCAAAAGGAGCAGGCTCCTGAGAAACGCAACCACACAGAAGAACCTGAAAGAGGCTGGACTCCAAAGGCTACATCCTGTATGATTCCATGCATGTAAAATTCTCAAAGAGGCAAAAATCATCACAACTGAAATCAGATCAGCGGCAGTCCGGGCTGCGGGGAGGCGGGGTGGACAAGGGGATGGACTGCAAAGTGGCAAAGGGGATCTTTTTTGTGGAGGTGGCAACGTTCTGAACGTTATCATAGTGACAATGACACAACACTGTCAAAACTCATCAGATCGCACACTTAGAATAGATGTACCTTATTGCACATAGATTACACTTCAAACAAAGTCATGAAGTCCTTTTTGGATGCATAAGTTTTCGTGTTTTATAAAACTGCCATAAAACAAACACAACAGCTAGAATGAGCCATTTCGCATGTTTCACATTTATCACACCAGCTTTTTGGCTGTAGTTGAATTCGAGGATCAGAATGATGTCCCGTAATGACAAAGCAAGTTGGTATTGGCCGTAATACCGCCGTATTTTCTCGAGCACCCACAGCCTTCCCTAGTTTCTTTACCCAAGAAATGCTGTGAACTCGTCCACATTAGCTTGTTGATTAGCAAGTTGGCTAATCAAGTACCTGTTTTCTTCGGTTAACCGCCCCCGGGGTAACCACCTCATGCCATCCTCCTCTCCTTGCCCTGCCTGGACGCTCCTAGCACTTGTAACCACAGTCGCATCCTCGGCTTCGCTCAGGACCAGGGCACAAATTGATGATCATTTTTCTTTGTGAATTATGACACAGGCACATCGCCTCACCCCTGGAAGACAGCGGCCCCTGCCAATCCTCCAGAACAGCCAGGAGAGAAATGAGAGGCCTGCTCAGGCCTATCTGCTTCCCTGCTGACTCTAATTACCCAGTCGGGAGTTTTACAATCCCTCCCTCCCACCCGCCCCCAAGTTGTGATGGTCGACTCTGCACTCTGCAGACTTTGGCTGGGTCTTTCTTTTGTGTGCCCACTGCTGCCAAGTGCATTGGGCTCCTAATGAGGTTTGACACTAATGGAGCTGTGAGACAGTGTGATTATGGGTCCTCCCCCCACGCAGCTCAGACCTGGCAGGAAATGACCCCAGACTCTGCACCCTTCCACTCCACCCCCCCCACCCCGCCCCCGCCGATTCTGTTGAAACCATCTTCAGCAGCCAGCTGGAGCCCACCGACCCCCCCCCCCTTTCTCATTGCAGTTCCTTCTTCCCTCCATCATCCTGCAGGTGGCTGAAAATAAGATTTTATGGCCTGATGCATGGTGGGTTGGTTGACAGCGCTGGAGACCTCCTTTAATTCAGGGGGGCTGTGGAGCATGGAGGTGAGATTGGAAATGGGAACAGGGGCCCATAAAAACAAGGACTTTCCCAACTTGCTTTTAAAAAGCGCTCCGAGGAGGAAGGGATCTAGGCAAGTTATGGTTGTTTTCTATTAGATGCTTAACAACGTGTGTAAGTGGAGGTGATTTAAGAAAAAACAACATGTGCTTCTGTAATTTCCATGTTGTGTGTGGTACAGGTGTTAAGGGGCTGGAGCTGACTATTGAACTGTGAGCTAATTATAGGCAGAAACAGCTGTTGTCCTCTAATGAGGAGACAGAGCCACAAGACACCGCTCGGCGCGGAAGCCTGAGGAAGCCTGTTGCAGGCTCCTTGCGGATTGCTTATTCGTCACAAAATATTCCCTGCCACACACTTGGTCACTGGCCCGTTCTCACATCCACTCCAGCAGGTGATAAGTAATTTTCACCTCCCTGTGTCTGGAGAGAGGAATATGTCCCCATTTTATTAACCTCAATGCTCCTTTTATTTTTATGCCCCAGAAGTGTGTCATTCCTGACCCCCAGCCGTGCATGACCAGGAGGGGTGCCCCTTCTCTGGCCCCTCTTTGACTTCCTCCGGTCCATTCCCATTTTTCTGTGTTTCCAGAGCAATCAGATATTCCCAGAGCTGTCAACTATTTATCATGTGATGTAAATACTTTCCTAGACCACATTTTCTGTTTCTTGGTGCTAGAGTTTTCTCCTCGCAGTCCCTTCAACGCGACCAAACATCTTTCTAATGTTGCGGAATGCAGGGCCTAGACGGTTGGTGGCAAGAAACGCGACTTCCCATTTAGATCTCTTTCCCGGACAAGTGGGGGAAGTGTTGGTTGCAAATGTTATCTTTGTTAAAAGTCAATAAAATCTGGTGTCCGAACAGACCCGAGTATTTAGAACACGTTAAGCCTCAATACCCTGCAAGGAGGGAGAGAGTCAAAATGTAAACAAGCTGATGAAGCAGGTGCTCTGCACGGCTACTCAAAGCCTAAAAACGCTCCTTTCCAACCAATGAAGAGTAGGCCATTTAAAGTGACCATCCCCCCACCCCCCAGCCACCGTGTATAAAGTATTATTTACTGCACCATTGACTTAAAAACAAGGGCTCGCTATAGCAACCGTCCTAACAAGAGGCACTATTCACAGGCTGCCTCGGAAGCCCCGGGTCCTGGGCCCATGAAGCACCTTTCTGAAAGCACTTGTGGGCAAACGGGTGGCATATGCGTCTTTTATAGCATGTACAAGGCAGGGCTTGTACCATAAAAGGTTTCTCTGCACACTGTATTGCTTTTGGAAGGGAAAGGGGAGCTCCAGCAGCTCTGTTTTTCTGTAGTTTAGGATTAGTGGAAATTTAATTGAAAATAAAACACAGAGCAACTGTAGTGGCTACGAAAAGAAAGAACAAAGCCTTCTTCATTGGGGCCGGCCCACCACATGGCGGCCCAGGGAGGCTGCTGCGGCCTCATCTGCTTGCTTCAGGGCGGCATCCAGGGCTTGGGAACAAGCCACTTTGTGATCACCCACCCTGTGGCACCATCCGTGACCCAAGCATTCCTGAAAGGGCTCGAGAGCCTTCTGCGAGATGGATAGAGAGTGTTGTGGTTAAGGGACGCATTGGTGTGTGTGTGCACTTAAGGTGAATATCTCATTTCTTACCTCAGGCCCCTTTTCTTACAACTTCTCTCATACTTTCTCGTGCCTTCGTTGTCCCACATTGTATTTCTAAAATCTTTATTTCACTGCCTTTTTATTTTAACCTCGGGGAAAGCAATCTTTCTTTTTCTCTCATCCTTTCTCTGTCCTACTCCACTTCTCTCTCAATAAATTTTTGGAAACACGTAGATAGTAATTGCAACACACCATTGGCAAAGATTAGGTAAGAATGAAGGGCTGAGAACACCCTGTCCACACCCCTTTCCCCCCAGGATACAGTGACCTGAGGTTTCTGGCTTATCTGAGTGGCCCTCTTCAAGCTTCGCAGGTGTTAGGGATGAGCTTTTTTTTTTTTTTTTTCTGCTATTTTTGTTATCTATTTCTATATCCCAATAACAGCTTCTGGTGTGTTCTGGCATGAACTCCTCCAGTGCTGAGCCTCCATGTGAAAGTGACACCTGTCTAAGTGTCTCTTGCCCTCCTGTTTTCTTCTTCAGATGCCAAAGGTCACCCCTCAGTCATGTCACTGCCTCCTGACTGTAGCTGGAAGAAAAAGTATCCTCCAGATTGCGATGTCTGGGGAACTCAAGAGGCCAGGTCCTTAGTTCCTGGGTCAATTGTGTTAGCTGCCTTGATTCAAAGTGGCTCTCTCCTAAGCATAGCGTTTCCATGAATATTATTCTCAGTAGTTTAAATCTATGCATTCAGGTGTTTTTACTCCATACATCTTTCACACCATTCAGAGATTATGTCAGAGCCTAGCATCTATTTGGTATATATAAGTGTTAAATAAGTGTTTTATAAGAGAAATCTACTAAACATTTAAAGAAGAATTAATACATATTCTTCTGAAGCTGTTTCAAAAAATAGAAATGGGAGGAAAACTTCCAAACTCATTCTATGAGGCCAGCATTACCTTGATCCCAAAACCAGACAAAGACCCCACCAGGAAGGAGAATTACAGACCAATATCCCTGAAGAACATGGATGTAAAAATTCTCACCAAGATTCTAGCTAATAGGATCCAACAGCACATTAAAAGGATTATTCACTGCAACCAAGTGGGATTTATTCCTGGGCTGCAAAGGTGGTTCAACAGCCACAAATCAATCAACGTGATACACTACATTAATAAAAGAAAGGACAAGAACCATATGATCCTCTCAATAGATGTGGAAAAGCATTTTACAAAGTACAGCATCCTTTCTTGATTAAAACTCTCTGCAGTGTAGGGATAGAGGGAGCATACCTCAATATCATAAAACCCATATATGAAAAAGCCACAGTGAGCATCATTCTCAATGGGGAGAAACTGGAGCTTTTCCTTTAACGTCAAGAACATGACAGGAGGTCCACTCTCATCACTGTTGTTCAACATAGTACTGGAAGCCCTAGCCTCAGCAATCAAACAACAAAAAGAAGTAAAAGGCATCTGAATCAGCAAAGAAGTAGTGAAACTCTCACTCTTCACAGATGACACTCACGTAGAAAATCCAAAAGACGCCACCCAAAAATTGCTAGAACTGATACAGGAATTCAGCAAAATTGTGGGATTTAGGGCAGCCAGAGCGGCTCAGCAGTTTAGCATCACCTTCAGCCCAGGGTGTGATCCTGGAGACCCGGGATCAAGTCCCACGTCGGGCTCCCTGCATGGAGCCTGCTTCTCCCTCTGTCTGTGTCTTTGCCTGCCTCTCTCTCTCTCAAAAATAAATAAAATCTTTTAAAAATTGTGGGATTTAAAATCAATGCATAGAAGTCAGTTGCATTTCTATACAATAACAATGAGGCAGAAGAAAGAGAAATCAAGGAATCAATTCCATTTACAATTGCACCCAAACCCATAAGATACCTAGGAATAAACCTAACCATAGAGGTAAAAGATCTATACTCTGAAAACTACAGAACTAAGAACACTTATGAAAGAAATTGAGGAAAACACAAAGAAATGGAAAATCATTCCATGTGCATGGATTGGAAAAACAAATATTAAAATGTCTATGCTACCCAAAGCAATCTACACATTGAATGCAATCTCTATCAAAATTCCATCAACATTTTTCACAGAGCTGAAACAAATAATCCTGAAATTTGTATGGAACCAGAAAGGACCCCAAATAGCCAAAAGAATGTTGAAAAAAGAAAACCAAAGCTGGAGACATCACAATTCGGGACTTTAAGCTGTATTACGAAGCTGTAGGGATACCTGGGTGGCTCAGTGGTTGAGCAGCTGCCTTCAGCTAAGGGCGTGATGTTGGGTCTGGGGATTGAGTCCCACATCGGGCTCCCTGCATGTAGCGTGCTTCTCCCTCTGCCTATGTCTCTGACTCTCTCTCTCTCTCTCTCTCTGTGCCTCTAATGAATAAATAAATATCTTTTAAAACAACGATAACAGTAAACAAAGCTGTAATCATCAAGACAGCATGGTACTGGTACAAAAACAGACACATAAATCAATGGAACAGATTAGAGAACCCAGAAATGGATTCTCAACTCTATGGTCAACTCCGACAAAGCAGGAAAGAATATCCAATGGAAGAGAAGACAGTCTCTTCAACAAATGGTGGTTGGGAAAATTGGACAGGCACCTGCAGAAGAATGAAACTGTACCATTTCCTCACACCATACACAAAAATAGACTCAAAATGGATGAAAGACCTAAATGTGAGCTAGGAATCCATCAAAGTCCTAGAGGAGAACACAAGCAACAACCTTTTTGACCTCAGCCAGAGCAACTTCTTGCTAGACATGTCTTCAAAGGCAAGGGAAACAAAAGCAAAAATGAACTATTGGGACTTCATCAAGATAAAAAGCTCCTGCACAGCAAAGGAAACAGTCAACAAAACTAAAAGGCAGCCTATAGAATGAGAGAAGATATTTGCAAATGTTTTGTCAGATAAAGAACTAGTATCCAAAATCTATAAAGAACTTATCAAACTCAACAGCCCCGAATAAAAAAAAAATCTAGTCAAAAAATGGGCAGAAGGCATAAATAAACATTTCTCCAAAGAAGATATTACAAAAGGCCAAGAGACACGTGAAAAAATGCTGAATGTCACTTAGCACCGGGAAATACAAATCAAAACTACAATGAGATACCACCTCACACCGGTTAGAATGGTTAAAATTAACAACTCAGGAAACAACAGATGTTGGTGAGGATGTGGAGAAAGGGGAACCCTCTTACACTGTTGGTGGGAATGCAAGATGGTACAGCCATACTTTCATACTCTGGAAGGCAGTATGAAAGTTCCTCAAAAACTTAAAAATAAAGCTACCCTCCATACTTTCATACTCTGGAAGGCAGTATGAAAGTTCCTCAAAAACTTAAAAATAAAGCTACCCTCCAACCCCAGCGATTGTACTACTAGGTATTTGTCCAAAGGATACAAACAGTGATTCAAAAAGGCACATACACCCCAATATGTATGGCAGCAATGTCCACAATAGCCAAAATATGGAAAGAGTCCAGGTGTCCATTGACAGATGAATGGATAAAAAATATGTGGAATATATATACAGTGGAATATGTCAGCCATCAAAAAGAATTTGCAATGATGTGGATAGAACTAGATGGTATTACACTAAGTGAAATAAGTCAGTCAGAGAAAGACAAATATCATATGATTTCACTCATATGTGGAATTTAAGAAACAAAAAAGATGGACATAGGGGAAGGAAAGGAAAAATAAAATAAAAACAGAGAGAGGCAAACTATAAAAGACTCGACTATAGGGAGCAGACTGAGGGTTGCTGAAGGGGAGGTGGGTGGGGGGGTGGGGTAACTGGATGATGGGCATTAAGGAAGGTACTTGGGGATGAGCACTGGATGTTATATGCAACTGATGAATCACTAAATTCTACCTCTGAAATCAATAATACACTATATGTTAATTAAATTGGATTTATATTTAAAAAGTTTTGCTATGAATGGATGGATGGATGGATGGATGGATGGATAAGTGAATAGACAATTAAGTTAATAAATAGAAGGGTTTTTTAAAGATTTTATTTATTTATTCATGAGAGACACACACACACACACACAGAGAGAGAGAGAGAGAGAGAGAGAGAGAGAGAGGCAGAGACACAGGCAGAGGGAGAAGCAGGCTCCATGCAGGGAGCCCGATGTGGGATTCGATCCTGGGACTCCAGGATCACGCCCCAGGTGGAAGGCAGACGTTAAACCTCTGAGCCACCCAGGCATCCCAATGAATAGAAGGTTTGTTCTGTATTGGAAGATAGCAATTTGGTTTAGCCAATTTGCAGATTTTAAAACATAATTTCCTAAAAAGTACCTACTAACTCTTTCAAAGAGCTTATGTATAAAGAAGACT
This sequence comes from Nyctereutes procyonoides, assembly GCF_905146905.1. Taxonomy (NCBI): domain Eukaryota; kingdom Metazoa; phylum Chordata; class Mammalia; order Carnivora; family Canidae; genus Nyctereutes; species Nyctereutes procyonoides. The sequence continues at coordinate 13,036,925 of NW_026575132.1, forward strand.
GATTAATTTATACTTTAAAAATGTTTCATTGGGGGAGATAAGCAAAAATAATACAGTGAAGCATTTCTAATTTTGACAATAATGCTTTTGGAGGGGGACACAAATTCTGTATAGAATCCAGGTCCACAGCTCCTTATTCATAATGCCAAAATCCAAAGAGTTGTAATAAACAAAAACATTTTCTTTTTTTTTTTCCAAAAAGTTTTTCTTAATTTATTTGGCAGGAAACCTCACCTGCACTGACATGAGGCTATTTACAGCCTTTGCTTATATTTATCCTACCACGTGTGGCTAGGCCATATACTTTGGCAGAAATATTAATGTTTGATTATAGGGAGCTCCAGATGTCCCTGGGGTGTTGTGTAATAGATGGCATATTCATCATATTTTTCCCTTTCTAAACTAAAAAAAATCTTGAATTTCAATACATATGGCCTCAAGGCATTGAGAAAAGGGATCAGGACTCTATATTAACAAAATGCTGCTTCAGTATGTCCGAGTTTATTCAGCGACTTGAACAGATTGCCAACAAGACAAGACACTCAGAGATCTTAAATATTGTATATAAAAGATCTTAGTGCTTGAGACCTTAGAGAATTATATTTTTATTTTTATTTGTTTAAAGATTGTTTTTATTTATTCATGAGAGACACACAGAGAGGCAGAGACAGAGACAGAGGGAGAAGCAGGCTCCATGCAGGGAGCCTGATGTGGGACTCAATCTCAGGTCCCCAGGATCACGCCCTGGGCTGAAGTTGGCGCTAAACCACTGAGCCACCCAGGCTGCCCCAGCATTATATTTCTAAAGCATGAATTCTTCAAACAACAAACATCATGAACACAGACCAGGCAGCTCCATGATTACCAAGACCTTGGAGAAGATGGTGCTACCACTCCTGTTCTCAGGGAGCTCAATCTGCTGAATAATGTTACAAGTGGCACACAAATTACTTACGGCAGCCTCTAAAACATGCTTTCATTTTTGAAGCTTTCTTTGTTTCTTTTCATTTTTCTCCACTGAGACCCACAAAAATCACAAAGTGATTTCTTAATTGCAACCACACTAACCAATACAGACTTCTAAAGCATGGGACATTTTCCATCACAACGGGGACTGTCCCAGTGCTTCTTCCATGACCTTTGTAGACAAGCAGAACCACTGATGATTAAACACACCAACTGGAGACAGCAGTTACTGGTGAGGGTTTGGACACAAGAAACTTTGAAGTCACAGCTCAAGCCCAAGTATCTGCGCTGGAAGGATGCATTTCTGCCTCTACAAGGCCGTTTCTCCTGAATATTATATGGGTTTGAAAAATTCAACTACCAGCACCAAATCCCAAGTTGCTCTTTCTAACCTGGGTGGGAAACGTGGTGGGTGAGGGCCTAGGAGGTGTATGTGTGGTATGTGTGTATGTGTGTGGGGGGGGTGCAGGAGTGTTCAGGAGGCCCACTCACTCAGCACATCTCAGACAAAAGCTGTGGTTTCATTGGCTTGGGCTTTAGAGCCCAATTTATTCATAGTTCCGTTAATGCAAAAGCTACAGATTTCACCATGTCAATAAAAAATGGTGTTAAGCAAATTGTGTGTCTGGCAGGTGAACACCAAACCTTGCAGCCTGGGCCACTTCTATTAGGAAGCACTGTGGCACTGTGCTGCTTAAATGTGCAAAGCTTTGGATGAAGGTGATTTCCACGCCTGTGTTGGGTCTAAATTATGGGAGAGTTTGCCATTTATTTAGATATTTCGTTGCACCGTGACTTGATGATCTTTAAGGAACTGCTTCTGCCAGTGTGTTTTCTATATACTTTCCTTGCAGCAATAAAAAGCCCCACAGAACTTGCTAAGTGGGGTGAAAAGAACCAAGGGCTCATCCAAACTTCCACTTAGGGGACACATTTGGGTCTCCCGATTATGTCCCACTGAGTCTTTGTTAATGGGAGTTTTGTTCCAGTCATGGGACCTTTACAGGCTGCTGGTACTCATATCTCCAGGGGGACAAATTCTATTTCAAGAAAAATAGCACCTCTTCTCTTCCAACAGATCTGTCACCACTGCAGAGTTGGGAGGTGCTGCTCACAGCCTGGGTGGGAAGGCAGCTCGCTGAGTCAGCCCTACAGAGTGTGAATGGTGTGCAGTCATTAGGGTGATGACTTCCATGGGAAATGACCTGAAGAATTTCAGTAATGAAATTCCATGCAGGAGTCTTGAACAGCCCACAAGTACCAATCCATTCTAGAGTCTGGGCTCAGAGCAAAGTCTGTCAAGCATGAAGTCGAGTACTTTCAAAGCATGCTTTGACATGGCTTTAAACAAAAGAAGAGCAAGTCTCTGCCTTGGGCTTTTATTCATTCACACCAGACCTCAAGAAAGCGGACAGACTAATCTCCTTTGTTGATGCTGTCACAGTATTGGATTTCTGACCAGTCAAAGGTCACTCTGGTGACTTTGCAGGTGGTAGTCAATGAAGATTCCTAATTCATGAAACTTTGGAGGGGAAAAGTGGGTGAGGATTCATACTGAGGTGGTTTTTGCTTTTGTTCTTATTTTCCAAGAAGGGGAAAATCCGGAATTCTGCTACAAAGCAAACTTCATGACCAAAACAACCACAATAGAAAAACAATCCTTTCTCTGATTTTCTATATCCTATTTTCTTAATTGGGTGGGCAGGAGAGCAAATTTCCACATGGAGCAAGTAGGTGGGCATGGGCGGTATAAATCCCATACTTGCAATCTTTGGCAGGGATATGCATTGCCATTATGCCTTCTAAATGTCAGCTGAGGTAGAAACCGGTTCCAGATCTGAGAGGTGCCAGACACCTGCTCCCTCAGCTCCAAGATGTGCTTCTGCTGGTAGGTCGCCCGTACACAACCCTTTCTCAACACACACTGATCCTCTGAACCCAGGAGCAGTTTAGAATATCGAGTATGGTCAGATTCCCCTTCCTTCTCAACATCCAATTCCTCTCCTACAATTTGCTCTTCTGATAGGACACTGAGCTGGGTGTCTGTGCTTTCATTTGGACCCCTAAGTTCTCAAAAATCTCTGAAATGCCATCTTTTCTGTGGAAGGCTATGACTTTTCAAAGAGCCAAATGCCTCAATTAGGCAGTGGCAACTTTGAGAACCACCTTCTTTCTTTTTCTTTTTAAAAGGTTTAATTTATTTATTCATGAAAGACAGAGAGAGAGCAGAGACATAGACAGAGGGAGAAGCAGGCTCCCTGCGGTGAGCCTGATGTGGGACACCTGAGCCAAAGGCAGACACTCAACCACTGAGCCACCCAGGTACCCCCAAGAACCACTTGCATTACAAAAACTTTTTAACCTAGAAGATAGCTATGCTGGTGAGCTGTCTCACAAAGGAGAAGCAATAGGACTAATTTCATTGACAGTGATCACATTCTGGGTTATTTTCACTTCTTTTCATTCACAAGCAATTTATATAAATGACCTTGCTTCACCTTTTCTAAAATTGAGTGTGAGTGTAACTATATCTAAAATTCAATGGACCCAGTAATTTAAATATAGTTGGCAGTAGTTTGGCACCCAGACCTTTGTTTGTAGAATATGGATTCTTTGTGACTACCTCGACCTCCAAATCCATTGAGTTAGGACCTAAGGCAGTAATAACTAATATTTATCGAGCATTTACAATGTACCAGACACCAATAGCTTAAGAGAATTTCCCCCATACTCAGAGCAGCCCTGTTAGGTAGGCAATGCTATTATTCCTATGTTACAAATGAAGAAAGTAAGAAACAAGGACAACAGAGAGGTTAGCTAACTTGTTAAGTGTCATGCATCCATATAGCAATCACAGCAATATTCTTCTGGCATTTACTTTAGGCCAGGCACCCTTCTAAATGCTAGGAAGCACAAAACATCTATAAACATGTTAACTCACAGCAATCCTGAGGTTAGGCAGTGAAGGGGTTCAGAACAAGTGTCCCCACAATGTGCCAATTTGACGTGTTGGACAATTACAAGATGAAGGCAATCAAGACCCAGCAGATTTAAGAAAAACTTTAACCTCTCCCTCCACTATCTACAAGAATATAGATGGGAGACTGGCCCAGAAAGAAAATCATTACCAAGAGATTACTTTTTATCTGAATGACCTATCTATACAGTAGGACAAACATCTAATTATCAAGCATCTGCTTTTCTGATTGTCCTGTGAATTACCCTCCTCCCTTCTGAAGCCCCAGGTCCCTATCCCAGTCCTTAGCTCAAGATGATATATAGGCCCCAGTTGCCTGGTTTATCCCTGAGGCTCCCATGTGTACATGTATAATTACATTTGTTTTTCTCCTGTTAGTCTATCGTACATTAATTTTAGACCAGCCAAAGAAACCAGAAGAGTAGAAAAACATTTTTTCCTCCCAACAGTGCTATTGTTATCCCATTTTACAGATGAAAAAAATGGAGGCACAGAGAGGCTGTCCAAGGGAACACAATGGGAGGGCTAGGATTTAAACCTAGACAGTGTAGTTTCACATACTGTGCTTTTAATCAGAATGCTAAATTGCCTCTCATATAGTCTTTAACATTGTCATTTCAGTCTTCATTTTCCGTAACAAATGCTTTTTTAGGGTTATTAGTATTACCTCATATACTCTATGTGAGGAACTTAGCACAGTGCCTGGCACAGGGCAAAATACCACAATAAATAATAGTATTATTATTAGTCATAATAATATTCATGCTGTGTGACTTTTTTCCAGTGGGAAATAGAATGAGAAGAACACATTTTTAAAAATATTTTTTAATGTATCTATTCATGAGAGATGCAGAGAGAGAGAGAGAGAGAGAGAGAGAGAGGCAGAGACACAGGCAGAGGGAGAAGCAGGCTCCACGCAGGGAGTCTGACGTGGGACTCGATCCGGGTCTCCAGGATCAGACCCTGGGCTGAAGGTGGCGACTAAACTGCTGAGCCACCCGGGCTGCCCCGAAGAACACATTTTTACCTACCTAAAGGCATCTGTACAAGAGTGCCCAGCTACAGGTAGTTAATAAAACCCTTTTTGTGTGTGATGAGGAATATTGATAAACTCTCTACTATCTGCCATTCATCCTCTGGCTGTGAAGCACTGCAACCATTTCTCTCCTTTGGAATGCTCATTCATGGCAAATCTCAAAGCCAAAATGCCAGTGGAAAAAAAAAATTGGAAAGTTCTATTAGATTCTAAGAGGGGAAAAAAAAAGCATAGCCTCTTCATCTCTAAAATAGAGATCATAATCCCACCTTATCTAGCACTCAGCGACAGTGTGAGGCTCCAGCGAGATAGCAAACATGAAGATGCTTTGAAAACTATCCACCCTAATCAAGCAGTACCATTTGTATGAGAAGGCGGCCCCAAGAAATCCCAGATGTATATAAGTCACAGACACCGTAAGCATGGCGAGCCACACTGGGAATCTCAGATACAAGATGAGAGGCTGCTGAAAAAAGGTAGCAGGTCTAGGGAAGGGAAGAAGAGGAGTCGTGTCTTTTGGAGACTGAGAGGGGAAATCCATGAAAGAACAATAGGAGGAAGAGAGGCCACTGCATGGGTGGCAGGTACCAAGAGCATCCAGTGTGTGGCTGCCGCCTTGCACTTCCTTCTGCATACAGCTGCAGAGGAGCGTGCCCTTAGATGGCCTCGCCCAGCAGGTCAGCCTCCCCCCACCCCACCCCTGCCTTGGGGGGGAGATGAACAATACCGTGGTGCAGTTGCTATGACAAATCTCTGAGTAGTCAGCAGACTGACCAAAGTCATCCTGCCACTGGAAGCACCTCTAGTCAAAATGTAGAATGTGTTACTTTCAGGGAAGGGATTAATGTATTTAAAGGCTCAGTCAAGCCCACCACCAGGAGACTTACAAGGGACTGAGGAAACATAGAGGAATGGCTCGAGGAGAACCCATCATGCACAGCCTCAGCAACACACCATCTTCTCCTGGCTTCTCATAGGTGTCTCAACAATTATAGACTAGGAGACACTGAGAGTTGATGCTTAGTGCAGTTGCAGACTGGTGAGAGATATAAATACCTATGAATGGCTCCATTGCTGGCCAGTCCACTAAGAGGGCAAAAGGACTTGCAGAACTGGGTAATTCAAAATATTTTCAATAGCATCACCCACGAAAATATCACTCCAGGGCAAATTTCCTTGTGTTTAGAGCCAAGTCTAGAAGAGGCATTCCATCAGCCAAACCGATGGGTGTTAGAGGACTTGCAAATAGGCTCATTTGTTAAAATGGCAAATTGTGATTTAGTGTCCTTGGAACTAGCCAGATTAGCAAATGAGAATGCTTTCTAATGATAAATTGTGCTAATTTGGGTTTCATTGGTCAAGTGAGCTGTTACTCTGTATTTTACAACCAAGTCTGACAACAGGAGTTACTGAAGACGTTCCAATCATATTTGGGGGGAGTGTTTCTGCCAGGACTCCAAACAGTTCAGCAATAACAGTTGCCTCGAATTTCCTTTTAATAAACAAAGTTATTTTGGCATGTTTGTACTGTGTTCCTCGTGGATTTTTGGAAATCAGTTCTAGCTTATTTGGATAAACTGCTTTGTAAGGGGTTGTGAATATCAACACATGGATGACATATAAAATAGAACACCATTTATCACTTTTCAAAGTGATCTTTTCCACTTCGAGGAGAAATACATGCACAATATGGAAGATATATAAATCTATAAAAGCAGCAAAATCAGTCCTTATTTGTTTGATAGTAAAAAAATAAAATCAACTCAAAATCAGCTTAACTGGCTCGTGTAAGGAAGAAATTCAACTGGAGCTGATAGCTTCAGGCATAGTTGGTTCCAGGAATTAAGCTGTGTCTCCTGTGTCATAGGCTGTGGGAAAGGCAGACAAAATCTCTGGCTGCACAGTTCACTACGAATAGCCAGAGACGAAATGATAGCCCATATTGCCATTGTTCAAAAACAATTATGCTTGATATTTTGGTATATTTCCTTCTGGTCTCTTTTGCATGCACATTTCACCTTGCTCATTCAGAAATTTAAAACTTGAGCCTGTTATTGCACCCTGAAGATGCAATGAAGATGTGAATGCGTTTTCATGTCAGTCTCCTGACACATCACTCACAGTCCCCGCAGGCAAGTGTCAGAAGGGCATGTGCACAATGCCTGCTCAGACTCTCTATAGCTGCCACTCTTTGGTGACAGTGCTATCCAGAGAACATTCTACAATGATGGAAATGTCCTATATCTGCCTGTCCAATACATTAGTCACTAGTTCACAATACATGAACATTTTAAATGTGGCTAGGGCCACTGAGGATATAAAGCCTGAATTTTATTTAATTTTGATTAATTTGCATTTAAATAGCCACTGTGGCTACTGGCTACCATATTGGGCCACACTGAGCCTGCACAAGTGCCAAAAGTAGCTTAAACATGAATACACGTCTTACCACTCTATGGATAACAGAAGCACCTTCAAAGGCTTTGATTGAAAATGTTGAATGAAAAGAGACTTTAATAAGCTTCTGTGGGGGCTCCTTTCTGTCCTCAAGCAAAGGTCCTTAGCTCTGCTGCAGGCTAAAGCATTCACCCTGCACCAGCCTTAAGTGCCCGCCTCTCCCCCTTTTTTTTTCCCCCTGCCTCTCCCTTACACAGAGCAGAGTTCTCAGGAAAATTCACAAGCTTTCCAGCACTGTCTTGATTTGCAAGTTATTTCCTGTTTTGTTCTGAAGAGGCAAATATGGTGTGGGGCTAAGGAAGGTTAAGGAGGAGCCCGGCTGGATCACAGAGCATATCTGTGAATTCCCAGAGCTGTTAAAAAAAAAAAAAAAAAGAAAGAAGAAAGAAAAAAGAAAGAAAGAAAGAAAGAAAAAAAATGATGTCGTTGTGATTTTAGAGTTTCTATTGAAACAGAAATGCGTAAGCATCGTGCCACGTTCTGTTTTTCTTCCACATTTTCTTATCTGTTAGTGAAGGTTTGCTGTCCTTTGGCAATTAAAATACAGACCCTATTACTGTCACCGTGGTATTTATTTTATCAGCGTCAGAGTTGTAAATACCCTAAGTGAGGCAGCCGAACATCATAACCTTCAAGGAGTGTCAAACACAAGCCTTCAACAGCAAGCATATGATTTAATATGTTAGTCTCGAAGATACAATAGCAAAACCACTTCAGGAAGATCCATGATAATGTGAAATCTGTTGTGTGCCTTCTGTTCTAGATTTCAAGCTCTTAAAAGGCAGGGACCCATCTGTCAACTGCCCAAGATGGTAGACTCGTTAATAGGCCAAGCAGGAGCCTGAAGGCAGGGCTGTCTGGCTCTGAAAACAATGTGCTTTCCTGGCACCGGCCCATCACCTCTTCTCCTGGATGACTTTGTATTGCCAGCAATTGGGCGGCCAAAGAATTGAGAGAACGTCCCCCAAAGAATGCAGCCAAGGAATTCAATAGGCTTTGCTCCTTTTTTTCCCCCCAGTTATCTTCAACACCAATGTACTCCTGAGATCTAGCATTCCTGAAAGCTGTTTAATAACAGTTTTGGCTTTTTGTTTTGTTTGTTTTGTTTTTGTTTTTTTGTCATAATGTGAGGAACACCTGGAGAGTACCAGGGGCATGCTGGTTACCCATACACAGTGTCACGTTGCCCAGTGTGCCTGGCGTGCCACAGGTCTCCTCCAGGTGAACTCATGCTTGCCTTTTCTGGGTGTCCCCGCCAAAAGAGAACCAGACCACTCACTCTCTCTCAGCTCCTCCAAGCTTTGGTCTTCATGTCTACAATGGAGATAATCATACCACCCATCTCTCAGAGCAAGAGTTGGAAAACTATGGCCATGGGTCAAACCCAGCCATTATTGCCCATGGCTGCTTTCATGACACAAGTGCAGAACCGAGTAGGCATGACAGAGACCATAAGTTCTGCAAGGTTCCCATTCTAGGAAGTTTGCAAACTCTTGATGTGAGGGCCATGGAATGTAGTAAGTGCTCAGTAAACCATAACAGTTGATGTTAACTTTTGGCATGGCTCCTCCTCTCAACTATTGTCAGGCTCCTCTTCTCTTCTTTCTTCCTCTCTCTGAAACTCACTCTCATAAGAACTCGCCGAAACATTCTTCATGCTATAGGTTTCAGTTCTATCCTTTCTCTTCAGATCAAAGCTACTTTCTCAGCCTGAATCGTCTGGCTCCAATGGAGTGTGGTCACCCTTTATCAAGCAGGGCTTGGGGTCCCCTCAGCTTTGCTAAAGTCATTTCCCCATCTAGTCAACTACTGCTTTGGCTTAAGCTTCTTGGGGACGTGAACAAGGGCCTCAACTGTGTGTAGTTGCATAGGTTGGATATTGCTCAGCCATGTTGAGGGGTTCTGCGGAGCACGTGGACACCAGCCACAGCCCTTTGCTTGGTCCTGCTTTGATTTCTGCTTGACTTTCTGATTGGCTTTCTGCTTGGAGAGGAAACCTCCGTGGTTTCCACTGATATTCTCCTTAAATTCACATCTCCACTGAGCAACCACCATGTTTTCTTTCCCTCGGTTTCCACTCTGGTCTGCTTTGCTCTCCCAACCTGAGAGCCTTCTTTGAAGAAAACCACACCAGTTGTAACTAAGTCAGCTTAGGTCAGGAAAGTGAAAACTCTGCCACAGGGAATTTGAGCCCCCCCCCCCATTCATTCCTCAAGAGCTCCTTTCTCCAGGACCACCTAAGTAGGGATCCCTAGGCTTCAACTGTGTTCTTGACGAACGATAGTGTCCCTTCTTGGGAATAGAATGATGGGGGCAGGGGGAATGGGTAGCTAAGAGCAGTCTCTGAATCTTACTCTTAAATCCAGCACTTGGCCTTCCCCATATTCTATACAGGAGCATATTCTTCTAGTCCATAATGTCAAACCCTTTGGGGAACATGTCTGAGTTTAACAAGCAAGATGACATACAAATTCTATTCCACATGTTATTGTCTATCTCATCTTCTAGTGGTTTTTCTTTCATCCTCCCCTCAGAGTTCTATCTACATTTTTGTTTTCACCAAGTGTTTTGGGCACAATAGAGATTTTAGATAGTGATATTTTCTCAATAAAACTAAGGATGATGGGCAGCCAGGGTGGCGCAGCGGTTTAGCAGCATCTTCAGTCCAGGGCATGATCCTGGAGACCCCGGATCGAGTCCCATGTCAGGTTCCCTGCATGGATCCTGCTTCTCCCTCTGCCTGTGTCTCTGCCTCTGTGTGTGTATGTGTGTGTGTATGTATGTGTCTGTGTCTCTTATGAACAAATAAATAAAATCTTAAAAAAAAAATAAAAACCTAAGGATGGTCTCGCCATTTCCAGTCACACAGGGGCAGAATTTTTGACAGAAAAGTCAGCTTTTGGGCTTAAGATAAAGATGTTACTTTGGAGCAGTCATATCCCACTGGTGTGTGTTTTAGGGGTTGTGGATAGAAGAGATCATGGGGAATCACCTGAGGGACTTTTGCAAACTCTCTATGGCTGTAAAGATTCTGATACACTTCAATCCTGATATACTCCTCTCCAAATTAAAACTCTCTATAGGTGAATTAAAGGAAAGACTGGGAATTATGTCTGTGAAAAGCTAGATTCCTTGGGCAGCTCTGAGTTATCAGAGGGGTGTTTTAAAATCAGACCAGTCACTTTCTTTGCTCAGGAGGCCTTATCTCCAGCATAAGATGACAAGGAAAGACAAAAGAATCACAGCCATCATGCAATCCTATTTTGCCTTCATCAAGGCAACCTCAAAACACCAATAACAATAGCGAGATTTTCAATTTATGAAGTCCCATTTGATGTAGTTGCATTAAAATTTGTTGAGTTCCAACTTAAACTGTCCTAGGTGCAATTAGACATACGGAAAAAGTAAAATGTGGCTCAGCCCTCAAGGAGTTTGTAAGTGGATTGAAAGTCATTTCCAATAGGAGATGTTTTTTCTCCTCTTATAAAAGACATAACTGTAATTGTGTGTGTGGGGGGGGATTTTTAAAGATCCCAATACAATATGCATTGACAGTTTTCTCATGGAAAACACATAAATTGACAGTCTTAAATGAATTTTCCCTAAAGTGGAAGTCCTAAAGGGACTTTCCTCTTTTAAGAATTTCTAAAATGTGACGCCACACAATAAAAAATTTGACCTAACCTACCATTAGTCTTGGCTAATTCAAATCCAATTTAGGTCTATCCAAGATGTGGCCAATGTTTTTATCTTCTTAATTCCTTGAATAAGACAATTCCAGAAATTTAATCAAGAACCAAAAATTGCTCTTCTGCTCTCACAAAGCCTGAAGTGATCTCTGTACATTGTATATATATGTTTTTTTTTCCTCCAATTAGATTGTGGGTCCCTGAGAGGGGAATTACATCTTTTTATTCCTTTGTATGCTTCCCTCTTCCTAAACACACCCAAACTCTTAGCATATATTTCTTAATAATAATAACATATATGAGTGCTTACTATTCTCCAGGCATTGAGTGGTTTACAGGTATTGCTGCACTTATGCTTACAAGTATCCTTGGAGATAATGAAACTGAGGCTTAAAAATTAAAATAATTTTAAAAAAAAGGGATCCCCGGGTGGCACAGCGGTTTAGCGCCTGCCTTTGGCCCAGGGCGCGATCCTGGAGACCCAGGATCGAATCCCACGTCGGGCTCCCGGTGCATGGAGCCTGCTTCACCCTCTGCCTTTGTCTCTGCCTCTCTCTCTCTCTCACTATGTGCCTATCATAAATAAATAAAAAAAAATTAAAAAAATTAAAATAATTGCACTAAGGCATAATGCTAAAAAGTGGTAGATCAGGGATCTAATTCCAGGCAGTCACAACCAAGAACCCATGCTGAAACACCATGTGGCACCATCTCCTACATTGATCACTCTCTGGCTAAGCTGACCAAAATGCCACAGGCACTCAGTGCTTGCTTGGGGAAGGAGAACACTTGAGAAGCATCATCAGCGAGCTTCTGTGTGGTGATAATGAACATCTGCAGCTGCCCTGTGCAACCAGTTGAATGTCTGGCCACATCAGTTTCACATATTCTATTGGAAGAGCACTTGATAGCATTTTTATGATATATCCTTTTCTTTTCGCAATCATCTCAAAAGGCAAATCACTCCCAATCCTCCTTCTGAGATAAATACAAGGCAGAGAAAGAAGAGCAGGTCACCCAAGTTCAGGAAGAAAGTCAGTGAGGAAACCAAGGTTTCTTCCACAGCCCTCAATTTCTCAGTAGTCTCTTGATCCAGATGTTTTCCCCTCAAAACAGACCCCCCAGACATGGGATGTCTATGAGACCCCAAAAAAGGAATGAGGTAAAGCCACAAGGGGAAAAAAAGGAGCAACATAAAATCCTGGAGAAGAAATCCTAGAGTTTATTGTTAAAAATATTTTAATGTATTTTTCTATGCACAGCAGTCATGTGGGGTGTTCTTGAGATTCCAATACCACAACAGATCTCTTTGCTAATACAGTTTCAAATATATAATTTATGGTAAAATCCCATTTTTTTTTCTTTCAAAGAGGTGCTGTGTAAATCTGTTTTCCATGTTGGGAGATTCTGGAAAGATGTCCATTACACCCAATTAAACCCTGGTACTTACAACACGCTCTATGCAACACATCTTTTGCATCTCATTTAGAGTTATTACTCATGTGGCCCAACTATCGCCTGATTTAGGTCTGTGTTGAAACGTAGAATATGGAAATGGTCCTGGTAAAGGAATGATACATTTAGGATACTTTAAGAAGTGTTAGGTATATTTAGTATATCCACTTAATGCTGTTTTAGGTGATTTATAGTCTGGGCTATGCTATGCTTCTTAGAAATTATTCCAGTAATATTTCAAATTTTAATTTGCAAAATATTTTAAGAAGTACAAAACAAACAGAGGCGGATCCAAGTTTTCTTGGATTGCTAGAGCAGTGATAACACAGATTCTGATACAAATTCTGGGCACAAAGTGGGCTCTAGCACCATCTCTACCTCTTCATAATTCTTCACTATCTCTGGCAGTATGAGTACGAAGACAACTTGCTGAATTTCAAATGTCCTTCAGTAACTGGAACATTGCATTCTAATGCATTTTGATGAGTCAGATTAGTTATTTGTCACATATGTTGGTAATGCAAGGAAATGTATTCAGTCCTGAAAATTAATCCAGGCAGCCAGCCATGAGCAGATGAATGAAAGTGACCAAAAGCAGATCGGAACAGAAAGCTGAGGAAAGTATTTTACGGAAGCTATTCAGTAGCCAAACCCTTTTAATATTGAGTAATAGATTTAAAAGGTTGAAATCTCCACCTTTTTGTGCAGAAGGCAGAAAACTTTTCCTTGTTTGGGAGAAAGGGGGGTTGCACAAAGATATTGGAATGAGAAGACGATATAATTTTTTCCTTCCCTGGATGTATATATCTCACTTCGAGGACACATGTGGATTCCACTAACCTGTGGAAAGAGGGAAGTCTCTGTTGCCAGCAAGCTGTTTACTAGAGATTAGAGAGTGTTCAGATTCCCTGACACAGCTGGCTGGGGACCCCTTGCCTTGGAGATCAACAGGAAAGTGAAAAGTCTGGGCAGTTTTGTTCTGTCGCTGGTCACATTTCTTCCAGAGCTGAAAATGACATTGCACTTCCCAGGCTGTTGAAATGAGATGGTGTCACATCCCGAATGAGATCACTAGGTCACAATCTCATCCTCAACCTGATTTTCTTGGCATGTGTGAACACTGCTGGGAGAAGAGGGGAAGGATGAGCACGGGTTGAACAAAACCATCCCTTTAATTAAGCTCACAGTCATGTCGCCTTCTGCACTGATCCCATCGGATCTCAGCAGTTACACGGGTTGATCTGGGGGTTGGCAATTACATTGTCTATGGCATATCCTACTGTAAGGCAGAAGTTGAAGCCTTGTACTCCTGGCCAGGTTTGTGCTGCTTTGTGGGCTTTGCAGAAAAGAACATTGACAAAGCAGGGACCCTAGTGCGCTTTGGGGCGTCCAAAAGGTTGACATGACATAAATGAGGTGGTGGGTTTCAGGGTCTATATGCTGATAACCCAACTAAGAGATCCCTAGAAACAAAGCTTCTTGTACCAAATCAGACAGGACCTGCAGTCAACTGAGAGAAATTCTAGTCTTCTCAGATGTTAGGAGAATGGAAACAACCATTGAGATTTAGTATGAGGAGTGTTGTCTCTGGCACACAAATCCCCAGTCTTGGCTGAGGAAATGATTGAGCTCTTAGAGCTTCTATGGCATTGTTTTAGTCACTTAGATGTGACAAAACTTGCTGAGACTGACTCTGGATATTACAAATCCCATTAAGTGGTTATGAGACTATGATGTTATTTTCCCAGTCTGAATGCCAGAGCCACCTTCTCTTTAGACAAGGAACCCTCTATCACAACCAGCTGTGGCATTAATTCTGAGCTTCAGCAGGGAACTTCAGAGACCCCTTCCGCTTGGCTGGAGGCAGGCCTAGAAGTAAATCATGCCTACATCTAGTCTCCATATCTTCACACTGGAATGGTAGTGGGAAGAAATCTGAGAAAAAAAATAAGGTCATTATTGAGAAAATGAAAGAGCGAGAGAAAATACCTATTAACATTAATGAATGTCTTCTCTATGTCTGGCTTCATCATTTCCTTTAATCCTTGATGTCTCCGAATTTCTGGAAGCAAATTCCAGAGTAAGAGTCTATCCTTATGGACCGCTTTTCCATTCCTTTGCTCCTGGCACGGGAAACTGTTAATGATTGGCATTTTGGTCTAGCAAACACCCTTGCCCTTGACCCTCACTCATCCTTGGCGGGGAGTGAAGAGGAGGAGGACACTGGATGTAAAGGGAAGAAAGAATGGATTGTGACTGCAAGACACCACACCCCCATCTTTTCTTCACAGGAGTTCACCAAAGCACCATGCATAGACCAGCAATAAGGCAAGTGGAAGACAACTTGTCACTTTATCACTTTACTGCCCCTGATCCATTTTGATCCTGCCTTTCTTTGGGCCATAGGCTCACTTCCCTCTTTATTTAGCTTTGGCCCTTAGGGTGCAGTTACCAGAACTAGGAGAAAATATATTTTGAGAGAGGTCTATCTGACAGCATCCAGATCTATAATATGGGAATACAGCCATCCCCAAACTGTGGCCTGACAAGTAGGATGGACTCTTATTCTGCAGGTTACTTCCAGAAATCTAGAGAGATAAAAGATTAAAGGAGATGATAATGATAAAACCAGATATATAGAATGAACACCTGACCTTTTTCTCTTCTTACCCTCTGATCTCCTACTGCTGCCTTCCACTGGGCAAAGCCAACCAGTAACTAGAGGGCAAGGGAGCTCACCACTGCTGTCCCCGTGAGACAACCCTTTGGGGCAGGAGCCGGGTGGAAGAAGGACTAGAGGAGAAGATGGAGAACATCAGTAGAGTCCATGCAGAGTCAGTTGTTGTTGGTTTGTTTGAGTTTTGGATCTCATCAGAGGTCCAAAGGGCTACTTGAAAGCAAACACAATCCAGAACAGGAGGACAACTTTTATTACTCCAAATAAGTATATAGGTTTAACACACGCTTAATCAAAAGCCCCATGGAATTGAGGCAGGGAGAGAGGGGTGTACTCTGTAAAGTTAGCCTTTGTTCTTTAGAAGTATTTCTAACACAAGTTTGCCTACAAAGCTACTTTCACATTCTAAAAAGTCCCAAATGTATGACCACTCGCTCCAGATGTGTTAATAGTGCTAAAGCAGCTCACAACAGGCTACTTGAGTTATTGAATAAAAGAACTCAACAGGCAGCTAAGCCTTCCGACCACACACTTTCACCTTTGCACGCTCTGAGTCAGCTTTCAATAGGCATTAAATTCTCCCCCTTGTTTTCATTCTTTGCTGCAGTAGCTTTAGTGGAGACACATGAATAGCTGGGCTACAACTAAGTACCCTTAAATATAGCTTTTTGAGAAATCTCTGTGTATATGTGAGTTCCATACATAAGTAACGTCCAAGGGGGAGGTTGAAACACTGAAATATCGAAATAAAAGACAGGAAGCTTGAGTCCTACTCCTGGTCTATTATTCTTAACCAGCCCCTCAGGCTAACCTTGGACAAAGTTCTTTTACCCTTCAACATTTTGCTACCCCAAAAGTGGAAAACAGAGTCATGTTATCAGAGAGGAGATGTGGGAGAACAGGCCCACATCTGTAACCCTGGACTTTGCTGAAAGTGAACGGTCCTTTAAGGTCAGGAAAAGGTGAGTTTTGTTGTAGCGTTTGCTTCTAGGAAGTTGCTTCCAGAGGATTCATGGATGTACAACTTAAGAGACAACCAAGCATGAGGATGAAACTTACATTAAATGGCGCTTGTGTTTCTGGTACTATGACAACCCACTAAGCCATGCTCCCTGGCTTGGTTTATTAATTTTCACATCTGAAAATTTTTACATTGCTCCATTTCCTACTGCAGTTTAGAGTCTTCCCCAGAAAGTATTTCACGGTGAGTTATTTATTTAGTGTGACAGGGAAGGGATTAAAAATGCGCCGCCTTACGAAAATCATACCCTCATCCTTTGCATGTCCACATAACACACCAGAAGCAGCAATAAAGTGACAGCTCTGGGATGGTATCCAAAAACAAATGGAACTGACCCCCCTCCCTTTACCTTCATCAAAGCCTCAGCTGCTGAAACCCACTTTCTATCCTCAGTATTTGGCTGGCTGGTGTATTAATACACACATTTCCCACAATATGTTCATACCATCAGGAGCACTCAGGAACTTTCTAGATCATTCAAAAACTTTCTTAATTCAATACCTTCTGTAAGGAAAACCAAAAGCGTCTGTCTTTGTTCTAGAACCATTCTTGTGACTTATTTCACACTTAAAGATTTTACTTTAACTGGGATTAAAGGTAGAAATGCCAGGTCTGGGATGTCACTCCACTAACTGCAAAAGAAGACAGGGAGCAAGGATAAAATGGATTCATTCCATGTCAAGTGAACACCAACACACCTGTCTCAAAAAAGAAATTATTAAACAGGTAGTTAATAAACCTATTATTAATATCCCACAGGCAAATGGAGTCCAGAAAACTTCTATCCTTCAGGAAGCTCTTATTATTCAGATAACAGAATTTGTTTTTTCTTCATTCATGCTTATGTCCAAAGAGTCCCTCTGCTGAATGGAAGACTGAATTAGAAAGCCAAAAAGCACAGGGATCCCTGGGTGGCGCAGCGGTTTGGCGCCTGCCTTTGGCCCAGGGCGCGATCCTGGAGACCCGGGATCGAATCCCACGTCGGGCTCCCGGTGCATGGAGCCTGCTTCTCCCTCTGCCTGTGTCTCTGCCTCTCTCTCTCTCTCTCACTGTGTGCCTATCATAAATAAATAAAAATTAAAAAAAAAAGAAAGCCAAAAAGCACAAACACTCCAGGACTTGAAGGGGGAAATATTAGAAGGTAAGAAGGGAACTAGAACCATGAAAGAAAAAAAGAAACTCACTTGCTAAGACCAGGGCAGCCTTGTAGAGAAATCTGCCCCAGACTCATTTGTTCCTCTGCCTGAAGAACAAGACACTCACCTTTGTTTCTAGTAGGAATTTTAAGGACTAGCATTTTAGAACAGTGTAAATGGTAAATGCATTTCTCAGCAATTATGATGGGACCAGGTTTCTAAAACTTTGGTTGTATATTTATTGCCTTCATAATTTTTATTATATATATATGTAGTGGTGTCCGTGAGAATGGGGCTTTCAGATCTCCGGTTTCAGGGAGTGCACCCATGAAATCTTCCAGCTGCTGCCTTCCGAAATCCATAGCCACATTGGCCATGAGCCACGCTTCCCCTTGGGCTGCTCCCTACACTTTCTGAGTGCAGTGGGGATATCCAGGCAGTCCCATTCCCGGGAGATGTTCCTAAAATGGGCACACACGCCAGGTGGTAGGTGAACTGATTTTAGGTACTATCCTGAATATGTTTCCCCTTTATTTAAATTCAATTTTGTGTTTACTTTTAGGTGTGAATTCACAGATGATACAGTTTAGGAAGAGGCTAAATATGGGTTTCCTTGAAGACTGAGGCGGAGGCTTGGCAGAGAGTTCACTTGGGAAGGTATCAGAGTGGAGGCCTGGGAATGTGAAACAAGAAAAGAGGAAAAGCAGGATGTGGATGCACGACTGAATTGACCACTGGCGTGGTCTCCACGCCACCAAAGTGGAGTCTTTGGTGGACTCCAAAGACCACCTTGCCAAACTCTCCCCTAGACTATGCTGCTGTCTGAGACTTGGCCACCTCATCTTCCTTCCCTCCTTCCCTCTTTCCTTCACTCAGGATCAGACCTGATGTGACCCTGATGGTTCTTAGTCCCTCCTGACTCTCCCTCCATTTCTTCTTATGGGCATTTCTTCCAATAAATTTCTTGCACATTTAATCCCATCTTTGTGTCAGCTTCTTGGAGGACCCAGATGAACACATTTTAGGTAATCCCCCTTGCCTTGTATATGTAACTACACACAATTACATAGTTATATAAGTATATACTATTATGTATATACTATGTATGTCTTTACAATAAACTTATAGGATACTTCCAGTTCATCATTCAGTGACTCCTGGGCTCACCTCTTACTCCAGCCATTGCTGCAACAACCAGTTTCAGGTGGGTCTCAACTAACTTTGCACAGTTAGAGCTTGCGTAGCACCTCAGAACACCTGCCAGATCCTGCTGGCCACTCATGCTTGCATAGCCCAGAAGCGTGGGGTGTTAATACCCATGGGGCCATCTTTGATTGGTGGAGGGTAGGAGTCAATAAATAGATTTTTCCCGTCATCCTCTGAGACTCATGACATGGGGTGCCTCATAAGGTGCTGTGTATCAAATGCTAGTAGTGCTTAGCAGCAGTCAAGTCAACCACGTATCTCTCAACTGGGTTCTCTAGATCCCTGTTGTACTCTCCCAAACCCTCACTCCTGCTTCCTGGGTGGAATATCTTTTCAAGTGAACTCTCTTTGCTGTGACTTTCAGGGAAACCCATACTTAGCATCTTCCTGAGCCAGATCTTTTATGAAATCATGCATAAAAAAGAAATACATGAGTATCAAAAAATAAATAAAAATAATTAGCACAGTGCTAAAATTAACTGACATACCACCTGGTATTTGTACCCCGTTTTAGGCAACATCATAACAAAAGATGTTTGTTGAGACATTCTGTTCAGATACTACACTTTTTTTCTCCATGGCCATAGTTGAAATTAATTCAGTGTCATTACCATTGAGCAAAAATGTCCGGTGGGACCAGAAACAGCTAAGAGAATCCAGGGCTCCCTGGTATATTTTGCTTTTTGTGTGTTTTGTATGTACTCAGTGGCAATGGGCTTCTCTGTAAGCATTTTATTCTCTTTGGCTTTGTATGATCTGTACCTCATGGTTTAGCTCTCTGTAGTCATTTGGTTACGGCTTTGTCTCTTGGGACTACCTTCTCAGGTAGCTGAAATTATAGTCCTTGAGCTTGCTGGGATAGGCAGAGTTCAGATTTCCCCAAGATTCCCATTCCCTGTTATTCAGACAAACACTCATATAGGAACTGTCAGGAGACGCTGCAGATGTAATTAAGAGTTTATTCATCAGCTGACCTTAAGGTAGGGCAACTATCTTGGAATTATTGGGGTGGGAACAGGCAATGTAATCACAAGAACCCTTAAAAGCAGAAGAGGAAGTCAGAGACAAATGGCAGGAAGGGAGAGTGAGGGAGATACGGGGCAGGAGGTGAGGCTGAAGACACAGCAGCTTTCTCGTGGTCATGAGGCAATGAATACACAGCTGTCTCGTGATCACGAGACAATGAACACGAGGACAAGACACAGTGTGCTGCAGACAAGTGGAGGCAGCAATCTGTCTGAATGCTGTCTTGGAACCACTGGTCCAACGCCCTGGCCCCCCAGACTTCTCATCACACGAGGACAACAAACCCCTATCTGGTTAAGCCACTCTAGTCAGATCCTCTATCACCTGTACCGAACACATTTTAAAGAATATTTATTTGAGAGAGAGAGGGGGAAGGAGGAAGAGGATGGGGCAGATGGAGAATCTCCCAGCAGACTCCCTATTGAGCACAGAGCCCAACATGGGACTTGATCTCATGACTCAGAGATCACGGCCTGAGCCAAAAATCAAGAGTCAGATGTTCAACCAATTGAGCCACACAGGCACCTCTGTACCAAACACATTTTAACCAGTACAGGCCCCTTCCAGAAAAGATTCACTGACACCCAAAAGAGTCTCCCATACTTCTGTCAGTAAGATGCTTTAATAGTTACTTTATTATACAAATAAATATTATGGACGTTGGGCTGGATGGGCCAGTTCCCCATTGTTCTGAGTACCAAGGAAATGAATGACATGCTGAGCTTTCTTGGCTGTGGGACTGGAATGTCCAGGTCCAAATACATAATGGTCACCTCTACCAACATATCCTATGATGGATGGGATACTGGCCATCAGCAGTACATCTTTCTTCTCACAGTTACACATACTTACAAATACGTTGAGTTCATTTATAAAACCAGAAAATGACTGCCTCAAAGCAGAGCAATGAATCACCCAGCAAATCCCTGAGATCATTCGCTTCCCCATATTGGGATTACTTGATTTATCTTCTCAAGCTGAAGTTTCTAATTTGTGACCATAAGTTATTAACTTTTGTCCCAATGGTATGACACCTTTAGGATTTCACCTCCTGGGTAAAGTATGCACAGTTGGCATAGAGTTAAGTCAGTGCCTGCCTGGCTATCTCCTTCAGAACAAAAACACTTCCTGTTTATGGTAGAAATCACCCCATGTGGTTATTTGTCAGCTAGTTGCAATGCAGCTGACAAATCCCAAAATCCTGTTGTGAAAGACAACCCTCTCCTGACTTGTCCAGCACTTCCACTTTGCAGCCAAACTGTAAATGCCATCCCAAAGGTATTAGGTGGCTCTTTTTCTATGTTCATGACAAGAAACAAGAAAATGAAAAGTTGCATGAAGCTGGGAAAATTGCAGAAACCTGGCAGGGGATAACTTTCACCTGAGCAATTTGTCAGTTCCAAAGGGACATCTGAAGCAGGTTTTAAGAATAAGAAGCATCCGGTTCTCATTCCAACTGGTTTGCCTGGCCATAATCATTGCAATATGGACTCACATCCCCAGCCCTGCAATGCACCTGTGTAGACTCAATAAATACACCCAAACTGCAGTATTAATTAATGTTGATGACAAAAGTCAGAAGGTCTTTATTTATTACAATACATTCTCTTTTTAACTGGGGACATATTGTATTTTCCTAGCTCCAGCTTGTCAAAATAGAGTCACTTCCAGGCTCCTCTCACCTCCAGGCAAGGAATGGCAGTGCCGTCCACACTCCCCTTCCCACACTTCCCTTCCCCAGGACCATAAGTGAGCAAGCCCTCCAAAGGTGCAAAGTGGTGCAAGCCATTTCAACAACGTGAACCTTCTGGTAGTCAAGTCACTTGATTAACATATGCCTTTTGCCTTTTAGTTTTTAATTTTAGTTTCCCTCTGCCCAGTCCCCTGGTCCTGCTAGATTTGTCAGGACCTAATTAAGATAATACCCAAAGTGAAAGGCCAATTAAAAAAAATAGAGGATTTGAAAAGAATTCAGGGTCAAGGATGTAGATTTTAATCCTTATTCAGTCACTAGTTTACAGACCTCTTCAAGCCTCTTAATTGTTGTGCTTCTGTGTGAGGAAGAACTGGGACTGCCCTTTCTTACAGTAATGTTCTGAGGATTAATAAGTGCTGGAAAATCCCTCTGCAAATATGAAATGTTATGTAAATAATAACAAGCTACACGAGCAGATATCACTGAAAAGATCTTGAGCTGGCTGGCCGTTCCTGACTTTGTTCAGCACTTGCCATAGCCATAAGCATACACATACACACGGACACACGCACATAAAAACATTCAGACCCACACACAGTGGGTTCTAAAGGATTTATTGATAATGGTTCTCATGAGGATGGATGACTTGACTTGAGTGCAGACTTACCAAACACCAGTTGACCTCGAGAGGTCCTTTCTAGACCTATTAGTCTATAATTTCTTGTTGATGATGCTAAACCTAATGAATATGAAGTGAGGGCCATATCTAAATGCACCACCCTCAGCAGTAACAGCAACGTGTATCGGTACTACTGAGCTTTGGTCTTCATTAATAAAGTGTAATAGCATCAACTGAAGAAACCTCCCCCCTTGTAAGTAGGGCCAGCCCTAATCCAGAGGCAGCCCATCCAGTCTTCTTCCTGAAATTTTAGCAACTAAAAGCATTCTGTTTACAATAAGAAAACCGTTCCCCCCCCCCCACACCCTGACTGGAATGTCCCTGAATAGGTTCATGTTGACCCTCCCCGAAATCAACCTGGATGCTACGCGACTCCCGCGGTTCTTTTGTCTTTAGGCAGTTTCTTTCCTTTTGCCTTTTAAAAGATCCCTGTAATTGCTAATCGGGGCTCTTTTCCTCCTCGGAGGCGGAGAGCCCGTTTGCGCAAACATTCAATAAACCCTCTTGCTGATTGCATCTGCCTGTCTGGGGTCTGAGTCTCTGGGGCGTCCACCGGGACACGTTGGCACCCGTGAGCCAGGGTCCAACACAACCACTTTACAAATATACATTTTCCAGATCTGCTGCACTATGCAAAACAAAAGAAAACTCTAGAAGAATCGGTGAATATTATAATATATGGTACAGTGCTGAAGGTAACAAAACAGTTGTATAATTATCCCCAGCATGACATGTTGATGCACAGAAATTTTGGCTTCCTTTAAACAGTGTCTGTCAATTTCCCTACATCAGCACAGGAATCACTGACATGCACAATTTTACCCATCAGTATGATGCCCAATTATTTGAAAAGGGTGAAAACTTTATGCCACTTTCCAACATGATGGACATAACCTTTAAATATTGGCAATTGCTGAGATGTTTCATGTTGTAAGTTTTCTGAACGTACTGGTGAGTTTTTTTTTCTCGCCATCAGCTTCACTTTCCACTCAAATTATGAAGTGTTAACAAAGTTTTGCTTGTCTCTCTTAAGATTAGAATTTATAGTCACAAAGGATGCTTAACTGTACTGGAATGGTTATATGATTGTTAAGGGAGATTGTGGCATCTGCTTTGGAGGATATTTTAAAACAAGCGTTTCCTTCCTGGATGCTTCATGTGTAGCATAGCCTGAAGACAGACTACGACAGTGGGCAGTATTCTTGTAGGCCTATCTGGATGGATTATTATTTTCCTCATTGAAAACTCAGACCTAGTCACACATAAAAGAAGTAGATGCTTGGTTCCGTGTTGGCCTGAAAGAATTAATAGTCCTCCTGAAATGCTATACCAAATTCTCAAAGTGTAAATTTGTATAGCAAATAATCAAAGCTTCATATTTGCATATATCGCATAATTGAGTACGCATTTATATGCTCTGAGTGTATATGCTAATGAAATTCATAAAGAATTCCAGGGCATGGATGACCTCCCAACTATAGTGCCCAGTGACACTTTTTTCTTCTTTTTTGCATTTCCCCACTTCCTTTATGTCACAGGAAGATTGGATGCTCGTCTCATGAAAGTTATGTTCACCCTTAGCTGTGCTTCCACAAACCTGGATTTATCTATGACTCTCTCGATGATGGGCATTTGTTGGGTTTTTCTTTTTTTTTTTTAATTTATTTATTTATGATAGTCACACACACAGAGAGAGAGAGAGAGAGAGGCAGAGACACAGGCAGAGGGAGAAGCAGGCTCCATGCACCGGGAGCCCGACGTGGGATTCGATCCCGGGTCTCCAGGATCGCGCCCTGGGCCAAAGGCAGGCGCCAAACCGCTGCGCCACCCAGGGATCCCGGTTTTTCTTTTTTTTGACCCAATGACTGAAATCCCTTTTGAAGACACCCACTGAAGATCTAGAGAAGGCCAGATATTTGTTCTTTGGGAACCATGGGAGCTAGGGTGAAGGTATATGATGATCCATCTAGAACTGTGAGCCCAAAGCAGGCGGTACAAGGAAGAACACTTTAACATCCATTGTGGTGGCGGCAGTGCATCTACAACCTGTGTCTCGGGCAGTGGTGGCAGCAGATTCAGGAGTCCAGCAGTGCCCACGGAAAGGTTGAAATGGGGATATTCAAACCAGATCATTCCTACGGCACTATCATTTGTGTCTCAGCCTCCTTAACTGCCCATTTCCCCAGCCTCCTTCTCAGCCTTTTTGTTGCTTCTTTGAGCTACCAAGTATACTTCTAATAAAGCTCTTTTGAACCTAAGTTAACCAATTCTTTTTCTGTTTGCAAACAGTCAAGTTGCAGTTTTTATTATGTCACTCTTCTGCAAAATATCAAACTCCAGATCATGTGTTAAGATAAATAACTATTCATCCTAGCAATTTAGGAGAAATGAATGTCTTCCTCAATTTAAGTTCTATTTTTCCTCTTTACAATTTCTATTCTACAGCCAGACTGGAGAGTCTACATTTTCTACGTCTCGGCCGATACTCTCTGACCACATTTTCCAATCAGATGCCTGAATGTGTATCAATTTCCTTGCTTGTAAAAAACCCACCTATCATTCAGGTCCACGTTAATCTGGCTAGGAGTCAGGCCATGTTTAATATCTGCTGTAGCTATAAGGAGCAGAGGTTTCAGATTCCTCCAGATTTCAACTCCCCCATCCAGACTTCCCTGATTGCCCCCAACCCATGGAAAACAGATGTGACCTTGATCTTCCTTGACCTCTTATGGCATTTAACATTTTTCTTAGGTTGAATATCACACTCAATGTTGGAAAAAACAACGGCCATTTGTTTTTGTATGCAGTATCTCCTAGATTATGAACTCTAGCAAATAAACTAGAAGATATATCTTATTTGGTTTTGTATCTGTACATTTTCTAGCAGAGAACTTTTGATTCACAAATGTCAGCTGAAAACTAAAATCAATATGCACACATCTTTCTTATGCAAATGGAAATCAATACAAATCTTCGAATAGGCAACTTCCTATGTCTCTAAAATCCCGCTCACCTGACTGACTTAAAAAAAAACTAAATGTTCTGATTTTTCAAATTATATTCTATGAGCTTTACCTAAACAAAGAAATAATATACCAAAGAGCTAAAAACAATTAACAATTAGGTGTATAGGAGTTGAATATGTAAATTAATATTTTTAAAATTTATTTAACTGGACATTTTAGGTACATTGCCAATAGTCACTGTCTATAGTTTTGGGGGAAGTCTACATAAATGAATAAGCATTGTTCTTATGGCGAAAGTTTGCCATAATAAGGTTGTTGCTAGTCGGGAACATACACATTGTTCTTTGATGTACACAGAGTCTCAGAGAAAGGAATAAAGGAACAGTAGACAAATTTAGGGAAGAAAGTCAAGTATCCACGTTCATGTGTTTTATTTCTCAGAGACAACAGGTTTGAAAGAGAGCATACTTGTAGGCCATTAGTAACTAATCTGGATAAAATAGAGTTGCTAAATAGCAAAGTAGAGATAGAAAAAGAATCCATGTCTAGAAAGGCCTTCGCTGAGTTGGGGAAGTATGATCTATTTGGAAAAAAATTACCAGACGTATAAGGCATTTCTGAAAGGTTTTGTGAAAAGCTTACTTCCTGTTTTTTTTTTAAGAAACTTATGTTTTTCTTCCAGTTTTTAAAAATAAATAAAAGCATTTAGAAAGTGATAAAAGGGTAAGTGCTTTGGGGTATTTTGGACATCATTGATTCTGGAGGATCTATTATTCTGTCTCAAGTGTCAATGATGTTCTAGGTTAGATAACCTGATCATATTTGGGGGGGAGGATTCTATATCCTGAGACCAGTTCCTGCAATTCACATGTGCACAGACACACAAAGGCACCGCCACCCCAACTCCAAGCACTGTAACTACAAGCTGTCTTTGCTCTTTCCTTCCAGCATGGCTTCCATCCAGAGCCAATTACAGAAAACAACAGCTCCCTAGCACTATTGCCGACAATAATCTCAAGGAAAGAATTGCACCTACTCAAGCCTGAGAACATATTCAAGAAGTTAATTATTTCCCTAGCATGGTCCTGGGAGCAGCCTTTTTTTTTTTTTTTTTTTTTTTGCCTTGTTTCACTATAAAGTGCCATGGGGTATTATTCCTGTGGAACATATGGGGTACTATATAAAACCAAGTTGTTGCTGATTTTACTTAAAATCAGTTTTTATTTCCTCTTTTATGTCTACTTGTTTACAGCACCTTGAAACATCTCCTGTTTGCAGGGTTCTGAGGCCTTCCACTCAGAGCTGCTTCTCCCTGGCTCCTGGATACTTCACTCGAGCATGCTACGTGACCCTGCATGCTGAGAGAAGAAACGAGGGAATGCCAGAAACTAATTTTCAAATAAAATGGCAACATGATTGAAATGCATTCCGCTAAATTCAGTATCAATTAAGTTTAATGGTCACAAGTCTTTCATCGATTTATAGAGCTGTGTATATCATGATTTTTAGAGAGAACATTACTCCCGAGACAGCTCTCTAATTGCGAGAAGGATTCTATAGCACAGAGACCTTCGATTAATGTTCTATAGAGATAATTTGTAGCTTTTTGTTCTGTTGGTCACTAGGCCAGCCAAACACAGACTTCTATTAGCAGGTTTGGGAAATTTAGCAGCAGCCACAGCAAACAAAGACTGATAACTATATCCTCCATGACAACAGGACTCTAAAGAAAGCAGTGGTAAGTGACAGGGCTTTTGTTCTTGTCTCATTTTCCATTATGGGCAAATCCTCAAGGTAGTATGGAAATAGAGAACAGAAAATACAGAGAGCTGTCTCCACAAGACAAAGTAGTGAAAGTAGAGAAGGGACTTTGATGTTTGCTTTATTTGGTAGCATGGTAACAGAAACCAGGCTTAGGACTCGGGCCTAGGTTCAAATGCTGGCTCCGTGACACACTCAGTGTGGACGGTGTGACATAGCATTGACTATTCATTATTGGTTTTGGGCAAGTTATTTGATTTTCCAGATGCTCAGTTTTCTCACCCATAAAATGAAGTCATAATAATTAACTTAAATAAAGCTGAACATACCAGTGTCCTCACATGGTGAACACTTACCAAAATCAACTTCTCTCTCTCCTCCCTAACATCTGAGTATCTGAGTTTACTACACTAGTGACATAGAGCGACATTACTGAGATGGTGTAACCAGCTAGAGATTTCCAGAACGGGCTGAAGGTGGGCTGGAATGTCCCTACCCTGCCTGCAGACAACTACATCCCAATTGTTTCTGGGCTTCTCTGTTTTTATTGATTGTTGGTAGTATTCTGCTGTTGGACTCAGGGATTGCTCACAAACTCAGCTTCCCTCAAGAACTAACAAGCTAATTTGAGCTTCCCAAGAATGCAGGGTGATGATTAAAATACCAAAAGCATGAGTAGTCAAAATCTAAAGAAGGCCAAAGACAGAAAAGCAAGAAACTGAGAAAGATGGAAAATCTTCACATATGTCCTCTAGTCAACCACTTCCCCTCCCCTGTCCCCATGTCTCCTAAGGTCTCATGCTGCTGTGACACTCTGCATTACAAGCCACAAATGGCTCTTTGATGGCAGAAGGAAGTTAGATTGATAACCAGTACCCAGCATCCTTAGAGGTCAGTGTTGCCAAAGGCTGTTCAGTGCAGCAGATGGGATGAGGTTCGGACCTCATGTCTGCTACCGACCGGCCAACTGTGTGAGCTTGAGGAGTTCTCTAACCTCTCTGGGTCTTGATTTCCATCTGTATAAGGAGTTCCTGGGATAGTTGTGGAGATTAGGTGAGAAAATGCATTTTAAACTAAGGGCCTAGGGACACCTGGGTGGCTCAATGGGTTAAACATCAGACTCTTGGTTTCTGCTTCGTCATAATCTCAGGGGCGTGGAGATAGAGCCCATGCTCAGCCAGGAGTCAATTTGAGGATTCTCTCTCCTTCTTTCTCTGCCTCTCCCCTTGCTATAAATAAATAAATAAATAAATAAATAAATAAATAAATAAATACAAACAAATGGCCTAATGATGTAAATGACATTAAAGTTAAGATCAGGGAGGCTGGATGGCTTAGTTGGTTAAGGATCTGCCTTTGGCTCAGGTCATGATCCCATGATCCCAGAGTCCTTGGGTTGAGCACCACATTGGGCTCCCTTCTCAGTGAAGACTCTGTTTCTTCTTCTCCCTCTGCCCCTTCCCCTGCTCCTTCTCTGTCTGTCTGTCTGTCTGTCTCTCTCTCTCTCTCATCAATCAATCAATCAATCAATCAATCTTAAAAAATAAAGTTAAGATCATAGGCTTAAAGTGGCTCAGAAAATCTCTCCAAGTTTCCATCTCCTTCTCTGTAAAATGGTTATGCTAATAATTTCCATTTTTAAGGCTATTGAGAGGATTAAATGAACTAGTCTATAAATAGCACCTATAAATAGCCCTTGAGGGGATCCCTAGGTGGCGCAGCGGTTTGGCGCCTGCCTTTGGCCCAGGGCGCGATCCTGGAGACCCGGGATCGAATCCCACGTCGGGCTCCCGGTGCATGGAGCCTGCTTCTCCCTCTGCCTATGTCTCTGCCTCTCTCTCTTTCTCTCTCTGTGACTATCATAAATAAATAAAAATAAAAAAAAAGAAAAAATAGCCCTTGACACATAGTATGCTCTACATAAATATTGGATATTTGTATCCTCCTTGTTACCCCATTCCTTGGACTGTTTGCCTTTTCCTCTGTTTACCATCCCCCCCCCCAGCACAGTGTGGGGCCCCCTGTGGCTATCTCTCCTAATATCCAGAAAGGATTTCCCAAGGGCCCTAGAAGGCAAACTTTACGTGGGCACCATGGCATCTTAGTGGGGTAAGTCTCTGGTCCGTTTGCCCTGATAGTCATGATTAGCCATTTTGAAATTAAATTCAGCGTTTTCTAAGAACAATAGCCATTAGCCAAGTAAATGTGACATCTCAATCTCTTTTATAAAAGTGAGGAGAGTACTAAAAATATTGCCGGTTATTTCACAGTTAATTGGCTTCCCCTTGAAGAGCTAGTGTGCCTCTGTCCTTGCGGGGAGTCTCATGTTCACTTCTGGTCACCTTGTTTCAAGAGAAGTGGAACTGAGATAGAAAAATGCCGAAGAAGGGCATGATCTCACGCAGAGGTTGAGGAAGATTTATGGGCTATGAGAAGCAGCGAAGAATAGGATTAGCTAAAGATTAGGATGAATTTGATAGCAAGACTCGGCATTATGGGGGTTTAATAAAAACTCATTGGTCCCCCTTTGTCAACATAACAGCAAAATATGAGTACAAGTGAATGCTCAACAACGTCAAAGGGCAGCAAATGAGAATCAATACTAGGAAACAATTGTTTGCACCAAGTAGTTACTTGTGGAAATTTCTGATGCCAATGATATCTCTATACCCAGGATTTGGTCCCTATATTTTAAAATACTGAACAATTTTGTGCAATAAAAATATGTGATTATGCAAGTATGTCCAATACGGGTAATTGAATTTCATGCTTCGGGAGACGAATTAGTTGTTGAGGGATATCTGGAAAACAGTTCTTCTGCATGTATGTCATTTCACAACTAGCCAGCCTCCCCAGTGGGGCTTTGCCTTCCTGCTGGGGAAAAAAATAGCGATTCTGTCTAGAGGAGCATTTAATAAGGCAAATTCCTTTACATTGACTCTGAACATCTCTTAGCCTCAATTTGACTGTTTGTTAGACCTTGTGGTCTAAGGCCATTCTAAGTAGATTCCAAAGTAAAGATTTTGAAGGGACCAGGTCAGTTGCTATAGTTTTCAGAGTAACCTGGAATATCTACCTGGAGGTCCTGAACCAAACTCCTAAAATGGCCTGGAAAAATCCCATTTCCCCTTGAAGTTCTCTGGGTCTGAATGGGTCAGGCAGGGACTGTCACCAGGGAGCTTCGGTTTGCAAGAATGGTGGTCCAGGAAACAGTTGGATTGTGAACTCTCCAAAGTCCTCTTTAATTGCATCAACAAGGAATGCGTATTTTTATTTAGTTCCCCTTTTCTGGAAAAATGTAACTCTTCATTAAAACAGGAGAGTGGATTGGGAAGGAATTGGCAATAAGATTTTATTTCCCATGAAAGAAAACTATCTTTTGATTGAAAAAAAAATTTTTCGAGAAGTCTGAAAAGAAAAGCTCTTTGTAGGGGAGATGGAGCAGCACCCAAAAATAGATGATGTTTTTTCCAATAGATGGCATTTTCATACTAACTTACATATATCAAAAAAAAGTGTTAGAGAGTCAAAATACTTTTGAGATCATGACTTTATTTGGATAGACTGCTTTTTTGTGATATCTGTGTTTCCATATGAGTTTACAGGACTATTAAGGACAGAGCCATATTTACTTTTGAACTGACATTTGTACTGAACTTAGTACTCAATTAAACTTAGCTCCTCGCATCTCGTGTGTTCCTCCAGTACTGATTAAATTACAATTCACTGACTTCTGTGAAAAGATCTATAGATCAGATAACTGGGTGGCTCAGTGGTTGAGCACCTGCCTGTGGCTCAGGTGGGGATCTTGGGGTCCTGAGAGCAAGCCCTGCATCAGGCTCCTGGCAGGGAGCCCGCTTCTCCCTCTGCCTATGTCTCTGCCTCTCTCTCTGTGTCTCTCATTAATAAATAAATTTTTAAAAACTTTAAAAATTATAGATCAAAAGGGCATGGATCTTATCTGCTAATGGTCACTCATGTAGGGGTTATACTCTGTATTTCCCCACTTCCAGGGAGACATTGCGCCCTAAACTCCAACAGCCACAAATGACTCAAGAAAACCAGGGAGGGCAGGTCAGGGAGGATAGGAAAGAGCACTATGCTCTTAGGAGGCTAGTATCTTTACCAAAATCATTTATTTTTCACAACTGCCCATCATAAAGTGTGTTTGCATTTCCATTTTGTGATAAAGAGATCAAAGTTCAGAGAGGCTGAAAAAATTAGCTAAAAACGCATAAGCCAGGTAATGGGAGAGCAAGAATCTTAACTCTCATCTGAATGGCTTCAAAACCTTTGTTCTATTCATACTCAGGTCAGAGCAGGGAGGGAGAGATGACTGTGGCAGAGTGTGGTTCCCAAAAAAGGCCACAGCAATATTTCTAACCCCACATGCCTTTTCACAACCTTTCCCCTTTCATCAGAAGGCAGAGTCTACATCCCTCCCCTTGAACATGCGTGGGACTCTGTGGCCACCTTGATGAATAGCTATAGCACAAGCGATGCAACGAAATTTTCAAAGCTAGGTCGTAACAGGTGATCAGGATCCAGCTGTCTCCCTTTGAGAGAGCCTTGAGATGATTCAGCTCACAGCCTTTGAGCTGCCCCCACCAGCATCACACGGAGCAGAGATGAACTCGACCTGCCAGGCCCAAAATGTAGATTAGTGAATAAAGTAAACCTTGCCATTATTTTAAGCCACTATGCGTGGCGATAATGTGTTATGCACCCATACGCAGCAATAGCGACAATCCCAGAAAATGTGTCAACTTCGTACTTAGAATCATGGTCTTGGCATAAAGAGGAAGATCATGCCCATCGGTACAGATGCAGAGGCGTGTGTACGCACATGTGCATAAATGTGAGTACGTAAATGTGAAGACCCTGAACACAGGGCTTGTAGAATTCGTGACAAGAAAGCATAAGCATATGCTCCCCTGCCTGTTCTATCTCCCTTTCCTCCCATCTCCGAGAGACATCTCCAGAGGAGTCAGGATTGAAGGTTCTCCTACATGTGATTGTTCAGAACCCTTTTGTCTAGTGGGTGGTGACAGCTATGGCTCCTCACCTACTAGGCATGCTTTTTCATGTGCCTTGTTCTTCCTCTGGAGAATTCCTTCTGCACTCCATGTGGTCCAAGGGAGCTGTCAGCCGTGATGCCTCATTGCCCTGCCATGAATGCTACCTCCATAGGGTGCACTGGATCACTGGGTCACTCAGGCTGGCCATTGAGTTCCTATTTCCGTCCCAGAGATTGGTTCAGAGATGGGCATGTCCCTCAAACAAGACCTGTTTGCCTGTACCCTAGGCTGATAGCTGGATCCTGGAAAAGATGTCTTCTGGGCTTAATTGAATTATTAGTTTCAATTCTTTGTCTCTCTTTATATTCATATCCTTTGCCTTGTAACTTTGCAGTTTCTTTAGTAAAAACATAGAATGTATTTCCTTTGACTTTGGATCTGGCCATGTGGCTTTTTGGCCAATGGGATACGAGTAAACATGATGCAGGCAGGGGCCTAAAACACGCTTGCACTTTGGAGCTTGTCCACTCGTACTTCCACTTTTGTCTTGAGAACAGCTTCCTCAGGGTAGCTTCTGCCCTTCGTCCTTGGCTCAAGAAGGAATACACGTGGGACAGAGCCATTCCGGCGACCTCAGACTGAAGCCAAGTCTCCTCAACCTTCAGACTGATAAGAAATAAATGCTCCTTACTGTATGCTATTGGGATCTGTGTTTATTATACAGAATTTTTTTTTAAAAAAGCAATAGCTAACTAATATATCTTCTTTCCATGGAGTTGCTAAACCAGGAAAGCATAAATTCAGATTACTAAGGGCTGTCTTGAGGAGATAGCTCATCTGAGAAGGAGGCTTGGCAGGTGCTGGTAGGGCCCAGAGATGGACAGAAAAACAAATCCATTTGCATCCATGGACTGGCTGCTGCCTAAAAGCATTTGGATACACCTTTGGCGTTTCCAGTGACAAAGTGACAAATTCCTTTTTTTTTTTTTTTTGCTTAAGATAGTTTGAATAGTTTCTGCCTTTTGAAACAAGAAGAGTCTAGACTAGTACATGTCCTATAAACCATGTCTGTTGTGTCCTGCCTCTCAAGTCCACCCCTCACTACTGTCCACACTGCCTTTCCAGCACTTGAATAACTGGATTGTAGCCAGCTTTATACCTTCTTCAGAAGGCATAAAAGATTTTACAGTTGAAGTTTTCTCAGGAACAAAAAATGTCACGTCTATCCTCCCTTCTTCCTGTACCAGAGGCAGCAGAGCTGGACCTGCAAAGGACATGGCTTGGACTCCACCCACTGGGGCAAGGCTTTGTTGTCACTTGCCAGATTCTGACTAACCAGATTCTGACTTTCCTGGGGTCTTGGCAGGACAGAATGTTGTAGATGAATGCAGGAGACTTCAGCCTTCTCTTTGGCCCTAGGATAGGCAGCAGCCAGCCAAACTGAGGGCATAGGGCCAGCAGCTCCATGCTTGCTTTATGGGTTCTAAACCTAAAAGGGTCATTTATGTCCCAATGGTGTACAGCTTAGAAATGAAGAGCTCCCCCAAATATGTGTGTATTTTTCTGTTCCTTCCCAGCTCTCTGGGTACTTCAGAAATGTAAGCTTTAAGATATTCCAAATAACTCCACCTCTGAGTGAATAGCATGAGGTGTTTGAAGCACTGCATTTTTCTTACAAGTGTATGAGATTCTAGTTTAGTCTCTTCCCTGGGTTATTCTTTTCTCAAAAGTCTCTTTAATCGCCCCCTACCCCGGCACCCCATCACCAGGACTCCCCAGCCTAAGCCTCACCGGCGAAAGCAGGGAAACAATACTTCTTGCACATACGTTTGCTTGTTAAGAAATTGAAGGAGGTTGAATCATCACATTGAACCAAGGCCTCAGGCCCCCTCCAGCATACGGGACCAGGCCCAGAAATCAAACGTGATGTTCCCTCCATGGCAGCCACACCACACGCTAACGACAGGTCCAGCGGGCTTGTGTTCTTTCAACTTTAATTATGAAGCAGGAGTATAATGAGACTGCATGGCAGAGAGCTGCTGTGGAGCCTGACAAGGTATTTTATCAACTTATTATTATATGCAGACATAGGCAAGCCCAGAGGATGGGTGTAGGCCTTCAGAAGCGGCCAAGTTCTTGGCAGGCCTATGGCGATTGCACCCATGGGATTGCCATGGTGGGGAGGGGCCTAGCCACTCTGAACAGGAGACTCCTCGTGTCCAGGAATAGGGGTCAGGAGTGTTGACAAGAGGCATCAGAGTCCCCGTGGAACCCATCAGAACCTGCTTGATCTTCTTCCTGAACACACACACACACCCATGTGCATAGGAGTGATGCCACCCATTCAAAGCCATGCCCTGAAGGGACCTGTCACTAAGCACCTCAGGTGCAGTAGGCACCCTACATAATGTCTTAGTTAATCTTCACAACATTTCTGCGACGTAGATTGATGTAAATCTGCTTTACTTGGCCTCCAATATCCATTCTCCCTGTGTTTTCTACCCCAACTAACAGCCAGATTTTGTTCAGGTTGACAGCTTGCCAACTAAACAAACTTGATTCCCTAGGCTTCCTTGTAACTAGGGGCAACCGCATGACACAACGCTGGCCAGAGAGCAGTAGGTCTGAGTCTATCGAAGAAGGCCCTCCAGGGAGCTACTGCTTCCCTGACACAGCAGGGAAGATTCAGCTGGCCTGTGCCTTCCACCTGTTGCCCATCTTAGTCCCTTCTCTCTGCATGGAAGGAGGTCAAGGGGCCTGGATGAGCTGCAACCATCTCACAACCAACCATGAGAGGATGGCAGGGCAGGAGGCTAGGAGGGTCTCAGAATCCTGACTAATACAAGACTGTCCTTACCCTCAAACTGAGGCTTAGAAAGATGGCATTCCTTGCACAAAGTCACAACATAGACCAAACTTCTATCTCTCAAAGTCCGAATTCCATGTTTTTTTTTCCCATGAGTTCTGTTTGGAGTGGTCTTAAGATTGGAGACTTTTTTCTTTTTAAGATTTTATTTATTTATTTGAGAGAGAGCACAAGCAGGGGGAGGGGCAGAGGGACAAGCAGACTCTCCCTGCTGAGCATGAAGCTAGACAAAAGGCTTCATCCCAGGACCCTAAGATCATGACCTGACCCGAAGTCATACACCTAAACAACTGAGCCACCCAGGCGCCCTAGATCAAAGACTTTAAAATGTATGTATGTATATTTGCTTTTAACTCTTCGTAGAACGTACAGAAAATGTATCTTTGGAACAAATCCCTAGGATAGAATATGGAGGGGAGAACAGTGCATTTGTGTATGTATATGGAGAGAGAGAGAGAGAGAATGCTCGCACAATGTCAAAGGATTAAATAAAAGCTACTGTAAAGAAAAAGGGGGTGTCACTAAATAGAAATTATATGTAAATCTGGGGGAAGCCAGTGAACTCCTAATGGTGTTCCAGTAATAACAGACAGGATTTTTTCTTTTCTACCCCTTTCCTCACCCTCATTAAACTGAGTTTTAGAAGCACTGTTACACCAGAAAAGAAAAGAAAAAAAAATTGCATTTGTGTCCATGATACTGGATTTTAATTTTTTTTTTATTCAAAAGGTTTAATCTTCTGTGCTCTCTATACCCAAGTGGGGGTGAAGTTATCCTAAAAAGTCACTTTCTTATTACCTTTAAAAATGGGATTTTTGAAAAAGAGTGGTGGGAGGAATCCTGTCAGGGACTTCTTTTTCTTTAATGAGCTGTGGTTTCCTGATAGTGCCTGGATCCGCTTTAAAACCTTTAAAATCTTCTATATTCACATGCAGTTTAACTCACGGAGAATTAAGCAGGTCAAACCCCAACAAGGTTTTCACTTATACCAGGAATAAATGATTTCCCCTGGAAGTGCTTAGAGAAGAAAAAAACTTTTTAAGATTGTATTTATTTATTCATGAGAGACACAGAGAGAGAGGGGCAGAGGCACAGGCAGAGGGAGAAGCAGGCTCCATGCAGGGATCACAATGTGGGACTTGATCCTGGGTCTCCAGGATTGCGCTCTGGGCCAAAGGCGGTGCTAAACCGCTGAGCCACCTGGGCTGCCCTAGAGAAGAAAATTCTAAGGAGAGATTTGTTCCTGAACTCCAGCACCCCATGAGCCCCGAGCTCCAGGGATACTGCTCTTGCTTTGATCACAGATATGTGTAAGAAGAGATGTAAAGACTCAGTGTGTTCTTAGCTGTGTCTTGCCTTTAGACAGGAAATAAATACCATATTGAGTTTCTTCTGAGAAGTCAGGAAAGACATGCATCATTTAAAGGAAATTTCTGGAGAGATACACGGCTTAATATCACCTTTCCCCCCAATCAGCTGACTTAGTACCACCTTGTTCCCCAGCAGATGGCTTAGGGCCCTTTCTCAGTCATCAAATCCCACCTACCAGCAGACTCTATCTCAATTACTCCAGTGCAGTAGGCGTCAAGTCAATGCTACGGGAAGTGAGCCATAACTGAAGACGTAGAAGCACTTCAGGATGCATGCTGACCACCCGCATCATGACTAGGTCCAGAGTAGGCCAATCTATGTGCCCCTTCTCCACCCTGGAGTGGTTTTATTCAGGTGAATTCAGATAAAAGCTGAACGCAGCCCGAGATGATGAAATCATGAGCAATGTCTGCAAGCAGAAGTGATCAAGGGCCGACGCAGCTGCTGGAGGTAAGGACGCCTCCCCAGAGCAAGGAACAACCTGAGCATAGGAAGTTTGTTGCATTCAGAAGACAAGGCCATTCTCATCCGTATTACCTGAGAGAAGCGCAGGTGGGGGCTGCCCAGGAGGGGGGCATGGCCCAGCTAATACATGTTCTTAGATTCAGACCTTTTAATAGCGCATAGTCACTGAGCGCTTTACCTCGCACCAGGCTGTGTGTTGATTGCTTAACCTAGAGCGCGATTTGTTTTCACAACTCTCTGGCAGTCTTATTAGATCCTTTAATGGAAGAAGCAACTGAGGCTTGGACAAGTTAAGTAACTTGGCCGAGTCACTATGGTAGTTAACGGTTGAGCAATGATTCAAACATGGGCAGCTAGACCCCAGGCTTGACCTCTTAACACTCACCAACAGTCCAGTGTCTACTGCATGCTATATGGTGCCGTGGGCATGCCCCTCTGCTTTGTGGCTGATTTTTATCTTCTACTACAAGATTCACAAAATCTAGTTGCTTCCTGAGATTTCCCGATGGTTAAAAGCTCTCCCTACTTCCAAACACCAAATTCAGGAGCTGCCGGTGCAATCCTGTTGACAGTGACTATCCACTGAGTGGCTCCCAAGCTTGGCTGCAGGGGACTCCAACCACCGTTTCTGGGGGCATGATCAGGGCATGGTGATTTTGTTTAAGTTCCCAGGGTATGAATGTTCAGCCAAAGTTGAGAACTTTTGCAGTGGCCCACAGGGCAGCAGACAATCCCCTTTTCTGATGATGCTTCTATGTCTGCATGAGCTTTCTGCCCTCAGTGTTGTTTTCTATGGCAGTGGGCCAAGTCCTCAACTCTGTTGGAAACTATCTTGCTCTCTGTTCAGTACATGGTGTGGCCAGGATCCCAGCAGCAAATATAAAAAAGGAAAGTCTGAAAGAAGTGGCAAGACTAAAAAAATAAAGAAGAAGTGGCAAGGCTCTGTCCTCACAGTCTGGTTCCTCACAGTTAGTCTTGGACTGGGGGGAGGAGAGCTAGGGAAGGGGTCAGGTGAATAGGATTTCAGGTTGTTAATAGTGTACCCTAGGGTTTTACTTCTACTGAATCCCCTGAGAGGAACAAAGAGCCAGTGAAAATGAAACGACACCATTTTGAAGAGGGACATTTGGTCTTAATGATAAAGATAAACAAAGTAGGTAATCGTTTCCTGCCTAGAAAAAGGTCACTTCGGTGACCTTGTGAATAGACATTTTTCTAACTTTCATTTTGTCTTCCTCATCAATTACCTTTTACCATAAAAATAAAAACTCTACATGGGACATGATATTTCCTTTTTTTAAAAAGCTTTCAGCAGCCATATTTGGCTAAATAAATAAATAAATTCAATGTGTGCGTTGGGGGGAAGGAGTGCATATTACCACCAACTATCAAGGCCAGCTGGGATCATTCTGAGCTGGAATCTTAGACATTCTGCAGCCCATTTTTTTCCCCATCATCTTACCCCAAACACTATGCCAATGATCTTCAGGCTTAGTTTATTGGCTGGTGCCAATTTGATCCCCATCTGTAGTTATTAAGTGACTGTTCACGATCACCTAGTTTAAGACTTCTAGACCTGCTACCTACCCAGCCAACCCTAGATGCATAACAGATGCACATCGTGCTTAGGAACTACCCCTAAAGGATTCATTCCCGTCACCACATCCTTCATATGACATTCTGACCTTGTTCAAGGAACACCTGTAGCTATTTCTCAAGGATCAGCAAGAACATGAAATGGTTTCAAGTTCAAAGTTATCCCATGGTTTTTGTTCTTTTATATAAAGCTGCTTGACATCTTGGTCCTATTCACCACATGAATTTTATAATAATTACCTACTAAGTCAATGGCTAAATATCAAACGCAGGAGCAAAATCATGGAAATATATAAAGCCTGTGCCTTAGCAGGTCCATGTGGTATTGTAGTAGGATGTGAAAGGCATGTGAAATGTTAAACAACTAATGGTGCTCTGGACCCTTCTACCCAAGAAAAATTCTTCAATGAGTCACTTTTAGACAGCTTTTGAGATCATTTTAGAGACTTTCTTAGCCTTAAGATGGGAGTATATTGGGTATAAATAGAGGTGTTCAAGGCGGTTTTTGCCAAATATCCTGTTGTTTTTCTAAAGGTATTTCACTAATCATCCACTCAAGTCCTTGAGAATGTTGGATTTCTGAGTGCTAGAGGCATCATCAGTAATCAGGATGTGGTGTGGATGCTGGCCAGTCCTAATGGGTGGTTTCCTCCCCCTTCCAGAACCCCTACTTCAAGAACAAAGTCTCACCTCTCTCCCAGCCCATATCTCAACAGAAACTTTGAGTTATGTGGGAAAAAGCATAGAGATGATTAAAGGCCTGGAGGATGAGACCTCTGAGAAATAGTGAAAGGAGTAGGGATTATTGAACCTGTTGAAGAAAAGGCTGAGGAGTGGTTTAACAGCCTTCACCTTCTCTCTGGAATGATCTCTCAAACTAGGGAACACAGCCAGCTGTTCAGTATCTCCGCCCAAGACGGACTGGAGGAAGCGGGTTCATGCTACATGCATTAGGGATTTAGGACACAAGAAAGAATTTCCTGACTAAGAAATGTTAAACATCAGGAAAAGTTACCCACAAAGGTTGAGGAATCTCTTTCTCTTGGGGTATTTAAAAATAGGAGATTTTCTTAGCTGTCTTGAGTGATTTAAAGGCGCTGCCTAACACTTGGGGGGTGGAGGCGAAGCAATCAAATAATCTCTTGCAGAGTATCTTTTACTTTGAAAAACTAGGAGGCATTTTCAGAAGTTTTTTTTTTTTAAAAAAAACAAGGCACTTAAATATAGACTTATATTCTCTATGATCCTCCTTTTTGAACTAGTATAAAATTTTTATTGAAGATGCATTGAGAAAAGGAGGAACCTCTGGGATTGAAGGCAAAAAAAAAACAAACTGTAGAGTTCAAGCATTTTAAGCTATTTGTGCTTGAGGAAGAATAATTACCCCAGTGTCCGTTTGCTCATCTGTAAATTGGAGCCCCAAATGCCTATAATGCTTTACATCACTAAGTTACTATGAACATCAAATAAGAAACAGAAGTGCTTCTAACAGTGGAAGTAATTATTCTATGCAAATGCAAAACATTGTTATGGGAAGCTATTTTTCTATAAACATCTCAACTTTTTTCTCTCATTTATTTCTGTAAGAACTAAAAGTCAGAGCTGACAGAGGAAATCCTAAACTCTCAAGGTACAGCTGGGCTGCTCTTGTCACACCTCTGGCCCACTGTCAAGAAGAAAGTTTAGAGAATTGCACTTTGAAGTCTGGCCTTGGAATATTTCCTAATCATCTGACAAACCCAAGGCCTTCCAACTAGAATTTCAAACCTGGGCAGACATCTGAGCTCCCAATCAACCATTTGGCTCAGTTGGATCCAGGTGAACAGGCTATCATCCTGTTCCAACCGTTCCCAAATGATTCTCACAAGGAAAGAGTTGGGGGGGGGGGCCACAAGGCTTAAGAAGCAGGTAGGGAAAATGGAAGAGGTTCCCAACACACGTTCTGGAAAATGGCTCATGTTACAACATGCTGGTGCCATTTGCTTGGCTAAGAAGCTGTGGGAGGAGCCTGCAGATATTCCCTTGGAGGCTCAGTCTTCTCCTCTCTGCTCTTAAGTCTCCTTAATTTGGTGAGTGTTGACTAACAGGGAAAGTGTTGATTAAGAAACCACATCACTGCCTTAGGTCCTGTTCCCAGGAGGCCTGGGTTTCACACGGAAGGGAAGCTGCTCTCCCAACTCCCATTCTGTGTTTCTGCCACCTCTGCTCCCCACCCTCAAAAAAAAAAAAAAAAAAAAAAAACAACACCTGCCTTCCCTGGTGAGACAGCTTCCTGGAGTCCTGGTATTGGATCTGTCCTAAGTATCTGTTGTTTTACCAGAAAAACTTCATTAGGATTCTGCTCCAGAAAAAGCCAATCTCGATTATTTCCAGACTTCCCTCTTGCTAATGTAAAATGTAGTTGATCCCAAAATACCAAGCAAAGAAACAAGAAAAAAAAAAGTTTTTTGATGGAAGGAGTTGGCTAATAGCATAATGACTATTAGGAGAATTACCATTAAATCTTCAAGCTCAGGAAACGTCTGCTCCCTAAAATATGAAGTAAAAGGATAACAGGGCAGCATTTATTCAGCAACTGTGCTACATAACCCACCAAATTCAACATGCAAGCGGTGGTGGGAAAAGAGCACTCACAAGCTCATCCTGAAGCAGGCGGCAATAACCCCCCACCTGTCCCCACAGTCAGAACATGCATCTGCCATAACAACTGAATCTCCAAAGCAAATGCTATTGAGGATTTTTTATTTTCATCCTAGAATAGTTCAATTTTTTCTAGGGCCTGAATCTTGAAAAAAAATTTTTTTTCTCTTCCTGCTGGTCCCTTGGCAATTTCTTAGGTGAGAGAAGGAGAACAAGAGCTAAACCAAATGCTACTTCTGGGGAAGAGCCCCATTTCAGATGGATTTCTTGTTGCTTGCTTCATTCCCATTTTCCCCCCTTCTCCCTTGGGGAAAGAGGGTGTTCTAGCCCACTCTGTGCGGAGTTCTAACCCAAAAGAGTGAGGCTCACACCCAATCAAATGTAAGGGGTATGAAACCGGAATCTGTTGAATCATGCAGTTTTAACCTTCAGATTAATAGTGGGGGGAAATGGGAGCTCCACCCCCCGGAGTTGGATACCATAGCAGTTTGTTGGACAGAAATTACATTGATGAAACGGTTAGACAGTGATTAATATGCGCCATAACTCATTGCGATATCCCTGGGTCAGCATTCTCTCCTCACACAGTGATGTCCAATTACTCACTATTGATCAGTGATTGCATTGCATGGGATAGAATGGCAGCATCAATTCATTTCATCCTATTGAGTTTCAGCCAATAACAATTGATATTTGGCACATGTTTCCCAGAGACATTTGTCTGCCATCAGGGAGTTGATTAACAGGTTGGCAGTTTGTATGTTTGTGAAAAAGGGAGGAAAAGTGTAAATTCTGCATATGAATTTGTTCTCAGCCCTGACATGAAGAAAAAGGCAGTGTTCCCCTGCCCTTATCTACACTGAGTCCCCACAATCAGCTGTTTGCCCCCGCCAACCTGTTCACGTTCAACACTGCTCTGCCCTTATTTTTTATTGATAATCATGTGAATAATTAAAGTCCAAGTACATGAAACTCACATAAATCATCTTCAGTGGGCACGTAATGGACCTGGGATCAGCCATTGCTCACAGCATAAATTAAGGCCAAAATATTCACGATGTAAACTAGGCATGTCATTGCCTCCTGCAGAATTCATTGTAACCTGCTTGTCACTCAAAATCTGCCACCTTCAAAGGAGTCAGCAAGTAAAGGGCCTTCTCTCGCCCACCACCATGGGGACCACTGACTACTCTTTGCCTTCCATTGGCCTCACCCATCGATGTTATGTAAGCAGATGACATGTTATTTGTTTTGAAAACCCCACTTGCTTCACTTGGTCATTCCTGCTGTGGCCTTAGCATTTGTTCTGTGCTTACTTTTTAAAAGCCCAAGCAGCACCGTCCAGAGCTATTAACCTCTCCCGCTAATGTCATCAATCATGTGCTTGGCACA
Organism: Nyctereutes procyonoides; assembly: GCF_905146905.1. NCBI lineage: Eukaryota > Metazoa > Chordata > Mammalia > Carnivora > Canidae > Nyctereutes > Nyctereutes procyonoides. The sequence goes on from NW_026575132.1 coordinate 13,079,021, forward strand.
TGGGTTTTGCTAGACAAATCTCACAACATCTGCCATGCTTTCTGCAACTTCCTTTTGATTCCTCACACTTTATTTTCACTTTCATCTCCTCTTGCTGGTGAGATTTATGTCTGAACCAGTTCAGGTGCCAGGGAGCTGGTAACGTGCCATTCCTCCACAGGGCAGTATGCCTTGTGAGAAATTGGGGTGGCCGTTAATTCGAGGCTGGCAGATGTTCCTCTTGCCAACATCCAACGGCCACTGAAGCATTTGAGCACAGAACCTCCTTGATTCAGAAGACACTGCATCTGAAAAACCACTCTCGTGTATACACATGAACAGCTGGCATTAAAGACATCTTTGGGAAAAAAATCATTGTATTTAGAAAATAGGTTACATATCTCCTGCTCAGACCTAGGAGCATCCAAGAGCACCATATTGGCCGGAGTCCTGCCCTTTGTTCGTCTGAATGCTCTCCTTTGCCTCCACAGAGAAGCCCCATTTTATTCCTGTGTCATCACCATCTCAGGACAGCATCACAAGATCACACCTGCCACCCTGACCATAGTCTGCAAATACCTGAGATGGTGCCACCAAGCAGTTTACTCAGACTGAAATACTCAGGAGCCTAAAGACCAATAGCTATGGCTCCTCCTAGAGTGTTAATGATCCCCTGTCTCCTTCCAAAATGGCAGACGTTTCCTCTGGCCACCATTCTTAGGATTTCTCGAGCCATGAATGTAAGAGAAAAATCCAAGGTCCTAGACTATCCATCAGACCTATAATTTTATTAGTCACCTTGTGAAAACTTCAACTTGTCCTCAGCCTTTTGTGACAGAAGTTGGAGAGCATGCTAGAGAAATAGATGGACTGTTAAATAAGAAATATCTGCTTTCATGAAGATGTCATTAGTGATGAAGAATGCATCTAAAAGGTCTCTACAAAGTGTCCAGGGCTATTTAAATGATCAAGGAAAATGAGCACTCATACCTCAAAGGTCTCTCTCTCCCTCTTTTTAAAGATTCAGTAACTTCACTCTTGGCTTCCTAAACCTAATATTTATCTTTTTCAATGGGCGTTATAAATTGTGAATCTTTTTAAGAAAAATACATGTTTACATAGTTTACATAGGCCATATATCTTCACTGCATAAAATTTATTTTTTATGATAAGGCCATAAAGTAAGGGATAATATTTTAAGGTCTTCCTCATCTTAAGGAATTTTTGAATCACCAGTGTTTGGATGAAAGAGAAAAATGAGCATGGATCATCAGTCAATGCTCATGTAAGTATATTATAATTCTAAAGAGCTCTCAAAGTTTTAATAAACAAAATTCTGTAACAGGCATAAGTGAGGTAAGCAGCATGACACGCATCAGGTGATGCTGATGATATAAAACCCATAATTGAGGTGGTGTGAAAGAGCAGGCATTGCCCTCAAACACATTGATATGACATATTTTTTCCACTTGGACGCCCTCCCCTCACATAGACTAATCCATGGATCTGAGGGGGAGTAATCCACTAACATCCAATTTTCTGGGAGAATTTTTTTTTCCTTTCTGAATGAGGCAATTTGTTCGTGAAGTAGTGTAAGTATTAACTCTTTCTCACTTTAAATGGTTCTCACAAAAGAAAGATTAATTCTGGCATTGGAGATTAAGGTCACTAAATCAAAAAACCTAGTCAGATGCCCTCAATTTTTAGCCACATCTCCTCTTGTCTGGAAAAATAACAAGAGAAACTGTGGTTTTCCAGTAAAACAAAAATATGAAAAGTTCAATATTGAACCTGCAAAAATCTTACATATGAAATAGAGTAGCAACTCAACTGGACTCTGGCTCTAAATATTTTCTACTGTGTGTGTGTGTGTGTGTGTGTGTGTGTGTGTGTGTCCAATTGGTATTCATTCAATTCAATTCAATAACCATTGATATGGTGCTCAGTTCAGGAAAATAAAATGTGAACGCAAGGTATTCAGAATATAATGGGAGGGATATATGTAAGCATATGACAGAAAGAATAAGAAGCCTTAAGAATAGGAGCACTGTTCAAAGACATTAGGGGAATGTAGCAGGCAAGCTTAACTTTACCCAGTGGATATCAGGGGAAACTCTCTCTCAGGAAGGGTAGGGGTTTGGAAGGAGGATGTGGCTAAGGAAGGCAAGGCAATGGAGAAACAGGCATGGTGCTAACAACAGCAAAATCACAATATTGCTTGACCCGTTATTATAGATCATTTATGGCAGTAACTTATTTTATAAGATCTTATTCCCATGTACCAATACAGGACCTCAGGTCCCTCCACATTCACCCCCATCCAAGTTTTTCACGGAGTCTGCAGGAGGTATCTCATATGTACACGAGAGAAGTCTGATGAGTTAGTATGTGGCATGCACTACTTTTTCCTCCTCTCTACTCCAACCCTCCGTTGCTGGGCTGCCTTGAGTCTGCTGGGTGGTGCTATCTGTTGGCACCACTGCCAGTTCCGATGAGTTCTGCTGCATTCAAGATAAGACTCTACTTATCAACTGAGCACTTCCTAATTCCTGAAAGATGCTGTGCTTCCATAAGATCGCATCTCCACTGTGGCTACTTCCTCTACCTATTTAAACTGCTCCTGTATTTCAAACCTTGGAAGTGTTGGATTGGTCCCTGCAACTGTGTCATGGACTAGAGTGTGCCAAACATACTGTAGGATCTTACAGAATTTGTGGGAGGGATTCTTTCCATTTTCATACATGGTTCCCTCTCTCTGAAGAGTTCCAACACAGGGAACTAGGGAAAACCCCATGCTATTCCTCAAATCACACCCCCCAAATCCTAAAGGAGGCCAAGCTTGTATGCCTGGCTTCCTCATCCCTCAGGTGGACTTTCTCTCCCAAGATGTAAGTTGGCCCTTGTGCAAATACACATATGGCAGTTCAGTCCCTGAGATGGATGTGGCATCAAGCTGAGTCCCCTCCCTCCATTTATGATAATTGGGGACGTGATATAGAGAATTCCTTGAGAAGTTCCATTAAATGACTACAGCTGAGAGAAGAAAGGTCTGATGTATTAAAACTTAGTTATAAGAGGTGGGAACACTGATCTAAATAGCTTTTTAAAATAAGAGAAATTTGCTTATTCATGAAATTAAACAGTCAAAAGGATCCACATCCATAGAGCTTGATCCAGGGCTCAGACAATGGGATCAGAACCCAGTTTCTCACCTTCCATTTCTTGGCTCCACTTCCTTGGCTCTGTGATCCAGCTGGTTGGTACTGGGGTAGCTGCCAACATATCCCAGTATTATGTCATTCTCTACCAGATACTGTACTGTGTACAACCAGCAGGAAGAAGAGAAGGTAAAAACCTCTTTCCCAGAAGCTTTGGCAAAATATCCTCTTATGTCTCATTGGCTCTGGTTGGGGTACTTCCTTTACCCATTATGATGGTCAGAGCAATGCAATGTACTGAATGGCCCAGGAAAATGAACTTTGTTCCACCCCTGGATCTGGGGATGGAGCCAACTCTATTTGGAAGCATATGACTGAAAGTGGGTAAAGGAGCTATTATCCAGAGGATAGTCACAATACTGTTAAAAAAGGGAGGGAGGGGAGAGAAACTAATGGTCAAAATTTGAAATCAATATTACACACAAATTGTAGTCCTAAAATACCATTATGGTTGTGTTATCACAAAGGTGCTTTAACAAACCGGAGTAGGGTTACTTGCACTATTGATAGAGCTTGATGGATAGATACTAGCCTTTGGGTTTGAGACTCAATGCAAGGTGTGTGCAAATGGGCACAAGGAGTCAGGTGGCTGAGACAGAGAGACTCAGCTGGGGCTCTGGATACCTAGGAGGACATCTATAAATGACCTCACAGTGAATGGGGTAGGTGTAACATAGTCAAACTATTTAAGATAGAAATGGGGGATTTAAATGTAAAAAATACAGACACCTGAGTGGCAAAGGGGTTGAGTGTCTGCCTTCAGTTCAAGGCGTGATCCCGGGGTCCTGGAATCAAGTTCTACATCAGGTTCCCCACAGGGAGCCTGCTTCTCCCTCTGCCTGTGTCTCTGCCTCTGTGTCTCTCATGAATTTTTTTTAATAATAAATTTATTTTTTATTGGTGTTTAATTTGCCAACATACAGAATAACACCCAGTGCTCATCCCGTCAAGTGCCCCCCTCAGTGCCCATCACCCATTCACCCCCACCCCCCGCCCACCTCCCCTTCCACCACCCCTAGTTTGTTTCCCAGAGTTAGGAGTCTTCATGTTCTGTCTCCCTTTCTGATATTTCCTATCCACTTCTTCTCCCTTCCCTTCTATTCCCTTTCACTATTATTTATATTCCCCAAATGAATGAGACCACATAATGTTTGTCCTTCTCCGACTGACTTACTTCACTCAGCATAATACCCTCCAGTTCCATCCACGTTGAAGCAAATGGTGGGTATTTGTCGTTTCTAATGGCCGAGGAATATTCCATTGTATACATAAACCACAGCTTCTTTATCCATTCATCTTTCGATGGACCCCGAGGCTCCTTCCACAGTTTGGCTATTGTGGACATTGCTGCTATAAACATCGGGGTGCAGGTGTCCCGGCATTTCATTGCATCTGCATCTTTGGGGTAAATCCCCAGCAGTGCAGTCGCTGGGTCGTAGGGCAGGTCTATTTTTAACTCTTTGAGGAACCTCCACACAGTTTTCCAGAGTGGCTGCACCAGTTCACATTCCCACCAACAGTGTAAGAGGGTTCCCTTTTCTCCGCATCCTCTCCAACATTTGTGGTTTCCTGCCTTGTTAATTTTCCCCATTCTCACTGGTGTGAGGTGGGATCTCATTGTAGTTTTGATTTGTATTTCCCTGATGGCAAGTGATGCAGAGCATTTTCTCATGTGCATGTTGGCCATGTCTATGTCTTCCTCTGTGAGATTTCTCTTCATGTCTTTTGCCCATTTCATGATTGGATTGTTTGTTTCTTTGGTGTTGAGTTTAATAAGTTCTTTATAGATCTTGGAAACTAGCCCTTTATCTGATACGTCATTTGCAAATATCATTTCCCATTCTGTAGGTTGTCTTTTAGTTTTGTTGACTGTATCCTTTGCTGTGCAAAAGCTTCTTATCTCATGAATAAATAAATAAAATCTTAATAAATAAAAATAAATAAATAATAAATAAATAAATGAAACAAAAAGTATATCAAGTCAGTAAAAGGTACTACACATGTAATCTACAGGTTGAGGAGAACTGTCAAGCCAAGACTAGGAATTTAGAAGCTAGGTAAGAAAAGGTTGGCACATTTAAATATATAAAATATCCAGAGTATTTGTATCACAGAAGATCCAATAAATAAAATCACAGGCAAATATCAGAGCTGGGAAAACGTAACAGATTTTAAAAGAGATGGTATCTGCAACATACAAAATCCTCTTAATATTGTCAATAAGTCAATCCCACAGAAAAGTAGGTAAAAGATACAAATAGACAAATCACTGAAGAGCACATTGAAATGGCCAAATGCATTTTCTAAATGCTCAAAATCACTAGTAGTCAGGGAAATGCAAATTAAAGCAACAATGAGATGCCATTTTATAACCATCAGACAGACAAATTAGTAAGAATTATCACACCAAGTGATGGTGGACTGGTGGGGATGTGATGGAAAGGGTGTTCTTACATACCATGACAGAAATGTGGTGTGTTATAGCTATTTAGGAAAGCAATTTAGCAATAATTATAAAAATTGAAATTACATTTACTATTCAACTCAGCAATTCTGCTGTTGAAAGTTATTTATCTCATAAAAATAAAAGCACCAATACATGAAGATACGTGTGTGTGTGTGTAGCATCACTATTCAAAAAAAAAAAAAAACACAAAAACCCAACAACCTGGAAACAACATAAATGCCCATCAGTAAGCAAACACCCAAAATATTATGGAATAGTCACAGAATAGAGTAGTAAGGAGAATGACCCAGAGCTGTATCAGTTGACTTAATTTTTTTATAGAGTTTTGTCAGTGGACGAGTTAAAGAAAAGTATCTGACATAATATAAGGTAATATAATAATACAGAATCTAATAGAATATAGAATATAACCTCATTTTATAAAACAACAATGGCAACTATAAGAGTACTATATTATAGCGAGAAAAATACAGAAGAACACACATTTACAACATTGCTTATTTAGGAAAGAAACATAGAAGTATGATGAAGGAGAGTAACCATCCACCCTGGTTTGCCTGGGACTCAGGGCTTTTCCAGGATGGGGGGTTTTCACTGCTAAATCAGGGCCAACCTCAAGTAAACTGGGTAGGTCAACCTAGAGGTGCCAATTATAAGATGGAGTGGGGAAGAAATTCAAGCAAAAAAAAAAAAAAGGAGGAAAAGGGTATGACTGAAATTATGTAATCATATATACATTCAGGTAAAATTCTGTATCTGGGTTGAAATTTGTAAATGTAAGTCTTGAAAATACTTACTTTCATAGTTTCTATAGGACTTAGGGAAAGATTGAAGTCCTGCTCATGGGCTTCTGGAATTCAGAGGAAGTTTCTCTAAAGATAAAAGGGCTACAGTGTCTGGGTGGCTCGGTCTGCTGAGCATCTGCCCTCAGTTCAGGTCATGATCCCAGGGTCCTGGGATTGATCCCTGATCCCTGTTTCTCCTTCCTCCTCTGCCACTTCCCCTCCTTGTGCTCTCTCATAAATAAATAAATAAATAAATAAATAAATAAATAAATAAATGGCTAAAGGCAGCATAGATTAGCAATGAAATAAATATCATTTATTCGTTCATTGCAAAAGAGTTCATTAAACATCTATTCTCTGTGTTAATTTGCCTATTACTAACACAACCCAGAGAAGGTAGCCAGGAAATGTATCGAATAAACAAGCAAATATCTGATCATGATTACAATAAATGTAATTATAATAATCAGAACATATTATAACATATATACCAAATGATATAATAACAAACGCTTTAGTAGAAGTAAAAACAGAAGCCTAGGAGAACACAGAAGAGGGGCCCCTGGCTTTGCTGAGTGGAATCGTGGAGACATATCAGAAGAGGAATATTGAGGGTTTGAAAAAACAAGTAAGAGTTTGCAAAATGGAGAAAGGACAAATGAAAATCTAGAAAGCAAGAACACCCTGTGGAAGGCCAAGAGCCATGTAAAAGCAGAGCATATTTGGGAAAAGAATAAGAAGTTTCCTGGGGTCCGTGTTTGGGGCCAGAAGTCAGGGGAGGGGAGGCAAGAAGCTGAAGCTGTGCAACTAGGGAGAGGGGAGGCCGTGGAAGGCCCTGTGCACTGTGCCAGGGAGTCCGAATTCGTTAGGAAGGCACTAGGGAGACAGAAAAAGTCTCACATCAGGGAAGAGACACCATCGGATTTCGTTTTTAGGAAGATAACACAAGCACCAAGGTGGCAAATTGACTTTACGTCAAATGCCAGTTCCAATTGATGGGTCATGAGAGCTTGAAGGACAACGTTAAGAAAGACTGTGCGATCACCCATGTCTGGGCTCAGCAGTTAACGTGCCATGACCGATTAGCCTTGTCTACTATGGACAAGGCAGCAGGGGAATGGTGACAAAGCTGCCACGCGTTTCCCCACGCTACATCTACCAGCCACACGGAGGGGGGACCGCGTGGAGGAGATGGTGGCCAGGAAGAGCGGGTGACTTGACTAATCTCTAGGAGGTCTGATGCCGTCTTTGACATCCCAGAGGTAGAGTGGAGGAACCAGATTCAGAAATCTCAGAGGTGAAATCGGAAGGACCCACTGAGGGAAGTCAGGAGTGGAGGCGACCCAGGCGCTAAGGTCATCTCTGGCTCATAAGCAAGCTTCAGACCAGGATGGCTTTATGACATTGGACTCAGCCCCACTTGGCTTTCCTCTACGCCTCATAGAACGCGCCATGACTAAGCAGTCCCGGGAGCTGCCGGGGCACATCCAACAATTCTTGCCACCAAATCACTTTCTGGTGTCTGGTCCTGGCTGCTTCTCCCAGCAGGCCTTGTGATTTATTCTCCAGAGCAGCTCTCAGAGGTTGAAAGTTCCTCCTGGAGCTGAAAACAGGAAGCAGCCTCCACTCACCTGGCCCAGGGGCCAGGAAGGCGTGTGCGTACGCTGACACACCAGCAGTGTGCATTCCCATTATGTCAGCAGTGTTTACCATCACCGGGCACTTCCTGTGACAGAGGAGCATGGCTCAATCTCTTCACCAGCAGAGAGGAAATGACTAACTGCAGGAAATCATCCCTCCCCCCACCCCCTAGCCCCCCAAAATGGAGATGCTGTGGGACTTTCACTAAAAATATCAAGACCATCTAAAAATACAGTCGGACAGCGCTGCTCTTGCCCCAGGAAATCCTGACCAAAGCTCATCTTACATCACTGCCAGCCCTTGTCAGAGTGGCCTCCCGGTGTCCCCCCCACCTGTCCTCTTTGCTTGAAGCCCATTTGGAAATCAGTGTGCACCTGCCTTTCCCAACAGCAAGAGAGCAAAGAATGGCTGGCCCCACTTGCATCAACAGGCGCCTTCCCAAGGGACGAGCGGTCTTCCAAAACTCTTCCCCAAGCACCAGCACCCAAGTGGCTTCATTTCCTGTCTGGTTGACTTCCTCCAGGCTCATTATGGTTTCAGTGTCATTTTCCAGAGCAGGAAAGAGTGCAGGAGCGTGGCCCTTAGCAGCCTGGAGTGGACATGCAGTGGCTGACCTGGCGGAGAGAGAGTCGCAATGAAGCCATTTGTTAGGAAACCAGTGACAGGCACTTAGAGTACTTGGTGGAGGTGGCGCTGTTGCTGCTGCCGGTTCCTGGGGCTCCTTTTGCTGCAGATTCTTCCTCAAGCTAAGAAGTCACGGCTAATGTCATCATTTGCCTTGTGGGAAGGGAGAGGAGGCTCCTGGAGGGCCGTGCTGATCGAGAGGCAGACTTGGGGGAGAAATGACTGAACCCCAGTCCAAGGGAGAGGGATGGGGGAAACGAGACATAATTTTTGATTCAGTCCTTACCTCCTACACTAGGGGAAGGTTTCCCAGGGACTGAACGGAGTCGTTAGTTGTTCTTCCCAAACAAGGAGGCGGCAAAGTGTGGTCTGAGGACCCCCACTCCCGGGGGCCCTAGCAGCAGAGTGCTGGGTGAAGCCTTTGAAGTTGGGCTCCCAGGTGTGAATTCTGTTTCCACTACGTTCTGGGCAGAGCAGAGGACTTCAGCTCGGCAAGCCTCTGTCTCTCAGCTGCAAAACGGGGCTTGTTCTGAAGAAGGATGAAAACCAGGAATGAACGGTGCTCCCCCCCCCCCCAATGGTTGGCTGCGCAGCTCCCCTGTGCTGCTGCAGGTTCTGCAGGACGCGGGGTGCAGTGATCCTGGGTGCTTGCCAGCCGGGAAGGGCTCTCAGTTCACGAGCTGACACCTGAGGACTTGGGGCGTCACTGACAGCTCTCAGTCCCAAGCGCCAGAAAGCCCTAGAAGAAGGGAAGGGAAGCAGCTGGGCAGGCAAGAGCATCCAGGGGGAGGTGAAATGCATGGGGCCAGGCTGTGCCCTCAGGCCTCAGGCCCTTGGCTTGTGCTGTCCTGCAGGCACGCTCAGGGAAGGGCTCGGGGGTCACTGCAGCTTTGCAGGCAGATGGGCTCCAGCCATCTCCAGGGCCGCCCAGCAGAGGGCCCTGGCCGTGTGTCTTCAGAGTGGCAACGGGAAAGGAATTAGGAACTCTCGGGAGGCCGTGTTGGAAACCAGGAGGTGAGCCATGAATGAGCACAGTGATGACAGCTTAAGGCAAAGAGGTAGTCCCTGAAATGGTGGGTTCACGTGCAACCTTTGAACTGAAGCCATTGTTGACTTTGGGGAGCCTCCTGCAACTGGGAGCCAGTTTGGTTCTCCTGAGCACCTCCCAGTAAAAGCTTCCTGGCTCTGAGGAGACTCGTAGGCCTTGTCTGTCCTCCGTAGGCCTTGTCTGTCCTCCGTAGGCCTTGTTTGCCCTCCGTAGGCCTTGTCTGTCCTCCGTAGGCCTTGTCTGTCCTCCGTAGGCCTTGTTTGCCCTCCGTAGGCCTTGTCTGTCCTCCGTAGGCCTTGTCTGTCCTCCGTAGGCCTTGTCTGTCCTCTGTAGGCCTTGTCTGTCCTCCTTAGGCCTTGTCTGCCCTCCGGGACAGGGCTCAGAAAAGGATCGGACACCAGGATGTGTTGTAGCTCCCTCCCCAAAACATAATTCTATATGTCTCTCAAAACAAACAACAAAATCCTGCAAGGAACCAGGAAAATAAAAAAAAGACAAAGACAAAGGAAAGAAAGAAAAAGGAAAAAAAAAAATCCCTAAGAGGTCATAGGACAGAAACAGGGCTGTCTGTGAGCCACGTCTGGAGTGACCAGGCCACACGGACCTTGTCTTTCATTCTGACACAGGCCAGTGTCTCCCCGGAACCCAGGAAAGCTCACCGGAGCCACAGGACACAGAGGGAGACAGAGTGGATGCTCGCGGAGAGTAATTTGGATTTCAGCTCTGTGAGAGCAGAGATCTTCCCCTCTCTTGGTCAGTGAGGACCAGGAGCGCCTGGAGCCCTGGAGCCTCTCAACAGTTGTTTACTAACTTCATCCTATTGTTCTCCTAACAGCTTAAAATCTGGGTTTACCTCGCATGGGATACAGATGGATCATTTTCCTGTCACTAAATACAGGAGAGTTAAGGTTTCATTCCAGACGTTGGTTGTCATTCTGGGCTGTCACCGGAGTCGAGGCCTTCCTTCCTAACCCCCGGGTCATCCATAGCAAATTCTGCTTGGGGAATGCAGGGCCCTATTTGTTATTTAACACCTAGAGTGACCGGCAGTAATTTCAAAGCGGTACAGACTGTCACAGTCAAGGATTCAGCCCTTTTTCCTCAGCACTGACTACACACACACCCCCGCCCCCCAACAGATCTGGGGGTTTTTTTCTTGGTTTTGTGGGTCATGACAGAGTAGATCCCCTAGGGGGCAGTGTGTGCACACATTTCAGCCAAGCGAGGCCCACATATTTTGGCCGCTGAGGTCATCGCACAGCAGCAGATTTAGGAGTCTGAGAAACAAAATTCACTTATGAAGTTGTTCTTTAGGTAGAGCAGACTACAGGTGGCCTGAAAACATTGCGCAGTAGAGAAAAACCAGGTGACGCAGCAGAAATTTGGGGGATGGCAATTTTAAAGGCTCCGACCACTGAATTGCCTAAGGTTCAACGCAGGAATGATTGGACACGCTCTTTAACATCTGCTAAAGGGTTTGTAATATTTTTATTTATTACCTTTTACGTTTCCTGTCTCTGAAATCCGTGCAGAATTGTGTTTCATTTTCTTACCTAGCCTGGGTGGCAGTTTAAATTCAATTAAAGGTAACCAGTTTCAGTTGAGTAGTAATAGTTCAAACCGTATTACTAAGGGCTTATAAGGCCCTGAGTGTTGACTTACAAGGCATTATTTAGTTATTTACATCACATGATATAATGCTCCCACATCTCTATGAGATGAAGACTATTCTCACCAACTCACTCAAACAGCCCAAAAGTGGAATCCGGGACCCATGTGCTTCCTTATTTTACCATTTCACCATCCGAAGCTGGACCTCGCAGACTTTAATGTGGACACACATTAGCTGAGGATCTTGTTTAAATACAGATTCTAGGGGCACCTGGGCAGTTCAGTCGGTTAAGCGTGTGTCTGCCTTTGGCTCAGGTCATGATCCCAGGGTCCCGGGGTCAGACCCCTCATGGGGCTCCCTGCGCAGCGAGGTGTCTGCTGCTCCCTTTCCTTCTGCCCCTCCCCCACTGCATGTGCTCTCTCCCTCTCTCAAATGTATAAATAAAATCCTCTAAAAAATGCAGATTCTAATTCAGCCGTTCTGAGTGGGGCCTGAGAGTCTACAATTCCAATGCTACTTCCAATGCTGCTGGTCCGAGGACCACATTTCGAGTAGCAGAAACTTAGAGGAGTGTGTGTGATTGGGGAGTGAAGTTGTTGGACAAAGATGTGCATGACACCATCCCTGCCCTCAGGAAGACTGTAACTAGCAGGCAAGGATAAGAGAAGTACATCAATAACAATATTGTGAGAGAATGGGGATGTCTAGGGCCACAGAGGTACAAATGCAGCACAACTCCACAGATTCTAAGTGAGAGACTCCAGAGTAGGGCGGTGCACTGAAAGCTTTGGGAGGGATGAGCAGAATGAGCAAGGCAAAGCTTCTTCTACCCACAAGGCACCTGCAGGCTGGTGGGGAAAGGCCTGTGGCCACACAAATAACCCTAATGCAGACATAAGCTTCACAAAAGAGGCTTCCAGGAGGGCTCTGGCAAAGGAAAGGAGCCACAAGATAAGGCTAGTGAGAATCTCATCTGTGACTGGAATTAGGAAGCAGTATATTAAGAAGCTCTCAGTTGGCCATGGGCCTAGTGGAAGGCTTCATGCCTTCATGGTGTTCCAGATAAACCATGAAAGACAGATGGAGTTTTGACAGTGGATATAGGAGGTTATTTCAGGGAGAAAAACCAATGTGAGCCTAAGTTCTGAAATATAATAGTACAAAAAGCTAATCTTGGGATGAACACACAGTCCTGTTTTCCTTCTGGATGCTGTAGGGAAAGTTATCCTGGAAGTCATGTTTTACGGCAGTGATTCTCAATTCATATTAAGAATCACTTAAGGAGCTGAAAAGATTTTCATGCTGGGATCCTATCCTCAGAGATTCTCTTTTCATTAGCCTGGGAGTAGAGCTGAGAATCAGGATGTTTTAAAATCTTCATATTTTAAATTAGGTGATATGTGTGTGCGGTCAGGCTTGAGAACCATTACCCTAGAGCAGTGGCCCTCAAAGTGTGGCCCCCGGACCAGCTGCAACAGCACCACCTGGAAACTTGTGAGAGATGCAAATTTGCAAGCCCTCCCCCAAAGCCTACTGCATCAAAACCCCGGGGGGGGGGGGCCCTCAGAATCTCTAACAAACCCTTTTGGCAATCAATTCTAATGTAAGTCAAAGTTTGAGAACCAATATCCTAGAGCCTTGCTACTCCAAGTGTGGTGTGTAGACTAGCAGCGTGGATGTCACCTGGAAGCTTATTCCAGATGTCAAATCTTAGCCGTCACCCCAAGGCTAATACATGAATCAGAACTGCAATTCAACAAGATCCTCAGGTGGTGGGTATGTAAAATTTGGGAATCACTTTATTTATTTTTTTTAAGAGCTTATTTATTCATGAGAGAGAGGCAGAGACACAGGCAGAGGGAGAAGCAGGCTCCATGCAGGGAGCCCGATATGGGACTTGATCCCGGGTCTCCAGGATCAGGCCCTGGACTGAAGGCGGTGCCAAACTGCTGAGCCACCCAGGGAATCTCTGGGAATCACTTTAGATTTCAGGATGAGAGAGCTGAACTAGTTTAGATAGTAATGGGGAGCAGCTGAGGGCTATAGAGCGGTGACATCACTCGGGGGTTTTAGGAAGAAAATCGGATAATGGTATTTAAGGTCAATTAAGTGAAACAGATCCTGCACAATACACCTTATCTGATCCTGCAAGGTAGTCTTAGAAAATGTGCTTGCCACCTACACCTCCCTGGACTTTCTCCCCCATATTCATCCCTTCTTCTTCTATCTTCGGCAGGGAGTGGGGCAGTGGGGCCGGAGGCAGAAGGCTGCCTCACTCAGAGCCCCTTCCGTGCCAGCCATTGATCCAACAGTGGGAGTTATCTCAGCAGCACCAAGTCCACTCAGGCCCCAGTTCCAGCTTGTATAGTATTTCTGATAATAGGAGAGCCTAAATGAAGCATCCTTTTAAAGGCCTTCACTGTTAATTTGGCACAGGGAAAAAAGCCAGCACATTATACTGAGTTTTCCAGTCATTCCGCTTGTGCTGTATAGACTCTTTGAATAGATGTCCATAATGAGATTACTCAAAATGGAATTCATTACCTGACCTAAGATTTATTGCTTTTTAACTACAGATACAAGGCTAGCCACACTGTGCTCCCGGAGTCGGCCGGGACTGCTCGGTGCCGGGATGGGCCTGGGCCGAGGGGACCAGGGCCGGGAAGCATCGAGCCCAGGGGTGCTGCTCGTGGGCCCGGGGGAGGGAACAATGCGGCTTCATCAGGACGGACGGACGGGAACCCCAGGACTCGGTTGCTAGGTTCTGCTTGCCCGGTCTCACCGCGGGGAGCGCGGATGGGCCGGTCACCTCCCCACTAGCATAATTGGAAAGACGCCGAGGGGCCCCGAAATGCTGAAGTGCTGTAAATTAGCAGTGTTCAGTCCCGATGAACATTAAAGGGAGTGTGTCGTTAATTCCTGCACGCCCGCTGCTCACAGTCTCCCCACTGGGGGCTTTGGGCTCGGAGCAGTACAGGCCCATTGGTTCTGCTCGGCTTCTCCACCAGGGCAAGGACCTCAAGGTGAGTTAATAGGCTTGGCTTCTCAGCACTTTATTTTAATCTGTATTTACCATCATCCTATATATTTTAACAAACCTCCCGTGCGTGGCATGCCATTGAGCGCTGCACAAAACAGATAAGAGACAGGGCCCTGGCCTCACCGGCAGAAGGCCACAATTGCATGCAAGGCGGGATCCAGGGTGCCTTGCACGCTGGTTTATGGTGCTGCTTGGTCCCCCTGCATGGTTTCCCACCGGCCACGAGTCTTCCCAGGACTTCCCTTCTAACCCTGCCTTGGGCCCCCTCCACTAGGCTGGCAAGAGCAAAGGGACGTCCCGTCTATGCAGTCACCTCTTAAAACCACTGCAACCACTGCTCTCTGTATTTTCTCCTTCCCCCCCCCCCCCGCACCCGCCCCCGCCCCCAGCCCTGTTCCTATTCAAGCTCTGGCATGCAGTGTAAAACCATTGCTGATGGTGGCTCTACAGGACTTAATCACCTTAAATAGATGATACTTACATGGATAATAGGATAAAGTAAAACAGGATGGGCAAATTGATAATTGCAGATTGGGAGGAAATATTATTAGCAAACCAAACTAAAGCCAAATTTAAGGGTAATAAGCATGATGTGTTAGAATTGTGAAGAGTGACATATTTTCATATACAAGTCTCCATCCCTAAGGGAAGAGCCTTAGCAGCCCCTTTATGTGTTGTGGAAGTGCATCTGAAATGCCACATTCTATTTGTTTGTTTGTTTAAAGAGTTTGCATTTTAAAAGCAAAAGGAACTATCACTGTAGATATTCTTTTTTTGGCATAGCTTCAGGAGCTAACAGGGGAAGGAAATGTCATCATAGGTTATAATATTGCCCTGGACAATTGCAGGACAAGCCACTCGCCTGAATTCTTGTTATTATTTTAATTTGTATATAAACCTTGTCAGATAGCCAGGCATATTTTTAAAAATGCAAACTAATAGCCATCATCATCTGATGGCCCTGAGACAAACATGACAATGACAACGTGCTATTAAAGGCCATGTTTGTGCTATCAAAATAATGAGACCATGGCCCAGGCTGCCTGATAATTTCAACTATCTTTTAGTCAATTTGGATTGTCACTTGGGCAACGTTATAGACAGATCTGGGATCAGCTGTTTATGTAGATAGCAAATGTCACATTTTCCTCTTTTTGATGGATGCAATGGTACAGGTGTCTTTGAATCGCATGACCTTCCAGTCTAATGTAGAGTATACCTCTAACGCCAGCCCTCCGTGCTGACTGGTGCTGGGACCTGCCCACATGGTACATTTGCCCTGGCTCGAGGGCAAAATCATCAGGTAAATCTTCCCCAATGTACTAGATGCCCATGGATATGGATTCTATAAATGCCCAGGGTGGGAAAGCCATCCAGCCCTCGGCCTCCTCTCTCAGTTTGGGGTTTAGCAGAGGAGATCAGATGGATACTCTCAGGGCCCCAGTGAATTTCCAGTACTTGCCCACTGGCCTCTCAAAACATAGGTCAGTGTGTCCCCACTCACTCTTGCCTAGGCTGGGCACCCGTAGAGTAGTCAGTAGGATGTTCCAGAATGGCACATTCAGTCTGAGGAATTATTTTTCTAATTTTATTTATTTATTCATAGAGACAGAGAGAGAGAGAGAGGGCAGAGACACAGGCAAAAGGAGAAGCAGGTTTCATGCAGGGAGCCCGACGTGGGACTCGATCCTGGGACTCCATCAAGGGTCTCCAGGATCACGCCCTGGACTGAAGGCAGCGCTAAACCCCTGAGCCACCCAGGCTGCCCCAGTCTAAGGAATTATTGAACGGGGGACCTAAACTTGCTGATTTCTGTTAGTATTTGTTGATCCTACATTGTAACATGTCACAGAACAACAGCAAGACTCTTATCTGAAACAATTATTCATTATCCATTGCTGGAATATGCTTAAATTGTAGAAATTGGCTAACGGCTGGGGGATGAGAGGTGGGAAGGATATAACAAAATCCTAAAAGAGAAACTATCTTGTACATTAACGTATCTTAAAAGTGTATGAAAACACAAACACACTTTTGCCAGATGTTTGTCAATTCCTAAATATCCGCTTATTATTTTAATCATGTAAGTAAATTTTTTTCTGCATCAGTACATAGAGCACTACTCCATTCCCTTTAACAGCTGTCCTAATGTTCCATATGAAAGATGAATCATCATTTATTTACCAATCATCCTAGTGACCATTACTTATGATTTTACTTTATTTTTCCAATTTCAAGCCCTGAACATTCTAGAACCCACAGACAAGTAATATTTTTAGAATGCATTTGTAGAGTAAAAGTGCTTTTACAATTTTAATGACTGTGGCCACTTGCCTCTCCCAAAGACTCCCCAATTACATTGGGAGTTTTGTAGTTTCATAGTCAGGGCGCTCCCCAGATATATTCTCCTAGCGACAAGAGGCTCAGCACTTTGGAAATAAACAGAGCCGAGTTTTCATCTCCTGTCAGTTTTGGCACGTAGTTCCTTTGGCAAGTTACTTAAAATTGCTAAGCTTCAGTCTCCTGGAACATGAAATGAGGCTAATATTATGGATCCTTGTGGGCTGTTAGGAAGATAAGTGTGATAACACGTAAAAAGCACTTAGCACATAGTAGGTGTCCAGTGAGTAATGAATTCAGACATGAGCTGAATTGCACAACTTGAGAGGAGTACAATAACCAGCAGTTTCCAGAAACAGAAGAGATGTCCTGAGATTAAAAAAGAAAATTCCAGGGTGCCTGGGTGGCTCAGTCAGTTAAGCACCTGACTCTTGATCTCAGCTCAGGCCATGATCTCGTCGTGGTGGTAGGTTCAAGCCCCACATTGGGCTCTGTGCTCGGCATGGAGTCTGCTCCAGATTCTCTCTCCTTTTTCCTCCTGCTTATTCTCTCTCTCAAATAAATAAATAAAGCCTTTTTAAAAAATCAGATGCATCTATACATAGAAGCCACATTTTGTTGGTTTTGAAATGTCATCAGTGTTTCCATCTCCTTCTTATTAAAACCAGGAAAAGCCGCTCATTGCACTTGTTTCCTCAGTCTTTGATCTGCATCTTCCCTTCAGTCTCGACAAGTAAATTCAACACAGACAGTATCCCCAGTTTACTTCTGGATATTTTATATGACATATGACGCGGAGGTTTATGCAAGGAGTTATGCTGTGTTAATTATATGTTCCCAAGTTAATATTAAGATTAACTGGCATTCCCTGAATGCACGCTGATGTAGATGTCCAACCTAATTTATCACTCCTGCTTCACTGAGAAAGTTGTCTTTCCCTGTACCACCTCCCACTGCCTCTGTGGCTAAGTTCATCTCTACAGTTGTCTCTTCCTAAGCTTCTCGGCTTTGTATTATGGTATGGTTGCAGGCACCATTTGCCCTTCATATTTGGGGGGCCTGCTAAGAGAACAGTTATTTTTGAATTAATTGACCTCATTTGAGTCCTAGCTTTTAGTTGTTGTAGTAAACCTGTCCATGCACTCGATCACTTAGATTTAGATGGAAATATATACCATATCAGCTAAGTCATAGCTAAGTCAGGATCCCTCATTTATTGCCCAGAAATCACTTGGGGCTTATAAATGAGGAATGGTTTCCAAATCTCCAAGTCCAGTAATATCTTCATTGCCCTTAGCCTTCCCTCACCTACTTGTTCGTCTCAGCTGTCAGCTGCCATCCACAAAAGAAAAGCAGATGCAAATTTAAAGGGGTGCTTATGGGAAGTCCCTTTATTTTTAAAATGGCTTTTTATGGTTTTTAAAAAAGAAAGATATAATTCAAAACCAACAAGATGATGCAGCTGCAGCAGACCTTTGGCAGAGGTCTTGGCCTTGCTCGATGCTTGGAATAACACAGTGGAAAGAGGGGAAGGGTATCACAGTGAAAACACTCCCTGGCCCCCTCAGCCTTGCCATTGGGTGACCTTGGCATGTTGCAGCTGTACCTTCCTTCATCTCACCAATAAAATGGGGTTAGTTTCAGTATTCAATCTCATAAAGTCAATGTGAAGATTAAATGTGTCTCAAGGGACGCCTGGGTTGCTCAGCGGTTGAGCGTCTGCCTTCGGCCCAGGGCCTGATCCTGGAGACCTGGGATCGAGTCCCACATCGGACTCCCTGCATGGAGTCTGCTTCTCCCTCTGTCTGTGCCTCTGCCTCTATCTCTGTGTCTCTCATGAATAAATAAATAAAATCTTTAAAAAAAATAAATGGGTCTCAAAAATGTAAAGCACTAGTGCCCCCTACAAAGTAAGTATTATCCAAATGTTGGTTATTGGTATCTAAGAACCCAGGGTGTGGAACAGGCTACCTGAATTCAAATCCTAGGTCCATCACTTATTACCTGGGTGACCCTGAGTCATTTACTTACCCTTTCTGACTGTGCTCTTCGTTTTTAAGTGGGAGCAATAGCTGTATGTCAGGGGATTCTTTAGAGAAGCGATGGATAAGATGCAGTGTTTGGCATTTAGAAAGTGCTCGTCAATGTAATATCAGTTCATATTATTTTTGGTAAACTGAATCTCAAGATATTTGTACCGTGTCCATAAAAAAATTCATTCTGGTGTGAGTGACGACGGATTCCTGCACTCTCCCTTTTAGCTTCTTACAGTCTGGCTTAAAAACATACGTAGGTCCACAGAAAACTCACTGGAGACATGGATTGCCATTCCTTATTAATATGTTGGGATTTTATTGATGAGGCAACATGCAACCAGTGGACCTTGGGTCTCAGCCAGAGCAATCATTTCTGAAGTAACAAATGGACCTAATTATAGGGTGGTTTTACCTAAAAGGTCATTCTATGCCGTATAACTGGAGGCTGGCATTATGGGAAGCTTCTAGTGCATTATATTGCATTTCAATATTAACACGTGTTCTATGACTGCCACGCGAATTTTAGAGCCTGTAGCCTTCTATTCTGTTCTGCACAGGCCCACGCACACACCCATGCTTTTAGCTGGGACCACTAGTCACCTCACATCCCATGATTCTGAAAGCTGACTTTATTGGTTAGGGACTCCTATTTTTCAGGCTAGTTGCACTGTTGAAATGAGTCCTTGATGCTTGCAAGTCTTGTTTCATAATTTCATTTGGCTGAGGCAGGAGACAAGTACCTCATTTTAATTAGAATTTCAAGCAAACTGCATTATGTTGTTGTGTGTTATTCCAAAAGAATATACCACATCAAGGACAGCTGTTGATGGAGTAGAGCATCCTGTTTATTCTGCTGAAGAAATAAAAATCCTTTCACTCACTTCTCAAGCTCTCTCACCATGCCACTCCTAACGTATCCCTGGAACAAAAAGATGTGTCCCAAGGCTCTCCAAGCCAGTAAAATGTGTTGCACAAGATGCCAGGTAATAACCACAGGCACATGCAAATGTAGCATCACCGTGTCATTTAGAGGGAAGATCTCAGATTCTAACCCTTCTCTTTGCATCTCTGCTGGCTTGCCACAAATCACAGAGCCCTCTGAGGGATCCCTTTCTGCCTGTTGCTCTGAGCAAGGTCTTCGCTTCGTTGAAGAGAACTGAGGCTGTGCTGCTTTAGACCTGCAATTAAGTCCCTGCTGCTCACCAAACCAATGAGTTTTTCCAAGTAGTAATCTAATTTATTTTTCCCATTTTCTAAGTAATGCCAGGGTAGGCACGTTCATCATTTTAGACTCACTGCTTCTAATTCCTAATTCAGACTTGTTTGTTCAGTAGAAGGTAAACAACCCCCAAGCTATCACCCACCCCCATTTATTTGGAAGGAGAGAGTTTCAGTGGGAGAAGATAAATAGCATGTCAAACATGGTTTGGAGGGGCTGCAACTGAATAATTTCTAGTTTCCTAAGCCTGTCTCCAGCTGTTGTGGCCCAGTGTGACTCTGGCATCTCTGTGCTGGCTTGGCTGAGCTGCTATTTAGTCAAATCAGATCAATACCTTTAAGCATTTGTCTGATATAACAATCTCAAGCTATTCCAGGAATTCACACATTGAACTACAATGGATGGGGACACCTCATTTCTAGTTAGCTATCTGTGAACACATCAACTGGTTGATACCTGTAATCCTAAAATCTCTTAGAAAAATGAAAGGTCACATTTAGAGAACTGGTGGACTGAGAAGGCCCTAGGGATGTATCAATCCAATTCCACAAACAATGATTGGGTGCTACTGTATAGGAGGAAACATAGGAGATATAAATATCAGTACGACATAGTCCCAATTCTCAAGTATAATTTAATATCAGGCTATAAAAACATCAGTAGGTAATTAATTGTTATTTAGCTTTGGCCTCATTCCAAAAGGATCTAAGATAGAAGAGTACTTGCAAAAATACATGTAATAGGTTAAAATGAAAGAAAATAGGATTATATGAGAAGCGGTTGGGGAAAAATTAAGGGTGGAGCAAGTTCAAGCTGGAAGTGGAGTAAGATCAGAGAATAAATACCA
Source organism: Nyctereutes procyonoides (assembly GCF_905146905.1). Lineage (NCBI taxonomy): Eukaryota > Metazoa > Chordata > Mammalia > Carnivora > Canidae > Nyctereutes > Nyctereutes procyonoides. The sequence continues at coordinate 13,099,877 of NW_026575132.1, forward strand.
CGAGAAAAAAATGCTTACCAGTGGCAGGACATAAATTTGTCTTAGAACTTTCTGGAAGCCAGCACAAAAGCAGAAGCAAAATTGGTTTATTGTATGATTGACAAGGTCTATATTGATCTCACTTTGGAAAAGAAGGGCTGTACCACGTATGGAAACTACACATCTTTCTCACATAAAGAGGACTTTCATTTATTCTAGTCGGTATTCACAGCTTACTTACAGAAAATACAATCATAATTATCACCAGCTGGAGCAAGGACAATTTGTTGTTTATGACTTGTCATTCCTTGTCACCTTCTTCCTTGCTTCAAACACCCCCTTCTACTATCATATGTACACACCAGGGGCTGAAAATGCTGGATATTAATTGGCTCTCTTAGACTCCCTTGGACATATGACCCAATTGTGGCCAATGGGATCCAAAGAGTATGATTCTGAGAAGCTCCCTGTCTATTGATAAACACCAAGTCCAGATATATTTACTCTCGTTCTAGAAAGAGTGAAAATACAATAAACATAAGTGAGACTCATGAAAAAAAATGCTACAGTGTAAAGAAATGGCAAAAAGACTTCAGCTTACTGTTCCAACTTCTGTTAATTGGTAATGACTGCTCGAGGGCTTTGTTGCGGTCCTCTACAGGCTGAATGGAGAAGTGCTCTAATCCAATTACACTATCTTCCCTGGAAGGAAGAGAATGACATCACAGGTTTGCCATTCCTGAATTCAAAAAGATTTTGAAACTAAAGTAACTATTAGTGGCTTAAAAAATAGCATAGATCTCTTCCACAATAGTAGAGATGATGAAAGCAAAGAAATATAGTCATATAGTAAAAGGCAGTAAACAAAAAAAAAAAAAAGGAAGAGGATGGGGGAAGAGCAAAAGGAGATGGAAGAAAAAGAGATGAAGAAGAGGAGGTGAGGAAAGAAAACATATAGAAGAAATCACAAAACCAAAATGGCAAAATACAATTAAATATTGTTTATTAAGCCTACAAATGCAATTGGGAACCTCTCCTTCATTAGAGAATATTATCTTTAGGTTGTACGAGAAGAAAAGTGAGATCCATCTATGTGACATTTTCTAAAGCCCCGTCTGACACAAAATTGCTAAATAAAAATATACTAAATGATTAGAAAGTAGGCAAATATATCAGGCAAATACAATAAAAAAACGATCACAATGCCAATAACAAATATGATAGAAACTAAGACAGAAATATAAAGTGAAATGAAGATGTCCTGTCAGAAAGTATATTTCACAATGAATATAAAACTGTCATGAAATTTTATGCATCATGTAACACTACATCAAAATACAAAAGTGAAATCTGCTATAAATTAGAAGAAATGGACAGAAGTGCAGTACTAATGGAAAGCTTTAATAATAACTCTTTCTCTTTTTGATGGCTGACACAAAATGTAAATCAAACTTTTTATCACACAAGCATAGAATGGACCTTTCTTCCTAATACTAATAAAACGTCTACCAAAAATAAATAAATAAAAGAATTATGCAACAATAAAAATTTCAAATATATAGGATACATTCCAATTAGAAAGTAAAGTATTTATGAAAGAAAGAAAAAGAAAGAAAGAAAGAAAGAAAACTAAGTTAAGAAAATTAATGCTGCAGAAAATTTAGAAATTAACAACAATAAGAACAATATATAACAAACTTTATGGGATGTGCCAAAGCAGAACTCAGAAGAATAGTCATAGATTTAAATGTGTTTTATTATTGTTTTTTTTTGGTGTGTGTTTTTGTGTGTTTTTTGCTTTTTGGTTTCTTTGTTTTTTGCAAAGAAGGAAAAGACAAAAATAAATGCTCTACAACTGATGTGACTATGAGAGGAATGTCCTAATCTGAGAGCAGGATAGTTTGCTGTTGAGGAACATAATGATTCATTAAATGAAATCTGTCTCTCTCATGTTCCCTATTCTGAAAAAAAGGTCCTTGTTTCAAATTCCAACTCTAGAGCTGGAGTGATGTTTCTCACCGTTCTTCTGTCAACCCTAGCATAGGTAAAAAGTTTTGGATTCGTATATAAGTTTTCATCTTGTGTTTTGAATCAAGCTTAATTAGTATGTGAGAAATGTAAGAAGTCATGAGAAAAATTATAGTACTATTTGTAAATCCATAACAGAAATACCTTCTTTCTGAACTCATCAGTCTTCCTATGGGCTAATCATGTCCTACTCCTTTTTTTTTTTTTTTTTTGAGGGAGAAAAAGAGACACAGAAAGAAAAGCATGCTTTGTGTCAAGTAAATTACCATTTTCCACAAGTCAAGCTGCCTAAAAAATTATTCCATGAGAAAATTAAAACTTTAATAAAGCTATATATAACATACAAAACTACAACTTCTAAAAGAAAACATAGAACATGTACATGACCTTGGGATTTTTAAATATAATAACAAAAACATAATTCATGGAAGAAAAACTTTACTTTGTATTTTATTAAAATTGGACTTCTAACAATTTTAGACTTCATTAAAATTAAAAATTCTGCTCTATAAAAGACACTGTTGACAGAATGGGAAAAAAAGCCACAGAGTTGGAGAAAAATATTTGCAAAACATGTATCTGATAAAGGACGTCTATCTAAAATATACCAAAAAAACTCTTAATATTCAACAATTAGAAAACAACCAATTAAAAAATGGGCAAAAAATCTGAATAGACACCTCCCCACAAATGATATATAGATGGCCAATGAGCATATAAAAAGATGTGGGGGGTGCCTGGGTGGTTCAATCAGTTAAGCATCTGCCTTTGGCTCAGGTCAAGATCTCAGAATCCTGGGATAGAGCTCCACATCAGGCTCCCAGCTCAGTGGAAAGTCTACTTCTCCCTCTCCCTCTGCCATCCCCACCATTTGTGCATGGGCTCTCTCTCTCTCTCAAATAAATAAATAAAATATTTTTTTAAAATGTCAAATATCATTTGTCATTAGAAAAATTTAAATAACAAAGTAATACCGGTACATTCCTATGGCAAAATGACAAAATTAAAAAAAAAAACTAAATGCACAAATTGCTGATGAAGATGCATAGCAATGCAAACTCTCATCCACTGCCCACAGGAATAAAAAATATATAGCCACTTTGGAAGACAGTTTGGCCATTTCTTCAAAGCTAGATATACTATTACTATACAGTATAGCATTCATGCTCCTAGATACTTATCCAATAGGTTTAAAAACATGGCCACACAAAAATCTGCATAAAAATGTTTATAGCAGCTTTATTCATAATGTCATGTCCAAAACTAGAGGTAACTAAGATGTTCTCCAATAAGGCAACTGATAAACTGTGGTACATTCATACAAAAGAATACTAGTTTTCCGTGATAAGAAGGAATGGGCTATCAAATCATGCAAAGATGTAGATGAAGCTTAAAGGCATGTAAGTGAGAGAAGACAGTCTGAAAAAACAACATACTGTGTGATTCCATTTATAGATATTCCAGAAAGGATAAAACCATAGAGAAGATAAATAATCAGTGGATGGTAGGCTGGGGTTGGTGATAGAGAGCTGAATAGAAGAATCACAGGGGGATTTTTGCTTGGTGAAACCATTCTGTATGATACTGTAATCATGGATATGTGACACATTTATCAAAACCAATAGACCTTTACAGCAGGAAGAGTGACTCTTAATGTAGGAGAATTAAAAAAAAAATAGGTGGTTGGGACATCCCAGGATTATCCCAGGATAACGACAAAAGAATCTGTTTTACAAATATATGAAACAATTTTACTGAAGGAGAGGGGAAAAGATGGTGACCTAAATAACTCTGAAAATTAGTAGAATCTGCAAGGCAAATGGAACTACACCAAAGCATTGTATGCTAGTTGCTAAAGTTGTTGCCCACGAAGTATGCAACAATGTGCATGTATACTGGAACTGAACAATTAAGTGAATGGACATTGGATGGTGGCAGCCAGGTTTCCTGTGTTGGAGTGGGATTTTACAGATGAACAAGGGGAGAAGGCTAGAATGATCCATGTGAAAATCCATTAAAGTTGGAGACATCGATATGAATTCACACTTAGCTAGAGAGAAATTTATAGCTATGTGTATACACATGGGTTAGTATAGATACATATATTTCTTTGCATTGTCAGCTGACAGGGCCTAGAAACCATGATTCCCCAGTAGCAATAGGCATATCTAGCACCCAGAGTCCATTTTTAATACCACTTACCAATAAAAAGAACCAGGGCATCTTGGAGAAATGGCTTACTCTAGCTAAGGAAGGAAACATACACGACGGACCTGGAGCATCTTATAATGCCAGGGATAAGGAAGTGCTCGAAAAACACAATGATGGTACAATGTCAAAGAGGTATAGGAGCCAATTAAAAGAGTTCTTAATGGCCAAAACAGTAACAATTTTAGATCAACAAATAAATAAAGTAGCATAGGATTATAACTAATAGTAGAAGAGACAATGCTCCCAAGAGAATTCCAAATAATGTTATGTATGTGCTTACAAGGACATGAATGACAAGTCCCACTCTTTAAGGGTGGACTATGCCCAGTGACTTCCCAACGAAAAGCACATTATGGAAAGAGAGGCAAGAATAACTTTATAGTGGAGAAACCAGACAAATACTACCCTGGCCACGTCATCAGGGTTAACATCAACAGTGGCTATGTCATGCTGAGGATAATACATTACCTTGTGCAGCCTTCCTCCTCTTCACCCATAAGCCTAGGGTAATAAGAAGAAAAACACCAGACAATCCCACCTGAAGGACATTCTATAAAATGCCTGACCAGTCATTCCTCATGACTGTCAAGGTCATCAAAAATAAAGAATTTCTGAGAAACCATCATAGCTAAGAGGAGCCTCAGGAGATATGATGATTAACTATAATGTGATATCCTGAATTGGATCCTGGAACAACAACAACAAAAAAAACTATAAGTAAAAAGTAAAGAAGTATGAGTAAAGCATGGGCTTTAGTTAATAATAACATATCAATATTGGTTCATTAACCATGACCAAAGCACCATTCTAATGTAAGATGTTAATAATAGGGAAAACAGTGTGGGATACAGGAAAACTACTATTTTCAAAAGCTTTCTGTAAATCTACATTTCGAAATCTATTCTAAAAATAAAATTTTATTTAAAATTTTTTTACAAGAATTAAAATAAAAACCTCTGTAGTGCAAAATCTCTAGATTTCATTTTACTATATTACTTTGCTAGGACCTCCCTTCTCTAGTGTCACCTAGCCACTGGGCAGAGTGAACCAATACAAAGCCCAGGCCAACAAGTATGAGACTGAACCAGAGCCAACTGGACAGAGACATTACTCCACATCACTTTAATGTTTTCGATGTCTCTTGTATCATGCTTGGTGAAGCTTCGTAAACTAAAACCAAAACCAAGAATGACTGCTGTCCTGAGGAGCCTATAGCTGCTCCCATCCCACTCCCTCCAATCAGACCCTTCAAACAGACAACAGCATGAATCAGACTCAGTGGGTCATGATGATCAGTTAATTTCCCCTATTACTAGCTCCCTTTTTCTTCCCTGCTGGGAGCTTCTAGAATGCTCTGTAACCTAGGCCAGGCTACTTATGATAGAGTTTATTAACCAAATTAACCAAGTGCTTTGCTTGTGCACATTTACCTTCCACTGGTTACTCTTTGGCCATTTTAGTGCTTATAAATATATATCAAAGGCAGCAATAGCAACCAGCTCTGAGCTTTTGATATGTTAACCATATACCAAAGGACACAAATATATATATACTTGTATATACATCAAAAAAAGTCTACAAGAAATGACATTAAACTGTTGATCATAGCTAACATCTACTTGTAGGAGGAATATGGGGGATGAGATTGAAGAGAATTTGGCTGCATTCCAATTATTTGCTTTTTATATTTCTATCTGTAAGGATTGTTTCAACATAATTCTACACTGTCCAAATTTTTTTTACAATATGCATTTGTAATTTTGTAGTACTTTTGTTGTACTACATTTGAAGTACTTTAGTAATTAAAAAAATTTTAATGCGGGTACATACTTACTGTTAGCTGAAATTATTGATGCTGACTCTTAAGAAAAATGTTTCTAAGGGGAACTTGGGTGGTGGCTCAGTCAGTTAAGCTTCTGATTCTTGCTTTAGGCTCAGGTCATGATCTTAGGGTTTGATCTGCTTGAGAGTCTCTCTCTCCTCCTACCCCTCCATCCCTAAAATAAATAAATTTTTTTAAAAAATAATGTTTCTACTATATATGATGTGGATGGAATCTGTAGATTTTATTATTTTATTTTTTAAATATTTTATTTATTTATTCATGAGAAAAAGAGAGAGAGAGAGAGAGGCAGAGACACAGACAGAGGGAGAAGCAGCCTCCATGCAGGGAGCCTAACGTGGGACTTGATCCCGGGACTCCGGGATCATGCCCTGGGCTGAAGGCAGTGCTAAACTGCTGAGCCACCCGGCTGCCAAATCTGCGGATTTTATTGGAATTTTACAATCATGCCTGAGGTTAAAAAAATACAAATAAGGTCTTTCAGGGCTCAGAACTGTTCCAAGGAAAGAAACTAGGTTTTGACCAAAGGTAAGGAGTGGGTAAGAGAGAAGGGAGGTCATTAGTTGCATCAGTAGCATCAAGGACTAGAGTTTCCACTTCTGTGTTCTCATTGGTAGTGCCCAAAGATTTAATTATTCCACCCACTTTCCCTTTTCTCTTTCCTCTTTTGATTAGGAGTTGTCATTGTTCTTTATACCTTTTTCTTCCTTTTCTCCATACTACCGTATACAAAGTGTGTTGACATAATTTTTTGATTCACTCGCTAGTTGAAGAAGAGTGGTGGAATGACAACAAAAGTACAAAAGAAATGCATATCTCAGGGAGATTATGGCTTTCAAAGGTGGTGACATATTGACATGTCCTGTGTATATGTTGTTCTCGATATTAACTTGGGTTACTTCTTGTTAGAAGTATTTACAATTATCTGGAAAAGCATCTTTAGAATTATGTGTGTGCTCTGGGCAATCAAGGGATGAAACAGCAGAAATTTTAGGTATTCCTTTCTGGATATGTATGAAATTTTAGAAAATCCATCTATTAAAAGTCAAAAGAGTTCTATATCTCCTTTAAAGGAACTCCTCCAATCTATGGGAGTGGGGTGCTTCAGCAGTCATGGTTCTAATCTGTGATCCTGTCCTTCAGGCTATAACTGATTGAAAAGACCTAACTCAAGCCGATCAGATATGGTTAAAAGAGAAAAGTCATGTGATAAAAATATAGCTGTTGGAGTCTCTTAACTTTTTGGGAGGTGGGAGGAGGGGCAGAAGGAGAAGGAGACAGAATCTTAAAGAGACTTCAGGCTGCACTGACTCAGGGCTTGATGGCACAATCCTGAGATCATGATCTGAGATGAAATCAAGAGTCTGACACTTAACGGACTCAGCTACCCAGGCACTCCAGCTCATAACCTTTAAGGAGGGAGAAAAGAACTACATGGTCTTATCATTTTAGTAAAAGGTATTCAGTTGTATGTGACAAGATCAATATTTTCCTTTTAAAAAATTGTAAGAAAAGCAGCAGTCCAGAAAATAATGATTTGAAGTTTTCCCCCAAAAGATATGTCCATATATAATGCACACCCATATGAAACATATATATAATGGATATGGAGTTTCATACCTCAAATAGGTATATTAGCTGTATATGAAATAGTGATTTCATACAGAAATTAAAGCAGAAAAGGAATGAATTTGGAAGGTAACAGGATAAGAATATTTCCTTTTTGTTAAGTCAACTTTAGTGAGATAAAATTTACATACAACAAAAATAAACCCATGTAAGGACATTATTTAATGCATATTAACATTACATTCATTTATTACATCCTTTATCAACCAATACAGTCAAGACAAAACGTTTTCATCACCCCCTAAAATTTGTGTCCCACACCCTACCCTGGCCCAGGCAATCACTGATTTCTTTTCTATGTCTATAGATTACTTTTGACGTTTCCAAAATTTCATACAAATGCAATCATATATTTTGTACTGTCTTGTGTCTGGATTCTTTCTTGCAGCATACCACTTATGAAATTTGTCCAGATTGTTGTATGTGCCAATAATTGATTTCTTTATCTTGTTGAGTAGTAAGTATGCCATTGTATGGCCATATCACAATTTGTTTATCCTTTCATCTGTTGATGGACATTTGTGTTTTTCCAGTGCTGGTTATTGTATTTTTTTAAAAAAGCTACTATAAACATATGTTTATAAGTTTATAAGTCTACACATTTATATGAATATATATTTTTATTTTCCTCGGGTAAGTACCTAAAGGAATTTCTGAGTTGTATGATAATCGCATAGACACTATTTACCTGTTTTCCAAAATAACTGCACCATTTTACATCATTTCCAGCAGCATTATATGAGAATTTTAGATGCTTTCACAATTTTGCCAAATATGTGTCAGCCTTTTCAATATTAGGCATTTTTGTGAGTTATAGTGGCATCATATTGTACTTTTTATTTATATTTCTCATCTGACTAATAGAGATTTCTTTTTTATTTCTTATTGTCCATTTAATATATCTTCTTTTATAAAATGTTGGTTCAAATCATTTGCTTACTTTTTTATTGCATTGTCTTTTAATTATTGACTTATAAATTTTCCTTATATATTTGGTACAAGTCCTTTGTCAGATATATGTATTATGGATATTAGCTACCAGTCTGTAGCTTGCCCTTCTATTTTGACAATGCTATTTTACAAAAAGCAAAGGATTTTAATATTGATAAAGACAAATTTATCAACTTCTTTCTTTTATGGTTAGTGCTTTTTGTCCTTTTTAAGGAAACTTTGCCAACTCCAATATAACAAAAAATCTTGCCTGTATAGTCTTCCAAAGTTTATGAGTTTAGCTCTTATGTTTAAAAATATAATCCATTTAGAGTTAAAGGGTCAAGATGTGAGGAAGGGATGAAAGTTTGTTTCCTTTATGAGCATCTAGTTTTCAGTGTTCAATCACTGATTCAAAAGACTTTCTTTTTCCCATTGAATTACTTCGAGATCTTTTTGGAAATCATGTGTGGGTCTATATACGTACACTCCATTCTGTTTTATTGAGCTATATGTATATTTATTCTTACAATAATACCACTATGTCCTGATCACTGTAGCTTTAAAATAAGTCTTGAAATCAAGTAATTTAAGTTCTCCAATTTTCTCCTCTTTTTCAAAATTGTTTTGACTATTCTAGATCTTTGCATCTCAATATATATTTAAGAATCAATTTGTCAATATTACATAAAATCCTGTTGGGATTTTTAATGAGATTATGTTAGAAGTAAAGATGAATTGAGGACAAGTTTTATTTGTTCCACGGTATACTTCTAGATTTATGTCTTTAATTTCTCTCAGCAATATTTTATAGTTTTCAGTGTATAATTCTTGTACATAACTCATTAAAATTATATACAAATATTTCATGTTCTTTGATATTTTTAATTGTACATTTTAAATTCCTTTTTCACTTGTTTGTTGCTAGTATATGGAAAGGTGATTTATTTTTAATATTGACCTTATATACTATGACCTTGATAAAATGACTTATTAGCTCTAGTTGCCTTTTTTTCAGCTACTTTAGGATATTCTATATATAAGATCTGTAAATAAAGATGTTTTTCTTCTCTTTTTCCAATCTGTGTTTATTTATTTTATTGTCTTATTGAATTGCATTGGCTAAGTCTTCCAGTATAATCTTAAATAGAAGCAGTGATAGCAACCTTGTTTTACCACTGATGTAGGGGACTTATTTTTTTTTTTCATCACTAAGAAAGACACTTGCTCCTTTTTTTTTTTTTTAATAGATGCCTTTTGTCAGATTGAGCTAGTTCTCTTCTAGTCTCGATTTGCTGAAAGGCTTTCTTTTTTCCATGAAGTAGTATTGAATTTTATCAAAATGCATTTCTTCTACTTCTGTTAAGAGGCTTTTATGAGTTTGCCTTTCCCCCCTTTTATTCTGCTAATAGTGAATTGCATTAGCAGATTTTCAAACATTAGACCAACCATGTACCCTGGGATAATCCCTATTTGGTCATTATATTTTATACTTTGTATATATTACTTTTGTCCTATATTCAGAATATGTCAGGGATGCATATTATAAACCTTAGAACAATCACTAAAACATAGAAAAAAGAGGTTTAGAGAATTAGACTTATAGTGGAGATGCGGCTGACTTTTGGAGCTGTTTCTCTTCATATCTGCTTCTCTTCTCTGGCATTCTGTTTTTTAAATCCCAACTGCCACAGCCTGTTCAAACTCCAATCTCTTCATTTTTAACTTGGAAAGATCACTCTGCTCTGCTTGGATTTCCCTTCCCTGAGCCATAGTCCAGGAAGTGCCTACAGATAGAAGGCCAGTGTGATACTTGGGCTCACTTTGCTTGTCTTCTATAATGAATTACAGGCCCATGCTGCCAGTGTCTGAAAATAACTGAAAAATATGCCTGCTTTCTAATTGTTTAGTGTGGGAGGGCAAGTCTGATACCTGTAACTACAATATTGCCAAAAGCAAAAATCCCAAGATAGTTGCTTTTAAAACCATAGTCATTCTACCAGTGCCAATACACAAATAGGTAATCTTATCACAAAAGGAGGTAATGTTATGCTTCAAGAACTATATGATATCAATAATTCAGACTCTTTTATAACAAAAGTAATAAAGACAGCATAAAAGTTAACTACCTTTGTCCAGATATTTGAGGCCTACCTATAAAAATGGTGTAGATGAGACAATGGCTTGATGAGAAAAGTTCAACTAAAGATTGGGTAACTAGCCTTTAAATATCAGTGAGAAGAAAAATCCAATTGAGAGAGCGAATAGAAGCCAATTAAAAACGTATATGCTCATTATAGGGAAAAAGTGGGAAAAAAAGTGTTTTGTTTTGTTTTTTTAAAGATAAAAGTAAAACAAAAATTGACTACTTTGAAGCAAGTCACTGAGGGGAGGAAATGATGATCATTAGTCTGAGAACATTTAGGTACAGGCAGAGGGTAGAGCCTCAGAACCCTTGGGAACTTTTCTGGTTTAAGGATCCTATGATTAAAAACAAAACTTTAAAAGCCATTACATTAATAGGCCTCATTTATAAACCATCAATTAAAGTATCACCTGATAGACATCCTGCTTCTAGTTTTTAGGAAAAGGCAAAGTCTTTTCTTCATTCAGAAGATGCATTTATATATTTGGGACATGTACAAATCAAGAGATATAAATGCAGATTGGACTGGAAATAACTGTTGCAAGATATTAAATAAGTCACATCATTATCATAAATACCATTTTACTTATTTTTATGGTTTCCCATCTCATTAACTCTTCTCTACTTTTCCATACTTAAAAAACAAGAAAGTACCTTTTCCCTTGATTCTCCAAGTTCTTCATTCTTTTTCTTCTAAAAAGCATCTGCAGGAACTGGAGGGTATTATGCTGAGTGAAATAAGCCAATCGGAGAAGGACAAACATTATATGTTCTCATTCATTTGGGGAATATAAATAATAGTGAAAGGGAATATAAGGGAAGGGAGAAGAAATGTGTGGGAAATATCAGAAAGGGAGACAGAACATAGAGACTCCTAATTCTGGGAAACAAACTAGGGGTGGTGGAAGGGGAGGAGGGCGGGGGGTGGGGGTGAATGGGTGATGGGCACTGAGGGGGGCACTTGAGGGGATGAGCACTGGGTGTTATGCTGTATGTTGGCAAAGTGAACACCAATAAAAAATAAATTTATTATAAAAAAAAAAGCATCCACAGCTATCAGTAGTAGTCTAAGGGATATATGTTCTGTCCTTAAAAGAGCAGAGTTAAACTAAAGATTGTTTTACATTCATGCATTAATTCTAGCAATAATGATAACTGTAATGATAATAGTATATCAATTGGGTTTCAGAAAAACAAAACCAACTCCAGGTATTTCAAGTAGAAAGGGATTCAGTGCAAGAGATTGGGTAATTGTAAAACCATTGCAAAGGCTGGAGGACAGAAGACCATGGAAAGCCAACATGACCTCAGGCACTAGCTTTCATATTTAAGAAGTTGCAAGAACTTTTGAAAAATGCTGGCACAGTTAATAGGTACCTATGCCCCTGAAGCACATGTGAAATTGAGCTCCTGGTAATAGAGCCAAAAAAGAATTCGGGTCTTAATTTCAGTTCACCAGTCTTTCTACATCTTTTTTGTTTCTCCTCATTAAACGTGCTATCATTGTCCTGACATATATACCCGCCCATGTCTTTATCCTTGCTTTGCTAGTCATTTCCTCTTATTTTTAAACCCTTAGTCACACAAAGAATGAACTGCCTGTTCTATTAAAAACCATATAGACTCTTGGAATTCTTGCTCCTGGAACTTCCACTCTACAGCATATCCAATATCTCAACAGGCACCTACTTTGGGGGTAAAAAAAAAAAATGTAATTTTGCTTGTGAAATAATTTGGCTACAGATAGCTAATTTAATTGGAGATTGGCTATGATTTCTTGGCAATTACTTTGCATAGTTGGAAATTCTTGCAAAGTCAGAAAAACTTAACTTTCAAATTGTTTAAATGTAATGAAATATTTAGGAGCAGTAAACATGATAATTAATGAAGTTGGCCCAAGATTACATTTTGTAGACATTTAAACATGTACTAAACTCACTTTTGCAGTTTTAGTTTTGAAGCTAAACCATTTTTTTTCTGGTCTCAAACCCTAAGTTCTGTGCTTCTAAAGTGCTGAATGGTGAAAATGGTTCAGAACCCTACTTCTTTCAGAGTTAGTTCCTGCTGTCTCTCTCTCCTCTCTCTCTCCATCACCAAGCTTAGCTCCTGGAACAGGTGTGAGCCTTCACACACTGCTCCCAAAGAATGGAATGACCTCCACTATCCCCAAACACTTCCTGGCCTGGTACACACTCTGCAAGGTTTACAAGTCTTTGTTAAACCCACTCACAGGACCCACCTTCCCAGAACTTGATCTATTCCTCTCCTCTCATGGAAACTGAGTTTGATTGAGAACATTTGTTTCCATGTCTGTGTCCCTTCTCAAAACAGGGACTATTTGAATGGTCTAAGAGTTTATTGGAGCACAGATCCTTATACATGTGGAATCCACTACTAAAAACATTGTGAGGGATCCCTGGGTGGTGCAGCGGTTTGGCGCCCGCCTTTGGCCCAGGGCGCGATCCTGGAGACCCGGGATCGAATCCCACATCGGGCTCCCGGTGCATGGAGCCTGCTTCTCCCTCTGCCTGTGTCTCTGCCTCTCTCTCTCTCTGTGACTATCATAAATAAATAAATAAATAAATAAATAAATAAATAAATAAATAAATAAATAAATAAATAAAAACATTGTGAATGAATACAAATTTATTAAGTGCCTTCCACGCACTCCTATGTGCAAGATAATATAGGGAATATCAGTGAAGGGTTTAATATCATCCTTATCACTATCCAGACACCTCCAATTATTTTCTTTTTTTAGTTTCTATTTAGTTATTTGAGAGAGAGAGAGAGCACATACACACAAACACAAACACACACAGGCATGCTTGAGCAGAGGGGAGGGGCAGAGGGAGAAGCAGCCTCCCCACTGAGCAGGCAATCCAATGCATGGCTCTGTTCTCAGGGTTCTGGGATCATGACCTGAGCAGAAGGCAGACACTCAACCGACAAAGCCACCCAGGCGCCCCTGGACACCTCCAATTCTTAGGAGTTTTGACCTGGGAGATGAGAATGATAAATATCATTCCTTAATTAACTAATTAGACTTAAAATTCTGTATTTGGTGTTGTAAACATTTCTAGTTTATTTTCATATGCTTTTCTTTTTAAAAAACTGTATAACCAAAATGGCAAAATAATATGGTGTAATAAGGTGTTCCACTGTGGTAGTTTTTTAAATATCAGAATATGTTCATATACATAATTTTATTAGAGCCATACAGATAATATGGCAAAAGCAGAGCTGGTAATATCATCCCCACCTTATAGATAGAGAAATGGATGGTTCAGGAAGCTAATAAGAGGCAGAGGCAGAATTTAGGTTGATATCCAATCCCAGCTCCACTCTCTCATGACACACTTTGCCCCAGGTTCCAGAATGTTAAATTGAAGGCAGAATGGTTATAAATTAGCAAGTTGGATAATTCAGCAGTGAATGTAAATGAGAGTTATAAGATAAATGACATTTAGTGACATTAATTAACTGATTAAATTAAACCTGATATTTTAATCAGAATTTGTTTGTGTAAAGTGCTAGATAAAATGAAATGTAGTTTAACCTAGTTACTTTTAAAATTTCAGTTACCATAACAACTTCTTGTGATTTCAATTAAAGGTGGTCTTTTCTTTATATTATTTTTAGAACTTTAGTTACCATAACAACCAGATGCCGCCGTGTATTTGATCAGTTAAATTATTCCCAAAGAGTTAAAATATGGTGTTCTCTTGGAAACAATCAAAATATGACAAGTGGCGTGTCAGGAATTAATGCCCAAATGGTGACGCAGACTCAATTTTTCAAGGAGCTCACATGTGAAATAAACGACCAATGAATCTTCCTTTGTATGTTGGGCTTATGATGTTTCTCAGTTACAGAAATCAAAAAGAGATTATTTATCAATTGGAGGAAAGTGGAGATGTCAGGTTCTGGGGTAATATGAATTGTCAGAGCTACAAAGAGAAATGATGTAAATGATAAATTCGTTTTCACTGGGTTTGGGGGCTTTACAGGAAAGGGTATTACTAGGGCTTCGCCCAAGCTGGGGGTGGGGAGAGGAATTTGGCTTTTCAGAATAGATTGCATCTGAAAAGAGCTCTGCCTTTCTGTGCTCATTTCCTCCCTCCCCCTCTGCCCATGGAGGAGAGTTTTTAAAGGAGGCTGCTCCTATGTGAAGGAGCAGGTTTCCCCCATCAATGAGAAGAGCCACCACATACTGATAAGCTCTGAAATTAGACATCGGGTACAAGGGGCTTCAGAAACAGAAGAATGGCAGATGGAGAGGAAAGAAACGCCCCGGGAAGGGTTGGAGAACAGGATGAGGCCAACCAAGGGAGGGGGGCAGAAAAGAAGGACGGGCAAGGTAGGCAAAACAGCCTCCTGTGTCAGCCTCCATATGCCCCTGGTAGGACAGAAATAGACGGACCTTTAAAGTGCTGATGGCTACCACTTCCAATCATTCGGGAATCGTCCTGACATATTGGGCCCAAACGCAAAGCTAAGTAACATCAGGAGAATTCCTTTGCTCTTGGAATCAAAGTCCCTCACCTATTTGAGGTAAATTGGCCCTCCCGGGCAGATGTCTTTCTTTATTTGATGGGCACCCATCCACAGTGGAGGCGGTTAAGGACAAAAGGCACATCTGGTTGCCCTGAAGGGAGGGCCAAGCTGCCCATTAAGTGACAGATAAAGATGGCCTCTCCCTGTTACTTGCCCTCTGCCCTTAAAATGTGGAGAGAGCTGCCTTTTTGCCCACTGCTGGATGCAGAAGCCATAGACTGATGGTAGGAGTGTCAACCGTGGATTCCGGGTTTAATTATAGTCCTCTTGCTTAATGAGGTTTCGTGAGGAGGAGGAGGTAGGGGATTCGTGTGTGCTCATGTGGCTGGGGGTTATTTAATTAAAAAACAATAAAGCTACCAGCTGCTGCTGGTTAACAATCTGGAACCCTCCTCGTCCTCCACACAGACAAGAGCACGCCGCAGAGAGATGAGGCCTCTCTAACCTGCCCTGTGCTCGGGGTATGTTAGCACCCCACATGACACCACCCAGTTCCTTCCCTAGCTCTCTTTGGCTGCCGGAAACGTTCCTGTCAGAAAGATCTACAGAGCCAGACTATAGAAAAAAAAAAAAAAATCCTACCCACCCTCTTTTCTGGGTGTGCTTTTGGAAAACAAAAAACATGTCTCTGGAAATAGGCACAGGCACATTGACCAGAAACTAGTATGTTCCAGTTCTCCTCCCCTCTGTGTAGCTGACTGTGGAGTTGGGAAGGAAGATCTCCCACTTTCTATTGCAAAAAGGATGGACATGTGGCCTCCTACTGGTGAGGTTCCCTGTCAAGAGTTCCCAAGGCTTGCCCACTTTTAATAATCACCTGGGGAGCTTGTTTAAGGGTATATTTATATATGTTTTAAAATACTTGTACACATAGCTTCCCAGGCTCCTCCCTGGAGCTTCTGAATAAATTTGTCTCTGAATCTGTGATCTGTTTTGTTTTGTTTTTCTTCTTCCTCTTCTCCAACTCCTGCTCTCTTTCTTCTTTTTTAGAGAGAGCAGGGATGGGGTGGGAAGGTGCAGAGGGAAAGGGGGACAGAGAATCTCAAGCAGGCTCAATTCGCAGTGGGGAGGGGGCTCCATACGGGGCTCTAGCTCACAACCCTGAGATCATGACCTGAGCCGAAATCAAGAGTCAGACGCTTAACTGACTGAGCCACCTGGGAACCCCACTGAGTCTGTGCTTTTAGTAATAGTTAATTTTCAGTCCAAAAAATTTAAGAAATTCTCTTATCTCTTTGCTTGTTCACGAGGGACCAGCGCAGGGAC
Source organism: Nyctereutes procyonoides (assembly GCF_905146905.1). Taxonomy (NCBI): domain Eukaryota; kingdom Metazoa; phylum Chordata; class Mammalia; order Carnivora; family Canidae; genus Nyctereutes; species Nyctereutes procyonoides. The sequence goes on from NW_026575132.1 coordinate 13,116,466, forward strand.
TGGAGAAACAAGGGTGGAACAGAAAGGGCTTCCAGTGGGGGACTGGGGCGGGGGGCCAGTCCTTTCATATATTTCCGTTACCAACGAAGGACCAAAGCCTGTCTATGATTTTCCACTTTTAGTGGAATCTCCCATCTCCTAACGCAGCCAACTCAGCTAGTAGGAAAGTCCTCTAACAAAAGTACACTGTGTGTTTCTAGGGGGGTACAGCTCTGTACTGATTAGGTGTGATATCTAACAACATTCTTATTTCCACTAGAAGTTGAAGTATTCCCATGGCAAATTATTGACTCACTAGTGTGGTACTTACACCAGGAGGCCCCACTTACTAATTAATCAGATTCACAACAGACTTTCAGCTTTCACTCCCTAATGACAACCATGCCTTTTGCCTGGGACTGCCTAGGGCTTTAGCACTGAAAATCCCATTCTGGACAACCCCTCAGTCCCAGGCCAACAAGGCACCGGTAATAGTAACAGTGCCTTTCTTAAGTTTATTGAGCCTGATTTTTGGCTAACGCCAGGGGACCATGAATCTCACAGGAGTATCATCCACCTTGGGATACTCAGCCTCATGAGAGCATTCTCTGGACTCCACTAGCACCCTGTCTCCCATTTTCTCCTCTTTACTTATCAGTTGGCCAGACAACTAGTTTATACTCTTCCCAGCTTCCAATCACCTAATCTTCCTGACTAGCAGACTTTCAGGTCTGAAAGCCCCGTATTCTCCAAATCAAGGTCTCCTGTGACTTTTGCTCTTTTAAATCCATCGCATAGGATGGCCCGGGATTAAATCATCTTCGTAATTACATTTTATTTGCATTTCTAATGTACAATTTGCATGACAATTGTTTATGTCTCAGTCACATTGGCTCTGATCTAATCCATATTTATTTGCTAGGAGGAGAATTATAATGGCAAAATGCTGTGGGCTCCTATTCAGAAAAGCTGACTCCAAATCCTGGCCCTGACATTTCCATGCTCAGCAGTCTTAGATCAATCAGTTTTGTCGCATGAAAAATGGAGACAGTGTTATGGGTTGAATTGTGTGCCCACCCAAATTCATGTTGAAGATCTAACCCCCAGTACCTCAGAATATGACCTTATTTGGAAATAGGGTTGTTGCAGATGTAATTAGAGGTCATGCTGGAGTAGAATAGACCCTTAGTCCAACCCAACTGGTGTCCTTATAAGAAGGAGAAATTTGAAGACACCCCCCCCACACACACACACGGAGAATACCATGAGAAGACAGGAGGTGTGCTGCTACAAGTCAAGAAACTACCTGGAGATTGTACCAAATAGGGGAGAGGCCTGGAAGTGCTTTCCCTAGAGCCTTCAAAGGGAGCATGATCCTTAATCTAGGACTTCCAGCCTCCAGAACCGTAAGGTACTTCTGTTGTTAAGCTACTCAGCTTGTGGTACCTTGTTATAGCAGCTATAGCAAACTAATACAGATTATAAAATCTATTTCAGAGGACTTTTCTGAGGATTAAATATATGATTATTTCTGTGAAAGTACTTGGTGCATGGGAGTCCTTAATGAATAACAGGAAAAATAATATGGACAAGGTGAATTACCAGAAAATTATATGCTTGGAGTTGCAGTGTCAGGGTTTCAACTCCATCTCCTGCCCTCTTACGACTTACATAACAACAGCAAACCACTTCCACCTCTAAGTTTTCTGCTCATTTCTCCTCTATAAAATGGATATAACAGTACAAGCTTGACTCTAAAGCTGTGGTGATTAAGTAAAAGAATATGTGAAAATGCCTTAACTGGCCTATAACGAAGGGCCACTTGGCTTTTTCCCTTACAATGTATAAGGTACAGAACCATAAGCTGCCTCTTCTCAGCAACTACCCCCACCTATGCCCCCTTAGCCCCTCATCTGAGGCCAAGAGCTATGGCAGCTGACAGATAAATGTAGCTTGAGATCCTGCCAATCCTTTGTGTGCTGGGGGAAGGTGGAACCATAAGGACTCCCCCTTTCCTTTCTTTCTCCCTGCCCACCCTCCCATTTGAGGGCAAGTTTCATGCTTCTTTTCCCGAGGATCAAAAGAGCTATGACTCTGATGGGTGATGGTTTAAACCCCCTTTCCTTTCTTTTTTGGAAGAAACAATTTGATAGCTATAATTATTCCTACAGACCCAATTATTTTCACAGAAATTAAATATGTCTGTGGTAGTACTTCAATAGATCAATGTGTTTGTTATACTATCAAAACCACTTTTTTCCCCTGCTATGTTGAAGAAATGAACAATTGAGTGCCAGATTGCAGAACTGAGGTTTTGTTTTAATATTTACTGCTAGCAGGCACGTTTGCTCTTCAAAAAAAAAAAAAAAAAAAAAAGGCACAGAGCAGGGCCACTTGTATCCAATAAAACTCATGATTGCAATTTATGTACAACCCGTCTGCCAGAATTAAGCTATACTATTGCTAAGGAAATATTAGCCCCAAAATGAATATCTAAAGCCTTCAAATATGAATGCCCTTTGAGCCAATCAGTCTACTTATAAAAATTTTTCCTAAGGAAAGAAATATTCAAGTGTTCAATGATGCAAAGATTTGTATATTAGGAGGGTGCAGTGGGGAAAAAGAGAGTATTCAGTGGAGATTACATTTTTTTAGAGAAACCTAAATTTAAATTATAGGAAATTAGTCCAATCAAGTATTCATTTTATTAATTATGTGTTATCTAATCATTAATAATGGAGAAATAGACTGCTACCTATTGACACAAAAAACCTTTTACCATGTATGGTTCAATGAAGCAAGTTATAAAACAGTATGTAAAATATTATTCCAGTTTTGGGCTAAATGTTTAGATCTATGGGGATGAAAAATATGAAAGAAAAGAGAAGAGAACAGAAGAGAAAGGACATATACCAAAATATTATAGTGGTTATTTCTGGGTGGAAATATTATTACTGATTTTAGCATTGCTCTTCATCTCTTTCCCTCTTTTTCATTTTTTAAGTGAATGTGCATTATCTTTATAATCAGAAAAGATCATTAAAGCATTATTAGCCCAGAAACCTTAAGGGGAATTACTTTAAATCAAAGGAAGCAACAGGGTACAGCATTTCCCAAACCACATTTTAAAATATGTAGTAGGAATTCTTTGAGGCAAGAGTTTCATTGTAAAATAAGTTGAGAAAACACAGTTTTTATTCTCTCTCAATATATACAGTGTTGGATGTTAAGGACTTTTGTGGTGATCATCTTTCAATATATACAAATATTGAATCATGTTGTATAGCTACAACTAAGATAATGTTGTATGTCAATTATACCTCACTAAAAAAAATACAGCTCACATAGACACAGTTAATCAATGCCGCATTCACCTGTTTATTCCACATGCATCCTTTATATTATGTATATATATTTACATTTTCTTAGTATTATGAAGTTCTAGAATAGATTTCCACATTTCACCTGCAGTTGGGAAGGCAGAGGATATATTAAAGTTTTCTTATTGGTTTTCTTCCTCACACTCCCTGACGCTAGCCAGAACCCCACATCCTTAGGATGAAACCAGCAACAGTGGTGGTCTGGTGAGGATTGGTGACAATTTAGTTCATAATTTCCTCCTACATTATGCAAGTGCCAATGAGTTATAGCATCATATCTAAAGCAGCTTGTCTTCAACCAGTGTCTCCTCCTATTTTTTTCTATTTCCTATTGCCTCCTGGGCTGATAGAAACTGTTACATGGAATTTCCTGGAAGTACCAGCAATCTAATAGAAAATGGAAGCTTTGAGGAGACACTACGCTCCTTGGCTAAGATTTCTTTCCAACAACTTCTATCCCATCAGTTAAGTGACATCTGACACAAATGGTGCCATTACATTATCAGAAAGAACTTCCCTGAGAATTTAATTGGAAATACCAATGTTGGCATTCACCAACCCTTTTTCACCATGATAAAAGTGCTCCTTAAAAAAGTATCCAAGTTCTACCTGTAAGCCATGTTCCAAGAGGCCTGAGAGCCCATCTGCTGACACAGTATATAATTTCTCTCTACAAATAGCTCTCGTGCATAAATGTGGTTGTATATAAATGTTTGCTAGCTCCTGTACTCTAGCAAAATCAGTCAAGAAATGATAGATACCAGCTTAGATACAAGTCAGTATGGGGGAGAAGAAGGGCTCAAAGAGGTATCAGTGATGACTCACATTCTTCACGGGTTTTGCAACCAAGTTGGAGATAAAAATCTGTTACTTTTTTTAAGTAAAAGCCTTCTAATAATAGCTATGTGTGACAGGTGCCAAATGTCCTGAACTTTTGCTTTATTCTCAAAGGCAGGCATATGCCAGTAATGTCCACTGCTATATAAGCCTACACAGTGCCTTTTTCCTGCTCTATGAGCTTGAAATGGAGAGAATTTGATCGCGACTTGTTTACAATTGGTGGTCACCCCAAATCAGGGTTTTTCAACCCGGGCATTACTGACATTTTGGACCAGATAATTCTTTGCTGTGATGGGGCTGCCCTGTGCATTGTAGGATATTTAGCAGCATCTCTGGCTTTTACCCACTAGATGCCAGTAGCTTCCTCCCAGTTGTGACAACCAAAAAATGTCTCCAGACATCGTCAAATGTCCCCTGGGAGGCAAAATAACCCCTGATTGAAAATCACTGCACTAGATTATTCTTATTGTGGTTGTTTTGTGCTACCAAGCTGGAGCAAATTCCCTCCAGAATTCCCTCTGCTGCATGGTTGCAGGTTAGCATTGATTACAAGCGACATTTTGTGTAAGATTTGGGAGGTAGATTGAAGCCTCAGATGTTTAGTTATGTTCTGCAGTTGGTGGAGAGCACCAGGCTCTGTGATCACCCATGTGCATTGTTGCTGGTCTGCTGTGCATTGCACCACGCTGGCATGGGTGGGACCCTGGCCTGTAGCCCCTCTAGCATCTGACACATCTTTGCTGGCTTCCCTGAGTCTTATGTTGAAGGGCACCAGCTTTTCTTCCCAGTTGCTAATTTATCTGACCTATAGTGACTTTGGGTTCAACACTAAACACAGAGGAAGCAGCCCACACAGACTGCTTCACCAGCACCCACAATTGAATTAGGTCTAATCTCTATAATAAATCCTTTATTCTGTGCCACTCACAGCAGATTTTTTTCCTCTGATTGAAGCCTGGCTGATATACTTGTAAATGGGGGATTTCAGGGTACAGTGACATTTTGGAGGAGAACTGGAAGACTTTCCAACATTCATCCTACCCTAGATAATTAGTCTAAGCCAAACCAGGTGGTTCCATCCCTCTTGCCAAGGTTTGGTTCAGAGATGGGCAGAGCTAAGTCAATTTAAGCCAGCAAGATGCAAAGAGAAGTTTGCTTGGGGTTTCTGGAAATAAAATTCAATCTATCTCATCCAACTAGAAATAAACACAAAAGTATGCTGTAACAGTTGCTGCTGGCATCCATCATGTGACCATGTGGAGAACCAGCTTTAGGATAATGCTGATACCACTGATAGCAAAGAGAAAAACCAAAAGAACCTAGGTCTGAAGATACTTTGAGCTGTGGAATCAATAAACCCTGAAGCCTTCCCTCTTTCTGAACTTCCTTTTGCATGAGATAATAAATTTCCCTATTGTTTAAGCCGGTCTGGCTGGAATTGTCATATTCTCAAAGCATCTCTGGAGTCGGGTTTAGACCTTGCATACAAATCATTCTCTTCTCATTTTTTAAAGATGACTTAACCTGGTCACCCTGGGGCGGAGGCTCCATTTCTTTTTCAAATGTAGTGTGCTGCTTCTATTCAGAACTGGAAGTCCAGATGGTCTTACTTGGCTGCGTCTACCAATTTAGGTTGAGGCCTCTCTGCCTACTCCTTTCAGCCCCAAACATCACCTAATGCTTTTGAGTTAAAATCAAAGGACAAATAGAACTCAGCAAAAACATTTTCCAGGACCTTCAGTCATGTGTGATCTTGTTTCCGTTAGGACCAGGATTTACCTGAAAGATTTGGATCTTCTCCCACTATGATCAACCCACTAGCAGTCCTGGGAAGCCCACATCCAATAGAAAATAAGCAATAATAGAGGCAGCAAGTTAAAACCTCCCAGAGTATCAGTACATCCTTTTATCTATCTGGAGCCAGCCTTGTCACTCTAAGCTTTTGGATCACTCTTCCCCACTCTTCAGAAACTCAGTCCATGGGGACAATAGAGTAGAATGGAAGTCATGGAGGGGCTGCTGCTAGCAAAAGGTGCCTCTGGCTCCAGATGGTTACAGTGGCAAAGGGGGTCCTAGCTGGATCTCATCTCCCATTCACTCCTTCTGCCTGGCACCTCTGCACCAGGACACAAATGACACAGTCCTAAGTCATAACCCTGGTCAAGAACACTGGAATTAGATGAACTGAGCTTCAAAGTCCTATTGTTTTTACCAGAAAATGGGCATGTCATGCAACCTCTCAAACCCTCACTGTCTTGGTAGTAAAATGATAATAAGAACACATTGTTGAAACTAAGTAAATACTTTGGGGTTTTTTGGAGGGTTTTTTTTAAGAATATTTATTTATTTATTTGAGAGAGAGAGAGAGAGAGAGCAAGTGGGGAGAGGGGCAAAGGGAGAGAATAACAAGTAGACTCTCTGCCGAGCACAGAGCCTCATGCAGGGCTCCATGTCAAACCCTGAGCTCATGACCTGAGCTGAAATCAAGACTCAGATGCTTAACTGACTGAGCCACCCAGGCGATCCAGTAAATACTGTTTTGTTTGTTTGTGTTTCCTCTTCCTTCACTCCCCCACTGCTTTAGCTGGCCTTTCTGAACCATGGCCTCCTTCTTCTGGGTATTCATTAGATCCTCCAGCTTTTAACAGGATGGCTGGTCCTACCTACAGTTGCCCACACTCTGGCAGCTGGAAGAAGTCCTATCAGGAAAGGCGTGCTAGCCAGGTTCAAGGTAAGCCGTGAATACTTTCTGGCTGTGTAAACAGAGGGAGGCACACAGCCCACAAGGCCAGAGCCTCACACTTCTCAGGGAAGAAATGGAGTTGTCAGGAAAACTTCCTGCCATGCACCAGTGGTGCCTTTGCCATATACTCATGTCATGCCTGACTTGGGGCACCTAAGCCTAATGTTTCAACCCGGTCACACCAATGATTGTCAAGTTCACTCATATACTAATGGCTTGAAGGAAGTATAATATGCACATGGCTGTGATCCAGCAACCCCAAGCTTAATCCTGCTCTACTGTTGATTAACTATGTGACTTCAGATAAGCCATTTCAGCTCGGTTTCATCCGGAACCTAATTGGGGGGATTATCTCACACCATCTCAGATCTGTATCATTTGGGGGTGAGGGTGGAATGAATGTATTATGAAGAGTGCCCTCTTCTCGCCTGTTTTAAGGATTCAATATCTTTTAGACTGGATAATCCCATGAAAGTCTTGGCTTCCTCAAGTGTCAAACAGAATGTGTGTACTAGCCCACAGCACCGAGGTATAGAACATATTTGGTTAATTGAATATCATTATATGCTTTGCAACTGGCCCTGCCTTTCAAAAAGGCTGTTTCTTATCAAGCAACATATATATATTTTATATATAATCATTCAAAATGTGCTGTAAGAAAGCAGCTGCCTTAAGAACATTTCTGTGGAGAAGCCAATTGTTTGGGAAATGAGATGCATTCTGTCCCTTGTGAAAAGATGCAAAAAAGAGAGAGAGAGGAAAAAAGAGAGAGATGAGAGGCACAAATATATTGACAGATGAGAAGAATAAATGTTTTTGTTGCGTGCATCGTGCAGAGGTGTCGCACATACCAAATGATGACATCACTTTTGGAGTAATGGCTGCAGCTGTTGCCTTTGTAAAGTGATCCACAATACCCCACGCTAATAAGCACAGCAACGTGTCCAAGTCACTTCACACAATGAGGACAGCCTAATCCCATGCCACGTGAGCTCTGTGCCAAACGTGGCCATATCACAGCAGCAGGATCAAGCCAGGAATAATCACATCCTTAGGAAAAAAATCCCTTGTGTAATACACAGAAATCCCTCTTAAACAAAGCAAGCATGTGAATCTACTGGTGAACAGGACAATTCCTTGATGAATTGCCAAGTAAGAGTACCGGGTAAAAATTCCATACGGTGCCCCCATTACCATGGGGTAATAACTCCTAGAGAGAATAAAAATGGACTTTGGTGAACATAGGAAGATGCTGTCAAGCTGTGGTCAGTCATCCATTTATTCACTCATTTGTTCAATAAATCTCTCTTTTTCTTAAAGATTTTATTTATTCATTCATGAGAGATACACAGAGAGAGAGGCAGAGACATCCTGCGGGGAGCCTGATGCGAGACTCAATCTCAGGACCCCGGGATCACGACCTGAGCCAAAGGCAGATGCTCAACCACCAGGCCACCCAGGTGTCCCTCAACAAATCTCTCTTGCGCAGGTGTGCAAGGCACCAGGCTGTGGACCAGAAATACAGTGGGAAACTCAGAGATGGAGGTAAACATCGAACAAATAACAAAACAAATCATTAATTCACTACAATTGTGATAACTGCTTTAAAGAAGAAGAACTGGGTATTAGGTGTGTCCTTTACAGGCTGTATTTTCTCTGAGAGCAGTCTGAAATGTGCACACTTGCAATCACTTTAAGCCTCCTTTGAATGACAAGAGACTTGGGAGTTGGTGCCCAGAGAACTAGAAGTTCCACTGAGGATTAAAAAAAAAAGTCATCCTTTAACGTTTTATTTGAGAACATGTTCCTGTCATTGAATATTCAAAATTTGGCAGTGAATGTGTCACGACTATCTTCTCAACTCAGCAAATGAGAAGCACTAAACATAATTGAAGATATGGGGAAAATCCCCTTGATACGAGTATCTGGGTCTGTTCCATGTGGCAGTTGAGTAATGGGCTCTGGAACCAGCCCACCTGGGTTCAAGTCTGTCTCTACTGCTCACTGGCTATAAAAGTCAACTTAAACCCTTTGGGCCACAGTTACCTCATTTGTAAAATGGGAATAACTCTACTACTTCCTTCATAGGGTTATTGTGGGGATGAGGTAATTTAAATACTCTTAAAGCACTTCCTATAGCATGTGGGTCCTACTAAATGCTAAGTTAGTGTTGCTATTATTACTGTTACTTGAACCTAAATCCAGGACCCTATACCAGAGCTAAATTATGATGTCTTCTTTAAATATTTGATTTCTTGTATCTGAGAGTCACTTAGAGTTACTCTTTAAACTTAACCTTGGATCTCTGTTTTTTCCAGATGTGAAATCCTTTGACCCTTATCCCACCCTCAATTATTCTCATTCTATTACACCAGATATGCAGCCAGTTATAAAATCCATATCCATCGTGAGTGATCATCTTCTCATTTTTCAGATTTTTGTCACCAATGACTTTGCTAAATATCCTGTCTTCTGCAGGCCCGAAGTCACATGGCAGACGTGCCACAAGATACCTCCATAACTGCTATGTCCTTGTTTAGGAATTAAAATTAAGTGAAAGACTATAGCAGCCAAGTCCGCCAAACCTCACTCCACTCCCTAGCCACACAGCCACCTTCAAGGAATATAAACAGGAGGAGCCACGGGAAGATCACACACCAACATATACATCCTTATATCCTTCATCCTTGAAGATCACAAGATAGAGTAGACCCCAAAATGAAAGGAAAAGTCTTATTCAGTTACATAATCAGCTCCTTGGCTTTTGAATTTCATCATTCATGGAGGGGTAAGGACATCTTTGATACCTTGGAAGCAGATTGGATTTCTTGAGTAGATGATAGAGACAGTTTTGCTGAGTTTTGATCATTTGTATATTCCCAAGTTCCCCCACCCAAGCAGACTGTGAAGGAAAACAACTCTAACGACACGTAAGCACTCTGGTTAATTGTGTATGCAGTAAATACAATTTAGTTCTGAAGAAACCGTTTGCTGTTTATTCGCTGGGGGAGGAAAATCCAGCTTGATGATGCTGACAGAGCAGGACCATTGTGGGGCAGGTTGAAGGAACATCTTATTTAAAATGCTTTTGAGGGGATCCTTGGGTGGCTCAGCAGTTTAGCACCTGCCTTTGGCCCAGGGCCTGATCCTGAAGACCCCGGATCAAGTCCCACATCTGGCTCCCTGCATGGAGCCTGCTTCTCCCTCTGCCTGTGTGTCTGAGTCTCTCTCTCTCTCTCTCTCTCTCTCTCTCTCTCTCTCTCATGAATAAATAAATAAAAATTAAAAAAAAATAAAATGCTTTTGAAATGGTAAATAAAAGCAATCTGATAATTTTTTTCTTCCTTTTGTCAATCTGCACCCTATTTCCTCACATGTTCTTTCCTTTCTCTCTTCCTCTTTCCTTGCAGCTGATCCTTTCGTAGTTTTGCAGGAGACATTTCCCAAAGAGAGTCTGCTGAAGTCTGTCAACTAATTAATTATTTTTCAACATTATTTCTATACCTGATCTGTGATTTCCTGGCAGCCCTACGAAATATCATGTTGCATTCTTTGTTCGCCCAAGAAAGACTCTGGGAAGAAGTGATTAATTGAAAAAAATGGGGAAAAGTACATTGTCTGGAGACATACGGAGCATAACAAAATCATTCAGACCTGTGTTCTTGAACCCAGTGCCATTTCCCTTCCATGTATGTAAACCCCATGGGCAACTGGTACATCTTCTGGCTTGACAGGAAGCCTCGTTTGGGTAAAGGCACCCCACAGATCTGTTTCAACCCGACGTGCTGCATGTGCAAACCCACCTCTCTCTCCCCCCATTTACTCTAGGGTTCCAAAAACAAAGACCTGGTGCTGCCTGACAGGCATTACTTACCTCTGGCTGAGCAGGCTGGTGATGATACTTGCCCATTACTGACACTGGGAGGTACCTACTCCTGGTGGTCTGAAGGCGAAGATGTGCATCTGCTGCCTGTCATTGGTGTTTTGTCTTTCAAAACGCACTGCCTTCCCTCTTGTCCTCCATTCCTACTCGAAATTCACATTCTTTTGATTTCTGGGGGTCTCTCTGCCACGGTGTGTTGATGGATATTTTGCTCTTCTGGTTTCCCATTGGATGCAATAATTGAAGTGGCCTCGATGCTATTAGGCATGGAGGAGGGTGGATAACTTCCTCTACAGGCATAAAAAATGCCACCCTCTAACTCACCACAAGTCATAGGATGTAACTTCTTTTTCAGTGATATTCAGTTATGCCCACAGAAGGGCATATCGTCAGCAGCCATCAGCAATGGCAAAATAAGGAAGCTAGGGCCAATTCTGTGTGCCTTCCAAGGCCCTATGCCATATGACGGCAGTCTCCCTTTCTGAGGTGGGCCTGATACCATGACCAAAACTCATCACTGGATAAGAAACTGGAATCTGGCTTGCCGTGGACTAAATCCCATGATGATCATGTATCTGGCACGTTCAGTGTATACTGACTCTACACTCATGCCCAGTGAGCCCACGTTACGTTGCATGCTTGTGATGTTCGTGCCGCATCGCAACAAATTGAACGCAACGGTTGAAGCCATGAGGAGTTCACCCTTCCACAATTTTGCTTTTCATGTCCACCCAGAGGAGGATGTTTCTCATGTCAGAATTATGAAATAGGAAGCTTTCTTATGAATAATAAATAGAACTGTGAAAACTAAAAAGAATATGATGGGATCCTACCATTGGTGCTGATGTTCAGTGAATGAGAGGAAAAGTTGTTTTTTAAAAAATCAATATGCTTTGTGAAACTTTCCAAATTTTTAACTCACATACACTAGATAATTAGTTCATATATTTAATTTAGCCCGCTGCAATCTATTCAGGAATTTTTTAAGGATAGCACATATTCTTTTATTCTTACATAAGTTCAATTACTAATAGAGTTCACAGAGACAGTCCCCACTCTCCCTGAAATGGCTGTTTGGGGCTCCATTTCCAGCCAAATGACCCGGATAATTTTCTCTCAATGCCATGCATCACTTTGCCAGTGAATCTTTGACCTTTGTGAGAGAGGACATGAGAGGAGGAGGGGGGCAGAAAGATGAGGGAGCAAGGGAGCATTTGGAATCAGAAACTTTCATTTGGCTTCACTCTGAATGCTTGTGTGTGGCTTCTGGTGACTGCACATGGGTTCGTCTCTTCCTTGTTAAATGGGGATACCACACACGATGGGACAGCCTCGCTAAGCAGGAATTTTTTCAGGAGTGAAAGCATTAGTGAAGAGTGAGCTCAGAGGACCCAGCATTTTCCCCTTGGGAACCACAGTGAAGCCCAAAATATCACCAAAATAAAAACATTCCAACCTTTTGTGGAGAGGAGGAAGGCAGGGCAAAGTATGTTGTTTGATTCGTCTCTCAGAGCATCCCAAGTGGGAAAGGGTCCCTATCACTGGGGTGGGGGCCTTGCCTTCCAGTCCTAGAGCTGGTGGCAAGGTGCAGAGAAACCAGCTATGGGTAGTTACAGATACCAAGCAACATTATATTCGTTTTTAAAGGAGTCTTCTTTCTTTCCATTTTCTTTTCTTTTTTCCTTGATCTCTAATGAATTTCAGATGTCTCTTCTTTACCATCTTTCTTTCCTTTCTTTCCAGGGCTTCTCTCTTCCCCATCAGAGTCTGCTTTCTTTTCTGTGTCTGGTCAGTCCTGCAGGAACCATCCCCCAACCAGAGCCCATGTCCGACGAGGACGTTCTAGCCACCACATGTTCAGCAGGCAGGGCACATCATCATGACCGTGTCTGTATTAAGTGGGGGAGGACAAGATTGTTTACTTTCTCAGAAGGCTAAGCATCTCGGCTGGGAGTCCTTGAATGTGTGCTTAAGGACACAGGCAGAGGGGACAAAGGGCAGCAGGAAGTGCTCCTGCCACCGTGATTTGCATCTGCCTTCAATTCAGCTCTGCTTTAAAGAGTCTCATTTGAATACACAGTACATTAGCTCAACTCCTGCCTCGGATCCAATATGGGAAATACATTCATAGCTCAGTAACCTCTCCCCCACCTAGTCCAGACAGTTAGGGAAGAGGATGGGGAGGAGGGTCCAACAACTGCAGAGAAATTGTATTTCAAATGAATGTCTTTTCATCAACTGCCTATGTATCCCTCAGCTGCAATCCTACAGATTTGCATATTTTTTCTTACTAATGGAAATAAATATAGGATGAAGATTTTGTTTTGTCCGTTTAAACATAATGCTTTGTCCCACGTGCTTGAGGGCTTCTAAATATGCCATGGGAAGAAATGGCTTGTTAGACTAAAGGAAATCAGAAGAATTTTAGAGGACATGTCCACCATTAGTATCGATGCAAAGAACTCTGACTAGAAATCACCTGCAGAGTACTTTCTGGCAAAAAATTAAAAAGTAGGTTTATAAGATAGGGAAATGTGAATTTAGTCATGTAAAGGACCACTGATCTAAACTAAATCGGCTTGCAGAGAGCCCTAAATTATGCACGAGGTTGAAATGGCATTAATGCACATTGTCTATTCTCTTTCTTTTCAGTTTGCTTGGGAATTCATATATACCTTGGGATCTTTGTATATATTAACCCCTTGTCTTCTTTTAGCCTGGGAAAGCACGAGGGCGACTGAAGAATGAGATTACTTAAGAGTGTAAGAAGGGGGACACTGGCAAATGTTTGAACCCTCAAATGGTTCCTTCTCTATCTAGTTAATGCCTAAGTATTTGAAGTGTACAAATAATAAAGGAATGATATTGACTTTTTCATTTTTTAAGTTTTTATTTATTTTATTTTTTTAAAAGATTTTATTTATTTATTCATGACAGAGAGAGAGAGAAAGAGGTATAGGGAGAAGCAGGCTCCATGCAGGGAGCCCAATGTGGGACTCAATCCCAGGTCTCCAGGATCACACCCTGGGCTGAAGGCGGCGCTAGACTGCTGGGCCGCTGGGACTGCCCGACTTTTTCATTTTTTAACACGTATATCAAAGCTCCAAAGTTTGACTCCAAAGTCAAACAAGTATGTGGCCCAGACTTTTACATATTGATACTTTAAAAAGAATCACCTTGAGAGACTGAATTTTTGTCATTTTAACTTGTAGTTTTCAATAGCGGTTTCTGTCTTGTTTTCACCCAGTGAGACTTACTACTAAGGCCTAGAGCATTTTTATTGAATACTGACAATGCAGAAAAATTCTTGTCATTTCAGGGTGGGTTTGGTTTTTGCAAACAAGCAAATATTATCTGGATCTAGGATAACTAGTGAATGAACAGCTTAGTGTTAATTTAAGTAAGATCTTCTTGTGTAAGGGTTAGCAGTGGAAATGTGTCTACTGAGCTTAGTTAAGTTCCTGCTGGGAAGTGCAAGATACATGGAAATTCACATTCCTTGTGCCTGACAGTCCCCCATGACTTTAGTCAAAGAATTGGAATATTAGAAGAAACCTATGGGTCATGGAATTCAACTCCATCCCTGAGGGAAGTAAAAAGGCCATAATAAAATTTTACTTAAAATAATGTATTTTTTCCTGATTAAAGAAGTGTGAGTAATTAGAATTTTGTTTGACTAGTTCTTAAATACTGGAGATATTTGGATGCTGTTCGTGAGCGTTTGTGGTGTGTGCTTGTGTATGTATGCAGTCAGTGTGATTGGGTTCATATTTGTAGAATATACTTTCCGGGTATCTGCCCAGCTCTCAACTAATTTTCCTAGCTTTGGGACAGTCCTCCCACACTCCACATCTAAGTTTTGAAGTCACAAGTATGTAATGCTGTCAGCCATGCCAGCAGGGTGACACCTGCCCTGGAGACAGCAAATTGGGCCTACAGTAACACCTGAGCCAAGAAAACCCATTCAAATCCTCTCTTGTGGGAATTTGTAATTGGCACTTAGAAAGTCCTTCAATATGGCTGGATCTAGAAGATAGAGAGTCGGGAACTAAAGTGTTCCACATGGACTGGATAGCCAAGAAAGTCGGCTTGTAGAGAAAGAAAAGGTAATAGAGAAGACATGAAGAAAGACATAAAAAACTTGATTAACAGAGACAGCATTGCCAAGGAATCTAAAGTCTCCAGTTCTGGGTTAGAGTCCTTCCTGATGCCTGACTATCCTTAAATTCCCTGAGGCACCATGGCATCTTTAAACGATGTATTTTAAATGTTTATTTTTATTTATTAAGTTTAGATTGAGTTGATTTGTTTCTTGCAACCAACTAGATCATACCTATTAGGCTATGCCCCCCAAGAAAGGACAGAATCAATCGACCTTTCTCAAGAACCAATGTTCTTTTCATAAGGACCCTGTGGGCTCTCTGAGAAAAGTGGAAATGGGACAGTCAGGTCCTGTGCCATGAGGTTCTAGTCATCCGCCAACTGTAGCTTTCCGGAGAATAGTGGGGAGCAGGACTCCTGCTGAGGTATGAGGGAGTGGAGGTATCTGGCCCATGGCCTCTGTTGATGCCTGTGAGAAAGAGACAATTTTGAGTGTGGTTGGTGTTGTCCCATGAACTATCCTTATCTGACATAGTCCCAAGAAAACTGGGAGGAGGAACTATAACCTTATTATTCTCCTGTACTCTGCTAGTTCAGTAGCAGCCCCCTCATTGTCTAGATAAAGAGATAAAAAACATTCTCATAGCAGGCGCACAGGATCAGCACTCTATTTTCATCTTCACTCTCATCTTCTAATTCATTCAGCTTCATGTTTTATAATCCAGAGACACAAAACTACTAATGTCTCCTTCCCCAGATGTATACCTCCACACATAGGTGGTTCCTTCCATTTGGAATAACCTTATATCTACCTCTCCTTACTCCATCCTAACTCCCTACTCCCTTGGTTTAGAATAGTCCTATTCAACTTCAAAATCACTTCCACATTCTACTTTGAAAGGCCTTCTCTGGGCCTTCTCTATCCCACGAGAGAGCTAATACCTTTCTTCTCCAAAGTACTTCAATACCTTATACATACTTCCATTATTGTCCTCTATTGTAATAATCTATTTATATATTTTCTTCCCAGCTTTTAGAGCACATAAGCCCACAAGGAATATCTTTACTGAATATTTTCACTGAAATTTTTTGTCTTCTATAATTATTTCCTATCTCACTTTTAACTCTTACCTTGGCTTTAGAGCAATGGTTTAAAGCAGTAACTATTCAATAAAATATTGCTCTAAGTCTTTTCCAATTAGGTGTTTTGTGGCAGCTAATCTAATTGTTAGATTATAATAATATAATAACTATTTGATTATTTCATAATCTAATGTGCCCACATTAGATTATGAAATGGAACCACAGAAGGCTCAAGCTCAACACGTGATATGAAAAATAATCATGGATAAGACCTTCATTTTACAATTGACTTAATTCAGTCTTCGAGAAAAGAGGGGACTTGCCTAAAACTATAAATGAAGCCAATAGCAGAATGAAAAGAAGAATTTTAATCATGCATATTCCAGGTCAGGTGTCCTTTCTATCATGCTACATAGAAAAAAGCCAAGTAAGATTAAATGATTCATGGCATGACAGCAAATGAGGCCAAGGTCAACTTTTTCCTGTATCTTAGACTGAAGAGACCTGAAAGCATAGGTTGACAATATTACAGAATGGTGAAGAGAAAGGGCTTTGAATTCTTATTTGGACTTTCAGATCCAAGATTTAGTAGTTATGTGACCTTAGGGAAAGTGGACCTTTCTGAACCTCAGTGTTCTTATCTATCAAAAGAGCATAATAAGGGAAACTACATCAAACAGCTGTTGTAGAGAGTGAATGATATTAGCACAATGTTTGCACATAGTAAATACTCAAGATAGCAGAATTGTATCTTCAATTTAACTTGGGCTAATTCGCCTCAGCATATGTCCTACACAGACGAAGGAAGAGAGAGAGAGAAAAAAAAAAAAACGATTTAGTCTGCACTGCCATTAAAGGAGTATGTGCCCTGGAGCCAGCCTGAGAAGGGAGCTATGAGTCTGTGGGTCACTCTCAGCTGCTGCATGACTGCATTATCCTGCCCCGAGGAGGTCTTCAAGGTATGTGTTTGTTATACACCAGGTCCTTTACATGGAAGCCAGTTACCCCATCTGGTGCACACATGGGGAAAAAAACCAATCTGCTCTAATGTTGACAGAACCACTAGATGCAGTCAGCTCAGAATTGTGGGTTTTTAGTCTCTAGCATAACTCTAAGGTATCAAGGAAAATTTTGATGGAATGTCATTTTTGCCTCAGGCTCTGACTTGATAATCTAATTCCCTCATTAGATACATTGGCACTTGAAATATCATCATTATGGTAGTCATCGTCATCACTAACGACCTGCCACAAATCCCTGTTGTTAGTAAGGAAATCTGTTCCTCCTGCGTTGTGCTTAGAATTCCCCTCAAAAGATTACACTTAAAGAGTCTCTCTTCTTCACACACTGTATGATCAGGTGCCTAGGAGAGAAATACAGTCGACCTTCTGGGCCCTCTGTCAATTAGCACATACTCAGTGATTAATTCTAGGGTCCTGTGTATCCTTTCCATGGCCAGGTCTAGGGGGAGGCCATTGAGGCACTTGCCTCAGGCACAAAGTTTAAGGGAGCATGACAAACTCAGTAGGCAGATTAAAAATATCTTAATGTCATATTTTTAAAAAGCTATGCAAAAAATCCACAGTAAACAAAATATCAAAATGTTGAAAAAAAGATGGGATGGCACTACTGGTTTTTCATTTTGCTTTAGACCCAAAATGGGTTGGCCTGGCACTGGACTTACCTTCCTGGGCCCTTTACACTTCTCAGAGCACTCACCAAAGTTGCGTTAACACTTTGGAGCTTCTCCTGTGATTATAAAATCACAAAAATCAGCTCAATTTAGTCATTTGCTTCACAAATCATATTACTATATGTCAGGCACTATTCTAGATGTTGGAGATATCTGGTTAATGATAACCAGACAAAACTATTGCCTCTGTGGGGCTTGCATCTAAGTAGAGGAAACAGACAATAAAGAAAGAAATGGGGAAAAAATGCATAGTATGCTAAAATCAGAGATTCCGTGGATGGAGCTAGGAACTGAATAAGGTGGTCAGGGAAGACCTCACTGAGCAAGTGACAATTCAGCAAAGACCTAGAAGAACGAGGAAGCAAGTGATGGAACTATCTGGAAGGAAATCATCCCATGTGTAGGGACCAGCAGGTGCCAGAGGCCTGACAATGGTTTTTCCAGGGAGGAGCTGTGAAAAAATAGCCACTTCACAACCAGAGTGGAAGGCTTCATGTGGGTGTAGGGTGCAGTGCCTGATAGCATCAGCAATAAAGATAGCAAGCTCGATAAACCCTGGTGCTTTGGATAGGTATATACTTTTTTTTAAAAAATGAGGGTTCCAAAAGGAAGAAAGGTTTGGTAGGTGGCCAATAGGGTCTATATTAGGAACTTGTTTCTGATAATACAAGATGGGGTAAATTTTCAGAAAAGGTGGTATCCATACGGAGGTAAGAGCACTGATAGAGAAAGCAGGGAGGATTACAAAACAAGTATCTGAGTTTGAGGAAAACAAGGACCTCTTCTCATTTTTCTTTTTTTGTTCTTCCTGGAATTAGAAAGCAGGTGTCAAGCTAACAGCGAGAGCTGGAGCAAATAATTTTTGATCTACACTTCAATCTCATAATAAGAAAATCATTAATTATTCCAAAGGTTAGCGGAGCTGTTCCTTGTCATGTGACATTGGCTATAAGTAATGACTTGGAGTCCATTTTGAATATGTTGAGGCTTCTATCAACAAACTTGTTAACACAGACAAAACTAGAGTTTTCATTCAGGCTTTATTCATCTGGCAAAGACCAAATGCCAAATATGTGGGTGATATGGATTGCAGCAATGGATACACAATCAGTGTTCCAGATACCTTTGTAAGGCAAGGACCGTGGCTCCATTCGGATGACTAGTTTTCCTTCTAGTTTTCAACCAAGAAATGCCAAAAACATTGCTAAAGAAACTACTATAATATCTAATATAATATATCTGTTGTGCCTAGACACTCGGTGTTAGATTCTACTATGGTATACTGCTTTGTATCATTTAATAATAAAAGGTCCAAAAATCTAGATGAGAGTGTTAGTCTACAGCATTGTCAAAGATTTTGAAAATGTTTACAGTTTAAAGAACCCTACATTGTTTGTTTTTTCTCAAAACAATGTTACGGATTCTTGGGGGGCAGATCTTTTTCCTGACTGAAAAGATGAAAGAACACCACAAAGATTTTTCTTGAGAAAACTGATGGGTTTGAGCTCAGAGGAAAGAAGACTTTAAGTGTCAAGACAAACCTTCTATTTAGGAGGCAAGAAAGATCAAATATAGTGGCCAAACCAATATTTATAGTAATGGCAGAGTGCAACCTTTTTCAAAATAGATTTTCTCCAAAACTTGTTTGGAAAAACTTAGATCGTTCGATTTTATTTTCAGTTTATATAAAATGTCATCTCATGAAATTCTAAAATTTTATTTCATAAAAAAAAAAGTAACTCTGCCTGCCTTCATCCCAAATTTGCTTAGGGCAATGTTACAAAACCATCCTTTTCCCTAGACTAAAGAAGTATCTCAAATTTCCCCCACATTCGTAATATTCTCTCATAGAATAGGAAAGGATATTAGGATAAACTAAGCTATGATACAGTTACAATAAACTCTAAAATCTCAGTAGTTTGATTTCATCAATGTTTCTAGTTCACACAATGTCTGAAGTGTGTGGGGCATTTCTCTTCCATCTTGTCAACATACCATCAGGGACGTGAGGTTTCCATGATCACCATGACAGAGAAAAAGAGAGCTGGAAAATCATGTAGACTGAGTCTACCTACATCTGATGGCCAGAACCCATTCACGGCTCTTCAGCCTACTAAGGAAACTGGAAAGAAAATGCACAGGGGCTGATGGATAGCACACTGAGTACCAACAGTTCTGCTTCAGTTTGCTTTATGCTTCCAAATACCCCCTTGCTCCTTCCTCCCACACATAGAAACTAGTTATCACTGTCCCAAATCCCCCAAGAGTCAACCCTAAATCCACTGCAGTCAGCTTAAAGCCCAAATCTCTGAGTGATACTCAACAGTGTCTATCAAATCTGGATGTGGTTTCCCCTGGCCCAGAGACCAGTGAACTTTAAAAAGGTTAATTATCTGTCCTGTCTAATGTATGATAGTGGAATGAAGACAGAATCATCACAATAAAAGCTCCTGCTCAGAAAAAAGGAGGAAAGAAAGATACAAAACAATCACGTATCTGGAGTTGTGAAATTCTCCCGTCCATATTTTGGAGACCACTACCCTGGGTGAGGGAGTTTCCTTTAATAGGCCTCGTTCTGTCCTCTGGGAGGAATTTTTCTTGTTTATCATTTTCTTTGGTCACACTTGAAATGGGTGCCAATGAATCATCTCTTCTCTAGACTGTTGCCTTCAACACTTGTGCTCATGGAAGATTAGGAACCAAAAGTTGTAGTACAGCTCAAACCATCAAAGGCTTTTTATACTCTAGGCTCATTGGTTTTAGGGGGGAATACCATTCCCTTAAAAATACAGTAGACTTTTGATCTATTTGACTCCAATCAGCTCCATGTGGTAATAAATACATCCAGAGTTACCTTTTATTTTTTAAAAGATTTTGTTTGTTTGTTTTTGTTTATTTGGTACAGAGAGAGAGCACAAGTAGGGGAAGGGGCTGAGGGGGAGGCAGACTCCCAGCTGAGCAGGAAACCTGAAGTGGGGCTCCATCCCAGGACCCTGGGATGATGACCTGAGTCGAAGGCTGACATCTGACTGAGGTACCCAGGCGCCCTCAAAGTTACCCTTTAGACACACTCCTCAAATCTACTGTATTTCCTTGTTCTTACCTTCATCCTTATTTCTTTTGACTTAATGGTGGCTACCTTTCAATTTTGGAGGGAAAGGTCACTCCCTTCATCTGATTTGTGCTAGTCATTTTACGTTTTATTAGGTGTTTGCTACTCAAAAACTTTTCTAAACTCCACCTCTTACCTTTTGGAATCTAGAAGCAATTGACTTTTACAGTCCTATAATACTTCAAATTACTGGTCTCGATTTCTCTTTGTAAAGAGGTCAGCTCTCTTCTGAACTCATTTCTTCTTTATATCTTTCCAAACACAGTTAATAATAAGCGACACACAATATTTTTAAGATTAATTTATTTAAGTAATCTCTACAACCAATGTGGGGCTCAAATTCACAACTCCAAGATCAAGAGTCACGTGCTCTACCAAATGAGCCAGCTAGGTGCCCCAGCAATACACAATATTAACACACCGTTTTCTAAAATTTTTCCTTAGACAAGCCAGCTCAGTAAGTACATAGTCTATCTCAAATTATTGCAGGTGGCTATTTTCCAAATGTTTTGCCTCTGCATGATGTGAATCAGGGATTTTCCAGCCTCCAGTATGTTTCTTTACCATCTGGTGGCCATCCACTAATCCAATGCCACATACTGGTACCTTGAATTCCATGACTATTAAAAAAAAAATCCCTACATACCAGAACAGATGAGCTCCCAACTTTCAGTGATTTAACAAAATAAATATTATTCCCAGCTCACACAATGTGTAATGTATGGCAGGTGGCCCTCTCCCATCTTACAGCCTTCATCTTGAATACCTGGCCTCCAAGGTCTATGGATCTTGAGAATAAAAGGACAGGATAAATACACTGGAAAACTTTAAGGAATGGTCTGGAAGTGGCTTACATTATTTCAATTCATCCTTTATTGGTCAGAACCCCATTAAAAAGCCCCAGCTTAACTGAAGTCTAAACTAGGAGGAAGCATTATGGAGATGGAGCATTCTGTTTTTGTCACATATATCTCCAAAATATCAAATCCAAAATACCCACAAAATAAATCTAAAGTTTGGGCAAGTTACTCTATCATCAATTTTTTGTTTTCATTATAAAACGAGCTTAATTTTAAAAAAATGAGCTTAATTTTATTTAACCTTAATTTTTTAACAGAGTGTGAGGATTTAATACTATGACATATAAATTTCTAGCATACTACTTGATGTAGAATAGTTTCTCATAAAAAAAAAGTTTATAAAAACTCAATCAGAGTGCCTCGGTGGATTAGTCAGTTAAGCATCTGCCTTCCACTAGGGTCATGATCCCATGGTCCTGGGATCAAACCCTGAGTCAGGCTCCCTGATCGGGGGGGGGGGGGGGGGGGGCGAGTCTGCTTTTTCCTCTCCCTTTGCCCCCCACCCCCCACACACAGCCCAAGCTCTCTCTCTCTCTCTGTCTCTCTCTCAAATAAATAAGTAAAATAAAATCTTTAAAAAAACAGAACAAAACCAAACCCTCTATAGAGTATTTCTAATTTGTTCTAGTTTTACATATAGGGATATCATATTCTTATCAGTGCTTAGTATTCTTTTTTTTTTTAACATTGATTTTTTTTAATTTTTATTTATTTATGATAGTCACACACACACACAGAGAGAGAGAGAGAGAGAGAGAGAGAGGCAGGGAGAGGGAGAAGCAGGCTCCATGCACCGGGAGCCTGACGTGGGATTCAATCCTGGGTCTCCAGGATCGCACCCTGGGCCAAAGGCAGGCGCTAAACCACTGCGCCACCCAGGGATCCCAGTGCTTAGTATTCTTTGTAAAATACTCACAGGAAGTAGTTTTGACCATTGATAGACATGCAAGTTCCCTTTCAGAAGCCTGTTGATTGCATCTTTAACATGAAGATTTCAGTTTTTCATTAGGATGTTGGCATTCCTTATTGGTGTTGCTTTCAAGAGCCCCAGTTCCAGTGTAGGTTGGAAAACTAATGAGGGATATGATAGAAGGGATGGTTCCATTGGCTATAAGGGATGATATTATCTCTGGATTGGTTTCCTCCCTAAAGAAGTATTTGAGACAAGGATTTCAGTGCAAACACTTATTTTGAGAGGTTATCTTAAGAAACATGGTAAGGAGGGTAGAGAACTAGAGACAGAAAGAAGTAAAGGCAATAAAGTATGTGTTAATCATGAGATTACCACAGTGGGCAACTGGGAGTTTCCTGGGGCCTTTTAGGACATTCTGTAGAATATACTTTATAACTATCACATGAAGGCTTGAAGAGCCTGGGGGTTTATCTCTCAGTGATTGAAGTTCATTCCTGGGGTGTTACTCTCTATCACTTCCAGCCCACTTCATGCACCAATGAGCATGCTCCTCCATCACAGAATTCCCACCGGTAGAGAGAGACAAAACGCCCTTGGCAGATCTGGGAACTATCTGCAGGTGACTCCTGGAGTGGGTCTGGGGATATGGGTGGGGCACAAATAACATGGAACCTATGTTTAAAATAGTTTTCTTTGGAATTTCTGGATCACTGGGCCAGGTAGCCCCAAGTCCTTATCAATCTCTCTCTCTCTCTCTCTCTCTCTCTCTCTCTCTTATTGCTAGCTCTTAAAAGTATCTTAAAATCTGCAGATTATGATTTCTGACAAGGAATGAAAAGGTTATACATCAGAAAATTTGCTTATTTTCCAGTCCATGATGTCTTATCTCTCAGTACTAGATTTTGTCAGTCTTCTCCTTGTTGTATACAAGTGCCAGGTTTCCTTCCTCCTTTGGCAGGAAATTGCTGAGTGGTTCAGGCCTGCCAAGCTGAGAGAATTCCTGAGGAGTGGAGGAAACTTTTTACTGACGCTGACGAGGTGGCTACAATCAAGGTAGCAAGCAAGACTGAAAACAGAATGGTAAACCTGAAAGAGAGAAAGAAAGGAAGGAGAATTGGTGAGTCCCAAAAGCCAGAGGGGCAGAAGCAAGCATCTACTTGGAGGTAGAGTCTAGAATCCGAGCATCAGGGAAACCAGAAAGTGAGCAAAGACTGGTTAAATATAAGTAGGAAGATACAATTGTGCGGAAATGTTTCACTGTTTTCAATTTCATTTCAGAAGTTAGTGGGATCACTGTGAATGGGTGAGCCCCTAACTTTTCAAGTCCAAGATGAGGCAGGCAGTAGAAACCTCTAGATTTTGCCTTCCTAGGTTTTGCCTTTCTAACCCTCTAGTCTAAATTACTACCATTGATCATTTTTATTATATTTTTAACTCATTTGTGTTCTCTCATGCTCTTATTTTTCAGCTTAACATGTATCTGTGGGTTAGAGATCCTTTTTGTTCTGGATTAAAAAGTTATACTCTTCATAATTCAAACAACAACATTTTGGCAGCAAGTTAGCAGGAACATATGGGCCTTAGCATTTTGATGCCCAGACTGGCTTCTGCCAAAACATTTCTTTGCTGTCATATAGAGAGCAGCAGTGTTTGGGACTGTTGGGGAATCATCCCACACAGCTCGGGCTGGGGAAAACTGCAGCCTAACAGCCTTCATGTGTAGCTGAGGAACTTCCTGGCCCTGAGAATTTTCTGAGAATATTCAGAGGTGGAGGGAAATGGGGTCAGCCAGTGTCCATCTCTTAAATCCACAGCTATAGGCAATGTCCCATAACTTCAAACAGCCCACAGACAGTGGTAGGGTAACTGGGATAGGAATGCAGAGGCTGGTTATTGGTCAGAATCAAAACTGGGAAACAGAAACCACTCTTTTTTTTTAATAAAAAGAGGGGATTTAGTAGAAGTGATTGGTTGTACAGGTGATGGAAGAACTAAAAGTCAAACAAGAGACAGTAATACAACACAGAGAAGAGCCAAAATAGGAAACTATTAGCACCTTAGAGTGGAAGGGTGATGACGGAGGCAGACTTACCAAAGCTTAAGGGAATATGGAACCATGATGGCTTGCATGACAGGAACTGGAGCCAAAAAAGCGAATGAGCAACTGCTGGAGACACCTCCTGAGGCTGATAGGGAGTGGGAAATACCCTGGCTTGCATTTCTCCCACCCTCCAATCTTTTTCCAGTGACTCTCACTAAATAAAACATAAGTTAGTAGACGTGGGATCCTGGAGTGTCAGCCTCAGAGGTTAGTCCCCCTTTAATATAGATGGATCTGAGAGCAAATGGGTCAGAAATGGTTTGCGTAGTTGGAAGAATTAGTAACTGGGACAGGATAAGCTATTCACTCCTGAGATCTAAAGTAGGTATATCCAAATCCCCAACAAAATTTTTAGAGCCAACTCAGTGGTTGGAATATTGGCATAAGAAGGAAAATAACAATAACATCACCCTTATCTGACATTTACTGAACTCTGTGTGCTGGGCACTTCACACCAGCTATTTCATGTAACCCATACCATATTCTGATATACTATTATATCTTCAGTGACTACATGAGAAAGCTCAGGACAGAAAAATTAAAGATTTGTCCTAGTAAACAGTGGAACCAGTGTTTGGACACAGGCAGTCCAATTGCAGATCCCATTCTCTACCTACTTTTCCCTCACATCTCCCACCCCTACTCCCTCTGCTCTGCTACCTCTACTCACTAGAGATCTGGAGCTCCTTACATGTCTTTATAAGAAGGGCCTGAAGCTCACACCATGACTTGGAAGTATGTGAACCCCTTTTGAGGGCCCCTGTGAACAGTTATCTCAAGTAACTTTGTAAAAATCTAGGAGGAATAATGGTTTTTTGGACCCTATATTTCTCCATTGCTTATTGTTTTCTGTGTTGATTATTTATTCTTAGCCCCCACTATCTTTATGGCAGAGGTATATGGGGGAGTTCAATTTTTCAATTTGCTAATCATAAAGCCATCTTATTTTCTCCTTTAATCTATGCCAAAAATTTCTGCCAGGTACTTACCAGCTGTCCTGAACCCTGAGCATAATGATCTTCATGCTGCTTTATTTTTAGGTATCAGGAATTCAAGGGTTAATTACTATTAAGGTGGCAAGGAGAGGCCAGTAGGTGACAGAAGTTCTTTGGGCAAAAGTTACATAGACTTTTCACCTTGCAGCTAGAAGAACTTCAAGCTAAAAAACAAAGCAATACAAACAAACAAAAAACTGGATCTGGAGACTACAAGAGACATAGAGTGGTCTACAAAAAAGCCCAAACTACCATCCAGTGCCTAGACTTCTTTTCAATACATGAGGTTAGAGCAACTGGACACGTACATGTTAAAAAAAAATGAATCTAGACAAAGACCTTGCATTCTTCACAAAAGCTAGAACAATGAAATACCACTATATACATATTATAATAGCCAAACTCTAAAACAATAACAGTACCAAATGCTGATGAAGATGTAGAGCACAAGGAACTCCCATTCATTACTGATATTAAAGCAAAATGATACAGGCACTTTGGAAGACGTTGGTGATTTCTTACGAAACTAAACATACTCTTACCATACAATCCAGGAATTATTCCTTGGTATTCACCCAAATTACTGGAAAGCTTATATACCTATAAAAATCTATGGATGATTATATCACATTTATTCATTATTGCCAAAACCTGTATGCCACCAAGATGTTCTCAGTATGTGAAGCGATACATAGACTGTGGGATATCCAGACAATGGAATATTATTCAGTACTAAAAATAAAAGAGCTCTCAAGTTATAAAAACATGTGCAGAAACATTAAATGCATATTATTAACTGAAAGAAGCCAACCTGAAAAGACTACATACTATATAATTTCAACTATGTGTCTTGGAATAGGAAAAACCATGGGATCAATAAAAAGAGCAATGATTGCCAGGGGTTTGGAAGGAAAAGGAGGAATCAATAACTAGAACACAGCAAATTTTTAGGGCAAAATACTTTGAATAATATGTCTAATAAAATTGCAAATAAGGCAATGATTTTAATTATTGCTACTCCTTCCAACATTGGATTTGAGGTCCTAGCCAGTGTTATCAAAATCCTAGCAAGATTTACTTATCTACATTGACAAGATGATTTTAAAATTTATATGAAAATGCAAAGGAGGGGATCCCTGGGTGGCTCAGCGGTTTAGTGCCTGCCTTTGGCCCAGGCCATGATCTTGGAGTCCCGGGATCGAGTCCTACATCAGGCTCCCTGCATGGAGCTTGCTTCTCCCTCTGCCTGTGTCTCTACCTCTCTCTCTGGGTCTCTCATGAATAAATAAATAAAATCTTAAAAAAAAAGAAAAGAAAAGAAAATGCAAAGGCCTTAAAATAGTCAAGACAATCTTGAAAATGAAGAAATTTGGAGTATATACATTGTCAGATTTTAAGATTTCTTTTACAGCTATGTAATTAAGAGAATGTGGTGTTTGGATATACACTGGTAAATAATTCAACGGAATGGAATGGAAAGTTCAGAAATGGACCCACATGTATTCAATTATTTGATTTTCAGTAATGGTCCCAATGCTTTTCAATGAAGAAAGGAACGTCTTTTCAATGAGCCCTGCTGTAGTAACTGCCTATCTCTATTGGGACAAAGTGAGCCTTGACTGCTGACTTACACTACACATATAAATGAACTTGGAATGGTAATATACCTAAATGGGAGGACATGAGTTCTAAAGTTTCTAGAGGAAAACATGAAAATAGCATTGTGACCTTAGGGTGAAGGAAGAGTTCTTGGGCAGAATGCAAAAAGCACTAACTACAAGGAAAAAAAAATAATTGGACTGCATCTAAACTAAAAACTTCTAATCAAAAGAAGTGTTTAAGAAAGTAAATGACAGCCCAAGGCTATGAGAAAGTATTTGCAATACATATATTCAACAGAGGATTCATATACAAAATATATGAAGAACTGCAAATCCATAAGAAAAAGACAAATATCCAATAAAATAGTGGACAAAATACTTATTAGGCACTTAACAAAAGAAGATATCCAAGTGGTCAATAACCATATGAAAAGATAGACAACATCACCATCAATAGGGTGCTGGAAATTAAAACTACAATAGACAAGTATTTACAAACCACATAGAAGAGCTAAAATTTTTATTTTTTTTTATTTTTTTTATTTTTTTTGTTTCATTTATTTTTCTTTATATTATAAATTATTTTTATTGGTGTTCAATTTACCAACATACAGAATAACTCACCCAGTGTCATCCGTCAAGTGTCCCTCCGTGCCCGTCACCCATTCACCCCCACCCCCGCCTTCCCCATTACAACCACCCCTAGTTCATTTCCAAGAGTTAGAAGTCTTTATGATCTGTGTCCTTTCTGATATCTCCCAACATTTCTTTCCTCGCTTACTATTCCCTTCACTATTATTCATTCCCCCCAAAAATCTTGGGTGAGATCATACACTGTTTGTCTTCTCGATTGACTTACTTCACTCAGCATAATACCTCCAGTTCCATCACGTTGAAGCAAATGGTGGGTATTTGTTGTTTCTATATGGCGGAGTATATTCCATTGTATACATAAACACACATCTTCTTTATTCCATTCATCATTTCGATGGGCACGAGCTCCTTCCCACCGTTTGGCTATTGTGGGACATGGCTGCTAGACAACATGGGGTGCCAGTGCCCGGCGGTTTCATTGATCTGAATCTTCGGGGTAAATCCCTAACAGTGCAATTGCTGGGTCGTAGGGCAGGTCTATTTTTAATTCTTTGAGGACTCCACACAGTTTTAGGAGTGGCTGCACCAGTTCACATTCCCACACAACAGTGTAAGGGGTGCCTTTGGATCCCTGGGTGGCGCAGCGGTTTGGCGCCTGCCTTTGGCCCGGGGCGCGATCCTGAAGACCGGGATCGTATCCACGTCGGCTCCTGGTGCGTGGAGCCTGCTTTCCCTCTTCTGTGTCTCTGCCTCTCTCTCTCTCTCTTCTTCTCTCTCATAATAATTTAAAAAATATTAAAAAAAAAGAAAATTAAAAAAAAAAAGAGGGTTCCCTTTTTATCCGCATCCTCTCCAACATTTGTTGTTTCCTGCCTTATTAATTTTTCCCCATTCTAATGGTGTGAGGTGGTATCTCATTGTGGTTTAAAAGATTGACAAAACTAAATGTAGACAAGGATGTAGAGCAACTGGAACTCTTGTACGTTGTTAGTGAGGATATAAAATAGTACAATCAGGGGTATCTGGGTGGCTCAGCTGGTTAAGTCTCTAACTTTTGGTTTCTTGGTTTGGGCTCAGGTCATGATCTCAGGGCTGGGAGATGGAGCTCTGCGCTCAACCGGGAGTTTGCTTGAGATTCTTTCCACCTCCCTCTCCCTCCCTTTCTGCTCTTCCCCCTGCTTGTGCACTCTCTTTCACTCTAAAATAAATAAATAAAATCTTTAAAAGAAATGATATAATCACTTAAATGAGTGTGTATGTCCACAAAAAAGACTTATTCAAGAGTGCTCATAATAGCTTCATTTATAAGGTGCCCAAAGTGGAAACAGCCTAAACATTCATCAACAAAAGAATAGATAAACCTATTTTGGTATATCCATACAATGGAATACTGCACCATAAGAAAAAAGAACCAGTTACTGAAACATAAAACCACACAGATAAATTTCAAAAACATCCTCTTAAGCAGAATAAGCCAAACACAAAAATATATACACTATGATTCTATTTACATGAAGTGAAAAAGAGACCAAGTTAATCTATAGTAATTGAAGTCAGAATAATTATTATCTTTGAAGGAAGTATTGACTGGAAATGGCAAAAAAAAAACCATTCTGGGACAATAGAAATATTGTTGATTTTAGCCATTTCTTAATCTGGGCCATGATTACTTGAGATCTCTCTCTCCTTTGCTCTCTTTCTCTCATTCTCTCTCTGTGTGTCCTCCTCTGTCTCTCCCTCTGTCCTCCTTTCTCTCCCTTTGCTTCCTCTCTCTTCCCCTCCCCCTCTCCCTCTCTCCCACCTCCCTCTCTCCCTCTCTGCTCCTCTCCCTCTTTCCTCCCTCTCTCCCTCTTTCTTCATCCCTCTCTCTCCCTCTCTCTCTCCTTCTTTCTATTCCCCTTTCTCTCCCTCTCTCCCCCTTTCTCTCCCTCTCTCTCTCTCTCCCTCTCACCATGTATATAATTAAGTTGTACACTTAAGATTTATATTTTTTCTATATGAAAAAATAAAACAAAGATATAATTCTAAAATGCATCTCTTTCTTCATGGAAGGATGTTCAAGTACAATAACCTGTCTTTTACAGTAGAGGGAGTGTCTTTCTACACTTCAGACAATTGACCCCTAAAAAACATTACCAATGTGAGAAGTCTTTGAATCTTCATAAGATTTCTCTCTTGTCCTGTTGTGCAAATTTATTTTACAAGAATCCAAGTACTTGCCGTTTCCTGCTCAACTGGTTAACATGATATCATTAATATGTTGGATCAACATCTTATACTTTGGAATATCAAGACTATCAAGACTTGGAAGGTATCATAATTCTAGGACATAACTACAAATTACTCTGTATTTCTCTCATTCCCCAGGTGAATTTGACTGTCTCTTGATCTTGCTTCCTGTTGGGGCTTGAAAAGAACACATTCACCAGATCAATAACTGCATATCAGATGCCAGAAGCTATCGTTATCTTTTTTAGCAAAGGTGCCACATTCAGCACAGCAGCTGCAACTGGGGCTTCCACTTACTTAAATTTATGGAGCTCACCATCCTCTGCCATGATCCATTTGATTTTTCAAGGACTGTACAGTGAATCAAAAGAGAATAGGATGTACCGCCTTAGCATCCTATTTGTCTTTGAGAGTCACACTCATCTCTGCCATATCCAGGATGTGTCATTGCTCTAATTTTAATTCCTAGCAGGCATGGGGAATAGTGGTGCAGACTTAACAGCTTCCTATACTAGTTTTCTATTGCTGCTATAACAAATTACCACAAATTTAGTGCTTAAAAGAACAAAAGTTTATTATCTTATAGTTCTGAAATTCTGAAATCCAAAATAAGTCACACTGAAATAATATTGAGGTGGTGGAGGAACTATGTTCATTCTGAAAAAGTCTAGAGGAGAATCTGTTTCCTTGATTTTTCCACCTTCTAGAAGCTCCCTGCATTCTTTGGCTTGTGATCCCTTCCTCCACCTTCAACACCATCATCATAGCATTTTCAAATCTCTCTCTGACTCTGACTTCCTCTTCTGCCGTCCTCTTCCATTTATAGGCTTTTGTGATTACACTGGGCCTCCCAGGTAATCCAGAATAATCATTCCAGCTTAAGGTCAGCTGATTAGCAGCCTGAGTTCCATCTGCAACCATAAATACCCTTTTCCATTTCCATTTAACCTAACATCTAGATTCTGGGAGTATGGACGTCTTTGAACATCACACTTCCACCAACTTCCCCAATTATAACAGTCTACAATCAAGTAATAAATGTGAGGATTCGGTCAACTTCTAGGTAAAAACCATCCTAATGATGCATTTATGGCTGAGAAAATCATTGTTGGGTGATCTGCAGATCCATTGTATTGACTGTAAGATGAACCTGGGACAGGACTCCATTTATCACTTGGCTTCTATAACCTCTATAGGCATTTTGATTCCCTTCGTTTATCAGTATACCCTATGATCCAGTACCCAACAGCCCTGGAAAGATCTGCTTTCTCTAAGTGTATGATCCCTAAGTCCTCTGGGGATGGATTGGGAAAATAGCTACTGCACATGCTTCTTCAGACATCACAGCGAATTGCCTCCAAGGGAAATAAACTCCCCTTCAATTAACTCTGGGTATGAGAAGAGTATAAGGAATCATTATTTTGCAGCACAGTGCTTGACATCAGCTTTCTGCTCTCCCACTATTGACTTTTTTTTTGGTTGTATATGTCAAGCAATACCATCATCAGCTGATCGACTTTCTTACCCCCAGGAATACCATGGTCTATTAGACATCTTCACAGATTCCTGTGGGTCATGGACTCCTCATTGTCATTCCATCTGTACACCCATAATGGAAATTGCATTCACCTTGCTTCTGATGGTTAAAAGCTGCCACCTGGCCTCTAGTATGCCAGAAGCTTATCATCCCCATTGATGCTGAGGAGTCCTCGTCTGTAACAACCTTCCATTCCACCCCTGGCCCACAAATGATAACCACCATTAGTTCTCTGATTCCTTATTACTTTAGTTAAGGAATAGCTTCTGGGCCCTCTGAAAAACACAGACAGCTGGGTATTTTTCTTTTTATATTATGTAATAAATCCACTCAAACATGTCCTATCTCTGATTCTTTTGACCCTTTCCTTAATACTCTGCCAAGACAGTTCTGGCATCTCCACTTCATTTACTATAGGCCTCCAAAAAATGGGTGGCTTGAGAGTTAAGTTGCCTTTCCTGCAGTATATTAGGCTTGGCTCCAGAAGTCCTTGCCAGGAAGTTAAGTCTTGCCAGAACTCATATCAATATACTCTTCCCCATCAAACCTTATATTCATCTTCTCTAAGCAACCTCAAAGTTACATTCCTAGAGATGTTGTCCTGAAACTTGTTAGTATACATAAGCCCTTTGGTGAATAATTCTTTTTCTTTCCACAGCATGTACAGTGCTTCCTACTTGCACCACACTAAGACCTGACCATAGTTTTTATTAAAGACTGGGGGTTGACAAACTAGGGCCCATGGGCTCGACACTATTATAAAACTATTATAAAATTAAGGAACACGATCACACTCATTTATTTGTATATTGTCTATGGCTATTTTCATGCTAGTCACAGGGTTGAATAGTAGAAATAGGGACCATTTGGCCTAAAAACCATAAAGCATTTATTATCTCACTCTAAAAGAAAGTTTGCCAATTTCTGGTCTAGGTCAGTTTTGCTCAATAGACCTTCCTCTGATGATAGAAATATATTATCTGTACTGTCCAACATGGTAGCCACTAGTACCGTATAGTTATTGAGAACTTGAAATATGGCTAGTGTGACTAAGAAAAAAATTATTGATTTTATTTCATTTTAACTGATTTATAGTTGCATGTTTCCAGTGGCTATTGAGTTGGACAACACAGGTGTAGAACCAATAAAAGAATTTGGGAAGGGGGAGAGATCTGAGGAAGACAAATATATCTTGAGGTCATCCATCTCAGTAAGGATTTTGTATAATCTGCAGAAAAGATTGGAAGATTGTCTTTTAGCCAAGGAGAAAGGATCATCCCTGCTGGTTAGGGATCAGAGGATTCTGGGGGTTGACAGTACACAAACACATCCACTTAGAAGTCCTGATCTTAGGTTTCAAGGTCTTGATTTTAGTGTAGGAGATACTGACTCTGTGAATTCAGTCTCGAAGAGTTTTACCAGTTTTACATTTAAGTCTTGGGTTTAGGGGATCCCTGGGTGGCGCAGCGGTTTGGCGCCTGCCTTTGGCCCAGGGCGCGATACTGGAGACCCAGGGTCGAATCCCACATCGGCTCTGGTGCATGGAGCCTGCTTCTCCCTCTGCCTATGTCTCTGCCTCTCTCTCTCTCTCTCTGTGACTATCATAAATAAATAAAAAAAACTTACAAAAAAATAAAAAAAAAAGTCTTGGGTTTATTTGTATAGCCTTCTGAAAACAGGAGATGAGGGTCTCTAAACACCACACTGAGGCATTCTGGTTTTCATACCATGCCAACCATGTCAACAAAAATTGACAGATTTTTGTTGTTGTTGAGATGTAGTTGACACACAGAGTTACATTAGTTTCAGATGTGCAACACAGTGATTCAACAAGTTGATAGGTTATGCTGTCTACACTCTCTATGAGGTTAGCTACCATCCTGAATTGATAGATTGTTGACCTCTTTTATTTTATTTTTTTCTGTGGATGTCAACAACCACCAACTAATTCTCAATCTTTATAATTTCCCATATT
This sequence comes from Nyctereutes procyonoides, assembly GCF_905146905.1. Taxonomy (NCBI): domain Eukaryota; kingdom Metazoa; phylum Chordata; class Mammalia; order Carnivora; family Canidae; genus Nyctereutes; species Nyctereutes procyonoides. The sequence goes on from NW_026575132.1 coordinate 13,150,085, forward strand.
CTATATCTTTCAAGTATTGGAGCTACTGCATAAGTCAGTACATCCTCTTCCACACATTCTCCCTCTGAAACCATTATAGGTGAAATCTAATGATTAGGTGAATCTAATGAAATCTATGATATGCCACGCTAGAGATAATCATTGCCTCACTTTTCAGTAATGGGCGCTATCCCATTTATTTTGTCACTATCTCATTTTGAGTATCTGCTTATAGCTACTCTTGGTAGCAACTTTTTCATGTTGCATGCTTCCAGAAGGAGAAGCTGAGACAAGGATTTGAGTGCATATGGTTTATGAGGGATGATTTTAAGGGAGAGGGATCACAGAGTGGGAAAGCAAGACAGGAAAGAGTTAAAAGACAACATAAGTATGTGAATAAGCAGGTTTTCCTGGAGGGAAATGGGGCACATTTCGGCTGAGACCCCTGGGAAACAGTGTGGAACATACCTCAGACTTGTCTTATATTACTGAGAGATATTCCTAGCATATCAATTCTCTGGCACTTTTCACTTGCCCTGCACGTTAGATGAGATGAAACTCTCAGGTTTTCTGAGGGGCATCCGGGTGGCTCAGTCAGTTTAGCATCTGCCTTCAGCTCAGGTCATGATCTCAGGGGCCTGGGATTGAGCCCCATGTTGGGCTCCCTGCTCAGCAGGGAGTCTCCTCCCTCTCCCTCTGTCTCTGTCTCTGCCCCTGTCGCACCCCTCCCTCTCAACTCATGCTCTCTCACTTTTTTCTCTCAAATAAATAAAATCTTTTTTAGAAAAACCTCTCAGGCCAAGAGTTGCAGGTGCTTGCAGTCTTCATTTTTAGGAATGGTGAATGTTGAAGTGATGTAAGTAGGGCACATCTTGTACAACATGGAATACAGGGTTGCCTGGGTGGCTCAGTGGTTGAGCGTCTGCCTTTGGCTCAGGGCGTGATACCAGGTCTGAGGATCGAGTCCCACATTGGGCTCCCTGTGAGGAGCCTGCTTCTCCCTCTGCTTATGTCTCTGCCTCTCTCTGTGTGTCTCTCATGAATAAATAAAAATCTTTAAAAAACAAATGTTGAATACACAAAAGACTCACGAGTCCATGAAGAATGTTGGCCAAAGTAATCAAAGCAAAATAAAAAAGAAACATACACATACACACACACACACACACACACACACACAAAATCCTCCTTAGTTCTCATTGGAAGTAACCAGTATACAATACTTAACCCTGATAATTGGCAATTAGAGAGGAAAAATTAAGCATTGAACCTAACTTTCCTGTATGAACTGTGTTCAGAATAATTAGATATCTTCAATGATGGAAAGTTCTCTTCTTTAAAGAAAAATTTCATGTTTCACCATTGTTTTGCCAGGCTAAAATAACACAAAGTCATTGATTTGCTTTAATATATTTCAGAATAGAAAGAAAGGGATAGATGAAATGAATGGGGGATCTCTTGATAAACATTGAATCTACATTAGATCTGCTATGTGGGGAGGTTTACTCTATTATTTCTCTTTCTGGTTTTTTACTGAGAAGGAGAGACAGAGTCTTTTCCTTTTCTTATTCCCTCCAGCACTATCATTAGCCTTGGGTTGCATACACATTCTTATAAACCTGATTACCCATTATTAAGATAAACAAAGCACTAACTAATGCAGTTGAACAGCAAGCAACAGTTTTCTTTCTAAGATGCAAGTTCCAAATCATGATGCCTGTTCCTGCTGTGATCACATTATAACCTTAAATTTTCCCTAATGAATTGATCCACTTATACATAGCCAGTGCTTGTTATGAAATCTTGCGTGCATACACACTTTATAGGTTTGTTGTGTGGATTTTAAAAAATGATGAATGTGGAGCTCCCATCAGAGTGTCTGGCACATGGGGAAGGACCTGAGTGTAGACACATTTCCCACCTCCTCCCCTTCCCATATCTAAATAGGAAAGGCTCCTTTTAGTTCCTTCCAAATGTAAATATATTACCTGAGAAGGGTACTAAGTTAACTCATTAGCACCTCCTAACACTTGAGCAGAGTTTACTTTATCAGATTAACTACAGAAAACAAGGTCCTGAGGCAATGGAATTTCAGATGCATGGATGTTGACAGGGACAAGGTAGTATGGAAAGTAAATAAATAAAATTCTATTTTACCTTTGTTTGTGGATACACACATTCTGGGTTGCTTTTGTTTTGAATCTTATCTGATCCTCACAGACCTCACTAAATTCAACATAGGAGACTCAATAAGCATCAAGCATAGACCTAGCCTTAAAGAGCTAATAAATGGCAGAGCAAGAATTGGTACTTGGACCTTCTAACTCTGAAGTGCAAAGGAGGCCTGGACATCTGGAGCTCAGAATGAGAACACTGAGGAACACAGAATAGCAGAGGAAGAAGAGACAAAAGGTGGGATATTTGCCCCCTTCATAAAGGGATTCCCCTTAGGCTCCCTACTGCGCATAAGATTTCAGTTTCTATATTTGTCCTCATCTTATCTACACTGAATCATGTGCAGGACAGTTTTCTTGGTGACCTGTAACAGCCTCAAGTTGCATTCACAAATACCTTTCCCAGAATATTCATGGCTGTGTTGTTTTACCCACAGCTAAAAGCAAAATAAGATATTTCAACATTCCTGGAAAGCATTCTTCAAATTATACCTACAGATTATGTTCTGATTTGAGAAAATTCTAGCTTCATTTTTCCTATTCTTGACTACATATGTAATATTAAAAAAACTATTGATAATTACCCCTGTTTCAGGTATTTGAAACTCAGGGCATGGTGAATTTTAATGGCAAAAGATAGACTGTTTTTAAAAAAAAAGACTGTTTTTACATTCTTCCCCATGGAAAATACTCTTTAAAAAGAAGATTCTTATAGAGTTTGCTGGTTCTACAAGTTGTACATATCTGTAGCTTTCAGCATTAGAGATTCAAACATTAGAGTAGTATATAAATGAGACAGTGACATTCCCCCCATAATCCTGTTCTTCAGCATGAACCATAGTGAATAGCTGGGCAGCTCTTCTTTCAGACTTTTTATTTTACAGAGTTTACAAAGCACTTTCACATACTTCATTTCATTGAAACCTCACAACAGCAGTATTCAATTATAAATGTGAGATTGGGGAAATTGTTTTCCAGTGAACTTTAATAACCTTCTCACAAAGGGAGCTACCATGACTGACTACCTTCTATTCACATTTTTGCAAACCCAGGCCAGGATTGATTCACTGTGACCTTTCCTGCTCAATTCATATAGCAAAGAGCAGACTGGGCTGTGGAGAGCAGAATCAATCCAGAATCTAAGCATTTTGGTTTCTATCAGCCACGGCCCTAGCTAAACACAGAACATTTGCATGGCTAATAGATAAAGATGGAGCAGTCTTCCAAAACACTATAAAGGATGCTTCTTCAAGATCACTAACAAAGAAAAATGTGGGGCTAGCTGGTCTAAACTCCGGTATAAAATTGAGTTCAAATTAGAGTAAATTGTGGTATTTCCTCCTATAGAAGTGGGTAGAGATAGACTGAATGCACCAATTACTACTGGAGATAAAGTAGCAGCTCTCAAATTAATGGAATAAAACAAGTCCCCCAGGCTAACAGCATAGTCTTGGGGTTAGCTGCTTAATTAGTGGGCTCTTTGTTCTAATAGATCTTTTAGATAAGATCTTGAAATCAAGTCAGATGGGGGGAGGAGGGAGTTAGAGAGAGCTTGGAGTCTTAGGTGAACCTGGTTACCATATTTTTAAACTAGACTAATGGAAAGATAAGGACCTCGATTCCGAAGAGCCAAATCAACCTTATCTCTTGAATTAGTTTGTGTATAATGAGCTATTTATTTTGGCCTGGAAAGTTGCTTCAATGAACCCATTATGATGGCCAAGCATTAACCATGATTAAATTTCCCTCCAAGGACAACTGAAGGATAGTTAACATCTTTATCTTCCTCCAGTTTCCAAATCATGAGCAAAAATATTTCCGAGGTAAAATCTTTATTATTGTGGCTTTAACACTCAGTGCTTACATGCTTCTCTTAAACCCTTGGTCACAACCTGTAGCAGGAGGAAGTGGTGACACAGTGGATTTGATTTCCACTGAAACAAAGAGCAACAAGTCTCCGAGCTCCCTGGCCCCTGCGCAAAATGCAGAATGACTTACAGTAGTGTGACCTAGCTTAAAATGTTGTAATGGCCTTGATAGTGATTCATGTCCACACAAAACAAACAGCTATCTTTCTAAACCTTCACAGCCTAGGCGGGGCCTCCACCACAGAGCTGCCTTTGGTCAGCTCTGCTGGCTTTGATGATGAGGCTCTGGCAGCCAGTCTAAGAGAAAAAAGGACATTCAGGGAATTTTAAGTGGTTTTGGATCAGCAGTTGTCATGTACAATTGATGTTCATTTATATTTTACTAGCCAAAATCTAATGCTGCCCAAAATTGGGAAAGAAATATTTCAAATACTAATCAGGTCCAATCCTGCTTTAATGTAAAAAATGAGCTGTCCTACCTTTTTTCAATCCTAGTCTCAGAAGGGAGATTTAATGTTTCCTGACAGTGCTTTAAATACTTTGCTGTTCAGACTTCAATGAATCCACAATAATTATATCAGTTAAACCAGCTTGGTTTTTCCAAAGCTGTTTCAAGCTTAGGGTGCTTTTGAACTCCTTATCATGGCATTCATCCTTTGATACCAGGTTTAATAGAAGAAGGGCTAATACTCAGGTGGATCACCACTTAACTATTTAACCCATTTACCTATGTTGTTTTTGTTTTTGTCTTTGTTTTTTGTTTAGTCTATCAACTCCGTATTCTACAGTTTCCCAGCCTCTTCCCTTCCAGGAAGCTTAATTGCACAGAATATAGGAACCATATGCTATTCCCAGTGGAGAGTTTCAGGGAAGGCCCAGTGGTTTTTAATTCCCAGAAGATCAAGCAATAAAGACTTCAGCAGATTATCATTAAGAATTGACTTAACATTTAGCATCTAACTAAGTCTTTTGTAAGAGCTTTTATGTTGTCGTTTCTATGAAGGAGGTTAAAAAATTATCTTTTTCACAGATAAAGTGTGAATTATCACTATACCATTGTTTTAGGGAAAAAAGTACCAGCATCTCTAGGTGGAAATTAGTTCTATCCATCCCTCACCACTCCCTCAAGATGTCTAACAATTTCATCATAATTTTGGCTTCAATCAATGTTCATTCTTACTGAACCACACTTTCCCATAAAATGAGATCTTCTCAATCTGTTGTACTGGCAATCTCTAGCCTTCACCTCTACAACAACTGAACAAACAAAAGAGCACATTTGAGAACGATTTTCCTTCAGAAGAGCAGCCAAAGTGCGCTAAATACATTTACGTAAGGCCATAAAGCAAGTGTAGGAAGCAGAAGGCTTCTTCTCCGTGTGAGTGGAGCAGTGAGCCTAGCTTCCTGAAGAAGCGTGGAAATGGTAGCGGTAGACCCTCTTTATTTCTTCAGACAACCAATGAATTTCCACAGGAGAATCTGTCTTAGCATCTTTGAAAGTGTAAACAACAGCACTATCAACCAGTGATCACATGTGGGAACTCTTTCATTGTTTTTCCATAAACAATTTTCCTATATAAAAATAGATTCAAAGTTGTGGAGTGGGTGCTTACTAATAACAAAAGAAATTATCAAAAGGATGCACATAAATGGTTATAAACTTGGAAGAGGTCTTGCAAAACACAAACATTGCAGGGTCAAAGTATAGGAGAGATGATAGCAAAGAAAGTTTGCTTTGAACTTCTCATTCAACATTTATCATGTTTTCTCTTAATTTTCTAATAACCAATTATGTATTATTTTGCATGTGACTCTTATACAACCAAACTTTCATAATTTGATGCTCTGTTCTTTAATTCTGCCATATCCATTCATATGATGCTCCAAAATTAATGTCAGCAACTAAATTTTTTATTTTCACTTTAAGTGGGAAACCTACCTTTTGATATTAATAGGCTGATTTAGAGAAGGTTACTTCTTAAGGCAACGAGTTTGGACTAGTTGTAGGATTATTGCTAAGCTGGGATATTATACTGGCAAAACTTTCTAATTTGGGTGTCAGAAGAAACAATGTAGTTCTAACTTTGCCCTTTATTAATTACATGGGCTAATAAATAGGGTGCAATTAAAACTCCCCACATATACCATAAGAGGAAGTATATGTGTATGTCAGTTAGATTAAGCTACAGCATAATGGTGGTCATTTGCCCTAATTACAAATCCACACCCTAGGAGTCATCAACTAGTCTTCTAATCAACTAGTCCAACCAGCCTCCAGAGGTGCTTTCTAGCCAAAATTCAGCTATTGTAATCTTCTAAAAACACCGCCTGAATATCCTTAATTAGTATAATTTCTGTTAGTAATACCTTTTCATTGGTAAAATTAATGTGTGTTAATTAGCATTAGGGATGTTACAAATGGGTGAGAGTGGTGGAAATGGAGATATTAAAGAGACATGGATTGTATAAAATATCCTAGAGACTTTTCCTTGGCTGTATAAACAGAGTAAGAATCTAGAAACTCTGTGCCCTGTACTGTATTAGGGATATTGTTTCCTAACTTGTCCTGTGCCTAGCCATTGACTCAACCCTCAGTCCACTGCTGGCCTGATACCTACTAAATCAGATTACAAACTTCTATGTTACGTTATATAAGCTGTTTTGTGCATATTTCCTAATAAATGTTTAATATACATCTTTATGTGTGGAAGATAGTTACTCCTCATTCATCTCTAATTTTTGATGGTTCTCATTATTCACAAAATAACTTTTGCAATATTGCCCTTCACTCAGCATTGATTTCTTTTTAGCTCTGTGCCAGATATTTGTAATGTCACCCAGGTGACTATAGGCAATTAGGAGGTAATAAACTCCTAGATCTCCAGGCTATAAACTCAGAGGGATTCAGTGGGATTCAGTGCATGCATAGGGCTCTCTGGGTTAGCAGTCCCTCCCTTCAGGACTCTATGTTTTGATCTGACAGTTGCCTAGTCCTTGCCCTAAGTCCCAGAAGCAGTTAGGATTTCTCTAGTTCCCTCCAGGGTCTTCAGTTCCCTGGAGTCTTGATCAATACTTCCTGTAGCCTTTTCCACAGGCCGTGGCATTTGCTATTTGCCAACCTTTGCTATTTGCCCATAAGAATAGAACACAGGGCAGGGTAGGGAATGCTTGGGTGGCTCAGTCAGTTAAGCATCCAACTCTTTAAAAAAAAAAGATTTTATTTATTTTAAGATTTATTTACTTGAGGGAGAGAGAGAGAGAGAGAGCAAGTGAGAGAGAGAGAGAGAGAGAGTGACAGAGTGCATGAGCAGAGGGTGAAGGAAAAGGAGAAACAGCTACCCTACTGAGCAGAAAGCCTCACTTATCAGATGAGGAAACCAAGCCCTGGAGAAGTTAAGGGGCTTGCTTAGAGTCACACAGATTATAAGAAGTGAAGCTTGAGCTTAACTCAGTTCTGTGTGAATCCTTAGCTCTTGACTGCTCTACTACACAGCTTCTGCAAATTCCCTCACTCAAACTGTGAGCACTGTCACCATCATACTAGGATAGGCACCGAAAGAACTAGCCAATGGTTAAATACCAAGAAGGCAGCTAAGAAGGAGTAAACAGAGGAGGATCCCTGAGAACGGAAACAGAAGATTTAAGAAATAGCAAGACAATGAGTAAGGTCCAAATTGGTGTTAGCTGTGTACCACACTATGCACTTAATGTTTTTCCCAGACACAAAGGGCCTCTTTTTCTACATCAATGTGTATTTCTGATGAAGTCGCAGGGAGATATCTATCACAGAAGATGACCATTGCCAATTGCCTATCCAATAACCATTCTCCATTCATTATTAATGGAACCCCCATTTTATTAAGGGTAACATCAGACTCGGTTAAAATGGCTCACTTCTACAGACTTCCCTGCCTCTATGGGGTGGTCATATGGCACAAAGCTGGCTAATGTAAGAACAGCAGTCTTTTGGCGAAGGCTTCCTGAAAAGTTATGTTTATTGTTGAAAAAATACAAGCTTGTGCTTACTTTGGCAGTATTTATACTAAAGTTGAAATGATGCAGAAATTAGCATGTCCCTTGCACAAGGATGACCTACATATCTCTGAAGCACTCAATATTTTTGCATAGTTTCCAGAGGTCACTTGACATTTTCTGGTTAATACCAGGAAAACTACATGAGTCAAAGCACAGCATATGGCATCCAATGTTGAAATTGTGATTTTTCCCTACAAGGAGAGAGGGGGAAGGAGAGAGGGAGGAAGTGTGACAAGCTCAGCTCACTCATTATTTGCCCTTTATTCATTCTTCTTCTGGCCTGGAATCCAGTTGTGATGTCAAATAGGGCAGCAGCTATCTTATCAGCATGAAGATTATAGTCTCACACTAAGGATGGCACAGTGGAGAGATAACAACTGCTTAGAGGCTGAGTCCCTGATAACATTCTAGAGCCTCCATACCAACCTAAACTTGCCTATTTCTGGATTTGTGATGATTTATGAAAAATAAACTAGTTAAGCTGCTCTTATATTATTGTTGTTGTTACATAAAGCTGAAAATAATACCCACTGACAGAGATGACCATGTTATTCTCCCCTTCAGTTTCATTTACTTTTAATTTACTACCAAAGTCATCTCCTGCTAAAGCATATCATTGTCTTTGCCCCAGCTTTGACTGCATGGGGGATCAGGTGCTCCTTTCTTTGCACTAAAGAAGGGCTTAGAGTAATAAAGTGATATTGTACAAAGAACAGAGGCTTTGGCAAATTTAATCTCCATGGCAATTTTACGCACTCTCTGAACTTCAGCTTTTTTATCTCTACAATGAAGACTCTTCTATCTACTTTAAATATTTACGGAGAGGTATGTGAAATGCCTAATTCAAGTGGTACATATGCGTATGGCTGTCTTTATTATGAATTCCTCTTTCTCACTAATACAGATGGAAAAAATTATCTTACCCTCTCCTCCTCTGTTCTCAACGTATCCATCACCTTCTTGTTATAAGGCTCTTCAGAAAAATAGCTGCCCCTAGAATTTGGTCTTGGTTTTCATTTATGCAGATTTTGTGTGATTAAAAGACATGGCTGGAAAAGGAAGTGGGGAGAAGAAAAAGAGTAGGACCCTAGGCACGGATGACTCTGCTGTTGGGCAGAGGAAAACCTACAAGAAGATAGCAGGCAAACCTTTCCCTTCCCCAGAACTTCCTTTCTTCCCCAAGTGAAGTTGTGGAGACCCAAGGTTGGGACCATAGACTTTAGGTTCACAAAGTCTATCTACATATTTAATTAGAGTTTTTCTTGAGAGCCAACTCTTCTGAGATGTGCTCTTGGAATAAAGTCATAATCATCTATAGTACATATTTATAATACACACACATATAGATATACGACATACATATTTATATATAACATTAGAGTCTGTTACTATGGCAACTATTGCAGTACTAACAAATTAAGCATTGTGACTCCACTGTAATAAGAAAAAAGAAATTCAAATGAAACACCATCAAGCATTTGTTTAAGCACAAATACCGTTAGTAATTAAATACACAGAAACAATACAGAAAACCACAAATTAATGTGTAGAAGCCTTTTCTAGTATGAAAACCGGCTTTACTGTTGTTTTCCATTTTCCATTGCGTTACATGATACATCTTTATAAATTAAGCTCGGCACTGGGTTAACAAGAACAGATCTACTGCATTGGAGCTCTCACACACCAAAAAGCTCAGCTTTCCTTCTAGTTACACCTTCCACAATCAGTGAGAAAGATTTTATGGCTCTTTTTATTCATCAAAAAGAGGACTTTAAAAAAGAAAGCTCAAATGTGAAGTTGGTCTTACATCCCCTGTTTCATTCAGACAACATGTAGAACTACCCCTGGGGTTTTGAATACATTAACATCCTTTCACAATTAACCCTAATAGGACAAGTGTACCATTTTTCCAAGCAGATATATTCAAGGCTGAAAAATACATAGTGTTTAAATAGATCTCATTATATCAGCTACACCAAATCTCTCCTCTTTATATACAGAGGATTGTACCTCTTTTCACTGTCATGCAACATTAAAATAGGAAGGCATACACAAGGATGACATGGATTTGACAAAAAATTAATGATTTGTACATCACTTTAATGCTTCAAATCTGCAATTCATGTATGCTAATTAGTTCATAATGGGCTGTTGAAGAACAGAACTGTCATCCTGCTGCTTCCCGGGTTTCTGGAAGCTCTGATTCAGCACAGACTTGCCCGGTTGCCTGCTGGATTCTGGGCTGTAACCCGGCAGATCTATGAGAGCATTTCTCCCCACATACACAATTGTTTCTTGGATGTGGTGCTTTAATCTATCAGAGTTACGATGGCATATCTCAAATAAGTGGTTCCTGGGTGCTGCGATACACACCGGGAGCAGTAGCGTGGCACCACTATATCCAAATGATTGATTCCTGGGTTTTAGGCTGTCAGGCTATACCTCAGAGGGCAGCTGTCAGCTTCCTAAATGGATGAAGTTGTATTATGCAGCACATTTTGAAAATGTATGTACAACTTTTTTTTAATTTATTTACAGATTAAAAAGGCTGTGAAACTTTGAGAGAGGAAACAAAGGGGGTACAGAGATCAGATATCTCCCCTTACTGGAAAATCATGTCTATCTCCCCAGTGCAAGAAAAGCAGCTACCGAGTCCCTTTTTCCTTTGGTCTTTGTGCTGCTGAGGTGGAGCCAGACTGTCACAACTGCAGGAGAGTGCGAGGCTGAACTGCTTCAGGAACCAAAAGTAAACACTAGGACTTGCTGGAAGCTGCGAGATTTGAAAACAAGTTGCTCTGTTTTTACTGGAGAGAAAACTGATTTTCCCTGATCTCATGATAGAGGCTTAACCCAATGTGTTTCTCATATCACACCTGCTGATCTGTACACTCCGCTGCTGCGCATGTCCAGACAGGAGACTACACAAAAGAAAGAAGCACTAAATTTGTTTTCAGGTTTGAAGTATCAGATGCCTGATGGCTGAAATTTTGTCTTGAAGTCTCCGAAGTGAAAATGCATTTAATTAAAAATTTTTTTGATTTGGAAACTCTAACTAGTGGTCATAACTGAGCCACGCCAAGGGGGAAAGATACTCCCAATGCAGATGAGCTATTAAGAGATTTTAGATGATCAAGAATACATACTTCATAAATATGCAAAATAATGATACATTATAAGAGTTTAAAAGTGATCAAGTTAATAAGAATTATTTTATTTATAGTTTCATCTAAGGTCTTTATACAAGCAAGCAGGTAAAAAAATGTACTTATAAGACTAGGTATTTAATAAATGTTGAATGAATGAAGGATGCTCTTTGAAAAATATTGTAATTTGGAGTGCCTGGCTGCCTCAGTTGGTTGACTGTCTCTTGATTTCGGCTCAGGGCATGATCTCAGGGTTGTGAGATCAAGCCCCATATCAAGTTTTGCATTGGATGTGGAGCCTGCTTGGGATTCTCTCTCTCCCTCTCCCTATGCCCTTCCCCTCACTTGTGATCTAAATAAATAAATAAAATCTTTTTAAAAAATGTTATGACTTAAGAAATACGTGAAATGATATTCCACCCTTAGAGGCTGCACATGGCTGTCTATAGTCAGCACCAGGAAAACTCACATAGATGCAGACAGTGATGACAACATTTTATCTGCATTAGACATCTGAATAACACTTTCTTGTGAAGGAAACCAAACCACACACTTGAAGCTCCCTCCGCTGGTTGGGTTATTCAAATCTGTAGATTTTGAGTTGTGTATGGTAAATATTTTTTATTAAGATGGAGGTTGGGTCATTTAGTAGATGTATGCTTAGCTTTTTGAGAAAGTGTCAAACTGTTTTCCAAAGTGGTTGTACCATTTAACTTTCCTGCCAACAGCACAAGAGAGTGCCTGTTTCTCCACATTCTTGCCAACACCCGAAATCTTTTTCACTTCAGATTATCTAATAGGCATGTAATTGGATCTCGCTATGGTTTTGATCTGCATCTTTCTCATGAGTAATCATGTTCAGCATCTTTTCATGTTCGTATTCGCCATCCAAATATTTTCTTTGGTGAAGAGACTATTCAATTTTTTTAGCTGTGTTTTACCTGTCTGTTTTTTTTTTAAATATTATTGTCATCAAGTTTTGAGAGTTCTTTATATATTCTGGATACAGTCTTTTATCTGATATATAATTTCATTCATACATACATACATATATTCTTTTGGTATCTCCTTTCCTTGATCAGTCTGCTACAAGTTTATCTATTATCTTTCTCTCAAAAAATGGATTTTGTCTTCATTATTTTTTATCCACTTTTTTCTATTTCCTTGAATTTTGCCCTGATCTTTATTATTTCTTTCCATTTGCTTATTATACATTTCTTTTGCTCTTCTTTATCTACATCTTAAGGTGGATGCTAAAGTTCTTGATTTCAGATAAAAAAGAAATGAAACCATATGCGTATGCAAAGACTGTTATACAAATATTTATAGAAGCTTTATTTTTCATAGCCAATACCTGGAAAGGCTCATCATCATGTGGATTAATTCCTAAATTGTGCTATATTTATTCAACGGACTATAACTTAGCAATAAAAAGAGAAAAAGTGGTATACAAACTGCGTGGCTACATCTGAAAATAACTATACTTGTGAAAGAATCCAGAAATAAAAGGAAATACTATATGATGTCATTCATACAAAATTATAGAAAATGCAATGTAATCTATACTGACATGATAATATGTAGAGAAATCAACCCAATAAAACAGTAAGCAAAATATTTCAATAGCTATTTCATAAAGAAATATATATGTATGGCCAAGAAGCCTATGAAAAGATGAATAACAATATGAGTCATCGGGGAAATACAAATGAAAACAGCAGTGAGATACCACTACACAGCCACTAGGATGGCTAAAATTAAGAAGTGATAACACAAAACATTGGTGAAGATGTGAAGAAGCTGGAATTTTAATACCTTGCTGGAACAATTGCTGGAGTGTAAAATTTGAAAATTTGTTTGACACTTTCTTCAAAAAGTTGAAGATATGATCCCTGGGACCCAGTAATTTCTCTTCTGAGAATGTACTCTAAAGAACAGAAAGCAAATGTCCACACAATATATGAATATTCATAGCAGCTTTATTCAAGATAGATCAGAACTAGAAATAATCCCTCCCTTGCTCTGGGGACTCCAATTACATATATGTTTGGTATTTAAAGTTGTCTTACTGATGTTCTGCTCATTTTAGTTCAATATATTTTTAAAATTCTTTGCAATTATCATTTTAGATAGCTGCCATTGCTATTGTCTTCAAGCTCACTAATTTTTCTTATTCCAATGTTTAATCTGCTGTATTTTTTATATCAAACATTGTAGCTTTCATCTTTAGAAACTCAGTTTGGACCTTTTTTTATATCCTATATGTCTCTAGTCTTCATGTGCAATCTTTCCTCTAGTCTCTTGAACTTGTGGAATACTGTCATAAAAACTCTTCTAATGTCTTCTCTACTAATTCTAACATCTCTATAATTCTTAGATCAATTTTCATTGATTGATTCTGTCCTCATTATGGGTCACACTTTCCTGCTTCCAAATACTAATTGAAAAATGTTAATTCTGTTCACTTCTGAATGGATGTCAGACATTGTAAATTTTACCTTTTGGATGCAGGTTATTTTTGTATTCTTATAAATATTCTTGAGTATCTGGGATGCAGTTGCATTACTTAAAACATGTCAACCCTTTCAGAATCTACTTTTAGGCTTATGTTATGTGGAAATAGAGCAGCCTTTATTCAAGGGTTACCTTTGTCTCAATATCAAAGCTTAACCTTCTTAGGACTCTACCCAACGCCTCACGAATATTGAGATTTTCTACTCTGCTTGGTGGGAACAGGAATTATTCCTGGCTTTGTGTGAGGTCTTCGTACAGTCTCTCTAATATTTTCATAGTTGTTTCCTTGAACATAATGTCTTTACAAACATGTGCTGATCAGTACTCAGCTGAAGACTCCAGCAGCACTCTGCAATCTAACCACACAGACTCCCTTGTCTCCCCAACTCCAGGAGAACACTACTCTGCTTGGGATCCCACTCTCTGCACCTCAGCCAGAAACTCTCTCCATGCAGCAAACTAGGGCAAGTGTAGGGCTCACTACATTTATTTCCTATCTCTCAGGGCTCAGTGTCTTTCATTGCCTCATGTCCAAAGTCTTAAAAACCATTGCACCATATATTTTATCTAGTTTTTCTGTTGTTTTAGGAAGGAAGGTAAATCTGGTTCCCGTTATTTAAACATGACTAGAAACAGAAATCCATCTAATCTGCCCCACTACTCAATGAGGTCTTTGGATGAACAATTTTTAATTTTGAAAAAGTCCATGCTGCTGTCTTCTTTCTTTCATCATTAGTTCTTCTTCTTCTTCTTCTTCTTCTTCTCTTCTTCTTCTTCTTCTTCTTCTTCTTTTCTTTTTTTTTATTTTCTAACATGAAATTTTGCCTATCCCAAGGCTAAGATTTTCTCCTATGTTTTCTCTAAAAGTGTTCTAGTCTTAAAGTTAATTTTTGGGTGTAACATAAGGTAAAAGTTCAAGGATTATTTTTTCCTGTGGATATCCAGTTGTTCCACCATACTTGTTGAAAAGACTGTCCTTTCCCACATTGAATAACCCTAGAATCCAAGGCCCTCTGCCATATTTGAATGAAATTATGTTTTCACTCTCACCAGTCCCTCCTCCACATTGAACTTCAAAGTCTACTTCTCTACAGCAATTTTCTTTTCCTTTTTTAAAAAATCACAAAATTTTCTGAGCATATATTTTATACAAGACACTGTGCTAAGATCTTGAAGAATACAATAAAGTAAAATATAGTATCTCCTTTTCTAAGAAGCTCTCAATCTTAAAAAGAAGTAGGAAGTTACAGATAGTACTTTGGGGTAAAAGAAAAGCCAGGTGGTTTATTGAGATGAGTTAAGAAAGAAGAGTCAAATATAAAAATAGCCAAAAATTTCTAGTTATAAAATGGAAAAGGGTATCGTATTAGGCATTATAACAGCCTCCAGAGATGTCCAAGTCTTAATTATAGCAACTGTGCATATATTACCTTATGTGGCAAAAAGAGGACTTTGCAAATATGAAGGTAAGTGTCTTGAGATGTAGTGATGATCCTGGGTTATCTGGGTGGGCCCAGTGTAATCACCAGGGTCCTTATAAGAGAAAGCAGAAGGCAGGAGAGTCAGAGAAGGAAAAATGATGATGGAAGCAGGAGTCAAAGTGATGAAATTGCTGGAAGTGGCCATGAGCCAAGGCTGGAAGGCAACTTTTAGAATTTGAAAAAAGTAAGAGACCATATTTCCCCATAGAGTCTCCAAAAGGAACAGAATTCTATTGAAACCTTTATTTTAGTCCAGTGAAGGCCATTTTGGGCTTCTGAGCTTCAGAACTGGAAAGTGATACATTTGTGTTGTTTAAACCACTAAGTTTGTGGTAATTTGTCAGTAGTACTAGGAGAGTAATACAGGTATTGAATAGAAGGGCTACTTTTTGCCTTAGTCCTGAGTGAGGTTGCTAGGGAAGTGAACTTCCCACATGGAGGTTTCCTCATACGGGAGTGATCATCATTTACCTGTTGGTGAATAAAGAACTAAATTTAAAGTGCCTGTTGCTTTCTGTCAGCATCTGTTGCTATAAGAAATATTTTGACTCAAAATAAATTTTTAGTCAAAGTTTTCTATATTTGTAGCAAACACTGGCTTCCTGTGAATCAAAAGGAGTTCCCCAGCCCTAGAGGGAACCTAAACTACACAAGGACTAAAGAGAAGAGGGTGGCTTTACAAGACCTAAAATCTGAAATGCTGTCATATTTGTCACACTCCTAATTGGAAATCCTCCCTCCCTTTGTAAATTTAAGTCTATTATTCAAACTTCCTACTGAAGTCCAGAAACATGAGCCTGAATATTCCCAAATAGATTAGTTGTGTATGACTCTTGGCCATATTTCTCTTCAGCTTGATTTCTCTTTGCTTGAAGGAATTTTCTAGTATTTATCCAGTGAAGTTCTTGTCATAATCCATGGATACCGTTGTGTCCACACGAGGCTAAGTCAAATGATTCTTTATTAATAAACATTCTTTAATAACCAGCATAAGTTGTCTATATTAAGACCAAGCAAATGCAAGTCTTTTGCCCAGATCATTACATTGCTCTCAGCAATGGTGGAGACAAAATGCAGAGAGCTGAGCAGTGGCCTTCCTCTCCCTGGTGGGAACAGAGCCGCAGGACACATGGTTGTCACTTTGGGTTGTAAAAGTCCTCTCTGCATGTTGGGATCTGCACAGAGAAGCAATGAGCTGAACATGCACAAGCATTGTGTCGGATGAGAACCTTGCTCCTGGCTAAATAGCAAATAGCAGTGTTCATTGTTGAGGCTAATCCCCACTCACTTGGCCTCTCTGTGAGAAATGAATAATACTCCACAGCCTCATATGTCCGGGCATCGTGCTGTAAATCCAGGCAAGGCTAGGTGGAGACAATGGGCTTAACTAGATTAGATCGCTCCAATGTATTCATGTGTGGGGGAGGGAACCTTCATAAGGTCCCTGCAAAGCAAGCCATGGCAAGATTTCAAAACACACGAGGTAAGACAAGAAGATGTTCATGAGCAGAATTAAGTTTGCAGTGTCCTAAATCTCTATGGTGAATTAGCTTATTTTTCAGATGGGTAATGCTTTCACATTCAGATTGTATCTACATAGGATTAAAAAGATGGTAAAACTTAAAAATTCAGATAACCAATTTTTCCTTTCTTGACCATATGATATCAAGGAATTGGTTTTAACTTTTTATTTATTTTAGTTGATTAGAAGAATTCACTTATTTCACCTAAGAAGGTTTCTATTTTGAAATGGGCTTAATGTGCATTTATAGTTTGTCCCCACTTTAAACATATACACACATATTTCGCATACTCTTCTTCCATCTTTTCTCTCAACCTCTTGACCTGGAAGATTCTCAAAATGAGAAGTTAGGAGTTTTTGGGTGGCTCAATCGGTTAAGCAACCAACTCTTGATTTCAGCTCAGTTCATGATCTCAGGGTTGTGGAATCGAGCCCCCTGTCAGGGTTGAGTCCTCCACTCCCTCAGGATTGAGCTCCACATCTGGTTCCATGCTGTGCGTGGAGCCTGCTTGAGATTCTTGTTCTCTCCTTCTGCCCTCCCTTTCTCTCTCTCTCTAAAACAAAACAAAACAAACAAAACAAAATTAATGATGAAAGCTAAAACAATATTAGTATAACTGAGCTGTAATTATTCTAAATTTTTAATGCTATTGTTTGGCTCTCAGAATACTGCTATCAAATTTTCCATTTGTGACATTGCCAGTGAAATGGTGTATAGAGGCTGGGAACAGAGTTTAAAGGAATCTAGCTTGGAGAAATACTACAGAAGCATAAATCTTTTAGAAGCCTGTTGGCCTGGATGATGCATGCTGATTCACGTGAATTGTAGCATTCATGAGGCAGGTGAGAACACTTTTAAAGTAGGAGGAGTTCAAGGGAGTTTGGTCCTAAATGTTAGATAATTAGGCAAAGAGAATTTAATGCAGGAAGAATCTATGAAGAAAAATAGTGAGTAATGGATTCAAGGTTGTGATGGTTTTTTAGAACAATTTTGACTTGAGATTAGGTGGTCCAGATACAATTGGCCCCCTTTCCTTGGTGGCTACAGAACAATAAAAGATGTGCTTGTCTTAAATTTGGAAATGAAACTGACAAGTAAGTATTATAAAGTCTAAGCCATTTGCATGAAGTGGCTTCAATGCTCTTACTTTACACAATAAATGAATTATTTTGTACCTGAAATGTGCAAGATTCCAGGTAGGTAGAGTCCAGTAGTGGACACGACAGACATGGTTATTATCTTCAGTGGAGCTTAAAATGTGAAGAGAAGACAAATATGATAGACTGAGGAACACCCCCACCTCCAAAGATGTCCATACCCTAATCTGGATTTTAATTTATAAAATGTCATCTTACACAGCAAAAAGGACTTTGCAAATGTGATTCAGTTAAGGTTCTTGAGATAGAGATTAGTCTGGTTTATCTAGACAATCCCAGTGTTATTTCCAGGGTCTTTATAAGAGGAAGGCAGGAAGACCAGAGTCAGAATTGTGATAGTCAACCAGAAGTGGAAGCAGACATATGATACTACACCACTAGCTATGCAGATGGAAGAAGGGGCCACAAGCCCAGAAATGCGGGTGACCTTTAGCAGCTGGAAAAGGCAAGAAAACAGATTCTTCCTGAAAGCCTCCAGACGGACCATGGCTCTGATGACACCTTGATTTGGGGCCAGTGAAATCCAGCTCAGATTTCCAGTCTCCAGAGCTATAACATAAGAAATTTGTGTTGTTTTAAGCCACTACATTTGTGGTGATTTTTTAGAGTAGGAATAGGAAAATAATAAAAATAATACCAACAAAGATGAGCAAATAACCATTCTAAATGCCATTTCATGATCATTGTTGAGGGTGTCTGAGGGAAAGCACAGAAAGCCAGCAGAAACACTATCAGAGTCCTAATCTAAAACAGGACCAGAGCTGAGCTCTCTCAACTTCAGCTTTTCTGAAGAAGACAGGAGTAAGTTGACCAGGAGATGATGGGGAGTGATGTGCTGCACCTAGAACCACCTCGGCAACACCCCCTGCCTGAAGCATTGTGATACACCCAAAAGAAAGACTGAGAGGAGGTAGCTGTAGCACAGGGAGCAAGGGGACAGCCCCAAAGGCTAATCAGGAAGCGAGCTTGGTAGGGCTTGGTGGACTAGAGAGAGTTTAGATTTTGCCCCAAAGGAGGGAGGTATTATGCCCCTGGATGGTCATAATAAATGGATGCTAAGATCAGATTCAGGTTTTTGAGAGATCACTCTGGCTCTGTGTAGGGAATGGATGTGAGGAAGGAAGAGGGGAAGGGAACATACCAGGTGAAGACTGTTGCATTGTCAAAGGGAGGAATGATTATGGGAACATAGACCAGCGTGGTGGTAATGGGAGGAAGGAAGCAGATACATTTCGGAAGTAAAATCAACAGGACTTGGCTATTAGTTGATTTAATCAGTAATTCTTTTTTTTTTGATTACTGATTAGTATTTCATTTTATGATTATGCGATAATGCATTTGTCAATTCTCCTATTGATGAACACTTGGGATTTGTCCAATTTGGGGCTATTCTGAGTCATATTGCTATCAATATTCCTGTGTAACTCTTATTGCGAACCTATAATTTTACTTCTCTAAGAGTGAAGCTGTGGAGTCAAAGGGGAGGTTTATATTTAACTTTTTAAGAAACTGCCACACTGTTTTCAAAAGTGACTGCCATTTCATACTTCCTTTGGTGATTTATTTGGACTATGTCAGGCATGTTCCCTCAAACTAAAGAATGATATGCTGAGTTCTTTAAACATTTCCCTATGCTTTGAGTGTTAAGAAAGACAAAGAGGTGAAGATAAACCCATAGGTCTAGTTGTACATTTCCTAAGCAACAGAATCCCTTGGTTCCTTGGGTAGAAGGTGGAGGGGGGGTTGCTTAAATTGTCACCAAATCATTCTGGGGAGTGTTTTGCTTGCAAACTTGTCAAGACCATATTTTATGGAAGCAAACAATCAGACTGGATCAGAGACTCAAACTTCAGAAGCTGATCGCTCTTAGACTATATCAGATAGGGAAACTGAGGCCCTAAGCTGTTAGGAGAGGCTTGATCACTTAGTCAGTGGAACAGAAGTGTGGTTTTGATCTATGCTATGGTCTCCAGGTGTGTGTGTATGTGCAGCTCTCCCCTTCAGGTCTTCCCTGTTCCCATGTTAACCTCCAAAGTTGCAGGTTTAAACAAAGGCCTCTCCCTCTTCACCACTCATCACTCTCTAAGCAGAATCCTTTCTGTCAATTGTTCCTCAAGTCCTCCCTCCAAAAAGGAAAGTGTTCTAGCTGGGGGTATTATCAGAACGAGGGTTTTGAGCATTAGAGAAGGTGACAACCAGAGAGGACATGGGGATGGATGAACAGGCTGAGTCTTGGACTGTCTCAGGCAAACCAAGATGTACCACCACTGGTTTGGAAAGCCAAACTGACCTACATGGTAAAGCAGCGAAGGAAGAACTATGGACAGAATACTTACTAGACTGACTGAATAATAGAACCCTAAAGCCAAATAGACTGTGAGTTTTGAGAGAGATTTGAGGAGTCGTCTACAAGAGAATGATGATCTTAAACAGTTTTGACTCATAAGAAAATTGAAGAGGCAAGGAAAGGGTATGTTAAAAATGTCTTGTTGCAGTATGAATGGATTATATGTTCATGATTAGCCTCTTACCTAAGCTATAGGAAACACTGAGGGTTCCTAGAGGGGAGATAGGTGAAGGATGGGGTATCTGGGTGGTGAGCATTAAGGAGGGCACTTGACGTAGTGAGCCCCGGGTGTTAGTGATGAATGGCTAAACTCTACCTCAGAAACTAATAATATACTGTGTATTAACTCATTGATTTTAGATTTTAAAAAGTCCTTGGATTTAGAAAAAAGGGTTCAATGGTGACTCCCATACCCACCAAAGGATGTGTCCACCCAAAACCTCCAGGCGGAACTTTATTTTGAAAAGGGGTCTTTACAGATGTAATGAGTCAAGGATCTCAAGGTAAAATCATCCCAGATTATCCAGGTGGGCCCCAATCCTATGATAAGCATCCCTGCAAAAAAAAGGCAGAGGGAGAGGAGGAGGCCGTGTGAGGACAGGGGCAGAAATTGGAGTTCTGCAGCTATAAGCTAAGAGACACCTGGAGAGATACCAGAAGCCAGAAGAAGTAAGAAAGCATTTTCCTTTTGACCCTCCAGAGGCAGTTTGATCCTGCCAACATACTGATTGCAGACTTCTAGCCCCTCGAGTAGTGAGAGAATACGTTTCTGTTGTTTTAGGCCACCAGGTTTAGGGTTAGTTGTTATACAGCCACAGGGAATTAGCATAGGGTAGAAGGGAGGTTCTTGTTCAGCAGGCCTGGGGGTGAGGTGGAGGGAGGCAAGGCATAGGTAAGTGTGGAAAGAGGGAGCTGGGCATGAATGGCTGTGAACTTCTCCTAAGTCCAGGAGCAATAGAATCTAAGGGTGAGGTGGGGCGGGAGCACAAGTCCATGTAGCCAGCTCCTCATCTAGGGTCACAGCTGGGGAACCCTCAGGACAGATTTCTCATGCTGCTTTTATATTATCCACCCAGTTTGAAAACAAAATCCAGTTAGAGATTGGGAGAAAACGACTTCCTCCATCTCTCCTGCAGGTTCCATAAATACATGCAACTTCCGCATTTAGTTCAGGCTCATTACCAGTAGAGAAGCCACACAATTCAGTTCTTTTAATCATTTTTCTCATTATTTTTTGTTCTCTGTTTTAGTTGTCTCATATTTCTTCACTTCTGTCAACCAGTCCCTTGGTTATACATTTTTCTTGTCATTCGTCTTAGAAAAACAAAACTAAACAGCATAATTAGTAGTGCCTCTATGAGAGATGTGACTTTTTAGGGGGAAAAAAGTTGCTATTAATTGCTGATTCACATTGTAAACATCTTCAGCTCCTCAGAGTGTACTGAATTTCTGGTTCCCACAGGGCATTTCATGGGGTCCACAGGGCTCTGACTGTCAAGAAATGGTGACTCAGGCATGACTGTACAGAGCGATCTGGATGCAGAGATGCATGGCCAAGACTAGGGTCACATCACACCAGTGTTTGTGTTGAGAAAAGAAGCCCATTCTCAGTTAAAGCTCCACAAAAGTAGGCATCTGGGTTTTAAAAGGAGAACATTTAATCCAATATATATTTGAAATACAGTTTCTTTAATCAAGCAGCACTTCATGTTTGTGGATGATTCTCCTCTGTAGAGCTTAAGGAGGCAAACCTCCCTACACCTGATTCTTGAACATCACCCCCCAGCATCAGGGGATTAAACTGCTAAATTTGATTTAAGTTTAAAATTAGGGCAAGAATTGGAAGAGGCAGTGTAAGGCAGTGGCTAAGAGCCTGAGCTTTTGGTTGCGATAGATCTAGGTTTTCAAGTGCAAGCATGCGAGCATCAAATGAGAAATATATCCAAATACTAGGTACAACACAACTGCTCATTAAGTATATTAATTTTAATAGTACTGGGTAGGGTTACTCCAAAGCAGGGTGTGGAAGGGAGGGCCACTCCTTTTCTCTTTTTGGAGTCCTTCTCAAAGTCTCTCAAAGTCTGTTTTTTTTTTAACAAATTAATTTTTATTAAAAAATCTTTTAAAAAAATTATTAATTTTTTAAAATTAAGGTTTTTTCCTTAAATTTGTAAAGAAGAAAAGTAACACACTGGACAAGTTATTAAGTATAGTCTCAGGCTTACATGGAATTGTGACTGCCTTCAACAATTAATAAAATTTGTTTTCAAAGATCTTCATACTAAGATATGTTTGTCTATGTAGCCTACTGAAGACAGCCAGAAATGTGGCATTCTCAAGACAGCACATAACTACTAAATGTAATGCCACAAACCAACTTACTTTCTTTAAAACTTCACTAAGTAATTCCAAGGAGTACAATTAAACATTTTAGGTTCCTAATGTTCATCCTAAAAATTAGGTGGTCTTTTGGACTTTTCAATGGTTCAGAAAAATTGGGGTGAGGTCTCAGCAGTGCTTCCTGGGCTCTCCACTGCAGTCCTTACCACTCACCTGGAGGCATATGGTCTGCCTCCCCTGCACCAGCACTGGGCTGTGAAGCTCTTGGCAGAGATTCCTGAGTGTGGCATGCAATGTCCAGCCTCTCCAGGGACACATGCAGCCAGCCCTATTCTGGTCCCTCCTACCCTGGTAAAGACCCCTCACCTTCTCAGGGCCCAGAACAGCCCAGCCTCCTGCCTTTGGATTAGGTCACCTCAACTCTGAGAAACATATTGGGACAATCCAGCCCTGGAGCATCAGGGACCTAGACTTTGGGGAATGAAAGCTTCTCAATTCTCTCCCAGATTGAGGGAAGTGTAAACAACTGGTTACAAATCTCAATCCACGTTTCCAAGAGGAATAAAGAGAAAATGCCCCCTTACTCTTTCTCAGATGACCTATAACAAGAAAACACAACTTGATTAGTGCTTTGTTCTGACACATGAGCAGCCCAATCTTCACTGGAGGGACAGCTTTGTGAAGTACTCATAAGCCTGGAGTAGTGAGCCACACTAGTGGGTTCAGGTCCTACTCCTCTACTTACTGGAAGTCTGTTCCTAGAGCTCGAGTTGCCAGATAAAATGCAGGATGCCAAATCAAAATTGAGTGCCCAATAGATAATTTTTTAGTGTACGTATGTCCCATATATTTCATGCAATATTTGATTAGCAAAAAATTGTGAGGCTGTATGGGACATACGTATATTAAAAGATTATCATCTGTTATTCTGAAGTTCAAATTTAACTGGGCATCCTGTATTTTTACTTACTAATCTGGCAACTCTATCTTGGATAAGGCCCTTGACCCCTCTGAACCTCAATTTCCTCATCTGCAAAATGGAGATAAAAATAGTATTGTCGGGAACCCTGGGTGGCACAGCGGTTTGGCGCCTGCCTTTGGCTCAGGGCGCGATCCTGGAGACCTGGGATCGAATCCCACGTCGGGCTCCTGGTGCATGGAGCCTGCTTCTCCCTCTGCCTATGTCTCTGCCTCTCTCTCTCTCTATCATAAATAAATAAAAATTTTTTAAAAAAATAGTATTGTCTTCTGAGTATCTCTCTCACAGAGTTGTTACAAGAATTCAATGAGTTAATATTTGTAAAATGCTTATAACAGAACTTGGCAGATGACAGGTACTAATAAAGACTTGCTAAGTAAATAAACAATCCAACCAACCTCTTGTCAAGCTGCCTATACATGCTTTACATAAACAACTATCCCTTGTTCTACTAAAACAATATTCACAGTCTCTGAGCAAGCTAGAAAAGGCATGAATCCTGGAAGGCATGGTTCATGGGAGTCATCAGAGGAATGGTCTACTACATCTGTTTTGTAGGTTCTGTAGTACTTCCAAATAATACTCTGCCTCATGTCTACTATTGGGTTGAACACATATTTATTGAACACTTTTAGTATTCAAGACACTATATTAAATTGTCTTTTTATTTGTGGAGGAGGTGCTTGTTTATACCTTTACTTAACGATCTCACACAGTTGAAACAGAACAAATACATGGGTATACACAATTCCAGTGGAAGGCATACTATGAACCCTTGCTACTTAAATAACTCTAAAAAGAAGAGGATTTAGTAGAGGGAGAAATTGTTCTAAGCTACAGGATTATGAGAGTTTTATGGAAAACTGCCGAGAATGTGCTTTAGAAATTACAAACCAGAACTCCTGGGTGGCTCAGTGGTTGAGGATCTACCTTTGGCTCAGGGTGTGATCCCAGGGTCCTGGGATCACGTTCCGCAACATGTTCCTCGCAGGGAGCCTGCCTCTCCCTCTGCCTGTGTCTCTGCCTCTCTCTGTGTGTCTCTCATGAATAAATAAATAAAATATTTTAAAAAATTGTAAACCACAAAAAAAAATGATATAGGGGCACCTGGCTGGATCAGTCAGAAGAGTGTTCAACTCTTGATGATCTCAGGGTTGTGAGCTGGAGTCCAACACTGGATATAGAGATTACTTAGATAAGTAGAACTTTTTAAAAAATAGTTGATATAATCAATGTTGCTATAAAGTTTTTTCTCACTGAAAACTATATTTAGGAGATTCTGCTTCTCCTAGGTCTACTGTCCAATCTGTTTACATCTTAAGAGGATCCTTAAGTCGGTGACTTTGGGCAGTTACCTAAACTCTCTGTGCCTCAAAGGCATGACCTTTAAGGGTTTGATAATTTAGTATATCTGAAGTTCTTATAATAGTGCTTAGCATGCAAAAAAAATGCTCAATAAGTGCTAGTCATTGGTGATTATGATGTGCTGAGTAATGCCTCCCCCCAGAGATGTCCTCCTGCATAGGAACCTGTGATTATGTTACCTTACATGGCAAAAAAAAAAAAAAAGAGTTTGCAGAGGTGATTAAGGAACTTGAGACAGGAGAAGGCATCTTGGATTATCCAGTGGGCCAGTGAAATCACAAGGATACTTATGA
Organism: Nyctereutes procyonoides; assembly: GCF_905146905.1. Lineage (NCBI taxonomy): Eukaryota > Metazoa > Chordata > Mammalia > Carnivora > Canidae > Nyctereutes > Nyctereutes procyonoides. The sequence continues at coordinate 13,175,283 of NW_026575132.1, forward strand.
AAGGGAGGCAGGAGGGTCAGAGTCAGAGAAAGTGATGTGGTGATGGAAGCAGAGGTCAGAAAGATGTGGAGTCAGGGACCGAGGAATGCTAGCAGCCTGTAGAAGCTGGAAAAGGCAAGGGACAGAGTCTCCCCTAGAGTTTCCAAGAGAAGCACAGCCCTGATAACTCATTTTAGACTTCTAACATCCATAACTATAAAATAGTAAATCTGTGTTGTCTTTATCCACTAAGTTTTTGGTAATTTGGTAATTCAGTACAGCAGCAAATAGAAAGTTAATGCAATAATAATGATGACAATAATCTGAAAGCCAGCACCTACTATACATAATCAAGAAGAAGAACTTAACGAACCAAAGAAATCTATGCTCTCTGGCCTTAGAGAAAGATATCAGGTAGGAAGCCTGATAAAAATGAAGTAATTCTGTGCATCTGATTCAATCAGGCTGTCACTGTTCTTTGCTTTTTAGATTTCGAACATCAAAACAATGCTAACTACTTTGCATTTATATTTTATGACTTGTTTTTGAGAATTTCCATTAATATTTTATCACAAAGTCATGAGTTTTACTTTAATTATATATTTTGTGAAGGTTTTCAGCATACTTAAGTATGATTTTCTCATGTGTTGGGGCTGTTTTGGGGTTCTTTACCCTTTTAGGTAACACATCCCCAAGAATGCTCTCACAGGCAAAAGGAAGTGTTCAACATTCTGGAATTACTAACAACTCACTTCTGCATGTCACTTCACAGTTTACATAGTTCTTTTGTCAACCTCATCTCACATACAATGTTCCTGTGGGAGGGGCGGTAACTAGCCTTAGGAAGATTAAGAAAGAATTATGGAAGTAGCATAGATAGTAAGTAGTGGAGCCAGGTTTTAACACAAGCCTCTTGACTCTCTGACCACTATCCTCAGAGGTATCGTCAAAAAATTTTAGGAGAAATTTCAGAGATTCGCCTCTTTGGAAAATGAAGCTTCCTATCTCTCCCCACTTCTCCCTCAGTGCTCCTTGATGTTGGAAGGGCCTAAAATGTTCCAGATGTGCAGATACATGCATGACATGCAATACAGCTGTCATGGCAAGTCCAAGTTTAAATACTGGCCCATTAACACATGTGTATTCCCTTGATCAAAAGCAAGGCATTGGGGATTGAGTGCTAAATATTTTTACCACTGTCAATAGAAGACACATTTCTTCAGAATTCGGAGATATGAGTGAGGCTGTGGGATGAGGGAAAATAATATGACTTCTTGGCTAACAGTCATTCTTTCAGAAACCATTGTAAGTTCAATTTCAATCTACTAAGCCAAAACTCTAAAATGTTGAATAAGAAACTTGGCTGTGAGGGATGCCTGGTGAGTCAGTCAGTTGAGTGTCTGACTCTTGGTTTTGGCTTAGGTCATGATCTCAGGGTCATGAGATTGAGCCCTGTTTTGGTCTTCTTGCTCAGCAGTGAGTCTGCTTCAGATTCTCTCTCTCTGCCCCTCCCCCTGCTTCCTTGCTCTCTCTCTAAAGTAAATAAATTTAAAGAAAGAAAGAAAGAAACAAACAAACAAACAAACTTGGCTGTAGCCTTTCAATATATATCCTAGTAAAGAGAATATGAATTCAGGTCTCAGATCTTTGGATTTGAGAATGAAAGGGGAATCTTGATTACCATTAAGAACACTGTGAGCAATGATGGATATGCTTTGGGATTTTCTATCACAACCCTCACTCAGCCTATCATATTATATCACCTTCGAAAACAATTGTGTAAGTAGGGATTAAACAATAAAGAAATGCAGAGGAGCCTACAGTAACCTTAAATAGACTGTCACAAATAATAAACAGATGCAGAGACATTCCCACCAGAAGAATTAGACACCCTTAAATAATGCTGACAATGAAATCTCATACCCGCCATCAAGCTCTTTCATTGACATGGACCAAATATAACTTCTTCCAATTAAGAATTTCTTTAATACCTAAGTTCCAGCACTTTTAGGGCTGAAATGGGATCATAGAAGGCACCTATGGGAAATAATTTAACCAGCTGGCTGAATACAAAATCAAGATTAATAAAAAACAATCACTTTACTATAAACTGCCAAAAACCAATTTGAAAATACAATGGAAAAAAATCCCATTCACAACAGGAACCAACAGTATAATACCTAGCAATAAATCTAATAAGAATGTGTAAGACCTATATAAATAAAACTAAAATGCTACTGAAGGATAATGAAAGCTCTGAATATATAGAGAGTTACGTTATGTTCCTAGATGGAAATACCGAAATTTTTAAAGATTTCAATTCCTTCAAATGAATCCATAAATTCAATTTACTCCCAATCAAAATTCTACTGAGTTTTCACAAAACTTGATAAGCTTGTTTTAAAATTCATATTAATATGGATAAAATTAACTATAACCTTTTAAAAAAACAAAGAGGCATTACTTTAACAGATTGCAAAACATACTATAAATCTATAACTATTCAAGGTGTGATTTTTAGCATAGAAATGTATTTTTAAAGTCAATGAGACAGTTAAAGACTACAGAAAAAGAACCATGTATCTATAGGAATTCAGTATATGATAAAGGTGATATTTAAAATTAATGGATATAGGAACACTTGGGTGGCTCAGTCAGTTAAGCATCTGTCTTTGGCTTAGGTCATGATCTCAGGGTCCTGGGATTGAGCCCCATATTTAGCCCCCTGCTTAGCAGGAAGCCTGTTTCTCTCTCTCCCTCTGCCTGCCACTTCCCCTGCTTGTGTTCTCTTTCTCTCTCTATGTCAAAAATAATAATAAAATCTTTTTTAAAAATTAAAAAAATAAAATTAATGAGTATAAGTTATGAATGCATGTTTAGTAAGTAAGAGACACCTGAAAAATAATGGCTTAATCAAACAGGGATTTATTTCCTCACATAAGAAGCAGAGCCTTGGAGATGCACATTCCCTGTAGTTTTCCATTCTAGCTTCCTTATCACCTCCTTCTTATCATTAAGTTGGTCACCTCTTGGGCAATCTTCTGATCCTCCTGACCATCCTCTGATCTCATGTCCCTAATTTAAGCAGGAATAAAAAGAAGAAGGGAGGATTAATGGATGTGCCTTGAGATCAGAACTTTTCCAGAAGTCCTGATAGGCTTCTACTTCTATCTCATTGTCAGAACTCTGTCACCAACACTCTAGCTTCAAGGAAGTCTAGGATATACAGGTGCTTATCTGAGCACCATGACACCATGAACAAAAATATCTGTTTTCCTTTTCCATAAAGAATAAAGGAAGGTTGACTAAGTAGACATTTTTTTTAAGATTTCATTTATTTATTCATGAGAGACACACAGAGATAAGCAGAGACATAGGTAGAGGGAGAAGCAGTCTCTCCGCAGGAGCCTGATATGGGACTCAATCCCCAGACCCAGGATCATGCCCTGAGCTGAAGGCAGACGGTCAACCACTGAGCTACCCAGGTGCCCTGGCTAAGTAGACATTTAAAGGTGTCTGCCCCACAGGGTCAATCTGATGGGTATGAAGCCTATGCAGCCACACAGGACCCCATGCTTGGCTAAATGTTTTATAATAGTCATCTTGAAAGCCTTAATAACTTTATCTTTGAATTTGTGTTTTATAAGTGAGATCTAATGGGACAACGGACCATGTGCATGAGCCCAGGAGGTATGTGTAATATGCATATTCATGGTCTCATTGCTCCTTTTTGCACATAACATTCATGGTCCCTGATAAACAAAGAATTCTGGTGGACTCATGATTTATGGAAGCTCAGTGAAACTCAAAACCAATACAAAGTAAGTATGTTACATCCCTAACAGTAAATAGAGGCACTAACTGCTCTGAGAGGCTGTGCTTTCCATTCAAATCAGAACTTGCTTCAAATACAGAAAGAAAGTAATTGCATTTTGAAAAAAATCAATAATTTAGATACTCTATCATACCCTTTCTTATGTAGGTTCCATCCCTACGTTAGCTAATCACCTAAGGTGAAAATAATGATGTAAATGTAAGATAAACAGGGCAACCTATAATTCCTTTTCCTTCCAGTCATTCCTTACTCCTCAATAAGTTAAAAGTAGAGACTACTGGTAGAATGTATCAAAAAGTGACATTAAAAACAGTTGAATTTGTCTTGTACAGTGTTCTCACTTTTCTAGTAAGAATAAAATGTATATGCAATCAATAGAATCTATCCCTGAGGAAGCACAAACATTAGACTTACCAGTCAAAGACTAAATCCTCTATTTTAAATATGCTCAAAGAACTAAATGAAGCCATGTTTAAAGACCTAAAGGAAATTATGAGAATGATGTCTCATCAAATAGAGAATGTAAGTTTAGAAATAGAAAATATAAAGAAGGAACCAAATAGAAATTCTGGAGTTGAAAGAGACAATAACTCAAATAAAAGATTCACTAGATGGGTTCAACAGCAGCCCTGGGCAGGCAAAAGAATCAGTGACCTTGATGTTAAGTTAATTGAGATTATCTAGTCTGAAGAAGAGTAGAAGAGTAGAAGAATGAAATAATTTATCTTTATTAAAAAAACAGAGTCTCAGACACATGTGGAAAATCATTGGGCATACTACCATGTGCATGATAGGAGTCCCTGCAGGAGAGGAAAGAAAGTAACAGAAAGAATATTTGAATAATAATGGTTGAAAACTTCCCAAATTTGGTGAAAATTATTAACTACATATTTAAGAATTACAATAAACTCCAAGTTGTAGAAACTCAAAGAGATTTACATCATACTCAAACTTTCCAATGCCAAAGGCAAAGAAAAAATTATGAGAGCAGCAAGATAGGAACTTATCATGTAAATAAGATTAACAGTCAATTTTTATCAGAAACCATGGAGGCCAGAAAGCAGTGGGATGATATATTCAAAGTTTTAAAAGAAAAAAATGTGTCAATCAAGAAATCTACATCCTGTAAAGCTATCTTTTGAAGAAGAAATTAAGACATCCCCAGATAAACAGAAACTGAGACAATATTAATGCATTTCTTATGTAATACTTTTTTCCTTCATCTCTAATTTAAAAGATAACTGCATTAAATAATAATTACAAACCTGTGCCAATGAGTACACAATTTATAAAGATGTCATTTTTATAACAATAACAGCACAAAAAAGTTATTTTAAAAAGGTTTTATTATACTATTAAAATGAAGTTAGTATTAAACTGAGCTATACTTTAAAAAATTAAGACGTTGGGGCAGCCTGAGTGGCTCAGTGGTTTAGAGCCACCTTCAGCCTGGGGTGTGGTCCTGGAGGCCCAGGATTGAGTCCCACGTCGGACTCCCTGCTTGGAGCCTCCTTTTCCCTCTGCCTCTCCCTCTCTCTCTCATTCTCTCTCTCTCTCTAAAAAAAAAAAAAAAGAAAGAAAGAAAAGAAAAGAAAAGAAAGAAAAAAAGAAAAAAAAAGATGTTAATTGTAATCTCTGGGGCAATCACCAAGAGTGTAATCCAAAAATATATACTAAGAGAAATGGCAAGACAATTAAAATGATACACTCAAAAATACCTATTTAATACAAAAGAAAGCAGTAATGGAGTAAGAGAGGAACAAAAAGACATAGATATATAGAAAACAAGTAGCAAAATGGCAGATATAAATCCTACTTTTATTAATTTGCTCAGACTACCATAAGAAAATACTAGAGTATACATACATGGCTTAAAAAAAACAGACGTTCATTTTCTCACAGTTCTGGAAACTGGAAGGACTGGAGATTAGATTGCCAGCAGAGTTGGATTCTGGTGAGGCCTCTTTTCCTGGCTTGTAGATGGCCACCTTCTTGCTATATCCTTACATGGCCCTTTCTCTGTGAAAGATTGAGAGATCTCTGGTGTCTCTTCCTCTTCTCACAAGGACACCAGTACTACTGGATTAGGACCCAACCCTCATGACATCATTGAAACTTAATTATCTCCTTAAAACTATTTCTCCAAATATGGGCGATTGAGTCTTCAACATATGAATTTTGGAGTGACACAATTCAGTCAATAAAGCCATCTTTCATCACAATGGAAGGACACTAAATGTTGATAACAGAAGAAAACTTCCCCAGGAACAAATGGATCAAAGGAAAAAAAAACATAAGGGAGATAATACGATACTTTGAGATGAATAAAAGTGAAAACAAACATAGCAAAATTTATAGGATGCTGATACAGCAGTGGAGAACTTTTGCTCTATCTGCATGGTTTGAAATTCATTAGAATGCATTCAAGCGCAATAATATAAATTTTTATAATTACTAATTGTGAAACATTTGCCAAATCCCTCAATTAACAGTTGGAGGCACTGATGCCCAGAAATGTTGAACAACTTTCCCAAAGTCACACTGTTAGTGGAGACTCAATAAAACCAGGGACTCTAAGTTTCTGCATTATTTGTGGATCTATTCCACATCCCTTCCACTCTATCATACTTTGAATATTCAAATAATTTTTCTTTACTGCAGTTGATTGTGCATTGAGTTTACCTTATCTGCTAGAGTGTTAGTTCATAAAGTATAAAGACTTCTTTATTTTTCTGAACGCATTAACATGGCATTTTGAGTAGTAATTATGAAAGTGTATATTGGGTACCCATTATATTGCAGGTACCAGGCTAGGTAGTAGAGATAAAAGGTGAACAAGACACAGTGCCTTCCATGGAAGAGGTCAGTCAAAGTCTAGTAGGTGCTCAGTAAATCCTTTGTTGATTGAGTAAACTGATGATGAAGCCTACAAGTGGACACTCCTGCCTACTTAGCAGCACTTGCTTAGAGTTACCAAAATACTTTTAAGTATCATGTGAGAAAGCTCAGCATGAAGAGCTAATTAGCCAACTAACTTTTCCACAGTATATTGAAACCATGAGTGACCATCCCAAACTTGCCCTTTTTTAGACCAAAAAAAATCTAAAATAGGATTAAGGAAAGCTTTTACCACCCAGACAGGTAATTTCCACTGACAAATGAGATTATGCACTAACAAATGTGTAGATCCTATGAGACACTTCCTAAGCTTTGAAAAATAAGCCTAAAAGAGACTTACCTTCTTAAATATTGGCAGTAGCAACAGAAAATGCATCTCTAGTTTGGAAGGTAAATTGAATTACAAATGCAATGTTAAAATATACACATGCCCAGAAAGAACCCTATCAGAAGTGGATTATATTTCAGACTGGATTTGTTAGGTTCAGGTCTTTCTAAAGAGTAGTGGGACCTGGGCCTTTCCTAGCTCTGCTACCACCAGACACACGTGTCCTGATGGTAGGGATTGTGCTGAGGCTCCATGGAGTTGTGAGACAATGGGCTATGAGTGTCAGGCTTCTGCAGAATGTCACTCTGGGAAGGCTCTGCACATTTGCTTTCAGAGGTTCCCCTTTCTCTTGATGCTTGGTAGATATCTTCTCCTTGCAAGAAGCAAGAGGAGATTTTCCTTGTTACTGACAAGCTCAGTTACAAAGAATAAGGCTGGAAAAGCCAGATAAGCATTCTTGGATGGCAAGAGTCCTCAGAAAAGGACCAAAGTCAGTGGGTCATGGAAACATAGGGCTTAGGAAGCATTTTCAATACTTCAGAATTGATGATGGTCCAAATCACTGAATTCAGTCTTAAAAATCTTAACTTCAAATTTGTTAATAAATATTTATTGACTGTTTTAGTCAGGACTGGATACATTATGCCAAATGTCTTACTGGGTTATAACAACAAAGTTCTGTTTCCTGTTCACGCAAGGCATTTATCAGAGTTTTGCAGAAAACTCCATCCTTTGTAGTTGCTTGGATTCCCAGACTAATGGGGCTGCCACCATCTCAAACACTGGTCACCACGTTAGAGGAAAGATTGCTCTGGAGGATCTTGTTCTGGCTACTACATGGTCTCCTCTGAAGCAACACACATCACCTCCACTCACAACTCATTCAACAGAACTGGTACATGGCCCCATCCAATCTCAAGTGGACAGGAAGTGTGATCCCACCATGTGTCCAAAGTGAGAAGCAGAAATATTTGGTGAACAGCATCAATGATCTTCACAGTAGTGACAGTGATGGTGGAGACAGAACAGAAATTCCAGTTGCTTTAGGAAACCTCTGCCTATGTATTGTCAAACCTTCATCAACAAATATTTAAGCGTCTACTATGTGCCAGGCTCTGCGTCACCAAACTCCAGACAGTTACCCCAATATTTTGTGATCTTTCCCATCCTGTCATTTCAGCTCATCTATTACCTACTAGCAGGCAATTTAGAACATAACTTCTATATCTCCATTGATTGCAAAATCCACCGTGTAGATAAGCTGTGACTAAATAATCAGTTCAACTGAAAATTGCAGGTAAAGTAGTTTCAGAACAGGTTCTGCTACAATAGAATATGGGACTTAACATGATTTGGAGTTTAATATCTGTAAAGACAGGGTTACAAACTCAAATGCCTGCAGGGGACAGACAGGGAACATAAATGCATGAAGAGGTTCAATGTCGGAGGAGAGGAGTGACAGAAGCTAAGCTGAATGGGACAGAACATGGCCTATCTAAAAGAAGCAGAAGTTCTCATCCAGATTCTTATGTGAAATCTTGGTTTGGGATTTGGGCTAAAAAAAAAATCTAAATTATAGTTTTTATTTATTTATTTATTTATTTATTTTTTAAATTATAGTTTTTAAATTACACTCTATGAACCAAGTAAAGCATATCATAAGCAAGATTTCACCCACAGGCTACCAATTTGCACCCTCTGCTGAAAAGGTTTGGGTTATTAGCATATGTCCCACGAGGCTGATTATTTCCTGTCAGGTGCCACTTTCTCTTCGGAGCAGGGGCTCCAGCTTTAGAGCTGCCATTGGGTTAATGATGGAAGGGGCACGTGAAGTCACAGGCTGTGAGTATGCAGTGTTTGGTTTGGGTTTTTGAAAGAATGGTTGAGAATACATGGGGCTTACCTTGATGAACTAATAATCCTTCTATTGAAATACCACACTAACAGATTTAAAGGGCATGTTTTAGGAATAGCTAATATTTCCTTTTAAACACAGGGAGTATTGAAATACATTTTTAAGTAAATGACAGCATCCAGTTACGGGAGTATGTAGCTTATCACTAAATTGTATCATGATAAATTTATATCTCATCCAGTGAACCTCCGTAAGTGTGAGCCTCAGCTCCAAGCTCCTCCTCAGCATATATGTGTAGTCTTGCTTAGTGGTTTCAGAACATGAAATATGGAGCCAAATCCACCTTCATCAGCTATGTGATCTCAGGTAAGTGGCTTCACTTCTCTGTGCCTCAATTTCCTTATCAGAAAAACAAGAATAATACCACTGAAACACCCAGGCCTCCCTCTTAGTTCTTTCTTGTTAACTCGGACACTCCTACATTGTCAGTCTTTGCTAGAGACAAAACGCTTTATTTATTTTTTTTTCCCAACAAACTCTGTCCTTGACAGCTATTCTTTGAGTGTTACACAGAGTCTTCCAAAAGAGTGGACTGTCTGTACCGGTTATCGTAAAATCTCAACACTACTGTCTCTCTTCAGTTGGGGTTTTCATTACCATGTCACAATATGGTTCCTGTCGGTACTTCTGAGAGAACCCAAGGCTTGCTCCCTTTTCTCAGCAGGAGACTCCCATTGCACACCCTGCTCCTCTGCAGATGCTTTAAAATGCACTTGAACACCATAGACCAATCAGTTAGCAAAGTAAACAATAATTTCTTCACAGGGGACTCCTGAGGGATCTGTGGTGTTTTGATGATCTGCAGCCATGGAAACAGCAGATGAAGTGTTTGGGTCATTGGAATGCTTTTAACTCATGCTTCCTGTGGCAGAGACTACTAATTGCTTCTCAGTAGCCTTTCTCCCCTTCTTTTAAAGAAATTTTTAGCTAAGCACATTGCTGCCCTACTAAAACATTTCTCTTGAACTTAATGTTGCTATGTGAAAGTTTTGGCCAAAGAGATGTGGGCAGGAATGCTGTGAGCTTTCCAAGGGTTCTTCTTAAAGGGAGAGCACCAATCCTTCCTTCAACCTTTTCTCCATCATGATATCTTGAATGTGGATATAATGGCTGGAACTCCAGCAGCTATTTTAGACTATGAAGCTTAAGACACCAGTTCTCCAAATGTAGAATGAGGACACATAGCATCCCCAGAGCCCTTGTTCAAGAGATTCACAGGCTTCAGCTTCCTTTTCCAATCACATGTCTGTGGAAAGCCTAGAATTTTATTTTGAGACTTCAACCAAAACAATACATTGCAATAGATTGCAAGCAGTGGCAGATATTTGCTTCAAGTGAGCCAGATAGGCATTTATAAATATGAAAACAATGTTACCCTTCTCACCAAAATCTTTTTGTTTTAGAAAATATAATGATTTTTCATAAATCTGTGTATTAATATTTACATGCAATGAGTTTATTGTCACTTCACGATGGATTAAATAAGAATGCAAAATAATTCTGTTTTAATTTCTAATAAGCTAACCCACATAAGAAAAGTTCTCTGGGGGCCTTCATAATTTTTAAGGGTATAAAGGAATCCTAAAAACCAAAAGTCTTGAAAACTGGTCTAATCTGGCTTTCTAGGTAGAGAGATGAGCTACAAAAAGCCTGACTTAAAGTCAAATTCTTTTTATATGAGCAAAAATCAGACTTCTATTATGCATAAGCCATTATCATTAGAGGAATTTGTTACATCCAGCCAAAGGAATTTTTAGCAGATCCATTTATATTTTGTTATTCCATTTGAGACCATGGCTAAGAATACAACAAAGCAATTAAGAGCTGAAGAAGTTTTGAGAAACTCCCTTGGTTGAGAACCCTAGTTTAAATAAGACAGTGTGAAGCATGCGATCCTGGCCTCTTTTATTACCTGAAATGTCACAAATGTCTAGTTGCAGATTCTGCAGAAGCTCTGCAGCTGGCTAGTCCTCCTGACTCCTCACCTAGTTTGAAGGAAACAGAACTGGCTCTAGAGCAGCCTGGGTGGTGCAGGAGGCAGGGTGGAGGCAGACACATTCCTGTGCGGAGAGGAGCAGGTTCAGTCACATGGCCACCCTCATGCCCTTGGCTGAGGGCCAGGTGGGGTAGAGCAAAGGTTGTGCCAATGGAAAGCCGCCCTTGGTCTCTGAGGCTGCTCCTCTGTGTTTCCTTCCTTCACAAAAGGCACTCAGGAACCCCAGCAGCTGGTCCCCTCTAGGAAGGAAAAGACACAGATTCTAGGGCCGTGGGAAAAGGGGTGAGCCGCCCTTTGGTCTGAGTGCAAGCCTAAGGAAAATTGGGGGAAAGAATGACAAAAGCTTCCTGTGAAGTGAAACCCACTTTCTGCACCAAGAGACTCTGGTCTGCCATATAAAGGACATGTAATTCTCTTTTATAATGGAAGGCCCAGCAAATGGGCCAGACTTGTTACAATTCACAGGGCTGAAACCCATCATTTCTAAAATTCAATTTGCTGCTAGAATTTAAGCCTGATTTTGTTGAACACTCAATAGAAGCAAAGTAGAATTTTTTTTCCATATATGTGAAAGCCTATTTTAAGTAATACTTTTTAAATCATAAGTCTCTTGAGAATAATATGGCAAATTTGCTTCCTTTCAAAGCCCATCTGAAAATATATCAAATCACTGCATTTTTGTCCAGCCTAGATTTTCCTTCCTTTCTTTACATTGCTGTGAATCCCTATCTGTTCTGTTCACCACTGTACCAACAACCTATAATAATATCGTGCCGGGACAGGTCAGTTTGCCATCATCACAAGGAGTCATCATGCTTCTGTAAGCGATATTTTGTGAGGTCCTTCAAACAGCCTAATGGCCATAAGCAAGTTATTTGAAAGAGTTATTTAAATTTTGCATGGACAGGAATTAAATATTCAAGTGTAATAAGTTTAATTGATTAAGAGATTATTTTCAGGTGGCACAGTAACGAAAAAAACATTATCATGAGAATGCAGTTTTAAAAAATGTATTTAAATGATCAATTCCTTCTATGGCTGCCCTAGAAAGAAGCTGCTTTGTTCCAATTGAAATGGAGCCATCACTCAACAGCTGTAAAATGCAATCATGGAAGGGTCGGTGAAGGACTCAGTCAGAGGGACCTATCCTTGATCCGCTTAGATGCATCGCACCAGGATGTTCAGAGCCCTACAACTGGGGGGGCCCATCTCTCAGTTGTCTCCAGCATCTGAGCTGACCCTCAGATGATGATGTTTGTTGGGTTATGTTAGTTGCTAAATATCCATTCTCCCAACAGGTCCTCTGGAATGTCTAGGACTTAGTGTGACAAAGCAGTGACAGTGTGTGCTGTCCTGTGTTATGCTGTGCTGTGCAGTAGACTGCAGAAACAGGGCTAAATAGAGGTGAGTCATGCCTCGGTCATGCTCTTTGGAAAGAACTTAAAATAAGTGCCAGTGGGCTCTCAGAATTGTTAAATGAGAGATTGGAAAGGTCATAGTAATAACGTTTGCAATCTGAAAGAAACCTCAGATGTTACCTATTAAAAATGAGGAAATGGAGGCTTGGAGAGGTTCGATGACTTGCCCAGTGTCATACCATATGTCATAACAGAGCCAGCCCACGGCCTGGTTCTCATGGATCTTACTTAGCCAGTATTCTTTTCCCCATGCCACCCACTAAAGTAAGCCAGTATATATAATAATAATAATAATAATAATAATAATAATAATAATAAAACCTGTGAGCTGGCGGGGGGTGGGGCGCATTGTGGCATGACTGGGTGACTCAGTTAAGTGTCTGACTCTTGATTTCAGTGCAGGTCATGACTTCAGGGTCGTAAGATCGATCAAGCCCTGCCTCAGGCTCTGTGCTGGGTGTGGAGCCTGCTTAAGACTCTCCCTCTGCCTCTTGCCCACATGTGTACACACACACAGTCTCTCGAAGAAGAAGAAAAAAAAAACTTGGAAGGCATTTTGAATACTGTGTCCTACTAGCATTTATTATCATTTATTAAAATCATCTATTGATCTATTCACCCTACAATTGTGAGCTCCTTAAAATTGGAGTTTAGTTGTAGTTGGTTTGTTTGTTTCCTCTGTGCCTAGCCCCAGGGCCTTACGCATAGTAGGCACTTAATAACTTGGGAAGAAAATTCATATTTACTTTGAATTTGTCCTGACCATTCTTACATTAAGCTGTTGAGTGGCTATACTGGGAAGACATTGAGGTGACCCTTGAGCAATGTGGGGGTTACAAGTGCCAACCCTATGCAGTTAAAAATCTGTGTATAACTTTTGATTCCTCAAAAACTTAACTGCTAATAGACCACTGTTGACAGGAAGCCTTACCAATAATATAAACAGCTGTTTAACACATATTTTGTGTGTTATATATATATTATTTACTTGTTCTTACAATAAAGGAAGCTAGAGAAAAGAAAACGTTATTGAGAAAATCATAAGGGACTCATAGCACTGTAGTTATTTAAAAAAATCGACATATACATGGACTCATACAGTTCAAACTATGTTTATCAAGAGTCGACTCCATTGGTTAGGGTCCAGCCAAGGAAAAAAGAAACTACTCTATATCTTTACAGGGGGTGTATAATATAAGACATCGATACACAGTATGGAAGACAAACAGAAGGTGATTAAGATTATTATTGGAGATTATTAGTAGCAGAAAGTTGGAGGGCAATTAGGAGGAGGTGTTATTAACAGAAGTGTTTAAAGAGAAGTGGTACCACTGGTACCATTGGGGGAATAGTCCCCCAAGAGCTGGGGTCTTTGTGGAGATGGACTTGAAGCTGGAGGCCCACCAGGAAGCAGAAAATACTCTGTTGTTTTTTGTTTTTTGTTTTTTTTTTTCCCTCCTAAGACCACTCTTTTCCCAGTGAAGGGAGCAGGGAAGAGGAAATGACCTCTGGGAGACTTCCCCCATCTTCTAGTGTGCTCGGCTCATCATTTGCCCCTGACATAATGGAGGTCCTTTAAGATCATCCACTACCTTTTGTACTAACTCAATATTCAGCCAGCAGCCCTCATACCTCAAACCTAATTCTGTTTGCCATGTTGTTATTTCAGCCAAAGGACAAAGACCTTTTTTTTTTTCTTTTCTTCTTTTTACAATTTTTATTGTTTTTTTTTTAAAGATTTTATTTATTTATTCATGAGAGACACACAGAGAGGCAGAGACATAGGCAGAGGGAGAAGCAGGCTCCCTCCTGGGAGTCTGTTGTGGGACTCCATCCCAGAACCCCAAGATCATGACCTGAGCTGAAGACAGACCTCTGCTCAACCACTGAACCACCCAGGAGTCCTTTTTCTTTTTTTGAAATAGCTGGTCAGCAGATCAGCAAGGTGAAGGGGGAAATATCCATCATAACAACTGAATTTTGTTAGTTTGGGGATTTCACTTGCTTCTTTTTTTTTTTTTTTTTTTTTTTGTAAATTAAGAGTGAGGGACCTAAAACTTTTTGAGTGATACAACAAATAAAGCACATTTTTCAGCCTGACCTTGAAGGATGTAGGTGTCAATGAGCGAGGGTCAGCCTCTCAGCAAGGGTCTTGGAGTTGCTTGGATTATTTTATAAGTTCCACATGAGGGTCATCTTTTACAACTAGATGTTTCTTTCCCCTTTCTTTTAGAAAAAGAAAGAAGTAAATTCTAGCCCAGAGAAAGAAAGATATCCTGTCTTAGAATTAGGGGAAAAAAAAGAAAAAGAAATAAAAGGAGAGCAATCTGAAGCTTTGTCTTGCTGAGAACCTCCCTCCTGCTGTCTCTGGCAGTCCTGACCTCATCCCTGAGAATAAGCTTCCAGAGAAGCCCAGAAAAAACTTTTACTGTCGACTCTCAGATATGTGCACAGTTAAATTTGTTGATCTCAACAGTTGCAGCAGAAACTGACAGATATCGACATTTAGAAAAATGCTGCAAGCCACATAAAACTGAGATTAAACCAGAGCAGCTCTGGAAGCCAAAGGTTTCCCTGCTCCCTGAGTATGGCTGGCAAACACACTGCACAGATGCATAGTAGATACCATCAGGGTATGATCACTAGTCCTCTTACATTATGATACCGGTAGTGTGGGTAAAAGGAGGTTAGGCACACTTTTAGAAGATGCACGCAGAAATACATAGGGGCGAAGTGTTAATGATGTTTGCAACTTATTTACAAGTGATTCAGCAAAAAAAATTATAGACGTATATATATGTATACATATATACACATTTAAATGTAGATGATTAAACATTAGAAATCTAAAAAAGAGTTAATAATTCTTAAATCTAGGTGGTGAGTATAAGGATGTTCTGTTTTTCAAATATTTTGTTTGAAATTTTTCATAATAAAACTCAGGGAAAACCAATGCTATCATTTGACAATTAGAGTTTTTATCATCAACCACTAGCATGGAATTGTTTTAGTATAAGAAGTCTTATTTCTTGGGATGCCTGGGTGGCTCAGCGGTTGAGCGTCTGCCTTCGGCCCAGGGCATGATCCTGGAGTCCTGGGATCGAGTCCTACATCGGGCTCCCCACAGGGAGCCTGCATCTCCCTCTGCCTGTGCCTCTGCCTCTCTCTGTGTGTCTCTTATGAATAAATAAATCAAATTTAAAAAAAAAAAAGAAGTTCTATTTCTTGAGTTGGTAAATTTGAATCAATTAACCAGAATCTGAGATAAAGAATTGACCTTCGAAACCTGGCAAACTTGAGTAATCAAACCCTTGACTAGAAGTCATCACAATGAGCAAAATACTGTGACATTCCAACTCCTGTAATATCAATGTCTGTTACACTGACTTGGGTCAAGGGCAGTATTCTCAGCTGTTCTTACAGCCAGGAAGCACCTGCTATCAGCCCTAGGATTGGAGAATAGGCCCAGTCTACTGTCCAGAAGCTTCCAGACTACAGAGGAGATGGAATTGGGAACAGATGTGGGCAGCGAAGTGTGACTGGTGCAATGATTCCATAGGGCACTAGGATGAGAGTGAAACAAAGGCAGCAATGATCACTTCCACTGGGTCAATGAAGAACCGGCAGGACAAGATTCAGAAACAGAGCACAACAGTCAGAGAGGTCAGTGAAGGGATAATTTACAAAACTCTGGAAGGGTCGAAGAAAGCCAGCGGTAGTGAAGCTACCAATTGTGGGGATCCATTAACACCCCTCAGTCTAAAAGAGGCAAGAGGAAGGGGCACTACCAGAACTCAGAGAAGATAGTATAGCTTTTGGTTAAAGGATGTAGCCAACCTGCAGTGAACCAACAGGGAGGGGACCAGGGGAGAACACTCTGATCCTGTCCCTTCCTCCCACCTCTCACCTCCCACAGAGGCTCCCACTCACTGAACCCAGATGGCAGCCAGGGGACCAGAAAGCTTGGTTGATACAATACCGAGGGTTCAGCCTCCAGAGACAGAAGGCAGGTAGAAAAGGTCAAGGCCAATAATATTGTTCAGCAAAATGCATAATGCTGGAGAAGGCCTTGACACAGAAGTAAGAGAAAAGGAGACAGAGAGGTAGGTGTCCACTAGAGGAAAGTAAAGGGCATGATCTGCAGAAGGAGCACCATGAACCAAGGCGGAAAATACCCTTGCATGCTCAGGAATTGGGGGCTTCTCAGAATAAGCTTCAAATTGTTTTACCAGCGGAAGAAAAGACTTAGTCATAATCATCTCCCTCTCTCCTGTGCTGTCTTTCACCATTTTGGCATTCTTATACATGCAAAATAAAGGGGTTTTAAATTCCTCAAGAAACGTGGCCAGCAGCATTCCCTAAAAGTTATTTGGCACGGGATTGTTGGTGTGCTTATCTTGTGTATATGCTTCGTCCTGCCCCTGGATCTTAAGTTTCTTGAAGGTAGTGATGCGCCTGGACTTGCCCTCACACCTCATAGAATGTTCCGCGTGTTGTAAATAATGATACATATTAACTTGCAGGGTATGACCTGCATCCATGTTCTGAGATCAGAGAAACTTAGACAACACTTAGGAGAACTAGTTGTGATTAACTATGATACTAATAGATCACAGATGAATTAAAAATAAAGGGGTCCTATATCAATGATTCCCAATCTGTTTAAATATAAAGATCTTCTCTGAGTATAAAATATTTTACAGAGTCTACATATACTAATAGGTTTGGTGTACACTAATTAAATAATGACAAAAAGTGTTCTGGGTTCATACCCATTTATCATTTATTAACCAAAGCATCCACAGTCATTCAAAAACAGTTGTACGTATTATTCAGTAGTCAGTGCTTCGGGTCCATATAGATCTTAGAAATCTTTGCAATAACTCCATAGTTAAGAATATTCCTATTGGGGATCCCTGGGTGGCGCAGCGGTTTGGCGCCTGCCTTTGGCCCAGGGCGTGATCCTGGAGACCCGGGATCGAATCCCACATCGGGCTCCCAGTGCATGGAGCCTGCTTCTCCCTCTGCCTATGTCTCTGCCTCTCTCTCTCTCTCTCTCTCTCTCTCTCTCTCTCTCTGTGTGACTATCATAAATAAATAAAAAAAATTAAAAAATTAAAAAAAAAGAATATTCCTATTGTAAGTGACAGATACTCAGCTTAAATTAGCATAAGCAAAACAAGAATTAATAACTGAGATATTCCTGAGGTGGCACTAGTTTTAAATAAGGTCCTGTCCAGGCATTGAAATCTTGTCACCATGCCTTTCTCTCCCTCTTTTCATCTATTAACTTTGTTTTCTCTTCTGTTGGCTTCACTCTCCAGTTGATTTTCTCTGGTTGGAAGCAAAGATATCCACAGGAAATTCCAAGGATGTTCTGTCCTTATAGTTGGTGAGCCAGGAAAATGAGAACAGCCTCACTCAACATTCCTTTCCATTCCTCAAAGTGGATTCATATTAGCCTTGATTGCATTGAATGCCCACCTCATCCCAACACAGCATCCAAGGAGAAACAAACTCTGTCAACCAAGATCACATGGCCCTCACCATGAGGGAGAGTGGGGGAGGGGGTATAATTGGGGCTGGGCAATTTATAAGGGGCAAAAATGCTGAACAGACTAGACTGTAGATGGACATTACTGAAGTCCATAGGCTGTGACTAATACACTCCTCTTTCTTTTTCTCACTCATATATTCATGAAAACATTCTTAAGTTCCACTTTAGGTCAGCTACGTCATGAGTAACACACCAGTGAACTTGAAAGCTCAGTAGTATCTCACAATCCCTCATCTTGTTTTTGTGCATTGTTGCTAGCAGTGATTCATACAATCCTCCAAAAATAATGTGAATTCTAGTTTAATTCTATAGTTCACTTTACTTTTCCTGCATATATATTCGTTCAGCCAATATTTATTGAACAAGTGCAACATGCGATATAAAATAGTGAATATAAATCTAAAACCTGAAGTGTCTTGTTGTTTTTTATTTGCCAAAATCTAAATTAAGATTTCTTTAAACAGTGAATAACATTGCGACTCTAAATGTCCATGCAGTTATCTGTTGCTATTAGTGCAATTGCTGAAGAAATCATCCTTTGTACTGTAAGGAAAGAAAAAAAAATGATCCATGTGTCCAGTTTTAGTAACTTTGTGAGTTTTAACAAATATGTTTAGTCTGTTATAATATAAAATATTTAGAAGATTAGTTTTGGTCTTGAATAGTTATGTTGTACTTTTATCACAGTAACAAGAATGTTTTAAAACAGGATTATTGGGACACCTGGGTGGCTCAGTGGTTGAGTGTTTGCCTTCAGCTCAGGCTGTGATCCCGGGGTCCTGGGATCGAGTTTCACATCAGGCTCCCTGCAGGGAGCCTGCTTCTCCCTCTGCCTGTGTCTCTGCCTCTCCCTGTGTGTCTCTCATAAATAAATAAACAAAATCTTTTAAAAATAAATAAATAAATAAAACAGGGTTGTTTTTCACAAATATGAATTACATATTATGTTCATGAGTTATAGCATTTGAATTCTAATGTCTTAATACATTTTTTTGAATTTATAGGAAAGACTGTAGTCTGTTGACCTTTTTAATATTCTGCTCTCTCATTGGCTACCTCTCTGAAACCTTTCTTCCATATTAGTAGGAATTGTTACAAGAAGAGGAGGAGTGGAAATGCCAGCCAGTCAGAAACCAGAATATTTAAAAGGTCAACATTGTACAGTTTTCTGCTATAATTCATAAAAAAATATTAAGCATCCAATATTTCATCTCAGGACCAAGGTTGTAATGAGAACAGAAAATGGCACAATATTAATTCATCTTCATGACAAATTCTGTAATGAGAAAGGCAGGATACAAGCTATAAATATTTGGTTACCGTTTCAAAATTATCTTATATCCTTTATAACATAATGAGAGTAAATTTATATTTCCTAAAGTTGAGTCCTCTCACTAAATACTTACTGCCTTTTAAATTAAGAGGGCTCCTTTGAGACCACGCTAAAATGATGCTGTACCCCCAAGAGAGCTGCTGCTACCACGAGGTTGCAATAAATAAAAGTACAAGACGTTCATTATAATAAAACAAATGAGTAGAAATTTTATTTTGGCTAATTTCCACTTCACTATTATTAAAGTCTTAGAACGTGCCTAATTAGAAAGTTCTCACCATTTTAAATGGATACCCCGTTAACCACCTTTATATCAACATGATCTCCAAATAAAGTAGCATTCCTTCATGATTAATTCTATCATATGACAGATGCTGCATTATGTGACTATTACAAACAGAAATTAGGGCTTGTGTATTCTGAGTCTGAAGGGACTCAGGCAGGAAATCAATCCAAATCAAGTAGGGAGCGCCATATGCATTCAAGACAGTTTTGTATCTTTCTCTTTCCTAGTGTATACACGTGTGAGGTGAGAGGGAGGAGAGCCCGAGTCCTAGCAGAACTCAAAAGCAGCTCAAATTATTTTACTGAAAGGACTGCTTGCAGGGTTGTGAACAGGAGTGAGGAAATCTGCATGGTGGAGGCAGCCAGAGACCAGAAACAGCAGAAATTCCTTATTGCCTTTGGGTAGAGGGCAAGAAGAGGAAATAGTGTCACTGGAGCCTTGAAAGAGCTGGAATCTTGGATGAGGGGCTAGAGGCAGGAGCTGTAGTCAAGGGGGGATGAAGTCGCTGCCAAAACAACAATGCTTGGTAGGGCAAGAGGAGAGAAGAAATATTGCTGCCTCTCTCTTCTTGTGTCCCAGTGACCAAACCCAACCAACCATGAGCTATCAAGGAAGCCTGGGTGAGGGTGGCACCAGCAGTGAACATGATGGGCAGAGGTTTATTTTTTTAATTAATTAATTTTTTATTGGAGTTCAATTTGACAACATATAGCATAACACCCAGTGCTCACCCCATCAAGTTTTTAAATTGATAGTAAGCAACAGAGATGTTCAAGGTGATCCTGGGGAAGCTTTGCTAAAGGCAAGATTCGAGGTCTCAAGAAAAGGAGCACAATGGAAGGAGGTGAGAATGGCTGGAAGAAAGAATGGACATGGGCATAGAGGGAATGAAGGGAAAGGGAATCAACACAGCTCTCTGAGTCTGCCTAGAAGTCAGCAAAGCTATTTCTTTTAGCATATTATTTGGAAAGCTGCCTTAAATGAATTTAAAAACAAATGAATCTGCCAAACAACTGTATAGACTATCTCCTGGCACATTCATTTTGAAATTGGAGATGATGCTGAGAGACTGTGAGCTTCGGTCTTCAGTATTTTTTTTTTCTTCTGTGAGATCTTTGGATGTCAAAAAAAAAAGAAAATCCCCTATGAAATCTGCCAGTCCAAGTTCTTTGATATCCAACCAGTTCTTGGTGTAGTGAATACAACTGGAGTGCTGAGTGATCGGTTAACAAGAGCACAATCGCTGCCTGCCTTTTTACCATAGCTTATTTACTACTAACAAATATCATCTTGCGATGCTACAGAGTGCCTTTCGCCCACTGGCTCCTGGAGTGCTTTATGAACTAGGAATGCAGGAGTAGCTGAAATAGAGTCTCTCTGGGGTGGAATAAGACAGCTGTTAGCCTTGCAGAAATGTTGCACAACAGCCTGAGTGGAAACCAGGGAGGGTTCTCAATCTAATTGAAACTACAAGAAGAATTTAAGTTGATGGACTAATTGCTGAGGCTGGCATCTATTCAAAAAACCAGGGCTTTTTCTTCTCTGGTGGTGAGTGGCACAGCAATGTAGCTCCATTTAATAGATCCTGCTGTTTCCGTTGAAGAGATGAGGAAACTGAAGTTCGAGGCACAAATTATGCTTGAGAGAATTGGGTTGTAATGCATACCCTTTGAGTTTCCGGGTGCTCATTATCTTCTGAGTTGCGTGGCAGACAGGAGCATCACTGCAAAGTAATGAGTTAGCACCACTATGAGAGAGAGACTACACTCATGGCGCGCACATTTTTTTTTTTTTTTTCAGAAATAGGGCTACTCTGGGAAGGTCGCCATGTGATCCTGACTCAACTTGACCCTACATAATTTCTGAAATCAGTCAAGTTCCAAGAGCCAGAGGTGGTATAAACGCGTAACACTCCCATGCCTTCAAGAAATGGCATATTGTGAGTCAAGGAAATTTAAACTGATTAGTTTGCAGTGGGCTCCTCTTGCCTAACACTCCTTTCATGCTGGAATGTCACATTAATTGGTTCTTAATTGAACAATGTGCTTCCAATTTTCAAAACCCAGCAGAGTATAAAACAGAAGAAGTCAGACTCTTGCTCTTTGGAATTGGAAGTCATATGGGTAAAGACACAGTTCATAAGGATTAAACTCTCATGAAGGCTGAAAGCTGTCACACAAGCGCTTCTTAGCACTGGGAGGCACAGCTCTTCAGGTTGTCAATTTTAACATGGGAAGCAGTTTAATGCTACTTGTTTGGAAGAGAGCATGATCCTGAGGTCGAAGACAATGACTAAAACTTCCTCCGCTTCTTGATTTCTGGAAAACCAAGATCTCTCAATGTAGCTGTGGTTAATTATCCATTTCCTCTATAAATCAACGACTTGTTTTTAATTTGTGTCCTTAAAATAAGCCATCATTTGGTGGTAGCTAGTTAACTCCTAGATATGACAGTTTCTTATCTGCAATTAAATTTGGGCCAAAAGGTCTACTTTCCACCTGAAATTAAAAACCTGTTTGTTCATGTTCTCTCTTTGCAAATGTTCCATGTACAGGCAAGTTTATTTTTTCTATTCTGAAGAAATATTATTTTTAAATAAGGGCTGTGTTCTGAATTCATATAGTGTGAAAAGTAAGAGATAGAAGGAAAGTTGGTTTCTTGCAACAAATAAACCTTTCAAAAAAAAAAACTGTCAAGTTTCTGAGTTATTTTTTCCTAATACTGCTGTGCTTGGGGGGAAAAAAATCACGATACCAAAAGTTAGGTATTCATTTTCTTTCTGTCTATTTGTATCATACTTGCTCATCTTAAAAGTGAGAGAAGGGTTTTTCTAATTGCATGCTCTAACACGCATCATTCATCAAAGTTGGGCTATTTCTGCCTCTTGCATCAGATGTAGAAGTTACTTTCTTTCTCCTCCTTGCATCATGACCTGTGGTCTCATGCAGCACTTAGCAGTTGATAATGCAATTGGAAGAGACTTTGCTTCTTCTTTTAGGGATGCACTGGTCCCATGGTTATTGTAAAAGTAGATAGGAAAAGGGAAGAAACAGTCCATGAGACAATGCAATCTTAGCCACAATCTCTCTGGTTGTTTTCATGATAATATGTTTTGGATCAGAAAGTACTGATACTGTTAATTTTTTTTAAATCTGTAAATCACCAATAAATCAGATGCACCTATTGCTTCTCATTAATAAAGAATCCTTGTGGGATTCCAGACTCTTATTTAAAAACAGAGTCTGGAAGAAAGGTCAACCAAAGGTGTGTCTAATAAATGTGTAGTGATCTCAAATGAGCTTATTCTGAGCATCTCCAGCTGTGGAAGGCCTCTGGCTCTCAATCCTTGTGGCAATTTACTATGCTGACACCATGATCACACATCTTCAAGTTAATTACTCTCATTCACTCAACACTATCCTTTCTGCTCTAACAAGACCTCCTTTAACTTCAGTAGGACCAAATCTGGCCTCAGCCACGCTGCCACAAGAGATAAATGTTTCCCTGGGTACAAACTCAATAATAAGTGCAACATTTGACAAAGAAGAATGCCTCTGGCAGCCCTGCTCAATCTCTCTAAGAAATTGACACTGCAGAGTACAGGAGCAAAGCCCAGACAATGACAGCTACAAAAAGCTTTTGTAAGCAAAGTAATCAGGCCCTTGTCAGCCAGTCTCTCCTTTCATGATCTCTTGCCTGAACAGTTGGTAAAATCTGATCAATGGGATATTTTTCAGTATCTACGACAAATCATCAGTCAGTACAAGGTGATGCTCAGCAACAATGACCTGAACAACGACAACGACGACGAAAGTGAGAAAATGGATTCTGGTTTGAGGAGAGAGTTGTATTTGGTGGATGATAATTTTAGGGACCCTTTCTTCACCAACTGCTCATCCAGCAGGATCCAGGCACTATTTATGCAAGCAGCTATGTTCAGCTACTTTCTGTTCTACGTAGGTTCCTACGGCACCCGCGTTCCTAAGCTGCTTCTGGATGTGGGGAGAGTCCACAGAGTCTTCTTTGGGTGACTTCTTCCTACTCCAGTGGCATCACCTGAAAATAGAAGTAAATGAAGCAGGTAGAAATTATTGTTATCAACCCAATGATCCATTCAGTCCATCCATTCACTTAGAAATCTTGTTTTCAATGCATACAATGACTAGACTCCATGTTGACCGTTGGGAGGAACTGTCACTGTGAGGGTCCCTGATGAACATGAGGTTTGCTGGGGTGGGGTGGGGGTAGGCAAGTCATACACATGTCATTGCAGTAGAGTGTGATAAAGTCCATAAAATCAGTATAAAGTATGAAGGTGTTCTGAGGAGAGATAGAGCACTTGTGACAGAAATTCATGGGAATTAAGAGGGAAGGTTTCTTGATGGTGGTGGCATTTGAACTAGGCCTCAAAGGATGTGTAGAATTTCAACCTGTAGAGATGGAAAGTGAACAATACAAATGGAAAATATCACAACAGGGATCCCTGTGTGACTCAGCGATTTAGCGCCTGCCTTCGGCCCAGGGCGTGATCCTGGAGTTCTGGGATCGAGTCCCACGTCGGGCTCCCTGCATGGAACCTGCTTCTCCCTCTGCCTGTGTCTCTGCCTCTCTCTCTCTCTCTCTCTCTCTCTCTCTCTCTCTCTCTCTGTCTCTCATGAATAAATAAATAAAATCTTAAAAAAAAAAAAAGGAAAATATCACAACAGAAAAGCTCCCTCCTAAGACACTGCAGATGTTTTAGGCAGAAGGAGAGAGGTCTGTCTGGGTGCGTGTAGAAAACACAATGGATTTTTGCTCTAACATTTACAAAGTGCTTCTATACACTCAGTCTTAGAGAAACTGTGTGGTGTGCAAGGAGAGAGGGAGATTCAAAACCCACAGTGCCTGGGTTCATACTGCAACCTACCAGCTTAGGACTTGGAGCAAGTCGCCTCAGTTCCCTCCTCTGTAAAATGGGGATAATTGCAATACTGCCCCTGTAGGTTGTTAGGGGGATCAGTCCGTAATAGTATCTATAGTAGATACATGCTACACGACAGATGAGAAATTAGTATTGCTCAGAAGCCACACAAGGGCCTCATAGAGGCAGCAGTCACAGAAAGTCCTCTGTCTCTCAACCATGTGCTCATTATACCCCAATGAGCCTGAAGTGAGAGACCCTGAAACACACCTTGTGGGCACTCTAGCCCAGTGAGTGGTTCTCAGTGAGGAGTGTCGTTTTGCACGCACACTTGCACATGTGTACACACACACACACACAGACACAGACATACACACAGGAGACATTTGGTAATATATGGAAACACTTTTGGTTATTAGAATTGCGGGGTTGCTACTGGCATCTAGTGGGTAGAGGCCAGTTATGCTACCAAACATCTTACAATGCACAGCGTAGAATTATCTAACCCCAAATTTCAACTGTGCTGAAATTGAGAAATCCTGAATAGAGCCACCTCTTGAAGAGATATTTAAATAGTTAAATAGGGCAGCCTGGGTGGCTCAGCAGTTTAGCGCTGCCTTCAGCCCAGGGCCTGATCCTGGAGACCCGGGATTGAGTCCCCCATCGTGCTCCCTGCATGGAGCCTGCTTCTCCCTCTGCCTGTGTCTCTGCCCCTCTCTCTCTCTCTGCCTCTCACGAATAAATAAATAAAATCTTTTTTAAAGATAGTTAAATATTTCAACAGGACTCCCCTTTGCATAAAATACTTTGCTGAAAACCATCAAAGCAAAAGGCAAGTTGTGGCATCAGTGAAAAATCTAAGTGTTGATGGCATCGCTGGGGGGGCTCCTCTTGAAAAGAAAGTGCTATGTTCATGAAAAATAAAAGGAGAGAATCACCCGAAACCCTGATCTATGAAAGGGAGTCCAAAAAAGCAGTCTAGCTCCTGAAAGAGGCAAAAAGCACAGGCTGCAGTGTGGAAAGCACCCAGCTTGACACACAACTACACACAAAAATAACTTATCTATTTCCATCTGCAGCTCAAGGCTACCTCAACTGTCAAAAGTGCTAGAGAAAAATGTCTCCTCCTTCCTAGAGTTAATTATCATTCAACCTGCAAATATCACTCACTCCATTGATTGTGCTGTGAGTATACTTTTTCTCTTTAAAAGGCCATTAAATCCAGTATAAAAGACCTATTAATTTTCTACTATAAATAGTCTCCCAGACGCTAACTACTTCATTGTTTGAATCCGGGACTGCAGTTCACGCAGATGAAATTCTCTGCAAAGCTGTGGTTTTATACCTTCTGCCGGCCACTCTCATCTTCCCCTCAGTCCTGGGAACAATAATTCAGTTTCCAAATACATTAAATGTGTTGTAAATAGTACATGCCTCCACAGCGCCACCTCGATGGACTGGTCGATCTTGTTGCGGTGTCATAAATTTGAAGGCATCTAATAAAGCTGCCACATGCAGCCAGACATTGTTGTTCTGAGACTTACCAGGCAGCTCAGTAAAGCACCTCACCTTGCTCATTTCTCCCCCACCATCCCTCCCATCTGTGCTGCTGGAGACACACCATTACTGGATCTTAACAGCAAGAAGACTTATAAAAAGAGCATTTGTATACACTTGCCAACACACAAAGCCCATTTATGAACATTATCTTATTTGCTCTTCATAACAATATCTTGAGCTTGGAGTGAAAGCTCTTATAAAATGATCCCAATTTTGTAGATAGGACAACACGAGCACTACCTACTCGAGTCCCATAAAAATCTCTTTCAAGACCTGAAGTCAGCTAAGACAAGCAAGACCTACGGGAGATGTTCTCATGATACTGCTCATCCTGGCTTGAGTTCCCATTCAAGCATAACCTGAGACGTGGATTCCAGTGTAAGTGGTGTGGGAGATGATTCTAGGAAGTATCAGGAAGGGAGCGGGGAAAGGAGACACGAAGGGAGACAGTGAAGGGTGCTTGATGGAACAGGTAACAGTGGGAACCCTTGAGGCTTATCCCATAGGGGAGCACTGTAGATAGTATGGGGTGATCCTCCCTGTGGGCGAGAAAGCTGGAGTAGGACTGTTCCAATTCCCATCCACTATTGCCTGAAGCCTGTTCTTGGGGCGGGTGGGGAGGGTGGAGAACTCCTCAGAGTTTCGGACGCTTGCTGTAGGACATCAAGACGAGCCAGTGAAAGAATGTATGAGTGCCACTAGGGTGGTGCTTCTCCATCTTCAAAATCATCGGTGTCACCTGTGGTGTTACAGTGCCAGAGCTATGCAATGAGAACATACAGAGGAATCTCGGCTCTCTCTTCTGTGCAGCTATGCTCCTGACATCTCTATGGCATCCCTCTGATCGTGACATCTCGATGACATCTTTTAACATAATAGCCACTCTCTGACCTTCGAGGCTAAACACCTTCTGATGCTCTCCTCCCCCATTTACTGGTGGGATATTACCTTCCCCCTTCAAAGTTGCTTCTCAGATTACAGATTTACTCCAAGGCATGAGTGACTGGTAACTTTAAACATCTCTCTTCTTAGGAGGCAAAACAGACCAAAATCTTAATCAACAATGGTCAGCAAAGGTGGCTCCGGGCCTATATATTGTTTGGTTTGGCTTTTAAATTTTTAATTAGCTGTCACAATTTTTAAATATTAAAAGATTTCACCTAAAAATTGGAATTCCCTTCTTCTCCTGAAGCATCGGATGACCTGGCCACCCTGACCCACGTGAAGACAACACAACGGTCTGCTGGAGGGGGTGGAGGCTGCTCCCCTGGACAGGGCATCCATTCTGCAGTTACCTGCACCCCTACTCCTGGCCATCTTCACTCATTCCAAACACCTGCCTGCTTCTCCGGGCTTACGGATTTGTGATGCCTGACATTAGAGATGAGAGAGAAGATTCTTAGAAGTCGTTGTTTTTATTTGTGGTCCTCTGTCAGTGTCCTTGAAATCACACTATCTAGTGTATAATTATTCTTAGCACTTACCTAACCTTTTAGCTCTGTAAGAAAGGAAGGGTTTTTGAGAACTTTGAGGGATGATACAGACCATTATATAAATCTACATTTAATTTTCATTAGAGTTGTCCTAGATCGTGTTTGAACTTTAAATCCTATAAAGTAGAAGCAAATCTGTGTTTCAAGTAGAACTTGCCAGAAGAAGGGACAAGAAAGGCATTTAGATAATTTCATCTGGACGTGTGAAGCCAAAGCAAGATTCATCCTTCCATTATCTGTAAGTTGGAGCCACCTGTTTTTCATGACTGTCTGCTGGTTGGAAAAGGAAGCCCTGAGTTTAATTAAGTTATGCGTGTGGGAGGCACATGCTCTGCAGCAGCAGCAGTTAGATTATTAATGGACTCCTATATTGAAGTGTTCACATTTTTGAAAGGCTAATTACAATATAATTTTAGTTTTAAAATATTGCTTTGCCAAGGGTGGGAGTTGTATCATGTATTATTAAATGGTACCTTTTTTTTCAATCTTAGGGGAACTATTGGCTTGTTTATGGTAATCTTTAATATTCAGTTACTTCTCATGCTTTCTTACTTGATGCATCTAACTCTTGAAACCGAAAAATATGCTGCATGCTTGTCAAATACCAAAAAGCTACACTGGAGTTTCCTTGGACTTGCCTGATTTTTCTTATGAAGAAAGTCAAACTGTTCATAAGTTGAGTAAACTAAATTTCATGTTTTTCCTTGCTACCTGAGACCCATGATCTTATCAGCTGTGCAATTTTAACATTTCTGGAGGGAAGGTTGAAGTAGTTGTCTAATGAGCTTATTCTGGAATCCATACTACCGTTCCCTGGTTATAGCTGCTCAAGTAGGACTCCAGTTGATTGTAATGGGAATCACATGATTTTTAGATTCAAAGACCTAATTTAGAGTCCTTGTGTTAGAAGTTCTGTTTACTGCATGTTCCAAACCAAAATCAACACACATACCTTCTACCCACATATCCTTCCAATGAAAATCATGGTCACTTCAATGACATTTTAGTTTAACGAAATCAGAGAGAATGAACCTATAGAAAAGAACATGAATAGGAGTAATTAGTGTTTTTATATGTACTGGGAAGAGCCTCAGGGAGAAGAGGTGTTTTTCAAATGGCACCTATTCAGAGCAGTCCTCCACTGGACTCGGGCTAGTCCTCTAGCTGTGGTCAGCAAGGGCCATCACTGGTATCTGCATTGCCCACCAGCCCAGCATCTCCTTGTGCCTGTCCAGACAAGCATTGCAGTAGCTGGCTAAGTACCTTGCAATGATTATAAAAAAAAAAAAAAAAAAAAAAAAAAAAAAGGCTCCATTCCCTCCTATTACCTTTTGCTGTATTTGATCTTTTTTTAAAAGAATTTTTTAATGTAATTTTTAAAAAGTTATACTTTGCCTACAGGAAGTGCTAGAACAAAGGACAAAGGCTTTACCTGCTCTGCAAGATGACCAATCCCTTAGGCCAGTCATGTCACTCCCTTGCCTGGAGACATACATTCTTCCGCTCCCTGGGTAGGGAATTGACATGACTAACCCCCAGCAATGAGCTGAGATTTTGCCGCCCAATCCTCTGTGTAGGCAGTTGTACCAAGTCCTCTTATCGTGGGAACAGAGAGGTGCCCATAGAAACCAAAACAACTTGATGTATCCTCTTGTCTGAGTATCCCAAGGCCAAGGATGTTCCCACATCTTTTTGAGCCTATGGCAGAAATCCAGTCCTGCGCTCTTTCCTCATCCCCAGCATGTTCTGACTGACAGAGCGAACAGAGCTGGTGCGGTACCATCTGGTGGCAAGTCTACCC
Source organism: Nyctereutes procyonoides (assembly GCF_905146905.1). Classification (NCBI taxonomy): domain Eukaryota; kingdom Metazoa; phylum Chordata; class Mammalia; order Carnivora; family Canidae; genus Nyctereutes; species Nyctereutes procyonoides. Next base: position 13,204,582 of record NW_026575132.1, read on the forward strand.
TACCAGCTTAGCCCAGCCAAGCTCCCCCTCAATAATTGCTTACATATTTTCAGTTCTAACTTGTTGCCATGAGTCAGTACCTCGCCCCAATTTGCTGTTATGTTTTATATTTAATCAAAGTAATAAATCCAATTCTCTGCTCCCTCCAGCTTCAGCTGTTTAATTGCTGATAGAAGAAAGGAAGAAAACTTTCACCATTTGGGCAAGTTGTGTTAGTAATATTAAGAGGATCAGAAATAATAGGGGATGAGGGAAATCCCAAGACTATGGGCCCATCTGTATGCCCAAGACCAGTACGGTTATGATCAGGGAGGAAGGAAAATAGCCCTTGCTGAGCACCAACCAGGAGCTACACTCCCTCATCTGGTTCTGCTTGGGCTTCAGGTTGTTTAGAGTTGGCCACAGTTAAAGATGAGTATGTAAACTTGAAAAGGAAGAAAGCCAGATGGTCCAGGAAGAGCTGGAACTCTGAACCTTGTATACTACAGTTACTAGAACTGGAGATTCTACTACTGCTAGAAACTCTGGGGAAGTAAATAAGGTCATTTACTCAGGTTGAAGATATATGCAAGCCAATGAAGTAACAACGCAACTCATGACTTGCTATTAAGGTTTCTTTGGGATCTTATTAGAGTTGCAGAGTTTTGGGGTGTAGGAGGGAGAGGGAGAGGTAAGTTTTCACATAGCTCCCCAGTGTTCATTCCGTCTCAGGCAGAAAGTCTTAGCTGTAAGGGCTGCCCAGTTTGTGGGTGACTGAGCCCTCAAGCTCTCTGAAATACAATTCTCCCAGGGCAAGAACTCAGATGCTTGAGTCTCCTTAAATAACCTTCTTAAGTATCCCAGGCTCTTAGGATATGTGTACAAAAGATTCAGGACCTTTCATAAGGCCCTTCACAGGAGGGCCCATGAAACTTCACAACCTGTGGATCCACCACAACAGTCAATGAGTGATGAGGCTCTTCCTTGTTTCTGCCTTTTTCTGATTTTAAAATCAGGAAAGAACTGTTTGAGATCATTTCTTCTACCCTTTATCATTCCTTTTTTTTTTTTTTTTAAAGCAAGGTTTCCCCATCCTCAGTCTGGCAATCCTGATGGACTTTATTTTTTTTATTTTATTTATTTATGATAGGCACACAGTGAGAGAGAGAGAGAGGAGAGAGAGAGAGAGAGAGAGGCAGAGACACAGGCAGAGGGAGAAGCAGGCTCCATGCACCGGGAGCCCGACGTGGGATTCGATCCCGGGTCTACCAGGATCATGCCCTGGGCCAAAGGCAGGCTCCAAACCGCTGTGCCACCCAGGGATCCCCCCCTTTATCATTCCTAATTCCACTTCCATCCCCCTTGTCTGTCTACACCACCAGTGGCTAGTCAACCACAGGTTCTAAGGTGCATTAATTATCTCTGTGCAGGGGCAGAGGCCTAGATTTCTGTGGTGCGAAGGCTTGCGTGCCTAGGAGAGGCTTTCTGTACCTGTCTACAGGTGGGCACAATAATGTGTTCAACCTTTGCTACAATTCATTAGCACGATCCTCGCTGCATGTGGCTAGCCTGGAATCTCTTTCCCCTGGGGCTCCACTATGTTAACGCCTAGAAAACTTGGAGTTGCTAGGTGAAGTCCTCCAACACACAGAAACCAAGAGGGCACTGTGGCTGGCTTCCTCCTGGCACCCTTCTGAATCTGTAGTGAGCCAAGGAATCCGGGTCAAGAGATAAGAGCCTTAGTTCCAGGTGCAACAGTGTGGATGTTTGGCTGGGTGAGAAAGGAATGAGGTCAAAGAAGGTAAGAGCTATATATCAGTTACATATCACTGTGCTCTCTGGAACACCTGCTGGTGCTCTGCTGGGCAAGCGCCTCAATACGCCGAAGCTCTTGTCTCAGTGCCTCTGGACCACTTGGTCCACTGCAGTCTCATCAGGGGGAGGCTCACAGACCACTCGGTAGGTCTTTCTTCCCCACCCCACTCCGTCACTATGGCTTCTAACCATTTCTCTTTCCTCTTTTGAAAACTGCTGGGGTAGCCTAGGTGGCTCAGTCGGTTAAGCATCTGCCTTTGGCTCAGATCATGATCTCCGGGTCCTGGGATCAAGCCCTGTGTCAGGCTCCCTGTTTAGCCTCCCCCTGCCCCTACCCCCTGCTTGTGCATGCTCTCTCTCTCTCTCCCTCTCTCAAGTAAATAAATAAAATCTTTTCTGAAAAACAAAAATTGCAGTACAGATGATGGCGTGACTTGCACCACCCTCTTCAGCTGTTGGGCAATCACCACACTCCACACCCCCCTTCATTAAGAACAGCACTCAGCTGGCTGTCTTGTTCTCCAGCTCTACACAGGCCATTGTTCGTCCCAAGGCCTCTTTCAAGGACCTGACCTGTGTTTAGGTGTTCTCCGTCTTCATCATTTTCTTCTATCCTCCCTGGGCATCTTTTCCCTTGGTTGTGCTCTGACCTAAATTTCCACTTGGTTTTCATCTCTGTCTTGGACACCATTCCCTGCCCTTCCACCACACCTCCCTGTCTTTTGAACCCCCAGGGCAACTATGCATAGAACCACCTATTTTTAGCTATCCATAGCCCCCTATCCTGGTCTTCACTCTCCAATTTATCCAAGTAAATCCTGAGGTCCCCTGCTGAGTCATTCTCTTGCAAACATCACCTTCTGCCCTGCTTGGCCTCTACACCTCCAGTGGCAACTCAACCAAAGGTACCAAGGTGCATTAATTACCTCTGTGCAGGGGCAGAGGCCTAGAATTCTGTGGTGCGAAGGCCTGTGTGCCTAGGCCTGCGTCATGCCTCTCATACCAAAAGGATAACACCTCAACCACTCTCTTCCTTGGACATACATCTTGTCAGCTCAGTGTGACTGGACAATATTAAAGACACGGCCTTGCTACTTTTTAAAATTTCTGCACCGCCCCCACCCTCCCCCTGGCCTAGTTTTACCCAGAAATAACATTGCTGGGCACCTGTGTAGCTCAGTGGTTGAGTGTCTTCCTTTGGCTCAGGTGTGATCCTGGGCTCCTGGGATGGAGTCCCACACTGGGCTCCCTGCATGGAGCCTGCTTCTCCCTCTGCCTGTGTCTCTGCCTCCCTCTCTCTGTCTCTCATGAATAAATAAATAAATCTTTTAAAAAAAATGTCATTGCTTTTCCTAGGGAGTACAGATCATCCCTCGAGACTCAAACTTTTTCTACTTGTCTCATTTCTCCATAGAGTTAACTGACACTCTTTGCCCATTCACAAAATAAACACCACCTGAGTAACCACCCTCATCCTCCCATTATCAAATATACAAACCTGAATGCTTCCTTCTGTTGTAAAGGAAATGGTGTCTTTGCTTATAGCCACCACTGGGGCTCTGCTGCCCATCTCGTCTACCTCCCCGCCCCCCTGCTCCCCATTGTCTCTTCTGGAAGAGGGAAGATGGGCTAAAGGTTGAATCAGCCGATGGCCACTGATTTAACCAATCATGACTCTACGAGGAAGCCTCCATTAAAGCCAAAAAGGCTGGGTTCTGAGAGCTTCTGGGTTGGTGAACACGTGCAGAATGAGGAGTGTGGCATGCCTGGAGAGGCCACGCAAGCCCCCTGCCTTTTCCACAGACCTTGCCCTGTGCATCTCTTTCATCTGATTGTTAGTTTGTATCCTTTATCATATCCCTTAATAATTAATAAACTGGTTGGCACAAGTGTTTCCCTGAGTTCTGGGAGCCACTCTAGCAAACTTAAAGTACCTAAAGAGGAGGTTGCTGGAGCCTCTGTAGAGCGTAGGTCAGCAGCAAAGGTAACAGCAGCAAAGGTAAAGCCTGGCACTCAAGGCTGGTGTCTGAAGTGGGAGGTTATAGCAGAACCCTTAACCTGTGGAATCTGATCCATAGTTCCAGGTAGATAGTGTCAGAATATAGTTGAGCTCTTGGATACCAGCAGAGACCTGCTTGGTGTTGTGGGGGAGGGGGAACACCCCCAGTGTTGGAGTTGGCTCTGGGAACACCTAAAAGGTGTCAGTGAAGGGATGCACTCACATAATTAGAATTTAGGAAGATATAAAAAGGCATACAAAGTAGACTCTCCCTTTCCCAGCACATCAAATGACCTCCCTCACTCTATAGATGGTCGACATTTGCACCTGCTGGTGCATCTTAGTGGAAATATTTCATGCATGTGTGTAGCTACATACAAGTATGTATATTTAATTTCTTCCTTTTTAAAAACAAAGCATGCTGCACATATTTCTCTGCATTACCTTTTTCACTTAAGTGCACATGTTGGAGATCATTCCACCTTTGTTCATACAGAGCTTCCTCATTCTGTTCTACAGCTGTCTCATTCCATTGTATACACATATCATAACTTCTTGAACCAGTTCTGTATCGAATATCTTGTTAAAAATGAAGAAAAGCCACAGCCTTCTGCGATCTCACATTCTGCCTCAGGCCACGTCCCATTTCCCTTCTTCTCTTTATACCCAGACTCCTCACATCTGTCGATCCCCCTTGCATTCTTCATTCTCTACTGAAATTGTTCTTGTCCAGGTTACCAAAGTCAATGACCATCTCTTTGACTTCATCTAACTTGAATTCTCTGGATCAATGTTGATCACTTGCCCCCTCTTGTTTCCAAACAGCTTACACACTCCTGGTTTTCTACCTTTCAGGTTACACCCTTTCTGGAGTTTTCTCTCCTTTATGTTTTGAAGTACTTTAGGTCTTCTTATCTATCTACCCATTGTCCCTAGATGAACTCATCCTGAACTTTGGCTTTAAATCCACATACTGATGGTCTCCATATTTATATTGCAAACAGAGACTTCTCTAAATTCCATATACAGCTGCCTATTCAGCATTTTTACTTTGATGTTAAATAAGAGTCTCAACCACAAAGTTCTTGATCCCCTTCCCCCTCCCCCTCCTCCTCTTCTTCCTCCCTAACCCTGTTCCTGAATCAGACTTCCCACCCCAGTATACAGCACCACTATCCATCATCATGAAAGCCAAAAACCTACAAGCCATCCTTAATTCTTCTCTGCCAGCTGTTCAGTCCATATCCTAGTCCTGTCAATTTTACCTGGAAACTGACCCCAGCATTTCTACTTCTCTTCCTATTGCTCACCACTGTCTCCCTAGACTTGCCCAATAACCTGCTGGAGTTTCTCTATTCTAGCTCCTGGCCCCTCCAACCCATTTTCCTCAAGGAGCCAAACTAACATCTTAAGATGGTAATGAGATCATGTAGATCAGACCAAATCACTTTCCTGCTCAAAACTTCCAATGACTTTCTTTTGCACATAGAATAAAATCCAAACTCCTTATGATAGCCAAAAAGATCCCTTAAGAACAAGCCAGGGTCTCTAATTGCCTTTATTCTCCTAATTCCAGCCCGGCCACACTGGCCTCTTTTCATTCCCCCAAATCACTGTTTCCTCTGCCTGAAATGTTCTTCCTTTCCTCTGAGAGTTGCCAGCTCATTTGCATCCTTTGACCCCCGACCCCACCCCAGTCCTATTGTCACCACCTCAGAGAGGTCTTCCTTGATTGCTTCTTCTCTCACCCCTGGCAACATCCTGATTATTGCCTTCCTAGGAAGTATTACACTCCAGTGTTACCACATGTATTTGTTTGCTATTTATTTCTGTCTCCTCCACTAGGATACAAGCACTAAGGGGCCAAGACCTAGAGTTTGTCTTTAGCGTCTAGCTCCTGGCATGGTGCCTGGAATTTCCTGGAAGCTTAGTAATCCTCTGAAGACAAAATTATTTCCTAAACTACAAAATTACTAAAAGAATTTGGTCAAGTATTCTGATCTTACCAAAAATCTCATAAAATACTATAGATTCTCATCCTGCTTAAACCTTTTTTTTAAAGGTATCAAAATATTTAAGATTAAGACAATAAAAGATACTCAGATGTTGTTAAAAAGGGATGGATTTTGCTTTATTTAAAGGCTTCATTTGTGAAAAATCCTTAATTCTATCTTTTCTATAATTTCATACAGAAATTTTAATTTTTAAGGTTCTTGACTTTTTTCTAGTTTAATTATCTGTGAATGTTTTAATGAAAGAAAGCATCCAATAAATTTCATTATGTGGCAGGCATATTATTTCTCTGAAAAAAGCTCAGAATTTACAGGAAAAAAAATCAGTTCGGGGAGTTGTACAGCCAACAGGGTCAAAGGCAAAATTGGTAGAAGCGCCACACAGGAGGCTGTATCTTGTCCTCAGAGGTGCAACTCTTGTGGGCATGCATTAAGATTTTACCTTATCTTAAGGAAACTATTGCTCTTCCGGGATTATCAATGTCCAAATCACGACGTCCAAACACTTTTTCTTCACCCCTTGTCTGTTCCCATAAAATGTGGTGCATTCTCCCCAGAGCTTTCTTAATGCAAAGTCATGCATACATATTGGACTTCAAATAAATAAATCCCTGCCTATTCACTGTTTGCTGTTTGTATCACAAAGCTCCCGCTGACCAGCTGGCACATGCATAGCCTCCAAGGCTTCTGTGGCTTGATTTATTTTGTAGTCTCTTAATTCATACGTATGATGCCACTGCTGTATATTATAGGGGCAGGGCCATCTCGTCTATAAATTATGAAATCAGTTGGAAAGCCTGATTGCCTGTTAGTGAATGTGTGCTCCCTGAACATTAATCTCACACTGGGCTGCAGTCAACAAAGTCCTGGCCTCAAGCCAACCCACCAGCACTGGAGCACTTTTGACTGCAAGTCAGGTTCACCGAGTTGAACAAGTGTGGAAGACGGATCGCAGAGCAGCCCAGGAGGCTGGGGTAGGATGCAAAGGACACTGGTGACTTCAGGCTAAAGAAACTTAGGAAAACCTCAGCAGAGTATCTGCAAGTAGGCCATGACAATGGAGAAGCAGCAGCAAAGGCCCCATCTTTCTGGCCTAAAGGAATCAGAGAGGGAGCAGCAGAGACATCACAGAAGGGGGGCCAAGTGGCAGACCAGCTCCAGCCTACAAAGACTAAGGATCTGGGGGACGTCAACCAGTTGACTAAGGACATGCAGGCTGTACACACTGGAGCTAGAGGGGTGGGTGGGTATGTGGGTTCAGGCACACAGATACACATACCAGAAACAAGGCCAGCTTCCTTCAGTCACCCATTTGTCAGCAGTGCCATTATTTTTAAAGTCCTCTATAAATCTTAGAGTTACATTTTAAATTTTCCTATAAAAGCAATATATAACTTTTGCCCCTCCCCCGAATCTCTCTCTCTCTCTCTCTCTCTCTCTCACACACACACACACACACACACACACACAATTGTCCTTGTGTGTAGAGTAAAACATGGAATGTCAAGTCCTCCATTTATACCTCCCAACCCTATTCCCTAATGAAACCACCATGAACTGAAGGTTTCATCAAGTTCCTTCTAATCTTCTTTGAAGCTTTCCTCCAACTTCAGCTTTGTTCTCTTTCTCCAAGAAAAGAGCACGCTTGGAACTCACCCCTTCATGAGTGAGGGGAGTAGCTTTCCAGCCTCAATCTCTGCATTCACCACCACCCCAAACCCTCACCCCAACCCTTCACCCTGCCCTACCCCCACCCCCACCAATACTAGACTCTTCTTCCTGGAGCACTATTTGCTCTTAGAAAAACCCCAGGGCCTCTCCCTAGAGCCTCCCACATGGCTTCCAGACCTGTCATCCACCCTCCACCCTCCTTACACAACCACATTCCCTCCCCGAGTCATCCATCCAGCTAGAGCTGTCCCCCGCATTCACCTTATCCATGCTTCCCTGGGTTTCTGCCCATGCCACCTCTGCCTGGTGCAGTCATCTTGTCCTCCCACCCACCTACCTCTCCTCCTTTGTTTGCTAATCTCTTTCCTCTTTATCCTTCCATACCGGCCTCACACTCTACTTCCTCTGCAGAACCTACCTGCTCCGCCAGCCCGGCAGCTCTCTTTTCCCTAAATACCTCCTCAGTTACATGGCTTAGCATTTGTTGTTTTCTAGTTATCCGTGGAGTGTTCATTCTCTCTCTTCCGGTACGAAGGAGATCTCTTGAGGTTAGGCAATGCACTTTAACAATTCTGTTGGCCCCATAGAAGCTGGTCCCACGTTGAAAGTTGAACAATTGGGGAAAAGTCTCAGTGTCCAGGAAATGGCCAGAAAACAGAGAAAGTTTGCTTTTCACATAGATACTTATCTCCCCACTATTTTGTACACAGGGCTGGCTTTCATTTTTTGCTTTTGGTTTATGACCCTCTAATCATTCCCTTTTATGTGGTCATTAAAATAGAGGTGAAATTACCTTCAGGGCAAGGCAACTAATAGGCTTGGTGGATTAACTGCACCCTTCCTTTCAGGGAAAAGAATTTGTATACATGTGTGTGTCCTAGAAATTTGGAAAGATACTCTCACTCTCAAAAAAGCCAGCCCTTGGAGGTACAGCAGGTAGTTAAGCCCTACCTGTGATTTGAGACCCACTTGATTTTAACTTTAAACATTTAGTCCACATGCCATTTTAACAACTTATGAAATGCTTTCTTTTTTCTCATTTTAGTGCAGAAGAAAATTTTAAAGAAAAGGGTAAATCTACTGGTGTATGACATATGGGGGTCAAGATCTTACATAGATTTTCAGCATTAAGGCAGAACGAATAGACTGCAAGATTACAAAGAAAACAAATTCAGAGCAGTAACCTTTTGAGAACTGCCAAATTGCTGGCAGGATGAAAATGGGGTTGCATTTGAGAAATTATGCAGCGTTGTGCTTTGCTTCTTGAAGAAATGTACAGCACAGAGGAGTATATGTGTTTCTGTTTGAAACTATTTTTAATATTCATAATGACACTAACTGAAGCAAATCTGACTATATGTAGAACATGCAGTAAATGGTAAGTGGTCGTTGTGAGGAGGGGGAGTTATGTGGAAATAGAGGCTCTGGTGAACCAAGTATATTTTTGAAATATCAGACACATTCAGCCTGGATGCTGAAGATCACTGTGCAGGGTGAGAAAGAGTCGAAAATTTGCCCAGAAAAAGTCTGAAATCACAGCACACAGAGGGCTGGATTCTCAGCAGAATGAAGGAGGGGAATATATAGAAGAAAATATCTCTTTGCATATCATAAATATAGCAAAATTTCTAGCATATGTCGCTATTTTACGTTTTTATTTGGCAGACCATTTGTGACTAGTGATGGGTGGGGCTGTTCTTGCATGTATGCTTCAGCCAAGTATGATGAATGCTCAGACTATTTTTCCTGACCTTACATGAATTTATTTCTGTTTTTCTTTTCTTCCTCATGTGCCTTTTCCTGGTGTTTTCTCTCACATGGGGTTCCTGGGCAGCTCCGTACAGGATCATATCAGAGATATATGGAGTAATTCCATTTAGATATAAAATTGACCCATTTCTGAAATGTGTTCCCTCATTTCCTTCATTTGTTTTGACACACATGAGACGGCAAGCCAATGAGAATTTAAGTAACATAAGATTAATAAAGAAGCAAACACATGCTAATAAAGATTTAACTCCCACATCCATCACTTTTTTCCAGGCTTTAGATAAATGTTACTTCTAGGCTTTTCCAGAGTTCAATCAGTGTATCAGATCTTTGTGTCTATTTTGTTTTCAGATTTATTTTCCTACTCACATGTTTCTACATACTGATAAAGCTCACACATTTCTTATTTATAATACCTATTTGATATTCTGTGTTCTTAACATACCATAGCTTGTTTAGCTGTTTTCCTTTGGTGCTGCATCCAAGTTACTGTCAAATTTTTACTATTATATACACTAGGGATTCACCATCTGTGTAAGATATCCCTTATTTATTTCTTCTTTAGATTATTTTTAAGGTATTTTCAAAACTGGAATTCCTACATGAAAAGGAAATGAACCATGGTTCCCAAATTCCCATAACCTACATCCAAATTGACCTCCTGAAAATTTCCATCAATCTGTTGTGCCAACAGCTATTGAAAGTGTGTCCGGTTTCCCATACCCCTTATAAAATTGAACTTTCACACATTCATTTTTGCTAATTTGAGAAATTCACTGAAAGACTTTTTATTCGTATTTCTCTAATTTCAAAAAAGGCTGTGATTTTAATGTAATTATTTATAGAATGTATTTCTTCATATACCGTCTGTCCATTTCTTTTGAACATTTACTAATTTATGTGTTTATATGAATTTGTATATGTTTTTGTAGTAGAGACAGTAGAGAATAGGGAAAGTTGAGAACATGGCTCTGAAGCCAAACTCCTGCATTTGAATCTGATCTTCTCCACTTATTAGCAAGTAAACTTCAGTGAGTTAATCAATCATTCTGTGTCTCAATTTTCTCCTCTGTAGAATGGTGATGATAAAAATAGCAACCACCTCTCAAAGTTCCTTTGAAGAGTAAATGGGTTATTACATGTAAAGTGCTTAGAACAGTGGCGGGCAGATAAGTCTATGTAAATGTCTGTTTACTTTTATAAGTAAGCCTTTGAGTTAAAGTATTTTTAACTTATTATTCCATTATTTTTCCATTCTGTTACTTTCCTTCTGGTGTTTATGACATTTAATTGAATTTTAAAATATACATCCAGGTATGCCCTTTTATTGCTAGGAAAAATGTCATTTTAAAACCACTCCTTGATGATTTGCATTTTGTTGACTACATGGTATTAGAGTCTGGCTCCAAGTGAAGGTAATATTCAAAATACTTAATAAGTGTTTTAGAAAACAATCAAAACATTTAACAATTGACAACATTTAACAATGATTAATAATTGTTTCAGGAGTCAATCAAAATATTTAGCAATGATAGAAATTAATCAACCAAGGGGCACCTGGTTGGCTCAGTCAGTTAAGTGTCTGCCTGCAGCTCAGGGCATAATCCTGGGGTCCTGGGATAGAGCCCCCCCCTCCACATAGGGCTCCCTGCTCAATGGAGAGTCTGCTTTTCCCTCTCCCTTGGCCCCTCCCCCTGCTTGTGCTCCCTCTCCCTCTCTCTCGTTCTTTCTCTCTCAAATAAATAAGATCTTTAAAAAAAAAATGAAATGAATCAGAACAAGGCACCCACCAATCAGAACACAGCCCAACAAATAAGAAGTTGGCATCAGCCTGTGAAAATGTACTTGATAAATATCCCCACACTCCAAGTAACTGTTTTCTGTACTGTTGCAATTGCTCAATTCACATGTATTTGACAGCAAACCCTTTTCAAAGCATAACATTACTTCTGATTTGCAATGCCATCATTTCTCCTTTTTGAGAGGGACATTTGAGTGGTTTCATTGTGTTCAAAACACCTGTCTTTCACCTTTTACTTCTAATTACTTAAAATATCTAGCTATAGCTACTTTCACTAGTATCATACTAATTGCAAAATAATGCCAGGGATAAATGAAGTTCAGCTTGTGGTGGAGACTTCAAATGGCATATTTAATGTACACAAACCATTTAACTCACATACTGTAGATTAAGAGATCGTTCTCACACTGCTAAAACTTTGATAAAATGTGAGAAATCGGATTTTTTAGGATGCCTGGGCAGCTCAGTGGTTGGGCATCTGCCTTCAGCTCAGGTCGTGATCCTAGAGTCTTGGGATCCAGTCCCATATCAGGCTCCCTGCAGGTCTCCTTCTCCCTATGTTTCTGCCCCTCTCTGTGTGTCTCTTGTGAATAAATAAATAAAATCTAAAAAGAAATAAATCGTATTTTTCACACATTATTATAAATACTGAGATGTTTGGAAGCCGTTGGTTGTCTAGAATGAGGTTTTTTACTTGCCTTTGCATAGATAGGCATAGCTACAGCCTCTGGTTATCCAAAAGGTTGTTGACAAGAGGATGGAATATACTCTGCCAATCGGTGTTACAGAACTCTGTCATTTCAAGTGCCTACTCTACTGATATTGGCTATTTTTTTTTCTTGGAGAAGTGAAAAAATAATTATAAGCTGTCTCTTTGGCTTATATATGCTTTGTACCCTTATTTCTTATTCCATCTCTCAGTTCTCAGATTTTAGTAGCTGCTTCTTAGTAGCTGCGTGCTGCGGGGCATGGTGCTCTAAAAAAAGTTAAATAAAAAGGGGCATTTTCTAATCATATTAGCACAGATTCCAGGATTATATTTTACGAGGAATATTATGACTTTCTTCACATTTTCTTCATTCTGTCTCTTCTCTCTCAAATTGTAATTGATGCATTTCATTATATGTGTGCATTTTCCTAACACTTTTGAATTTATCTGTAGGAAATACAGTGTGGCCTATACGGTTAGAGAGGCCCCTCTGATACTCTGAGAGGCAGCCTAAAAAAGTTGGCACATGATCCATGAGCTCAAATACATGCAAAAGTTACCTTAAGAGATACGGCCCAGGCTAAAAGCTGCAAGATTGGGTCTTGACAATGACTGACTAATGGTGTTAAAATATTCTAAGAAAGCATGTCTCAACACTATGAAATGGGCAACTTGGAAATCCGGGAAATGTGTGTGAGGAACATGTCAGGGTTCATGTTGGTCAACTAGGGGGACATGCCCACTGAGCAGAGTGAAAGTGCATCAGATGCATCCCCAAGGAGCAAAGGAGTATATTAAGTAAAAACAAAGTATAAGCCTGTGTTCAAATCCCAATCTCACCACTTACCAGTCACTTCAGGTAAATTATTTAATGCCTATGGGCTGGTTTTCTCATCTGGAAAGTGAAGGTGATGATACTACTATTTACCTCCTGGGTACTGAAATAAGCTCATATATGAAAGCATTTAGAATGCTGACAAGGATGTGTAGACGTTGGTACAGAGTAGAGCCTTTAGAATGTACCTAATATGTAGCAAGCATTCAGTTGATGTTAGCTGTTATTTTGATGATATTAATAATAAATATCATTGTGCTTTAATGACATAATCACAAAAAGGACCCTCTAATTATCAAGTGTCTTCCCATGAAGTCTTGCCTAGTGGAAAGGATGTGCTGATCTAAGAAAATGACTATCCAGTTCAATAATGTGGCTTGAGCTGTCATGGATATTAATCTTCTGTTGGATACATCATTTTATTATGAATTTGATTAGGATGACTCCTTCCGAGGAAATAGCGAGATCTGCTTTTTGGAGCTGCAATGCTGAGAGCCAGACTTTAGACAGAGGTGAATCCATTAAGGTACCATCCCTTTCCAGCCTTTCGCCTGAGTGACAGGAAGACTACAGCAAATCACAATCCTATCCTCTGGGAAACTACTCATGAGATGACACCTGTTGAGCATGCATGAGAAAGTTCTAACAGAGACAAAAAGGTTAGTTGACTTGTGAGCACATACTCCCCTCCTCTCAGGCCAGCACTTGTGGACTATGAGACTCTCAGGCAGCACTATAACTTTGAGCCTAAAAATCAGAATAACCTACAGAATGATGTGTAGCCAAAGTGCTTTTTCCATTAGTATTAGTTGCTACTCAAGGAACTGCATATTCCAGCAGAGATGTGGCATCCACAAAAATGTGCAGTGCTTTTTGTTCTATTAATAGTACTTAAATAATTTATTTTGTTGTATCATCCGTTACATTCATTGAGTGGCAATAATTTGACAAGCATGGCAGTTAAATATCTGCCAAGCACTCCTCGGGTCACCGGGAATCTGACAAAAGGTCATCAAGTCTGCTGGAGGTTTGCTGGAAGAGTGAGGCAGGCCTTTATTTATACTTTGCTGGAAGCCCCCACTGGGCAGATGTGTTTTCTATGGTCTTATTAGTTTAAAATTTAATAATTTTTCAGCATTTATCACTTTGACTACAAGCTCCCAATAGAAAAGGGAGAATAAGTAAAGACTTTTCCTCTTACTTTAAACCGTAATACTTTTACAGAATGCTATTGTCTGAAGCCAAATGCCAGGACAATGAGGCTAGAGCTGGGTGAAAGCTACTGGCTGAACTCCAGGGAAAAGGCTGCATGGCAACCTTGCTTCTCCATCCCAGAACCCAGGCCTGCTTATGAGTAATGAGAATCAGCTCCAGGGACTGAGGATGTTGTCATGATCCAGAGAGCATGATCCTGTACTGTCCTCATCACATGTACAGCAAGACCTGGCATTCTTCCCAACCCTTGAAGATAGATAATAGTTCCCCTATTGAATCCTTTTTGCTCTCTGGTTAAATATCCATAATTCATTCATCATTCTTCTTAAAAGATGGTTTGGATTCCATCATTAGCTTTGTAAGATTCACCCAGAAGACCCTTTAGGAGGGCCAGATCCTCTGTAGGTTTTAGTCCCCAAATATGACTAATGACTTTTAAGCTATCTTGGGCCTAGCCAGGATCACATAAGAGCTGCTATGGATTCTCAAACCAACACCAGACCCCAGACCCAGAAAACATGGGCCTTTGACCTCAGGAACTGAAGGGAGAGGGTTATATCACTTCATTTTACCCATCAAAGATGTCAGGTGAATTTGCTTCGACGTGGATAGAGCTGGAGGGTATTATGCTGAGTGAAATGAGTCAATCGGAGAAGGACAAACATTATATGGTCTCATTCATTTGGAGAATATAAATAATAGTGAAAGGGAATAGAAGGGAAGGGAGAAGAAATGGGTAGGAAATATCAGAAAGGGAGACAGAACATAAAGACTCCTAACTCTGGGAAACGAACTAGGGGTGGTGGAAGGGGAGGAGGGTTGTGGGTGGGGGTGAATGGGTGACGGGCACTGAGGGGGGCACTTGACGGGATGAGCACTGGGTGTTATTCTGTATTTGGCAAATTGAGCACCAATAAAAAATAAATTTATTAGATAAAAAATAAATAAATAATAAAATAATTTTTGTAAGTTAAAAAAAAAAATGTCAGGTGACTACCTTTCTATGTTGGCTCCAGAGGGTCCTCAGAACGGATCCATGTGTTTGTGTGACCAAGCTTTGACAGGACAGTCAAAATTTACCTTGAAAGTGTCATTTTTGGGACAGAGCAAATTCTTAAGAACATTTAAAAAAAAACTGTCAAAATACAGGAGATAAACATTAAGAGGATAGTAAAAATCAGAAAGGAGTAATAAAACTGCCAACCTGTATTCTCTCCAAGCTGTATTTAGGCAAAATTCTATTTGTTCTCTCATGGATAGAGAAGACTGTCAGATTTAAGGGCCCAAGCAAACAAGAAACAGGGTACGTTAATTGAAAGAATTATTGTAATCAAAGTCTGAGTGGAAAACTACATCCTTCATAAATTTACACTGCAGTGAAGTGCATTTCTGTCCACACTTGTAAAGACAAAGAATTTTCCTCATGTCTGACATATCAAATACAATAACCTTGCCATCCAGTAACCAGAGAATAAAGTTGGATGATTTTAAAAGCTTTTTTATGGTAGTGAACACGAGGATGTGAAAAATGCATTGTCACTCCGTTAGGTAGGCATCTAGGTGTGCAATAATTGATCAACACTCCTGAAAGTGTGACTGGAGACAACAAAGCAGATAAAAAGAAATGCTGTAGTTCTATAAAAGTTTAGGTATGTACGTGTGTGTTTATATTTATACATATATATTTCAGAATTCAAGTGTTGTGATCTAAAATATTATCCTACAAAATAAATATCAGCTAAATGAATCCAGGCACAACTTGATGAAAATCACTACACTATATGCATTTGTGACACAAGCACAACATAGGGGTCAGAAGAACATAAGACACTGACATTTTATCATTTTTAACACCTCTTTTTAAAAAAGTCAGTGGTAGATATGATCTAAATGTAATATGGAGACTGCTTAATATCAGTTCTTCAAACATTAGGCCTGATGAATACAATAAAGGACAGAGCTCACAAATGAGCCAAGTGGGAGAGGAGTGCCAGGGGTCTTAATTCAGCTCTGCTCTACTGATGGATGCGTATCAAGCATCATGTAGCTGATGTTCCAATTGGTCCCGAATCATTTCTCTGTAACGGCAAACAGTTTTTCTGAGCCATCTCTATGCTTGCCCTCAGTTTCTCTTATGAAAAATCACTTCTTAAAATTAAAAATACAGGGATGATATTGTATTCAGAATGTAACAAGAATGTGCCGTCTCTCTGTGTCAAAGCTAAACAGTTGTGAAGTCAGTGTTCCTCAAAGTGGGGTTCCAGACCACGGACATTGGGATTCCCTGAAGGGAACCTTGCTTACAAACAGGATTCCTAATTCCTCCCCGAGACCTAATGAATCCGTCTTTCCCAGCATGGGGCTGGGCGTAGACTTTTTCACTAAGCCTGCCAGGTGATGCTCTTACACACTAAATCTTGGGAAATCACCCTTAAAGAAATTGCACTTGGGACTTGGGCTTAATTAGCCTTATATGAATCAGTGGTGCACTGGCACACACTAGAATCGCTTGGGGAGGTTTAAAGCCACACAACCACAACTGTACCTCATCCCCAGAATGTCTAATTTGGATGGCCCAAGGTGAGGCCTGGGAAGTAGCAAATTTTTTAATTTAAACATGTTATTCCGATATATTTAGCTAATATTGGATGTTCATAAGCAGGATAATTCACAATAGCCAAAGGTAGAAAACAATACAAGTGTTTTTCAACGGATGAATGTATAAACAAAATGTGGTATATACATACAACGATATACCTTTTAGCCATAAAAAAGGAGTGAGATCCTGATATATATTACAACATGGATCAATCAATGAAACATTATGTTAGGTGAAATAAGTCAGACACAACAGGACAAATATTGTATGATGTCACTTCTATGAGGTATCCAGAATAGACAAATTCATAGAGACAGGAAGTAGAATAGAGATTACCAGGCCCTGGGAACAGGGAGAAATGGAGAATTAGTGGCCACTAGTCACAGACTTTCTGTTTGAGGTGATAAGAAAGTTTTGGAAATATATTAGTGATGGCTACACAGCATTGTGACTGTCTATTGCCACTAAACTGTACACTTAAACATGGTCATACTTGTAAACTTCATATTATGTATATTTCACCACAATAAGAAAGTTTTTAAAAGGCAAAAATATATCTATGATTTTAATGAAGATTGAAAACCTTTGTACCTAACATACTGGTGAAGCAAACCACCTGCCACAGAAAAAAAACGAGCTTATCATTTCATTAATAAAAGGGGTTTATTGACTCCCCATTGACAGTTGAAAAAAAGTGAAGTCCTGAGCATAGCCTCAAACGTCCTCCATGATTTGGCCCTGCACTACCCACCCAAACTCATCTCTGATCGCCACCCTCCATCCTTTCTTTACTCCAGCAATAACTCCAAACTGAATGACAAGTAATCGTCTGAATACACTATTTGGATGCACACATCCATGCTTTTCCCACATGCTGTTCTTCCTTTCTGCAAATCATCTCCTTGCCAAAGACCGCTGGTCCAGCTCACCAATTAAGGCCGTGATGTCAACCCTGGCTGCATATTAAAATTTCCTACGGAGGCTTTTAAAACTAAGCATGCCTGGGCCACTCCTTAGACCAATGAAATCAGTCAATTTCAGGAGTGGGAACTGAGCATCAGTCGTTGTCTTAAATGCTCCCCAGGTGATTCTAATGGATGAGTGTGTTTGAGAACCACTTCTTTACTTGTTACTCAATGTGTGGTCTGCTCCACCAGCAGCCTTGACATCATCTTGGAGCTTGTTAGAAATGCAGAATCTCAAGACTCATCTTAAACCTACTGATTCAACATCTGCACTGTAACAAGATCTGTAGGTGATTTCTTTGCTTATTAAAATTTGAGAAACTCTCTTAAAGCTCATCTCAGGACTTTAAGTACCCTTTCTGGACCGTTCAGCCTTGTTGACCACTTGTGCCTAGCACATACCTCTATACATACACTTTTCTTATTGTACTAAGATTCTAAGATCTTGAGGTAGAGACAATATTGTATCTTTATATATTTCCAGTATCTAGGAGGACATTTAGCTTCCATAAGTAATTACTTGAATTATATTAAATTTTAAAAACAACCTTATTAGCATTTCAAAAATAATGATAACACCCCAAAAGGAAAGACTAGACCACAGCAGAATAAGAGAGCCCACTGATGGACCAACTATTACATGCCAATACCTTCAAACATGGAAAATCCACCCTTACTGGAGCCCCACAGGATGTGTCAGTATCTCCATTTCATAGATAGAGTCACTGGGGCTCAGAGACAGGAGAAAGTTGGTCGGGAGCTAGTGCACAATAGGGATTTGAATCTCTCTCTGCCTTGTTCCACAGCCAGTTTTTCTGAGCCTCCAGCAATTTAAAAAACCAGCTCGAATTTCAAAACATCCTGAGTGTACCTCTATTGTCTCCTTTATTCTTCTCTCTACCTGCCCTCATCTTTTCTCTCACCTTCTCTCTTTATCCAAATTCCTCTCCTCCCTGGATCTTTTCTCCCTGTCTTATTTTATTCCCTCTAGACGACTTACCTTATCCCTCAACAGAGATTGAAGTGTATTTTGGACTTTTGTTTTAGTTACTAAATATATTTTCTCTTTCTAAAATTCAATATCGGGTCAATTACTTTCCTCAGTAAGTAGTGAAGACTTTCGAGAAGTCCTCTTCTGATAGAACATGAAGTAGGTTATAGAATTAAATACAATGTGAAGGTAATTCTAATTGAAAGTAAGAAACTTTACCATTGCTTCTCTTTGGTTTGATTTTATGCAACAGATAGAAATTATAAGCCTAAATTAAGTTGCTTTTTGTTGGAAAATAAGGCTCCAAGGAAAACTCTTGTCTTTCTTTGCCCTTCAACAGAAAAGAACTGCAACTCAACCTCTCTTCTTTTTCTTCCATGTATCAAACTCCAGACTGGATGGAAACATTTATTTGAGAAACCAAGTGTTTTATTACTTACCTAAGTGTCATGTGTAAATATCCATCTTCACTGGAAACTATAACAAATTTTGCAATCTAATCCACAAATACATATTTTTCTTTCAAAGAATTAAAAAAATAGAACATCTCAAAAACTTCCTAAGAAAAAACAATAGTACCATTAAGTTAAGCAAAATGTCAAGGCTGAAAACCCCCAAATTTAATATAGAACAATAATTCCTTTTCTGGAATAGAATTTGAACAGAAAAGAAATAGCACTGTGATATATAGTCTGGTATATCCAAATAAAGATTACCACGATATTTTATGATAGCACTGGAAGGCCAAATGAAATAAAATTACTGCAGAGTTGAGTCTCCACAATGTCAAAATAACAAACTAGCTATGGTAATTTAACCTCAAACAGTATTACGTGCGCTGTACAATGTACCCTCTTTGGGTGTCTTCTCTCCTACACATATTGATGAGAACTACATCTGCTGTGAAGTATCAGCCATCACTGTAGGGTAACCAACTTTCCTCTTTTGTCCAGAACTTTCCCACTTTTAGCTCTTCCCCCTGTTCTGAAAACCCCTCAGTGCCAGGCAAACTATAATCCTTGGTCACCCCACCTGGCAGTTGTGTTCAGGCCGGACCACACACTCCCCATTTTCATGTTCAGGAGTGATAATCTGACTCAAACTGAGTCAATTGCATACTCTCTCCTGGTAAATCTTTCTTTTCTGCTGCAAGTTTGGACAGAAAGAGATGTAAACCAGGTCTAGAGCAGCCAGGGCACTGCGTGATAGAGCTGGCGCTATGTACTCTATCAGGGCAACACATCTAAGGAGGCACCATTCACACTGTAGATGTTAGGATTCTCTATGTTCCTCTGGCACTTTTTTTAGCACTGAAAGTCTTGTTACTACAAAATCAATATATTATGACAATTTTCTGACTGATGGCATTAAAGTGTATTGAAGAAGGAAGCCTATTTCTAATTGACCACAAGTACCATATGGGCTGGTGACTTTGCTGGAGGCGATTGTGTTTGGTGATATGCATTGGGGGAATCCAAGAATGCCACTCTGTGGAGAGAAGGGAGGACAAAGAAGCCATGCAGCATAAGCAAAGACCAGAGCCCATGTGTGTCAAGGCAGGGGAGTGTTCCTCATTCCAGCCTTCCACTCCTGAGCCTGACTGCCTCCTTAGGAAGATCCTCAGACACCTTATAACAAAATCTTTTGGTTTCTATCAAAGGAATGAATTCTATAACTTGGAATCAACAGAGCCAATTTCTGTAATTTGCATCCAAAAGTTAAAGACATGAAAATAAAGCAAACGTATTATCTGACAAAATTGCTCATTTTATTTATTCTCTGAAATGATCAGGAATTTTAATAAAAATAGTTAATCCTCTCTATATAGCCTCTGCAAAAAAAAAATTAGAGAAATCGTCACTAGGAAGAACATTTTAAGTGTATGTTGCCAATACACTTAGCGAGTAATAATAAAGACATCTGGGAGTACAGTATTAATAGTACTTACTATTAATACTTTGGATGTCTGTAAGTAGATATTATTAAATCTTAGTAATCTAACAAATTCTGTATAAGAACTTAGCCTGATGGGTAAAGATGTTGTTACTGGCAAAGAGATTAAAAATGCGCATCAAATTTGTTTATCTCTCTTTTAGTGATGGGCATGTAATGCCATCCTTGAGATAGTGAAATGAAGGAAGTCTGCAATTAAACCCTTGATAAGAAACTCCAGAATAGCCATTCCACTTGAAGTTCTTCTTGTAATTATAAGCCTTGATATTTTCCAAACCGTACTGTTTGTATTCAATCACATGTAATATCTAGAGTCTAGCACATGAAATGTAATTCAGTCGTGGGATTGCAAGGTTTCTGCTCCATCATATCACTAATAATGGCAATGGTGTGTATTTCTAGAGGGCTTTTCTTTAAAAGTAGTTTAGAGAATTGTCTTGTTGATCTGCACCTGTGAGATAGAGGCAGCACCAATGTTGTGCACAGGAAAAAGAAATCTTTCTAACGTATTCTAAAGAAAGCCACTTTCTTCAGACCTTTACTTACCAATATTATACATTCTGTAGCAAAACAAAATGAGCTCTGCATCTCCTGGCATAATTGAAAAGCTTATTTTTAAATGCCATATGTTACTATGATTCATGCTGTGTTTTTAATGATTATCGCACATGCAAGCAAAATGCTATATTAGTTTTATATTCATGTAATTCCTGATAATCACAAATACACACAATGAAAGACAGGAACAATATCAGGGTGCCAGAGATGCAAAGAATCTCAAAAAGTTTTCTAATCTTGCATCTGATCTTTATAGACAATTGAACTTAAGTCATCCAAGACAAATGGTAGCATTTCCTTTTCAATTTAATAAGTGCTTTATGGAAGTCTACAATGCCATCTAAACTACAGAGAAAAAAAGAAAAGTTGAAGAACCTGATTCTGTCTCATTCTTAAGGAACACACAATATTTTTTTCAAAGAGGTATAAGATAAATAGAAAATAAACAACAGGATAATAGTGTTGTGTATATCATGTGGCATACAGTAAAGGCTCTCAAATTTTAGCATACATCAGAATCCTAGGGCAGGTTTGTGAAAACACAAATTGCTGGGCTCCTACCTCCCATTTCTGATTCAGTAGGTTTGGGGTAGGACTTACGAATTTGCATTTTCGAGTGGGAAATATCAGAAAGGGAGACAGAACATGAGAGACTCCTAACTCTGGGAAACGAACAAGGGGTGGTGGAAAGGGAGATATGGGTGGGGGTGTGGGGATGACTGGGTGATGGGCACTGAGGGGGGCACTTGATGGGATGAGCACTGGGTGTTATGCTATATGTTGGCAAATTGAACTCCAATAAAAAATTGCATTTTCAACAAGTTTCCACACTTTGCTGATGTTACTGATTTCCAGACCTTATTCTGGGAACAGTGCAGTAAAATATAGGGATTAAAAATGCAGGTTGTGGAGTTCAAGCACAGAATTTGAATTCCAGCTGCATTATACTACATAAGCTATTTATCCTCATTGCCTCAGTTTGTATGCCTGTAAAATGAAAACAAGAATTGTTTGCCTCAAGTATTATTGTGAGAATTAAATGAGATAATGCTCGCAAAGCAATAGCACAGCCCCTGGCACTTAGTAAGCACAAAATAAATGTTCATTATTAAAGCTATTTTATATTAGTAGTCCCTAGCTACCAGTTTTCAAACCAGTACTAGTATGTGAAAAGAGAACATGTATATATATAAATATATATAGATACGTATATATATATATATATATATATATATACATGTTTATATATGATAGTATAAAGTCATAAGATGTTTTTTCTTAGGAACCATTTTTCTGTTATCCTAAGATTACATACTTCTTAAATTTTGGTACTGATATATATTTATGTATATGAAAATAATGGTAATAGGAACTGGCATTTATTTATTTAAATAACAAAAGCTTGACAATACCACAACTGTTACCCTCCCCCATCAAAATTTGAGGTTGAAATAGGAAAAAATAAAGGAGAGTTAGCGTTAGGGGCTTCCCAAGGGGGCCACCACGACTGTGTCATCCAGATTATAATACTAGGAAGCCCATAAATCTCAGAAAGAAGAAAGGGAGCTCCGATTCGTCTGATGCTCAGTTGTGGCAAGACTAGCAGTCATAGGAAGGGGTCAAGAGGGCAGTGCGCAAGAATGGAGTACATAAAACAGTGGTGGCTCTGTTTGACCCACTCAATGTAACAAGGCAAGGAACTGAGATGTGTCTGGGTGGCCTCCATGTGACCTTCCCTAGTAGGTCCGTGTACAGGACAATACACACATCTGTGTTGCCATGGCAACTTTAAGGCAACGCCATCTCAGTGTCTAACCTGAGAAGTCAGAGCCTAGATCCTGTCCTGATCACTTGACTAATGATTTTTTCTGACAGAGGGTTCAATAAAGCAGGACTTAAACTCAAATTTCATTGTATTCTCCCAGAGTGGGGATGCAGGTTATCCCCTGGGTTTAGGGAAAGGCCCTTCTGTGTCAGTCAAATGTTTCTGTCCTTACTACCCTAGTCCATATCTGACCATCAGGCAAAAGACACTTATGCTGTAAGAAGCTCTCAAAGATAAAATACAATTTCTGTTGATACTTTGGCAAAATTGTTTTGGCTCTAATTAACCACATCCTCATGCTGTTAGACTAGAGAAAAAACTATTGTAATATTGTAATAAAGATTTAGAAGAAATATTTTGTTAAGGACCACCTCTTTGGGTGGAGGTTGGGAATTAGAATCAGGGAGATTGTGGGATGATTCAGGAAAGGGATAAAACTTAGTGATATCTTTGGGGTTCACTAAAAGGTTATAACCAACTGTTCTGGTGACTCGATATTTGAGCATAGAAATGGCTACCCAAACCAGCCATGCAAAAAGGACCTGTTTCATGGTAGGAAATCTCCTTAACTAAAGGTTATTTGAAAAGCATTGTCTTAGAGGATGGGAAAAATATCTGCAAACCATGTACCTGAGAAGGGCTAACGTTCAAAATATGTAAGGAACTCATCTAATTCAATAGCAAAAAAACAAGTAACCCAATTAAAGAATGGGAAAAGGGTCTGAATAGATATTTCTTCAATATATAAATGACCAACAGATGTATAAGAAGGTAATCAACATCACTAATCAGCAGGGAAATGCAAATCAGAACCACAGTGAGATATCCCTTTATACCTGTCATAAACAGCTATTAATAAAAAATAAAAGATAACAAGTGTTGGCTGGGATGGGGAGGAAAGGGAGACCTCACAGTGTTGGTGGGAATATAAATTGGTGTAGCTATTATTGAAAACGGTGTGGAGGTTTTAAAAATATTACAAAAGGAAATTCCACATGATCTAGCAATCCCACTTCTAGGTAATTAATAATCTCAAGGAATTGAAATCCGAATATGGAAGAGATGCCTGGACTCCATGTTCATTGCAGTATGATTTAAAATAGCCAAGATATAGAAATAATCTAAATGCTCATCAACAAAAAGGGGAGGGGCACCTGGATGGCCCAGTCGGTTGAGTTCCTGAATCTTGATTTAGGATCAGGTCACAATCTCAGGTCATGAGACTGAGCCCCATAACAGGCTCTGTGATGAGCGTGGGGTCTGCTTGAGATTCTCTCCCTCTCCCTTTGCCCTCCTCTCTCTCTCTCTCTCTCTCTCTCTCTCTCTCCAAAATAAATAAATAGATAAATAAATAAATACTCATCTATCTACAGATGAATGGGTAAAGAAAATGGGGTCACTCAAATATATACAGCAGAATATTATTCAGCCTTTGAAAAGAAGGAAATCCTACCACCTGCAGCAACATGGATGGACCTGGAGAACACAAGCCAGTCACAGAAGGACAAAAGTTGAATTATCTCACTTATATGTAGAATATAAAATAGTCAAACTCATAGAAGCAGGGAGTAGAATGGAGGTTATCGGAGACTGGGGGGAGGGAGGAATGGGTAGGTGATGATCAATGGTTACAGTGTCAGTTGTGCAAGATACACCCTGGAGATCCACTATACTGATACTGCTTAAAGCTAACAGTAATAGCTTATTATATATTTAACATTTGCTAAGATGGCACATCTTATGTTAAGTGTTCTTACTACAAAACAGAAAATAATAACAATATCAAGGGGGAAGAAAACTTTGAGAGGGGATGGGTATGCCCATGGCCTTGATGATAATGCTGGTGTATGCGTATCATCAAACTAAGAAGTTGTATACATTATATACCTATAGCTTTTTACACGTCAGTCAAACTTGAAAAAGCGGTTGAAAAAAAAGACAGGATACTATGCAGACATGTTCCTTAGAGACAGGAGACTCCTTTCCTGGTGACTTCAGCTCAGGACTTCCTGTGGGCTTTGCTGAACCATCCCTAGGCTGCATTGCCCTGTAGGATGCATCCACCCAACTTTCTCGTCATCACCTCTGTCAGGGTCAGACTAGGATCCTGGACTCACCGTTTTCCCAGCCTTCCCTGCCCCCCCCTCCCTATTTCCTCCCACAGAGCAATTCCCCTATGTGCCTTTTAAATAATCCCTTAGCATCTGCTTCCCGGAAATCTGAACCAAACACATCCACAGCTGCCCATCCTTCCTTGATTGAGGATCACTCCTGAAGACACTAACTTTCCAGCGTTCCCAGTCTGCCCTGTGCACTGGCTCCAGCGGCAAACTGGACCAGCAGACCCTGCCCCTCCCCATTATAGGATGAGGGAAGCATCCTAGGAGAGAACTGTTAGTGGCCCCTGGGTGAGCATATGAGCAAGGCATCCACGGTGGTGATATTTGCTACAAGCATTATGCTTTGGTTCTCTGCTCGAGTGTGCAAATAGATTGTTGTGCTCTACGACCACGGCCAGGAGAAAAGAAGGGCTTTAGGCAATAATATCTCAAGGCTTCAGTTAGGAAAAAGAAATATTCTCCACAATTAGGGTTACTTTGCTTTTCCTCTCTCAATGTATCTAGAGGTTTGTTTCATTTTCTTCCTGCTACTTTTCTCCTAACTTCCCAATTTGATTGCTTGTCATTGATTAAAATGGGAAGTGCTTTGTGTTCAGAACATTTACATCTTCTGGTAACAAAAAGACAAAAAGATTCTGAGGAAGAGCTCTTAGCAATGATCTTATAGCAGGCATTTAATAGTGTTTGTTTTCTTCCTACTTAGCCCCCTGGGGATAAAGGACCATATGTATATGTAAGGTACTGAGAGGCATATTCCTTGTGTGGTCATAAACAGAATCAAAATGATATAATTATATGAAAGCACTGCTATAAGCTGTAAAGGGCAAAAAGGAGTTATTCTGAGATCTTCGTGACTCATTATTGCATTGTTTCAGGTGAGCCCTGGGTCAAGGCAAATCCTCAGAAGCAGGACACGTGCAAGGAGGAAAACCTTCCTAGAACATGGTTAGTATATAATATAATATAATATAATATAATATAATATGCCCCTCCAAATGTGTGTTCTACTCTATTGGCTTACTTTAAACACAACTTAAGGCTCCTTTATGATATTCAGACAATAAAAGCAATTTTTAGCTATTGAGAAAACATTCTGTTCCATATGTTAGACAACGTAACATTTGTTGTAATTCCAGCATCCCTGAATGTTCTACATTTATTCGTAATTTAATAGAATCAGTCTTCCGCCTTTGGGATATTAGAGTGCAATTCCACGTGTACCATTAAAAATATAGTTCATCTATTCTACAGCCTGCCTTAGCTGCAAATGTTGAGGAATTATTGACGCGGCACGATAAAAATGAAGAAACATGAAACCTTAAGAAAAATGAAGAATCTAATTTAAAAGAATGGAAAAGGCACAGATAAAATCAGGACAGTGACTGATCCAGCACCATGCACTAATACATCTTTTATACTTTCTCTCCTTAAACTGAATAATGGAGGTAGGTCAGAATTTGCATTGGTGTGAATCACTCAGATCAAGCGATAGGAAGAAGGAGATACATACATTATCTGGTCAATTTTACCAGATACAGTTCAATTGCTCAATGGTTCATCTGTCTTTTCTGAGCCAGATTTGAACAAAGGTGACCCTCAGAACTCGTTACAAAATCTTGTTATTTGGAAAACATTTTATTTTTGTATTTTCTTGAGACAGCCTCAAAGATTAATGTCTAAAATAAACTCGGCTGTTGAAAAATTTTAAAGATACAATCAGAAAAGTAATTCAACATGTCCCCAATGCTTTTAACTCCAGTGATGAAATTCTAATCTGCAACAAACTTGGAAAAAGCAACAACAGTACTCTTGGGTTTTCATACCTCCTTATGTGTGTCTTTCAGCTAACAATTTTAGCTCCAGTTTCATCCAAGGCAAATTAAATTAAACTTCACTAGAATTTTGTAGGCATCTTCCTTCTCCCCTAGTCATCCCAAGGAACATAGTTGGCAAAAATTAAAATATTAAAGATGTTGCAGATTTATCAGAACAAAGCAATGGTATTTAAACAAAAACAAAAGGGGGATCTGGGGGGAAGAGTCAGTTCTATTCTGGGCTTTGCTGTTCATTTGATAATGACCTTTCTTAACCTCAGCTTATTTAGCTGTAAAATGAGAGGCTTTGACCACCCTTGAAATACTATGTTTGTGTACATTCATCTTGCCCTATAATTGCCTATTATCTGTATCACCATTAGACTTTTTGTTCTTATATGTAGCCCAATACCTAGCACATAGGAGGACTCAAGAAATATTTACTGAGTGAGTAAACAATCATATGTAAATAAATATATCCACTTTTCTCTACTCAAGTGGATATATTCACAGAGGGTATATGTTCACGTACTAAAGGTGATACCTTGTCTAATCACAGATATTCAATATGCCCAGAAGCTTAGGAAACAGCATGACGACATGAAATAAAAGGCATATGTGGGTGTCTGGATATCTGGGTATTTGATCCTTTCCTTACATCGGCAACAAAGCGAGGGACAGATGGCAAAATAACATAAGAATTGCATGCATCCATGTTTCTGGGGCTGAAATTGTTCCTACTGAGTATAAATTTACACCACTTTAAAACTTGAAGTACTAACTCACTCCGTTGAATTCATCAAATATTTAGAAATAGTACAATGCTCCCTAGGACAGGACTGTTTAGGTGCTACGTTTTCAATATTTAATTTGACATCTTGTTGTAACATCAGAATGTTGTGCTAAGCCACCACCATGTGCTCTTTTGGAATAATAAATTGACAATGGCATTGAGCAGCCCAGATGAATTTCCAAGTTTTATAAATGTCTCTGGAAAATGACACTGAAGTCTCACAAAAACATATCCTAAACTAGGAAAGAAATACTGGCCATATGCTAAATTAAAATATTTGGCCATATTTGGGGGCCCTCATGCATTACACAATTTTTGTTTTTGAACATGAGTGAGAATGCCTCACACAAAGTATCAAAATGTGATAAAAATACTATTGGAGCTATCTCACCTAAAGTCAGGGCAGTGAAACTATTCTAATATTATAAAGGTGGACACATGCCATGCATTTGGCAAAGCCCATTGAACTATACTGCACAAAGGGTGAACTCTGATGTTAGCTATGGACATTAGTTAACAATAGCCAAACGTGGCTTATCTGTTGTGATAAATGAAATACACTAATTCAATATACTAAAAGACAGTAAACTGTGGGTGAGGGAGGGAGGAAGTATACGGCAGCTCTGTCCATATTCTCTGCTCAATTTTCTGTAAACCTAAAACTGGTCTAAAATTAAAATCTAGTAATAACCCTCTGCCCTCCCCCCACACACACACACAGAACCACTGTTGGAGCTATTCCAGCTAAATCCATCAGCTCAGCAAATTACTCTATCAACAATGAACAAAATGGTTCATTTATAACATGAGAGGTGAGTATACTCAAAGATGATGATGATTGAAGATGTAGTATTTTGATATGAAAAGTCCTTTACCAGATCCAGACCCTAAATATAGAATAAAGGGCGTCTTTATAAAGACCTACACTAACCTTTAAGGAGAGGTCTTCTCGTTTTGTAGCTTACATTTAGCCCTGCCAAATTCTACATAACTAGAAAATAAGATCAGAAGAATATGCCCACAGTCTCTGTCTTATCAGATGATATTTGGGAAGTTATAAAACAAACAAAACATTATCATAATAATAAAGCAAAATGTCAGAGCACAAAAAGCTAAAACGATCCAAGGAAAAGATCCAGCTCAACTCCCTCTTCTTAGGTAAGAAAAAATAAGGCACAAACACCAGCCTTTTTTGACATGAAAAGCTCTGTGGAAAAAAATTAATCTCTTGTCAAATTATAGGGATACTTGAGCTATTTCCTGAGCAAGCGATTAATATTGAAATTGTGATCACTGTGAAGTTTATATCCAATTGCATTTCCATTTTTGTTTGGCTGCAAGAAAGCTTAGTACCAAATTTGTGACACATTTCCATCAAATGTATAGGTTAAACCTTCTCCTGCCTAATCAGGCTTTCTAACTCATCTATGTAATTTTTTGGCTCGTTGCTATCTTCTGTGTTGAATGTGATGCAGATGAACTTCAACGGTCCCACTCCCAGCTCATTCCCTGCACTCTAATCAGAAAGAAAGGTGTGGATTAGAAAAAACATTTCAAAAAATGGTGATCAAAGAGAAATTATTTTAGAACAGTGCTACTCATCTTACATGACCCCAATGGAGATCCACGTGGCCTTCATCAAGAAGTTAGATAAAGCAAGGAGGGTTATCTTGCAAAAAGTGAGATAAGGGGCACCTGGGCTGAGCATCTGCCTTTGGCTCAGGTCATGATCCCAGAGTCCCAGGATTGAGTCCTGCATCAGGCTCCCCACAGGGAGCCAGCTTCTCCCTCTGCCTCTCTCTGTATGTCTCCCATGAATAGACAAATAAAATTTTAAAAAAAAAGTGAGATCAGAGTGATGCTAATTATGAAATATTCATTCCTCTTGAAATGAAATGAGGGTATACATATCCCCAAGTTATACACAAGATGATCTATTAGGCTATGGAAGGACAAGATGATCTATTAGGCTATGGAAGGAAAATACTATAATTTTTATTTAAGTTCTACATTAATTTAATACAAAGATGACCTTGGCAACATTCGTTTGGTCCATATGTCAAAATTGGTATACAGAAGGATTCATGAGGAATGATGAGCAAAAAGTGGGAGTTCACAATGCATTCTTCATAGCAGTTTATGTAAGCCCTGCTAATTCACTGTCACTAAAGGGACAACATATATAGTGTATGGAGTCTACTTATGTTGATGAAAAAAGACCAAAGACCCAATAGCAAATGGGCCAAAGATACAAATAGGTAATTGCCAGAACAATGAAGTCCAAATGGCAAGTACAACAAAGCAAAGAACCTCAAAATTGCAAACAAGTGATTGGAATGCAAACTGAAGCTACAATGAGAAACCATGGTTTGACAGAAGAATAAAAAGTACCATAACACCCTGGGCAAAAGAATATTTTTCTGCATTGCAAGTGGAAACGACAACTATTATAGGCAAAATGCAGGAATTATTTATAATGTGATTCCACATTCATAAACTAACACCAAAAACACCCCTCTGTCTATGTGGTTATGTTTAGTACACATGTGTTTAGTTGTACATGAGCATGGAGAGACATATGGCGGGATATATTTCCTGGATTGGTAACATAAGTAACATTTTGGGGTGAGGAGATCTATTGTGGATAGAGTAGGAAAAAGAAAAAGGAGATCAAAAACATGAAGAAAAAATTACACGAAAAATGGCATGAATGACATGAACCCATTTGGAATTTTTGCATAATTTCATAAAAATAAATGTAAAAATAAAATGGAAAATAAAACTTCTTTAAACTTTCTACAAGCACAGTGTATATTGGCTCTGGGGACTGGCACTTAAGACGGTATTCAGAAATAGGGCAGCTTATTTCTTTGTCAATTTTCTCCAAGTAGCAGACATCTCCTAGAAGAGTAACTATTCCTCCACAAGCCAGGGTTAGAGGTTATACTCTCACCCACATTGCATATTGATTTTATAAAAATCATTAAGTCCTTCTGGTATCATACTGAGGGTTTGAATGTAGTGCATGAATAGTCTGGGCTACTAGGGTCATTCCTACCACCTACCACCAACACCAAAACTGGGTTCTATTGCCTTGAATTATAATTGTAAAGAGCTCTAGAGTTTTGTGGTCTCACCTCTCATCAGGGGTAATAGTCTCTTCTAGAGCTAGAGTGTTAACACAATCTCCAGAGCCGCCTCTTAAATATTCTAGTTCTGTCCCATGGAACAAAACCACAAATACTCTAGCACACATGTGCTGTAACTCTTCGTAGAGTTGGAGACAGCAAAACTATTTTTACTGGTCTTTCTTGCTTTGGACCAAAGAGCCCCCAGATTCTTAAATGATGCTTTACTGTGTTTCCAGCTGTGGTCTGATCTATCCAGAAAACAGCAGGGGAGAGTGACTACTTCCATAAATGCAGCCCAGGACTACTCAAACATTGATTTTTTTTTTTTTCTTAAAGAATCACATTGTTAGTGCAATTTGAAGTTGTGATCAATTGAAGTTATTTTTAAATTAACTGCTCCCATATTAGCAATTGAGCTGGTGCAAGTATCTAAAACAGTAACTGTTTTAAATTTTTTCTATTGATTTTGGCCTAGAATTCCAAACTATTGTGATCACTCTAAGTACAAACTCTGCTATCTGTTTTATACCTGGTGTATTGCTGCATAACAGAATACCCACATTTTAGCAGCTTAAAACAATTAACATTTAGAGTCTCAGAGAGTTTCAGTGGGTCAGGAATTGAGAGTGGCTTAGGTGGGTGGTTCCAACTCAGGATCTTTCATGAAGGTGTAGTCAAGATGTCAGCCAGCACTGCAGTCATCTGAAGACCTCACTGGGCTGGAGGATCCACTTTTAAGTTGGCTTACTCACATGACAAGTAGTTGGTGCTAGTTGTTGGCAAAAGTCTTCAGGCCGTGTAGACCTCTCCATAAGGCTGAGAGTACTCCCGCTTGGTGGCTGGCTTCCCCCACCATGGGTGAACCACGCAAGGAGGAACCTACAGTGCTTTTGATGTATCTTAGAAACCACACAATCACTTCCACCTTTTGAAGGGAGATGCATCAAAGAATTATGGACATATTTCAAGCCACCATGTCTGATTTATCTGCAAACATATAAAAGGAGGAAAGGTATCAAAAGATCACTGAACAGGCTTGGGTTTGAATACCACCTCTGCTACTTAGTAGCTCTGTGACCTTGGGAAAGTTATTAACCTCTCTGAGTCCTTTTCTCATCTGTGAAATGGAAATAGTTATATACCTCTCTTCAGACTGTAGTGACAGTTAAATGAGATAAAACATGTAAAACACCTGGTACAGCATCTGATATATAGTAGGTGTTCACTGCACTGCTGTTATTTCTTCAGTTAATTCCTAAAAATGTTGGAGACGGGACACTGGTTTGAGCAAAAGGCTACTTTGCCATGTGCCATAGAAGGTCATTGGTGTAAGAATGTGGAACCCTGTCTTTCTAGGGCTGGGGTACTAGGCATAAAGAAATAGGACAGAAACCTGGTAATCAAAACGAGGAAATTAAATGAGATAAAAGGGCTGAGAGCCAGATAAAAAGATATACACTGAATTTCCATACTGAGTGATTTTTGCATGTACCAAGTAATTTGTGTTGAAGTCTTCAATGTCCTTTACATTTTTGCTGAGAAAGAATTATCTTTGAAAGGAGAATATTGAAAAGTCATTTATGTTCTTTAAGCACATCAAAAGTAGCATAAAATAAAGTGATGATTTTAGACGTGGCAAGTATTTTATTATCTTTAGCACTCATTAAGATACATAAGAGCTGCTATAATCCCTCAAGTATATGAGACATTTGGTGGCATAAGTTTAGTGTTCTTTCTTTCTTTTTTGTATGAAAAAAATGTAAGCAAGTATAGTGAATAAAATAAACTGATAACTGAGCTTTATAGAAAAATCTAAATTTATATGTCTTATCACTTGTTTCCTCACTTCCATACGGCAATTTGCATTTCCAAAGTTCCATTTTGAACACAAACTAATTCTCACAACACTACAGGACACAGAAACTATTATGATCGCCATTTTCTAGATGGGGAAGTTGAGACACTAATACCAAACACATCTCCATTCCTCAGGAAATCAGAATTTGGGGCCCATTCACAAATATGGCTTGGGTACTGCCATGTTGACTGGGAAGCTAATATAATGGCAAGCATTGTAAAGTAATTTTGTATACTCTCAGCCACTTGACAAATGGGAATGAAGACAATAACCCTTGCATGCTTTGCAATATCTGAACTTACAGGCCCATTACCTAACAGTTTTTTCTTAAAAAAAAGGCTCCACCACCAGATTTATGAAGGCTTCCTTGAATCTATGAAAATAGAGCTTGTACTTCAACCCAGGCACAAGTGCTCTGACTTTTCTTCTACGCAAGACCAATTTTAAGAGAGTCCAAGTCTACTTTAGAGGAGTGACAGAGGCCTTCTAGCCCTCTCAGTTTTCATATACTATCTCTTCTTCATTTATGGCTCGCCATTTACTGTCGTAACAGATCATCAGGCACTCATGACAATATTTGGCAGTTCACAGTTCACGGCGGCAATGTGCTCTGAGTGATGGGGTTTACAATATCTGCATGGTTATGATTATAAAATTGTGCATGGGCCAGGGAAAGAAAATAACCCAGCAGATTATATTTCAATGCACCCATTAGAGGATCAGCATGAGACACCATCAGTAGTGCAGGAATTCATCAACTTCACAGGCACCCAAGCAGTGTTAAAAGCCTTAACTTTACTAGAAATATAACAAGTAATAAAAACAGACAAGACCTGAAACGGTCTAATGGACCTAACACAAATGTGGCAGATGATTAACAACACTAAATTTTCAGGCATGGAAACTTTCCCCAAATTCAGTAAGCAGTTTCTCAAAATTCAGGGACTTCAGTACGAATCTTTGGTTCAGCATAAATGGTTTCCTAGACAGACAAACAGACTTGGTCTACATAGTCAACACTGAGTTCATATTCTTAAAAACTGTGTTCAAGTTCTTACCTGAATGCATTGTATCTTAATGCACTGCTGTAAATTTTTTTTCAAGCCTTTGTCGCCTTTTTATCTACAATTGATGAAAATATTTTTTTTAAAAAAAGAAAATATTTTCTTTCTTATAGATCACACTTGAATTTAGGGGCATCTTCTAGGGCCTTCTATAATTTT
Organism: Nyctereutes procyonoides; assembly: GCF_905146905.1. NCBI lineage: Eukaryota > Metazoa > Chordata > Mammalia > Carnivora > Canidae > Nyctereutes > Nyctereutes procyonoides. The sequence goes on from NW_026575132.1 coordinate 13,238,218, forward strand.
CTTGTTTTATTACAATATATTTGAGACATACAGAAAGCTATTAGAATAATAAAGTCTACCTCACTCACCATCCAATGGAAGAATTATATGTGTTGTGAATACATCTGAAGCCCTCTGTAAACTCTTTCTCAAATGCACTCTATCTTTACCCTTAGTAAAAACCCCTCTGCTGAATTGAGCATTCGTTATTCCTAATGCCCAGCTAATGTCCAGATAGTGAGGAACTAATGTGTAGAACCGTATCTATTTACTATATGTGTATCTCTAAGCAATATTTTCTATTGTTTGGTATGTTTTTAACCTTTATTCAAATGCAATCACTGAGGAGTGCTATAGGTATACTTTTGCAACTTGCTCTCTTGCTCAACATTATTTCCGTAAGACTTATTTTTGTTTGATACCTGAGGGAGGAGTGAATTCATTCATTTTCATCACTATATAGCATTCCTTTGTATGGTTGTATCACAATTTATTTATCCATTCCCCTAAAGATATCTTCTATTAAACGGCTTGTGATTATCACATAAACCACAAGCAAATTTTTGTAATTTTCTGTGTATATGAAAGTCATTGAAGAAAGTGAGTGGGTGGCTATCAGTGCGATGTGTCCCCTGGTGGTAGACTGAAAAATTTGTACTGTCTGCCTTTGAATGTTTGAGGCTACACCTTTTTTCTTTCTTTCTTTCTTTCTTTCTTTCTTTCTTTCTTTCTTTCTTTCTTCTTTCTTTCTTTCTTCTTCTTTTTATTTTTTTGCCAAGCATATGATACCTGCAATGATCAAACTTATTTTCTATTCCCATTACTATTATTTTGTTCTGAGATAGGTAGCCTATGTGTCCAAGGCCAGTTGCATTGCCTTTTTCTTCTATATATTTTTAATACCTAATTTAGTTCCTTACTATATCCATAAACATTTATGAGTGGTCTTGATTGAGAGTACATTAATGCCTCATGAGCACATTTCTCTTGACCACAGATAGCTATAGAAAGGGAAGGAAACTTCCTCTCCACAGCATAAATCTTAACAAGTACAATGGCATGAAGTGGAGACCAAAGACTGAAGGGGAAAGAATGTAGGCAAATGGTCTGGAACTAGTTTTCTCCCAATATGTCAAACATTGGCAATTATTTTATGTTTCAATACTTTAGTACTACAGAGAGTGATGATGCTTTCTGTAATCTGCCTTCTCTTAGATGTTTCAAAGTTAAAACACAGCTAGTGGCTATGCTATGCAATGGTAAGGGAATAGTATACATAAAAAATATTTAGTCAGAGACAGAGAATAACCATAATTTTAATTTACAATAAATAACTTAAACAAGAGTGATACAATTTATGCATAGCTACATAGCCATAAAGGATTCCTGTCCAACAAGTTACTCATTTGCACTAAAATGCATTTTCAATCAATGGGTGAAGTACACATTATCTTACAATGCCTCTGGGAGGATAGAGAAAAAAATTGAAAGCAAGAATCAGCAACCCAATGGTATATATGATGATTGCTGCTACCCTACTTCTTTCCCAGATTTTTTTAAAAAGAGATAAACTATTCTATTCTGTATGAAACAATTTTCTATTACAAAAATATGACAGGATCATCTTGGAAAATTTAAGTTATCCCCCCAAAATACAAATAGGAACATAAAGGGGCACCTGGGTTGCTCAGTAGGTTGAGCCACCTCTTGATTTCAGCTCAGGCCATGATCTCAGGGTCCTGAGATCCAGCTCCACATTAAGCTCTTCACTCAGGGAGGAGTCTGCCTCAGGATTCTTTCTCTTTCTCCCTCACTCTCTGCCCCTCCCCTGCTCACACATGTGCTCTCTCTGTCTCTCTCAAATAAATAATCTTTTAAAAAAAGAACATAAACATTCAATACAAATTTTATTTTTTAGATAACTAGTGTTATTGTTTTATTTAAATGCCTTCTCTTATATATGTATATGTACATTTTTAGTAAAATATGAATACATTATAAACAATTTTAAAATTATTTTATGACTTATAATTATGCAATATAACATGCACATTTTTTGTTAGCACTATGCTTCTTTACCCTCATTTATCTTCTTTACCCTCTATGGCTCCATATTATTCCACCCTTTGGATGGGCTGAGTTATTTACCATGGCTCCATATTTGAACATTTGTTTCTAATAGTTTACCTTTATCAGCAATGCTATAATAAGCATCCTTACTGATAAATCTTTGTATATATTCATAATGATTAACCTAGGATAAATACTTAGAAATGTAATAGCTGAGTAAAAAGGTCCACACGCATATAATGTTTTTCTTGTGTGCCACCAAATTAATGTCCAAAGAAGTGGAAGTCTCACCACTACAGTTTGAGAATGCTCGTTTCTTCAAACAATAGTTTTAATGCATTGCCTTAATGACCCCAAGTCTCCTCTACTCCCTGTATTCCTTGCCATGTGACTCTGCAGCCACCTCCTGCTGTGACTAGGGTATAATTCCCTTCTCTTGACTTTGGCCATGTGAACTTTCTCTGGCCAATGGGACATTAGCAGTAGTGATGCGTGGACATTCTTCAAAAGTGCTTACATGACTGGACTTGCTCTCTTGTGCCCCAGCCATCACCATGAGAAGATATTGCCCAAGCTGGTCCACTGGCCTCCAGAAGAGAATGAGAGACAAGTATAGCAAAGCCACCCTTCAGGTAGGCATATAGTGTGAAACTGAGTCCAGCAAGGGCCAGAAAATCTACTTAATTGAGCCCACAGTCAAGATTAGCCAAACACCCAGTTGAGCTGAAGACTTGGGAGAAATAAGTAATAAATTATTGTTACATTAAGCCACTGGGTTTTGGGAGTAGTTTGTTCTACAGCAATAGCTAATTGATATGTGCTACTTTCCCCACAAACAGAATGTGAATAAGACTTTACAGATTACAAGGTATTTCCATTATGTTTCATCATTCTTTTTTTTTAAGATTTTATTTATTTATTCATGAGAGACACACAAAGAGAGAGGCAGAGACATAGGCATAGGGAGAAGCAGGCTCCCGGTGGGGAGCCCAATGCGGGACTCAATCCCAAGACCCCAGGAGCACGACCTGAGCCAAAGGCAGATGCTCAACCACTGAGCCACCCAGGTGCCCCTTCATCGTTCATTATTAACACAATTTTATAGATCAGGAAACCAGAGTTCAGAAACATTATGATTTGCCCAAGTTTTCCTAGTTATTGTATGGCAGTCAGGGTTCAAATAAAGATCTTATAACCATGCCCTTTTCTCTATTCCAAACTTTTTCTTTAAAAAAAAAAACAGTTAATAAATTATTTTATTTTTTTCAGGCTAAGTGGTCTCTTGCTGCAACTATTCAATTCTGCCATTTTGGCATAGAAGCTGTCATAGACAACACATAAATGAATGGGTATGCTGTATTCCAATAAAACTTTATTTACAAAAAACTATTTTGGCCACCTCATAAAGAATGACTGTGGCTGGCACTTCCACCCCTCAAGTACTGACTCACAACTTCATATCAGTGCTAAGGAAGGCACCTTATCTTCCAAAGTGTGCAGATTACCTATCTAAATTACATATGTATCCCTAATTACTAGTATACTAATTAACTAATAAGCAACGTGAATACTAATTACTTGATATACTAGGCAGTCCACAAATAACTAGTATATTAATTACCTAATTATATATACACACACACATATGTATACCTAAATATTAGTATATATCTAAATACTGTATATATGCTATATATGTATACTAAATATGATATATATATACACACATACATATGTATAAAGATTTCACAGATTCAGAAGTGACAAAGATTCATCTTGTTCAATTTCATTTCAATTTCATTTGAAAACTGAAGCTACCAGGAAACCACAGTCAAAAAAACAACTACTGGTAAAATACCTCCTTGAAAGCAATCACAGGTCGAAGGCCCACTGCTGCAAAGGAGATGATGGTTGGAAAAATGTATAAACGGCTGCTGGTCAATCATGAAAATAGAAAATAACCGAGCAGAATCCATCAAAATAGGTGATGTGTGAAAATGAGAATTTCCCAACTTGGTTCACAAAGGAGCGATTTGAAATGAAAACCCATGAATGCATGAATGAATGAATGAGTGATTGAAGAGGTGCTCAGGGAGCTAATGTCAACCCAGCTCGATCTCAGTAAAGGTTAATTGAGACAAGGCAGCTGTCTCATCTGCTGGGGGGTATAACCCATATTGAGAGGCTTGGCAGCGGCAATATTTTGCACAATTTTAAAGAGAACAGAGCCATTTTCAGTGATCTCTAGTTTTAGAAGATCTCAGTTATGGCCCACACAGTCTAGATAAGAGCCAGGGGTCACACAGATTTTAAGACTGACCACACCTCTGCCATTTACTAGGTGGGTGCCACCCCTCCCCGACCTGGAGTCTCTATTAAGTAATATGTAAATGAACACAGTTAATAAGATGCTGTCTTAGAAGACTGTAGATCAAACAAGGCAATGCATTTAATATGCTTAGTACCATCCCTGGCTACGGAGGAAAGAAATCGATGAATTATTAGCTGTTTGTTAAGGTCAGTGCTGGGTGTTGAGGATAAAACAGGATCCCTGCCCTTGAAGAACTCAAAGTCTAGTGGAAGACACAGATCCATAAGCACATAACTATACGGAAGTATGATAAGTGCCCTAACAAGAACATTTAGGAGAATCTTTGGGGAAAAAAAGAGAAGACAAAGACAAAGTCTGTGTAGTAAGAGAGGTTCATTGTGTGCATGTGTGTGTAAGAGAGAGAGAGACAGAATTTTTTTAATTCTTGTATTTTTTTGTTTAAAATCTATTAATTAACATATAATGTATTATTAGTTTCAGAGGTAGAGTTTAGTGATTCAACATTTGCATATAACACCCGGTGTTCATTGCATCACATGTCCTCCTAATGCCCATCACTCAGTTACTCCATCTCCCTACCCATCCCCCATCCAGAAACCTTCAGTTTGTTTCCTGTAGTTAAGAGTCTCTTATGGTTTGTCTCCCTATTTTCATCTTATTTTATTTTTCCTTCCCTTCCCCTATGTTCATCTGCTTTGTTTCTTAAATTCCACATATGAGTAAAATCATATATTTGTCTTTCTTTCGTTGACTTATTTCACTTAGCATAGTACCCTCTAGTTACAACCACATCATTGCAAATGGCAAGGTTTCATTCTTTTTGATGGCTGAGTGATATTCCATTGTGTGTGTGTGTGTGTGTGTATCACATCTTCTTTATCCATTCATCTGTTGGTGGACATCTGAGCTATTTCCATAGTTTGACTATTGTGGACATTGCTGCTATGAACATTAGGGTGCATGTTCCCCTTGGAATCACTGTTTGTATCCTTTGGATGAATACCTAGTAGTGCAATTACTGGGTCATAGGGTAGCTCTATTTTTAATTTTTTGAGAATCCTCCATACTGTTTTCCAGAGTGGCTGTACCAACTTGCATTCCCACCGATAGCATTAAGAGGGTTCCACTTTCTCCGCATCCTCACCAACATCTTTCGTTTCCTGATTTGTTGTTAATTTTAGCCATTCTGACTGGTGTGAGGTGGTATCTCATTGTGGTTTTGATTCGTATTTCCCTGATGCCGAGTGATGCTCAGTATTTTTTTCATGTGCGGTTGGCCATTTATATGTCTTCTTTGGAGAAATCAGAGGGAATTATGAATGTTGTTGAGTTGCTACAATAATAAATTACAATCACTGAACTGTAATCTTCTTGAGGGTAGAAATTAAAGGCCAAACCCATACCCAGCATAGTCCTTGGAATTCAGTCATGGTTTGATGAATAGTTGACTTACAGATTATAATAAAGCAAATCTTGACTTTAGTAAAAGAAAAAGTTAATTTTATAATTCAGTATTTTAAGAGGGAAAGCAATCTAGTCTCTGTTGTCCTTATGGTCAAGTTCCACATTTTCAAGTCTCCGTTGAATTTATATTGTGTTATTGTTAAGAGTTCAGGAATAAGTCCAATATGAGTTTGCATTTCCATTTCAGCCCTGATTTACTGACTATGAGACCTGAAGTAAGTGATTTGTCCCTTCTAGGGATGTTTCTTTGTGTAGAAAATGTTTGGTTTAGGAGTTAAGAGCATCAGCTCAGCAGCTGGGCTGCCTGGGTCTGAATCTGGGGTTTGCCACAAGTGAGCTGCATGATGGTGGACAACTAAGTTTGGGTTACACACAAAGCAGGTCCTGAAACAAGGACTTGCCTGTAGGTAACTTATTTGGGAGGTAATCCCAAGAAGCACAAGTGAATGAGTGGAAGGAGAGGTGTGGGAAAGAGGGAAAATCCCCCTAAGTGTGCTAATGGGCAGGATACTGCTGGATAGGCCCCAGCTTCCATAAGGTTGTATGAAGAACAAGTCTCAGAGCTGTTACACTAAGCGAAGGGGAAGCTGAGATATTCGTGCACCAGCTTGTGAATTTCATTTTTTATTGAAATATGTCTGGCATATAATGTATAAATTTAAGGTTACAATATGTTGATATGATTCATTTATATATTGTCATAATAATTGCCATTGTAGCAGATAGCATCCCTGGCACATAACGACTATGTCTCTTTGGTGGTGAGCATCATTAAGATCTAGTCTCTTAGCAGGTTTGATGGTTATAATTCAATGTTGTTGTCTATATTCACTATACTATACATTCGATCTCCAGGACATATTTATCTACTAGTTTCAAGTTTGTACCCTTAAAGAACATCTCTCCCACTCTCCCACCCCGAGCTCCTGGAAGCTACCATTTTACACTCTGTTTTTGTGAGTTCAGCTTTTTTAGATTCCACATACAAGGGATATCATACTGTGTTTGTCTTTATCTGCCTAACTTAGCTTGGTTAACATAATGTCCTCAAGTTCATCTATGCTGTTGCAAATGGCAATATTGCCTTCTTTCTCGTGGCTAAATAATATTTCAAAGTACAATAAATCGCATCTCCTTTAACCATTCACCTGTTGATGGGCACTTAGGTTGTCTCCATATCTTGGCTATTGTGAATAATGCTGCAATAAACATGGGAGTGGATATATCTCTTCAATATCCTATTTTTATTTCCAGAAGTGGAATTGTTGGATCATATGGTGAACTTCATTGATTAAGAGTTGTCCTGGAGGGGATAAAATACTCTGCTCTTCCAGGCTGTTCTATCTGCATGTGGGAGCGAGCTCCCCTGGCTCTGAAAAAAGCCCAATGGCAGAGAACCTGAGACTGTGGGCATGTGAAGCTAGAAGCTGTCTTTGCACAGAAAATGGCCAGGGGCTGCTGAGGTGACATTGCAGTTTCAGGTGAGCTGTGGAGATATGAGGCAGGGCATGGATGGTGTCTGCTGCATACTCTACACCTTTTTTTTTTTTTTTGGACTGTATATTGGAAACAAAAATAGAATCTATTTCCTAAATAGAAGACTTTATAAATGACAACTAAATGCATATATGGTTTTTGTATGTAGATGTGAGATATTTTAAAACCGTTTTAAAGGACATTATTAGGATGATTGAGAAAATTTAAATATGGTTTGCCTATTAGGTAACATTATTGTATCAATATTAAAACTCTTGAGTATGATAATGATATGGTGGCTATTTGGGAGATGACCCTTGTTTTCAGGAGACACATGCTGATGTATTTATGCATAAAGTGGAATAATGTCGGCAACTCTTGTTCAATTATTTCAGAAAAAATTACAGACACACACACACATACAGGCATATGCAGAGAGAAAGAGAGAAGGCACATGTGGCAAAACTTTAATAATTAGTGAATTAGCTAAGAGTATACTAGTGGTCATTATACTATTCTTGTATGACTTTTATATAGGCTTCATCTTTTTCAAAATAGAGTAAGAAAAATGTAAACAGTTGAATCTGTCTCCTAGAGCTGCTGTGGGGCTACACTGAGAGCTCCAGGTATAGTCACGTGCAGTGTGGCTAAGGGTAGACAGGGTTCAGGCTGCATGAGCTCAAACTATGCCTCTCCCATTAGCCAGCTAGATGATCTTAGGCAAAGAAAGGAATTTTGGGTGCCCAAATTTCCTCACCTGCCACCTAGAAGTAATAAAAATCCCTTCTTCATGAGATTGTTGTGGAGAATGAAATGGAATAATACATACACAGCACTGAGAGTAGTACCTGGCCTATGGTAACTATATAACCAATGTTATATATCATCATCACGATGATCATCATGGCCACAGGTGACCATACATGCTAGTTTCCTATTATTCCCTCCAAAGAGCCCATTTGGGTAATAAATGACATGATCATTCTATCATTACCTCATTTAAGTGCTGCAGGGCTATTAAGTAAAATTACGTAGAATGGTAACACTTTAAGAGCTGGTACTGTTAGTTTTCTTCTTCATCTTTCCCTGGACCCTCACCCTATCTAAGTCAGGAGCAGGCCAGCATGACACTGGGTAGCAGCCTCGGAACCACTAAGGAGATGAAGGCACAGTGGGATTCGGCAATTAGTAATCTGTGTCACAACCCTCAGTAAGCGTTAACTGCTATTTGTATTATTATTGTAGTATTGTTTGCACTGTGATTGTAGTATTTTGTATACGTTTGTTCTCAATGTTCCAATGATTCTACATGTAAGAATCAAATAGCTCTAGCAGCTCAAATTAAAGGGATTAAAGATAACAACCAAGGAGATTACTAAAAAAACTGATTTCCATTAGAGTTTTACTTTTATCCTAGATATTAGAGTTTAAAGATAGAGAAATAAGTGTCACTCTGGCACTTGATTTCATATTCATAACAGTGTGCAAAAAATGGATTATGTCCTAAAATGATTGAGAAACTATGATTTGGCTGATGAACTAAAGATGATATAGAAGAGAAATCAAACAACCATAAGGCTCTTAAATATCTAGAAATAGTACATATATTTTAATAGCACAAAATGGGAATCAATTCCAATTTCAAATGAAGAATATATATGTGCTGGAATTAAATGCTCTTAAAATGTTTATGTTCCATTTTGGCACTAAGAGGAAGAAAAACATCAAGAGGAGTATGTGATATATGAACAGCTATATTAAAAAATAGGAATCCATCCTTCAGCATAGATTTTTTTAATTGGCACCATATAGTCCAATAAGACATGTGCACCATAATAAACTAGATGTTAGAAAACTGAGAAGTAAACAATAAAAATACACTTTTAAATGATGGCAAAGTATGGAATGTATATATTCAGATTCCCTTCTCCCAAGCTATGTTTAATGTTATTTGAAACTTTCATTTGCTAACATGTACATGAAAACCTAAACACAAGATGGAAACTCTGATAGCAAAAGTCTGCAGAGATGGAGCTTATCTCTAAACTTTTTTTTTACCTTTTTATTTTCCTAATCTTTAATCATCTTGCTATAATTTTTTTCAGTGTGTTTAAACATTTTTTTTAAGATTTTATTTATTTATTCATGACAAACAGAGAGGTAGAGACACAGGCTGAGGGAGAAGCAGGCTCCCTGCAGGGAGCCCGATGGGGGACTGGATCACGGAACTGGGATCACACCCTGGGCCAAAAGCAGAGGTTCAACTGCTGAGCAACCCAGGCGTCCCTAAAACTTTCTCATTAGTCTTCTCTTCCGTGTGATCTGGCTGATGTTTGCAGGAAGCCACTCCCTTTGGTGCAGTCACATCCCCCCCACCCCCACCCAGCAGCCTGGCAAGGTCTTCCCCCTTCACGTCACCCCCCATTCAGGGAGCACAGGGAACCCAGGGCAAGAGCAGCACAATTCAATAACGCCACAGAAACTGAGGCCTGGGAAGTGCGCTCCCAACTGTGCTTCTGCGTGAAGATGCTTTCCAGCATAGATCACCTAGGGGTCTCAGGTGCAAATCTAACTTTTCTCCCTTAAATTCCATCGGAAGAGCTAACAGGATGTAGCATGTGCAAGGCAGAGATCCCTATTACTGCCTCTACTTCAATAACCTCAGCTTATTTTGCAAAAATAGCCAACTACCATTTATGTCTATATGATGATAATATCTATTTGGGAAGTGGAAAATATATATAAATTAGTGCAGTGCTGTGCCTAACCCCTAGTAGGAGTCAAACGTTTGGTGTCTGCCTTGAGTATAAATAGAGTGCATTGGTCCTGCTCGACCCTGTGCCCCTGTAACATCCCATTTCACCCAAACTGTCTCTTTCCTGGCTTCCCCTGCTTGTCAGTTCAACATAGTCTACACCAGCACCTCGGACAGACTTGTATCTCAAGTGCATTCCTGTAATACTGGGTCTTTTCATATCAGATCCCCTTTGGTTTTTCATGGTTTGTATTCATAGATGGCCTTGCTGCCTTTTCCACTTTTTTCTCCTCTTTTACTGATTTTTTTCCTTCCTCTTTTTCACCTTTTGGCTCTCTGCTTCTCAGGTCTCTGTCTCTTTGCGCTCATCCCTCTCCCCCCGCAGACCCTGTATTGTCTACTTTGGTGCACGCAAAGTTAGTAATAATCTCTCTCTCTTGCATTATTTTCCTTAACTCCAGGGCAAAATGTTGAAGTACATACCTTGCTTGTCATTTGAATCCTCTGCAGCTGGCAGGACCTGAGGGACATGGGCCACAGTCTGTCCCACAGGAGGAGGCAAGCCATGGTTTTATTTTGTAGAAAGGGTAATTAGCGGCCAGAATTATTTTCAGGAGAAGGGAAAGGAAAGGAAAGGAAAGGAAAGGAAAGGAAAGGAAAGGAAAGGAAAGGAAAGGAAAGGAAAGGAAAGGAAAAAGAAAAGAAAGGAAAAGAAAAAGAGAAAGGAGTGCTGTTGCATGGGGAGGAAAAGCATCTTCCCACATAATTTCATTTTTCTCTTCCTATATTGAAATGTTGAGTTGTGTGATCAGTCAAGTTTCCAGCAGGAAGCAGGTGTCAAACTTAACAGGGGTAGCTGAAAAGAGTTTGGTAAAGGCACTTTCTACCAAGGTATAGGTGTGTTCAAGGAACCAGCGAGGAATGGTGAAGCACCCTGGCACTGGCAAACAGTGGGAAGCTATTACTACCCTAGGCCTAAAGAGGCAAGGTTGTAGGAACAATTACTCAAGTTGGAGACATCTACACCAGCAGGAAAGAACTGAAGGAAGCTGTATTCTTTGTTACAGATACCAAGCCGGACTAGAGTGACCTAAGACAAAGATGCTGAGAAAGTAAATGAGGAGGTAAATACACTGACCTCTTTCTCCTCCTGTCCTCCTATCTCCTGCTGGGTTCTTACACTGACCAACCCAACACGAAGCCAGGGTCAATGAAGATACAGTAATCTTGGAGGATAGTTCTGGAGTGCAAAGAATATGTACCATAATAATCGAGTTTTTATCAGTTTGACTTGAGTTTGTAGGTCTGTACAATGACACTACTGAGGTGAAAATATTGATGAGAATGAGCACTAATATAATGATAGTAGTAGTATTGGTTGACAGTAGTAGTGGTGATATCACCTTACTTTCATAAAATATACTTCCAACACGCTTCTACACACATGTCTGATTGGCCTGGAGTAGATGGACAAACTGTGAAATGCTTAGACTGCTTTGTGAATAACCATATCTTAGCTCAATTGTTGGTCTAGTAATTGGAATGTTTTATTCACTTATTTATTTTTGAGGGAGGGCAGAGAAGCAGAGGGAGACAGAGAATTTTAAGCAGGCTTCATACTCAGCATGGAACCTGATGTGGGCCTTGATCTCACAACCCTGAGATCATGACTAGAGCTAAATCAAGAGTCAGACACTTAACCAACTGAGCCACCCAGAGTGCCTCTTATTCACTTATTTTAATAATGTATGTGGAAAGCCTACTATGTGCCAGGCTCTGCATTAGCTATGAGCAAGAGAAAGGATCCCTTTTCCCTTTGAGTCTATACTCTATACCTAACTTCGAATTTTAGGCAGCTTCCCTGGTGAAAAGCAGGTCTGGCTTGAATAATATCACCATACAGATTTCTTGCTCAAAACTAGGGCTTAGTGGAATCCCTGGGTGGCTTAGCAGTTTAGTGCCTGCCTTCGGCCCAGGGCGTCATCCTAGGGTCCCTGAATTGGGTCCCGTGTTGGGCTCCCTGCATGAAGCCTGCTTCTCCCTCTGCCTATGTCTCTGCCTCTCTCTCTCTCTCTCTCTCTCTCTTTCTCTCTGTTTCTCTCATGAATAAATGAGTAAATAAAATCTTTTTTAAAAAAACCTGGGCTTAGTATGAGGTCTGCAAGGATGCTATAGGAGCTGGGTCTACCATAAACCTTTGGATTCTAATGAAACCCTAATTGGGTTTTCAGTTCCTACTTGTCTTATATTGTTTGATGTTGAATAAAGGGAAATATGGAAACACCAAGTTGAAAGTAAATACAGCCATTACATTTTCATATTAATCCCTGGCAAAGAACAATAGCAGGATTGTTTTGTTTTATTTTCTGTATTCAATTTGTTTAAGACCTATGCTATCTCTCTGCTGAGGAAGTGGCCAAATAAAAAGAACATGGGACTTACAGCCAGAAAATCAGAGTTTTGAGACCTGGATCTGCCACAGACTAGGTCTAGGATGTCAGACAAGTCATTTGCTTTTTCTGAGCCTTCATTTCTTCGTCTATAAAATTGGAGTGGTAACCAAGAGAGCAAGATTGTTATGTGTATTAAATGAAGTACTGTATGTGAAAATTTTTGTTAAAACTACCCAAAGACTTACCCAAATTTTAGTTACTATTATAAGAACTGGCTGGTAAATTCAATGAAATATTCAAATATTTTGCTGTTAAAAATTTGCATATTGAGAAAGATTCATTCAATGTTATTTTTTACCTAAAATGCAGGCTTAACCACAAGTACTTTTATAAAATTTCTGTGCAAATGCATTTCCCTGTAAGGGAAACAAATTCAATATATAAAAGGATTATTTCTCAGTGACTTTGTGTGAACATAACTGCTTTTCTTTGTGAATTCAGCTATAACGTCTGCCACAGGCTCCCCTTATTGGAATCCTTCCCTTTCTGTGCTGTTAACCAAGAGGATTTTGGCATGTGCCTGCCCTACCAACCTGCTTTCCTGCAGAACCATTCAGAGGCTGTGGTTTCAGACTAAATAGATATGAGTGTGTGCATCCTGGTGCCACCACTTCCTAGCCATGTGACCTTGAGACAGTACTTAACCTCTCTAAGGCCCAATTTCTTCATCTGCAAAATGGAGGATAGTTCTTTATTGTTTATTGACCCTAATCCCCAAACCAAGCCAACACTCTTTCTTCTCTGCCCTGGGATTCCAATCCTCTACAGATAGTATCAGTGAGATATGCTTGGGTCGAGTCAATGGGAGATGAGCCTGTAGAAGAGAGAGAGGTTGGAATATTTCTTTATCTCCCATCTCTCAGCACTGCAGGGATGACAGTGGCCATATGCTTCCAAGACCAGCTTTGGCAGTGGCTCTTCCTCCATGGTGCAAGTGATCACTGAACTCGGGTAGCACTGTTCCTCCCCCTTTCTCCTTCAGTCCAAGGGCAGCTCACCCTTTTGCTAGTTCCTGGTGCCTCACCATCCCTATCAGTTCCCTAACCCTACCCACACACCTGTTAATAGTCTCTTCACCAAACTGTCTTTATGATCATATCTGCATGTACTTTCCATATCTTGCTGGGCCACTGACTGATACGGGGGGTTAAAAATAAAAGGTACTTTCTAGGACTGTGGGTTAAGCAAATAATGTACATAAAGACTTAAAACAGGGCCTGAGATATCACAGCTCAATAAACATCAGCGTTATTATCTTTTAATCTGTCCCTGAAGCCTATTTTCTGACTTGCTTTCCAACTCAGCCTTCAGCTCACCTCTACGCCATGCCTACCCCAGTTCCCATTCCTACTGTGGCCCAGCTAAAAATATTATTCCTAAAAATAACTTATTGACACCGCTAAATAAAATCTATCTAAAAAATTACCCACACAATTAGAAAATACATTGAGTGACCATATCATTAACTCTCATTCATGAATTATAGCTTTAGCATACGCACGCAACAGAGCAATTTGTGGGGAAATAGATGAAATAGTAATTGTTAACCTCTTAACAGGAGATCTATCCTCAGTAAATCATAAAAGGAGGAACAGACTGGGATAATAACATGACTAGCAATGGTAATAGTAAATTTTACTTTGTCAGATTAATTGAAGAGGCTCATAAAATACCAATAAAGTCCACTTTTAAAAATAGTTATTAGATGTTTGAGGTTTTTCAGAGATGAATAAACAAAATAAAACTCTCATTCTGACAGAGTATTAAATCTGCCTTTAAAAAATAGTAAAGGGGGCAGCCCAGGAGCTCAGTGGCTTAGAGCTGCCTTCAGCCCAGGGTGTGATCCTGGAGACCTGGGACGGAGTCCCATGTCAGGCTCCCTGCATGGAGCCTGCTTCTCCCTCTGCTTCTCTCTCTCTCTCTCTCTCTCTCTCGTGAATAAATAAATTAAATAAATAAATAAATAAATAAATAAATAAATAAATGTAAAGAAGTTTGGAATGTTGAAGAGAAATAGAACCAAAATAACTTTTTTAAAAAAGGCAAAGAGTTAATGTTTTAGTGAGATTATTTCTAAACACATGTTGTATGATTTTAGGGACAGACAACTTTCCCAGAGACATTCTGGCACTGTATCATCCTAGGGTTGGTCAAGAAAATAGTCCCTGAAACCTAGGGGAAAGAGTAGCTGGAAGCTTACAGCTGAAGGTCTGAAGGAACAGTCACAAACCATGCCCCTTAAGCACTGGCATGGGTAGCATTATCAGAACTCTCAGGAGAGTCTAGAAATCGTAGGGCATCTAGCCGCCAAAGTAACACAAGGCAGGCCACAGAGAAGAACCGTAAACTACAAAGGGCCACATGGAAGAAGCTGCCATGTCTGACCCTCATTAACACACTGTACCCCAAAATAGGGGCACCCGGGTGGCTCAGTCTGTTAAGTGTCTGCCTTTGGCTCAGGTCATGATCTCGGGGTCCTGGGATTGAGCCCAGCAGCAGGCTCTCCGCTCAGTAGGGAGCCCGCTTCTCCCTCTCCCTCTGCCCCTCCCCTTCACTCATCTGCACGCTCTCTCTCTTTTAAATAAATAAATAAAATCTTTAAAAACAAACTGCAACCTAAAACCACACTGAGAAGGAATCCTGGGAAATACAGTCCCCAGGTATCCAAGGGAGCTGTGATGGTGATGAGACAACAGCAGATGATCCACCAGAAGCACCACCAGGCACCGTCCTAGGTACTTTAGAACACTGTTTTATTTAATCTTAAAGAGAAGAATATGCAGTAGGCCGAGGTATTCCCATTTTACAGATAAGTACCCAGAGAGTCAGAGATATGTAGTAATTTGCACACAGTCATACAAAGAAATAGGGTTTATACTTATATTGCCTAGCTTTCCATAAGATCCTCCATCTTATATAAAATATGAATGACCAAATTCCTTTTATCTAAAGAGTCCAAATCACTATCAGCATAGGAACTACTACTTTCTATAATAGAAAACAAAGTATATGAGAATGGTAAGTTGGGTTCAGTTGAATGAGTTTTGGAAATGAATGATGATAATTTCCCGAGTTCTCTTTTTGCAGATTATTACCCACGGTGATCTCATACCCTGTAGTGCCTCAGAGTGAGAAATAAATCCTACTCCCTTGAGTTGACTTAATACCAGGTTCCAGTGAAATAATGCCTTATTTTTCAGCTGCTAGAAGGTGATTTGGTTCTCTCAATGGAGAAGAGCAATGAATAAAAATTAGGCCAGCAGAAGTCAACCATCAGGAAACCTACAGCTGGCAATGAGTGGGGATGTGCTCTTAATCAGAACCAGGATTTGATTTCTACCTGCTTACCCTAAGGCCCACTCAGGAACAGATTCAAACTCTGGGGCTTGCTTCAAAATTTAACTAGTCACCCAAGATCAGAATTTTTTTCAAATAGTATAAATCTCCCCAAGCAGCTGCAACCCAGGCATTCATTCTCAAACTGCGTGTTTTTGCTATGAGGGAAATGTGGGGAAGAAAAAGGATGCCAATTTTCTCCTTGGTACTCACATAAATATCCGAGTGGAAATGTGCAAAGGCTAAACACAAGAGTATAAACTGGCCAGGAAGGCATATTAACTTAAAGAAAAGATGAGAGATTGAGAGACTGAGGGTCAAGTGGACAGGAGTAGGAGGGGTGAAAGGTGTATGAATCATGATTAGAGGAGAATCTCAGAGACTAAGAGGTTGAGAGGGAGCAGTTGTAAATGTACTGGAGTTGAGTGACTAAGTGTCCAAGGTCAAGCTCAGTTGAAGGCTACCAAGAATTAGGAAATCCAGAAATGGTATGGGCGGCCAAGGAATGTTGATGGTGAAGTAACTAGATCCCATGTTAACCACACTCTTACTAAGACCTTCCATTCTCTGGTCCCCCTAACTCTGTCCTGCCTACTTTGCTAATTCTCAGCTTGCTGCTCCAGAAAACTGTATGACAAAGTTTGTGGATTCCATTGAAATGCATTTTTTTAACTCTATTGAGTCCCTGGTCCTGCTGAGCAATCATTAGGCTATTCTAGTTGATTCACATTGTTATTCACAAGAGTGGCTCTTTCAACTCAAAGCCACCTACTCTTCCTGCATGCACCCTCATTCTAAATTGAAAACCTTATCTTGGGCAGCCAGGGTGGCCCAGTGGTTCAGCACCGACTTCAGCCCAGGGTATGATCCTGGAGACCTGGGATCCAGTCCCACATCAGGCTCCCGGCATGGAGCCTGTTTCTCCTTCTGCCTCTCTTCTCTCTGTGTGTCTCTCATGAATAAATAAATAAAATCTTAAAAGAGAGAGAGAGAGAGAAAGAGAGAGAGAGAGAAAGAAAACCTTATCTCCAACCTCACAGAAAAAAATAGAAGCAATCCTTAAAGTCCCTAACCCCTTTTACATTTTGACTTATCCTTCACTTTATCTGCCCTTACCTGTCCATTGTTTGCTACTCTAATTTCTGCCCAGCCCCTCTTAAGCATTTGCTCCAAGAATTAGCATCCCAAGCTTTGTATCAACAATATCAGCTTTTCCACTGGCTCTTTCATCAGGGCCTATAAACATAAGTTAATTCTTCCTCACCTTAAAACAAATATTTCCTTGCCCATCATGACCAAGTCAGTTGCCACTACATTTTTTTCTTTAACAACCACGTTTTATGAAGCCTCGTTTGTTTCTCCATTCCTTACCACAATTCATTAAAACACTTTTTTTGTGAAAGCAAAAATCTGCTTTATTGTACCTACTGCTCAACTGAAACTCTACATAAAAAGAGCATTGCTAACGTACTTGCCAAGTTTAGTCTTCATCCTTCTGGTCTCTTTTAGACTCTGTTCCCACACTTCTCAGTGGAATCCTCTCCTGTGCTAGCCTGAAAGGCATCTCCCTTTTGGTGAACTTCTCTATCCATTTGTTCACAGTTTCCTTGAAGATTCCTCTCTTTCCTTCTTCTCTTTAAATCTCAATTTTCCCAGGATCCATCTTCAATCATTCTCTCTCCTTTTTTATATACCTTCAATTTCTTTTGTTACAATAAATCCTGTGATTTCTACTATACTTGTGATTCCAAAATTTATATCCAGCCCCAGTATTTCCCCTGAGCCAATTTCTTGGTTGCTGCTAAATATTTACATCAAAAAAAAAAAATTACATCCATTTGCCTTGCAAGCATTTCAAACTCAACATATTCAAAACAGAACTTGTTAATTCGCCCTATATCAGATTCTTTTTTTGTAAAATTCCTCCCCAGAAAGGAGGGGAGGAGAGGAGGTTGGATAACGAACAAAGTTGGTTGGATAACTGCAACATGAGGAAGAAGGAGGAAGGAGAGAAGAGAGTTAGTACAAATCATAGCCAACATTTATTGCCTATTTCTTATAGGTCAGGCAATGTGTTGGGCATTTTCCACAGATAACTTATTTGATCTTTATCTTTTGTTATTTCACAGAAAAATAAGACAAATAATGGCTTCCCAGCCATGCCCATGTCCTAATCCTTGGAACCTGTGAATGCGTTAACTTTCATGGCAAATGGACTTTATAGGAGTGATTGAGTAAAAGATCTCAAGAGAGGAAGATTACTCTAGATTATCTGAGTGGTCACAATATAATCAGAGGATCCTTAGTGAAAGGAGGCAGGAGGGTCAGAGGTAGAGAAGGGGAAGTAAAGATGGAGGCAGAGGTTGAAGTGATGAAGCTCTGAGCCAAGGAATGTGGGACCCCCTAGAAACTGCAAAAGGCCAGGAAGAGATTTTCCCCTAGTATCTCCAGAAGAAATACAGTTTAGCCAGTACCTTGAATGTAGTCATGAAGAATGATTTCAGACCTTTGACCTTCAGACTGTAAAATACTAAATCTGTGTTGTTTGGAGCCACTAAGTTTGTGGTAATTTGTAATAGCACTATGGATACTGTCATTAGACCCAGTTACACAAGAGGAAATTGAAGCCTGAATCATTTAAATAGCTAATGTAAGATCCGACAATTAGTAAGTAGCAGAACTGGGATTCAAACTCAAGTAGTTTTGGCTAACCACCACATGGTCTTTACTCCATGCTGAACCCAAAGGGGTTGTCTAAGCTAATGACCCAAACATGGTAGGAGTCCAAATGCAGACACCAAGAACTAAGGAACGAGAGACAGGAGAGCGAGGGAAATAAAAGCAAGGTGAGGTCGTTCGAGAGCAACTTTGTATAAGCAGCACCATTGCCTAGCATGGACTCAAGCTCACTCAGTACTTGCAGTACTAGGAGGGCCAACTTTGTTTACAAGATAGGGCTGGGGTAGGCTGTTGTTTTTCTCTCAATTTAGAGCATCCCCATCAGCCAGTGTGCAAGCTAGAAGCTTTGGATTTCTTTGTTCAGCCATCTTAATGAGCATGTTCTTTGTGCTTTTTTTTGTGCTAGATGACTTGCCAGGTCCCACAGATATGAACTGAAGTCATCTGTGTTCTTGCCTCCTTTCTATGCTCTCTTCCATAATCAACAATTTCTTCCTCTGGCCTGCTCTGCCACATAATTTATGTGTCTACTATTGCATAGTTCATTACCATTAAGCTACCTGATTGTAGCCAGCAAAATTAAATGTGAGATTGGTTCTCTAGGAGCTGAGGGCTTAGGGAGATGGGTGATCCTTTATACCATCAACAGAGTATAATTCTACAATATACATAAGGAGCCCTGAAATGTTTATAAAATGTGATACTCAGTAATTCCACTCCTAGCACTATCTTCTCAGAAAATAATCATATTGACAAATGAGGGTAGTTGCTTCAATATTATGTATAATGGTAAAAAAAAAGAGAAATAATCTAAATGCTAACATTAATAGAATGGGTACACAAATCTTGGTGAACCCAAAAGATAGAAATCTATGCAGCCACTAAAAAACATAATGTTTTAAAATAATACATAGTGATGTAGAGAAATGCTTATAATATCTTGTTCAATATAAAAAAAGTAGAACCCAAACAATACAGATATTATGTAAACGGTGGTTGGCTTTTGGTAACAAAATTATGGATTACTTTTATTTTCTTATATATAGTTTTTTGTATGTTAAAGTTCTGTACAAACGTATACTATTATTTATTTATTTACTTTATTTATTTATTTATTTTAGAGAGAGCGCACGCATGCATGGTGGTGGGGAAGAGGAGAGGGAGGAGGGGAAAGAGTCTCAAGCAGACTCCCCACTGAGTGCAGAGCCAGAAGCAGGGCTCCACCTCATGACCCTGACATGATCTGAACAAAACCAAGAGTAGGATGCTCCACCGGCTGAGCCACCCAGGTGCCCTAAACGTGTATTGCTTTCATAATCAAGATAAAAACAACCAGTAAATACAATTGTAAAGAAAATAGTAGAGGAGTATGTTTTGCCAATGATTCTCTGTTTACTTTCCTAGGTCCTTCGTCAGTCCTTTCTCCATCCCTGGAGAAACCTACCTCATGGATGGCATCATTAAGGCTTCCTTCCCTGTGGTTTCGAGTTGGAGTCAGCCAATAAGAACCTCTGGCAAATGAAGAATAGAAAAAGAGAGATTGGTCTATCTGTTCTCCCAGATATCTGGTGCATTTTGCATTTCTAGAACTATGCACATTGAACAGTGCTGCTTTATCTGTGACCACAGATCCTGTCGGGCAACTGCTTCTCACAGATCTTGTCAGGCAACTATGGCTCTCTCTAGAAGCTGGCAGCCAACCTGTCCTCTTGCATCTTCAGGCCTCCAGCCAGTAGGCTTCTTGCTTGCTAAATTTCTCAACAATATCTCTGGTTGGCCGCCTTCACCCTGTCCACATCTGCAAGTTGCCCTACATTAAACTCTTTTCAATTATCCCTGTGAGTGTAGCATCTGTCTCCTGCCAAGCCCAAAGCTGGTGCGCCGTTTAAGGTGAGGGTACAACAGCTGCAGGAACCAGAGAGGGTGGCATAAGCAGATGGCTGGTGTGCACAGAGCAGAGCTAGTTGCAGCAATGAGAGCTGAGTTTGAGTAAAGAGCAATTTGGTTGGAGACTTTTTCAAGGAAAGTGATGGTGTTATTCAAGTCAGAATTCAGGTGGAGCACACAGAAGCCGTTGAGCTTACAACTTCCCCTATATAAACTTTACTGGTAGCTTTGTGACTTCTGGCGGGAAATTTGAAGAGAGTGGCCTGATAGTTCCAGTTGAGAGGAGTTCATTGATAAGACCTATTTATGTGGAGGTGCTTTCACAGATGCAGCATGATTACCGTTTCAATAGTTATTCTACGGATTTGTTTGGATTTGGGCTCAAAGCACAGTGCTGCAGAGAGTGCCCTGTCATCTCCAGCACTAGGTGATTTTGTGTTAGAAGTAACCCTTAGCGCAATGAGGAGGGCACTTGATGGGATGAGCACTGGGAGTTATACTATATGTGGGCAAATTGAATTTAAATTTTAAAAAAGTTTTAAAAAATTAATTAATAGGGGATCCCTGGGTGGCGCAGTGGTTTGGCGCCTGTCTTTGGCCCGGGGCGCGATCCTGGAGACCCGGGATCGAATCCCACGTCGGGCTCCCGGTGCATGGAGCCTGCTTCTCCCTCTGCCTGTGTCTCTGCTTCTCTCTCTCTCTCTCTGTGACTGTCATAAAAAAAAATAATTAATAATTTAGAAGAAGTAACCCTTAGTCTCTGCTCCATGCTCCTGCTCAAATTGCCTCCTGTTCTGTTGACCAGCTATCCATTCCTTGTTCTTACTAGTATCACTTTCACTCTCTAAACCAGACTTTGGCTTCCCTGTTCCCATCTTATGATTGGCAGCCTTCACGTACAGGACAGACTCCTGCCTCTGGCAGATCAAGCCAGTGACAGACACAGCTCTGCAAGTGGACTTCCTCAAACGCTGGACTTTAGCCTTGGAGCCTGAGCCCTTGGGCAAAGTGATTTGAGCAATAAAACCTCACAGTGTACTTTTCCCAAGGACTTCCAGCTCTACCTCATTTGAGTCTGGATTTTTCCTACCTAGATGAAAGGCCGGGGGGAAAAGGCATTTAAAGAGGCAAGGAAGCTGCCCCACAGCTAGATTCAATTCCCTGTGGCCTCCAGACTAGAAGTTACTGGGCACGGCGCTCTTTGGCCATAGAGTTGCAGGAATCAGACTTAGGTAAGCAACTCCCACCTCCCCCTGTCCCTTTCTTTCCCACCACGCAACAGAAAGGTAGTGTTGTCCCAAGGTGATTTCTAAGGATTCTATCATTGGGTAGTCACAGCCCTGGTTCTGAGTCTGTGTGGCTACCTAAGACAGCCTTTTCAGAGCCCCCAAATAATGAAATTTGGGGAACCGACTCAAACCAACTAAATTCCCTTAAAAAATGTAGTTTAAATAAAAAAACAAAACAACAACACTGCTCTAAAGTCTTTTATTTTGTTTCGGTTCTCTCTCTCTTTTTTCAAGTAGGCTCCTTGCCCAGCATGGGCCTTGAACTCACAACTCTGAGATCAAGACCTGAGCTGAGATCAAGAGTTGGACGCTTAACTGTCTGAGCCACCGAGGTGCCCCTCACATCAATTCTCAGAACAATCCCTATAATGTACATAGGTTCTATTATTAATTCTATTTACTACAAAGAAACTAAGACACAGAAAGGTTGGGTAACTTGCACAAGATCCCACAGATAGCAAGTGGCAGAGCCCAGCATGGGACCCCAGCATCTGGCTTACGTAGCCTGTGCCTTAACTGATGCACCAGGCTTCAAGGTGGCACTTAGACTAGACATTCATGGAGCGGTGTTTGGATCTCACATTTTCTCCCTGAGGTAAACAGATGGAAATACAACCTACGGTCGAGATTGCTTGGTGAATATTAAGTACAAACAAATGGAAATTAGGTTTTCTTAATGAAGGGTTCTTCAGCTGAGAGTGCTTGAAATAGATTCTTCCCCCAATGAGGAAAGCACCAACCACAGAGAGGACTGGAATCTCCTGGTGAGGACGCTTTTTCTTGGTCTGAGTTAGGGACTGACAGGCCAGGTTTCCAGTCCTTCCTCTTTTCCGCAGGGGCCATTGAGAGACTTTTCTGGTAATACATTTTTTTTCTTAGATATGTTAATGTTATTGTCTTTGCTACAGTTTTAAACATGCTAATTGCCAGACTTTCACTACAGCCTTCTTCTAATCTCTTGATTGGAATTTAATCTGGAAACTCATTTGCCAACCCTTCATGAGTAATAATCCTGGTTTAACTTTTACTGACTCTAGCCTCACCCTTTGAGATGATTTGCTTAGTTGAACCCTGAATTGTGAGGTGCACTACTATATTGCTGTATTTATATAACCCCAGCTGCCTTCCTGCCACATATCCACATAGGCTCACATTCATGTCAACTGGCCCTTTCCGTGACACTGCATGCGGTGGGTAATTTGTTCCCATTTTGCCAACTGAGGTATTGCTCTTTCCACTGTTGGTTTACATGAAGTTGCCTACACCTGTAAAGTGATTATTTTATTAAGGTCTCATCACTTAACCCAGTTTAAGTGGATTTCCTAGAACCCTGATTGATTAAAACTAAACATACCCAAATCTGGTGGTTTTAGGCGAATTCCTTTGCAATATGGTGAGGAGTAATTTTGGAAACAGCCAACTACCCAGATGCACATTGATTGGGTAGGAAAAAGTACAGGGCTGATTCCTAAGATTAAATTTTTATTTTACTTCGGAAAGTGGGGAGGGAGAGGGAATTAGAGATTAGGAATAGGGGTAAAAATCTTAGAAGAATGAATTCATTGTTTACCTTAACTGTAAATGAAGGAATAGCTCAAAAATTGGTTCAGTGAGTTTTTTTTTAATTTTGATGGTTTTTACAATTAATATCTACAAGACAAAACTGTGAAGCCCTCATTGCACATGACACAACGGATGTAACAAAAACAAAGTTTGAGAGTTGGCTCAAGGAAATTGATTCTGTGGATCACCATTCTTAGTTTTTAAGTGTGATGAAAATTATAGATGTAGAAATAAAATAAACCACTCTCTTATCAGCCATCTTTCATCACTTTAAATAGCCTTTCAGTATTTCTCTAAGGCACACACGAAACTGACAGATCGAAATCACTTATCAGCCACTACATGTCAGACGTGACACAACCTCACAGGAGGAAAAATTTTATTGAAATTTTCACCAGTAGTAGAATGAAAATGTTCACTAATTCCCCTCTTGGCCACATTCTGCTGATCTCAGGAACATCTCGATAAAATGTAACCTCCAGGAGAGCAGAGGTGTAATATCTCATGTTTACCACCATGTCTTGGTCTATTTGGGATGTTATAACAGGATACCAGTGACTGAGTGGCTTGTAAACAACAGAAATTTATTCCTCATGGTTCTAGAGGCTGAAGTTGAAGGTCAAGGTAACAGCAGATTCCGTGTCTTACCAGACACAGAACTTCCTAGTTTTTGGATGGCCATCTTTTCACTGTTTTCACCTGGTGGAAGGGGTAACTGAGCACTCTAGGGTTTCTTTTATAAAGGCACTAATTCTATTCATGAAGGCTCCATCCTCATGATCTAATCACCCCAAAAGCTCTGCTTCCAAAAGCCTTACATTGAGGGTTAGAATTTCAATATATGAATTTGGAGGGGACCAAAATATTCAGCCTGTAGCACACTATGTATCCTAAAATAGAACCTGATCTGTAGTAGTCATTTGATAAATATTTGCTGAATGACCGGATGGGTTTGTTCTCAGTGATTACTCTGGTCTGGCTAATAAAGTTGTAGAGAGTCTATTATCATTTTTATATGCATATTTAAATTATTGACTTCACAAGACATACACCTAAGGCAGAGATGAAAAATTGCCTGGATGAAGTTGAAAGACTAATTGAAATAGCATCTTATCCTTTAGTCAAAGAGGTGGGAAGAAACTTTTTTTCCTGATAGAAGATAATCCAAAACATACTTATTATTAAACGGATGTGGGCAGCCCTGGTGGCCCAGTGGTTTAATGCCGCTTTCGGCCTGCGGGTGTGATCCCGGAGACCTGGGATCAAGTCTCACGTTGGACTCCCTGCATGGAGCCTGCTTCTCCCTCTGCCTGTGTCTCTGCCTCTCTCTCTCTCTCTGTGTGTCTCATGAATAAATAAATAAATAAAATCTTAAAAAAAAAAAGACAATATGGATATACTATAGGATCTAATGCAAAATTCAAATTATATTCTTATATAGGATATGAGACATCAGAGATTTATTTTTCTTGCAATGATTGCCTTCCCCAGATGCTAGAAGTTCAGATTGACTCTAATATGCCTCTAGGAGCTCTGCCCAAAGTCATTCAGAAAATGGAAGTTTAGGCCATTGTATCTGAGCCAGTTGTAAGCCACTACTACTGAGTTATCATAAATTAAGTATCTTTGGCTCTATTCTCTACTAGTCTGTCTCTCCACCCCATTCCCCGCCCCTTTTTTTAACAACTGGAAGTATTTACAATATATTCTTTAATTTGTTTATCCATTTATTTTTATCTTTAAATTGGTTAGTCATTACCTAAGCCCGCATTCATGTACAAAGCATTGTGCCTGTGAATCCTTAACAGGAGTTTTCTGAGTGTTTTTTTATTTTTGTTGTTTTTGGTATTGTTTTGTTTACATTATGTCTTAGGTTGGATTATCTGGAAAACAAGACCAAGTTCTGTATTCCATTGAGGGAGATTGGACAGCCTTTCAGCTGAGAACCACAGCTGCCAACAATTTCGGCACCAGGAGGAGGAGTTCAGTCCTCAAGGAGGGCATATGTGATGTATCACAGTATACACTATTGCTATAGGGGGGCTTAAATGCTCTTCTGAAGAGTTCCTTCTAATATGTTATTTCTCAAAAATGGAGTTTCATGGCTTCTGCATGTGTCTGCCATAGTGCAAAGTTCAAATGCAGTTATTTTAGGACTTAGGGGGAAGCATCCATCCCTCTATTCTGGAATGCAGAAAAGTCACAAGCTTTGACTCTCAGGCTGGATCTTCCCATCCTGAAATCCTTAGCAACTCCTAAAACTCGGTGCTCAACTTCCTTTCCTCAAGAAATTTTATCTAGGCATCCATGAACTGCTGGATTACTCTGGTTATAACCGGTTCATTGCTAGCAGACCCCCGGTTCATACTGGCAACCATATATTTTAAAATGCTTGGGTTTGTGACTTATTGTTCATTCACTAACTTACTGTTCATGAACTTATTTCTTTTTTATTTATTAATACTTGTGTTCTTTGCTGGATAGTTGGTTTTGCTTTATAGGCTGGCCTCATTCAAAATAATGTAACAATAAAGTAATTGGATAAAGAGCACAGTCCTGGGATCCCTGGGTGGCTCAGCGGTTTAGCGCCTGCCTTTGGCCCAGGGTGTGATCCTGGGGTCCCAGGATCGACTCTCACATCGGGCTCCCTGCATGGAGCCTGCTTCTCCCTCTGCCTATGCCTCTGCCTGCCTCTCTCCGTCTCTCATGAACTAAAAACAAAGAAAAAAAGAGCACAGTCGTTGTGATGATGCCTGCGGGTTGGTACTGGGAGGTTCAGGGAGAGTTGAGGCAGCTCCAGAAGAGCTCTCTTCTTTTTTTGTGGGCCACTGGGGTCTCAATAATTTAACTAGCCTTTCAGTTCTCTCACTATCCAGTAGCCAAACCTCCAACTACAAGGAGCCAGTTTGATCAGCGTAGCTAGTCCCCAATTATTTTATCAGGTATAGCTTTTAACATCAGGTTATGTCTTGGATCATCAGTTAGCCTGTGGATGGCTTTTGTTGAATTGGGAGGCACTCTTGGTAGAATCAACAGCAATCCTAGTCCTTCAAAGAGCCTGGCCCTGCTGTTTTGAGTAGGGGTTTACAATAAGGAATTTGCAGCTAGAAAAAGCTCATTGGGTTTGGTAGAGGTTATAATCAATATAGGCTACCCCTGACTTGTATTACCATTTGGGGGTATCAAATATCAAAAGCTTATTTTGTGCAGGACAAGTTGATAGCTCTTTTTATTTGCTCAGAAGTTACCTCTCTTAGGTCTTGTTGAGATATGTTGAAGTCCACATATAACCTATTTATATTCTTTATTATATTTGTATTCTGGTTATATAAAAATGAGCTTGAAGATAATTGCAAAGAGTTTATAACAAGTGTATACTAACAAGAATACATACTCTTAAAGGACAAATGAAATTAAAATAAAATTTTCCTGATAGTATTGAAATAAAAATCACACTTACTATTCATGTACACATGTGGTAAAGTATTAATGGGTTTTACAAACTATTTCATACAAAGGAATCACAACTTTAAGCTTGGGTAGTCTTCAAAGCTCCTGTCATAAGTCCATGGATTCATGTCTAAAATTATGGTGTATAAAATAAATGAAATATTAGCAGATAGCATTATAGTTAGACATATTCAAAATTCAATATTAATAGGATTTTTGGATTTGCTGTGTAATCATAGCTAAACAAAACTATTCATTTGCATTTGATGACTGAGTAAGGGTAGGAATTTATTTCTTAAACGATGGAAATTAATAGTTACTTGGCAATCAGAGAAAAGCTGCTATTTCACCGTTAAAATGTAGAAGTGCTTTCCTCTTGAGAAAAGCATGGAGTTTGTCGAGGCTGGAAGAAAAAAATTATTTCTGCAAATCTACCAAGTGAATTGGAAATATTATCAGTGCTTTTCCTAAATCTAAAATATTAGTGAGAATTAAAATCTCTCTTTATAAATTACTATCGAAGCTCACCAGGAAAGACCTTCTGAGCTAGTCTTTATGTTTGCTCCCAAATACCTCCCTGCTCTTCTCCTGGTTCACGGGCTTCTAACTAGATCAGCTAGTGTGAGGCACTTGTGGAAGCGTGGAGGGTGGGAGAACAGAGCCCAGGGGTGTGTGTGGTTATCCCTCCTTTCGTCCTGTCCTTCCTCCTCTTTCCTACCTCCTCACTCTTCCCCTCTCTTTCCTTTTTCCTCCCTGGTTCTCTCCCTCCTTCTTACCCACCCTCCTTCTCCTCTTCTGGTTGTGTTTTTGAGGCTATATAGCTCCTTAGAGTCTCGGGTCTCTCCTGGACAGCTCCTCTCTTTGCTCCCAGTTTCCGCAAGGCAATTTCTGCTATGGTTCTAGCTTTTGCCAGGCTGCCCAGTGTCTGGGGCCTGCTGATAGTAGCTCCTTCCAGAATCCAGCTACTGCTAGAGAAAGAAGCAGCTTCATGCTCTGGCTAACCTCTGAGTTGCCTTATTCTTTCTTGTTTAGCTTTTCAGCTCCTCCATCAACGGCGTAATTAATTTCTTATATTTGATTTCCTTTGTTTGAGGTAGGGTGTGTTTTCAGTTTGGGTGAGTGGACCTTGAGTCATACGGCACTCAATCACTTGCCATGCATGGAATAATATAATTGTTGGACTGGTCGTTAAACAACCCCCTAGTCTATTACTTTGGATAAATCCATGCACAAGTGGGGATATTCCACAACTATATATGTATATATAATTATATATATATATTATATATATATGATACATTTACCTTTAACATACTTAAATTGAGTTTTGAGTGATTTACTCTAACAATGTCCTGTTGGATCTTCCCCCACCTTCAGGCCCTTTTTTCTTTTTAACATTTATTTATTGACTTTAGAGAGAGAGAGGGTGTGGCACATACCTGTGGGCAGGGGTAAGGGCAATGCATCCTCATATACATACGTAACTGCTGGATATCTCTCTTCTTAAATACTGACATTCTCCCAGGATTCTGGTCTAAGTCCTGTTGCCTTTTCATTCCAAATTCCTTCTCTGACTGATCCTCCATTCTGATGAGTTGAACTTCAAATCTATGTCCCCCAAATCTACACACTAATTTTCAGACTCCTGAGCTTTAAACCTTGTATTTCCGGCCAACTAACCGCTTTTACCTTGTTCCCTTCTAGCCCATTAAAACTCAAAATGTCCTAAAAAAGACATTTTGAGCAAGAAAGAACTTACTCTTCTTTCCCTACCATCCTCAGCACGTCCACACCTTTCCAAGATTACCTTCAACAAATAAATCCACCTCCTAACTAGACCAGTTTTTCCTGATTTCTCCAAAAACCTTGCCATCTTTTATCTGTGACAGATCCTGAAAGATTACTCCAATCTGCCCTCCTCATCATCTAATCGCTTTAGTCTTTTTGGGAGGACACTGTTGTAGACAAGCTCCTCAACCTCAACCCCTGCTCCTTCTTCCCTGGATTCCTTACAAAGTTCCTTTTTTCTCGTGTTCATCCAGTCCAAACAGGTTGCCTCTTACCCATGTATTCTCTATCACACAGCCTGCTGTTTATACCCTTCATTACACCTTTGCACAATCTGTAAATATTTTGTTTATTTGGTTAGTCATTTGTCATCTGTCTTCCTCGCCATCATCTCAGCTTTGTGATCACTTTGTGCTCTGCAGATTATAGGTGTTGAGTAAATACTGATGCAAGGAAGTGGATGATGGAGTGAGTGAACTAATCAGGGCTTTTGTCTGTCTCCCAGGTCCTCTTTTCTACCAAGAAGAAACCTGATCGTCACTCTCCTGCTTAAAAATCCTTGGATGGTTTTCTGAAATAATCATTTTAACACTCAGCAAAATTTTTTTTAAACATGTATGTATTTGAGAGAGAGAGAGAGAGAGTGCACAAGTGGGGCAGAGGGGCAAAGGGAGAGAGGGAGGGTGCAGAGGGCAAGGCAAACTCCCTGCTGAGTTGGGGCTTGATCCTAGGACACTGAGGTCATGTCCTGAGCTGGAAAAAAGAGTCTGATGGTGAACCAACTGAACCACCCAGGCACTCCAACACTCAGCAAATCTTTTTGTGATTTATAATCCTGGCAAGAACAAGGGTTCAGAATCTTAACTTTAAATCACAACTGTGGGAATAGATAGAAGAATGAACTTCTTATCATTACCTCCTGGCCCAGTGAAAGTTCAAAGCCTTGAGCCAATGTTGGTCAGACATCTGTTGTTTTAAATCCTGCTACCAGGCTGGGGCACCTGGATGCCTCATCAGTTGGGTGTCTGGTTCTTGGTTTTGGTTCAGGTTGTGATCTCAGAGTCATGGCCCCATGTGGGACTCCACAATGAGTGTGGAGCCTGTTTGGGATTATCTGTCTCCCTCTCTCTCTCTCTGCCTATCTCCTCAATCCCCACCTGCCCCCCCCAACACTGTTCTCACTCTTTCTCTCTAAAGAATTAGTAAACAAACAAATAAATTCTATTACCAGGCAGACAGGAAAGTGAAGAAAGCCCTGGAATACACTCTGAAGGATCTAGGTACTACTGATTTTGGCTGGCCACCTGACCTCCTTAGTGTCCTCATCTATGAACTGAGGAGGTTATACAAATAATCTCTAAGGCTACCTTCAGCTCTGAGATTCTATGATTCTCATGTACTAGACTATTATGACTAGGATTATTTTTTGAGCATCACAATTAGTAATATGTAGATCGTGAAATCTGACACAAATTTTATTATTTTGCTGGAGGGGGTGGCACCTTCATTACAGAGCAAGTTACATTTGGGCTTCAGAAACTTTGATGAGAATGATGATGTGCAGCCTCTGAGTATCATTTGATATGTTTCTTTCTGGAAGTAGTTTCAGGCACCGTGGAAATAAGTGGCATTTAGAAATGCTAGTAAATAGAATAAAAGGTGGAAGATGGCAATACGTTTTGCCTACTACGTGCTGAGTGCTTTATGTATGTGATCATCCCCTTTGGTAGAGAGACACAGTGAAGCCTGACTAGCCATTCGTTAGTCAGAAGTGGCAGGGTGCTTTGGAACCTCAGTCTGTCTGGCTCTAGTATCCTTGTTCTGCCTGTAATCTTTTTATACATTAAAGCATCTGGTGCCAAATCTCAGTTCTTTCTCTACCTCCTGTCAATTACGCGAACACAACTCACTTCTCCAGCTAAAGGGATAAGAATGAGCACAGAAGGAGGCCTTAGGAAAAGTGAGGGAACTGAAAAGCGAACTCTTGATTGCAGCCTCACTGCAGGACCTAACCTTGGCTAACTGAGCTTGTTGGAGAGCATCCCTGATCACCACCATTGGCCTCCTTTTTAGCCATCTGTCACTAAAGCCTGGCGGTGAGAGGACCTGGTGCTTGCTACTCGGGGTAGGACCTCATCCTAGTAGTCAGCATTCATGATATGCTTCAGAAGAAGATCCCATATTGAGGACAAACATAAACTAATGCTCCACGTTTAATACAACATCAATTGAAGAATTTCCTTGTTTTTGGTTGGTTTGATTTTTTTTTCTTAAAGATATACTCATTTTGTGATCCAGGTTTTTTTTTTTTCTTTTTTTTTTTTCTGGAAAACATAAATCAAGGAAGGACATTAACATCCATCGAGTGTAATTCAGTATATGGAGTGGTGGTCTAGCTGTAACGCTGTGGAAACTTATGAGTATTACCTATAGAATAGGGATAAATAAGGATCTTTCAAAAAGTTGATAGCCCACAATACTCCTTCAGGGTGTAAAGCATTGTTATTTGTGCTTTAAGAACACCTACAGAAAGAGTCAACAAGTCAACAAAGCAACAGTCAACAAATGAATGCCATTAGGCACTTGCAGACAAACATCTCTTAAGAAAAACCTATTCTTGCCAAGTCAAACAATAACCCAAACCCTTTGCTTTTCAATGTGGAAGGTTAGAATGAAGAATCATATCCATTTTTCTTTCTTTTATGATGTCACTCTGGTAACTACTTTCGTAAGGAAGCAAAGGACATAATGTATTGTTTTTTTTTTTTTTTAAAGATTTTATTTATTCATTTGAGAGAGAGAAAAAGAGAGAGAGAGAGAGCATGGGTGGTGGCGGGGGGCGGGGGTGGGCAAAGGGAGAGTGAGAAGCAGATTCCCCACTGAGCATGGAGGATCCCAAGACCCTGAAATTATGATCTGAACCAAAGTCAGACATTTAACCAACTGAGCCATCCAGGCTCCACCAAGAACATAACATACTAATTGTTCCAAAGGTCTTAGAAAGAAGATTATCATGAAAAAACATTGAATTGGACATAAATACTGCTTGTTATAAAAAATTCCTTGAAAGGTGAAAATGTTTTCTGTTTTATTGGTACTGAACATTAGAATGGATACTTGGTCAACTCTATGTAAAAATAATCATTTTTTTTATTCAGTATATGCCTGACGGTACCTGACATTTTAGTTATACATTTCATAAGGCAGATAAGTTTAATAATATTGGTCAGTATTATTGTTCTCAGCATGAGATTTTCACAGACTACTCCAAAGCTTGCTAAACTATTGGATAACAAATGGGAAAATATCACACGACAGGCAATATTTATCCATCCAACAGGCAAAACAAGAAAATGGAACCCAGGCCTAGAATCCTCTAGTGTTACTCAATAAAGGCAAATTATTTATTGTCTTCTGTCCAGGAGTCCCATGGGGCATGAAATATTGATTTAGGAATTTGCTGGGCATGAACATCTGTGTGTTGTAACTATGTTCTTTTATATCACGTAATATATGATAAATTGTTCCTATGTATGCTGTGATAACACCAAAGAACAAATTAAATCTGGCTATTTAATAAACATGAATTAATAAATATTAAACTCTTTTTATAATTACTGGCTTGGGGTCAATAAAGTTCACTCCATGATGTGCAGGATTGCACAATGCATTGTTCAGATGCATGCCTAGCTTCATCTCTTCCCTCATCTTACGACAACACAGCCTCTGCTGCATGCCACACAAGCTGATTCCAATCTTTCTGTGAGTAGGATGTGGAGAGCCTGAGTGCTCTTCCTGGTTAACCTGGAGTTTTCCAAAGCCAGGACGTTGAGGGTTCTAGGTATTGGGGAGGGGCTAAAGGTGGGCCCAGAGGAAGTTTAGGGTGTGAGGAAGAGCAGGAGTTCTTTATTATCTGAGCAGAGGAATAAGAAGTCTGGAGCAAGTGTGAAGAAAAAAAATAATAAACCACGAAGATAAAGAATGCAGTCGTTTCATCAGCTAAGAATCTTTGTACCATTCTATATGTCTATCAAAAACTTGATGTTAAAAGTATGTGCCATATCATTCTACATGTCTATCAAAAACTTGATGTTAAAAGTATGTGCCACACAATAATGAACAGCATTAGTATCTATTTGTTTCATTGCTCTACTCATTTGGGTACTTACTATGTCAGATCAGCATAGCAATTACTATCCAGTCTGACTGGAGTCATACTGCTTGGGTTCTAATCCAGCCTCTGCTACTTGATAACAATGTGATTTTACCTCCCTTAGCCTCAGTTTCATCTTTCAAAGGAGGGTAACAAAAGTACCTCTCTTGTGGAATTATTACAAAGGAAAATAAGATACAGATACATAATATATGATGCATATGTGTATATGCATATATGTTCATATGTAAATATATCTTTTTAAAAAAGATTTTATTTATTAAATCATGAGAGAGAGAGGGGGAGAGAGAGAGAGAGAGAGAGAGAGAGAGAGAGACAGAGACAGGCAGAGGGAGAAGCAGGCTCACTGCAGGGAGGCCCAATGTGGGACTTTGATCCAGGTCCCCGGGATCACGCCCTAAGCCAGAGGCAGATGCTCAACCACTGAGCCACCCAGGTATCCCAATATATCTATTTTTATTTATACTTTATATTCACTTTAAACAGTGCCTGGCATACCTTTAAATCAACAGCATTCAGTAGAACTATCCAATGTACTGTTGTTATATAGTTTCTATTTAACTTTTCAAGTCTCTAGGCCTTGTCTTCCCTGCTATCTATCCAGTTGGAAAGCAGTCTTATATTTTGTGGGGGTTGGATGTGTTTTCTTTCCCATCTTTTGGGTGTTCACCCCTCCAGTAGATACTAATGCTGTTTTTAGTCCACATAACTTAGGGGCAGGGGAACCGGGTCTGGACAATCATCTTGCCAGAGGGAAGGTATATGACTCAAGGTTGGATATGCAAATCCTCACCAGAACAAAGCTGACTGATGTCTGAGATGGCTGTGTTTAAGGCTGTGTAACCTGGAACACTGGAAGGGCCATCTTTGCCTCCTCCAGGGAGATCCTGACTATGAGTTGGAACAACATCGAGGAACACAGAGCCAATAGATATAGAAAGAGGGCCCCTGAGGACGTTGTTTGTTTGTAGATTCCATCTTGCCTCAGAGGGGTATTCTGTGGATCTTCCGATTTTATGATAAAAAGATTGAGGAAATAGATTCTGTCTTTAGTTTATTAAAATTAGTTTGCTAGTTGCATCGACTACCAATTATACATCTAATATATGTATTTCAAATCAAGTTAGTATACGGGATCCTCATTGATGCCACTGACCTTATATAAGGCCCCGGACATAGACAACAACCAATATATATTTATTGCATATATGAATTAGTAAAAAAAAAAATTAAACTCTCAAAATTCACAAGCCCATTCATTTAATCTCTTGTACATTATTGTACCATCCTAGGCAATTCAAGTTCAATTTAAAAGTGTCTTGATAAAGGAACAAATTATTTTTTTAAAGATTTATTTATTTGAGAGAGAGCAGAGAGAGAGGAAGGGGCAGAGGAAGAGGGAGAGAAAATCTTAAGCAGACTCCTCACTGAGTGGGGAGCCCAACATGGGGTTGGATCCCAGGACCCTGAGATTCATGACCTGAGCAGAAAAAGAGTCAGGTGCTTAAGAGGCTGCACCACCCAGGCGCCCCAGGAACAAATTCTTTTATAGAGAAACACATGGTGTGGCCCTGAGGATCTTGTTGGACGAACTAGATTGCTAGAAAACCAGCTTGGGGAGACCAGAGATTCAGCATGGGAAGAAGTGAGATTCTCTTAGGGTAACTAACTTCCTGGTCAGCTCAGTTCCTTAACCTCCCTTAGCACATTCTTCATGCACAAAATGGGAAACACATTTACCTCCCAGGGTCATTGTCAGGCTCAAAGGAGCTCGTTGTTACACGAGCTGAGAATGACACAAATATTTTTTTGTTGAGTTTTTTTTTTTTTCAGATACACCTATTTCAGTTGGTGGTGAACACTCACCTGAGCCTCAGCGTGTTTAAAATGGTCTTTGTAGCCAGATGCACAACAGGAGGCCCATTTCAGAAGGATACATGGAAGCATATGCATCATTTCTGGGTCTGGGATGTGACCTGTGGGGAAATAGTGTCCTCCTCTGTGATATGAAGGGTTGGCTGCACCACCACGTTTATCCCCCAGGACCCTTTGGCTTTGCCAGAGGACAGAGTCGGTGTTCTGCCGCAGACAAGGCTCCTGGCAGGCCCTTGGGCCAACCTGCAGCTCAGCACCTGTGAGCCGCCACTCCCCGGGAGGGGGTGGGGTGGGGGGTGGGCGTGGCGCCAGGCACCTGCTCCCGGACTCCGCTGGAGTCTCGCTCCAGTCCTGCCCCCCGGGACGGTGCAGCTCCGCAGCCTCCCAGCTCAGGAGGGAGCACCCTCCAGGGTGATCAGGAGATCCGGTTTCAGTTCCCGGGTGGGTGGCTCTCAGGTCCCGTTACAAGTCCCCAGGGCTTGGCGGCTGTGCGGGGAGGGCCCGGCCGGGGCCGCGCTCGAGGGAGGAGGGGCCGAGGCTCCCGGGGGCTGCAGGTCCCGGCGGCGCGAGCTGCGGGCCCGGGAGCGCCGCGGCCCCTTTAAGAGCGGGCGCAGGCCAGCCCCGGGGCCGCGGGGGCCCAGCGCGCCGCGCGCCGCCGCCGAGTTGATCCGGCGCAAAAGTTTCCTCCCAACTCCGGCCCCGCGCGCGCCGCCGCCGCCGCCGCCGCCGCCCGCTGCAGCCCGGGGCCTGGGGCCGCCGCCGCCGGGCAGGGCCGGGGCAGGGCCGGGGCAGGGCCGCGGCAGGGCCGGGGCACGCCCGGGGCACGACCGGGGCACGCCCGGGGCACGGCCACAGCCCGGCCCGCAGCTCGGAGCCGCCAGCCGCCGGGCCGGGCCGAGCGGGAGCCGGAGCCCGCGGAGGAGGAGGAGGAGGAGGGGGAGGAGGGGGAGGAGGGGGAGGGGCCGCGGTGCCGCCGCGCCCCCGGGCACCCGCTGCCCGGGACGAGCCCCCCCCGCCCCCGCTCGCCGTCAGCCGCGGGCCCCCGCGGTCGGCGCCGTGCCCGGGGGCGCACACCTGTCCCAGCATGAAGGTGACCGTGTGCTTCGGCAGGACGGGCATCGTGGTGCCCTGCAAGGAGGGCCAGCTGCGCGTCCGGGAGCTCACGCAGCAGGCGCTGCAGCGGTACCTGAAGACCCGGGAGCAGGTGAGCGCGGGCGCGGGCGCGGGCGCGGGGGGGGGCGGGGGGGCGAGGCACCTGCCGGGGGGCCCCGCCCGGGGACGGCGTCGGCCGCTACCTGTGCGCGCAACCTCGGTTGGTTTGCTAACGCCGGTGACCTGGAGGAGGTCTTTGGGCGGGTGGGGAGGGCCTGGCCTCTCAGGGTGGCGGCAGCAAAGGCCGCAGGGCAGTCGCTGGGGGGCCTCGCCGCGGATGCACGACCCGGCGCCCCGATCCACGCCCCCTGCCTCTGAAATCTGGGGCGAAACAAGCTCCCCGGTGCTTGGAATGAGGAGTGAAGTTCGAGAAGCACAGCTTTGGAAGGTGTTCGAGAGAGCGCTGCTCTCAGGCGAGTGTTTGCAGGTGCTGCTTGCTCCAGCTGTGATTTTTTTTTTTTAAGATTTTATTTATTTATGAGAGACACACACACACACAGAGAGAGAGAGAGAGAGAGAGAGAGAGAGAGAGAGAGAGAGAGAGAGAGAGAGAGGGAGGGAGAGAGGGAGAAGCAGGCTCCATGCAGACAGCCCCATGCGGGACTGGATCCTGAGTCTCCAGGATCACGCCCTGGGCACAAGGCAGGCGCTCAACCGCTGAGCCACCTGGGGATCCCCCTCCAGGTGTGATTTTTGACCAGGGCGAAGGCCTGCCCCACTTCCGTCCCTCGGAGTTACAAAGTTGGTTGGTGCCAGTCGCAGACCCTTGGAAGTTACAACTGTTGGGGCCTTTGGGATTGAACTCTTGTGAGCTGTTCGCCCTCAGTGACTGGAACAGGAACTTCGGTGGAAGGATGCTGTTTGCCACCACTAACCCGTCTACGTTTTGAGTATCTTTAGTTCTATTAAGTATTTACTAGCGTGGACACTGTGTCAGGCCCTGTGTGACTACTGGGTAGATGGTTCCCAGCTCTGTCCCTGAAAATCAGAAACAAGTAAAAGTTAAGTGACTATTACTTTTAAGTGTGCAGTGCGTCTTCAGAAGACTTAGCTAGACACTGGAGTTCATGATAGGTGTTTGGGTATCATACTGGGATTCTGTGTCTTGTTTGATTGGAATCTTTAAATGAAGGCATTGAAAAGCACCTTTTTCTTTTTTGAATCTTCAAATGGAACAGTCTACCCCAAATCCTCTTCAAAAATGACAAGTCATAAACTTTTGCATTTGAGATCAGTGACTCTCTTAGTATTTGTTCTCCTGCTTTGAGAACTGTAGAAATGGCCTGTAACACTGCATGAGTACCCTATTCCCCCCACCCCACACTGTTACAATAGTGTATGTTGTCTGGTATTGTGTAATTCAGTTAGGAACTGAGATTTGCACAAGTATCTAATTCTTGGAACTGTGTTTCCCTAACTTTTGGAAGTAAGCTAAGGTTAATAATAACATTATTCTAGACAAATTATTACATGCCATTGAAGGATCATCTTAATGAGATGATCAGTTTACTTTTTTACTAGTACAATGGTACAAATAATTTATACTCTAACATCTTGTGTATTTAGAAGCTTAGAACATGGAGCTGTTCAATAATAGAAGTAAGCTACATACTTATAAATAACATTCAGAGGACTAGATGAAATTCAGTGTGTTATAATTTGATCTTAAAAAGTGTTAGAAAGCTATTGATATCCTGTACCGAAAGCATAATTTATAATACCACAGAACCTATAATGTAATTGTATTGATCAGTTTACTGTTATTACCAGATATTACATTTTTCTATGTTTACATTTCTGTGTTAGTGAATGTGACATTTAAAGGTCACCTGCAGTTTATAAATCCTCCCTCCCTTCTTTGGCTTTTAAAATCTCAATTTAATAAGTGGCAAGTGATATTTTTTCTTCCCCAAATCTCTCTCTCCCATCGTTTCATTTTAATAGTATTGTAATCATAACAAGGCTTAACTAATATTAAATGGTATTCCTAATGGAACTAAAATGTCAAGAAATAATCAGTCAAATTCCATGCTTTCATTCATTGAATATAGAAAATAATGGGAAAAGACCAGAAATGTCAAAATTCAATTTGAAAAACAACTTGTCGTCAGTTCACTTTCTTTAAATCAGTGAAAGATTTAAAAGGCTTGCTCGCCTGGACAGCAAGGTTTTTAGCCCCACACTCAGTAATAAAAACATAACGATAACATGAATTGTGCTTACTCTCTGCAGGCAGTGTTGTAGGACCTTTACGTAAGTTAAATGGCCTCGTGAAGCAGGTACTGATATTTTCTTTTTACAGATGGGGGCAGAAAGAGACAGGAATATGAGTGACATGTGGTAGAATTGAACCCAGGAACCGAGTCTCTGGATCCTTACTCAGAGTCGCTGTGCACAGCCCAGTAGGTTATTATGCATTGGAATTTATCCATCTTATTTATTTTTTAGTTTGTTTTACAAAGGCCATCCCATTTACAAGCTACTGTAGTAACCTATCAACCTAAAGATGGCCATTTTGTTTCTTGCAGAGACTTGTGACCTGCACAGGTTCCTCTTGATTATATCTTATACAGTATAGGCCTACATGTAATGGGGAGAAGTCTAAATTCTGAGCCTAATATTGGAGGATTTGCAAACCAAGCATGAAGAACATTCCTCAGTCTGATTACAAATAGAAAAATGGGCAAAATCTCTTAGGTATTCAGGTAGAGAGTGCTATAAGGAAGTAAATATGCCAGGAACATGAATATAAACTAAGCCCATTTCTTTTGGGGCCTTGAATAATTTGGATGAGAGAAAGGCAGATTTCAAAATCAAAGATAGAGTTGAGGTATCTATAGTTTGGAGGGTAAGTGAAGCCCAAGGAGCCATTCTGGATTTTGGGGACAGCATCAGGGAAGTAAGTATTCACCTTCTGCTGAGAGGAAACAAATAAGACTGGTATTTGGGGAATGCGAGGAACCAGCTGAATCAGCATCAGATAAGGCCAGAAGTAGGTAAGATACTGAGGACACCAAGGGAACTTTTGGGAAGGCTTTAATTATTTTCTGAAATCTGGGACTTTGAGTTTCCTGCTGCCTTCCCCTCCACGACATTCAATGAACTTTACTGGGAAGGTAAATTGACTATGGGGCAAGAATTATGGGGTTGCTTGCCTTTGGATCCTGGTAGTTTATCAGTGTCCCAAGCTCTAAATCCAATTTACTTAAGTAGTTAGTGGAGAGGAGATTGTCTTCTTAAGCACTCAAGGTGGTGATGATTGGGTAACTAGTTAAATTTATCATCAAAATTACGTGTCACAGGTGAATGGTAATTGAGCCATATCCTGTGAGAACTCTAAACCCTGGCTGCTCATTAGTTACCTCTAATTTATCATTTAACATTTTAAATAATACAAATGCCTACATCCTTTTCTCCAGGATTCTAATTCATTGAGTTTGGAGCGGAGCCTGGGCATAGGTGATTTTAAAAGGTGATTTTAATGCCTAGCGAGGGCTGAGACCTACTAATCAACTACCGAAATCATTTGGTATCACCGAACTCCTTTGATTTTAAACTCTTTTGATGGCAGATACTGTGGTTTAGACCTCTCCAGACCAACCTGTCATTAGCAATTGTCCCTCTTACCATGAGTGAATTCGCACAGCAGGTGCTCAAAGTTTATTAAATTGAACGTTCATTTATATATATGTAAATAAATAAATATATATACACACACGTCAAATGCAGACACACACTAGGAGAAGTCAAAGCGAATAAGGGAAAGACTTGTTTAATAATAAGAATGTATAGTATGTTCAGGAGTCAAAATGGATGAGATAATAAGAATATGGAGTTAATGGGATAGTGGATATGCTGGAATTTTAAACAGATTTGTGGATTTGACTATATGAGAATACCTTTTTTTTTTTTTGAAGGAACATTTGATAGACTTGCCAAAATGAATCTTTTCTGTGTTCAGATATTTTGAATAATTTGTTTTACTGTTGAGACCAGCTTCCCAAATCTGAGTGAGATAAGAGTAATAATTCCATTTTCTGATAAATTCTGGGATCAGCATCTAAAATTCATACAGTATCAAGAATCTGGTGTGCTATTATTGTATGAGCTTAACCTGGAGGAATGGGCTGGAAGTCCTAAATTCTTGAACTTTTCAGGTTTTGATGTCTTATTTGCAGAATTTAAGGTTCCTGTATACATAAACTAGGACCATATTAGATTCCCAAAATGCTTTTCAATTTATTGGACACTGGCTTGACTGTTTCATTTTCTATGCAGTCCCCTCACCTCCCCTTGCCTCTCCTCGTATGTGGACTTGATGCTCTCCCCAGCACGTGGATAGACTGATTCACCACCAGCAGGGCACACACTGCTAGCTTGGTTTTGGTTCTGCTACTTGACTTGCGCAGAAGAGCCTCCGAGTTTGCAGAAACAGGGCTACTGGGTCCTGCCATGACCCACAGACGTGTTTTTTCAGTTCTGCTCAGTATCACATTTTGACTTAGTTGCCATCTTTAAAGATTCTGAGACTTCATGCAGAGATCCAGATTTCTGCCTTCTCTGGGTGAAAAATAAATCAGAAGCTCTGACAGTATTGGGCTTTACTTTCCTACCTACCAACCATCATTTGGAGATGAGACACCTCTCTTCTCTTTGGAAGGCATCATTCTGCTCTCCACTCCAGTATGTTACTGAAGTATGTTACAGTATGTTACTATGTCAGACATTTTACTCTTGTTATTTCCTTATTTATGGCCCATTGTCATTCTTCGGGTTGTTGTAGGCATTTGGGTTTGTGTCCCCTGGATTTTCTCTTCCCCATTACACCGTTTTCTCTTCCCTCCTATACCTCCCTCTGTCCCATCCCCCATGCCTCTCTCTTATCCCCCTGCCTATGACCCTTTCTCTCTCTCACCCACGACCCACAGACTGAGCCCCCAACCCCTCCCCCCAACCCTTCTCCTGTGAGCTACATACAGAATTCACTGACCAGGTTTGGGACTGCCGTTTGGTTCCTCTGAGCTAATTGCCTGATGTGCAATTGGGAGTCACAACCCTGATTGTAGTTTGGAGATGGTGCTCATATGGCTTAGTTAACCAAGTATTTATCTTCATTCCCAGGGCATTCTGTGTCATAGATCCTCTTTGAGGGAGTTGGGCAAATGATCATGTCAGTTTTTTATGAGAGTATGTTTTCTGAAGAGATTGGGTGAGGTGTCAGTTAATAATGCAGAGCTTTGAGTCTGTCTTGGAAAATGTAAAGCACTCCAGTCCAGTAGAACTTTTTGTGATGATCGAAGTATTTTCTGTGTTTTCCAATACGATAGCCTGTAGCCGCTCATGGCTATTAAATACTTGAAAGGTGGCTACTGCAGCTGAGGAATTTAATTTTTTTAAAGGTTTTATTTATTAATGAGAGACACACAAGGAGAGGCAGAGACATAGGCAGAGCAAGAAGCAGGCTCCCTACAGTAAGCCTGATGCAGGACTTGATCCCAGGACGCCGGGATCACGCCCTGAGCCAAAGGCAGATGCTCAACCAGTGAGCCACCCAGGCGTCCCTGAGGAA
This sequence comes from Nyctereutes procyonoides, assembly GCF_905146905.1. NCBI lineage: Eukaryota > Metazoa > Chordata > Mammalia > Carnivora > Canidae > Nyctereutes > Nyctereutes procyonoides. Next base: position 13,279,509 of record NW_026575132.1, read on the forward strand.
TTCAATTTAAAATGGTCACAAATGGGGGATCCCTGGGTGGCGCAGTGGTTTGGCGCCTGCCTTTGGCCCGGGGCGCGATCCTGGAGACCCGGGATCGAATCCCACATTGGGCTCCTGGTGCATGGAGCCTGCTTCTCCCTCTGCCTATGTCTCTGCCTCTCTCTCTGTGACTATCATAAATAAATAAAAATTAAAAAAAAATGGTCACAAATGACTTACGTAAATGGACAGTTCAAGTCTAAGGCTCCTCTGATGATTTCTCTCAGCTGCTTTTGGAACAACTGGTCTAAAGCTCATATCCCAGGCAATCCTTAACCTGACATTTTTTATAGATGTGGTTATCCTGTTGAGAACTTTGCCAATCAGAAAGGGATTCATTTAAATTGGTATCCACAGGTGGAAGAGAGAGCCTTAAAATCTTGAATCCTTTACCTAGACATGAGCAAAACTCAGTTTAATTTTAAAGCAAGCAAGGTCTGTCTTCATTTTGCACCTTTAGTGTGACAGCCTGGAGATGCCCGACCTCTGTTTTTGGTATTGGTGGATGGTGGGCCGACAAGGAATGGTGAACAAAAGTCTGGACACTTTGGGTGAGATTTAAAATGCTTTTGGATGAGCTCGTCCAGCATTCTGAGCCCAAGCATCACCAAGGTAGCTCCAGCCTAGGTCTCTCCTCTGAGCTCTGAACTCTGTAAGTAGCAGTTGGCTCAACACCTTAACTTGGATGTCAGGAAGGCATCTGATGCTTAGCAAGCCTCAAACTGAACTCCTGACCCCCTATTCCAAATCCATCCTCCCATGGTCTTCCCATCTCATGAAATGGCCCTGTCCTCTTTCTGGTTGTTCAGGCCAGAAATCCTCATCACACTCTTTACCCTTTTCCTTGTATGACTGATCTGCAATCAGTCTGCACCTCAAAGGGACTCTGCTCTCATGATACATTTAACCTAGCTATGTCTTTCCAGATTTTCTGGTAGTGTGCTGGGATTCATGGTATTTATTTTATTTTTAAAAGATTTTTAAAAGATATTTGAGAGCGAGCGAACGGGGGAAGGGATGGAGAGAGAATCTCCTACAGACCAATGTGGAGCTTGACTGCAGGACCCTGAGACTATGACCTGATCAGAACTCAAGAGTCGGTCACTTAAACGGACTGAGTCACCCAGCTGCTCCAGGGCTCATGGTATTTTTGTTTCCAGTTGGTTTTAGTTTTCCTGTTTCTGCTCCACACCCCCACCATAAATCTTTTGTCAACACAAAAGCTAGAGTGATATTTAAAATTCTAGTCAGGTCATGTCTTTCTTCTACTCAAGATCCTCTGTGGGCTCCCATTTCTTTCAAATGTTCTATAAGGTGGCACAGGATATAGGTATCTGTGCAAACCAGTTAGTGTAGCAGGCCTGAGACTCTTATCTTTAGTCCTACTTACAAGGCTGATTCTTGATTGGCAGCCAGGAACTTAGATTTGTGGAGCATTCCCATCATTCCCTAAAGGAATGCAAACTAAGCCATTTATGCAAATGGATTATTGTTTATGCAAACAATAAACAAAATAGTTTTTACCAAACACTTGGTCTTTTTCTGAGGTCTAGAATTTTTGTGCATGATAGGGAGGGCGTCTCCATGTGACCAGCCTCCCGTGGAAGCCATGGATGCTGAGTCTTCACGGATCCTTACTTGTAGACAGCATTTCGCAGGTGATGTTAAAACTTTTTGTTGGTTGAGGATCAGGGTGGCATCTATTGGAAGTGGATCCTTGGAAGCTTGTACCTAGTTTCCTACAAACGTTACCCTCCCTTTCTTGATTTTTGCTTTATATCCTTTTGCTGTAATACATTATAGCTGTGACAATGACTACATGCTGAGTCCTGTCCTCCTGGTAAATCATTGAACCTGGGTGGTCTTAGGGACCCTGACACACCATCTCTTATCTTTCAGACCTCCTCTTCCATCCCTCTCTCATTCTCCCCAGCTTCGTGATCTTGTGGCTATTATTCCAACAATGCCAGACAGCCTCCCACCTCATGTGCTGTTTTCTCTGCCTGAAATAGTCCCGTCCAGGTATCCACCTGTCTGGTTTCCTCATCTTTTCCATCTCAAGATTGTTCCTCTCTCCATGAAATCTTCCTGGCCACGCTGTTTATAATTATAACCCCTCCATCCATCCATCTTCTGTATTGCTCTTTCCTGCCATTTCTCTCCAGAAATCCTCCCTTGCTACCATATTGCTTATTTTAACTGTATATATTATCTGTTTCTCCCCACTAGAATGGTAGTTCAGTAAGGTAGGGGTCTTGGTTAGTTTTGTTAAGTGTTGACCTGGCTCCTGTGAGAGTGCCTGGTACATAGTGGGCTGGCAATGAACTTTTCTTGAGTTAAACATTCTTTTACCAATGTCCGCTACCATCTGTTGCAGTTATGTCTTGCTCCAGTACAAGCTATCCCACCATCTAGTAGTTTAAAATAACTCCAAATATGTGAAGAAGATACAGTGTGATGTGTTCTGGGTCTGGGATGTTCAACATTGCCTTCTTTATTCACAAGTCTGGTGCCTCAGCTAGGGTGGCTTGAATAGCTGGGGGTTGGTTCTTCTGGGGGCATATGTCTGGAGCCTTGGTTCTTGCTCTCAGCTGGGTCCCTGAGTTCTATTCCATGCAGTCTTAGCATCTGATCGTCTTCACCATGGCCTCTTCCCATGGTCTCCAGGGCAGTGTCACTAGACTTCTTAAATGGCAGCCCAGGGCTCCAAAGAGTGCAAAAGTGGAAGCTTCCAAGTATTTGTAAGGCTTAGACCTGCAACTGGCATGATGTTTTCGGTCATGTTCTATTAAATAAATAAATAAGTATTTTTAAAAATTAATTAATTAATTTATTTTAGAGAGGGAAAGAGAAAGAACGAGCAGGAGGGGCAGAGGGAGAGATCATCTCAAGCAGACTCTATGCTGAGCGCAGAGCTTGACGTGGGACCCCATCTCAGAACTCTGAAATAATGACCTGAGCCCAAATGCTAAATTACTGTACCACTTAGACACCCCTGCCACATTCTATTAATTTAAGCAAGTAACAGTGAAGCCCAGATTGAAGGGAGAGGATTCTTCAAGGAGCTGAGTAACAGTAGGTACCGTTCTTTGGGAAGGGCTGCCAGTAGAACAAGTCACATCCTTGGTGATATGAACATGAAGATTAATCCGTTGCTGTCTCTGGTTTTGATGAGTTTTTCAGCTTCCTAGGGGATGAGGCCCACATGTGAATAACCCAGGTTTGCTCCAGTAGTATGTTTCCTAGGATACAGTGCGGACAAAGAATGTTCTTTGAAACAGAAGACATTGAAGCTGTTTTAAAGGATGATGGGGAATTTGCAAGGTGGGAAAGTGAGGTGAAGCATTCCAGGAAGAGGGAACAAAGTGAGTAGGCATCAGCTGGTTGAGGGAGTTGTGATAAGTCAGACGTAGCCCAGGGAGGAGCGGTGGTATGTAGAGTCACTTGGACCAGATTATGAATGCCTTTCGGTGATACCCTAAGGGGTTTTCATAGCTTTTTAATGTAGCTATTTGTTTTATTACAGATACATTCGTGTTTCACTCAACTGCATGTCTAAAAGTATTTGTATGGATTTAAAAAATGGAGAGGATTTTGGAAAATTAGATTAAAAAATAGATATTTCTGTTGACGCCTCATCCAACCCAGTTGGTTTCCCTGGTCTCATGCCTTCTCGAGATAAACTTCTTTCAACAAGATTATGAAGATGTGGTAGCTTCATTACTGTTCATTATTTTTTTTTTTAAGATTAGAAAAACTTTTTTTAAAGTGATCTCTCCCCCAACATGGGTCTTAAACTCATGACCCCAAGATCAGGAGTTGCACACTCCACTGACTGAGCCAGCCAGGTGCCCCTCATTCCTTATTTTTGATGATCATTTAAAACTCTGCGTGCCCGTGAACTTCCCAGGATTTTTAAACATATGTCTCTCTACCCGGTCTCTGCAGGTGCTCCTTATGCTATTTCTACATAGGCTGGTGCATCAGGCTCTGGTTTTCCTCTCAATGGGATGTCCTCTATTTTGTGGCTCCAGATACGCCTAAATACACACCTCTACCCCTAAACTTCCTTAGACCCCAATAGCCTCTGGACTTCACTACCTTGGTGTCCCACACACAGTTGAAGCCCATCCTATTCTCTGTAAATCTAGTCTCCATTTCTGCTGCCATCATTCACTCAGATGTCTGATCCAGAAACCTGGGTATACTTTGTTCCATGGTGATCTTTCCTCTCTTATATCCTGCCGTATGTGTAGTTGGTCCCAAAGTTTCTTTGGCTCCACATATATCTCCTGCATCTGCTTCTACCCCAAAGCCATGCCATTGCTCATTTCTGCTGCGGGGGTTGGTGGCAGACTCTTAACTGGCCTCTCTGCATCCGCTGGTGCTGGACTCTTCCAAACCATTCTCCACTGAGGGCCTTACAGCCACAGATCTGGTAATGTAAGAAGTCCCACTGGAAATGTTTAAGTAGTTCCCTGTTGCTTTTAGGTGGGAAGGCAAATTTTGCTTACCAGTGCAGTGCGTTCTCTATCCCTTTATGCCCTTCAGAGTCCTACCTGCGGATTAGTCTTCTCTCCCACTTTGGCCACCCCAGGTAAACCCTGCCCATCCTTCAGGAGGAGTTTCTAGCTTTCTCTTCCCTGGGAATCTCCTCCCTCCCTGCCCTACCTCACTGTCACTCAGGGACCCCATTCGTGTGTTCTCAGAGCTCCCCATGCTTGTGCTTTTCTTTTGGAAGCTACATCTTAGATCTTACACTTCGATGGCCAAAGTCTGCTAACTTAACAGATAACACCCAAATGATAGTGGCTTGTCACAGCAAAGGATTCTCTCTCTAGGTAGGAGGCAGGGGCTCTGACACACACACAGTCCTCTCCCCTCTGTTTGCTTTGGCCTTGGGGTTTTCTGTAGATCTGTACTCTGCTGACCGATGAATCAAGAGAGCATGGAGGATACCATAGGAAATTCGTGGCCTGGCCTGGAAGTGGCATATATCACGTCTTACTAGCACTTCACTGATAAGACTAGCTGTGTGTCCCATCTAGATGCAGTGGGGTTAGGAAAGTAGTCCCCCTGGATAAAGGTGAGCAACTGGCCAGGCTCTGCCACAAACTGCAGTCATTTGGTCTCCCCACAACACTGCGAACTATTCAAAAACAAGGATTTTTTTTTGTTTTTAATTTTCCTATCTGTTTTTAAGCACATACCTGACATATAGTGTGTATAACATAAATCCTTGTGAAATTATGTTAAATTTCACATTGCTTCTTTTCATAAAACTGAGAATGACTGTATTCAACACAAATTTTTGCAAGTTTAAAGTCTTCATATGTGATATTTTTTTAAGTCTAAATGTAACTTTGCTCTTGATTGTCTTCAAATACCTCATCAAATCAAATTTACTGTAGACAGTAGTTTAGTGGTCCATTATATCTGCCATAATGATTGTCTTAAATAACAGCTTCAGATTCTGACAGGTTGACTCACTTCTCAGATTTTTGAGACTGAGTGCTCTGTAGTTCTGGATTTTCAATGAAGGAATATTATCTTTTTGCTTCATCAGGATATGTGTAGTGCTATTTCTTATATTTGAACAATGTCTGATTTTCAGTGTCTTACTCATTAATTTCATGTTGATTTAAAAAAATGAATCTGGATTATCTTAATTCAGATGGATTCGTTATGTTTGAAAGGCATGGTATCTGTGTCTGAGGGGCTGCCAAATTAGGTTTGCCTCCCATCTCTGTGCCCAGCCATTCTTTTGATTGCTGGACTCTTGCTTTTTGGATTGCAATTAAGTAGAATTTCAAGATACCAAAGACAGTCTGATTAAAAAGGGTTCACTCTCAATTTAGTCCCTATCAGGTGCAGTGCCAAGTATCATCCTGGTAAATATGCCCTATACTTCTGTCTTCTGCCTCAGGTGAGGGTATTAAACTTGCCAGGAGTCACGGATCCGGGAGGAGTGGTGGTGTGGTGTGGGGGGTTCCACTTGGTGAAGGCAGCAGATACAAGGGGAGATGTCTGCAACTCTTAGCTAAGCCCCTGTCAGCAAGACCAGGAAAACGTATGGACCGCAGAAATGATCAGACATATTTTATTGCTTTATTTGAGGCCAAAAATAAGGATTTACAGGGTGCTCTGAACTTCTGATGCCTTTTTAGGGAGATTCAGGATTAGTTTTTTATTTCTTTTCAAATTTTTTTTAAAATTTTTTATTTATTTATGATAGTCACACACACAGAGAGAGAGAGAGAGGGGCAGAGACATAGGCAGAGGGAGAAGCAGGCTCCATGCACCGGGAGCCCGACGTGGGATTCGATCCCGGGTCTCCAGGATCGCGCCCTGGGCCAAAGGCAGGCGCTAAACCGCTGCGCCACCCAGGGTTCCCCAGGATTAGTTTTTTAAAAAAATCCGTCTTTTTATTTGTTTTTAAGTTGAAGCATAGTCAACACACCATGTTACATTAGTTTCAGGTGTACAACACAGCGATTGGACAAATCTATATGTTATGCCGTACTAACCACAAGTGTAGCAACCATCTGTCACCACACAACACTATTACAATCCCACTGATGATATTCCCTGTGCTGTACCTTTCATCTCTATGAGATTTTGGGTAAGTTTTGCTGCTATTCTTTTATAAAGACATGGGGCAGCCTGGGTGGCTCAGTGGTTTAGTGCCTCCTTCAGTCCAGGGCATGATCCTGGAGACCCGGGATCGAGTCCCAGGTCGGGCTCCCTGCATGGAGCCTGCTTCTCCCTCTGCCTGTGTCTCTGCCTCTCTCTCTCTCTTTGTGTCTCTCATGTAAATAGATAAAATCTTTTTTTTTTTTTTTTTAAAGACCTGAAGCCTAGAAAGTTTGAGAGGGGATATATAGGTACAATTTATACTCCTTCCTCTTCATAGAGAGGTGGCCTGTTTTGGGGGAAGGGGTGCAGAGATAGTGGGGTTCCTGACTTAAGAGTGATGGGAAATAACTACAGACCCTCGATCCATCTTTATGTAGAAAGTATGTTGTCTATTCATTGGGGCCTTAGGCCTCTAAGTTGTGGCTGCTTTGCAATTGCCTGTAACAATCTAAACGTCACTTCAGTAACTGGAGAGAGGATTTAGACAATGACCTTGGGTCAAGCCTTGTGTTTTGTGCTGGGGTTATAGAATAAAATAAGGCAAAGTACCTTCCTCTGTTAGGCTTATAGAATAAAAGGGCAGAGAGAACAATGTAGATGAACAAAACGGTGTGGTAGAGGGCCCTGGAGTGGTGGATGGAGGGAGAGACTGAGCTTGGCTTTGCTTGGAGCAGGGAGAGATGGGCAGTTGTGCAGGCTCCACTTGGGGAGTGCTAGCTGGGCAGAGTTTTGAAGAATGAATGGACACTTGCCAGAGCAGTAAGGGTAGGGAGACACACTGGAGGGAGGGGGAGAGGGAGATGGGAGGTAGGGGAGAAAAAGGGAGGTGTGACTATGGAAGGTTGGTGGGGAGGGAGAGAGGAGCAGCCAGCCTGTACCTGAAGGTAAGGTTTTTCTAGGGGGGAAGAGGATAGTACTATGGAACATTTTCCAAGGGTGACCATGGGAGGGAGTGGTAGAGAATGAGGGCCATGAGAAGAGGGCAGGGTCAAAGCCAGGAGGCTTTGTTACAAGGAGCTAAACAGCTTGAGGTTCCTTGACTAAGGATCTGCCTTTTTATATGGCTTGCCCTGGAGAATGAAGACAGGGGCTGAGACTAGAGGTGGAGAAACTGGTCCAGGTCCCTGGTGTGCGAGTGGAGGATAGACCTGTTGAAGCAGAGGAGGAAATGGACTTTGAGATTTGGGGGGGACCAAGGGATCAGACTTGGGAGTTGATTCTATGTACAGGAAGGTACATAAAGGAAGTATGGGTGGAAGTGGGGAGAGGGAGCAGTTTGAATTTTGTGTTACAGTGAATACCCTGTGTTCTAGGCATGGAGGCTGGGGGATGCAGGGACCAGTAAGACCTGGCCTGGGCCCTTAGGAGCCCCATAGACAGGGGTAGGAGAGGAGGTGGGAGACTAAGGACAGATGAAGAGCTTGCTGGGGAGTATTGAGGGCCTGGCTGAGATGATAAGTCATGTGTTCATAAAGATGCCAGTCTTTTGCGTCACTTGTTTGGCATTATATTAGAGCTTTGATGCAGGAGTGGGGTTTGAGGGCAGATGTGGAAAAAATGTGGTGTCCAGAAATGAAAGTGGTCAGGCTAGCTGATGAATATATAAACTATCTTGGTGACTTTCAGACTTCTGTGATAGATTCAGAGTGACTGGATGGAAACCCTAGGACTGCCACTCCAGACCTACTCTTGACCGTTCTGCATGTGACCTAGGAGGCTAAGCAGTGTAGACTCTCTGTCTCTGGGGCTTCTAGTCAGGTCTGGGGGAGGCTCCAGCAGGAGAAGGGAGGGTGGGCAACTCCCGTCTTTTCAGGTCACTGTGGGTTAGCTCCCTCTCTTCACTGAAGGCTACCCCTCTGGCCAGGCACCCCCTCCTCGCAGTCCTCTCTCCACTGTATCGATATCCACTCATTTCCCTACCCATTGGGTTCTGGATGGTGGCAAGGGCTCACTTTAACGTGGGAGCACTGTCCCTTAATGTTTTCCCTTAGCTTTGTGAACCTTTATAATTAGTTTATTATTATTCTTGTTATTATTATTATTTTTAAAGATTTTATTTATTCATGAGAGACACAGAGAGAGAGGTAGATACACAGGCAGAGGGAGAAGCAGACTCCATGCAGGGAGCCTGACATGGGACTCGATCCCACATCCTGGGTCGTGCCCTGAACCGAAGGCAGACGCCCAGCCTCTGAGCCACCCAGGCGTCCCTCTAAATAGTTTATAAATAGTTTATTAAACACCTCAGTGCCTCATTTGAGTGAACCATCTGTTTCCTGCTAGGATTTGGATTAAGAAATACAGTAATAATAGATCTTCCTTCAGGATCCAGTATCCTAACTATATATGCACACACACACAGTTGAAATAAAAAATTTCCTGGCTGTACCTATCCTTACCTCACTCTATTTCTTTTGTTCTGTTGTTTTCTTTCTTTCTTTTCTTTTTTTTTTAAGTAGTTAGGACATACTGATTTGATTTTACTACCCACTAATAGGTTAGGGCCCAAAGTTAGAAAACCACTGGGGCTACCTGATATTTAGGGGACCTTGGATTGGTCATCAGGTCAGGTGACTCTAGACATCCTTACAGCTCTAAAATCAAATCGTTTTTGGCTTGGAATGAAGTGTTAGGCTGAAGGCAAATTCCTATGTCAAGTATGCTACAAGGGTTTAAGTTACAATCTGTGGATTATTCCCTACGTAGATCAGATTTGGATCTTGAGACTTGTGAATGGCCAGCATGTGAGCTAAGAAGTCATCTGCGCCCAGAAGTGCACAGAGCCGGATAAAATCTAGAAAAAGTCTCAAGAATTGTGTTTGTCATCTCATATTTCTTTCATTGAGACCTAGTACTAGTATTGGTAACTTTATATATTAGTTTCTGAATTACTTGCTTTTGTAGCAAAGAGTTGAGGAAGTGTAAAATGGCGGAATCATCCTTGTCTCTGTGTTTAGAGACACATTTATAGAGATTCAGTGGGTTTAAGTTTTGACAGCAGTGTTAGGTCAGAGACATTTTCCGAGAATCTTAAAAAAAAAAAAAAAAAAAAAACCTCAAAAAACTGAAAAAAAAAAAAAAAAAAAAACCCTGCAGTTCAGAAATTTCCAGGAAAAAACTCTTATATATACATAAAAGAGTATACATTACATATAATGTAATTATATAATATATAATATGACATATAATATATAAGGTACATTATATATGAATGATGTAATATATAATATATAGATATAGTTTATATATAATTTATGTATATAAATATTAAAAAATATATAAATATATTTATTTTTGGTTGCTGCAACTAGATTTGCAGTTTAGATCTGTTCCCCTTTTGTTCCACTTTTTGTCCGTGGGTGAGAAGGACCCCTTGGAAGTGTGAGTAGGGATGGTGAGGGTCCCTCACTCTGTTGCTGTACTAGTTTCATAGGGCTGTCATGAAAAAGTTCCATGACCTGCATGGCTTCACACAAAAGACATTTTTTTCACATTCTGCAGGCCAGAGGTCCAAAATTAACATGTTGGCAGGATCGTGCTCCTTTTGAAGCCTCTGAGAGCAGAGCCTGCCTCGCCTCTTCCAGCTTCTGGTAGGCCCAGATACTCCTTAGCTTCTGGCAGAGCAGCTCCAGGCTCTGTCTGCATCTTTACATGGCCGCTCTCTCTGTGTCTCTGTCTCTCTGTCCCTCTGTCTCTTCTCCTCTTACAAAGTTACCAGTCTTATCCGATTAGAGCCCACCCTAATGACCTCACTTGAGACTCTCTTGCTAATAAATAAGATAACACTCATAGGTACCAAGGGTTAGGACCTCAACAGAACCTCGGGACGTAGTTCAATTTATAATAATTGCTATTCATTTTGAAGCAGGTTTTCCAGCTTTTACACTAACAGACTTCGGAAGAATTCTGTTGATTCCTCATTGCCTTCCCTTTAGTATTGCTCTCTTTCTTCCTCATATTTTTGTCCCAAAATGGTCAACCGATAATTTACTGTTTTATTGGAGAACATAGGTCTGTGGTCTGCTGTCACTTACTACTACCCTTCCCACTTAAATATTCTGGTATCTGTGCTCTTGTTCTTATCTGCCTCTTCCAGTGACCTTTTGGAGACTCAGATTTTTCCTGAATTTCATCTTGTCTCCTGTCCTTTGTGGTCTGGCTTCATCAAGCATTGATAAAAGCCCAGTCGCTTTTATGAACTGCACTCATTATTCAGCCTATAATTAAGTTACTCTGGAGAGGGCAGGAGGGGTTTTTGAGCACCTATCAGATGCCATATCACACAGTTCCCTTTTTTCCTTCAGGGCTTCACAAGCCAGTAAGGGAGCATCATACATAGAGAAAATGAAGAAATCAGGGGCGCCTGGGTGGCTCAGTCAGTTAAGCATCTACCTTTGGCACAGGTCATGATTCCAGGGTCCTGGGATCAAGCCCTGCAGGTGGAGTGGGGAACCTGCCTCTCCCTCTGTGCCCCCCCCCCATGCTCTCTCTCTCTCTGTCAAATATATAAATAAAATCTTAAAAAAAAAAAGAAAATGAAGAAATTAGCAAACAAATGCCAAATGATTTCTCTGGGCATTCAGAAGGGAAAGAGCTCACAGTGGGTTGGGATGGCCAATTGTGAGAAATAGATAGAATTTAGACAACTGAATGAAAGGAGGGTGCAAGAGTGTCTGATGGCAGAGATGAGGAAAATAGAAACATTGCAACAGTTCTCAATCTTACTGGTCCCAACACCTCTTTTTACTCTTACATTTAAGAGGACCTGGAAGACCTTCTTATGTGGATTATATCTGTTTATATTTACTATATTAGAAATTAAAGCTGAGAAAACAAAAAATATATCTAATTAATTTGAAATAATGAAGAGATCATAACAAGTTATGAGCACTTATTCACATGAAGAAAAATTTTTCAAAACAAAAGAAAAATTGAGAAGAGTGGCGCTGCACATTTTTTTTTTGCAAACTTCTTTGATGTTTACTTACCATCATGTTTACTTACCAGATAGTTTCTCAAATCTGCTTTCTCATTCAATCTGTTGCAGTTGGTTGAAACCTATGAAGGAAATCCTGCCTCACACAGATATATAGTTGGAAGAGGGAGGCGCATTTTAATAGCTTTTTCAGATAATTGTAGATATGCTTTTTGTATACTACATGCAAATTCAACACATGGGTTTTCTATTTCTTTCTTTCTCATACATGTATTATATCACAGTTTCTGTGGGTTAGGAACCTGAGCACTGCTTAGCCCACCCTTCTTCTTAGGATCTTACCAGCTACAGTCAAGATGTCAGCTAGGATGCATTCTCAGGAATCTTGATTGGAAAGAATCTGCTTCTCGGCTCATTCAGGTTTTGGTGGAATTCTTTCCTGGCAGCTGTAGGACTAAAGGGCCTGGCTTTTATTGGCTACTAGCTGGTAACCAGCACCTGGAGGCCACCTTCCTTACCTAGAGGTCACTTGCAGTTCCTTAACACGTGGCATTTTCCAGCCTGACTTATTACTTAATCAAGCCAACAAGCAGGATCTCTAAAGCACATTGGGCAGCAGGACACATCTTCTATAACATAATGGATTATGATTATAAACATTAAAATTGTGAGGTTTGTGATTATAGACATCTTAGGAAGTGACAGTTTTCTTAAAGGTTAGTTGCAGTGTGAAGTCTGAAATTATACCAATGAAATTTTCATAGTGTCACGTTATAATTCATTGGTTCATGTTGTGCTTGGAATAGATCTGTTATCCGTGCGTGATCTTTTAACATCCCATATTGTGGTTCACGGAGTTATGCCAGTCTTTCAAATGTTGACCTGTTTCATTATACAATTTCAAAAACCACATGCATTGATATTACCATCAATTTCAACTGAAAGGTATATGTATTGGGAAATTATTGAGCTCATGGTGGTGGATACAAGTTTTTTGAAACTTTAATTTCTGCTTTATTATTGGCAACAAATACTGTCATTTATTTTCTATTAAGTGCTTTGGTTCACATCATCCTTTTGGAGAAATATCTGCCGAAAGCTCAAGTGTGAATAACCATAGTTTGGCAGTCTTAGGAGTGCTCCATGAAAAAAGCTCAACTTAAGCAATGATAGGAGTGCTTTTCCCTGAGGTAACTATTGTATGTTGGTATACAGTGTAAAAAAAGGTGTGAAATCAAGGCTTGAGAATTAATAAAATTTGTATTGCTTTGTCAAAGTCAGGCCCTTTTTTTCCAGTGCAAATGAGTGGCAGTGAAGATAAACGACTAGTACAATTCACTGCTTTTCTTTTAAGTATAATTATTATATAGTGTCATTTTAGTCTCAGGTGTACAGTGCAGTAAATCAGCAATTGTACATACTTCTCAGTGCCCATCACGTTAAGTGTGCTCTTAGTCCCCTTTATTTCACCTATCTCCCTAGTTAGCCTCCACTCTTATAACCACCGGTTGTTCTTTGTATTTAAGAATCTTTTTTTTTCTTTTGGTTTGCTCATTTGTTTTGTTTCTTCAATTTGACACATAAGTGAAATCATTTGGTATTTGTCTTTCTCTGTCTTATTCCACTTAGCATTATACCCTCTAGATCCATCCATGTTGTTGCAGATGGCAAGATCTCGTTATTTTTTATGACTGAATAATATTCCTCTGTGTGTGTGTGTGTGTGTGTGTGTGTGTGTGTGTGTATGTGTGTGTAACCACATCTTCTTTATCCCTTTATTAAGCATATACACTTGGGTTCCTTCCATATCTTGGCTATTGTAAATACTGCAATAAACATAGGCATTCACATACCTTTTTGAATTAGTGTTTTCATTTTCTTTGGGTAAATACCTAGTAGTGGCATTACTGGATCATACAATAATTCTATTTTTAATTTTTTGAGGAGCTGCCCTGCTGTTTTCCACAGTGGCTATACTAGTTTTAATTTCTACCAACAATGCATGAAGGTTCCCTTTTTCCTACATCCTTGCCAACACTTGTTATTTTGTCTTTTTGATTTTAGCCATTCTGACAGGTATAAACAATTCTCTGCCTTGATTCAAGCAAAAGTACTAGCCTTTTATTTATTATTTATTTTTTTTTTAGGGGAGAATAAAGGGAGAGAGGGAGAATCTTAGGCAGACTCTATGTCCAGCATGGAGCCTGACGTGGGGCTTAATCTCACAACACAGATCCTGATCTGAGCCAAAATCATGAGTCAGACACTTGGGACACCCGGGTGGCTCAGGGGTTGAGCATCTGCCTTTGGCTCAGGGTGTGATCCCAGGTATGGGGATTGGGTCCCACATCGGGCTCCCTGTAGGGAGCGTGCTTCTCCCTCTACCTATGTCTCTGTCTCTAACGAATAAATAAATAAATAAATCTTAAGTGTCTGACTCTTTTTTTTTTTTAACCTGCTGAGCCACCCAGGTACCCCAAAGGTACCAGCAGTTTTACTTACCGCTGCTTTTGCACAGGCAGTGCAAGTGTCAGCACAATTATTCCAATGATAAACCTTGAGATTCCACAAGGTTACTCAATATGTTGACTTTCAATTCCAGTGTTTATTGTCAGGCATTCACAGTAAAACAAAAACAAGCAAAATGATTAGTATTACTACTAAGTAGTTTATCTCATAAAAAAGAAATAGCAGGTTCAGTCACATCTGTGGATTAATCCATTTGTAAGGTACAATTGCAAAGGTACAATTATGTAGCTGGGATATTAACCAAGTCTTCACATTTACAGATTAAATATTTTATTTGAGGAGTTATTATATCATTGGGAAGTGCCACTGCCAGAATTCTTTTTAAAACTGACTTATCCAGCAAGCATTCAGCAATGTCCAGTGTCCAAGGCTTCTTGAGTGTCTCAGTTCTTGAGTGTATTTTCTAGCTATTACAGTACAATAGCTTGCCGTATAAGGTGCATCACAATGGCTTTTTCATTTCCAGTTTGAAATGGTGTAATGACTTTGGCTTTTAAAGTTCTCATCATGTCTGTATCTATAAAAATATAAATTTTATTTTCCTTTACATACTTAGTGAAGAATTTCAAAATGATGTTATAATTTACTATTGGAAAATACTTGTGTTGCATAAGACACAATAAATTACTAGTATCTGTAAGAACTAGGAAAATCTAAACTTTCATCATATTTTTGTCTATATAGTTCTGACCAGGTTGTTTTTTTTTTTTTCTTCTTCTTTTTTAGTAGATTCTTTCCTTCCGTGAATCAGATCTCTGGTGTATCAGTTTCATTTTTTAAAATTAAAAGTTCTTTCTTAGTATCTTTAAATATAAAGTTTTTAAAATTTGTAAAATATTCACAACATGATATAGACTATTAATACAATTACATTGTGTGATCTTCCTCACCATCCATCTCCAGAACTTTTCATCTTCCCAAACTGAAACTCTATAAGCTAAGGAATTTTTAAGCAATAACCTCCCACTTTCTTTAACCTTTGGCCCCTGATGATTATCATTCTACTTTTTGTCTCTATGGATTTGGCTGCTGTAGGTTCCTCATGCTAGGGAAATCAGACAGTGTTTGTCTTTGTTACTGGCTTGTGACTTAGCATAATATCTTTAAGGTTCATCCACGTTGTAGCATGTATCAGTGTTTCCTTCCTTTTCAGATTTGAATTAACATATTTTATGTGTATAGCACATTTTGTTTATTCATTCATCCTTTAGTGGGCATTTGGATTTCTTCCATCTTTGACTGTTGTGAATAATGTTCTCTGAACATAGGTATGCAAATACCTATTTGGGTCCCTGGTTTCAGTTCTTTTGAGTATATTACCCAGAAGTGAAATTGCTGAGTTATGTGGTAATTCTGTGTTTAATTTTTTTTAAGGAACTGTCATACTGTTTTCCACAATGGCTGTACAATTTTACATTCCCACCAGTAATGCACGAGGGTTCCAATTTCTTCACTTCTCTGTCAACATTTGTTATTTATTAATTAATAGCCACCCTGATGGATGTGTCTCATATCCAGTTTTAAACCAATGATCCATCTTAGGAATATGAAAAAGTTATAAATCATTTTATTTTAGAATGAAATGTTTAATTCTAAATAGAAGTTTGTTATATTTGGACATTTAGAGGTATCGAAGTTTGGAAGTATTATTGTAAATTTGTGAAAAGACAAATAACGTGTATAAATAAGCTTTTGAAATTACTTGGGGAAAAGTTTTGGCCTTGTGGACCTCCTAAAAAAAAGTTTTGAGACTACCAGGGGTTCATAGACCTCTCTTTGAGACCAGCTTCCTGAAGAAGGAAGCTATTGGAACGAGTTCAGACACTGTTTGCTTGGGTGGGTAAAGCTATTTATCTTGGTTTACAAATCTATTTATTGTGAACTTCAAACATTTTTTCCCCCACAATCTATACCCATGATTTTATTCTTTTTTTAAAAAGAAATAAATCAGTTGCTATGTAATTAATGTTGGGGAGGAAGAATGTTTTGTCATCTAACTAGGAACCTCTTAGGATCTGCCAACAGAAGGCAGAAATAAAGTGTATTTTTCTGATAGAAATATTTCGTCTGTTCTTAGTGTTCTTTAATATTAAAAAAAACAAGGAGGATGGATGTATCAGTCTTGAAATTAACAGATTTCTCTGAAATGGCAGTTATAAGCCTATTTAAAAGATTTAAAATATATTGTGAGAACCCAGTTGGCCTTTGGGGCATACTTCTTTCAATATGCTTGAAAAGGAGAATAGGAAAAGCCTCCATGGGATTAGATGATTGCAAGAAATGGTAGAAATTTGGTTAACAAAAACATTATAGCAAAAGTTAGAGACATTATTTCATATTTTAAAACCCAAATGTATCACTATTTTAAATGACATACCGAAAAAACCCCAATATTTAAATGACGGTGTTTAATTTTTAAGTGGCCATCCATTGACCATTAGGAGTAGTGGTGCTGAATTGGAGCTTCACCTGAGGTCAGGGGCAGCCTCACCTGTTTTCCTTTTTTGCTTTTACTGCATAGTTTCCATGTTTAGGCTTTCTTGAAAAGAGCTTCTCTATCATCAGTTGTCTCTGTGTGTATAATTTATATTTTTTATATTTTGAAAAGAATCAAAGGTGGCGATCACTCATTTTATATAGTGGGACATTTTTTGCTATAATTTAGATGCTGTTTAAAAATCATACTACCTTTCTTTAAACTTTGATTCATGGAGAATAGACTTGTGCAGTATAAATGTTTAAATAATGTATACAGATATGAACACCTAGGTTCACATGTTAAGATATGTAATAGACCAGTGATCATCGGAGGATGGACATCCTGTGACTGTTAATTGGAGACTGTGGACTGTGTACAAATTGAATGTCCTGTAGCAGGAAGTCACAGGTGGCATACCTGGAATTCTTGGTTATGGCCAGGTTTTTAGGTAATAGTTGCATAACAATATAATTTAGTATTTGTAACTAAGAACTGTCTTGAGAGAAACTAGTTTATTTCTCTTTAGCTTTAATATCATGAGGAACACAATTTTTTAAATATTTCATTTAAATGCAATTTGGCAACATATAACACCCTGTGCTCATGCCATCAAGTGCCCGTCACCCAGTCACCCCATCTCCCCACCTTCCTCCCCTTCCGCAACCCTGTGTTTGTATCCCAGAGTTAGGAGTCTCTCATGGTTTGTTTTCCTCTCTAATGGTTCCTCACTCAGTTTCCCTCCTTTTCCTTTTAGTCCTTTTCACTATTTATTATATTCCGCATATGAGTGAAACCATATGATGATTGTCTTCCTCTGATTGACTTACTGAGGAACACAATTTTGAATATTTTAAATTGTTCTATTCAGTGATGATAAAAACTAATTGGGAAAGAAGGGTAAGGACCCAATAAGGAAACAATGTTTGGACAAAAAGTGGGGAGGTGCTTGACGTGAGAATTATTCCATGTACTTGGGCCACGTGCTGCCTGTAGCTTCAGTGATCAGGATATGAAGCACTGTCAGGATGGCATAAAAACAAAATCTCTTCCCTGCTTGTTTGCCATGCTGTCCCACGTTTGGGCCTTGGAATATTGAGTTCAGAGTTTTAAATGCGTGTTACATTTATAATAGGGCTACATGAGGCTCAGAGTAGTGGTGTCGATGATAGTTGGACTGGAGGCTTGTCTGATGCTCAGTGCTGATGGAATCAAAATATGGTGCCCCTTCTGAGAAGGTAAAGCCATGGGCTCAGATACCAGTGCCAAGGAAAGCTTTCTGTGCTCTGAGTGTGGCCAGCCTTGCCTTTCAAGAGTGGTAAACTCAACTCATTACTGCATGAAGTGGCATAAGTGCAAAGTATAAAGAATTTGGCTGTGTTTACGAGGCCTGACCAGACCATACCTCACCGTCAGGTGAGGGAAGATGCTGGGAAGACCAATCCACTGCTTTGTGCCTCTTCCTATGTTTAGCTTGGCACACAACCCTGGGTAGAATGAAGCCTGACAACTTTGTTTTCCTCATCAGGACGATATCCACCTGGCTGGATTAGCAGACTGAATTTCTCAGGACAAGGTAGTCGAGAACGCTGTAGTTCTGGGACTGCTCAAGAATATTGAGAGTCCTCATGGCTGGCATAGGAGCTTAATTCCAAAGGCAAGAGAAAACAGTGGTAATGATATGGTAAAGGAAGTCTTTTAGGTAGCTTGCCCGGGGCCCAGTGTGCAGGATACACTGCAAGTGGGAGAAACGAATAACAAACAGTTCGCTTTTATCACCGAGCTGTGTAAATCCTGTTGGTATTAGCTTTGATTTCTGTATACTTTATTTCTACGACTTCAGGCAATATTTAGAATAGAAAATCCGCTAACTTAGACTGGCTGGCAAAGAAAGTCAAACAGATCCATGTGGGGTTTTGGGAAAAGCCCTGGACTGGGCATGTGGGGCCTGGGGTATCGCACAGCTCTTCTACGGAGTATGAACTAGCTGTGAAACCATGGACAAGGTCCTTGAACTCTCATGACCTCAGGCATAGAGGAGCTTATTTCTAAGTCTTCTGAGCTGTAAAAACGGTTTTTTAGTGTTTGATTTATTACCTTCAAGTACACATTCTAAATAGTAACCTCTCCATGCTGCCAAGGAGTGGTCACTTAAGGGCCTATTATGATGAAGTATGATGAATAGAGGACTCATTTACAATTACCGGTGTCTCTTTCCATACAAGCAGTTGCTGAGTTCTAGATCTCGCAGAATGGTTCCCCTGCCCCCTCAAGTAGGTGTAAGCCCTTGGAATCTTGTCTGTGTCTGTATTTGGGAAATAAATGCTTTCCGAGGTCTACTGACTCCTCTCCCTAATTGGATTGTAACCGCCTTGAGAGCAAAAGGCTGCGTTTTGTTCTGTGTGCTTGCTTGTTTGAATGCATCACAGTAGCACTTAAATAGCGCCGTGCTACACTGAGCACTTAGAGCCTGCGACTGACTACCTGGAGCAGCGACTTTAGTTCAGACCAAAATATTACGAACCTGCATTACTGTACCATGAATCAATAAAGGCTTAGACCTCCTCTGGCATCTCCCTGCCGTTCTGATTTAGGTCCTGTGTTCGCAGTGACTAGCCCTGTGGCCGCGCTAGGTACGACCGTGAGGCTCAGGCTGAGGTCAGCAGGGGTCTCCCGGGGTGACCTGCCGTAGGAAACACCGACAGGAGTGGGTTTGTAGTAGCCCAGCTGTTACTCTCGGCACCGAGAGGAAATGGCCATTTCTAGAGATGAACGGCTGGTAGCCTCATGGATGCAGAAGAGCGGTGCCCTCTGTTGGGGGGGGGGGGCAGCCAAATCGCCCAGTCGGGCCGGCGCGGCCTTACGGCGGGTACAGAACTTAGAGACCGAAGCCCGTCGTGGTCTTCCAGACAGCAGGAAAGGACCCTTGCCTTGACCAGACATGATTTTTGCGATGAAAGCTTTCCGAGGTATCATGTGCTGGCCTTCCACATGTAGTTTCTGTGGGAGTCGGAGACAACAGGATGAGAAAGAGAAGCTTGAAAGGGGGCGAGGAATTGGGTACGTGCAGTGCCGCCCAAGGGAGCAGCAGCCGTGGTTAGGGAAGGGCAGGAGAGGAAGGAACCCAGCTCCGGGGGGCGGGGGGGCTCCTCATCCAGGGTGGAAGGGGACGGCTGTCTCCACCAGTGGCTCCCCAGACCTTCCTTATATTTTAACTCAGGATATTCACTGAGGTTCCTAACAATAAATTGAACCGGGGGTTAAAGGGATTGCAGTTACTAGGTCTTTGTTATAAGCCATTGGCTCAGAAGTCACTTAAAACAGATCTTTAGATACTTAAGTTTCGAATCCAATGTATTTCTCTACACATAGTCACTGTACATATCTTTTCCTGCCAGTACCTTGGTGGTCGGACCCTCTAAGGGACTGAGCTAAGGAGGCTGATGCTCCAGACAGCTGTTCAGATTTTGTACATAAAAATCATAGAGTTGATTATTCATTCATCGTCTGGCAAACGTGTCAAAAACTTTGCCAGGCAGTGGAGATACAGTAAAGCTATTATATGGTTCCTGCCCTCCTGTAGGAAAGCGTACTTCTGTCTGACAGTGCATATCACCTATAAGGCAGCGTGTCTCTGAGATGGCTGCTGTGTTTGGGGAACTGGGATTTTAGAAGTCCTCCTAGAAGGGATGTCACTTGAGACTTCTCTGCTGCCGTAATAATTGACTCAAACAATGGTCTGTGAATAAAGCCTGTTGACACAGATGACTGAGGTTAGCCTAACTTGGGGGCTGGCTGTACCATTCCATCCTGTCTGCTCCTCTGTGGTGCGTTGTCCTTCAGTTCAAATACGATGCTGACATGGGATGTAGGAGATACTGTGGAATTGACCCAGGTCTCCAACTCTGCAGGCTACACACTTTCCTTATCTACACTGGTTTGTACCCTTGATAGCTTTCCCACTAGATTGTAAGCTTCTTTGTGGGCATGATAATGATAGTGATCCTGATTTCCACAGCGGTGCTGCTGATACCTAACGTCCTTTGGGCATTACTCAACACCAGACAGTGCGTATGCATTATCTCATCTGATGCCTACAGCCTCTGAGATGGGTGCAGCTGTTTCCTCCTGTCTTCTAAACGTGTCATTGAGACTTAGAAGGGCTAGAGGACTCTCACATCAGTCTTCATCACAGTGGAAAAAAGGGTCACTTGTCTGTTTTTTGTTTTGGTTTTGTTTCGTGTGTGTGTTTGTGTATGTGTGTATGTGTCCCTATAATTTACATCCCCCCTCCCTGCCATATGCTCAGCTAGCATAGGTTTTTATTTGTGGTAAGTACTTAATAAGAAACAGATTCTGCTCTGCAAGGAGATGATGCTCCCTGGTTTCTCGTTCTGGTTGGTATTCCGTCAAAGTGGCCCCCAGACACCCTTGGGTGCTGAGACATTGAGATCTTTGTCCTTTTCTTTTCTTTTATTTTCTTTTTTTTTTTTCTTTTTTTTTTTTTACCATCACTGGCTCTTCTCTTGTATAGCTCACCACTCTTACTTGGCTTTTGGGGATCATCACTACTTACATGCCTGTGCTGTCACTATGGCTAATCCCCAGCCACCTTCTGTGTCTGCTGACCCCTGCTAAGTTCAGGGTTGACCATTCTTATTCCTCTCACACACTCTTCCTTCTCCTAGAGTCTCCAGTGTGTTCCAGAAGTCCACAAGAGGTTGGCCAATTGGGATTTATTCTGCTTGTAAACTGTCCAGTCATTCTGTATCAGTGTCCTATTTTGTCTTTTCTGAGCTTTATCCCTGAGTGAGTATGTGGGTCCAGGGATATTATTTGATCCTCAGAGGGTGTTGCTTGTTTGGTTGCTGTATATACTTCCCAAGCCAGACCTGTTTAAGAACCGTGGTACCAGAGATGATGCTTTACTATATAAGTAACTGCTGATTTAGGAATAAACCAATATCTCATTCTCCTAAAACTTCCATTTCTGTGCTCTTTTTAAAGTAAATTATGGCAAAGTTTTTATGAAACACAGATAGTAGCTACCTCATACTTTGTTCATAATAAATTTTGCTTGAATACCTGTATTTTGTATTTTATTTTTTAAAGATTTTTATTTATTTATCCATGAGAGACACAGACAGAGAGACAGAGGCAGAGGGAGAAGCAGACTTCTCGTGGGGAGCCTGATATGGGACTTGATCCCAGGACCCTGAGATCATGCCCTGAACCGAAGGCAGATGCTCAACCACTGAGCCACCCAGGCGCCTCTATTTTGTATTTTAACTCTGATTTTGACAGTGTTAATCCTCCCTCCAGTGGGTACTTTGTGTCTCTATTATACGGGTACTTTATGCTCACCAGAGGGTAAGATGCCTGCTTTTTACAGGGGACTGAGATTTAGCCCTTTGTATGGGCGCATCTTAGTCTGGAGGCGAAGCATGACATGGTTGTTATTTGTGTGGACTCTGAAGTGAGAGTCCCTCAGTTCAGATACAAGCTGCACTGTGTGTTAATTGTATGACTTTGTGCATCTTCCACTTAACTGTCCCTCCGTTTTCTCATCTGTGAGATGGGGTTATAACATGGATCCGAGGATTAAGGGAGTTCACATGTCTGAAGTGCTTAGGGAGTGTGCTGGATCCACACTCAACAGCCTAAATGTGTCTCCAGTGTAATGTCCACGTTTCTCAAGTAGACTTCGAGCGGGTCCAGCTGTGTGGCTTCATCATAGTGCCTAGCATAAAGCCCAGCATGTAGTTCCACTTAGAGACTTGTTGACTGGATACATGGATGTATAAATGAATAGCAAACACTTTACTAAAGCTCATTAGTTCTTTATTTTTCATTGAATACATTGTTCTTCTGAGCTCAAGTTCTCTACTTTTAGGGTGACTGCTGTAGTTACTGAATTTTTATTGATTAAATTATGCATTGCTGATGTTTTTTCTGGCTATAACAGGAGTTAGCCAGTAGCTATAAGAAGATTCACTTAGCAATTTCACAGGAAGTGGCTTTCAGTTCTGAGTTGTCTACCAAGTATAATGTATCTAAGACACTAATGTATGTAGTTTCATTATAATCTGTATGTTGTTAAACATGCATAGAAAATTCATTGCTGTGTATCTTCTAATGCTTTATTTCAAATGAATTTGTTCTTCATTGAGAGTTAATAGTTGTGACCCCTTAAAATATTTGTTGCACTTTGCTTTTAAAATTCTAGACATAAAACCATTCCCCATGAAAACCTAAGTTGTATCATAAAGAGCTTTAAAGTGTTTAGTCTGGAATATGTAGTATGTAGGCTTTTTTTAGTTCAAGGGTACATGTAGATTATTGACCCTCTGAAACCACTAATGCTAAGAAAGCAGTTAAGATTTTTTTTAAAGGTTTATTTATTTAAACAATCTCTACATCCAATGTGAGGCTCAAACCTATGTCCCCGAGATCAAGAGCCACATGTTCTATGGGCTCAGCCAGCCAGGAGCTCCAAAAGCAGTTCAGATTTTAATCTTCCATTTGCTACGTGTTGATAATGATTAACAGGCATTTTCCTCTCTTTTGTGTAGGATAGATTTATGTTAGAAATGCTCTTGAATGATGTGGTACTTGAGTTTGGTGTCATGCCCATTGGAGACACAGAGCATGGCTGTCCTCCTCTCAGGCTTTGGATTATGATACTTACCAGTGCTTCTAAGAGCCAGGGCAGACTTCAGAGTAATGGCAGAGGCTGAGCATAAAGGTGCTTATTTTACTTAACACCCTATTCACCTGGTTAGTGCAGTCTGTGGTCTTAGACCATTCGTGGTGTTTGTTTCATAGGATCAGTCTTTGCTGGCCCCTCAGATACAAGGCCCTGCGGAATTTCAAGTCTGTTATTTCCTATCTTGAGGTTTCTCAGTCAGTCCTGGTCCTTAGTATGAAGAATCTTCGGTACATGGCTTATAGATCCTTGGTTATATCCCTTATTTTATAAAGTTTCCAGGTTATAACGCTTTTATTTTTTCCTTCTGGGCAGCCCTTTACCCCTAACTTCTCTTATTTTAGGGTTCCTAAAGTTGCAACTAGAATCTTGCAATTAACAATTCTGTCCTGACACCATCTAGGCTTTTGTCTGATTTCCAATATTTAAGTTGAATATTTGACAGTTTCTGAAATTACATAGTAGCTTGAGGCACCCTAAGAGGAAGGATTGGTAGGGACTTGCCTCCCACTAGCAGCTGGGGTATTCCTAACTTTGAAGACAGAACTAACTTAATCCTCACAACACCAGAAGTTCCACAGAGATCCCCTGGGGCATGATGTACCTTTGAATATGTCTCTGTGTGATACAAAGCGAAAGAAGATATGAGGAGAATGGGAATCAGTATCTGAACTTATTTCCAAGTAACAGTATCTGTTTTGTAAAGCAAGGGATATCTGTGCCTTGTTGCAGCACATACTTCTTTTATCGATTAACAGTAAAGTGTTGGAGGAAGCAGGCAGATGGTAGCGTTAGAAGATCCTAAGCTCTCCTTGTCTTAGGAACACACCAAGCTAACAACTACATCTCTAAAACTACCTCTGAAAACATCCTGAAGACTGGCAGAGCAGATCTTCCACACTAGTCAAAGGAGGCCACACTGCACAGGATAGGAGGGGTGGAGACACTTTTGGGAACCAAACCTCTGGTGTGACTAGCCACAAATGAGCATCCTAAGCATGGAGAAAGCACAAGGATCAGACCTTGTACTGGCAGACCTTCACTGGGAAGATGAATCCTTATAATATCTGGCTTTGAAAACTAATGGGGCTTAACTTTGGAAGCTTTAAAAATCAGTGGGGCTCAACTCTAGGAGAGTCAGAGGGCAATAGAAAACTGAGTCCCTACCCTTGAAGAGCCAGCATACTAAATAACTCAGCTCAAGACATAGCACAGAAACCGAAGTTTGAAAAGCGCCTGGGGTATAGGTATACATGAAGGACTACTTGTTGACTAATTTTAGAACATGTGTCAGAGGGGTAGGGATCTTTAGGAGATTTCTCTGGGAACAAAAGTGCTGGTGGGTGCCATTTTTCGTCCTTGCTCCCAGCCTAGATAGCCAGTTGGGAACAATGTTAACACTCTCTACCTTGTTGGTATAGTGTGCCCTGCCCTGGTGATCCCCTGCTGACCTGCCCCACCCAATCTGCCCTCCTTGGCAGACATCCCTCCAAAGCAGCTCCTGTGCTGCCACACCCAGTAGGCAGCCCTGGCCAGGACTGTCACCATGCCAAATTGATTTCTGTCCCGGGGAGGTTGGGAGATGACCCTGCATACCAGTGCATGTATAGTTCTCTGGTAGGACTTCTTAGCTGGCTGCACAGGGAGCAAGCCTTGTCTTTTAGTGGACCTGCCATTATGGCAGAGGGGCTAATTGTAGACAGGTGGGTTGACTCCTGGCTTTTCCCACCCTTCCCACTAGTGAGCCCATGGTGGCTACAGTTGGGCTTTTCAGGACTGTGGGGAGCAAACCCCACCCAGTGTGTCCACAACAAGAAAAGTGGGTCACTGCAGCTGGCTAGGTTGAAGGCATTTGCTGCTTAGCCACAAGAGGAGGGTGCACACAGCCCATTCAGGGGATATCCCTGGAGCGCTTGGTTCTGGTAACCCGGGGGGAATTGCCCTACAGGGCACCACAAGGCCACTACTTTTAAGACTAGCAGCCCTAGGTGACCTACCTAATACATAGAACAAACAGAGAGAGTTAGACTAAATTAGGAGACAGAAGCATATGTTCCAAATAAAAGAATAAGACAACAATCATAGTAAAAGAGCTAAACAAAACCAAGATGAGCAATATGCCTGATAAAGAGCTCAAAGTGCTGGCCATAAAGATAGTCACTAGACTTGAAAAAAGAGTAGATGAACTTGAAACTGCAACAAAGAGAAAATATAAACAAGAACCAGTCAGAACTGAAGAATTCAGTAAGCAAGGTGAAAAATACTACTACAGGGAATCAATAGCAGAGTAGAGGATGTAGAAGAACACAGCAGTGATTTGGAAGATGGGGTAATGGAAAGCAACCAAACTAATAGCAAAATGAAAAAAAAAAAAAGAATAATAAAAAATGAGACTCGGAATGCCTGGGTGGCTCAGCGGTTGTGCGTCTGCCTTTGGCTCAGGGTGTAATCCCAGGTCTGGGGATCTAGTCCTGCATTGGAATCCCTGCAGGGAGCCTGCTTTTCTCTCTGCCTTTGTCTCTGCCTTTTCTGTGTCTCATGAATAAATAAATAAAGTCTTAAAAAAATTAAAAATGGGACTAGATTAAGAGAGCTCAGTGGTATCATCAAGCATAACAATGTTCACATTATAGGGATCCCAAAAGGAAAAGAGAGAGAAGAAGGCAGAAAACTCATTTGAAGAAATAATAGTGGAAAACTTCCCTAATGTGGGGAAGGAAACAGACATCCAAGTCCAGGAACACAGAGAGCCCCTAACGATGAAACCAAGGAAGTCCACACCAAGACATATAATAATTAAAATGGCTAAAAGTAATGATGGAGAATTTTAAAAGCAGGAGAGAGAACATTTGCATGCAAGGGAGACTCCCCATAAGGCTGTCAGATAGTTTTTCAGCAGAAATTTTGCAGGCCAAAAGAGAGTGCCATTATATATTCAAAGGACTAAAAGGGAAAAACAACAACCCTACAATCATATACTCTACCCAGCAAAATGATCATTCAAATTGAAGGAAAGAGAAAGAATTTCCAAAACAAAAGTTAAAGGAGTTCATCACTACTATAACCAGCCTGACAACAAATGTTAAAAGGAATTCTTTGGGTGGAAAGAAAAAGCCATAACTAGAAGTGAGAAAATAATGAAAAGAAAAGGTAAAGTAGTAAAGGTATAGTAGATTAATCACTCATCAAGACAGTATGGAGGTTAAAACACAAAAGTAGTAAAATCCATTGTATCTATAAAAATTAGTCAAGAGATATACACAATAAAAGGATGTAAAATATGACATATACACAAAATATGAAGGAGGGAGTAAAAATTTAGTGCTTTTAGAATGTGTCCAAATTAAGTAACCATCAGCTTCATATAGACTGCTATGCACATAAGATGTATATGAACCTAGTGTTAACTACAAATCAAAATCCTACAATAGATACACAGAGAATATAGAGAAAGGAATCCAAGCATAGCACTAAAGAAAGCAATCGAAGCCCAAGGAAGGAGAGAGGAAGAGAAGAAGAAAGGAATAGAGAAGACTATAAAAACAACCAGAAAACAGTGAAAAAAATGGCAATAAATATGTACCTGTTAATAACTACTTTAAATATAAATGGACTAAATGCTCCAAACAATATATAGGATGACTTGACAAAAAAAACAAGACCCATCTGTATGCTGCCTACAAGAGACTCTAGATCTAAAAACACATGCAAACTGAAAGTGAAGGGATGAAAAGAGCTATTTCATGCAAATGGAAATGAGAAAATAAAAAGCTGTGGTAGCTATATTTGTAACATACAAAATAGACTTTATTTTATTTTTATTTTTTTAATATTTATTTATTTATGATGAGAGAGAGAGAGAGAGAGAGAGAGAGAAAGAGAGAGGCAGAGACACAGGAGGAGGGAGAAGCAGGCTCCATACCAGGAACCTGACGCGGTACTCGATCCTGGGACTCCAGGATTGCGCCCTGGGCCAAAGACAGGTGCTAAACCGCTGAGCCACCCAGGGATGCCCCAAAATAGACTTTAAAATAAAGACTGCAGCAAGAGACAATGAGGGGCATGACATAATGATGAGAGAATCAATTTAAGAGGATATAACAGTTATAAATATCTATTCACCCAACTTAAACACATAAAGCAAATATTAATAGATAAAAGGGAGAAATTGATAGTATTATAATAATAGTAGGGCTCTTTCATACCCCACTTACATCAATGAACAGATAATCCAGACAGAAAATCAACAAGGGAAAAGTGGCTTTGAATGACACATTAAACTATATGGACCTAACAAATACATACAGAACATTTCATCCCCAAACAGCAGAATATATATTCTTTTCAAGTGCACATGGAACATTTTCCAGTACAGATCACATGTTAGGCCACAAAACAGGTCTCAATAAATTTAAGAAGACTGAAATATCAAATATCTTTTCTGACCATAATGGTATGAAACTAGAAATAGATTATAAGAGGGTAAACTGGAAAAAAAAACCCCACAAACATGTGGAGATTAAACAATATGCTACTAAAGAACCAGTGGATCAGCAAAGTAATCAAAGAGGAAATAAAAAAAATACCTCAAGACAGATGAAAATGAAAACACAATGGTTCCAGATCTTTGGGATACACAGCAAAGGCATTTCTAAGAGGATAGTTTATAGGAATATAGGCCTAACTCAATAAATAAATTTCTCAAATAAAAAACCTAACGTTATACCTAAAGGAACTAGAAAAAGAACAAAGCCCAAAGTTGGTAGAAGGAAGGAAATAATAAAGGTTAGAGAAGAAATAAATGAAATAAACTAAAAAGAAATCAATGAAACCAGGAGCTTGTTCTTTGAAAAGATGAACAAAATTGATCTTCCTTTAGCCAGACTCATTGAGAGAAAAAAAAAAAGAGAATTCAAATAAAAAATGAAGGAAGATAAATAGTAGCTGACACCACAGAAATACGAAGAATATAAAAGAATATTATTAAAATTTATATGTAACAAACTGAACAACCTAGAAGAAATGGATAATTCCTAGAAATATGCAATCTTCCAAAACTGAATCAAGAATAAATAGAAAATGTGAACAGACCACTACTAGTTATGAAATTGAACCAGTAATCCAAAAACTCCCAACATACAAAAGCCTAGGACCACATGGATTCACAGGTGAAATGTACCAAACATTTATTTATTTATTTATTTATTTATGAAAAATTTTTAAAAGATTTTATTTATTCATAGAGATGCAGAGAGAGAGAGAGAGAGAGAGGGAGGCAGAGACACAGGCAGAGGGAGAAGCAGGTTCCATGCTGAGAGCCTGATGTGGGACTCGATCCCAGGACTCCAGGATCATGCCCTGGGCTGCAGGCAGCGCTAAACCGCTGTGCCACCAGGGCTGCCCTGTACCAAACATTTAAAGAAGAGTTAATGCCTATTCTCAAATTATTCCAAAAAATAGAAGAGGAAAGAAAGCTTCTAAATACATTCTACAAGGCCACCGTATTACCCTGATACCAAAACCAGAAGAAGACCGTATGAAAAACAAACTGCAGGTCAGTATCCCTGATGAACATAGATATAAAAATCCTCAGCAAAATATTAGCATACTGCATTCAACAGTATATTAAAAGGATCATTCACCACGATCGAAGGGGATTTATTCCAGAGATGTAGGAATGGTTCAGTGTTTGCGGATCAATCAGTGTGATACACCACATTAATAAAATGAAGGCTAAAAATCATATGATCATCTCAATAGATACATAAAAAGCATTTGACAGAATTCAACATCTGTTCATGATAAAAACTCTCAACAAAGTGGGTTTAGAGGGAACATACCTCAATATAATAAAGACTATATATGATAAACCCATAGTTAACATTATACTCAATGGTGAAAAACTAAGAGATTTTCCTGTAAGATCAGGAATAAGACCAAGACATCCACACTTGCCACTTTTACTCATCATAGTCTTGGAAGTCCTGTCACAGCAGTCAGCCAAGAAAAAGAAAGAAAAGGCATCCAAATTGGTATGGAAGAAGTAAAACTGTCCCTATTGGCAGATGGCATAACACTATGCATAGAAGACCCTAAAGACTTCACCAAAAAACTATTAGAAGTAATGAATGAGTTCAGTAAAGTTGTGAGATAAAAAATCAATGTACAGAAACCTGTTGCATTTCTCTATGCTAATAATGAAATCCCAGAAAGAGAAATCAAGAAAACAGTTCCATTTAGAATTGTACCAAAAATAATAAAATACTTATGGATAAATTTAATCAAGGAGGTGAAAGACCCATATTCTGAAAACTATAGAACATTGATAAAAGAAATGGAAAACAACACAAACAAGTGGAAAGGTACACCATGCCCATGGATTGGAAGAAAAATCCTAAAAGGAAACATAGACAGTAATCTATTGGACATTTGCTTTAGCAACATTTATGGATATGACTCCTCAGGCAAGAAAAAAACAAAAATAAACTGTTAGGACTCCATCAAAATAAAAAAAACTTTTGCACAGCAAGGGAAATCATCAACTAAACAAAAAGGTAATCTAGCAAATGGGAGATGATCTATCAAATGATATATCTGATAAGGAGTTAATATCCAAAATATGTAAAGAACTTGTATACCTCAACATAAAAAAAATCGGATTAAAAAATAGATACTTGAACATTTTTTTTCAAAGGAGGGCTACAGATGGGCAATAGGCACATGAAAAGATTTCAGCATCACTAATCATCAGGGAAATGCAAATTAAAACTATGATGAGATATCACTTCATACCTGTCAGAGGAGCTACTATTAAAAAGACAAGAGGGCAGCCCAGGTGGCTCAGCAGTTTAGCGCTGCCTTCAGCCCAGGGCATGATCCTGGAGACCGGGGATCAAGTACCACATCGGGCTCCCTGTGGGGAGCCTGCTTCTCCTTCTCCCTCTGCCTGTGTCTCTGCCTCTCTCTCTCTCTCTGTCTCTCTCTCTCTCTCTCTCTCTCTGTCTCTCATGAATAAATAAATAAAAACTAAAAAAAATTTTTTTTTAAAATAAATAAAAAGACAAGAAATATGGAGAAAAGGGAACCCTTATGACTGTTGGTGGGAATGTAAATTGGTGCAAACACTGTGAAAAACAGTATGAAGGTTCCTTTAAAAATAAAAAATAGAAATACCACGTGATCTAGTGATTCTACTACTGGGTATTTACCCAAAGGAAAAAAAAATCACTAATTTGAAAAGATATATGCCCTCTGTGTTTATTGCAGCATTATTTATGCTAGCCAAGGTATGGAAGCTTCCCAAGTGTCCACTGATAGATGAATGGATAAAGAGATGTGTATATATAGCATGCAAGATAGCTCAGCCACAGAAAAGAATGAAATCTTGCTATTTACAATGCTATAGTTGAATCTAGAGAGAATTTTGCTAGATGACAAAGCCCAGTACTACATGATTTCACTTATATGTAGAATATAAAAACAATGCAAATGAAAAAAAATAGGCTCAAATACAGAGAAAAAACTGGTAGTTGCCAGAGGGGAGGTGAGTGGGGGGGAGGTGATAAGTGAAATAGATGACA
Source organism: Nyctereutes procyonoides (assembly GCF_905146905.1). Taxonomy (NCBI): domain Eukaryota; kingdom Metazoa; phylum Chordata; class Mammalia; order Carnivora; family Canidae; genus Nyctereutes; species Nyctereutes procyonoides. The sequence goes on from NW_026575132.1 coordinate 13,310,411, forward strand.
GAGACTCAGAGATACATACTTCCAGTGATAAGTCACAGGAATGAAAAATACAGCATAGGGAACCTAGTCAATAGTATCGTAGTAACATTGGTGACACATCGCAACTGTGCTTACTGTGGTGAACGCTGAGTAATGAATAAAATTATTAAGTCACTGTTGTACCGCTGAAACTAACATAACATTGTCAATATACTTCTATAATAAATAATGACAAAGTGTTATTTCTGTGTATCTGAAGCTGATGCTATGGGCCAGTGCTTCTCAACACGACAGTATCTATTTTATATAATGGAATCGCCAGTATTGCTTTTCCACAAATATATGTCTAGTCTCTTACCCCCCATTCGCCCACTGGGTTTCCCAGGGTGGTGGGAGTGTTGATGAGTTATCTATAAGCTCTCCTCTGCTTTCCCAGGTGGTATATTTGGGCAATACTCATGACTGGGTTGTAGTCATTTGTCATGGATCATAATAACAATAAGAAATATAACTAATATATATAGAACAATTCTGTTGCAGGAGCTTTTTTATGAATTTTTTTTTTTTGGTGTTGAGTTAAGGCACTTGCTTGACAATTCTGTAAGGATAATATTAGAATTTGAAATAAAACTGGACATACCATATATACATACATATCATATAAATGTTTATATATTCCGGTCATGAATTACTGTGTTTCTTGAAGTGGGATGGGTTAGGGGCCTTTATAAATTGACCACAGTGTGTTATTTTTAGTTCTACAGTAATCAGAGTACTTAATTTATACCTAAAATGCAAGCTAGCACTAATTTTTTTAGTGCATTAAAAAAACTTTTTTTACTAATACTTACCATGTGCCAGACTCCATGCCATATGCTTTCATTGTATCATTTCATTTAAGTTTTGCAAAAAAGAATTGTTTCTGAATTTACCTAACCTGAAGATGAGGAAACTGAGGCATAGACATTTACCGAGTGCTCACAACATACCAGACATGTTATAAACACTTCCCATTGTTAACTTCTTTCATCCTCACAACAATTTCATGAAGCATTTACAATTACCATTATTAAAATTTTATTTTTATTTTTTAAGATTCATTTGTTTTAGAGAGAGTGTGTGAGGTTGTGTGCGAATGGGGTAAGGAGTAGAGGGAGAGGGAGAGAAAGAATCTCAAATGGGCTCTGTGCTCAGCGTGGAGTCTAATATAAGGTTCTATCCTATGACCCTGAGATCATGACTTGAGTCCAATGCTCAACTGACTGAACCACCCAGGTATCCTCGATTATCACCGTTTTATAAGTGAGGAACGTGAGGCTCCAGGTTAGTGACTAGTCCAAGGTCACCCAGGCGGCAAGCCTGGGCTGCCTGACTCAGATTGCACAGTGATCCTAGACTAGAATGGGGATTTGAACCTTAGGTTTTCTGTCTGTCTCAACATCGGGTTTCCCAGGGCTTTTATTGCCTCCAGTTCTTAAAGGGGTTTAAAAATGATACATACCAAGGAGTGACAATTTGTTTAGATTAGTGGTTCTCAGCTGGGGGTGTCTTGGACTCCCCAGGGATACTGCAGTGTCTAAAGACATTTCTGACTGCCCCTACTAATGAGAGGGTACTGTTGGCATCTACTAGGTAAAGGCTAGGGGTCCTGTTAAACACCTGACATTGCAGAAGACAGGTCCCTCACAACAAAGGATTATTACCGAAAAAAAAAAAAAATTCAGTAGTGCTGAGATTAAGAAACCTTACAGTGTTTTGAGTAGTGCTTTTTCTTTTTTTCCAAAGAAATAAATTCCTTTAGCTTAAAATTATGCAGATTTTATTTTTTTATTTTATTTTATTTTATTTTATTTTATTTTATTTATTTTATTTATCTTATTTGGCTGAAGAGGGAAAAGAAAAAGGGGTAGAGCTGTTATGAGACTTATAGCAGGGAGCGTCTTAGCTTGCAGAGCCCTGATCTGTGAGCTGCATTCATTCTCATTTTTAATGTGCTCAAGTGGACTCATAGGATCACACATTCCAGGTTGAAGGAATTTTCACCTTCTGGAATGTAGGTAGATGATAGCTTTAAGTCCATTCATAGCTGGCTTTGAGCTGCTGTATGGAGTGTGTGTCTTTGGATACCTGTGTGGTGAACACTTCTTTGTACGTAACTTTTAGTGTGTGTGTAAGAGTGACTTCATAAAAGATTGCTTCTGGAAAAAAAAAAAAAAGATTGCTTCTGCCAGAATTCAGAACACAGCAGGTAATGTACTTACTGAAGAGGTACGAACATGAGTAATTCTTGTCTCATGAGAAAGATCTAAACTAGTTTATTATAATGATGTAATATTTGGGTGCTTGATTTATCATCCTCATTTTCAATGACGCAGAACCTTAAGGATTTAACAGATTATAAAAATTCAAAGTGTGTCTTTGAAGTCTGGCCTTTTCACCTAAGCAGTTAAAGTGCCCCTTTTGTCCTGATAGTTTTCTGTTTGTGGATGTTTCCACAGATCATGGTTAAGAACTCAATGTATGCACTGGGCTAGGGAAGTTTTGGGATGTTTATTGCACGAGAGAGATCATAATCTGGGAACACACGTTTGACTCTGATAACAAGGCAAAAAAGGACCATAAGAAAGCTGCAGACTCGGGATTGTAGTAGTGTTGAGAAGGTGCACATTCTATGTGCTGAGGAGTGGGACCCAGGGTAGGAAGGGCTGTGAGGGAGGAGTTGGCCTTTGGTGGGGACAGGTGACTTGGGGACCCTACTCTTCCACCATCTGAAGGAGTTGGCCTTTGAACTGGAACTCGTTTTAAGAGAAACTTAAGAGTAGTCTAAGTCCTGTACCAGTGTAGGCAAGAATATGGCATTTTAGGATATGCTAGGGGAGGGGAAATGGACAGAGATCATCATCATCACACAAGGATTGTGGCTACAAGGTATTGAATACTCTGTGAAGTCACTCACTCATCTAGCAGCTTTATGATAGCTCATCTAATCCTCACAGCAATCTCATGGGGTTGGTATTAGGATAACCTTCACAGCCTGGGAAACAGACCTTCCCAGGGCCCTGTCTTGCCCAGGGCTCCAAGGGCTCTTGTGGCCGCAGGCAGCCCCGGACGGCAGTCCTTCGCGGTTCAGTCTTGGTGGATCCTTAGGGACCAGGGATTGATGTGAGCAGAGCTGTGCTGTGACTCTGGAGGAAATGCCTTTGATGCAGCGTTCTGCGCCATTAAGGAGGGGTAAACGTGGACTTTTTAAAGAAGAAAACTGGCTCTGTTAAACTTGGTCTCATAGGAATTCTTGGAAATGTTGTGACCTGAAAAATTGGAGAAGGACGATTTGAGTTGAACTGGCCAAAGTGATTAATTTGGGCATTTAAGTATGGAAGTACAGGTACAGACTAAATACATGGGAATTACTACCACAAAGCTTTCTTTCAACAGAGAGTCAGGGTCAAGTTAATCTGGGATCAGTAGCTTTTGAGATGAGCTGTGAGAATATTTCAACAGCTCCTCCTTCCCTGGCCTGGCAGCAGTAGTGGGGGACGATGGTGTGGAGGGGGAAAGAGACATCCTTCCTTGCTTTACCATAATCGCTAAGTGTACAGTAATGTACACTCACCTCAGTCTCAGATTTTAGACTTTATCCTTCTTCTCCACCCTCATGACAATGAATAGAAGTCTAGTATTTGTTTGGAAAAGTAACAAGTTAATGCTGTATCAAAAAGTTCTTGACATTTATTTGTGTTTTCTTTAGGTGACTCTTCTTTAAAGCTACTTTCTTGTAAGAGATGTGTGTAATTTGACCCACAGAGTCTCAAAGAGAATTCAATTCCATTCCTTGCTTGTGCATTCATTCGTCGAGCGTTTATAGAAAGCCAGTCCTTGACCTGGAGAGGCTCATAGTCTAGACTCTGGAGGAAAAAGCAGACAACGGGCACCGATAAGTATGGTAGTGGCTGTGAAGAGCGGAGGGGTAGACGGTTGAGCAGAATGTTCATGAGCCCCCTTGAAGGACAGGGTAGGAGGCCGCCCTTAGTTCTGGGGAGTGTTTTCTCTGTTTTGTTTCATCCTCTGTCCTGGGCTGACACCCTGCCCTTCAAACCTGTTTGTTTTCCTCTCATCCAAAGGGAGTCTCCCAGGTGAAGCAGCAAGATGGCTGCCAGCCCTTTGCAGCCCCAGCAAGAGCGTTTGTCATTCTTCCTCTTGACTCACACGCACCCAGCTACACTCAGGGATCTACTACCATCTTCTTCTGATACTGATGAACTTCTGCAGCCCTGTGTCTTTTCTTTTTTCTGTCACCTGACCCTAACCACAGAGGTGTACAGAAGCATATGGGATACTGGAAGTACTGTGTGGGAAAGCATATAACAAACATATGCAAATAACTCCACTTGGGCAAGGGAGCATTTTATCATGCTGGGCCTCACCTCAGATTTGAAGTGCAGGTTAATGTATACATTTCTGCTTCCTGGGTCTAATTTTGGACTACGTGTTCTCTTAAAAATATACTCTTTAAGTATGTTCACACTTGATCCTATTCATTTACAGAATATGGCAAGATCATGGCCCCTGGGGGAAATGAAAGGGGTTCTCTAAGAGAGGCTCTGATCTTGTCAAATCCTGTAATAACAATTTGTGTGATACACAGAATGAATCCCTTCCATAGAAAGGAATTGGGGTGATAGAAATCACAAATTTTGGAAGCAGAAATATCTTTTGTTAACTATATTTTTAAGCTGTAGTACTCATATGGAAAAAAAGATGACATTTCCATCAGAAGAGTTTCAAATTTAAGCAGAAGAGTTATTCTGCTTTGAAAGCCTTATTTCCCTTACTAAACATCAGATTGCATATTATAGTTATGAATCCCTAATTCTAAAAAATGCAAGCCAGTAGATGTATCCTAGTATATTTTGTCAAGCATGGACTCTTAGGGACTTTATGCACAGGAAGTCAAATCTATTTTAAACTAATTAATTAGTGGACAGGTTTGGAGGAGCTGAAAATCGCCCTCCTGGTAGTTGTCTGAGCTCCGTGTTAGGATTGTGTACTCTGCTGATGCAGGCCTGCTCCTTCTGAGATCATCTCATCTCCTAAATGAGGTTTCAGATATTGAGTTGTATTTATCAGCAAATTATGTCCTATTTTTCTACCTTCTTTACTTTTTATTCCACAGTCATTAAAGTCTTGCTGTGTTCTTGTTATATGTTGGTAAATGCTTCATAATTACTGTACAACTAAAATGTTGAATTGTTATATGGATTTTTATTAAAAAAAACAACCCCCAAATCCAAACCTTCTCACCGGAGAAAGCCAAAATAGTGGGGAAAAATGAACTCTGGCAGAGAAGTATAGAAAACAGGGACTAAGTGTAGTGGGGGAACAGGGGTAGGAAGGGTTCTAGGTCTGACAGCCCACGTCTTGAGTGTTTACTCTCTTCCAGGTACTATGTGAAAGCTTTATATGGATTCACCCACTCAATCACCACAAGAACTCTGAAATTGATACTATTATTATTCCCATATTAAAGATGCAAGAACTGAGGCACAAAAAAAGTGAGTCATCTTGTCCAAGGTTATACAGCTAGTAAGCTGGGGACTAGGTTTCAAATGTAGGCAGTAGATCTGGGTACAGCCTACAAAGGTCTTGATGGGAGAGCTAACTTAGATTTGCATTTACCCAAGCTCCAATCCTACTTGCTACTTCTCACCTCTTTGAGCATGGGTGAAGTTATTTAACTCATCTGAGATAGTTTCTCAACTTATAAGTGGGTGTTATAATACTTACAGTGTAGATATGTTGAAAGTTGTAAATAAGGTGATGCACATAAAGAGCTTGGCACTTAGAGCTCAGTGAACATGGCCTTCTCTCCTTTTGGTTTCTGTCTCGGCCTCGTAGTGATGGTGATAGCTTGCAGCCCTGACTTACCCTGAACATCCTGGTGATATGAGGCATTTCCCAAAATTCTTAGAGCTCTGCACAAGTTGCTTAGCACATGCCCCCATACAACCACACACTTTCTGAGGTTTCTTGCTCTACTCTTGAGTGATTCCAAAGAGTTTGTCCACCTAGTTACATTTTGCAGAGTGTAGGACTGCCCTTGCAGTGGTCTGTCTCTAGCTTGGAGGTGAACACAGCTGGCCAAGTGTGCTTTCCAGGTAGGATAAGAGAATTTTCCCCAGCACTCTTGACTTGTTTTTTTTCTTAAGGGAAGATAAATATTTGCTTTTTTAATCTTTGATTTGTTTTGTTGGATTGGATTTTTGTTTTTTGACTTAACTATTAAGAAAGGGTAAACAAGTATAGGGAAGGAAACATTTTCCTCTTCCCTCTTAGAGCCTTTGGATGAATCTAAGAATTAAACTGACATGAGACATGGTAAAAGGAGAAAAACATACACACTTTTATTTTTAAGTGCACATGGGAACACTCACAAGCAAATGAAGACTCAGAAAGTGACCGGAACAGAAAGTTTTTACACCTTTCAGACGAAAAATTAAAAGAAAACCCAATAAATTTGTGAAGAATTGATGAGACAGAGAGATTTGGGCAAGGAATAGTAAATTGTGGAGAGATGACTAGGAATATAAGAGTTTGTTTAATGATTTTTGTTTGTACAGATTTCTTTTGACTTGATTGCTCATCTCTGGTGATAGAATGTCTTCCTGTCACCTGGTTACAGGGAAGATACCTTTCACCTGGGAGTTTTATCCCTTGCTCTCAGTAATAAAAAAGAGGGTGAGAGTGTCCTTCTTGGATCCGTTTCCCAAGTATCTTTAACTCAAAATAATCAATATGCCAAAGTGGCATATTACTTTGGGGTGACACGCTCAGAATTCCTTCCCAAGTTTGAGAGAAAATAGATTGTAGTGTCTTAATTTTTTTTTTCTTGATCATTCTTAGATGCCTAAGGGTCCTAAGAGTAAGCAGTGAACCCTACCGTAGGGTTTCTCTTCTAGAGATGGGTAGGATACACAGTTTATGGATTTGAGAGCCTGACAGGCTTGGATTATGGGGAAGCTCCTCTCCACTCTATCCACCTTACTCTCTTCTCCCAGATCCCTTTGCTAGCCAAGTCCCTTCTGTACTTGGTTGTGAGAGGAAAGTTTTTATGTAGCTTGTAAGAAGCATTTAACAGGAGTAGCTGTGTATTCTTAGAGATGCCATATGCTTCATTAAAGGCAACACAGTGTGTACCTGTGACATGATTCCCACTGTGTGGTTTGAGGACCACTTGCATGAGATGAGATTTCTGGCCCATCCCAGATACACTGAATCAGAATCAAATTATCATTATTTGTAGTTTTAAAATATTCTCATTATTTGTGGTTGTTTAAATTTCTCTTTGATGAAAATCAGTAGTGCAAACTTGTCACATCATTCAACCTTGTTCAGATCTTGGCACCCACATTTTCAAGGCTAATTTTCTCTCACTGTGGCTTGTCCTTACCGGTGAGGACCTGTTTGCCAAAGTTTCCTCTGAGCTCATTGATGAACAGTGTTGGGAGAGGTTGGTAAGTGTGCCAAGGAGACCAGAAGTTAGGGGAGGTGAGGCCTATGGAGTAAGCCAACACTGGAGCCAAGAATATGTAGTTCGTGGAATTAGATTTCAGGCAGAGGTGGTTTGTACTGAGAGGAGTTGAATTCCACTATCATAGGGAACAGAGGAGGGAAATGAGAGTCAGGTAGAAGGCAGACAGTAGGAGGCTCTAGTAGGATGGGGGTGGGGATATAGGGTCTGACATTGGCCAAGGGACCTTTGGAACTTAATTAGTCTCAGGCCATTTCCTCAAGGTGGTTATTATAGGACTTGCTAGTCTAGCTACTGGGAATTTGTTTGTGATTATGTATTTAGAGATTGAGTATAATACATTATATGGATTAACTGTAGATACTGCTTGCAAGTAAAAGGTAGAAATAAAGGTAGCTAGTTGAGAGCCCCAAAGTACTAAGAACAAGTTAACTTACGGAAGAAAATGTGCTATTCTTACTCTAAACTTATTGTCTTAGAATATTCTAGAAAACACAAGAACACATGAGCTATATTCCAATTTCTAGTGAAGCTGTTCCTGAACTTTGCTGTTCACTGGAAGCATCTGGGGAAATCCTAAAAAGTACTGTTGCCTGGTTCCCGCCCCCAGATGTTCTGATTGAATCAATATGGGTATGACCTGGACGTTGGGATTTTAAAAGCTCTTCAGTCTCTCAGTTTTAGATGAAGAAATTCAGGTCTAGAGAGATTGTGAAGTTTTCCAGGGTCACATGATTGTAGGAGCAGAGACAGGACTACATAAACAAAAGTCTCTTGACTCTTAGCTCAGGGTCTAGAAACCACTCCAAGCCTTATAAACAAAGGGGATTTAAAACAGTGCATTGTCCACAGAGATGATGCAAGAGTTGAGGAGGCACACTGGAGATGGTGAGGCAACTCAGCAGCAGGAAGCAGCTCCCACACCCCTAGGGCTGGAGAGATGATGGGATTAGGTGGTGCTTTTGGAGCCCAGATGCCAGACCTCTGGGAGGGAGCTAGAATCACGGTGGTGGGGACAGGGGCTTCCTGGTAGGAGCTGAGACTAGTAAAGGGAGTTGAAGATGCCACTTGGCGGGGGTGGGGGGTGGTGAGGGGAGGAGAAATAGCCTCCCTTCTCTCCTTTTGGCCCATGTACTCTGTCATCTTGTACTGACACTTCCTATTGGCCAAACCAGTTGGGAAGTGTGGTTCCTTCCAGAGCAGAATTGGGAATGGACAGACCTGAGTGCAGACTGCCAGTGGTGAGCAGCTTTGTGGTCTTTCTAATGTGCGGAAGTTCTGTGTTTGGAGCAGATTGTTTGGATGCTGCTTTCATAAAGGAGAGTCTTCTGGGAGTTTCTCAGTAAATATCAGTAGAAGGAGGAACCACTTTTTTTTTTTTTTTTTTTTTTTTTTAGGAATATCATCTTTTATAAGTCCACTCTAACCCCAAGGTGGAGCTCAGACTCACGACTCTAAGATCGAGTTGCCTGTTCCACTGACTAAGCCAGCCAGGCTCCCCAGGAATAATCCTATTAGAACAGTTAATATCTTATATCAATTTTCATAAGTAGTATGACCGAAAGGCTTAATACAGGTGTGCACTTTTTCATTAATATCTTCTTTCTGCTTTGCTTCACACCCATCTCTCTCTCCCATTCAATATGCTTACATTTTTACAGCCCTTGTCTTTACAATATATACAGGTTTAAAAAGACGAATTGGTAATCGTATCTGTGCTAAGTCTTAAATATTTGTTCCTTTGAGGAATAGTTACTTTCTAGACATATCACCTAAAGCCTCCTACATATAGGAGATGACAGACTCTGCCGTAGTATATCATTTTAAGGCATTTTTAAAGAAAAATGGAATTATAGTACACTGCATTTTATTTGTTCTTCCTGATGGGCCAAGTACTTTGCACCCAGCAGAGCTAAGCCACATGTCCTGCTGTTCTAACAGTAGCTCCTTGTAGAGCGCAGCATTCTTTAGACTTGGATAATGTGTCTGATGTCATAAAAGGTTTATTAAAATAAATACAATATCATATTTTCTTTCAAGTGGCATTCTGATTAATTCCATCATAGATGGATACCTGATGCTCTTTTAATCAATAGAGGTAGCAGAGAGGCTTCAGCTAGTGATACCCAAGGTGTCAAGGGTGTTTTCAACAGCCTGTTCCTACCTGACACCACTATCAACATTTGGTGTTCCTGTAAGTCATGCTCTAAAGACTCATGTCTATTTTAACCTATCTCACTGAATTGCTGTGAGGGTAATTAAATACTAAGGCTTTCTCCTGTTTTGAGAAAGAAGCTAATTTAAACCTTTAGACATTAAGTGCTTCTCCAAGGCCACTAGCAAGGGAGCTGCAGGGGCAGGGTTAGAATCAGTTGCTAATTTCTAGCTTTTTGCTGGAATTGCCAACTATAGATCCCAGTAATATGTTCTGACTCTATTTTCCCTCAGAATTAATCTGTGGTTAATGATAGCCTTCATAATCAAAAAGAACATGCAGGCCTGGAATTTATGACTTCCATAAATCTACTTCTTTTACATATCCACAGGGTTTGCCAGGGAGGCAGCTCAGGATGCATCTTTTATCCTTTAGCTAATGGGAATGTGTTTAGTATTTGGGAGATTTTATATTTTAGCATAGTACTTGAATTATTAATAGTAAATATTAAGTATAATAAATCTCCAAACTTTAAAGATTTTTTTAATAATTACCTAATTTTAAAAATGCATGTAATGAATGCTGATGAATATAGCATATTCTTATGATTATTTTACTTCTGTTGTCTATTCCTAATGGAGAAATTGGGATCTACAGCATGTAACAAACTTCCCAAATGATATGGGGTGCTAGATGATGGCACAACACCAAATCCTCCAGACTGTGTTACATAAACACAATATAAAAATGGAATGAAAACATTTTGTTATAGGATACTACTGGCTCTTGATGTCCTGGAAAAGTGTGTGTGCGCGCATGTGTGCGCCAGTGTGACTGTGTGTAATCTTTTTTAAACACGGGAAGGTTTGCCAATGGTGCTGTAGAGGGTGTGCCAGTAAGATGAAGAAGACATAACTTAGAAGAGAGAGCCAGAAAGCTCATCATAAGAGAGATGTTTATAGGATAAATCTTATCTTTTACAGGACATAGGAAAGATAAAAAGCTGTTTTATGATGGTTAATTCTGCTCAGATTACTACATTATTTAAAACTGAGAGAATCTTTTAAAAAATTGAATTTTCTATTTTCCATCTACCTTAATTACGTTAAGGCATTTTTTATTCATTGTAGGCAATGAATTGTCCACAGATAAATGGAATTGTTGATAGACGCTCTCACTTTGGAGCTCTTCTGTAATCGGAATGTGAAGATATTTGGATTGCTTTCTGAGGACATTTAAATAGAAGAAGTATCTTTTTATGTTTCAGATTGAAAGCAAAGAAAGCCACTTCACTGATTCTAAATTCATTTTGAAAAGCCCTGAATTACTGAAATGAAGTTCATTCTGCTCAAACATAATCAATGGTTTTCTCTTTTGCTCTGAGGGAGAAGAGCAGGGTCATCTCAGATGGTTTTTTACTTGCTCATACACCTTTCATAATACTCTGAGGGAGGGTGTACATTAGAATTATTGTGGTATTGATTGAGGTAGAAAAAATACACTATAAGAAGTCATGGTATCTGACTTTAGAACCCAAACCAATTGCTTCTCATGTTGTTGTGTAGACTTAGTGAATTGGACCTAGGCTCCTCCTGGTCATGTCAGATTTAGAATTTTTTCATGCAAAACATTCTAAGCAATATGTGAGAGTTACATGAACCCATTTATCATACACTTAGTGAGAAAAAGCTGACCTATAATAACACAGTGGTTTTTTTTTTTTTTAATATCAAGGATGCTGAAATTTCTGGAATAAGCAGGTAACCTGTATATTTAATTCAAGGACTGAATCATAAGAAATCATTTTATGGAAGGTCTTCACCATTACTTGATGCTTGATTTTTTGCTTTGGTTCCTACAGAAACTTTCATCTCCCAGTATTTGAAATGCAAATATTTCCATTGGGCTTTTGGTTTCTTTCATGGTTTTCAAAGGTACTGCATCATTATATTTGGTAATTTCATTTACTTTCCAGAATTGTCCTTTATCTTTATTTTAAAATTAAATCTCAGTGTAGATTACATCAGTGAAAGATGCTTTGTTCATTTTACATTTGAAATATATCACTTAAAATGGACTCCCAAGTTTACTTTAAAATACATAGAAAGAAAAATTCTATTCCCTCCTTTCTCCAAATGAAGAACAGTCCCTGGAGAAAGATTTTCCTTATTTTTTAACTGGAATCATTACATTTAAAATTAGAAATTATCTATATCTGTTCCCCTTCTATGCAGAGGTCTTTAAACTCTGGTTTCCAGAGAACACAGAAGATTGAGACCTCTCTATTTCAATCTAAAAATCCCCTGTTTCTTCAACATCCCTCCTAAACTGTGGTTTCCACTTGGCTCAGGGCTTTGGTTTTTCTCATTCTCAAACTCTTTGGGATGCCACATTAAAAAAAACCCATAAAGCAACCAAACAACAACGACAAAACCCTCACAGATGTGATTAAAACTTGAATATGGTAAGATTAGATAAGCAAGTATTCATGAAGCCTCACTAGATTACTTAGGAAAGGATTCATGCAAGTGAGACCAACGGAAGCTTTGGGCAGCACTCTCTGCCCTTAAGGAGTTGCATGTACAGTGGTTGGGATAAGAGCACATGTTCATGTGGCATAATTAGAGCAGAATATAAGAGAATCTGTCATTGGGACATTAGGTGGAAAAATAGGTTAAAAGTTCTAGAAGTGGAATGGTTGGGAAATGTTCATAGGGAAAGAAGGGCAGAGCTGATAAGATGGGGAGCAGAGGCATTGGTGGGGGAGTAGATATTACAGCAGATTTGCAAGGAGGCTTATCTGGTTCATTGGTACTCACATTGGAGGGTAGCAGCGAGAAGAAGATGGGATAAATAAAATAGGATCATGTACCAAGAGGGTTCAAATGGCACTGTGGTGACTTTGAACTTGTCATTGAAGTTCCAGGAGTCAATGTAGGCTTTCTAGCACATGTGTGACTGAAATTGAAAGCAGTATTTTTGTCAGTATTAATCTGTTTGGGTTGTTTGGAATCCCCTACAACAGGAAGAGAATAGAATCTAGGAGTCCCATTACAGCTGTTACTCAGGGTTCTAGGCATTGAATGCATGTTTGATTGAACCAAAGAGGTCCAACCTAGGACAGTTGGATCAGAAGGGGAGGAGTTAAAGTAAGAAAAATCAAAAGGATTGTTGGAAATAGTCAATAACAAAAAGAATTCAAATCTCAGATGGCCGTGATTTTTGGTGCAGGTAGCAAGGAAGATGTTAAGTTCTGTCAAGTGCCTTTGACAGAAGGGGGAACATTAGGAAGATGATGATGACTATTTTTAATTATTTTGTTTCATATCTCAGAGTTGAAATATGGATGCTTACTAGCTATGTAGTCTTGGGAAAATCATCTCTATATGAGATTCTTCATGGAGAAAATGGGCATGTGGTCTCCTTACCTTGATTATGGTGAGGACCAAACGAAGTGGGAGACAGAGATAGGAACATGACAGTCAAAGCAAAACAAAAATACAGAACTTCAAGTGTTGTACACGTGCAAGATGGTAATCCTTCTAACAGAAGCAGAGCGGTAGGAAATAGGGAAATGGGTTTGATATGAAATATGAAGTAAAGGTAGGTTATCAGACTACCTGATAGTTTGGTTGCAGAGACTGGGTGAAACCCTCCAGGTCCATCTTCTGCTCTTTAGCTGAAATCATCTTTCTAAAAGCAATTCTGGTCATTGCCTACTCAAAACATTTTTTACTCTTGTTTCTCATCCACAGCATGAAACTCTACCACCCGCTCAAACCCTAAAGGCCCATCATTTTCTGGCCCTAAGATACTTTAGAAAATCATTCACTGAATGTTATTTAAATGCCCACTTTATGTCAGGCATTGAGCTGAGTTCTGAAGATAGGGAGGTTGAGCGGCACATTCTCTACCCTCTAGTGTAGTACATGGTAGGAAGTGTGTGATACAGCCAGATAAATATATAGGAGGCTCTAGAAGGAGAAGCAGAGGAACACCTAATGCATGCATCCTCCTTGGGAATAGAAAGGTGGCTGATTTCAGGGAGGGCTTCCTAAAGGAGGTGGCCTGATTTTTTGCTGGGTGAAATTAGGAACCAGTCAGGGGAAATGAGAAGTGTGGGTGAAGGAGGGTGTTTCAGAAGAGAGGGTGTTTTTCATTTCCTTTGAATCCTATCACCCAGTTACTCTTTCACATAGAACATTAGTCATGCTTAGTTAACCTTGGCCGTTTCTCAAATGTGGGAAAATGGAGATGAGGGAAGGGGAATGTTCCTGGACCATAGGAGGGTGAAGGAGGAGTAAAACCAAGACTCTTCCAGACAGGTATACATAGGGCAACTGCATAACTTATTCAGATTAAGGCACTTTGAGGAGTAAAAGGGGGTGCTACTAATAAGTATGTCTGGACCATAGGTGTAAACTGGGAATATTCTAGGAAAATCAGGATGTTTGGTTGTTCTAGGCGGAGAACTTCCTTCTGCTGGGGTGACACCATCATAGCAAGGCCCCTTCTAGTTCTGGGTTGGCTTGTGAGCTGTCTTTGCATACTCTCCCTATAGGGCTTCTCTTTGGGATGGGCCCAAGATCCAGATCTGCAGAGCAGCCTGCTTAGAGAATGGGAGGGCTATGGACTGGGTGTGGAGCCTAGCCAGGTCTCCTCCCCCTGGCCAGGAGAGGCAGCAGCGTTCTGGCTGGCTAGGTGGTGGGATGGGAAGCTCAGTGAGCAGCAGTCCCCAGCCGGTCCCTAGTTTCAACAGTGAAGATTGTGTCCTTTGGGCTGATTGGGGGTGGGAGGTGGGGACTTGCTTTTGAGAATCAGAACCTTGGTTTCTAGTTCGCCATTAATCAGCTACTATCCTGGGAAGTCTTTCCATCCCCCTGTCTCATTGTGACTGTGAAAAACGCATGTAAACGGACACCTTCATTTATGGGTGCTTTCATTTGTTCTTGTTACAACACGGATGCTGATGCCAGTGTTAGTCATTGAGGGTCCTTGCCTTGCTCTCTCCTGGGTGTATGAGTGGTGAGATTCGGATTTTCGTGGCTAGGCTAGGGAAAAGGAGCTGGGCATAACAAGGACTAAGAGGTATTTTCAAATTATACACACAACATAAAATAGGGTTTTATTGTAAAGATAGTGAGCTTTTTTCTGTATAGTATGGTTTTCTTCAGCATTTGCAATACATTCAATATCTCCAGTTGGGGTTCAATAACTTTAAGGGAGAAAAATTGCAATTTTAATAATAAGCACAGGTTGATTGCCTACTTTGTCTTTTATATTAAAATGAATGTTGCAATTACTATGTATTAATACTCAGTAAACTATGTTTCTTTTTCATTTGGAGCTAGAAAAGTATTACTTCTAGGCAGGCGCACACAATTTATCCTGGTAAATAAAGTAATTCTGAGTGTGCATGTATATGTTTATTATGAAGCCATCTTTCAGAACGCACCAAATGGATAGAGAGGAAGCTGATTGTCTTTTATTTTGGGGCTGACAGAATGTTTATTAATGGCCGTGGATTTGAAATGAGCATCTTACTAAATGGAAGTCTTGGGCCAACCTCTGACCCTTTTGTCTTAAAGGTTTGAGAACAGATAATATAAAGAATACCAGCTTTTTTCCAGATGGCTGCATGCTTGATGTTCCTTTATGTTTAGCTGTCATTCAAATATGAATGCCCAGTGATTATAAGTGTCTCTTTCTCTTTTCTGGACTGAAATGAAACCTTTTTATGCGTTGTGTGTTAAAACAGATTAACTGTTTGGCTCATCAGTAGGGAAATTAGAACAATAGCTGCCAACTCGACGCTTTAGTGAAAGAATGTCCTTTGGGGCTTCGGGGTAAGGTTCATAGGCAAATGGTGTGTCCAAGTGTCAGGCTTGGGAAAGATGGGTGAGTTATAAAAATAATTCTCCTGAATTTTAATTTTATAATGCATCTGGATGACAATAGTAGTATCTTTAAGAAGCATGCGGGATTTGGATAAAATTTCCCCAACTTTTCCGGGTTGGCCCATCATTAGTTTCTTGGAGTGGCACTGTGCAAGGTGAATTAAAAATGATATGTTCATATGTAATGATGCATTTTATCATGAAAGCATAATGCAAAATTACTATATAATGGTTTTCTACCTTTTAGTGTGCTAAAGTTGTCTTTTAAAAATACGTACATTTGATAGGATTCTCATAATGGATAATATATCATTTTTTCTACTAACGCAGCAATTTTGTGATCTGAAAAGCAAGTAAGGCGGACAATTATCATTTAGGTATGGTTGAAATATAGACCTGTCTGGGTAGCAAGAGGGAAACTGGTGAGCCCTCAGTGACCGCTGCAGTAAAGGCAGTGTCAGAGATGGCCAGAGGCCAAGGGTCTGAGGGGACCAACCACATCCATTTTAGGAAGCTGGATTATTTTTTAAAAATGCTCAGTTGGTTCACATTCTCAGCAGTGTGTAGAAAGGTGGCTCTCCTTTTCCCTGGAAATACACAGCATGACTTAAGTACAATATTTTTATGACCTAGTGGAAGAAAAAAATATGTCTCATCCATTTATTTAATAGATTGTATTAAAAGATGTGGGTTTTTTTTTTTTGATGATTTTTGTTCATGGAAAAACAGGAAAGCCTCCCTTGAAAATTGTCTTAACAATAATTGTTTTCTAAAGCACCCAGTGATGAAAATAAGATCAAATAACCAGCTAGTCCGCTTTTAACTTTGTAGAATATTTTTGATATTTTAAATTTTTTTGTACCTTTTTCATGATTTATGCCCAGTTTTTCTTTTATAACAGCTTTATGGAGATATAATTTACATGTCCTACAATTCATTCATTTATAATGTATAATGCCTCTTCATATATTCACTGAGTTGTGCATCTATTGCTATAATCAATTTTAGAATGTTTTCATTAGCTCCCGGACAAACCCCATTTCTCTTAACTGTCATGTCCTAATCCCCTCAGCCACGGGCAGCCTCTAGTCTACTTTCTTTATAGGTTTGCCTCTTCTGGACATTTTGTATGAATGGAATCAGAGAACCAATATAGTGTCCTTTGTGATCAGCTACTTTGACTTAGTATAATGTTTTTAAGGTCCTTCTATGTTGTAGCATGTATGGGCACTAACTCTTTTTTTTATGGCTGAATAATATTCTACTGTGTAGATATACTGCATTTTGTCCATTTATTGAAGGAGATTTTCATAGTAATAGCAAAGAATTGAGATAGTCATCAATTACTGTAAGTAGGATGTGGAAGGAACTCAGAGTGTGACAACAATGACCATATGTGGAGAACTTAGAGTGTTTAGTAACACATGTACTTACACAGTAAGGCCTTATATAGGTGCAATCTTTACAAGTATCCTCTTGGTGAATATTGTTATGTCCAACTTAGAGGTGAACAGACAAGGGCTAAGTCATTTTGCCTAGCATCAAACATCTAGCCAGTAGTGGAGCCAGAGTGTACCCAGGCCATGGGACCCCCAGGACACCTGCTTTGGGTCCCAGTGTTGGAATACTGCCTGCAGCACTTGAATTCCTCATGACCTCTTTTCCTTTCCCCACTGAATTTTATCAGTGTGCTTCCTAACTGAAAGTAATGTTTTCTTTCTTTCTCTTACATAGATGTACTGATGGTTATTTTATTTTCTGACCTACAAAAATAATGCATAATTGGAGAAAAAGTCAGAAAATACAATATAAAGAAAAGAAAACCTTGAAACCCTGCAGTGTACCTCGCACAGAATTAAAGAAAGCTAGAGGCCTGAGTTATGATGCTGTTTGTGAGGTGGTCTGATCAGGTGTCTTCATTCATTTTTTTCCACTATCACTGAATTTAAGTGCAAAACTCTGATTATTGCTTGCAGTGACTTGGCTAGAGAAATATCTGTTCCGTAGGGTCATGAGTCTATCTCCAGAAAGGGCTTCCTCTAAAAATTTCCCCAAGTAGTTTGCAAGTGTGCCAGGTATGACACAGGGTGCTCTGATGCTGCATCAGTTCAGAAAGTCCTTTTTGACCCTTGGTATACCCAAGGCTCAGGACACGATCCTGGGATCCGGGACTGAGTCCCATGTCAGGCTCCCTGTGGGGAGCCTGCTTCTCCCTCTGCCTATGTCTCTGCCTCTCTCTCTGTCTCTCTCATGAATAAATATAAAGTCTTAAAAAAAAAAACAATAGTCCTTTTGTAGGGTCTTTTCCATCATTTTGGGGCTGAGGAAATAAAGTTTCTAGGAGTCTTATATCTTTATGTAACATCACACTGATAAAATAAGGGTATATTTCCTTTTGTTTGTTTTTTCTTCATCTGATGTTTTGTGATAATTAGAGCCCTGGTCAAAATTGAGTCTCAGAATTTAGTTTTTAAGGGAAATGAGAGACTGCTATGCTCTGGGGCTCAGTTTGAATTCTCCAGTGAAACAAAGAAATAGGATTTTATTTATTCATTCAGTAAACATTTTTTTTTTTTTTTGAGCAACTGATTATTTGCAGGTGCTGTGGTGCTAGATGCTGCAAGCAAGACATGTGTTCTCTTGCCATGGAGCCCTCTGACTACTGGGTATAAAGACAAAAACAATACAGCACTATGAGTCTTACAGTTTTTGATAGAGAATGGTGCAAATAATTATTTTTAGAATTATTAAATCAGAAAAAGGAATATGGTTTTATTGTCTAATAACTTATTTTCTTTTTCATTTAAAAAACTTTATTGTGAAGAACTTTGCATTTTTGCAAACGTGTATGTATCACCCACTCAGCCCTTCAAATCATCAACCATCTTTTATTCTTTTCCTGTATATTTTGATCCTACTTGTTTTTCCTTTGTAGGGATGTTGAGAGTCTTGCAGCAGGCTTTCCTGGGTGATAATGGAGCCTTATTGAATATTTATTTTCCAAGTAACTTCTTATATTCTTTTTATTTTGCCATTCTGGAAACAAAGAATGCATGACACATGCCATTTTTTGAATTGTTTAACAAAAAGACAATAAAATGGTTATTTGACTTCCATGTTCAAGGATGAATCCTGCTGCTCACAAAGGGTCTGCCTTTTGCTGGCTTTAGAGGATTAGAGGTTTGTTTGCCTGGTGGAAAAGTGTATGGAGCGTTAGTTCCAAAAAACCCTCAGCACGTACTAAAACACAGAACATCCTCCAAATAATCTTTCAAGTAAGTGAAGCTTAGCAAGGAATATAATTGCGGAGAACATTTGTATTTGTGGTTTAGATTTATATGTGTATAAAGGCAGCAATTTCAGGCTTTTAAGGAATTAAGCTGGCTGGAGAATTGGGTACGGGAAATTAACCTGCTTAATTCATTGGCTTGATTTTTGTGATGCTCATGATCTGTGATGAGGACACTATTCCATGCTACTGTGTAATGCCTCCACAATTCATTGCTGAGAATGAAATAATTTTTCTCATGTGGCAGGAGCTGATGCAGGTTTTTTTTTTCTGGTAGTGATCAGAATCAATGATGCCTATAGGGTAAATAACAGGTTCCTGAGAATAAGTTCTCACTAATAAGTGAAGCCCTTTAAAAGTCTCCAGGTGTGGAAGCTTTTGTATTTGTTGCTAGGAGTTCCCCTGAAAATGCTCTTATTTCCCCACTTATCTCTCCAGTCAAGGTATTGGGAACTGTACAAGTGATGTCAACCTAGCCCCAGAATGTGGAGAGAAGGTAGTTGTTTGCATAGGATTATACTGCCAACATGGGGGGATGTGCTTTGCAAACTCATTTCAGTTCTTAAACACAGTAGGGGAACAGGTGATATTGACCGTCTTCTGTTCTAAGTAAACGGTCTTCCATGGGCCAGTGCTTGGTGAGCTGGGCCTAGAACTTGTCTTCTCTCTTGTTCATTTGCATCAGTGTCTGGAGGAGAGCCTGGCACATTGTAGGCCATGGTAATCGTTTGAATGAATAGAAATATTCCAAACCAGCTTTTTCCAAGATGTGTTTTATACAGCCTTGGTATTATGATGACCTCTTTGGAAAATAATTTCATGGGCAAATAAGTAGGGAAATGTTAGTCTCTGGGTAGAGTCACTAAAGGTTTGGATATATTTTGTGGCAAAGAAATCATTTTACATTTGTTTAATCCAGTGTATAAAACCATATGATTGTGGTGCCTTCCTATCACAGCACATCTATTAGTGTCCTGCAGAATTACTATTACGTATAAGAGCCTTTGGGAAGTAGAGCTTCAAATGAATAGCTTTCCTAGACTATTTGACATTCACCAGTTAAGACCACCAAATAAAAAGTAAGCTCAGACCTTGGCCTCCTGCTTTTGTCTTATATTTGTTCCTTTAGTTCCAGTTTTTAAGCCTCAACTCTCATCTCTCTCTTGATGATTTGGACTTTACATTTCCTATTCCTACTTATTTCCTGGGTTACTCTTCTATTGGTGTATTAAAACAAACTTTTTCTTGGAGTGCCTGGCTGTCTCATTTGGTTGAGCATCTGACTCGATTTCAGCTCAGGTCATGATCTCAGGTCGTGGTTTGAGCCCCACATTGGGCACTGCACTCAGTGGGGAGTCTGCTGGAGATTCTCTCCCTATCCTTCCTGGACCTTGGGCGCGCGCTCTCTCTCTCTCTCAAACAAATAAAATAAAATAAAATAAAATAAAATAAATAAATAAATAAATAAATAAATCTTTTCAAAAATCCCCTTTTCTTATATGAATAATACATGTTCAAGTTGGAATATGAGAAGGTATAATGTAAAACATAACGTTCTGCTTATAATCTTATGATTGCACTATAAGAGAGAATATATTTATATGTGGGTCTGTGTATCCTATGGAGCTAGATCACCTGGTTTCCAATCCTGCTCCTCTACTTACTTGCTGTGTAACTTGAGGCAAGTTATTTAGCCTTCTGCTTCAATTCCCTCATCTCTAATATGGGGATAATGATAATGCCAATATAATGGGGTTGTTCTGAGGAATAAATGAATTAATATTTGTAAAATGCTTGAAATAGTACCTGGTACATAGAATTTATATAAGAGGTAAATTAAAAATATGTATGCATATATGTGTTTTCACACAATATTGTACTATGTACATGTATCACAGATTATTGACACAGTACACCACTGTTGGATACTCAGGTTGTTAGATTTTTCACAATGATGGACAGTTCGGTTGTGAACACCTGTCCCTGAGATTTTTTGAATAGCCATTGTTATTTCCTTAGATTAATTCCTTAAACTGGAACTACTCAATCAATAGGTGTGCATGTTTATATAACTCTGGTACAGTCTTACTACAGAATTTAGTAAGAAACCCAATCAATACTGATCACTACCATGCTTGAGAATGCCATCTCTTTTAATTTTTGTTAACGTGGAGGGTTAAACATTTTGCCACTTAAGAAAATACTACTAAAGGTGCCTGTGTAAAGTAGTGGCTCAGTCAGTAGAACATGCTGTTCTTGATCTTAGGGTTGTGGGTTTGAGCTCACACTGGGTATAGAGACTACTGAAAAAAACAATCTTTGTGTTTCCCCTTTTGTTGCTGCTGTTTACGGTTTAAAATAGATTTAGATAATAGTTTAAAATAGTTTAAAAAATAGATAATAGACACTTTTTTTTGTGGGGGGGGGGGGAGAACCTTTCTGTATTAACACTGTTAATCCCTTGTCACTTGTAAATATCCCCGGCATCCTTTCCCTCCTTTTCCCTTAGGTTCTTTATTCTATGTCTTCCATTTGCTTCATTCTGTTGCCTGAATTTAGACTTTTTTTTAGCTCTTTTGCTTTGTAGTGCTAGTATAACTTAAGTGAACATTTGCAAAATACTATTGTTAACACTATCCATAATGTCTTAAAAAGCACACAGAGTATGGTATGTTGGCTGATGAAGGGCATAGGACAGTTTTTAAATGAAATTTGTAGAGGAAATGTCTATGAATTTCCTTTTTTGTCGTAGAACTGAGGTGATGAGTTTTCTGCTTTTAAAAAGTAACATTCATAATTTATGCTTTTGTGATGTTGACCAGACTTTATAAGTCTCTACAATTAAAAAAAAAAAAAGATTTACCTATTTATTTGAGAGAGCAAGAGAGTTAGTGTGAGCTTGTTGGTGGTAAGGGGATAGAGGGTAGAGGGAGAGAGAGAATCTCAAGCTACCCACTGAGCTTGGAGTCCAATGAAGGTCTCAGTCCCAGGACCCTGAGATCAGGACCTGAGCCAAAATCAAGAGTCGGCCACTTAACTCACTGAGATACTCAGGTGCCTCAAGTCTCTACCATTTTAGTTGCAAAATGAGTTCTAGAGATGTGAGGCTTATAATATTAAGTGATTGTTTTATCTGGACTTACTGAGCTAGATAGTTGAATCTTTCTGTGTCCAGTTATTTAGTTTAAAATAAGATTTTTTTTTTCCTGAATAAATCTCTTCATAATGAACTTTAAGTTTTTGTTTTTCCCCCCATTGGATAAGAATGGAGTGGAAAGATTTCTTTCAAAGACTGATCTTTAAGCACATTTCCTCAATATAGACCTTAAGACCTTTATTTTATAATAATGGAAGTAAAATATTTGATGCATTGAATCTTCTCATGCATATAACCTCGTTTTCTACTCCATTTATTTGATAATTGTTTCATCATTTCAAATTCAATTTGTAATAGCAATGAACACTCTTTAATATTTTTCTAATAAGGATTAGTTGGAGAGGTTAATATGGTCAGAAATTTAAAGAAGCTCAGAGTCATCTTAATGAGTGTCAGGTAATTAACCTACATGAATAGATTAAAGAAATCAAGCAGCACGCTGATGGGTTTTCCTTTCAAGTTCAAATTTAGAACATCATCTATGCAGTGGTTAGGTCCTACACATTAGATGGTGATTGCTATATTGTTTTTTAATATATAAAAAAACTTAATAGTGAAACGTTATTAGAATTCCTCATCAAATTTGATTAATTGAAGAATGATTATGATATGTGATAGGAATTTTGAATTCTTATGTGTGAATAATATTTTTCAATAAATAGTCTCCTCCGAGTGAATTTCTTTATAAATCAGGGACCAGTGTTTTAATATAGAGAACTCCTCTTACAAGAAAAAATCGTAATGTAAAACTTAAGCAGATTATGAACTGGCTTAATTTAGGTCTAAGAAACTTGGTGAAAATGATTGTCACTATTATCTATTCCTGTGGTCACTGTTGGATTAAAAGACAAGTTCTAGAAGTAATCCTGAGTGGTTCAAAGGCAATATTTCATCTAACTTATTCAAACAGATGACATTTATCTTCTTCTTAAGGAATTCTAGAAATTTATGGACATTTGTCCTTTGTTTAGTTAATTACAGCTGAGTTGATATAAGCTGTATTTGTCTCTCTGGCCCTACTGGAAGTGGTGTGCAAATAGTCACTATACTTTTTTCTTTAAGTGAATTATGGCAATTCTAGGTCAGGGAGTCTAAAAGTAGAGATCCTTGTTTGTTTTTTTCTTTTTTAAAGATTTATTTATTTATTTGAGAGCCAGAGTGAGAGATCACAGAGGCAGAGGAAGAGGGAGAAGCAGACTCCCTGCTGAGCAGGGAGCCTGACGCGAGGCTCCATCTCAGGGCCCAGGGATCATGACCTGAGTGGAAGCCAAACGCTTAACTGACTGAGCCACCCAGGTGCCCTAATCCTTGGTTTTGATCCCCTCATGAAGGGGGAGGTATTTCTAGTATTGGGTAAATAGCCATCACCTTGGTGCAAAATCTGGATTTGTACTTCCGCTCTGCCACTTGCCATTCACTCCTTCAGCCTCACCATTCTGTCTTGTGCAGTGGGGACACAAGTTTCGTCATGTGGACAGAATAAATGGATCTTGCTGTGAAAACATTTTGTAAATCTGTTAAAGTAATGAAAATACCAGATGTTTCATTGTTAACTTCATTAGGGGAAGCTTCTGTCAATCTTGGGTATGTCTAAATGGACTCTGTTTTCCTTTTGACTTAGTTTTCAATCTTCTATTCTCTTTCTATAAACCCTGCCCAAGAATTTCCTTAAATGGTAGTACAAAGAAACCGTGAAAATCTGGTCATGAGTTCAAGGGAAGGTAGAATGTTAGAATTAGTTGTATACATACCATTCCTAATCTGTGAATAGTAAAATGTCAATTTAGGTCAGAATGTTGGATTTAATCTGCATTTTTGGGCCTGGTTGTTTCTCATTGTCACAGACTCTATGGACAATTCTCACCACTAAATGGCTAATTATTTATAAGGGAGGCCAAGTTAAATCAATCCATTTTGGGCTCTTGTGTGAACACCTCTGAGTTGATTGTTGGTGAGATAAAGATTAAAAAAAAAAAACCCACAAAACCTTTAAACTTTTTAGTCTGGTTAGAAGATGTCATATCCCATGAAAGTCAGAAATTGATAATCAAAGTGTCTCAACCACTCGTTTGTTTCATTTGGATTTTATGAAATATATTCTGGGGATGGCAAGGAGCTATCTTTATACCACTTTGTATTGCCTTGACCAACACTGTTGTTTGCTCATAGCAGATACTCAGTAATTATTTTGAATCAAGCTGTAGAACCAGGATAATTATAAACCTCTACTATTAGAATAATAGTTAACAGGATAGATATTACTGATGTTAGGTTAATAGCATCCTCTGAAACTCTAAGGAGAGCACATTTAGCTCTCTAAATTATATAGCTGTGTGCTCATTTATTTATCTTTTAAAGTGGTCAATAAAGAGCCTTCTTGCTCAGCACAGGAATGAGGAAGTGCAGCTGGAAACGTCTTTAAATCAGAAAAGTTGAAAATACTGAATCCTTGTCACTATAACCTGAGGCATCTAAGTTAATTTTCTTTTATGCCTTTATAACTCCTATTTTATTAAATTTGCTGTCAACCTCTTTGAGAGTTTTTTTTTTTTTTTTTTCTGGATCTGACTTTCTAATGGCATATTTTGTTTTAGAAAGACAGTATCTAAACTGTGGTTGAAATAATTTTTAGGGCATGATTAATTCACCAGTATTCAGGAATCCTCACCAAAAGTATTTCAGTGGTTATTGTTTGTTAATTTCTCTACTGGGGCAAATTAAGTAGTGATAAGTAATCTGTGAAGTCTGTGTGAACAGTTGTGATCCCTGAGGACCATCAGGGACAGATACTGAAAACATTGGAAGTTTACCCTTCCAACTTCAGCGTTTTTCTTTAAGTCAGACCATAAGATATTTTTCATTGTCCTCATAACCATCTGTTAACAAAAATGTAGAACCTTAATGCCTGTTCGGTACATCCTGCTAACTCTGCTATATCAACAACACTGATTCACTCCTCACACCAGTGCTTTTGGCTAATTCCAAAGGGGACTCAGCACAAAAAGAATGTGAAGCATGCAGTACAAATCTAGCAGGAGTGTTGGAAAAACATTTCAGTGTTTGAGTTGCACTTCCTGTTGCTGTGAAAGATCTTTCTTCATTTTCTACCTTAGTTTCCCCTTTAGAAGATAGTGGCACAACTTTCTAGGGGAGTTCACTTGGGCACAGACTGGAGGGACATCTGGTTCATTCAGCCGTCTCCTGGGTAAATCCTAGGGTGATTTCCTTTCACCTGACCCACTACTGCTGGCACATAGTAGGTACTGCTTGCTGGATAAGTAACAAATATTTATTGAAGAGTATTTCGTTATTTCCATTTACACTTAATAGAACCAGATGATGAGGCTGAGATGCTTGCATTTATCATTACTGACCTCATTTTCTAATCTCTGAATATTAACAGTGTTCGGAGAGAATATTTGTTTTATAGGAAATGGTCTACTCTTTGTGGCTTTGACATTCTGAGTGCTTTTTCTCGCCACTGGGTTGGACAAGGGCAATGCTTTGTTACAAAAGGGGTGGAGGTCATTTTGATATCTTGTATTTAACTCTAAGTATTAATATTCTTTAGATTTCATTCTGGAATTCATATCAGAAAAAAAGTTTTAATATTAGCTCAGGAAGAAAATACAGTCTGTGTGGTGGCGTGTGGCCTACTGCAAAAGCTAAGCTCTTTTAAAGTGAAATTTTCTCTTTAAAAGCTGCTTAACATCCAGTCTTTCCAATAGATATGTTTAAAGCAGAAATACAAATCTGCTCCTGAAACTCATATGCTTTAAACTGGTTCTTAAAACACAGAAACTTAAAAAATTTGCTCCATATATTTAATGTTTGACTGAAGTGATTCACATAGCAAGTAGTTTTAGATTTTTTTGGGAGGAGAGAAATTACATTTCTTTTTGATCTTTTACTCAGTCAAGTGGTACCTAGAGGTCGTCTTTGCAGTCTGGGGCAATCAAGCCAAACCTTTCTCTTCTGAGTGATTCGTTTCCTAGGAAGGCTTTTGTTTTTATACCTTCTTTGCTCATAAGGCAGTAACGTATTAATGGTTGAGGTGCCTGGGTGGCTCAGTTGGTTAAGTGACCAACTCTTGATTTCGGCTCACATCATGGTCTCAGGGTTGTGAGGTGGAGCCCGTGTAGGGCTCTGATCTCAGCATGGAGTCTGCTTGTCCCTCTTCCTCTACTTACTTCTCCCCTCACTCATGCTGGCTCCTTCCCCTCTTTCTCTTCTCTCTCTCTCTCCCCCTTCTTTCCCCCTCCCTCTCCTCCTCCCTCCCACTAAAGAATCAGTCTTTAAAGCAATAATGTATCAAGGGTTAACCTTGAACCGATGGCTCTCAATCCTGATTGAGTTTTAGGATCATCTAACCTGCTCCTAGTGATTGCTTTAGCCTGGGGCTCCAGCTTTGGCTACCTTTGAAAGCTTCCACGGTGTTCTCACTGCAGCCAGAGCACAGGATGGCAGTGGAATGAGCGGGAGATGAGTAATGATATAAATTTTCATGTATCACTAATTTTGTGGGGAAACAGCATTTTTGGTTCCATTTGCATTATGTAGATTTTTTTTTTTTTTTTTTTAAGTTTTGAGAGAGAGGGGTACCTGGGTGGCTCAGTGGTTGAGTATCTGCCTTTGACTCAGTTCATGGTCCTAGGATCGAGTTCCACATCAGACTCCCTGCAGGGAGCCTGTGTCTCCTTCTGCCTATGTCTCTGTCATAGATAAATAAATAAAATTAAAAAAAAAAAGATTTGAAAAGAGAGAAAGAGTGAGAGAACAAGAATGAAAGGAGAAGGGGCTGAGGGAAGGGGAGAGAGAATCCTAGGTGGATACTGAATGAATGGAGCCCAACATATGGGGCTTGATCCCAAGACCGCGAGACCACAACCCGAGGGGAAACCAAGAGTCAGACACTTCACTTAGTGCACCACCCAGGGTCCCCTGTGTAGATGGTTTTAATTCCAATCTCAAACCTTAATGTAAGAAGTACTTAGGGCCATAGAATTTCCTAAAACTGCCGATCCTTGGGCCAGTGCACACATTCTAACTCCTGAAGGGAGGGGCTGAGCACACCACCAAGTGATTTAAAAAAAAAAAGATTTTATTTGACAGGAAGGGAGGGGGAAAGAAAGCTCACACAAGCAGGGGGAGAGGCAGGCAGAGGAAGAGGAAGAAGCAGGCCCCACACAGAGCAGGGAGCCCAGTGCAGCACTGGATCCTGGGATCACAACCTGAACTGAAGGCAGACACTCAACTGACGGCCCCCATTGAGTGATTTTGATAGAGTTGGTTGAAGTTCAGTGTTCTTCAGTAAATGCCATGTTCCAGTTATCTATGCCAGCATAACAAAACATTCCAAAACACATTAATGTATTTACATCATTATATTTCGTGGGCTGGGGGTCAGGATTTTGCCGTAGTTTGGCTCGGAGAGTGCTTCCGTTCCTTGCAGTGTCACCTGGGGTCCCTTGGCGATTCAGCTGGTGGCTGGTCTACCAGGTCCAAGATGGCTTAATTCACACGCCTGCCACCTAGGCCTACCTAGCTAAAAGGCTGGGCTCTGCTGGGCCCTCTTCACACACTCTTGGGGCTTTCTGACAAAGCCCTAAGGGATTTGTACTTACAGGGTGACTCAGGGCTCCTGGTGTTTCAAGAGAACCATGCAGGAAGGAGCTTTGGGGTTTATTTGTCATTTCTGTCACATTCTTTGGGGTCAAGCAAGTCTAAAAAGGCCTAGATTTAAGGGGAGGAGAATTAGACTCTTTCAGCAAGAGAAGTAGAAGGAACTTGCAGCATCAGCCCCATGCAGAAACAGGCAAAAGTCATATTGCTTTGACCCCATCACGACTCTGAGTTACTGATTCACAGTTACTATTGTACTACAGGGGCTTAATATCTTCCACCTGGTTACCTTCAGCGATTTCTAAAAGGTATCTCTACCTATATATCCGTGTTTTTTGATTCACATGGCACAACTAATCTTCTTGAAACATGGGAGTGTGGTGTGGTGGTTAAACATGACAGACCTTGGAGTGAGACTAGCTGAGTGCAAATTCTGCTTCTGGTATTTACTTCCTTTGTGCCTTTGGGCAGTGTACTGTACCTGCACCTTACTGTTACAATTTCCCTTTTACAATGAAAACAACTAGCCCAGTGGGTTGTTTTGAGAATTCAGTGAGTAGTATATGTAATGCCCTAAAATGTGTTGGGGATAAAATGGTCTCTATTATTGTTGCTGTTAGCATTTTTATGGCAAGGCATTCAAGGCCTACCATGCTCTGTTGCACCTTTTATTTCCAACCTCATTGCCTAGGACTGTTCCTGTAATCCATGCTGCAGCCTCATTCAGCTCTCTGCTGTGCCATTTGCCTGTCTTCCCGTGTTTTCCATCTTGACTGCTGCTCATGCTGTCATCTGTCAATGGTAAGCTGACTTCTGTCCCCCTCTTCTTTAGAAAGTGGTTTTACTCCAGGGCTTTAGAAGCTTTCCAATCAATGGAAACCAGAATTTTGTACTTCATTCCATGACCCAAACGTGGCTCTGTTTGGTCCCTCTGATTCTCCTGTATACTCACGGCAATACTGCCTACTGCCCTCCCAAACTTTGGTCTTTGCGTTTCCCACAGGAGTAACACGGTTCTGTGCCTTACATGTTGGTGCTTAAAATTAGGTGTGGTATCAGGAAAGCTCAGGTTATGCTGCAGTAACAAACAGTCTGGGTTTCAGTGGCTTAGAATAACTGTCTTATTGGTCATGCCATCAGCCTGGGGTGGGTCATAGGAGATCTGCTCATTTCCTCATTTGGGGCCCCAGCTGATGAAGGCTTCATCCTACAGCATGTTTCCATGATTATAGAAAGTCAGTGGAGATATAAATCAATGCGCTGGCTCTTATAACTTCTGCACAGAGGGGCACATGTTACTTATGCTCACATTTCTATAGCTAGTTACATGTCAAACCTGAGTTCAAGTGGGTGGTAAAGAGTGATTCTCAGGATCACATGTTCTCAGTATAAGAACAACTTATGAACAAGCTCCAGTGGCTACCACAGATGACTCCCTGGCTTCATTACCTATTCCTGTAAGATGCTGCTAGGTTAATAGGACCAAATTGCTATGAAAGCTTCACCTGTGTGTACCTCAAAAGGATATAGCATTCAATTTGGGTGATTCCATAGGCTGTCGCTCAGCTCTCCTTTGGATGCTGTTTTAAAGAAAAAAACAACAAAAAATCATGCAGTAGCAGTTATATTGTGTTTATGGTTTTTCTTAGAAATATTAAAGCCTCAAATATTCTCTTTCATATATTTCTCTTAAAAAAAAAAAAAAGACCTTCCTTTACCCTTGTGGGAGTGCTGACTTCCATCTTGTTAACACTTGCCCAGTGACCTTCCTCAGGACTATGTGTTTCAGGCTCCAAGGAGGTTAAATGTATGCTCTGACTGGAGTGTGGGAAGCCTATTTCTGATCTCTAAAGTGGTGCACAGAAGGCCCCACTTTAGATAACTAGTAGAGATGACTGGTGCACAGAAGGCCCCATTTTATATAACTAGCAGAAATGATGGCTCACTGAAGGCCCCCACTTTAGATAACTAGTAGAGATCCATCTACCAGTTAGCAAGACCCAGGAGTCAACTCTAGTATGTTAGAACTCGCACCAGGGATCCCTGGGTGGCGGAGCGGTTTGGCGCCTGCCTTTGGCCCAGGGCACGATCCTGGAGACCCGGGATCGAATCCCACATCGGGCTTCCGGTGCATGGAGCCTGCTTCTCCCTCTGCCTGTGTCTCTGCCTCTCTCTCTCTCTCTGTGACTATCATAAATAAATAAAAATTAAAAAAAATTATAAAAAAAAAAACTCGCACCAGGTGACCATAAAATAGGCTCCTGGGCAAAGTCCCCTTCATTTTGGAGGTTTACTAAATTGAGCAGGTTTAGTAACAAAGTGATAATGATCTTAGCAAGTTGGAGAGATAGTCTATAAACCTAATTTTCAGTAGCTCAAATTTAAGATAGTAACCAGAAGGAAACTATAGCAGATGCTGACAATCACATACATGAAAGATTACGTTTATTAAATGCAACAGTTGGGACATTTTTTGTTTCTATACAGTCACCCATATGAAGGCCCACCATAGAACTTTGCTTTAAGGAGTTCTAAGAAGTAGAGACTCGAGGGAAGCCCATAAAGGTTAGGGAATAACTGGAAAGGGGGTTGGCACATAGAGGAACTAGGGTCCTAATTGACTGGTTGAATATATCAGCGGAGTAGAGCTTCTGTTAACATTTTAAGTTGGCAACATTCTCCCAAGGACCAGAAATCACTGCTTGTGTAGCTGCTTGTCATCTGTGAAAGGTATGGAAAAATAGGCTAAGGAAGGGCAGAAAATTATAAAGTGAATCAAATAATACACTGGCAGCAAAGGATTTGAGAACCAAGGGAATGAAGGATGTGGGAGTGGCTGTCCCTGTGAGGGTGTTCAGCTGTTTGGAGTCCCCAGAGAACTGAAGTGAATGGTGTGGTCTCCCATTCCTGAGCAGGGAATAACTCTTCATTAATTGCTTAGTGTTCTATTCCTTAGGAGTTGTAGGTAGCTGAATTCAGTGGCAGATGAATTGGTTAATGTGAACTGTAACCTAGTAATGTAAACTTTCATCACATGAAAGCCGGGTATTTTTTTTTTTTTAAGACCCCCACCCCTTTGACACTTGGGACATGTATTAACCCTCTCTGTGTGTGTGTGCGCCATATTATGCTTCATTCTGGAGACTTAGGGGGACACTCTGTTTAGAATCCTTACAACACAGGCAAGGGGAAGTTTGTAAACTAGTCTGTATCCCCAGCCATCAGCTACTTCATAGATATCTGGTGATAAAGAGTGGATGTATTGGTGGTTTAAGACCGGCAATAGGGGGAATTTGTTTGTTTTTAATTTTAGGCATTTTAAACAGCACATGCTTGCGTATTTTAAAAATATTTGCTTTAACGCAACACTAAATATTGTAGGGGGCAAGGAAAGTTTACAGTAAAGCACATTTGCTTGGGGAGAAGGTTTCCATGGCTCTCCACTAGCTGTTATATGTTTACAGCCTGCAGAACTTTCACTCTGGCTTTGTTCCCAGGAAAGAAAGCTCTGCCCTTTCCCATTCTTCTATCCTTCGTGTATGTGGGCGGCTGTGCATCTCCTGGGGGAGGGCACTGGGAGTAAAGCTGAGCAGAGTAGTCCTTGGCTCCCAGAATCTCAAGCCAAGTGGAATTGTTCTGAGTTGGCTCGTCTTACTTTCTCATGGTTACGCCTGGAAAGAGGTGGGTTTTGGGCGTCATGTTTCCTGAAAGCATAAACTCTTTATTAGCACAAATAAATCAGTTGGTTGGCTCAGTAGATTTTGGGAGTCCTGGGAACATTAATAAATCCTTGCATAGGGATGTTGCTTACCTGGGAAATACTTCGATTATGATTCCCTGACTCGGACATCATCCGCTCAGTACTCCTCATGCTCCCCCTGACCCCCACTCCCCGCAAATGCATAACACATGTTTGCAAGATGATGATGATATTGAAGGTGAAAGGATTTCAATCTCTAATTTACACTTCTCAGAATAATAGAATGGTTTTAATGTGTCATGTTGTGGATGAAGGGGATGTTTGAAACTGATTTAAAATAAAAGTATGAGGCCGTGTACCTCAATCTGGCACTGTCTCCTATATTGTGAATAATTCCAGTTATGGAATAATGGTTTAGGTAATACCTTGCTATATTGCTCTGGAGTTAGGCTGCTTTTAAGATAAACCAGTTAAAAGTTATAATTTGTACTCTGTTTCTAAAGTTAAATTTGAATGATTTTTTTTTTTTTTTAGAGAGGGAGAGGGGGGAGTACACTTGTGTGGGTGGGGGGCAATGGGGCAGAGGGAGAGAGGGAGAGAGAGAATCCCTAGCAGGCTCCATGCCCAGTGTGGAGCCTGACTCAGGGCTCGATGTAATGACCCTGAGATCATGACCTGAGCCAAAATCAAGAGTTAGACGTTTCACCAACTGAGCTACCCACGTCCCCCTGAATGACGTTTTTAAGATGTTTTCTTCCCTGGTAGGTGTTTGGATCTATTTAGAAAATTTTGATTTTGAAAATTAAGTCTGAGAGTGTCCAGGTAAAAAGCATCATGTATTTAACGTTAACCTTTTTTTTAGTCCCCCAAAACATTTTGCTGAATGTTTTGGAGTTGGCACGTGGCATCTACAAAGAATTAAAGTGCCATCTTGCTAAAAGATGATGAAATCTGGGTGCTAATATTTGCAACATGAAACTGAAAGAGATCATGTAAGTAGTTTATCCGCGTATTTCTGGCTTCTTGTTCTTGTTCTCTTGTCCTTTGTAGAGTCACTTTGATTGTTACTCCACTTCCCGACAGACTGTTTCTCTGAATAGGAAAAACTTGTCTTCCCCACAGTGTCCTTAGAGCAAGGCATGGCTAGTTAGTTGGTCCAGTCTGTGTTTACTACAGCCCAGCAGTTTTATGTATTTATTTGCACAGCAGTATTGCTATCACATAAAACTTAATTGATAAATGCTTGAAAAATTGCTGTAAGATTTTTGAAGACCTCAGTGATATTTTACAGTTTACATCAAAGTGGCTGTTCAACATTGCATTTTCCAGCTGGTTCATGGTGCCAGCTCTCCAGCAGCCAAGGGTAGAGCAGCACCTTGCCTGCCTGCCGGCAGAGTAATTCCACAGCCTGAGCAGGGAAGACTTAAGTAAGGACTTCCTTGCCCACGCTTTGATGTTCTGTAAACACAAAACAAAATTTTTATTTCTGGCTTCTAACCTGTTAGGAGAGTGGTTAGCTCAGTAGGAGCCCAAATGCATCAGAGATAAAAGGAAATAGGCTGGGGAGACTTTACTCCTGGGGCCAGGTGAGAAGTAGCTGGTGTCATTCTGAATGTGCTGCAGATGAAGAAATCCTTGTAGCCCTCTTAGGGTACCCATTTAGAAGCATCCTATTAAAATTTGCTACATAGTTAAAGCTGACATTTTGAACCCTGTCTGAGAAAGTGGGAAACCCTTGTCATGAATAATGCTATGTAGAGCAGTAGATTAGGACTTCTACCTTTTATCTTGCTTTCAATTCTAATGTGGCATTCCATTCTCTGTCATTTTAGTTAAAATGTTACTTGGGAAGGCAGAGGTCATTTGGAGATTGTGTTGTGGCATGTAAATAAAACTAACAGTCTTTGTTTTAAAGTTGTACCGCCTCTCTATTCTTCATTCACCCCGTTCTAAGATAGAGAGTTTAAAGATTTTTTTCTCCGAACAGGATTATGATATGTATTCTATAAATCAAAATGAGGAAACCATTGAAACCGTCTTGTTTTTCATGTCTTTAGTAGAGTTAACGGACAGATTAAGTTGGAAAAAGTCTGCAATTATTTTAAAATATGCTGATCAGGGATCCCTGGGTGGCGCAGCGGTTTGGCGCCTGCCTTTGGCCCAGGGCGCGATCCTGGAGACCCGGGATCGAATCCCACATCGGGCTCCCGGTGCATGGAGCCTGCTTCTCCCTCTGCCTGTGTCTCTGCCTCTCTCTCTCTCTCTCTGTGTGACTATCATAAATAAATAAAAAAAAATTAAAATATGCTGATCAGCTTATTTTAATTTCATCTGCATGTATCACATGTCAAAAGCTTTGCAATATATGGGAAAAGGTAAATATATGTATAAGTGCAAGCTTGCAGGACATAGCAAAAATGAATGAGTTTGTTTCTTTCAAGCCTATTACCTCTTAAACCAGGAGTCTTAGATTCCAATCATTGCAGTGGCTGCAAAAGTAACTGGAGAAATAAACCCGTGCTGTTTGCATTTTAGACAGTGAGATTCTATTAACCTATGTGCTATTTCTGATTCTTGAAAGATGACATCTTCCTGTTTTACCCTTTTCTCATGTATAGGGGTGCGTATGGGGAAATGTAACACTATTTGGTAGTAGACTGCATCATGCTGAGTGTTAGGGAGACACTGGGTTGCTCCTACTCAGCTTTGGTTGGTTGGTGCCTAAATGGAACATAGGCCGCCCCTGTCCAGATTTTTGCTTTTATAGGAGAAGATAACCTGAGTTCTTCTGCAGTCTCCCACATTTGTAAATGGCAAAGAACAGGAACAAGCTCTACACCCCAAACAGCATAGTTCTCCAGGTTGGCTCAGCCAGCTGATGATTCCTGGTGAATTATTAGGTGGCTGTCTTTTCTTTCCAGTTATGTCTAAAGCAAAAAAATGGACAGAAAATTTATTCACACAGTTTCCAAATGCATTTATTCAGTCTTAGCTTTTCAGAGCTAAGACTTTTAAGAGGATTTAAAAAAAAATTTTGTCAACAAAATTTCACAAATTCCTGATTTCTTTGCAAAATAATTTAAAAATGTGTATAAAGTTAACTGTATATTCCTTTTCTGTTACCTGATATCACTTAAAATTTTTAAATTGTATTTTAAAACAAAGTAAGACATTCAAAACTATGTATTCCGGGGTTTTTAACAAATGTCAGCAATTTCATGCCCACTCCTTCTTACCTGTTAGTAGCAACCACTTTCAACTTATTTATTTATTTATTTATTTTTTAAAGATTTTATTGATTTATTCATGATAGACATAGAGAGGCAGAGACACAGGCAGAGGGAGAAGCAGTCCCGACGTGGGACTCGATCCCGGGACTCCAGGATTGTGCCCTGGGCCAAAGGCAGGCGCTAAACCGCTGAGCCACCCAGGGATCCCCATCTTCTTTAAATGTTTCTTCTCATTTCTTAGCAATATGCTTGAATGATTTTCTTGATTTTAAAATTTAAGATGTTTTCACTTGATCTATTTGTAGACAGTGATTTAGTTGTTTTTCACTTCTTTCATCTAGTTCACATTCCTTAGCACTTATCTCCATTCTTCCTGCTTCATTAGTTAAAATTTTGGTGAGATCAGTATTCAGGTTTTTTTTTTTTTATATTGAAGTATAGTTAAGACGCAAAGTTCTATTAGTTTCAGGTGTACAGCATAGTGATTGGGAAAGCCTGTATGTTTTGGTATGCTCGCGCAGTGTAGCTAGCATCTGTCACCATACATCACTGTTAGAGTACCATTGATTATATTTCCTATGCTGTACCTTTTATCCCCGTTCACTTACTCGTTCCATAACTGGAAGTCTGTATTCTCCACTTGCTTTCACTCATTCTGTCCATTTACCCATCCTCCACCCCTCTAGTAAACCATCAGTTCTCTGTATTTATGGGTCTGTTTCTCCTTTTTGTTTATTTGTTTTGTTTTTAGATTCCACAAATACCACATGGTATTTGTCTTTCTCAGTATGACTTCTTTCAATTAGCCTAATATCCTCTAGGTCCATCCGTGTTGTTGCAGAAGCCAAGATCTTCCTCTTTTTTTTTATGGCTGAGTAAATTTTGTGTGAGTGTGTGTGTGCACGCACGTGAGAAAGAGAGAGAGAGGGAGAGGAGAGAGAAAAGGAGAGAGAGAGGGAGGGGGAGGGAGGGAGAGGGAGGGAGGGAGGAGGAGAGAGAGAGAGGTGTCTATACCACGTCTTTATCCATTATCTCTTAGTGGACACTTGAGCTTCTTCCATATGTTGGCTACCATAAATAGTGCTGTAGTAAACATCGGGGTGCATATATCTTTTCAAATTATTGTTTTGTTTTCTTTGGGTAAATACCTAGTAGTGCAATTACTGGATCATATGGTATTTCTATTTTTAATTTTTTGAGGAACCTCCATACTGGTTTTCACAGTGGCTTGTACAACTTACATTCCCATCAACACTGCATGAGGATCTTGTTCTTCTTATCCTCACCAACACTTTTTTTTTGGACTCTGGCTATTCAGACAGGTGTGAGTGAGGTGATCTCATTTTGTTGATTTCTATTTTCCGGATTAGTAACGTTGAGCATCTTTTCATGTACCTGTTTGCCATTGGTGTGTCATATTTGGAAGGAATGTCTATTCAGGTCCCCTGCGCATCTTATTTTCCTGCCTATTTTTAAATAATGTTAAGGGGCACCTGGCTGCCTCAGTTGATAGAGCATGCAACTTTTGATCTTGGGGTTGTGAGTTTGAGCCCCACATTGGGTGCAGTGATTACTTAAATCTTTTTAAAACTTTTTTTTTTAATTTTTATTTATTTATGATAGTCACACAGAGAGAGAGAGAGAGAGAGAGGCAGAGACACAGGGTGAGGGAGAAGCAGGCTCCATGCACCAGGAGCCCGATGTGGGACTCGATCCTGGGTCTCCAGGATCGCGCCCTGGGCCAAAGGCAGGCGCTAAACCGCTGCGCCACCCAGGGATCCCTGATTACTTAAATCTTAAAAAAAAAAAAGCCATATTGTTTCTTTGGTGTTGTATAAGTTATTTATAGATTTTGGATATTAACCCCTTATACATCATTTGCAAATACCTTCTTGCAATCAGTAGGTTGCTTTTTTGTTTTGTTAATGGTTTCTTTCAATGTGCAAAAACTCTTTATTTTGATAAATTTTTAATAGTTTATTTTTGCTTTTATTCTCCTTTCCTGAGGAGACCTACATAAAAAAGTTCTGCTAAGGCTGATGCCAAATTGCTGCCTGTGTGTTTCCCCCCCCCCCTAGGAATTTTATGGTTTCAAGTCTCACATTAGGGATCCCTGGGTGGCGCAGCGGTTTGGCGCTTGCCTTTGGCCCAGGGCGCGATCCTGGAGACCCGGGATCGAATCCCACGTCGGGCTCCCGGTGCATGGAGCCTGCTTCTCCCTCTGCCTATGTCTCTGCCTCTCTCTCTCTCTCACTGTGTGACTATCATAAATTAAAAAAAAAAAAATTTAAAAAAATTCAAGTCTCACATTGAGGTCTTTAATGTATTTTGAGTTTCTTTTTTGTGTATGGTGTAAAAATTGGTCCAATTTGCCTGGCAGTGTTTGTTGAAGAGATGGTCTTTTCTGCACTGCCTCCTTTGTCATAGGTTAATTGACCTTATAAGCATGGGTTTATTTCTGGGCTCTTTTCCAATGATCTATGTGTCTGTTTTTGTGCCGGTACCATACCATTTTGATTACCTCAGCTTTGTAGTGTATCTTGAAATCTGGGAGTGTGATACCTCCAGCTTTGTTCTTCTTAAGATTGCTTTGGCTATTCAGGGTCCTTTGTGGTTCCTTTCAAAAGTTTTTTTTTTAAGTTTTTATATAAATTCCAGTTAGTTAGAGGTGCTTGGCTGGCTTAGTCAGAAGAGCATGTGGCTCTTGATTTCAGGGTTGTGAGTTTGAGTCCCATGTCGGGCATAAGGATGACTTAAATAAATAAACTTAAAAAATTAAATTCTGGTTAGTTGACATAGTATAATATTAGTTTCAGGTGTATAATATGCAAATCTTAATATTTAGGTTTTACCAAATTTTAGCCACACAGTGTACAATAAAGTTTTTCATTTCTACAAATATTTTATTTTCCTGGTTTTAATGATGGTTTCTCTTCTCAATATATTTCAAATACATCTAGCAGATTTTTGAGAAAGGATCTGTAAGAGATTTTTGGTTTTGATAATTTGTCTGAAAATGTCTTTAGTCACACTTGATTATTAAGATCAAATTCTAGATTGAGGTCATTCTTCAGAATTTTGAAGAGTTTCTTTTGTCATTGTTTTCAGTGTTATTAAAGCCTCTGTTTTACCCACTTTACACCTATAAACCTTTCCATTTTTTTCCCTTCCAATTATATGAAATTTCATAATGTCTGTGGTTTTTAAAAATCATTTATTATGCTGGCTCTAAGGGCATTTGCTAGAGCTTTTAGGTCTGTAGACATATCCTTCAGTTTTGAGAAACTATTTCTGTAACCTCATTCTGCCCCCCTCTCCCCAACCACTCCCCAACACACACACAGGCAAACACAATTTTTCAGGTATTCTTTCTGACTCTTCTGCATTTGGACTTCCTGAAGTACTCCTCTGAATTTCTTTATCTGTTTTTTTTTTTTTTTCTGTCTTTCTGTTCTACTCTCTGTGATGCTTTCTGAGATCTATTTTTCTTTTGAATTTATTTCTACCACCAAATTTTCCAGTTTATGAATGTTTTTAAGTATAGCTGTTTTTGCATGGATGCAGTATACTCATCTAAGGATATTAAAGTCCTTTTGAAGTTTTTTTTTTCTATTTACACTGTCTTTTCACAGGGATATTTATTTTTCATTTTTATTTGTGTTGGTCTTTGACCTTCATGTTAGAGGATTTCCACACATGTATGGTGAGCTTTACCACCTTTTCATATTTGAGAGAATCTATGTTCTTGCCTTATTGACTGGTAGTGTTTTTTTCTCTGTAGAGTCATTCTGTGTCCCGTTGGGCCTTCTAAATGTCAGAGTCCATAGATTTGTTCTTTTTCCCTTCTACTGGTTCATTTTCCCATACAGCAGCAGTTTTTAGAACTTTGGTCTCATGGCTGTTTCACTTAATATTAAAAACTATTAAGGATGTAATGGACGAGTGCTGTTTAATAGAAATACAATGGAGGGGATCCCTGGGTGGCTCAGCAGTTTAGCGCCTGCCTTCGGCCCAGGCCCAGGGTGTGGTCCTGGAGTCCCAGGATCAAGTCCTGCATCCGGCTCCCTGCATGGAGCCTGCTTCTCCCTCTGTCTGTGTCTCTGCCTCCCTCTCCCTCTCTCTCTCTGTGTGTGTGTCTCTCATGAATAAATAAATTAAAAATCTTTAAAAAAATGGAAATAAAAAAAATGCAAGCTATAGATGTTGTTTTAAATTTCCTGGTAGCCACACTAAAAGATTGGGTTAAGTAAAATATATTAATTTCAATGATTCCAAAATACTGTTTTGACATGTAATCAAATATAAGAAGTTGATAAATTTTACATTCTTTTTAATACAAAGTCTTTGAAATCCAGTATATATTTTACATATAGAACATTTCTCAATTCAGACTGGTCATATTTCAAGAGTCCAGTAATCACACAAGACTAGTTACTATCTTATTGGCAGTGCAGCTATGGAACTTTTGTTTATGTAGGTTGTATCTTGCGGTATTTATATACTTGAAACTAAGATAAAAAAATCATAAAAATAGTTACTTCATTTAAAAATGCAGTAGTAAACCCATTACATGTTAACAGAAATAGTTATTTTACGTGAAGGTTTTTTAAGATAGAATTTGATAAGTGACATTGTTTTACATTTTTGCAAATTATCATAATGTATAGTTTAATCGAAGACCCCTAAGTCCTCATATCTATTGTTGCTTTCGGTCTGTCGCAATATGCTGTTTGAAATAGAGGAAAAGGGCATCCCTGGGTGACTCAGCAGTTGGGCGTCTGCCTTCTGCCCAGGGTGTGATCCTTGAGTCTCGGGATCTAGTCCCATGTCGGGCTCCCGGCATGGGGCGTGCTTCTCCCTCTGCCTGTGTCTCTGCCTCTCTCTCTCTCTCTCTCTCTGTGTGTGTGTCTCATGATTATATAAATAAAATCTTAAAAAAAAATAGAGGAAGAAAATCTGTCCCATTCAGATATGTAGTTGGAAAATAGTGGAATATTTTAATACTCTTTTCAGATAACTGTGGATTTTTTTTTTTGATACTACACCAAAACTCAACAGGTGGTCTAGTTCTTAACAGTGGCAGTAGAATCTGAAATTCTATCAGTGGGCTTTTCAAATCCATTGGTTTGTCTTGCCCTTTGAAGGGATCTTAACCCATGCACAGATCTGTAACATTTTTGAGATGCATTGGTTATTTGGACAATGCTGGTTGACTGAATTATGCCAACCTTCCAAGCCCATGGTGATAGATAGAACTTATCCCAAACCCTGAGTTTTGCTTGAAAGTTTGAATTTATAATTGGCAATAAGTACTGTCAATTGTTATTCTTGAAGTGACAGGTTCACTGTATTGATTATTTAGAAACTTTCTGCCAAGTACCCAAGTCTGCATAACCATGATTTCTCTATCAGACATTTTTTTTGAGGTGAAAATGGTGTTCCATGAAAAAAGGCCAGTGGTTCAGCATACAAGGTAAAGAATAGTATGTGTCCTTTCCCTGGAGATCACACTCATTCTTTAGTGTGTAGCAGAAGTGCAATATATATATATATTATAAAAGATCTCTGTGTGTGTATACACACACACACACACATACACACTTGTTGCATAGGATATTGAAAATATAGGTGATTCAAGATTTATTACTAAAATAATTTTTACTCCCTCAGGATCTTTTAAGTGAACTCAGTTTTTAAAAAATTTCTGAATATGAAATGCCAAGGAGTATAGTGACTACTGTTGTGTGCCATTGTTTTGATTTTTGCTAAGAAAGGAGTAGCTTTTCCTACCCTTGATTTTGTACTATTAATGCAGATTCAACAGTGAAAATGGCAAATGATGTCAAAGTATTGAACATAGTTTCAGTTTTATGTCCTTTCTGCTTATCCCCAGTCTGTGGACCATACTTTGTAAGCTGTGGTCCTAGAGGCATTATCTGATCTTATTGCTTCAGAGTAAAAAGCCTGGGTAACCAATGTCCAGGTTGGTTAGAGTAAGAAGTGGGCCAGGAGAAGCTTTACTCATTTTTAATGCAGATTTTCACCTAATTTCTTAGTGTTTACTCTTGCTCAGCTGTTCTCCACATCCACAAAGTTCCTATCCCAAGTTCACAGGCTCCTTTTCTTTGTTTCTCCATAGAGTAAACCTCAAATTTTCCATTTAGGTTGGGAGAGTTGATTGCCTATGAGGAGTATCAGCCAGTTCTCTTTTAGCCGTGGCCTCGATCTTAGGGACCTGGTGCCTTCAGGTCTGTCTTTGGTTTTCTATTTGTTGGCTTCTTTCTAGACTGGCTCAGGTGTTTGCTATCTCTGCTCTAAGTCCAGGTATTACCCTTGTACCTGCTTTCAACCTTCCATTTTGCTTCGCCATATCTCGTCTGTGGTGATTTGCACTTATTGTGTGATTTATTTTAAATTCCTTTATTAGGGGGGTTAGGCCTAGGAGAGTTGCCAAGAGGAATGCATGCATTCAACTCACCAGGGTTATCTAGAAATCCTCTCCTTTTGGAGTTTGTCTTAGTATGTTCAGGCTGGCATAATAATACCATACACTGGGCAGACTATAAGCAATTTTCAGTTTGTTAGGCTGGAAAGTTCAATATCATGGCTCTAGCAGATTCAGTATCGGGTGAGGGCCCTCTTCCTCACTGATGGCTGTCTTCACTGTCCTCATGTGGTAGCAGCGGTGAGGGAACACTGTGAAGCCTCTTTTATAAGAGCAATAATCCTATTCGTGAATCCTCTTCCCTCGTGACCTAGCCTCCTTCCAAAGCCTCCCTCTCCCAATACCATCACATTGGGCATGAGGTTTCAACTTATGATCTTTAGGTGGGGACACAGACATTCAATCAGTAATAGTTTAACTGGAGAAAATCTTGTGTACAGTTCCAAATCCCTACTCTTCTATGTGGGGAAGATACAATCCCCAAATACAATCCCAAATACAAATACAATCTTGTAGCACCCTACTTATTTTTGACATTTCCTTTGTATCTTTCACTTTTTTAGATAGCTTCTCAGCATCTTCATTATGTTCATTACATTTCAAATGTAAAAAATTTTCAGTAGAACGACAGCAGGTCAAGTATCTGATCTGTCCTGCTATCCCCTGTTAGAGTTCACTGCTTCCCATGCTTTTTCAGAAGTTTGTAGCTGCCATGATGACACAGGACTTGAGGGGGATAATTGACCAGCAATTTCACTTTTGTTTTCCAATGTACCTTTAAATGTTCTTCCCATGCCCTTGAATGAAATCCCAGTACTCTCCTAATCGACTCAAAGCAATAAAGTATATTCCTGTCAGTAGTTCATACAGTCTAGTATAATAGCCAGAAGTGAAAACTTTACTCAGCATTCACGGTTATGCCCTTCACCCAGCTCAGGTCTGCTCCAGGATGTCACTAGCAAGGGTATGAAGGGTACTGCTAGCCTTTCTTCTCTTACCTCACTTGTATTACTCATTCCCCGGTTTACCCTGCAGTTCTCACAATGTCACTGCTGGTGTGTGGAGAGGGAGGGCTGGTAAGTAGAGCAGTGTATTTCCTGCTGGCTGCTGGAACAAAGGAACACAGAATTATCTGTTAGTGCTGGATGTCAGAAGACAAATGTTGTCTCATGGGCTAAACTCAAAGTGTGGCCAGAAGTGCTTTCTTTTCTGGGGGTTTTAGGGTAATGTCCATTTAGTTATCTTTTCCAGCTTGTAGAGACTGCCTGCATTCCCTAGCTCTTGGTGCCATCCTCCATTTTCAAAATCATGCTCCTGTCAGATCACCATCTCTGACTCTCTGCTCCAATTTCCTCTTCCACTTTGGGAACTTATGTAATTAAATTGGATCCACGTGGATAATTCTGGATAATCTCTCCCACTTTAAAATCAGTGATCAGCAATCCTAATTTTTTTCTGTAGCCTTTGAGTGAGTTAAGGTTTGAGGGATTAGGAAATCCTTTTTCAGGGGACGGTCATTAGTCTATTACCATAGGCAACAAAACTTGCAGCTAGGACTGTTGAGTACTCCTGCATGTGTGCTCTCTTGGATTAGCAGATGAGGAATCTGACTCTTGAAGCCTTCTTGACTTCTTTGTGGACCATCCACCCCCACACCCATTGCTGAGAATCTCCTCTGCAGTTCTCCTCTTGTTAGTTAAGCTTAGCTTCCTCAGCTGCTAAGAAGCCAGCAGTTAAGATCCTAGCCCTCCGGAGGCTTCCTCAGTGTACTCATAATGCTCTGCAGGGATCCCCAACCACTAGGTCCCCCATTTTTTTTTCTTGGTGTGGCAAAAGGAGTAAAGAGCTGTAAGACTGGGCTTTCCATGAGCTCATGTGATATGCCCCGCAGGCAGTTGTCTGCATTTCACTTCAGATTGTGTCACCATGGGGTTAAGGTTCCTCCACTGACACTGACAGGAACACGTCATTGCCGCATTGTATTTGCTAGGACATCAGTGTGCAATGTATGCTAAATCTTTCTTCCCTTAAAGTGTCCTCTCTCAGCTATTTTTGTTTTTATGTGTTTGTTTCCAAACCATATATGTGTGTGTGTGTGTGTGTATCTCCCTTTAAAAAAGAGTGGATAATTCTTTGAGATTTGTCAGATGTTTCCTCCCCCTTCCCAAGAATCCTCTCTTGGAAAGTTCAGCACTATTGCTATTCCTTCTGGAAAGCTTAAAAGGTTAGGGATTGCACTAAGGTTGGGGTAAATTCATGCAGAGAAATGGTACCACCTGGAGCCTCCTGTAGCAACCAGCTGGCCTCTTGTGCTAGTACTGCTTCCAGCCTGATTCTTTCAAGCTTTCTTCAGCCTGCAGTGGCAGGTGGGCTGAAATCACAGAAAATACAGTGAGCCTTTCTCTGCCGGATAACTCTTCTTTTTTCAGGACAGTGTTCATATGCCACCTCTTTCTTTCATAGGCAGAAGCTGGGCACTCCCTCTAGGAAGGCATAGAATAGGTCTTTGGGGTTTAGATGGATGAGACCCAATGTGTATATCAATATGAACCAAAGAGAAGGCAACTAGCATGAATGAATGTCCTTTTAGGATATATCCACACAGTCTCAGTTTCCCCAAAGTTACTTCTTGTATCTGTGGGACAGAGGAGAGTGTTTTCTCCTCTGTTATCTTGTGTCAAATTGTTTGTCTGAGCTACATTTCTTACTGGGCTGTATTCATATCCCTGGATTTTCACCTGGGATCATGACTAGCTTATTAAGGAAGCTGCGTGTCTTGATGGACGCTGCATTGATGCATGTAGAGGAAAGAACATGAAGTCTGGGCCCCCAGCGCCCTGCTCTGGAAACCTAGAACTGCCATATACTACCACATACTACTCTGGCCAGTAAATTTGTTCCAGTCTGTTCTCACATCTATAAAATGATACTTCATTGGGTTTCAGTGAGGATTAAGTGAATTAATATGAATAAAATGCTTTTTAGAGCAGAACAGTAATCACCCCTTCAGTGGACATGGCCACAGTTGGGATGATGGTGTGGGATGACGGTGGTGGTGGTGATGCTACCTGGAAGTTTGGGTCAGAGAATGTATCTCTTAGGGCCATTCCTTTGGGTTAAGGAGGCCTTTCTGATCACTACTTTTACAATATTGATGCTTAGGAGTAAGATAGCAAACTACTAATTTCCTAGTATGACTTCTGAGAGCATTTCTTGCATTTAATGCAGCCAGAGATATTGACCTCTTTTGACATGAGAGAGGGCTTAAGAACTGAATGACACTGGAAAAGGAAGGGGAAACTGAACCCTTTACATTCAACACAGAGTATCTTGTTTTTTATGTGTTTAACCTCTACACATGCTGCTTAATACTCTTGGAATATATTTTTCCTTACTATAATTTTTCTTTTTCTCATTTTGTGTTCATTTGGTAGTTATACAATAAAGAATCACTTATTCAGGAAAATATTTTTGTTTTCTCCTGTTTTAATTGCTTTTACATTAGCTGTTTTTTTTTTCTTGCTCAGTTACTTTCTTGCCAAAATGTATCCTACCCTAAATCCCCTGGATTTTGCATCTGGCTGTGCCCTCTTTGAATGTAGAGAAGGTTTAGCAGAAGGCTGACTGTTGGTTCTGTGGCTGTTCAGCAGGGTTGCGTTGCTGAGAATGGAGAA
The DNA here is from genome assembly GCF_905146905.1 of Nyctereutes procyonoides. Lineage (NCBI taxonomy): Eukaryota > Metazoa > Chordata > Mammalia > Carnivora > Canidae > Nyctereutes > Nyctereutes procyonoides. The sequence goes on from NW_026575132.1 coordinate 13,355,087, forward strand.
GGTCAACATTTGGATATCACTCTGCATTCCAAATGTGTGCCGTCCAGTAGTCTCACAGCATGACCAGGGCTGAGCTCATGTCTTCAAGCTCCCCGTGTAAGCTGAGGCATAGTTGCTGCAGAATTAATTGGCAGGCATTTCGTCATCGGCTCTTGGTGGCTGAATACAGAGCTGTCCCTTTCTGGTTTGCTTGTTTCTCAGGCTCAAAACATTTTGTACTTTTGCAAGTCTCCAGTAGGGCAGTTGTCAGTGGCAAGAAACAGTTGTGTTTATAGTGTTCTTCACCACAGAGCAAGTGACATGACCAACGAGAACTAAAGGGCATCTTACATGGGACTTTAAGTCTAATAGAAATCTAATGTCTAAGTATTTAAGAGTACTCTGAGTTGAATCATTGATAGGAATAAGCCAGAATTCTTGATTGTAGTTATATTGCTTTATTTCCACTTCAGATGCAAGCTACTATCAGAATATGGCTGTGGGCATTCATTTCTTAAAGTCTTATGAACTAATCTTGTTACCATGTCTGGCATGCCCCACAAAAGCAGTCTGGTTTCCTCCAAAAATTTATATACCTTTTGAAATCCCTACATTGCTTAAACAAACAAACAAACAAACAAACAAACAAACAAAAAAACAGTCATACTTAATACATCACTTTGTAGAAATGGTCCAATTTTGAGATCTTAAGGATGAGCGAGCAAACTCACCTGTAAGTTGCTAGGCCTGAGATTTCTACATAATAGGTGAAGGCACCATAAAGACTTAACATTTAACTTTACAAATATTGCTGTCCTTAGGTACAAGGGTTTTTTTTTTGTTTTGTTTGTTTTGTTTTTTAGGTACAAGGGTTTTAAGAATCTTTAAAGTTTCTGCATCTGTGTGGCTTGTATGCTATTGCTAAATATGTCATGAAATGGAATAGCCATTGACATTGCATAAGCAATCCTGCCCTACGGAGATAGCCACAAGATAGACTGCTTATGGGTATTCACTTAAGTGTGCTTCTAAAATTATAGTGCAAAGATAAGATGCCTTGATTTTTCCATTAGATTAATGCAGGGGTTTTATGTGAGAATTAGTTTAGTGTACTATTGTATTTATCAACTTTTACTATTCTTGAGATATATGTTAGGATTATTAAGGGTGAATTTATATTTTAGGTCCACTTTTGTTTTTACTTTTAAAGAAGATATTTCTGACACTGTCGGTGGAGAAATGAGGATTGATAAATTAATCTAAGTCACTGAAACTACTAACAAAAAAGTCCTATCATGTTTTAGTAGCAATTTGTTCTCTTGGGTTATAAGGGAGTATAAATATGTTGGAATGCCACAGGGACACATCTAAAACTGAGAATAATGGAATGATCAAAGGTGTTTGATTAGGTCACAATGTTTCTGAAGTAAACCCCTTAAACCATGAGATTAATTAAGCATGTATTATTACGAGCATCTACTATTTTGCACTCTGGGGAGCCAAGTGAGGGTGCATAGTAGAACATAATAAAGTCTTTATGGCTAAATCCTCCAGAGGCTGTTATACTCCTATTTTTTACATCTTAGTCATTTATTATACTTAAAATTTTGTTAACGCATTCCTACTTCTTTTTCAAGAGGATATTTTTTGAGAGCTCCTATTTTTAACCAAATTATGTTTCCCTTCATTTGTCATAGAACATTTTCCAAAATTTAGCTCTCCTCCTCAAGGTGGCCTTTTATTTTTGCTTCCTTAACTCTAGATCTATGTCGAATCTCTGTATTTTCAATACTTACATGACCAATGAATATTTTATGAGCCCTCCCAGTACTTGTCAGTACTTCTCTCTATGCATTTCTGTCAAGCTCCATTGTCCTTATTTGTCCTCTGTATCAGCTAGAAGACTGTAAGTATTTTTGGAAGCAGATACATTGGTAATTCCTTATAAATAGACTACGAGTGAACAAAGAATACCAGAAGGGAGCAGAGAGCTCTGATTTCATGGGAGCCCATTGCTAGATTTGATTTCAGCCCCTGGGCATACCTGTAGAAGTCTATCTGCTTGCTTGATTGAACTTTGTTTTCACTTGTAAAGGCCTCGAATATGTATTAGTTTACTGTGGAAGGATGCTTACTATGAGGCTACAGTCCTTTTAAATTTCTTCTAATGTTTGAACCCTCCTATGTGTACTTCTCTCCCCATCCTTCCCACCTGTTCAACCCTATTCATACCCATTCATTCTGGGTTTTTTTTTTTTTTCCTTCTTCTTATCCCTCATTCCTCCGAATAAGTACAGCTAGCTACTTAACATTTTGGCTTAGAGTCACAAACGAGTGAAAGTTATGTTCATTACTGAGTAAATCCTTGGAGAAGAAGAAAGAATTCTCTAATTGGTTAGTGATTCTGATGTCAATTTTTTTTTTAAATACAAAAGATGAGAGGTGGCAGGAGACAATGCAGTCAAAAATCTTGTACAGAAAAGAATTCCAGCTGAAGGGTAGCAGTTTAGAAATAACAGAGGAGTGTTATTTAGTCCAAGTTATGGACTATCCTGGGTATTCTGTGTGAATTGGGAGGGGGTTTCTACTCCTCTGGTCGCTCAGGGACCCTGACTGACAGAGTTCCCTCTTGGCACAGCCTTTCCAAGCACTGACAGAGGAAAAATACAGCAGACCACAGCCCAGAAGTGATACACATCCTCTCTGTGCATTGGCCTAAGGCAGTCACAGCACCATCCCTTACTGTGGAGAGGGCAGGGAAGCGCAGTGAGGTCATGTGCTGGGAGGGACTAGAACTGGTATATCTGTGAATAGTACTGATGTCTGCCCTAAGGTGATATGCTGAAATAATACTGATAGAGCAAGGACCGGAAGGTGTTAAAGCCAGGTCTGAACTCATGAGGCACCTGCGTATGTTAACATAAAAAAGTGTGTGGGGCCATGAACTGTATACTTAGCCCTGTGTTGTATGTTAGCCAGGCAGGGGCATTCAAGCTACTTACTGGTGCTGGTAGTTGTGTGGCATGACAAGAAATCTCCATGCTGGTGTATCTGAACGTGCTGAGGCAATGGGGCATGAAGAGAGGAATTTGAAGCAATTCTATGGATTATTCTGAATGTTTTCTCTCTATGTTGATAAACTTTGACTTATAGCAAATGACATGTATAGCTGTTTTAGTTACTTAGAAACATGAGCACCTGTGATTTACTGTAGCCTATAGAGGAGGACACCTGTGTTGGGCTAGACTTACCATAGTGCTTGCTCTGTTAACACCTCCTATTTCATACCAGTATATTTTGGTTATTGCCAGTACAGGCCATTTCTCCCTCATCACACTCTAAGCAGCTTAAGGTAAGGACTAAATCCTATTACTTTGAAAGGGGGACCTTCAGTGGACCTAACGTGGTGTCTGATACATAATTGTTAACTCACCTCGTCAAAAGAAATGATTTGGTTTTTTTAAAGATACGTTAAAGAAAAAATAGGCCATGTTAGTAAGACTAGTCTAGATTATGCTGTGGTAAAAATTCTAGTAGCTCAGTGTTTTAACAGAGGTTTATGTCTCATTCACATAGTCTGTTGGGGGTCAAAGTGACACTCGTAGGTGGTTTACTTTTGAGTGTTGGCCCAGAATTCCTTGGATCTCCATGTCAACACAGGCTGTCATGATCTTTACAGTAAGGTATAAAAATTCTGCAGAGTGAGACTCCAGAAATTAAATGATTTGGTCCAGAAGTGACACCCTTGAATCATCTAACTTTATGGTTATTTGCAGTGAATTTTCTTTGTATATTATGGGTTATTTCCATCACTTCCTGAAGTGGAGAAACTAAGATATTACAGAACATTATCTCTTTTATAGGCATAAAAACTTAATGGATATCCCCTCCATTGTCCAGAATTTTTTTATTTTTGGAGAAGGTATACCTCCCATACTCATTCTTCTTCCCTTTTGGAGACTTAGCTCCTTACCCCTTTTATTCTGGGGTGCAACCATCTACCATTTTATCTCCAGACTCCCCTCTCTAGCACCTAGCATTTGTGCCACTTTTAAGAGCTGCTGGACATAGGGTTTGGGTTTCCATATGGCAATAGCTGGCTTGTGTTAGAAACTTTACTAAGAGAAACACTACTGTGAAGCTATCAAGAGCATCTCTATCACCCAGAGTTGTCTCCTGTTTCTTCCTAACTCACTCCTGTCCCCCCAGAAGGACCACTGATCTGGTTCTTACCATGGCTGAGTTTTGCTTATCTTAGAATTTGATGTAAGTGGAACCATATACTATATATATATGCACACATATAGGTATGTACATATGGGTATATATGCTTTTTCTTTTTTTGGCCTGGATTCTTTCAATCAGCATATTTTTGAGATTCACTCTTGCTGCTGTGTACTAGTAGGACATTTCTTTTTATAGCTAAGTAGTATTCCCTTCTGTGATTATCCTGAAGAGTGTTTATATATTCTGCATCAACTATCTGGGCTGTTTCCAGTTTTTGGCTAGTATGACTCATGCTTCTATGTATCCTGACAAGGCTTTTTGTGGACATGGATTTTCATTACTCTTTGAGAAATAGCTACAAGTAGATTTATGAAGTCATTGAGGAGATATATGTTGAACTTAAAAAACCAACAGACTATCAAGTGATTGTGCCCTTGTGTACACCCAGCCGCAGTGAATGAGCCTTCTGGATGCTTCGCATCCTAACATTTGGTGCTGTCAGACTTCTTTTAGTGATTCTAGTGGGTGTATGGTGAAATCTGGTTAAGGAGTTATAGCTTTATTTCTTGTTTTTGTTCCAAGTATGTTTGCACTTAATAAATCTTTAAAATCTTAAAAAGGATTGTCTCAAATATTGTGAGCTAATGGCAGAGTGAGAAAGGTGTTCTTTGCTTTCCTCCCCAGTAGACAGGGAAAGGACAGAAATGAAGTTTGGAAGCCCCAGTAATTGCTGTGGTGAGAAAGCAAGTCGTTTAGCACCAGGGTGACCCTGGCTGCGACAGATCTGGATGCTTTAGTAGTATTGGTATCATGTGGTGCTGGTTTTAGCGACTCTTCTCAGTAACTGTAGTCCCTCCTCCCTCCAACTCTGGTTGGGTTTGCAGAATTATGGAAAGCTTTTACTGATCCTGTCATGCACAGGGGCCTTTTTGGAGAAGGAAATGATACTTTGTAAGATTTAACACCCTCTCCTTAGGTCTCTTCTACATAGGTGATAGGTGTAGCCCCTTCTGCATTGATACCTCTTCCAATCTCTTTCCAATTTAGCTCCATTTCAGGCATCCCCTGTCCAGTCACCTTAGATCAATCAATGGCCCACAATTTGGTAGTGGTAGCTATTAGGGTGAGCGCTCATTATTTATCTGGGAACTCCCAATAAACCAGGATGTACAGCTCCAACCAGACAACTCTTCAAGTGCCCATCTGGATAAGGTTACTCCTGGTATTTCAGCCCCAAGGACACTATTCAGAGTTGAAGTGCCATTACCAACATCTGAGATCTGCACATCAAAATAAGAGAATGGGGTGCGTGGGTGGTTTAGTTGGTTCAGTGGCCAACTCTGGATTTTGGCTCAGGTCATGGTCTCAGAGTCCTGGTATTGAACCCCATCTTGGGCTCCTCTCTCACTGGGAGTCTGCTTGAGCATTCTCTCTCTCTCTCTCCCTCTACCCCTCCCCTGGCTCACCCTCTTCTCTCTCAAATAATAGAAATAAATCTTTTTTAAGAAAATAAGAGGAATGCCAAGCTTACATGTACCTCTTTTTTTATTTGAAAAGAATTCTAACTCTAATAGTACATAATAGGTATTCAATAAGTATTTAGTGAATGGATCACAAAAGCCTGTTAAGTGCTGTAATGTAAAAGGATGTAGTATATCATGAAAAATTCAAACAGTAGCTAAAGAAATACTCTATAGAGAGTAAAAGCTATAGTAAAAAGCTATAGGGAATATTAACTATGAATAAGTTTTGGTTAGGAGAATAAAATTATTAAAGGACATTTGCAAATATATGTATATATACACACACAATGTGTCCTATGAAATTTTATTATATATGTTATATAATTTATTACATTTATTATATATAATGAGTATATATTTTTCCTTTGAACTAAGCCAGAAATTGAGTAACTTACCCAAGTTTCATGTGTGCTTCCTCCCATGTACCCTTTCAAGCATTTTGAGCACTATGCCTGAATCCTAGAAGCTGATCTCATGCATGATATTTCTACTAAATAATTCAGTCTAGTTCCAAATACCCAGTTTATAATCTCCCTGAATTAATTTTGTGTTCAACACCTCTTGGGAATGGAGAAGTTAGAATAAAATATTACCTCTATAAACCTGATGATTATTTTCCACTAACCATAAAGATATTTTTCATTTATGATATTGGCTCTTTGAAATTTCTTGTAAACAGGGCAGCCCTGGTGGCATGGCGGTTTAGCGCCGCCTGCAGCCCAGGGCGTGGTTCTGGAGACCCTGGATTGAATCCCAGGTCAGGCTCTATGTATGGTGCCTGCTTCTCCCTCTGCGTGTGTCTCTGTCTCTTTGTCTCTCTGTGTGTGTGTGTCTCTATGAATAAATAAATAAAATCTTTAAAAAAAAACAAATGGTTTCTTTAAAAAAAATGAAATTTCTTGTAAACAAAGTAGCATATTTCACTTTGTAGTTTTATTCTGGTAAACTTCAGCTAGTTTTTCCTAAATAGCTTTGTATATGCTTTATATATGGCTTGTCCCTATTATCTCAAACTAAGGCTTTTGTGGAGTCAGGGGAAAGAAGAGAGAATCATTCAGCTTTCACTCTAAATTAAACATTACTTGTGTCCAGCTTATGTTTATGAACAGTAGTCCATGAGCTCTTGTATGGGTAAAGTGTGTCTTACCTTCATCCGGGTGGCTATTCAATACTTTGGTGTTTGAACTTAGCGATTTGTGTAATCGTTGTTCTAATTTCTATCAGTCCATCTCTTGCTACTTGATCAAGGAGAACTGGTTATTTCAACTCTGACATTGGTCCTAGCGGTTTCTCTCTCAAAAAGAAGGTGAGCTACAGAAGGTAAAAAAGTACACTTATGATTTCAAACACACAATGACACTTTGCAAGAGAAATACTTGGTGATGGCCCATCTGGGACCCTGGGAAATTCAAGCAGGACTGCTTTAGCTTAGGTTGAACTTTACAATCAGCAAGATTTGACAACGTGAGCATGGCTCTCACTTTCCCATCTTCTCAGTACCATGTATGCAATGTCTATGGACTTGAAAGACCTGACCCAGCATTTCTGTAGTTGAAATCTTGTACTTCCTTTAGGATCCATTTCTTCCACAAAGCCAGCATCATTCTGTTGTATCTGAAATGATCTCTGTCTTCTAAACTCCCATCACATTTGTGTGCTCCCTGTGTGGCATTCTCTATTGAGCATATACCGAGTCTTAGTTGCATGGACAACTGTATATAATCACTACCTTGATTCATCAGAAGTTCTTTGAGATTAAAAATTTAAACCTGCTCACATTTTTAGTCTTTATATGTTCTGATTGTTGGATTAAACAGGTCACATGTATTTCCTCATTTAATCATAGGATTGATTATATTTTATCTTAGTTTTACTTATGTAATTATAATTACATAAGCCATATTTATTACATTATTACCATTTTACGGATGGCATTGTAGTTTTTTATTTTTTTATTTTTATTTATTTATTTATTTATTTTGGCATTGTAGTTGTAAGAGGATAAGCAACTTGTCCAAGATGGCATAGCAGTGGCTGGGCCAATTTCTGAATGCAGACCATTCAACTCTTTAACCTTAAACACTATTTTAGGCTTCATCCTTATGTTCCACAGAGACTATTGCAAATAGAAGATAATCCACATTTGAATTAGTGCCAGAATTTCTTTAATGTATAATGAGCTAGTGGGTGGAAACTCTGTCGCTTAAGAATGAAAAGCACATAAATTCTGTTAAAGTAGGCAAATATAGATTTTTTTTGTTTGATTTTTCCCATTACATTATGTCCCTCTTTCATTTGCTTTGCCAATCCTTCCTCGGAGATGGTAGACTGTACATTTCATCTTCACTTCTGAATTAACGAGACTTCAAATTACTTTTTCATATTGTATACTAGTAGTCTATGGCTGTAATCTTAGATGCTAATTTTATTTAAACAAAAGAGCTCTTTATTTAAGAATTACATATTTACAGGAATTTCAAAGATGACACAGAGGTACTATATAGCCTTCACTCAGTCTCTTCCACTGGTTGAGTCTTAGATAGCTGATATTGTATAATATCAAAATGAGGAAATTGGCATTGGTGTGAAATGTGTGTTTAGGACAACATCATCTTATCACATGTCGTAGATTCATGTAGTCACCACTACGGTCAGTGTACATAACTATCCCCTTACTGCAAAAATCTCCTTCATACTACCCTTTTATAGTCACATTCCTATGCTGTAGGCACTCCTCCCTGCCTTCCTCCTTTTTTCCTTTCAGCTAGTAATCTTCGCTCTCTCTAAATTTCATCATTTCAAGAATGTATAAATGGGTTTATATAGTATGTGGCCTATTGAGATTGGCTTTTCCCCCCTACTCTGCACAATGCCTTTGGCATTTCTCCAGGTTGCCACACATACCCAGTTATTCATTTTTATTGCTATATAGTATTCTGTGGCCTAGACCTACCACAGTTCATGTAGCCGTTTACCTATTGTAGGAGATTTTGGTTGCTTCCAATTTTTAGTTATTATAAATAAAGATGTTAGGAACAATTGTGCACAGGTTTTGTGTGAACAAAGGACAGAGTCTTCATTTCTGTGGCACAGAAGTCCAGGCATGTTACTGCAAAGCCTTATGTTAAATGTATGTTGAAGTTTTACACTGTCCAGCTGCTTTCTAGAATAAGTGTACAATCTTTTGCTTCCACCAGTAACGTATGAGAGTTGTAGTCTCTCTACATCCTCACCAGCATTTGCTGTTATCAGTGTTGTGTCTCTTGTAGCAATTCTAGTAGGTGTGCAGTGGCCTCTCATTGTGGCCTTAGTTTGCTTTTCCCTAATGACTAGGGTTGTGGAGTCTCTCTTCATGTGCTGATTTGCTCTCAGTGAAATGTCTCTTCATGTCTTTTGTCCATTCTGTAATTGGATTTTTTTTTAAACCACTGAGTTTTGAGAGTTCTTTATATAGTCTAGGTGAATTCTGTGTCAGATGTATAATTTGCAAATGTAATCTCCTTGTCTTTAACTTGTTATTTTGTCCTCATTTTTGGATAGAGGTGAATCCTTGGTCAGGGCCATAGTTGTGAATTAAGAAGGAAAAAAAAATTGCTTAATGCCAGGTCTTCATGTCTTCTACTCTGTGAGAAATTCATGGTCCAGTATGTCAAAGGAAAGAATGTTATCTACTGATGTACTGGCATTGATTCTCTCCAGGGGAAGACAAGGAACATGTTCCTTTTCAATGTAGCTGGAGAGGGCCATCCGCCATTTGTATTAGAGAATATTACTGTTGCTACTTAGTAAAAAAAAAAAAAAAAAAAAAAAAAAAAAAAAAATCACCATGGATCCCTGCCAGATCAGGGGATTATTGTCAACTTAGTACACCGAACCTCTTGACAAAGAATCAGCAATGAAGGTAATAAATAAAAGAAATGACATTGGTATCAGATGATTTCAGACATCTCTTGCCTGCTTCGGCTTTGTTCCTTCTAATTAAATCCGTCTAATTAGAGTAATACATTGCTATTAGCTCTAGGTATATTTATAACACATGCTTTGAAATGACATTTACAATGAAGGCTGATCTAACCTTTGCTTTTGAATAGTTTATTTTATATATTTTATCTTTTATTAAATTGGAACACTCCTTTTATATAGTTTTTTTCTGCATATACTGTAGTATAATGAAAATTCATGTTTTTTATTTTTACAAGTTTGCAAGGAGTTACTAATGTGTCATTCATAGCTATGTTATCTTTCTATACATTTTGAATGTTGAGGCTATAAGTATGCCTAAAATTATACAACTTAGGTTGAAATTAGTTCAGTTATATATTTAGAACATGCTACCTTGAATTATGGAGTAGGAAATTCCAATGTTCTGTATGTGAGGTTTGTGGCAACTTTAATATTTCTGGCATGAAGATTTGAATATTTCAGGAAAAATTAAAATTTGAAAAATTTGGCTAGTTATTTAGAACTACTTAGAATTTGGTAAGTGGACACTTAGAAGTAGTTATCCTCATAGATGGATAATTTGGATGAGGTTGGACAAATGGACAGCAGATATTTGTGGTGCCCTCTTGTAACTAGAGGGAAAATTGGCAACATATTATGTATTTGGCAAGTCAGGTTAGTTAAGTATATTTATGCATGAATTCCTGCCATTCTCTTTCCTCTTAATTTTTGTAGGATCCTATTTCTTGAGCAACAATGTAACTTTGCTTAATAAAAAAAAAATAATTTTATAGGAGCACCCATAAATACCCTATTATCTAGATCCTGTTTGTTAAAACATCATCTATTTTGATGCATTTCAAAGTATAGATATTTAATATGTAAATCAATTTCAACACTTATTTTTAAAACCTGTATAGTAGCATTCACAAATCTTGTGTACATTAGCTGAGATTTGATAAGTGACTAACTGCAATCAAGTTGTAGGACATGATTGTCACTCCAGGAAGTTCCATCCTGCCCCTTGGCAATCAGTACTCATCTCCCAGGGATTAGTTTGCCAGTTCTAGAAGTTCAGATAAAAGGAATCATCATAAACTCTTTCATGTCTGGCTTCATTCATTTGACATAATGTTTTTGTAATCCATCCATAATACATTTGTATAAGTAGTTCCTTTTTATTGTTAAGTATTATTTCCTGGTATATTAGTTTGTTTATCCTCCTATTGATGGCTACCTCATATTCCATGCTTTTAATTCCAGGAGATGAATTTTGAAGATTATAGCTCTATGGTTTCTTATATAGTTAACTCTTAACAACTGTAATTTTGAAAACTAACATTTGTATGTAAATTTTTATTGATGTTTGAATCTGTGCCTAATTTGGCTGACTTGAGCGAAATTCTTGCACCTTAATTATTCAGTGTGATTCTTCCTTCTGAAGACCAGACAATGCTGGTACTTGCTTCCTCCTTCCCACCACAGCAGGATCATTTTAGGAAATGATACTGCAAAGTCTGTGTAGTATTTATGGCTTGGACTTAAATGCCATTTTTTTCCTTTATGGAAATAATCTTAAGTTTTTAGCTTGTAGGACAGGTTCTGTTGAGGTTGTCGGTAACATTGGTAAACAAGTAGGATTGGCAAATATTTTTGCAAAAATTTCATATGTCATAAGGATGATGTATAAATGCATAAACTTAAAGGTTGGGAAGAAAAAGATAGCTTTTTAAAAAATCATTTTGAAGTTTTTCTGCTGACCATTCTCCTGCAACATCACAAAGTCATTTTATGGGTGTTCTTAAGTTAACTGCATATTAGCAACTATATTCAAAACTGATCAGTGACTTCATTTTTTGACCATCTGACACTTGAGGTTTAGGGACAGTTAAACTCACTTATAATGCATCATATTTTTAACACATTTTTATATAACTGAAACCTTCTCTCCAGTATACATTTTTTAAGCTACTAAGATCACCTGTTTACCCAAGATGCTACCTTTGAAAACTGTTCTTTAAGAGTTGGAAATATGCATTGGTGGTGTTATTTGGGGATAGGAAATAAATGAAGCACAACGTCTTGATGTTTTGACTAAGCAAAATTGTGTGGAGAAATAATTTTTTAAAAGTTTGCTTAGTTATTTGAGTAGTCTCTATACCCATTGTGGGGCTCAAACTCATGACCCCAAAATCAAGAGTCACATGATCTTCTGACTTTGGCAGCCAGATATCCCTTGTGATAGTTTTAAAACTATGTTTATTTAGTATAATAGAGATGAGTTGGGGATGGAGAGCAGACTTCCTTTGAGTATAGCAGTTGTAAAACATATATGGTTAAGTATTTGCCTGACAGTATACTTACTTGGAAGTGCTTGGGGGGAATTATTATTGGTGTTGGTAAATATCCATATACAGTTCCAACAGGATGTGCATCCCATTGCCTAAACTTGCTTCAAAAAGACCTCATGAAGTTGGATACTCTCCAAAGCTTTTACAGACGAACAAAAGAGATGATCAAACTTGGAGCTGCTCAAAGAGAAGCCAGAAGAAAAGAATAGAATAACGACTTTGAAATCCTATAGAGAACTTCAAGTGGAGAGATGATGTCCTTTGAAAATCTGTGAATAAGAGCAACAACAAAATTAGCTTTCCAAGAATTAGAAATTTGCCCCCTGCCTACTGTTTTACATTTTTTTTACATCGCATGATTCTTTAGAGTGACTTGCTTTTCTGTTTGTGCAAATCATCTTACTTTCTGCTCTTTGTTTATGTTCTTGCTTTTGATTGGAAGCACCCTTCTAAATTCAGCCATCTTTCAAAACCTTCTAGGGGTGGCATATTGACAATCAAGCCAAGATTGCTCCTTCCATTCCTTCAAAATTACCTGCCAATAGATGAACTTCTCCACCTCCTCTGTGTCATTTCTGTATCTTTTACATCCTCTTATTCCTGTTCATCATTGGTTTCCCCAGTAACGGTGTTGTAGTTAGTAACTCTGGCCATGCTAGGAGGAGACCTGACACCTGTGCAGTGTCATTCTGGGACGGACATGGTTCTAAACACTTGATGAAATGGTGTTCAATCTCACTACCTCTCTAATGTAAGCAGTATTACTTTCAATATGTGTCACTGCCTGAGCAGTACTGATTTTGAATTATATACTATTTTAGATTAAGCTAATATCTCACTGAAATTTTTCTCTAAAAAGAACATATTAATATATCTATTATTTCTTGCAAAGTTCTATACCAAACACTGTAGACTCCCCCCCCCCCCCCGGTTGAGTCAAGAAATGCTTAACAAATATACCAAATTCTGTGTATATAGCATTATATTTAGAAAGATGTCTCCAAAGTTGAGAATGAAGTTATGGATCTAGATTATCTATGCTGCTAGTTTCTGTGTACCCAAAATAGGGGATTCTATAACTCTGTTTATCTTTCAGTGCTTTGAAATGAGAGCTTAAATTCTTGAGGTCATGATTAGTGGAGATGAAATAAACTAGATTCTATCTGGTGTTATCTGTCCTTTACATTAATAGGGTTGTCAGTCTGACCCAAATGGCTTTTATCAACTACCATAGATAGTATTAGCAGCTGTGCTTATTATAAGGAAGCACAGTAATAACAAGCAAAGTGGGGCTTGTGTGTGCATAATTATAATGTAAGGATGTTGTAGGGGGTGTGAAGGAGCAGTTTAAAAAATGTGTTGGGGGCACCTGGGTGCCTCAGTGGGTTAGGCATCTGACTGCAGCTCAGGCTATGATCTGAGTACCTGGGTCTGGCTCCCTGGGAGTCTGCTTGCCCTGTCTCCCTCTCCCTTTGCCCCTCCCTGCCCCCATGATTTCACTTTCTCTCTAAAGTAAATAAAATCTTTAAAAAAATGTGTTGAACTTTATGCTTATGGTACAGTGAAAAATTGTGAAGATATATGAATGATTTGAATGCCAAGTTTTGTAGAAAAGAAGTAATGGGAAAATATTTGTGGAGATTTGTGTTTTCTAGCATCTTCTTTGTTCTTTCTACATACAGATATCTTGGTTTCAGTAAAAAACGACATTTTTAGAGTCATTTCTTCCCCCTGTTGTAGGTTTTCTTGAAAGTTTTACTTTTTGCATATATCTATATATATATATCTTGTAGCATGTGGTTATGACTTTTATTTTCTTGCAAGAAGGATCATATCTGAGTGTAAGTGTTGTGTGATAGGAAGTTTCCTATTAATGTTCATACTTACATTGATATTTTGTTTTGTTTTGTTTTTTTTTTTTTAGGAAATATATTAAGTTCTTCATTCTGGAGATGAAATTTATGGCCACATTAAAAATAAAAGCCCTCGGTGCAAGAGGGTTTTATTTTTGCCAAGTTTAGAAATAAGGATAGAGACTTACAGCAGCTGGAGGAATTTTTGGCAAAGTTTATTTTTTAATTACGGTAAATTTCAAATATCAAAAAGGGCAGATAAGAGGACAACATATCTCCTGCTCATCTTCCTATAAGGATCAGAGGTTCTTCCTGAGTTTGCTTGTTTGAGTATAAAACTTATGTCCCAGTATCCTTTGAGTATATTTAAGCAAATCTCAGATGACCTATTTCATTCATAAATGCTTCTGTATGTATCTCAAAAAAATGAGGATTCTTTAAAAAAATAATGCCATGTCCTCATGAAACATAATAATTATACAGTTTAATATCCCCAATTGATAATTCAAGGTTTAAATGTCACTGGTTGTCTCATACCTATATCTTTACAGTTTTTCTTGAGTCAGGATTCAAACAAGGCCCATACAATGCATTTGAGTCACGTCACTTAAGTTTCTACCATGTATAGCCCTCCCTCCCTCTCCTTTTTTTTGTTCTTGCTATTTGTTGAAGAAATAGGATCATTTGTCCTCTGTTGTTCTCTAGTCTGAGTTTTGCAGAATGCATTCCAAGGTGGTGGTCATTATATTTTTCTGGTCTCTGTTTCCTTAAATTGATTTTTAGATGTAGAAGGTCAATCACATTTTTTTTGGTGGTGGAGTAGGGAAGGAATATTTATTTCATAGCTATTTTGTATACTCCAGGAAATCACATAATGTAGTTATTTTTCTCTTTGATGTTAGTGGCTATAGATGACCATTGGCTAGAGCCATTATCTTACTGAGTTTGCAAAGTAGTAATATTCCATTCTTCATTTATTAGTTGGAATAGTACTAATGAGAGATTTCATCAACTGTTTGCTTATCCGAAGGACAGGATTGTAGAAGAAAGGCAAATTTAATGCTTGGTTCTTTCCATCTTATTACTACTTCAGAAAAATGCATTTGTTCCCTAGATTCCTTAGAAATGACCAGATACCTTCTCAGATATATTTCTTCTTATGAACACATGGATATAAACCTATTTGGGTTTAACAGTTACCAATTCTTTTTTCTCTAGTTTCCTTTTTTAGCCAATGGGAGCCTCTTCAGGTTGACAGTCTGAAGACATCCTTGCTTTCTGCTATGATAAAATTTTCTAGACTCATCTTGTACCTTTCTTAACCCAGGCCAGGATCAACTATTGTCCATGAATTTCTTTTAATGGGAAGTAATGCCTAGAGAACCATGATTTGGGTGCTAATAGTGGTGGTGGTTCCTGGATTGGTCATTGTATCTAGGATTTTTCAGTGGATAGAGCTAAAATATATACATACACATACATGTTTGTATCTATGGACCTCTTGAATTTATGCATTTCTAATATAGGATTGTATTATTTTTTTAAAGATTTCACTTATTCATGAGAGACCCAGAAAGAGAAGAGGCAGAGACAGGCAGAGAAGCAGGCTCCATACAGAGAGCCTGATATGGGACTTGATCTCGGGACTCCAGGATCCCGCCCTGAGCCAAAGGCAGTTGTTCAACTGCTGAGCCACCCAGGTGTCCCTAGGATTATATTATTTTACTTGATTTTATATTTGCATCTCTTTTCTCTAACACAACTTGCTTCCTAAAAAATCGACATGATTTGACAATGCTATCTGTTCTTCCTTAAGAGACAGACCACTGTTTCATAGGTGTTGAGACTACATATTGAAAAGGAATTTCAAGTTTACTCTCATTGAGGGGTGGATGTCTGAGAAGTGTTCCATGTGTCACATCACTCTAGGGAGTTGCTAAGGACCAGTAACTAGAGAGAATAATAGAAGGGGTACTGGATTGAGGTCTGGCTCTGATGATTTACCCATTGCTTGTTTCCTTGTCTAGTAAAAAAAGGGGGTAATAATAATCTACATTCCAAACCTTTTATGGAAGATAGTATATGTGGAAATGCTTTATAAATTATTAATATATCATAATAGAAATAATTTTCCCATCTGATGAAAAAATAATGAGATAGTCTTTGAACCACTGGACTTTTGATTAGCTTTTTTTGTTGGGGTTTGTTTATTCTTGCAGTGTGTATTTTTCTTTTTTAATTTGCTAGGGTAGTCTTCCTAATTATCTTCTTTAATGGGGATGATCTTCTTTATAGTTAAATGTATATGTTTGTAGGCTTGAGGTGAATAGTTGATGGCTTAAATATTTTTGTTTTAATTAATTTATAATAAAGTGGATATAGAAAAGATCAAAGCCAATGGGACTTTTTCATCAAAGCCTGTTTCTTGTTTTTGATAAAGTCTCATTTCTCTTGTGTAGTATCATGGAGTACTATAGACCCCAGTCATATCTCTGTGTGTGTATATATAACCTTTCCTTTGGTAGGACTGAGCTTCACAGTGCTGGATTCATAACATGGAAACAAATGACAAGTACAGGCTTACTTAGTTATCTAGATTACGAGTATTGCATGTTTGGTGTTGGTAGGCTCCTTATTTTTATTTGGCTCATAGAATAGACTTAACTAAGACTCCAAAGGCAAATTCCTAGCCTACCCCTTCCAATTATTCTTTTTATATTCCCAGACAGGGTTTTGCCTGACTTTTTAATCTTGGTGCCATGTTTACCCACTTGATCTAATGGAAAAGTGGCCAGAGTAATGTCTCTTAACTCTATTGATGCTTGCTTGGCCCTGCCTATAAGATCCCTATTTTTATTCCTTTCCTGCTATCTTGTCCTCAGGGTCCTGAATTAAGCCTATCTTAGTTGTATAGCCTTAGGTTATTCTAGCCTAGATTATTTGTGCTTAACTTCCTAACTTTTCTTTCCATGTCTCAATGATAATTTTTAAAAACTTACACTTTGTTATTTTACAGCTATTTTATACCCCTTTCAGCACTTTTAGGCAATCCTTGAAGTGGCAAAGACCGTCCTTCTGCAATCTGGACTTCTGAAACCTCTTTACCGTTCTCCATGTAGAGATTCGTAGTATTCATTTGCATTTTACTAAGAATTATGCCTCTATGAGGAGTGAAAAATTGTTATGTTTAAATATTTCTACTATGAAATAAAATAATTATATTACCAAACCTTGAAAAATAAAGGAAATCCATTACTCTGTCATACTCACTATTAGTAATGATTTTTCTACCTTGCGCCATCAACATTAGTTTTTATATATTGTTTTTCTAGAGTAAATTTTTTTTTCCTGTCTTTTAGGCTCAGGCTCCAGTAAACTCATGATAAGCAGAAAAGTTTTTGTATGTCTTTCCATTGGATTTATAACTAATACTTAATGCAAATTTTAATAAGTTTATTTGTTCTGGTAACTTAGTAGTTTAAAAAAAACACTTAGTTTTAGATGTAGACGTTGTGAACTTTGAATAATATATTTAAGTACTGTACTTCTGATTTAATGTACTTTCAGATTTAATGATCAGTTTAAAGAATGCATAACATCTGAGAAATACGCATGACCTGATGAATTGTTTCCCTATTAGTCATTTGCTAATTTCTAACATTTTTACTGTTGTAAACAGGGTGAATATTTTTACACACAGAAGGTTTTCATATTTTGGATTATTTCTTTAGAATCCCAGGTAAAATAATAGGTTCAAGTAATATCTTTTTACTCTTGATTTAAATTCTGCAATGGCCTTCCATTAGGATTGTAAGAGTTGATGATACCTTCAGCAAATTAGTTATGGTTTTCTCTTCTGTATATTTTCTCCCTTACTGCTTGCCCCCCACTGTGCACATTGCTCATTTCTTTGCAGTTTAATATTTCCTTTAAACTTCAAAACTGTTCAAGTCACTTCTTAAGAAGGCCTATTGACTTCTGGATAGGAGAATGAACAATTTCCTACCCTGGGGCAGAAGTGATGTGGGGTCATCGAAGACCCAGATAGGAGATGTGGGGGTAGGGAGGTTGGCAGAGTAAAACTGAAATACATTTCATAGGGCTTTTTTTTTTTGGGCATTCTTCCCGATAGGTAGCTGTCTCTAAGCTGTAAAAGTGTCAATGTCCTATAATAAGGAATAACCTGTGACTAGGTTTAAAATGAGAAAGTGAGATCCCTAGCAATCAAGCTGTGCATTTTCTCATGGGAAAATTTAAAGAGCAACCAGCAATGGTCTCTAAGTTTATAAAGAACAGATTATGACTTGTAAACTTAAGATGTTGTAACCAGATTTCAGAGTCAGGAACCACTGGGTCGGTTTGCCATTCCTAGCAAATTGGTAAAGAACCTTCATTGCTTAGCAACCTTGCTAAGTTTATTCAAATAATTTCATAGATAGCATCTACCACTTTGTGGAATCGTCATTAGGCACATCAGTGTTGGAATGAATGAATGTGGTTATGTGCAGATAAAGAACAAGAGTCAGGATCTAGTGTGGTGAACTAATTTTTATACATAGAGTATCACTGCTTACTATCTTTAAACTGACTTTAGCTAAGTGTAATTTTGTTATTTAGAGCAAACTGGACTTCACAACTGGCTATTTCTGTCAGTGGTTCAAGACTATAGTAAGAACATTTTACAGAGTACTAATAAAAATAGACATGTTGAATGTAACCTTAAACCATTTTCATTATTCTGTTGGCTATGCGATTAGATGCTATGCTAAGATTTTTTTTTTTGCCTTTTAATGACTATGCATTAATTATTCCCTCAGGCTTAGTATGTATTCCTTGCAAATGCTTTCTTCTGCAATACTCAATCTGTAACTTGATGGGAATGAGAATATATCATTCTTGGCAGGCTGGCATGCAGAATTTCAGATTCCATTGAGGGTGACAGTATCATCTTTTAATTCTAGGACCTAGTTGGCTCCTCTTCATTAGGGCTTGAGGTTTCCCTGTGACCAGTTACCCAGCCTTGACTTGGGTACTCATCAGCCATATGCTGGGCAAATGTCTTTTGACTCCTCTGTGGTTGACTTTATGATCAGTAATTTGTAAATTCCAATAGATCCCAGTCTGCATCCCTAACAGATTAGTGCCAACAGAATTCTGGCTTCTGTGGCTTGGGTGGTGGTGATGGGGAATAGGTGAGATACATACTTAGATTGAAAAGCACTTTATTAAAAAAATTAAAGTTTGTAACTTTAATTCTAGTATAGTTAACCCACGGTGTTATATTAGTTTCAGGTGTACAATACAGGGATTCAATAACTGCATACATTACTCAGTGTCCATCGTGAGAAGTGTACTCTTTAATTCCCATCACTTGTTTCACCTGTTATGCCCTCTCCCCACCTCCTTTCTTGTAACCATCAGTTCTCTGTAGTTAATCTGTTTCTTGGTTTGTCTCCTTTTGCTTTGTTCTTTGTTTTGTTTCTTAAATTCCATATATGAGTAAGATAATACAGTATTTGTCTTTCTCTTATTTCGCTTAGTGTTACATTCTCTGTCTTCATCTATGTTGTTGTAAATGGCAAGATTTCATTCTTTTTATGGATGAATAATATTCCCGTGTGTGTGTGTGTGTGTGTGTGTGTGTAAATATAAACATACCACATCTTATTTATCCATTCACCAGTTAGTGGTCATTTCCATAATTTGGCTGTTGTTGATAGTGCTGCTCTAAACATTGGGGTGCATGTATCCTTTTGAGGTAGTGTTTTATATTATTTGGATAAATATCTGGTGGTATGATTGCTGGATCATAGGGTGATCCATTTTTAACTTTTTGAGGAACCTCCATATTTTCCAAAGTAGCTGCACCAGTTTGCCTTTACACCAGCAGTGCATAAGGGTTCCCTTTTCTTCACATCCTCACCAACACTTGTTTCTTGTGTTATTGATTTTAGCCTTCCTACAGGTGTAAGATGATATGACTTGTGTGCATTTCCCTGATGAGTGGTGGCTGAGCATCTTTTCATGTGTCTGTTGGCCATCTGGATGTCTTCTTTAGAGAAATGTCTGTTCATATTTTCTGTTCATTTTTAAATTGGGTAATTTTTTTGGTGTTGTTTAAGTTCTTTATATATTTTTGATACTAACCCTTTACTAGTTATGTCATTTGCAAATATCTTGTCCCATTCAGTAAGTTGCCTTTTAGTTTTGTTGATTTGTTTCCTTTGCTGTGCAGAAGCTTTTTATTTTGATGGAGTCCCAATAGCTTATTTTTGCTTTTATTTCCTTGCCTCCGGAGACCTATCTAGAAAAATGTTGTTATGACTGATGTCAGAGAAATTACTGCCTGTGCTCTCATCTAGGATTTTTATGGTTTCATGTCTTACATTTAGGTCTTTAATCTATTTTGAGCTTATTTTTGTGTATGGTGTAAGAAAGTGGTCCAGTTTCATTCTCTTGCATGTTATCGTCCAGTTTCCCCAGCACAGTTTGTTAAAGAGATTGTCTTTTTCCCATTGCATATTCTTTCCTCCTTTGTTGAAGATTAATTGACCATATAATTGTGGGTTTGTTTCTAGCCTTTCTGTCTTGTTCCATTGATCTATTTTTTTTTGTTTTGTTTTTAATCTTGATTTTTGGAAAAATTTTTTTTTGTACCCAAGTTAGTTTTACACTTGTGATTGTTCATGCTTGTTGTAAATAAAAACTGATTTGAGGTAAGAAATAATGCCTAGACTAGTCCTTTCTTGGAGAGGAAACTGGTTTTGAATATCTATTTACTCTGTATGTCAGGCCTGCAGTTGTGTTTGGACACACCATGGTTGTAATTCGTACTCTTGGTTTAACAACACTTTCATATATAATTATCATTACTTTGTAATTACAGCAATAAAATCCATTCTTTGGGAACTATTCCAGTATTTAGAATACTGAAAATAAGTGTGCTTAGTACCAGTTGTCACAATGATTTTTCCAGTGCTTGAATTTCTAAGAAATCAGCTTCTATTGTACTTCAAAACAAAACTGACGTCTAATAAAATTCCCCTTTTAGAGATGGCAGCTCTTTGTAGAACCTGAAAAGGAAAACTTTAAATCAAAAGGAATATTCACAAAAAAAACATTTAATGTTCTTCTATTTAGAAATATTGAGAAGGAAGAAGAAATGCTAAAACTTTCTGGGGAAAAAAAAAACAGCCTGGAGCCTTAAGGATATGCTCCGCCTTATTTAGAAATTAAGTTGGTGCAAACATAAACCTAAGGGTGAGGTGGAGCTTTAGTAGAATGTGTGTGTGTGTGTGTGTGTGTGTGTGTGTGTGTGAGAGAGAGAGAGAGGGAGAGAGAGAGAGAGAGAGAGAGAAGACTTTGTTCAGCCTATTTGTTCCTCTGACTCTTGACCAGATATTGGTTTACAATATTCCTTGGAAAGCTATGTGGAATTTGACCTAGGCTTGTCTCTGTTGAAATATTGGAGTGTTGGTTTTTGCTATACTTAGGCTTTAGCATAGGAAGCCCAGACTGTAGCCATTGGACCAAAGGAGGAGGGTGCAGTGAAGAGAGAATGTATGTAGTGCAACCACCATGCACCATTTTGGATAGGTAGGCTTTGCCAGGCCATTGCATAAACTGAAAATTGTTTGTAGCGCTGCATTTTATTATATCTAGGAATTTAATGATATGTGTTTTTCCTAGTGATTAAATGAGTAGCATTACAGGGAATCTTGCCAATTTAGCACCAAGATTACAAGGAGAACTCTCTAGAGTTGATACGTCTTGATACTAGGGAAATTTCTGATTGCTGCCAATGGCACTATTAGCATAAGGATATCTATGAGATTGTAGCTGTCAAAGCATGACAACCTTTTTATCTGGAGGTTGAGAAAGATATTCTCTCTGATGTGACAAAGAGACTATCCCAGTATCCTAGAGAATAGTATAGTTTCATTTTATTTGTGCATCTATTACTGGGGAATCCCCACAGTGAATGAATGCTGTAGTCTTGTCCTGGACTTTACCAATTATCTCAACACTTACTGGGCATTATTGCTTGACTATTTCACTGCCACCTCCAATACAGCATGTCTCAAATAGAACTAATTATCTTGCAGCCAATTTGACTCCTTATATAACTTAAGAGAAGTTGTAAAGGATGCTACCAATTGCCTGCTTGTTCAGATTATGAACTGAAAATTCTTCTGGATGTCTTCTCCAGCAAAAGTTCACATAAAAAAATCTTTACAGGAAATTCAGAGTTGATTACCTAGCCCCTCTTGGAGTCGACCCGAAGGATAAGACAACAAAAACAAAAACAGCGCTGACTGAGAGGATGAAGTCAAAGGCCCCCTATGCTATATTCCATGTCTGGGTTCTGGGAGACTCTTATCCATCTTGTGCCTCTTGTAAGAATTCTTTAGTAACACCAGTTTCATCCTTGGTCCTCCAAGGGGAGCTTGTCTTTTTCTCTACTCCTCTGATTCTACAACCCATCCCAGCTAGCATGCCCTGACAATTCTCCTTGCTCAGTGACCTTTATTTACCCCTTAAAAGACAGCCAAAGGATCCCTGGGGGCTCAGCGGTTTAGCGCCTGCCTTTGGCCCAGGGCACGATCCTGGAGTCCCGGGATCGAGTCCCACATCGGACTCCCGGCGTGGAGCCTGCCTCTCCTTCCTCCTGTGTCTCTGCCTCTCTCTCTCTCTATGTCATAAACAAACAAACAAACAAACAAATAAATAAACAGCCAAATGATACCTCCCCAAAGGTGAAATTATGCCTCTAAGATGTCTGTTTTTCAAATGTCATGTTATGGTGTTATTTTTTCAGGAGATCACATCTCTCTATTTATGGACTGAAAGTTCTCAGAGGACAGAAACAGTCCTTTCTTTATTTCAGGATCTAGAGAACAGAGGCTACCTATTCAGCAAAAATGTTGAACTCCTCTCCCATTTTTCTTCCCCCCCCCCTTTTTTTTTGTTTAGCATTTTAGCTCTCCTGTATCACCGTATCTTCATGTGCATTCTCAAATATTTCTTATATACCAAAGTAGACTCTCCTCTTAATATTTATTGCTATGTTAATTAAAAGTGAAACATAATTCCACCATGACTATTTTAACGATAAATGTGAAACGTGTTTTCAAAATTAGAAATCTCTTGCTAATTAGGTGGTTTGAATAATTCTAAAAAAATGAACATTTATATATACTACTTTATTAATAAAAGAAAGAGGAGGGTTTTCCTTAATTATTCTTTTTTTTTTTTTTTTTTTTTAAGTAGGCTCCACACCCAGTGTGGGGCTTGAACTCACAACTTTGAGATCAGGAGTTGCATGCTCTACTGACTGAGCCAACCAGGCACCTCCCCCCCTAAGTATTCCTAAAACAGGGTTTTTTTTTTTCCCTTCAAGGATATGCGATTTTAACTTTATTAAAATATACTGAATCCCAAACTGAGGTTTATTGAACGTGAAACTGTAACTCATGTCAAGAGCTGTATCTCCATGAATTTGCCATATAATCTTTTAAAAGATTTCTTTATTTTAGAAAAAGGGTGCACATGCCGGTGCGCTTGAGCATCTAGAAGCAAGTGATTTTGGTGGGTGTGTGTGTGGGCGGGGGGACAAGAGAGAGGGAGAGAGAATCTTGAAGCAGATTCCCTGTTGAGCAAAGAGCTCACCAGGAGCTCTATCCCAGAACCCTGAGATCATGACCTTAGCTGAAACCAGGAGTCAGGTGCTTAATGGACTGAGCCACCGATTTTTCTATATATTTTATAATTTTATAGAACAAAAAACTCCTCCTCAAAGACATTGGAAATAAACATAAAATGATAGCTATGAGCTCTCTTTTGAAAGATTGGGAGCCAAGAAAATTATATTTCTGTCCTCTGTTGCTGTTCCCCTAAGATACCCAGTGAAAGTGGTTGACTTGACCACATTTTAAAATCTTGGATAGTTTAGGCAGGATTTATCCAGAAGTTCTGGTAACCTTTAGATTTTTAGCAGGATTCTAGAGAATTCTTATTTGATGTTAAGGCTATGGGAATGTAAATGGTTGAAAGTCACATGTATTTGCAAATCACCTATACTCAGTCACTGAGTTTGAGATGAAGTGAACTGTTAGTTCACTGGCTCTGCAGTATTTACCAAACTACTAAATAAGCTCTGGGAAAACCTCAGGCTCTCTGATATTAAAAAAATGATTCTTTGAGCACAATAATTCATTAGAAAAAAATAAAGCATGCCCATTGACAGTTCTGTGTGGAATCTAGGCAATGACATATTTTTTTCACTGATCCTTTTCATAACTGAGATTATTCAAGATAAATACTCTTCTCTCTCTTTTTCCTCAAGCACCTCACTAATGATGTGAAAGGGAAAAGACATTTTTGGCTTTATTGGTTTCTTAAGCAACAACCTGTGCTTTTGCTTAGTATGACACATCATACAGGAATTTCCCTGTGTATTCCACCTCCAGGCCTCTTAAGACTTGGCTTATGCATATTATTGTTTATCAGCCTGTAATTTGGCAGTCAAATTTTGGTATTCACTCCCTCAGACTCACTTTAATAGTCCATTTTTGTGCAAGTATTTTAGTACCTAAGTATTAGATGACTACTGTTAATGAGATGCAAAAATAGAGTGAACATGTAATTCTTTTTGGCTCAGTAGAGCCGTATACATCTCACTAAACATCAAAGCTGGGCAATTTCAAATTCCCAAAGCATTTGAAGAAAATACTTCTACCATGCTTGTTTGCTTTCTTCACTTGGCAGTAGAACGCGATTGACATTTATTTTCTGGGTAGTCAATGTCTTTTATGTTTTTTTTCAATGACTTTTACCATTCAGTATGCCTGCAGTAACATTTCTCTTTTTCTTCAAGGGTGCTTTCTGGTTCTAGCCAAAGTTAGAATGGAATGTTTCCTGCTTCCAGAATCCTCAAGTGGACTTGCTAAAAAAAAAAAAAAAAAAAAAATTTTTTTTTTTACCCTAATCTAGAGGAAACCACTGTCCTTAATTTGTGACTACTATTCCTTGTTTTTCTTTACAACCTAAATCTAGAATTCTGAACAGTTTAGTTTCACTTGTTTTTTAAGCTTCTTTTTTTGTTTTTGTTTTTTGTTTTTGTTTTTTAAGCTTCTAATGAATCTACTCATGCAGGTTTTTGTCTGAAGGCTTTTGTTCAACACTGTGAGATTCACCCATGTTATTGCAGTAAGCTGTAGTGTGTGAAATTTCATAGTTGTATGAAATTCCCTCATTAATATAATAGATGCTACTTATCCATTCTCTTGATTGTGTTGTTTCCGGTTTGGGGCTATTATTTGCAGTGAACATTCATGCATGAACATTTGCAGTGTCCGGTACATAGACATCCCAGTGTGTGAGTGGATTGTTTTCCTTAATGTACAGATGAGTGAATCCTACTTGTTCTCATTATCAACTTCACAAGATAACAAAAATAGTTTTATGAACTAGTTGTGCCAACTCACATTATTGGAGTGCCACATTCCATTATCGGAGTTCTGGTTCTTCTACATCTTGCCCTTACTATTAATTACTGCTTTTACTATTTGGATGAGTGTGGTGTGGCATCTCATTGTAGTTTGTATTTTTATTCCCTGAGAACCAAAGCAGTCCTTTTTGTTTATTTATCCTTTTCTGTGAAGCTTTTATTCTTGAGTTTTTCTATTGGGTTGTCCTTTTTCAAAGACCTTCATTATACAATCTAGATATTTATCCTTCAAATATTGTTGTGTTATCAATATATTCTCCCACTTTGTGGTTGGTTTACACTTTATGATCACTTAATTAAATTCATCTTTTTAAAAAATTATCTTTTGAAAAAATTTATCTTTTCTCTGTGTTTACACCTTTTCTGTTATATTTGGAGATTAAATTTTCAATCTTGAAAGCGATTTCAGCGATTTCTAAATCGCTGAAAAATTTTGGATTTATGGGAGTCATATGAAATAGGACTGGAAGAAAAATTGCCACATTGTACTGTATCTAATCCAGAGTGCTACAGTTTCATTATAGGTAACATCCAATTGAAAATTGAGGACATAATTTAGAAATAGATTTAAATGTTTTTAAAGGCTGCAATTTTCAGAATTTTAGGAGGAGCAGGGATAGAATATGCAGTGGGTGATTAAATGCCATATATACATGATGCTAAATTATGGTGGTTTTTTTTTTTTTTTTGAGGGCATAGAGTGCCAGAACATTTAAAAGCTGTGAGACAAGATTCCATCAAAATCCCAGAGGAGAACTCAGGCAACACCCTTTTTGAACTTGGCCACAGTAACCAGAGAAGGACAAACAGTGTATGTTCTCATTCATTTGGGGAATATGAATAATAGTGAAAGGGAATATAAGGGAAGGGAGAAGAAATGTGTGAGAAATATCAGAAAGGGACACAGAACATAAAGACTTCTAACTCTGGGAAATGAACTAGGGGTGGTGGAGGGGGAGGAGGGTGGGGGGTGGGGGTGAATGGGTGACGGGCACTGAGGGGGACACTTGACGGGATGAGCACTGGGTGTTATTCTGTATGTTGGTAAATTGAACACCAATAAAAATTAATTTATAAAAAAAAGACTAAAAAAAAAATAAAAGCTGTACAACGTTAAAAGGAAAAAATAATGTAACTGATAGGAAGGTGGAAGATCTGCTACTTAAGGGGGATACTAAATCTGGTATCAAGTTGCAGCATGTATGACATGACACAACCCTGGCTTCTGTCTTCACATTTCTTTGCTTGTTATTTATTATTACGAGGTATACAGAATTCTACTTTTAAAAGGATTTTACATTTTTGTGTACGTTTGGATAAGGCGACTACACAAGAGTAAGACTGATTTGTGTAGAAAAGTATGCATCATTAAGCTTCAGAGGAGTGATTTTGTTTATTTAGAGAATGTTGGTTCTCAGATTTTGTACTTTTGGAATTATATTCACAACCATATAAACTGTAGGTACTCAATGCATTACTTTATGATTATTTAATCTCATTTCTTTATATTTACAATATTTTAAAAATAAAATTTAGGTTGCTTTACATACAATAAAATGGACCTATTTTAAGTGTACTTTTAGAATTTTGACAAAAGTATGTATTCCTATATATGTTATTGTAAATTCACCAGTGGTTTTCCATTGTTTGGATATACCACATTTCAGTTTCAGGTTTTCTGCTATTATGGATAGAGGTTTTAGGAACGTTCATGTGTGAATTTATTTATTTTTTCATGGCAAATAAAATTACAGGTTTAATTTTAGATGTGTTTTTTTTTAAAAAGATTTTATTTATTCATGATCGATGAGAGAGTGAGAGAGAGAGAGAGAGGAGGCAGAGACATAGGCAGAGGGAGAAGCAGGCTCAATGAAAGAAGCCCGATGTGGGACTTGATCCTGTAACTTAGGGATCACGCCCTGAGCCAAAGGCAGATGCTCAAGCACTGAGCCACCCAGGTGTCCCATTTTAGATGTGTTTCATTTCTCTTGGGTAAGTACTTAGCAGTGAAAACTGTGGGTCATATGGCAAGCATATATTTAGTGGTATAAGAAAATGCTGAATAGTTTTCCAAAGTGGTGTACCATTTCACATCCCACCAGCATTATGATTGTTCCAGTTATTCCACATCCTTGCCAGTACCTGTGATGGCAGGTGGCACGGAATGTGTTCTTTCAAGGGACTTTTTGTATTGTTTGCCCACTGTTTTATTGATTTGTTTGTCACCTTTGGGTTTTATGAGTTTAGGTACAACTTGGATAGAGGTCCTTTGTTACACTGTCTTCCAAAGGCAGCTTCAAAATTGTGATGATTATGAGTGTTTCTCTACTTTGTTGTATTATGTTGTAGGGTTGCTATTATGGCAAAAATAAAAAAAGTCTTAACACTTTGAGTTATATCTGCTTTTAAAATAGGAACACAGTTCAGTTGTGTAAATACTATGTGATTTTGATAAACATCTGTGACAGATGTGTTTCTTCATATGGCGTCCAAATTCATAGCATAATCTCTTAAAATATAAGTCAATTTTAAGTCAATCTTAAAAAAAATCGAATTACTTATTCAAGGAGACCTGATGTCTGGGGCTAGTTTGACCTCATAAAGTTCTGGTTCTTAAATTTGCGAGCAAAGTATGGAGACTCCATGTATTCTCTCCACAGATTGAAAATGCCCATTTATAAATGTGCACATTCATGGATGGTTTTGTATCAAATCATACTAAGATTCATGAAATCCTGAAGCTCATCCAAAGACCCCAGTTTAAAAACTTCTGCAATAAATATTTTCTCTTCTGTGTCTTTATGAGCTACCCACGTCTTCACTGCTTTTTAAGATCTAGTTTTTTTGTTTTGTTTTAATCCTGCATTCCTCTTTACCTATTCTGGAGCCAAGTCCTGATGTAAGGCTAGTCCTGCAAAATGTAAAGCTTGAAAAAGAAAAATGAGCACTTGCATAAGGCCCTGCTTCTTGGGCTAACTTATGGTGTGTTGCTCCCTCATCCAGTTTTCTTCTTAAAAAGAAGGCAAGGTATTTCCTTGAACCAAGGAAAACCATCTGAGCAAGAAAGGGTTATGGCAACCTAATATAGATTCTTGAATAAAAGGGGTTAGCTTTGAGATGAAACTATAAATGGGAGAATTTCTTCTTGGTATTTATGAGCGAATGCATTCATTTTGCAGTGTTCCTTGGTGATGGTCCTGAGTGCCACCTGACAGTGAAGGACTGTGCTGAGGAATAAAACTGAATTTAGTGACTGACCTTCGTTATTTTGCTATTTTAGCTGATTTGAAGTGATGGGTTTTCTATAGCTAGGAAGTTCCATGCCATGAAGGTTATGGCAGTGTTGTTGTTGTTTTTTTTAATATCCATTTAGTGGGTCATACTTTACACTGGAGTGTGGGTAATGGGGAGTTAACTATAAAGGATAACTCTGCATTTAAGTACAGATTTTAGGAGGCCTTTTGAGGGAAGTGATTTGTAAGGAACTAGAAATCAATGTTGATCATAAGTTTTTTTGTAATTGTTTTTAGAGTTTTAATTTTGAAGCCCAGCGTTTGAATAGGAGTTAAGTCCTTCATTTTGCGTTAGTTCCTGGGCACAGTGCCAAGTTTCTTGGTGGGGTAAGTTTATCCCCTAAAGGAAATGATAGATTTTTTTTCAAAGCCCCTAGTGGACTGAACAGACTGTCTGACACATTCAGAGCAGAGCTCTTGGTGACCTCTCTGACACAAGAGGATCTTGAGATGTACTGCATGGAATAGCAACCCCGAGAGAGCAACACCCCACTTCGCCCTGAAATAATTAGATTTGCTGCTTTTAGTCTTGTTGGTACTCACTATGGCTCTTATCTGAAAGGGGAAGACAAGCCTCATGACCTTAGAGACTTAGTTACTTCATTTGTTGGAACTATGGACCTCTTGCAGTTGATTCTTCCAGTAGTTCTGTAGCTAAGCTCCTTATGCAGGTACCAGTAAATTTCTTATCTTGAACAATTTTCTGTCTTCAAGCATGACATTTACATTCAAAACTGTAGATTGCCCAAGGCTTTGGTCTGTTTCTATCTTGTCCTAAAGTGATGTATTACTACCTAAATTTCTATGTCCTAACTACATTCCTTGCTTATGCAGAACTCTGCCTTTTTCTCACTCTTCTTGTCTACTCTCAAGTTATGCATTCCCAGCTGTGTTTTCCCCTTGCTGCTTCCCAAGTAGAAAAATGATTCCACTTTGCAGAAGTTTTAAGCACCCTTTCCTTATTTATGTTCAGAAATTATATTGCACTTGTTCATTTTTATTCAACATGTGTTAGGCATCTGTATGCAGTTAGGAATTGGGGAGATATGAAGATAATTACAGTGATCCTTGTGATCATGACTCAGGACATGCCTGTGCTGAACTATTTCATGATGTGATACGCAGTACATTAGCTGTATGATCATGTCCTGTGGGCGCACAGGAGAGGTGGTTAAATCTGTTAACAACACTTAAAGAAAGGGACGCCTGGATGGCTCAGTAGTTGGGCATCTGCCTTTGGTTCAGGTCCTGATCCTGGAATCTGGGATTGAGTCCCACATCAGGCTGTTTGTGGGGAGCCTGATTCTCTCTCTGTCTCTACCTCTCTTTCTTTCTCTCTCTCTCTCTCTCTCTCTCTCTCTCTCTCTGACTCTCATGAATAAATAAATAAAATCTTAAAAAAAAAAAGACTT
Source organism: Nyctereutes procyonoides (assembly GCF_905146905.1). Lineage (NCBI taxonomy): Eukaryota > Metazoa > Chordata > Mammalia > Carnivora > Canidae > Nyctereutes > Nyctereutes procyonoides. The sequence continues at coordinate 13,385,176 of NW_026575132.1, forward strand.
AAAGTTAGTGAATACATCTGTATTAGGTAATAATGCATAACAAAGCAGCACAAAACTCAGCAGCTTAAGACAACCAGTAGTTATTGTTGCCTGCCAGTCTCTGGTTCTGCTGGGCTCTTTTGGTTTCAGCTGTGTTTACTCAGTTGCCTATAGTCAGCTACATGTTGGGAATGTCTCTGCTGATCTTTACTGGCTCTTGCAGTTGTTGGGGGATCAGCTGGGTGTAGATGGAGTGGAATGGATTACCCTGGGAAGAGCTATCTCTGGTGTGGTGGTGTCTCCTCCAGCAGGCTAGTGTGGGCTTTTTCTCGTAACAAGGTAGCCTTTCAAGAATTAATAAAAATACACAAGGCCTTTTTGAGTTCTAGGTTCAGACCTGGCACATGGTTGTTTCTGTAGCATTCTGTTGGCAAAAGCAAGTCCCAAAGCCAGCCAGGATTCACAAGGAATGGAAATAGAACACACTTTTTGGTGAGAAGCACTGCAAAGTGAAATGGCAAAATCTGTGGGTCCAGAGGGGAATAATTTGGGCCAATTTTACAGTCAATCTATTATTACACCACAAAAGAAATGACATTTGAATTAGGCCTTTAATGGGTAACCAGGCTTCCTTTAGGTGGCAAAGTGGATAGAAGGCATTGATCATGGATATGCTGAGAGTGTAGATGAAAAATATATTTGTACAGTCTGAGCAACTTAATTTCAAATTTGTTCCCCGTACAGTACTTCCTGGTACCCGGAAAGGCTACCTACTGCACCGTTGGCAGCTTTAACATTTTAGGGCTGAGGAGGTCTCTGGTCAGTCGTTTTTTTAAGTGAGAAAATCCCTAATAATGTTAAGAGACCCATCCAGTTCTCAAATCACCTTGACAGAAGTGGAACTGCCAACTGGAGTCTCTTCTTTCCGTGTTTCTCTCTGCAAGCTCTGTCCTTGTTTTTAATTTTATGTTTCTTAAAGTTAGCTATGCTTCAGGTACTATTTCTCAATGTGACCTGCCTTCTAACACTCAGTATTTCACAGAATCTCTCACTACATGCTGGCCAGAGAGGCTTGTGCAAATAGTGAGGGCAAATACCGAGTCTTCACGTACCTACCTCCTCATCGTGTTTAGAATTTATAAGCTTTACATGGTTAAATGGTAGTGGCTCCCATGTCCTCTTTCTCTGGCATCTGTGCCTTTGTGTTCTAGGCATAGTTCTGAGGTCACAGCATGAGTCATTGTGGATACCCAGCATGAGTGCCCTTGGCTTATGAATAATTTTAGAACTGCTGTGTCTTGGGGACCAGGGTTAAGTGATTGTCACAGGCCTAGACATTACTGTTTGGCCCACATATTACATTCCATTGCTCCATCACTTCTCTTGCTATGGGTATAGAGATCTGGAGGGGAAAGAAGAAACTCCTCTAGGTGTGCTCCTTATCATTTAATACTTGTTTACATTTAACCTTTGTTTTCTACCTCTAAGAGATATGATTCATAACTTATTTCCTTCAGGAGCTACTGAGGCACTATGAAAAGGATTGGAACAGTTGATCTCTTTATGAAGGCTGTGTGATGGCTTTTTTTTTTTTTTTTTGATAGACCATACAGGTTCAAGTAATGACATAAAACAAATGAAAGCTTGATTACTGGGGCATCTGGGTGGCTCAGATGATTAAGCATCTATTTTTGGCTCAGGTCATGAGCTTTGGGTCCTGGGATCAAGCCTGTGTGGGGCCCCCAGCAGGGAGTCTGCTTCTCCTTCTGCCTCTGCTCATGTACATATTCTCTCTCTCTATTTCTGTGTCTCAAATGAATAAATAAAATCTTTAAAAAAAGTATGATTACTCCTGTACATGAATATTTTTCTGAAGATTATACTTAAATAGCAAAATGAATTGAAATACTTCACTATACTTAATTTTTAGAGTAAGATCATAATTTGTCTCCATTACATTATTCTGATGTACTTTGCTAAGCCATGGTTGCATGCTCCTAAAACCCAAGGAACTCAAAATACACAATTTTTAAAAATTAAGAAAATTAAGAGCTTTTTGATTAATGTGTATTTGATTTTCATATTCTCTATAGTTTTTTTGAGTGTTCAAGTGTTTACTGACACCTCTAGGTGCAATGCCTTGTCCTAGAAACTGTGGATGATACGATGATGACTTAGACATGATCCAAGTCTATCTGGCAAAAAAGATAAATGTGCAACTATTAAAGTGCTTCACTATGGTAGATGATTTTTTTTTTTCTGATGACTAGATGACATTAATTTTCCATTTTTGCTTTTGGGATATACTAGAAATTTTGTATTTTGACCTTTAAGATACTTGGGAAGACTAAAAGGTTAAAAAGAAAAAAAAAAACTACCCTATTAAAATCCTTCAAGTCAAACTATCCAGAGGGGAACAGGGAGACTAGAGTTGCTTTACATAATGAGTTTATATTTGAGTAGTAGGTAAGAATTGGTTTGTTCATTTTCTTTCATGTTCCCATAAACTTCTTACATTATTGGATTTTCCAGCTTAAGAATATGGAAAGGATAATTAATTATTGCCCTTGTTTTTAAAACCTGTCTTGGTCTTAGTAAATAGTCTAAACAAAAAATTCTAGGAGTGTCTTCATTGTTTGTAGCCACTATGCAAGCTCTAAGCCTGTTAGGAAAATGAGTGGCCATTCCTTTTTGCCAGTTACCTCAAATCTGAGGAATGGTAAAAGAAAAGATACTGGGTAGCTTCCAGGTTATGCATTCAAGAATTTTTTCCTTTCCCTTGCAAACCTTGGGAAGCTTAACACAGGTTAAGCAGAGGTTGACAGATGCTATTTTCATCATTAAATAAATTTCTAGAAGTTACATATAAAGTTCACATGGGTTTCACATAATTTTTATTCATTTCCATTATGTGAGCTTCTAGTATTAAAAAAAAATTGGCTCCAGTATCCAACAAATGTGTCATATTTAAGGATCCCAACTCTTATTTCCAAGGCATGATCTGTTACTACCAATGTGTCTTAGTATTTTATTCTTTCCTGATAACTTATGCAAGGAAATAGTCAAGTGCCCAATCAATCCTTATGATCTTTGCAGACACTTAAAAGCTTATAGATATTAAAATGTGCTACCGTGGTTCCATTTCTTTGGGGGTATGTATAGCAAATGTCTTAGTCCTTGAAAGTTTAAGTAGCCAGGCCAGCTATCAGGTGTTTTAGCATTCTCTGGCTGAATTATCAGTATAGATATGCTGATCTCAGAAAATGCTAACTCCCCAATTTGCATTCTTAGACATGTTACTGCTTTATTGAGTGTTATCAAATGTTCTTGACCTGAAAGTAATCAATAACAGAGATTTTAACTCTCTATTACTTCATTGGAAAAAATCCTAGTAATTGTGATAAAATGGACAATTATGCTATTTTGCCTTAATATTTGGGTCACAAAAATAGCCCCCAGAAGTCATTTTCTTCTGTAATCTCAAACTATACTTTAGGTAGTTGGTACTCATGAGAGGGATCCCCTGAGATACTCTGTATGAAACAGATGGCCAGCCAGGGGTTTTAGCTCAACCACCAGTGGAGCTGAACAGGGAAATCCAATGAATGAGGTGGGCTGCATGAAGGCAATAAGGAGTAGAGGAGATTGGCCAGGTGGAGAGGATGCACTGCTCTGTGTGTGTGCGTGTGTGTGTGTGTGTGTGTGTGTGTTGCGCACACACGTACATCTAGCATCATGTCCAATCCAACTGATTACACTGGAATGCAAGCCCACTTTTGACAGATCATGGATTTTTTTTTTCCCCTAAGAGGAGCTGGAAACAGATTTTTATGCAAAATTTCCCACCTTTAAAATATTGTGCAAATAAAAAAAACACACACAATAAATGTGAAAAAAAAATACTATGCAGGTTAAAACACTTCTATGAGTCAGGCAGTGGTTTGCACCCTGGTCTATACTTCCCTGCATGTGTAATGTGGCGTTGAGACCATTTTATCATTAGCTTAAGTACTTTCATACATTATTTAATAATGGCATTGAAATAACATTAATATATCTCTCTAAACAATACATACTATTTACAGAAAAGATTACAATACAACTACCTAAGCTCAAGCTAAAGTTCTTTTCACACTAAGCATAAACTGGCAACCATTACCATATAATTCTGGTATTAATGCCATTCTCTTTCTACTATTGGAATATTCTGAGCTAAGTCATTTAATGTCTATGTGGGGACCTAAAAGCAATGTGGTTCTATTTGAGAAAACCCCTACCAGTTAACTCATCTCCAATCTTAAAGTTCCTTTAATAAGGAAGAGGTGTGAAGTGCTTCCCATTATTCTCAGGGAGGTCTCTAGATAGTCTACTTCCTTTTCATCTATTGCCTTTAGGGAAGATGCCAATCAACAATTTTTTTTGCATATTAGACCTAATAAATTATAAGTTTCCATCTCTTGTGTTGTTTTCCTTGGTCCAAAGGTTTTCTTCTTCAATCAAGTTTCCATTCCAGCCATGTTGATTATTGCAATTAAACATCTCCTTGCTACTGGCCTTTGCAAGTTTTTAGAAAGGCAACAACTGGATGCTTTAAGTCTTCTACAGAGAACTGTCTTCCTTTCCCTTCCCCAGCTATTAAACATTTAAAACAGCTAGTTATTTATTGAATACCTATAGTTAGCCAGGTAGTAAAGTTGGAGGGGAATATGAAAATAAGACATTGAAATGTATGCTCTTTAAAACAGATGCTAATTCACTGTTATGTCAATACTGTTTCTGGAAGAAGTTCAGACAATGTATAATAAATCATTAGACCATCAAGCCAACATCTAGTTAAGTGCTGATCTAGGCTCTATAAGGTTATAGAAGTATAGTTCTGAAGTGACTATTTCAGTGCTAAATTTTGAGCCCTTAACTAAAGTGCTGCTTTTTGTGTTCAGTGGTTTGTTCCCCCCTCCCCCCCACCACTACTATCAGCCCAGTGAAATTTTTTTGTCCTATAATTTCTTTAAAGAACATAACTTCTTAGTTCCTGCTAATGATAGCAATTGCATGATGTTTTATAATTCCTAAAGAAAAATGCTACCAAAATGTAGTTTACTCTTAATTCTGTAAGACTTTAAAGTATTAATAAATGAATTTATAGAACATGCAATGTTGCTATGTGGAAAATGTCAAAAATGAAGCCATTAATCCTCAGATCATCTTACAACTTTGGGAGCAATTCAGTATGACTCTAAATCCTAATGTTCTTCAGTCCCAGAGCCTGGATACCTTCTGATGGCGTAGTGGTTGAGTGTGGATGCTTTCCCTGGAAATCTTGCCAGCCAATTGCCCTGCTGTTCGTGCAGGTAGGGAACCCCATTAGGTCAGGCTAGTAGTAGTTAGAACTGGCAGTTCCAGTGACCTTTTAGGCACTCAGTTTCTCTTCAGTCCTGTCTTTGGTAGGTTGCCATCTTAGAATCAGGTAGTGATCTTTTCCTCTTCCCTCATCTCATCTCCTTGTCCCTACGTTCCTTTGAATGTCCTGGGAAAGGATCCTTTCTGGATGGAACTGCTTAGCTTTTCCACCAGCCATTAACCCTAGTGCTGATTGATGACTTTTCCATTTCCTCCTTGCTTGTGTTCTCCACCCACTGAACAAGAATACCTGAAAATAATGTCAAGAAACAGACTGTTGAAAGCCTAGCCATCTCCCTAGCCCATGGGAGTGAATCCCAGTGCCCATGGGAGTGAATCCCAGCTGCAATTTGCTTTTCCTTAAAAAAAAAAGCCTCTAAACAAGACCTCTAATTTCCAAACCAAGTACTCCATGATTAGGGAAAGAATAAGCCATGGTATTCAGTTACTCCTTTCTCCACTACACTATAGGTGTTCAAACACAGTGAGTCCAAACCTCTATCCTCCTTTCTTCTCTTCACTACTTGAAGACGTCAACGTGCTTAAGTCTGTGTGGTTTATATTCGTCAATATTTTGGATTAGACATTAGAATGAAGGTGCCTAAGAAATTAAACCTTTATTCGTAAGTGAGCCTTTTGTGTGCTAACACAATTTTTTTCTGATAAGTAACTCTTTTCAAAGTAAAACCCTTAGTGAAGAAAATGCTGTTTTACATTTTCACATCTCTTTAATGTCTAATTTAATGGAGGGTGGCCGGACTCTCCAGTCTCTTTCTGCATCTTGTCTGTTTTGATTGGTTCTTTTGGCTAACATTTATAAAGAAGATTGGAATTTATACAGGTCATGTAGTTGGAAAATTGTATATGTTACTCTTTAATAACATACCAAAACTTGACATGTGGTAGTGTAGGGATTTTTTGCAAAGAAAATAAAACCATATTAATGAACTTCAAATGTTGTTAAATAAAATCCCATTGTCTGTCTTGGGTTTTGATTTTTTTTTGTTTTGTTTTTATTTATGATAGTCACATAGAGAGAGGCAGAGACACAGGCAGAGGGAGAAGCAGGCTCCATGCACCGGGAGCCCAACGTGGGACTCGATCCTGGGTCTCCAGGATCGCGCCCTGGGCCAAAGGCAGGCACCATACTGCTGCGCCACCCAGGGATCCCCTGTCTTGGGTTTTGAATGGACTTTTTACTCCTAGATGATTTTGTAACATTAGACACTGTCCCTTGGAAATTATCAGTAGATATTATGTAGATCTTTCAAATGCCAGTACATTTTGTTGTATGTCAGAACTGTCGCATTCATGAATATTACCACTGATTTCATCAGAAAGATTTTTTTAGTATTGCAAAGCTGTCAAGTTCACAGTGGCGAATACAAGTTACCCACAATTCTATCTTCTGTCAAAAAGCTAGAATTTGATTGACTAGAAATGCTGTTTTCCTTTAAGTGGCAAGTTTGCTTTATTTTAAAAAAGTCTGTATTGTGCACCTGAAACTTATATTACACTGTATGTTAATGATACTGGAATTAAAATAAAAAACTTAAAGTCTGCCAAATACTGAAGTCTGGAAAACCATAGTTTATCATTCTTTTAAGTACAAGTGTTCCATGAAAACAGTTTGTTCAGCTAGCAACTTAATGGAACATGTTTTCTTTTTTCTTTTCCTTTTCTTTTTTTTTCTTTCTTTCTTTTCCTATCAGAAGGGCTTTATTCATATTTCCTATTTTGTCACACAAAATATCAGAGATGTATATTCAAAAGAGGAGATTCAATAAAATTTATAATGCTAGTCCTTCAGTGAAACTGCTTTTTTTTTTTTTTAAAGCTGGGAGGGAGGTGTGATAATAAAATGACTATTCACAATGTTTAGTGCCCCTGCCATTATTCTTGCTAAGGCACCAGCAGTTTGACCCAATATCAGTCACAAGGGCAACATAGCCTATATGGTAAATCTATATTTACAGAAGTAGTTATGACATTTTGGATTCCCTGAAAAGATCTGGGAGATGCTGACGAGTCTGTGGACCAACTTGAGGTCTGCTGCTCTAGTACATATGTTCTAACTGCATAGGTTGCATTATGATATGTACACTCATACTTTTTTTTTTACACTCATACTTTAACCCTATTATTGACCATGAAGCAGAGCTTTGTTATATTTTCTCCTTTCTCAAAGCGCCAAAACTAAGCAAACTGTCATCTTTACATTAGCCTTGTTTTATTCATTCCTTATTGGAATTTACTTTTGTGGGAGTAAGTGGGACGAGCTGTAACCTTAGTACCATTTGTCTAGTCTGGCCCTACTTGTTGGCTCACAAATCTCTTGCCTATCTGTGCTCATCCTGCCATTCTTGAATGAGTTTCTCTCATCTTCATTCTCAATAGCTTATCCTGAGCTCTACCTTGAGACAACCTTCTGCTGAATTTCTATACTGTTTTGGCAAACACATCACTCCTGTCCTCTATTATGGTGCCAGCACTTACTGCTCAACTTACATCTATGCTGTGAAACAGAAGGGTTAAGGTTAACCACTTCTGGAAGCTAAACTCTATCTCTTAGGTCTACTGATTTTTACCAAATGAAGAAAATCATTTCTCTAATTAATTTGTTCTGATTTTAAAATCTAAGCACGAATTGAAGTCTGATGGGCAAGGGGTGAAATACTTGAAATGTGGGGTTAGACCTGGGCTTATAAATTCCAGGTGTGGTTCTTCCGCTTACTAGCTCTTGGACCTTCTCTGAGGTCTGCTACCTCTTTGAGCCTTATTTTCCTCATCTGTGTAGAAGTGTTAGTAATATTTACCTATAAAGGTTATCGTGAAGACTAATCTCACTATATACACAGTAGCTACCAGAATGTTTTACACATAGTAGATAGGAATTGTTTTTAAAATAATTTATTGGGGTACCCTTGACTGAGTTGATTGAGCATCTGGCTGTTTATTTTGGCTCAGGTCATGATCTCAGCGTCCTGGAGTCAGTCTTGTGTAGGGCTCCATGCTCAACAGGGGGTCTGCTCATGCGTGGTTTCTCTCTCTCTGTCTCTCTCTCAAATAAATAAATCTTAAAAAAATAATTTGTTAATGTGGAACTTAAGCTTTTACCAGTTCTAGTTTTAGTGGTCAGATGCAGTGTCACTATTCTAGAATGAAATGGTAGCCTCAGCAAAGTGTTATTTTGACAAGTGTGCATTAGCTAAAGTCGGAAAAAAAATCTCTAAGTGTGCAAGTAATGAACGGTGCATATGAAACAATAATAACTCTTCTTCCAACATTCAAATGTGACAAACTTATTTTGTTCAAACAAATAGGGTCCCCAATTTTTCTTTGATTTATAATCCAAGGCTAAGATTATTGCTTTGACATTCTAACCTCATTACTGTCTCAAATGTGCTCATTGGTTAGTCATATCAATGGAGAGGTTTTATTCTGAGAATCTGGATTTTTAAATTGAGATATAATTGATATATTAGTTTCAGGTGTGCAACATAATATTTGTATGTGTTGTGAAATAATCACAGTAAGTCTATTCTGTCACCATAGTTACAAGTTATTTTTGTGATGAGAACTTTTAAGATCTACTCTCTTACTGATTTCCGAATACACAATACAGTATTTTTACCTACAGTTCTCATGTTGTGCATTACATCCTGAGTCTCCTTTCTTTATTCAAATCTTAAAAGTAGATGATAAGACAGAAAATGTCTGGGGTGATAAAATTGAATATGGAACAAAACATCAGTTGCTTGTGCTGAGATGGTAGGCTTTTTTTTTTTTTTCAAGAAATGGAGAAATACCTAGATTTCATCTGGGAATAACTATTTGTGTATACCGAATGAGCTGTGGAAGTTGTGGTCTGCAAATACATCAGCAAATAAAAGTCTCAGCAGCTGGGGCATAACTAAGTGCTTGCCATTCCGCCTGCAAGTTAGTTATTACAGGCAAACTTTTGATCATTGCTCTAATGTAGTGAAGAATGCTGATTTTCCTGTTTGACATGATAGTGAATGGTAATGCACGGTACAAAAGCACTTACAATGAAAGGATATTTTTATTTCTACATTTAAAAATTGATTCTGATTTTTAAGGAACTTTCCTTATAAGCATACACTGGCTCTGACAAAATCCATTCCAAAGAACTGAAGGCAAATAGCTTCTGAGAATTTGGACTCATTAGCAGGGCTTAGTCCTTTGGCTGTATTTCCTGATAATAGTTTTGTTAGGTATGTGAATGTCAGAGAGCAGGCGTAGGATGAATTTGTCTCCTGTGCTCATCAGCGAATGTGAACAGGAGGAGGTAGTGTGAGGCAGTCCAAGGACTAATCAGTATATTTTAGGTCCCTCCCTTTCTCTTACCTTGTTCTTCTTGTTTATTGGGCATGAGTTTAAAAGCCTTGTGTTTAACAGGAACTTTGACATATGTAAATATTTGATGTAAGTATTTGCTGGGTTCAATTTCCATTTGCTTCTTCATTGCCCTTACGAAGAAGACTGGAGAAAATGTTTGTACTGATTTAGAAATGTTAAGAATTTGGGGGAGTGGCTTTTCAGTACCCTACAGTGTGTTAATCATGGGTATGGCTGTGACTTTCTTGATAGTTTTTGACTTTGTTCTTTAAGCCAAGCTTTTAAAATTCTTGAAAAAGTACAAAATGTCCCTACTTTACGGTTTTAAAAAATGATTAAAAAGGATAAAATTTGTGAAAGGTGTTGGTATAGCCTTGAAGGATAGGCTGTGGTTACTGACCATATGGAAGGTGGAGTCCTGTCCAGGAATGCCCCACCCTGCAGCTGTTTGGCTCCTCTTAAAAGGGCTTACAAGGTCTCTGCCAACAGAACAAGGATATTCCTCCTGGCATGACTCTTCTGTGCCATCTGGTTCGGAGCTGTGGCCCCACACCCAATGGCAGATTTATTTATTTATTTATTTTTATTTTGGAGTCAGTGAGCCACATTCTTCAACTGGTGGATGAAACATTCCAGCCATTCCAATTATCCATGTCTATGACCCCTTCTATTTTATGCAGATCATCAAGTGCCAACTCATTCAACCCAGACGCTTGAAAATTGTGCTAGAATTTTGGCCCTGCTACTGGCCCATTTTGTGACTTCAGGGAATAGTTTCAGCTACTCTGGGCCTCAGTTTCCTTATCTGCAAAATGAAGTAATTTGGTTAAAGTTCTTTTTTTGATGAAACAGTTTGCAACCTCTAACTGGTAATTTTCATATGTGCATAATAAAGCTGTATTGCAAGGAGGTAGAAATTACTGCGATAAATAAGGTTTAGCATTGCTGTGAATTGGCATATTTCTTACTAAGTTTTACAGGATGTCAGGGACACTGTAGGAACATCTTGGGCAATATGTGTGAGGTTGCAACTCTTAATGTTGTGACTGTGAGTTGGTCCTTACAAAGAGCCAAAAGTTGTCTGTTCAGTAATTATTTACTGAATAACAGTTGACTGTTTCCTGTTGTTGACTGGTATAATTTTCCTTTTGTGAACTTACTCTGGTCCTAACCATCCGTCTTACATCTAAGTAAGATATTACACATATGGCAATCATAATGTTGGGTTGGGCTCTTGGGTGGGGAAGTGATAGAGTATATTAAGATGATGAAGACCTTGTCCATACACCTGAGAATGAAATATACAAACAACTGATCATGGAGGCAAAATGAAATCTATATGAGCAAAGTGTGAACAAGGTAACATAAGGGCATAGTAGGAGAAGAAATTAATTCTGATTGGGGAATTGGGAAAGGATTTATATATAAGGTAAAGAGGTATCTGAGTTGGGCCTAGAGAAATGATGGTTAAGATTAAAATAGGGAGAGGAAGAAGAAAGGTCATTTCAGGCAAGGAAGAAGAGCTTCTTGGATTGAAGCCCATAGTAGAACTCTAAACACATGATCCTAGGAAGGCCACAAAGTATTTGAGGAAAAGAGAGTAGATGCAGGCTGTTAGTTGACTCTTGCTGGAGTGTGGACAAGAGATGGTGATTAATTACTGGGAGGTAGTTGTGGAAGTGAGGAAAAGTGGATAGATTTGAAGTTGACTTAGAAAAAAGAATCAACAGAATTTGTGGATGGATTAAAAGGGGTAAGGGAGTTGGGTATAGATGAATGCTAGACTCGCAACTCACAGAACTGGAAAAGTCTGCCGTTCACTGTGAAAAGAAATACTTAGGATGTGAAAGGTCATGTGCTCAGTTTTGATCCTATAGGTTTAGTGCATCTGTGTTGAGATGACATAGTGGATCTCAATAATAAATCTTGGTAGAGATGTGTTTGGGAGCCATCTGCTTAAAAAAAAATATATGACTTTACATTTCTATAGCGGTTTAAAGTTCACTGCAAAATTGAGGGAAAGTTAGAGATTTCCCATAAGATTTTATCCCTCTCCCCCACATGCAGAGCCTCCACCATTATCAACATTTACCAGAGTGGTACATATGTTCGAATTGATGAACCTACGTTGACACACAGTAATCACCCATAGTCCATAGTTAACATTCTAGTTCATTCTCAGTGTTGTCATACTTCTGTCCAAACATACAGAATGTATATCTATCCATAATTATGGTATCATATGGAATATTTTCGTTGCCCTAAAAATCCTGTGCTCTTCCTGTTCATCCTTCCTCTGTCCTGACCCCTGGTAACCACTGTTCTTTTTTACTGCCTCCATAATTTTACCTTTTCCAGAATGTATGTGACATTGGAATTATATTGTATGTAGCCTTTTCAGATTGGCTTTCATTTTGTAATATGCATTTAAGGATTCTCCATGTCTTTTCATGGCTTGATAGCTTATTTTAGTGCTGAATAATATTCCGTCATCTCAGTGTACCACAGTTTATCCATTTACCTACTGAAGGTCTTCTTGGTGGCTTCCAGATTTTGGCAATTATGAACAATACTGCTATAAACATCATGTGCAGGTTTTCACAAGGACATTAAGTTTTCAACTTCTTTGGGCAAATAGCAAGGAGTTTGATTACTGAATCATGTGGCAAGAGTATGTTTAGTTTTGTAAGAAACCACCGAATTATCTTCCAAAGTGGCTGTACCATTTTACATTCCCACTCGTGAGTGAGATTTCATGTTGTTTCATATCTTTGTCAACATTCGATATTGCTACTTTGACCATTCTAATAGTTATATAGTGATAGCTCATTGCTTTAATTTGCATTTCCCCAACACATGCTGTGGAATATTTTTCATGTCTTTTTGGTCATTTATATATATTTTGTGGTGAGGTAACTGTGAAGGTTTTTGGCCTGTTTTTTATATCAAGTATTTGTTATCTTATTGTTGAATTTTAAGAGTACTTTGTGTATTTTGGCTAGTCCTTTATCAGACCTGTCTTTTGCAAACATCTTCTCCTAGTCTTTGACTTGTCGTCTTCTTTTTAAAAGATTTATTCATTAATTTTTAGAGGTAGGAAGGGGCAGAGGAAGAGGAAGAGAATCCCAAGCAGATTCCCTGCTGAGTGTGGAGCCCAGTGTGGATCTCAGTTTCATGACCCTGAGATCATGACCTGAGTAAAAATTAAGAATCAGACACCCAACCGACTAAGCCACCCAGGCACCCCAACTTGTCCTCTTTTTTACAAAAGACAATGTCAAGACCATGAAAAGTTTTTAATTTTAATGAGGTTTCGTTTGTCAATTATTTCTTTCATGGGTCATCCCTTGCATGTTGTATCTGAAGTCATTGCCATACCTGAGGTCTTTTAGAGTTTCTTTTGTGTTATTTTCTAAAAGTTTTATAGTTTTGTATTTTATATTCAGGTTCACGGTCTGTTTGGAGTTACTATTTGTGAAGGGTATAAGGTCTGTATCGAGATTAATTTTTTTTACATGTGGATGACAAGTTCCATCACTGTTTGTTGGAAAGACTATTTTTGCTCCATTGCACGGTTGTCCTTTGAACAATATGGGTTTGAATTGCATGGGTCGACTTATATACTTATTTTTTCAACAAATATGGCGCAGTACTGTAAATGTATTGTTTCTTTGTTTCTTAGGGTTTTCCTAACTTTTTTTTATCTGACTTAAACAATGTAGTATATAATACATATACAAAATTTGTGTTGACTGTTATTGTTTACGTATACAGTCAATAGCAGTAGGCTATTAGTAAAGTTTTTTTTTTTTTTTTTTTTTTTACGATAGTCATACAGAGAGAGAGAGAGAGAGAGGCAGAGACACAGGCAGAGGGAGAAGCAGGCTCCATGCACCGGGAGCCTGACGTGGGATTCGATCCCGGGTCTCCAGGATCGCGCCCTGGGCCAAAGGCAGGCACCAAACTGCTGTGCCACCCAGGGATCCCGGCTATTAGTAAAGTTTTACGGAGTCAAAAGTTATATGCGAATTTTCAACTGCATGGGGATTTGGGGTCCTAACCCCTGTGTAGTTCAAGGATGAACTATATTATCTTTGCTCCTTTGTCAAAAATCAGTTGACTCTATGTGATTCTAGTTCTGGGTTCTCTATCCTGTCCTAGTGATCTGTCCTTTTGCCTGTACCATACTGTCTTGATTATTGTAGTTTTATAGTAAATCTGAAACTTGGGTAGTTGTAGGCCTCCAACTTGGTGGTTCTTCTTTAATGTTATGTTGGCTATTCTGGGCCTTGCCCTCTCCATATAAACTTTAGAATCAGTTTGTCAATATCCACAAAATAACTAACTGGGGTTTTGGTTGAGATTACTGAAAATCTGTAGATTGAATTGGGAAAAACTAATACCTTGACAATATTGAGTCTTCCTATCTATGAACAAAGAATATATTTTTTTATTTCATTTATCAGAAATTTTTAAAAAGTTACTCATGTAGATCTTGTACATACTTAGGTTTTTCCTATTTCATTGTACATACTTAGGTTTTTCCTAACTATTTCATTTTTTGGAGTGCTAATGTGTAAATAGTGTTAATTTCAAATTTCACCTTTTCATTGCTGGAATATAGGGATGTGTCTGACTTTTGTAAATTAACCTTGTATTATGCAACTTTGCTGTAATAACTTATTAGTTTCAGGAATTTTTTTTTTGTTTGGTCTATGTAGAAAATTTGAAAGAATTGACAGTCATGTCCTATGTGAGCAAAATGTGTTTTGTTTTGAATTTCCTAATCTGTATACCTTTTAATTCCTCTTCTTGTTTTATTGTGTTGTTAATACTTTCAGAATAAATTGAAAAGGAATGGTGAGAGGGGACATCTTTACTTTGCATTTTATCTTAGCAGGAGACTTCCAGTTTCTCACCACCAAGTATGATGTTAGCTGTAGGTTTTTTTTTTTCTTTTTTTTTTTTTTGTAGGTATTACTTATGAAGTTGAGGAAGTTCCTCTCTAATCCTAATTTACTGAGAATTTTTATCATGAATGGGGTGTTGGATTTTTATCAAATGTTTTTTCTGCATTTGTTGATATAATCATGTGATTTTTGCATATGGATGTGATGGATTACATTAATTGATTTTTGAATGTTAAACCGGCCTTGCATACCTAGGATAAATCTTAACTGTGGTGTAGTTTTTTTTTTTTTTTTCATTCATAGTTGGATTCAAATTGCTAATAGTTTGTTGTAGATTTTTACACATGAGAGTTTGGTCTAGTTTTCTTTGCTGTCTTTGTCTCATTTTAATATTAGGGTAATGCTGGCCTCACAGAATGACTAAAGATATATTCCGTCTGCTTCTATCCTCTGATAGTGATTTTAGAGAATTTGTATAACTTTTTAAGATAATTTGTATAATTTCTTTCTTAAATGGTTGGCACAATTCACCAGTGAACCCATCTTGGCCTATTTTTTTGTTCTGGAAGGTTATTAATGATCAATTCAATGTAATAAATACAGGCCTAGTCATATTGTGTATTTCTTCTTGTGTGTGTGTGTGTGTGTGTGTGTGTGTGTATTCTTGTGTGAGTTTTGGCAGATTGTGTCTTAGGAAGACTTGGTCCATTTCATTAAGGTTATCAAATTTGTGGACATAGAATTGTTCGTTTTATTCTCTTACTATTATTTTAATGTCCATAGGAGCTGTAGGGATCTTTGCTCTTTTATTTCTGGTATTAGTTATTTGAGTCCTCTCTTTTTTCTCAGCATAGTTAGAGGCTTTAACAATTTAATTGGTCTTTTTAAAGAATCAACTTGGATTTATTGATTTTTCTCTATTGATTGCTCTTTGTCAATTTCATTGATTTGTGCTGTAATTTTTCTGTTTATTTTGTATTTGCTCCTACCCCCCAGTTTCCTAAAGTAGGAACTTAAATTGACTTTAGATCTATTTTTCTTTTCTAATATTTAAACTACAATTCTATAAATTTTCCCAAATCACTGCTTTGATACATCCTATAAATTTTTCCTCTGATTCTCCATGTATCTTATATTTTCTTGAACTCCAAGTATTACCTATTTGTGATGGTGGTGTTGTGTTGTTTTTGTCAGCTCCTGCTTTCCACAGGGAGTCACAAAGAGTGAAAAGGCATTGATTTTGTAGTAAAATCTTGATATTCCCATTGTGACTTCAACTGTGCATTTTATGTTTTGGACTCTGCCTTTTAGCATGTAAAAGACTTGTAAAAATTTCAGAGAAAAATGAGAAAAAGTATACTTAATGAGGTAGTCCTGAAGAAAGTTAAAATTTTGGTTATTCTTGTATAGAAAAAGGAAAGCAAGGGACGATTTGATGATAAGCTTCCATGTCCATTGTGGAAAGAGGTATAAAATAAATAAGTCTTCTTCCAAGTTTATGAAACATTACTCACTATGGAGGCAATCCAATCATTTCAACAATATGAAAGGACTGAGTAAGCAGAATAGAGGAGAGAAAATTTGGCTGGAAATACTTTCCTACTGGTAAATGTGGCTCTAGGGGTCAAATGGGTGGCCTGACGTAGCTGGCTGGTGACATCAGGTTGGCCTTCCTTAGCTAGAATCTGTTCTGACTGGTGTCTCTGTGCTTTAGATTACTGTTTGACTTACTTTAAATTATCACTGGCTTGATTTTAGATTTTATTTCAGGGATCCCTGGGTGGCACAGCGGTTTGGCGCCTGCCTTTGACCCAGGGCGCGATCCTGGAGACCCGGGATCGAATCCCATGTCAGGCTCCCAGTGCGTGGAGCCTGCTTCTCCCTCTGCCTATGTCTCTGCCTCTCTCTCTCTCTCTCTCTCTCTCTCTGTGTGACTATCATAAATAAATAAAAATTAAAAATATATCTTAGATTTTATTTCAATAGTAGATTTTTTAATCTCGATTTTATATCTTTGTTGTTTCTTGAGCTGTTTAAAAACTAATGTTGCTCTTGGGTAACATTCCCTAGAATATTAGGCTAAAAGTTGAATGTGACACAACATTTCATGAAGGCTAGTCTTCTAAATTAACACTGAAAATTTCTGAAGATGTGTCTCCTAGTTTCCTAGTTACTTAACCTAAATTATAACCCTTTTCATTCCAAACACAACTCTGAGATGGGTCTTCTAACACCCTGGTTTTTACTTGTTTCTAATTTGGAGTAATAGAGCTGTTAAGACCTCTTAAAAACAACAACAAAAAAAGACAATATACAGTATTTGACCCTGGTGCTAGGCAAATAATGGTTCCCAAAGTTGTCTTCCTAGTCCTTAGAAGCTGTGTACATGTTATGTTACTCGGTTAAAGAGAACTAAAGTGGCAGATGGCATTAAGATTGCTAGTCCTTTAACTTGGAGATAGGGAGATTGTCCTGCATTATTCTGATGGGTCTGGTATAATCACAAGAGTTCTAATAGGTGGAAGAAGGAAACAGAAGAAGTCAAATTGGGCTGGCCATTCCTAGCTTTAAAGGTAGGAGGAAGGCCATGAGCCAAAGAATGTGGGAAGCCATCAGAAGCTAGAAACAGCCAAGGAAAGGATTTTGTCCTAGAGACCCCAAACTAGGTATTCAGCTCCACTGACAACTTGATTTTAGTGCAGTGAGACCTATATCAGACTTAATAGTTCTATAGGTTTTAAGATAAAAACTTTTTTTTAAGGCACTTAGTGGTAACTTGTTCTAGGAAAAATAGGAAATAACTAGTATCCTTCTATATTACTATTGGGCTATATGAAGGACTTCTCGTATTCTAGTTACCAGGCATTTATAATTATCCTAGAAAACTTAATAGCATATTTCTACTTTGCTATCAAAAGCAACCATGCTCATTCTCAAAGAGAATGATTATTTCTTGCCTATATAAAGTTGGGCATAATTTGTTTTACTATTGAATGATTATATCCACCTGCATTTTTGTGATCATATATACATATATAGTGTGTTTATACATTCATATATATATACTCACATATATATGTAATTGTATATATACTATATATAGGAAATATTATAAAAGTATATTTTGGAATAATTTACTACACATTTTTGATATTGAGCTCAATCCTTATAGCTTATATATCTGAGTACCCTAACATAATTCTTGGCAAAGGGTAGATGTAACAAGGAGAACATATTTGAACGTTCTTGTTTGAATGACTTAGGGGTTATGACATTAGCACTGTAGGGAATGACAGACAGTCATTTCCTATTTGGTTAGTCAGGGAACACTATTCTTTTGGCTGCCATAACTGTCAGTACTGGCCATTGGCTTTCAACTTGTGGAATCAAATTATAGACAAAGTATGGTTATCATTACAGAAGGGAATGTAAATGTTTTCAACTTTGATAATGTAAAAGTAAAGGTAGAGATGACGGATATGGAAAGTAAAAGGGCAGAAGGAGAGAAGAGTAGGAACTGTGATGTCCTCTTTTACTCTGAGGAGTGGAGAGATTCAGTCTTCAGGTGATAGAAATAAAAATAGAAGTTTTTCATTAAAGATAAAAGTAGCCATTCAAGGAAATATGTTTGAATAAGAATATTGGGAGAGGGAAGGATGGGAAAGTTTGGGGGACCCTAAATACACTTCACTGACATCATGATATCAAAATCAAAAGATGATTTCTGAAGTCAGAGTTAAGACTGTGCAAATGCTTATTTAGAGAAGAGTTAACATTCAAATAGACTAAAACAGATGCCTAACCGTTGCTTCTGGAAAATACAATGGGCCACAATTTTTACAATCAAAGTAACTCTTACACATGATTTATTTTTTAAAAGATTTTATTTATTTATTTATTTGAGAGAGAATGAGAACACAAGAGGGGAGGGGAAGATGGAGAGGGACAAGCAGACTCCCCGCTGAGCAGGGAGCTGGGATCTGGGGCTTCAGTCTGGGACGTGGGATCATGACCTGAGCCAAAGGCAGATGCTTAACCAACTGAGCCACCCAGGCGCCGCTTGCATATAGTTTAAAGCAGAAGTTGGCAACCTTTTTTTGGTAAAGGGCCAGATACTAAGTATTTTTTATCCTTGTGGGCTGTATGATCTCGATCACAGCTATTTACTTCTGCCATTGTCGTGTGAAAGCAGCATGGCTGTAAGCTAAATTTACAACAATAGATGATGGGAGGATTTGGCCTGTGGGCCATAGTTTGCCCATTTCTAGTTTGAAAAGTCACATAGTGCTAAAAGGCCCATAACTAAAAACAGTGACTTGTTGACACTCCCACCATTAAGCTTCTAAGAAGCACCTACCTGCAATCCCTTAGCTGTCTTTTTAAGTATTTGGCTCTGTAATTGTAAATAACTTGTAAATCAAGGGATAGCAGTGTGCTTTTATTTGTAGATAAAAACTTACTACTAGCCCTTTATTCATCAATCTGTTTACATCCTATTAGGGTACTTGAAAATGATAACTTTCTTATACCTTCCTCACTTTTTATCCCCCATAGTTGTCCAGAATTGTTGGAATTTTTGGTTAACCCAATATTCAGTGTTTTCACTACAGTAACCATACAGATATTGTTTACTCTTGAGCCAGTAATTATGATTACTTCCTGTGTTGTGCAATCATTTGTTTTCCTGGAGCTAATCTATTTTATTTAGTCTTCTTTGAGTCTCATGTTTTCTTTTCTCTCCTAATAGTTGTATAAAATGACTCTGTAGTGCCAATTTCTTGAGATTTAAAACTATCATAAGATCTAACATTTTTGTATGCTTCCTTGATGACATTGCTGGAGCTCTTCATTGTTCTGATCCTATCAAGATCATTTGCCTCCTGAACTCCTGCCTGACGATGATATTAATTGCTATCACTGTTTTTTTTTGGTGGGAATTCCTTTCCCATATCTTCTCTGGTGGGTCCTTTTGTTTCTTGTATCCCTCATTTTGGAGGCACACATTCCCCTACGGCCTATGAGGAGTGGCTGGGGAGGAGGGCTGATTGTAAACATCACTACTTGCTTTCTGGGTTGGATAGGGTAGCTTGGTTCAAATGCTCTGAACAGGGAGTACTGGAGCTCTGCTTTTCCTGCTTCCTTACCTGTACTTTCTGTGTTCCTTTTAGTTTCGCCAGCAATCCATCTATAGCATTTGGGAGAAATGGCCCTGTTGTCAGAGAAACAAGGTTAATAGTGGTGGGTAATAGTATCCCAAAACTGTCAGAGACAGCTAATCCTTCACCATTCCTATTACTGCCCTACTGAAAAGAAGTTTCATAAACACTGAGCAGGAATAAAGTTGATGAGGTCTTTATGTTTCTCTTAGAGCTGCACAGGAGAAACCCTGCCAGCCAGTACCTCTTCTGATGTAAATTAAAATTTTCTTTTCTACGTTGTAATTTCCTCAGTGATGGAACATAAAACTTTGTGTTTGGGTAAAGATCTAGAGACCATAGTGGTTACCTGTGGAATGCTTTAAACCTCCTTTATTCATACATATACATAAAGATACACAACTAACAGTATCTGTCAAAGCTATTCTTTGGAATTACCTTACACAGATGCCAGCATCATAGTGGCAAGAATGTTAGGATTTAATTGGCTGCGTTAAGTAAAGTTTGAATTGTATGAGTTTGTATTCTCAAAGTCCTATTAAAATTCATTTTGTAGCAAAATACTTTCTAGGGTTTTATAATAAATTAAAAAAAATATATAGCTTATCCTTCTCATTGGGGACATGACTGCTTCCATTCTTTGGCTGTAGGCTTTGCATTCCTTTGGACCACACAGGCTTCTAAAACCTTGGCATCCAGGTCTTTGGACTATAAAATTTCACTGAAAACAATTAACGGAAAGCAGGATTAAAAAAAATCAGCTGTTTTCTTTAAAATTGTTTTGAAATGTGATTTCAACATTACTAAATTAGTAATGGTTTAATGTTTTGGAAGTGTTTCATACTGAGAAACTTTTGAAATAGATGTATGAATTAAATACAAGTGCAATTTTTGCTAATTTCAGACTTTAACATTGATTTTCCTGATAGAACTTTGATTTTAAGATTATAATGTATTTAATCCTAAAGATTTAAATAAGGCTTATGCTTTTATACATTTAACACTTAGATCCATAGAAAAAGGAAATTTCCACAGTCTTGTAAAGAGAGTATGCTGTAAAGGTGTAGATAGTAGATTTGAAAATAATTAAAAATTGCCCTTCATTGAAAAGAAATAACTTAGGTATCTGGACTTTTTTTTTCTATCTCCAATAAGTTTAGGTTAATTCCAGAATGAAAAATGAACCTACACAAAGAAAACTGCTGAGATTATGGTTACCTCATAAAGCTGAATGAAAAATGACATGAGGTGATTAACATTCTTTTAAAATATTTTGTTGATAATACGAATTAGAAAGTGAAGTATATGTCTTGATGGTTAATTTTTTTCCCTCTGCTTGAAAAGGAGAATTTGTAGTATCATCAGAATTTGGATTATGAATAAAATTGAAAATTTATCCTGGAATTGTTGGTACTTTTATACTAAGACTATTTTTGTTGAAGATAATGTATCACAAACTAGCCACAACCTTCTTTATGGCTTAATCTTTGTGTATTGTGTTGTCTCCTTCACCTCCAATAGGATGGGAGAGCTGGTCTAAATGGTCTGTGAGCCAGTGAATTCCTCTGGGTTTTTTTAACTTAACAGATTTACTAGTCAAGGATTGAAAACCCCACATTTGGGGTTAAGAGTGGGAAGGACTTGTTTTAGAATGAGAAATTAGCCATTTATATGTAAGTAATATAAAATTCTCACGCTTTTATTTTGTTCCTCAGAGTAATTCTGCTACTTTGGATGTAGAAGACCCTTTTTCTCAAAGACTCTATAAATTAGTGAATTGTCAGGTTATAAAGCAAGACACAAGAATAATTGATAGATTGAGAAATGTAAAATTTGGCGTTTTGCTCAGATTTTCTGTTTGGAGTTGAATAATAATTGTGGAATTACACTAAACTTCTGAAATTTTTTTTTTTTATTTCTTAACTGAATTGCAGTTGACACACAATGTTACATTAGTTTCAGGTGTACCACATAGTGATTCAACAACTCAATACATTATGCCCACCAGTGTAGCTCCTATCTGTCACCATACTATGCTACTATTAACACCATTAACTATATTCCTTACTGGAGAACATTATTATGATATAGCAGAGATTTCTTCTTGTGAGAAGTTTTCTAACTTTAGGTTCAAAGCCCAAAGGAGCTTTGAGGCTCTAGCTGTTGTAGGTTTCAGAGTTGGAAGGGCTCTTTAGGATCACACAATTCTTATCCTATAACCTCCTTGAGAGATGGCTCAAGATACTTGACTCCTTCCAGGAATGAAGAACTCACTATTTCACCATACAGCCCACTCCATTCTTACATTGCTCTTTCTGAAAGATCTTTCTGATGCTGTGATTCAGTATACCTCTCTATTGTTTATGTAACTCTTCCAGAGTCATACAGAGCAAGCTAGATCTTTCCTGTGCATAGCAGCCTTTTAATTGGGGTGGGACTCTGATACAGTCATTTGACTTTTAGAAATTCACCTATAATAGTGCAACCAAAGAAAAACAGGGGTTTAAGAATTTGAGTAGTGTAGCTAATTTGACTTACATGAGCCATGAGCATGTATTGCAGAGGAAACCCAAAATGACTCTGCTACTACCTCTCGTCTCAATTCCCTTATGTTTATTGTAGTGTGAGTCTGTCTCTGGCCTGAGTATGATTTTAAGTATTTAAGATAAGCATTTTTCACAGAATGTTGTCTCCAACATAATCCACACACTTTAGCTGGTACTTAGCTAAAAATGTAGTAATTTGCCTGTCCTGGTTGAAAAGCAAGTCGTATTGGACTTGAGAGAGACTTTGTCTCCGATATGCTGTCTCCCTGATGGATTATCAGGGATGATCTTAATAAGAGATCTTTGTCTTTGATAGCTTGAAGAGCTCAGTGCCCTATAAACTGTGGTTCTACTATGTTTGAAATGGCAAACATGTTTTTCTGTGTGTTCTCTAGTTTAAACAAAAGTAAATCATGTCTTACCACCAGTGAGCTGGCCTAACTCCATCCCCATATTGATGTTCTCTCATTTGTTAATGATCTTCTCTTAAATTTTGAAAAAAAAATACTTTAAGTGTGGGTGATCACTTGGCATAGGAGGAGATTATTATTTACTCTGTTCTGGACACAATACTATTATCATAGCCAGAGATGTTGGTAACATTTTTAACATATTTGTCACACTGTTGACTCATTGAAGCCTGTGTTTTCATTAAATCCCTTCTCTGGATCTTGCAAGTTTCGAATAATTGATGGTCAGTGAGCTACATTTTCTGTTGGTTGGTTAACTGGGCCTCCCTTTCTTCTGGGACTTCTACATTCCTTTCTGTCATTTGCCTAAAGATTTGTCCTTATACTTCTAAGGAAACTTGTAGACAGCTTTTTAGTGGTCTTCATTTACTTAACTGTAGAAATGGTCATGTGTAAAGGGAAAATACGCATTTCAGTTGAAAGAAGAAATCACATTTTTTGAAGCAGAAAGTTCTTATTTTTATGTGGTGTTTTTTTTTTTTTTTTTGAGAGAAAGCATGCACAGGAGCCTGGGGTGATGGTGGTGGGAGGGGCAGAGGGAGAGAGAGAATCTTAAGTAGTTTTCATGCCTACCACAGAGCCCCATGAAGGGCTCAGTCCCACAATCTTGAGATCATGACCTGAGGTTAAGTCCAGAGTTGGACTTTATTTTTTTTTAAGATTGTATTTATTTATTTATTCATTCATTCATTCATTCATTCATTCATTCATGAGAGACATGGAGAAGCAGGCTCCCTATAGGGAGCCTGATGTGGAACTCCAATCCAGGACCCCAGGATCATGCCCTGAGCCAAAGGCAGATGCTCAACCACTGAGCCACCCAGGCATCCCAAGAGTTGGACGTTTAACTGACTGAGCCACTCAAGTACCCCTTTATGTTAAACATTTTTAAAGTATAACATACCTACAGAAAAGTGCACAAATAAGTGCAGCCAACACACACATCAAGAAATAGAACATTACTCCAGAAGCCCCATTGTGCTCCTTTGTACTCATGGCCCTTTCCCTCTCAAGGAGTGAATAGTTTCTTTACTTCTAACATTGTGAATTAATTCTGTCTGTTTTTGAGCTTATTCATGGAATCAGAATATGTATTTTTTTGTATTTGGCTCTTTTTTGATCAGTGTCATGCTTTGGGATTCACAGTGTTATGTCATGAGATTGCTAAAATACTTGTGAATTGATGGTGACCATTCTCAAGTGCATCCATTGTGATCATCATCTATTTTTTATCCTTTTTTTCCTCCCTTATTCATTTGGTGAATAATCTCCGTTGATTTTTGAATTTTAAACTACTCTTGCATTAAGGGATTAAATCCCTCTTGCTCATGATGTATCTTCCTTTATATATCACTGAATTTCGATTTATATGTTTTATATAAGATATTTGCTTATGTATCCATATGAAAATTTTTATAAATTTTAAACTTTTTAGTAATATCCTTGTATCCATGTTATGTTGCCATCATAAAAAGGGGGATGGGAACATTTTTCTCTTCTAATTTTGAGAAGTGTATGTATGCGATTGACACTCTTTCTACCTTAAAATAGGAAGATACTTTCTGTGAAGTGATCTGAATCTGATTCTTCATGGGAAAGTTTTAAAATTTAATTGTCTTTGTAGTTTTCTATTTTTTGTCAGTTTTGGTAAGCTATATTTTTCAAAGAATTTGTTCATTGTCAATTTTATAGGTCTGAATATTTACCAAGTCTTTTTAATATCTGTAAGAACTGTGATGGTATTGCTTGCCTTTTTCCTTGACAGTGGAAATTATTTTTTTTCTGATCAGTTTTACTAGGTATTTGTCAATTTTATCAAGCCTGTCATAGAACCAACTTTGTTCTGTTTTTTGCTCTTTATTCCCTTCCTTTTGTGTTTTGATTTGACTTGCTATTCTTTTTTCTAGTTTCTTGAAGTTAGCTTTTCTTTTTTGCTGATATTTGCACTAAAGGCCATAAATTTGCCATTAAGCACTGCTTTAGCTGCATCCCATATTTTTTTTTAGTTTTTAATTATTGTAAGTTAAAAACTATTTTCTAATTTCCTTTATTTTTGATATATAGATTATTCAGAAATGTATTTCCTAATTTCCAATAGCCAGCATTTTCTAGATATCTTTCCAGAATTGATTTGGCTTTGGTCAGAGAATATATTCTGAAAGGTTCCAGACTTTTGAAGTTGGTTATAAATTACACACATACTTGTAGAGAATGTATTTTCTAGTATCTTGGGGGTACAGAATAATGTATGTATGGAATATAAATAAGGTCAGTTCATTAATTGTGTTGGTCAGGTGATTTATATTTTTGTTTCCTATCAAAAGTCTCACTGATTTTTTTTCTTTTTTCAAGTTTTTATTTAAATTTCAGTTAACCTGCAGTGTAATATTAGTTCCAGATGTAGAATTTAGTGATTCATCACTTACATACAACACCCACTGCTCATCACAACAAATGCCCTCTTCAATACCCATCACTCATTACCCCATCCTCCCCCCAATCTTCTCTCCAGTAACCCTTAGTTCTCTATGGTTAGGTGGATTGCTTTATTCACTTACTTATTTTTAAATCTGTCCATCTTGGCAATATATGTTGAAATTATGTTATCAGGTACATAGGTTTAGGATTGTTTTCTTAACATTGGATTGACCCTTTTGTCATCATGAAATGTTCCCCTTTACCATTAGTAATGTTTCTTAGTCTCCCTCATCTGATGTTGGTATGGCTATCTCAAGTTTCTTTTGGTAGGATCATAGGTTTTTATGCTAGGAGTAAATTTATAGATGGACTGATTCACCATCATAAATTGAGGCTTATAATTCTGTTAACTTACTGGGTATTACTTTCAACCCAGCATTTAAAAACCCTTGGTGCCATTCTAGTTCTCGAGTTCCTCATAAACATACTTGATTAAATGGCATCAACTCATGTTTCTATCATACCCTTTTCTCAAATTTCCATTGGTTAATCTTTTTCAGGAAGTTGGAGGAGTGGTCTAAGTCAGGACCAGCTCATATCTCAGTATTTATTACTGCCTTTTCTGGTTAATTCTATCCTTTCAGGGGTCAGTGCTGCTCTGCTAGGCTTTGCTCAGGCATCATTTTCAGGAACTGTTTTCTCCCTACACTGTGTGTGGTTGGTTATTCAGAGACTCTTGCCCCAAACAGTCTCTAGACCAGTTCTGATAACTATCTCCTTTCAGGGTGCAAATCTGGGGCATCTTATTCTCTTTTGGTCCAGAGTGGACAGAAGAATAACCACAGAGGATTATGATAGAAGTAGTTAAAATGTGCATGGATGGAAAACTTCATAATCCTCTATGTAATTTCTGATGCCCCAGGTTTCCTGTATGCTCTTGGCAGGAAGATATTTTTCCATTGCCTCTCCAACCTTTAATTCCATGATTGTGAGAAATTATATTCTGAGCTTCTTTCACCTGTAAAATACTGGACACACTTAGGGAAAGATTTTGGGCCTTCTATTATTGCCCTGTTGTGTCCTCTACACTTGGACTTGCATATGCTGCATTGTGCAGAAGGCTAGGGAACCTCCCATGTTTACTATTGATGAAGCAATTGAGGCCCAGAGTAATGGGGACTTGCCAGGATAAATATACTTAGTAGCAACAGAGGTGGATCTGATTCCCTGCCTTATTCTTAGGTACTTGTGATTCTTGTTAATTTTTAAAATTTAGAATACAGACACACACACTTTTTTTCTGTGCTAAAAAAGAACATCTTGGCTCTGCTATTTTATTAAGCATCTAACTTTGGGTAAGTCAGTTCACCTACCCATGCCTTTCTTTTCTTGTCTTTAAAATGGACTTAAAACTATTTCATGAGGCTCTTTGAGGTTAAACAAGCTAATCATATAAAAATCACAGTATCTATACCATTTGGCCTATAGTAACCCCTGAAGTTATCTGCATGATGATCAATGATCAAAATGGTCCAATCTCATTTTATGGATATATTCCACCAAAATCAGTTAGGATTATTTGTATGAAAACATAAAGTCATCAAGAAGCCAGTTGCATATCTGTAAATGGCCAACACTGATAAACACAGCTCTCTTCCAACCTTGGCTATTCTTTTGTAGTGCTTCCCTCACTTTTGAGCTTAGCTGACCTTGCAGGCTATTTTTTTTCTCTTTATGGACAAGAAGCATTTTGCTTAGAAATATCCATATTTTCCTTCTTTTGATTATTGACATAATCTCAGTGCTTGGTAGTCAATAACACTTTAGTCTCTGGCTTACCAGGCTACCTCTTCCAATACTGCAGGTGAAAATTATTGTTCTTCGGAACTCTGGCTAATGGAGATTTTCTAAGATAATAGGGTCAAATTTCATGTCATCTACTCATAGTGAAGGACATTTATTGCTGCTAACATCAATGCTTCTTTGGAACAGTTTCTACATTGATCATTATAAGTTCTCTGTAAAACTGTCTTATTTCCATAATGCCTACATTTTTGTTCCCTTTTCCAATTTATCCCTGTGGCTATTTTTAAGTTTGAAATTCCAGTAGTGGGAACCCTGGGTGGTGCAGCGGTTTAGTGCCTCCCTTTGGCCCAGGGCGCGATCCTGGAGACCCGGGATCAAATCCCACGTCAGGCTCCCGGTGCATGGAGCCTGCTTCTCCCTCTACCTATGTCTCTGCCTCTCTCTCTCTCTCTCTCTCTCTCTCTCTCTCTCTCATAAATAAATAAAAATTTAAAAAATTTAAAAAAAAATAAAATTTCCAGTAGTGTTTAAGTTAACTGTGTGTTATTTAAAAATTTGTGAAAAGATACTATCAGAAATAGAGGAAACAATATGTTATTTTTCAGTACTTTAAGAAACTAGGAGTGTAAGTCATAAGATATATTGTATAACACCTTTACTAGAGATATATTCAAAATAATTTAAGTTTTACATATTACAGATATTTGTACAAAAGAAAGGTAAATTAATGTCACGATCCTAAATAAAAAAAAAAAAAAACGTAAACTTTTCCAAGTGACTAATTGTGTGAAACAAAACACATATATGAACATCTTTTCATGTTTGATCAGTTTTATTCCTGATGGTAATAAAACTAAGTAAATTAAATGCAAAATCTTGACTGCAAGGTAATGGTTGAAGTTTTTACATACATAAAGGAGTCAGAGTAAATTTATGGTCCTATAATGGCTGTCGGCTGCTAATATTGTATGTATATTCTTATAGTGATCTATAGCGCCACGGCCAAAATACCATAGGGACAAGATCACAGTTGGTACGTGCTATGTTTGTTGATTTACCACCCTTGGCCATGTAAAATATTAACTGAGACTACTTTGATATAGCTTGTCTGTTTTTGTTTAGGGTTGAATATGTGCTCATTATTAGTCTACTCTTTTCTGGAGCGTACAAAATGGCACTATCCATGTGAGACTGTGATGTTAGAATTGCAAACCATCTGTTTATATTCTGGTACCATGTATTTCACTTAAAATTTCTTTTTGGATTGAGTTTATGATTCTAAAACGTTCAAAATAAGTTTATTATTTGATTTAGTTCTGTAAGACTTTTAAGTTCTATACTCCTTTGAATCACAATTAGACAATTAGATAAATGTTGTAGTGCCAACTCCCAGGTCTTATTTTCCAGAAGGTCTTAGATCCTGCAAGTATGTATGATAGCAGAACGCTTAGTGACTTACCAGCTCCATCGTGCTGCCACCTGTCTGCTCCTCCCTTTGTTACTGATCAGATCCTGCCCCCTGTTACCTCCTGAGTTTTCCTCTTTTAAATCAGTCTTTGGTTTGCTCCTCTCTGTTCTTACCTCGAGACAGGAGAATAGGCACACTTTAACTTCCGCAGCAGTGTGGGGGGTAGTTGTTTACCTCAGTCTTAGATGATAAAATCTGGTTTTACAAACTGAGCATGAGAAAAAAGCAGACAACTTAATAGATGTCTGCTTTTAAGTAATTGAATATATATATAAAAAAGCAAACTCTTTAGAATACATCACCTTTTACAAACAATGGTTAGAATCACCAGATTTCATCTCTAGTGCTGTAGAATATCAAAAACTAACTCAATGGGTGTTAATAGAAATTAATTAAATTGAACTCCGTTTGTAAGAAGGCAATTTTTCGAGGAAAATGTAATACCCTATAGATTTCAATTAGAAGTCCTTGGTATATTTGGAAATAATACGTTGCCTGTGGCATGGCCACAGCCAAAAGACTGAATTCCCAAAGATTACTCAGGGAGTTGTCTCTTTTCTGTGTGGTCCAATGACTGTTACATAGTGCTTTGTCTACCCTAATATTCTCCTTATTTAGAATCTAGTCTCTTGTACTTAGCTTACCTTTTTATAGCACAATCATCTTGAATTAGTAAAGGTCTGTGATTAAAGAATCTGATTGATGGGTGTGCTGTGCTTTTTTTTACCTGGTTATACAGTGTCTGCTCATATCTTTGTGATCTCTCTAGGCAAGAGAATCAGGTAGTTAAAGTTTCCTGATCATTAGTGTTTCCACCTGTAAGTCTATTATTAGAAGCAAAGAAATTTCTTTCATTTTACATGGAATAGCTCTTCATATACTCTATAGAAAACAATTTTGAAATGTCAGAGGCCTAGCTAAGGAGAATTTCTTTGGATTTTTTAAGCCTATGACTTTACCAAGTCAGATTACTGAAAAGCTATGTAGTTGGACCACATTTCAGTAGCCCTTTGCATGGATGTTTTAAAAGCATTACTTTAATAATAGGTCCTTGCCTTTTATTGGGGGACGGGTAAGGAAGAGCCTGCGTGACAATCATTTCTATTAGTTTTTGTAAAATTGCACTTGAATTCTGTGGGCTGTGTTAGTTCTTATCCTTTATAAAGATTCTTATGGTAAAGGCTTAGCACTTTCTCTGAGAAGAATTTCCCTCTCTTCTTGTAAACTGGTGCACATTTTATTGTGTGCTTTATATGCAGCTAGAAAAGTTCCCACTTTGAGAAGCTTTCTAAGAGTCAGCCAAATTGATGATAGCTTGGGTATTCTGATAAAGTTGCTAATATTTTTCTTCATTCATTGTTTCATGTTTTTGTCTCATTATTCTGATTGACCTTCATATCTTTACTGGAAGTAGGCAATACATATGTAACAATGAGCTACATCATTTAATTCTGAGTTCTAACATCAGAGTATGTAGTGACATATCAAATTGAGAAAATAATTGTTTTCCTTAAGCCTTATATTCCTCAGCAGATTTTTAAAATAGTACTTGGAAATCTACTAAATCCCTATTCCAGGTCACTGAACTCCACGTTCAGTTCCAAACACAGTTCAAGTCCATGCTGTGTGGAGCTCTTGCTCTATAAGTCATCTGAAATCTTGGAGTTGAGGACATGCATGGAGTGTGGAGATTTAGAAAGATGAAGAGGTCAGGGGTTACCCCATCCCACTGATAGATTCTAAAGTGACAACGATTGCCATCAAAGATTTCTGCCTTTTGACCCCCCCCCCCTCCACCTACAGCTTTGGGAATCTCAGTTTGAATTGCTAATCCCATTTCAAAGAGTACGCTCAAGAAGATCGGTTTTCCCCCACAAGTATTGTTGGGATTTGAAGTTACAAAAAATCTCTTGAATATGCTTTTCAAATAACTGTGGCACTTTATCTTTGCATTGCAGTTT
The DNA here is from genome assembly GCF_905146905.1 of Nyctereutes procyonoides. Taxonomy (NCBI): domain Eukaryota; kingdom Metazoa; phylum Chordata; class Mammalia; order Carnivora; family Canidae; genus Nyctereutes; species Nyctereutes procyonoides. The sequence goes on from NW_026575132.1 coordinate 13,415,649, forward strand.
ACCTTCCAGGATAATTGATGAAGTAGTATCTTTAAGTATTTATCTGAAATAGGATAAAAATGTGAAAGGTTTTATTGAGATAGAGGTAATTTATTTGTGATGTTCACACATTTCATTCATTACTAGAACATATCTTTAATGAGTCCACTTAGTTTTTAAATTTATTTATTTATTTATTTATGAGAGAGAGAGAGAGAGAGAGGGAGAGAGAGAGAGAGAGAGAGAGAGAGAGAGAGAGAGAGAGAGAGGCAGAGACACAGGCAGAGGGAGAAGCAGGCTCCATGCACCGGGAGCCCGACGTGGGATTCGATCCCGGGTCTCCAGGATCGCGCCCTGGGCCAAAGGCAGGCACCAAACCGCTGCGCCACCCAGGGATCCCTCCACTTAGTTTTTAAATTAAAATGTATTTTTAAAAAAGTTTGCGTCATGATAGTTGTCGATTGTTGTGCCGTAGGATCCTGGCTACTGGGTGAAGATTCATCACTTAGAATACACAGATGGAGGGATCCTGGATCCAGATGATGTTTTGGCAGATGTCGTGGAAGACAAAGATAAGGTAGGTGACTCATACTCTTCCCCTTTGTTTGCCTCTGCAAATAAAGGAAGCTGTATGCTTCCTAGAGATTGAAATCCTTAACAAACTCCTGTGTCAATTATTATTAAAAGATACCATCTGTTCAGGTTTTACCTGAACAGCCCATAAATCAATGTACTTCATCGGATGTTTGGAAAAACTTTGTCAAGGTTTAGGAATCTGTTCATGGTGGCCTAATTAGCAGACACTTCATTCCCAAGAGCTCCTGATGCGTCTCAGTAAATTAGTGTCAGGCTCCAAGGCTGTTGGAGTTCTCATTGCCATTGGTGGCTCTGGGGTTTATTCTTGGCCCTTGCTAAATATTCAACTCCATGCCTGTGATTTGAATGTGTTTCAAAATAGAATGCAAGTGGGAGAAAAGTCTTTTGAGGAACTATGGTGAAGGTTTTTTCTTTTTCTTTTTCAAAGTAGCGGGCAAACAAGGGTCTTTCATGATAGTCTTTGTTTTCATTGCTAAAGTTAAAAAAAAAAATGAAAACAAACAAAGAACAACCCACTAAATTGAATATTCCAAGAAGTTAGAACACAGTCTGCCAACTACTTGGGGATAATCCCATGGCAAATATCTTATTTTAATAAGATTTTTCTTCTGTTGGTAAACTGGGAAAATGTGTGAGAGGAAATTTCAGTGGCCATACGCTGAATTTTTGCTTTTGAGACATGTTGTTTTATTGCTGCTTCTGTGTTGGGCTCCTCTCCTCAATGGTTCATGTGTCCTCTGGAATTGGACTATGGCTATTCCTGAGGGATCCTTGCTTCAGAGTTTCTTTTCCTGTGCATCTTTAGCACTGTTTGTACTAGGCTAATTTATTTGTGTATACATGTTTCTCTTTTTCACTTTTCTGTACTCTCAGGGAGGTGCATGTGTGTGTATGTGTGTGTGAACCAACTGCATTAGAATATGAGTAAGTGATTTATTGAACTCAGGTAAAATTTACATGTTTCCTTTTCTGTAAGATCTTTTTTGGACTGTTCAAATTTACGTTTGCCTTTGCAGACCTTCCATCCATTTATTTTCCCTGTTTTCTGTTGGAACTCAGCCCTGGTTTGCTGATTTGCTTTTGTTTTATCATTACTCATTTCATAAGGGACGTATTTCCCTAAATAGATTGTAAGTTCTAGGTGACTTGGACCAGAAGATTTTTATTTCCTCTTATTAATAATATCTGGTAGATTCTCAAAGAACACTTACTAAATTAATGAGTGAAAAAGAAAGTTCTAGATGACTTGGACCAGAAGATTTTTATTTCCTCTTATTAATAATATCTGGTAGATTCTCAAAGAACACTTACTAAATTAATGAGGGAAAAAGAAAGGTTTACTCTCTGTAGTTGACTCCTGCTCTACATAATTCTGATGCAGACATCCTGTTTATTGCTGGGTCTCCTGGTAAATAATCACATATTATTTACATTGGTAACTTTACTGGAGGACTTTCACTTCTGGATTTCTGTTTCACTTTCTGCTTTTCTATAGCCATCTTCTCATTTTTTAATAGTTTGGCATTTGGTCTATTTGTTAATGAAGAAGGTCTTCCCTTCTAAGATTTCACTGATGCCCAGTGTATTAAAACTAAACACCAAAAAGTTAGGCAGGGCCAGAAGAAAATGTCTCACCTCAGCCTTATCCAAGGCCTAATCACAGGAAGGATGTTTCCATGAACAGTGCGTAGGGAAATCATTTGTCCTACAGAGCTCTTCTGTTTAGAGAATTTTTTAACCATCCTGGGAGTGCCCTTTTAACTATAATCCATTTACTAGACACAGAAACAGCTTTTATTATATGTAATCTCGGTTTTAAAGGGACTTCACTGCTACTGAATCAGGTAAAAATATGAGGTAGACAGTTAAAACCCTAGCAAAGGATTAGAGCTGTTTGGGTGCAGGTCAACCCACCCCCTTAATGCACTTTCATGTGAAGTACATGGAGCCTAATTGGTATTGTACTACGGAACAGACAAGAATGTACACTTTGGATATTGCTGGAAAAAAGTATGTGCTCCCATTCCCCCCCTTTTAAAAATAAGGTAGGTGAAAAAAGAGAGCATCACTTTTGTTTTTCTTGATATTGTCTCTACAATATTAAGATTTTCTGATAGTTTATGTATCTACTGTGGAAAGAAGGTTCTGGCAGACTGTTTTACCTTACTTATTTCTAAGTTTAAGAAGTGATTAGAAGTTTGGGGGTCCCTGGGTGGCTCAGTGGTTTAGCACCAGCCTTCAGCCCAGGGCATGATCCTGGAGACCCAGGATCGAGTCCCACATCAGGCTCCCTGCATGGAGCCTGCTTCTCCCTCTGCTTGTGTCTTTGCCTCTCTCTGTGTGTGTCTCTCATGAATAAATAAATAAAAAAAAGTGCTACTTCTAAATATTTAGTGATACATCAAATTCACCCAAGATCCTTTGAGACAATGTCAAGCTTAGATAAAATTTCAATTCACCTATTTTCAAATTGGCTATCTTATAATCTCTTGCATTTAGAATATAGCATTCAAGCCGAAAGAAGCATGGATGGATGTACCTAAGCCTTGGCCAGTGCCCACTTACCTCAACTCCCTAGGAAAGCCTCTCACTACAGGTGGAAATGGCAATTAGGAGCCTTTGATGACTTAGCTGGAAAGGAGGAAGCAGAATTGGAAATTTAGAATGAGAAAGCAGTGCAGACTGACGCCATTTTCCAGTGTAAGGAAGAACCATCCAGTACACTTCTGCAAAGACTGAAATTAGAGATCGTGTGGTATTTTCCTTACAATCACACAGTTTTCTAAATAAAGGGCCTTCAAAACTTCTGGTACCAGAAGTGGTTTGCCTTTGGTCTTAGCTCCATCATTCCTTGGGCCAACACTGTGTGTGGTTATATTGGTGCCTCTTTGGGATGTTTATTGTTCTGTTTTGCCTTGCTTTCCCAGTAGAGCCCCTTCACAGGGGAGCTGAATTTTCTTACCATGTTACACTATTTCTATCCTACATTTTGTCAAAATATTACTGGAGTAGCTTTGGAATTTTGCATCTTACAATAACTAACATTTGTGTAAAATGTTATAGCAGGATTTAATTATCCAGTTGCAACAATCACTCTTAAAAATTCTCCAGTTTTATGTATCTGTTTGATTCAAGTTCTTTGGGATGAATACCAAAAAATTTACAGCTTTATGCTGATGCCTTTTCTCTGGCTGCCCAAGGCTCCCAACATAGTTCATCCAATAGCAACTACTTAACATTTTATGGAGCAGTAACAGTGGCCCAGAACGTCCTTGGCAATTATATATTCTATTTTACTTTAGAGCAACCCTGCAGGCAGGAGCTACTTATTATCCCTATTTTTGATTTCTGAGAATAGCCCCAGAAATAGTGACTTGCTGAAGATCCCACAGGTTGTAAGTGGCAGAATCAGACTAGAACTTAAATTTCCAGATTCCTTTGTTCTTCTACAATGTGCCAAGCAGCGTGTTGGTGTTTGTATCTATGATTACTAATTGTGAGAACGCATGACTTGCAAGTAAGCATGAATCTGTTTTTACATAGCTCGCACTATTGTTAAGGAAAGGTTGGTAATAGAACTATAGAGTATGACAAAGTTACTTTGAATCAGGGTATCACAGCTATATAAATTTCACTCTCTTTGCCTGAAGCCTGTACCTAATTTATTGTAAAGGTGTTTTCCCTGTGTTGCTGTCCCTTTCATCCCTTTCTCTATGTCCTAGATTACTCCTTTGAGGACTTTGTAGACTACACTTATCTAACAAATATATGCTGTTTTGTAGGAAAATATATTCTGTATTTTAGTAATTTTCAGAGGGATTGCCGAACGTGCACAAATTATATGCTGTGCTGTCTGCAGTAGGCAGAGTAATAGCCTCTAAAGATCTCTAATCCTAATGCCCAGAACCAGTGAGATGTATGTTACATAGGAAAAAGGGTCTTTGCAAATGTGATTAAAGATGTTAACATGGGGAAGATTATTCTGGATTATTTGGATGGGCCAAGTGTAATACAAGGGTCCTTAAAATGGAGAGGAGAGTGGTATGATACAATGTGAAAAGAGTTGAATGTCCAATGTTGAGTTTAAAAATGAAGCCAGGGGCACCAGACTGGCTCAGTCAGTAGAGCCTGTGACTCTTGATCTTAGAGTTCTAAGTCAAGCCCCATGTTGGGTTGTAGAGATTACTTAAAAATAATAAAATCTTGGGGATCCCTGGGTGGCTCAGCGGTTTCGCGCCTGCCTTTGGCCCAGGGCGTGATCCTGGAGTCCCGGGATCGAGTCCTGCCTCGGGCTCCTGGCATGGAGCCTGCTTCTCCCTCTGCCTGTGTCTCTGCCCCCCCCCCCCCGCTCTGTGTGTTTCTGTCATAAATAAATAAAAAATAAATCTTAAAAAAAATTATAAAATCTTAAAAAAAAAAAAAAGCAAAAGAATGCAGGCAACTTCTAGAAGCCGGAAAAGAAAAGGAATGGGTTCTCCTATAGAGCTTCCATAGGGAGTACAGCCCTGCTGACTTCTTGACGTAAGCCCAATGAGACCTATTTCAGACTTTTTAACCTCTAGAATTAGAAGATAAATTTGTGTTGCTTGAAGATTCATGTTTATAGTAACTTGTTATAACATCAATGGGACATTAATACCATGTTTCTTATCCTATTTTTAAACTTCTAAAATGGTGATGTTTTGACAAGTTGGGCTTTAAGATTTTGTAGGACAAGGAACATGGCTTATGTTTCAGATTAGCTGATCACACCGTACGTTCTTTCCAAAGTACATCACAAATTGAATCTCCATTCATTGGGTGAGTCCTCGCTCTTTAGGACTGTCATGCTGTTGCTTGTGTAGAAATAATTTCAGGTTCACATCGGAGCTATGTAAGAGCTCACTTATCAGTTTCTCATTGTAATATGTAATGACTCTAAGAAGTCTAAGGATTAACATTTAACAAAACCACTGCAAAGGTTAGCATTGACTGACATTTTTTTGAGTGTGAGAACCTGAGTATTGAACTTCTTAAATGATTGTTTTCCTTGCTATTATTTCTTGTTTGTAGAAGGCAATTGCAATATAATACTGAAATACAGCAGTGTATAACTTATTATGTAAATTGAATTACTGCCATGGTTTTACCAAAAGTACATATATAAAAGTAAAATTTTATTTTGTGGTAAAGTGCAATGAAAGAATGTTTCCATCTTTGACTAAATTTTTACTATCATAGGGGCTAATTTTGGAGAAATGCTCAGATCTCTTGGAATCTAGTGATGGTGAGTTAGCCTCCGGGATCACTTGTGATATCTGGTACTCAAATATTAAAGTTTCATTTCAGTTTCATCCTTTATTAGCTATGTGTCCTTGGGTAAATTTCATCTCTATTAGTGTTAACTGGCCCATTTGTAAAATGGATATGATCTTAGTCTTTACTGGATTAGTGTCTGAAAACTATTACTTTTTAAGTATAGTATGGTCTATAGTAAATGCTCAAATGTTAGCTGTTAAATATTGTGATAGTGTCATTAGTGTATGTTTTACCTGTGCATTTTGATTTAACCGCTAAATGTTCTAAATTTAAGTATTAAAATATCAAAGGCTAGAGTACATTCTGTTTTTAAATGTTATTAATTTTTTTTGGTAAAATTTGGAAGTCATTAAATTGTGTAATAGTTTTATGGGAAGATAAATGGGAAGATAAATAGTTTTATGGGAAGATAAATGCCACTTTATGGCATTTCTATTATGACAAAACATTTGGATTTGTGTATTATTGAGAAATCAAAATGCCAGTATGACTAACTTTAACTTTAAAACAGGAATCCTTTTCTCAGAACAAAGTGCTTGGTAATAGAAGCAGCATTCAGGGATCCAGTGTGGCTTTGACATGGAGACTGTTTTGCACACTGAACTAGTGACCTAAAACCAGACTCTGTCCTTATGCCCAGGTCGCTCTCCGAGCACGCTCTGTTGCCCCCTAGTGGAATCCACAGCTACCTGGAGAGCAGCTTATGGGAGATGCTCCGTCAAAGTGATGGTGATGGGCTCTGTTTCATTCTCAATTTTACTGTATTTTTAGTACAGCTCAGACTACCTTGTGGAGAGTAAAACCAGACTGTATATTTCAACCAGTGGTGATTATTTCTTCATGGATCTCAACCACACCAATATTTACCTTCTCAAGAAGGCTTGAACCAAAATCGTTGCATTTATAAAACTCCCTTTCATTTAAGCTTCTTTTCATATTCCTGTTTACAGCTGGAAGGGTGAATGGCCAGTTGTGATGAAGTATGTACCTTCCTCAGTATGTACTTGGACAATTTATGCAGTTTATTGTGGTTTTCTTTAGGTAGGGGATGCCTAATTAGGTTAGAATCCTTAAAGAAAAAAAGAAAAAAGATAGGTCCTGCATTAATTACCTCATTTTGAGTCATTTTGTCAGTGAGCCTCCCATTTCAAAGGGAAACACCTATTTTAAGCCCTTGATGTTTTTTTTTTTTAAAACAATCAGAATATAGTGTGTTGGGGTTTTTTTCCTTCTAAAGTTTTTCTTTAGTTCATGGGTGCTGAAGTTTTGAAACCATATTTTAGAGGAAGTTTGCAGAATGTTTCAGAAGCTAAAGCAAAAGCCCCTAAAGACTACCTTGGCCAAGAAATTCCATCTCAAACTTTCTAAGGATAGATATTCTATGCTTATTGAATTACAAAATTACAGAGTCATAGAATCAGAAGAGACCTCAGCAGTCATGTGGCCTAAACCCATTCTCTTGCAAAAAATATCTGAACTGGGAGGCATAAAGGGCTCCATATTTCCAGCTAATATCTTTCCTGAGTCCGTTTCTGCATTTCCTCCCTAGAATGCTGGTAACATCTGGTGTGTTTTAAAACCACTCCATTTCCCTCCCTCCAAATTGGCTTCCTCCATTTGGCTTCCTGATTTCTATTGGTAGGAATATCTTCTAGTCTTCTTGGTTTGAACGTGCCATCATTTAAAAAACTTAGTTAGTAAATCCAATTTATTCTTTTTTTTTTTTTTAACCCATCTCGTGTGTCTGCTCCTCTCTCTGCGTTCCCACAGCTACCAAATTTAAATCCATAAAATCTCAGGCAGGGTTATTTACTTGATAAGGAACTGGTGGTCTTGCCTTTAGCCTCCCCCTTGTCTCCCCTATTCTGTGCAATGATTTCTAAGCAGACTGGCTAAGAACTTGGATTCTTGACAGGCAGAGTCACTTCATTTCTTGGCTCTGCTATCGGTGTGGCTTTGGGCAAGTTACTTAATCTCTTTGTCCTTAGTTTCCTCTTGGGAAATTGGAGCTGCAAAGTGTACTAATTTTACAAGTTAATACATATAAAGTATTTAGGAGAGTCCTGTCCTGTAGTAAGTCATCAATGAGTGTTAGGTGCTATTATAATTAATATACTACTATGTTGTGTATAATAAACGATTTCTGGGAGTTTCTGGGTAGCTCAGTTGGTTAAACATCTGCCTTTGGCTCAAGTCATGTTCCCAGGGTCCCCAAAATGGACTCCCTGGCCAGTGGGGATCCTGCTTCTCCTCCTCCCTCTCCCTCCCCTGCTATGCTCTGTCTCTTGCTCTCTGAAATAAATCTTAAAAACAAAACTCTATCCCTACACTATAATATACTACTATTATTAATGTAGTGCTGGTTAAATCCTACCATTACTTTCATTATATACTGAATCCAGCCCAAAATTCACAACCAAACATTATATTCAGCATCTTCAGAATGTCCCCAAACCATCTTTCTCAAACCTCAACAGTAATGAAGCTGCTATCCTGACTATTCTCTTATGTACCATGTACTTTCTACCTTCAGAGCTTTCTTTGTTTCACTTGTCTAGTGTGTCCTTGTCCCTACTTCCTACCTTATTGAAGATTTATTCTGTAAGTGACCCTTGAATGACATGGATCCACTTGTCCGTAGATTTTTTTTGGATAAATACAGTATAGTGACTGTAAGTATGTTTTCTCTTCCTTGTGATTTTCTTAAAAACATTTTTAAGAAAATGTTTTTCTTAAACATTTCTCTAGCTTACTTTTTTGTAAGAATATAGTGTATATAATGTACCGAATATGTGTTAACCAACTGTGTTGTTGGTAAGGCGTTTGGTCAACAGTAGGCTAGTAGTAGTAAGTTTGAGGGGAGTCAAAGTAACACATGGATTTTAGACTGCTTCCATGGTTCAGGGGTCAACTGTCTATGTTATAAAATGTAAGCTCCCTGAGGAGAGGAGGGAGTCTTTGTTATATTCACTACTCTTTTCCCACTGCCCCTGCCAGCGGGTGGCACTTTATAGCTGTTCAGATAGCTGTGGAGTGGAATAGCGGAATAAATGAATTAATTAATGAATGAATTAATGAATGAATGTATGTTAATGTGTGCATGTTTTTAAGTCTTTAGTAAGCCATTACCAACTTATACTTTTTTTCTAGGTAAATGAGAGTTATAAATGATCTCTTACTCTGAAGTGTCCTTGGGAAGGTTGAGAGGTTGTATGTAAAAATTAAAAGGAAATTATAAAGTATTATAAACAGGTAAAGAATATATTTCTGCTGCTCATTTCTTATCAATCTTTCAAGATCTAGATCAGCTTATTTTTTTCCTAGTCAGTGTTTTCAGAGCATCCCAACCCTAAGTAAATTCTCTGTGCTCTGTAATTTTAGAGAAATAATTTGGCAGTCTCTTTAAAAATACATACTATTGCTTAGTTACATGTATTAATTGCCATCTTAGAATTCTTAAGGATTTTATGGTATTGGGCACCTTGCTGGCTTAGTCAGTAGAACCTGTGATTCTTGATCTTGGGGTTGTGACTTCAAGCCCCACATGGGTTGTAGAACTTACTAAAATGAAATAATAAAATAGTAAATACTTAAAACCCAAAACAAAACAATACAAAAAAAAAGTATTTTATGGTCTAACGTAAGCCTTAATTTTGTCTCCCCAAATGTCTTGTATGCTCCTTTGTGACTGAGATAGCATTTTATTTTTACTTTTTTAAAGATTTTATTTATTTGAGAGAGAGAGAGAGAAAGAGAGAGAGAGATTGAACAAGAGAGCACAAGCAGGGAGAGGGGCAGAGGGAGAGGGAGAAGCAGACTCCCCTCTGAGGAGGGAGCCCAACACGGGGCTAGATCCCAAAACCTCAGGATCACGACCTGAGCCAAAGGCAGACACTTAACCACATGAGCCACCCAGGTGCCCGCTGAGATAGCCGTTTAAAATAATTTGTAACAACTGAGGTGTTACCTGTGGCTTAGTATTTAATAAACAAATTTGATTTTAGTTAGAGAGCTGGAACTTAAAGATTTCTGATTGTCCTTTATTTCCTTCCACCAAATTATGTTGCCTCTTTGGAATATTTCATTAAGAGGCAGTTTGTGGGCACATTTCAACCTCAAAGGAGCACTCTGGAATTCATGCCTCTGTGACCTTACTGTGGCAAAAACAAGTGGCGTTGGGAAGTAGTAACTTGTGTCAAATTTCTTCTCCTGGTCTCTTCTGCAGTTTTTGGTCACTATAGGGTATGCGTGTGCATAGGTGAGAAAGAGACATACTGTGTGCGGATCTGGGTGTGCAGACTGTGTGTATACTTGTCCTCAGTGTGCTTGTTTGTTGTTCACAGCTGTGATGTGAAGGTTTCACCAGAGGTTGGGTGAAAAAAGATTTTCAAGTTTGGTGGTGCTGTTAACTTAGGTAGGCATTTGAGTACAGTGAAGAATAAACAGAAGAAAATGTTTGTTATATGTGTAAAATTTCAAGTTTGGAGGGAAAAAGACACTAAAACTTGAGATTACAATAATGCTTCACTTAGAGCAAAAAATGTAATTCTAAAAAAAAGAATCAATGAACGTTTTTACCATTACAGCATGCCTTTAGCCATATGTTATTGGACCCAGTTCTACCAGTGTTCTCTCTCTCATTAGCTTCTTTTGAAGCTATCTATGCCCAAGAGGTATGGGACCATTATTGTTTTTTAAATACATCTATTTTTGACTTATACAACTTACAAATGGCAATTTCATTAAAATACCTGAAATTACACCAAATAGAAAGCTACTTCAGTTATAAAATATCTCCTTTGAAAAATGCAAATGCCTCTTGGTGCTAATTGGGTGTCACAGCGTCATTGCCTAAGTGTATATCAATTCAATCAGATTGCATTCCCCGTACCATCTAGCTAGAACCGGCTTCACTGAAGGAATACTATAGAGTGTTAGGTGCCAGAGCATTGGGCTTTGGCAGCTTGAATCCAGGTTTTTCTTACTATTCTAACCTCGCTCAACCTCCATTTTTCTCATTTGTAAAGTCAGATACCCTGTCTCACTGACGTCACTGGGTTCATAGGAGGATCAAATGAAATTAAGTATATGGTAACAGTCTGAACTGTGATGTGCCAAACAAACAGAGCCCTTTGCTCTTAACTCTTGCAACAGTGGTCCTGAGGAGTCGGAGCAAACATTTTCCTGTGGTCCAGGAGGGACTTGCTATGGAGGAGGACGCTGAGCCAGGCGGGGAGGGATGTGAGAGACGTTGGAAGGAAAAAGAGGCTGAGTATGTGGAAAAAACAGTCTTCTCTTTGTATCTAGTGAGGTGTCCAAGAGAAAAGGGACATCTTTAAATCTTTAACCAGGAAAGAGGGCAGCCATGAGGGTTGTAGGAAGAGGCATGTTACTGAGGGATTAAATTTATCCCTGGGAATTAAAGGCTAGGAAGAAAAGATATCAGACCTTCTACATACAGACAAGCAAGGAAGGAATAAACTATAGTACAAAGACAGTTTCCCAGAGCTTTCCAAGATTCTGGAATCTATTCCCATGTCTGTGTATCTAGTTACTAGTTGGTTCTTGTTTTAATGATTGGCAGTAGGCTTCTTAAAATGAAAGGGAACCGTGTGCTTTGAAGAGCCTTAGGAGAGATCTTAAAAAATCAGATAAAACGTTATGGAAAGAAAAGCACCTGAATACCTGAAACTCCATGGTTAGGGAGAAACAAAACAAAACAGTAGGGATATGTCTCAGTACTGACAAGCTTAGGCAACTATTTAGCTGCTTTATTTCAACAAGAGACTGAGCTATTCAACAATTTGATGAGACTAGCCCTGTGCTACTCTCTTGGTCAATCTTATACTGGGCAGGTTCTTGCATTTCCAGGAGCTCAAACTCACTTTATATTCTTAATTAGCTACATTGTGAATCAGATGAACTTCTGTGGAGCTGCTCTTGGAATCAAATTAATGTTTGTAACACTTCTATTGAGGTACGAATTCCTTTACATGTATAGATGCCTTGCATTTATAGATAACATTTTTAGTAAATAAGCATTTCCTTAAATTTGGCTTTTAAAAATTGTAGCTTTTTAAAGTCCTGTAAGTCTATAATTTTCTGTTAAAAATAAAGTGTACTTCCCCATCATAAATATGGAAACTTCACTTAGAGAATTTTGGCAGGATTACTGAACTGTATATTTACTGCTTTAAGTTTTTAAGTTCTCTTTTTAGCTTCCCTTCTTCTGATGTTATGAATCAATTTTGAAGGATCAAATGACATTTCCTTAACAATAAAAAAGACTTTGTGCAGACTTTAAGAGTAGTATAATAGCAAAAGTGCTTGTTCATGTATAATAACTTTATTAGTCTCAATAAAAGTATGTTATAAGTGAAACACGTATTTACACAATATTTAACCATAAGCAGACCAGAAATACTGCAAAGTAATGATGTGAGGTGATTCTAATAGCCCAATAATCTGAAATATGCAGTTTTATTTATATAAAGAGAAAGTTAAAGAATCTTCTAGTTCTTGATACCAGGGCTGGAACTTGATTTTCTAGACTATTAGCTTAGTGTAGCTGCTGTGTATCAGTTCAAAAAAGAACCTAATATGATGGCATAATGTGGTGATCTAAGTAGCTCACCTATAGATGGAAATCTTACAAAGCTTTTGGGTAATTATTTAAAAATGGAAACACGTAATGTGAAGACTGATCTTGAGTAAAGGGTGCAAGGGAACCTGCTAACTGTCCTCATGTATTTGAGGGATCATAGAAAAGAATGAATAAACTCATCCGTTATATCCCAAGAAGTTGGCCCTTTTAAGAAGTTCCTTTTAAGGAAGGAAGCACAAAATAGTTCAATATAATGAATAGCCCTTCAGTGAAGCATATGCTGCTGTGTGAAACACAGACTTTCAGTCATTGAGAGAACGTAAGCAAGAGCTGAGCAGACGTTTGCCTGGAACTGCTCTTTTAGGTTTGGAGTGTGATCTGACTCACAGTAGGCCAACTATGAGCTTCTTAGGCATGCATTTCAATCTAGAAACACAGGGTTGGCCTGTGTATTGTGCAGATATATTATTATTTGCTTACCCAGCATCGATTCTTCAGTTTTGCTTTCCTAGGAGAGCTCCACATTTGTTCAGGTAATTCCCTTCAACATGCAGCCTGTATGATTTGATCTTGTATTACCACCCACCTGCAAGGATGAGTCTGGGTGGTCTTTCAGCTGTGATCCAGCTCCCTGGAACTGTGATTACTTTGAGAATGGTCATGTGATTTAGTTTGTGCTAACGATGCTCAAAGAGCAGTTAGCTGAAGCCAGCTGGGAAAGCTCTTTCTTTGGTCTTGTGGGAGAAGTTCCCTCTGACTTTTAGAGCCTTAGGACAACCATCCAACTTCCAGCATGTGGTAGGTGAAGCCATGAGGAGAGCCAGACCCCAGGGAGTCTCTGGGACAGGATACCTAAGGCAGGGGATTTAGTCTGTGCTGAGTCCCATGCGAACTCCGGACTTCCAATCACAGGAGCGATGCATTACCTTATCTTTAGGCCTGCTTAGTTGCCCCTTTCTGTGGCTCACAGTTAAAGTTTCCAATTCTTACCCAGTGTTGTAGGACTGTGGGCTTCATTTTCCACTCCTCTTTATTATTCCCTCATGATTAGGGCATCTATATTCTTTTAGTTTTTTCCAACGTCTTTAATTTGAAAGATTTTCTGAATTTTGTTGATGGTTCTGCCAAGTTATGTATCTATTTTCTTAGAAGTTTTTGAATTGTTGTTAAACGATTTAAACCACTTTAGGTTAAAACGTGTATTTCATTTGATTGGTTTGCATGACTTTGATTTAATAAACAAGATGAATGTGGAATGTTTCCATTTGGTGAGAATTAAATTTTTCTATTTTAAATTCTTTATTATCCATTATTGATGACTTTGTTTTTCCTAGAAGGAAGCAATTCATGCAATTAAACTGTTAAACATAAGTGCTTGCTATTTCACTCATTCTTTAAAAAATTATGTATTTACAGCCAATATTCTAGGGACTGGGGGATCAGAATGTGTTCTGTTTTTGGCTTTTTTGGATACTTAAAGTAGTTAAGTTGATGTGTGTCTCACAGGGGAACACAAAGGCTGTTTTTCCCAAGGGTACTTTCTTAATCTAGTCTTCTTAATTTTTATTTTAATAACATGGAAGAACTATTCACTGCTGATCTTGAAATATTGGGATTTCTCTTTCACTAGATGCAATCTTATTTATAATCTGGAAACTGTTTAAAGCAAAAAAAAAATTCAAAACTAAACAAAAAACTCAGGTAGTTTAACAACTTAGAGCAAAGTATAGTAATCTTTTAAAGTTCTCCAATGCCATGAAATAATTCTATGCTTGATACTCCAGTTTCCCCTAAGGACTTAGGTTTTGCTAATTTTCAGAATCTTCCCCAGTCCTCTAGAAAGAACTAGAGCTGTTGACCTGTCACATAGTTGTTCTCCTAGGCTATATCCAAGTTACACAGAGGTGTCTGGGTTTTCTTGGTGTAGCCAGGTCAACCCAGAGACCCCCAGGTGGCCCTGGGTCAATCGCTGGGGCAGAATGGGGATTTTTTTTTTTTCTATCACCAAGGCGGAGGGAGTACTCACAGCATGGATATTAAGAACATTTTTGTGATAAAACCTATGCAATTCATACCTAACTAATACAAAGACTGTGGTTCTTTACATTGTGACATTTTTTTTCTGAAAAAAATGGTTAGCTACATGGCAGCTAAAATCAGTTCTTTGAGTTTGCTAGAGAACTTGCCCTCTCTCCTCAAACTACAGGGGATATTTTGGTTTATTTAGGAAGTTTGGAGGTTAAGTGAGAAGCGTTGGGGTTGGGGGCATGAATATGACTGGTTAGAAAAATAATTCACAGACTCAGTGTGCTGATGACTGGAAAAAAAAGATGTGTAATGATAAACACCAAAATAAAACAAGCAACAAAGAATAATATGAATAAGAAAGTGATAGAAAAACGATAAAAATGTTGACATTTCCTTAGGGAAACCTAATGTCAAAGGCATAAACACTCAAACTATTTAGATATCTCTTTCCCAAATGGAAAATTCTATTTAAGGAAGTTAAGTATTTAACTGCAGTGATTGAACATAATATGAAATATTTTGCATTTGACAGATACTTCAATCTGAGATGAATCTTGTGCTCATATATAATGCATTAAAATATGGAATGCCACTTCTGGTTGGCCAAGTTTTAATTTTAAACTTTAGTATCCTTTGTGTATATACACATACAAAGAAAACTTATTGAATTGGCATGTTTCAAGAAAACTTATATTGAGAACTTGTGTATGTCTTGCTACGTTGATATTTTAAATGAATATTCAAATAAAAGTAGAACACCAAATATGCTAAAGTACTGTGTTTAAATCTTGCTGTTCTTTGGAAGTCAGAAGCTGAAAATAAATATCAGATTTATTGAAATGAATACTATGGAAGTCTCTTTTCTGGTAATTTAATTCAACATACTGCTTAGATTTTTCCAAAACGAAATATTTTCCTATTAAATGGAAAAATGTTTTTTATTCAACTGTAGTATCTGATGGCCGAATGTCAACAAAAGTCAACATAATTTTGGGATTTAGAAATTTTAAAATTTTAGTTACTATTTTACTTTAAAATTGGCTTTTTATACATTGAAAATAATTATGGCGGGAATACTCTGAGCACTATTTTGACAGCAACACACTTTATATGAAATAAATAACATAGGTTTAAAAAATTGATAGTATCTCCATATAAGGAGAGGAATGTAGCTCTGGATTGAATTTTTGACACATAATCTTTTATTATGACATCTAGTTGATTAATACTTCAGCCAAATCATTGTTTTAAAATATCTACTTTCACTGTCCATTAGATCTGGAGCTGCAAGCATGCATAAAACCTGGCATCCACTTTGTACTCCCCATCATTTACTTTGGGACAATGCCAGTGTCTTGGTTACAGTGTTTAAAGTATAGTCTGAATGCTTTGTTTTGGGAATTTGTGTAAGGCTGGACAATTTTTATGTGTGACTTTGTTGCTGCATTTGAGTGACCCAAAGATAGTATCAAAACACACGGTATTTTAAGAATACAAGGTGGGTGGGACAGGAGTGCTGAACAAGAAGCATCTTTGTAGGATTTTTCCTTTGGTTTAAAACTACTTAAAACTGTCACTACTAAAAATGTTAATACCTCTTAAATCTTAAAATTTAAAATACAGTAAAATATAAAGAACACCAAAATTATCTGGATTCACATCGAACAGAAGTAATCATTATTAGAAACTGGGTATATAAATTTCTTTCATAGATATATTCAAACATAAATATAGCATATATACCATTTCATACAAAATTGATACTGTTACATGCTTTTCCTTGACATTTCATTTTGCTTTACTTTTATTCTTTGAAAAATGTGTTTTTTTTTTTTTTAATTTAACATAGAATGTAGTACTGGTTTCAGGAGTAGAATTTAGTGATTCATCAGTTGCATATAACACCCAGTGCTCATCCCAACAATGGCCCTCTGTAATGCCTATCACCCATTTAGTGCATCCCCCCCACCCACCTCCCCTCTAGTAACCCTCAGTTTTGTTCTCCATAGTTAAGAGTCTCTTACGGTTTGCCTCCCTCTCTGTTTTTGCTTAATTTTTTCCCTTCCCTATGTTCATCTGTTTTGTTTCATAAATTCCACATATAAATGAAATCATATGATATCTGTTTTTCTCTGACTTATTTTGCTCAGCATAATACCCTCTAGTTCCATCCATGTCTTTGCAAATGGCAGGATTTCATTCTTTCTGATGGGTGAATAATATCCCACTGTGTGTGTATGTATGTGTGTGTATGTACACATTGATCTGTCAATGGACGTTAGGTTCTTTCCATAATTTGGCTATTGTTGATAGTGCTGCTATAAATGTTGAGGTATATGTGCCCCTTCCAATCAGCATTTTTGTATCCTTTGGATAAATACCTAGTGGTGAAATTTATGGGTCATAGAGGAACTCTATTTTTAACATTTTGAGGAACTGAGGAACCTCCATACTGTTTCCAGAGTGGCAGTTTGCATTCCCATCAGCAGTGCAAAAGGGTTCCCCTTTCTCCACATCCTTGCCAATATCTATTGTTTCCTGAGTTGTTAATTTTAGCTATTCTGACAAGTGTGAGGTGGTAACTCACAAAAGGTGATTTTTTAATGTTGGCAGTAGTATTCTATCCTTCTTTGGGCATATTTAGCCTCTTTCTTGCTCTTTGAAGTTTTTGGTATAATTCTGGTCAATAATTACTCTAGTTACTAAAGGCAAATTTTAAAAGCAAGATGTATTTTCAGTATAAAAAAATCTTAGGATATTTCAGATAATGACTTTCAGCACTTTAGGTACAGCATAGAATTCCTGTCTAGAAAACTGTAGTAAATGATCATGGTAATGGAGCTTATTGAGCTGGTTGCTTATCCAGGCAGTTATATTTTGGCTCTGATCTCTGTTCTCATGTTTAGAAAAGAAATTTCCATTTGTTTTGCAAGAGATTAATGGTAAATTGTTAGCTGTTACTTACTTTAAAAACATTTCTGCTTCGAAATACATATATGAAGAGTTTAAAGGCAAGTCTAACTTTAAAAGATCTTAAGTCTTATGTTTTTAAAATTTATGTTGACTGTTGTGGGTTTACCTATTGTGTAGCATTTTATTAATACCACACAATACATTTATTTTTTACCAGTGGAAAAGAAACATTTTTGCTAATGCCTTCTACTATGGAAGCCTTTGTAAACATGGAATTTGTTATTATAGAATTGTATGACTATAATTAGAGCAGTATTTATGATTCTAATTGGAATTTTACTTGATTGAGAGTTTACCAAGTGTGAGGCACACTGGTAAAGGGATTACTTACATTCTCTGATAGAATTTTCAAGATGCAGTGAGGTAGATCTATTGTCCCCATTTAGAGATGAAGAAACTAATGTTGACAGAATGGAATTACGTGGTTTGCTCGCTGTCGTAGAGCCAGGGTTGTGGCTGAGCCAGGAATTCAAACTCTGACCAAAAAAGCCAGAGTTCTTAACCACCATGCTTAGGTAGAGTTTGTTTTTCCATGCTTACGGTGTTTTTTTGGAACTCTACTGAATGGTCTCTGTACTGGCTCATGTATTAAAAGGTTTGTGCCATGAACCCATACCCATTTTGTAGTTGATATAAAAAAAACAATAAATTGCCTCTTGTTGAAGACCTGGGTGTGCGTGTGGAGCAAGGAGCAGGGGTGACTAAGGGAAGCAACACTCATTTCTGTTGCTTTATGCTCTGTAAAAAAAAAAAAAATAGGTTGTGAATTTCTTCTGTGAAATGTTTTAATTTCTGTAGAGTTGCCATGCATTATTCAAGATTATAAAATGATTTGAATTTCAGAAGCAGACAGATTTTCTGATGAGGATTTCAAGCTGTGTAATTATGAAATCCATATAGGTTAAAAGTTCAGAACTCGTTAGCTTAATCATTAAAAAATAACCAATTTCAGAGCATGGCATTTCATTTTAGAGGGGTATGGTTACAATATCACTTACTGAGGTACTCTTCTCTGATTCTGCCTCCTATCCCACCACAGACTGAGAGTGCTCATGACTGCATACCACCTAGCTTATCCTGTGTTACTGCATAATTTATAAAGACAGTTCATATTTTATGGGGTGGTAAATTTGATGCCATAAAATAAGGCACATTTCTAGGAATTTCTTCATCTTTCTTGGCTCCTTAAAAATTCAAGGGAGTTAGAGAATGAGTGCCAAAGATCAGAAAAGTTCATTGGAACCTGTTTCAACATATCAGAGCATACATTTAGGAAATGAATAGCAAAATTCCTTCAGAGAAAGTGTAAATGTTTCAGAATAGAATATAAGGAAATTAACGTTCAAGCAAAAGAGATAGCTCATGAAGGAATTTTGTTTTTATTGTGGTAAAGCATAGCAAAATTCACCATTTTAATCATGTCTAAGTGTATAGTCCATTGGCACTCGGTATGTTCATATTGTACAACCATCACTGCTATCCATCTCTGGAGCTTCTCATGATATGAGCATTTTAAAATTTTGCATAAAATACTGCAGATATCTTTGAGAATATATTTGGATTTGTAGAGATGCTTGAAATCTTTAAAGCTTTTGACTTCTCAGTTTATGTAAAAATTGTCTTCAAAGTTGTAGCTTTAGTAACTTCAGGTAAAACACATGACCTCCACTGATATATATGAAATCTTTGCCCAGACTATGAAATACCGTCAGGGCTATGCTGATTTACTTTGGGATGCAAGGACATTGAGGGGACAACTATATTCATGTAAAAGCATTCTTATAAGGAGTGATTTGAGATGATTAAAGATTCCACGATCATCAAATAAAGAGGGAAAAGGAAATACGGTATTTGAGATTTTTGACTGGCATGAAGATTTTAATGCATATTATCTTGCTTTGCTAATCAAGGTGATTGAAATACACTTGCTTGTTAAAGTCACTTTTGGCTTTTAGTTACCAGATTTTACATTTCTCTTCATTTGAATGCTATGTTGAGCCTTTGCCTTTGAATCTGAAGGAGGTCACTATTTTTTTTTTCTTAGAGTAGTACTATTATATGTTGAGAATACATATATTTTTTCTAATACTTGGAGAATGATAACGAAAAAGAATTTTTTATTGGTTCATTTCATGCTTGGTAAGATTCCAACTGTCAAAACATTATAAAATTTTGAACCTTAGAGGCACGTTTCATCACCAGAGTACTAATTACTGCAGAGAACTGGAGCGAGTCATTATGTAGTAGTATTTATTAGAGCTGCCCAATTTTAATGTTTTTTGGACCAGAGACACTTAAATAAAAGGTTAAACTGTTCTGGCACAGAAGTGGGAGGAAAAACTGCATAGTGCATGCAACACTGTCAAATATAATGCAGGAAGGGTGGAATTAATTGAAAATTAGTCACCAACTTGCACTGAAACTCAACATCTTATTTTCAAGGATGTCCTGAGCATGGTGGATGTTGTTCTTGATTTATTTTCATTTATTTAGTATTGGGCACCTGTGATGTGTGAGGTATTCGTGATAAGAGGGAAATGTGAAAGACCAGTGGCCCCTTTCATGGAGCCCATATTCTTGAGGAGGGAAAGAGGCCATAAACAAAGCAGTAATAATCACATAGCAAGTAAAGCATGGCAAGTGTTTTGAGGACCACTGTAGCAGAGTAAACGAAATAGTGGAAGTGTTGAGAGAGTGGGAGAAAGGGTATTTTAAATAAAGTAGTTAAAGGAGGCAAAAAAAAAATAGGCTCTTCTGAGGACGTGACATTTGAGGATAGCCATGAATGAAGGTCATTTTGAAATATTAGTTATATAAAATTTTAAAAAGCACACAGTTAACTCTATTATACACACTATGAATAAAATAATAAATAAAAAAATAAAAAGTAAAAATATAAAGTAAGCTGTTGAATAGGCGAACATGGTAATATTCTGTTTTTAATAGATGTTTATTAAATTTCTCTCATATACAAGGCACTGACCAGATAATAAACTGGGGAGGAGAAAAGATAAAGGATGTATCTCTACCTTCAGGAAAGTTACAGTCCGTGTCAATCATTGTAGTTTCCTAAGAGAAGAGAAAGAAGCAGTCCAAACAGTGAAGTGTGTGGGAAATAGCAGATTCTTCTGTTTGTCCAAATAACTAGCAGAGTGCATTACATGCCAGTTGTGTACAGTTTTCTCTCTCTATTGCAACCTCCCCCCCCTCCACAATCAACACTGTTAGATTTTTCTGTGATACTATGCAGTCCATAATATGTGGTCAATAAAGGCTTTTTGGGGAATAAATAAGTGGATGAGGACAAAGCAGACCTTATGCCTTTAGAAATAGTTTTGAAGAAAAAAGGAATAGCGTGCATACATTTGTAAGGGTGAAATTTATTTTAGAGTAGGGAAAAACCCACCAAGGTTTGAGAAGGAAATAAGGGACAAGAGAGAGGAAGTCAAGATACAAATGAGATGTGTGACAGAAGAGGAATCCAGAAAATTGAATGGACCACCATCCAATTGGGATGGGTCACTAGCCCAGCCAGTGGTTGCCTTTGAAAAATTTGGAGTGACATTTTTCTTCAAAAACAGGAGAAAAAATAAGTCGTGTTGGATAGGTGGAGAACCATGTTGAGATGTAGAGGAAGAAGTCTAAGGTAATGCTCCGAGTCGCAGTTTTAGTGAGGGTAAAAGGGAGCCATCTGCAATGCAGAGGCATGGAAGCTCTTAGAGACAGCTTTCAAATTTTTAAATTTTTCAAATTTTAGGAAGGCAGCAGATGGAAGTAGTATACTAACTACCACCTATCCCCTGTAAGTCTTGTGCAGTAACCTGTAATGATCCCATTAATAGTTCTCTAGCAAAACATATTAATATTTACACTTAGGGGGATAAAGATGATAAATGGCTTCCATTCAGTATAGTTTTTACCAGGTTTATAAAAAGCTGACTTAAAAAAGCCCACAAAAACCCAATTGGGTTTTCAGAACATTTTGGATGTTGGAATAATGCATAAGGCATTGAAGAACTTTGAAGAACTGTGCAATTTGTATTTTGTGTATTTGCAGGGATGACCGAGAAGGATCAAGATGTTTAATATTTGAGAAGAAGCAGGAATTTTTGAGAAGGGGGGCATGTAGGGTCAGCTGCTGTGATGTCCAAGATGGAAGTGTGGTTGGTCATTGAACTTCATCACTATGTCCTGTGCCTTTCTGTGCACTCCCTGCATGCACAGGGTGACACCCAGCATTCTGAATGGTGATCCACAGTGGATTAAGCCAGAGTAGGATGGAAAGTTTATCTTTTCATCATTAATGTGTTACACTGGCATTGAGGAGCTTATTTGTGAGAAGAAAATATTTTTAAGAATCAGGGTTGAAGAATAGTGAGGTTTTAGACTTTTTTAAGAAAAAAAACCTGTTATACCTTTAGTATTTTTTAAAAGATTTTATTTATTCATGAGAGGTACAGGGAGAAAGAGGCAGAGACATAGGCAGAGGAAGAAGCAGGCTCCCCTAGGGAAGCCTGATGCCAGACTCTATCCCAGGACCCCGGGATCACACCCTGAGCCAAAGGCAGATGCTCAACCATTGAGCCACCAAGCATCCCTAGCTTTAGGTTTTATTAAAATTTATTCTTCAGTAGATTTCCTTTATGTAAATTAATACTTTTTTTAATTAATACTTTTTTGAAGATTTTCTTGTTATTTATATTTTATCCCAAAGACCAGTGTGCCTAGACATAGGTAGAAGGTGGTTGATGACTACATAAATGAATTCTAATTGGTAAAATTATGGAATATTATAAACATTATAAATGAGTTATGACTAATTACTTTTGTATTTTTGTATGTGTGTACACGCATACACAAACTTTGTGTAGTTTTCAAACAAGATTATAATTACTTTTCCATTGTAATTTAGCACATATAGAATTTTCATATCAGCAGTGATTTGTCCTAGTTTGATTTTGTAATCTCAAGTGAATATCATCTAAATGCCAAGTAATGAATCCTTAATATTAGAATTTTTAAAAATGTTAATGGGAAAAAAATCAAAGTTTTATGAATGTAATCTTTCAGGCTTCTCATTGCACTTTGAAAGTATTCTATGTTGAAGATTGTCAAGTACTATGCTGCTGGGTCACTGGTGAGAGCTTGGGGTATGGGAGGCCAGGGAGCACTGAGGGGAAGACTGAGACATTTCTTCAGGAACTTAGTCTCCTGGGCAGTGTTTCCCTGGTCACAGCTCTCAGCAGGGGTAGGATATAACTCCAGGCTCAAAGTCCCTGAACTGAGAGGTATAACTCCCTTTTATAACTGGATAAACTTGTTTTACTATGTCAAAAGAAAATATTCTAATTTTCATTAGACATTTTTTTAAAGATTTTATTCATTTATTCATGACAGACACAGAGAGAGGCAGAGACGTAGGCAAAGGGAATAGCAGGTTCCATGCAGGGAGCCTGATGTGGGACTCGATCCCGGGACTCCAGGATCATAACCTGAGCTGAAGGCAGACGCTCAACCCCTGAGCCACCCTGCCATCCCTCAAGACAGACTTTCAATGTGTATACTTATGTTTATGATATGTGTGCTTTGTGATTATGGAAGAATTAAATGACCTTCATGGAGAAGAACTAACATATATAACATGCTCCTTTGCTTTTTGACATTATAAATCACGCACTTAAACATTTGGTCCTTAGATTTCAGAAATGATCTTTCAGGGATGCCTGGGGGGGCTCAGCAGTTGAACATCTGCCTTGGGCTCAGGGCGTGATCCCAGAGTTCTGGAATCGAGTCCCACATCAGGCTCCCTGCATGGAGCCTGCTTCTCCCTCTGCCTGTGTCTCTGGCTCTCTCTCCCTGTGTCTTTCATGAATAAATAAATAAAATAAAATCTTTAAAAAATTATTTTTCAGCAATAGAATGCAGACATAGATAAAGATAATTTAGGTTTGGGAATTCATTGACCAAATCATTAGAATAGTGGAATAAGTGTGTCACCTTCGCTTGAACAAAATACTCACAAAATTCTCAGTATTTTTAAGAACTTTATATATTTTTCATGCCAGATAATTTAGGTTTTTTTGTTTCTTTCCAGGAATTTACTTCCAAAGTCTACAATGAAACTCTTCTCTTGTAGAATTGTACAAGAGCAACTTTGTATGTTAAAATGTCTCCTAAAGGGAGTTTTAGGTCAGAAACTCCAAAAGCTTTGCATGGTGGTACTACCTCTAAAAAAGCTGTGATCTCGTATCAGCTACTTTGGTAGTCATTCCATGGAAATCTTTTAAAGCATTTTCTTAAGTGATTTCATGCATCCTCCTGGACTACCAAATGATAAAAGAAATTTCTTCTTAAACTTTTTTTTTTCTTGGAGCTTATAACAAATTTAAAAACGAATCTTAGATGTTAGATGAGGTTTTCTAATGTAGCATTTTATTCCTTAAATATAGAAGGTGGCTAAAACTCAGTTGAAATGGAAATAATGTTGCTTTGAGGCAAGATATTTACTTAGAGAATGTGCAAATAAATTTGTTAAATTCCTATTGTTATATTTTATTCCTAAATTTTCTTATCATTTAAAAATGGTAAAATACCTGGTTTCCAGAGTTGTATGGGTGTTCCCAAACATGTGAATTGCCCCATTAATTTGGTATAATCTGAAAAAAAAATAATTCAAGAACTTTTAGGCTTGGATGTAAATCATGCGAGGGACAAAATATTTTTTTTTTCACAAGGTGCTGAACACACTACAGTGTTCTACATGGAGAAAAAAAAGTGAACAAGAGGGAAAACATAATTGAATTTCTGCCTGGCTATTACGGATTTTCTGTGAGTTTGATGCCAACTCTTGTCAGTCCAGAATTAGATTTTCTCATGAAGAAAAGATCAGTCTTAAGTCTGTTAGTCTTACCATGTACATATTTTATCATTCTCCTTTATTATTCTCTTCTCTCTCTGCTCTGATCTTCAGTTGCAGCGTCCCTAGCACATGCTACTTTCATTCTTTTGGAAGCCCAGACACTGTTGAACACAGTGATTCACTGGCTTAGTGCCTGGGGAAACATATGATTGCTCCATGGTAGAGTCATGCATTCAGGGTGTTCACTCATTGAATACACATCTATAGGGGTAAGTCCTAATTTCTTTGGGTTCAGCACTGAGGCATCTTAAGGTAATTGAAATCAGGTAAAACATAGACATTCCCAGATTAGAATATCATGGAATTGGAGTCTAAACTTTTAAGGATCATTATACTTTAGCATGCTTAAGTTTTATATTTGCCTCAGGAATGAAGTGTGTGATAACTAAAGGATTATTAACTTTAAATGATTTTAAATGTTTACGTTATTGGGGAATAATGGTAAATGCATTTTTTTAAAGTTTCACTTTTTCATTTTGAACATGCTAAAAAAAATCATAATTTAATAGTTTTAATCCCATGGGGATAAGATGAATAAGCCACCTCAAAAAATGAAACATGTACTCTTCATGTCATAATAATAATAAGCCATCTCAAAAAAAAAAAAGAAAAAAGAAAGGTAAAAGAGTGCAGTTCTATTGACTTGCAGAGTGACTTGTTTAATGCTTGTATTTCTTAGGTTAAAGTAATATTTCAGAGAAAGTCTATTGGAAAAGTAATCAGGTTTCTCTTCTTAAATTGACCTTGAAAGGATGTATATAGTTTATATTTGGGAAGAGACTGTCCTGCTGGAAAGACATTTGATTCAAGTTCTTTGAGGTCAAGAACTTTGGATAATGGAAATGTATCAACTAAGCATCTGATTGACTAGCAAATGCTGCTCAAATAAATACAGGAAATACTGTTTCCATATACTCTGAAGAGAGGGGAAGAAAGATTATGGAAAAAGTCTGTTTATTACATCATGATGAGACTACACATTGGTTCCTTAATGGAACCAATGTCAAAGCAAGTTCAAAATCTTGACCCTGGCAAGAAATTGTTAGACTTGTCTATATTTTGAGATATATTTGATAGATTATTTAAAAATTGTATTTTAAATTATTTGAAGAGATGTGGGGCATGCTCATTTGGTAGAGTTTTAGCTGTGGGATCCAGCTGCTGGGTATTTTTGAGCTCTATCTACCAGTAACTAACTGGGTGATCCCATTTGAGTCTTTCCATCTCCCTGGGCCTCCTGGTTTCTCCCTTCTAATCTTTAAGGCGTTGGGCCAGCAACAGTAACACTCGCTGGTATGGATAGTGATTCCTTTAGAAGATGCTGGGGAGCTGAAACAGATTCTCACAACATCTCCTGAGTTGGGGCCCTGCAGTCTGTATGGGGCCCTATACTGTTTTAATATTTTATTTATTTGTTAGGGCACACAAGCTGGAAGAGCTGTAGGCAGAGGGAGAGGGGCAAGCAGATCCCCCAACTGCTGAGCAGGGAGCCCTACGTGGGGCTCAATCCCAGGATCTCGGGATCATGACATGAGCCAAAGGCAGATGCTTAACAGACTGAGCTATCTGGACCCCAGTCCTATACTGTTTTATTGGTGCCTAGTTTTTGTTTTCGTTCCTCCAGCTGCTATCTCTGACACAAGTGAAAGCTCTTGAGCTAAAATCTAACAGTAGTTCTTCAAACACTGAACTGCTGGCCTGAAATTCTAGCCTGAGGGATTTTGAAGCCTGACTTGGTGATTGTGATGATGAAAAGGAGGATGATACTAGATCAGAGGAGTTTCTTTTTGACCTATTAGAAGGTCCTTTAATCAATGCCTCTGTAGAATCAAGTGAATCATTTTTCTAAATTTTTAAATGTAACATTGATATTGAGGTTATCATAAGTAGGAGAAAACTGAACCAGTTTAATCTGTTCACTATAACTAGTTCTCAAGATCTACTTTAGGACTAAAAATGACACACGGTCTGAGTTTGAACAATTATTCTAGCTCTCTCTCTAATCATATAATTGTGATTTCCTCTTCTCCCTATGTTTCAGAAATAATAATTATAAAGGACGTATAAAGAAAAATGAGAACTTTAAAAGACTAGATTGATTTTCATTGCCTTTTCAGTCGTTTGCTGTGTAGATGTCAATAAGGTGATGTATATGGGATGGTACAGGGGTGCTTGGGTGATGCCGCCAGTTGGGCGGCCAGCTTTTAGTTTTGGCTCAGGTGGTGACCTCAGAGTCCTGGGATGGAACCCAAGGGGGCCCCCCTCCTCAGCGCGGAGTCTGTCCCTCTCCCTCTGTCTTTCACTCTGCTCGTATGTGCTCTCTTTCTCTCTCTCTATCTCAAATAAGTAAAAATCTTTAAATTAAAAAAGTAAAGCTTTTCTGATGAAGGTAATAGAATATGTAAGTTATTGAAGTTATATATAGGTAATACATGTGTTAACTCTGTTATTACCTCCCTGTCATTATCACTGTTATTTCTTACAACTGCATATGAATGTATAATTGTCTCAGAATGAAAAGTTAAACATTTATTTTTAGGTATTATTTTTAAAAATTATTTATTTGAAAGAAAGAGCATGTGCGAGTACAAGCAGGAGGGGGAAAAGGTGAGGGAGAGAATCTTAAGCACACTCTGTGCTGAGCACAATCCTTCTCATGATTCTGAGATCAGGACAGGAGCTGAAGCCAAGAGTTGGATATTTATCTAACTGCACCATCCAGGCAGTTCTATTTAGGTATTGTTCTTAACACAGTATATGTATTACTTTATTTCATTCTCCTGAAAACTCATTGACACAAGTATAATTTTTATCTCCCATTTTACAGTTGGGAAAACAGAAGTGCAGAAAGGTTAAATCATATTCAAGTCCCCAGAGCTAGAGGAGGATGGAATTGTAATTGAAGCCAAGCAGTCTAACTCCATAGTCCTTGCTCATAACACCTAGGATTTGAATAATGTAGACCAGATCGAAAAGCTTTGTGGTTAGTAATGACAATCAACTCTTTGATCATCCCCTATTTTATGATGAGTTCACAGACTGTACTGCAAAGAGCCTTTATCGTTTTGTAGAAGACATACTATCATTTATAGAGGCACTTAAGCTATTTATTAAGTTATATTTATTAAGAGAAAATGATTACTAACAAAAATCTTTAGAGATTTGTGTACTCTATAAAGAATGTTTGAAAATTCAGTTTTAAAAATTGGCTTTACTGCTTCACTGGAGCTTAACATTTTCAGGAATCATTCAGCCATTCTCACATTGTTATAATGAAATAATAGGCAAATGGCCTAGAAATTAGATACAGAAGTCCTGTCCATATTTTGTTCTTTTAAAGACATGACTCTTCAACTATAGTACTTTAGGCAAAAGTGGATTAAGGTCTTAGATTATCTGAATTAGAGAATCTAATCAGGTTTAGGGAGCTCAGGAAGGGAAAGATGAGACATTTGGAAAGTAGGAGTGGTTTTGTATACTGTTAACATTCATGATTTAGAAGAAAAGCTTTTTTTGGTGAGGACTCATGGATTTGTATTATCCTTGACAAGGAAGATGAAATTAATGTTTTCAGTACTTTTCCTTTTTCAATATTTTTTCTTCTTAAGAAGCCATATTATCTGTATAAAAGAATAACTTTAATATGATACATAAAGCAGTGGAAAAAAATCATGTATCATGTATTTACTGCACAGCTTAAAAAATACCCTTTAAACCATCACCTACATGCTGCTCAATAGTCATTCCTATCCTCTTCCCACCCCGAGGAGTTTATCATTCTATTGACTTCATAAAATAGATATATATCCCCAAATAATAAATTAAGTTTATGTCTTTTGGGACTCTTCAGTGCATTGTGTTATTGCATATATTCTGTTGTGACTTGGTTTTCTCAGTCAATATATTTTTGAGCTTTGACCACATTCATGCATATAATAAGTATGGCTCATTTTCAATGCGGTAGAGTTTCTACACAACTGTTAGGATTTATTAATCCTCATTTATCTTTTCTCTAGAAGCACTTTTGTACTGTATATAATTTCTTCTGTTTCATTTTATTATTGAACATTCATATTTTGTCTTTCAAACACGTGGGCAAGAATATATCTAAGGTATAAGCATAGAAAACTTACTGCAATACATATTTATCAAGAGAAATCATTCACAAGATCATGCCACATTGTTTTCTGAGTTGGACGTGCCAGTTCACATTGCCTATATATATATTTTTCCTCTTATTTTTTATTTTGGTAAAATATACAAAGTGCCAATTTACCATTTTAGCCACTGCATGTGTACCATTCAGTGGCATTATGTACATTCATATTGTTCAACCACCCTCTCATCTTTCTTCAAAACTTTCTTATTTTCCCCAGCTGCATCTCCATATCCATTAAACAGTAGCTCCCCGTTTCCCTTCCTCCCACCCCCCAGCCTCTGACAATCACCATTCTCTATATGTCTCTCTGAATTTGATGGTTTAGGTACCTCGTGTAAGTGGAATTATATAATATTTTTGAGATCCTATAATCTTTTTGAGACTGGCATATTTCACTTAGTCTAATACCTTCGATGTTTGTTCCTGTTACAATTTGTGTCATCCTGTGTTTTCCCTCTTAAGGCTGAAAATCTGTAATATGTGTTTACTGCATTTGTTAATCTATTTATCCATCAGTATTTTTTTGGGATCATCTTATGTTTTTTCTGTCCAATCCTGGAATCAGATAATTCAGGAAGTTCTGATTCCTTTTATTGGAGCATGATATTTGGAAAGTGCTAGGCTCTAGGTTACTACTGATGTGTTTCCAGGCCCTGTCTGTATATAGAACTGGAAACACATGTTTATCAACACATGTATGTATGCACATTTATATTTCTATTTATACTTATCTGTCTGTATACCTATTAAAATCCTTGAGGTCATATCGATGCCTCTGATTGCAGTCCATAACTGCAAACCTAATTCCAGCTTTTCCATCTCCTTATTTGTAGCTCCTTTCTCTGAGAATCAGAAATCAGGCTCTAATTATCTATAATATATACTTACTGGCTCAACCATATATACAATATAGTTACATATTTGCTATCCCATATCCCTGAACAAGAAAATTTACTGGTTAGAGTACAGTATATGTGTCCTTAAGTCGTCCTTTCAAGCTCACTATCATACTCTTATTAGACCAGAGAAAGAGAAAGCCAAATATTTTCTAAAAATCATGAATTAGGGATGCCTGAGTGTCTCAGTGGTTGTGTGTCTGCCTTGGGCTCAGGACGTGATCCCAGAGTTCCAGGATCTAGTCCTACATCAGGTTCCCTGCATGGAGCCTGCTTTTCCTCCCTCTGCTTATGTCTCTGCCTCTGTGTCTCTCGTGAATAAATAAATAAAATCTTAAAAAAAAAAAAAACCTAAAAATCATCGATATCCAGTAAATATTCATATTTCCCTGTTTTATGACTTTTTAATAATAATTTTTTAATTTGTGTCAAATTTTAATAATTTTTTAATTTGTGTCAAATCTAAATAAAGTTACTGCCCTTTTGGAGATTTAGTTATATGAGCCGATAAATTCTTTACTTTGCCTATGTTAGTTTGGGCATCTGTCACTTGTTGCTGGACTGTCTGGGCCAAAGCAGAGTGACTGGCTAGTCATCTGTGCCATTCCACAAAAGAACAGTAGGAAGACATTCTTCTGCCTTAAGGAAATTATTTCAGAAAAAGGAACCAGATAAAATGAGAATATGCACATAAGTAATCCACATTATTTGAGAACACTGTTATACTGTCTAGTTATCTCTGTGCTATCAAATCATATAAAATGAAAGCTCTGATACCTTCTCTCTTCACTGTAATTTACTACAAACACCCCCCCACCCCCCAAAAAAACAACCAACAAAACCTCAGCATGAACCCATGGTAAGTCATCAGTATCTAATACCTAATCACTTTGCTTGTGGATTTACCATTCACGTTTCAATTTGACAATATGTTACAGTGATGTGCTATAATTTTCATTTTAAGCTATACAACAGAAATGATATTACATTTAATGGCTGAATGGCTTCCATGTTACAATTAGAGGTATCCTAAGCAATGAGAGGTGGCAAATTATCCTTTAAAAACAAAATTACAGGACACTCACAAAGAACCGGCTTTTAAAAGGCTTACCAACAAGGCATCTTTGAAGTGAATATGGAATATGTTTTGCTAATCTACTAAACTGTTTGAATTGAGGTTATAGTTGCTTTTGAAAGGAATGTTCTTTAGAAATCCTAGTGTTCACAGATCAAGAGGGAAGAACTATTGAAGATAATAAAATAATTGAAATAGATTAGTGTTATTACCCAATCATTTTTAAAATTTTAATTTAATATGGAATCCGTGTCTCTAATGAAGACTTTGTATTTAATCCTAGTACAGTTTAATTCCCTGTGACACTAACACATTTTAAGAACAAAATTTTTTTTAAATGTGCTTTTGAAATCATTTTTCTAGTGGGTGGATTCTTTTCCTGTAGACGTTGTTAGACAAGAATTTTGGTTGTCATTTTAAAAATCTGCTTTTTAAGCTATTTCAGTTTATTGAACTTTTTTTAAGCAGATGCTGTTTTTCTTTTCATTTCTGGTGCTGTTGACTATGAAACGGAGTATTTCTGGCACTTGATCAATTAAAACGCAAGTTGTAACCCAGACTACTTTGTTTTGTAACCAAATTTCTGTGCAAAGCATATGGGAAGACCTCAGTCATGTTCCCCAGTTAGAAATATGCAAGACCTTTTAGAGAAGAAGATGGTGTTCTATGACAGACCAAGGTCTTAGAATGCTCAGTTTTCTGCAGCCTTGTTAAGGCATCTCAGCAGCTCCCTTTGTCCCTTGAATTAGCCTCCCAACACCTAAAGGATCAAGTCCAGAGTCCTAAGGCTTTTGTAATATGGCCTCAGTCTTTCCAATTCATTCTCCCCATATACCTTCACCTCATTCCCTGCTTCACAGCTCTGTCTAGATCTCGCCTTCACTTTTCCCTGGACTTAAACTATAATCTTCACCACTGACCATTGTTATATGCTCTCCCTCCCTTTCTCTTTCTCTCTCCCCCCCCACTGCCAGGTACATTCTTTCACACTGTCTGCATCTTCCCCTGTCCAGAGTCCCATTCTCTGAGCTTCCAATCCACCGTGTTGACTCATTCAGCCTGTCCTGTAGTTTTGTAATTGTCTTCGTGTTCCACTAAAGCAATAATTTTCAGTGGGGACTATTAGACTCATCTGGCAAGAACATTCATGAGACTTGACCCTGACATAAGGAAGGTTTATCTCAGGCAGTTGGGCCATGGATTTACATTTTTACCAGGCACCAGAAAATTCTTATGTTTTCTAACATTGGAACATTACTGCATCAAAGTGAATACTTCTTAACTATATTTTTATCTCAGTGCCTTGCATTCATTAGATCAATAAATGCTCAGCAGATTCTAAACAAGATGCAGAGTCCTATACTGTCTCTAGGAGGTAATCATTATCTCCAGTCTAGTTGCTGTTAGCTCACTTATATTTGGTAGTGAATTAAGGATGGTAGTGTCTTTCTCCATGAAACAGCCACATCAGCATCATTCAGAAATCTTAGGCCCCATTCTTACTAAATCAAAATCTTCATTGTAACAAAAACCCATAGTGATTTGTACATGCATTAAAGTTAAAGAAGCACTCCCTTAAAAAAAAAAAAGATTTTATTTATTTATTTATGAGAGACACAGAGGCAAGACATAGGCAGAGGAAGAAGCAGGCTCCATGCAGGGAGTCCGATGCAGGACTCGATCCCAGGTCCTCAGGATCAGGACCTGAGCCATAGGCAGAAGCTCAACCACTGAGTGACATAGGCGCACCCAAAGAAGCACTCTTTTAGGGCTAGAGTTCCAATGCATTCTTGGATATAGTAGGCAGTGTTTTAATATGTTAGGTAAGGAGTGACTATTTAATGAGACTATAGAACTTTAAAAGATGTGTATTGAAAGATTGTGTGCTTTGAGAAAGTGGAGGGAATGGACTGTTAGATTATTAGATTACGGTGTGGGAGAAGCACATGTGAATAAGGCTACCCAGTGCCTTTCATAATGATGTAGTTTAGGTTGGAACACTGGGGAGAAAGTTCATTCTTCCATCTTTCCTTCTAGGATTTTGTGTATACCTCATTCCATTAATTATTGCAGAGTGAACCAATTAATAGTGACCCCAGGCCTACTAAAGTGATCTAAGATGTAATAGTGGAAAGTACCTTGGTAGAAAACTAACTCAACATTCCACCCTGTAGAAAATACGTTCAAGGGAAGCCTGAGACGTTTTGGTTTAATATTAAAATATTTCTACCTTTTTTAAGTTCAATCAATATGCCTACATGAGCAAGTAATTAAAAATTGTTAATGACTTCCATAGGGTTTTCCTCTGAATCTATGTGTAAATGCTAAGGAAATGTCCTCAAATCTTCCTTTCTCTCCTCTTTAAAGCACTCCTCCCATCCTCCCCTCCTCCCCCCCATCTCAGCTCTGCAGGGCAAGCAGGTGAAAGTCTGTCTTTGCTGGTTTGGGGGTAGGTGTGCTGAGTAGCGGCCTGGACTAAAGGCAGAAATAGTTGAGGAGCCGGGGAGTTGAGCAATCCAGCAGACACCCGAAGTAAGGGGGGGGGGGACTTAAATCAAGGCAGTGTTACAAAGTGAGCAGAGAGAACTGGGGTAGTCCCTATGTCAGCGGAAGACAGATGGGCAGCTTGCCAGGAGCCAGACTGGGGAACAAGGGACTTGAGGGTAGCAGAGGCATCCAGAGAGGTGGTGCGTGGGTCTCCAGTTGCGGTGGCCCATCAGCTGCCCGCAGCCAGGGACACGGAGCTTCAGCTCAGGGGGGGTCCCTTGGATCTCTGCACCCTGTGACTCTGGCCATGGACGTTTGCGGTGACAGTTCCGCTCAATCACCTCACACCATATTTGCATGTACTGCATGACTTTCACTGTTGAGTGAATGTTCTGATTATGGCACTTCTGGTTTCTAGGGGCAGATCTCACTCTAGTTTGAGGTGTGTTATTGTAATGATACATGGACATTTCGGGGAACTGGGGGCAGAAAGGCAGGCCTCACAAGGAATGAAGCACAAATGGGAACGTTTTCAGGACGTGAAGCAATTATCCTCCCCGGATTTACGTGGTTTTATTCATCTGTATGTTCCTCTGGAGAATGCAGTCTCTCTCTCAGTCTGTTTTCTCTCTCCTTTTCCCCTTGATTAGTTTTTGCTGCTTACTGACCTTGCACGTGGCCTCCATCCCCAGCGTTGTCATGACTTATTAGGTTCAATATCCACCGTTGACTGGCAATGGTCTCTTGTGTCTTTGGTCAAAATCAGAAGGGAGTGAGAGTACCAGATTTCTTTACTTTATCTCTATAAACCAAGCCAAACAAGTGCTTGGCTGTCTTCGAGAGATGTGCATCCCCAGTCAGTCGACTGTGTTCAGTTTGGGGTAGGTCTTAGGACATATAAACCTGGTTCCCTGAGACACCAAAGAAGCATCGAGTCATAAAATATGTATGTATTGTTGCATTTTAATCACGATTACTCATGATCTGTTTATTTAACCATCAATTGTATAGCTCTGCCTCTTTTTATGATACATTTTGTAGAATCTACAACCATGAAGGAAATATTTTTTGGGAGAATTTCTAATCAGTGGAGAGAGGATATCCAATTAACCAAAATAGATCATTCTCTGGCAGTTTTGAAAATAGAGTATGCTTGTCGTTGTATTTTATGATACTCTTGAACTTCCTACTTATTATCTGACCTCACATTGTAAAGACATGCTTCTAATGTAACTTTTCAAAAGCACATCTTGTGGATTACTTTGGTTGAAAGTATTTTGTTACAATGGTTATAATGGAGTAATTATTTCATGGCAAACAAGGCTAATGTGGAATATTTGTAGACTGAGGTATGTTTTCAAAGCCTAGTGAATTAGCAAAGAGCTGAGGAATTAGGGCCAAGTGCCTTCAAATGCTTGTCTTTTTATTTTTGAAATTAAAGCTGATATTTGAATAGACAGAAAATATGAGTGATGAAAATCTTTGATCATCTTAATAGTAGATATCTTTAAAGTGTAAATTAACTGCTAATTTAATTCACTGTAATGCTATGTGAAGTGATGTGTTTTTACTTAAAAACTTGTAATTTTGATGAAAATATGCAAATTTTAACCACATGTTCCATTCTGGTTGTTTCATTTTGCCTTTTCACACAGTTTTTGGATAGTTCCACAATTTTAAAAATAAAACATTTCTCTTCGTTGTTTTTAATTACATTACAAAATAATTAAATAGAAACCCTTAGTAATATTAGTTAGGTAGTTGTCTTTTTTATAACCATGAATTTCAGGATGATCTGCACAATCATTTTTAATGTACTTCTGAATTAGATAGATATTTTACCTCTTCATACAAGATTAAATTATAGTTCATAAATAACTGCCTGAGACTCTGTTGTGAGAATACATAAGAATGATAGGAAACCCAAACTATAAATACTATTCTTTAGTTGTGGATAAATTCCAGGAAAAAAGGTGTCCATTTATATCCTATTTTTCTGCTTTTTTTCCTATTGAAATTAAATTAAGTATTTGCCTCTTGAAGTTACTGCCTTTTTAAAGTATTCTTTGTCAGTATCTGCAAGTGACAGAACTACCTGCCTTTGCAGGATTCTTATAAAGGTTGATTGAGAATACAGTTAACTCTTACTTAGCAGTAAATTAATTGTGTTTGGATTGATTATACTAAAGTGATAACGGATATGAAAATTTCAAGTTTACTGTGAGTCAGAAAAATATTCACGTGTTAGATAGCATCTCTTACTTGTAGTCCTGTGATAATGAACAGAAGCCACATTAGGTTCATTGCCACACGGGAATTTCTGTTACTCTTGCCACAGGCCACCATGTAGCTTTCATAGTTGTGACTAAAATATTTTTTTGCCTCTGGTCTGCCCAGATTTGAATGGTAGGATGGTGTTAGGCCTTTTGAAAATTAAAGTGTGATGGAAAAACACTGAAATACTGGAATCAAGGTAATTGGAATCTACATAGTATTTAACAGTCAAACAACAATGAAAGTTATCAATCTATTGGAAAAAGGATGCCATTAAACAATTCATAGAATATGGGAAAGGAATCAGATGGTTCATGATTGGAAAAAGAATGATGTCTTTTGTTTGCTTTTTTTTTTTTTAATAAGTTCTTGAAGCAGACAAAGCAAAAGGGGAAGATAAAATTTAAAAAAACTCATTTGTCAAAAGATCTTGATCAGACAATGGAAGTTTGGTACTGACAGCAAGCAGTAGGCCCACGAACTTGAGCTAGCATCCCCAATGACTTAGAGCTGACCAGGAGGGATATCAGTGATGCCTGTTGTATTAGTTCGGTTACAAGTTTAACTGCTTTTACAGAGGCCATATGATAGTGGCTTAAACAAAGTAGAAAGTTCATTTCTGTTTCATATAGGAGTCTGAAATGAAGGTGATTTTGGGAGTTGAAACCAAGCATCTCTTCCCACAAAGGTCTTTCTCAACATTCCTCCATGCCTTAGCAGTAGTTCTTTTTTTTTTTTTTTTAATTTTTATTTATTTATGATAGTCACATACACAGAGAGAGAGAGAGAGAGGCAGAGACATAGGCAGAGGGAGAAGCAGGCTCCATGCACCGGGAGCCTGACGTGGGATTCGATCCCGGGTCTCCAGGATTGCGCCCTGGGCCAAAGGCAGGCGCTAAACTGCTGCGCCACCCAGGGATCCCCCAGTAGTTCTGACCATTGTCTACACACAAGGTTCATCTGGGGAGCCTATAAAAATACAAAGAAAAACCCTCTTAGGTACTATCTCAGAATATAATTCGATCTCTGAGAATTAATACTATCCCAGACCTACTGAATTCAGTTTTCCCTCTCTTATGGTCCTCTCCACTATTTTGTATATTCCACATATGAGTGAAACCATATGATAATTGTCTTTCTCCGATTGACTTGTTTCACTTAGCATAATACCCTCCAGTTCCATTACCACATCTTCTTTATCCATTCATTCATCTGTCTAAGGACATCTCAACTCTTTCCACATTTTGGTTGTGCACGTTGCTTCTATGAACATTGGTTCAGGTGCCCCTTCGTTTCACTACATCTCTTTCCCTGGGGTGTAAATACTTAGTAGTACAATTGCTATGATGTAGCTCTATTTTTAACTTCTTGAGGAAACTCCATACTGTTTTCCAGAGTGGCTAGACAGTAGCTTTTTTAAAAAAAAAAAAAAAAGTAAAATTGTATGTGATACTTTGGTATATCTAAACTAGTACACTCAATTTGATATTTTTCACTGATGCTTATAAAAGTCTTATTGTGAATGAACTCTAGAGGAATAAGCTTCTAGATTTTGGTTGTTTTTAAGAGTGATTTTGTGATCTTTGTGACTCTCCATTTTGTGTGCTGTTCATTAAGAGCTACCTCTGTATTCAGAGGCACTTTGTAACTGTGAGATGCTGTACTGATATTTTTAGTGCCTTGTACTGTGTCTGGGAGTACAAGAACCCAATGCATAAATGCTGAATAAATAATACCTTTGTTAGATAATCATTAGTGTTTCCATCCCTAAGATAAGACATCTACTGATTTTAATTTTATTACTATCAGTGGGAAACAAAAATCACAAATATTTGATATATTATTATTTTCTCAATTTTTATAAACTAGATTGAATTAAGCTTTTTATCAATTAGGTTTTTTATTAAGCTTTTTATTGGGAAATATTGGATTTTACAGATTGAATTAATTACTTGGTAGAAAGTTAATTCCTCTGCTTGGTTGGTCAATACATTATCCTATGAAATGGAATTCATCATGACTTTATAATAATTCAAAGTTTCTAAAGATGTTGCACTTAAGTCTTTGGATGAGGTTGTTTATCTGCTAATATCTGGTTGTCAGATGCTTCTCAGGTGTCAACTTCGTGGATGACAGTGCTATTGGATGGGATTGGCTTACTTACTATCATTTAAATTAAAATCAAGACCCCTTAGATGCTTTTCAAAATAATCACAGTTCAATTACTGTGCCAATTGCTTAAATGCATTCCTTTTATGGAAGGTGGTACTATTAGGATCTTGTCTCAAGTGCTAGACCAGTGAGAAGATGTTTGAAGTCTGTGGCATGGGCATAAATGCTTTGAGGTTGGAGAGGTACTGTAATGTAATCTCTTTTAGTGATTTGAAATTGTGTTGTTTTTTGATGTTTGTTAATCAGGATGGGGAAATATCAAGACTTTTGTGAGTGTTTAAAATTGTCAGCATACCAAGTTTGCAATGTATTTACTGTGGGAAGATCTGTAGAGACCTCTTCTGAACGTGGGCAGGGTGCTATCCTGCTGCCTCCTTGGTTATTGAAGAATAACAGAGGTTATAGTGTCTGTATCCCACTCCCACTGCATCCTCCACCTCTTGCTGTTTTCTTTGGCTAAAAATGGTGTGTCACAGGCAGCAGTCAGGAATTAACATAGGGTGATTGTTTCATCAAAAGTTAGCAATTTGAGATGTAATTTTTATGAATGTTATTGTTTTGGCACTTTACTTATCTCCGGAAAATAATTAGTTGATATTCTATATATAACCAGTTGGCTACTTCTCAATATGGAAGAAAATATTTCCTGAGTCAGCTACTCTAATATTTTGAAAGAATTCACTGAAATTGTTAGAAATTCATATTTTTAACAAAGTAAAATAGATTGGTTTTAAGGTGACTTAGCTGCTGCTGGTGATTCACTTCATTTTACATTTAAGAAATGTTTTAAAAGTGAGAATGATACATTTATAGACAATTCATAAATTGCTCTGAATTAGTTGATATTTCCTTTAGGCATAATACATATGTTTTGTAATTTGTGAAAAAATTTTAGCTTGATTATATTTCTTAGTAAACCAAAGACATTCATCTGTATTCACATTTTTCAAAGGACAAAAAGGAAGATCTTATCATTTGGTTTATTGGATTTTTCATTATTCTCTACAACACTAGTCAGAAGAAAATATCTTCTTTTTTTTTTTTTTTTTTAACACTTCACTATGTGTTCTGAAGGGAATTTTTCTGTTCCATGTTTAGCTTGCAGAACCTCAGAGCTTAAAACCACTTTCTTCTTTTAAGGGAAATCAAAAGTAGTCTTGTGACTTCTTATAATTGCAAATGCGCTGGAAAATAAGAATAGGGAAGAGGGCAGTGTGATAAGTCACTTACTAGAAGGGAGTTGAGCATCCCGGTACCGAACAAGATGGTGGAGTGATAAAGGTCGTGATGATTTGTAGGAGGAAGTGGGCATGATGGCAGTAAAGGTTGACCAGGTAAGAATTCTGCGGGAAGGCAGCATGTTGTGATTGACATGTTGCTCTAACCTAATTAGTTATATGACCTGAGCATAGATTCCAATTTTTTTTCTGGCAAGAAATAGTGATTTTTTCCCCCCTATGCAAGAAATACATTTGCTGATTCTAAGTTTTTATATGCCTTCTGGACACAAAACAAGAACACAAAAACTGTTATTCTTAAAATTACTAATTTTATGGCTAATGACTTTGCTTAATACTGGTTTCTTTATATTCTCTTCTTGTTCAGAAACTTCTTAGGTCCTACTCATACTGGAAGCCTTATTATAACCTTTGACATTCTAAAGTACTTTCCATTATATTCTGTTTCCATTCATCTTAAAAGAACAGTAGCTATAGCCACTTCTCATTAAAGAAAGTTGGGTAGACAATCATGCATTTTTCTCATGTATTGTTCCTAATCAAAGTTTTACTTTTTAGCTTTGTTTTTGCATTTCAGCTTGCATTTTCCTTAGAAGATACAGGCAAATAATTAATATAATGTTAAAAAATATAATGTCCCCCAATCTTATGGTTGATTCATAGTGAAATCTTTTGTGGATTTCATGCCCCACATGAGCAATACTCACAGTAATGTATTCACAGCGAGAATGCACTTTAGAATTAATTATTTGTGTCATTCATCCAGGTATTCCCTCACTATTAAATTATTGCCTTTTTATTCAGTATAAATTTGCTTTTCACTGTTTTTGGTGTGACCTCTGTCATCAGTGGATAGTTAAAATTCCCTTCCAGGGATTCCCTCTGATTATCTACAACATTTTGGTTTGAATAATAGGCAGGCTGCATTACTTGGAGAGGTGGCCCTTTGATATTCAGTTTATTAATTATTTATGGAATGACTATGTGGAAGGGGAAGTAGCAGGAGATCCAAATTAGTAGAAAATACTATCCTTGCTTTCAAGGAGTTTGTGATCTTATTGTGGAGACAAGGTATAGTTGGAAGTCTGATTATGTACCATGGAAGTAATGGAGGCCATGTATGCTAAGCATGGGTGTGAGTGAGCATAAGAGGAATTAAAGTTAAGAAAGCTAAGACTGATCCAATCTATTTATAATAGAATTTGACTGGGTCACCTGGCAGGGCAAGAGGGAGTGAAAACTGGGGAGGTGGTATAGTATCCTGAGTAACTACAGTGTGCTAGAAATCTCTATACTGAGGTGTAATGGTGAATACATTTAAAAATAGAGATTGAATATGAGGCAATTGAATATGAAGAAGTACCAACAAATCTCTGTTTTTTTCCTGGAACTTTCTCCCTTTCATTTGAACTATGGCTATCTGAATGATCCATTTCAAAACTCCACTTAAGAGAGGGAACCCTTTGTAGGACATAAAAAGGTAATTTATCGTACACATTTAAGGATATTACTTAAAGAGTAAGGAATCTTCTGAGAAAGATTCGCTCTTTTTTTTCCCCCCTGGGAAAAGCAAGGGACAAAGTGCCTTGAACATAGATATGAAAATGTACTTTAATGTTCTCCATGTTGGAAGCACAATAGAAAAAACATAATTTTACTTATTTTAAGTGCTATAATATTTTTAATTTGGCAAATATTATTTCTCATTTAATCATTTGAATTCATATTTTGTAACACCTTAAACTTTAAAAAATACCTTGGAACTATAATAAGTCTGAACACTCTTTTTTTTTTTTAACCCCCCTTAATGGTGCCATTTGGTTTAACGTCCACTGGCCTTCTTCACAATGTTCATTTAGAGTCTGTGAAATTTCTACATATTTTATGCACTCAGATAATCAGTATGAACATGAATGTGAAGCTCTGTAATGTAATCATCCAATATTTAGTAAGCTATGGCCTTCTCTTTTTAGGATAGCCCAATGATAACTTCAAAGAAAACACCAGGAAACCACAGAAATTCCCCCATTGCCAGCTCTGTAAACTTGTGGGAGGTGACAGTATTTCAAGGACAATTCTGACATGCTCCCCATGAGTGTCACACAGCCACTGACATCTGGGAAGTGACAGTAGCTGACAGACCATGTTGGCACAGCAGAAATCGGAGATGGACTAGCTCAGTTGGAAGAAAAATGTCATGCTGGCTGGGAGGCTAAGCAGAATGCAGCAGTGCAGCCTGTACAGTGGCCGTTAACATTCACTAACAGATGGAGTCCAGCGAGGGCTGCGGGCCCCTCATCAGTTGCTCTGCCACACTTGCACACAGAGGGAGTGCTTACTGTCAGCAGTACCTTCTCTGGGTAAAAGGGAAGAGATGCTTAAGTTCATTCTCCTGCTAGTGATGTATAGGGTCAGGTAAGGGAGGCACCTTTTGTTACGAAGAGGAATGCAATTTTAATGTGAATTTGACCTTGAAGGTAAAGAATTGCTGAGCCATCACAAACAGCATCACTTAAAACATATTCCCAACTCCATGCTGGTTCATCCTCCTCCATCCCTGATCCCACGCATTTTCAAGATGGCAGCCCAGGGGTGAGAAGCATGTTGTAGAACTATGGACCGCAAGGCATGTGTACTGTGAAAACAGAATTGGGGTGGCGTCATCTTCTTTTGCTCTTGTGTATCAGCACCTTGGCCACCCAGCACTCCTGGAGAAAACCACCAAACTGGGTGTTTTCCCTTGGCTTCCTCCCTCTGTAATCTGTTCAGTGGTAGTTCTAAAACCTCAGTGCACTTGTTAGCCCCAACCCTATCCCTGGCTTCTTAGCTCTCAGCTTATGATCTTCCTTCTGCCTTACAGAAAAATCAGAGACCTTGAGGCTTGAATAAACTTTCTCAGTTCCTCACCTTATTGTCTAAAAAAAAATTATTAATTT
Source organism: Nyctereutes procyonoides (assembly GCF_905146905.1). Lineage (NCBI taxonomy): Eukaryota > Metazoa > Chordata > Mammalia > Carnivora > Canidae > Nyctereutes > Nyctereutes procyonoides. The sequence goes on from NW_026575132.1 coordinate 13,457,284, forward strand.
CTGCTCTTGAGACTTGAAATTGCTTTTCCTGTGCAAGGCTAATTCTTCTATCTGCTCTTTCAATCTCCTTTCCTTTCTGGTACCTCCAGATGATTTAACTTCACAAGACCCTTCTTTCTCCTGTCAACTTCTCTACTGTATTGACTCAGTTTAAGCTCTGTGTTCTTCTTCTTCTTCTTTTTTTTTTTTAAGATTATTTATTTATTTGAGAGGCACAGAGAGAGAGAGAATACAAGTGAGGGTCGGGGTGTGGGGGAAAAGCAGACTTTCTGCTGAGCAGGGAGCCCAGTGCGGTATTCGATCCCAGGACTCCAGGATCACAACCTGAGCTGAAGCCAATGCCCAACCACTGAGCCACCCAGGCGCCCCTCAGCTCTGTGTTCTTAAAAACAAGCAAGGAAACAAAGCCTTTTGTGTTTCCTCCTTCCATTTGTTTCCCTGCAGTTGCCTACTCTTCTCCCTGTCTCATTTCTTAAACAAATTGCTTCAGTAGTTGTTTAAAGGAGAACATGATGATCTCACTTCACCCCCTCATCCTGCTATTCTGGTTTCTGTGCTTTTAATTCACTGAAGCTTCTTTGACAGTTTGAAAAGTTCACCAAGGGCTAGAGTAACAGGACGTATTGCATGGCAAATGAGAAGATCATTAGGCCAGAATGGGAGACCGTGTCAGAGCTGATGGGCCCTGACTGGCCGTGTAGGTAACGTAGCCATTGGTGTTCAGGATTTTATCTTTCTCCCCACCCCCATTTTGGTTTTTGTTTGTTTGTTTTTTGGTATTTGTATACTTCATTCCACTTGAATGGCCACACTTAAGCAATCAATAAGGGCCTCGGCTTAAATTTTTAATAGGCTTCCTGTCTCTCAGGATACTAAACAACGAACGAAAAAAATGCTGTCCAGAATTCCTGAGGCAGTTATGGAGGAAACTACGTGTTAATAACTGGTTTCTAAACTCAGGTCAAATATTTCCGGTCTTGGTTTTTCTATAATTTTACCATAGCAAACAAACACATGAATTATCTGTGGGATGTCTTTATCCATTTATGTGTGGTTTGTTCTCAGCTTAGTACCAGAAAGTTCTCAGAGAAGTAACTGTGACACCATCTGATGACTACAGTGATCAAGGAGAAAGGAGCTCAGAAGAGGTGGAGGGAGACAGGACTTACAGATGGCGGAATGTGAGCGTGATGGAAGAAGTAGAAGAATGTACACGGTTTCTTGTAGAGGAGGCTCCCGGGCTGTGTTTCATGGAGAGTAAGAGCCACAGAGCTTGGTTTGACAGAGTAAAAGGTGTTAAGCCTGTGGCAGTCCATGTGTGTAGTTCAAAACCAAAGACTTTGAGAAGTTTTGCTGTGAAACGTGAAGAAGAGCTTGGATATCCATTGAAATAAGCTTGGTCCCATAAAGGGCTTATTATATATCACATATTTGTACTCCACAGCTTACACAGACTGAGGGTGTTGTTTCCTCTTATCCTCTTGAAGATTCTATTAGATATGCCAGTGAAATTGTTCGTGTTAGCCTTGAGTTATGGATAAGGTAACTATTTCAAAGTGCGAGTTGCACGGACTAAGTAGAGAGTAGCTGAGCTTGGATTTGAAGGGAGGTTATCTTTACTCTTGTGATCTTTCTGCTTTTTGAGGTGTTTTCCCTTTAACTTAAGACTATTTGATAACAACGGAAGGAAAGGAACTTCTGCAGAAAATGAGAGAGAAGATGTTGGGAAGAGAAGGGCTGATTTTGAAGACAAAATCTCTCAGTCCTTGGAACAGGTGCTAGAATGTGGCGGGTGGGAGCTGCCATTACCCTTAAAGAGAAAGAAAGATACTCATTCTCTGTTATTTCAGGAAAGGTTGACAGGTTGAATATAGGGTCTGGGATTTAGAATGTGTTAAGAATCTTGCTGGGCGTGGGATTAGGTTGCATTCTGTATGGTCCCTGGGTAAAGCCTGACACAAAGCCTTTGATGAACATTCTCTGGTGATGATGCAAAAATAATCTATTTGGCTGAAAGTTTTAATTGGGTTTTAAATAGTCATGCAACCATGTGTTTGTGACTACTGTTAGCCAATCTTCATGGATCATTGAAATATAAAAACGAAGCACTTGGCTCCTTTGGTTGCCAGGTTTTTTCCTACACAGATCCTGATGTTTCTTTCAGAACTAGCTCTTGAAGGATAAAGAACTTAGAGATTTGTAAACTCTCACCATGTTTCTTGGACTCTTGCCTACTTCCTCAATGAGAAGAGACAAATTGTGCTTCTGGAGGCATTAACTGGTTCATTCCCCTAGGCTCTTGTTTCTATAATGCTCAAACTCTCATTTCTGATAAACCTACAAATGATGGTTTATCTCACAGATGGTTAAGGTGTGATTTTTATGGCATAATCTTGAAATGTCATACCTAGTAGACCTCCCTTGCATCACGAAATGTTAATATATCAACAATGTGTATATATTACAGCTTTGTTCCTTAAATTATCCTCTGCAGATAGTATAAAATTATGAACCCTCTGATGTTGCATCATGTAACAAGCATCATTTACGTATTTGGTAAATGTTTTGGTCGTATATATTTTTTTTTTGGTCGTATTTTTAAAAATCAATACAATACCATTGTATATGATTTATTTTATAATCCAACAATGACCCATGTTCTTATATACTTGCTTTGGACAATTTAACCCCTTTGGTTAACTTTGAATTTTTTTTTTATTTTTTGTGTTCTTTTTTATTCTGAAAGAATAAATTGAAAATCCGAACTAGTATTTATATGGTTCTGACTTCTGTAATGGATTCATCTTTTGTTTTTTACCTTTTTACAGAATCTTTCTTCATTTCTCTCTCCAGTTACAGGCTGTTTAAGATATATATGTTGTACATAAAGATATACAGGTGTACATACCTATACTAACTGCTGCTCTGCTTTGGGTTTTAAATGGTTAATATCTATAGCATAGTTATATTGTTCAGAAAGCAGGTTTCCTGTACCACAGCATTTTGTCATATATAGCAAAATTAGCATTAGTATTGCAAGACTCAAATTGATGTTAAGGCTAAAGATGGGAGAATAGTTCGCTTTCTTCCTTAAACTTATGTTATCATCCCAAAAGCAATCTTGCGGACAGATGCAGGGCGAGAAAATAGTGGGAAGGCCCTTGTCTTTCAGAAGAAAAAATTGCACAGTGATCTTCTGAAAGGCTCTCATCGGAGAATAAAGGATGTAATCTCTGTATTAAACACAGATGGAATATTTCAGTCTCAGCTGTCACTGAAGAATCTCCACATTAGTTTGGATTGCGCACCTTTGGGGCATGTATAAATGACAGTGATAAAACCACCTCTTTGTTGAGCTGGAGTGCACAACATCCCTTTATCTGTGCCATCTGGTGCTACGGAGGATGGCAAATTCTCTCTGCCGTGATTTTTCTTTCTTTGGGATTTGTAGACTTGTTTAGCAAAGAGTACGTTTGACCACAAATCAGTCTTTGCCCAGATTTCAGTGGCAACAGCTTGAAAAGAGAAATGGGACTCCAAGAAATTGGAAGCATAAGAGGAGGCAGACAAGTTAGTTAACATAACCTTTATGTGTTTTGGAGGGTGGTGGTTGGTTGCAGATACGGTGCTCTATGAGCCCTGGCCTTGTATCCCTCCCTGTGGTGATGGAAAGTTCTCCCTACTCTTGTTTTTGTAATTTTTTTTATTATTGCTCCTAGCAAAATAATAACAATTGATGCTTGATTCTCATCCGATGAAGAAATGAATGGTGGTTATACTGCTTTAGGGCTCTTACTTCATTGTGGATTCCAAAAATTGGTTTATAATGCTTTATCACCACTTACTCAATTTATCTATTTTAAGACAAATCAAAAGATTTATTGGCTCTTCAGTCTTGCAATAACCTGTGTTTCTTTATTGTCTACCACTGCCTGTGATTAAAATCAAAACAAAGTTAGATTACATTTTACTAACAAAAGAACATTCCTTGTATGAATTATGAATCTCTGATAGAAGGTTTATAAATTATTAAGTTTTAATATTTTCACCCAAATTGGGCTTAGATTATGTACAAGCAATTTAGACCCACGTCAGAGATTATCTGGTGTCACAAAATACTGATGAAAGAAATGACTTTCTCTAGATTAGTTTAGTTGAGAACTGTATTGGGCAAAATGCTTTAGAGTGCTTAATAATAGAATCACCTTTGAATTGCCTGAGTCCAGGATTACAGTCATGAGAAATGTGAGTGAAAAATATAACCAGGTAAAACTTGGAGCTCTTTGAGTTAAAGTTGAATGAAACTAAATGATTAAATACACAATTATGTATGGTCTAGCTGAAAACTACATTTGTGTTTGAGTTACTAGATCGTGTAGACTGCTTAGGACCTATTCTGATCAGATTGGGTTGCATTTCTGCTCCTCTGCTCTCTTAGCTCTGAACACTTTAGGTGAAGTACCTGAATTCTGTGACATCTTTTTCATTTCCCCAAACTTACTTCCCTTCTATTTTTATAAGAGTAGAATAGGTTGAACCAGAGAGTTCTTTTCATTCTTCACTTGCAGTGAGGTTGCTTGTTTTCCATAACCTAATTTATTTACCCTTAAGTCACAATCTTCTTTCAACATAAATAAATGGTATGTGTGTGGGTTTTTTTTTTTTTTGCATGGTTTGTGGAATAAAAAAGTGAAGTTGTCATGTTTGCAATGTATAACTTGGTAAAAAGCCAGGAAAACACTACCTTTCTTACTGTACATATATCGGTCCATTACTGTCCACAAGCATTTGTGCAAAGGAGAAGGGATGGACCTCGGAAACCTTACACATGGTACCACTTCCAGGACCTACTTGGCAGAAAGTTGGCAGGAATATTTCTATGTCAAGGGGGCAGTGGGAGGAGAAACAGTACTGTTTTGCTCTAGCCATGGTTTTCTCTGGAAGTACTCAGTACACTGATAACAATGATAATGGGGTAGGAAACCACTGATAAGACATCGTTAATTTATTGCCTTCCTCTTTAGTGTAACGTTGCAACACATCTGTTCACAAAAGAAGTAGAATTTCTTGCCTTTTCTCCTCCTTTGGAGACTTTTGCTAATTTGAGCAATGAGTAGAAACCTGAAAACCCATTTGGTTTATATAAAGCCCTCTTTTTTGTCTAATTTTAGTGACTTATCTAACTTATGGGTATTTGGACTAGGTAAATATTAGTATTTAGACACTCATTTTTATAAACCTGAATGAGGTTTATTTTGAGGGTAGAATATTGGATAAAAATGCCTGATTTAATGAAAGATACTTCAATATAGGGCTACATAATTTCTTTGTGGCCTGACTTTACAATGATGGGAAGTTCATCCTAGCCATAAACTTCACTTAAGTTTCCATCCCATTCCTACCAGGGCACCTGCCATTATGGTGCCTTTCACTGTTTTTTTTAAATGAGTGTTTGTCAGAGGAATTCACACAGGAAAGATACAGGTGATCTTGGGGAATCTTGCTGTGTCTTTAATTTAGAAGACACTAAGTACTTCGAAGTCACTTCAGAAGGAATCAGAAGCTAGCTGGACAGGACTTGCATTGGTGAAAATCTGAATTTGTGAGCATCAGAAAAAGTGAAGACTATAATAGATTGTAACATATTGAATAAAAAGGATTGAGAAAGCGATATACATAGTGATATGTAACAGTACTACTTATAATGGCATCATGAAACATGAAATTTTTAGGGATAAAAGTGGCAAAATAAGTGTAAGATCTGTAAATTGCAAACTACATAAGATTGCTGAGAAACAAAAGACCTGAAAAAATGAAGACCATTGTGTTACTAAAATGTTAATCTTCCTCACAGTGATTATAGATTCAGTGTAATCCTGACAAAACCCAGCAGGCTTGCCCCTTCCTTCCTTCCCTTCCTTCCCTTCCTTCCTATTGCTAAGCTGATGGTAAAATTTATACAGAAATATAAATATCTAAGGTACCGAACATTGTTTGGAAAAAGAACTGCAAGCTTACAGTACCTGATTTTAGGAACAAGCTTCCTATAAAGCAACTTCAAGTAAAAAAGTGATGTGATATTCACATTAGTATAGAAAAACAGATCAATGACTTGAATTAAAAAATAGAACATATCTATATGTTTTTGACAGAGATGCCCACCCTGGCAATTGAGAAAAGAAGTCTGGTCAGTAAATGTTGCTGGTAAAATTGGATATTTATATGCAAAAAAATCTCCATCTATATACAAAAATTTATTTAAAATGGATAATAGATTTTATAAGATTTCTAGAAGAAAGCATTGGACAAATGTTTTCAATTTTAGGTAAGCAAAGATTTCTCTATATAGCATCTAATTCATTAAAGAAAATACTATAAATTGGATTTATCAAAATTGAAAACTTTTGTTCTTCAAAGACACTATTAAGGAAGTGAAAAGGGAAGCCATAGACTAGGAGAGAATATTTGCAAAGCATCTGTTTGATGAAGAACTTGTATCTGGCATATACAAATGACACATTTAATAAAAGAAGTCACCTTGTTTAAGAAATGGGTAAAAGATTTGAAAAAACACATCACCAGAGATGATGTACAGATAGCCAGTACATGAAAAAGTGTGCCATATCTCTAGTCATCAGAAAAGCGAATTATAACAATCTGGCTCTACCCATTGAGATAGCTAAACATTTTTTTTTTTAAAGTAAAAGTAGCTAATATTGGCAGGAGTGCAGAGCTGGAACTCTTATACATTGCTGGCTGTAATTCAGAATGGTACAATCATTTTGGAAAACAGACTGACGTGTTCTTAAGTTAAATCTAGGTTTGCTCAGCCATTCTATCCTTAAGCCCCCACCCATAAGAAATATATCTTCACACAGATATTGTATGTAAATATTCAAAGCGACTTTATTCATAATAGTCCCAGACTGGAAATAAGCCAGTGTCCATCAAGTAGTAAATAGATGAGCAAATTGTGCTATATCCATACAATGAAATTCTTCTCAATAAAATGGAGCGATTATTTTTACATGCAGAAACATGGATGAATCTCAAAAGCATTTTGCAAATTGAAAGAAGCCAGACATCAAAGACTGCATGCTGTAATGATTCTATTAAATGAAATTCTAAAAGGGCAAAACTGTAATCTTACAAATTAGATCAGTGGTTTATGGGGGTGAAGTGAGGGAATTAACTGCAAAGGAGCAAGAGAGAACTCTTGGAGTGGTAGAAATGTTTTATATTTTATAACTTGATCGTGGTGATGGTTGCATAACCATATACATTTGTCAAAACTCAAACTTCACCATTGAAATGGGTGCATTCTATTGTGTGTCGATGATTCCTAATAAAGCTTTCTGAAACTGAGACCACAGTGCTATGAAAAAAAGGATAAGAAAATCCCAACTTTCTACCACCCTTCAGGAGTCTACCAAGTAACAATTTTAAGAAGAATTCTAAAGAATTCATAAAATTACCATTTTAAAATTTCTAAAGTGACAGTTGATGAAAGAATCATCAGTGACTGCCAAAACCATTTAGAGAGGCTGTTGGAGAACACAACATTTACAAAGATGATCCTGCAAACTGTTGACTACTTTTATTGGGTATAATGTGTCTTTTCTGTTGGTATCCATGCCTGTCATCAAAATTGCCAGCACCAGTAGTAGAAAGCCTCACACCATGAGCTTCTTGATGTGTGCATCACAATGAAATGTTCTTTTTATTTATTTATTTTTATTGGAGTTTAATTCGCCAACATACAGCACATCACCCAGTGCTCATCCCGTCAAGTGCCCCCCTCAGTGCCCGTCACCCAGTCACCCCCAATGAAATGTTCAAAATTAAAATGTTCCAAATTACTTAACTGGAATCTAAACCTAACTTAAATCTAATTTTCAATTTACAGAAAAAGTGAGGGATAGAGGAACAAGTTTAATGACACTAAAAGTAAATAATTGTCTAAATTCTAGATGTAGGACATTCTACAAGATAATTGGATTCTTCAAAAAGGTATGCGAAGAAAACCCTAGAGTTGCTGTGGTAACAATTCTAGATCCACAGAGCCAAAAAATACAATCAAATGGAATATGTGAAACTTGGGTGAATTCTGATTAGAAAGAAAGTTATAAAAGACGTTTTAGGGCAAATGGGAATGTTTGAAAATATGGACGGGCCATAAGACAAAATAGTATTTTGGTGAATTTGGTGTGATAATAGTATTGTGGTTATGACAAGAACATTCTTATACTTAGGAAAAGCATGGTATTAGCATCATGTTGTTTGCAAGTTTAGTTCAGAAATAAAAGGAATGAAGTATCTGAACATCTTATTTTTTTTTAAGATTTTTTTTTTTCTTTTGAGAGAGCGAGAAAGCAAGCATGCATGAGCTGGGGGAGGAACCCAAGGAGGGGGAGCCCAACTGAGCAGGGCTGGATCCCAGGACCCTGAGATCATGACCCTGAGCCCAAGGCAGATGCTTAATCGACTAAGCACCCCTAAAAATCTTAAATCATTTTTTAAATTGGACCTGTTCCAACATTTCCATGTTCAATAGTTGGCATTTTGTATAACTATCTTAAACTGTGTTCAGGTATTCTAAGTTATGGTTTTATCTCCAGAGAAAAAGCAACTATCACTACTAAATCATAAAATTGAGACTCTTCGATGAATGGAAAAATATATATTATATAATTCATAGCTAAGTTTCATTTTTACTTCATTTCAAAATAATTGGCATCAATTTGAATAATGCATAGTTATTTTTTAACTTTAAGAAGATTGCAGCATGATTAAATATGGCAGGTTTTGCTATGTTCCTGTCTCATCACTAATGAACTGTTAGAATTTTGTAGAGAAGCCAGCTATCAACTTTTGGAAATAGGGGAATGGAAAGCATTATAAGATAGTGACATAAAAGACAGGGGAAAAAGATAAAATCAGTATTTTGCAAAATCACATATTTGCCCTGTTTTTGGCTTATGCACAAAAGAGAAAGCACAACTCTCATTACCTAAAGTGAGATCTGATGATGCTAAGGTCCATGTTTACTCCTGTGCCAGAGCTCAGGAAATTAGGACTTCACACCTAAGTCTTCATGGGTTTTGAATCAACACAAATATATTATAGCAACTACTGTAGTACTGGCTATCCTCGCAAAACCCTGATAATAGGCTTTTAGTTCATTATTCAGTATTTCCTGACATTTGTAATGTTTTGTTTAAAGTTAGAGCCTCATATTTTTCTCCCAATAGCATTTGGGTTATTAAGACCTTCTTTATTCTTACTAATTTGAGAAGAAAAGACCTGGAAAGCCTCCTGGATTCACCTTCCATTTCTGCCACTCTTATTAAAAAAATATCACCTCTCTTTTTTTTCTCTCTCTCTCTTTTTCTGTTAGTATTTAACCTCATAGCTTTTACATTATGCTTACTGACACCTAGCAGTTAGAATGTGAAGGTCCGTTTAGGGGGGTTATCCCAGTGGAGACACTAGCAAGCTACCTGGCTTCAGAGGAGTCCTATTCCTCCTCCCAGCCATCACTGTTCTTTATACTCCTTATATATTGGGCTTTTCTAAAAAGCAATTTTTCAAGGATTGGGTGAGTCACTGGGCTAGAGCAATAGGATTAAGTTATGCTATCACTCAGAGCCCAGAGTTTCTCACTGTGGTCCCTGGACCCAACAACATCAATATTAGCTGGCAACTTGTTACAAATGCATGTTCTTGGGCCTTACCATAGACCTACTTACTCAAGAAGTCTGGGTTTGGGGTCCAGCGGACTGGTTTTAACAAGCTAGTCAGGGTATACTCAGCCAAGTGTAAGAACCACTGTCTAAGAATTTTGCGATAGATTTTGGCATTTAGCACAATTTCACCTTATCCTTTTGCGACAATATTAATTACTATCTGTAAGACAGTTGGTGTTATTTTAAATAATTCTCTTTATTACATGATAGCTGTATGTGTATATGCATATCAACATAGATTTTTCTTTTGTGTATTAAAAAAAAAAAAGGTACTATCCCTGCCATTGTCCTCTTCAGATTTTGAGTTAGAAACAAGGAAAATCCCATGATATTGGAGTCAGAAGTAGACCAAGTTGGACCTCTATGGAGCTGAAGATCGACAGGCAAGGGGCAGAAGAAGGTGAAGAGAAAGGAAATTAGAGGACTTAGGTATGTAAATTTTTGGGGGAGTTCAGCTGAGAACATCATCAGGGAGCTGAGTGGGGATAGAGGGCATGGTGAGCTCTGCCTTGTGGTTTTACTCAGGGCTGTCTCCCTTCCAGTAAGGGATAAACATCTTTTTTGGGGGTTTGATTCAGTATTCTGTTGGTCAAAAACTACCTTTGCCCTTAACTCTGTGTAAACTCATTCCTTCAGTAAAATAAGATGATGCTTTTGATGATGGCATGGTTATCATGAATGAACTTGGTCTGTGTTGTCACTAATGGGTTTATGAAACGGTATTCTATATACGGCAGCTCTATAATGTATGAGAGCATGACAAGAAGTAGGATATGTTGGAGTGCTGCAATAGATTATGGTTGTGTTACCACTTTTAGATTAAATATGGAGGTGGTGTCCATCTAAAAAGAGGCATCAGTTTTCTTCTGGAACATGATCTGGTTTTATCAAGTAAAAGCAATTTCATTTACATTGTTTTCACTTAAAAAGCTGCTTAGATTTTATCCTATTGGAAATCCACACTTCTTGTTTGCAGTAGCTTGGGAAGCAATGTAACTTTGAGTAAGTTAACCCTGTTTTAAATTTCTTTCTCTGTTAGTTTTTTTAAAAAAAATTATAATTTAGTTCATAAATTTAATATAGCCTGTAAAAATGTTATCTTTAGTTTTGGTATATGGTTTAGTTTTGGTATTACAGTAGGTGCCCATTAAATAATGGGGAAACAGATGTTGGCTTTGTTGATTTACTGTCTGATTTTTTGAGAGAGCTTCTATGTTAGCAAGAGGCTTGGAGAGATTATTTTTGCCACAGCTGAGTTGATTTTTGTATTCTATTTTTGTAGTTAAATTTTGATCTCTTTTTTGAAATTCTTAATTCTACTGAATATTTAAAGTTGATCTATATTATGGTGCTTTTAAATGTTCCATTTAATTTTAAATAGGAAGAATTTAAAACAATTTCTACACTAGGACAGGTTGCATATACATGTCTTGAAAAATGTGCTATTAGGAAGCTGTTGTATGCTGTGGCATTTACTGTTAAGGTGTCCCATCAAGTGCACAGGAAGGAAAACCACCATACTTATTATATTGCTTTAATGGTATTGTAAAAATGGTAAGCACGTCACCAGACCTATTTAGTAGACTACTCATTTGGGTTTCTGACTCTTCCTATTGTATTTCTCCATTGCTTCCGAAGTGGCATTTCAAGTTGTTTTATCCCTAATACCCTCACATTCTCGAGGCTATGCCTGGTTTTGTCACTCTTAATTATTCCCAGTGGTCTGATACTATTCAGTTATCACCTGTAAGGTAATCTCAGGCCATTTCCCGGTCTCTTCCCCTCCCTTTTACCCCTACTCATTCAGCAGAGGTTGTTGCATTTCAGAAGGAGTTGTGTGGAGGGGGAACGAAAGGAGAAGTCCTAGTTTCACTGACAAATGTTACTGACTTTTTTTGGTAGGAAGTGATAACAGTCAATTAAGGCTGTCTTTTTATTTTAATTAATTTATTTTCCAGACAGAGAACCTCCAGCAGACTCCCTACTGAGTGTGAAGCTCAATCCCATAACACTGAGATCATGATCCCAGGTGAAATAAAGAGTTGGATGCTTAACTGACTGAGCCACTCAGGTGCCCCTCAAATAAGACTCTCTTAAGCAAAATCTCATTTCAGAGTGTCTAACAGAACCCAGGGCTAGGCCATCATAAGCCTTGGCCTCATGAGAGTGAGCTCGTAGGAATCCACACTTGCTCCCTTCCTCTACCCATGTGTCTTTTCACCACCATGCACTTGATTCAGTAAAGATGGTTAAACCAGAACAACTGAATTGTGAAATTATCTACTTTCTCTCGACAAAGCCTGACTGAACTAAGATTTTTGTACCACAGAAGAGTTCCTAAGATTGGCCCAATTTGAATTATATTTTTCCTTGAACCCGACACATTGTGGGTAGAAGATGGTATTCATGGCAAACCACAGGGTGGGCCCTAAGTAGCCTTCCTCCTCTCTGAGGCCCTCTCTGCTCTGACTCAAGCTGGGCCCAAACAAAGAAAACCTAAGGTTTACAATTTCAATGGCTACCAACTTTTTTGAATTTGGTATCCTATTTTCCTAATTATGAATTGCCATTTTCAAATTGTGAGTTCTTGTCTTTCAGGATGGGAAAGACAAGCAAATGTTTTAATCAGTGAGGAGTGAGAAACTGGGAACAAAGCAACTGAAATAATGTGAATGGAGGATGGTCCTAGGGGACCCAGGGCTGGACAGATGTAGCTGTGGGCCTTGAGTAGGAAAGACATTATTCTCAGAACCTGGAGATTCTTTGTGACTGTCATGGGTCAGCATTTGCAGTCGGCAAACTTAATTTCCTGAGTAGAGGTTGAGTAGCAGCTAAGAGTGATAGGAGTAGGTGAAGGCCTGGGAGAAAATGCTGAGGTTCGTGGTTCCTGAGGTATGAAGTAGGAAAGGATTCCTGAGGTGAGACTGATGCTCTAAATCCAGTATCTGCACCAAGAGGTGCTGCTCTACTTCATTGTCCTCAGAAATGAGTGGTTTTCTCTGCGGGAGTGGGAAAAGCACATCATTAACTCATCTGGGGTGGGACTGCTGAGTCAGATGCAACAGAAGGACTGAGGAAAAAGTGGCTGAAAGAAGATAGGTGAGTGGTATAGTTAAGTGGCCAACTCTTGGTTTCGTCTCAGGTCATGATCTCAGGGTCATGGGATCAAGCCCCGCATGCGACCCTGCAATGGGCTCTGTGCTCAGTGGAGAGTCTGGTTCAGATTCTCTCTCTCTCTCTCTCTCTCTCTCTCAGCCTCTCCCACTTGTGCATTCTCTCTCTTTCTCTTTCATAAAGAGGGAAAGAAAGAAAGTTGCAAGGTGAGTGAGTAGAAGTGCTTAGTTGTAGGGTCTAGTCTGAATAGGGAAGGAAATGAAAACAGGAAAGGGCAGAAAGATTGAGGAACAGGAGAGCTTTAAAGAACTGGCGGGTCTCCATGGTCCAAGTTCACTCTCAGGGATAGAGTTATGGAAGATAAAAGTTCACAATTGATGATGTTAGAGGAGGACCCACTCCAGGCAATGCTGGGGTCCAGGTCATGGCCCAGTGATTCATAGCCTTGGGAAAGGGTAGGGAACTTGACTGTGGGGCTTTGAAGCGGGCTGTGCACTTGGGCGTTAATAACAAGAGCTAACATTTCATGATCACTTATTCTGTCCTGGGCACTATTAGCAATTTTGCAAATGTTTATTTCTAATGATTATAGTAACTCTAAGGTACATACTGTCATTTTTATTCATGAAGAAAGTTGAGCCAGTATAACTTCTATGCCCAAGATTGTAGAATTGGCCAATCCTGGAGGTTATGTCTGACTATAAAGCCAAGCACTGGGTACTCATGGAATCTCCCAAGTAGACTGCTACCCATTCCTTCCATTCCTGCTTTCTTCTCCATGCCTTTATTTCTGTATTTCTTCTCTCCAGAGAAGGATTTATAAGTAACAGAAAAAAAAATAAAGCAAGATTTTAAAAATTGAGAAATACAGGTAATAAATAAATTAGAAAAAATAACATCGAGGGTAGGTTCATATAGAAACTCATGGTATTCATTTTAGCACGTTTATTAGGCTTAGACTTTAAAATTGGCTCTTATTTTAAGAGCAAACATAGAAGGAAAACCATGTCAGAGTTGATAAGATCAACTAGTCCTCAGAAGGATACTACTCTCAGTACAGGGGATGACAGACCCTGTGTAATGTGATAAACAACCTCCTTAAGAACATTCTTCAAAAAAAAATAGCATTGCATTTTGAGTTCTTATGATATCTGTCAATGAAAGCAAAGTAAAGTTAGTTCTATGAGGGTTCAAGCAGTGAGGCTGAATGCAGTGCTCAATTAAAGAAGGGTCAGGATCTGGATGCCTTTAGATGCCAATCTTTAAGCATTGACAGCTGAGGATGAGTGGAAAATGTCACAGCAGAATAGCCAGAACCTGGGGCTGGGAGCAGCAGTAAGACAGTTCTGAGTGGATCAGCTTGAGCTTTTTGAACCAACTGCTTTGATTTCTTGGGCTAAGAGTTCAACTCTTTCCAGAGCCAGGATTAGGACCGAAGGCATCCAGTATACACTAGGACACCTTGTATATCGAGGATAGGATATTAGGTGTGGGGGATGGGAATGGATTCTGCATTTTTTTTTCCCTCTTATTTGAGTACTTTTTAAATAAATCTCAGTGGAACCTGACAATTGCTTTTCTCTTCTCTTTTTAGATTTTATTTATTTCAGAGAGGGAGAGAGGGCACATAGCAGCAGGGGGAGGGGTAGAGGGAGAACCAGAATCCCCACTGAGCAGAGAGCCTAATGAGTGGGGGGAGGGACTCTCAATCCCAGGGTCCTAGGATCATGACCTGAGCCTAGGCAGATGCCCATCCAACTGAACCACCCAGGTGCTCCGACAATTGCATTTTTTCACAAGTTTTTAATGTGATGCTGCAGAGCAGACCTTGAGAACCCCTGCTCTACAGATGGGAAATAAAATGATGTTGGATGATTTCAAAATATTGTAAGCAGCCTGTTAACTTTAAAAATGAAGCAGCCAGTTATTTTACCACCGAAAGGGACTTCTGGAATAGCAGAGAATTCCAAGTGAGAACTTGCAAGCTATGACAAAACCATAGGCAAATCTGACAATACAGGAGAGGAACATTATTTTACAGAGAAGGGAGGAAGTTGAGAGGAGTTTTTTTTAATAGAAGTTCATTGGAGAGAAGCAGGAGTTCAGGGTGATGGTTTCTCATGGGCTGAGTTGTGGGAATAGATGATTTCTCGTAGAAGATTCAATGTGCATCTCTTCTCATTGGGCCTTTTAATTGATTATTCTTTCCTGTTGATGATTCTTCAGTTAGGGTCTGAGATTGACAAATCTTCCTATAATTGGCATTGATTGGTAAGGCTCCCCTTCTAACCTTCCTACTCTGCTTTAGTGAGGTTTTCCTGTATTAATTTTCACAAATCTAAATTAGAGGAAAGTCTTAGACTGTCTTCAGAAATTTTCTTGTTTTTCATATACTCATATCCTCATTAGCAAGCTAATGCTTGAGAGTGGGTCCAAAGATAAATCTGCTAGGACTTCTTTCATTTTGTTGAAAAGGATCATTTGTTCTTAGCAGACTTGATAATCTGCGTGCTTGTAGTTTTGTGTTCTTGAGCCAACCCCTTTTTTACTGAAAATATCAAATATAAATTTTTATATAACCTGTGTTAAATTCACAATTAATTGAAATTCTACAATTTTGCAGGGAATTTTTGTTTTCCCCCCAAACTGATCTGTTAATTATCTGAAGTACAAAAGTGCAAAGATTCTAGCCTCTATCTTTGGAATGGTAATACCACCGAGGGCCATTTGAATATACAATGAATAATTTCTCAATTAATTCATTGTGTAAGAGGCATGGTTTCTAAGGGTATTGAAAGAGAGAGCTCATCTTAATGACTTTTTCTCCCAAGTAATGGGCCTTCTGTATCAGTTTTTGGTCTAGGAAAATATATTTGGTATATTGTACATTTTTATTATGTAGCATTGAGCTCTAAAAAATGGTGAGTTTTTACATTTTTTTTTTTGTTTTGCTTCTTAGGATATCTCAATAAAAAAGGTATCTCTCAAATATGCTGAATAAACTGCATTTTGGGAAATATTCTAAGTTCATAGAGAAGAAGAGTGGTAAAATAGTTGGTTCAGTGTTTAGGTTTACCAGCTTCCTTCAACTTAAGAACCACCTGTTTCAGATTTAATGAGACCAAGAAGTAGGCTTTATTTCTTTTTTATTCCAAAAATAAAGCCACTCCAGAAAGCATGTTGTAAACAAGAGCAAAAGGATCTGAATTGCATTTTACTTTGGTTCTTGATATGGTTTAGAAAATAACTAGAACATCTGTAAGAACTTCATGTATTTACCTGATAAAAGCATGAAGGTTAACTGTGCTTGAGAAGCTTCTACTATAATACACTCTACACAAATACCAGAAAATTGATAGAGGAAGTTTCTGAACATAAATATTAATTTGTGTCCAGCTGATCATCTCACACAGAGTGCTTATGGCTCTCTGATTTTTCCTTTTTAGATACTGTTTTAATGCTTAATAAGATAAAGTTCTACATGTGGTAAATATTAAAGTAATTAAAAACATTTGGCTTTTTTGCATACATTTTCTAAAATTAACTGTCTTGTTAACACTTATCTCTCTTGTCTCTAATTGGGTTGAAATGTGTGAAAAGAAAAGAGCTTTGATACGGAACTATTTTTCAAAGGATGGCTCCATTATGATACCCATAGAAGAGCTAATAGATGTAGCTTTGAAAAAGTTTCTGATGTCAGTGTTTTTACTTAGGTGGTACAAGATTTAAATAAGAATTTGCTACATCTCAATAACTAAAGTTTTTCATGTATCACTTGTAAATCTAGCCATTATTCATTTTAAAGCTAAGAGTGGAAAGATGGTGGTCCAAGATCTTATTTGGAAAAAATAGTTTTTTTCTTATTTCTTTAAAATAGGCATAGTGTCATCTACCTTCCTAGTAAAGAAAGGGGACTGTATTGAGTAATTTACTCTTCTAAAGGCGAATAAATACTCATTTCTTCATTTTAAGTTTTCTGCAGCTGGATGGTTTTAACTTTCTTTAAAATTGTTAAAAAGAATTGAGAAAAATTTATGTAATGTCTGAATCAGATTAAAATACCGTAATTTGAGTAACTCTTCCAAAGGCTTTACATTGAAAGAAATTTTACAGACCATACTTATTCTATAATTTTACCATAGGCAAACACCTGATATATTGAGACAGTTCTTACCATTTTTTGTAAGTTGAATTTTACATAAAAACAAAGTTATATTATATGCCCATGGGAAAGTTAATATTTGTTTCTTTCCTATCATCCTGTGAGCTTTAAGACTGCTACCACCTGTCAGCAAGAGGAAGAAGGGAATCGCAATGAAAGCAATTGATACTGAGGTAACTTTCTGAAGAAAAATTGAAGCAGCTTCTTGTTTTGAATTGTGATATGTACCGTTGGGGTCTTGGCTAACCACTGTTATCAGAGTTTGAAAGGATTCAGTATTAAGGTAGGCAGGCAGGGCCGTCATCAGGTTTGGTGGCATCTGAAGCATACATAATTTGGGGGGGGGGGGCTTCATTAAGAAAAAAAAAATATATTTTCCTTTGCAGATTTATAGAAAGCCCTGGATTCTCCTTAGGGTCTTGAGAAGGTTGCAGAGAGGAAGGACATTTGAATTTCAGCTTCACTAGTTTTAAGGGTAAAGACTACCTTTGGGGCAAATAAGGAATATAGGTTCTGCCTGTGAGCATGAGGTGGCCTCCAGAGTTCTTACAGATCTGGCCACATTTTTCAAAGCTCCACCCCCACCTTGTAAGAAGTTTTACTTCTGCAACAGAATTGCCATCTTCTTCAGTCCTGGTTTACAAACCATCAACCTACAACCTACAACCAGAAATCTTCAAATGAAACTTGCTGAGTAGGTGTTTTTTAACTGGCCCATTACAAGTTGAATAACATCTAGCACTTGACCAAGGTTGTTGAAAACTTGAGAGAAACTGTGTCATGGATCCGGTTGATGATTTATTGTATTTCTCCTATTTTTTAATGTAGATTAAGTCAGCACACCAAGTGAGCAAAATATCTGAAATCACATTATTCCTAGAGAAATATCACTACCTTATAATTTTATGTTGTCATACAGGCTCAATAGGAGAACCATCTGTTGGAACTGCATTTCTGTACAGTATGTTACATAATACATATTGTCCACTGGATCCAGGATGTCAAGAACTTGCATCCACCTTGTTGATCCCGGTGTCTATAGATATTTGCTTAGTGAGACAGAGAAGTGTTGTGTCCAAAAATACAGGCTTTAGAACCTAAAATCATTAAGTATAATCACTTATCTCAGGATTACTTTGTTATATCTGTTATAAAACATTTGGAAGATGTACTAGCTTTACATATTCAGAAAGATTATCTTTAAAAGTATGGATTTGGGGGCACTTGCATGGCTCAGTAAGTTGAGCATCCGACTCTTGGTTTGGGCTCAGGTGATGGTCTCATGGCTCATGGGATCGAGCCCCACATTGAGCTCCGTGCTTAGTGAGGTGTCGGCTCGATGACCCTCTCCTCCCTCTGCCCTTCTCCCCACTCATGAGAGCACATACATACTCTCTTTCTCAATAAATCTTAAAAAAAAAATAGCATGGATTTGGAGGTAGGCCAGTGGTTTTGGAGTCTATCACTTATTAACCGTGCCACTGGGCAGTCTTTTTGTCTTTGTGGTTCCAGTTTCTCATCTATAAATGGAGGTTGGCTTAAGGTTCTCGTAATGACTAAGTGGTATAATGAATCTGGGTGCTTGGTGAAGTGGAAGATAGTGAGCTCCTCTAAGTATTTACCTATTGCTGCAGTTGTTGTGAGCCACTGATTGAACATTACACAAGTACACATTGGATAAATTCCTCCTTTTAGTAAAATGAATAAAAATTGGTGTCTTTATAAACTTGAATATTTTTCTCTTATCAGAAAATTGGAACTGTGTCACCCAGCCTGTTTTCATTTCTGTCTTAGATATCAGTAAGCTTAGAACAAAATTCATCATTCTGATGGTGTAATTTGTTCAAGTCTCAGAACAACTACCTTGCTTTCTTTCGTTGATCCCTATACTCTTTGATCCTTTAATTTCTAATTTTGTACCATCGGAATCCATAAATCACTGCCAAGCCTTTCGGAATGGGAATAATTACACAAAATGGTCTCTTTCCCATCCCATTAACATCTTTATCTTGTTTAGTTGCATGCAATTCTCATCTGTGAGGTTTTAGTTGTAGCATGGATTCTTCCAACACTTAATTAGGAGACTGGTCAATCCTGTACACCATTCTAGGACCTTCCATAGTATACTATACAGTCTATTTTTATATGAATATCATATCTTCTGACACAGGCTTGAAAGCAAAATGCAAGTTACCCTCTGCTTGCTAATGCATATATTTGGAAAACTGTTACATTTTTGAGTCACTTTGAAGCAAAATCAGTAATCTCTTTCAGTATTTTAGAGCCAAAAGCTACATGGGAGGTGCAAAAAACAGTTGTATTCAAACACTCATGCATTGGCTTGTTTACTTGCTTGTATTTATATTTAAGTACATCAGTCACCATTAAGTGAGATTTTTAGTCTTCCTGAGAGTGAGAAATTTCCATTGAAAGGTGTAGTTAGTCATATTTTTATTACCTAAGATTTTGTAAGCCAGAAATACTATATTTTCTATCTCTTTAGCTTTCCTTTCACATGATAGCTAGGTAGTACCAAATGTTTGAAAATCTTCTGCTACTAAATGGTATTATGAATGATTCATTATTAAGGAAATTTGTCTGTCTGACAGAAACAAGCCATCACAGGCAGAAATAAAAATTTGAAAAGCCACAGACTTAGAATTTACACCTGAGAATACTGCATGTAGATAACTGGAAGATTCTAACTCAGTTTTAGGAATTTTTAGTTCACCTGTTATTTAAGAAAACGTTGAGCATCTACAGCTTAGAATTGTGAAAGGGTAGTTAGTGTACTAGACAAACCCCAAATCACATACTGATACTTGTATTGAAGATCCCTCACCTACTTCCAGCTGTGTCACTCAGCAGTTATGTGATTGGGAGCAAATAAGTCTCTCCATGCCTTGATCTTCTCATCTGTAAAATGAGGAAGATTCGGTTAAGTGGACTTCTAATTTCCCTTTCAGGTCTAACAGGCTTTGATTCTATTGTCACAAAGCAGCATGCAATAAAAAGCCTTATTCAAAATCAGAGAGGCAATATTATTAAGCATTGATCCCCAGAATCTATCCAATGATCAGGAGTGAAGTTCAGTTACATATAGTCTAAATTATTCATTGGACATTTGAAGATGGTGCCCAATATCAACATTCTTGTAGCACTTTTGTTCCATACTCTGTAAGAGGTAATTGATGGTTAAGTCAGCTCAGTTTATGTGCTAAAAGCAAGCCTCAGCCTGCAGTAGCACTTGGGGCCACATTGATGCAGGCATCTGTGAAATTGCTGTGGCTTTCTGCTTGCCTGCTAGGATTCCAGCAGTGAGGAGAGCATTTGGGAAACAATGCTACTGTGAGACAGTTTCAATTCCACTGAAGAGAAAATGATTTGAGAACCTCACAGTAGGGTCCATGGTTTCTGTGGTAGACTAGGGCCCAGTAAATACTTCACAGGTGGTTTGGCAGCAAGGCAGGAAAAGAAAAATGAAACAACTTTGTTTATATAAGTTCTACAAACTTTAAATGTTAATAATTATGATATACAATATAGCATATTTAATTATGAATAATTGTGAGAGGCAATAGAGCCCATATGAGTAAAGAGAGGGCACTCAGGAACCTGTCTTCCTGTGTTTGAGTCTGAGCACTGCGTCTGTTTCTGTGTGATTTTGAGCAGGTTGCTTAACTTCTATGTCCCTCAGTTCCTTTGTATGTAAAATAATAATAGTATCTATTTATAAGGTTGTGAGGATTAATGCATTTTTAAAGCATTTAGAGTAAGGTCTGGCACAGGGTAAATATTGTGTGTTATCTGTTGTCATTATTACCATTATATTATTTTCACATAAAATTTATTCTGTTTTTACTATCAATTAAGAATTGATTGGGGCACATGGGTGGCTCAGTGGTTGAGTGTCTGTTTGCCTTTAGTTCAGATTGTGATCCTAGAGTCCTGGGATCGAGTCCTGCATCAGGCTCCTTGTGAGGAGCCTGCTTCCCCCTCTGCCTATGTCTCTGCCTATTTCTCTGTATCTCTTACGAATGAATAAATAAAATCTTTGAAAAAGAATTGATTTTTGTGTGTGAATGAGAGTAGGAGATGCAGGCTTCCAATTATAGAATGAATAAGGTATGAGAATAAACGGCACAACATAAGGAGTATGGTCAGTGATTGTGTTGTATGGTGATGGATGGTAGCTCCACTTGTAGTGAGTATAGCATAAAGTATAGAGAAGTAAAATCACTGTTGTACCCCTGAAACTAATTAACTATACTCAAAAAAATTTAAAGATTAAAAGGAAACTGATTTGGGTACAAATAGCTAAAAAAAAATCCTAAAATAACAGTTACTTAAGCCAGCAGCTTATTTCTCTCAGATATGAAACAAAAAATTCATGGGTAGCCAGTGATTTGTAGCATTAGGGAAAAGCTTTATTTTGTTTCATTTTTGCCAGTCTTGTTTTTTTTTTTTTTTTGTTTTGTTTGTTTGTTTGTTTGTTTTTCACCTTGTGGTCCAGAATGGCTGCTCAAGCCATCTTGTTTGAATTCCATCCAGCCAGGAAAAAAGGAGTATGCCCCTTCCCTTTACGCACAAGTTTTAGAGGTCACATATGACCATTTGGCTTACATCTTGTTGACTAGAAGTTAATGATAAGGCCAAACTAAGCTTCAGAAGAAAATGTAAAATGTGCTTTCTGATCTGGGGTGGGGGGGTTATGTGATGAATCCAAAGTAGTGGTTTTATTTTTGAAAATGAGACAGTAGAGTAAACAGCACCCATGAGGTAGGTGAGCTCTCATGACTGTGAAGACACACCCCACAACTCAAGGTGATGGAAACAAACCCCCATGAGGGCTCTGTCCTTTCCTAGTTACTATTTATTTTCAGCACCTGTTGATGCAGTTTTTTTATTCTCTACCTATTGCACTGTTGTGACTTGTTGGCCATTGTTTGATTTTTGTACGAAAAAAAGCTTTGTTATAGAAATCAGCATACTATTTTTTTAAATCTGGAGAGAAGATATTATGGTGACTGCAGATATGGTCAGGTGTCAAATATAAAAGTATAAAAGCCTTCTTGGTGTCCTGTGGGTCGTATTACATTCATTTCATATTTGCTGGCAATATTGAAGGTTTCTTTTTTGTTTGTATAAACTCTTAATTTCTATCAAGGTGTCATTGATTTTTAAAATTAGTATTTCATTATAGTTGTCTCAGCAATGGTTAATTAATTTTTGCCGGGACCATTATTGACCAAGCAAATAAATTCAACAGCCATTTGAAAAAAAGAAAAGAAAAGAAAAGAAAATGAGACAGTATATTGGAAAACAAGTAGCATCTCTATCCACCAATACTCTTACATTTTGAAAGCTGGGTTCTCGTTTCTCAGTTGAGGTACAGGTTTTTTGCTGAAACATATTATTTGCACATGATTTACATGTTCAATGTGTTATTACTATTGTGTTATTTTAATTGCCATGTATATAAAAATTAATGTCTCAAAAGTGATTAAATGACAAAACTAGAATTAAAATATTAGCATCAAAACTCGATTTCAAGTACTGAATTTTAACCTAAATAAGTTGGTATCTCTCTCTCTCTCTCTGTGACTATCATAAATTAAAAATAAATAAATAAATAAATAAATAAATAAATAAATAAATAAATAAATAAGTTGGTAGAAGGGGCACTGCTGGGATTATAAATTACTAGAGACTTCTCAATAATAAAGCATGTGAATAGCAAGTATGGCAAAGAATATGTAGCACTCAGATTTTATTGGACTGGTGATCCATTGACCCATAGCCACCTGTTATGAAACTGCCAAAATAAGTCTTTCCAATGTGAAATTAATGGTCTTTATCCCTCCTGAAGACAGAAACTAAAACCCTAGAGATATCATTGAGAATTTCAATCCCTTGTGTGGCAGAAGTCACAGTACTCCCAAGGAGCTTGCCAACTAGTCCAAACGCTATGACAAATGTGTATAGAGAGAAAGCTGATTAATTATTGGCAAAACCCATTTGTAAAATGACAGATTACATACCAGTGGCCATCAGTG
Source organism: Nyctereutes procyonoides (assembly GCF_905146905.1). Lineage (NCBI taxonomy): Eukaryota > Metazoa > Chordata > Mammalia > Carnivora > Canidae > Nyctereutes > Nyctereutes procyonoides. Next base: position 13,480,362 of record NW_026575132.1, read on the forward strand.
TGCAAAAGAACATTCACTATGTTTGTGTACTAACATTTTCCTCACGGTGAGGCAAAAGAACTGAGCTGCAGAGACTGAATCACAGTTCGGGATATATGGAATGCGTATATTTGTTCACTCAGCAAATATTTTCTTCACAGCTCGTTCTGCCTGGAGTGTTAGTTCAGACACTGGGTGTAGGGCAGTGAGCAAAGTTCTTGCCCTCATAGAACTTGTATTCTGTGAGAGAATTGTTTCTACTATTAAGATCCTGTGCTGTAGGAAAAGGGAGTGATTGGGGAGTTCTAAGACAGGCTGAACAAGGTGGATTTGGATCTGCTGAGATCAAGAGAAAACAGTTTTGAGGGGGGGTACAGGGCTGCTTTTTTATTTATAAATAAGACTTCTCCCCAAACTCGTGGCCATCTTCCACTTAACTCTCCAAGGATAGTTGCTGGTTGAAGTATGCCTCCTGCTTATGAGTCAGGGATAAGGGGAGCAGTGAAAAGTGTGACTAGCGTGGAGTTTCAGGCACTGACTATGGATCTTAGTGTGATGAGCAAAGTAGAAAGCTGCTTCCTTCCTTCCTACTGAGGAGCACTGGCTGGCTGCCTAGTGACAAAGGGGGCTCAAATGAGTTTATCCAAAAGATTAGAATAGAAACATTTCTTCTCCGCAGTGTATTCATTTATTCGTGCTATTTCAGGAGGCTTGCTTGGTTGGCGTTTATGATATTCAACTTCTTGAATAGCTCGGTTCTACCTTTTCATGTCTGCGTTATCACAGTGTTAAACATGGAGGGTAGGTTGTTGGTGGTTTCAAAGAACCCTGGCTACAAATGGTTTCTACCCAGAAAATCACTTTTCCCCATTACTTGATGATTTTCTTTACTTAGATGAGGAAATTGAATGGCCTGTTTAGAAATGGATAGAAATGCTGCAGGAGAATATAGAGATTACTTTATGTTGGAAGAAATGGTCAGCCTAACTTTAAATGTGATAGGTGTTTCAACTACATGAAATGAGAAATTTCCCCATAATTCCTCAGTCTCCATTTGCTGCAAACATCCCAAACTCTGAGCACCACCAAACAGTTGCTGTCGTTCCTAATGTTCTATAACCGTAAAAAAAATGACTTTCTAATTTAGGTGAAATAATGAGTAAGAAAATAAACTGAATGGGTATAGAATCTGACTTTCAGGTCATGTCAGATAAAGATACCTTAGTGAAAGATCGCGAACCGGGAAACCCTCTCTCACTGATATGAAACTATTATTAATGTTTAAACTTTACTTTTTAGATTTTCTTAAAGATCATATTTATTTATTCATGAGAGAGAGAGAGAGAGAGAGAGAGAGAGAGAGAGAGAGAGAGGGGCAGGCAGAGACACAGGCAGAGGGAGAAGCAGGCTCCATGCAGGGAGCCCCACGTGGGACTCGATCTTGGGACTCCAGGATCAGACCCTGAGCCAAAGGCAGACACTTAACTGCTGAGCCACCCAGGCATCCCAATGTTTAAACTTTGATTTCTACTTAAAAATCCTGGCCCTTTTTTTTTTGTTTAACAGTAGGGTGATACCTGTGTGTACTAAACATTTGCTAGATAGTCCAGATCCCTGGGGTTGGAGAAACACTAAGCAGAACAGAGATAACGAGCAAAATGAACAAGATGATGAAATTTGGGAAGGATGAGGACTGGACATGTCAAATGTTATTGAGGGGTTATTGGTGGGGCTAAGGTGTGCTGTTGAAGAACTATCAAGGTCGCAAGTAGTAAATGTTTTAATTATCTATTAAAAAAAACTTTAAAACTTAGTGACTTAAGACAATGACTGTTATCTCACACGTCTGTGGATTGACTAGTTGGTCTTTGTTCTACATGGTTTCATTTGGGGCTCACTCTATATCTGTGTTCAGCTGGGCTTAGCTGAGGCTTCTTGGTTTTCTTACATGTGGGCTCTTTCTCCACCTGGGCTTACTTAAAAGCATGGCAGACGGGTACCAAGATTGGATGTCTAAGAGAACAAGCCCCTAAGCATATGTGACTGTCTCTTGGCCAAAGCAAGCCCTGTGACCAAGCCCTGTGTCAAATGAGAGAGGGCTACACAAAGTACCAAATCCCCCCCAGACATATGTCCCCGAGATCTACCAGTTATTCAGTCTGCCACAATTTTGGGGAAAAAAGCAGCTCTGTTGGAGATATTTATATTTTTATTGAAACGTAAAGGACCTGGTAACCTTGAGAGATGGGACCAGCTTGAACTATAAATGTTTGAATTACTCTATGAATGTGAGAAGCAGGATGTTTTAGGGCAGTGGTTCTCAGCTTGGTTGCACTTTAGAATCTCTTGAAATTTGAAATTCCCACATGCTTAGGTTATATCCCGGACCAATTAAATAAAAATTTCTAGGAGTTTTGCTCATTTAGGAATATATTTTAAGGCTCTTTGGCAGGATTCCCAAGTTCAGTCAAGGTTGAGGATCACTGTTTTAAGGGTATGTTTCTGTTGCGATTGACTTGATGGAGGACACTCATCTTTTCTTGACACCACCGATAGATAAAATGCTTGCTAAATGTGCAGTGAATTAAGGATCAAGTGTGGCTTTATGATTTTTTTGTTGGGCTCTCAGGTTATGACTTCAAGTTGTCTCAAGAACGTGTTTTTTCCTGAAGTATCACCTCAGTGGTATTTCTCTTCAGAATGTTTAAATCGTTTAATATTTTTTCTATAAGTCACATTACAACCATCATGTATGGATCTATCTGATTCAGATTTATCAACTTTCCTTCCCTGATGTCTCTGTTCTCTATTTATGTCTTTTTTTTTAATTTTTATTTATTTATGATAGTCACACAGTGAGAGAGAGAGAGGCAGAGACACAGTCAGAGGTAGAAGCAGGCTCCATGCACCGGGAGCCCGACGTGGGACTCGATCCCGGGTCTCCAGGATCGCGCCCTGGGCCAAAGGCAAGCGCCAAACTGCTGCGCCACCCAGGGATCCCTCTATTTATGTCTTATATGGACTTACCATCCCCTCCGTGGCTGTCTTTATCACTTCAAGCCCTTGACTCTTAACTGCCCTTCTGCTTCCTTCAGTGGATCCCTTTAGCCATGTGGCAGGCTTTCCTTACTGTTCTTGTGTCTCCTTGAAGTTTTTCCAGAGTGATTCTTCATGATGCATTTGCTCAAATGATTTCTGTAATCCAACACATTTGTGGGGGGGAGTTCTTTCTACAGAGAATTAAAATTTAAATGTGTAGGTTTGTATATCTCTGGTTGGCCTTTTTTAAAATTTTTTAAAAGATTTTATTTATTCACGATAGACATAGAGGCAGAGACACAGGCAGAGGGAGAAGCAGGCTCCATGCTGGGAGCCCGACACGGGACTCGATCCCAGGACTCCAGGATCACACTCTGGGCCAAAGACAGGTGCCAAACCGCTGGGCCACCCAGGGATCCCCTTAAATTTTTTACTTATAATTTATCTCAAGATGTGATTTTTGTACCTGTTAAAAGTTTTCAGGCAAGTGCAACATAGAAAGGAAGTCTTTTTCTTTGGCCCACCCATCTTTTAATTCTATGGAGGAAACCATTAATGCTTTACTTTATTTTGTTCCAGAAAAAAATTTAGGAATATACCAAAAATATGTATATAGCAGGGCAGCCCCAGTGGCCCAGTGGTTTAGTGCCTGCCTTCAGCTCAGGGCATGATCCTGGAGGCCTGGGATCGAGACCCACATCAGACTCCCTGCAAGGAGCCTGCTTCTCCCTCTGCCTGTGTCTCTGCCTCTCTCTCTCTCTCTCTCTGTGTCTCTCATGAATAAATAAATAAAATCTTTAAAAACAATAAAAGTATATAGCAATATTTTAGCATAATATGTTCTGAATTTTTTTAAATTAATATATTTTGGAGATTTTACTGTACTTTATCCTTTATATTACCTCATATTTCTCAGTCTGGCTGCAGTGTAATTTTAAAAATTACCCCCTCTTGGAAGCATTTACATTCTTTCTGGCTATTTCCAATACATTTATTCATGTAAATGTCTATACTAATAGCAGGAGGATTGCTGGGCCCAATATTCCATGTTCTTAAATTTTGAGAGCTATTACCAAAGTGCCTCCCTAATTTTATATTCCCACAGTAGTTTATAAGATTACCTGTTTTCCCACATCCTCATTTACACTGGATTTCAGTCTCTTTATCTTTTGCTTTAGTTTAGGCCCTTGTCTTATCTGTAATGTTTTTGTAATCTATTTTCTCTGCTTATTCTCTACTGGGACCTTAGCAGAGCCTGGTACACATGGACAAAGTCCCAAAAATATTAGCGTGAAGAACTTCACTAAAATGAACAGAGTAGAAAATTTCTGCATTTGTTAATAACAGTCATAAAATTTCAATACGATATACTTTATGGTGCTAGTTTGAAACCATACCGCATACTGAAACAAAAGTAATTTTATACCAGGTATGTATATTTTTAAAAAGCCCTACAAAGTCCTAGAAATCTACGTAACAGTTATGCTGGTAAGATACTTTTCAGCTAGTGGGATGTAGCATTTTTTAAGAGTCTGTGTACATGTAGTATTTCCTTTTGAACAGTGATAAAAGTGTCTTTATATGGGTTTTGTGAGGATTTCCTCTTGTATACAAACAATAGAGTAAATGGCTAATGAAAAGACAGTCTGACTCACATAGTGGAATATTTAGGAAAGTCAGAAAAAGTTATAGCATGGATAATAAAAACTGGCATTGAGCATCATTTTATTGTGATTAAAAAATCATGACTTTATGAATTGAATTTCATATCTCGCTTCTGTAGTTTTTCTTTTAACATATTAAAATTGTTTTATTAATAAGGGAATTTAAAAATTTGAATCTTTCACTTTGAGGCAAATACACTTTCCCTGGTTCATTTTTAAACTTCTGTCTTAAATATCTTGCTGTTTTTTTTGAAAGTGATGGAAAGGGAGGAAAGCTGTACACTCTTTAGGATTTTAAGAATATTTACTGTATTTGGGTGCATTAATAAGAAATTACTTCATTTTAATGAGTGAAAGGGTAGCATACTATATCTTTTTCACCCAAAGTGTGCAATTTCCATCATTGCTATGAGTGAAGTTGCCTGTTAACATGGATTCTTGAAACTGAAGGGATCCACTATCTTTTAATTTGAAAGTACATAATTCTTTTCAGGGGCATTTCTTTCCACCTTTTGTAGGAGAGCTTCTGAGTAGCTGCCACATTTACTGACTACCTTTAGTATTCCAGTATTTGTATTAGGTACTTTAGAGATGTTCTTTAATTTTTACAAGAGTTCCTTAAAATCAGTGCTGTTATTACATTTTTTAACTTCCAATAGATTAAGTAACTTAGCCAGTGATGACAGAATTTGTTAGGGGCAGGACTAGAATGCAAACCTGATGCCATGTCCATAGTCTGTTACCTTTGTGTGCCACTTGTGCTTCATGATGTTCCAGAAGCTAAAAACAGAGATGTCCACATTTTATGTTCCTTCTTAGGATGCAGAATCACTCAAAGGGGCACCATTCAGTCTGTACTGAAATAGTAGCTACCAAGATAAAGGCACCTAAGTTGAGAGCAGAAGTAGTAATTTATAATGTCAAGCCACTGAAACAGTCCATCAAGTTGTGTGACTTTTTTCCCTACAAAAAAATAGATTAAAATTTCTTTAAAATGTAATTTTTAAAAAAGATTTTATTTATTCATGAGAGACAGAGAGAGAGAGACAGAGACATAGGCAGAGGGAGAAGCAGGCTCCCCATGGGGAGCCTGATGCATGACTCGATCCCAAGACCCTGGGATCACGAACTGAGCCAAATGCAGATGCTCAACCACTGAGCTACCTAGGTTTCCCTAAAGTGTAATCTTTACCCTGATGTATTCAATTATTTTATCCTAGTTAGATGTATTAAAATATTTTAAAACCCTTTATTTATAAAGTTTAAGATTGTGAGTGCTTGATTTAAGATTTTTTTTTAATTTTTATTTATTTATGATAGGCACACAGTGAGAGAGAGAGAGAGGCAGAGACACAGGCAGAGGGAGAAGCAGGCTCCATGCACCGGGAGCCCGACCTGGGATTCGATCCCGGGTCTCCAGGATCGCGCCCTGGGCCAAAGGCAGGCGCCAAACCGCTGTGCCACCCAGGGATCCCCTGATTTAAGATTTAAGACAAGGAATTTTTCTGTGTTTCACCTTTAATGAAACTATGAAATATGTATTTATATGACAAATAGTTGTAAACTTTGTTTTAACTTTTATGATTTTTTGAAACATAAGTGTACCCTATAATTGTAATAGCTATTGTGTACATTGCCCTACACATGTTGATAACTGCACGATTCAGACTTTCAATTTCAAAAATCTCTTGAGCCTACAATATTTTTTCAGACAATGGTTATTAAACAATAAAGACTTTCTAAAACTAAATCAAATCTCTAGAAACCGAAGAGGCAGGATTTATATTAAGATAGAAGTAAACTTAAAATTGAGCCTTGACACATCTGTAGGTAAATAGTATTTGTATTGAATTAGCAATAAGCTATATATATATTTTTTAATCCATCAATTACAGCAGTATGGGCATTGGAATTTCTTTCTTTTGATATCTTGGATAAGAGAATGACTTCTTACCATGTGTTCTGTTTTTAATATTACATACTTTCTTTAGCAAGCTGATTAGGGAACTTCGCTGTCAGTTACCACTCCTGTTTAAGTTGACAGTTCCTTGCCCCTGCCTCCATGCAACCCTATGGCAGAGCTGTTTGATTTCTTCCTAGATTCTGTCTCTTAGCTCTACCTACCAGGAGCATCATTCACTGTAAACTGCATTTCAGTATTTACAACACTGTATTGTTCTATCTAGCTAAAACAGCCCAAGTATCTATTATGTGAAGTTACCTCATACAGATTAAATTTGCTTTGTGTTTGTTTAAATTTAATTTTACAGATTAAAGGTTTGACTGAATATTTTGTGCAAATGCATTTTCCAACTGTAGCATATAGACTGCTTTGCCTGGATAAACTGGTTTCCTGGCTAGGGTTAGCAAGAGACTCAACATTCTTCAAAATATAGGGGTTATTTATTTATTTTTTCCAAACAGAAACTAGAGTATTTTCCAGGGAACTGAAAAAGATGGATCTTACAGAAAGGAAAATTGATTTTAAAAGGATTGTAAGATTTTATGAACTTATTTTTTTAGTACGTTATTTTTTAAAGGAGATAAATAGTACATTTTTACTGTCAATAGTAGAAATGACTAATGTGTGTCTCTTTTTCTCAAGAGATATCTCATGTGCAAGTAGTGCCAGGCAGTGAGCTCTGGAGAATATTTGGAGCACTTTCAAGGATAATACACCCACCTAAATATGGAGTCTTGTGGACTTAGTGAAAATACATAATAATATGGACCAGGCCATTCATTCTTGTTCAATATATATGTACTTTTAATATGAAAAGATAAGATGTATTGGTTGTTGATTAGACAAACTTTTCTTCTTTAGTTATAGAATAGAATAAATTTCTCAATCTACATAATACTTGGGAAATGAATCTTTGGTCTATACTTAAGATATTTACTTTTCTAGAGATGCAGTTTCTTTTTTTGTGGGAAGATATCTTCACAATTTTGATAGGTTTTACTAAGAATTCTTTTTAAGCCCTGAATAAATGGAGGAATGTACCACATATCTGGATGTTAATGCTGAAATTTGTAATGTTTAATAGCTGGACAAGTTGGCTGCCTGACCTGCGGGCTGAACCTGGCATGCAGGAGTGTGTGTGTGTGTGTGTATATGTACATGCGTGGTGAGTTTTTTGATTCAGTTTGAAATATATTTGCATAATGCAGACATTATTCTGCAGCTGCCAAAATCACCTCTATCTTTTCTCATGTAACACTGGCTTGCTTCATTCCTTTGTATTACCTGCCTGGCTTCTAGAATGTTTTGAGTTTTTGACCATTTTGTATGTTAATCAATTTAAGAAGAACAACTGTATTTTATATAATCCTACCTAATATTTCAGTAGGTTTGAGAGGGAAAGGAGAAATTAATTTAAAGATCATCTGGACTGCTTTATGCATTATAAGAGAGATTTATAAACAACTAACTTTTTAAAAAAGTTTACATTTTAATTCTAGTTAGTTAACATACAGTGTTATATTAGTACCAGGTATACGATACAGTGATTCAGCAATTCTATACACCACCCTGTGCTCATCACAAGTGCACTCCTTAACCCCTATCACTGATTTCACCCATACCCCACCCACCTCCTCTCTGGTAGCCATAAGTTAGTTCTCTATAGTTAAGTCTCTTTCTTGGTTTGTCTCTTCATGTGCCCTCCCCACCCCCCTGCTCATTTGTTCCTTAAATTCCATATATGAGTGAGATCATATGGCATTTGTCTTTCTCTGACAGACTTATTGAACTTAGCATTATACTCTCTGGCTCCATCTGTGTTGTTACAAATGGCAAGATCTCATTCTTTTTTGTGGCTGAATAATACTCCCGTGTGTGTGTGTGTGTGTGTGTGTGTGTGTGTGTGTACACCGCATCTTTATCCATTCATACCAATCAACTTATTTTTTTGATGAGCCAACCTAATTTTGACTAACCAGGGGGAGAACCTACTCTGCCTGTATTTAACTGGATTGACTCTGGTAGAACAGAGATGACTAAATCTGTTCCTCTGGGTGGATGGTGATTTTATAGCGGCCACCAGAGCAGCTCAACATCAACATCTTGCTTACTTTTTTCCCCAAGTAAGCAAGAACTTACTTGGGGGAAAAATTACCTAGTCCCTACCAAGAACTACAGAATCAGAAACTCTGGGGGATGGAGACCTACATTTAGTTTTAACAAACTTTGCAGGGTACCCTGATGCTCTCTCAAACTGGAGAACCATTAGTTTATTGAATCCTATTATTGCTGCACTAAGATCAGTGGAATGAAGGATTTTTCCTAGAATAGAAGAAACGTGAGTTCGGGTCTTGACCAAACCTCTTACCAGACCATGACCCCTCTGAATCCCTGTTCCCTGAGTGGAAAAGGAGGGAATGGTGTTCTCTGATCCAAGGCATTCATAATTTTAAAAATCTTTCAGTTGTATTATTTCTTCTCTTTCTTTGCTATCCAATTAAAAATAAAAAACTAAAACGAAGCACTATTCAATCCTCCTTTGTTTAAGGGGCTATGGGAAATGAGAACAGAGCATTTGTCAGGTGCCCTTAGGCTACAAACTAATAATGGAAGCAATGGCCCTGGATCTTTGTAACACCTGTAAGTCCCCGTCTTAGAAGATACTTGACAAGGACAGTTGAAATATTTAGTGGTACTTGATGTGCTGGAGTATGAAACCAAGTGTAATTTAAGCAATTTAGAGCCCATTGAACTTGTGTAGCTAGTGTAATTCGTATAGCCAACAAATGGTTATGAAGGAAGCAGTTAATATTAATGGCTTCCTGTATGACTTGGCATGTTTTAAAATGAATGAATTATACAATTCTAGTCTCTATGCCAGTTTGTTGTGGTGTTCTCTCCCCACAAACTTTATTTGCATTTGTTTAGTGCTTTAGCTTCTAACATACTTCCATATATTTTATTTTATGTAATAGCCAGGAAAACCCATCAAATAATAGTTTATTAGAACCATGAAACAGAGGTGAACATTGTACTTTATCTGGTCACTACCTAACAGTTCTTGTGAATCTCAATGATTGTTCTGGGTTTTAAATAGTACAATGTTTAATACATATCTAATATTCTCATTAAAAAAGCATAATAGAAAATTCAAATATTATAGAGGTATGTGATATGAAAAATAAAAAACCCCTTCCAATCCACTCTCCTACTTTGACCACTGCCGAGGCAACCATTGTTTGCTACATGTTCTTTGTATATTTTTTTTCCTAAATTGCACTATGGAAAATATTAGTGTATTACACTCGTAATGTGCCTTTGTCACACTTTGTTTCCTGTTACATGCAAGGTCAAAGTGTCAATTCCTTTGAAAAATCTATGGCAGAATAGCTAGTATTTTGGTGAAATCTTTATATCCATCCTCATAAAAGTGAAATGCAGAGAGGAATGCCATTATAAATCAAAGCCGAGAGGAACTAACATAAAAAATTTGAGGAAATCACCAGCAAACTAATTTGCCTCTAGAGCTTATGAAGTAGAAAGGTGCCCTTTTGTAAAATGCTATATTATGAGATTGTAACAAGGGATTGATTGAAGTAAATGATTTTGCAGAGTTGGTTGAGAAATTAACTTAATGGTAATATTCTTGGAGGAAAGTCTGGATTGGAGTGTTCTGCTCTCCGTCGTTACTTAGATTTTCAAATTAAGTGCCAGTGTCCTCTGAGCATGTACCAGGTTAAATCTCAGAAGTGATCAGCATTCATTAAAGCAGTCAACAAATACTTTTGCAGGTCTGCGCATCAGGCATGACCTGTTTTGAGAGATTTTTTGCAAGATTTTTATTTATCTGCCCCTTTGCAGGCACAGATCAGCTACTCATGCCTATTCACACCCGCCAGGACCTAGAATCAGCTTTAAACCCATTCTCTGCCCCTCTCCCTCTAACCTTCCACCTGCATTCACACCTGACAGGTACTTATTTCCCCCTCTTGGAGGTCTTTGTAGCTGTTTTATCATTGACCAAGATATGTTTAGAAAAATTTTAATCTCTTGTGCAATTTTGGCAAACAGCAGCCTCAGCTCTGCTTTTCCTAACAAATAACTTGCAGATTGTCATGTTTCTGTTGGGAGAAGGAAAAACGTCCAATCAGAACAGAATTGAAATGATATAAATTAGGCTCATTGTTTAGCAAATCGCTGGTGTTAGGTAAGAATTGTAGATAAGAATAGCCGGGGCCCTCTTAAGGATCAGAGCAGGCATGTGTGCATGCATGAGGAAACCAGGCCTTTGTTAGTATCCTTTCTGAAATGGCTATTAAAGTAATTACAGTAATTTATAGATTTTTTTTCCCTCTTCGATTTCAAAATGGGTTCCATTTTTTTGTCTTTTGTCTTGAGTTCCTCAGTTGGAGAGTGTATGTATGTAAGCGTGTGTTGGGTAGTGCTCCTATAGTCGCCATGAATAATCACCCGGGCTGATGAGGTGTGGTGCTCACAGACACCCCAAGATGGCTTTGCAGGCTTTGCTGTCGCGAAGCCCTGGACCTTGGAGAATAATAAGAGAATTGTACTGTACAGTACCATAGCTTAGTGGTTAATTATAGTTTGTCATAGAACCACTTAAAATTGCTGTTTGATTTAAAGAGACTTTTTTTTTCTGAATGTCTTTAAAAATACATCCATTCACAGCTATGGATTTTATGATTATACTTCATTGCATTTTTATGGCACTGACGTTTGTGTATAAGAATGGCAACACTTTCTGTGACTCTTAGAGGGAGGCTTTTGAATCAATTGACCACATCCATGACATAGTACATGCTCATTGTGCAAGACTTGTAATTGTAGTGTGATAGAAAGACAAAAATAATTTTATGTAGTGGTATTTTTCCATATATAATTTTTTATAAAGTAACTCTAATAATTTCCAATCCCAAGAATGCCTTATATCAACTTATGTTCATTCTCCCTTATCTTTGCCTGAACAACACAAATTGCTGAGTGACTTTTTTTTTAACAAGCTCATATTGATTATAGAGATTAAGCTATTTCTAAATAAGCCTGGGCATCATTATTATTTATAATGGTGATTAGTATTGTTTATGTATAATCTTAAAAATTTTGCCAAATGAGATGTTTACCCATATAGTGACATTTCACAAAGCAAGAAGACCTAACATTATTCACCTTCTTAATTAGAGCCGGAGCTGAAGGAGTTAAGGTTTTTTTTTATTCTGTAGATCAAGCGTTGTAACCACAGTAACCAATTTACTGTTATTTGCTTAGTCCTAGCAGAGATGGAAAGTCAGTGGTGGAAAAAGTCTAATTCATAGACAAGCACAACTGCAATGGATTCCAATGGGTTAAGATTCTGAGGCATAATTAACTATTTGTGGTTTTAGGTCCTGTGGTTTTAATAGGAATATATTACATTTTATTTTTCAGGTGGTTTGATTCCCCAGCAGCCACTCAAGTTTTAATAGAAAGGAAGTTTATATGGTTGATAATTTGCATTTTCGTAAGGGAACAGTTGACGAGAACATTTTTAAGAAAGCAGAAGCTGAGATAGGATTTAGTATAAATAATGGAAAATCAAATGTAAATTATAGAAACTTAAATTTTTCCATAAAATTACAGTAATGCTAAGTTCTGTAAGAGATGGGATTGACAAATTTCGAGTATTCCCATTGAAATGTAAGAAATGGAAAATCGTACTTTATGTGATTTGCATCAAACAGAAGTGTCATAGCTATCACTAAAGATTGTGGAAAATAAATGGGTGTATGCTAGCTAGAGTAGTTTAAGGTACTTCGAAGAAATACATCTTCAAATTTAGTGTGTTCAAAGCTAAACTTGTGTTCCTTCTCAACTTTCTACCTCATCTTGGATGCTTCACCAAAGAAGGGTATTATATTATTTTGACTTTATATATACTTTATTTCAACATTAAGATTTTTTTTCCTGTTTTCTCTGGGGGAATTTGGTATAGCTGATATGGATAGATTTGTCAATGCTAGATGTTTAATCCTGAAAGTCTTAATTTTAACGAAATGGCAAAAGCGGACTTTCTTTTTAACTAGGTTGTGTATAATATTTGGCTTTACTTCTGAAATATGAAGTTGGCTTTACCTATGAGATACATCCCGAAGACAAACACTTCTAGTAATCTCCACCGTTGTCTTGGCTGGTAGTATAAACCACCATGGCTCTCTTGGATCACTACACTAGTTTCCTTACCTCTCCCTACTGCTGCTTTTACCCTGACCCCTTTCTTTCCATGTCCCTACATCCCTGCCAGAATGATCTATTAAAATTATGAATCAGATTATGTCTCATGCCAGTCAGAACCATTTAATGGTTTTTTCATCTTATGTAGAGTAAAAATCCAAAATGAGTATCATCATGTGGATCATACCTACCGCCCTGGCCTCTTTTCTCACTTCCTTTCACTCCCTGACTGGAGTCCAGCCACATGGGCCTCAGTGCCAGAGTTTCAATTTGTAGTTTGCAAAATAAGAGCTTTTGTACCTCCTGTTTTCTCAGCCTGGAGGATTCTTCTTTCAGATATGTAATGGGTGCATGATCTCAGTCTGATTTCTGCTCTTATGTTTAGTCCATTCCGGCTGCCGTAATAAAACTCCTGGGTGATCTATAAACAACAGACATATTTCTCAGAGTTCTGGAGGCTGGGGGATCTAGGATCAGGGTGCTGGCAGATTTGGTGTCAGGTAAGAACCCACTTTCTGGTTCTCTCCATATCTTCCCTATGGAAGGGACTAGGGAACTCTTAGAGTTTCTTTTATAAGGGCCCTAATCTTAGTCAACTTTTAAAGGTCCCACCTCTTAACACCATTACATTGAGCTTTAGGTTTCAACATAGAAATTCTGGGGTGGGGAGTCAGATGCAAACATTCAATCTATAGCAGGTGCCAAGTCCTCAGAGAAAGCTTCCCCTCACTATGTGTCAGGTCGCACCTCCCCTCCTCTTCATTATCCTTATTTTTTTTTCATTTCACTACCCTACTCTATGATATTATATTATGTATTTTTCTATCTTCTTCATACCATTAGATTCCAAGTTCTATGAGATGGGAATTTTAATTTTGTCATCCTCTGAATTATCAGTACCCATTTGTGGCACATACTAGTTGATATAGTTGTTTAAAAGAATATTTCAAAGAACTAAGCTTGAGTAGGTGTAGAAATTACATTTTCAAATAGATAGTCAAGAATAGATTTGGGATATAGTTTAGGCTTAGCAAATGCTGGTTATTTTAAAGCCCTTTAGACCCTTGACTAGCTGAAACACCTGTCCCCAGTGTTTTCATTTCCACTCATACTTGAATCTTGTTCATCCTACTTTTTGATTATCTCTCAGAATCACCCTTCAGAAAAATGCTTTTTGATTTATAACCTGGAAAACAGTAATAATACCTTTGCATAAGCCCCACTATGAAAACGTTTCCATTTTGTCATGTTGTATATTTCTAAAATCCACCAATACTCAGAATTGTCCAATATATCTTTCATCTTCTTGTAACTACTTCAGTCAGTTATTACACTGGGGAGTAAAAGGAAAAAGGTGCCAAATCTTTTCTATAAGAAATTATGATTTTCTCTACATTTACAGGTATTGTAATGCTTTCCATTTATAATATTTGAGGAAGAAATATTTTAGTGAATGCTCTCTAAAGACCTAAAAATGCCAGTGTAAATCCTCAGAATGGGTAATTTCTTATTGTCAACAGAAATGTCTATTACCTGGATTTCTGGATTAAACTAATCTTGAGGTTCTCAAATCTGCTTAATTATGTTTCACGAAGCTGATATTGTTGGATAACTTAAAAATCCAGGGGTTAAAGTAATGTAGTTGGAAAATACCAATAAGAAAAGGCTTATATATGAGCCATTAGAAAATGAAATATACTGCATAAAACACTTTCTGATTATTGAAAGTTTAAGCACCAACTATGAGCAGGTTTTAAATTTTTTTCCTCTTTTTCAATAAAGTTTGTTATTAAATGTGTAGTTAATAATAGTAGTAATTGAATGTTTATGTGGCAGAAACTATCCTAGAACTTAACATACTGTTGTCTGGTTTAATACCTGAAACATTTTAAAAGTGCATCATGATTGTCCTTATTTGGACTTGAGGAAAGGAAGACTTTAATTAACTTGTCCTTGGTTGTACAGCTGGAGATGGGGGGATTTGAATCCAGGAACTCCTAACTCTCTGACTCAGGATCTCAACCCCAAGGAAACCATGAGTTGGCTGAGGTTCATGATGATGATCCTTTTCTCCATCTTAATAGTTTGATGCCCTTAGAGTGTATACACCTCTTTGTTCATCATGCCATTAACAGCCCCAGATAGTAATTCTGACTCAGCTGCCTCTTCCAGTTATTTTGGAGGGCTACGGTTTCTGGGCAGTGCCCTCAGTGTGGAGACTGTTAGTTCCCCACTATCTAAAGAAAGAAATCAAATAAACAACATGATTAAATCTGTAAGACTAATTGTGCTATTTAAAATCTTTCTAGGGGCGCCAGGGTGGCTCAGTCAGTTAAGTGTCTGACTCTTGATTTCAGCTCAGGTCTTGATCTCAGGGTTATGAGTTCAATCCCTGTTTTGGATTCCACACTGGCCATGGAGTCTGCTTAAAAACAAAACAAAACAAAACTTTTTGGTTTGCACACACCTCCACTTCTCTTGGAGGGGAGACTTTGTGCTAGCATATTTGCCATGAGCCTGAATGCAAGAGTCAGGAGCATTGCCATATTTAACCCTTATAATAGAAATGTACTTTGTTTCACTTGTTTCGTCAGCAGAAACTTGGGAGTTTCTGTGGTTTTGCTAGCTAGAAAAAATTGCCAATAACCAAATATTTGGACTGATGACCTTCTAACTCAATATTTTGTTATTATTTGAACTTACTTGTAAGAATATTATTGAATGACACAATCTCTTGAGAAATTTGCTGAAATGATAAAATAATACTCTTCAGATAGCAATTATAGTTGTTGATATATTTTCTAGCTTTGGGTCTAATATGACCAAGTAAAATGAGAGTTGAAAGCCTTGAGAGTTTGTACAAACTATTTGATAGGATGATAAGCATCAGTTGAATAAGATTTTAATTTGAACATGATTTATTAAAAATAGATCCTGGATGAACTTGTTAGCTTCAAAGGTGAGGTAATAGAATAATTTATCTTTAGGTTACCTGTATGAGCACAGAATAGATTACTAATGATAGAATATCTTTATCAATTTGTGGTAGTTTGGCTTCTGGTAGTAATATTTTATTATGTTGGTTAAGTCTTAAGTAGGCAAGTGGCCATTTCTCAAAAGTGGAATTGTATACAATATTTATGACTTCCTTTCCCAAGTGTATTCTTTCTTTGCTCCTAGACAGAATGTAATTGTGAAACTTTGCTTTTCCTGCAATAAAACTTGACTATTATTCTATATCTGAAGTTAGAGAAGTGGGGAATTTGCTAACCATTGCCTTGGTCCTGAGTGGACAAAGCACAGAGCTATCATGATAGGGATCTAAGTCAAACCAAAGGTACCAGAGAGTTTGAGAGATCTGTGGTGTGTGATCAAGGAAAGTGGTGCCTCCTCTCTCTTCTCCTCAGGAGGGAAATTCCAGCCCAGGCGAGGATTCTGTTAGTATTTATGTGCCTAGGATATGGTCCAGAGATTTTGTCAGGAAAGGAACGATAAGGCGTTGATAAAGTAGGAGTCGGTATGTGATAATGGAAAGGGAAAATGAGTAGATGATAATGCCCCCATGAGAATAAGAAGGAAGCCAAATGTTTACATCTGAACATTGCGTGATGATGTACCGTTGGTACCAGCTTTGCCAAGTGGAGAAAATAAATCCAATGATGTATTCATTCCTGGTGTGGAGAAAGTTGACTTTGAAATTAGTGAAGATGAAGAAGAATCAAAGTCCAAAAAGACAACCATAAACAAGTTTACCCAGTAGTCATCAAATAACTTTGATGGTTAGAGAACCTTTGAAATAGGAAGGGACAAATAATCTTTTTGTCTTTGGAGCTAGAACTCATTTGAACAGTTAGAGGCATTGTAACTCTTGGTCAGTACCCAGGCTCCCTGATTTCAGGCCAGTATTCTTTGTGGTCCATGACTTTGATGTGTGTGTGCAAGGAGGGGTGGTCAGAAAGGAGAGTAATGGAAGGAAACCTGAGAGTTTCTATGAGTTTAAACAAAGGTGGCTAAAACCATGTCTTATTCTCTATAGTAGTCATCCTATATATATTCTGCTTTTTGTGGTTTTATTAAAATCAGAGTTACAAAATATTGTCTGCTGAGTTAGGGGTTACCATGTGATAATTCATCCTATTGAAAAATTGAGAACCATTGAACATTTTGAAGCAGTGAAATGACACAGTCACCTCTGTATTTTAGAAACAAATAGCACTGGCTAAATGGTGGAGATTGTGTTGGAACTAAAGGTTTGAAGGGATACAGAACATTTAGGACAAGCGCTAATAAGATCCTGAAAATGGAGAGGGGCAGTAAAACTAAGACATAGATGGTGTATATTTTGCCATATGGTTGGACTTGGATGACAGTAGTGAAGTACAGTGTTGAGTGAGTCCAAAGCATGTAGTGTGGTTGAGTAAGTAGAGACTCTATAAGACTGGAACTGGCCATAGGGTCCTCTTCTGTCTTACCATCGACCAGCAACTCGTTCTTACTGGCCTATTGCTCCAGTCCAGTCTGCTCTCTCCTGCCTGGATTGTTGCAGTATCTTCTCAGTTAGTGTCACAAGATTTGCTGCTGCTTCTTTTCCATCCACAAGCCCATGATCCTCATAGTACTTGCAATCATGTTACTCTCCTGCTTAACATTTTTCCATGATTTCCTATTGCTCTTAAGACTAAAATTTTTAACATGACCTGCAAAGATTTGCATTTGGGGCCTTACTTACCTATTAGCCTCATTTCCAGCCATTTTGCTCTATGTTCATATGACTCCAGCCATTCTGTCCATCTTCCAACGTATCAGGCTCTCTTCCGACTTCTGCATGTGCATTTTCTCTGGTTGAGTTACTTAAGCCTGTTAAATTCACTGGATCAGCTCCTTTCCTTAGGTCTGTGTTTCCTTGTTTCCTAGATGCCCTCCTTGATACTCTTAGCTAAGTTTCCCCACTTCCTTCTATATTTTACCTTCCATGTACAATTATTTGTTTAGTGAATTGGGCTCCATGAAAGCAAGGATTTGTGTGTGTGTGTGTGTGTGTGTGTGTGTGTGTGTGTGTGTATAACAGGTCCAAAACAGCTGTTTCATAGATATATTCTTGATAGATGAATAATGGATTCATCAAAACTGATGTCAATTGGTTACATGAATCACTAATAATATTTTGTAAACTGTCTAGTGACTAGCCATTATTTTGTATCCCTCAGGTAAACAGAGGATATAATGGGAGATCATGTTTTAGTGGACAATTTCTTTGAATGCTAGAATAATATAGTCAAACATGAAACATTTTGAGGACCTGATAGGAGAATACACATCAGAAATTTAGAGACCCAAAGGCGTAATGAGTTTGGTGGTCTTTGCTCTTGCTGATTTCCTACCCACCACTGTAGAGATTATCCAGGTCCTGTCATAACAGAAATACCCTGGTAAGCACTCCCAAGGTCTCATAGCTAGTAAGTGATAGAGTAGGTGGTATATTGAGGCTTGATCTAACTCCAAAACCTAGGCAGCCTGGGCTCAGCCACTTACCCATTGAAATCAGACATCACAGAGTGTGCAAAATGCTTTGTAAACTGTAAAACCCTAAGTAAGGTCTAGCATGCAGATGACTTATCTAGCTTGCTCTTTGAAGTAACTCTAAACTGTATTTCATTGAATAGTAGAGAGGAGAATGGTGAATTTTGCATAAAAGGCAGCATTGAATGAATTGAGTTGAGCTGTTTTGCAAAGACTTCCTTGTGATCCTATGGCTGTATTTGGCAAGCAGAGAATCCCTAATTTCTTCTGCTGTGAGATTCCCAAGGAGACATTTATATTAGCAATACTGAATTTGCAAACCTGCATTTTAAAATTTAGCTCTATTTGTATTCTGTGTCTCTCTGGGAGGTGTTCAGTACATTATGAAATTCTGTGCTTTTACCTCCTGCTAAGGATTGGAGTTCTTAGACTAATTAATCATTAAGTGTTGTCAGTCTATCATGATGTGGTTAATTATCAGAGAGAGTGTCTGTGTTTCAGACAGTCATGACCCTTTCCTGGGTAACTATAGAAACCTTAGCAGTACTGGTTATTATCTAAAATTATAGAATTTAGTTTTTAAGCCATTTTAGCCTGAGATAGTTATGGGCAAATAATTGGTTATCATCTAGAAAAAAAATAGGAAAACTTGAGTGAAACTAAGATTTAAAAATGTATAAGTAATAAAATATGTTCTAAATAATTTATAAATAACAGATATGTGTTATCTAGAATATTTTTGACTATGACTTTTTTTTATCAGTTCTGTATATTTGCCACAGAGCTTTCTCACAAACTATCTCCACCCCCACCACACACACACACACACGCACGCACACACACACACACAGTTCTAATCATCCTATTAGAAATCTGTGGTAATTCCTGACTTTGTTTGATGCAATGATTTCACAGTGCATCAAAGTTGCATATCTGGGTGAAAAACAGGTGAATTTGGGGGCTAATATAGATACGTGTAGATAAACATAACTGTGCAAAGTGGATTCCTGAGGTTTTAGCTCTTCAAAGATGGGAACTGACAAAATAACTTTTTCTTTCCTATTCTGAGGAATTCCATTTGATTCAGAAAGGAAAACAAAAGCTAAAATGTCATTGCACTTTTTAATATGAAGCTCTAGAAGGATTACAGTCTGAAGGGTGGTAGGGGTGAGTGTGAACATTAATACGGAAGATGGAATCTGCCACATTTGTACTGTCCTTCATATATCACATTCAGAGAACAGTAACATCCCCTGTGGAGGAGGCGGTGCTTAAGATACGTTCCCTCTTCTCATTGGTAGAGTGGATTTTAGTGATAGGTAACTATAGTGATTTGTTTTAATGTTATAACATGTGAACAGCTTATTTATGGGTCATGAGCTACACAATTCTCTCCTTCGTGCATGTTTAAAGTTCTGGTCATTACATTCTTGAAAGTCATCTGCCTTTTAGCTAATGCTAGATTCTTGGAAATTTATTAAAGCAAATTGATGACTTCTATCAATTACAGGTAATATAAGCAAAGTATCACAGTATTGATAAATAAAAACTTAGGGCCCAATTTGATTCTATTAAAAATTTTTAGTAAAAGTCTACATTAGTACATGAACATTTGTACTTGAGGCTTGGACCATTTTGTCTACTCATTGATACTACACAAGCTTAATTCTTTTTTTTTTTTCACAAGCTTAATTCTTAATGTTAGTGTATCTACACAGTTGTTTCCATCATTGAATAAAGGTAACTTTCAGTTGATTTTACTTTTCAGATCAAAATGTGAATTAAAGATTTTGACAATGAAAATTTAGCTGCTAATGTAGTCGATATACAACAATGGCGGCAATTGCTTACCCCTGTTGAGTGTCTACTAAGAAATTAGATGCACTTTATTTTTGTCAGAAATGTACGTCACAACAGATACTAATGATTTATTGGTTTGAGAAAGAGATGCTTTTTTAAAGGTTTCTAATCTTGTAGCAAGTTCAGTAGGTATGTGTGATAATACACATCTAACCCAAACCTAGTATTTGCTCTTTTTTGGTTAACATATATTTTTAGTATGATTCTGCTTTGGTGAATGGAAGAGCTTAATGGGCTGTTCTTGCTGTTCTCATTGTGGTACTATGAATCATGCCATTTCAAATTTCTTACTACATGCTAATAGCTTTTTCAGCTTTATCAGACTCTGCCCTTAATATTTATCCATTTTCTTATTCTAGAAGTTCCCAGGCTAATAAGGCTAGTATAAAAGTTTGCTTGATGAGAAACAAGGAAAATTAAATCTCTTGTTTAAAACAACTTATGTCACAAATTTTGTGAGCTGAGAGTGTGTTAGACTGTGGTATGGAGAGTGTAATGTCACTGGTTTTGTTATGCCAGAATGTTGATCAGCCTAATTATCTGAGAATCTTCTGGTTCTCTGGCATGCTACAGCTGTGACTTTCCCTTTGTTTGAGATAGCTATCTTCCACACTGCATATGCATGAGAGAATATTTTTTCATATTAGTAAATCACTTATGAGTTTCATTCCTTGTTAAAATGATACTGTTTGCTAAATATATATTAAGATATTCCTGGTTGTTTATCTCCTCGAATAAAGCCACACCAGTCATCCATTTGTAAAATATTTTAAGTCACCCTTATGAAAAGGAGGTTCAGTGCAACTAAAAGCTATTTCTAATAATTCTGGAAAATTGTTTTTTCCCCCCGGTATATCTTTCCAATTAGGCAATGCATTATTTATCGCTTTTTTACAATTTTCTTTTCCTTCTGGGTTAAGTATGTCTGTTTCAGATACAGAATCTTAATTTATTTTTGTACTATTGGTTACTAATGATACGTGGACCCACATTAAGCACTGGTTAGCTCAGGGTACATCTGGCAAGGGTAAGGATGGTATTCCAGATTTGTGATACTCTATCACTTTCAGAGGAATGCTTGTTTTGTGAAAATTTCCATTCCACTTTCCTGTTGTGGCCTTTTCCTTTAACTTGGATTCAGTAAGGAGACATCTCTGCCACCAACTCTACCTTTTGTGCTGAGCTGGTCTGGCAGTGAACAAACCATGAGTTATCTAGCAATCTGATCTGCCTCACGATGGCTTTTTATCTGATGCAACACCTCATTTAAGGGAGACAGTTAAGTCCAGAACACTCATGTGGTGTTACAGATTGATCAAAACGGACCTGAGTGGAGAAAACCTCGTATGGTCCTGATCATGTATCATCAGTCAGGGTTGGTCTTTGGCGAGCCCTTCCTGTCTTGTAGAGGACCACGTTCTTCCCATGCCCTCACTTGGTGTCTTCTGAGTGCACTCGCGGGGAGGAAGGTCTCTCCTGTCTCCCACTCTTGTTAGAAGGATGCCAGCCCTTGTGGATCAGGGCCCACCCTTATGCTCTCCATTATCTCAGTTACTTGCCTCGAGGCCCTATCTCCAGTAGAGTCAACATAGGAGGTTAGGCTTTCAATGTGAGTTTTGCTAGGCAGGGACACTGTTCCGTCCATAACATAATGCTCATACTTAGGGAACGTGGACTATGTGTCAGATGTTCATTTATAGATGACTCGTGTGACACGTGAGGAAACCAAGATCCTGGGAGAGTAAATATCTCACTCAAGGTCTCAGGTAACAAGGGGCAGAGTTGGGATTCAGTACCTTGCAGTCTGGCTTCAGAGCCCGTGTCCATCCCTGTTGTATTTAAAATAGTGTGGCGTATTTGTTGCTTTTTCTGATTAAACTTGCTTTGGGTCTAATTTTTTTTTTTTTTTTTGCTTTATTTTAACTCTAGTGTAGTTAACAAACAGTTTTTTTTTTTTACTTTATATTAGGTGAGATTTTTAAATTTTTATTAAATTTCATTTTTTAAAAGATTTTATTCATGAGAGACAGAGAGAGAGAGAGAGAGGAGAGAGAGAGAGAGAGAGAGAGAGATGGGCAGAGGGAGAAGCAGGCTCCGTGCAGGGAGCCCGACATGGGACTTGATCCCAGGTCTCCAGGATTATACCTTGGGCCGAAGGCAGCGCCAAACCGCTGAGCTACCTGGGCTGCCCAGCTGAGATTTTTTTAGATGAGTCTAATATTAGATGAGATTTCTTTTGTCTTTGGCTTTTTTGCACAGAATATAAAATTGGTATTTATTTAGCGACTCACATTTGTCTTTTTCTGGAAAACAAGGAACGGGAATCATATACCTAGTTGGAATGTTGTGATAATTCAACAAGAAAACACTTTTATAAAAGGCTTGAATGTGAGCCTGGTGCACAGTATATACTCAGTAAGTATGAGTGAGTAGTAAAGGTAGGACAGTAAATAAAGGATGATCTCAGGCAAAAGAGTTATTTTCCCTCCCTGTCTTTGGCAAGGCTTACCTTTATGAAAAGTGCTGTGTTATAAATCTTACGTCCCTGTTAACTAGGGGCAGCACAGACTTTCCTCACAGAATTTATATGCTCTGGCAAACTTGGCCACGTAGGCAAGTCTTTACAAAGTGAATATTGTTTTCAATTATTTTTCTTCCTCTAAATGACTTTGAAGATGCCAGATTAGTTTCTGTTTTTTACCTGTAGCTTATCAAATTCCTATTAAACCAGACGATTTTTATAAGTGGCGCCCATAAAAGACAATCTGTGTTTTTCTGATGTAAGAATAGTACCCCTAGATATGAAATATAGATGTTGTCAACTTCCACCCCCACCTGTGACATGGTTACCCATCTGGGCACTCCTTCTGTGCTTGAGTATTTCTTAGGTGTCCTTTCACTACCACAGATTCTACTGCTCCATGACCAGAACCCTCATCTCCTCAACTGTTTCCTTCTCCCCATTCTACTGCTACCTTATCCTGATTCTGTTCTCTTCTGTACACAGCGCCCAAACCAATGGGACGGAGAATAGGAAGGGAAAAGAAAAGTTTGCAAGAGGCAGGGAATGCTGTGTTAGATGCTCCCAGCCCTCTGCTTCTGTTTTCCTAGGTTGGCTGGCAGCAAAAAAAGCATAAAAATGTTTCTTTGAAATTCTTCAGTTCCCCCTATAGAGATGTGTTTCTGGAAGCTGTCCTTATTTTCTGTGCCAAGATCCAGGTTTAGTCCTGGGTTCATAGCCCAGTGGGGAGAAGTGGTATACAAATGTTCGTGCTTGGTGTATTAAATGCCAGGGATAGAGGAGCTAATTCTGCTTGGGGATATTGGAAACCATCAATGAGAAGAGAAATCATTTGTGTTGAATCCTGAAGGTTGATTGTCAGGTTCAGTGGTTGCTAGGTACAACTGAATTTGTCCTTAGTTGTCTTAGGTGGTCAACAGCCATCAGTGGGTTAATCAGGGAATCAAACTACGCAGGATGATATTGCTTCTGAGGGAAATTGTTTCTGTTTTAAGCAACTGATTTACAAATGTAACTTTTCTGTATACCTGATGTTTATACAGTGATATAATTTGGTTGTTTGTATTACCCATGCTATATTGACAAAGATGAGATTTCTGGTCAAGTTCACACTGAGATTTTTCAGCAGTTATAATGGAGTTGCGTTGCCCCACTGGCCTTCTTGTTCAGTGTCCATTTCAACAAGTAACTTGTATTTGCAGGATTTGGATTAGGTACTCAAGTCTGTGATCAACTCAGAGATCCAAACTACAGAACCCCCATACACATCAAACCTAACTTGCTGTAACAAATCAAGCAGTTAAATACAGCAACCGTAAACCTCTAAGAGGCAATAGTGATAGGTAGTGTATGAGAATAAACTATACAGCAAATACAGAGAAAGAATAAGTACCCAAACTGAAAATATGGTTGTATTTTACCCCCTGTTCATAAGAAATTTTATTTCTAAAAGCTTAGTCAGATTTCACTAATAAACTTCCATTATTCTGTGATAGTTCCTTTATATCTTGTAATAGTTTGCTCATTATTTGACTTTTGCTCCATCCTTTGCCATAGGAATCGTAGAAATGCTCCCACAAATGTGATCTGGCTCTTCTTCATCCCTGCAATATTCCTTTTCTCCGGCTTCTTCCATGAATCCTAGATTTCCATCATGCTAAAGGAAGTGCCAGTAGCTTCTTAGAAGAGCCCAAGCTCTTTTATCTTGGCTCTTTGGCATCTCCCCTTCTCCTAGTGCCCCATTTGGCAACTCTTCCCCTTTTGGGACTTATCTTAGAAGTCAGATGTTCATGGCCATCCTTCCTTGACATGCCACTTCATGGCTAGATAGATGTTCCTGCCATTCCCTACCAAACCAACAAAAATACTTGATGTGCCCTTCTAGTAATCCTTATCACAGTTACACATTTTCTCTGCTTATCTAGACTTTTAGCCTATGTTCTATCTATTATTTCATCCCAGACCTTAGTCCAGTACCTGACATGCAGGTAGTACTCAATAAACGTATATATATTGAATAAATTAGTACGTTTTTATTTTTACCTTTTCTTTCTCCAAACTGTTTTGTTAGTCCTCACTGGATACCATCTATGCATCAAAGTGTACAGACCTGTGAGACTAACAAATTGTTCCTTTCATTTTTGGCCCATAAATCATATGGGGAGCAGAACATTCAAGTAACAATAGAAACTGGTGTAGGATGATGGGCAAGGCCTGGTTCTTTGGGTTATTTCAGGAAATTCAAGGTGTGTTTTTACATAGCCTTAATTCACTACTCCTTGAATTCTGTTGGATTCTTTAAAATAAGTGCTAAACAAAAAATGCCTTTCTTGAGCTAAGGTGCTTCTTCCTATTTGCCTTTTGTTTGCTTGTTTGCTTTTGCTCTTTTCTCTGAATTACTGGAGCCTGGAGCTCTGGTGACCTGCTTGCGCTTCAGACTCCATGCAGTGGCTTGAATTTACTGCCATCTCCTTGGATGGCAATAAGCTAAACATTTGAAAAATTACTGCATCTCAGGATACCAAAGGAGGTCACTAGAACTTAGTCTGGCTAATAAGTTTTTGTCCTATTTATTTTCCCTTGTCAGTGTTGTTCTGGGCTCCTTAGGAATTTATGAAGAGTGCGTGTGTGTTTTTATTTTTAACTTAAAAAATCATCTACATTGATTTTCTTTAAGGAGCAAATAACAAAACATCACATCTAAAACAAGTTACTCCAGAGATGGTACATGACAGTCCCACCAATGCAATGAAAAACTATATTCATCATAATATTGGTACTCTGAGCACCAAATACTTTGAAAATTGCAAGCATTTTGCTCCCATTTTCAATGTAATAAAGACAAAAAATATCAATAAGACTAAAAACCATTTTCCAGCCATGCACTCTGTAATGATTGTGGCTTGAGGAACTGCTTAGTTCTCTGGGCACATAGGACAACAGTGTTTTGTTTCTTTAGAGTTTCGCTCAACCAAACATACTTAAGTTCCTTTTTTGTTGGTATAGCTTTTGCATCATTGTTGAAAGGGGAGAAATGTGTTTTCCTTGCAGCCTGGGAGGTACTCAGCAGATTTTTTGGAATACCTCATGTGTGCTGTTTAGGAATGTTGCTGTTCCTCATCTTTAGGATGAGGGATCCCTTCACCTGGGGCATGTTTCACTGGCTGCCTTGGGGCTGCTCTGGCATTCACTCATGAAAACCTTAGACTGTATTTCAATTTTTTTCCCCCATCTCTTCCCTTCTCAGAGACATCCTAACCTTTGTCAATCTCTAGTGTGGTAGGAAATCTGTTCCCTAAGTACTGCCAGGTGTTGAGGCAGGACCATGAGGAAGTGTAGCTTCAGCCCTCTTGTGAAATTATATTTGTGCAATAGAGAGTCTCAGCACCATTGCCATTGGAAGTGGCAATTGTGGAAGGCCTCCCATAACTCAGTACTGAGTTTATCTAGTTAAACTTGATTCCCTTCCAGTAAATAGGATTTCTGAAGAGTAGGTATAATGTTAGCAAGAGTAGGCCTTGTTTTCCCTTGGCAACATGAATGAAGGAATCTGCTGTTTTCTCATTTTAGTGTAGGCCTTTATGAGCTCAAGTATCAGGACACTAGACTCTCAGTATATTCTAAATTAGTAGAAATTCTCTTCCACTTTTCAAAGAGAAAACGTGTTTTTAAATTATTAGTTGCTTTCAAACAAAAACTTTGGGGAGGACTCTCAATACCAACTTTAGATAGGATTGAATATAAGGATAATGATACTCTTTGTTCTCCTTCTCCCTCCTGTTGATGATGGGTAGGTGTCCTTTCCTCAAGTTATCTGTCTTGATGGGAGTATAACAATTGAACTAGATTTGTCCCTTGATCCTGCTAGACTGAGTTCTTTGTGGTATCATGACTATCATCTCTGTACTTCTGTACAGTATCTGGTCTGTTGTAGATGTTTAATACATGTCTTATGAATAAATTTGCTTTTATAATGCCTTCTGAATGATTTGTATGTCAAGTCATGTAGCAGTCTTCTTCCCAAATGGTTATGCTTGGGAGAATGTCAAATATCCAACTAAATATCCACTTGGATTTTACTAGGTGGACTGGGACAGTAGGATGCACATAAATTAATAGAGCCAGTTATTTAGGAAAGGTAAACATCCTAATCAGAGAGGATGTCTGAGATATGCTAATAATCAGCCCAAAGACATGAGCCACCCCCCTCTAGGCTGGTGTTCCCCCTAAGCAAAATTTATAGGCCATATACAAAGGAGGCAAGAGAAGACAATGCAGAAAAGACAGGCTCTTCCATAAATGGTGCCAGAAAAACTGAACAGCTACATGCAAAAGAAAACTGGACCATTTTCTTACACCTTACACAAAATAAACTTGAAATGAATTAAGACCTAAATTTGAGACCTGAAACCATAAAATGCCTAGAAGAAAACATAAGCAGTAATTTCTTTGACATCAGCCACTGCAACACTTTTCTAGATAGGTCTCTTGTCTGCAGGCAAGGGAAACAAAACAAAAATTAACTCTGACTGAACAAAAGTTTCTGCACCACAGAGGAAACTACCAAACAATGAAAAGGCAACCTGTGGAATAGGAGAAGATATTTTTAAATGATATCTCTGATAAGGGGTTAATATCCAAAATGCATAAAAAAAAAACTTACACAGCTCAACACACTCACAAAAAAAAAAATTAAAAATGGCAGAAGACATGAACAGACATTTCTCCAAAGAAGACATATAGATGGCCAACTCATCATCAGGGAAATGCAAATCAAACCCACAATGAGCTATCACCTCATGCCTGTCAGAATGGCTAAACTAAAAAAAGAAACAACAAATGTTGATGAGGATATGGAGAAAAAACTAGTGCATTATTGGTGGGAATGCAAATTGGAGCAGCCACTGTGGAAGACAGTATGGAGATTCCTCAAAAAATTAAAAATAAAATTATTATATGATCTAGTAGTTCTATTGGGTATCAACCCAAAGAAAACAAAAACAAAATTCAAAAAGATATATATGCACTTCTGTGTTTATTGCAGCACTGTTTACAATAACCAAGGTATAGAAGCAGCCCAAGGCCCCATCGATGGATGAATACCGATGTAGTGTGTATATGTATGTGTATACACACACACATATGTACACAATGGAATATTAGTCAGCCTTAAAAATGTTGAGATCTCATCATTTGCAACAACATGGATGGACTGTAAATGAAATAAGTGAGACAGGGAAAGATAAAAGCCATATGATTGCACTTAAATGTAATCTAAAAAACAAATGTGAAAACAGAAACAGACTCAAATACAAAGAGCAAGCTGATGGTTACTAGAGGGGAGGAGAGTGAATAAACAAAATGAGTAAAAGAGTGTGGGAGCAATAGGCTTCCAGTTTGGAATGAATAAGCCATGGGGATAAAAGGTACAGCATAGGGAATATAGTCAGTGGTACTGTAATAGTGTTGTGACCGATGGTCGCTACACTTGTGGTGAGCATAGCAAAAGTATTATATTGTTGAACCATTAATTTGGACACCTGAAATTAATACAGCATTGCATGTCAACTATATTTCAGTTAAAAAAATCCATAGGACGTATTCTGTAGCAGCCTTACATCATTATTTCATAGGGACTATTGAATTTCCCTGCTTATAGACAGAGGAATAGAACCTAGAATGCATAAAAGTGATGATAAGCTACCTGCTATTCTGTGGGTGGTTTTGTCATGCACACACATTGGAATTCTTAATCTGACTCAAATTCTTTTGTAGATGTCATAAACCATCTAGGTACAGATGTTCTTCCTCCTATCCAATATTTTAGGCCAAATAAATTTCACAGCCTTTTGATGTGCCATCATTTTACTAGTAAATTTTCTTTTAGCTAGAAAAGCATGTGAACTCCCAGCTCCACATCTTACTCTAATAATTACATGATCCAGAACAAACGACTTAAAGGCTCTGGGAACTGGCTTCCTTGTCTAAAAATAGGTAGGGCAAGACAAGGTAAATAAGTTATGATGCAGGTTCAAGTAATAGTAAAATAATTGTGGATATATTTTCCAAACAAGTAGATGATATATTTGAGATTTTGTATAGTATCATTCATATAGTATTCTATAAATATTGTTTAATGTGATGATATAGGACATTTCCTCCTTTGCTATGTTTTAAAATATCAACTTTGAACTTTAAACAAAAATTTTTTGCATTCATTTACGTTTATGTCACTTGGCTCTTTTAAGCAGTTACCATATTCTGTTGTTAAATGCAATGCATGTTTTAAGTAGGTGAAATAATTTTATTTTGTGACAAGGTATTGAAATAAATTTTTTAAATTGTATATAACAATGATGGCAAACAGAGTCTTGTAAAAATGGGATACATGATATTTTAAGCCCCTTAGAAGCAGTAAAAGACTTATGAGTCACATGCATAAAACAACTATACAACTTAGGAGAGTGATGCCTTGAAGGTGTGATTTTAATTTGGTAATTAAGCAGGAGCTACCAGGAGAGCCATCAAACAGAGTTCCCCAGTCAACTTTTTTTTTAATGGAAATAAAAATGTTTAAACTTGAGATAAAATATCTTCCTAAAGCTGATCTGTTTATTCTCAGAAATTTTAAGTCTATTCAGTGGTTGTCAATAGCAACTTTCATGCTCTGTATGCAAGAATGCTGTGGTCTCCTCCCATCCTTCATGTAAATCCTGTAATTTGGTGAAGGTTAATTTTTAGCTTAGTAACAGTTTTGAAAAATAGCTCATGGAACAATTAAGACTGAGTTACCTCTTTGACTAGCTCTCTATCTCACGTTAGCTGTTCTGCAGTTAACAAGTGGGGCAGGGGTGTCGCTTCAACAAATGCATTCCTTGTACTCTTTTGGGCTGAGAGTTCTTTTTTATTTAATCACAAAGGTTTTGGTGTCTTTTCAATTGAAGTTGCTTAGGTCACAGTCTTTTTTTTTTTTAATCAACAACCAAGCTTTTGAGTCATTACATAAATCCAAGCATTAGGAATTATATCATTCGCAGTCAAGGTTCAGAGGAGAGATGAGGATGTGGTATGTGACAGGAAGCCCTCTGGGTCCTGATGTTTCCCTTGTGATACCAGTGACCGAAGGAACTTTCTAACATGGAGTCGGCATCACCTATTCCCAAAGCACCATCTAAGAATCTGCCAATTTTGAGCCTCTATAGATGAAGCAACCTACAGACAACCAGTCAATATAGGAGAAAATGAGGTTTTCCTAAAGTCGTGGCCTCTGGGTTGTTGTTTTTATTTCTTTTTATTTAGTGTTTGTCACTGTCCTGAAGCACCCAGAAAATGGAAAAGATTGTTCTCAACTTTTATGACTTAAGTTTATAGTACAAAAGAAAATTTTCATCCAAAGAAAATAGAGAGTAAAATCCTCTTTATCTTAGAACTGGAACAAGTCCAAAGGCTTTTCTTTAGTCATTTGATGACTGCTGTGGAGTTGTGAGCATGTGGGTGCTGCCTCAGTCAGACTTCTGATCAGAATAAAAATGATAGCAGTTCATTCTAGATTTAAATTCAGTCTTTGGTTTTCTGTAGTATTACTTTATAATATTTTCTAGAGTGTTGTTCCCCATTGATCATGTCTTACCCACATTACATCATTTCCCTCTTATTTTGCATGTGTAGGAGAACTGCCATTTATAATAATCTTAAAATTCATTCATAGCAATTTGTAATAAAAATAATTCATTCAAATTTTATCACAGCAGTAAGAACGTTGACTGTTTATTAAATGAATTTCTAAAATATTTCTCACTTTCTGTTTTTCTGGAAGAAGAGTTTTGGAGAATCAGAGGATTTTAGGAGTGGAATGAATCTTGGAAGCCATTTTGATGATGAGGTCCACTTTGCAGTTGAAGAAAGTGAGACTCAGTTTCCATGGCTTATGTGAGAATAGTGAGTTTATGGCAGTGGTAACTGTAGATCAAAGTTTTTTTGATAATTTTTTTTCTTGCATTGCTCTCTTTTGGGGTATCAGATTGCTTCACTCTTTTAAACCAAGAATTTTTTTTACCAGTAATCAGATTTTGTAATGGTCAGAGTCATTATATCAGTGAGCTTGTCTATACATTTGTTCTTAGTACATTCAGCTTGTTGGAGTCTAGAAAATGGAAGTATTGGGGGACCCGGGTGGCTCGGCGGTTGGGCATCTGCCTTCAGCTCAGGTCGTGATCCTGGGATCCAGGATTGAGTCCCACGTTGGGCTCCTTGCATGGAGCCTGCTTCTCTCTCTGCCTATGTCTCTGCCTCTCTCTCTCTCTCACAGTCTGTGTCTCTCCTGAATAAATAAATCTTAAAAAAAAAAAAGAATATGGAAGTATTTTTCTGAATTATCTGAATTATCCTAGTTTGGTTTTCACTGTTTCTGTGAAACAGTGCCTTCACCTATTTATTTATTAATCCACATTACTTCTGGCCTTAAAATCTGAGAACTAGAAACTTTGTATTTGGATACTTTAAAAAGTTCCTTAATGTTAATAATCCTTTGTCTTACAGTGCCTGAAACTCACTTTAATCATATTTACTAAAATCTGTATGGGGATATAGTTTCAGAAAGAATGCTAGACTATATCTTTTATTTTTAACAAAAAGTTCTTTGGAGCTAATGCCCTTGGGATACCTGATAATGAAAGTCAGAAGGGTGTTAAGAATCTAATTTAGAAAGACTTGACCAATTTTGTAAATAGAAAAATTCTGAATAGTGAATCTGGTAGCAAATATACATTTATTAGACTTTTGATTGGTTATGGATATGTGCTGAACTTTGTGGGTAAAAGCACAAATATCAGAACATATTGTATTTCTTCTTATATTTTTTCTTAAGGTACTTAGAATATTATCCTTTTGAACCTGCTTCAGTGTTTCTGCTTGATAAAGAATATAGCAATAATGGCTTTAAACTTGAAATCTTAAAACAAATCATTGGGACCAACGCTTTTGTATTTTTTATCAAGTTTTATATTGACCAAGAACAAGAATATGTACTCTGTGTTTTCACAGTATTGTATTGTAAAGAAAACCAGACAAAATTGTGATTTTCCTTTTGAACTAAGGCTGATTTTTTTTCCCTATACCTACAGAAGCTGAAGTAAAAAAAAAAAAAAAAGAACTTAGAATGTAGGATTTTTCAAAATATAATCGTACTGTCCATATTCTATGTCCATCTTTCCACTGCTAATACTACCACCTGTACTGGACACACCTCCCCTCAATAGTATATATATACTTCAAATATTATGCTTAAAATATACCCTCAGTCCTATGATGAGGGCCTAGATATTAAGTAGTCAATTAGAAAGGATGATGGTTTCTAATGCAGAGAGTTTACAACCTGGTGTGTTTGAGCTAATTTTAATTCTCTGAAATATCTTGTACACAAATTACTTGATTACCTCCTACATCTCTCTTAATCCAGGTTCCTGAACATAATAATAAGGTTTTGCTTTTTTTTTTGTTTTTTATAGACCCATTCATCAGCTGAATCTTCTAGCACTTCACAAACAGCTGGTGGCAAGCACTGTCACTAACATTTTCTTAGACTTCTTTTAGCTGCTTTTTTTTTTTTATCACCCTTGATTGTCATGAGCATGAATAAGGAAAGAAAAAGGAAGACCAGTTTTTGTTTAATCCATGGTGATCAAAAGAAGTCCCAATAGTAGTATGGACTGATTGTGACAGTGACTTGTATTTGCAAAATATATGAGACTTGCTCTACTTTAACTTTTCCTTTTTCCTTCTCTTTTTTCCTCTTCTCTTTGATGGAAACAAAGTTTTAGTTGTAGCCAGAACATTTCATTTATATTTTAAGGGACAATTCCCTTGTTGCTCTGCCTTTATCATCCTGGGAGTGGCCTATCAATTGTCTTCTACCCCGTTTGATTTGTAGAAGATTCATAACTTTTCCGAAATTAAGCATATTAATTAGATGTGTATTTTGGTTTTATTTCTGTGCAATAAAAATACAGTTTTAGGATTACAATTCTGAAAAGTTATCCTTTCAGTGAGTGTGTAGTTCAAGTATTCCCAACAAGTTCTGTTGTTATTTTATATTCTCACTAATCGTTGACCTCTTCTAGCAATAAACCCTCCCTTTCCTTTTCATCACTACATCTGTCAAAATAATTTTCTGTGTGTTTTTTACTATTCCTGAGTACACCCACATGGGGGCATGTTTGCAAGCCCTGTAATAATTAGTAAATTTCTTACATAGGCTTCATGCCTAGGGTGGAGCTCCATGTTGGGCTTGAAATAATGATCCTGAGATCAAGACCCGAGTTGAGATCAAGAGGCAGACGCTTAAATGACTGAGCCACCCACCCAAAGCCCCTATAACTTTTTTTCTGACTCTTTACTTCGTGAGGCTGGAGACCACCTTGGATCTGTATTATCTAAATATGGATGTGTTCAAAGGGATAGAATTTATTTGGAACTAAGGGAGATTGAAAGAAGCTAAAACTACTGCAGTTTTATGTGGCTAGTAGACTTAACTAAAAGCAATGAAGGTATATGGAGTTTCATAAATATTATTTGTAATGTTCAAAGCAACACAGCTATACTTTTCTGAAGGTCATAACTCTTATACAAGGTTTTTAATCTTTGATATTAAGACTCAAATCTCTGTAAATTTCGTGTAACCAAGGAGATGTATTGTTACTTGAAGAAAAAAAATGAATTACAGTATTGCAGAGGGTTTTTTTTTTTATTTGGCATAAGTTTAAAAAGGCTACTTGTATCCTTTATATAGCATGCTGCACTGACAGGGTGCTTAGTTCATTTTGGTTAAGTGTCTGCAGATGTGTTGGTAAATGTTCACGAACCAGTGCATGGGGCTGGGATAAGGTGGGGTAGGACTAATTTGTAGCATGTGCCAATTATCATGATCAAAATGCTCTCAATGTGGACAAATCTAACCTACCAATGTGATGTTATCAAGCAGAAAATGGGTAAAAGATGCACAGTAGCACAACATTGTACAGTCTTTCCGCCATACAGATAATAATAGATATAAACGCCTCAAGAGCACAGGTAAGAGTAAAATATAGTCAACTATTTAGTCTGTGTTGAATGATAAGATCTTATTACATTTGTTTTTAATATAATTCATTTAATTGTAATTTTATGTGATTACATATTCAGTAATGGTCATGGTTTAACAACTGGCCCATAGAATGTATGAAATTTAAGTCTGTTCCCTGAGTAGTAGGAGCCAGCTTTAGTATACCACCGGAAATGTATTGTGGTACTGAGTTGCACACTGTTGCACCTGTCATTTGATACTTGATTATTGTCTGTGCCTTTGGAAATAGTGTTGCTTACTCTCGCTAGAGAATTTATATCATTATCATCACCATTTTTTTGAAGATCCTATTTATTTATTCATGAGAGACACAAAGAAGGAGAGGCAGAGTTATAGGCAGAGGTGAGCCTGATGGGGGACTCGATCCCAGGACCCTGGGATCACGACCTGAGCCAAAGGCAGATGCTCAACCACTGAGCCACCCAGGTGCTCCTCATTATCATCATCATTAATATAAACTATTTTAATAAATTGCTTAGGTTTGAAAATATGTTTCTACATGAAGTAAGCTAAATATAGGTCATTGTTCCTTAGGAACTTAAAAACCCAGGTTAGATTGATCTAGTCATGGAAAGAATAGAAATATTCAAAATGTAAACATTGAACCATAACTGAGTTATATTTTTATTTTTCCCTAAACTTAAGGAAACGCTGTTTCTGTCCATTCTGATTAGTCCAGTAATGCCTTTGGTGGAATAAAATATATTTTCCTGAGCCCTTCCCCTTCTTCTGTGGACTTTTATGCAAACTGATTGTGATTTTGGTGGTCCTCCTTAGCATTCCAAACAGGAAAGCAGTGTTCATCATTATACTGTTACATGGCAGATTTGACTCACAGAGCAAGGGGCACTGCCATAGTCTGCCCAGATGGACTTCTGAGACCACTGGGAAGATAGGAGAAGTGTTTGCAGCTTGTTGGCATGTAACAGAGAGCAGGGGTTTCCTTTTACTAGACAAAAATGATTACTAGCCCGAGCAAGGTTGATAGTGAGATGCCAGTCTTGCCATTTGATACTACAGGGTATGCATATCTGTTACCAACAGAGAATACTTGGTAGCAACCCAGAGGCTCTCCAAGAGAGACATTCTATAGAACGTCAAACCCTTTATGCAGTTAGATCATTAGAGAACTTATTAGCTGAGCCTGCCTACAAGTTCAGCTCCTTACCTCTATTTTAATATTTTTATTCTTGCTGATAATAATTATAAGCAGCAGTTAAATAAGGAATACTTTTCCTACTTTACATGTCATATTTCTTTAGTAACCAATGTGATAAATTATTTTTAGGGTTTACTAGTAAGAGGACATTTATTTTCCTCATAGCATGCTTTTTTCCTCTTTTTAAAAAATAAAGATACTATATAGCCTGTGAATCCTCTCATTTTTGTCTGGTGACCAAAAATTAAAAGTTAAATTTAACAGGAATATGCTAACAAGTGTCAATGAGAATTATTTGCTAATCACTCTATGTTTGACTTTTCTCTTTTGTATCTATGTTATTATTTATAGGCAAGTTCAATCTTCCAAAAGAAGTTAGGGCATAAATTATGAACACTTTAGTTCAAAGAGTCGTTAATGGAAAAAGGAATAGAAATACTTATGATGTGTTACTTGCCAGTATTGTTGTTTGTCTGTAATCCCAAGTGATGTTCCTGGGCCCTATTCTCTTCTCCATCACTTTCTCTACCAGTGTGTCCCCATGACTTTGGGTATGACACATTTGACCTGTGAAGTTCAGAAATATGTGATGTGATTGAGTGGTTATGTTCAGAAATATTATAAAGCTGATCTTTCACAGGATATAATACAACACTGACAATCAGGGCAAGTACCATAGGGGGGAAGATTTATATATGGCAAAAGGGCAGTAATGCTTCACATCATCACTGTGGGAGGAACTGTGATCCAACCTGGAGAATGCCGCCGGCATCCAGCACACAGGTCAGAGAAGGGGATTTCTCCAGCACAAAGACTCAGAAACTGTTTCAAAGGCTGATGATCTCAATGGCTACTTCTCTGAATGTCGCAACATAGACCATTCATGTGAAACTGGGCAGCCTGACATACAGTGAACTGCATTAGCATCCTTTATTCTCATTGCCAAGTTTCAGAAACGCAGACTGAGCATATCCAGACAAGTAGCACTTCAATGTAATTAAGATTCATCGCACTGCATGTCATACAAGACCACCTTGTGAAGCCTAGGAGGTGTGTTGTCTTTCATACTATCCCATTCCTCGATGGCATTCCAGCAGGCTAATATAAGTTGATAGAGTGGTTTCCAGTTTCTGGTCTGTACTCAAATCCAGGGACTATGTTTTGAATAGCTGTATGCCTCTGGCTAAGCTATATTTGCTATGTTTGCATTGTTCTTTGACAATATTAATATTGAACTATTCATTAGATTAATGAAAGACTGTAGAATGGTTGAAGTTTTCGCAGAAAAATAAGCTGGTTTTGTATATCATTAATGATTCAATAACTTACAAAGAGTTATAGCATAGGAAATAAGTGTTTTTTAATTAAAATATGGTTATTTTGTAAGATTCCGGGTAAAACATTCTAGTCTATTTTATAGTTAAATAGACTACTGAAATAAATTGTCACATTTCAATGATGAACAAGTTTATTACCTGAAAGAAAATGTAATCGGTTCAAGAAACATTTTGTACCACAACAGCTAAATATGTCTCATTTTGCATGCTTGTTT
Organism: Nyctereutes procyonoides; assembly: GCF_905146905.1. Taxonomy (NCBI): domain Eukaryota; kingdom Metazoa; phylum Chordata; class Mammalia; order Carnivora; family Canidae; genus Nyctereutes; species Nyctereutes procyonoides. The sequence continues at coordinate 13,516,966 of NW_026575132.1, forward strand.
TGTTATTGTATTCTGTTATTCTCATAAAGGAGAGTTATTAAAATAAATATTGTACCAGGAAAGCATACCTGTAAATAATACTGACTTACTGGAAAATTATATTAAAAGTGGATACAAAGAAGAGAGCTTGGGCAAATACATTTAAAAAACGCTGACTTGTAAACAGACATCACTGTTTCCCTGCTCTTGGTAGTTTATTCGACATCCCTTATTTGTGAAATAAATATATTTCATGTTAGCATATGAGACATCTTAAATTTCTGAACTTTTTAAAATGAAATTTATTGCCATTTCAGGGTTTCTACAACAGAAGAGTTTTTTTTGGAAGAATGCCATTGGCCCAATGAGATGGGAGAAATGCTCTGTATAATTTGAAAACACATTCTTTAGGTGACTTAAAAGGCTAAGGAGGCCATTTTAAAATTAATATCATTCTCTTGGGAGATGCCATCACATCCAGAGATACTGAAATAATCTCTAATAGGTTCTTTAAGAAATTTATTACATTTTGACTCATAAAAACTCCTGCACATTGGGACGCATTTCTACTTGTATTTGTCTTTGCTAACCAGTTTCATTTACACAAGAAGAGGTTTTCAGTTTTATCTTCATTGTGGTACTTGAGAGTGAAATCACCAGTTTGTACACTCTTACTGCAAAGTTGTCCCTTGCATAAATCTGTTTGTGTTTTACATTTGTATTCATGGAATTCCTTTTCTGCCTTTCAGGGCCTCTGGATGGGGACAGGGGAGTGGAGTTTTGAGTCTGAGGCCCTAACAAAATATTTTGAAGTACTTAGCACGAATGCTCATTTTTTTCCCCTGAGTTTGCATATTGCATAGATCTCTCCTGGTTTGTGTAAACTGTACAGTGTTTGAAGTCTTTATTTCATCTCTTAAAATGCCTACCACAGGTCAAGTGACAGAAATGGAAGTTGACTTAACATGTAGATTTCTAAGTACAGTGGGTTTCATCAGTGTGGTGGGATTTGATGCTGGGGGAGATGAATTCTTTGGGGCATTCTAGGTTTCTTGATTGGCTGGACTGAAGTACTGGAAGGGACCACTGAAATGGGGGTGCTGGGTGGGACGGGATCAGAGACTGGTCTATGGAAATGGTCTGCATAGAATCTAAGCAACTGGAAAAGGTATGTTTGTCTATAGACTTCAAAATCTGCTGTGGATGAGCTCTGCATTCTCTTTCTGTTTCTTTGTTTTCCCTCTTAAGCAAATGATGAAATTGATTTCGGTAACTAAAACCTCTTGTCCTAATTATTTAAATTTACATCTTAGGGGGATCCCTGGGTGGCTCAGCGGTTTCGCGCCTGCCTTTGGCCCAGGGTGCGATCCTGGAGTCCCGGGATCGAGTCCCGCCTCGGGCTCCTGGCATGGAGCCTGCTTCTCCCTCTGCCTGTGTCTCTGCCCCCCCCATCATAAATAAATAAAAATAGATCAATAAATAAATAAACAAATAAATAAATAAATAATTTACATCTTTGTTCTAGTTCCTCCTTCGTTTTCTCCTACCTCAATTGATAAGGTTATAAATACATGTATTCCCCTTTTTGTTTACCTTACTCACCTTTCCTTTTGTTCTACTGCTTCATGCTGTTGCTCTGGCTCCTTTCCCTGTGGTTTCTTTGGTGCTTTCTTGTGTCTTTGATGTTCGTGTGTATGTGTGAAATTAATGTCACTGAACTTGATACCAGAAATTGGTTAAGATGGCAAACTTCATGGCATTTATATTTTACCAGAATACCAAAAATATATTTAATACAAAATTTATTAACTCACTGATGCAACATTAAAAATGTTCTTCAGATCAGTAGTTCCCAATATAGCACATAAGCCGCTTGAAGATAAAAGCATGGGCGAGCACAGTCCTGAGGCCCTGTGATTCCTAGCCTCCTGCATCCTCTCTCAGCAGGTCTGTAGCAGAGCTACCAATCCCTAAAGCTTTAGCAGGTTGGAGAATTTTCTCTTCAGCCTCAGACTGCCTTCCCCTACATGAGAAACTTATGTTTGTATCCGTCTTTTCTCTCTTTGTACTATTTTCATTATAGTTCTTATTGGCTCTTTTGAGGACATTTTTCTTGGCAATATTCATTTTGTTGGAGTTTGGTTTTTTGACTTATCTATACATCCATTAAACTATAGCCACAATTAAAGTGATGAAAATACCCATTTTCTTAAATGTTTCCATGAGCTGTTGTGTAACTCCTCCCTCAAGTACTTTTCTATCCTACCCACTAACTGCTTTCTGTGACTGTATTTGTTTGAATGTCTAGATTTTTACATAAAGAGAAGCATGTACTCTTTTGTATCTTCTTTCACTCAACACAAGTATTTTGAGTTGAATTGATGTTGAGGTCTGTAAAAATAGTTCATTTCTGTTTATTGCCAAGTAGTATTCCTTGTATGGATATACCACAATTTGTTTTTTTCATCTGTTGGTAGACATCTGGGTTGTTTCCAATTTTTGAATATTATAAAAAAAGCTTCTGTGAATTTTTGCATATAAATCTTTTTATGAATGTGTACTTTCACTTCTCTTGGGTAAATATCTAAGAGTGGAATGGCTGGATCATATGTTAAGTGTTTATTTAACAAACTGTTCCCAGAAATGATTTTATGATTTCACATCCCTACCACTATTGTTTTAGAGTTCCAGTGGTTCAGTAGTCTCACCAACATTTAGTATGGTTAGACTTTTTAATTTTAGTTGTTTGAGTAGGTGTAGATTATAATTTATATTTCTCTTATAACTAATGATGTTGAGGATCTTTTTGTTTGCTTATTTGATATTCATAGACCTTCTTAGGCAAAGAAGAGTCTGTCCAAAACGTTTGCAGATTTATTTCATTGAGTTGATGGTTTTTGGATTGATTGAATTTTGATGGTTCTTTATATATTCTGGATACAAGTCTGCATCTTATGTGATTTGATACGTTTTTTCAGGCTGTGGTTTGTATTTTCATCATTTTAAAAATATAGGAAAAGTAGAAGTTTTGAATTTCATGAAGATGAATTCATCAATTTATTCTTCTGTGATTGTGCTTTTGGTGTAATAGCTAAGGAACCTTTGCCCATTCCAGGTAGCAAAGATATCCACCTGTGTTTTTTGTGGAGGTTTTATAGTTTTGGATTTTACAGTTAGGCGTGGGATGCTTACATCTGCAGATTTATTTCAGGACTCATAATTGCTTTGATTAATGTACCTTTTAATAATATTTCATCTTAAAAATTAGAGTAATCCTCTAACTTTGTTCCCTTATTCAAAATCATTTTAGCTATTCTGTACCCTTGCATTTTCCTATAATTGGCTTATCAATTTCTGCAAAAAAATGTATTGGGACTATGTAGGATATATAGTTTAATTTAGGGAGAATTTGCACCTTAACATTGGGTTTTCCAGTCCATGAAGATGGTATCTCTCCCTACCTATTTTTTTCAAAGTTGATGGATAACATTTATTAAAATCTGTCATACAAAAGGGGATGGTCTCTTTTATAAGAAAAAAATATTAAACAATTAAATTCAATAAAGTAAAACCATGCTGTTCTATTTTTAATTCTTCCTCAATCAAAAAAAAATCTGTGTTTAGTGTATAGATAGAATTTGCTACTAGTATATAAAAATAGTTTATATTGATCTTATATCTTGCAAAATTGCTAACTCACTCATTATAGTTATATATATATATATAGTTATATATATTTAGTTATATATATTTTTTTCTATCGGATTTTTTGGTATAGATTGTCTTGTTCTTTGTGAATAAGGAATTTTATTTCTTCCTTTCCCCTCCTGAATTACTTTTATTTTATTTTATTTTATTTTATTTTATTTTATTTTATTTTATTTATTTTATTTTATCTTATTTCATTGGCTTGAACTTCCAGTGCAATGTTAAATAGAAGTGGTGAGAGCTAATATCCTTATCTTCTGATCTTAGGGAGAAAGCATTCATCTTTTACCTTTAAATAAAATATTAGCTGTAGGCTTTTTCATTGATGTTCCTTGTCTGGTTTCTTCTATTTCCAGTTTGTGGAGAAGTTTAGTTTAGTTTGGTTTTAGTTTTATGATCAGGAATGGATTGTGGAGAAGTTTAGTTTAGTTTGGTTTTAGTTTTATGATCAGGAATGGATGGTAGATGTGTCAATTTTTTTTTCTCCTACCTATTAAGAAGGTCATGTGATTTTTATTTTGTTAATATGATAAAGTGATAATTTTCAAATGTTAATCCATCCTTGAATACAAGTAGAACTGTAATAAGCTCCACTTGGTTGTACTGTATTATCTTTTTTGTATATCATTGAATTAAATTATTAAAGTTTTGCTCAGAATTTTTGCATCTATTTCTATAGTTTTCTTTTCCTGTAATGTTCATGTTTGGTTGTCAGGGTAACATGGTCCTCATATACAGAAATGTGAAGTATCTTCTCCTTCTATGTCTTGGATTAGTTGATGTAGAATTAATATTACTTGTTCCTTAATTGGGCCTAGAGTTTTCTTTGTAGGAATATTTTAAAATAAAAATTAAATTTAATAGATATGGGATTATTCAGGTAATTTCTTCTTGAGTGATCTTTGGTAGATTGTGTCTTTCAAGAAATTTTTGCACTTAATTTGTTAAATTTATTGGCATTTTCCCATATTTCCTTACTGTTCTTCTATTATCTGTTGCCTTTCTTATGATAATATCTCTATTGTTCCTATTATTGGTAGTTTTTGTCTTAATTTATCTTTTTTATTCACGATCAATTTGCCTAGGGATTTTTATTCTTTTTAAAAATAGGGAAAAACCAGCTTTTGATTTAATTGTTTATCTGTATTATTTTTGCTTTCTAGTTAATTGATTTTCACTCTGATCTTTATTATTTCCATTTTGTTGCTTAGCTTGTGAATTATTTTATCTTTTCTTTTTTTAATTGATACTGAATTTTGTTCTTTTCTAATACATGCATTATTTAGTGCTCTTAATTTACACTAAGTACTGCCTTAGCATCCTGCAAATTTTGATATGCTATTTTTAAATTTTTACTTAATTCAGAGTACTCATTTCTTTTTTGTTCTTTGACGCTGCCTTATTTAGAACTATTTATTTAACAAATATTTGTAAATTTTATGAACATCTTTTTTATTGATTTCTGATTCAAGTCTGTTCTTGTCAGAGAACATATATTGTATGATTTGCAATTTGAGACTTGTTTTATGACCAAGAACATGATCTTTCATAATAAATGTATTGGGTGTACTTGAAGAGAATATGTTTTGCTGCTGTTGGATAAATTGTTCCATAGATCTCAGTTAGATTAAATTGGTTGATAGTGCTTTTCAAGTGTACTATCAGGAGTGGATGATAGTTTCCTTGATGATTTTATATTCATTATATAAAATGTTGACAAAGTGATATTGAAATTGGACCCAGTTTGTGGATATACCTATTCTTTCTAGTTTGCTAGCTTTTGCTTTATTACTTGTGGAGATCTGTTGTTAGGTGTGTGAATGTTTAAGGTATTATGTCTATTGGATGATTTGACCCCTTTGTCATTATGAAATGATATTTTTTATCCTTGGTAATATTCTTTACTCTAAAATCTACTTTATATGACTTAAAGTAACCAATCTGGCTGTCTTTTGATTAGTGTTGGTATAATTTTTTTGTCTTTTTACTTTTGACCTGTCTACCTATTTATATTTGATGTGAATTTCATGTAGGTAAGCATGTACATGAGTCTTAACTTTTCAAATGTAACAGTATCTGCCTTTTAATGAAGGTATTTAGACTACTTGCATTTAATGTAATTATTGATCTGATTAGATTTAAATCTATCATGTTTTTGGGGTTCCATTTTTGTGCTCTCAATTTGAGTAACGGAGCAATTTTATGATTCCATTTAGCCTACTCTTTTGGATCATCAGCTATATCTTTTCCTTTTTGAAACATATGATTTACTTTTGTATATTTTTTACTGGAGTTCAATTTGCCATCATATAGCATAACACCTAGTCCTCATCCCATCAAGTGCCCCCCTCAGTGCCCATCACCCAGTCACCCTATCCCCCACCCACCTCCCCTTCCCCACCCCTTGTTCGTTTCCCAGAGTTAGGAGTGTCTCGTGTTCTGTCTCCCTCGCTGATATTTCCCACTCAGTTTCTCTCCTTTCCCCCTTAATCCCTTTCACTATTTTTTTATATTCCCTGTATGAATGAAACCATATAATGTTTGTCCTTCTCTGATTGACTTACTTCACTCAGCATAATACCCTCCAGTTCCATCCACGTTGAAGCAAGTGGTGGGTATTTGTTGTTTCTAATGGCTGAGGAATATTCCATTGTATACATAGACCACAAATTCTTTATCCATTCACCTTTCGAAGGACACTGAGGCTCCTTCCAGTTTCGCTATTGTGGACATTGCTACTATAAACATTGGGATGCAGATGTCCCGTCGTTTCACTGCATCTGTATTTTTGGAGTAAATCCCCAGCAGTGCAATTGCTGGGTCGTAGGGTAGCTCTATTTTTAACTCTTTGAGGAACCTCCACATGGTTTTCCAGAGTGGCCAGTTCACATTCCCACCAACAGTGCAAGAGGGTTCCCCTTTCTCCACATCTCTCCAACATTTGTTGTTTCCTGTCTTGTTAATTTTCCCCATTCTCATGGGTGTGAGATGGTATCTCATTGTGGTTTTGGTTTGTATTTCCCTGATGGCAAGTGATGCAGAGCATTTTCTCATGTGCTTGTTGGCCATGTCTGTGTCTTCCTCTGTGAGATTTCTCTTCATGTTTTTTGCCCATTTCATGATTAGATTGTTTCTTGGGTGTTGAGTTTAATAAGTTCTTTATAGATCTTGGAAACTAGCCCTTTATCTGACATGTCATTTGCAAATATCTTCTCCCATTCTGTAGGTTGTCTTTTAGTTGTGTTGACTGTTTCTTTTGCTCTGCAGAAGCTTTTTATCTTGATTAAGTCCCAATAGTTCATTTTTGCTTTTGTTTCCCTTGCCACTCTCACCACTGCTATTCACCATAGTACTAGAAGTCCTAGCCTCAGCAATCAGACAACAAAAAGAAATAAAAGGCATTCAAATTGCAAAGAAGAAGTCAAACTCTCCCTCTTCACAGATGATATGATACTGTACATAGAAAACCCCAAAGACTCCACCCCAAGATTTCTAGAACTCATATAGCAATTCGGCAGTGTGGCAGGATACAAAATCAATGCCCAGAAATCAGTGGCATTTCTATACACTAACAATGAGACTGAAGAAAGAGTCAGTCCCATTTATAGTTGCATCCAAAAGCATAAGATACCTAGGAATAAACCTAACCAAAGAGGTAAAGGATCTGTACCCTAAAAAATACAGAACACTTCTGAAAGAAATTGAAGAATACACAAAGAGATGGAAAAATATTCCATGCTCATGGATTGGAAGAATTAATATTGTGAAAATGTCTATGCTCTCCAGGGCAATGTACACGTTCAGCGCAATCCCTATCCAGATACCATGGACTTTCTTCAGAGAGTTGGAATAAATCATCTTAAGATTTGTGTGGAATCAGAAAAGACCCCAAATAGCCAGGGGAATATTGAAAAAGAAAACCAGAGCCGGGGGCATCACAATGCCGGATTTCAGGTTGTACTACAAAGCTGTGGTCATCAAGACAGTGTGGTACTGGCACAAAAACAGACATGCAGAACAATGAAACAGAATAGAGAATCCAGAAATGGACCCTCAACTCTATAGTCAACTAATATTTGACAAAGCAGGAAAGACTATCCACTGGAAAAAGGACAGTCTCCTCAATAAATGGTGCTGGGAAAATTAGACAGCCACGTGCAGAAGAATGAAACTAGACCATTCTCTTACACTCTACACAAAGATAAACTCAAAATGGATAAAAGATATAAATGTGGGACAAGAATCCATCAAAATCCTAGAGGAGAACACAGGCAGCACCCTTTTTGAACTTTGCCACAGCAACTTTGTGCAAGATACATCTAATATCTTTTTCTTATGTTAGAGGCGGCTTTGAGATTTATATTCCTCATCTTTAACTTACTAGGGTCTATGTTTAAGTGACACTATGCCACTTCAGAGTAGTGACATGCTTGGTAAATAAGAATAATTCTTATTGGAGAGTAATTGACATATAAAATTGTATTAATTTCAGGTGTGAGACATAGAGATTTGCTATTTTATATACATTATGAACTGGTCACCACAATCAGTCTATTTACCTTCTGTTTCCTGGCAATTTTTATTGAATTCCAGACACTGTTTTATCTTAACGAATGCTGGATATTATTTTTACTTCTGTACATATTTTTTTAATTTTAGCTGACACATAATGTTACATTACTTTTAGGTGTACAACAGAGCGATGTGACAGCTTTATAGGCTATTGTTGCTCACCATAGGTGTTATTACTACCGTGTGGCACCATACACTATTCCAGTACCATTGCTTATATTTTCTGTATTGTACCTTTCGTCACCATGACTCCTCTGCATATTCTTGATCATTGTTCTGGCATACAGCGAAATTTCTTGGAAACAGTTTAATTCTTTTGAGTCTCAGTATTAACTTGTTAGGTGGGACCAACACAGTGATCAGTATAGGATGAACTGTTCCCCACTGCTGGGCCACGGGCCTCCTGTGTACTCTGCCCAGTTCTCTGTGCATCTTGAGCTGTTTCAGTCGGCCTGCTGGGAAGAAGCGCTGGTTTTGGTCTTATGTGTGGGCTGACACTGTCCTTTCAAATCCTTTCAGGTCCTTTCCTAATAGGTGTGTGCTAATCAATATGCTGGTGTTACTTCTTTGTTCAACTCTCTCCTCTTTCCTATGCACTCCATTTGCCTTGGACAGTTCAGACTCTCAGCTCAGTCTCCTCAACAGGGAATCTGCTGGGGTCACATTGGATCACTGCCCTGATCTGTAGCCAGGAACCTGTATCAGGGCAATGAGCTGAAGCAATTGTGGGGTTCGCCGTGTTCTTTTCTTATATCTCAGGTATCCTTCATTGTCCAGTCAGTATCCTGAAAACTGTTATTTTGTCTGTTTCATGCAAGTCAATTAAATATCTAGGCCCTATTACTTAATCTTGGCTGCAGTGAAAATACTTGGAGTATTTTATGAAAGGCTAAATTGGCTTACAAAGGTCTACTCCAAAATCATCTCTTTTAATCGATCAGTTCTGGTGTATTTATGGCATAAGTTGCCTACTGCTAAGAATAATTTCACCCAACATGTGTACATCTGCTGTAACATTCACCAACCTCTTGCATAGATAGATTGTGGAAGGGTTTTTGTTTTTGACAACTGCTTTCAAAGTGTAATGAAAGTAAGAGTAGTTTTTTGTCTCAGTGAGAGAGCATGGAATAAAAAAAATTAGCATTATGGCCTAACTTTCACTTAAGAAATACATGACCTTAGGAGTATTATGTATTTTTTACCTTCTAATGCTCAGTCCTCTCAGGAATAAGTGGCAATGTTAGTTTAATCAGCTTATGAGTACAAATGAACATAGATATCAATTATTTATGCTGATTTTTCATTTTGAAGGTATATGATGTTTGGTACTGTGCACTTTTTCTTTTTAAAATACAATTCATAGGAACATTGAGCTTTTTAGATATCTAGAATATAGTATTGTTTTTATTTTGATCTGAATGTGCTAGTATAGTTTCAGTTATTCCTGTGGGATGATCATGAAGTAATTACAATTTTAAGTAGTTCATATGTCTCAAAATGTTATCATTGCATATATTAATGCTATCTAAATGCAGTTGTAAAAAGACATGTGAGGAAAATTATTAAATAATTATCAGAATGAAGTTGAGTTAATAGGTGTGACATCCAATTATAACTTGCCCCAGAGAAATATTGAGTGAAGGTTGAACATTTCAGTCTCAGCTAAGACCCCTACTCTTGCTAACTTAGGCTAGGTAGGATTCATAATTATAAAGGAAATCTTTGTTAGCATCTATTGTTATTAATACCTTGACATAATTTAGAATTTATGTATTATATATGTATATTGAACTATCAATTGGAAGATCACTCTTATTTAAAAATCTTTTTTCACAGAGAATATGCTGAAGTGCATTTTAGGACTTGTTAGATAAGGTAGGGTGAGAGGTTGTGGACAACTAAATAGGAAGGCTAGAATGATCCATGTGGTGGTAATAGGTTAGATTTGGAGATATAAGAATGAATTCATGTTTAGCTAAATATAGATCTAGATGGAGATCTGTGTGTATACACACATATACAAACATGTATGTATGAATATTTACATATGTAATATTATTAGTGTGGCCATGCATATATTTCCTTGCTGAGGTGCCTGGACATAACAGCACCTCAGTAGCAACACCCCAGATGCCTTTCAACCAGATCTTGGTTTCTAATACTATATTCAAGTAAAAGAAAATAGGTTTTTAGAGAAATGACTGATTCTGAGCCTAGAACTCGGAGTATACAAGATGAGGCTGGAGAATCTTGTAGTGCCAGAAAGGGGGTGGTGGTGGTGGTGGCTGTTTGTTTGTTTTAATGCTGCAAAAATCCCACAATGATGAGTATGTCAAATGGACGTGGGTCAAATGAAAGACTCCCCAGTGGCCAAAGCTGGAATAATTTGGGCAACAGAATAAAAATATACTTTGGTAATACAACCACAGCACTGATAGAAACGCATTAGTCAATAAATAAATGAGGAGAAGTAAAATTTCTTATGCAGAAGAATTCAAAATAATTTATGTAGATACTGTGCCTACAAGGAGGTGAAGCCTAAGTCCTCACCCCTTAAGTGTGCACAGTGATTTCCTTCTATAAAGTACAGTATGGAAAGGGGGGGAGAGTAAATTTATAATAGAGAAAATTGACAAACACTACTTCAGCCAGTTGCTCAAGATTAACTTAACAGTGATTAAGTCATGTCAGCACATACCCGCACTTGACTCTGGTTTTCTTTCCATAAAGCCAGTCTAATCATAAACGATAACTTTAGATGAATTTAAAATTAAGGGGCGTTCAGTAAAACACCTGACCGGTACTCCTCAAAGCTGTCAAGATGATCAAAAACAAGGAATATCTGAGAAACTAACAGCTAAGAGGAGCCTATGGAAACATGAAAATTGAATGTAATCCTAGATAGGATTGGAACAGAAATAGGACATTAGGTAAGAGTGAAGAAATTAGGAATAAAATGTAGACTTCAGTTAATAAGATGACAATATCGGCTGAATACTTGTGACCAATGTGCCATATTATTGCAAGATGTTAATAATGGGAACCTGAGTGTAGGATATAATGGGAACTCTGTTCTGTCTTCACATTGTTTTTATAAATCAAAATTTATTCCAAGATTTGTAAATATTTAAAAACATTTAACTTTATTTTAGCAGTTATCAGTTTATGGTGAAACAAATTTGAACAGTGTACAAATGTGCTTTAAAGTTAAAATAAAAATTACATTTATTTCAGTGCATTTTGCTATCTATTTATATCCTAAATCTCCTTCTCTAATTGTTGCACAACTTGTTCCTGGTTATTTTGGGTTGAGAGTAACACAGTCTCTACCTTTCTTTATTGATGGTACTAAATAAATACTGAGAAGAAATGAGGAAAACAGATTTTTTTAAAAAGATTTTATTTATTTATTCATGAGAGACACACAAAAAGACACAGAGACATAGGTAGAGGGAGAAGCAGGCTCCCTGCAGCAAGCCTGATGCAGGACTTGATCCCCAGACCCTGGGATCATGCCCTGAACCAAAGGCAGATGCTCAACAACAGAGCCACCCAGACACCCAGAAAAGAGATTCTTTTTTTTTTTTTAATTTTTATTTTATTTATGATAGTCACACAGAGAGAGAGAGAGGCAGAGACACAGGCAGAGGGAGAAGCAGGCTCCATGCACCGGGAGCCCGATGCGGGATTCGATCCTGGGTCTCCAGGATCGCGCCCTGGGCCAAAGGCAGGCGCCAAACCGCTGCACCACCCAGGGATCCCCCAGAAAAGAGATTCTTCTCATTAAAAGTTGTCTCATGCTGTGTAAAGAGGAATATATTTCTCTAAGTCCCTTGACTGAGACCTAAATATTTAAGCACTTGGGTTGCCTCTTAGAGAATCACTATGCTACAGTGGAGCTTACGTCGGAAATCTCCATTGTATATACCAACACCATTTTAGGAGAAAAGTATTGCTTAGCTGTTTGTTGATAAACTCTTCCCTTGAGCTTTACCCACTCTCTTTCATCATTGCTTTTGGAAACTCCCCTCCGTCTGAAGGAATGGGGGTTGTCAACTTTTAAAGTTTCAGGCACATGTCAGGTCATTTCTCTTTTCCCACAGCCAGCTTTTCCTATCCTTTTTTGTTTACTTCTGTTGTGGTGCACCAAAATGCTGTGTCCTCTGCACGTTTGTTGTAGGATATTGGGTGTCTTGTGCTCTAATTTTAACTGGCTGATGATCAGTATAAAGATTTCTGGAGTCTGTAAAGAGGAAGAACAAAGAATTGAAATATGTATTATGCTGTCATATTTAGGAATTTCTGTAGAATATCACTGTTTTTATTTAAAAAATGTTTGAGGATCATTTATATGTAACATGAGTCATGGTTGATACAGAGGTAAGAGGTAATAATTCTGCCTTCATGGACCTTAAAGTCTAGTAGTTACATATATAAATATAATGAATACAAGATTTTTTTTTTAAAGTGCCAAGCCAGGAGATACTGCTTTTTAGATGCTTGTGGATGCTTATTAAAAAGCTGTATTCTTATTGTCACTGATACTTTTTTCTTTATTCATGTCAGAAAAAAATAAAATGCAGAGCTATAATGGGTGTAGCAAGAATTAACAAGGAGAAATAATGAAAATGAAAAAGAGGTGGGATGAAATTAGGGATGTGGATTCTGTGATAAAAACATGTCTACAAAATCTGAGTTCCACAATGAAACACTGTGAGCCAAAGCGTACAGTGTCAGAAAATGACTCTTGGTGAGATGTTTTTCCTTTTTCCTTTGAGAGCTGAGCCATTTTCCACTCTTTTCCACTTTGCTGTTCATACAAGGAGACCAGCTTGTCTCGGTCCCTTGTCATCTGGCTTCCACTTGGAGTTCACCAGTGGAGAGCCCCCCAAAAAGATGAGAGAGAAGATAGGAGGAAAATGAGGCCGTTTTTCCCCTTTTCTCCCTTCTGCAGGGGCTCCCTCAGGCTAGCTGTGTCCCTCTACCAATGATCATACTCATAATTTAATGGTAATATCTGGTCTCCAATCTGGACATGCCAATTCCTACTATTCCTAGTTCACATTTCCCACTTGCTTGGAAATTATCTAAGTATATTTCTTTTCTAGTTCCCAAATTCAAGGCTTTTGAAGCTGAAGGATGAACTTTCCAGCATTCTGCTTTTGAGCGTGGACATAAATGAAGGCCACCCAAATGAGGACAAACAGGACATTTTGTTAGGGGGGTCAGCTACCATGGCTTTTGTTTGGTGGAGACATCAAGGCATGCAGGGAAGTTAAGAAAGCTTTGTAGTAGAAAATTTTGTGTGTGCGTGTGTGTGTGGGTATTTTTTGTTGTTGTTGTTGGAGTTCAATTTGCCAACATATAGTATAACACTCAGTGCTCATCCTGTCAAGTGCCCTCCCCTCAGTGCCTGTCACTCTGGAAAACTATGTGGAGGTTCTTCAAAGAGTTAAAAATAGAGCTACCCTATGACCCAGCAATTGCACTACTAGGGATTTATCCCAAAGATACAGATGCAGTGAAAAACCGAGACACCTGCACCCCGATGTTTATAGCAACAATGTCCACAATAGCCAAACTGTGGAAGGAGCCTCAGTGTCCATCGAAAGATGAATGGATAAAGAAGATGTGGTCTATGTATACAATGGAATATTCCTCAGCCATTAGAAACGACAAATACCCACCATTTGCTTCAACGTGGATGGAACTGGAGGGTATTATGCTGAGTGAAGTAAGTCCATCAGTGTAGTAGAAAAGTTCTACATGTGTCCTGATCAGAGGTTGTTGGTGTGGTGAAGCTGGGGGCAGGCTAAGTAGAAGTGAGACATCTAATTTGATTTATTTGGAAGCCTATTTGACTTTCTCTGGTTAGTCCTCAGTTGAAAGCAAGGAAAAAAAAAAAAAAAAAAAGGAAAACTGGTGGACCAAGGCCTGACTGCACTGGGATGATAGCTTAGAGTTTGTAGGTCAGAGTTGAATTGATGTATATGATTCAACCATTATCTGTTACTATTGTCAGTCTCTAGAGCATGGAAACATTGGATTTGCTTTGCAGCTTTCTTAGTCAATATCTGAAGGGACTTAAGTCGCTGAGTAGCAGATTAACTATAGATTGTTCTAGGTGCAGTTCAGCAAATCTAGGAGGAGAAAGTGACCATCTTGAGGTAGTGATGGTAGAAGACAGAAGCAAATTTGGCCTATTTTGGTGCAGTTCTGTAAACAATCTGCTAGACTGGGGCAGTTAGGGCCTGTGCTTCATCTGGGAATTTGCAGTACTTGGTGTCATGCATATTTATGCCTTAGGAGCGTAGTGTAGTTTTGGCACAGCTGACTTTTCGTATAGTTTTGTCAGTCATTACTGTGACTTGGTCACAACTTTGTCAGCTCTTTTGTTGTGTGGATGTCAGCAAAATTTCTTGTAAAGCAGAGAAATCTTTATTCTCATCTGAGAATCTGGAGTTGGGGGGTGGCAAGCCTGTGTGTGAGTCAAGCATCAAGTGTCAACAAATTTCTAAATTCTGTATTCCCATATAGTCTTATGAGTTATCAACTGAAGCTGCTATGAACTTCATATGAACATATGAAAAAGGCCTAATTACATCTCCTCCTCATCCAAATGAAGGCAGGGAAATGAAACTATGAGGATTGTGGTACTTGGTGGCTGCCATTCTCATACATTCTTGACTCTGCTCTACACAGTTTTCCAGTTGTTTCTGTTGTTGTATCACTTCCTTTTTTCAAAATATCTTGTGTCCCTTAGCATGAGATTGTCTGTACAGTCAAGCTGTAGTGTTAATTTGCTTCTTAGATCACTCCCATTGCACTGAAGTCCCCAAAGCGACTCCATTTTCCATTTTGTCATTGTTGTTTGACTATTTTAAAGAAATTCTAGGCCTCATGAGTCAGATGAGAAATTTAATTTCGGGGGAAGTATAGGAGAGGATACTCTGAAATGTAATTTGACTGTGTTTGAAATGTAATCTGACAATAGCTTTGAAGGATAAGATACAGGTTGAGAGCAAAAGGAGCTGACCTTTCTCTTCTGGCTGAGATTGGAGGAGTCATACCTTTGTAGCTACTAATACCTGCTCTTGTAATGGAGCAGAGTATTGGTCTTCTTTGGGACTTAATACTTCATAGGAACTTAGTATAGGTCCAACTACAGACACTTTTCTCTCACAGTTGGCAGAGACAGAGATTCTAAGTGGTCAGGTTAGAGTAAACTGGGTTTTGATTCCATTCCATTCAAAGAATGAATTCTATCATTGGCCTACGACCTCTTAAGGGCAAAAATTGAGTCTTAACTTTACATAACTACAAGCTACCACAGTGATTTATTAATAGAATATATTCATATGTTTATTATAAAGGGTTAACTTATAGCTATGATATTTTGAAAACATGGTCTTTACCTTGGAAATAGATTATTCTTTATTCCTCAACCCATTAGCACATATATATGTGAGAAAATAGATCTTTATATAAAAATTAAGATGTCTTTTATATTGTCTTTGTTTCCTTGAAAGTTCTATTTCTAACCTTTTGGTGGTTGTCCTATAATGTGAGGCTCATTGAGTTTCCTAGTGATCTTATTAGAAAGTAAAAAATAATAATAATAATAAATAAAATGAAACAAAAGCCAAAAAAACCTTGTTATTATGTAAAATTTGAAGTAAGCAATGATCCATATCCATAGCTATTGAAATATTGTGTGTTGAATCCAGCATGGGCAGTATCATGCCTTATTTACAGGTTTTCACACACCGGTACAGTGGTAGAAATGGATGAAATTACAATATGCAGGGAACTTTCTATCATGGAGGAAAAACTCTAGTGACAGAGGTGATGATCTATTCATGTATGTCATGTGAATATTAATTGGTTTCTTTTAAAACTTTCGTTAAACCGGCAGTAATAGTTATAGAAGTAGGAAGATAGTTCATGCCTAGTTAAAGATATCTGGCCTTCTCTTTTGTTAAAGAATGACTTCAAAGCTGAAATTTGCATTATGAACATTAATGTGATAATTTTAAAAGTACCCATTAGTCTGACATTTTTAGGATAACAAAACTAAATTCTAGTGAAGTTGAGACATATGGAAGAACAGTAGTAGATATTAGGCAAAAAATAATCTGATCACAATAAAAATATGCTTTTGCTTGAAAATCTGTCAAGAGGAATTTCCAAGTATTTCAAAAAAATGCATGTTAAATGTGCCTTACTACGGTTTTGAAATAGATTAAAATTATATGCAAATTAATGCAAATCATGTGGCTTCAAGATTAAATTTTTAAGTGCTATCTTTATTCCCTGGAGTAAATGGCTGTTAAAGAATGGATATATAAATATCTGACTGACTGGCTGGCTGGTAGCAAATGAATGAATGAAGGATTGAATTTTTTTTTCTCTTTGAAAGCTGTTACATTTTCTCCTCTGCCAGTGGGCCATTTTTTGATCATAATCAAAATACAGTCTAGGATGTGGGTGATTGCAACTCCAATCTTAGCCTAATCAATGCAATTCAACCGCATGAAGACCTTTTGCCCCATAATGATGCAGGGCCAGTGCAGAATTCTTAGGCTGCAGTGTTCAGATCGAACCCCAGAGGAGGAGGCCATTTTCTCAAAACCTATTCATTCAGTACATATCTCCTGAGGACCTACCAGAAGCCAGGCAGCTGTTTAGATGCATCACCATCAGCAACAGTTGTTAGTGTTTGTGCCACTTATTCTTTCTGGAAATGTCCTCTTCCCTTGGATTCTGTCCTGTTTTTTTTTTTTTTTTTTTCTTCCACTTCTGGAAGGAAAGTTGTTTCCTTTTCAATCTCCTTTTCTGACCTTGCCTTAGGAGTTCCTTAAGGTTCAGCTTTTGTCCTGTGCTCCTTCTTTGCTCGGGTGATTCTCAACCCTGACTATGATCACAAGCTCTAGGCTGAGGCCCCAAGCATGGACACATTTTAAAAGCTTCATAAGTGATTCCGATGCACAGCTAGAGTTGAGAGCTATTTTTTTATAGCGTCATCCGGGGAATTTGTGTCTCAGAACTTCACTTTTGTCCGTCCTGATTACTGTCATATCTGTATCACCTTCCACAAAGTGCCCCTTCTGTGCCCCGGGCTAACCAAGAAGATATTTTCTTTAGAAAAATCATTTATCTGCTTTATCTCAAAAATACCTTTACTTTCTGATTTCTTTTTTGTTTATTCTTTAATTCTGATCCAGAAATGTTAACCTTGGACCTTCCTTCCTTCTTGTTTTCGACATTGTTAGCACACCATGATCATATTCACCTTGATGAGGCTAGTATTAGCTACTCATTTGCCCCAAATACTCTTGGTGCTCTGTTGCCTGCAGGATCAAATTTAAAATTGTTACATAGAATATAAAGCTTTAGAAATCTAGGCAGCCCATAGGTTAGTTTCCTCACAGAACATCTGTTTCAGTGTTTTGTAGCAGGGCCTGTGCATTCCCACCTTCTGCACAAAGCTTTCCGTGACTTCTCCAAGCCATGGCTACCTTCCTTCCCACATCTTACTGAGTGTTTAATGCACTGAATCATATAACTTTTTTATTGAACTCTGGCTATTACCTAGAGGAAAAAATCTTTTTTAAATTTTTTATTTTTATTTTTATTTATTTTTATTTTTATTTATTTTTTTAGAGGAAAAAATCTTGACAGACCTTGTCTTGAATCTAACCGTAAATATGTACTTTTATTCTTCCTTTTATTTATCAGAGACATTTTTAAATGAATCAGGAAAGGTGATGAAACATGGGTTATATGTTACAGTAGCAATGTAAGGAATGTTAAAAGCTTAGAAAAGAGCCTATTCTGAAAGATTTTCTATAAGTTCATTGTCAGCAATTACTGGATGGCTATTGTGTGCTAGGAACTTATTTATTTCTGTTATCTTATTTTCATCCTTATATAAAATAGTATTCTCTCAACTTTAAGATGACTAGACTGAGCCCCAGCACCATTAATCAGCTTTTCTTCATATTACAGGCATGACTAGGATTCCAGGTTAGGTCTTCAGATTTCAAATCTGGTGCTTTATGTTTCTAACCCAGTTCATAAGTTTGGGGAAGGGGTTGCAGGTCAGACAATTGCACCTTTTTATATCATTAGCATTTTATTTCCCTTTCCCGAAACCCTATAGATATGAGAGGTCGTCACTCAGGTGTTAGTAGTAATGAAATATGAGAAGGATCATAGGATAAGCTAAATTTTCCAGATCTCCTTCGAAAAGTTACTCCAGCTTCTGTCTAAAGTAAAAGGCCTCCCCTGGCAGAGCAGCAGTTTTCAATGTTGGGTTGTTATAGTCATTTAAATAATGCCTTCTTTATAGGACCAATGCTAAAAATGTTCTAAAATTACCTGGTGCATGAATTGTCTAAGAAACTATTTTAATGAACTAGGGTTTGAGCTCTGCTATTATTACTTGAAGATTTCGGCTAATGAACATTTCAAGAACATGAAGATCAAGTTTATTTCCTTCTAAAGGAGGGATCAGTTTCCTCACCACCATCTCTTTGAAATGGAAAATGAGGCCAGTGTTCCCACTCTGGCTGTTGTCTAACTCAGAATGACTTCTTGTCCAATCATCCAGGCAAAAGGGACCATTAGAAGACTTCCATCCTCTGTAGCTAGAAAGAAGGGAAGAGAGCATGTACATGGGACAACTGCTATTCCATTAGATCTCTGTTAGATGTGTGAAGTCTGTTTCCTCCTTTGGATTTGGTGAGCAAATGGAATTTAGAACAAAGGATCATAGCTATGTTTGCTGGAATATACCTGTTATATTTTTCAAGAACTACTTTTATTATCTAAAGAATTGAGTAAACTGAATATGCATACTTAACATGTGTATTATTAATTATAAAAATAATAGGCTTTGGCAATCAAGGTTGGCAAATGCTGTTGCTGGAACTCTCCTTCATTTCCTAAATTTACCCCAGTAGCTTTGTTTTTTTAGATGCTTTATAATTTAAAAATTTTACTTGAACTTTGCTATGAATAGAAAAATTAGGCGTAGGAAGCTGCACTTCAAAGGGAAATGTAATTTTACTCTTCCAGCTACATTTGCTGAGATCAAAAGCATTTGAGAGGTGACCTGGGTGGTCATTACAAGTAATTGGAAAAGAAGTACAATTTCTTATTACTGCATCTAAAAATGAGGACAACATTCTTTAAATATCGCATTTATATAAAAACCTGCACAAACTCTATCCACATGTCTTAATTAGATGCTACAATAAAGATATTTCATTGTTTTTATGACTTGTGTTCAGATATAAAACTTACTTAAGCATTACTTAGCAGAAATATTAAGGTTCAGCCTAGAATAAAGAAAAAGCAAAAAATGATATGTCAAAGATATATTAAGAGAAGAGTTTGATTACGATTAGAGGGAAATAGAATTTCCACTTTCAAACTAAATCTGTATTCACTTGGCCTTATTATTGTACCTACTTGGCAGTTAAAGGATGGATTACCTTTCGGACAAAAGCCTTTTCATTGTAGTAGCTCATTTTGTAGTTCCTACTTTGCACTTATGAAAACTTCCTATTTCAGAGGGAACTCTTCTAGTCGACAAGCATGTATAGATTTCATGAAGGAAATGTTCAGAAAAAAAATTGCTACAATATAAATAAGTTGTATTGAATAAGATTTGTCACACTAGTTCTATGGACTCCTGAGTATAGGTGGATATTAAATTGGAGATCCACAAGTGGAGTGTCCCATTAACATTTTAATGACCTTAAAATGGGTAATTGTATTCTGGACTTTCTAGATGATTTTTGAAAGCTGAACTCTGAAAGATTTTAAGATTTTAGTGTTTGTGCTTGCTTTTGTTTATAACCGATTCTAGGAGGCTGATTCTCCCGTACTGACAAAAGTTTAACAGTCATTCAAATATAGAAAAGTGAGAGACTATTGAATTGTCTCATGGCACCCCTTTTGTCAATGTGTGCTGTTCACATTAAAAGCAATTGAATTTCATAGGAAGGGAGAATGGACAGGCTGCCCTAAAAGCACATCTAGAGCAAAAGCAGAGGGGCATGGCGTTTCATACCACACTTGAGAACAGCTGTGTGTGGAGAAATGAAGCAGAGATAGGAGACTAGCGGGGAAAGTCATCTGCAAGAGTAGGTGGGTTCCAGGGTGCGGAGAGTGCACTGAGCTGGAGCATTGAAGAACCACTCAAGGTCTCAGATGGGGCTGTGACACAAGCTTGACTATACTCTAATTTCTTTTTTTTTTTAAGATTTTATTTATTTATTCATGAGAGACACAGAGAGAGAGGAAGAAGCAGGCTTCACACAGGGAGCCCGATGTGGGACTTGATCCCGGGACTCCAGGATCACACCCCACGGCCAAAGGCAGGCGCTAAACCACTGAGCCACCCAGGGATCCCCCTTGACTATACTCTAGAAAAATTTTCTAGTGTGCATTTTCTTTCCAACGATATCTCCAATTGATAGTTATTTTTTATTTTTATTTTTATTTTTATTTTATTAGTTTTTTATAAAGCAAAGTATGCTGGGAACTATGAAGAGAAAATAAAAAATGAACACCTAGTCTGTATCATTAAAGAACTAACACACTTTGAAACCAAAGAGGTATACACATGTAAGTTAGCATTTACTATAGTAAAGAGAAAGTATTGTTCTAAACCGGCAATTAAATGTACATAAGATTTATAGTACCAAAAATATCCTCAAACTCTAGCTTGTTACCTAACAATGCTTTCATTTATATAAAAAAGGGTGAACGTGAATCATGTGCCCTATTATGGTCTGATCATCAGCAATTTTATCGTTGCACAAGTGGATACCATGTTATAGATAAATGTCAAAGAGTCCCAGTATTCAGCCTTAAAGGCAGTTGATATTTTCTGGCATCTTTGAATGTTGTAGCTTGGTTAAATTTTAGATAGCTCTCCCTTTTTCTCTCAAACTTGGGGGAAAGGACAAAAGACATTAATGAATAGCCCCATCTTACTTGGCTGCATTAACAGCATAGGTAGAGCTTTAAAGATTCTGCTCCCTAGGCCTCTATTGGTACTGTAAACAAAGATATAAGTCCTCTTTGTGCTTAAATATTTTCTGTGTCTTATATTGACTTGAGATAAAATCCAGTCTCTAACATATCCTAGTCCTGTCTACTCCAAAATCCCATCCACCTCTCTTCCCCTGTTCCAGTTATGGAAGTCGTGTTTAGCTTCTTCCAGCCCATCGCACTCCCACATCAGGAATGTTCTACTTACTTCGACCCAATGCACGCTCTTCACCTTGTGATGACATCCTTTTGCTTTCATATGAAGTATTATCTCCCCAGGAATGGCTTCTGCTTTTCTTGATCTTTCCAACGAAATCAAGTCTCTCTATGCTCAAAACTTAATTTTGTCCTTCATGGCTGCTCTTACTGTTTATGTATTTCTGAGTAGTATTTGCTTTACCTGTTTCTTCAACTAGTCTGTTGTTTTCATGAAAAAAAAAAAAAAAACAAATCAGTTTTTTGTGCTGTATACCCAGTGCCCACCATAGAATAGAGGCTCAGTGAATAAATTTTTATTGGTATTTTGGACAGAGCAAAAGGGATTGGTATGAGTAAGATTCAAATAATTAAAATAGATATAATTATTCCATTTTAAATAATCAAGTGCATATCTCCTGAGACAAGTTAGAATCCTATAAAGGAGCTACATTGTGATGCTGCTGGACAAATGATCTCTCTCTCTCTCTCTCTCTCTCTCTCTCCCTCCCTCTCTCCCTCTCTCCCTCTCCCTCTCTCCCTCTCTCCCTCTCTTTCCCTCTCCCTCTTTTCCCTCTCTCCCTCCCTTTCTTTCCATGCCCAGTGCAGAGCCCTATACAGGGCTTGATCTCATAACCCTGAGATGATGACCTGAGCCAAAACCAGGAGTCAGACACTTAACAAATTTAGCCACCCAGGCACCCCTGGACAAATCTCTTAAAACTTAATGTTACATATATCTGGCTATTATTAAAGCATAAGCAGAAATATAAAGAAATCTTTTAAAAAGTCCTGAGTATTGTGTATTTTCATTAATTATCCTCATTAAAAGATCAAACAGCTTTTTAAGAGGAATACATTTCCACAATGGATAGGGATGTTGACAATTAATAGACTGGAGCTGGAAAAAGGAAAATAAGACATAAAGCTTAAAAGGCAAGAAGAGAGGAAATTTTTCTATTCCTATCCTCCCAGAGATCAGCAGCAGAGTGTTTATTAAACCAAAAGTGATCAAATCACTTTTACTGTGTCAGCGTGGGCTGAAAAAGACACCTGCATTTCATGAATTGATGAGTAATTGTTTTAGGCCTGATTCTAAGTATGCTGTTGATTGCAGTAGTGTGATGTGGTTGAAAAAAGCACTGGGTTTAGAGCTAGAACACCTGGATTTAAGTCCTGGTGTCACCACTTACCTTATACATTAGATCTGGAACAAGTCACTTAACTTCACCAAGGGTGATTTCATTTATGAAATGGTACCCTGCAGCATCCTTACATGTGTCAAATAAGATAATTACAGGAAAGCACTTGGAGAACTGTATGCAATACTAAAATGTGCTGTTTGGATTTAGATATATATTTGTCTCCAAGTAATGCACTTTGTGCAGATGTGGAGCTACACCCTATCCACCCGCCTCCGGACTTTGGTTACCCTTAGTAGATGATATGCATACCAAGAAATGTTATTTTGTGAAGAATGTGGCATAATGCAGATGTGAAACAGCATACTTTTGTCCCTCCCTTTTGTCCTCCTTCCCCATATTTGTGTTTGGAAAGGAGAGATGTATTGATCTCAGGAACAAATAAGTTCCATTTTGGAATAAAATGCTCTATTTACCCTTTCACTAATTAAAATTTTTTTTAATAATTATAAAACATATCTGAGAATGAGGTAAAATAAATATATGTATTTCCTAATGTGTTCTGAAATTAGCTTTTAGCATGAATGAAGCTTTTAATTCCATTTATCAAGGGAGTTATAACATTATTATTAAGATATGTTGGAGTATTATGTATGTAGTATTGTTTAGAGCAGATTACTTTGCATCTGAAAAATTAGAATTTTGTATTTCTGAAATGATGAATAACATAAATGAGGAATATTAAATACGTAGATCATATTTTACACATAAGAACCACATATAAGAGCAAATGATCATATGCATTTCTAAAATACCTTTAAATTATATCTGAGAGGGCAGCCCTGGGGGCTTAGCGGTTTAGCTAAGCCTGGGGTGTGATCCTGGAGACCCGGGATCGAGTCCCACATCGGGCTCCCTGCGTGGAGCCTGCTTCTTTCTCCCTCTGCCTGTGTCTCTGCCTCTCTCTCTCTCTCTGTGTCTCTCATGAATAAATAAATAAAATCTTTAAAAAAATAAAATAAATTATATCTGAGAGCAAAAATATGTGCGTCTGTAATATGTAAGTGCATAGGTCTGAGTTTGAGCATGTATGTGTATGTTTGTGAAGAAAATATAATGCTAACACTTTTTCCCTCTGGAAGATATGATATTTTTTCCTTTTTTTAAAGAGATTTCTACAATGATTATATGCTTCACTGATCACAAAAATGTTGTAAAAGTGAATTTTAATATGCTATATATGACTTAAAGAGAAAATTTGAGATTAGTGTCCTCTACAGCAACAGCATCCCTTCCCTGCTTTTAAATCACATTTTTGGAGCCCAGTTAGATGTTTCACCCTCAATAGCATGAGGTGTTTAATTACCACCAAGTGGTGTATGATTGGACCCCCTGAGGTGGCATACTTTCATATGAATTATTAGAATGTAACCTATATCCCAGTAGTAACAATGAAGTTACCCAATAAAGTTGCTAATCAATAAGACTATATAAGAATCTAAGCTTTTCTGTTTACATATTTGTGAGATAGTAAATATAAAGTTCAGTATGTACTTTACAAAATGCCCCCTCTCTTTAAAATCTAGAAATGTAGTAGAGGTTAGTACAGTTAGCCTAACATCTTTTAATAACCAAATTTGGTTTCATGGATTTAGAGTGTCTACACATTTTTCACATTTTTAATGTTTGAATTTTCTTCTGACTAAAACAAATAAAAGCATAAAAATTGTGGTCTTTCCAAAAGGGAGCTTAACTTAAGCATAAAGCATTCAGCTTTGTAAGTTGATGAATTTGGTTCTTAATAACTTTGTTAAGAGGCCCTGCTGATCCCCTTGCAGTGACAAGCTCACTGTTCTGTAGAAAAGACCATTCCCTTATTGGTCTGCTCTTCTCATTTAGCAATTTTCACATGATCTCTGCTTCCCTTTAATATTTTTCTCTCTGGAATACTAGTGAATGATAATACTTTTTTAAGACATAATTCATCATGTATTGGAAAAGCACTATTTGTCCTATCTAACTTTCTAAGACTTACTCCAAACACCCCACTTCCATCTTGGTTCATTCAGTAAAACTGTCTTGAGTATGGTGTTCTAGACACTGGGGCTACCAGCATGACGCTGATAACATCATCAAGGGCTGTGGAGTATAGCGGGAGAGACAGGTACATACTCAGGTATATCAAAAGAGAGTAAGTGCTATTGTTGAGTGAGTGACAAAGGGCTATGAAAACAATAAGATCTTAAGAACAAACTGTTAGCACAAAGAAGCTTTTCATAGAAGATCATATTTGAATCAGTTTTTGAGTCAAATAGGAATTTGTACCCAAAAAAGCAGGAAGAAAGTCATGCTGTGCAGGGATAATATTTTATAAAATAAAAACTTTGAATATCCTTTTTTGTCAGTGCTGTGCTTTGAAGAATAATGCTTCCCTCCTGACTACCATGGAACCTGGAGAGAACTTTCATTTTGTGTTTAGTTAATGTAAATTCTAGAAATGTAGTAACACTGAAAACATTATTTATTCATGTTCAGACGAAAGTATTTATTGTTAGAAACTTACAATATTACAATATTATTAAAGGAGTTGTTTATCATAAACTTGTAAGTCCAGCCCCGTTTTGAGCTACTACACTTGGGTAAACTTGGTGCTTTGGGGTATTATAATAATTGTGACTAGTTGTATTGATGTCAGTACTGTTTCACATAGCACCAAGTCTGTGCTCTTGGAGCATAACTTTCCATGGTCAAGGTCAACTGTGTTACAAGGCACTGTCATTGTGTCATTTGTGCTTTTACCATGAAAATAGGTATTTTGTTGAAAGAGTAAAAGCATTTTCTTTTAAAAAAATATTGATTTGAGAGAGGGCAAGAGGGAGTATGAGCAGGGGGAGGGGCAAAAGGAGAAGCAGACTCCTTGCTGAGCAGGGAGCCCAACCCCTGGCTCAGTCCCAGGACCCCAGGATCATGACCAGAGCCAAAGGCAGATGCTTAACCGACTGACCCACCCAAGCACCCTGAAAAAGTAAAAGTATTTTCTTATTTTTAATAAGGTAATATCAGGAAAACTTGTAAGTATTGGATGTGTAAAGAAAGTAAAACTTTTCATTGATTCTCATGTTTTCCATTTCGGTTTTAGACATATCTTATTGTAAGCCTGTTCCCAGCTTTTTGGTGACTTGCATGTACTCACTGCTTTAATCTGATATACATGTGTCATCCAAATCCTTCATTCTCTTTGTATTCTTTTGGAGGGAAAGGTACAATTTAATCTTTTCGTCTCATTGCCCTGCAATTCCCTGTATCTTGCACTCCCACCAGTTCTCTTGGGTCTTTTTATTTATTTCTTCTTCTTTTTGGCAATTTGATGTTCTCACAAGGAGAAAGGGAAGAAAAAATTCAAGGATAAAGGGAGGGAAATAAACCTATAATCAATAGGAAGGATGATTATCGTTAAGAACTGGCAGACAAATTCTTAAGGAACAGTAATTTTGTTCAAGATGCTGTTTTAAAAGGAGATTTAAGGTAGAAGTTGAAAACGGATAAAAATCTCTCATTCCTGTAATGCTGGGTTTCTGGTGATTTTTAACGTGTGAAGAGACCTGTCTCATTGAACCGTAAATATTTTAGTGCTGCTTCCAAAATATATTAATGTATTTTTCTTAAAAGACACCTTTTCATGAAACTATGTAGTTGTTTTTCCCTAGCCCCAGACACACAAGTAAAAGAAGAGATGCCCTTCTTTTTCTCCATACAATTATACAGTTAGTACAATTTAATGTCACTAACATAATTGAGGGAGCAGCTTATATGAAGTTAGTAGTAGTACTTCAAATCACATAGAAAAATGTAGTTGAATAAAAATGTAAGATCTACAAATTAAAGGATCAAACTCTTAAAGGTGTGGAAGCATTTCCAAATTCAAGTTACCTGTGACAGCTCTGGAGAAATAATATAGTGACCTTCACAATTCTGTAGGACTTTTCCCTAATGAAATTCTACCCATAAGCCATTTATCTTCATAAAATATATAGAAAATTGGAAGTGTCTTTATACCTAACTTTCACTCCTTTCCTGCAGAATTAACACTTAATGGCACATTTCCGGTGGTTGCCATTGGTACATCCTTCGTGGTACCAAGACAAACGAATCCCCCTCATATGACTTTTTAGAAGTTGTGCAGAAATTTTTGTTTGTTGCTCATCGTTTTTCAAAATAAGTATTTTTAGTGTTCCCACCTTGATAATGGTTTTGATCAAAATTTTCCTAGGATGAAAGTTAACATGCATAATGTCTAAATGTTTTAAGGCTCAACCAATGGCAAAATTGATCTTGAAGGTGGTGTCATTTCATGAGAGATGAATGAATCAGTTGGATTAGAAAGTGGGAGGGAGGGTTATGTGGGAGGAACCCTAGTGCACTAGGGTTATGTGTGTCAGACCTTTTTTTTTTTAAGATTTATTTCTTCATATCTATACCATGTACAATGGCCTGAATTAGTACTTTAAGTAAAAAAAAAAGTATGCTTTTTCAGCATCTGTTTAATTTTTTTTTTTTTTCAAATGGAGTCCACGGAAGGATGAAGGTTAGCAATCCATATGCTTGTGTAAAACATACTGTTTCCTAAACGGCCAGGAAAACTTAATTGTATACGATTTACTAAATATGAAGCCATGGCTGATAAAATTTATTTCATAATATAGCAACCTTAATGCCTTTTTTCGGGTCAGTGTTATGCTTTGAAGAACAGTGCTTCCCACATGGAACCAGAGAGAGCTTTCATTTTCTTTTCAGTTAATGTAAAAACCTAGAAATGCAATCATATTGAAAATGTTTCTTCATGTTCACACATGCAAAATTATTTATTGCTATAAACTTCTGTATATTGTCTACTAAAAGTTGCCAGCCTGTATCTTACAATTGCTAGTGTATCTGGAATAACTGAACACTTAGTCCTGATTGCTGGGGTTGGGACTGAGCTAGCCCTAGTATAAACACCCAAAGTCTTGAACTCTGTTGCCTCTCCCAAATTACCCATTTGAATGAGTGTATTAAAACTGGGTAAAGAAAAGTGAAGAAAAATAGCTGATTTCTTTTTTTGCTATATCTGATTTCTTTTTTAGATAATCTAAAAAAATGTAGCTTTCAACTCTAGAACAGGAAAAACTGGCATGATATCAAATACCACAGGGACACATGCTTGCAGATTGTGTGAGGAGAACAGGTGTAACTGTCCCATCTAACCACAATGGCGACCATTAGAACTTAATCCTATAGGTTTTTTTGTTTTCTAAACAGTGGCTGTTTTGGAGTCTGTCATATTTTGCCCCTGATCAGGACGTTAGTGAGGACAACACAGAGTAGCTGCTCTGCAGTTCTGTTTAAGGTTGCGGTTTTCCATTTGTTATTTTTTTTTTTTTTTTTTGTCTCTGCCTGATAGAGCTCCTTCCATCTTATATGATAGGATGGATCTTGGGGGGTTGGGGGTGGATATTATTAGTGCTTGAAAACTCCGGAACAACAGAATGGAGAATTTTAGTCTCAAGGATATCTCTGTTGAGGGAGCCCAATAGAAGGTGTCATCCCACACTGAGAGCACAGGTGCTAATGCTAAATTACTGGGTATTAGAAAACCTGGAGTGTGCAGGTGGGAGCAGAGCAAAAAAGAACTCCAGCCCATTCTAACAACCTCCCCACTTTTCTTTCTTACTTTACTTATTCGTAAAGCTGGAAAATGCCACTGTTGTGTCTTGGTGAGCTACAGATACAACAGGTAGCATCCCAGGATGAGGTCTCATTCGTGGCAGTGTCTGCTCCGGTAATACCATGACTTGAATATGGAGCTGTAAATGATTTTGTTTTTTGCAGATCTTCAAATCTTCAAATATAATACAGATTTCTTAAACAGTAACTGGAATACTGGCTTTGCTTTGTTTTATGATGAGGGCAAATTTCCTGTGGTTTATTTTCCTCTATTTCAAGTGGGAACAATGTTATCTCTCCCTCTTCTATGGGGACTGTAGCAGTTTCCTCTGTTACACTTGTTAAGACATTTGTGCTCTTTAAATAGGCCATTGTATAAAATACAAATTGTCAACACTGAATCACCATAATAGCTAAATTTTTGCAAGAGTTTTTTGGTGTTAATGCAATTTATGAAGTTAAATTAAAAATTATGAGAATTATTCACCTTGTAGGAAGTGAGAAAATATGTGAACTACAAAAGCAAACTGAATTTAGATGACTTTGAATGAGTAACACAGTTCAGGCTGGTAATATTCCCGAAGGTGCAGCCACCTCATAGGAAACCGAATATCTGAACAATTCCCAGACTAAAAATTATTTGAAAGATTTCAAATGTTTCCTGTTAATTTACTTAGGTTTCTTATCTCAGGATTGATCTTCCAGCAAGAAAATGAATTTGTATGTATGTGTGTGTGTGTGTGTGTACTCAATAGCCATTATTTTGCAAAGCACGAGTATTCCAAGACCTTCTCTAATCTCTCCAGCATCTAAAATGAAGTGATATAAAACTCCAAGGTGGCAACTAATAAGTATTTGATATATTTTGACACCAGCATCGGTTTATGGGGTGGGAGCAGGAGGGAGCAAAATGATTATATACAATTTATATGCTGCAGAATTAAGGTGGTTTTGGATACTTTCAGTTCCTTTAAAGGATAATGTTTTTCAAATGAGGAGGATTAAGAGCTTTGAAAAGTGCTATATTGAGAACATCTGGTACAAAGAGTTTTATAAACGATGAGGGATCAATGTCAGAAAAGAATAAAACGTCTTCTTAAAGAGTGGAGGGGAGAATCTAAGAGTTAAACTTTTTAAATGTGCCTGAAAAATTAGAGGGGTTTTCCCATTTAAACTTATCTTTTTAAAAACTCCCTACCTACAGTGGGAGAATGGTTTTTGTTACAGCTGGTTAGGATTTCTGAGCAATGTGGTGGAAAAAATGATGGTGAAACAATGTATTTTTTAGCTTTAAAACATCTTTTAAATCTTGGTTTAAACCTGACTCCTGAAAGGAAATTGCTCTGTATGGCAGGCGTGTGCTCTGCGCTGCTTTCCTAATTTCTCCAGAGCTGATTCACTGACAACTACTGCCTTCACTCCTCAGAACTGTGGAATTCCTTGAAAGGAAGCAGAGTCATTAGCTAATGTTGTTCTAGGATAATGGAAAGTAGGTCATTTTGCTAGACTTGGCAACATTTTCATCAGTTCCAGGGCCAGGATGGCAGTGACTATCCAACTGTCAGGTGTACATCAGAATCCCCCAGAGCCTGGTTTGCTAACACAGGTTTCTGGGGTCCACCTCTGTGATTTCCGGTTCAATGGGTCTGAACTAGCATCTGAGAATCTACATTTCTAACAAGTTTCCAGATGCTGCTGATGCTGCTGGCCTTGGATCCACACATTGAGAATTGATGCACTGGTAGAAATTTGGAGGAAAAAAAAGGCAAGCCTTAGCCAAAAGTTTGGCAGTCAGATGAATGAGGGAACTGCCTTTTATTAATAACAAGATTCTGAGCTAGGTCTTGACATGCAGTCTTCCATCTAACCTTTGTGAGTCTCCTTTTGTTACAAATTACCCTATACAGAATTTATTTCCTAAATTAACTTGCCCAAAGTTTAAAGCCAGGGATACAGTTGAACTGGATGTCAGTCTTTGTTTGGCTCTGAAGTCTGACCTCTTTGCTTTAAAACATACTTTTGTGCTTCTTCCTGAAGAGTCTTTATTTCCTTTTTCTTTTTTGTGCATATGTTATTCGGACGCTCTAAAGATTGCTGGTATTTTTAAATTGTATTTATTTATTTGAAAGAGGGAGCAGGAGAGCACAGGTCAGGGGGAGGGGCAGAGAGAGAGGGACAAGGCCCTAATCCTAAAGCAGGGCTCGATCCCAGGACCCTGAGGTCATGACCTGAGCTGAAGTCAGACACTTAACTGACTGAACCACCTAGGTGCTCCAAGTTGCTTATATTTTTATAGCATTGATTTCTAAAATGATATTCTGATCTGATAGCCCCCACTATCAGGCAACACTACCTTTATTTAATGGTAATTTTTGTTTATGAATAACTGTGATGAAAGAACTTAAGCTCTTGTCAAACGGCTTTAGCAAATTAGTGGAGAGAATATGGGAACTACTCTTTAACGAGAAAGTCCTAGTTGGCCGTGAACTATGCTAGGAACAGTACCTAATCTCATGGGAGCCTGTCCCAAAGAAAATCGTTAACCTCTGGAACCATGCACTGAATGTGCTTGTTTTATCTAAACTGATATCAGGGAATTATGTTAATATCTCTGTACAAAAGTCACTTAAGTGAATAATTTTCATACCACCACAAGTAAAAAAAGTCACATGTAGGGAAACAGCAACATGAGATTATTCTGAGCTGTGTATTACAGCCATTTAAAGTTTGATCAGTAGTATTTGTTATAAAGTGCTAAATTTAATTTTTAATTTAATATGTTAATTGTCAAATGGTTTATATGGAAATTCAGGCTTATAAAATATAAAAGATGTTCTCTTTGAGGTGTCATTTTAGTCGCGTGTTATTAAATATACTAAATTCAAGTAAACATTTGGCAGTAACATGTGAGCATCTTGATGGCAGGGGCTGTGAGTGGATACATTTTTTTATATGATACATATAGCATGGCATAGTGCCATGCATATGATAGGAGTCAGTAAGTATTAAATGGTAAAGCATTATTTCTACTGAGTTATAAACTTCTTAGCTCAAATGAACCCGTTAATTTTTTTTTGTAAGATAACATTTTTACAAAATACTGGTTTCAGATAAAAATTTGAACAAGTTAAAAAAAAAAACATTAAAAAAAAAAAAAAAAAGGGATCCCTGGGTGGCGCAGCGGTTTGGCGCCTGCCTTTGGCCCAGGGCGCGATCCTGGAGACCCGGGATCGAATCCCACATCGGGCTCCCGGTGCATGGAGCCTGCTTCTCCCTCTGCCTCTCTCTCTCTCTCTCTCTCTCTCTCTCTCTCTCTCTGACTATCATAAATAAATAAAAATTAAAAAAAAACAGTAAAAAAAAAGAATTTGAACAAGTATGTTGTAAATTCCGTTTTGTTTTAAACTTTATTAGTAACCTCCTTTTATGATTTACCTTTCTATTTTTAAGGTTATTATATTTTTAATGTGATTTTATTACCATTTGATCTTTGCCTCGTTCTCTCTAACTCCATCTTCTCCCCACTGGGCCACATTTTGGGGTCAAATTCTCGAAGGGGAAAGATGAAAGATTTTCAAAATGCAAACTCTCACAGAGTACACATCTTAAAATAGGAAAATGCATGCATGCTAAGGATTACCTAGAGCTAAATGAGAGTTGAAAATAGAAGCATGTGTTGAGTTGAAAGTCAATTTGGGAGAATGTAATAGAGTATAATCTGACAGGTGTTAATGTTACCCTCAAAGAGAATAAACTGGAAGCCATAAAAAGTATACATAGCCACCACTCATTATGTTCTGCAGTGTTCCTGCTGACTGGAAAAGAAGTATGAAGATTAAAATAACTAGTTTATGTAAAACTGTATATTTTGATAATTCAAGATTTAACTTTCTGTATTGAACAACTTTTTCATGTGGAAATTCTTAACTTTAGATGGGTATAATTTATTTTGCACAATGCTTACAAAAATTTATTGTAAGCTTTATTTATAGAAAGTATAAAATACTGACTGGAAATATATATTAACATTGTCCATATTTTGCTCATAGACTAAAAATTATATTTCTATGTATGTAAGGGATAGTGAGAAAATATATTTTTACAGTCTTGATGGAATTCATTTGTGCTTTAGAATACACGAAAAATGGGTTCTAAAGATTGCACACATGCATCAAATCTGATTTAATCTTTTGTGGAATATAAGAGCTTGGCTGATTTCTTTGAATTCTGAGAACCTTGCATAGACCCCCTTTCCTTTATATAGGCTAGGTGTGAATAGCTTCTGATTTCAGCTGACTTTAATATAAAATTGTAATCTTCACAAGTACACATCAATATCAAAGTCATTAAGGAGGTTTACTATTTAAAAACCATTTTTATTCGAATTACTTGTATAGATAATAATTGATTTGAGAAATGTTTTTGAGAGTTTATCATCATTCTCACCTGTAGGTAGAAGAGGTTTAACACAGAAGCCTATATAAAAGTAGAAAACAGGTATGTGGTAAAACACCATACACAAAAGATGGGAGAATTTGGTGAATAATATATGTAACACTTTTAAACAATAAAAGAGTAAATTTCTATAATGTGAAAGAACTTCCTATAAATCAAAATAGAAAAGACTGAAAAAAATAGAAAAAAAACATGAAAGCTTTGAACAGTAAATTTATAGAAGAATGACACACATGAAAAATTGCTCATTTTTACTACTTATCTGGGAATTGGATATTAAAACACTGTTTCTGAAGACCAGAAAAGTTGATAAGGATTAATAGTATCCAGTGTTGGCTTTTTCACACTGATGTGACAAAGCAGTCGCTCTCCTCTGCAGGTGGTAGGAGTGAAAAATGATAAAGTATTTTTGGCAGGGCTTTTAGGGAATAGCTTTCAAAACCAAAAATATGACTTTTGAGCCAGCTTTCAAATGCTAGGCATTATCCTAGAGAAATACACAAACATGTGCACTGCAGAATTGTAATAGCTAAAAAAAAAATTGCTAATGGTCATCAATGAGAAATGTTTAAATATATTATCGTATTGTAGAATATTAGATAGTAGTTAAAAGTGGTATTCGGGCTTTATATACCAGAGAATATTTCTTATCCCATTGTTTTCTATTTTTCTCTAGGTGAATGTATTACCTTCTTGTTGATAGGAAATAATTCTTGAACCAGGGGATTCTGACCACCTAAAATGTGTTCAATTTCCTGAACCACAGAAAACATGCCCATTGTACCCCCTTTCTCTTCCATCTCATCTTCTGTGATGGGGGATGAAAAGAGGAGATTATAAAACCATACACAGTGGGATCATTCTCTGTTTATGTTTTTCATATTTTAAAATATTCATATTTTAAGCTGTTAATGTTATTGTGAGACACATATACCAAAGATTGTATGTAAATATATATGGACAGTCAGTAGTAAAATAGTCCTATGTTGTCACTACATAGATTAATGGATAGACAATTACCACTTATTTTTATATTCCTAAACAATATATTGCTTATATAGACATATTTGTTTCCTGATGGAAATTTATAATACCTATTTTTCTGTAACTTGCATTTTGCACATTATGTTTTTAATTCTTTCATGTTGACAAAAATAGCTACTGGTCATCCATTGTGAGCATATAAAGCAGTGGTTTTCAAATAGTTTTGACTGTCAACCACCACAAGAAACAGGTTTTAATTGCAAATAAGTACACAGCATTGAAAATAAAGTTTCACAAAACAATACCTATATTTACTATGAATCAAGTGCTCTTGTTAATTTTTGGCCCATCCTACTTTAAGAAAAGAAAAAAAAGATTATATAACCCAGTAAGTCGATTTCATCTTAGCTTCTACCTAATAATTATAGGAATGCATCAAATTGATTTATCTATTTTACTGCATATGGATGTTTTGGTTATTTTCTACTGTCATTCTCAAGAACAGTGCTATCATGAAAATCGTTGTACACATCTCCCGGTCCTCACTTGCTAGATACTTTCTAGTAATGGAATTGCATGCTGTTTGGGTGTGTGCTTCACTTTCATTGATATCATCAAACTATTTCTTAAAGTGTGGTTGCAATATCCATTCCCATCAGCTGTACAAAAGAGTTCCCATTGCACTGTTCCTTTGTAATAACATTGGTCCAACTTTGTAATTGCCGCCAGTCAAGTGGGTATAAAAATCATATCTCATATGGGTACCTGGCTGGCTCAGCTAGTAGTATGTGACTCTTGAACTCAGGGTCATGAATTTGAGCCCCATATTGGGTGGGAAGATTACTTAAAAAATGAAATCATTAATTTATATATTCCTTTACCTGTCAGTGAAGATACACTTTCATGTGTTAATGAGTCATTTATTTCTTCTGTGAGATGCACTTAGGACTTTTGCTCATTTTAACTTTGAATTAAGGGATTTTAATTTGTAAACTTTTCTTTTAAATACCTTGTCGGTGTTAGAAATGTTATTTTTCATATGTTTTATTTCACTCTATTCTTTTGATAAGGAAAATTTCTTAATATAGCTGAATGTTGTTCCTCATTGTTTTTTAAAATCTTGTTTAAGAAATCCTTAGTATCTTAAAGATATTAAAGTATTTAATCCACCTGTAATTCATTGAATATTATGTGAGGTAGAGATCTAATTTCATTTTTTTTAAATTTTTATTTATTTATGATAGTCACACAGAGAGAGAGGCAGAGACATAGGCAGAGGGAGAAGCAGGCTCCATACACCGGGAGCCCGACGTGGGATTCGATCCCGGGTCTCCAGGATCGCGCCCTGGGCCAAAGGCAGGTGCCAAACCACTCAGCCACCCAGGGATCCCTAATTTCATTTTTTTAATTGGATAGCTAGCTTTTCTAGAGCCATTTAATGAAAACCCACCCCTTCTTCAGTGATATGACAAATATGTCATAAATGGCAAGAATTTGTTCCTGAGCTCTCGGTTTGGTTCATTGGCCAATTTGCCTATAGCTTTTAAATTCTTGTTTTATCCATGCATTTAACACATACTTATTAAGTGCTTATTGCATGACATGTTCTCTTCTGGATGTTTGAGGTAACTTTGAACGAAACAGATTCTTGCCCTGTGAAACATACATTGTCTTACAGGGAGACAGGCACATAAACAATCAATATTAGTTTGTTAAAAGGTTGAGTTTTATTTTCCTCTCTCAGAATAAAAATTAAAGCAAAAAATTGAGATGGACAAGGTTGCGGGAATGGTTGCAATAACCTAATAGGTTCATAGGTAAGGCAGGTCCCCTCATCTTGATGCTTTTCCTTAGGGCTGTGTTATTTATTATGTGCTATATATAGCATATCATTTTTAAATTTCACCATAAAAATTTCAGAGTTAGCTTGTCAAGTTTCATTGAAAAACTAGCTAATTTAACATGCACAATGAATAAAGCCTTAAATAGTAAATATTCTTTTTAAAAAGTCTCTTTCATTTCTGCTTTTATAAATTAATTTTAGTAGGTCTAGGATTATAAATTGACAATGACTTTCAGCTCCTTGAAAAAAATCGTTCCACTGTTTTTTGATTTCTGTGGTTGTTGGCAAGATAACCGTTCTTAGTGTACTCACAGTTTCTTTGTGGTTGATCTGTTTTTTTCTTGTTTTTAAATTCTTTTTTGTTGTTTTGTTTTTCTTAAGGTTCATCGTGAAATGCATAGATATGGGTTTTTGTTTTTTAAGTTTTTCGTGTTTGAGATTTGTTGGATATGAAGTTTGTGAGCATTTGGAAAACTTAGAGCAGTTATCTCTTTAAATATTTTATCTCGACGAATAATCTGTTTGAAACTTGGCCTAGATACCAGGTAGACTGTCTACCTGTCTTCCATGACTCTTAAATAAAATATTCTTGTATTTTGTACCTCTTTATTTCTGTAGGCTCCATCTGGATTATTCCTTCAAATCTTATTTTCATTTTATGATATTTTTTTCCTTCAGCAATGTCTAATGTTACATATTCATCCTATTTTTAATTTCAACTATTTCTTTCCTTTGTTTTGGAAAAGATCAGTTCTATCATTTTCTGGTTAATTATTCTTTGTTTTCAACGTTTTCTTATTTCTTTAACATATGAAAAACCGTTATTTTGCTTTCTTAGTTTTACCTTTCTGATAATTGCGATCTCTCTCAAGATTTGATTCTTTGGGTTCTGCAGGCTCAGTTTCATTCATCATGCTTTATGGGTTATTCTTTTTTTTCCTTTTTCTTATTTAAAGCTATATTCTTTAGAATTCTTTGGGAATTTTTGAGAATGTTTTTATGTCTTTTTTTCCTTCCAGACATTTGGGAGCACTACTATTCAGGATCATTTTAAATTTTCGTGTTCTATTTTTAATAATTTAGGAAGGATGCATGTATTCAGATACAATTTCTCCCCCACCTTCCCTTTCACCTATGGGCAGTGTCAGGATAGCCAAATTCACTTGCTAATCTCTTACATGTGGGGGATTTCGCAACACTTTTGCAATGATAATATAATTTTTTTAAGTCCTAGTTTTTTTTTTTTTTTAGTATCTGCTGGGAATGTCCACTCTCAATTCTTTATCTTCAAATTCTCTAAGGGTTATATCCTTTCTCCTATATCCCATGCAAATGAATTATGTCAACATTAAGTTTTGTTGTACATGCTCAAAATAAAACCAGACCACAGTGCTTACTAATTTCCTGGGTCCCTCTTTCACTTTATTTTAGCCTGTATGGATTCCTTATTGCTTTTTATTTATAACTTTTAAATTTTAATTGAAAAATGTTATCTGGCTTTGTTATGTTTTTCATTTAGAGTTTCATTCATCTTACTAGAAGTTGAAGTTTCAACTTTTCATTAACAATTAAAAAATCTATCTTTATAGCTCTTTTTAAAGTACTTGTTAAGATTCTTTAAGGTCGGTTGCTAATTTATCTCATGATTGTATCACTCTAGTTCTTTGATTTAGAGGTTGCTTGGGTATATAAATTGACTTTATGAAAATCCTTGCAGCACATAATTTTAGGGAGGAAAAATGTCACAAATGAGAATTAGTGGCTATTGGAAAAAGACATCCACTGAGATTTAAGAGTCAAATTTGGGGTCTATTAATCTTGACAGAATAATTAGAAAGCTGTCATTTTCCAAGTGGATAGAAAAATGAATAGTCAGTAGGACATACAGGACACTCAGAATCTCCTGAGGATTAGGATTATTTCTAAATTCATAAATTACTGCATGTGTATTATTTAAAAATAGAAACTCTTTTTGGTAAATATATTTATAATCACGACTTCTCAACTCAGCCACCTTGCTTTGCTGTCTCAGCATATGACTAGGCTGCATACTGACCTTCCTGCAACCTTTAAATGAGTGCAGTGTGAGGTGCTGAATTCTAACCAATATGAGAAGCATGTTGGCATTTAGGGAACAGTGAGTGCTGACATCTTTCTAATCTACCTTCTAAACCTTTCATGAAATTTAAATGTTATCATCCCCAAGCAATAATTTAGACTGTATTTCTACATAGTAGAGCTTCATGAGCATTGGGTTAATGATTGATTAATTATACCTTACGTAGCATTTATAAGAATGGGACAACCTCAGAAGAAAAAAAAAGTTTTTTAAAACATTATTATTTCTTATTCCTGAGAGTATATACTTACTTATGGCCGGGATCTATATTTAAATTAGCATTCATTCACTTAATATGATGTATTAAATGATCATTGATTTTTTTTTTCTGGCTGGCCTGAGTAACCCTCAATGTCTGGAGTTAAATGAATATATTATTTTATATTATATTTTATAGAAAGGTAAGAAATCATCATTTAGTGTTTCTGAAAGTAGTATGGTTTCTCCTAATGGAGAGATTGAAAATTAGTGCTTAAAAAATGACCTTATTTACCTTTCTAGTAACTGAATGGTTAACATATAGTATTCTATAGGCACACATACTGTACATATGCCCATGCATATACACACACAACTTTTTATGAGCTGGCGCATATTAGTCCAGGTCTCAAATGGTAGTCAGTCATGTTAAACAACTTGAATGGTTTGTTTTGGCAAAACTCCAGTATTTGGCACTTGCAGATTTGCTAGTTGAAGCTTAGTTTACATTTTACCTCTGTATTGTGTTTCTCTGAAAACAGTATTTCATGTGAAATTTGGTGATACGTTATTCCTGTTTTGTTACTTTTTCTCTCATGATTTTCCTACTAAATAAAAATAAATGGGAAGGGACCCTGCCATTGCTGAATTCATTCTTCCAGTAGAAAAGAAGTAATTGAAGCCATTGTGTTCCCTTGATATTTTGCAGAAAGTAAACCTTTCTGTGCTTTCTGGCACAGTGGAGATTTTCTTTTTTACTGTAACTGGAACACATAAGCTTTTGAAAAGTGAACCTGGGCGAACAGCCTTAATCAGTCAAAGTATGTAGCTGCACATACGATTAATGAAGTGAATGTGATGAAAGCATGTAGAAGGCTGAGGAGGTTGCTGCATTTGGTAATCCTGGTTCAACAGGAAGTTGTTGACATAAGTGTGTGACAGGAGCTCATTGTATTTGCTTAATTCCAGTAGGTCATGCTGGGAGGTTTTCCCAGCACCCCTGACTACTATTTTTTTGGTGTGTTACTCTTTATCTTCCATCATCTAAACAACCACTGACCAAATGCTGATGTGCAAGATACCACCTGTGAGTTGCATGCTTTGTGAGCTAAGGCAAGGACTATGCTTAATGTATCTTGTATGGTTTTGCAGAATGTCTCACAGTTCTCCACATGTGGTGTATGCTGTCTTTGTATTGGTAGCTTGATTCTTATGACTGTCTGGCAAATTGCACTGAGTGCTGTTCAAGGAATCATATTGTTACCATCTGGTGAAGTAAGAGAAGCAAGTGCAAACGTACTATTGGTCCTCTCCTTTCTACACTAAGGAGTTTAATTAGGCTTGCATTTGGTTACTAGAATGTATTTTTTTTCTTGTAGGAGTTTTCATTAGGGCAGGGAAAATGCTCCTAAAGGTCAGAAAAACTTGAGTAATGCAGAATTCCCAAATGGAATGTCAGTGATTTATTCTGGTCTATACCAGTGTGCTCCATTATTTCCCATTTATATTCATCTTGGTGAGACACGTGCTTCTCTTTTTGCTTTTCTTTCTCAGTCACCAATAATGATGAGGACAATATGTAAAATCTGCTTATGTGACACCGTTATTTGTAAGCTCTGGAAGAGTGTGGCAAGAGTAGTCATCTTCCCCCACCCCCTGCCAAGTCAAGTGGCTTTCCCTAAGGCTTTGGAAAGAATAGATTTTCAGGAGAATAACAGAATATTAGATTAAATAGAATTTAACCTCTTATCAGCATGAGTGGTAGGGAAACATATCAAACTAGATTCTGAAATTGAAGAAGTCATACAAATTTTTATTCTAGCACTAACTTTATTTTTTTTAGCACTAACTTTAAAACAAGATTCCTTCCTTGATAGTTATCAATTTCACTATCAAACTGTATTTGAAATGCACCTAAGTATTTTACACAGGTTACACAGGTTAGGAAGCTTAGTTCTGTCATTATTAATAAATGGGCATTTGCATTTATAAGCATATTTTCAGCTGGCCAGCATAATGATCTTAACAAAAACACATGGGCCAAGTATTTGAACTATCTTTTTTAGAGGTGGTTTTGATAGGGAAAACAGTGAGTATGAAATCATTTCAACTCCCACAGTGTGACATAAGGTGAGGTACTAGAAAGCAAAATGATAATAGTGTTTTGTAAGTAGCTGCTCTTTCACACATTCAGGAGAGGATTTAATTTTTTTTTTAGGTTCTTGTAACAAGTTTTGCTTGGCAAAAGTTGCCATTTTGTTTTTTTTTTTTTCAGTTATGTATTAGGTTATTGCTCTTTGAAATTCTGGTGGAGTGCTGTGCTCTTTAATTTTCATAATTGCAATTATGCAAAATATTACATATGTAAGTATATGTAAGTATAGTAAGCTAGTTAAGGCTTGTTACAACTTCCTATGGTAATACATAAAGGTAGTTTTATAATAAAGCATATGATGATTGTGTATTGCCTTTTGTTCAATATTTTATCTGCCCATATTGAAGAAAGAAAATGGTCCTATGTTTTCTAGATACAAATTGCAGTATTGTGATAAACATTAAACAAAAATTTAACCAGAGTTGATATTTAAAGACAGGGAAAAAAATCCATATTACACAACAAGTGCTTTAAGCAGTGGATTTCTGGGGCTTAGTGCATTTCCCAGGAGACTAGGGCAGTGTGCCTTTGGTTGTGGTCTTAATGTGTTTGAGACAGGCAATAATTCTGCAGAAATGCAATACTCCAGAGTGTCTTGTTTCTTAATTATAAAAGCTATTCTAATTATTCCATTTTAACTGCTAACTTCTTTAAGTTTTAAAGCCTCAATAACTCAGCTAAAATTTGTTTGAGATGGAATAGGGACTGTTGAATATTGTTGTCACTAATAAAATACATAATAAAGGAGAACTCACCAGAATCTGATTTGATGTCTTAATAATAAAAGTTAACATGTTGAAGTTCTTTCAGGTCCTAAGACATTATATGGTATTTCTCACTTGCTCATCTTAATTCTTACCAGGCACTAATATCTCGGTGTTCTTTGGATTATTCAATTATCAAAATATGTAAGAGTTTACTAGAAAGGATTACTTGCTTTCTGCCCTTTGGCATTATTTTTGGTGTTCCATTTTCTTTGTAACAACTTTTTTTCTTTTTACTGTTAACATCATGGGCATCTAGTCACTTATTAAATTTAAGTATTACTATGTGCTAGGTGCAAATTGAACAAAGTATGTTTCCTAATTTTAAGAGTCTATGAGAGGGACAATTAAGTTCTTGACTATAAGACTATGCAATCATTATAGCAAAATAGCAAAATAGAGAGGGAATTTTAGAATCACAAAAAAGGCGTCGCAGTCAGTTTGGGAAGTTGGGGAAGTTGTCTTGGTGGTTGTCGCATTTTGGATTGAGTTGGAAAAGACAATTTAGTGTTGGCTGGAAGAAGCTCGGACATGTGAAAGAGCTGGGACAGAATTCTAGGCAGGGTTGGGGTACGTGGGGCCAATGGTTCATCAAACTGTAGTCTTCATTTGGTCTTCATTTGGTGCCATTCTTGTGTTCCACACAGAGACAGACTCAAGGAGGCTGGAAATGAGAATCAGTATCAGAACTTCTCATATATATATTCATCTAACTAAAGAACAAGCTACAACCTTAACAAATAATTAAATGAACGGTGAACTTTGGAGAGAAAGAAATAAAAACAGTTTGAAAAGATGGTCACTTTTTATTCCACAAATATGAACTGAACACTCCTTATGCGCTAAGCATGAAGCCAGCAGCTGAGGAGACAACACTAATGCAACAAATACCGATTTTCACCCACACGGGCCTCTGTCTAGTGAGAAAAACACATTTTAATAAATATTGCACAAATCAATGTGTAATTACAAGTTGTGGTAAATGCTAATTAGAAAAAGTAAAGGATTTGAGGGGCTCCTGAGTAGGTTGGTTGGTTAAGCATCTGCCTGCAGCTCAGGTCATGATCCCAGGGTTCTAGGATCGAGTCCTGGATTGGACTCCTGCTCAGTGGGGATCTGCTTCTCTCTCCCCCCCCCCAAACAAAATAAAATCTTTTAAAAAACTAAAGGATTTGAGAGACCAGGGATAAAAAATATTTACTTAAATATAGGTAGCAGTCAAGTATTTTGGGGGTAACAATGGAAGAGCAAGGGGTAGAGAACATTCTAGGCTGAGTGAGGGGAGCATATGCAGAGATCTGAGGTAGACAGTTTGGAAGGAATGTAAATAACCCCACAATGCAGTAAAGTACACAAGGGAAACTGCTGCAAGACAAGGCTAGGGAGCAATAGGCAGATGAGAACTCAGGCATCCAGAAGGAGAAGAATGAGTAAATTTGAACAAAGGAGTGAGGAACCAATTTTTTCCTGGTCTGTATGAAAGTGGTGCAGTTCAGTGGTGTAGGTCAATCTGACCTCAGGGCGATTTTTCTTAGTACTTTTTGGTAGAGAAGTTTCTTTAAGGTAATAAGGAAAATGGACAGGTGAAAAAGAAGCAACAAGAAGAATCTAAACCGAGTGAGCGCACACTGGAAGAAGAACCTATCAAGGAGGGATGCCTGGGTGGCACAGCGGTTAAGCATCTGCCTTTGGCTCAGGTTGTGATCCCGGAGTCCTGGGGATCGCGTCCCGTGTAGGGCTTCCTGCCTGGAGCCTGCTTCTCCCTCAGCCTGTGTCTCTACCTCTCTCTCTCTCTGTCTCTCATGAATAAATAAATAAAAGAAAATAAATTCTTAAAAAAAAAAAAAAGAACCTATCAAGGATTTTCTTGAGAAAATGGAAGGAATCTAGTTTGAAATGAGTAGGAGGTACGGTAAGCATGATAGTCTAGACCATCCGCTGATGTGATAGGCAAACAGAAAATATGGATTAGCTCTTTAAAAACAAAAAAGTGGGGGGGATCCCTGGGTGGCTCAGCGGTTTCGCGCCTGCCTTTGGCCCAGGGCGTGATCCTGGAGTCCCGGGATCGAGTCCCGCGTCGGGCTCCTGGCATGAGCCTGCTTCTCCCTCTGCCCCCCCCTCTCTGTCTATCATAAATAAATAAAAATAAATCTTTAAAAAAAAAGAAAATATGGATTAGCAATAGAAGATTCAGAAGAACACTAATGGTTCCATTGTGAACCAAGAATATATGGAAAATACACTTGGGTAGGAATTCCATAGTGAAGCATGATACTGTTAGACACATAGGAAATAATCCGTAGCAAACACTCATGTGATGTCCATGATGATATAATTAGATAACTTGGAATGATTTTTTTATTCTCTCCCAGTCTTTGAATTAAAAAAAAAATCACTCATCAGTTGCTGCCGAACTGTCAGCAAAACTCAAAATATTATCTATTTTTCTATGACTATGCCAGTGCTACATATCAGTTCCTTGGGGAGCTTTCAGCATCTTTTTCTCAACTTTGTTTTGCTGATGTTATGGGTAAGCTTTGTGAAGGCACAGCTTTCTGCATCAGTTCATGACTTTGCACCATGCATTTTAGGGGAGAGCCTCCTCATCAGAAAATAACCCGTCTCCTGAGAATGAAGATTATCCATTTCTCACAATCTTGAACCTTTATAAGTTGCCCTGCTTAAAAGAGAGTTTACCCCAAGAGAGAAGGAATCAGGCAAATGTATTCCCCCAAAGATCCTTAATCAGTTGAGGAGATGGGGGTTAGTTTGGAATACTTACTATCTTGGATTTGTGTTTCAACCGACCACCACAGAATTCATTTGTGTTCATAGCTGCTAACTTTATATTAATCTGCAAGTGGACTTACTAGTATATTAATAACTTAAACTTAGAGAAGCTATTTAATCAGTTATTTTATCAAATTATTTACCATCATGTTAACCTGTTAATTTTCTTTTTTTTTTTTTTAAGATTTTACTTATTTATTCATGAGAGACACAGGCAGAGAGATAGGCAGAGGGAGAAGCAGGCTCCCCGTGGGGAGCCTGATGTGGGACTCGATCCAGGATCATAGGACCCTGGGATCACGACCTGAGTCAAAGACGTCTTGACACTCAACCACTGAGCCACCTAGATAACCTCTTAATTTTCATTGTGTACAATCTTTTTCAAGTACCAGAATCACTGTAATTTGAAAACATTTATTTTTATCTCAATTAGAATTTTTTAAAACAATCTTATGTTTTAGAATATTTATGACTTTTAACCCTCACAAAATCATGTATTGTTCCCATGTTACTGATGTTCTACATGGTTTTAGTATTTGAGGAAAGTCTTGAGGAAATTTTTCTATTCCCAAATTTTAGTAAAATTGGAGAATAAAATCTTAGCTGTGAAATACCATTTCTATAGAAATTTTGTTAAAAATAATATGCTCCAGGGCAAAAAGTCTGAAATATAAGAG
This sequence comes from Nyctereutes procyonoides, assembly GCF_905146905.1. Classification (NCBI taxonomy): domain Eukaryota; kingdom Metazoa; phylum Chordata; class Mammalia; order Carnivora; family Canidae; genus Nyctereutes; species Nyctereutes procyonoides. The sequence goes on from NW_026575132.1 coordinate 13,561,315, forward strand.
CAAAACTTAAGAGCTATTTCCTCTTTTCTTCTTGCAGTGAGCAGAATAGAAATAATGATATCTATTGTGAAATTTTATTTAGTGATAAAAGTATTCAACTATGAGAAATACGTACTGTTTCATTGTGAATAGAAATTTTGGAAATCAAAACCAGAAATTTTTATTACACACATTTTAGGGGTAGAAAACATGTATTTTTAGAGATTGATGAGAATAGCCATATGCCTCAACATCAAGGTCTGTGGTTTACAAAGCCAAGAGACTTAAAAGAAATGTGAAGGTTAATACAATAAGACTGTCCTCCACCATTTATAAAGATCAGACATGCCTACAGAGAACATTACCATCTGTAAAGATGGAGAAACCTCAGATGTCCTGGCTTAAAATATGTATATTTTCTGACATTTGGGTAGAATGATATAATTTCTTATGAGTGAACTTGATTCCTGACATTCACTTAAATGCTAATTTAATTTTGGTACTGAGATAGGGAACCTTCCAAATTTCATGGTTGTTCGGTTATCCTGGGATTCTGATGAGTGATTGGGAATGAAATGGGCCTCCCTCTGAAGCCTGGGCAGCGATGGAGACATTAGATAAATTCCCAGGAGTTACAAATCCAGAAAGAAAACCTCGAAGTGTAATAGGTAGCAAAGCCCGAAACCCTTTTGCCTTAAGGAATTTCCTGGTGGCCTTAGGGAGAATATTAATGGAAACTCCTTAGGCTTTACCTCGTTAAGAGACTGTTATGCGGCCCTTGTTGTTTCTACTTTAAAGTCGGGAATTTTAAATAGATTAGGATGAAGAACAGTGCAGTGCAGCATAAAGTTAACATTATACTGTTAATAACATTCAACTGAATTACTGATTTCTACCAGAAGTTGTTTTTGAAATAATCAGGATTAACAGTAGGAATAAGAATTGTTTTCCCCTCTTTGCTTCTTTATCCAAAGAATAATTCATTGTAATTGAGAATACCTTATAAAAACAAAAAGCGAACGTAGCCATAAAAACTTGTTATATTAATGACTGATTGTGTTAATGTACTGTCGTTGTCTAATTCTGTATCCCAAAGGGGAAGAAGAAGAAGAAAAAAAAAAAAAAACGAAGGAAATTAAATTGTTCCTATTGGGATTGTTGAGTTTTTTGGTCCTCCTGAGATCCAATGGGTTAGAGAACAGTGTTTGGGATGATTACCGAAAGTAGGTAGAACCCAAAGGTGCTGGTTTGGCCCTTTTCTCCTCCTCCTCCTTGTGGTGAAAGAGCCATTTGAAACAGCACACAGGCAGCGTGGCCCGGGCACGGAAGCAGAGCGGCTGGCAGATGGTACCGCAGGACGGAGACGCTGCTGGCAGATGGCATGGACTATTTGAGCAACAAAGACACTTTTGGCTACCAATGCTAAGAGTTGGAAAGAAAGAACAAGACCATGTCTCCTTGCTGCCAGCTTGTATACAGAAGAGGTTCAGGCAGCGTGGAGACCGGTAGGAGACAGCCGATCGTCCCCGTCCCCGCGAGGAAAGTGAAGAGGTGGGACCAGGTGGCACAAGGTGCACTTCCTCCGTGTGACCTGGACCTGGTTTCCTGCCGAGGAGCCCCTTTAGAGATCCTCTAAACCAGCTATGCCGACTGAACATTTGGTCACACTCGTTCTGCTTTTACTACTGAAAAGTTACTTCTTCGAAACTTTATAAAAGGTGTAATCCACTTTTCCTTTTCATAAGCTTTTAAAAAACTCTCTGTTGATGCCTCTGTTTCCCTGCCTTTATATTACGTGGTAAAAGTGTAGGTTTACATTGTAGGCATTAGGGGTGGTTCTTGATTGTCAATTTAAGGAGCCCTTTGGCCATGTTTGGAATGCTAAAATGATTCATGGTGAAGTCAAGTCATGACGTATGGACCTAGAGCTTTATCAGCAAAAGGTGTACATAATTGTGTCACTGAATTACTTTGGGGGTTATAGTCATTACCACATGTATCACATTTGTTTTCTGGAGCCTTTGAAGCCACCTGTAACAAATAGGCATTTAGTTCCTAATGATTTCATTGGGGCTGCTCCAATTTTTCACTTGGAGCTTTTTCACTTCTTACTACCTGTCTCCATCACATACCTGTTGTTAGAGGTTATGTTGGCATTAATTTGGATAACTTTCACATAATAGCTTTTATCCATAAGCAGCTCTTGAAACTGAGGACCACACAGGAAACATGAGGGTACAAGGCATAGAGAGAGCTGACGGGAGAACCCCTAAGAACTACTCTATAAATAGTGAAATCATGGCTTCAGGACTTCAAAAGGAAAAAATGGACTATAATTAAGACAATTTAAATAACTTTTTCCAAACTATTTTTTTTTTTTTTTGGTACTTATAGGGCAAACACGTTTTCTGGAAAATTTGCAGATTTTTAAATGTTGATTCCATATTTATCTTAGGAATTTTTAACCTATAGTTTTCATAAGCTGGAAATTTTATTTGAAAATCTCTGTTTACAGGAATATGCCTTTATAGTCTATGTATAATATCTACTCCCAGAGGTATTGTTTGTTCCTCCTCATCCTCATTTTGGTAATGACAGTGGCAGTGGTGGTAGTATAATGGAAACTGCTAAGTCACACAAGCCAGGCAGCCCTCATGCTACCTTAGTTTTAGGCAAACCACATTATCTCCCTAGAGCTCTGTTTTCTCACCTATAAAAATAAGAGTTGGCTTTTAAGGTCCTCTCTTTATTAATCACTCAAGCTCTCCCTGCCACTCCAGGGTGCAACTTATAAAAAAGAGGAAGAATTGGTATTGATTATTTTGAAGCCACGAAAAAGGAAAGTAAGATCCAGAAAGTATACACTAATAGATGGTTGATTATCAAGCATTTTGGATCTTATTCCAAATTTACAGCCAGACTCTTTTGCATTTCAATGCCAGTTTCCTTTTCTGTGAAGTGAGAGGGTTTATTCAACCAGATGAAATCTGTAAGGTTTTTACTGTATCAAAGACTGATTTTTAGTTAAATTCATGATTCTCGTCCTTGTCCTTCTGCAAGAAGAGGCTCTCAGGATATTCTCATCTGTTCTTGTACGAGGGCCCCTTTACATCCTCCCTTTTCCCCATGTATCACTCACTTCCTTTACCACTGTGATATAATTTAAGGCTTTGCGTTCTGGGGTGAGAGACATGGAGCCTGCCTTATTGAACGCTGCTTCTCCAACTTCGAGCCAAATACTTGTTGACTGAATTAATTAATGTAAATGTTTCTAGCCACAACCTACGCCATGGGCTTCATTTTTCACTTGAGTCCCTATCCTTCCATCACTTCCTGACACTGATAAAGATTCTTACCTCTCCTCCACGATGGCTTGAGACCACTACAAACCCTGCTTTTCTGATAAGGCACACATCAGGTGTGGGAAGGCACCTCACTCCCCTCGTTATCATGGCTAATCATTAGGCATTAGGAATTGGGAGTTTCATTCTGTTGTTTCATAGAAGCAAGATTTAAAATTGCAATTAGCTTCAGTGGTTTAATACAGATACAGTATGAATTAGACAAATTTTTGTTTCCTGCCTAAGGAATCTAAACAAAATATTGTTCTTCTGGGAATATATACTCTGGGCTCCAAGTAACTAATTGGCAAATGAACTCTTGGAGGCAAACCATTTGTAAGTTGAAGATGGCCTTTGGGCAGTAGGTATAGAAAGATACAGCGGAATAAGTATGGCTGTTGGCATACATGAAATTTGTAGTGCCTCAAAGAGAACTTTTCAGCTTATGGCAGAAGAAGAGAAAATTCTCAAATTAGACCCTGGCTTTTCCCATATCTATAGATTGTCACATTAAGCAAAACCTTTCAGGAACACATCTACTAGGGAAACGAAGTAAAGTTGAATTTTGTAAAAATCGAATTTGAGTAACAGCTTCATTATTACAAACTTTGCCGATCCTTACTGTTTATAGTTCAAAAGAAATTTTAAGTGGATTATTTTCATTTAAGCTGTCATCTGTGATTTGATTTTCCATGGGGTGCTTTTTTCATTTTGATAGTGCTTCACTGGGGAAATCTTTTGATAGCAAATAGATTGCTTCCTGTTCTATTTTTGTACCTCAGCTTTTCTGTATCTGGAAGGCATAATCATCTTTTCCCTGGATTACTATGCCATATTCCAAAGTTACCCTTGCATGTCCATCCTGAAGGTCTAGCCTCGTTTTAATTTTCTAAAAATTCTTAAAAATTTTTGAGATTTATTAGAGAATGAAAGAGAGTGAGTGCACAGGGAGAGGGACCGAGGGAGAGAAACTCACACAGACTCTCCACTGAATGTACAGCCCGGACACAGCTCAGGACCCTGAGATCATGATCTGAGCCAAAACCAAGAGTCGGACACTCAACCAACTAAGCCACCCAGGCTCCCCAATTTTAAATATAAATTCTCAGGGAACATTGTCTGATTTGCTTACCACCATATCCCTGGTGCTTAGAACAGTATATGGCATGTAGTAGACACTCAACTATATAGGTGAGTGAATTAAGCGAGTGCTTTGTATATTAATTATATGGTTCAAGATTTCTCAGTCTTAACATTGTTGATGGGCCAGATAATTCTTCATGGTGGGGGAAGTAGCCTATGTGTTACATGATGTTTCGCATATTCTTGGCCTCTACCCACTAGATGCCAGTAGCACTCTCTCAGTATAATTAAAAAAGCATTAGCAGACATTGCCACTGATTGAGAAATGCTGGTATTGGTGGAAGAAGAGTAAATCCTAATAATTAGTATGTTAGAATAGTGGGAGTCAAAAAGATAGAATCCACTTCCACTATTATAAGCATATGACCCCACAGTCTTGTAGCTTAATCTTTGAACCTTGGTTATATAGTAAGATTTAAATGTCTCTAGATATCTTGACCAGCAAGAAGCCCTTGCTTTCTAGACAGATCCTGCTCCTGGCCAGAGACGACCTTGCTGTCTACCAGGTCTCCCACTCATTCTCATCACATATCTGTAGTGAGTGCTCATACCAGTTCATTTGTGATGTCCTGTGTGGCACAGAGCTCTTCCAGATGCCTAATATTTATAGGATTTAGCTATGTTATTTTATTTTGCTCTGAATTGATCAACCATTGCTTATACCCTTAGGAGGAAGAGCAAATCCCAACATGCAGCATGGTGGAGTGTTAACAGGTAGATCCAGGGCTTCCAACCAGTTTCTTTCCATTATATTTTTTTAGCTGTAGGACCCCAACTGCTGTATGTTCTGATTGCTTATTCTCTGAGAGCTTTGGTTATGAGTCATAGTGAGGGATAAGTGAAACTAAGAGCTGGGCACATAGCTGGTGCTTAAAACATTTGAGCTCTTTTCTCTCCCTTTTATTAAGTTCCCAAAACCATATGCGTATGTGTATCCATATTTATAGAAATCATCCATCCATAAATATATGTATAATCATGAAATAATGTATACATTCAAAAAACATCTATTGATCACCTATTTGATAAATGCTGGCACTGTTCCAAATGCTGGAAATGGAGCAATGAAAAAAAAATACAGTCAACAGGAATCATTAATAGTAATGAAGTGTTTCTATTATGTTCTCTCCTGGTTTGTATATAGGGTAAAAATAAATTTAAAAATCACTTTATTGGGACGGCTGAGTGGCTCAGTAGTTGGGGGTCTGCCTTCGGCCCAGGGCGTGATCCTGGAGACCCAGGATTGAGTCCCATGTCGGTCTCCCTGCATGGAGCCTGCTTCTCCCTCTGCCTATGTCTCTAACTCTCTCTTTCTGTGTCTCTTATGAATAAATAAATAAAATCTTTAAAAAAATCACTTTATTAAAAGTCCATTTGAGAGTGTGGTCACTTGAACTATTGTTAAAAAAGTTTGTCCTTGTCAAAACAATGTTGCCCCACCATGTATTGAAGCACATACTTATGTTTTGAAAACAACAATTATAAAATATTGAAAGTCTTATTAACCTTTGGCCTGATTTCAAATTTTTAGTCCTGATAAGTCAGAATAATTTAAACATGAAAAAACAACTTTTCGGTTTGGGTCTCTTTTCTGTGTTACTGTGCTTCAGCACGTCCTGAACACAAATTAGTGTTTGAAGTCTGCATTGGGAATGAAGTACATTTCAGTATTTATCTGGGAATATTAGTGTATCTTCCTAAGAATATCTGGATTGTGGATGCCTGAATGGATCAGTCAGTTAAGTGTCCACCCTTGGCTTAGGGCATGATCCTGGGGTCCTGGGATCAAGTCCCTGCTCAGCGGGGTGTCTGCTTCTCCCTCTACCTCTCCCCCTGCTTGTGTTCTCTCTCACTCTGTTTCTCTCTCACTCATTGTCCCTCAAATAAATTTTTTAAAATCTTCAAAAAAAAAAAAAAAGAATATCTAGATCACATTGAATTTCCTCTCAGGGAAATGGGTGAAAATAACTTTTTGCAAAACATGACTGCATCATCCCTAAGCACCATTACAACATGCTTAATGGGCTGTAATAGTATTTTTATTATCTTATAACTTTGGCTCCCTTAACGTGTTTGAAGGTCTTTAAAATGCACCTTTGAGCATTGTTCCATGTGCTTTGTGTCCCCTGAATAAATATTATACCCCTATTGACTTTTTAATTTTGAAATTTGATAACAGTAATGGAAGAGAATTCCCTGACCACTTTATATGTTTGCCACTTCATTTCACATAGCTTCTTTCAGTTTCCAGGGATATATTTAGCAGACGTTTGTCTGTTTTGAGTGGGTGTTATTTGGTTGTTAGGGGAAAAAAAAAAAAAAAAAGAAAGAAAGAAAAAAGAAAATCCCACCACTGTTCTATTGATCTTGAATGGCGCATAAAGCAAATCAGAAGTGTTGAGATGTTGAAACTGAGCAATCTATATACTGCATCAAACACCTATAGGAGGAGGGGCATCTTGGCTTGGCAAGGTGTGCATGTGGAATGTGTCCTATGGAGAGGGAATTGGGCCAGAAGGAATGAGCACTCTTGGAGAGAAACATTAGAAGTGCCATCTTGGTTGAAGTGTGAACGTTATGGAAAACATCTCTCCACATATTGCTCCCAGCTGGAGTCGTGATAGGCATAATATGAATGGCTTCATGTGGGTCGGGACCTACCCAAATGAATTACTTGGCCCAGCTGGGTTCTATGAATATAAAGGGACTGTGCTTGACTGGCAGTCTGACATACCTTGATAAGAAAAGTTTAAATCAGATTGTGTATAAATAATATGATTTATTGAGAGTTTACACTGAGCCAAAACAGTGCTCGATGCTTTAAGAGCTTTATTTCATTTTACCTTCACGATAATTTCACTAGGTTAATAGTATTAGTGTCATTATTATCTTCATTTTACAAATGGTGGTGTTGAGAAATATGGGGATTAAGTAATTTACACACAGTCTCTGTGTCAAGCCTGTTCATTTAGGGATTACACACAGTCTGGCACTATGGTAGAATGATGCAGAATATAATATATAGAGTTTAAAAATTATCTGCCATCATGCTTTAGTCATAGAATTCTAAATCTAGAAAACCTCATCCAATCTCCAACCCCTTAACCAATATTTCAGATGAGGAGGACCCCGAAATTCTGAGAATTTCTTAGTTTTACTTAAAAATTCCCTGATCAAGTTATTATTTTAACAGCTAACTTCCTAAGAAGACTTTTGCTTTTATTGAATTTTATTTTAATACCATTTATTTAATTTAAATAATTTAAATTTGAAACCATTTATTTAATACCATTTTATTATAAGTACTTTGGATTTAGACAGGTTGTGAATGGAGTGTACTAATTTGGTCATTTAGAGCTGCTTCATCTGTTGAGTTGGGAATGAATGGTGTGGCACAGGTGTTGAGTTGGGGTTATCTGTTGAGACCTTGCATTTATGGTGGAGGTCCCATGCAATTGATGATGAAATGGAAAGAAGATGTGACTGTTAGTTGCCAGTTAGTACTTAAAAGCCAACAACAACCACAACAAAATAAAGTAAAAGCCAGTGACAGAGAATCAGACTATATACCATTGATCTGCCAATCTACAAAATATGAAAATCACCACTAGAGAGGCAAAATGAGATATTGTCTGTATCTTACCACTGTGATACATAATTTTTAGGCTGACGTTGTTGTATTTTTTTCCTATTTAAAGACTCTTGTTGCTAGCAATTACCTGCTTTTTACACTGATGAAGTGTGATTTGTGAAAGGAAGAAACATTATGTGATTTGTGTGGACTCTATATCACCATTAAAGAAAGAAGGTCTTTTTGGCCTCTGGTTAATTTTAATGTTTTTAAAACTTATGGGTGGAAACTATTTGGAGAAAATGTTAAAAGATTCTCATTTTAAAATTCTGGTGTGGGGTCCAGGAGTGTTCATTTGCTCCCCCTATATCCCACCCCAGAATATTTTGATGTGAGTCCCAAACTGACAACCAAATTTTGACAAATGCTGAGTTATAGGTAGGATTATGCTTTCTAAGATAAAAAGATTCGTCCAAACATCCTTTATGTAGAAACAAAATATTTAGCTTATTAGGCCCTAGGTAATCTCTATTTTTTGTTAAATGTAAAATGGAAGCCTTATGACTGAATTTATTTGTCTTTAGAGAGCCTATATTTAGGAATACCTAAAAACTTAAGAGAACAAAATATTCTGATGACTTCTTTGATGCAGCATGAGATTTTCTTTTTAATGTAGACAGTTTTTGTTGGCTGTGAGTCTTTTTATCCACACTTGTAACATTGGACTGAGACATGGAGACGATTAACATTTTTTTTTTTTTTCTCCACGATCAAAGAATACTGCAAATGGTTAGAGAAACTGATCTGGGTTTTCAATCTTCCTTTCGCTTTTACCTTTTCTGTACTTCTTTCTTTTGCTTCTCAAGTGCTTTGGAGTTGTATTTTAAAGACAGAGGCATCGTGCTTTTAATGTGTTTTGTATTTAAATATCAAAATGCTTCTTTCTGCGTAATGGCTGTAGAGGAACAATATCCAGTCGGTACCCTGTTTGCTGTCCTTTTAGCCATTGCTTTAGCCTGGTGTTTTCTGTGGAGGCTGCAGCTAATGTGGCAATGGGATGCGGAATCCCCCGCTTTCCCTTTCTCCCTAGTTGCCACACCTGCCTGGGCACCCTGGTCAAATAAGGCTTTTGTTTGCCACAGACAGCCCTGTTCTCTGGCTTCTTTCCAAGGCCCTCAAAATGAGTACTTTCACCAGGGTGGCAGAGGAAGTCCCTTTAGATTGAGAAGCAAGCAAGTAAACTTTAGTACACTGTCAGGCTCCAAGCCAAATAAAGTGCTAAGCATGACAATTAATTGGATGGCTACCAGGATACCTCTTACTGTAACTGTAATTCAGAATATCCCTGGCTGAAGTTAAAAATGGTATTACTTAATTAATTCGAATGTTTCTAGGGTACTCACTAAATATCTGCACTGTTTGCTAGATTTTGGCGTTGCAGGCAGGAGGGCCTGATATATAGCAAGAACTCTAGCGTGTGCTGGGGATTTAATCCTCACAACAAGCAGGGCCTTTGGTAGCCATGTCTTCACCTCGTAGATGAGAAAAGTGAAAATCATACAACTAGTCTGTTTCTATCCAAAACCTATGGATTTCTCATTACTTAAACTACCTCTGAGTGAGTCAGGGTGATGATATCACCAATGGAGCTATGATTTCTATCTTGGAATGTTTGTATTCCAGCAAAGAGAGAGAAGCCATGCACATAGATCAGGGAATTTATACATTTTTATTAAGTGATGAGGGAGCAGTATAGATAAATGCTGTGGGGTTTTGAGGAATGAGACAATATACTGGGCTGGGACCGTCATGAAAAATGTTATTGTGGAAGTAAGAATTTAAATGAGTTTGAAGGTCAAGGAAGGTCTTGACTGACGGTCATGAGACATGAAGAGGCCATTCCAGGTGTGGAATATACTTCAGCCAGGCAGAGGCAGAATAGAGGCTAAGGAATAGGACCTGTGATGGGGAAACCATAAGGGACTCTGGGAGAACCATGAGTGCCAGGCTGACAAGTTGTAGCATTACATGGGTGTGGGGGTGGGAGGTTGGGGGGAGGCATTCTTACACTATTGACCAAGTGTCAGTGATGAGGAATATCAGGATTAACCATGAGGATGTGTGTGCTAGCTGGAACTGAGAGTGAGAATACTGGAGGTCTGCTGAGGCTAATTTAGAAACTATTGCAGCATTCCAGTCTTGAGGTGAGAAAAGCATGACCTTGCACGCTAGCATAGAAAGTAGATATAAAGAGAGAGATTTGCAAGATGAGTGACAGAGTTCAGTGGCCAACTAGAACCAGAAAGGCTGGCCAAGTGCAGCAGAGACGCTACCAGACAGAAGTGATAGTAAATACATACATGCACATATGCCAAAGCTTGTCCAAATCCTTATCGTGCTTATCTGCCAAGTTGAAGAAGCTTGTCAGTGGAATTAAAGCTTAGAGAACAGAGTAAAAACTTTGGCTGGAAATCATAATTACACCCATCTTATTGTATTTATGGATGCTTGCATGGTCTTGTGAGTAGCTCCAGTAGGTGCTTACCTGGAAGCCCAGACCCATTTGGTATAGATCCTTAGTGGCCACAGCTCTTCTAGCTGATTAGGGTTATCTGGTCATTTTGCTAAATAAACTTGGAAGATGTGCACTCCAATGTTCAAGAATAACAAATAATTAAATATACATTTATGCAACGCCATATAAAATTAACTTGGAAATTCTGATCCACCTCAATGAATAAAAATACACCAGAAATTATTTATTAAAGTGAAGAAGGAAGTTTACAGAATGTTTCCTATGTGCCTTCTTAACATTTTATTGGGAATCTCACTAGTCAAATTGAGTTAAATATCAGTTTGTTTTGGTTTCAAGGATTTTATTGTTTGTCTTATGCTTCTCAGTAATAAATGATATTTAGAGAAATGTGAAATTGCCTGTCCATTATTAAAACATCTAAAAATGTTTGAAGTCATTTCTAAAGAACACAATTAAGGAATTGTGCTGCTGTTTAATTTTATAATATCAAATATGGACTCTAATTCCCCATGTTTTGATATAGTGTGATTTGATTAGAATTTACTTTGATAAATTTTGTTTCAAGTGCATGTTCTTCCTGGTATTTCTTTAATTTTAGGCCCAAAGTTATTCTCCTGGTTTAATTTTCCTTAACTGTTTTTGTATTTTTGCCACTTGCTTTTGTGTTTTCCTATTAAAGTGAGATTTGTAGATTGTTCATGACTTGTAATTATGTTTTTACATAAACCCCTTTTGGAGGCTTTGTGTAGATTTCCTTTTGATTTATTGTAGACTATAAACAATTCAAAACAGAGTCTATTGTTTGGTTTAAAAAAAACCACTAATCATGTCATATTTCTGCATCATATCCTGATTTATCCTTCGATTTTAACTTTAGAAGTGGCTTCCTCTTTGTTTTCCTGATCTCAAGGAAGAATCCAGAACACTCAGAACAATGTGCGAGACAGGAGAACATTTTCAGTGGGGAAAAACTTCAGTTTTAATCGTTGCTCACATCTGTTCTATTTTTAAAAAATGAAGTGCTAAAAAAATAAATAATAATGATATGGATGATTTCTTTATGTAGAAAATCAGCTGTCAATTAACTAATGAATATTCTTTTTAATCAGTGTTAATTGACACATTTCCTGTACTTGTAAACTCTGTGCTTTCATAGTGGGTTCATTTTGACTTTTCTTGATTTCCCCCTTTATATTTTAGTAGTCCTGTTGGGTATAATTCTGTATTATTCCCTGAATTCCCTGGTCTGGAGCTAGATGGAGCTATGAGATCTTCTGTTAACGTACAGCAGGCCAGTGGCTCTCCGAGTCTACTTGTGACAGTACCTAATGCCCACGTTTAAAGCCTTCTTGTCCCTTTATTCTTAAAGAGCATGGAGAGAAAGTCTGGCCATTGAAAACACCATCATTAAAATGGATGGATAATCCCAAAGTTCTCTAATTATCTTTTATTACTGAGCAGCTAAACACAAAAACTCCCAAAGCCAAATCTGAAAGAAAAGCACACATACGAGCTATAGGTACACCTACCTTCAAGAATCAAAACCAGATTAAACATTTGCCATTAAAAATCAATTTATTTGTTTTTTAGAGTATAATTCTCTGAGAAATTCACAAAATGTTGAAAACAGTGGAAAATAGAACATACAGCAATTGTTTCAGGACTCATCTTTCAAATTTTATACACCTGTGTAGATAAATGGAATCATATACGTAATGTGTACTATATATGTATGTATAATTATATAAGAATGTGGAAGATAGTTCACAGAGAGGGATTATAAGTTTTGCCTAAAAGCTTTTGATTACAATTTAGAGTTATCTCTTTTCAAAAATTTTCTGCGCATACGGTGGTTTATTTATTTATTAAAAACATTTTATTTATTTATTCATGAGAGACACAGAGAAAGAGAGAGAGAGATGTAGAGACACAGGCAGAGGGAGAAGCAGGCTCCATGCAGGGAGCCCAACGTGGGACTTGATCCCAGGTCTCCAGGATCACGCCCTGGGCTGAAGGTGGCGCTAAACCACTGAGCCACCCGGGCTACCCCCTGCATAGGGTGATTTAAAAAGTCTCATCATTGAGGCTTGTCCATGCCTACAGAGCCCTTTGAAGGAACTTGTTAAGCACTGTGTTTAAGTACTGAGAAATATGCCCAGACTGCTGTCTTGCTGCTTACTATCTTTTAGGACAGAAGTTGTGAAAGGTCATCTGCTTACTTTGAGAAACTAATTGTAATAAATTCTTTTGTGTGAGTCTCTAATGAGATTAGCTTTAGCTCTATGTTACTCAGATTTTTAGGTAATTGTGTGGATGATTCTCATTTACTTAATTTGGCAAATACTACTGAAATCAAATACCTGTTTGAACTCTATGCTTTGCCATGTTTTGTAAATCACTTTGTAGATTTTTACCTAAGTCTCTTCCTGGGGACTGTGTCTCCTGAAACTTCATTCTCTGTGTATCTTCTGTCCTTACTTGCTTTTCAAATCTAGAAGAGTAAATTGTGCATCAAACAGTTTTTAAAGGCCGAAAAGAGTAGAGAGGTGGTTCTTGGTTCAACTTCAATAAGCATTTCACTCCAAGAGTATTTTATCTAGCTATTAGATAAATAGCAAAAAACAAAAAAAATTAATAATTATAAAATAATAAATAATACAAATTAGCTTGTGGGTCATCTTACATCTTGAAGACCCAAGCAGCTGAAATATGCATAGGAAGGGTTGCAAAAATCTTACATCCTTTTCAGGTAGAGTCTTACTCAAGACTTAGTTGTTCCTTACATAGTTTGTGTGGACCTCATTATCAGCTTTTCCCTAAAGGAGACTTAAGGGCCACTCAGGCCTCACAGTGGTGATACATGGTGCATATGGTGCAGTCCCATTTCAGCAAATGAGGAGAACTCTAGCTTGGAGCAGGGGGCGAACTCCTGGTCTGAGATCATTCTACTTAGTAAAGTGGGAGGATTTGGGACTCCTGGGTGGTGCAGTGGTTAAATGCCTGCCTTCAGCTCAGGGTGTGATCCTGGAGTCCTGGGATCAAGTCCCACATCAGGCTCCCTGTGGGGAGCCTGCTTCTCCCTCTGCCTGTATCTCTGCCTCTGTGTGTGTGTGTCTCTCTCATGAACAAATAAATAAAATCTGAAAGAAAGAGAGAAAGAAAGAAAGAGGATTCTACTCCGTTGTCTGATTCCAGCATCAGTGCTTTCCCCAGCCATTCATTATTCATTTGTCCACCAGACACCTCACTGCCCATCCACAGCACTTTCTTAAGTACACATTTTGTGCCAGACACTCCTTAGCTGCTGAGCATTTGATGACAGATAATACCGATGAGGTCCACTTGTGAAGGGAGGTGGTAAGAAAGTCAGAAAAACAAAACAATAAAATTGTCGTAATAAAGGACAAAACCAGTGTGATGTGTGAGAGAGGCTAGAAACATTGGCTAGGTTGATCATGGCTGTCTCTCTGCAGAAGTTACACCTGAGGACACATTATGATTTCAGGAGCAAATAGGAGAAAGAAAAGCTCGCAGGCAGCTGGCAGTGAGAGAAGAGGCCTGCTAATTGCAAACAAGTAAAGTGGACAGGAATAAAATGGAAAAAAAAAAAAGCTTAGAGAGTAGGAGCTCTGGTTATAGAGACAATAAATAGCTCCTTCTACCACAAATACCTCTCCAGATAGCCCCGTATTACAGACTAATTGATGCTCATGACGATGAAATGAGTTACACAGAAAAAGATGAAATATGTACATTCTGCCTCAGGAAGTGAACACTTGTGAAGAATTTTAGAAAAGAATCATAAATTTAGGATAAATACATTTTGGAGCTTAAAAAGAATAAAGAACTCTTACTGGAAGGTTCACCTCAAGAGACTACTACAATACTGAAGATGGCACAGATGGGAGACCTAATTGTAACATTTCAATTTCCCAGTTTTTAAGGGTACCCAGGATACGTGGATGTATGGAGTGGGATCAGGTTTTTTTGTTGATATTAAATGGGGTACATTTAACATGTAATAAAAGACACCTTTTATTTTTTTAAAGATTTTATTTATTCAAGAGAGCGAGCAAGTGAGTGAGAGTGAGCACAAACAAGGGGAGGGGCAGAGGGAGAAGGAGAAGCAGCTGAGCTGGGAGCCCCGAGGGGGGCTCCATCCTAGGACCCCAAGATCATGACCTGAGCGGAAGTCAGACACTCAACTGATGGAGCCTCCCAAGTGCCCTAAGATGCATTTTAATAAACAACTGAATGAGTTTTGCCAAATGTAATCATGTGTGTAACTGCCATTCACATAAAGCATGTGAGACTTTTCTGTCACACCAGTGAGTTGCCATGTGACTCTTTCTGGTCAGTTCTCGTCACTCCCAGGGCAACACAGGCTCTGATTGCCACCACCCTAGCTTAGTCCTAGAAGGGCCTATCGATGAGATCATAGTTTATATTCCTCAAAGTGTGCCTTCTAGCATTCCACACAATGTTTGTGAAAATTCATCTATATAATTGTATGCACCAGTGGTTTGTTCCTTTTTATGACAGAATAGTATTCAATTGTATGAACATACTGCCATTTATTCATTTTCCCCCTTAGCTATTCTGGTTGTCATGAAGTGATGTCTTATGCTTTTAATTTATGTTTCCCTGATGTGATGATACTTGATCTTTTTTAAGATTTTAATTTTAATCTATATGTTTTTAACATTTTTACTGAGATAAAATATACATCCCACAAAGTTCACTCACTCACAAACTCATTTATTTATTTATTTATTTATTTATTTATTTATTTATTTATTTATTTATTTTTAAAGATTTTACTTATTTATTTATGAGAGACACACAGAGAGAGAGAGAGAGAGGGTGAGACACAGGCAGAGGGAGAAGCAGGCTCCACGCAGGGAGCCCGATGTGGGACCCAATTCCGGGGTCTCCAGGATCACGCCCTGGGCTGAAGGTGGCGCTAAACTGCTGAGCCACCCGGGCTGCTCAAGTTCACTCACTTAAAGTGTGTAATTCAGGGGTACCCGAGTTCAGTCACTTAAGCAGTTGACTCTTGGTTTCAGATCAGGTCATGACCTCACAGTCATGGGATTGAGCCCCCATTGGGCTGTGTGCTCAGTGCAGAGTCTGCTTCAGATTCTTTCTCCTCCTTCCTGTGCCCCTCCCTGTTCATGCACTCTCTCAAATAAATAAATAAATAAATAAATAAATAAATAAATCTTTTTAAAAAGATTATGTAAGTCAGTGGTTTTCAGTATACATACAGAGTTGTGCAGCATCACCAAAACCTAATTTTAGATCACTTTCATCACCTCAGAAGAATCTTTGTACCTCTGGAAGTTGCTCCCCATTCTCAGTCTATGTATTTTAAAATGTATTTCATAATTTTATATATTCTTCATCAAAGTCCTAATAATTAGCTCTATTGACTTTATGTCTGTCCACATTAAGTGTGAAGGGGGCACATTTCCTTCTAGTTTCATCTTTTCAAATTGCTTTGCAGAGCATCTAGTAAAAGTCTTCAGGTGGAGTACTCTGAAACTTAAATGTGCATTCAAATCACCTAAGGATCTTTTAAGAATGCAGATTCTTACTTGGTAGGTCTGGAGTAGGGCTGAGCTTCTGCATTTCTAACATCTCATGCTGTAGGTCCATGGGGCCACTTTGAGCTACATGGTAAGAGATTTTGGTTGCCATGTCTCGAAAGAGGAACAGTTGTGAGAGAGACTATTTATGATGTAACATTTTTATCTGGCAATTTGCACGCAGTTGACATTTTTATTCTCAGAGCAGTTCTTTTTTTTTTTTAATTTTTTTTTTAATTTTTTTTTATTTATTTATGATAGTCACAGAGAGAGAGAAAGAGAGGCAGAGACATAGGCAGAGGGAGAAGCAGGCTCCATGCACCAGGAGCCCAACGTGGGATTCGATCCCGGGTCTCCAGGATCGCGCCCTGGGCCAAAGGCAGGCGCCAAACCGCTGCGCCACCCAGGGATCCCTCAGAGCAGTTCTTAATCTATTTTGGGTTTTTAAAAAGTTTATCACATCTTTTTGTATGTAAAAAGGGAATTGACTTTAAGAATTTTAAAAGTGGGATTAAGAAGGCCCTAAAAAACGTATAGCATGTCATTAGTTTGATAGCCCACAAAGCACCCTGCTGAAGAATGGATGAGAAACAACTGTATGGGGAGAATCCTTTAGGGTGCCCATGGGGACTGGTTGACCAAAAGGATTTCTTCAAAGGCCTCAATTTCTGGAACTGCTCCTCCACTCTTTCCCAGAGCTCTTTGAGGTCCTGAGATGAAGAGGGAATTGTCTCAGGTGTGTAACCAGTTGAGATGCTGAGAGATGTTGACCTGGGCCTCTGAAACAGCCATTATCAGTCTTGCCTCAATCAATCAGTGGGTTATTAGTTGAATGATGAACAAAAGCACAATACAGTCATCAGTATGTCAGAAGCACCAAGTTTGGCTTAAGTATTTTGTCTTACAAAGGAATAATCCAGAGGTTTGTTACAGAGCCCTTTCTGCAAAGATGACAGCTTCAGCTGGATCAGTGCCTGGTTATACTTATGTATTGGTACTTCTAATTTAAATGCAAATATTTCTTAAAGATGACTATAAGGCATACTTTATAGAGTAAATCAAATTTTTCTATTGATCTTCATCATAGAATTGGACGTACATTTGTATAGACAAAACACTTGTTGGATTGGCTTGAAGGATTTTGGGTTTCTACAGAAAAATATGGAAGTGGCAGTCATGCTACTCTATGGAAGTCATGCTACTCTTGACTTTGGCAGGCATGTATACCTAACGTAAAATACAGGGGAGAGTATGCAGATTGATTTTTTTTTTTTTTTTTTGCTCTGAGTTCTTTCAACAAGCTGCAGCTCAGCCTCTATTCTAGGAGTTGTTCTACACATTCACATGGGTCCCTGGTTCCAGACCTGATGAGGTCCAGACACCCCTAATCTTGCTTCCTTGGAATGGTTTTCCACCATCTCCAATTGTTTTTAAATTTTAAATTGTGTTAAGGTATTAAATTTTACCAGTAGGGGCCACTGCCTTACATTGTCTGAAGTCTTGACTGAAAAGACCTTAATTTGATGTTAGAGGTTATGTAAATGAAAGTCTTCCACTATAGAAATTTGTATAATGAGTTTATTTAAAGTGAACTTTATAATTCTGTCAGTCTACCAAAGAATATCACCAAAGATGCTACTGTTTTATGAGGGCTTGGCTCAATGTACAATGAAAAAACACTGGTAATTTTTTCAAGTAGTGATGGGTAGCAGATTAAGATACATTTAGTAATGATAATAATTGCAGTCAATTTGCAGGCACAAAAACTCTATGTTTCTACCCAAAGTCTAGCCAAATTCCATGTGTCATTTTGGAAACATCACTTAGGTGCCCTACACTGGTTGTTTTGTTCGTTTCAGAGAGTATAATTCTGACTACATCAATTTAACTATGACTGTGTGTTCTTAGAACTGAGTAACTTCCTCAGACTGAACATATTAAATTAGGTTCAATTTCCTGCCAAAATTTATAGACAGGTTGTAAATGAAAAAGCTGCCTCTGCTCTTCATTATCACTATGTATTATAGTTTTTTAAATAAAAATGTTATTTACTTACACCTACTGTCAGATATTAAACTACAGAGGCATCCATCAACAGTTCTGTTGGCACTGTAAAGAAAAAAGCCATGTAACAGCACACCTGGCTTTAGTGTTATAGCACAGAGTTAGTGTTGCAAGGTGACTTTGATATGTCAGAAAAGCTAATTATGTCCCATCAAAGGACGAAAGAAATTGCCTTTTTTAATGAAAAGTATTTTATAGGAGGTGACAGTGATCTTAGGCAAAGCAGTAAAACTAGGTGTATAATTATATAAATTCTTTAAATTCTTATTAGACTTAGCTAATTGACATGTTACTGTCCAATAATGTAGAAAAAATGATTAAACATAAAAAACAGAACAGTGGTTTTGGACTCTACCTATACAGTAATCTAAAATTGAGTCTCTTTCCATTTTTCCAAATGCAGTTTTAATTCTTTTCTGACACTTATTAATAGTTATGCATGTTTTTACTTGAAATGGGATATACTATAAGAATAAAGTATTAAGAGAAATATATTTGCAAACCATCTATCTGATAAGGACTTGATATCCAAAATATATAAGGGACAACTCAATAACGCAAAAAAAAAAAACTGATTAAAAATTGTCAAAGGACCTAAATAGGTGTTTTTCCAAGGAACATGTACAAATGCCCAAGAGATATATGAACTGATGCTCAGTGTGCCTGGCTAGCTCAGGCAGTAGAGTGTGAGACTCTTGATCTCATGTTGGTAAGTTTGAGCCCCATGTTGGGTGTAGAGATTACTCAAAAAAAAGTAAAACCTTAAAAAAATCCCTAATCATCAGGGAAATGCAAATTAAAAGCACAATGAGAAATCATCTCACATCTGTTAGAATGGTTATCATCAAAAAGGCAGGATAATAAGTACTGGCAAGGATTTGGAGAAAAGAGAACCCTGGTACACTGGGTACACCAATGTAAATTGGTCCAGTCACTTTGGAAAACAGTATAGAGGTTCCTCAAAGAATTAAAAATAGAGCTATCATATGATCCAGTGCTCCTACTTCTGAGTAATTAGCCAAAGGAAATGAAATCAGTATCTTGAAGAGGTATCTGTACTCCCATGTTCTTTGCAGCATTAATCACAGTAGTCACGATAGTGCACCAACCTAAATGTCTCCAGACAGATGAATGGGTAAAGAAAACGTGTGCATGTGTGTATATGTGCATATGTGTGTGTCTATATATGTGTATAGATAAATATGTAGATATGTATGTGTGTGTATATGTATGTTATACACAATGGAATATTGTTCATCCATTAAAAAAAAAATCTTGCCATTTGCAACAACATGGATGAATGTGGAGAATGTTACACTAAATAAGCCAGACACAGAAATACTGTGTGACCTCATATATAGTGTCTAAAAGAATCGAACTCCTAGAGCAAGGAGTAGAATGGTGGTTGCTAGAGAGTGAGGGAAATGGGGAGATGTTGGTAAGATATGCAGTGTTTCCCTTACAAGATGAATAAGTTCGGGGGATCCAATGTATGTCATGGTGATTATAGTAAATAATACTATATGGTGTACTGGAAATGTGCTGAGAGTAGAGATGTATGTATTCTCACCCCTGCTACCCCTCAAAAAGAGAACTGTGTGGCGAGATTATGGATGTGCTAAGTAGCTTGGGTGGTGATGATTTCTCATTGTACAGATATATCAAATCACGTTGTACTCCTTAAATATATATAATTTTTGTCAATTATATATCAATAGAACTAAAATAAAAAGAATAAACTATTAGTAACATATATATGCTCCTTAAAAACATAATCATCCTAGCTAAGGGTAATAAATTGCCCAAGTGTCTTTTGACTTTTGATATGTATATGATATATGTAGGTGTGTTTCTTATGTACACACTCATATGAATTTAATTTTTATTTCTTTAGAGCCATATCAAGGGTGAATTTGAAGTAAGTCCTGCTGTTTTGTATATAAGGATTAAGAGCAGAACTTTTCATTGTTAGCTTTGACAGAATATATGTGATTATTAGTGATGTCTTTTTTTAGAAAATTGTAAATTATAGGAATGCTGCGCAGGAGGAAAGAAATGAAGCATACAGTAGTTATTTAGGTTTACAAGATTGACAATGATTTTTTTTTCTTTACAGAAGGTTTAGTACTTAAAGCAGAAAGCTGTAATTGTTGGTTGCTTTAGATGCCGTTAGCTATTTGGGATGTGGAAAGATGTATGCTATAAATGTTTTACTCCTGTAATTGCCATGACTTCAGAATGGTTCAAGTATAGCTGTTTTGTAGGAAAGGTGCATGAAGAAGTGATTTCTGGCAGCAATCTATAATGATGGTCATTCAGTTTTTAAAAATTGTAATTGTGAAGGGAATGACCCATTTTTGTTACTGGACCCTGGCATGGTTCCTAAAGCTCCCTATTTCTGCGTCCCAGACAGTAGTCAAAGCAGGGACAGTGACAGGGCACCGAACAAAGAGAAGTTGTTTCAGTGCTTGGGTTGGGAAAACTTCTTGAGGCATGCATAAGCCTTTTGGATTCCGGGTCCTGAAATCATAAAGTGAGACTTGAAGGTATTAACTTAGCCGGGTCAGGGAGCTCCTGTATGTGAGAACAGGTATTCAGGGGATGATGTGTGCTCATCCTAACTCATGTTTTATGACAGAGACCATATCACCTATCTCTCTGAGTATCTTAAAATGCCATGGTCAGCTCTTAGGCCACTCATGGAAGAAACCTAGGTAAAAATGGATAATTGTTAGGAATCCAGGCCAGAGCATTCTCTTGAGAATCAAATGTCTTAATGGGTTGTGAAGATAGTGCAACGTTCTAAAATAACTCTTGATTGCTCCCATTCCATGCCCTTTGTAAAGCTATTAAAGATGATCCCTTATCAGCATTAAAAGACTGGGGAATTGAATATTTGGTTGGAGGTGATTTGGCTTGTACACTTAGGCCTAATCAATTTTTGTACTTAAAGTTCATAGCTTGATTTTGAAATTAGGTTTGCAGATCCTGAGTATCACTGGGCTTACTGTTCTTGCCACTGCTGGATTGACTAGCCAATAAAAGCCAGGTGCCAGACACTACTCAGATTTAAATGGGCTCTAACTGATGATTAGAATTTCTGTGGGAAAGAAAGGCAAGGTTCTTTCCACTTTGTTTTATTAAGTGTGAAATAGCTAAGCATCCTTTTATATTGATCAGACATAATGTGACTGTTCTAAAGAATTTATTTCTTTCATGTACCTGGATTGTGCTTTTCAAAAGGAATAGATGAGATCCATGATTTTCTTTTCTAGACTGCCAACTTCTGATATGTAGAGATTGCTCTGTAAAATGACCACCCCCTTCTGTGAAGGATTCTTCTCATTGTTTTCAAAAGGGGTTGTCAAAGCCCAAGAAGAGAACAGGTTTGCTGTTGATGTTCTTTGAGAAAGCTTAGAAGAGTTGTTTGTACCTTAACATCCTTTAGCATGTTGGAGTTAATTGTTCTTTATCTCTGTCTTTGGTTGCCTGCAAATTCCGTATAAGTGGCAGTTTGGAATATAGCAGAGTATGTAAAAGCTTTCTTATCTTCCAGAAAGGTATAGCTGATGTGGGGCTGCACACAAATGATTTTCCCATGGACAGGATATCTGGTCTAACTACTTAAAAAAATTGCATAATCCTATAGGGAACCCTAGCTAACTAATGCAATAATTATTTAGGAGTAGAGCCAACATCCTGCAATTATATTAGAACAAACGTGCTGCAATGTTTCTGTTTATGTATGTCCCTTGGCATCTTGAGTTAATATTTTATCCTATTTCATTAAGAAAAAAAAATAAGCCAGAGAAGCCTTGGAAGCAAGATCATTGGAATTACCTGATGTGTAAGGTTAGGAAATTTCTATGAAACTTCTTCCATCTTGAAAAATAATTAAAAAAAAAAAAAAGAAAAATAATTTCACAAGCATGAAAACAATTCATGTTTACATTATTGTTAAGGAGAGGCAAGTATTTTCTTGAGGTCTGTGCTTTAGGAAAGCATGACTATACTAGATGATATCTTTAGCTACTTAATTTTTTCTTAAAATGTAAAATGCCATTCATCATCATCATCATTATTATTATCACTATTATTTTGCCTAGATATAGAGTGGATTAACAAAACTCAGTATCTACAAGTGGGTAAACCTGAACTGGTGGCTATTTCTTCAGAGGGCTGCTAGTCCTTTTATTTTTTTATGTGTAACTTTAATTATACAATGACAATATATTAACCTAATATTTGGAATCTTAAAAATTTGAGAACAACTAGGAAGTTTTAAGTTTTTTTTCCTTGCATTTAGTCATGAATGACTCAACATCATCATTTCTGTGGCCGGGGAGATTAGTTGCTTTAAATTCTCTATCTCAATCTGAAAAGCACTCTGGGGCTTGGTAGATGGTCTCCAACCGAGACATGCTGGTGTTAACTGTGAATGGACTTCTTTCAAAGGCAAATTCCTGGTGGATTCCAGGCTAGGCTAAAGAAAGAAGATCTGAGACTCCATATATATTATACAGGAGCCTTGTCAGGGTAGTGGTAAAGGAGGGAGTGGATTGTTCAGAGAAATACTTTGCAATCAGGAATCAAGGGTCCTGCTATCATGAGTGGGCAGTCATGTTATGGTCTAGGGTCTGTCTTCCTCCTCCTGAGTGATGAAGGGCTACTTTTGCACTGGCACCTAATCTTGGGTGTTCTCAGAGAGGCAAAGCTAGATCCAAGTACCAAGAATTTGGTGTTATGCTTTGGTCATCATTCTTGAGAGGGTCTGGTGGATAAGGCACAGTTTTGGCCAAAGTATCTCTGAGACACATTCTGGGAACAGGCAGCAAAAACACCTTAGATGCCCTAAGGTATACATGTGTGCTTCCTTTTTTACTTTAGCAAGGAATAGAGCAAGCTCTTGGCTGCACTAAAGCTTGAAGCTGGGAACTAACCTATACTGCCTTTGGAATGCAATCTGTGGTTGATTGTAATTTCAAAACTTTGCATATTCAGGAAAAGCAATTTTGTAAATTCTCCATCTTTAAAAATCCTTACTATCCTGTTTCCTAGAAGTAGGGATTCAGTAAAAAAAAAAAAAAAATCTATTAGTCCCCAGTACTTCAGTCCCATTGTACACAAACTTATTATCCTTAAATTTAGTGCTAAATTGCCCTAAATATGTTTTTGGATTATGTCTTCCATGAGGACAACAATTAGATAATCCTTTTATAATCCTTCTAAAAGTTAGCCTAATGTTAAGGAATCTAGAAATGTCAATAGGCACCTTTATCACTGGGTTGATTTCTTTTCTGGCAAGTGCCTGATTATAGAGGCTTTATCTGTAGATCATCTCTTATTTGCCTCTCTTCCTTCATTCCTCACAAAGGATTTCTTAATGTATTGGTAGTTAGACAACTTGACAAAACATCTACATTGAAAGCCACAAGTTAATTCTTGGGGCTTCAAACTAGGAGTCCTACTACAGGATCTTTCCTGTGTTCACCCCTGGTTCAGAGTTTGCTACTAAAAGTGTGGTTTGTGGACAGCATGACGTCACCTGAGAGCTTTTGAGAAATGCAAAATTGTGACCTTTTGCCCAGTCACTGGCTTGGAAGACTTTTAGGGAAATCAGGTCACGGTGAATCTCTAAAGATTCAAAACTGCTGCAACAGAATCTCAGAGCATGAATCTTTAGTACCATAAAATACCATTCAGGATGAGTTTGGGAGTCCAGTGGACTTTTGGGCTTGATGGCAACTTCCTTTTTTTGTCTGCCTTTACCAGGAACAGCAGACTAGACTTTTTTATGAACAGAAACAGCTTCCATTGCTCTTGTAAAGTCATTTAGTAGTCGCAGTCTAGAAGTACTTCTTTAATGTTTTCAGGTCTATTTGGGATAACATGTAAATAAGAATTTGTATGTGTTCTCAGTATCTCTGGGAATGAGAATAAAAAATAAGTGTCCAGATGGTTACTGAATCACCTTTGTTGTCCTCATTAACGATCTGTTATGTTGGCATTGTGACGTAGTGGTCTCTGCTTTTGCACCAATTGGAAACTGGGTTTAAATCCTGGGTTTACCACATATCAGAACTGGGTAGCCTTAAACTAGTTACTGAGTTTCTTTGAACCTCCATATCCTCCGTAAAATGAGACTGTAGGACCCAATGAGACTGTAGGACCTCTTCTTCACTTTGGTTAAAGACTTTACCAAGGAAAGATTTGAGAAATCCACATACCTCACAAATAGCATGGATCCAGGAAATGATAGAAATGGTCACCATCATCACCATCTCCTTCTCCAGTGGTAACTATGTTGATGTTTAATTTTAAAAAATACTGTTGAGACCCAAATTGTTGGTTAGTGTTTCATTCTTGATTAAGGATGTTTTTTTGTATTCAGATGCATGAATCACAGTTGTTGAAGTAAATACAAGGTAATAGTTAAGTCTTCCATCTCTTCTAGGGCTAAACATAAGGTTGTTCCATCTTTGGTAGTAGCAGAGAGAAGGTATCTAAGAGTCCGTTAAACCTTAGAGGACCACTGCAAGTGAGCTTGTTTCTAATAGACATAGATTATAGCTGCAAATCTGAAATGCTTCTGTTGAAATAAATGAAACAGGCCTACCTTACTAAGGATAAATGAATGGAAAGTTCTATAATTTGAGTATTTTTTTTAAATAGAATTGTGATTTTGTAACCAACATGTTGTTTTTTGTAGTTTTGCAGTTGTTTTTTTTTTTTTTGTCTTCTGTGTTTTTTTTTTCCCCCAAAGAAATAATGAAACTGTAAACAGAAGAGAAAATTTCCTTCTGATAATGGCAAAATATTATCAGCGTAAAACAATTGTGTTAGTGTGTATGTAAATTATTCTTCAGAGAAAACTGATATTTATTGAACACCATTTATTCTAGCCACGGTATGTGTTTTGTTTCATCTTTATGAAAGTGCTGTGAGATAAATTGTGTTATTCATATTTTAGAGATAAGTAGATAGTTGCTGAATTTAGTAAACTGGAGCTTCATTCAAGACCTGTGCTTATAGGGTGCCTTGGGGGCTCTATGGGTCTGCCTGCAGCTCAAGTTATGATCCCAAAGTCCTAGAATCAAGCCCTGGATTGGGCTCCTTGCTCAGTGAGGAGTCTGCTTCTCCCTCTCCCTCTATCTTTCCCCCAGCTCATGCTCGCTCTCTCTCTCTCTCTCTCTCTCTCTCTCTCTCAAATAAATAAATAAAATCTTTAAAAAACAAAACAAAACAAAAAAGATCTGTGCATGTTCCACTTAGAGATTGACTGCTAAGGGGAACCTGGGTGGTGCAGTCAGTTAGATGTCTAACTTTGGTTTCGACTTAGGTTGTGATCTCAGGATCATGGGATCCAGCCCTGCCGGGGCTCTGTGAACAGCTCAGTGAGGAGTCTGCTTAAGATTCTCTTTCCTTCTTTCACTGTTTCTCCCTCTGCTTGCTTGCTTGTGCTCACTCTTCCTCTTAAATACATACATACATGCATACATACATAAATCTTAAAAAAAAAAAGACTGTGGAGGCTGGGAACAGAGTTTATTGAATCTGATTATTAATTGTGGAGAACATAGTATAATGTGTTGCAGGTATATAGTTGATGCATGTGTGTCTGATTTCTAAAACTAAATTGTGAAAACCTTGAAGATTTAGGGACTCTAGTTTTATGTCTAGAATAGAACCTGGTATACTTCGTAGTTGCTCCAGAAACGTTTGTGAACTAAACACTGAGGAAGGGAGATACTACTCCTCTGGACTGTCTGCTATTTGTAGAAACAGCTCTCAGCATGATGGTGATCACAAGGATGGTTTCTCTTCTCCCATGTTTCATTTCCTGTGTGATGGTGATATATGCACTTGGACATCTGCAAAGAAGAGTTGAATTGCAAGCTCGGTTACCTGTAGTTTCCTTCTGTCTGCAATTTTAAGGCTTAATAAATACATCAAACTATTTGAGCACCTTCAGGTTTGTTTACAAAACCTTAGAAAGCATTCACCAACTTGAACTGGCTATTAAAGTTAAGGCTCAGTCACCTAATGAGTCTTTCCTCAGTGGGCTAGTTACATCTTCACACTGGGGTATGGGAAGACAAGTCTTCCCATGTGGTTTTCTGTAAACCAAAGTCAAAAATTAGGTTGTGCATTCTCAGCCTGTTTTTATGAGCTCCCATCATAAATCATGCCAATAACATAAACATTTGACCCTCATTATGAGACATCCAGAGAGCTGTCACCATTGCTGTAGTACCAGTGTCTCCAGTAAAAGTGGGAAACACTTGGTGAATTCCTGGGTGTTGTCTGACAATGCTTTGGGTCTTGATATTTTATGAATTATTCTTCAGCCCATGTATTTCTATCACACTTGACAGTTCTGATTAATGATCCTTAGGCTGAATACGAGTTTTTAACAAAGGAAAATACTTGATATTATTAAGCAGGGCCTGCTTGGATTTGCTTTGGGGATGCAGGATGCAGGAATTAAAAATATTTGAGATTGATGGCTGGGCAACATGTGAAATCATACAAAGAGATATAATCAATAATACCTCTTCAGTGCCAAGCAAGCCCTGTGAAAACTATTGAGTTCATTTGGGGCTGACTGGAACTGGCAAAGAATAAAAATGCTTCCTGTGGACTGAGAGTGATCTAGAGATAGGACACTTGGGGATTCTGATCCTTGGAGGAATTGTCAGACAGTTGGTCTGTTTTACATCAGGGTGTCATACAAAGGCAATTTTTTTTTTTTTTTTTTAGATGGGGCTCTAGCCTAATGACTGTGACTGCCTAACAGTCACTACTGGTCTCTGGCAGGCAGTTGAAGCATTTTCAAAGGCCTGCAGGGTATGTATCATTACACGGAGCATTTTATGCAGCAAGCCCATTGAGGCATTTTGGCATTATCCTTAAAAAATCAGTTTTTATTTCCATCCATTCAAAAATAGGTAAACTGGGCCTCCTTTGGTTCCTTTGTTTTGGGTTTAGGGAAAGTTATCTGTTCAATTGAGATGAATAGTAATTGGATTATACTACTGTAATTCATTTATTAACCGAGCATTAGAATCCACAGTAGTGTGTTTCCATCTTAGAACCCACAAATTACCAATTAAACACAACCTTCTGTTCTAAAACAATGTGATTATTTTTATTTAAGCCTATTTTGGAAGCTGAGTCACTCGCTGCCTGCATATATCTTTGTTTAAAAAGCATTAGTGGAATATTACTGAAGCTGAAGCCATTATTTGTTTCTTTGTGATTTACAGGGGTAAATGCTAATAGCTCTTCCTCCAGACAAAGCCTGGCCACATTTGGGATGCCCCTTCTGCCTGTTGGCTAGTTATAGCAAGTTCTAAAAGCAAAACACTCAAAAAATGATACCGCTTTAAAAATACAATGAATGTCTTTGAAAATGTTGGTAAACTCTTTAAATGAAAAGAAGGCAAACTATAGATGAGAGTGCTGGTGTCTTTGATTTCACAATATTGATTGAGTGCTGTTCTTTAACTTGGCTCCATTTCATTCCCTTTGGGAGATTTCAGCAACTTTAAAATCACGTCCCTGCCTTCAAGCAGAAGACAGCGTAACTGCAGATATAACATGAACACACAGGAAAAGCTAAATAGCAATCAAGGGCAACTCTACAAGAGTCACAAGACAAGATAGTGTATGTTTCATTCCCATGATTTGGATGTCCCGACTTTATGGCAAAGAGCTCACTGCGGATTTGAATATCCAGGCAAGCCTTCAGGAAGGTGGTGAAATTTGAGCTGATCTCACGGAATATGTGAATATCCCAGCCTTCAGGTCTCACATATGTGGAAGGGACAGTAGGAGAAGGGCTGTAAGGTACGTGGCATGGTCACTAGGGAGACTCAAGAAGCAGGAGAATACTGAGGAGGCTGGAATCAAAAGGGCAGAAACAGAGTGTTAGGAATGAGCAATGATTTGGCGGGGGGTAATTTAGAAGGGTGGGAAAAATCTATGCTTTTCTGGACATCTATCTGGAAATATTCTCTAAACACTGGTGGATGTGTAATGAGATTCACTGACAACAAGGCTGACGCTGAGGCGGCCAGTCTTGAAGCCTTCCCAGGAGAGGGGGTTGAGTGGCACTGCAGTTTGAAGTACAGTGGACCAAGGGGTCTTTAGGAAGAGAAGATTGTCAAGGGGCAGACAGTGCACTGAGAATATTGTGTCTCACAGCCACAGGAAAAGATAAGGCTTTGAAGTTGATACCAAGGGGACATGAATGTGTTAGAAGGTGTGGAGGGACCAAGGTGATGAGGTCTGAGAAAAGTCCTTTGTTCAAGACAGTAGAAACCTTTTGAGAATCCAGTAAAAAGTACGAAGCAAAGGATTTGGTTGGCCTAGGAAAGAGTAGCTAGATGTTTTGTGAAACGTTTTGGCTGGTGGTATCTATAAACTGAAGAATTAAAGCTGATCCTCTTAATAGTGCTTATCTCCCAGATAAGCAAAAGCAGAAGAGGACTATAGGTGTAGAAGAAGGGGTGAGATAAGCAGATGTGATATCACCAAACCTCCCTCCATGCCCCCCAGCCCTGCTGTCACCGCTTCATGAATGAGATGATGCTCCAGAATTTTAGGGAAACCCCAAAGCAGTCCTGCTTCACATCATTTTGCCTCCCAGCAACTTGAGATTTGTTTTCCAGACCCTTCAATTCTTTAAGACTCTTCTAGGCCAGAGGTGAACACACCAAATCAGTTGTTTCACATCCCTTAGGCCCATAAATGCTTGACTCCCTTTTAAAGGTCTTCTCTGTACCTTCTTTATCACTGTGATTCTTCTTACATTATTAAGAATCAAAGACACAGAAGGGCTTTATAGCGAATGCAGTGTGACAAATCAGGCAGTTCTAGATCTTTCTACCGTAAATGAAAGGGGTGCTGGTATCTGCTAACTTCTTTAAAGGGCAGTGCAAACTATGTGATTTGCAGGGCCCAACGCCAAAGGAAAACGCAAGCCCATCGTTCAAAACCTATTAAGAAAATGGGAAACTCAAGATAACAGCAGCAGAGCATCAAACCAAGCAAAGCATGTGGCTCTTTGACCATAAAGGTCACCTGTCCATGAACCTGGTTTGGTCTGTAGGACTGTTCAGGGCCAGCAAGAGGGCAATAACTGTCCCATCATTTTAGGAAAAGACATGATGCAGAGTAGTTTAAAAACATTGGACAAAAAGTGAATAGTGTTGACTAAAGTTCATTTATGTTGCCAGTTTCCACCAGTCAGCAGAATTGGCTGGGCACCCCTGTGATAGCCATGCACAGTGTCCACCGTGCAGCCCACCACTCATCCCATAAAATAGGGAAGGCAGAGAGAATTGAAGATGTTGGGGCTCTTTCAAGGTAATACTGAACATCTCTCTCCCCACTAATCTGTTCTGCTAATAGTCATGCTCTTAAATGGGAAGCCTTCAAATAATTTATCCAGAACTGCTGATTCTAAAACTGTCTGAATTATGTGGTGTCTTTGGTTCCTTCCTATTAAAAAAAAAAAAAAAAAGATGTGCAGTGTTGTTTTGTTTTCAGAAGTTTAATTTTACTTTTGAAATGGATTCTCTGGGGCTGTTTTGCTGCCTCTCAATGCAGAATTTACTGTTGGCTTTGCCTCTTCCCCAGGCTGGTGGGTAGCCCTCACCACGCTCCTGACCCACGTGGCTCCCAGCCAGCGGTCTCAGTGGCACACTTGTGGCTCAGTGGGCTGAGTGTGGGTAGGAAGGGATGCTTTGGGCCAACATTGCATGTGAAGTAGACATTTCACAAATATTTATTAAATAAATAATGCAGCTTTATTTCATTATTTTATTTTTTACTTTTATTTTTATTTTTTATTCTTTCATGTAACATCTTTTCAGCAGATGAGGAAGTACACAGGCGTCTAGGCTAACAGTAGGAGAAAGTAATTCTCAGTTACCTCCCCAACCAGGGGTAGGGATGTCTCAGTAGATGAAATACAAGCTTGGCCTAAATGTGTGTACGTTAGGCAGGTATTAAATTCATTGCCTAATTATTTAGAGAAGCACATGATACCAGCTTTTCCAGGTTCAGCGTACTATCACTGATCCCCCCCCCCCATCATTATTATCGTCTTTGGCCGTTTTTGTTTTGTTTTGTTTTGTTTTGTTTTTAATAAATGAAATTAGCTGAAGAGAAGCCAGAAAACCTTCTCAATCAATCGTGTCACCAGTAACAGCTGAGCTGGAGGCTGGCCTGGCCGAAGGCTGCTGGGGTGTCCCCGCCTGCCCCGCGTCCCCCTCCTGCGCGTCCCTCCCTTTGTACTGAGTGATAACACGTCCCTTCCACTGCGGCGACCACAACATCGTGGCCGTCTGGAGGATTAGAATGTGGGATGCGGATGTTGTCTTGGATCTAAAACAACTGTGACATTGATCCTTTTCAACCGGCCGCCAGATATTATCTCTTGCCATCCTCCACTGCCTCCGCTAGGATACGCCGGGCGCCTGTATCTAATTACCTGGGCAGCTAATTACCTCTGCCATGTTAAGCAGCGGCGGTAATCTCATTTCTCTTTCAAGTCCATTTTATGACATCAAACTGTATTATATTCCCCCTTCCGTGGCTGCTGACAAAATCGCAGCAGCACCACCCAGGGCCGACAAGGAGTCAGCCTGCCCATGACACGCCTGCACCTTGTAGGCTTTCTGGTGATGCCTTTTCTTTTTTATTTTTCTTCTTCTTCTTCTTCTTCTTCTTCTTCTTCTTCTTCTTCTTCTTCTTCTTCTTCTTCTTCTTCTTCTTCTTCTTGTTCTTCTTGTTCTTCTTGTTTTGTTCTTCTTCTTTTTTTTTTTTACCATGTGCTATTAAATACCTATATCTGAATCGTCTCCCCATAGCTCCATTTGTTTGATTAGCATTACGATACTGTGACAAGACACTATATCAGCAGTAATCGATCTGATTAGCATGGAGATGATATGAACACAGATTGTATTGATGTTTAATAGCGCAGGCATCCAGGTGCTGTAAACATTATAGATGTTTTCGTATGCTGTGTGCAGGGCTCTGTAATGAAGACAGCGACCACAGCAGATTTTAGAGCTCGATGATTTATTTTCTGCCAAGTGCCACTGTGGGTCTCGCATAGTATGTGGCACTTCTCCACTAGGTCTGCACAAAATGTTTTAATCAGTGTTCAAAATAACGCAAATATTTTCACTGGACAGATTCTAATCTTGCTTTATTAAGAGATGCTTGCCACACTGCAGTGAAAAGCTTACTGCAGTCTCATTGAAAACCAGCCACATCCTTCTGTGAACTATATCCTCAGGTTACTTTATTATTATAATGCATCCCATTTTTTAAAAAGACCTGCCAGAGTTTTGTGTAACAAAACCTCTTTACATTCACACCACGAAGTCGAGCTTAAAATTTAGCTATCGTATCGGTTTCCACTTTGATTAAATTTTTTTGCTAAAGATCCCTTATTGATCTGGGCTCTGCAGGTGAAGGAAGAATCAGCTGACCACCATTTGGGAGCTGGCTCTTGGCAGCCTGCAATGAACAGAAGGGAGTCTTGCCAAGGAACATTTTGTGTAAATTGATGAACCTTTTGCTGGAATACAGTGGAGAGAGGACATTCCTAGAAAAAGATCTTGCTTTGATACTGGGCATTAATCCTGGCATCTCCATATTTCTATAAACTCTTTTTGTAAAGTAATAGAAAGTGGAGGTCAGGATATTGCTAGGGGTTTTTGGTTGTTTGAAAAAAATGTTTAGAATTGAGAGATTTTCTCATTTCATATTCATAAAGTCTTGTGGACTTCTAAGTTTCCTATTAAGATCATAATGTAGGGACACCTGTGTGGCTCAGTGGTTGAGCGTCTGCCTTTGGCTCAGGTCGTGATCCTGGGGTCTGGGATCGAGTTCCACATTGGGCTCCCTGCATGGAACCTGCTTCTCCTTCTGCCTGTGTCTTTGTGTCTCTCATGAATAAATAAATAAAATCTTTAAGAAAAAAACATAATGTATAGCAGTAGAAAAGTAGAAGGTATGAGGAGAAGAACTTAAACATGTTCCTGAGAGATCTATCATCATCCCAGTATGTGTATATATATAGAGAGACATTTACACACATATATTATACACACATGCATATGTAATTCATACATACCTGCACACATACGGATATATCTGCACACATGCATGTGAGTTTGTGTGTACTGCATTTATTTCTCTTTGTCTTGCCTTCATGGGTCTTTTGTCTGTCCTCCTCTCTTCTCCATCTCCCCATTATACACAGATACCTAGTAACGGAACCCCATATGATTATTGATTTCTAGAATCGTTCTCATTCATCCTTCTGGACCTCACAGTTGTCCATACCTGAAGAGCTACCATTTGCCTAACATTACTCCACATCTCTTCATATCTCTCCCTTTGGACCATTTTCCTGATTGGGCCCACCCGCCAGCCATTCAGGCTGCCTTGCTCTGAACACTCCTAGAGCCTTGTACCCGGCTTCCTCCAGCACTCCTGACCCTCTGCTTCTGTGTCCATGCCATCTGCCTTAGAAATGAGGGGTCCTTGAAGGTAGTAATTGGTAACTACCCGTATTTTTATACATGACAACAAGTGGAGTGCTAATCATTTCTTTCTTATTTAACATACGTGTATGGAATGCCTCTTAAAGCTAAATCTTGGTGAAAGAGAGAAAAAAAGTTAAAATCCAATGATGTAGTAGACAGTGCTGTGTAAATACAGTGAACCAGAGGGGGCAGATGGAAAACACTGTCTTATATGAGATGAACAGGAAGGTGTCACTAAGAGGGTGCAGTCAGGGTGGAGTGAGCAAGGAGGGCAGAGCCCTGAGCCTGGGGCATGTGTGTACTCTTCCAGCATTAGCAAGGGAGCGTCTGTGGCCGAGCTGACTGTGAGGAGGGAGAGTGGTGGTCATGAAGGTTAGATGTGTGTGGTGGGAGGAGGAAGGCAGTTTACATCATTGTGGGCCTCAGTGACACTTTGGCTTTTACTTGCAGTAAAGTGGGGACTCCTTAGATTAGATGAGAGGTTTTGAGCAGGGAAGTGAAATCATCTAATATACCGTGGCAATGGTGGGATCACTCTGGCTGCTGTGCTGAGAACATGATGGGGGGAGACTAGTTAGGGTACAAGAAGTACAATGGGAGGGAGACTAGTTAGGGTACAAGAAGTACAATGGGAGATGCCAGTGGCTTGGACCACAATGACCTCAATCAGAGGAGGTGAAAAGACGTAATTGGATTTCTGGTATATTTTGAAGATTGCACCAATAGGATTTAACAATGGATTAGATGGGAAATGACAAAGAAACAAAGGAAATTCTAAGAGTTTTCTCTATAACTGCAAGAAAGGGGTCTCCACTTATTGAGATAGGGGAGACCGGTTGAGGAGATCTGGGCTGGGGTAAACAAGAAAGAAACAAGTTCTTACTGTGCATGGTTAGTTGGAAATAACTATTATATATCATCGAGTAAAAAAGATCAATTGACACATAGTTACATGAAAACTGAAACTTAAAAGTCCATAGAGAAGAATACATTTGGGTGTTTCAGCATAGAACTGGTTTTTGAATTGTGGGACTGGCTGAGCCACATAGGGAGTGAGCATAGGTCTGACCTAGCACATTCCACTAAGTATCAGAGAAAGGATGGGGGAAATGGATGAATTGGCACAGGAGGAAAATTAAAAGAGAACATGGTGTCCTGGCAACCAAATGACAAAAGGAGGAGGAAAGGATCAACTGTGTAAGATGAGTAAGAGGACTGCCAACAATGGCAAGTTGAAGGTCATAGGCCAGGTCTAGGATTGCTGTTTCTATGAAATGGTCAGGAGGAAAGTGCAGGCAGTTGGTAGAGCCAGCGTTTTCCAGTGGGGATGCTCTACAGTTAGGTGGAGAAACGGGAATGTACCTGGAGAGGAATATAGGGTAAAAGGAATGATTTTGATTAGATGACACGAAGTAACTAAATAAATAATAGTCATACGACAGATTAATAAGTGAGCAAATGAATGTGCCTAAACATTCCAAAGCTGTGTTGTCCAAAAGAAATAACATTGTGAACTATATGGGTAGTTTTACATTTTCTAGTACCCCCAGTAAAATGTCAAAAGAAACAGGACAAATTAATTTTAATAGCTTTTATTTAACTCAATATATACACATACTATTATTTCAAGATAGAACTAATGTAATTAAGGTAGTTTATACTCTGTTTTCATTAACTGTGTGACATCCGTGTGTGTTCCACCTGGACTGTCTAGCACTTCTCTATTCCGGAAGCCACGTTATAAGTGCTCCACAGCCACAGGTGAGTAGTGGCTAGTGCAGTTCTTAATATTGCCCCTCTCAAGTAAGAAAGAGCTATTGTTGAAAGTAAAGCGGAATAACTTGTATTAAATTGCATTACTTCATTCAAAGTAAATAATTTGTGCCAATTGTTACAAATTGAATAAGAAATTAAGATGTAGTAATTAGTTTGCTGCATTAATACCACATATATAAAACTGTTTTTTCCATTTTTAAAATTGGCACTTTTTAATAAAACATTTTTTAATTGTTAAACTACATAAAACCTGAAATTTACTATCTAATCATTTTAAGGGTACAGTTAATAGTAATAAGTACATTCATATTGTTAGGCAACCATCATCACAATCCAAATTCTTTTCATGTTGCAAAAAACAAAACAAAACAAAAACCAAAAATCTTTTTGTCTTGCAAATCTGAAACTATATAACCATTCAGTGATAAATCCCTCTTTTCTTTTTCCTAATGCCTGTCAATTACCATTAAAATGGTGGAACAGAGTATGATGGGACCTCAAAAAAAGAAAAAGAAAATCATCCTGTGATCCAGCACTTCCACTTTTGTATATATACTCACAAGAATTAGGAGCAGGATAAACTCAAAGCGTGATTTGTACGGTGTATTTATATTAGCATAATCCAACAGTAGGTAAAACATGGAAGTAACTCAAGTGTCTGTTGGATAAATATAGAAGAAATATGTGATGTACACATAAAATAGAATATTATTCAGTCTTGAGAAGAAATCTGAACATAGAGTAAACTATTTTAAATAGAAAATGACTATGTCCCTTTCAAAGACACTAAGACATTGTCCTAAACTTTCTATTTTAGTAAAAAAAAAAAAAAGAACAAAAACGTTAATTGCCATTTCAACTATGTGGTTGCAGTAAAATTTGAAATGAATTTAATGTTATTTATAACATTTATAAAGTTTTGGGTGATTTAAAGGGCATTAAGGGTTTTTTCTTTGATGAATTATACATGTTGGTACTCAAGATTAATGGTGTCCTTTGCAAAGAATGTGTGTATTCTACTTGAATCTGTTGAAATTGTAGTAATGGAATAGCATTTTTGCAAGGTTGTATGTTACACAGACATTTTCTTTAAACAAATAGTTGGAGGTGAGGAAAAACAGAGAAAGGAGTGCAAACCAGGGTTGGAATAAGTTGAAACTGAATTTTTAGTAATACTAGAAAAGTATGGTAAGAGCCATGTTCCAGTCACAGGTATTTTTATTTTTATTTTTCTCTTCACTTTCTGTCCATAGACAAGTGGAACATCCCTGCTTCAATTTTTTCCTTAAAAAAATGAACTAAATGTTCCTTAGGATATGACAGTTCATGATTCTCTGAAATAGAGATTGTTACAGTAAATTGGAAATTTATAGTAAATTCTAACTTTGGGACACAAATGGTTAGCATCCAATGAAAGTATGAAATAAAGAAATAAACATTGTAAAACACAGCCTGGAGGCTGCCCCTGGGTTAAGTTATTGGTGTTTCTGAGATGGACATTTAAACTGGATATCACGAAAACAAATTCCTTTTATTTATTTTTTCAGATTTAAAAAATTTTAAATATACTTATAAACTACCTGAATAAGATGTTGGAAATAGTACCTTTCAAACAACAATACAAGAATGCCTTTGGCTTATAAAGAAGATATTGTTAAAAAATAGAATAAACTTTATTTGGAGAAATATAACCAAATTTATTTATAAATGGAAAGTGAGCATTATCCATTTAAGGTAGAAATGGACTGAAAATATTTGGATTAAAGTAATATATTTTGAAAAGTAGAGGATTAAGGAGAAAGATCTTTTTAAATAAATAATTCAGATGTACATAGAACAGTGTTAAAGGAAAGATGTGCAAAGGCACATTTCTTTTGGGAAAAATCAAAGCGTGCACTTAAAAACAGAAATACAAATCTAGACGATTAGGAAGTGTTAGGATATGTTTAAATGTAGTTTGTTTTCCTTTCCTAAACTCTGTGTTTTTAGATTCATTTTTATAAGGCTAGTTTGGAACATCTTTTGCAATTTTAAATCAAAAGCTTTTTTTTTTTTTTTAATTCATCTATTCATGAGAGACACAGAGAGAGGCAGAGACTTAGGCAGAGGGAGAAGAAGCAGGGTCCTTCTGGGAAGCCAGATATGGGACTCGATCCCAGGAACCTGGGATCATGACCTGAGCCAAAGGCAGATGTTCAACCACTGAGCCACCCAGCCGTCCCTAAATCAAAAGCTTTTTTGAAACTTTTAAAAAGTGTTGCTTATCATATTCATATAACCATGTATGTTTCCATAGTTTTGTATTACTTAGCCCTTTAAAACTCAGTGTGAGTTAGGGGCTTCACAAAAATATTGATGTTACAGCCCAGCCAAAGTTGATCTTTTTCACACTATCACATATTTAAATATTATATATGAATGAAGTTATTTAAATTTACATTTATTTATGCTATAAACATAAATAGTATAATGTGGTATTTTTGCAGTAAAAGAAAATATATAATTCTTAAGCTAAATTCTGTACTAAAAACTTACTGTTTGACTCAAGTAAACTAATTCAAACTTAGTGTACTCCAGAAGAAAAGAACTGATATTAACATTGCTTCATTGAGCTTTATCTCCAGGATATTTTTATTCTCCCTAATTAGATTCTATGTAGATAGAATCCTTTATCTTTGTTTAAATTCACTTTTCCGACAGCTTTTTGACTGTAGCAACTGAAAGAAATATATACATGAAGAGCAAGTCAGTAAGACAGAAGTTAGGAACCTTAAAGGGAATGATTATTAAACTATATAAGGGTTCCACCTGAAAGAAACACCATCTTTTTTTTTTTTTTTTTGTAAACAATATCTGGAAAGGTAGACAGGACACAAAGAACAGTACTATCGATTTAGCTATATAGTAAAGAGTTCTCTTAAATGAAATCTGAGCATAAATAATTTATTTTCTTACTACTTTTCTTCAAGATAAGCATTTTTGTTTTGGAACATAGAGGCTCTCTACTGAGACTGTGCTTGAACCAAATATTTCCACTGTGTGACCTTTGACATTGTTCTCTATGCTTGTTCTGTGAAATGGGGTTCTGCAAATGCTAGCTGCAATTACTATTTGTGACTCTATTTGGGGATAATTAAATGAGAAAATTTAAGTATAGGTTAGGTATTAAAAAGGAGGGTGAGTTAGATGTCTGCAAAGTTTGGAATTTTTGCAGTAATGCAATAGTGAAAGTAAGGGGGAGTCTGTGAAACTTGGCCTTGGTCTCCACTGTGGACCCCATCTCTGTTTCTGGTTATTAACTAAGGATGGTGTCCTGCCTACCGATGAGGTTACGTGCAAAGGGTGTAGAGTTCGGCTCTCTGGATCTCAAGGCTGATAGCATGGACACTTATCCAGTGCATCTAAATTTTAGTTATTTATAGGAAATGAAGATAACTTTTGAACCCCTATACCATAGAGATTTTGAAAGGACCACCTGAAACCGTATCTGTAAATCACCTTACACGGTTCCTGTCACCAAGTAAGACCCTCACAAATGTTAGCAATTAAAATCATCACCAGTGTTGTTTTTGTTATTATTACCTGTAACTATCCGTAGGAAAAACTAATGACAGTACAATTTGCAAGGTAGTTAACTGGCCACATATAAAATTTCTACTCCTGTTAATTAGGAAGGGAGCTGTCAAGTATCTATTCAACTAGGTCCATTACATGAAGGTTACCTAAAGTTTTAACCATTGTTAACATCCTTGTTACCTGGAGTCTCTGAGATGGAGGCTAAGCCTGATTGTTCCGAGGTCATAAAATAAGAAAGGCTTTGAACTTTTGTCTGAAAGTGAAAATTGCTGCCTGGTATGCAAACGATCCTGCAATACATCAAAATGAGTGTATTTTTAGTTAATTGCATCTGTAGGGAAGGGAGAGATTGAAAAAGATTTTAACAAGTGAATTACAAAAGGAAATTAATATGCCTTGCTCAGTGTTAACGTATGTTCAGTGTTGCAGAATCACGTACATTCTCTTCAGTGTTTTTTTCTTCATTGTTTTCATAAATATTTTTAACAAGTAAATCTATAAGATTTTTTATAAATTCACTAATACTTTAGTTCTACAAGCTTTGTTTCTGCCATAAGGGGGCTTAGACGTACCAGGAGAATTAGTACATTTAGAAGGGACTGCTAAACTTATGTCCTTTTTTTCATTTTTATTTTTATTGAAGAGTAGTTGACACACCATATCCTATTAGCTTCAGGTGTACAAGATAGTGATTCAGCATTTATATACATTATGAAGCAATCATCATGATAAATCTAGCTACCATCTGTCACCAAAGTTCATGCAATATTAACTCTATTCCTTATGCTATACATTGCTTTTTGTGTCTTATTTATTTTATATCTCTAAGTTTTACCCTCTGGCAGCCATCAGATTGTTTTTTGTATGTGTGAGTCTGTTTCTGTTTTTTGTTTTTTATTTTTTGTTTATTGGATTCCACATATAAATAAAATCATACAGAATTTGTGTTCTCTGACTTACTTCACTCAGCATAATGCCCTCTAGGTCCATCCTGTTGTCACAAATGGCAACATTTCATTCTTTTTTTTTTTTTTTTTTTTTTTTATGGCTGAGTACTGTTCCATTGTAAGTATACACCACATCTTCTTTATCCTTTCATCTATTGATGGACACTTGGGTTGCGTCTGTAGCTTGTCTATTGTAAGTAATGCTGCAGTGAGCATACAGTTGCATGTATGTTTTTGAATTTGTGTTTTTGTTTTCTTTGGATAAATACCCAGAAGTGGAATCTGTACATCATATGGTAGTTCTATTTTTAATTTTTTGAGGAAACGCCATACTCTTTTCCAAAGTAGCTACACCATTTTCCCTACCAACCGTAGAGAAGTGTTCCCTTTCTCTGTATCCTCACCAACACTTGTTATTTCTTGTCTCTTTGATAATAGCTATTCTGAGAAGTGTGAGATAAGATCTCATTATGGTTTTGACTTACTTTTCCCTGATGGTTAGTGCTGTTGAGCATCTTCTCATGAGGCTGTTGGCCATCTGTATGTCTTCTTTGGAGAAATGTCTGTTCAAGTCGTTTACCCATTTTTTAACTAGATAGTTTGTTTTTGACAATAAGCTGAATGTGCTCTCTACATATTTTGGATATTAACCCCTTATTGTTTATATTATTTGTGAGTTTGTTCTCTTATTCAGTAGGTTACCCTTTTGTTTTGTTAATGGTTCCTTTGCTATGCAAAAGCATTTAGTTTGATGTAATCCTGTTTATTTTACTTTTGTTGCTCTTGCCTGAGAAGGCAGATCCAAAAAGGTATTACTATAACTCATGTGCAGGAACTTACTGCCTATGGTTTTTTCTTTCTTTTTTTTTCTAGGGATTTTATGGTTTCCGGTCTTATATTTTAATCTTTAATCCATTTTTGGTTTATTTTTGTAGGTGGTATAAGAAACTGGTCCAATTTCACTCTTTTGCATGTAGCTGTCCAGTTCTCCCTACACCGTTTAGTGATAAGATTATCTTTTCCCCATTGTGTATTCTTGCTTCCTTTGTCAAATATTAATTGACAATGTAAGCAACAGTTTATTTTTGGAATCTTACTCTGTTCCACTTATCTATGTGTCTGTTTTTGTGCCAGTACCATATTGTTCTGATTACTGTAGCTCTGTAGTTAGTTTGAAATCAGAGAGTGTGATGCCTCCAGCTTTGTTCTTTTTCAAGATTGCTTTAACTATTTGGGGTCTTCTGTGATACCACACAAATTTTAGGATTCTTCTGTGAAAAATGCCATTGGTATTTTGATAGGCATTGCATTGAATCTGTAGATTGCTTTGGGTAGTATAGGCATTTTAAAAGCATTCTTCCAACCCACAGACATGGTGGATTTTTTCCATTTGTGCTCTCTTCAATTTCTCTCATCAGTGTCTTATAGTTTTCAGTTTGATATCCTTGGTTAAATTTGTTCCCAGTTTTTGTCTTTTGGATGCAGTTAGAAATGCATTTGTTAATTTCACTTTCTGATAATTCTTTTTTTTTTTTATAATTCTTTATTAGTGTGTAGAAATGCAACAGATTTATGTATATTAATTTTGTACCCTGGAACTTACTGAATTTATTTATTCTATTAATTCATGTCTGTATTAGAAGTTTCTAGTTTAGACTTTGTAAAATCAAATTTTGGGGGACAAAGGCTTGGTAAATAGTGCATGAATATAATGTATTTCAATCTCTAGGCTATGGTAAATGTAAAACTATTACACATTTAGATATCATAGAAGAAATGGGACAGATCATTAAAAGTAGAAAAAAAAAGGATTAATAGACCAACATAAAACTCTGATTAGATTTTTAAATTAAAATCTTTTCTTAAATATTTGGAGATTCACAATGGGTTATAAGAAATAACACATAGAGACCTGTGTACCCTTTACTAAGTTTCCTCCAGTGATGATATCTTACAAAACTATAGTGCAGTATTACAACTAGAATGCAATAGAGAACAGTTCCATCACAACAAGAATTCCTTGTTAAAGCTCCAATTATTTGATGACTAAGTCACCTTAAAAGGGATCAACTTAATACTGAGCTTAGTTCAAAGACACAAGCCAGAAAGTTATCAAGAGAACATTGATCATTAGTTTCTGCTTCTTAATTGGAATATTCTTGCAGCCAGTTGAGCAGCAACCACTGCAGAGAACAAAAGGCTATTTCTAATATTTCTTTAAAGTAATAAAAATCTTAATATATCTGAAAGGCCTTGATTGAGTCAATAATTAAAAGCTTTCTGTAGATAATAAAAGGGCTAATGGAAAAACTTAACTAAACACCATTGATGGAATAGTATGGGATGATGAATAATTCTGAAAGTAGTGATCAGATTGCACAACATTGTATATGTCCTTAATAACAAAATTGCACAATTTGAAATGGTTAAAGTGGTAAATTTTATGTTATGGATATTTTACCATAACAAAAACCACTAAGCAAGCCAACTACAACAAAAAGGACATTGACTGTTTATCTTTCAACTATAATTCAGGAGTTTTGTTTCAGATAATAACCTTCATTTTAAAACCATCAGTTTATTTTTTAGGCAAAATGGTTATTTTATTTAAATAACTATTGAAAATTTAAGGCAGGTTTCCAGTGGTCCTATAAATTAATTGATCAGTAGTTATCATCCCTGATCTTAGGGTATAAATGCTGGGCTTGGGGTTTAAATATATTAAATATGTTAATATTTAAATATCTCTGAGATTTATAAGGATCCAAAGATACTTTCTGAGTAGCTAGGTAATTCTTTGTTTCTTAGATAGGCTCCAAGCCCAATGTAGGGCTTGAACTCACAACCCTAAGATTAAGAGTCACATGCTCTATGAACTGAGCTAGTCAGGCACCCCAGAGTAGCTAGATGTTTCTGAGCTGTATAAATAATGGTTTACTATTTCCTCCTACAGTTATCTCATAAATGTTTTCTTAAATGAAATGCATTGCTTTTTAAGGAACTTTAATGTGTTTAAATTGTCTTACTACCTTATTTGGCCAAAATGAAGTTACTGACCCATCAGCAGCTCCTGAATTTGATGGGCACTTTCCCACTGCTCCAGTTGGTGGACCCCTGGCCACTGAAATCCTGGCCATTATATAAATTTCTGGAAATGGTAATTGGTGATACAAAGAACATCCTAGGCATCCTCTAACTGGGGCAAGGGTTTGAGATTGAGAACTCACGGGGAATAGAGCTTCAGGAACCATGGTTTAGTAGTTGAGTCACTGAACGAGAGGATAATATGTGCACATCTATCATTGTCTTAGTCTGTTCAGGCTGCTATAGCAAAAACACCATGGACTGGGCTTATAAACAAAGGGAATTTTTTTGTCCATGGTTCTGGAAACTGGGAAATTCAGTGTGAAATTGCTAGCAGATCTGGCCCACGTCAAGTTGCCAGCCCATCTAGTATCTGGTGAGAGCCGGCTTCCTGGCTCATAGATGTTTGTCCTCTCACCATAACTTCATATGAAAGAAGGGCCAAGGGAGCTCCCTGGGGCCTCTTTATAAGGGTGCTAGTCCCATTCCAAAGGATTCCTTGAGGTGATATAAGCACCTCTCAAAGGCCCCACCTATAGATACCATTACATTGAGAATTAGGTTATAACATGAATTTTAGAGGGGCATAAGCATTCAATCTGTAGCAGTCATATAAAAAAAGAAAAGCCATTTTCCTTTAGGTCATCGTGGTACTTCTAATTTTAAATGAGTACCTTTATTTAAAAATGAGAAAAATTGTGGCCATCTTACCTTATTTTATGGAGCTAAAAAAACACTTGGGTAATGAGAGATGAAAGAGGAGTTTGAGTTTGAAACCAATTAGCAACAACTTGAATAATATATGCCTTTTTTATTACCCAATTGTGATGTTTAAGTATAAATATTGCTTTCCTATTTATGAAAAGACTGGTAGCCAACTTTTGGTATTAGTGCGACAGACTCCTAGACTCATTGCATTATGTGTATGAATTTCTGTCCCCGCCCACATGTGTAATTTATTTTGTCTTACATAACCACAGATTGGCTGAAGCCATTATAATGTGCTAAAATAGATCCATCTTTTTGAAACCTAATACTATTGTTTGTATCGATAACTTCTTGACTCTGTGTATCTCATAAATCAAGAATACTCTAACTTTGGCTGCAGT
Organism: Nyctereutes procyonoides; assembly: GCF_905146905.1. Lineage (NCBI taxonomy): Eukaryota > Metazoa > Chordata > Mammalia > Carnivora > Canidae > Nyctereutes > Nyctereutes procyonoides. Next base: position 13,604,599 of record NW_026575132.1, read on the forward strand.
CTAATTGGTTCACAAATTTCCTATTCTTTAATTTCCTGAAAAATTTCATCGTTCTTGTTATTTATCTGAAATAAAATGAAGAACTGATATAATTCAGACTATCTTCCTCTCTACCTTTTCATTAAAAAAAAAAAAGGCAATCATCGCAGTGGCCTTTTATATGTAAATCTTATTTTGCCTCTAACCATTATTGAGCTTTGTAGAAGCTAAAACTTTAAATATCTGTGGCAAATAGCTCTATTTTTAATGTCTATAGCATCTACTTTAAAATTAGGTGACCAAACTCTACTCAATGCTGAGATTATTCATTATGCTGTCAATGGATAATTATTGGTCTATTTGTAATTTCTCTCTGCTAAAGTATCCCATTTGCTATTGAATGCTACTTAAAAGAACATCATTGATCTATACCACACATAGAGTTTTGAAATCTTGCCATCAGAGGACATTTCACCCTTACAATAAAAGAGACTCAGGTTTTTTTTTGTTTTTTTTTTTTTTTTTTTGGCAAACAATTGCTTTCTAGTTCTTTTTCAATTCAATATTACCTTTGTTAAACTTTTAAAAGAAGTCTTCATTCCTTTCTTTTGTTAAACTGCTTCTGCATTCTTGCTAGTCCAGGATGGCTTTACTAATTAAAATATCTTTACCATTACTCAACCAACTGATATTAAAATGCCTTATAATAATAATTTTTTTAAAGATTTGATTTTTATTTATTTGAGAAACAGAAAGAGAGTGAGTGAGCAGGGGTAGGGTAGAGGGGAAGAGCAGAAGGAGAGGGACAAACCAACTCCATGCTGAGTGGGGAACCTACACAGGCCTGGATACCACAACCCTAAGAGCATAACCTGAGCCAAAAGCAAGAGTTGGGTGCTTAACTGACAGAGCCACCCAGGCACCCCTAAACACCTTTTAATAATTATTGAGCATGTTAATTGCAATATTGACCTTTACCATTATTGATTGTTATCATGGTGGGGACCTGGCTATAGACCTTAATTTGGCTTTTTTTTTTTTTTAACTTAAACTGTAATAACACACCCTCAGTATTCATTGCTAAGCTAGAGGTTATATGTTTCCATTTCTAAATGGAAACTTTATCAAGTACCTTTGGAAATGTATAATTTCCATCTTGTGGGTAACCCTTACTTCTACATTATATACATTAATTTTAATGCGTCTTTTGGCAAGATGTCAATTTTCTATTATTAGGTTATAATCTATAAATTGTAGTTATGGCAATTTCTTTAAATTCTTCTACTCATTTTTCAGAAATTTTGAAATGTCCCTAGAAGGTTTTTTGTTTGTTTTTGCTTATTTTTATTTTTTTAAGGCTGGATGTTAATTGGAATGTTATTTATTTTTGTCTTTTGTTACTTACTTTTAGTTGTATCTGTTATTTATTTTATAAAAGTACATTGATGTGTTTGATGATGTTTCGTATGTTGTACTGCATTGTCTTCAACTTTGTCTTATTCAGAATTGATTTGGGTTCCACACTTTGATAATGCTATGAATCTTCTTTTGAGATTTTAAAAATATATGTAGATTATATCACTGAATCACTGGTGTACTGAATTCCTGTTGATTCTTATTTAAAGACAGGGATTGTAGTGAAGTGAAAAGAGCCTAGGCTTTGGAGTAAGATAAACTTGGGATTGAATCCTGGCTTCTCTCTGTTCTTAGGAAAAAATCACTCAAACTCTAAGTTGCTAGGTGGTTATAAGAAATAGCAGAGATAACCTAGAAATCCCTGATACACAGCAGTGCTTCTATGTGCCTCCTTGAGTTTAACTAAGTGAAAGAGAAGGTAAATACTAAAAAGAAGCAACTGGTTATGGTAAATACTAAAAAGAAGGGTCGTTATGTTCTGGGCTGCCCTTATCAGACAGTGCTAGCTGATGGATGTACTTGGAGCCTCACAGGGCATGGTGTGGCAGGCTTTCTATGAGAGTGGAGGCAGAGTAGGGCTTCTGACCTTTATCTCTGGTTTCCCCTACTACAGCTCTCACTTCCCTTCAGATCTGTTTAATTAATTAAGGTTCAGTCCAAGATTTCTGTTGAAAGGAAAATGGTTTTACTTTTGAAGAATAAGATATTGGAGTGTCCAAATCTAAACATACTCTGGGTTACTGAATATAACTGTTTTCAAAACTTTGTACAGGATGTACTAATACTTTAAAAAAAAAAAAGAGTGGTTTGCCCTCCGGGATGCTTTGAGAAGGCCAAGTTTTCCGCCTCAAATATCTGCTTTAGGTGAGGGACTGAGTGTGTAGTGGGTACAATGGGAAAATGCTAGTAGTAGGCATAGTGGATAAAACTGGAGAGGGGGTGCTAAATTTAGATTTTATTGGGCAACTGCTCCCCCCTTAGGGTGTTCAAGGTGAATGAACTCAGCTTACAGTTGGGGTTCATGGAGGCGAGAGCAAAGGTTCCTGAGGACCAGTGGCAGCCATCCAGCACTTTTTAACACCTTAAAACATTACCGGAAATGAAAAGCTGCTAAGTCAGTAGGAATGGAAACAGACAAGGATAACTTGTGAAAGACTAAGTCACTTTACTGGTTAATAAAAGAAAATGAAAATTGAGATTTCTTGCAGAATAAGATGGAAGGCAAAGAGAACAAGACTATAAGGGGCAGCTGTGGCCATTTCTATAATTTCAGCTAAGGTGATTTTGCTAAATATTTGTATTTTTTAAAGAATTTGATTACAGTTTGTGATTCATATAGTGCCTCCTTTTATTCCTCACCTGAACTATGTAACTGGTTAAATATTTTTTTCTTTGGTTAACCTGAAAGGAGACCATGTATTATTTGGAAGTCACAATAACCATTTGGTCAAAGAGATAGCATGAACCCTGTTCCTGTGTTTTCTGTGTATGATTCTAGTGTAGGTATCCTTGTCAGAATGCAACTCATTTACACTCAGACTTTTCATGCTTTGATGCACCACAATAACTCTGTCATCTCATAAAAAAAGTGAAAATTACAATTGGAATGCCAAAGCTCTTTTTCTTGTTTTCTCCTTTCATTGGCGTGTGTGTGTGTGTGTGTGTGTGTGTGTGTGTGTGTGTCTAAACGAATGAATATCAGGGAGAGAATTCTCTTTCCATGCCAGTTGTATATATGGACACTAGAGCTTATTATTAACTACAGAACCCATGATATTCAGACTCTTCTTGTTGATTATTTCTTTTGCTCTTTGTGGCATCCAGGCTACAATTTGAGTGCCATCTTTTATGTTAATAATTTAGCAACTATTGTTCTATTTAGTAACCATAGCTTGAAAGGTATATTAGCTGCCTAACTAATATTTTAAAAGGAGGGAGTTCAAAATCTGTTGTCCTATTCAGCCTGACTTCCAGCTATGGAGGAAGCTGTCTTTGTAATGTGGCCACCAAGTGGTGTTTTTCTCAAGCTTTTATGTTCCCCACTTTACATTTATTATTTAATCTGCATGATTTCCGAAAGCATTTGAATTCAGGTGCTCAGAATGATCTCCTGGAGAATGCATACTATTTACAGATAATGAACGTTCTTTGGAAATTTCACCATCTCCCTAGAGAACCTAGGATATTGAAAAAAAAATTGAAGCAAAAATGATAATTCCTTTTGAAAAGTGAAAAACATTTAAGCGTTTTTTTTTTTTTTTTTTGGTAACTAGGAGAGTATCTTTGGAAAACTATGACTATGATTATGATAGATGCTCTGAATCCACAGGGCCATGCTTCTTGGTCTTGGCATTAAAAGCTTACATTGTAGTATTCCTTCTATTCTTTTATTTGAAGGTAAATTATATTATGCAATAAAATCCCTCTGGAGGAACATTCCCAATACAGCTAATTTCTCTGGAGAACCCTGCTGAGAATGTAGAAGAATTTATTCTTTTCAGAAATTTTTTTCTGTAGCTCTTCATAACAGAAGAGAAATGTTGGGTTCAGGCAGAGGCTTATTTTCATGGGATTCAGAGTTCAATCAGTGCATTGTCATAAAATTGTGTCTTTTTATTGATATTGTGAGACTATCTTGACTTAGATTATTTTCCAGACTTATTTCCTTAAAGTTTTTCAAAAGTTCTCTTCTCTGTTTTTGATACCCATTAGATTCACTGCAAATTATATTGTTACTAGCGTGTCTATCATTATAATTTAAAGCATTTTCTAAGCCCCTTGGTGCTATCCTGTACCAAATGAGTTAAACAGATACAATTTCTTCCTTCTCTGAGCTTTTAATGCAGCAGAATAATGATAGCAAAGGAAATAGTAAGGACATTCAGAAATATGAACGTGTGTTATAATTCTTAACCAACGCATCATAAAAATTTTGAGCTAAAAGGAAATTTAAATATACTTATGTGTAGTTATCACCTATTGAAGGTGAAATTGAATCCTATATAAATGAGTCGCCCAAGTTCATAAAAAACACCAGTGGAAGAAATTGAACTGAAACACCAGAACTCTTCCTTAACCATTTTTCTTGTGTGTCAGATTTCTAGGATAGTAAAATGTTAACAGTATCTTTAAGCTATTCTACCAAATGGGAATATCTTTTTTTTTTCTTTTAAACATATGATATTTGGAGTCACACAATGGGGGAGGATTACTACCATTCTTTTTCATATAAAAATAATTACTTTAGCATTTATGTAATTCTTCACAAAGAATAAAAGTCTGGGAGATACAAGGATACAAGAGACTGACTTAAGTACCAGAGCGTCAAGAGGGGAAAAACTAGAGCCTAGACCCTGTTGATCTTGTTGCCATGCTTCTATAATTCTTGAATTCTCTGTGAACCAGATGAATTAGCAGCACTGAATAATTGATGCTATCAAACATCCAAAAAGATTGTCTAGCCAGAATAGTGGTTTCCATTTTCTGTAGGTCTGTGAGTTGCTTGACCAGGGAGTTTTCATAAAGATAATTTGATTTGGGTAAAATATATTAGGCAAACAAACAAAAAATAACTCTCCTAAGATCTTATGGCCTAGATAAGGGCATGGAACTGGGTGACAAAACCGATGAGTGGATTTATACTATCACTTGTGTTCTTCAGCAAAACTGGTTTCTGTTTCTTGTCACTGATTACAGCCAAATGGTAATTTATTACCAGGAGTTTACATATGTCAAGGGGCTGCAGCAGAGTTCAGACGTTATGCCATTAGAAACCATACACACAATTACACCTTAAAACAAGGAAGGACATTGTCAAGTACTTTTGTCAAGAGTGTAAATTGGTAAAAGTATTTGGGACAGTAATTTGTCTATATTAAAACTAAAAATGCACATACTTTTTCACCTATAAGTAATGTCTAGTAATCCATTCTATAGAAAATAAAAGAAAAAATCCTAGATATATATACAATACTTATTGCAGCATTGTTAATAAAGGTTTAAAAAAAACCCCTAAATGCCCATTTATATCACTTATATTAGAATGGTTGGAAATATATGCCACATATATGTTATTCATTTCCCCTATCGGAGCAGCTTTACATGGCTCAGTCAGGGTAACACTTAAAATTAACCATCACACCTATAAAATATGAATATAGTTTGAGAACTACTATGAAAACTTACATAATTGATTGTGAATAGTGGCTACCTTGAGAGTTGTCAAGTTGGTGTTGGTGAATAGAGTTTGGAGAGTTTTGAAAGGAACTTTGACTTAGTTTATGTAATTTTTAAAAAAGATTTTGTTTATTTATTCATGAGAGAGGCAAAGGGAGAAGAAGCAGGCTTCCTGTGGGGAGCCCGATGTGAGACTCAATCCCAGGACCCTGGGATCACAACCTGAGCCAAAGGCAGACGTTCAACCACTGAGCCACTCAGGTATCTATCTATCTATCTATCTATCTATCTATCTATCTATCTATCATCTATCTATCATCTTTCTCCTTTCTTTCTTTTTTCTTTCTTTCTTTCTCTCTCTTTTCTTTTTTCTTTTCTTTTCTTTCTTTTTTCTTTCTTTTTCCTTTCTTTTCTTTCTTTCTTTTTTCTTTCTTTTCTTTCTTTTCTTTTCTTTTTTTTTCTTTCCTTCCTTCCTTCCTTCCTTTCTTTCTTTCTTTCTTTCTTTCTTTCTTTTCTTTCTTTCTTTCTTTCTTTCCTTTCTTTCCTTTCTTTCCTTTCTTTTCTTTCTTTCCAGAACCTTTTTTGGTAAGGGAAAAGTTATCTAAGGAAAGGAAGTTGAGGAAGCAAAAGTTGAGAAGAAAAACTTCAAGTAACCATGGTAAAAGATAAATTGATTCTATACTTTCTAGGTAAGAGAAATAGAGAGTAAGATGAAGACAGAGCAATTAAGTATTAGCAAGATTGAATGAAAACATGAAAAAGAAAATTTAAAAGTTCGAGTCAGAAATGACCCTAAGATGTGTAGGTTCTGAGGGCTTGCCTACACCTCTGATGAATAAGATCAGTTTAAGAACAGGATCTTTATTCAAGTGGTCTATAAAAGGGATACTAAACTAGTAATTTAAGATTAAGCAAAGATGATGATTTTCATAATATATTACTACATTACTCACCAATTATCACCTCATTTTATAGCATTTTGTTAGCTTTTTTTTTCTTTGTGTATCTTGAGGATTTGAAACACCAAGCACATAGAGATGCTTAATAATGCCTGAATAAATGAAGGAACGAATAAACACATGCACAAACAAGCCAGTATGTAGGAATTCATTGCTTCCAGTTGTGCTGACACAGGAGATGGAGTAGATGCTCAGATGATTCCAGGTTAAGAAGGAAGCTTAAATGCCCTTCTGTATTGAGGTGCCCGGCACAATGCCAATTGCCCGATAAGCTCAGTGCTTGGGAGCTGCTATTACCATCAACATCCTTGGTCTTCACAACAGCAGAGTTGTTGACCTGATGACGGTGAAGTCTAGGGAGCACCAGTGGCCAGAAGCCATGATAGTGCTTATGTTTTCTAGTTTTTATATCATTTTGGGAGGTAAGAGCTCATCAGTACCCCTTTAGTAATTCAGAAAATTTTTCATTTTAAATTTCCAATGCTGTCTCCATAAAGGTAGAATAATGTTATCAGAGATTTGGTTCTTGGCTCAGAAACCTTTATTTCTATCTGCAATAGTGCTTTCCAACAATGCACTAAATATGAGTTTCACCCTTTGGTACTTGTACCACAAAGTATATGCAGCTGTTTGTCAGTGTCGCCAGAAAGTTGCAATTAATAAGACATCTGCCCATAGCAACAATTTACTTAAAGGTTTTAGAGAAATAAAACATATATTTAAACCAACTAATATATTATTGGGTACAATAAAATATTCACATGAATTTGGGTTGAAATATCAGAATTTAAAGACAGTTTGAGATCAGAAAAGGCCATTTTAGAAATGTTCCCAGTCTTCTAGACTTTAATATTCATTTGGGTTATTCATTTAGCTTTGTTTCTTGATGGGGTACATGGGATATTTTGGCTTAAATGTTTTAGAAACATGTATGATAACTTCAGAGCAAGTTCAGTAGATTAATCTGCAACATAAAAAATGCATGACAGTTTGAAAGTGATGCTTATCTTAGATTTGAGTACTTTTCTGTAAAACTATTGTAACCTTGTAGTCACATATTTTTATATCTTTGGATTTTACCTATATTGATTGATTGATTGATTGATTTAGATTTTATTTATTCATGAGAGAGACAGAGAGAGAGGCAGAGACACAGGGAGAGGGAGAAGCAGGCTCCATGCAGGGAGCCCGTGTGGGATTTCATCCCGGGACTCCAGGATCATGCCCTGGGCTGAAGGCTGACTCCCTTAACCACTGAATCACCCAGGGATCCCACCTATATTGTTTTAAAGGAATGATCCAAATGTTTAATGCAAGTTGACCTTAAATTTACAGTGGTTATCATGTTGTATTAATAGTAGATCATTTATACTTGTGTTTTGGCTTTCATATGTGTGTAAAGAAGATATTTCTTTCACGTAAACAAACTTTAGTAATAGTTTTATCACATTTTAAAATTGTAAAGTATATAGATTTCAAATGCATTTCAAGCAGTAGGTTTGTGTGAAGGAGATACAAATATGAAGAACTGTTCTGAACTGATCTTATAGTATGCCCAAAGTGTGTTTCTTTTCGATATTGAATATAAGCAAGTCTGCCAAATTATTGAGCAGAAGGAAAAAAAAAAGCATAAAAGTTTAATTTGGAAATAGGTAAATATAAAACACTTGAAAAAATAACAGGAATAGGCAAGGAATTTTTGAGTTTTTCCTTTATTTATCTCTGTTATTATAGATCTATTTTATTTCAGCTCTTGTGTGTTCCTTTCTCCCTACATTTATCAGAATAAGTCCATGTTCACCTGGATAATCTGAATACTAACCATAACAAATAGATGTTTGGAAGCATTAAAGTGATGACTTTCAAAGGGGCTATTATCATTTATCATGGAAATGAATTCAGCCTACTGATGGTAATTTAGCCTACAGGTAAAATGAGCATCATATGTTTATAAAATGAATTTTTCAAATGTTTGATTTTCTCAAAATAATGTTTCCTAAGGATGCAATACTGCATTTAATATTATGTTCACAGGAGATACTTTATCTCCTAAACCCCCACATTCTCTGCTTACCCATCATAGGATTGAGAGATTGGTTCCAAAAAATATCCAGTGGACAAAATTCCACAATTTTTTATAGAAATATTGTATTGTGTCCCTCATTTTTTTATGTTCTCTGCCTTATAGGTTAGTTATAATCATGGGCTCCAAACTGGGACTTTCTGGAATTGACTCCAGCCCCACCACCAAGAGCTGCATCATACTACTTTAGTTTTCTCCTCGGATGACAATACTAACCTTATTTGACTATGAGAGGATGATGAGATAAAGCAAAGGTATTAGAGCCACAGTTCTGTGGTACCCACACTGTGAGCTGACGTACCCAGGGGGCACTTCAGAAAATCCACAGGGTCACTGCATAGATATTTTAAACTTCTGTGAGACACCACACGGACTATTAGCCTGTGCTATCTTGGTTTCAAAATTAGATCATACTTCATTCCTTTTGAGGGTGTCAACTCTTTGTGCAGCTGGATGTTTGTCAGTTGCTATGATTAAAAAGCCAGTACTGTCTGAATATCATCGTGGAGCAGCAAACGAAGGTGTTGGGGTCTGATTGCAGAAGTTGTGTCATGCCCAGTAGGCGCACATATCCCACTAGTTGATAATTGTGTTTATTTAAAAATTAAATAAGAATACTATTTTTTGTTCAATCTATACATCTTATTTTCCCAAATAGCTACTGGGTTTCCTTAGGATGTAAATAGTTCAACTCTTTGGATGTAACTAGTTACTGAATAGAAGTGTTAGGCATTCCATTTGGCCTAAAGACGCCAGGAAGAAGTGAATGACTGTGTTACTAAAGGCACAGTGAACCCAGAAATTTGGGCAATCTCTGGCTTTGCATTATCTCGTGCCTATGATAGGCCTTTAGTCAAGGCTGGTGGTGACAAAAAGTCAGAAGCTATTTCCTTAAGATTAACTGAACTTCTAGCCATCATTTAAATTCTTTACTACTTATGCAGTGACCTCTGGGGGCCTGGTGGCAGGTGGGGGTGGGGGGGGCAGAGAGAAAGAGAAAAACAAACACAGAAGGAAATAAGTGAATCTGTTGATGGAGATTGGGGCATCTGACTAGGGGTGTGGAAATGAGAGTGACCTTTAGTGATGAATATTAGACTACCTCTCACAAAAAAGGGAGGGAGGAACACATCACATAGGAATCACTCCAGAGGCAGGAGAAAACCTCCTGACACCACAACTCAGCCTTAAAAGCAGGAAACATGATATGGTGGTGCTGAGCTTAGGGGGACAGACACAGAAGAGGGTTTGAGGGGCAGACAGTGGGGCAAGGCGGGGGCCTCCAGCAAATCTGTGGAGGGGCCAGGGTGTGGTGCCCTGGGGGCACAGAGGGGCCACGTGTACCCGTAGGAGAGGCTCCTGGGCTCCCGATCCAAGGCAGCCCAGTACTCATTACCCTAGGCCACAGCTCAAGAGCTTTACTGGGAGGCACTGAGCTAAGGTTCAAATTCTCCGAAGCTGTTCCAGGCACTCAGCCAGGCAGAAACACCAAAGCAATGAAAACACAGGGGGGAGAGGTAGCCTGGAGACCCTCTCTTCCTCCCCAGTGCCCCTCATCTGTTTGGGACCCCTGGACAGATTAGTGGGTGGAGGTTCTGAGGGAATCCTTGAGCTACTAATCCGTGCCCTTACCATACCTCTTGGAGGATGGTTTGGGGAAGCGCTCGTCACATCTGGAACACGTTTCCTTAATGGAACCAGAGAACATGGTTAGCTAATTCTTTTTAAATATCCCTATATGGATATATATTCCTTCAGCTCCCTTCTCTCAGCCACTTTTTTCTCCAAGTTACATTACCTTCTTTTCATTTCATCAAAGGACCCATTCCGCACTTAATAAACTACCTAATTAATAAAACTTAATTTTAATTTTAGAAAAGTCCCCTCTCTGGAGAAGCCTTCCCCCCCAAATAGCTGCATTTCATTTGAAGTTTACGAGTAAGTTCCAGTGTTCCTTTGGTAATGATTGTAATGCTGGAAGTTGTTATGCCTCGTTTATGGAAAATTTTGAACTAAGGATATTTTAATAGTCATTATTTTGCAATATAATTTTAGTTAAAAATATGTGAAGCATATATTAAGTATAAATAGCCTTTTCAGAGTTATATGTGGAAGAAATGCAGCTAAAGTTTAGTGAAATAAATTAAATATCTACTTTCAGCATGAAAAACCTACAAGTAAACATAATATAGTTTAGTACGCTTAACTTTCTCAGAGATACTTGCATTTGTAGTTTGAAACAGTGATAACAGTCCTTTGGCTTCTGCAAACCTCCACCTTCAGAGATTTTTGGCAAGTTTTAACTAATTTATACTCAAGGTTCCCTGTTCACTAGGCTTTTTCTGTGGTTTCCTTGTCACTGATACATATTAATGACATCAGACAAATAAAGTACCTTCCGTAATTGCTTGTCTCAAAGCATTGTAAAAATCAAATATGGGATAATTAAAAATTCATTTGCGGTTTGTGGCTGTGAATTTGACTGCTGGAAGGTTGAGTGGTAGGTCCATATGTATTCTTGATAGGTTTGCGTGGTCGATTCCCAGTCCCTCATATTTTATGGAGGGCTTCCGTGAAAGGAGAGTAGGATGCTTTCAAGTACAGTGTGATAACCATGCACACGGCACAAATAACTCTTGAAGGTAAAGACAGTTTATTTTCCAAGGCAAAAAATTAGGATCAGATAGTGTGTAAGTACTCACTTTTCACTACTGATGCAAAATGCTTTAGCCAGATCTAAGAATATTTTCTGCATTTGTGAAACAGAAAACCCTATTTTCTGTTTTATTGTTTCACTGACTATACCATTTTCATTAAAATATATATAACATATATGCGGTTATTTTGAACTTTATAGGTCAGTTTTAGTTTCAATTCCCTATTCCTAATCATGTGCAGCATTTTTTTCTTGTAGTCACAAAATAAAGAGATTCTCTGAAGATATGTGATGCTTAAAAATTTTCTTAGTTATCTCAAAGAATGGGCAAAGTGTTTGTAAGTACAGTCCAATTTATGTGGTAGCATATTGAATTTAAAATGTTCCGGGGATTTATTAAAATTAACATTATTTTTCCATCAGTGCAATTGCATTTTAAATGATAAATAATCTAAAAGAGTTCATTTGTAAGAAAAGCTAAATTAGAAAATATTTTCAATGCCTAAAGATGTGAATATTTTTTATAATAAAAAAAAGAATCTCTGTGAACAAACTGTAATTAGGACTAATCTATCCATTTGTTCATGGAGTTCTCCTAATGAGCAAGTGTATCACATATTCTAAATTATTTGCAGTTATTTTGACCATTTACATAAACAATCCTTTTCAAATGTGGGTAGGACTTATGATACCAAGTCAGTCTTTTCTGAACTTTCAGAATTTTAAGTAAATTTAAATTCACTCCTTCATTTGACAAATACGGTACTGGTTGCCAACAAGGCTTTGGGCATTTTTCTAGGTATGGATAAAATCCCTATTTTCTTGATTTTAGCATTTTAGTTAGGGGAGCCCTCTCTGAAGACAAGGAAGTAAGTAAATACATAACATGTCATAGAGTGTTTTGGAGAAACAAAGTTAAGGAGGGAAGATAGAGCCAGAGGAGAACAATTTAAAATAGGGCCCTCAGAGAAGTCCTCACTGACAACGTGGTCTTTGTAGCTTGAGAGATCATGAGCGCTTGAGAGGTGGTGGATTGAATGGGGCCTCATTCGGTATTCTAAGAACTTAGGCTTTTATCCTACAGTCTAAGAAGCCAGTTAAGGATTTTTGGCTGAGGAGTAACATGATCTCATGATATCTTGGGGAACAGAGGTTGTGCAGGTTGAACTGTAGGAGCCAGTCAGCAAGCCGTAGCAGTAAGATCTCCCCAGTGAAGACACAGTGATGGCTCTGAATCCGGATATTTGGGATTCATTGACATAATGGATATGGAGAGTGAAAGAAAAAAAAGCTAACGACTGTACCAATATTTTTGATCTGAGCAGTTGGACAGATGAGATGATTTGCTGAGTGAGGAAGGCTGTGAGATGACTCCTATCAGAAGTCTGAAGTTTGGAGCAGAGACCTGGACTGAGATGTCCATTTAAGAGTTCTGCTTCTTCAGAATCTAGGAATAGAAGGCGATACAAACGTTTTACCATTTTGTTTCTAATTTGGATCAGAAAGGTATTAACTGAGAGTATGGACAATTAAAGGTGTTTTTCTTTTATTCATAGCATTTCATTTGTTGTTCAAATAAAAGCTAATTGTTTTAGGTTCTGAAAGGCTATTATGGATGACATGATTCGTGGATACCGGCCAATACAAGGTATTATTTTTTTCTTTAGTAGTGAACTCTGGCAGTAGTAATACTAAAAGTGATTGCATTTTCATTATTTTAATCCAATTAACTATTAGAATTTGCTGTTTGGAATAGCGAAAGCTTTTGGGGGGGATTAGATTACAAGAGCTTACATTACTGGTTAAAGCAATTAAAATAAAGGTTACAAAATTAAGAAAAGCTTGTAGCACCACATGTGTAGCCTGATACATTTTATTAAGATTTGATGGACATTCTGACATCAGGAGAGAGTTTTTGTGGAATCAAGTTAAAGCAAGAAGAGATAAATGGTTCCTTAAATGGATAGAAGAAAATGGAAAATATGCACCTTTGAATTTATTTTTGAGAACATTCTTAATGTAAAATGAAAGCTGTTGGATTTTAAACATTGCAAACAGGCAACTTGTTTTTAAAACATCATAATGCTTGATAGTGTACTCTCCTAAGGGAAAAATTTCTTTGCTAGAGAATCTTTGAAACTTCACATATGAAATATTCTTTTCCTTGCTTTTTTTGCTGAGGTATAAAATTTGCAAAAGCTTTGGAAAAATACTATAGTTTTTAAACAGCTGACATGTCATTTGCCCTTTTGGCAGGATTTTGTGATTTTCCTATTTTACCTGGCCTAGTTATTTGTCCCACTCTGAAAGATGTCTAGCCACTTGCTTGCATCCTGCTCAGTAACCATTCCTTTGCAATAGTACTGTGCCTCTGCTGACTTTTTTTTTTTTTTGCCCTCTGATCCTCGAGACCTGCCATCTGTGTTCCCACTATATCTGAACTTCATTGAAACTATTATTCACTCACTCTCCAATTCCACCCTACAGCAATTTTCCAACATTTTATTATAAAAAAACTTCAAGGGCAGCCCGGGTGGCTCAGCGGTTTTGGGCTACCTTCAGCCCAGGGCGTGATCCTGGAGACCTGGGATCGAGTCCCACGTCGGGCTCACTGCATGGAGCCTGCTTCTCCCTTTGCCTGTGTCTCTGCCCCTCTCTCTCTCTCTCTCTCTCTCTCTCTCTCTCTCTCATGAATAAATTAAAAAAAATCTTAAAAAAGAAACTTCAAATATAAAGAAAAGTGGAGAGTTACACACTGAAGACCCATATCGTCAATACCACCTAGATTTTACAATGAACATTTTATTTGCCTTGTCACATGTCTGTTCATCTATGCCTCCAACCATTCTTCAGTCCATCTTATTTTTGTTAAATTTCCAAGTCATTACAGACATCCATGCACTGACTCCCTAGCACTTTGACATTCATGTCATTAACTAAAGTTCAATATTGTTTACAGATTACATATGATACAATACGCACAAATCCCAAGTCTATTATTTGATGAGTTTTGACAGATACATGTATGTAATGCAGAGCCCTCTGGGGATATAAAACATTACTGTCCCTTCAGAAAGTCACCTTTTCCCAACCAGTCTCCACCTCCAACCCCCCAACGGCATGCACCGTCTTGATGGTTTTCTGTCATGGTTTGCCCAGTATAGGACATTATGCAAATGAAATTGGACAGTATGTATTCTGTGTAAGGCTCCCCCCCCCCCACTCAGTGTAATGCTTTTGAGATTTGCCCCTTGGTGGGTACATAGTATTGAGTTCCATTCTAGTAGTGAGTAATATTCCATTGTATCAATATTTTGCAAGTTGTTTATAGAGTCTTCTGTTAATGGGCACCTGGAATATTTACAATTTTGAGTTGTTATTAATGATACTGGATATGACCTTTCTCTCTTTTCAATACAACTCGTCTTTCATCTAATAAATAATCCTCTGCCCCCAAAAAGTTTTATAATTAATCTTAAGGCAATGCATACATTATAGTTTATTTGAATTTCTAAAAACACTTTGCCTATAACAAAAGGCCTTTCTTGGAGACCTGAGCAGTTTGAGGAATGGTTTTGTGGCTCCAAATTTCTTCTCTTTCTCTGCCTCCTCCAGGCAGTTGCTTATTTTTGAAAGGTCTTCCATTTAGATAAGCCCACTGGACTTTTGTTCCTTAGCTCTTATCTATTCCCATAGTCATGTTAATGTGGGGACAATGGAAGAGCTTTTTCTTATTCCATGTATAGTAGAGAGAAAGCCCTTTTTGGAAGTCTGTTTGAAGAACAATTAGAGGGTCTTGGCTAACTATGTATCTAATGCCCCCTTCACTTTTGGAGCATGTCAAAATAAAAAGGCTTAAGGCTTATTTAAGCCTTCATCCTGAGACTGCGAACCATCAGGATATGCTGCTCTCTATTAGATTGACAAACTTTTAAGGCAGTTTTGAATGTGAGCTTAATATTACCTCTGGCAATCACTTTTCCTAGAGTGAAACTGTAACGCCTGTCTATACTTGATATCAGAAGACTCCAGTTTTATTTTTGTACTTTTTTTTCTCATAGTCTTCAAGAGCAAACTGTGGAGACCATTTTGGTGTGTCCTTTTGTCTAAATACCCTTTCTGACTAGCACAAAGCCTAGATACAGTGATGATCTTATGCCCTGGAGTTCTATAGCTCTAAATATGAGCCCAGGAAAGAGGACCTATCTAGAAGGTGATATAATCTATCCTGTGATGAAAAATTTCTTTGAAAGACCATTGTGCCTCATACCAAAGAATTATTGTATTTGATTAAAAGTGAGGCCAAGAATCCAATGTTTGCATTTTCTCTCTTGCCTGTGTTTTCAACTAATATTGTAGAGCCTTTTTATTTACTCAACCAGATTGACAAGATTATAAATGAGAGCTGTGTGTGGAAGCCTCTAATTTTTCATAAGTAAATGAATTAATTTATCATCGCTGTTGTGTTTTATTGCTGTCTCCATGCCAGGCTGCCCTGCTCCTTTCTTCCCCCTTTTGCCTTCTAAACATTGGATCCATGTCATCGTGTTTGACAGGTTTCTGATTCCCCTGTCAGATGCAATTTGGTGCTAATCACATTTCCTTTGCTCAATGTCAATGATACAAGCCATGCATAATATTCCTATATGTCCACTCACTTGCAGTGCAGCTGGAATATCTTTGGGCATTAATCTGATAGAATGCCACATTGAAATGCAAAAAATGATGCTTATGTGCTAAGATAATGTGGTCAGGCAGATGTGCAATAGATAAGTGAGGCTAAACTGGTAATCTTTCCTAAGGTTTGATGAATTTTATTTCATTTTTGAATATCTCTTTACAAACCTGAGACTATGTAATCAGTGATGGTTCATTAGACCTTCAGTGTTTTTAATCAGATTCATTCACTGTCCATGTATGAAGGAATGAGGATTATTTTTCCCATTAAAAACCAGGTTATAGGTAGCTATTTTTAATGTTGAAGAGCATTTCTGTCTAAGATCATGCACTTTATCGAACATATGAAAATGGCTAGCAATCTAGAAAAATCTATGTACGGAATAATATGTCAGTTTCTGGCTTCTAGGAGATCCCAAACAACAGACCTTCCAATAGATCATCTCAGACAAATACAAACAGTATGATGGGAGAATTTTGACAGATTTAGAAAGGAGGTGATTGTTGTTTATTTTTTGAAGTCTAGTGAGATAGTTTGATAATCTGAGAAGGGGGAGAGCAAGCACTCGAAAGAGGAACTACATGAGTAAAATCAGAGACATGGGAAGGCATTGTTTATTCAGAGAAATAGTTGTTGTCTGTTGTAGTGGTCAATAAGACTAGCACATGGGGAAAGGCCTTGATTTTTTGGACAAGATGGAATTATCTTTTTTTTTTTTTTAAGATCAAGTCTGTATCATGATTAAATTTGAATTTTTAGAAATAAAAATTTGGTCTTTTGGAAAGGGAGTGAGAGAAAGAACCAAAAGTGTCATCAAATAGAGGATTCTTGTCATACACCAGACGAGCAGTAAGGGCACGAACTAGGACAGTGGTGGTGGAAGTTTCTAGAATAGGCATGACACAGTAAAAGGCATTACTGACCAGTGTGCAGTTATGCAGTTGGGTTGAATATGGTGGGATGTGGGTGGCAAGAGAAAAGAGGGAAGAAGAAACAAAAATATGTCCTGGATTTCTTGGTTACACAGGGTGCTATGGATTGTGACATCTTTTAAGTGGGAAGACCAATCTAAGTGTGGGTGGGGTGAGATTGTGAATTCACTTTGGGTTCTGCTGAATTTGAGGTCCCCGTGGGACATCTAAATAGTGGTGAATAGTGGTGAGGAGGTGGAGATATTCCGTGGTTATTTTCATATATACATTGAACAGCTGAAATCATGGGAGTGGTTGCAGTTACCTTGGGAGAGGGCATATAAACAAAAAGCAGAAGCTGCTGAATTTTTCAGTCTTGGGGTTAGGACATATTTATTTAAGGGGAAAAAATTGTACCGAAGTAAACTGAGAAAAGATTGAAATAAGCAGTTATCAGAAAAGAGAAGTATTGTGGAAGCCTGTGTGGCATAGGGGATGGCCAACACTGTCAAATACTGTAGAATACTTAGGAGGACCAAGGAGGTATTTTTGAATGAATAAATGTAGGAAGACCTTTTTTATATAAGAGAATATTTACTAAGTGTTTATTCAGAGCCAGGGTGTTTTTGCTGGAAAGGTAGGACTAGACATCTCATTGTGTCTGGTTGAGGAATGAAGGAAGAATATGGAATTGAAGACAGCTCCTGTTGACAGCTTTCAAAGAAATTGGTAGTAAAGGGGAAGAGAGAAGGACATGGGGCTTATAGTTTCAAGGGCATATGAATACATAAAATGATATACTTTTTAAAATATGCATACCTTCTCAGAGTAGGGGGGAGTGATACTGCCCTATAGGGAGTGAAAGTTGATTCTTGATGGGCAAAACTATCTTAAATATGATAGTGGGTTGTGTCCTAGCAAAGTTCAACGTATCTGACCAAATCTTTTTCCTTACTGTTTAATGTCTCTTGTCGGGTTTTCTTGGGTGTCGTATGAGCTGCCTCAGCTGAATTAATGGAAGATTTACTAACTGTATACAAGATCAGAGCTTTTGGGGCACCTGAGTGGCTCAGTGGTTGAGTGTCTGCCTTAGGCTCAGGGCATGATCCCTGACAGGGATTGAGTCCTGCATCGGGCTCCTTGCATGGAGCCTCCTTCTCCCTCTGCCTATGTTTCTGCCTCTGTCTCTGTGTCTCTCATGAATAAAGAAATAAAATCTTAAAAAAAAAGAACTATAAAATTATGGCTGTATTATAGCTATGACTAAGGGACTTTCAATCTATTGTGAGATCTCAAAGCTGTCACGCGAGAAGTGGCCCATGTCCATTGGCTACCTTGTGGATGTTATTTTGTTTCTCAGTTTTTTTGTGAGTGATTTAAGCTTTTAACATTCTAAATATAGTTCATATTTTATTATTTAATTTATAAAAGTTATTCAACTTGTTAATTATATCAAGTGCTTAAAAAGTTGACAATATCTGATATCTTACATCAAGCAAAAAGTCCAGTCACTAAAAATATGTTTGAAGAGTTAAATCTTTTGACTACTTTGCTTTTACTGGAAGTATAACAATTTTGAATTTTTTTTAGAAATTTGATTACATTGCTACTATCTATTTATGTAAATTAGTTTCATATGAAGTCTGGTAATTACAATGTGACTAAAAAAGTTTCATTAAAATTGCCCAGCAAATAAAGTTATAAGACTAAGTTAAATGTTTACAGCTTTTTTAAAAAAATTATTTAGTTATTCTTAACTGTGTACCGATTAAAAAGTATAAGCCTTATACTTTTTTTGTATAAAGCATAAGTATACATATGGTGCATGACTAGTTATACAGTATATTAAAATTTCATGTGGGGTAACAATTAGGAAAACAATGTTTTAAAAGGCTCCTTAGGGAATCAGTGGTGAAAAGAAGGGTAGAAAATATTGGAAGAGAGGAATCTTAATATTTGCTCAGTTTTTGTTTCTACTTCAATTGAACACTGATTTATCTGTGAGATTTACTAAACAAGGTGATAGCAGTGATGCTTACAAAAAACACCTGTTCCTTTTGAGAGTAGCCACAGAGGATATACACTTAATGATACTTTTTATACCCACAGGTTATTTTGATTAACAGAAAATGTTAGCCACAATTTCAGAGGCTGAGATATCTAAAATTGCAAGTGAAGTTTTAATCGCCTGAATTGGATTCCACTGTAACTTAGAATTTTTAGGGCCTGAAGATAGGCTATCAACATGTTTGTTTGCCTCGGTGATGCAGTAGTTGATGAATAATACTGCAGGAACAAGCTTATTAAATTCAGGACTCTGTGAAAGCCAGAACACAAAGGACTAGGGCCATTGTTAGCGAAGGAGAACCTTGAGCAATCAGATCCCATGAGTCTTGTGTTGAAACAGTTAAAGGATGGAAAATGTGTGATTTGACTATGCAACTGTAATAGCAATCCTATTGAACCCAAGTCTGCAGGGAATTTTCAAAGGGGAGAGAGACTACCCAGGGACAACCTGAAACAAAAACATGTCAGCTTTAGTTGCAGGAAGATGGTTCCTTTTTCAAGCTGTTAGAGGTTTTGAGGGAACAAAATCTTCCCGTGCAATTAGTAATGGAACATTTATATGTAGTGCTGATAGCTGCTTTTAGCTTGTTTTGGTCTGAGTCATTGTAAAATTTCAAGCTGGCATTCTCAAATAAGTGGGCATTAATTTTGCAGATCATTTTTTCTTTCTGAAATTTTAACATTTGAAAAGTTAAAACATATACATTCGCAGCAATTTTATGTATTAAAAATCTGTCAAGGCATCCTTGAGTTACTATTAAAGTAGTTAAAGTTATCTGGAATAGTCTTTGGCAAGATCTGGCTCCTTCTTAAGTATCTTCTGAAAATCTTTGTGCAAACAGTTATTCAGCAGTATCATTCCCCATTGAGTATGGAATTTTGTAACAGAAACCCTGAAGACTTAAAAAAAAAAAATCTGAGCTTTTAGGGAGTTTGAAATACAACAGTAAAGCTAAAACGTACACACATCTAGAACTATTCACAAACTAAAATAAGTGAAAATGCAATGCAAATAACATATATAAGTGTCGAATTGGATTCACAGCAATGGAATGATCAGTCATGGAGGTTAATAAAAGGCAATTCCCCAGAAACTGAATGCTGAGCAGGGTTCCAATGAAAGGAACAGTGTAAATTGGAATGGAAGAATGGGAGAAATTCTGTCTTTCATAAAAAAAACAAATAAGTAGAAGGTGAAGGTACAAGAAAGCCTAAAATTCATGCAGTTATAGGGATGGCAGTGATTTTTCCCTGAGTAGATAGAAAATTCTTGGGGAGAGATGAGAATGGCAAAGTGTGGCTACTCACTACATGCAAACTGTTGCAGCTAGCGGTCTTGAGACTGAAGGGGGTATTTTATCTCTTCCTTTGACAATGGTGAGTTGAAGAAAAAAAGGAGCTTTGATTATCAGTGTGTAGCTTAACCTCGTATTTGGGATTGCAACAGGGTCACTCCCACCCCCACCTCACACTATTTGATGGATAGTATTCTTGTGTTTTGACATAGTTACTTGTAACAGTTAGAACTCCTTGAGCCCAAGCAACAGGTTAACTCTTACCTCAAAAAAAAAAAAAAAAAAAGGAAATATATTTAAAAAACATGAGCACCCATACAATCAAAGGAAGGCTCAGAACTGAGAATTTATGAATGGGCAAGATGAGCAAGTGGGAGTTAAAGTTTTTTTTTTTTTTTTTTTTTTTTTTTTTAGGAGTAATCTGGTCTTTGAAACTCGAGTGGATAAACAGGAGCAGTTTCTCCTAGAGTCTTTGACATTAAACCAGCCACTTATCCATTTATTCAAACTCTTACTATATTTATCACGCAACTTCTTTTTCCCTGAAGAAGTTCCTGGATGAAATAGTTCTCCATAGGAAATAGCACACCCTTTACCATTAAGGGTAGAACCTAAGTATTACTAATTAAGTCCCAATTCCAATTATGTTAATGAAACTACTTGGGGACTAAACAGTTAGAAGTCCCCATACAGTGTAATACCATGTACTGTTCCTACAGAAGCTCTTGACAGCATGTTTGCTCTATCTGTGAAATATTTTGTGATTTCTCTCCAAAGCAAGCCAGGTCTCCATAGCAGTTTTTACACTTCTTTAGTTAATAATCTCTCTTTTGGAGCGTTGAACCCCTGACTTCCAACATCGTATCTCAGAAGCCGAGGGTAAACCTTAACAAGTTCTTAATAGTCAATTGTAGAGCATAATTTTCAAGTGAGTTTTCCCATTACATGATTACATTGATATTAAAGTTTCTAAACTGTGACATCCAAATGTAAGTGACAAAAGATCTATACCTCTCACCTGAAAGCCAAGCTAACATTGATATGGTTTGTGTCACTGAAATGGGATTAATTAATTCCAATACTACGCTTGGGATCCTTTCATTGAAAGATAATAGTATAATACAGTTGGAATTATTTTTAGTGATCCAGAGAAAGTCCAAAAAGGAAACTTAAGGAGTTTGAGTTTTCAACAGTTTTTTAGCAGAGAATCCATAGCCCTCTTGAGGCCTGAAGAAAAGCATGTTTTGGGCAATCCAAAAAAAAAAAAAAAAAAGATAATTACAGAAGATGCATCAAGACTAATAATATAATTGTATGTATGTTTGGAGAATTACTACTCAAGCTATTTTGGATTGTAATTATAACTTTAAAATCATACATGAATGGTTTGAGTTGATACAGAAATACATTCTATTGGAGAATAGTTACAAGATATTCTATGGTAGAGTCTTGGTAACATGTCACAAGTTTTTTTCTGGAGCTCAGTACTCCCCTTAGTAAGGCCTTAGTAAGGCCTAATAAAACATTGGAAACTATGGAGCTAAAGCATTAATAGAAATGTATCTGTGTATGTATATACTATATATATATGTTTATATATATATATACATGCATATGTATACATGTGTATTATACATATCTTTTTTAAAAAGCATGTATCTATGTGTAAAGGCGCATGTATCAGTTATCTGTTATTATAGTAAGCTGCGTAATAGATTACTACAAAACTCAGCAACTTAACAATAATAAGCAGTTGTTGATTGCCTGTGAGTCCACGTGTTAATGGGACATTTCCAGTTTTGCCTGGTATGATCACATATCTTTGGATGCTTGTGTCAGGTAGGAAGATGTGATCTAGCTGTGCTCTTTCACATGTTTGCGAATTGGCTTGCTCCTGGGTGGCCTAAGATGACTTTGCTGAGAACAACTGAAAGGTGCAAGGCCTCAGCAGCCTAGACTCTGAACAGCACAATATCAATTCTGCCTACTTCTCTTGGGCAAAATAAGTCACTAGGCCACTCTGTTATTCAGTGGGGAAACAGACTCCACCTCTGAGGAAGGAGCTTCAGAGTCAGACTGCAAAGGAAGCCGTCCAAGGATGGCAACTGCAGACATTTAAAGACAAAATCCACTTTCTACAAAGTACATAAACACCCAAACATGCACCCAAAACTCTGGAAGTTTCACAGTATGATTTGGGGTTTATGAAAAGCAAGGTTCTAAATCATTTGCAGGTCAAGAAAGAAACGATTGTTTCTGGGCAGGAGATTCATCGAAGATATCTTGGTCAATCTCATCATCTAAGTGCTATAGTGGATGAGGATCCCCACCAAATAGAAAAAAAAAAAAAAAGAGAGAGAGAGAGAGAACTTTGCCTAATCTTCCTATCATGGAGCTTTGGGCAGATCAATTTATTGTTCTCCTTTGCTTCTTTCTTACCTCTCTTTCTGAGAGCATTTAATTTTTTTTAAGTTTCTATTTATTCATGATAGAGAGAGAAAGAGAGAGAGAGAGACAGAGAGAGAGAGACAGAGAGAGAGAGAAGCAGGCTCCATGCCGGGAGCCTGACGCGAGACTTGATCCCGGGACTCCAGGATCAAAGGCAGGGCCAAAGGCAGGCACTGACCGCTGAGCCACCCAGGGATCCCCTGAGAGCATTTAATTTTTAAATGCTGCTTCTAGATTACAGTAGAGTGGAAAGGCTGAGATTAGAGCTGACTAACTAACTGGAACAGGTCGGAGTGGTGTCATGTTCCACCCAGGCACTGCTCCTTTGATGAAAATGTTCCACTAGCATATTGGGAATCCACCTGCATGGTCTCTGTCCTGGCTTCCCTCGTCACAGTGAAAACATTGGATTATTCTAATATCTGCAACTGACCCCAATCTATTAAGCCCTCCTCTTCCTGGTCAGTGGACTTTCCACGCATCTGGTGTTCTTAATCAGAGTGCTTTCTCATAATCCTGAACTTAACTAAAAATATTTCCCCCCCAAAAAAAAATAAAAATAAAAAAAATAAAAAAAAATATTTCCATAAGATTACATGGATTTCTTGTCAATATGCTTCTGAAAAGAATTTATTGTTATTAAAGTCTGATAGGTATCATAGGTAGATACACTTTGTTCTGGAGGTAGCTATGCTAATATTTCTGGAATATAGCAGGATAAAGCTCATTTGTTGAACTAATCAAGTAATCTGCTAATGGACACAATAACACTTTATTGACATCAAATGCTAAAGATCCGTGGTAATCTAAGCTTCAGATTTGTCAATCTTAATGACTTTGCAGAGTGGATCAAGACAGCTTATTTGTTGTTATTTTACATTAAGAAAATATCTTAATATTACTGCCCTACACTTGGCTAAATAATATCCATAACTCAATGATAAAGTGCATTAGAAATAACTGATGGAAAACTGTTATAAGTACTATAGTGGAATATATTTCCTTTCATGCTTAAATTTTTATACGGAATTTTACAGCAAGAGAGAGAAGCTAGGCAATAATTTTTGAAGATTAAATGTGAACCAAATTAAAAAATTCCTTTTGGTTTCATGGATTATCAGAAGATCAGCTAAATGGGAAACTTCTATAAATAAAAGTTGGTTCTTCCCCAGGACATGGGCATTTGGGAGAAAGTTCTTTTCCCTAGAATGTTGGCAAAACAGAAAATGAAAACAAATGTTGTGTCTCAGCTCATAAGACATAATTATTTTTCTCTTCACTATTTTGACTACTCCAGACAATTTAATTCTTCCCAAATCCAAGTCTATCCCTACTCCCATCACTGTTAGCAGGATGACATTAACTTTTAATTTGCTGAGAATATCGAGGCTACTCAAGTTTTCAGCTCTCTTAATCCTTCTCTCCCTCGACACGAAAATCTCTCCCTGTGTTTTCACTTGCTTCTGTTTACTGTGTCTGACTAAAAAATGGTCTTCCTCTTTGCCAAGCCCCACCCTTTAATTTATGTTTTTAATCATAATCCTCCATCTTCTTGAATTACTAGGACCTTTGTTCAATTACATCTTTCCCAAAGTTTCCTAAAGAAATGTAAACAATTACATTTTTCTAAGAGCTTGAAAAACTTTTTTACATTTCTAACTCCTGTAGAGTCTGTTCTTTTATTTACAAACATGCTCAGTTTTTTTTTTATTCTTAACAACAAAAATCTGCATCTTTTTGCTGTGTTGTTGTTCTCCTTTTTGTTTTTTGTCTAAAGTTCTAGACTTTTTCAACTCTACTTCATGACCTCACACTCATTCCTTCATCCAGTGATCCGACGTGCCATTTCTCTGGCTGCCCTACTCTTCCCTCATCCCTTTAGGGAAAAACGTCACTCTGAAAAAAGGTTAGTCACTATACAGTCATCATATGGGATGGCTTATCTTGTTCAGACAGTTCTTTTGTTACTGCTTCTAGTTCCCTTTTTTATGCTCCTAGATCAATATCTTGTCTTACTTCCTTTGCTCTCCATATTACTTTATTAAAAAAAAAAAAGGTTTTATTTACTTATTTGAGAGAGAGAGAGCACAAGTGGCAGGGAGAGGAAGAAGCAGATTCCCCTCTGAGCAGGGAACCGGAAGCTGGACTCAACCCTGGGACCCTAGGATTATGACTTGAGCCAAAGGCAGATATTTAACCCACTGAGCCACCCAGGCATCCCATCCATGTTACTTTAAAACGTGTCTGAATCCAAGTTTAACACATGTGTATATATTTTACCTCTCAACTAAGTTGTAAAGGTCTTTAAGGGCACAGATAACATCTTCTAAGTTTTTGTCTTGCTTTGCCGAACAAGAGCAGAGTTCTCTAGGCTGACGTCACAGTTTTTGGGAAGAATTTATTTATTGGCTAAATGTTGGTAGAAGGCATGGCGTAGCCTTAAACATAGAACCAAAGCAAAAATGGATTTTCAGGGACGTTTATGAAGTCAAATAAAGAATTTTGTAGTGTTAGCGGCCTGGAGTCAAACGGCCTTACTTCAAACCCCACCTCTAGCACATGACGACTTCAGTGTGATGTCTTCACATTTTAAAGTTCAGTTACATTGTATAACAGGGACAACTATAGCCTGTACTGTTGGTATGAATGAGATTATCCATGCAAAGCTCTTAGCCCAGTGCCTGGCATATGGAAAGTACTCCATAAATGTTAGTTGTTCAGTAGGTCAATTTTCTTATCAGTTTAAGAGTATTCATTTTGGGGTTTGGAGAAGGCCCATTTAATCATAGCTTCTCGTATATCACCATGAGGCCTTTCTGCAGGTTGAGTATGAAAACCTTTAGGATGTGAAGTAGCTGCTGTTTTTCTTGTAATAGAGGACATAATTTACTTTGAATCCTGCAGTTACATAAAAGCTTAGGAAGATTTCATCTTCTACTAAGGAAAAACTATTGGCACGTTTTCCAGCTTTTGATACTTTGGAAGACCTTTTAGATAGTACAGATCTGAGCCAGCTCCCAGACCTATTACTTACTAGACCAAAGACTGTGGTTAATTCACTTAAATACTCTTTGAACTACAAGTTCTTGTTCAAACAAAAACAAACTAAGGAAGGGTGGGGGAGAAAAAGAGAGGAATACCAGACTGGTTGGTGAATTTTCAAAACAGAAGAGTGAATTTGCACCTCAATTTATTTGTTGTAACTGAGTATATAAATCTGTCTCAGATACTCAAAATCAGCACTTTAAAAAAAAGTTTGATTATGAGCATTATTTAATTGCACAGCTGCAAAAATCTTACAACATTTAATGTAGCAGAGAGACACCTTAGTAGATATATTTAACATCCTGTTAGGTAGATTTGCCAAATTCTAGTCATGTGTTTTAGGTCAGGAGGTGTGTATGCTACACATTTGGTATTATCTTAGAGATCTTTTAATCATTCATGCATTTAATGTATTATAATGTAATGTGGTATACTGTTTCAAGCAGCAGATGATATAAAAATTGTTCATTTAAGCAGTTTTTATGTCTTTTTAAAAATCACAGCTCAAAGTGTTTCAAGCTTGGGCAGAGAACTTATAATCTAGCTTTTAATTCCAGGAAGTATCATCCCCAATACTTGATTATGTTTTATCTCTTTAATGAGTTTAATATTCTGTTTTCTTTTTTTGTTTCTTTAGTAAGAGAACTTAAGTTCCCCTTCAGAAAAAGAAAATCAACATCTGCCCTTAATATTCTCTGTTCAGTTTTCATCCTAAAAATGTATTTTACTTATGAGCCAGTAGTTAATTTTTTATTTGAATGTGTTATATCCTTTCTGCATATGATAGATACTGTTTGTTGAATTATATTTGTTGACTCTAAAGAAAAGAAAATATGTATTTTTAAGTGACAGGGTAATAGAAATTTGAAATAATTTTGTCAAGAAAAATGGATTTCTGATTATGTTAATAAAAATTATTTTATTTTTAAATTTAAATTCAACTAATTAACATATAATGTTATTGGTTTCAGAGGTAGAGGTCAGTGATTCATCAGTCTTAATATAACACCCAGTGCTCATCATATCACATGCTCTCCTTAATGTCCATCACCAGGTTATCCCATCCCCCCACCCCCCTCCCCTCCAATGGCCCTCAGTTTGTTTCATAAGATTAAGAATCTCTTATGGCTTGTCTGTCTCTCTGATTTCCTCTTGTATTATTTTTTGCTCTCTTCCCTTACCTTAAACTGGAGATAAATGTGTGTAGGGGTTGACAGTAGTATGCTATAATAATTTATGTTGAAGAAAATAATGATCAAGAGAATGAGAAGACAAACCACAAACTGGGAGAAAATATTTGCAAAAGACACATCTGATAAAGGACTGTTGACAAAAATATACACAGAACTCTGAAACCTATACACTAACTTAAAAACAAAAAACATAAAAGCATCTTGAGTAAAAAGTAGTCAAAGGCCTTAACAAACACCTTGACAAAGAAGATACACAGATAGCAGATAGACGTATGAAAGATGCTCCATATCATATGTCACCAGGGAAACGTAAATTATAACTGAGGTACTACTGCCTGTCTATTAGAAGGCCCAACGACCAGAATACTGACAACACCAAATGCTGGTGAGGATGTGAAGCAACAGGAACTCTCATTCATTGCTAGTGGGAATGCAAAAATGGTACAGCCACTTTGGAAAACCACTGGTGGTTTTTTACAAAACTAAGCATACTCTTTATGATCCAGCAATTGTACTCCTTGGTGTTTATCCAAAGGAATTGGAAATTTACACCCACACAAAAACTGCACATGGATATTTGCAGTAATATTACTCATAATTTTCAAAACCTGGAAGCAACCATGGTGTCTTTCAGTAGGAAAATGGATAAACTGTTGCATGAATGGAATATTGTTCAGCGCTAAAAAGAGCCATGAAAAGACATGGAGGAAACTTGAAAATATTCTGTATGATGCTGTAATAATGGGTACATGTCATTGTACATTTGTCCAAAACCATAGACTGTACAATGCAGACTGACCCTTAATAAAAACTATGGCTTTTGTGTATTTATGATGTGTTCATGTAGGTTCATCAGTGGTAACTAATGCCCAATTCTACTGTAAATCCTAAGCTGCTGTGAAAAACTACCTTAAACTAAGTAAGTTTAATCAAAGGAGAATAAATTAAATAAACACATAAATAAAACTCATTTGGTCTTATCCCCAAAGACCTGTGGCTAAACCTGTGCTTCTTGTTTTTACATTTAGTCAGTCCTGTGTCACTGGAGAGCTTACTGTGATTTGTTAGCCTGGTGGTTCTGGTGGTATCTCCAGGAAGATGCAGCTATTCTTGCGCCTAGTTGATTTGGCTTGTGAAGAACTAATTGTAGAGGGTTGCGTACCATTAGATTACCCAGAGTCTTAAATCTGATCTGACACAGTTTAGGGTCTTCAGGCTGTGAGAGCCCCTAAGTGACCTCTGACTCAAACTTCATGGGGATAATGCTAGGGTGAAGAACTGATTGCTCTAAGATGTCTATAGGGACAGTTCCTGAAATAATTCAAATAAGTAACTCTTTCTGTTACGATAATTAATAGAATTTGCTCATGTCCTTCATATCTGCCTGGAGTAAAATCCCCTCCTAAGTTATAAATAAAGCCTACCCAGAAACTCTCAAGGAAGAGTACAATATTGGCTAATGAAAGTAGTTCATGGTTTAGGAATCTAGTGCCACAATTAATTTACATTTGATTTAAATTGATGACACCCTGATGTATCAGAGGTTTTTTAATTAAGAAATAAAAATGTAGGAAGATTGGAATATTGGTAATTGGAAATAGAAGAGGCTTAACTAATGAAATGTGGCTTTATTAGATGTTTTGTTGTTCCTTTTATAGAAAATGCTATAGAGAACTTACTAACAATTATTTTCCACTTAAACATGGATATTTGCAGGATTTAGAATCTTTATTTAAAAATATGTGCTGGGTGAATAATAATGGTTGTGACAATGAAGCCCCAAATTGCTTTTAATGTTGTTCCTGGACTAGAAAACCACTGTGCTTTATTTTATTTTCTTTTATTTTTTATATAAGTGACCAGAGTTCGTCTTTTAGTGACTTTTGGTCAAGATCTGCATTTTATAAATGGCTCTGCAGTGTAAGGTTTCCAGTTTAGCTTGTCAGATCTCTTGTCTCTCTGCTCAGCATCTTATTTGGAGTTGTTTCTCCCTTTTGTTATGTCTCTAATATCATTACCTAGAATGATAAGTGTCTGAAAATTGACATAGATTGTAATTTGCAGAATTACCTTTGCTGTCGAGGATTACTCTCCCTTATAATTACAGCTTACACAAAAATCTGCTTGATACTTCCTTGTAATCAGAGTAATAATACCTTGTATTTATGCAGTCTTTCTCTTGTGAGCTCAAAGCACTTTTATAGCCACTTTTGTTAATTGTCACGGCATTCCTATGAGCAAAGCAGATGGTGGCAGAAAGGGAGGCTGAAGTGTAACCAGGTTAAATGACTTGCCTAGGGTAAAGCTATAATCAGTGACATTGATGGGAAAGAAGCCAGGGCTCCTGATTCAAGACTAGTTTTCTACCTTCTATATCACTTTGCCTCTACATTTTTTACTTGTGACATCTGTTTCCATCATTGTCATGCTGTTAATTACTTAATATCATTTTACTGCAAGATTAGCTAAAGGGAACAGATACACTCTGAGTGTTTAAAAATATGTTTAATGTAGCATGAGAGAAACAGTGACACTTGATGAGAAGGACAGATAGATTAGTTTTATTGGATCTCAGTGGCTTGGTGAACAACACTAGTTTGGGGGCTACTGGGGGTTGATGTTTTACCTAAATGATGCTTTTCGAATGATGCAACTGTCTAGAAATTACTGGTCCTGTTTTCCTATGTGCATCAACTGAAGCAAAACATGATCAATTAGTTGATTACTGAATTATACTCAGTGAAGTGTCCACTGAATTAGCAGATGTGTCTCTTTATGCTCAATTATCCAAATGTATAGTCAGGCTTCTGAGGTTCAGTTAATGTATATTTAAAGCCTGCTTACTAAAATTTAGATAAAATTGCAAACTATTAGCCATACCACTTTTTTTTTCATTAAAATGTTCTATTTCCCTTTACACATGGAGGTGTGAAACCATAACTCTTGTTTGGACACTTCCCAATCCTCCGAATGAAGTAAACGGATAGGAAACAAAGTGGGACATGGGGTGGGTACTTTATTTTTTTTTAATTTTTTTTATTTATTTATGATAGTCACAGAGAGAGAGAGGCAGAGACACAGGCAGAGGGAGAAGTAGGCTCCATGCACCGGGAGCCCGATGTGGGATTCGATCCCGGGTCTCCAGGATCGCGCCCTGGGCCAAAGGCAGGCGCCAAACCGCTGCGCCACCCAGGGATCCCTGGGGTGGGTACTTTAGTTAGCTTTAGCTTATTCAGGGGTACTTAGTGGAAGGGCAAAAAACTTGAAGGGTATATCCATCAAAGTTTTCCAGTGGTGTTTGGGTCTAATATATATGACTCATTGATTTAATAATAGAACTAATTGTTCTGACCACAGATTTATTGATAATGAAGTATAATTTGGTGACCAGTAGATCCTATTTATTTTTGCCCTCTTGCCCTGGCTTAGAAAGTGTCATTTGTTACATGATGCTTGATTATAACCAGATAGTCATACTTCAGTTAGTCACTTTTTCCCCCATGGTTCCATTTCTTTTCCTTTTTTCACTATTTTTCATTCTTCTTATATTTTTATCTTTCTCGTTATTCACACAAGATCACTGTGTGTCATGTTAGAATTTTTTGAGATGTGTTAAGAATGTAAAAAAAAGGGGGGGACCAAAAAATGATTTTAAGAAGTAGATTTTTGTTTTGTTTTTGTCCATTATACCATGGATAACTGATGTCTATTCTTTAGAAATAAGTTGCTTCCCTATACAAAGGCCATATCATTTAAAATGTGGTATCTCTAATACCTAGAGGGCTTAATTTGAATGGAGTTTCTTTAAACATCACTGTTTTAAATAACATTGTAGTTATTTAATTGCTGTAGTTTCAATAGTTCTGTGATTACAGATTGTAAAATAGCTGATTTATTAGGCTATTATTAGGCTTTAAAAAATTCATGGAAAGAACAATTAAAAACAAATTTCATAATATTTAATATTGAGGATACACCTTATACTAGATTCTGGGAAGGCCCTAAGTGTAGCTTTAATCTTCCGAATAGAAGGTAGAATTTTGCTCAAAAATAGTCTTTGAAGATGATGGTAGCCATTGTGTTTCACGGGTCTGTTTCCCCAAGCCACTCTGGGGGAACCGGACTGGGGGATCTCCGGCCGTTGAGGCGGAAGTCCCAGAACACAGCTTAATTCCACGTGCTCCCTGACTCTGCTCTGCGCTTCCTCACCTAATGCTGTCCCTGAGCCACACGCCATATGGTCAGGGAGTCATCAGTGGGAGCAGCTGGTGACTTCTCTGCTTATTAGCAGCATTGGTATTTGAGTAAGATGGATTCTTCTATTTTCTCTTCATCCATGGTATCAAAACAGTGCATTATTTATATATATAAATTGACAAAGGTGGGACTCTGTGGATTATCTATTAAAACACTTTGACTTACTCGTGTTATTGGGACTATCCCATCATTTTTCCCCCTCTTTTAAAAATATTACGTTTACTGAGCACTCACAAGGCAGCAAACGCTACTTCTCTTAAACCCTTGTAACAATTCCATTAAAAAAGAAAAATGGGACACCTGGGTGGGTGGCTCAGTGGTTGTGTGCCTGCCTTTGGCTCAGCGCGTGATCCTGGAGTTCCAGGATCAGGTCCCGCATCAGGCTCCCTGCATGGAGCCTGCTTCTCCCTCTGTCTGTGTCTCTGCCCCGCCCCCCCCCTCTCTGTCTCTCTCATGAATAAATAAATGAAATCTTTAAAAAAAATTATATTGTATCAATTTTCAAGTTGAGGCAGAAGTTTAGCTGTCTTAGAAATGTGCCAAATTTCTAAAGGTAGTATGATGGAGAACCAGGATTTGAACTGAGTATTCTCTGACTTCATAGGCCAGACTTTTTTAAAGATGTATCTATTTATTTTAAAGATAGAAAGAGAGCCCTAGCAGGAGTAGGGGGGGAGGGGTAGAGAGAGAAGCAGACTCCCTGTGGAGTACAGAGCCCCACGTGGGGCTTGATCTCATGACCCCTGGGATCATGATCTAAGCTGAAAGCAGGAGTCAGATGCTTAACCGACTGAGCCACCTTGCTGCCCCCATAGCCCAAACTCTTAACCACTAACATTAACAGCTTAGTCTTTGCTTTGGTAGGAGTTTGGTGATTTCCAGAAGTGTCTAGTTAATCATGATTAAATAACTACATGAGGCTTTATCAGAGAAGTAGACACATTACGGTGGTAAAGCTTTAAAACTGTCACATGCCCACCACATAGTTTGATAGATTAAGGAAAGAAGATGAAAGTACAGAAACATGAAAAAACACATAGGATCATAGTATCTGAGGAAGATAGAGGATTGGTAAAAATAATAGCTCATAATGTAGGTGTATTATGTACCTACAAGGTCATAGGTACTGTAGTAACTTAACATTCTGCTTGTGAAAATAGTCAAAAGACTTAGGTAACGTTATCCTCATTTTACATACAAGGAAATGAACACATACAGTGTTTAGTAACCTGCACAAAGTCACATACACTAAGTCTCTTTAGGGTCTCTAATAATTTTCAGTGTGTAAAGGAACCGCTGAGGTAGGATGATGCCAGGACCAACATAGAAAGGATTTGATTGCCTAACTCGTCACAGAATGTATTTAAAGTTTTATAATATGCTGGGTTTTTTTCCACTTTTGAGGGCTTCTGCATGCTGCCTCTCCCCCACTCTTTTATGTTACAAACAAATATATTTCAGCACTGTTGCCCTTCCCCTACTCGTTCAGCTGGCCTGGGGTTCCTTGATTGGTACTTGACTGTAGCTCCTTGACTAGTTTTTCTAGAATTGCAAATGTGCATTCATATTTTCTTTGTTAACTCAGTGATAATTTAGCTCTTGCTTGTGGATGCTGGTGTGTGACCTCATGGTTGTGTGTCGGGGTACTCCGTGATCCACTAGCTTAATAGACTAGATAAGCTTTTCGGTGGCATTGCCCAAGTTGTTATTACCAAAAACTGTGTGAATGTTTTTAGAAGTTGGTTCTTGAAATATGCCATCATTCTCACTTTCAGAAGATGACTTACTGATTAGGATGCGTTGGTGTGACTGAAGAACTTCTGAGGGACCGTTGGGTTCTTGCTTCTCAGCTCATTGCACAGGTGTCTCCTCTCTAGCTAATACCAGCTATAAGGGTCTTCTCGTCTGGTCTGTTCCCTGTTCTCTCTCTCTCTCACTCTCTCTCTCTCTCTCTCTCGTTTCCATGATGCTTAGAATAGACAATTTCATAAATCTTAAATACTGAGTCCCCAGATAATTTGTTAATAAATCCTACTTATCCTTTGTAATTATAAAATAGAACACCTACAGGTTTTAGAGGCTTCTCTTTGGGGAATCTGCCCCATTACAAGGATAACTGGATTCAAAAATTCAGTGTTGTAGTCCAACGTGGAAATAGTGGAGAAATTCTTGGAATAGTGATGAGTGAGACGCAGTCAGTTTGCGAGTCCTGGGCATCCCTCAGGTTTTATAATTGCTACTAACATTTCCATCTGCCAGGGGAAGATG
The DNA here is from genome assembly GCF_905146905.1 of Nyctereutes procyonoides. Lineage (NCBI taxonomy): Eukaryota > Metazoa > Chordata > Mammalia > Carnivora > Canidae > Nyctereutes > Nyctereutes procyonoides. The sequence goes on from NW_026575132.1 coordinate 13,638,030, forward strand.
AAAATGATGCCTCATACCTATTGGAGTCTTATCTATTTTCTGTTGGGCTGGGTATCTAGAATTTTTAAATCAACGTTTTAATTAGAAATATCAAACAAATGGGGGAAAAAAGTCATTTTGAAAAAAAGTCACCCCCTCCTCCCCCCGCCACCTGAATGTCACTCTTTGACAAACAGTAGCACCTAAGTGCTCTCCCTGCACCGAAGGTGAAACCCAGGATCCGTGACCCCAGCTCTCGTGGCTGGTGAGGTCCGACGCTGCCTGCCCTCAGCCACCTGCTGTACCTTTTTCCCTCCCTCATTGTGTTCCCCCACCCTGGCTTTGTCACTGCTCCTTCTGCATGCCAAGGCCTTTCTTGCCCTACAGCCTCTGCACATGTTCTCCGTGCCTCTCCTCCTCCCCCAGCACACTCACTTTTCTAACCCTCATCATTTAATAGCCCTGAGTGCAAATGCTGCTGATGCAGAGAGGCCTCTCTTGACCCATTTCCCCAACTCCTCTAGAGGTCTGGCTAATCACTGTCAGGACTTTTTACACTTTTCTTTTATGGCATCTGTAAAACATTATAATTCTATTTTTAGCTCAAGTCTCTCTTGTCCACCAGGCTCATGCTTCTCCATCACACCATGGCTGGGCTTTCCAGCCACCTGGGGAAACTTTAAAGCATGCCACTGGCGGGGAAAAAAAAGACCAAAAAAGCAAAACAACAACAACAACAAAAACATCTCGACATCATCCTAGACAATTTAAAGCAGAGATTACAGCCTGATCATCCAGTTTTTTCCAAATGTCCTTCAGATCATTGTAATGTGCAGCCAGGGTTTAGAACCATGCGGCTGGATCATGAGCCAACAGAAAAGCAGAGATGATATCCGGTGACTAATGTATATACCCGCTGCCCAGTATAGTCCCTTGTGTACAAAGAGGCTCAACCAAATTAAGACCCAACCACCCCTGCCCTGTAAACAAAACAGAAGTTCTCTTTTTTTAATACCTCATGTAAGGGTGATGGCAGATTTTTTTTCTCCATTAACCAAACAGGATGAAAAAGGGGGTTATCTATTGTTTCCAGAGGGAGGTGGTGCGGTCCTTTCTGCGGAATTCTTTAACTGGATGATAGACACCCTCCAGGCAGGTGGTGAAATACAGGACAGTGTGTTACAGAAGTCTTTTATTCAGTGTGTCGATGCTTAAAGAAACCAATGAAATAACAGAGTAATCAAGAGATTATGCTGTAAAAATAAATGTCATGTTCTAGTCTGATATTAAAAAATTAACTTCTATAAGACGTAGATCATTTCAGAAATTAAAATGTACTTTAACAAAGTTTCACCATGTCACTCAGCTGCTAAGATCAGAGGTGAAGAATATTGCATTCTAGGAGTCCTTTATCACTTAAAGGCCCTTGTGTATACATTGTGTGACGCAGTGCCTACAGTATCCTTTGGAAATGGAAGGAGGGATTATGATGCCAGTGTTCTCTACAATTTAAGTGAGTTTTATAAATGGCCTTGTATCTTATTTTAAGTCATTGATAAATTATTTATTTCTTCAGGGAAACTCCACATCTTATCAGAAATTTATAATAATTAAATATGTTTCCTCTTTCTTTATTTCCTTTATTTCTCAGTTGACATGCTCTTTTCAGGCCACTATCTCCAAATGTACAAAAGTCACCATCATCCATGTGGTTTCCTGATATCCCCTGATAATAGCATACCTGCTATTTTACTTTAGAAACAAATTTGTAAATTAAAGTATTATTATTTTTTTGAAACAGGAAAGACAAGTTTAACATGGACCCTTTTAGAAAAATATTCATAGGAGAGCTTTCCAGGCTCTGTGGAGGCACTACAGGTGTTTTAAATTCATATCATAGTATCCTCAGAAGATAATACGGCAAGATTTATGCTTTGGGGGAAAGAGTTCAGAAGTGTTCAGTGACTTGTCCAAGTTAATCACCAAGCCGGTTGTAGGACAAAAATCACTGGCTCCTCTCCTCTGTCAGACATGCTTCATGTTCATATAAAATACAGTCCCTTATTTCCTCCTTAACACAGATGACAGTATTCTAGTGGCATGATGGCGATCTAGGAATTAAACTGCCAAAATAAAAAAAAAATAATGACAGTTCCCTGGGCCTTACTGGAGTCTCCAACTTGCAGAGTGACAGTTAAGTGAATGCAGAGTACAGGTTAATTTTTTCAGTGAGGTGACTTAAGAGGTCCCCACCCCCCCCCCCCCTGCTCAGTTGTTTTATCTATGAGTTTTGTGCCTAGAATTGATTTCATCATTCATGTGCATGGGTATCTTTACAAATAAAATTATGTTGAGACAATTCTAAGGTATAGAAGGAAAGTAAGGTACTACTATTAGAAGGTACTACTGCTACTAGAAGTCCTGCTATAGGAAGGTACTACTTGGGAGGATTGGGAATAATTCACATAATTTATGTTGTAGACATAAAGTGGCAGGACAGTTCCAAGGCTATGTGTGTGTGGTCACAGTGGTTTTCAGCACAGCTGGGAAATGGGACATTAGATCTGAGTTGCTGAGAATGGCCAGTTTATACCCCAGTACCAACAGTGCATACTCTGGGAGTACTTGCTATACATTCAGAGCATGGGGCTCACTTTTGCAGGGTCACTAGTATTGATAAGAGAGTGACCTTGGCCTCAAGTTGCTAATAATTTATTAGGTGTGAAGAGAAAAAATAGCTATAGCACAAGGAAGAGTGGAAGAGCTATAAAAGATGTGCTACAAATGAATTAATCATAGCAGAGTTAGTTGATTGAGTAGCAGATGTTCCATGTCATATGTTCTATTCAATTAACATGAAGAGTTAGAAACTAATGTCTCAGCCACTGACAAACCTTGGGGTTTGTTTTTTATTTATTTCCGTATGCTTGATTTAGCCATGGCACTTTGTCTTATATAATAACCTTGAAAGCTATAGACAAGGTTCTATTTAATAGGAATATTAAAATTCATCAAGATTTATGAATGAAGGGGATCCCTGGGTGGCTCAGCAGTTTGGCACCTGCCTTTGGCCCAGGGCGCGATCCTGGAGACCCGGGATCGAATCCCACATCGGGCTCCAGGTGCATGGAGCCTGCTTCTCCCTCTGCCTGTGTCTCTGCCTGCCTCTCTCTCTGAGTCTATCATAAATAAATAAATCTTTAAAAAAAAAAGATTTATGAATGAAAAAATACTCCAATATCCTACATCTCAAAGAAAACAAAATATTTCTAAAGCTTTGTTCCATTGCTAACCATAGATGAAACCATTCTGTTTTGATAATTTCTAACACTGTTACCTGGGAGGATGATAATTAGAGCCCTGCAAACATACAGAACAACATGGTTATTGGGGACGGGACACGAAAGAGTTAATGCGCAAAAAGCTGGTGAAAGTTTGTTTTGTTGTCCCCTCTTAGACTTCCTAGCAGGATAAGATTTATTACTGCTGTCCCTTTCCTATGGAAATCAGGTTTTCTAAATGGGTAAATTAAAGCTTATTGTAAATTGCTCTAGGTAATATTGGAGTCCTTTGTACTGCAGGGTTTCCACTGTGGGTCTTTTAACCTTTGGTTCCATTTAAAGGAAATTTTCCTGAGAGATTTATTCTCCTTTCAATGACATTTTTAGATGGTGCACATGATGAGCAGAGAGTGCAAAGTGTTGAAGAAATAATTTGTGTTTCTTTATAAACTGAATTTCATTGTTTTTTTTTTTTAGAGCTCTCATTATTGTAACATTCTGAGTTATATGTATATATTTTAAAAAATTATATACTTGTACCTGTTCTAAATGTCAAGTGTACCTCCTGGAATATTTGGTCTCCAAGGAAGTACATACCTTGAATTTAGCCATTCTTCGAAGCCTATCTTTAAGTTTTTATATAATTTTGATTCAGGGAATGTTTTGTTGTCAAGGTCTTTAAATATTCACTTCAGATAATCAAATATGTGAAAAAATTTGGTTGTAGTTATTCAGTAATTACTACTCTATACAACTGAACTAAGTTGGATTTTTTCAATATTTTTCAGTAAATCAATCTTTTGTAAGATTTAATAAAGCAGGGTACGTGTTACAAACCAATGGCTAGAATGAATGAGTAGGACTTAAGGATTTTTTTGTTGTTGGTTGCAGTTAAAATTGACGGTCTCTGGAAATGTAACTTTTACTTTCCCTGTTTTTATAGTAACGCTGCATTAAGATGTCAGGTCAAAATATTTTTTTCTTTCTCTCTCTGTTTTGATATTTCATTTGAGAACCAATATTTCAAAAAATGTAGTGATTTAGTACAAATTCCTTAGTTCCAGTCAGATAAATAAACCCTACCAGATTCTGTGAACTGATTTATTGATGGGACTCTGAGGGATCACAAGCCTTTTTGAGAACATTTGAAGCATTTCTGAATTCTGAATTTTATTGAAGTTGTTCCCAAGAGAGCAGAATGGGAGAAAAATCCTTGGACATCTTAACAAAGCTTTAATTTTTATCGAGGGGTAATACTAAAAAAAAACAAAAAGCAAAACAAAACTGGGACAAGTGGCAAAAGGAACATTGCCCATCACCTGTGAGTGCTAATGGGAATAATCTTCTGTGTGCTCAATTTTGTACGGCACAAGTATTTGAAATACATTGAAAATATCCAAACTTCTTTTTATATAGTGATTCTGACTTCTTTGCAATCTAAGTTGCTAGATTTAAAAAAAATTGTGTAAATATCTCTTTGAAATTATCCTTGGCTTCTCTCTCTCTCTCTCTCTCTTTTTTTTTTTTTAAATTAACACTTTTGTTTGTAGATGACCAGAGCTCTAAAGAGCTTCTTTCTGCTGTCCTCAAACCCAAACATTTTCCCTTGTAAAAGGAAGGGGACTTGAAACACCACATAGGCCAAGTAGATCTTCCTGTGACCTTCATGGGAAACTTACAGGTTAGAAGCAGACTGGCCGCTACACAAGAGAATCCAAGATCCCACCACAAGCCCTTTATTGCATCTTCTTCCTATGGAACTCTCAGTGGTACTAAAGGAAACCCAGGGAGCTGATTTAGTGTCCTTTCCCTGGGGAGACTCTCTAGTCTAGTATTACCCCCTTGCCCAGTCATCTTATGTGCCAGCATTATAGATTCTACAGACTGCCCATAATGGAGGAAAATGATTTGTGGCGTGAGGAGGCAAGCAGTAAGATTCCAGCTTGGAATTTATTTTACTAGACTCCGTATTAATAGAAGTACTGGAGGTACCGAATAAGGTGAGCAAGAGACTGTTTTGGCAAATAGGAAGGAAATCCATCTTGTGTAAGAGAACACTGTGCTCTCCACTGCTATCACTGCACTGTCCTTCCTCTCTGCCACTTGCAAATCACAATTGCTTTAAGTAGCAAAATTAAATACAATGCCAGAAATTAAGATTTAAGGGATAAAACTATATATATTTATATTTATATGAAAACAATATATATATATGCTGAAAAGTAAAATATGAAAGAGAACTTTAAAAAGAATGCTAGCCAAAAACTAGCAAAAATATAAAAGGTTAGACATTCAACCTTTATCACCTGAAGGAACTAAGCTAAGAACAAGGCAAATACTGTATAAGCCAAGATTAAAAGAAAAAAAAAAAAAGAAAATCTGAACACAACAGAAAGAATGCAAGAAACAACTGACATAAATTCAAAATGAAATACATGAAAGCAGGAAACAACAAAGTGAAGCCAACCATCTTTTTTTTAAAAAAAGGTAGCCTTGTAGATGTGGGAAAAGGAGAAAGTCAGTTGCCTTTTTAAAGTGGTCCCCTGAAATGAGGCAGCTCCCATGGCTGGGAGCTCTGGGGAGACCCCCGAGAGAGAGAGAACTGTACTGTGGAGGGCAAGATGTGACTCTTGGGGGCCTCCTGTCAGTGGCTCCTGTCCCCTAACTCTCTCCAGGCTACCTTTGAGGGCAAGGAGATGTGCCCCTCAGTAAATAGCAATCCATCAAACTGCCAGCTTCCCCTTGCTGGCTTCTTACAGGCAGGAAAGCTGCCACAGCCATCTCCATCCCTTTGTGAAACCCACTCTTTGCAGGAGGACTTTTATATTTAGCCCAGTGTTCTTCAGGCAGGTGGTCAAGGCAAAGTGCCTAGTAATCATGCCATTATATAATCAGTGATTTTATTATTTTATATTTTTATGATCCTGCTGCTTAATGTTGATATTTCATAATTAGTTATTTTTCAATTAAAAGCAATAGTAAGCTTTCTACGCTCAGAAAAGCTTTATTTTGAAAAGGTCTGCTTTTGCAGTTGCAGTTGGAATGATTTTGTTGGAATTGTCCCTGACATTGTGAATTAAGACTGCCTGCCCGTCTTCACTCCTCCTTCCTCCAAACCCACCCACACACATACCTCCTGTAACCCATGCCCACAGTCCATGTGGAGGAAGTCTTCATTTGTACGGGTCAGACAACGCCAATTTCAAGTATCCAAACTTTGTATTTTATTTATTTTTTAATTTTTTATTTATTTTTGATAGTCATAGAGAGAGAGAGGCAGAGACACAGGCAGAGGGAGAAGCAGGCTCCATGCACCGGGAGCCCGACGTGGGATTCGATCCCGGGCCTCCAGGATCGCGTCCTGGGCCAAAGGCAGGTGCCAAACCGCTGCGCCACCCAGAGATCCCCCAAACTTTGTATTTTAATCTTCCAGTGGGAGCGCACTAGGATAGGGGCAGTGAAGATGTGTGCACCGTGTGCCACTTTTGCAGAGTGTATCTGTTTACATCTATTCTTATTCTGAAGATGATATAAGCTGGCCTCTTCATAGTATTATTAGGACTGAAAGTCTGAGAAGCATAAACATACATTATAAAGCCATAAAACCTTATAAATTTCAGGAAACATACTTGTGAACACAACATTCAAGGTCCTTCATTTTCTGTGTCTAGCCTTTCAGTCATCTTATTTTTCTATTTCTTTTCCTATCAACTTCCAGGGACCTGCACTCCAAACACCTCAAACTAGTTGACTGGTGTTTTGCAAACAGTGAATTCACGATTTCCAACCCCCCTCTTCTTCTACCCCTGCCCCTCTTTGTGTGTATTGTTCCTTGTGCTTTGAAGTGCTTCCTAATCCTGCTGTCCTATGAAATCATGCTAACTATAAGGCCTGTGCAGGTCATCTCCCCCCATAGCTTCTTGAACAGCCTCCCTGTAAACATAAACAGAATACATCTTCCCCTCTCTTCATGATGTGACCTTGTGCTCATCTGGCCATTTTGCCACATGCCACAGTGTTCATTTTGATTTTCCTGTTCATCTACCCTATCACTAAGTTGATAGGTTCTTGAGATGAAGGGCTATATCCTGAGTTCTTAACACAGGGCTTGGTATGTTATACATACTCAAAAAGTGTTCCTTGGATATAGGAGCGCTTCACGGAGATGCCTGTCTGGGGCTACTGAACCTTCACTTCTCCTCACCCACTGAAGAACAGTTAACGTGTCAGTGAACACTACACTTCTACCTCTGCTTTTTGAGTGTTGCTTTATTTTATTTTAGCCTTGTTTTCCCTATTTCAAATACAGGAAGTCTTCCATTTCTTACAGGTTTTTTTCCCCCATTGGTCACCTGTAGCCTGGAAATTTCATAATTGATCATCTTAAAAGATGTACATCACTGTAAGGAACATTAAGAAGACATTTTTGCTTATGGGTCAGACTCTTTGTTCTAAAGTGTTGATTTTGCTGGTTGCTTGACCTCTGGGTAAAGAACCTATGTTGGGGTTTTCCAGAGGAAAACCAATAGGATGCATGTACATTTGTGTGTGTGTAAATACATATACACACAGAGATGTGAAGTTTATTATAAGGAATTAATTTACATTATTATGAAGGCTGAGCAGCAAGCTATAGATGTAGGAGAGCCAATGTGTAGTTCTAGTTTATGCTTGAGGGCTTGAGAACTAGGAGAGTCAAAGGTATAAATTCTAGTCTGAAAGCTGACAGTCTTGAGACCCGAAGAGGGCAGATGTTTCGGTCTGAGTCTGAAGGTCAGGGAAGACCACTGTCCCAGCCCAAACAGAGAGGAAAGGGGGAATTCTTTCTTAATCAGTGTTTTTATTCTATTCAAGACTTCAATGGATTGAATGAGGCCCACCCACATTTGGGAGGACAATCTGCTTTACTCAATGTATTGTTTTTAATGTTAATTTAATCCAGAATCACCCTCATAGATAGAAACAGAAATAATATTTAACCAAATATCTGGGCACCCCAGGGCCCTATCAAGCTGACCCATAAAAATAATCATCATAGAGGCAGTGTTCTGTGTATTTTACCATTGATGCCAACCAGTTGACTTAAGGAATTCTGAATATAAAAAGCGTTGCTTATTTTGTAAATGATAATGAATATAATCTTTTCAAGAAGACTGAAGTGTAGTCTCATTTGATAGTTGCATTTAATCAAGGAAGAAGTACAGGGTGGAAAGAACCCTATATATTCTAGTTAGTCATAGCGTAAAGGTCTCATATTATTTTAGGAGTTAGGCAAATTAGTAAATAAGTATGTTGAGCATATGCCACTTCAGAATGGTGGGAACCATGTTGCATAGGAGAACTCAGTACCTGTCTTACAAGTCTACAAACAATTATTTTTAGCTGCCAGTTAAAATTAGGCTTTGACTAAATTCTTTTCCTTATTAACTAGCTATAGGATTTTAGAAACTCATTTAATTTTTCTACAGTTCAGTTACTTTATTAGAATATATGACCAATCTTATAATCTCAAGATTCTTTCCATGCATTTCACCTGCCATTCAAGTATAAGAAGTTATGAAATAACCTTACCTGATCAAAAGAGGTCTAACACACTTTCTAAATAAAAAGTGGCACGCCATCCTCTGAAGCAACATAATCTGCTTTCCACTGACATAATGATTATGTCTGTTGTTTTGTGAAATATCAAGAGCAAAAATATCCTAATCATATTTTTTATTAAAAAACTATGTATACTAATGTGATTCATGATGTAGTGTAACCAGATTTTTTTTCAAATTTCTTGATAATTAAGTAGTGAGTCTCCACAGGTGTTGCCAAATCCATATCTTACTGTATGTGTGCATGCTTTCCAAAGCTTAGGGAATGTTTTCTATTGTAAAATAGAAAAACTTTCAATACATATGTGTTGGTGTGTTTTGATTTTTCTTGTTCAAAGTCTTTCCATATAGTCTTGAAGCCTTCAAACTATAATTTAAAGCAAGACAGCCTCTGTGGATTTATGAAGTCATTTTCCCTTTGGCTAAAACCCTCTATGGTCACAGACCACTAGATTTAAAAAGGCAGCTGAACCCGTCCAAAGACCAACATAAATTTTCAGAGGTAGAGAAAATGGTGCCTGCTTATTAAATTAGTGAGAATATAGTATTTGGCAGCTACAAATAAATGATGTTTTTCCCTTTTAAGTTAGAAGCAAGACGGTTAAAGATGTGTGATATTTGACTCACATTTGTCACGTTTAGCTACATTAGTTGAGAATAATTTGCATGTTCCATCGTTCGCTTACTTTAGACTTCCATTCGAATTTGACTAGATAAATGGGTTCACCTTTGCCAAAAGCTCCCAGTTATGAACACATCTAAAACAATTTTTCCCCAGCACACAGAGAGTGAACATGAGCATTAAAAAAAAAAAAAAAAAAAAAAAAAAAAAAGGCCTGTTGCCTCAGCAGACCCTTCCCAGTGTTCCACTGGTTACCTGATGGAGTTTCCTAAGTGCAGCGTCAGGCATTCTCCTTCTGTTACCTGCATCTACTTTCCATTTGTCCTTCTGTTTCATAGAAATTATTAATTTTAGTCCAATAAAAACAGGACTTTTTCTTTTGGTGATTCATTATTGGAACCCATTTTCACAGACTTTGAGGGCTTTGGGAAGAAAACATGTTTATCCTTGACAGATCTTGGTATTTTTCCATGTCCCACAGGAATCTTTCCAAGTCTTTTATTCTATAAAAACAAAATAAATTATAAGAATGGAGACTTTCTAAACCAAAGTTGATTAACTGTACAGGCTTTCAGAGTAGTTTTCTGAGAAAATGCTGTAGTGTTTCCAGGTATGAAACTTGCATGAAAGGCAATCAGCTTCACTCCCATTTAATCTAAAGATGCTATTATGAGATGCAACTTTTGATAACAGTTTATATTCGGAGCTTTATCAACAGCCTATGGTATATTTCTAGAGAAATGGGAATTACTCCTCCTAATCCTAATATCAATACCAAATGAGTAAATACTAGGTACAAAATGTCAGATGGATGTTATGCTCTAATTAGTGTCTTCCTCCCTCCCCACCAGCTGGTTTTTCTTTTAATTTTTCTTTTCATGCTTATCGCTTGACATGGTGAAATACCTTCTAATAATAATATATATCTTTTTATTTAATCTGTGTGTAGTTGAAACCGTCTACTTTTTTTGGATGTTAGTTTGTTTAAGTATTTTACAATACTTAAATCTAGTCTATCTTACTAGTCAAATATTCAGTCCAGTATTGTTCTGGGCTGGGAGTTACTTGGTATCTTTAAATTGATTTTGTGCATTTCTCAAAGAATACCAGGGTATATTCTTATGTTAAACACAATCCCTTGATGCCAGACATTATTCAGGATACAAATTGAGCTGGGTCTTAAAGGATGAATAGGACTTTTAGTCAATAATAAAAATAACGATGATGATAATTATAATAATAGTGATGGGTTAGCATTAAAGGAACATCTTTCTTTGTAGCTAGGCACTCCTAAGTTATGTCTCATGTAATACAACCACCCAAGAGGAAGGCTCAGAATAATGAGGAGGTGCTGAAGTTTGGCTTTTTTTTTTTTAAGATTTTATTTATTTATTTATTCATGACAGACACAGAGAGAAAGAGAGGCAGAGACACAAGGCAGAGGGAGAAGCAGGCTCCATGCAAGGAGCCTGCTTTTATCATTTAATTATCCAATTACAGGCCATGTAAACCATCTAACCTCTTAGTGCCTCCAATTTTGGGAATATTGATGGTTACTACCTCCAGGAGTGGTATGAGAAAGAGATGAGATATTATGTGCTTAAACATGGTAAATGCTCAGTAAATGTTAGCTACTATTCTTCTCTTTACTATATAGATGAAGAAAATGATTAAGTCTTAGAGAAGCTAAGTAACTTCCCTATGTTTAAAAAGTGGTGTGATGAAGATTTGAACTCTGTCTAGCTCCAGAATCTAGGTTTACTACTACTAAGGATTCTAGGAAAGGAAAGAGTAACTGCAGATGGGGCAGCTTGAGTGTGGTGTTGGTGGAGGGTGGGGGAGAGTGAAAGGCACAGATGGGTGAATACAGGGACATGAGGCTGGATTTGGTCTCAGGCCACTTGTGGAAGGCCTTGTGAATCCTTGGGTAGAAACAGATGTCATCCTAGAGACAACTAGGAATCAAAGGAAAATAACCTAGTCTATAATTATTTTGCATTGAATAAATTTGACAAGTAACATTGTATAAATTTAAGGTGTACAGTGTGTTACTTTGACACATTTATATGTTGTAATATGATTACTGCTGTAGCAATATCTGTTGTATTACACAATTACAGTATTCTTTTGCATTTCAGTAAAAAAAATTCCCAGCATTTTCCTTTGATTTAAGCTGTCTTCTAAGCCAGCTTTATATTTTCAGTGAATAAATATGGGGTAAAAGTTCAAATGGGAACGTCCTCAAAGATTAGGGAATTTACAGAAAAGATCTCACTAGACACCATGTACATGAAACTAGTTTTTAACCACAGTTCAGGCACTGTGGTTCCATAAACTGTGCCTTCTCGTTGCTGTGGATTGATTGCCTCAAGGATCCTGGATAAAGTTAACCAGAACTATAAGCAGATGTGGAACATCTGCCAAGGGGCCTAGATATTGCATATCTGCTAGCAATAGAAGACATGCGAGCCAACATGTCTTCTTCCTGTTGAGAGATTGATGTGGGAAGTCAAATCACAATCAGATTACTTGGGGAACATGAAATCAGAATAAGTTTAGGAAGTCACACGATCCAAGCAGGGCCAACTTCGTGGGCAGGTGACCCATGGTCCCATGTTTATTGGCACCCCATGTTTGGTTCAGTACTCTGGTATCACCATCTTGCAGTTCTTAATTTTTGAGCAAAGATTCTACATTTTCATCCTGCAGTTGGCCTCAGAAGTTGTGTACCTGGCCTTAGATTAATGAGTTTAATGAATACACTATAATTCCCATGGGTCACCCATTTCACAGTAAGCATATATCCCTGTTAATGGGCCTGTAGGTTTGTTCCTTAATGCAGTAGTTCCCTTCAACTGGATGAAACTTAAAATGGCACTGTGCTAGTATATTCACCTCTGATGCCATTTATCTGACTTTTATTACTACCTTATTGACATACCACTTCTTTTGCCTGCTTATATAGTGAATTAAATATTGCCCTGGATGTATTTCTTTGGGTTGATTTTATGTATTTATAAGCAGACCATTACATGTGTATTTAATAGATTAGCTCTCTGAAAGAATTCATGTTTTCTATTTCTTTAAGAAGTGACCTATCTATATGTTACTTGCATGTTGTGGATGAAATCAGTAACTCTGAAATTTACGTGAAAGTGGGATTAACTGGCAGAACAGGTTGGAGGACAGAGTATAAGCAAAAATATTTTGGTAGGTTAGAGGAATGTGGCTAGAAACCAGTAGTCATTGGGACCGTAGGTTGGCTGAAAACCATGCTGTTCAATAAATGAAAAGACTTAGGTAAGAGGTAAGGACACACGTAGAGTTTTTACCCATCACTCCCAGTAGTTGGGCCCTTTTTCATCCTTGGCGATATGAGGAGCCAGGAGGGTTTACAGGAAAGAACAAACATGATTGATGACAGGATACCAGGAGACATACAAGAAACATTTAAAAATAACACTAAAAGTTTGTTCTGTCCAGAGGACAAAAAAATAAGGGAATCTTAAAGTCTTCAATTTTTTTGAAACAAAATTGAAAGTTTTTTGAAACAAATTGTGGAAACATATTTTTTCAATTTTAATAATGGATTGACTGGAATTTCAGCATAAAGAATTTGCAGAAAATAATGAGTTAGACACTTGGATTATGAAATCAATGAAATATTAAATTTTATTTGTGATTGCCTTATTGTAATAGCTGTATTCATCTGTATTTGTTTAGAATATGAATGTATGATTTAAAAACCAAATGCCTATCAATCAAAACATTTCCCACCTGCTCTGTCTTGTGGGACTATCAAAGTAGTAAATTAAACAAAACCAACATTGTTTTACTACTTGCCCATCATAAAGTATTACTGGTTCCAGGTGAGTACCTATTATTAAGGACCTTGGAAGATTTAATAGAGGGTTTTAAATGAATGCAATATCATGCAATGAAAAAGTTTACATCATTAACAAAAATGAAATGTAAACTGTCAAACATTTTGCAAAGATAAAGACAATATACTCAAAAAAAAAAAAAAAAGAAAAGAAAAGAAAGAAAGAAAAGAGCTTGTACATGCTGATAAGAGATACCAAAAGCAAAATGGGACAGAAGAGCGAAGGGTATGAATAAAAAGAAAGAAATAAAAGTGGCTTATGGAATTATTTTCAGTATCACTAGTAATCAAATAATTGATCTTTAAAAGGAACATATAATAGCGTCTGAAAAATTAGCAATTATTGAAAAAATGATGCTACTTTGCACAGATAACCTTCATTTTCATGTGTCCTGAATGGTATAATGGCTAAATTATTTATGATATGACTAATTATGCTATGAAATATTACTCAGTCATGAATTTTCTTCATTTTTTTGCAGATTAAAATGAAAGAAATTGCACACAAGGCATTCCTAAGTGAAAATATCAGAAACTTGTGTTATGCAATATGGTTCAAGTGGCATTGTGATGTATACGTAAACCCATAGAAGAAAAGATGGGACAAAAAACACCAACATTGTTACAGGAGTTTTCTGGAATTTTAGATGGTCTTGCACATCTTTCCTACTCCGTGCTTTGAGAAGTTTCTCTAATGATATTCTTTTGAAGTTTGAAGTTTTCCCTCCCAATCAGGCACACACCACATATCAAATGTGCTGGAGGAATTAGGGGAGATTGCAATCCCCACATATTCTGGTCTCCACACTTTTTTACCTGAAAAACATAAAATCCCAAATAAAGAAGCAAAGTACAGAAGATGCCACTGGGTTTGACAGTATCAATGTGAAGACTGGCTTTTGAAACCCAAGATTGTTGATGGTCTTGGCAACCTGGATTTTTGGGTTCAATTCTAATTTCAAAACATGTGTTCCGTTTTTTTCCCCATATGCTCTATGTGTTTCATTTCTTGATTTAGAAATCATAGGTTTTAATGCCTACAGAATCTATTTTAGGTGCTTTAGGAAGAAGGCCTTTTGTGTGAAGTATACAAATTTGCAACAGACTCTCAAAGACCATCTTTCTACAATTAGAGGCAAGACCTAAAACACAAGTACTCCTGAAGGAGGTAACAGACCTCCTGTGACTGAGAGCAAGGACCAAGGACCCCAGGCTTCTTGTCTTCAGGCCCCAATTAGCGAGGCATCATTCTATGTGAGTTTAATACACCCACAATCATAATTACAAATCTTGACATTTAAATGCTCCCAAAGTCAACACCCATCCCAGCAGGGTTAGCCACATTATCACTAGTTAAGGAGATGTAGAGCAATTAGAAGGTAAAGGAAAAGGTTAGCTCTACCACTCCGACGGAAGGAGTTCAGCAGCTAAACCCACCTGCAATTGCAGTGTTAATTTTTTAAAATACCGGCTTCAAAGCCTTGTCACCCATGACAAGGAAGATGTGAGTCTAAATGGAATATTTAAGAGCGGTGCTTCTGCAGCCCTCAATCAGGCTGCACACTGACCTTTGCATAGTCTGCACCAGTTGCTTGGCTGTCACAAAATGCAGGAGAAAGTAGAACATCATTGGACCTGTCATGAGGTCAATCAGGCGGTGCTCAGGCCAATTTGCTAAAGAGTCTGTCCCCTCACCAGTCTGATGAAATGGAGTACCAATTAATCCCAGCTAATTTTCAGGGAGTTGAAAATGTCCTCGTATTTGTTGTCCACTCACCACTTTACCTGGCCTGGCGGGCTCTCAGGCCTAGAACATGAGGCCACCTCAGGGACACGTGAAGCTGTTGAAACTTGAGTTTTAGGCCAGCAGGGTGACAGGTGATGACGGGACACCTGCCTCAGGCCAGCACTGCCCTATTTTAGTGAGAAGGCTCTGTGGTTTGCAGCCTCCAAAGATAGGGTGTGTAGCTCCAGTGCATGCAGCAGACATTTTCTCTTTGAAAATTGTCATGATCTAGAAAGATCTTTGTTTGTTTTCTATCAACCTCTCAATTCCTATCTGTCTTTAGAAGGTGCTGGCTTAGTCATCATTCTCTGCAGAGATTTACTCTCAGAGCTGTTGAGTTGTCTTAAAAGTGGAAAGATTTCTTTCTTTTTTTTTTCTTTTACCAAATAGACTGTTCTATTTGTAGCCAAGTCTCATAAATTAAAATACTTGTCAAAATAAATGAATAGTATGTTTGTTATATTCATGACTTAAAATCACGTTTGATTGCTTACTCATTAATCCACAAAATTAAGCAACACACCCTGGATTGCAGTCATTAGTACAAATAAGCAGAATTCTTCTAACCGTCAGATGTAGTGGAGAGCACTGTACGGTTGTGTTTGTTTCGAAATCAAGTATGTTAATGCACAAATTAGTTTTATAATGTCAGGTTCCTCTGGAAGAACACCAAGCACTTAAATGCAGTGCACCAGCAGGCAGAATTGGGATCATAATACACTAAGTGGATTTTAGATGGAAAAATTATAAAATGTAATTTCATATCAAGCCTCAAGGATGGGCAGGAGCTATTTTGTCCACTGTGGGAGCATAGATGGTAAGGGAGGTTATTTTTGTTCCTAATTGGATGGAAACATCTGGACTCAGGGAGATGGTATGTACCTTAAAAGTGTAGACATCTACATAACAATGGCTTTGCTTTTCCTCTCAGGTATAGCAGAGAACTTAAGTCACTCTCTTACCTCACCCCTTTCCATGTACCAAGTACCTACTAGGAACTTGGAATATAAAGTGAAGTTGTACTTGAGGGGTGCCTGGTTGATTCAGTCAGTAGATCATGCACCTCTTGATCTCAAGGTTATGAGTTTGAGCCCCACAATGGGAGTAGAGATTACTTAAGATACAATCTTTTTTTAAAAAAAACTAGTAAAGTCAGATTATACTTCAGTTCTTTCATCTGTAATGTGGGGCTAATAATGCTAGTCTCCTAATGTTTTTTTTATGAGTATAAAATAGAATTTGTAAGCACAGCACCTAGCACATAGGGCTGTGTAATTTTTTGTTAAAAGCATTTTGTAGTTATGTGACTCATGGTTTCAAATAACTTACAGGTTTGTTTTTTCAATAGCTTACAGTTATAGAGGCAAGTAAATCCAGACCTTTGTGCTGTGTAGACAGGTAATGATAGAGACATGACATGGACGGATTGTGGGAACAGCAGATAGCCTGATGGAAGACCCCATTTGTGGGACTTGAACTACATTTTGGAAGCCATGATAATATAGGATACAGAATTTTAAGTTGGAGCAAGACCACACCAGATTGTATGATGGAAAGCCCACCTGCACAGTAGTGTTGTGGGTAAACACTGGGGGCTGGACTGGAAGCCAGAAGCAAGTTGAGGTCTTTGCAGTGGAGATGCGAGGACCTGGCCAGAGGAACTGAGGCATTTTATTGTAAAGGAGTAATCCCTGCAGAGAGAGATAATCCTTAGATTCCAGTAAGTTACTGCCTTCAGGGATCTGTTGACCTGCCTATGGATGGCTGTGGCAGCGCTGGACCTTGGCCAAGAAGTTACCAAAGAAGTGTTCCCGAGACCACTACAGCTTTGGTAGAAAATAGAAGGAAGGAGAGTAAAAGTGAGCTGGTAAAATAGGAATTATGTGAATCATACTACATTGTAAACGTATGAATGCTTTGTAATTTACAAAATGTTTTTCCCTGTGCTATTTTATGTTTTGTAGTGTAAGATACACTCCCTTAAAAAAGAACATTCTTCCAAAAACGTAGGTTAGATGTGTGTGATTTAGTTAAAAATAATTTGGAGAGAGAGCCATTTGGAGCCATTTGTGTGTACGTGTATCCATGCATTTTAAAACATTACCTTCATTTCTAATAGTTTCATTTCTAATAACTCTCCCAAGACCTTCCAAGCCCTTGCAAATGGATAAAATTGAGAAGCGTCCAGTGATATACTAGATAAATGGCAAGCAAAGCCACTCACTGGATTGACATCCTTTTTGAGAATTTCTCAACTAGTTTAACCTTAAGGATTTTCCACTTTCTTGTGTGCCTGTTGTTAATATGTATAACTCAGAGACAGTGAAAATAGTATTAACAACAAAGCCAGATATATTAAGGTTTTATAATTTCTGACCTTTGAGTTGCCTCAGAATACTTGAAAGTGCTTCCATCTTCTTTACCTGTATGTTTTTCCCATTGCTGCCCCTTTGGGGTCCTTTAGGGAAGGGCTTGGTGGCTACCACCTGACTTCCATGGGGCCCTTTGCTCCAGCACTGTTATGGATGAAGGGCACAGAGGAAGGTGTCTTCAGGCTTTCCTTGTGTATATTAGATGTCAGTTGTGAAGGTTGTTTCATAAATGCTGAGCTGTTACTCCTAAGGAAAGTCAAGAATGCAACAAAAACAAACCCAAGATTCTCTCGAACTTAAGTAACAGGAAAAATATGATCCAGTATAAATGCCTTTAATGTATATCTGACTTCTGAGTGAGTTACTGCATAATTAAAGGAGGTAAATGTAGTTTTGGCCAAAATGTTGGTGGTTTTTTAATAGACATATTTTTTTTTTGTCATTACAGGCATATGTAGGCAGCTTCATCTTTAAAAAGTGATGAGAATAAATAGGGTTCTTAGTACAGTTGAATAAATTATGTAATTTTCTTTAAAATGAAGCTTAGAGCTGTAAAGTTTGTAAAAGTCCCTATTACAGATTTTCAGTTTGGAGAGGAAATGAAAATTGGTTTATCTCATTTACTGAATGTCAATTGAACTTTTGTGAGAATCAGAGCTGTTACATACTTGCTCTGAGGATGCTAGATCTGATGCTTGCATCTGATGAAGATGCTAATGTGATCATGCTAATTTTGAAAATCTGGATTAAAGCTTTTAGCTAGCTGTCAAAATCCTATGAAGGAAGATCACCTATTTTCAGACCTTTGTTTAAAGTGGCATAAAATTAACTCCCATAGCCAATTGTTATTTAGTTATAAGCAGATGCATACATTTAAATGAAATTCTGCAGTGTTTCACTCTGTTTCCAAAGGTGATAATGTGTTTTCCTCTACTTGTGAAATTGTTGTAATTTCACAGTCTTACTTAGATTTAATTGTGTTTATTAAGATTTGAGACAAATGATTCCAATTTTATTTGGAAGGATCCTGTTTTTTTTTTTCTTTGTCTTTTAATTTTACTTGATAGTTGTTGGTAATATGGAATATGGATGAAACAGTAAAAATAGCAATCTGTTGTTAAATTCAACAGTTTAACCCAAAGAACTCAATATGGCAAATAAGCTTTTCTTAGTAGTACACCAGTTTACTTGACGTGTAATTAAAATAGAGCAACATATTTCTTACTGTAATTACTATTACAAAAAATACACTTTCATAAATTATACTCTATGAGCATTTAGATCACTTTTTTATTCTCTAGGCTAAAGATATTATTATCTGATTGTTATAATCAGATCATTATTTTTATTGTTGTAAAAGTAACAGAATGCTACTAGTAGGTTGATAACAGAGCAAACCACAGCATGGATATTGAAGGACTCTGCAAAAAAATGCACTTGGTGGCATTTATTATTCAAATATTTACTTGTCAGTATAGAAACTGGAGGCATTGGTATATTCCTTCAGTTGAGGTGGAGTAGACAGCACAGCCCATGGTATTGCTAGGTGGAAGAGCAGTACTGCATGTCTAAGGGTTGTGTGTTCTTGTGTGATGAAGAGCAAGAAAAAAAAAGGAAAACAAAAATTACCCATTTGATGTGTTTGATCTTGGTGCTTTCTCTGTTCCTCTGTCAATCCTGTGATGAAGAGATTAAAGAGAAGCAACAAAGTAAAAGCAGAATATGGATAAACAAGTCAAGTGGGATTTAGTCTGGAAGCCAGAGAATGTTAACTATGGTAGGAAAAGGAATTAACATTTAACCTGCCACTGTGTACTGGGCTCTGTGCTAAGCATCTAGGCATGTTAGGGATATCATCAAGGAAATTAACATCCTACCTCCACCCGACTTACCCCTCATCACACACACACGCACACATGCACACACACGCACTCCTGCACGCACACACACATCTTTACTAGTGATATTGATCGTAGTCATCTTACAGTTTGAGTCTAAAAACAGGCCTGAGTCCTTGAAGAGATATTGATGGTGTGAAATTGCAGAGAACACATGGCTCTTTTGATCAAGTGTATTATTCCGGTTTCATGGATGTTGTAAATTATCCAAAGTTCTTCTATTTCCTTTCATCTTTGAGTTTTTTGTTGTTGTTGACTTTTTCATTATTTTGACCTTTACAAGGTGAGTGTGAGAAAAAAGATGGAAATAGCCTCTAATGTGGGATTTTTTGGTGATATTTTTTCTAGGAGAATCCTAATTTCAGATGTTCTTCCGATATGCCTTCAGTGGTGGCAGGAGATACTTGCACTTACCAAAACTAGTGCCTAATCTTTGAATTGGGAATATCATCTGCGTGCTGAGATCCAGTTGTTGAATATAATTTGTACACGCTACATTAATGTGTTTCTTTTTACCATGTTTTTCTAAATCCTATTTAGAAGTTAGGTGCATTCCTGAGAATTACACTCCACCCCGACCTCTCAAACAGAGGTACTATGAAACACGTAGATAAACACTGTACCTCTTCCTGGTGACTTAATTTTACTGGTGATTAAAGAGAAGAATCTTTTTGTATTAAAATAAGCACAGAAAGCTGATAGAATGCAAAATATAAGACATGAATTTGTAAAAGCTGAGCATTTCTGCTGTGAGTTTATGGTATGCCAACTCAGGCTATGCCCCCACTACCTTGGGGGTTTATTCACATTTGTCCTTAAGCTATGTTGGGGCACACATCTAGCAGCTTGACACCAGGTACCTCGAAGTGGCATATTGGAGGAAAGTGGGCGAGGGAGTGCCTGGAGCCAGACTGCTAACCCTGCCGCCCTCTCCATCTGCCATCCACCCCTGGTGCAACACTTCTACTCCTTCAGAGACCAAATGAGCAGATTCTCCCTTTCAGAGTTGAGCCTGAAAAGAAAAGAAACACACATAATCTCTGTCTTTGGATCTTGTGGCAGAAACAATTTCTCCCAGTGTTGAATGGAAAATGAGGTATTTTCCCCATAATAACAAAACCAGAACAACAGTAATAATGATGATGATCGGGATCCCTGGGTGGCGCAGCGGTTTGGCGCCTGCCTTTGGCCCAGGGCGCGATCCTGGAGACCCGGGATCGAATCCCACATCAGGCTCCCGGTGCATGGAGCCTGCTTCTCCCTCTGCCTGTGTCTCTGCCTCTCTCTCTCTCTCTCTCTCTCTCTCTCTCTCTCTCTGTATGACTATCATAAATTAAAAAAAAATAATAATGATGATGATCCTTGGAGGACCTTTCGGCTATGTGTTGCTTGCTTATACTCATTCACTGCTAAAAAATAATAATATGAATGTTTATCCTAAAAGCACATGAAAAATCTAGGTATCTTTTATTGCTGTGCTGTTTTAGTATCTGTTCTTGCCTCATTTTATTCATTTTACTCCCAAAAATATATGTTTGGTGCCTACTATATGTACTCACCATTTGAGGCGATAGGGATACAACAAAAAAGACAAAACTCTCTGTTTTCTTGGAGATCATATTCTAGTACAGTTAGAAGGGCAATAAATAAGACAAGAAAAGGTGAAACATTGAGGGGGTGATAAATGCTATAAAGAAAAAGCATGGAAGGATAGGAAGTGGTGGTGATATTGCAATGCAGAGAGTGTGGCCTTTGAGTAGAGATGAGAAGGACAGAGGAATAAGCCATGGAAGTGTCTGAGGGAAGACTCCCTCAGGAGGAGGGAACAACATATGCAAAGACACTGAATCAGGGACAAAGAAGAAATCACATAGCTGGGTGGAATCTGAAGAACAAGGGAGAATGTACTCAGAACATGAGGTCAGAAAGGTCACAGGGAGCCCATGACCAGTTTGTCCATTGCAAGGACTTGAGCTTCACGGGAAGGTGACCAATCACAGGAGAGATAAGACCTGCCTTGTGTTTTAGAAGGGTCACTCCGTCAGCTGTGTTGAGAATGGATTGAAAGGGAGCATGGGTAAAAACAAAGAGGCCAGACAAGAAATAGTTGCAGTAACCCATGGGAGAGACTGGGAGTATGGTCCAAAGTGGTGGGAGTGGAGGGATAAGTCAAACTGTCATTACATTTTGAGACTTGTTGACAAATTGGATGTGTGTGGGGTGTATGAGAGACAGAGGGAGAAGAGAAAGGAAGGGGAAAAGACATTAAGGATCAATAGGAGATTTTTACCCTGAGCAACTAAAGAATGGGTTGCCATTAACTGGGATGTAAAACAGTTATGGAAAGATCTTTGTAAGGTCAGTTTTTCAGTTTTTGACATGTTACATTAGACAATGAACCTTGTGATCCTGGAGTTCAAGAAGAAGCTCTGGATTGAAGATTTAAGTTTGGAATTTATCAGCATATACTTACATCCATGCCATGAGACAAAAGAGGTGTCCAAAACAAATTTAGACATATTCCATATTTTTAGAGATGGGCAGGAATAAGGAGGAGGACATTAATGGTGGGCTTGGAGAGTTGGAAGATGTCCAGGAAGCAAATGAAGAAAATAATTTAAGGAAGAGGCCGTGATCAACTGTGTTCTGAAATGACTTGGGATTTAGCCAGAGAAATGACTTGGGATTTAGCTACCTGAGGATTGGTTTTGATCTTGATAAGAACAGTTTCCATGGACCAGAAGAGTAAGAGCCTGACTAGCAAGAATGGTAGTAGGGAAACTGGAAATTGCTCTGTGGACAGCTCTTTCAGATTCTGCTCTCAAGGAAAGTTGAGGAAATCACATTGTATCTGTGGGGGTCCTGACAAGGTTTTCAAGCTCTACTTATTGTTTGTTTTTATCTTTGTTTTGAGTGGGAGAATGAAGAGTATCTTTGTAGACTAACCTTCTTGTGTCTATCTGGGGGTAAGATACCTAAATACTGACAGAGATCTGTGTAGACAGAAGTTTTGGTTGGAAATAATGGCTGTGTGAAAAGATCTTGGATTTTTGGGGTCTTTGGGAAATATCGGTGTCGCACAGCATGACCTGAGAATATTGACCTTACAGAAGGCGAACAGAGGGGTCGCCAAAAGATGGGTGGGACAGTAGAAGAGGAAGACATCCAAATGAAATATTGCCTGTTTGCATTTTGCGTAGTGTTTAGGTTGCTACAGTTGCTGCGATGTCAGTGAAAAATCTTCCGCATGCCATAGACGTTCAGTCTAGGTGAAACCTTAACAACAGAAAACTTTAAATAGAATTCCTTCTTTCGTGTCCATCTCCTCTCTGTGGGAAAGGTAATTTTTAAGGAGTTTAAGGTCAGGGAGGAGAGGCCATTTTCATGCAATGGACACCTTAGAAATCAGCTTGCTTTCTGCTGAGGGACTAGAAGAGTGGTTTATGTGAATTAATGCTCCTCTGCAACATCGTCTGCTGGAAACTCTGCTGTCCAGTAATGTAGATGTTCTGATAAGTCATCTAGCTAATAAGCACCTACAATGTGTACAGTTTAAATAGATTGTCATTACTGAGGCAAGTGTAAGTGTGCACATTGTGGATGTTGAGATGAAGAGTGCGTGGACAGTCGCTTATCAGCCAGCCCCAGTGGAGCCAATGACTTCATTTGGGTACCACAGATTCAGGAACTGAACCTCTTCTTTCCAGGAATAGAGACTCATTTACATCACTTCTCTTTTTGGAAAACAGTCACATTATGGTCTGGAACCCTGGGTCGGAAATTTAAAAGGACTAGATTTTAGTACCTATTATTATTTCGTCTACCCTTTTGAGGTCGAAACAAAATCTCTGAACTCTTACGTTCTCTCGTTTGATAAATAGGTGTACCATTGTTATTACATATGCTGTAAACTAGAATGGATATAATAGTATGGAAAACAGTAAAATATTTTAAGGAGGAAAAATTACATAACAAAGATAGATAATGATTTATCTTATGAATTTTCAGTTTTAAGATTCTATATTATGCTCCAGATTGATATTCTGTTTTCTCTTTCTCCCAGTATTTAAGGCACATTACGTATACTAGCAGTTAAGGATGTAGCAAGAGGGAAAAGTAAGGTTTTAGTCTTATTTACACAAAATTGTTCATAGAACCGGTATAGTAAGCCACTTTGCCTCGCTGATTGACAATTAAAATAAATGTTTCTAAGATGTGTTAGATTTCACCAGTATGCAAAACTGAAATTATAATTATGTCACACAAATAGTGGTGAAAATAACACTTCTAGCACATGTTAAAAGTTGATTTTATTTTTCTTTTCTCTCTCTTTTTTTTTTAAGTTTTTATTTGAGAGAGAGAGTATGAGAGAGCGTGAGCATGGGGGAGGCGGAGGGGTAGAGAGAGAGAGGGAGAAGCAGAGTCCCCACTAAGCAGGGAGCATAATGTGAGACTTGGTCCCAGTGTTCTGGGATCATGACCTGAGCTGAAGGCAGACACAACCAACATAGCCACCCAGGCTCCCCTGTTTTCCTGTTCAAGATTTAAAGTGTTAAACTCTTCACTTTGACCAGACGATTAGAAAGATACATCTACTGATTATTTTTATACTAGAATAATCTTTCATTATTAATCTATTTAAGTTTTCTCTCAAATCAGTTCATCAGTGCTACCAATTAAAAATAGAAATGTATGTGCTCAATTTCAAGAATTAAAAATAATGCCTTGGGAGTAGCATTTCTTTCCTGTGGTAAGAGGATTGTTGGATTTTCCAATTAAAGAAGTCTCCATACTGGAAATGAGTAGTCAATTATGAAAATTATTTTTGAATAGTCAATTTGCATATCCCTAATTGTATTCATTTCTTTTGAAAGACTGAACTTGGAATTTATGATGTTTTGATTGATTACTCCTGCATTTGTGTTATTAATACTATTGCTAACAAGGCTCCCCTATGAATGGGCCTTGGAGTGCCTTTTCTGAATAAATGTTTGAATCACAAGTAGGTTTGTTTTATTTAATGAATGAAAAATATCTAAAGATTTACTAGCAGCTTTCAAATTTGCACACACTGTACTTTATTGGGTTGATAGTAGCATCCCCTCACTGCCTACTACATGCACATTTGGACTTTTCCACACCACCTGATGAGAAGTGTGTGAAGTTGCTCTATGGTGGTGCTGTCTGCCGGCCAAAAGTACAGCTTCAGCAGGACTGTCCTGTTTATACAGCAATCTTCATGCAATGAATACTTTATTACATTTTGCCCTTTATGAAAAATTACTTGGAAATGGACAATTAAATGTTTTTATATTAATGACAAGAAACAGTTCTCATATGAAATAAAATTGAGATGAAGATGGGAATAATTTGGTTAAAAGTGCTGATGTTTAGTCTCATTGGACTTGACGTTCATTGGACTTAAACCAGTCAACATAGTGTCATGAATGAAGAGAACAAAATTAAAGGGATGTATAAAAAGGGGATATTTATGTGCACAAAGTGAACACATTGTGTGGAAATATACACATTTATTTGTTGTGATCGTGTCTAAAAGGACAGCCATAATTATAGATTTTACCATATCTTCGCTCTCTGAGGCTGGAATGGCCTCTTTCACTATGTAGATCTATTGTTCAGCTTTTGCATATTCAACTTTTATTTCTGGAAACCTTCTTTAAAAATCCTAAGGTCCTTTTTGGCATATTGGAAAAGGCGGCGAGGGGAGGGGCAGCCGTTTCCTTCCTAAAAGAGAGCCAAAATCAGTTCTTTATTTCAAGAATAGACAAACCATGAATTAAATCCTGAGCACCTGCTTTTTGCATTGAGAGGTTTGGTATGGTACAAGTTCTCAGAAGCTATTTTCTTTAAAATCAAATTAAAATCACAATCCGCTGGATATAGTGTTGTGTGATACGCATGCCATTCAAAGTAATTAGTGTTGTTGGTTTTGTTTGTAGCTGATTGCTGTGTTTGATGAACAAGAACCACTCCACAAGATGGAGAGCCCCAGTGGAAACTCTGCAGGTCGGCAGAGCCCAGATGCCTTTGAGACGGAAGTGGCTGCCCAGTTGGCTGCATTTAAACCAATTGGTGGGGAAATTGAAGTAACCCCTTCTGCTCTGAAATTAGGTATGTGTATTTTCACTGGTATGTTCTTCACCTGGTTGAAATACACCATCTTGCTGGCTATAAGTTGCTTCTACTATTTGAATTATCCTCTTAGTATCTTTCCTTAAAATTCTGGTTTGTCTTCACTTAAAATTATTTTTACGTAGCAATTTGTAGCTGCTGATGCTCTGACAAGGGGATGCAGTTTTTTCTTGAATTGCAGGTGCATCTGAATTGTGTACTCTTGAAGTACCCTACAGGACAGGCTGGTCTGTAAGTGATGGGGTTTATCTGTAGCCCAAGAAGATGACTTAAAAAGCATCTCTCAAAAGTGTCATGTGGTGAAAGCTAAGATTTATCAAGGAATTCAGACTAGAAATAAAGGTCACTCACCTTCTGTTTCAGCCACCTTCTTTTTCTCCTCAAACTATGTCGCTTAGACTTTGGGGAAAACCTTTGAAGTTAGTCTTTTAATTCTGTCCTGCTGATTTATTCAAACAAGAACAACACACCCAGTAATTTTGTTTGGATTTCTTTATTTTTGTTTTGAGGGCATTGGGAGAAAAATAAACATTCTTCTAAAGTTTCCATGAATTTACATCTCCAAGAGCAATGTCAGTTTTGGGTTGATACCTCTTAGAGATAAATTTAGGTCAGTTTAACAGCATGAAGCTTTTGAAAATCCACTAACATTTTGGTACTTAAAACAAACTTTCATTCCTGTTGAATGTATGCATATGTTTTGAGACTCCTCTGAGCACCTGTTATATAGGTTAATTCTCAAGGTAGAAGAACAGAGGCTTTTACTACTCTGCAAGGGGAATCTTTTCCTTGCAAAGCAAAGTATATGCTTAAAATTGTAGAAGTCCTCCTACAGAAGACTCATTTTTCCCATTTGAAACAAAACGTTTACTGGAGAGTTTATTTTACATACCACACTACTGAATATCCATATTTGGTACTAGTTTTCTGGAAAGCATCTGTGGTGCCGCTTTTTATAACAAACCAAGTGGAAATTAATGACCTCTAATCTTCATGATTCTCCTCTATCCTTTGGAAACCCAGCTCGTGAAGCGGTGTTCTGGAATGTGGAAGGCAGAGGGCTCGGTGGCAGCTTCTCTCCATCCACAGCGAGGTTTGTGGCTCCCGCAACCTCACCGCCCTATCATTCATTTGCATAATGGATGCCTTTTTATCCATTATGCAAATGGTATGGGAGGGAAATTAGGCAATAAGGGAAGACGAAAGGAGAAAATTGCTCTTGCTTGTTTTAATATTCTATTTATAAGCAAGCACTGTGTGGTCCTTAAAAGGCTGAACCCTGGAGTACCCTGTGCTGGGCAATTTGCTTTTGCCTTCTCTTTAGGAGCTTTCTGAGGGTAAAATAAGTTTGTTTTTCTTAAGCTTTCTCAGCTTCTTCTGTTGAACTGTCTGAGCAATATAATGTTGAAATCAGGAAGAAAAAGTAAGCTGAGGTTCTTTTTCTTTGAAAGTGAATTTTTCTACTTCTTCAGTACTAACTTCTGGTGAGAGAGAAAATCTTTATTATGTGGGAACTACATGCCAGGCACTGAGCTCAAAGCAGTGCACCAAGTGTTCCAAGTCCTTTGCTCCTGACAACTCATTTAAGCCTCATAATAGTTAGCTGGGCTCTCTTATTCCCCTCATTTAAGAGATGAGGAAACAAGCACGTAGTACTTAAGTAATTTATCCAAAATCACGTAGCACAGTTATTAGGTGGCAAAGCCAGGATTTGAACCCTTTCTGGCTCCAGTGTCAGGAACAATTATTCTGTGCCGCCTCATATATCAGTAGTCAGTGAATAAAATGATGGTTTTTCTGGGGTGTACTTTGTGAATATACATCTAAACCCTCAAAGTGTCTCTTAACTCCCTGGCTCGAGTCCCTTTCAGGTAGTACTGCGGAAGAAATGATGAGGTCGGCTAACCTTCCTTACTGGTGGGTGGTCAGTGTTGCCTTGCGGCCCTGGGGTCTGACGCCCTGGCATCATCTCCGGTTCCTCCTCCCTCTTGCCCACCAGCCTCACTTCCTTCCGCCTTCACCTGCCCGACCACTGCAGCAGGCCAGAGCCGCTCCATCAATCAGACTGGCGCAGAGGCCTCGAGCTGACCCCTCTCCTTACAGGGCCTGCTTTCTCCAGCCCCGGCTCCTGCCAGCGCTGACTTTCTAAATCACAAATCTGATTATATAACTCCCTGCTTAACAACTTCCAATGGCTTCCTATTGCGCGGAGAGCCATGTCCAAACTCATTAGCAGACTGATGCAGATGGTTCCTTGGAATTAGCTGGAGGAATTTGGGCAGGGATGAGTGATGAAACAAATTGTCCCTTATATGCCCCCACAAGTCCAGCAGACTGAGTACTTTTCATTTCTGGAACTTTAAAAGCAAAGGACACATTTGTCAAAGTTTCTCAGAGCAATTAAAGGCTAGAGCAACACAACCTGCTTTGGTGTCTGCTGTTTTCCTTTTGTTGCCCTCGGGGAAGGGTGTGTTCATATATGGGGGACAGGTGCCACCTCAGGATGGAGGGGTATGCATGGCAGCAGAGATAGTGCTCGCCGTTCCTGGGGAGTGTGGCCTGGTCCTGCTATCAGGCCTGGTCTAAGATTCTGTTTAGGTGAAGCAGGGGGGTTGCCTAGAAGGAGTAGCATTTGTGTTCCAGGAATTCACCGTAGCAGGGTGCATATACAATGCCAGACTCTGGAGCCCCAGCTCTCCATCCCAGCTTGCCACTCAGCTCCCAGAGGCCATTGGAACTGGTTCTGCTTCCCGTGGGGCTCACTTGCATAGGCTGATATGGGAGACACGGGGCTTCTTCTCACAGATTTTCAAATTCTTGAGGCCCATTCAAGAAGATGGGGAATTGAATCATTATCAGCTCACATGCTTATGTCTCTTTACAGGACACAATTCAACAGATAATAGGAATCAAGACATGTTTATGATTAGGTCATATTAATCACCAAAAATTTGGGTTTTATTGATACCTGAAATAAAAATAAGCTTGATATTCAGTATAATTTTTTAATAATATTTATTTATTTATTTATTCATTTCATTCATTCATTCATTCATTCATTCATTCGAGATGCAGAGAGAGAGAGAGGCACAGACACAGGCAGAGGGGGAAGCAGGCTCCATGCAAGGATCCTGGGACTCCAGGATCATGACCTGAGCCAAAGGCAGGCTCTAAACCACTGAGCCACCCAGGCATCCCTCAGTATAATTTTTATACCTCTTTCCAACACAAGATAATCATAAATAATAGTCTGTTAAAAGCCAACAACATTCCCTATATACATACAGAGATTCGCCCTTCCTTTTCTTTTTCTGCCAAGGTGAAATAGTTATGCACAGAACATGCCAGAAGTTCATATTTACAGGCTCTTCATGATCTACCTACGTCTTCTCTGCCCACCTTTATTATGGCCATTCTTCCACAGTTACCTTGACATGCAGGCACCATGAACCACTTAGCATTCCCCAAATTTGCTTTCTTTTAAGCCTTGTGTTTTTGCAGGTTCTATTCTCTTCACCTTGATCCTCCCTTTGCCTCCTTTCCACCTGGTGAATTTGTATATACCTTTTAGATTCATGCTCATATTATGTCCTTGTTTGTAAAACCTCTTGAACATCTTCAAGATAGTACAGTAGGTATGCAGTAAAGTTCTTAATACTTCATCAGCAATGATGAGTTATAGAGATGAATTGGAGAAATCTTCTACCGACATAAAGGGTTCATAGTCTTATACCCTATAAGTTAATGGGATACATATTTTTATTTATAGGAGGAGTTTCGAATCAATTAGGCA
Organism: Nyctereutes procyonoides; assembly: GCF_905146905.1. Taxonomy (NCBI): domain Eukaryota; kingdom Metazoa; phylum Chordata; class Mammalia; order Carnivora; family Canidae; genus Nyctereutes; species Nyctereutes procyonoides. The sequence goes on from NW_026575132.1 coordinate 13,667,397, forward strand.
TCTACATAATTCCAACTTCATCTAAATTATCTATTGCCTTTTATTTCCCGATGGATTTTCTTTTTCTTTTTTTTTTAAGTTTTTATTTATTTGAGAGTGAGAACGTGCACACAAGAGCTGCAGGAGGAGCAGAGAGAGTGGGAGAGGGACAAGCAGGAAGCCTGGCATGAGCCCCCATCCCAGGACTTCGAGAACATGGCCTGAGCTAAAGTCAGATGCTTAACCCAGGAGCTGCCCCACACACAATGGATTTTCTAATGTAATGCTAAATGACTAAATCCTGATGCAGAATGATTTGCTAATTTGGACTAATACTTTACGATTCTGCTTCTGAAATTGGCCAGTGCTTCCCTACTATAGCCTAGAGATTGCTAACCTAAAACTCCATTTAAAAGAAGAGACATAGTAGAACAAATACTTGGTAGAACAGCAAAGAATCATATTCACAGAGTTCACCTGGACTTTACAATCATCCAGTTCAGGGATTTTCCAAGTCTTTGGAGCCCTTTGGTACTTTGAATATATTTTGGGATTTCAATAACTATGTTATTGTAGCTAATTAACAAATGACATTTATTGAGGATTTAAGTTTTAGGTGCTAGTCTAATTTATTCATGTTCACTTTTTGTATGGATAGGATTGGTTATGCTAGCAGGGAAGAAAGGGATGCAGAAGGCTGGGGAGCAGGCAATAAAGAATCCTAATGCCTTTTAGAAATACTACAGTGAAGGGACACCTGGGTGGCTCAGTGGTTGAGTGTCTTCCTTCAGCTCAGGGCATGATCCTGGGGTCCGGGGACTGAGTCCCACGTCGAGCTCCCTGCATGGAGCCTGCTTTCCTTCTGCCTGTGTCTCTGCCTCTCTCTGTGTATCTCTCATGAATGGATAAAGAAAACCTTAAAAAAAAAAAAAGTCCTACGGTGAAGGAACCCACTTCCACTCAAAAGAATTCTTAGGGGCCCTGACAACAACTTTTGAAAAGTGCTGGTCTGGAAACAGCACTTTCATAGAAGCACTTCCACAGACATTTCCATAGAATTTCACAGTTAGCAGTTCTCTAGACAATTGACATTATTTTCCAAATAAGCAAAATGTGTGTTCTGATGTCAAATAACTGGTCAGGTAAAGAACTAGAACTGGACCCTGTGTCTGTTGGTTTCTAGTGCAGTCCTCTTTCAACTATATGACAGTTTGGGATTAATTGTCGATTTCAATTACCATGTCTTTTAATACTATATGTGATAAAATACCACCTCATATCCTTTTAGAATTGAGATAGAGTGTAAATTAATAAATAGATACTATGAATAGCTATAAGTCAAAATCTATTTAAGGGAATAAAGACCAGAAAAAAATGGAGAAAATTTCCTTTAAGTCCTTCTGTAAGTTTAAAAAAAAAAAAAAGAATTCTTTCTCCTCATCCCTTGTAGGTTTGCACATACATGCACACATGCATGTGTGTGTTTGAGGGAAAACCACACCAAAACCAATGTGCTAATGGGATACATAGGTGATTTTTTTTTTCCGTATTGTGGATATTGAACTCTTTCTGACATTTCAAGTATCCGCACATAGGGCCTTCTGTACATAAGACAGATTAGGACAACTATTTTGAAATTTGGAAGAATAAGGGTCTCTTAGCCTGCCCAGTGGGTAGTTCCTGTGCTGCCTTTAGATCTGTGGTGTCCAACCTGCTGCTGTTCCACCAAAGACTTCACGAGATCATAGCCCCAATCTTGGCCATCCTTGTCCTTTGAGAACCAGTGATGCAGAGCTGGTCCCAGATCCTACAGTATTTGATCTAACTGTGTGCCCAGATAAATCATTTAACTGGTATCTATCAGGACCACATCTTTCCAAACAAAATTAAATCAGGACACATTTGTCATTTCCATACAAGTGAATGGTCTGAACTGAGACCATCCAGGTCACCTCGTGATGTGTCATTACCATGTTTCCTTGCCCCAAAGTTTTCTCATCTATAAAACAGGCCTTGCTTGCCCTAATGGGCTATGATGGCTTTAGGAGAATTTCATTCATACCACACTAAATTCGAATCTGACCCCATGCGCCTGCCAATTTCTGTCCCATGGCCCCAGTTAATTAGTGGTTTTATTCTTGATCTTTGAACATGTTTTTCAGTACTTCTTGACTGAAACTTGCTATTTTGGGTTCAAGCTTTTGTGAGAAAATATTTTCTTTAGTTATAATTATTTTAGCAATGTAATTTAAACAGTGTGTCAGGATAAAACGTATTTGGGACGTGGTTGTTGCCAGTCCTGTGATCTATATTACCCAGATATAAAGCAATCTGATTAAAGTTTGGAGTTGAAATAGCGTTAGCTTTATTCTCTTCTTGTGTGTTAAACTTTGAAGATGAGCTTACTTTCTATTTGAAAGTGATTCTTGTTTCTGAGACTTGAAAGCTGAAAGGTGCCTCAGATGCTTTATTGTTTCCATGTGTGTTTGTGCTTCAAAATTGAAATGGAAATTATGATTGTGTGTTTGTTATAATATAATTATTTTCAAAACACTGAGTTCCCTTGTCTTTATTTTCAGTAGTTCTCTGAAAAAAAAAATTATACAGCCGTAGATTAGTGTTGGAAATCGTGACCGTTTTCTATCTGATTTTGACTAATTTACTGCATGAGGGAAACATATGGGAACATTTGTCTGAATTTTTAAGGAAACCAAATCCCTTTATGGCACTGATCTTCAGGAAAAAATAAAGAAGGGGGAAGTTTATTCCTTTAATTAGGCTGCAGTGTGTAAGTAGCTGCTGTGCCCATAATGTGAGTTTAAGTATTGGCATCTGACCCTAGACAAACATAGTCACACCACACACATAGCAGAACTAAAGCTCAGGACTGGCCTGGGCTTCTGCCGAAGCCTTTGAATTCTGACTACAAAGCTTACAAGCATGTGCGGGTTCCTCGTTGCTGGAAGCCCTCCGCTGTGGACTGTGAAACCAGAGTTGAAATTACCAGGCAACTGAGGTCATTTGCTTGGATGAGTCCATAAGTCATAATTTGGTCACTGAGTTTCATCTTATTTGTTTCCTGTTGGGGCTGATTATTCAAAAGTTAACAGCTATAGAATAGCTTTTCTTTCTTGACTTTTTTCTTCCCTGCGACCCAGTATTTTCTTCCCATGCAGGCTTAGATGAATGATGTTGTAATTAGCTATGGTAACCTTGCCAGGCCATCATCAATCAGTCACAGCCATAGAGTCAACAAAGTGTGTGCATGCTTTCTGGTACGACAGTGACTACATTGGGACTAAGGAGGTCATGGCGTTTCTAACCCATTTCTGGCCTCATTCTTCTTTTCCTGTTGTTTTGGGTTTTATTTTAGTTTGTTTTCACAGTAGGTGAAAGTTGCTGGCAATGGGGGGAGTCAGATTATATATTGAATATTTAAAAATTGTTTAATACTCTGGAAAGGGCCTGAGGTACTTGGTTGAATGAAAAAATAAAATCAATACCTAAAGACAAGCAACTCATAACAAATGTTAAAAGGTAATTACCACGGGGAGTCATTTTTGTTTATACCAGTGATGTACAAATGTGAGTGATAGCTCAAATGCGAACTTTTCAGCATACTTGGCATTACCTTTTCTAAGTAATTGCAGATGAATGGTCTATTCAGGTGTATTTCATAGGCCATCAGTTTATAACATTTTATAAAAATAACAGATTTACTGAAAATATTCTGTATTCCCATAAATTGTCTTTTAAGTGAGATATTGTTAAATCATAGAATGTTAAACAAGAAAAAGAAAAAAAATTACCATCATCTTAACTATTTTCATTTTTCTATTTCTATCTAGTTTGTTTTTGTATTTTGTCTTAATTTTTTTTTTTTTTTTTTACTATTTGCTTCAATTCTCCTTTGGTCCCTTCATTTCTGTGTGTTGTATCCAATGGCTAAATTTAGTACTTAAATTGGTACTAAGGTGCTAGTAATCTATGGAAAAAAAATATTAAAGGGGATTTGCGTTTACCATTCATCCAAAAATGTAAGATAGTAGATAAAAACCAAGCTTTTACTCTTGTTCTTTTCCAGCTATACATTTCTAAGTTGATTATATGACCTCAAAAACAGAAAGCAAAAAATGCCAAGTTCACCAGCTCCCCTTTGGCCTTTTGCCAATGCTAGACCCACATTGAGACAGAGTCTGCAGATCCTCTCATAAACAAACGGAATGAAAGGTCACCTTCCTACCGCTCACTTGATATTAGACCCCTGGGTTTCCAGGCCTTTTTTGCACATTGCTTTTAATCGTAAGTCCAGTGAGGCCATGTTTGCAAAAACCTAGTCCCTGAGTAGTGAAAATATTTTCACTCATACTTTCATATTCAACTTTTTATAAGTTCTTTGTGCCACTCATAAAATCATTTGCATTTTAGCCTTTTAATAAAAGAAGACTCCCCCACACACACACCCCACACACACACTAATACCCAGAGTCTCTTCTTATTCCTTTCCCACCTGCCATTACAACTCCCATCTTATATAGTTTCTGACCCCTCTTTTCTGGAACAGCCCAACAGGACCAGGCAAGGTGGTCCTCCATTCTCTAGATAGAGGTTCTGCTTTTCAGAGCCTTGTAGGTTTCATATGCCTCTTTCAAGAATGCTTTCAAATTGCTTATCTATATTAAACATTCTTAATAATTATGACTCAGATTTTAAATATATGTCTTTTTAGGTTCTATTTCATATAAATTTCTAATCACAGCTAACCAAATTATTTATGATAATCATGCTGATTTTCTTTTGCAATGTGAAATTCAGGAATCTTGCTAACAATTCAGTATGTGGTAAAGCCTCATTTATACTAACAGCTTAAATATAAGGTTTAGCCTTTATTATTTGTGTGTGTGTGTGTGTGTGTGTGTGTGTGTAAACCCCTGCCCACACATAAGATTCCCCCACCCCCGCTTTCTGCCCATCTGGGGGACTAATTTAATTATTTACAGAAGATCTATCTTAAGGACAAGTCACTCAGAGTTGGACACGCTTTTATGACTGGCTCAGGATTTTCTCATTTGCTTTATCTGATAAAGCCATGTGATGAATTATGCCCCAATGTACACATATTTGGTTAGTTCCTTGCACTATAACGCATTTGGAAATTTTACTAAGATCTCAATTTGGCTAAGAAAGTAAGAAATACTGAAACAGCTTGATCTCTTCATTCTCACAACCTGAGGTGATAAGGAAAGGTGACAGCCTTTGCTTAGCAATTGCCATAAGAAAAACTATCTCTCTAGTGTTTTACCCTTTTTAAAATGTTTACCAGATAAAAGAAGACAACTTCCCAGATACCACCACCACAGTCTGTCAATTTATCATTGAAACAATGCATCTATCATATAGTACACAGAAAATGGTGCCCATTCTATTTATTCATGGACTTAATGGGAAAAGCTTGATAGCTATCAGAAAATACAGGTAATCCTCTAAAAATACCAGAAAAAAATTAATTACTGTTCTATATAAAAATGAGACTGTTAAACTCTTCAAATTCTTTTACAGATGGAAGAAATTTGGGGCTTTTTTTTGCCTGTGTGTAAAATTAAAGGAAATTATGTGGTACATCTTGCTTATTTTCTTTTTGTTTATATGGAGGGCTTGCCTATGATTACTTAATGCATGTGTGTGGAATATGGCATGATCAAGGAAAATAAGTTAGAAGGCTTCTGGCCTAACCACAACCTATTTAAAATCCTAGCTCTCTTGTAGTTGGTGTTTTAAGATAATATTGGTTAAAAGAAGCCATTACCTCAATGTCCATGTTTCTTGAAACTATTGATAGGAATGGTGTTTCCATAAGTTTTTGCTCTATTTGTTCTGAAAAATGACACGGATAGCAGCAAGCTGAATGGCCTTGTGTCATCTGGTTCTGCAGAATTGTGATGATCAATTAAACTCTCTTTATGTTTTTAAAACAAATAGACTTTCTGCCCCAGAGACCTGAAAGCATGAGGCAAACTTTGTATTTTAGTCACAGTTCAGAAATAATGTCCTTTGACCTCATGACTTTAGTTGGGTGTTACAATTAACTGCTCTCATGGCGGAGAACTCAGCCTTTGCACAGCTAACATCTGCTCTTTTCCAATGATTGGGCTTGAGAATGTAGTTATGGAAATCAGTATATCTGATGTCATTGCTACAGAAGATGGTAGTGTGCCTGTCACTGAATTCAGGTAATCAATAATTATTTATTGCTGGCTCAATAGATGAGAAGTATTATGCTAGGCTACCAGAGGAATATAAAATAGCACAAGCCATGAACTCATTCCCAAGCAGCCTGCAATCTAGTTGACTTAAAATAAATTACTGGGTGATTCTCTTAACTTGGTTACGTTTCCATTTTTATAATTTACAACTCTTGTTATAATAACACAGAGCATACGATTATAAAACCTTATAGTTGAAAAAGGTCTTACCTCATAAGTAGATTTAGATGTGCACAAAAAGCTTCACTGTGAGCCATTAGTCATGTGTGATATCTCCCCAAAGCTTGGTTAATTGTCTTTTATTTGAGTCTTTGTTAGAGAGGTTCTGGAAATAATAAAACTTCAAGTTTGGAGTCTATATGTGATTCTGGAATTTTCATTTACTATTTTGGGCACTGTTAGATTTATCTCCTATTAGGTAGCCAGAAATAACTAGGACCCAAGTCTTTCCGTTACCAAAAACAATGTCCTATGCTGCCCAAGGAAAGTCTCCAAGGACCTAATGGGTTTGATAGATGAATATTTATCCATCCATCCTTCTTCCTAATGACACTCCACTCAAATGTATTCTTTTAATTCTAATTAGTAAAGTTGGAGACTTCTACCCTGGTGGGTTCAGTAAATGCACTGTTCAGAGGAATTAATTGTGCCCTAGACCAGCAGTAGATGTCAGTGACCCATCCATGCTGCTTTTCCACTGAGTGCCGTATAAATTACTAACTGGACTCTTAAGGATGATCCTTTCTTCTCCAAATCTATAGGCTATATCTCAGCCTGACTGATTTAGATGATACAGAAATCTAAAGTTCTATCTTCACTCCCTCTAACTAAAACCATTGTCCACTTGAGTGTCCACACTGTCTAAATATGATTATATGTGAATTCATCTACATTGCAGACTGTATTGAGAAGGAGCATCTTGATCGTCTTGGAAGATTTCCTTACAGAAGTTCAGAGAATGAGTTTTGAGTGCTTTCTTCCTTGCAGACCAATCATCACCTTCTTACAAAACTTACTCAAAAATTAGTTTTCTTTAAAAGAACTTCCTTGTCTGCCTTATTGCCTTATTTTTAAAAATAATGTTCAGCATTTGTTTGGTAGTTGTCATAAATTTGATATGATAATGTTCTGTCTTTACAAGGTGAAAAGTTATGCGAGGTTAGGCAAAATTCTTATCTATAATTCATGTCTTCTTAAAAGCTGGTTCCCTCCTTAGTATCCAAAAAGTTACCTGAATATATTTGACTTTGTTTTTTCTCTAGTATCTTAATGAATAAGTATACAGCACATTATTTCCAAAAGGGATGGAGAAGGATATAGATGATAACTATATGTAAATATATTTACCAAAATATAGTAAAGAAATTAAGAGCACAAGCATAGGCCAAATATGACTTTGCCCTTTACAAAAAGTAGTGATCTTTGGCAAATTATTTAACCTCAGTATGTCTCAGTTTCTTCTATAAAATCTCTGCCTCCCACTATATAGACATATACACACACACATATATATATACATGTGTTTATGAGTGCGTGTATACATATAGATAATGGGTAATCTTAGTAATGACCTAACCAAGTTGTGATCATCAAAAGCATTCATATATATGTAAATATAAAACACTTAAGGTAGTGCCTGCCTTGTAATAAGTGATGTCACTATTATTTTTATCATTAATTTAATTATTAATCATTTAGAAGAAAATTATAAAATCTCCTTGTGTTTTTGTAATTAATATTTTAGCCTGGGTTTTTTTGTACTCCTTTTTTCTCCACTTTCTCAGCCCATGACACTGTGTTCTCTCTTACTCATAAACATAGATTATCGTCATCTTATACCTTCTCCTAAGCCATAAAATTAAATTTGTTTTTCCTCTTTTCAGGCTTAGAAGATAAATGGTAAAATGATTTATTGAAGCTAAAATAATACTCAGGGACATTAATCAAAATAGTATAATTGCTGCAAAGTTTTCAAATAATACCTTTGTGCTTTTTTTAAGAGATTTGTGGAAGGGTAATTGCTTTGATTCTTTTTATCTTAACTCAAGTATTTACTTTCATATCCTCACCCTGATTTAGCTATTGTTCATAAGAATTTTCTTTCACAGTTGGTAAGTGCATGCTGTTTATGTTTGACAGTACCTTTACACAAGGGAAGAAGAATTTATTTCTAATGTTTCACTCATCCAACTGACCTAGAACACTGTATCAGTCAGGGTGCCAACAAGAAACAGATGGCATCTCAAAGGTGTATTTGAAGACAGTTTAATAATGGGATTACTTATAAAGGTGAAACACTCAATGTTCCAAAAAGATTGGGAGAACCATTACCAGCCCAAGCCTAAAAGTGGCAAGGGGAGACAATTCTTACCAATCTGGTGAGGGTTGCACATGTGGGAGAGAGGTGCTTACTGCATCAGAACCTATGATCTAAGGTTATCCAATGCTGCCACTTTCAAACATGGAGGCAACACAGTGGGGAATAGACATCCTAATATCCCTTTCTTCTTATTCTCTGATCTCCAGCTGGTCTTTCCTAATGGCCAAACCCAATAGGCAGCAAGAGGCGAAACAGACCAATGTGATAAACTGAGTTACTGAAGAAAGTCAGCCTCTTGGTGGCCAGAACAGGGCTTCAAAGACTGGGAAGTGGCTCTGGAGAGTAACATGGAGATCAACTAGCACAAATATCTAGTCTCTGAGGTGACTTTTTTTCTTTTTTTTTTTACTAAGATACTGGTATAGATAAAAAATGCTTTACAATTAAGAGTTGATTGTTCACATAGAACTTATCTATTGGACTATAGAAATCAAATAGAAATTAAAACATGCTTTTCTCCTCAGGTGTTTATAACTCAGTATGATAGTTCTCATTCTTTCTCTTTATTTTTTTTTTTTAATTGAGACATAGCATGGGTGATATTTCTATATGCCATGCACTGAAATCTAGTATCCAACATTATGTAATGTACCGGTCTCTCGCCGACTATGATTCCACCACCTTTGTAAGTGAGGAGGTAAAACACATCAGCTTTCAGTTCCCAAAAAGTAGATTAAATACATTTCTTTTTTGTCTCCTCCTTCCCCAACTGCATAGAAATGACAGTTGTAAATAAAGGAAAGGGGGATATATGAATAAAACCGCTGGAAATGGGAAGAGAGGGAATGGAAAATAAATATAATCAAATTAATATGATTAATAGATGACTCAGATTTCAGACTGCCCTAGAATTGAGTCTTTTTTTTTTTTTTCTGGCATTGAGGGATGGGCTAGGGTGTAGGTGGACAGCGACAGCCTGACTGCCTGCCTTCCTGTTCATGCCCCGTTAAAGTGAGACCTGTCAGTGAACATGCTTTAAAACAACTGAAGCTATTTGTTATTCTTAAGCAACTGAGTACTTCATACAGAGATGCGAATGGGCAACCACTGCTCACCAGACATTTAAAGGAAAAACAGGGATCCCTGGGTGGCGCAGCGGTTTGGCGCCTGCCTTTGGCCCAGGGCACGATCCTGGAGACCCGGGATCGAGTCCCACGTCGGGCTCCCGGTGCATGGAGCCTGCTTCTCCCTCTGCCTGTGTCTCTGCCTCTCTCTCTCTCTCTGTGACTATCATAAATAAATAAAAATTAAAAAAAAAAAAAAGGAAAAACAACCCAAAAACTGATGCAAAAGTGGAATTGACAAGACAACCTTAGAGAAGAACAAAAAAAAATAAATAAATAAAGGGAGCTATCTTACCAGGCACCAAGATTTATAAAGTTATAGTAATTGATTCAGTGTGGTTTTGGCACAATGAGAGATGAATGGCATAAAATAGAAATTTCTAGCAACAGACCCTCAAAGATAGTCATTTGTTTTAGATTTGAAATAATTGTGCACTGGGGAAGGGATGATGCTGAGTCAATTTAATATTTATATAGACAAAAAATAATCATCTTAACCCCTACCTCACACCTTACACAAAAATCAGTGTGAAGCAGATTATTTTTCCCATTCCTTTATATTTAGAGCTACAGATAAACTCTGAAGACAACATGGGGATATATGTATGCCTTTAGAGTTAGGCTTCTTTTTAATATGGGATATAAATAAGAGCTAGCCATAGAAACGTTTAGATAAATTGGATTATGTTAAAGAACTTTTGTTCATTAAATGATACCACTAAAAAAGTTAAAATAATTGTAGATTCTGAGAAGGTATTTGTAATACTTATATTTGAGGAAAGGCCATGGCCAAAGAATATAAAGCACTCCCAGAAATAAGAGAAAAGCAGAATTCAAAAGAAAAATAGAACTCTAACAAGGCATTTCACATAAAGTAGATATTTGTATGGCCTATAAGTATATAAAAAGGGTTCAGTTTCATTAATCTTCATAGAAGACACGTTAAAATGCATGGCAAAACTGACAAAAAATAATATAGCATTGGTTTGTAGCCCAAAGTATAAAGTATATATCCATGTGTTCATACCAATATAAGTAAATGATTAATTGAATAGATAAAGATGGTACTGATGGTGGTAAGGAGTAAATATTTCTTACATAAGAGTTCCAAATAATATATACACATACTCCTTCTCCCTTGAGTATGAATTGAGGTTGGTGACTCACTTCCAAGTATAGGGTATGGGATTAAAAAAAAAAAAAAAGGTAGTACATACACTGGTGAAACCAGGCCATTGCTACCTGAACCAACAGATCAAGATTACCATCACCAGGGAGAAATCAGATAATCTATTCCCTGATATGATAAACAGAGCATTTTGGCTCAGTGATGTTCTTCTCCTAGATTTATAATCCCAGGCTAATCTTGAGAAAATCATTAGACAAATCTGCACTCTACGAAATGTCTGACCAACCCTCTTCCCAACCGCCAAGGTCAAGAACAGCAAAAAAAGACTAAGAGACTGTCACAGACTAGAAGAGACTTGACCAAATATGACCTGGTATTCTGGATTGACTCTCAAATAGAAAAGGACATTAGTGAGAAAACTAGGGAAACCCAAATGAAGTCTGTAGCTTAGTTAATAATCCTGTATCAGTAACTCATTTGTTTTGACATATGCACCATAGTTGGGAAGGATGTTAACATAGGAAAAACTAGACACTCTTTACTATCTTTGCAACTTTTTACAAATTTAGAGTCCAAACTAGAGAGTTGGCTTAATTTTATTTTTCAATACAAGACCACTACTAATTTATAAAATACTAAAATGAAAAAGACAACACCGGGTGTTGATGTGGCTGTGGAGTAACAGGAACTCTCATACACTATTAACCCGAGGTTAAATTAGTTCAACATTTCTGGAAAAATATTCAGTATCTACTAGAGGTGAACCTCCACATCCTCTTTCGCTCTGCCATTTCAGTCTTATAGTAGGTAGTTCTCAGCAGCAAAGAGTAGAGATGTTTGCCAAAAGATACCACACAGGATCCCTGTTCCTCTTAGTCCCTAATTGAAAACAACTCAAATGTCCATGAATGATAAAATGGTAAATAAGTTGTGGCGTAGGCATAGAATAGAACACAGCAATGAAATTGAACTAACTACTGCAACGAAAAACACCTTGGAAGATACATAAAATAGAGTGTGTATTCATGTTACTCTCCTTGTCTGTGGGAGTGGGTGAGTGGTGAGAGATACAGGTTGGCCCTCTGGGTCAAACAAGTGCACATATTTAAAAAATAAAATGGCAGTTAATCTAAACATTCATTCACTAGATACTTATTGGAGACTTACCTCTATGCCAGGCATTTTTGAAGGTGCTAGGAATGTAACTGTAAACAGCACCAAAAGTTCTGCTCTCTTGCAGTTTACCTACTGCTGGCAGGAGACAAACCACGAACATAATAAATGAGTTATTTATGTGATATGTTAGAAAGTGATGAGTTTTGGAGAATAGGAGTATCTGCAGGTGAGAAAGGGAGTCCGGTGTTAAACAGAGTAGCATGTAAGCAAAAACTGGAAGGCAGTGAGAGAGGAAGGAGAGCACAAGTAAGGAAAATGCCTCGTCTTTCAGAGCAAGGAATCAAATGGTGCTGTATCTGAATACACGCATGCGTGCGCACACACATGCATAGAGGAATGTGTATATGCAGTTAGCCACCAAAAGAGTCAAGAACAGAAATGTCATAAAAAAGTAACTTCTGGGAAGTGGAGCCTGATAGTGTGAGAGAAAAAAAAGAGCACTTTATTTTTTTATTTCTTTCTGCATGATATGAATTATTATGGTGGTATGGATTGGTTTTAAAATATTTTAATTAAAAAAATAAATATTTTAATTGAGGGGCACATTAGGACACTAGTGTTATTAGAGAAGCTTGAAATCACTCTGGTTTTTAGAAGATAAATCATTTACAAAATTAAGTACTACTGGTATGGGATTGTTTATGTGGTACCTGTCAACTGCTTGGAGGAACTGTTCACTCACTTTCTCCAACTCCCGGACCAAGCTGGGAGGCTAAGAAATAGATGTAGCCATGGCCAGCTCTGAGCACAGCTGCAAAATACCCTCAAATCCACCCTCAGTTAAGCATACCAATGCAGGGGCTTGGCAACATGTTTGAGTTGCCACCCAAACTGTTTTTCTCTGCCATGAAGTGCTGGGTCTTATTTCCTACCAATATCAACTCACTTTATCACTCACTGTCTTTAAGGTCAAGCCTGAAGATTTGTTTTAATTAGGTGTATGGCAAAACAAACAAACAAAAGGTTTTCCAATTAAACCTTTTGAGATGGGTAAAGAACTACATCATTGTTTGTAGATGATGTGTAACAATTCAGTATTAAAAGACTGTGTGTATTTACTCAGGGTTTAAATCAGTACAGACCTAAAAAGGAATTAGCCATTGTGTCTAATGAAAATTAATCAGTCTTATAAATCATAATATACCCCATAGGGATTATCTTTTGTTTATTTGTTTGTACTTGAGAGAATTTCAAATTGTATATGTCTAAAAGGATAACAGATGCAGTTATCTAAATCTAGAACAACTAAAAATACTTCACCTAAAGTATACACGTAATTGGGGAGTTTTTGTCTTGTTTTGTTCGGATTATCTGGATAATTGCCTCCATTTTCCACCTGATTGAGTGTAAGCAGACAACAGCTTGAGTATTTTCCAGGAGGTTGTACTTGAGTTTTCGTAGCACAGTAACTTGAAGCCAAAAGTGTTGATACTGAGAATTGTTTTTGGAACAGTGTTGTTTTGGTTGTTCAACTGGTAGTTGGGGCTGATAATTTTTAGGCATTATATAAGAATTTCCCTAATTATAGTTATATTCTAAAATAATATGGATATTCTTAAATCTTTCTTTCTAGTTTTTTTTTTCTATTCTTAAATCTTGAGCTAATATATTTGCTGTGTACTGTGGTCCTAGCCAACTGAATATCTATTGTAGACTGAAACTTATGAAGTTTCAGGCTGAGATTTTAGTAAAAAATACATACCAAAAGTGAGAGAGAGAGAGAGAGAGAGAGAGAGAGAGAGTGTGTGTGTGTGTGTATTGTGTGGATAGAGAGGAAAATAAAATATGGGGGAGGAGAAAGTTCTTTTTAAAGAAATAAAAATGAAAGAATCTGATATTAACTTCAACTAATAAATATAGATGATAAGTTAGAGGAGCTAATTCAGCATGCATGGAGAAAATATTCAGATTTGTTTATTATCTAGGAAGGGTCTAAATCAAAATTATTTTTTTTATGCAAGATCTGAGAAAGTTTTATTGTCTTTGGAGTGTATGGGCTAATTAACACAATAATAAGATACATTTCTTTTTAAAAAGATCTTGTATTATTTGACAAGTATTAATAGATCTTGTTAAACTGTATTAATAATAGTCAAGCTTTTTCAATCTGTTCATTAGTTGAGAATAATTAAGACAGTCTTCATATGTTTGGATGTAAAAATGCTACTACTTTATCACTGAAATTGTTGAAGTTTCATGTTGAGGATGGAATGGAACTAAAATCAGGTAACGCCAAGAAAAGATTTGGCAAAATAATTTCATGGAGTTTTAAATTTAAACCATTCATAGCGAGGGCCCCAGACAAGTACAAGTTCCCTTTTTGTACTTAATATGAATAACATTAATATGTCCAATAATATGTGTAACAAGCCAAAAGGTGATGTTATTGGATGTGTGAGTTAACATTTTTCTGGGAAGTATTTAATTCAGTAGCAGGAAATATAATGGGCCTGGAATTTAGAGGAGAGACTTTCTCTGGTTTGAGGACTCAGATATTATGGTTAGAAAGCAAAGGATTATTTCCTAGTGCATGTGTCTCTCTGTGCTCCCCCTTTCTACCCATTTATGCAGTTAGATATGGGTTAAATGGTGTAGTACCATAAACTGAGAGCCCTGGGAAACTACCGAGCTTGAGTCTGGCTGGGACAATGTAAAGGAGGCATGCACTAATCATTAGGGGAAAGAATTACTTCCAGCTTTGCTCCTCCACCTCCACCTTGGAGGACTTCATGGTGTCTTATGTCACTGTGTTCAAGCAGACAGTCCTATACAGCCTCAAAACCAACAAAATCTTCTCTGCGCATATTTGGCACATCCAATAACAGTTGTAGGCATTGCCCCCAAATCAATGGTACTATCTTAGGCTGCCAGTTAGGGCTCGGGTTTAGTCTCCCTTACTCCCACTCTCCTCTCCCTTTCTCCTGCTTTCTCTCTCTTTCAAGCTTTCCTTTCCTTTTTTTTGTCTTTCCTTCTAACCTCTTGTATTCCCTGTTCTGCTTTCCTCCCTCTCTCTTGCCATCTTTCTTGACTTTTTCTTTCTTTGACAATCATTTATACCCCAAATAACAAAATTAGTTAACTCCTAAGATCGTCTTTCTGAGGAATAACAATCTATATGAACCTTAGTACGAAAACCAAATGCTTGAGTGGACACTGTTAATAACCACGTGAGAGAATTTCTTGAATTGGAAGGAAAGGTTTCACAATTGATTAATCAAAATAGAGTATGTGAAGTCACTAATCTTTCTTCATTAAGATTATGCAGAAAAACAAAGAGGAGGAAATTTCACAATGCTTGCATTCTTGCCGTGAATGTGGCTAGAGTTTGACCAAATGGACAAGACGCCTTCCTGACACTGAACTGAGCATCTACTACCCTGTTTTACCTAAGTCACAGAGGGTCATTCTCATGTCAGTGTGGTTAAATGTGAAAAGCCACTTGAAGAAAGTGGAAACAAGTGATGGAGCCTCATGTATCAAGCTGGCTTCATGTAAGGGAAAGATCTGGGAAGAGTTTTGGAGGTGCGCAAGCAATAGACAAAGGCATAAGGTAGGGAAGCAGCTGAATTGTATTAGAAAGGGAGTAACTGCGGCCATGTGTAGAGACCTTCGCACATATGGCAGACCCATTGCATCTTTTGCTGACTTTGGTGGTGGCTTCTACTGGCAGAGCAAATGTTACTGGATTCCTTTGGTTCCCTAAGCCCTGTTGGATGCCATTACTGAAAGGAAACCTCAGACCATGCGGTTACATAAGTCAGTAAAAGTACGCAGGGGCCAGTCCTCTCAAGAGGAGCTTCTGAGTCACTGTTCTTTAAAATATGTCTGTGGAACCAGGGGGTGTTCTGGATAGCACAGCTCAGCCCTAAACTGTGATTCAGCTCAGCATTGGCAGTTATTAATTTGTAATAATCATTACTTTATCTAGTATGAACTGTGATAACCTTTCTTTGAGCTCTTAATACTAGTTCTGTAATACATCAAATTAAATGTAAAGGCTAG
This sequence comes from Nyctereutes procyonoides, assembly GCF_905146905.1. Lineage (NCBI taxonomy): Eukaryota > Metazoa > Chordata > Mammalia > Carnivora > Canidae > Nyctereutes > Nyctereutes procyonoides. The sequence goes on from NW_026575132.1 coordinate 13,683,390, forward strand.
TACGACAACCTCTTGAATGGTGACCCTCCTTTTCTGTGGGTCTCAGATTGCTCTCTCTCTCGAGTAGGAGGAAATCATCTTGCAATTAGTCCTTCCCTTCAGCAAGTTTATGTTTCTAAAATATGCAGTTAATATTATACATTCTCATTAGCATGCTAAAGTGATTTTTAGATTTCATAGGTGGGGATTGTTCGGTGTTTCTCAGTCTGTTCTGTGGAGTTTTAAAAAATCTCTGGCAACAATTACTAATATGATAGCAGCTAGGAGAATAATTGTCATTGGAATGACCTTTTCAGTGGATAAATTTGACAGACACTTGATGGGACACCATTCTCTCATCTCTCTGCCCACCTTTTACTTCCTGCCATAAAATGTGGGAGCAAAATTTTAACTCAAGTGATAAGATTCTCAACAGCCATGTGTTGCATATCTTCCTCAATGCAGTTCCTCAGAAATTGAATGCTTTCTCTCTTTTCAAGGTCTTTTTCATTACCTGGAGAAAATGTGTCCTTTGGGGAGGAATTCTAAAACAATAGTACAGGTGCTGAATCAAATTTCCCAGGTGTGTAAGGGACTCTGTTGTAAGGTTGCTAAATAGTACTGGTTTGGTGTATTAAATGGCACTCCAGTGTCCCATTATAAGAGTTAACACAACTGCCAAAGGTGCCTTTCCACACAGCAAGAGAACAGCTTTGACTCTGAAGAAATATGGACTATGAAATACCCAGTTGAAATATCCAAAAGGAAAAAAAAATAAAAGCACTTACGAGTAAAGTGAAGGCAACTAATTTGCAAATAAATGTGTTTTTGATCAGTGGCCCTGGGGTGATATGCAAATTCAAAAGATAATATTTCCTGTGGGGATAAAATTAACTTTGGAAGATGTTTTCCCATGAATCCTGTGCACATTGCCAGAATAGGATGCTTATTGATTAACGAAATATGTATTTTGATCAGGAATATTTTTCATAGTATCACCTGTGTCAGACAACAGCTTCTCTTCAGTTTGGGGGCACAGATTATAAAGGTGACACACACTGTTCATGTGTTTGCCTTTGCTTCTTTCTAGAAAGTATGGCACATGAACTTTGAGAGGCATCGTACGTTTTGTTCATTGTTGTATTTTTGACCCCCAGAATGATGCCTACTCAGTCAATAAATATTTACTGAATGAACTCATGAGCAAATTAAATAAAATAACCTCTAAATATATTTTCATCTTTTTTGTTTAGTATTTCTGTTTTTCAATTCCCCAAGACTGAGGCCTTTTCATTCAGTCTCTTCAAGTTGGAATCTTAATCCTCTTTCACTGTTTTTCATTCAACAGGAATGTTAAACCACGTGCCAGAAGAAGTTAGAAACATTATCTATGATCCTCATACAGGGAGGTGCTTTCATTCCATTAGCTTCTTTCTGGGGAGTTCATGGATTTGTCTCTGTGTTAATCCAGCTGACAAGCAGAATCCCCAAAGTGACATTTAAAAGACTGGAAAGAAGAAGAATTGTTGAAGTGGAGGGAAAAACAGGGCTCAGGGAAAGAGGTAGTTAGGAGAAAATCTGGCAAAAAAATTAGAAAAGAGGGAGTAATACCTCGAGTCCAGTGAGGGTCATCAGCTCGCAGGAGGAGGAAGAGAACATGAAGGGAAAGGTCTCTGGAGAAGTTGCAGAGAAAGAGAGACAGACTGATCAAGAGATACAAAAAGGATAAAAAGCTCTGGTCAAGCAAGAGATGACCTCAGATTAGTGCTTCATGCATCATAGGCCACACCATGTTACTGGTTGAAGTTTGGCTTTTGGCTGTATTGAAATCTACCCATATGAACAAAGAAGACGGCCTTCATGTTCTCAGGGGGAAAAATTATAGGCTAAGTAACATAACAGATGAAGGAAAGAACTTTGTTCAAGAATTTCAGATTTGGAGACTGTTCCTCATATCACTCCTGCACTTACTTAGTTCTTACTAAGTAAAAATAAAAAATAAATCAGAAATTGATAGGAAAGCTGTGTGCATGTTTTAGAATGATAGTTCAAAGGAAGATATAATTTTTGAAGCAAATTACCTGATGATTGTTTTTAATAGCAGAAGTAATGTTTGCATTTGCATGATCCTATGATGATGTGAAACAACATAAAATATGGTATTCCACTTACCACACGAATATGGCTAGAAGAGGTCATGAAAGTACAAGTCCTTGTACCAGAATCTCGGTGTCTTGATTCTTCATCTGAGGCTGGTTCTCCTACCAATGTCAGTCACCTGTCATGTATCTCGCTGTGCAGATGTAGTTCAAACAGAAGTGGGATTTATGGTCGAAATGGCAGGGAGACCGAGGCAGATTCCATATGACAGATAATTTTTCCATTGTTAGGTCTATCCATTATGGAAAAAATGGGCTTTTACAAAAAGGAATTAATTCATCTGCTTGTTCATTGATTCATCACAGAATATTTATCAGGTGCCATCTGCATTCCAGATGTTGGACTACTTAGTAGACTGATAAGAATGGACAAGATGGCAATGGTCTTTGCTGACCCCATACAAACAGCCTATTACATGCAGAGACACAAAAAACAATAGCAATAATGGGTCAAAGTGTAATAAGATGAACACAGGCCCCTATGGGAACTCAGTATAGATTCCTTTAACCTAAGGAAAGAGCTAGGGAGGGGAGATTTCGGGAAGGTTTCTCAGAGTAAGTGAGGCATTGACAAGCTAGTAAAAGAGGCAAGAATATTTTAGACAAAGTGAACAGCATTGTATATTCAAGAAAATGAAAAATGTGGAGTATGACTGCCATAAGGGATGTAAGATGAGGAGACAAGTATGGAGAGATGCCTGGAAACTAGGAGAAGGCCAGGTTTGGAAGGATCTATATAACCAAGATAAGGAGCTAGACATTTTCCCAAAAGTCATTGAATGGCACTTTGTTGATCAAGTCTGGAAAAGATAAGAGACCTTTCCAAAACTCTGTATTGGATATGAAGAGTAGCAACACAATGAACACCCATGTACCTAACACCTCATTTGGGGGGGGGGGGAGGACAAAGCCATTATCTTTAAAGCCCCTATGTACTCCTTACTGATCTCCTCTATTTCATTTTTATCTTGAATAATCATTCCTTTGCTTTTCTTCATAATTTTACCACATATTTTTGTATACCTAAGGATTAGATTTAGTTTTATATGATTTTTTACTTTATAAGTGGAACTATACTATAAAAATTCATCTGTGACTTGCTTTCCCTTTTTGACTCCTGAGAAGCAAGTATTTTCCTATATGTACCTGTTATCCATTCCTTTTCTCTGTTATATAGTTGTCCAGTTTTCTTTTAATGGGTGTTATAACACCCTTGGTGTTATTTCAAGGTTTTTACATGCACCACGACTATAAACCTTCTTAATATAATCCTAGGGGCACGTGTAAGAGTTTTATTAGGAAATATACCTAGGAAGAAAAATATGTTCATTCATAGAGCAAACAACTTTTCAAATATATTAGATAATGACAAAGTGTTTCACATAGAATTTTTACCAATTTTCTTCCTGTACCACTAATGTAAAAAATTCCAGATGTTCCACATGGTAAAACTAAATATTACCAATTTTTTAAATTTTGCTGATTTTATGGGTATGAAATATTTCATTATAACTGAGCATAAAGCATATTTTAATTGTTGACCAATCAAATTTACTCTTTTGTGATGTTCCTATTCAAGACTTATGCTCATTTTTCTATTGGGTTTTTGTTTTCTTATTGATTTGTAGGAATCCCTTTATAAATTCAGAATACTGATCATTTGTAGATAATATATAAATAGAAATATCTTCTCCCACTTGATGATTTATCATTTCACACCTGTTTGTCTTCATTTCTCAATTTTGACAGTCAAATTTATCAATTGTTTTATGTTTGAATAATTATTTAAGAAATATGACCCTACTTAAAGATTATAGGATATTCTACTTTGTTGTGTAAAAGATTTATAATTTTTTTCTGTCTAAAATTTTACTTAATCTGACATAAATTGTTTTGCATATGGTGTGAGATAGGGGTATGATTTTTTTCCCCCATACAGATGAATAATCATCAGGCAGCATTTATTTTAAAGTCTGTCTTTTCTCTGTCTGCACAGCTGGTTCTGTCAAAATTCAGATTTCTTTTTATTTCTGTTGTCTGTTTCTGGATGCTCTAAACTATTTCAATTGTCATCCTCTCTATTCCTTTGCTAATACTATGCATGCTTAATTAATATACCTTTATAATAGCTCATAATATCTGTCAAGGGAGGTCTCCCATGTTGTTTATCTTCTTCAAGAGTGGTTGGAGTATTCTTGGTCCTTTCTTCTTCCTTTTATTTTTTTTAAGATTTATTTATTTATTCATGAGAGACACGGAGAGAGAGAGAGGCAGAAACATAGGCAGGGGGAGAAGCAGGCTCCATGAAGGAAGCCTGATGTGGGACTCAATCCCAGGACTCCAGGATCATGCCCTGAGCCAAAGGTGGATGCTCAAACGCTGAGCCACCCAGGCGTCCCAGTCCTTTCTTCTTCCACTTAAATTTTAGAATGGCCTGTCATATTTCAAAAGTAAAAACTCACTGTGTTTTGTTTGAGATTGAATTCAATCCCTAGATGAGTTTGATGAGAGAAGACATCCTAACAATGCTGATTTTTCAAATCAGTGATAATGTTGTGTCTCCATTTATGTACATCTTCCTTACCACCCTTTGATAATGGTTGATGAGCTCTTCAAAAAGTTCTTGTATCTCTTTGATTTTATTTCTAAATACCTGGTATTTTTAAAGCAATTACAAAGAATATTAAAATATTTTGTGTTTATTGCTAGAATACATAATCCGATTGAATGTATTTTAAGCCAGAAAATTTCCTGAAGACTTATGTGAACTCTTAAAATTTAACTAGAATTACTCTTAGGGGTTTCACACAACCCAAGTTAAATGCTTTATTTCTTCCTTTCAAGTTCTTTTATTATTTCATTAACCTTTTCTTGCCTTACTATGCTAAGACCTCCATTATTGACTAGAAGTGGTGATAGCAGTTGATTTTATTCCCAATCTTAAGAATTTGCTCAATTTTCACTATTGGTTGTGTTTTTGCTGTCCGTGTACATTATATACACTATATATATATATATATATATATATATATATATATATATCATATGTGATTTTTGTTTGATTTTTATATATACATATATGATTTATGTTACTTATGTATATAAGCATTTTGTAACACATTTATGGTATAAACATATATATTTTATCTTATATATGTATATCACCGTACATGTACATACACACATAGCATAATGAAGGATGAACAGTAGTTGCATTAATTTCTTTAATTTCTTACTAAGATTACAAAAAAGACCATCCACTGTTACCACTTCTGTTCAATGCTGTACTGGAGGTCTTAACATAGTAAGGCAAGAAAGAAAAGTGTAACAATAAATGAATTTTTTTTTTTTTTTCAGTTTAGGGAGGATTTTTCAGTTCCTAGTTTATCAAACGTTTTTGGCATAAATGAATGTCAAATTTTACTAAACATTTTTTTCTGTATCCTTTGAGGTAATTAAATGTTTTTCTCTTTCAATCTATTAATATGGTGAGTTGTATTGATTTTTCAAATTTAATTCAAACTTGCATTCCTGAGTAGTTCAAATTGGAAATAAAATTATATATATATATATAAAATAAAATGACATATATACATATTATATTATTATATATTATATATATTTTAGAATATATTATATATAATATATAAACATACATATGTTATAGTATGTATAGTATAGTATGTTATAGTATAGTATAGTTTTTGTTATATATAGTTATGTTATATATATATAGTTATATATATAGTTTTTGTTATATATATAGTTGTGTGTATATATATATATATATATATATATATATATATATATATATATAGTTTTTTTTTCCCCTAGATTCAATTTTCTTTAGGACTTGTTGTGTCCATGCTTCTATGCTCTTGAGTGAGACTGTCCTATAATTTCTGTTCTTGAACTCTGACTAGTTTGGTGGAAAATTTTTGATCGAAGTAGAGATCTTATTAGTTTTGAGGTTTGGCTCTAATATGGAACATAATTGGAAACATAAAGGAGTATCATCTTTCATACAGAGACAAGTATCTCATTCATAGATTGGATGTGCTACAGAGAATTCTTGGTTACCATATGGTCCACAAGATTCTTTCCAACCCTAAAATATGATGGTTCTATAGTTTATTATCTCTGCCATCATCATTTACCTCATTGCTAGAAAAGTAGTAAGGAAGGATAGGGGATGAAAAGAAAGGCAGATAGATATTGCCCTGTTAAGTGGAAGTATATTTCAAAATATGACACTGTTATAAGAATGATTTTTGAAAACATTTACTTAGAATTTCCATGGTTCCACGCTTCCTGAAATTAATTCACGAAACGCTTTCTAGTAGTTTCAGCAACTTGCTATAGAATGTGCAAAGAAACTACTTAAAATTGAGTTTTGAACTTTGAACATGTTCTTTTTCAATCTCACCTGATAACAATACCAAGTGCACCAAATCTTTTCTATCCACTGGAAATGAGAACATTTTCCCTGTGATGTTTAAACTTAATTCCGGAGTCCCAATCCCACCGATAATCATTCTCCTTTTCCCCTATACATTAAAGTGGTGTCCTTAATTGCTATAATATTCACAAGGAGACCATTGGAACTGGAGTGCTCTCAGTTGAAGAATAGTACTGTAGGTGATAAAGATAAGTGGTATTGAGAACTACCCAATTTACTTCAGTGAATTCAGTCTTTCTTAGGAGGCAAGCAGTACATGATACATTTACCTGAACTTTTAGAGTGATAAGGAAAATGTTTGGCATGCATTCAGGACCACAGAAACTTTTAAAGGTTTATCTCAATGGGATAGTGTTCAGAAAAATGGTCTATTTACTTATAGGCTACAAGGGCAGTATAAATTTCAAGTTCTTTCAGTCTGGGAGTTTGTGGAATTGTTACCAATGAGAAATATAAGTGCTACTAAAAGCAAAGTATACTTTTCTCTTTTCTCTTGTTCCTTTTGCCTTTATAGAAAAATTGTGCATCTGTGGGGGTAAGTAGGGAAGGCAGCTCTGCTCTACTACTGAAGCTTTTCCTGAAACATTATCATATAAATCACTGTCTGGAGCAGATGCCACATGCTAGAGAAGTTCTGGACAGTAGAACGTTAATAACAAGCCCTTTCCTATCCTAATGGGACCAGTGCTGCACAGCTTGATTTGCTACGTTAGGCTTGTTAAATTATGTTTTCAGTGCGGCCATGGCCTTGGGTTTTATGCTGAGTGAGCCTGCTCAGGTGTCATATATAAAACCTGTTGCTGATATTTATATTTATTGAGTGCCTGTAGTGGTTGGGGGGACTAGATAAGGTTTCTGATGGTAGCTCATGTTAGAGGAGTCATTTTTTTCTTGTTTTGATTTTTATTAGATTTCCCTAAAAAGTTCATGTTTGTTATATTATATACCATAGATGCCTGTATAAATGGCACAGTCAAATGTAACCCCCATTTTCCCAGTGAGGATATGAAAACTCTTAAGGAGAGAAGTGAAATAGCCAAATGTCTACTTAACTTTATTTATTAACTTATTTAAACATACATTTTTATAATTGCCTATGTGAAATGTATTAGTGACACTAATACCTTGCTGTTATAGGAACTTTTTTTTTGTCTTTTACATTGGTTTTCTCAACACAGCATCCTTGCTTCCATCCAAATTGTCTGAGATACCTGAACTTCTTGCATCTTTGTATGATACTGTCACTATAAATGCTATCCTAAGTCGTGCACAACATTGAGGATGTTAGAGGTTTCCCTTTTTGGTTTTTGTTTTCATTTTGTATTGGTCTATAGGTGTGTGTGTGTGTGTGTGTGTGTGTGTGTGTGTACCTGTATTTGTGATTTCACTTGATTGCTTTTTACACTGCTATATAAATGCTTATTTGCAAGTGTATCCAATAGTGATATGACTGAGGGATCAATCCCCAAGAACACTGATTCTATGTTAAATTTCTTTTGTTCCTGGTTTATAGTCATTAGTGCCTGAAGAGGCTAACCCCCCATATGTTAGTGGTTGAATACAACAGTTCGTTGCCATACAAACTCCACTGCAGGTCTGAGTGGATCTCTGGTGCCACAGTCTCCATGTAGTCACTCCGTGATCCAGAGTGACAGGCACTGCCATCTGTGGTGGTACCATCTGGAATACCTGGCCATCCTGGTTGGTGCATCAGGGGTGACAGCTTTAGGGTATCTCACACAGGCATTTAAAAACTGGCTCAGAAGTGGCACGTACTGCTTCAGCTGTTCACCCATTGAGCAGAACTCATCTACGAAAATGTCCATGGGGCAGTGAAACGTGTTCTTACCTATACTAGGAAGAAAAGAACTGATTGTAGGACACGTGCCATAAGGCTATAAAATACCACTCAAGACTTAGACGCTTGAAGTTTTTTTAGGCTGATATGGACATTGCTAAAATAATTGAAAGTGGCCCCAAAATCTGAGAAGCTTTTTTGTCTTGAGGACTAAACTGGGCAGACATTGTCCCCTAATATCTCGTATACAGTATTAAATGGAGAAAGAGAAAAGTGGAAATATGTTAAAATTTCATTGGGCTCATTTATAGATTAAAGTCCCCAAGAAATATCAAGAAAGTCTCCCCAAACAAAAATATATTTACTCCATCCCCTAGTATAAGTAGCTACTAGTAACATTCTTATTGCTCATGTGAGTAGTTTAAAAACCCAAATGCCCATGAATTCCCTTAAAGCTTGTCAATGGTCATGAGGTAGACAGCATTTATAAGGTGAAAGTGTATGTTCCTAGCTTTCCAGCCACAAACAAGTCATATATAAGTACTGGCCTTCTCTCAAGCAGTCCTGTTCCCTCCCTCTTACAGACTATAAACTACATTTAAAGAATAAAATCTGAAGCCTTAGAAAAAGAAATCATAGTCTGGCTCTGACATTTCAGACAGACCACATCATTGAATGGTCCCCATGCTGAACTTTCCATCTCTGTGCCCTTAATATTCTTGGTTCAATATGAAATTTTCCCGTGCTCACCCCCATCCGGCTTTCTTCTCCACTGACATTTTTGTCTGGAGGAAAGTATGTGGTCTTTCTTGGTTCAAATCAAACACTTCCTTTTTCAGGGAGTCTTAAGTACTGAAATCCCAGAGCAATGTGTTTTCTTCGTCCTAAATCATCCAACCACGTTTTACCTCCCACCTCTACGTTGACAACTCTTGTTCAAGCTTCCATCCTCTCTCCCTCTGAAAACCTTCCCTCTGCCCTCCTATCTCCACCCTTGCTGTTCCATAGTCTATTTCTTGCAACAAGAATGAATTTTTAAAATATAGGTCAGATCAGGTCCCTCCTCTGTGCAAGTTATCCAGTAGCTCCCCAGTTCATTTGGAGTTGTTGTGTGTGTGGTTTTTTTTAAAAGATTTTATTTATTCATAAGTGACACAGAGAGAGGCAGAGACATAGGCAGAGGCTCCTGTAGGGAGCCTGAAGCGGGGTTCAATCCCGGAACCCCAGCATCATGACCTGAGTCTAAGGCAGATGCTCAACCACTGAGTCACCCAGGTGCCCTTTAAAAAAAAAAAAAAAAAAAAAGATGTTATCTATTCCTGAGAGTCATTCAGAGTTGTTAACCTTAAAAAACAAAAGAGCCAACTATGTTACCCGCAAGATGAGTTTATTCAGAAATAGCAGAGAATTGCAATTCAGGACAAGCAAACTATGGCAAACCGCAGGCAAGTCTGGAGAACAAAAGGGGGGGGTTGCTTTTATAGGGCAAATGAAAAAGCTGGGGAGGGGCTTTTATAGCTTCTCACTAGTTAACTGTGGCAGTTCCTCATTCGCTGGGCTGATGCTGGGCAAGGAGATATTCTTCTGTTCCTCTTGTGAGGGAGTGTAAAGTGAGGCTCTACCTGTTAGGGAATGCAAGATGTGCTTCATGTGGTGGCTGGTAATGCCTGAGAGCTCCCACTTCAGGGCATCCTGCTTCCATTTTGCTGAGGTTTCCTTTATTTGTTTTCACAAAGTTAAAGTCAAATTCCTTCTGATGGATAGATGATTTTTCTGTTGATGCTATAAGAAATCACCACCAACTTGGTAGCTTAAAACAATACAAATTTATTGTTTTATAGCTTTAGAATTTTACTGGGCTGAAATTAAGGGGTTGGCAGGACTCAGTTCCTTTCTGGAAGCTCTAGGGGAGAATCTGTTTTCTTGCCTTTCCAGTTTATAAATGTCAGCTGCATTTCTTGGCTCCTGGTCCCTTTTCATCCTCAAAGCCAACAATGGCCTATTGAGTCCTTCTCCTGCTTTATCACTCTGTCACTGACTCTTTTTCCTCCCTCATCCACTTTTAAAGGTCCCTTCTGATTACATTGGACCCACCCAAATAATCCAGGATAATCTTGTTGTTTTAAGGCCAACAGATTAGCAGTGTTAGCTCCATCTGCTACGTTAATTTCCCTTAGCCATCTAATGCAACATATTCACAGGTTCTAGGAATTAGGACATGGTGTGTTGGGGCAGAGAATGGGTCATTCTTCTCCCCATAGTGGACTATATCACTATATTGTGATATAGCCCTTGTTACTTCTCTGACTTCATGCCCTATTACTTTCCCATGCGCTCCCAAGTGCTGGTTTCATTGCTCTTGCTGTTATATACAAATGCCTGATATGTTCCCATCTTGAGGCTTTGGTCTGATGGTTTCACTCCCCCAAAGATCTGCATAGCTACCTATCTCACTCCTTCACACCTTTGCTCAAAACTTACTTTCTCAGTGGTCTATCCTGACCACACACTCTATTTAAAATCACAGCTTGCCCCTGGCCTGCACTGTGATCTTTGTTTTTCTATAGCACTCACCCACATCTATCATTGTAAGGAATTTAATTTTGTTTGTTGTCCATAAATTCTTAGAGAACTTGGATTGCCTTTTTCCTTTTGTTATGTCCCTAGTACCTAGAATAGTGCTGCCACATAGCTGGCAAGCAATAAGTATTTATGGAATGTATTAATTCATTTTGCTGTTTCTTTTCCACTTTATTGAGGTATATTTAGTATATAAAAAGTTGCATATATTTGATATGTATATTTTGGTGAATTTGAGCATAGGCATACACTTATAATACCATCACCACAATCAAGGTAATGCTCATCACCTCCAAAAGCTTTCTTGTGTCTCCTTGCTTTTAATTTTTTTTTTAGTTCTGTGGTGAGAATACTTAACATAAGATCTACACTCTCAAGTTTTTGAGGCCCCAATTCAATATTGTTAACTGTAGACACTATGTTCTTTAGAATTTATTCATCTTTGTAACTGTAACTTTATACCCCTTGAACAATCATTCCCCATTTTTCCCTTCCCACCCCCTGGCAATGCTGTTCTATTCTCTGCTTCTGTGAGTTTGACTATTTTAATGTTTTTTCATGAATGTGAATATTTATGTGCATCTGATTTTCCCCATAGCCTCCATGAAGGGGCCATGCCATGGCTGGCTTTGGGTCTTCCATGGTGTCTAGCTTGGGAACTGGATTGTTAGAGACACTTGGTGTATGTCAAGGTGAATTACCAAAATAGGGTCCTGGGTGGGAGGCATGAAGAAGCCCTTCTCATTTTATTAGTCTAGACTGGATTTCAGAAACAAAGTTAAGGAGAGTTTCAGGCAATTTCATAGTGTAATTCAGGAGATGGGCTAGGTTAGGGAGGTATTGGAAGAGTGCCTGTATTCTTATTAAAATTTGGGATATCACTATATTGCTTCTTGAAATTACCCCCTCTAGGTCTTCAGCCCTGAGGGCTCTTTTGTTCTTGTCTCATGGAGGGAGCTATGGAAGAGAATATTTAATCATTCAGTGCATTGTCAGTGTGGATGATGAGAAATATCCTGTATTTTCTAGTCTATGCTCCTGCTTCTGAAATATTTCTTTTCCCTCTGAGTAAATGAATTGAGGAAGGAAGATTTGGAAGACCAGGTGTTATTTTTTTTAAATAAGGTTTTGTTATAAAAATAAATGAAATCTATATTTTATCATTTCAGTTCAGGCCCTAAGCATGCACAGTAGTTACCTTTCATGAAATGTTCTTGCAATAATGCTATTTCGCTGGGCTTTGTAATGAAGCTTTGATTTGCATCGCTATCCTGAGAACTTTCTGACAATGCTAAGGTAATATTATGAAGGCAGAAGGAAATGAAATGAAATGATGGTAATGCGTGTCCATTGTGAAAAATGTTAAGTTGCCAAGGCAATGTCATATCGATAATATTTTCATAAATTAAATTAAGATACATATGGCAAATAAATATTGCATTTCTCTTTATTATCACTTCAAATATGTGAGGATAACTATTAGGATTAAATCCAGAAATTAGACATAAAGCATCTCAGCCAAAATGAGAGATGCGCTATTCATGGGTTCAACCTGACGTGCTCTCAAGATTCCTGTCACGTTTATTGCAGGCTCTCAGTCTCTCGCCCTCGGATGCTCGAACAGCCTCTCGGCTGGGCTTCTCTGCTTCCTGAAGCACAATTTCTGTTGAGAATTAGTGGGAGAGTCACTGTAATTCCATTAAGCCCCACTTGCACACGGCACAACCCACCCTCTGGTTTAAGTTCGGTTCTTTTAATAGTCAAGCCAGTTTCACTTTTTCTTCCTTCCTTCCTTCCCTTTTCTCTTTGTCGAGGGGCTATTTATTTGTCGACAGTGAATAGTATCCTTGGTTAAAATTGGCTGCTTGGAAAAATGTTACTATATTGGCTCACTAGAAGTTTTCAGAGATGAGAGAGAGCCCCTTGCTTTTGTTTCCTGTGAAATGGGAACAGCTGAGGCCTACATTACAGGCTGTCCTGAAGAACAAGCGTGGTGGTGTGAACAGCCACCACAGTGCCAGGGGCCAGTCGTGAAAAGTAGGGTTTAACTTGGACCTAAGGGGACACCTGGGTGGCTCAGTGGTTGAACATCTGCCTTCAGCTCAGGGTGTGATCCCGGGGTCCTGGGATCGAGTCCTGCCCTGTGCTTCCCGCAGGGAGCCTGCTTCTCCCTCTGCCTGTGTCTCTGCCTTTCTCTCTGTGTCTCTCATGAATAAATAACTTGGACCTAAGGATCTGGGTTCAAGTTCTACACCTTCACATCAGTTGTTAAAAAATTAATAGGTAGTATGGAGGTCATACGTGCTCCTTGTAGAACCAAGGAGCGGTATCTGTGACCAAAAGGACAAAATTAGGAGTTACTGTAATCCCACTGCCCACAACTAAGCATAAGCACACCATTTAGTATTTTGGTGTATACACTTTTAAATTCTAGTTCTTAAAAGGAACCAGGATCATAATACATGCATTTTCTTGGTAATAATATTCCCTCCCCCAGTAAATATATTCTAGGACTCTCTCAACATCAGTTTGTTTCTTCTACAAAATTGTTGGTAATAGCTGGCAAAGAACATTTCTATCTTGAGCATATTGCAGTGTTAAATAGTTAGGGGTATCAGTTTGTTACTTTAATTAAAATGCATATTCCAAATGCCTCCATGCCTTTAAATAAAAAACGTTAAATCAAAGTGAACTAATCACACAATATAAAAATAAAGTGTCATGTAAATCTGTTAAATTTGCTTTTTATAAATAAATTCACTAAGTATTTGTACCCTTACTGTATGCCAGGCACTGTCTTTTATTTCATTTAATATTTTTAAAGTTTATTTTTTTCCTTCCCAATCTCTAGTTTAACATGATTAGTTATAATATGACTTAGATCATATTTAGTCCTGAGATTTCTCATGTACTTGATTCTTGATTGTAACAATTAGTTCTGTGACCTACGTAGAAGCTGTGCCATCTTAGAAAAATTACCTAACCTCTCTGATACAAAGAATAAATATTTTTCAACAGGGACTTTTACATGTATCACAGAGATAGCCTGTTATCTTCTGATTTATATAATTTCCAGCAAGTCTTAAATTGATTTACTTGAGAAAGACATCTTCGCCCTGTTCTGTACTTAAAGGATTATTAGCTTTTATACCTCTCTTTTATCTCTCAGTTTATTTAGTCTAGGGATATATAAAGCTGATTTCCATTTATTATTCAGCATTGGAAAATACAATAGTAGAGCAATCAAGTGGAATGCAAAGGAAAAGAAATGGTCTTTCAAAAATACATTTCTAAGCATATTAATAGTAAGGTCAAATGTCAGTGGGCTTGATGGCAGAGAAAGGTCCATTTTTTTTAAAGAAAAGGAACAAATTCGTTCTGAAGGTAGTGATGGGAAATTCACCACTTTTATCTAATACTCATAATAAAGGAAACTGAGAAACATTCTCATCTGAAGAGCTGGTTTTCACTCAAATGGTTTACCCCCTTAAATAAAAAAAGATCTTTTGCATCTATAAAATGGTTGTGGCATTCCTTCATTAAGAGTATGCATTACTTTTTCTTTTAATATTTTATTTATTCATGAGTGACACCGAGGGAGAGACACACACACACAACACAGGCAGAGGTAGAAGCAGGCCCCATGCAGGGAGCCCGACACGGGACTTGATCCCAGGTCTCCAGGATCACACCCTGGGCCGAAGGCAGGTGCTGAACCGCTGAGCCACCCAGGGATCCCCAAGAGTATGCATTACTTAATACTTAGCTTATCACATGAACATGCAGCAAGCTGGAAATGAAAGATTTTTACGTGTTACTATGATTGACACCTAGTTTGAAGTCAAAAACAACAACAACAACAAAAAAAAACAACCAAACAAACCAAAAAACCAACCTAGGATCATCAGTAGCATGAGAATGTACTACTACATCTTCTATTCTTTTTTTTTTTATATGAGAGAAAGAGAGAGTGGGGGTAGGGCCAGAGGGAAAAGGAGAGAGAAACTTAAGCAGACTTCCCCTCTGAGCAACGAGCCCCATGGGGGGCTCGATTGCTCAACCTTGAGATCAGCACCCAAGCAAAAAGCAGGAATCGGACATTGAACTAAGCCAACCACATGCCCCAGTTTACCTTCTGTTCTTTGTTTAAACTCTTAAAAAAAAAAAAAAACTCTTCTAATGTGTTTTTAAAATAAATGCTATGTTTTTGTACATAAAAGAGGAGGTAGACTTTTTGTCTACCTAATATCCTCCTTTATTATGTGTACTTTCAACCTTGTATTTACCTCCTTCACCTTTTTCTGCTTTCTTTTTGTTCACTCTGTATCTGATAACCCAGTCCTTTTTATCTTACTTAAAAAAAAATCAATAAAAATGTATGAAGCTTAAAAAGTCAAGTACTGTCTCAGATGTTTAATAAGAAACAGCCCGGGGATCCCTGGGTGGCTCAGTGGTTTAGCGCCTGCCTTTGGCCCAGGGCACGATCCTGGAGTCCCTGGGATTGAGTCCCGCGTCAGGCTCCAGGCATGGAGCCTGCCTCTCCCTCTGCCTGTGACTCTGCCTCTCTCTCTCTCTATGTCTATCATAAATAAATAAATAAATTGTAAGAAAGAAAGAAAGATAGAAAAGAAAAGGAAGAAAGAGAGAAAGAAAGAAAGAAAGAAAGAAAGAAAGAAAGAAAGAAAGAAAGAAAGAAAAGAAGAGAGAAAAGAAAAGAAAAAAAAAAGAAAGAGTAGCCCTCATGCTAATTTCTATTCTTTAGACAACTATATTTATAATTCTTTGGTTTTTTTCTTCGAAATAGAAAACCTATATCCTTTTTGATAACTTATTTTTCAATCTGGGATATTACCTTTGCCTTCCTAATAATAATGGAAGAGGAGGAATTAACAGTTAAACTATCTTATACTAACCACCTTAAGCGTTCTCCACGCCCCCCCATCATTTAAAAAAAATAATTATGGGGTACCTGGGTGGCTCAGTCTGTAAGGCAGGTGGCTCTTGGTTTTGGCTGGGGTCATGATCTCAGGATCATGGGACTGAGCCCCACTTCAGGCTCCGTGCTCAGCTTGGAGTCTACTTGAGATTGTCTCTCCTTCTCTGTCTGTCTCCCCATCCCCTGGAACTCATGTTCTCTTTCACACCTCCTCTCTTTCTAAAATAAATAAGTAAGTAAGTAAGTAAGTAAGTAAGTAAGTAAGTAAGTAAATAAATAAATAAATAAATAAATAAATAAAATCTTTAATAAAAAAATTATAATGAAATCTGTATTCAGTCTGTGCTTTGTACTTATTATTTTATCTCTATGCGTATATGGGTATGTGTATTTATACACATATTTATACATCCACAATATTTGTGTGCATACTAGAGTATATAATGCATTATTATCACAATTCCTTAATTATACTCTTTTCCAGAGCTAGATAATTAATACATATTAATTAAATCCCAACTAAAAATTTCCAGCAGAAATGTAAAGTCGCTCACGATATGGTGCAAGCCTGTTAGTCCATCAGTTCATTTGTTCTTAAAGTCAATCCTATTGGTACCCTCCTTGGATGCTCTCCTTCAGTCTCGACTGGGTTGCTCTCAAGGTCAGTGCACAGCTGCAGTGCAAAGGATCCTCTTCATCTTTCTCCCAGGTGGAGGCCCCTCTTTATCATTATTTCATGTTGTCTCATTTTTGGTTTATTACCTTATTTTCATAAAGCACACCTTTCAGTAGTTTTCTAAGAAATACTGTGTGAGAGCAAACGTGTTTTGAGACCGCATATTTCTAAAAAGTGCCTTCATTCCACCATCACACTTGATTTGTAGTCTGGCTGCATTTGTAACTCTAGGCTAGAAATCTTCTACTTCTGAAATTTGAAGCCATTGCTTTTTTTTTATTTTCAAACCTTCCATTTTGCTTTAGAGAAGCATGATGCCATTCTCATTCTAGAGCCTATGCATGGATTCTTTTTCTCTTGCAGATTTTTAGGATCCTCTATTAACCTAATTCTAAAAATTCAGTGATACACATTATCAAGTCTGTGTTTTCATGGCCCTCAGTCGGACTTTTTTTTTAATAATAAATTTATTTTTTATTGATGTTTAATTTGCCAACATACAGAATAACACCCAGTGCTCATCCCGTCAAGTGTCCCCCTCAGTGCCCGTCACCCATTCACCCCCACCCCCCGCCCTCCTCCCCTTCCACCACCCCTAGTTCGTTTCCCAGAGTTAGGAGTCTTTACGTTCTGTCTCCCTTTCTGATATTTCCTACCCATTTCTTCTCCCTTCCCTTCTACTCCCCTTCACTATTATTTATATTCCCCAAATGAATGAGAACATAAAATGTTTGTCCTTCTCCAATTGTCAGTCGGACTTTTTAATCTAGAAACTCTGCTACCTCAATTCTGGAAACCTGTCTTGTATTATTTATTTGATAATTAATGCATCTTTTTATTTTCTGCATATTTTTCTTTCTGCAATTCTATGTTAGCTAGAGGCTAAATGTCCTAGGTCTTTATATTTCCTCTCTCATTTTCCATTTCTGTGTACTACTTTTTGGATGATTTCCTCAAATTTATCTTTAAACATCTATGTATGTATGTATGTATGTATGTATTTATCTATCTATCTAAATTTCAGCATGGTTAACATGAGGTGTTATATTAGTTTCAGGTGTACAATATAGTGATTCAATTCTCATCACCTATCTCACCCATACTCCCACCCATCTCCTCTCCGATAACCATTAGTTTGTTTTCTATAGTTAAAAGTCTGTTTCTTGGTTTGTCACTCTTTTTTTTTCCTTTGTTCATTTGTTTCTTAAATTCCACATATTTGTGAAATCATATGGTGTTTGTCTTTCCCTGACTGACTTACTTCACTTAGCATAATACACTCTAGATCCATCCATGTTGTTGCAAATAGCAGGATTTCATTCTTATGGCTGGGTAATATTACTCACATTGTTAGGGTCAGAAATGCAGGAGCAGCTTAGCTGGGTGACTCTTGGATTCAGGAAGCTGAAGCCAAGCTGTCGGGAGGGGCAGCCGTCTTCTCAGGATTTGCCCACCTCAGCAAATCCACTCTTAAGTTCACTTACTGGATTGTACTTACGTGATTGTTGACCATCCTTCACCACTAGGGTGTGTCCATAAGGCTGCTTAAGGCATGCCAGCTGAATTTCCCCAGAATGAGTGATCCAAGAGAAGAAGTAAGTGAGCATTCCTCCAAGACCAAAGTGCTGTTTTAGACCCTAATTCCAGAAATGATACCAATATTTTGGCCATATTTTACTCATCTCATGGGTTAATTCTACATGGGAAGTATTGGAAAGGACTAGAATTGAGGAAAGGACTCTGAATCCAGGAAGCAGGGAATACTGGGGGACCATCATGGAGGCAGCTACTGTGAATCTCTTCCTGGCTTCTTGCCTAGAGCCTGAAGTCTGAATGCCAGTGTTTTGGGAAAACTGGCTTGGGAAGACAGGAGGGGAGCTCACTCTTTGGTTATCCAGACTTTCACGTAGTTCCCTGGCTTTCAGTACAGTGCTTCCCACTCCCCCTCCCTGGTTCTTTCTGACATCTCATGTTGTAGATCCTCTCTGCTCAGCCTCTGCAGAGTGCAGCTCTGATGTGCGCAAGGATGAGAGAAGGGGGCAGGCAGCCCCTGGAGCATCGAGACTGCTGGGAAGAAATGGGGCAAGACCCAACTGGGCTTTTGATAGCTTTTCCATCAGTCCTCCTGCCGTCAGCCCCACACTAACTTTCAGGGATGCATGGATCCTCCAGTTCTTGAGCTTTCCGAGGTTTTTACAGCTTCAGTTGGTTTTCCTGCTCCTGAAGTATCTTAGACTTGAGCTTCGTCCCATCTGGTAAGATAATTACTTCAGTCTCTGCTTCCCATCTAACATTGTGTTGGTATCACTCACCTGTTCTCATTCTCTCAAGTTTTTTTTTTTTTTTTGTCTTTATGACGTTAATCTTTCTTTTTTTTTTTTTTCCTATTTCACTGTCTTTTTGATAAGGTTTTATGGTGGACAAATTTTTCTATTTAGCCTAGTATGTATTTAGCATGCATTTCCATTTTTTTCTGCTTGTATAATTTCAATATATACCTTGATAACTAGTGTCTCCTATAAAGTTTACTTTTGGAGGAAGAATTCAAAATGTTAACAGACTAATCAGCTTATCCTGCCTAAAGCTACTGAGGTGCAAAGAGAAGGGATTTTGTTTTCCACGCCTCCCTTGATTTTTGGCTGCTTCAGCATGTAGGTTTACATGGAAGGAACAGGAGGTGGAAATGGTCAGTCATATAATGTCTGGAGGATAAGGTTAGAATTCTGAGGATTCGGGATTTATTTTAGACTATTCTTTAAAGTGCCGATCACAACAAACACTTGAGAGTTTAACATATGCAACCACATTAAAGAAAATGTGTTACCTGCATACGTGACTTGAGTATATCTCTCTTTATCTTCAGTTTTCAGTGTTTAAACCTGCCTGTTGTTCCTTACCGTGCTAGGCTTACGGAAAGAAAGCCATAAACAAGTTGGAAATATTTATTACAATACCTCAAGGTGAAACCACTAAAGTCATTCCATGGGTAATTTATTACACGGCTAGATATCAGGCACATGAGAAACTATCTTGAACTTCCAAATGAAAGTACTTCTCAAATGCAGCATTTTAAAAATATTATATTTAAAATATTTAAAAATTAGTAACTTTTATTTGTCTGAACAGAAGAATAAGATTTAGTTAAGGTCTTAAATTTTTGCTGGTGGACCTAAAGTCTAGATAGTATCTTGACTCTTGCTCATATACTGTCTTTCCTCAGGCCGGCTAGGCCCCTGCCTCCCATCTTGATTCCAACCTGAGTTTAGAACCACACGTGCTTTCCCGTGGCCAGGCGGCGGCATGCCATCTGAGGCCTCCCCAGGCAGGCACAAAGCTGTTATCCCAGGGCCGTTTGTATTGTTTGTACTTCTAATGCCAGTTCATATTTACTTTCTTGGTCTTCTTTTGTTCATCTATCTTATTCTGCAATTCATAATTTATAAGTATAGTTAAATTATTCAAAATAGTTATTTTTAGACATTTGAACTTTTTTTTCTTAGACTGTCTTGTGTATAAATGTCATTATCCCCAATGAGACTGCTTAATTTCCCAAGTAGCGGATCCAGTCTCTTGCTCTCCTTTGTGTTTCCTGTGGTGCAGTACAGGCTTTCTCAACCTCAGCGCTTACTACTGATATTTTGAACTGGATTATTCTTTACAATGAAGAGGCTATTTCCTGTGCATTGTGCACGGCAGTATCCTTGGCCTCTCCCCACCAGGCACCCCATAGTAGCACCCCGTGCTAACCCCCACATCAGTGACATCCAAAATATTTCTAGTCATTGTCAGATGTTCCAGATGGGGGTGGGTGGGGAGAGGCGATCCCACTGGTGTAGTGGAATACACTTTGGGAAAAGACCTGAGGTTAGTTGCCCAGCACTGGAGGTAGAGACAGGATAGGTTGAGAAGATTCAGAAATCTAAGCTTGCTGCAAGACTCGGAATGCAGAGAAACTGAGGGAGCAGAAAGATGAAAGTTCCCAACTACTTCTGTAGAGGTGATTGACAGTGCCATGAATTGGCATCTGCAGGTCTGTGGTCAGTACCAGAGGTTGAAAACCATTTTAAAAGTCTTTCTGTCTTTCTGTCTGTCTGTCTTTCTTTCTTTCCTTCTTTCCTCCTTTCCTTCTTTTCTTTCTTTCTTTCCGTTTTCTTTCCTCCTCCTTTCCTTGCTTCCTCTCTCTCTTCTTTTTTCTTTTCTTTTCTTTTCTTTTCTTTTCTTTTCTTTTCTTTTCTTTCTTTTCTTTTCTCTTTTCTTTTCTTTTCTTTTCTTTTCTTTTCTTTTCTTTTCTTTTCTTTTCTTTTCTTTTCTTTTCTTTTCTTTTCTCTTTTCTTCTTTCATGTAAGCACAGGGTGAGGGATGGGGGGCCAGAGGAGTAAGGAGAGGGATAAGCAGACTCTGAGTTGAGCATAGAGCCTGACACAGGGCTCAGTCTCAAAACTCTGAGAACATGACCTGAACCGAAACCAAGAGGAGGACCCTCAACAGACTGAGCCACACTGGCACCTGGAAAACTATTTTAAATGAGCAACTGCCAAGGTATCAAGTGGGGCCAAGGGGCAGCATGCCCCATTCTATCACAGGAGAGGTTCCACAGTTGATGGAAGTAAACAATGGAAGCATTTAGGCAGTTTGGGAATCAAAGTGTCACTCTACTGTGAAATCTGTAGACAGAGAGGACATGTCATCTGTTTATCATTCCATACTTGTCTGTGTGTCTGGAAATTCACCTTCTCAACAGCCTAGCTGCCTCCTTAGCTATCTAAATTGTTGTGCTAATCAACTTCACTTCTAGAATTTGGAGAATTTTTAAGAAAGACTTCCTGTATTCACATTGGCATGCTTCTACTTTAAATTAAATGGAAATAAGAGTTGAACCATACACCAAATAAAAATAAAAATAGCTCCACTTGCATGCTGTTGCTAATATCAGCCTGACTCCTCATATCCTTTTCAAAGAAGTCTGTAGAACCCAAAAATTTCCTGACAGCTGGGCTTCAACTGCAGCCATGTTAACCTCTCTGCAGGTACAAGTAGATTTCTGTCATTCTTCGTTTGTGATTCCGATGCCTGACTGTCACATGTACAGTTATCAAAGTCCACAGGGTAGAACTACCTTCTTATCTGTAGTTCTCAGGTTTGGAGCATGAAGGGATAGTTGCAAAGAAGGGAGTAATAGCAAGTTCACAACTGGGATGCCCCAGTTTGCAGGTTAAAGAGAAGGGGCCTAAGTAATGTTACTAATCAACACTTACTTCAGGCTTTGGAAAATAGTTGCTCCTTTAAGGACCTTTCACATGCATTTGTCTATTCTTCAACAGTTGGCTCTACCAAAGGTGCCCACGATTATCTAGGATATTAAAAATCACACATTCAACAGAAATTTCTTGAGCATCTCCTCTCTGCCAAGCGTTGTGTTCACCATAGAGAATACAGTGAGCAGCAGGGCAGACACAGCTCCTGCCCTCACACAGCTTCTAGCCTGGAGGGTGTGACAGGTAACAAGCATGTACCTGTAAACTCTGAGACGTGCTACAAAGGCAAGAGCATACAGAGAACCCGATTTAGAGAGCCAGAGAAGAACTCTGTAAGGAAGTGGAGTTTAAGCAGAGTTTTGTTTTGTTTTTTAAGCGGAGTATGTTTTAGGCAGAAAAGAATATTCCTGTCTTCAGACCTTTATGCCTGTAGGCCTATGCTGAAGGCTATAGAGGTCACATTCTTTAGTTGTGTATATTTTTATTTTAACACCTCACATTAACTGATATGTTTGCATGTCTTTATCTTGAACAAAATGCAAACTGTTCCTAGAAGATATAAATTGGGTCTTATTCATCTTGATATGACCTAGTCTTGAGTTTCACAACTCAATAATATAGAATATTGAGTTGAATCATATTGAGCAAGTGAATGAGTAAGTGACTGAAATGAATGAATGAACAAATTTGGGGATGCAATAAAGAGTGTCGATACCTGCTTTGTCCTCCGCTTCCACACTTTCTCCTGCTGTTGGAGGCTCTTTCTGTGAAGTAGAGTTTCTGACCTAGTCTTGAATATTTGGCCTTGTTTGATTTTAGATGCCCAGAATCCAGCACCATGGGTAGCACTTAGCCAATCGATAAGAGGTGAATGAATGGAAGAATGGATTTACTTTTTAGTTGTGAGCCTTATTATCTAAACCTGCTTGTTCACCTTTGAAATCTGGAGTCTGCCCGCCCAAAGCATTTCTATACTCTGAGTCCCCCACTGCCAACAAACACAGTTACGTTATTTTGTCTGGAAAGGAAAAATTGGAAAAATCAGTTTTATCTCTGAAATGTCTCAAAACTGTCTCCTTCTCTGCCTAGGCCGAACCGCCATTATCTCTCTAGCATAACTACAATAATCTCTTTTATCTCTCTACAATCCATTCTTTATAAAGCAGCTTAAATTTTCTTTTAAAAGATAACATGCAAATATAAAATGTGAGTGTAGAATCTAAAATACTGTATAAACCAAAGCATAAGGACTGAGAACTATGATGGTGGAGAACTAATAATGCCCGTCTCTATCACACAGAATGAAATTCAAACCCTTTCCTACCTGCCAGGCCTACCTGTGGTGACCCCTGCCTACCTCTGTGGGCTCATCTTATGCCCTTTACCCTCTTGTTTCCATACTACAGCCACACTGATGTACCCCACCTTCACTCCCCAGATGAAGCGCCTGTCTAGAGCAGACACTCAGGTTATGAATGGTTATATAGTTTACTGATTTTCAGATGCTGTTTAGCCTGTGGAATAATTTCTTTCCAATAAATTTTTATGCAGAACTCCAATGTATAAAAGGAATGAATGTGGTGCTGCTCTGACTCATATGGGAACAGGAAGTCCACAAGCCACCTGTGGGTCGCAGAGCTTCTTCTGGAAACATAGGACTCCATGGATCGAGGTTTGCAAGGCACTGAGTTAGTCCCATAGTGGCCACTTGTCTTCTGTATTTCTTGTCTCTGACTTCTCTGAACTTGGACCACTGTCCTTTTAGGCATGCCAAATGCTCTTCCTTATCTAGCTGAACTCCTGACTCTCCCTCCATAGCTTACCTTCTTACATGGCCAAACAGACTACTCTCGGAAAGTTAGAATGATCAGAGTGCGAAAATGAAATGGATGTATGCAGGTTAAATAAAACACACAGGAAGAACTTGCAAATAGTTCTCATCAACATCACAAGAGTCCAGGGAAGTGAGAATTTGCTGGGGGTTAGAGAGATACAGGAATAATTCTGGACTTATTGGCCATAAGATGAGGATCAAAAAATAGTTAGCAGGGACACCTGGGTGGCTCAGCGACCAAGCGTCTGCCTTCAGCTCAGGGCGTGATCCCCGAGTCCCTGGATCGAGTGCCACATCAGGCTTCCCACATGGAGCCTGCGTCTCCCTCTGCCTGTGTCTCTGCCTCTCTCACTCTCTGTCTCATAAATAAATAAATAAAATCTTTTAAAAAATAGTAAGGAATAGGAAGAAATGATACAGATAGTTTCCTGTACATTATAGTCTGAGCAAAAGCTTAAAGAGAGTCAGTTATGGTGGTTGAGAGGGACCCTGTATCAGCCTCACTCACATTAGGCTGTAGATTGAAACTACTTGGTATCACAATGTAAAAGGCGTTGGGTGCCACACTATGCAGACAGATCCAAAGCTGTGAATGAATAGGGGCCATGAAAGTGTGCAAGGTAGGTGGAGGAATAGTCACCTAATAGTTAAATACATTGAATAAACAATGTGTGTTTCAGGCACTATACTCAGCACTTTAGGCGAATTTCCTGTCTTCACAATTCTGGTAGATAAATTCCATTATAATTTCCATTTACATATGAGGACATGGAGTTTTAGGCATGTTATGCTACTTGCTCAAAGTCATACAGGTTTCATAAGTGTGACAAACGGGATTTGATTGTCTCTCCTAACTGGCATGTTAAACGAAACAGAATGGGGAAACCAACTGGGCATTTTTTTACATAATCGAAGTCAAGAAGTAAGGAAGATCTAAGACTTACTACTTCAGGCTAATTACAAAACACACTGTCTGGAATTGCCTACTTTAAATATCATTGAACCCAGGGTGGGGTTAGTAGAAATGGAAGAGAGATATATTTAAGAGACATTAACCTCATTGTGGCATGGAGTCGATATGAAAGTCCTTTGATCACTATAAAATTCTACATGATGGGCACCTCTGCTTTTAAGGTCCACACATACAGTTTTTATCAATTTTTCTGAAGGTGAGCAGGCTCCAATGGCTGAAACCCATGAGAGATGAATTTGTGAACTTGTAGCATTTGACCATTTCACTATGGAGGAAATACCTGTCTCCCAAACTGGGCTCAGTGACCTGCTCCAAAAAATCTACTCAGGAGACCAAATCACAGGGCACAAGATTACTGAATACAAAATGAATTAAAACCAAGGGAACTGATTATTCATAAGAGATATTTCCATTCAGCTTGGGCTGCCTTATGAATTACCCTTCTCTAGTAGATGATTTGTCCATCTAAATATCCATGGGTATATGTTTAGAAGCAGAACATTCTGTTCTCAGAGCTGTGCAAATATTCTGTGAATTTTTCCTCTTTAACCCCTGCCACCTCCCACTCCCCATTTTCCTATGTAGAGGAAAGTCGTATCTAGAACCCTTGTGGTCTGGAGGAAGGAGCACAGAAGTTGGAGACAAACCAGGGTTCGGACTTCAGCTCTGCCACATTATATACCCTCTCTTGTCTTGGAATTTTTCTCTCCCAAACAGGGTATCATATCTACCTTTGCAGGTTTGTCAGTGAAATGCAAAGCCTGTAAAGGAGTGCCTCACCTACAGATGCGTAGTGTAAGGTTACAGAATACTGAAGGCAGCTAAGCCAGATCCATAGCACAGATGGAACACTGCACCATCACCTGGCACAAACATAATAGTTGTTATAATAAATATGTCCTGCTAGAAAAAAAATTGAGCTAAAATTTTATTTTAGTCACTTTCTAATTCTTGCTTCTGAAGCTACATCTTGGTTTTCCCACCATCACTTTCTTGGTCAAGAACATTTTGGCAGATGACTGATTTCCTCCATGGTGAGTTATGTTTTTGTTTTGTTTGGTTTTGGTTTTGGTTATTATTCACAGAGTAGCCCTTCACTGATCTCAAACTGCAACACCGTCTTACCAACGCCTCATATACACTCATTGTTTTTTTAGCTTCTGTGAGTATCTGCCCTCACTTGGATCATTGTCTTGATTCATACCCCATCATTTTCCCTGGCTTTGCTTGTTGATCTCACCAAAGGACTCTCATGCTTACCCCTCCTCCTGGTCATCACCCACATCGATGATTTGCTTACTGACTTACTTTTTACTTAATCTCGATTGCCTAAATGAAGTGGTCATAGGCTCTACTGAACTGTCCTGGATAGGCACTCTTTAAATCCTGGCCCCATCATGGTGACTAGCAGGAAGGTGGTGTCATTGATAGAAACAGGTCAAAGGGGTGCTGATAGGAGGGAATAGGGAAGTGTAATTTATAACAATTAGTTCAAGCAGAGGTGATATTTAGGTGGTTAGAGATAGGGACTAGAGCTCTCATTTAGCAGGCTGTTTTTTAGTGATACTAGAAGATAAACTTTATTCCTCAGCCATTAATTCCTTCAATGTTTGGTGAACATATGCTGTTGCCAGGCACCATGCTAAGCATTGGGAGTATAAGAGTGAGTGAGTTGGAATCCTCCAAGGCATTCACTCTCTGGAGTAATAAATGGGTGTGATATATCTGTGTGCACTTATCTACTTACTTATCCATAATGTAGTATGATTTCTTTAATTTAATATTCAGAATATAAAATGTGATCAATAATCTAGAAAGGAGGGCAGAAGTTAGGAGACCGACATTCTGAAGCTTATTAGCCATATGACGAAGACATAATCTAGTATTGGACTAGATTAAATGTTTTCAGCTGATCTCTTGTCAAATGATTCTGCAAAGATTCCAGAAATGTTTGACTTTAAATGCTTTTGAAAGGTGTAAAGAAAACATATGCTCACTTAAATAAGTGTATTATACCTAGGCTTTCCCTCATCAAGAGAGCCTCATTGTTCTTGGCCCAAGTTTGTAATTATTGAAATATTGCAAAGTTGGCCTAAAGGTTACCAATTTGCATTAACTCTATAACTAAAAAATTCACATGTAGCTTTTTTTCTGTTTTACTTACTGTGTTCCATGCCATATTTTCCTTGGCCAGTGAGTTCTGCTAGTAAGTCTCTGTCACTGGCCCATACCTGCAGCACTTGGCTCTAAGAAGCTAGGACTTTTATGACTCATAAGAAAAGTGCTTTTTACCCAAAGTCAGCAGATTAGATAGTTCTTTTTGATTTAACAGTTTATTAAAATGTAATTCACAACATAAATTCATCTGTTTAAATTGTACAATTCACTGGGTTTTAGTATATTCATAGAATCGTGCAACTATCCTCACAATCAATTTAGAACATTTTTACCACACCAAAAAGAAACTGTGCATCCCTTCCAAACAACCCTTAATCCCCCCACTCCCCGGCCCTGCCTCAGCCTTAGGCAACCACTTACCTACTTTGTATCTCTGTGGATTGGCCTATTCTGGAAATTTCATGTAAATGGAATCATATAATAGGTGATCCTTTGTAACTGGCTTATTTAATTTAGCTTTATGCTTTCCAGAGGCATCTATGTTGCAGCAAGATACATTTATTTTTACTGCCAAAAAATATTCCATTTTATGGATATACCACATTTCATTTAATCATTCATCAGCTTATGTATGTCCAGATTGCCTCAACGCTTTGGCTATTATGAGTAATGCTGTTATGAACATTTATGTACAAGTTTTTGCATGCACATATGTGTTCATTTCTTTTGGGTATATACCTAGGAGTGAAATTGCTGTGTCATCTGCTAACCTTCAAGTTAACTATCTAAGAAACTTTGCTACTCTTTTCCATTGCTGCAATACCACTTTGCATTCCCACCAACAGTGTATAAGGGCTCCAGTTTCGGCACATCCTCCAAACCCTTGTTCCTTTCGCCTTTTTGATGATGGTCATCCTCGAAGGTGTGAAGTGGCACTTCACTGTGGTTTTGATTCACATTTCCCTGAAGGTAGAATGAATGGTTCTTGAAAGAAAAATATAAGAGTGACAAGGACAAAACTAGGAGAAAGTACAGAGAGAGAAAACGATATTGGGGATGGAACTGTGAAAGTCAAAGTTG
The DNA here is from genome assembly GCF_905146905.1 of Nyctereutes procyonoides. Classification (NCBI taxonomy): domain Eukaryota; kingdom Metazoa; phylum Chordata; class Mammalia; order Carnivora; family Canidae; genus Nyctereutes; species Nyctereutes procyonoides. Next base: position 13,711,237 of record NW_026575132.1, read on the forward strand.
CTTAGAGAACTGGCCAAAATATAGGATTTGGTGGGCAGAACATTCTCCCAAGAACCTATTCTTCTGGATCATGGCTCTGACGCCCGCCTCTGGCAGCAAAGCTGCAGTCCTTCATGGAAAGGTGGAGATGTATTTGTGTTATAGCTCATTCTATTCCAGTTGGTTTGTATGAAAAAAAGTGCCATAAAGCTGCCTTTTAAATTCAATCAAAGTACTTTGAATGTGCTTAGTCTTCCTACCCACTCCCTTCCAGTGCCCCATGCTGTGATCATTTCTGCCACTTTGTCATTGATTTTGCATTTTTCCTTCACTTAGAATGACTTCCTCTATTTTTTCTATCCATTCAAATCCCATCCTTAATATTGGGTGACACCTGGCCCACCTGCTCATGCAGACTCTTCTGACCTCTTGGACAACACTGACAAGATGTCTTTTAGCCCGTGGACAGCATTTAGGTGGTTTACACTGCTCGATTTGTCCTTAATGATGACATTTTCTTGCATTGGTCGTATTACTTTATATGTGCTTTCAGGTATCCCTGTGTGTTCCTTAAGGGGGAGGCATGGGTTTATGTTACCTAATACTGCCTATAAAACCAGAAAAAAGTGCTTAGTGCATTTCATATTCGTTAAATTAAATCAAAGTGTTATTTTTTTGTTTCATAGAATTTCATAAATGCAGGCAGATTCTCCGTAGCCTTAGGAATTAACATCCATCTGATAAATTCATTAATACAAAACAAGGGGAAGAGTTTACATTTTCAGATTAAAAAAAATAAGTTTATTTCCAGGTCAGATCAAATTTACAATTTTAACATTTCTTTTTTTTTTTTTTTTTTTTAATTTTTTTTCAAATTTTTATTTACTTATGATAGTCACAGAGAGAGAGGCAGAAGCAGGCTCCATGCACCGGAAGCCTGATGTGGGATTCGATCCGAGGTCTCCAGGATCGCGCCCTGGGCCAAAGGCAGGCGCCAAACTACTGCGCCACCCAGGGATCCCGAGAGTGGCTTGTGGACTTCCTGTTCCCATATGAGTCAGAGCAGCACCACATTCATTCCTTTTATACATTGGAGTTCTGCATAAAAATTTATTGGAAAGAAATTATTCCACATTTCTTTAAGGGAATTGATAACTTAGGAAAGCTCTGGGGAATCCATCTATGCTTATTATATTTAGGGGACTTGTTCTATATATGAAATTATTTTTGAAATGTCTATGTTGTCAAAGTCAGATGGGTAATACTGACGCAAGGTGGCATTTCCCTCCAAGTTTAAAAACTCTGGGGTCATGGAGGGTAGGGCACTTAAGTTTACTGCTTCTGTCAAGTTGTCCTCAAGGTTAGTCTTCTGGAACATTGTGCTCCACTCCTGTCCTTGAGCTCTCTATCCGAAATTAGAGATGGGCAAAGTCAAGCAAACAAGGCAAAGGTTAACACAGGCAGGCTAACAGGAAACAGATGGGAGTTGTCAGCCTGAAAGTGAGGTCCCGCTAGAGGCCTTCCCTTCAGAGACCACGACTACTTGGACTGGAAATCTGACCAGGAAGGAACTCCCCAAGCAACCTCACCTCAGAGCACCTCAGCAGAAAGGGCGACAGGGTTCAGAGAGGTGATGGGTGACGGAAGAGCAGAGAAAGCACAATTACCTGTGGGTTTCCTTAAAACGGCTGATCTCTAATGCAGTAAATAAAGCAAATGTGAATAATTTCATGAACCTCTGTAGATAGGCCTACAACTGGAAAGGTGTCCTGAAAAGGACCCTTGCAACAGCTCCGTAGAGATATATCCACACTGGCCGAATCCAAATTTTAAAACTCTCCTGAGGATTTGGGAACACATGATGAGTAGCTAGAATGTGGGATGAAATAATGACCTGGATTTGTTATAAAGCAAGAAAATTTATTGTATGTGGCAAGCAAATTATGTGTTGTAGATTTGCCTGATTCTGAGGAAGCATTAGGGCCACCAATTATTACCACTCACTTTTTAGGGTTAACTTCTCAGCAGCTGGAGGTGCCACTGGAGGTGCTTACTTTGGAAAGACTGACTACAAAATGGAACCAGAGTCCCTGAGATTGTGATTTGACAAGCAGGAGGAGACACTATTTACTGAACACCTTGTATGTTGTAGGCATTTTGCTGGACATATTATTCACATTCACTCTTTTCGATGACTTTATGCCTCTTCTTTTAATTCTAAGTTTAAATATTGGGAAACTGAGACTCAACAAAGTTAAGGAGCTTGACCTATTCATACATGACATAAATTGTAGAAATAGGAAATCTGGGTCCTTTGAATTCCATACCACATACCTTTTTTTCTTATACTTTACTATAGGTCAAGTGCATTGTTAGGGTGCCACACTCTTCCCAAGTGATCAAACGCCTTTTACTTTTGCTTAGGAAAAATAAAACAAAAATAGAAGATCAAAAAATCCAAAATATCAGGAAGTTACCAATTTAAGCCCTTATTTATATTATCCTCATTTCCATAATTTTGTTTTCAATAATCACCTTATTTCATTATTCAGATTTAAACAATACAAAGATAATAAATCTAATGATTATATTCAATTAAATTCAACTAGTTCTGCTTTAAAGGGTATATTACTGTGCCATAAAAAATAGATGTGTATTATATATCCTGTCTAATATTATCTGTATGTAATTGCCTTGAACATATATTTCTATTACTTTGTTAAATAACCATGCCAGTATCTTCTCAAACCAGTCTACTTTTAAGCATACTATTTATGACTGAAGTCTACCAGAGATCAGAATTTGCCAGCCAACACTGAATTAGAAAATGCCTCCATTCAAAATTTCCTACAAATGCTCTTTAGAAATGTATTTTAAATTTCATTCTAGTGAAACCAACTTTGAGTGAATCTTAATGGGCTAGAACAAAATAGATTTGGGATTGATTTTTCCCATAAAATATGCAAAGCCCTATTTTTAAATAGATTTTTTTCTCTGATACTGCTCCTTTTCTCTCTTTAACAATGAATTTGTCTAAAATATTTCTTTTTCAGATTTTACTTAAATTACAATAGAATTAATTCTTTAGGATTGCCAAGGTAGATGGCAAGTACAGAAAAAGTCCAGATTCTAGATCACATTAACTTCAAGCCAGCATTTTGCCTGCAGCTGTTCTCAGGAATTATGTGCAAGTTTTACTATGTTTAAAACTGTTTTCAGGCTCAGTCCTTCAGAATATTATCATTTGTTAAGCAATATAACCATGCACAACTGTAACAAGCCAGAACACTGTTGGGTCCCCCCACCCCCTTACTTCACACATCCACTAGGCAGACTGTTTACACCAGACAATATCTATGCAAGATGTCCCTCTACATCTTTCTCTTTTGCTTGCTTCTTGTTAGTTACAAAGATACATACTGTGCCAGGCACTAAGCTGGTTTCAACAGCTATTTATTTAGATTGTGTGAACTGGAGCTGAACTTGAACCCAATTAATAGCAACTGAACTTGAACAAACTGATATGAAATCATTACAGGCTCAGTTCCCTGGTCCATTATCCCTGAAGAGATCATCCGACAGCACTCCAGGTGCCTTTTCTATGCCAAATCTTGGTGCGGTGCCCAATCAGAAAGTGTCGGGGGGATTAGAAGTTCGGTTGCATTGGAGTTAGCTCATTACCACATTTGTGATCGCTTTCACAGAGAGGAGAGGTGGTGATCCCAGTGGGCGGGATTGCAGAGAAGGCTTTGTTTTCAGCACCATCTGGCACATGGTTGGCACTCATTAACACAGCACAATGTCGATTAAAATAATAATTGTACACGGCAGCAATGCTGCTTAGATGGGTCCCTACCTTTGGCCTTCCAGCAAAGGGTATGGAAGAAAGGGGAAGCTAAGGGAGTGCCTCTGATAGCTGTGGTCACTGGCCTTGCATCTTTCTTGGTGCCTACATTTTCCCAAAATCATATATTTTCTTTTTATTTTCACGTATTTATTTTTAGCAGCGGTATATTCCTTTTTCCTTTTCCTTTATCTTTTTCTCTTTTCTTTTTTCTTTTCATTTCTTTTTCTTTGTGATTAGAATGAGCCTGACCCTCTTCCCAGGCCCTGCTAGATGCGCTACAGCTATACTGCAGCCAGGAAACATTCGCTTTAAGGACATTCCATACAGTGACATTTCTTCTGCAACTTGAATTAGATGTAATTGATAGTTTTAGGTTTTCCTCCTTTAAAGGATGCATTCATTCATGGATTCAACTATTCAAGTGCTTAGTAAGACTGCACTCTCCTTCCTTAAGAAAACAGATGGAGTTTGACATTAGCTTGTCCAGGACTTTGGCAGAATCTGCTTTGGTTTGTTTGCAGGAGTCTCTTTAGAAGGCCAGGCTGTGGATGTGGACGGGGGCAGTCTTTGGAAGACAACTGGTTGAGTTGGAATCCCACTTTTACCGTGTACGTGTGTGGCCAGGAACAAACCACCTAACTTTCTTTTGGTCTCTGTATCCTTAGCTGTGCAATGGAGTAATAGTCATCCTCAAGCTCTAGAATTGCCATGAAGATCACAAACAGAGCATTTAGAATCGTGCCTGGCGTTGGTGAGATATCAAGGATAGCTATGACATATGCATCACCATCATTTTCTGCAAATGGTCATGTTTCCTTGAGAATGTGCCTCATATGTACTTAAACTTCCCCCCAAATGATAGGACTTTTTAGCTGTGGAAATGGAGGCTGTGGCTAAAGGGATATTGGTCCAGATGTGTTAACTCTTTCTGATAAGACACTGTGGTTTAATTCCTTGTCTTGCTAAAGTGAGAAGAAACTACTTGGTGTGGGTAGGTTTGTTATATAAGATGATAGTTGCTGAAGTATATCGTTGTTTGCAGAGCAGATGACATATATGGTATAATACAGAAATGAGTTATGTATTTCAGTGCTATAGGTAGTGATCCTGTGGTTTTCTCTGGTTGTGGAACCATGGAAAGCATGTCCCCTGGCAACCTAATGATTTGTGTCCTGTGATGCTGAGGTAACCAGGGTCTTTCATTCTGCCATTTGGTATGTGCAAAAGCCTTCCAGGAACTGGCTTTCTGCAGGAGTGTTTAAATATCATTTATTCCACCAAGAGAAGATGATAGACATTTTAGATGCAGTGAAAGATTAAATGCATTTGGTTTAACTAGCAGCACTAAAAAGGGCTGCATCTCTGTATTGTTGCTGTTTATCTTCTTTCCCACAGTGGAATATTGAGCTTCCCCAGGCTGTGAGTCAGGTATTAATGCCGAGTTTAGGTCAAGCAAGAGTGTGTTCAGTCTGTGACACTTAGATAGCAAAGGCAAACTGCTCACGGCTATTAGGCAGGAGTTTCTGTATGCCAGCGATTGCATGCTTGTGGCTCATAATCAGAGTGATCCACAGCAACGGATAGATAGGCTCGCCGTGGCTGTTGTCTTTGGTCTGCTGTTTTTGCCAAAAATGTCAGCATTTCTCCAACAGACTTGCCCATATGACACATGCACAGTCTCCTTTAGTTGTGCTAAATGACTTGCTGCTAACATTACAGAAAACTTTTAGTATCCTGGAGGGGATGTCTCCTACCATTCCATGAAGAATAAGTTGGAATAAATAAATGACTTTTTCCTTAATTGATACTTTGGAAGTGTTGATGGAATTTGTGCCATGGTGTTCTCTTGGGCAGCCTCGTTTCCGGGTTCTCTGCCTTGCTTTAACGTTCCCCGTGCTTGAGAATCAGCAATGACATGTCGCGCTTCTGGTTTTTCTATTTCCATGAAGCTGGATCAGTGCTCTGGGTTCTGGGGAGCAGACATGTAGAAAGCCAAGACCCTCTGGCTTTATTACCAGCTTGTCTCTGACTTGCAAGGGTGATTCCTACTCAACATCCCTCACTGCCCAACTCCATCCAATTCCCTGATGCCTTGACACACATATGCTCTGTATCTGATCTTATAAGTTGAGTCAGCAGCCAGTATTGCTGATTTGTCATTTAATTTTGTGTATCCTGGCTCAGACCCACCTGTATCCCTGCATGATTGCTCAACCTACACCTGTCCTGACTCTCTCAATTCCTTCCTTAATTTAACCAACATCTATAGAGTACCCTCAGTGTGCCGGCGTCTTGGCATACATCAGTGAGAAGATAAACAAGATCTGTGCTCTGAAGAAGCTTCCTTTCTGGCTGCATCTGAAATAATACCTGTAAACAGATGCACAGAGTATTTCTGACGGTAACCTTGCAATGAAGACAACTAAACTGGATAAAAGAATAAAGAGTAACCACGAGAGAGCTACTCTGAGAGGAGAGGGAAGGGTGGAAGAGCATTCTGAATAGAGGGACCAGCCAATGTGAAGGCTTCCACGAGGGGCCTTGGACATAACAGGAGGTGGGTGGATGAGGAGGTGACTACCCACCGAGGCATCGCATCTCCCGCAAAGCTCTCTCCGCTAGTCACAATTACCGTTCTGCCTCTGGCTCCTACAGCACTTTGTGGTGACTGCTTGATTGTCTTGGGTGACATTGTCTTACACATTCTTAAGTGTAAGTCAGTTTCTTCAGAGCTCTTTGAGGTCAAGGACTATGTCACATTCATTTTTGTTTCCCCAGAATTTAGCAAAGTTCCTACAGTTAGCAAGTTTCTGGTAAATGTTAAGCAAAATAAACGTTAAATTGGACATAAAGCTCCAAAAGCAGAAGGGCTCTGGAAGTAGGATATCAGGCTCATTCCGGGGTACAAGTATTTGAGGAGTTTGTAATCCCTCAGAAACTTCACAAGCCAGTCTGGGGTTCAAACCTCTTTTTAGCATGCTCTAAGGCAAATTCAGAGCTCTTTTTCTTTCTTTCAAACACTTTAGATCATGACTCAAAGCAAGAAAAATGCATTTTACATTGCAACCTAGCAGACACATGAGTATATAACTGTGTCATAAAACAAAGTGTACCATTCCTGTGTGTAACACAGACTGATTATTTCCCGTACCATTTTCTGTATCATCTGTGGAACAGAATCCTGATCATGACATGACCCTTTAAGTGGATTTCAAGACTCGTAAGTGGTCTGCAACCCACAGAGTGAGAAAATCCTGCTTTCAAGGATCAAGAGATTCTCCTGAGGTAAGGTTCAGAGAAAGCAGCATGAACTCTAACTGAAGCCCAGGACGCCTGAGCACACTCTGACCATTTGTTGAATATTTGCACAAAACTAGCAGTGGCCATGTGGCAGCCAGGTGAAGCAAGCCATCACTGACAAACACTCAGGTTGGGTTCTAGAGGCACCTTTTAAATTAGATTCCAGCCATTTGAATGCTGAAAAGTTTTTGGAAGTGGGGCTCCTAGTCATCCCGTCCACCATATCTGTATATGACGTTATGAGTGTTGTAGGTGAATGTGTTGTTTCTAAAATGAAACCGTGGGCCCACAGAGATATAAAGAACTTAACATTTCCTCTGCCAATATGTTTATATAAATATTGCTGTCGTTAAGCGTGTTCAAATAGAACTATTTCAGTCTTTTTATCTCTTTAAAACTAATTTAAATCTGAGCATTAAAAGACTGTTTGATACCATATGTTTGTTTTAGATAGGAAACGGAATCTATTCTAAACATAAGGGTTTATGAAATCTGTATTCTAAATATAAGGGCTTATGAAATGAGTATATATAGGAGTGGCGGTTGTGTCAGTTGTTTCATGGCCATGGAGTCCTCCCATCCCTTATTCCTGACTCTCTTGTCATGTGATTGTGCTGCTCCTGAACATCCAGGAGGGAGAGTGTACTTCCTCACCACTTCCCTCAATGTGTTCTCACATGCTCTGTTAAGAATGCAACATTTGCTGGATAGGAAGTCTTTTTACTGTGGCATGTAAGTCTGGTTCGAAATTGCTGATTTTTCTCTTTGAAGACCCTTTAAAAGCTACTTTCAAAAATGACCAGGAACTATGGACAAAGAGCATCACGAGCCTTTTGTAAAAATATTGTATACACAGGGCACTTGGGTGGTTCAGTGGTTAAGTGTCTGCCTTTAGCTCGAGGTGTGGTCTTGGGGTCCTGGGATCAAGTCCCACATCAGGCTCCTCTCAGGGAGCCTACTTCTCCCTCTACCTATGTCTCTGCATCTCTCCATGTGTCTCTTATGAAAAAATAAATAAAATCTTAAAAAAAAATATTGGATAGGCTTCAGTATAACCAAAGACTGTCACAAACTAGAAAGATAACCATTACACATCCCATGTAAATGTGTACACGGAAGGAACAAATTCAATGTTTTAGTGATGTCCCTGGCATACCTAAGCATTCACCCCATTGCATTGTGAGGCCCAGATATTTCCTCTGTGGAAGCAGCTCGGTGTGGGCATGCGTGTCTGTGTGTTTTCCAATCTAGATGGATACCATAGTATGAGATAACCTAGACAAGCAATGTACACAGACAGTTCTGGTAGCATCCCAACTTTCATGTATGGCTTATAAGGGCAATTACTCTTTTTCTATGTCAGTCTTTTTTGAAAACAGCACTGTGTATTGGCTTGGTTGCCCTGAGAAGACCTGAAGATGAGATTATGATCCTTTACCTCAAATTAAAGAAGGCTTAAAAAAAAAAAAAAAAAAAAAAGGACTTACTTCAGGAACCATTTGACAAGTTCAAATAGTAGCTAATTCAGATACCAGCCTCTTATCAACACCTACAACCTAATGCTTTTCATAGGTGACATGTCTACATTGTTATGTTATCAAATTCCCTATAATCTTTGTAGATTATGCTTTAATTTTCTATTTTGTCACTTTTTATCAAAATTGTTTACTCGATGCTGTCTCGTTATAGGAAATAGTAACCTAGGATAATGCAGCACTTACGAGTAAAGTGGGCTTATGATACAAGCCACTTAAAGTAGATATCACATTCAAGTTAGTAAACATCTCATGTTCTGGTATAATTTGGTTTATTCCCAGGACCTGTGGGGAAAATAGTGCCATAAACTTACTTTTTTTGACCCTTAAAATAGTCCTAGATTTCCAGTCTTTGGCTACTTTATTTAAATTGATTGAAACCCAGTCATTCTTCTGACTCTCAAAAGTCTATATGTGGGAATTATTTTAAATTCAAACTCTATATTCCTCAAACTTAGCCTCTTTATATCCAAATCTTTCCTTTGAAAGTTAGAACTTTAATGCTGTTAGCTAGAGCAGTTTTCCTGTCCTGAAGAATCATGGAAACACAATCTAGTTTTGTACCCCTGGCCTCTGGATTTTGATGCACATCGAATTTGATGCCAGGAGTTACACAGGAAAGTCAATAACCATCCGTGGATCATTGCCTTGCTATGCCGTTGGGTGAATTAGTCTGCTGGTGTAATGTGCTCCAGCTTGTGTAATGGACCTATTTAGTAGCAAGACAACAGCCATATGAAACACCTGGGTGGTCTTCCAGGGTACTTTCAAGTGGATTAGATTTCAGTTATCTAATGTGAGGTCATGAAGGCTTGGACAGCTGGGGCCAATTCCACGTCATGGGTAGAATATGACCCCTGCCTACTAGATGCATAAGGTAAAAAGGTGCTTGAGGTCAAAGCTGACCCCTGGGCTCCAGAAACAGCTATGGGTCAGAAATTGAGGTCTCAAGCACCAGTTACAAGTGTTGGAAAAGTCTCCATGTAGGACAGGAGTCAGATTTTCCTTTGGCACTTTCATTAGACATGTCCCTTGCTAGGAAAGCCTGGTTTCTGCATTTTCTGGATTGAACTTCACTTGATTGACTCTTGTTTAGAATTTTAAGTGTTGTTAAATAGAAACTATGCCTTCCGTATCAGAAGTCATGGCCTGAGAAGCATTAAGTTCCTTTGCTGCCTCACAAAAGACAACATTTGGGGCACGCAGGCATTGGCATAACACCATCTTTTGAGTGTTCCTAAGAGATGATGGTGGTTCCATAATGCACCACTTCTTACAGTCTTGCCAGGGACTTTGAACGATCCAATAAAATGTAATGATCAAAGGTTTCAAATGCAGCTGATAAGTCATATAGATTTGTGCCCAGGATGCCTTAAATTGACTTGTGGATGTTTCTCATCTATCATGAAGGACTTGGTGATTTGAATTTAGTACTTTGATGTTGCCAGTAATTGTTTGCAACTGCAGCTGAATGGCCTGAAGGCATTGCTGATTTCTCCCTTTCTCATCTTGCAAAGAGCTAGTGAAGTAGTCTTTCAGAGGCTGTTCTCAACTCAGTGGGAACTGTGGCCTAAAATTTAGGACAAAAGAAAGATTCTATAAACACTTGGAATAGAACAACATCATTGCCCTAATGAACCATCCCCGATGTGTTCCCTGGTGAGTCCAACAGTCCTCCCAAGTCCGAAGTCACTCCACTGGACACGTACTAAGATTCATTTTCTGGCTTTTATAAGGGAGTTACTAAAGAAACCATTGGGATATCTCTGCTTATTCTTTCAGTAAATGTTTTTCATATATTAATCTGCAAATGTCTTTCCAAATTGTATTTAAACCAGTTTCTCAATACTTGAAAACAATGCTTTGGATTGTCCCTTCTTGGAAGCCTCACTGCTGTTTTACTTAGGTTAAATTAAAACTCTCCCATTTTAGGACGACCTTCTAGTGATGTTCTTCTAACCACAATCGTTTGTGTCCTCAACCACTTTCTCCTCCAGTCACTTGGTCCATGCCTATTTTCTGGCTAAGCAAATCTTCTTAGTATTCATGCATGAAGGCCCGTGTTTAGCCTCTAAAACCATGTGTCCATCTGCCTATTATAAATATTATAAATATCTTATTTATTATTCTAATTTATCAATTTGTAGTCTTCTGCATTTCAAGATTCTATTTAAAAACTTCCAGGGGTGCCTGGGTGGCTCAATTGGTTGAGTGTCTGACTCTTGATTTCCACCCAGATCATGATCAAGCCCCATGTCAGGCTACATGCTCATTGTGGAGTCTGCTTGAGATTCTCTCTTCCTCTGCCCTTTCCCACTACTCATTCTCTCTATTTCTCTCTCAAATAAATAAATCTTAAATAAATAAATGAATGAATGAATAAAAGCTCCTCCTGAGAATCTGTTCAAGTAAACTCAACTGCTGTCCTTCTACTTATTCCACAGGTTGTCATAAATCTTTTGCATATTGATTAACCTCATAAATATCTAGGAGGTAAGATTGTAAACTATAGGAAACTAAAATATCGACTGGGCAATGGATTCCTTCATAAACCACAGTAATTGACAAGACTGTAGTCAATATTTCAGAGCCTCTACTGAGGTTATTTAACACTGGTGTTGATGTCACTTTTATACTCATTTATCATCAAGTTGCAAGGGTGATAGCATATGCCGCATTAGTGCGACTAGTGTTTGTTTTAAAATAAATGTTGATGATGAATAAAAAAAGTGTTAGGTAGTGGGAAACAAACCTGACAGTAGCAGTTTATTTACATATTAAGGACACAGACCCCTCTCACACATGCACACACAAAATCCCCTTCTCTGGGACACTTGTGATTCCAACAATTTCTGAATTTAGAGGTTGATCTTTGTTCCTCTAGCTCTGCTTAGTTCAATTTGGCATGAATCTATTAATTATCCACTCTGCCAGGGGTCCTAAGTGATTGACTAAGGTGAGATGCTTGCTATTAAGGAACTCACGGGGTAATGTTCCTCCACCCTATTCCCTCCCCATCACTTTCTCATATTCTTGCTTAAGCTTTTATTCTATCCTTATCTGCACATATTTATTTGTGAATTGGTTTAGGATCTGTTTTCCTCCAGCCGTCTACAAGCTCCAAGATGAAACCTTTGTGGGTGGTGGGCTGATAATATCCAGAGTGCCTAGAAGACTGCCCAGTATATTTTGGGCATTCAGTAAATACTAAATTAGTAAATTAAGGGCATACAACAAAAATACAACTACAACTAGACACCTAAGACAAAGTGAGATGTGACATACCCTAAAATGGTACAGAGCAGATCTACATTTTGTAGGTTTCTCAATGTATCACATCTGGTGAGATTGCTATTTAAGAAAAGGACCAGGGATGTCTGGATGGCTCAGTTGATTGAGTGTCTGACTCTTGATTTCAGCTCAGGTCATGATCTCAGGATTGTGAGATCAAGTCCCATATTGGGCTCCCTGCTAGGCATGAAGCCTGCTTCAGATTCTCTCTCTCTTCTTCTTCTCCCCCTCCCAATCCCCCTCTCTCTTACTCTAAGAAACAAACATAAATTTGAAGTTAAAAAAAAAGTTATTTAGAGTGATTGAAAATCAAAATTTATAAATAATATATTGGAGATGTCAAAATGTATGAAAAAATATTTAATGAAATACTAATTGATTACATATTAAAATGCCTACACATAACCATTACACTTTTTTCCTTATAATTTTAACTTCATGTTCTTCAGTAACCTCTTCATATGTAATATTTTGTATACATTGAATGAATGAATGATTCAGTGTTTGCTATAGCATGGTTATTCGAAATGCTGTTTAAATAATATTAGGAATGTATAAACATAGGGCTTTGCAAATACATTTTTGTAAGCTGTGAAACTGCTACAGGTTTGCATCTCACAAGCATGGGAATTTTAATTCTATGCTGCATTTTCCATGTAGGATAGAACTTCCTATTTGTCCGGTATCAGTAAAAACTGAATTATTTGAATACTGGATTATATACAATTTTATACATCAGATGAGTGGAAGAATTTTCTGTAGATTAGCTTCTGGCTCTGGGCATTTCAAATCTTATTTATCTTCCAGTACCCACACCTTTCTATGTGGGTACAAAAAGAACACAGTTATTTCTGTATGTCACCTGGCTCTCTACCTTTGTGTTCTGACGCTCAGTGAACCAACATAGTAACAGGATTCTACCTATATTCCTCATTGGGATGACTGCTAATAACTATACACAATGTGCTCTGTGAACCATACAGATATAGTCTGTTGTATTCAAATGAGATATATACCCAACTGATTTTCCCCTTAATTGGATCCCAGGAATGTCCTTGGCCACTCTAGGCTTACCGAGCAGGAGGGGTCTTCAGAGTTGAAAGAAATAGAATTAACTTATGGCAAATAAACTATTATATTTATGTAAAGTCTACAAAATCATATTATCATGTGATCGTGTTACTTAGTTTCCTCCTGCTATCTTGTACAGGGCCCTAAAGTTATACTTCATTAGCTCCATAGCCAATCTGAATCTGGTATTCTAAAGAAGTAGAGGTTATTTATGAATTTAAAGACTGGATGGGATTACAGCTGATTGTATTAGAGAATAATAATTTAGAACCAGCACAAACACTGAGTCTGCAGGGCATTTTTAGGCAATGGCAAATAGTCCTTTTTGGCAAGTATTGCATGGCAAAAAAAACGCAATACAAGATGTAATCAGAGAGGTAGGTTGGGGGAAACCAGTGAGCTCCTTGAATACCAGAATGAGAAATTGGAGGTTGATTTGAATAGGTCAGAATCCTTCCTTCCACCTCTATGATTTGGGAGCTTTTATTTGGCTTTATTAATTCAGGTATTTTTATTTGTGCTTACTAATGCATTGTTCCTTTCTTAGCGTATACTTTTCAAAAATCAAGACCTTTGCTTGTGTTGAAACTCCTCGGTAGCTTGTCATTGCTTTGCCTTTTTAATAATTTAAATTTTACTCTGACCTAAAATGATCACTTCTGTATTTCTTCCATCAGCATTGCTGAAACACCTACAGTGAGATTTGTCCCTTTATTCCTTGCCATTGTTCTTAATATAACGCTTGGGACCTAGTGCTTATCTAGCACATGACATTAACTGACTTTAAATAGCATGAGTATATCAATATTGTGAAATAGTTTAGACGATACAGAAGATTCTAGATTTATGTATAGCAACTGGCTAAAATGTGAAAAATTCAATAGAAGAAAAAGCCTCAGAAATACAGCAACAATATACTGTGAGTTGAAGGCATAACCATTTTCAGAGAAAAGTATAATTTCCAGTAAAGGTCAGTTGAAACCCCCCTCACTTGTTTTTATAGCAGTGGCACTCCTATTTTAAGCAGCTTTCCAAACAGTGAAAGATCTCTTACCATGTATGTACCCATTTGTATCTGTTACGTAGCTGGTAACTATTCTGTGAATTACTTGCATTTATCCTTCCACGTTTTCAACAGGCATGGTTTTTGCAACCCACAATGAAAGAAAAAATGATACTCTTCATCAACTTGAACTCTTTGCTCCTTTTATGGCAATACTGGGAGTTACTTTCCTAAAGGAGTAATATTTAAGATTAAAGTATTTGGACGGCTACAATTCTGCTAAAATTTGACTTGGTTTCTCTCATGTGGTTTTTCCATCATGGTGTCTGAAAGCATGTCACAGCTGCCCCATTCATCACAGGTCAGGCGCCGAAGTTGGTCAAGCACTCCTGTAGCGAAAGTGGTCTCTTCTTGGCCCTTTGCCATAAATTGTGCCACTGTAGATATCATTACCAGGTGTTTGTTTGTTTGTTTGTTTGTTTAATGGGTCTCCAGATATCAGTGCAATGGAGTTTATTAAGTATTGATTGAAAGGCCTTATCTAGCACCCATAAAATCCTTACAGAAAAGGAACTCTAGTTGTCTCCTTTACAAATGATGTACTACTTTCACTCATTATTTTTACTGAGTTATTGATGGGATTAATAGGAAGAAAATACTGATAAAACATTTAACCCATCTGCAAGAGAGATCATGCACTCCAGAGAGGTGCTGGTGTGCCTTGGCTAGTGGGTCAAACATCTTGCCAGACATGCCCATGTGACTATCACTTAATATTTTCCTTTTAGCTACTCATCCCCCAAATCCTTGCCTTTTATCTGTATCTCTGTATCCAAATCTTCCTTTCCGCCGACCTCCTTAGATGAAAAGAATGGCCCCTGCATCGAAGAGCTGTCATTTACCTTTTTCTCACACACCTACTCAGAGAATGTGACCCTGCGATAGAAAAGTGTCAAGTGAATAAAATGGGAGTAGAAATCAAGTCCAAGAGACTTAGAAACTTAATTTCTCTGGACTTCAATTTTCTAATTGGCTGTATAAATCATAGAACTATCTCTTTGTAGATCTGGAATGGGACTTTACTATAGCTTATCCAACACTCTTGCTTAGCTGATGAGGAGAGAGGTGAGACTCCGAGATAGAGCAGCTTCCTGGAAGTTACACAATGCCAGAGCCACCTCTAGAAGACAGATCTCCTGACCCCTAGTCTCTCTTCACTGTAGCTCAGGAGGACATATCCATATTTTAATGTCAACATGATTCAATTAATGTCACATTTATTCAATGAGCGTTGAAATACAGGATAATTGAAAGGCATTCGTCTACATGCTGACTAGTACAAACTAGTATTAACGCATTGTACTATGCGAAACCAAGATGCAGCTCATGACTGCCTACTCTTAATATTGTTAATATACTATTAATATTGATTACCTGGAAAAACGTATCTTTTCATATTTATCACTTTTTAAGTTTGTAAGATTTTTAACCCTTGGCAATTCATTTTTATCCTCAAAGTGAAACATTTACCAATTTAGGTGTGTTTCAATAGCTTTTTCCCCTTTCATATTTATCTTGTTATCCTCAGTGTCAGTAGCATTGACAAGAGAACGTGTTTTTCCTTCTTTTAACTGGCTGTTTTGGTGATTTGATAATTCAGTAGCATAGAAGTAATCCCTTAGAGCAAAGGAAAATAGAAACTCTAAAAAGACCAGGTTTTATCCCCTCTCTGTACATAAACAGTTGATCTTGTAAACTCCAGTCCCTTTCTCCATTCTCACACCCCACCTTCCCTGTAGGTTGGCCTTTGTGGCTTTGTTAACCACTTGCCAGGCTAGGTTCCCTTTCTTTCTGAAGATTCTGTAAGAATGTAAATTCTATATTTCTCATTGTTTTGCGTGTGATGCCATTGCTACACCTGTACCAATACCTCCTTTTTTCTTTTATTTGCTTCATCTTTGTCTCTCCTCACTAGTTCTGGAAGCCAAGATGATTTCTAATATGAACTTCACACTTGTCTTTATGAATGCCCAACTGAACATCTTTTGTCTTATTTCTCACACATCTCAAGACATTGTGGATTGAAAGCAAATGCTTCTAACCCTCAATGGGCTAAAGCCAAGATTGGTAGGTTTGTTTGTTGGTTTCTTTTTCCTGAGACAAGTCACAGCAGTTGCTGAAATTTTCCTATTGCTCTTTCTCTTCCCTAAACAAGAAGTATAAGAAAGATTTTAGATTTCTCTTTTATGCTTCTTCTCATTTGCTCTGTATGTGTAGTCCTTACTAAATTCTCCCCCATGTATTCCCTCTAGTTAGCCATTCTATTTCTGCCTGTGACTGCTGAGTTTCTATCCATTTCCTTCACTTTGCCCTTCAGGCCTCTTTGGCTTGAGTCCACCAACTTCTTACAGAATGCCTTGTTGGCACATCAACTGGGACCCCCTAGAACTCTTCAGGTATCAATCACTCTAGAATGAATAGCAACAATATTGATGACAAGCTAGCCTTTTGGTTTTGCTCAGGAAAATCATTAACCATTTTTAGATAAATCACTACTGTTACTGGACAACTTAGAACATGTACTTTTGCGATGTTTGATATAGGATTCATGTATGTTTGTTTGTTTTTTTTCTTCCTCTGCCCACTGAGGCATCATGTGGATAAGATTCTTCTGGGCTTTGGTTTCAGTCTCTATAGCTGCCTATCTTTCTAAGATGTCTTTCAACATCTCCAAAATAGAATTTTATATACAACATATCATCTGTCATTTACACTAATTCCATCCCAAACATATCTTTTAAACATGGAAAGAATCCATCCAGGGGTGTGTGTGTGTGTGTGTGTGTGTGTGTGTGTGTGTGTGTGTGAGAGAGAGAGAGAGAGAGAGAGAGAGATTATAACAAAGAGACAGAACTTATATAGATAATTTGAATTTGTGTTGGGGGCAGCCCTGGTAGCCCAGCAGTTTAGTGCCTGCCTTCGGCCCAGGGTGCAATCCTGGGGACCTGGGATCGAGTCCCACATTGAGCTCCCTGCATGGAGCCTGCTTCTCCCTCTGCCTGTGTCTCTGCCTCTCTCTATCTGTGTCTCTCATGAAAAAATAAATAAAATTTTTAAAAAATAAAGAATTTGCGTTGGCCTTTATGTCTTGCATGATTCATTAATGTACCAATTTGGTCCTTTAACTAGTTGCTGCTTCTTTTAGAACTAAAGAGTTCAAACTGACAAAATGAATCAAGTGACTCTTCTGGTTCCCCTTATTTACATTTATAAGGGACATTGGACAAGTAACTGTACCCCTTTGAATTCTAATTTTACCATCATTAAAATAGTGATTGTTTGAACATTGGGAGATGTGCCATTATTCACATAAACACCCAGGAACTGACTCCAGTGCTGGTTGGCACAAGGCCTGGAGAACCTGATGAGTCTAATCATCTTCTTAAAGAGAAGTACAGTGAGTCTGTGAGTAATTTTGTCCTGAGCCTAACATAAGCCCTGGGTGTGCATGAACAGTGCTCCAGAAAGAATTTAGACTTTCCTGATATGGCAAGACCCTATCTTCAAGGACAGTCACCAGCAGCTACACACTTGATCAGGAACTCTTCTGCTTAGAGGGATACCACTTCTCTTTGATGCTCTTTGGCTTCCATTAAGTTTCTGTGCATATGCCTAAATAAAATGGGACTTGATCCAGCCTACAGTGTGCATATTCATTGGTATGGGTTCAATAATCCATAGATAACCCCACTGGAACTCTGTATTGGTACTTACCTGTGTGTAAACTGTTCTTTGTCCTTATATCCCCCTTTTTTTTTTAATTTTTATTTATTTATGATAGTCACAGAGAGAGAGGGGGCACTCTTTTTTTTTTTTTTAATAAAGCCTGAGTAAGCACCATAACCACTCATCTTAATATTGGCTACCTCTTGTACAGCTCCTGATGTGCAATGAGGCCTCAAATATTTAACCATGTGGAAAAACATAAGGCAGTTGTATAAGAATTTATGCTTTAAAATACATAACATTTCTTATTTTATTTGTACTTTATTGCCAGTAGCTTTTAAACTATGATTCCAAGGAATACTAATATTCTTTTGAGCTGAACTGAGGACTTTTGCCTCTCAAATCTAATAATAAGGGTCTTTTCTTAATTAACTGAAAATACCAATGAATAATGGGTTAATTGTTTCCATTTTTTAGTTCCCTACACCCTAAAAGCTCTGACTTTTAAGTCCATACCTGGTTTAGCACAGAATTCTGTTTTACTATTTTAATTTACATATTATTTCATGAAAATTGACTTTCAGGTGTTTAGATCTTTGAGCAGATAATGTTCACAACAATAGCAAGTGCTATTAATTCCTATTTATGGGAGTGGAGGTGGTGGTGGTGCAGATTTCCTGCATGAAAACTGCACAACAGTTCCATGTGCCATGCATAGCCTTTTTTATTTCAGCCTTACATCACTTCTATGATGTATTTTATCACCAGATTTATTTTTTTTTTGAAGATTTTGTTTATTCATGAGAGACATAGAGGCAGAGACATAGGCAGAGGGAGAGGCAGGCTTTCTGCAGGGAGCCTGATGCAGGACTCAATCCTAGGACCCCAGGATCATGACCTGAGCCAAAGGCAGATGTTCAACCATCAAGCCACCCAGGTGCCCCCATCACCAGGTTTTAAATGATGAGACTGTGTCACCAAGCATCCCAGTGTCACAGACCCAGGAAAGGTGAATCTCAGTTTCGCAGCTCCAAAACCCGTGATCCTCTCCACTGTACAGATGCATGATAGTTCTTAGAGTCTAATCTTACTGTTAGGTTATAAGCTCCTTTAGTGCAGAGATTGTTTCATTTACTTTTTCCCTCCCACAGAAAATTCTATGAAATTGGATGTGGTTGTCTCCCTTTAATTTCTGCTAGTGATGCTTGCAAGGTGGGCTTTCTCCTCTATTACCTATACCCAAGGATTTCCCCCAAATTGTCTCCAGTACTTGGAATTACTGATCTTCTGTTCCATACTAGGGTACATCTTTGTCTTTAATTTATAACTCAGCCTGTTCTGGCAGTCACCTACAAATGAGGCTTGGCAATTTAAAAAAACAAATATTAAATGAATTTTAAATTGCCAAGGGAAGGGTTGTTTAAAACTCTCTGAGATAGCAGTTCATATTTAAATATGCTCATTATTAATTCCAGTATGAAATAATTTATACTTGTTATTAACACATGACAACAGCCAAAGGAAAATTAGAAGATGACTCAACAGGAGACATTCAAGTGTGGAATCCAGAAAAAGGAGAACAAAAGTTAATCCCAATAAGTTGGGAGTGTGATTAAGAACTAGCTATCTTAGTTTGGTTTTTTATTTAATATTCCAAATAGTGGGTACAGTGGTACAAAAATGATCTTGTTCTGGGAGATACAGTGTAGTATTATGGCCTATAGATTGAATGCACAATCTCAAATTCATATTATCATAGAATTATGTCTTAAATAAGTTAGTGTTTTGTTATCAAAACAGCATACAGGGCACCTGGATGGCTCAGTTGGTTAAATGTCTGCCTTGCACTTATGTCATGATCCCAGAGTCCCAGGACCAAGTCCTGCATCAGGCTCCCCACTCAGTGGGGAGTCTGCTTCTCCCTCTGACCCTTCCCCTTCTCTTGCTCTCTCTGTCTCTCAAATAAATAAATAAAATATATATATATATTTAAAAAGCAGACATTGGTGGTAAGTGAAGATTCATAACCATGTCCTTAGAGTTGTAAGACAATTATCTGGGCAGCCCTGGTGGCTCAGCGGTTTAGCACCACCTTCAGCCTGGGGTGTGATCCTGAAGACCCAGGATCGAGTCCCACATCAGGCTCCCTGCATGGAGCCTGCTTCTCCCTCTGTCTGTGTCTCTGCCCCCCCCCCCCCTCTGCCTCTCATGAATAAATAAACAAAATCTTAAAAAAAAATATCTAGTGTGCCTTTAAGAAAAATATATTTATTATCCAAGAAGAATAACAAGTCCTCGCACTTCTTCTCTCACCCTCTGTCTTTCTCTCTCTCTCTCTCATGTGCACACACATATATTCTGTATATATTCATATATGTGTGTGTGACTCAGCTGAAAAAACAGTGCAGTTGTCAATCACTAAAATTTCCATTTCTGTGCCTCTGAATCAACTTATTTTTGGACCTCAGTGTCCCATACTGTTTTCACTTGCTTTCGATTTGTTTGTTTTTTAACCCAGTTTGAGATTGTTGGCATGCACTGTCCTGGTCTGGGTTAAATGTTTAGAAACAAACTGGAGTTTCATAGAGTTATTGCCATTCTCTTCATAATTTTTAGGATAATAGGTTACTTCTGAGGATATCACATTTAGACTGACTTGATGTTAATGGTAATTCAAAGTACCTGGATCAGGGGAAACAAATATTGGTACAGGACTGGGATTCTATTATTTTAAGATTTTTATGATATTTTATCTTCCTCTTATTTTCTTTTAATGTCTCATTCAAGAAGAGTTGCCAGCCATGTAACCATTGCTATGTCACTTGCTTAAGAAATTTTTAGATGGGAATAGAGGAATTAGGGAATAATGTAGTAAAATGTTTATTAATAAAAAAGAAATAATGGAACATAGACTTTATAATGCCATTTAGATAGCGTTTCATCCTCAGTGGCATGTTAATTTCTTATTATAAAAGAAGTTATTTATTAAAAAGCAACAGTGATGGAAGGTATTAGCATCTGTATTTTTGTACACAGAATAAAAATATTGTAGCACATATAAAAATCAGATTTGTAAATAACTTCAAGATGGATTCACTTTTTATAACTATCATGTAAAATGAGATATGAAAAATATTCTTTTAAACAGCAATAACTCCAGAGAGTTGGGGGAGATTTTTTTCAGAATATTGATAATGGAGAATCGCATTTCTACTGCTTTACATTTCTTCCCCAAAGCATGCAAATAAAAAGAAAGTTTTTACATGAGAGCAATTTTTAGCCCACAACAGGATTTTTTTGAGAGTTTCCTCTACAGTGGCCAATTTTGTATGAAACAAATTATTTTAGGCCTAATTGCAGGCAGACTAGTTAGGTCGCTAGCTCTGTTAAGGTTGAATTTCACTTGAACTTTGTAATAGTATGATCTTTTCTCAGAATTTAATAACTGGCTCAAATATTTAATAGTGGAAGCTTTCATTAAATTAAAAAGAAATCAAGATATATTTTTAGAAGAACTAACTTCTTTTCCTTATCAGTTTTATCGACTTTAGGAGAAAAAGAAGAGAATAGAACCAATCTCTTTCTGTACTTAAATAGACATTAATGCTATAACCCCAGCAAATAATTTATTTCAGTGTATATCATCCTTCAAAAGATCGGAGAATCACCAAATGGTGGCAATAACTATTCTCCTAGCTCTGCTGAATAGCAAATTGCACCAACGGTGAATCTCTTGTCTACTGGATAATCATTCTTTTTAGTACTCACATACATTCTCTAGATCAGTTTCAGATTGCACACCGTCAACTTCTTCATTGCCTAATAGTTTTTGGTTAAGTACAATGACTCATTTTGAAATCAAGTGGGGAAAGATGAGAGTTGAAAGATGTTGTTTCCATGTGTCATTCTGTAAATAGATGATAAAAGATCATGAAATGGATTAATTTACAAGCATCCTTAGAAATGGAATGTTTTGACATAAAAGCATGTTGTAAACCTTTTTTAATTAAATTGCATTGTACCATGCACTCTCTTCTCCCCAGGGTTCTGTTGACCTCTCACCTCTTATTTTGTCCTACAGGCACTCCACTGCTGGTGAGGAGAAGCAGTGACCCAGCGCCAGGCCCACCTGCTGATGCCCAGCCAAGTGCTTCACACCCCAGTGGCCAGAGTCTGAAACCTGTTATTCTAGTAGGTATCCTGCAGTTTGCATTTCTAATGAAAGATCAAAGTACCTTACCCAAAGACTAACTGGGACTTTGCAGTCTTAAGTAAGTTGATCATTAGAGAGCATTTGATAGGATATATAATAGTATTAGTTAGTGATAGCTACTATGAGCTATTACTGGAACACAAGTTCTAGTGGTAGCTATTAATTACATAGCACTGGTTATGTGCCAAGGATTCTTTTAAGTGCTTTACACTGAGTCATTTAAACTTTCACATCAAGGTAAGCACAAATTTTTGCCTCCATGGTACTGATAATGAAATTGAGGCACAGGAAGGTTTAGTAATTTGTCTAAGGTCACAGCTAGTAAGTGACACGGTCAAGAATCTAACCCCCAGGTGGTTTGGCTCCAAAGTCTGTGCTCTTAACCAGCACACTACACTGTTGAATTCCTTCCATCCTCCTGCTTTGAATTGCCCAAGGATATAATTTTATATGTTTTCAATGTGTTAATGCCGTGCTTTTTGAAGTCATACCATGATGAATGGTCATATAGTTTCAAGATACCATTTTCATATTATGTGGTGCCAGCACTGGGTTTCTAGAACTCAACACTCAAATTAAAGAAAAATAAAATTGTGTACCAGAAGTGCTTATAACAAGACACACTTATAACTGATCGGTTAAATGGAGAATGAATCCTGAAGAGACGATGTCCTCCTTTCATATGGTACTGTTGGATCTTTCTGATACATCCTGAGTCACTTGGAAGAGTTACAACTGTGGTCGATCCTTTGAAATAGGTGCAATAGGTGATCTTCAGTAGCATAGCCATATTAAAATGTATCCTAAGAGAAGACTCTTCCCCATTTTAAGTTTCACTCTCTATAGTGCCTTAAGAAAAATAAAACAATGTTTTAAAGCTATATAAAGATGCTGAATGAGCTAACTGGATTTTCCCAGTTTGGTATAAAATGTTCTTATCAAGAACCAGTGCCAATGTCTACGAATTGGGAGTCACTATACCAAACCATTGAGTATTCACTAATAAGTTTGTGGCAATATTTGGCATATTTTCTTGGTAAACATCAAAGTATTTGAGATGTAATGTTTCTCCACCATCCTTTTAAGGAAACATATTTAATGGAACATTACGTTAATAAAAATCAGGTGTCTGTGTTCTACTTTAATGGTGATTTTAAACAGAACCAGTATGTGGTAGGGTGTGTGCGTTTAACACACTGATTGAGACCATGTTAAGCCCAAGTATATTGGATTGGAGGAAGAGAAGCTATATAAATGAGAAAATTTAGTTTATTGCTTACTTTTACAATGTCAATATACCCCAAATCAGAATGTATCTGATTTTGTTACCATTAGTTACATGCAGAAAATCACCAGTATTTAGTTCAATGTTTTTATCACTTAGGTTCTACGTTTAGACCAATTGAAAATACTCGATACTGTTTTCCCTACAGGAAAAGGACTACTGTGTTTCTGTTAAATCCCATATTCTTGCTAAATTATGATACCACTGAGTTCTAGGTTGAGATATTTGATGAGGGAGCATATTATTACTAGCAAAGATGCAAATCCTAATTCAAGAAGAAAAGCTGGCACCCCAGATCCTTTTACCTAAGTGTATGCAAGTTACCAAGCAGTGACTGAGTCTGTGTGTATCAACAGTAAAAAGGGAAACACATTTCTTCCTCTACTCAGTGTTCTCTGTGGCTGATGAAATGCAGATCTGAGACCCAAAGAATAGAGTCTGGTCCTTGGCTTGCCATGGAATACTGGCACATCCTAGTCTTCTCTTTCTTCAATTGTAAAATAATGTCCAAGCAAACTTTAAGTCTTATCAGTCCAAGGTGTAGACATTGTGCCCTTTATCTTTCTATCTCTAGTCCAGGTACATGGAGGGTGCTCAGTGGACTTAGGAATGCAGACACATATTATTCTGGGAAAAGTTCTAGAATTTCTCAGCAGTTTATCTACTTTTTCTCATTTGGCTCTTCTCTCTGTTCCCCAAAAGATCCACCAGGTAAATGTTTATCTGCTCCAAAGTCTGGTTCCCCTCAGGTAAGAGACAGATAGTTTAACTGCTATACTATGAAGAGCAGGCAAAGTTAGTAAAGGAAGACATTTAATTGAGTCTATTTTACCTAAAAGAAAAATATGTCTATGCATGCATGTGTGTGTTATGATTTTATTCATTTATTCCTGTGTATCCTAACTCATGGACTATTTAGACATGTATTGTCCAATATTATAGCCGCTTGGCCTGTGTGGTTATTGAGCACTGGAAATGTAATTTGACTGTGATGTACATCATGGACTTTAAAGACTGAGATATTAAAAAAGACTAATATGAAAGATCTCATGAATAATTTTTATATTGACTACACATTGAATTAATACTATGGTATATTAGGTTGAATAAAGTATCTTATCAAAATTATTTTTACCTGTTCCTTTTTAAAGCATGGCTGCTAGAAAACTTCTCTGTGGTTCACATTCTATTTCTATTGGACAGAACAGCTCTCGATAGAAGTAAAATTGGATATAACATTAATGAAATGGTTTGAGACTCTTGGGAGGAGCTCTTTGAGTTGCACATCATCTCTGGAGTACCAGTCTTATTAGGTTTGCCTGGGGCAGTCATAGTCTGTGCCTCTTGTTTTGGCATAATTATTAAGAGTGTCCACACTAACTCTCAGAGGTATCCATGTATGGATGATAAATTATGTGGCACCCTACGTAGAGCCTCATAGTCACTTTCATGGTTTGCTCTGTGATAAGAGGACCAGGCTTGCAGGGAAACCATGGGAACCCAACCGCAACTCTCTCATCGGAGCACACTGCAGAGAGGGGTTGGTGTGGCCAGCGCCTTAGCCCAGGGAGAACAGGATTGGATTCCACAGATTCACTCCTATCTCTAAGATCTGATAGTTCTACTTGGTGCATCCTCTACAACTTCAGCGGCACCATACTTGATGCCTGTGGTTTAATAAGTGATGATGAATATAGGAATGTGTGATAATACAGCCATGGTGCAACTGACATGAAGAATAATTGTTTGAAACGCTCTGTTCAATTGCATTGCATTTCAATATCCAAAGGAAGAAAAACAATCAAAATTTCCATCTCTTAAACTGAGTGTTCACATGTACTTAATTCACAGAGGGCAGAGCCCCAAGTGGGTTATGTTCAGTCATTCCCAAGAAATGAAACTTACAACCCACAGCTTAAAAAAAAAATTGACACATTTGATTATGTTGAAATATTGCCTTTAAACCATAGTTGATGACTGTTATTTTTACTTGTACTTCATTAGACTGATTATAGCAGGAAGAATTTTCTTTGATGCCAAGAGATACATGTCTGTGAAAAGTTAGAAAAGTTGCACTTGTTTTCTGTCTGGTTACATTATTACAAATTGGTTATTTAAGACACCTCAGACAAGGTGAAGTTTTAAAAAGCTTTTAAATTAGAAAAATCAAATTCTCTACAAGCCTCAAATTCTGTATATTGAAAAGCCACCAAATCTCACTATTTGTTACTTAGAGTAGCAACAGCTAGACAGCATGGTAACTTATTTTCTTTCTTCTTCTTTTCATAAACCCATCAGTTAATCAGAATAGCATAATTATTAATGTACAAAGCATAATGACTATTTATCTTTCAAGGCAATAGAAAATCCAATTCTACTGACTGCTTTTGAATTAAAGAAAGAGAATCCTGGGGGCAAAATGTAATAGTGGGAGTCTGCTTATGGGATGTCTTACCTCACTTGCCTTGATTGTAACCTGGTGTTCTTGGCTTAAGGGCATGCCATAAAACCAAGTTCTTGAAATTGATGTTCCTGAATTTGTGGGTAGAAGAGAACTCTAAAACAGATGTGATTTTTTTCTTAATATCCGGTTAACTACTATGGTTGTTTTGTGTTTTAATGACTGTTTATAGTTTCACATTTAACCCCTAAAGCAAAATGATCCTGCAGGGCGAGTAAATTAAAAAGTGGATTCCTGAAAATTATAATGCTGTGGTTGTTCTTGGATAGTAAATGACTTTGTTTGTTCTAAACTGTTACTTGTCTTGCGTCACCAAAATAAATTAAGAAAATATTGGTCTGTCTCTTAAAAGTCCGTATCCATAATGTATACATTTTATTTTTAAAAAAATAACATGGCAATATTGAGGTTATTAAATTGAGAGTCCATGGATGAGTTTCAGAGGGTCTGTTAACTCTGAAGTTTTATGCGTGGACTGTTGCATGTGCATGCAATTTTTTGTGAAGGAGACTATTACTTTTTTTTTTTGAGACTTTGTCACTCATCAAATTTTAAAAGGAAAAAAATATCAAGAACTACTTATATGCAGGTTTAGGATGAAACAATATGGGAAACACATCAGTTCTCAGAATTTGATGAATGACAGGGATTAAGAGGTACAGGAACATTCTCTGTGTTGTGCAGACAATATCATGGAGCATTGATTTGAGAAATTTTCCTCTATGTGTCACATATATTGAAATCATCATCGGTGTTGATCCCAGTTTAAATATTTTCACATCTATGAAAGAAATCATTGAAATATTACAGAGAAATTTTAATAGCTTGGCTTTTAGTATTAAAATCATCAAATTTTCACTGAGAGATGTCACAGGACTTTTGGTTGTGGATCACTGACTGTCAAAACCCAACAATAGAAACTTAACAAACATTTTGAATAACCAAATCATATTTTTCTATCTGTTAGGTATACAATTAAGTAGCTGTGGAAATATTGCAAAGAGTAATCGTTGTAGACACTGATGTAGATTGAAAGGAAGACTCTATTCATTGTCTTCCAAAGGGGAGAGATGGATGCCAATGAGCAAAAGGGAGGGAGAAATAGCATGCAATATATAATTGGTTATAGAGATACTGAAGCCTACAAAAGGTTTTTCTTTTTTTTCCCCCTTCCTGACACAGTGATTTAATAATAGTCCTGGTGTTTGTAACTCCAGCTGTTCACGCTGTGTGCTGATAAGACCAAAGCTTGGAGACACATTGCAACGATGGTTTTCATATGGCTTTGTTTTCAAGAGATAAACCTGCCATCCAATATTTCATGGGGCCAAATGTTTACTTAGTTTGGCAAGTTTAGGCAGCTTAATTTCTGAAGCAGTTATATTTATAAGACTTGAGTTCCAAGTGGGGAAAATCCAGAAGCCTAATTTATTCTGCAACAGAATTTTTCACCAAATCTTACAGAAGTTGGTGAAACAAATTTGGATTCTCTGAATGTACGTACCATGACTAATAAAGGAACGTGAGAAATGTGACTCCTATTTAGGTGTATGCTCCTTGATCATTCTTTTTGGGTCGAGTCCAGATCTGAAAGGCTAAAAGAAGGATCACTATTCAGAGGTTAGTTTCAGAAATTAAAAAAATAACCATGACATGTCATCTTTTGCTGTTTTAAATTGATCTGCACATAATGAAAATTGAATGGGGGCACCTGGGTGGCTCAGTCAGTTCATCATCCACCTCTTGATTTCGGCTCAGGTTGTGATCTCAGGGTTGTGAGATCAGCCCTGCATCTGGCTCCACACGCAGTGGAGTCTGCTGGAGATTCTCTCTCTCCCTCTGCCGCTCCCCCTGCTTACAAGCTTATGCTCTCTCTCAAATAAATAAACAAGTAATTATACAAATAGAAATCTTTTTTTTTTTAAAGAAGGAAAATTGAATGAGTTTTGCTTTCATGTCAACAGTAACTAATACTTTAGATGCCCAAGACCATCTGGCCATGTGCCATCTGGAAAGCATAAGTTATGATGACTGTCCTCCAGAAACTTCCAACCTGAGCAGATCTAAAGCAATTAAACAACCCTAGCAATCCTCAAGCAGGTATCAAATGATCAGATAATACATTTTGAGGATCAGAATTAGAGTCCTTTGCCGTTGGTCTGCACTTTGCTCAGCCTCTCACACCCCTCGAGGGAATTCTCATGTGCAGAATCTCTGTTAGCCCTTATCTCACCCAAATATAACTACTTATTTACATGTTTGCTACAAGACTGAGCTCCTCAGAGGCATGAGTCAATATATTCATTTTTGTATTCAAGCCCCCAACACCTGACACATAAATATATGACTAGATGATTAAAATTCTTACTTCTGAGATGGACAGAATGCATTCAATGATTCTTAACACATCTTGTAGAGATGTGCATGCTTGCATGTATGTGTATTAGAGGTATGAATGAATGTTTGAATTAGAATGTGAAAATTGTGAAATTACCTGTTCAACATACTGTTTTGCTCCCTAAATAGCTTTAGTTTAGAATTTTCTGCTTTAGGACAATGTGTTACCTGTATTGACAAGGAGAGAGAGATGTTTAAATACAAATTCTCCACTTGGAATTAAAATGTGGGTTGACGGCTCAGGTCAGCAATTTCAATTGTGAGAAATACTTCATCTCTTTAGAGTCCTAGCAAGTGAATTCACATAGAAATTGGGTCTGAGAATAAGAGAAATTAAGAGAACAAGCTTTGACAATTTTGGAGATGAACATTATAAAACCTAACTTTGTTCATGCCCTTGATATATGAGCAGAGAATAGAAATTAATATGCATTGCAAGGGAGTCAATTATCTGAGCTCGAATGTCTTTGTCAACAAAACTGTGAATTCTAGAATCAAAAAAGTTCATGATCTTGGCAGTTATAGCCTTGTAATTTTCTAATAACTGTGTTCAAAGAATTTAGAAAATCCTTGATTAGACTGGAAACGTCTGGACAACATAACTCTCGTATGCCTACCACATCTGCAGATTTCCCCTTCGAAATGTTCCTCCTATTCCATCTTCTTTAAGAGGTTCTTCTGGTTTCAAGTGATTTGGAAGAAAAGAAAAAAAAATCCTGATATGTGAATTAATTCAAGAGTATGGGAACGTTTACAAGGTGTTCCTTAGCAAAAACACTAATGAACATCTTGTGTTAGCAGTGTGGGCAAATGTAATTTGACAGTGTTGTTTAAAATTTGGTAAAGATGATGTTTAAAGTAGCTTTATTTTAAAGGTCAGGATCTTGTGTTCTGATTGCAGCAATAACTTGGTGACCCTGAGTAAATTATTTAAATTGTGCATGATTTCCTCAAATTTCATGTAACTAAAAGGAAATAATAAATAGAAATCCTATATGAACTTCTGTTGTTCTTAGGGACTGAAACATACAGACTAGCAACTTCAGGGTTCCAGATTTAAATTAACTCGATGATATGAATTCAACTTTAAAATTCCTTTTAATACCTCAATATTTATAATTGTCCATGAAATGAGATTGTATTTCTATCCAAAATACCAAAGTTTATTTTTATTGCTCAGGGTAATAATATTAAGATGTGTGTGTGTGTGTGTGTATTTAAAAGGCCAAATGCACACAAAAAGGCAGCAGCATAAAAACATATACCCACACATATGCACACTTAAATTGTGTAGAAGAGAGCACAACTTAAATCTGAAGGTTCAAGTACAAGTAGATCATGTTGCTTTCAAGTGAAAACTGAAGGGTATGGACAATATCTTCTTATGTTCTGATGGAACTTCCATGTTGTGGATACTTACTGAAAATTGATGGCATAGAAGGAAAGGGTTAATAGAAGTTTATCTTGGGAAGATTCAAGACGATTGTTATTAAGAGGAAAATTTTTTTTTTCCCTTGAGCATGGTGTGATTCTTAGAAATCTCTTCTGATGGGTGATTTCTTTTTTTCCTCACAACATAAACTCTTCTGAAGTACAAGTTTCATTTTGGTTTTTCCTTTCAAACTTTAGTCATAGAATGACACTGTACAGACATTTAAAAGACTTCTCTCTTTCTCGGGAGGGTGGCCCCTTTCCTAATACCTCTGTACTTTAAAACAGAATTCTGATTTAGATGAATCACATTTTAAAAGTAGCTACTGTGTGTGTTTTACGCTTGTGGAAACATACAGCGTCCTCGTAAGCAGCATGGGAGCTTGTCACCATACAGCTTTTGATGTCTGATTAGATGATCATAGGGACATCTGGAATGAGTTAGTTTTGAAGTTACTGGTGTGAGGCACTAGAGAATCCAAAGCCTTCTGACAGACTTGAACCAGTAAAAACACTGCTACTTTTAGCAAATCTTTTTTAACTTGCGACTGGCTGATGATTTTCAGACTGACATTGCCCTGATGTTTTCCAACTGACTTTCCAGTCCTCTTTTCCTACAAAGCTCCCTCCTTTTAAGCAAAAAAAAAAAAAAAAAAATGGGTAAATGGCATTTGTTGCAAAAATCATAAAGAATTATTCCCCTTTAAAAGGAAAAGGCAGATTCTTAAGCATCAGAAGTCAGAATTGATGGATTGGCTTCTAAAGAAATTGTGTTGTCTCCTTTTTCTGTGCTTTCAATTTCACTGCTATGTCGACCACCCATGCCTTCTTAAATTTTAAATAAAGTATATTTGGCAGTCAGCTATGTTCTATGAAGAGCCAAACATAAGTAAGCATCTGAAGCATTTGATATTGCTATAGTGTGATAGCACATATCTAGAACACCCATCAAAAGTTCACACATTCATCAAGTCAAAATGTCATTGGAATAGTCTCAGCATATATAGGCATTGTTGAGTTAAGGGTCGTTTCATTTGTCCAGTGAGGTTTTTACTAGTATAAGATGGTTCCTTATTGTTTTATGAATAAAATGATTATGTACCTATAAGTATCTGAAACTACAAAATTTGGCAGGCCGTTCTCCTGCATTGAAACACCTTGACCATTTCCCATGTCTCCAGGTTCTATTTTAAATTTCTTGGCCTTGATAGGACTTTTTTTTTATTGTGGTAAAATACACATCATATTTACCATCTTAACCATGTTTTAGGTGTACAGTTAAGTGGTACTAGGTATGTTCACAATTTTGTGCAACCATCTGCCATCCGTCTCCAGGATTCTTTTCATCTTATAAAACTAAAACTCTGTACCTATCATTCAATGGAGAAAGGAGAATAAAGTTATCTTTTTTTTTAGTGTGGTGGAATGTACATAACATAAAATTTACATTTTAATCATTTTTCAGTATACAATTCAGTGGTATTAAGTACATCCATGTTGTTGTGCAGCTGCCAGCCATGATCCATCTCCAGAACATTTTCATCATCCCCAGCTGAAATTCTGTACTCTGTAAATAGTGACTGCCCACTTCCTTCTCCCCAAGCCTTCTCTTCCCAAGCCACTGTTCTATGTTCTATTTCTATAAATTTGATCATTCCAGTATTTCATGTTAAGTGGAATCAGACAATATTTGTCCTTTGGTGTCTGGCTTATTTCACTTAGCATCATGTCCCCAAGGTTCATCCATGTTGTTGCATATGCCATAATTTTCTTCCTTTTTAAGAACTAGTATGTGTGTGTGTGTGTGTGTGTGTATACCGCATTTTGATTATCCATTCATTTGTTGATAAATGCTTTTGTTACCTTCCTTTTTTAGCTATTGTGAATAATGCTTCTGTGGATGTGGGTGTACAAATGTCTTTTAGACCCTGTTTTCAATTATTTTGGTTGTACACCCAGAAGTGGAATTGCTGGATCATATAGTTATTTTGAGTTTTTTGAGGAACCACCATACTGTTTTCCAACAGTAGCTCTACCGTTTCACATCCTCACCAATAAGTTTCACAAGGGTCCCCAGTCTCTCCACATCCTAAAATTTGTTATTTTCTATTGTTTAGATAGTATCCATCCTTATAGGTGTGAAGTGGCATGTCCTAGTTTTGATTTGGATTTACCTAATGGCTAGCAATGTTAAGCATCTTTTCAGGTGCCTATTAGCCATTCATATCCAGGTCTCCCCCACTATCAAAAGTAGAATGTCCCAGTGAAAACGTTTTGTAAGCAAACATGGCATGAAGCATGAAAGCAATGACAATTAATTTATATGGGAAAAGTTTTAAGCATTCCCACACCCAAAAAGTAACGTCTCCTAAGCTTTTCTAATACCTTAGGATACATCTTGTGAACCATTGCACAACATAAATCATGATAAAGCACAGATACAGACACAATCGAAAGATATGACAGCTTGATGCTGAGTGTAGTTCTCAGGGAAAGGGCTTGGTGGTGCCACTCTAGCTCATTGGGGTGCAGACTGGCCACAAAACACACACTTAATGCTATTTTTGCTTTTTTTTCCATCAAAGCAAAAATCCTCTTTGGGTTTCTTTTTGTTGGTGAAAACAGGTACTTAGATCTTTTACAAAAGATTAGTAGATCTTTGTAAAGTAGATCTTTTGTAAAAGGAAAATGGTGTAATGTGAACTTTCAGAAAGTACCTGTTATCTTCCTTGGAGAAACATAATTCAATTGCTTTTTAAAACGGAATTTGTTGTCGAGTTTTAGGCATTCTCTATGTATTGTGGATATGAATCCTTTTTATATAGATGATTTGCAGATGGGTTTTTTTGCTCATTCTGCAGGTCGCCTTCTCACTCTGTTAAGTGTCCTTTGGTGTACAAAAGTTTTCATTTTTGTGAAGTTGATTTGTCTCCATTGTTGCTCCTGTTGCTGGTGTCTTTGATGTAAAACCTTACTTACCAATGCACACAAGCATATCTTTATTGTAATTCTATCTTATGTTATAATTTTCCTCATTTTATATATCTTTACTAGACTCTGAGCCCCTCGTGGATGGATCACATTTCCTCTACGAATGCAGACCAGCACTGTGCCTAAAGAACAGGGGTTACTTATAAAAGGTTTATATGAAGAATGCAATACATTTTCCAATCTCACAATAGCCTACTTAAACCATGAAGCAATTTAATTGCAGTTTTAATAGCATTAATCTGCATGCTAGGTCTGCCAACAGATGGCCACATAATAGTACCCAGGATGTCATGGAGTCAGGGACTTTCTTTGCTCAGTTCCAAGTTCGTGTCAGATGTAGACACTTTATTATATATACTCAGATATATTATTTTATTCCATTAAAATATGCAAATTCAGCTTTATTCACTCTGTTGTCTAGGTGAGGATGCTAAGGCTCAAACAAGTTAACTCATTTACACCAGATCATATTACTAAGTAGCAGTGCTAGCATTTTACCTCAAATGTGTCTTAATCCGCAATAGACTCTTTTCTTTCTATCGCTTGAATGTTAGCTTTGCAGGTTGCACCCTAGAGTCTATACCTTTGTCCCTTTGATGCTGCCATTCCTCAAATGCTTTGGGCAATCTTTATTTGAAACTTCTTTCAAAGCCAGTTTACAAGCCTCTTCCCAAAAGGAAAAAAAATCATTTCATTATTTTATAGTCACACTTTATGTGTCCACCAAAAATGGTATCATTCTAATTGATGCCAAGGTACATATTGTGAAGTTGGTCTCAAAAGACTTGGCTCTTTATACAATTTAGATAGTCCTATGAAGCAGAAAGTTTTGCCATCACAAAAAATCCGATGTGAGCGCCAAAAACATTAATGGAAGAACAGATTCAGATGTGCTTAAAGTGGCAGAGTTTTATAGCCATGCTTTGTTTATCCAATTGTCTAGTGGTTAAGACAGCTAGGTTTTCTCCCTGACTCATCCATTGGCTCTTTGTCAAGTTAGGCAAGTATAATTTTGTCCTCTGTCTGGAAGAAGAAGATTGTCTTCTATCTTGCTCACAGTGGAATTGCAAGGTTAATGCTTTTTATCTTGAGTATAGCATTTAGCAGACTGTGGGTGCTTAATGTATGTTAATAATAGTGATAATAATGAATGTTGATAATTAAAGGTCTCTTATAATTACCGAATTTCTAATGTGTGTTAAATATAATTAAAGGGAAATGATTTAAATTAATATGCATGCACACAAAAACTAGAGCTAGCCACAGCTTTTATTTTTAGCTTCTGAACTAATGTCATGGTTGTGAATCCAGTATTAAGAAATTCAATTATGATGACAGTTTGACTAGGATCATGTATGGGAAACCCATGCAGAGTCTGGAAACAAGAAAGGCATCTGTCTGAGTTGAAAACCATGGCTGTGGCTGGGAAACCACAGGGAACTTTTGTGATTGGAGCTTGACCACATGAGATTGTGCATCGGATATTATTATTATTAATCCCTGTAATATTGTTTGTGAGTTCTAGAAGAGAAAGGTACTTTTCTAGGTAGCTGGGTACCATCCCAGGAATGGATAACAAACCCTTCTGCCTGGATGGTCTCTAGAAGACATAGAGGGAGTAGAGGAAGCAATAATCATAAATAACTTTCCATGAAATTCAGCCTGGAGACTCATCCTTTGAATTCAAAGTAATATTATCTCATACGGTACAAGAGTGGTGGATAGGAGTTGTAGACCCTGAGGGACAATAGGCTACAGTGGTTAGTAACTTGCATTATTATTTATAACTTGTGTTATTGATAATGTGTATGAAGCTTGGCCACCTGGTTCAAATCTAGTTTTGCCACTGATTAGCTGGTTGATTTGTTTAAAATATTTCCCTTCTTTTAGTCTCATCTTGCTCATCTTTAAAATGGTGATAACAGTATTTACCTCATTTTATTAAGAAATAAATGAGGAGTTATTTGTAAAAACCCTCACAATGTATGGCAAGCACTATATGTTTGTTAAATATATATCTTGGAAGGGCAGTAGGATAAGTTACATTATAGAAATAATTCTTAGAGGAATCTTTTTTAAAGACTTGATTTAAAAAAAAATTATTTACTTATGAGATGAGAGACACAGAGAGAGAGGCAGAGATGTAGGCAGAGGGAGAATGAGGCTCCCTGTGTGGAGCCTGATGTGGGACTCGATCCGGGACTCCAAGATCATGCCCTGAGCCCAAGGCAGACGTTTAATCGCTGAGGCACCAAGGCATCCCTTAAAGACTTGATTTTGATCAGCTTCAGCTTTAAGGAAGACACTTAGCACACAGCTAGGAAAAAAATATTAATTCCAAAGTTTAGTATTTAATGCATGGTTAGTGTCTTTTGCTTATAGAGATCCTTCCAAGTTCTTTGCATTTGAAAACCAAACCAAAACAAACAAACAGAAGTCCACTCCTTAAAGCAGTGTTTCCTCTGGATTTCATTGGTTGTTGTGAACTAGTTGTCTTCCTTCTAGTCACTTTTTTAATTGAAAACTTAAAATAGGAAAAGAGAAATTAAGAAACAGGGCTATTTCAAATGGTTCAACCTGTCATCCATCTCCTGCAGTTTTCTGTCAGCCCTGCCCTTTGGTATTCCCCTAGTTTGCTCTTCCTGCCCTTCTATCTTGATTCACTTTGCTTACTTGTCTGTGTCACAGGAACCTTCCCATTTACTGAGACCAACCTAAACCACCACCTTCTTTTTAAATCCTTGCCCCAAACCCTACTCTCTGGCCAAAGTAGGCTACCATTTCCGCCATATTTTTTTAAAGTAATGCATTATTTGGCATTTGTTGAGATCACAATGAAAATATCTATTGGAGGAGGTGATATTTAATATAGGACCAAAATATCAGAGGCCAGACACAGGATGTGGAGCCAGCACAGCACTGGCACCTCTCCCAGCATGCACCGACCCCTACTCAGGAATGTCTTGCTTTGTTTGTTTGTTTTAAGATTTGCAATTTATTTATTCATGAGAGACACACTCAGAGAGGCAGAGACATAGGCAGAGGGAGAAGTAGGCTCCCTGCGGGGAGCCCAATGTGGGACTCAGTCCCGGGACCCCAGGATCACGACCAGATGCTCAACTACTGAGCCACCCAGGTGCCCCAGGCATGTTCTGCTCTTGAGCCAACTATTCCCTCCGCAGTCCTTCCTGCCCTCTTCCCCTCCGTGAGATTGGCCCACAATTCCATCAGGAACAGTGTTGTGAGAGCACATTATCTTTATCTGTGTGCTTCCCTCCTTCCTCTAGAGTGGCAGTGCACTGAGAGCAGAGAATGTGCTTTTTATCTATGCAGCCTGACACTTAGCACGTGGAAGTGAATGAATGGAGGAAAGTGGATAAGCAAATGAAAGTTTTAACAGATTAATGTTTTTATGGAGAAAAGATTTTAAAGGTAATACTTAAGTAAAGAATAAAGTATTTTCTTAAGGTATATGTAGTATATTTTTGTGTGTCCTGAATTCACTGTTAAGTGGTGAACAAATGGATTTCATTCAGCGTGAAATTTATCTGTATCTTGTATCTTTATCACAAAGGAAAACAGAGCAGACATAGACCTCAGAGTATCAAGTTATTTCTGTGTTTTTAATATACTTCAAACTCAATGTGTCCAAGTCACTCTCTAGCTCGTTTCATTGTAAATGTGATGGCATTGATGGGGGAGGGGGTTTATTTGGAAAAGATTATAGTTGTCCCAAGTTAAGCCTCTGCTCTGGGCTTTCTTAACAATTTGAAAATATGAAATTTAATTTAATTATCTGTATATTTGGGAGAGTAATAATAGAACTTAGCAAAATAACCACTTAATGTCAAAATCAGAGTTTTTCCAGATTTCTAAACCTCTTTTGATGGATAGCTAAAATAGAAAGTAGAGGCTTTGTGCAAGTGTGTTCTATTTAAGCATATGAATATCAGAAAAACTTTGTTCTTGGAGTAGATATACATTTACTGAATATCCATAAAGTATTTCTCATAAAATAACAGAATAAATATTCTCCCCAATGCTCCTTCTATTTTTTTTTCTTTAGTTACCTTTAGTGCTTACACAGATAAATTGTGAAACCATATGATAGCCATTCCTCATATGGATGCACCCCACATGATGGAAACTCCTGAATGAAATGTTTTGTTTTGCATCTACCACATATAGTTAAATTGATTTATCACATCACATAACCTAAATCAGTTTACGTTAGGAATTGCCAAACTGATTTTTGGTCTTAAAGTTCGGATGAATTTTCAAATTGGTGAGTCAAAGATAAGATGTAAAATTAAATTTTTTAAAGCCATAAATCTAGGCAATAATTTCAGTATAAAATTCTTCTGGCCTGATTTGGAGAAAAACTTGGTATAGTTTTAGGACCTCACATGATTCTCAACTGATATTATACCTGGAGACAATTATGGAAAATTAAGGCTTTGTAAAGCTTTCCTAATGTTTTCCTATTTTTGGCTATGAGTTTTCTTACCTCTTTCATCTATAATCCTGGATTGATTCTGCAAAATCATTTGTGATATCTTTCTTCATTTAACAAAGACTGTGCCAAGTAACTTGGTTTGTGCTGGAGATTAAAGCTGAATAAAAACACGTGGCGCCTGGGTGGCTCAGTCGATTAAGCATCCCACTCTTGATTTCCACTCAGGTCAGGATCTCAGGTTTGTGAGCTCAGGCCTCGCATCAGACTCTCTGCTAAGCGTGGAACCTGCCTTTTTTTTTTTTTTTTTAAGATTTTATTTATTTATTCATGAGAGACACAGAGAGGCAGAGACACAGGCAGAGGGAGAGGCAGGCTCCATGCAGAAAGCCGGAACACGGGACCCAATCCCAGGACTCCAGGATCACGCTCTGGGCTAAAAGCAGGCCCTCAACCTCTGAGCCACTCAGGCATCCTGAGCATGGAACCTGCTTAAGATTCTCTCTCTCCCTCTTCCTCTACCCCTACCAGTCTCTCAAAAAAAAAAAAAAAAAAAAAAAAGTTAAATAAACTGTGGGCCCCTGCCTCCCATGGAGCACTCACTGAGAAGTACAGACATAAATGGAAACTGTGATAGAGTGATACAGTATAGCAGATGCAATGATTTTCCTACATACAGGGAAAAAAATTTACAGAAAAGCAACAGGAATTTGAAAATAATTCTTCAGCAGTAGAAGTTTTATGGAAATGTAGAGTCTTAAAGGATGAATGGGAAGCAACCAGGCTCAATCATGGGAAATGCATTTTAGCCAGAGTTAACAAAAATAAAGACAGAGATAGATACAAGACAGGAGAATTTTCCTAAGGAATTACAAATACTTCGGTCCTGCTGAGGGAGTGTTGAGAGAGGAGAGGCCAGATCCCGAAGAACCATCTATGTCACATCTAGGTGCTTGGCCTTCATGTGTTACATAAGACCACTAAAGAGTTTTAAGTAGAGGAGTTAGAAATTCAAATTTGCAAAGACCAGCATAGGGATAAGAAAATACTTAGGAGGGTTGCCTGGGTGGCTCAGAGGTTGAGCGTCTGCCTTTGGCTCATGGCGTGATCCCGGAGTTCCGGGATCGAGTCCCACATTGGGCTACCTGCATGGAGCCTGCTTCTCCCTCTGACATGTCTCTGCCTCTCTCTCTCTCTCTCTCTCTCTCATGAATAAATAAATAAAATCTTAAAAAAAATACTTAGGAGTTCATTGTGGTATGTATGACTCTTGGCAGAGAGGGCAAAGATCTCAATTTTTTCATGATCCTTTTATGCATATAAACTCAGTGAGTGCTTCAGTGATAATTACAAAACCTCCACGACCATGCTCACTTTGTGCCAGTTCTAAGCACCATTCTAAGTGCTTCAAATATATTATTCTATGTAATCTCCATAATAGTTCTATAATGTAGGCAACATTTTTTAAATATTTATTTATTTATTTTAGAGAGCAAGCTCATGGAGCAAGGGGAGGGGCTGAGGGTGAGAAAATCTCAAGTAGACTCTCCACTGAGCATGCTGCCCAATGGGGGGCCCAACCTGACAACCCTGAGATCATGACCTAAACCAAAATCAAGATTTGAATGCTTAATTGAGAAAGCATGCCCTGATGTAGGTACCATTTTATATCCCCATTTAACTGATAAGGAATGAGGGACATGGAGATTAAGTAAAGGTCACATTGCTTAGTCATAAAGCTAATAAGTGGCAGAGACATTTAGGAAATATAATACATAGATCTTGGATAAGGGGTCGAATAATTCCCAGGTTTCACTTTTGTGTTGAGGCAGATGAGTTCTACTCACCAGCATCCAGAACTTCAAATCTGTTTGTAGACATAGATACAAGTGGAGATCCTTGGAAATCAAAGAAATAGGAGTTCAAACTTTGAAGTCATTATTAACCTTAACCTGTTTCAGTGGAGAAAAGTCAAATAGAAATGGTTTTGCTTTTGGTTGACAATGGAATTGTCAACTTTAGGGAACTTGTAATAGCCCTGAGGAGAACACAGAATTAAGTTTTTTATGCTATTAACAATTTAAGAACTCTCAATTTCAAGTGATAAAAGTAAAATTTAAAATGGCTCAGTCAAAAAAAAACAAAACAAAATAAAAATTAATATGGTTCACCCAAAAAGTAAGGAAGTATTTTGTTTTGTGTGGTTTTTGTTTTTGTTTTTCTTTTTCTGAGAAGGTTCAGTATAATCTGTTAGCATGTTGTTGAACATCCACATCTTAGGAAGTGAAAGATGCCCCTGAGCTTCAGGGAAAGCTGAAATCAGAGATTCAAGTGATTGCCTCTGCTGCATTCTTTCATAGGTTTCATGATGTTATCTGTAAACTGGCTTCTTCAATGCAAGGGAAACATGGCTGCTAACAAGTCCAGTTTCCCATCTGCAGAGAGGCAGGAATTATTTTTCTAGGCTGCAGGAAAGAAATCTGATTGGCTGCGTAAGCCAAGCATGAGGCAATGGAGGGAGCAGTCTTCTTTTGGGGGAGGAGCAGTTTCCAGCATGGGGAGAATGGGGCAGACATTCCTGTAGGCGTATCCCTAGAGTCAAGGCCAAGTACAAACTAGCAGTAATGGCATGAGTGTAAGAAGAGCTCTTTGCTAGAATGGTCAAGGAGACTTTAAGGAGAAAAGTGGCTTGATGTGGGCTGTAAGAAAGGATGAGCTTTAGGTAGGCATGGAGAATTCAGTGAGCAAATTTATGCCAACAGATTTATGTAAGTCAAGCTTGGACAGAGACCTTACAAGGCAGAATAGAATTCTGAATGCACTGCTTCTCAAAAAGTAATCAAAAGTCCACTCGCCTCAGAAACACCTTAGGAGTTTGTAAAAATGACAGTTCTGGAGTAACACCCAATCTATTGAATCAGAATCTTTGAGAGTGGGGTCCAGGGAATCTGCATGGTGAACGAGTCCTCTTTATGATGAGTGATCTCTGATGGGAAAATGGTGTGAAATGCAGGTTATAAAGAGAGACTCTATCTGGCCTGTGGAGAGCGAGCTTGAGCACCAGGAGATGTGGTCAGCTATCTCAACATTGGTGCGGAGGTGGGAGGGAGAGATGCATAGAAGCATAATCTCCATGAATTTATTTGAAGATGTGGCAGGTGGAATGAAAAGATCACCATGTATTTGACAAATTAATAAACACACTGGAGTTGTGAAAAACAAATTAACATTTTGCATGAAATTGTGTAGTGGCAAAAATAAAAAAAAAATTAAACAAGGAGGAAGGAGGTGGAAGGGGAAGAGAAGGAGGAGCCACTGACCTTCTATTGAAGTGGAAAGAGTGGTGATACACTAAGGACTTTTTAAAAAATAGAACCATTTAACAGGACCATAAGGCACCCTGACATGATACATTATGCAAGACACAAGCATGTATTTTTATTCATTTTCCCTTTTAATAAATCATATTTAGTATCATCAGCCTGATTGAATAAGTAGACAAGGAGAAAACCACCACCTAACCATCTGCCTAAAAAAATAAGTTTTGTCTCAGGCCACAGAAGCAATAATTTAGGAGACAGACTCTCTTGGGTCTGGAAAAGTTAACACATCTCAAATATAACTGACATTCACCTAATATAGGAACAGATCAAGTTTCAACCAAAGATTCTGTGCATGTTACTCTCTGTTTGGCTGAGGCACTAATCTTAATCTGATTGTGTTGAACAGAACACCCTGTCCTTTTAGCATTTCTTTCTCCAGCAGCCCTGACATTTGGTTGCATGGTTAACATCAAGCATGAAGAGAAATTTGTTTCTGGTAAAGCTGTTAAGATAATATTCTGACACTTATGGAAAGCAAGAGGGAAGAATCAGTGAAGCAGAAAACTCCAAACCACAGATCACTTGGCTGTTTCTACCTGAGTTCAGAATACACTGTGTTCAAGTTCAACTATACCGGCAAGTATGTGCTGGTAAGAAATTGGGGGACCCCCCCGCCGTTTGTAGTCTCAGTGGCCTTGGAGAAGAAGTTCCTTAACTTCCCAGGAACAGTTTCTTCATCTGTAAAATGTGAAAGGTGATAGGATTAAAACTGAGTTCTCCTATAATAATGCTAGGAACACGAATTGATATAACACATTTAGAAATCATCAATGATCTTTATTCCCAATGTAAGAATTTGTAAAAAGGAAACATGTTTCTCTCCTTCCTTCCCCCCCCCCCATTTAAAGCTTTTCTTTAGTTTTAAATCATCTGATTTCAAGGAGTGTAACTTTTATTCTCAGCTTTTCGTCTCTCTCAGATGGCCAAGAAGACACTGAAAGAGTTGGAACTGTCTTGGGGTTAGCTTACTCTGAATCCCAAGCAATGCTTGAAGGGTGGGGCAGTTGTACACCTGAACAAAACTGGCTCCTAATTGGTAGGGAAATATGATGAATGATCGTAATAAAAAACTAACACTCTCCTCTGGGGTCATCAAAGACTACTTTGCATCCATTTTCTTCTATTGTGTTTTCTTAGTCTTATTCTGAATGCTGGGCCTATTTTTTTCCTTTAGTTACAGGATTGGAAATATTTTTCCCAGTGTATGCCTTGTCTTGTTTATCTGTAGTAATTAATAAATTTTATTATAGATAGGTTCCATTAGTTTTATTGTGTCGTGTGTATATTTAAAGAAATAATTTCCTATCCTGAGTCACAACAATATTTCCTTCCTCCTCTTACTTTCTCTGAGAACTTTTAAGTTTCTCTTTCATATTTAAGCCTTTAATTCACCTATCAATTTTTTAAGTGACATTATTTTTATTTTATATTTTGACATCTTAGTGTCATTTAAAATAATTTATGAATGTTTATTGAATGTTTCTATATTACATATTTTTTTTTACCTTTAATCCCTGAAAGTGATGTATTCCATTAACACATTTTCTACTGTCCAACCTTTTTTTTTTTTTTAGATGTATTTATTTATTTGAGAGAGAGAGAGGATCAGTGTGTGAATGTGAGGAGGGCAAAGGGAGGGAAACTTCAAGCAGACTCCTTGCTGAGCAGGGAACACAACTAGGGGCCCAGGTGGATCCCAGGACCATGAGATCATGACCTGAGCCAAAACTAAGAGTCAGACCCTTAACCCAAAGTCTCCTTGGCCACAATGGGCTATGTTTTATATATTGCTGAATTCAATTGGCTAACTGGTTTTATTTAGGGTTTTATCAGCTATGTAACTGAGACAGTTCTATATTTCAGATATGTTTGGTGTATGTTTCCTTCTGTAAGCTTCACAGAATGAATAGGAAATCTTTTATTGTATTTTCACCTATTCTCTGAAGTGATTTGTTTTTAGTGTTTAGATTGTGTTTTTTTGTAAATGCTGTTCAGTCTGGGACTATGTGTGTGTGTGGGGGGGTGTAGAATGGGACATAGGAGGAAATGGTTTATTCAGATTTTTTTTGTTCTGTGTATGTAAATTCTGGTGTGTTGCCAAAAAAAAAATTTCCAAAAATGTATCTATATTGTCTTAAGGCTCCAAATTTGTATAGTCTTAGAATTTTAAAATCTCTATTTGTGTAGTCATGTTTTCTTCCATCTCTAAATTGTTATTTTTTTTTTAATTTTCTGGGTTTTTTTTTTTTTGTCTATATTACTAGGTTTTTTTTTTAAGATTTTATTTATTTATTCATGAGGGACAGAGACAGAGAGAGAGGCAGAGATACAGGCAGAGGGAGAAGCAGGCTCCATGCAGGGAGCCTGACTTGGGACTCCATCCTGGGTCTCCAGGATCAGGCCCTGGGCCTGAAGACGGCACTAAACTGCTGATCCACCCGGGCTGCCCTGTATTACTATTTAAGGCACATGGGTGGCTCAGTCAGTTGAGTATCTGACTCTTGGTTTCTGCTCAGTACATTTTAAAGTTTATGAATATATCACTTTAGACCTATTGCTACTTTGATCACAATTGTCATAGAGATTTATATGATATTGATTTCTTGAAATTTATGTTGATATTTTGTGACCTAATGTATGGGTTTTTTTTATTTAATGAATAATTAAAATAAATGCATATCTCCTACTTGTTTATTATCTCATGATTATTAATTTTATTGTTCAAATACTCTCTAAACCTGCTTTTTAAAAATTTGCCCTATATAGTAGTTTTTGATAGAAATATACTGAAATTCCTGACTATGATTATAGACTTGTCAAATTTGGCTTTTAACTTTGTGAGATTTTGTCTTAATGTATTCTATGACTTTGTTATTAGCTATTTGTAGTTCATGGTTGTTCATGAGTTTTTTTCTTTTGTTGGAAGTTTTTTTTTTTTTTTTTATCCCTGCTAGTATTTTTTCATCATTATATTTTATTTTGTCTGATATATTTGCAACTACCAGTTTGTTCTGATTATGTTTTCTCATTGTATTTTACTATCCCTTTATTTTCAATCTCTCAGTGTATAGATAGGGGCATAAGGAGCATATAGAGTATATTTTTTTAGAGTATATTTTAAAATCCAATCTGATT
Source organism: Nyctereutes procyonoides (assembly GCF_905146905.1). Taxonomy (NCBI): domain Eukaryota; kingdom Metazoa; phylum Chordata; class Mammalia; order Carnivora; family Canidae; genus Nyctereutes; species Nyctereutes procyonoides. The sequence goes on from NW_026575132.1 coordinate 13,754,738, forward strand.
ATGTATTTAAATAGATTAGTCCAATCTGTTTAAAATTATTGCAGTTAGTGATCTGTTTGGTCCTTTTTTTTTAAGATTTTATTTATTTATTTGAGAGAGAGAGAGAACACCAGTGGATGGGGTGGGGGGGGAGAAGCAGAAGCACAGGGAGAAGCAGACTTGGATTGGTTCCCTGGAGCAGGGAACCTGATGTGAGGTTCAATCTAAGGACCCTGAGATCATGACCTGAACTGAAGGCTGACGCTTAACCAACTGAGCCACCTAAGCGCCCTGGTTTGGATTACCACTGGACAGATAGGTTCTTCCCCTTTTTTCTTTGTTTCAAATCTATACATTTATTTCCGTTCTTTACTCATTTCTGTTAAATTTTATGTAAATTTTTATTTCATGCTAGAGAATTTTGAAGTAGATTTTAAGCACCGCGATACAGCAAACAGAATCAGCTGAAATGACACTGGAGACACACCCTGGGTGTCCTGGAAAACAAGCGGGCTAGAACCAGAGCCCTCACTTTCAACTCAGGAGGGGGCTGCTCTTGAACTCATCTTCAGTGGGACCAGTGGCTCTTTACCACCAGCAGCAGGCACAGCATGGGCCCCAGGATCTCCAGGTTCAAGAAAGCTAGGCTTTTTACAGAGCCCCTCAGTGAACAGCTGGTATCAACAGTCAGATCAACAGTCAGCAGGCCTGGTGCCAGGCTTCTTGTTTATTCCTGCCATTGACAAGGGTACTCTCCTATTTGTCCTGCAAAAAGTAAGAGCAATAGGGGATATTCCGTGATGCCCGTTCATATTGGGCAAAACACCTTGGGCTTTGTTGGGCCTTCCTTGACGTCTATGGAATGATCAAGGAACCTGCACTGTCTCTCTTCTTCCTGCCAGCACCCCCTGCTTTACAAAAATATACAAATACAAATATACAAAAAAAATATACAAAATTTCTCCTATCCTGATCTTTGACTGGTTCCATGTGAGATTGTGAAACCACCTTGAGCCCTGTTGCCCAACAGTGGTGACCACTGAAGTTCCTGCCATAATAAATGATCCTTAAAAACTTTCACATGGACCTCACAAAAGTTGAAATCTTTCTCTGTATTGTAAATGTAACATGATCTTGCCTCATGAAATTAAGTGTTCAATGTCATATAATGCCTAAACCATAATAAAATCTCTGTAATTGTTTTCTAAATATTATTTTCAATTAGGGTTTAATCCAAATCACACATTTAATCCAGGACCATAGATTTGATTGCTATGTCTCTTATGTCTCTGTCATCTAGAATAGGCTTTTTATTTATTACACTGATTTAGAGAAAAAAGCCACCAGTTGGCTCTTAGTAGGTCATTTTTATGGATTTGATTGCTTCTTTTTGAAGTAATTTGACTTGTTCCTCTAGTCCATTTAGATTTTGTTGACTGGAAGTTCTATCTAAAGGTTTGATTAAGTCAGATGCTTTTAGCAAGATTACATCACAGGTGATATGTACTTCTATGTATGAGATCAAAAGATGTATAATAAATGAATTGTTTTGTTTTTCACCATTATTGACCTAAATTTGATTACTGGGTTATGACAATAATCTCATCCCTCTACTACAAATGTGAATATTTTCCACTTGTAACCAGAAAAAAATCATTTATAGACTAACATTGTACTAGGTACAGTTACTATCAATAGTGTTCATCACAATTGACAATTTTATCCTGAGACAATAATTGTTATAATATGATACTTTTTAAATTCTTTCATTTCTTCCACATTTGCTGACATTTTTATTTAAATAATCTAGTATTTTCTCCAGTTTTCACCTAGAGCAATTTGCTTACTCTGAAATATAGTTCATATAAGTGATGGGGGAAAATGCTTTATTTTTTTTTTTTTTGCTTTAAATGAATAATTTTCAAAGTAAATAATTTGGTTCATAGAAGTTCCAGATGGTGACAAATGACTTTGTTCTGTCTTGAGTATCACTGTGGACTCAGACTTTCTTCGATATAGTGTGTTTTGATCAATAACCATCATTCTTTTTGATACCTCAGATTTTGTGAGTGGGAAGCTCCTGCAGATTAACTTCTGGGTCCCTAACATGACTTTTATTTTTTCAATCTTCCTTGCTTTCTGGAACAGCCAAATTTCCAAAGATCACCTTATATCTTTCTTGCCCTAGACTTGGCAATAGTCTTCTGTCCAAAGATCTGTGGAGAATGACATAAACTTTGACTGAAATCCAGGTCTTGGGTATGCATTTTTTCCTGAGAGTATGTTACTTCTACATATTTTGTGGCCAAAGTTTAAAAATATATATAAATATATGTATTTAAAATCCTGAGTTCAAATCAATATCATTAACTCAGTTTTAGCATTAAGGGTTTATATGATTTGGTTTGTAATTGGTTATCTTTTACTTTGAAAGTCTTGATTGCTGTAAGCTTTAACATAATTACTTATTTGATTTATCATACAATTTTGAAAGTTTCAAAATAACAGTACTGATATAATTAAATAACAAAAGATGTACAATCAAAGTGTTTTCATTTGAAGTCATTTGAAATAAATCTTTTCACTTCGTAGTTCATCATGCATGTGAGTGCAGGAATGTGTATGTATGTATACATAGAGACATATGCACTTAGTAATTTTTAAGATAAATTTTTCTTATTCACAATTTCTGCCTTTCTGAACATTTCTGTCACTTTTACATTTATCATTTACTGACTAGTGGTGTCATGCATCTTGTTATTGTTTTCTATTGTTTTGGATTTTATCTTTTCTTTAAGCTCAGAATATTGGTTATTAATGTTTTGAAATCATTAGACTTAGCAACCTCTTTCGGCAATTTTTGTACTTGTGTGACTCATGCAGCACCATGAATTGGCCTTTTTTTAATGTTGAGGTACTTTCCTGATTACTGCTGATAACAAAGGATAGGTGAAACATAAACTTTAAATTTTCAAAGATGCCTTAGTTTGCTGCAGCTTTTAGATGATAGCTTAGTTGGGTATAAAATCCTAGGTTACTAGCTATTTTTTTTTAAAGCTTTAAAGATATTGTGCAGTGTTTCCTGGCAATCTGTTGTTGGTTGTATAATTGCTGTTCTTTGATGGATAATTACACTTTCTCTTTATTTTTGATGCTTCTTATTTTTAATATGTTTTGTTTGATACTTGAGGTATGATATTAGCCTGAGGACTAATGTCTTCCTTCTATTCTGGAAATTTATCAGCTGTTATCTCAGACTATAGTGATTTGTTATCATTTTCTTCTGGCATTACTCTTAGACATCCATCGAGGTCTCTCAACCTAGTCTTGGTTTGGGCCCCTCTTATGGCTTTGTTTTTATTTAGGTCAGTGTACTATTATCTTGTTTAGTCAGGCTTACCTTTTAGGATTTCTTCTTCCTTTGTATTTTTTTCCTGTATGTTTTAAGTGAAAATGCTATCAGATCCTAAATATTCTGCTACTTTGATGAATATCATTAATGGTATCTTTAAAAAAATTCTTTTAGAAGTGGAAAAAAATCCAATTTTCCTTTTTTTATGGAATTAATGCAGTGCATTATTAATGGAATATTATACCATAAAGCAAAGTCTTGTTCATTGTATTAGAACACCCACACTTTGGACCTTTATTAAAATTTTAGATATGGGGCACCTGGGTGGCTCAGTCAGTTAAGTGTCCTACTCTTGATTTCCACACATGTCATGATCTCAGGGTTGTGAGATCAAGCCCTGCCTTGGGCTCTGTGCTTAGTGGGGAGTCTGCTTGAGATTCTCTCTCCTTCTCCCTCTGCCCCTGCCCCCCACTTGTGCACTCTTTCTCTCTCAAAAAAAAATTAATCTTTAAAAAAAAAACAAAATTTTAGATATAAGTTGAATTCTTTATTTCCTCTTATGAACTTATATACCCCCATGCATAATAATAAACTTTGCACTTTTAATTAATATAAAGAATTAAGTTACAGTTTAAAGATTGTATTTTTGTCATTAGTACATCATGAGTATTAAATAATATGTTCAAAAATTCTACATTAAAGACTGCTTACATTTTTGTAAACTTATACCTGAATTCAATAAGTAAAATAATTCAGGCTACCCATTAAAGGATAAGAAGAGATTTAAATTATTTTTCCTATCACTAGCTTCCAACTATAATACAGTTTACAGATTAGATATTTTAAGTTCTAAATATTTTTTTTCATTTTTGTAAAAAAGTTTTAAAGATTTTATATATTTATTTGAGAGAAAGAGAGAGACAGAAAATGCATGAGCAAAGAGAGGGACAGAGGGGGAGGGAAGAAGCAGACTCATCACTGAGCAGGGAGCCTGACATTGGACTCCATTCCAGGACCCAGGGATTACGATGTGAGCCCAAGGCAGATGCCCAACCAACTGAGCCACCCAGGTGCCCCTGTAAAAATAGTTTTAAATAGGAAAACTGGACATAATGGGGGATACATCCTTCTCTGTAACTGTATTCTTGTACTGTTTAAAAACATCATTTTGCCCTCATTTAATCATTTTAAACTGTATTAAACAGTGATGATACAGACTTTCTGAAAAATGCTATGAAGTCAGATATCTTAATATTAAAGTTTTATGTATAAGAATCAAAGAGTTACTTGAGGTTAGAAATGTCCTGGCCTTTGATTTGCTTAGTGTAGGGTAGGTATTATAACTGTTTAGTAAATATTGAATCTCAAGTACTAGGTTTCAGAGGGATTACACAGTTTTACCAAGTTCTGACTACTTTTATAAATTTAAGAATAAGTCTTTTGAATATTTTAGACTCTGTCCTTGAAACTTAACAAAAATATTGTTAGCAAAAAGCTAATTAGTGGAAAATAAAGAATTAAAGTTTAGTTCTCTTGGTTACTGTTTGAATTACCTTTCCATTTTTCAGAGTTGAATAAATGGATATTTTCATATGGAAAAATTGGCTGCTTTTTAAAGCAATTTTAAACTATAAGATAAAGCTACTATTTAATTCCCTTCTTGCATACACAGCATTTTTTTTTCAAGTAGATCAGGATGTGTTCTCTTAAAAATCATCCTGTGACTTAAAGTTGTGTTGCTTTATATAAAGAATATTGGTTCTGGCATTGTCCTGCTATGGTAAATTTTGAAAAGATGTCAAGAAAACTTGTCTTATTTGCTTTGAAGTAAGATAAAACTAAAACCAAATTAAAAGAAGCTTAGGACGACATTTCATCTCATGCTATTTTGAGAGGGAAAATCCAAATGTATATAGTAACCTTGTGTCTTGGTAGTAAGTCTGTAGACATTATCAGATCAATCTAAATTGAGTTAGTGTATATGTAGTAGGCAGAAACTGGTGGAAATTAGTTTATCTTCCCCAGACTCTTTCTGTTTTCTTTGTACAAAATAGGATAAACTCATTTTTAGACCTGATTAGGTTCTTTGTTGTTTTTTTTTTTTTTCCCTTTCCCTAAAAGGGCACGGATAGTCCATACTTTGTTAGATTCACACCAACTATTAGAAATAGGAAACCATTAAAGAGCCCAAGGCACATGCATGACATCTGTAGCTATAATTGGAAAAGATATATTGGATACAAAACTTGACACATTTCCAAGTAAGGAATGTGAATAATGATCTTTAATGCTTTCTAATTTTATTGATTATAAGCAACGTGTTGAAGCTGTAGGTATGATTCTCATGGTAGCTATAACATACAAGTAACTTGACCTGCAGATATTCCTCTTTATTTTAGTAATAGGGTCTGTAATAAATGGATTTCAATCCAATCAGACAAACAGAAATCTTGTTCCATTGCTAATCTTGGTGGACATGTTTGGCACTTGTTTGTTTTAAATGCCCATTGTCTCTTATATTTAAGTGTGGGTTTGTTGTTACTCATCCTCAGTGGATGCATTCATCCATGGGACTTCTCATTTATAAGCTTAAATTGTATTCAAAATATTTGTATCAAAAATGCTTGACTTATATAATGCTTTCTGAAATAATTTTACTAATTTGCAAATTGTCTATTTGAATAAAAACAAAGGTGTTAATTACAAGGAAGTATTTTTGAAAGGGCTTTTATTTAATCGACTTTAATGCTAAGAATTAAATACATTGTATAACACATTTGCATATATCAAAGGTTTCCTACTCATTTGAACTCTTAAAAGTTGCTAATTTGTGAGGGAATTCTCTAATTCTATCTTGAAGAAGTTGAAAGCCAAGTTTAATATTGGTTCATGTAACTATTTATATAAAGCTATCATATGTCATCTATGCCTGTTCCACACAGGATGAAAGCAACTTCATAGAATATGGTGATTTAGTTGCTCTGCCCCCTGTGATTAGGTGAGTTCTTAGGAATTATGGCTGTCTGATATGTCAAATAGGTTTATTAAAACTCTGCAGCAGCTGTTACATAGTGAGTTCCTCTTTTTCATTGTACACCACAAAATCTACAAATGTTCAGAGTATGGCTTCTTTTTAAGCTGTATATGGTGGTACCCAAAGACTCAGGGTGCCCTTTTGTTTCATACACACTCCAAAAGAAAAACAAAACAAAACAAAAAAACCCAGCTCTCCAGTTCATTCTTTAATAATAACAATCTTCCAGGACTCCATATTTTCCTAGGTCATTTAGACAAATGTTGCTCTACATCAAAATATAATTAAATGATACATTATCAGTTTAAATTGCATTTTTGGTGTATTGTTTCAGAATAATTGTGATTTATGGTGCTGCTGACTGCTCTTATAATTGTTAAGTGTTCTGTAGCTTATTGAATGTTTTTAACTCCGTTTTACTGCCCAAAGGCAAAAATTTTATAAATCAAACTCATTAATAAGTAATTTTTTCATTATGACTCTGGAATAAGAGGACTATATAGGATGGCCTTTAAAAAACATCACTACTTATAATTTGATATGGCTTTAAATGGGGGTAATGTACATAATGTATTGTAATGAGTCAATTTCTTCTAGCCCTATAGGTATATTACATGGAATGTCACAGTGAAAGGATGTTTAAGAGCTTCTAGAAAGCCAGGCAATGAATCTTATATTGTTTCAGGTTTTTTTAGTTTAGAAATTCTGCACTAGTAAAATTTGGTTACATATTTGTAAAGATTCTTTTCCCAATGATTATGATAGAATGATAAAATTTTTAATAATATGACTGAATTCTCTTAGGTGAAAAATATGTTTAAAATTTATATACAGAAACTCCAAGTTAACTCAATAACATTTTAATTCACCCTAAGAAAAAGGAAGGGAAAAATCTCAAAACATATATTAAGAAATATTCACATGCCTATGAGAGTTTAAAGTTGACCTACTCCAAGAAAATGAGAAACTTCATCTCCTTTCTCAGGTTGTAAAATTATTTCTATATATACTATTTCCTTATAAGAAATAAATTAATAGATGTTTGCCCTAACTGCCTTACCTGTATGAGAGTTTGGGTAGATCATTTTTCCGATATAATGGTGAAATACCCAAGACAGTCTCCAGTAGTAACATTTTACTTGACCTCTGTAGTTAAAACTTTTTTCACAAATACACACACTTTTACTCTGTATTGTGTTGTTCAGACTATTGATCAAATTTTAACCATGACTGCCATCCTCATACTTAAAAAAAGAAAGCTAATGTTCACCCACCCTAAATGTTTATATAACACCTTATGCCAACAGTGAACACCTGCTTGTAATTTTTTAAAGCTATGATGTAAGAGTATTTTATTATGTAAAAATTTCAATTATTTAATTAACAGTGAATATCACAGTAATTAATTTTAAAGTGTTCTCTGTTTTATGAGAGAATATTTTTAATCCTTCAATGTTACCTAATTTTGTGACACTGAATTTATTCTTTGCAATTGCCTTATAAAGTTTTTGAAAGGGGAATAAGGAAGCTACAGACTAAAATTATGACCTTCGAATTGGATAAGTAGATTAAATTACTTAAGATTTTGAATACTTTGCTATGCAGCAGCATTAATGTAAAGTTGTCTAGTTAACTACAATCTTAAATGGCTAGTTCTTATATAACTAGTTTTATGCAACTAGCAAAATAAAAGTAGTCAAATCCTTGGTGACCAGTACATTAAATAATCCCAATTAGTTGACTGTTGATCTTAAAGGACAGTTCAAACTATTGGCTAATAAATTGTATCTTGTTAATTACCCTTTACATATCCAGGATCATATACCAGGAGTACTGGAGATAATTCAATATGTGTTGTTTAGGATTTCCCGAAGTGCGTTCCATAGATTTCTAGTACTCTACATGATCTTAGGACTGGGAGCACTGGGGAATACTACACACTATATTCCCTCCATGGGGACTTACAATTAGAGCAAATTTAAAATTCTGAGTAGTAGTATGTAAGAATATTTTTTAATTTAAAGTAGTGTTTCCCAAATTAATTTCACCACAAGAACCTTATTTTTCAGGTGCCATCTCCTGATATCCTCTGAACGACATTGTGAAAAATACTAGAAATACCAATCTTATTATATCTTATTAATAGCAAAAGTGAACCCTAAATCTAGTTCACCAGATGCATATGGTTTAATTAATTACCAAGTGTTTTTCTGGTTTTATTTTGTTTTTTTAATTTCTTGATTTAGTTGACAGGTGGATAGGAAGAGAGAGAGAAAGGAGTAGAGACATCTGGGTGGCTCAGTGGCTGAATATCTGCCTTTGGCTCAGGGCATGATCCAAGGGTCCTGGGATTGAGTCCTATATCAGGCTCCCTGCACTGAGCCTGCTTCTCCCTCTGCCTGTGTCTCTGCTTCTCTCTCTTTGTGTATCTCATAAATAAATAAATAAAAATGTAAAAAAAAATGGAAAGAGAAAAAGGAGTATTATTATTTCTGAAAAATGTTTAAAATCATGTGCTTGAAAGTGCCTAGAAGCCTGGGAATTGGCTTCCTTTGAGGCTTTGAGCAAATTGAAGTACTTGTTTTGGTCTTGTTTTCTTGTTTATCAGTGAGGGATGTTGAGCAACCTCCTGAGTTCTGAGATTCCATGTCTCAAAACAGTTTCTTCTCTCCCCTCCCCTCCCATTTTTAAGAACTAGAGTCTAGAAATAAAATATAACAGGTCAGTCAATATCATCTTGCATCATACCCTTGATATGTTGCTAGCTGTTTGGTTTGATGTAGGCAGTCTTAACATTAGAAGCAGCTGGCCAAGTTCATTTATTGGCCACTCTGGTCCTGGGGGTGATCCCTCTTACTTGAGGAAACCAAGAATGAGGAGTCATCCTCTCTATGCCCCAAGTCTTGTTCTTAATGAAATGTGAAGTGGTTCCAAATAAATTAAAACCTGGCCAAAGATCTTTTTGAGAATGTTTGAAAGAGGTGAAAGAATTATCAATAGAGAAGCTTAAAAGCTTAAAAGAAATATACACCCTTAAAGAACTCTTTTAGAAAGCGCCAACATGGGATCCCTGGGTGGCGCAGCGGTTTGGCGCCTGCCTTTGGCCCAGGGCGTGATCCTGGAGACCCGGACGTGGCCCAGGGCGTGATCCCACGTCGGGCTCCCAGTGCATGGAGCCTGCTTCTCCCTCTGCCTGTGTCTCTGCCTCTCTCTCTCTCTCTGTGTGTGACTATAAAAAATAATAAATAAAAAAAATTAAAAAAAAAAGAAAGCGCCAACATTATGGAGGAACACTTCTCTTTAAAAAAGGACTTGTACTCAGCCATTAAAAAAAAATGATATCTTGCCATTTGCAACAACGTGGATGGAACTACAGAGTATTATACTGAGCGAAATAAATCAATCAGAGAAAGACAGTTATATGATTTCACTCTTATGTGGAATTTAAAAAAACAAAACAAAGGATCATAAAGGAAGAGAGAAAAAAATAAGAAAAAACCAGAGAGGGAGACAAACCATAAGAGACTTTTTTTTTAAGATTTTATTTATTTATTCACGATAGACAGAGACAGAGAGACAGAGACAGAGACACAGGCAGAGGGAGAAGCAGGCTCCACGCAGGGAGCCCGATGCGGGACTCAGTCCCCGGGTCTCCAGGATTGTGCCCTGGGCCAAAGGCAGGTGCCAAACTGCTGCGCCACCCAGGGATCCCCACCATAAGAGACTCTTAACTAAAGGAAACAAATTGAGGGTTTCTGGAGGTGAGTTGGGGATGTTGGGGTAACTGGGTGATGGGTATTAAAGAGGCGACTTTATGTAATGAGCACTAGGTGTTATGTAAGACTGATGCATCATTACACTCTACCTCTGAAACTAATAATACACTATATGTTAATTAATTGAGTTTAAAAATAAAATAAACTTAAAAGACTTCTGTTGAGTATGCACATTGTTACTAACAACTTTCACAGCTCCTTACTTTGGTTTCAATAATAAAGGACAGTTGGTGATAAGAATTTCAGTGTTGGGGGTGGAAAAGTATATAAATGAATAGGGCACATGATAACTTGCCCCAATGCCTCTTTTAATGAAAAGTAGTTATTTGCATTTGTCACAAATTAAACTCATCTAATCATTAAAATTCTACCCTCTGATTCTTGATGTAACATTAACAATTTCATTGAGGCTTTAAGCTCAGAGAATCAGTTAATATATTTATCACATACATAGCTTTCCAAAAAAGCATTTTTGTTATTAGGAGTGAAGTACAATTTAGTTTAAGAAAAGGTACTTCTTCTATGGTTTAATGTTTAGCCTGAACTAATTAGGAGCCATGAGGATTTTAGTTAATAAGGCACTGAAAACTCCAATTGGCTGTTCATAATTTAGCTTTGCTCCTTTTATCTGTTATCAAGGGCAATTTAGTATTTTAAGTTCATTCAGTGACTACCACAGCATCATTCTCCATAATTTTTATTAACTGCACAATTTTCCTTTTATGCTTTCAGATGAGAGTTTTTGTTTTTTAAAGATGGGTCAAGAATTTTTTTTAAGTAATCCCTTCCCCCCATGCTTCACCCAATGAATGTTATGAATCTATTATGATTCACAAACATACCACAAAGGTAGAAATTCAAAGGTAACTTCATTAGTTTAAAATTTTATTTTGCTTAAATTCACTTTTTTTTCATCCATAGAGTAGTGTGGTGATTAAAAACCAGTCCATAAAGTCTTTGGTACCCCTCCTATCAAGAATAGAGGTCTATGTCCCATCTCCATAAATCTGGACTGGCATTAGTGACTCACTAGAAACTAATAGTATACAACAGATATTGTGTGGTGATTAAAAACCAGTCCATAAAGTCTTTGGTACCCCTTCTATCAAGAATAGAGGTCTGTATCTTATCTCCATAAATCTGGACTGGCATTAGTGACTCAGTTGAAACTAATAGGTCACAAAACACCACAGTTTCCAGTAGATTTCTCAGGGAAACTCACTGTAGAGGAAGCCAGATGCCTTGTAAGAAGTTCTATTATTCTGAATACACCTAGCTGGAAAGACCATGTGTAGGCACCTGGTTGGCCGCCTTGATGGTTTCCAGTGTCCAGCACCACCTTGGTTACCTAGACCTTGACTGAAGCCCTAGTGTACACCTGATGTTAACCTTATCACAGACCCCAAGTGAGAACTGCCCAGCTTAGCCCTTCAGAATCAGACCCACAAATCCATGAAATACAAATATGTAAACAAATATATATACTTTATACCATTCAGTTTGGAGATCATCTGTTAGGCAGTAATAATAACTAAAATGAATAGGTTTATTAAATGACATAGATCTAATATTTATTTATTTATTTATTTATTTATTTATTTATTTATTTATTTATTTATTTATAATTCGTGAAAGAGAGAGAGAGAGGCAGAGGCAGAAGCAGGCTCCCTGTGGGAGCCTGATTCAGGATTCGATCCCAGGACCCCGGGATCACAACCTGAGCCAAAGGCAGGCGCTCAACCACTGAACCACCCAGGTGCCCTTCTAGATCTGTTCGTATGTGATATAATGTATCCTAAAAGATCATCAGGTTTTTAAAAATTCCTTTGCCTCAAAGAGTTAAACCCATCATATCATTACCCTAGGAGTCAATCTTTAAATTGTAATAGAGACCTCTAATTTTACATAGGTTAGTATTTGTTGAAAATGTAAATCATAAATTCACTTTTTAACATGAAAAAATTAACAGAATTATGCTGCAGTGAAAATGTTCCATAGAGTTTAATTTTCATTCAGTTATAAAATCCCAGGCAATGTCTTAGTTTATATTCTAGCATTCTGAGAGATTGTGCTTGTCCCTTACTATACCATTTGCCAATCAGATTGGTTCGCTGAGCTGTGGTAGAGAACTAGAACTCATAAGGGCTTTGCTCAGAGGCTTATTTTATGTACATTTTTAAGTATTTATTTTGTAGAAGTAATAGATGACACATGCTTAAAACTTGACAACCAGAAAAAAAAAAAAAGAAAAGAACAAAATGAAATGTTGGCTTCCCTGCCTCCTGTTCAGTCCCCCATCCCAAAACCAAGCACTGCTCACAGTTGCTATTTTTATAGGTTTTTTTTGGTGGCTATCACATAACTTTAAATATTATATGCCTTCCCCTCTCTGGATTTGTCAACTTTGTATAGTAGCTGCTTTTGACTATCAGCTATCAGAGGTAAAGAATTTCATATGCTCACATTACCTCCGACCTCCCATTCACTTCCTCTTTCCTGATTGTTAGAAATACCTTTCCGCTTAATGGTTATCTCTAGACTAATAATTGCCTGTATAGCTTTAAATAATACAGATCTTCTTCAACTTGTGATGGGGTTATGGTTCGATAAACTCATGGTAAGTTGAAAATGCATTTGATACACCCCTCTTACCAAACATCATACTTAGCCTAGCCTACCTCAGATGTACTCACAACACCTATGTCAGCCTACAACTGGGTAAAATAATCAAATGCAAAGTCTATTTTATAACAAAAGTGTTGAATATCTGATGTAATTTATGGAATACTGCCCAAAATTGAAAAACAGAATGGTTGTATGGGTACAGAATGGTTTTAAGTGTGCCAGTTGTTTGTTAGTTGTTTATCCTCACGATTGTGCTTCACTGCCATTGACCAACCTCAAAAGAAAGTATCACACTACATATTGCTGGCCTGGGAAAAAGTCCAAAATACAGAATTTGAAGTATGGTTTCTACTAAATGCATATTGCTTTTGCATCATTGTAAAGTAAAAAGAAAAGAAAAGAAAAGAAAAGAAAAGAAAAGAAAAGAAAAGAAAAGAAAAGAAAAGAAAAGAAAGTGTTATGTCAAACCATAGTAGGTGAGGACCATCTGGACTTAAACATCTACTCCTAACTTACTTACCCTAGGCAATAATCTTTCTTATGAAAAAAAAGTAATTAGAATATTTTTCTTATTTAAATTCACTATATTTGTGTGAATCCATTATTTTTATCTAAAAACTCTCTGTCCATTTTACTGTTGATGGCTGTTTGGATTATTTATACTTTGAGACTACCATTAATAATTCTGCTATAAGCATTCTTGTCCTTTGGTGCACAGGTGTGCACGTTTTGTTGAGTTTGTACACCTAGGAGCTAAATGCTGTGTGCATATTACCAATACCGGTTTTTCAAATAGCTGTTCTAAATTACACTGGCACGTGCAGTGTTAGGAAAGTAGAAGTTCCGTAGCCTTACCAGTAGTTGATACTGTTTTGTGTTGTTTTGTTTTCATTTTAGCCATTCTGATGGATATGTAGTGGTATCAAATTAGCTCAATTTGTATTTCCTTAGTGATTAAGGAGGCCGACACTTTTTCATGCTGTTTATTGTCTATATTTTTCATCTTTTTCTGTGAGGTGCTTATCTTGGTCTCTTGCCCATATTCCTCTTGGTTTTCTTCTCTCTTCCTCTCTCTCATTGATTTGCAGGTTTTCTTTATATATTCTCTATAAAAACACTTTAATTGAAAATATTTGTTGTAGATATCTGTTTGAGGCTTGCTTTTTATTATACTCTCTGTGTGGTATCTTTTGATGAACAGTTTTTCTTAATGTAGTCCAATTTATCAATATTTTCCTTTGCAGATAGTCCTTTTGTGTCCTGTTTAATATGGCTTTCCCTATCCCAAAATCATGAATGTATTCTTCTGTGTTATTTTTGAAAAGTTTTATTATTTTTGCTATTTATTTTAAAATCTATAACCTACCTGAAATGTATTGTCCCCCACTGTGGTATAAGCTAGAGGTCCATTTTTTTTCTTTTTCATGTATTTATACACAGTTGGCCCAACATAATTTAGTTTTTAAAAAAGGAGAAAAAAGATAATTTTACTGACTTCTTCCCAATTTCTATGCCTGTTCCCTTTTCTTGCCTGACTAACCTAGCTATAATGTTAAATAGAAGTTGTGAGGACAGATATTCCTGCTATCTTCCCAATCTTACAAAGCATTCAGTCCTTTACCATTAAATGTGGTGTTACATCTAAGGTTCTTTTTTTAATAGATTCCTTTTGTTAGACTGAAGAAGGTTTCTTCTATTCCTGATGTTCCGGGTTTTAATCGTTAAACTTTTTATATATCACTCTGTTTTATTCTATTAACATGGTGATTTATATTGGTGAATTTTTGAATGTTAAATCAGCTCACCTACCCAGGAAAACCTCATTTGATCAAGATCTGCTAGCCTTTGTATATATTCCTGGATTTAATTAGCTAATGTTTTATTAAAGACGTTACATCTCTGTTCATGAAGAATACTGGTCTCTGGTTTTCTTTTTGGGGTAATGTCTTTATATGATTTTGATTTCCGAATAATGCTAGTCTCATAAAATGAGTTCAGAAGTGTTCCTTGCTTCTCTATTTTGAAAAGGCTTTTTAGGAGTGGCTGTTATTTCCCAGATGTTTGAGATGTAGTCATCTGGGCCATGGGTTGTCCTTGTGAGGAGGTCTCTTATTATAGATCAATTTCATTATATGATATAGAATTCCATCATTAATACTGATTCAATATTGATAATTTGTGTCATTCGAGGGATTTACAGTGTCCTAAAAGTAAACAGATAATAAGTAATATTATCCCTTTATTTTTCCTTTATTGTCACTGGGATATGTAGTGGTGTTCCCTCTTTCATTCCTGACTTTGGTAATTTGTATCTTCTCACTTATTTGCTAGATCATTCTGGCTAGAAATTTAATTTTATTTATCTTCTCAGTTATTGATTTATTTTTCACTATTATATGTACATTTTTATTGCTTTCTGCTTTTATCTGTACTCTTTTTTTCTTCTTTCCTCCTCTTTTTAAAGTGGAAACTCAGAGAATTTATTTTAGAAGAGATTATTACAATCTCAGACCAATAATTTGAAGTCTTTGTTTTGATACACAATATATTACTAAATTACAAAATATTAGACATTCGCTTATAAAAGAAACTGAACCAAAAGGTAAAATATACCCATATCTGACTATTTAATAGGAGCAGATCATCAAAGGGCAGATAACCTCAGTAGTACAAAAATGATTCCAAATAGTAGAAAAAAAGAAGGATAAGTATTCTCCAACTTACTCTGGTATTAGTATATCTTTAATACTAAACCTAGGTAAGAATGGTGTGAAGAGGGCAAATTATAGGTTGATTGCACTTATGAAAATCCATACCATGTTAGGTTCAGGGCAAATTATGGTTTTAAAAACATCAACAAATTTGTTCCCATTGACTCCTTTCATTTTTAAAACTGTGCCTTCTCTTTTTCATTTCTTTCTCTTAGTCATTCTTACCATTGGCTTTTCTGATTGATTGATCTTGAGGAATCAATTGTTGGCTTTGATGTTTTCAGCTGTGGCTTTATTTCTGTTTTATAGAAAATGCTTGTCTTCTTCCTTCCTTTTGGCTTATTCTTTAACCTTAGCTCTTAAAAAAAACATTTAGAAATATTTTTAGTCTGTTTATTAGTGAAAACTTCAAGCTTACCCAAAAATAGATTGGTATAATGAACCCCCATGTACAC
The DNA here is from genome assembly GCF_905146905.1 of Nyctereutes procyonoides. Classification (NCBI taxonomy): domain Eukaryota; kingdom Metazoa; phylum Chordata; class Mammalia; order Carnivora; family Canidae; genus Nyctereutes; species Nyctereutes procyonoides. Next base: position 13,770,670 of record NW_026575132.1, read on the forward strand.
GTCAACTACTTTCCATAATCAGCAATATATTATCATTTTGCTTAAGCTATTCTCTCTTTTAAATTTTACTTTATACTGTGAAGCAACTTCCAGACATCATTCTTACATATTTCAGTATGCCTCTTTAACAGAGAGGAACCTTTAAACATAATCACCCTCTTATCATGCCTAACAAAATTAATAAATATCACTTTAAATATTACCTGATACCTTAGCCATGTTAAAAGTTTTTCAAATATCTCAAAAAAAAGTTTTTAGGAGCTCATTTGTTTGCATTAGGATCTAAACTACGCCCACACATTGTATTCACTTATTGATTCTTATTTTATAGCTCTCCCTCCTATTTCCTTTTTTATTTTAAGTCTTTGAATCTGGGGAGAAACTGGGTTATTTTTTACCATACAGAATCTTACATTCTGGAATTCCCAAATTGCTTCCTTGTGCTATCACTTAAGTTATTTCTTCATCCCTTGAATTTTCGGTAGTTAAATGTAGAGATTTGATTAGATTCAGAATCAGCTCTTTGGGCAAGAATACTTTAGAGGTGATGCTGTGAAGTTATTACCTATTTGTATCACATTGTGGGAAACATTTATGCTGAAAGGGTTCAGGTGACAGCCGCCTCATCCCTCTTTTGTAAAAGCCTCAATTACTTCTTATTTGATGTTTTTCCCATCTATTGCAGGTTTTCTTTTTGAAATATAAATACTGAAGTTTTAAAACATATTATAGTTTTTTTAATTGTATACTTATAGATGTTTCTAAATTTCTATTGTGATTTGCTCTTTGATAGATGAGTGTTTTAGATACATGGCTTTAATTTCTTTTTGACCTAATGTATAGGTGTTGAGTTTCTGTTTAAGTTTATTTTTTGTTATTGATTTTAACTTATTATTTGCACTGTAGTCAGAGAATAAGGGGCATATAAATATTCTCTTTAGAATTTACTCAAGTTGTTTTATGTCATAGTACACAGTGACATTTTTTCCTTTATATGTTGCTTATTCTTTTTATATCTTTGCTTAAAAATTGTCAGATGATGGCTTTTTGATGTCTATATGATGTCTATTTGAACTTTATACTGAACTTTCCAGTTGTAGTATTTAAATACCTTATATTCTTTATTCTACAATAGCTATCAGCTATTAAGAATAATGTATGTGAACATTCCTCATTATGCTGGTGGATCTGTTAATCTCTCTTTGTAAATGGACCCATCTTTTATATTCAGAGGCTGTATTGTTGGATACATAGGTAATTATTTTATCTTTCTCTAGATTGTTCTTTTTGTTATTATATAATTTGTGGCCCTTTAATTCCCTAATAATACCTTATTTTAACTTAGTCTATTTTATACGTACACAGTTCTAGTAGTTCTACAGCATCTAGTAATGTATCTTTCTGCCTTTTCATTTTAAACCTTTCAGGGTTGTCATGTTTTGGATATGTTTCTTATAAGAGAATAAGTTATAGTTGGATTTTATTTCATCTAGAAACACTGCCTTTAGTTATTTTCCATTTTAAGAAAATGGAAAATCTTTAGCACTTTCTTCTAAAAAAAAGAAAAAACTTTTTCAAAGCATCTTAACCACAAATTAGGTAATTTTTATATAAAATAGATTGTTGCCGTAACAAATAGTTATCCCATTGTATATTGTAAGTTATCCATGATATTTTTGCTTAAAATAACCAATGTCTACATTTATCATTAATTTCCTCCCCTTGACATTTACATATTTTACACAATAATTGTTGATGGTTTCACCTACTTTGACCTTTTTGTCTTAAGCTTCAAGTTAAACATCACTTGTATGTATTTTAGGTCTCTTCTATCAGATCATTGACCATAAAATCTCTAATGCTGTTTAGATATTTAGTATATAATTAATTACATTGTACATTTGAATTATATTTAAAGGTATTTATTTTTTATATTCGACCTAGGAATAAAGTGTAGCAATTATATTTTTCCATTATTTTCTCATATTTATAAACAATTGGGTTGAATTGGTGCAATTTTTTAAAGATTTTATTTATTTATTCATGAGAGATAAACAATTGGGTTGAATTGGTACAATTTTTTTTTAAGATTTTATTTATTTATTCATGAGAGAGAGAGAGAGAAAGAGACATAGGCAGAGGGATAAGCAGGCTCCCCTTAGTGAGCCTGATGGAGGATTCAATCCTAGGATCCCAGGGTCATGACCCGAGCCAAAGGCAAATGCTCCACCACTGAGCCACCCAGGTGCCCCTGATGCAATTTTTTTTTATCAGACATTCCTATACATTATATAAGCCATTATATTTTAAAGTAAGCTTTAAAATATGGCCAGAATTGTTCATCACAGAAAAGAACCTGGAGTGCTGAGAAAGAATAAAAGGTCAAGTTTAACACCTTGTACAACTTGTGGTGGTGCTATTGTTTACACAGAACATATTGCTTTATTAGCCATAGAACTTTATTAGTAAATGCAGATTACCATCACTCAGGTATAGATTCTGGCCCTTCAAGTGAAGAGGAGCTGGTCTAATTAATGATGGCACTTCTAACCTCAATTAATTTGCTATTTTAGTGAAGATTTCAACCATACCTACTATTTTTTTTTCCTCAAGTGACAATAAACATTGCAGAAATAATACCCTTTACAAAATGAAGTGCAACTCTTTGGAAAGCCATATAGTGCAGACGTACTTACATGACAGGTATATTCTAAGTGGACTCTCTTGTGGCCTCTTTATTTTCCAGGAAAAAAATCACATAGAGTATGAGAGGCAAGAATAAACAAGTCATTTCTGTGGGAGCAATTGTAGAGGCTTCTTTTCTTACTGCCTCGGAGACTAAGACACATCTAGTTGCACGTAGTTCTGCATGGTTTGAGTTACCTCTGTATCAGTTTGTTCCAGTTTTGAAAATTATAGTTACTTTGACCATATTTTGGTCATTAAATATTTTGTCATATTTTGAAAGTAATTAATCCCTTGTACTTTATGTATTACACTAAGTTAGAGGGAATCTTCAGGGATACTCCTAAAGTAGAGAAAGCCATCTTCACTCAAAATAGGGTCTGCTGCAATTATAATATAGAAGGGAAGCTCTAGAACCAGCCCACTGCTCCACCAGCGGTGTAAATGGCACTAAACCCGTAAGTAGTATGACTTGTCTATGTTTCTCCCCTGAGAGGTCTAGCAGATGAATAAATTGTGTGATTCAAGGAATATAGCAATTCAAAACCAGATGCTGAGACTACTAAGCCATTCCTTCTGGCACATTGTGTAAAGCGTGAAGTTGTAAATATAGCAGATAATTGAAATTTAGATTTCAGATATGGGCATTCTTAGTAGACCTCCTCTAGCTTTTATTGCTTAGAGTCTTAGAAGTATATTTAATAGTTCATATTAATGCAGTTGCTGTCAAAATTAAGCCTTTTTTTTGCATGTTTTAAACTCTTCTTCAATAATGAGAGTATTAATGATAAAAACAAAGGAAAAGTTAACTTAAAAGTGTGCCCAAACTGAAGATGGAAAATATTGGTTTTGGGAAATAAAGTTTTAAGTACTCTTTTTGGTTTCTTTTAGATTACAGCTTAACACACATGTACTTGTTCCTCCATTGATTAAAACTGTAATTCTTCTTTGTCCATCATATAATGTACTTTCCATAAATTAGCTGCTTCATTTCTTCTTTTTATGCTAATCAAATTACAGTGGTCTTTAGGCTGAAGTGGGGCATTGGACTTGGCATTTTATAATCCTGGCAGCCTTATACCTTGCTTTTTTTTTTTTTTTCTTTTTTTTTTAATTTTATAAATTAATTTTTATTGGTGTTCAATTTACCAACATACAGAATAACACCCAGTGCTCATCTCGTCAAGTGTACCCCTCAGTGCCCGTCACCCATTCACCCCCACCCCCCGCCCTCCTCCCCCTCCACCACCCCTAGTTCATTTCCCAGAGTTAGAAGTCTTTATGTTCTGTCTCCCTTTCTGATATTTCTCACACATTTCTTCTCCCTTCCCTTATATTCCCTTTCACTATTATTCATATTCCCCAAATGAATGAGAACATACACTGTTTGTCCTTCTCCGGTTACTGTGGCCAAGTTCAAAAAGGGTGTTGCCTGAGTTCTCCTCTGGGATTTTGATGGAATCTTGTCTCTCATTTAGATCTTTCATCTATTTTGAGTTTATCTTTGTGTATGGTGCAAGAGAGTGGTCCAGTTTCATTCTTCTGCATGTGGATGTCCAATTTTCCCAGCACCATTTATTGAAGAGAGTGTCTTTCTTCCAGTGGATCGTCTTTCCTCCTTTATCGTATATTAGTTGACCATAAAGTTCAGGGTCCACTTCTGGGTTCTCTGTTCTGTTCCATTGATCTATATGTCTGTTTTTGTGCCAGTACCACACTGTCTTGATGACCACAGCTTTGTAGTACAACCTGAAATCTGGCATTGTGATGCCCCCAGCTATGGTTTTCTTTTTTAAAATTCCCCTGGCTGTTTGGGGTCTTTTCTGATTCCACACAAATCTTAAAATAATTTGTTCTAAGTCTCTGAAGAAAGTCCATGGTATTTTGAGAGGGATTGCATTATACGTGTAAATTGCCCTGGGTAACATTGACATTTTCACAATATTAATTCTGCCAATCCATGAGCATGGAATATTTTTCCATCTCTTTGTGTCTTCCTCAATTTCTTTCAGAAGTGTTCTATAGTTTTTAGGGTATATTTTGAGAACCATTTGAATGGTAAATGGTTCTCCAACCTTTTATTTTCAGGTTGTAGGTGTCCTTCTGTCTAAAATGAGTCTCTTGTAGACAGCAAATAGATGGGTCCTGCTTTTTTATCCAGTCTGAAACCCTGCGCCTTTTGATGGGGTCATTCAGCCCATTCACGTTCAGAGTTACTATTGACAGATATGAGTTTAGTGTCATCATGATATCTATTTAGTCCTTGTTTTTGTGGATTGTTCCACTGAACTTCTTCTTAAAGGGGAGTTTTAAGAGTCCCCCTTAAAATTTCTTGCAGAGCTGGTTTGGAGGTCACATATTCTTTCAGTTCCTGCCTGTCTTGGAAGCTCTTTATCTCTCCTTCCATTTTGAATGAGAGCCTTGCTGGATAAAGTATTCTTGGTTGCATGTTCTTCTCATTTAGGACCCTGAATATATCCTGCCAGCCCTTTCTGGCCTGCCAGGTCTCTGTGGAGAGGTCTGCTGTTACCCTAATATTCCTCCCCATGAAAGTCAAGGACTTCTTGTCTCTTGCTGCTTTAAGGATCTTCTCTTTATCTTTGTAATTTGCAAGCTTCACTATTAAATGTCGAGGTGTTGAACGGTTTTTATTGATTTTAGGGGGGGATCTCTCTATTTCCTGGATCTGAATGCCTGTTTCCCTTCCCAGATTGGGAAAGTTTTCAGCTAGGATTTGTTCAAATACATATTCTGGCCCTCTGTCCCTTTCGGCGCCCTCGGGAACCCCAATTAAACGTAGGTTTTTCTTCCTTAGACTGTCATTTATTTGCCTTAATCTGTCTTCATGGTCCCTTAATTGATTGTCTCTTTTTTCCTCAGTTTCCCTCTTTGCCATTAACTTGTCTTCTATGTCACTCACTCGTTCTTCCACCTCGTTAACCCTCGTCGTTAGGACTTCTAGTTTGGATTGCATCTCATTCAATTGATTTTTAATTTCTGCCTGATTGGATCTAAATTCTGCAGTCATGAAGTCTCGTGAGTCTTTAATGCTTTTTTCTAGAGCCACCAGTAGCTGTAGAATAGTGCTTCTGAATTGGCTTTCTGACATTGAAGTGTAATACAGATTTTGTAACTCTGTGGGAGAGAGGGCTGTTTCTGATTCTTTCTTTTGAGGTGAAGTTTTCCTTCTAGTCATTTTGCTCAGGGCGGAGTGGCCAAAAACAAGTTGTATTGGAACACGGGGGAGTATCACTGGTCCGTCCAGCTGGTCTTCTGGGGGAGGGGCCTGCTGTGCTGATTCTCAGGTGTTAGCACTTGGGGGAGCTGCTCTGCCCCTGCCTGCTGCAGGGCTCAGCGGGGGTTGTTTACCCCATGGGGCCCCAGGAGGAACAGCAGCAGTTGCTATGGCAACTCTGGAAGCCTGGATTCAGCCTCCGCAGGAACTACGGGGCTCGGGGCTCTCGGTTCTCTGTCCGCAGGGCCTGGAGGCTCCGGGGCGGGGCCGCTGATCTGCTCAGCTCGGGGCAGGAGCGTCCTCGCTGTCCTGGGCCCTCCCGGCCTCTGCCTGTCCCGGGGGAGGCCGGATCCTGGGCTGTGTCCCGGCGCCCTGTGCTCCGGGGCCTGCGCTGTGGGATTCGCGCTCCCGCCCCGCAGCCCCCTCCGCGGAGCCGCCGCCCGAGCCCCTTCGAGCTGCTCCCGGGTCAATGGGTGCGCGCTGCAGCCCTTAGGGAACTCGTTGCACTCTCCCGGGGCGCAGGTGCCTGTTAGTGTCCCAGGGAGCCCGAGGGCATCCCCGCCCTCCTGGGTCCTGCTCCACCTCCCTGCGAGCCCCTTTCCGCCCGCCCGGGAAGGTTGGTGCAGCTCCTGCTCCTCCGGGACGGGGCTCTCCTGTCCTGGGGACACTCGCCCCGGCCTCAGCCCGGCTCCTCGTGGGGCCCCTCCCCCTCGGAGGCCTTTTGTTCCTTTATTTCTTTTTCCCCGTCTTCCTACCTTGATAGAAGCGCGGACTCTTCTCACTGTAGCGTTCCAGCTGGTCTCTCTTTACATCTCAGGCCGAATTCGTAAATTTTCAGGATGGTTTGAAGGTTATCTAGGTAATTTGGTGGGGACAGGTGATTTGGGGACCCTGCTCTTCCGCCATCTTGCCCCTCCTCCAACCTATACCTTGCTTTTTAAAAAAAGTCATCAACCATGGCAATTTAACCAAGTTAAATTTTCTTCTCTTTTTCTTGCTGTCTTCAATATCATGCACAAAAAATGGTCATATTTTAGTAGGTTTTCTACACTTCATAAAACATCTTTTAAATGAGATTATTTGAGTAATGCAAGAGATAAAGTTAGTAATTTGTTGAAATGGCATTGCATTATCAAAAAATAGGTGGAGAAAAGTAACATTTTATTAAAAGTGGTGATATGAAAAGGCATCAACCTGGACTGAATGTCACCATTTCATCAGTGTTAATATCAGATAATTCAGATGACAAATATCACAAATGGTAACATCAAATACAAACAAAATCTCTACCAGATTTAAATCGATGCTGATCACAATAGCATTGAATGGGTGTGATACCATTCCACATGGATGTCTTGTGTTGACTAGAAGCCATCCCCAAGAAATTCTTAAAGCATGGCTTCAAATGTGGCAGTGGAAGTTTAGGGAACAGTAAGGCTAGAGCAACTGTTTTAGTTCAAAGCAGTTATTTATTGAGAGAGATTTTTGTGCAGAGGTGTCCAGATGAATATGATTCTAAGAGACAATAAAATAAAGAGTTTAAACTGTAAACCAAATGACTACCAAGTTTTTGCATAGAAGCTCTAACTCTTGGGTACTCACTAGGCTTTCCAGGAATAGACCCACACACTGAGAAGTCCTCATTAGCTCCCTAATGGAACCTGAGGGTAATGACAGAAACACACTCAAGTGACACATTTGACAGCTGTACAAAGTCAGTTCCTTTAGAGGGAAAGATTAAAATTTGACAGAGTCTGGGTTTAAGTGAGGAAATCATTTAAGATAAGACAAGAAGTCTAGATGCATGAGCACATTGAGGATTGAATTATTCAGGTGGATAGGAAAAGAATAAGTAGACTGGTATATTGCTTTGTAAAATAATAGGGTGGACTGTGATAAGTTGGACTTGGGAAATACTGAATTGTTTTGAAAAATAATCGGAAAAAAGCCAACCAACCAAGTTTGCTCTGTTTCAAGCCATTTGGGACCATAACTACAAGAATATGAGAGACCTGTTGTGAAGGAGGAAAAATTTCCTCTATCCTTCAAGATTCTTCTAGCTGGACGAAGAATCAAATTGACAAGAGACAAATTAACAGGAGAAAATCTTACTAAATGGTGTGCATATGGGGAGTCCACACAGATACGGTAAATTCTACAGACACTTAGGCAACAGGATGCTTATATGAGTTAAGGAGAGGAGGTAGTCTGAGGATACAAAGGGAAGAAAGAGTATTCATTAGCAGGAAGGTGAAAAGAGATGTTTGGAAAACAAAAGTTACCCTATTAGTAGATAAATTTCTTAGGTGAAGAGGGATCTCTGTCAGTAGCTCTCTTCCTAGTATAAGCAGGCAGTTAAAGAGGAGAACAGAGCTTTTCCTGAATCTGCTGGTCTTTGATTGCATTTATCTCAAAATTATGTTCCTGCCAAAGGGACCCATCTTAGGGTGGCCTGTCCTTGGCCCCCCTATTTAGTTAAACATTGACCCTCAAGTTTCACTCGTTTTTAGGTGTTTAATTAGTGGGACAAATTCATATCACATTAATGCAAATGGTTACCGACTCTTTTTTTTTCTTCTTCTTCTTTTCTACTCTTTTTATGTCTTTCTGCCTCCTAGTCTCAACTGCTTTGTCCTGCCACACTTCTAGATTCAATGCTGGGGCCAAAGAATGAAACTAAATGAAGACACAACAAAAGAAAAAAACAGTTTTAGTTACATGCATACACGTGCTTGCATAGGAGTTCACAAAAATGTGGCTCAAGGAGGTGATGAGATGGGTGAGGCTTATATACCTTTTGGGGCTAACCAACAAAAAGGGTTTGGGGGTTCTGAACCTGGGAAGCATGCTTTGAGAAGGTAAGGAGAAGAATGTATGGTAAATAAACATTGTCTTATTTAGATAAGAGTCAGGTGATAAGAGGTATCTCCTGGAATAGCTGTCTTCTGGATAGGGAGGCATCATTACAAATGGAAATTTTCCTTACAAAAGAGAAGATTTATACTTTAGGCATTAGGGTGAGGTGAAGAGCTTTCCCCTGCCTCTACTTGTTCTCAGTTGCCTTTAGTTTAAAATAATCCTTTTGTCTTAGTGTCATATTTTAGAGTATCATATTCTGGTACCCTTTAGTGTCAATAATACAAATTTATATGAATAACTGCTCACTTCATACAGCAAAGTATATAGAATGGTGCAAAACTTATGAAAATCTTTGTGCCCAGCCATGAAACAATGTACATCTGACCGTCAGATTGAGGAGAACAAGGAAAACACAGATTACGTGCCCTGATTCTTCTCACTGTCCATGGCACTTCAGCTTACTGCTGACTACCAGCCACCAAATCACTGTATGTTTCTCTTTCTGGTGAGATGACAAATCTGAGCCTGCAATCTCATTGATTCTCCACTTGCTGGAGCAGAGGGTGACATTGAGACCATTATTTTGTTAATAGTCTTTCATCCAGCATAAATCCCAGCTTTTCTAGGATTTTCATTACCCTTTCTGTATGCATATATTTCAGTCCTGAAGAATGAGAAAAAATTGAGTGTTTTCCTTATTGTCATATTTGTTATTTGATCATTCCTTAGAGGAAGGTCACCCACAGAAAGTTAACCAATATATTTGATTGTATAGACCTATTATTTTTGTTTCCTGTTGCCATTCCCTTCTGAAGAGCTCTTAAATGCTGTAATTTTAATCTGCTGTGATTGCCTCACAAGTGAAGAGGTCATTTGCAGTATTGTGTAGAGGTACATCACCTGAGTGCCCTCAGCTAAAGTCAAAGTATTTCCCTTGTAACAAGGAGAAAAGAGAGAGGTTTACATCACCACTCAGTTTAAAAACCCTTATCTGTCAGGAAGCATGCACTTTTCTGTGCAACCCTGGGAGTTCATTAAAAGTGGGAGATTGCGTCACTGATTAGACATGGCTGAGGGCTGGGTAGATGGTGTCCTGGCAGATCCTTGACAGAAATTAAATAAAAAGAAAATCTCTATTTTGTTCAGGCCACGGGAGGCTTTGATTAGACTGCCTTCCCCTTTTTCATTTGGAACTTGGTTTTGTTGTGCCATTGAGGAAGTGATCTGGTGTAGATTTGAAAAAAGACCACCTCATTTTTTTTAAACCATCCCTTTCTGTTACACTCATCACTTATTAAAAATACAGTTCAGGAATCACTTAAATATTTGTAGGTATTAATAAATGGACATTTTGCTGAGCTACAAGAAAGATAGTTTCTTTTTGGTTTGTTATTCCTATATGCAATTATGAAAAAGTGCACTGGTCCCCAATTCCGTGGGAGGTAGGGTAGAGGTGCAGTCAGGTTAACAGACAAGAGGATGGGTGAATTGGTTTGTTCACTGATTTATTCCTTAAATATGAGTGTCCAAATGTATAGTGATACAACTCCAGGAGGGAACCTGATGTAGGCTGGCATGGCTAGCTTCCAATTTTGTAAACTTGATGCTATGTGAGCTTTCATGAGAATTTCATGTGGCCTTTATCAGACAATCTTTACTGAGTGTAGTTACTGTGTTTTTGAAGCCTAGTGAAAGTGGAGGTGGTAGAGAAATGGCAACGATATACATGCTATGTCGAAGATTAGCCCTGTGATTCTGGGAAGTTCATGAAACTGGTTTGTAGCTCTTATGTAAGAGGAATCAGAAGTTCTAAACAGTCTGTCAGTTCATCCTCTGCCAGTTTTCATTGCTTAAATTTTTGTCCTATGGAATTGCCCCACTAGCTATGCTCACTTGGTAGATCTGAATGGGATTCAAAGGTTCATCTAGACATGCCGTTTGGATTAAATTGTCACTATCTAATAGAAGCAGTTCTAAAAATGTGAATTAAGATAGCTGTAGAGTACACCTTTGCCATATACTTCTGGTAATTGCTTAGGGGCAATGGTTGGAAGAGAGTTAAGTATTAGAGGCCAAAATTTGTCAATCTCAGAATAGCCACAAATGGACCAATAGTCAAGAACATCATACCTTTAGTACTTACAGATTTAACTTTTGAAATTTCATATATACTGCATGTAAGTCAAAGGTCCAGAACATGTAATAATTTGTAATTTTGCAATGGCACAATGTGAGTCATTCACATTGAGAAGTTCATGTGCGGGAATCACTTAACTCGTCAAGGAGGCTTCAGCAAAAGATTGCAAAACTGCTGACAGATTTTGAAGGGATGCTTGTCTGTACTGTGCTTTTCTCCTTCCTGGAGATTCTCAGGAAAGTAGATGAGCAGTATGATCAGTGGGATACCCTCCCAAATCCACTCAGGCCTTTTGTCTGTAGCAGCCACCACCTGCCCAATTAAATATTGTCTCATGTAGCAATCACTCTTTAATGATATCTCATTAAATATTTAATATTAAATATTTCTATAATACAAATCTCATGATTCTGTCAAAAATATGGGCTTAGATTAACAGATAAATATCAGATCTTAATCTTGAGATAATCATCAAGTTTGGGGAGTTTTGAGAGCCTTGAAATTTTATGCACAGTCCTGTCTATGTATGCATATCTGTGTCTGTAATGGGAGAGAAACCATTACTATTAGTTTTGCAGTTGTGACTATGATCCAAAAGGAAAAAAAAAAGAATAAAGGAAAACTAAAAATACTGCTTATATGGAAAATGATTAATTTCTGTCAGTTTGCTTATACAGCTCTTAACACGCAGAAAGGGGTTGAGGTTGGAGAAAGAATAGCACTATAATTGGTATCTGACTAGTACCCAGTTAAGTTGAATTTTGAATTCTGGAGCATACACAGGTGAGTATTAGTGAGACGAGTTGCTACTATCTTCTTTCTAGCCTCTCTGCTCTTTTCTCCTTAAAGGAGCTCATTAAGATGGGGAGTATATATGTTTTTATCCCCAATACTTAGCATGGTGCCTGGCACAGAGGAGCCCCATAATAAATGTGTGTGTGAACTGAATGAATCCAGTTTTGCTCATGGGTTTGCTAGCCCTGGCTAACATATCATTTAATATGTTTTGATTCACAAGAACGTTTCCGTGGTGAGTAATAAAGATTATGTTAGCTCCTTCCTTGGCTTTCTGTGTTTGATTTTGCTTTTGGTTATAGTTTCCAGAACAGAAGCAAGAAGTCACTGAGTGAAGTGGAGATGTGAGAGCACCATGGAAGTGGAAATCAATCAGGATAAGAATGAGAGATAAGGCATGGGGAGATGTAGATAAATAAATTAATTAAAATAATGTGACTGGAGGAAATGCTAGAAGACTGACACAGGGATTCATAGGCGAAGGCAATGAGAACCTGAATGGCAAGGAAGGATGCCATAGGTTACAAAGAAGGAAACATTCTCGGTCTAGAAGCAGCTCGAGAATCGGGGTTGGGAACATGAAGGAAATGGACATGTCCTACTTCAGAGGGTTGCTGGGGAAGTATTAATTCTAGGTGTTTGAGAGGATATTGAAGAACTTCTTGAGCTTGTGAAAGAGGCATTCTTAAAAATAATGGAGGCATTTAAGAGGCGGTGTACCACCACTGAAGAAGAAGGAGGTGCCCAAGGAGGGAAGAACAATGAAAAAGAATTGAACCAAGAGGTTTTTTTTCACCTTGACCCATGTTTGTCTCACTAAAGAAGTGAGACAGATGGAAGATGAGGGGAATATTGAACAAAAGTTACAAAGAGCTTTGCTGCAATAGTAGGGCCTCACTCACAATCCTGTCCCAGGTGGAAGGTCCCTACCATGATCAATACTCTCCAGTCTAGAGGTTCAGGATGCGGAGGTTTTAGCATGGTGGGTTTTTTTTTTTCCCCATCTGGCAGAGCCTGAAAAACTCAAGCTTCCAGTGCTCATGGAACTTAGATGGTTTTAAATATTGGTTTAGAAACATTTTATAAATAATGGAAGTCATTTTAAATTACATTATAATAAATAAAATATAAAAACATATATAAAGAAACCTAACCAGCCAGGTACAAATCGGTGCATTCTTTTACTTCAATTATTTCAATCCATAAATAAAGATTAGCTTTCAATTCTACTTTAAATTCTCTCACTAGAGATGCCTCTGGCAATAGTTCCAGTTAGTTTGCAGCTTTGAATGTAAAGACACTGTCATATTCATCTTTGAATCCCCTCATAGAGTCTAGTGTAATACTCTGCACGTTGTAGAAGGTTCACCAATGTTGATATATATATATATATATATATATATATATATTTAATTGAATGTTACCTAGGAGCTTTTACAGGAACAGATTTCTAGGGAGGAAAGGATTTCTTTATCCAGTAAACACCTCTAGAGTGAAATATTTATCACATTTCAGGCCTGTGCTAGGTGACAGGTATACAAAATTGGCAAAGGCACATTCCTCACCTCCAGAACCAAGCGAGGGAGACAGACCTGTAAAGGAAGCTTGCCTATCCTGAAACAAACACATGGCACAAAAATGGCCTGAGGAGCAAGACTGAATCTGTACAGAATACTGTACGGTCTCCTTACTCAAGGAGAAAGTGCCCATAGAGTTAAAGGAGGGATGGACGTTTGCCAGACAGTCAGTGGTGTTCTACATGGCTGGTGCGTCTAGACATTTGTTGAGCATCTAGTCTATGTCAAGCATTGTGCTAGGTTTTGGGGATATATGAGTGAACAAAACCACTGCCCTCGTGGAGCTTAACATTGTAGCTATTGATACCTAGACCAATGAGATGTTCTTAATGGGCAGAGCTTCCTCCACACCTCAAGCACTGTACAGTTGCAAGTAGAGAACATTTGTATTTGAGCAGAAATGTGTGGTAGCTTCCTCACGTGATCAGGAGATGTGATCTGGTCTAGTTAAAGCCACTTCTGCTGAATCTCCCCAACTCTTTATTGTATCTCTGTATCTAAAGAAAAAACAAAAAAACAAACTAAAAGCATTCTTTTTGCTGACTGCTACTCTTGACTGCAGCTGTTTCCTGCAGCTCAGACCTCTGCACTTTCTTTAAACCTGTTTCCACATGCTGTTAACACCCAAGACAGCACAGCTGGTTCCGTCTTACCCTACTTCTTTTCCCTGTGCTATACTTTTACTTCTCCTGCTGTTCTTCATTCCTCACATATGTTGTGGCAAAGATTGCTTCAAGTGCACCTTGCATTGCCAGGGAAGATCCTGCCCCAGTGCTTATTTTCAAATGGTCTTAAAACATAAACTAGGGAGATGGCTTTTTTAAAACCAGAGGCTTCCAATAAAGGTGTCACAAAGCGAAGTGCAAGAATGATAAAGGGAATGGCAAAATGATTCTGTGGAAAGATAGATGGAGGTCATAAGAGAGAAACAAGTGCACATGGCAGGGTGAGGGGAGTAGGGGGCTGGATGAGAAGAGAGTAAATGCCAACAGGATGAAGGCAGTGAGAAAGATATTTTTTCAAGTCCTTGAATGTGTCTTATTCATGAATGAAGATAGGTTGTAAACTTTATAATTTACATAGTTGTAATTTATAATTATAAAGGTTTATGCAACAAAGACTTTTGACTTCTTTTATTTTGAAAATATTTTTGAAAGTTACTCCTAAACCAAACATACACATAATTCCTGGTCCTTTTTTTTTTCTTTCTAAACACTTAAGTCTTTATGGACTTGGTCTGTGGATTCAGAATTTTCTGCATCCCATTTTCATACTGAAGATTTTCATAGTGAAGCCCAAGAGGGAAATGTGCCTGTGCCAGCAAGAGAGCGAAAGGCACATGCAAATGAAAAGGAGTCCTTTAATAACGTGTCTTTTTATCTGTATACTCTCTCAACCAAACCTGAAATTTGTATAGCTTTGCTTAAATGCCTGTGGTACATTTACCTGAGACATACCTGAATGAAATGTATTTCAGCCAGCAAAATGAAAAGAGTTAAGCTAGAAATTTTTTGTAATTGCTGAATTATCCTAACTTCCTCAAGTCCTTTTCAATTTACCAGCTTTGGGTGATGGTGTGTAGACACACATGAGGCCCCAGTGCCATCAAACTGTCCATTTTTGCAGTCCTGTGTTCTAAATATTTGAGAAGATGGCACAGTTTAAATAGATTAAGTGGAAGAGCAGCAGATGTTTACCTTCGAGCATATGTTTATGGTAGGAGCATGATCTCAAGCAGACCCTTAGGGGAGAGTGTGCTATATTGTTCAATATTGTCACCCTTTCAGGAATACGCGGGGTTATCTTGTGCCTCAGCTTAGGCTCAAGTGGTTTTGAAGTGGTTAACAACATAGAAAACTAGGAGGGTGCCTGGATGACTCAGTTGGTTAAGCCTCTGCCTTTGGCTCAGGCCATGATCTCAGGGTTCTGGGATCCAGCCCTCTGCTCAGCAGGGGACTCTGCTTCTCACTCTCCCTCTGCCCTTCCTCCTGCTGTGCACACTCTCTTTTTCAAATAAATAAATAAAGTCTTTTAAAATAATAATAAAATAGAAAACTAGGGAAAATCAGCTGTAATTGGGTGGGGACAAGAATCTAATTATAAACCAAAGCGGTCATTATAAATATGTTTGTGTCAGTGTTGTGATGGAAGAGAAAACACATGTGCTTTCCACTTTTCATTTCAGCACTTTTTAAAATGTGTTGAGTGTGAGTAAGAAGCCGTGGACATTAAAACAGGGGTTGCAGAATCGCCTTCTTGAACTTCTGAACTTCTGCATTTCTAAAAATCTTAAAGCAGCCTTTCACTGAATGTGTTTGCTTGGAAAGCAGCGACTGATCGGTGTTGGCCTTCTGTGGAAAGATCTGAGCAGGTGACATGCTGATCCTCACATCAATGGTGATTTTCCTTTGATACCTCGATGGGATTGGTCAGTGAGACTATTCAGATCTCACAAACAAAACAGAGAATCCCTCTGCTCTTTAAACTCATACTGGGTCTTAACTCCCTATCAGGTTTCGTCAAGGCCACTTTATAAATTCGTACCAGGAACACATAAACAAAAAACACAAACAAAAAAACCCAGCAGGTAAAATGTATAAAATGTATACATTTAAAAACAAGTATTAAAAAAATGTTCATTTGTCTTCTCAAACCTAAATTAGAATACTGGGAAATCATAACAGTGAATTCTAACTGTGCTAATTAATAATAAGGAAAGGAAATATCCAAGAAAAGATAGAAAGTTAACAGGTAATGAGGTATAGATGATAGATGGGAGGGTTTTATTTTAAGTATGCTTTACCTCATGCCATAGATTTGTTCCTCAAAAGTTATTTAGAATCAGTATGTTAAGAGAGTGTAAAACTATACATTTCTATGAGAATTTGCTTCTTAGGAGAAGCTTTCCAATAAAGCATTTGTTCAAATGAATAATCACTTCTTCATCTCTTGGAGAATTTTCTAAATATGTGTCTTCAGTGGGGGCTTGCCTGGCTTACTATCTAGTATACCTTCACTAAGTACTGAGACATTTTAGATCTGGAATGGAAATAGAAATCTTCTTGTCTCCATTTTATAGATAATGAATGTGAGACCCAGGAAATCAGGTGTCTGGTTACTAGGCAAAGCAATGAGAGAACTTCTTTTTCTTTAAAAAAAATAATAAATAAAGATTTTATTTATTTATTCATGAGAGACACACAGAGGCAGAGACATAGGGAGAGGAAGAAGCAGGCTCCTGCGGGGAGCCCAATATGGGACTCCATCCCAGGGCCCAGGGATCATGACCTGAGTAGATGCTCAACCACTGAGCCACCCAGGCATCCCAAGAGAACTTCTATTGGAACCTTTCTCCTTTGTCTTAGACCAGAGCTGAATTTTACTACAAAACCTTAGTTTATCCCCTTTAAAATTTGTTTTGTTAAACCTATTAAAACCCCGTAATATCTCTTGGACACAAACCAGATGAAGAGAAGGTGTAGTGAACTCTGGGTTGTTGGTGGGTTTTAACCTGGGCAGCATGCCATTCATTACTGTGCAGTCTCTGGGAGACAGTCCACTGGAAGACTGCTGACTTTAGTGTATTTTACAGACTGCAGAATTATTTAAATCCAGTCCAGTCTTGTCCCACGTCTATTCTGGTAACTTATTCATGGCTTCACAGTGGGTGCATATGTGGGCACAGACACCTCAGAGCCAAGGTTTGGGGAATAATTTTTATGATCTAAATGTTTTCTGTGAAAATACCTTTTTCTTTAAAAAATGGAATTATTAGAGCTCAATCTTCAAAATAATGAAACACTTGATAGTTTTTCATGTAAATCATTTATTTTAATGTTTTATGATAGGCTATTGTTTCTTTATTCTATTTGCAGAAAATCTGTAATTGAGAGACATTGCAGTGTAAATATATTTAATATGCTTGCATGCAGACCTAAATCTCAGGAGACATAGGTCCTAAGTAATTTTGGTTCATTCTTTGACTCTTAGTTTCGCCTTGAAGACATTAATCCTTTTGTTTTTGGGTATGTCCATGCATAAAATTAAAATAGCAATGCCAAGAAATTATTTAGAATTGTCATGAATATGCATCTAGTTATATATGAAATATTTTGAGATCTTTGAAAGAAAAAATATACTCAAGGCATTATTAAAGTTTTTGCTAATGTCATTGAAAGAAAACAGGATCGATAAAGTGAATGATAAGGTCAGCATTCATTAAGTCAGTAGCTATTCAGAAAAGAGCACTGAACCAAAAATCAAGAATCCTGGATTCTGGCTTTAGCTCTGTCACAATAAGTAAAGATGGGTAGTCAGTTCTCTGTTCTGGGTCTCAGTTTTCTTAGCTATAAAATGATTAGACTAGCTCATCAGTACCATTCTTTACAGTGCTTAATTAATATCGTTAAGGACTTCTGAAGGTCTCCACTAATTACTATAGGACAGTGTTTCTCGAAGTGCGTTTCTTTGACTATAAGCATCAGGGACTTGTTAGAAATGCAAATTCACAGGGCTCACCCTAGATCTACCGCATCAGAACCTCCATGGGTCCCAACAAACTGTTTTCACGGGCTCTAGGTGATTCTGTTAATGCTAAAGTTTGAGGATCTCTGTTAAAAGTAAAATAAATAAAATTGTCCTTATTCTTAAGAAACTTGAAATTTAGTACTTTTCAAATCTCCAATTTTCTTGCCAATTTCTAGGCATACAGATATGCAATCTAATATATATATATTTATAACTCAAAATATGAAAAAATATATATAAAATGAATAGTGGGCATGTTAAATTGTTAGAACTGAAATATTTTGAGGTGATATCTATGCAGCCATGATTTCCCATGGTAAGGTGTTGCCCAAGGCATGAAGAATATATATTAGGTCAAGCTTGACTAACGGTGCTTGACTACCAAAATACATGATCATTTTATATGTGTGCTTATCAAATACAACTTGTTTTTACTTAGCACAGATATTCTTGTTCTAAAATGTAAAAACAAAGATTCTGAAATTATGCCCAGAATTTTAATTTTAAAATTTACATTATGTTTATGTATGAGCATCAGGCATGTAACCTGACACTCAAATCTTCTCTGTATAATTTTTCTATTACTCTCATTCTAAAATTCACGTGCAATTTCAAAAGAAACTTGCAGTTGGCTTTTTAGAATGCAAATATTGTTATAATATGCACCTGAGCTTTGAAATATAATTCAATTGCAGTTAAAATTTTGTGGGCATGTAGTTTCAAATGTGGCTGAAGTGCACTGGGGGAAAACATCGGAGCCATATATTTTCACCTATACGTCAAAGACATCTGTTGATAACGGGACAGCTATTTTAGTTCTCATCTGAGAGATGAAAAACTGAGCTGTAAAACTGTTTTTAGTATTGTTTTAGAGCTGTGGTCGGCTAGGGAAAAGCAATGAGAATTTGGGTAACATTTTCTTCCAAAAAAGTTTGATCAAGTTGCTAAGTTTATTTGGAAATGTATAACTTTAATGAGGCTACATGATGAATACGCTCTCCTTGATGAAATCAGTGACTTAGACCAACTGAAACATGAAATGGTAGCCTGGTGCCAACACCCTGATCACCCTGGGGAGCCCTGGGGAGGAGTGCCCAGCCTGGTGCTGCGCCCTTTTCAAGCAGCCTGTGAGCCCTCGAAGTTGTTAGGGCTGGTGCTAACTAAATGTAAACACCTTTACTTCCCAGCTGCTGCTAATTGGTTTGGGAATATTTATGTAAGTGTTGATTTTAAGGCTAAAAATAGTGCAGTGATGTTTAAATCCAACTCATTCTGGCTGTCAGAAATGCTCCCATGATCCTGAAAGTGTTGCTAAAAATGTTCACTTTTTAAAAAATTGTAGTAATTAAACTTGTCTGTTGTGAGAGCCACATATGATATGTTCTCTGCTCTGACAAAAGAGATAAAGGACAAACTTCTTCAAGGCCTCTGCTGGGTGGCGAGACAGAACTTTCTGCTGAACTTCATCAGAGAGCAAAGAATTGTAATGTGGGGGAAAGTAGAAGGCAAAATAAGTTTTGAAGTTGCTTTATATCCTTATATTCTATGCAGTGGATCACATCTGTCTATTTTATTTATTTTTTTAAAGATTTATTTAGTTATTCATGAGAGACACAGAGAGAGAGGCAGAGACATAGGCAGAGGGAGAAGCAGGTTCCCCACAGGGAGCCCCATGCGGGATTCGATCCCAGATTCCGGGATCAACCTCTGAGCCGAAGGCAGACAGACGCTCAGCCACTGAGCCACCCAGGCATCCCCACATCTGTCCATTTTAAATTAACATTAAAGGTAGACATTCTAACAATTTTATTAATACAATTAAATGTAGAACTTCCCAAACCATTGATCTTTTTAGAGCAAGTTTGGGGATTTGAAATGACACAGTTAATATTTCTCAAGTCTAAAGTTGAGGAAATATTGTGTATGTTGAGCACCATTTGTTTATACCTCTACCTCTTCATCATCAGATTATTTTTGCTCCTTCACCTCCCAACTAAAAAGTCAGACTTCACAGATTTTCCTCAAAGTTATTTAAATAAGCTACGAGAGGCGTAAAAAAAGTCATTTTTAGATATGTGTGATCTCATGACTCTTCATCACATAACTTAGTGAAGGAAAAGCCCAAGAAGAGCTCCTAAATTATTGCTTGTCAAATATCTTGTAATTTTTGGGAAAAGTCATTTTTTGGACCCTGTCAAGAAGTAAGTTGCCGTTTGTAAGTCTTGAAGCAGTGCACTGCTACCGTGTTGTTGAAGTCAATTGGAATTGTCTTTGTGTCCTTGCAGGGCACCTTGAACATTTGTCTGCCTGCTGCATCTCTAGAGGATATCAAAGAATTCTGTTATTGACATATAGAGAAATGATTTTGGCAAGTGACAAACACTGCCCATTAGTTGAGATGATAAACTCTAGTTACTGCCCTTTTTGATAGCTGCAGCAAAGCAAAGAGTTTTCGATGCTGTTTTCAAAATAGTGGGACTCTTTTCTTAGACATAGAAGTCTGTGAACGTGTGTGTTCTTTTGTAAGTTCGTAAGTATTGACATGATTGCTGTAAAACCGTAGTCAGTTCAGCATTATGCTTGAGTGGATTATCACATTGCAATTGGCCCAACGTTGCTTGCAAATTCTAATTGATATTTCCATATACTTAGAGTATCAAGTATGTTGTTGACATAAATAGAACCTTTACCATCTAAGTTATTTTTAAAATAACTAAAAAGAAGGTTATTTTAACCTTGTAGAATGTTGATTTGAACCAGAAAGTGGGTTATTTTCTTATCATAGCATGGGATCAACAAAAGAATTCTACATGGAGTAGGAAGCAAAGAGGCAAAAATAGTTAAAATTTTTTATCTCAGTTTTTTCTTTGATGTTCTGAGGATATATATCTTTGAAGAATTACAGAGCCCCCAAAATATTTATTTTAATTAATAGTTGCTGTTAACTGTTCATGGATGCAAAGCCTTTATATTGCTAGGATGCCAATACTCCAAATGTTGTCTCATTGGATGTGATTTTTACCAAAATCCAGCTGACTTTTTTTTTTCTTGCAGAACTTGATGTTCTGATTGTAAAATTTGTATGAAAATGCAAGGGATGCAGAATAGCCAAAACAAACTTGGAAAAACAAATGTGGAGAATTCTCACTTCCTGATTTCAAAACTTAATATAAAACTAAATAATCAAGACCGTGTAGTACTGGCATAAGGATACATGATAGATCAATGGAATACAGTTGAGAGTACAAAAATGAACCCTTACATTTTTGGTCAGTTGAGTTTTTATGAGTGTTAAGCAACTCATTGGAGAAAAATAGTCTTTACAACAAATGATATAGTCACACTTTGTACAAACACTAACTCAAAGTAGTTATATGCCTAAATGTAACAACTAACATTTTAAAACTTTTAGGAGAATATAGGAGTCTTTATGACCTTGTATTATGCAATATTTCTTTGATACAGCACCAAAAAGCACTAATAACAAAAGAAAAAAATAAATTGAACTTCATTAAAATTAAGAACTTTGTGTTTCAAAGGGCACATCGAGAAATTTCAGGAAGTGTCTCCATAGAAAGGGAGGCAATAATTGCAAATCATGTGTCTAAGGAATCTGTATACAGAATATTTAAGAACTCTTATAATTCAATAATTAAAAAACCAAATAATTAGATACTTCTTCACAGGAGGTCTACAAATATCCAATAATCACATGAGAAGATCC
The DNA here is from genome assembly GCF_905146905.1 of Nyctereutes procyonoides. Classification (NCBI taxonomy): domain Eukaryota; kingdom Metazoa; phylum Chordata; class Mammalia; order Carnivora; family Canidae; genus Nyctereutes; species Nyctereutes procyonoides. The sequence continues at coordinate 13,792,209 of NW_026575132.1, forward strand.
TCAGCATCATTATTCATTAGAGAAATGCAAATCATTAGTCATTGGGGATATGCAAAATAAAAACCACTTCACACCCACTATGATGGCTAAAATTTTAAAAAAGGAAAATTGAAAGTGCAAGAAGGTGAGGATTCAGAGAAATTGGTACCCTCATATATTGCTGATGAGAATGTAAAATTGTGCAATACTTTGGAAATAGTATAGTAGTCTCTCAAAATGTTATACAGAGTTACCATATGGCCCAGCAATCCCACCCCTGGATATCTATCTATCAAAGAGAAATGAAAACTTAAGCCCACAAGAACATGTTTTTAGTGACATTTATTTCACAGCTGAACATGATTTCAAATGGTTGTAGCAACATTATTTATAATCAGAAAAAGTGGAAAAACCCCAAGTGCCCATCAAATGATGAGCGAGTAAACAAAATACAGTCTATCCATACAATGGAATATTATTTAGCCATAAACTGCAGTGAACTACTGATACATACTACAACATGAATGAGCCTTGAGAACCTCATGCTCAATGATAACAGCCACATGTCTTATGATTCTGTTCATATAAAATGTTCATAATAGATATATTCTTAGAGACAAGAAGTGAATTAATGATTGTGGGGTGAGGTTGGGGGTGGGGTGGGGGCAGGGGGTTGGGAGTGAAAGATGGGGGTAGGCAGGCAGAAATGGGAGTGATGGCTAATGGGTATGGGACTCTCTTTTTGGGGTTTTAAAATTATTCTAAAATTAGATAATGGTGATGAATGCAAAATTCTGTGGATAAGCTAAAATAGACTGAATTGTACTTTTTAAAAGGGTAGATTTAATGTTATGTGAATTATATCATAATAAAATGTTTATAAGAAATAAAAATAGTGGGTCTTGAAGCCCCAGTCAAGCCTCTCAATGATTGAACCTGCAGCCCTGTTGATATCTTGAAATGTTGCCTCCTCATAAGAGATTCTAGCCCGGAACTCCCCCGTCCAAGCCACTTCTAAATATTTGACCCACAGAAACCCTGAGAGACAATAGGATTTTTTAATGCATTCAATTTGAGGGTAATTTATTACACAGCATTAGGAAACTAATACAATGCCATTGTGCTCATGCATTCGTTAGCATCACTAAATGAGCTCTGTGTGTTGGATACTTCATAGAGAACCAGCCATACCCTTACCCTTCAGAGTGCTCCCCCTTGTGTAAGAGAGGTAAGAAGATGTAAATGTGCTGACATGCGCAGTAGTCATGAGTTCAAATATTTTGTTAGATTGTCTACCTAAGTATTTTTGTTAGCTCCCCAGCCCTCTTTTCTCTGTAAGCATATATCAATCCCTTCATAATAGTAGGAATGTTTGAAAGCTTTCAAAGACATTCATCTTTTAAGATTTGTTACCTTAAACTAAAAATTGTTCTTTGACCTTTTAGATTTTCTTCCCTTTGTTTATCCCCATAGAAGAGTGAAAACAAATTTTTAAAAAACGAAATCTAGTGTAGACTGAGTCTTTCACAAACCCAGAACCCCAACGTGAAATGTTGCCACACAGTCTAAAAGTGAAATACATTTTTTAAATCATTTCACACTGACAAACTGCTTGAATTGTGCCTCCATGCCTTGTTTTCTTCAAGGTCCTAACTTGATTCCTTTATGCCCAACCTCTTAACTGATATATCCTTTTTGTTGTTGAAATGATGCTTTCAGATCCACAAATGCTGTTTACAGGTGGTCATTGACAATGGATCTTTCTCCATGTGGTTTGCGGATTCCTTGAAACCTGAGTCCATGAGTAACACTGTTTCTGACTTTGCTTCTGAAGACTGGTGTATCTGCAAAATCCCTCTGTTAAAGTGCAATTCCAAAGCCTACCAGAAATCGAATGCCTCCCAAATGAGATTCTAAATCAAGCTTGCTTTTTAGAATCCATTCTGTCTATGTAACACCCAACTCAGTGTGGCCACTGGCTTGGCGTGCTTGCCTCCTCTGGCCCCCTTACCTGTCTGTTGCGGAAGAGAGTTTACCATTTTAGAAATTAAATGGTTACTTGTAGTTTCTCTCTGCTGAAGATCACTCTCAGAATAAAAGTCTTATGACAAAGTAAGAACTCCACATTTCTTTTCCTTTCATTATCCGGTTAGACTTTTGACAGAAGTAACCTTGCCAGGCAACTTTTTTTTTTCCATGGATTTGGCTTTCTTTATATTTTTAGTGTCACCAGGGGGTGCAGGCAAGTAGAGTACATTAAAGTTAATACATCACCACCTGTCAGTGGCACCTTCCCTTTGGTACCCATTTCCTTGCTGATTTAAAACACTCGGTCCCAAAAGCTTATGGTTGAGTAGCAGGAAGCTAAATGATGTATTCCAAAGCTCTTAACACATTGCCTTGTGTAAATGGCCCATTTGAGTATTTCAGAAACCAAACAGGAGAGAAAAGAACATTGAAAGCACAGAAGAGATTAACACCTGTTTCCAGTCTTCAAAGAAATTGGAGCATACTATATATACCGAGAGTAAAACCACTTGCCATTTCACGTTGAGACATTTTATTCAAATTTTCAATTCTCTATGCATAGTGTCCACATATTTATGGGTTTGTTTGACTGCAGGATTCCACACAGAACTTAGAAGATGGAGAAGTTATGAATGGTGTACAGCCAGAGCCACCGACATCGCCGAAAACCAAGGATGCGCTGAGGTATTCTCTTTATGTGAATAAGAGTATTTTAGTTATCTCGAGATAATGTTTCTTTAATAGTTTGTAGTTGTTCCTATTTTATAGGGAAGGTCAAGATAAGTAGAATAGTGGACTGAAACCTGTCTCAATTCTAAAACTAATTAGTCACTCTTCTATTTTCTTGTATGATGTAAGAACTTCCTGACAAACATATATAAATGAGCGTCCAACTCTTTCAACTCTTCAGCAACCTGGATTTCTTAATTGCTTTTTTTCTCTTTGAACAACAGTTTAAAGTGAATTTTCAGAGTTTATTGTGGTTGAGTGTTCTACTTTGACATTAGCTCTTTGAATATTGCTTTGCATTCTGTTTTAACCTTCTTGGAATATTTTATTCAATGTATATAACATGAATCCAGTCTATCACCAAGGATTTTTCATGTTTTTAATGTAAGTAACTCATTATATGAAGTCATTTGCTCTCATTTTCCTCAATAATTACTTTGTTCTGCACTAATTTCCAGTCCTGCCTTAGCTGCTACACAGGTTCAGTTCCGAGTTTTGCTTCTTGCTAGTTCTATGAACTTAGGCAAGTTATTTGTCTCTTTGCCCTAGTTTCTGGTCTGTAAAACAGAAATAATATTAAAACCTTCCTCAGAGGGTTGGTATGAAGATTAAATGAATTCATGTAAAGAACTTCAAACAATGCCTGGGCCAGAGTCAGCCATGGGAATATTTGCTACTGTTGGCTACCACTGTATTGTGCTCATCATCACCACCATCTCGGTGATGGTAATGATACTACCACCACCACCACCATTCTTACCATCATTTTTTCTACATTGCTTCAAATTTTGCACTAGAAAACTAATTCCATATTTAATAGTGGTAAGAGTAATTAACTTGTAGACACCCAATCTATATCCACTACTCTTGTCTCCAAATCCTTCGACTCCAGTGTGAACACTTCCCCTTATTCTTTTTGTGTTTTATTTCATGCTAAGAAACTTCATGTAGAGAGCCCCAGTTTGGAGAAATCAGCTGAAATCAGGTTGAGGCCAAATTCAGAAAGTAGAGGAAGTACAGACTTCCAGCTCTTGCAGCCTCTTTGGTAAGAGGAGGATGAGAAAGATCTTAACAACATAGCATGCACAGCTAGCAGCAGGAAGCTTGGAGATTACAACTGCAGAACACATTGGTTCTAGCTGGCATGGAGCGATGAAGAAACAAAGGAAGAGAAATTAGGAAGTCACTTAGACCTGAGTTACGTGGTCAGCATTGTCCTGGGGCAAGGATGGCATGCTACCCCACAGAGTTTGGCTCAAAAATAGGACTTTGGGGTCACTTTGATGTAGGTAGCATAGAAGCTCAGCAGATTATTTGCAGAGTCCGTCTCAAAATATTTTGAACTTGTTCCTATACTTTAATCCCCATAGTCATTGCTCAAGCAAATGACTCTCAGACTATTACAGTAACTCCACTGTCTCTTCTCTTGAATATCAATCTCTTTATCCTAATTGATCTGACATAGTACTGCTGGATAAAATTTCTTAAACCATAGCATTCAGCAAGCCATTCCTTCATTCCAATTGAATTTCGTTAAATCCTTGATTTGAACACTACTTATGTAACTTTGAACTAATCATTTAGCCTCTTTAATTTTATTTAATATGGAAAATGGGTATCATGATCACACAGATTATTATGAAGATTAAATGAGATTTATCACAGGCAATTGCACGTAGTACAAGGCTAAATGAAAGCCTAGATAAATATTTGTGGCTGCTATAGTTAGGATTAGCACACATTCCACAGTTTGTTGTAACTGTCATTCTCCCATATAAGTCTGTGAATCCTCCAAGGCATTCCTGACACGTCATACAGGTCTTGGAATGTACTAGCAGCATATTTGTTCAGTGAATGGTTAAAACACATTGCTCCATAGATCATAAGCATATCTATTAACTAGTTACTCATAATTAACACATTTTTTAAAGAAAAATAACTGAGGAGGTTCTCCAAATAGGCTTATAATATGCATCTTCTATGAAGTACTATTCAATTTCCCTTGATGATGAAGCAAGAAGTTTCTCTTAGGTGGTTTCTATTGGGTGTTTTAAAATTTTTTTTAATTGTACTTTAAGCTCCTCTCTCTTTCTTACCTTTTCTTTTCTTTTGGGGGGGGGGCAGTGCAGAGGAAGAGAGACTATCTTAAGCAGGCTCCACTCCCAGCATGGAGCCCCATGAGGGGCTTGATCTCACAACCCTGAGATCATGACTTGAGCCAAAATCAAGAGCTGGATGCATAACTGACTAAGCCATCCAAATGCTCCTAAACTTCTCTTTCAACAGCAAGCAACATGTGCAAAAGACCTTCACCGGATCCCTAAGTTCTCCGTCATTCTTGACCTCAAACTATTCCTTGACACATTTCCAAATTTGCTTCCTCTAGACTTACCTCTCTTCCCAGGCTTAAAACAGCCATCAAGTTTTATTTGTCTTTCCCTCTGATATCCGTTCATTCGGCAAATTATTGAGAGAGTCCATGTCAAAAAAGAAAAAAAAAAATATATATATATCGCTTAAACCTTTCCCCAGGTATTCATGCTTTATTCCTGTAATTCTTACTCAAGCCTTATTAGCAATCTGATTATTGCAATCATTTACTCACTCCTGTCTCAGGAATCAATCTCTATCTTATCTTATTCTTTTCTAATAGATCCCACATATCACTGCCAGATAAATATTTCTAAACCCCAGCATTTATCACACCACTCCTAGTGCCGACACCTTTAATGACTCCATTTTCTACAGAACTAAGTGTGCTTTTTTTTTTTTTTAGCATAGAATTTGACATATCACTTTGAGATTTGATCTCAAGCTTGTGGTTCAACCTTCTCTTCTCAATACCTGCCTCTGTCTTTCCCTTCCTTTCTCCCTGCTCACTGACCTCTTTCTTTAATATCACAACTAGTCTATGTGCCCACACACCCTCCTGGTTCAGTGTCTCAGTGTAGACTGTGTTCTTTCATCTGCATGCCCCCTCCATTCCCTCACCTACTTTTTCTGACTGAAGATCCATTTGCCCTTCTCAGTTTCATCTAAAATGTACCTGTTTCAGGAAGACTTTCCTGATCCCAGCTTCCTGTACTAATTTCCTCTGAGCCTCATCAGAATGTGCCTCAACTTTGAAACTCACATGAGAGTAGCTTAAAACTCTGCTCTTAAAATAATAATAATAATAGGGATCCCTGGGTGGCGCAGCGGTTTGGCGCCTGCCTTTGGCCCAGGGCGCGATCCTGGAGACCCGGGATCGAATCCCACATCGGGCTCCCGGTGCGTGGAGCCTGCTTCTCCCTCTGCCTGTGTCTCTGCCCCTCTCTCTCTGTGACTATCATAAATAGATAAAGGTTTTAAAAAAAAAAAATAATAATAATAAATAAAATAAATAAAAAATAATAAAAACCCTGCTATTGAATATAATAAATTATAATTTGAGTTCTGACTCTACCTTGTCAAGATGGTGTGAGGCTTGACAAATTATTTTACTTTTCTAAGCATCGGTTTCCTTATCTATAAAATGGGACTGACATGTTTACCTTACACTTTTGTAAGAGTACATGGTATCATGCTAGAAGGCCATTAATATACTGCCTCCCAAATAATAACTTATAATCAGAAAAACTATACTATGATTACTACTATCATCCCATTGCTTTGTATTATTCCTTGTTATCTGTCATAACCTGCCTCCCTAGATTATAAACTCCTCAGACATTGGCCTCTGTATTTTCCTTGTAGAACTTCCTCCTTGTAACTACTCTAGTAATATACATTGAATTTAGGTATGTTACATGAATCCCACCATCATCAGCAACAAATTTTTTGTTAGGTTTTCACTGAGTATATTTGCATCAACAAGACATCATGATCCAGCAGACCTGTGCCATCAACAAACTCTTCTGGGAGGTCTTTCTTTCACGTTCCATCTCTCACTCTATTCCACATGACAGACCTGCACGTTAGGGCCTGAAGAAACCCGGCTGAAACCTTCTATCCATGTATTACCCATCATCTTCTCTATGGCAGCAGTCTAATCATAAAGTATTTTCCTCAATCCTACAATACCTGAGGATATTTTTTTAAGATTTTATTTATTTATTCATAAGTGGCACAGAGAGAGAGAGAGAGACAGAGAGACAGAGAGATACAGGCAGAGGGAGAAGCAGGGTCCACGCAGGGAGTCCAACGTGGGACTTGACCCCGGGACTCCAGGATTGTGCTCAGGGCCAAAGGCAGGCACCCAACAGCTGAGCCACCCAGGCGTCCTGCTGAGGATATTTTTAAAAGTCTTACTGAAGAAATCAGTTGAAAAAAATGGAAAGTTTGAGATAATTTCCTTTTAATCTGTAAACTCATCCCTCAAAAAGTTCTAATAATCATCTTAATAGCTGATAGTTACTGAGCCTTTTGTGTATGCCAGCTACGACTTGTGTGATGTACATGTTATGTCCTCCAATTGTTTTTAAACTGACAGTTCTACTAGGAATTTATCTTAATTTCCCCATAGTCCAAATAAAGAAACTAATACTTTTGGTGTTCATTTAAATTATTTACTCAACAAACTCAAAGCCACCACTACTATACACTGTCTCTAATTTCATAAGTGAATCATGATTTTCTTCCAAGATAAGATATGTGCCCCCGCACCAAACCTGCCCTGAGTCCTGTCTGTCCCTTCCTCTAAATGAGTGTCCTGTGACTGAGTCCAGTAATCTCAAGACTAAAAATGGTATCCATTTGCCTCCCGTGAGGACTTGGACCTGCAGCCGTCTGCAGCTCTGGCATCCTTGCCCTCAGGCTTCCTGTGTTTCTTCTGAATGGAGCCAAATGCAGTACTTGCCATGGAGTTCCTGCAGAGTAGCTGTTGAGGACAGGCTCACTTTTAACCTTTTATTTTGTACCTTCGCCCAGAGTTTTGTCCTAAAATCTGAGATAGGTAGCAGCTGGTCCCAGGAATTAGTTGAATCAGTTTTGTCAGTTGGATCTGAGGGCATTTAGCTTGATTAATGCTGTTGGACCTAATGTTCTGTGACTCTCCGTTCTCACTTTAGTTGTATAAAATCAGCTGTTTTGATCTTAGTGAAATTATAGACTTTTCTTTGTGTAATTAATGTACTTTCCCTTTACCCCACATTTCATTCTTTGTCCATTTTTCACAAGTAGCTGCCAGTCCCTTTTTTTCTTTCCACTGCTAGAACGTCCTCTCCACCTCATTCTCTAAGTTTTCCATTCTCAGTCTGCCTCCAAAACATAAATTACCGTGTACATATCCTGTTCACTGGTCCCTGAACCCTACTCTGCACTTTACCTAAACAAATAGCATTAATAGTGTATATTTCCACATCTTAGTAAAAAAATCTCACTTTATGAGATTAAGTATTCAAATAATTGTGTCCAGCCTTACTTGCTGTGTTTATCTTTCATGAAGGGTATATATACAGAGATTTCTACAGAATTCCATCAGGTATATATAACACAAGGTTTTTTTTTTTTCTGTCCTTCCCCCTTTAAAATAAGTAAAAATATCCCGTTTATGAGACTTCCTCTTTCAAAAGCTTTTCTTTCTATCTTAAAATAATGGATAAGAACATGGTAAAACATAGCCTGTATAAAATTTGTAATGCTGATCTATATAAAATAAATTTAATTCTCTGTATCTGCCTATATATTAAAATCTATAAAATCAAAAGTCTTCTGTGCTTTTATCCTGAGATAATATTTTGATGCTAGTAATTTAACATTTGTCAAATATCTTTCTAGCCAGATTGTGCCTGTCATGTATATAGATAGCACACAAGTTTATTCTGAAATCTCGAAAAAGAGAATCTTAAAAGTATAAATGAACCTTTAAACTGTATCCCCCAAAAAGTTGTGGTGTTTTGAAACAAGATTGATTGCTTTAACAAATTATAAGATTTACTTTATTTAAGTGAGTGTGAAAATAGAGGATTGATATTTCTTGAAGAATAGATATCAGTATAATACATAGATTTTACTGTTTTACAGGAGAGGTTTTGAGTTGGGTAAAGAAATATTTGCAGGCACCTGGGTGTCTCAGTGGTTGAGCATCTGTCTTTGGCTCAGGTCGTGATCCCAGGGTCCTGGAATTGAGTCCCCTCCCATCAGGCTCCCTGGGGGGAGCCTGCTTCTCCCGCTGCCTGTATATCTCTGCCTCTCTCTGTGTGTCTCTCATGAATTAATAAATAAAATCTTAAAAAAAAAGAAATATTTGCTAGACAAAAACTCCATAAAGCCATTCTAAAAATTCTTAAGCTAAAATCTTGAACTCTATACTAAACACTATATCCCAAAAGCCTCTATATAATACATAAAAGGGCTGTCTATAAGCATGTGGATATGTGATACGTTTATTAGGAAAGATTTGTGCTATGTTCTAAGTGTAAAACTATAAAAATACATAATAAAGGTAGAGATAATAGTTTTAATTATTTTTAAATATATTTTTAAGATTTTATTTATTTATTCATGAAAGAGAGAGAGAGAGAGAGAGAGAGAGAGGCAGAGACAGAGGCAGAGGGAGAAGCAGGTGCCACGCAGGAAGTCTGATGTGGGTCTCGATCCCAGGACCCCAGGATCATGCCCTGGGCCGAAGGCAGGCACTAAACCGCTGAGCCACCCAGGGATCCCCTAACCAAGATTTTCATGTTTGTTTTTAAAAGTCTTTAAAATAATACCATAACCCTAGAATGTTAATGCTTTGGGTTTAGACTTTCTCAAATACCTGCAAATGCACTATAAATCTGTTATTATATAAAAATTATTGCTTTGTGGTCCATTAAAAGCTATGCAACTTTTTCTGCCCACCAGACAGTTTATATTTAGGACATATAACACATCTATATATAGTATTATATATATATATATATATATATATATATATATATACACACACACAGAGATATTATGTGAATATACAGATAATGAATATATTCATATAATATCTATACCCTCACACAGAAAGTATCAAGAATCTATTTATCCCATGATATTACCACTCTAAGATTTGTTTTATTTCTAACTTGTACTCCAGGCCTCTGATAGAACCTGCTTGACTGAACAAGTTTTAAATATATTGGCAATATCTGAGAAAAACTCGTTTGAAATTTATTATCAGATTTGAAATTCTATCATATTCCACAAATGTTAGAAATTGACATGCTCTTTTTTCAGTTCTTAATGATAATAAGTTTGCAATGAAAACTAAGACTAAGCCTAGTCTACTGATGAGAATATATTTAATGTATTTATTTTAGATTGCTGATAATTCAGAGAGTACTACATGCAGAGTGAATTCATCAGGCATTTTGCTTTCTTAAGCTGTTCTCAACTTTCTAGCAAGGAGCCAAAATTTCACCGTTTTCAATTTGGAACAGAAAAGCATTTGTAGCAGCTGTAGCTCTTAATTTGACATCTAGTTTCAGGTCATTTTCATGTAAATAGGAAACAATAGAGACCTACTTACAATTTCCATAACAGGGATGCTTGCTTCAACTTTATCATTTTTCCTCTAGCAATTTTATTTTCTCTCTGTGGGATTAAAGGAGCCAATAATTGTTCACGGTTATTATTTTTCATCTTTATAAAAACTTGTTAGTTCCACTCTTTATTACTCAAAGTTTCCCAATATCTTGTATATTTCAGTCATACACACTATCCATTAATGTTTCTAGCTCATCCTTTCCTTAATCTGAAGTAGGTTAGGCGGGTCAGGCTTTCTATTTCTTTCTGTAATACATTTTCTTCAGGCTTTACAACTTCTTTTTCTACCTCTAAAAAAAATAGGAGGTGAAAATTTAGAATTGTTCCATTGAATACAACTGATGCCTTATTGAAAGGCAAGTCTAAGTTCTGATTTGTAATGCTCTGAACATGCCCATATGGATTACCAACTGTGGCTTCACTGTTGTAAAATGTAATTCTGTGCTTTTTTTCTAGTAAATACGTATTTTATTTCAATTTTCCTGTTCTGGGGTGGAAGCCTACTTTATGCTTGAGCATAGATAAGCTTAATTCCATGTATTTTATCATCTGTACAGTAATTTTCAAGTGTGTCTCAATGGAAAGAAATTTCATTTTTGTATATATTCTTTTAAATATGTTGATTTATGCAGATTAAGTTAAGTAGGAAGTTATTTTCGTGGGTCGTTATTTCCATTTGTTTCCCTTCTAGGGGAAAAAAAATACGAAATCAGTCTTTTAAACATTTTATTTCCTGGATCTTGTGAACATACCAGCAAATCATGTACTCATTTGATTTCATCTCCTGCTGTTGAATTTACAGCAGTTGATATAATCTTAGGTTATTTTTTTTTAATGTGCTGCTTTTTTTTTTTTTTTTTTTTAAGTAGAGACTCATCTGTGCTTTATTTTTTTTCTGCCCCAGTGATATGACAAGAACAGTGGAGATTTCTGGGGAAGGAGGCCCCTTAGGAATACATGTAGTACCCTTCTTTTCATCTCTGAGTGGAAGGTAAGATGTTTTCTTTATATCAGAGGCTCATGCTAATGAAAAACTTAACTTCAGCTCATTTTCCCAAATGAGGTCTCAAAAGAGGTTTAAATGTGTATCTCTGTTATTCAGATGGATAGCTCTATATATACTTCTGTTTGCCACTTAGGTTTTAGAAACAAAGTCATTTACTTCTAGGATACAGTGGAAGAGCAAAAATATCAATCACAATTTCTGCATTTATACTTAATTATGAAGTAATTTTTTAAAGATTTCGTCATTTATTTGAGAAAAAGAGCATGAACCAGGGCAGGGAAAGTGGGAGGAGGAAAAGGAGGAAGCCGACTCTCTGTTGAGTGGGGAACTCGACCTGGGCCTCCATCTCAAGACCCTGAGATCATCACCTGAGTCAAAATCAAGAGTTGGATGTTCAACTGACTGAGCCACCCAGGCACTCTGGAAACATTTTCTTAATGTATTCTTGCCAGTGACAGGTAGTAAACAGAATCCTTGAGATGGATTTTAACATACCGTTAGACAAATACTACACCTGAATTTTTTAATGTTCCAAAATATACTCCCAACAAGTGAATATAGTAATCCAAATTGGTATTTCCTGATTTTGCTCAGGTATATGGAACTTAGGATAATAAATACTCTAGCATTATAAGTAGCTATATCAGAAGCTATATGTTTTCATTATTTTAACTATAGTAGTAAAATACCATTGTGTTATTTTTTTCTAAAAGAAAATATAATCAAATAAAAATAGTATATCACATTCTTTTGAAATTTTAAAGACATTATATTGCTAAATCCACAGTAGCAAATGGTAATTTAGATATCGGCATTTCTTGAAATTTATGTCCACCTAATAACTAGATATAAAAGTTGGTTTACTGTTAGAAATTAAAATGGGTGCCTGAGACTTAATATTAGTACTATTATAACAACTTTATAATACTAGTGTAATGACAGCCTTTAGCACTGTATCAATAATGACAAGGGGTCTCTTAAAAGAAAGGGCTTTTCTTAAAATCAGTTTCTCACTCATGATATGATTTTAATTAATTTGCTAAATTAATTGTACTTATATTAAATGCATCACTGAAAAGTTAGAATGCCTTATTTTAGCTTAGAAGAGCCACATCCAGAAAAGTCCATTGATTTTTTTCAACATCACACAAAATCCAGACCCAACCTTCCTTACTCCATTGATCTTTCTAAAGCAAAAATTTCCCCAAAGACTATATAGTATTAATTTACTGGTTCAGAATATTTATTCAATTCAGTCTGCCACATAGTGGGAAGAGCAGATTTAGTCATGATATTTTGGTTGGCATCATTTTCAGCAGGTAGCCATCTGCTACCTGTAATTGCAAAGTCATCACCTTTTTTTGCAAATAACATCTGATGCCAAGCTCTTGCTGGAATGAATGTTCTCTAAAAAGAAATGAACTGAAAAGCCAGTGGCTCTTATTGTTTCATTTCCTGTATGTGTTAATAAGCGTGTTTATAAATGTTATGGGTTATGGCACAGGACAAGCTGAGGTTGTTTTTGATAGACAGGAAGGGTATTTACCCAGTTGTCATGAGAAATTCTAATGGCTTTTGGCAGAAGTGTACTGATAGAGCTTTGTGAAATACCAGAGCGGTTAAATTACCAGGCCCTTTAGCTTAATGAAGCCAGCATAGAACACAAGATCATCCCAATTTCCAAAACATGAAGAAATGTACAATGTGACAGTCGCCATACTTCATTTTCAATAGTTCAGAAATCAAGTTGACCCTGTAGACCAGAAATCACCTTGTCTCACATCAAATGAGAGAAACACACTATAATGTATTGATTTCTTCCCTTCTCCTTCCTGGTTCTGATTTCTAGCATAGGCCTTGAAGAATAGAAAGAGTGTTATACTTGGATTCAGAACAGTTGGATTTGAATCTCAGTGTTCTCTTTTATTACTTTGAGCAAGTTCCCTAAACTTGCCTCTTGTGAATACCTACTCCACATCAATGTTGTGGGGATTAAATGATATTAAAAATGTGAAAACTTGTAAAGCACAGAACATATGAATGTGTAAATTATCAGTGTTATTAATATTATGGCTAAAACAAAAAAGCCTGGTTCAGAAATGAACTTTTATAAGTTCAGTAATTTAGTGAAATACATATATATATATATATATATATGCTTTTTTTGCTATCCATTAGTATTATAGAAAGGAAATTTAATTAAAAAACATAAAAATAATATGGAAGTGGAGACATGAGCCAATAAAAGTTAAGAAGTAATGAGTACAGGCTGAAACAGCACACTTAACTCAACCCATGTGTTTAGATGCAACTGAGTATAGAGCGTGTCAGACAAGTGTCTGACTTCATAATGCCATATGGTTTCAGTGTGTGAGCATGGGGGTTTGGGGGTGGTGAGTTAAGGTCATGGTGGTATACTTAGTTCTTAATTTCCTTCCATTTATTGGTTTGTGTCATTATTTTAAATTAGAATTTACATGTAATTCTTTACTAAGACTACTGTAATTGACTTGGCCTCCAATTTCTTTATATATATATATATATATTAGAAAAATACTGCCACACCTGTTGTTAAATAGGAAATGTAATTTCACTTAGAACACTCTGAGTACAATATAGTGGCTGCTGTACTAGATAAGGCTTCAGTGGATTCATTAGGTACGACAGCAAAAGGTGTTAAGTGCCACTTGTATGGAGGCCCCTTGGCTTTAAAGTAAGAAACAAAACAAAAATACAAAAAACTGAGTTCCTGAAGGTAAAAAGCAATCTTATTTCATTGACTTAAAAAAAAATTAAGTACTTTTGTTTTAGAATTAGAAGCATGGAATCTAATTGTTTTTCAATAAAGATAGCATAAAATACATTTGTTTCCTAGTAAAGACAGCTAAATATGACAGAGAAGAAGGAAGGAGTGGGTGAGGAATGACACATAATGGAAGGAGAGGAGATGTTTAGATAAAAATACAAAGCTGCTAGAGTGGCCAAAGCCTTTTATTCAGTGGGAAGAGCAGAAGGGAGCAAGGAGTGAGTGGGTTAGTGTCTAAATGATTATTATAAGAAAAAGAAGCAAATGGCCCACCCTCTTATTCTGTGGGGCAGTAGATTTCAGCCTCCTTTATCACTGCTCATTAATGCAAATTAGCTGGTTCCTCTCAGCCTATAATTTCTCAACAGCATTAATCTTTACATCCTGAGAGCCTTTGTCCCAGATGAGACCACTACCACAGCCCACCAGTTTGGGTCAGAGAAGATAATGAGATATTCTTTTCCAAGCCTTCTCATACTGGTCTGGATGAAATCAAACTGGAGGAAATCCACTCCTTCTATGGAATAGAGAAGGCAGGAGTGGTTTGTTGCCAGGGACCAAACTAATAAAATCAGTCAGTTTTACATTTTACCAAAATTACCTCTGACACATGGGTTTTACAGTTGAGCTTATTCTGTCAATAAATTTTTCATGGAAAGTTAGGTTATTTAGATCAGTGAGGTTCACATAGCATACTCCAGCTGTAATATGCCAGCTAAATTGCAACCCAGTGGCCTGAAAGAATTAATTCATCTCCCAAAATGTGAAATTAAATCCTAGGGAGTAACATTACATGACTGATGATGTACTGAATTAAATTAAAGGAAGACTTGAATGCTTGTTAAAAAAAATATCGCTTACATAAACTAGTTTATAACCACATGTGAGCCTCCTAATGGATCATGTTATTGTGAATCCACCATAACAAAAATCCAAAATGTGAACTATTAGAGAGTTGTTTAATTTAGGAAAGAAACACTATTTGTTCTATTTCTTCTCCTTTTTCTTTTTCTTCTTTTGCATGTCAGATAGCTCAATTTTTAATATTATGTTACGAGATTAAGGTAGGATTAGTATCTCAAAAATATTAATTTGAATCTCAGATCCTTTATCAAATAGTAGCTTTGGCCCCTTTTCTCTCCCATACAGAATATGATGAGTTTACTAACCTCCTAGAACTAGGAAATGCAGTGTAACACCACCCCACACATGGGTACCTATGACCCCAAGCCTTCCCTACCATAAATGGCGTGACTCTCTCCTGCATCAGTGCACTATATTTATTAAAGACCTGAATGCCACCGCAGGTGCCCCTCCTCTTGCTTCAGATGACATGAGCTCATTGAATAAACCTGGCTCTGGAGGCAGAGGCCCTATTGTGTGGTTGCTCCAAACAGGAAGATGGTTTTCTCCTCCACTTTCATTAGACACCGCCCCCTCTCTATGGCTGACCCTGTTATTCATCTATAAAATGTTCCCATATTTTATTCAGATTTGAGATTTAATACAAAGGCACTCTGTGATAACGTGCAAGGACCCGTGTACAAAAAAGAGTGACAAAGCAGAAAAACAAGAGGAGGAGGGACCAAGGAGGTGGCTGTTTTTCCCACGCCCAGCAGATTCCTCTTGGAGGACATGGCTGTCTGTCTTATTCTGGGGACACAGCTGGGACTCTGACATGCCACAAGAAGAAGGGAACTCTCTCACATAAAATATAGCTAAAATATATACAAGTTTGGGATCCCTGGGTGGCGCACCGGTTTAGCGCCTGCATTTGGCCCAGGGCGCGGTCCTGAAGACCCGGGATCGTATCCCACGTCGGGCTCCCGGTGCATGGAGCCTGCTTCTCCCTCTGCCTGTGTCTCTGCCTCTCTCTCTCTCTCTTTCTCTCTGTGTGACTATCATAAATAAATAAAAATTAAAAAAAAAATAAAATAAAATATATACAAGTTTGATTTCTTAAGGTTTGTGGTTTAGATACTGCCGAAATACAAGAGTCACATACACACACATCAGGGCTCCTGGGTTGCTCAGTGGTTGAGCATCTGCCTTTGGCTCAGGGCTTGATCTAGGGTGTCCCGGGATTGAGTCCCACATTGGGCTCTGCGCAGGAAGCCTGCTTCTCCCTTTGCCTGTATCTATGCCTCCCTCTCTGTCTCTCATGAATAAATAAAACCTTTAAAACAAACAACAACAATGCATTTCATTATTGCTGTAGTCCTCTTCCTCCTTTGCTTTTTCTCAACCCTCCTCTCTGGTCCTGACTCTAAGCAACAGCCACAAAGGCTGTCCTCTCTGAATCCTGAGTCTTCCCCAGGCCCTGCCCCCATCAGCTCAGCATCTCCCTCAGAAGCAGTGAGTGGTGGGCGTGCTGCTCCAGCCTGATTAGATTAAGTCAGGCAACGGGTGTTGAAGCCTCCCCGCGTGGTTCTGGCCTCCTCATCCGTGATGGCTCCCCACACAAACACGCAGGGTTCAGCCTGCCTCTGAGTGTCTTCTCTCTCTCCTCCTGCCTGCATCCTTCTGGTCCTGTGTATGGCCCACCTTCTCCCCAGATCTCCTATCCCTCCAGCCTGAGCATGGGAAACACCCACAGGTACTTGATTCAGGGGCACTGACAAATGGGGCAGAACTGACTTTTAAACTGAGCAATATGGGGGCACCTGGGTGGCTCAGTGGCTGAGCATCTGCCTTTGGCTCAGATCGTGATCCTGGGGTCCTGGGATCCAGTCCTGCATCAGGTTCCCCACGGGGAGTCTGCTTCTCCCTCTGCCTGTGTCTCTGCCTCTCTCTGTGTGTCTCTCATGAATAAATGAATAAAATCTTTAAGAAAATAAATAAGTAAACTGAGCAATATGATCTGTACGTGTTTGCTTCTTAAAATGCCAACGACTGTAACAGGTAGTAAGACTGCAAAAAGCTATGGTGAACATCTGATCTTCTTTCATCATGAAGCTTCGAAGTATCTTGGCACTAACTCACACCTGTTACAGTCAGCCTGCACCCTTCCCCAAACCGGGCACCTCCGCGTCCTCAGCTCCCCGGAGCTGTAGAGGCCCTTTCTAAGAATATCGCCAACAAGGCGATGGAGTCCTGGATCAGCGTACCCTAGGTCAGTGTTTATGTGTGTCTGGCTTTCTCTCTTTCAGTGGATTTTTTTTTCTCTAAGGATTTAAACAAGAAACAGTTGCATGAATATAAAGCATAATTTCTTTCATAAGGAGAAATCAATACTTGTTTCTGAATAGTTGCAAATGAAGAAAAAAGTTGGCCTATTATTATTCAGTAATTTTATTTCAACCTAAATTTTGCATTTAGGATTCTAGGACTCTTCATCCGCGGCATTGAAGAAAATAGCAGGTCCAAGCGGGAGGGACTGTTTCATGAAAATGAATGTATTGTAAAAATCAACAATGTGGACCTCGTAGACAAAACTTTTGCTCAGTAAGCATTTTTTTTTCCATTGTTTTATGTTCTGCAATTGATTCCTGAGATACTTATAATCACTACTGGGCCCTCGATGATCAAAACTGTTGGCAGGATTTCTGGTCAGCCCCCTTTGAATGACCCCAGTACATCCTTTTTCGAAGGCATCTTATGTGTTGCCATCCTCAAAGGGGGCCTGCACGTGTCCCTGGTGGCCCCAAGAATAGGAAACTGCAGATACAAAGATCCTGGTTGCCGCCTGGTTGTCTGTTTGCATCTTCGATAGACGGGTTTGTTTTGCTTGGGATATGGGTCAGTTAGACTGGTATTTAATGACTCTTTTCACAGGCTGTTAGTTCAGCTTATTAATTAACTAGGTTTGTGTCAGCAGTCTTCCTTAAGCTACTTGTCTGTGAGAGACATCTATGAGGACTCAGTAATAGAAACAAATGAAAAAAAAATATTCTCCCTCAAGAAATCATTTTTCTGCATGTGAACATATTATAGGAATGGGTTCTTATAGCGAAGAATCAGAGTATGCGGCAGTCTGATGCATATTTTTTAAATGTATGTTGGCATTGCAATGGGGCTCTAGAACAAGGGAGTAAATACTAATTAATACTCTTTAGTAATGGCCACTGGATTCTCTTGTTTCTGACCAAAACAACTCATAGCATATATTCTCTGTAGCCATTCTCTGTCGATATTTGTGATTTTGGTTGGGGGTAGGAGGTGGTTGTGCATGAGAGGGGGCTGTGGGCAGTGGCTGCTTAATGTGGAAAGAAATGAATTTCTTCAAATAAGAATGCCACCGTACTTTTTACAAGGACTGAGAGATATGCAAGGTGGAAACTGAGGCTCATAAAAATTCAGCATGAAGGTAGTGCAGAGTAGAAACTGACTCCCAGTCAGGGAACTGAGCAGAGGAGCTGGGCTGCCTCTGTGAGATCTTGTCCTCCTCCCCTTCAAACATGGAGAGCAAGCACTTCATTCGTAAGGTTGGGGGTGGGGGGTAGTGAGTGTCAGGTAGTAGTAGGAATTGTGATTCATTATTATTTGATGTGGCTGCTACTGACAGAGACCTGAAATAAAGGTGCCTTAAACAAGATTTATAGCCCCCACCCCCCAAGGACAAATAAGTGTGGAGGTGGGAGTCCAGAGTTGGTGTGGCAGTTCCACAAGTGTCAGCCCAGGGGCATCTTCCATCTTTCTGTTTTGCCATCCTCACTAAGCGGCTACTCTCTTTAAGTTGTGCCATGGTCACTAGGTAGCTACTGGGGTTCCCCCATCACTCCTGAGTTTGGAGAAATATAAGAAGAAGAAACTTTCTGGCTCCCAGCTTTCCTGTAACCCTATTATATAAATCTTACTGGCAAGAAAGGCTGGGATACGGAGTTGTTTTACGTAGTCATGAAGCATAAGGATGAAGGAGAGAAATGCTAGTAGGAAATCTAAGGAAAAACACCAAATGCTAAGACAAAAAAGTAGGAAAAAAAATACAGGTACTATATAATAGAATAACAGGTACTATATAATAATATAGAATTGATAATTCACTATGATATTGGGCACAGCCAATACACCAAATATCATCATGAGGAAATGTTTGTGTCAGAATTAAAATTCTGGAACACACCCCGTTTTAGAGAGGACCTGTTCTTTAGAAGAAAGCCCTAAAAGGAAACTAATTCAATCAATACTACACAAGGATTTTTTTCAGTCTAAAATTAAAGTTTGCTTTTATGCTTACTTTAGCAATGGCTCCTGGTTGGGTTTACAGATTGAGAAATACTTAAAAACTATGGGTCACTGGACAAGTTATCTTATCACTCCGAGCCTCAGTTTCCTAGTTTTGTAAAGTAAGAGTGAATTGTGCTTACCTAACATGAAATGAGATTAAGGAAGTTGTCAAAAAGATCCAATGAGAGGATTGTGCACCCTACTAAGGCATGTGTAGCCCCGTGTCAGGGCACCTCATGGGCAAGTCGTAAGTGGTTAATTCGTATTTAGTTTGCGGTCATCCTGGGGGTAACAGTGACAGTTTCTCCCATGCTCTCACACTGATGTGCTGCCCCTGTTGCCATGATGTGGGGTGCTTTAGGTGGCATGCTAGGATGTGGATTGTTATGTATTTCCTGACTCTCTTTGAAGGGCTCAAGATGTCTTTCGTCAGGCGATGAAATCTCCAAATGTGCTCCTCCATGTGCTTCCACCGCAAAACCGTGAACAGTATGAAAAATCAGTCATTGGGCCGCTTAACATTTTTGGTAACAATGATGGCGTTTTGAGAACAAAGCTGCCACCTCCGGTCCATGGAATATCAGCAACAAAAACTGTAAATCTCACAGGAACAGGTAGTCCTGAAGAGGATGCATTGACTTCTTTGCAACAAAGCAAGAGCCCCCGAGTACCAAGACAGGGTAGGAAGCCATCCTCTCCTTCACTCTCCCCTCTCATGGGATTTGGCAGCAAGAAAAATGCAAAGAAAATTAAGATTGACCTAAAGAAAGGTAATTATTAAATTATGCTTAATAGCATTCTATTATTGTAACATGTAAAATTGGTTAAGAGAAATGCATTAAGGCTAATTTCGTTAATTCTCCCTTAGTTTAATTGTATCAAAGAATAGATTTAAGTAGGTAACTTAAATTTCTTGGAACCGTGCTACATTCTTATTCTTTTCTTCTGGAGAGTATAGATTGTTTTAAAAAAAGTGATAAAGACAGGTTGGGAAATGGAAAGAACCATTGCAAACTTGAGAGAAACACAGTAAGAAAGCACTGAAATTCAGTTGAACCCTGTTTTGAGCGAGATTAGTGATTTTTGTAGCACCTTTAGGTCAACTCTAAAAAGCCAGTATATTGTTTCTGGTTCTCTAAGACAGTTTTATACCAGCAAAATATTTAGTCCTCAAAAGGCAAATATGTGATAATCATAATTGATAATTATTACATATAATTATATAATTGAAATTCCGCCAATTCAACATTACAAACGATTTTTCAAAACATACTTATTTTCAAAAGCGTGTAGAGTATAACCTTGTCTTCATCTTTTCCAGCATTTCTATGCAATTCAAGCCCAGATAAATAAGACTAGACATGTATATACATGCATATTTATGCAATATTATACATATACACAAATAAACATTCATTCACTTCTGTGCTTTTATTTTAACCTCCTGATAATCCCTTCCCCCACTGCAGCCTTCTGCAATCTGATGTGATTTTCAAGACTTAGTTCAAAAGAAGCCAAGATCTCTCAAATTTTTGTCTGAATTAATAGAGAATTTAATGATCACAGGGTAGTTTTAAAATATTTATTAACATATATCAAAATAACATGTACCTTTAATTAGACTGTAGTGGTTATTCTGAAAGATCCTCTGGTCAGAATTTTCTCCCTCTTAAGAATTCTGTACTGAGAATAAACTGTATTGACTAGGAGGTACAAATTCACCAGAGTGCTTAGCAATTAGGCTTTTTTTTTTTTTTAAGATTTATTTATTTATTTGAGAGTGTGCAGGCATGTGTGCACATGAGCGGAGGTAGGGGCAAAGTGAGAGGAAGAAAGGGAATCTACAAGCAGACTCCCCATTGAGCACAGAGCTGGACTTGGGGCTCTATCCCAGGACCCTGAGGTCATGACCTGAGCCAAAACCAAGAGTTGACCACTTAACTGACTGAGCCACCCAGGAGCCCTTTGGCTTTTTACATAAATGCATCAGTTGTTTTTTGTACAAAATATCCAGCTATGTATAAGACATGGGGTTGAATGCTTTGAGGATAGGTAGATCAGACACAGAAGGTTACTTTAAGAATCCATCAGAAAGGGGTGCCTGTGTGGCTTAGTTGGTTGAGTGTCCACCTTTGGCTCAGGTTATGATCCCAGAGTCCTGGGATGGAGCCTGACATCAGGCTCTCTGCTCAGCAGGAGCCTGCTTCTCCCTTTCCCTCTACTTGTTGCTCCGCCTGCTTCTACTCGCTAGTGTTCTTTCTCTCCGTCAAATAAATGAAGAAAATCTTTAAAAAAAAAAAAAGCCATCAGAAAGCCTTGAATGCAAAAATAAAGAATATGACATCACAAATGTACTCTGGGAAACTTAATCTGACAGCGAAAAGGTACAAAAAAGATCAAACAACAAAGGATCAGTAAAGGATACATTGCATCTGTCTAAATATAGTCTATGTGCCTTCCCTCCTGATTGCATGTAGGAGGAGAGAGAGGAATTGCAGATGGCTTGTTCAATGGTAATGCCATTACTAAAAATCCAGAGTTTTGGTAGATGAATATATGTGAAAAGATCAGAATCTGAATTGGAGAAGGAGTTTCATTGTGAAGTTTGAAATGCTGGTGAACATGTGTGCATGGTCATATCAAGGAAACTGACCCCAGAGAGATTAGGGCCATAGAGATTTAGGTATCATCCATAGGGAGATGGTGTTGGAGCCAGGAGGTGGCCAAGGCAGAGAATCTTGAGACCAAATTGTTCCAGGGCAGATCCTTGGGGAATATCTATGTTCATGTGGGAGAACAGTGGGTAAGAGAGGGTGAGAGACATGATGGGATCAGAGAGGTAGGAAAATAGTCATAAAACAAAGATATGAAAACAAAGATGGGGGACATTAATTTCAAAAAAAAAAAAACTCAGTGAGAAGTGTCAAAGCTAGAGAGAGGGACAGTGCAGAAGAGAAATATTAGTGGATGTGGTCTTGAGTAGATCATTGATGGTGGAAGGCCGAAGAAAGTAAGATTGAAGTGAGAATTCTGTAGGGCAGAGATATCTGAGCATACCTTCAGATAATGTGGAAACCACATACTTGGAGAAAGAGAGAATCAGATGCAAAAGAATGGGCCAGCCAAGAGTGAGGGAGGGAGCAGGGGGTGTGCAGCATAGGAGGAGAAAGCAAGACCCAGCTGGGGGGAGCTGCAGGGTGGCTAGCTGAGTGAGTGCCTGACACAACTCGTGGCAGACAGCCTCTGGCTACTCGTGGTTTACTGAGAAATCAATCTCCTGAGTTTATGGATAACATGTGGCATTTCTTCTGGGACCTCAATAAACGAAAGTGTTACACATCTGCATTGCGCCCTAAATTCACTTTGAAACCATCATGACCTGTCAGGAACTATAATCTTTATTTGCAACAAGAACAACTGAAGTGTATTTAAAATATTTGCTGGAATGTAAATATTTGACTTATTCTGCATTAGTCTAAATTAGGTAAGTTTTACTATAAGGTTTCTACTTAAGGTGACCATGCATTTTCCTGGTCTTACACACTAGGCCCTGAAGGACTGGGTTTCACGGTTGTCACCAGAGACTCTTCCATACACGGGCCTGGTCCCATTTTTGTAAAAAACATTTTACCAAAGGGAGCAGCAATAAAAGATGGCCGCCTGCAATCAGGGGACAGAATTTTGGAGGTAAGACTTAAAATTAATATCTTCAATAAAGTAACCTTGATGTTTAAATAAATATATCAATATTTATATTTGAATGTAAAATATTACAAATTATCACTTGTAGACAAGATAAGGACTTTCATTATAAAAAAATTGAGTCAGTGAGAGGACTAACTTCTAAGTCCCCCATAAGGTCAGTGATATAAGGACAAGTAACACTAAAAACTTTTCTCTGTCTTCTATCTCTTAGGGTCCCTGGGGAATTGATTTTTTTTAATAAATTATTTTTTTATTGGTGTTCAATTTACCAACATACAGAATAACACCCAGTGCTCATCCCGTCAAGTGTCCCCCTCAGTGCCTGTCACCCATTCACCCCCACCCCCCGCCCTCCTCCCCATCCACCATCCCTAGTTCGTTTCCCAGAGTTAGGAGTCTTTATGTTCTGTCTCCCTTTCTGATATTTCCCACATATTTTTCCTGGATTACAGCCAAACTCTGGTAACAGTTCTCTTTAACTTCTCCTAGGGATGGGCCAACCTGTCTCAGGTTGATCTATGCCTATAAAGAAGTATTTGGAACTAAGCAAAGCAAGAGACTTTTCCCCCCATGTATTTTTGTTTGATAAGCATCATCTTCTTACCTAAATATGTATTGTCAGCTTACCTTTCAAGAAATCTTCCTCACTGAAACTGACTGGTTCTATTTAACTTTCTCATGGAAGAAACATGGAAGAAACACTCTAGATTCTAAATTATGGAAGAAGATGTACCAAATGACTAATATAGCTCCAAAGTATAATGTCTAATAATCTGTGATAAACTGGAGACTCTAATTTTCTAAACATGGAGATCACCATTTAATTATAACAAAGAACTTGCCTCCAAAGGAATTTGCCATGTGATTATGGTCCATTTCTTGTTTTTTTGTAGTAGGCAGAAAACGGTGCCAGTTCAGCACCTGAAATCCACTTCTTTCTTATTTAAGAAATCATTCTCTACTGTCAGTTTGATTTTCCCCTCATAAGAATGTGATATCTTAGGAGAAACTTCTCACACTGCTTGCTATCTGAAATGATCTAGCACCGTAATAATGATGGTCAGTATAAGTACTTTGAACTTAGTTGGTTTGGAACCATGTGTTCAGTTTTCATCTTTTCTGAGCTTTATTGACTGTAAGAGACCATCTACTACTTACTTTCAGAAACCATCTAGGGTAGAAGGAGATGGAAAGTGTCATAATCTGTTCATATGATGGCATCCATTAGGTAAATGGCAGAGATGTCACGGGGCGAACTCAGGAAGAGCTCGTGGCCATGCTGAGGAGCACCAAGCAAGGAGAGACAGCATCACTGGTCATCGCCCGTCAAGAAGGAACTTTTCTTCCCCGAGAGCTGGTAATGTTCAAGTCTTAATGAATCCTCAATGCAGAGTTTAGTGTACCCAGTGAATTCATAATAGCTGAGAGATCAGTTTTAAGTCACAGGTTTCATTTGTAATAAGAACTGAATCACATGAAGAGTATTGTGTCCCATCTGGGGTTATCATGGCTTTATGATGTTAATGCAGTGAGTTGGACATATGCCAATAGTGCTTCTGGGGTACAAATACAAACACCCTTTTAAGGAAGTAATTTAACAACATTCAACTGAATAAAATATACTTTGAGTGTGTGCTCTATGTTAGCTTTATGCAAAACACAGTCAGCAAAAATGGTTGTGGGGCCACCTTAATGCAGTTTGCAGTCTAAATGGAAATAAAATATAACCAAGTATTCAAAACAATGAAGGTGATGAAAAAGAACTGCAGGGTGCTATAGTAACATGTAACAAGGAATTTAACCTTGTCGTAAGGGCTGGGAAATGTATTCTGAGGAAGAGAGTTTTAAAGTCTTGTTAAAAGTGTATGCTCTTTGACCTACTAACTACTCTTCTAGGAATCTGTCCTAAACTGATCATCAAAGATGTGGAAAAACTTCATGTACATTGATTTTTTTTTCTCAAGTCCTTTTTATTGTAGTGATCTGTTAGGCACTGTACAACCATATGGTAGGTATTGGTTAGATAAATAACTAGATAGCCCTCCAGTGAAATGTCATGGTTACTCAAAATGGTCTCTTTGACAAACTGATCATAATATGAGAAAATGTTCATAGTACATTAAGTTAAAAAGTAGTATATAAAATGATATATGCAGCATGATCAAATTACAGAAAAATATCTTTTTAAAAAAAATCCAAAGAACTGGCAAGAGATGGACCCACAATGTTGAGATTATGTGAGATTTTAATTTTCTCATTTTTAAAATAATGAACACATATTACTTTATTATTGACATATATATTTAAGAAGGCTATACAAAATCCACCTGACTTTTATGACTCATAATAAAAAGGAATAAATGTGGAAAAATGACTTTATTACCCTTTGTTTTTTTTATTTTATTTATTTTGAATCTATTTAAGAAATGACAAAGGTACATATAGGTAACATGTTAGATTCCCAGAGTTAGATCATCAGAACCGGTAGGACTTAGTTGAGAAAACTCACTGGAGTTAGCTTGGAAAAGAGAAAGTTTAGGACACATTTTTATTATTGCTAACAAGGATGTATGGAGTTATTGTGTGGATTAAAAAGTAGACTTACAATGTTTCTTGAGGTAGTTTCTATCCATTAACATACTTGTGTATTAATCTAATAATTTACTAAGTAAATGCTGTTCACTAAGTTGGAGGTTCTGGGGATACAAAAATAATTAAGACTCATTTCCTGCCCTCCTTGAGTTGGTACCAGAACAAATATTTGGAAGTGATAATGTTACAAGTTACAGTAGTTTCTGACTGTTGGAGCTGTCCAGGAAGAAAACAGGCAACTTAGAATATTGGAACAGAGCCAGCCTCACCATCTGTCAGAGATGCGCTAGAAAAAATTCTCCCATCGATAAGGTGAGAAGACTAGATGAAGTCTAAGATATCTCCTCTAAGCCTAATATTGTTACCTATGTTTATATTCATAATCAAATATACAGTCTTCCTGAATCACCTCTTTCATATATTAATGCTTCCTACTATTGACCGAAGGACCTCCTTCCCACCACTTTTCCAGGCCGTCCTTCTCTTTCCCATCATCTTCTCCATTTTGCCTCTTGCCCTATTGAATGCTCAGTAAAACAGAGAAGGGAAGAAGAATGGGTAGTATAAGACATAAAGACTGTATTCTCCCCTTCTTTCCTCTACTTGACTCCTCCATTGCCAGCCATCTTGCAAGGAAGAACCTTGCATTTCTCATTTCCTCACTTACGCTTTTTAGTCTTCCTAAAAAGAAATGCTGCAGAAACTTGGAGTTCAGATTTTTTTTTCTAAAATGCAGATGGGTTTTTCTTTCAATCCTTTATTTATCCAAAGACCTCGGTCTTTGTCTACAAGGATTACAAAATAAAGCAATTAGAAAGAGGCAACATGTATATATAACAGGAAACCCTTCACTTCTTGTCCATCTCTTGGTTGGATGAGATAAAACTTAGAAAACTTTGGTGGGACTATGTACTTACATCAGGAATGGGAGAACCGGGATCCCTGGGTGGTGCAGCGGTTTGGCGCCTGCCTTTGGCCCAGGGCGCGATCCTGGAGACCCGGGATCGAATCCCACATCGGGCTCCCGGTGCATGGAGCCTGCTTCTCCCTCTGCCTGTGTCTCTGCCTCTCTCTCTCTCTGTGTGACTATCATAAATAAATAAAAATTAAAAAAAAAAAAGGAATGGGAGAACCAGGAAAGAAGTTCTGACCGTGTATTCTTTTGAACTGTGGTCCTGGAATGAGTGAAATCCTGCATAGAAAGAGAAACATTCCAGGGGAGCCAGCATGGCTCAGTCATTAAGCCTCTGCCCTCAGCTCAGGTCATGATCCTGCGGTCAAGCCTCTCATCAGGCTCCCTGCTCAATGGGGAGTCTGCTTGTCCCACTCCCATTGCCCCTCCTCTCTGCTTGTGTGCTGATGCTCAGTCTCTCTCTCTTTTCTCACACATGCATGCTCTCTCAAATAAATAAATAAATAAATAAATAAATAAATAAATAAATAAATAAATAAATAAATAAATAAAATCTTTTAAAAAAAGGAAGAGAAAGAAATATTCCAGTCAACAAAAGAACCTAATATCAGAGCTCCAGCTAAGAACTCACACCCTAATGAGGCCTTAGTTTCCCATCTAATAGTTCCTTTTACCCCTTTGCCAAGTCTTCTAGAATTTCTAACTTGGCAGCTAATCCTTCCTCCTGGAAGCTCCCTCCTTCCCCCAGGCAAGGCAGAGAGGAATACTGACCTTACCCGGATTGAAACTGAATGCTTTCTCAATCACAGACAATTGCATCTGAAAGTTAATGAATGTAAAAATAGAATTTTCAGAGTAAAGAGGGGTGAAAGAATCAGTATATCCAACTCTAATTTTGCAGATGAGAAAACAGAGATTCAGTGTGGTGGAGTAATCTATTAATGGTCCCACCCTGCTTGGGAACTAGAGGCATAGGATTCTTAACACTTGGTGCTTGTCTCTGGAGTTCAACTCTGGAAGCTCAACATCACACAATGTTTCTGTGTGATCTAGAGCAGCTCACAAAATTATTCCAAGGCTCAGTTTCCTTATCGATCTCATGAGATTGTCGTGAAGATTAAAAGAGATCATACATGCAAAGCTCTTGGCATAGTTCCTGGCCAATTATAAGTCTTCACTATATGTCAGCTATAATTCTGCTAGTACCTTGCCACTTCAGTAGTATTAAACACAACAAAAGTACAATACTATACTTTAGATACCTTTTGAAGAAAATAGATCTATTCAGGCTTGCCTGGGATTAACCACTACTTTAAACATTGATTTTTTAATTATCATTTAAAAATATATATTGCTGTACAAATACTGAATTACAAAAAAAAAAAAAAGAAGAAGAAGAAGAAGAATTTGTGTGTGTTTGAAACTAAATCCATAAGTCAGGCAGCCTGTGTGTTATTAGTTCACTCTCGTTTAATAGAATTGAGTGAAATTTGATTTCTATCCCAGAAAGTGACATCATAGGCCAAACCCCCCAGGGAGCATGTTAAATTAATTGTGCAACTGTGAGATTATGAGTGCAAATAAATTATTTGTTCTCATTGTTTTTTAGTTTTATAACCAAATTTGCAAGGCATGTGGTCAGTATCCCTTCTCCTAGAATTCTCTGGCAAACAGTCTAGACTCTTTAAAGAATATCTGACTTCTAATTATCTAAATATGTGGAATATTCTTTGTAACCACAGCAAAGCAAGGCCTTTGAGGATTACAAGCACCAAGTCATGTGGACCCAGAACCTTGGTTTCTGGAATAGTATTCTTTGTCCAGCCCAGATACCTTCCTTGAGTGCTAAGAGGCAAGAACCATACAGGAAGTTTAAAGAGAGGTCCTGTTTGGCATGCACAGCACTGTGTCACTGTGAGTTACTTCATAGTGTGACATGCACGGGACTATTTGGAAAAACAGAATGAAGAACAGTGTAGTTTATGACACATCTCTGTATTTTCCTTTCAAAAAAAGAAAAAAAAAACTGGAGGTGTTACCACTTTGGTCTCTTCTCTCTTATCATGACTGATGCACATACTTGACTTTCCATTGAAAATCTGGCAGGATGAAGGAAGGACAGCACTTCCTGCTTTTGTCTTATTCTATCTCCTTTGAAGAAAACAAACCGTGTTTACTGTTTTCCTCTTCTGAGAAACCATCCTCTCACTTTTCTGAAGCCTTGCTGTTTCACGAGCTGGATCCCCTCTTAGCTGAACCGCTCCGCCTGGTTTCCGACTGGTAGGTAAATCTTCCTACTTCCTCGTTATCTTAGCATCTTGTAAAGTCTTAACACTTACAGCCAAGGGAGCCCGTGGTCAGCAGTTAGACAGGAAGTCCTGATTTAGGGTGCTCTCTCTCAGATGTGATCCTCTGTCATTCCAAAGGCCTGAGCACCCATTCATTTCCTGATCATTTCTCCTGACCTGCTACTAATTTCGTTTCATGCCTTCCCTCCTGAGCAATTGGTCAGCATCACAAATGGAGCAGTGCATTTAGCCAACCTTCGTTCCAACTGTGGCAGGCCGGGTTGAACATCAAATGAGAAGAATTCATGTACTAGCATCACAACTATTTAAGCCCTTTCTGGTATCTTTACCAAAGGAACTGTGTTTCAAAGGTAATCTTTCCAGAATCCCAAGCTGGAAGACCCTCTTTGATGCCTTCACCCCCTGACTGGGTGAGAGTTTATTAAAGAGGTGTTCACATAAGGAACATTTTTTGCAAAAGGGACTCTGAGATTAGTGTTGGTAATAGAATCCCAAGGTGAAGCTGCTGTGACTGTGTCTGCACTTGATCACTCTGCCACTTAATCAGTGCTTTGTTTGGTGTGTTCGGTGAGAGACGCGTTCGACGTTCTCTTCCATCTCTGACGCCCAAAATACTTGTGTTCTTATGCAGAGCTTTAGTTTAGGCAAGATCATGAAAAACTAAAGATTTTCTATTGATGTCATGCTTCTATTTTTTTTTGAGAGCTTCAGAGAGAGTGGGAATGTGAGAGAGAGACTGTGTTGTTTATCACGTAGGTGCATGTACAGCCAACACACATGTGAATGTCTTCTTTCATTTATTGGGGAGAAAAAAAATTGTGCCATTTCTTTGTTAACCTCTTTAATGTTTCATGTTCTGACCTGCTGCCTTATCTTTAAATTATCCTGAAAATCACAGCAACCCCTGGTGGGTAAAGCGAACTGAGAACATTTCAAATGTATTTATAATTTCTACCTGCCAAGTTTGCCTGCTATTAAATGCTGGCCTCTGCAAGTGGGATTAACTATATTTCAAGCAAGGAAGTTTCTCCTGCCTGGCATGACTGAGATCCAAAAGGCGGCCAGCCATGTTTGTCATGCCGATTTGATCTTCACATAGAAATAATTGCTTTTGCTGAGGAAAAAAAAAATATAATACACATGCACCTGTGTGTGGACACTCCCCGAACAGCTGCTGAGTTTAGTGTGGTCCAGCGCTGCCGTATTTACCGATCCCTGTGACTGCCTTTGCAGTGACACGTGGCTCCCACTCCTTTACTGTTTATCTTCTTATGAAGTGAAAAATTCATACCTTCAGATGTCAAATTATTTAATATCATAAATCATGAAAGATTTTTCGTTTGAAATCTTAGATGAACCTCATTTAACTGATATATTATTTTATTCCCTTTGGCTATTAGATTCAAATGATTCCATGCTTAATTAACCAAGGTACTTAAGGAAGAATGAATATTATAGCAGCTATTTGTGGATAAGTAGCAGAAATTGAAGGATGATTTCAGAATGATTTGTCTACCTAAACCAAAGTGCAGGAGTTGTGTTTTGGAATTTAAATAATTATGCAGAAATCAAAACGCAGCCATATTTTATGGATTCTCCAAAGAACACAGGTCTTGTGACTTAAGATGGAGTCCTTGCTAAAATATAGTCTCCGTTTCTGCTTCTCTCTACAATATTTTTTCCCAGCTTAGTGCAATTCCATTCAAGCAGTATTCATCTAATCCTAGCCAAGGTTCTGCAACATGAACTCCAGAGATGAATAAGATGTGTTTGTGTCCTCAAGGAGCTTCTAGCCCTATAAAGAAGAGTTATGAGTTGATCAGATTATTCACTGAAGTGTTATGGGGATGCAAAGTTATGGGACCAAGGAAACCTTTAAAAACATCACAGTATTTGAGAAAGGTCTTAATTGAGTAGGGTTTTAAAATGCAGAGCTACAGAGGGGAGGAAAACAGCATCTTCAAATACTCTGAGATTAGAAAACATAAAATACATCAGGAAGATAGTAGGCAGCCCAACTTATCAGCTTACTGGCAAGAGCTAATGTGAGAAATTTTATTGTTTG
This sequence comes from Nyctereutes procyonoides, assembly GCF_905146905.1. Classification (NCBI taxonomy): domain Eukaryota; kingdom Metazoa; phylum Chordata; class Mammalia; order Carnivora; family Canidae; genus Nyctereutes; species Nyctereutes procyonoides. The sequence goes on from NW_026575132.1 coordinate 13,823,004, forward strand.
GAATAAACTAGAAGAGGTGAAAAGATGTTCAGATACTTGCTAAGAGCTTATTGTATTTGGCTATAATGTAATCATTAGGAGCCTGGGATCTGGGATCAGTCAGAGCTGGGTTGAATCCTGCCTCTACCACTGATTGGCTGAATGGTCTTGATTAAGTTACTTACCTGAGCCCAGCATCACCCCTAACTCAGAGCTGGGTTGAATCCTGCCTCTACCACTGATTGGCTGAATGGTCTTGATTAAGTTACTTACCTGAGCCCAGCATCACCCCTAACTCAGGTTATTGTCTACCTAAGAGAGTGTCAGCATTGGAGATGTGTGTAAAATACTTAGGGCACAGAATGTAGAGTGGGAATCCCTGCTTTGCAATCTTACTCAATCTCTGTGTCTCAGTTACCTCATTTGTCAAATGAGGATAATAATAGCACCTATCTTGTAGGGTTCTTGTGAGAATTAGCTGCGCATAGATGCTAATACATGGTGAGTGTCAAATAATGTTATCTTCTGTTGTTATTTCCTGTGCCTGGGTACATACTATATGCTCAGAAAATATCTGCTGACTGAATAAATTAAAGCTACACATTATTAAAGCAGATGACATTAGAAGGCTGGAAAAGGTATTGCTAAAGGCTCTGTGGTTCCTTCCTACTCTATGTCTAATCTATATCTAATGCATTATCCTTCCTGATACAATTATTTTAAGCCAAATAAAAATAATATGCAGAGATTTCCTCAAATTTCAAAGCATTAGCAATCTTTGGTTATAGCTACACAAGACACTGAGGATAGGGATAGTGTTAAGACAATGTAAATGAGGGATCCCTGGGTTAAGCATCTGAGTCTTGATTTCAGCTCAGGTCATGATTGCAGGCTTAGGAGATTGAGCCCCCCAGTGGACTCACACTCTGGATGTGGAGTCTGCTTAAGAGTCTCTCCCTCTTCTTCTGCCTCTCCCCACCTTAAAAAAAAAAATCTAGATGATAAATGTTGATTTAAGTAGTTTAAATTATCATGAATACATTTGCATAATCTAGTTGTACAGTTTACTTGTAAAGATGTATACTGTACACAAACAATAAGTATCATTGCCTAATATTTTAAAATACTAGATTTCTTTTAAATGTTAAAAGTATTTTAAAGTATTCTTTAAGTGCTTTAATCTCAGTTGAGGTTCTCAGTTTGAGAACGCAGTGAGGTTCTCAAAGTGTGGTCTCAGATCAACAGAATACCATTACCTCGGAATTTGTCACACCTGCGAATTCTCAGGCTCCTTTCAGACCTGAGGAATCAGAAACTCTAGGGTTGCAGCTAAAGATGTATTTTAACAAGCCCTCCAGATGGTTCTGATGCTTACTCAAGTTTGAGAAGTGTTGGAATAGTGGTTTTGTTATAAAGGACACAAAGGCCTATAGCATAACTTAGTGACTGTAACTGACTAGTTCCAATAACCAAATTTTCAACTTTTTATTTCTGTTCTGCAAACAATTTTTTGCTCTGGAAAAAATACCCTGTGAAAATTTGAGACCAATTGAGTTGCATCTCTTTGGTCATGTGCCTCTCATTTTGGCAAAGGGCCAGTGCTGAGCACAATCCGGTTACTCAACTCAATTACACCTGATTCATTTAGGCAAACTCAATTGTACTTGACTTTTTCAGGCCCGACTCGATTGTGCTTTTAAATTTCCACACTCAATTTGATTGTGCTCAAAATTTGTTGTGTGCCACCTTGTAACTTGTAGATTTAAACACATACCAAAGAGAAGTGCTTCTAGGGCAGTTTAGAAGATTGGGTTGATATTTGTTTGCAGTTACACCTCTGTCCCTTCTCCCTTCCTCTCTGTCTCCAAGAGGGGATGCTATAGGGTGAGATATGCTCCGTTGGCCCCCTACATGGACCATGTTCTACACTCCCCCATACTGCTATGGTCGGACTCATGGCAAAGATTTCAGAGCTCCTGAGAATGTGATCCTCATTTACTGTCTCAAAGCAACTATGTTTAGCTATTACTATCTGTCTTAAAAATCATGAAAATGAGGCACAGAGACATTGCCCCTTACCAAAATTTACATTGTCAAAATCTGAATTTTTTTTTTTTTTTAGATTTCTACCTCACCAAATTGAGCATCACACCTTCCTTCAGTTGTGCTGTGTACCAAGTGACTAGGTCCTTAATCTTTGCCAAGTTTTTGAATGTGTTCAATAACCCACATGGCTGAGGGATTAGCCGTCATGTGCTACTCCCTGGGAAGTACTTATACCTGAAAGAATTGTACTGAACCCTTGTCAGCAAAATCTAGTCTTGATAAAATAGATGATGATAAATGCTCTGGTTCAGCATTATTAAAACAGATGGAGGAAGTGCTGGCCATTTTGCCTGGTTGTATGGCTTCCAGGTGTCAGAATGAAAATACTTAATGACTTTTATCACAAGACTGGTTTTGTTGGAGACTGGAAGGTAGTGGAAGAAGAAGTGTTCTCTGCTGAAAAGGAGCTCTCATGACATTTCAGAGAATTGGGGCCTAATTACATTTTCCTGCAGTGTTAAGGATGAAGGGCCATGAGATCCGGCTGCACTCGCATGCCACAAGACGTATGTCTTATTAGTGGCCACTGTGACCATGATTAGGCTTCTGGAGGTTAGATTAAAAAGAAGACTTTTCTAAACATACATGTTTAAACAGCTCAGAAAAAGTAGTATTGTAACCAACCACAGATTATATCCTTATTATCCAGTTAGCCAAATGTTTCCAATAATTCATGCCAGCTGTTGATATGGAGCAGCTGGATGAGGAGGTGGCTACATAACTTGGGGGATGACCTTGATTTGCTTAATTACCTCTCTGCCTGTGATCAGTACGTTTGTTAAGGTACATTTGGTGTAAGATAAGGAAATGCATTCATTTGTAAAGGATATTTAAAGATTAAGAGAAAAAAGGTATATCCTTAATTGATCGTGGTTAACTCTACAGCTGTTAATAAAGTAAATAACCGTACTTGTGAAACCGCCACTACAGTCCGTTTCATTTTGAAAGTGTATTTAGAGGTTTGAACATGTTTCATCTGCCTGTTTTTCAAGAAAATGTGTGATCTTATCATTAAAGAATATCAGCTGAAGATTGCTACTTCTTTTTTTTTTTTTTTCCTTTCCTCCTAAGGGCTGATAAAACAGAGATAGACACTTAGATCACAATCTGTTGCCACTTACCTCTTCCTATGCCTCGTCCCCAAAGATTCTCTGGGCAATGACTTTTAAATATGTTCTCATTATTTTTAATGAGTGTGCAGAACATATGACGCAGAATGCACGAATAGATAGGTGCCCTTGTACTGAACTTGTCAGATATAATAAAACGTTGAAGGAGTTAAGATGCATTTTCCTTTAAGATATTATAATTATTTAAATTAAGATGCCCAAGTACAAATCACATGGTATTTCAGCTCCTGTTGCTGCCTAAATGAGGCCCCACCGCCATCCTAGTTCTCCCTTTAAAAAGAATGTTTAATCACAAATGTTAAAAAGACAAAAGAACATTTAATATTGTTATGTCTCTTTAAGTTTACCCTTCTTTAAATCTGCCCTGATGGCAGGATATTCAATTATAAACGAGTTCAATTATGTTTCCTGGCCACTTATTGAGTTATGTGAAGGACTTTTATCACCTAGTCTTTCCGTAATTAATTCTTTGCATTTCTTAGAGGCTTAGGACCAAAGGAAGGATTGTTTAACAGCTTGAAATGTTTCAGTTTTCTTACATTTCCTCATTCTCTCCTTTTCCTTCCTCTCTTCTTTCTTCTGACCTATCATCCTGCCTTTCTGGAAGTAAATAATACTCAGTGTAGTATCTATTACAGAATATATTTATTTCTGCATTACATTTCTACGTTAAGATGCCAGGTGGTGATGAAGAGGAAGATAATGGTACATTACATTAAATTATATTATAATGCCAGGTAGTGATGAAGATGGAGGTAACTAAAGGTAGGAGAATAGAGAAAAATATCCTTAAGAACAGCAAATCTCTGCTTGATAGTCATTATTCGTCAATATTGGAGTCCATTTTATGGGACTCTTGGCCTTAGCACCCTGCAAGGGAGTTACAGACTTTCAAATTAACTTGAAAGTGCTTACTTTCTCCCTCCTCTCCTTCCTAGATGCTACATATTTCATCTGTAGACACTTGACTTCCCACTGGAGGGGAAGAACACACAGAAACAAACCAAAACTAAACAAAACAAAAACCTCAAAATGGCAAAACACAAAAACACCCAAGCAACACATCTTACCAGTTACTTGCTTATATTCCATCTCCTTGAGACCAAGTGTTTGTTTCTTTGGCACTCTAGAGAGATTTGCATTCAGGAGAATGGTCTGCCCTCTACTTCCCTTTATTTCTGGGTCCATGCTGATGATAAAAGGACTCAGTTGAAAAAAAAAAAAAAAGGACTCAGTTGTTCGACCAAATGCCTATTATTCCCAGGTTAGCTGATCAAATATTTATCAAACATTTTTGGTGCTAGATGCTGTGCCCACACACTGTGTGTTCTAAAATGTACTAAGAAATGATCAACTGAGGATCTGAATTCCAAGAATTTCTAAGACAATCCTGAGTGTCATTAGAGAAAAAAGAGTATAGCATGCTACCTATCATCTGTAGGGAAGTTTAATCAGAGGGGTATAGTTAGACACACTTTTTTTTGTAGTGGCACAAATGTAAGGAATAAGCAAAGAGGTTAAGAGTGAACCAGAAGTTATATAAAAGGAAGAAATCAATAAGGACTTTAAAATTCTGAAAAATTTCATTTTTGAGATAGTATTTTTGGCAATGGATAGATTCAAAGACGCAAGGAAAGTAGGAAGCCCAGGGATACAGAGAAGCATGAGCCAAAGGCAGGAAGGAAAACTGAGGAAAAGGGAGGAGCAGAAGAAAGGAACATTTTGGTCACAGTGATAAAATTGTTGGCTACTTATGCTATCACGTGAGCAAAATTTGTGTGTCTATAACAAGACTATTTCCAGGGATAATAATTGAAATCCATCAAATTTAAGATCTATCTGATGCCCTCTTTTGTAAAGTCTGTATTCTTAAGTTCTCTGTTTATAAGTTCTGTGTTTGGGTTTATTCCTGTAGTCAGCGTTCAACTGGAGCATCTGCTAGGCAGGAAGGTTCCAGATGGTCTCCTTTACATGGTTGCCAGTTGGTTCTGGCTGTTGGGTGGGACACCTCGGTTCTAGTTAATGAGTCTTCTCATCCTCTAGAAAGTTGGTCCAGCTTCCTTACAAGTAATTCTTGGAACAACAAAAACAAGATGCAGGGGCTTTTTAGGCCTAGCCTTGCAAGTTGCACAGTGTCACTTCTGCCTCATTCTCTTTGTCACAAAGCCCATTAGGATTGAGTAGATTGGTGGATGGATGCCCTGATTGGCTGGAAAGAGCAGCAAAGTCACCTTTCAAGGAGGCATAGCTCCCCGGGACCAATATTGTCACAACCTTTCGCCTTAGGTTAGGAAAGCTGAAGAGAACTCTGTTCTATAGCAGAATGAGTGTGGGCCAAGGATGTGAGATTCATATTATGGAAGGGCCCAGGACTGCCGCTCTACATGTTCAAGTTTAGAAAAGTCATTTAACTTCTTGGGTCTTATCTTTCTTAATTTCATTCACAGAGACTTTCTTGAGTTCTTTTTTGATGCAAATATAGTGTGAGAGAAGCAAAAGGAGAGAAGATAGGCCCCTTTCCCTACTTTGTCGTTCAGCAACAATTTTTAGTCATGATGCTCTTGCTAAACATAAACTCCTGTCCCTATTCTTGTTACTTTTCTTCCCATCCCGTGTAGATTTACCTTTCTTCAGCAGACACTCACACCCTGGATTGGGGATTTGGGAATAAGAGTCGGATTATGGAGATAGTGATAAACTAATAAATAATAAAATTTTCTAAATAAAAAAAGTTGACAATAAACAGAGAAGAGTTTCCTTATCTACAAGACAAGGAGATTGAGTTACTTATACTTAGTCTCATAGACCTCTTCCTACTACAAAATACTCTTCTCTGAATTTCTGTGCATCAAATTTTGGCATGATGCTCAATACAGACAGCACCTGAATTATGAATGATCTCTCTTTATATGAATGGGCCACGGGATTGTGCCTCTGAGCATTTGTTTGTTCTGCAATTCAGAATGCCTTGGGAGCATTTGACCTAAAGAGTGACTTCTCTTAAGTAAATGTAGAACAACATATTGCCAGCAGAGATCTCCCTCATGGCCACCTTTTCGACCTCTTGCCATTTTGGTTCATGTTGTTATAGTTGTTAATACACACAGATGTAGCCCTCCCTCCAGTCTTCTGATGCTACCACAGCTGTGGGTACTGTAAGAGACTTCACTCTCCTATAGTTAGCTCAGAAGGAAATGTGTTCCTTCTTTCCAAAACTAGAAGTTTTGGTGCATTTTCCCATAAGATATTCTTAAATATAGTCCATCCAATAGAATGTAAATTATTACATAGTGTCATGCTTTGGAGATACTGTGGAATGAATGAAAACCCTGTTAGCTAATTCCAACCAAGCCACAGTTTATCAGTATTCCTTTTGACAGAATGGAAAAATTCAGGTTGTAAGAAGAAGGAAATTTACAAACAAAATTAAATACAAATTTAAAAACCTAAATACAAACAAAATAATGTAACCTGCTTTTTAAGTAGAAATTGTCTCATCTGTACCTACAGCCATAGTTTATTTAAAGCTTATTTCCATTACACATAAAGAAAAGTGAATGAATTACAAACACTGTTCATTAAGGTTTTGGCCATCCTTAATGCAGGAAAAAACTCTCTGGGATCTGAATTCTTCAATTTGAAAAATAGGACTGTGTCAACACTAGCAACTTGTTGAAAACTTGGCAGATATTTTCAATGTAATTATTAATGCGAGCTACCTCAATTCCTCTTTGGTACTAGACAGGTTGTAAATAAATTATATAAATAAATATTAATGCAATTATTAACTTGATAATTTTATGTGCTATGTAGACATGCAAGGAAATTAAAGATGAAGGCTGCTGAACTTGCATTTGAGGATATACATAACAGTGACTTATCCCCTGTATCATGAAGAGATAGAAGTATACTAGATCGAGCCTTGTCTTCAGCTACATAACTGAGTACCACTGTAAAATATATATATATATGTAATTTTTCATGCTGGTTAAGTTAATAACATGTCACTATAATTTGTGTACCTCTGAAATAGAAACCAAATCATGTGGGTCCTAGCTGGAAAGGCGAATAGCTACAAACAAGCCTAGTGGCTTACTTTTCTAAAAGCCCAGCCTTTGCTGTCAGATAGTAGTTCAGAGGTTCCTCTTTAACCTGTAGGGTTTCTTACAGAAAAGAATAGCAATAGCACGTAAACGTCTTACTTCCTTCACAGCCCTTTGAAAATGTAACCCAAGAATTGCGTTGCCTCTCACCCCTCGGCTCCCAATAGCTCTCAAGGGAGTTGGCATGTCTTATCAGACTGAAGCAGCCACGCAAGGGCAGCCAGCACATTGAGAGGCCAGGGCAGTGTGATGGTCAAGGCCAGTGGGCAGGTAGTGAAAGGCCTCTTGCTGTGTTAAACAAATGTGGTTTCCTTCCTGGCTTCCGCAGGAGCTAATTTTGTTTTTCACTTCTCTTCTGGCATCAGAACAATAAGGACTCATAAGGCCACTCTGCCTGTGAGGAGATGTGCATTAGATTATCATAAATCCACAGATAAAAAGTACAGTGGTCAATGAGACCAGGCGTTCCTGGATAAAATAAAAGGTTTAATTGAAAGTATTGTCCCAGGGGAAACATGATTGAGCATGGTATTGAGTAGACATTAATTACCTCAGACCAGAGAGCGAAGGAAGTAGAAGGAAGACCATTCCATTTATTTAAGTTCCCAAATCTTCTCTTTAGAGAAGGTGGGGGATTATTATAATAGAGAGCTAGGAGGGAAAAGTGACTTTTTGTTCATATACAATGTTCTTAGAACACCATTAATATTATTTAGGCAGTCACAGCTGAATTTTCTGCTAATACAGATATTTTTGTTACAAGTAAGCGATTGAGGCAGGTCACAATGTACTGATAGTCTGAATAAGGGTTAAAATTGATACATAGCTATTCTATTGTTATAGCATATTAGTAAATAATTTGCATTTATTCATAATTCTAATTTTTTTATTATTTATATTTCTTAGTTTGGTTTTTAGAATGTTGGGTTTTCATCTTCCAGCATAACAGAAAAAAAGAAGTTGAAGAAGCATCTGAACATACGGTACCCATTAAACACTAGACAGCTTGCTCTATATCACTAAAATATGGCTGCCTTTATAAATCATGCATGTTTGTTTAGCCAATGCCCTACTTTTGATGTGGCTAAAATAATGGGATGAACTCTACATTGACAGAGACAAAGTCTAGGATCAAGGACTGTCTTAACAAGAAAATAATTGGTCAGGTGGCTCTTCTACCAGCCATTAACATATTTGAATTATGACTTTGATTCTTCTTTCAGGTCAAATAGCATATAAAAAATATTCTGGATTACCCATGCCTAATATGGAATGGTTTCGAAAGGCAAAGGAAGGGAGATACCAAATATATTGAGAGCGTTTGATTTGGTGTTTGTAGAAAATGCTGCCTGATTTAGTAAAACAAACAAAAACTGTCAAAGCAACTTTTAGTTTATTTGCTTCTCAGTTTTATTTAGGAAAGTGAAGTCACTCAGTAAGTGAATTTAAACTTCTCACCCGATTGTTTAGGAGTTGATAGAGACACAATCTTTGTTTTAGATGTGAAAAAAAAATGCTTCTTTAGGGTTAATTTGAACAGAGTAGTTGCCAAATAGTACCAGCTGTCATAATAAAGTAGGGTGAATGACAGATTTACTCCACCCCATATCAAAACTCAAGAGCGGATATGGTGATCAGATGAGCCAAAATAAATGTGAGTTCTTAGAAACATTTGTGAGCTATTTTCTTGCATAGCTCAGCCCTTCATAGGCATTACTGTGCCAACAGGTCGTGATTAAGCTTAGCATTGTAGTAAATGAGGAAGCAGAATTTGTTGCTGTATATATCCCAAATCCACTACCTGATATTCCAAAATTCCACTTGATGATGGTGGTCAGGATGATAGTGGTCCTAAGTATTGGAACCTAATTAGCAGTCTTAAAAATATTTCTTAATATTAAGGAACTGTGGCCCATATTGAACTACAGTGGAAGAACTAACTGATCCATCGCTTACCAGCAGTGTATTTACCATGCACTTGTTGCCAGGCATGTACTGGAATAAGGTGTTAGTGGTAGAAATAGAAGTGGAATGGCCCTTGTTGTCCTTGAGGTCCTTGAAGATTCATATACTAACAAACAAATGTAACATAATGTGATTATTATGTGTAGAGTGCTACGGAGACCAGATGAGGGCCCAGCTGTAAAGAGCAGGTAACTATGGAGATGTGCTTTGATGGGTAAGTAGGAGTCAACCAGAAGGTGTCAAAGTGGGAGGAGAGGAAAAGAATGAGTTTTAGGTAGAGAGAAACCCATCCAAATAAGAGAAGCCCCTTGTGACAGTATTAATTAGTTTTAGTTCTATCTAACAAACATGCTAGAAACTTTAGGCTAGAAATGTTAAAAATATGATTTTATAGATAAGATGCAAGACATGGCTATCACTTTTTTTAGGTTTTGGCCTTTTAATGACATTATTTCAGAAAGGGCACTGTGGCAGAGAAGTATCAACAAAATAACTTGTGAAGTCATCCTATTAACAGTTTTTTTTAAATATGTATGCATTGAACCAGATGCTAAACTGGGTTCACAGTTGAATTAAACATAATCCCTGCCTTTGATGAGATCACAGTGATAAAGAGGAGTTAAGACAGACAGTCCAGGAAATAATCATAAGAATAGAAAAGGTGATGTGAATTATAAGAATGAGAAAAAGAAAGTAAAATGGAGTTCAGAGGAGGGCAAATTGTTTTCTCACTGATAAAATCAGGGAAGGAACAGGAGGCTTATATGCTGAGACACAGAGTCAGAGTGTTTGGAGATATTAAGTAAAAGAGTCTTTTATTCCGTTATACCTTTACTGTAAAATTTCTTTTGAGGGAAAATAATTTCTGCATTTGCTAGATATATATACACATACATGTAAAATAAAGATTTTTTTCCTTATGCTTGATTTCATCATAAAAATTGTAGTTCTGTACTATCAGAAAAATGCTTGACTAAAAAGATTCATTCACTCACGGTACTTAGATGAGTCTCCCTTTTTCATGTGTCAGCAAGTGAAAATGGAGCTGTGATGGATTAATTAAAAAAAAAATCCTTAGGCATGAACTGAAGTGAGATGGTCCTTGTTTCATCTTTGATGCATACTTGACTTTGTTGGAAAATGAAGATCCATTAGTTCAGGGAAGAGAGAAGTCCTGCTCAACCTACATCTAGAGAAATACTGATTGGAAGTGTGCTGAACTTTTCCACTTCTTGTAATTACACACTGATTTTACAGGAATTAAGGCCATAGAAATTGCTCCCTTACCCTTGTCCCACTTTCACATATATATAAAAACAGCAGGGGAGGGGATCATTTGGAAGATGAATACTGAAAAAGAATAATGTAAAGTGAAGACAATATTCAGTAGCCTAAGGCATTTGTTTAGGACTCGAGCCACCTGAGCAGTCCCTTGTAAGAACCTGGCAGAAACAATGCAGGGATGCAGAGGAAGGAATCTTCCCAGATCTAGGCTACCTACTTCCTCTGCCTTGCGGAAATCGCACAGACACAGATGCCACTCTGAAGTGCAGACTATAGGATGGTGTCTTTAGTTCATTGGGGCTGCTATCATCATATCACAGGTCAAGTGGCTTATAAACAAGGGAAATTTATTTCTCACAGTTCTAGAGGCTGAAACCCCAAGACCAGGGTGCAAGCATGATCAGGTAAAGGCTGTCTTCTGGATCACAGACTTCTCGTTGTATCCTTATATGAAGGAAGTGACTAGGGAGCTCTTTATAAAGCCATTAATCCCATTCATGAGGGTTCCACCCCCATGACACCCACACCTCTAAATATCATCACCCTAGGGATTAAGATTTCAACACATGAATTTGGAGGGACACCAGCAGATGATAACAGAAGGATATATGTGTCAATAGCAAATGTAATACCAAAGGAAAGATAAGATTAAAAGAAATATAAACCCTATGATATATCATTAACCCTTGGTATCTCCTATCTATCTACACACATATATGTATTTTATCCCCATATATAATATATATGTTTCATATATCTGTATGTATATTTATATCTATATCACTCCATTGGAGGATGGGATTATTGGTCTCAATTCACTTCCAAATAGTAGCATCCTCTTGTCATAGTCACATTGTGTGAATGTGGTGGATAGTTCTTTTTCAGCCATAACCTGTGGACTTTGGCCATGTGAATTCATTTGGCCAGTTAGATGTTAATGGATGTTTTGTGAACCAAGGCTTTTTTTTAAAAAGATTTTATTTATTTATTCATGAGAGACGCAGAGTAAGAGGCAGAGACACAGGCAGAGGGAGAAGCAGGCTCCATGCAGGGAGCCTGATGTGGGACTTGATCCCGGGATTCTAGGATCAGGACCTGGGCCCAAGGCAGATGCTCAACCACTGAGCCACCTGAACCAAGGCATTAAAGATACTTTCACATTTGAATTCCTGTCTTTCAGCATGTGAGAAAAATGTTTCAGATATCCAGTGGTCTAAGGAAGGTGCTGGATACATGAAACAGACATGTACCTGCCCCACACTTTGAAGGCAAACCTACTTGAGTCCAACCTAGATCATGCAAACCCCAGTCCACCTGTAGATATGTGAGCCAGAAATAAATGCCTTATTGTTCATATCCCAGTTTGAGCATGGTTTGTTATGCAACATTTTTGTGACAGCAACTGACTGCTACACTTTTCCCCATTAATTAACTCAAGGTAGGTTTCCTTTCTCCCCAGCGTGCTTGTAGTAGTGGGAATAGGGAGGATATATCCACATTTTAATTTTGATGGATTTTTCATACTCCACGGAACATAAATGACTTCTTATTTTAAAGTCAGTTTTATCTGAAAATTAATTTTAATGGAGTAATTGATTTAATTAAGATAAAATGCAAATTATATATCTTCATCTACATACATAAAGGGCATATTATATATATGGTAAGAACATTCTCATTACAATAGTAAACATGTACTGTGAATTTAAAATGGTTGCTACCCACTGAGATTTCTCAATTTCTATTTGGAATTTAGGATTATTTATCATTGATAGTGTTCTAAAGGGGATTGGTTTCCAGCTGGAGTCTCATTAAGTACAACTCAAACGTCAGATAAAGGATAGGGTTAAAATGGCTGTATTTTCATCATTTCTTTTTTTTAAAGCCTTCATCAACAAAAAAAAATTACAGCCTCCTCCAGCCCCCACAAAAATACCACTTTCTTGAGGCAGTGGTAGTACTATTACTAATTGTATCATAGTTTAATAAACATGACTGTACTTCAGAGTTCTGTGCCTCAAAGCGAAAGAACATTTATTGAGTCTTCTAGAGAAAATGAGGGTGTCAGAGACATAATCTCTGCCTCTAGAATTCTTGACTTGGGAAGAAAGCTGTATTATCTTTACGAGAAGAATCATTATGCCCTAAATAATGACACACATACTCAGAATGATGGGTGTTAGAACATTGTTATACTTTTACTCTAGTGGCTTGAGATCTTATTCCGTGACTTCCTTAGATCCCAGTGAAAATAACTGTAATCCATTGTCTTTGAACCATCTGTAGAAATCTCCCAATCCAAAACTAAAAACTAAAACTAAAAATAATTGCTCATAAGGAAACTAAATGTCATTTTTTCCCCTTTATGGAATAAGGGCTCCAGAATGTACTTGCTGTTCTATACCTTTGGAAGCCTGGCATGAGTCTGTACTTTTCTTCATGATACTTTGTTATTGATGGTGCTAATTGTGACATATGACAGGTACACAGAAGCATGACACAGAAGTAATAGAACCAGAAAGCTTAACCATGAGGTTGTGTGATATCTCTAGGACATTTTTACAACCTACATGATTTCTCTCTTTCTCTCTAAAGATTTTATTTCTTTATTTATTCATGAGAGACACAGAGTAAGAGGCAGAGACACAGGCAGAGGGAGAAGCAGGCTCCATGCAGGGAGCCCGATGTGGGACTTGATCCCCGGACTCCAGGATCACCACCTGGGCCCAAGGCAGATCCTCAACCGCTGAGCCATCTCTGTTCTCTGTTCTGTTCCTTTCTAACTTGACCTTCCCCGTGTTCTCTAAAGCAACATGTCTTTAAATGTATGGTAGGGAATACTTTTCTTCTATGCTTCATGCAAAGGTGTGTTCCATGCTCAAGTGAATTAGGGAATATGTGCTAACATTTTAAAAGCAGTGAGAAGTCCTAAAATAAAACTTTTCCCTAGAATTGTTCATAATAGAAACTCTAGAGGTATTTTTCCTCACATACAATGACAGTGACCCTGTGTACTAGATTTTACGTGGATCCAAGTCTTAGAAGGAACCAGTTTGATTGGCTTAGTCAGTTCCTGAAACCCTCTCTAACTGGGTGTGGAATTGGTCCAGATCTCCTCAGCAAGCATTAGCCTCCTGTGAACTAAGGTGGGATCAGAGGGCACCTCCAGTTCAGAGAGTTGCCACCCCCTTTCCTGAGCAGTGGACAGGTGACGAGTAGAACAGGCACCATAATTGGCAGGCTCACTTCCATTTGGTGCTACATATTTTTATGTTTAGCTTTTGTTCTGGACAGTTGTGTTGTCTTTTAAAGCAGCTAACAGCAGATAGTTTGGGATACAGAGTACTGGAGATGGCAAAGATACTGGAAGTATTTCACCTAGGATGCGAGCTTTTCAAATAGGTCTGCTCCTCTAAGAATGAGGGCCCACTCATTCTTCCTTTTCAGAGTATTAAATTATTAAAATCATATCGTTTGTTCTTAAATCTTGTACTCATATAAAAGCGTGTATTCTTGTATTTTAAACACTGAATTATTAACTATAAAAGGTTTAAGACATTTTAATCAGGTTTCTCTAGTTCACTTTTAACAGGAAGGAATAAACACAAAACAAAAAAGACCTATTGCTTCTCTATATAAACAAAGCAAGTTCTAGTTTTATTTTTTTTAATTTTGTTTTAAGGATTTTATTCATTTATTCATGAGAGGCACACAGAGAAAGGCAGAGACATAGGGAGAGGGAGAAGCAGGCTCCTTGTGGGGAGCCGGATGCAGGACTCCATCCCAGGACCACAGGATCACACCCTGAGCCAAAGGCAGATGCTCAACCACTGAGTCACCCAGGCATCCCTGCAGGTTCTAGTTTTATTAAAAAAAAAAAATCCATGCTGTTTGAATGGTAAAGTATTCACTTATACTACTTTTCATGACACAAAATATTATATTCATGTCTTCCATGTTTTTCAGAAAAAGTAAAAAACATTGTTGGTGTTACTAAACTGTTGCATTTGCTGTTCTTTCAAGTACATAATAAGTAGGAGGGAGAAAGGAATTGCTCTACGAGTCTTAACTTTGACTTCTGTTAGTTTCAATCTCTTACTACTAAAGTAAGGCATTTTTATATTGAGAAGACAATAAAGAATGGCCATTTTGACATTGTTTGTGGTATTAGATTAATCTTTGACTTAAAATTGTCTTTTGATAAGTGCAGTCAGAAGTCACCTCTTGTGTTCAGCAGTTTTTTCATCCTTTATAGGGAATGGATATCAAAAAACATGAAAAAGTCTCAATTACAAACATTTTGTAGGATTTTCTTCACTCAGGTCTTTGGTAATAAAGTATTTAAAAGTGGATGAATATTTACTTAAGGAGTCACATAAGGGCCTCTACCTAATACATTGATAATCGAGCTACCCACAAGATGCCTACATTTAAGAAGGTTCCCCCATTGATTGAGTTAATTATCAGCAACCTGTAGTATAATTTAGAAGATTTTTAAATTATCTGCAGTATGACCTCTGACTTGTTCTTGTGAGTTGTCTCTATTGCCCAGAGGAGGAAAGACATTAAAAGATAATCTGTTGACTTATAAATCACCAAGAGTTCTGCTGATTTCATTTATATATTAGTAGCAGTTGCGGGGAAAGCCCATTACCATTTATTAAAATGCTCATCCTTGGATCACCATTTACCTTTGTATGTGCCTCCTCATCTCTTGCTATCTTTACTCTGAAAAGTACAATCTATATATATATGCAAATAATCCCACAAATAGAATGCCTCCCAGCTGTTGGAAGGAGCCTCTTATCCCTACTCGAGGGTGATATTCACATTTTGAATTTTATGTAATCCAATTGGCTAAAACCCTTTCATGCTTATAATAACTACACATACTTTTTCAGAAAATGTTAAAAATTCAGAAAATTGTCTTGCAGGTATCTTAGCCTTTCATTTTTATGAAAATTTATTTAGCTATAACGAAAGTTTTATCACCTTAAATTTCTTAGAATTTACTTAGGCAAAAGTTAACAGTGCTTAAGCTTATTATAAGATATCCTGGCGGAATTGCCAGGTATGGCTTTTGCTTTATATAAAATGTATGTGTGTGTGAACACACACATATGTAAAATATGTTCAATATACACACATATATATTTATATTTCTATATATTCATTTCTTTTTCCCTTAAAGCCCTCTTGTTTGAGCTTTGGTAATTGACAGAATGATTGCATATGAATCATAACTCTTGCATAAAGTAAGCTGCTCACGACACAGACTAATTACACATTTGGGAGGCGAGGCAAAGACATCCAGAGCTTGCTTATGCTGAGCCAAGAGCACAGCATTTAATGAAATGAGGGCCATAAAAGGTTCAGCATGGATGCTTTCAGGTCTGACCTGGGCTTCTGAGAAATTGAACACTGGCCCTGCAGACTGCTGCATTCCCCTGGGCTTTGGAAGGCTGGATTATTACTACCTGCATGCGTGAATCAAGTATTGCTTTGCACTCTGAGAACATTTGTGATTACAGAGATGGCCCTTAAGCAAATATTGTAGATGCCTTGCAAGTCTTCCATATTCTACCTCCCTTTCCTCTTCTCTCACCAAGTAATTACTTTTGATATTTGTTTGATAAAAATGGCTTAGTATATCTGCAAGGTCCAACTATGTAGATTCCTCTGTTTCTTCTTTCCTATTAAATTCTACTCTTCCTCTCCAGGTAATACTGTGAATGGAACAGAATGGCCCTCCCATATTGTTCAATAAACTTTTTGCCAATTATATTCAATGTAGACTGGCCATTTCATATTACAGTGTTGAGTTTCTACAAGATGCTTGTAAAAGTTTTTTGGATCACTGTGGTTTACAAAGAATGAGTCTTGTCATTCAGCCAGAATAGACCTATCTTGTTTCTGTATTCTAGCTCTAACGAGTTATTCATTGTGCTTGGGAATAGGGATAGTATTACAGAGAACAAAGTGAGGGAATGGAAAAATAAGAAAAGATATAACTGGATGGGATAGAGAAGGGAAAATATACTTAATTAGGATGATAACAGAACAGCAGCTATAAGAACTTGAAGAAAGTTTGTATAAAAGAGATTAAAGCCTTAGTTAAGGCTAGGAGTGCTTAGGCTAAAACATTAAAGTGGCCTATAAAAATTAGAGAAGATAACATTTTACTCACCATTCGGCTTTGTACTTCATTATTTTTTTATTTAATAAAAAATATATAAATATATATGTGTGTGTAAATATATAGAATTTCAGTGTTTTCCCAATTGAAAATTATGTTTTGGTATTGGATTATGAAATTATTATTATTTATTTATTTATTTATTTTTAACATATATATTTTTATTGGAGTTAGATTTGCCAACATATAGTATGACACCCAATACCCATCCTGTCAAGTGCCCCCTCAGTGCCTGTCACCCAGTCACCCCACCCCCCACCCCACCCACCTCCCCTTCTACTACCCCTTGTTAGTTTCCCAGAGTTAGGAGTCTCTCATGTTTTGTCACCCTCTCAATTCAATTATGAAATTAATATAGAAGATTGTGACCAAATTAAAAATTAAATAAGATAGCATAGAAAATACTAAAATGCATTATGCCCTGGTTAAACACTGTCTTATGAAACTTTTGTTTATATGTATGTGTGCATATATATGTTTTCGCTTAGATGGATAGGCAAACAGAAAGATGGATGATATACCTTTGGATACTGTATCACAGTGCTTCCCAAACTTGTTGAAATGTAGCGTGAATATTGCTGTTTGCACTATTCACTTAAGATTTGAGGTACATGCTAAAATTTAAAACCATGAACAGTTTAATGTTCATCACAAATTGGTAACAATGACACACCTCGATGTCTTCATTGATGATTTGTTCTGAAGCTGAGCTTAGTTAACATCTCCTTAGGAACAGGAAGTATGATGTGAAAAGGAAAATTGGACTAGGTTACTTTTAAGGTTTCTTATAACTGTGATACTTCATGCTTTTTATAATTATTTTTAATGTAAAAGCTAATTTGTATAAACCTTAAAATTAATAAAATCTGGTATGGTAGGAATCAAAAGTGATGCCAGCAATTTATTTATTTGCATATATATGTATATAATCCCACAAATACATATTTACAGATACACATGTATACATATACACAAGCACATCCTATTGGACATACACACATCTCTATCTATCTATATATATTTATTCATTCAACAAATAATTACCCAGTGCCTATTTTTGAATCTGGCATTGTTTTAAGCACTGGCAATGCATTGATGGAAAAGGAATCAGAATAATATAAAAGTTTCTACATTCAAGAGACCCTTTTAAACATAAGTAAGCAGGAGTACCTGGGTAGCAAAGTCAGGTAAGTGTCCAACTCTTGGTTTCAGCTCTGGTGCTAATCTCGGGGTCATGAGATCAAGCCCTGTGTGAGGCTCCATATGGCAGAGTCTGCTTGACTCTCCCCCTCTCTCTAAAATAAATAAATAAATCTTAAAAAATAAGTAAACACATATGCAATATGTCATAAATACTGTGGAGAAAAAGCAGGATAGTGGACATGGGTAGGATGGTATTGAGAGGACATTAAAGCAATTTGAAACTGAATGGTCAGAGAGGACCTCACTAATAAATTGACATTTGAACAGAGAATTTAAGGAAGTGAGGGAAAGACGGCTGTAGGAATCTAGGAGAGGAGCATTCAAAGCAAAGAGAAGAGGTGATGCAAAAGTCTTGAGGCAAAAGCATTAAGGATGAAGATCATACTGAAGAAAAGAAGAAAGACAATGCAGCAGATTTAGGACAAGTAGTAGGAGAGATGAGCAGAGAGAAGGGTCAGGGCACACTCAGCTTATATAGAGGACATTGGCATTTTCTCTGAATGAGGTGGGAAGTCACTAGAAGGTTTTAACTATTTGTTTTGGTGGGACTGCTCTGACTGCTGGGTTGAGAAATAGCCTGAATAGGAAAAAAGTGGAAGCAGGCAGGCAGAAAGGAGACATTAGTATAGAGAGTGTTGGATGAGTAGCAGTGGTGGCTGGATGGTTAGAGAGATAGAATTCTGGGTGTGTTTTAAAAGTAGAGCTGACAGGAGTTGCTGACAGGTTGGATATAGAGTGTGAGAGAAGAAGGAAGTCAACAGTGACATTGAGATCTCTTGCTTGAATGTCTGAAAGAATACAGTTGGCATTTACTTGTTCAGGAGGAATGGGTTTAAAGGATGATCTGTTTGGACCTGATAATTTCAAGGTAGAAATCCTAATAGGGTTGGTTGTTCATTAGAGAATTAGTTATGTGAATCTAGTTTAGGGGAGAGAGATGGAAATAGAAATTTAGGACTCATAAGCACGTAAATGATATTTAAAACCATGAAATTAGGTGAAGTAACTGCAAAAACGAGGATGGGGAAGAAGGGACAAGATCAGATGCTTGATTCCTTGGACACTAGTATTTAAAGATTGATGAGATGGGAAAGAATCAGCAAATGGAATTGCAAAGTGAAGCAATTCACTGTGAAGTGGGAGGTGAACTAAATGTGAGTGAGGTCCTGGGACCAAGAAAAGGAAGTTTTTCAAAAAGCAGAGCTTCATCAATTTGGTCTAATGCCCATGTAGATCAGGAAAGATAAAAGATGACAATTGACCATCGGATTTAGTAACATGAAAGTCATTGGCGACTCTAAGAAAGATATAAATATATTACACACACACGCACACACATATGCATATATATATATATAGAACACATATATACATTATATATTGTGTAGTTTTAAAGAATGTTTATATTATACATACTACTATAGGGTAATACATATTATATAGAATATGTGTAGTATTAGAAAATGTGTATGTGTAGAAGTGTATGTGTGCCTAGAGATGTGTTTACATCTTTCTATTTGGAAGTGCGATAATATAGCAGATGGTTCTTAAACCTTCATAAATTCCTTTCAAAAACATTTATCTTTTTATAATGATGGACAAATTTTTAGGAAATACAGAAAAATTATAAAGAAGGAAATTAATCCATACTGCAGTGCCAGTAGATAACCACATTAATTTTTTTCTGTGCCAACATATACACATATGCAGATAGATGAGGCGAGGTTGTGGGGTAGGTAGGTTAATAGATGGGGAGGTGTCGAGGATGTATATATAGTGTCTGTGTTATATAAATGAAATGTACTGTACACATACACTATTATGCTTAATGTCATATTCTCACATCAGTAGAAGTCTTTATGTTAATACTATTTTATAGAAGCCAATGATTCTTAATAAATAAAAAAGCACAAATCAGCATATATATAAGCATAACTAACCTAACAAACATCACTTGATGGGCTAAATTTTTCTTCTGAGTTATATTAATAAAAGTCAGCATTCTGTATATGTACCGATAAATTCATTATTTATCACTTTTCTTACTCTGTTAATCCCCCACAGATCATATTTCAGCCTTTAGAAAATTAGCTGCCATATAACCAGAGACATAACTAAGTGCAGAGTTCCATGAATAACAAAGTGGTCAGTCACGAACCTATGAGCCTGAAACTTAGTCATTTGCAAGGGAACTTTTACTGCCCCCCTTTCTGGGACTTGGGAACATACCAGCAGGCAGCAGTGCAGTCTCAAATACCTCTCTGGACCCTACTTACCTTAAACTTGGCTGTACTTGGCAATTGTTAATTCAGGCCAGTTGTTGTCAATTGGAAGTGATTTTGAGCCCAGGAGACATTTGGCAGTGTCTGAAGGCATTTGGGATTACCGTAACTGGGGAAGGAGGTACTACTAGCATCTAATAGGTAGTAGCCAAAGATTCTGCTGATTGTCCTGTACTACATAGGACAGCCCTCCGTAACAAAGAATTATCAGGCCCCAAATATCAGATTGAGAAAGCGTTAGTTATACACTCCAGGTGTAGGGGATCCCTGGGTGGCTCAGCGGTTCGGCGCCTGCCTTTGGCCCAGGGCGCGATCCTGGAGTCCCGGGATCGAGTTCCGCATCGGGCTCCCGGCATGGAGCCTGCTTCTCCCTCTGCCTGTGTCTCTGCTTCTCTCTCTCTATCTGTGTCTATCATAAATAAATAAATCTTAAAAAAAAATACACTCTGGGTATAGGCTGACCCCGGGTGGGTGCTCGGGCATGTGGGCATCCATCCTGGGCCTGGCTCGAGGAACCTCACGGACTTTGTATCTGGAGACATGGCCTCTCCAGTGGCAAAGAATAAGAAATAATAATAATAATTTAAAAAAAAAGGAATGAAACTCACAAGATTTCCTTTCTTATGCCAGCCTTGCATCTGGATTTCTCCCCTCTCTGGATAATTGGAGTGGAAAAAGCAAGGGGTACTCCTGACACAGTGTGGAAAGAGCTCCTGTCTGAAAGATAGGAAGCAAGGGAGGATCCAAAGCATAGCTGTTTCATTGCCTTTGGGCTCATCCTGTCACTAAGGTCCTGCATTTGGGGCATTTAGGAGGTCTTAATACAACTCTTCTACAAAATGTTGTCAAGATTTGAGCTTAATTTTTAGAGTTCCTAGTTGAAGCAAGATTATTGGAGGAAGGCATTCAGCATATTGATTTTTTTTTGTACATTAGGTAAAGAGACATTTATTTCTGATAGAGGAAATGGCTATGTTAACTACTATAATGGCTTCCTTCACCATTGGGTGAATAGCAATAATAATTTGCTATTATTAGAATCCACTAATTATGGCTTGAGCCTGATATAGGATAAGAAAGATATAAAGCATAACTATATTTGAGTAGAGAATGTGAAATTGCATGATGTCTTACTATCATTGTGGGAGTTGGTCTTGGAATTTATTGTGACTAGACCAAGTCATAGTGGTTCACAGAGGTTGAGACATAGCATAGCAGTTAAGAGTCTGGCACAGGAACCACACTGCCTGGACCTCACAAAGGTCCAACACTGTCAAGTCTTATGGAGTGTAAGCATGGTACTTACCTTCTGTGCATTTCAGTCTCCTTATCTTTTAAATGGGCATGATAATATTCTTCATAGAGTTGTTATGAAGAGTATTAATATGTGTAAAGCACTTAGAACCATTGTTAGCCACTAGATTGTTTTTGTTTTTCTATTTCTGGCTGTTAAGTATCAGGGACTTAAAAGAGGAACCCTCTTGCACTGTTGGTAGGAATGCAAGCTGGCACAGCCACTCTGGAAAATAGTATGGAGGTTCCTTACAAAGTTAAAAGTAGAACTACGCTATGATCCAGCAATTATACTACTAGGGATTTACCCAAAGAATTAGAAAATACTAATTCAAAGGGATAAATGCACCCTGATGTTTATAGCAGCTTTATCTACAGTAGCCAAATTGTAGAAACAGCCCAAATGTCCATCGACTGCTGAATGGTTGAAGAAGATATAGTACATATGTACAGTGGAATATTAGCCACAAAAAAGAAAGAAGTCTTGCCATTTGCAATGACTTAAATGGAGCTAGAGGGTATTATGCTAAGTGAAATAAGTCAGAGAAAGACAAATACCAAATGATTTTACTCATAAATAGAATCTAAGAAAACAAATGAGCAAAGGGGAAAAAAAGAGAAAGAGACAAATCAAGAAATAGACTCTTAACTATACAGAACAAACTGATGGTTACTGGGGCGGGGGGGGGAGGTGAGTGTGGGGATGTGTGAAATAGATGATGGGGATTAAGGAGAGCACTTGTTATGATGAGCACTGGATGTTGTATGGAAGTGTTGAATCATTATATTGTTCCCTTGAAATTAATATATCACTGTACATTAACTGGAATTAAAATAAAAACTTAAAAAAATAAAATAACACACATAAATGAAAAGATAGCGATAACATCACTTCATTTCTATTTTGTTTTTACCACACATGTGATAAATGAAAGGTGTTGGTACAAATAGTGATTGTCAATCTTAATTAAACATAGTTGCCAAAGAAATTGGATTTCATTACAGAATAAAGTGGTCTGAAGATATTACTCAAGCAAAATTTGCCCTTGTGTCATTTTGTCTCTGGTAGATAAAAAAGCCAGTGAAGCTTCTAGTCTTTCTCTAAAATGGTGTTCACAAACTTCTAGGAAGAACAGCTGTTCTTTAATTTGTACTTTAATTCAGTGGAACTTTATTAGACTAAAATTAACCAAACCCCAGAGAGACCTGGAAGCATAAATGATTATCAAATGTTACGGATTCTAAATAGGACATTCTGGAAGACAAAGATGAAGGCTAACAATTTACATTTCATATTTAACTAAGGCATTCCCACAGAAAAAAAAAAGACAGCTAATTTGAATCAAATAATGGGATATTTCTTAGATAATAATATAATGAGTTACTTAAAAGAACTAACTAGTAATGGGTTTATTAAATCAAGCAAAAAAGTTTCATTTCTTTAAAACCACCTATTGTCAAAAATTTTATAGCTAACTTCATTTACAATGAAATTAAATGAAGGAACTACTTCTTTCAAGGTAGACATTGGTTTTCTCTATTTTGGTAGGAGTTGAAAATACTAGGTCAGTAGGTCTGACTATGATCAGCCTCTTAATCCTGTTTTAATTATGGGTTCTTTGCTACTTCTGATTTTACAGTTGTTATTTGGTGACTGACATTCAGACATTCACAGTAATTTTTAAAATATGCAATTTTACATAAGAGTCCCTCAAAGTGACCCTAAGATGAGAGTTTCTAGACATAATTACAGAGAGGAAGGAACTACCGACCTACAGTGAGTTGAAGGTTTCTAGGGCTATCTCATTTTCAGATTTTCCAGTTAAACACTGTGGCTGAGTTTCATGTTTCTGCTAGCTTGGGAGGGATGCAGAAGGGACACCTGGAAAGATTATCATGTGGACAGCACTTTTCTATTCTCGCTGCTGTATATTTGAAAATATCAGGGGCCAAATATGATTAACCTTATGCCTCTCTATAGAAACTTGAACCCTAAGTGTGCCTGCTGCTTCCGTACTCTGTTACTCTGTATTTTTTTGAGAACAGCTGTGCCTGTGGCTAGGTGTCATTTAGCAAAGAGGACATAAATATTTGTTGTGTCTTATCGTTTTTATTTAGGTTCAAAATCTGATTGCCAGTGAGTGATACTACCAAAGAAGCAAGCCTAAGGCATTAATTGGACAAAACGAAGTTTAATTCAATGATACTCATGTTAAATCACATTTCCCTAAATATAACATTTTTTTTCAGTGCCTTGTATCCAATTGACAATCTTGATCAATAACATTGTTTCCATGGTAAATTATCTCTTTTCAATTATATAAGCCAAATATTTCCCCCCAATTTTAGCATGTTTCTACACTAAGTCCTGTTTCTTCATCTGTAAAATGAAGGCATTAAGATCACATTATCTCTCAGTCTTTTCTGGTATCTAAGATCCCCTAAGTAATATCCAGCCTCTTTGGTTATTGAGACTGTTCTGCTGAATTTCCAAATATTAACAGGATGGCATGATTCCACCTAGCTAAAGGATCCTCTCTGGTGACCATGAGCAAATATGACTCCCAAGAATTCTTCAACCACCCATGGACACGGTGGTGGCCCCTTGTAGAGAGAGAAGACGAGCCTGTTAGAGGACCCATCATCCTGTCTTGCCAGCTGCATCTGTGTTTGGCCATCTGGGTGTAAACGTTAATCTGCTTTCTTCTCTCCACTCTTTCCATGTGCACATGAACAGAAAGGAGAACCTGACTGCTATGCACTCTCCTTGGAAACAACCGAGCAACTCACCTTCGAGATCCCCCTGAATGACTCAGGTTCTGCTGGTCTTGGTGTGAGCTTAAAAGGGAACAAGTCTCGAGAATCTGGAACAGACTTGGGAATCTTTATCAAATCCATCATCCACGGAGGTGCTGCTTTTAAGGTCAGTAGGACTAATGTTTGCATGTCAGTGTGAAGGTGCTTGAGATGTGGCTGTTTGATTGGAGACTGGGTGGAGAACTGAGACCACGAGGTTCTCCTGCAGATGCAGCAAGGGTATGCTTGGTATGCTCAGTTTTATTTCCTGGACGTTGTTCTCTAAAGCCATCATGATTAATATTCTTTCTCCCATTCCTTTTATTACTCTGTTAGGATTCCTCTGAATTTGTAACCTGACAGAGTTGAACCTAAAAATACACTCAGAAAAACAGAACTAAAAACAAGTCAACATGAAGGCAGCAAATAAGGAAATTGCTCTTGCAAGAATGAAGGCTCAGTGGACCCTGAGAGTGATCGTAGTATAAATTTAAGGTCATTGATCATATTATATGCACTTGGAGATAGCCCTGGAGCCAGGAATGCATGTTTGCCTTTGAACTTGGAAGAGCTTATAGATCTCCAGGGGAAAAAAGGAGAGAATGTGATTCTGCCTTTTTACATTGGGGTGAGCAGTGTGATCATTGCTATGAATGTAGTGTAATGGTTAACTAGATTGCCTGGGTTCAAGTCCAGCTTCATCCCTGTGTGCTCCAGCTAGCGCACCATTGCTAGCCATGTGGAATGTGGGCGAGGAACGTGACCTGCAATGCTCTCCTTTCTTCATCTCTGGAGTGCACATAATAGGTCATACCTAATTCAAACGTCCTAAGGATTAAATTAATACACACACAGATTAAAACAGCAAAGTGATTAGAGAGGGAGGAAAACATGTTTGTGCTTATTACCAGCCATCCTTCCCACCACCATCATGTCATGCCATGCCAAGTGACTTGAGTTTGAATCCTACCCAGACCACTCTCACTTGCTGTCGATGTGGGCAAGTTCCTTGCCTCAATATGCCTCAGTTTCCTTATTTGTAAGATTAATAGACCCTACCTCCTGGCGTTCTTAGGAGGACTAAGAGAGATACTGTATGTGTATTGCCCAGCACAGTGCCCATGATAAACTTTCAACAAATGTTAGCCATTTAAAATTAACCTGATGTTAATCACATGTGACTCCCACTAAACAAAAGCCAAAAAGGCCCATGTAGAGTTTACAGGAGCATCTCTGGTCCTAGAATCCTGGCTTTGTTGAAGCATTTATCTTTTCTCACTTATCATTCCATGTTTGTTTCAGACCTAGACACTGAGCTAATGCCTTTTTCCTTGGGAAATAAGAAATTCATTGTGGGTAGACAACTTTCTAATGTACTCCTTGGATCAGTTCATTTCTTTTTTTGCATAATAACTGATGACAAGATTTCAGTAACATGCATCAGTAGACCTTTATGCCCCTCACGGCTCTGCAGGACAGCTAAAGGGGCTGTGATTCAGACTGCTGTCTCTGTCACGCCATACATCTATAGGTCTGAATGTCCTCCAGGTACCTCACCTGCCTCCTGGACCAGTAGACTAGCTGGAACATGTTTTTCTCATGCTCTGGGGTGGCAGAGGGCCAGCAGCAAAGAGTGAAACCTTTTAAATCCTAGGCACACAATCCTTCCACTCACACATGTGCACATGCACGTGGACAGGTGCACCTCCAACCAAAGCAGTCATGTGGGTGAATCCAACCAAGGCCAAGGAGTGCCAAAAAAACCCCACAGTCTGCCCATGATGAAGCTG
This sequence comes from Nyctereutes procyonoides, assembly GCF_905146905.1. NCBI lineage: Eukaryota > Metazoa > Chordata > Mammalia > Carnivora > Canidae > Nyctereutes > Nyctereutes procyonoides. The sequence continues at coordinate 13,849,131 of NW_026575132.1, forward strand.
TGGCAAAGGTGTGACTACAGAGAAAGGTGGCAAATTGGGGCCAATTGTTCAGTCTGTCAGACTCTCCAATCTGGCTCAGATATGCAGAACCAGGAGCAAAGGGAAAATAATAGTAATAATGACAACAGCAGAGATTAGCCTTCATTGTGCTTAGTGCTTAATGTACGCTGGGTGCCGTGATAAGTACTTTAGGTGGATTCTCTAATTTTATTCTTCACATTTACACTGGATTGTTATCGTGTCATTCCATCAGAGGGAAATTGCCGATTATAACGGTCAGTGCCTCTCCTATAGTCACATAGCCAGGAATTGCTTAAACTAAGATTTGAACCCAGGCAGTCTGACTTCAGATCCTGAGCTACACTGCACTGCAATGAATCCTCCTTCATCTCATCCATTGATATTCCCAGAGATCAGGGACTGTTACCCTGGAGTTGTCTGGTATCATGCTTGTCATCCTTAGCCAAGCCATCTAAGCATGTGCTATGTTTAAGGATGAGTCTTGGTCATGTTTGTGGATACCAGATTGATATTACTCTTCTTATATTTAATGACAGTTCTGTTTGCAGAATTTATTCCAAGTAAAATTGGAACTGAAATGATTTTTTGGAAATTAAAAGCAAACATCTTAGTTTTTTTATGGGCAATAACTTAAGCTCAAGCAGATATTGGAGAGCAGGTTTAATATGTATATCCATGTTTGTGTAAGTGAGCATCTCCTTACCTAAGCAGTTTCTAACAGTCCTATTTCTTGAAGAAAGATTTCACTTTCCATTTATGTAAATTTCTTTCCTGACACTGGTCTGCTGAGTCAGACAATCACACCACTAAAAACCACTGGACAGCATATTTATAGCTGATCTTAAACAGTAAGAGGCATCAATCATGAATTCAGCCTTATTGTGAATGTTAGTGTCCATTTGTCTTGTTTACTTTTTTGCCGTGTAAAGGGGTAGGAGACTAAGCTTAGCTCACAGGAAATCTGATTAACCAGAAAAAGAGAGAGAGGAAAAAAGTATCTTTCTCTTCTGCTGCTGCTATGCCAATAATCTACTGTTACTCTTCAGAAAATTGCCACCTGTTCTGTGATTCAGGATTATGTCTTACAAAAATTGTTTTGAGACTTTGTTCCTGTCCCTGTTCAGAAGATGCAAATGTAACAGACTGCAGTGTCCCTGGGGCAAAGGGGAGATAAGCATGGGGAACATCCACTTTAGCATCTGGCCCTAGGTTTTTACGTAGAATCAACAAAATCATCTTTCTGCCAGAGCACGATCTCTTTCTTCTGGCCCTTCATACCACTAATTGGTTCTCAAGGTGTTTTTCCCTTTGGGGAAAGTGGATTCTTGAACACTAAACTACTTTGAAAAAGTATGACCAGATTCCTCCTGTGGATTCTGTAGGCTCTCTGCTCCTGGGGCTACTGTTGGTATAACCAAAGATAGGCTAGATGCAAAACCCCGAACCACTGTGAGACTGTGACTGTAATTGAGGGCCTCTTTTCATTTTCTCTCTCTCTCTCTCTCTCTTTCTCTCTCTCTCTCTCTCTATCTCTCTCTCTCTCTCTCTCTCCTTTTTACTTATCTCTTGGGCTACTGCTTTCTATCATTTCCTGTCTTGAGTTATTTCTGATGTAGATGTAAATATCTATTTTAGAAATAAAAGCATCTCGGATATTCTAGGATTCCCTCTTGGAAGTGAATGCCTCTCACTCTAGGGGCAAACTGAACAATATTTGTACTCTGAATAGAGTTACCCAAATGCTTAATCTCATTAATATATATTTATTTATTTATTTAAAGATTTTACTTATTTATTCATGAGAGACAGAGAGAGAGAGAGGCAGAGACACAGGCAGAGGGAGAAGCAGGCTTCAATCCTCATCCCGGGTCTCCAGGATCACACGCTGGGCCAAAGGTGGCGCTAAACCGCTGAGCCACCCAGGCTGCCCTCATTAATAGTTCAATTCCAGTCTGCGTATCAAGAAGTAAATCCCAGAAACTCTTCCCTGCTTGTGTGAGGACACATTTGCCATTTCAGACCACGTCAGCCCACGAAGTTCTTTGCAGACCCTTCTAAAGCTTCACTTTGAGCTATGCTTTTCAGTGTACAAAATGACCACTGACCTCAGTAGCCAAATATGAGTATTGATGCTAGTTTGCTTAAACAGTAACAGGTATTACATGTTTGTAATTTCATTTTAGTTTCTGTCATCCTTACTAGACATTTGCTGCTGGAGTACAGTGTAATTGCTCCCAGAACCAGAATATGCTGGATATAAGTTTATGGGTTTAACTTCTTATGAACAAGAACTGAGTGGCATTATGAGGTTCTTGAGGATGCTTTTCTAAAATTTCAATACTGTGATTGAAATTTAAAGTGAATATGGTGGTGTAGTTACTGTTAAATGCAAAGGAATATTGTCTTTCTTGCAGTTAGAAAAAAGTACCTTGAGAAAAATACTCTCCTTTCCGCAAACCCACATAAAAATTAACTTTTCCTTTCCTCCAATAAAGCACTCACAAAGTCTTGACAATCAGTTTGAAGACCTTCAATATTCTCATCCTCATTGGCTAAACATTTTGAATTCTGAGATCAGTGGTTTTCTTTTGCTTTGCTTTTCATAAATTACAGTAACTGAAATGTTTCAAGAGAAAATGCACTTTTACATCTATTAATTATAATAACTTAAGCTGCTTATTTCTCTTAGTTTTCTACCTTGAAAACCACTTTTAGGAAAAAACATAGCTATAATAGTGATATTGTTAAACAATTGAGGTAGAATATTACTATGCTGTAGTAAGAATAAAATCTCATAGAGTCTATTATATTAATTCTGAATGACATTTTTTATTTGAATATACAGACTTTGGGAGTAGAATATGTCCTACTGAAACCTTGAAATAATAAGGTAAAAATTAAAATTTAAAGGTAATTTTTGCTAAGGAAAAAAATGTCATGTATCAGATTATTTAAGGTCTCTAAAATGGAGAGAATGGATTTAAGAATAGCTGTTATTCTCTAGAAAATTAATTAGCCAGGTTTGTGCTTAATAAATACTACTTGATGATGATGAAATTAAATGAAAGAAAAATGCCTGACATAGCTAATTGCAAATGCATGCACTCAGAATATGAAATAGACATAATTTAAGTAATTTGATTCTGGTGTGCTTCGGAAATTTGGAATACTCCCTCTGAGAAATGCAGAATTTCACAATCTACACTATTTAGTTTGAGATAAAATAAAAATATCTAATACAAGCAATCTCCCTATTTTAAAATGTGAATTTTTAGAGTGAGTATACACAGCTCTAGAATTTCTGGGAACACAGTGCTTGATCCTAAATCTTCCTTCATGTCTCTTCATAATCTCAAACAGTTAACAGTATCCAGGCTCCTCAACAAGAGTCCAGTAGGAGTTCCCAGAGTGAGTCATTTCCAACTCCATTTCTACTGGTATCTATAAATCATGTGGTTGATCTATAATTAATGAATTCAAGGGAAGATAAAAGGGACAGCTTTTAAGGAACTCCAATGTTAAATGATTTCTTCAACCACCCATTTTTCTTGAAATTGATAATGTTTTCTGCTGCTGGAAAATTGTAACAATTGTTACCAGCAGTCATGTCTTCCAGATTTTTACCTCTGACCAAAGGATTCCACGGGCCAAGAATGTCAGTAGCTTCATTGTAGGTCTTCAACTGTTAGAAGCCAAACTCTGACATTTCATCTTGATCACAAAAAGTATGATACATCTTATGAACATCTTTTTTTTTTTTTTCATCTTATGAACATCTAAAAACAGGAACTTTGCCTGGAAAAACTGATAATCACTGTGTATCCAATGAGAATTTTACCTTAAAAAATGAAATTATTTACTTAAACACGAGAAAATATTTATCAGTTGTTATGTAAATTATTTTAACTGTTTTCCTTTTATTAAGAAAGCCAGAAGTGAAAAAAAAAAAAAAGAAAGCCAGAAGTGTTGGCATATGTTAATTCAGATAGTCAGGCTCATCATTTAATGGGTTTTCTCCAGTTGCAACTATTTTATAAAGATGAACTGTAACATTATTTTTTAAAATCTCGCAATACCAGCATCAGTCGTTGCTTTTCTAGCTGATCTTTATCACTTACACATTTTTATTTCATACATGGAAATTCAAATAAGCAATCCATACCATGCCAGGTATAATTTTGGAAACCTACATCATATTGAAGTATATTTTGGACTCCATGATTGTCTCTGTGAGCTGAAAGAAATTGTAAGAATTGGTAGCCTTAATCAAAAAGGAAATTACAATCTGAAAAGTTGTTATACTATGATGATACTTTGACTCTGAAAATGTACCTTTCACCTGTAAAGCCATATTCACTTTATTATGGGTATTTATAGAATAGATATATGTTCTATGTATATAGAAAGAATTAATTTATACTCATATATATTTATTATGTATTTACAATACTTATCACATATATTTATTCATATATATATATATATATTCACATATATATGTATATTCATAACATGGTCCAAGCTTTGTTCTTGGCACTTTGCTTTGGACCCATTTTTCCAGTGACCAGACTTTAAGCAATTTTAGCACAAACCAGAGTATAATTCTTTTTTTGGTAATTAAATAAGATGATTTTAAGTTGAAAAGGCCTCTGGTTAGGCACTCATGACACAATCTCCTTAACTCCTATAAAACAACATATGCCTTAATAAGCTTTTTTTATCCAGTTTCCTAGGCCAACATAAACCAGAAACAGAAAATCAGGAAGGAGATAGGAATATATGGAGAGGGAGCTGAAATGACAGGAAGCAGAAGTGTCAGATAAGCACAAAATGCTATTACGGCATTAGTAGGCCAGTGAATATTTGTGATAACTCTGTTGGTGCTTCTCAAGCTTTTTTGCTGAGGAATTCTAAGACTCGGTCGGGAATGACTAGAGTAGAGTCTATAATTGGGAGATATTTATGCCCTACATTTTTTCCAGAGAGAGTTTAAAATGAAAGAATCATAATACATTTTGAAAGTATTAGGATGCTTTTGATTATATATATTCTGATGCTCTAAATAATATTCTTCAGTTATCTTTGGCAAAAACACTTTCAAATACCACAAATATAGAGTAAATGGTATGTTGCTGAGACTTTACCGGTTCGCCACATCAAAATGGAGTGAAGTTTTTAAAACAATACTGAATTAAATGAATAAATTTAAATTTAACAGTAGTTGAGGAAGTGGGCCAGTACACAGAAAGGAATCAAGCTTTTAGAAGTCTGAAGATTCTGTGAACATGTGCTGGCATATTCAGGCCTGCCTGGGCTCATGTATCTCTCATAGTCACATTTTGTGTATAAACCATTTGTTCATTGTGAATGAAACTTACCCCAGGTCCAGAACACCCAAATGAAAGATTTTTTAAGTGACTTCATTTTTGCCTGAACTTCTTGAACATCTATAGTGAGTTTGCAATATATAGTAGCTTGGAGATAGGGAATTCAAAGCAATTCATTCCATAGTCTAAGAAACTGGTGACATAAGAAGTTAAAAATATAAACAACTCTAGTATGATAAAGATGGGGTATATGAGCATTAAAGATCCTAGGTGTTGAGATGACAGAGCAATTAATTCTGCCTATGAAGAAATCTATGAATGGAAGGCAGTTGCTGAGCCTTGTTCTGAAGGATAGATAAACATTCAGTGGAAGAGCAGGAATGCAAAGGACATTTTGGACAGAAGGAGAAATATGGACTATGTCTCCACAGTGTATACCCCAGAATACAATTTCTTGTCCCTGGAAAATAAAACTCTTACTTGGGGAGAATTGGTCCTGTTCATGTTGGTTGAAATTGCGTTGGGACAGATGATGTAAAATGTTGATTAATGTAGGTAGATATTCTTCAGGACAAGAACTTACATGCTTCTAGTCTTAACAACTTTCTTGATTTTAAAAATTATACCTTAAAATCTTGATTTTTTTCTTTTCCTTTCACTGCTGTTGTTTTTCAACGAAGTCAAATGATTTCAATGTGGAATGCAGTTCTTCATGAGCTTGGATTTTTTTTTTTTCAGAAATATGGTAGGCAGATGTTGTCATGAAATGATTTTAGGCCTTGTGAAGGATTGTTCAGGACAATCCTTTCCCTCAATCAGGTGTCATCTTGCTAGGAGTCCCAGCCCACTCCAGGGAAATCCTGCTCTGCCGTCTGAAGTCAGGCTTTGGGGTTTGGGCTCCGGGTGTTGATAATATCCCAGGAGGCTTTACTGAGGGCCCCATTAGAAACATGCAGAGGCAGGAGCCGACATCTGCTCATGATTAATCCTCTCAACACCCTGGCCTAATGCGGACTGGCCTTGGGCTCCAGCCAGCTCCTCCCGAGAAAGCCAGCCCTCTCCCTCATGCTTGTTTCATGTATTGCAGAGGCCAGGTCTTCGCTTAGGCTTTCTTACTCTCCCCTCTGTGTTCGTGAGAGCTTTAGAGGTAAAGGGGCCTTACAAAGAATTAGTCCAAAGAGATGGATTAAGCCACACAGTGTCACAGGTAATCATGGTAGTGATAGTAGTACCCAGGCATCATTGACCACAACAGGTGCTAAAATACAAGGTCACTAGACCCCTGGAAATCATGGATATACTTCAGTGGGTACATGGAACATTCTACAAAGTATATGACTGCCCACATTACAAAGAATTGTCTGCTCCAAATGTGCAGCTGGGGAGAAACTGTGGTGTGAATATTTGTTTTTAAGAGGTGAGAATCTGTAGCCTTTATTAGATTCTCAAAGGAGTCTAAGAGTCCATGAAAGTAAGAATCACTAGCAAAAAAGTTAGAAACATGGCCTTCAGTGTATTCCAATCCTAGCTCAAATCTACTTTAGAAATGTGACTTCTAAAAAAGAAAATGTGACATGGAGGCTGAATTCTTGTTTCTTAATGAAGGCAACAGTCCCCAATGTATAGGATTGCTATAAAGATTAAATTGTCTAGTGCACATAATGAATTTAGCACAATGGCTATCCAAAGAAGAAACTCATTAAATAATTATTGTCATTAATAATTGTAGTGTCTTTAAGCATCTCTAGAACTCTGATTTTAGAAGAAACATAGCGCAACATCTACATCTGACTCCGAGACAAGGACACCTAGCCATGCCAATAACCTTGACAAATCACTTTTTCTCTTTGAGTCTCTACTTCTATATCTCTTAAATAGTGGAGAGTGGTATTTCTCTCACAGGGTCATTGTGAGAAAAAATGAGAGAGCATATATAAAATATTTGACCAAGGACTGGCCTATATTAGGTGCTCAGTAAAAGTGAGATGTAACACTCAAACATCTTATCTCCTAGTCCACTCATCCTATTGCATTAGAACTGGGTTAGGGCTCATGAGATTTCAAGCAATCCCAGGACATGGAAAAGACCTAAATCTTGTACCAGTTTTTATTTGCCCTAGAGTGTCCTAGGGATGTTACTTTTTATCTTTATTCTGTTCTCCTGCCTCTTTGGGGAACTTCCTTTATTCACTTCTGGCTTGAGGATAGATAGAGTCAGTTATCGGGGGTGGCCAGAGATGAAGAGTATGGTTGCCAGAGGTGAGGAGTCTTGTTAGTTAGGGATCTGATGGCAGTAATATAGGAAGGAAAGTGTTTTAGTCTGTTCGGGCTGCATTAGCAGACCACCATAGACTGAGTGGCTTATAGAAAACAAGTTTATCTCTCCCAGCTGTGGGGCTGAACTCTAACATCAAGGCACCAGCAGATTCAGTGTCTATTGAGAGCCCTTTACGGTTGACAGCCATCTGCTTGCTGTACCCTCACATGGCAGAGGAGGTGAGGGATCTCTCCCAGGCCTGTTTTATATGGGCACTAATCCCATTCATGAGGGTTCCATCCTAATAATCTCACTTATTTGGAACATATGTATTTGGAAGAGGGGCTGGGGATGAGGGACACCAACATTCCATCTATACCAGAAAGGGATTTTTTTTCTTTAACAAACACAAGCATGACCCAAATTGCAATGAAATAAATATTCTAAAATTACTGAGTTATATCCCGGGATAGTTGAATACCCTTATGTAAAATCAGCTGATAAGAGTTAGCATTCTCTAAGTATTTACCTAAACAATGTATTTAATAGAAAAAGATAAAACCATAAAAAAGTGCTTTTCTTGGTCAAGATTATTCCAAAGCATACGCAATGGGCATACACAATTATGAGGGATATTTAATGAGTCTGAGTTAGAGATATTTAATGAGCGTTCCATTAAATCACTTTCATTTCCGATCAAGAGCCGACATGGATATGCATTTATGTCCATATAGCTAGAAAGGTGAACAAACTGTCTTCTGCTTCTATAGAAGACAGTAGTTGTCCTGCTATCCCCCAGCACACACACCAGTCACCATATCTTCTGCTGCCTGACTCTGGATTTTTTAGGGGGCTTTCTTCTAGGAGACATTTGGTGGCATATTGTCCTCTCTGGTTTTGAAAGTTTTTTCTTTTTTTTTTTTTTTTTGAAAGTTTTTTTCTTGAAGCATTATTTCTTCAAGAACGAGTCATTGTCATCTACGTAGCTGAGAGAATGGTTAGGGAACAGAAAATGCTAAGAAGCCAGAACTTAGGCTCTTCTGATTTAGCTCTGACCCTACCCTAACTAGCTGAGCAAGTCCTAGCCCACGGGGAAGTGCCTTCTCTTAAGAGGAGTTCAATAAATGATTTTGCATCCTCTTTGGGCATCACATTATTTATCTGTAAACAGAAGAGGTTGGATAAGATGATCTCGAAGGACCTTTCCAGCTCTAAATTCTGTGATTATATTCTAAATGTTAGGACAACATGGCACTTACTGGTATCACCATTAATGAAATTACCCATCATTTATCTTATACAGAGAAAGCACACACCAAGAGCAACAGACCAGCCAAGCCTGGAAATGAGAGTGTGTGGATTTTTATCATGCCCACAGCTCTCCAGTGATGCTTGTGATAAATGTGTGTGTCTTCTAAAAAAAAAAAAAAAAAATCCCAGCTGCCCTGCGGTGACCTGATCTGCCTTTTTGTTTTGGACTTGGATACAGCAAATATGTTCCACTTCAATGTAGTGCCCTGTATGCTTGAGATCTGGAATGCAGCTAAAAATGAAAGTTTGTACTTAGTACCTGTTGGTAAGAGATTATTTTTTACCAAGGAAAGGTCCTTAGATCTCCTTATTTCTTGTTCACCTCTTCACTTAGACCTTGCCCCATACTTCACAGAGAAGGTTCACAGGAGGTTACCAGGTGGAATCTCGCTCAGATTTTATTTCCTCCATTCCAGAGATACCCAAAGAGTTTCAATCTTTATCTTTCTTCATATCATAGAGGACGAGGTGTCCTGCCAAGACTAAGCCTCTACAAATCCAATGCTAGCCTCATTTCCTGTTCACAAAGCTAGGATCTTGATCCAACTCTTCTGCTTCCTTCTCCTCCTTAAAAATCTACATCCAATTTTTAGTGACCCTCCCAACCTCCTTCTCAAGATTCAACCCAATAATCCTCCTTCCGTTAAAGACCAAAATGGAACAGAATGATTTCTTGAGTCATGTCTCACCTCGCATGACTAAACCATTAAGTTTGTTTTTGTTTTACCCTGTTTTGTGTAACCCTAACCTCAGTCTTTCTGTGCCTCACTCACAATTAGATCATAGAAATGGAGAGATTTCTTTCTTGTTTGGCCTTTCCTGTAAATCTCATTTCCAGATTTGCTCCAAATTAGGGTAAAGGTTAAGTGGAGTGGGAAAACAAGAGGAAGGGAGGTGACATTACGCTCTGTGGAGGCAGTCCACTCAGACTTTTTTCTCTGATGGGATGCCCTCCTTGATCGATCTTGTCACCTTGCTGTCCCACTTCCTTCATTCAGGAGCATGTGCTCCTTCCCGTGGCCCCTGAGATCCTGCAGGAGCAGCGCCCTCTCCAGCAGGTGGCACATTCAGTGCATCTCCATCAGGTCATTAGCTCCCCAGAGCAGCTTTCACCACTCACCCTTTCCCCTGCTGTCAGCGGAAGAACTTCCTGTGACCATCTGCTACCGAATTAGTCAAAGTTTATCAACTTGCCCACAGGATTTCTCTCCCAAAGCTGCACAGTTGGTCCTATTGTTCATTGTATGTCTGGTTTTCTCATTTCTTAGGGAAGTTTTATTCTTTTGTATTTTACTCTCTTAATTTGAACATGGATCCCAGATTCTACCGCAAAAACTCTTCAATATTTTCCTTTCCTATTTTAGAGTTGTACAGCTAGTCTAGAGACCAGGGAACAAAGAGAATTCTAGAAGAGAGACTCTAGAAGAGCCAAGGTACATGTAACCAGAACTTGGGTCAGTTTGTCTCTGGTTTGCTTTTGTGACATGGACAGGTTACAGCCCTTCCCTGCCTCAGTTTCCTTATCTATAAAATGTGAATAAAAGCATTGTTCTAGAATTTGAGTTCTGTGAGAAGCACTAGAGATAATTTATGGAAAAAATCTCCAGGAAGGTAGCTTGTCATATTATTGTACTAGTATTTCTGTTAAGTTTATTAGCAACAGTAGCAGCATCATAACCCTCCTAAAACTGCACCTGTGCCTCGTAGTGAGAACTTTCTACCCCAGTGTGAAAACAGGTATAAGGCATTCCTTAACCTGTCAGCATTTTGAGCATTCTTTCCTCAAGGCTGCCCACTGGGGAGAGGCACTCTGGTCCACTCAAGTCTTTTGTTGGCAGAGCTGCCAACTGGAGGATGTGATGCTCCTGGCTGAAGATGACTAGTTCCTAGAAGTGATTTAGACTAAAATCCAGACTGCCTATCCACATGTTGAGCTTCATGCACTTTGTAACGCGTGGTTTCTCAAAGATTCTGGGTAAAAGTACTTATCAGTCAGACCTCCTTGCAAAAAGCTCGACAGTCTCTTGTCGTGCTTTTTCTGCCAGAAGACATCATAGCAAAGTGATCCTTCACTGCATACCCCTGTGTTCTGTTGCACACTAGCAGACTAGCAACTTTTTGGTTGTGTTAGAGAAAATTACATGAGATTTTTTTTTTTCAGCACTGTTCAACAGAGCTGGCGGTAATATCTAGGAGACACATTACCACTGTCAAATATGCAACATTTGAGCATAATGTCTCTGTGCCTCAAAATGCTAAGCCCTGTTTCAAGTGATATGACCACTTCCTTTTGTTTCCAAACCCCCTTCCCTGAGCCAACATGATCCCTGCCAGCGAAAACGGCAGAATTGGACTAGGTTAGCATGCTTGCCAAAGATTTAGGTAAAAGATATTATATAAATGTCTAAATTATTGCAGCTTGGGACTCTGAGATTTCTAAAACATACTTTCACACAGTTCATTATTGTTGGTATTTGTGACTATTTGATAAGCTCCAGAACCTTTTTCTGCCATAGAAAATAAATCATTCTTAATGGCTGGATTTTTTTTTTCTTTCTTTCTTTTTCTTTTTTTTTTTTTTAAACTTGAACTTCTCCTGAAACAGCCATCCATCATCACCATACTTTTCTCTGTTTAATAATGTTTTTCTTTGTTCTGCCCTAGGATGGTCGTCTGCGGATGAATGACCAGCTGATTGCTGTTAATGGGGAATCTCTTTTGGGAAAGTCCAACCATGAAGCTATGGAGACACTGAGGCGATCAATGTCCATGGAAGGAAACATTCGAGGGATGATCCAATTGGTGATTCTGCGGAGACCAGAGAGACCACTGGAGGTGATGCATGTCTTTAGTTCCTTCAGCAAATTGCCCAAATGGCCACGTAAATTGTGCAAAGTTCCATCACTTAGTATCCTACTGAATCTAAAACAGGAAAAATACACCCCAGAAGTATTCTGCTGGATTTATGTGGCCAACACGTGGTTGTATATTATAGGTATAACTAAAAGGTATAAAAACATGCATATAAAGTAAGTAATTTATCAAATGTAACAGGTCCATATTTTCTAGGTTTTTTCCCCCAGAAATTTCTAGAGCTTTGGACTTTACTCATATAATAAACTATTAAACATCTTTATATACTTTTTGGTTGATGTGCTTATATGTCCATACTTTAGAAAACTCTTAACCAGATATATACAGTGCTTAATGTGAAGATTGTTAATAATACAGTATATTTTCCCCCACAGTGTGCACATGGACACTATAGATCTGGGACTTCACTAATTTAAAACATGATCTGTTAAACAAGCTGCCTACTTCATGTTATTAAATAAATGTTTTTAATTAAATAAGTATTTTTGCAGCATCTTATCATGACTTTTTATGCATTTTTTAACATAAGAGATATTTATACATACACATGGAGTGTAAGAATAAAATGTTCTTGAATGCTGATATCCCTGAACATTTCACTTACATACAATTATATTTATATTACATGATTATATTATTAAATCATATAAGTATATTAATATATTTATAATAAATAGAAAATATTCTTAAAACATTATTTTCCCTTTATATGAAAAGTAATTATTTTTTTAAAAGATTTTATTTATTTATTCATGAGAGATGCAGAGAGAGAGGCAGAGACATAGGCAGAAGGAGAAGCAGGCTCCCCACGGGGAGCCTGATGCGGAACTCTATCCCAGAACTGTGGGATCACGACCTGAGCCAAAGGCAGAGGCTCAATTGCTGAGCCACCCAGGCGTCCCAAATTATTAAATGCTCCTAAAGATTTTTAAGAAAATAGAAGAAGAAAACAGTTGATCATAGTTTAGAGTAAAGAAAAAGATGAGCAAATTGCACAAATAGTCTCTAAGGACAAGTAATGTCTGTGTAATGCAGTAATGAGCAGAGTTAACATAGAATACTGTTAACACACTAAAATAAAATATTAGTTTTAATAAGTTAAACTTAAAAATAAAAAAGAGAGGATTTTTCAAATTAAACAATAGTAGAAGGTAGTTGGAGCTCCTAGTAGTTAAAAGCATAAGCTCTAAAGGTTTGGATTATTTGAGTTAAAAATCCCAGATTGTCCATTTTTTGGCTATGTGAAGACATACACAGTTGAGCACTCAGTACTTCCAGATGACAGATACTGTTGTCTATTTTATCCCTTAATGTATCCTCATTTCCCAGCACACAGTAGACACTTAATAAATATTGTCGAATGAATGAATAAAAGATGCATCTGAGACCTACTTTATCTGAGAGGGTCAGCTGAAGTAGTAAACTTATAAACTATATCTCACTTTGTTATATTATCAGCTATTGGAAAAGAGTAACTGTACCTTTTTACTCTTCTGTACATAACCTTGTAAATGTTAAATAAATGTAAATTGGCCAATTACTGGAGACTATATATAATGAGCCAACTCGTTTTCAACATTTGTGTCTGCTTAAGTGACAGAGAGGCTTCCATGAATATTTAATGGATTTTACTTATGTACATAGTTATAAAACCCTGATCTATTGCTTCCATCCATGATGGAATTGGCTCCTTTCTGGTTTTTAATTTGATTCTTAACTCAAGAGCCTTGGGATTCATGGTACCCAGTTGTCAGAGTTGGGTGTGAAGGATGGCCCATGGGCTCCTAAGCCACCCATTTTTTGCATCTGTTTACTATGTTTCCCTTAGGATTTCTTGGAACAAAGATATTTCAACTAAGAGAAAAGTCTGGAAGGCATTGCTGTAGAGTACCATACTTGTGCAAATAGCAAAAGTTAAAAAAGAAAGAAAGAAAAGATGAACACAATTGTTGTTCTGTTCACCACCTCTCCCCTTCCTTAATTTCATGTCTTTTCCTAAAACAGATGCATGCGTGGTGGGTAAGCATTCTGTACTTGGGCTCATCTAGTTGAGACATTTTATCATTTACATTCTTCTTTGTTGCACGTATTTCCACTCTCCCACTCTGAGGTGGGTTGACAATTATTCCATCAGAAGCAAGTGCTAAACTTTTGGTTTGTTGCCTATCCTCGCAAGTGTCTTATTAATGTAGTTCACCAGGAAATTAATTGGGAATTAAGAAATGGGACAAAAAGCAATTTTGATGAGGACATTTAAACAAGGTTCCTTTTTAGTTTCCCTAATATTTACATGTTTTCCATGGGGAATGGGCAGGCACTGGTGCTCACAGCTATCGGGAATCTCTGTGGTACCCATGAAGATTAAAAAGCATTTTTTTTCTTATAAAGACAGCAGCCTCTAATGTACAACTAATCTTTATTAAATTGGAAAAAAAACCATTTCTGCAGCTATTTGATCTCCCAGTTCTATGCTTTACTGTGTCAAAGCATATGTTGTGCATTCATGCTTTTGGTGGCTCTTCCTGTGGAGCAGCAATCACCCTCAGGTACAATAAAAAAGCATCATAACTGAGAAAAAGGTCTCAGCACTGCTTATACATTCAGGCAAATCAATTAGTTAGATTTGGCAAGAATACCAAAATGGTTACTTGAACATTATATTGATATAAAAAAAACTGAAGAAGCTACTTAAGAAAAGTCAAAATATATAGTTGTTGGAGTATTTTCCCACATTACCCAGATGTACAAGATACGTAAACAGTTTTGATGAGGACCTCGTAAAGAATACATAATGAGTCCCTGATTGAATCAAAATCATTTTAAACAGAAACATGTTTTTCAAAGGATGAGCTTGAGGTTCAATTGTAATTCTATTTGAGCCTAGAGAGTTAGTATTAAAAAATGGGTTATGACCTGTTTTTATCCCCCCTTCTCCAAAACATTTCCCTCCTCCGCTACAAGTTCATCTTGGTAGAAGCGGAATATGTTTAAAAATCCATTATATTTTTTATTGGCTGGGACACTAATGGAGGGCTGCACGACAGCTCTATTTTACAAGCTGGATACTTTAATTAGGCTGGTTACTGATCAGTTGTTGGGATATCGATTGTGTCATTTATCAAAGGCTGGAAAAGCAGAAAAAAATTTTTTTTTCCTTTGGTTCTTGTTGTTCTTGTGAAAGCACAAGGCTATGTGAAGTAAGTCTTACCTTTCTTGCCTGCCAGGGCTCCAACTTCAATTTAGAGTAGTTTGCTGAGTTTGGTTTGACTAGCAGTACAGAGGCAGAGGGGAGCACTTAGTGTGGGAAAAGTGTTATAAGCCTCGACAAGAAGCTAACAGACCTTTGGCAGCTGAAAACATTTTAGTTATTTAGTATGCATAAATTGAATGTTTTAAATATTTTGTTTATCAGGATACTGAGTTTTTGTAACTGAGCAGAAAGTATAATAAAATTGTTCTGGCCAAATGCTTTGCTCAGAAGGAAAGAGCTTTGGGGATCAGATCTGTGTTTCTGTTAGTGGCCTGTTCCTCTCACAAATGGTCAAGGACACAACCATGAGATGGTTCCACACGTTTTCCTTGAAATCTGTTAGAAAGACAACCCAAGCAAGAGCAGAACCCAGTTCTCTGTGTCTCAATCCTCTTGAACACACAGCTGGAGCTATCCATAACTGGTCCTTCTCTGCTACTTCTTCCCACCTGTGTAACGTGTTTTGTGGGCATGTTGCTCTGGATGCAGCCATTTTGAGGACACTGTAAATTTGCAGGCTGTCAACATCAAAATGGGAAAATATCAAAAATATCTCCTGATAAAAAGCTCAGGAGAACCACTGCCTGGCATTGTCACAGAGTTGTCTTAGCTTCTGGCCAAAAGACCTAGTATCTGCAGTGGGATACACTCATGGCAACCTGCTTAGGTTCTGACTTGTCCTAGAGCATATGCACTCAGTCACTGAGGGAGAGAGAGAGGAACCAGCTGGCTGGCAGAAAAACACCCTTGGCATGAACCGTATTCTTGTGTTGACACTGCCACAAGCTGTATTCCCAGATGGAAGAAAATTTTAAAGAAGCCAGTTGTAAGTGGGAGGAAAGAATAATAAAGTTAATCCTCTCTTATGTTGGCTATGAGTACTCCCAATCCTTAGCACCACATTGTCAGTATTTTTGTATTTCATATTCACAGATATTTTAACTGATAAGGCCATTTTGATTTTTCAGTTGAGAGTGTATATGCAGTAGACTTCTGGAAGAGCTTGCATTGATCATTCTCCTACTTCGCTCTCATTGACCAAGTTCATACATATTAAAAAAGCAAATGTAATTTTTCTTTTCAACCCTTAGGAGCCTACAGAGTGTGGGACATTTTCTAAGCCATGCTTTGAGAATTGTCAAACCACAATAACCACCTCCAGGAGAAATGATCATAGCTCATTGCATCCATTTGGCGCTTACAGTTCACAAGACAAACAGAAAGGTAAGAGTCTATCCATTTCCATCTATTGCAAATAGCATGAGAAAACACAAGACTATCTCTTTATTAAAAAAAAAAATAGAAAACAAAGAAGTTAATTAGACTAAGTGCAGACTTTGTTACTCTGAGTCATGAACACTGAGAGATGATGGGTAGAAGAGCTGACTCAGAAGTTGTGAAGCAGATTCCTGGCATTGCCTCAAGTTTAAGTAACAGTTTCTATGCTTGCTGCCCCAAACATGGAGGATTATGTGTAAAACAAACCATGCCTAGAGAAACTAAAGCAAACTGTTATTTTTTTAACAATCTTTTAATTATTGGAGTTATCAAATGTAAATAACTATTAAACTTAAAAAATGTATGGACTAGTATTAATTAAACCATAAGATAGTCATAACATGATTCCCAGATTTACGCTTGATTCTAGGAAGAGTGGGGTAAATACCATTAACCGAGACCATTATGTAACATTTGGAATGTTCTTGTTACTCCCTCACTACATTATCTTTCCGTTATTCTGTACTACTAGAGCTCAAGATGTAAAACATTTGGCCTTTCCTTTGTTTTTAAAAAATCATACTTACAGTCACCAAGAAAAAAATTTTTTTTTATTTCTTTGCATATCCTTTTTTTAAAAAATAGCTTTAAGTTTTTTGTATTGCAAAGGCAATGCATATTCATTACAGAAAATTTAGGGGAAAGCAATAAAAAGAAAATTTAATATTACTCATACTTCTATCAAAGATACTAATCGATAACATTTTTACGTCTGTTATTTCAGATCTTTCCTTCATACAAATATGCATATGTAAAAAGAAATGAAAATGAAATATATGTAATGTTTAGGAAATTGCTCTTTTAATTAATAATACATTATGATCATCTCACTATGTCGCTGAATATTTTACAGCATTACATTCTGTGGTTGCATAGTAATCTATTCAATACAGGTACTCTTGATGTAATTGATCCCTTACTTACATTTAAGATGTTACCAAAATTTAACTATGTGGGGACAAATTCTAAACTCTTAAAACTCCATCAGAATAGGATTGTATATCTCAGATTCTTATAGAATTAAGCTGTTTTATCAGAATGGAACATTGTTTTTTTTTTCCTCTGACTTCCTCCATTTTAGTAAGAGTAGCAGCAACAGCTGTGACCATTTATTTATTAAGTGTTTACTGACTGTTGGATTCTGTGTTAGGCACTTTACATGCACACTGGAAGTGGGTAATGCTATTATCCTCATTTTACAGATGAAGAAATAGAGAGTAAATAATTAACCCGAGACCACATACTTGATCCATGCAGAGCCTGGATCCAGCCTCTGTCTCTCTGATTCAAGTTCATTCCCTAAATCACAGCACAGACCTTGCCTTACATTAGTCCCTTGAAACTTTGAAGTCCTTTCACCTGATACCAAGGATGTCCATTAATAGCTCACTTGACTTTGTATCAGATAAAGAAACACTCTCTTTTCTCATCTTCTTTAAGAAATTAAAATTTGTCTTGACAAAGCGAGATCTCTTTCTGAGATCTTAAATCACAGTAGCAGGAGAATCTGGGGAAGGAACAGCAAGTTTTCCGCAGACCAACACACCCTTCTCTCTGCCATGCCCATGTAATGATCAAGAACATTGCCATGTGTATTAAAATATTTAAGCTTTATGTGATTTGATTGGTGTTTAATTCTCAAGCAACATGTGATACAGTGACAATCCAAGTTCAGGGTTTTATTTCTAATGATACCAGTGGGCACATTATCTCCTATCTTGTTTCTTTCTTTCTTTTTTTTTTTTTTTTGGAGATTTTACTTTTTAAATAATCTCTACACCCAACATGGGACAAGGACTTACAACCCCGAGATCAAGAGTCACATGTTCCACTAACTAAGCCAGCCAGGTGCCCCTCATTTTTAATAACTATAAAATATTGATGCTGGAGTGATAATTATACAGAGTATTTTTAAAGGACATTGAGATACTCGAGGAAATGGGACAGTATTTCTAGAAGGGACAGCAAAGACCAAAATAATGAAACTATAGAAGTAGTAAAAGTGTAAGGATACATGTGTAAAAAAATAAATAAATAATAGAGTCCAGTTGGCGAAGCACATTCTAAAAATAAAATGTCAGAATACTTTGAAACTTCAATAGAACGTTTTGAGTTTGTATTTCCACTGAACAGTTAGGTCCTTTGGGTACATGTGGCTGCAGACAACTACTGGGAGTCTCTCTCTGTTCTCCTCCTCTTGAGATGTACATCCAGGTAGTACAACTTTTTGCACCAGTGAAAAACTATGCAGGTCAGCTACCTACAAGGTTCCTGCTTTACTTCCTCCCACCCCCCATGTCAATTTTCCAAGGTGACAAAAAAAAAAAAAATCCAGTTCTTTCAAGAAGGGACTGAACTGAACATTTTTTTTTTCCTTAGGAGGAAAAATCTATGCTATTTCCTTGTAGATCTGTTATACAATACTGAGTTAAAGAATTAGGCCTATCAAGGTAAACTCATTAAATTTTAATCATTAAGAGGCCTGTAGATGAAATTTTCTTACTTTTATATAAGCCTATTGACATAGAGATAAAAATATATATAATAGAATTTGTAAACATGATGCTGTACAAGCATATCATGATGATCACCTCTTTGTAATATTAAAAACATTTAAAATTTTGAGAAGCACTGAGAGTTTCTGAGTTTCCGATGCCTGTGAGGTAGCAAGAGGCCGCCTAGACTCATGAAACCTGAGTTTTGACTTAACACTACCAAGTTTTTTAAGGAGCCCCTTCAGAAAAGCAGGATTGAGTTGACAAAATGTAATGTCTAGTGAGGAAAGGAACTGTTACAGCCAAAACATTAACTTCTTTTTTTCTTCCCTTTTTCCTTTCCTTTGTATATTTAAAAACCCAATGTTGATATGCTGGGTTCCATCTATTTTTGTAATAATAGTACATACCAGCCACAGTTCCTTGGTTATTTTATATATATATATATATATATATATATATATATATATATATATTCCTGTCAAGCTGTTACACGGAAAAGACATTTTTAGAACTAATGTTTGGAAATTGTAACACCAGAAAATTCACATTTATGTTGGAGAATTGCTAGCAATGCTTGCAGTGGAAGGAGTGTGGTGCTCCAAGATGGTAATGAGGACAGGGGCTGTGTCCCAAGGTTTTACTTATAAAATCCTATCAAGCATTTAAATGGTAATGAAGAACAGGAAATACCAACGCTGTATTTTCTGAAGAATTTTGCTGGCAGATCTTATCCCTAGACAAGTAATAGTTAAGTAATAAGGACCATTTGCCTCCAGTCTGTTATTCTCTTTTCATTGCTCTTGTCTCCTCTTTTGTACTCTACTCCTACCTCCCCTCCCCTTTTAACTCAACTACACCCCAGCCCCATGTGTGAGTCCCTCATTGCCCTAAATCTGCCCAGGATCACTACTCAGTGAGGGCTCCTGTAGGACTTCCATCCCCATCTCAAATCAAGCCCTTTGGTTCTGTGTCCTGCCTCACTGGATCCATGTTCCCTGGGGTCCTTTGAGCAGACACATAATGTATAATTATTCCTAATGTGCCTTCTCTGGGGAGCCAGCATGTGTCCACCCCTCTGTAGCACATAAGGCACTACCTCTGGAGCGGTGATCAGAAATTGAATTATTCTTTTCAATTTGCCTGATGTTTATTGGGTACCTTCCTTGTGCAGAATTCACTATCAGGGATTCAAAGAATACAGTGCTGTTATAGCCCTCAAGAATTGGCTTAATTTTTTTTAATTAAATAATCTAAAGCAGGGGTCATCAAACTTTATCTCTAAAGGGCAGATAGTAAATGTGCTATGCTTTGCAGTCCAAGGAATCTCTGTTTCAGCTCTTCAGCCCTGCCACTATAGTGAAAAGGCAGCCATAGACAGTATGTAAATGAATGAGCATAACTGTTCAATGAAACTTTATTTACAAAATCAGACGGGGAGATTTTTTTAGACCAGGGCCTTAGCTCACTGAGCCCTTGTCTAAAATCACAATCTCTTCTACTCTCCTGATCTGGCCCTAGCAGGTCAGAGTCTATAAAACAACTAACAACAATAAAAAAAAATGATGATGATTAAAATAAGGGTCATTGGGTCAAGAATGAAGTAGTTACTTGAGGATGCACTGTCAACATTCACAGGCATATATATAGGATGACCATCAAGACTTAACCCTGTATGTGTGATGAAATCCAGAAAAATTATTTTTGGCAGAAGAGAATTCCATATGTTTACACTGACGTAGGGTTAATAGAGGTATTTGGGCCAAGAGAGAAAAACAATTCCTTCTAGCATCTGAATATATTTCAAAATGTACCAAGGATAAAGAGTCAACAAAGAAGATAATTTGCCTCTGTACCTAAAGATACTTTAAAAATATGTAGATTGTTCATGTGGATGATATAAAAATTTAAAGGTAATAGAGGCAACCTGAGCTGTTTGTTTCCTCCTCCCCCTGCCCCCTGGCAATGCAATCTCTCTCTCTCTCTCTCTCTCTCTAAAAAAAAAAAAGTAAAGGTAACAATTGTAATAAAATTTGAAGAATCCAGAGAAGATGCTGAAGAGGAGGGAGAGGAGAAAAAGTATAAAGAGGAGTTTCTCTATAGTCCAGCAAGAGAAGTAGAGATAGATAGATGGTAGATCAATAGCTTATTGCAAAAGCAGCATGTGATAAATGTTGCAAATGGAGTAATTTTCTATAGTATTAATAAACCCCAAATGTCAGTGGATAGACAGTGATAATATTTTTCTTGTCTTATCACCACCCAGTGAGGTGTGCATGGCAGCAGGAGGATGGGGGCTGTGCTCCATGCAGTGACTGAGGGACCTGCACTCCTTCCATTGGTAGCTGGACAATTTCTAGAGCCTCATCCACTTCTGCTTGCAGCTGGGAGATGGAAAGGTGGAGAGAGCACACCATTTCATAACCGCTGACCTGGGGATGTCAATGACCAGAACAACTCATGTGCTATTGGGAAGACCCAGTCTAGGTTCAAAGAAGGCTGGGAAATGGGATCTGTGTGTACAGGAGGAAAGCAGGAAGACAAGGAAAACGAGCACTAGTATTCTCTGCCACTGTTCTAAAACTGTTGACGGATCTGAGAGAAATAGTAAGGGTTTCATAGAGGTGATGGTATTTGAGGTGGACCTTGAGAGAAGGGTGGGACTTTGATGGATGGGAGTGGATTTTGAAGTTATGGAAGCAAATCCACTGAGGCAAGAAAATCCAGGCTTGTGCTTGGGAAGCAGTAAGTAGTCTTGGGGAGCTAATGTGTAATAAGGAGCTAAAGTTGCCTGCCAGAAGCATAGACCATTGTTCTCTACGCTGTTTTGTGCAATTGACGTGTTTCTGAGAGGCCAATTTGCATGGTCACAGCTCTATATATCACCAGTGTGAAAGATGGGCTAAGAAGTTGAGGGTAGAGAAATTAGAGCCAGTAGAAAATATTGTCCCAATATGTCCCTTGCCTCCAGTTTACAGTGTATTCCTTCTCTTCTATTCCTCTCAGCAAGTCTCTGGCTACCTGACTGCGGCTATATTACCAAATCACTACATCATTTGGATGGGAGGCTAGGAAGGGGGATAGTGCTGGCTGCCTCTACTAACCATGCTTGTATACCCCAGTCACCCTGCTTATCAGATCTCCTACTTCAAGCCTCCTACCCAGGGATGTGTCAGCACTGCTACGACTGCCTCCTTTGGAGCAGGGTTCTCCATAGAAGAACCAATGGGATGTCTATGTAATTATATGTATTTAATGTATAATATACGTTATATCATATACCACATAATATATAATGCATAATATATAATAATGTATATAATAATAACATATAATAACTAATGTGATATAATGAGACTTACTATAAGGCATTGGCTCACATGATTATGGAGCCAGGCATGCCCCAACATCTGTAAGGTGAATGGGCAAGCTAGACACCAAGCAGAGCCAACAGGGTAGCCCCAGTGTGAAAGCCATCAGACTCAAGACCCAGGAAGAGTTAATATTTCTGTTTAAGTCCAAGGGCAGGAAAAAGCCAGTATCTCAGTTTGAAAACAGGCAGGCAGGAAGAATTCTCTCCTACTCAGAGGAAGGTCAGCGTTTTGGTTCTACTCAAGCCTTCAGCCGATTGGATGAGGTTCATCTACATTGTTGGGGGACAGTCTACTTTACTGATTTAAATACTAATCTCATCCAAGAAACAACTTCCCAGAAACACCCAAAATAGTGTATGATTAAATATCGGGGTACCCTGCGCCCGGTCAAGTTAACACCTAAAAGTAACCATCACATCTGGCACGTGGGTGGGTTAAGCATGTTCAGTTACCAGCAGCATTTCACAGGGATAGAGATGCTTTCCTCTTGTTCCAACAGTCAAGAATAAATAGGATCCACTTTTCACCAAATCTCTCACTATAATAGATACACAGTAGAGTTTAGGACGTATAGAGTGGTAATCTTTCAGTTGCTTATTAGCACTTTGCATTTGTAAATCTGTGTGAATATGCACCATCTAGTATGATCCTTATATTCCTGTACTGAAGCTACTCTCATCTCCAGTTTATAGATTTTAAAAAAACCAGGTTTAGAATAAATAGGCCAAGTTCACATAGTAGTGGGAGCCATGACCAGAGACATGGCAGCTTTGTTGCACAAACTTTACCCTTAACCAGGCTGCACTCTCATGCTTTTCATACATTCATTAATACTGGTAATAAGTATGAGCATTAAATGACATAATGTACATAATACTTAGCACAATATCTGCTATGCAGTAAGATCTCAGCAGACCTGCTTGTTATGGGTTGTAGTAATATATAGGATACATGTCTATTTTTTCCAAAGTAGAATGTATTTAAAAAGTGTACATTTTAGGTGGGTGAAAAAAACAAGTCTGACCCTAGTCTTTTACTGCCAAGGCCTCAAACTCCCTTATTTCCACTGTAGCACAGATGCAAAAAGAGTATTTTCTTCCCCTCTACCATCTCTAAATGGTGAGTAGATATAAAGTATCTCATTTTTTAAGTACTTTTTGCCATTAAAGAAAATACCTAAATCACCACATAATCCAGAGTGTTCATGAGAGAGTTTTGTTTACAAAACTGTTAAGGTATGAAAGAGATGACTTTGTTAATCTTCCACAGAGCACAAGTCATGAGCGACTGTCATAGGTGGGGAAAGATATTCAAGATGCACAGTCTTGACTTGCCATAGATTGCCAGCAGGTCACCAGTGTAAAAACCTATTAGCAGGCTTAGATTTCCTCATACAGGGCTGTATTAGTTCTCATACAAATCCTTCAGTCCTGTAGGAAGACTTATTTATTTCAAGGTTGGTTTATGGGTTGGTGAAAATTGCATCTGTGAGATGAACTGAAACAAAGTCAGGCACCGAGCACTTCTGCCTCCCATTTACTACAGCTTCATTGGTTCTTTGTTTTTTAGAGCTATTGCTTCCCAGTGACGGATGGGCCGAAAGTGAGGTCCCACCTTCTCCACCACCACATCCCATTCTGGAATTGGGCACTGAAGATTACAGCCACAGGTATTGATAAAATGATATATCGTAAATGTTCCCCCATTATGGTGTTTCTGGGAAAACCCAGCAACCTTATTTTAACTCTATTTCTTTCCACAATGGAAATCTCAGCATCTATAATTCCTTTTCAGTGAAAACTTCTCACAGCTAAAACTAATAGTTTAGAGTGTTCATACTTTGTTTCCTGGAGTTTAAGATTCATCATATATTATAAAATATTTAAGAAACTTGTTGAACTTTCTTTTAACATGTTGAAAAACCAGAGAACTCAGAAGGTTCTATGGGAAGGTATAAAACAAAACTGAGAGGACATAAAGCTTTGTGTTTTTTTTTTTCATTTATAATTGGCAAACCCTAAAGGTATTTTAAAAATAAATGTTCCAAGAAAGTTAATGGAATCTAAAAATTAAAGCAACACCATATATAATCTAAAATATTGAAAAGAGTGCCCAATACTATATCCACTCTGTAATAGAAACAAAAAAATCAATGATTTTTAGAATCTCACAAGCATGAGAGAGAGAGATTTACTAAGTATACACACCATCTGACTTGTGGAATTCATAGATTTTGTTCTTCTGATGAGTTTTAAAAATCATTAACTTGCCCCTTTGCTATTTTCTGTATTTATTATGGCTGTTAAAAACTGTGTATTTTATTCCATTCTATGTCCCATGATAATCCTGTGAAATTTTTTCATTTTTCTTGCAGCAATGCTGTTGTCATTCCTATTATGCTTTTTATTACAATCTGCTAAAAATAAAGCAACACAAAAAGAGTATAGCTAACTCTATTAGCCGGAAGCTTACATATATTTAGCTATCTCTGATTCCTAAATTTTTGAAGTCAGCTATCTTACTCAAATATAATTTCACCAACTGGATTGATAATTACAGTAATGTTCTAGATCAGTTTTCTAGAGGTTTCTTGAAAGAAAATGTGGACATATTTGGTTTTGTTCATTTCCATTGCCTGCCTTCATCCTGAAGCAAAAATGACAGTTTGGTGGCCATAACAAAATGCATTTAAAAAATAATTGCATTCATTCTACTTTACTGTTTATCATCTGTACACATGCAAAAGTGTGGGGATAATGCAAAGATGAATCAGATATAAAGCCTACCCTCAAGAAGATGGTAGGCCAATAGGTAAAAAAAAATGTCAACTAGCACACAGGATACAAAGTAGTATTTGCTAGAAGGTATAGATAAAAAACCCTGGACATCCAAGGTAGAGGAGAATGATTCCAGATGGAAGAATTGGGTAAAATGTTATGAGAAAAGTGACGTTTCATCTAAATCTCAAAGTATGAATTGGAGGTGGACATGACAAAGGCCCAGGACGGAGGGGAATTTCAGAGAGAGGAAGCTGGGAAAGGAAGTTGATTTGTGCAACTTGTATCATGGCTGACTGGCCAGATGTTAGAGCCCAGAGTGCAAAGATAAGGAATACAGACTTCCCTCATTAGATAGTCCAACGTTGTGGTAGGGTTTCAGCAGACAGCACGATAAGACCTGGGTCTTAATTGTGTACAACATGCACTAGGTAGCTGGAGAGAGGTTAATATCCACTGGAAGCCAGAGACTTTCTGGATATTTTCTAGGGCAGTAACAGTGAAAGGTCCTAAGGATCCCTACTGAGGAGGCTGGGGAGAAGCTTTCAGATGAGAAACTTTCAGGTGAGGAGAAGCTCTTCAGGTGAGAGAGGGCATCGGACATACTGCAGAGATGAAATTGTCGGGAATTAGCAACTGCCTTTTTGGTTGCTTCAGTGTCTCCACAGATTTCTTGGGGGGAGGGAACAACAACAGGAGGTGCTGAGGACAGTATCAGGTTGAGTGAGTTCAGTTGTGGATGGAGAAAGCCATAAACAAGGATAGTCTGGGGACTGGCAAGAGAAGAGAGGGCTGGCAAGAATGAAGAGAGGAACAGGATGGCTGGAGAAGAAGGGGCAGAGCCAAAGACTTTTTTGAGATGGAAGGAACAAATGTAAAGCTTTGAAACTTTTCCCTTTGGGATCTCGTGACCTGCACCATCCTGCTAGCTGCTGCGTTGCCTAGGTGACCAGCCGCAGCAAGGGGGTTTGGGATCTGTGGAACTTGGGATGGAGGGAGGACTGGAAGGGAGCCAGGAGGGCTGAGCAAGGGAGGCTGCCCTGGCTTTCAAAAAAAAAGTTAAAAGCCCTCTAAAAGGGAAAAGTGGTGCTTTAGGGATGTAGCCAGTCTTGTGAAACAGAAAACAACTATTGCATGAGAAGTGAGACACGCATGTGATCAAACTTAATGCCTGTATCTTGAACCAAAATGACATCAGGAATTTACTGAAAAGTTACTCGGAGTTTTATGACACCAATTATTGAACAAAAGTTTAGAAAATATGTGTCTAAATACAAAATACATAGAAAGGAAGTATATTTTCTACTGTGATATCTCAGGGAGAGTTTAAGGCAAATTAGTAACAGGTGGAATATATTGAGTTTTATTAATAGTTCAGACAACATTTGGTTATTCCCTACATGTTCATGTTTTTTCTCTCTCCCTTCTCTCTGGGTTCTCTGTATCTGTCTCTCCCTTTCTTTCCCTCTTCCCCACCTCCCTCCCTCCCTCCCTTTCTGCATCTATTCTCACTCATAGTAGCCAATTGTTGAAGCCTATTCATGGATGAACACCTGAGACTTCAGATTTTTTTTTTTCCCATACCTCTCAAAATCTTCTTCTCCTTCCTTTTTATTTCTGACAGTTCTCCTTGAACATTCATGGCTGGGTCTTCGATGTCTTTCACATTCCTGATTTGTCACCACATTCAGGACACTGGCATATGTTTCATGCTACCTTTATTTATTCATTATGCAGCATAATTTGACATTGAGCATCATTTCTATTTGATAGATTCCCTGGTTGCTCATGCTGAAAACATGGCCTTTATCTAAAACATGTCTTTGGCCTGCTGTCAGCTTGCAGTTTCCCACAGCCTCCACTGCAGCCCACTCAGCCATGAGCACATGCTAACTTTCTTCAAAATTAAAATATGTCATATTTTCTGGTTAATCGTTGTGTCACCCTTTCCCTCCAAAAATTTTCAATTTGTAGCATAAAAATACAAATGGTTTTACTAGTCTCACTTACTGTCTAAAATATTTCCACAGTAACTAATTCAATACTGCACCTCATTATTTAAGTCCACTATATGCTCATATTGGCTCTATTCCTGTAATTTCTCATATTATACTTCCCTCCTTAAATATCAGCCGTATCTTGACTTATTTCTTATTTTGTACCTTGGCAAAGTGGGTCCTTCTACCGAAGATTTCAAAACATATACTTGGTCATATTCAAAGCAATGGCAATAGAGTATAAATCACTTTCATCAATTTAATGGATACATTCAGGTATATATAGTGTATATATTTGAACATTTGTTATATTCATTTATAGAAAGCAGCTTTTTATTTCTTGATTAGCTTTCATTGTATCTAAATATTTGTACCAAAAAATTCACTTTAGATGGATCCTTACTTGATGTTATTACATCAAGTGGCATTGCCACCTTACTTTTTTTTAAATGGGGATGTGGATAATTGTTTCCCAGAAGTCTCAAAAAATTTGAGTTTTTGTATTTAATTTGCCTAGTTTGGTAAAGTAAGACAATAAAGCAGGTTAACCAGTATGTTACTCAGTTGGGTAGATTCCCATAGTCTCCCTTGAGCAGAGCACTTTAAATGCAGTGTGACCTAAGTTTTAATGAGGAATATTCATGTTGGACCTAAACCACCTCCCTAATGGCTTTCATTGTAACATAGGGCATCTGTTTGGGTTAACCCTTTGGTTTCCCTTTTACTTCATGGTATGTAGCACTCTACTGAAACAAAAAGCTAGCGTAGAATGCAAGCAGCATAAGAGAATAAATGAATCTGCACAAAAAGGGAAACTTTTGATTTCTATAGAGTCAGTATCAGCCCACTTGTACCCCAGGCTGGCCACCATTTTAGCCACAGCTTTTATGGCTCTGAGAAAGACAATGTTAAGAAACCACGGTCCTGGCCCTCACTTTGCCACTGGCCAGCTGTGTGACCTTGGAACATCAGCCTCCTCTTTGGGCCTCCGTATCTTATCTATAAGATGAAGAGTTAGATGAGGTGACCTTTAATGTCTTCCGGCTCTTAAATTCTCGGATTCTGTGAAGGCCATGAGTCTTTCTGACACTAAAACCACATCATCACAAGAGATCAAAGGATGTAAAACTAAGTGCAAATAAAGGTCGAATAACACATTTAAAGGCAAGTGCTTCCAAAACAGCAAGGCTCAGGGGGGAAGCTCATGTTCACAGTAGCCTCTCAGAATTCTTCTTTAAAATGGGCCGAAACAATTGGAGTGTTATTGTTACACCAAGCCAGTGTCAGTAACACTGGTGGTGCAAGGATTTTTGCTCACAATTGGCATATTTGTCATCACTAGTTACCACATCTAATATACTTTATATATGCCAGTGGTTTTTATCTATGAAAATAGAAGTCAGACACCAGCAAAGAAGTCAGAAAAAAAAAAAAGGAAAAAAGGAAAAGCTTTATAAAGAGTAGATTTTAATTTCTTGAGAAATTTTCATGAAACTATGTACCATTTCTTCACTGAAGACTATCTCAGGCCTTTCTAACCTACAGAAATAAAAGAATTACCAGCTCACTTTTATTGAGCTCTCCTTGTGTTCTAGATACTACTGTTAGCATATACTGTTATCTTTATTTCTTACGACTCTACACATTCTAATACTGTCTATTGTACATACTAGTACACAGAGGCCACACACCCTGGCACATTGCTCTGAAGTCCAGGCTCCTAACCATCACAACACAGTACCCTCAGCCACACTTGTGATGAACATAACATGAGGTATAAACTTGTTGGAGTCACTGTACTGTATACTTGACACTAATAAAATATTGTGTGTCAAGCTTACCACAGTTAAAAATAAATAATATTGGGCAGCCTGGGTGGGTCAGTGGTTTAGCGGTTCAGCCCCAGGTGTGATCCTGGAGACCCAGGATCCAGTCCCACATCAGGCTCCCTGCATGGAGCCTGCATCTCCCTCTGCCTATGTCTCTGCCTCTCTGTGTGTGTGTTTCTCTCACGAATAAATAAATAAAGTCTTAAAAAAAATAATATTTTTTTAGAAAAAAGGGAAAAAATTAAAAATAAATAGGAGAGGGGGCTCTTAGTCACGGGTCTACTGAGACTTGGACAAAAGCAGAGAAAAAAAGAAACCTGAGGGATCCCTGGGTGGCGCAGCGGTTTAGCGCCTGCCTTTGGCCCAGGGCGCAATCCTGGAGTCCCAGGATCGAGTCCCACATCGGGCTCCCGGTGCATGGAGCCTGCTTCTCCCTCTGCCCGTGTCTCTGCCTCTCTCTCTCTCTCTCTCTCTCTCTCTCTCTCTCTCTCTCTGTGACTATCATAAATAAATAAAAAAAAAATTAAAAAAAAGAAAGAAACCTGAGAAATCCTATCAAGGATTCGGAAAGCAAAAATGTATGATCATTTGGGAAACAAATGCAAGTCTACTTATTTACTTGCTTAGTTATTTCCTAAATTCTTCTACTGGCACTTACTCTGTTCCAGAATCTATGCCCTTTACTTTACAAATCTTTTTATTTTTACTTTACAAACTCATTTTATCTCTTAACAACCCCGTGAAGTAGAGAGTGTGGTTATACCCATTTTATGCATGAGGAAATTGAAGCACAGAGAGGTTCAGTAACGTACGTGGGTCCCACAGCTAGACAGGAGCAGAGCCAGGCTTTCTCTGGCATCTGGGCTCTTGAGCTCTGCTGCCACCTGTCATGGGTACTTCCTTGAGCCACTTGCTGTATTACAATAATGGAAGTTCATTTATTCACTCAGCAATATTATTATTGCTGCATTTTAATTTTAATATTGCTGCAATGCAGTATTGAATGTGCATAACTAATGGGTTTCAAGAAAAGATCAAACTTATTTTGGTATATTTGGCTAAGAAATTAAGATCCCCTATACATTTTAGAAGGATTCTCATTCGTAAGAGTTCATTCTTTTTATTGTTGCTCTATTGTTTATAGTGTCAAATCCCAACTGTTTGAAAACCTCTACTTCAGTACTTTCAGATTTATCAGATACTTGATTTGAGTTTCACTGAATTTAAAACTCGAATAAAGTTATGCTGAAATGAGCCACCATATTAACTTTCTAAATATATGAGAATATCAAGGGAGAAAGCAGCTGTAATTTAATTTATGAAATTTATAAATATGATTTATTTCTAGACCAAGAAATAAGGCATTGTCTGTAATTCCCTTGTATAATCTCCTCCATCCTCAAGCAGAATAAATAAAATATTTAGCAGAAATAGAATTCTCTGAGATTGACTACAAGTACTAGGAAGCCTATAATGGGTATTTAATGTATCTGGTGTCTAAACTGTCAACTGTGCTTTTGATGTTATTTCCTTTTCATATTATTAATGAGCAGAATATTTTCTCAGTATTAACATTACTTTTAGGAAATAGGCCTAAATAAAATTGAAGACCAAGCCACTGCAGCCAGCAGTCTTTCAGCAGGATGGTTTTCTCTAAAGGATATAAGCCTTTCACTTGTTTTGAAAGAAAGGGCATGCTTAGCCCTCAGAAATCTCTTAACCCCGCTTTTAGGCTCTGCGAATATCTGGTGACCTCCTTTGAAGTGCCAGTTCTTTCCAGGCTCGGCTTTCCCATTTGAAGTTATATATTGTACAGCAGGATCCCAATTAGCAGAAATCAGTGAAGAGGAAAACATGATATTAGCCAGAGAATATTTTATTTAAATTGTAGAGTGTGATAAAATACATAAAAATAGAGTTGCTACATCTCATAAAAGCAACCTGAGATTCAAGAATCGGTTGATAATACATGGTTGGGAGCTAGAGAGGGAACAACGAGGGGCTGGGTTCAAAATGAGAACTGCTTCCTTTATGAAAAGAGAAAAAAAAATCATTCTAAATCTAAATACGGCATATGGCTTCTTTCCACAGCTCTGGGGTGGATTCGGCAGTATATTTTCCAGATCAGCACATCCACTTCAGATCTGTGACACCGGCCAGGCAGCCCGAATCAATGAATCTGAAAGCCTCAAAGAGCATGGACCTTGGTAAGTGAGGGTGAGTGACATCCAGGTCAGCACTCCAGCCAGCCCATCTATCTTCCTGAATGTCCTCCCTTTGTTTCCTCAGCTCCAACCGTAGGGAACAAAGTCTGCCCAAGCCTGGAGGAGGGGATGTTGGTCATCCCATCTTCCTGTCTCCTCTCCCACATTTAATTGTAATTACCCCCTTTTAAATGAGAGGTAAATGACATTTTTATAAGGTGGTCTATATAGGTCAGAAAAATGTGATTATTCCTTCCGGATGATCTGAATGCCATAAGCATCGGTAACTCACCTGCCTTTATATTTGTACTCTCACCTCTGCTACTGTCTTTGCAGTTCTCCTGTACATAGCCTCTGCAGGGCCTGGGAAGAGAATACGATTAACTGAATCCTCTTCCACGGGGTTTCTCATCTCAGTGTGCAATGGATAGGGATGGCACCAATGGGGAAGGTTTTTCTCTTTAAATGTCCATCTCCAGATCCTGTTAACACCAGAGGGGTAAAGGGTCCTTGAGTTTGTCAGATTGAGGGTGTCAAGGTACCCTGCATCCATGCCTGAACAACTTCATCGAGGTTCACTTCTTAGCTCTTTGGGGAATTTCTGTATGACTTTCGGCTGCTAGGGCAGAGCAAGGGCCCTTGGAAACTGTGTTCTCCAGGTCCTAGAATGGGGGACCCCAGAGGACATCTCAGTCACCCAAGCACATCGCTGTGCTCTCATGGGCTGTTGGAGAAAGATTGTGAGGAGAGAGAGGACTATGAGAGAAAGGTGAAAACTGCACAAAATAAATCCTCAGCAAATATTCATTGCTGCTGGGTGCTCACAGGCCATGCTTTGCAAATGTTTTCTCTTGAGATGTATTGCATATTTCATTAGTAGCAACAAGAATAGAGAATAATCAAAACCGTATGCTCCACAAAACAATCTGATAAATAGTGCTTATCTCTAACTCATTTACAGGAGTTAAAAAAAATGTTCAATCATGATGTAACAAGAGAGGTTGATTCTATTTTCTATAAATTAACTAGATTACTAGGATACATTTGCTCTGATCACCCAAAGCAAGAGAGGAATAGGAAGTCTAAGCACTGGTCAGAAAAGGGGATTTTCCCCAGTGTGACCCTTTGATAAACCAAAGGAATATTGTATGACAGTGACCTAGGCTATTACTAATAATTTGAGGAACAATTTATTTTTATAAAATGCTTGATAAATATTTTTTTGTTCTGTCTTCCCAACTTCTCTGAAGAAAATAAATAGATAAAAATCTCTTAATTTAGGGCAAGAATATATTACTATTTTCCTCATTTAATTAAAACAAAACGTGACCAGCAATACAGTTTCAAAAAATCTCTGCAAAAGAAAAAAAAATGGCATTCATTTTAAGAAAGAAAAATTGCTGTCCAATTTGTACAAATAAAACCCAAGGCATATCCAGAAACAATGTACAATGTACAACCCAGAAATGTACTTCTGGGGGTTTTTTGTTTGTTACTGAAAACTTGTTTTTGAGAAGTTTTCTTTTTTTACATTGAAATAGCCCTTCCAAAATATGTATAATAGCAGTCACTGATTGCATTCTGTTGTACTTCTACCATAAATGACAATAGGAATGTTTGTTCAATTTACGTCACTAGGTAGAGGTCATAAGCTATTTTCTTTAGGACATGAGTGCCAAAGCTTTGGCTTAAATATACTGTACAGCAGAAGTGGTAAAATATGATATAAAAACATTTCATATACCATCCAAGTTTGGTCTCTTTCAGAAAATGCCAGTTTAAAGCTAAGAGTCTTGCAGAGGGCACCGAGGGTCAGCATTCTAGAACCATTCTGAACCCTTGTCCCCTAGACAATTGAGGGAGCTCAATAAATCTGTTGGTTTTCTTAGTGCATAAACTCAGATGATACCAGAACGGTAAACATTTCAAAGTGTCTTTCCTGTTTGGTTAGGTGAAAAGAATATTGTTAATTTGTTTCATTTTCTGTAAGTAGCAGTGGGCCAACATAAGGAAATAATATGTTTACTAAAAAGGATAGTAGCTGTGCTTATAAGGATAGCAGGGTCAAGATCCCATTTTCAAAACGGGAAAAATCAGCCATCAATCAACCCACCCTAAGATATTTAGGCTGAATATCAAATTAATGCTTTTGATAAAAAGCATTTTGGCCCTGGGAAAAGAGCAATTTCATATGGTTCAAAATTTTTAAAAATAAAACTTTTTATTTATCTAGTATTTTATGTTGGATAGTTCTTCTATACAAAGTCTGCAGGACTCTTTGAAGGCTAATGGTCCCCATTAATAGTACCTTTGTTTTTATTTCATTTTTGTTGCTGAGTCTAAGGTAGCATTTTAACTTGCATATTATGTACAAATTATTTTAAAGGTGAGTGAGTTCCATTTATTTAATTTCACTCGTTTCAAAAGCACTTGAAGGGGGGGAAGCATTCTTATCCTCAGATACAAATATGATTTAAAAATAGTTTGCTATGTATACGTAGCTCTCTATTTGTTGCACCATCTATGTACATATGTCTATATCATGTGTTTTTTTAATAATAGTTGTATGCTGTTATGTGAATGAATCTGGATTTACAATTGACTTTCCTCCTTTTGACTAAGTTTGGGATTGAGAGTTTGGGTATTTTTTGGTTTGAGTTTTTTTTTTTTTTAAGGGTATCTATTTGTATTTCACATTCTGTGTTTGCTTATTTATATCATTTGCCAAAAAAAATCGATTTCTTAATTTTTTATCTTTAGAATGTTGTAATGGGGGCACTTGGGTTGCTCAGTTGGTTAAGCCTCCAATTCTTGGTTTTGACTCAGGTCATGATCTTTCAGGCTGGGAGATCTAGCCCCATGTCAGGCTTCCTGCTCAGTGAGAAGTCTGCTTGAAGATTCTCTCCCTCTGCCTCTCCCTGCAACTCTTATACATAGGCATGCACAAATGCAGGCATGTGTATGTGCGCTCTCTCTGTCTCACTACCTACAGTAAATAAATAAATCATCTTTAAAAAAAAAAGATGTTATATATATTGCAAACAATTTCTCACAATCCATTATTTGTCTTCTTAGTTTGATTATGATATCCTTTACTATGAAGATTTTAGTCTCATGCTAAAAAATTTCCATCTTTTCCTTCATGACTTTTAGGTGTTATACTTATCACATTATTTTCTTCTAGTACTTCTAAAGGCTTTAAAAAAAATGTTTCCAATCTATAATATATTTATCCATGGTGTGTGAGGTGGAAAAATGTTTATTCACGATAATAGGCAAATTATTAAGAACATTTCTTGACTTTTATATCCTTTCCCCATTGAAGCAGAATGCAATAACATTGAATACTAAATTTCCTTACGTACATGGGTCAATTTCTAGACAAATTCTGTTGATATATTTGTCTCTTCCATGCCAATGTCACCCTATTTATATTATCATGCTATTACAGTGTATTTTGATAACTTATAGGAAACACTTCCTCTGATTTTTCTTCTTTTGTAAAATCACTCTGGCTCTTCATATACATTTACTCCTGTATGAACTTTAGGTCAGCTCATCAAAATGAATTTAAAGATTAAACAAGAATGCTTCCACTGTGTGTGTGCACACACATGCATGTGTCCATTAATTATGACTTCATTGATGGTTCTTAATAGAAGAAATGTTTTTATCAAGTTACTACATAAATGTCCTTGTATTCCTAGCTTCTTAAAAAGTTTACTTGCTTATTGTGTTTAATTAGTAATGGATGCTGAATTTTTTTAAGTAAGTTTTAAGGATCTATACAGAATGACCATTCTGTGTATTTTGTCCTTTATTAATATAGTGAGTTTTGGTAATAGATTCCACAATATTCAGTCTTTGTTCTTTCTGAATAACCCTCAAATTTTCTCTGTACTCAAAAAAAGGTAGAAATGAATAGTATATTATCTATGTTCTCTAAAATGTAGGTATAAAACTTACAATTTGATTCAGTGTCATTAATTCCTATATATCTATTATAGATTTTTTTTTAGGTTATTCTGCCTCAATATTGTGAATACTTTTGCTGGCATGCATGTGGCCACCTTAAGACGGATCAGAAATGATTAAAATGATGAATAGAAGGAAATTTATTTTTAAATAATTGGATGTAACTATGCTTATTCAGAGGGGTTAGGGTGTCATTTTCTGGGTTTTCCAGAAAATCAATCTTTTCCTACTAATTGTAGACTTTCCTCTATTTATTTAAATTACCAGAATTACTATGTTCAGTCTGGATCCCTTTAATTTGCTCATAATTGAGCTTGTGTGGGTGTTGAGTTGGAAGCTCTCAGGAGCTGAATAACACAGCTGCCTCTTTGGCCTTTGGCATAGGGTTTTCCCCCAAAGAGCTGCCCTTTTGGCAACATGCCAGAGAGTTACATTCAAAGACTTTTTGATGAGACCTAAACATCTTTAATTTCCAAGCCTGGTGTTTTATGACCCTGTAATACTATTTAAGAATTAATCTGAATTATTCAAGGGACAGCGCTTCAGTATTTTGGCCCATCCCTTGACCTAATCTATAGGCCTATTCAAAGTTCAGTTTAAAATGCTGTTCCCCACAAAGTTTTTGTTAGTTGTTTTGGATTTTGTGTGTGTGTGTGTGTGTGTGTGTGTGTGTGTTTGAGAGTTTTCACTTTTGTTTCAAATTGGCCTTCTCCCATTTCAGAAGGGTGTTCCGTAACATAGTTAGAGAAGACTGAAGACAGCACAGATGGAAGCTGCTGGCCAGCTGTCCTGCCTCTGTTCAATGAGAGGAAATGAGCTTCAAGTGATGCATGAGGCATTCAGACAAAAGTTTAGGAAGTTCCCTGACAATGAAAATCATTAACATTCCATGTCCCACAGTCTCTTTAAAAAGTTCATGTACCTTGGATGACTCTAAGATCTATAGTTCAGCAATTTTATTTTTCTGTTAGTTGCTTTTTCTGACTTTTCTTAAGATGGAAAATGTTTGTAGATGCCCACAATTGAAGGAAATTATAAATAAACTGATTTCTAGGATCAACAAAGGTAAATAAATACTTAGGTCATGTTTTGAATATAACCCTCTCATACACGTCAGATGCTCCTCTTGGAGAAGTTAGGTGTCTCTAGTATTTGATCAAAGATGGGCATGCAAAAAAGTTAATTAACCCCACTCTTCTAATATTTTCTCCTTAAAATGATTTTTTGGGCATGCATGTGCAAGTGTTCACAGGGACTCAGGACAGTCTCTGTTCCCCCTTCCTCACAAGGCTAGCTGCCTGGCCTGTATCTGTAGGTGCCCAGAAGTGGGGTAGAGAGTCAAGACTCCCCAGAGCCTCCTCCAAATCCTTAAGGCCTGCATGACAGGATGCCCACTGCCACACACACACACACACATTTTTTTTTTGTAGAGTGAGGTATTTCCATATGCATTCTTTGCAATAAGACAAAAATCCTGGATAGTAAATACATAGAATATTTATAAAATCATCTGTTCAGATAATTGTGATGCTGGTTTATCAGTTAATATATATTATGTATGCCATGTAATCTATTAATAGATATCTTAATATAAATTTGCATGTATATCAATGGATCGTCCTCATTGTCCATCAATAAGCAACATCTCTGATGATAGTGAGAGCTGCATGGTGTTGTGTAAGACAAAACTGACTCATTAAAAGAAAAAACAAACTTGGTTGGTAAGGAGGAATTAATGGTAACGCTAACAGAAAATATCCATTAACTACCTGTGAAAGACGAGGGAAGAGTACCAGGACATAGGTGTATGTCCTAAGCTTTAGGAAGTCAAAATTAAGGAATTGCAGATAATGTTTATCATCCATTAAACAAATGTTTATGGAGTGCATATTGTGTACCTTCAACACTGAAGCTTCAATTAAAAAGAATGAAATCTTGCCATTTGCAACAACATGCAGGGAACTAGAGAGCATTATGCTAAGTGAAATAAGTCAATCAGAGAAAGACAAACACCATATGATTTCACTCATATGTGGAATTTAAGAAACAAAACAAATGAACATAGGGGAAGGGAAGGAAAAATAAAATAGGATGAAAACAGGGAGGCAAACCATTAGAGATCTAAACTCTAGGAAACAAACTGAGAAACGGTTTCTGGGGGTGGGGGGGATGCAACTGAGGATGGGCATTAAGGAGGGCACAGGATGTGATGAGCTCTGGTTGTTATACTGCAACTCATGAATCACTAAATTCTACCTCTGAAACTAATAATGTAATATATGTTCATTAAATTTAAATAAAAAAATAAAAACACTGATGCTTCAGGAGAAAATATGAGAAATGGTGTTTGCCGCATGTATCTAGATTGAAAGTCTAACAGGAAAGGAAAACCCAAGAGTTAAGGAAAGATTCCCAAAAGGAAATTCTGGCATGATGATGATAACTTATCTCCAAGAGGAACAAAAGGGAGAAGGGTGAAGATACTAGTGTGGCTGCTTCAGGAACTTACTGATAACCTTGGGTATGTAGAAGAGAGGAAGAGGAAAAAGCAAATGGTTAAAAAGAAAAAGGAAAATGGGAGAGAGTAGCAGTCGTCTAAAAGAATAAATGCAGGAAGAGCTGAACAGCTGCTTGAAGCTCGAAAAACCTGTAAGAGTTAGACAGCCAGGCTATTTTTAGAACACGAAAAAGAAAGTGTGTGAGGGGCCCATTGTTTAGAGCACCTAACAGCTGTCAGGTGGAACGCAGAGCCACCCGGTTCCTGTGTTAATTTTATCTTCATGCACATAAGAGAATGATGTTCAAAGGGGAAAAGCATGGCTGCCAGCGAATGGAAGGAGGCAGTTTATATTCCTGCACACTAAAAGCATCATGCTTCTAGAACAGTGTCCCTGATCATGAGAAATTATGGAAAGTACACCTCACACTGGAGAACAGGAAGCAAATTATCAATTTCCCAATTCTGATGAATTCCAGAAATGACTGGTGAAACTACTGATCCCAACACTGATCCACAAAGAATATCCATGTTTGTGAAATGAAAAGAAAAAGAAAAAGTGGTCATACAACCTCCATGAGAAGGATCTCAGAAACAACTGATGTCTCCTTTTCTTTTTGAATGTACTTCTAGACCTAATTCAGGGAAATATTATAGTTTACTTTGATCTTTCTAACAGTATGTCAATTTTTTATTGAAACTTACAGGCCAGGATGCCTGGGTGGCTCAGCGGTTTGGTGCCGCCTTCAGCCCAGGGCCTGATCCTGATCGAGTCCCACATCAGGCTCCCTGCAGGAAGCCTGATTCTTCCTCTGCGTATGTCTCTGCTTCTCTCTTTGTGTCTCTCATGAATAAATAAAATCTTTAAAAAAAATTTTTTTAAAGAAACTTACAGGCCAAATCATACAGGAGAGTAGGTAAAAGCATGAGAATGTCCATTTTAAAGTTGTGATAATTAAGACTCATAGTCATCTTGAAAGGAACAATATAACATATAGGACTGTGTCCTGGGAGCTTCTCCTTACATTCTGAACAGAATTTGATGAAGAGTGGTGGTGTGTAACTTGGATGAGGGTGGTACGAAAGGCATTCTTACCAAAGTTTCAGTAGATGCTGCCTCAGAGAATTGGGTAATATATGAGATTGACAGAATTAGCATTCAGCTGATTTCTCCAGAACTCAAGGCAGAATTTAACAAAGAATGACTCCTCCATCTCCCAGGCATTTGTTGGCTATTCACCATATCCCAGGCCATATCCTGGGTGAAGAAGACTAAAGCTCCTCTCCTGTGGTGTTTTCATACATGTTGGGTAAGTAGATGAGAGAGCCTTACCCAAGTAAAAAAAAATCAGAAGACTTCAGATAGAAGTGATTTCTCTGAAGCCAAATCCAGATAGAGATGAAGACTGGGGAGAGGTGAGTCTACTTTAGAGAGGGTGATGAAACATAAAGGTAATGTCATGAAGTCAGGTTCAAAGAAATCAATTGTCCAACTACAGGACTTAGGAAACCGGCATAATAACGGTGACTGAGGATGTCCTGTGTTTTAGCTGATTACCTGATATGGCCAACCTCAGAGGTGGTTCTGTCTTGCCAGATCAAGGAAGATGAGAGTTTCACTGTACTCTGGCCTCATCATAACACATCTATAGTACTGTATTTAATTCTAGGTACGATATTTTAATAGAGACAAAAGCAGGGTGGAATGCATCCAGATATGATGACAGGCCTAGAAACCATGTCTGATATAAAACAGTTGAAAGAAAGATATCTTGCCTGGAAGAGAGATGGCTTAGGAAGCATATGAGAGCCCTCCTCAGCTATTTTCATGGCTGCTACGAAAAACTCAAATCTGGGGGCACTTGGGTGGCTCCTTCAGTTAAGCGTCTGAGTTCAGCTCATGTCATGATCCCAGGGTCTTGAGATCTGGCCCCACATTGGCTCTCTGCTCAGCAGGTAATCTGCTTGTCTCTCTCCCTCTTCCTCTGCCCCTCCCATCACTTTTGCGTGTGCTCTCTCTCTCTCTCTCTCTCTCTCTCTCTCTCTCTCTCTCTCTCTCTCAAATAAATAGATAGATAGATAAAATATTTTTTTAAAGAACCCTCAAATCTGTTTGAAATTGAATCTGCACCCCAAACATATCAGGTGATGATGGCCACACCAGAAGATTCACCATATTTACAAGCTTTGAAATCTATGAAGATAATAACAGAAAAATGAATCCTGGTTTGTGGCATATTTGGAGTGCAAGGAAAAAAGTAGAAATAGAAATTCAAAATTTACCAGAATCGCAGAAAAGGGACCATAGTTTACTTTTCAGCGTTGGGTAAAGGATATAAGTTCTTTCCTTTGTTCCTTAGTTCATCGTAATATGCTTATATAGTTAACCATACAGGTTATAGATGAAGTGGGTGGCTAGGTGAACACAAGTTAAGTGAATTTACAGAAATTATTTATCAAGACTCAGGCTGATTTCTAAGAGATGTCACTGATGAGAAAAGAAGAACAAGGAGAACTTAGAATAACTGATTTCACACACAGTATCAGCAATGCCATCCAAAGCAGTCCTCTTTCTAAACACCCAGAAAATCAATATTTGGGTCAACTAAAACGTAACATATAATTAAATTTTAGATAATTGCCACATTTAAGAATGAAAATATATCAAAGACTAGTATTAATATTAACTGAATCATAGAGATATAGATCACTTTTCTATCTCTGTAACTAGATCATTAGATATAACAGAATAATGCAGATTCCATTTAAAAGCAATTAGAATAACTCTTTGGTTGAAAGCAAATGCACGAAACTCTTCTGTATGTGAAGAACATGCTTCTCTTCCTGTAAGTCTGTATATGTGCTTTTTTCCTACTTTATTTGCAATCTCTAAAAAAATATTTTCAAGAATAATTTGCACTTTATGTTCATTATTACTATTAATTGGAAAACGTGCCTTTTGTGTAGAAAGTGTACTTCTATACTACAGGAATACCTCATTTCATTAAACTTTGCTTTGTTGCACTTTGCATATACTGTTGTTTTTTTACAAATGGAAGTTTTGTGGCAACCCAGAGTTGAGCAAGTCCATCAGCCCCATTTTTCCAACAGCATTTGTTTTTTGTTTTTTTTTTTTTATTTTTTTTTATTTATTTATGATAGTCACAGAGAGAGAGAGAGAGAGGCAGAGACACAGGCAGAGGGAGAAGCAGGCTCCATGCACCGGGAGCCCGATGTGGGATTCAATCCCGGGTCACCAGGGTCATGCCCCGGGCCAAAGGCAGGCGCTAAACTGCTGCGCCACCCAGGGATCCCTCCAACAGCATTTGATCACTTTGTGTCTCTGTGTCACATTTTGGTAATTCTCACTATACTTCAAGCTTTTTCTTTTTGTATTTGTTATGGTGATCTGTGATCAGTGATTACAATTTGCTGAAAGCTCAAATAATGGGTAGCATTTTTTAGCAATGAAGTATTTTTTAATTAAGGGACTTTTTTTAGACATAATGCTATTGCACACTTAATAGATTATAGTATAAACATAACTTTTTATGCACTCGCAAACTAAAACGTTCATTTAACTTACTTTATTGCGGTATTTACTTTATTATGGTGGTCAGGGACTGAGCAGCAATATTTCTGAGATAGGCCTGTTCTTTTATATTTTAGACTTGTCTGAAAGTTGTGTGTGGCACATTCCAGGCCACCACTCTCATACACTTTCCAACAAGCAGGTGCTCACAGATACCTTGAACACAGATGCTCTCATTTACCATTTTTGAACAAATGTCTAAGAAACACAACTCTCGGGATCCCTGGGTGGCTCAGCGGTTTGGCGCCTGCCTTTGGCCCAGGGCACGATCCTGGAGACCCGGGATCGAATCCCACATTGGGTTCCCGGTGCATGGAGCCTGTTTCTCCCTCTGCCTGTGTCTCTGCCTCTCTCTCTCTCTCTCTCTCTCTCTCTCTCTGTGACTATCATAAATAAATAAAAATTAAAAAAAAAGAAACACAACCCTCTTATATGTCCCAACCCAGAAAAAAAAAAAATCTTCGAAGCATGAAGCGTCCCTTTTGATATACAAATACTTAACCTGAAGCCTAAGACATAAGGCATTCAATGCTATTTAGTAACAGTATCAATCATGGAGAAGGTAATGTTAGTGGTAGCATCACAAGTGAGCCTGTACATCTCCTACACATTTTTCTTATAATTGGTGATAGACTTGGCCTGTTGATGTTGGTTAATTCACCTCAAGTAAATATTTTGAGAATCTGAAGAAGCCTGTGGGTTTTGTGTGTAGATCCTTAATTCAATCGCTAGGTCACAAATGGTGTCAACTGTTACCATGTGGTTTTGCACAACACTCATATCTTCATTCCACCATATTGCTTGGTGGAATATGTAGAGAATTTACAAAATCAGTGTCTGGAAGAGGAACCCAAAGCTCTATTATCACACAAAAGATATAAAGAAAACAATAAAGTTTGGAAATACTTGTAATTGAAACATAACTAATGATATTATGCCAATAACCTATGCAGATCTTTCTTAAATTAGCCTCTATTTACAGTATTATTTGTGCTCTGATGAGAAAGCTTGATCAATGGAGGAACTGTCTTGTCTTTTAGAACTGAAATTAAATTTTGCATTAGTCCACAAAATGCTTTCTTCTTTATATTTTGTACCTCAGTCAAGCCTCTACGTCTCAGACACGTTCAAGCATTTTAAACAAAGCCAAAAATGAACTTTTTCTTATTTGCCTTTGTTTTCAAAACCATTGTTTATATTGA
The DNA here is from genome assembly GCF_905146905.1 of Nyctereutes procyonoides. Taxonomy (NCBI): domain Eukaryota; kingdom Metazoa; phylum Chordata; class Mammalia; order Carnivora; family Canidae; genus Nyctereutes; species Nyctereutes procyonoides. The sequence goes on from NW_026575132.1 coordinate 13,891,391, forward strand.
AATGAAATTCTGCATTCCTTTTGGAAGAACTTTTGTACTAAAATAAGGACATCTTCATAAATATGAAGCTAAGAACACCCTTCAAACAATGAAACAAAACACTTACATTTTTCTTACAAATATGAACCAAATCCATTTTAGTGGTTTTAAAGTGAGATTTTGTTAGCTGAAAATATTATATATAAATATACAATTAAATAGTGTAACAACATATTGCATAAAATATATACATTAGATGAGGTTTGGCAGTTTTATAATTATCTCTTCTGAGTAGTGTTCAGAATGATAAATACTGGTTATTAGCAAAACTTTTGATGGAGATTAAAACTGCTATAGGGAGATATAACTATCTCATCTTTAGGTACAGCTTCAGTTTTTTAAAAAAGTATTTTTAGTCTTGTGTATTTTTATTCTCATATATACATATTCATATTTTTATACTCTATTTTTTCCAAAAGTCATTGTACTAAACATGTGCTTTTAAATTTGTGTCCTTTTAGAACAAACTGATTTGACTACTATTCTCTATGTCTTTGCTTCTATAATATTTTTTAATTGTAAAGTCTGCTCTTGAATAAATGTAGCTTGATTTATCTGCCGAATACATTATTTGGCCATGAGAGTCATTTCCAATTCTTCACTCTTGGGAAATAGCAATGAATTGAGCCTAAAAGTACATAAACTTTTGTAAACAATCATGATTATTTTATCATTATTAATTTCTTTGAGTATAATTTCTTGCAAAATATTATTTAAATATTTAAGGCTTTTGATGTATATGACTACTTGCCCTCCAGAAAAGCAATTTTGTACTTATTAGTGGTATATGGAAGAATCTGGAAGTCATTTTTTTTTCATCTTCACCAATTTTATAAACTTAACAGGGGCATTTTTATTTTACATTTAAAATTACTTCTGTGGCTAAATATTTTTCATATATTTTTTGACTGCATTTTCTATTGTGAACCATCTGAGCATTTCCTCTGTAAGTCCAAAAATTTCTAAATTAAATATCATATTTTGAAAGTAAAATGTTATTCTACATTAAAGGTCAAATCTCAACTCTTGCTCATAGGGGAAAATAGATATTTTGCTTTTAATTTCCTAAAGCTAAGTATGTTATCCACTCCAAAGTACATATTAATTAATACATCTGTGAATTTCATTAAATGGTTAGAAAAATGTCTAGCTAAACATGAACCAGAGGCAAAGCCAGAGCTCAGACTTACCATAAAAACTGCTTAATCCAGGGTAAGTCAGTCTTATACACACACACACACACACACACACACATTTATTTATTTATTTATTTCTTTATTTATTTCTTTATTTATTTATTTTTACTCTTCATTAGAACACTTACAGTATTATACTTTATATACAGTGATTTGGGCTGATTCAGAATATATTAGTATACAGCCTGGCATCACCAAAAAAACCTAGTCTATTTTTTGTAAGACTGAAAAGTTGTTAAACACTTGGAAAAATAACTTCAATCTCTTGTAAAGTTTATCCATCTATTCTTACCTCCCTCCTTCCCTCTCTCCCTTTCTTCCTTATACAAGTATTTATTCAGTGCTTTCTGTTTACCAGGTAATGTTATAAATAATTGATACATAATCAGTGATAACAACTATATGTTATTTCTGTAGGTTACCTCTATTAGAAATAGTCTCATGAACAAAGTTTGAGAGATTAGGGATGTACCTGGTAATAATAAATCAAGTGAAAAAGGATACTGGAAGGGAAATAAAATGCCTAGAAATAAATTTAACCAAGATGTGAAGACCTATATCCTGACATCTATAAGACATCAATGAAAGAAATTAAAGATGACACAAATGGAAAGATATACCATGTTCATGGATTAGAAGAATTATTAAAATGTCCATACTACCTAAAGCAATCTACAAATTCATTGCAATCCTTATCAAAATTTCAATTGCATTTTTCGCAGAACTAGATCAAATAATCCTAAAGTTTATGTGGAAGATTCTAAGGAGCCAAAGTAATCTTGAGGAAAAAAGAACAAAACTGAGGGTGTCACAATCCCAGATTTGAAGATAATACTATAAAGCTGTAGTAATCAAAACAGTATGGTACTGGCACAAAAAGACACATAAATCAATGAAACAGGATGGGGAGCCCATATGTAAGCCGAAGCTTCCATGGTCAATTAATCTATGAAAGAGGAGAGAATATACAATGGGGAAAGGACAGTCCCTTCAATAAACGGACCACTTACACCATTCACAAAAATAAATGCAAAATTGAGTAATGACCTAAATGTAAGACCTGAAACTATAAAAGTCCTAAAAGAAAACATAGGCATTTATCCTGGACATTACTTTAGGAACATTTTTATGGTTATGTCTCCTCAGGCAAGGAAAACAAAAGATAAACTATTGGGACTGTGCCATAATAAAAAGCTTTTGCAGAGCAAAGTAAGCTATCAACAAAACAAAAAATCAACCTGCTGAATGGAAGATGTTTGCAAATGGCACAACCAATAAGAGGTTAATATGCAAAATATGTAAAGAACTTATACAATTCAATACCAAAAAACAAATCAATTAAAAAATGGACAGAGGATCCGAATAGACATTTTCCCAAAGAAGACTCACAGATGGCCAACAGACACATGAAAGGATGCTCAGCATCACTTATCATCAGGGAAATGCTAATCAAAACCACAATGAGATATCACCTCACACCAGTCAAAATGACTACTGTCAAAAAGATAAGAAACAAGTGTTGGCAAGGGTGTGGAGAAAAAGGAACCCTCATGCAGTGTTAGTGGGTATGGAAAAAGGTATGGAAATTCAACAAAATTAAAAAAAGATCTAGAGTATGATCCAGTAATTCCACTAAAGTGTATTTACCCAAAGCAAATGAAAAATACAAATTTTAAAACATATATATGTACCTTTATATTTATTGCAGCATTATTTAAAATAGCCAAGATATGGAAGCACCCTGAGTGCCTGTTGATAGATGAATGGATTAAGAAAGTCTGGTATATGTAGATATGTCGAGATAGATAGATAGATAGAGAATATTACTCAGCCACAAAAAAATTTTTGTAATGATATCTTGCTTTTTGTGACAACATAGATGGACCTAGAGGGTATTATGCTAAGTGAAATAAGTCAGACAAAGACAAATACCATGATTTTACTTATTTGTAGAATGTAAAAAAATAAAATAAAACAACCAGACTCATAATACAGAAAATGAACTAGCAGTTGCCAAAGGGAAGGAGGGTGAGAGGATTTGTGAAATATGTGAAGGGAATTAAGAGATACAAATATCCAGATATTAAAAAAAAAAGAGACTGGCCAAAACTATTCAGTATAACAAGCAGGAACTTCTACAAATTGTAGAGAGTGGAAACATGACTAGAAAGGTTAATATTCAATACCCACTTGGTTTCCAGTGTTCATAAGAAAAGGTTACTAGGAATTCTACTCAATGAAAGTATTAAAATTAGAGTGAAAATTAAATCAGAGATCAAATTGGAAATTGACTAATCAAGAGTGATGGTTCCAGGTGAGCTGGGAATAGCTGATCTACCCTCTGCTGATCCAGAAACTAACTGGCATAATCCCCAAGCACTTAAGAATTGTCTTGAAAGAATCATGAGAGCCTGTAGAGGTTCCAGCCAAAATCTCTTAAAAGTAAAACAAGAGTATACCAATAAGTTGGAAAACATTTAGCCCATTTACAAGGGGCACCTGGGTGGCTCAGTGGCTGAGCATCTGCCTTTGGCTCAGGTCATGATCCCAGGGTCCTGGGATCATCCTATATCAGGCTCCCCGCTTCTCCTTCTGCCTCTCTCTGTGTGTCTGTCATGAATAAATAAATAAAATCTTTGAAAATTAATAATTAATAAATTTGGTGACAAAATGATTGTAGCATCCAAATTGAGTGCAAACTAAGTTACATCAAAAATTTCCTATCTCCAGACTTAATAAATCAGTAGATGCCAGATGAATAATCTCTGTACTCAGAAAGGTGAGCCAAAAATCACAAGTGGGCAAGTCCTCTAGCTATAGGCTAGCAATGAAACCTTATCAAAGAATGAAGAATGCGTTTGTTAATATGAAAGTAGACGAGCATGAAATATAAATGAAAATAGATGAGATGTCATAGCAGTGACTTGAATGATATAGTAAAGAATGGTCAAGCAAATCTGGAAGAAGCTGAGTTAAATAGGCTTCTTAAATACAAGATTGCTTACAATCTTTAGCATGTTTTATGTATATTGTCAGATTTTAAGAGTCTCCATAGGTCTTCAAGCTATAATATAGGCAACTTTTCCGAAGCACATTTGATCACAGAAACCTTGAGTACAGACCATATCTAGAACTCCTGCTCTGGGGAGTGCCCTCGGCAAAGAGAAGTTGTGTCTGTGAGGTTTGAAGGTGATGTGCACCAGCCAGAGTAGGATGAGGGAAGGGTCACCAGCCCGCTGGGACATGTAGAGCAATGCTGGGAAGAGGTAGAGAAGTGTCCACAGCCACTAGATAAGTAGGAATTGACTGCAGAGCAGCATGAAAGAACAGGCTGTACTGTAATAAGGCAGGAATGAACTTCTGATGGCGGAATGTGCCTATCTGCATGCAGTATGCAGGATAGCACTTACTCATAAAATAACCTCTGCTGCAGTGCTGAGCGGTCAGTACCTAGAAACCACTGACTTCCCTCTACACGTGGTAAAAAGATGAAACACTTCAGCCCCCGAGTTCAAGGCAGTGATGATGGCTGTTAATTTAGAATAGGAGGAAGAGGGAAAGCATTAGCAGCAACTGTAATAGTAGTAACCAATATGGTTTGAGCACTTGCGGATACCCAGCATGGGAGTTTTTGCACTGCCATTCCACTGCCATTTTACAGATGATGTATTGGCTTGTGTGAGGTGTCACCTATTAAGTGGTGGAGTCAGGATTTGAACTCGGGTACATTTAACTTGGATGCTTCTCTGTTTTCAAGTGAGGCTTTTATTAATATCCCAGTCTTAACTCTATAAATTGAAGACTCATCCTTCTCCTACTTAAATTCTTTCATTCAGTACCTGCTTAAATCTTTCCTGTTCCAGGGGGCTGTCATTTTTTCAAGCTTTTTCTCTGAATTCCTAAAGCAGTTTTACCACTGGGGTCACTATTTCTAGTACAGAATTGCACACACTTTTGGGGTCCTGCTGGGAGAGAATTTTTTCCCACTCTAATCAGGATGCAGGCCCCTACAAGGCCTTGCCTTCTACTTCTTTAGCGCCCCACTCACTGCTTAGGATGTCCAGGTGCTGAACAAACCCAGGATGGCTGGTGTGGACGGGTAATGTCAGAGCAATCTGGCTGCAATCTCAGCCACCCGTTGATCTCAGTGATTAATTTGGCTGATCTTACAAAGTAGGCGGGTGTCCTTTTTTCACATCAGAAGTTTGAATAGATGAATAAAAGTGCAAACAAATAATTAAAGGATAAATGAATGAAAGTGCAAATAAATGGTTTGGACAGCAACATAGGATAGGGGTAAAGATATTTCAGGAGGGTGCTAAATATAACACTCTACATTCATATCCACTTAACCCGTCTAGTTTTATTCATTTGAAAATGTTTGGAGAAGGTTCATAAAAATGAACAGATATAAGGAAAGAGTCAAACTCCAGAGATGTAGAAGGGCCAAGGGCTTTAATAGAAAAAAGTGAAAGCAGTTGTTTAAAACTTGAAGAAAAAGGGCTATGTGCTTTATTTCCTAATTGGAGGAGTCTATGAATAAATTAGGCAATCACTTGACATAATTGATTTAGATAATGTGAATTCACTTGCAGTGCCAGAGAGGGTTAATTAGATCAGATTGTTTGCAGCCCTTTGTAGTTTTCTATACTGGCATTCTTTCCCCTTTTTATTCCTTTTTATCTTCCTTTTCATTTTTTTTCTCTAAGTTTTATCTCCAGAAGTATATATATTTTATTTATATTTAATTTTAATTTATAAAAACATTTTTCCTTTTATTTATAAAATTTTTAAAAGTTGATACTTTTATAACAAATCTGTGTTTTTATCAATTAATCCCATTTTCATTTTCTATAAATCTTTGTGAAGAGCAATAGTGTAGTTTGTGCATAAACCTAGTACCATGGGAATTACATTCAAAACATGCTTGAACTGCTTGCTTTTACCTGCAGCAACATGAAATTGAATTACATTACTATAGAGCAATTGGATTGCATGTGAGTTGTGACAAATATTGTATAAGCTGAATATTCAGAGATTTTGCTCACCTTGGGTCACACAGTATTAGTTGTCATGGCAAATATCCTGAAGTGATACCAAAAAATCCTAAATCAAAGAACATGACTCAAAATTAATTAAAAATGTTCTACATAGTTTAAATACTTGGTACATATTCACCCATTACAGCTTCATAATTTATGCACATTTTTATCCACAAAGCAATTTTTGTATTTAGGTTTAATCAAAGAATTTATTAATACAAGTGCAATCTAGCTTAGTATGCTAAGACAAATGAGGAACGTTAAAAAGCCCTATATTCATGTAACTTGATTTGTATAATGTCCAATGTAGCTCCTTGATATTGATAGATAGTATAAGTTAACTCTTAAATGGGCTAAATTAACTAACCCCTTAAATATATAAATCTGTATTCCTTTATAAAAAGTACTTAAAGTGCTCATCCATGACCAAGCCATATTTTAGAGATGTTGTTATATTGAAAATGAGGTCATAAGGTCATCAAGGGCAAGAATTTCTAAAGATAGCTCAGTCTAATCATCCACCCCCACTGAAAAAACTGATGATATGCTTCATCATTAATAGATTTAGGAATATCAGTAAAAGGTGATAATCTTAAACAGGTGTTCAATATATCATTACCATGTACTTTTCTAAGGATGTTTGAGAAGTTTCATTTTGAAAATAAAATGCTGGTATATAAGAGAAGTACTTAAAGAAGCCTATTTGAGTGAAAAGAGAAAATATTTTTTCTTATGTTGGAAAAGACATTAGCTATGGATAATATAGGTAAAATTAAGAGATGATCCTACAAGTTCATTTTGGATTACATTGTTCCTTTTTAAATCCACATCCTGAAATGTTAATTAATTTAGAACCTTTGCATTCTTAAAATAGGATTAAGAGACACTACTTTAATAATCACTCCCTATTATCCACGTGTTCTTTGTTGTTCACAAGAATAAAGGGAATAATTATAAAATACTTGACAAAGAATATCTTTAATATATGAGGAGCTCTTAGTAGTTATTAGAAAATATTTCAATACAGAATTGAAAATATATGCTTGGATCACCAAAAAAGAAATTGAATTGGCTAAGGTATATGAAATATATTCAAGCTCACAAGTTAATAAGACAATTGAGAAACTATATTGGCAAACACTGGCAGATGCTGAAATTTACATGTCTTAGTATCACAGTACATGCTTGTCGAATATTTAAATTGATGCTACTTTACTGCAAGGCAATGTAATAATTGCATAAGGCACCACCATAAAGAATCTTAGCATTATTTCTATCTTTTTATCCAGTAATTCCATTTTGAAGAATTATCCTACCAAAAAAATCAGATTCAATCAAGATATAAGTTTAAGGATTTTTAACTATCATGAACTTAATTTCCCAGCAATTAGAGGGTTTCTGAAATTATAGGCTATTGATCTAATAGATAAAATAGACTATTATGCAACCAATAAAAATCTTGAGATTATTTAATGGCATGAAAAATGTTAATGATAAAGTGTCAGTTGAGAACAGTATACAGATATATTAGTGTATAAATGTATGCATGTACATATATAAATGATGTAAACGAAATATATCCATATATAAACGATGGAAGGAAATGCAGCAAAATGTTAACATCAGTTTTTCTCTTTGCAAGGATAATTTTAATCTTATTTACACCTTCTGCTACTTTTTAAATTTTCTAACACAAGTATGTATTACATTTGAAAATGCAATAAAATCAACTGGCAGCAGTAAAATAATTTTAAAGTAGAATTAAAAATCAGGTAATTCTCTTCATGGTACAAAGAACTAGGGATATTTGACTCAGAAAAGGAAAAAAAAGTGTAGAGTGTATTGACTGATTTCCTATTATTGAGGACTATCACCTAGAAGACAGAATAAGAATATTTATGGGCAAAATGATATGTGTGTTAACAGATTTCAGGTCAATACAGAAAGTTATTCTTTACCAGTTGAAATAATATTAAACAGGAGCACATTCCACTGCAATGCTCTGATGACTATACCAACAGTGGTATAATAAACAGGAGTTTATCATCATGTATAACATGAAATCAGAATAGGACCAACTCAGTGGCCCAGTGGAGCCATCAAAGACCTAAGCTCCTTTCTTTTTCCTCTCTGCCATTCTTGATTTTCTTTCTCTTGTCCTCATATTTGTTATGTCAGTGTCCAGTGCTGTTACCTTCAACAATCATTTCCGTGTTCCAGGCAAAAAGAAAAAAGTAGTCATAGTGTATGTTAACATTCTTCCCTTTATACCAGGAAACCCAACATTGTATAAGGAGTGCTGACCAGGAAACTTCAATTTTATTTATCTCATTGACCAGGAGAATGAAGTTGTTGGTGGCACTAGGTCAGCCAGCCAATAAGCTGATAAGCTTCTCATCTCTCTAGTATACAGAAGTGCAAAGAAGGCCTTGTATGAGTTGAGCAGAATTTCTAGGTTCTTTTAGATCTTCATCTTTAGAGACTATTATTCCAATCCTATATTAATAGAAATGTACAATTCATAGAAAAACGGTAAGAAAGCAATGACCTGATTCCCTATCAGTGGCCAAAGTGAAGCTTGACTAATAATATTTTTTTTTAGACTAATAATATTTATGTTGGAGCAGAGGGCAAAGAGAGTGTTAGGACAAAGATGATGCCATTTCAAACAAGAGAATTAGTGAAGGCACAACATTTAGGAATGATATAATCCAGATGGAACAACAACAAAATATTATCTTCTTTCTTCTTAATGACCTAAAGCAGTAGTTTTAAATTTATAGTTTCACATTATGAGTTATTGAAAAAATTTCTCTGGTTGAGCAGGCAAGGATTTTTTTTTCCCTGTTAGTTGCTGTAGGCACAGGGCCTAGAGCCTGTGAGACTTACCAGAATCTACCAAAGTATCCAAGACATGAAAAAAATTATTGACTCTAAAATATGAAAATGAAGCCAGAAATTTGAAATTAATACATGTTTGAATATCCCTGAAATGTAACCCTATGCTGATTTTACCAATTTGTACATTTAGAAGTCATAAAAAAAATCACTACATTTGAAAACAGTTATTTGGGGATTTTTATTCCAATTCACAAGACTAGGTATTCACAAAGATTGCTAAAAAGAAATCAGCCAATATCTATTAAATAAGTAATTCATACCCAAGTAATTTTAAACTAATTTACCAAATCTCTTTTTAATTTTTACAGCAAGAATATTTATTATAAGAATCAGGGGGCTAGAGGAGAAGGGAAGGTGGTAGGGTGGCATGATTCACTTTCCCTTCCTTCGTCAGCAGTCTCTGAGGCCTCCAAAGAAATCCTGGTCTAAGGAAAAGAGATTTAAAAATTGCTGCCTGTGAAGTCACTTTGGACTCTGGGTCTATCAACTTTCTGTCCTTTTTCCTATTAATGTTTTCTATTAGCTCAACCTTGTTCAAGATTCTTAATATACCTGAACAACTTCCCAAAAGATAGTGGATATTTAATATGTATGTGTAATCATGTATTCTGCAAAAAAAGGAGGCTGATTTAAATGAGCTTATCTAATAGATCAGTATAAAATACCAGATCAGTTCATTAGAGTGTGTATAGACCTTTGTGCATCCCACTTAAGGGAAGTTGTATTCTCGGAGTTGGAGAGGCAGCATATAAACCTCCAAAGTTAATATCCCCTAATAAACAATGAATCTGGATGACAACTTTTCAAAATCTATTACATGCTCGTAGCCCTGGTTTTGCACAGTTTGCATATTAAGCAGATGATAGTCAATTCTGGGCAGAAATATAGACAGTATTATATACTTCAATTCATGCCAGAAGAGAAATCTTTTGATAGCACTTACTGTAGCCAGGAACAGAAGCAGCTATACAATCCCTAGCCAGAAACCAGGTGCCAAAATTAATACATGCAAGAATAAAATGGGTTGCTGTCCTAGTGTAAAGTCCATAAGCTCAAGGAGAAACTCACATATAAACCCCAAGTAGCTCAGGTTACTAGATCTTGAGGGTTACAGTTCAGTTCCTGGCTGGCCAGTTAACTTTACAAGAAGAAACAATGTTGAGTGATGGGAGAGTAGGTTTCTGCCCAGCTGGCCCTCTCACAAGCATGTGCAGAAGTGCCAGGAAGAGAGCCGGGATGGTGTTCAATAACGTAAGCCCTGCACATGACTTGGATATAGCAGGCTTACTTGTCAAATGTGTAGGTGACACACAGCTCTGCAGTTTGCTAATGCACTGGATGACAGAATCAGGATTCAGAAAGATCTCAACGGGGAGAACTGATGAGCTGCAATTCAGAAGATTAAATTTAATAGGGATAAATGTAAATTCCTGTACTTGGGTTAAAAAAAAAATCACATCTGCCTCCTGCCTTACTCCCATCCGGCTCATTTTCCACACTCCAGTCTGGGTGATCTTTTTAAAACACAAATCCGATCATGCCACTTCCTTGCTAAAAAGCCCTTAACAGGATCCCATTGCCTTGAGGTTAAAGATAAAATTCATTAATGTGCTTTTGGGTTCCTCCACAACTGACCTCTTTCTACTTCTGATCTCTCACCCACCTCCCTCCCACACTGAGTGCGCCAGCTCTATGGAAGACCTTTGGGTTCTATGTATGGGACCTGTTTGGGAGCTTTCATGTTTCCTCTGTCCAGACATCATCCTCACACTTCCCTATATATCTTCTGGTCTCAACTTCAGGCCCTCAGTTAGACCCAATCTATAAATTAGGGTTAGTCTACTCTTGAGGTTCCCTAATTATCCTTCTTTAATTTAGCAAATATGTACTGAGTGCCTACTATGTCTTAGGCACTGTTCTAGACCCTGGGGACAAAATGGTGAACAAAACAAAGCCCATTGTCCACATAGAGCTTAAGTTCTAGTGGAGAAGATGTCAAGCAGTGATGAGCGCTTTGTAGAAAACTGAAGCAGGCTGAGGAGATAGCAATGGAGAGCTAGGGTTGGAATCCCTACCACGGGTAAGGTGGCCAGGAGGACCTCTCTGAGGAGGTGATGAAGGTGGAGATGTGAATGAAGGAGGACTGTGAGCTGTGTGGCTATCTGAGAGAATGGCACTACAGTCAGGAGGAAGAGCATGTCCCAAAGCTCTGAAGAGGGCTGTGCCCAGCATGTTTGGGGAACTACAGAGAGGCCAGAATGGGCGAAGTATGCTAAGCAAGGGGAGAGCTGTGCTGAATGAGGTTGGAGGGCCCTCAGGGACAGCTCAGGCAGGGCTTGAAGGCTCTCATGAGATTTTAGGTTTCCTTCTAAATGTAATCGGAAGCTACTGGGAGGCTCTCGGCATGGGACTGTTGTGATAAGATTTTTGTTTTGTTTATTATTTTAAAAGGACTCTCCTAGCTTCTGTGTGGAAAATAGATTATAGGGAGTAAGTGCAGAATCTCAAAGATCAACCAGGGGGTTATTAGATCTGTCAAGGTGAGAGCAGAAGGCAGCTTTGAGCGGGAAGATTTACTAATACCCTTCACTGTATTTGTGATTACTTTGTGATGGAAACCCTGCTGGTTCCAGGCTCAGACTGCCTTGTTCACTTCCACAGTCCCAGTGCCTAGCATGATGCCCAGCACACTATTGCCTCTCCATAGATCTTTGTTGGACAAAGACCTGGCTTAACAGCAGTTAATACAAAAAACACTTCAGGATCTTAGATGACAGTATCCTACTTTGCCGGCCAAAAAAGTTAACTCCTGTCTTAAGTTGTATTAAAAAGCCAGGGGTTGGGGGGAATGGGGTGGAAATGGGAGATATGAGTCCCAGGGCACTCCATGCTGCTTCTACTATTTCAAGACACCATTTTCCCTCCATCTTCTTTCTAGTTATGTCATCCCTCAGTCACAAGACTACACACTGCTTTTTGTGGTTCTCTCTATTACTTCATTTCTATGTTCAAGCAATAAGTTCTCTATTATGTCACTTGGGTTTGTTTCTTTTTTTTCCCTTCCCACTGCTCTGACATCATCTGAACAATAGTCTGTACCTCTTCTTGGTAACAATTTCCAGGTATATGAGGCTCGAATCAATTTAGGACAACTGTGTCTTCTGAGAGCATCAGTAACCTTTTGTAAGAGACATCATGTACTCTTTCATGTAGTTTGTTACAAAATCTACTTTAGCAGATAGTGGTGACTAGTGAAATATATACTACTTGATGGTAAAGCCATTAGCAAAATCTTACCTCTCAGCCTCACATAGTAGAGGAATTTGTGCTTTGAAATCAGGAAATCATCCGATTCCAACTGCCCTACTTGCTAACTTTGTGACATAATCCTACTGAGCCTCTCAGTTCCCTCCTCTGTAAAGTGAAGATACTAATGCCCAACTCTATATAGAGCATTTATAAGGATTAATGAGATAACATGTGTTAAAATGCTTAGCATGATTTCTGACATATGTAAGTTGGTAAGTTTTGGTTCCTTCTACCTTATCCCCCATTAAGGATAGAATCACTTTGTGGAAATGTACATTAATAAATAGTGAAAATATTGGTGTGTTGTTTTGCTGGTTAGTAGTGTATAATAATTGCTTATTATGTGATTTATGGGATAGCCTGTGCCCCCTTTTTCCCTATGGTTTAGTCAGTATCAATGTCTTGCTGGTAATAGAAATATTTATCAAGTGTCTAAGAAACATGAGTGTTTTCATAGTGTGAGTAGTAGAAATAATCCATTCCTGATAGATCCCAAAAATTCACAGATAATCTTCCTAAAAGAGAACTCACACATATAGTCTTTTCCCTGCCATAGATTTTAGAAAAAGAGACTCCCATACAACTAATCTTTGAGGACTTTTGTAATTTGTAATGGTTTATCATGTAAAGATGAATAAAATATTATCTTTCCCTTCTTTGAAGTTGCCAACAAATCAGCATGATACAGAGTAGAAAATGGTATATTTGCTTGGAGGAAATGCTAAACTATCTTCTCGGGAAGTCAGAAATGGAGAGAATATTCTATAAAGAGTGTCCTCTCTTTATAAGAGTTATAATGGGGAGTTGGGCCGAGGAGAAGTAAGTGTATTTACACATGTGAGGCATTTCCAACTGCGGTCAAGGCAGATGGGAAGAAACTAGAATAACTCTGTGTGACTTTGATAAAAGGTGAATAGAGGAAAATAGAGTTTAAACCTTGAATACAGGGCTGAGGAGACTAAATTACTTTCTATGCAGTTTGAATTTAGTGAAGGTTTGAGGATAGGTTAGAAAAATAATGAAGATGATACTCACAACAGGTCAATCTGGTTATGGTAAATAAATAGTGTCGACTTGCGGAGACAAAGTTAGATTAAGAGGAAACTGAAAGTGGTTGGCAATGTTCAGCCATGGCCTATGTAAAAGCCTGGGGTCCAGTTGCAAGGATTCTTGAAAGGAAGATTTGTGACAGTTGCTCATAATGATAGCATGTGTGTGGGACAGGGGAATAGTCCTGAGTTTAGACGTGGTTTTCTTTCAATCTACAGCTGCATTCTTTTTTTGGTTATATATGCCAAAAAATTTTTTAAAATCCGATTTTCAGCATTGATTACATAATATCCCTTTGTGGGAAAAAGTGAATAATGAGACTTCCAAAGAATATTGCCCTCCATCATGGATCACATTCTCAGCTCAGTGTCTCCTTACTGTATTTTGGATGATAGTTAATGAAGTTGTCTTAGGACTATTGGTTCTGTGATTTAGAAAAGTGTGGTTTCAAAAAAAGGACAAAGATGTTTTAATTTTTAAAAAATATTGGAACATTTTACTACTCATTCCAGAGAAATTAAGCAAAACTATACCATGGAGCTGAGAGTCCAGAGAAAGCAAGATGGTTAGAGTGTGTAGAGTCCCAGAGAAGAGAGATCTGCACAGAGAGTGAACTCCAGATATATTTAGAGTTTCTCTCTTGCATATTACAGAGTACTGATCAGAGCACTTATGTGAGAAAACTACCAAGGCTGGGAAAATAAACTCCCCAAAATATCCAGGAAATATTATCCAGTGTTTATACAGAACCAAACATGGTTAACTGTTCTCACCAACAAGATTGGAAAAATCTTAAAATCCATCAGACATTGGATAGGATGTGCATAAGGGCACTGCCTCTGTAGTAGGGCATTATCAGTCTAAAGTAAAGGCTATTCTGGTCCTACCTAGAAGATCTTAAAAACAAATCCCAAAAGGATGAACTCATTCCAAGTAATTCAACTATTACCCAAAGATATAAAAATATTTAAAGAAATATAAAAATACCAAAAACCCAACAGGATAAAATTTATGGTATCTAGTATCCAATAAAAGATTATAGAAATGCATGCAAAGAACTATAGAAATATGACACATAATGAGAAAAATCAATCAGTAAAACCAGAATTGATGCAGATGTCAGAATTTGCAGACAAGCATATTTAAAAATTATTATGACTGCATTTCATGCATTCAGAAGCCTGGAGGAAAAATAAATATGTTAAGTAGAGGTATTAAAAATATTAAAAAGTCCTCTGGAAACAAAAAGTTTAATATCTGAGATGAAAAATACACTGGATGGAACTAACAGCTGATTAGACATTGCAGAAAACAAGATAAGTAAATGTAGAGGCATAGCAATAGAACTATACAAACTAAAATGGAGAAAAGACACAGAAATGAACAGTGAACAGTAAACTCAGGGACAACTTCAAGGTGGCCTGAGGTACATGTGACTGGAGTCCCCAGTGAAAGAAAAGGGAGACGAAAGGAAAATATATGAAGATTTTTTGAAGAAAAAAAAAGAAATATGAAGATATAATTGCCAAAATTTTCCCAAGGTTAATGAAAACTAGAAACGCAAAAACAAGAATAAGTCTCAAAAATGTTGAAAGGATTCAGGTCATACAACATATATTCTCCCACTATGCTGGAATTAAAATTTCAAAACCAGAAAATCTGGAAAATCTACAAATATTTGGAAAATAAAGAATATTTCTCAGTAACACATAGATCAAGAAAAAAAACTAATAAAAAAAGAAAGTATTTGAATTGAATGAAAATGAAAACACTGCATATCAAAATTTGTGCAATAACAGCAAAATTGTGGGATACCACAAAAAGGATAATCTATAGAACTGAATTATATTAGAAATAGGAAAGAGGTCTCAAATTAATGACCTCAGTTTTCACTTAAAGAAAATAGAAAAAAGTAGAGTAAATTCAACCCAAATTAAGCTTAAGAATAGAAGTCATAAGAAAGTAGAAATCAGTGAACTGGGAAAAAATTTTGAGAAAATCAGTGAAACTCAAGTCTAGTATTTAAAGAAGGTCAAGAAAAATGGTGCCTCATAAACAAGAATGATCAGGATAAAATAGGACACATGCACATTATCAGGAATGAGAGAGGGGACATCATTATGGATACTACAGACAATAAAAGAATATTAAGGCTCTATGATGAACAACATATTTGACAATTAAGATGACTTGAACAAATTACTTGAGGGAGACAAACTATCAAACTTATGCAAGAAGAAATAGTCTAAATACCCCTACAGCTATTAAAGAAATTGAATTATAGTTAAATACTTTCCTACAAGGAAAACTTTAGGTCCAGATGGCTTTCCTGGTGCATTCTACTAAGCATTACTGGAGGAAATAGCATGAATTCTACAGAAACAGTTCCAGATAAATAAAGAGGAGGGAATACTTCCCAACCTCATTCTATGAAGCTGGCATTACCATAATATGAAAACCAGACAAGGACATTAGAAACCAACAAAACCAAAAAACAAAAAGAAAGCAAAACAAAATATCTTTAACTTGATATCTTTCAGGAATTGATAAAAAAATATGCTAGAAAATTAAGTAGATTGAACCCAACAATATATAAAAAAGATCATGATCAAGTGGGGTTTATTTCAGAAATAAAAGTTTGTTCTAACATTTGAAATCAATCAATGTAAGTCACTTATTAAAAAACTAAAACATGAATATTCATCGCATCAGTAAATACAGAAAAAGTTATTCTAAAGAATCCCATATCATTTAATGAAAGAAAAACTTTGAGGAATATTATTTGGGAACAAATTTGTGGTAGAATTATGAAGAAAAAGAAAATGATAAAATGCAAAATTCAAAATTGTGGTTACCTTTGAATAAGGAAGAAAGGGAATAAGATTTAAATGAAACACCCATGGGTTTCAAAAGTAAAATAATATTCTTACACTTAGTAGCTGAAACACAGTGTTTATCTTATTGTTGTTCTTTATATCTCACACATATGTTGTGGATATTTTAATGCAATATTTAATAAAAACAACTTTTATTTTTTTATTTTATTTTTTAAAAGCAACTTTTGGGTTTTTAGAAATGTAATGTGATATTTTCTACAAACAAAATGAACTGCTCTTTCAAGTATCGTTACCATGTGAAGAACAGCAGTGAGATTAGTGCCAGCAAACCAAAAACTAAATATAGAAGCACTAAAACCCAGGGGTCAGTTATATATAAGTTATTAGAGAAGGACAATGAGGTATGACTAGTCCATCAATTATATTTTTTCTACAATTTACCACTTAAAATATAAGTGAATGGATATCTGTTCCAAACAATTCTGCCGTGTTTGGGTTTTTATTTAGACTTATCCCAGAATTAGACTCCACCTGGCTGCGAACATGTCTACAAATTATACCACAAGAATTTTACAAGATTTATATACGTGTGTTTCAACATTCATATAGCCATATGCATAGCACAATAAACGTATGCCCCATTCCTTACTCTAGAGCCCTGTGATAAAGGGACATATTCAAAATGCTGCCTTCTTTACTTTTGCATATGCTGCATCCATTCACTCAACAAACATTAATGAGTAAAAGGTGTATAGCATGATTCTAGTCTAACAAGGAAAAATAAGACCTATACCTTCCTTAAGGTGTTCATACTTTAATGTACAACAGACCCATACACAAATAACTTAGAGATTTACAAATTTTGGTCCCTAAGCTCAGCCTGGAGGCCTCAGAAGATGACTTGGAGAAGGTGAGATTTAAATGGTTTCTTAAAGTGTGTTTTCAGAGCAGGAGAATAAATGAATTTTCATTATGATTCAGAAGGAATTTTATGTGCTATTTGTATATTGTACAGATTCATGAAGTTGCATAGTCTATTCAGAAATATACTTCTGTGTGGAGTGCTGGGAACCTAGCAAAGGTGGTTGTGTGTAAAAGACAATCAGAATGTGTTTGTGAGCACCTGTTCCTGCTAGATTCCATGATAAGTTTTTGCCACTGAGTTGCCCCATAATGTAAGTAAGGGATATTATCTGCATTTTACAAATGAGTTCAGTAAGCTTGAAAAAGACTAAGTAATTAGTCCATAGCCATGCATATAATTAGTGTCACAATCCAGGTCCCTTTTCATGCTACTCCCTAGCCATAACTAAAAAAGATGCCCCAGGTGCTAAAAGTTGTCAAACAGATTATTTGGTTCAAATTTCAGCTACCTAAAACCTTTATTTACTTTTGTGAATCTTCATGTCTGTCTAATCTTCTACTGTATTCCTAAAGCTTATCCTTCTTCCTTTATTATACTAGTTATTTAAAAAAAAATTAAAAAAAAAAAAGGGATCCCTGGGTGGCGCAGTGGTTTGGCGCCTGCCTTTGGCCCAGGGCGCAATCATGGAGACCCGGGATCGAATCCCACATTGGGCTCCCGGTGCATGGAGCCTGCTCCATGCCTGTGTCTCTGCCTGTATCTCTGCCTCTCTCTCTCTCTCTCTCTCTCTCTCTCTCTCTGACTATCATAGATAATAATTTTAAAAAATTATACTAGTTATTGTATTGTATCAATATATTATTTATTTACATCTCCTCATTAAACACCAGCATTGAATATCTGACTCTTTTGAGACTTATTTATTGCATGAATTCAAAAAATTCATTTATTTATAGAAATATTTATTGCATGAATTCTAAAAAATTACTTAATACATTAATGAAGAAATAATTTGGTTTTTCCAATGTTCTTTAATGAGATCAAGACAATAATATAGGAACATATGAAAAGTGTTGGATTTTCCTAACTTTAGATTTATGATCTCCTAAGATTCATGGAGAAAGAGAATTCTGAAAAATTGTGAACATGTGAGTAAATAGAGAACTATGAAGGAGTGGATTCCTCATTTTTATTTCATGGCACAGTGGCTGAAGGATACCCTATAATATTGGAAGAAAATTTTAGCTGTTGAGTTCCAATTATCTTATTGTCAGAGTAGCAACATGCCCAGAGATGAGCATAGTGCTTTAGGGGAAGCTTGCCAAGGAAATGGTGAGATAAACATTTGCATCATCATCTTGTACTAATTACTTAACCCTCTTTTTCAGCAAAAGCCTTGTTTAGTTTGTGTTTGTTTTTTAAAAGATTTTATTTATTTATTCATGAGAGGCACAGAGAGGGAGAGAGGCAGAGACACAGGTAGAGGCAGAAGCAGGCTCCATACAGGGAGCCTGGGACTCGATCCTGAGTCTCTAGGATCATGCCCTGGGCTGAAGGCTGTGCTAAACCACTGAGCCACCTGGGCTGCCTTGTTTGTTTGTTTGTTTGTTTGTTTGTTTGTTTCAAGAGATGGAAGAGTTTTTCCAAACTTAAGAATTCATAGTGCTGAAAACTCAAAAAGCCTCCTCAAGGAGAATCGGTATGCCAAATAGCCATTGACATAAGAAAACATTATAAATCAATGCAGTAATAGTTCATGGTTACTAAGAAGAGAACGTAATTTACAACTTGAACAACTTGAAATAGATTTGTATTTCTTAGAAATTCTGGAAATCAATCAGTACAGAAATTGATCTACTAAAAAAAGAAGAAAATTGATTTTTAATATTGGCAACTACATCATTTTTTTTAAGTTCTGAAGGAACAGCTCTTGGAAACAAGTTTATTAACCATCAAGGAATTACTTGAAATTTAGTTTCCTAGCAAACTATCCAAAAAGAAGTATTTATGGCCTCATTAGAAGATAGATTTTTATTGCACCAAACATCAGTTTCAAAACTGCAGTCTACTAAGTCAAAGATATGGAAGTAAAAATTAAATGAAACAGAGCTCTGTATGCAAAAGACAAGCATTGCATCATATTTTAGAGTGCTGCTTTGCACCAAAGTATCTCAATATGAAGTAGTGGGAATCTGAACACATTTGCATATTCCCATTCATGACATAGTGTTGGCATTCTCAAAAAGAGTAACTGTAGCTGATGGCAATTTTTATCTGAAGAGATTTGTGCATGTTAGCAATATACTGTCTTCTGTCAGCTTAAGTAGAGCATATGGGGCCCATTAACTCACCAAATCTGCTACTGTTCTGCAAATTTTTATTAAGCAAGTGCAGTCCCTAATAGTCACTTATGTTATAGAATGCGTATCAAATGCTATCAATAAGCAAGAGAATTGTTTTCCCCCAGTGAGAATGCATTTGAAGTGTATGAGAAGGCTTGACAAAAGAATAAAATATTTTAAGTGATCACTGTACTAGTATAAATGTATCCTACTGGGAATCCAATGTATGTATTATAAGCACTTTAATGTTTGCCGCTAATAAGCTCTTACAATGCCATCTTTTTCAGAGATTTGTCTCCCCATATTTTTTTGGTTTATGGCTTCTTTCAATTATAACAATGATCCTGGTAGAAATTAAGTAAAAAACACCACTGTGTGTTTATCCACAGTTTTAAAAGTTGCCATAAGTGTTGAGCAATTCTAATTAGCTTCAAAGGGCTACAACAAAAATAGCTAGAAATATAAGCATAGCTAGAAAATAGCATCCTGATGCTATTTTCCCAAGCAAGTCTTCCTGAACCAGAGGATGCACCAGGGAATTAACAAGCATCCAAGCCAAAGAACATCCTCCTTATGAAGCACTTTACAAGAATTAAATCAGTGTCCATCAATCTTGAGTTGAAGGCCAAGAAGTATGAGCTTAGTATAGAAATTGCATTATCTAAATAAATTTCAGAGATAAGAAGAGCAAGCCCACAGTGTTCTCTAAGTATTTAATAACAGCTACAATAAAAATGTCCATAAATTTCATCTTTAGAAGGTTTCAACATTTCACTGATATTGCTTCAATTACTGTAATACCCCTTTAAGTAATCAAGAGCAAGTAGTACCTGTCCTTGGGTAAAACTGAAGGATGAGAAAGGAAATATAATAGACTCTGGAAACTTAAAAAAAAGAAAGAAAAGAAAATGCAAAAAAAAAGAACAAATGAACAAAAGAAAGAAAAGAATCCATCATCAGAACCAGAACAAAAAACTTTGACTCTTCATCCATTCTCATTAGATGCTTTTGGTGCTTCACAATTTTGGAATAGAAGACCTTCACAACACCCAGCCCACTCATTTTTCAATCTCTTATAAATAGGGTTTTAGTTTGAAATGACACACCTGTCATATCCCTACTGCTACTATTCCAATCACTGTGCTATCCAAATATTATGCAGTGAAATGAGTAGACTTAAGCTCCATCCCCATGAGATAACCCTATAGTAGATCTAAAGTAATGTGAGTTATAAAGGAAGTTGAGTATTAATTATAACACTTGTCATTTTTTTAAAAAGTAGTGGTAGTGTGTGTAATTTTACCTCATTTTCTCATTTGCTACTTTTATTTAAATCACTTCCCAGCACTAAGCGTGTGCATAAAAGATGATTGTTCCCAATTTAACCTTTTAAATAAAGTGTATTCTATTAATTAAGTCATTACGGTCCCCTCTCTTTTCCATTATGTTTATTCATATATCTTCTGTCCTAAAGATAGACATCTATGTTACTGCATATTTTGGAGAAAGACCCCTAATTTTTATGCCTATCACCCATTTGGCTTTTCTGTACTGTTTTTTGAAATAGTGCTCTAAAGAATTTCAAATTGTCAATTAAAATAATAAGTATTCCCACTAAGAATAATAGTGTGCTCTCAGAAGTTAAGCAAGTACCATGTTTAACCTAATATGGTTGAGGAATTTGCAATACTTAAATTGGCTTAAATTTAATGGGATAACTTGTGTCTGTCAAAAAAAAAAAAGACAAATGCAAAGAAACAAAATCTTACCTTTGTATGAATCCCTTTTTCAGAATAACTGCACATAATAAGACCATATCATCTGAATACTGCATTTCCTTTTTCTTTCTTCCACTACAGATGAACTAGGAGACAGGTAAACTGAGTGGTAACCTACTGTGGATGTTGGATTATCCATGAGATAACAATTTAAAGTACTTGCCTGAAGGCATTATATTCTCTCCAGTGTTTTCTCCTCTGTTCCTTTATAATCCCAGGGAAGTGAAATCATAAATATCACCATCATCAAATGCACAACCTTGACCACTCTCACAGTTTTCATTTATCAGTAGTTTTCATTTATTGAGAAATACGCACCTGGCACAGTGCTCTGTGCTTTTGTACATTGTTTTCATTTAGTCCCACAATTCCTTGTGCAGTGTTTTTATCTAAATTTTTCACACAAGGAAACTGGTTGAAAACAACTTGCTAACTTGCCTGGTAAAGCTGAGATTCAACCCATATCTATCTTATTAGTAGCTATCATGTTATTTTGCTTTTCTATCTGGGTTCCCTTTAATAAGATGATAGTAGTCCATATTTATTAAGCACTTACTATATTATCTTCTAAGTATTTTGCACAAATTTGCACATATAATCTTCACTACAAGCCTATGGAGGAAGCTATTATCCTCTTTATATATATGATAAGATTTAGGATCAGGGAGTCAAAATAAATTGCATATGACCAGTAAGTTCCCAAGTCAGGATTTTAATTCAGGTGATTTCTCACTTGTGAAACGGGGGTGAATATATTGCTTAAACCAATGAGAATGCTAAATTTCCAAACATGTTAAACAAAATTATAGCTAACACTTGTTGACATTTATCACCACAGAAACTTCTATTAATAATATATATTCAAGCATAAAGGATAATAGTTTTCTAACATATTAAGTGTTTGTCAAGTGTTTTCTTATATTCATTCAACTCATGATTCAAAGAATATAACATTTTTCCATGACTTATCACAAGTATAGTAGAGTGGTTAAGAGTACAATGTTTAAGTTCTGGGTCCTCCATGTAGGAGGTATGCTTCAGTTCCTTTATTTGTAAAGTAAGAAGAAGAAGAAGACCTATCTTTATAGGTCATTTTGAGGATTAAATGAATTATTAGCTATAAACTGTGGAGGATAGAACCTACATATTACAAGAGCTCAATAAGTATTAGCCACTAGTGTTGTTTATTTTTTTAATCGTCATAATTTTCTAGGATTTTCTACTTGTACTGTAGATTCCACTGTAAATTTCTTTTAGACCTGAAAAGGCCTGAATTTAACCCACAGTTGAAGCCTGATGAGAATGGACTGACATTTACAACTAGAAATATGAAGAGAAGTCTGATAAGATTTTTTAAGAAGCTAATAAAATATGGGAAAATCAACAAAAAAGTAGTGTTGTTGTCTAGAAAATAAAGAAATAGCTAGAAAGAGAGGGCTAGGTGGGTTTGAGAAGATCTATGTATAATAATAACTGGGTTGGTGAAATATGGCTGAGTGGTATAGGCAAAGGAAGGAAGTGCATACCTCTCTGAGACAGCTAGCGTTAGGGAAAAGGGAGGAGGACTTTTTTTATCAGCAAAGTTCACTTCACCTTGCTCAATCCTTGAGCACCAGATTTTTATAGACTAGCATAGCCAATGGCACATAGCAAATAATGAAAAACTGTTGGGATCCCTGGGTGGCTCAGCAGTTCAGTGCTGCCCTTGGCCCAGGGTGCAATCCTAGAGTCCCGGGATCAAGTCCCCCATGTCAGGCTCACGGCATGGAGCCTGCTTCTCCCTCCTCCTGTGTCTCTGCCTCTCTCTTTCTCTGTCTATCATAAATAAATTAATTAATTTTAAAAAACTGTTGTTGAATATTGAAGTGATAATCCATGCAGAGATGCTTAAGGATGAATTAAGAACTTTGTTTTTGAGAGATACTGAGTAATAACTTTGGTGCAATGTCACTGATATTGGTTATCAGTGTCATGCCAGCCTCACAGAATGAGTCAAGAAATATTCCCTCCTCTGAATTTACTGAATTCACCAGTGAAGCCGTCTGGGTCTAGAATTTTTTCTGTGGGAAAGTTTTAACTATAAATTCATTAGGGACACCTGGGTGGTGCAGTGGTTAAATATCTGCCTTTGGCTCAGGTGGTAATCCTGGGGTCCTGGGATTGAGTCCTGCATCAGGCTCCCCGCAGGAGCCTGCTTCTCCCTCTGCCTCTGTCTCTCCCTCTCTCTGTGCTCTCATGAATAAATAAATTCATTAAAAACAAAACAACAACAAAACTATAGGGTCATTCACATTATCTGTTTCTTCCTACATAAGCTTTGGTAACTTGTGTCTTTCAAAAATTTATGTATTTCATCAGAGCCGTGTTAATCTGGGGTTATTTTTTTTTCCACTACTGAAGCAAGGTTCTTCATCTTCTTCAAGGCCCTGAATTATGAATATTTTCTCTGGCAATTGGGACTAGGCACTGTTCCCAGCCATATGTGAACTTCATACACTCTTCCCATTAAACTTTTGGGTGATTCTTTCCCAGGTCTTGGGTAGTTTCCTCACATGTTTGTGATCATCAGTATATTCATCTAAATACATGAGAAGATCCTCAGCAGATCTCAGCAAGAGTTCTGGATAAGTCTTTCCTCTCTGGTTCTCTGCCTTCAAACGTCATCTGCCTTGGCTTCCCTGGACATCAACATTATGTGCTCAGGCTGGGACGTCACTAAGTTCTGCTCTGTTTCCCTCCCTCTGCCACAATCTGGAAAATTTCTCCAGACAGTAAGCTAGTGCACTTATAGGAGTCACCTCACTCGTTTTCCGTCTCTGCTGCCTAACGTCTAATTCCTGGATTGCCATTGTTTCATGTTTATATGTTTAATTCTTTTTTCAAGAGGGATTGTAAATTTCTTCCCTTTTACTCCAGATATAGAAGTCCAGTCCTTGAGTACTGAATATATATATTCCACACAAAGAATTTTATCATGTATTATACATCCCTAGACCCATGAGTTTAATTCCTCCTTTTGCAGGCATGAAAACAATTGCCCAAGTAACAGAGCTGAAAATTGCCCAAGTAACAGAGCTGAAAGTCTTGAAAATTAGAAGAAAATAAAATTATATTCATAGATGAACTAATATAAATATATTTCTTCATAGCTGCCTTTAAAATATCTACCAATAGAAATGAGGTATGCCAGGTAGGCCAGGGAACATTTTTTTCTCACTTTTTTTTTCCAGTAAAAGATTTAACTTCTTATGACTCTATTTCAATTTATTGTTCAAAAAATGCCTGATTTACAAGCAGGCCTGATCCTTGTCTCTTTTATTTCTTCTCAGTGCCAGATGAAAGCAAAGTCCACTCATTGGCTGGTCACAAATCGGGTAAGAAACTCCTCGTAACTGACTTTATATTCTCCTTCCTGGAAATTGCTGGCTGTATTTGAGTAGCAGTTGGAACCTATTTCCATCCACTAGTCACTGAAAGGCTTGCTAATTAATACATGAGATGTCTCTGACTTCCACAAAGATGAATTATTGCTTGGCTGTGTGAGTAGTGGCATAATGTATGCTGACTCAAGATGTTTGAGAGGAAAGGATAAGGGTTTCCAAAAACTAATAATTATAAAACCAAAAATTTTAAACCTGTTAGCCAGCTGAACACTTAAAACAACAAAAAAAATTATAAGGAGAATCCAAGAAAGTTTGAAACTCTTTCCTATGATGACTTTCACATTACAGTGGCAGAACAAAGAGCTCCAGAACAAGAAAAATGTAGTCATTCCCCCCTCAAAAAAGAATAGCCTTTTTGCTTGTCATCAAAGAGGATCACACCCAAGATGGCTATATGATCTTTAATTTAGACTGAGGATTATCTTTCTTTAGACTGAGGAATGAACTCCCTCATTCCCAGAGGTTCTCCAGGAAGTCCACAAGGATCTCTGAGGGTTTCCTGGGTCTTTCTCTGTTTTGTGGAAGATACCTTCAGGTCGAAAATCCAAGCTTTCCCTTCAATGCCACGTGGTCTGCTTCTCCCTTTGCTCTTCATCATTGCCTTCTCACATTAGTTGAAAACACTTAAAGCTTACCAAGCTTGCAAATACTACAGTGATCCCTTTCATCTATGGATGTGTTATTTGGGGAAGAATATCCATTTTAGTCTTAGGCTTGCCACTCCAAATAACAGAAAAATTACAGTTTGTTGACATCTCCCTGTTTCTGAAACAAAGAAAGGCTTTCCCGTCACCAAGTGTCTCCTGTGTTTATGTGCTAATTATGTTTCCAGCAGTAAGTGGCCTTGATGCCTCATTACTTCCAATCATGTTCCAGGGCAAGATTATGATTTTTTTTTCTTTTTTTCTTTCTCCATATTCTTTTGTGATAACAGCAGGGAAGGGATGGTTCACAACTCTTAGATTTTTTTTTTTCTTTTCTGCTGCTCCCAGTAAAGAGCCTAAGAGGTTAGATCACCGTGAAAGAAAAGATTTCTCTGAGAGTGATAAACTGCTGCGTGCTGCTTTTCCCCATCATCCTTTTCCATTAAATTCTCTACTACTGGAAATATTTTTCGGAGCCTGCAAAGGAAGTTCTCATGACCAAGGAACCCCAAGGATAGCTTATATTATTTTCATCTTCAATACATCTTAAATTGTACTTCTTATCACCAGTTCTATTACACAGATTAATACTTGAAGATTGAAGACTTTTTATGTACTGGGATAGGCTTCAAAGTAAAAAAAAAAAAAATGAAAGCAGTTTTTAAGACTTATATAAATTTGGTATTTAAAAATGAGCAAATGAACTTTCTGATTTTTCTCTCAGAAAATCAAATCTTATTCTGATTGCAATTTCCAAACAAATTTCTGACTAATATTTTTGCCACTCTTTTTACATGAGAACATTGTTACCTTTGTGTATCACTACAGTATTTTACTAAATTGCATGATATGTTTTTAGATAGTATGATATAAAACATGTTAATAAAGAATTATCCTAGGTATGAAATTTGAAATAATTTCTAAATTTTTAAAAAATGACAAAAATGGCATAATTTTAAACCTGTCAGGTTCATTGTAAGCTCCACATGGCAGTCTTACTCTAGCTGGTTGATAAAAATAGTACCAATAGTCTTTATGTCATATGAACCATGCTGTTTAAATATATCAGGTGTTTTAAAGATTTCTGGTTATAGTGACTGCTAGTACAGTACTACCATTTTATATTTCGGAGTACTCATATACCCTATCACAGTGTCACTGAGCTTTTCACTGACCATCTGTGGAATCAGTGCAAATGCTAAGAACAACCAGAAAATTGCTAACTCTAGAGCAAAAGTGGTATATGAGAAAACACAATAAAGAGGGTTTACCAATCACCTAAAATTATACATTCTAGAATTACATTAAGCGAGAGCACTTTAAAACGTTAGAGACCATTCTGAGAAAATACAAAGCAGCATTAAAGAAAAATCTAAACTAAGGTTATAAATTTATATACTCCAAGGATATATTCTTCCCCCATTTTTTATATTTATTTCTTTTGGAAAATTTTTCTTGAATATAAAATTCTCAAAAAACTCCTCCTTCACATAATATTCAACTCCCCTAAGCATGCCCCATTTATGCAGAGCAATTTCTGAGGAGGTGGCCATGATGGTAAAAGAGGATTAAGGGTCCTTTTGATTCTGGTAACACCTTTCATTTACACAAATCATCTTAAAAATTCACCTAATATGTAGTCTCAATCTGGTACAGTCTGTGATCACTAACCAAGTTATAGTGTAATGGAGTATAATGTCTAATGTTCCATGATCATACTTGTCTTGCCAGTGTTAAAAGAGATCATTCAGTGTCTTTTTGTTTCACCTTTCCCTTCCCAAATCTTTCCTCCAGCATATTTAAGTAAAAAGGTGACATCTCTTTTGCTAAAAAGGAAGAGTACCTTCCTCTGTCTCTTTTTAATTACAGAAATGTGGGCAGCCTTCATAATATCCAAGACCATCAGGAAGTTAAATTAAATTGTATATACTGACCTAAATCTATCACCCATCTTCGTATTTGGGATGATATTCAACATTTTAATAAATTCATCTGAGTTAAAGTTTCTTCTGAGTCAGCTACTTAGTGTGTAGAGAGCCATATCGTGCCAAGTTCCATCTGTTGGTCTGGCTTGGGTACCTCCCAAATTTGTGACAATATTTTTGGCACCCTTTCCTTGGCTTAATCTTTAAATGGTTGATTCTTCAAAGCTCAGATCAAATCAAAGGCTCAGGCAAGATCAATCTTTCTAATACTTTTGGCCTAAAATGTAGTGTCCCCCTTACCCCTTCTGAAATCAATTCAGTATTCTTGAGATTTTTCTAATGGCCGACCTCAGGGGTTCCTCTGGGAGTGCTGCATCTCATACCTTAGCTGGGAAGCAGGCGGGATATTCTCCTCTTGTCAATCTTGTGAGGTCCTTCTCCGTGTAAGAGAAGTATCAGTACCTATGGAATGGTGAGACCTACCCAGAGAGGTTAAGAACAAAATCCCTTGAATTGGTTCCTTTAGGAAAATTCAGAAGTTTCAGAGAGGCTGAAAAATTAAAAATGCATCTTTCACCTCTTTCCTTATTAACTGAATTCTGACGAAATCCAAATCTTAGTAAATGCAGAGGGTTAAAAACACCTTTCAGCCCAATGTATATTTTAAGCAATGAAACCATTTTTTAATGATTTCAGTATTCTGAGGGAAAATTAGAATCCAAAGAAAATTACATCAAATTTGAAATAGCTTTTTTTAAAATTATGCTTAAATTTTGATTCTACAGATTCATAAACCATACCTGAGAAGGAATCATTTCTTCCCCGCCCCCACCTACATACTGAGCTGACACCTAAACTAATAGTTTAAGGCTCTTCAACATCTAGTCAGAAAGGACTTATAAATTTTACTTTTTTACTATGTCTTAATTTTTTTGTTTTGATTTACTGCTTGGAACTGTTTTAATATGTATTGACTGTCTGCAGAGATCTTTGCTGACCCAGCTCTTTAAGATGATGCAGTACTGAAGAAAGCCGATGAGTTCTTCTTTATGAGCTCTGACATATTAATTAGCAAAATGGACTAAAAAGCTTTCCTATTTCTATTTTAATTTCTTACATTCTCAAACACCTGTCTATATAGCTGTAAAACAGGCAAGTCTGTAAAAGTAATGGTTGGCAGTAAGTCCAGACCTTTTCTGAGATAAGTTTATCAATTAATGAGCAAATATTCATTAACAGTCTAGGGGCATATCTTTGTATAGGTGCCTTGCAGCCATTAAGTATGTGGGATATCTTAACACATTTTACTGGTAAGGAAGCTGAAGTTCAGGGCATTTAAATACTTGTTCTCATAGCTAGCTAGTATGGGTGAGGTTATCAACCCAGATACTGTGTGGTAAAGCCTATGTTTTGGCCAGTTCATTTTCAGCAGCATGCGCCTAACACTTCAATCCCAGAGACTGAGAAGAACACAGTTCTAGTGAGAAGACATGACACACACTCTGGAATATCCCATAAATTCTTACCTTTTGTAACCTCCAACTGAACAAGAGACACCATAAATAGAATTTCTCTAGCAAACAATTGTAACTCAATGAGCATGAGAGGGACAATCTAATCTGGTCATTCTTGACATTGTTTCTCTGCATATATATATATATACACACACACATGCACAAAAGTATGGGCCAAGTTAAGAGATGTATAAGAGAGAAAACAGGCATGTGATGTGCATGTATTATGTATGAATTACAGCAAATGTGCATGTGATCGGGTGTATCCTTATGGCAGAGGCTGAAAGTTTAATATGCAAGTTGCTAACTTGGCAGACCTTACATTCTGTTCTGAATGCATTGTGTGTAAACTTTATATTTAGAATTTTCAAGTGTGGCCAAAGAAATCTCTAGATCTTTCCAAAGAAATAGAGCTCTTAAAAACATAAGGTGATCAAATAGTCACTTTAATACAAGAGCAATGTGCTATTAAATGACATTTCATAAATTTTGTTGAGTATGCATTTTAAATTTGGAGCACCAACTATGATCATTTTTCATGAGTCTGAATTGGATTATTGCCTTTCTTGACTTTTTATTGATATTTTGGATGAGGAACTAAATCTTAGCATTAGTGGGCAGTAGACTTAAACTCTTTCTTTCCTTGTCAGTTGGTTAAGGTAACACTATACAGTTATATTTGGACAAAGATCTTTATTAGGTACTTTCTAAGCTTTTGTTATTTGTTATGTTGGAAAACATATAGCTTTAGACACAGGAAATATATACATTCTTACATCCTCCAGCTCGGTTTATGTTTCTATGGGATTCAGGATATTATTTTAAAAAGTACCAATATGTATAGGATTCTTCCTACAAACTTGATTATAAAGCAACCCCAGTATTTCCTATTTTGTAAAAGGTTACTGAATACTCTGGTCTCTAAAATTCAATGAATCAAATTGAATTAGAAACAAATATATCAGTCTTCTTAGAAATGTGATTCAGTTCTTTGCTACTCAAAAATGGTGCAGGTGTGTGCATCTCTGAATTTCATGAGTAAATAGAATCTACATGTTTTTACAAATCAAATTTCAAAATTAATTATTTCAGTTCCACTCATGTTTATTAAATGCCCACTCTGTGACAGGTGTTATATCAAGTGCTGGAGATACAAAGTGACATATGACATGGTCTCTGTCTGAAAAAATTTTTTTGAAATGTTAGAGGAGAAAGACATATAAATGCCTAATTAAATATTGGTTTGGTACCTTTATGCTAAAGAGTAATAGTGCAGGAATCTCACAGAGGAAATACTGCTTGATTCTGCTTGGGACTGGGGGATGGCTGTCATATTTCAGAAAGGAAATGCTTTCATAGCAGGATCTGGAAGATAAATAGAAGTTTGGGAAATAAAAAAGGTCAATGAGCTAACACATTTCAGGCATATGGAAAGTTATGACAACTTGAAACATCGTGGTATGTTTACGAAACTATAAGCAATTCAGTGTTGCACAAATGCAAAGTGGAGAGTAACAGATACCAGGTTGAGCCAGTAGGCAGAGATTCAATTATGAGGAACTCCTACCAAATGGAAAAAAATGTGAATTTTATCCTACGGGCTCAGAGAATCCAAACTGGTTAAAGGAGGGGATGGGCCAATTTTATGTTGTAATACTATCACTCTGTTGGCTATGATGACTTGAAGGGCAAAAACAAAAACAAAAAAAAAATCAGGGGGAATAATTAAGAGACTATTGTGATAGTACTGATCAGAGATGATGTGGCATAAATTCAAGTGAATTACAATGGAAATGGAAAGAAAAGTAAAACATATTTGGAAAATAAAGCTTTGAGGTTTTTTGGGGGGTTTTTTGTTGTGTTTTGTTGTGTTTTGTTTTGTTTTAGTTAAACTTGGTGGATGAGTGAGGAAGAAGATCCAATTTGATTCTCAGTGTATCAGTCAGCTATTGCTACACTGTGCTGCATAATAAAATCAATAGCAGACATTTATTTCTTGATCACTTGGTTCGAGTGGGGATTTGCTGATCTCAAAAGTGTTTGGCTGGGCTTTGCTCCAATCTACAGTTTAGGTCCAGGTGTTATACATATCTCTTAATGGAACAGTGTTTTCCTGAGGGAAGTATTTTTGATAACAAAAGTGATAGGATGGAAATAGGGTAGATAGAAAGAACCCTTAAGCTATGTGTCAGAGCCATGGAGTATTCAGTCACATGACAGTGAAGGTAGTAGAGAGGAAGGAGAGGCAGGAAAAAGGGACTTGCTTTGTGAATTCCAGTATTATTGCTACCAGTTTTGCCTGATTTAATAACCAAGACTATCATTAAAATTCTCAGAATTTGGGGACCTGAGTGGCTCAGTTGGTTAAGTGTCTGCCTTCAGCTCAGGTTGTGATCCCAGAGTCCTGGGATCAAGTTCTGGGTCAGGCTCCCTCCTCAGCTTGGAGTCTGCTTCTCCTCTGCCCCCACTTGTTCTCTCTCTCTCTCTCTCTCTCTCTCTCTTTCTCTCTCTCTCTCTCAAATAAATAAATAAAATCTTTAAAAAAAAAAAAAAAGGAACCCTCAGATCTTCCCCAAATTCAGCATGGATAACAGAAAGAGTAATTTGGCACAAGACTAGTCATTTTCCCTTTAAGCACCTGACATTGAAACCCACCAGGATAGAATAAGCTTCTATATACAAAATTTCATATTGCATCCCAAGTTTATATAGATTGTCACAAAATCTGTGTTTATGTATAGTTGCTATTTATTATACTTGTTATTATGGTGTTCTGTTTCTTTTTCCCTATAAATAAAAATGCACAGGACAAATTATTCTAAGCTCCAGTGGGCATTTGTTGATGTGGTATATTTTGGTATGTATTTTTCCCTATGCCCTTATATATATCCATATTTGCATCACAAATTCTCAATAACAAAATTCTTTGTTATCCTGTCTCTCTCATTATCCAGAATATGACAGCCTGCCTTTGGAGATAACATTTAACATGCTTAAGTGTGTGTTGATTTAGGCAATTTATAGTTTTTAAAATGTTTTGAATTGTTTGAGCAAGTGAAAAGTAATTTTATAAAGAGAAGAGCATATTTCTATATATGTCAAATTCTTCAAATGTGGCTGAACTCTCAAACTTCACCATCCATGGGGAATATGTGTCTTGTACATTTAGAAACAGTGGTTTGGAACTGACAATTCTAATAGTGTTTCTAAATGCTAGAATGAACATCTGCGGTGAAAAATGTTATTAGCTGATTACATGATGGTTGATAAACACAAAGTGAATGTTTGACATCAGCACTGTTCTATGGGCTGAGCACTATCTGTACCCAACTTTGGTTTAGCTCTGCATCCCAACAGGAGTCACAGAAATCAACAAATCACATAAAAAGTACACTAAAATGTCATCATTAGAATATTTCTGTATGAATCTGAATGTACCGTGGGCAAAAACAAATCACATTCTCGAAAGCATGGTAACTGTAAATTTTAACCTACAATATGAGCATTTCCTTTATATTTATCTTTAGCATGGCTTAAGTTAAGTTTTTGCCATGAAACCATTGCAACAAAGTCACTGGACTCTTTGCTTACCAGCTTTAAGAGCAGCCTCTCATGAAGAGCAGTGTTGGAAAGAGCTAGAAGGCTTTACAGTTCCTGCATAATTATTTTAGAAAAGTTTACATTGAGATCTAGAATCTAAAATCACTCTTCTAAGAAAGGGATTTTATGTGTAAATTTGTTGTAGAGGAAAAGACTGAGACTCCGTGACTCCAGTGACCCAAAGGGGTTTTCAACTTTTCTGCAAAAGCTAGTCTGCTAATGTTAACTGAATGGCTACTCATTCCAACAGCGGTTTCAATTCTTAAGTTTTCTTCCTAAAAATTAGCCAATGAGGGTACTGGAAGGACAGGTTTAAAACCCAGCCTGGGAAGTTTGGAGATGAGCTCCTGCATCATAGACTACCCAATCTATGTTGAGTAATATATGCCAAAGCCTAAATTTTGTCTGTAATATCTGATAAATCGTCAACTAATAGTGAGAAACATTTAGGATATATTGACTTTGATAATGTTGGTATTGCTTTATATCAGGTGACTTACGTATATGTGTTTGTGTATATACACATTTGAGTTTTATGCCAGTGAGGAAGGGAAACATTTAAAGATATGTATTTCAAGAAAGGTATTGCCTACTTAAGAAACACTCATTGGTTCCTGTATTTAGGCTCCATGGCCAGGAATAAATTTCAGCACCTTTAACAAGTCATGCCATGCCTTCTATCACCTTCTGCTGGCCTGCCCTTGCAGGCTTGTCTCTGGCTACCATCATCTACCACCCCACCCCATCAGCCTCATCACACATGTTCCTGATTCACGGAGCTACGCACTCTTGCAGGGTTCTTTTGGAGGGCAGGGGAAGGGCAGAGGGAGAGGAAAAATCTGAAGTAGGCTCCATGCTAGGGCTCAATCTTAAAACCCTGAGATTGTGACCTGAGCCAGAATCAGAAGTTGGATACTTACCGGGCTGAGCCACCCACATGCCCCGAGACCTACTCACTCACTTTTGTCATCAGACCATATCTTGCTCTTTCATACCTCAGAGCCCCAGCTGAGCTCTGTCCTGAGAAACTTTCTCCACCACCTGCAGGCAAGGATCCCTCCTGGGAGCTAGCCTGGTGTACCTTCAGGTGTCTCTAGACTCTGCTGTTACACTATTTTACACTATCTTTGCCTTTCTTGGCTTAACCCACACTCATGTTCCATAGCTGGTTAGCCACCCAAGGTCCCCCACAGATTGTTTTCCATCTCATTTAATCAGCAGCTGTGGCTTCCTTACAGCATTAAGAATCCCAAGGCCCACCTTTTCTTAAATAGGCAGAACTTGTTTATCTACCACATAAGGGGGAGTAACCAAGGATAAGTCATTTACTAAACCAGTATTTAATGAACACCTGCCATGTGCCAGGCACTGTGCCATGTACCAGATACAAAATTGTGCCGAAGACAGCCTCTGCCACTAAGGTCCCTCAGACGGCTTAGTAGCAGCAATAGGAATGCGAATGGTGAAAGTTCCAGGAGCTTAAGTATAAATGCAAATGCACAGAAGAAGTAACAGTGCTTACCTTTATTGAGAGGGAGGAGATTGAGGGACAAGGGAGGGACTTCTGCTTTATCTACAGAATCCGATTTTTTACATTGAGACTAAGTTCATATACAAATTTAATAATGAAAAAAAAATTTAATAATGAATAATTCATGGATTGAAAAAATAAAAACATTTTTTTAAGCATCGTAAAACTTCACATGCTGAATCTCTTTTTTTTTTTTTTTTTAAATTTTTTAATTTATTTATGATAGGCACACAGTGAGAGAGAGAGGCAGAGACACAGGCAGAGGGAGAAGCAGGCTCCATGCACCGGGAGCCCGACGTGGGATTCGATCCCGGATCTCCAGGATCGTGCCCCGGGCCAAAGGCAGGCGCTAAACCGCTGCGCCACCCAGGGATCCCCACATGCTGAATCTCTTAATGGCAGTGTTGTACACATGGGAGGATGTAGCATGGGGACTGTCACAGGGTGTGTACAGAGGGAACATGGGAGAAGGCATGGTTTCTGGGACTGAATTCCTGAGTCCTGCTAGGAACCTGCATGAGGCCCAGAAGTATTTCGGGGTGAAAGGCACGGAGAGGGGCTCACCTGTGAGACATCTCGCTGGTAGGTTGCCAGAAAAAGTGCCAAAGAAAAAACACACCTAAGGAATTTTGACCCTCCCTCCATAGTTTTGGTACCCTACCTGGTAGATGCTTCGTCCTTGTAATCCATGCAGTAGGCACCCACACAATCCCACATACAAAAAAAAAGTCTTTTTTAAAGGTTTGTGATACCCCAACTGTGTCCAATAAAAGCAGAATTATAATGACTAACATTAAATATGTAAAAATTAAAGAGAAAACTGTATCCCTTCGCCTTCCTAAAATAAGCAAATGCAAATTCATTCCCACTCTATTGATAATTAGAAACCACACACCCACACAAAACAACTTACAAATTCCACCCCATTAAATACAGCAGAGCTGTTTGAAGTTGCCTTTTGAACAAAAACCCTTTTATTAACCAGTCAGTGAAAGAAACAAAACAACCCCCCAAAAAAGGTGTATGCCTTTTTAAACCAGGCAAGGCACAACTGCAACAAAAGAGGGGAAGAAAAAGCAGATAGTTTTATAAAATATAATGATATGCCATCAGGGAGTTGTTGGAGGCATTTAGAAATATTGGTGTCAAACTGGTGATAGAGGCTTTTTACTTGCTCTCCTGACAGACCAGCAAAAATGCTCCTATTGGCTAGTGTAGTGATGTAGTCGTCCATGAACTCTTGTAATGATTTATATGGACAAGTACTTCTTATTTTTTTAAAGTGTGTATCTTTATGAGTGAGTACTAGTAAAACGGCTTTTCCATATATGGTAGTGCTGCATGCTTCTTAAATAAAATTTTTACATAAAATGGAGGAATGTTTAAAGACTATTGGTAAGAAAATGTAAAATGATGGGTGAGCATGGCAAAATATTATGGAGCAGTGACACAAATTGTGGAAGTTTGGGAAACACCAATCAGTGTTATGTTTCCAGTGGCATTCTGTAGTTTCCATCAGCATGCTTCTTTGCAAAGCTCAAAAAATCTTAGTTTGAGAAAGGTATCTTCACTCTGAGGTCTCTAGGCTATGTGATACGCACAGTCCTCATCCCATTTCCTGTCTGTATGCAAATGCCTTCAATTCTGGTTGAACCCTGACTTTTTCAGCAAAAGAAGTGTCCAAAGCTTCAACTATTTCCTACCATGATAACTCCTAATCAAGTTAAACTTGAATTATATTTTCAAATATTCCTCCAGCAAGCAACCTTATCTGAGGAGGAAACATAAGAACATAAGAGATCCAGTGGTGCCCTTCCATGTGAAGCCTAGAAAAGTCTTACCAAATGCAGAGTTAGCCTTGACTTTTCTTTACCTATGGCATTAATTCAGCAGGAAATCAGGTTGGGATCCATGGGAATACATCCCAAAGCTTTACTTCCCACCCTTGCCCAAACCACCATGACCTCATGCCTTCAGGAGCCTCCTCATCAACGCAGGCTCTGCCGTCCTCTCTATAGTTCCACTCTCCTTGCAGGAGCCAAAGTGGTCTTTGAAAAACATGAATCAAATCAAGTCCCTCAAATGGTTAAAATCCTCCAGTGGCTTCTCATCATTCATAGAAAATAACCCAGATTTCTTACCATGATCTCCAAAGCCTATCTTCCTCTGTTTCGCCTACCTCTCTGACCTCATTCCCACTGCTTCCTCCTCCTTCAGGACACTCAGCCTGTGTTGCCTGCTTTCTGTCTCTGGAACAGGCCAGCTTGCTCTCCCCCCAGGCCCTTTGCATGTGTATTCCCTCTGGTCAGAATGATCTCCCTCGACTTCATGTGGCTGGTTTTTCTTATTCAGTTCTCAGGTCAAATGTTGTTTCCTCAAAGATACCTTCCCTGACCCCCAAATGTAAAATAGAAAATAAGCGAGTTTCTACTGTTTACTCTATTTCCTAACAGCATAGCAGCACTTAATTACAGTCTATAGTAAGAGTGTGTGTGTGTGTGTAGCCTACTATCGTCCCTCCCCCTAGAATGTAAGCTCTACAAGGGCAGAGACCTTGAACCCCAGTCCAAGAGCACTGTTGGGCACAAAGCAGGTCCTTTACTCATGTTTGCTAAGTCTTCTTTTGATATGTCTTTTGCATATTTTTACTTTTAAACTTCCCATGTTCTTTATGTGCATGCATTGTCCTAATAAAAAGCTGGATTTTGTTCTTATGTTCTGGCAGTCAGAATTGTGACTGATTTACATTTATTAAGATTACTGGCATATTAAGATTATGTTTATCATCTTATTTTTATATTTAAGCCATCCTTTAATGTCTCTTCATCTTCTTTCTTATCCTCTGAGGATGAATTCCTATTTTGTTTTGTTTTTACCAATCCACTTTTTTCTTACATTGATTTGGCAATCATACGCCACCTTTTTATCATGCATACTTAACAAAATACAGAATTAGTCCACACTAAATTCTTTTCCCAAACAATTACCAGGGCCTTAGAATACGTTGGCACTCCTTACTCTTTCCTAATTTCTATACTATTTTCCATTGTCTTTTAGCTTTTGATCCCACAGGTTATATATTAATTTAAATGCTCTTTGTATTTAATATTTGTTCAAATTGACCCAAATATATACTAATTTCTTTTCTTACTATTCTTCCTTGTATCTCAGACCTTCCTTCCAGGGTCTTTTTCCTTCTTTCTGAAGTATGTCCTTTAAGATACTCCTTTAATGATGGCCTATTGATTACCCTCGTGTTGTTTGACAGAAGATGTCTTGTTCTTGGCAACTGGTTGTTTTAGGTATACGCTATTAAGCTGGCAGCACACTGAACATGTTGTTCTCCTGTCTTATGGCTTCTCCTATGAAAAGCCAGCACTTGGTCTAACTGACATCTCTTTACCAGTGATCAGTCTTTTCCCTCTGGTTACTTTTAAATTCTCTTTGTCTTTGATGTACACTTCCACTACAGTCTAGGTCTTGCTGTCCATTTCTTTATATTATCATTCTTGGTAGATGGTAGATATTATCATTCATTCTATGGCTACATATTAATTTTTTCAGCCACTTCTGGGAAATAGCGTCTGTTAATATGCCTCTTCTCCATTCTATCTTCTCCTTGCAGAACTCTTACCAGATGTATCTTAGACCTTACTCCAGCATGTCTCTTACACACTACTTCATGTTTTTCTATCTCCTTCATTCTGTGCTTCATTGTAGGTCATTTTTATAGACCTGTCTTCTAATTCCAGTTTGGTGTCTCAATCTCTTTCATGTCTCTGCTGACTCTCATTCATGGTGACTTTTTTTTATGAATTTGGTAATTTCTGTTTAGGATGTCATATTTGGTTGGGTTGAATGTGTGAGAATATTTGAGGCGTCCCATTTGTATGTGCTTTTCTCTGAAGAACATTTAGATTTTCTTCTTTTGGAGTCCTAGAGTACTACTAACCTAGGGCCACTTTCATATAATTTCTTGGCTGACAGCTTAATTAATTGGGAGAAAATAAATTTGATTGCATACCTCTAAGAGGACAGCTCTATGGTTGTAAATCCTTAAAGAGAATGGTGACTTTTTAAACTGCTGGGTTTTTTGGGTTTTTTTGGTTTTTTTTTGTTTTTGTTTTTGTTTGTTTTTTTTTTTTTACTTAAACCACACAGTAAAGGCAAATTTTTTTGGAATCCCTTTGCTGAGCAAAGTGTACTTAGAGTATGAAGTTATTCAGCTCACTCTTCTGCCAAGGCTGTGGGTCCTTTCGAGGATCACTGGATCAAAAGTCTTCTACATTTGACTTTTTCTCCCAGATCCTCTAAGATAGCACCATCATGCTACCTTCCCATGCTTCAGATTCCTAGTATCAGCATTTATTGAAGGGCAATCTCAACCTGCAAGTTTGGTTACCTAGCATCACTCACTTTTGGGTTTTTATTTGTTATATTTTTGTTTGTTGAAATATTCTGCTTAAGGGTTTCCCTTAATTTCCTATAAGCTCAACAGTGCATTTAGATGGGTATTTGTTTTAGTTTATCTAAAATCTATTTGTATTTTTATCATCAGAATTTTGGCAATTGCTACATTACTGGAAATCTAATTGTTTGCTGAATGAATGAATAAATGAATGTTTATCTTTTATTTTTTTTGAAGATTTTATTTATTTATTTATTTATTTATTTATTTATTTATTTATTTATTTATGACAGACACAGAGAGAGAGGCAGAGGGACAGGCAGAGGGACAGGCAGAGGGAGAAGCAGGCTCCATGCAGGGAGCCTGACATGGGACTCAATTCCGGGTCTCCATTGTCACACCCCTGGCTGAAGGTGGCACTAAACCGCTGAACCACCAGGGCTGCCTGAATGTTTATCTTTTGTAAATTCAAATTAACTGTTGGGTCCAATACAGATTGGAACACACATTAAACCAGATATGGTTTTATCTCAGTAGGTCTGGATTACCTTTGACAAGACAAACCAACTTAAAATATTTCTTAGAAATGTATGGAAAGACCATAGGAATAAAGTGGGGGATGGTGTCCATCATGTGCTGAGAAAGTTTGAAATGGAAAATTTTCCTCAGTAAGAAATCACATAATAAAAAGTTCTGGTTATATTTGTAGTTACAAGCTATGGTTTATTATTCTGTCTAGAGATTCTTATAATGATTCATTGTTCTAGGAAGAAATAAAATAAGAGTTCACAAAGGAGCTTTTATCAGATTATAATGTACCCTGCCATAAAGGGGGGAAGAAGAGGCTTATCTGGCGA
Organism: Nyctereutes procyonoides; assembly: GCF_905146905.1. NCBI lineage: Eukaryota > Metazoa > Chordata > Mammalia > Carnivora > Canidae > Nyctereutes > Nyctereutes procyonoides. Next base: position 13,930,672 of record NW_026575132.1, read on the forward strand.
TTTGTTGTCACTGCATACATGAGCCATGGATCAGATGCTCATTAGAATTCTTTCTGAACCTCTGGAATGCCCTTCAGATGGAATTCCTTGTCATGACCACACCCAGAGAATAGTACATGAGAAGGCTGTTTGATAGGTCCTCTAGGTACTAAAACAAATCAAAACCAGCCCTGTTCATTCTGACAATAGCTGTCTTCCCATATGTTCTCCTTTTCGCACCAAATGCTCTTTGTTTTTGTTCTTTCTGAAGACCAGAAATTCTGATACTTCCACAGAATTTTTACGTAACTTATCAGTCATGCAAGACTCAAGTTGCCATAGCATAGGTGATGAGATTGGCCGATGGAATGACAGGAGAATTTGGATGAAGTCAGCCCACAATCGTATCACAGAAGAGCTATCTTTGCTATTGGAGCCTAAAGGATCAAGGAAACCCTATTAGTTCTCTGGAATGAAAGTACTAGGTTGGTCAGTTTTCGAAAAACAGATGATGTGTTACTTGCCTGTAGCAGCTGACTTTTATTTACTTTTCTTTTTTTCTCTGTGCCTTTTCATACTTTGTTTCTATGAATTAGAATTTCTGGGAATGGCATGCAGGCTGGTATGGCACATACAATACCCTTGGCTCCTCAGAGGTCATGAATTTGGATCATTTCCCAGATTATACATCTGCCCCTGTAGCTTGCATTTCAGAGCATATGGCTGTGGCAGAGGGGGCAGATTAGAAATCATCTCTGTAATGCTTCCAAAGCATAAGAAAGAGGTAGTTCCTTTCATCTGGTCATAAAGTTGTTACCTGAGTGTTAAAAGGGTATGGGTAAAACTGTTTTCTTGTGAATTGTTTTCAGTAAGTTAAAATGCAATGAATGCACTGCAGTCATAGAAGCCATACTAAGTACTATGTAGTAAGAATACACAATATGGAATATCCTGACCTCTATCATTAGAGAACTCACATGCCATTTGAAAAGACTATAGCAACACCTGTAAGGAGGGGCAACATGGAATGGCCCATTTATTGCTTTACCCTGTAATGATTTTTCAAGTGCTGACAAAAATTTCCCTTAAAAATATGACTTATGTGTGCAGATACTTAATGGAGTAATCAGTTCATTCCAGCCAATATCATCCACTAGGGCTTCTTTTGAAATTGTAAAAATGTAAGATTCTGGAACTACAGAATGCTACCAAAAGGCAACCTAGGGCTAAGTTGGGTCTTGGGGTTGCTATCCAGCTTCTGAGAAGGAATAGTTTCTGGGTTGGGGGAAATATCAAGAGTAAAACAAAAATGAATAAAAAGAGGTGGATATTAGAGAAGTAGATATATCATTCCCTCTCCTAAGCTAACCTGTCACTTGTGTTCTGAATTCCTCCGCAACTGTTTTTTCTTCCTTCTTCAATCAATTAGTGTTTCTTTCTCTTCCATCTCCATATTCTTCATCACCATTGGCTTTTTCCTTTAATCCAAGGAGGAATAATCAAGGGAAAAAAGAAATGGTGGGGTGGAAGTGGTGGGAGTACCTGGAAGCAGAGAATAATGAAGGAAGGGAGGTCTAAGCAGAAGCAGTGGATAATAGTAAGTGCAGACAGGAATTATATCCTCGAGGCTTTTTTCCCTTGCTAAGGAGTTTCACTTTATTATTTAAATAGCAGGTAGAATGGCCATGTTAAAATAAATATTGAACCATGTCATTTTCCTTTTTTGAAGCCTTTAGCATGAAACAACTAGATAACCACATGCAAAATGAAAAAAAAAGAAAGAAAAAGGAAAAGCATTTCCATCTGTACTTTATACTACATAAGAAATTCAGAATGGTTTGGAGAGCTAAATGTAAGAGCTAAAACTATAAAACTTCTAGAAAAAAAATAGAAGACATTTTAGTGATAGTGGATTAAGCAGAACTTTTTCTAAGACACAAAAACAATGAAATATAAAAGAAAAAAAAGTCAAATTAGGCTTTTCCAAAATGAGACTGTTTTCTGTTCAAAAGATGCTGTTGAGAAATGAAAATACAAGCCACAACTAGGAAAATATTTGAAAAAGGTCTGTATAGAATATATAAAATTTCTGAACCCGAAGAACACTGATGTTTAAGCACAAGCAAAGGTTCCACTAGACTACTAAGTTATTTTCGATAAACAGCAACAAGAGATTGAAGAAAAGAGACTGAAGAAGATTGTTAGAGAGAATATGATAAAATCAATAGAAGAATTATGAAGATGATGCAGAGATGGAGTATACAAGACTGAGAATTTCTTATATTTGGGGACAAGAGATGGAGGTACCCCAAACCTTCCTAACAGCCTAATTATAAGGAAGGGGCATTTGATAATATGAGTCTGGAACTTAAAAGAAAGGTCAAGGTTAACAATGTATATTTAGAAGTCATCTGCATAGAGGTGACAGTTGAATCTTGGATTTGTTCACAAGACTGCACAGATTAAATTAAGTAATAATTCTTTAAAAGAGTTAAGAGCCATTAATTCATTTGGTTAACTAAAAGCCTAAGATGAAGGCAAAGGCAGTTACTGGAGTTAATGATCAATCTCATTTTTGCTATTATCATGTTCAGTGGCTTGAAATGACTAGGATTTTTCTCTGAAAATTAGCAGCTGAGTGGAAATGCAAAATTCCAAGCAGTTACAAATTTTTAAAACCAAGTTAAATCAACTTACATTTTTATATTCACAAAGGATCTTAAACACATAAATGAAATGTTTGTTCACATTTTTAAATATTAGTGGAATAGAAGTCATTTTGCCATGTAGTCTGTACTGATTTTGCCAATAGAGCCCTGTATTTTCTTTGAAAATGCGATTATATACTTACCATATTACATAGTCATCTGTTTTTTGATCAACTGACAACAGTCAGCTTATACACATACTTCCACTCAGTAAAACTAAATTTGAATGAATTTAAACTTCCTAAAGCAGCTCGTGATACAAAAAAACTGTTCTTTCTTTTTTTCCAGTTTTCATCTTCAGTGATAAACAGGCATATTTTCTCACTTTTGGAATTACTTTTTTTCGTACATACATAGAAGGTTCAGGTTTTCAAAGAGTGACTTTGTTATACCTTTTACCAAATAGTAACTCATATTACCCACATGTAAAATCATGTGTTTTAGTGTGCTTGCCCATTATGCTTGTGTTTGCTGGTATTAATGCTAAAGTTTTTACAAAAATTATTCTAAGTGTTGCTGTCCTCAGAACAAGCAGGAAGAAATATGTCAACCTTGAAACTGGGTGGAGACAGCACCAAAGGTTTACTCCAAGATAAATTAATATTTTATATTTTCTTAGTCTTAGACCAAAGGTTTCCAAGAATGAGCGTAACACATGTATTTACATGTGGCCTTTGGGGTGGTACACAGAATAGATGCGCTTTCAAGAGTGAACATCTGATATTCAGTCTCTAAATGTTAGTAACGATCTGGAATATTTACTTTTGAAATTAATGTGAAGAGTTCTGCAGCTTTTCCTTCATTGAGGTTTGGTGTGCTTATGTAAATATGACTTTACTTTTCTGTCTACCAATGGGATAAATTCCAATATGTGCAGATTAGGGTGGAATCTCAGATGCTTTTTGATACATTATTTTCAATATTGCCACTGACATTGAGATCTCACTGAAGAGATATTCATGCAGGGGAGTTACGTAGATGTCACTTTTCTTTGTTTTATTCTCAAAAAGGAGAAAAAAATCTCTTCCAAGGAAACCTTGATAACAAGAGAGAAATTTTTTTTAAATTAACATCCAGTGCTCTTTTTAACACCAGATATTGATTAATTAAAATAGGTACAAGTCACATGCTAGTATAGAAAATTAAGAGATAGTCGAGTATTTGGATTTTTCCACAAGTGAACTCTATCAGATATGCATTTATTAAGGTAAACAGGCTGTCAGCTAACTCTTAGAAATCCTCTGTTTACACAGATTTTTGTCATTTGGGACTTTGCCAATGAACTAAAAAGTAAATCTTAAGAGAAGGCCTTTTGATTTTTATTCCCAGCAACTTGCACATTCTATAAGGCATCAATCAGAAGACTCATTAGAAACATCACAGCAAGAAATTAAAATGTTTTTTTATACCAAGATTATAGCACTACATTCTTGAAGGCTCTTATCTGAATATTTGCCTTTTAGACTTCCATTTCAAGGAAGGAAAAGTAATTTTTGATTAAATGTCTATTGATTTACTGTCTCTCAGACTCACCAAATAGAGTTTATCTAAGACTAAAATGCAGTTACCTCTAGAATAAATTTTGGCAGCTGAAATGGAATTTGGCAACTATTTAACTGGGCAGAGAAAATTCACTGAATTTAGAACAAGAAATAAGTGAACACTACTTTATCTCTTTCAAGATGTTTATCTCAACATCTTGAAAAGAAATATTTAAAGGAAGGATAATATTGAGATGGCAACCCAATATAATAAATAAATGAAAATGAATTTAATTTTTTAGCTCATAATTCCATTCAATATTGTTGGTCAAATAATTATTGGCACCCTTATTGGTGTGGTAAGGAACTTGTTCCTTAGTAATTTCCCTAGAAGCACATTTGCTAATTATTTCCAGCACTGAAAGAGAGTTAATATATGGGAGGTCCTTCGTATAGCACCTAGAACAAAGTAACTTTTCAATAAATGCTAGTGTGTACTGTGGTTTTTGTTGCAATTTTCTGTCTCAGCCTCTCTTCCTTCACCCTTCTCCTTTATTTCACTCTAATTTCAAGTACGATTTTGGCTTACCTAGATTTTTGAACTGATTTTGTTCCTTTGGCAATAAAAGCATTCTTTTCAATATCTTGCCCTATTTCGGTCATCACTGAGGAAAGAGGAAGAGATGGGCAATGATGGTGCTCTCCTTGCAGACTTACCTCACATGTATGGTTTTCAGAATCAGGCTGAAGGACTGTAAGTGATTTTCAGTAAGACACGCCACTTTTCAGGCTTGTTGAATTGCCCAAACAGGGCTAACAGGGATATTAAAAGCATTTTCAACAAAAATAATCCCATCCTTAATCTTAAAGACACTAAAAAAAGAAGAAAAGACATTTTTCTCACAAGATTTAGAATATCTACAGTTATTTTTCTAGAGTTTGTTGTTGGTTTTTCTTTTTGGGGGGAGTTTTGTTGTTTTTTACTAAAATCTAAGCTAATCTAACTCATTTTGAACATTTACTAATGCATACCATGGATTTTCAAAGGTGGTAATTCATTCTAAGTTCCCCTTGTTCTTGTTTTTTTTTATAATTTCAATAATATTTCTCTATGCCAGTCAATACTGATAACAGAACTCCTTTAACATTTATACACTCATGCAAATTATGACATTAAGTAGTAATTCTTGACTTTTGGCTATGTCCTGATATTGCCTGAGACACCATGAAGATGCCCAAAAGAAGTAATACATAGGATTAGATGACTTTTCAGAGAAGGCAAAACTTATATGTATGAAACAATTAAGAACAAGTGATTTATAAATACTAAGCTCTGAAATAGAAAATGCCAGATTGTGTGACACAGACAGCAGGGCAGCAGGGCTTAGAGATGGTCAAGATCGCGTGGGCTGTATTCATCAAGGAAGGATTTGGCCTGAGCTTTGAAGGATTGGTTGGATTTGGATCACTGTAGAGGAGAGGGGAAGGCATATTCCAGGCAGCAGGGAAAGCAAGAGCAAGCTCCGAAGTAGAAATGTCATGCAAATGTCATAGTATGCCTTAATTTTAATGATTCTGCAGTCCTGTGAGGTGACTTTGATCTCACTGTAATTTATATCTGCAGGAAAAGTTTCCTGTTTAGTTGCTAGCTTCATTTAGAGAGAAGAAAGATTGAAGTGTGGATCCTGAAAAAAAAAATACATTTATAAAAAATAACTATAGTAAATAAAAATAGAAAAAAAAGCTGAAATTTCAGTTTCTAGCTATTCTAAGGCTGTTCTTTAATCTGGAGCTTGGTTTTAAGAAGGCAGAATTATTAGGGCAGCGTAAAGCAACTCAAACATTCAAGATAACTAATCTAATCTCTAAACAAGAAGAAGGATGTTTTTTCTTAATACTGTAATAAAAAAAGCTGCCATCATATTTTATGTGGCACCAACTCTGTTATTAATCAAACTCTTTTAAGGCTAAACTGCAGCCCTGCTCGCATCCCAGGGCCTTTAGTGAGTGAGCCTGAGCGAGCATAACCATCATTCAACTCCTTGACTCCTCCAGTGAGAAAGAATGCTGACACCAAAATGCTGTAGAGTCAACTGCAAGAACTCATTAATACTGCACCCAAGTAGGAACTGCTGATCATCAGGGATTTGATCACAAAGTAAATTAGAGGTTGTGCATCACTATGTCTTGTGACGAATACACATTAGTAAAAGTAAATAAGCATGAAGACAAGCTGATTAAGGTCTGCTTCTATAATTGGTTCTTGAAAACACTTTATTCTAATAGATTAGGGGGAAAATGAACATCAACTTGGAAATCACATTGGCTCTGTTATAACACCAAAGAGATGGACCGTTTGAGGTTTGTGGTAAAAGACCCTCACCAAAGCCAGTATTGATTCACATTACTGATCAGCACTCTTCAGCTGCCGTACTTTTCCAGGTGTTAAAAATGTAGTGGGAAAATAAGAGGGAGAAAATTGAGTTTCAAGTACATAGAAACATTTGATTTGAAATGAGGCAGAAAGAACCTTGTACTCTAATGTCACTGGTGTTCTAAGGTAGTGATTTGCAGATAAAAAAAAAAAGTGAAGACGTAAAAATACAGGTCTGCAGTAGTTTAAAATTTACTTCTGAGATATATGACCAGTCCAAACTAAGTTGAAAAATAAAACAATGGATAGTTCTGAGAAAAACAGGAGACGTTTGGCAAAAGAAAAGACTTCTTGACTCTTGGGGGAAGATTTTGAAGTGAGTGAAGTTTTTTCATATGATGCTGTCTGAAGTACAAGTTGTAAGAGAAGAAATCATATCATTTTAATGACCTCATTAATGACTCACTGGTGGACTGGAATTTCTCAAAAGGAAGAAAATGTACCATTCTCGTGTAAAAGATACACTCAAGTATGAGTTTCCAAGCAAGTGGTTCACCATATTAAAGTAAGTATAAATCACCCAGCTTCGGAAGATCTGTGAGGTTGTAAGAGCAGATATTATTCCACTTTATAAATGAGGAAATTGAAATGTTAATGCAAATAGGAAGGGACAGAGTCTAAATTTGAAACTGAGTCACGTTCAACTGTATTTTTAACGCATAAATCACTCAAAACTCTTAGAACTTTTGTATTTGACTTCTTATAAACAGAGTAGATAAATTTCTACCTAAACAGGAATTCTTTCTATTATAATTTCTCATTCTTCAGAGTTAAGTTCTTTTTCTTTTTTTCAGAGTTAAGTTCTCAATGATTGAAAGTCTCTTGAGTGTCTTTAAATATCATTTAGATTTTGGTAGTAAAAATTTGTTGGTATTTAATTCTGTAGAGATAATGGCAGCTTTCTATAACCAAACACACTTCTAATTTTTTTTCTAATTTCAGGGTTTTTTTTTTTTTCATTGGTTCAGTCATGATGAAGCCAGGGGGGCTTTCTCAGGTAATGCTTCATGAGTAAGGAGAGAAAAAGCAATATTGGCACCTTGTTAGAATTTCTAAGAACTTTTATGTTCAGGAATTTATATTCAGGAATTTCATTGATTTTTTTTAAGTTCCCCCAGGGGCAATTGAGCTCCTGGACCGCTGATTCTCAATAACCAAAGTCATACCTGACAAACAAAAATGTATTACTCTGTGACAAGGTATAATTAGTAATTTCCCTCTGAACTGGAATAGTCATTTTAGCTGTCAGAAATATTTTTTTCCTAGTAAGAAAATTCACTTGCAAAACCAAATTAAGATCTGAAGGATACTCACGGAGTTCAGCAAGCAAGGGAATTGGATTCCCTGAAAGGAAACTATATGCCTCTCCACTATTGGAATGTACCAGAGACTAAATGTTTTCTAGTGATTTCTCCTGATACTCTCAGCAATTTCCTAATTCACAAATGACAGTATAACATGTAATTTTCCCTCCTGAAATAGAGGAAATAATAACTGATGGTTTTAAGGGACATCTTTAGACCCTTCAGATAATAATATTTTAAGTATAGGACTAAATTCATAATACTATCTGTGTCAGTTAGGAATGCTCTAGGCTACAAATAATAGGAAACTCTACTATTGGTAACATAAAAGAGTAGGGTTTATGGTTGTGACATAATGAGTAGTCTAATAAAGGTCCCTACTAGCAGGGAAGTGAACAAGAGAGTTCAGGGGATATTAGATCCGTTGACTGTTTCTGATTCTCTTGGCTTCTCCCTCTTAACAGCCAGCTTGTGGGCAGCTTTGGCTATGAGGCCCATGGTGAAAATAGGAGAGAAAAAAGTACTACTGTTTTCTGTCTTATCAGTAAAAGCTAAGGCCTTCAGCAAGAAGGCTCCAGCCCCTTCCGCACATATCTCATTGCCCAGAATTGGCTCATTGCCAACCCTGACAGCAAAGGCTTGGAAGTATTTGATTTTCTAGCCTCTATTCTGGAGGCTAGGAAAGAAAAGGTGGTTGGGAATGGGGATGGGATAAGCAATCAACAATGACTGCCATGCCACAAAGAATAAATAAATCCTGCTGACAAAATAAACTTTACCATGTATCACATCACCCCATTCCAGTTGGAGCATTCACTATGAGCTTACCCAGATCTAGAAAATGACTTCCAATGTATCCAAAGACAAGAACAGAAAATTTATCCTCCCAAAGATATCAGAACCTGGACTTTGTGCCAGGTGCACTTTCTGCAAAGTGATTCAGATTCATGCCTCAGCAAAATATCAGATTGCTTCCAGACAAGGATCTTCAGAGTCACTTGAGAATATATGAAGCTCTAGTGTCAAGCATTTGCGGCAGAGAGTATAGGAAACCCTCATACTCCTCATGTTTGAGAAATTTCATGCATGAAGAAAAGGCACTGGCAAGTAATAGTAATTGAATAATTGATCAACTTTTAATTATTGGCATATAAGTAAATATGCCAATAACTATATGTATATACTACAACTATAAAAATATTATTATTAACTACATATGATAATATATGCACACACACACAATTTTGATATTTGGAAGCAACTCACACATCCTTGCCATCGTTGCCTATTATTTCCTTAAAAGGCCCCCAAATGTACACCAGGAACTCTAGGTTGGAAACCACCATTCCCAGGTTTCCACTGAGGCTCCCACATCACATTTGAAAGAAAACATTGTATTGATGTTAATGAAGCTTACCATAGCGATCATTTTACAATATATACAAATGTTGGACTGTGAAACTAATGTTGTATGTTAATTATCTCAATTTTAAAAAGACATTGTATCAGACGTAAAAGTCATTTCATCATGTTAGCCACATTTTAACAGCATACTAGCTCCTATAATAAGATTAGTAAAAGATGCTCTATTTCATCTTATTTTCTGAATGAAGATAAAAGGTTTGATTCCTGTAAATTTTTGCTTAATTTGATTTCTCAGAATTCAATACTGCAATATATATTTTACCACTCTCATCCATTTCCTTTGATAGTCCTATTTCAGATCAGCTGTCCCCTCATCCCTATAATTATTTCCCCCCATAGTTATATTTGTATTTGATAGGCCATACTTGCCATAAGTAAATGACACCAATAGCTGGTGTTAAAATGTCTGGACTTCAGTATACTGTATACTAGAACCATTAAATATTTATGATTAGTTGTTTTATCAGTTAAGATATGTTTGACTGCAAGTAATAGATCATTGATGACAGTGGTTTCTCTGAAAAAGTGCTTATTTTTCTCAGGCACAGGATGGACAGAAGCAGGCAGACCAGGGTTGGTACATGTGCTCAAAGAAGTCATCAAAGCACCAGCCTTCTCCTGTCTCCTTGCTTCTCCATCCATAACCATGTGACTTTCAATCTCAAGTCTGCAAGATGGCTGATGCCCCTTCCTGTTCTGGGCAGGAAGACGGAGGATAGATGAAGGGCAAAAGGCATAAGACATACTAGCTGATTCTTCCCCTTTTATCTGGAAAACAGTAGCTTTCCAGAGACTGACTTCAGATACTTTGTTTACATCTTAATTATTTAAAGCCATTCCTACTAATGGAGAACTGTGAGACTATACCAGGATGAACATTTGTAACTAGTATTTTGATTCCTTGAACAAAATCAGGATTTTCTTGTTTATAAGTTTGTTTGTTTATGTAAGTAATCTCTACCCCCAACATGGAACTCAAACTCATGACCTCTAGATCAAGAGGTACATGCTCTTCGACTGAGCGAGCTAGGCACCCCAGGATTTTCCTGGAAGAAGGTGGAAAAAGATGTGAAGATAACAAACAGGTATATATAAAACAGATGAGTGAACCAAATAAAAACTGTCCCCTTTATTATATATCAGTTTTCCCTTAAATTTAACTTAAAATGCCTGAAGTCATTAAAAATAAAGCAGTTCTGCAATGTAGATAACCAAAAATTCTCTATTAACCAGTTCAGTGTTCTCTGAACAGCAACTAACACATACATTCCAGGAACTTAATGAATATTAAATTAAATTGTGTTGATTGCTTCAATGATTTTCCTTAACCTAAATTTTCACTTTAACAGTTGCAACTAACTATTCATATTATACAATCAAACTCTCAATTACCAAAGGGTGAATTCTCTAAATTCTCATTATTGTTGGGAAATCTGACTTTCCATTTCTTCTGTGCATTGTCACCTAGTGGAAAGATTTTACCCTTTCTTAATTGACTCTGCTGCTTCTCACTGTAGCAAAGTAAGGTTTGAGTGGAAGTGAATGTTAGTTACTTCTTACGCCTTCACAGGTCAGCTTCTGTAAAGAGTCTCTTTCCCATCATTTCCTCCTCCTCCGGCAAAAGTATGAACCCACAAACAGTTATCTAAAGAAGCTACTCTAAGGCCAGTCTTGATCTTGGCTATGAATCAAGGTGAGAAATATGGAGTAAAACTATAAAATATAAAATGCATTTGCCTTAGAATTTACCAACTCCTCCTAAATCAAGGATTCACTTCTTACTTGAAATGAGGTTTATAGTTTGGAAGAACCTCCGTTTGTTCATTCAGTCAGGCATATATTCGTTTGACAAACACCTGTTAAATCCCTACTATATGCTATACATCATGGTGAACTCACAATGTATATCATCACACTGTATTCTGCAGCCGAACCAAATAATTTTTGTAAATGTAGTTTGAAAAAAAATGTTGCTTTGATAAGTTACCTGTGTGCTTTATTTGTTTGTTGTTGTTGCTAACAAACAAAGAGGTTGTACAGCTCTTTGGCGGGGATGGAAGGGAGTTATTCATGTAGATCACAGGTGAGTCATGTGAATGGTCTCCCAGGGGCTACATAGCATGCAACCCACAGGGGTGTATGTAGTTAACTCTGGTTACTTTAGTGCACATTTGAGGATCAGTTCCTACTTTGTGTTATCCATATTGTTAGCTTATATCGTCTAGATTTGGACAAATAAGGGGTTATTGTTTTGTTTTGCTTTAGCCATTTTTTTCCTTCATAACTTAGTAGTATTGCCTTGAATTTCCATAAACATTAAATTCTCTTAATATTATGTTCTTTATTCTCTTATAAATAGACATGTCCATATGCTTTTGCTACAGCACATTGGGATTATGATATGGTATAAACTTCAGACTTAAAAAATGTGTAGGAATTGGGATGTCTGGGTGGCTCAGCGGTTGAGCGTCTACCTTTGGCTCAGGGCATGATCCTGGAATCCGGGATCAAGTCTCACATTGGGCTTCTTACAGGGAGCCTGCTTCTCCCTCTGCCTTGTCTCTGCCTGTCTCTCTCTCACTCTCTCTCTCTCTCTCTTTCTCTGTATCTCTCATGAATAAATAAAGTCTTTAAAAAAATGTGTAGGATTATTGGCCAACTGATTTAATTCCCTGATATATAGAGGAAAATATTCCATTCTTCAGGCCTGTTCAGAAACTTATATTGCAATTACTTTTAAGGTTACTGAGAAAAATAACTAGCCATCTTGTTCAGTCTCGTGAGAACTCTTTACAATATTTATTATTAAGCAAGTGTATGCTATATCCCATTGGTTTTCCTTTTTCTCCTTTTCCTATATTCTTTAGTTTTTATAATTTACTTTAGTAGTAGTGACTTAAAAAGAATAATTTCTACTTAATTTCTTTCTGAAATCAGGTAGGAATCTGCATCAGTGTATCTTTGACTTTTCTATTACACCTTTTCTTAAATATAGCATTTAGCATTTGTCTTCAATTAGTGCCAAATGCAAAATTTATTATGGCAACTTTTCAGTCCTCTTGAGGAATCATTACGTTTACAGATGATCCATAGCATTTTCTCTTGTTGGCTTCTCAATAAGTGTCTTTAAAATGTATGTCTTAAGGTTACTTTTGTAATTTAAACTATTTAAACAATCTATGGTAAACTGTAGAAATATCATTTCACTACACATTCTTTTAATATTTTAAAAGCAGTTCCCATCGTTATCATTCCTTCGATTTTTATCCCTTATCATGGACTTGCATATTGTTTCAAAGGGCTTTTCATTTTAGTCTCCTCTTGCTTCTAGATTTCAAGCTGCTTGTGTATCTTTTGAATACACATTTAAACACAGGAGGAAAAAAAATGTGAGTAATGCTTGCTAACTGTGGCATGATTGCAACTTGTTTGAGAAGGAAATGAATAAAGAGGTAATATAAAATCACAAATCAACCCCAAGGCCCAGTGTTAGGCTGCTTTCAGTACCCTATTAGAAAGGAAAAATCTCTTGAGTTTCACAGATTAACAAAAACTTCCTTGTATTTACCATGCACTGAAAATACAATTAACAATGTGTATGGGGAGAAGATAGATAATGAAAAGAGAAATTAGTCTCTGAAAAGCACATTCCAATGAGGCCATGAAATACAAGTTCATATGTCTTACTCAAAATATTTAAGAGATCCAATGATAAAAATCAGGAGCCACCTGCCTCTTTAGATTACCCTAAAGAGGTGATCATGGTTTCATAATAGTATTTTAAAAATCAGGGGTTGTCATTGTTTTTAATCTTGAATTCTATATTTTGGTGGCTATAGACAAAAAGTTTGGTTAGATGTTCTTAGGAGAGAAGAAGTTCAGCAAGTTTTTCCTATTGATTCAGTTGTTCAAATACTATGGAAGAGTGCTCACAATGGTTAGAAGAGTGGTAGTAAAAGCCACAATCTCAGGTGTGTTAGTAACGTTGCATCATTTAGTCTGAGAAATCTATTAAGAGAGAGTCTTGACACAAATAACAGAAGCCATTGCCTGTTGAGGTGTTCTCTCCTGAAAATGTGTCATGTCCACAATAAACTGTATGCTTCATACATTAATTGCTTACTCAAGGAAGTCCTCTCTAAAAGGACCAGGGGTCAGTGGAAATCAGAGTGGGAGAGCGTGGAGCAGCCTCATTCCACCCGCCATTCCTTCCCTTTGTGGTGAGCCAGCAGGATGTCTGGTGCTGGGAGAGCTTTGCCAAACAACCTAGAGAGAAAATACACCTTCTGAAAACGTAGTTAAATCTCAAAGACATCCAGTTCTTTGCTGTTTATGCAGGATTTGTGGTATTTTCCTTTCTCTTTTCTTATTCATCCCTGTTCAAAGAAGGGACAAAAAGACCTGATGGAAAGCTTCACCAAGAAAAGGCTTTTTGAAAGAAGACAAAGGAGTCCACAAAGCATTACTGGGAGGAGTTGAGGAAAGTTTGCCAGGAAAGAGCAAGAGCAGGGCCTGAGGTAGTGAGGGGTGAGGGCAGGAGGCAGCACCTACCAGCACACAAATGGCCTCTCTTGGTCACATTAGGAATGTGTCTTCTAGGACTGCACAAGGTTCTAGACTGTGGCTTGTAGCAGTTACCAGTCAACATCTACATAGAGCTTCTGCCTCTGAGCTCCATGTGAAATCTCTGACAGGAGAAGACTGAAGAGCTCTGACTGGTAGGAAGTTTGCCATCTGGGTACAGAGACCTGTGGATTGGTGGTTAAGGTGCATGACTGTCACTGGCGGTCAGCCCTGGGTTTGTCCCAGTTCCACAGCTGGTTCAGTGTGTCATTCTAAGCCTCAGCCTCTTCAGCTTTAAGCCATGGATAATAATAGTATCAGTGTCATGGGTGAAGAGTTTTAGAATTGAGGACAACCTCCACACACGGTCACTGTTACCACAGTTGAGTGATCTGCATATTTGCGACAACAGGGATACGGCGAAATAAGAATCCATGCTGTGAGCAATCAAGAGAGGCGATCTTTGAGACCACAGTCGGGAAGGTTTGATTAATTAGTCAAACAACAAGTAATTATTGAGAGTCCACTATGCTGGCCATTGATACAAAGGTGACCATGTCTTGTCCCTGTCTTCAAAGAGCATAGAGTGTAGTAAGGAAAACAGATACATACACAGTGTATGAAGTGATGCATAATTCTGCTGCTGTATGCTGTGTTCTAGATCACTGAACCTGGAGACACAGTCCTTGAGTTCAAATCCCAGCTCTGTTGCTTACTGGCTGTGTGACCTTGGACAAGATACTAACCTCTCTGTGCTTAAGTTTCTTGCTATATTAGTGACAGTAATAATAGCACATGAGTTCAAGAGTCAAGGTGAGGATAAATCTTGTGAAAACTGAATTGTGCTTAAAATAATGCTTAGCATTCAGTAAATTCTAGTGATGACATGGGAACAGGAATGAGAAACCTGCTCACTGTCTTCTCTGTCCTTTCTTTTTTGTCATAAAGGTGATCAGGAAAGGCTTGCCAGTGGGAGTGGCATCTAAGAAAGTAAAGTTGAGGAAGAGCTGGCAGGAGAGGAGAGAAGAGAATCCGAGAGAGAGAGACAGAGACAGAGAGGAAGAAGGGGGAGGCATGTGCAAAGTCCCAAAGCGGGGGAGCTGGCTTATGGAAGTGCAGCAATTAGTTCAGAATGGCTACAAGTTGGAAAAATGGGGAAGAGCAAAGCAAGGAGAAGAGTGGCGAGGTGAGATGTGTGAGAGAGGCAGATCAGGAAGTGCTTTGCAAACCATCCTAAGTAGTTCGAGCTTCCTGCCAAAAAGTGGGGAGCCTGGCAGCGTAATATGATCAAATTATCAGAAATCCTGGAAACAGATGCCCAGAGGGAGCATGTGAATGACTAAAGACAGCATGGAGCCAAGGGTTAAATCTTGGAGAAGGCCCGTGTTGGGGGAAGAGGGGAAGAAAGGGCACCAGTAACAGAGCCTGAGGAGGGGACACACACGGGGAGAAGACCCAGGTAGCTCCCAGCCTGGCCTCCTGGCCGCGGTGGGAGGATAGGGTTTCATCCAGAAGGGGTGAAGGAGAGTATGGAGCACTGCGGGGAGATCAAACAAAATAAGGCTGGAGAGAAGTTTATTGGTTCTGGCAATTAGGAGCTAATTGGTGACCTTGGAGCTTGGGGGAAGCATGCGAGCTGGAAGCCAGATGGCAGAGGATGCAGGGACCATGGGGAAAGTGGACTCCCCCAGGCGCGTCCAGCTGAGCATGAGAAGAGGAGGAGGAAAGGTAGAAGTCAGAAGACCAGCAGGGTCCTTGGAATAGGGGAGACCCCAGAGATGATTGCAGTGAAGAGAAGGAATTTCTCGACTCTGATGGATGAAGAGAACCAGCACAGCTGACAGGCTCAGAAGGGAGAGGTCACTCCTTAGTGGACAAGAGGCTCAGAAGGCAGGATGGATGCAGGAAAGAGACTGTTTTTGAGGTGGAAAGGGGAGAAAGTTTAAGATTTGTTTTTTATTCCCTGAGAATGAGGGGAAATAGAAACAGGAGACTTGATGTGATGGAAGGTTTTGTGTCAACTGCTGTGGGAGAGGCTTTGGGGACCTAATGAGAAATGAATAAAACAACTGTAGGCCCCAGAGGCTGAGGGGGTCTCTCTCACAGTCAATTAGTGAATTTCATTTCTCTGTGAGCCCTCTGTCACTGTGAGAGAGAAAATTGGTGTCCACTTAATTCCTTTACGAAACTTAAATTCAACTCTTATTCTGAACTTTAGGAGCCTACTGAACTTTGAGAAGAAATGCCAAATAAGTGGTCATGTTGCCAGTGCATGCTCTCCTTCCACCTTCAATAGAAGCTGCCTGTCAAAACTCTTTACTTTTTCAGAAGTTGCACTTAGATTTCCCAACATAGCTTCTATATTGTGCCTTGGGACCTTGTTTTACCAGTGCCTCTGCTACTCTCACCTCCACTAACATTAATCCACTCCACAGAGGACTTGTCCTATTCCTATATTTCCTCTATCAATATCCTTCCTTGTTAGATTCTTCTGTATTTTCAGGGTGTTATTTTTTTTAAGATTTTTTTTTTTTGCTTTTTTAAAAAATTATGTACATTTGCCATAATTTCACAAGGGCGTTTTTAAAACATCAGATTATCCAAAGGGAAAGCTAAATGGATGCCCATCCTTTGGAACAGAATTTCTCCTTAAATCACTGCTTTTATATGTTTTTGAAGTTTAGACCTTAGAATGACCTCCTCTCAGTTCTAGAGTCTTCACCTGAAACTGTGAAAAGCTGCCTCTAGTTCTCTTCCTAGTATGCAAGACCTCTCAGAGAAGGAGGGCAGTCTTTAGTGGCTCAGCCAGGCCCATTTCAGTGAAAAGACATCACTTCCCTAAAACGAACCCCCACTTAGAAAACATTTCTCGTTGTCTAATGGGGCCAAACCAGACCAAAGAGAAGCACATTCTGGAAAGTAAGTTCCCCAGTGTTTCTGACCATAAAGCTGGGTTTCTGAAATCCAAGATTATTTCCAGCGGGGAGTCTAAATACCTGCCAAAGCTACCGAAAAAGAAGTATACTTATTTTACCTGCGATGTCTATAAATCATGATCACTTATTTTCATTCCAGAGTCATACTTTATGCTGAACCATGAAAAGCAAAAATACGTTTAAAATATTAAACCGTAAGCTATTAGTGAAGGGTAAAAGAGTCCCTTTGTGTCAGGATTTCTTCTGTCTGAAGGGATGAATAGCAGTCGCCTTTCTCTGACATAAATAGCTTTTATATAATACCTTTCAGAGGGGGAAAAAATTGCTTTAGGACAAAATACAGTCACTACTCCTTTTCCCCATGCATGAACTTTTGAACAGAAAAATAACATTAACAGATTATTAAACTATTTGTCACCAAAAAAAAAAAAAAAGCAGATGGTATTTTTCTGCCTTGAATAATCTGTGGCAGAAAAAAAAATCATCAAAGGGATAGTCTTTACTTGCCCTGCTTTCAAAACTCACTAATTTTTCTCTTTCCAATGTAATTTACAATTGTCCTTGGTTTTCAGACCTGTGATTTTGTTCACTATTGCAAATGGCTTAATTTTCATTCAAAAATCTAGATTAAATTTCTGAGTTCAACGTGAGAGAAAAGAACTATTGAAAAGACACTATTTTTTTTTCCTTTTTTTTTTTTTTTTTTTTTTTTCCTGGAGGAAGGCTTTGGTTCTCAGAGGATATCAAATTCCTGTGTCAGTTTTGTAAATAAGGATCAGAAAGACTGTTGTCTTTTCAGACCAGGCTGTTTGTCTTATTTGTGTGTTTGTAGTAAACTAATCTACAAGTGCTTCCCTGATAAAGTTAACACTTCGTTAATTACCCAAAGCCTTGACATGTTCTATAATTGCCATTTGGCTAACAAACATTTGATACTTTTCTTGGGTAGAATTTGTTGAGACCCAGAGAAGCAAGCTTTTGATGGATGGGGAACAAACCAAATAAATACAGTATTTTATGTTCTTTTAATTCAGGGCCAAGTGGATTTGGATGGAGTGTTTATTTAGTTTGCTGGCTGTTTCAAGATGCTGTGGTGTATTGATTCCTTTTATTACTAGCAGCCGTTTAACCTGACCTCTTCCAGATCCAGTATTTTAAAAGCCATAAATTTTAACTTTACTTATGAGCAAAGGCTGAAATGCTGTGAAAGCCTTTTTATTAGTTGAGCTCCACCATTCTTGATGCTCTTGTGTCACCCATGGCAACAATATTTAGGTCTTCTTAAATTAGAGTGGCTGCTCTACTGGTAGGGAGAGGCAAAGGCAGCTATAAAACGAAGTCATAAACATTTCAGGGGTGTAGGATTCCGTGACGCAATAGCAGACAGGTGCAGGAAAGTAGGGGCAGGCCTAAGGAGAAAAGGATTTGGGTTGGTCACATTAAATAAACATTTGCTTTAGCATCTCAGATACTGAACACTACTTGGAAGAGAGGAATAGAGTACCAGGCAACTGAAGAGCAGGATGGAGCCAAAGACCAATTCCAGAGACCGGTCTTATACAAGTCCAGAGGTCCTAGGCACAATCTTTGTGTCCAGATTTAAGACAAACCAAGAAACCTAGTGTTCTTCCTAAGCTGTGAAAATCTATGCTCCCGATCATAGACTGACTTGAACATGATCCGGGGGAGAGTTTTTCTAGAATGTCGGTGCTTAACTTTTTGAAGGTACCGTGACCATCCTCTGAGGATGGGGAACTATTTTAGGTCAATTAGCAATTGACCATTTCATCTTAAAATAGCCCAGTAATGCACCTCCTGGCCCAGTGTACACACTTGAACGGGCTTAATTTTCCACAAAAAGAAGAGAAATATTATACATGAGCGTAGCCCTGAAATGTATCAGTCAGTGAGAATGTGTTGTATTTAGTGTTGAGGACAGAAGGAAAGCTTCTACATGTGCAGCTTCCAGGCTTTTACTTATGCATATCAGTAGCTTTGGTCTGCTTTGCAGAAAAGCAGAGAATTTCCCATCAGTTTTCTAATTATCAAGATGTTTGTTTAAACAAATTTTCTTTTCTCAACCTCTAGACCTCCTTTTATTTGATCATGCAGCAAAACTCTGATACAGCATTAGTGGGGTTATATAAGCAAAGAATTATCATTTCACCATAGGAAAAAAAACCCAAGCTACAAAGAGAAAAACTCATATTGAAATAATTCAAATAAAAATGCCTACAGCCAAAGAGAAATATTGAATGAGGAGATTCCACCCCCATCTTTATATTTCTTTGCAGAGGAATTTAATCCAAAATGGCATATGTTTGGACTTGGTTTGTTAGTTCGCCTTAGTAATTTCTTCCTGATAGCCTACTTAAGAATCTATACTAGAGAGACTTTTGTCCCAACATTTCAAATGATGCTTAGGACATAACCCTCAATATCTGTCTCCTCTCTGAATATTTCAATGACTTCAGTAAGAAAAGTAAGACATCTTTAGCTTTCTTGCTTTTAAAATTAGGTTACCTCCCTAAATTATGATTCTTAATTTGCTACAACAGGAGAAACTTTCTTAATAATTTGAAAAAAAATCAGAGTTGAAACAACATCAGAACTTTACCACCTTTCAGTTTAAAATTTGCCTGCGGTCCATGGCTCCATACTGCCCAAATCATTGGTCCTCACATAAAATCAAAACCTTCAGAGGGTGTGAGTCCTTGTACTACAGTAGCCAAAGATTTCTGTCCTAGCATCTTTTTAACTGAAGTTCGATTTGCCAACCTATATTATAACACTCAGTGCTCATCCCATCAAGTGCCCTCCTCAGTGACACATCATTTTAAGAAGCCGGGTATTCTTGTTAATTTGGTTCCCCAAATTCAGTTCAACTCACTAAACATCAACAAAATGTTTAAATGTTTACCGTGAGTTTTTTTTCTACAACCTTATTTGAATCAAGGTGGAACTACACACTTTTATGAACCAAAGTATCATCTGATCAGTGTTCTGTATCATATCTCTTTTTAATAACCCTGCTTTTTAAAAGAACCAACTTTTAAAAAGACATTTTAATTGTAGTAAAAATATACATAACATAAAACTTACCATTTAAGTATCTTTAAGTGTGTGGTTCAGTAATGTTAAATATACTGACACTGTTGTGCTTATAATTTTTAAGCTAGATTTCCCAATAAATTTCCCCCTTCCCTATCTCCATGGCCAGAACAGCCCTGGCATGTTTGATGATCTTGGGCAGAATGTTCCCCTCCATACTCACAGAAGGGAAAGTAGTTGTTACCTTGGGGAAGTTACTCAAATTTCTAGAAAAACTTTCTGCGAGGTTGGCTGTCATGGTGTGAATTAAAAGGTTATGTCAGAGGTTAAACTATGCAATTAAATCAAGAAAGCAGATTATTCTAGTAGCCGACATTAACTTTTGGAAAGAGACAGGATTAGCTGTACTTAGTCACATATAAATCGCAGGAAATGAACAATGGGAAAAAAATTATTTCACCAGGTACTTCCCTTGAAAGAAAATCGTTCCATCTTGCACCTCTAATTTTTCATCTTAATTCTGTTACTTCACGAGGCTCATTATCCTTTTCCAGATTTGCACACAGTGACTGATGCATTGTGACAGGTTGTTTTTGTTTTTCTGCTTTAAAAAATATTCCCTCTCTCCCTAAATAATTATCTGCAGATTAACCTTTTTTCTTACTGGAATATTTGTTGGGATAGAATACAGAAAATAGAAATGTGTAAGCGAGACCCTTTAGACCGGAGATAAATTCTTCAAGGCCAGTAGGGTATCATTTATTAACCGCCTGGTGCAGTCCACTGAATGGGCCCCTTTTGACCTGAAAGAGTTAATGTTCTATTGAAAGTGTATGGATTGTCCCCAGCTTTTCTCCCTTGGAATGCTCTGACCCATTAATGGCAGTAATAATAATAATAGAAAACAATTCCACTTTGCATCCATTACTCTGAAACTCTTAATGGTATCCTAATGTTTTTTATTCTTTAAGTGTAACTGAAAACTGACATTCTGCTCAGCTAAAATTTCAAATGTGTGTTTTTTTCATTGCCACTTTTACATGTCGTGCAGGATGCTGAGTAAGGAATAAAGCAGAGGCTTATAATTGGTCTTTTAAATCATCATAAACATTTATTTTTCCCCCATGGCTATATCTAGTGCCAATAACTCAGTCATAAGATGATGAGAAAAACTATTTAATGATGCACCACAGCATCTTTCTAAATTCTTACCCAGAATGAGGCAGGAGAATAACACATGACACTTGGTTTGCTCAAAAGTTGATATTAAAAGAAGAACAAAACTCTTTTTGTGCATGTGGGGGCATTAGCAGTGAACCCAAAAGTTCTTTCTTTTTTGATACAAACACTTTTTAGAAAAGCCATATGTTTTTGTGCCTTTATTATAATTAACTATCAAAAGTAAAACAGGGCTCTGTAATGTTTGGGGCTGAACTGGGGCTTCCGTTCTGGGAAGTGGACTTCTATAAAAGGTCTTCTATACATCATTAATGATGATAACACTTTCTTGATCCGTCCAGAGATTACAGGCATTTGGCACAGAACCTGTTACATAGTAAGTTATAAATAAAGATCAGCTTTGTTGTTATTTTTGTTGAGCCAAAAAAAAAAAAATCCCAATTTTAGGTCCTTAGGTCACCCACATGTGGGGCAAATTAGTCCCACCAAGTGCACAGTACCATCAGAAAGCCCCTGTCTTGGCTATTGTCTGAAAAAATAAGCCTGTGTATTTGAGTGACTGTGTTTGGACCAGAGTCACAGACCTCAGAGGTCTCCTGTTGCTGGTGGGATCAATCATGCACTCCATCATCTGGCTTCTAGAGTCATCTTCACTCTTTCCATCCTTTGTTCATCTCTGCCTCTGCACACCTCCTGCCCCATGTGAACGCTGCAGTAGACAGACTGTGAGTTTGCCACCACTCATCAAGCCTTTACTCTCACCTTCCCACTCTGTCCCTAGGACCATCTCTCAGTTTGTTCAGATATCCATTTGCGCTCAATCTTTTTTTCTCCCCTAATTCCTGTTCCCCACTCTACATCTTACTATATTCCACCTTGTTTGGGGATGCTTTTGAATTCTGCATTTTGATTCTCCATAAGCAGGTGTTCACAGAGAACTGTGATCAGTTAATATCTGTATCTTCCTGTGATCAGTTAAGTCCAGTGTCTGTAACAGATGTGGAGGAAAGCAACCCTTCTTTTATTAGTAGCACCATAATGACACATATATATAATATATTGCAGTTTTATGGCTCTCTAGTATGTGTGTAATTTCAACTGATCACAACAAAAATCCATGAAATTGACATTACTGGTAATTTAGATATGTTCTTTAACTTATCAGTGACTCAATTTCCTCAACTATAAAATGAGGATAACAGTAGTATACACCTCATATAATTAAATGTGTACAGACATACATACCCAGAAGGTACCTGGGACAGGTGACTGCTGCTGCTGTTTCATCATCATCGATATTGTATTTTTCATTATTCCACTTTTACTGATGAAGAAACTGAACCAGAAAGGTTAAATGACTTGCCAGCACCTCAAGTCTTCCAATGCCAAGTCCACGTCAAAGATACTTCTTACAGGCACACCTGGGTGGCTCAGTCGGTTAAACCTTTGATTTGTGATTTCAGCTCGGGTTATGATCTCTGGGTCCTGAGATCGAGCCCCATGTCAGACTCTGTGCTGGGCATGGAACCTGCTTAAGATTCTCTCTTCCCCACTCACTCTGTCTCCCTGTGCTCTCTCTCTCTCTCTCAAAAAACAAAACAAAACAAAAAATATATATATATACATATCTTAAAGATATATATCATTAGCCTTTCATTTCCTTGGTTTTTACAGATAAGTTTAGAATTCACACTTACTTAGAAATTTTATTAGAGACCATTGAAAGGAACATATCCATATAACACAAACCCACCTGCAGAAACAGACACCTCCTCCCTATGAGGCAGCTCCATCTCTTCCCACACGTGAAGCCTTTGTTGAGTAGCCATGAGAATACAATGGGAAAAACAGGCCCTTATGAGTGATACTAGGTTTACTCGTAATTTTAAAATCCAAATCAATGAATTTAATTTGTGCAATTTTAGATTGGTTGTTTGAACCCTTGGTTAACCATAGCAAGAATTCATTTTATTCTGTTTTTGAAAGTCATTCTATTTTTCCAAAGTGTTTAGCAATTAGTTGTATGTCTACAGTCATTAGAAATGGTTTCACATACGGTCCTCTCTTCACAGAGGAGTCAGGGGCCAAGATGAGAAAGATCAGTTTAATACAGTCTTTTCTGTTGGGGAGTCTATCTCCCGTACAACCCAACCAGTAACAGACTAGAATGTGCCCACTTATCAACTAACATCAGAGGCCATTCTCACTGCTCTGATTACCTCTGTTATTTATGATCTCTTCACCATTATAGTCAAGGAACAACCTTCCCTGTTGCTCAAGTATCTATCTGACCTGAGGAGAAACAACTGATGTGTTGGTATGTAGATGAGACATTAAAGAGGGTATTAAGTCAACCCTTTAGGTGACAGTTGAAAATACCAATTTCAAACTGGCTTTTGCAAGGGAGGTAATTCATTGACTCAGGCAATCAAAGAGTTCAGAGGAGCATCTGCATAAAGACAGGGCTGGAGCTAGGGTCTCAGTGTCAACAATGCTCTTCCTCACAGTTCTGGTTCCTCTCAAGGGACTTCATTTTAATGGAAAAGCAAGATGGCTGTCAAGCAGCTCCAGGCTTCCCCTCCCATTAACCCGGATAGCAAAGAAAGTGACTTTTTCCTGGTCACTCTACCAGGGCTAGTTCTGTGTCGCCTTGTGTGGACCAACAGCCTATTACCAAACCAACCAGGGATGTGAAATATACTGATCAGTTATGCCTGGGTCATGGGCACACTTCTGAGTGAGAGTAGGGGAAGCATAGTAACCCCCAAAACAGGATACTCCTTCCAGCTGGAATGGTGAATATAGAGTGGGGGAAAAAATGAATGTCAATACCAGGGGTATATAAAAGGGACAGATCAGGATAGCTGGCAAGTTGTAATGTTCCACCTAGGAGTGTCCTGGAGATGGACTACAGCAGTATCTCCATGTGCTCTGAAATTTCACTACAATCCAGCAAGAATTTCAGTATAAGAAAGATTGATCATAGACCTCCCTGAGGGGAAGTTATTAATGGAAATGCCACCTTCTTATAGCCTTGTTTCCTGCTGGCAAGGGTTCCCCAGGCTGAGTTATAGGGAAATTCCAGCATGTTGTCAGATTTCACAACAACATTAAGTGGGACTTCCTTTTCATATTTGCCACCTCATTTATTTTGTGTGCCCCCATGTTATTAGTTTTACTGCCCATTAATCATTATATATTACAAAATATAATAAAGTGTGCTTAAGAGGAGATAGCATCAGGTCTGGCCATGGCAGTCACAGCTTGGCCATGCCAGGAGGAAGCTTAAGGGTGGCAAGCAGTACCCCTATCCTACCCATTCACAGAGGCACATCCAGAAGCACCTCTTGACTCCCAAGTAGACCAGGTCATGTTTCTTCAGCCTTTTCCTGTTGGTCAGAAGAACATCTGGGGCAAGTGTCTCTGTTCATTGTAAAGGAAGCTGACTTACCACACTAAAAATGTTCTAGAAGAAACTGCTTCACAAAACCCTGAAGTTGGAATTGTTAAAAGGAAGAAAGAAAAGAACAAGTTATTTTATTTGCAGTGAGTTCCATTACTGTATAATACAGCAATCTTTCTGCTCCTAAGTTTATCCTATATATTTCTTCCACATTCTCTTTTCTCAAAATACCAGTATTACCAAGCGATTCTGCTGGCGAAAAACTTTTAAAGGATTCCTGTTGCCCTCTGCTGAGGTCTCATATTTTCAGCCAGATTTTGGCACCCTTCAGATCTTACTTTACTCATACTTTCCCACCAATCCCCAATACATCACTTTCCCTTACTGGTCACTCCATCCATCCTATATCCCCACCACTGAAGAGAAATGTCAGGTATTTTCTCATGCTTTTCCTCCTTTGTGGAGTGCCTTCTCACCTTCTGCTTGTGTTTGACCCACCTTGAAGGACAAGTTGTGCTTTGTTCATTTATCCAGTGACTGAGGATCAGGGTGCTTTGTTCTCTCTGGAATTTTCACGCGTCTAACACTGCCCCAGCCCGGAACTATGCTATGTGTCAGAGTTCTTGGCTCTGTAGTCTTCAGCATTGTCTATCACCCCGTAACCCCAAAAGTCTATGATGCTGCCTGATTTGTCCTTTTGTTGATGGTGTAATGGGTTGGTCTGGGGGGAGGAGAGTTGCTTAGCTCTTTACTTGTCCCAGACATGGGTATTCCCATCAAGTGATTTTAGCATTTGGTTTCTTTATGGAAAAGACCTCTTGAAGAAACAAGGCTTTGGGGCTATTGAAAGAAGTAAAGGGTATAGAAGATGATTTGAAAAGTGATGAAAAGTCTTAAACAATACAAAAAATAATTAGTTTTGAATGAAGAGTGAAAAGTCAAGGCTAATGATGTCCCAGGCCCATGATGTATGGCTATGGAAATAGAAATCCTCTCGGCATTCTGTTGGTTGTAAAGATATCCTCCTAATGAGTGTAAACATTGCTCATAAAAGAAGACATATGGCACAAACTAATGTTTACTGAATACTTATATGTGCCAAGCATCATGTTTGAGCTCTGTATCAGATAATCCCCCAACGTACCCTGTGGAGAAGGTGTAATCATTATCTCTGTTTGACAAATTGTACAAATTTGTCATTATGACAAATTATAAAATTTGTAACAGATTTACAAATTACAAAATTTACAAATGAGGAAATTGAGTCAAAGGCATAAGCGCATCAAAGGTAACACAATTAGTATAGAATGGGACTGGAAAATGAACCTAAGTAGTCTGATGCCAGAACCTGTGCTTGTTATAGCTGTTGCTCTAAAGCTTAAATTATTACCGCATGCTGAAGAAGCATTTACTTGGTGGAGCCAAGAGATAATATGGCACCCATTGGTAATATCACTCCCCAGAATGCCAGGAGTCAGACATTTTTATTTTCTGAAGTTTGGTGATCTGTGTATATCTTCAGATAGATCCCTCACAAATGTGAAGGGACTTCTGTTCATTATCTGGTGTTATCACTTCGTGTGTGTCCATCTTTGCTCAGCACATGGATTATAACATCTTAGAGGAAAGTAGGCACCTTATCTTTTATTTCTGAGGCTTCAAAAAAAGTGGGAGAAGCTTAACTCATGAGTTGTCATAGTAAAGAAAGCCTTACAGAGCGTCTGAGTGGCTTTGCCAAATCAGAAGGCCAACATTTCTTTGTCTGTAAACTCAGGGAATTTTAAAAGGAATTGGAAGAGAATTGGGTGAGTGGTTATTCTGAGATTTACATGAGATATATAGTACTGAGATACCACCTCTCAAGAATGGTTCTCAAGTCATCAGGGAAAGAGAAATCATAAAATATCATTGGAAATTGCCCAGATTCACCTTAAAGTACAGAATTCAAAACTATCTGCAACAGATGCTGTTTCTTCAGTCAAGCATCAGAGGAAATGATTGATTTGTGTCTAAGCCTGGGGACCCAGAGAAGATAGAAATATTGAAACTCAAAAATGACTCTCCCCATGATAGGATACTCATGGCATAAGCAGCAAGAAGAGACCATCAGCTCATACCTGATACAATGCCTGTTACCAAAAAGATAAGAGATAACAAGTGCTGGCAAGGATGTGGGTTAAAGGGAACCCTTGTGCACTGTTGTTGGGAATGTAAATTGGTACAGCCACAATGGAAAACAGTAGGGAGGTCCCTCAAAAAATTAAAAATACAGCTACTGTGTGATCTAGCAATCCCACTTATGGGTATCTATCTGAAGGAAATGAAATCACTCTTTTGAAGAGGTGTCTGCACTTCCATGTTCATTGCAGCATTATTCACAATGGCCAACACATGAAAACAACCCAAGTGACCATCAATGAATGAACAGATAAAGAATACACAAGTATGTATATGCAAGGGAATATTATCCAGCCATAAAAAGATGGCAATCCTGCCATTCTCAACAAGGATGGAACTTGAGGGCATTATGCTAAGTTAAAACAAGTCAGTCAGAGAAAGGCAAATAGTGTATGATTTTTTTCATATATGGAGTCATAAAAAGCTAAATTCATAGAAACAGAGAATAGAATGGTGGTTGCCAGGACCCTAGTGATGGGGGAAATAGGGTACATTGGTCAAAGGGTAAAAATTTCTAGTTATAAGATGAATGAGTTCTGGGAATCAAAGTGCAGCATGGAAACTATAGTTAACAGTTCTATATTATATACTTGAAAGTTGCTAAGGAAGTAGATCTTAAATGTTCTCACCACACATACCAAAAGATGGTAATTATGTGAGGTGATAACTAACTTCACAGTGGTAATCCTTTTACAATATACATGTGTATCAGATCTTTATTTGCACCCCTTAAACTTCCACAATGTTCTGTGACAATTCTATTTCAATAAAAAAAAAAAACAATATAATGTTTACCCAGGGTAAAAAAAAAAAAAAAAAAAAAAGCAGAGACTCACAGGAAGCAGTTCATTTCTCCAAACTCCTGCCCTCTCTGAGATGCAGTCATTCTAGAGCCTCATCTCACTGAAATGGATGGTGAGTGAAATTGCTCCCATTACATGTTATTTTGTCCTGCCCTTTCACCCTCCTTCTTCGTTTGTGCTCTCTCTGGACATGAATGTACAAGTGAATTTGGATAAGATCAATTGTGTATGATACAATCTCATGTTGTACAGGAAAGAACTTGGTTCTTTGTAAATTATAAAGCAACAAGGAAGTGTTAGTTACTATTATATTTCTCTTCTGTTAACCTTAGGATCAAGCAGAGTTCTAAGCCAAAACACTCATTGATGGCTGACTTAATTTTGGTTTGACACTTTAACATTAGATTTAAATCTTGCTTAAAACATATCCATAGAAAGATTATTATTCATACTCACGCCAAACTGAAAAACACACTTTCTATCAGCTCTATAAATAACTCCGTAACTGAGAATTTGAAGTGCTTTTTTAAAATACAATCAGCTCTCAAAAGGGGAGAAAATGGTAAAGCAAAAGTGCAAAAATAACGTTTGACCCTAAAAAATATAGGTACTCAATTTACATAACACCATGTAAAAACATCTTTGTGTGTCTTCATCCAAGAAATCAATCCTTTTGACCTTTTAGTTATGCTAATGGCTTTAAGGAGACTTATTAGAATTCTTTATATTATACTTTGAGAGTACTATAGTCTAGAACCACATAGGACAGAAACCACTCAACAAGCAAAAGCAGCAGAAAGATGTGCTGTTGATGCAAGCCATACAAAGAACAAATGGTAAAAGGAAAGGATGGTGTGGGGAGTAGAATCACAGACACTGTTTGTGTTCAGAGTGAAAGCCTGTTACCAAGGTATACAAGAGCTAAAAGACAGATAGGGGTGTTCTTGGCGATGGGTAAAAACAAGACTATTCAAAGTGCACTCAAGGAGGTAGAAATGGCAGAAAAGGTTAATATTACAAAGAGAAGTTAAGCAAAAGGAATGAGTGGTAGAAAAAGAAAGGCAAAACATAGAGAAAATGAATGAATAATTATGGATAGAGCAGAAATTATTAAACCCTGGAAAATGGCACCAAAGGACCTCAGGTCCTCATTAACAAAGAATAAGGCACTGTGTGAGCGCTTTGAGGAAGTGAAGCAAGTCTGAGGCGTGTTTCTCTAGGTAAAATTTGTTCCCTGTCACAGCACACCGGAGAAAAGGGTCATCCACGTGCTGTAACCACCCTTTATTTTCACCTTCATTTATCCCTACAACAAATATTTATGTAGTACTTCCCTGTGCTGGGGATACCAAGTCAACAGAACTAAGAAAATGATAGGTGGCATTTATTGATCCTATTGATCCTGTTTCACAGGTAGAAAAGCTTGCTACTTTATACAGTTTATTGGACTCTCAAATAAGTCTTTTTTCCTCCCAGTTAAATAATAAAAGTAATTCTATTTTGTTTTGTTTTATTTAAGTAGCCCTATTCCCTTTTGGAGACCAATGCTATTTCTCCAATTTTTAAATTTGTTATTATCTTGAATGCCAATTGTGAGTTGTCATGGTTTTTTTTATTACTAAGTAAGAGTTTCCCAAATAAGCTAGATAAGCAGAAGATCACAACAAACCACACTATTAGGAATGAGTTTGTCTAAGTTCTTCAGTTGCCTCAACAGAATCTGTTTAGAAAAATGGTTATATATGTATTGTTAAAATAATTTACCCATTAAATTAAACCAGAGTCCATTTCTTTATCCACAAAATAAACATTAAATGAAAAAAAGTGTCACAAGAATGTTTTTTGGTGCAATACAGTCACTGCTCCTTACATATGTTGCACATAATATGTCCAGGAAAGGAACCAAAATGGGGCATATGATTTCAACTTTCAGTTTATAAAAGAAGGAACTTTTAGTAACAATTTAACTTGTATAACAACACTTCGCAAAGATTTGAAGAGTTTGGGAGGGCCATACCCACACTCATCATCAAAGCAATGTGTTACATTTTTTCACCTAATCTTCCTGTATTTTCTCTAGATATTTTCACTTTAAAATAGACAATGTTTGGAGACAGAATAGGGAGAGATTATGCAAATGTATGAATCTTAATGAGAAGTTCATTATTGAACATTTGACATGAATTTCAAGAAATGATAAAAGACCCTGGGATTTATGAGACTTAAAAGAAAAATCTCTGCTCCTGGAGAACTTGGAAATTGCCAGTAAAAGAACTGAGACCCAAATGACAGCAGATAATGTATAAACCAGATTACATTATGGCCTATGGTAATGAATAGGAAACGGGGCACAGTGATAAGCTTGGAATGATGATCAATATTTGGAATACTGAGATAGGCAAGAAGGTAATTAGGCCCATTATGGACACAGTTAGCACAGATAACATAATTTGGGAAATTATACATTTGGATATTACGGGGAACTTTTTTTTCTGGGCTAATGGATTTGCAATGATATCTATTAAAGCACATAAGACATTTTGCCTCTAGGGGAAACTACTAAAAAAATCAAATATACAAAATTTTCAGTTAAGTGTAATCTAAAATAAAAAGACAAAGCAGGATGTATTGAAGAATAAAGTGGTGTTGTGACTTCCTACTTGGAATTTATAATAGTTTTTCATTCAAAGAGTTTTAAGGCTATTAATTTCACATCACAACTCCCCATGAAGCAAGTAAAGCATTTCTATTGTATTTGCCCAAGTTCTTTGCTCATAATACAGCAATGCCAAATTGATAATGAAAGCTATCTTGAAGAATTCCTGGCCTTCTTAAGTTTCATGCTGTGACCCCTGAATAGCATTGCAATCATCCTGATCCCCAATTTACTACTGGGCACAATTCCTTTATTTTAGAGGGAGGAACACTAACTTAATTAATTTTCACTAAGTGCCTGGAGGGCCATTGATGTTATTGAAATGTGCAAATTAATATATTATTTATCCTTAATTTATCAGAAGTATTTATTAATTATAAAGCTCTAACTGGGAGAAAATCTTACCACATATCTGAAAGTGAATACCTTCCCCCAAATAATTCCTTATGTTCTAATAAGAATGTATTGGAAGCAATTTCATCAATAATGGAAGATCCAATTACTGGTCTTCTGGATTAAGGCATTCTTTTATTGCAAGATTTTAATGCTAGAACGGGAAGTTCAAATATTGCCAATGAAATCTCAGACTAATTAAATGATTATAGCCTTAAGGAAAGGGCAGCCGAGACTCCACTCTCAGTCTTCCCAGTGATAGTCTCTATATGTAGTGAACAGATGGGTACCATAGACCTTATTTCAAAAGAAAAAAATATAAGAAGTTGTTTAAAAAAAATCAGGTCAACTTTTGAATAAAAAAGAAACGATTACTGTTTCTCTATGAAGCCCTTTTCAGCCTTTTGTGGAAGGAACAGTTGTATTTAAGAATGCGATGGTGAAGGGGTACCTGGGTGGTGCAGTCAGTTAAGCATCTGACTCTTGGTTTTGGCTCAGGCCTGATCTCAGAATCCTGAAATCGAGCCCCACATGGGGCTCCATGCTCAGGGCAGAGTCTGCTTGACTTTCTCTCTCCCTTGTCCTCTGCCCTTACCCCTGCACAGCCCCCCATAAATAAATACAACTTTTAAAAAAGGAATGCAATGGCAGACTCAACCAAATTATGCTAGGCCTTCTCTTATTCAGATGTTTAGAGATAACACAAAAATAATAGTGACAGTAATCATCACCACTGCTTTATGAGCATATACTATGTGGCAGATACTTTTCCATGCTTGTCCTACCATCATTTTAAAGATAAGGAAACTGAAGCACAGAGGGGTTAATAACTCAGGAAATATGCAACAGAGTGGAGGTTGTTGGGATGTTTCACAGCTTCCTCTCTTAATCACTCACTATTAACGACACTCTCGACTTTTATTCTGTTCTCCTAGTCACCTTCCTGTAGGGAACCAACAGCAGTTTGCAGCCATAGGGCAGGGCAGGAATCCAAGACTGAGTCAGAGAAACTGAGGTCCACTTCCAAACAATCCCCAAGGAATGACTTTCTTTCTGTTTTGTAATATGTTGACATGGAACTTTCTACCTAGAAGGTGGGGGCAATGGGTTCTAAGGGTGTGAAGAGTCAGCTTTGTAGTGGCACCTCTTGACCTAGACAGTATCTCTCATGCCACCTTTTTATGCCCATTTCTCGCATGGAGAAATCCTCAGTCTTTTAAAGCTTGGTCTTGTTGTGTGTGTCCATTCTCTTCATAACACTGTATTTTTCTGGATGACAGGGAATAGTGAATATATCTAAGGTTTGGTGGACCAAAAGACATGATCCAGAAATCTCCCTCTATTCTTTGTGGGGAAGGCTTCTGGAACTCAATCCCGTCCTTCCTTCATTTGGGAATAGATGAATCTTCAAAAGTGCTATAATATCTTTTTTAAAAATGTTAGTGATATCTCTTTATAAGGCTTTTATTTTAAGGAAAAATTTGGCACATGAAACTTTAAGAATATTTTTTATGACCTTGAGAATAATTTTTATTACATAAGATTCCTCTTTTAACATCCTTGATAACTGTTCTATCATTTGTTTAAAGAAGTTTGTGGAGCACTTAGGTGGCTCAGTCAGTTAAGCATCTGCCTTCTGCTCAAGTCATGATCTCAGGGTCCTGGGACTGAGCCCCATATCAGGCTCCCCGCTCAGAGGGGAGTCTGCTACTCCCTCCCCGTATTCCAGCACTCTCTCTCACTTGCGCGCTCTCTCCCCCCCAAAATATATAAATAAAATCTTAAAGAAAAAAGTTTGTGTCTGTTAAGTTCATGTTTCTGATGGAAAGATGAGTTTATCTGAATTTTAGAGAACATAGTCACTGGACATAGAAGTCATAAGTTAAAAAATAAAGCTTTGCTAATAAAGTTTGAAAGAAGATTTATTCCTTGGCATTCACGAGTAAGTGAAGTTGGCCTGGAAATCATTGAACAATCAAATTAAGATTAGTTCTGTAGATGATCAGAATGGGACAAGTAAATGCTCAAATTTGGACAGAGTCCACCCACCCTGAGACTGATAACACATGGTATTCATAGATCACTCTCTCAGACAATTGCTTAAAATCAGCCACAGCCAATATCACATCAACTGCAGATGAAAATGTGAGGAGTCATCATATTTTGGGATGAATTCAATGGGATAGAGTGACTGAGTTTTGAATTTGATTAATTACTTTACATTATCCCTTCAGAAAGACCTCTACTTTTAATGGAAACCTAGAAAAAATATAATTTGTATAAATGATCAGGCTAAAATAGACAGTGAATCTTCCCATTCGAAGAGCTACAGAATTTCCTAGGTAATAATGTCAACTTATGTTTGAATTGGTGAAGGTAAGAATAAGGGAAGAGGAATTAAATGTAACCATTTATTGTACTCTGTACCATCTTTAAAAATATATATATATTATTTATTTATTTGTGAGAGACATAGGGAGGGAGAGAGAGAGAGGCAGAGACACAGGCAGAGGGAGAAGCAGGCTCCATGCAGGGAACCCCACGTGGGACTCGATCCTTGGTCTCCAGGATAAGGCCCTGGGCTGAAGGCAGCACTAAACCGCTGAGCCACCTGGGCTGCTCACCCTGTACCATCTTTACATGATTGGGTACTGTTTTGTTGGAATTTTGTGCTGATCCCCATCAATTGGTATCATCATCCTTCTCAAAACCACATCCCTCCCACAACCTTGTCCTTCTGCTGGGAGCCCTAGGACACATAGAGGAGATGTGGAACCCTGGTCAAGGCCCACATCACAGTCTTCTTTCACTTGGAACTTCAGTCCAGTGCCCCTGTGAGTCCTTGCAAAGGCATTCCTGATTTCAGATTTTCCTCTCTCACATCAGCCTGCCACCATTACCTCCTGTTGACTCCCCGGGAATAAATATAAACATTTTTTTCCAAGCCTGAAGCCCCCTGAGTACACATTTACAACCTAGGACTCAAACAGTTTTGCTTTTAACTTTACTATGTACTACATCCAGAACAGCTAGGTTGTAATTTTGGCTGTCAGTGGATGCTTCTAATTTGTGGCTTCTATTTATTTTTGTTAGTGAATTAATTGCTGGCTCTATTAATCCTGCAAAATCCATGAATCCTTAATGTTCAGTTTGCTTAGAATGAGTAACAGTGTATTTGTTCCTTCTCAAATATGACTTCTTGCTGAGCCTCGGATGAGCTCCTTCTCGATAGCGTGCCTTCTATCTTGGATGATTTATTCACTTTCATGTTCCCTGAAATTTATTGCAAAAGGTTGACGTGAATTCTTACAGTTTGGGCTCTAATATAATCTCCTGGATGGCAATTAATAATAATAATAAAAAAAAGATGGTTGCTATTGTTTACAGAGGAACTAAGCTTTCTCAGATTGTGTTCTTTATCTTCTGGTTTTCACCAAACTTCATGTCAGACATCCCTAGGGGTTGATGGTGTAAAATATTTTCTGTAAAACTCCAAAGCTTTTATTGTTGCTTCAATAACCCCAAACCTCTATGTTGCCTTTTGTTTTCTTGTCAGAAATGATCTTATTCAATTTGTTTCTTCAAATTCTCTTCCTTCCTGAGAACATTAGAAATATGCCTCTTTCTGGATTTAGTAGTAACATACTCTCAGTGGTTATGACTTACAAGTAGCATCTGAAATTTGTCCCTGAAGATTCTCGTAATCTTTTTTCCCACTTCATCTCATCTCTGTTGTGTTGATCGAAGATACACTATTGCCTGTGAAATGCAGTGTTTATTGTCATCATGTATATTGTTCAAAGTGCAGAACTGCCTCCTGTAAATTAATGATGAAACTAGAATTATTGCAGCATCTGATCTCTGTAGTTTGCCTGTTTGGCTAATCTTACCAGGACCAATCTAGACTAATGCTCTTCTTCTAGAGATGAGGACTCTGTGGGTCCATTCAAGTAGCTTGACTCTAACCAAGGAGAAGACAGAGGGCAAGTTTATCTTTATTTAGTCCAGAGCAGAAATGCTACAGTGAGGCGGCCCAAGGACGTTCCTACTTCTGACACAGACTGTGTGTCATTCTATGCCAGTTCCGCCTCTGCTCTGTGGGTGAGTTCCCTCATCTATAAAACGGGACTAACAATAATAGCAGTAGCACAACTGTCAGGATGGTAGGTAATACAGGTAAAGCTCGTGGAACAGGACAAAGTATGCCATGCGATGTTAGCTACTAGCACTATTGTCATTATTCTGATTATTAGTCCTTGGTTGTACTTCAGTATTTCTTGTATTACTGTTGTGTTAAGCAGCCGGTGGTGGTATTCATGGCAGTGGCAGTAGTAGAGGCAAAAATAGTGATGATAGTAAGAAAAGACAGTGTTAGTAAGTAAACTAACACTGATGACAGTAGATAGTAGATGAAAGGCAGATGATTATAAGAAAAGAAATGCCCTGCTCTGTGTGAGGCATTGAGTAAGATACGTTATTTAGATCATCCTTAGTACATACTCAGTCTATATCTACTGAAAAACTACAGAATCATTTATTCCCAGAAATGCAGATGTAGCCTCTGCATGGTAAGGATCTTTTCCACAACTGCAGAGGATCATGAGATTTAGCCCTGGTGGAAAAGGCCCCTGATAGAATTCCTTCCATCTTTAAAATAATCTTTGTGCTGCTGGTATTTAGCTGCATGACCCTGCTGTAGACAACGGAAGTCTGGCTGTAGCTGGGAATGGAGGGAGGTCACAGCACAGGGGAAGGGGCAGCTACACAGCCAAACAGCGCCAATGAAAAATATTACATATCAGAAAACAGATTACTAAAATTCATTTAGGTTTTATTTTTTTTTCTTTTTGGAACTGTATATTACATTTAAAAATTACCCCTTTTCCAGATACCCAAATAGAAATACAACTGGAAACAATAAGCATTGACACAGAAAAGTTTTCTTTCTTCCTTTGCTTTATTTATTTATTGACTGAATAAATTGTATTCATGATACATTAATAGCCATTAGAGTAAAGTGTTTAATCATAAAAATTATAGTCACTTCAGTGTTTGTTGATTTCTAGGCATAGTATGCTACTCAATAATCACAAAAATAGTCACGGAAATAGTAAAAGCTACAATGTAGGGGTCCCTGGATGGCTCAGTGTATTAAGCATCTGATTCTTGATTTCAGCTCGGGTCATGATCTCAGGGTTATGAGGTCGAGCCCTGCATTGGGCTCCACACTCAGAGGGAAGTCCGCCTAAGATTCTCTCTCTCCCTCTACCCCTCCCCGGCCCCCAGCTCTCACTCATTCTCTCTGAAAAAATAAATATTAAAAAAAAAAAAAGCTACAATGTGGAGAGCACTTGGGATGGGGTGCTATGATGGGTGCATCTTTGAGGCCCTGCATGCATGCGTGTGTATGCGTGCACACACATATACAGTCTCATACATGAAATCTCTATAAACTGCTAGGAACTTGCAAATACCTATGTACCTGTGTGTATGCACACTTAGGCCTATTTATCTAATATATATTGTTATTTTACATCTTACCACAACTTTACAAATAAAGGAAACCAGGGCTCCAAGTACTCACACCACTTTTTCAAAGTCACAAAAAGTTGGCAAAGCTAGGGTTGAACCCAAACCCCACGCACTCGACACCCCCTTTTTAAAGACACCCAAACAAATATCTCTGGAGCAACAGACT
Source organism: Nyctereutes procyonoides (assembly GCF_905146905.1). Taxonomy (NCBI): domain Eukaryota; kingdom Metazoa; phylum Chordata; class Mammalia; order Carnivora; family Canidae; genus Nyctereutes; species Nyctereutes procyonoides. The sequence goes on from NW_026575132.1 coordinate 13,966,863, forward strand.
TTTCCAGTCTGCGACAGTACCCCATTAGGAAAAAGTTGACTTTTTTGGCCTTTGTCTTCCAGAATCTCCAAGCAAAGATTTCGGTCCAACTCTGGGTTTGAAAAAGTCCAGTTCCTTGGAGAGCCTCCAGACTGCGGTGGCTGAGGTTAGGAAGAACGAGCTTCCCTTCCACCGGCCCCGGCCGCACATGGTTCGAGGCCGGGGCTGCAACGAGAGTTTCCGAGCAGCCATCGACAAGTCCTACGACGGACCCGAAGAGCTAGAAGCTGGTAGGACAAAGCACTTCCTTACCCCCCTTTCTTCATCTCGTTATTATCCGCGAGTCCGAGGCAAGGATGTGTGCTTAACTACAAAGAAAAAATGATTTAAGGATCGCAATTACATTTTTGATATTAAAAGTAATTCATTCTCCTGATATGTTTTGCCCTTTGGCTTAACGAGCACGGAATTGGGTAACACAATGCGCAATTTATTTTACAGTGCAAATGCTAAAGAAGGGCTCTCCCTCACTTTCCTACAAGGACCGACTGTCATTTCCCCTTAGGGTAGGAGCACTAAGTATGCATTTCTCGACATTCTTACTGGAGTCATTAGAAGCAGCCCCAACCTGACGACTGCCTGCATTAATTGGGTAGAAGCAGCCGGGTTACCTTTGTGCTCCGAAGCCTCTCCTGGAAATAAGCTCGCCCCGTGTTTGCCGGCAGACGGGCTTTCCCAGCTGATCGAGGTTAACACGCTGCCTTCCAGAGGTGGTAGTGTTTTACCACGTACGTAGCCAACCTTTCCGATGGTTACCGCGGTCAAACCACCGGTGGTTCACCGACGCCCAACCCCAGGCCTTGCTTGAAGTAACCAGGTTGGGGCAGTCGTCTCTTCAAAGGGTACAAGTAGCCACCTGGCACGGTACAGCTCGGGAGTGCTTTCTTCGTTCTTCTGTGTTTTGCATTTTAACTTTTCTTCATATAGTAGCAGTAGGTGCCCCTGACCACATGTATTGATTTTTCTCTCCGCACAGACGGTCTGTCTGATAAGAGCTCCGTGTCGGGCCGAGGAGCTCTGCACTGCGAGTCCACCCCTCCGGGGAGCTGCGAGCAGGAGGACGTGGCAAGTAAAGCCAGCAGAATCAAAAAACCAAAAGAGAAGGAGAAGAAGAAGAAGAAGGAGAAGAGCAAATTGAAAGCCAAGGAGAAAAAGCTGAAAGAGGACAATGAAGACCCAGAGAGGAAAATCAAGAAAAAAGGATTCGGTGCCATGCTGAGGTAGGGGCTGGCCGGGCAGGCACGGCAGGCATGTGTGGCTTTCCGGTCTCCCCTGGGGAAGTCCCTCGTTTGGGCGCACCCAGGAAGAAAATGGCAAGCTCTCCCTCCTTTTTAGCTAAATGTGCAAAAATCTCAGTTATGAGCGGGCTTGTTCCTTTCCTGCAGAAGCAGAAGGGGCCTTCCTGGGTGGCTCTCGAGGCCCCTGGTGAGGACGGGAGGCTCTGATACATTTGCTGTGAAAGAAAGGCTCACGCCCGGTAGACACATGGGCACCGCTCGCAGCCCTTGGTACCGAAGTGTCATGCGGGTAAATTAAGTGCATCCTCCACCTGTCTGGGGAAAGCAAGAAGTGAGGGAGTCCCCAGCCGTTGCTTGTACAACACCCCATTTGATTTGGAGAAGACAGGACAGGTGGACCTCATGGTGCGCGCGGGCCAGGCCTGGAGCACGTAAGCCAGCAGCTGCAGGAGCCGGTCAGCACGGGTCACGGACTCTGGAGTCAGACGGCCCAGTTCTCAGTCCATGGCCCTCCACCCGTGGGCTGCTGGGCTTCCTGTGTTCCTTATCTTCCCTGAGCCTTACTTGCTTCACTTTCAAAGTGAGGCGAGGGTACCGCTCTCCTGACCCAGGGGGGCTGTGGGACAAGGTTTCCCCAGCCCCTGGGCCTGTCCCAGCAGGGCACCCTCAGAAAGCAGCTTTGTCTCTTCTGCGGCTGCTTCTACGTTTGCTTTGTTGATGTCGATTTGATGACCTCGCTCCAGCTGATGGCTTTCTGGTCACTTTGGGTACTAAAACCACCTCTGCGCCAGGGCCCAACACCTATCTAATGTTAATCAGAACTTCCCCTCCCTACCCCTCAAGCCCGAGGAGGGCCCTGCGATGTGGTGGCAGGACTCCACCTTCTGCTTCTCAGGCTCTGGACCCAGAGGGAAGGGAGGGAATTATTAAAACAGGGGTGGAGGGACCCCTGGGTGACTCAGTGGTGGGCGTCTGCCTTTGGCTCAGGTCGAGATTCCGGGGTCCTGGGATCGAGTCCCACATCGGGCTCCCTGCAGGGAGCCTGCTTCTCCCTCTGTCTGTGTCTCTGCCCCTCTCTCTCTGTGTGTCTCTCGTGAATAAATAAATAATTTTTTTAAAGATTTTTATTTGTTTATGAGAGACACAGAGAGAGAGAGAGAGAGAGAGAGGCAGAGACACAGGCAGAGGGAGAAGCAGGCTCCATACAGGGAGCCCGATGTGGGACTCAATCCCGGGTCTCCAGGATCAGGCCCTGGGCTGAAGGTGGCACTTAACCGCTGAGCCACCTGGGCTGCCCTAAATAAAATATTTTTTAAAACTTAAAAAATAAAAAAAATAGAAGAAGGGAAGAGCTGTACTTAACTGGTGTCTGGATCAGATATAATCTGGCTGTCAAGAGTCTTTGTGGGCCACTTAGCTCCTTACTTCCCCACTGACTTCCTGAGTCCCTCTGACCCTTAGCCTCTGACCCCAGACAGCATACCCTACGGTCTTCTCCCCCCTTCCCGCTGATGGATTGTGGTGTCAGTTGGAGGTGGCAGTGGCCTAACCTCCTTCTGCAGCATCTCCTTGGCTCCCTGGAATGGCTGACCTCTTGCCCTTCCAAATGATAGAAACACAGCTCGTTCCCATTGCTCCCCTCTCTCCTCTTCCTGCCATAGGGATGCCCAGCCAGCCTGGCATGTTCAGGCTTCTCCGGGGCAGGGTTGAGCTCCGTTTTGTGCCTCCCAGGCTCTAGAGCCACGTGCCAGACCCTCCCAAGCTTGCATGCATGGGGAAGGGAGAGAGCCAGTAAAGGTTTGCAAGTCTCAAGCAAACAGGGAGGATGACCATCCCCTTTCATACAGTTGCCCTCATTCTCTCAGCGGTAATCTTGCAGCCTCCTCACTTACTTTGTTGGGAGCACAAAGAGGAAACACCCCTTTCTGTTACTTTCTTTACTTCTAGAATTTTCTATCACAGAAAATCTCTCTCTCAATCTCTACCCTTCTTTTCCATGAGATGAAGGTAAGGGATGGGAGGTGATGTTGGTACCTCTTAGTCAACTCTTAGGAGACATCTCTTTTAAGAGTACTGGGTAGCATTTGTCATCAGAGATTTTTAGTTTAGGATTTTCTTTTCTTTTTTTTAGATTTTATTTATTTATTTTAAAAAGAGAGAGAAAGCATGCAAGTATGACTGGGGGAAGGGGCCAAGAGGGAGGGAGTGTCAAGCAGACTCCACACTGAGCATGGAGCCTGAAGCAGGGCTCATGACCTGAGCCAACACCAAGAGATGGACACTTAACCGACTGAGCCACCCAGGTGATTCAAGTTTGGGACTTTCAACTAAAATTTCAGGCAGAAAGAGAAAGTTCTATTCCATATCTGTTATTCATAATAATATATAAATACAAATATAATCTGTTATTGTATATAAATTTGAAGAGAGAGAGAGAGAGAGACTGAATTTGAAGCCACAAAATCATATTTGGGCATCACAGCTAATGTTGATACCAGTAGGACAAATCTCTCAGTAGACATTGATTTGTTTTTCCTCGTGGTCTCTATAGACACTGTCTTTCCTTTTGACATTCTGAATGTTAAACTTGCCCTTTTTCCAGGTAATTATTATGATTGCCAGAATTTGTGGGCTATGCTTTAAGCATCCTGATAACAATGGCAAACACAATGCAAATATATAGATGAGAATTGCCTTTGAATTTATGGAGGTCAGAGGTTAACAGTGCAGGCTCTGCCTGCGGAATGCTAAATTCAATCCCAGCTCTTCTGCTTATCTATCCAGGTAGCATTCAGCATACTATTAATTCTGTGCCTCAGTTTCCTCATCTGAAAATGGGAATAAGAATATACCATTATTATGAGAATTATGTTTGTTTAGTTACATGCAATGTGCTTATAGAACAGTGCCTGGCAAGAAATACACATTCGATAGATGTTAATTATTCTAGTCAGCAGAATAGTGGCCCCCAAAGATGTCTATATCTCAATCCCTGGGGCCTGTGAGTATGTCCTGGTGGCATGACAAAAGAGAATTATGGTGCAGATGGAATTAAAGTTGCTGATAGAATGACCTTAATATAAAGGTGAATACCCTGGATTTCCTTCAATGGCCCAAGGTAATTACGAGAAGCCTTAAAAGTAGGAGAGAAGTGACTGTGGAAGAAAGGTACAGAGGATGCAGTGTTGCCCGCTCTGAGATGGAGGGAAGTGGCCATGAGCCAAGGAATGAGGGCAGCCTCTAGAAGTTAGAAAGGACAGAGAAGTGGATTCTCTCTGGAGAGCCTCTAGAAAGGGATGCAGCCTGCCGAATCCTTAACTTCAGCGCATTTCTATTGTTTAAGCCACTAAGTTTACAATAATTTTTTTACAGCATCAATAGAAAACCAACATCTTTGTTATTAGTAGTACTTCTACAATATCGTAGTAATTTATAAGGAAACAATTTCCTCCTTAAGGTGTTAAAGAAAAAGCCATATTTAACTAGAGTAGTCTATAACTATAAAAACTATTAGAACTCACCCATTTTCTAGAATGTTACTAAATTAAGTCTTAACTCTGTATTTTGTTTCTGATGACTTGATTTGGCAGGTTCCTACTCCGTTGCCCATAATACAGAGCGAACTATTCCTTTCGTTGTCCAATATATGCTGTATTTGCCGGTGTTGGAAATCACAGGTTCTAGATCCTTTACACATCTAGCAACTCCGTTTTGTTCCCTTCTACTGTTTTAGCAAAATTAAGATCTGAAAGGTGGTGTTTGATTTTATCTCCAGTGTAAAAATAGCAACTGTTTTCCATAGCCTTTTGCATCGGAGTTTGTGAGCATATTGGAGTTGCTGCTACATGCGCATTTTCAACAACAAAGAACACAAAAGCTGTTACCATTAGCCAACAGATTTTGCTTTAATTCTCATCTGTTGCTCAGATGCTATTGACTTAGTTTCTTTCTTATTTAAAAAAGATTGATTGCCTTAAGGTTCTCTAGGAGGTAGATGTATGGCTTAAATATGTATTATTTTTTTTCCATTATCTGCATTTCACAGCCGCTCTGCTGACAAGGAGCTTTATGCAGGGTGTGCACTTGTGTGGTGGACAGTGGGCCCCGGGCCGAGGGCACAAAATCATCTCCCTCTCCTCACCAAGCCATGCATCATGAAAGTGTGAATGTTAGTAGTGCCTTTGCTCTTGTGCTTGTGAAAAGCTAAGTGTTTTGTGCTTTTCTAATATTAGCTGGTCCATTCATGTTAATGATATGTAGTCATACAGTTAAGCTCATTAGTTAATTTGACCTACTCCTGATCCTTTTGAAAAAATTATGGGGATCTCGTTAATTCTTATCTTTAAATGTGCGGCTTGCTTCCAGTAGGCTTAATGCTTTGCTGATTTCGGAATTACCTCCTCATAGATTCAACTGTGTCTCTTACACAGGCCATGAATTATTATGGAAAAATATGCAGACCAAGAACTTAGCAACTTTGTTAGTTTCCCTGAATCCTCTGTTTACCTGCTGTGGAAAGAAGACGTTAGGGGATCAAGATGCTCATTTTTTTCTGTGTTTGGTTTCCTTGGGGCACTGTACTCTTCATGGCACTGGCCTGTAGAATGAATGCCCCCCCCCCCCCCCCCCCGTGGCTCCTTGCAGACAAAGGGTGGAGCTCAGCCCCCCAGTAGGCTAGCTGATTGCTCTTAGCCCTAGGCCGGTTTCCTGGGGTATAGCAGATCTTTCCTAAGCACTGAAGAGAAATATCCTCTGGCTAACCAAACCTTGCCCTGTCTACAACAGAAAGTCCAGTATTCAGTCGCTGATTTCTTAGTTATTTGTGGATCTTTACATTCTTTAAAATGAATTCTGTCCCAGGTCTGTGTTGAAAATCCATTCATTTATATCACACTTACTGTAGTTTCCTTTTGATATTATAGATCACTCACTTCAAAGACCTTCAAATTAACAACTTGTGCTGGACGCTGAATGGAAAACCTTGATGTTCATCAAGTACCTTTCCTTTTTTTTTTTTTTTAATTTATTAGAGAGAGAGAGAGAGAACGAGAGAGAGCTTGAGTGGGAGGAGAGGCAGACTATGCTGAGCAGGGAACCTGATGTGGGACTCGATCCCAGGACCCTGGAATCATGACCCGAGCTGAAGGCAGACGCTTAACCAACTGAGCCACCCAGGCACCCTTTGATCAAGTACCTTTTCTATACCCTTTGTGTGCTTTGGTACCGAAAGGAATTGTGCCTATTAAACTCCTTTTTTAATAGATTAACAAATAACAAAGTGCTACACTTGCCAATAGAAAACTTCATCTCTGTTTTTAAAATTTGTCTGCCCATAGTCACTGATTAATAATGTGTGCTGAGTGCTTATTCTTTGTCAAGTACGCTCATAATTAGTCTTCATTTATTCCACATTATTTATTGAACACTTATTTTGCATCAGGCATTGCTCTAGACACTGGGCATACAGCAATTAAGTCCTTGCTTTTATAGTATCTTTTTTTTTTTTTTTTGGTGGGTGGGGGGGTCTTAAAAGAGGAAGAAAAACACAAAGACTTTTTGTATTTCTTTTGGTGAATTTAAAACAAAACAAGCATGATATCACGTAAGCATGTAAACTACTTATAGCAATGGATTTCCCAGGGAGAGGTGGGATATTTGCCTTGGCTACCTCTGGGACAGAGCCCTACCTTGTCAACATGAGGGAATCAATAGTCAATTTATTTGGTGCTGAACAAGACATCCAGACTCCAGCTCTTAGGTAATTTGAATCCTGGTGATGAAGAGAAAGTAAATAACTAATTCAAAATAATTGAGATTATTTAGGACTATAGTAGGTGTTATAAAGAAGGTAAAGTCAGAAGGGATGGTGTCCTCTCCCCTACACTGACTAACTGCCTCACAGACTGTGCCTCTGCCCAGACTATACTTAATTTCAGCAGATTCGTTATCAGAACCTCGCATGCTGTGGTACAAATGCCAAATCACTTTATGCCTGCTCTCTTTTTTTGCAGCATATGAATATGAGGTTATTTTTAAGCCAGCTTCACATAAAGCTATAACAAAACGCTAACCCAAATTGTGTCTGTTTGAGTACACAAAGCCCTATTACACCCGGGGTAAACACTCTGAAGACACGTGGGCTGCAATCTAAATGGCAGACTTGATTTGCAGCTGTGTGTGTCTACTCTCTTCCTCCTGGCCCATCAGTTGAATATTCTTTTTCTTTTTTTTTTTTTTAAGTTGTCTCCACACCCAACGTGGGGCTTGAACTCAGGACGCTGAGATCAAGAGTCACATGCTCTATTGACTGAGCCAGACAGGTGCCCCAGTTGCATATTCTTCATTGTTCCTTCTTAACTCAGCCAACATAGGTATACCTCAGTGATACACTGGTTCAGTTTCTATGTAAAGAAGACTAAGTTTTGTACCCTAATGATAGGGTTCTTTTTTTTTTTTAATCTACTTTTTATTTCTAAGCTTTGCAAGGACTAAAGCATCTATGTTTCATTTGTTTTAGGATAAAACATACTATTTTATTGAAACTAAGGAAACTCTATATAATGACATCTTGCTGTGGATCGTTTTAAAAAGAGCACTTCTACACGTAACACACACACATACATGACCCTTCCTCCACCACCACAAACAACACAGACATCATCACCATTAAATTTATACCTAACCTAGTTAAAAACCTGTCCCTTACAACCTCTGTGGCCTTCATTAATCCCTTTGAGTCTTAGTCTACTCAGCAGTGAATTGGGAATAATAACACATCCTCTCCAAGATGTTGTGAAATTGAAGTTAATTTATGTAAGCAAAGCTGTCAGTATAGCGCCTGACCTGGTACGCTATATTTCTGTCTTCCCACATGGCCCTGCTCAGACAGCCAGCCATCAGCCTTTGACTTGGAGCCCACCAAATTTCCGTTTTGAGTTTTTAATTTTTCCTCAAATTGCTACTTTGTATTTTGGGTGAGCATGCTATGCTTTCTTTACACTGGACAATCTTGCTTAATAAACTGTAAAAAGTAATGATATAACTAAAATCATCTAATCCTTTCTATTTTATAGGATTCAGGTCACTCCTTTCTAAATACAGCCTTGAACTATTTTTCTAAGGTTATCTAATCATTTGGTGGCCTTGAATACAAATCGAAAACGGACTCAGATGGAGGAACAAGTTGGGTTTCTTTTTTTTTTTTTTTTTTTCAATTTTTTCCTTCATGTGTTTCAGACCAGAATGGATGGATGGATTTGGGACTTGATATTCTCAATACATGGCTCATAGTTATTTCATTGGGCTGCCTTGGAAGTTGTCTTATAATACATTACCCATAAAGATACATTTTGACTTGATTTTTAAATTAGGTTAGATAGAGACTGAATACTTAAATCTTCAGGGAGCATGACATCTGTCTTACATTTCTCCTCTTTACCTTGATCCCATAACGGCTGTTATAGGTCTCATGTACAATAAATGTAATGTGGCTGTGCCTGTCATTACCTCTTTCTAGATAGTGGTTGTAAAATGTCTGGGTATCCCTTCAACTTTATGGGTATGAAGGGCAACCTATCTAATGTAGCCAGGCCAATGAAAATTTTAACAGTCATTTCCCCAAAGGCAAAAGGCCAGCAACAGGCTAGAGATAAGGTGCTTTGCTTCATGAAGTAGAGGCAGTTTGAAACATGAAATTTCAGATGAATAATGAAAGCCAAAGTAGGTCAAAGTTCTTAATTCAGCTGCAAGCTATATACAGAAATGCATTGAAAACAGAGAACCTTACAGATCAGGGCAAAATGGCTGCATATATTGAGCCTGAGAGAAATAGATGACTGGCAAAAAAATAATAATAATAATAAATTTGCATGTCAAAGGCTACTTACAGGTGCAGCCATCCATCCTTCTCCATGGCTCACTATGAGCGAAAAAGGCACAGAAGCTGAAAACACATTGAAATTTTGTCAGGCTCCTTTTTTGTCTTTTTGGTAACTGAACATCCTCACCTCACTGTCCATCCTAAATTATTTACTTTCTCTTTCACAATATGATCCATGAATATTTTGTTTCCTCATTTTGTTAATTTGCCAATTTCCCTCTGAGCTAAGTGCCCTAGCAATTTTAATTTCTCATTCGAGTTAGGAAGAGCAATGACCACCTCTCTCCTTTATTTTCCTTATTACTATCACAGGCCTGGGCTCAGAATGCTACTTTTTATGACCAGCAGTGTTGAGCCCGTAATGGAATTGCAAAGTAGAGAGTGTAATATACCGATATTGACTTCCATTAAACCCAGTGGTGTGATAGCTGATTATATTTATATATTTATGTATTATACATCCTAGCTTTTGTTCGTTTGCAACTAAGCAGCAGAGAGGAAAATTAGCATCATAATAGGAAAAGATTGCAAACAGGAGAATGTAAAGAAGTGGAGGGAGAGCCTCTGTGAATAGGGCAAGTGAGAGAAAATGATGAGGGTAGAGGCAAGTATGGTAACTCAAGGGTATAGGTTAAATCTGGATCAGACCAAATTTAGAGTTCTGTGGCCTGCATTTATTTCTCAAGTAAAAAAAGACCCAGAGACAGATGGTTTGCTTTTCTGATAGGCTGAGAGGCTGAGCGCATAGACAAATGAGCTGCTGCAGTGCCCAGCATGTAGAGTTTGTTTGGTGTCTGACTTTAATAATTTTTTTCAGCTGTCATGCATGTCTGCAAATGTTTGTTTATCATTCTATCTGTTTTCTTTTAGGATACGTTCATAGAGGGGCGAGGGGCATAGATGGAGTTAATTAGTATACAAATGTATGGGTAGCTTGTTTTCAAAATCATTTGAAAAGCTGATTGCTGTTCATCGCCTTCCCCCCCTACCGTATGGAATCTCGATTCCTCTGGAGCTCTGTTTATGGCTGTCCAAAGCAGGATGATTTTCTCATACTTTTCATAATAACAAATGATCACGTAGAGTGTCAACCGAAAGGCTGATTTGTTTAATTAGGGTTCTCTTCTTCTCCTAATATGCGTGCACAACTCCCATTAACGTTAATGTGAATTACGAAAGAGCACCGAAGAAAAATAGACTCCTTTATCTCATTACTTTTCTTGGATAATGAGGTTTAGATTTGTTAACAGATCAGAACAAAAGTCCAGTGGAAAAAAAAAAACATCAGCTTAACTTTTAAAGAAATTGATATGCTAAAAGGAACTTTCACCGGCGCTAAAGTAGAAGATACACATTAATAAATAAACTTCATTAGCATTTAAGGTGAAATATAATCATTTAAAATGCTAGATTAATAAAATGCAAAGATTTCCTAATGGACCTATTTGCATACTCATATTAAATAACTAATAAAACATATTAACAACAGGTTTATTCATATATATAAACACAAGTTCCTAGTTGAGACTTGCATTTGCCTAATTTGCTTTGCACCATGTCCAGCACAATGTCATGTCCTTGTGCAATGTTTACTTAATACTATTAGATAATTACATGTATAGATTTAATAATTTGCTTGAGGGAAAAATGAAATTAGTTCTTTGTTTAGCACCTTTTATCTGAGAACTTCAATGTAATTTACTAGCATCCATCTTTAAGATGCATGGGAGATGAGGGTGGCAAATAGTAAGCTTTACTTTGCAGGTAATAAAGAATGAGACATTGAGAAGTGAATCTGCCTGCCTAGAGCCAGACTTTGAACTGATTAGCAATACCAAGTCCCCTCTTAATCATCCCTGCTATTGTATTAGCATCTAAAAACGCATTGACATCAGCCACAGTTCTGTATATACTTTCGTACACCCTGGAGAACCCATATGTTTTTATTTTTGCTACTCATTGGATTTTCCTTTCTCAAGTCAACCTATGAAACAGCAACTTAATAACATGAAGTGGTTCATAATTAAGGGAAAAGACTTGAATCTTTGGCATAATAACCATGTAAGAGAGAGGCTTCCCAGAACGATTACAGACAGATATAGGAGATATACAAATTGAAAAATGGATAAGAGATACACAAATATTATTGGATTGCACATCTAGGACTATTATCTCAACCATGCTAAATAATATCTAACGGGATTTTGGAGACAATCCAATTTTGCTTCTCCAGCCCGCTGCTGATCATTTCTGCATGGTGGCCTTGCCTCAACCTCAGCTTCAACGTGGGCTAAAATCTAATTCGTCACTGACTCCTCTAAGTCACCAGCTCATCCTGATGTTCCTGACTCTGTAGGAAGCACTGCCAGGAATCCTGTGGCATCCGTCCGAGATGCCACTCATGCCACTCTTGCCTTTCCCTCCTTTCCATTAAGCCAGCACTCCTGTTGATACTTGCAGAACACTGTCTCTGACATCCCTGCCTCCTTCTCCATCTCCACCATGGTTTGCTTGCTAACCACAGTCTTTGTTATTTATAAGGAGATTGTGTCAATAAACTCCTAGCTGCCTACTTTCTTCCTTTCTTCATTCCAGTTCATCCTAGGCATATCCAGTAGTCATTTATGCACTTGGTTATCAGATATTTAATGAAAGCCTTCGACACTAAAATGCTTCTGGCCTAGTGGCCAGGAACAGATCCTCTGAGGCCAAATCTACTTAGGTTCAAACCCCAACTCCATTTCTTTGTACCTTTTGGTCCTTCAGCACCTACTTAACCTTTCTGTGCTGTTTCCTCTTCTGTAAAATTGGAATATTAATAGCATCTACCTGATAGAGTTGCTTTGAGAGTGGATTAGATGATATATGAAAAATGCCTGGCACATGGAGTGTTCTTAAAATAGAACCTATTCTGCTCTAGGAACCAAGATGTTACCAATTACCTAGTAGTTCTCAGAAATCCAACTGTCCTCTAGAGCCCTCTACAGAGCTTGTTAAAATTAGAGATCACTGGATCTTACATCAGAGATTCTAAATCATTAGATCTAGGATGACATCGGGATATCTCTAATGATTCTGATGCAGCCAGTCCTGGGAACCCCCACTTGGGAGCTGTTAACTCCTGAAGCTTAAATTACTTAGGTCGGCATGCAATACCCTCTGTATTCTTATCCCAACTTTTTCTTTCAGTTTTTAACTGTTCCTTTGTGTGAACTCACCACTCTAACCAGATGACTCACTATTACCCAAACCAAGCTTTGTCAAGCCCTAAGATGGCATCCACTTTCAGGATCATCTCCCTTCTCTCTCCCTACCCCCTCCCTTTCCCCCTCCCTCCCTCTCATTTTTCTCCCTCCCTGTCTCTCATCTCTCTCTCTCTCTCTCTCTCTCTCTCTCTCTCTCTCTCTCTCAGCCCTGCCAGACTTCTGAAGCCCACCTTAAGCCCTATCTCCCTTATGAATCCTTCTTTGACCTGCATTTCTTTCTTTCCCATCAAAACTCCTGCATCCTGAGTCTTTTCATTTTGGACTTCCCATAGGCAGACTTGTGTTTTACTTTAGGTTTTTTGTGTCTGATCCTTGCCCTCTGTGGGGTCAGAAATTCCACTAAAGGGAAAGGGCTTCCTCACAGTGCTCTTCACAGTGGTGGCCCTTACTGAGCTTTTGTGATTGATGGCTTGGATGGTGTGCTCATCAGAGTAGACGTATTTGGATATTAATGTGTTGTGCCCTTTAGTCATTCTAGATAATAGTACTGAAAATAATGAAAACAGAGGAAGTGGTCCAAAAATAAGAAAGAGGGTGAACTGCGTTGGGAGTTAATTATTTTTTTTAATTTCTGCTTGAAGAAAAGGTTGAAGGATAAGTTAAGTGGTAAGAGTAACCAGCTGTTATCCATCTCCACTGAGGACAAGGCTAGAGAAAATGGGCCAAAATCCTTATTAGAAAAAAAATGAGGTTAGATATAAAAAAGAAGACAGTTGTTAAGCACTGGAATGAGGTTTCTGAACAGGTTGTAGAATTGACCTCCCTGAAATACTTTAAAAGTAGGAAGGATAAATATCCATCTAAAATGATACAAAAAAATTTGCCAATCAGTTTATTACTTGAATATCTATTAAATGCTACTCTGAGGAAACCCAGAAAAAAAAATATACAGCGTGAACCTTTTGCTTCAACCTGCTATCTAATTAAGATAACCCATAAATAAAAAATGATTAGCAATGGAAGTGGGAGTTAAACTAAGAGCCAAAGGGTGAGATTATGACCATGCTTGTGGTTAGAATTTAGATGTATACCCTCTCTACTTCTTCACCCCTAAATAACCTACGCCAGGCCTTTTTAAAAAAATATATGGATTTTCTATATCTATTTCCAAGCTGGTTTTCTAGGTTGACTGGATCAATCCTGAATCTTTTCTAAAATAATTTATTCAACACTTTTGAGCAAGCAGCCTGTAAATATATAATAAGCATGTTGTAAGTATGTAGCCAGTTTTTTCCCCTTGACATCTTTCATTCATTCAACAGGTATTGATGAATTGTCTTATAAGTAACAGTCTCAGTGCTCAGTTTGGTGTGAATACCTCAGACGTGTTCTCCCAGCACCTGCAATCTTTCCTTAAAGGATGGTAGGGCATAGAAGTTCTAGTATTAATGTAACATAAAATGTATTAAGTTCCTTTTTAAATAAGCAGAGCATCCACGAGTCCTGTAAAACTATAGTTAAACCATTTCCACTGTTCTTGGTAAAAATCCTGAAAGTGAGATATCTAAACCTCATTGAAGAGTTGCCTTCTTGAATGGAAGTTTTCCTTTTCCTGGGAAATACAAACCTTGTATATACTTGCAATATGTGTATAAATTATCATTGTGATGATCAACTACTTGGCCACTGGCTGAAAATAATTATAGTGCAGATGTGTCTATAGACCAAAATAGATAGATAAGGGTCAGTAGTCTAAAAAGTCAGTTTAACAAAGTGAAATGGCACTGAATTGAGAGAAACAACCCAAGACTACCAGTGTGTAACTTGCCAAAATAGAAGACCTAATTAGGAGACAAAATGAAAAATTTGGCCTTTAAACATATTCATACTCAGTGTGTCCTTTGGTCTGTGTTAGCATAATGAACTTCTCCCAATTTGAGCACTAAAAACCCCCCGGCCCCAAGAAACTGCTCAATTTTAAGCAAATCGGGACCATGGATCACTCTAGTCTGCGCTCTCAATTTTATCTGATCCTCTCCCTCTGTCCTTCCCTACCCTTTGTTTATATGCCACTGTAGTTATAAAAGTTCACTGAAAACACAAAATAAAAACTAAGCTTATTTGTAATACCACAAGCTAAAAATAAAAGTATACTACAAATTCAAAAAACTTATAACAGAAAACTCTAAGAGAAGAGTTGAGTGAACTCTTCTACTACCATAAATTTTTGTGCTGGCCTTAGCCTGAACTGTCAAATATTCTCTTAAGGTTTTCTTGGTATCTAAAAAAAGCCAGAAAGCTCCAGGAATCAAAGTAGAAATGTCTCAGTGGAGAATGACTAAAAGCAGCACCCCACTTGCCAACAAAAAAATCCTTTAAAAAAATTATATAAATTCAAAACTCAAGAAAGAGAGAGCTGGAGGGCACATTGACCAAAAATAATGGTTGTAACTCTGATTGCAGACAAAATCACCAATGAACAGTAAAAACCCTAATTCTAGGGCTTTCGGTATTAGTTCCTCCTATTGATAGGCTTATTCTCCCCCAGGGACTATAATTTTCCACTTTAAATTTGAACTCTAGTCAATGTATAGTAGAAAATCAATATCATAGATTTGTTCTGCTTTCCTTTTGCCTCCTGGAATTTTCAAAGTATATGAAAGAGCAGCTTTTATGATGAAGATGGACTGTAAAATGAAAGGAGTGGCTTTGACCAATTCTCTGGAACTTTGACCCAAACACCATATACCAGACTTCCCACGCCATGTCCTCCATGTCTCTCATGTCTCTACCATTTCCCCTCTAGTATTTGATGTCTACATCGATATGATTGCCGAAACACTTTTCTAAAGACTCTTTGACAAGTTAATTGGAACTTGCTATCAGAACATTTTTTTATTTCTCTTACCTTCTCCGCTTTATTTTGCTTTACTCTTTTCAATTACAGCTTCCTTCTCTATATTGTGAAGTGAGGAGAGGAAAGTAGAGGAAGAAATTCACAAAAAAAAAAAAAAAAAAAAGCTATCACAAAAAACTAGGCATTTAACATTTGTACAGATACCAGTAAGCAAAGTAAGCAAAGTTAAAAGTAAGCAAAGATGCCAAGGCATTGTCGCAACAAACGCAGATGTGGGGACGTGGTAGGCCATTCTCATTCCTTCTAACTCTAGCTTACCCGACGTCTTCTCAACATGCTCAGGCCACATAGAAAAGTTATTGGCCAGACCTCATTCCTTTAGACTTGCATTAGAGCTGGCTTAGATCATCTTGGTATTTTCCATTGGTTTTGCACCACCTTGAGTGTAAGAACTATGTCTTAAGAATTTTTTGGTTCTTCCCAGTATCTCTGTCTTGGCTTTGTTTTTCTTCCCTCTACTTTACCCTCATATCTCCTCATAAATATAAACCAATTTTAAGGTTCCTTCTGGTCCTGATCTCTTGAACTAAACACACAATTAGACTGACTTTTTCAGGCATCTCTCCCCTGACTCTAGTCATCTTTGTGTAAGTGCTTTCCACATCCAGCATCTGGTAGTCCAACCACAGAACTCAATAAACCTATGGAATTCTGAGTAACCATGACTCTTAAACAAAATACTACATCCCTGCCTTGTTGATTTCTACTCTGGGGTTGGTCTGCCCAGTGGCATTGCCTCGAACCCTCAGTCCCCTGTGGGCCTTAGCTTGAACCATGTTGTCTTAGACTGGAGCACTGATATAGTGGAATTTGCCCATTTCTGACAGGCCATACACAGAATGCTCGTTCCTGGCTCCATCTCCAGCCCCATGTGTCTAGTTACAGGGTAGTTTTCCTTGAACCTTGTGTATCTTACCTTTCAAATATTTGTCTGTCTTTGCTTTCCTCACTGCCATGGCCTGTGCTGCTAATGGAATATGCCTGAATGGACTACTCCTAGGCTAGCTGGCTGATGTCTCTAAGTCAGCCTCTTTGTCTTTATTTGATTCCTCCAGCCATTATTCATCGTGATTAGCAGCATTCTATCTAATCCCCTTCCCCAGTAATCCTATGATGTTAGGTGTACCTGACAGCAAATTTCCTAATGTCTTGCCCATAGAATGCATGTAATAGTGGATTGCTGAACTAATTCTTGATGCCAAGAAATCCATTCTAGAAATAATAACTAACAGTTTCTACTTGCAGATGCTTCCATAGGCTGATTTGATTCTTTTTTATTATTTATTTTTATTTATTTTTACTATTTTTTTTTTAGGGAGAGGGAGAGAGAATGTACACATGAATGGGGGGATTACAGGCAGAGGGGGAGAGAGAGAAAATCCTAAGCAGACTCCACACTGAGCATGAAGCCTGATGCAGGGCTCGATCTCATGACCCTGGGATCATGATCTGGGCCAAAATCAAGAGTCAGATGCTTATCCAACTGAGCCGCCCAGGTGCCCCTAGACTGATGTGATTCTCAAATGACAGTTGATATTTTAACTTTTGTCGTGTTTTTTTTTTTAATCCAAAATATTTATTTTGTAAAACTGAAGTATTCTAAAAGAGAAAAACAAGTTTATTATATACCAGAATCTCTAACAGAAGGAACTCTCTTAATTTTGAAAATATAGGCTAAAACCTACTGAAAAACTCTGCTCTTTAGTTTTACATTTTTAGCATTAAACGTTAAATCTAACTGTCTATCATTTTTTATTCCATAAGAAATGTATCAGCATAAGGAGAAATACTGGTAGGTTATAGGACATAATAGAAATTCTAATAGACTGTTTAACAATAATATGGCAGGCAGATACCATTTTAATCAGTATTGTCATTAAAGACTATCAATAGAGAGGATAAGATGTTCTTGTCTTTGTGAATTATGATTTATGGCTGGCACAGCAGTCACACTGAAGTATATTTATTTTACAATACAGAGACATTGATTAAATGCACATGGCATCTCAAATACAGTTGACATTTTAAGTCAAAATTATTACAGACACACAGCCATTCATTTAAGCTGTTGCTTTAAAAATGTGTCTCAACTGATTGTTAATGGAAGAAAGTCTAGCTGGGCCAATATTTCAATAAGTTGATCCTTTATTTCACTGGTGTACATTGCCTGGGGGAAATTTGCCTCCTTTGGGCAGTCCTATCATTTTGCTATATCATTCTGGTAGGTAAACCACCAGATGAAAATAGTCCTTTATGTATATATAATACACTGGGGTTCTAGATTGCTCAGGAAGCATTCTCTTGTTAGATAAAATCACTTTTTGGTTCTCTTCCCATTCTCCGTACATTCTCTGAGAATCTTGACTTCTAGCCTACCAACCTACTTAGGAAATAGGTCATAAATAATTGATGGCAGCTGTAGCTGAAACATTAATATCATTTAGGGATGATGGTTTTTGTAATGTATATTGCTGCGTGCTGCCAATAGACCAGTGACTTTAAACAACATAAGTGTTTGGGTATTGATTGTTGATTTACAAGATTGAAGCCAATAGTAATTGTGTCTGAGAGCATACTTATATACCATGTCTATAAATTCTTTGATCTGGTTTCTCATTTATATCTTTTTAACCTCAGAACTTACTTAGATATTTTTTAAATTTTTATTACAAGATAATTTTAGACTCATATAAAAGTTACCAAAATAGTACAAAGAATTCTTATATACTTTTCACCCAGATTCCTCAGATGTTAACATTTTGCCACATTAGCACTAGCATTTTCTCTTTTTTTTTTCCTCTTCATATGGACATGCATACGGACACAGACATCTATTCCTTTCTTTTTTCTGAATAACTTGTGGGTATTTGCAAACCTGATAGTGATGCTTTGAAGCTAGCCTTGCATCATTGTATAATTTTTATCCCATATTTGAGAAAAATGAACAGGTGGCTTCAATTCAATCTCAAGTCAGTAAAATTAGAAATTATAAAATGAAGAAGGTGATGATTTCAAATATGATTACAAGTCAAGAAAGCCAGTATGTGATATTCTGTTGTTTTCATGGACTATATTATCACCACCTAATCTAAAAACCTAAATTAAGGCAGCATTGACTTCTGGTAAATGAGTACGCATTTCCAAGAGTGAGATGTATTTCTTTGACAGTTAATGTAACTTCAAAAGTAAGACCTCTACAAAAAGGTGTGCAAATATCTCATGCATGTGATGAGGCCTTATTAACCACTGAATTTAGCTCAACAAGCTTGAATGAGATAGTAAATAGGAAAATGTCTTGCTGATTATTATTAAAATTGTGCAGAAGGATTGTTAGAAATCCAATACCACTTTTTCTCAGACCTCTTATCCTTTCCATTTTGCTGCAAGTGATTTATTGATAAGACTGGAGGGGGAGCTAGAGAAGCAATACCAGTCTTTGATCACTTAGGACTTTTCTTACACATATCTATCTGTGCATTTAAAAAACACATTTTGAAAACAAAAAGTATACAAAGATGAATGTAATCTGAGAGCCATAGTGGAGTTAAATTCATCCGTGAAATCAGTAATTGGGCTAAACAGGAAGACGGATTTGGAGAAGTAGGGTATATCCTGCCACTCTTTTTAATAACCTGTGTTAGGTGTTTGGAGTGCTTTATGTCAGAGAGGCCAGTCTAAGGGTGTCTGACTTTAGCCAAGCTCTTGAGTCTTGAGAGAGAAAAGGAGGTACAATAATGTAAGTGTGGTATATAATATGTAATATTATGTTATAGTAGAATGTAGTATCTAGGTGTAGCTGGTGGAGGGTATGAGGAAACACATCTGTTGGAAATCACTACTTTAAAAAAAAAAAGTCCCTAATTCCCTGAATATTCAGTTTGGCTTTTACGAAGATTAAAGCAGCAGTATCTGAGTATGTTCTTCATCATAGGCCTGCCCCTGAATTACATGACTGTAGTGATAACAACCCTCCTATACATTGACCACATGTTGCTGAATTGATTCTGGGTAAGACAAAAAGTAAGAAATAGTGTAAACACTCTACAGAATCCTTTTCTTCTTTCTGCATGTCAGGATTTAATTAGTCAGAGCTGCTGAAATCTACTCTGTTCTTCTTGTCAACTAAGTCTTTGAATGTGCACTAAATATCCTCCATGTAAGAAGTGATACAACTTTATGAAGCACTTTGAAACTTTTAGCCAAAAGGTAGTTTGTGTCTGTGTTGATAGACCATTATTAACATCTAACTTAAAAAAAATTAAATTGGCAGATAGCATTATAAGTATTTTGTGACTGTTGATATGTCACATTTTTTTAACTCTATATGTTAACTATATTGTCAAGGCCAATGGTAAAGAATTTCTAGAAAAGAAATCTTAGTTTCCATTTATGTTGAGAATCCACATACAATGACATGGTATTTGTAAGGTATGTGTATATATGTAAAGTGTATAAAATTAAACATCTAAGGCATAGTCCTGGACTGTCTAAAAATTGTGTACAAAATTTGGACTATAAATGAGTATGCATATTTTTATGGAGAATGAGTCCTTAATTTCCTTCTAGTTCCTAAAGGAGTCTGGTTCTCGAAAGAAGTTGAGAACCAATTAATAATGGAATCCAGCTTATGGATTAAGGCCAACCCTCTTCTCTGCCTGACAAGTGGCTGATACTCTTATTTCTACTCTCTGACTTCTTTCACTAATGTATTCAACAGTGAGCCTCGATGGGCATACTGGCATTGGTGCAGAAATGTCAGTCTCTGTGAGAGGAATAAGGAGTTAGAGAAAGCCCATCTCCACACTTTTAATGTCCCAGAGATCCACTCCAGACAGACCCTGGTTTGGAGATAACCTTCTAAGTGCGGCATCATGGGAAGCAACATGGTCACCCATGCAATGGTGTTTATTAAGGATCACTTTCTTTCTAGTACTCTCTAGCTAGGTAGGTTCCTTCAAGTGCAAACCAAACATAGCTCTCTTCAACCTAAATAAGAAATATGAATCTTTTTAGTGGAGGCTCTCTGTTTCTATTTATCTGGGCTTTTCAGGGGATCTTCAAAGCTGAGATTTCTTCTCTGCTGTCATAATTCAGGCCAAGAAAATACCAAGTATACTTAGGCAGCTCCTTGCATTTCCTATCACTGGGTCTGTATCACCCAGTTTCTCCTTTTGTTAGGGGCTTTACAATGTCTAATAGAATTAGGCTGGAATATCATACTTGGTCATTAGCTATGGCATTAGGTATTGCACAATATACTCCAAACTGAAAAAGGATGATGTTTGGGACTTATGAATCTATAAAATAAATTCTTCTATTTACTACTCTGTATATATAAAATCTTTAACATGAATATGCTGAAGGTAAGAAGTGGCTATAGTAAAATAAGATATAGATAAAGTTTACCCATATACTTTCAAGGTTATAGTCAAATCCTTTATGCTTAGCCTTGCAGAGCAATGCTCATTTTTATTAAAATTTTTAAAATGTTACTTCCTCAAAAAACAAGAGTATCCTATTTGACACAAATTACTGTTCAGGAAGGTAACAGTAATTTTCCTTCCTGAAAGTGTTGGCAATTAGAGATATAGGTAGAGTTTCTGTAATGTTTGAAAAGTGAGTTGTTTCGTTTCACCTAGATCACTCCACCCTTCTTTTTTTTTAATTTTTATTTATTATTTATGATAGTCACAGAGAGAGAGAGAGAGAGAGAGAGAGACAGGCAGAGGGAGAAGCAGGCTCCATGCACCAGGAGCCCAACGTGGGATTCGATCCCGGGTCTCCAGGATCGCGCCCTGGGCCAAAGGCAGGCGCCAAACCGCTGCGCCACCCAGAGATCCCTCACTCCACCCTTCTTAACGCTCTTCCTGCTGTTATATTCTGTGATGCTGCTCACTCAAGGCGTTGCTTTTAGCTTTCTAGCTGCAACTTCTAGCTCCTCATCCTAGTCTCTTATTAAAAGATGACATCCCCTGGATATCTGTATGCAGCCCTCTCCTGGCACACTTCTCTCTCTCTCTTTCTCTTCCCCCATCTCTCCTCTCTTCCTGACTCCTATCCATCCTCCCCCACCCCACCCGACCCAGCAACCTCAATCATAAACCATACCTTTCACCCAGGAGTTGGATCCATATACACAAAACTTATTAAACAGTTCTCCCAGATGCCTCCGTAGATACCTCAAACATAGTTTATACATTGTGAGACTGAATTTGCTAGTCTATCTTCACTAAGGCTGTCTAGGAGGAAAAGAGTGATATATCCTTTCACCTCACCCCTAAATCCAATCCATTGCCAAGTCCCATGAATTCTACTTTTTAAGTATCTAAATTCTTTCTCTCCATCTTCATTGTACTTCCTTAATTCAGTTTCTCTGTCATTTCTCCCCAGATGAAAGCAGTGGCCTTCTGAGCAGTCTTGACTTTCTCTTCCAACCTACCCACTACTGGACTGCCCAAATGATCTTCCCAAATATAATCCTGATCTGCCCACAATTTGCTGTAGCTTTACAGTGCTTAAACTTCCAAGTTGTTATATGATGCCCCACCTTTATTATTCCCTGCAGCCAGAGAGAAGTACATGCAATTATCAGAATGTACCATGAGAGCATTAAGCCACTCAGCAATGCTTTGGGCCCTTCCTGTTATCTGTGTATAAAATGCCATTTGCCCAACCTTCAACTCACATTCCCCTCTGGCCATCTCTTGGTCATGCTTCAAATGCTGAGTTCAAGGATCACCTCCCTGAGAAACCTGGCTGGCAACCACTCTCACTACACTCGAGGCTGGCAAGATACATTCTGATCCTCCCACTATTTTGAATGGTTAGACATCCTGTATTGAAACAAGAAATGTTCTGGTCCTACTTTGTAGGTATCTGGCTACAGAGAAGGTTGTTGATTTTCATAGTCCATTATTGTAATTTACCTGCAATTATGAGGGTAAATAAACACAAATACATAATATCATCTTAGACTTCATTGCTTGTGTGTTTTAATGCGAAAATCTTGTGGCATTTTATGAAGCTTTAAATCTGAGGGAATAGGATCTGTGAAAACTGCCTAATTTGTTGATTTGCATGTGAAGTGTGTTGTTCCCAGTAGGCGGTGGAAACTGATTTGGCATGTAACGTATTAGCTCCGAGCAGATAACTGGTGTTAGTTCCCGCTGCTGTAACAAAATGGATTTGGCCTTTATTGTAGCTCTTATTTGAAAATTACTATTAAGAACTGTATGCTAAAAAAAAAAAAAAGAACTGTATGCTGAGCTGTGAGAGTGCTTTGCAAAGATGGATGCATTTATGGAGCAAAGCAGAAAACAGTGACACCGTGTCTTAATGACACTTTATATTCAGCCAATGTACATGGCCACAACATCCTCCACTGCATCATCTAAAATAAACAAAAATCATATTCCATTAGAAGCACAATTTGACAATTGAATTTTTTGGTGAACTTTTGGCATCCATTGAAAGAATTGGCTCCAACCCCAGAGAGAGGGTTAATCTTTTTAGGGCATCACTGCCTGGAAAGAGAGAGATGACCAAGTAGAAGAAAAGGAGTAAAAGCATTAACTCTAAGAGCTGGAATTAGGGAACTCTTCAACAATTATCATTTCTCTGACCACATTTTATTCAATAATAAAAAACAGAAAGAATATTATTTTACTGAGGAAAATTGAAAAAACAAACAAACAATACAAGCAATCCCAGTAGGCTGAGGCTTGGTTGAATTAAATGAGGTAACATTTTATTTCTTTATTTTAATAATTTCCTAGTGTCTCAGGCCAAATCTATAAAGAACAGTGTTGACTACCCAATGTGGAATATTTACTGTACTATCCACCTGGTTCAGAAATGGTTTTTCATTAAGGGAAATAATTGGTACATTCTTGTAAGGTAGTAAATACTTAGGTAACTATCACGTTAGCGAACAGAATAAGAATCAATATTAATGAGAGCAGACAAGTGCTTCTAATAATAGCTGAAAACTCTCAAGCCCTAGAAATACACTTCAGTGCCTGCCTTTCTTCCTTCCTTCCCTTCTTTTCTTTCTTTTTCTTTCTTTCTTTCTTGCTTTCATTTTTCACAACATTTTCTGCTTCTGACATCAAGCGAGAGTATGAAATTTTAACGATCTCTTTAAAGATCTTCAGCATACCCATGGCTGCTGTTTTCTTACCTGGCTATCCTAAGATTAAGCTGAAGAAAGAATTTAGTACTGTTTTATTATTGCCCACCTCTTTCCAAAACCTTAAATATTCAATCCATAATTTGTTTCCGTTTACTCCATTGCCATCTTTTCATGAAGACATGGCTATTAATTGCTTCTTCCCACTTTTATAGCAAATGGGGACACCCCTACTCCCACTACTAAGGTTGTACCAGTCCCTGGTATACTCTAGAGTCCATGACAGGAGCTAACCCTATAGTGCTTGTTGCTAAATAAATACTGATACTATTCTGAGTTCTGTATATCCATTAATTTACTTACTCCTCACATGACCCTATGAAGTAGGCAATGTTATTATACCCATTTTACAGATTTAGAAACTGAGACATAGGATAGCTTACCCATGGACACAGAAATCCTAAATGGACAGAACTGCTGGGATTTGACAAGCAGTCTAGCTCTATACTTCTTTATATTACTTGACTCCTTGCTATATGAACAAATAAAGCTATTCAATTACTTGGTTTCCTTGTCCAAAGGTTAAAAGGGGCGGGGGGGGGGGAGGGACAAACATAAGATCTATCACATAGGATTGCGGTTAGAATTAAATGCTAGAACATATGTAAAGTGCTTAACTCAGTAACTGATACATAGTAAGTATTCATGTTAGCTATTCGTCTTCTTACTACTATCCTTTCACCAATAGATGTTAGATGAAAAAATTAATAAAGAGGCATAACTCAGAATCACTAAGTTGATCATTCCAATTCTATGATTTATTTGGAGAAGCTCATTGAGAAGAATGAGACTCAGTAGTTCTACAGGAAGAGCTTGGGCTCTCTCTGGGGAATCAAACATCCTTGTGCCTTCATCAGGCTAAAGAAAAAGATTAAATTTTTATTATACCAATTATACTACTAGAATAGAAATTTAAGAAAATGCATAGGATAATTCATGGAATGTTATAAGTTATCAAAACTATCCAATATTTCCAAAGTACATACTCTAAGAAGAGTGAAAAAGAAACCTATTTTATCATACTTCAATGCTCATGCCCTGCTTTTCTCTTTATTACATTATGAGATTGACATCGTATCATTATCTCTCATTGTCACCTTAGCCTTGTGAGCTTTAGATGCTGCTAATGTTATGGTAATAACTGCTACAATTTGCAATTTTCAGTTGTATTAGACCTTGATTCATTTTTTTTTAACTACCTTGTACAACCATCAGTGATTTTTCTTGCGGATAATAAGCAACTTAATGGTTTTTATAAATGAATACTGGTGTGAAATTATCAGAGCAAGAAAATCAATATTAGAAAATTTCCTATATGAACAACAACAACAATAGAGTAATATTAAGGTAATTGTAAATATTCAGAAATCAAATGAATTCATCATTTTGCAGTGAGTGTTAGATTTTATGGTTTAAAACTGGCCAGTTCACCATACTTTTAAATTTTCACAATATATTTTTTAATAGTAGTCTCCCGTTTTTAAAACTAAAAATAATGCATCTGAGATCACC
Source organism: Nyctereutes procyonoides (assembly GCF_905146905.1). Lineage (NCBI taxonomy): Eukaryota > Metazoa > Chordata > Mammalia > Carnivora > Canidae > Nyctereutes > Nyctereutes procyonoides. The sequence goes on from NW_026575132.1 coordinate 13,991,842, forward strand.
ACAGAGCTGGTTTTTCAGAGTGCTTCCCTATATTTCACACAAACCATCCCTTTCCCTGTAGTTAAAAGTCATATAAAATCAGGTTCTTGAAGGGAATCCATCATATGCTTCCTGAAAGGTCAGTATATTATATTTTCATTTGTTTATGTTGGTTAAATGGGGCCCTAGAGATTCATCAGCTACTTGAATTATAAAGTAGAACAACGGACCTGAATGCATTCTCTCAAACCTTTTCCTCAATGCATTCACACTACCAATCACAATCCTACAGCCCCACCTCCCCTAGGTTATTCTATCTGCCCTACATAACCCTAATGTCAAAGCTCCTCTACTTCTCATTCTCCTGCCCCTTTCCTGGCACACCATTCATTCACTTGATAAATATTTGCTGAGCACCAAGTATGCACAGGTACTACATACAGTGATGAGTGAGATATGGTCCTACCCTCAAAGAACTTAGAATATAGTCACTTGTCACTGACTGTCTTTTATCATTAGTTGTTTTTCATATGTCTGTGTCTTCTATAGAGCAAAGACTGCAATTTAAAACCAGTTTACTAAAAAATAAAATAAAATAAAATAAATAAATAAAACCAGTTTACTTTTTGTATACCTTTTACTTGGCAAATGCTCAAGGCATGTTGAGTTAAAAGAGTGAAGTGCTAACCATCCAGGGCAGAACTGTGTTGCCCCACTCCTAAACCAAAATTAGCACATAAGAGTAAGGCCATTATCTTATGCCATTGGGCTAGTTTCTTAGTTCAGACAGTGGATGACTTTAAAATAAGATGAAATACATTATTTCATCATACACCACAAAGAGTGTGGTGTTAATTTCTAAATTATAGTTAAGTTCCTTAGTCTTCTTTCCCGAAACATAGTTTTATCCAGGGCTGTGGATGGACAAACGTAGTTCAAAGCCAGTGTCTTCTCCCAAGTGGAGTTTCTTTCTTTCTCTCTCAGTGTTGGCAAAGCATACAGCTTCCTTCCACCCCCATTCTGCACACACACACATAACACAGATATGTCTGCATACCCATATGCATAAATGCAAGCAAATATATGGACATATATAAATATGCAGACAGGCACACACAAACACACAGGCACATATGTTTTAAAAACACACACCATAGCTGACAGATCAGATCTTTGTGTTCCTGGGCTCTTAAACTCATGAGCAAGCAGTAGTTTTCCTGGAAACCCAGGCTACAAATTCTCCATGATGCAGCCTCATCTGAGCTAAAGTGCTGTGTTCCCACGGGCCCTCTCCACGCATCTTCTCTGCACTCCAAAAACCCTGTGTTGATATTCTTTGTAATATTAAAGATGTTTTCTGTGGGCTTTCTCTCAGCCTCCAACTTTCGCTCACCTTTTTAGCGAACATCCTTTTCTCATATCATCTTAGCTACTCTTCAGAGCTGAACTTAGGCTAGACAAACCTCCTCATTTACAATTTGCAATTATAACAATCTATACTCGTAAACTACTTCTGTACAATTCCAAAAGTGGTACTGGAGCCTTAATAAAAGGTTTCAGAGACCGGTTGACTCCAACTAGTGAAGGATTTCCCCCAAAACCACATGCTTAGGAGAAAGAAAGGAGAAGGTAGGGAGGGAAAGAGGAAGGAAGGATAGGGAAGGGGAGAGGAGAGAGGGAAGAGGGGAGCTCTGGAGAGGATGGAAAGAGAAACAAAAGGAGAAATGAGAAAAAGTAAAGAAAAAAATAGAAGGAAAAAAAGAAAAATGTTTATGGTTCCCCACTCTTTATTGTTTTCTCCGCTTTACCCTCTCTGGCCACTTACTCCATGCAAAGGCTTTAACAGAACTCTTAGAGGATTTGGGAGGGGAGGTTAGGAAGCATTCCAGATTGCTTGCTATCTCCTCCCATTCCCCTGGACTAAAGGCAGCCAGGATACTGCGGAGGATCCAGGAAAATTCTCCCTCATGCACTTGTACTAAACAATAACAACCACCTCTCCCTGAAAACTCAGAGTGTACAAGGTACCTGGCTAGGTAATTGATATGATTTCTTTCTCTACTCCCCCGTATAACCTAGTTTAAGGAGGATATTACTGCACACATGGTAAATATGAGGAAATGTACCTTGGAGAAGGAAAGTGATTTATTCCTCAGTTGCCATGTTGCATAACAGATTTTCTATTTTATTCTTGTTTTTAGCCATACAACACTATTACAATATTATTGACTCTATTCCCTAGGCTGTATTTTTCATTTCTGTGACTTATTTATTTTATAAATGGAAGTTATAAAATAAATAGGGGAAATAAAATAAAATAATATAATAAAATAAAATAAAATAAAATAATAAAATAAATAAGGGGAAGGCTTAATCCCCTTCATCTTTTTAAGCCATCCCTCTACCCCTCCTCCCCCACCCAGTAGCCACCATTTTGTTCTCTGCATTTAAGAGTCCATTTGTTTTGCTTTTCAGGTTTCCCATATGAGTGAAATCCTGTGGTATTTGTCTTTATCTTTCCAACTTATTTCACTTAGCATAATACTCTCTAGGTCTATTCATGTTGTTGCACTTGGCAAGATTTCATTCTTCTTCGTAGTTGAATAATATTCCATTGTGTATTTTATGTGTGTGCATATGCATCTTCTTTATCCAATAATCCATCAATAGACCTGTGGCCTGCTTCCATAATTTGGCTACTGTAAAATAATATTGCAGTAAACATAAAGATGCATATATCTTTTCAAATTAGTGTTTTGATTTACTTTGGGTAAATACTCAGTAGTGAGCTTATTGGATCACATAGTATTTTTATTTTTAGTTTTTTGAGGAACCTCCACACTGTTTTCCACGGTGGTTGCATCAATTTGCATTCCCACCAACAGTGCATGAGGATTCCTTTTTCTCCATGTCCTCACCAATACTTAATATTTTTTGTCTTTTTGAGTTTAGCCACTCTGACTGGTGTGAGGTAATATCTCACTGTGATTTTATTTGCATTCCCGTGATGCTGAGTGTCTTTTCACATGTCTGTTGGCCATCTGTATGCCTTCTTTGGAAAAAATGCCTACTCAGATCCTCTGCCCATGTTTTAATAAGATTGGGGTTTTTTTAGTGTTGAGTTGTTTAAGTTCTTTATAGATTTTGGATATTAATCCTTCTATTTTATTCTTTTATTTAAAAGGTTTTACTTATGAAATAGTAAGAGGGTTAATAGAAGTAAATAATAATTAACTCATAAATATGGTTTAAATTTGCAAAGCAAAACAAAAATTTTCATTTAGTAGAGGACTTCTACAACAGCACACACTGCCCCAGATAAACACACAAAAAAAGAGGGACTGAGTTCATTGGGTAGGTAGAGAAAATGAAAAAAATGATGAGGGAAATATTCCATACTTACACTGTCCAGCATGGTAGCCACTAATTACATGTGGCTTTTGAGCTCTGTGATAGAGCTAAATCAAGATGTGCTGGAAGTGTAAAATATACACCTGATTTCAAAAACGTAGCATGAAAATAAAGAATCCAAATAATCTCAACAATTTTTATATTGATTATATGGTGAAAATATATAGTATTTTAGATATGTTGGGTTAAATAAAATATATAGTTAAAATGATTTCACCTGGCTTTTTTTTTTTTACCTTTTTATCGTGGCTAATAGAAAATTTAAAATTACACGTGTAACTCACATAGCTCTATCTATCAGCCAGCACTATTCTAGACCATAGGTTTTCAAACTGGGTTCCTGATAACCCTAGACTTTTCCCCATGGCAACCATGGACAAAGAAGGAGACCCACAGTCAGTTATATCAGAAAAACTCCTTATTTGTTTATCAAAACAGATTTCTGGCTATGAAGTTCTTTGAAGGAAAAAATTCTTCAGCCAATATGTTTGACTGCTCTAGTCTTGGAGTATTTTTTCATCTACTCTGAAGATGTACAGTGAGAACAAATGCAAACACTTCTCTCTATCTCCTGTCACAACACCCCATGCATTAACAAGGGGGCTACTAGATCTTTCTGTGATCCCCAATAAGATGCTAGTGGGCCACTTTTCTTCTTTGTTATTTTGGGAGTTCATCAAAGGTTTATTTCTTAGTGAAATTGTACCCCTTTTCTGTAAGTTGTAGAAATTTATTTGCAACGGAATGTCTTTTAAGTATTCCTAATTGATAGTGTGGAGGGCCAAGCTACAGATGGTCTTTATTAAGAATTCTTTTTCTTCTGGAAAATGTAGACCTCTTCCCCCTACCCCCTTAGCAACCACGATTGGAGGATGATTGAGTGGTCTCTTGTGGAAATATGTATTTACCTATGTAAAGATCAGTTTCAACTCAGCACATTCTTCTTTAACCAGTGAACTAACCTGTAACCTCTAAGGGGTGTTGACGTCTCTTCAGCTCATAACTTTGTGTGTGTGTATGTGTATACACATACACACATACACACACATACACATTTTTTTTTACTGTGAATCCAGCTGATAACTTAGAGAAGAGCTTTTTAAGCTACTTTGTATGTTTTATATTTTTAAGAGTAAATTATAGCCCTGCCCATTTTAATCACCCCCTCCTCAAAATAAAATTAACACATGGTCACATACCTGAAGGTACACTGTGAATTAAATTTGAGAGTGATGGAAGTGAACAGAGGAAAGGGAAGAACAAGTGGCATATTGTGAAAAAGCCATTGATTTCTCTGACACTAATTGCAACCAAAAATAGCAATGGAACCTCATGGGGTATTTGTATGTGTTTGTTGTCAGAGAGTAGATACAGGGACCCAAGATAAAGAACAAATGGCTTCCTGATTAGAATATCATCTGTGCTGTTGGAAGTCTTAGAGTTTTTCTTGCTCCCTGACCTTTCCACTTGGTCCTCCAAAAAACCCACTGACTTCACTCCAACTAGCTTTACACTTTTTATGGCAAGGATTTCTGATATGAGAAAGTTTGTTTATCATTAGCTGAATTCATTTTCCTGTGAAATGTTAATCCATAGATCACACCAGACTGAAGGATGGAGCATAAGTGAGAACATACTAGATCCAGTAATTCTTTCCTCATGTGTCTTTTTTTTACCTCAGGCAGATGTGCATATTTGGTGATATAACATAATTGACACGTTCCTCCCTCAAATGTGGGTTTTATACATTTCTCCATGATCAAAAAGGAATGAATTCTATCTTGAAGTTACAGATGAAGCATTTAATTTGCCATTCTTTTAAAACCAAAGTATCTGAAGCTTTAAACAAGGATCAAGCCCATAGGTTATGTACTGCCTTCTTTTTTTCCCTTCCTTCCTATCTCCTTCCTTCCCTCCCTCCCTCCCTCCTTCTGTCATTTCCTTATTTCCTTCCTTCCTTTCCAAAGCACCAACAGTGCTAAATGCTATGAGAATTATAGATGTAAATCAGGACCTCTCATGTAACTTACATTCTGTGGAGTTTTGATCTGATCGGCATGTAAGCATTAGTAGTAGCTATGCCACTAAACAAGCCAAATCCAAAGAGTTCTTTCCACCCCATCTTTGGGACGTGGTAGCCCATATCTACCATGTCCACTTGATCTTGTTGATCTTCAGAGATGACCACCATGCTCTCTGAAAGTCTGTGCTCCCAAGGACTGATTATGCTAGGTGCAGGATTATTTGGTCTGTTAATGATCTCTTTTCCGTGGGTGTGCATTTAGCATATAACAGACTAAGCCGTATGTGCCATGTGAGCCATGTATTCCTGTGTGTTCCACTGAGGTACATTGAGCTCTAGTGGGAAGAGCATTGGTACATAAAGGCAGAAGATAGATATTCTAAACATGGCTACTCCACCAACACATGGAGTCATCTTGTCAGACCCACATAACTTCTCAGTTTAGGGGGTATCAGATTCGTAACCAGCTTAAACTTGGGTATCACAACTCTTCTTCCATACAGTAAATATTAAGGGTTCTATGAAAGATGGTGAACAGAAATTTCACTATCAGAATATAAAGCAAGATGGTGACCCCTAAACTCCATCTTGCCTTTAAGACTGAGCTCAGAGCCCTTCCCTTTGGTTAAGAATATTTCTTTAAGAACCAGTGTTAGGAAATTAGTAGTTTCACTTGAGTCGGGATATATGTGAAATCTGGAATAGGTTTATCATACCATTTGCCCATGAGTTCACTTTAAATCTGTGTTAGTCTGGATTTTCCAAAGAAACAGAATCACTAGGATATATCTACATGATAGATGATAGATGATAGATAGATTAGATTAGATAGATAGATAGATAGATAGATAGATAGATAGATAGATGATAGATAGATGAGACTTATTCCAGGAATTGGCTCATGCAATTATGGAAGCTGAGAAGTTCCTCAGTCTGCTTGTCTGTAAACCAGAGAGCCAGTGGTATAATTTAATCTGAGTCCAAAGGCCTGAGCATCAGGTAAACAGATGGTGTACATCCTGGCCCTAGCCCAAACACCTGAGAAGTGGGAGAGTATGGATGGCCCAGCTCAAACAAAAAAGCAAATCCTCCCTTCCTCTGCCTTTTTGTTCTATGCAGACCCTCAGTGGATTGGATGATGCCCACCAACCACATTGGTGAGGGCAGGTCTTTACTCAGTCCACTGATTCAAATGCTAAAAATCTCCTCTGGAAGGAAATACCCTCACAGATAGACCCAGAAATGTTTCACCAGCTCTCTGGGCATCCCGTAGCCTAAACTGACACATAAATATAGCCATCATAATCTGCAAGTCAACATACAGTTATTTCTGGAGACTTCATCCTTAAAAATTATAAAAAGACTATGCACAAAATGAGCAGCTCCACTTCTGATCCTTAAACTGGACCTAGACTTTTTGCTCCTGTTCCCCTAAAGGCAGTGTTTATGCTACAAGCCTTGAATGTCTTCCTGTGTGTCTCTCTCTCTGCATTTCTTCTCTGTCCCTGCCTTCAACTTTCACTTCAGCTAATAACTGGTTGCATGATTACTTTTTTTTTTTAACCTCTCATGCAAGAGATAGATCTAGGTACCGACTTTCACAGTCTGATGAAATTGGGAAACATTCAGTCAGTCACCCCACATTTGCTAAATAAATGCCTCTAATGTTAATAATCCACAGTCCTTGCACTCAAGGAAATTATTTTCTACAATTGTTCTTAGCCCAAAGGCCAAGAAGCAATGGGAACTTATTTTCTGATGGAAAGTGTAAGTAGTAAACAGGTCATTGGTATAGTTCACAGTAAGCATTATCAAGAGAAGAACACGAGTGAGGGCTCCAGATCCCTTGGCAGGTGGGGAAGGGGACAGGGGAGATCAATGACCCCCGTGAAAGCCAGCATGCAAATTCCACCTTGATGCAGAATTAGGACTCAGTTCAGCTTGCTCTTTAGTTATTTTGTCAGTATCTAAAGGAATAATTTTAGGATTTCCTCTTTATTTACTGGAGCATTCTTATTCAACTGCTGTAAAAAAATTTTTTTCAATGCAACTTAACCATTTATAAATTTAATCTAACTCATGTCATTAAAAAAAAAAAAAGTCCAAAAAAAAAAAAAAGGCTTCTTTGTGGCTGTTTCAGTCTATGTAAGGCAGTAGTTTCCTAATTGGATAACTTGTAATAGGCAATTTCAAGTCTAAAAGAAATCCAGATAGTGAGTCAGTGCAAACACTAGTGGCACCTTTCAGCAACACAACCAGGTGAAGATATATTGGCTTGAAAGTGTCTGTGTGATGTGAGGCTCATTTAATGTAATATGCAATAATAATTTGCTGACTCGGAACATGATTCCCAATTTTGGCATCCTTGCATCTTTTTTATGCTTCCATGTATTTTAAGTTCCTGAGTGAATGTTCATAGATGTATTGGGAACATATTTCTTAGCTTTGTCTCAATTCCAATGTGATAGTTATATCTTTTAGAAAGCATGTGTATTTGGAAAAATGTTTTGGCATCACTTAATGTTTTCATAGACTGCACATCATTTATTACATAGAGTTTTGTTAACGCTGAAATTCCAAAGTTGATTTGCTCTATCCTCTGACTTTTTGGTTGTTGGAGATAAAAAGAGTTCACTCTGATGAGAGTACTAATACTACTCAAAGACTTTGTTTGTTTACATAAATATTTCATTCACTCTCTCCCAAGTTTTATAGTGTAGTCACTTAAAAATTCCCCACTATTACTTTTGGGTTAATGGTAGCTATTTTTTGTGTTGGTGTCTGTGACATGCATTAACAACTTTATAAATGAAATTAATGAGTGCCTATGTCAAGAATAGCTGGCTTATCACATTGTCGTTCATTTATTTTGGATATAATTGTCAAATTAGCATTACACTTTTCAGATAACAAAAGGCTCTGTGAAGAAATTTGTGGCATATTAGACATGATGGTTAAAGATTGTAAAGTTTCTCATTACACGTTAACAGTGTTACCCAGAGATATAAAGAAGACCTTTATGGAATTATCATGGTCTTAACCTCAAAACTCTCTTGCCAATATGCAGTTATAGATATTTTAGTTCATTTTGTTGTTGTTTCAACTTTGTCATCTGCTCCTATTCTTTTTATATCATTTTTTTTTCCAGTTAAATTGTTAAACTCCAGATACATGGAAAATATTACCATGGGAAAACATCAGTTTATTTATATCACATTTAGTTCTGGCGATATATGATGTAGTAATTAACTAGCTGCAACTTTCTAGATTAAGCAACCTACTCTAGGTAATCCATTTCATTACTTTGTGTCTCAGTATTGACATCTTACAAATCAGTTAATGATGATTATTCCTGGTTAATTCACAAGAATTCTGAAAAGATGTTTACTAATATAATGATTTTGCCATGGAATTTGTCTTTAATAAGGAAGTGGCCATAAGCAACCTATTCAAGTGGGAATAGAATTCTAAAGACTTAACTTTTAAGTAACCTCTCTTTGTTGAATTGTAGTGAGTTTTATGTCCCAGAGGACAACGCATATTGCATAAGAAGGAACACCATAATAAATTGAACAGGTGTTCCTTGGAAAACAAGTCTGGAAAGAATCCAGAAATTTGAGGGTGAAGGATAAAATGTAACTAATGGGCCAGTGAAATATTTACTACCCTAAATAGTTATTTATCACTGGTAGCTTCTACCAATATATAATATTTATAGAATTAACTTGAAGTTTATTGAGCACTGTTTCAAGTTGATGCACTGAAATCAAACTTGAAGCATTTTTTGGCACAATAATAATTTATACTAATACAGGATATTCTTTACTTTGAATGTCATTTTATCATCTAAGAGATACCTTAAAGCAAGTATTAATCCATTTTACCATTGAAGAAGGTAAGTTTTTTGTGGTAGTAGAGTCACCAACCACAGAATTAGGGCACTGTACCTGAAACTTTATTTTAAGAATACATATGAAGGACACTAACCAGCATTGATGATGAAACAGCTCAAACCAATTTCATATGAGGAATAATTGAAAAAACTGGAAACACTTGACCCAGACAAGAGAAAGCAAGGACACTGTAACAGTGATGTTCAAGAGGTCAAAGGGCTGTGCCTTGGAGGAAGAGTGAGAAGGTGGCAGAAATGAAGCAATTAATGGGGACAATAAATGGGAAGATACATACTTACTAACTATAAACATGAGGTTTGAAACAACTACATGTGTCCTGACATATGTCTTCCTTTTCCTGTAAGTGAAGAGTTAATGTTGTTAGAGGTTTCCAAATAGAAACTAGAACACCATGAACTAGTTATTCCCCCTCCTGAATACTCTCCAAGGACATTATCCTTCACCCATGTGACACTTGTCACATTGGTTCTGTAATTTTAAAATAATCTTAAAAAAATATTCTCTGTTCCATATCTAGGCAAGGGATTGTCTGTTTTAGTCACTGGTTCTTTAGTCCCCAGCCTCTAGCACAGTGTCTGACAGAAAATTTTGTTTTGTTTTTATCTTTTTTTATGATTAAAGGAAAGAAGAAATAAATGAGAGGGAGAATTGAAAAATGTATGCATTAGTACATTTAATGAATATTTACTGAGTGCCTTTGCTAGGCCAGGCACTCATCTGCATGAGGGACATTTAAATGAACAAAACAGATTAATATTCCTTCTCTAAAAGTTTATTTTCCCATGAGATTAAATAGCCCCAAGAATTTGTAAGTAGTTCATACAGAAAGAGAATGAAGAACAGGACATGAATCTGATGCCTTTACTAGAGTAACACATCTCTAAAGTTAACACCTTCAAAAATATCCCAAAAACCAACTAAACCAACATGAAGCATTTAAAAGTTGAGACAAAATAGAGGCCTCACTTCTTTATTTTTAAAATTACCTTGGATATGAAGTTTAAACTCTTCAGGTGCTATACGGCTGGTGAAAAGCTTGGACAAATTACTAGAACTTTGGAGATCGCAAGACTCTAAATGGGAACAATATGAGGCAAGGCAACATGTACATCTGTATTACCAGAGGATTTCTGGGAATGTGCTCTGATTTCACTGTTGGTGTTTTATTTTGTGATTTGTTTTGATTGCAGCATGGTATTATAAGTAAAATGTTAATATTCAGTATTAGAACTATTTTTGACCTAAAAAGTTGTACCCAAAACATGTCATTTTGCATGAGTTACTATGTTCTTTGAGCCTTATTCCAGCCAGGTGCCAACATTTTTTCTCATCACCACGCATCTTTGATTTTATAATGTAAGTCAGTAGGAAAACAGGATTCATTTAACAGAAAATTGCTTTTCACAATCTTCTCTGGAATCTCTTTTGTCTGTTACCCAGGCAATATCTATATTATTACTTTGTCCTCAAAAGCTTTTACCAATTTGGCAACACAGAATGACTAAATCTCTTTTCTTTTATCTGGCTTTTCATTAGGAAAGAAACTTCCCAAATTCATTTCAATTAGGCCTTTCCCCAGTGCTAAATATGTGTGTCTAAAGTCTATTTATAATAAATATTGTCATTATGACTAAGGTCATTTCAGTTCCCTCTATTACCTCAGTTGCTAATGAAGGCGATGCCAAATGACCAAGTAGATAAAGCTCCCTCTTCCGCAAGCCCCTCACAGGAGAGCTTTCCTGTCAAATATCTCCTAATTGCCCTCAATGAATCAGCTTCATGCTCAGCCTTATCTCTGGCACCTTCCCCAGCTCTCTGCTGATAGCCAATAACATGTGCTCTAAGCATGAAGGGGATAAAATGGTGTGACTCTTAGAAAGCCAGCCTTAGAGTGGAGTTAGAGAGCTGTTTAGATTCTTTACTTTCATGGTTCTGACATGATTTATTTTAACCAATTTGCCTTCAGACATGGTTTGCTCTCTTTGCTTCAAACATTTAACTTCGGATCCTACAGGGACACTTGTATTCCTTCAATTGTTTCTTCTGCCTTACACATAGGTCCTGTGTCAGGACATCTTGTATTAATCAGCCTTCAGTGCTAACTTTAGGCAAGTAATATAAGCACTTTCTCTGACCATCTGTAAAATTAAGAAGTAACTACAAAGCGTCTGACACATTCCTTACAAAAGCACAGTCCAGCCACCCTGGCCTGGCTCACAGCTGTGGAGAACAGCATGCTTGTGTCTCAGCCTCCTAACGTATGTTTTCTTATCTGTCCCTCTGCCCCCTGCCTTCCTGACCGCCCCAGTATCTCCTCTTTCTCTCCTTAAATGGCCCCCCGCCCCCGAGCCCCCCCAGGCCTGACCCGACTCCTCACACCTGCTCCAGCTCCATATAATACAGGATGTTTTAATATACTATATACATGGAAGAAAAAGGAAATTGAAGTTGAAAGCCATGAACTTTCTTTTCTTCTCTTTTAAATGAGGAAGAGTAGCGCCAACAGCAAGGAGGCTATTTTCTTTGTGGCAGCGGAAAAGTGGTAGGGGGTTAGGGAAAGAACATTTAAGAAATTAGAGTCTCCAGCGGATATACGGTGTTTGATCTTTTAATGGTGTTGCCACTGGGCCTACTATATTTTTTAACATGGGAGATGGTGAGAAATCAGAGCGTTGGAGGTGGGAAATGTGTTAGTTAGTTTTCGTTTTGTGTTGTAACACAGAGGAGACCACAGAGACCAAAAGCTGTGGAACTGTCAAAGAAACAGAAATAGGGGCATGTTGATACGGAATAAATAAGACACACAGAAATATATTAAATGAGGACCTACCAGTGATACTCTGAAGGGAGAAGAGAGGTAAACAGACATGAAACTGGAGGGAGAACCATAGGATCAGTGAAACAATTTCTACGCTGTGTTCTCGTTCTGCACAGACTATGGGCAACTCACACGCTATCGACTTGGGACATCTCCTTGGTGTGACTATAGACTGAGCACTCACAAACCACACCTGTACCAGATGGTCCTTGATTTTATGTCTGACTTTAGACTTTCTCTACGGGTATTCCTAAGAAATACTGAATAGAGTCTTTAATATCTCAGCTGACAAATGTGCATTTCTGGTCCCCACTCAGTGTGGCATGTCTTGGGAACCAACAGTTCTGTTTCTGTGGTGTTGCCATTATGGTCTTCTGCAGCAGCATTTGGGTCTTTATTTAAAAAGCGAAGGGCATTTTACACTCACTTAAGCTACTTGAACTACATGTAAAAGTGTATGTGTGTATGGTTGGGAGAGGGAGGAGTGCCAAAGAATAAGAATAAAGAAGGTATTCTAAATTCAGGAACATTATCTCAAAAGCTTTCAACCAAAAGTTGAGTAATTGTGGTGCCTAGATGGCTCAGTTGGTTGAGCACCTGACTCCTGACCTCAGCTGAGGTCTTGATCTCATGAGTTCAAGCCCCACATCATGGAGCCTACTTTAAAAAAAAAAAAAAAGTTGAGTAATTAAGATTTTTATCTTTTACCTCTTCCTTCTGCCCTTTATAGTACTTAACAACTGTTTGACTTTCCATATTCCAAAGGAACAATTTCTAATATATTTCCAAACCACAGCTCTTAAAGATATTAACCACAAATGAGAGCCCACATCAGCACAGAGCTGAAAACAAATGGTTTGGTTGAAGGCTCTGTATGAAGTTAGACTTTCCTCTCCCCAATTTCATGCTGCAAAATGTCACTCCTCCCTCCATCTCCTCAGGAACCTGGAGGACTTGAACCCCAGGTTCAGAGAAACTGAGTACAGTTAGAAGGGGAGTAGGACCAAAACTGGGGAATGAAATAAAAATCTGGGATTTCTAGCCTCAGTATATTTTCTTCAAAGAATTCTCTGGAAAAACTGAACAGTCATAGAGAAAAGAGCTAGAAATTCTAAGAATGGGAAATGACACAACACAAACCTGGCTCACCACCCCATTATGTTACAGTAAGGTGCATTAATCAAGATCCACCCATGTCCATAGAAAGTTTTTGTGGTCTTTTAGTGACACATTAACACATTAGAGAACAACCACAGATCACCAGATAGTTGAGGAGGGCCTCCCACGGGAAAGACAGTGAAATTCAAAAAATAAGAGGAAGTAAAAAATAAATTAACAGATGAATTAAGAAGGAAGTCACCATATAATTATAATGTTATCAGAAAGTAAAGACATTTTTTTTGAGATGAGAACTAGATGCAATTATAGAAGAATAATAAGTCATTAAGAAAATTTATTAGTAAGATTGGGACATAAAGCTGAGGAACTATCCTAGAAAGAACAAAAGGACAAAACATGGATGATAGTAAAATGAAAGTTATTAGAAGATGGGGCCAAGATCCCCTGCCTCTAATGGAGTAGAAATTTCAAAGAAAGAGAACAGGGAAAAGGGAGTCAAAAAGAAAAAGATGCCCAACACAATGAAGGCCTAACCTCACACAATTCCAGAACACTAAGAATAAAGAAAGGAATCCTAAAATTGTCTAAAAAGAAAAAAAAAAATGTTTTTTGTTTTTGTTTTTGTTTTTTTTTTTTTTTGAAGGATCAGGAATAAAAATGGCATTGGGCTTCTCAACAGCAGTCCTGGAAACTAGAAACTGGTGGTAAAATGTTTTCAGAATTCTGTAAAAGCAGTTTTCAGCTTAGGATGCATTATTTGGCCAACTATCAATCAAATGTAGGGGTAAACTACAAACATTATCAGACATGAGGAATCAGGCACTTTATCCCCACGTATCCATTCCCAGGATTTACTGGAAGATATATTCCACCAGATAAAGGGGTGTAAATCAGGAAAATGAAAGATGTCGGTCAGGTCCAGGAAGCAAGGATCCTATCCAGAGGAGAACAAAAGCTGTGGAAAGGAAGCCCCCATGGCAGCTGAGTAACCAGGCCCAGCAGCAACCAAACCAGGAGAGACAGCAACGTGTGGGAGACAGTGATAGTGATACTCATGCTTCGAAAGGAGTAACTCCCAGGAAAGAAGCAGAACTAACAAATTTTTGAATGCAATGGTAGCATCAGAGTGGCCAGAAAGAATTAGTAACAATATAAAAAGCTATGCCAAGTTTTAAAACAGGCAACAATTAATTCCAGGGGGGTGGGGGAAATGAATAGGAAAGAAGAAATGATGGTTAGGACACTGTTTGGCTCACAACTAAGCAGTGTATAACGGGTTATAATAATATAAGCATTAAATAGTATTTAAGACAAACTGTGGCATAATTGTATTAGATGTATGGGAGTATATAGGAGGGTGAGGAACTCAGACAGATGAATCTTTATCTACTATCACAGGACACCAAATAATGACTAAAGCTCATCAACCAAGAAATAATTTTGTAAGCTCATTTTCTAGAAGTGTGGGTATTCGTTAGAAGATTTCAACATGATTGCCTCAGGGGAGCAGGCCTCAGAGCAAGCAGGGCTTTTTGTACATTTTAACTTTTAGGAAATACTGCTTTTAGTACATTTTAACTTTTAAAACTATGAATTATTTGCAGGTGCTATTTTGACAAAATCTTTTTCAAAATTTATGAAATAGGTTTCTTACGTTAAAAAATTAATAACATAAATGCAGATGCCTGGCTTCTCCTCGAACATGAAACCATCTGGTCCCCTGGAGCCGTGTTCCATCTGACAATATGGCTTGCCTCACGTAATTGAAGCACATGCTCGGCGACTTGTTACCGTCTCTACTTTGCCCCGTTGTCTCCCTGCAGCCGAGGCTGTGTCCGGTGGTGTTTTGCACTGTGACTACAGTCATTTCACTTGTTGCAGAGTTAAGAAGAAAGGGAAATAATTCTGCTCCATTAAAAGGAGGACAGTGAAACAGATTCCAAGAAGACTTTGAGTTTCCCCTGGCTTACTCCGTTGGTTATCTGCCTGGCTTTCGAGGCATTGAAGTTCTCTGCCTAAAATCCCCAGTGATCCAGTACAAGCTTTTGTTAGCTTTAAGTGCAGACACCATCTGTCATGGGGTCACCTTTTTTGTAAGAAATTTTGTAGACTTTGTCGCCCCACAGGTATTTCTTCTCCAGATAACTGTCTCCAAAGACCTGAGTTGTCATTTCTCTGATCATACCCACACGCTCTTGATCTCCACATTCTCTCTCTCTACATAGCAAGGGCCTGATCAATGAGGAATGACTGATGACTTCAAAGCTCTCGTCCATGTTATTTCAGTTCATGCATTCTGGTGTCTTGCTTCCTTTTTAAATAGCACCATTATCGTGATGGCTAATACTCAGTGAGGGGCCTTCTGTGACTCCTGTGTCTTGTTCTACTGTGGCCCAATACGGGGAATACATTTCCATCTTGTAGTTCTGCCCTTGGGTTTTCTTCCTAAAGTCCCTTGCCCTCCACTTATTTCCATTAAATTTCATACTCCTTTTTCAAGAACACTTTTCCAAATTGGCCGAGAGAGGTTTTGATTTTTCCTCCTGCTGTGAAGGGTACTGGTTACCTCTCTTTAAATTGTTGTAATTATCACTTTGTAATGATGCCATTTTGTTGTTCAAATCTGAAATTTTGTGCACTATGAAATATGAAATTATAAATGTGAAATTATGAAATAATATCAACCAAAACATGAAATCATATATAGATTCTATGGCTAATCTCTGTAGAATATTACAAAGTGTCCAACTCAAGATTACCAGTGAACCACTGAAAACTGTGGTTTAAAAAAATATCTGAATGAATTAATCAATTACTTAGAGTGGCTAAGTAGCCTGGTTAATTATAATCTGTAATTTATTATTAAGCAAACATAGTTAAGGCCAACCTATATAATAATTTGAAGTAAAAAGCCACAATAGAAGAGGGAAAATGGGTAAGAAGGAATCCTAGGGGTATTTTACATGCAGCCCTTTGTACAAACAGCATAAAAGTAGTAGGATTAATGACAGATATTCTTGTCAAACTCAGGATAATTCCATCTCATTTGATGCCCTGGCAAATATTACTAACATTTGAGTTACTTGTCTCTATCTCCTTATATAAAATAATATTTGTTACTAAGCCTATTGCCTGGTGATACAGGGAGAACTTGGGAACTCAGTCTAAGCTAAACTAAGGAAGCTTTTCAGGGATAGGAAATGATAATCAGAGGTTACCAGTCGGATCCTCCCAGAAGTAGCTAAGACAGAGTAGGAGTGCAAAAGGTTAATTAAGGGGGTAATACCTATGAAATGGGAGGAGATGGGGCAGGATTTAGCAGGGAGAGCCATTACCACAGCGCAAGTCTGACAAAGTCTTGGCCAACCCAACATGAGCTCCAGAGCAAAGATTGCCTGCTCCAGGAGTTTTACACTGGGCAGAAACAGGCTCTGGAACCCTACTGTGTTCAGTCCCTGACTGATGGTTACCTCAGAAGAGTTTTCCTCAAGTTAAAACCTGAGAAGGACCCTAAAAATATAAACAGTAGAGGCTGTCGGCTACAGCCGTGCTCCATGAAACAGAATGACAGGTGTCATTCTTGAAGAGAGACACAAGCAGCCCATCTCCATTGCTCTGCATAAAACACTCCCCCTTATTATTATTATTGAACAACTAATTAGAGATGGTTTTACCATTCTTGTCCTCTTATTTTCAATGTTTCACCAACCCACAAAAAGTATACTCTTCTGTACACAAGAGATGTGAAGTTACGAAGACATGCCATAGCTCCCAAGTTTGAGTGAAGCAGTAAGACTCTCAAATGGGCAAGACTAGGATGGGCAAGACACAGCACAGAGGTGGCTAGGAAACAGAGTCACCAAGCATGAACCCTTACATGAAGATGGAAAAGACATGCCTGGTAGATGAGCAAAGAATGTGACATGGACCATGGGTATCTCACATACTGGTTTGCCATTCAGACACTAAATGATGAATTTGCTTATTCTCTTTTTTAAAACAGTGACTTCTCAACACTGAAAATCACAGAGAGGAGGTTGGGAATTTTAATCTTTCAGAATCAACCCTAGTTTCGAGAGATGGGCATGCCCATTAATTCTCATAGCACTGAATCTTGGCTTTGAATATTGTCATTTAACTGATGAGGAAGATTTTTATTTTTTATTTCAGAGTAGGATAGATACAAAATAGTTAACAGCAAAGAATAATAATAATAGTAATAATTCTTAGATGATGTTACAAAGTGACATGCTGAATCCTGGAAAATATAAACAAATGAAAAAGGGAAGTTCAGGTAAAATAAGAAAAAATACAGAGATAGAGAATAATTTTTTGCCTTTGATATTGTGTATATACTGGCTCATTACCCACTGCATCAAAGATCATAATGTGTTTATTATGCCATTTGCCAAATGATAGCTATTTCCTGAACAACTGGCCTCTCCTACACATCCCTGTATTCTGTCCTTTGTTAATAATGATGCCTTCACTTCGGGGCAGAAAGATAGAAGAAGATATCTGGAAAGAAGCTGCAGGAAATGAGAGAATCAGTAATCTCTTTAGCTTTGCTCTTATACTGCTCGACTGACGGTTGGTTGGTCTGGGGAATCGGAAATGTGTCGTAGGTGCTACAGCTAAATCTTCAAGCTAGAATCCAGGAAAGGTGAGAAGGAAACACCAAGAAAAATTATTTCATAGACTGCCTGTCCAAATTCTGCTGGCTTGTGAGAGGCCCACCACAGTCAGATCATAAATAGCAACCAAGTTCATGTTTCTTGTTGCATTATTTTTTTCTCAAAGCAGATAGTGAAGAAAAGTCTACTTTCCCTGCATGTCCCAACTATTACTACAACACAGGATTTGAAAAAAAAAAAAAACTTAAACAATTTTTTAAAAGAAATATGCCTGTATTAATTATTCATTTGTATTTAAGATTTTCATCCATTAGCATTTTACAGCGATAAGAATTGAAGATATAATTAAACTTCGAAATGAAATGAGGTTTAATTATGAGAAGGTAGCATTCAGATACCTGACATCTTCCCAGTCATAAAATAAAGTGTTATGAAAGAAATATTTTAGGTAAAATGGAAAGAGACTTTTTTTTTTTTTAAGGAAAAGGAGAAAGGTAAATGTGATATTTTGCTCCACAGTATTTTATTTGATTATGTCACTTGATGGAGCACAGGCCTGTTAGAGTTCTTTTACCCAGAGTGTAAACATAGTAAAAATGCACCAAAATGTGCCCAAGTAAATCCCAAGCAGCCATGATTTGTGGTGGTTCAGCTGCCTCTCCCTCAGCTCTATTCCAACATCTAAATGTTTCTTGAGTTAGGTCAGTAGTCTTTGTATGCCGCTATTTAGCAGAAAGCCCTGGGTTTCTGGATTGGCTTATGAAGATTTGGGTGTAGGTTAAAAGCACATCACAGGAAAACATGTGTTGAACATTATTCCATGCATGTAGACTTTGAAGAGCCTCCCAGGTATATGTAGGATTTCATATGATGAGGAGATGAATTCAATTCAAGGTACTCAATCTTATTGCCAATCTTTTTCAATAAGAAACCATCTCTAGGCTCTTGGTTTGCACATCTGTGTTTGATAACACGAGAGAATGTCTTTGATTAGACTTTCAGAGTAATCATTCAAAGACAACTTTCTCCTCTGCTGCATCTCATAAAGTTAGATTTTGCGCATTAGTGATGCACTTGATTGCACTGAAATAATATTGCCTTCATGAGAGAGCTTAATCTTGTTCAAAATATGGCTCTCCCCTCCCTACAAAGTGCTATTTTTGTCCAGGTTCCCCTCCACCATCGCTTTTATGAGCACTTCCCAAAATACTATTCTTTTTGTTTCTATTTTTATTGTATTTTTATAACTTTTAATCATGTTTTTTATGGTACTTATTAGCCTGAGGCCATGTCACAAGTGGCCTTTCCTCTAAATCATTTTTTACTTTACTTTCTGTAACCCTAATGCATTGAAAGAGAAAGGTATCTCTAGTTTGTCCCCCAAAATACTCCTTTATATTTTCCCACAATATTTTTAATATTTCTAAAAATAAAAATCTCTGCTCTTATGTTAAAGCCTATGCACTATCCAATCTTGCTAAATTTCTATAATGATTTGTCTCTAACAATTATAATAGTATATTTTGGGCCTTTCTCTTTCTATTTTTACTATACACTTCATGACTATCATTTTATTAGAAACTATTTATTTTAAACCTTGTTAGCCATTAGTATTTTTATTAAATTCCACTAATTTTACATTGAGTTAATGCTAAGAGCAGGCTTTTTATGTACATTCTTGGTTCATCTTCCTGGTTTTCTCTCCAAAATAAGTGAAATAATTCTATTTGTTATTTTTCAAAGATGGATATTATTTTTTGGAATAAAATACAGAGTTGAACTGGAAACAGGGCTATTGGTGTTGGGAACGATGGTCATTAAGCCATTATTCTCTGTTGTGTCACTTTGTTCCTTCCCCCACCCCTGTCCCCCACTTATGTGAAATTAAATATATTTTTGAAAACAGTGCTTTTGATGAGATTCCCTTGGAGGAGTTGTATCAGTGATTAATCTCTTAATCCTCGTTGGCTATAGTTTATTTATTTATTTATTTATTTATTTATTTATTTATTTATTTATTTATTTATTTTCCACTGTGCCTATTCATCTTGAGAGGTTAGCCAGGATCATCTCCTTTGGGCTAGGAGTAGTGGGTTTTCAGAAAACCAGGAAAGAATGCCCTCGGGTTAGGTCCTGACAGTATTTGTCAACTGTGCCTATTGCTGAGTGAAGGGTAGAGTACTGGGCAAGAGTGAGAGAGGAGAGTGGAAGCTACAGCAGAAACTTAGGTTTAAGAAATGAGGATATAACTGATGAAATAAAAAGGTTCCACGGGCAGAGATTTCTGCAGTTCTGCTGCCCACCAGGAGCTTTAAGGTAGGAGCCATTCCCTTGGAAATTGGAAGCAATTATTTCCATTCTTTACGTGGTTTTAATTCTAAAATTGCTAAATGTAGCTCTGTGAGTACGTTTGGTTGCTAGTCTATCTCAAGAATATTAAAAGAAGTGAAACGTAGGGAGAAACAAGAGAAAACATTGATTTGCAGAGATCAGAGACTTCATTTAAAGAGGCGTATGATGTCATCTGCTGGATGTGTTTGTGAACATAGCATCCCAATGTCAAACTTCCTGCCTCCCAGGTGTATGCATATTGCTGAGGAAACACAACCAAAGCCAACTGTTTTAAAAGAAAATGATTTTTTATGGAGTAGTAAGCTCTTTCATAAGACTAAAATAGATGTGGGAAATTTTTAGATGAATAGTCTTAACAGCTGCCAAACTCTACCCCATTTGCTCTCATTACACAGATATCCATAAAAGCCTTGGATTTTGTGTCTATATAAAGATGGTATTTGTAATTGAGCTTAGAACTCTTTGTAGGGTCGGCATATTATAGGTTTCCCTCATAATGATAACAGAATCTTACATCAAGTGAACATGGAGGAGTGAATATTTAAACCATGTGTGAACGAGGGAAAAAGAAACATAGTAGAGCTTTTCTTTGCGCTGTACAGTCATGGATTATCTTTGCTGGCTGGATATTTAGTTCAGATTTTTGTGGTTTCTCATGTCCTGGATTATAGGGAGTCTTGTAAATGGGTTTCATATGGTAGTTGGTGACCCTAAAGGACTCTATTTTTAAGATAATTAACTTCACAATTTTAAGTCAGATCTATGCCACTCACAGAATGAAGTAATTTTTATTTACTTCTGCAGGATTTTATTAGGCTGGTGAATACCTATTGGAAAGCAGAATGTTTGCTTTGATCTACCTGTGTATCACTGTCACTGAAACATTTCACACACACACACACACACATACACACACACGATACAAGAGTAAGCATTTGGGGCTCCACACACAGGCAGCATTTAGTCTCCATCTTGGCATCAAATTACCCTTCAGGTTCTTTGACCCTTCCATAACCTTGGGGTTCACTCACCCCCCTTATTCTGCATCACCTAAAGTATGTTCAGAGCTTTCCAGCCATGAGCCATCCCTTTGCCATGCCACTGACTTGTTACTTGTGACTTCCGATTAGTCTAGTTTCATGGTTCTTGTGAAACCAGTCTGCATTTTACCATGTAATTCAGAAGTACACTATTATAGTAGAAAGGGTACCCTCCTCCAGTGGCTACATCATACAGAGGGGAAAAATCAATTTTTCATCTTTCTGGTTTTTAAAAGTCTCCCAAAAATATATTGAGGTGAGAATCAACAGAATCCCCTTACCTTCAAAGCAGATTTTGTGTCAGACAGTCGAATAAGAATTTGTCTAGACTAGCACTGTCTGATCCTACAGATTCCTTTAAACCATTAATATGTCCAGCTTGTGCCACCACTTGGGAGTAAGGTGTTCCACAATCTATAAGTGAAAGAAATTAAGAGTACCACAGGAACATATGCAAAAAGTACTGATGTGCTCCCAGGTAAGAGCAACACTTGTTAAGTTTATCCAGAAAGCTTTCCTAGAACACATCCCCAGCCTTGCACTAGGCAAGGTACACTTCTTTTCTGCCCTTGCAGCATATGCATAAGCCTCTATAGAACAAATGTGTCACAGAATATTGTCATTTCCAGTCTACTTAGCTATCCCCCTGCTGAGCTCCTTGAGATACAAAACAGGTCTTATTCATCTTTGTTCCATAAGGTAAAACATGCTTTCTGGAACATGCTGGGTATCTAGTAAACTCCTTAAAGAAATAGCGTGTCTTTGTATCCCAAGGACTCTAGGTTATTACTTGGTACTATATAGAAAGAACCCAATAAACATTTTGTCAAGGAAGTAAATTGAATACAATTACGTTAGAATGGTTAAGATTCTGGGTGATAGGATCGAAACCTCTTGTTTCACGGATGAGAAGACTGGGGCCTGGAGAGGTGGACTCATTTGCCCAACATCCCTCAGCACGTCATTAGCCGCTGGAATTAAAGCCAGATGCACTGATTTATAGCTCAGTGTTCTTTTCACTCCAAATTCGTAGCTGCCTACAATTTGCTGGCATTACAGAAACAAACCGATCATGAAAATCACCAAAATAATATCTTATGTATGTAAAACACTTTAGAGGTTACAAAGCATTTTAATAAACACTCTCATTTGCTTCTTGTGTTATCTCAATGAGATCAATAAGGAAGATAGTATTCCTGTCTAACAGATGAGGAAGCTGAGATTGCCCAAAGAGTAGGACTCAAATCTTTATTTTCTGATAAGGGCTCTTTCTTTCATGCAATTAATTACCTTCTAGTACTATGAGAATTAAGAGGGTTTATTACAGAGATTATAAAGATTTTATACCATCCCCTCCCCCTGCAAAAAGAATATTAGAACTGGGCAGGGTCATTTCCAGAACACTCTGGAGGTAAAGCTTATGTAGGATTGGATGGGCTGTGAATTTGGAATGGGAAGGAAGGTGGGCTACAGAGAGTTAGAGGTTGTTAATGTCCTGGGATAGAGTGGGAGGCAGTAAAGTGAGAACTTTTAAAATGGGAAAAAAAAAATCCAGAGAATAATCACTGAGAACATCACTAAGAAATGATAGATTTGTGTGATCAGGATCCAAAGAAAAGGAGACATCTCTGATATAGAATAGGTCCTTGTTTAACATTCTTGGGAAGATACTTCTCAGCTTGATGCATTTCATCCTTCCCACTGGCCAAGAGCTTCCCTTCCATGATACCTTCAGAGCAGGCCTACTTCATGGACATGCAGGCTGAGCAGTTGCACAGATCCTCACACATAAAAAAAAATCTCTAGAGTTAGGTAATATTCTGCTGTTGATCTCTTGAAAATCTTCATAATCTATGAACAACAGGCTGCACACATTCATTTTACACTAGGCCCCCAAATGATGTAGCTAGTTTTAGTTAAGAGACTAGGGCTTTGCCAATTTTTTTTCTAATTATGTAGGATTTTTCCCCATCTTTTGCAGGTAATTCATTTTTTACGATAGAGGAATCTTTAAACCATGACGCATGCTTTTTCTTTAAAACAAAAATTAGAGCAGATTGCAAAGATAGTAGCAGAAATGAAAACTAAGCAAAAATGGTAAGGCTGAAATGATTCTGTTCAGCCTTTAGGAATTTAGTAATGATCAGCAAATGATCCTGTGTCAAGAATTAAGATTTTTGAAATGATCAATTAAATCCTTTATCCTGAATCTTTGCACATTGCTTCAACTATGTAGAGTAAGTGATTGCTCTCTTCATATTGAGGAGATGATTGTGACTGAACAATCCTGAGAACTTGATGTGGGTGAAGATGCCGATTTTCTTCTAAATAACTTGCATGCTTACCTAGAAATTTCAAAGAGACAGGAGGAAATCAAGAGCCCTTGAGTTTGCACAGCTGCCCCTTGTTGCCCAATGCCTAGAAGTTCCTCCTTCTCCCCTTCCTCCTGCTGTCCCTTGACAGTGGAATCTTTATCAAACTTTATATTACTAAAAAAATAATAATACAGTGAAAACAACTTTATAATACTGCTCAGGTCTATCTTGGGATGGTTTGGCAAAAAAATCCAAGCAAGAAAATTGAAAAATTGTGTATCTTAGTATTTTATCCATCTTATAGTCTATATTAGGACAATAATACAGAAAGTGTTTGTTGGGATTATTTTCTAAAATTGATGTGGATATTATCCTTTATTGGGAAGCTCTGCTTAGTGTACACATAAGAGACTTTCATTCTATTAACAATAAACACAAGATACTTCTGGGGGAAAAGTTTCTCTTTCCCTAGACTAAAAGTCTAAGTATTACATTTATTTGAGTAATAATCATATGGCTGCTTTGCACCTCTACTCCACTGTGATTCTTTCTCAGCCTCCTATAATACTGAACTTGGGCCAACACATGTTCATCTATTTACTTATTCATTGATAAAACAAAAGTATTGAGTACCTGCTAAATGTTAGTCATGGTGTAGGGGAGGAGGAGGGAAGCACATATTTTACTACTTAATCATAATTAGTCTTGATAGTTCCCTAGGAGTTTCAGATGTGTTTGGACTTCTTTGGTGATACTGAAGCATTCGAAGACAGAATGTGTCTTACACACTTTGGATTTGGTATTGGGAACAGAATATGCTCCATAAAAACTTCCTGGGTGGAACTCGGTTTGGAAGAAAAGTAGAAAGACTTTCTTTCTTTCTTTCTGAGACATTAAGAACTCAAAGAACAGGAGTTAGGGAAGAAAAATGGCTGACACGGGCACAGACATGTATTTAATAAAGGGTGGAAGAACTTGCTTGAGTGAGTGAAACCAGAGGGCTATTTAACCTGGGCCAACATGACAGAAAAAGAAAGAAAAATACCAGTGGAGGGTAGAAAATGTTAAGTACGTGCAGTGAAAGATTCTGAAGTTCTAAAGAAAAGTTTTAACTGTGGAAATGCAAAAACATCTCAGAGTTTTTCTGCAGAAATAAATTACAGGTTGTAATTATGCAGACGGCTCTAAAGTCAAACAGAGAAGGGCGATGATGTCTCCAGTAGTTGTAAGAACAAAGATTCAGGACTCCATGGCGTTATCTTCTGTCGAAGATGTTAGAAAGTTCTAAGAAAAATTAAAGCAGAAGAAATGGAAATAAAACAAGAAGCCATAGATGCAGTGATGTCATTGGAAAAAAAAATCATACTGTAATTGGATCTTTGGCTTTGGAGGGGTCTTCATGCCTATTTAGCAATGTTCCCACACCTGGCTGAACTGCAGAATCACCTGGTGAACATTTGAAAGCAATTGCATCCTCCCTCACCTCCTACGGTGAATCTTTCAGAGGAAAGGAGGTGAATATAGCACAAGCTGTTATTAATGAGTCCTTTTTAGTCCCTAGCAATTACCCCATTCTCATTCTTTTTCTCGAGTTTCTGTAAGCCATCTATTTAATGATTTATCCAGCAACTTGAAATTCACTATTTTGCTATTTTTAAAACGTACATCCTCCCCGCCCCACCAACTCCCCACCACTCTTTAAAATCAGGCTGCTGTCTAGGCTTCCTCCTCTGCGCTCCCACGTCTTCCAGGCTTGCTCCGAGAGCACCAGGAAAGTTCTACGGTCATATCTTCCAGCTCCCTCCGTGAACTTGGATAAGATTCATTTGGGCCTGGAGATATGAGCCTATATAAAGCAGCTAGATGCTCTCTTTGAGTTTTATCACCTCTCTCAGGCTTCAGTTTCTTCTTAATCTGTTGTTTTGTGGCTTGGTTTGAAGATGATTCTCGCTGATAGGGAAGGTGGGAGCAAACAGAATGCTAACAGTTTCTGTTCTCTTACTATCATCTGCTAATACTATAATATCTGCCCCAAGGGGGATGTGAATCATTCCTTGCATTTACTCTAAACATACGTTAACAATTCCTTTTATTGTCCTCTGCATTTTTCTCAAGCTTGAGCTCATTCTCAGATTTAACCCCTCCTGACACTATTCTTAAACCAATCCTCTTTGTATTGGTTTTTGATTATGTGCTTCTCTCCTTGTATCATTCCTGTCTCATCAGCCACATGCCTTCCTTTACATTCTCACTTCCTGCATTGCATTTTAACCCATCTATATTAGATTTTCAGTTTTACGGTCAACATTTTATTGTGGAATGCCTCGCTTCTCCCTTAGCCATCTTTTTTTCTTAGACTCTGGTCATTGGACCATATCATTCTTTCCTCTAAGCTTTCAGAAATTCGTGGCCCCAAATCTTGAGAAATGTAGTCTGTGGCACAGCTTGCTTTAAAATTGGGAAAGTGTCTGCTTCCTCCATAGGCCTGTGGCATCCGAAGCTCCTAGGGTGTCTCCTGGGAATCTGGAGATGAGTACATCTGGAAGATTAGAAGTGATTCTATCCAGTGGTTCTTTTTCTGACTCTTATGGTCACCAACTAGCACTTTCTATCAAGCTTTCCATCGCTTTAACATTGCTTCATTGGTCCAGAGTAATAAGTCTTCTCATTAACCCTCCAATTTCTGAAGGATAAAATTGTCTAAGAATTAATAATTCATCTGTTACTCTGCTTTTAAGAGAGTACAACTTTTGAAAATAGCTTGAATTTCTCTAAAACAACTATTTCTTCAAATATTTTGCATGTCCTCTAGCTGGTGAAGTTGTCTGTGATGTATTTCCATTAGAATCCTACTGTAAGGGTTTGGTTTTGTTTCTTTTTCTTTTTGGACTGAGTGCAAAGAGTTGAGTGAACAGTAACTCTCAGTTCACAGCTCTATCACTTGTCTACCCTGCTTGTCTGAGTTTCTCTCCCCTCCTCTTAACCCCAATCCATACCCCACCCCCATCTGCTCCACATAAACTCACTATAAAGTGTTTAGTCTATACCTATGAACAAACTTGTTTTGTATAGCTATTTTTAATTCACAGAAATGATATTTTGCTCTAAATATTATTATTACCTTCTTTCCACTCAGCATTGTTTTTAATGTCTATTCCAAATAATTTTCTATCAATCTCATTTGTTCCTTTAATTATATTTTATGGTATGTATATTCTTTTACTTCTGTATCCCCTAATAATGGACATCTAGGGTAGCCCTCTCTCCTCCACAAAGATGATAAGAAACATCCTCATGCATACCCCCTAATGGATCTGAGGAAATTTCTCTGGCCCAGAATCATGAGTTGTGGAATGAATGTAGCCTCTCTTTACTAAGCACTGCCAAGTTGTGTCCTCAAAATCGCAGTGTTGATACATATTTCCATCTCCCAAGTTCTTCACCTATACTTGGTATTATCTACCTTTCTAATTTTGATCATTCTAATACATATCAAACTGTATATTATTGTGTTTTAATATGAATTTCTCCCATTGCAAGGGAGTTTGGGCATTCTTTTATATGCTTATTAACCCTTAAGGCTTCACATTCTATATTTATATCCTTTGTCCATTTTTTATTTGGATTTCTTCTTTATCATTTTGGGTTTTGCTTTTCCCTATTAATTCACAGTCTTTTGACTTGGCTAGTGGTATATCTCATAAAGCAAAAATCCCTAATTTTATAGTGGTCCAGTCCCCTATATCATTTTCAATGGAGTCAGTTACAGTTTGGGCTTTTAGTCTCTTAAGAAATATTTTTCCACTCCTAGGTCACAAAGATACTTTCCCTACATTTCCTTTTCTTTGATGTACTTACCTTTCATACTTGGGTCTTTAATCCATTTATATTCCACTTTGGTTTATAGTGTAATATAGGAATGCAGTAATCCAGCTTGATTTTTTTTTTTCTAAATGTAATAAGGAAGTTTTCCCAGCATCAGCCACTAAAGAACATTATTCATTTTCCTGAGGACTGTGATGCTCTGAGAGAGCATGCCATGCAGGGGTCAAGAGCATGGGTATTAGGGCCTGATAACCAGGTCTGAATCCCAGCTCTGTCACACACCTGCCTTGTGACATAAACAACTACTTAACAGTGCTCCAAGTCTCAATGAGGAAAAAATGAGATGTTCCAGGTATACTGGAAAAACTCAATTTCTGTTGTTCTTTATCAGTATATAATTTTGTTGTAGGGACACCTGGGTGGCTCAGCAGTTGAGCATCTGCCTTTGGCTCAGGCTTGATCCTGGGGTCTGGGAATCAAGTCCCACATCGGGCTCCCTGCAAGGAGCCTGCCTCTCCCTCTGCCAGTTTCTCTGACTCTCTCTCTTTCTGTGTGTCTCTCATGAATACATAAATAAAATATTTTAAAAAATAATTTGTTGTATATATTATTCTATATACATGGGTCCATTACAATTCTATTATTCTCTACTTGGTTTTCATTTCTATTTTTTTCTCGTGTCAGTATATGTAATAACTATACTTTTTTATATACCTTCCTCTTTCTTTCTTTCTTTCTTTCTTTCTTTCTTTCTTTCTTTCTTTCTTTCTTTCTTTCTTCATTCACAAGAGACACAGAGAGAGGCAGAGACATAGGGAGAGGGAGAAGCAGGCCCCCTGCAGGGAGCCTGATGCAAGACTGGATCCCAACACCCTGGAATCATGACCTGAGACTAAGGCAGACGTTAAACCTCCAAGACACCCAGGTGTCCTCCTTTTGTTTTCTACCTCAGCCCAGGATCACCTTCTCAGTTCTGCAGATTGAGAAAGTTGATTTTGTCCATGTTTCCTTAGTTGGACATAATTTGGACAACTGTTAGAGGGACAGAAAAAATTCTTGGAGGAAATTAATGCATAATGCAGATTGCCAATGTAGTTTATTAATTTTCAGTGGGATATATTACCGCTAAACAGACCTGGGTATTTGGTTTTCTTGATTACCTGCACATTCTTTCCTGCAGGAGAGTAGATTTTAGATTTGCGAAGCATTTTTGAGTCAGGAGCATCATGGAACCAGAGAAGGTGGTACATGGAAGATCTCATGTCATCACACGGTATAGTCAGAGACATATGCATGCTATATAGTCAGTGCCCATAGTGGAGATATACTTAGCTCCCAAGTAGGGCAAAAAGCTGTAGTGTTACCCTGACCACTTCTTCCTCTGGACAGGGCTGAGGACACAGTGACATGTTCTTTTTTTGTCTACTCCCCTCTCTACCCGACACTTGCCTGGATTTCAGCAGATCACATTATTTTACTCGTGTTTTCTCTTCAGGTTTATCAACACCATTGATAAAGCCTCAACCGCCTTCCCACATTCCAGCTACACACACACCTTGATTAGATTTCCAGACCCTGGATTTCATCATGCCCCTTGGAGTAACATTTTGAGATAACAAATCTCATCCAACGTGGGTAGATTTTACTAGTTTAGCTAGAAGAACAATCCCTTTACCAAATATAGGAGATTATCCATTGCCCTATTTTGTTTCTTTCCATGTCCAACACCATGGCCACACAGAACCAGGTTTTGTTTTACCTAGCTGCCTTCCACTCTCCCCTTTAAAGTCTTCTATTACCCACAAACCTCCCAAACACATTCCTGTCAGATGTCCTTTAGGTGCCTCTACTCTATTCATCTTCTCAGCCCTACACTCCTCTGTGCCCTCCCCAGACCTTAAGCCAGTCCTCCTCTATCTTAAATTAGTGCTCAGTCTGGTGGCACTTTAAAGTCTCAGAGTTGGAGGGACAAAGAATTGTGATCTTTAGAGTAACTTTTTTTTTACGTTCAAGCGGCTAGACCTTTTCTGAATGCATTCCAACCCATTTGCTATGGATAACCATTGTCTAACCTATGACCCTGGGCATGTTTGCAGCATCAAAATTTATTTGTAAAGATTCCTAGATAGAAGAAGCTGGTGACAATGAAAAGCAGTCACTACTGATTCAGATATTTTATATCAATTGTTTTTCTGGCTTGACACACAAAATTGAGTCACAGCATTAAATATAGGTATTATTATACAATTAATGTCAGAACAAAATAATAGCCTGCTTTATTTTGATTTTCACATTGCCATTGTACTTATAGCTATTTATTTCTATTGTTCAATCATAACTTACTTTGACTTCGTGTTCAATAGGTTGTGCAACAAATTTACAGTTAAATAACATTATGTCTCTTCCCAATCAGTCATGCTGCTGTAATTCAGGTAAACAGACAATAATGAAGTAGACAGGGCACAGAGTGTGTATTCTGTTCCTCAGAAAGCATCTCGAGAGGCCCAGGTCATAAAGGAAAATCCCCCATCCCCTTTTGTGATTTTTCTATGCCATATGTATCTGGACATTTTAATTATTGTAAGTAGTCTATTAGACACAACCAGGGTCTGTAATTTTAATCACATCAATAGTTTACATTTATATACTTTTAAATTGTCAGAGTAGTCACCTTGATTAGCTCACAATAGCTAGTTTATGTGACATAAAACCAAGAATGGGTTATTATTGTATTTTGAAATTGGGAAAACAGAGGGCAGGGGTGGGGATAAATGGCCTGCTTACTCTTACAGAGCGTTGAAATTAGAAGCCAGCTCTTGGGACTTCGCCCTTCCATGCGCCTCTATACTATATTCCTGATGGTGGCGCTCTTCTCTCAGGAAACACTGTGATTCCCAACCACTGCAGGGCCACGTATATGACTGCATCAGAAAGGTCTAGAACCTTCCTCATAAATGCACATGGATGAATTAGGCTTCTACCAAGTACTGACACTGGGGCTGTCAGGAGTCTCTCTACCCCTTGTTAAAGCTGTGGTACTTCGGATTCCCACAGGGTGCTGTCCCTTGCAGCAGGACACTGGAGATGCTGTTTAAGGCCTGCATTCGCTGCTGAAGTGGGTCCAGAGAGCCCTCAGCAACAGCTGACAGCATACCTTGTTATGCCCTGAGATTACTTCAAGCCCACCTGGGACAGACCTCAGGGACTTGGAACCAGGGATGATTTAACTTAAGTCAGGACAGGCATGACCAAACTTCTGGAACAAAGAACTGTTTCCAGAAGGGCCACCACAGTGGGATGCCCTGACAGGAAACCCAGGCAGTAGCAGGGTGAGTACTGGAGAGGAGAGGGCTGCCCAACTCCTTTCATGGTTTTTCCAAGACTGGTTCTTTTGCATGCCAGGATCTGCCAAAGTTAAAAGAGTAAGATAATAAGGGTCAAGTTAAATGAGGTAAAACATATAAAGCATTTAGTACAGTGCCTAGCATAGTAAATCCTCAATTTCCCTTTGCTAGTAAAAAAGCAGAGAAGCACATTTGCACAGAAATGAGAATTCCCCCGGGGGGTGGGGGGGCGGTGGCGGAGAACACACATGGAAGGGCGAGAAACAAAGTGTGCCTCTTTTCAGGAGTCTCTTCTTCTCCCCTCTCCCAACCCACATTGTGAACATGATGCAGACTTCCTTTCTGAGAGTTGAATGCATCTGTCAGTTCTAAAATGGAGCTGAAGTACAGAATTCTTAGAAACCTTCAAGTAAATCAATCAGCCATGAGAGAATAACAGAACAGGGAAGAAAGTTCTGCGTCTGTCCATTGACTTTATTTCAAGAGTTAAGATACTCATAGGTATTCAAAGCTAAATAAACTAATCTTCAGACCAGGCTTCAAGGTTCTGAAGTCCCATAGGTTAGTGATTTCCTGGATGAACTTCCTAGAGAAGCGTTCATTCTCAGGATCTCCTCCTCTTACATCTCTTTTTTGTTAGCCATGACGTAAATGAGAGACCTGGCGCTCCCCAGTGTACTGTTTTCTTTGTCCCCTATTATTCAAGCCTAGAAATTACATCTGAGTCCTTCTCGTTACAGGTGACAAACAGCATTTGTTTTACATTTTGATGCAGTCAGGTTCTCAGGTTCCAGCCTGTCAGACAGGCTCGGACCAGGCTAGTAATCTCCCAGACTTTAATCCTCTCCATCTTTTATTTGTGTGGAGGAAGCTCAGGGCATTAGCCCTCTCAAAATTGCAAAGACTCATTCTGTTTGCACCTCTTGAATATCGTATTACAAGGCAGAGTGTGATTTTTATTGTCAACTGGAGCATGCTTAAGTGAAGTGTATGGATGTCTCAAGAGGGGTCACAGATTCCCTCCACACTTCACCTGGGCTCTGGTAACAAGGACACTTACTGTCTAGGTAGGAATGTCAAGTGGCCGTGGCTACGCTGATGGAGGCGTACAATTAGTTTAATTATAGTTCCTACTCATATGTAATCATTTCTCAAGAAGCATGGAAGGTTGCTCACTCCATTGGTAGTGTTAAGTCTTCTGCACCTCAAGACCTCTCTTCAGAAGTCAGCTGTGGCCTAGCAGGTTGGGACATTCTTTGCTTCCACATAGCATCAAACCAGTTTACAGATGAAGTCTCCAATTTCCTTCCTTTCTCCCTGCCTTCCAAGTATCACATCAGGACCATATCTGCCTAAAATCCTTTTTTTTTTTTTAATCTACAAGAAAGGGGAAAAAAAAAACTAATATGTTTAAGGGGGAAAAAAACTGATCTTAATGATAGTTTGCTTTCATTAAATGTATCTTCTTTGGGGAACTTAATCTTTGTGCCCAGGTGTGTTAGAGACAACAACAGGCATTTATCTTTATAGAAGAATAGGCATTCCAGGCACAGTGTGTTACTGCTCATGTCATTTATTATTTTCCTTTTATTATTCACACTGATGTAGTTAAGATAGTCTTTGGATGAATAAATTAATAAACTCTGTTGAAGAAAAATGACTTTGGCTATCTTACACACATATGAATCACAGGGTGCAAATTCAGTAGTGTTTGAAATGGGATTTTTCTAGTTTCTGGAAAAGGGTAGAAGGAAAATGAGCACAGTGGTCAACTCTTGTGGGCTGTACTCAGTGGAAGGAGGTCAGGACAAAAGCAGCCAAAGCAAGCAAAACAAGAGATTATCTCTCCATCTATCTTTATCCATCTGTCTATCTATCCATTCATCCATTCATCTATTTTTATTTGACTAGAACTCTATGAATTCCTTTAAACTGTTATTTTTCTTTCCTCATTATATTCAACTTAGGAAACATGAAAATTAGTTATACATTCCATAAGCATGAATACACTGATGGAAAAGAAAGATAGACATAGTTCTTCAGTTGAAGGGGTTAGAATTTTAAATTATTCCTGAATAATCCCCATAGACTGATAATCCAGTATTGACTCAACTTTTAATTTTGCTACACAGTGCTTAAATGGGCAGAGATGAATAATTCTCTACTTAAATAGGACGACAACCTAATGTTTTCTTCCATCAGTAGTTATTATAGCAGCTTGTATTTGTGAAGTATCTTATCCTGAAGAGTTTAAAAGATTCTGAAATTCACTGCATTTTATGCTCAGGGACCCAGAGGAATAGAAATGTCACATCATGACTGAGGGACAGAGCTAATGCCAGAACACAGCTCTCTTAACTTCCAGATTATTACTTTATCTTATCGTGCTACCTGTCAGCATAGAGATGGCACTCAAATCTGTCTCCCTCTCCATGCTAAATTCACAGAATTTTTTTTTTTTTTTTACACTGTGACTGAATCTCAGTGGACAGAGGCAACCAAGATATCCAGCATTTAGTCACCAACCATCTGGATTCTATGTCCTTTGAAGTTTTGTCTCTGCACCTGGGGGCATTTAAGGTGGCCCCAAGGCCATGTGCTTTCCCCAGTAATAACTGGTTGATGCTATACTACCAAAAGTGTCAGTAACAATAACTGGGTTTAGCTTATAGTTGTTGCCACAGACCCCTTAAGGGTGTGCAGAGGCTGAACCATCACATTTAGGTCCGGGAAGCTGTAAAGACAGATCCTGTAATTCCATATAACCAACCCTCTTCATTATTGCAAACATCCCCCAATATCTTTGTCTATCAACATGTGTAAACTGTCCCAGAGTTCCTTCTTGCTGAAAGCAGTAGCTTCTAGAAAAGATGATCTCTGTTTCTAAGACTTTTACTGATAATCTACCTTCAATGCCTTATATGTTCATGAATGCTTAAAAGTATGTCAAACTTGCAAGCTTTAGAGGCATTTAAAAAAGAATATCATGAATCTGATTAAATGATTTGTAAGTTAATCATTTAGGACCTACAATCCTAAAACCTGAAGGCACCAAGTATATATGAGTCAAGAGAAAAGAAAACTAAGAACTACAATAATCCTCTACCAATGGTGTTTATAGGAGTTACTCTGTAAGAAATGGTGATCAGATCATTCCCATCCTCCTCTAGAGGAGGGGAGGAAATAGGTTTAAACGAAAGCATGGGGGATTTAAGTCAGATAAAAGAAAGAATTCCTTGACAATACAATTCTCAAACTCTGGCGTGGGTTATCAAGAGAGGTTATGGAATCTTCTTATCTAGAGAACTTTAAAAACAATGTAGATTCCCATCTGTCTGGGATAGTTTCGAAAAGACAGCCCTAAAAACCTCTCAGTGGATTAGACTCTTTTCTGAGGGTCTTTCTAGCACTGTGATAAGCAAGGGGAGTGGAGAGTATTAGTAAATGGCCAATCAGTAAACATTGCACAGCAAAACCCATCTTAACCCTACAGATAATCAACTTCACAATTACCAGTTTAAGTGATCTTGGACTAAGACCTGCCTAAAAGTTTAAGGAACTCAGCATTTGTACCAGTTTGTTGTTCTGCTATTTACTTTATGAGGTATTTCTTATGTGTAGAGTAGTTGAGTTAACATAGTTACATCAGTTGCCCCTTCCCTTTTTTTCTTCTTTGTTTTCTTTAATGCTCAGATTTTTCACAATGAAATTATTTCAGTTTTATAAAAGGGTTTATAAATAAATAAGGCTGATCACTATGGTATTTCTAAATAGGAGCAAAAAATGGCAAACAACCTAAATACCTAACAAGAGGTTTGCCACAATAATTATGGTATGTCCATATGAGGAAATACAATGGAGCCATTAAAATTTTAAAATTTCAAGAATATTTCATTATCTGAGGAAATACTTTATATGGAGAAAAAAATAGCATACAAAATTATATCCATGGCATGATTCCAAATGTCTTCATGCAAGGAAATAAAAATCTGGGAACAAAATACACTGGTACTGGTGGGATATTGAGCTTTCATATTTTCACCTGAAACTTTTTTTTTTTTGTCTTTCAAATTCTTTGTGGCATATATGAATATCTCATAGTATCATGTTAAAAATGTTGTAATATAAAATATTTTAAATCTAAGCTCATAGATACAGAGAGCAGATTGGTGGTTGCCGGGCTGAGGAGTGGGAGATGGATGAAATGGGGATAAAGAGGATATAAAAGTACAGGTATAAATAATTAAGTCATGAAGAAGTAACATACAGCATGGTGACCATAGTTAATAATATCGTATTGCATACTTGAAAGCTATTAAGAGAGTAGATCTTCGAAGTTCTCATCACAAGAAAAAAAAATAATGTTCAGACTGTGTGGTGACAGATGTTAACTAGACTTATTGTGGTGATTATTTCACAATATATGCAAATATTGAATCATTATGTTATACATCCAAAGCTAATGTTATATGTCAATTATACCTCAAAAACAAATTCAAATCTAAAAACTAAACAATCACATATTTCAGATACAAAACTAACATCTTCACCGTGATCTTTTATCTAATATTCTTTTTTTAAGTTTTATTATTATTATCATTATTATTATAATCTCTCTACCCAACTCTTAACCCCGAGATCAAGAGTCACATGCTCTTTAGACTGAGCTACTTCGTCATCCCTCTCCAACACAGACACTTCTATAAAGTAATTATAGAACATTAGAGTATTAGTTTTCTTACCGCCCTCAGAGAGGCACTGGCATCTACTTTCTAATGCAAATTATCTATCTATTCTCAATTCAGGGAGCTGGAGAGGTGAGGGAAGAAGAAAACAATAACAACAGAAAACCTGTAACGTTGAAGAGCTCTCATAACTCTCCTTTATCACTTGTCTTCCTCTGGACTCAGGGAATGAATCAGAAGTTAGTGTGCCTCATAGCCCATAGTTTAGTTCTTTCTCCTGCAAAACACTCTAAAATGGAGTTCCTGTGTTGTTAAGTTTGATGGACTCTGATGCATATTTCAAGTGTGGATATAGCTTTATCTACTCAAACGCTTGCCCTCTCTTCTGTGGTTGCAAGAGAAATTCAGTGGTTTAAAGATACTATTAGAGACTGTGCAGCTATCAACTGAGGGGATTATATAAAATACATTAATATTAACATGCATGGCCTATGATGAAATTTATCATCGATAAATCTTGAGTTTGGATTTGAGTCACTATTCAGTTCTTACCATTACATATGCCTGATGTCCTGTCTCTGCTCACCACCATTACTCTTCCAATCCAGACGCTTATTATCACCAGTACTAGTGCTATAGGCTCCTAACTGGTCTACCCACACCCAGCATCTTTCTCCTTTGCTCCATCTTCCAGCTGACAGCCAAAATAATCTTTCTCACATTCCAATAGGCATGTCACCATCCTTCCATAGTGCACCTTCACATATGGGATGAAATGTAAATTCTTTAGACAGGTTATAAGCTTCTTCATGTCTGATCCTGTCTATTTGTCTCATGACATCTTTAGTTTATTCTCCAGTTATAAATAACATTTTTTATTTTCAGTCTGGAGCTATCTCTTGACAATAGGGTTGAAGAGCAACGTGTTCTCTTTTTTTAAGACTCACATCAAGGTCCCGTCTCCACTCAGTGAAGTTTTCTTCGACTTACTCAGTGAGACCTAAATGCTCCTTCAGATAATCACAATGTAATTATTTGTTTGCATAACTTTCTCATTGTGAAACACTGAGCCACTTAAGGGCTTAATGTTTACATCCTTAGCACCTTGGACAGAGCCCAGAATATACCAGCTGAGAAGTAAACTTTTTTGTTGAATTAATACATTAGCTAATAAAATAGCCTGGAATAAAATAGAAATTAGACACTTTTTAAGATAAATAGGCAATAAATGAGCTTTAGTCATTAGAAGTAAGTCATACCATAGACTTAACTTTTCCTGGCTCATGAGAACTCCCAGAGACTTTGTCCCCTGAGCCTTCCCTGCTGGACTGCTCCCAAGAACATCTTTTCCTCAATACCCTAAGGAAGTACCTTCACAGTGACATGAGGACCCTTGCAAACAAGGAAGGAGTCTGTAGGGAAAAAAAAGGCGGAAGACACAGAGTCATTTTCACCTTGCTCACTAGTTGTCTTAATGATGTGAAATTAGAGTCTTATGTTGTTTTCTGGAAGAGCACCTCCCACACTTTTCATAGGCTGGTCAACTTTTTTAAAATGGGAGGTCATCAAAGGGCAACCAAGCACTTATTTCATCAAGTAAAAACATAAATAAAAGTCCCTAACTACTAAAGCCATTGTTTCATAAAGAAAAGAACATTTAAATATTAACAGAATGGAAAGGATATAATTGTGGGACATAGGAGAATTCTTTAAATTAAGCATATGTCATGAATTTCATGAAGTGAAGTTGTACTTATTTTTCTCATTGTGTTGCTATTTAGTGAAAATTTATTCTTGACTAGCATGGAATAACCTGCAACACGTACTATTCTTAAGGAAGTGGGAGATGACCTGCAAACAGCGGGACAGCCAAAGGGCAGGAGGAGTAGCAAGGAGTTTCTTCCTGTTGCTCGTAACTGACCTTATGCAACCACCAGTTCCCAGGAGAGAGACACAGCTCATTCTTGTCTTTTTCCTGATGCTTCCACTGTTAAGAATTGCTCTTGGGTTAAGTAGGGGGATCCTATATCTTGAAAGCTGAATTCAAGCCATTACTTAAGAATTTCTAAAAATATCAATGGATGACAGTAGCATTTTTAACTTTAAGGAAAAGAGCACTTTAAGTGCTGTCATCTTGGTTACATACTGAAATCTGTTGATAGTGTAGTGGGTGGTAAGGTAATGTCTGCATTGGCATGGCAACCACCAACTTAAAAATAATTATGTCCGTCTATGGTTTGTCATATGCTGCTTTTAGCTGGTGGGTGGTCTTAAGTCCATATTTCTTACATGTGGCATTCCAACCACAAGCACTCCTAGAGCCCACCACCTGTGGGCTCTGGGTATTGCTAAAGTCCCTCAACCAACTTCTGTGGTATTGCCTAGCTTTTCCGTCCGCACCTTATCCTACCAAGATCAACGGACATTCTTAGTTACAGATCAGTGTTCTAGTGATTTTGATTCTCATAATTGAAAATTATCGCATAAAAGTGGGAGTCTGTTCCATCATCCTATAAGCTAAGTATTATTGTTTTGAGAGAGAAATGAATATATAGTTTTAATTTCTAATATGCAGTTGCTTTAAGAATATTAGTAAAGTTATAAATAGCTCAGCCTTCAACCTGGCATTGTAAATGTTAACATATTGTTATAATAAAATATAAATAGCCAAATGCAATGAAACTTGGCATATATGGGGCCTCCTTTCTCTGGTGGTTGAATTTATTAAGTATAGTAGCTTGGCAGCTTTTACCGAGTTTTGAGCAATGACCTGGAGAATCCAAAAGCAACTTGTGATTGTGACCTAGACTTTAGTGTCTTTGGTTATTGATGGTCACCATACTGACATAAAATTAGAGAACTAGCATCAGAGGCTGGAAGTTGTCTGACTTGTATATATACACCAAGATTATCCTTTGAAGAAAATAACCTATATTCGAAGCATCAGCATTTCCTTTGAATGTCTTAGAGATCATCTTATCAAAAGCTTAAACCTCACTGTAACCTGGTCATTTAAATTAGGGGGAACAGTTTTATTACCATACAATTCACAGACCATATACTTCGTCTATTAAAGTATACAATTTAGTGGGTTTTACTATAATCAAATCATTCTGCAACCATCACCACCATCAATTTTAGCATATTTTATCACCCCAAAAAGAAACCCTGTACCTGTTAGCAGTCACTCCCCATTCATCTACCCCTAACCTCCTCCCCAGCTCTGGATAACCACTAATATGTTTCCTGTCTCTATCTATATATTTGCCTATTCATGTAAGTGGAATTGTATACTATATGGTTTTTTGTGACGGGCTTCTTTTACTTAGCACTATGTTTTTAAGGTTCATCCACAATAGTATATATCAATACTTCATGATTTTTGTTGCTGAGTAATATCCCATTATATGGATAAACACAACATTTTGCTTATCCATTCATCAGTTGATGGGGCTATTATGAGTAATGTTGCTATGAATATTCATGTACAAATTTTTATATGAACATATTTTCAATCCTTGGATATATACCTGGGAGTGGAAATGCTAAGGTAGATGGTAACTCTGTGCTTAACTTTTTGAAGTTTTTCAAAGTGACTGCACCTTTTTACATTCCTACCAGGAGTGCATTGAGATTCCAATTTTCCGCATCCTTGCTAATTCTTGTTACTACCTTTCTTGTATTATCAACATCCTAATATGTTTGAAGTGGTAACTCCTAGTGGTTTTGATTTGCATTTCCCTGATGACTAATGATCTTAAACATTTTTTCTTGCACTTATTGGAAATGTGTGTATCTTTCTTGAAGAAGTGTCTATTCACTTAATTTTAAGACCTATTTTCAAATATAATGAATGTAAAAGATAAGGAATTGGAAAATGAAGACTGTGGGGCTAAAAGAGGAAAGAGTTGGATTTCTGTAAAATTTCTTCCCTTTTCTTATATTCTTACCTATTGAATAACTCTTTTTTTTTTCAAGATTTTATTTATTCATGAGAGACAGAGAGAGAGTCAGAGGCATAGGCAGAGGGAGAAGTAGGCTCCTCACAGGGAGCCTGATGCAGGACTCAGTCCCAGGACTCCAGGATCACAACCTGAGCTGAAGGCAGACACTTAACCACTGAGCCACCCAGGTGCCCCTACTGAATAACTCTTAAAATTTATCTCTTAGCTGCACTAGGTAAAATGTTAAAGACCTTTTAAAAATATGATTTTTTTCTTCTTTAAAAAATTAAACTTTCAACATTAACAATTTAGAGACATGACTTTTATTTGTTTTTATTTCTAAGTGAAATCCTTTTTTTAGAAGGACTCAGTTGCTATGTGGTATTCAGGGAAAGATGGTCAATCTTAGATTCTAGCATATAGTCCAGAATAGTGCTGATCCAGGATGTTTCTACCTGATATTCCCGGGGAATCAGAAGATGAAAACAAAATCTCAGTTTCACATCACTTCAGATTAATCAGAACACTAGTTCTCTCTATTGTTCTAATCCAGAAGTACTCAATAGACACCTGTTACTTGTAGAACAAAAGGATGGCCACTCATATTGTGGGATATTTTATAGAAAATAATGTGTCTATTAAAATGTTATATCTAATAAATAGATAAATGAATCTTTAAAAGTGGGGGGGCCCCTGGGTGGCTCAGTTAATTGAGTGTCCCACTCTTAGTTTTGGTTCAGGTCATGATCTCAAATCAAACCCCGAGTCAGCTCTGCACTCACTCAGTAGGGAGTCTGTTAGAGATTCTT
This sequence comes from Nyctereutes procyonoides, assembly GCF_905146905.1. Lineage (NCBI taxonomy): Eukaryota > Metazoa > Chordata > Mammalia > Carnivora > Canidae > Nyctereutes > Nyctereutes procyonoides. Next base: position 14,032,054 of record NW_026575132.1, read on the forward strand.
TCCCTCTCCCCTAGTCCTCCCCTGACTTGCATTCTCTAAATAAATAAGTAAATAAATCTTTTTTAAAAAAAGAACTCTATGTTTATTAGAACATTCTCCACAGAAATGGATTATGATGTACTTTTTTGCTGTGTTTCTACTAGTGCCTCCTTTGTCCCTTCCACCGGAAGCAAGAGAGAAACTACTAGCATTCAAACAGATTCAGTACATTATAAACAATTCCAAAGGGAAGAAAAATGATAAAATGAATTAAACAATTAAAGCTTCTGTTGGAGTTTTAGTACTAAAAAGTAAAGGTATATATATATAAAAAAAAAAGATTAAAGAGGAAATCCTAATTCCATGGCAACATTTCTCACCCTCAGTTATACTTGATACCTTTAAGCTACAGGAAGAGTTAATATCTAGTCCTAGAGTAGATTGATGATTAGTCTGGACTGGTAACTGCTGATCTTCTTTCAATCCAATGACTCCCCTAAAGTTGCCTTTGATCGGTGTGATAACTGGGTTGTCTTCCCTTTGCTCTGACCATAAAGAATCATGCAATGAGATGACGATTTCTTCATGCCAAAAGGTGGAATGTTTAATCATTTCAAAGTATACTATTAAATTCATCTGAGATCTATTTTCAGGACACTGTTTTCTTATTCTGTCTTCCCTAAACTTTCTCTTAATATTTACTGAGCATGTTCAGATGAGAGAGCAGAATAACCATCAATAATGATCTTCATAAGAGTCAGGTTTTTTTTCTTTTAATCATGATATATATATATATATATATTATATATATATATATATATATATAATATATATATTAACCAAATATATCCAAAATATTATTATTTTTACATATGTTATGGGCCAAACTGTATCCACTCAAAAGTTGTCTGAAGCCCTAACTCCTAGTACCTCACAATGTGGCTGTATTTGGGGATAGACTCTTTTAAAGAGATAATTAAGTTAAATGAGGCCATCAGGGGGATTTTAATCCAGTAAGATTGGTGTGCCTATAAGGAGAGGAAATTCGAGCACAGACACACACAGAGAAAAGGTCATGTGATGACACAGGTTAAGATGGCTGTCTATTAGCCAGTGAGAAAGGCCTCAGAAGACAACAGCCCTGCTGATGATGCCTTGATCTCAGACTTCTGGCTTCCAAAACTGTAAAAAAATAAATTTCTGTTGTTTAAGCCCTCCAGTCTGTGGTACTTGGTGATGGCAGCCCTAGCAAACTCAAACAATGTGTAGTTATTATAAAAATTATTCATAAGTAGGTTACATTCTTTCTGGAGAAGAAGGTACCAAGTCATTGAAATTGGTATATATTTTATATGTATAGCACACCTCAGTTTGAACTAGTCACACTTCAAGCGCTCAGTACCCATATGTAACTAGTGGCTACTGCACTGGACAGTGTAGGTACAAAAAGCATATAATATCATGAGAGTCTTCATGATGGGGGAAACATGAGATGAAAAAAAAACAGGAGGCTAAAATAAAGGATTAGAGGCAAAAGATAAAGAAGACAGGGTCTGGATTGTTATTATTGTATTTAAAATTAATATAACCACATTACAGAATTTTGGGAAAAATAAAAAAAGAGAAACCATGACCCTTTCCCATAATCCCATAACTATAACACAACCCACATTAATTTTAACATTTTTCTTCAGCCTTTTGTTTTACATATTTTGCCTTGTTTTACATATAATTTTGTTTTTAATATTTAATCTGATATCATAGCTAGTTTTCCATATTGTTACAGTTCTCTTTTTTTTAAATTTTTTATTTATTTATGATAGTCACAAAGAGAGAGAGAGAGAGGCAGAGACACAGGCAGAGGGAGAAGCAGGCTCCATGCCGGGAGCCCGACGTGGGACTCGATGCTGGGACTCCAGGATCGCACCCTGGGCCAACGGCAGGTGCTAAACCACTGAGCCACCCAGGGTTACCCACACCCATCATTTTTAAAGGCTGTGTAATAGTCCATCAACTCAAACAACAGAATTTAATTAGTGTTCTTTCCCATGGCAAAGTTTAGTGTGTACAAAGAAAGAAGATAGTATAAAAATAAAAAGAACCAAACCAAGAAAATTAAGAGGAAGTTTTTAGAGCAGAATTCTTTCTTTTCAAAGGTTAGGCAGATCACCATGAGCACAAAATACAATAAAAACTGAGACTAGACTCTGTGCTCAGTAGGGAATCTGTTTGAGATTCTCTCCTCCCTCTGCCCCTCCTGCTTGTGATCTCTCATATGCACTCTCTCCCTCTCAAAAATAAAAATAAATAAATCCTAAAAGAAGACTAGGAATAGGGGATAAGTATAATAATTTATAATCAAAATTTAAATCAATATAATACATTTAATTATAAGCAAAATTTTAATAGCCCTGTATGGTAGTTATTCATAATTAGTAAATGTCATAGTATAATATAATTAGAGATATCTTTTCAAGACCAAAGAAAATTTTTAATTTTAATTTTCTCTCTCCTAAGTTTATAGTCCTTAAAATCAGTTTTCATGTGAAATATGCAAGTATACTTGTCTTATCCAATGTCCTGGACTATATGTTCCCCCAAACAGAACTTATTTATTATAGATATTATTTAACACTTGCAATGGAAGAAGTACTGTGAAATGCAACATAAATGGCACAGATAATTTTGATATAGTTCCTGATTTCAAGTGACCTTAGAGATGAGTACCTCATTAATTAAATTATTCATTCATTTATTAAGAGAGGAATACAAAATAAGACTCAGGTAAGTTTGGGAGAGGTTGAGAAGGGTCTTGCATAACAGAGTAGAGCTTGAACTTGATTTCAGAGGCAGTAGGAAGCCCAGAGAGATCTTTCAGCAAAGCTTAAATACACATACATGGTTTTAAAGTTTTTAGGATGAACATGCTAAGGACCATGTGGAGAATGGATTGGAGCAGGAAGGATCTGTGGCAAAGGTTAGTAGGAGGTTGATGGAAAGGCCTGGAGAAAAGAAGATAAGGCCTGATAGAAAGCAGTGGCAGAGGGAAGGGATTGAGAAAGAGACCACTCCAAAGTCTGTAATTTAGGAGATTGGCTACATGCTGCGATAAGCTACAAAGGAGGAGGAAAAGAAGGAGGCTCAGAGAAAAAGGCAATACATTTTGCTTTTACTTGAATTTGAGGAGCCTCCAGACACGCGAGCGGACAGGTCTTGTTTTTAGGTAGTACATGGAAACAGACAGAGCAGGAAGCCCTTTTAGACAGTACGAAGGAAAAGGCAGATATGCAGGCACACCAAGAGAGCTTGCCCTGTCAGCAACGAGAGAGTTTCACAGACTATAGAGTGCCTGACAGTGCTCGACTGCAGCAGATATACAAAGAAAAAGGTCCAAAAATGTACCCCAGAAGCCATCAATGATCTTAGCAAGAGGAATTTAAGAAAGTTCTTAAAGGCAAAACTGAGACATTGCTATAACAGGTGCTTCCTAGGTATTCTCTGTGTGCTGGACACTGTTCCAAGCACTTTATCATATGTTATCTCATTTAACTCTTTCCACAATCCCATGACATATTTTCTATAATTACCTCCACTTTACAGATGAGAAAACAGATTTAGAAGGCTGAGGAATATGGAAGGCCAGCAGATGATTAGAGATGGCTGGGAGAGCCCAAGCTTCAGATAAAGTTAAAATGTTGGAGGATGGGATCCCTGGGTGGCTCAGCGGTTTAGCTTGCCTTTGGCCCAGGGTGTGATCCTGGAGTCCCGGGATCGAGTCCCACGTCGGGCTCCCTGCATGGAGCCTGCTTCTCCCTCTGCCTGTGTCTCTGCCCCTCTCTCTCTCTCTCTCTCTCTCTCTCTCTCTGTGTGTGTGTGTGTCTCTCATGAATGAGTAAATAAAGTCTTTAAAAAAAAATGTTGGAGGAAAGGTCTTAGTGAGGTCTTTCTTAGAGAAGAAATTGCAGAAAAAAAGCAGAAAAGGAAGTCTGTAAGTCGGCATTTCCCATACTAGGTGTCACCTGGGTTCTTATTAAAATACAGATTTTTAAAATTATTTTTATTAAATATAAATTTGAGGGATCCCTGGGTGGCGCAGCGGTTTGGTGCCTGCTTTTGGCCCAGGGCGCAATCCTGGAGACCCGGGATCGAATCCCACGTCGGGCTCCCGGTGCATGGAGCCTGCTTCTCCCTCTGCCTGTGTCTCTGCCTCTCTCTCTCTCTGTGTGTGACTATCATAAAAATAAATAAATAAATAAATAAATAAATAAATAAATATAAATTTGATAAATATAAATTGAATTTTGATTAAAATAAAATTTAAATGAACATGATATGCTTAATTATATGCAAATTTTGAATGGTCCTGTATGGTAATTAGGCAAAAGGAGTAAATGTGGATAAGGCAATTCCATGATGTAATTAGGGATACCTTTACATGACCAAATAGAATTTTCAGTTTTCTTCCTCTCTGTTTTCCATTACTTAAAAATAAGTTTCAGTGTCAAGTATTACCCTGATATCCAGGCATAGCCTCGCCACACGGAGTGATGAGCAGAACATGTGGTAGTTGAGGATGCAGGAGAAAGCAAATTTGGCTGGATAAGTGGCATGGACTGGGAGAAAAGTCCCTCAGTAACCCCCCCTAGGAAGTATGGAAGGCACGTTGGCACAGTTAATGTCCCAAACCCCCAGGGGAGTCCAGGCACGTGAGGTCCTGGGGGAGAGGGGGAGGAAGAGAGGGGTAGCTTTGGTGGTCAGCTGGTTACTGTAGAAAAATCGGGGGAGGGGGGTGGGAGCTGGAAGGGAAATCCTGGCTGATGTGCTCAAGGACTGCAGGCAGTCGAGAGGGAAGTGCTGTGCATGCAGTTTGATGGCAGCATCAAATCTGGAATCACTGCCGCAGGGAGTGTAAATGAGCTGAGGAGGAGTAAGTGAAATCACCACTGAGCATTTTCCAAGGCAGGAGGAAATGAATGGGAGGTTGAATTGAGGAGGGTACGGCTTTATGGGTGTGGTAGAGGGCCCCGGGGGAACAGATATGAAATCATGGGAGTTCTGGCAGATGGTAGATGTCTGCAGTCGAGAATGGCGAGGAGGCCTGTTTCCTCATTCACTTTGTTTTTTCCTAAATCTGGAAGAGGAAGCCCTGTAAGTACTAACAACAGGGAAATGTTGAAACAACCTCTAGGCTCAGAATGAAAAATCCTAGCTACTATTAATTGAGCACTTAGGATATGTAGCAAGTTTTCTACATGCTTTACACAACTTCCATTTGTGAGGGCCACAGCAAAGCCAAGCTTCAGTTAAAATGAGGAGGTTGGAGGTAAGTAGTTTTAATGAAGAGAGAAGAAACTGCGATTTTAGAGTTAGAAAAAAAGGCAGATTGGATAGTCCTGAGGTCGGTGTCTAACATATTTGTTGAAACTGTGTTACCACCTGGGTTCTTGGTGAAATACAGATTCAGATTCAGAATCCTAATTCTTGAAATTCTGATTCAAAGCATGGATGGGCCTTGGAATAATTTTTAAATGAGCTCTTGATGATTATGGAGGTTAGGGAAACACTATCATGGGTTGTCATCACCAGGGTTAGGAGCGAGGTCAGCAGAAGAAGAGATGGGTTCGAAAGAGAGGAGAGAAAGAACCAGTACCATGGTGAACCTAAGAGAAGGGGCAGGGAAATCCTCATTCCTGTGCTTAGAGGGAAAAGGCCTCTAATTTTGGCAGACTCCTGCAGGGCCCTGGAGATGGGTCTGCAGCCAACTCCAGTAGCCAAACAGGGTCTCTTGGCTCTTTTCTTTCACAGATGATATCAGAACCCTCAGAACTTCGGGTGTCTCTAATCAGTGCGACAAGGCATCACAATGGTATTATTCAATTTTAGAGCTAAAATATATCCTTATATTAATCACCACCTTACCACCCCCACTCCCCAAGAAGACAACTTATTCCTGCTTATAGACATCTAAAATCCCTCGCTGAGGGACCAACAGTCTACCATGCTCCCTCTCAGTACTAAGAGATTTAAAATAAGTAGGAAGAGAGAACACATTGAAATTTATTCCCAGTACAATATAATCCATTCATCAACCAGTGTAAACGACAGACCTGATGAGTGTCCCCAACAGGCGGTGTGATGAAAGGAATTAGATGCCAGGAGAGAACCGCCTCCCTTAGGAAAGAATGCTGAAAGGGCAAAAGGAAGGAGGTTGCAAATCTAAGTTTTAGTTTTCTGTGTTTTATCTGAGAGGGCCAGAGGCTGGCCTGTTTACATTCAGAATAAAAAAGCCAAATGGACAGTCCACGCTGGAGTGTTTTTCTGGTGTTGGAGCTTACCCAGGTGCAGCTTTTTAAGAGTGCAGCTTGAGAGTGCTAGGAGGACAGAAAGTCAGCAGAAAGAAACATGATTTTTAAAGATACTAAGAAAATAATCTATGGGCCCTTCTAAGGCAGCTGCTGATGGGCTCTAGTTAAGAGTTATCAGTGGGTTCCTTTAAAGTCTTGAGGAGGAAGCCATGAAAAAGCATCCCAGGAAAAATATGGAGGGGAGTTTGAGAGGCTAAGTACTGATTCTCATAGACTTTGATTGAAAAATTGTAGTGAATTTGAAGTGTATGAGCAATGGTCATTCTCAAAGGCTCCATAACTCAGCTAGTTCACTACAAATTCATTGAACCACCTCTGGTTTTGCTTCAAATCCCTGCCACCACCAAAAATGTTAGCAGCAATCAAATGCACGATTATAATTTACAGCTGCTATATTGACAGGCAGACAGATCCTTCTGGCCAGAGCTTCATGCTATTGGCATCCAGTGAAACTGAGCATTTAAAATACATTATTAAGTGAAATCTTTGCAAGCTGAATCTATACAGATGATTTTCAAATATGTCCAAACTCTGGGATTATGGTGAAGTCCAATGTCATTTTTAGATTTTTTAATTTTTTTCAGCAAACACAGAGTCTGATTTTAACGAGTATATTGACAAAGAGAAGACACCAACGATTATCTTATATTGCTGTGTTAAAATACAATTTCACAAACGCCTTCGGTATTATTCCCTGCTCTGTGTACGTCAGGTGTCAAATCCTAGTCATTGACAAAGAAAAAAAAAATGGCAGCCTCAGACGTGATTTAATTTAGCAGGTATTAAACTGAGGCCTCATATTTGAATCCTTTCACTCTAGAAATAGTTTTATGCATGGACACTTACTTGCCTGTGGCATATTGTAGGCATAAAATTCAAAATTAAAACTTTGTCAGAATGACATCTGGTGTTAACATTTGCCTTTCCTCAATCCTTAACAGTCAAAATCAAGTTATCCATCGTAGATTTGCTAATTACAGACGGCCTAAATAGAACTTCCTCAAGGGACAGTGTTCAAAGCAGATAATGCCAAAGCTCTGGAAGGTTGGAAGGTACTGAATATATATAGTTGATATGCATCTGTTTAACCATTTATCTCCTTCATTTTTACATATTTCTGCTTCTCATCCTCACCACATCTCCGTACTGTTTTAGATTGATCCTCACATCGGATGTTAATGTCAGTGCATACACTTCAGCTTCACCTACTTTTCCTTTGAATCTAGTGAATTCCTAATTAAAAAAAAAAAAAAAAAAAAAAAGCCAAGCAGGGAGTGGTATGTATTAGGAAAGAAGGAAATAAACAGACCTGTTTCTGGAAGTCTCAGAAACATGGGGACAACATATCTACTGTTGAGGGGAAGTCTGCCCTTAATTGTAGGGAAGGGGAGCAGTAAGTGGTCTAACAAGAAATGAGAGGTGAACAAAGCAGAAGGAAAGTTACTATGTGTTTCCCTCTCCAACTTTTCCTATTTATCCTTCACCTTTAACTTTTCCTTCTTCTTGCTTTAAACCTTTTTAATTTTAAAATAATTTTAGACTTAACAGAAAAGTTACCCCCCAAAAGTATAATTCCAGGATACCTTTCACCTAAACTGCCCCACTGTTATGACAATGTGTGACTATGATCCAAAAAACTAAGGTAAGAAATTAACGTTGGTACACAACTTCAAACCTTATTTGAACATTGCCAAAACTGGCAATGTAATGTCCTTTTTCTGTTTTAAGATCCAACCCAGGATCCAATATTGAAACTTAGTTATGGTGTCTCCTTGGTCTCCTCCCCTCTGGGCCAAGTCTTAGCCTTTCATTGTCTTTCATGACCTTGACCCCTTGAGGAGTATTTGTCAGTTACTTTGTAGAACATGCTTCAGTCTGGGTTTGTCTGGTGATTGATCATGAGTAGATGGAGGTTATGCATATTTGGCAAGAATGCTTCAGAAGTGCTATGCCCTTCCCTGGGATTACATGACGTCAGTTCGTCCTCCGATGGCGAAGTTAATCTTGATTGTTTCATTAAAGTGGTGTCTGCTGGATTTTTTCCCCTCTTTAATTAATACATATCTTGTGGGAGATATCCAAGACTATACAAATATCCTGTTTCTCCTCATAACATTCACCCACTAATTTTAGTATCCATCTGTGTTTCTTATCACAACAATTACTACTGGTTCTCCAACAGCCATTTTCAGGTCATTCATCCCTCCCACATTCATTAATTGTAATTCTTCTGTAGGGAAGAGTTATCCTTTCTCTCTTGACCATTTATTTTTTATTCAAGATGTGGCTCAGTGGTTGAGCATCTGCCTTTGGCTCAGGGCATGATCCTGGGGTCCTGGAATTGAGTCCTGCATCAGGCTGCCTATGTCTCTGCCTTTCTCCCTGTGTCTCTCATGAATAAATAAAATCTGAAAAAAAAATTTTATTCGATTATTTGTATAATTTTAGATTCATGGATCTGTACTTTTTTTCATACATTGTAATCCAATCCTATCATTGTTGTGTTGCTCAAATTATTCCAACTTTGGCTACTGGGGGACTTTTTTCAGGATAACTTCTGTTCCCTTTTGACTTGCCTAGGTTTTTCTGAGAACTTTCTTACTTTTCGGTACTGTGAGGTGCCCCAGGATCGTTTCATATTTTATCTGCCACAGTTGAGGAATCAAACACTTTTCCAAGGAGACCTGATTTCCTTTATTGCAGAATCTTATTCAGAGGCCAAGATCTGGGTTCTAGGAGTGCTCACTGCCAGGTATCATTGTTTCTATACCCTCTCAGCAGACAGAATTTTGAAATATATGTGGATGTACTAGCATATACACATATCTAGAGTTCTGAATCTCCAGATTTCACATTCTTATTAAAAAAAAGCATGAGTTTATACTGATACCTCTAATCCCAATCCAATACCACAGTGTTCATTGTAGGTTTCCCCTTATTTGTAATTTCTTTTTCATTCTGTGAGAATGCTGACTCTTATTATTTACAATATATTTACTTATTTGTTCAACCTCAATATATGCCTAAAATTGTTTCAGAATTGCTAACCCATACCCTTGTGGAGACCAGAATATAGTATTTATATATATTTCTTTTAGACTTTACCCTTATTGTATCTATTTTTCCAGTGCTACTTAAATTCTTCCCCAAGTCCTTCAATGTGGGATATTAGTTATTTGTAATATAATTAGGTTTATTCTTTTAGTTGTAGTCCTATTTAGGGTTCTCCCCACATCTTGATTGATTGTTGTTAACATACCTACAACGAGATTTACTCTTTGCTGTATACAATTGTAGGGTATTTTGATAGTGCAAAGAGTCATGCATTTACAGTCATGATACAGAACAGTTCCATGATCCCCAAACCACCCTACCCACAACTCCTGACAACCACTGGTCTGTTTTCCATCTCACGCAATAGCAGCCTTTTGGATCTGGCTCCTTTTCATTTAGCAGCGTACATTTTGAGATTCATCTATGTTGTTGTCTGAGTAGTATTCCATTGTGTGGATGTTGTATTTTATTCTTATGACCTGATTTGTGATCCTTGTACATGAATCTAATGTTTACATTTGTAAAAGTGCCCACTGGATTGATGCTTTTTTGAGACCCTGAAACTGTGACTTTTAAAGTATGCTTTTCATCTTTTTTTAACACAGAGTTTATTTCACTTTTATTTACTATGGTTATTTCCTATGACCATCAATCATTTTAACATTCCAAGGAGGGTTAAACCTAATCTTTATTTTTTGTAAGATTGACAGGGAGAGTATGGATAATTGAAATCTTTACATAATCTACAAGCCTTGTAATAGCTACTTCTTCTTCCTCCAACTACTTAAAGGTAGCAAAAATGACTCATTTTAAGTTTTATATCCTTTCCCTTCCTTTACTTATCCTCTGGTAGAAGCACTAATGAGTCCTCAGGTGACCATAAAAATGGAAAGACAGAGAAAAGGGGGAAGCACAGGCTGTGGGTAATCTACATAGTAGATAAAAAGCCTCTAAGTCACTGAGAATTGATTGCACTCTAGTAAAGTAGATCTGATTAGGGATTATGTATCTTTGACGTATTTTAGATTTCCTTTTAATGCTTGGCACCTGTTGATTCAGTGACAGACTTGTGGTCTGTTCTAAAAGTCCACCTAAGAGAATATATTCCTACCCAGAAAATACCAATTTCCTAGCTCTGTTGTCTCTTTTTTGCTCTCTATATACGCTTCACTACAAAGTATGGCATTAATTTGTGGCACTGGGAGAATCTTAATTACACTAAAGCAGATATTTGTATCTTATATTCATGGATAGGCATACGTGGATCTGCTTTTGACAATCTGTTCACTTCTAGAGATTTTCTATGCTAATATAGGCACATTTCCTGGAAGAGAAGAACCTCATTTGAGTCAGATTTTCAAAACTGCAAAGCAAACAAAATTAAGACTATTAACCAGAAAGCTCATCTCCACAATTCCTCTGATACTTATTGGCATGGTAATCTTACAAACCCTCAGATCCTGTCTCTTTTAATCTGAGAGATCTTCATTCAACCTCAAGAAGCATTCATGAGACTATAAATTTCTTTTTTCCCCAAAGATTTATTTATTTATTTATTTATTTATTTATTTATTTATTTATTTATTTGAGAGAGAGAGAGAGAGAGAGAGAATGCCAGTGAAGGGAGGGGCTGAGAGAAACAGAGAATCCTCAAGCAGTGTCCCTCCTGAGCACAGAGCTTAATGCAGAGCTCACTCCCAGAACCCTGGGATCATGACCTGAGCCGAAATCAAGAGTTAGATGCTCAACTGACTGAGCCACCCAGGTGCCCCTAGATTATAAATTTCTCCAGAGAAAGTATCAAACTTTTTTTCTTTCTGTATCGCCAGGACCTAGCATTGAGCTGATATATAATAAGTGTTAGATAACTACTTCTTGAATGAATTCAATATTTCAGGCTACTGATAGGACTTTTTGTTTACTCATAAAAGAAATCTGATTAATTGTAAGATACCTAATTTAATTAGTTTTCAGGAATTCTTTTTTTTTTTTTTCCTCCTTTTTTTTTTTATTTTTTTTTATTTTTTTTTTATAAATTAATTTTTATTGGTGTTCAATTTACCAACATACAGAATAACACCCAGTGCTCATCCCGTCAAGTGTCCCCCTCAGTGCCCGTCACCCATTCACCCCCACCCCCCGCCCTCCCCCTCCACCACCCCTAGTTCATTTCCCAGAGTTAGAAGTCTTTATGTTCTGTCTCCCTTTCTGATATTTCTCACACATTTCTTCTCCCTTCCCTTATATTCCCTTTCACTATTATTCATATTCCCCAAATGAATGAGAACATACACTGTTTGTCCTTCTCCGGTTACTGTGGCCAAGTTCAAAAAGGGTGTTGCCTGAGTTCTCCTCTGGGATTTTGATGGAATCTTGTCTCACATTTAGATCTTTCATCTATTTTGAGTTTATCTTTGTGTATGGTGCAAGAGAGTGGTCCAGTTTCATTCTTCTGCATGTGGATGTCCAATTTTCCCAGCACCATTTATTGAAGAGACTGTCTTTCTTCCAGTGGATCGTCTTTCCTCCTTTATCGTATATTAGTTGACCATAAAGTTCAGGGTCCACTTCTGGGTTCTCTATTCTGTTCCATTGATCTATGTGTCTGTTTTTGTGCCAGTACCACACTGTCTTGATGAACACAGCTTTGTAGTACAACCTGAAATCTGGCATTGTGATGCCCCCAGATACGGTTTTCTTTTTTAAAATTCCCCTGGCTGTTTGGGGTTTTTTCTGATTCCACACAAATCTTAAAATAATTTGTTCTAAGTCTCTGAAGAAAGTCCATGGTATTTTGATAGGGATTGCATTATATGTGTAAATTGCCCTGGGTAACATTGACATTTTCACAATATTAATTCTGCCAATCCATGAGCATGGAATATTTTTCCATCTCTTTGTGTCTTCCTCAATTTCTTTCAGAAGTGTTCTATAGTTTTTAGGGTATTTTTTGAGAACCATTTGAATGGTAAATGGTTCTCTAACCTTTTATTTTCAGGTTGTAGGTGTCCTTCTGTCTAAAATGAGTCTCTTGTAGACAGCAAATAGATGGGTCCTGCTTTTTTATCCAGTCTGAAACCCTGCGCCTTTTGATGGGGTCATTAAGCCCATTCACGTTCAGAGTTACTATTGACAGATATGAGTTTAGTGTCATCATGATATCTATTTAGTCCTTGTTTTTGTGGATTGTTCCACTGAACTTCTTCTTAAAGGGGAGTTTTAAGAGTCCCCCTTAAAATTTCTTGCAGAGCTGGTTTGGAGGTCACATATTCTTTCAGTTCCTGCCTGTCTTGGAAGCTCTTTATCTCTCCTTCCATTTTGAATGAGAGCCTTGCTGGATAAAGTATTCTTGGTTGCAGGTTCTTCTCATTTAGGACCCTGAATATATCCTGCCAGCCCTTTCTGGCCTGCCAGGTCTCTGTGGAGAGGTCTGCTGTTACCCTAATATTCCTCCCCATGAAAGTCAGGGACTTCTTGTCTCTTGCTGCTTTAAGGATCTTCTCTTTATCTTTGGAATTTGCAAGCTTCACTATTAGATGTCGAGGTGTTGAACGGTTTTTATTGATTTTAGGGGGGGATCTCTCTATTTCCTGGATCTGAATGCCAGTTTCCCTTCCCAGATTGGGAAAGTTTTCAGCTAGGATTTGTTCAAATACATATTCTGGCCCTCTGTCCCTTTCGGCGCCCTCGGGAACCCCAATTAAACGTAGGTTTTTCCTCCTTAGAGTGTCATTTATTTGCCTTAATCTGTCTTCATGGTTCTTTAATTGTTTATCTCTTTTTTCCTCAGTTTCCCTCCTTGCCATCAACTTGTCTTCTATGTCACTCACTCGTTCTTCCACCTCGTTAACCCTCGTCGTTAGGACTTCTAGTTTGGATTGCATCTCATTCAATTGATTTTTAATTTCTGCCTGATTGGATCTAAATTCTGCAGTCATGAAGTCTCGTGAGTCCTTAATGCTTTTTTCTAGAGCCACCAGTAGCTGTAGAATAGTGCTTCTGAATTGGCTTTCTGACATTGAAGTGTAATCCAGATTCTGTAACTCTGTGGGAGAGAGGGCTGTTTCTGATTCTTTCTTTTGAGGTGAGGTTTTCCTTCTAGTCATTTTGCTCAGTGCAGAGTGGCCAAAAACAAGTTGTATTGGAACACGGGGGAGTATCACTGGTCCGTCCAGCTGGTCTTCTGGGGGAGGGGCCTGCTGTGCTGATTTTCAGGTGTTAGCACTTGGGGGAGCTGCTCTGCCCCTGCCTGCTGCAGGGCTCAGCGGGGGTTGTTCACCCCGTGGGGCCCCGGGAGGATCAGCCGCAGTTGCTATGGCAACTCTGGAAGCCTGGATTCAGCCTCCGCAGGAACAACGGGGCTCGGGGCTCTCGGTTCTCCGTCTGCAGGGCCTGGAGGCTCCGGGGCGGGGCCGCTGATCTGCTCAGCTCGGGGCAGGAGCGTCCTCGCTGTCTCGGGCCCTCCCGGCCTCTGCCTGTCCCGGGGGAGGCCGGATCCTGGGCTGTGTCCCGGCGCCCTGTGCTCCGGGGCCTGCGCTGTGGGATTCGCGCTCCCGCCCCGCAGCCCCCTCCGCGGAGCCGCCGCCCGAGCCCCTCCGAGCTGCTCCGGTCGGTCCCGCCGTGCGCGCTGCAGCCCTTAGGGAGCTCGGAGCACTCTCCTGCGCTCGCAGGTGTCTGTTAGTGTCCCCGGGAGCCCGAGGGCATCCCCGCTCTCCTGGGTCCTGCTCCAACTCCCTGCGAGCCCCTTTCCGCCCGCCCGGGAAGGTTGGTGCAGCTCCTGCTCCTCCGGGACGGGGCTCTCCTGTCCTGGGGACACTCGCCCCGGCCTCAGCCCGGCTCCTCGCGGTGCCCCTCCCCCTCCGAGGCCTTTTGTGTCTTTATTTCTTTTTCCCCGTCTTCCTACCTTGATAGAAGCGCGGACTCTTCTCACTGTAGCGTTCCAGCTGGTCTCTCTTTACATCTCAGGCCGAATTCGTAGATTTTCAGGATGGTTTGAAGGTTATCTAGGTAATTTGGTGGGGACAGGTGATTTGGGGACCCTGCTCTTCCGCCATCTTGCCCCTCCCTCCCGTTTTCAGGAATTCTTAAAGCTTTGCCATCTATCAATTAGCTAGTAAATCACCAAGTGATAGTAAATATGTAATATGTTTTTCTGGTACTTTTTATATTTATATACTGTATCTTTCTTCTTTCCTAAATCCCTGTGGCCTACATTGGCAAGAAATGGTAATGTATTTCTCCCTTTCTATTTTGCTGCCTTAGGGAGGGCAGGTTTGACCAATTTTGAAAAGATCACTTCATAGTGTGAAATCTTTAAAAAAAAAGTTTTATTTAGTTTTATGGACCTTGAATACAATGTCTAAAACTGTGTCATTATGCAGAATTTATTGTTCTAGCTCTCCTGATCTATAAATTATTATAGAGGACTCTTGAAGAAAACATTAATAATTCATGTGTTTGGTATTTAAAAAAATACACTTGGGCTAAGTTTTAGAAGCTGAGCGTGATTCTATCCTTGACAAAGTGGTCACCAACAACCCAGTCAATCATAATCTTTCTTTTCAGTCAAAAAATGGCACCATTGAGGGATCCCTGGGTGTCGCAGTGGTTTAGTGCCTGCCTTTGGCCCAGGGCGCAATCCTGGAGACCCGGGATCGAATCCCACATCAGGCTCCCAGTGCATGGAGTCTGCTTCTCCCTCTGCCTGTGTCTCTGCCTCTCTCTCTCTCTCTTTGTGTGTAACTATCATAAATAAATAAAAATTTTAAAAAAATGGCACCATTGAAAGGCAAGCCCATTCCTGTTTTGTTCTGATTCCTGTTTCTACATTAGCTGAGGGCTGAGCTAGTAGGCATAGTTCAATGAACTGTATTTATTCAAAATCATTACAATCATTAAAAGATAGATAGATAGATAGATAGATAGATAGATAGATAGATAGATAGATATAAATACATAGGAACTTAGATATACCAGTGTTTGCAAATTGGGACTCCAGAGGCTGAATTTAGCTCACAAATACTGTATGTTTGGGCCACAGACTCTTAGGAAAAAAAAAAAAAGCCAAGATTTAAAATGAGATACTTCACATGGGGAAACTAAATTTGCTATTTTTTTTTTCATATTTTTGAGGTGGGGTAGAAATCACTGGTTCACTCTTAAAACTTTTCCTGTAAATTTCAAATGCTTGCTTAAATTTAAGTTTAACCATACGCTTTCTTATTTTCTAAAAATTACTTTTAAATTGCCAGGTTTGCAAATCTTTGGTGTTACAAAATCTGGAACCATATTCTGTCTTTCACCTGTGAAAATGTTACTATTAGCCCACATATGTTCAACAAAACTGGCATTGAGCTGTTTTGCTAGAAAAAGTGATGGATTTACGGCGCCCTGTCCGCACATTCTTGGCGAGCGCCCTTTTGACCACTGGCACATATTTGTAAGACCGTCTGCATTTGGGGTAGAGCCTGTGGTTATGGAATAGGTCCAAGTTAACTGGCCCACACAGGGGAGCCAACCCATGACCTTGACCCCATTACCACAGTGTTCTAACCAATTGAGCTAAATAATTGAGTAA
This sequence comes from Nyctereutes procyonoides, assembly GCF_905146905.1. Lineage (NCBI taxonomy): Eukaryota > Metazoa > Chordata > Mammalia > Carnivora > Canidae > Nyctereutes > Nyctereutes procyonoides. Next base: position 14,048,029 of record NW_026575132.1, read on the forward strand.
TTGTTTCTCAGCAATCTGATCAAATCAGCTGGCATATATTAAGAGTCTGTCTCTGGACAGGGTGAGAATGTCAGTGAACAAGGGAGCTTAAGATAATGGGAAAGTTATCAAGTCCTCACATTGGTTGGCATGTTATATTTGGCCAAGTAGCCACTAAATTGGACTTTGTCATTATAGCTAATTGCATTTCTGGGCAATTGGAACTCACAAAAACACTTAACTTTTATGGAGTAGGGTTCCTTTTTAAGGATTCAGAATTTTGGATAAATAATTCATAACATATGTACAAACAATTGGGGAATTTAGCAAGATGGAAAGAACTTTGTACTGAACTTAGGGGTTCTATCCCTCCATGTGGCCTTAGGCAGGTCACTTGACTTTCTAAGCTTTGAGTGAGATTGGATAATATAATCTCGAAGAGTTTTCCAATCCTAAGAGACTTTCTGTAACTGTACAATTTTGGAACCCATAAGAACACTTTGCATACAAAGCTATAACTAAAAATGCAAATGGAATCTTTTTCACAGATAATTAAATAAACAATATTTCAAAAGGACTTATTGAACAAACTTATTTTTTAAATATAGTACTGAATGCATCAAATCAATATATAATACACATATTTCACATAGAAATGCAATGTGAATCCAATAAATAAATACATAAACACATAAATCATAGTTTTATATATAATCAGTTTGTTTTGTTTTTATAGATTTTATTTATTTATTCATGAAAGACAGAGAGAGGCAGAAACATAGGCAGAAGGAGGGAGCAGGCTCCCCACATGGGACTTGATCCCAGGACCCCAGGATCACACCCTGAGCCAAATGCAGATCCTCAACCACTGAGCCACCCAGGTGCCCCTATGTTCAGTTCTTAAAGGCATTTTATATTCCAAAGCATTTATGAACCACCTTGAAAATTTTTCTACCTTATCAAAACATTATTATTTTCAACACAACATATTAAGGAATCACTTTGTGATTATTTATTAATCTTCTGATTTTAGATCCATCAATAAGGCCGTTTTATTTATTTGTTTGTTTTTAGAGGTGGAGGGAGAAGCAGAGGGAGAGAAAGAATCTTAATCAGGCTTCCCACCCAGAGCGGACCCCAATATGGGGCTCGATCTCATAACCCTGAGATCATGACCTGAGCCGAAATCAGTTAAGATCAGACGCTTAACTGACTGAGCCATCTAGGTGCCTGGGACCCTTTCAGATGTACCTCTGTTCCCCCTAAATTGATAAATTTAGATTAAACATGTTAAGCTCAGGCTTACCAAATTCCTTACCAAATTGTACATTTTTCTAGTTCTTTCTTACTAATGTACTCAAAAACTACTTTTATAGAACAGAAGTAACGGTTGGATTTATTGTTCTTTTATCTAAACTGATTCTTCCATCACTGGATTGCCTGTATGGGTCCTAGAGAGTGTTAAAGTTGGTATAAAATGAATGACAACAGCTTAGTCACACTTGAAATAATATATTGGCTTAGGTTTCCAAATAACCTTCCCAAATGAAAAACGCAAATACTGTGGGTTTCTACAGAATCAAATATGACTGTAATGTTTATAAAAAGGATTAGTTATTGGAAGTCGCTTCAATATTAGGTGGCAAAGTTTAGAAATACCAAAGCTGGGGAGACCAGAAGCATTAAATCCAAAGCCAAATACAGGTTGCAGATGCGCTGGGTGATCATTGCCAACCCACCCATTGTCCTCTGAGCGATGCTGCTGGTGCACCCTACACCAGCCATCCAGAGCCATTCAGAAACAGCCTGCCAGTACACTATGGCAGATGATGAGATACCTCTGTCATCTGAATAAACACATAGCTGGGCAAAAGTAAAATTTCCAATATCATTCCTTTTATATGATGTGACTCAAAATTGATCTATTGTTTAAAAGTAGCTCCAGCGATAAGAAAGCACCCTCAGGTTAATTTATTTGGTTGAAATCATCTACATTTTTTTAAAAGATATACTCACCAAAAACTCCATCTAGAATGTTCTACTCAGAGGCTCACACCTGTGATTCATTTAATTATGTACTTTATATGGTGTGCATTTAATTACCTACACACAGATTTCCTAGCACTGGTTTCTTTTATCATTCTGTCAGAACAATCACACCCATTTGAACTGTAGAATAGGACTAGGAATCTGTGGGGAATAAGTCATCTGTGGTATGAAGAAAGGAAAAATTAGCCATTGGTACAGAAAAGGGAGGAACAAGAAAATATACTTACATAGCAGAATAGTAGTTTCACAGTCTAGTGGACAAGCAAATAAGAGCCTGATGCTTTGGACAGACTATAAATCAATTTCTGATTTCTTTGGTCAAATTGTAAATCATCACTGTGCTATGCTACTATGCATTTCGAAGGGAAAGCATACTTTTATGATTGTATGTTACTAGTAATAGGTCTTTATGAATTACAAGTGATTAGAAAACCTCATCAGAAATCAAGTTATTGTTGATGATGTTATTGTTGTTTAATCTTGGATATATTTTCTGTAGGGATGTTATATTGTTGGAGAATGAGATTATATCCATTTTTTTAAAACTAGGGTAAAATCCTATGGGAAATCTAGTCCTATGAAAACAATTACTGTTTTTTTGCCTGGCCCCCTCTGAACAAAGGAAACCTCATTGATTGCTTGATGGCCCTTGAGTGACTGTCACTTTGGCCGAGCTCCTTCAGTATAAAGTGCTCTGAGTTCTGGGGGGTACCCAGGATGTTCACCGTGCGGTTCAACGGATAAGCAGCAACTCTGTCTAACACGATAGATTATGCCTCATTTTGTAGTTGGTAACCTATCTTATGCATGGGTCCCAAGATTTAAAATTCAAGAAAAGCTAAGGAAAGGGACTTTTTAGACATTTAAAATATGAATGGAGACCCTGGCAGGCAGCACAGGTTTGAAAAATTGTGCAAGACTTGTGACTTGGGCCCTAGAAAAGTCAAAGTATTATGTAGAATTTCACTTGAGACGTTCAGGATAGGTATATCTTTTCCCTCTCAGCCTATTCGTAGTTGAGAACCAATTCTGTTTTATGGACTACTCTTCAGGGATGTATTGAATAAGAAGGGATATTAGTTAACTTTAAATCTAACATAAAAATATTGAAATCTGATCCCTTGTCTTACAAACTAAGTTAGGGCTCAGATTTTTTAAATTACCTCTTTTTCCAAAAGAACTCTTTTATGAAAGAGCACAGATGGAGGTATTATCATTTGGAATGCTGTTAAGGACAGGGTGAACTAATGACAAAGATGAGTAGTGTCAAAACTCTGGAGGGCCAAGCAACTGCCTCACGCCTATCTTTATTTGAAACCTAAGATTAAAGAGGCCATAATTTCTGAAACTCTGAAATTATAGGTCTAAGTATGAGATAGACATGATGTTTTTAATAGATGACATCTTGCAGATTAATCACCCTTAATGACAGCTTTGGGTCTGAATTTCATTCTAGAACTTAGCCTGGTGTTTTTAAACAGGGTATTTGTACAACATGAAAGAACCAGTCATCATGGGATAGAGTCCTAAGGTGACTCAGTGCCCCCTTGGCGCTGGGATAGCCAGGTGTTTAATTACCTTTACTAGGTGAATAACTGTCTGTCCCCTGTTTGGTCTTGCTGTGGCAGTAGACATCCAGAGCTGTGGCTAGCTGATAGCTACCACACCTACATTAAGATAGTTTGGTGATTTCTGTGTTCATAGACATGGTGTATTCCAGTTTGGGAGCTTTATGGGAGGATAACATGTTTGTTATGAGGGACCATTGGGTCTTTCTTCTAGGATAGAGGCCATGAAGAAAAGAGACAATGATATATCCCTGAAATCCCTACTTCACCTTTAATTCAGCTCAGTAATACTTGTTGGACTTTTATTATGCCTCTGTCACAAGAATGAATGGAGACCATATTTGACTAATTTATTTGGACCTCAGCATGTACTAGATTTACAAAGTAGGTGCTCAGAAAGCATTTGTTGAATGAATGCATGTATGCTTAAATAAGGGAAACAAGTAAAGAGTCTTCCCTAACCCTTGAGGAGCAAACATTAAGCAATGGTTAAAATAGTGCCCTACCCCAAATAAAGTACTAATGTCAGCACAAGCCTTCTTCATCTCCAGACTCCTCTTTGAATCCACGCTCCATTGCATCTCAGCTGAAGATACATATGCTTACCCAAATTAATTTTGTTTAGTAAAAGTGGTATGCACATCAAAAAAACCCAACAAATATAAGTTCTAGTGAATTGAGACATACTGGAAATTAACCCCCAGCAATTCTCCCTTATTCAGAATCACTTTTTCTTCTACAGATAAAGAAGAAAAAGAAAAAAAAGCCCAAAGTTAAGAGAGCTTCTACCTTTTAAGAACAGTTTCAAACTTAGTATCATGTATTAAGAATCAATCTAATAACTCTTTTCTATTGTTTAAGGCTCTCTTACCAGTTCTATCGTGCATTAATTATTTTGCTTCTTTTGTATTTGCACAATAAATGCTTGACAAAAAAAAGCCACATAATGTAAGATTTTTATGGCACAATGGAAAAGTTTCCCACCCCCAGGAAAAATAATTCTATGATGTTCTCATTGTCTCTTCAGCGAAGATTTTGTATATTAAAAAGAAGAAGAACATGAAATGAAAAAAAGAATAAAGCCCTAGTTATACTTTATGTGACATGCAGAAGGTTTAGAATATATAGAACATAAAAGAATATTACATGAGCTACAGAGGGATAGAGCTGTGTGTTCTTAATTTTAAATTTCAGATAAATATGATTTCAGCTTTGATCCTACATGGACTAATTCTTTTGTCACTCAACTAATTAATTCAGTATGCTAGAAAAAAGATGCTAATTTGAGCATCAAAGAAGTGATATTTTTTTGTTGTTGTTTAATCAGAATTATAAAGATAAGTTTTCTCCCATTAGACTGGATCTGGAACTCAATCATTTTATTCCTGTTTAGTGCAGATGAATTCCAGAGAAAACATTCCTTGTTACTCTTAACTTCTGAAGATGGAGCAGTAACATCCAGATTCCCTTTAAAATAGTCCTTTGCCTAGTCACTGTACCCCCCCCCCAAAAAAAAGCCATTTCTAAACATTGTCCTTTCGTTCTTTACACATAATAAGTTAGGCACGATCATCAGTTCTTTTGATAAAGGACTGTATACAAAGTACATGTAAGTTAATCTGTGCTATTGGAATATAAGTTGTATTTGACATTCTATTTAGAGACTATAGATGAGGTCTTCAATTTCCATAGAACTGGATTTAATTTCATTGACATGAATCAGTTTTTCCCTTCCCAGGCAGTTTGCTAAAATGACCTCACTTGTCAGTGAATGAATCTCAGAGCTGTTTCCTATGGAGGGACATTTCCTTCTGCAGGATGAATCTGTGGTCATTATAGAGTGAGCCTGGCAGATTGAGCATGGGAAGGCCATGGGTGTTAGGAAACTTCCCACAGTTGGTAGAGAAAAAGTATACACACGTGGTGTGATTTGGTCTCAGAACACACCTTTCCTTAGGCCCAGGTTTCCGGGACAAAGGAGGTCGAGAAAAGGGAAGACACAGATGCAGGGAGCACACAGATGAGAAGTCTAGATTCCAGCCATGTGCTGTTTGAGTCAGCATTAGGGTCTTACAGACAAGCCATCAGTTGTCTATGCACGCAAACTGCCTTCAGAGATGCTCAGAGATCCACTTAAAAGTAATAAAAATAAAAAGGAAGAAGCCACATATTCTGCTGCTTTGAAATAAGTAAACATTTAATAAAAAGAAAAGCCTTTCTAACTATTATGAAAACATAAAAATGCAAAAAGATCTATTTCTTTAATGCTCCTGTTAAATATATTTCCCAGAAATCATAAGCATTTAGTCTGAGTCACTAAGGCTCTTGCCTACAATGTCTTAAAGCCAGTGAGAGCGTATGAAAGCAATTAATCAAAGTTCACTGTGCTCCTGAAGAGTATTTCTTCTTCTGGAAAGCAGAAGGATAGAATAACTTGAAACCCAGTGTGGTCGTGACAGTTAATAAGCTTTTTATAGTCCCTGTGTGGATCTGAAAATCATACCTTATTAGTATCTTTATCTTTCTTGCTCACTCATTCACACTTACTTTCGTTTAATTTTAATTTCTGGCTTCTTTTTCATATTTCTTCTTCTTTCTCCTAACAGAGTGTTGCTTTAATAACCTCAGAGTAGAGTTTTCATTTGCTACAAAAATGCTCAGCAAAAGTGAACTGTCCAGTGGCTCCCAAATCCCTTAACTGATTCTTGCAAGTCAGTCTTCCAGATGTTGTTTTTACTTGTTTGTTTGTTTGTTTGTTTTTTGGAAGACGGGTTATTAGTGGTATACATTTTGCTTTACTTTGCTTTCTGGACCCGTTAGAATTATTTATAATATATTCAGTACTTCCAAATCTATTGTGTTTCCTAGCTCCTCAGACTGGGAAAGCAAATTAGCTCAAGGATTCCCAGCAGCTGAGTTTAGAGCCAGAATGCTGCTTAAGTCTCTACCCAGCAGATGTTTTATCCACTTAGGCAGAAATCTTAGAATGTTATAGGACCTCCCTGCTTTTCAATCCTAAAAACAAATATCAACACATTTGAGATCTGAAGGTTCCCTGCTTTGGAATGAAGAGTCTCCATGACCACCAATTTAGGAATCTCATTCTGGGAATGAGCAACAACCCGAAGGCAAGTAGCTGTTTAAGGATAGGTGGGAATGTTAGCCTCAAAGGAAGTAGTAAAGATATCAGTGGGATTAAACGTGTTTGTTGTTTTCATATGGCTTGTCTTCATATTGGAAACATATAAACATACCCCAAATAAGTATCTAAATAAGATACCAGAAATTAAAAATTTACTTAGAAATCATAAGAAAAGCCTCAACTGCTTGACCCAGTTAGTTAACAAGAAAGATTTTTAATACTGAGTTTTTCTTCAGTTACTAAACCATCAACTCACTCAGCTTCCCCTTGTGAACACATCCTATAAAGCAAATCTCTATTTCCCTCTGCATGCCATGGAGTGGGCTTATAGAGTTTAAATTACAACCCTTCTGTTATGGAAAGTATACTGAGTTTTTAGCACTCCACCTCCCTCCTGAAAAATCACAGGCATTAGCCTGGTAATCAAATATACTGTGGAATGCTAAAAATAAAAGTAGAATATTTTTTTCTAATCCACATTAACAACAAACACAAATCTGTTCATTATTCTCTCAATAATATTAACATAAAAATAGGCAATGCCCTTAGGTACCCAAAAAGGGGGGGGGACTCTCTAATTGGTCAATTTTCATTGAATTTTTATCAGATTCATTAACTCTCAAGTACAATGGAAACCATCTCAGGTAAACAAGTAAAGACCTTTGTGACATACATTTTAGAGAGAAGCAATAGCCAAAGTGCACAAAACCATATGAGATTCAATACATGGAAGTAAATTTCATCAGCATATGCATATGCTAATTCAGAGCCCAACTTAGAATGCATCAGACACCAGAAACCTTTTATGGGTGAATTTCAAAGTAAACTATGGAAATATAGTCAAAGGTCTGTGGCATTCTCTGCCCCCATATTTTGCTTGAGCTATTTCAAAGTGTATAATTTACAAAATGACAAGATAGTATCTAGCTTATAAGTCAGCTGGTTACAGGGAGAATGAACCATTATCAAAGTCCAGAGCGTATTTTGACTATGAAGTTGGTGCATTTTCTTTTTTTGTTGTTTTTTTGTTGTTGTTCTTTTTGAAGTTGGTGCATGTTCATGTCTGACACCATTTGGTAGATATTCTGAGTGTAATAATAATTACTGGATTTTGTAGCCTTTCCCAAATACATCACTGACACCCACAGATATTTCTGGATTGCAGAAGGAAGAAATACGTTCTGTGTCACACTTGCAGCTCTCCTTGGTTCATAGCTCACCATTAATTTAAAATAAGAGTGTTTGAACTTTTTCCTTGCTGGATTTTTTAGTCCTCGTAAGCCTTCACTCATGATTGCTTTCATACAGTGTGTGCACTAAATGGAAGAAGAGCAGATACTAACAGCTGCATAAACTGCCCAGTAGGATCTAGGCAGAAAACTGTAGACAGGCAATACTTAGCAGAATGAAGAAGTGAATTAAATGAGAGACTAGACATGAACAAAGGTAGAGATAGAGCTATACATGTTGTGAATTGGGATCATTTATCAAGGTGTGTGGGAATCTGGGATGGATTCGAAAGTCATCATTACCTAGAAAACTCAAGGAAAGAAATAGAAACAAAAGAAAAACAGAATTTACTGAGAAATTAAGGGATAACTACAAAGAATTATATTAAAATCTCTATCATATAGAAAACAATAAGATGCTGGGAGCTTGTTTAGTTAATTGGATTGAGGAGTTAGATATTTACCTAACAATTGATGGTGCTAATGGTTACATTCCATGTGAATGATCCATGTGATGTGTCACGTGTCACGGAAGCTCAGTAAATGAATGAATGAATGATTGGATGGATGGATGGATGGATGGATAAATGAACCATTATTAAATTCTACTTCCCCACGTGGCCTTTTAGGGCCTCCCTACCTAGGCAAAATTGCAACATAAGAGGTCTGATTTGGGTATTTTTCTATAACCCTTTCTGAGATTCTTTTTTTTTTTTTCTGAGATTCTTTTCTGCCTTGTATAGTCTATTTATTTTGATTTCTCAGTTTGTACCAAGAAGTCTCATTTTAAGGAAAGAAACCATTTCTCTTATACTTGTTGCATCATACTAATAAACTAATTACCTGGGAGCTCCTCCACTGTCCATCCATCAATTCTATAAGTGAACTAGTTACTTCTTCTAGCAGCTGCTTTACTTAAGTCTCCTCCTATATAAGGCCAGTCTCTGGAGGTTCTCTATATATCCCTGTCTTCTTCTCTTGTCTCTCTGGAGGTTCTCTATTATCCCTCTCCTCTTCTCTTGTCAAGAACTTTGTTCTCCTATATGAGTGTTCACAGCATTCTTCACAAGAGCCAAAAGATGAACACAGCCCAAAAGTCCATCTTTTGGATGAATGGATAAACAAATATGGTATGTATGTACCAGGGAATGTTATTCAGCCTTAAAAAAAAAAGGAAATCCTGAGCATGCTGTAGCACAGATGAACCCTGAAGACATAATGCTAAGTGAAATGAGCCAAACACCAAAGAACAAATATTGTATGATTCCATTTATATGAAGAAACTAGAATAGTCAAATTCATAGAGACAGAAAGTAAAATAGTGGTTGCCAGGGACTGGAAGAGGGAGAAATGGGGAGCTACTCTTTAGTGGGTACCTGGAGACAGGTGGTGGTTGATGGTTGCACAACATTGTGACTGTACTTAATGCCACTGACTGTACTTAATGCCACTGAACTGTCTATTTAGTAATGATTAAAATGATATACCTTGTTATGAATATTTTCACACACTAAAAAAACAAAATAGCTTTTTTTCCTCCTCTCTCTTCCATTTCCAATCTCTTACACTCTGACATTTCTTCCTATGACCAAACAAAAGTCCTCTAGTATCAGCCAAATTGAAAATCTCCTTTTTCAACATTCCGACCCAACCTTCAGCAATCACCCTTCCAGCCAAACTCTTTGAAGCAGTTGGACACACACAGATACACACTTTCACACTTACCTACCATTCACTCTTGAGATCACTGTCACCTAGCCTCAGCTCATGCCGCTCCCATGAACCATGCCCACATAATGAATGGCTTTAAAGTGCCAAATCCAGTGAACTCTGGATTCCTGACCTCAGTGAACTTCTCAAGAGCATTTTCCTCTAGTGTTCCTGGCCCCTTTATAGCGCCCTTCCCATGGGTCTCTTATACTGCACTCTCCTGATTTTCTTCATCTCTCGAGCTGTTCTTTTTCTGTCACTTATATACATGGCCTCCCCATCCCTCTCTCTGGCCTTTAAATATTACAGTTCCTTAGGACTCTGTCCTCATCCCTAGTCCATGTTTTTGGATTTCCCAAAGACATACTAAAATAACCATGTTGAAAAGTCAACTTTCAGTCCCTTGTCCCTGACCCACCATTTTCAAACCGCTGCCTTCGCTTCTCCAGTCTAGGCCATCTTTGTCTTTCACCCACACTCCTGTGGCACTCACGGACTGGCTTTACTGTCTTTTTTTTTTTTTTTTAAGATTTTATTTATTTATTCATAGAGACACACACACACACAGAGACAGAGACACAGGCAGAGGGAGAAGAAGGCGCATGCAGGGAGCCAGATGCAGGACTCGATCCTGCGTCTCCAGGATCACACCCCAGGCTGCAGGCGGCGCTAAACCACCGCACCACCAGGGCTGCCCTGGCTTTACTGTCTTAATTTGATGCTTTTTACTTAAGCAACCAGGATGATCCTTTAAAATGTATATCATGGGGATACCTGGGTGGCTCAGCGGTTTCACGCCTGCCTTTGGCCCAGGGCGCGATCCTGGAGTCCCGGGATCGAGTCCCACATCGGGCTCCCGGCATAGAGCCTGTTTCTCCCTCTGCCTGTGTCTCTGCCTCTCTCTCTCTCTCTCTCTCTCTCTCTCTCTCTCTCTCTCTCTCTCATAAATAAATAAAAATAAATCTTAAAAAAATAAAAAATAAAATAAAATAAAATGTGTATCACAGGGGTGCTAGGTGGCTCAGTGGTTGAGCGTCTGCCTTCGGCTTGGGGCCTGATCCTGGGGTCCTAGGGTGGGGTCCCACATTGGGCTCCCCCAGGAGCCTGCTTCTCCCTCTGCCTATGTCTCTGTCTCTGTGTCTCTTATGAATAAATAAATAAAATATTTTTTAAAGTGTGCATCACATTGTATCACTTCTGCTTAGAATGACTTGCTTATGCCCGTTTCTCCTCTATTGACTCTAAATTTACCATTCCTTATCTAGTTTCTCTGTCGCTTGATTTACTAAAATAGGACCTTATGCCACTGTTAGGCTCAACTCCAGATCTCTCTTACATTTGCACTATAGGTTCCTTGCCCTGCTTTCCTAATCCTAATCCTGTGTGTTCTTCTGGTCTCCTTATCAAACTACTCTGGCCTTCTTTTACCACTTGGAATGTGCCAGATCTTCCCCATATCATGAAGTGCTGTGTATGCTTATCTTCCTCCCATAAGGCTTATCTCCCATCTCTCCTTGTCTGGAGGCTCTTACCTATGCAGTCTCAGTGTAAATGTCATTTCCTCCTGAAGACTTCCCAACCAATCAATCTCCTATTATAGTCTCTCTTAAACCCTTCATAGCATTTTCTTTTACAACTTATAATCGCATATTTGTATTTGTTTGATGCCCACCTCCTCCATTAGAATATAAATTCCATAGGGGTATTGTCTGGATTTGCATCCCAACTCTACATCCATATATACTAAGGTGCTTATGACAATGACCACCACAGAATAGATGTCTAATAAATATTTTTTAAACAAATGCATGAATGGAAGAAGAAAGGGGAACAGAAAGAAAACTAGTTTTCCATAAAGCTGTTTCATGTAGCCTCTCTGTAGAAATAACAGGGACAGGTGTTTTAAGCAAACTTATAATTCATGAAAATCTAAATTTACATAAAGGGTATGTTGAAAGGTGATTTTTCCACTTTACAAAAAGATCCATCATAAGAGTCTTTAAACAGTCTTCCCAGGTACATGGAAAGCAAGATTTTATTGATTCAAACCATATGTTTGCACTGAATTCTTTAGGAAAATATCTTTTATATAAAGCAAGGTTGACCTACAAGCAATTTCCTTAAGGCACCTAGCCCAGAATGGCCAACTCTCAAATTTCCTAGGTAATAGATAATGGGAGGCCTGGAATGCAGGGGATATTTGAAACCATAGAATGCAAAGCAATAATTTCAGCCATTTAGAGTTCTTGTGACTTTTCTCACAAAAATAACTAACTAATGGAGAGATGAATTAATGTTCTTGAACCTCCCCAACTCTTCTTTCTGTATGTCCGTGAAAGTAAAAAAGGCTGGGAAGTGACCCCCAGATAGGCTGATATAAGACGGGGCACCAGGCTTATATAATTCACCAAACCGATGCTTTTTTCCCAACTCCCCACACCCTCCCACCACCGCCACTGATAATTAAGTTGTCTGATTGCAAAACTGGAAAAAAGATTTCGGTGTGTTAATAAATAAAAGCAATTAACTTCTCTGGGTCTCAATTTCCTCATCTTAACAATGTGGGAGTCCTTTTGAAGATTATTGTTTTATAATTCTGTTCTTGAACCTACCCAAACTTTACAAAATAAGATAATTTATGACTGTTCTCTGTCTAATGAAATAAATTTCACAGCTATTTCTGCCTTCTTCTTGGAAACTTTAATAAATGATCATGGAGTTTAAATCAAAACATTTATATTATTTGTAGAATTGGTTGATTTGACTATTGATGGTTCTTGCTAAGAAGAAAATGCTTTGCAGAATTTACTTACAACTAACCTTTATCAGACTTTTTCCACTATGATAAAAACACAGTAAGCTGTTTTTGAGCTGCAGTACAAGTGAAATATTTTAGCAACAGGAAGAAAAAACAATTCACTGGTTGTGGTAATAAAGATCAGGGTAGACTCAGGAATAGGTTAGTTTTCCCTTCAAAAACAAGACTTCTTTCATCTCAGATAATCCAAATCTTCAAATTTAGAAGAAATATTTGGGACATAGAAGAAAAACATGCTTAATGTCTATGGAATTTGGGGCAATATTTTTACCCTCATCAACTTATTGAAGCATTATTCTATCCTCACTCCTCACAATTTTGATTTTTTTGGCCCAATTTTACTGTATTTGATGACATTTTGAGGGAAAGTTATTTCTCTAAGTGATGTACAAAGATATTAACTTCTCACATAAAGAAATTTAGACTCTTCTACATGGGTCTGAAAAGCTAAAGAATGTACACATGAAAACACACATTATTTATATATATCCTGCTTTGTAAGTTAAGGAGAGATCTTAAATATGTCAACAAATCTGAGTTATATTAGGAAATTAGTGATCTTATATCTTGTCTGTATTTTTTCTTTTCCTTAGTCTATAAATGACACTAGGTCATTTCTTCAGTGGGAAAGAAGAATTGATTTTTTTTTGAAGAATTGATTAAGAAATAGAAGGGGGACCAGGAAAAAAATGTCTGGGGGGTGATAGAGTGAAAATTCATAGTTGATCCACCAGAATCCCCAAACAAGACTGGATGCAGCCAAAGAATTACAGTGGAAGCAAAGGCAGATGGCAAGATGGCAATGGGGAAAGAGAAAGTTCATGAGCAAGAATTTACTAATTGAAATTATAAATTGAAAAATTTATAGAAGAGTCAAGACCAGGAGAGGCATCTGAGGAAAGCGGGGTGCTTTGAGCTCTAATAACAACAGAAATATGGGTATTAGCAATGAGATCTTCCATGCGTGATATCCAGTGCTGCCACTTGACTGACAGCCTCTACTTTGGACTGAAACACAATCCTAAAAGACAAAATATTTACCAATTTTTACAAAATTCTGAAGAAGATGGGAGTTTCAGGTTTATGAGTCAGGTCTTCATGTGAGGATATTCTGACTCACTGTGTATGTTGGGAAGTTGGGGACAGGGATGGGAATCAGGGAAAGGCAGTCAGGCTGAGCATGTGTAGGGTCCTCAGTTTGGATAGATGGACAGACACGTAGATAAATGGATACACAGGTAATTACATAGGTTGGGTGAGCAAGCTAAAGGTATACATACATTTATATATACAGAAGTAACATTTACAGCTATTCTTATTAAAGAAACAAAGGAAAATGGCATTTCCTGTAGTTTGACAAGAATCTTTAATGTAACTAAAGAGTATGGATAATTTAATGATTTTTTCCTCATTATTAGGAGACATAAGTTACTTTCATATGTGTTGATACCAAGACCATAGGAGATTACTTCTAAGGAAAATATCTGTTGGGGAAAATGCCTGTTATTTAAGAATGTGTCCTAGTATTAACCATAGCTTTATTATTGTTTCAAATGTGCACTTTTATTTTCCTAACACTGCTAAGGAAATGCAATACTCTTTTAAAGTATCATAATTGCAAAGAATCCTAGTGCATTGTTGGTCCGAAAGCAAACTGGTGCAGCCAATATGGAAAACAGCATGGAGGTTCCTCAAAAAAATTAAAAGTGGAACTACATCCAGATGGCCAACAGACACATGAAAAGATGCTCAACATCACTGACCATCAGAGAACTACAAATCAAAACCACAATGAGGTATAACCTCATACCTGTCAAAATGGCTAAAATCAACAATACAAGAAATAATAGGTGTTGGCGAGGATGTAGAAAGGAACTCTATGCACTATTGAGAATGCATATTGGTGCAGCCATTGTAGAAAACAGGATGGAGTTTTCTCATAAAGTTAAAAATAGAACTACCCTACAATCCAGCAATTGCACTACTAGGTATTTACCCAAAAAACACAAAAATACTAATTCAAAGAGATACATGCACCCTGATATTTTTAGCAACATTATCTACAATAGCCAAATTATGGAAACAAGCCCAAGTGTCCATTGACTGATGAATGGGTAAAAAAGACGTGGTATATGGAATATTACTCAGCCATTAAAAAAGAATGAAATCTTGCCATTTGCAATGATGTGGATGGAACTAGAGGGTATTATGCTAAGCAAAATACATCACTCAGAGACAGACAAATACCATGTGATTTCACTCATGGAATTTAAGAAAGAAAACAAAGAGGAAAGAAAAAGAAGAAGGCAAACTAAGAAACAGACTTAACTATAGAGAACAAACTGATGGTTAACAGAGGGGTGGGAGGGGAGAAGGGTGGGGGATGGGTGAAATAGGTATTGGGGATCAAGGAGAGCACTTGCTGTGATGAGTTCTGGCTGTTGTATGGAAGTGTTCAATCACTGTATACTACACCTGAAACTAATATTTTACTATATGTTAACTAACTGGAATTTAAATAAAAACTATTAAAAAATGGAACTAACCTATGATCCAGCAATTCTACTTCTGGATATATATCCAAAGACATTGAGTTCAGGATCCCACAGAGATATCTCTACTCCCATGTTCATTACAGCATTATTTATAATAGCCAAGATAGGAAACATTCTAATTGCCTATCAATAGATGAATGGATTAAGAAGATGCAGTGTGTAAACACATGCACAGATAACATGTATATATGCATATACATACACACATATAGATGCATATATATGTATATACATATACACTGTGCAGGCTGAAAAAGACAAATTCAGAGAAACAGTAGAGCAGTGGTTACCAGGCATTGGGGATAGGGGGAAATGGGGAGATTTGGGTCAAAAGGTAAAAACTTCCAGTTATAAAATGAATAAGTTTTGGATCTAATGTACAGCATGGTGATTGTAGCTAATAAAAATCTATTCTATATTTGAGTGTTACTGAGATTAGATCTTAAATGCTCTCACTACAAAAAAACAATAGTGACTATGTGATGGGATGAAAGTGGTAGCTAATACTGTGGTAGGAATCATTTTGCAATTTAGAAATGTATCAAATCAACAGTGGTACCTATTAAATTTACACAATGTTGCATGTCCATCATACCTCAATAAAGCTGGAGGAAAAAAAAAAACAATGTATTATAATTGCCACTGTTCCCAGTTAGCTACAAATATCGCAGGCATGAGGAGTTCTGAGAGCATACTGACCCTAGGCTGATTTAGGATGATGGGGCTACCTGAGAGAGTGTATGTGGTATGAAGGATACAGGGCTCTGAAGGAGACACCGCAAATTCTAATCCCAGCCCTTCCCTGAATTGGTTTGGGTAAGCAAGGACGAAAGCCTCATGTGCAAAGTGAGAGTAGTAAACTAAGTGTTTGTCGAAGTCCCTTGAAGCACCATCATTATCTAGTCTCATGAGTTTAACTTTAAATGTCAATGCCACTTGCAGCTCTGGAGGCCTATTTAGGAGTTCAGTCAGTTTTTAGTCATATATTAATGATAACCTTTCAGTTCTTTCATTTCTAGTGAATTAATGGTTTGAGATTTTTACTCTTTAACCACATGACTTTGTGCATGCTGCACATTCAGTATCTCAGTGGAAAGATGGAAGGTTAGAAGAAAGAGGAAAAGGAGGGGAATTTAGTGACTTTTTTTTCCTCTTTCAATATATTATTTTACTTCCATTTTACGCAAAATGATTTTGTACTACTTAGAATAAAGAATTATGGTTTGATGGTTCATCTTATAAATATTTTAAATTTACCACCAAAAGAACATGGTTATTGTTAACAATCATCTTCCCTTTCATATTCTTCTAGATTTGGAAAGAAGAAAGATGACAGGGGTGGCAAGGCTGAGCAGAAGGGTACTCTGAAGCATGGTGGCCTGAGGGAAGAAGAGCTGGAAAAAATGAAAGAAGAACGTGAAAGGTGAGCAGAAATGCTGAGCTCCTGATTTTGTTTGGGCCTATGGCCTGTGTTTATTTGGTTTATTGCATCAATCAACTGGAGAAATTTTATTTTAAGAAGCATAAAGTTTGACCAATATACAAGGAAAGGTACCTGATATATATGGAACCTCCCTGTCTGAGGAATTTTTATTATATTTGGAGAAGAAATTAACTTTATGTTTTTATTATATTGGTATTTATAATTCCAAAATATGCTACCCCAGTTTTGACTATATCAGTGTATATTTTCCCTATGGTTTAAACAATAAGTTTCTTTTTTTTTTTTAATAAAAAGGTCATTTTGATGTTGATGTTTAGAACTATCAAATTTCCATAGTCTGTTCCTAATTTCTGTCAAGCTGTTGTATGCCTTCTTAATTTTATTCTGCTAAATCCATTTGGGTGGTGTAATTTGAGAAGTGCATGTCCTTCATTTTTAAAAAGCCAGTGTCTTTTATTAGGCTATCAGCAAGTTGCAAAGTATGTCGCCCATCTGTTAAAGGGCCGGTTTCGTTTACTGAAATAATGACAGTTTGCAAGGGCTGAATTCTCCTGTTTGAGGAGCTTAATGTTCCATTTGGACAAGAGGCCCTTCACTTATCTTTGAGGTGAACTCTGGCACTTACCCCAAGTCAATGTGTAAATGTCTGATTTTGAAACATGTCATTGAATATTCATATTTCTCCTGAAAATTCTTCACCTTCGCAACCAAATGGATCTTGGAGAGAGACTGAGATTATGACAAAACTAGCATATAATTTTAAGTACTTGATTCTGATTTTATCGTGCACAAAGTCAGATTTGTCCAACTTGCCACTTATTAGTAACAATAGCTCTTGCAGTTTTTAAAGAGTCCATTCTTGTCCTTTTTAATACTCCAGTAATACGTACTAAGAAAATCCTACTCATTCATCCTGTTTTCTAGCACAGAGCAAGTTGAATAGCTACTGTTAGCGTCTGACTGCTGTCTTGTAGTCTGTTCCCATTGAGAGGGCTGACTTGATCAATAGCAAGGAGAGAAACCCTACTTAGTCCTTTCTCATTTTAAAGACGTTGATCAGCTCTTGTTTCCAGGATCAGTGGAGCAGTTAAAAGGAAATCAAGTGTGTTACATTGTTGTTGACTATTATTCACCTGACAGAGCTGCCCCCCAAAACAGGGAAGATGAATTCTCCACTGTAGCCCACGATTCACTTATCCTGTAAAGTAAAATGTAATTCAGGCTGAGATTTTAATGCATCTATCAGCAAAGACATCTAGATGTTGAGTCCACATCATAGATCTTTGCTGCTCCCCTAACTTCACTTACCCAGGCACCACATCTTTGCCTCATCTTCAGGAAACTGAGCTGTTTGCCAGAAAGCAGACTCTATATTTTTTGTAGCTCAATACTTGCTTAGGGTTGGGAGGGTTTACTCTTAGTAGCTAGGGAACTGTGTGCCAGCTAGAAAATTGATAACCCATAAAATAAGGTGGGTTGTCTTTAAGCAAGAGTTCATTTCCTTTCTGGGGTTGCCTTAAGGAAGCAGGTGCCTGAGGGAGTTTTGTTCTTAAAAGCAAGGCTGTAAATTCACCTCAGCTGGCTATATAGGCTTCAGGTCCAATTTTCTTAAATTATGTCTGGTCAAAATATTGAAAGAACTGTGCTGTTAGCCTCCACTTAGGCCACTTCCCACACATGAACACGTAAAACACATCTGATATGGGTTTCTTAGAGACAAAGTTATCTCAATCATATGAGAGGGGAAGAAGTTGGAGGAGTTGATTTATGGTTAGGTCCTACAGAATTAATGACCAAGAGCATTTCAGCAGCTCAGGAGCAGAGGACCACAGCGGGTGGAGGTGGAGGCTCAACACTTGGCATTCCTCCCAACCCAAGAGTCCCATTTCTTGGCTCACCATCATCTGTAGAAAACCAACTCACACCCCTTAGAGAAAGTGAGAGTATTACTCGTTGTGACATGGCCATGGAAATAAATAGAATAAAATAAGAAACAGTGTATAAAAGTTCACAAAGTTGTCTTTTTTTCTAATACCTTTAGAATTTGTTACTTTAAGGTGATTCAAACTGTCCTAGTGCTTATTTGTTTCATTCTAGCTGTCACAGATATAATAGTTTTCCACTAACATATCCCTTCTCCAAAGGATTTTTTAAAAAAATTTATTTATGAGAGAAAGGGAGAGAGAGCCAGCATGTGGGGCAGAGGAAAGGGGAGAAACAGACTCCCCGCTGAGCAGGGAGCCCCATGCGGGCCTCAAGCCCAGGACCCTGGGATCAATGATCTGAGTCAAAGGCAGACACTTAACCAACTGAGCCACCCAGACACCCCAAAGGATTTGAAATAATTAAATAAAATATATATTGTATGGTGCTAGAGCCAACTTGTATCAGCGTGTGAGAAGAATTTTGGGAGCTGGTTGTTAAACCACTGGGTAGCTTAAAATTGGTCATGGTGGGAGTAATTTACACCATAGAAGTTGGCAAATGCAATAAATTGGGTTTGTGTTTTTAAAAAGCCAGTTGATCAATATACGACTTAGGGTT
Organism: Nyctereutes procyonoides; assembly: GCF_905146905.1. NCBI lineage: Eukaryota > Metazoa > Chordata > Mammalia > Carnivora > Canidae > Nyctereutes > Nyctereutes procyonoides. Next base: position 14,067,067 of record NW_026575132.1, read on the forward strand.
TATACCAACCCTAGTATATCACCAAGAAAAAATTATCCAAAATAAAGTTAAATAAAAAAATATTCATCTAAATAAAGCCGGGATCCCTGGGTGGTGCAGCGGTTTGGCTCCTGCCTTTGGCCCAGGGCACAATCCTGGAGACCCGGGATCGAATCCCACGTTGGGCTCCCGGTGCATGGAGCCTGTTTCTCTCCCTCTGCCTATGTCTCTGCCTCTCTCTCTGTGTGTGTGTGTGACTATCATAAATAACAAAATAAAAATAAAAAAATAAAAAAATAACTAAATAAATAAATAAATAAACCCTTATGACTTCTTCTAGCTGTGTTTCTCAAAGTATAGTCCATAGACGACCTGCATAAAAATGAATCACATGGAGAGCTTGTTAAAAATAAGATTCTTGAGTCTCACATCAGACTTGCAGAATCAGAATCTTGGGAGTTGGAGCCTAGGAATCTGTATTTAATCAGCAAGCCCAATGTGATTCTTCAGCATTCTAAAGTCTGAGAACCACTGACTTGAAGGGACAGGATTTGATTGGAACATTAAACTATCCTTATCCTATGAAAAATCACATAAAGATTTTTTTTCCCTTAGAGAATTGAATAAGCCAGTCTAAAAATATTGTCATCTTTCTCATTTGCCCTCTCTGAAGCATCCTACCTTACTGGCATATATATATATATATATATATATTTTTTTTTTTTTTTTTTTGCCACAAGAGAGAAACCCTTGCCAGTGCTCACTCATCTAAGAGAATTTGGAATGCTTACTCCTGGTATCATCCATACACACAAAACTTACAAAAACAGTAAGATCATTAAGAAAATTTTGGAGACATGGGATGCTTGGGTGGCTCAGTGGTTGAGTGTGTCTGCCTTTGACTCAGGGTGTGATCCTGGAATCCGGGATCAAGTCCCACATCGGGGTACCTGAATAAGCCTGCTTCTCCCTCTGCCTATGTCTCTGCTTCTCTCTCTCTCTGTCTCTCATGAATAAATAAATAAAATCATTAAAAAAATTTTTGGAGACATAAAAAAGTATAAAGGAGATTGATATGATCATGAATAATTCCATAAATAATTGTTAATACTTTATGATCTTTTTACTATATATATATTTTGAAACTTGATAGCCATGCTGCATATATCTCACTTTTTCCACACCATTAAATTGTGAGCATTTCCCCATGTCATAATATTTTGAAAATAAGCCAATTTGAGGATCAGTATACCATAACTTACTTATCTTCTATTGTCAAACATTTAGTCTGTTTGAATTTTTCACTCTTCCAAATAAGACTTTGATGAGCATCCAGATACAAAAGTCCTTATAGATGACCTCTTAAATCGCATAGTTTCTGTTCAATTTCCTCATAACTATTTTGCCTAAGGATTAATTTAACCTCAACTCTAAATTTTAGGATTATATTATCCATCTTCATTCCTCCCATTATTTTTCTTATAATACCCACCACATCTCATTTTAATGTACCTTCATATTTAATTCCTGATCAGGAATTGGTTTTAGTGCTATATAGGAATAACCTTAGCATATAGCCATAGCAATAAAAAGTAAAAAAAAAATTCATAGGAGTTGGAGTGAAGTATAAGGTTAAATTGGAGGAATACAGAGTCTAGAACAGTTGTTCTCAGGAAGGGACAATTTTGTTCCCAAAGAAACATTTGGCTGTATCTGGAGACATTTTTGATTGTCACAACTCTGAAGGAAGAATGGGCACGGGAAAGGAATTGCTACCTCAATGTGCTGGGTAGAGGCCAGGAATGCAACCAAACATTCTACAATGCACAAGACAGTCCTGTCCCTTAACAATGTTTGTCTTACTCAAACCGTCAGTAGTGTGTAGGCTGAAAACCCCTGTTCTGACTCTGGACTTCACAGACATTAGAAATTTCCTTGTCTCATGATATCTGTGGATAACACAGAGAAATACCACCAAGTGACATAACCCTAAAATTTTTAGATATTTGAGGAACTGTAGCCAAAGATTGCTAATGAATATTTCATCAATATAAACTTGCAAGAAAAAAAAGTTTTTCTTCAAAACTTATTTTTAACTCTGGCCTGCTGAGCATTGGCATCGATGCTGTTGATCAGATTGTGAATGCCAAGAAGCTGCAGGGGTTGATAATGTGTTGATGACAGAATCATCTGGAACAATGGACTGAATCAAACATAGAGAAACTTAATAGGAATAAATGTAAAGTCTTGATTTTAGGTCCAAAAATGAACGGTACAAACACAGGATGTGGAACGTTTGACTTAATACCAAATATATAAAAAAATCGCCTGATGGTTTTAGTTGAGGGTAAGTTTAGCATGAGTCAACATGAGGATGTGCCTGCCAAAAACTTAATCCAGTCCTAGACTACATTACTGGAAGTTCATGTGTAACATGAAGGAAGAAATAATAATTCCTGATTTACACTACTCAGATCACACTTGGAATATCCCATTGCCTCTCTCACACAACAGAATAGCAACAACTGAAGGACCTGGAAATATGTAATCCGTAGAGGTAAGATTTAGTTGATTTCACATGACCAAAGAACTTCCACATAAAAGAGGAATTAAATGTATTTTATTGCATCCATTCTGTTCTCTCTCTCTCTCTCTCTCTCTCTGCTTATTCATCCATTCATTTATTTTCTTGAAGATACTAATGGGGAGTCATTTTAAGAGAGGTAGTCTTCAACTTAATAGAAGGAAAAACATCCTAACAATTAGAGTGCCACATGAGAGTGAGTTTGTTGATACTGAAAAATGTCTAATAAGACACTGATGATTACAATGAGAAAGGATTAATGCATGAGGAAAGTATTGGACTCGATCAGAGTTTCATGAACTTGAGTCATTGATATATTACCTTCATTGTCTTATTTATATTTATATATTCAAATAAGTAAAATATTATATAGAAGCAAAACCACATAAGTTAATGTAACTATCTACATTCAAACCCCATACCACCACCTAAAAATCATGTTGTGTATCATTAATGCTGCATTGTCCTTGGGTGATCTCTTCGGATTTTCCCAGATCTCAGGGTCTGAGAAATATTATAAATATGTTCAAGTATAGAAGCATTTACTTTGTATTTTCTAGGGCAGCTTTCTTGAACGTGATATAGCATTGGTTCATGGTAGTATATGCACTATTCTTACCTGAGTGGATAAGCCCAAGCTTCTTGCTCAAAATTGCGTGCAAGGATTTTCTTAGTCTCGTGTTTGATTTCCTGAGCTAAGCATGTGTCCTCTCCTGACACAAGTCAAATAGCCCATTGCAGCGAAGCCCTGTTTTAAATAAACTCATCATTTTGTTCATGCTTCAGTGAGATTGGCCATAATAAAACATTAGTTCCAAATGCCTATATCCATTGCTAGAAGGATGAATCCAATATTATATTCAAAGATTATTTCCCCTAGAATTTTTTAATCAAGTGAAATTAAATTAACATTTTCCAAACATTCTGATTATATAAATTAGTATGGTGAGCTGAAAGCAAGAGATTGTCCTAACAAATCAGTAAACGTATTTTTGGTGTTTAATGCTAAGACTTTACCTTACGTCTGTAACTGTCTCCAAAGTGTGAAATTAACCAGATTCTTGTACCTACAAAGAGCCTAACTGCATGCATGTTGTACTTGTATTGTTAATACCTTCTCAAAAATCAAGTGAAGATTGGTTAAAGAAAAATTAGTGTCCCCCTCATTTATTTATGATTATTGTAGTGAGGGGAAACGTCTCCATTGACACCAAAAGGCTGTCTCCCGTTAAAGTCCCATATTACTGACCCTGAAATGAAATTTCACTAAATGAAACTTCTTCCTAGAATGGGGGAGGGCGGATGTAGTTTAATAACATATGAGTTTTTGCTCTAAGATCTTCTATTACTCTTAATACCATGTCAGAGTTTATTTTGCAAGGGAACTCATTTACTGTGTGAATGAAACGTTGTTTTTGTAGATCTTATTAGAATCTTAGCAGGATAAATGAGGAGATGAGGGGCAAAGAGGCAGCTTCCCCAGCTTCAGGATTGAGGAGCATGAAAACATATGGCTCTTGTTTTCAACAACTGGCCTGCATGGAATGCCTAAGTGAGAGTGGGGCTAAGATTTAGGCAGGCTGATTGGTTTCAGTGTCTGACTTGAGGGTTCTTAGTTTTCTTTCCTTCAGGAAGCCTTCCAAGAGCTGCAGAGGCTTCTCTCTTGCCTTATCAGCTGAGCTGCTTGTGGCCTGTTCCCTTAGTTTAAATCAATACATGTGTTTTTGATATTTGGTGAACCAAGATTTAATTATGCAGCTGCAAGTTCCCTACATAAACGAAATTCATCTTAGAGAAATAAAAACATTCAGAAACCATTTATAGTTTCAGAATACAAGTGGGTGAAAATCTATTCCCAACCTCTCAGCATTTTATTTAATTATGGGAGATTTTTATGTTACTGGAAATTGAAATGAAAACCAGAATAAGGCTAGCGTTTATCCAACATTTGTTCGTCCTGAGAAATGAAGATGCTTACTGTATTCTAAGAAGGAAAAGGAAAGTAGGTTCTGAATTAATATTTTAGCTATAACCTACATAAATATGGCACTCCTAAATGCATAGAGCGACAAATGAATTGATAGGATTGTCATTATTGTATCCTAAAAAGAGTGCATATTAAAGAACCAGAAGGTTGTTTTCTTTAATTTGCCAAGAGACTCTCTATAATTAATTATTTACTGAACTTAAACTTTGGCACTATTTAAACTGTTGAAAACACCCATGTTTTGGCATGATTACATACAAATGATTAATTCAGCATGGTTTTACTCCTCACTGAATATCCCTGTCTTTTGCAGTAGAATTTGCTAGGTCCTGTGGTGTGGGCAAAATAAAATGTTGGAATGGTTCCCGGTCTTAATAGTCCCAATTTATTATTACCACTGAACCCTCGTCAGATCATGGACTGGATTAGATCCCAGTTTTTCAAAATGCCCCAATTTATGGCTCCCTTAGAATCCTGACAAAAATGTGTATTTGAATAAGGCTTTGGTTGGCTAAAAGAGATCCAGTTAATTACTTTTAGATTCTTATTAGATCATCACTGCATGGAAGTTATGAAAAATGTTAGTAGATGGTTGTTTCCCAGGACAAGGTCACATTCTCCTTTTAGGCCAACAGAAAGAAGCTGTCAGATTTTTGTTTTTTGTAGTACTAATCATCTCAGTGACTGAAAAGAGATTTGCCATATCCCAGTAATTACTATTGATGCTTGTGTTAGGGTAAAGATTAGCTCTTTTCCTAGAATAAGAATTAAAAACAGAGGGGTGGGGGGAAGGGGAGGAAGGCACACCTACCACTCCTCACACAGGATCATTCTTTCAAGATTTACCTTTCCTTTAGAGGGATACAGGAGTGAGACCTAGGGGAGATGCAGGTGGCTTTAATATCCATACATTTATTTGGTCTTTGTAACACTCATCTTCTCAGAATGCTTGTGGTCACCAGCAAAATTTGGCACATTACGATATTCCGATAGACAAGAGATAGGAACACCTATATCCTGATGCCATGCCAGCATTTTTTATGAGCCAAAATCTTTTATGGAATTTGAATCAATGTTAGAAGTGCTGTATTAGCAACTACTTGTCAGCCGAGCTGGATTAATACATAAAATGAATCACTTGACTGGCATGCTTTCCAATAGTCATTCAGATAAACTTCTAAGATTAAAGTACACCAGCTCTTTAAAAAGGTGTTTTAAAAGGATACTCTTATATTCAAAGACCCTGGAGTGACATATTATATTATTGCATTCAATTGTGGTGCTGTTGAAATACATTCAGACAAGGAATTACACTAAACTCCCCACAGTGATCCCATAGAAAAGTTTAGAACGCCTAATCTGATAAACGCTTGGAAAGATGCTCTAAATTCTGTTGATCTGGATGGTTGGCCTTAATATACACGTAAAAATATATTCAATGTAATAATAATAAAAAATTGGTAACTCACTGAATTTATGCCAATCAGAGATATAGATATATTTAGTTTAATGGCAGTTCCATGCAGCGGAAGCAGAACTTGAGGAAAGCATTTTCTATGAAAGTTTTGCTGACTTTAACTAAGTGGAAGGCCATTTGGTGGCTAGAATTTAGGAATGAGGGTCCCATTTCCTTCCATTCTATCAGTTGTTTTCATGGGGACATTGCCTAACCCACTTAGAAGACATATTTAAAGTCCCTCTTTTTATCATTATGAAATGAAATGGTAATAGTGATACTTCAAGGCTTTGGTTTTATGCATTTTATTCAGATAGAATTATTTTTTAATTGCTCAGTTTTTTCAAAGAAAAACAATTGAATAAATAAAAGTTAAGTGAATCCAGACTATTTACTGTGGACCAGTTTGGGGCTGGACAGTGCATAAGTAGAGTTAATTCTTTAAAAGCGCTCTGAAAAATGTGGACAAATTAAACCCATAAATCAAATAGCAGTTTCCAGAATTTCTAAAGTATCTCGTCTTTATTTCATATTTTGACATACACTATGTTGTATCCTGCTTTGGAAAACATCCATGACAACACACCCACTCTGGAGCCCAAGATGAGTTATTGTTCACATAGGTTTGCAAACTATGCAAATAGAAAAGATATTCAACCTATTATCTTCCAGAATCTGCTTTCCCCCCCTTCACATTTTTTAAAAGATTTTTATTTATTTATTCATGAGAGACACAGAGAAAGAGAGAGGCAGAGACATAGGCAGAGGGAGAAGCAGGCTCCATGCAGGGAGCCCAACGTGGGACTCGATCCCGGGTCTCCAGGATCAGGCCCTGGGCTGAAGGCGGCACTAAACAGCTAGGCCACTGGGGCTGCCCCCCTTCACATTTTTTTTTTATATAGAAATCCTAACCTAGGTCTGTGATTTAAAAACACCAAACTGAATGTGCTTTATCCAAATTTCCTGGGAAATGAAAAATGTGAACAGAAGAAATGCTTCTCATCATTCTAATAATGCATATGTTAACCCCCTATAACAAGGAATTATTCAACCCAAAATGTGATTTGTGCCAAGTTGAGAAGCCCTGCTTTAGATAAATAGTTAACTAGATAATATACATATATAGATATAGCTATAAATATGCTTGTAGATACTCAGTTTGGTGGTTGGGCTTGAGGATGTGTATTTTAAAACCATTTCTCAAGTGATTGTTGTTTATAGCTGTGTTGGGGACCAACTGGCTTATGTGGTGGCCCAGGAGAGGTGTATGGCCAAGTGGAAAGATGATAAGACCCAGGGGTGGGTCTTTAACTGGGTTAAAGGCAGACTGCATGAACACACTGTCAAGCTACTTAACTGCTTCAAGCCTCTGTGTTCTCATCTGTTAAATGAGAAGTCTGTCTCTCAGACTTTTGCGAAAAGCAATATTTATGAGGTGAGCACCTGGTTGACTCTCGGTGCCCAGTGTTATTTTCTGACCCGCTCTGGGGATTCAAGACCCCAGATAATCCATGCAGTAACCTTTGGGGGCCCAGAGCACTCCGAGGCACACCATCTGTGAAAGTTGCTGATTTGGATACTGTCGTGATAAAGAAGGCCAACTTGAATTCAGACTTTGCCCAGCTGGGACTCACGCCAGATACTTCCATTCAAGAAGCTTCTCCTCATTTCTTATTGATCACCAGTTGGAAGTTGCTCTTTAAGCATAGTGAGCTTGGCATGAGATGGCAGCACAGGAGCGAGAGAGTACTGGCTGCAGCCAGGCCTTGGCAGCCATGGAAACAAATTCAGGGTGGAGAGACACAAATGGCATGGGTAACTGCCAGCCTCTCCAAGTCCACGGGGCACGTGATTGCAGAAAACACTTGTAACCACAGTCATTAAATTCACAAAATCCTCACATTTGCACTTCTGTTATATGTATTACATTGAGGGGTGGGCCATAAGTCTGGTCTGCTAATATTCAGAACCCAGAAAACGAATGTGTCCCTTTCTTCCCCGTCCAGTCTCTCCCACCTGCCTGTCCTTGCTCTGTAATTTAATTACTTAATGACTTCACAGTACATATAAGTTGACTTAAGATTGATGTCCAAAGGAATCTGACCCTTTCCCAAGCTCAGACTCCTGCCTCCTTCTGTTTTGTGCCCTTTGTTTGATTTTAGTATTGAGAGTTAAAGAGGTTGAAGTCATTTGGGCGATGGCACAAAAGTTTGCTTTTCCAAGAGTCACTTAAAAAGAACCTTTAAAACACACACACACACAACAATAATAACAACTGTCTGTTTAGAATAGAAGCTGTAAGCATTTGTGTTCTTGGAGGAACTTAACACATAATAACCAGTGAAATCATGATTTCTTGAAGCTGAAATTAAGTGTAACAGGTTGGAGAAAGTGATTAATAATAATAGCTTTGATCATTCCTCTCTCCAAAACTTTCAGTGACTCTCTGTTGCCTACTGCATACAGTCCAAACCCCTTGGCTGATACCTGAATATAGACTAGTTTTCCAATCTTAATTTTCTACTCCTGTCCCAGGTGCCCCGTATACTCAACCACTCTGGGATGTTTCTTCTTTTTGAGATGACCAGAGCTCTTTCCCATCTCTGTGTCATTCCTGATATCATCTCCCTTGTCCTTGTCTGCCCTCCCCCTGCCTCAGTTGGCCCAAATCAATGGAAAGTCAGTGAAACCTCACTTCTTCCATTACACCTTCTCAAACTACCTGAGTCATATGAAAACTCTTCCACTCAATGGCTGGTGTTAAGTTACTTAATTTTGCTAATCTTCAGTTTTGTTGACTACAAAATGGCTACATAACCATTGCAGCATCATATTCTGCTGCAAAGCTTCAATGAGACACTGAAGTGAACCATTCAGAAGAGTGTCAGGTATACAGATGTTCAATAGATGGTGAACTTACCATTTTTTTTAGAGACAATAGATACTTGAAAGAGAATGAGCATTAGTATCAAAGAGCATTGGATTTAGAGCCCGACTCTTCTGTACTAGCCATGTGACTGTGCATGTTTTCCCCTAAACCTTTGGAGCTTCAGCTTGCTCATTTGGAAAACTTTTTTAAAAGGGAGAAATAATGTCTAGCTTCAGAGCACTTGTGAAATTTACCTATGATGAAATACTTAAAGCATCTGGAGCAGTGCTTGGCACATAGTAGATACCTATTGTCATTATTGCTGTTACTTTGCTGCATTGAATTGTAGATGCTCGTGATTACAAACATGCTCTCTCTCCCTTACTAGCTTGTAATTTCCTTGAGTCAAGGACCACATCATAACTGTTGTTCCATTTCTCTCGGCACCTAATAAATTACGTTTCACAGAGTAGGCATTCAATGAGCAATTGTTGAATAATGGATGAATGAATGAATGTACTGCAGTGATTTTAATTTTATTTTTCAAGTGAATAATTACTGGAATGGAACCAACAGGCAGAATAGGCTAAATCAATGGTCAACAAAGCTGTATAGTTAGAAAAATAAGACTTTCCCCTGAGCCATGAAGTGGTGTCAAGAAGCATGAGATCGTTTGTAACTGGCAGGAGAACAGTAGAAATGGATCATTGAGGCATAGTGGCCAGCCCATCAGAGCTATCAACACCTGTTTCGCCATCACTGAACCAGATCCTGAGAGACAAGTGAGTAAGTAAAAGTGAATACAATTCATACATTTCACAAACAAATGCCAGTGTTATGGACCTAGAGAGTTTGGGGTTTTTTATTTATTTTATTTTTTTATTATTATTTTTTTTAGTTTGGGGTTTTTTAATTGGGCCTTTGTCCTCATCCTCTTCCAGTGTCTTAAATTTAATCTGTTGAAATTAATTTTTTTTAAGATTTATTTATTTGAGAGAGAGAGAGAGAGTACAGGGTGGGAGCAGAGGGAGAGGGAGAGAATCTCAAGCAGACACCTGCTGAGGGAGGAGCTGGTCTCAGGGCTTGATCTCACCACCCCAAGATCATGACCCTGAGATCACTATCCAAGCCAAAACTAAGAGCTGGATGCTCAACTGACTGAGCTACCCAGGCACTCCTGAAATTATTTTTAAGTACCATTCATTTCAGCCTTCTAAAATGAAAGATTTGCCTTTATAGGGAATACAGAATTTGATTGCATAGATGAGATACACTGTCCTTGGCTTATTCTCCAGCAAAGGAGGATCTTTTTTTGTGCTGTGTGTTGAGCCGATTCAATCAGAATTCACAGTGCAGATTATATTTCAGGGGCAAGCATAAAAAACTCTAATGGAAATGGAGGTTCATGAAAAATGACAACGGCCATTTGTAATATACCAGATGCCATAGAGCTACTCTCTCAGGGAGGCAGTGTTACTAAAATCTTTGTCCCTAATTAGGAGTGCACATTGCCATTAAATTAGTGTCTTTATCTTATAAGATAATTCCTTATTATATACTCTCCTGCAATTTCATGGAGTTTTTTTCTTGTCTAGATCCTAACTCTCTTGAGGCACAGATTGTAACCTCTACTTGTTTCATTTCCTTACATCTCAGTAGAGAGAAGATATTTAGTAAAGTTGTGGGTTGACTTAAAAGTGTAAAAGAATATCAGATTTAAAATAAGTTACTTATGTAATTTTAAAAATTGATAAACTCCTTACAATTAGTAGGAAAAGCATTAGTAAATATGTATTAAAATATTTTGCCTAAAATTCTTGCCTGTTTTTGAAACTATAGTGTTCTGTTTAAAAATTACCCTGATTATAATAATATGCACCAGGTTTAAAAAATAAAGAACAAATGAGTAGATAAGGAGTTGCTTAGACAAATCATCTTTTAAAATAATAGTGAACTCTATTATTGACAGTATCAACAGCTAATTAAAAATTCTATTAGTGAGGATGTAAAAGATGGCACATTTCCAATTCAGATAGACACTAAGGATACAGACATAATTGATATTTGTTCAATAATCCTAAAATGTTTCACAGTCCCTAATAGAAGCTGTGATGGCCAGAGAAAGTTTCAAGTGCTAAAAAAAATATATATTCCAGGCACTTAAAAATATTTTCAGATCAAATAATGTGTCTTTGCAAAAAAGTATGAAGTTTTAGCTGAATGAGCATCAAAGGATATTTTAGTGAATTGACTTTGTTTAAGAAAAAATTACTGAGTCAAGGAAATGCATAGTATGTAATTCATATGTTTTTAATCTGGTCATACTGGATGTAATAAGAAAGTCAAAAGAGGATAATTTACTAGCTGGACTTTTAAATTTTAGAGCTGAGTTTTGTTAGCACTCGTAAGTGAATACATATTTTTTTTTAAATTCTGCAATAACCATTAAATATTCCAGTTTGGAAAAATAAGATTCCAGCTTTAACAAAGTACTTGAGGAGTATAGTGGGCTGCTTTTGACATTATTAAACCCAAATTGAATATGTTCCTTCTTTTACACAGATTAAAAACTAGATGTAATTCTTCTAGTTTTTAAACGTCAGTTCTATTCCTAATCATTGTCGATTTACCTCTCCAATTTCAAAGGCTGGACAAGGAAGGCCTGACAAAGAAAGGTGCTAAATGAAACCAGAACATTGTACAAAATGTTAAGAAATGGACAGTTATTAAGGAAGCATAATTCTTTTCATCAGCAAAGAAAAATTCAATGCCAAGAAAGCTGACATTATGCTAAAATATTCCCTGCCTCAAATATGTATATGACTTAAGATAAAAACAGTTACCTAATATCAATGACCAATTTATATCATCAAATGAAAAATATTCCAAGGAAATAAATACACTCTACTGGAGCTAGTCATGCAACTCTCATTGATCAATCCAAAATAACCTCCTGCCGATATCAATTACCGTGGTTCACAGTACCGTAGCTCACATAGCTTGCTTCTGCCTAAGTTCAAAGAAAAAACACTGTGACATAATAAACCAGTGTGGTGTATGAACCAAGATGAAAATTCAAGTTATCAAAGATATACTTAGAGATATTGCCTCTTAGCGGGAGAGAAGAACACATTTTGTTAAAGATGTGCCAATTAAGGGAAAATTGAGGAAGAGCTCCAAATATCACATATTAAGAGGTATGCTATGTTTTTTACAACTTTCTAGAGCATTCAGAAACACGAAACTCTATAGATACGTTTACAATTCTATTTATACATTTATTTTTACATTGCCTTGTAACTGATGACATAGGAATGTTTACATCTAAAGGCCCTTTCAGGCAGGGACTAGCAGAGTAGTGCCTACCTTTTGTTACTTTGTGGCATCTGAGGGCATCTTCCTAGTATTAAGAGAACTTAACTGGCTGAAGGTTTTCCTGTTTGTAGTAATATCTGTCATGCCGTGACTTGTGCGCATAGCTGTGTGTACCTGTGTCTTTGCGAGATCGACGGTTACTTAAATAGGTAATTTGCATACAAGGTTTTTTTTTCAAGATTTTATTTATTTATTCATGAGAGACACAGAGGCAGAGACACAGGCAGAGGGAGCAGCAGGCTCCTGGAGGGGAGCCCGATGTGAGACTCGATTCCAGGACCCTGGGATCATGCCCTGAGCCAAAGGCAGATGCTCAACCACTGAGCCACCCAGGCGTCCCTTCATATAAGTTTAATAGTGCCCAGTACTACACTTCTCAGCCTCCCCTCCAGCATTTACTAACCATTCTTTGATGATTGGAAAAGTAGCATTTTTGAAACTTAAATAAACTACTGCACACCATCAGTTTATGTACTATACAAAAAGATATTCATGAAGCGAATTGGGTACTTAAAGGAAGAGGGAAGTGTTGAAAAGGAAAGGAGAAAAAGGTCAGGATGGGGGGAGGGAGATACCCTGTGGGGAAGGCCTCGCCCCCTCCCCTGCACTTGAGCCCTGAAACACCGGCAGAAGGCCAGGGCCTGCTGGTGAGCAGCACACACGGGAGTAGATTTGTTCATTTTGTTAAGTGAATACAGCTGGTTGGTTCAGTTAAGGCAACATGCTAATAAGATTAGTATTATATAAACTACCCCCTTTATGGACTATTGATGCATTTTAAAAAATCAGTTAAGTACTCGCCATGTTCAAGTATTGTAAAAGATTCTGAGGATCAAGAAATTAATTTTTTAAAGAGATGAAGAAGGGATCTTTATCATCGAGCAATTTGCAGTTCCTATAAGTAGCCCCAAACTGTACTTCGAACCTCAGGTGAACATCTGAAATTATATTTCAGGCCTTCAAGCAAACAAAGCAACTGAACCCCTAATTTCAGGGAGAACAGCTAAGAGGGCGCTGGGGGTGGCCTGTTCTTTTCCATAAATAGTTGATTGAGCGCATCTTTTTGCACTCCTTCTTCATAATCTTCCAGCCTGAACCTCACATGCCAGAGACTTCCTTGGATGCTCAACCCATCCCCCTTTACCTTCCAGGGAACTACAGAAATGTCTTGAATGTGATCTGTGTTTGACAATCTTAGGTACCACTCAGACAGGATGTAGGCTGGAGGCTAGCCTTCTCGAGGCCTTTGTGGAATCCTACCTACTACCTGTGCATTTGAAGATCTGACAAGCAGGTATCTTTCTAACTGGCAGTACTTGTTTGGATAAACTGCTAATCCTTGCCGTTTTGTGTTTACTTTCTTTTTTTTTTTTAATTATTTTCTTCTTTTTGATTTTTCACATTTCTTCTGTGAACGGTCACCTTTAGTTGGCCACTTCGGTTGAAAACTCCCAATTTCAGGCTTATAAGCATATAAGAAAGATTTGTATTTTGATGAATTTTAATATTCTCTGTATTATCTGGAGGACTAATATAATCTACTTGACACCCCTGGATTTTTTTTCCTTGAGCTACACCATTATGCCTTTAAACCTGAAGTTAAATTGAAGCTGTATGAAATTTTTTCACTTACAGGATTTGGGGTAGATACTTTTCTGCTATGACTCACTTTTGACTTTTTAATTATATTTGGCCTGAACTCTTCAATAATTCAGCAAACATTAATTGACCAGCTAGGCTCTTAGGGGAAATAGCAAGATGAGTAAAACACAATCTAGTCCTTACCCTCAACAAGTCCATGATTAAGAGTGAGGAGAGAGACCAATACACAACTAATTATAATAAATTTCAACTGTGATAAATACTATAATGGAATATAAAAATGCTATATGATCACAGAAAAGACAGCCATGAAAAAATAGTGTTATAGCTGGGATGGTAGAACAGAACTTCTTTATCATCCAATATTCCTAGACACACTCAATGAAATCATTAAAATCAATTATAAAAGTACAAGTTAACCGGGTAGCAAATTGAAGAGACTTTTGAAAATTTAAATTCTTAATCCCATCAATAATATATGATATTTTTGCTGCTAACTAGAGAGGAATTTAAGACTCGAGAAAAAATTTTATTTGTAAGCTAAGGGATTTTCCAAGCAATCAGGGTGCTTTCTGTTAGAGTTTCTTTCTCTGAAGCTGACAGAGGAGACAGTTTGAAAAGTTTAGGGCAAAACTTTCTGGGAAAACAGGAGCTTAGTTAGGCAGATAACTTTGGGTCCTAAGTTTACATTACTGAAGGCCTCTTCTGCAGGAAACTGAAAAATTTATTTAAATATTTTAATTGTGAACTATAATAATTTTAGTAGTCTGGAAAGTTTTGCCCAAATATTTCTGTTGATAATTGGGTTACATACTATGTTTATAAGGTCAACTGTCTATCTATCTATCTGATAATATGGCACCATAATAAAAAAAGATAGAGCCAGTTGAACTTTTATTATGGTTTTGAAAAACTAAAGAAACCAATGAGAGTGAGAAAAAGCCATTTTTCCCCCTTTTGTCCTATATATGGCCATGAGTATATCGGACTCAGGCTGCCTGAAAAAGCAAGTTCCATATTCTGTACAACTCACCCTTTAAACTTTTTCAGGTTGATAATTATACTGAAACTTCATTAATCTGGACTTACTAACCAGATTGTCTTATAATTCTTTTGAACTCTCTTAAGGAGGACACAAAGGGGAAGGAAAATCAGAAAAAAAAAAAAAATAAGACACAGTCCCCAGTTCCAGGCACATGGTAGGCACTTGGGAAATGTAGATTGAGTGGATCAGGCCAGTTGACAAGTAATATGTGGTTACTCCATTGTGACTCTACAGTATCTTGAGTGTTACAGGAGAACAATGGTCTTGAAATGATGCCTGTTCCTCAGTCTTCTAAACAAAATTGTGTTTAGGGAGTTCAGTTAGGGACAGTGAAAGGATCAGTATATTTTAGAAAGATTTGCAACAAACAGATTCAAACCAAAAGCATTTACTGCTTTGCTCTCTATCATACTGACAATTCAAGTGACCGCAACACCCCTTGTTGTCCAACATTCTGGCCCATCCAGGCTATAGAGCATTTGTTCCAAGTATCTAGTTGGAGGTAGGGTTCCCAGTGGATCTGTGAAGGGCCAAGCGAAACTGTGTGTGTGCTTTTCGGTGCTGCTAGTTGTGTGTGCTTGGGAAGGCCACCGAAGGATCTGTCTCCTCTGTTGCTCCCCTCACCTGTGTCAGCCGATTGTGACCAGTGTTACAGTTAACAATTGTTTCTTATGGGCCAACCACACTCTTCTGATAACTTTAGCTGTATTAAGTCATTTAGCCTTCTTTTACAGTAGTGGGTACTATCATATTTCTCATTTTGCAAGTGACAGGGAGGTTACCTTATTTGCCCATGGTGACAAAAGTAGAACGTGGCAGAGCTTGGTTTCAAGCCCAGGGCTGTCTGGCCCCTTATGCCATCCTATGTGTCTCTTTCTGAAACAGCAGAATGTTAGCATATCCGTCAGCAGCTGCTGGTCTACTCTGAAAAAGGCCTTGCTTTAGTGGAACTGTACAGGCAAGGATGCTGCCTCCCATGAAGATCTTAAGACAGAAATGTAAATGTAAATTTCACTCATTAAAACCATAATTAATTTATTGAAAGTGAACTGTTATTATTTCAGGGACAAATGCATATTGGAATATGCTGATTATTTTAATGAACCACGAGCCTCTTCTGGGATACTTCCACTGTATTATTTGCCAGCAGGTCACTGTAGATTTTCTAAGAGGGGAAATAAAAAGATTGCTGCTCATTTTCAAGTTTTGCTTTATTAAAAATGCAAAAGAAAATGTGTGCTGTATAATGTATTTTGGGGAGATAATAAGAAGATATCTTTGTTTAGGTGAGGGCCAATATCATCTATTTCAAATCCACATTTCTCCTTCTGGGTACTCATTTCTTGTGTTACAGATATCCGCTGCCAGGACCAGTTGTTGTGTTGTACCCACAGCAGTATCTCCAATGTAATTGTTATGTTTGACATTTGGAGCCACTCATTCAGGTCCACTCCACAGCATACATATTCTTAATCTTTTCATGACACACAGTATAAAAGCTTCCAGAGTATGGCTTGCTTTTTCTCTTTTTGTGCCGTAAGGTTATGAGGTTGGTTTCACTACTTATACTTCTATGTTGCAGAAAAGATTAACATGAACACACCATCCTAGGCTCTGAGACCATTTCAAAACACTTTTATTTAGGTCCCATCATCAATTCCATTTATTCATAGACCATGTTAATTCCCCATTGCTACTATAACAAATTATCACAAATGTAGTGGTTTACAACACATATTCTTTTACAGTTCTGGAGACCATAGTTCTGGAATCCATTTTATTGAGATGAAGTCAAGGTGTAGGCCAGGCTGATCCCTTCTGCAGGCTCTAGGAGAGAATCCATTTCCTTGCCTTTTACTTAGCTGCCTACAATCCTGGCTGATGGCTCCACCATCTTCAAAGTGTGTCTCCCCAGCCTCTGTGTCCATTGTCACATGGCCGGTTCTCTCAGACTCTGCTTCCCTCTGCTTCCCTCATCACATTTTTGAGTGCCTACCATGTGCCAAGCACTGTGCTAGATAAATCAATAGATAAGGCAAATGAAGTCCCTACTCCTGTGAAGCTTACAATTTTGTAAACAGATAAATGTAAACAGTAAAATCAGGTAGTGATAAAACTGTAAAGAAAATGAAGTGGAATGATAGAGAATTGGCACTGGGAAGGGTGTCCAAGACGCTGAGACTCAGGACACAGTGATGAGCCAGCCTTAGGAACACCAGGGGTTTCAGGCACACAGAGCAGTAAGTGCTAATCAAGCCCGAGGCAAATGAAGCCACCTGACAAGTTTGAGAACAAAGGCAGAGAATGGTAGGACCAAAGTCATAGAGGACTTGTGTCTGATGATAGGGCCTCATGGGTTATAATAAGGAGATTGGATTTTATCTCAGTGTAAAAGGAAGACATGGAAGTATTTTAAACATAAAAGCAGTTAAATTTGTATTCTTATTTTTATATTTTTAAATTTCATTTGAATTCAATTAACATATAATGTATTATTGGTTTCAGAGGTAGAAGTCAATGATTCAGCAGTCTTATATAATACCCAATGCTCATGACATCAGGTGCCTTCCTCAATGCCTGTCACCCAGTTACTCCTCCCCTGCCCCTCCTCCAGTGACCCTCAGTTTGTTTCCTGTGTTTAAGAGTCTCTTATGTTTCCTCTTATTTTTCCTCTCTCCCCCTATAGGCCTCTGTTTTGTTTCTTAAATCCACATATGAGTGAGATCATAGAATAATTGTCTTTCTCTGATTTTGTTTAGCAGAATATCCTCTAGTTCCATCCACATCATTGCAAATGGCAAGATTTCATTTTTTGATGGCTGAGTAGAATTCCATTGTATATATGGACCACATCTTTATCCATTCATCTGTCAGTGGACATCTGGGCTCTTTCCATAGTCTGGCTATTGTGGACATTGCTGCTATAAACATCGGGGTGCAGGTGCCCCTTCAGATCACTACATTTGTATCTTTTGGGTAAATACCCAGTAGTGAAATTGCTGAGTCCTAAGGTAGCTCTATTTTCAACTTTATGAGGAGTCTCCATACTGTTTACTGGTGTGGCTGCATCAGCTTGCATTTCCACCAACAGTGTAAGAGGGTTCCCTTTTCTTTGCATCTTCACCAACATCTGTCACTTCCTTACTTGTTCATTTTAGCCATTCTCACTGGTGTGAGGTGGTATCTTATTGTGGTTTTGTCATTTTTTTTTTTTTTTTTTTAGGTAAGCTCTACCCTGGGACTTGAACTCACAAACCTGAGATCAAAGTCATGTGCTCTGCAGACTGAGCTAGTCAGGTGCCCTGAAATGTGTCCTTTTTTTTTTAAGGTTTGATTTATTTATTCATGAGAGACACAGAAAGAGAGAAAGAGGCAGAGACACAGGCAGAGAGAAAGGGAGAAGCAGGCTCCATGTAGGAAGCCTGATGCAGGACTCGATCCCGGAACTCCAGGATCACGCCCTGGGCCGAAGGCAGGTGCTAAACTGCTAAGCCACCCAGGGATCTCCCTTATTGTGGTTTTGATTTGTATTTCCCTGATGCTGAATGATATTGAACATTTTTTCATGTGTCTGTCGGCCATTTGTGTGTCATCTACCCATTTCTTGATTGGATTATTTGTTTGGATGTGGAGTTTGATAAGTTCTTGTTTTTTTGTTTTTGTTTTTGTTTTTTTTTTTTTTTAGTTCTTGTATTCTTTAAGAGATGGTTTAGGTTGCTGTTTAAGGAGTGGATTCTCCCTGCAGGAATGTATCTGGCCGCACCCTTCCTCCTTTTTTAAACTTTATGCTTCTTTCCTGTTACTAGCTGGAGCCCAAATAAAGATCTAAATCTCAGGTATAATTGATGGAATTGAAAGTCTTAAAACCTAGACCATGGTAGTACCTTGCTAACCACAATAAGAAATGCCAGTTCCTAACTACTTCCCAATACTTTACAGACACGTTGGCAGTTTATGATTTCCATAAAAGGTAAACCAAGCCTCTTTACAATGGTAAGAGATTTTCTTTTTTTTTTCTTTTTTTAAAGATTTTATTTATTTATTTTAAAGAGAGATAGAGAAAGGGAGATAATTGAGCAGGGAGAGGGGCAGAGGGAGAAAGAAAATCTCAAGCAGACTCCCTGCTGAATGCGAGGCTCAATCCCATGACCCTGAGATCATGACTTGAGCTGAAATCAAGTCAAATGCTCAAATAATTGAGGCACCCTGTTATCTCTAGATTTTTCTATATTAATTATAGATAAAACCTGAAGCAAAGGATCCCAGATGGACCAAGAAGGAAGGAGGCAGTCAAGAGTGGAATGCTATGGTCAGAGCTGAGAATGAGCGCTCAAAAGAATATGTCTGGCATGATGTCTGTTGGTCTCTGTGGAGGGACAGATGAGGGCAGATCAGACCTTAAACTCCCATGGACAAGTACCCATTGCCTATCATATCAAATAAAAATCCCTCACTGTAATTCTCAAGACCACATGCATGTGGCACTTGCTTCTTTAAAAAGCCTCCCTCAAAGTCCCACATATCCAGGTCGGAACAGAGGTTATGGTTGAACATTCCTCCCCAATACCCTAGACAAGGAAGGGGATTATTCCTAGTACTTGTCTTGTTATCTCATTGCCCAAAAGTCTTTGGAAGAATTACCGTAAACCACAGTGCCACCTAGATAATAAGTTTGTTAAACCTTCTCTGATGGTTGTGTGATGGTGATCATCTCCAAAGGTTTATTGACTTTTTCCATGCTCTGTCTTTAACATGTATATTGTGGAAGTTCAGATGACAAGGATGATCCTGGCAACAGTCCATCTCAGGCCTGTTTCTTCTGAAAGTGGGAGGAGGTTTTAGTTTGCATACCTGATGGTCCTTACACCTGGCACTCTGGTGTCCCCTGGCCTCATTTACCTAGCACAGTTTTCAGCACATGATGAATACGCAATAAATGTTGGAACCAAAAAACCTAAACTGAGTGACAGACTCCATTTTTTGGTATGTATCTGGACTTTTGAGAATACTCTATAGTTTCTCTAAGACAAAGTCACATCTTAAAAAGTCAAAAATGACAAACACTGCAGGAAATATAGTAGTTGAATAAAATATTTTTACTAGAGGTGTCTGCGTGGCTCAATTGGTTAAGCATCTGCCTTCAGCTCAGGTCATGATCCCAGGGTCCTGGGATTGTGCCCAGCATTGGGCTCCCTACTCACTGGGGGAGCCTGCTTTTCCTCCTCCCTCTGCCCCTCCCCAGCTGATATTCTCTCTCTCTCTCTCTCTCTCTCCTTTCTCTCTCTCTCTGAAACAAATAAATAAAATCTTAAAAAATATATTTTTACTAACCTGTTTAAAGCATCCTGTATAAATAGGATAAGTTGGAAAAGACTGTATTTCCAGCTTTTTTCAAAACTCCGTCATACAGGGAATATGACTTTTCAGAATAAGAGTGCCCCTCTCACACTGGCTGGATGGAGATGTTAGGTATAGAGCATGTGTTCATCCTTGTCTAGGATACAATCATGGCTCCATACCTAAAATTTAGGTTTTTCCCAAGCCCTGTGGAGGTCAGAAATACTTCTAGAGCTCTTCATAAGTCTAGAGTTGTTTTAAAGATGCTATGCGAGCTGGGGACAGACATTCACAGCCTTGAGGAATCTGGCACTCATGGCTGAGAAAACAGAGGAAATGGAGCAGCATATGCCTGTGGATGTACACGTTCCCCATGTTTCAGCACATTTTTATTGTGAGCAAGCTTTTAGAGACAAAGATCAAAGATATGTCCAGGAGAACACTGGCCAGGTGTGAAATTCCAGGTGACAAAAGGGAAGGAAAAGAAGAGTTTGATGGGAAAGAAAAGGAAATGTAGCTTGTTTCCTTTTATTCTCTGTATTTGTCCTGTTTCCTCTCCAGGAAGTTTATGTAGATTTCCAATACCCCCAAGCAGTCAACATTAGAGATTTATCCTCATTCTTTTCCATATGACGACAACCACCATCATGTCAAAGGCCAGTCATTTATTTTTGCAGCTATCACCCCTGGCAGTCCCTAGGATTAATAAGTGCCTGATCCTCTTAATACAGAAAACCTACTTACCCTTTTGCTTCCCACAGTGCTACAAATAGGGCACACATATGAATTTGGGATTATAAAAATAAATCAGGCTATGTTTTGTTACGTATACACACCAGTAACAATAAGAATAAAGAGTAAGAATAAAGTGTGTCAATAAGTTATGAACTTTATCCAACCAGTAGAGCCTTCTGAAGGGCAGACAGAGTCTTACGGCTCTTTCTTCAGTGTTAGTTTGGCCAGAAATCTGGAGGATCTCTTAATGTCTTCACTGCCTCATGAAACATTTTGTAGGGACACTGTCTAGAATTGCTATAAGGGAACTATTGTCAGAGAAGATAGTATGCACTGTGTCATTTGTCCCCCTCCCTCCGAACATCTCTTTGGAGCTAACTTCCCAATGAAAGCTAAGGATGTTTACTAAGCACTTCTGAGAAATTTGTTCACATTACGAGAATACAAATTACAGGAACTCAGTACATTAGCAATAGAGAAAGTTTAATGGGTCTGAGAAAGGTATAAATTTAGGGAAAATGTAAATTGCATTAATAGGAGAGTCTTCACTGAACAGCAAGTCTCTTGAAAGGGTAGTATTTAGTAGTGGGGGGAAGGTACTCAAGAGTCTTGCCACTTTTATGTAAAAAGCGTATCTGGTAAGTAGGAATTGAAAATGACTGCTTTGATTTTGTAATATGAAATATATACTCAATGTTAAATAGGTAAAAACCATTTGATATGGGAAACTTGGTTGGTTCTGGGCAATGTAGGATATGGAAATTTTTTCTGTGGTCATCCCCCCTGGACAAAGAACCAGCTAACTTCTCAAGGACCTCCAGAATTAGAAGGTTCTGAGGCCACCCCTGACTTCATAGGCTTCCCAAACTTCACTGCCTCAACCTGCTTTGATGAGCATCAGCATGCCCTTTGCCTCCTGGCATTTGGCAAACCCTGAGCACAAACTCATGTATAATATTCAGGCACAATAGCTGCAAAGCATAGCATCATTTGTTTCTGCAAACTGTGAAGGAATCAGTGTGGTGTGTGTGTGTATGCAAAAAGAAAAATGTGAAGAAAAAGTCTACGTGAGAGATTCAATTAACAGCATTAAAGAATTTGCATGTCAGTATTGTAGACTATAAAATTTGTTATACGGAAACATACATTTATTTATTATTATTTATTTATTTATTTATTTATTTCAAGAGAAATGATAAATTATCCCATCAATCTAGGTTCCCTTACCACATCAGGTCTGGTCTAGGCTGACAAGAAAAACGGACAGGACAAAAGAAGATCATTTAGAAAATATTACAGATACCTAGGCAGGAATGAGAAAGTGGTAAAAAAAATATTAATGCAGTTAAAACAATTTTGTTGAAAAGATGAAACATTGATCACAAAGGCTGCCTGTAACTCTATATTGGCTGGTGAGAAGAATAATAGTAATAATAATAGCAATAATAAGCTGTAATTGTTCTTGGCCAGGTACACTTGCAGCTTTGAAACAGCATTTATAAGGAAAAGCTGAAGAAACTGGGCCTGGTCATTGGAACAAAGGATAATTGTAGTGACCTAATTGCAGCTTCTATTATAAGAGCAGGAATGATAGCAGGACAAATTATCTCCACTGTCAAAAAAGAAAGCTGTACAGCAGGTAGTTTATAATCTCTTTTAATGGTACTACTTCTTTTACCCCATAGCTCTCCCATGAAAAACCCTCGCTGACCTCGACTACTATCACCACTATAGGTAGCAAGCCTCCTCTTCTACTGTCTATTCATCTCTGTCTCTGTTGTTTGGGTTCAGACGGTAGTAACAAAGAGCATGTCCATGCCTACATCTTCCCAGCATGAGTCAGGTCAGTCAGAAATGTACTGTTGATACATTCTGCAGGAGACAAATTGAGCAGGAAACAACAGGCAAGAGTAACAGTATTTCATAGAGGTTTTGAGGGTAAAGTATAAAGTATGAAATACTGATCAGTAATGTTTAAGTGGACTCATGAAAGGCAAATAATAGGCTCACAAAAATACATGCAATCTATATCACAGATAAAGTGCTATCTTTATCTGTGACATAAAGTGCTAATATCACTACTATACAAAGGTCTTTGAAAAATTGAGGAAGAAAATGACACTCTGATAGTAAAACCAGAAATAGATATGGACAGCTTACAGAAGAGGAAATGAAAATGGCCCTTAAACCTAGGAAAAGAACTCAGCATCATGCCATAAGACACAGGCTAATTAAAACTTCACTGAACTATCACTTCCACCTATGTTTATAAAATATCCCAAAGTTCGACAACATGTTCTGTTGGTGACATGGTAGGGGAAGACATCCTCCTATACTACAAGTCGTTAATGCAAAGAGAACAAGCATGGAAGGAAATGTGTCATCATCTGGGAACATTATATGTGAGTTTCTCTTTGAGCCAACAATACTGCTTCTGTGAATTCATCCTAAAGTGGCAATAGCAAAAATGAAGACTTACTTTTGCATAAGATTTGTCATTATGTCATTATTTCCAATGGTGAAAGATTGGAAATACCCAAATATTCAAAAATATGGGACTCATTAGAGAAACAGAAGCAGAAACAGTAGACTATTATGAAACTTTTTTTAAAATGAGGAAGATCTCAGTTCACTAATATGGAGTTGTCTTCTGAATATTGCTATGAGAAAAAGCAAAATATAGGAGAAATGTATGAGTAAGAAGGAACATAGATATGTAAACATGTTTGCTTTCATTTGAATAAAGTATAGTTATATTTCTTAGGCTAGAGAGAACTTGAAAGCTATGTAACTGTATATTCCATATAGTTGAATTTGGAAATGTAAATTTATCTAACAAATGAAATTAAATCAAAAGGAAAAAAAGGCAATCTCTAAGAATTGAAAATAAACAAACTAAAACAACCTAACTGTAAAACAAACTGGCTGCATGGTTAACTCAGGAAAAAGAATTAAAGCGATATTATAATACAGCATTTTGACTCTACCTATTTAGTGGGATATGTCCTAACAAAAAAATGGAGCTATAAATATCTTAAACTTCATTCAATGATCTCTTAGTAACATTGGCATTATTTTAAGACTATGTATTTAAAACTGTATATATAATACAAATAATGTTATCAGTGGTATTAAGAATCATGATTTTTCATTTAAAGAAAACAAATAAATACAAACTTTTAAAAGTTAAGTAAAGATTCCATAATGTTTACTTTGAATTGGAAAGAGCAGTATGAATTTGAGATTTTTTTTTTTGGAAAGAGGTATTTGTATTTCCTAACTCTATCCATAGAAAAGGCAAGCAATGATAATGCAATGGCAGTGAGCTTCCTAGAGCTCAGGTTATATGCTCTGGATATCACTTCCTACTAGACAGATTGAGTGCCTGGGTGAAATGGCTACTTCCAAGATAGGAACACGAGATACTCAACATGAAGCTGGGACAACTCATTTGTCAAAAAGCAAAGAAGTATCAAAGACAATTAGGTCAAGTCAAAAGGACAAATGAGCCAACATAAAGCAGTTTCCATTGACTAAATATGGAACAGGGTGTGCAAGAAAAAAAGTAAGGAATGCAATTGAAAAAAAAAAGGAATGCAATTGATTAAAAATACCAAGTATGTATTAAAAAAAAAAGATACGAGTTCTTGGGGTGGTTGGGTGGCTCATTTGCTTAAGCATCTGATTAGATTTTGGCTCAAGTCATGACCTCAGGTTCATAAGATTGGGCCCCAGGTTGGGCTCCAAACAGAGCATGGAGCTTGCTTAGGATTTTCCCCCCACCTGACTCCATTGCTCATACAGGTTTTTTTTTCTCTCTCTGTCCCCCAAAAAATTAAAAATTAAAAAAAATATGAGTTCATAATGATATTCACAACCTTTCATCTCCCCCCAAAAAAGATATCTAATAAATAAATCATTGGTCACCATTGGAATTATTAGGGCAGTAACCTTACTCTGAAAAATCAACAATTAAAAAGAATTAAGCATTTATTCTGCTTACTGTATAATTCAGAGTAATCAAACTTCAATATAAGGTCACATTTACAGGCTCCAGGTAGACACATCTTTTGAGGGACCAACACTCAACCCACCACAGTATTCTTTCCCATCAAAAGCTGAACCTGAAACTAAATCTCCAGTGACACTGTCCAATATAGTAGCCATAGTTACATGCATTATTTATATTTAAATTAGCTAAAATTAAAAATTCATACTTTAGTCACTATAACCACATTTCTTTTTTTTTTTTAAGATTTTATTTATTTATTCATGAGAGACAGAGAGAGAGGCAGAGACACAGGCAGAGGGAGAAGCAGGCTCCATGCAGGGAGCCCAACGTGAGACTCGATCCCTGGTCACTAAACCACTGAGCCACCCGGGCTGCCCTGTAGCCACATTTCAAGTGCCCAGTAGCCACATGCAGCTGCTGTGTTAAACGGCACGCATATAATATGAACATTCCCATCATCGCAGAAAGACCTACTGGGCATTGTGGCTCTGGAACTACTTTTCGTAATCAGGAAATACGGGGAATAGAGGAATAAGTTTAATCGCAACACAAAGAGGGAAACATATCCAGCATGTGGGACCACCTACAGGACAATCTGCCTGGTTTCTGCAACAATTCAGGGGCATGAAATAATTAAAAAAGAAAAAGTATAGTTCTTTACAGGAAATGAGACTTAAGAGACATAACCAAATGTAATGTGTGGATAGTTTTTGGAGCCTGATTCAAATAAATCCAGAGAGAAAGAGACATGTTTTAGGTGCTTGGGGAAATTAGTTCATTAACGAGGTATTTAGATGACATTAAGGAATATTGTTAATTTTTAAGTTGATAATGGCATTGTTGTCATGTAATAAAATGTTTAAGATTTTTTGTGATATGTTTTCTGAAGCATATAGAGAATAAATGAGGATTTGCTTTCAAAATAGCAAAAAAATTTAAAAAGAAAAATTAGATGAAAACAGTGGCAACATCCTTAAATATTGAACACAGAATGGGATAATAGGTGTATGGAGGTTCATTGCACTACAATCTGTACTTTGGGGTATCTGAAAGTTTTCGCTATATAATTTTTTAATGTGATCATGTTTAGATTATTTGTACTTAATATAAATGAAAGAAATGTTCATATTGAAGTCAAGCACCTAGGTGGAATTCAAGAATCCAATTCCTGCTACTTATACATGGTCTCTGGCAAAACATCTAACCCTTCTGAATGTTGGTTTCCTCATCTATAAAAGATAATGAGATTTGTGTGCCTTGTGGGAAGTGAGTCTCATAACTGTGGGAAAATTCATCACAAATACTATTCGTGTCTGTTCTTCCTGCTGGATAGATGAAATACTAGATAGGATGGACTCTTGTGTGTAGGACCACCTCTCTGATTTGGAGTGTTGGGAGGGCAATCTTCATTACAGGATTTTTTTTTTAATTCACCTTTATTTTTAGCCCTAGATCAACCAGTCTTACCATTTCCACTGCTACACCATCATCCATGCCACCATCTCTCACCTGGATTATTTTGATAGCCCCCACCTCGTTCTCATGGCTCTTTTTTTTTAGCCTAGCACCCCCACCATCTTCTCAGTCATAGCACTAACATAGAGATTCCTTTGACACGCAAGTCAGATTATATCACTTCAATGTTTAAAGCCTCCCATTGGCTTCCTACCTCACTGAGAGTAAAAACTAAAGTCTTCAGCATGGATCTCAAGGCCTTACATGATCTCAGTCCTGATTTCCTCCCTGGCCTTCTGACTCCTCACTGTCTCACACTGACCTCCTTGTTTTTGGCACTTGCCTACCTCAGAACCTTTGTACTTGCTGTCTCCTCTGCCTGAAATATACTTCCCCAGCTACCTGCAAACATTTTATGCTCCTCTTCAAGCCTTTAATCAATATTCCCACACATTACTTTACCACATATTTAGAAGTGTAACCCTCCCACTCTACCCCAATACTCTTTGCACCTTTGTCTGTTCTATTTTCCCCTACAGCACATATTGCCAGCTGACATTTTTTATTTTGCCTAGGTAATTTGTTGTCTGCTTCTGCCTCCCCTAGCTAGAGTATAAATTCTACAAAAACAAGGACTTCTATGCACTGCTCAATCTCAGCATCAAGAACAAAACCTAAAACACGCAGGTGCCTGACAAATGTTTATTGAATGGTGAATGCAGAAACTTGTAACAGACTGAAAACAAGTTGTCTGGTCTTTAGAGGATGTGTTTATGGATCAATAAGAATAATATGTATTTATCAAAATCAATAGCTGCCTTATAAATTGGTACTTCAGAAGTGAAAAGAAGATGTATTTTCTTAAGCAATTAAAATATTTTCCCAGCAATCACACCCATGGTCTTAATTTGTTATGATAAAAATTACTTTTAGGTAAGGTATTTAAAAGGGAAAGAATTACATATAAGTAAACTTAGAATTGATTGCTCCTAATTTGTTAGATTCTATCATATGTATTTTAAAAGGTATAAATAGCATCATAAGCATTTTTGCCTTAATTTTTGTTTTCTGTTTCAAGGGGTTTTTTTTAATTGAAGTATAATTTGCATACAGTGAAATATTTAGGTCTCATATAAACAGAAGAATATATTCTATTTTGATGAATATATATCAAGATACTGAATATTTCTCTCACCCTAGAATGTTTCCCATTCTCATCCCCCTGCCTTTCCCTATTCAGTACACGCCCTACTCCGGGAAGCAACCTTTTTGATTGCTATGCCTGATCCAGAATTTCTTATAATTTGAAATATGTAGTGAGCTTTTGTGCGTGTGTTCAGCTTCTCTCACTGAGCATGATAATTTTGAGATCATCCCTGTTGTTATTTCAGTAGCTTATTTTTTTTTGTCATTGTTGCTGATTTATATTCTGTTGTATGAATATACCATTGTTTGGTTATCCATTCTCCTGCAGATGGACATCTTATTTCCATTTCTTGCTATGATGAATAAGGCTGTTACCAAACATTCTTCAATGATTTTTGTGGACCTCTGTTGTTGTTTCTCTTGTTAAAGTACCTGAGAGGTGAATTGTTAGGTCATAGCTTTGGTGCATGTCTAGTTTTATAAGGAGCTCCCAGACCTTTTCCCAAAAGGATTGCATTTTTCATATTTCTGGCAGCAATATATGAAAGTTCTGGATGCTCCCCATCTTTTCTAGCATTTGGTGTTGTCATTCTTTTTCATTTTGATAAAGGTATCTCATTGTGGTTTTAATTTGCATTTCGCTGATGACTTAAAATGTTCAGAATGTTTTTATTTGCTTATTGCACATTTCTAGATCTCCCCTTGTAAAGTATCTGTTTAAATCTTTTGCCCAGTTCTAACTGGGTCATTTTTCTTTTTTGTTTCTAAGCTGCAAGTATTTTTTATATAAATTCCTCATTAGATATGTGTGCTATAAATGTTTTCTCTCGTTTGCCCATCATTTTCATGATGCTTGTTAATGAGAAGTTTTTAATTTCGGTGAAATTCAGCTTACCCATTTTTTCTCTTATGACCCATGCTTTCCATGTTTTCTCTAGAAACTATTTGCCTACCCCAAGGCTATGAAGATATTCTCATTTATTTTGTTCTAGTAGCTTTATTGTTGTAAACTTTATGTTCATGCCTATCTTCCATCTTAAATTGATTTTTGTTATGATAAAATGTAAGAACCAAAGTTCTTGTTTCCCTTATGGATTTCCCTTATGTATTTTCCAGAGATTCTCCCTTCTAAATCAAATTGTTTTGGCATGTTTGTTATAAATCACTTCACCAAATATGTATATTACTAGACTCTGTCTTCTATTTCATTCACCTACTTGTCTAATCTTTGCCTTGATTACTGAAGATTTATAGTAAGTCTTAAAGCCAGTACTATAAATCTTCCAACCTATTCTTATTTTTCAAAATTATTTTGACTATTCTTTCCTCCTCACCTTCAAAATCAATTTTAAAATTACATCATTAATTTTTGGAAAATAAACCTGAAAAAAGAAAAGAAAAGAAACCTGAGAGGAGTTTGATTGGCATGACATTGATCTATTCATTTGGATGAATTGACATCTTGCAATATTGACTTTTCTGATCTATGAGCAAGCTAGAACTCTCCATTTATTTAGATCTTATTTAATTTCTCTCGAGTATTTTATTGTCTTCAGGGTAGGAGATGTGCACATCTTTTGTTAAATGTATTTTTAAGTTTGTAATGTTCTTTAATCCCATTATAAATGGTATCATTCTCTTAATTTTGTTGTCTAATTGTTCACTACTAGTACATAGAAATACAATTCACTTTTCTATATGCAATTTGTATCCTACAACATTAACAATAAAAACTATAACTTAAGAAAACTGCCCTAGTCAAACAAATATACTTAAAAGTATATATTGAAAGCATTATCAACCCAGAAAAACTTTTCTAAGTAATATCACTAGACTTTAAAGAAAAGAATATGACAAGATAAGTGAAAAGAGTAAGTTACTAAAGTAATTTATAAGAGAAATAAAATTAGATTATCATCCAGCTTTTCAACAGCAACATTTTGTCATAAGAAAATGGTGTCACATATTTTAAGTACCCAAGGGGAAAGGTGGATAATTTTATATTCAGCAAAAGTGACTGTCAAATATAAAAGACATACTGTTACCAACTGAAGAAACACTGTCCCATGAGTTCTTCCTGAGGAATCTAGTAGATGACTGCATATTCATTGACATTAGGATTTTTCATCCTTATTAAATATACATTTATTTTAGTATATTAAATATATAGTTACTTGTAATGATCAGATTAAATGAGAGTTGAATTCTAGCATATAACTGCTATATGCTTTAACAATGTAGGTATAATGCAGTTACAAAATGGAGGAATGAAGAGCGTATAAAAAGAGGAGTTTAACTCCTTTTAATAAATCATTTTGAGGACTCCTGGGTAGCTCAGTGGTTGAGCATCTGCCTCTGGCTCAAGTCATGATCCCAGGGTCCTAGGGTTGAGTCTCCCCTTGGGTTCCCTGCAGGGAGCCTGCTTCTCCCTCTGCCTATGTCTCTGCCTCTCTCTCTGTGTCTCTCATGAATAAATAAAATATTTTTTAAAAATAATCAGAGATCCTTGGGTGGCTCAGTGTTTTGACGCCTGCCTTCGGCCCAGCGTGTGATCCTGGAGTCCCGGGATTGAGTCCCACATCGGGCTTCCTGCATGGAGTCTGCTTCTCCCTCTGCCTGTGTCTCTGCCTCTCTCTCTCTCTCTCTCTCTCTCTCTCATGAATAAATAAAATCTTAAGAAATAAATAAAATAAATAAATAAAAAATAATCCTTTTGTTTATGGTAGAATTTGGTATTGCTATTGTGAAACTGTCATCTATATAGTACATAGTAGAGCAAGTTGTAATCATCGAATATGTAGTTCTAGTATTCCCTGTGTCTTGAGGAGCAGGATTCTTACTGTAGAAGAAAGGAGATACATATATAATATAGAAATGTAGAAGTGTTGAAGAGACCCCTGGGGTATCCTGCTATTTCTTGACCTCACTGATAGTTACAGACATGTTTACTTTATAGCAGCTCTTGGATCCATAGATTTGTATTGCATGAATGTCTGTATCTCTGTTTCATTTTGTAAATAAAGGGTAAACAAACAAATTTAAAAAGGTACAACAAAATTTTAAATGTTAAACTCACCTTACATTAAGTCTTACAGAAATCTGCCAACAACTTTTACTAAATATGTTCCTTTTGTGGGGAAGCTATAGGTAGATAACTCAAACCATTCTATTCTATCACATCAGACTTACACCCTAGCATTCAGTAAATCATGCACTCCCATGCCCCCTTTGCTTGTAATCCCTCCTTCTGACTGGAATACCTCATATCCTTCCTACATCTCTTCTCCAAGTTCCTTCAAAACCTAGTTCATGTGGCACTACCTTCATGATTCTTCCTTGATAACCCTAGGCTGAATTGACTCTGACCATTTGTACATTTGTATCTTTGTTTTCCCCCATTGAATTATAGGTACTTGTTTCTGACTCCCTGATAATGAGTCAAGGACTGAATTCTTTTTTTAATTTCTGCTGTTCAATATAATATCAGTATGAGTGAATAAATCAATTAGCCAAATTAACAGAAAGAAAACTTGCATGACCCTCAAGGAGCTTATAGTCTAGTTCTGGAAGCAGGATGTGTAGAAATAAATCAAAAATGTTTTTGTTTGTTCTGAAAAGTAATATATAACAATTACAGATTGATAGAGAATTACTCAATATATGGGTTGAAGAGAATTGTTGAGATCTATATGGAGCTGTAGAGGAGTTTAAAATGCACTGCAAATGAATAAATGAATAAAGTTAAATCTTTATTTTAGAAAAACTAGTCAAATATTTGATTAATGGAGAATGAGTACTTGGGAAAAACAGTTGTTTTGAAAGGGACCAAACAAATGTTCAATGAACAGTAATTTGAAGAAAATCGTCATAACTGAGTCGATAATGGAATCATGAAAAATCAGGTTTCCAAGACAAACACTGCCTAATTGCCTGTTTAATTTTTTTTTAAGTTTTGATTCACTGTAACAGTCAAAATGTAGTTATAAGGGACTTTTTTTGATTTCTGAATTTTTCTTAAATTATCCTAAAAACATATGATATAAAAATTCAAATAGTGTACCTTCAATTCCACTTTCCAGAGGCAATCACCATTATGAATTTTCTTGTACCTTTCCAGACCCTTTCTATGCATATCAGCAATATGTAATATATCATACAAATGTCTATATCTATCTTTGCCCGTATGTGTATCTTATTTGCTTTGAGTATGGGAATAGAATGACCATATTTTTTAGTTGTACCATATGTCTTTCCTAAGCCCCCTATTACTGCACATTTAGGCTATTCCTCATTTTTTCATTATTTTGATAACATATAATATGTTTTTCTTTTTTATCATATCTGGGATTCTTTAGTCACAATAAAGACATTTACTCTTTTCATTGTCATAAAAGATAAATCTGATCATCTGACTTTGTTACTTTTTTACTGCTTCCATTTTCTTTTCTTTTTTTTTTTAAGATTTTATATATTTATTTGAGAGAGAGTGAGTGTAGAGAGGAGCAGAGTGAGAGAGAGAAAATTCCAAGGAGACTCCCCACTGAACACAGACCCTGACACAGGACTCCATCTCACAACCCTGAGATCATTACCTGAGCCCAAATCCAGCTTAACCAACTGAGCCAACCAGCTTAACCTACTGAGCCATCCAGACACCCTCTGTTTTCTATTTTTATATGGTTGGAGTTTAATTTCATACATTTATTTTCTGATAATTTGTTGTTTTAGTAGCTTTTTGTAGTAATATTTAATATACTATACTCCGTTTCCTGATTTATCAACTTTCAAGTCACTACTGATAGCTGCTCTAAAAAAGTGAGGAAATGAATACAGCTGAATATTATTAGCACTTTATCCTAAACATCCTTATTGGTTTCTGATTTTCACTAATGATTATTATTTTTATATTATCAGAGTTTATCATATTTATGTTTTTCTGTAATTATGTTGCTACAAATATTTAACCTTTAACCTAAGGTTAAAGTACTGCTCACCTTCACACCTCTCATTTCGTAGCCCTATCAAGTTGAATTCCTCATTTTGACTCAATTTTTGGCTGACTGTTTTTAATTATTAAGTAGCTTTTCACAGTGGGTCAACAAGCTCTATTACCTTAAAAGGTCTAAGAACTATTCTTTTGGCTTTATTTCTGTTTGAGGCTAGCCTGAATTTGCCTGAATTTAGATGACTTGATATTTCTCCTTCTTGAAACATTACTTATGCATACTACATGCAATAACCCGTAATATTTTCTCTTTTATTGTATTTTTCAAATATTTGTTATGACCCATTAAATTAATTTCATGTTTAATTTTTTTTTAAAAAAAATCTGTGCTGAAATGTAGTGTTAAGACATGGGGGAAATAGAGACCTAAGGTCACCAGCAGTTTCAATTCCATATGTTCTTTCAAAATATCTTCTTGCCACATCTGCTGGGTGCACACCCTGGGGGCTTGTTTTCCATAGTCTTCCATTTTTGGGAGAGGAGATCAAGCTGAAAGAGATCAGCTTGCTTAGTGAAGCCTCTTAGATTATTGGTATTATTTTGATGAGTTTATGTTTGTTTAATCTCTGCTCTGATAATTCTGCCTTTTAGCTATGGGACAGGTTAGAGCTTCTTTTCTCTTCTCTCTTTTTACTCTATGAAGTTTCTTCAGTGTAAGAGGAAATATATATATAGATCAGAAGAAGTATCTCTCTTCTAGCTTCACCTCTCTTCCAGTCTTATGTTGGAACCGCACAAGGATTTACCCCATAATTCCGAAGGATCCTACACTTGCTTTCAAATTATCTTTTTCTAAATAAAAGTTTGTTTTCTGTAGTCTTCATCCTACTTTCGGTGAAATGTATACCCTGCTAGAGACGTAGGCATCTATCAACTCTTAATGAACTCTCCCTTTTGGGTTGAGTCCAAATTTCATTGTATGGTGAAAGATTTATGAAAATGAATTTATTAGTTCATTTTTGAATTCCATTGCAGATGGAATTTTTTTCTTCACAATTTCTCAATTGTTCATTCATTTAGAGTTTGAGAGAGGCAAGTAGAGTAACCATACTCTTATTCCATCATTTACTACAATCTCTTGTTAGGGATCCTTGATCTGACAGAGATATGATGTAAATGTTCTTTAGGGAAGATGACCCAACAGACTTTTAAGGTATAGATTAGAGTGGGACGAGGTGACATACCAAAAAATGTTAGAGTAATCTAAGCCAGCACAGTCCAATAGAGCTTTCTGCAATGATGAATCTGTATCTATCTGCATTGTCCAATATAATAGTCAAAAGTCACATGGAGCTATCGACATGTGGTTTATGAAATCAAGAAGCTGAATTTTACATTTTATTTAACTGTAACTAATTCTAATTTAAATGTCTACGACATCATATGGGTAGTGGCCACCATATTGGACAGTGCAGAGCTGGGCAGTGTAGTCTGAATACTAGAGTTTATCTCAAGAAATGGAAATAAAAGAGAGTATCCAAGAGTTATAATGGAAACAAAGAAACAACAATGCTTTTGTAAGGAAAGAAAGAGAAGAAATTTAAACAACTCAAAAGCACAGTGCTGGGGAGATTGGGGAAGCTGGTGGTACCATCCAATAAAAAAGATATTTTATCGGGCACCTGGGTGGCTCAATTGGTTAAATGTCTGCCCTTGACTGGGGTCAGGATCCTGGGATCGAGTCCCACCCACATCGAGCTCCTTGATCAATGGAGAGTCTGCTTCTCCCTCTACCCTTCCTCTCATACTCTCTCTTTCTCTCTCTCTCTCTCTCAAATAAATAAATAAAATCTGAAAAATTCTATTTCAAAAAAGGATATATTATCAAGCGTTATTTTGAAAAATAGACATTTTAACAGGTTGAGTTCCCAGTGATAAGAAGACCTCTAAGTGGAAATGACTATAAACAATTAGAATTCTCACACTGAATTGGGGCAGAGAGAGGTCAGAGCAACCAAAAACAAAACAAAACAAAACAAAATCTATTTCCTTGACATTCCTCTCTGGAGAGAATCTCTTCTGCCCCCATACACCCCTTTTCAGATTGCCTTGTCCTCCCCCACACACAGAGACCCTGATATATGGCATAATAATGACGGTTCAGAGAAATTATTATTTCACCTACTGAGTGATTAATATGAAATTAGTTACTGAAACACTCAGTGGTGCAGAGAGGATCAAGGAGAAATTTAGTTTTGTTTTAGAAAGAAAAAATGTGAGATAAAATACTGCTTTGCATATGCGGAGTACTTTTCATCTGAGAATCTTTACATACCCAGCAAGCCTAATTAATGAGAAAACCTCTAAGAAAGAGAAGTGATGAGATAAGGAACACAGATACTGGTGTTCTATTTCTGTGACTTTTAAAAACCAGGCTTGGTGTTTTCTTCTTTCATTAATGCACAAGTGTAGCTTTATGCAGCAACCGCGAGATGTTCATCTTTCTGCTGAATGGTTTCTCATGAAGGCATCGTGCTCAGGAGGCATAGTAACCACACAGAATCCCACCTCCTGACTTTATTGATGTACTGCGCTCTCTTTGCAATGGAAATCCATCCCTATCATCGTAGTGCAGCGAGTGTTCTCTGATAATCCAGTCTGCACTGTCCCTGAAAGAACTGTTTTGTTGCAGAATAGAGCAAGTTATCTTCTTTATAAAAAAAAAATGATTCAAAACAAACATCCGTGAATCTAGAGCTAATGTGCCCTGAAAGAGGACAGGCAGGGCTTCTTAACAGGTACCCTACCGTGTAATCTTCCTTTCATCTTCATTCAAAATCCCTTGGAGATTCAAGTTCCTCTTTACAAAAATATAAATTCTTCTAATTACTTATGTGTAGGGTACATGATTTGACTTAGTCAAAGAGATATGCAATAATGTGTCCTGGCATTTATTTTCATCTGTTGTGACTTGGGGATAGATGCTGGATTTCTGTCTATACGTTCTTCTTCATGTTTTTTTTTTCCTTGCCTTTTCTCCACTTAAAAAAAAAAAAAAAAAAAAAAAAAAGCTGTTCTGCCAAAAGAGAAAATACCTTGAAAGATAAAGATGATGGCTTTTAAAGATTTTTACAAAGATTTTGATGTTCTGTAAAATAAAGCTAGCTGCCATGTGCAAAAACAGCTGTTTTTGCTTGAAGAGGAGAAGGTACTGAGAGAATTCAGTTTTTGTTTTTTGTTTTTTTAATGCATCAAAGCTTTCTATAAATGCATCCAGGCACGTACAGATCTTTCCCTTCTAGCCCACAGCCTTCTTCTATTCTCAGAGCCCAGGATCCAGGCTTGTCCCCATCCTCTCTTGAGTTCTTCCTCTTGCTGCCTGAGCCAGCATTGCCTGGCTTCTCTCCTAGTGCATACAGAGTGCACCCTTTTTGCCCAGTGATGGAAGGTTACCTTCTTTCCTCATTAGCATGGAACACCTCCTGACACCATCGCATCACCATTGTCCAATAAGATGCCACAGTGACCTTTCCATTCTAACACGTAACTGAGAATTTAGGAGAGCTGCTCTAACACCTTCCAGATTAAATGTCAAATTCTTAAAATTCAGATGGATTTGGAATCCACCTAGGTATATTTTTTCTACTCTCATTCCCAGCAGTCTACGCAGTACACTGATTAGCAGTAGCATTTTGTAATACCACTTAAGGCTTGAGCGCCGTGGAGTCCTGCCAGTAATGTTTAATTCACTTATATGTGCCAATTCATCTCTGTCAGGAGCCTATTAATTTCTTCACTATTTTACTCTGTCCCAGCCCCTATATAATGAGACACAATGATCCCCATTTGTGTAACCAAAAAACTTAGAGTCTCTCATAAATTACCTCGTATCCCACTGCTTTTAGTGACCAGAAAGCTTCTGTATTTCTTTTTCATATTTAAATACATTTTTGCAAGCTCTTTCCTTTAAAAGAATACACTAGACCTCTTGGGTACCAAATAGTGAAATCATAGCCCAAGTATGTGATTCTGATGGGCTCTTTAACATGCATCCCTCTCCCAGGAAGACTTTGTCTTATCACAGCACAGACGTACTGTTCCCACAGGCACTTCCAGTTTGTAGGAAGGGAACATTAATGAGAATCAGCCTCTGACTCTGCAGTTTGCCTAGGCATCGGTGGACAAGATGTCAAAATACCTATAGCATTTCTATAAAAGTTAAGACCCCGTAACAAATAAAGGTCAGAAATGTAAAATCAACCCCATGGGTATGCCATTGGCATCTCTACATGGTGTGATGTTGGGTTAACAGGAGAGTACCAGCTGAATCTCTGACTAGGAAGAATCAGCAGATTCAGGAGAGTCTGTTGTTGGATTATCACATAAGGTTCACATATGTCTCTGCTACCTGTTTTACATTTTTTTCAGGATTGGAGCAAAACATCAGGAACTAAGGGAAAAGCAGGCGAGAGGTCTCATTGATTATGCTACTGGTGCAATTGGATCACTGCATGATATGGATGATGATGAAATGGACCCCAACTATGCCAGAGTGAACCACTTCCGGGAACCATGTGCCTCCCCAAGTGTCTATAGGTCACCATCTCCACCTCGGGCTGGACCACTGGCTTACCATCAGGATGGCCGTCCACTGTCTCCAGAGAGGGACCACTTAGAGGGTCTCTATGCCAAGGTCAACAAACCATATCATCCACCAGTCCCAGTTGACAGGTAATATAAATTATTGTAAGACAAATAGAGTTTTAATTCAGTAAGTTTCAAATCATCTCTACTGCTGAAGCCAATAAAAATATATCCTGTAATCTATTAAAACTGAAAGGGGATAGTCACTTTGGTAAAAGCTATGCTTTGACCCCCCCCCCCAGAAGGTATCAGCCACCAAAAATAAAACAAAATAGCCAGTTATAAGGTGGCATGAACGAATGGTAGTCATTGAGTTCATGATGCAACAGGGAGAAGTTTTTGAAAGGGTATTGTGTCAGAGAACTAATGATGGAAACTTTGAAGGAATATTGTCCTTTCTTCTAAAAGTCTTCCTGTGAAAGATTTATTCAAGAAGATGTCATGACACTGGAAAGTGAGGAGTAAGAGAATGGCGGCCTCTACGTAGGTATAATGGGGCTGGAGTTATATTGAGCCACAGAGGTGCAGAGGACCTTGAAAAGCAAGGTTGGGATTTTACACTCAAGGAAAATGTGATCCTGTATAGATGTTCATGGATGATCAGAGATAAAAAAAAAAAAGGAGATAATCTTGGCAATAGGAGTTTGATGAAGTAGAAAAAGATAAGAGGTGACAAGGCCAAGGATCCTTAGGCTTAGCAGCTAAGGAAAGAGATAATAAGACCATCTGTCAGTACAATTGAAGTAGGTAGGGAACAAAATGATTTCCACCCCACCTCCTGCCACAAATAAAATGTTTCACTTCTTGAAAGGGTGATATAAGAGAGTTTTAGTCAATATACATTGTTAGGTGAGCCCTAGAATTACACACGCAAGGAATGAGTCTACTGACCTTGGTTTAATCTGACTGTAGCTTGAATTCTGGAGGAAAGAGCTGAGGGGGAAGGTGGCAGACACAAAGCTCTCATTCTAGATGAAAAAAAGGACTTGTTTTCCAGATTTCTTTTGGTCCTGACAACCACCCAGTCCCTATTAGTAACCAGCTTTTGTGCGATAGCATGATATATTGCGTATGTTTACCGTTTACATTTCCCCAGCTGGGTGATATTATGCACTTTCAATTAGGTTGGGGAGAGGAAGGGAAATCATGGCATTTTTATGCAGACTGTAAAGTGTAGCTTCGCAAGACTGATTACCTTTCAGAGCCTTTCCAATAACCAAGTGGGAAGGAAGGAGCAATTTTTAATCCTTACTGTCAAGCTTCCAGGTTGATAGTATTAAAGAAAGATGGTCAAGTTTTTCTTTGGGATAAAATGAAAATATAAATTCCTATGACTGGGAGACAGCCCCAATAACTAAACTGTTAATTCAAACGACTGATTAAGAGTTAGCCTTTTCTTTTAAGCCTTCATATACGGTTGAATTTTTATCATTGAAATGATAATACCACTCATGAGCCTCTTCTGGCCCGGACCAAAGCCAATCTTACTTTCCCTAAATCAGACAGGTCTTCATAGCAATCTCCTTTGCATATGCCCACTGCTAGAATCTCAGCACAGAGGGACTATTTCTAAGAACCTCCAAAGCCAATATTTCCCTGTACTAATTCCATGGAAATAAAAACAAGACATTCTATTTTTAAAAAGTTCACTGGCTAAATTCATAGGAAGAATTCTGGGTTAAGCCCCTCCGGGCAGGTTTTCTTACTGCAGTCTTCATATCCCCAATATGCTAACGTGCACTGTAAGCCTCTAAAAGGACCATAAAAGAGTCAGCACTATCACTTTCCAAATTTTTGTCATCTAATGCTTATTTTGTTTTTCTAGATCCAATAGTTATTCTTTGGAACATGAGGAGACCCCATCCTAAGCTAATTTTCACGCATGTAGATTTGACCAGTAAAGAAATTTCTTAGCATAATGTTAACTGTAGCCAGTATAGAATGATATATTTTTTTCTATGTTATTTATTCCTCAGCCCAGACAGATGTATAAGTGATAGTCTTTCCTTTGGCTCTGACCCCACTGTATTATAAGTGATATAAAGTTCTGTCTTCAGTGGAGTTTTAGTCACTTGTCATATTTTTGGATAATAGATCAAAGTATGAGGCTTTATACCAGAATTATCTTTATTCTGCTCTTCTCTTTCATTATATTAAAAGATTGTTCGGCTCTTTGTTCTTTAAGTCTTAAAATGAGCAGTTTTTGTCTTAGCACACAGTAAGCACTCAATACATCATCATCATTATTATTACTGTACTTTATCAGTGAAGTTCTCAACTTTCCTGGTATGCCTGGAACCAAGTGAGATCTAAGAAGAGAGTTGCTGTGGGCATCTCACACAGTGTTTATATGCAGGAACCATGATTTCCAAACCTACTTTATGTACAATTAGAGGCATGTCATTCATTTTGTCATCTGTTTGATCTTTCATTCATCAAACACTCCTTTGGCACCTACCGTGTTCTAGTTACTGTAGTAAGTTCTGGGAAAGATACAAAGATAATTAAGAAGTGGCCCCAGTCTAGAGAAAGTCATATTCTAGTTAGAAGGGAATCAACATATATGGAAATAAGTCATTGCAATATAATGTAAACAGAAGAAAAAGAAGCTTTTCTAATTCTGCTGTTCAGGAAGGCTTTTCAAAAGGAAGCAGCATTTGGACTGGCTCTAGAAGGATTAGTAAATGTTGACCAGATCCGGTAGAAAAATTGTTTTCCTTACAGAATAATCAGCATATGCAAGGGTAAAGTGGACTGAAACAGCATGACATAATAGGGAAGCTCAGAAGCATCCAGAACATGGAGTGTGATGGGAAAGAAAGTAATGGAAATAGGAAATGCATCTGGAAAGCAGGTTAGAGCACATTATGAATGAATAGTTTCCATCTTGTGTTCACATATACTGATTGGTAGTAGCTGTCTGGAAATCTGTGCTAAGAATGGTTCTGAAGTTATGCTTAAATTGTGGTATATACACTGGGCTCCAGAGGATGAATGGAATATATGCACAATGTGTATTTATACATTGGTTAATCTCAAGGACAGTGGGAGCCATCAAAGTGTCATCATTGGGGAATGAGCTGTTCTGAATTTGGGGAAAATAGCTCTGCCAATTTGATGGCAAAGAGGAAGACGGTTAGACTATAAGGCAAATTAAGGTATGATTACAGTATTGA
Organism: Nyctereutes procyonoides; assembly: GCF_905146905.1. Lineage (NCBI taxonomy): Eukaryota > Metazoa > Chordata > Mammalia > Carnivora > Canidae > Nyctereutes > Nyctereutes procyonoides. Next base: position 14,107,414 of record NW_026575132.1, read on the forward strand.
AAGATAGGAAGGGCCTAGAATAAGAGAGTGGCATTGGATATAGGAGAAAATAAGAAACAGCCAAAAACTTTAACTTAAAACTGAGAGAAAGTTGTTTAGCAGAGACCATAGAGGTGAGCCTTTCAAATACTTCAGGGAGGTCAATAGAGAACTAAGAAGAGGATATAGGAAATAGCCACTAAGAGGTCTTCAATTAATTTAGAACAATTTCAGTAGCTAGGTAGGAACAGAAGGAAATTGCAATGTGATGAGCATCGATAAAGCAGTAAGAACTTAGCAAGCTTGGCGAAAAAGAGAGCATTGTTATTATCAGATGGAAAAGGTTGCAACTTTGAAGTTCCTAACATAATAATACAGTTGATCCTTGAACAAAGCAGGGGTTAAGGGTACTGACCCCATTGCATAGTCAAAAATCTGCATATAACTTTTGACTCCCCCAAAACTTAACTCCTAATAGCCTACTATCTGATCAAGAAGCCTTACCAAAACAACAGTCAACACATATTTCATATTTTATATGTATTATAAACTGTATTCTTATAATAAAGTAAGCTATAGGAAAAAATTGTTAATCATAAGAAAGAGAAAATACATTTATAGTACTTAGTATTTATTTAAAAAGAAATCTTGTATAAGTGGACCTGCACAGCTGAAGCCAGTGTTGTTCAAGGGTCAACTGTATTTCAGAGTTAACAAGAGTATTCAGAGACCATCCAGAATAACCTTTTATATTATCATTGCAGAAACTAAGGCCCAGAGAAGATTGAGTGACTTGCCCAATATTACATAGTATGGAGTAAGGACTTTATTCTAGATTCCTTTATGTTATACAGTCTTCTTCCATTATGTTATATCGACACATTTCCTAGTTAAGGAAACTAGTACCAGATAGGTGCATTGGCATCTCTTTGGCTCCCAATATGCTAATGGCAGGTTAAATCTTGGACTTTGGAATGAGACTGACCTGAGTTCAATCCTCTTCCAGATATTACTGCATGACCTTCAGTAAGTTAACTTTTCTGAGATGCCATTTTTCATCTTCATGTGTATAGGTCAACAAACATTTGTTGAGTCTAAGTGCCAGGACATGAGTTCAGTACAGAGTTCATCAGGGACAAGGAGGAAGATGGGTACTTTTCTATAGAGCTTGTGGTTCACTGGAGGCCACATTTATACAAACACATAATGAGAATACAATATGGGAAGCATAGGATGACTGGTGCAGCCAGAGATGAGGGGGGGCTGTTGGAGGCACAGAGAATGATGTAGGGGTAAGAGAAAGCATGGTATGTTAGAGGAACTACAAGCGTTCAGTACAATAGAAACTTAAGTGAGAGAGTAAATGACAACAGATAAAAATGGAGAGTCTGAGAGCTGAACAAAAAGGAGATGATACACCCTTGGCAGGCTTTGATGGAGAGTTTGGATTCTATCCTGAGATGTGGAACAAGGGTAGGGGAGGGAGGGCTCACTAATGTGACACATAATCCTGGACTTCAGCTTACTGTTAAATGGCAATCTATCCTCACCTCCTTATTGCTAAAGGAGGATTATCATAACAGCCTTACATGTTATGATGGTTAAATACAATTTTACATTTTGCATTTTTTGTTATCTCTAAATAGAACAAATCTCTATTTGTCCATTATCTCTATGTCACAGGGACGTCATATGTGTGGCCCACAGTAACTTCCTAATAGGGACAACTAACTTCTGCCTCTTACCTCCATGCTTCTCAAGGCTTGACCCTGAATCTTCAGCCTTTCTAAGAAACACTTGGCTTATAAAAGATTCACCTGTAAATGATGGTGGCTAAAAACCAATCCCTAGCACTATGATAGGATCATAGGATTGGATTCTCATGGTGCTGGTTCTTCCAGGATTTGAATCTAGCAGGGGATGAGTCCTATCTCCAAATGTCTGACAGCTGTGTAGAGTAGAATGTGCTCATTTCTCACTGCAACAATCAGAAATTAAAGGTCTCCCATGGCAGAAAAACATTAAGGTTTATGTTTGAGTGAGCTTAGAACAACCCCAAGTAGGGGGAATAGAAGGTGTGTATGGCACTTGACATGGCTGCAGTTTTGCATTCACTCACATGATTACTTGACATTCTTTACTAGAGGTTGCCAAATATGTTTGATCAGACCCTAACCATAAAAATGCTTTTGGGTGTTAATTCACCAAAATTTGAACCTTTGATTCTAAGGGACATATACTTACTTACCTTACTACTATATGCATTATAGGTCATATTATAAAATAGAAATTAAAGAAGAATGAGATTTTTGGGGATGCCTGGATGGCTCAGGGGTTGAGCGCCTGCTTTCAGCCCAGGGCGTGATCCTGGAGTCCCAGGAACAAGTTCCACATCAGGCTCCCTGCATGGAGCCTGCTTCTCCCTCTGCCTGTGTCTCTGCCTCTCTCTCTCTCTCTGCCTCTCATGAATAAATAAATAAAATCTTTTTAAAAATGAGATTTTTTAAAAAATGATGAATAATAGTTCTATTTTCTTTCCCCCTCAAATGTGCACACAACCCATTTTGGAGACCACTTGTCTCCACTTCAGGCTCCATAAGGATAGGGACCTTGCATGCTTTTGTTCACCAAACCCCAGAGCAGTCTATACTAAATAAATATTGTTGGAATGAATGAATGAATCATTTGACAGATCATAGAGTTGAATGGGACTTTAGGGGGTCGAGTCATACATCCCATCCATCAGAAACATCTTCTCCACAAAATCCCTCACAGATGTCATTTAACCTATGTTGACTACTTATGGTGACAAGAATTTGTTAGACATCCTTTTCTTCTTTCAGATTACTCTAATTGATATAGAGGTGCTCACTTTGTATGCACCCAAATGCTGTCTCCATGTAACATTTACTATAGATCCTGAATTGACCTACCTAGACACAGAATCTAAGCCTCATTAGTATCCCCTCCTTTAGATATTTGAGGTGATTCTATGACTACTTTCATTAATAAATATTTACTGAACTCCAAGTATGTGCCAGGCTCTATGTTTAGGCCTGGCCTTACAAGGATGAGAAAACAAGAACATAGCCTTGAGAAGTATAATTATTTATCGAGTATAGACTCCTCTAGTTGTCCTAATCATTCAAATTAATAACCTATAGCCTTCTTGGGAGCCATATTCCAAATATGCTGAAGTATATTGAGTTTATGATTGCCTTCTATTGAGCATGGCATGGAGAACTGGACGCCATATTTAAGATATAGTGTGAAAAAAAGGCATAAAAAATCAACAGGACTCTTGTATCTTTTTAGCTTAATTTGTTATACTTATTAATGCTACCTTAACTTTTATATTAACTGTCATTATTAGCTTATATTGCACTTTTTACCTAAAAGCTCTATTTTTTTTGCTGTTTTGAGTTGCTATCAAGCCAAATATTCCCAAATATATTGTGCAAAATCCTTTATTTGTATAATTATTTCTTTAAACATAGGATATTCTCTTTATCTGAGTTAAATATTTGCTTGTTAGATTTAGTCCATTGTTGTAGCCAATGAAGATATTTTAAAGTATTGATTTTTTGTCCTCTAATATATTAGCTATCCTTCCTAGGTTTATACTATCCTCATATTTAATCATTATGGACTCATCCATGTCATTGATAAGATCATTGATCAATGTCAAGTATAATCCCTGCAACTCATCACTCAAAACCTCCATTAATAAACACGGTTTGGGATATTCAGTTAACTATTAATCCCATCTATTATTATTTAGTGTGCATTCTCTAATTCATCTGTGAACATTGTGGAAGACTTTGTCAAATATTTTAGTGATACTAAGGTGTACTGTGTTTGTGAGAAACCCTTGATTTATCAATCTAGTAACCCTAAGAAGAAAGGAAATTACTTGTTCTTGGTGAATCCTGCAGCTTTTTTCTCTACCAGATATTCACAAATAATGTGACCATTTAGACTAAGTTATGCAAAATAAGAATTTCTGTGGTCTAGTATAAGACTAGGCACTTAATACCTGTTTGTCAAATACTTACTGACTTAAGTATTACAGCTGTGAAATTAAGGTGGCCAACAGCACACTGCTTTCAATATCCCAGTTAAGTGGCCTTGATTCCCAGCAGGCATTCACCAATATTTGTAGGAAACTTTCATTGAGCTGTGTTCCATAGATCATACAAAGAAGTTTAGAAATTATCCTTAACCTCAGGGAACTCAGTCTAACAGCTAAAACTGTCTTACAAACAAATAATTATAGTATAATGTATTCCATTAGAATAGAGGTATATAAAAGATATGTTATAAAAATTATAAAATTGCATATGCACTTAATTTGGGAAAGACCTGAGACCGGGGGTTGGTCTTTCTAGGAACTTGATTCAAAGATATTAATTTTTTAAAGCCTCAGTTTCCTCACTATACAATGGGGATGAGAGTATACTCTATTTTCTATGGATTATTTGTGTAATAAATGAAATTATCCTAATGCTTGTTTCAATAAATATTGACTATAACTATTTAAGAAGGTCAGTAGATGACATATTATTGGACAATATTATATATTTATTGAGCTATATATTAAGAACAAAATAAAGCTATTTAGGAAGACCTAAAGCTGCTGACCCTTAAAGTCAAGGGTTTGGAAACCTGTTAGATTCTGTTTCATAATTCCAGCCCAATCTTCTTGGTGTATTTCAGTCATAAGAATTAGAAAGTAGAAACAGAAAAGAAGATGAAGGTTTACAAGGCATGAAAACTAGAAAGCAGCTCAGATTCTTTTAGGCCAGTCATATCATCTGCATATGTAAAGAACATAGTTATTACACATTTACCTACTTTTGTCAATTGCTTGTTAAAAACCATTCCTACCTCATTAGATGTCCCTAAGCTTGTCATCAGAACTAATGCTATCTTCCTGCCACTTGAATCTCTATTTGGTTTGGACTTGAGCTCAAGTAGTTGTCCATTGAATGAACTAGCGCAATTTCTGTGAGTCCCAGAAGAGCTGTCATTAACAATAGTGTGTCAAGTCATATCCTGTTTAGCTGTAAACAACAAAAAAATCCCAGCTGGTAAGTTTGTCTCACCCTTTAAAGAATTTAGGTAGTTTGGGCCTCACTGGGTAACCTCTTTCCATTTTTCTCCTATGCTTTCACATGTAGTTAGAACACTTTTTCATGTTACATTATGATGCTATGAAACCTGTTGTGACTCTGGGCTTTGTGTCCACTTTCCAAGGAGAAAGGGACAAATAACCAATGGACTATACCAGTCAAGTCTATCCCTTTGAAAAAATTTTCCAGAAGACCCCAACAACTTCTCACTGGCAAAAATCATATTTAGAGTTTCTTCCAGGTGCAAGAGAGTATTGAGAAATAGTATTTCATCTTTAATAAACAAAGATAAAGGAGAAAGGAGTTGGAAGTAGCTTATAGGGAGCCACCCCATGGCATCCACCACAAACAGATTACCTCTAGATAACTTGTCTTCTTTTTTTTCTCTTCTATTAATAATGCAAAAGTTATAGATTAATGCTACATAGCACTCTGTCCAAATATATATTAACTTCCTGTGGGAGGCTATCCTTATTATGTAGACCCTGTTTTATAGCTGAGACAGAAATATTTCAGTCTGAGTAACTTCTAATATCACTTAAGCAGGTGGAGAACATGACATACACTCTTAGTTTTCATGACCACTGAAAAGCATGCTTTGGAAAATTCTAATATAAGGGTGATGAAGTATAGAAAAAGTGTTAACAGGAACGCTTCCTAGCCAGGTGTGAACAGCTGAATGTGAAAATATCTTCTGGTATTTGGGCAATGCAGGGTAATTGATATCTAGTTTCTTGATTTCAGAGATTTGACACCTCTTTGAAGCACGACTCTGTCATGCACAGTTCATGCCTCTGTTGGTATGTGTTCCCAATCTCTCTCTAGTGATTTTTTCCTTTTATTTTTACTTCAGTTTAATGGCTTTTTGCTTTTGCTTCTGACTCACAGCTTTGCAAGGCTGTGTGTAGGGAGTTGAACAGTGAATACTGTAGATGAATTAGAGATGTGTTTTTAGTTTGTACAAACAGAGCCAAAGTGATCTCATTTCAGTTTGGGAATCTCAGTGATAAATGCCATTTCCATAGAGAGTTAAAATTCATCAGTTGAACAAAGCAATCATTTTTTTTCTTAAAACATATTACCATCAATTTTTAAGTGACTTTTAAACAATAATGAGAAATCTCTTAATGAAAGAATCTCTATGACCAGATAAGTGCTAATAGTAACTGATATACCATTAACTCTACTTCCCTCCATCCCCACTCTTTAAAACTTGATGTTCTCATTAATTTTTTTCTTTTCCATCTTCTGAGAGCCCTACTCTTGGGATTATGCTAGACTTGTATCTGCCTAAGTTGTCAGCTTCCAGGGGTGACAAATGTAGATAACCTTCTCTTTTATTATACATGAGCTAGACAAGGAGAGTTGGTACTTAGTGACCATCCATCTGCAAGACCTCCACCCCCTTGCCATCGTCAGCCATTGGTAGTAAGTGGACATGTTTGAAGAATGCTTGCCAAAGGGTTACTCTGACTTCTTAAAGCTGTCATTTAAGCACTGGCTCGAATGTTTTTCAAACAAATGACCTGATCCTTAAGCTTTATTTATCTAACTTATCCAGTTTACCAAGAGGAGGTAGGAGAGAGTGTGCAGAATTTCTTTAGACATATAAATAACACAAAGATAATAGAACAAGAATATAGTCTTCTGTGTTCTTGAGGGATGCAGTTGATATTTTGGAATATTAATGCGGGCATGCTATAATAAGGGTAAGCCAAAGATACTGTAGGAGCACCTGATAGGGGCACTGAATGCAGATCTGGATGGCCAAACAAGGCACTCCAAAGAAATCTATATTCTGACCTAAAGAACGAACAGAAATTAACTGAGCAAGCAGAAGAGCATGTGCAAAAAACCCAAAGAGAAAATGTGTTGCATTTGCAGAACTGCATATATCAGAAGATCTGTAGGGTAGTACATAGATTAGACCAGCTGGATGCAAGAAACATAGGTCAACATAAGCCATACTCTTAAAGGCCATATAATCTAAGATAAAACAATTAGTGTCTAGTTCAAGAGCAACAGGGAACCCTTGAAATGGGGATGCCATGTTCACATTTTTGCTTTAGAAAGATGACAGAAATCCTGTAGAGTGTGTATCTATTAAAACTCAATGTTCTCATTAATTTTTTTCCTTTCCATCTTCTGAGAGTCCTAATCTTGGGATTATACTAGATTTGTATCTGCCTAAGTTGTCAGCTTCCAGGAGTGACAAATGTAGATAAGTTATGAGAAATTGGAAGCTCAGAAAAATTAAGAAACTTACCTATTTTGCTACGAGTCATTAGTTGGCAGAGCCAGGATTCTAACCCAGATATGACTCCAAAACCCATGCATGAGCTTCCACCTACGTAGGGTTTTTTCAAACTGCAGATTGTAATCAACTGCAAGTTGTACATTTTGAAATCAGAGTAGTGAGATCAGTCAACATTTTTTAAGAAAATAGGATAGAAAAGATCATTACATAGATTATAATAGGCATAAGAATTATTTAATGATTTTTAATTAGATTCTATGTGTATGTAAAATGTACATATATACAGAATGTATATATATATAGCTGAGTTTTGGGGCATGATTACAAAATGCATTCATCACTGTAGATTACATTAAAAAATGGTGGAAGCCACTAAGCATGTGCAAAAAACATGCATGTTGCTCCTCACCTACCAGACATCCTTTCCCTCATTCATTCATGCATTCATTCCATTAAAATATTAGATGCCCAGGGGAATTTTAAAAAAGAAAACCATAGCTGGGGGCATCACAATGCCAGATTTCAGGTTGTACTACAAAGCTGTGGTCATCAAAACAGTGTGGTACTGGCACAAAAACAGACACATAGATCAATGGAACAGAATAGAGAATCCAGAAGTGGACCCTCAACTTTATGGTCAACTAATATTCGATAAAGGAGGAAAGACTATCCACTGGAAGAAAGACAGTTTCTTCAATAAATGGTGCTGGGAAAATTGGACATCCACGTGCAGAAGAATGAAACTAGACCACTCTCACCATACACAAAGATAAACTCAAAATGGATGAAAGATCTAAATGTGAGACAAGATTCCATCAAAATCCTAGAGAAGAACACACGCAACACCCTTTTTGAACTCAGCCACAGTAACTTCTTGCAAGATACCTCCATGAAAGCAAAAGAAATAAAAGCAAAAATGAACTATTGGGACTTCATCAAGATAAGAAGCTTTTGCACAGCAAAGGATACAGTCTACAAAACTAAAAGACAACCTACAGAATGGGAGAAGATATTTGCAAATAACATATCAGATAAAGGGCTAGTTTCCAAAATCTATAAAGAACTTATTAAACTCAACACCAAAGAAACAAACAATCCAATCATGAAATAGGCAAAAGACATGAACCAGAAATCTCACAGAGGAAGACACAGACATGGCCAACATGCACATGAGAAAATGCTCTGCATCACTTGCCATCAGGGAAATACAAATCAAAACCACAATGAGATCCCACCTCACACCAGTGAGAATGGGGAAAATTAACAAAGCAGGAAACCACAAATGTTTGAGAGGATGCGGAGAAAGGGGAACCCTCTTGCACTGTTGGTGGGAATGTGAACTAGTGCAGCCACTCTGGGAAACTGGGTGGAGGTTCCTCAAAGAGTTAAAAATAGACCTGCCCTACGACCCAGCAATTGCACTGCTGGGGATTTACCCCAAAGATACAGATGCAATGAAACGCCGGGACACCTGCACCCTGATGTTTCTAGCAGCAATGTCCACAATAGCCAAACTATGGAAGGAGCCTCGGTGTCCATCGAAAGATGAATGGATAAAGAAGATGTGGTTTATGTATACAATGGAATATTCCTCAGCCATTAGAAACGACAAATACCCACCATTTGCTTCAACGTGGATGGAACTGGAGGGTATTATGCTGAGTGAAGTAAGTCAATCGGAGAAGGACAAACATTATACGGTCTCATTCATTTGGGGAATATAAATAATAGTGAAAGGGAATAGAAGGGAAGGGAGAAGAAATGGGTAGGAAATATCAGAAATGGAGACAGAACATGAAGACTCCTAACTCTGGGAAATGAACTAGGGGTGGTGGAAGAGGAGGAGGGCGGGGGGTGGGGGTGAATGGGTGACGGGCCCTGAAGGGAGCACTTGATGGAATGAGCACTGAGTGTTATTCTGTATGTTGGCAAATTGAACACCAATAAAAAATAAATTTATTATTTAAAAAAAATTTTTAAAAATAAAATATTAGATGCCTATCATGGGCAAAGCATCCTCCTCAGAGGTGTGGAGGTACAAGCACACCAGAATCCTTGGGCTTTGACCTACTTCTCTGTAGTAGTGCTAGATTTGTGTTGATCTACCACACTTACTCCAAGCCTCTTGTGACCTGTGGTTTGCATTAATCTATTAGGCTAAGCCACATACCTTTTCATTACACAGTCTTTGCTAATGTTAAAGACAGATTCCAAAGTGCCCTCTTTATAATTTCTGTATTTAATGCGATGTGTAATCAGGAAGAGGCCATTGTTAGGTCAATTGCTTTCCTATATTTATCTTTTCAAACAATAAATAATCAGTGGGATGAGAAAGGGCAGTAAAAGATAGTTTTAATGTTAATACTCATAAATATCCAACATCTTGAAGAGATGTTTTAATATTTATATGCTGTGGAATACCCTCCCCTCTGGAGAGCTGACTGAGGATTGATATGTACCCATCCAGAAATAGAATTCAAGAGATGTAATTTTACACAGACTTTTAATTAATCCTGAGCAAGCACTCTGGATTCCCTCAAACTTGGCCATTACTCAGCTTCTCACTTTCCAAATCACTAAGATCTCTGAGCACAAAGCTAGGAGGAATATTCTCTTCAATGCAAATGCAGTGGATTTTCTATATCAAGGTCAGGAGGTGGTCTGGGCCTGAGCCATAACCGTCTTTAGAGCAAAGCCTGATAGGATATTCTTAAGCCACTTTCTCTACTGATTTCTGACCTTCTCACTGGTTTAGTTTCCTCGTCTATAAAGTGGACATAAACATACTGCCTACATAAGACTGTTCAAGAATTTTACTATACACACACACACACATGCATACTGTATACATATATATATATATATACACACACAAAAAAAATCTGTCCATTATATGCATCATTTAAGTTACTATTATATATACTAGTATCTAGGTATTTATATCATTAAGGTTACTATTAATCAACTAGGAATGAATTGAAGTTGAGTGGAGAATTCTAAAAGGCTCTTCTCCATTTAGTAGATTTTTTTTTAATTTGGTAGGCCATTTCTTGCCAACATTTTTCATGTATTTTATTTGCTTTTTTCATAACCATATGTTTATAGTTATTTATATAGTAATATTTCATACAGTTATAATTATTTTGAACTCTTTATTTTGAACTTTTTATAAAGTCACAGGAAGTTGCAAATATAGCACAGAGAAATCCTTGTACTCTTCACCAAGTTTTATCCAATAGCTACCTCAACATAATTATAGTAAAATATGAAAACCAATAATTTGACATTGGTACAAGGTGTGTATAGTTCTATGCCAATTTTATCTCCATGTGACCACTGCTACAATCAAGATACAGAACTATTTCATCATCACAAATATATTCCTTATGCTATCCCTTTATAGTTACACATCTTTCTTTCTGCCATTCCCAATCCCTGGAAGCCACTAATCTGTTTTTCCATCTCTGTAATCTTGTCATTTCTAAAATACTACCTAAATGGAATTAAATAAATGGGGAACTTTTTTCACACAAAGTGGTGACCTTGAGATCCATCCAAGCCATTGTAGGTATCAATAGTTCATTCCTATTTATTGCTAAGTAATATTCCAAGGTATTGATGCACCATAGTTTGTTCAATCATTTACCTATTGAGGGACATTTTAGTTGTTTCCAGTTTGAGGTTGGCTATTACAAACAGACCTGCTATAAATAATCATCTACGAATTTTGTGTGACCATAAGCTTTATTTCTTCTTTTTCTATCTACTAGGTCTTTTATTTCCTTTTCTTGCTCCATTGCACTGGCTAGAATTTCCCATACTATGTTGAATACCAATAGTGAAAGGAAACATTCTTGACTTGTTCTTAATCTTAGGAGAAAATTATTTGGTCTTTCCCCTGTTGAGTATGATGTTGGCCATAGGTTTTTTGTAGATGTATTTATCAAATTGAGGAAATGTCCTTAATTTCTAGTTTTCTGAGGGTTTTATCACAAATGGATATTAAGTCTTATCAGATTATTTTTCTTCCTCAACTGATATGATTATGTGATTTTTCTTTTCTAGCCTATTAACATGTTGGATTATGGCTTTTCAAACACTGAACTAGCCTTGTATCTGGGAATAAAGTCTATTTGGTCATGGTATATAATTCTTTTCATGCATTACTTAATTTCATTGGTTAATATTTTATATATGTGCTGCCAAAGCAAGCACCATTTGTTAATATTTTGATAAAAATTTTTCAACTACATTCATGAGAGATATTGGTCAGTAGTTTCATTTTGTTTTCTTTTGTTTTGTATTCTTATTGGGTTTGGTACCAGGGTTCACTGGTTTTATTGAATGGGAAGGGAAGTCTTACCTCTTTTTCTGGAAAAAATTGTATATAGCTGGTGTTATTGCCTTTTTAAACATGTGGTAAAATTCTCCAGAGAAATAATCTAGGTTTAGAGATTTCTTTTTTGGGAGGTTTTTTATTATAAATTTGATGTCCTTAATAATTAGAAGACTATTCCAATTATCCCATATTGTGTGAATTGTAGTAGCTTTCACTTTGGTAAGAATTGGTCTATTTAAGTTGTCAAATTTATGTGTGGAGTTGTTCATAGCATTTCTTTATTGTCCTCTTGATAGGATGTTCTCTTATTGAATTGCAGAATCTGTTGTAATATTATCCTCTGTTTCATTCCCGATATTTGTAATTTGTCCCTTCTTTTTACTTTGTTGGTCTTACTGGAGCTTTGTCAATTTTATTGATCTTTTTCAATTTTATTGATCTTTTCAAATTTTATTGATCAGCTATTTTGTTTTATTAATTTTCTCTATTATATTTCTGTTTCTAATTTTATTGATTTCTGTTCTTTATCATTTCTATTTTTCTGCTTGCTTTGTTGGGTTCCCTCCCTCCTCTTTTTTTTAGTTTCTTAAAGTGGAGTTTAAATTTTGTATTTGGGACTTTCCTTTTTTCTAATGGAAACATGTCTATGGAAGCATCCTATATATTTTGATATGTTGTGCTTGCATTTCATTCAGTTCAATGTTTGTTTGTTTTTAATTTTCCTTGGAACTTGTTTGATCCATACATTATATAGAAGTGTGTTGTTTCATCTCCAAATGATGAGAGACTTTCCAATTATCTTTCTGCTGCTTTCTAGTTTTATCCCATTTTGGTTAAAGTTAAAATAGCTTCCTACAAATGTGGATTTATTCATTTTTCCTTTTAGTCTTGTCATTTTGGCTTTCTACATTTTGAAGCTTGTTATCAGGTTTACAAAAATTTGGGAATGTCATGAGTTCCTATAGGATTGACCCTTTTATGATCATAATTCATCATACTTTATTCCTAGTAATGACTATAGCTTCAAAGTTAACTCTGATATTGATCTAGATATAGCATAGCATCTTTCTTTTGCTTAATTTTTGCTTAGTATATATTTTTCTTCTCTTCACTTTCAATATTTTCTGGATCCTTATATTTAAAGTGTCTTTTTAAGAAGCACATAATTAGATTTTGGTTTGTTTTCATATCCAGTCAGACAATCTGTATTTTAATTGTAGTAATTTAGTCTGTTTACACTTAATGGTACTGCAGATATACTGTGGTTTAAACCTCTTGTTCTCCACTTTCTACTTTTCCACCCATTCTATGTTTATTTTTCTCTCCTCCCTTCTTTTTAAAGTCTATTAACCAAGAATTTTGGGTCAGCCCCAGTGTCTCAGTGGTTTAGCGCCGCCTTCAGCCCAGGGTGGGATCCTGGAGACCCGGGATCGGGTCCCATGTCGGGCTCCCTGCATGGAGCCTACTTCTCCCTTTGCCTGTTCCTCTCTCTCTCTATGTCTCTCATGCATAAATAAATAAAATCTTTAAAAAAAATAATTTTGTATGATTCATTTTTTTTACCTCTGTGAATGAATGTTATGCTTTCTCCTCTCCTTTTAGTACCTTTATTACTCAAAGGATTATAATATACATTCTTGATTTATTGTATTTCAAAATAAATTAGTACTTTTGTCATTTCCTAAACAATGCATAGAATTTGGAATACTTTAACTACATTTAATCCCTCCTGCTTTTTAGGCTATGTTTTCATGTATTTTAAGTATACATATGCTTTGAGCTGAAAGCACGATGTAATTATTATTCTATATGGTAACTAGTTGGGTTTTTTTTAAGATTTTATTTATTTATTTGAGAAAAAGAGAGAGCAGAGGAAGGGAGGGGCAGAAACAGGGGGAAGGAAAGAATCTCAAGAAGAGTCCAAGCTGACTGTGGAGCATGACATAGGGCTCAGTCTCACAACCCTGAGATCATGATCTGAACCAAGGCAAATGCTCAACCTACTGAGGTGAGCCACCCAAGCACCCACTGTTTATTTTAACTGTTTCTGTTGTTCTTTATTTCTTCCTGAATGTTTTGCTTCTATCTGGAATATTACTCATTTACCTTTTATAATTTCCCTAGTATTTATTTTTTTTAATTTTTTTACTTATTTATGATAGTCATAGAGAGAGAGAGAGAGAGGCAGAGACACAGGCAGAGGGAGAAGCAAGCTCCATGCACCTGGAGCCCGACGTGGGATTCAATCCCGGGTCTCCAGGATCGCGCCCTGGGCCAAAGGCAGGCGCCAAACCGCTGCGCCACCCAGGGATCCCTCCCTAGTATTTATTGTAGCAAATCCTCTGTTTTTATTTTTTATAATTTTATCCTTTTTTTGAGGATATTTTCTCTGGGTATGTAGTTATCAGATCTTTTTCTTCTTTTAATATTTAAAAAATATAATACCGTTGTTTTCTGGCTTTCAGTGTTTTCTCCAAAGTCCATTGTCAGTTATTCCCTTGAAGAAAATGTATCTGTTTGTCTTCAATTGCTTTAAACTTTTCTATGTCTTTGCTTTTCAACAGTTTCACTACAATGTACCTATGTGTGTGCATGTGCATATGTGTTGCTGTATTTAAAACTGAGTAAGTGGGCACCTAGGTAGCTCAGTGGTTGAGCATCTGCCTTCAGCTCAGGTCGTGATCCCGGGATCCTGGAGTTGAGTTCCACATCAGGCTCCCAACAGGGAGTCTGCCTCTCCCTCTGCCTATGTCTCTACCTCTCTCAGTGTATCTCTCATGAATAAATAAAATAATTTTTATTTATCAAAATAAATATCAAAATACTTATCTAAATAAATTGGGTAAGGGTTTGTAGACCTTCTTAAATCTGTTTTTCATCAATTTTGGAAAATTCTCAGACAATATCTCTTCACATTTTGTTTTGTACCATTCTCTTTTTTTGGTACTCTAATAATGCAAAAATATTAGATCTTTTTGTACAGGTACATGTTTCTTGGTTCTGTGCTTTTTTTTTTAAGCTGTGATCGTTTGATTATTTTTAAATGCTTTGTCTTCCGATGTATTAATTTTTCCTTTAGCTGTGTCATCTTCTATTAAACCCATTTATTGAGCTCTTAACTTTAGTTATGGTGATTTTCAGTTTTAGTGTGTCCATTTGATTTACCCTGAGATTATACTTCTGTGATTAAATTCTCCATCTTGTCATCTTTTTCTTGAACATATTTAATTATAGTTATTTTGAGAACCATATATAATAATGTAAATATCTGGATTAGCTTTGAGTCTATTTACATGATTTGATTTTCCACCTTGTTTTTAAGCCTTTGGTCCTATCTCCTGGTATGCATTGATTGAATGCTAGACTTAGTGCTTAAAAATTGTAGAAATAATCTCAGGCTGATGTTATCTTTTTCCAGAGAGGGTTTACTTTGCTTTTTGACAGGCAAATTAGGGTCATATTGATTTATTCTAGTCTTAGATTTAGATGACTGGAAGCTGGGTTTCAGTTGTTGTAAGGGATAGTCTATTTGTAGTCTATTTATCTTGACTCCTGGGTATAGCTTTTCTATATTCCTAACCGTACATCTGAATTGTTTACTAGACTCTTCTTTGTTAGCAGACCATGGACTCTAATTTCTATCTTGCCAATCCTATGAGAATGTCAAAATCTCTTCTCAGTCTCCAAGTCTCTTAGCCTTTAAGCTCTGCTCATTTTATTTAGCATCTGAATCTGTACCACTTACGAATTAGTAAAAGACTTGCAGGGAAAAGTGCCACAGAATATTAGGCTCATTCAATCTACTTATCTACTTTTTCAGAATCATTCTTGTTCCCTCAGGTTCTGGCTCCTTTAACTCACTAAAGCTTTCAAGCAGGTTTTTAATTTTTTTTTCCATGTCTGTCCAGTTATTCCAGTTCTTCTCACAAAAGTGAGAATGCAGCAAAGTCTTCCACCATTACCAAAAATGAAACTCCCTTATCCATTTTTAATGCTAAGTGTTAATATCATAATAATGTAAATTTATAGTTAATACGCTTTGTTATTAATGGGCTAAAAGAACAAATACATATGAAAGCCATATGTAAAGGACCTAATACATAGTAGGTACTCATAGTAGGCACTCTAAATGATTTTAGATTTGAATTTAAATACATACTGATTTTGGAGAAGGTATTGAAGAGATTGGTCATTAGCATTCAGTTGTTTTCATGTTGGTCTTTCTTTTTGATGCCCCACAGTACAGCAATCACTCTATGCTCTTGAGCATTGGTCTCATGAACCTTTACATCAGTATCATTTCCAGAAGTTATCTCTCTCTACCATGCTCTCACTCAGAGACACTGGAGGCCATCCTCACCATTTTGGTGAACAAGAGGGAGGACAGATTTGTTTTCTCTCATAGTTCATGTCTCAGTGTTGTTCCATAAAGAATAGCTAATCTTATGGTGCTCCACTTCTATCACAGCTTCTACTTGCTGCCGCTTTCTTCCTGCCTTTTTCTTCAGGCAGTGAGGCCAGTGTTGGTGAAAGCTGGCAAGTATCTTGAAAACTGGTTTATCTGGGTACTTATATGCATGAAAACTAAGAAATGCCAAGAAAAAGAAACAGAACTAGATCTAAGTATTTTAGAAATTTGGGGTATTACAGTTTCAAAAGGCTCATATGTGCATAATTCCAGTTTCAAGTCTGGAAAACAGCTTTCACAAGTGTATATGATTTCCAAGTCTCAAAACTAACTCACTGGAAAACAAGAAATGTAAAGCAGTAGACTTCAGTCATAATTTTCAGGTCATTTGAGTCTATGTGCAGTTTTGAAGAGGCTCGGTTCATAAACTTCCTTTTGGGTCATTTTTTTTTTTCTGTGGGAGAATTTCTCCAAACTTTCCTATATCAAATAAAGTATGTCCAGCATCTGTTCAGGTATGAGCTTTAGGCTCTAGAAGCATAATATTTAGGATGATTTTCAAGACTAAGGATGATGAAAGTGATGGTACCTTAACATAGTATTCATTGGACACTTAATATATCCTCAGTATTAAGATATATATATATATATATATATATATATATATATATATATATATAGTGTTGCCTCTTGAGCAATGTTTAAATGTCTATTACTTCTCTTGAGATTATTATCTAAGTGTTTTCAAGTGTTTTCAAAGCATAGAATTTGAAGTTCCTAAGTGTGAATCTTAATTCGACCACTCAGTGGTCCTTGGCCATAGTATGTAACATCTTTGAGCCTCTCTTCACCTCTAGGGTGAAAATGATACCATATCTCATAGGATTTTTGGACATGTAAAGAGTTGATGCATGTCAAACCTGTAGCACAGTGGCCTTGTATTGAGTGCTCATTTTAGTCATGTTTTTCCCTCATTTTTCTACCACTGTTTGTTAAGATGCCTTCTCTTTCACTACATCAGTCAGGTGAAGAAGTAGAGAATAGAGATATCTAAAAATATAAGAAAAAGGGATTACAGGAACCATTGATGATATGTCCTGAACCTGTTTAGCTCCAGGCCAGGGCTTAGGAAACAGGGTTCTTTAACACTCATGTGAGTTCCATAAAATTTACTTCTTAATAGATCCTCATTCAACCTGGGGAGGGGGCCCTATCACATGGTTTTGCATTCCCATCATAACTTAAAGGGAAACTTTCAAAATGTCCAGAGCCCTTGACACCCTGCAAATGAAGGAAGAGGATGTCCTCAAATTCCTTGCAGCAGGAACCCACTTAGGAGGCACCAACATTGACTTCCAAATGGAACAGTACATATACAAAAGGAAGAGTCTACATCATAAATCTGAAGAGAGGGGATCCCTGGGTGGCTCAGCAGTTTAGTGCCTGTCTTCGGCTCAGGACATGATCCTGGAGACCCGGGATCAAGTCCCACATCGGGCTCCCTGAATGGAGCCTGCTTCTCCTCTGTGTTTCTGCCTCTCTCTGTCTCTCTGTCTCTCTCTGTCTCTCATGAGTGAATAAATAAAATATTTTTATTAAATAATAAATAAATAAATAAATAAATAAATAAATAAATAAATAAGAAGGGAACCTGGGAGAAACTTCTGCTGGCAGCTGATGCTGTTGTTGCCATCAGCTCAGCTCATGTCGATGCCATATCATTCATTCCCTGGCCAGGAATACTGGCCAGTGAGCTATGCCAAAGTTCACTGCTGCTTCCAGAGCCACTCGTATTGTTGTCTCCTTCTTTCCTGGAAACTTCACTAACCAGATCCAGGCAGCCTTCTGGGAGCTGAGACTTCTGGTGGTTACTATTCCCAGGGCTGATCACCAGCTCTTACAGAGGCATCTTATGTTAAACCTATCATTGCTCTGTGTAATAGACTCTCCCCTGCACCATGTGGACATTGCCATCTCCTGCAACAGGGGAGCTCACTCAGTGAGTCTGGTGTGGTGGATGATGGCCTGGGAAGTTCTACGCATGCATGGCACCATTTCCTGTGAACACCCATGGGAGGCCA
This sequence comes from Nyctereutes procyonoides, assembly GCF_905146905.1. Lineage (NCBI taxonomy): Eukaryota > Metazoa > Chordata > Mammalia > Carnivora > Canidae > Nyctereutes > Nyctereutes procyonoides. Next base: position 14,125,610 of record NW_026575132.1, read on the forward strand.
TGTCTGATCTCTAGTTCTACAGAGATCCTGAAGAGATTGGAGAGGAAGATCAGGCCACTACTGAAATGGCCATGACCAAGGAGGAATTTCAGGGTGAATGGACTGCTCCAGCTCCTGAGTTCACTCAACTTAAAGTCGCAGACTGGTCTGAAGGCATGCAGGTGCTCTCTGTGCCTATTCAGTAGTTTCCTACTGAAGACTAGAGCACTAGAGCATTCAGTCTGCCACTGAAGCCTGGTCTGTAGCTCCCACTGCTCAGGCTACTGTGAATGGCTAGGAACAGCCACTGAGTGGTCTTAAGTTTCTCTTCCACAAAGACAAACAAAATGGAAATAAGACTGATGGAAAATAAACAGTTTCTAAGAAAAAAAATCCCCATTCATTCAACAAATATTTGTTGAGTGAAATTTGGACAAAGTCCTTACTGTCATGGAAGTTAAGATCTACTAGAAGAGACAAATATTAAATACTTAATTATAAGTACTACTAAGGAGAGGCACAGTGTGCTATAAACATATTTGACATTGTGAAGGATCAAGGAAGGATTAAATGAGAAAGTGACATTTAAGTTGAGACAAGAAGAATGAGTAGTTAAGAGTAGTTTGGTGGTGAAAGGGGAATGAAAGGCATTTCAGACAAAAGAGCAGCATGGGGAGAAAATCCTGATGTGAAAAGGAGCTTGGCATATGTGAAGAAGTGAAAGAAGTTTCTCTTATGGACACCAGGTAGAGAACAAAGAGGCTTAGTAATCGGGTGAGTTAATCAGTCAGCATGGCACCTTTCCTTCATTGGACCAAGAGGTATGTATGTCCTAGTGCAGGTCACAATGCAGGTTCCCATTTTCTTCATCACATGTCAAGGCACCCATCACTTTCAGCCTATTCAGGAACATGCATCCTAACTCCCAAAGACCTAACCCATTTCCCACCCATCACTTACTCTCAGGACTATGAGATGCCTTATTAATCTGATATATGTATGCTTCTGCGGTTAAAGATAAACTTTTAAGCATCCAAGGTAATAATTCTCAAACATGAGCTTGCAGAATCATCTGGAAGTCTTGTTAAATCACAGAGCTCCTGACTTAGTAGGTCTGAAATGGAACCCTAAAATTTATGTGTCTAACAAGCTGCCTGTGGCACTGATGCTGCTGGCTTCCATACCAGGTTAAGGCACTAGGTTAAGGTGTCTTCCTTCTTTCCATAATTTGACGGTTGCCTTTAGTTCCTTAACACAAAGAAAAATGTTCAGGGAGTTTTTGAAAGGAACATACTAAAATCAAAACTAAACTCTGTGAGTGACTGCTACATTTGCCTAATTGGACTGTACCTTTTTGTTAGCAAGACTGACTTAAGAACTGCATTCCCAATATTTAGCACATAGTAGGTACCCAATACATGTTTATTAAATGAATTGATGATCAGTGAAGGAATCACAAAATCGATGTAGCTTAGTGGATTTTATACATTAGTTTTTGGAAAGCTCTGATAATTCCTTTCAGCCTGAAAGGTCTTCTAGGAGGATAAATTGTTATTCTCTTGGAATCCAGCCTCAGAAATTGCAGAGTCAAGATATGCTTGTATTTTAAGTACTTACTTGGATTAAAAACTGAATTGCTAACAGGATTACAAAATGCCAAGTTTGCTGAAACTCAAATTGTTTATGCGCATGTTTGGTTCTTAGTTCTTTCGTCAATCAGTACATTTCTGTTTCTAATTACAGTCAATGTTTGTTTAGTTGTTTTTTTTTTTGACACCTGCACATGAATTCTCAGTCAAAACGCTTCAGCAATTTGCACAGGTATGATATAAGTAAAACGAGGCTCATAACCACCATGTGTCACCTACCCTACGTGTTTAATGAATTCAGAGGTGTTGTACCTCAATTCACATTGTGATTCAGAAAACGGTCTGCTATTTTTCCCATTTTCACTCCCACAGTGTTGTAAAACATTTTTAATGAACACTCTAACAATTTTCCTCATTCCAGGAGCATGGAGTTTTAATAGATGATGCAACATAATTTTCATTTGTGATTCCTCATTTATGCCTATCCTTGGGATCTCTCTATTTGGATACTAGAAAAAGAAAAATGCCCAGGATTACTATAATTCTCCAAAATATAATGTCTATTACTACCACCAGTCAAATCAATTACAGACTCAGAGTCTAGTCCCTGAAGTTTGGAGGTGGTTTTGACGGGGGCTAGCCATCAAATCTCAAATATGACCCAAGCACTAGATCATGGGTGAAAGCCTTCCATGTGCCATGATGAACCATCCTGAACAATTCTGCACCCAGTTTTTAACTTGGACCTTGACCCTGGCTGACACCTGTAAAATTGCAAGTAATTTCTCTGTGGGCTCTAATAATCAGAGGCCTACTCAGAGAAAAAGTCATTTCAGCATCAGCTGACAATTATTTTTTTGCCCTGAATGTCCCTCCCTGACCTCTTATTTGGTTTGAACTGACTCACGTAATTGGGGTCAACCACTGAAAAAGGATGTGCTGCTGGATTTGTTGTTTCTGAATGCCCAGTGCTAAAGAATGTCTTGGCGATGACATTTCTTATTTTTCTTAAAACATAAAGGTTGGAGAATTTGAACAATGGATGCAAAATATCATTGCAAGGGTGCCGTCAGTAAGGACGACTCAGCTGATACGGGAATATTCTCACACCTGCATCACCTTTGGGCATCCAGAGTAGTTGTGGCCTGGCCAGGCAGTGCTTTCCAGCCCTTCGACAGGCAGCAGAATGATGTCGATGTTAACATTTCAGTGCACATTAATTCTTAAAAAAAAAAAACCTGTCATTTAATTTAAGTGCTTATATGCATATGGTTAATTAAGAAGCCAAAATTGACTATAAGCTTGGTGAGCTCTAAGAACAGGGAGAGAGAGATCATTACGCTTCTGCTCATGGTTTAGCTATTTGTGAACCAGCTGATAATGTGCAAAATTAAGATTTCGTAAGTGGCATTTTAAATGAATGGTTAATGGCTGAAGATTAATTAAACAGTCAGAGTTGCTGAAGAAAAGCTGTTAAAAAATTATGTTTATAGGCCAGTCACTTGCATGCTGAACTGAAATCCTGATAGATTGTGGCCTTTCTGCTTACCAAGAGAGCATTTTAACAAAGCAGGCCTCCTGAAGTAGGAAAGCCCACCCCTCTCACACACCAGGCAGCCACGGCAGCAGCCTCAGGGATGGTCCTTTGGAATAAAAGCTGCCAAGGAGGACAACGGGACTAGAAAAGTGTTATATTGAGAGATCTTCACTAAAACCTTCATCCCAGGTAGCCAGGCATATTTTATTTTTCTATGAGTTGCTTAGTTCTGAGTTAGAGTATGTAGAACCCGTGGGGGTTTTAAGAAGCTACTCTAATTCTGTAAGAGAGGTAAAGAATTGCCATATATTGTTTTCAGCCTGTAGTGGGTACTTCTTTAAGTCTGCAACTGCTAGCCCTCGTGGAAGTAGAAAAATGGGTTTTGTACCTCCAGCTCTCCACATGGGTTCTTTGGGGAAAGATTTACTTTGTGCATAGGAGGCATTGTAAAAATATTTTTGGAATTCATTTGTCATAACTTTACAAATACTGGATAAATGAATGAATGACCTACCTCATAGTTGAGTGTAGGAGAATATCAGAGACTTTTTTTATAAATGCCCATCCCATCTGTGCAATTAAATAGTCACCCTACTCTTCTGCACCAGGTATCCATGTGTGCCTATGCAATGATAGTGTCCTAGCCTCCCAGGACCTGGTCCTAGGGACCATATAGTCTAATGGAGGAGACACAGACATGTCAACAAGTAAATCACAGCCACACTAAGTACAGTCAGAGTAGTAAAGGAGGGGAGTGAGGAATCTCACTGGGGGTCGGGGGGACAGACAGCAGTGTATTTTCCTATAATTTGGAAAGGAAATTAATTCTACTTTTAAAAAAAAAAACGAAACACTAACATTAAAATGTAATTTTTCTTTTTGAGTTCATTCATTTCAATTCCCTGCTTCCAGGCAGAAGACCCACATCATGCAGGCCAGACAGTTGTGTCTCCTGTTTAAAAGTTCCCTAGAGAAGGAAATCCTACAGCCTCCCTTGGTATCCTGTTCCAGTGTTTAATCACCCTTCCAATCAAGAAGTTAATCCTATTTCCTCTTCTCCAGCCTTCTTTGGCTTGGTGGAACTTGTAGAACACCCAGGAGACCCCCTGGAAGCCTTGAGAAGTTAATTAGTCGACACCGGGCTGCTCTAGGTTCACCGGTGTGCCTTGTAATGGTGAGGCTGTGTACGTGCACAGTTGTAATGGTATGGTTTTGTTAGATCTCTAATAATCCAACATCATTTTCCTCCTGGTCTAAAGACAAAGAGTAATTTGAAATTTCCGCGTAATTTTAATTGTTTTATTATAATTACATCTACATATTTACTGAAGTTTGGCCTAATGTCATATAACTCAAAAACCCAATGGTATATGTTGATAAGTAATAAAATTAAGGATTATTAGTAATAATAGCCAACACCAAATATTACTGACAATTTGCTATGGCTAGACGCTGTACTAATTGCTTTGCATATATCATTTAATGTTGACCAAGTAGTACTATTACTGTCCCCGGGGTACAAATGAGGAACCCGAGTTGCAGAGAAGATGAGGGACTGGCCCACTGTCATCAGGGATGGGCCAGGTAGCCTGAACCCAGAGCCTCGACACTTAACCACTGTGCTATGTTTACTGCTGTATTCATTTTTTTTAAATTGTTTTCTTTCTCCAGAATTCTATTTCAGTCTGTACTCTTTTTTCTCCCATGTGTATAAAGTCCAACTCTATAAACTTTCCTTGTGGAAGATAATAGCACTGTTGAATAATAGTCCCAGACCAATGACAGTTCTTTCTGTAATTATGGGCAGTTGAGTGGCAAGTCCCTTCTACTTTAAAAAAAAAAAAAAAGGCAGTAGCGGTTCACTTTAGAAAAGCTGATAATTCAAAGCTTTTCCATTTTCCATTCTGGTGAAAATCGAATTGATGCAAAAGGAAAGAAAGCAGGTACTTCTGGGAGAAAACTGGTACCATTGAAAGGATAGGGTAAAAACTTGTTCGCAGATGCCAGAAGCATCTGGGGAGCAGTGATGTCCAATAATTGCAGCTAAAAGCTGCATTAATTGACCAGCGATGGGTTGGAAGCTACCTCCAACCAGGATCCTTAACTCGCTGGTGCTCTTTTCCTAAACAGAGTAAGTAAGAAGGGGGAGGTCACCTTCCATGGGGTTCTCCAGACAGAAAGGAAGCAGCTGTGACAGAGACCTATATTTCTACAAAGGAAAAGCTTGGCTTTTCAAAACTGATGCATTCAAATCACCAGGCGATCTTGTTAAAATGCAGATTTTGATTCCAGAGGGCCTAGGTGGGCCTGAGGTTCTGCATTTCTAACAAGCTCCTGGTGACGGTCACCCTGCTGGTCCCGGGATCACACTGTGATCAACTAGGGTGCAGACTAGAAGAAGGCAATGCTTATTTGGTCTTGTTTTTTTTATATCATGCAAAATAAATGTGTGGCAAATCTTTTTAAAACCTTCTAAAGTTTCAGCCGTCATTTCCCCATTTTGGTGAGTTGCCCAAGAAAGCTCATTCCTTTACAAGCCAGAATGTTCTGTGGCTTTGCTCCAGTTCTGTTTCCTGGAAGAGAGAATATGGCTTTCTTTTTGTCTTACTGTCATTGTAAAGGCTACCCTCTGCATCAGTGTCCATGTTTTGACCCTTGTTGCACTCCAAGAAGCCTCTTCCACCTTAGCAACATACTCTGTCTCCACAGTTGAATGGGCATAAATTTGAATTTCTTTTCTCAAATGCTATTACAAACCTGCCAAAAAAAGCTTTATCACTACAAATAAGTAATCCACTGTTCCCACCACACCCCATTCAATTAAGAATCTCAGTGGCTCTGTTTATTCCATCATTTGATTTAAAGGCAGTCATATTAAAATAACGTATTATTTGTGGACTGGTAATATTTTAATTAAATACTATCTCAACTTCTCTGATCAAACATATCATCCTCATTGACCTGCACCCTAAACAAACACAAAAGTTTCTAGAGTATGTCCTTTTAGATGTTTTTGTTTGAATGCCAGTATTTTAGATTAAATTATTTATCCCCTTTTTTGAACAACAACAACAAAAGTTGACACCATTAGAACCATGTTTAACAGTGAAGAGAGAGAAAACAAGAATTTTTTTCTTGGGGTTGAGTTGCATTTCAGTGTATTTATTAATTATGTGAAATGCCACTGAATTATAATAAATGGGAAGATGTTCTCAATTAATGAGACTTTCTTCTCTATGTAGGAAATAGTCAAATCAAGAACAGAATTACTAAGCCCAACCTGATGTCAGGACAGTTGGACAGCTTGACATTAGTTTAGAGCAGCTCTGAGAGAAATATAATGTCAACCACATATTTAATTTTAAATTTTTAGTAGCCTCGTTTTATAATATATTTTATTTAACCAAATATATGCAAAATATAATTTCAACATATGTTCAAAACAGCTATTATAGAACTGTTTTATACTTCTTTTTTCATAGTAAGTCTTCAACATCTGGTGTGTATTTTACACTTTACAACACATCTCAATTTGGACTAGCGGCATTTCAAGTGTTCAATAGCCATGTGTGACTATTGGCTGCCATAATGAAATACCAGAATCTCTTCAGCATACTTCCAGTGGTGGCTGATGTTTCACTTTGAAGTTTTCCAGATAGGGAGTCCAGGGTAATGGGAAAACTCTTTCATTTAAGGATGGCACCTATGGCGGAAAACTTTTTCTCATGTTAGACTCAAACCTGCCGCTAGGTAAGAACTACTTTTCCTTCCTTCACAGAGTTTATGGGCTAGAGTAAGAAAAAGACATGTAGGGTGCTGGTGCTCAGTGGCTGAGCATCTGCCTTTGGCTCAGGTTGTGATCCTGTGGTCCTGGGATCCAGTCCCATATCAAGCTCCCTGCATGGAGCCTGCTACTCCCTCTGCCTGTGTCTCTGCCTCTCTCTTTGTGTCTCTCATGAATAAATAAATGAAATCTTTTTTCAAAAAAGACATGTAAACAATTTTCTCTCCCAGGGAACAGACAAATCAGCCCTGCCTTTTCTGTCTGTAGAAACATGTACCCCAATTTAAGTCTCAGCTGCCACGTAGTGAGGTAACCTCAAAATGGGCTGAGCTAGACAAGGTGCAAATCTAGTCACATCCCAGATCTGTCCTTGTTTTGCCTGCAAGGGAGACAGACCAATGATCCAGCCCAGCCTAAAAGGCTCTACCTGAGACAGTTGGGATGGAGCCTGGCCTTCAGACAGGACACGTGGTCCCCATGCATCAAGGTTTGTCACCCGCTGACTCAGGCAGAAGGTAACTAATTACAGCAGTGTAACATTCTCATTTAACTACAATCCTTCCCCCCACCAATGATATTCATTCTAGCCAGGAATAGTGAAGAAAGTGCTTTAGAGCAGAACCTTCTCTTTTCCTTGAGTTTAACTCTTATTCTTGTTAAACTGATCATCCTCTCAAGATGTCATGTCTCTAGAATTTTATAATGACAGACTTGATCTTCACTTAATTAATACCCATTTTTAATTACAAGCCTTTCTTGCCTACTATTGCTACTATTTTGTATCTGTGACACATCAATATAGAGTACCATTGTTTAGGTGCTTGCTCAAGCTAGAAATTTAGAACCTTCTTGAGGCTTCCATCTCCCTCGGCCCCACAAGTGGACTCTTTCCCAGGAAGATCCATGGGAATGGGTCTTGGGTAGCCAGTGGTGACCTTGGTTGTCATGTCTGTGCTCTGCATTTCCCCAGTGAAGAAATGCTGTGGGATTCAACATTCCTTACACACTTCTTTTGATCCATTGTGCTTTTCCGTTGACATGCTGCTCTAAGCTGGACAAGGCTCAATCTGGGGTGCTATAGTGGCTGAACTAGGGAACATGATCTTCTGCTCCCAACATGCATTGCCTGTTACTGATACGTCTCAAAATACAGCTCTCTGTTTGATGCTCTTCTTGTCCCTATCCCAACTTTCTAAGGCCCCCAACTTCAGTTTCATGACCCAAGATCATTGCTCTAATTGACCATAGTGCCATTTCTCTCTGTACCTGTTTTGTTTTGCTTTTTGTTTTTATTTTCCTGGTGAAGCCCTATGTGTTATTCAGGATTTAGCCCAGATATTACTTGTTTATTTCCTCAATGAGATCCTGAAGCAAGAACTATATTTTTACTTCTAATCCCAGCATAGTTCCTGAAGCATCTTGTATTCAGTAAATATGTATTGAAAAAGTGAATGAATATAAGTGGCTCTACTCTTAGCTGCATGACTTTAAGATCATGGAGCTTTCCTTCACACTCTTGGGCTCACCAACCTCCTAGGCTAATATGACTTGTCTGGCATCCTGGTCAGCACGGCCTCCCCCTGATTGTCTCTCCTCTCTGATCTGCTCTGATGTTTGAGTTTCAGTGATCCCACAGGTTTCTCCTGACCCTTGTTTCTCAGGATTGAGGTGGCATATCCTACTTCTGTTCTGCCAAGAAATGCCTCCTCACCAAGGTCTCCTGGGTAAAAGACTTCCCAGGACACACAAGTCACTATTTCCTCCATCTGGTCTCTTCCTCAAACACTTCCTAAGGACACAAGGAGTAGTTACTATTCAGAAGCTATAGTCAGTTTGATACGGCTGCTCCACCAAGAGAAAAGGCTCTTGTTGGCAATTACATTTTTGTAACTCTCCTTCCCATGCCTAATATTTGACTCTTGTTGATCTCTGGTCACCTCTACTGTTATATTCCAGAGAATTTTGCTTGAAATGAGCACTGAACTTATTGATCTCTAGTTTTCTAGAATTTGCTTTGGCCATTAAAAAAAAATTGGCTGTGATTTGCTCACCCCAAGTATCTGGACACATCTTTCATGGTCTGTAATTTCTCAGAGATACCATCTATGCTTCTAAGGGCACACCTCCCAGCTCTTTCAAAACCACGTACATAATTTGTGAGTACTGACAACTGGGATGCCTTTAAAGCATCTTGGATGGTATATTTTTCTCCCTTTCCTACCATCCTTTTCATTTCTGGCTCCCTTCTGCCTTCCCTTGGAGATGCCAGATGAGTCACTTAATGTCTCTGCATCTTTCCCTATCTGTAGAGATGGGAGGGTGGGTCTATGTGATCTCAGCACTTCCTTCTAGCTCCAAAATTATATGGTTCTGCGATTCTTTAATGGAAGCAAAATAGGAGTTCAGGTTGCTCTGCCTTTTCTCTGGTGCTGTTATCATGTCAAAGCATCTCCCAGCAGTGGCCTATCCTTTCTTATTCCTCTCTACAGTAGCTCTAACAATCAAATAAAAAATAAATCTTTAATTTCATTATCATTTGTTTTACAAGGCCCCTGAGTTCCCTTTGAGCTTTGCTTCTCTGACCATCTCAGACCTCTTTGCTACCTTCTTTGTTAACCACAGTGCCACGGATCCATCCTCTTTCTCCCTCTGCTTACTGCTGCAAGAATGCTTCACCCTAAACCCTGATTTCAAGAATTAGAACATTAGTGTGAAGCTCCCTAAACTCTCACATTGGAAATCTCTTTTATCTGTTATCCAGGTGGTCCTCTCCTTAGATAATGAGAACCTGGGTTATGAAATTGTAAAAAGCTTTTGGCAGTGGAATTTTACAGACACACACACACACACTTTGTGATTTTTTTTCCCCTTACAGCAATTGAATATCAAAATTTGTAACTATACTATTATAAACTTTATTTTTATAGAAATGTTCCTTTAAAAAGATAAAAGAGAATCTCTTTGATTCAATAATAATATCAAAACCTTTCAAGGAAGGGCAAGGACTGTGGAATACAGGAATATAGGCAAGTCACTCTCAGTATTTCCAGGGCAGTCTCTGCCCCCTTCCCCACTTAGTTGCTCTGGCCTGGAATCTATTGAAGACATACCTATAAAACTGATGAAGTCAGTTTTCAAACAGCTGTGGGCCTTGCCTTCTGAGAGTTTATAGAGTCCTTTGTGGGCCAAGGTAGAGAAAATAATGTTCGGGTCTATATTAAATAGTATGAAAAATGGTATGGAATTTACCACCAAATCATGGGAAACTCTTAAATAGATTTCTTAGCACACTGGCCTATAATAGGCAGGTGAGCATGAAAATATTCTTTAAAACAAAGTCTGTTGTGATTTTTCCAGCCCAGGAATGATGTGTATCAGATATCAGAAGGGAGCATTGATCCTTGTAGTCTGACATTTGACAAATTGCAAGTTGCATCCTTGTTCATACCCTTTAATTCAGAGACTAGAAGTGTTGTTTACAGTTTCGTCTTTGTAGGTGAATCCGTGTTGATGTTTGTTATTCGGCACAGTAAGGTTGCCCACATGTATACCTGTGGATCCATAGGTAAAAACATGGTTTATAATTTTCTATTTTACATTTCATATTTCATTTTATGTAACCTAAGCTAGGTTTTCATATTGATCTATTCAACCTCTGTTTCTACATACACTGTTTTTCCTATATTACAGGCATTAGCTTACACAAAAAGGGCATTATCAGTGAAAACCCGTTTTTATTTTCTAAGTTTAAAAATAGTAACCTATGGGAAACTCACTAGAAAATACCTTAACCATTAATTGGGCAAAACAGTAACATTCAAGGTAACATATACTGTATTGTCCATTTATGTCCCAACTGAAATGAAACTTTATTTTGATTGGGACTGTCACAGATAATTTCTGCACGTAAAATATATCTAGGGACAGCTTTCAAATGGAGTTGTCACTTTTTGTTTAGCAGGCAGGAGACTCTCCATTGTTGTCAAACCCTCTTTACAAAAGCATCACTAACCCAGTGATACACAGTTGTAGGGAAAAGGGAATCGTCATTCAGCTTACTTGGAACAAACAAGAGCTCGGTTGGTCTCTGTCAGCGTGCAGTGTGTCTGAGGGCTCTTTTGTTTAGCTGGGCTTCCCTCTAGCCAGCAATGCTTTTAAAGTCTTGGAATTAGATTTCTTTCTCCTGTGCTGGTTTTTGAAAGGTGTAAATAGATTAATGCATATTGTTATTCTCTGAAAGTAACATAGGATATGTAAACTGTATAATTTGAGTAGTCTGCTCAACTCATGAAGTCATGGAAAGGTAAGAAGAAAAACTCACCCTTCTCTAGATTTGCGCCACACACACACACACACACACACACACACACATGCTTTCTCTTTAGTGCCTTTCAAAGTTGTCCTCATTTTCTTAAGATTAGAGCCAAGATGTTCACTTTATAAAGAATCAGCAAAATAGTACAGGTTAGATTTTGTCCACTGTTAAGCTGTGAAGTTTTGATTTTAGAGTATATACAGGCCACCATATTGAGTTTTATAATGAATATTTTGTGTCAGATATAGTATGTGATGATATATAATATATGATATAATCTGTACCATAAAAGGGAGGCTAGGGACACCTGGGTGGCTCAGTGGTTGAGTGTCTGCCTTCGGCTCAGGGCGTGATCCTGGGATCCTGGGATGGAGTCCTGCATCAAGCTCCCTGCAGGGAGCCTGCTTCTCCCTCTGCCTATGTTTCTGCCTCTCTCTCTCTGTCTCTCATGAATAAATAAATAAAATCTTTTTATAAAGGGGAGAGGATAAATAAATTATGTTGATTTATACACATTTGTCTCTTTCGAGACCTCACCTATTACATTGTCAAGGAATAATAATTCTCTATCCTTAAAACGTACTCGATGCTTAAAATTCCCAGAAGCAAAAGCCAAGTGGAGTAAAACAAGATGCTAAAAAGTGGTCCCACAGTTCTCGGGTTCTTGGAGCACTATTTGAAACCTTGGTTAGTTCTCAAACATATAGTATAGCCAAATAAATGGAGGGAAGAATGAGCTCTAGATGCCCCTTCCAGTCCTGGGATTCTGTGATCCTCAGGAGGGAGAAAGTGAGAGTATGAGAAGTTGAATAGAGGGAAAAGAAAGGGACAGGAACGAAGAGAGAAATGGACAAATCCTTGGATTTGAGGGAATGGCAACTGATGACCAAAAACTCTTAAAAAGAAAGAATGACCAAAAATGAGAGCTGAAATACCCATTGGAGCCAGAAGTTTGGCATTTTTACAAATGCAAGTAACTCCTTGAGACACTCATAAAATAAAGAGAGTTCTGGGCTATGAAGTCTCCTATGTTAGTTTTCCCACCATAGACTACACCCCCCCCCATCTCCCACTATAATCAGTTCCCATGGTAATTTTCAACTGCCAGACCTCTAAAACCTCTCCCTTCTCATTAATAAAAAGAGGACTGCTTTCATAAATTTAGCATATTACCCACTGCATTATTCTGCCTTTCAAATCACAGGTTAATTTTTCATGAATCACTTATGAAAAATACAAACAAACTTAAAATTCTATTTATGAGTCAGACGACCAACAAAGTAATGAGATTCTGTGTTATGGCAACTGTCACATCTTGTCTCAGCCCCGTTGTGTCTAAATGTTAGCTCTCTTATTAAGCTCCATTAGAGGATTTTACAATACCAAATTGTTTATATGCTCCTAGTTTTCTGCCGCCCGACAGTAGGGCATGTTTCACTCATTACTGTTGATGGTATCTTACGTGGTTAGTAGGACTGGACTGGAATAACATGCAGCGGGAGGGGGCATGCACTTGCTGAAATGCTGCTTTCCTAGACATTTCCCAACATGCCATTTTGAGTATACGGGTTGAAATTTGCGATTCGATCTGGCACCTTATGAGTGGGGAACTATTTTTCCCTTTGGTAAATTTAAATGACCCCTCCACTACCAAATTTACATTTCTGCAACCCTAATCCACAACCTCTCCTGGTTCCCCAGTGAGATGCTTTCTTTCCCTTTCTCACCACGTTAAATTTAAAGTAACTAGTATTTGTAGCTTTCTTTATGGAGTATAAAAGCACTTTCACAGGGTCTTCCTGCATTTTCACTACTACCTTTCTTCCTTGTAAAGAAGATGAGGAAATTAAGTCTGATAGAAGAAAAACTTCTTCCCCAAATACCCCATTAATACATACCAAATTTCGACCCCAGGATACTCAGTTCTGGCTCCAGTGCTATATACCTTCCTTGTATATTTTGTTGAAGTTATACTCTTCTTTTCTAAGTTTTCTATACTATTTTATATTAAATTTAGTAACCAAAAAGTTAAAGCAGAAAACAAAAATCAAATCACTAATTATCCCACAATCTAGACTTTACCCTCCTTAACATTTTAGAGGCTTATTTCCAGTCTTGTTTCTGTGTATATCCAGGTATATAAAACATATAATTTGTATTTGTGCCTACTGCTGCCATATGTATATATGTATGTATATATATAATATTGACATGCATATATAAATTTTGGCTTCTTGCCTTTTTATCATTGTATTTTGCTCTTCTCCTGTGCCATTGAATCTTTCCAAAACCATCCCTTTTAATGGTTATACATCATTGCATATGGTACCTTAATTTATATAACCTTTTCCTTTATGGTAGGCAAGACATTTCAAAGTTCCCAGTGTTATAAATTACTTTCTGATAAACACCTTTGTACATATATCCTCCTACACAGCTTGGATTATTTCCTTAGGATTCCTAGAAGGGAAATGCATCAAGGGCTTACAGCATAGTGGCAACGATTGTCCAGGGAAATTGAAGCAATGTTTCCACCTGCAATATAGGAGACAGTTCATTTCACCCCATACCTGACAACATTGAATAGTATCTCTTTTCCCCCCCGTAAATCTTTGCTAATTGGGTGAAAAACAGTACCTTATCATTTGACTTTGAACTTCTTAGCTTCCTAGTGAGGTAAAGCATTTTTATGGAAGCTGAGGTCTGTTCCAAATTACCATTAGAAATTTTCATCCTGCCGCAGCCTTGTTCCATTACCAGGAGGAACAGTTACTGGAATCAACCTCTGTTTCTTCCCTCAAAAACATCTATTTGGATTTATCAAGACGAATTTGGATGCAGGTTTTATACCCCTCTTGACAAAAATGAATGATTACACACCTGGGTCTTTTAAGCAGAGAACTAAGCTACATCTGTTTGGATCTTGTTTTAATTGACTCACCCTTACCCCTAATAGAATAGCATCCCTTTGAATAGGCAGTATTAGAAAAATAAGACCCTCCCAGTAGCTAGTGAAAGAAATGTCACATCAGGGTCTGGACATTGCTATGACAACCCAGGCTCCATCTATCACCACTCCCATCAGCATGTGTTGCAAAGGAAACCCCTTTGCAATGTTTAATCTGAGAATTTTAATATTAAATGTATATTTGACATTGAAAGCTCACACCTTATTTGCTATTGTCAGGCTTAGTTGATAGACAGCTAGGTCGGTCTCTTTTTATAGTCCATTTCTGAGATGAAACTATAAATTTTGAAGCTAGGCTTCATCATTGCAGAGAGAAAAGCTTTTGCAGCCTATTGTTGAAATATAACATTTTATAGGATTTATGAGGTCCAGATTCAGGAAGATCATTTGCCAAGCACTTAAGGCTGGTTTTGCTGCCCTTTGCTTTTCTTCCCCCCTGCAAACAGATATGGGGGGGAAAATCCATTAGAAAAGAAAAATTATGAAGAAGAACTTACTTGATTCAATACAAATGTCAGCCTAAGAAAGAAAAGGTCCTGAGCATTTACTGTGAGGAGCCTTGACCATACAGGGCTGCTCCTTGGTGATAGGAATACTGTTTGCTTCTGCAAATGAAGTGGCATCATATTTGTTTTGATATTTAATGTATGCCTCTGATTCTGAGCAGCCTTTTGAATTTATGCACAGAATACAAATCCTTTCCAACATGCTTCCAGGATTCTTTTTGAAATTCCATGATATGACGAGCTCTGCGATTTGGTCATATTCCATTTAGCTTGTTTTATTGCTGTTAATTTTACACACGAAAATAGATTCTCTGAAACTTGTGATCACAGTAGCTGTCAAGTGGTCGAAAATGAAGAAAACCACCAGACAGTGTCAGATTTATTAAGCGCTGTAGAAGTACAAAATTAATTCAGTTCTTTGTCTTTGAAAGGTTCAGTGTCCACAAGCTGGATTTATCCTAACGGACAAGCAATGGAAGGAACAATAGTCAATTAGCTATCTCCTTAGCCAGACCACACATTATTGGAACGCATGTAGGGTGAGCCACCGGAGCACCTAGGCAGACCTCCAATTTGTTCATTTTGACTGCAAATGACTTAATTTAACATTTTTCTAACAAATGCTTTAGGTAGAATGGTGACGTTTCCTTTTTAGTTTTTTTTCCTTAGAAGAATTGCTAGCAAAAAACCATGTTAAGTAGGCTTCTCACTCCATTTGTTTCCAATCACTACCCTTAATGCATGAATTTCTGAGTCGCCTATGACTTTTCCAAGCACCAAACCCCAGCAGTGAATGTGGAATGGAGAGTTCTGATGCTACATCTTTTGAACTTCTTTGAAAATGTTTTATATGCATGGCATAATTATTCCAGCACTGGACCATCTGCCTGTAGTCCTTTTTTTTTCCCCCTTTAGCATGAGTGAATTTTGTATTATCCTTCTATTAGAGTTACAGTATGCAAAAGACTTTGAAAGTAAAGTTTTGGTTTTAGGTCCCACATGAGCCATTTTTATCTCCCTGTAAAACTAAGGAATCATTTATCAAATTTATTAGCTGTGAAGTTCATCTCCTAATCGTGCCATTTGTCTCATGTTATTTTGTGGTTACGGCATTAGCATTCTTTCCCTCCAAAATATTAACCTTTTGCCATGTGTGTTCTGGTGGCGTCATGAAAACATCTGTTGCTTGTCCAGGGCCACAGTATTTTCCCATTTCTTTTTATTTGTGGGTGGATTCCAAGTTGGTGCCGTGTGAAGGTGCACTTCAAACAAAATTCACTAACTATGTCTGGCCTTCGCTGGTCAAATTGCAGGGTGTCAAGCCTCAACGTGAAGAAGTCCTGATGGAGGACTTAGTTCTGAACTCTGCTAATGTTCCCTTTTGCACGTTAGCTGCGTGTCCCCCCTTTTAAGCAACAGGACTGTGCTTCAGGTTATTACATGATTAGTTATCTAAACTATTTTATGAGTGGATCAATGCACACTGGCACTGAGTCTGGCTTGTATATTTTTACAGCCACTCTGAATATTCTCTTTGGTACAGAGTGGGGGATGTGTATGGCAACATTGCTCCTGAATTTTTTATAGGTTCACTCCCTTTGCCATTCTAGCTGCCGTCTCCCACAAAATTTGAGTCATACCTCAACTGTATGAATCCTCTTTTAATGTTCAGCTGCCCTGAAGTGTGCAGTTGTGGAATATATCTAAACATCTCAAGTGAAAATATTGGAGGCATAGGTTTTAACAAAAGCAATAAAATGGCTACAGCTGAAAGCATTCCAGAAGTAAACAGACATCTTCCTTGTTGTCAGACTCTTGCTCAGTAAAACCACTTTAAAAGCATATGATGTTAGCCTCTCATTCTTGTTCTTGTGTCTAGGGAGGTCAGAAGGAAGGAATTCAATTTTTATGGTCCCTAAGATTTCAGTATAGAGCGCGCCAGTGTGGGAAACAATATCCACCTTATCTGCCTGAATTACCATTGTTGAACTATGAGTGTGTTTGCAAGGTGAGTGTTCATAAAACAGATGGAAAGGGAAAGGCTTTCTAGTTTCTCTGAGGGAAGTTTCATAATTTTCTTCTGGAACCCTGGCACAGAGGCCAGCACTCTGTATCCAGTACACACTCAACAATTCCTTTTTGGCCATCAGAGACCAGTCTTCAGTACCATTATTATCCCAACTCAAGGCTAGATTGGAGGGGTTTTGTTTGAGAAGACCCACTCCACCTCACCTAGTCACCTACCAGATTTCCAAGGCTCATAGGTTCTACAATTTCCCCTCCTGGCATCGAAACCCATCCACAAAGCATTAACTCACAGAGATAGACATCCATACCACCCATGTTTTAAGGAAGATCAAAGCCTTGAGTTGAACTAGGGTAGAAGTTCTGACATCAGCCCAAAGGCAATGGATAAGCACTAAAATCTTCCCAGTTACCCTGAGGAAACCTACCTCCCTGTCCGTCTTCCCTAAGTCCCTAAACCTGTTTGCTAGATCCAACCAGTTTCTCCTGAAAATATGAACTGGCAGTCTTCAAAATGTGGGTGTTGGATTCTAAATTAACCTGGAACATCTGGTTGAGGGCTAAGTTTTCTGCTAGACCGACTTCCTGGGCAGTGACCATATCCCATTCATAACATCATAGTCCATTCTCTTTTCCCCAGAGCTGGACTTGACTTAACAACAAGAAGAATGCTTTTGATTTTACCGGATATAGGATATAATATTTCCACTTGGCAGTTCTCCCTTTAGCCCTGCTCAAGATTTCAGCTACTTCGGCAGAGTGCTAACAAGTGATATGCTTATTAGAAAACTTTATTAATCAGAGTAGAGTGCTATTTGGCAATTAGGTTTTAATGAGAATGAGGAACTAAATTTAATTCAAAGTTAAAGGTCAGCAAATGCTAGCCTACCTTCTTTAAAGTGTCTAAGCTTAGACATTCTCTGCTTCCGGATAGTTTCACCTGGAAGTGTGAATGCTATATTTAGTATGAAATAGCATGGAGAAGTTTCCAATAACCCTGTTTCAGCACACATATATTCCATGAGCATTAATAAGCCAAGTGCACTGCTGCTTGGCTAGACAATTCTTATGGGAGTGGATGGCACCACGACATTATAGCAATTGCGGGCTGAAAACAAGAGGCCATGAAAATAGGATGCAATGGACAGAACTTCAAAAACTTGTGATTTCTTTAAATAGTGAGCTATCTGTGCAATGCCTAGAAATGGCAGAGTAGTTTGCACCAAACCATGAGGGATGTACTTTTATTCAGCTTATGAGCCTGGGAAGGAGAAATGCAAAAAGGAACACCTTCTCCAGGCAGCCACTGAGGTGCTGCTGAGTGGTCACAGCCCTACAATATCTCCTGTACACTCCACCCCCACCCCTGAGGCATATACCCTCCCCCACCCGGATAATAGTGCCATTGTTTCTCCCTTTTCCTTCCCACTTCTCTGGCAGGCTTTGTCAAATCACTTTCTTGTTTTCGCCTCCCACAAAAATTTATTTATTGACTACATCCCAGGTGACAGCAATGTACCATGTCTACAGGAGGCACAAGGATGACAGCTTAGCCACTAGTGGTTGGGGATTAAACAAAGATTTAAACTAAATAAAACATAGGAATCATCATAATACCATGTAGAGGAAGGTAAAGGCCATAATATAAGGTACAAAGGACTGTGGGGACTCCAAGGGAGGAAAGACTGCTTTCTGCCAGGAGAAGTTCATGGACTAGCCTACATGTGGAACAGAATGTTTCTGAACTTATCTGTTTCTCTCCACCTCCGTGACCACACCTAGTCTCCCATCATTTCTCACTTGCACTTCTGCAACAATCTCTATTCTGTCTTCCATGAAAAAGCCAGAGTTGTCTGCTTAAATACTTAAATTAGATGATCTTCCTTCTTGGTTAAAAATCTTCTGCCATGATCCTGTTTCACCCAAAGTCAAATCCAAAGATCTGACCGAATCCTGCAAAGCAGGTACGATTTCAGCCTTGCCTATCTTTGACCTTGTCACTGACCACTTTATCCCTTGAGCATTTAGCTCCAGCCATACGCACTTCCTTTTCTGTTCCTTTAACTCATCAAAATCATTCCCTTTTTCAGAGCTTGGGCTTTAGCTATTTTCTCTTTCTAGAATGCTCTTCACTGAGATGCTTCTGCTTCTTCAATTATAGTGTCTACTTATAATTCAGACCTTTGTGTCAAAGAGAGAGGCCTTTCTTGACAACTCAATCTAAAGTAGCCACCTGTGGCCATTTTGTCACCATATTGTATCTTAAGAATCTGGGTGGCACTTACCACTGTTTGATATCTTTTCCCATGTTTTTTTTTTGTTTTTTTTTTTTTTTGTTTTTTTTTTTTACTGTTTCCCCTACTAAATGTAAGGCCATGAGGTTATGTGTGCATCTTGTACTCTTCCCCCTACCACCTGCTATATTCCCAGGGTCTAGAAGCACTGTTAGTGAATAGGAGGTGCTCAGCAAATATTTCCTGAGTGAATGTAAGAATCTTGAAGGATTTCCCAGGTAGAGATTCATTCCTTTAGTTACTGTGCCATGCACTGACACAGGAAAAACACCTGTGAACAGGTCACTCTTGCACTTTATATTCTTCTAGAGGTAGGCAGACAGAGATAAAGGAACAAATAAATAATGAAGATCCATTCAGAGAGTGATCAGCACTACAAAAGAAAAAAACAACTGACTGGGTAGGGTGTGACTTGAAGGGTCTCCAGATTAGGCAGCCAGAGAAGGCTCCCCTGGCAAGGGAGAGTGTCTCCTAAAATACTTGAGGCAGAGTGTTTTCGGCAGAAGCAACACCAATTACAGACTCCCAGAGTTGTGACAAGCTTGGCCTGTCCAAGGGATGAGGGAAGTAAGAAGGAAGCTACTGAGCACAAAAGAGAATAAGCAGTGACAGCCGAGGCACAGAGGGAGGCAGGGTCCAGTTCAGTGAAGAGCGACCGCATGGACCGTGGGGAATGGTTTGAGACTGAATCTGCACATAATGACAAGGCAATGGATGTTTTTCAAGTCTGATATCATCTTAATTATATTGTTTTAAGAGGAAAGAGAGATAATTGCAGGTAGAAAAAGTACTGTAGACAAAGTCAGGGAGGAGGGGGTATGGGTGAAAGCTGAGGGTGAGTTTAGGGAAGAATAAAAGTTTCCCTAAAGACCAGGCTGCAAGTGGGACCAGAGGAGAGGAAGGCTGGCTTGGAGATATAGGCAATGGGAAAAGAGCAGAGAGGTTCTGAAAGCAAGAGAATGACGTGAGGAGAGCTGTGCCTTGGGAGGGCTGACCTGGCAGCTGATTAGAACAGAGTCCCAGCCGAGAGACCAGTTGCCAAGCTGATATCATGTTCCAAACAATGAGTATATGAACTAGGCTTATAAGAAGGAATGTAAGGGGTGGAGGACATATTACTAGAGACAACTGATTACAACCAAGTGAATGTTGAGAGAAAAGAAGCTACCAATAATATAAAAAATATTGATACTAATAGAGGCTTATCTACTGAGTCCTTCTCACCTGCCAGGCATCATTCTGATTACTTTGAATGTAATTCCTCTAAGGTCCTACTATCTTTATTCCCATTTCACAGATAGAGAAGTTATGTAACTTCCATCAAGGTAGCCTTTCCTCTGAATTGCTAATCACTGTTTCAAGCCTTGATGCATATGAAGAAGGAACTAAAAAGCCAGGATGACAGAAGGGAAAGTGGATTTGAGAGGTGGGGTGAAGAGACTGTTTCTGGAGAAGTGGAGTGTAAGATGTTGGTACATTTTAGGTGCAAATGTGAAGCAAGGACTGAGCATGGTCTTTGGGGTTCCCTCCAAGTATCACAGCTAACGATGCATATCTTCCCGTAGGAAGGCTGCACTGAGGGCTTGTCCCAACTGAGGCACTCCAGTGACCATCTGTGGAATGGATAGATTGGTAAATGAGTGAACCTGAGAAGGAATACAGTAATCAAAGCCCAATGAATAAATAGTATCCAGGGCAAAAATATGAGTAAGAAGCAGTTAGAGAATCTTTGAGAAGGTTGGTGTTTAGAGAGACATTGAAGGAAACAGTGAGATTGAAGAAACAAGAACGAAACCAAGAGAGACTTGCTGCCTGACATCCAATCCTGCTGAGCGGTTAGGGTTTTGTGGAGCTTCCAGAGAGCGGTTTTGGCAGTGGCGAAAGTGCACACCAGGTTGTCATCAACCCAAAGAGGAGGATGGAGTTGACAAAAGGGGACAACAGACCATTCTTTTCCAAAGTTTAATGAAAAGAGAGAGAGAGAAAGCAACAGCTTGAAAGGGTAATAGGGACTACCAGACAGTAACTATTGCAAACGTTTTCATTGCTACTGAGAGAAGAGAATGAGGAATAGAGTCTTCTGGGCGTCTGTAGGAGTGTGTCTATACCTGTGCTGATACGGGCAATGGGGGCCCAATCTGTGTAACAGCAGGATTACATCAAGCTTCAGGCACCACTTACTTCAGAGCCATACCCTGGGAGAAACTCTCCCAGGGTGGATACAGGGGATAACAGCCAGCTGCATTAGTTTGGTGATATCCTCATTTAGATGAGGGTAGAAAGTCCTGATGTCACCATGCTGCTGATTTTATAGAGTAGCAAGGCTTATTTCCCCACTGACAAGAATTTGTGGCACTCAGCAGCTGTTTAAAAAAAAAAAAAAGTTCCCTCCACCCCCTTCTTCAGACTTCTCTGGACTTACATCTGTCTTCCCAGCTGTGAGCTGCTGAATTCCAGGGTGCAAAACCAAGGGACATAAGTGGGAGGGGCATACAAATAATGATTACATGCTGCTTAAATATAAATCTTGGTTTATTGTGTGTTCATGGGCACATGCCTTCAAATTCAAGTGTGCACGCCGCTCTCTCTCTCCCTCTCTCTCTGTCTCTTTCCGTATCTGTCTGTAAACCGTGATGGTATTAAGCATATGTTTTAATAAATATTTTGTTTGCTCTATTCCCATTAATATTCATAGGGAATGGAGCACTTTGGGTTTTGTGATTTCTAATAAACATTGATGGTGTTACTAGTTTGTACTAAGCATTCAGTATGCTCCATCAAAATGGCAGCTCTAATTAGGTTCCTTGAATTAGCTAATGGATTTTGAGAAAGATGGCTTAGAAAGCTCTTACAGCTGTCCAAGATATTCCTGCCATGGCAGAAAGACAAAAGGCCCCTGGAAGCTACAGACTTCGGAGCTTTAGAAATGCAGCTGACAGTTAAAAAGATAAATTACATTCATATTTTTCCAGTGAAAGTCCTAATACTGAATTAATGTTATTCCTGTAGTGAGCATCCATTAAGAAGCTCATTTTATTATAAGGATGCATTTTGACCATTAGCTCTTTTCTTTGGCTCCTCCCCCTCCCCGCTGTCCTTTTTCTCCCCCCAATTCCCCAGATATTTTGGCTATAGTATTAAAAAGCTTCTTTGAAGAAGAGGAAATAATTCCCCTTCTTTTTGTAGTTTATAAATTTAGAAGCTCTCTTAGATATATAGTAGCATTCAGGTAAAAAAATGTCAAGGTAAGTAATAAATAAAGAAATAATATAGTGATTCAATTTAAGCCTTCTGGCTTATATTTTATGTAGAACTTGGGAGGGGAAAAAAGGCTTCTAGGTAGTCGGCTTGTTTACACTTGGATAAAAGATGATTTTGTTGTTGAGTAGGAACTATCTCAAAGAAAATGTGATACCTCCTTCTTTCATCTTAATGGGGAATGCACAGAATAATGCAATGCCATTCAACATGTTCTTCAGTTTTCCTTACATTTGTTCCTTTAACAAATGATGAATTGATGACATCTGAATGACTATACTTGATACATCTACAAATAGGGAGAAAAAAATAGCTGTTAGGGGAATGAATAGTAATAAAGTTCAGGACAAATAGCATAATGCAGGAAAAATAAACAGTCACCCACAAGCTTCTTTTAGCCCTATATGTGAACACTCATTAACTCTCTAACTGTGCCCACATTGCACTTTGCTTTCAGTTTATCCACTTAGAAAACCAATACCTGTTACTTTTTAATCTGAAAAGTTACATTTCCCTCAGAACATAGTAAATCCTTTAGGGGAATGTTTCCTGGGTCGTTAACTCTCAACCATCCAAATTCTGTTTTCCCCATTTGAGTCTTCATAGCACTTCTGTTTTTCTAAGTCCTGCCTGCCTTTTGGCCTTTTTTCTGCTCATTAGTACCTTAACCAGATGAGGGGCCGGGCATGGAAAAGAATGTGCAACTTAAGTCAATTAATTGTTTACAGCTCTGGGAAAACACTCACTGGGAAAGAAACTAAAGTTGTTGGTTTAAATGAGAGTTTTTGAAGTCATCCGTAGTGTCTATTTTTCTTTTTTTTTTTTTTCCGTAGTGCCTATTTTTCATGTCCTTCCGATCCTCCTATTTCTACAGATAATTGAGAGCTGACAAAAATTCGGTTGCTAGTAAAGCTTTTGGAACTAGGGAAGAAATAAGAAGGGAGAGAGTTGATGCAACGTATAGGTTACAGATTAGACAGCTGCTTTGCCTCAGTATGGTATAAATAAAACAGAAAAGCATTGTTATATGAAGTGCCGGGGGAAAAAAAAGATACTCAATTATTCCCCACACGTGACTTTGCCATGATGGATAAAAGGCATAATTGACATCATGTTTATTGAAAAAACTAGCAACTGTCACTCTGTCGAGAGGCTACTGAAAGCTGGGGGAAGGCATGTTTTTTATTCATTTTCACTGTGGGTTATTTATAGAGTTCAATTGTCAGCAGCATAGTGCCTAATTTCCCCTCTTCTTTGATAGTCGACGACTCATTCACTTTTCAGATCAAGAAGACAGCTACAAATTGCTCCATGGCAGATACTCAGGCACTACCATTACCTCGCCTGAATGGAGGAATGGCTATTTATTAATTAAGATTCTGTGACTACTTTCCCTTAAAGTGCCAGTGAAAATAAAAGTCTTTGTCAACCCATAATGGGTTGGTTTCATTGGTTTTGTTTTGTTTTTTTGACTTTTTGCCCTCTGATTTGGCAGCCAGTGCCCTGTTCCTAATGGGAAATTTATCACTATATTAACAATGCGTCATGCTTCATCACCAGTTAATGTTCCTGGTTAAACAAGAGCTCTGGTTTTGGAATGTTCAGTTTTCAAGTTGAAGGAAAGTCTCAGTGTCCCATTGCCTTGAGCTAAAGTGGACCTCCAGGCACAGTACCCAACAACTGGAGAAATAGAAATAGAAGATGACTTTTGCCAATGATTTGGCCAACCATGTAACTTGAACTCTATACATACCCAAAAAGTGATTGAATTTAAGTACAAGAAATACCCACAGAGCTCAACTGGTTCCTTTCGTAGTTATGACGTGTGAGGTCAGAGAAAGTAAGGTTCTCCCAGGGTCCTCCTGATAGAAAGAGTTATTGTGATAATGATGCCCTACCCTATTTGAAATCCTCCAGTGATTCCCCATCATCATCCCTTCTGGAAAGATTAGCATATGGAGCTATTCCAGTCCTACCAGCAATGTTTCCTAGAGTTTCTCCACCCACTTCCACACTTCTACTGTACCTGACCATGTGCCCTTTCATGTTACCATCCCTTGACACCTGGTATGCCTTCCACAGGCATGTCCAGTCATCCTCTCCTTATCCTTGCTCTCCTTTTCTCCTTGAGGCCTTTCCTGGCCTCCCTAAGCAGAGCTAATCACCATTCCTCTGAGCTACTGCAGAACTTCATTATCCTTCATGATACTTCCTCAGAATAATTGCCACATTGCACTGCAATTATTTACTTATATCTCCATCTCCCCCACAAGACTATGAAATCCCTGAGGGTCGGGTCTGGGTCTTAATCACCATTACATCACCAGAGCCAGGGACACAGCAATATTTAAGAATAAATAAATGCAAGCTTAAATAAATGTATACATCTGAAAACATTCAGGGGGTTATCGGAAAACTTTTATAAAGGTAGTTGATGATCTAAGTTTGATACCAACTTACTACTTTCAATTCCATTCTGAAAAGACAGTCACTATGTTCCTAAAAAGGATTTATAAGAATCTAAACATCTTTTAAAAACAACTAAAACTGTCCGTAGGAGATGATAATGTAAGTTGTCTCTATCCCATAAATCCCTCATGTCAGGAGGTCAGCATGAGGTTACAGGGTCACCAGAGCTCATTTTACATCCAGGTAAATGAGAGCTGTGGGATATTCTTGGATCTGACACCCTTTGGGACCTAAGTATATGGTAACTTTTCATGTGGCTCTTTGAAGCTGAGAATCTGTTTGGATTGGGTAATTATTTTAACCCTATTTAAAATTGCAGAAGAGCTCAGCCTTCACGAATATAGGTGTAAAAGGAACGAAAGGAATTAAGGTAATATTAAAACATGTTCTTAATAAGTTCCTGGACTTAATTGCTTTTATGCTAATCATATCAGAATACTGCATATCAAATTTTATGTTTATGAGCTCGTATGATTTAGCAGCATATATGTGATAATGAAGATCTGTCCCACAGTCACATCCCTATGTGACCCATGTGTTCATGGTGGCTGTTTGGACAATTTATTATATATCCCTTTACTGGGTACAAAGGGAAGGACTACCTTACATACCACATGCATTTAGGAGGTTCTGTCTCCTGATATTTAGTATGAGCTGCTAATCATAATCTTTAGCTTCTTTCAATGGAAAAACTTGGGTCTTTTAAATACTTTATTTCCCTATGTTACTTTAATTATTTTATCAACATCTTATATTAGAAGAGGAAAAATGTGAGTAAATAATTGCTGTTTTAATCTACTGACATCTGGTTACCACAGCATACAATAGCCTTTCCTGACTGATATTATCCTCTAAGTTAAAAAAAAAAAAAAAACACCATTCATGCACTAAATCTCTAAAATTCTATAGTTGATTAGACTTTATTTCCTTATTGTCTGAAAGGAAAGACCTAGGTGTCCAGCCCTCGGGAATCAGTGGCCTTTGATGGCATTCCATGATCCCCTGGGAGAAGACAGACCTTCTATGTTGTTTCCTCTGAGGAGGAACATATTTCAGAGGGGCCTATGGAAGTCCCAAGGTTTTCTGGTCTGCAGCCCACAAAGGCTCATTTTTTCCCAGAATTGACCCTGAAAGTTTAATCCACATCTAAATGTCAGATATGTATTCCTAAAACTCAGGCTGTGTTTGACTTAAGCCTAGAATATAATGATTTTATCTTGCAAGTCCTGCAATTGTTGGTGAGAATTTCTTTGGGAAAGTGTGTGTTTGTGTGTGTGTGTGTGTGTGTGTGTGTGCGTATGCATGTGCATATGTGTACTATCATTAATTTGCTCAACTACTGTATAAGCAACAAAAGCTTATTTCTATTTGTCATTTTTGTTCAACTCAAGAATGTGATTGAGAGTTAAAATAATACAAGTTTTATAGGATTCTTCCATTTACCTGCTTATCAATGTCTTACTAATTTTGGGGAGGACCATAAAACTGTTCAAGAAAACTTATAATGTTCGGACACCTGGGTGGCTCAGTGGTTGAGCATCTGCCTTTGGCTCAGGTCATGATCCTGGGGTTCTGGGATTCAGACCCACATGGGGCTCCCTGCAGGGAGCCTGCTTCTCCCTCTGCCTGTGTCTCTGCCTCTCTCTCTGTGTCTCTCATGAATAAATAAATAAAATCTTAAAAAGAGAGAGAGAAAACTTAAAATGTTTAATGTGCAATCATGTCTCAAGGTTGGTTTCTGGAGCCATTACAGGAGACCAAAGTTGTATATAGTCAGAATTAACCTTGAAAAACACTTTTGGAGAGTGCTATATTGGATCCTACCTGTAATCTTCCACTATACCCATCCAACAGTTTTGTTTTTTATTACAGCATCAAATAGCTATTCCTTTGGTTGAACACCAGATGAAGTGTTTGGCTTGCATATAAGGGGCCATGGTGTATCAGTAGTGCTTATCTTAAAATGCTGGAATTATCTTGAGCACAAAGTGAAGCAGACATTTAGGAGTTCCTAAGTGGAAAAAAAAAAAAAAAGGGAGTTCCTAAGTGAGAGACACTTAGGAACTGACACCAGCTGAGGGAAACCAACTCAGTTCATGTCCAGAATCACATGTTCATTATGTAGAAGGGCCAAGGGGAACACGATCACTATTTAAATTGTTGTTTGCCCCCAGGTCTTCATTTTTGTCTAAACTTAAAGGTTTTGTGCATCAGTGAAATACAGTTAAATGGTGCAGTGTCACTATCCCTCAGCCATGTAAGAACAGCTATAACCTACAAGAGTTATAATATAGAACATGGTTTATTTATCATCTTTAACAGAAGATGTAGTGGATTCACAGTTCCAGACTGGTCCAAATCTATTTTTCTTTGCATCTATGCATGTTTGTTTTGCAAAGATGTAGAGTAGAAATGAGGGTCTACTTTCCTGCCCTCCAGTGTGAACTTTTCAACCACATTTTAAAATCTTTCTTAAGAAACAAAATTACCATATGAAATACTTGATAAATTCCTCCTGTGATCCTGCATATACTTTGTATTGTTAATAAAATTGGCAAAATATTTCAAGACAATGCGTACCATATGTTTATACATAACTTTGAGTGTGTCCAGTAGTCACAGTGTCAACCACTTAAGGCTCAGAAACCCTGTACTGCAATGGAAATATATTAGAATACTATTCAAAATATGAATAACTCAAATGGATATTTTATGACCAATGGCAAAACTGGCTTCTGAAATTTGAACACAGCCAGAAGGTCATTGTACAGTATCAGAATAATGCAATTATCTGTTACAGGCTTATAATGACGAGTTGAAGCTGTGAATAATAACCTGTGTGTTGTTGAATCATGAATAACAGTGTCACTCCTAAGAAATTTCCACCTTTGCTAGAAATGGAGATAGAGAAGCAGAATGTTCTGATTAGAGAGGGGCCTCACATTGTCTCAAGTGATAAAAAAAAAAGAGCAAAGGTAGAGCAATGCCTTTTATCAGAAAAGGAGATGACATTGATCTGGTGAGATTCTCAGTCACAACAATCAATCAGGGGAGAAAGTTGTCCTTCATGCATCAATGAGATTACTTTCAACAGTAAATGGTAGCTGTGGTTCATGGTGTGAGTGGAAATGCTTACCATTATGCAATCAAAAGTGCCAAGGGAAAGGGGCCTTTATTTCCACTAAGGGTTGATTCATTGGGGTCAAGGTCCAGTCCAGGGTTAAGATTTCCAGGACAAATCTTCAAGCTCTAGGAGTCAGAGGGCTAGTTCCACCAAGCTAGGGATGGAAATACCAAGACGAGGATCTTAAAGGGAACAGATGCTGAAAACAGAAAACATGTTGAGAAAGACAAAAGGTCAGACTCAGGTTGCCATGGTAAAATCAGGAGCCCAGGTAGGCCAAGTCACATTGTCAGATTGTTGCATCTAGGTCAAATGCCAAAGGCAGCATCAGGATGGCTAGGACAAGGACCACGTTCAGGATTACAGGCTGAGCTAATATATCATTGTGTGTGGTTTTGTCTTCTTCTTTATGACCTTACTTGCTTATCAACCTCCCTGGACCAGTGTTTCAGCCTCTCCACAGGATCCTGACATAAACAGTCATTTTTTTGAGCTTTCAGAAATGTATACAAATATATACTTTTCAAAGTTATATATTAGCATAAAGCACATTTTTCCCCAAATTCTTCCACCAGTTTTCTATATGATATCTAATGTCTCTTAAGATGTCTAAGTGTTGATTCTTTGTCTATTAAATAGTATGTCAGAGATAATTAACAAAAGTAGGGCTCAAAATAAAGAGATTTTATTTTATTTTTTTAAAGATTTTATTTATTTATTCATGAGACACACACACACACAGAGAGAGAGAGAGAGAGAGAGAGAGAGAGAGACAGGCAGAGAGAGAAGCAGGCTCCATGCAGGGAGCCCAATGTGGGACTCAGTCCCGGGTCTCCAGGATCACACCTGGGCTGAAGGCAGCGCTAAACCGCTGAGCCACCCGGGCTGCCCTAAAGAGGAGATTTTAGATGTGAAAATTGTATTTTGTCTTTAATATTATTTACCCTTTCTCTAAACTCATTACTCTTAACAGGAATTTTTAGGCAGTTGTGGTAAGCAGAGGGTAATTTAGAGTAATTATTTACTTAACAAGATGACTTAAATCTGATAGAAATTAAATGTCTGTATGAGGAAAGGCATTTTCTTGTTTTTGGGCGGGAAATTCTTCTGCAAAAACAATTGTAAATGAGGGCAACCATCATACATAGTGATGGTAAATTTGGAAAGAAATTAGAAAGAATTCCAGATGTTGTTTATAGGTAGTCAGATATGGATCCCCAAATTTCACTGGGCTAAACTGCAGAACCTTACTTGCCAATGTACCTTTGAAAAAAATAGGTATCCGTTATAAGAAATTGGGAGCAGGGAGAAAATAGGGAATTTATCTAATCATAATTTTCACTGAATAGTTACACAGGATAATTTTCAGAACTGTTCAGAACTAAAATATCACTTGAAGAATTCTACAGAATTAAGCCCTATTAAATCTCTGTTAGTATATATGGGCCCGCTATCTACATGTATTTTCACTGTAGAATATTTAATTTGTAGAATATTTAATCTGTAGGATATTAGTATAAGTGCTGTTGGACTATAGTTTCCATAAATCTTCAAAATGCTTTTGAATTAATGATCCTGAGTGCATTTATAAGAATCTCTCAACTGTTTCATTTGACAGAAATCTTTATCACCAACAGAAAATAAGTTAACAGTTATATCTATGACTATCTGTCTCTAAGGGGATATTCTTTTCTAGAACCTAGTTTAGGACTTCAAGTAAAATAATATTGCATATAGATAGTAGGGTTTTATTATATTTATGTCATCAAGAGTGTAAATGCCACAGAATCTCAGGTACTTTGGGGGCTCTGTTCACACTTTGAAAAAATATGTATATATATGCCCTGTTTTCTAAGGCAGAACTATGGTACTAAGAAATTTGAAGTTGAAAACTGTGATGATTTTTTGGTCCTTAAATGCAAAAAGACAAAACCAGCCCCCCTTCCCATGGGGGAAAATAACAGCATCTTGTCATTCTTAAAGGGTACAGAGGTGTTTCCCTTTGCACCATATCTTTTAGGAGGCTAATCCTTTTTCAGATAACTTTTAAAATTCTACCCCTTTGTAAATATAGAAAGATTAACATCATTATTATAGAATTAAGCTTTTTTATGGATAAGCATCAAAATAACATTTTTACAGTAACTATAAAAAATTAAAGACTCTATCAAACCCCAAACTCAAAAACACTCCCTAGTCTACTGATTATTGTTCACATGCATTCATCTAATTTAAATAGTTTTATTCAGTGAGTTTGTAAGGTTTATAACATCCAGGTGGGTGTTATAGGTTCCATTCTCTAAGGACTGCTTCTTAACCACATCACCCATTCTGGACCCCAGGCTGGTCCCTACAAATGAGGGCTGTACTCACTGGAGTCAAACACCTCTTCTTTAAAATGGAGAGCCACATATCTCGAGGCTATCTGAAAATGACACAGCTCTTTGGAATTAGTTATATACAATTGACTCAGAGGGTGCATGTATTTACATGCATGCCCGCTTGAGTATACACACAGATTCATTGCAGATTATTTCACAAGTCCAGCAATGGTTCATTGCTAGGGATCGACTCCTTCTTATGCAGTGAGTGGTGAATTTTACCAGGAGCAGCCCTGGCTGCCTCTCAGTCCTGGTCTTGATCCAGAGTTTCACTTTCACGTGGGATCTCTGTCTTTTGATTCCCTTTTGTACCCCATTCATTTTTATATCACTTTCCCACATAAGCCTGTTAGAGATGTAATATTAATTACCCAGAAATCTCAGTCTGCAATTGTTCCAACATCATGCTTTAATGAATACAGACTTCATTGCATGTATTTCTACTACTTTAGTGACTTCGATTTCTATTTTTATTGCAAAGTTCTGTGCAAATAAAAGAATATCAAAAGGTATGGCTATAAACGTGCTCTGCTAAATTCCCTCTGCCTTGAAATGCCTGTGAACTTCTGCTACAAAATGCCGGCTGCATTTTAATGCCTTTCTTGCAGGCAACATGTTATGGTAGAAATCACACTAGTCCTGAAGTCACACAACTCCTGGTCCACCATCTACCAGTTGTGCTATTTGTTTGAGCTTCAATGCCGGCATCTGCAAAATGTCACTAACTATGTCATCCTCACAAATTTGATTGAGGATTAAAGCAGGCGAAGTATGTAAAGCATAAATACTATGCTTAGGGCATCATAGGAGCTTAATATGTGTTAGTTTCTTTTCTCCAGCCTGCAGCAGTAATGGGAGGAGACCTTGGCAGACACAAATGAACACTCACTTTTAAAATGCACTTCAATTAAGGTCACTGTAAACGAGGAGAATGTGAAGAGTAAGAAGAATAAGGTTAGATTTCAAAGGAGCAGATAATGCCTTACTGTGATGTTTATTGCATATGGAAATGTATTACTATAGGTTTACTGCATATGGGAATATATTACTATGAATGAAAGGACCTGGTTTCTGAACTCCTTTACAACTTTAAATTCCGTCCAGCTCTGAAGTGTAATAAGAAGAGCCTATTTAACTACCTCTGCCTTTAAAGGCATAAGCAGTATCATTTACACAAAGTCACTACAATATAAATCTGTTTGGTTATACTGTTTGATTTAATTATACATAAAATTTCAGCACATTGAAAGCGTAAGAGTGGCACTGATCATCTACATATGAATACAGGTGGACTAGGAACTTTTTTTGTCAGAATGGCCAACCTTTACTTCATGCAATGAACAAATAATACAGAAAGCTTAGTTTTCAAAGTAGGAATTTAAAGATGGGATTATTGCTACCTTGACTGATTTTATATAGTTCCCAAGGCTATTTGAGTTACATCCTAATCTGATGGGACTTCTGAAGCTTTTCAAGAATCTTTCGGTAGATTGGTAGTGGCTTTCTGAAGTTCTGGGTTGAGAAGGATTCTAAGGCCATGTCTAGGCTCATCAGGAAAGAATGCTGTAATTGATTATTTAGGTCTGCTCTGGGCAGAAAGTGGAGGGAGTAACAGCCTGTATCAATGTATTTGGTATATTAGTGTTCCATAAATAATAGCTATTATAATTATTGCTGCTGTTATGACTAAGGTGTTTTTATGTCTCTCTTCAAATTTCTATATCTTCAACACAAAATGGGATCAATTAACTGCTTCGGTCACAGTAGCTATGCCTATCATTTTTATTGACTTGATGGTAAATGTGTATTATCTTCAGAGAAGAGCTGAAAAATGAAATCGGAATTTGCTCTTCCTGATTTTATTATATTAAACACTTAATATAATTAAGGGGAAAAAGCCTGATACAGTTACTAAGGGCAGAATGAGACTGGAGAGAAAAAAAGAGACAAGGGTGAGATGCAGTCATTATGAAACATTTGCACCATGTCTCATAGTTTCTTTAAAATATTAGCACAAGGGAGAAGATACAGCATGTTTTGCACTTAGATGGTCCATGACTTTCTAGACTTTTTTCCGGTTTTTTTCTCTGAGGCCAGATTTCTTTTCTGGGTAAATAGTCATGTTCCTGTCAGCCATAGGGGATTTTCTGAATCCTAAACAGCTGATTTTGTATTCTTACCCAATTCCTTCTATTTGAGAACTAAAATCTGATCAAACCCATAGTTTTAAATTTATGTATTTATAGGCATATGGAAGAATAGTTTATAGTCTGAGTATGATTTTTTTTTCCACCACAAATGTAGGAAAATTATGGGGAGTTTTAAAACAGTGCCTTATCAGGTTTTTTGTTGGTTGTTGTTTTTTTTTTTATTTTTTATTACTGATGACTTCATTCTGCTTGAATTCAGTGCTTCAGTTTCTTTGGGTAAACTAATAGATTATGTATGCAATGTTTGCTCTGTGTTGATTGAACTCATCTGGTGAGTTTGAGCCTGGCTCACACATTCACGTCATCAGCAGAAGCCTATGCATTGCATACAGGCACCATAGTTAGCTCACAGTCCTCAAGAGGAAGGGAAGCCAGTCCACATAGAGCTGTGCTCCCAGGGTTCAGAAAAGCAAATTTTTTTTCTTACTGTTATCAAATGCTCAAAAACTTCAAGTTTTTTTTATTTGAGAATAATTGACATACAATATTATATGAGTTTCAGGTGCACAGCATAGTGATTCAACAACTATGTTGTGCTGTGCTCCCCACAAGGGTAGACCCCATCTATCACCATTCAGTGCTGTCACGGTACCATTGACTATGTTCCTTGGGCTGTGCCTTCCATCCCCATGACTTACTCATTCCATAACTGGAAGCCTTTATCTCCTATTTTGCCCATCCCTCCACTCCCTCTCCTCTGGCAACCATCATAATGTTCTTTGTATTTATAGGTCTCATTCTGCTGTTTTGTTTGAAAGACTTTTCTTTAAGAAAAGCATAGTAGGGATCCCTGGGTGGCGCAGCGGTTTGCGCCTGCCTTTGGCCTGGGGCATGATCCTGGAGACCCGGGATCGAGTCCCACGTCGGGCTCTCGGTGCATGGAGCCTGCTTCTCCCTCTGCCTGTGTCTCTGCCTCTCTCTCTGTGTGTGTGACTATCGTAGATAAATTAAAAAAAAAAAAAGCATAGTAAAGAAACAACTATCTTGAGAGGTTGTTGTTGTTTTTTTTAAGGATTTATTTGTTTATTCATGAGAGACACACAGAGAGAGAGAGGCAGAGACACAGGCAGGGCAGAAGCAGGCTCTTCACAGGGAGCGTGATGCAGGACTCAATCCTCAATCCTGGGATCACGACCTGAGTCAAAGGCAGGCACCCAACCACTGAGCCATGCAGGCATCCCAATCTTGAGAGTTTTTAAATACATATTGAAGAAAAAGAAAGATATGTGATCCCTAAGGGTTTGTCTTTTCTTAATAAAAGGCATCGGCCACTGAGTGTCTGTAGAATGCATAGGGAGCCCAGAACCCTGTGCTAACTTTGTAAAGCTGTTGTAAGACGTCAATTAACTTATAATCTAGTTTGGGAAGAATGTTTTTCCTCCAAAAGATGTTCAGTCATTTTATTTTTAGTTAAAAGTCTAGTTTCAAAACTTTTTCACAAAAGACTAGATGACTTCTTTCTGTTGCTTTCAGATATCTCCTTTAACGTGAAATCTCATTTAAATTTTAAACTCAGTTGTCATTCTTGGGGATCTTCTGGCATGCACAGCTCTTTACAATGGGTCCCTTTATTCCTCTTCTCAGCTTCACCTGTCCCTCTTTGCTGCCCCTTCCCATATACCCTGCATACTAGAGCAGTGATTCTCATCTCCCCATCAAACACAAGTGTCCTTATGATTAACAAGTTGCTAAGAATTGAGTTCGAGTACCAATATTTGCAAGTGATATACTTCTGTCATTTATTAGATTAATTTCAAAATATCCCTGAAGTCCCAGCACTCATTTTTATCCTAACTAGCTCCCTAAATGAGAAAGGGAAGGGAGCATATATTTCCTGAGATGTGGGTGAGCCAGGACAAAAGAAATTGAGGATCATTGCTTGCCCAAATTGATTTGTTTGCATTCCCCCAAAGCAAGATGCTTTCTCATTTCTGTCCTTCATATTTCCCTTCTCTCTCCCTGAAATTTCCTCATCTCACTTGTCCAGCTGTTGAGCACCTATACATCCTTCAAGACTCTAAGGTGTCACCTTCTCTGTGGAGCTTTCCCTGCTCTTCTTCCATGGCCCTGCTCTCCCCTGTCAGTTTAAGCAGTCTCTCTCTCCTAACATCCCTTTTTAGACTACTGTTGTAGCAAGCCCATGGGTTGTAGTCTTCTGTATCCTCTTCAGTTCTCTCCCTCCCAGACCA
Source organism: Nyctereutes procyonoides (assembly GCF_905146905.1). Classification (NCBI taxonomy): domain Eukaryota; kingdom Metazoa; phylum Chordata; class Mammalia; order Carnivora; family Canidae; genus Nyctereutes; species Nyctereutes procyonoides. The sequence goes on from NW_026575132.1 coordinate 14,160,238, forward strand.
TGTGCTATTTGTGGACAAGGATTATAAACTGTTTGTTTTCACCTTCCCAGATCTTAACATAAGATCTGGCATGATAGGACATTCAGTTATGCCTCAGATGAACCAGAGAAGCTGAACAATTGTCGGAATGTGCCTAATGTTCTCCTCTTACTTCCTGGCCCTGAATTGTATCACATGATGTTGGTTCTGTTGAAACAATCATGACAAATCCAAGCTAAAAGGGGCCATTGGCTGACCAGTTTGGGGTTGCATGGATGAATCACTGGACAAAATGTGATTCCTGTGAGAAAGAAGTGACTAAAGTAAAGAGAGGAGAATCTTGGACAAGTAACAAAGATGGTATATTCTACTATCACTAGTTTTTTTTATATTTCTTCTTACTTCTTGTTGTGGCTTCCACCTTCTTTGTTTTTCCTATGCCCTGTGTGCCCACATGCTGACGTGTATGCTACTCCCCACAACAAAAATTCATCAGTGTCATTGAAATGAAGACTGGCACCTGCCAACTCTGTGTCACATCCAATCTTCAGGTCGAACAACTGGTCTCAAATTGGCAACTTCTTATTTGAGAAAATGAAATAACTACATTAAAATTTAACCAAATTCTGTGGATATGATTATAAGAAAAAAGTGACAGCTCTTTTAATTGCTCTAAAGGTCAGGACCTTACCTTACCTTTTCACTCAAAAGGCATTTATTAATCTCAAGTCAGATGTTTTGACCCTTAGAGCTAAATGTATTTACATAAAGACCATTTTTTGTTCACTTTTACTACTGATTTTACAGTTTTCCTAGCATATTTGAATTACATTATTGAATGTTCCAAATTTGGATGTCAGCTCCTTTAATAAGATCAAAAAGTAACTTTCCAGGATGATGTACACTGTGTGACTGTGTTTGTCTGATTATGTCTTGCAGTGGCCGTCCTACAAGTGGAAGCACTGACCGCATCCAGAAGTTACGAAAAGAATATTATCAGGCCCGGAGGGAAGGATTCACCTTATATGAAGACGATGAGGGAAGAGCAAGGCTAGATTATGACCTCCACTGGGTAAGCCCATGCCTCATTCTCATCATTGAATTCATCTCTACTGAGATAGTTTCTAGCAGAAGAACATGGCCAAGAATGTTCTATACATACCAAGTTATATTTAGGTTACTTGAGTTTTACAGATATGAACATTACCCAAACCACAGCCATCTTGTCCCACAGAAGTTGTTTACATAAATCAAACCACACTAATGCACAGTAGTTTATTTTAATTGCTTTCATATTTACTCTCTGTTGGACTTGTATACCAACGTGTTAGGGTGGAGCAGATGGTCGATATTTTAAAGAGGACAAAGAATCTACTGAGCCTTAATCCTTGCCTCCCATCACTTGGGTTTCAGAATCTGGGCAAGCATTAACAGACCATGCAACATAAGCTATCTCTCCTTTGGAAAAGGATATTAGAAGTAAATTTCAGAATGGCTATCTTCAGAGATATCAGTTGTTTATATATTGCACCTGAATAATTCCCATTTTGCCGATCTTACCAGGACACTAAGATAATTTTATTTATTTATTTATTTATTTATTTATTTATTTATTTATTTATTTATTTTTAGAAATTTATTTATTTATTCATGATAGACACAGAGAGAGAGAGACACACACAGAGAGAGAAGCTGAGACACAGGCAGAGGGAGAAGCAGGCTCCATGCCGGGAGCCCAACGCAGGACTCGATCCTGGGACTCCAGGATCGTGCCCTGAGCCAAAGGATGGCGCCAAACCACTGAGCCACCCAGGGATCCCCCAGATAATTTTATTTAGAGATAAGAACAGTTTTTGTATTAGAGCGTTGTCTTTGCCAAATCCTTCAACATTTGCAAACACAAAAGAATATTGTGACCTCTAAAAAGATTTCGTGGGTTTTTTCAGTATAGTATGATTCAATCTCTTGTCTTTTTCAAGGCAAGGCTGTATGAACAAAACACACTTAACTTTTGGGCATCCACAAAAATACCAGAGAGTACTTAGAGTTGGATTAAAGTACATGTCACATATTAGGAATGGGTGCCTGCCACTGAGTCGGTGTTCAATAAATCCTGGCTCTCGTTACTAACATTATTGGACCAGAGCTGTCCGTGGTAATAGTGATGTCCTTGCAGTGATGCCAGCTCTCACTCATCCTCTTTGATGGCTACTGCCTTCTACTGTCGTTTTTAGTGCTGTTTTGAGAAGCACATAAGGAACTCTTTTATCCCTGGTGGCCACTAAAGACACCAGCTCTTTTGAAGGACAAATCTATTAAAGGAAAGTTTCCTTTCCTGATTTTCACACTCATATTCATGCTCACGAGGTCAGGGTTGGGAGAATCCAGCAACCAAGATGACTGCTTCCATTTTTCACTACGGTGCTGCGGCATCTCAGGCATAGCCCCTCTCAGTTTTATACTAGTGTTTGAAGGCCAGCTGCAGTACCCACCATTGTCTTGCAAAGTACCTGAAACTCCTCGGCTCAGTAGATTCTCCCTCCTATGATGGAGTTTAATCAGAAATGCAAAGAAAGAATTAGCAGCCTCCAACCAAATGGCTCTGGCCACTTCCAGAGATAGGCATTTCATAACTGTAGATCGTAACAAATAGCTTTTTGTTGATTTTATTACCCATGTTAGGTTAGGATTAAACAGAATGGCATTTATAGCGATGGGGCAACTGGTCACTTAGACTCTCAGTGACACAAGAGAAAGATTTCCATGGAATAACAATTTAGATAACAATGTACTCCATTTTAAACTTAATTGAGATCAATGTATGAACTTTGATGACAGACTGTGTACATAAGGCTCTGTCTCCTCGATCAAATAAACAAGCAATGAAATGAAATAAAGGGAAGTTGTTTCCACCATAACCAAAACAGACCACCGTGTCCAAGGCACTGAAAAGTCTCCATCTCAACATCCCTGTGAACTCCTATGAGCAAAATAAGACAAGTAATTTTAGATTAAGCAGTCCAGGTTGTTTTGACTTTATTTTATGTGATCTCCTGACATCAAACTAAAAGGCTGAAAATGCTTAACATTCATGAGATGTTTTCCCTGACCCTCACCAAACCTGAAATAGATCACCCATACCTTCAGGTCCTCTCTATCTTAAAGATTCTGTTTTTATCCCAAGCCAATATGGAACCAGACAATGTAGTGAGTAAGAAGTATCTCTCTTTTGTGTTTCCCATGCTCAAATGTATTGAGCATTGCCAAAAATGACTGATTTTATGTTTCCCAGACAAGTGGGGACTAAGGCTTCCCAAAGGGATGCCTACAAAATGCACGGTCATAAAAGACTCTCTATGATTGCTTCAGATACTCCAAACCAGGGATTAGAATCTCAGTGTCCTTTCCCCACTCTCCACAAGCCAAGGAAAAACACTGGTATCTTTTGTCTGCACAGGCCTGAGAAATTGCACCGTTGTCTTGCTACTTTGGGATAGATCTAGGAAAGCAAGTTTAGAAAGTTAACATTTCATCGTACCTGCCAGTCAGCCAGATCTAACAAGGCAGCTTTTATTGAGACTGTAGTTCCTAATCAGTCTGGTCTTCGGCATCACGGAGGGTGCTTGTTAAAATTGGATCACCAGGGACACGTGGGTGGCTCAGTGGTTGAGTGTCTGCCTTTGGCTCAGCGCATGATCCCAGTGTCCTGGGATCAAGTCCCACATCGGGGTCCTTGCTGGGAGCCTGCTTCTCCCTCTGCCTATGTCTCTGCCTCTCTCTGTGTGTCTCTCATGAATAAATAAATAAAATCTTTAAAAAAAAATTGGATCACCAGCCCATGGAGGAGAGGGGTGGGGCCCAAGGGAGGGCTGCCAGGTGTTTCTCCATGTGGTTATCAAGGTTTCCAAGCCACAATTCTAAAAATAGGACATTGATTCCAATCTCAGCAAAGTAGTTCCAGCCTCTCTAATAAAAAAATTGTCACATGGACCAGCATCATCAAAAACCACTTTCATGGACTCAGAACTTCCTGGGCCTGATTTTATTCCCTGGAGTCACACAATACTGGGAAGCTTCTAAAGTATTGAGAAGGAAATTAGGAAGATAAGTTACCTAAGAACTATTTTTAATAGACCAGACAGAAGTATGCTCACAGATATCTTCAAAGCCAAACTTTGTAAAGCAGTCAATGGAAAAGTTATTAGGATCTATGAATATTTTAAAAATAGATTATTGTCAATGGGACTAATAATTCTCTCTTTGGCCTGCCTTGGACTTTCTGATTTTCCCAGGTATCCTATATGTAGTTCTCTGTCCAGTGGCTCGGAGCGGAAGGATTTTCCCACTGCTCTCTTGGGTTCTCATTTGTTCCCATGGCACTTGCTTCTCCCTCTCTTTTCTCTATGTCTCAGATCCAATATTAACAGATATTTGCTCCATCTTAACGTAAGCCAGGTGCCAATCCAAGAATATAGAACTATCTCTACCTTCGAGGAATTCATAGTCGAGCCAGGAATACAAACATCTAAGGTAAAACGAAGAAAGGACAATAATATATATGTGAGAAAGTCTCTAGTATAGAGAAGTATAAGCTTCTAAATGAGCTCAGCAATAGCAGTTCATTCTGCTGGAGGCCGGGTGTGCAGCCAGGGCTGTGGGGACTCTACAGAGATCATTTAGGAGTTGCCTCAGCGGACAGATTTGGTTCCTTTTCTCTCAGATTTCTTTTTCCCAAAGGAGCCTCTGATTTATTCACTTCATTTGTGTTAAAATAAATGAACACACACAGATTGCAAGGTTTGTAAATATGGACATGAGACCTTAAAAATCTTTTCAGCCAGCCTGTTCTGTAGCTGTTTTCCCATGGAGGCTCTGAAAAGCTGTAAAGAACAAGTTGAGAGAATTTCAATGGCTGGAAGTAAAATGGCCTGGCGAGTTTTTATAGGCCCAATTAAGTAAGCAAGATATGCTAGCTGTGAAGTGTTAATATTTGCCAAAAGAAAACATAATACCTGTTATCTCCTGGTATGTTATTTTCTGTAAAACTTGTTAAGACAATCACAGTCCTCTGGCAACAGGCTAGAGTATTTTTTTATTAGCAGATAAAGATTATCTGCTTATTTAACGTCAGCATGAATATCCTGTAAAGTAATTTCAGAAACGGGATGGCTCCACAGTTTTCTAAAAATATCAGTACCTTTGTCTTTTTTCAAGAGCTGCATGGTACATACCATACACTTCCTCCTCTTCTTAACACTCCCGCTAAATTAGAACTTTTATCTATGAAAGGAGTTTGTAGACACAGATGGGAAGGAGGTACTAGAATTTCCACTGCCATAGAATACGCGGTAGTATATCTTTCTGGCAAAGGGGATTGGTTCAGGTGATGGTTGGGTGAATAAATGAAAATACTCTGAAAGATTTGCTCACCCATTTTTGAAGATGGCCTAGGAGCCAACTTGAAGAAACATGGTTGGCAACTGTCTAGACAAGAAACACATCTGGTAAATTCTGCAGTCAGAGGAAAGAAAGAGCAAGATGCTGAGATCATGCTAACCATTTTATGAAAGGGATTAAAGATGGAATGTGTAATAGCCACATAAGCGTAAAAACTATCAGAAGGTTTTTTTCTAAATGTGAGGGATAAGAGAAATGAGCTCCTGCTGTCAGTGTCCAATACCGAAATTGACTTGTCTATATTTTCCCTCTCTGCATCTTAAAGGCATCTGAAAAAAAACAAAAAACAAAAACAAAAAAAAAAAAAACAACTAAGGACACTGATTAAAAGTTCTAGATTAGTCAATGGCTCTTAAATCACAAAGAACATAAATCTACTCAAACTGTCCTAAGCAAAAAGGGAAATTGTGTTGGTTTAAAATCCATAGGTATATCTAACTTCAGGCAAAGCTGGATCCAGCTCCATTGCTATTCTCTTTGTAGGCACCATTCCCAGGGAGTTCCCTCTTGTAGTGACGAGACAACCATTGGCAGCTCCAACCCAACACCTTTATGAAAGTGGTCTTACTTCCAGTACATCCAGGAGGTCTCAGATCTGATGTTCAGTGCAATGCTAAATGGCTTATTGACTCAACCTGGGTCACATGCCCACTTCTGAACTCTCATGGCCAGAAAGATACAGTCCTTTTACTAGCCAGAACTAGGTTACGAGGTCACCCTGGAACCATAAAGGAGGATCAGGCCTACACAAATCCCAAGAATGAGTCTAGATGAACAGGTAGTCCCCAAAGGAAAATCAAGGTGCTAATTAACAGGGGAAAGCAAAATGGAATGCAGGCACAGTTTATAAACTTTTCCTCATCTTAGATATTTAAGAAAAGAAAAAGAAAAGACCTTTTCCCTTCATGTATTTTCCTCTTTATCATTAGAAAGAACAGACTATTATCAATCTTAAACTTGCTGCCATTATTGGTAAAAGGAGGAAGAAGATTTATTTTTGTCTACTGGTCCAAGATCTTTAAGCTATCCCAGGAACCCAGATGGCATCACTGAGTTGGTTATTCATGAGAAATAACCAGACTTCTGGCTACTTATTTAGGTAGGCAAGTGGCATTTTGATTCACCCCAGACCTAGGCACTCGCCCCAGGGCGAGGCAACAGAATTCTTTGAAAGGACTATAGGGTAGGCTTGCTCTATGTATAGCCTCATAAATTGTTGTTTTGTGATATGAATATATTCTGTATATAAAAAAAGAATATATTCTGTATAATATATCAAATCATTATGTTGTATACCTTAAATTAATACAATGTTGTATGTTAATTATATCATAATTTTTAAAGGAAAGATATATCTAAAAATCTTCAAAAGAGGGAATGAGGTAAAGAATTAGAGCCATCATATGTATGCATCGAGTAACTATCGTAATCCAGTTCCTACCATAGGACAACCAAACCCTTCTTAGTTGATGAGGCCTTGATAGCTCCATAAGCTGTTCCTTCCTCTCCATCACCAGATTAGTGTTTTCCCTGATTTCCCAAAACAACTGAACTGAAGAGTGGAAGAGGTACCAAGGCAGAGAAAAGAGGAAATGAACACACATTGTGTTCAGGAATTAGATGGATTTTGGAAGGGTGTAAGATTTGATCAACTTGATGTTGGTGAAACATCAGCTATAGAGTTGGGACTTGCTCATCTTGATTTCAGAAAGTAGTGAAAATTTGAGGAAAAAAGAAAACAAAATAAATCAAAGACTTTCATTTTTGTTTGGTAGTTTTAGTCCTTTACATTTCAATGTGGCTTTCATAGGAATGTGTTGACACATTAGCTATATAGGGGATCATATGAGTGAATTTCTAACTTTTAAACATAGTGCAAATCATTTTGAAAGAAGGCAACACGTTTATAGGCAATCCCCCACATAGAAATAAACTGTGTTTCAGAAACCATTTAGAAATTGGCAGTTTGGCCCTGGGAATGGTTTTCCGACAGGGGAAAAAAATGATTGGTTGTTAGGGTCCCAAACTAGTCTGCAAAAGCCCACTAAAATCCAATAACCTTGTGCTAATCAGAGACAATAAGCAAGGAGCCCAGGAGCAGGGGGCCATCTGAGCCAGGGGGAAAAGAAGGAAATTCCTTTCTTCCCTCTTTCCTAGATACACATTAGAGATGTTCTCTAGCCCCTTCTCATCTGTGGTTAAGAGTGTCTCCCCAGGTTTCCTGACCTTTAATCTCCCCGACTTCCCCATTGTTACACGCACTTAGACCCACCTTTTCTCCCAGAGTGCTCAGGAGCCCAAAGTCCTCTCTCTGCCCCATTCCCCTCCTCCCTCAAAGTTCCCTTTCACTCAAGACAGTTCATCTTAGCTACACTTTTGGGGGGTGAGGGGTGCAAATAACCTAACCCATAAAGACTCTTAACATTCTCTAAGAGACTTCTGTTCTTAAAGAAGATACTTGATTCACCCTAATGAAGTGCAAAATTAGGCACTGTAAGGCAAGTGTAAGAGGAAGGAGCCATGGAATCTCCCCCTGGGAACTGTCTCTATGACCTTGAGGGGCAAGGTCCCATGACTAGACTGATGCCTTCGTGTAATTCCACAGCCTGAAGTTTCTTTAGCTCTTTTATGTATGGAGCCTAGTCCCCAGATTTCCCAATCTGACTGGCTTCCTGTGGGCATTGAGCTGATCCTGAGAGTGGCACTGATTTCTCCTCTGAACAGGCTCTCACCTCCCCCAAAAAGCTTGTTGTTCCTTGGTCTGTCCTCTGTGGCTGTGGTCCATGGCTAGTTGCTACAACCGAGACGAAGCACGTCCTGACTAAAATTCTGTCCTGAAGACAGCTACTCTGAATTACAACTGTCTTCCCATCCAGGCTTTCTAAACCTACAGATGTCCTGAATTTTAGACCTATTAATAATAGCAGGCATGAGAAGCATTTTAGTATAATGAGAACACGGATTCTGAAGTCAGGTTGCCTACATTCACATCCAGGATATAGCACTCACTAACTGGGTAAATTCGGGCTATTTATTTAACCTCTCAGTCTTTTTTAAAACTAGGATAATTGTGCTCACGGGTCTCATATAAATATTGTGGCAATTAAATGATTATTACATATAAAGCACTTAGAATAGTGTCTGGCATGCAGTACGTGTTCAATAAATGTGAAGATTTTTTAAACAGTGCACATACTGAGATTTTCAGAAATCATATAGTCCATTCTATCTCAATCCTTATTGGAGCTTAACCTCTTCAGTTATCCCAGAGTCCTGGGACATCATACAACACACAAAGCATTTAGAAGGCCTTCCGGTCATGCACACACTGGTTACCACTGAGGTACCCACAGTCCCTTCAGGTGGTGACTGTTAGGCCTCGTTGTAAGACACTTTTGGCAAAATCCATTGGTCAAAAGGTCAGTAATTATTTCCCTCTCTCCCACACACAAACTTTTTCTTCAAAAGTGCGCTCCTTTCATCCCTGACCCTGGGGGCACACCTAATCTCTTTAATGAGCTTATGCTAAAATCAAAGACCACAGACCAGAAGAAAGAAGCTTCTGCTTTCAGCTCTGCAAAAACCCTGAAGCAAAGAAATACCAGTGTCTAGTTAATGACTTAAAATAGGAGGCAGAGGGGAATACAAAGAGAATTATATGCAAATTATTTAGTCAATAAATTATGCTACAGCCTGATCAATAACAAAAATGACATCATTTACGTAGCACTGACTCTAACAGATACGTGTGAATACTTTATATAAATTATTCCAGACAACAAATCCAGAAGGTAAGTATTTTTAGTCCTATTTTACAGATGAGAAAATGAAGGTTTTAAGTCTCTGCACCACAGTCACGCAATCATTAGCAAAGCTGATAATTCTAACCTGAGCTAACTTCTGGTGGAAACAGAAGGAAAGGAGCATTGCCGTGGCAGCTGTTTAGATCCTTTTTTTACATGAGACGTCTGAAACAAAGGGGAACTCTGAGTATTTGTTTATAAGGGGCATACAAACTGTGCCTCTGTGGAACTACTCTTTAATTAGCACTCTTATTTTTAACCCAATAGTAAATAGTATGAGTTCTCTGTAAAAGTCAAAATGAAATCATTCTTTTCTGCAATAATCAAATAAGTTAGCCTATCTCTGGCTTAAACCCAACCCTAAATACCAAGAAGCAGAAAAAGAAAGTTCAAAACCACATTATTTTTCCATAATATGTCAAATAACCCTATGCTCTACTTACATTAGAGTGAAAAAAAAGAACTCTTTCTGCTTCTAATGAACAATTAATTCCAGCTCAGGATGTCGAGTTTAGAATAGGTTAAGTTTCCCCAAACCACAGCCGTTTGTGTTGGATCATGGTTAAAACCCAAAATTCCAACTTCTACAATAATCACATTCTTTTCTTCTACTGCAATGGGAGAAATGACCATTTTATGTAATATAGGAAAAACCATAGCAGAAACTCCTATGAATTCCAGATTTCCTAAAACTCTTCTCAAAGCTGTTTAAAATCAGTTGGATACGTTTCATTTTAGCAAGAGCTCGAAAATCCTGAAATTAAGTTTGGGTACTTTTTTTTTTTTTTTTCTCCCTAAACAAAGACGTTTGGAGGGGAGGATGCGGAACCCCATTTCAGGGGCACTCAGCACACGTGTATCACTAAAGCCGGGGGACGATTATAGGCCCCCACGAGCCACGTCTGTGTTCAGATCCGGCGGCCCGGAACGTTCCCCTCGCACACTTCCGGTGTCAGTAGCCAATCAGCTCGCTGCGGCGGCCATCTTGTTCTTTCAGTTTCAGGGAAGTCTGGACCCTGAGTGAGGGACGGCGCTTCACCTCACGTGGTTCTTGTTAGGCGGGAGCGAGCGGGGTGTTAACAGAGGGAAGCAAACTCCCAGGAACCTCCCCTCTGGCAGACGAGGCACACGAGTAAAAGAGAAGCCTAAAATGACCGTCATCACCACAGCCGTCCTGGAGTTGCCATCGTCCACAAGAGGGATGACCCCTGCGGAGCACGGTGGTAACGGCACAGGTCGGGGTCGGGTCCGTGAGTTTACACTTCTAGGAAATTCACGCATTTCTCTGCGTTTCGTTCTGAGGCCTGAACTCTGGTTCTGATTGTCAGCGTGTCCGTGGGAAAGTGCGCAAGGTGACAGCGGCGACTGCAGCCGGGCCCAGGGAAACGTTCCGTTTATTCAAGGAAACGGTCTAAGAAGACCTGGCATAACATTGTTATTCCACACAATTGAGAAGTAGCTTCTTGCCCGCTCCAAGATAAGACTTTTGTAAAGTAAAGGAGTTTCTTGGTTTTTATCTGCATGAAGCTTTCTTCAGATGATTTAGCTCGCCTGTAACCTTCGCCAGACGCAGCTTCACTTCCCTAGATAGCAAAGCCAAAAGCGACACGTGAGGGAAATGAGATTTTCTTGCTCTCGTTGATTCCTTTGTTTTGCTTTACCCGTTCACTGAGTACGTAGCCTAAATTTATGCTCAGCGTCCCCAGGCCAACATTTGCATCAACACTTAACAGAGAAGGAAAACGTGACGTGCGTGTGGAGCGTATATATATATACTATGGTATGGGCGGGGAGCGCATGCGCATGTGTGTATGTGTATATTGGTAGTGGAGCGCATGCGCAAAGACATTGGTGTGTGTTTAAATGGCGGGGAGCACATGCGCAAGGACATGCGTGTGTCTGTAGATATGGTCAGGGAGCGGGAGCACATGCGCAAGCACACGTAAGTGTCTGTGTATATGGACGGTGACGCAATGCGCAAGGACACGTGTGTACGTTATAATGGCCGGGAGCACATCCTAAAGACATGTTTTCAGACTCCTTCGAGAAAACGTAGGAAGTGTTGTATGAGAAAGACGTTCCCTGTCACGATCTACGCTTTTCCATCTAATTGAACATCTTGCTCACCATCTGATAATGTATACCCCAAACCGGTATGGAGAAATCTCCATTTTTCAGTTTGTTTCCCATCATCACTAATTGCAGAGTTCCAGATTGATTCGAAAAGCAGCTCTGTTTGGTGAGTTATATATATAAAATACTATATATAAATATAAATATATATATATATAATAATATAAAACAAGCTAATTTTCCTTTCTTCGTCTATTTAGTATGGACCACGTTTCCTGTTTTCCATGCAGTTCCTTTTACAGTAACTTCCCAGGTTTAAATTGTCAGGCAAGCACTTCAGCAGGGATGTGTATGTGGTTATCAGGGCATCAGAGGCTCACATTCCAGAGGAGGCACGCTTGGTCTTAACAATTAATGTGAATGATGGCTGGAAGAAATCTTTTAGCATGACACCTAAACTGGTGATTGGGAAAAAAAAAATGCTATGGGATTTTAGCAGTTTGTGGTTTATGTGTGGTTCTAGAACTATTTTTAAATTTCCCAGTTTCAAAATAGTAGATAACCTGCTCCTTTGTCGACATGTAGATGTGTAAGTGTAAGTTAAAAAAAAAAAATCTAGTCCTCAAATACACAATCATGGGAGAATAAAAAGATAAGAAAATAGGAAAGAACTTAAACTGTTTCAAGCATTCAACATTTCCATTTAATTGATTCGTAATTTAATTTATCAGAAATCTGAAGACTGTCCCAATGAGAAGCTCTTACAACTTCCGTAACTTTCTTAAGGATCTTATCTCCAAAATAAAAAGAAAAGGTGTTAAGTCCTATGGTCGATTAAGGAAAAGAATAAACCCATTTTCACTTATTTTGTGCCACTCTGGTCCCAAGATTGAAGAACAAAATTTCAAAATAGATGGATTCCTCATTTATTCATTTATCAATTAATTCCTTAAACCTTAATTTGTTGGCAAATTTCTTTCTGTCTTTGTGCCAGAAATTTAGTTGACTCTGAGGATTCAAAAGTGAATAAGGAGTTCATGTCTGGTGGGAAAAGCAGACGGGAAACATAATTTCAAATGTAATGAGATATTTAAAAATAATGGTACAGGGAAAAAATTGATAAGCAAATGCATTGGAAAGAGGGACGAATCAATGAACAAGGCAGATTTGCTTTTATCACCACAAAGTTTCCCTTGTGTGTTTGGGCTACCCTTTTGCCTGAATTTAGGGCATCTTGCCTCCATGTAAGCTACTCCAATTGCCCTTTGTAATTTCTGAGCAAATATAAAGTGGCTTTTATTATGTTTCATGAGGATACTTCTCTTTAGGCCCAACTTCTCATTTTGAGGATTTGGGCATTTGTGCATCACGTCTGTCCCAATTACTGAGTGAGACCTGCCCTAGAGGGTAGTTTTTCAAACCGTGTGTCACAACTTATTAGATGATCATAAAACCAATTAGTCACAATTGACATTTTTAAGATTTTGAGTAGAATAGGATATATCAGAGGCCATGGCAGGTAGTAAATATAAATATTGGTTGGTGAAGTTTTTGTTTTATATCCAATCTGTGCAGACATACACATATCTGCTAGCTCATAATGTAAACTGTATTCCTACGGATTATGATTTTAAAAAGTTGAAAACCTCTAGTCTAGACTTTAAGTTCCATATGTGGTTGGTTTACCATTTCATTTATAACATTTCATGTGGTATTAGTTTCAGACCAGGGACTCTGTCATTTTTTTGAATAAATAATGTTGAATACATCCCATTTGAAACATTACGAATGGCACAGAGTTTGCTTTACTTGATTATATCCGTATGCATATAGATAAAGATAGGTAGGTACACAATTTGCACTTATTTTAATTAATTTTAGTTTAGCAGTCAGTGATTTACGTAATAAACATCTGAAGCAAGGTTACAATCATATAGACAAAAATATTTTGAAGACCAGGTGAATATAATTGCCCTACTCTACTCGTTTTACTGAAATTATGATTTTTTTCCTTTTACATTAAATCTTTTTATTATAAATGTAATACATGCTTATAGTAATAATTTATATAATTGGTAAAATGTTAAGACTGAAATGTAAATCATCTTTCATCAACCACACAATAAACACTTTTTGCTTTGGCATATTTTATACAGACACACGTACATGTATATCACATGTAGTGATTAAATTGGGACCCTACTGGATATGCTGTTACTTAAGCTACTTCTTTCACTTTCTATTTTACTCTGAGCATTTCTCATGCCATTAAATAATCTGCAAAAATGTGAATGTAACATTTAATTCACTAATTGATTAATCATGGTTTCATTATTGGATGTTTAAGTTATTTTCATCATTTCCTTGTAAGTAATAAAGTAGTAATTATAGATAAATAATCATAGATAAATAATCATCTAGATAAATCTTTGCATTCTTATGTTATTATTTCTTTATCATAAATCAGTTTATTAATTATTTAACATAAGGCTATGAAAAAAAATTTCTAATTGATACAAATTACCCAGCATGCCCCTAGAAAAGCTGATAAGTTTATATTTTCCCCAGCAGCGTATTTATTAATGCATTTAACAAATATTCATGGTCTGCTTTATGCAGGTTTCATACTAGACCTATTAAAATTGAGTGGTTTCATTTTTATTTATTTTTATCAGTTTGATAGCTCTTATCAATTATTTTGTTTTCATTAGATTACAACTGAGACTTAGAATTTCCTGTGTTTATTGGTCATGTATATTTCTTCTTTTTTATGAATATTCCTTTTCTTCTATTACAGTGTTTGCCTATTTTGCTTCTAAGTTGTAAATGTTCTTGATACAGGAGGATTATTAAGCTTTTACTGTCAAATAGCATTCAGAATGCTATTTTTTCTAACTTAGCCAGTAGTCTCTTAACTTTATGATACTTCAGAGAAAAAGCAGCTTTACTTTTTGTGTAAACAAACCAGAGAATTTGTTAGTTTTTTCAAATGGCATTTAAACATCTATCAAGATGGTTATATGATATGATTTTTCTTCTTTTTCTATTAATGAGATGATTTATATTAATAGAGTTTCTAATACTGAATGGCCCTTGCAATTCCAAAAAAAAATAAGTCTACACTCACATGCTGTTTTTAATTTGAAGATAAAGCTGGGCATGGATTGCGAGTATTTCATTTGTGCTTCATACCTCTATTTGTAAGGGAAATTGGTATCTAAGGATTTTTCCCCCTAACATGAGCAGTTTTACATAGAAGAGTTACATAACCTTTGTAAAATGATTTGAGTAGCTTGTCATCTGTTACTATATGTTATATCAGTTTCTATAGTCTAGGAATTCTCTGTCAAGATTTAAAATAACTCATCCATAAAACCATCTAGTCTGATGCTTTTTATGGGTAATTCTTGGACACTTTTTCAACTTTTCCCATAGATGGAGATTGTTGGGAAAAGAGATGTTTCCTCCTTTACTGAATTTTGGAAATCTCTTTTTTCCATAACATCATTTATTTCATTGAGACTTTCAATGATTATATTTTATGGTTTTTGTCACCTAATATATTAAATAATTCTGTTTCTCTGCTCTAATACATTTATTTTTACCTCATTAACTTATTTCTCTTAAGGAATAAAGCAAATTTTTAAAATTATTTGCCTTATTCTTTCAGTTACTTATTAAGTAACTGTTCAGTGACATGTTTGATGATACATGTTCAATGACAATATAATCTTAAGGCAGTGAGTTTGGTTTTGAGTTTAGTTTGATGTGCTTCCAGAAATGTATCTTAATGTTCTTCTTCTTATTTTTTCTATGTATTTTGAAATTTAAGATTTTATTTCTTCTTTGACCAAGAATGACTTATTAATTTTTAAGGATTTAGACTTTTTTCCACCTAAAATTTTATTATTAATGTACAATTTTAATATTTTGTAGTCAAGGATAGTAAATTCTGCAACTTGGGGCCTTTATTGAAAGTTGACCTAGTTAGTATATGTAAGTTTGTCATTTAGATTTAAATTAATTAATGATTTTTCTAAAAATATTTATTATTGAATAAATATTTATTGAGTGCCTATTACATTCTAGGCTCTGGTAAGGTGCTGAGGATGTAGGAGAGAGCAAAATGGACAAAAATCTCTACCTTGCAGTACTCACATTCTAGTATATAACATACATGTATCACTATATTTCCTTAAATGTAAGTCAGCATGCTCGTTATACACACTATAAATTTATTGACAGCTTTTCCAGAAAAGACAAAAAGAAAGCCCCACCACATTAAACCTAACCATGCATTTCTCAGATGTTCAAGTGTAAGAAATGTGTGTCCTATTGTTGGTAAAATAATGTTCTTAATTGTTTCTGATACTGTGTATGCTTAATCATTTTCTTGATCTGTCAAAGACGGACGAACATGAGGTTAAAGTCCCCATGTACGTTTTGTTTCTGAGGCTTTCAGCATCATTTTTTAGGGCTATCTCTTAGAAAAGGTTGAAATGTGATGTTTGATTCATTCTGAGGCTTTTTCTTCCAAAGAAATGTTTAGCTCATTTATATCTGTTATCATAACTGTCATCCTTATTCTCTCTGTCATTTTGGTTTAGACCTTATGTTCTGTACACCTTTTTCTGCTTCCTATTTTATTCCCCATGTGCTATAGTTTTTTTTATTATTTTATTTAGTAATTTCCCTCATAGTGACTTTATAAAAACATTCTTTATCCTGTTTTCTCTATCAACATCAAAAATGAAATCATCTCTGTCGAGTTCCTTCCATGGAAGAGGAACAAAGTGACACGACTGTGTGTTATCACCACTTCCCCTCACACTTTTCACCTGTCCTGTTTTAGATCCAGTCTTTAAAGAAGAATATATGTCTTCTCTTTTCATATTTTTTATGTGGCATGTTTTGTATCATCCAGGGATACGTTTTGTGTTTATTGCCAGCCCTTTGCTACATCTCCAGCACTGAGTTCTTTATCTTGATTCATTTCACTGTTAACCTGCTTACTTTTTTGAGCAATTTCACTTCAGGAAGGATAGTTAGTATATTTCTAAATCCTTGAAATCTGATAGTATCCTTTATGTATAAATCTCAACACTTGCAACAATGCCTGGTGCTTTGAGGTATATAATAAATATTTGTTAAATGAATGACATACCTGCTTCCCAAGGGTTTCTTCCTAGACATTCCATTGTCTCTTGGTTTTTAATATAAGGGAAGAACTCTGAGGCCGACCTGATTTCTGTTTTCCTTATCTGGATCTTGTGGGATTCTCTCTTTATTCATGATATTCAAAATTTTCACCCATATTCTTCTAGCTGTTGGCCTCTTTTCATGTTGCTAGGTTCTTAATTGAGTTCTTTCTGTTAACAATCTTGTGTTGACTTCTTTCTGTTTCCTTACTGGAAAGTATAGATATTGTTCCTTAAACAGGATGGTTGAAGTCTTCTTGGTTCTCATCTCCTTATACCTGTTTGTAGAGAAGTCTTCTCCTACCTCCAAAAGGGGCCTGGCTGTTTTAAAGCCACACTTCCTGTTTAGAGGTTTGGTGGCTTGAAAAGACAGGAAAGGAACCAAAATCCCAGACAATGCCTGGAAGAAAACTTTGCTTCTGCTTAGTTTCTCATACGGATTCTCTGAAATCATGGGCAAGGTGTCAGCTTTCTGTGCCCTGATTTTTGTTTGTCCCAGCCCTGTCATCCCATATCACATGTGGCTGTGTCTACCTTGCATCCTCATGCTCTTGCCCATCATATGAGGAGGGATCACTTTCTATCATTCAGATTTGCTTCTCCTGCTATAGCCACCTTGAGAGCCCTGCACTCTCCAGATGGACTATTTGGAAAGGCTGCCAACTCCAAAGACAAAATATCCTGTTGGTGTCCTCATCAGCCCTGTATCCTCTCCTCCAGCCTCACCTCAAATGGAATAGTTCCAGCCTCCTCCACCAGTTCCCCCAGAAGATTGGTTGTGAGCTGGCACCATGTTCCCCTTTCAGCTTGATCTGTGGCACCATATCTAGCAGATACCCAATACCTAGTTCTGGTACACATTTCACCTACTGTAGATGCTTTTGACCATTTCAGAGGAATCTGGGAGATCAGTGGTAAATTGTGTACACTCACTCACATTGTCAATGAATCCAGAATTCAATACCCATTTTAATGCTTAGCCTCCCTTTAAGAAGTAATTTCTTACTGATGAATCCTAGAAAGCTCTGGGACAGCTTTATTGTATCACAAAGGCCATTTTCCTAGCTGCAGCTTATACTTATTCACACACAGTAAAACAATGCCTATCCAGTAGTGTGACCAGAAAATATGATGGCTTTTCCCACCTCCTACACTAACTCTGAATTTTTCTTTAAGTAGTCCTGCAAAAGTGAGACATGGTGTAAAACGTCCAAATTGGTTTCCTTACCATTTGAAGGAAAGGCTGCAAACTGCAGTGAGAGAGCTGGCTTCCTAGTTGTGCATCAGTCTAACTTCAGTAGGGCTAAGTCAAAAGGGCCCAGAAATCCAGAGAGTCAAGTTGTTGATTGGTTTTCTTATTTACATTGAAGATGCAAAAAATAATTAGAATGTAATGTGAAGTGTTATGTATATGCAGCTATTATGAATATATAAAAATCTTATTGCCTCTGTCAAGCTGAGTTGTTATAATCATTTAAAATGGAAAGTCAAGTTCCTGCCACAGATAGAGATACACTGGTTGCATGACTTTATTAATTCCTAGACTGAAGTCTGTAGTGTGGATGATAATCTAATAACAGAATCACATTTATAATATAGTAGAAAATTCTCACTATGGGTTTACAAGAGTACGTATGAGACCCAGAATTATTGAAGGCTTGTTCTTTCTCACATCAAACTGATACTCACTCTCCATTTTGGTGACAGCTTCATCTTAAATGAGAATTTTAAAAAGGGCCTGGCTGACTCCCTGCTCCCGACCCCTTTACTCCTGCAAATATGATTACTTGGGTTCCTATAGGTTTATGATCTGTGCCCATCCTGGGAAAGTGCAGGGAAATCTGTGGGATCCTTTTTCAAAAGTTTTTCTCTTAGAATCAAGCCAGTCCTACTCTGATTTTTATGACTTCCTGTCTCTCCCAGTCTGAGGCTCCACCTCCTCATGAGTATCAGATTTCCATTGAGGCTGATACCTCCGGTACCCCCCAGGACCTTAGAGTTATAGTTCCTATTGGAATTCCCTGACCTGGACTGGTCACCCATTTCAGTTTGACCCCAAGGGCTTGCTGGCCTATCATGGACAATCTTGCACATAGATTCTTTTTCACAGTTTGGTCTAATCTCTCCTTTCCTCTCAGACCCATCTTCTTATCTCTGTCCCACTGTGTACTCTTAGCTACACTTAAGTGTTGGTTGCAGGCTTGCGGGTGTGTGCTTCTACACCCTTTTGACAGCTATCACGGGTCTGTCTCGTTTAACCACTGTCCTTGTATCTGGTGGTGACACAACCTTGACCTCAAAGCTGGAAGTGGTGGCAGATGCAGGGTTCATTCCAATATTGCAAGGTAGGGTTCTGTGAAAAGTGCTTGACTTTTACACCTCCTTTCCTTAAATGTTGGTAAGTGTGTGCACTCAGAAACATGCCAGTCAGAAAGCCTGCAGTATCTCATGGTCTTCAGTACCGTAAGTGCGATTCTCCAATTTGATAGCAAGCTCAACTTTGATGTCAAACTGCTCATCTCCTATTTACAGCACTCACTGTCTAGCCATATTTCCATTTTTAACTAGGAAACAAACTTGACAGATGCCACATTCCATATTACTACCTTTTTAATGCTAGTGAGGAAAATCATGGAATATGTTCAATTAATGAACATGGAAAAGTTTTAAAGTTACAGGAGTACCACTGAACTTCTATTTACAGCTTTATCTTTAATGATTATTCTGTTTTTGTCTAGTTTAAAATTCCTGAGGTATGTAATACACAAAGTGTAACTTTGCTCCCTTTATTCACTACTGTTTAGAAATAGCATCTAGGGGTAGTGTAGAGTGAGGGAGACCAATCTTCATCAATAATGAGTAGTTATTGAAAAATAATTTTAAATGTTTCTTGTACTCAAATGTCCACACCTCTCCCCAGGTAAATTCCATTCAGGGAGACAAGTGGCTACTGAGACTCCATTTGGCTTTCAAGATGGTGGAAAAGTCAAATGAGAGATTTGTAGCTATAAATAAGACAGCACAAATATAGAACCATCATCAGACATGCAAGTATAACCACAATGAAAGTTACCTTGAACAAATCAGTTCCCAGGATGGCATTCATTTCTTATTGATAAATATGCTTGATACAAAGATAATGGAGCAGATAATGAAACAATCTATTTGGAAACATAAACATACACATACACTCACACACAAACTGGAGGGAGACAAGGAGCATTGGTTAGCACAAATTCTGTCGGTACATCCTACCATCTCTTCTCCAGAAGACTATCCAGCATCCAACAGGAAAAAGATAGGAAAACATTTTGACTACAGTAAGGCTTTTGATTCTGTAGTATGTGACCAAAATCAGTAAAGGAGAAAAGAGCCTCGATCTTCTTTTATATAGGTGGACAGTGGTTTGGGGAAACTGGTGAAATAAGTCATTAATGTTTCAGTTTTGGTTGAAACTGACCAGAGGGGGAAAAAAAAAAGAAACTGACCAGGGAAATTAAAGATAGGGCTACTCAGGTCTCTTCTGCCATAGAAAATCTTATGGGAATCAGCCCTGAGACCCCCCTCTTGCCTCTACTTCAATATGTGAGGGCAGGTGCAAGACATACCCTTTGTCACAGTCTGTTTCAAACTCCACCTCTACCTCCTTATTTCGACTTTCAGCATCCCATTTTGCTGTTCTTGTGGAGAAGATATACTTGATAAATGCTTGCTGAATTGTTCACCACTGTCTCTGAGTCCCTCTCAGGAAAAGGTAGAGGATCAAGACACTTCTGTAACCATTTTAAGAGTAACACAGAAGTTTCCACAGATATGAGGTCTAGTTCCCTCTACTGTAGAACATAGGCTTCATCTCACTACCTTTCTCAAGCTGCTGATGACTACATGATGTAGTCAGAAATGGGTTGGTTGCTTTTGAGGAGGAATTGCTCAAGGTCCACAGCACACAGATATTCTTACTCATGCGGAGTCCCTCATAAACAGTCAACTATAATCACCAACAAGCGGTCTACATGAGTGATCCAAAAGATGAGCTACACGGTAGTCCCATTAGCCCACAGGATTAGGCCATGTGTTAGTGTGTGCCCACATTTTGTATATCTACACTGTCATAATAATCTCTTTTGCATAGTCTTTCCCCAGCTGCTCCAACCACATCATGCTTTTTCTGTTGGTGCTTCTCTAACACTCCTTGTGTATACCAGGAAGTAAATCTTAATCACATCTTACCTGGTGCCATCACACAACTTAGTTGAGGGCCTCTGCCTGTTTTAAGTCTACATTGTGTCCAGCCTGAGTGCTTTGCTGCCTTTACACAAGTGCTTGCCAAATTGAAATAGTTGGCCCAAATGGGTAAACTGAGGCATGGTCATCTAGTATCTCTAAAGATGAGGTGCTCACCTTTTGACACCTGTGTTCTCATGTCCACTGTCCTCTCTCTGTGTCAGAGATGACAAAAAGTTAAATATTCAACAAATTAACCTAATGAGGAATGCCAGCTAGTGGGTCCCTGTCACATTTTCTTTTGCAACAAAAGTTAATTTGGTTAGTGTCTTTTACAGTGGTCCAAGTAGCTACCTGACATACAGGCAATTACACCTGTAGGGTGAGCACCTCATTCAAGTCTTTTTATAGATTAAATCAATGTATGTTCATGGATTTTAAAATAATAGATTTGAATATGGTGGCATGACCCCACTTGAGTGTTAAAAAAATTAACTTCCAACATATATTTTAATGCAAATGTTACCTTTGTAAGTGGATGACCTGAAAAGAAAGTGTTTCCATAGTAACCTAGGGAACACATAACCTGTTTATGATAACTTCTGCATGAAGAGAGCCAGGCATGGATTGGGGATATGCTTTGATGTATGCTGAAAAAAAAAATTGCTGACAGCATTGTGTGAGTGAATGGTTGGAAGATTTCACTTTATTTGTAGTTAATTTAGAAAATAAACTTTCATAATGAACTGCTGAAATACACACTTGAAACAACCAGATGATCTGTCAGGATATTTTTTTTAATGTAATTTGTCATAAGTGACAACCAAGGCATCAGTGTAAGAGAAATAGATTAAGGATGAGTTCTTACCATACATCTTTCCCATTTTGTGCATTTCTTTTTATCTCTACTCTGTGTTCTTCCCTAGGAATCACTGAGGCCTTTCAAAGCTCTTAGATTTCTCTTTTTTTTTTCTTCTCATTTTTTTACTTCAGAACATGTCATGGAGAAGCTGCCCTTATGGAATTGAGAGTCCGCATTGTGCAGATATCACCAAAAAGGAATATATTGATTATCCTTCACTTTCTCTACCGACATGGCTCTTTGAGTTGGTGGCTTTTTAGAGGTGCCATTAGCTAGAAATCAGTTCGACATCCACAAGCCCTATATGGTTATTTTCCCCTCTACTTACAGATGTAACATCTAGTTTTAAAAAAAAGCTTGTCTACAAGATTCTTTTCTTTCTTTCTTTCCTTTTTATTATTTTTTTTTTCTTTGAGGGTCATTAGCGTAGGGAACAGATGCATACAGTTTTAAGGAGTATTTCTTTGAAGCTCCATTTTAGAGTCAGCTCACTGACAGGTCTATGCCCATGGGCTCTGGTGTGGACTTAGGGCAGAGGCAATGGCTACAATTACCCATCTGGTATCCATCTGGTAGCACGAATGAAAGATAATACCAGATCACAGAGAAACTATACCAACTGCCAACTTGGTATAAGCAGGCAAAGAAGGTGCCACCCAACAGCACTGTGAAGAGTAAGAAATGTCCATAGGGTATGCACATTTCCAGCACAAGATGCAAAAGAATGGCATGTGAGAGCAAATGGAAAGAAATTGCTGTACACATCTAACCTTACAGCTGCAACTTGTTAAATATTAAACCGAGTTCTCTGCCACATTTAAGTTGCTAGTGGAATCTGGGAGAAAAGATATTCTAATATGCTTGAGACCTGTATTTTGCTACTCACAGCCACCCACAACAGGGTTAACAGGATTTGAGGACTTTTGGACGAGGAGTAGATACCAGCATCATAAGGACATTGATTTCATTTGCATGTAATGCCACTTTGCAATAGACTGTTTGGTTGTAGCAAGACTAAGGATTTTGTGGTTGCTATAAAATACATTTTATCAATGTATTACCTTCTCCTTGTTTTTATATCCCCCTTTTCTGCTTTGTCTGCTTCCTTCCAGAATGCAGCATGCTCTGGTTAGTGCCACGGCTAAGTATTGAATCTCTGTTAGTATAATCATCAGAGATTTGCTGTCTTCATACAGCACCTCTGTAGGAGCTACAAATGGAAACACTGTTTTGAAATGGTAAGGGCATGCTTGCCTATGAGGCTGCCCATCTGTGGGTACCCTTCCCAGTTGTTTCCTCCACTTGCTCTGTAGTCTGGGTGCCTGGCTTATCTCTGCATTCATACATGCTAGAGATGGCCAAATAAAGTGAGATATTAGAGTGAGAATTTAGTGGCATTGTCATCACCTAAGCAACAATGCGTGCTTGTGGGGTCTTTTGTGTGCATTAAATGGGTTGTCTTCATAGTAACATGTCATATATGTATATATGGTACTGCCATATATTTTGAAAGACATTATCATTATCACACTGATTACATCTAAGCAATTCAACGAGGACAGAAACCTATTTTTACAGAAGAGAAAACCCAAGGCTAAGAAAAGTTGCATGATTGCTGACAATCACATCATTAGCTTTGAACCCAGATCATATGACCCAAAGTTTGAAAATCTTCCACCAGATTTAGGTAAGGGGGTTTTGGTTTGTTTTTGTTTTAATCTCTGAATCTCTCTTTCCCCCTTTCAAAAGGAAACATTTAACTCTTTAAGGACCAGTTTCCCAAAGAATAAGAGAATCAAGGTAGAGATTCTGTGGCACAAAAAGTCTCTGCCTTGTAGGTGGCTAGAGGGATGGGAGCTAAGCTGACTTCCTTTCTTCCACAGTCTCTGACAAAATGTTTCACATACTTCACTGAGAAACAAAGCAAAGAAAAATATCTTCCCAATTGGCCACTACAGAGACCATGTTGGCTGAAGTCAGGAAGAAAGAAAGGCTGTAAGTCAGAGGCATGAGTCTTCTGGATAAGAATTGCTATAAAGCAGTTGTAGAGTGCAGGATCACTAGCAAAGTGCCAGGATGGAGGTGGGAGAAGGATGAGATGGCAAAGTAGAAGGGTTATGATGCAAAGGTGAGATTTCAGTATTGATGTTGACCATGACCTATGTAAGAGAATTTATGAAAAAAGCCAAAATGAACTTAAACCTGATTCCATGTGGAAGATTGTATAAATTGCATACTCGGTACAAGAAAATATAATTTTGTAAATTTGCTTGGTTTGCTTATTCCAACTTATGGGACTCGAATTCTTTTGCCATAATTTATACTAATTAGTCTTTCCACTTAACTCAAGTGGGGAACTGTGAATGTAGCCATCCCTTGTCTGCTCCTCATTAGAGACAATTAAGAGTTAGAAGAACAAAAACACATCATAGAAAAAATGAGGAAAGCCACCCAGAGAGAGAAACATGAAGCAGGAAATGATCTTATTGAATGGGACAGAGAGGAACTGATAGCCTTCAAGATCCATCGCTCTTCCAGCTAAGGTCTAAACAGGGTCTGAGGTAGCACTGCCTGGTCATGCCAGCCTCCCCTGTGGTATTCTCATCTGCGTTTTTCATATCTCCTGTCATACTGCATTTATTAAGAAATGTTCTCGCTCTCTAAATCCAATTCATTAGTTTCCCTCCATGGATAAGAGGTATGGCATTACTGATGAGAGAAAAATAAGTCCTAAGCTAATCAGCCTTGGTAAATTCCAGTCTTGCACATTATCGTTATGGAAGCTTTCTTCCAGAATTCAGACAGGGCACAAAGACACAGGAGAGGGACCGGTGTGAGATGTCCTAACACTGCTCTGGGAGCCCTGCTGTTTATATCACTTTGTACTTTCCCAAAGGGGAAAGGAGGAGATCAGGGAGCATTTAATTGCCTTATAAACTGATTGACAAATCGGTGATCTGATGCATATGGATGATCTTTTTAGTGAAATGGCTCAGAAGCTGCTAACAGAGATCATCAGGAGCCATGATTTGCACACCCTCCATGGGGTTATTACAGAGAAGCGGAAGGATGGGTTGATTATTATCTTTCCTTCTTTCTGTTTTTTTTTTTTTCTTGAATGTTTTCTTCGCCTCCAGGGAAATGCATTCTAGCAGCGTGAGCACCACTATTAATCAACACTTGTAGCAATAATCAGTGAGTGAAAAATGGTGACCAGAATCTGTGAATGCACTGGCATAACTGTCTTCTGAGTTTCCCTTTGTGATCATGCCTTGGCATTCTAACATGGATAATTTATACAAAATTAATGTTGGCACCTTCCGAGGTGCAAAGATTTATAGAAGCACTGCTTATTTCTTCATCCATTAAAAAAAGAAAGAGAAATCGTTTCTGGTCATGATGAATAATATTTTAGAGCCTTTAAAAATATACTTGCTATCTTCATGTTTCTTTGTGTTGTGTTGAGCCAGCTAGTCCCCTCACTTTTGAGCATGGGTGTTGTGAAAGGCAAAACTGCTGTAACTTCTTGCTTCCAGTTTTCCCAGAACTTTCACCAGGAGGGGTGTGAAAAACAATCAAGAATTCAAAAATACTTCAAGACAGGATGAGCACTGGGTGTTATTCTGTATGTTGGCAAATTGAACACCAATAAAAAATAAATTTATTATTAAAAAAAATACTTCAAGACCCAAGATTCTTCTGAGAGCTGTGTTGTTGGAAAATCGGGGAGGGGCAGGGGGAAGGCTGAGTTACTAGAGTAGCAAAATGCTGTTGCTAGCCACACCTGAGAGAAAGTAGTTGTGGAAATAACCTGACTTAGGGCTGGTGAGGACACTATACGTGAGAGAAGCCATTTTAAAATTCAGTTACCACTTTCATTCCACCAAGCTACCTTTCAGTTCTTACCGTCATCTGATCAGTAGAATAAATTCTGATATGTCAACACTTTGAGACTTTCTCTGAAATTTCACTTACTTGGGACTGGCTTGCCAAGAGCCTAAAGCAGGTCACAAAGGCTCAGGACCACATCTTAAAGAGTGATTGATAGACCAAGACTCATAGGAGCATATGACACCAGCCCCTTGTCTGAGGATCGCTCCTGTCATTAAAATCAATGCAACTTAATTAAAGCAAATTACAGATAGATACATCTATAAATAAGATATTAAAGTGTGCTGCTGAATATGATAATTGCTGCATATTTAGCAATCAGTGTGTGTGTTCTGCTTTTGCCAGGAGGAATTCCTTTCAGTGGAATCAATGGAGCTTTATTAAAAACCATCCAAATTAGAGGGAGAAATGATGAGTGTTATAATAACACAAAATCACTGTTTCAACTTTCACTGCAAAGAAAGGAAAGCAAAATATGTCCATCCCTCTTTTTTCACTCAAGGAAAATATTAGACATATTCTCTTTAAGATGTGGATATTTTGAATTTATACATTTTAATTTTTGTATTCTCTTCTCCCAAAGGAAGGCGGAGGGAAAGTAACAATCATAAATAAAACAATTCAGCAGTGAGACTGAAGTGTGAGGAACACTCCAGTGCCTGGATATGCTGTTTTATACTTTGATGACAGAAGACAAATAAATGAAGTCCATACTCTAAACAGAGCTTTAAGTGGCTTATTTTATTCTGTTAGTCACTAGATCTTTGTGTGTGAAAATTTTCACAGGTTCATTCAAAATACTGAATGTTGGGAATAAAAATCCATTTTCATCACCTCCCTTACTTGTCTCACTACTTTACCCCTGTCACCTTTTATCACACATAAGAATTAAGCTTATGGCAAAGAGACTTCTTTTTTAGGGTTAATTTTAAAATATACATTTAAGGAAAGATCATTTGTCACCCAATTTAAAAATCAATAGCAAAACATAACAGTTAATTAAATCAGTCCCATGTGACCAGAATCATTCTCAATTTTAAGAAAATAAATACTAAAATTGCAAGAAGACAAATATTTCAATGAAGAATGTTCTCAGAGATGAAAAAATGAATCACTAGACAACCAGCCACTTCTAACAGACATTTAAAAGGCATTTAAGAAGACTTCTTACATTGGTATATTCCATGCATTTATTGTTTGGAGAGAGAAGGAAAAAAAGAAAAAAATGGAAAGAAAACAAAGAAACAGGAACATATAACAAGAGAGGAAATGAGTGTTTACAAAAGTGATTTTTAACTATTTCATTTAAGCAAATGTTTAAAGATTGTATTTATTGGTGAGAAAGAGAGTGAGTGAGCAGGGGGAGGAACAGAGGGGGAAAGGGAGATAATCTCCAGCAGACTCTGCACTTAGCACAGAGCCACCTTGGGGCTCCATCCCAGGACCCTGAGATCATGACCTGATCCAAAACCAAGAGTCGGACACTTAACCGACTGGGTCACCGAGGCATCCCACAAATACTGATTTATTGAATGTCTTCCAAGCACCGGTCTAGGCAATAAGGAGAATGATTTCCTGTTCCTTTGGTGAAGCTTTGCCCCAAAGCTCACCCAAAGCCCCTTTTCTAAAACAACATAAGACAGTGATAAGAAGGATTGGTTTAGTAGTCAGATATGGATTCAAGTTTAAGCTCCATCACTTACTAGCTGGGTGGCTCAGGGCGACCTCAGTGTACTTTCCCATGGAGTGTACATTTTTAAAGAAGGAGATAATAAACAAGTGAAGAGTAAGTATAGGGCCATGATAATTTCCTCAAAGAAACATAAAGCTGTGCTAAGGAGCTAGAACAAGCAACTGGACAAAGTGTGCTGTTTTATTTATGGCGACCAGGGAATGTTTCTCTGTAGAGGAGACTTTTTTTTTTTTTTTTTTTTTTTTTTTTTTTATGTAGAGGAGACGTTTAAGCAGAGACACAAAGGGATGAAAGCATGAGGATACCAGGAGCATATTCCAGGGAGGGAAGTGTGAGTAGGAAAGCCATGAGCCACATGCTGGGCAAGTGGGAGGAGCAGTGAGGAAAGCAGCATGACTAGAGCATAGAGAACAGGCAGGACCAGGAGGGGACAAAACAGAGAGGTAACTACTTCAAAACCTCATGAATCTTTAGGAGCAAAATTTACTAAGTCCACTACTTAACCATCCTCCCTGATGACTGTTACTTCTGATTTTCTAAGGTGCATCTACAATGCATAATGCTCTTATTCAGAAAAGAGTATAAAGGGTTGGCAATGGGTATAGCCTGCTCTGTTCCTTTTAAGGCCCAATTAAGGCAGATGATTTTCATGAGAGCTGAGCTATGATTTCACTTTAGACTATCTATAGCAGAGGCCATACCACAGACAAATTTGTTCATAATTATGACACATGAGTTTTCCACTCTGAGGAGGGTACATGCAGATGAGAATGGAGTTCCACCATGCATTATTTCCCAGCTCCATGTCTAACATGCAGACATATTGCCCCTGTAATCAAATTTTCTCTGCTTCCTTCTGATGTTCCTACAGGCAGTATCGTGAATGGCAGTCACCTATAAATTCCATGGGTGATGGGAAGAGGAGGTAGTCACAGCCATGGAGCATGCACATCACAAACATCTAAGCCTTTGTTTTTTGTTTTTTACATCTAAGCCTTTGACACATGCTCCATCCTTGGAGCATTCTGTCCCTCAGAATTGTCCCCCATCCATAGGTAGAGAAAGGGACAGAGTTGTGGTCTAAGACTCCTTAGTGGGGTACTTTCTGCGTGCCTAAAGATGTCATACGACAATTCAAAACTTAGCTCTCCTTTGAGATATGTACTAACATATTTTGCAGCTGTGGTATTGGATACACCAAGGATGGCCAGTGTGGTTCACTGCAATTTATAAGTGAATATTCTGTTCAAACTGAATACTAGCATTCTTGTCATACAATACTACTACTATTATTGTGATATGTGTAGCAGAAAAAGAAATATATTTGCCTCAGAAGTCTCTGAAAATACTGATATAGGTTATGATTTAATGGGTGTCTGTAATTCCTGGCATTTAAAAGAACAAGAGATTGAAGACATTACCCAGTTAAAGGTTTCCCATTCCTAGAGATAGGTGGGTCCACTCCACCACCTCTATAGTTACTTCTTTTGTACAAGGTAGCTCTGGTCACCCTTTGCTGTAACTCCTCAAGCAATAGCCAGGTTTCCACATCTTAAAAGATCCCTGATTTCCATGACTCATAGAAATAAGCCATTAGAAATACGTTGCAGGGTTGGGGTTACTGGGGAGGACCAGCATTTCTGTGCAAGTTGTTCCATCTGGGTATGAGTTAAGGATGGTTTCTGAACCCCAGTCACAGTTGCTGATTGATCAAGAGCAGCATGAAGAACTTAAAACCTAACCCTGCTTGAAGAATTTACTGCTGGATCATGGTGACCAAATGGCTCCCTTTTCAGTGCTCTGGATAGCCACCATGTGGTCTGCCCAGGATGAGTTTGATTCTTTGGAAATATTCAAATGAAACAATAGATTTCTATTTTTTAAATAAAAGCTTGCCATTGATTGAGAAAAAAAAAAGGCACCGTTGGGGCCTTTGCTGTAGAGAATTTTAACTCAAATCGCATTTCCTGGTATGTTATCCCTTCTGACAGTAAACATGCCCAATGGTGCTATATTGTGTTAAACCACAAGGGCAGGTTGAGAAGCAATCAGAGTGAGTCTAAGAAAAATTTGGCAGCAAGCCTAATGAAAGTTGAAGTGGACCTAAAAATCTTTAATAAGGTTGTTCTCTTTTTTGTGGGTTCTTGCAGTTAGTTTTTTCATGAATATCTGGGCAATTGGGGACTTCTAAAGGTCTTTACTATGGGCAGGTACTTGAAGTCTCATTGAGTAAGAATGGCAAGGTAGAGTCAGTGTGGTGGCTGTTAGCTGAGTTGTGCACCATTGAAAATATTGCATGCTAAATTGAATTTTTATTTCTTAAAAAAACAACTTGGTTAACTTTCAAACCTCCTATGTTTCCAGGAATGACATGAAAAGAGCTCCATGCCTATTCTTTCCAAAGCATTGAGTTCTGATCCCACTTGGATTTTGCTGCTCTTTGAGTTATGGTCTCTGGTCTCAGTTCCTAAGGACAAATGATTCTACTTGTTCTTTGTTTGGATGAGTTGCTCCCAATGGATGACCCTCAAATTGAAAATGATGTTTCCCCTGTGAACTTCAAAATTTAAATTCAGTGTTCCTCATATGGTCAGTAACTCATTTGTGGATTGCTAGCATAATTTATGTAGTTTTGCTGTCTGCAAAGTAAAAGTGAGTTTCTCATGGCCCTTGGGGAAGATGCACAAAGAGACCCAGTCCCTAGACTCTGTTGGACCAGTTGACAGAATTGGGAGATAAAACTCACTCTACGTCCTTCCAAGTGACTTGGACTAATACTGGTGTTATTTTCCATACCAAAGTCCAATTATATGATGGAGTTTTTAGTAATTGGGCCCTTTGGATTTTAAATCCTCTCAGGTCAGTGCCCATGAGGATAGCCTTCAGTAGGAAGGACTCTGGGGCTCTGCACAGAAGGCAAATCTGATTTATAGATGGACATGGCATTACGTCTGTCACAAATACATTATGAATGGGCATTATACATTTTCTAACATACAGATCAACCCCCCCCCTTGGGAAATTATCCTTCATCCTAATGGATTACATTGTAGTAAGTTCCTTGTAAAATTTATCCTAAATTTTCACTTTCTTAATTTCATTACATTGATGAGTAGAGATCCCTGTTTATCCTTTTTTGCCTACGTCTGATGGATGTTAGAAGAATTAGACTAAAGTTTATAAATCACCTCACGATTCCCCAACTGAGCCCACAGAAACAGTAAAAGCCGTCATAGATTTAAACAGGTGCTGATTTCTGCTCAACCTTCATACTGTACTGGGGCAGAATGAGTACTCCCTCAATTAAGTAGATAAACATTTTCTTCTGAAATATAGGAAGTCATCTAGATGGCACTCAACTAGCATTTCAAATGCTTAGCTGCCAAGGCTGGAATTTTGTTTTTTCATTTTCACCTAGAGAGACTCATGTAGAGTGTTGGTTTCTTTCTTTTTTTTTTTTCTTTTTCTTTCTCCTGTCTGCTAACCTCCTGCTACATGATGCTTCCCTTCAGACTCTGAATCTTTGCTTCTCTGAAAGAAATGCATATAGGGCCTTCTACCACAGTGTGGCTCTAAACCTGGGATTGGATTCATTTAGGAAAAGCCACCAAAAGCGTGTGGTAGGACTTCTAGCAGAATGCCTGAGGTCAGCAGGTAAAGGTGGGCTCACTCCCTACCTGTGCACAGAGCCCCTTCTGCCCTGGGAAGGGACCCAGCTGTCATGTGCTCAGTCAGTAGGAGTGCACAGACAAGGTCCTGGTACTTCAGTTTGATCCCAAACAGTTCAATAATGTTGTAATAAAATGCACACTTCACATCTATACTGTTAAATGCCTAAATCACAATGGAGATTGTTTCTTGACTTCACTCCATGCAGCAGAATTCATGTTCCCCATGAGTTGGAGCATTGAATTCAGTTGTGAATAGCCTCTTGGGGTAGGCCAGCTAGGTTAATTCAAGTTTGTTTTCTCTGGTTAGTTTAGGATTATGTGTTTCTCTGTTTGTCTGTGTTACATCTCACCTTCAAGATTACTTTTTTTCATTTAAATGGTTCATTCATGATTAAAAAATCATCCAGCATTTACTGAGCACGAAACATGTGCTGGACAACAAGTGTTAATAAATACCATTATAAAAGGTCATTATAAAATAACACTCTAAGTAATTATTTAAAAGATATTCTCTAGGTTCTCAGAAAATAAGAAGTGAATAGTTCTGTCAGAAGAGCTTCCCAGGGTGGTGATGGGAAGGGCAAAGGAAGAGCTGACCAGAATAAAAACGTGTGTAGGTGCATGGGGGTCAGGAAGGAGCTGATGGTTGAAGTGGCAGGAAATGGGGTTGCAAACATGAGTGGGGGGCGGGGAAGGAGAGGATGACAATGATGATGACCACAGTAGACTGGGAAAGATGTGGGTGTCATGTTTGGGAATTTAAGCTTTATTCTAGGCATTGAATTGTTTCTGTGAACCACAGTAAGATGATTTGTGTGTGTGTGTGTCTGCATAAATCCATATACATACATCTCACACAGACACATACATACATGTATACACAGAGACATATGAATACATATATCATCTTTTAAATACATCATACCATTCCAGCCATGCATCTTGTATATAAAAAGTGCAGAAAATAGGCTCTTCTATGAGAGAAAGTAAGAATTCTCTCTCTCCCCGGTCCCTGCCTCCTTTCCTATCACTGTCTTTCTCCCCTCCCTCTCCTGCCCCTCCCTCTCCCTCCCTCTTTTTCTTTCCCTCCCCCCCCACCCCCTTTCCCTGTACCCTCTTCTTTTTTTCTCACTTCCCTGTCTTTCCCAGGACTGTTTTTGAAACTGTATCACTGAAGAAGCTTCCATTGGCTTAGCCAGGACTGATCAGAGGTTCATAGAAATAAATTCTACAGGACAGAAAAAAATATTCCCTCCAGGTGTTTTCCTTACTAAAAGAAAGATCAGATTCCATGTAACTTCAGCAGCATTACAGTAACTACTCAGATTTACTGAGCATATAAGTACGTTTTCTCTATATGTATGATAAACATACTTTGTAGTTTACGTGCAGCAGACTATTTCATCCACACACGCACCATCTGAGGTAGGTACTACTAATGTGGTTATTAACCACATTAATAATGAAAAATGAAATTAATGAGGTGAGAAAACCTAGGCTCAGAAGTTAACTTGCTCAAGGTTACACAGTGGGTAGGTGATGAGAGTGAGGCATAGACAGTCTCGTCTGGAGTAAGTGCTCCTAACCTCAGTGCTCCCACCCCACCCCACCCGGTGTGCAGGCCAGAGACCATGCTGCTCACTGGTCAGAAAACTGCACGCAAGTCAGTTTCCAGTTAGCATGGAGGGACTTGGTGTACTGTAGGAACAGTGGTGCTCTTTAGGATCATCTTACCGTTGTGCCTCTCTCTTTGAACAAAAGAGTCTTATGAGGAATTTACAACACCTGCCTTTTTCCTGGTCAAGTAGTGGTGTGGATGCGTCAGATGATGTAGGATAGCAGACTTTGATCATTGCAAAATCCTTTCTGAGTACAGCATGTACTCATGGTATGTGGTGACATACCATTCATCCTACGCATATGCAGGAACTACAGTGAGCACATTTTAGAAATGACAGATAGTTTGAAAATTGGTACTGATCCCTTAGGGTCAGCCTCCTGAGTATGCCTGTGCACACTCTGCCTACTGCATGGCTGGGTGCCCACGCATCCAAGCCCCAAAGCCAGCCCTTGCTCATGGCCCTGTCTCCCCAAAGTCCCCACCAGATTTCTCACCAAGTGGAAGCACAGCTGTTACAATTGATGACCAGCTGTTTTTTTATTTTAACAATGGCTATTAAAACCCATGCACAAGCATTGTTTCTGTACTATCTCCTCAGGAACTTAAGTACCTGGCTCGCAAGCTTTAATCAGGTCACTGAACACAGTCTCCAAACCCGAAGCCACCTCCTCACCCCAGGTCACTGTACAGAGCAAGTGCTTTCTGCTCAAGTGGCATCATGAGATCCCCGCTGGGTGGACTTCACAGACAAGGCCAAGGAAAGTTAGATGTCACTCAGGTGAAGTTTTTTCAAAGCATCTTAGGCAGAGAAGAATGAGGCTTTGATGTAGACTCACTATTTTGAAACCTGCTCAGGAAGAGCAGAGAGACTCTCAGTACTGGTCTCCTTATACCCAAACTTGCTTCGTTTAAATGTCAGTATTCAGCTTAGAGAGTGAGTCCAGGACAGGGTTTCTAGAACCCATTAACCACAGATATGGTGCCCCTCCCTGATATGGAACTGCTGCAGTACTGTTATGTTATATCCGTTTCTTGGCTCGTATACGAAACTTGAGCTAATTTTTGTTGTTGTTGTTGCTCTCTGTATATTTGCATAATTTTATATCCTGAGCAGAGTTCTTGATTTTGCAACATCATAATAAAAAACAGTGTGAATTGGCAGGTTTAGGGGTATGATTTGCAGCTGGTCTATCACTTCTGCTACTGGAAGCTTCAGCTTCAAGTATTATACAATTATCATATTTTACAGGACTTCAGCTTATATTTGCATCTGTTCATCTTTTGTCGGTGTTTTTTAAAAAATACTCTCTTAACATTTTTTGGGGTAGATGGATTGCCTAATATACTCACTTCATACACTTTTCTCTTTATGGTATAAATTCATATGGTTCAGTGCTATTGAAATCAAAGCACTAGGTCTAATTGACATAATAACACGATGAGCTCTTTGGACAGTTTTTGGAGATTGAAAACAATGATGAAGCAAATGCAACCCAGTGTTATAGTAATATCTCTAACCATCCCCTTTTCACTCATTGCCATTATTTTGATTAAAAGGTCTATAGAAGCGACAGTGGTTGTTCAGGATGCAAAAATTATTGCAGAAACTTCCTCTATTAATGGAAATTATTAGAGGATGGGATGGTACTCGAACAGCAAGAATGACATTAATTATGCGAAAAGCAATCATATCTGGCAGTTGGCAAGCATGCATTATTCTTCAACACTGTTCCACGGGTTTGTGTCCAGCCAGCATTAGAAACCTAAAAGCTTTTTATTTGGCAAAGTTTTCACAGCACTTGGACTTCCAGCTTCTAGATAAAAGATAATTTGGAAGGAAATTTTGATGGCGAAATTGAAGAATTCAGTAATGAGTGCTGTGTAGATGAATCAGTGCCCAATTAAATGATTCTATCAAATCCAACTTTAAATGTTGACTTTTAAAAAATCATATTTTAAGGACTTTGAAAGCAAGATGCTATAGATATATCTAATCGGAGGAGAAAAGTTGTATTACTAGCCTGG
This sequence comes from Nyctereutes procyonoides, assembly GCF_905146905.1. Lineage (NCBI taxonomy): Eukaryota > Metazoa > Chordata > Mammalia > Carnivora > Canidae > Nyctereutes > Nyctereutes procyonoides. Next base: position 14,194,735 of record NW_026575132.1, read on the forward strand.
TAAAGGTAGGGAGTGTTCTAAATGATCCAAGAGTTTGATTAATGGAGAGATACTTTAGAACAGGAATTATCTGTATACTAAGAATTAGAACAGATTTCAATAACCTATCTTATTTTCATTCTGCAGTTCCCTTTCTCTTTTGCCACACTTCTCTGTTTGGGTTTTTATTTTTCTCCCCATTACACCGCTCTTTCAAGGCTCCCCTCTCTGTTTACCACTGTTTTGATATTCTCACTGCTTTCTACAGAATCTGTTTTTCTATCTACTCCTACTTTCACCTGTTTTTGTCCCTTCACAACAATAAATACAACCAATCGGAGCAACATTTTTTTTGCTTTATTCATTCACACCATAAGCATTTATTGAGCCCTTGACATATTTACGGCTTGACCTGACCACAGGAAGAGTTACCAAAACTACAGGAGTGAGCATTCTGGCACAGGCACAAAAGCACATGTTTAGGACCCACAGAATAACCCAGTAGGGTCAAGTCATTGAACATGTATGAGAGGGATGAGATAAAGCTGGGAAGTTAGGTTACTGAAAACTCTTATTTGCTAGTTAATAGACAATTATTAGGGACCCCTGGGTTGGCTCAGTGGTTGAGCATCTGCCTTTGCTCAAGTTGTGATCCCAGGGTCCTGGGATCAAGTGCTGCATTAAACTCCCTATGGGGAGCCCAGTTCTCCCTCTGCCTGTGTCTCTGCCTCTCTCTCTGTCTCTCACGAATAAGTAAATAAAATCTTCTTTAAAAATTGTCAAAAAGCTGTGGGGGTTTGGCTTGGTTTTTCAACCCAGGTGTTTTTTTTTTTTTAAGATTTTATTTATTCATGAGAGAGACAGAGACAGGCAGAGGGAGAAGTGGGCTCCCCTCAGGAGCCTGATGCAGGACTTGATCTCAGGACCCCGGGATCATGACTTGAGCTGAAGGCATACACTTACCCACTGAACCATCCAGGTGCCCCTCAAACCAAGTTTTGACACAAAAACATGGATTTTCAGAATGTCATCTGTAATCTTTTCTCCTCCTCTTGTCTTCATTCATCTTCTTAGAACTTGAAGTCTGCTCATGCAATCATCAGTTGCAAAATACTTTGTTTAATATACATTTCAGGCTAAGGTGTGTGTGATTTCAGCATTATCAATAGCATGGGTCAGGTTACTTTGTGATTCCAGTGGGTGCTACACACTGAGGTAACTCTTCAGATCAACAGTAGTTGTACCCAGCATATACTACTAGGTAAGGTTCTCTTACTCTATTATTTTCAGCTCTTAGAAATCTTCCCTCACTCTAAGCAACTACACAATTGAGGTTCCTAATAGTTTTGATTTATATGCCAGATCCAAGTTTAAATCTAAATTGTTAGAAGGTACATTTTAAAAATTATTTTTAAGGAAAAGGGGAAAATCAGAACTATGTAAACAAAAGAGCTTGAGAATGGCCATCTTAATAAGACTCAACCATAGGATAGATGTCATAAAACTTCCTTGATAAAATGTTGATGATGCTTGTGCTATTTAACAGGTAATGTTCAAAAAAATGGCTACCCATTATGGTAGTTGATTCTTTCTGTTAAGTGCCACGGAGTAGATGTGTGAGACTTCTGTTTTATTGCCTCAGTAAATATTCATGAACAAGGTGATATGTCAGGCTTTGAGAATGCAGAGGCTCAAGAAAGAGAAATTGTCCCAACTCCAATGAAGCTCATCTTTTGTAAACCAAATTAATAGACTGACACCATGCATGGATACTTAAAAAAAGAGTATATTATACAGCCTGTTCTTGTTTATAAAACATAATTTTGTAATAAAAATTGCTTTGGGTGTAGCAAAAGTTAACATATAGGCACATAACAGCGCCTCCACCTCTATGAAATAACTATTGCCAGGCAATTGGAGTTCAGTGGTATGGTTATGATGACCATAATCACATGCAAAATACTTGTAGACAGTCATAATTTCACGTATCCTATCCCACTGCCACTATAAGCTCATCTGAACATTCAAGTCTTTGTCTCCAATCTTTGTTTAGGAAATAGAGCTACACTAACTGGGATGATCTCTGCCAACGTGTGAGGCAGCATTGAAAGTGAAACTGAGTTGAGATCTTGGCCTTGCCACTGTATGAACCTTTGGCAAGTTGCTTTAACTTTATCTGAATTCACCTTTTGTGGAAAGTGAGGCAGAAATGGAGAAAATGGAGAAGATACATTAATTATAGCTCATGATACTGATTGCACAGTGTCTCAGAAAGGTTCCATGCTGAACATGAAGTCTGCTTGAGATTCTCTCTCCCTCTCCCTCTACCCCTCCCTCTGTTCATGTACTCTTTAAATAAATAAATAAAATCTTTTAAAAATAAAATAAAAATAAAACAGCAGAGGCATAAATCACTCACATATTACTTCCAAGAAACAAGTCAAAACCAAATTCAATAAATACTGTATGCTGGCATCTGGTATTGCTATTACTAACTGAAACGCCACTAAATTGTTGTTTACTCTGTTCCTGGAAAATACAGGGAAACAGATTTATTAAGGAATGCTTTTCCCAATACCTTTTCTTCCTTCTTTTCATCAGAAATTGCCTGCTCTCAAGTAAAAGTTTATATTTCAGCCAGTGTTGCAATATCTCTATTTGTAGGTAGACAGATGGGGAAAGGAAATGAGATGGTGTCTGGCTCTTTAATTAAAGATGCAGAGCCAGGGTTTGTTCTTCATGCTCACTGGCAAGACACATATGCACATGTGCACACACATGCACACATACATACAGACACATTCAAAGTGCATCTGATAGATGAAGCCAAATTTGTAAAATTGTATCCATAATCATAGTTTCTATGGTAACTGTATCTTAGGCCCAGGCACAAACAGAGCTGGGCAGGAGATGTCTGATTTTATTTTCTCTGAAGACAATCAGAAGAGAGATAATTCAGGTTATCAAGATGCCATGGCCCAGTATACATATGGCTAGTCCTTAGGTCAGGCCAGCATAAGATTTAATGCTGAAATCCCAATAAATGTGTTGTAATTTTATAATGTTGCAGATTTCTTTACTATCTTTGTCACTCAGCTTTAAAATAATTATGTTACCGACATATAGTTATCATATTAATGAGGTGTAAGTGGTTAACATAATGTGGCAACTATATGCAAGATAACTTTTACAAATGTGCATAAGTTAGAAGGGACCTTAAGGATTTATTTTCACTCAGACATTTTCCAAGGGAGGAAAATATAGGCACAGAATGGTTAAAAGGCTTCCCCAAGAGTTATTTTTAAAATATTTTTATTTGCTGTATTTTCTAAACTAGCAGATGTTCTAAACTAGTCTATAAACTGAATACCCAGTTATTTGACAAAATTACTGAAATTAAATTAGAGAAAATAAACACTTCAGAAATAATGGTTTGAAAGAGTGTGTGTACTTTTGCTTCTCTAGATAGCATATTTCTAAATACGTATCTCAGCATAATATAGTTCACATTGCCAAAGAGAAATCATTTACAACCTATTTTGATTAGTTTCTTTTTGTTTAAATGAGGTATGGTGAGTTTCACTCCAAATATGTAGCATTTCAGCAGAGTGTCTTCATATTAGAGGATGCTCAAAGACAAGTTCCTAACTTTTTTAGATATTTTCATCATGTGTATTCCTTCAAAAGTCTTTAAGCCAGACCTATAGTTAAGTAAGAGGAATGTAATTAAAAGAAAGCTTCTGGAAACTGCTCAAAAATATCTGTCATGTTACCAACTTGAAATGAAAGGCGTATTTCCTAAAATGGCATCTAAATTTTTATACTTTGCATCTTAATCTTATGATGGGTCTGGCAACATGAAACGTACTTTTGTGTAATGGATCTGACTAGGACCTGTTTGTAAATGAGGATGTTGTGTAGAGGTGAATAAGCTGGATTGCAATTTTGTACCACGTTTCCGTCACAGCAGCTTTTAAATTTCCTCAGGAAAATTGACTCAAGGGACTTAAATTACAACATTGGCAAAAATGTGTCCCAACCTGTGGGAACTGGAAAACATGCTAATTTTGAATTGTTTCCACTTTTTATCATCAGACATTTGCAGAAAATCCTGTGTGATTTATTCCTTTATTTGTAATGAATTGTTAAAACATGTTTGAAAGGGCATTAAATCTTCCCCTCTGCCATTAATCTGCAAATGGGAGAAATCGGAGGTTAAATGGCCTCTTTAGTATATTGCTTTGTGAAACTGCTGATTCCAGCAATGCCAGGCTAGAAATACATACTAATTTAAGGAACCCTGAATGTAACCAGCAAGCCCCTTGCTTTTGTAGAGAAAAGACTAATAGCTTTATATTAACAAGGCTCTTAACATCCCAGCCAGCAGCAGGCATTGAGTGAATGAAATTGGGAGAACTCCCATGGCCTAAACCATCTTAATTCAACATTCCTCGTACGCCAAACCTCCTGATAGGCTGTCATCGGCTGTCATAAGCCAGCCAAACTGGATCGCCACTGCAAGGCACACCAGACATGAGCCTTTCAAGTTGTTTCTGAAAAAGCTCTCTGAAGTTTCTCTTCCTGAGCTTTATTAGTAGAGAAAGATAAATATGCCCCAAATCCAAGCATAAGTTCTATCATTACATTGTTTTGGAAAAGACTAGGTTTCTCTTATGGCTTAAGTTGAAATTATTTCTATCAGATATATATTTAGGTCATTATATTAAAAAAAAAAAAAAGCCCTGCATGATACCAAGCAAGATAAAGGGCTTCTTTAAAAAAAAATTAATTGGATCAAAGCCGCTGACCTTATTTTTTTATGATGAGGGAAATTACCTAATAAGGAGAGCTGGAAGCAGGAACATTTCTGGGTCTTATTGCGCACAGAGCAAAATGAGAAATGAGCTTATAAATGCTTGTGCCTGTTCTCTTTCCCCTCACTCTCTCCTAAAGTGGCCTGACTTCTTAAGGATCTAACTACAACCTATAATTAGTTTCTCTTTAGCAGTCCTCTATCTGCAGTTTCCTACTCTCAGTTCACAGCTATTTGTCAGAATCTTTGTACCCAACACAATAATCTGTATTGCCACCATTTCTGATTAGGATATAAAAGTTAAAAAAAAAAGGATATAAAAGTTGATCAAGTTATAGGGGGAGATTAGATAAATTATGATTTATCCATAAATGGGATGTTATATAGCTATTAAAATTTATGTTTGTGAAATATTTCTGGTAGCACAGCAAAATGCCAATAATAAATAGTTGGAGAAGAAAACTATATGCCACTAGAATATGTATATATTAAAAATATTAACAGAGGTCATCTTTTGAAGATTTAGGGAGAAAAATCCATTCAATCTGTTTTTTTTTTTTTTAAATAATGGAACACAAATTTATTCCCATCGTTTCTATTAACTAGCACTGTGTCCCTGAGGAAAAGGACTTTTTCTCATCTCTATGTTTTAGAGTACATAGCACATGACTATGTGTCTACTTAAGAGACACTAACAAATGTTTATTTACTTGGAAGTATTAATCTGATTTTCTCAGCATGATAGCATAAGGCAATAAGCATTTGTTTTGGGGTCTTTTGTTTTTTGGGGGTTTTTTTTGCTTTTAGGGGGAAAGTGATAAAGATTTTCGATACCCTGGAGTCCTGCTTTCTCTCCCCATCAATCCACAGAAATCATTCTCAATAAACACCAATCACCATCTCATTTCCAATTCCCACCTACACTTCTGCAGAACTTATGTTAGTCACCGTTCAGTGACAGAGAATAATATCCACTCAAGCTAGTTTAAGCAAGAACAAATTTATTGCACCAAAATATTGGGCTTACAGAATCTTAAGGACAATCTAAAGGAATATAATCTTAGCTAAGATTTCAGGACTGATTTCTCAAGCCACACCACAGAACCAGGCTACCAAGGGAGCTGCTGCCACTTCTAAGAAAGCTTTTGACTCCAGAGCCATACAATAATGCCTGTATCAGGAGTCACCATAATTAAGAAAGCCACAATCAGGAAGCCACCTTTACTGATGCCAACTCCAAAGCTAAGTACAAAAGCTAGACTCCACCCCAGAAACTTGAATGACACATCTGCTAAAACTGCTGAGGAAACCCAACAAAGCTTTAATTGTTGTCAGAATAACCAGTGGAAGTGTAGCCATTTCAATGGCCCAACTTAAATCATACTAGTAAACTGACCACAAGGGCATTGTGGGAAAGGCAGATTTTGCTTTCCAAGCCCTGTAGTTCAGGTTGACACTCTGCAAGGAGGGAGGTTCGGGTAAAACACATCAACATATATTGACCACAGACCTTTTCTTACTGCAGTTCTTGACTGCTTTTGACACTATTGGCCACACCTTCATTCACGGAATGCTTTTCTTTTGATTTCTGTAACCCTCTCTCCTACTTCTCTTCCAGTCAAACTGCTGTTCTAGACCTTGTCAGATTTCCTCCTGGGTTCAACTTGTGTTTTTCTGCCCCTTAAATGACAGTGATCCTAGGAATACTATTGGTATTCTTCTCTGTTTTCATTGCATGTCTTTTCTTCGGTTCTGTGTCTACAGATTCTCCCTGGGCATTCTAATCTTTCCCAAGGTTTTTGGTACCATCTATAGGCTGAATCCCAATTCTCCATCTCTAGTCCAGGTTTCAACATTGCAAATTTTTACACTCAACTGCCTATCAGACATCACCATCAGATGTCCCATTCAAGCTCACTATATCTAAGTATCCCCTCCTCCCATCCCTACCCTTGCCACTAAATCTATTCCTCCCTCTTTCCCATCTTGGCAGTGGTTACCAAGCCCGTCTAGTTGTTGAGCTCAGAAAATCGTGCATTATTCCAGACACATCCTTCCTATTAATCCTTAGTCAGTTATTGAACCTGTGCCCCTTAACATTCTTATAGCACTCCCTTGCCTTTATATTTTTTTCTTTTTAAAAAAAAAAAAAACTTTATTTTACATCAACCCTATTTCCATCTCGTTTGCCATTGTGGAAAAGCAGCTTAAGAGCACTCAGTGGTTGTCCCAAGTCATGCAGTGGCCTGAGCAGTGGGAGCTCCAGACGTGGCAGGCTGAGCTCTCCAGTCTTCAGTAGGAAACTCTGAATAGGCACAGAGGGCACCTGCACACCTTCAGACCGGTCTGCGTTTTCAGGTTGAGTAGCAGTGAAGTCAAGAGATGGAGCAGTCCATTTACCCTGAAACTCCTCCTTGGGCACAGCCTTTTCAGCAGTGGCCTGCTCTTCCTTTCCAATTTCTTCAGGATCTCTGTAGAACTGGAGATCAGGCAAGACGTCCCATGGGTGTTCACAGGAAATGGTGCCATGCCTTGCAGAACTTCCCCGGGCCAGCATCCACCACATCAGACCCACTGAGTGACTCCCTTTTAGCAGGATTAATCAAGTTTCTCTGAAAACAGAAAGGCCCAGTAATACCTGAGAGGCCCACGCAGTTAAGAAATATGGAGAAAAGCAGAAGAAAACACAGGCCATTTTAAAATGTTTCTGTTTTCCCTTAAAGCTCTGACACATTTGAATTATACTTGTAGCAAGAATTACTGTAGAACTCTACTCATTGGGCCAGAGACTCTTGTGCTATCAGTGAAAGACTTACCCTCATGTAGCACACTACCTACACTTCTGAGTTCATTGGCCAGCCAGTGGCCTTCACTCTCAGCCAGCAATGTGTGAGCCTTTATCCTTTGGTAGATTCCCTAGGTTAGGTCTTAATCATCTCAGGCTCAAACTATCACTGAAACCTCCACACTGTGGCAAGAATAATCTCCCTAACTTGTAAATATGTCCCGTCACTTATCAAGTAGTCATTCTCAATGACTTTACCATCATCTAAGTTTCTTGGCATGGCATATGAGCTCCTCCAAGATTTGGCCCATGGCTGTATCTCCAGATACTGGACTCTGGGGTCAGACAGACCTGATCTTTGTCTCAGATTTTCCATGCACTAGCTATGTGAGCGTCTACTTAGTATTCCTATTTGAAAAATGGGGCAACCAGTGGGGTTATTGGGGAAGATTGACTAGACTGATTAAATAAAACATATAGCATTTTGCTTGACAAACAGTAAGTATCAAATAACTGTTAAATTGTAGTAGTGATCAAAGAAAAAACATAAATGGAGGGATAGTTCATATTCATGAATAGAAAGACTTAATATTGTCAAGATGTCAGTTCTTCCCAACTTGATCTATATATTCAATGTGCTCCTTACCAAAATCCTAGCAAGTTATTTTCTTGATTCTAAAGAGTCTCAACAAACTGGTTCTAAAGTTTATATGGACAAGGAAAAGACCTAGAATAGCCTACATACTACTGAAGGAATACAAAGTTGGAGGACGGACACTACCCAATTTCAAGACTTATTATAAAGCTATAGTAATCAAGACAATGTGATATTGATGAAATCAATTCAATTTCATCAATATTGATGAAAGTATAGACAAATAGATCAATAAAGCAGAATAGAGAACCAGAAATAGGCCCAAATAAATATTTATTGTGGTCTTTGACAAAGGTATACAGATGATACAATGGAGCAAATATAGTCTTTTCAACAAATGGTGCTGGAACAACTAGACATCCAACATACAAAAAAAAAGGAATCTAGACACAGACTTTATACACAGACTTTATACACAGACTTTATATCCTTTAGAAAAATTAACTCAACATGAATCACCAACCCAAATTTAGAATGCAAAACTATAAAACTACTAGAAGATTACATAGGAGAAAACAAAGCTAGATGATCGTGGGTTTGGTAATGACTTTTTAGATATGACACCAAAGGCAAGATCCATGAAAGAAAGAATTGGTAACCTGGACTTCATTAAAATTAAAAAGTTCTGCTCTGCAATAAAAACTGTCAAGAGAATGAAAAGATAAGACACAGACTGGAAGAAAATGTTTACAAAAGACACATATGACAAAGAACTGTAAACTAAAACTACAAAGAACTCTTAAAACCTCACAATAAGAAATGAAACAAATCAATTAAAATATGGCCCAAAGATACCTTAACAGACATCCCATCAAAGAAGATATCCAGATGGTAAATAAGCATATGAAAAGATGCTCTACATCATATGTCATCGGGAAAATATAAATTAAAATAACAATGAGTTATCACCGCACACCCATTAGAATGGACAAAATCTGGAACACTGACAACCCCAAATGTTGGTGAGGATGTGGAGCAACATGAACTCTCATTCATCACTAGTGGGAATCCAAACTGATACCACCACTTTAGAAGATAGTTTAGCAGTTTCTTACCCGACTAAACATACTCTGAACATACAACCCAGGAACTGCACTATTTGGTATTTACAAAAATTGAAAATTTATCTTCACACAAAAATCTGCACACAATGTTTATAGTTGCTTTATTTATTATTATTGCCAAGCCTTGGAAGTCACTAAGATGTCCTTTAGTAGATGAATGAATAAATAATCTGTGGTACATCCAGACAATATAAAATTATTTAGCACTAAGGAGAAATGAGTTATCAAGCATGAAAAGACATGGATGGAACTTAAATACATATTGCTAAGTGAAAGGAAACAATATAAAAAGGCTATAGACTGTAAGATTCCAACTACATGACATTCTGGAAAAGGCAAAACTTTGGCAACAGCAACCCATGGTTGCCATGGGTTTGGGGAGAGGGAAGAATGAGTGGGCAGAGCATAGAGAATTTTTAGTGCAATGAAAATATTCTTTATGATATTGTAATGATGGACACATGTCATACATTGTTCAAACCCAAGAGACTGTACAACCCCAATAGTGAGTCCTAATATAAACTCTAGACTGTGGATGATGATTTGTCAATGTAAGTTCATCAATTGTAACAAATGTAGCACATGGTGAGGAGGGTGGTAATGGCGGAGTCTGTGCATGTGTGGGGCAGCGGGATCTGAACTCTCTACATTTCTCTCACTTTTGCTGTGAACCTAAAAGTGCTCTAAAAGCACGTAGTAGTAGTGGCAATAGCAGTTATAGCCATAATAGTAGTAGTGGTGTTGCTATTACTATATCCTCTTCCCTAATGGGCTCTTTTTCTTCCTTTACCAAAATCTTGACTTTCCCTGAAGACACAGTGCTTTTCTCTTCTAAATGCCTCCATGTTGTTTCATTTTTGCTCTCTCTGCTCAGAATGTCTTCTCCTGCTGCTCCTACCTTCTCCCCCACTAAAACTTCTCCTCATTCATATGCAGGTTTTAGATGAAGCTTCAACACCCATATGAAGCTGTCTTCAACTCCGCCAGGTGGACTTTGCTATCTGTTTCTTCAGACTCCTACTACCTCCTTTCTCATACTGACACTCTAGCAGTGATCTCATTGTACTGTAATCGTTTGCAGACCTGTCTCCTCTATATTCAAAGAATGAAGAAATCCAGCCCTTATTCATTCCTTTAAATATAGTGCCTAGCATGGCATTGGGATATGGTAGCTGCTCGGTAATCCCTGGTTCAAAGATTGTTCAGATTGTTAAAGATGTTGTCATGTTAATAGAGCACAGTATATAGATATAGATACAATATAAATATAATAAATATATACACAATTGGTGAATGAGAGAATAATTTTCGATATAGAAACACGCCCCCCATCTTTGCTACTTCCGTGAAGTTTTTCCTGACACCTTCTGGTGTCACCTGGGCCACTGTTAGTAATGTCCTGAATGGCATTGGAACATACATTGTCCTACATCATTCTTTAATTATTTCACTTCTGATGCTTGTTTTTCCAATGAGACTAAAGCTTCCTTAAGATAAGGATCATCCTACATCTCATAAAATCTCTTATGCTGGTAGCTCACCAGAAGATGAGGCACATGGGTGCTGAGACCCCAGAATGTGGACAGCCACCATTAGGCCAGGCCAGTTCTGGTAACAGCGCTAAAAGGATTAACTTGGAGTTTTGTGGCCAAAAGAAAAAAACTGTTTTTTTTAAAGATTTTATTTATTTATTCATGAGAGACACAGAGAGAGAAAGGCAGAGACATAGGCAGAGGGAGATGCAGGCTCCATGCAGGGAGCCCGATGCAGGACTCAATCCCGGGTCTCCAGGATCATGCCGTGGGCCAAAGGCAGGTGCCAAACCACTGAGCCATCCAGGGATCCTGAAAAAGATTACTTATAAATGTCTAAAGCCATACTGGGGGACAGCCCAGGTGGCTTAGCAGTTTAGCACCACCTACAGCCCAGGGTGTGATCCTGGAAACCTGGGATGGAGTCCCACATCGGGCTCCCTGTATGGAGCCTGCTTCTCCCTCTGCCTATGTCTCTGCCTTTCTCTCTCTCTCTCTCTCTCTTTCATGAGTAAATAAATAAAATCTTAAATAAATAAAGCCATACTAGGGATGCATAAGCACAATGTTCTCCACCAACCACAATTAAATAACCTTCAGCATAGTTCTGGTATTCGAGCTAATTCTTCCTACATTAAAAAAAATTTAAGAACAAAACCTTAGTTAGAAGTGGCTGAGGACAATTATTGTATCCTTCACTTCTGCTTTTTCTATACCATTTATTTATCCCATTTGTCTGATACCACCCTTGTTTCTGATCTTTGTTAGAAAAGTCAGGGGGGAGGGGCAAGATGGCGGAAGAGCAGGGTCCCCAAATCACCTGTCCCCACCAAATTACCTAGATAACCTTCAAACCATCCTGAAAATTTACGAATTCGGCCTGAGATGTAAAGAGAGACCAGCTGGAATGCTACAGTGAGAAAAGTTCGCGCTTCTATCAAGGTAGGAAGACGGGGAAAAAGAAATAAAGAAACAAAAGGCCTCCGAGGGGGAGGGGCCCCGCGAGGAGCCGGGCTGAGGCCGGGGCGAGTGTCCCCAGGACAGGAGAGCCCCGTCCCGGAGGAGCAGGAGCTGCACCAACCTTCCCGGGCGGGCGGAAAGGGGCTCGCAGGGAGTTGGAGCAGGACCCAGGAGAGCGGGGATGCCCTCGGGCTCCCGGGGACACTAACAGACACCTGCGAGCGCAGGAGAGTGCTCCGAGCTCCCTAAGGGCTGCAGCGAGCTCACCGCGGACCGACCGGAGCAGCTAGGAGGGGCTCGGAGCAGCTAGGAGGGGCTCGGGAGCGGCTCCAGGGAGGGAGCTGCGGGGCGGGAGCGCGAATCCCACAGCGCAGGCCCCGGAGCACAGGGCGCCGGGACACAGCCCAGGATCCGGCCTCCCCCCCGGACAGGCAGAGGCCGGGAGGGCCCGAGACAGCGAGGACGCTCCTGCCTCGAACTGAGCAGATCAGTGGCCCCGCCCCGGAGCCTCCAGGCCCTGCGGACGGAGAACCGAGAGCCCCGAGCCCGCCCGAGCCCCGTAGTTCCTGCGGAGGCTGAATCCAGGCTTCCAGAGTTGCCATAGCAACTGCGACTGTTCCTCCTGGGGCCCCACGGGGTAAACAACCCCCGCTGAGCCCGGCAGCAGGCAGGGGCAGAGCAGCTCCCCCAAGTGCTAACACCTGAGAATCAGCGCAACAGGCCCCTCCCCCAGAAGACCAGCTAGAGGGACCAGTGATACTCCCCCGTGTTCCAATACAACTTGTTTTTGGCCACTCTGCACTGAGCAAAATGACTAGAAGGAAAACCTCACCTCAAAAGAAAGAACCAGAAACAGCCCTCTCTCCCACAGAGTTACAAAATCTGGATTACACTTCAATGTCAGAAAGCCAATTCAGAAGCACTATTCTACAGCTACTGGTGGCTCTAGAAAAAAGCATTAAGGACTCACGAGACTTCATGACTGCAGAATTTAGATCCAATCAGGCAGAAATTAAAAATCAATTGAATGAGATGCAATCCAAACTAGAAGTCCTAACGACGAGGGTTAACGAGGTGGAAGAACGAGTGAGTGACATAGAAGACAAGTTAATGGCAAAGAGGGAAACTGAGGAAAAAAGAGATAAACAATTAAAGAACCATGAAGACAGATTAAGGCAAATAAATGACACTCTAAGGAAGAAAAACCTACGTTTAATTGGGGTTCCCGAGGGCGCCGAAAGGGACAGAGGGCCAGAATATGTATTTGAACAAATCCTAGCTGAAAACTTTCCCAATCTGGGAAGGGAAACAGGCATTCAGATCCAGGAAATAGAGAGATCCCCCCCTAAAATCAATAAAAACCGTTCAACACCTCGACATCTAATAGTGAAGCTTGCAAATTCCAAAGATAAAGAGAAGATCCTTAAAGCAGCAAGAGACAAGAAGTCCCTGACTTTCATGGGGAGGAATATTAGGGTAACAGCAGACCTCTCCACAGAGACCTGGCAGGCCAGAAAGGGCTGGCAGGATATATTCAGGGTCCTAAATGAGAAGAACCTGCAACCAAGAATACTTTATCCAGCAAGGCTCTCATTCAAAATGGAAGGAGAGATAAAGAGCTTCCAAGACAGGCAGGAACTGAAAGAATATGTGACGTCCAAACCAGCTCTGCAAGAAATTTTAAGGGGGACTCTTAAAACTCCCCTTTAAGAAGAAGTTCAAGTAACTCTGAACGTGAATGGGCTTAATGACCCCATCAAAAGGCGCAGAGTTTCAGACTGGATAAAAAAACAGGACCCATCTATTTGCTGTCTACAAGAGACTCATTTTAGACAGAAGGACACCTACAACCTGAAAATAAAAGGTTGGAGAACCATTTACCATTCAAATGGTTCTCAAAATATACCCTAAAAACTACAGAACACTTCTGAAAGAAATTGAGGAAGACACAAAGAGATGGAAAAATATTCCATGCTCATGGATTGGCAGAATTAATATTGTGAAAATGTCAATGTTACCCAGGGCAATTTACACGTATAATGCAATCCCTATCAAAATACCATGGACTTTCTTCAGAGACTTAGAACAAATTATTTTAAGATTTGTGTGGAATCAGAAAAGACCCCAAACAGCCAGGGGAATTTTAAAAAAAGAAAACCATATCTGGGGGCATCACAATGCCAGATTTCAGGTTGTACTACAAAGCTGTGTTCATCAAGACAGTGTGGTACTGGCACAAAAACAGACATATAGATCAATGGAACAGAACAGAGAACCCAGAAGTGGACCCTGAACTTTATGCTCAACTAATATACGATAAAGGAGGAAAGACGATCCACTAGAAGAAAGACAGTCTCTTCAATAAATGGTGCTGGGAAAATTGGACATCCACATGCAGAAGAATGAAACTGGACCACTCTCTTGCACCATACACAAAGATAAACTCAAAATAGATGAAAGATCTAAATGTGAGACAAGATTCCATCAAAATCCCAGAGAAGAACTCAGGCAACACCCTTTTTTAACTTGGCCACAGTAACCGGAGAAGGACAAACAGTGTATGTTCTCATTCATTTGGGGAATATGAATAATAGCGAAAGGGAATATAAGGGAAGGGAGAAGAAGTGTGTGAGAAATATCAGAAAGGGAGACAGAACATAAAGACTCCTAACTCTGGGAAATGAACTAGGGGTGGTGGAGGGGGAGGAGGGTGGGGGGTGGGGGTGAATGGGTGACGGGCACTGAGGGGTACACTTGACGGGATGAGCACTGGGTGTTATTCTGTATGTTGGTAAATTGAACACCAATAAAAATTAATTTATAAAAAAAATAAAAAATAAAAAAAAATACATAAATAAACGTTATTGAAAACCAAAAAAAAAAAAATAAAAAAAAAAATAAAAAAAAAAGAAAAGTCAGTGGTTTAAATCAGGACTTGTATCCTAACGCAGAGAATTCTGTCTCTCTGTAGTTGCTTGTGAGTTTGTATGTGCAGTCTTCATCCCTACCTTGGTAATTCACTGGGCTATTGCCCTTTCTTATAACTCCAGCCACTCCTCTTCCATGTATTGGTGAAATATAGAGAGGTTTTTCAGGATACATTCTGATGAGCCTTCTGTAATAACTGGACACCAGGAATAGTCTTTCTTACTCTAAATAAGTGTATATATTTGTTTTGCAACAACTTCCACAATACATCCTCCCTACACATGTCACCCAAGCTGGGATGGTGGTTTATAGAGAGCTAGAACTTTTGGCAAGAAGAAAATAACTTGCACATTGAGTACTACCTAGAAAATTTTCCCCTACTGACTTGACACCTTTACTTCCCGTGCTTACTAGCAAATTCTCTCTTCCCCCCTTATAATGTCCAGGTGTTCTGTTTGCCCCCTCCATGCCCATTATGTGATGGCCAGCCCAGCCTAAGAGCCAAAACATAAATGATCCACAAACCCACCTGTGTTGACATGAACAGGTGATGAATTGATAAGTCAACAAGTACTTTTAAATACCTGGATGTGTTCATCCTGTTTTTGATTGCTATGAGAGCTGCAGAAGCACTATGTATAAAGTTTTTACAGTTACAGAACTAGCACACTTTATTGAGAACATACTGGGGCCACGTACTGCTCTTCAGAGTCTCAGAGGCTGATGGAAGAGACCCGAAGAGAGGTCAACATGGGAAGCACAAAGAAAGGGAAAAAAATAATAAAGATCAACCCTAGCTAGAAAAGAGGTCCTGACTTCTCTGTGGTAGTTGCTAGGGGAGGGAATTAAGTGAGGTTTGGGTGAGGGAGGGCTTCATGGAAGCTCTGGAGTAGACAGTAACTTGTCACCAACCCCTGTTAGTAAAGAAAGGTATGGAAAAGGTACTTTTCAAAAATATGGCCCTGGGAAGCCTAGGTGGTTCATTTGATTGGGTGTCTGCCTTCGGCCTCAGGTTGGGATCCTGGGATCAAGCCCCACATTGGGCTCCCTGCTCTGCTTCTCCCTCTGCCCCACCCCCACTTGTGCTCTCTCACACACATGCACTCACACTTTCTCTCTCAAATAAATAAAATTTCAAAGAAACACAAAAATACGGTCCTTGTCTTAGGCAACAGGAACTTAGGAGACATGATAACTAAATGTAATAGGGGATCCCAAAACAGGAAAGGGGTTGGATAAAAATCCAAATCAACTGTGAGCTTTAGTTAACAATAATGTGTCAGTATTGATTCATTAATTGTAAGAAACATACCACACTAGTGTGTGATGTTAGTAATAGGGAAACTGAGTTCCGGAAACCCTGTACTGTTTCTCAGTTTTTTTATAAGTTTCAAACTGTTCTAAAAACTAAAGCCTATGTAAAGGGGGAAAATGGTCTTTCAGCCTACTGAATCTCCCTGGCTTAGTGACAGGAAGGAGTCAGTTTGACAGTGACCCTTTTTGAAAGAAGTGACTTTGTTGTTAAATGCCATGTTTGTGGCTTGATCATCAATTCCAATAGCAATACTGAGATCCTGCTTGCTTTTCCACAGTTGATTTTTGGCAGGCAGCAGCAGCATTTGTGCACTGATTATAATTTTGCAATGCATTGTCAGTAACCAGGGTGTATAATGGATCTTCATCTCTAATTACTTTTCTCTCCACAGGTGTCTGGAAAGGGTCCAGATGGGACTGCACACAACGTCCGCTTTGAGGGGATGGAGAGACAGTACGCATCCTTACCCAGGTAGATCACTCAGGGGTCTCCTCTCACTAGCTTACCTACAAATAAAGTCTTTAGAGAAATCTACATGAAATAGAAATCTGACTTTGAAATTGGGAATATGTTATAATTTTCCTTACTCCCGTCTGCTACAACCCTCGTGCCATCTTCACAACTGTGCTAATAATTGAAACACTTGTGGGTTATTTTTTAAGAAAAGAAAATAGTATATCATTGCAATTGAACATGTCAGCAAGAATATTGGATACAGAATGGAAATCCTAAACCATTGCTATAAAAATAGTATTGAACATCCTGCACCAAGCTTAGGGACAGTAAAATAGTAAATCCTCTGTCCTAGCAGTTACCTACAAGGAAGGGCAAGCCAACCTTAACCTTGGAGCGTCATGTGGGTGTTAAAAAGCAGGAGAGAAATGTGAACCTGGGAAGATGTTCTGTGCTTGATTTAGAATCTGACCGGGTTTGCGAGGCAGTCAGCAAATATTGCTGAGAGCCGCAGACACAGTGGGGGAAGGAAAACAATCGCGTGGGAAAAGTTCGCTTGGTGATTCTGGCCTAACACGATCCACTTAGGCTGTAACTAGACACCCCTGAAAATGAGATACAATTCTCAAAGGCTTGTGCTCTTATCTGTGAGATGAAGAATAATTTTGGTCTGCTATCAGTAGCACATGACAAAGAGGAAAACTTTCCAAGATTATGTCTAGTGCAGCTACTATGGGAGTGAAGAGGGAGTGTGAGAAATCTTGAGTTTGGGGGGTAGTGGGGGGACAAACAAAGAAAGGTTAATGCCAGCCAAAAAACTGAAATGTTACGGAATATCTCCTTTTAAAAAGAGGGGAGAGGATCCTAAATAGAGCTTTTTCATCAAAGTGGAATTGTTGAAGTGTTATCCCAGAGGGAGTTACTGTGTTGAGTTTCACACTGGCTATAATTCTGTGTGTGAATCTACAAAAATACCATCCTGGATATTGCAACAGGCATAGCCTAAGTGACCATCTGCTCTTATAAATAGTATGTTGATTTTCAAAAGTATAAATCTGAGCTCTAGTAGAGAATCAATTGTTAACACTGATTGGGCAGGATACTCAAACTACAATATTTTAAAAGCTTCCATACAACTGTATCTTATTTATCTCTCTGCTTTCTTTTTTGGTATGTTGTCTCATAGTCTCTTCTCATTCTTGATTTCTTTCCTCTCCTTATTTTTCCCTGGCCTAGTATTTTGTTTTCATTTTTTAAAAAATGGAAGTCATCTCCAAAATTTGTTTTAAATATAACATTTCTGGCTTTCAATGTTGAAATGTATGGAAATTGTGGTTAAGGCAGATGGAAAGTAGTATGTTCTTATGAGAGGGAAGAAAAAAAAGAAAAAACTGGATACAGTTTAGTGTCTCCTGGCCAACTTGCACCAGACTGCGGAAATGGATTTTTTTTTTTTTAGTACAAATCAAAAACACAGAAATAACATTGAAAACTCTAAATTTCCCTCATTCATTCTCCATATATCTATTAATTATCTACTCTGTATTGAGCCCTGAGGATATAGAGACTGGAGACACAGTGCCAGTCCATCCCCAGGACTCTACTCTCTCAGACAGGTGGCAGCAAATAAACTTTGTATGACAGTGCAACAAATACTTGGTTTAGTAATTATTAGCAGAAAGTCCTCTGAATTTCCAACTCCTATTTATTTTTGCTAATAAGTCCTGAAATGCTTAATCATGGCTAACTCTCAACAAGCCTATTTTAGGATTAAACATTGCAGAGCGAGTTTTCTGACAAAGGCGATACATTTATGCTGTTTGTGGCTCTAGAGCTATCATCACAATGCATAAGTTGACAAAATCCTGCCAACCCCAAGAATATAACGTAGTTAGAGGGGAAGCATCTCAGACCAAAAGCAGTTCTGACCAACAGCACTCACACAGATGCACGGTGGTAGGAGTGATTAGCTGCATGAGCAAACAGACCTTGGTGGCTACCTGGCAACCAGAAGTCGCCATGATGGACAATAAATGGTATTCAGACAAATGCACGTGAGGTCCCTGGCACAAGTTTTCAAATGGAGGAGTTCCACCTCAGGTTTCCATCTCAACATCTGAAGTGGGGGGTTGCAGGATATCCTCACCAATATGCTCCAGCCCATGCGGGTACTCCATCTTTACCCAACAAGATGCAGAATGAAGAGGCAGGGGACCCACTTGGCTTTAAGAAGGTATACAGATCCAGCTCTGTGTGCCAGTGACATTTACCCTGGTTTTCTAGTCTTCCCCACCCTGGAGATTTTCCTGTTCTCTTGCCTGAATCACAGCAGCTCCCTGCTCTCTCCCTTTGTCAGGAGAGGAAGGTGAGCACATCTCTGTAGGCACTGGATCCATCCCCCTCTTTGTCACAGAGGCAGGGAGCTTTACGATATTTGATGTTTATGGAGTTAAATTTTTAATTGAAAATGGGAATAATTCAGGAGTGCCTGGGTGGCTCAGCCAGTTAAATTTTCCGACTCAATTTCAGCTCGGGTCATGATCTCAGGATCCTGAGATGGAGCCCCAAGCCCAGCTCCATGCTCAGCAGGGAGTCTGCTTCTCCCCCCTCCCTCATCCCCTCCTTCTGTCCCTCCCCCTGTTCAAGATCTCTCTCTCTCTCTCTCTCTCAAATAAATAATTCTTTTAAAACAATAGGAATAATTCTATCTATGGGAAGTTGGTGGCCAACCTTACAGTGAACTAAATGTGCTCCTGGCTGCTTTGGTTGCCATGTGGTTTGTGAAGAGCATCACAGGAGTTTTTAAGTTAATTCAGTAATGCTGATTTATATGCCAAATTTGGAACCATTGACACACAGAGAGAGAAAGTGCATACACACCCCTCACACACCCTCTTCTCCAGGCATGGCGTGAGTCAGTAGCCCTGGTCAAGAGGCACCGTGCTATGCTTTCTTGGAGTTCAGTCATCTTTAAAGTGCGCTCCTGCAACCTGCTGCCCTGCTGAAAGACCCTTCCCAAAGTAGAGCCAGAGCCCAAGCCAGCCCAGGAAGAAGACAGTTCCTAGCACTCAGTAGTTAAGGATGTTGCCTAAGGCTAAGGGCTAAGGATGTTAAGTATCATTGTTAAGCAATGTTAAATCTTCTGTCTCTGAAGAAAAATGACTTTATTTCTTGTTTCCTGAGGGTGCTGTTTTGGAAAGCAGAGCGTGGTTGTAATACAACCTCATTAGCAAACGCTTAGGCTTTTACCAGGATGGATGTTTTGCCATCCTGGCCAGCCCCCCAGTTTTCTCTGGTAGTAAACACAGTGAAGTCAGCATTCCCTTATTCTTGCCCGACACAAATTATTACTCACCCTCAGTGAATAAGGAAGCGTTCGTTTCCTAGGCTCCTTTAAAGTGTGAACATCAGTGTATGTATTTTTGCAAGCAGCTGCTTTTTCACGTCAGCCTCCGGGCCCTGCTCCGTTTCCGCGGGGCCTCCTTGTGGTCAGCTCCTCCAGCAGCGAGCGCACCACAGGCCCGTCCCAAGCCACCATTGTTCCCACCTGGCCCATCCCTGGCCCTGTGGGATCCCATTATCCCTTCTCTGCAGATGGCTCAGGGCATCGGCACAAGATGTTGCTCCTCTGGGCTTGTAATCAAGTGTTGAGTCCTAAGGAGTGAGCAAAAACATCTCTTCTGTGGTCCTATATATGTGGGCGGTGAAAGGTTGCTGGAAAAACTCATAAAAATGCCTTCGTTGGTTCCAGTACAAAATGCACATTATGCAGCCCCAGCTGGGCCTCTGCTGCTGTCCAGAATTTCTTTTAGTTGTGCTGTCGACTCCCCTGACTCTCCCACAGTGGCCATTCCAACCCTGTTCTACTCCCGTTAAATTCTGTGAAGATGACTAAAGCCCCCAAGCCCAGTCTCTAGAGATGACCTCACTTCCTCTCCTTTATGACCCTGAGACATTCATTCAACACGAGCTCCTCCACTTCTCCCCAGTTTGGACTCGCTGTCTTCACTGACCCTACTTCCCCAGGAGAGAAAACGAGGGCACAGACTTGGGGTCAGGCCATAATTACAGCCCCAGCTCTGTCACTTATCACCTGTGGGACTTTGGCCAAGTGATCTGACTGCTCCAGACTCAGTTTTTTCATCCACAAATAGGGGTGGTATTAGGGCCTCTGTATGGTGCTGGGATAAGTAGTAAGTACAGTAGTATAAGCAAAACCCTCAGTGAAGAGCCTGCCTGACATATTTTAAAGATTTAAAAAAAAAATAAAAATAAAAATAAAAATAAAAAATAAAAAATAAATAAATAAAGATTTTTCTTTTTCATAGTGTTAGATCCTTTTAATTTTATCTCTGGGGAAGACGTTTTTCTTTAGTGAGTCAAACCCATACAACAGAGCTCATTCCTGCTGGCTTCGTAGGGATCCTGTGCCATCAACCACCCCTCTCTCTGCTGTATCTTGAACTCCCTTGGCAGTTGCTTCCCCCACCCACTGCCTACTACTGTAAATGCATAAGCTCTGAGAGCCCGCAGCATGGACAAAGGAAGAGCCAATGCCTGCATGGTGATACGCTAGGGTTATAACTGAGACTAAAGGTTTAGCCAACTCTGGGGAAGGACCAGTGAGTGGTCCAGATGGTCAAGAGCAAGAGGACATAGCAGACCAAAATGATCTGAGTAACAAGCTGTGCTAGTAGACATGCTGTGAGACAGTAATTCTTATGGATAAGGAGTTTCATTTAAAGCTCAAGTGGCAGGACTACCCCCATGCGCTTGATTCCAGTCCATCAGAGGAAACAAAGAACTTTCTTTCACCCAACTCTTTCCTCTAGGTCCCACATTTCCTACCGTAAGAAGAGTGGCTCATATCTATTGACTCTCTTTCCACACCACCTACTGACATGGTAGCCTCTTGCCCCAAGTTTCTGATACTGGCACTGATACTTCTAGCTGGTTCTGCCTGTAGCTCTTTTCCTCATGTAGATTATCCCTGAGCAACTGCCTTCATTCCTACAGATTCAGCTCTCACCATTATGATGATAATTCCAAAATGAACCTAGCTAACTTCTATCTCACTCTTCATGTGACCCCACTTATAATCGCCTGCTTGACACCTCCATCCTCTACCTTCAAGAAAGAGGTTCCCATGCCCAAACTCAAGACCTCAATGTCATGTTTCTTTAGCTCTTCTTACTTTTCACTTCCATGACATTTGTTTGGCACCTTTCTAGTGCCACTAAAAACACAGTGGATTAGATTATGAAGCTTTGCTGCCCCTCTTCACCCCTTGGATTATAAATTCCTCGAAATAGGGGATATTGTTTTATATCCATCATGTTTTATAACCACCACTAGGACCTAACATAGGACTATGTATATAACAGGTTTTTAATATATCAGCATACAGATGAAAATAGATTTTTTTATATAAGTAATTTATAGGAAAGAATTTCTTCCAAGTTTTCATGACCATTTGTTTCAGGATGCTGTTTTCTAATAGAACACTAATTTTTCATGAGAATGCCTCTTTTCCCTGGAATCTGTAGAAGTCCAGACTTATAAGCAGTCAACCCTGAGTATTTACCGTGTGCCAGGCACTGTTCCAACTGCTTTATATCTACGGACTTGCTTAATGTTCACAACAATCCTGTGACTCTAGAGCTAACCCTATTATAATCCCTATTTCATAGGCAAGAGCACAAATACAAATGCCCAAGTTCAACAGCTAGAAATGGCAGAGGTAGGATTGGAACCCAAGCAGTCTGGCTGCAACTTTGTACATTTAACCTCTGGAACTAGGTTATCCAGCTTAAGAGTCAGAGCCAAACTCCGTGGGGGCACCTGGCTGGCTCAGTCAGTAGAGTATACAACTCTTGATCTTGGGGTTGTGAGTTTGAACCCCACATTGGGTATAGATACTACTTAAAAATAAAATCTTAAAAAAAATATCCTTGTTCTGTAGAATTACATACTGACTGATGTATTTAAAGGTAAATGGTAATGATACATGTAGCCTAAGCCCAAATACTTAAAAATAAATAAATAAATTACAAAAAAGAGAATCAAACTGTGATTATCACACTCACCTTGTATCACTTGCTCACTTTCTTGTCTTTCTCCCTAAACTGTAAGTACCTTTGAGGACAGGGACTATGTCTTACTCATCTTTGTATATGACACAGAACATTACTAATATAAAGGTTAAGTAATGCCTTTCAACCATCTCTGTAAATGCTGTCATAAAATCAATTCTTTTCCCATCCCCTTGGGTCCTTCCCTTGAAATATGAACAATTTAATGTATAATTGCTACATGAACATTAAGCAATATACTTTCTCTACCAAAAAAGAGACCTCTGTTTTGTTAGAACACTCCCAAGAGTTGAAAAAGCAGTATCTGCAAATTGGTACTTTGGTTCTTTAAGATTAAGAATAGTATCTACCCAGAAAGAAAAAAATGACAAGATGTTTTCAGGGGCAGGGGGGGAAGCTGCAGGAGCATTCCCAAGGAGAGAGAGACTCCCTTTCCTGAGATTGATGCAGGACAGGGCCCTGCTCAGGCCATACTTGGCTCCCAGTCCTGATGTTGCTCTAACCCGTATTACATAAATTACTTGAGAGGGAGAAAAATGTGTCTCTGATCGTCTGAAGCAGCTTTAACTTGGCTGTGTAATGAGAAGCAACATACTAGAATTGATTTTGGGTAGAAAGAGCAACTTTAGAGGAGCAAACAGCTTATGCTTGCTTCCTAGGAACCCAAAATAAACTTGCTTCCTAAGTGTGTTCCCACTGTTTTCGTATTGGGTAGGATTGTGTTCAGATCAGAAGAACATGCCATAAGAACAGACTTCCGCTTTAACATTTCAGTTGGTTCATTTTGTCGGTTTCAGCTTTCTTGTCTACATATGCTTTTGCCCACCCAGGAAGACTCAATCACAAGCACGCAGCTAATGTTGAAGCTTGCGACCTGCACTGTGCCTACTACATTGTATTACCCTCGACAGCATTTGGTCTGGGCGTCCCCTGTGCCCTCTATTGTCATTTACCAGGCTGCTTGGGGACCCTCTCTCTCCGATTGCTCTGGTTCTCTTCAAGGGAGCTTCTGCTCTGCTCACAGCTATTCAGTTTTCTTTTGCCAACCTTACATTGTTTTATAGCATTTGCCAAGCAGATGGCAATGACTTTCGAGCTCTGCAAAGATTTCCACCAATGCCACAGTCCTGGTCTTTGCTGAAGCTAAGCTAGTGATTGAGTGAGTGCAATGAAAACAAGAGCAGTCAGCACCTTAGGTGTATATATGTGTGAGCTTGTATCCAGTGGGGGTGGGGCTTCAGCCATCTGGGCTGGGGAAGTGGACAGAGTCTCCATGTTGCCTAATTAAGTACTTCTGTCTGCCACAAAGCCAGTTTGTCAAATAAGAGGCTTCATGAACATATATGCCCTGCTCCCAGCAGTCAGATGCTCAGCCAGGGTTTGAGGCCATTCCAGCTACTCCTCCGCAAGGGAAGGGGCCTGATGCCCCTCATCTAGATATGGCTGATCATGGCCAGTCTTTCTGACCCCTTCCTGGTAGCACAACTTTATCTGAACTGCCTCTCCGTGTTTGAAAGGCCACCTCTCAGTACTCAAGTCTGTGATCACTGCCCTGACTTTGGAGGGAAGCTGAAGAACCTGTCTAGATCATATCTTCTGCATCTGCATGCGACAGAATGTAATGCTTTTTTGAAAATCAGGGAAGCCCTGCTACCCCACCAGATTAAATTTCTCATTCTCTCCCCTCTGGCTCCCTGCACCGAAAATCTAGTCTCTGCTTCTCCTGCAGAGACTCCTGTAGAGTCAGCTGCCTGGTTGGCTTCTCTGACACCACCTGACTCAATGCAGAAGACAAAATAATGAATTAGCGGCAATTTAATTCTTTGTGAAATGAAGATATCTCCATCGTCAACTCAAACTTCCTGAAAAATGCAAAAAGCCCTAGCGTGTAATACCACTTCAAGATGCCAAGCGGCTGAGATCAGGGGGTTAATGCTACTGCCATATCATTTTTATGTCACTTAGTTCCTCAGATAAAAGTCCATTTTAATCAACTTTTCATCATTTCCTCATAGCCAATATATCCTTGATGCCAGTTAGAATATTTAATATTAATTATTCAGTAGAAGTCTCCATTATGAGTTTAGTTAGACGACTAGTGATTTAAAACATGTTAAGACCCATTACAGCACTGATGTCCCCAAAATAGTTTCAGCTGAATCTTGATGGACCACATATATTAAATTCCACAGATCTTTACTTTTCCCTTATTGCTCCTAGAAAATATTGAACTATGACATGTCTGTTCACTAAGTACTCCTTTTAGAGGAGGGGGATGTGCCTGCTGTTTCAACAGTGCCAAATCTGACACTACCTTGAACTTGAAACATGGTGAGCTTGGTAAGCTGACTTCCATATTTTCCCTCCTACACATATTTGAGATTTAGCATTCATTTCCCACTTCTCCAACCAAAAGAAAAGAAATGGTTTATTTTCTGTCTCTAATTTCTCATATTCCTTGGTTATTCTTGATGTTTTCCTATCGGATTGCCACTCTGCCACCAGAAGCTCATGGCCCTGGAATTACTGTGGTGAGTTTCCTGACCCTGCTGAAGTGCTTTCCATGATGCTCTCACTCTGCACCTGCCTCCCCCTGTCTTTTGCATCTCTCCAGCCATTCGCTGCTATGGCCTGGCCCAAGTTTCTCACTTTGTCCTTGTGTCAACCTACCACAGGCAGAGACACTCTGAATAAACCAAGTGTATTAATTCTTTACAATATCTGGTATGTGTTTGTGAGGGCTGTGTTTTATGATTCTTTGAAATGACATCACATCACTAAAACATGCAGGCATCTAGGATAAAAAACAAGGGCCTCCCCAAATGCAGGAACACATGATGTCTTCCCCAGAAATAATGGAAGAGTGAAGTCATTAGGTTTAGTTTCCATTTTTGTCACCAAAATCTGCCCACAGATTGTCTCAATGATGCCATATTTACTCCTAAGCTAGCCAATTATATTTGAAAAGGAAATCAAACCAAGAACAATGAAGGCAAAAGCAGAAGGGGCATGATGTAAATGTGTGCAACACCTACCACGTGCCATGTACTTTCTATGGGTTGTCTCATTTTCTGCTCACCATCCAACTGGATAAGAGTCATTATGATGCTCATTTTGTAAAATAAAAAAATCCATCCTTGAAGTGGCAAGATCAGAATCAGAATCCAAACTCAGTTCTTTCTGGTTTTCAAGATCTTCTTTCTTCTGCTTTACCATGCCACTAACACAGACAAGTTAGGGAGATGGTGGAATCCAGCAGCTTTTTGGTTTTTTTTTTTAAGATTTTATTTATTTATTCTTGATAGACATAGAGAGAAAGAGGCAGAGACACAGGCAGAGGGAGAAGCAGGCTCCATGTTGGGAGCCTGACACAGGTCTCGATCCCGGGACTCCGGGGTCACGCCCTGGGCTGAAGGCAGGTGCCAAACCACTGAGCCACCCAGGGATCCCCAGCAGCTTTCTTGTTGAGTAACATGAGTTCATGGGAAGGAAGATATCTTCGACCATATTAGAAATATATTCAGTGTTTCTTAGGGCTCCAAAGAACATGGGAAATGTTGAAACCTGTAGGTGGTAAAAAAGCAATAAAATACAATAAGACAAATAATAGGGAATTTATGGGAAAAAAGAAAATTGCTTTTGAAGCGTATCATTCTTAGTCTTATATCACTGTTTTCCCTGAGTAAAAACAAGATAGTCACATTTTCCTTACAGCAATTATTCTGCTCCTATTGGGAGCAAAAAGAAAGATGTAAATTGCTCCACATGGGGCTGCACAGGCAAAGGACTGCGTACCTCAAGTGCATGGACTGGGTTCCCAGCCCCAGATCGCACTCTGCACTGCCCTTCCAAAGAAGCACTTGTAATGGGGCATCAGGAAGGAACCAACACTTGATAACCATTTATTGTGCTCTGAGAATTCTGGTGGGTACTTTCAACTGTCCTCCCTTATTTCTAGCAACAATCCTGAAATAAGTATTGTTATCCCAATTTATAGATGAAGAAACTGAGGCTAGAAATACAAAGTAATATGGCCAGGGTTGCACATAGAATAAATGACGAGCTTTGGATTTAGTCTAGCTCCTTCTACCCCTGAAGCCTCTAACATCTTTATAAATCAAGTTGTCTTGTGCCAGGTTGGCTATAAACAAGTAGGAGAGAAGCATTCAATGCCATCCCCTATTGAGGCAGCCCTCTCTATGCTGACCCCATCCAAAATCACTACGGTATGTAACTCTAGGACATGAACATGAACAAACCCCTAACAGGCATTAAAAATTACTAAGAATAGCAACCACAAACCACAGAGCTCCCCTTAGCATACATAAACACCCACCTCCTTCCTGCTGAAATATCTTCTAAACGGTGCTCTTTTTTAAAGACAACATGTTTGTTATGCTAGTGTTTAAAATATATACCAATTGGTTCCACTTCAGCAGTTTTCATAGCCAGGAAAGTATTGTTGCTTCTTTCACGGTATAGGCCTGGCAGATGCTCAGGGGACATGGCTGAGATATAAATGCCAGATAACTGTGGCGGGATGGCATCAATTGACTGTATTGCTTCAAGTCCAGGGAAGAGAACTTTGGCAGTCAATTAGCATGGAGGTGCCACACGAGCCCATCTGTGCCCTGGATTTCATGTGACACGGGCCCCATAACCTCAGTCTTTGTGCCAGCAAACACCTTGGTCCAGCTCCATTATTTCTAGCAAAGGCAAACATTTGCAATACAAATGTGGGAAGGGTTGGTACAAAAAGAGCAGCATCCAGAATGTGTTCTTGCTTATATTCCAAGTCTTCAATTAAGCCTAGATAGAAGTGGTTCGAGCTTGTCCCAATAGAGGGTTGTCCCCCTCAACAATCAGCAAAACTGACCCTTGTGGTTGAACATGGAATGACATGTTAAAAAGATAGGAACCTGGCAATTCTCACTGGCCACGCTCCACCAACAATATGCTCTGGGGCATGATAAGTCGCCTTTAAACTTGGCCATTGCTTGAAAGTGAAGACAGGGTGGTGATTGCTCAGATAAGGTTTCTGCCCACTAATTGCTTGCATGTAGCTGAGGCAAATGCACACCCATTTCCAGAAATGATAGTGTCTGACAGCCTGGCTTTTACAAGGTACCGGAAAGAGCTGTAATTGTTGCAGGAGAGGTTTAAGATGGAAAATAAGCATGTTGAGCTATTTTAAGAAGAAGTTTGCCACAATGAAGTTTTTCTTCTGGAAACAGGCCTATAAAATCAGGATTGGAGTTTGTGCTTGTCTGATCACTTTCCACTGATATGTTGGTGCCTTTGACAATTTATGCTAAATGGTCTAGACTGTGTAGCACTCTTTCATGGTTTTGGGGTTTGTTTGTTTCCTAACATCCAGAATCAGGTCCATATATAAGACAGAGCCTATAGCCAGTATTCTATATGAGTAATTTCTGGATATGCCTCATGTAATATGGCCAAGATAATGTTAGGACTGCTTTCTGTGGATTGGTTATAGACAAGTCACTTATGTTGCCACCCTGTCAACAGCTTGAATTCCAGTTTGTACTTTTTCTGGTCACTTCCTTCATATCTGATTTTTTTAAAACCCAGATTAGTCCTGAATTGCTCAGAGCTAACTATGCAATTCTGTTAGCCTACACAGTTGAGCTGAAAAAGTCATCTGTGCTTGCTTATTCCTTCATTCAACAACTATTCACTGACTACCTACTGAGTACAATACACTCTGTAGGGCTTGAAGATACAATAAGAGGTCCACAAGACACAGTCCCTGCACCATGAAACTTATAATCAGGTGGAGAAGATGATAATTGTACAATCACAAAGAAAACATAAAATTTTAACTCTGCCCCTTATGAAAAATAAGAGCTGTGTGATTCCAGAAAATATGGGAAATTGGACTGAATCAAGGGAGCTGTGACCTGAAGAAGGTTAGAGAGTAGACATAAGGCACATTCCACACAGGGAGAACATGTGCAAAGGTCTTGTGGCGGGAGATGGCACCGTGAACTGAGAGACTGAAAAAAAGGCTGCGTGGCCGGATGGAAACTGCAAGAGCCGAGCAGAAGTAGTTAGAGGTCAGACCATGAGTGGTTAAGTATGTTTGTATTCATTCAAACACTAAGTAGAAACTATTTATGGGTTTTAAGCAGGAGGAAGACGTAGGTTTGTGTTTCAAACTTTTTTTTTTCTACAGGCTGAAGAATAGATTGGAGGGAGTAAGGATGCAAACCAGTTCAAAGGTTATTGCTGTAGCTCAGGCAGGAGGTGGTGGGGCATCCAGGGGTGGTGGTGATGACAGCAGAGATGGGAAGAGACAGTGGGAAGTACTGACAGAATGTTCTAACGGATTGCATGTAGAGGTGCAGGGGGTAAGCAAAGCCAGGTGTCAAGAATGAATCCCCACCCAGCAGCATGGGTGGTGGCACCATTCCCTGAGAGAAGAACTGCTAGGAGAGGACTGGGCTTGGGGGGGAAATGTTGAGCGTGAGTTGAGACATATTAGATTAGAAGTGCCTTCTAGAATTCCAGAAGGAGATCCTGAAACATGCAGCAGAGATAGCTCAACGAGGATGGGAAGTGCGGTGGCTAATCCAGGAGGTTAGACCAATGTGTACTCTTGAACACAGAAGACCCTAGGGCATATTAAGGGTGATGATGTAATAACCGCTGAGTCTCCTACTCAGAAAGTACGAAAAGAAGCAGGTGGACAGTGCAAATTGCATAGGCCTGGCCTCCAGTCTGTGGTTGTGACATGTCCTCAGCTATATGGATAGGAAAGGCTTATCTATCCTTGTCTGTGTAATTTCATTCTGGAAATCATATTTTTCTCAAGTAGTAAGAGTTGGTGACTTAATGCCATGTGGCATTCTGTGACTAAGCATAGCTCTGACCCCATAAAGTAGAAGCATGAAAATAATAAGAAACAGTGGAAATCATTTTGGTAACTGTGCTGTCCTTATGAGACAGAATATTCTTGTTCTTCAGAAATATGCACTGAAATACTTAGGGGTAAAAAGGCACAAGTCTCCTATTTACTCTTAAATGGTTCCAGAAATAATAATATGTATATATAATATTATGCATGTGTGCATGCTTACAAATGTGGAGATAAGGAGGGCGCATGGAAGGAGAAGGGAACAGACTGGAAGGAAAGAAGATGAATGAAAAAGTAATGAGGCAAATGTAATGTGCCGGAAATCTGGAGAAAGTACAAGGAGTTCCTTTTACTGTTGTTGCAGCAGCAAGAACAACAATAACAAGGAACAGAGGAGGTTCTCATAATTTTCTAGTGCCAACTCAAAATTTTATAAATGTCCTCATGCTAAAGTCTTAGGCTGGGTTTGTCCCAAAGGCAGACCCTGGGACAGAGACATGAGAGCAAGTGATTTTATTTGGGAAGCGATCCCAGGAAGTATTGGAAGGAGAATGAGGAAGAACAGGGAAGAAAGCCAGTCTATACTGCATTCGTGAGCAGGTTACTGCCGCAGGCAATGGGGATCAGTTCTGCTGGGGCCCTCTGGAAATAGTATGGAATGCACCCACACCTGGTGCCACCTGAGAGCAAGGATGTTGGGGAATTTATCTTGCAAGTCCTATTTGTCATTGGCTAAGGATTGCTCCTGAAGGAGCCAGCTCCCCAGCACTTCTGCCTCTCTAGAGCCCTGGCACAAGGGAACCTCAAGCCGAGAAGCACAGATCTGTGGAGTGAGTCCCGTGGTGGACCTGCCGTGGGGAGAGCCGGCTGGACAGAGCAGCACTGCTACAGTGCGTGAGGGTGAAGTGCCATGGTCAAAGGGCATCAGTCCTAACATGCTTTCATAAGAGGGAAATATATAGTTATTGAGTAGCTCCAGACAGTCTTGGCGCATTCATTTTATTTTTGAAGTGGGTGTTGTACGAATTGGTCATGTGTTATATGAAACACAGTGAATGATGGTAGAATTG
The DNA here is from genome assembly GCF_905146905.1 of Nyctereutes procyonoides. Classification (NCBI taxonomy): domain Eukaryota; kingdom Metazoa; phylum Chordata; class Mammalia; order Carnivora; family Canidae; genus Nyctereutes; species Nyctereutes procyonoides. The sequence continues at coordinate 14,225,258 of NW_026575132.1, forward strand.
ACAGAGCCGCCCCAGAGCGGAACCTTGGAAGAATATATTTCCGGTTTCTCTGTTTTACTCAAAAATACAATTCATCAAAATGACGGAAGTCTTTGGTGAGGTCATTTGCTGTCAAGTCCATGTTCAGAACATCACGGAAATACGGCAGCTCCTCTGAGAATGCCAAAATATGAAAGCCTCAGGAAAATGGAATTTGCTACGTAGGTACCTGACTTAACCATGGCCGTGAATGCATGATGCCAGTTTGAGAGTCTGCAGTGACTTTATTTATGCTCATGGCTGTAAACACATACCTGGTCAGGTTTGTGTGGGTTTCAACAGGTCATGTTTGCTCCAGTTAAGAATGGCAAGAATTTGGCCAAATGCAGGGACTAGTCATAGAGCCCTAGTTATACTGCACCTGTGGCCTCACCTGAGCATGAGACTTTATGTGGATATCAGTGTTGTGTCCGTGAAACCTATACAACTGGATCCATTATGTCCAGTCAATTAAGATGCTTAAGCTCATCTTCCTGAGACCAAAATGTATAGTTTACAAATCCAGCAGGCTACAGGATAAATTCCTAACATGTAATTAGATCAAAGAGTGAATATTTTTAAAGTTCTTGATATATATTGCCAGATTGACCTCTAAAAAGTTTGTCTCAACTTACACCTCACCAGCACTGAGTACAAAATACTTAATTTATGTCAATTTAATCGATTAAAAACTACTAATTATCGCAAACAGTTTTAATTTATAATTCTTTACTTGTGATAAAGTTGAGTTTTTCTCACATGTTTATTAGAATTAGGTTTTTTTTTCAGTCTATGGTAACTCATCTATTTTCGTATCATTTTTGTCTAGGTGTTTAATGCTTCTTAATTTACTAGAGTTCTTCATTGTTCTATGTTAATATTATTTTAACTTTATACATATGGTGAATAGAAGTTTATAATTCTGTAAGCCTCCAGTCTTTTGGTCTATGATTTAATCTTTGCTTCTATATGTAAAAAGTTGTCTTTCATCATGAGACCGATAAATATTTGCCAATTTCTCTTCTAGTTGTTTATGATTTCATTTATTTCTTATTTATTTATTCTTCTGCAGGAATACTTTGAACACACATGTCATCCTAAGTAGTAATGTGCTTTCATAACATAGTGTCAGACAGTACCAACTGTGAGATTGTTGTAATCATAAAAAATACATGATGGTCTAGATACCCATGTTAAATGGCTTTGTACAAAGAATGCAGAAGTTATCTGTGCAATTTACTGATATGCATCAACCAGTCAAATTTTTTTTCTTGCTCCCACTGCAGTTAAGCCCTATGTCAGAATACACAAGTGTCCTGAAGCATTCTGATCTGGACCCTTGAAACATGATACAGCACCGGGTCTTCAGTGTCCTGGGAGTAGTCAGGATCACCCAGATGGGCTTCTTTCTTAGGATGGCACTTCTCCTTGCAAAATATGTTCTCCTCTCTTTAACCCTCTGCCAGCCGAGGTGACCCTCTGCCACGTGAACATAGAGTAACTGTTGAGCTGACACACAAGCCATGCATCCCCTCGAACATGCATGTCTGTGTTCCCCAGATCTGCTTGATAAGAACTCCAATTGTGCTCCCCAAAGATAGTATTTATATCACTAGAAGTTGCTCTTTGAATTTATCTGAGAAAGATGCACTTTCTACCAAAAAGAGACTTACCTTGAGATAGCACATGTATCACTTTGGCTAAACCCAAGGGAACTCTGAGAGGGGTCATAAGCTGGAATATTTATATTGTCTACTGGTTGGTTTCAGGGGATCCTCAAACTCCCTAAAATTACATGCCAATTATTTTAGAGATTTTATTTTTTTATTCATGAGAGACACAGAGAGAGAGGCAGAGACACAGGCAGAGGGAGAAGCAGGCTCCCTCTAGGGAGCCTGATAGAGGACTCATCCCAGGACCCGGGATCACAACCTGAGCCAAAGGCAAATGCTCAACCACTGAGCTACCCGGGCGTCCCTACATGCCAGTTTTTTAACGAATAATATTTTGTGCATATTTCTGAGGGAAGGGGTAAGTAAAACTTACTGAATGAGAGGGATTCACTGTAAACTATTTTTAAAGGGGTCATTTTAAAAAATCCTCCCCTTACAATTTCTGTGTGGCCAGCATTTTTCTTTCAATAAAACAATAATGTCCTCATAGAGAATATTTCCTTTGTAAAATTCATGAGAAAAAATATCCAAGCAGTGGCTGACTGTGTTGAAGGGTGTCTTCACTATCAGAATGAATGTGATAGTTTTAGCAAGAAAACTTATTTTGGTCTCCTTTCAGCCCCCAACAGCATGCGTGTATATATATTTCTGTTTTAAACCCTGCCTTTCATGTGCTTTTAGAAAGAACAAACCTTCCCAGCTTATAAATCCCAGAAAATGGGATAGATGGCATCAACCTGTTAACTAGACACCCCTATTTCCCTTCTCCCTACCACACCCGCCAACAACAGGAAATACAGGCCCTGCTTACGTTTCAAAGCTATATTTGTGTGTTCGCTAGTGCTGCCTAAGGAAGGATTTACACATCCTATCTTCCCATCTTTTGAAAGGTAACATTTGTTTCATCCCCTGAGAGTAGAGAGGAAGAAGAAACACTAAGAGAAGGAACAGCCTTCTTCGGGACACAAAGTACTATGTCAATCCCCCTATAAATTATAGCAGCATAAAACCACAGGAAACACTAAAAAGTAAAATACTAACATTAAACCGTAGCCACTCCACCATGTATAATTTAGATATATAATCTAAATGTAGGATGTTGTAATACAGTTGTCCATGTACCACTGGCAACAGTTATATTGTAAAAGAATAGAGACATTAGTTGCTGGTAGATAACAAATACCCTTTATTCATCCATATATGTAAAAGCCAAATGTCCTCAAAATACTAATCATGGCTAAAAATTTAAATGAATTTGTGGCCTAATCTAGCCTTTTCCTGACCTTTTTGCCTAATGGCGGGATATTAATTAGAGAAAGATGGTTGCATAAAACATCCTCCTCATGTGACTATTTTTTACATATGAGTAATTTCAAGCAACTAAAGATGGACGGAGCTAACCTGAAAGTAACAAACTGCTCACTGTCTCAGCCAAATTAGGCTTAATGCTGAAAGGCATTCCTTAAGAAGTCAAGAAGGCCGGGGGTCAAGCCATCAGGCCAGGGAGTGCAGCTGTCAGGCCACCCTTTGCAGTCTCCAAGGGAGCAACCAAAGAAAACCCAGCAAGGAAAATATCTCAAAAAATCAACAGAGAAAGTAAAGCAAAAATAACCAGATGTCCCAGAAGACTCTGTTGGTATTATGAAGAAGGCTAGAGCAGGGCTAACGGGGTTTGGATTTTATCAACCTTACTAATAAAAGTCACTTGGCTTTCCATCGAGAAGAGCAGTTGGTACAATATGGAAAGGTTTTAAAGACCATTAATTTCTTGAAATGAAACAGCTGGCCTTATTGGCTATTAAATAATGAGCCAGATTCTCCCCAGTGCCTAAGTCACTTTCTAGTAGTAAATTAGTCATTTAGGGAGGCACATTAACTCTTTAAGAAGATTAGAGTTCGATTTAGTGCACTTTATACTAGGAGGAAAGTTGTAGGGAATCTGTCTGAAGCTGAGCGAAGAAAAGATGGAAACAAGATGGAATCTGATGGAAGAAAGCAAACCTGTGACTTGTGTTAACATGACAACTGAGATGAGCATGGGAAATTTGAGGAGTTGAGTTGTTGACAGACATTTAATCTAGTGTTCTGAGATTGGATGAGATCGTGACAGTAGAGAGAGTTGACACTTCACTCATTCATTCATTAATTCACTCATTAAGTAAAATTTTAGTTAGACAATACTGTGTAGCAGGCACCAAGGAGATATTCGTCAATGAAACATAGTCTTTGTCTCCAGAGCTTTACAGTCTAGTCTCTGGTAGCATAAGTGAGGAGTGAGAGACAGACAAAGGGAGATTGCAATAGAATATATCAGATGCTAAAATTGTATATAAGCACATTGAATTTGAGAGGAGGAGGTGGCAAGACATGTAGTTTGAAGCATCTTACACAAGTTCGACTCTACCCAGAAGCCCTCAGGCCTTTGATGGCTTTTACACGAGGGAGTAGTTTGATCAGATTTGCATTTTGAAAAGAGCCCCTTGACAATTTCATGGAAAATAAATTGGAAGGGCAAGACTGGAAGAAGAAAAGATGATGTGAAGTTGTTGATATATTCCCTACAAAGAGCACTGATGGCCTGAAATAAGGCTGTAACAGTGGGGGATGCTAGCAAGAGCAAAAGCATGTGTGCTTTTAAGGTGAATTTACATGACTTGATGGCTGAGTAGATGTGGTCATTGAGGGAAGGGCTGGGGACAAAAGTGACTCTAGAGTCCAGGACTTGGGCAGCTGTGGGGAGGGAGGTGCCATTGTCCTCAGCAGATAAGGGAGGATGGGATGCAAGTTTTGGCAGAAAGGCAGTGGTGGTTCTGGTCCCTAGGTGGATGATGAGCTGGCACATAAAGAAGCAGGAGAAGTTATTCATGGAGTCACCTAATGGGATTTGAAAAGTGCATGCTAAAAGGAAACTGCAATTTATAAAACTCCATAATTCCTCAAGTTTAAACTGAATTCCTGAAAGGTATTTTGGTTGTTGTTGTTTGTTTGTTTGTTTGTTTGTTTGTTTTTCTGCCAGAGGAAGGGATTTCAAAGATGCAGATGAAACTATGGCTATGTCCTTGCTCACCATGCATTGTGTTCAAGTGATTAGAAAGTGACAAATAAATAATCATCTTTGGAAAAGCCACCTTTTTTTTTTTTAAACTCAGGACATCAATAGTTAATAAAACATCGATATGAATATCAGGAAATTTATACTCTATGTAAAAAGTAGAAAATTGCACAGGTTGCAGACTAGGCAAATTAACAGTTCTTTCTCTGTCAGCACTTAAAATCTGTTCCATGGTTTCTCTCTATGGTATGGGGTGAAAGGTGCCAACAAATTGGTTTAGATGATGTAAGTATCTGAAAATATGGAAGAAATTATATATTGGGGGGAAAGAGAAAAATTCTTATATATTAAAAGGTGTTGACAACTTCACCACAGAATGGTAAAAAAAAAAAAATGTCCTTAAAGATAAAACATTATTTCTGAATTTCAGAAACCAAGTTAACAATGTTATACTATGTGCAGCAAAAGTCATTTTTAGAAAGAAAGTTGACATCAAAGTTTACTAAACCAATAACCCTTGTGGCAACTTCATGATGAGAACCTCATTCTTTAGGAATGTGAAAAGCATAAAATGAAAAGGGTGCAGAGTGCATAGACTGCCTACACAGAACTTAACAAAAGAAGACAATGAACAGGACTAAACATGGCACTCAGTGCTTTTTGTAAATCAAGGTGCCACTCTGGTACCAATTGTATCATGGTTCCAGGAAGAGGTTCCCAGGTAGATGGCCTTAAATTACCTCAGTCAACATTCCATGTGAACATTAATCTTCATTATTATTCTTTACACAACCCCAGCTAGAGTAGATGATTGCTGCTCTAGAGTAATTCCCCCAAAAAGATCAACAGTACTCCTTTGTGCCCTCTGTTTTTCCACACGTTAGTCATTCCTGGTAGTAAAGCCATCCCTCCCCACTCCATGTTGTAGCATGTACTGAAATCAGTAAAACTCACTGACTTAATGCTCTAACTTGGGGCAACTTCATCTCATTTTAGCATGTGTCCTGAAACTTTTGACAGGAGACAAAGCCTTTCCCTTCAAAGTTACATTAATGAGTCTAAAAATGAGATTCCCATGTTGAAATACATATGATAATATCTTATTTTCTTTCTGGGTTGATGAGGAAAGAGAACTAGAAAGTAGAGAACCATCAACACCTAAAGGAGCTGGAAGGGGACAAAAGCCTCTGAGGAATAAAAGAGAGAGAGGCAGAGACAGAGAGAATGCCATACCAAAGGTAGCATTTACAGACTTAAAAATAAAGCCTGTGGCTTCATCTATTTTACAAAGAAAGGTTCATGCCCTCTGTCAGTGGCCCATCTCACAAGCAACATTATGGAAGGGGGAAAAGCCACTGGCCACTGCTTTAACTATTTGTTGGCTCTAGCAAGGACAAGGCATGTTCCACATCAGAATATATTTTTGAATATCCTGTTTGCTGTTTCAGAAACCAAATAAACACACAAAAAAATGTCAGTTGGGGCCAATAAAAGCGAATGTTTGAGAAAAATATTTTTCAGACTTGTAGGCTGTGATGTGGCAGGGAAATGGGAAAAAGATTGTAAATAGGTACTAGTCCAGAGGATTTGATACACAGTGGGTGATGGGTGAATTTTTAAAGAAGAAAGCAAATGTATTTTGATCTTAAATTCCATCTGGACCAAATTGCATGCACTATATTTGCATGCTCTCTCTATATATAGCATATATATGTATATGGGAAAACAAAGAATAAAAGTAAAGTAGGTAACATATTTAAATATTTCACAAGGATATCTTCAAGATAAACAATGTTTGGAAAGCTTTTTTTTCTTCCCCTGAGATCAAAAACACTATGGAAATAAATATATCTTTTGATAGGATCTTTAATATATATTAAGTGTCTCCAGGAATCCTCAAGTCTCCCTCCTCTTGTCAGATGATTTAATGCAGGAGACTTTTAAAGATACCTGGGTAACTCCCTGGGTATTTGATCTACCTTATAGATTGCTTTGGAACTAGCCATTGCTTTCCAAAGAAAGTGACTTATTTTATTATTTTGTGGCCTCTACTTTGACATTTACTTCTGAACACTGATTAGACTCATGTTTAAGAAGCAGGTCAGGCTATAGGCAGACACTTAACTTTTCAGCTTGGGTGGTGCCCACGCAGGGGCCACCTCACTGGATTATTCTCTAGCATCATCCACACTTTAGGAACTTCTAGCCAGTTTTCCCAGGAATATTCACAGGAGCCCTGCACCATCAGCCAGGTAGCAACTGATCTTCCATGATCAAGCCCTACAGCTACACCAGAAGTTAGTTTCCCACAGACTCTGTTCCTCTCCCTTTCCTCTTCTTACCTTGACAGGTGTTAGAGCAAATAAATTTCTGTATGTCATTGACCATAGATAAATGCCAAATAATAATACATTAGGTAGAGTTTAATTTGTACATATCATTTATTTTTTTGTACATATCATTTAAACAAAGAGGTTTTTTAAGATTTTATTTATTTAATTATTTATTTGAGAGAGAGAATTAGTGGGAAGAAGAGGGGAGGAAGAGGGGGGGAGCTCGACATGGGGCTCGATTCCAGGACCCTGGCATCATGACCTGAGCCCAAGGCAGATGCTTAACCGACTAGCCACCCAGGCACCCATAAAGCAAGAGTTTCAAATCCTTTGTTGACTCTATATCACCATGCACATTCAAAGACCAAAATCCCCCCAGAAAGCAAGACCATCCTTTTGCATATGTCTCTGTTATGTAGGAAGTTAGGACAGGAACATCTATGACCCTTACAATCACCTTGGCACCTATACAGAAAGCTGCAAAGTATTGACAAAGTAGCTAAAGCAGATGAAGATGTGTCTATTCTAAGACATAAGCATATACCCTTACAAGGTAGATTGAATAATATAAACCAGGATCATAGAAATAGACGATAAAAGTAGAATCATAAGAAAAAATAGTATTGACATGGTGATTTTGAATGGAATGGCCCAAAGTCCACATGTCAAGCTGATCATGTCAACATCAGATTTTACTATTACATGACAAATGCATGATTTAATTTGGAGTAAATCCAAATCTCTGCCATTCTGACATGGATTCTTGCACCAGAGTAGCCCATCAAGTTATCTTTTTTTAATACATTTTTAGCTTATCTCCCCAGCTAGAAAGTATGAGCTTTTTGAAGATCCTGAGAAAGGAACAAGGGGTAGTAGAAGGGGAGGCGGGCAGAGGGATGGGGTAACTGGGTGACGGGCTCTGAGGGGGGCACTTGAAAAGATGAGCACTGGGTGTTATACTATATGTTGGCAAATCAAACTTCAAAAAATATATGTATATTAAAAATAATAATAATAAATAAAAATAAAAATAACAAAGGACTGTGTCCTAAAATTTCTATATCCTCTGCAGTATCAGCTAGACAGTAGATATGTGGTAAATATTTGTTTTTTTACGACTGACTCTAAAGAACTATGCTCTAATAAAGTTTATCTACTATAAGAGTACAAATGAACAACTCAGTGAAGTAAAAAAGTAAATATTTTCACCAAAGAAAATCAGATTTTTGAATCTGTAAGAAAATATATTTCCCTTCCTAGCATTCCAGTTGTTTATTTTTGCAGTCCCTGAATTCTTTTTTCAAAACAGTGAGAGCTGTTATTCTTATACCCAGTCATTCAGAACCTACATTTTGGGGATAAAAATGTGGTTTAGTGGGGAAGGGGTGACTGAGAAAAATGTCAAAGTCAAGGAATTGGAAAAATCTGAATGACCCACATAAGGGAGCAAAAGCCACTGTGGCTTAGTCAGTTTTTCCTGGCCTCTCAGGTCCTCCTCCCTGGAGATGAGGTCTCCCTTGAGACCCAGAGGTACCTTTCCATTACTGGTTTAGGAATTCCAACAAACAAGCTGAAAAGGGCAGAGTCCCTAGAGGGGTGTCTTTGTGCTGATAGGGAAGGGAGCTATGGTTATGAAGCAGCCACACCAGAGGCCGCCAAGCTGTTGGGGACTTTCTGTGAATGGATGACAGTTTTAATTTCACTCCCCAGCAGAGGTGGTATCCAGCCAGCGCTACTTCAAACCAATTTTGCAAATCACATTTTGTGGCTGAAAATTGGTTTTACTGCGCCCACTCCATCTTGGAGGCCAAACTTCCTTGGTTGAAGGTGGAGCTTTCGCTGAGGTAGGGCAGCTACAGAATGATTCTTTTTCCTTTAATTGAAATGACAGCATATTCTTCCACAGATTAATTTTAAATTACCCATGTTTATATCCTTTAATCAAGATGATAAAAACAGCACAAATAATTTTCCACACTATTCTTTTAATTTTTTTTTTGAGACTAATAATAGCTGATTGGCTCTTGACATTTATTGCCTTGCACAGCAGAAGTTTTACTCCAGGCTCATGAGCTGGAACTGTTTACCATTGCGGTCTTAATTATTTTTAACCTTGCTTTTGTCTCATATTAAAATAAATGAGGAATAAAGTTTAAATCATAGATTCCACCAAGATTCCTTATGTGCACATAAAGAGAATGCTTTCATAAAGAGATTTGTCCCCTGGATTATATCTCACACTGAAATAAGGGCCTTCTTACTGGAAGAAATATTTCTTAAAAATGAGTACTTGCAAGAAGTGTTCATCTGTGAACTTTCACCAATTAGAAATGGCTCCATACTTAAGACTCTTTAATAATGTCTGTTAAGCAGCATTTTAGCTCATTTTTATAACACATTCAGGTTTGGTGATTTATACTAAACATTAAACGTAATAAATTTAGATCTTTTTTCAAGTATGAGGCACAGCATCTCTGAATCACCCATTTTATCGGCATGCCCCTTGAAAGGTCCAATCTCTCGCTATCATTCATGGCCATAATAAAACAGGCTTCTCCTGTCTCTTTCTTGACATCTGTAATAATGGGAATGACATGTGTGTGGAGACCCTGTAGCAAGGGGGTGTGTTGATATTGCTTCATGGCAGGGACTAAAGGTCTATGACCAGAGGGTGAGTTAAAAACATGCATCAATGACTACATCCCAGTTTGGTACCAAAAGCTGTGTTAATGCCTATGTTTTAATTATATAAGGAATAAATTTCAGCACCTAAAAAAAGGGGGACTTTAAATGTCTCATTCTGCATGACAAGAGTTTGTTAAAGAATTAATCACAAAAAATGGAACCTTGAAACACAAATGGATCTCATGATAGCCATAGGAGGGAGAGAAAACCTACCTACCTATTGTTTCATTCTTCATCTGTTGAAGCATAGGAAGGCATAAGATGGTAAAAATCCCTTGGAAAAAAACTATTCCCTTGGATGCCACAATAATTATAGTAGCCTTTTTCACAATTATCATGACAAGTTTAAATTATTCTACAGTTTCTTATAATATAAGGTAGGTTTTTACTGCAATTTGAGTCTAAAATACCTGCATACTTTTGGAAATATGTGTTAAATGGAGAAAATGCCCACATTTCAAGCATTTGAATAGGGTGGAGAATTAACTAATACTTTCAGGTAAAGACACTGAACGGTCTAAAAATTGTAATTTTATATTCTTCATAAGATGGTAGAAGAAGACATAACTCCAGTTTTCAGGCATAACTCTCACTCTGAGGCAGCTTTTGTGGATTGGATTTAGAGCTAGTTCTCACAGCGTGGCTGGGTCCTGGCCCCCAGATGTGGATCCTGGTCCTGCTGTCTTCATTTCTGATTGCCACTTGGAAATAACTAGATGAGAAGACACGGGTGAACCAGAACAAATCCATCCCTCATGCAGTCGGCCCTCGATCTCAAGTGGACTGTGTTCCTACAGCCTGTGTATATACCAAGCATCCTGGAGCTTGGAATGCATTTCTCATAGAAAGGATGCTTTGTGCAGCAAGCAGGCTGCCAGGCCAGCAGCCACACAAACCTATTTAGCCCATTACATAATTGAAGTGCTATCCACATGAAAACCACTTTTAAAATATTGTTGCTGTGGGACATTGACACACCTACCCCAGAGCAGGCATTCTCTACAGATAAGGAACTCGGGATAACCCTCTTGCCTTCTGGAGTTAACGCACTAGACTCTGAACACAAAAGTGAGATGTAATGAAAGGAAACAGGATGAAGAATCATTACTTTGAAGAATACTATTACAATGCTGGTAACTAAAGCAGAAAAACATGAAATTGAATAAGAAGTCATGTTTCATCTATTTTAATAATTGTATTTGAGAAAAAGCAGGTTCAATCAGAATAGGATGAGGAAGTAGCTGGAAGCTGTTGTTGAAGTTCTGAAGGAGGCATCTGGCCAGTTTCCAGGTTGATGGCTTTGCTTCCTTTAGGATTTTTTCCCCTAGAACATTCTGTAGACTAGTCTAGATTTTGCCTTTTCCTCAAATATTCTTGTCAGTGGAACAAAGAGCAAATGGCATTTTCTTGAGGTGTCTAGGGAGGAGTGAGAGAAGAGGAGGAGATAAGGATCTATTAATGAAAGCAGTGTTGCCTCTGATGGAATTAAATGGGGTGTTTATTAGAGGAAATATGCCTGGAGGAAAACTGGGTTATTCAAGTCTCCTGCTGACTGATGCAGGGGCAAGCGGGTGATGAGGAAGAAATATTCTAACCGGGAGTCCCTATAACATCTGGTGCAGAAGGCGTAGAACTCAGGACAGCTGGGTTGTTAAACTGACTATTCTCAGGTAATCGGGAAGGAAGAAAGAATGGACCATTAGTTGGGGGGGGGGGGTTGTAGGAGCAGGCGTGTAAATAAATAACCTAACTATATACAAATATATTCAATTATTACATGAGTTTATGAAATTGGTTGTTCTCGATTCAGGGAGTATTTATACCCAAAAGAGAAGGCACTCTATATCCTCTCCATGGATTCATTTCATGAAATGAATGTTAGAGCATTACGAGTGGCTTTGAGCCTCTGTTTAACCCATGCCTGTGTCATGAGCTTAACATGTACTAGGAATGATGCTCTGGAGAATCAAAGATGTTCCCATGTGATTCCTGTACTCAGAGAACTTACCTGAGTGTGTAGCAATGATGGCTGACGGGATTAGGAGACATTGGAAAACATATGCAAATAGGAGGTTAGTCATCTTTCCCCACAATGCTGTGGGGGGGGGGTGCATAGTACATACCTACGTACACACCTATGTGTGTGATATCTATGCATGCTGTTCTGGAATGGTTTGAGAATAAATATCATGATAGAAATCATGATGACAGTGGTGATGGGGAGGGTGATGATAGCAACTGATACTCCTTGACAGCTTCATACGTGCTAGGCACCCTTCTCAGTGTTTTACCCATATTGACTAATCCTCACAACTCTATCAAGTACATACTATAATTTCTCCATTTTGTTAAAGAAGGATAATCTCTTGAGTTCCTTGCCAGATTTTAATTCTGGGATTCCCAAATGCAACCAAAATGGATTGGACTTTCTGTTAAAATGCTCTTAAAGCCAGGCCTATCTGGATAAATCAGAACAACCATTTACATATACAACACAGGATGATGCAGAGATCTGCCACAATCATGGGGCCCTTCCCTTTTCCGATCCTAGGTGCCCTATTTCCACACCCCTCCCAAATCTGACAACCCCTCTTCTAACTCTGTTGACCTAGCTTGTGCCTGTCACTTCCGAACCTAGCCCCACTATGTTCCTCGTAAATGGTAGCACAAAGAGGTAAGGAGAGTTTTTCAACATTCTGCTTTATGGTACTGGCAATTCTCATTATGAAGGGCCTTGTTAACCAGTGGCAACCCTAAGGCACTAAACAGCAATTTTCAGATGTTCTTTCTTTGAAATCTAATTTTGTAAATATTTAGGAAAAGTGTTTAAATAATAAGAATCCCAAGCATTTAAACACAATTGAAAATAGTAGTCCTATGCTTTCCAAAATGGTAGCCAATGCCACGTATGATTCTCAAGCACTTACAGCATGATTGGCCTAAGTTGTGACATGTTTTAAATGTAAAATCCACACCCAGTTCCAAAGATTTAGTCCAACTGCCTCAAAAAAAAAAAAAAAGGATAATATCGCATTAATTATTTTTACATTGATTACATGTTGAAATCATAATACTTTAAATAGATTGGGGTTAAATAAAATGAATTACTAAAATTGGTTTCACCTCTCCCAGTATACTTTTAATGTGGCCACTAGAAAAAATTATATAGGTGACTTGCATTATCTTCTATTGGGCAGCACTGCTGTAGACCCTACAACAAAGAGACCCCATGCACAGAGAGTGATGGGTAGCTTCTGCTGAACCACCCCGGTTGAAGTCTGAAGGGCACACATTCAACCTGACCCCTCTTTTTTGGAAAACATTCTCTCTCTCTCTCTTTTTTTTTTTTTTTTTGCCCCTTAAATTGTGCATAATACCAGGCACACCTGGATTTCTGGATAATTGCACCCACAAGTGGCTACATGCAGACACAATTAGGTGCTTGCAACTTGTTTGAAGGCACAGGTGTCTAATTGCGCCCACAAATGGCCATTTGGCAGGCACCACGCATTGTGCACACAGCTGATTACAGGCAGAAAATGGCAACCACCAAAAAGGATCCCTGGCTAACGGAGGCCTGAAAACAGACCCCGCATCACCCCACAGCCTCGGTGTGACCACTCCTTCCAGCCTCTTTTGTGCACCGCCTAGGTGTTCGTGGCGAGAGGCCTAGTTTGGAACGCACAGGCTGGGAGATGAAAATGTGTACACCCCATCTCACAAAGTAAATGCTGTCTCGAGCTTTTAAGTAAATTGGGGCTAACAAAACCCACATTGTCAACCTGAGTAGCCTTAAAGTGGATTCCGCCCTGCTGGGACCGGCTGTTTATAATGGCTAAAAATGATGGAGTGTGTGAGAAGCCCCAGGGACCCTTTGGTAAATAGTAGTGTTTAAAGGGTTAATCCAACCTAATGAATCATTTAGCGGGGATGAGCAGGCCTGAGTGGTGGCCTCGGAAGCCTCGGGCAGGCCTTTACTGAAATGCGGAGCCCTTAGAGGAGGGAGGCAGCCCAGAAGCCGGACTGTGTGCAGCTCAGCTATGTGCCCGGCTCTCCTAACAGCTGAAACAACAAAGCTGGACATGGAAACACGTTCACTTCCACAGATTTCAATGTCCAGAGGAAGTGGGTAGACACTTAGGCCCTGTCTCTCAGACTTTTAAGGCAAGTGCAGGGAGTAGGGAGTCGGCTGTCTTTGTCCCCTCATATTTCACGAAGGGCTTTGTAGTAGATGTCGGGGGCTCTGGGGTCTCCTGCAGCAGGCCAGCCTTCCCAGCACTGTTGATGGTAAGGATCAACCCTCGGGCCCCGGCAGGTTCGGTGCTCAAAGAAATCCACACCTTTCCCTCATCCCGAGTGGCCTACGTGTGCCATAACACGAGGGGACCGGCATCGGTTTCTGAGTCCTTGGATGACCAAGGATTCCTTGCACGAGGCTAAGAAATCCAAACCAGGGCAGCTTGACTTGGTTTTTTTCAGGAGACAAGAAAAGATTTTCTCCTAATGAGTGATTGCTTTAGTCGTGTGTATTTATTTGTAATATAAGTAAGTTCGTGATTTACCCCCCTTGACAAATCCTCTCTCTGTCTTGGATCTACACATCGCTGTGTGTCTACTCTTTATTTATGATGATGGCCGCCTATTCTTGAATGGCAATGCTATTGTAATGAATCTCCATAAAAAGCCGATTCTCAGTTCAAGTCACTGCAGGCTGAATATAAGGAAGACGGTATAAAAACACACATTGATTGTCCTCTTTCAGAACCTCTGTGACAGTCTTGGCTCAGAACTTCTTCCATTTTGATCGGACTGCAGCTCAATCTAATGTCAACTTACCATAATTCTTTTATATGGAAGGCTATTATTCCATTATGGTTTTCTCTCTTGTTGCCTGGTATCCAAGAAGGATTGGTGAGAGATTACCAAAGAATTTTCTTCATCTCAGACACTTCATCCCATATGATTTGTCTTTCTTTAGTTTAAAGGCACAAAGGAAATATTCTCATTCCTATTATTAGCCTTCCTTCTGTGTAGACTTGAGATATACATGAAAATATATAATTTATTTCATTTTGTGTAAGGATAAAAATGATTTGGACTTCATCATCTTATGTATTTTAAGTCAGAATTTTCCTCTACTTAACTCATTGCACCTTATTTGCTGCCTAGTTATTGATAACAATTAAGTACTGGAGGTGACTGGCATGGGGTGATAGTTTTCTGCTGTGCAAAAAGGATTTGCAACTTTTCAATCAAGTATCCCTGTACTTACTAAAAAAAGAGAGAAGGAAGAGGAGGAAGAGAAGAGGAGAAAGAAGAAAAAGTTTTTACAAGTTGTAAATTTTGATACCAGCTACAAGGGGGAGACTTCCAGTTTCTGGTTCTGCATCTTGGGAGTTTAGAAGTCACAACTCCATCCTAACAAGTAGAAAGCTAAAAAGACTGAAAAATCAATAATTCTTCTTGGATCTTATAAGAGAGGTAAGGACATAGGGCAAACCACTGCCCCAAAGACTGGAGAGATAGCCAGGCAAATACAAGGAGTCATGGCTTACAGGAACAGAGACTCAAGAGAAACCACTGCAAGGACTAGGGCTGGGGTAGGAAAATCCGACCTGTAATTAATGCATTACTGGAGGCTCAGTGGGGACAACTCTGAATTATATACTCCAGGCTAACCCAGTCATGGGGGGGCCCACAATATTGTGAGATTTACATCCAGGAGCTCAGATCCCCACAGCAAATATGGAGGGGGACATGCCCTTGTGTCTCCAGCAGTGAGGGAAGGAAAGGGCCCATTTTGAAATGCACCCGAGTACTCTGTTCTTAAGAAGGTGTACCCTCAGGGGAAACTAGTTAACCAAGCCTAACCTGCTAAGGGTATTATTAGAGCCTAACTGACCTGAGGTAAGGGAAATACCTAATTCCAACAGATTCTAGCTTTCCTTATGGGAGAAGGGAAGTACTCAACTTTAGGCCGCTCTGGCCATGCTCTCTCACCTAAGTAGGGAGAAACAGAAACACTTGTGAAGTTCGCAAGCCAGAAGCATAGGCTCACTAAAAGACTGAGACCTTATGCTTCCTCCTCTACCTCCTACCTCCCCCTGCACCTCAGCCCCATCCCACTGCACCTCATCATCACATTCCTTGTACTCAGCACATCGTGTCTGGCAAGCAAGAAAAAACTACAAGGCATACTAAAAGGTAAAAAAACAAAACAAAACCCCAAAAAATCATAATTTTGAAGAGATGGAACAAGTAGACCCAGACCAGGCAGGGATGTTAGAATTATCAGACTGGGAATTTAAAACTGTTATGATTAATATGCTAAGAACTTTAGTGGATGAAGTAGAACAGTACAAAAGGACAGCAAATAGAAACACAGTTGGAAATCCTAAGATCCAAATGCATATTAGCAGTTATAAGGATGTACCCCTCATCTGTTTTAAGTTCTGATAACAACCTGTATTATAAATCTCTTGAACCTTTCTTCCAAGAAGCCAACAAACAGCAGTGGCTTCTACACCAACACACCCACTTTCATCCTTCGGTCTCAAGAAGAGAATCTCACATTGGTGTGTCTCAGGAACCACATTCTTAACTGCAGTTAACCAGAAGACCTACATTACTATCAGGTGCCCTGTGAAGTTTAGTCTAAGATGCTAATATAGAAATTATGGATCTCAAAGAACTAGTGGTGATATCTGAATGAGTCATTGCATCTTGAAAAATCACAGAAGGAGATCCCTGGGTGGCGCAGCGGTTTGGCGCCTGCCTTTGGCCCAGGGCGCGATCCTGGACACCCGGGATTGAATCCCACGCCGGGCTCCCGGTGCATGGAGCCTGCTTCTCTCTCTGCCTGTGTCTCTGCCTCTCTCTCTCTCTCTCTCTCTCTCTCTCTCTTTCTCTCTGTGTGACTATCATAAATAAATAAAAATTAAAAAAAAAGAAAAAGAAAAATCACAGAAGTTACTGGTCAAGAAGTAAATGTCTATTCTTGTAATTTCTTTATAAACCACAATTATATTTGTGGTGTACATTTGATTTTACTTCTTAGTATTTTCATGAAGAAGCTACTAAAAGAAAGAGATTCACAATCAGCACTAGAAATATAACCAGATTTAGATTTGGTGGTTGACTATCATGCTATCTATATTGAATTAACCACTACTTCGGTGTTCTGAATAATAATACCACAGCCATCAGAAACAGTGTACTTTCTTCTTCAAATTTCTGACATGTAAGAAATGTAGCAATAATTGGAAGCTTCTAGTACCTCTTTGTATTGGCATTGACTTTAACTTCTTTCTGTGGCTTTCTCTTTTCCTAGCATAGATAGAGCTGCTGAGAGAGAATTCTGTGTTTTAGGCAAATACTCAGGTACTGCGTTATTCTTGGTTTTTTTGCATTTTGTTGATTTGGATTTTTTATATGTTTCTACCATGACCCCTAGCCATCACAAATGGTGGGGAAATAAATGGGGAATGGTGGGGAAAATAAATAGAATTCCTAGTCCTCGTCGCATGGAAAATTGTTATGACATTTCTTTTCCTTTTCTCTGCTCCTCTATCTTTTCCTGGTTTCCCATTTCTAGCCATGCTTTGCAATGAGCAGCAGACCCAGTCCAAGTGAGATGAAAATAGGAGTGGGTTTAAGACGCAGAAAGCAAAGGCCATGGGCTCCTTACAGGCAGGGTCCTGCCTTGTCACCACTGTATCATCAGCCCTGCATAGTACCTGGCAAATAGTAGTCATTTAACTATATTTAGTTAAGACGGGAGCGGGGGGTGGGGGGATAAAAAAAAAGGCAAAACACAGAAAGGAATTTGCAACTAAGGAGAAAAAATTCTAGACGTTTCACTGTGAAGGTGTCAGGAAGGGCAGTTCTCCTGTTTCAACCATACCTGAGTTTAAGTGTAAATTCTCTCTTTGTATTAAATTTTGTGGGCTTTCTAATTGAGTCATGAGAATTCTTTCCTTGAAAGCAAATTCTTTCTCAGTAATTTGTATTTTTGTCATCAAGAGAAAGTTTTCTATTAACAGTAATATATAAAGCAATACAACCATTGTGATTGAGACGACATGGCACGTTTTTCCAAGTTTCAGTTCTGAATGGTTTATTTATCCCAGAGAATTCTTTCCAAAACTGAAATCTCTCATTTTTGTTACCCATTCGGACCTTGACTTTAGTTTAATACATTCAGCAATTTTTATCAAACATGAGTGATTGGACTTTTTCCAGATAACCCATGAATCTTGCAAATGTGGGATTTTCTTTCTGTCTTCTGTTGTGGAATGCTCAGTTTAAGAGCTGGAAAGGAAAAAGGAGCAGTTGAACAAAGTAAAATAAAGAGGCATTTATATCCTTGACTCTAAAGGTGGTTCATTATGTACATTTGTAAAACCTCCTGGAACCGAACACTTAAACTGGTCCCATCTCTTATATGTAAATTCTATCTCAGTAAATTTGAGGGTGAAAGAGAGGCCCATTTTTATCTGGGCTTTACTCTCAGGTCATGGCATAGCTCGGGCCCCCAGGAAAGCTTCCACTGCTGTGGCCCTTGCTGGTCCCTGACAAACTCCAGCCCTCGGAGACTCCTGGGCTGCCTGGCTCCTACCTACCACACTTTCCAAAGCACAGGAGAGGACTGGAGCAAGTCTGGCTGCCTCATGCTGCTCCTGAAAGCCAGGTTTCCACATTCTCAGGCAGTGGAGTCGTCTCTTTGCCATTCAAATGAACACCATGAGCCTTATTACTCTTTTCATAAAATCAATATGCCAGAGGATGTGATTACAATATCGCCCAAGTCAGGCTCTTCAGATCTCCTTTCCCAAAGCAACTCCAGATCCAGTCATCTCTCCCATAGTGTATGTGAATAGAGACATGGACAGAGATGAGGATCTAATAATGGCTGTGTGTCTCTGTGGCTGGAAGGAAGAGGAGCGGGCTAAAAGGGATGTAGACAATGGGGAAGCCATATTGGTATCTCTCTTTTTATTTACCCCCTTGGGTCTCAGCAGGCAGGAATTTTCCTGGCATGTGTTAGATTTATACACTAATTCCTTGTGAACACTCATTGTTACCTATTGGATAATTGGTAGAGGATGGGAGTTTGGGATTCTTCACTTTCTCAGAAATACACTAACATAACTGCACATGGAGTTATGACAGTTAGTCACAGGCAGCAAAGCCTATAGGAAGTGTGTCCAGAACCAAAAACCCATCAGGCACCCTCCCATACGGCATAGCTCTTCTCTTTCCCTACATGACACCCTCTTTATTGCAGTTTAAAGAGGGAATAATTCTAGGCCTTTTGCTTTTCACCTTCTCCACTCTGGAGATGTTGGGAACTCTGCCAAGCTGAGGCAACATGAACTACACAGAAGCTTTTCCCTCCCCAGGTGGTTTCTAAAGTGAATGGCCACCTGCCCTTTCTAAGTATGCTATTCTGTAGAACTTGTGTTTATACCATTAGGTAGCCTCCTCCACACACAAACAACAGGTTAACCATTAGTGGTCATTGGTCTCCCTCTAGGTTAATTATTCAGATACTTGTCTATATACAATATGGAATAAAAATATCTTCTGGAAAATATAACCAAAAAAGGTCCAAGGGTAGACTTACCTTAAGGGACAGCCCGCTGAAACTCAGACTGCCATCAGGAGCTGGTGTCCTTCTCCCCATCTCTTGACTCTGCTTTCTTCTGTGTTAGCTCCATTCCCAGGTAAACTCACCCACCCTGAGGGTCCAGATATCTGCCCAAAGCACCAAAGCTTATCTTTCTGCCTTCTCAGACACTCCAGTAAGAAAGGGAATCTCACATTTCAATGTATCCAATGGAAGTCCTAGAATTGTCACAGGTTGCTGAGATCAGGTTATGGACTTAATCATAGATGATCATTGTACCCAGCTTGGTGGAATGTTCTGATGGCCAAGCCTAAGTTACTTGCCACCTCTGGAGTCTTGGGTAGAGTCACTCCACCTGGCAGTAGGCATGGAACAATTCTCAAAAGAACAGAATACTATCAACAGGATAAGATGGGACAGATATGAAGAAGGAAAAACCAGCAACTTCCCACTGCCCCAATTGTGATGATAAGGGAAGAAGGAAAGGTGGAATCACGGATGAGAAAGAAAAGTAGACGATCTTGTTACGCACTCATAAAAGGGAGAATGAGTGCTAAACCCGTAAAAAATTATCCATCAGACCAATGTCCCAAACCGTTTTCTACTTCTGGATCTGATTGTCCTCTAACCCACAGGCTTCAAGAATGCTTCCTCAAGTAAATATAAGCCTGTGTTTCATCCATTCAAATAGTCTTATATTAAAGAAAAAGACAAGAGAGATGGAGGATATTACGTCTCTTTCAAGACCATGTTTGATGGTCTTTTGGCTGCTGCCCAACTTCCTTTGGCTTTGGGTGTATGTGTCTATAACTCATTTTATAGCTTGCACATGGCAGTTGTCTTTATCCTTCTCAGAGATGTGTTCAGCCCCAAACCCAAGTCCTCCAGAAATTTTCCACCAGTTGGCATCAATGTGGATCACTAATAAGTAGCAATTAGACATAAAGGATATAACCAGGACTACACAAGAAAAGAACAACTGTTTAGAGAGTATATATTTAAGTGAATTTTGTATCTTTTTTTAACGAACATAGTCCATAAGTTTTGGGAAAGTGGTGATAACTTGCCTCATTTCCATCTGGAGAAAGCAGATTTTTTAGAGAAGAAACAGGCCTCTGGACATATTTGAGTATTTGGAAGACTGATAAAAGCATGCAAGACATTATGGAATCAAGAATAAGTGATAAAAAGTTGGAGCAGAGAGAAAAATAACAATCATAAAAGCTAACCTTTACCAATCATTTACCATGCCCAGGTACTGTGCTAAGTTCTTCACAGTGGTTTTTCTAACTTAACCCCCCTGACCAGTTGGTGAGGCAGATAACCTTATTATTCCAAGTTCACACATGAAAAAACTCAGAGTGTATCATAGAGGATAAGCAACTGTCCTAAAACCACATGTCCGTTGAAAAGTGAAAAGCCAGATTATAAGCACCAAACAACCCCTGCTGTTGCAGATCTGTGTTGATGGTCAGGGCTGCTCAGCTCAAAGTTAGCTGAGACCTGAACACAGACATCCTTAGAGATAGAAGAGATCAGGAGAGGCCTCAGCAGAAGGAGATAAGGGAGGAGGTCTGGTGACTGCAGCCAGAAGACACAGGGAAGTCCATCCAGTTTGGACAAAAAATTCAAGATCCCAACAAGCAAAAAGGAGCACAGCCTGAAAGATAGTAAAAGACCAAAGATAGAGGCTCTGCTGGCATTGGGAAGGCAGCAGCAATTGAGAACACCCAGCCCTGGATATTTAGATTCAGGGCTAGGGCCTCACTCCTTGAAGGTTGTTTTTTTTTAAAGATTTTATTTATTTATTCGAGAGAGAGAGAGAGAGAGAGAGAGAGAGAGAGAGAGAGAGAGAGAGAGAGAGACACAAGGCAGAGGGAGAAGCAGGCTCCATGCAGGGAGCCCGAAGTGGGACTCGATCCCGGGTCTCCAGGATCAAGCCCTGGGCCGAAGGCGGGCGCTCCACTGCTGAGCCACCCGGGCTGCCCTTCCCACTCAGTTTAAAGAAAAGAGGACCACTTTTTTCCATACCAGGAATCGCGAGAGAGAGCATGCATTCACTAAATATTGCAGGCAGTGCTCATCACGTGCCAGGCACTAGAAAGTCAACAATGAGCACACTGATGGTACCAACCATCATGAAGCTCGGTTTGTTGGGGGACACAGATCAGGTAGCTCTGGTGGGTAGCGGTTCCAGGGAGGCAGAACTTGCCCTAGGCAAGCAGAAAGTCTGCACTGTATTAAAGATTCTCCGTGATCTTCTGTAATTTTACCATATACATTTAAATCGATGATTTAATTTTCTAACATTGCTGACATTGCTCAAGAAGTTTCCAAGAGGAGCATCTGATTGAGAAATAAGGGATTGAGAAGAAATGAGAGCTGGGACAGGTAAGATCTGACACCTAAACTCAAGAGCACCTTCTTGGCCTCTGAGGGTTTCTGCCCAGCATCCTGCAGGTTTTTAGCTGCCCCTTGTCATCAGAGGTTCATCCTTTGCCACCGTCCCCATCTCTCCGTCACTCATATATCCAGCTCTTCTAGATTCCTCCAACGCAACTGCTCATCAGAACCCTTTGCTAGGGTGGGCGTCCTGGGGCACTTCCTCAGCACCAAGCATATGTGCCCTCTCTGGTCTTTTCATCTGTTTCTTTGTCCCCTCAGCTGGTTGGTTAAGATGCCAGACGATACACATTGAGCCTCATACCTTTCTGTAGGTGCTTGGTGTTCGGGGGGTTCCTATACCACTGTCACCAGATGGCCCTCTGGGCTAGGCTATTGTTACGAGTTTCGTCTGTCCAGATTCAGAACTATAGAGGATCGACGAGAGGATTATTTCTTAATTTGGCTTCTAAAAGCAATTCTGAGTGCCTGCCCCTGACAAATGAAATTTTCCCCTGGAGCTATTTCTTTCCACGAGAAATAGTACCTAGAGAGGAACAAATGGATTTAAATGTAGTATTTTCCACCATCTTGATTTTCCAGGTTATTTTTTAATGGTGGTGATGAAAGTAATTAACAATTTAATCCATTTGTTGTTGCTGCTGCTGCTGCTACTTTTTTTTAAACGTCCACTGAGCGTGTTCCATGCCTGCTTACAAGGGACTGTAAAAAATCGCTAAAATCCAGCAGGTATTTTTCTGTTTCTGGTTTTACCAAATCGTAGTTCACTAAACCTCCCTTAACTTAATCAACTAAGTAGAGAATTCCCCAATGAGATGTTAGGGTAGGATAAGTATGTTGTAAATAAAACAATTAAAGGGCTAGTTTACACCTCATCAACTTGCTTAACCACCTGATAACAGTTAACTACAGACTTTCCTCATAAAACGCACAGAGCAAGGAGGTTAGTTAGAGTCCACGTTTTCAGAAAGGGGACACACCTCCCCTTTCTTTACCTGAGGTCTGGGGTTCCTGGGCCAGGGGTTTGCACAGTATCGTCTTGTTGGCCAGGACACTATCTGCATGACGCCTCTCATGAGGAATGCAAATTCCCATCCAGAAATCCCATGAGGCAAGGCAGGCTTCCCTTCATAACTATAACCTTTGAGACACCGGAGTCATATAAGATCTTAGATTGTTTTTACCCCAACTTTTCCCCAGCGTGCTTTCACTCATATCACTGCACTCTCTCTTGTGAGAAGAAAAGCACGTATTACTTTACAGATGGAGAAACCAAGGCAGAGATAAGTGAAGAAGTCCAGCCAGGGGCCCCAGCAGAGGTCAGGCTGAAATGCAGCAATGTGACCGCAAGTTGGTTTGGATGGGAGCCTGTGTGGTTTCCCGGAAGGGTCCTGACATTGTAACCCTCGGTGACTCACTGGGGGCCACCTATTCATTTTACAGAGTTGAAGATAAGGTCTAAGAGAGTAAAATGGCTGGTCTGAAACCCCTGGGATATGATCCAGTCTTTGCAGTTGCTACCTGGGGTCCCTTCTCCACACTGCAGCTCTCTCTTGCACAGAGGCCTTGATGGAGAATTTATTTTTAAAGATTTACAGGTGGACCATAACGGTAACAGAAATTTCAGTGTACTTCCCAGGTGGGGAATTTGGATAACGTGCACCTGTAAAGCGGAGGCTGTGACCTGAGTGCGGCGATGCAGAAATGGGGGAGGGGGGGCGTATTCCCATGAAGCAAGGGCTGTGGCCCTAAGAGCTTTAGGGGTAGGTGGGAGCCTTCCAGGAAAGAAGCAAGCAGGAGGACAGCCTGAGGAGGACTAAGCCTTACCCTCTGGGGGTAGCTCCAGCTGAGTATCATCTTAAAGGAAGGCAAAGCCTGAATTTAAAGAAACACAGGAAAGCTGAATTTTTATGTGAAAGCCCTCAATATTCAGATGTCGGCTACTAGCTGAATTTTTTTTAAAATGTGTGAAGCCCTTTCTCTCTCCACATATATATACATACATATACATGTATATCCATGCCATACAAGAATATTGAACATACATAGTGAATATAAATACGTATAAATGTATGTGGTGTGTGTATATATACGTACACACATTCCTTGTATAGACCTGTAGGTTGCAATGTGTGTTGGAGGATTTCCTGCTCCAATGCATACTAATGTGGAGTGGGACATAAGGGGTCTGTGAGCACTCACTCATAAATTTTAGATTTCCTTACAAATTTATTTACTTGCTCATTCTAGGTATTGGGGCAGGTACCTTAAACTCCATATAGAAGGTGCAGTTTTATTTTTTTAAAAATGACTTATTGTGACTTCAAATTCAGCAAGTGTCAAGGATCTCAGTGTCATTGATATGTGTATTCTTACTCAGTTTCTGCAAGGGGAGGAAAGACAGTCATACTACCCCCATTTTACATGTGAGGTCACTGAGGTTCAGGAAGAGTCAAGGCACCTGGCTCGTATTTCTGTGAGGTGCCTTGCCCAGTCCCAGCACCCTCTCTGTCTCAGAGTCCCCCAGTCTCCCCGCTACACAGAAGTGCATCCCGAGAGCACCTCCCACCCTCACAGGCAGATGAGAGCTAGCTCCAGGAAGGCTGGCAGGCCTGAAGGCTTCGGGTGCACAACAGTAAAGGTGTAGAGCCAGGAATCCCATCTCTCTTGAAGTTTGAAAACAAGCTGGCATGGGGCAAATGGTAAATAACATTTTATTTGGTAATGGCTCTTTAGTTTTAAATCACTTCGGCATTTACTTTTAATTAATTTCTTTAAATTAGACGACTCAAACATGTAAATATTTGCTTTTTTATGATAAGCTTTTATTTAAATTATTAAAGCTTCAGTTTCGTGACTAATTTGAAGAAGTGAGGTTGTCACCACGCTGATAATAGAATGCATGTGCTAAAACAGGGGGAAATCACTTCATTTGGCACATAGGCTGGCACCAAATATGGCTGAGAGCAAGGCGGCACTCAGAGAAATAGAAGCCAGGGTGAATTTACAGTTTTCTTCAAATTGCTCAAGGAATAAATCAATAAATCAGGGAGTTAGAGAACAAATGTAGGATGAAATAACATCTGAAGGAGCTCACTCACAATAAAAGCTTGTCTTGCTCTGTCTTTTTTAAAAGCACTCATCAATGGCTCCGGATCCACATATTAGTTCACTAAAAGGAGTGGAGGTGGGAGGGGATGGTGGAAAGGCTCAGGACAATAACTGTATAAGAACACTGGAGACAAAAAAAAAGAAGAAGAAGATGATGATGATGATGATGATGAAGACAGAGTCATGATGAGAGCAGAGTAATTTCATAGCCCCAATCAGTGTGAGCTATGATCACTCTTGATTTGCTAGCTGCCCAATTTTACCAGCATCAAAGGCAAGCATGGAACCCTAAGAAGCTGGACTGACGGGCTATACTACAGCAGAAAGGGAAATAACAAAGAATGCTCTGATTTCAATAAAAGGAGATTTGAAAGTAAAAGGCTTGTCATGGCATTAATAACCTGCCTTTACCAGCCATGTAATGATCAGTGAGAGGATGAAGAGACCCAGGCCAGCCGGGCAAGCTCAGCGCTAGTCATCGGCACCTAAGACTCTTTTAATAACTTTTATTATTTGTTGAAAATCACTTTGACAATATAGTTCAGCAACCTTTGTGCTATAGATCCATTTCATCTGCAAAGACGAAAGCTGAATTGAATGTGATATTACATAGAACCTGTCATGCCAGTGCTATCTCCAAAGCTCTCTGCCCAATAACAAGCTGGATTCCAGACAGGCAGACTGAGTGAGGCCAAGGGCTGAGCTGCCTGCATGCCCACCGGGCCCAGCCTCGGGCTTTGGCACCTGCTTAGCACAGACAGGAGATGGAGACCCAGAATTACCCTCTGCACTTTGGTGAAAATTGTCATGAGGTGCTTCAACTCCACATCAAAATTGCTACGGGGAGGCCGAAAGTGCTTCCATTTATTATCTGGTGGAATTTGGAGCACAGGCCCATAGCCTCGCTGCTGGGCATCGAGGAGATAGTGAGACTATAAATTTCCAAATTCTACCCAAGTACAACTGTGGCTGAAACCATGACCAAAATCCAGACTCCCCCTGACTGGAGCTCTGGGACCAGGCCGTACTTCCTAAAGTATGTCCCCCTTCAACAGAGGATGGGATCATGTCACTACCGAGAACAGGATGAGGAAAGCCCTTTCCTCAGGAAACCTGTACAAAGGTGAAACCCAGGTGGTATGTGGAGGTCCTGAGCTCAAACTCTTTCTACCCAAAGTGAATCGAGCTCTCCTCATCTTTATTTATTGTTTAAGATATTTATTTATTTATTTATTTGAGAGAGAGAGAGAGAGAGCACAAGTGGGGAGGAGAGGGAGAAACAGGCTCCCACTGAGCAGGGAACCCAATACAGAACTCAATCCCAGGACCCCGGGATCATGACCTGAGCTGAAGGCAGATGGCCAACCAACTGAGCCACTTAGGTACCCCTGTCCTCATCTTTATTTTTTTTTTTAAGATTTTGTTTATTCATGAGAAACACAGAGAGGAGAGAGAGAGAGAGAGAGAGAGAGGCAGAGACTCAGGCAGAGGGAGAAGCAGGCACCATGCAGGGAGCCCTACATGGGACTTGATCCTGGGTCTCCAGGATCACACGGTGGGCTGAAGGCGGTGCTAAACCGCTGAGCCACCTGGGCTGCCCTCTCCTCATCTTTATATTGGCCCCTGGTCTTTAACCACCTTATAAATTAAATACTAATACTAACATGCTCATTTCTTATTTATTTATTTATTTATTTATTTATTTATTTATTTATTTATGATAGTCATACACAGAGAGAGAGAGAGAGGCAGAGACACAGGCAGAGGGAGAAGCAGGCTCCATGCACTGGGAGCCCGATGTGGGATTCGATCCCGGGTCTCCAGGATCACGCCCTGGGCCAAAGGCAGGCGCCAAACCGCTGCGCCACCCAGGGATCCCCACATGCTCATTTCTTAAGGCAGAAAGTGAACCCAGAGTTTTAAGAAATACATAAGCCTCACCTAGTCTTCTGAGTTTGGGAGAAAAGATTACCTGATGTTAAGGGAAAAAAGGAAGAGGGGCGGGGAACTTATGGCAGACCTTATATTCAGATACAAGCAAAAATTCTTACCCCCTGTCAGGATTTAAATTTGAGAATATCACATCCAAAAATGTAAATGATCACACAGTCCCCAAAAGAAAACTGATCTCACCTGTCTTTACAAACTGTGCCATGTTTTCATTTGAGAGCAAGTACGATGTGCTCAAAATTGCTTCCAAGTTGGTGGCAACTGGCTTGATGGTCACAAAATTCAGCTGTCCTTTGGATTCTGGCTCTACGATGCTGAACTGCTCTTCTGTGAAGCTGGCCCACAGCTCCGCCTGCCTGTCTGCTAGTCCTAATATATTACCACTAATCCAGCAGAAAGGAGATCTGAGCTGAAAGTAAGGCTGAACAGTGAGCATGGATAGCCAAGAACACTTAAAAGAGCATTTTCTAGAACCCAATGTTTGGCTGGAGAGTGGATGATAGAGAGGAGTCTCCATTTCTGGTATAGCTGACCATGTAGATTGTCATTCTCCAAAGGGACCACTGGAGGAGCAGATTTGGGGGAGGTAATTATTTAATTTTGTACCTGTAAGGTCCGAAGTGCCTAAGGAACCTCCAGGCAGAGTCATCCCACCCATCCCACAGGTAATTGACATCACTCTCCTCCAAATCCTACTGAATGAAAAAAATCACACTCCTAGTCTGCTCCACAGTGCCTCTGGGTTGGGTTCTCCATGACCAGCCTCCAAATGGCCTCTCGACCCTGAACAACTCCTTACCCACCCACTGTTCCCCAGGCAGCATCAGCCAAATGTCTGCAGTTCCTCTCACCTACCACTCCTGGGCACATCATGAGCAGTGAGAAGCAAGAGAGGTTAGAGGCTGCAGGGTCTAACTTAGTGGTTAAGCAGGCAGCCTCCGAGTCAGTTGGCCTGGGCTTGAATCTGGGCCTTGCTACTTCCTGTGCGACTTTGGTCTAGTTACTTAACCTCTCTGTTCTTTAGTTGCCTTCCTTGCAAAGCAGGTATAGTCCTAGTACCTACCTTGTATAGCTGTCAAAAGGAACAAACACGTGAATGTGGAGAAAATGCTTAGGATGGAACCGGCCTGCTGTAGGCCCTCAGGAAAGTGCACCAGTGGCTTCAGACTCTGCGCTTCTAAATCAGGCTTCTGAAGCTTATTCCTGAGCTCATCAAGGATGGCAGTGGCACTCTTCTCAGCACTTACAGTCCTGCTTCTGAATTGCAGAGTAAGAAAATTGCAGTGGCAGGATTCTCTCAGGTCTAAAGGAAATAATGCAGAAAGAAGCCCTTCCCGACATGCGCACCTGCACACACACACACACATCACACGTACACACACACATCACAACCACGGAAGTATTTAAAACTCCTTCACTGTGGTTCTTGCCCTTAGTGAAGAGGGATTCTGATGATCTAAGACTGTTTACACCAAAATCTTCCTATTGCCCAGGCCTTAAAAATTAATGGCAGAGGAACAGGGGCAGGTGAAGATGTAGCCGTGATAGGAATATCCGACTATCTTTGGATAAAACACATGAGCATCTTATCCATAAATTGCATGTGCGACTCTGAAAATTTATATAATCTGAATTGATCAAGAAAAAGCAACCCTCGTGAACAGTGTGTTTTATCCCCTAGAATGTCCTGTCTCAGGCAGTAACCGTGGACAAGAAACCGTGTAGTGCTTCTCCTAAGGGGCAGGCAAAATTGTCTTTAGAATTCAGGACCCTTCACTCTTGAACCTGTTGGCCCTCCAAGTCTGACCTTGAAATGATGCTGTTGTCTCTTGCATGACAATTGGATGAAATCCTCAGTGTTTAGATAATGAAATTCTGAGACTACTGTTACCATAGAAAGGGAAAGATGATTTGAGTGGCCTGACAAGTTAGGATGATTTGTCCCTTTGGTTGCCATTCTCTTTAAATAAAACCTCTCCTGTGGTTAAAAGACCATAGGGTAATTACATGCAGCTATTGCTCAGATGGGTTTCATGACTTTTTTGTGGTCACTCACAACAGCTTGGCTTTCCACGGGATTCCTTCTCCTCATAAGCTTTCATGCAGCCCTTCCTAATTGTCCTCAGCACCCACTAGAAACCTCACACCCCCTCACAACGGAAGTTATTTTGGTAGGACCGTTTTTTAGGGAATACCTCCCACCATGTGAAAGGATGAAACACTCTTAGGGGCCCTTTTCCAGATAACATCTGCTAAAGGGTTACATCAGATCCCTTCTTTGTGGGACGTGCAGTTAGTTAGTAACTACGTTCTTGTGTTTGCGGTCATTGTTGAAAAACATACACACACAAAGGAATTATGTGGGCGATTGACATTACTGTCTTAAACTGTTCTAGAAATGTCCTTTGAGCACTGAGTCATTATCATTCCACCTTCATTTTCTTCGCAAACATTTCCTTGGTGTTAACAAGGGCCAAAAGCATCTACCGATCAATCTCTTTTCACTCCAGTTCTTAATAAACAGTAAGAGCCTTCTCCTCAAACCACAATGAGAAATGTGAGTGATGGAAAGGAGATTTTCTTCCAGAACAATTTCTATCATACTGGCCATCAAATGATCATTCTGCCTTATGATTCCATAAAATCTGCAGAAATCAACACTATGTAACGCACATGGCAGAGGGCTCTGCTTATCCTGGCCAACCACACTCATGCCTGGATGGAGGGTGAAGGCTGGCAACTGGAAACCTGACACTGAAGGAATTCCAAACAAACTAAAAGCATCTCTGTCTACATAACACAGGCAACTCAAGCGCCTGCAAGTGTATGAGTTTGTGCTGAGCTTCTTTTAGCTTTGCCATATTTGTAGAACTCTAGAGCAAAGCATCAGCTTCAGCTCAGCTGCTAAATAATCCACGCATGGCATGCTTGAGAGGAGAATGGCTTTGCCAGATGTCCACTTTCTGCCAAGGGGTACAAGTACCTCGATCAGCACCGGGAGTTTCACATCATGTTACTTCCTCCCATTTGAACCCCACATTTGGCCACCGTGGGCTGTTACCAAAAAAGGAAATCCACAAAGGCCACCTTGGAAGTTAAGAAATTGTCTTTGTTTTAGCTGCCAATAGCACGTGGTTACTTTACAGAAATTAAGAGGAACGTTAGTCTGCCTTTTGGAAGCTTTGCTTTAAGTGAGAGACCCAATGCTTATGCCTAAGGTGGACACAGTCAGCTCTTCTCATAAATTCTTAATGACTTTCACACTTTTTTACTGCCTACCTTGTTTTCATGCCCGCTAATCTTATCCCTCCCAGAGCAGACTCTCTTCTAGTCACTAATGTGTCTCAAGCTCGGTTGTTTCTCCCAGCTGCTCTTGAAACTCACCTGCCCTTCCTTCTCCTAAAAGGAGCTCACTGGATGGGAGACTGAAGCTCAGTGTTGAGGCATTTAGGTGAATTATGATCAGCCCTGCATTGCAAGGATTTGTTACTGATACTCGAGTTGAAGGTTGCAAATAATTTATTTTGATAGATTACAACAGACTTGGGTTTTCTCCCTCGATAATGTTGCTCCCACTCACTTGAATCCCCTTGTTCTTTCTTGAGTGGGAGGGAAGGGCGTTGTGTTCCCACAGGTGGTAGGGAAGTTTGCATAATCCTAGCTTCTGCCTCTCTTGGGCTCAAGTGGCTTATATGAAAGTCATCCATCATGCGTTTTCTGGTGAAGAAAAGGTTGGGAAGTGCTGTGACAGATGGGAAGTGGACCTCACCTCTATGTTTGGTTCATGTTTATCAGCCCTCAAGTCCAGGTACTTGCAGCTGTGGTGATTGCACCTGCCTTTCACCTTTGACATCACTTCCCTAAGTCCTTTATTTGAGACCCTGTGTATTTTTAAATACATACATTACAGTGTTCCTAGATTATTGTGTTTATGACAGAAACAAAGAAAATGTCTTTGCTGGATGATAATGAGCACAGTCCTTAACTGGTTCTTGAATAAATAACACTTAACCTGTACTACTTAATCATGCTGACCTTACTAGTAAGTCAGGGTGATTAAATTTGAGCCCAAGATTTATTAAGCACATACTATGTTTCAAGTCTATAGAAGACAACAGAGTATACTTTTGTTCTGGGCCAACAAGACAAATATAACCCAAGCCCTGATAAAGCTTATAGTCATTCGGTGTTGGACCCAACCCAACACTTTTTTTTTCAGCCCACCATCTTTTTCTCCTTCCCTCCTTTCTTCTTTAAAAATTAGAGACCATATAATGTGCATGTAATGTACAACAGGATGACTCTAGCTAACACTGCCTTATGATGTATAAGAAAGTTAAGGGTATAAATCTTAAGGGTTCTTATCACGAGGAGAATCTTTTCCCTTTATCATTTTCTTCTTTCTTTTCTTTTTGTCATATCTCTATGAGGAGATGGATGTTAGCTGAAACTATTGTGGTAATCATTTCACAATATCTGTAAATCAAGCCATCATGCTGTACACCTTAAACTTACACAGGGATGTATGTCAATTATTTCCCCAATAAAATTGGGAGATTGGGGAAATGGAGACCAGTCTTACCTGGACCATTACCAATCTCTGGCTCTCATTGAGAGTCTGCTATTTCCTTTAACTTTTCTACCTACCGATCTATTGCCACTCCTTCCTCACGTCTGACCCTCTGTGGTTATTGTGCATGCTTATGGGATTTCTGTTTACCTTAAACCCTCTTTAACAAATTCAACACAACTTTATGGAGCACCTTGGATGTGCAAAGCCATGTGCTAAGCTCAGAGGGAGATCAGTAAATCTATGAGACTCAGTTCCTTGAAGATGCTTGCGCTCTAGTGTGGAATATAACTAGTCTCTCACCCACGCGAGGTGAGAATGACCTACTGGGTGAGTGTAGAAAAAAGAAATTTTCTTTGCAGCTGAGGAGGAGAGGGGAGGTGAAAGCAGGGGCAGATGGGAAGATTCAGAATTCCCCATGGCCCTTCATCTATTCCAGTAAGTATAGCCACCTCTTTCCTAGCTGAAAGGTTTTGCCACTGACTCAGTCTTTCCAATACTGAGCCCTTTCCCCATACAGGATTGTCCTAGCAAATGTAGGAGCTTGCCTTCCAGCCTTCCATAGAGTGAAGACTGGTGGTACCCCGGAGCTGGCTATCTGACCTGCTTAGCCTGTGATTTTCAGCCCCTTTTTTGTTTAATGAAAAACAGTGACACACTGAGCTGGCAAAAAGAGGAACATCTCATGTAAAGAAAGTGATTGTTATTGTTTCTTCACATATCAGCACCATGCAGTCTTGTCATGTTTAGGCTTACAGGTAAGCATTCATTATTGCATGCATCTGCATCTATGTGATTGGAAACTTTATAACTGAGATAGTTCCTATGAGTTTTCCAAACAAAAGCTGAAACCTTTTGGCCTCCAGAAACGAGCCTAATCAAGAATAAAATAGGAAAAAAGCAAACAGTGAAAAAGAAAAATAACCCAAATTTAATAGATATTTTCATGATAGCTTCCTCAAAGAGTAATATCATAAAGAAAGCAAATATAGACTCGCTCCTTCTTCCTTAGGTAAATATAGTTCCTGAATGAGATTTTCAATTGAAAGTTTTTTTAAGAAAAATAATAAAACTCCTGAGGTCACCTGCATAATGACGGGTCTGGAAGTATTAATACAGTTGCTGTTTGAGCCCTGTTTTCATCATAGCCTCTGGAGGAGGCTGCCTCTAGGTTTCTCAGGGTTGGCCGGTAACATGTCACATCAGTCGCTGTGATAAGCACTTGTTAGGCCCCAGAATCAGTTGGTTTCTGTGCTTTCCTACAGACACTAAATTTCACCCAAATAAAGAAACTACGAAAGGGGAACTCAAAGTCAACAAAGCTAAAATTTCAGCTCCTTATTCTTTCTTTATCAGGTTAATGAGGAGGGCTGCATTTTCCCCCCTGTTTAAAAATCTTCCTTTTGTGTGTGTGTGCATGTCAGTGTGTCTGTGTGCGCATATATACACACACAATATTCACAAGCCCTTCGAAGTTGCTCTGGCAAAAGTCTGTAGGAAAGGCTTGATTTTGAGGAAAAAGTTATTATAAACAATAGCAGCCCCCCCCCATCAAAGAAAGAAAATTTTTCCAGCACTCTTTGAACCTTAAACATTGTTTTTATAGGCCAGCTCATTGTTTTTCTTCTCTATGAAAAATTAAAAACAATAACTGTTTTGATGAGTTCTCCGGGAAAAGACAGTTTCCATGATTTCATTTCTTGACAAAGAACAGCTACCTCACTTGGTTTCTGCCCCATGTAAGCAAACTCCCAGCTGTAAAACCTCCCATCAGAGGAAGGGACACGGGACCACAAGACTCTCCCCACCTGCCCGGGGAGACTGGCTGCCCCCCGGGTGTGAGAGGTGGATGAGTCGCAGGGGTGAGGTGTGGGAGAAGAGATAACGACTGCCCCCCACCGTGTGGGCGCAGCCTGTGCTGTCACAGCAACATTCAGGGTGGCATCTGCCGTCACCACTTGATCTGGGTTGTCTCTTCAAAAATTAAAAAAAATAATAAAAAAAAAAACAAGGTGTGCCTGTCTTTTATAACGTTCTGTTTAAAAGGAGAGAAATCTCCGTGGAGAGAACAGGACCCTAAAAGTCCAAGGCCTGGAATTCCTC
Source organism: Nyctereutes procyonoides (assembly GCF_905146905.1). Taxonomy (NCBI): domain Eukaryota; kingdom Metazoa; phylum Chordata; class Mammalia; order Carnivora; family Canidae; genus Nyctereutes; species Nyctereutes procyonoides. Next base: position 14,258,784 of record NW_026575132.1, read on the forward strand.
CTTTCTCTCTTTCCATTTTAAACAGGAAACATTCCCACTAAGAGGGTCCGGAGGGAGCGTTGGTTGTGTGTTCATTTTAAGGCAGATAATGTTTGTGTGTTGCAAATGTCAGTGATTTATCCCAAGGGCTTAAAATGAGTGCAGAAAAACCACATGTTTCACTTCATGCAGAGAAATGGCTTCAGTAGATTTCGAGAGAAAGCACAGGTTTAGGATATTTTTTTAAGTGTTTCGGAAATCTCTAACATGAACCAAAAGGAAATAGAAATGAGAGCGGGGTGGGGGGGGGTTGTGGAGCAAGGGGAGGCTTAAAATATTTTATGACAAAAGATACAATGAATGCTGGAAGTTTTGTAAATCAAAAGTAAAATTCTAAAGGAAAGGGAAGATATAACCCTGATCCTTGATTTCCCAAGGCTGGAGTGACAGATTATGCATTTGTGCTCTATTTGTCATGGGCAATTTACAATAGAGCAAAGCAAACTGCACTGAATAATAGCAGTTGATGCTATAATAACTTGTACACAAACAATTTAATTTTTTTATCTGAAAACTCTAAGTAAATTACCCCAAGCTCAAGGATCTTTCATTATTCTACGTAGCCAAATTAAGACATCAAAAAGTAGAGAGCTAGTTCTATTGTTCACCCTTATGAACGTGTGTTCACAATGCTACTTTCCGCATGCACCCAAGCTTGGAGCTTGTCAAACCTTCATTGATTTGGGGGAACTTACAGAGCTATTTTAACATCCAGCTCTGCAGATTACAGGGTGATTTTGACCCTCATTGACAGTGCTTGATTAACCGCAGACACTGTATTCTTATAGCTATGTCATTTCTTTCAAGTGTTCTACCAATTTGTGCTCTGACATTGAAGAGCTTTTCATTAATTATTATTGTTGCTTTCCCCCCCCCTTAAAACATGATAAAAGGGAGAGTGCTAGAAAGTGGGAAGGATCCAGTGATGGTAGTGGTGAATATGCACACAGAAGGTTTATAGGATTTTAAGAGCCGCAAACAGAACTCATCTGTTTAACCCCAGGCTAGATAAGATGCAGTCATCTGTACATTGTTTAGAGACGCATTGCTTCTGTTTCAGCAAATGGTTCAGAGAATGCTTGTCTGAGTAGAGAGATCCAGACAGGGTCACTTTCTGTGAGTGTTTATTCTTGCCCTGGACCTTTCCGTGTGCCTACTCATTACACAACGCAACTTACAGCTGGTTCGGCTCCTCGCACTCTGCTACCGGCCTGGTGGTGCTTCTTGACTTTGTAATAGAATTGCTTGAGATCGAGGTCCTAGCTGGCTAATTCCCAGCCCTGGGTTAGGACTTTTCGTAGGAAGTGTAGAGAGGGGAGGGCACATAGGGATGTGAAAGAAGCTCGCCGGAGTTAGACCAAGAATATGGCCCATTGTAAACAGCACCCCACAGACCGAGCAGAAAAGTGAGGTCATTCCATGGGAACTGTGTAACTCTGAAGAACCTGTGCACTTCTACCTCCAGGTCTGTAACAGGCTTCAGTGAGGCAGCGAAGGGGAGGGGTCAAGTCACCCCAGCCTTAAGAGAGCCAAAGTCTACCTTGCTTAGAAAACCAGTGTGGCCACTATACCAAAGGCCAACACACGGTGGTTTAAACCAGGTGGAAGTATAGATTTCTCTCTCCTGCACCAATCGGAGTGTAAGCAGTCCTGCTGACATGTGGCTCCCTGATGTCCAGGACTTGGGCCTTTGCCCTCTTGTTGTTCGACCTTCCTCAGCACGTGGCTCTCTCCTTATAGTGTAGAATGGCCACTCCGACGGCCAGCAGGAAGGAGAGAGGGGAAGAAGAAAATTCACCCTCTCCTTTTTAAGGACGCACATCACTCCTCTTCACGCACCATGGGCCAGACCTGGTCTATGACCACACCTAACTACATGAGAGGCTGAACAATGGGGTCTTCAGCTGGGCGGCCCACTTAATAGCTGCTGATCTGTGTCTGTTCTTCTCTTTTCAGGGGAGGACCAGCCGATCCTATAGACTATCTGACGGCAGCACCTCGAGGGCTCTACAAGGAAAGGGAGCTTCCATATTACCCTGGGGCTCATCCCGTGCACCCTCCCAAAGGGAGCTACCCCCGTCCCCCGGATCTGAGGGTTGCAGACCTCCGGTATCCTCAGTATTACCCTCCTCCGCCAGCCCCCCAGCCTAAAGGACCCTTCCGACAAGATGTTCCACCTTCCCCTCCTCAGCACCACAGAGTGCCAGCCTACCAGGAAATGGGTAGACCAGGGCCCCGAGGGGGCAGCCCAGACCAGTACCCCTACCGAGCCCAGGATCCCAGGCAGAAGAACCCCATGACTGCAGCCGTGTAGCTGAATACCACCGAGCTCAGCCCAGCCCAGAAGGGCGACATCTGACATCACCTTCGCCCTCCCTAGACTCTTAAGGCCTTCCTCCTGTCCAGAAGTCTCCATGGTACAGATGGGTTTTGCTCACCGAGGTTGCAACACTTGACTGCTGACCAGTGGGGAAAAGGAGAGGACAGGAGGGTGGGAGAGAAAGGACAGGAGTCACAAAGACAGCACTGCCTAGGATTTGAAATATGTTTAGAATCTCTCAGTTGAGGGCAAGTGGCAGTTGAGCAGGCAAATACCAATGGAGACATAGCACACGGGGCCTCCCTGGCGCACATGAGCCCCACAGAACGGGCAACACGGAGGCAGTCTCAGAGGCTCAGCCTCAGCCCCCTTATTAAAGTTAAGTCTGAAGCGTGGCTGCAAATATGGGCATCTTCAATGAGGAGGGTTTTTCTTTTTTTTCATTGAGAAAACAAAATAACAGCAAACATGACTTGTGATCTCCTTGAAATGTTTATACCCAGAGGAAGACTGCATTTCTGTCTTTGCAGAATTTCCCAGGCTCCCGGTACCACTTGTTTGGTTATGAGTATCTTAGATTTCCTTGCTTTTTATATTTAAAAGAAAATCAGATATGAATGCAGTATTAGTGTCCTGGGAGAATGTGCAAAACTAGTCAGAGCTTCCAGAAGGAATATATTCTGAGGGCCAGATTGAGAGGGCCAAAACTCCCATGGTCCTCCTCCCCAAGTTCCAGGCATGATAACACAGAGATATCCAGTTTCAGAATCCTCCCCAAATCTCCTGCCTGTAATTACTGTAACCGGGGCCTCTACTTTAAGGCTCCCACTTGAGGGCTAAAATGTAATTGGGAAAGAGAGGGCCCCACTGGTTAGGTCACACAGGAAGCGATGCCCTGGAGATGCCAATTCATTGCACAATCAGTGCCAAATAGTGCCATCTGCACCTGGGGACAGGGAAGGGCTGATGTGGCCATTGGGCATGATAACCAGGAGGTAGTAGATGGCAGTGACTGTGTGTATATGTATGTGTGTGTGTGTGAAGGCACGTGAGTTACCAGTATGGAGAATGTGAGATAAAAATGCTTCCTGAAAAGTTTGATGAGGAAGGAAATAAAAAGGAAAAAAAAATCAGAAGGGAAAGGAAAAGAGTTATAAAATGTGATCATGATCTGTCTGCTGTATTTCAGTAACAAAAATCAGGGCATCTCCAATTGGGAATAGAAAGTCTTACGGCTCTGAAAAGCTGACACCCCACCCTTCAAAACCCATCACATCCCCTTTGAGTTTTGCAGTGATTTTCTACTTATTCCAGTAGGACTTCTGACACTTCCAACCTGACCCAAGTGAGGACACAACAAAAGCCTGAGACGCAGCAAAACTCAGGAGCAGCGCTTGAATTGTTCACAGTGACGCTCAAGAGACTTTAAGTCTCTGCCACTCCTTCTCCATTCCCTCCAAAAAAAAAGTCTTGAGTTCAATTTAGACACATTTTGCCTGAGATTAGAATACCTCTGACTGACAGGGTTTAATAAATTATAATATTATTGAATATATGGAATATCCAATCCCAATTAGTCTTTTAGTTTTTTAATTTAATATAACAGTTCTGTTTCCAGGAATGAAGCAGCCGCTGGTTGTAGACATAAACAGTGTCATTTACTGGACTTTCAGAGGTATCATTTCCTAAACCACGGTTTACTGATGGCCATCTTAAAAATAGACTTTCAAGCTGGTTTGGGCCACCTGCCACTTCTCTCAAGCTGGCACCCGACCCCGTTTGCAGTCCGTGTGAGGACACGTAGGGTCTCGAGCCCTGGTCACGTAGAGGTCACGTCCAGGTGAGCTGCAGGGCTTCTCCACCAGCATGCTGAAGGACATTTTCCCCTCAAACTAAATGAACTCCCAGGAAGAAAATGACAAAGTGAGGGCCGTGCAACGTGTTTGGGAGCACTAAAAATCAGCTCTTCGGTGGGTCTCATAGTTTAACCAGATTTCGCTACGCTGTTGAACATAGTGGAGCCAGAAGTCTCCTTCTGGGTCAAGGCCAAGGCCAGAGGCAGTAGGAGAAGCTGAGATTTGGTGCATACTGGAGGCACAGCCCTGGTTGGAAGCATGCCCATGTTTTCACCACGTCGCCACCTTGGGAGCACCGTACCTCCAGCTTACGGGCTCACGACATGCTGCTCCAAACATGGTTTTGTGTTGTCTACACAGTCAACAGAACACTGGCTAATCCCGAGGGGGCAGCCAGAGATGCAAAGGTACTATTAACATGGACCAAAAATAGAGCAGTTTTCTTTTCTTGCTTGAAGTGTAACACGTGCCCTATTTGACCCTGCCCCGAAGAAGCTAACGTGTGTGGTGTGACAGAGGCTCTGCAAGCCAAGCCACAATTAAGAACAGCTCAAATGTAAGCTCTATAAATGCCCGTGTACCAACCCGCCACTTGTCACCACAGAGCTCTTTCCCAGTATCTAAGAGAACAGGTTGTTTAGAGTATTCAGAAGACCAGGCTGTAATCAGTAGGTGCCCAGTAGCAGGAAATAGCCCCCGGTTTGTTTATGGCCTTGGAAAGACTCAATCAGGTGTCTGCTGGCCGCTCCAAATACTCCTAACCCCTCAGGGACAGAGTGGCACGGTGAGCGGCAAACCCACCAACATACACCCACCTGCTCCCCATCTGACTGCTGGGTTGCTGAGGCCTCGAAATGATGTTTGGGCCTCCAGTCACTAGCTATTATAAGGAGCTCTGTTTTATCCCTTTCTGCAGGAGGAGAGAGAGGAAAGGGAGCAGATCGTTGAAAACTTTGAGGTGCAGGAGCATTCAGTCCTCTGTCAGGGAAAGAAACGCTGCATCTCACTAACCCCTTGTGCCATCAGACTGTGGCAGTGTCACTCTTGGTTGAAAATTGCTTCCCCACAATATCAAAGCAGTGGATGAAAGGCAATCTCAAAGACAGGAGCATCTTTTTAAGTCATAATTGAGTAACAAACAAAAATTGGAAAATGAAATTACCGTGAAGCTCGTTATTCTTAGATTTATGGGTCAACATGCATTGACCTCCACGGGACGGCGTGGAGCAAAGATTTTATAGTCAAGAGTGGGGTAGACCCACTGTCACCCCATGAAGCCAACTGTGCCTGCTGCCCGATAAAGGAGGTTTGTGGCTTCGTTGTAGCTTTATTTGTGCCACCAACTAGATAAAATTACAACATGATTCATTATTCCCTTTAAAGATTTATGACCTTGTTGAGCTGTCTTCAGAAAAAAATGCACCTGACAACTTCAGAAGTTGTCATGCCTAAAGTCTAAATACATAAGGATCCAGCCTTTAAAAAGCATTTGTTCCCCTAACCTATAACCCCAGCATCTGCTTTCTTTGGAGAAACATCTTAGCCTTTCAGGGGGATAGATCTGCAGGGTTTGGATAGGAATGTGTGTCTATAAAATTCCCATAGGCATTGAACTCAGAAAATCCACAATGAACCGCCTTCAAATTGGTGCTAAATTGGGTAGACACCCTACTGCTTTCTGAGTCCAGGAGCAACAAAAAGTCCAGATTTAGTGCAATTAGGTGGGAGGGAGTTGGATCCAGAAACAGCCACAGGAGTCTTTCTCTGCACGCCCAGTTCTCAACCGACTTAGTTGGAAAGGATGCCACAATGAGACCAGAAAGAGGAGTCTCCATAAAGTATCCCTACAAAGTCACCTCTCTGGAAGAAAAAAAAAAAAAAAAGAGAGAGAGAATAAAAGGTAGATATCTAAAATAAGCCTAGAATCTCATATGCAGCTACTACTTCTAAGGGAAACTCTCTTCTCCCTCATGTCCTTAAATAGTAATAAAATCACACAGCGCCTGACTTTTAAAGATGGGCTTAACTCCCCAGCCTGGAGTGCTGAGTGAACTAACCCCAAAGACTGGCTCCTGACTCAGCTCTGAGAGAGTGTGCTCTTCCCTCTGTGCTGACAGCCGCGCTGTTTACTACTGGAACATAAAAACAAGCCCTACTGTTTATACAGTCACTTCTCCTAGTGTTTTCCTGTGCTTTTATGACACCAAGTCTGTTCATAAGTTCTGAAGATAAATTATGTGAGATCCTATTTTGGCATATGGGGGTGGAGAATGAATTCTTTACAGACTTTTTAGGATGATCCCATTTGTACCACAGAAAACATTTTGGAAGTTGTTATATATGAATATATAAATTTTTCTTGTTTTATTTTGCATTAAAATAAAGCTTTATTCAGTCAGTAAGACACCAAGGTGTTGGTTTTCACTGTTTGTTTCAGGATTTGATGAATGAACAGGTTAGTCTGGTCCTGATGACCCTTGAACAGCAAAGTCACATGGCAGAGGACATAATGAAAAAGCCTGTCCCATACTGGGCTCCCCAAAAAACACACGCAAGATGGAGATGAGCAAGCAGACTGTTTATTTGAGAGAGGACTTGGGTTCGATACCCACAGAAGGCAGAGCAAGAAAGCAGGGCCGGGCAGAGGGAGAAGCTGAGCCGTGATGTGCTCCCAGCTTAGGCCTCAGCCACCTCCACAGGGAAACCTGGAGCGATCATGACCCTCCAGACTTGTCCCAACTTGGGACCAAGGAGCTGGACCATTACTACCACTGTCTCAGTCAGTGGGTATTGGCTACCCCCGCAAGGAGGTGAGAGCCAGGACTGGGCAGTTCTCTTCAGGTGAGGCAATCCCCAAAGGGGGCTGACAGCTGGGGACAATCTTTGAGAGTTCTTCGCTGTGGTTGGGAAACTTGTCCTTATCTATTTTTTTAAGATGTATTTATTTACTTATTTGACAAGAGGAGGAGTAAAGAACCCCAAGCCGACTCCCCCCTAAACATGGAGCCTGACGCAGGGCTCAATCCCACAACACTGAGATCATGACCTGAGCTGAAATGTAGAGTCAGATGCTTAACCGAGCCACCCAGGGGCCCGAAACTGTCCTTCATTCTTAAGGTGGGATTTGGACGTCTCATCACAGCTTCCTCCTCTGCTGACTCCTCCTCTCTCATGCGGGCAACACTCTTACGTCGCCTACGGAAACATGATCCTGAGTGGGTTCTCCTTGCAACCATCCCTCCATTTCCCAAGCTTCTTTACTGGCTTGTTCTCCGACCTCCCTAGACTGTCCTGTCCTGCAAGTTCATTCACAGCCAAGATTTCAGCTACCGTCTCTGGAGAGATGTGCTCACAATCTCCAGCTCAGATCTGTCTCCCAGGCACATGCATTTCCACTTTCCCACCTGTTGCCCCCCACCCCCGACCCCTTGAACTTTTCACAGATCCTTTGGCCTCAACACACTCAAACTGAAAGCACAGAAGTTTTCTCAGAGTTTTGTCCTGGCCAATGGCACCACCATGTTCACGGTTACAAACCAGAAACCTGGAAATTATCCTTGACTTCCCATTTACAACTCTGAGCTTTCCTCCCACCCACCCCCATCTGAAACGTTGGAAGGCCAGCAGTTCCACCCCGTCGGTGCGTGCTTCCTGACTGCTGCCTTGGCTCAGCATCTTGCTTCTCACCCAGCCTCTTCACCAGCCTTCTCTATGACCTACCTCTGACCGTGCTTCCTTCCAAACCACCTCTATACTATACAGACTCAGCCCCTGCTTTGGTAAATAAAATTTGATTGGAATATGTACCTACCCATTTGCTTATATATCCTTTAGAACTCTTCCATGCTACTATATCAATCTCTGCTCTCTCCTGCCAAAGGAATTTTTCTGAAGTGGAGATGAGACCATGTGTGTTACTCTTCCAGAGGCAGCGTAGTCTTATTGAAAGACATTGGGTTGGGGTTGGTTTTTGTTTTAAAGATTTGTTAGTGAGCATAAGTGGGGGGAGTGGCAAGGAGAGAGAGAGGAAGAAGCCTGCTTCCTGCTGAGCAGAGAGCCCGATGTGGGGGCTCAATCCCAGGACCCTGGGGTCATGACCTGAGCCAAAGGCAGATGCTTAACCGACTGAGCCACCCAGGCACCCTAAACACATCGGTTTTGAAAACAGGAAGACCTGGATCTAAAATTGGTCCAAGCACGAATTAGTTATGTAAATACTTCGCTCTCTAGGCCTCAACTTCACCATTTGTAGAATGGAACCACTACACATCTTACGGGATTGAGAGTTGACTCACATGACATATATAGGGGTTCCAGAGCCGGTTTAAGCCAGCTCCCGAGAGCCAAATGTTCACATCTCTCCCCAACTCCACGCTAAGTGATGCCACGTTGGTAGCTTGAAATAGGCCATGCTGGAAGCATTTACAACACAGAAATCAGCATAGTCTACAGATCAAGGCTTTTTCTTTCCCCCGCAAAGAGGCAATTGCTCAACATTTACTCACACTCCACTGTAGATGATATATCCAGCAGTCAAGGAAAATTAATTCTTGCCCCACATTCACACACATTCTCATGCACACACATATGCTCACAAACACACACATATATACGCTCCTTAAAATCTTTCTGTGGCTCCCTCCTACTTACAGCCTGAAGTCGAAAGCACAAAGCCCTCCAGAATCAGTCCCCTGTGCCTCACCCTCTTCATGTCTTGTTGCTCCTAGTTTTACATCTTGTGCTACTGTTATTTCCAAATCACTTTTATTTATTTGAGCCAGGTGTACACTTCCCAGCTCTGTACCATGGCAACACACGATAAACATAGCTGCTCCATGTGCCCTGAGTCTTATGGATCCTCATTCATCTAACCCTCAAGACCCAGATCAAGTAGCTCTTTCTCTATGAAGACTTCAAGGCAGAAATTGGAGACTGGGGCAGCCCCGGTGGCGTAGTGGTTTAGCGCCGCCTGCAGCCCAGGGTGTGATCCTGGGGACCTGCGATAGAGTCCCACATCAGGCTCCCTGCACGGAGCCTGCTTCTCCCTCTGCCTGTGTCTCTGCCTCTCTCTCTCTCTCTCTCTCTCTCTCTCTCTGTGTGTGTGTGTGTGTGTGTGTGTGTCTCATGAATAAATAAAATCTTTTAAAAAAAAAAAAGAAATTGGAGATTGGCTCCCTCACACCCATCCCACCCTCATGCAGCAGGGTCTGCTGCAGTGCCGGGTGCTCGCACTGGAGACCACATTTTCTGGCTTTCCTCATAACTGTGGTTCCACATTTGGCCCAGCTCAGGCCAAACACTCTGGAGGATGGAACTGAGGATGAGGCATGCTTCTGCTGGCAAACAAGGTAACAGAGGCATCTGGTTTCCTGCAAGAATGTCTGGCCACTCACTTCCTGGGGGTGGAGAGGCTATGAGAGGACCATCCATTGTGTTAGCATGGATCACAACTGAGGCAACGTGATTCTGAGCCAACGGTTGGGGTGTCTTCCCATCTTCAAAAAGCAACAGCTTCAGTGAGCCAGATCTGTTATGTTACTCAGAGATGTACTCCTGGAAGCCCTGCCTAGAGCTTGCTTCTCCAGCCCTTCTAAGAATCTCTCAGGCGCCTAACTTTCCACCTTAAATCCCTTTCAGATTGCTAGAACGGATTCAGTTATCTGCAACCAACCTCACCAAGATTCCTTCTGCAGCCCTCCTCCTGAGCCAGACTAGGTAATTCCACCCTGAATGTTAGCGAGATACTTTCTGCAGATCCTCAATAAAACTTTTATTACCTCTATTACAATGATTAGTTTCCATGTCTGTGTGGCCTTCTGAAGAGTATCGTATTTGTAACACATTGCCTGGCTCTGACTATATGCTTAAGAAATATTTGCTGAATTCATTTGAATGAAGAAATGAGGTGTGAGGGTTCTTTTTCTGAACTGCTGTACTGCTGACGTTCCACCTTGCAGCTCAAACCATAAATCTCAAAGTCCTGTTGTTAAAGATCCCCCGGTATTATTCCTGAGGTAAAAGGTGTTAGCTCACGTGGGCAGGCCAGATTCTAATTTAAAACACGAAGCAGGCTAGGAGATTGTAAATGCAATGGGTAATGCATTATTTAGACAGTAAAGAGAGACTTAAGTAAAGAGAAAATGTATTACTTGCAACCTACTAAGATGGAAATACTTTTAGTGACACATGATTACTATTATTATTGTATAATTCCTTGGATTTTAGGCAGGTGCTTTGCAACCACTTGCATTACTTGTTCCTTTCAACAGCTGTGGGTGGTGAGTTGGATGGTTCCCTGACTTTCCATGAGGAAACTGAGTCCTACAGACAATGGTACTAAAATAAAAATTTAATGAATGCTATTTAGGCGTATCCAAAGAAACTAGAGATTACTTTGTGTCTTGACAACTGAGATTTCTTTTTTCACGGTCATGTTTATTCTCACCAATTATTGTTTACAGTGCATGCTGAATGTTTCGTGATCACAGTAATTTTTGTTTCTCATATCGTCAAAGAACATCAGCTTCATGCTTACTTTACCTCTGGAGAAACTGAGGCATGAAGAAGCCAACCAGGTTATTGAGGGTCACCCAAAGGAGAAAGTTGCATTTCTCTTTATACATTAAATATTTGTGGGGGGGGGATCCCTGGGTGGCTCAACAGTTTGGCTCCTGCCTTTGACCCAGGGTGCAATCCTGGAGTCCTGGGATTGAGTCCCACGTCAGGCTCCTGGCATGGAGCCTGCTTCTCCCTCTGCCTGTGTCTCTGCCTCTCTCTCTCTCTATGTCTATCATGAATAAGTAAATAAAATCTTTTTTAAAAAAATAATAAATAAATAAATAAATATTTTTTTGAGAACCCACTATGTTTCTGGCACTCTGTGCTACCTCCTGAGTGGGCTCGCTGCTTTGTGGTATGGGTGGGTGCCTCACCACCTGACATGAAAAGCTCTTTCCTCAGTACGTGGCCAGTGTACATCATACCTGTGCTTTCCTAATCACCGGCCTCTCGGAGGTCATCAGGCTTGGACCCTGTCCTTTGCAAGAGGAGGAGAGATGCTTCAGCTGTCAATGGTGAACCTTCAATTATCATCCTTTCCGCTGAAGCTTTATTTGGCTGCTTATAACTGACCCTCCCAAACCAGCCCAAACACCATAGAAAAATAGCTTTAACTGGACTTCATAGCTCTTCTGTATCATCAGTGAAATAAGTACAAAAATGAACTGAGCTTCGATTGTCGCCCATGTACGTTGTAAAGTGCTGCAGAGGTTCCCAGACATGGACAAGGCTTGGACTCTGCCCTCGAGGACCTGCAGGTCAAGTTGGAGAGGAAATCGTGTTCACAAAGGACAAAAACCCAAAGCTGGAAGTGGTGAATGCTGGAGGGAGCCCTACGCTGCCAGGGATGCCTGACTTTTGACTTTGGGTGTAGATCGGGTAAGTTTTATGGAAGATTCAACATCCGAAGTGGCCTGAAAGGATGAGAAGAATGTCGACAGGCCGGCAAGGAGGGTATTGGCTTTCCAGCTACAGAATGCTAGCCGCCACGCAGAGACAGGCAACCACCAACTGCCTGTGATTTGGGGGCAAGGTGGGCAGAGGGAAATACGGATTGTGTGATGGAGGGTGGGAGAAAGGAAGTTAATACTAATAATGGCTAACATTATTCCGTGCTTAGCAAGTGCCAGATACTGTCCTAAATGATTTTCATAATTTTTCTCATTTAATCCTCAAACTCCATGAGAAAATAGAGCCTTAAATGAATCAATAACTTACCCTTGGAATTTCAGAGCCTACGAGAATAAGTGACTTCAGGACACCAGGGACTTAGGCACTTGGTTGGGGGGGGGGTGGGATCACTCCACAAAACAGTGTTTAAATGAAACTGGCCCAGATGAAAGCACTCTACAAATTGAGCTGGAAAAATTTGTCAAATCAGCAGCTCTTACTAAAGAGGGGAGAGCTAATATTTACTGAGTATCCAGGAGCTGTGAGAGGTGCTTTCCCTACATTCTTCTCATTTCTTCTTCATATCAACGAAGAGGGCACACTAACCCCATTTTACAGGTGAGACCTGGATCAGCTGTGGTTGGTAAAGTGGCCAGTAAATCCAGCTCAGGACCCACAATTCCCCTTGCTGCCTAAGTGGAGATTAAAAGCCAAACTTGGGATGCCTGGGTGGCTCAGGGGTTGAGCATCTGCCTTTGGCTCAGGTCATGATCCCTGAGTCCCGAGATGGAGTCCCACGCACATCGGGCTCCCTGCATGGAGCCTGCTTCTCTCTCTGCCTGTGTCTCTGCCCTTCTCTCTCTCTCTCTGTCTCTCATAAATAAATTTTTTTAAAATCTTAAAAAAAAAAAAAGCCAACTCGGTGCCATTTCTTTTTTAATTCTTCGAAGCCTCCATTGTTGATTACTATCTAAAGTGTGTGCAACGTTGAAGAAAATTCAGAATGTGTAAATGCAGATTTTGACATTTGAGACTCAAAGAAACAGGCAGCCTTGTGTTAGTTCCACTATATATTAAATTATAATCTATGTAGACAGCAGTTTTGAAAGGTATCCAGACAAATAAGTTGTACTTCTGGCTGAAGTCAGACAGGTAGATGAAACTTTGATGACTTAATTGCCCCAACTACTAAAAGTATAAACAGACTAGGACTCGGCGTTGGAAAGAGGCTGCCAGAAAATTTATTAAGAGCAGTAAAGTGCGGGGCCATAATTTCAACAGGTTCTCTCGCTTCTCTGCCTAATTGTTTTCCAAGGTTTCTGGGCCCGAACCATTCAGCCTTCTCATTGCCTGGGATTGCGCGTGCCCCCGGGGTATAGTGCAGCGTGAGGCCACCTCCGGCCTCCTGTGGCCGCTGTAGTGTCGCTCAGAGCTGTTGATGCGCCCCGGAGCCCCCGGGCCACCGTGCGCCTTGCGGGCCGGCCTGGCCTGCGATCAGGGAGCTCAGCCCCAGCCCGGTGCCTCCGGAGGGCGGCTCGTGGCCTTGGGATTCCTCCCCGGCCACACTCCCTCCGCTCTCCCACCTCCACTCAAAATGCCTTTGATAAGCAGCACTTGGGGTGGTTGGCAAGTGGAGCCCCGGCTTTGTGTCCTCCCACCACCCGGCCTCCCTCCCGCCTCCAGGTGCGCGCCCTGCTCTGCGGGTGGCCTTTCAGTATCTGCTTTTCTCCTGACCCTCTCTTGACCTTCTCAGTGTGACTGTGTTTGGCCTGGGGCTGTGCCTCTTCGCCGGGATTTTTTTTTTTTTTCCCAGACAGGCTTTAAAAGGGAAGCCTCAGAGAGGTGCAGCCACACCGCTGGGAGACCCACTTTCAAAGGCTCCTGCTCTCCGGGCCGCGTTCTGCAAAATCAAGGCCGCGTTCTGCAAAATCAAGGCCATGTTCTGCAAACTCAAGGCCGTGTTCTGCAAACTCACAGGATGCGGGCCCGGTGCAGCCGCAGCACAGCTGTGGACACAGGAGCATCTGCAGGTGAATGACTCTCAGAGGTGTTGCAGGTGCGAACCTGTCCCAGAACTTTCCTGCGCTGATACAGCGCCCCCTCCCCCAGCACACCACCCAGGCCTGTGCCAGGTAAGGCTGGTGGCGGGGAAACGTGAGGCCGCCCATGCTGTTTTGAGAAGCAGTGAGGTCCTTCCCGAGGACCCGGCATCAGGACATCTCCGCCCCCCCTTAGTGGGGTCCCCAGCTCCCTCTGGGGCTTCTGCTAAGATTTTACTGCAGTCTGTCACTCATTTCCAGCCCCATCACCCTGCCCCAGCAGACTCAATGGAGTGGGGCTGATGACAGTCCTGTGGGGCCAAGGTTGGGGTCTGATAACTGGCAGATGCACCCCCTCCATCCCAGTTTCCCATGGGAGGCTAAGCCCTCCTAGGCTGGCATGCGGTAGGTGAGTTACAGCGGCTCTGACGTGGGGGTGACCCAGCTGCTTCCTGAGTCCTCAGCTCCCACCTGAGGTGGTGATGATCATGCTGACCTCCTAGGTGGTGAGAAGATGACCTAAAAAAATGTACATAAAGCATTTATTCTATCAGCTGAAGCAGCATCAATGTTGTTTACCATTATTTGGCCTGATTTTCAAAGAATCTTTTAGTGGTAAATCGCACGCGATCACCATGAGACAGCATTTCATCTCTAAATTTCTGCTTCCTACAGGAAGAAAGACTTGGTCAATTACTAGTATGTCTTCAACACCCCTCTCCAACTTGTTCATTTCTTTTATTTTTTTTTTAAATTTTTTTTTTTTTATTTATGATAGTCACAGAGAGAGAGAGAGGCAGAGACACAGGCAGAGGAGAGGGAGAAGCAGGCTCCATGCACCGGGAGCCCGACGCGGGACTCGATCCCGGGTCTCCAGGATCGCGCCCTGGGCCAAAGGCAGGCGCTAAACCGCTGCGCCACCCAGGGATCCCCATTTCTTTTATTAACAGAGAGCAGATCTCAGACTTCTGCAGGCTCTAGCTTGAATTTAATAACTTTGTTTTGCTTTCATTGTATTAATTTTATAACTGTCTTCTATTTGGGACAAAATGATCCTGGCTTTTTTTTTTTCCACTTACAGTAGTGAAGTATGTTTTCACTAAAAATAAAATTACTTAGGGGGTGCCAGGCTGGATCAGTTGTTTGGGCATCTGACTTTTGATTTCACTCAGGTCAGGATCTCGTGGTGATGAGATCAAGCCCCACCTGGGGCTCCCAGCTCAGCAGGGAGTTTGCTTCTCTCTTTCCCCACTGCCCCTACCGCCCCCCCCCCCATGCTCTCTCTCTCTCTAAACATAAATTTAAAAATCTTTAAAAATAAAGTAATTGGGATGCCTGGGTGGCTCAGTGGTTGAGCATCTGCCTTTGGCTCAGGCATGATCCCAGAGTCCTGGGATCAAGTCCCACATCTGGCTCCCTGTATGGAGCCTGTTTCTCCCTCTGTGTCTCTGCCTCTCTCTCTCTCTCTCTCTCTCATGAATAAATAAATAAAAATCTTTTAAAAATATAAATAAGTAATAAAATAAAAAAATAATTTAGGTGGACATTAAGTAAATAACGGTACAAATGCATATAGTAACAACCATGGCATGGCTAAAAAATGAAGTTCAGAAACACTCTGCTAAACCAATAGAGAGGTGTCCAGGGGCCTCTGGGGCTTCCAGAAAACAGAG
Source organism: Nyctereutes procyonoides (assembly GCF_905146905.1). NCBI lineage: Eukaryota > Metazoa > Chordata > Mammalia > Carnivora > Canidae > Nyctereutes > Nyctereutes procyonoides. The sequence goes on from NW_026575132.1 coordinate 14,274,160, forward strand.
TAACTTCTAGAGGATGCAAGCTGTTTGTCTGAACCCTAGGACTCCAGGTAACCTGTAGATGAAGGACACAAGACCAGAATGTTCTAAGAGAGAGATTGTGCTGACCAGGCAGGTTTCCCCCAAGAAAGATCTTGTCTGGCCCTTGGCCTTGCTCCTGGCTTGAGTTTGGACACACGGAGTTGGCCATGTGTCCATGGGTCCTTTTGCTCTCATCTCCCAGCAGTGGGTGACTGTGGGGGCATTTGGCTGATTCTCCTGCTAAAGCCAGAGACAAGCCAGACTCTACCCAAGTATGACAAGCATCAAATAGAAGCTTTACTTTTCCCAAAGCCCTGAGCTACATAAGCATTAGTGCAGGCCTCAATCTGCCTCTGTCATCACATGGCATCTTAACCTGTGTGTCTCTGTGTCCAAATATCCCTCTTATGAGGATGCCAAGCATTGGACAAGGACCCAGCCTAATCCAATATGACCTCATTTTAATTTGATTAAAATTAAATAGGTAGGGCAGCCCGGGTGGCTCAGTGGTTTAGCACCTGACTTGGCCCAGGGCATGATCCTGGAGTCCCAGGATCCAGTCCTACATCAGGCTCCCTGCATGGAGCCTGCTTCTCCCTCTGCCTGTGTCTCTGCCTCTCTCTCTCTCTCTCTTTCATGAATAAATAAATAAAATCTTTTAAAAAAATTAAATAGGTAGAAATAGGTATCTGCAAAGAACCTATTTCCAAACAAGTACCCATTCACAGGTATCAGGGTTTAGGATCTGAATATATCTTTTGAGTTGAACACAATTCAACCCACAACACCATCCATTGTCCAGCCCTCCCCCATCTCCGCGCCTCCCACCAGCCTCCCATCAAAATCCCTGCCCCATGTGCAGTTAAGACTCCTGCACACGAGCCAATGTACCCATGCAAACCCCTGCTAGTACCTTCCTGTGTTCCACTTTTCTTCCTTCTTCACTGAAAAGGTCACCATTTTCTTGGGAGACAGGGAACAGTGACCAAAGGATGGAGGTAATGAATGCCCATCCAGATTCCTCATTATCTGGGGGAGGAAAAAAAACAAAAAACAAAAAACCTTGCTTTCTCAGATTTTCCCTCAATATAGGGAAGGTCGTAGATCTCACTTGCCTGCCCAATGAGAAGTGAGAAGTGGCTGGGGATTTCTGAGAAGCTTTTGGTTTCCTGATACCAATAGCACACGTGTCTCTCTCTTTTTCACTTGTTCCTTCCTTTCCTACCTGTCATAGCTAGAAGTTATAACAACCATCTTGCTCCCGTGAGATGTCAACCATAAGGATATGAAGCCAAAACCCAACATGCTAAATAATATTTAGCATGTGGAAATAACATTTAAAATAGTCAACACTTATTGAACATTTAATTCACACCAAGCATGGTTCTGAGCACATTAAATGTATTAACTCACCTACTCCACCAACCCTGTGGTCTGACTATATTATTATTCCTATTTGTAGAGGAGGAAACTGGCTCAAACCCAGGCAATGGGCTGCAAGGTCCATGCTAGTAACTTCTACAGTATTCTTACCTCTCAGCAAAGATAAGAGTCTGGGGATCTTGAGGGCACAAACTGCTATGTATTTCTCTTTTTTTATTTTAAAACAATGAAGTTGCATTGGTTGGGGCTTCCAATTCTTGCAGCTGACTGCACTCTTGGATGACAGCGTTACCTCATAGGGTCACTGAAAGGATTAAGTGAGGAAATCTATGTCTCTGGATGAAGAAAAGCAATAACAGTTAATATTGTTTAAAACACAGTAGGTTCTCAATAATTAATTGGTTTTATTGTTGAACCGGTGGAAAAGGTCAAATAATTAAATCAATAACATGGAAGACAGAAGAATGGGCTCCCAAAGATGTCCTCATCCTCATCCCAGGAAACCATGAATATGTTACATCACTTGGCAAAGGGAGTTTGCAGATGTGATCAAGGTTAAGGACCTGGAGATGGGGAGATTGTTTTGCATTTTCCAGGTGGGTCTAATCCGATCCCATGAGTCCTTAAAGCAGAGGATTGGGATGAGAGAGCAAGTCAATGGTGGAAGGCTAGTGAGATGGTGGCGTGAGAAGGGGTCAATGCTTTGTCTCTGCTCTGAGGTATAGGAATCTGTGTTGGGATCAGAAGAGGCATGTAGGAGGAGACAGAATGATAATTTTGCCAACACCTGAATGAACAAGAAAATGGATTCTCCCCTGGAGTCGATGGGAAGGAACACAGCCAGCCTACATTTTATCCTGGTAGGACTCATACTGGGCTTGTGACCTGTAGGACTAGAAGACAATACATTTACATAAAGCTATCAAGTTTGTGATCATTTGTTATAGCAGCAATAGAAAACTAATACAATTAATAATGGCGTTTGGGGCAACATCCAGAGGCGTAGTTCAGGGGCTTTAGAGAAATGTTGAGGATCTGCTTACCAGGGATGGTGAGAATCCCACCATGGCATAGAACCCCGAAGATTTCTGGAAGAAAGTGATCTTGCCTGGCAGTATGACAGACTTTGTTTTAATGTAGCAGGTAGCACGACCGATACACAACTCAGGTGGCGGCACTCACATCGGCCCAGAAATGCCATTCATAAAATACGATGTGAACAGTGCCTCCTACAGTTGTGCAGCGCAACAGCCCTGCTAGTTAGAGGAGTTGTGGGGATAGGGACCAGAGCTTGGCACTACAGGCATAAACAAGGCAATGTCTGTACATGGTATTATACAGCTCGCCTCTCTCAAAAGCGCCTGGCTTGCAGTCCTGGGATTTTTGGTATTTGATGAGTACAAAATACCACCTTCTAATGTCAAAAATTCCATTGAAAAAGACAACGGGAAGAGAAGCTTTGGGGTTTCCTCATCTCTGTCGAACCTCTACAGTCAGGTGAACTGTGGTCAATGTGGGCTTGTGTGGTCCAGCCAGCCTCCGGCATGGCTAATGGGAAGAACAACCTTGTCAGGAGAACAGACAGGCTTAAACCTGAATGCTGGGGACACCTGGGTGGCTCAGTGGTCGAACATCTGCCTTCGGCTCAGGGTGTGATCCCGGGGTCCTGGGATTGAGTCCTGTATTAGGCTCCCAAAGGGAGCCTGCTTCTCCCTCTGCCTGTGTCTCTGCCTCTCTCTGTGTGTCTCTCATGAATAAATAAATAAAATCTTAAAAAAAAAAGAAAACCTGAAGGCTAAGTCAAGGACAAAGATGACTTTCAGGTGACAAGGGTCTATATTTCAAGTCAAAAGTCTCAAGATCTTGAGAAACGCCTGTCCACTTTCCGTCTCCTGAGAAAGGTACAGCCTCCTAATTAGAGGTCTGGAAACCCCCACTGCAGCCCACTACTTGCAAGGATGGGTTACAGGACTGGTTTGTCAAACATAGTTATGTCTGCTGACAAGAAACCAGTTACGTAAAGATGGGAGAAATAGAAATGCTGCACCATTTTCCAGAACAAAATCTGCCTCGAAAAAGGTGTAACTCTCTACAAAATATGCTTCATCATTTGAATAACAAAATAAGATATGCAAAAAAGTAAGGCTTCTCAAAGAGAGTCTGCATTCAAGTTGCAGTGAGTACAAGCAATATGATGAATATTCTTTGTGCGATAAATGTTTTGTGAGAAAATAATGTGTTTTAGAAATGGAGCAGAGATAATACTAGAGACTTTGCTTTAGCGACTATCAAATAACTTTCCAGGCAGGTTTTCCTATTTCTTACATATTCCTGGAGTTCATGGTGAAAGCTGCCATTAAAATTCATTAGATGAAAAGTAAACTTATATTACAATTGATGACATTCTCTTCTAAATTGTTAGCCCTATTAGTGAGAAACCTCTCATCTGCCAAACTCTATCTATGGTGTGTGCTCTTCTCTTGCATTTTAATCTAAGAAATGTGCCTTAAATGTTGATTTTTTTTTCTTCACACACCACATATCACACAGAGCATTCCACAAACTATCCTGCATTCCACAAACTATCCTGAGATGCTTCTTGACTTTTAGAAACAGGATGCTGATGTTGCAAGGAAATTCTTCTGTTCCAGGCGTCAAGGTTGGAAAAATTACTTAAGGATGACAGGAAAAGATTTTTTTTTTTTATGTGCCTGGTTCCTAAGGCCTGAAACAGCAATTCATTCAGCTGAAGAAATTCCCTGCGAGCTTTTCTTAGAGCCCCCTGAAAAGCATCTGTGAGGCCTCTTCTTCGGTTGAAAGCAATTCAAGAGCAGCAGAAGTGGAGAGGAAGCTCTGTCTGTGTCTGCTTGATCCTCAGACACTGTTCCTTTGCAGCCGGACGCTCCCGCCATGCCTCCCAAGGATTAGATCCGGAGAACAGAAAATGGCCGACATCCTCTCATTGATGCAAAGACTGAATCCCTGCTACAGACTGAATGTCTGTGTTCCTCCCTCCTTGGAATTCCTATAGTGAAGCCCCAACACTCAATGTGATGGTATTTGAAGGTGAGCCCTTTGGGAGTTAATTAGGTTTAGATGAGGTCATGAGGTAGGACCTTCAGCATAGGCTTACTCCTTATCCTTAAAACTGCTAGTCCTGATAAGAAGAGGAAGACAGACCAGAGCTTGCTCGCTTGCTCTCTTTCTCCCTGCCATGTGAGGCAGCCATCTCCGAGCCAGGAAGAAGGGTCTCACCAGAAACCAAACCTGCCAGCACCTTGATCTCAGACTCACAGATTCCAGGACTGTGAGAAATAAATATTTGTTGTTTAAGCCACCCAGTCTGTAGTATTTTTGTTACCGCAGCCGGAGCTAAGATAATCCTTCATCCACAAAGTGTGGCATGATCATTTCTTCTTTATGAATCACCCCATCTGTGGTAACTTCTCTTGAATACTTGTGCTATGGCAGTCCGCATGATGATTGGCAAACCTGAAGAGTGGTTTGGCAGTAAAAATTCTGTGGCTCAGAATTTTTCTCTGAAACACAGAGCTGGCTCACAAAAAGGCATCATTCAGCTTGGCATCTACACTAACCTGCTTCCCTCGTGGAAAGGCCAATTTCAAGCTCTCCTGAGAGAGGCAGGTGACATGAGCTCCTCTTCTATTCCCCAAACCTGGCTGCACCAAGAGCTGTGGGAACAGAAAGGGAACAGAAAGACATTTTGCATCCTCTGCCACCTGCCTCCTGGCTTCTCCCCTCACCACAGTGGCTGGAGGTGATCACCTTAGATGGGAGAAGGCTGGACTTCCCAGTCTGACAGCCCTGGGTTGGACTGCCTACTCCACCACCAACAAATTGTATGACCTTGAGTGGATCATTGAAACTCTCTGAGACGCAGGGTCCTCATATATGGGCAGGTGGCAATAATTCCTGTCTCGTAGGATGTTGAAGAAGATGATTAAGATACCTGCGTAAACATACCTAGCACAGCACTCCACCAGCTTTCTCACTGACCCTCCCTCCCAGGCTTTCTCAACAAAAAGATTAGCAACTCCCAGAAATAATGGGTCATCCCCTCCTATACAACCAACCTCACTCTTCCAAGCTGTATCTGAGTAGATCAGAGTTGGAGGCTAAGTTGTAGAAGTTCATGGTGGCAGACATAAAAAGCCTTGATAACCAGCCTCCCCCGAGAAGGAACCTAATGTTCACAGTGCGACTGTCATGGGAGATCTATAGTCTCCATTGTCCTGAAGTTTAGCCCAGAGAAAGCAGTAGGAACCTACACTACAGACAAAGTGTCAACCACAAGTAGGACTACACTAGGAACCTACACTAACAAGAACAAAAGGTGGTCAAACCAACAAAAAAACCTCCCAGGGCACCTGGCTGGCTCAGTCAGTAAAGCATGCAGCTCTTGATCTTGGGGTTGTAAGTTCAAGCCCCATACTGGGTATGGAGATTACTTAAAAATAAAATCTTAAAAAAAAGAAAATCTCCCAAGCTCAGATTTTTTTTCGGTCTTCAAAAAAAAGGAAAGTTGAATATGGGTGAATCATTCCTGCAAATTAGAGCTTAAAGATAGTACTTTGCTTTCTTCCCACTGAGGCTGTTGAGAAGTTTGGGCCCTTGGTATCAGCTTCATTGTGGAAATGAACCTGACTCACAATCTATTCATAACCCAGCTCTGAATCTCTTCCCCTCAGAACTTTTGGCAATAAAAAAATAATAACAATAAAACCAGGGAGGGAAGGATGAAGCAATTCAACTTATTTCATTATCTTGGATTTTACACTTCTTGTTTGCTAGCTTGATAAGGGATGCCATAATCTTTTATGATATCAACATCCCTTTTTATTGCACTAGATGGTAGGGGAATTGCCCCCAAATTAATAAAAACCATATGTTGGATTTGATTAAAAATCACTTTGGAATAATGATTGATCTAGCTTGGGAATGAAACTAAGCTTCACCTCCCCCCTCCCGCCCCGCCCTACCTTTTCATTTTTTCAATCATTGCCTTTCAGAGTTCCTTGGGTTCCTTTCCTCCCCCACATTTGTCTTTATCTGCAAAACCAGGGTAATCAAAAGGTCTTATAAATCTAGTGCATATATTTGTTACCAAGAGTTGCATTGTAATCTGAACCATTGGTCCATCCAACACCATCCTTATTGCAATGAGGATAGGAATAACAGCATTTCATGGTTATGTTGGATGTGTCAGGTGACTAGTATGTGACGAGACTGGTCCTTTAAGCATGTGATATGTGGCTTTGGTAGGGACCCATTCTGGGAAACTCTGTGGAAACTGGGAAAATCCTGCATGAAAAGCAAACTTCCCTAGTTAGCATACCCAGTTCACTAAGCAAGGGAAAGTCCTCCACCTTGTTAGCCCCAGCCCATCTAGAATGCTGGTCACCACATATGCCAGGGCTTCTTCTCAACAACATAAATAATTGAAACCTACCAATAGCCAAGATGACCCATCTTTGAAAATCTTTTCCTTTACTCCTACCTCAAAATTTCTCCAAACATGGTACACGTACAAGACACCTGGGAGCTTATTAAAACTGATGGCTCCTAGGCCCGTCTCTGAAGATGCAGTTTAACTAGGTATGAGGCCAGGCCAGAAATATGCATTTTTAACCTGTACAAAAGTTCATTCTGGTACAGATGGTCTACAGATCACACTTGAAGGCTATCTTAGTGGCCTTCAAAATATCTTAGTTGTGTTTAAGAGCTGTCTTTGGAGTAAAATTGTACTTGGCACAAATCCCAGCTTTGCCCTTTACTACCAACTCTGTGATCTTGGACAACTTAGTCAACCAGTCCAAGGTTCCATTTTCTCACCCAGAAAATAGAGACAATAATACCTATATCCTAACTAATGTTGTAAGGATTGAATAAAATACCATGTAAATGATGTAAGCACCGATCCTGGCAGTTGTAAGTGCTCCATGTAGAGAACCATTCCTAAGGAAAGATACTTCAAGGAGAGACATCAACAGGTTGATTGCTCTCTTATTGTTGAGTTGGCTTTCTATCACAAAAACAATGGAACTGAACCAAGAGGAATATCGGCCTTGAAAAATCAGTGATAGGGATTTAATGGAAGTAGAGGTGAACAAATTATGGAAGAATGATAGTAAGAGTACGTGTAAAGGTGGTAGAGCGGAAAGTGGTAGAGACAGTGGGGGTATGCAAATTTCACAACTGTTCCAGTTGTGTGCTGGATAATTGTGCAATGTTGGGTGGAGTCCCTAATTTTATTTGCAGATTAAGTATGGTTTAAGGAGGTGTGTGGGGGTGCCAGATTGACAAGAAGTGAACTGTGATAGCTTTTTGATGTGCCACCTTGGCTAGATGACAGCCCCTACTCATTCAACCAAACACTAATCTAGATGCTGCGTGAAGGGATTTGGCAAATGTAATTACATTCTCTAATCAGTTGACCTTAAATCAGAGAGACTGTCCTGGTGGCCCCTGGATTAATCAATTGAAAGGCCTCAAAGGCAGGCTGAGACTTTCTTCAGAGAAAGAAGACATTCTCACCTAGGGACAACAGCTTCAGCCGAAGCCTATGAAGCTCTAGCTTACCTGTGAGCTTCTCTTCCTAACAGCCTGCCCTATAGACTTGTTCAGCCATCCCCTACCGGGTAAGCCAATACCCTGTACTAAACCTGTATCTATATACGCACATGTGGGGATCCCTGGGTAGCACAGTGGTTTGGTGCCTGCCTTTGGCCCAGGGCGCGATCCTGGAGACCCGGGATCGAATCCCACGTCGGGCTCCCGGTGCATGGAGTCTGCTTCTCTCTCTGCCTGTGTCTCTGCCTCTCTCTCTCTGTGTGACTATCATAAATAAATAAAGAAAAAAAATATTATACACGCACATGTGTGTGTGTACTCATGTATAGACACCCATATGTCACATATGCATAAACGTATGTAGACAGAGCCCAGATATCTAAATCAATCCATATATACATGATCTGTTTATCTACTTACCTACCTACCTACTTAACATCTCCTACTGCCTCTTCCTTTCTGGTGGCACCTTAGTGATACAGCTCTTAATCTTGTCCATGTTTTAGAAACCAGATTCAAAATAGAATTAAATGACACGGCTTGTAAATAGGCCCCCTCTGTCTCCTGCCCCTTTGCAGCCAGTGTCATGCCCGTGTCCAAAAGGAGAGATGAGAAATGTATCCTTTGCAGAAGTGAAGACCTTTAAAGTGGATTTTTTAAAATGTTTTATAGGACATCAGCTGGTAATTCTGTGATAAGTACTAAAGAAATAACAATAGTGCTTTAGATTTTCTTATCATCCTCTCTCTCAGTAATCCAAAGGGATTTATAGATTTTATCCTAATATAACTCTAGAAATATCTCTGTGAATGGGTTAAGAGCAAGCATACTAGTCTTATCTTAGAGATGCAGAAACTGGAGCACAGAGAAGGGATGAGCCTTTCTCAAGGTGACTCAGCAAGTCATCAGGTGAGACCCAGCAAAACCTGGGAAATTTGGGGATCCCTGGGTGGCTCAGCGGTTTAGTGCCTGCCTTTGGCCCAGGGTGTGGTCCTGGAGTCCCAGGATCGAGTCCTACATCGGGCTCCCTGCATGGAGCCTGCTTCTCCCTCTGCCTCTATCTCTGCCTCTCTCTCTGTGTGTGTGTGTCTCTCATGAATAAATAAATAAAATCTAAAAAAAAAAAAAAAAAAAGCCTGGGCAATAAATTGCAAAACTCTGAAACTCGTTTGTCACCTGATCTGTAAGGTAAAGTTAAATAAAGGGGGGGGGGTAGGAAGGAGGGAGAGAGAAAGGAAGGAAAGAAAGGTACTTCATTTTGCACAAGGAAACACTGTTTAATAGAGGTCGCTCGTCGAAAATGGATTTTAAAGAGAAAAATCCAGTAGGATATCATTAAAACATATGGAAGAAATGTAGTGGCTTAAAGAGTTTTCCAATGCCATGATGGAGTTTTTAAAAAAAGTTAACATTTTATTACAATTATGTTTCCATTTTTGTTTCTAAAATGCATAGAGAAAGATGTCTGGAAGAGCATATGCCAAAATGTTAAGTATAATAAAGATGAATTTCATCTTGTTTTTGCTTCTCTGTCTTTTCTCAATTTCTCACTTGAACATATATTGTGTTACTTGTGTTTTATAGTTTCTTAAATGTTCTATTTTTCTGTGGTGCTTATTACTCTACTGAGATTAAAAGAACAACTGGACATGGGACCTAATACTTCAACAGCTTCAGTGTTCCTAAGAATCAGCTGGAAAACTTGATAAATGTTGGGGCTCCTGGGTGGCTCAGTGGTTGAGCATCTGCTTTTGGCTCAGGTTGTGATCCCGGGGTCCTGGGGTCGAGTCCCACATCAGTCTCCTGGTGAGGAGCCTGCTTCTCTCTCTGCCTGTGTCTCTCATGAATAAAAAAAATCAATAAATCTTAAAAAAAAAAGAAAGAAAACTTGATAAATGTCCATTCCAAGGTCTCCCTACTGTCCAACCCTCCAGAGCTTCTGGTTGAAGAGGTCTGGGAAAAGCCTCAGAAGCTATAGTTGTAAGAAGCTCTCGAGGTGCCGCTATTACAGCCAATCCAGGGACAACACTTGGAGAAACACTGTGATATGCATTCCTCCTTATTGGGAAGAAATCTCTCCTAAGGTTATAAGATGCCTAGTGTATTGAATATGAGTAAATATGAGAAAAACCAAGTGCCACCTTGGTCTGCCTTCAAATAACCGGAAGCGTTTCTAATCCTTGTGAATAACACCTGCCCTCACTGCTGTGGCTTCAGGCCCCAACTTCCCCCCTTGTGCACACCTACATTTAGGCCAAGGACATTTGCTATCCAAACTATGGTGCACGACCAGCAGCATGATTATGACCCAGCAGCTTATTAGAAAAGCATCTTGGATCCCACCCCAGACCAACCAAACCAGAATGTACATTTTAACAAGACTCAAAAGCACTGTGGAGTAGACCCCTACAGATACCAGAAGGGACACCACAATCCCCAGTTACAAATTCCCCTTCTCAGAATCCTCTTTGGATGGACTCTCAATGGGCACATCTAATGCTCCTTGACCACCAAGTGACAAGCCTGGAGGAGCCAGTCCCGTGGTCTGGGATTCAGAGGCCAGGTCAAGGACATCCTTCCTCTGTAGGATGTGTCTGTTGTCTTTGTCTCTGGCCAGCCAACGTCTTCCAGTGACCTCCCTCACCCAACCAGCCAGAGCCCCAGAGCCTAAGAACACCCTTCAAAGCAGGGTGACTAAGCCAGGGGGGAGAGGTCGGCTCAGTCCATTCATTCTCCAAGCCCCCTCCCTCCCGCCTTCTAGAAAGACTCAGTGTAAGTCCTCCTTATCACCATATTAATAAATGTGGCAGTGTGAGGCAGAGAGACAGGAAAAGACCAAGACAAAAAAACAAACAAACAAAAAACCACACACACACAGACACACAGACACACAGGATATTCTTTTTCTTGCTTTGCAGGATATGGCATCTCCGGCATATTTTTTTTCCTCCTAGTTGTGTTGTGCTCTTTTCTCTTTTCCTTTTTAAATAGACACATTTCAAATGTCAGTGGGTGACAGTGGGGCCGAGTCAGATTGGATTCGGGAGACCAAATAGCTAAAAGGTTTGATCTTTGCAGCTGCTTCTTCAAGGGAGGCTCCTGGAGACGGACCAGTGGGGGAGAGAGGCCCTGATAAGCTCAAGTGGGCATTTATTGTGCTCACTCCGTCTCTCTCTCTCTCGGTTTAACCTTTATTTGCAGACTTGAATCCAAATGGTCACAGGCTTGAAAAGAAAGTACTCTTTCCCCTTCTTCCCCCCCCCCCTTCCCTTCTCCTGTCCCCAGAGGGGATGGAAAAGAAACCAGGCAGAGGTTAAGGGAGAGGGACAACCAAAAAAAGGAGAAAGTCCTTCTCCAAAATCGGAGAGACTGACGGGGAGTGGTGGCCCTGTGGCCAGTCTTCCCTTCCTTACACCTGCCTCCGAAAATCCCAAGAGACTTTGCCAACTGGGTCCCCACCTTGGCAAGCCAGCCAGATGGAAATTGCATTGGAAACATCTCTGTGCCCCCAGTCGGGCCAAGGCTAAGGGGGTCCTCTGGCAGGGGCCCAGGCCCGGGGACGGCCCATATTTCAGCTGTAGTTCACGTATGTCAGCTGTAGTTCAGGGTAATTCAGACCCGCAGGCCCAAGCTCTCCTGCATCTCGCATCACGCAGCCCAGTGCGACTCGCAGCGGACCTCGGGCGGCGGGTTCCAACCTCGGGCGGCGGGTCTCAGGCCTCCACGCTCCGGGCCGGGCCGCTTGCTTCGGGCGGCTGGTAAGGCCCAGGGCTCCGGGACAAGGAGGGGACTGGGCTGGAGCCGTGGCCTGGAGGCGGCAGAGAGGGTCTGGGGCACCTTGCTTCTGCGGGCAGAGCCAGAGAGCCCGCAGGAGGGGGTGCGGCCCTTCTGAGCATCCACCGATGCCTCCCTGCTCCCTGGCAACCGCTGTGGGGGTCTCCCGTGGGAAAGGAACCCCGGGGGCCCCTGGGGGGCTCAGCCGGTGGAGCCTCTGCCTTGGGCTCAGGTCACCGTCTCTGGGGCCTGGGATCGAGTCCTGCCTCACACTCTCTGCTCGGTGGGGAGCCGGCCTGTCCCTCTCCCTCTGCCTGCTGCTCCCCCTGCTTGTGTGCTGGCTCTCTCTGTGTGTCAAATGAATAAATAAAATCAAGAAAGAAAAAGAAAGAAAGAAAAAGAAGAAAGGAAAGAAAAGAAAGAAAGAAAGAAAGAAAGAAAGAAAGAAAGAAAGAAAAGAAAGAAAGAAAGAAAGAAAGAAAGAAAGAAAGAAAGGAAAGAAAGAAACCCTAGGAAGCAAGGCAGCCTGGCTGTGAAAGGCAGACCTGAGAAGAAGGGGTGGGGGTGGGACGCTGGACCAGAGTGCTCCCAAAGCCTTGAGGAAGGGGTGCGGTGCTGGGATCCTCAAGAAGGTGGGGATTTCTCTGGCAGAGCAGTGAGGAAGCTCAGGTGAGCCCGAATCCTGGATGGAGGGAAATGTCTGGTATGACTCAGGACAGCCTTCCCCAGATCCAGCCTGGAAATGAGGAGGGGTCCTCCCAGCCGAGTCATACAGCTGCCCCCCTCCCACCCCCAGTAACACAGGCTATGACTCTCTCAGGGACCTGATGTTAAAGAGAGCAAGAAAGAAAAAACAAAAAAGGAGGAGGGATGGAAGGGAGAGAGGGGAGGAGAGCGAAGCAGAGGAGGAAAATAGAAAAAAATCTGTTTCACCTTGCTTCCGGTATTTTCCATCTTTATTAGACCATGAGATGATTTTCCCTTTCATGAGCCCTGTCGCACCGAATTCTGTGGAGTTCCAAAGAATATACTTCGGGAAATTCTGCATTGTATTGATGTTCTTTTCTTCCCCCCACATCTGTCCTAAAAAGCATAGTGAAGCATATCACCTTTCTCTTTTTTTTTTTTTTTCACCTTTCTCTTAAGGAGTGTGTGCACACTTTTGTGTGTACCTTTCTCTGGGTCACTTAGCTCTAATATCCTAATAGTGTCTTAAATTTTCCCATAACATGCTCAGTTAAATATCAAGTACTGACCAGCTTACACTAAAGTGTGAAACACATAATTTACATTAAAGTATAAAACACATTAATTAATGTTTCTGCATGCCCCATTTATTCTGTGTGTAGGCTCCTTTTGAGGTTAAATATTTAATTAAAGCCTTCCGTATTGACTAGAAGCATTCCTCCTAAAAAGGTTTGCATAGCCCAGGATAGCAGACCCTGGCAACTCGGGCCTAGCTTTTCCCACTTTCAAGCTGTGTGACCTCTGTCAAATCCGTGAGCTTCTCTGGGCCTCTGTTCCTTCAGTGATAGGATGGGAGTGTTGAACCAGATAATCTCTGAGGCCTCTTCAGCGTCAACATTTATATTCCAGAACCCTTGCCATAGCAAACCTCACTAACCATTACTGCCTCTCGATGATCTAAATATTAGACTTGTAAAATGTGAACAGATTTAATTTACTAAAAGCCTCTAATCAAGACCAAACCTTTTACTTAAACAATTAAAAAACAATTAGCTGGGGAAATAAAAACTATTTTAATTTGCTAAATGGGCTTCCTCCCTCCTAATAGATATGGACAAGACCCTAACTAATGCTTCTGACCACACAGAAACTACACAGGCATCACGGAGTCTGGGGGTAGAGGCACGGGTGGCTCCATTTACTATCGGGGAAGTGAAGGCATTCGCATTAACCTCAGCCTTTTCGCAGTGTCTCCTGTTTAAACATCTGCCTAATGTTTGCAAAGCTCAGGGCCTCCTAATCATCGATCTGTCCTTTGGCCTCCACAGGGGTGGACCTGCGGGAGCCCCACACCACGCACACCTTTGTCATCAACCTTCCAAACCTCCATGAATTGATGTTGCCTCTCCTCGACCCTGAAACCCTCAGACACAGTCCTGAGCACATGAGAAATACTCAGGAAGAGCCTTTTCAATTAATGAAATGTGAGGGCATCTGGCACCAAATTCCAGTAGGTTCCAGCTAGAAAACTGCTCGATTTCACGACCCTCAGAGAGATCAACAGGCAAATTTCCTATTCTCAACATTACTCAACAGCAGTAGACACGGCATACTTACTACACTACTCGTATTTCATAGGAATTTTTCTTTCAATGTCTAACTTGAAAATAGAGTAATCTCCATTCTAGAAGCTCGCCCAGGCTGGTTCCTCTCCCTCCTTTTAGTTCCTTTTCCCATCTGCTTTTTGAAATGCACATATTTTGATGGTGGGCAAGTCATTTCTCCCCGTGGGCTCGGGTTTTCCATTTATAAAGCCAAACAAAGATTTGCACCGTCTCCGTTTTAGGAGCTCTTTTTGCATGCCTTCCTTTTCCTCTCAGAATACGCATATCTTCATGTTGGGCACGTTTCTCCCACAGCTCTGGGTCTCAGCTTTCTGGTGCAGTGAAGATGGATTCTCTGAGCTCCTTCATGCTCTTGACAACACGGTGTGATGGAGTGATCGCTCGTGCAAATATTGCGAGCTGGGGCACCTGTTTATTCTTCCTCCCTTTTCAATTTTTACTTTCCGCCCCATCTCCAACTTTCCTTAAATCTTCCTCTCCTTTTTTTCTTCCTCTCTGGACTACTTCTGTGATGTGATGTTCCCAAGGAGAGCTGGGAAAGCTGGGAGGGTGCCTTTGAATCCCGACCACCTGTGTCTGGAGAGTGGCCCGTAGATGGCCAGGTTGTGGTGCAGGCGTGTCTCTGAGGTCCTTTGAGCCAGTTTCTGTGTCTGAAATGTAGATGAGCACAGGGGCCCCTAGCTCAGGCAGCTGTTGAGGGGAGTCAGTGCTTACTTTACGTGGAATGGTTAGAATGGCGTCTGGCTCAGTCAATGTTGACTTGTTCAGTTTGTCTGGACAGGACTGTTGGATTGAGGTGTCAGCTGGCATGAGAAGAGGTTCACGTGAAGTTTGGGTAGAGAGAGGAGATTCGAGAGAGCATGAGGTGGGGAAGACGGCCAAGGGTCCATGTCAGATGGGATCCGTGGTTGGGTCCCATGGAGGCCCATGGAGGAAGAGGATGTAGCCAGCAATGGAATGTGAGTACACACAGAGCTACTCTGGGGCTTGACAAAGCAAGACCCAGAGGGAGGGAGAAAAACGTTTTCCTGACGCTTCTGCCCAGAACACAAAATTGCTTGTGTACAGTGAGGCCTCAAGAGAACTCAGCAGAGCTTAGTCACCACAAGGATGGGAACTTGACGGGCATCCGGAAAGAGTACCCTCAGCACAGATGTCAGCCTCCCCAGGGAGGATGCCCGTCAGGAGCGGTGTTGGGGAACGACATAATCAGCAGACATCACCAGGTGGGCAGAAGCTATACATTCACAAGCCTTGAGTGAGAGCCAAAGAGATGCCCTGCAGGTCTCCTTGACTCTCAGGGAGGAGCGTTTTGCACACGGCTGAAGTCCTCCCCAAACAGGTAAGGAAGCACAAGCAATGAAACGGGATAATCAAATTCCATGAGCCCATGGATGGACGCACATCCTGAGGCCTGGGGATTTCGGGTAACACGTTGGGGTAAGAAGTGTGCTGGTCCCAAGCTAGACGCACATATCAGCATATATAAACTGTAGCCTTCACCTTCTGAGCCAGATATCAAGATCCCTGATGGAAAAGTCAGCTTGATCACAAATAAAGTCAACTAAGAACCTGGCTTGAAACCACCCAAGTCAGCTTGCTGACATTTCACCCCTAAATTAGCTCAACGTGACCTCCTGGGTGCAGGCAGGGATAGACAACCTCAGTGGCCTCCTGCAGAGACTGCCCTCCCCTCTGGGCGGGAGCCGAGGCATCTCCTATAGACAGGCAAGTGTGAGGATGCAGGGGCTGAGCTGGGCATGCCTGGCTCTTCTTCCAAACTTACCAGGTGAGGGGAAGGAGAGAGACCAGGAGTGATATTCAAATGAAACTTTCTCTACGTAGAATCATGAAAGGGTGAGATGAGGTGCTCCCCTTATAAATCCCAGCTGGGATCACAAACCCAAATGCTTAAGGGAGGATAATGTGCTGTGAGCAAGAGTGTAAGAAAGTCAAGAGCAGCAGTGGGAGGATGTAGGATCTGAGAGAAGGTGGGAGGGATAGAGGCTGGGCTTGGGAAATAGAGGAATCTGTGTCCCATCCAAAGGTGGCGGCCTGCCCTCGACTCTGGCCAATTGTAGGGCATGGTGCTGACAGAGCTGCAGAATTAGAATTCTCTTTGAAACATGGAATCTGATGATTAAGTGACAACACAGAATTCAACCTCCCACAGCTCACCCAAGGTCTGCCAGTTTGTGGCCCTTTTTACAGCAACACAGGAATGACCCGGAAAGGGATGTGCTTTAGGGAAAATGGAAAGCCAGGTCCGGAGGCCTTTGCTCTCTCAGGTAAGGGCAGAGGAAAGAGGGAGATTTCCTCCACAATAAACAAGGAGGAGTCCAGGAAGCTCAGGCAGGAAGAAGGGTCTTCCAGGGACCCCAAAGCCAGGGAATCTGAGAGATCGCCTCATAGCCCCAAAAGGGGGGGGGGGATTATAGTCTTTGATCCATAAATACAGGAGGATGAAAGGGCTCCCAACTGGGAAGGAGGGAGATCTTGCCAGAATCTGCCTTGTTCGCCAAGCTCACACCCTCTACTGTCCTCAGTCCATTCAGAGGCCTAAGGAGAGGCAAACCCAGAAGCCAGTGAGTCACCCAGTCTGGGAGGACTGTCCTTCCGCCTTTGCTTCCCGTCTGCTCCCCTCGTCTCACTAATTGTTTCCAGGGCTGGAGCTGGGGGCAGACACCGTCCAAAGGCCTGCTCTGTTCCTCCCTTCCCTCTTGAACAGGCCTCACAGGCTGCCCTGTGTTGCTGGTGCCCATTCATCTGGAACTGGCTGTTCACAGCCCCAGCTAAAAAGGCCTTTCATCCACTCATTATCCCTCCACCGAAACCTCAAGCGGGAAGAGACTTCAAAGTGCCACAAGCGGGTTTGATTTCCAGTCTGCAAGGCAGCTCTCCCACAAGCAGAGACAGGAAGGAAAAGTAGCCCCACCATCCCCAGGTTCCACCTCTGCCGGCGAAGTTGTCACCTGCCCATAGAAATTTCCAGTCTGCTGCGTCCCTTCTCTTTTCGGATCCTTACATTATTGTGTCTATTAGAGAATGACAGTCTTCACAGGAAGACTCTTTCATGTTCTGAATTGGCCCCTTGCTGCTCTAAGAACCCCCTGTTAGCAACATAAGCTGAAATGCTGTGTCTTGGAGCTCCCAGCGGGTTGGGTCTTGAAACCAAGAAGCCCCTGGCACAGCTCCTGGGTTCCTCCATCTTATTCTCCAAATCCTATGATTTTATTCCTGATTAGAGCCACATTTCTAAAAGTAAATCTAAAGTGAGGCTCTGAACAGCAAGTAGGATGGCAAAGTGGCCGTTTCCCCATCTTGATCCTAAGGGTCGTGTTAATGTTGCCTGGTCCTTTCTGTTCATCCGGTGTTTAGATTGAGGTTGGGAGGAGCTTCCACATTTTATGGATCTTTGAAAACCTGAAGTGTGGTCCTCAATACCTATCAGGACCAAATATAAACCAGGGTTTCCTCTTTCCCTCTCACCACCGTCTCTTTTTTTCTTGAGTGAGAGATGCCTGGGTTAGTGGGGCAATATCCCTACACAGAAACACGTTCTTAGCCTGTCATCTGCCCACACCAAACGTTAGTGAAAAGTCTTGTGAAGCTTTGAGCACATACGTATGTACAAGTGCACAACCTTCGGACTGCTAGGAGCCTAAGCAACCAATTTCTGACCTATTTGGAACCGTGCTTCTCGGCACAAGTAAAGGAAGACTGGAAGGTAGCTGGTCACTGAGAATTTACCATCTGTCTCAAAAGCCAACCAGAGCTTGGAACATAGACCCTTGTCTTATTTAGTGTATTTGTTCCCATCCACTCCATCCCCAAGTCCCCACCTCCCCAAACCCTGCCCTATGTCTGCCCCTAACAATTTCTGCTTGAGAAAACCCACTAAACTTGAACCAAATGATCTGGCTCCCATTGGCCATACAGCAGATGCTATTTGCTTCTAACACAAGGTAAAAGCCCCTCAAGTCCTAAGAGGACTCAGCACCACTGCTCTCTGCCCAAGCTCTCAACCATTCGTGCTTCTCTATTAAAAGCAGCAGTCCTGTCTCCAGGAGCTCAGCCAGGTCCAAGATGAAGGGAAGGTCCCGATGTCCCCATCTACTGCCACTGCCTCTTTTGCCACACCAGCTTGGATGATCTGATATGCAACGATTCTAGAAGTAGGAGTAAGAACTCAGCTCTCAACTCTAAGACTGAGATTGACAACAGCATCTCATGCATTTCATGAGCTAGCAGTTGGTCCCTTTCTGCTTCCTAATGGATCGTGTCCAAGCCCTGCCTAAACCATTGTTGGATAAGTTTGGAGCTTAGACTCATGAGTAGATGGGGCTAGCGTCTCCATTGTTTAAATTGGTGTGGAAATTATGTGTTCAGCTCCAAAGCGGGTCTGGGGGACACTCAAAATCACCAGCTATGCCTTGCATAATATTCTGATAATCTTATTCAAAGATTTATTTTTTTGAAAAAGCAGTTCATTAACAGAGACATTATAGATATGGAATGCAAAATGCTTCATGAATTTTTAAGCTAGAATTTGAGACTTGAAAGCCATTTTCTTGCTTGAGGCAGGAAATCCAGGCAAAGCACTTGAACCCTCAGGCCAGCTCCCCTACTTTGCTTTGCTCCCAGGGTTAGAAGTCTAGGAAACCTTCATGAGCAGGATGATCATCAAGGTCTCTTCCAGCTCTTGGATTCTGAAAGTACATCCTCCTTTATTTCCTGGGGCTTGTTTGTTCCAGAGGTGAGACAAAGACATTCCACCAGATGAAAATTACTCCTGGTATTCATGTTGTACCATCTAAAAAAAAGAAGAAGAAGAAGAAGCCACCCTGATGGACACTGAAAATTTTGGATTCAAGGACACAAGAAGGCCCGAATGGAGAATGTCCAAGGGCTGCTGGAACCAAGGGTTCGCCGGTTCAAAATCATTGAACATAATCTCACAAGGAGCTGCCCCTATAGCTATATGACTTTGGGCATATCCCCTAACCTTGACTGTGGCTGTTTCCTCATCTGTAAAATGGGGATAATAATAATTGAATGCACTTCATGGGATTGTTAGAAGGATTGAATAACCGTAAAGTGCTTAGAATAGACGTCACATACCTTAAGTGCTATAAAGTAAATTTTGGACCTATTCCTTTCCCAAGATATTTTAACATTCTTAGTTCCAGCAAGAGCCTTTCCTTACTGCCCCCCCCCCAATCAGGATTATTATTATTATTATACCATAGCAATTATTATTTGGATAGGGTTTTCATTTCTCCTCACCATTGGCATTTTTCTACTCCTTATCCATAGTAAAGTGGAGAATTTGCACAATAGCTCGTGTTATTAATCTAAGCAAGGCTGCACGTATTAGCAAGAGACAGGTGTGTTTGAATCGCAGATACTTATGATAGGCTGAATAATGAATGGCCTCCTAAATGCCACATCCCAATCCCCAGAACCTGTGAATATACTACCTTAGGTGGCAAATGTGACTAAATTAAAGAACTTGAGTTGGGGAGATTATCCTGGGGGGCCCAGTGTAATAACAAAGATCTTTTTAAAGAGGGAGGCAGGAGGCCAGAGAGGAGAAAATGTGTCACACTGCTGCTTTCAAGATGGAGAAAGGGACCACCAGCCAAGGACTGTAGGCCAACTTCAGAAGCTGGTAAAAGCAAGGAAACTGGTTTTCCCTGAAGCCTCCAGAAGGGACACAACCCTGCCAACACCTTAATTTTAGACTTCTGACCACCAAAACTGTAAGATAATAAGTTCGCGTTGTTTTATGCCGCCACTAACTTTGTGCTAATTGGTCATGGTAGCCAAGACGCCCGGAGCAAACCATGGCCCAAGTGGAGAAAGGACACGCTATTTCTAAAGAAATGCTTGGCATCATCCTCTGGACTCTGCTTTATGATCAACTAAGGATAAGATCACCCGGCATCTGGCCATGAATTGTACCCGCGTGTGTTTCCAGACATAGTCGGAATGTGTTCCTTAGAACATTTTTGAAACTTCTCATTTTTGCTTTGCGCCATTTCTTCCATTGTTCTTATCGACTGTTATGGAAATCTTTTATTTACATTTTTATGTGTTTATATAACACTACTGACAACAAACCCTTATCACAAGCCTTCTCTGTATCAGGCATTATCCAGAGAATTTACATGCACTCATTCATTTAATCTTCATGATAACCCTTTGAAGCATATACTGCCATTATGCCCATCTTAGAGATGGGGAAACTGAGGCTCTGAGAGGATAAGTAACATTCCCAAAGTGACGCAGTTCACTGATGAGCTGGGCAGTGTGACTCCAGGTGTCCAAGAATCTAACTGCTATTACCTTTTTCTTCATTACCCCATGACCATAAATTTCCTAAGGGCCAAAGACCCAATATTATTCATGTTTTCACCTCCCCTACCCCGCCCCCCACCATGCCTCCCACATTTCTTGAGCACTTGTAACTGCCAAGGCAGAGGCAGACACTTCCACATGTAGTATTAACTTCATGTAACCTCTGCTGTGATCCCAAGTGCCTCATCCAACGTCATATGAGCACAGAACCAGAAGAACCCAAATCACCATGCACTGGAGTTGTCGTCAAAAGCCTTGCCTGGAGCCTAGGTCCTCCACTTATTACCGGCGGTATATATTGTGTCAATCTCTTCAGCATTTGGACTGTTACTTCACCTCTAAAATGGAGAGGATAAGATCTTCTCTGTAGAGATTTCAAGCCCCTGCTGGATGGGGCTGGGAAACAAAGCTGACTTTCCCCAAGGCAGCAGCAGGTGTCTGAAAATGGCTGTTGGAGCAGAGCTGGGGTGGGCTCTCTACCCTTCTCCCATGGAAGGCTTGCTGGCCTTCCCTCCATGCCTTCTCCAAGAGGAGCCATCATCTGATTGGAGAGGCTGGAGATTATATCCTCACTGAGAGCAGTGCTGCATCACCTGCCCCAACTCCTTTCCATTCCTTAGGTGTCAACACTGTCTGCCCCCAGTTGGGGTCTCACTGCCACAGGCATTGGCAGCAGCTTAGAAAACCTGGCTGTCGAATGCGGGATAAGGGCCCAGGACTGAGGCCCTACCTGACTCTCCCTTCCCCATGGTTCTAGATACCTGCCCAAGCTCTGAAGGAGATGTGAATACTAAAGGGTTCTGGGACCTTGTTGGAGGTGAGGGAGAGGGTCCCTGCACCCTGGAAATAATCCTACCACGGGGCCCTACAACTTCCCCAACCTGAGGATAGGGAGAAGGGAAGCAGGCAGCCCAGAGCAGTCTCTAACCCCAGCTCTGGGAGCCAGGGAAGCTTCTCAGTTACTTACCAAATTAGTGAGCACATAATGCAGGATTTTAAATTGTTTAGTTCTCTGGACACTACAATAGGAAAGTCTATGGCTTGCTTTTTGGACTTTGTTTTAACTTTCAGACACATTTTCAGTTCTCATTATGTGTGAATGAAAATAGAAGATTGCCTCCACTACATCAGGTAGGTGATTCATAGCTCCTCACTGACTCCATGTTTCTCGCTACCTGCACATTAGGATCACTGAGGGAGACTCAATGAAATACCAAAGGTCAGGATCACCCCCTACCCCACCCCCAGCTAGTCAGATCAGAATCCCCATGAGGATGGGAGATAGAGCTAGCTTCCCCCAAGGAATGGGTATTTTTTAAAGTTCCTCCACTGGTATTAATGGGCAGCCAGGATTGGGAACTCTCAGAATAGTGGCTCAGAGTTCAGTCTTTGGAATCAGATAGACCTGCATGCATTACTCACTATATAGCGATAGGCAAGTCACTGGAACGTTCCTCAATTCCATTTACTCATCTATAAGGCCAGTAAGTAGCATAACACTTCCCCCCCTTTTTTTTTCATGTCACAAAACAGAGAAAATAAAAAATATTTAAAAAGCATTCCCAAATGAGGGAAGGCGACCTTCTCAAGTGTGCAACCATCCCAAGGGCTGAGGGGATCCGTATCTGTCCATACTATGTGCCTTTCAGGGCATGCTGGTCAGGGGGCTTTGTGGAGGTAAGCAAGGGGGAGATTTTACGAAGCCATCCCTCCAGACTATTAGAGCTAAAAAGGACCTTAAAAATGATCATCGGTTTCAGGGATCGCCTTTGGTCAAAATCCAATACCTGGCCAGGATGTACTTACCCTCCCTCCCTTTGATCAGTGGGCAGCCCCGAAACAACAGTCCCATCCCTCGTTGGGGGATCTCACCTCCATCACGCTGAATGACACCGATGCACGGACACCACGCTTTTCTCGCAGCCCCAGAGAGTAGCTGGGAAACAACTGCCTTAAAGTGCGGTGCCCGTACGGAATGACAGCCCACAAGCTCCCTGGCTCTTTGTCTTTTCCTCTTCAATCTGAAAAGCTGCAGTCAATGAATGTGTGCAGAATTAAAGCCAGCAGTGTGGGAACAGAGGCCTGATCAGAGAGCCACTCTAGACTGACAAGTCGACCACTCAGCATGTTGAAGTCATTTGTCTAGCTGGAGGATTGTTTTTCCTCTTTAGGTTTATTTCATTTGCGGAATGGTTGGGGTTTGGGGGAGCTGTTTGGGTCCTGACACTTGAGCTGCTTCTGCACCACTGATTTATAACAGATTCGTGATTCTAGAAACGCTGGTTGCCCTGTTTGCATGCCGCCCAGGACTCCCTCCCCCTCCAGCCTCCTCAACTCCATTTCCCCCTGCTGCATGGAGATGAAAAACCAGAATGTAAAATATAAAATGTGCTGGTGACAAAGAAAGGCCAAGAAGCCACTGGTTACATGGGCTTGAAAGTGGAAGCCAGGTGCATTCTCTCCAGCATGGCTGCAGATTGTCTTTGAAACAGATGTCACCCACTCCTCCGCCATTCTCTTTTCGTGAGGAAGGCGCAGAGCTCCAGAATGGGAGACAATAGGCATTAATATCCATTGGAATGACAGCTGTTTATGACTCGCTTTGCACAGGACACGTGTCCCCCAAGCAGAATGATTAGTGCTCCAGCAGAATACGATATTTGTGGGTAATCAAAAGCGAATGGCAAACCGTTTGGACTAATGGGAAGCAGAGTCCACATCAGCCTTTCTGGAAGTTCCCACCAAGAATAAATAATAAAGTGAGCTCATAGCAAGAGAGCGATAGCCTCTCTCCTACTCATAACATGGTGGATTTGTTTAGTGTATCCTGGGAAAACTTACCTGCCTCGCCAGGGTGTTATGAGGATTAATTAATGTTTGTAAAGTGCTTGGAATTCCACTGAAGAAATGTACCTTGTCGATGCAAATTATTATCATTCTATAGTGCCTTTCATCCCAGAATCTCAAAGTGCTTCCCCAACAATTAATTAAGCCTCGCTACACCCCTGTGAGAGAGGAAAGCATCATTCTGCCCGCGTTAATACAGCAGAGTTTTTGCACCTGAGTCACAGAGTCTAATGTTCAAGTCGCCCTCCAGGAGGGAGAGAGACCCCATTAACGAGCATCCCTAAGTGCTTCATAATACATGAGTCACTAACAATGCAAGGCAAAGCACTACACCCAGTACCTATGGCCATAAGGACTTGTTTAATTTTGTTTGGTCCCTAATCGTCTGGGCTGCGTGTTTTATTTCTCTCCCTCCCTTGTAAAGCAATAAGGTGCTTGTCAGATGAGAGCCCAATTAGCAGCTGTAATGAGTTACAGTGTTCCGACTGCACTTTCTAATCCTCTTCCTTACCATCTGTAATGCCAGAAACAGGTTGCACCCTTCTCCCACCTTGTGCATCCCCAAAGAAGTTAACTTACCTTTCACAAAAATTTTAATGGCTTTATTAACGGGATGGGCAGTTAGATGCCGTGTTAGCAACCTAGAAGCTGCGCACACATCTAACACATGAGCATCTCAAGCATGTATTGTAATTCTTTTTTCATTACAAGTGCAATAATTCATAAAGCATAAATCTCTTGTATTGGCTCCTTTCAAAAGAAGCCTGGAAATCAAGTGAGCATGTGTGGCATTCCAGGGTGTGCTGGAGGCAAATCAGCCTGCAGAGTCCTCACCAAATGCATTTTGAAACGAAACTTTTTGGCATCGGTTCTGGACAAGGTTAAGACAGGCTCAGGAGGCCAACGTTCTAGTCATGAAAGCCTGGGAGGGAGATCACGATTTCCAACTCTCATCCTATCTCAGGGGCCGAGTCACCGGGTGACCTCAGCAACGTCCCCACGTCCCTCACATAAAGCTTCCGAATCCTCTTGTGTTCATCTTGGAGCTGCAAGACTCCGCTTTCCTGTTGGGTCGGCCACTTATCTGGACAAGCGACTAACCATTCCAAGGCACCGTCTCCTCATCTATTAAATGGGAATAACAATGGCTACCCTACATACTTTCCATGTTGCTGTGTGGCTGGAATGAAATCATTTTTATGTGGGAGTGCTTTGTAAACCCTGACAGCTAGACAAGTGTAAGTGGCTGCTAAGAGCAAGAGATGAGTCATCGCAAGAACCCTGCAACCGTAGGAAGATACATTTGTTCATAGCCATAAATCACACTGAGGTCACCATCTCTGGGTGTGGCTACAGATTCATGCTAAGTAGCACCAATGAGACAAGCTGAAGAGCTCTAGGATTTTGAAATTTGGAGGCATCCTCAGATGGGTTGTAGCACTTCTGGTTCTGTTGGTCTAGCTTCTTTACCACTCCCTTACCCTATCCCCCATCTCCTAGCCTACTTTATCTGATGAAGACTCCTCCCCAACACCATGTAGTCATGGTGGGGCTTTCATGTAGAGTCTCATCTGCTCCCCACTCTGAGAGCGGGCGCATGATCCAGGTTGGGCAATCAGAAAACTCTATCCCCTGGCTTAAGGGATGGGCACCAACTGAAGCATGGCCAGTTGGAGTCTTTTCAATGATTGATGTTCAGATGTTGGCATAGAGAAGTCCTATTTCCACTGAAGTTGCTAAGCCAGGAGGATGGATACAAGTTGCCTGCCACTTGAACAAAGCCGGCCTGGGAACATCAGGGACTTTCCGAGGCAAGAGAGAACTGATTATTTGGGGCACATGTGTTAATATGGGAAATACTGATAATGTCTTGACAACATTATGTGGGTTCCTGGGTCTAGCTGTTCCTGGACTTCTGATTTCCTAATTATATGAGCCAAAGAATTCCCATTTTACCTGACTTTAATTTGGGTTGAATATCTGTTCCTCGTAATAATAAAAGTCTTGGTTAACATAGACATGATGTTACCAATGAAGAATAGACAAGATTTATCAGTTCATCTTTTGGGGAAGGTGAATCACAAAAATCCCAAACACCATGATTGGATGAAGCGGTTGTTTTGTGACTCTTCATAGTACCTATAACACAGAAAGAAAAGGTGATTTGAAATGACTAAATTTTTGGGGTGGAGGGTTCTTTTTTTTTTTTCAAAGATTTTATTTATTTACTCATAAGAGACCCAGAGAGAGAGGCAGAGACACAGGCAGAGGGAGGATCAGGCTCCCCATGGGGAGCCCGATGCGGAACTTGTACCAGGACCCAGGGATCATGACCTGAGCCAAAGGCAGACGCTCAACCACTGAGCCACCAGGCGTCTCTGACTATATTTTTTTAAAGAGAATATAGTCGGCCTCTTTCCAAGTCAGTTGGGCATCATCAGAAGTTTAGTGTCCATTCTCTCTGCCTGCTCCTTGTAACATAAGCCAAATGGTCAACCAGCGACTCTTCTCCTGACACTAGGTCCCAGTGTTTGGGCGTTTCTCCTCTCTTCCACATGTGCCCCCAACAGAAGCCTTCATTCTCATCCCTTCCTCTCCATTTGCATCGTATTATTCCCAGTAGGGTTAGTCCTGGGTCCGGTGGGTAGAATGAAAGCTCTTCAGGGACAAGGTTGGAACCTCTGAAAGCACAGCACGCTGCCTGATACATAGTGGGATCTTGAGTTTACTAACTGAGGTTGGCTGTGACATACTGCTCATTAGATTTAAGGGAAAGCCAAGGCACAAAAGAATGACTTTTTAAATTCTGAGCTCAACCTGGCCGGGCCAATCGAAAATATGTAAGTGTAATTGGTGTGTGTGTGTATGTGTATGTTTTAACTCACAGGATTTTGGTTGACTGGATTGGGGTATATTATTGGGTGCACGATGATGGGCTCCAACCCTGGTTCCAGATGGCCTGAGTTCGAATCCTGAAACACTGTGTGACTTTGGGCTAATTATTGCCTCTCTGTGTCTCATCCTCCTTATCTGTAAAAATGGGCCAAAAATAAGGCTACCTCATTACTGTGAAAATTAAATTGGTGCCAGTAGAACAGATACAATAGTGTCCAGATCATAGCAGATACTCAAAAAATGTAAGCTAGTATTATTAAGGGGGAAGTCGGCCTTAGAGCACTCATTCAACTGTGGGTGTAGAGATACAGCATCCATCCCCTCTCCTCTACCACGCAAGGTGCACTTTATAGTTTTTCTGATTGTTCTGGCTGTGAAATCGGGTGCTTGTTTCGCCACACTGAATCACTATCCTGTGGGGTTGGGCAGCAGGTGGCATGACCGTGAAAGCCCATGATGGTGTGTCACCGCCACGGCAAGTCACGGATGGTGTTCCGAGACACTGTTATGAAAACCAGCGAGAGGAGACCAGGGACCCCATCAAGCTTCAGTTAAGAATCACGGAGCTCTTCTTTTCGTTCTTGTCGATGTTTTTTTTTTCTGGCTTGTTACCTTCATGAGCATTTATTTTTCTTTATTGTGTCCCAATGGTAGGTTTTTGCTCTCTATGTTTGGACATAAACTTTTACTTTTTCGCTGATTTCCTTCCCCACTAGCCCTCATCTGATCTTTATTTGCATCCCTTTGCTTGTGTGAGAAACATAGTTGTTCACGAGTGTCAAATGGATGAAACAATTCTCATGGTAGGGCAAGTTTATACGTCCTCTGAGGCTCCCATAAGGTAACTCCTGACCTACATGCACTTCATTCATAGAGCTTTGAAATTTGTTCAACTTGCTAACAAGTCAGAGAGTATTTACAGAGGAGGGATGAGTCAAATGGGGAACATGAACAGATGGAGAAGAGCCAGTTGTTATGCTTCAAGAGTACATTTCCCACATTGGAACGCATCAAAGCCTGGCGGTATATACTGCATGCAAGTCACCCACATAGTATAAAACTGATTTAATTTACTACCAAACGCTTTGTTTTGCCATTACATAATCACAAATGTGCCCCCAAAGAGGCAGTATTGGAACGTAAGCCAGGGCAAGGAGCCAGCCAGACATGAGTTCTAGTCCTCGTTAGAAAACTCCTTCTACTTCCTTACAAATCCTCTGTGGCCAGTCTGATCTGTGACAGAGACGTACCTTGACACCACTCTGGTCTGTTGACTTGTCTTCCATGCACCTGGCTGTGATACGCAACTTACCAGGAAGCCTCTGAAGCATGCTGAAGATATTAAAGGGTAACTGACCTCGTGCCTCGGGGCGTTGAAGTGACTCCCTCCACTACCCATAGACTGCCTACCCCATTGTGCAATCACTTTTCTGAAAACAGAACTCAGTGCAGCTAGAGAAAGGCCTGGAGAGGATGGCTCTCAACACATTTCCCCCACAAGGCCTTGCTGTTAAATCTCCCACAAGCTCTAGGAGCAAATTGTCAGCGATCCACTTAGCCGGCCCTAAACACCTCAGCCGCCTCTACTGGATGAAGAAAATTGCTTTCAGGGATAGATGCATCTCAAGAAAGTTGGCTACAAAATGGATTTCTATAAAGAGAATTCCATTTTCTCCTGGCTTCCATTACAAAATTGGAAAATTTGTCACACCGGGGGGGAAATCCTCTCAGGAGACTAAAATGAACATTTGGGATGAAAAAGAAATTAACGTAAAGCCATAGCAATGGCAAGTCTCTCGTTGGAATGCACCAGTGCCTGCTGGGAACCACCTAATGGTTCACTTTTCTTTTGAACCACTTCCAGCATTTTGTAGAAGTGTTGGAACTCGTGAACCTTAGACACACTGCCAGTCCTTTTCCGTCCTCACCCACATCTATGAGAATTTTCCCCATGATTGAAGGTTCCACTTCCGTGGTCTTACACCTCTCAAAACTTGCTAGGCCTCGCTCATACTAGTCGAATATGGCATTAGGTAGCAACATGACGTTTTACTCCTTCATTCACTCATTGATACCCAGCTTTATTCCTATAAATAATTTGATGTGGCTTACAGGGATAAAGACGATAAAATGGTATGTTTGCATTTCAGATTTAATTCTGCTTGTTTGCCCTAATTAAGTCAATTTTGACATTTTAATGTCATAAGTTATAGCACTGAATAATAAATATTAATCTGTTTGAGTCGGAAGAGTTTGAGAGGTCGTCTAGTCCTACCTCCCACCCAACATAGCTTCCGTCACACCCTGTCCAGTGAAATGGAGAGAGATTTCTACTTCAGCCCTATCACAAATTATTAAGAAACCGCACAAACTTCTTTCACGTAATGGTTCACGGGAAGCCTTCACTGATGACATGAAGCTTGGTGAGTGTTCCACTGAGTGAAGAAAAGTTTGAGTTTCTGTGGGAAAACTCTGTTACAAGTAACCCGGTGAGTGCCACTATCAGGCGACAGGTTTTTTTTTTCTCTCAGTAGGAATACCTGAGGCATTTGTAGCTTCTTTTTCAGTTTTTCTCCCTTTTAAGGTTTGTGAAAAAGCCAGAGTCTTTATTCTTGGAACCATAGCTCCCTCTCTGCCCACGCCCACCTCCAGAACAAAACTGCTCATCTCATGGTCATCCACACTGACTCAGTGGAATTTCCTGCACTCTGTTCAAGGAATCCTTCTGCCCTAAACTTCCCCTTTTCTGGGTCAGTTCCCCCAGTAATTTCCTCTTTAAAGGCTTCACAAAGAAGGCACAGAGTCCTTCTCTTGGCCCCACAAGATGCGACTATAGCTCTCCTGTGGGGAGAGGAAACAAGGACAGGAACATTGATCTGACTGCTTAGCTGGTCAGGTGATTGCAGAGACCTCCTCTGATCTCCCGACCCATCTGCAGGGCCAAGGACACCTCCTTCTGGCAAGGTCACACCTCCTCAGAGTGGGCTAAGTCCCACTGCCTCTATCACATTGTTCCAGGATCACAGGGAGCACCCATACCACGTAAAGCAGGTTTGCATAATCCGCGTCCAAGACCTTATGCTGTCACAACCCCCAAGATCTCAGTGACCTACATGGTGAGGTTTGTGGCTCGCTCTCGGCACACATCAGCATGGCTCACCTGCAGCTCAGCTCTGCTCTTTGTTTCCTCCTTGTGCCGGGATCTAGCCTGATGGGGCAGCCCTTGGCTAGTACCTGCCATTCTCATGGCAAAGGGCAACACTGACCCTCACGAGAGCTCTCCAAGTATCCGCTTGCAGGTTACACCGCGGCACTTCCACTCAGATTCCAACGGCCAAAGCACATTACATGGCCAAGTCTGATATCAAAAGGGTAGACACATGCACTAAACCTTAGAGAAGGCACCGCACACCACAGAGCAAAGGAAAGATGTATCATCCTTTTGCAGCTAATGAGGAGAATAATTGGGACCACTAATACCCGCTATCTCAGGGACATTAAAGTTTGGGGAAGAGTCCCACAGAGGAGCTAACCAGCTTATTCCAACTATAGGGTATCATGGACTTGCACTTCCAGATTTTTGGGGCAACACCTCACTGCTATTTCTTCAGGCAGCACTCCATGTCCTTCAAAGAATTTCTTATCCCTTCCTCATGCCACACTCTTCACTTCTTACCTCCCTCCTCATCTCTCACACACACACACACACATGCACACACAATGGCAACTGGGTCTTCTTTGCTCTTCCTAATTCCCTACCTCCCTTCATTCCCAGGCTGTCGGCCTTCCCAAAGCTTCCTCTTGTGTGCCTTGGAAATCTTTAGGGGCACGAGGGACAGATGTTCTTGGCTGTTCCCATTTCTTCTGTTGGTTAAGGCAACGGGAACCTTTGTCAAGACCTTGTGGTCAAGAGAAGGAAAGAAAGACACAATGTAGGCTTGACTTTAAGAGGCAAATCGTTGTTGTCTGCTCTCTGAATTCCTTCTCTTATGGTCACATTCTAAATAGATCAGGAGCCTCACACTGCGAGAGTTTACCTTCTGCCCATAGGTTTTCCTAAGTTTATAGATGAGATTCCTACTGTCCCTGCTGGCAAGCCTTTGGGACCTTCTTCAGCTAAAAGGATATCAACCTCCTTCACAACCTTTGGTCACATACAGATTACTCTTCTGTTGACTTATCCTTGAGGGACGTGCCCCAGAGCGTCACTTTTAAGATTTGTGTGTGTGTGTATGTGTGTGTTTTCCGGCCTGGGGCTTTTTGTTTATTTGTTTTCAGCACTAAGTAGAGTCACTTTTGCCACTTGGTCAAATGGAAGCCTGGATGCAGGGTACCAACTGCATCCATCGAGCAATCTCATCCTACCACCACCACCACGTTTTCTTCTCTCTTCCAGAAGAACCATAATTTCTTGATATGCCTCAGGACCCTCCTCCTGCCCAAATGGTGCTATATGTACAGAAGAGCATTTTCAAAGTCCTGTGTCGAGGTGCGCCTCTCCCAGTATCTCACTGTTCCTTAACATTGGTCTAAGATTTCATATCACTGTTTAAGCTCTGTATATTTCAGGGAAATAGCCCAAGTTTGTTACCGCACACTGACACTGGTAAATGGTCTCTGAAACAACACTCATGTGCACCAGAACCTTCACTTTTCAGTTTGCCCAATTTTCTTTCTCTAGTCATTTGAAGAGCTGCAGCCTGAACTCTGTTTCACTGCCTGGTCTCCCCTGGTGACCCAGTAACAGCATACTCCAGGGGGAAAATACCTTGTGACTGGCCCAAATCCAGACTCTAATGCCACACAGGTATGCAACGGTCTTGGTTTTTACCCAGAGAGGTCATGACCTTTGACCTTCATGCTGTTTGTATTCCTGCCCCTGTGCCTAACCCTGCTGCTTTGGGACAAAGGGTACTAACCTATAAATTGCTGGGCTCTTTCTTCTAAAGTATGGATGACCATTTGAAATCATGTAAAGCCAACCACCTCTGAAAGAACACACATTGAGAGGGGGCTATTGATGCAAATGTCCAGTGAGCTGATGCTTCATAAAACCATGGAATGGAAGAAAGACTAATCTTCCAGGGAGACCTGTCTAGTCCAACCCCCTCATTTTATAGAGGAAGAAACAGAAACCCAGAGCACTGCGTACAACGTGCTCGCAGAGCTGCTGGATGACAGAAAGTAGACTTCTTATCCCTTAAAAGAATGTTCTTTCTGCTTTAGCATGCCCCATCCCCGAGCCAAGCGCAGTCATTTTTTTTTAAGCAACGACAAACCAACAAAAAAGATATTTGAGATGTTTCTCTTTTTGAGAACGCCACGTGACCAGTAATGGCAACTTGTCCCCGTTTAGATAGGAGTTGGTTTATTTAACTTAATTCCCATCAGAACTAGTAGAAAGAGTATGCAGCGGTTCTCCCTACCTAAGCACATCCTCTCTGCTTGTTCCCGGAGAGACCCTGCCCCAGCAACAACAAACAAGCTATCACTCAGGAGCAGATATCTTACTGGCCATGCACGTCATGTCCAGGTCTTTCCATCTCTAGAAGAGTCTACATGTGATCTGCACTCACAGACAAGCTGAAGCAGGAGCCGTCTCTCTGCACAGCCCCAACTATCCCAAAAGCAATGAGGTGTTTAGTAAATGCTATTGTAAGGTGATATGTTTTTACTATAGTGGTGATATTGGGTTTTTTTTTTTTTAATCAATATCCTGGTGACAGACCCCAGTTGGGCCAGCTGATGCTGATTTGTGGTATAAGATTTCTTTTTGAGATCTATTACCAAGTTCCTTTGTAGTAAACAGACCATGTGGAGAGGTGGGGAGAGCTGGATTTGAAGTCTGAACATTGCCTTGTGGTCAAAGTACAGTACTTGGTTTAGAGTTTAATTTCCTCCTTAGCCAACAACTGTTGTGATAAATAAGCTGACATCCCTGTACCTCTAGGCAGAAAGACAGTCCACACAACTCTGGAGCAGAAGAAATCTGTTTATTTTGCAATTAGCAAAAGGTAAAAGGTCTTGTCTGAAACATTTTGTGAGATCCCCAGACATTGACACTCCTCCCACCGATGGTGGGCATCTCCCTCCTCTTTAAACAATCCTCCGGCCATCACATCTTAAGAGTCTGAGAATTTGTTTTATTAACTCTAACAAACAGCACAGCAGCATTTGTTCAAATTGACTTTTTCAAATTGTTTTCAATGGATCTGGTGTTTCTGCCACACGTTACTCTTGAAAAGAAAGGATCAAAATACAAAAGCTATCGAAACAGTATTTCTGATGGAATTGCCCTGGTGAGTATTTTTAAAATAGCAGCAGAAGACGCTTTGATTTCTTCTCATCACAACGTTGCAAAAGAACCTAAATACAGCTTTGCATTTGTTTAACTGAAAGCTGCCATTTCTCAGTGTCGGTTAGATGTCGAGTCCCAAAATGATGAGCACAGTTAACTTCAGCTACAAAAAAAAAAAAAAAATTATGAGTCTTAGCATATTTTTATCAGAGTGTCATTGTTAAAATGACTCCATAAGAGATCCTGCAAGGAGAAAACTAGAATTAGAGAAACACGTGGGATGGGTTTGGATTTGATAGAACTTCTATTTTGCAATGCAAAAAAAAAGGGGGGGGAAATGTGAATACATTGAATTTCTCTGTCCTGCAAATTCATCATTAGCAACAGGAGCAATATTAACACAAATAAAGACCATAAAGTGGTGCAAAAGCCGTTCGTGGTTTTTATACATTTTGGTCTAAACAGTGGTTTGAGAACTGATTCCAAGCAAATATGCTTTAGTTAGTTCCAGGTCAGTCTATACCTATAGAGCAGATCAACCTTGGGACCCTTATTCACTTCAAAAATATGTGCTTTCTTCAAACAGTGCCTTCTTTAAGATTATTTATAATGTACTTTGACTCACGAAAATGTGATTTTCTTATGTCATAGCTCAAGAGCACATTTTTGCCTGAACCAAGGTGCCTGTAATGGAAACGCTACCATGACCATCAAGTTGTCCTGAGCTGGGCAAGCAGTTGCAATGTGACTGGGTACCAGGATGCTGATATTTCTTCCTTGTCTGTGTGTGTCTGCTTTCCTTTGGAGAAGGCAGGAGGGAATGCATACAGAAGGGTGGGTGTAGCAATTCTAAACTCTGAGCCAATTTGCCTGGCCGTGGATTTTCAGGCAATTAAGGAAATGGACTTGAAAATTAACTCATGGGTATGTGCGTTGGGCCCTGAGCGGGGTCCATTGACTCTTGCCTTTCTTAAGGATGATGTATCATTGATTCCTCAATGGGATCGCCTCGGTCTGGTTCTCCCATCCCAATGGACGTCAACAAGAGATCCAGGCAGGGAAGGATGGAAGACTTGGGTCATCTATTTCTAATCAAATGTATAATTTTTAAAAATGATTCTGAGACTCAGAAACTTACTATTTAAGCCATAACTAAGAGGAAAATCTGTGTTACAGTAAGAATGCTACTGCTTTGAAAAAGCAGTCATAAGAAATGGAACCACAGAAGACCAATTTTAGGAAAGCAGAATTACTTGGATCCCCCAAGGATAAGAAATAGAAAAATTTCTCCACTAATTTTTTTCTTTCTTTAAACATTCCAAAGCGTTATTGAATTACAGTTATAAGTGAGAAGAAAGCAGTTTACCCTACTTGAGAGAAGAACACGTTAAGCTCTTTTTTAAAAAAAAAATCATAACAGTTTCTGAGAATTCTAAGGCTGTTCTTAGCATCACAAGGGCAATATAATTTTGAATTTGGTTTGTAAGGCTGGCATTTGGGGAAATATAATGTATGATTTTGATACTTTGAGTGCTAAGTTGTTTGGTAATTCATATTAAGTTGCTGTATTTATTTAAGACCTAGTGCAGAAATCTCATGTTTTCATTAATTCAAAAACATTTGTCAAGCACCAATCATGTACCTGAAAACTGGGTTAAACACTGGGATCCTCTGATGAGAATAGACAATAAGCAGCAGTAATGCTACTGTTTATTCAATAATGAGTAAAATCAAGCAAGAACTATGCTCTGGTGAGCTCCTGCTATAAAAATTTAATAGAATTATAGAATGTGAGAGCTTAAAAATATTTTAAAGATCACCTAATTCACTACAACCCACAGAAAGAAATAGATTTTCTTGTGACCCAGAACACTTGTGTGTATGTATATATGAAATCCACATACACATGGAAACCAGTTTCATGAACAATATATACTCTGATTTTACTCTGACCGATTGCATTTTTCTTTAATGTTGTTCACCAACGTCTCAGTGGCTTTTGTAACTCACTAAGGGGTCTCATCCTGAACTTTGAAAGACACCAAAGTTCTTTCACCAAAGTGGTACAACCCCGTATCTTAAAGACGACAGATAGAGCCTGAGTTAGTCTCTTGTTTATGGCAGTGGCTTGGTTAGTAGATGGGCTAGTTCAGATTTCCCATCTGTTGGTTTACCGGTCTCTCACATTATCTTATTTTGTCTTCTTCTTAGAAACTCTCTATCACCTTCTGAGAGGACCCTGCTCTTTGTTGACTTGGGTGTTATCTGTCCCTCCCTCTAGGAGAACATCTGTCTTCATTGATTACTATTATTCCCCCATGCAAAGTCTGGCATGCAGTATGTGCTCAAGAAATATTTTTTGAATCAGTGAGAGCCTCTAAACTGACCCTCCTTTCCATCAAGGGCAGACTCACCTGAATGGCTTGGTAGGGCCATCACTTTGGAATAACAACATGCCTTATATGAGTGAAGAAACAGAATCACAAAGAGAGAACGGATCTTGTGACACCAGGCACACACAGCATCCGTTGAAAAACTAGAACCAGGAACTAGGTCTCCTGACCCCAGCTTAGGGGCCTGAACTCATTCCCTCTGACATGTCTGTCTTACATTGCGAACCTAGTTATTAATGTTATCGAGCTGACTTGTCCTAGAATACTCCTCACCCCTAAAGTGCAGCTTTCCCATTTTCTGAGGGCTGGGGGGAGCTCCGTGCTGAAGAAGCCTCAGCCTTTGTGGTAATCCTGTCAGTCGGGTATAGCTACAGGCAAACTTCCAGATGTGTTGAAAGGTCAAAAATTGCATTTACTTCTTCTAAATTATGATCAAATCAAGTGGGAAATCAAATGGGAAGTGTTTTTACATCCTAGCTCCTAGCCAAATTCTAATAAAGAGACAAACTTGCTCTGTGATTTAACTTTGGGGGACTTGTTTAAAGGAAGCAAACTGCTTCTGGTCAGAGAGGCTTTTGTTTGGCCAAATTTCCTGTTTGATTTTTTTTTTTTTTAAACCTCTTAGAAACTGAACTCTAGGACTCCATGTCAAAGAAAAAAAAAACAAGAGTGGACTAGAGAGAGCTTGTGACTTTAGTCCACAGAGGAGAGCCCAGATTCTGCAAAATGACCGCTGTTGGAGATAGCTCCTACTGCAACCCACCGCAATTCATCAAAACTCCAGTGCCCGCTTGAGGAAGCCCGGGCTTCAGCTGGCATGGGGGTTAGCGTTCCTTATGGCAAGTGCACCTTGAGCTTTGTCTTTCATAACTCCAGCTTGCCCAAACGTCCCCTGTCCATCCCAGGCCTTAGTGAATACGTGCGTCTAACAGCTGTGATGGAAGATTGGGAGGACGTGCCTTTCTTTCCAGAACAAAAGTTTTCACTGGACTTTGCTCAGTGACATCGGGTATAGTGCTTGGAAGGATTCTATCCTCTGAATCAGATTTAGCAAATAATAAATACAGGATGGCCAGGCATCCCATGTTATCTGGTGACCCGAAACCAGGGTTTCCTCGAGTTTCTTCTCTCCAGTTTATAGGAAGTTTGGATTAGAAAGGGAAAAGGAGACTACGCTAAAAGTGATCATGTTTATTATGCTCTAGAAGCAAGTTTCCATTTAATATTATCCCAGCATAAATGTTGCCCCTGCATTCCATTCAGGATACAGAACTCCCATGAGGTCTTGTTTCTGCCTAATGTACCCAGGGGAAAAGCCTAGAAAACATTAAAGCAGTAGCTAGGAGCTTTAATGAAGTTAACCTGCTGAAACCAGGGGAGGTTTGCTTGAACTACACCTGAAAGCACTTTGATTATGGCATCAGCTTCAAAAGAAACCCATTCCCTCATTTCTGAGCCCTGCTGCATTGAGAAGTAGAATTGCACCTTTATATTCAGGCTAATTTTGCTGCCTTGCTGAGGGCTGAAAGCATTCTGAAGCATTCTAACCATGTAAGGGAGGCGGACTGCTCCTTCCCCCCCCCACCCCCTTATCACAAGCCCAAATGGACAGAGGGTGCTCTCAACCCTCCAGGTCCTAAGCCTGCAAAGTCCAGTATGATAAATGCCTCCTAGTTCAGAACCAAGATAACCTCCCACTTTCTGCAACATTGAGCCAATTCAGGTTCTACAGGTTTGCTGGAGAAAAAAAACAAAAACAACAACAAAAACAAAAACAAAAAACAAAAAACAAAAACCACAGCAACAACCTCAATCCCTGGGCTTTATAAATTTCTCCTCCCTTTACACTTATCCTCCCTTAGCTTTGTAATATAACTTCCTTTCATTTTGTAACACTCTGCTGTTGTAGATTTCTGCTTTCCTTTTAATTTTTGTACTTTTGCTGATGTCTCGCCTTAGCGTTCCTTTCGTTTCCTTGCGCATCCCTTCCTCTCGGATTTTAGTTCTGCGGGCGCTCCTGCGGTTTTCTTTTCTGGTCACAGCTGCCCCCTAATGGTTTTCAAGATCATTACTGTGTAGGGGTAGAGAGGGAAGAAAAGAGAGCTGGAGAAAAACATAAAAATGTGTTTTTGCTTGTAACTTGGAACATAGAATCAATAACTCTGGAAGGATATTGACCCTCCAACAGGTATCAATGGGGAGGTGAAATGAAGAGGCTAATTACAAAACTGGGGGATGAGGGGGGAGGGCAGCTTGGGTTTTCATTGACTACTTCTGTGCTGTTTAAATTTTTTTTTTTAACGATCTACCTGTATCATTTATTCTCTTTTTAATTTAGAAAACAAATAGAATTCAAGTCTGGAGATGCCTCTACAAATTCTCTTTCCTTGCAGAAAATAAACATCACTCCAAGCCTCGTCCCCCTAACAGGGATCCTATCCTGATAGGAAGGTTGATTGGCAGCTCAGTAAACTGCGTAGGAGTAAATATGAAGGAGGAGAGTGGGAACTAATGACCAGAGTGGGTGTGAATTAACCCACCCTGAAGTATCCTCAATTGCAAAAGGTCAGCTCCCTGACTCTTGCCTTTCCATCATGACTTTCATGCTCAAATTAGCAGCTATTGCCATCATAATGTAACAATCACCTGACATGTAGATGTCTAATTAAGGCACCATAAGTCACAGGTTACAAATTCAAAAACAGCAATAAACAAAAAAAAAAAAAAAAAAAAGGAGAGAGAGAGAGATCCCTTGTAAATCAATGGGGGGTTGATAGGGTATGTATGCATGGGAATGAAGGAAAAGCATGTGCACACGTGGACGGAAGATTCTAGTTTGCAAGAATATTAGTTTGTAAATTTAGTGAGAGACGGGGAATTTTCAGTTCAGAATCAGATTCTCCTAAATGGTAGAAAATTTAGGTTATGACCCTAAAATTTCCAATCACATAACCTCTAAATGCCATGAAGTTATAAATAAGTTGTTGGCTTGTTTTGTTTGTGATTGTCAAGTGGAAGCTGCTCCTTGTTTTGTTTTGGGTTTTTGTTTTGTTTTGTTTTGTTTGGGGGTCTAGGAAAAGCCTTTGCCCAAAAATCTCTCTTCTGAAAGCCTGATCAAGATACTGAACATACTCACTATTACTCACTCTTTGAAAAAAAAAAGTGCTCAATGTAAATACTGTGATAATGGAATATTCAATTAAGTCCCATCCATGAACTAATGTCTTCTTGGGGGATAAATGGCTATTAATTTTAATTACTTAGGGTGGCTATGAAATTAGAACTAAAATAGTTTTAGATTTATGAATGAGGATGGAATCAGGAAACATTCCTAGCCCAAATTCAAAACTGTAAATGGATAGAAGTCATGCAAATGAACTCCTTCATTTCTACAGGTGAGGAAACTGGTCCCAAATTAGTTAACAGACTTTTCAAGGACACCCAAGGGCAGTGGAGACCTAAGGTCCATCTGTCCTGAACTCAAGGTTTCTGCTGCCCCAACCTGCTTCTCTATACTGAGGCCAGGAGCCCGGGGAGCGCTGTGGAGGATCTGATTCCCGGTGAGTGCTCTGGAAAAGTCATCCAAGAGAGCACAGACGGAGCACAGGATGATAGATACTAATATGATCCAGCCCTTCTCTCCTTGCCAAATAGACACCAAACATTTTCAAACGATGCTTCTGCTAATACTGGGATTCCCTTTTTGGTGAACAAATGAAGTAGCCTCAGAGACTTACAGGGGTGTGAATGAATACCTGCGGGCTTTTAGGGAGATCTCCAGCTCTGTCATTGGATTATCTAGAGCTCAGTTGTCCAATGTGGTAGCTGTTACACACAAATGGAATCTGTATTTTTTGAGGGGGATCGGAAACGTATGCAATAAAGTTAAATACAGTTTAAAATTCAGTCACTCAGTCACATGAGGCACATTTCAAATGCTCATTAGCCACCTGAAAAGCACAGATATCTCCTTCATTGCAGGAAGGTGTACTGGAGGATGCTGCTCTAAAGAGAAGGGTTGATGGGGACCTCTTTGAAGCACCAATGCCTCAAATGTACAAAAAATCAGTGTGGCTGATTTTACTTCAGCAGAGCAGAGAAGAGGGAGCAATATGCCTCCTTTAATTTCCTTTGCCAAGGATTCCAGGGATATTTGAATGAATTTTGCACATTTTGCTCATTTTTTCTTTCATTCATAGGATTCCCTCCCACCTGATCTAGTGTCCATGTCTGAGAAAGAGTTGAGAGATATACACAATTTAGAGTAAAGGGAATTTTGATTTTTTTATAGAAATCTATAAAGATTCTGGGAACCCACCAAAGGTAGAATCAAGTAGAAACTATTAGGTGATATTCAAATGTAATAACTAAAAGAAAAATATCGTTTAAGGACTGGGGAGGGGGGACCCTACTGACCAGAAACTGGGACTTCACCTGAAACAAAAGAGAGGATAAAAAATGAGGACTTATTACTTTTTAACTGAAGCTTTGCCTCTGAGACAGATGTAGCTAAATATTAACTAGGGCAATGTAGTAAATTACAGATTAAGACGCAATTACGTCTGGTATCTCCACCTTTCAGGGTGAGAGCTTGTCGATGGGAGTCCTCAGATAAGGGGAGGCACCATGTGACAGGTGGCACCTATTGTGGAAGCATGAAACTTCTGGAGCTTTTAGATTCTGTATTCCCAGGAGGCGAGACCCAAATGTCTTATTTGCTTGCACACCTCCTGCATAGTCACGCTTCCATGAGCATTTAATAAGTACAATGTGATGAACACAGATGGAAAACCTATACCTGAAACAAACCTCTAGTGACAACCAATGGTTGAGTGGGTTGGTGCTGAAAGGGCTGGATCCAGCTCCATAAACCCCATCAGTTGGCACCTCGAACACGTTCCTGCAAACCTCCCGCCCCCAGAGGTGTTTTCAAACGGCCCTTTGCTGTGGCTGCTAAATAAATGTCACAAGATAAAGCTGGGAATACCACCAGTCTGGCATTTTAAGAGACATGTTCTTAGAGGCTCTTCCCAATGTTTTCCTTGAAACATCTGCCCCCCTATCTGAAAAGTGCCTGGAGAAAAAAATGTGGAGAAATGCTTCTCCAGGTGTCCTTCAATGGAAGTGCCTACATCGAAAGCTATGCGTAAATATAACGTCTCAGAAGAGAGATTTTTTTCAATGGCTGGCCTGTTCCGCATTTGCATCAGAACCACCTAAAATGTGTGTTAAAAACAGAGATTCCCAGACACTACCCTAGACCCAAGGAATCTGATCTGCAGGAAGATGGTGCCCAGAGATCTGAATTTTTAACACTTGCCCTGGGTGATTCTGAGGTGCCCGCCCTCTGGGGTGGGACTGTGTGTCTAGCTGGGAACACCCATCTTTCCGCTGGGGTGTGGCCATTACAGCTTTCTCTCAGCATCGTTTACAAATCCGTTTTATGTTCCCCACATCCCTTCCTGTCAAAGGAATGGAATGTAGGATGGGATTATCTATTATTATTTCACAATTAAGGATAATGATGTGAAACGTCCCAGGTGAGTCAGTGATGCTGCCAGGAATCTCACCCTTACTAGTTAGCCGGCTTCTCGTTGGTTCGGTGTTTCTGTTGATAAGCCCATGGTTTCTGTCCCCGCTACTGGTCCTTTACTAGGCAGCCTTTGTGGACTCACTAAAGGATGCCTAGTACGGAGCCTGGCTCCTCACCCCTGAACCTCTGGTTGAAACCAAACCCACTAGAGTCAAGCTCCTGGGATTCCAAGTCCAAGCAAAAATGGGCCTGCAGGTCTGGGCCGGCCCCAGGCTGGAGAATTTCCCTAGGGATTTATTTTCGATCAGGCACACATGGGATTTGGGTTTAGTCCTCAAGAGTCCTTGGAAGCCTTGGATGAAAGAAATTCTGAGCCCTCCCTGGCCCCGTGGGCTCTTGTTCAGAGTGGGCTGGGGTGATGCGGCCCAGGCTCTGACTCCTCCGCGGTCTGATAAAGGGTTTTGAGCTCCTGGAAGCGCCTGCAGTGCTGCTGCAGGTAGTATTCGCATTATTTATTCAGTGCTGCCCCCTAGAGGATTACGCATGGTCCGGCCGCTTGGAGTCCCCGGGGCTCTGAACGAGCCTCTCACCCTCTACCCAACTGCACTCAAGCGGATTGATGAGAAGGCTTGCAGCAGTTGGAGTGAGAACTGCCAGGAAGTAAGTTAGCTCCCTCTTTAGGGCACCGCTGAAAAATTAAAATCCGTAACGCTGGGAGTCAGGTCCAGGAGCTGAACTGACCTTCTTCCTTCTTCCTTCCAGACCCAGGCAGCTCCAAGTAGCCTGAGGGGGACCCTCAATCCTTAGGCCCCAAGAGCAGAAGCCCAGAGTTGCTATTCTTATGGCTTCCCAATGGGCTTCAGTGTACCTTTTGTCTCTTTTCTCCTCTTCCCTGTGCCATTGACCTAAACTCTGGCCGCAGTGTTCTCAGAAACAGGATTCTTTCAGGTGGGGCACTTGCTAGAATGAATGGTTTGGCCCACGCGGGGAGCTGTGGGGTGAGGTGCTACTAAATGACTTTCTTTACTCATTAG
Organism: Nyctereutes procyonoides; assembly: GCF_905146905.1. Classification (NCBI taxonomy): domain Eukaryota; kingdom Metazoa; phylum Chordata; class Mammalia; order Carnivora; family Canidae; genus Nyctereutes; species Nyctereutes procyonoides. The sequence continues at coordinate 14,315,598 of NW_026575132.1, forward strand.
AGTGTCACTAATAGATAGTAGTGTCACTAATAGTAGTGTTGGTTGTCCTTAGGTTAGCATCTTGGCAATGATAGAAGCCAGGAGCTCTGCTGAAGGTTCAAAATCCAGACTGCCTTTTTATCCCATTAAATGTTGGAGAGTGGCAGTCTTTCTTTATTTTGGTGTTTCAATAGGGGGGAAAAAAGTAAATCTGGAGTTTTTAATGATGGGGATGTGCTCTCAAGTCCAGGAAAGGCGGGCAAGAGGGAAGAGAGAGGTGTGGGGGTGGGGGATGAAAGGAATGAAGGTAGCCTTTAGGCCGGCCAGCAGGATAGGTTCCCTGGAAGAACTCACTAGGCCTCTGTTAAATGCCCTTTCAAACCAGGCATCTAAGATTAGCAGTGTGATATGCAGCACTGTAAAATCCCTCCATGGCTTGGCTCAACTATTTGCAAATCACTTCTGATTCAATTTTGTTTTGGTTATCTCAGTGTAAATAACAGTTAAGTGGGAGTTACAGATTTTTCAAACACTAAAAGTGATAAACAAAGCTAATGGCAAGTCCAGATAAGGAGGAAAACCACCCAGAAGAATCCACAAGTACAAGCAAAGAAATAAATGGGATAGTCAGATGTGTGTGTGCTTCTTGTCACCGAAACTTTATTTTTCTTCATCGGCAGAGTGGCAGAGGAGGTATATGCGGAGTGTTATTTAGACTGTTCTTGTTGGGAGTCTTTAGGATAATGCAGTAATGGGTGCTTAGTGAAGCAAGACAGTTTGGAATCCACAAAGCCATCCTCGGAAACAAAGATACAAGTGTTTCCCCAGCTGTTAGCTTACAACTCCCTCTAAACAGTTTTCACACCTCCATTTAAAAATAGTTGGCATAATGCTGTTTTCTTTCTCTGCGCGCCCTGACCACATTTCCATGGGGGGTGGGGAGGTGAATAGAAGTGGTTACAGTAGCATTTGGAGGAGAAGCCTTCACGTACCCGTACTTTTGGGGAGGCTTGGGGCGGGGCGGGGCGGGGGGGGGATGCAATTGAATTACCTGGAGAAATTCTTTGCACAAAGTGTCTCTCCTGCTACAAGTTGGGTGCGCGGGGAGGACTACACCCTGGCCCCGCGAGGAGGGCGACACAACAAAGGCCCCGGGGAGGAAGCGCACGAGGGTTCGGGGTCCTCCTCGGCGCCGCCGCCCGTGCGGACGCCCGCTCGCCTGCACCGAACCCCCGACTCCTCTCCTAACGCCATTGCGCGTGGCGCTGTGCGGGGCTCCACGCGTGTGGCCTGGGAGCAGGGGCCTGGGGGGGGCGCCCCCGCGGAGCCTCGCACGGGCGGGGACCCCGCGGCCCAGGGCAGCGCGCCCCGGGGCGCTCCCTCTCCCGGGCTTTGCGCACGGGCGGCGGGGCGCAGCCAGGCGCGGAGGTGCCCGGGTGGGCGAGGACGGAGCCGCACGGGAGCCGCCTCAACTTTGATCGGGCCGCGGCCCCGGGGGTGCAGGGGGTGCGGGGGGAGGGGGCCGCCGCCCCGCCCCGCCCGGGCCGGGAGCCGCCGCGCCGTGCGCCGCGCGCCTCCGCGGCTGCCTCTTTAATCAGGAACACAGAGGGGGCGGGCCCTGAGCCGGCGCGTAATCGGATCGCGGTGCCGCGGCGCTGACATCCACATGCTGCTCGGCCTGAAAAGGCTGGGGGGAGCCGGCGGGGACGCACAGGCGGCGAGCGAGGCACCGGCCCGCAGCCCGCCCGCGGCACATCCTCCGGCGCGCAGAGCCCGGCCCGGCGCCCGGCGAGGTGGAGGTGAGGGCGGCTCGCTGCCTGCCCGCCGCGCCCCGCCGCCGCGCCCCGCCGCCCGCAGCCGCCGCCGCTGCAGCCGCCGCCGCCTCTCCGCGGTGCCTCCCCTCGCCAGGCTGGCCGGGCGCGCGTAGCCGCTGGGGACGCTCCCGCCAGGGGGACCCGGCGAGGGCAGAGCCGCGCGGCCGCCTCCCGCTCGGGCCGTCCGGCCGTGGGCGCCTCCGCCCGCGTGGGGGTCCCGGGGGCCGGGGATGCGCGTCAGCCTCCGCCTCTGAGATCACAGCTGCCTGGGGGACCGGGGGATGCCCGAGGCAAGTCTGGGCTTTCCTTTTTATTATTATTATTATTATTATTATTTTATATACATATATATATTTTTTTCTTTACGCTTGGCTTTCGGGAAATCTCCGTGATGTTGTAGGAGAAAGGAAATGATACTTTGAGGAACTGGAGAGGACATAGATGCGTTTTCTTCTTAAGATTGGAAAGCCGTCCGCCCCCCTCTTCCCGGCTTGCCCCCGCTCTGCTGATTCCGAGAGCCACCCTCCTCTTGGGGAGGTGAGGATCCAGCAGGAGGAATAAAGGTGAAGACGGGCCGCCAGGACCCAGGACGGGGGACACTGACCTGACCGGTGCAAACCTTTGCAGAAGACACTGTAAGGAAGAACCTAAGGGAAAGAAAAACACAAAGACTTAAAATCATACAAGAAATCTGCGAAACCAGCTCTGGAGAAAGCCTCCTTCTCCAAAATGGATATGTTTCCTCTCACCTGGGTCGTCTTAGCTCTCTACTTTTCAGGATGCGAAGTGAGAGGCCAACCAGGTAAGCCCCTGAAAGTTTTTTTTTTTTTTTCCTGTTCATCTCAGCATGCTTTTCCTTTTAATAAGCAACTGCTCATATGGGCCACACGGAATGGCATAGAAGGAGGCTCCTTCTATACTAAATAATTTCAAGAGGGATCCCAGCCGGTCCTCCCTGCACCACCACGGCTCCTAAAACCCAACTTTTCTCTCCTGTTATGAGTGTGTGTGTGTGTGTGTGTTTTGAAACACAGACAGAATTTGGCGGTGTTCAGATGTCACATATGGACTGAATCAAAGGTTTAAAAATACTACAAAGCCTTTGCATTACAGTTTTTGGGATTTTTTTCCCCCTGTCTTGAAGCAGAACACATCTCCCTTGAGTTTCTTCAACCTAGCCAGTGAAATATAAATCATTTGCATTCTCTCCACTTAGCTGCATTGAGCAATGTTAACTGAAGGGCTTGGGAAACACAAGAGTCTAGTTTTGGTTTTCCAGCGCTGTGGATTCATTGCAGAATGTGTGGATACGCCTCAGAACCACAGGGCTCCGGCTTGATGGAGCAAGTTGGCCTGCAGCTGAGCTAGGGGCTTGGGGCTGGGCGCTGCTGGCAACCAAGGCGGCTGGTGGACCCCGCTCTCTTTCCTGCATCCATGTGTTTTCTGGGAAAGCAAATCATGTTCTTTTAAAAATTATTATTAGATAAAACAGACTGCGTGGCCTTCGAAGGTCTCTTACTCTTGTGAAGTGGTTAGAAACTTTTGAGTGGAATTTGTTCTCAACCACTGCCAAAAAGGGTGTGTGGACAGACTGCAGAGATAAGGACTGCAAGGCCCAGAACAGTCTGGGGCCAGTATTTGGCAGCGGGAGGAGGGCTGGCAAGGGGCACCCTGCCCGAGAAGGGCTTTCTGGGCGCAGGCAATCCAGTGGGGCTTGTCCTTCCTTGCCCACGCCACTCTCCAGAGTGAGCCTCTTCTCCCCTCGGAGAACAGTGTCGGGAATCTGGCAAAACTCTTGGAAGCTGCTACAGGTGATTGAGAATGGGGAAACCATCTGTGGAGGAAACAGGGGAAAGAGGAGGTACAGGCTTCCTGAAGTGCCCTTCCCGGAAGGCTCCTGCCGCAGTGGCAGGGCTAACCCCTTGCAGCTCCCTGGGCACCCTCCCTCCATCACAGCGGCCTGGGGGGTTCCGTGGGAGCCCAAAGGGGAAGCTGTGCGCTGGGTGCTCTGGTTCTCACCGCCGGCACCCCCCATTTCAGTTTGAGCGTCTACTTGAGGGGAAGCAGGACTGAGGAATGCCTTTGCCATCTACGTGCACACGTTTGCTGCCCCCCCCCCCCCCCCCGCCGTAGCCGGGCTTCAGGGCAGCTGCAAATCGTTTCAAAAGATGGGCGCAGGTCCCGCTTGGGGAGATTTCCTGTGTCTCCCCCAGCCCTCTTGCCTTAATTCTAAGTTCCCAGCTTGAAGCGAAATTAAATTACCTCCCACAGACCTAGATGCTGCATAAATTATGTATGTTTGTGTGATCCGCTGTGTGTGTGTGTGTGTGTGTGTGTGCGCGCGCGCGGAGAGGATGCCCACGGTATGTGGTGTATTCAGGCGCGGACTCCAGCAGGCCCCGGCGAGCGCGCGCACACTGGGGCACACGCCGGCACGCGCGCTCGCAGACACACACACACACACACACACACACACACAACTTCAGGTTCTGTGTGCTTTGCGGAGCGGGAGGGGTCGTGAAGACTCCGGGGCCATCTCCTACCCCAGATGTTCGCACATCTGTCCCCGAGCGCTGCGCGGAGCGTACGTGTGCGCGCGACGGCCGCTCGAACCCAGTCCCGCGCCGCCACCTGCCTGCGGCGCCCTCCGCAGAGCCCCCGCCCACCCCACCCCCCAGCCCAGGGCCGCGCTGCGTCACTTCTCCGAAGCCCGGAGGCGCCGCGCGCGGGGCAGGTCACCCGCTGCAGCTCACGCCGCAGGCAGCCCCGCACCCGGGGTGGGACCCCTTGTGGGACGCGCATCCGGGACCCGCCCGGGGAGGATCCTCTCCAGCCCCTCCAAAAGGCGACCGCAGAGCGCGGGGAGCTCGGGCTGGCCGTCGGAGCACCGACCCGCACGCGGGAGGCTGGCAGCGGGGGGGCAAAGGGCGAGGCCCCACTAGACCTGTGACTCACCCGGGGCGCGCCCGCCGGGGGTGGGGGGCTCCGGGGAGTCAGAGCAAAGGGAGGCGCAGGGTGCAGCCGGGGGGGCGGCTGCGCGGACAGCCCCACGGCCGCGGCGGCAGGGAGGCCCACGCGCGGCGCAAACCAGCTCCCCGCCCCGCGCCCCGCCGCCTGCTGCCTCCCCCCGGCCTGGGTTCGCGGGCTCGGGGTTCGGGGCCGCCGGGCGGGCCCTGCGCTGAGCGCCCCCTCCCGCCTCCCGCCTCCTGCGCTCGGCTCTGCCGCCGAACTGCCCTTGGCGCCCCCGGGGAGCCGCGGGAGCTGGGGAGCCCCGCGCTGGCCCGAGCGGGTGGCGGGGAGCCGGGCCGGGGGCGGAGAGGAGGCGGTTGCAGCCCCGGGGATGCGCGCAACCTGCCCCGCGCCCCCCGTGCGCCCGCCCGGACAGGTGAGGAGCTCGCGGCGCGCGGGCGTCCACGTGGTGGGGCCGTGGGGGTCCCCAGCCCCCCTCCGCGCGGTCTCTAACGCCCCGCATCGATTTGTGTGGGCTCCGCGGCAGAAACGGAGCCCAGCGATCCATAAACATTCTATTAGGGCAGAGAGATCCCCAGCGAAAGCAAAAGCAAGGCTCGGGGCCGGGGGAAGTTGGCCGCCTCCAACTCCTCCAGGCCTGCCCCCCCCTCCTCCTCCCCCCGACTCCGGACACCCCCAGGGACAGGCCTGCGGCATTTCCTCCGCGCGGTCCGCGGCCAGAAAGTTAAGTCTCCGCTGCGCAGAGGAGGGTTCTCGGCTGGGGAGGAACCTCTGCAGTCGCCGGCGCGGTCCGCCTCCCCTCCCCCCCCCCAGCCGCCTCGCCCCTGGCTTTTTCCACGTGAGAAAAAGAAATCTGCACGGCCAACGCTTCATTTTTCACTGATTGATTTCTTTTTAATATGCACACGAGTTAATGGAGGCGAGGCGAGCTGTGATTAAACGACTGTCCCCCCCCCCCCCGCCCCCTTTGCTCGCGCGGGCTGACTGCATCGCAGCTTTTCCAGCCGGGTCCCGGGCGCCCGGGGGCTGGGTGGGGGGGAGCCGCGGTCCAGGGACTGGCAGGGGCATGGCAGGGGTGGGGGGTGGGGGGATGAACCGGTCTCTCCTCTGGGAACCGTGGGGGCGGGGTGGGAATCCGCTTTCCTGGCAAAGCTTAGGGGATTCGGCTGGTCAGTGTCGCAGCTTCTGCGGCTCCGGTTGAATTTCTCTGGAAGGGGAGGGGAGGGAGCCCCGCTTCCCCGGCGCTGCTCGGCCCGCCGCCCCCCTCCGCCCTCCCCCCTTCCTAAGGGCTGCAGGCTGAGCGCAGAGCCCCCTGGCGCTAGCCGCTCCCCGTCCGCGCCCCGAAGCTCCCCTTTGCAAGAGTTAATGGGGAGGGGGGTGGTCTGGGGTTTGCTCAGGAAATTATTCAGGCCCTGACAATGGGTTTTTTTCAGATGGTGGCAACTCCCCGCCCAAACGTCTCCACCTCCGGGACACACCGCTTGGGGCCCGAAAGAACCAGGACCCTATAACCCACAACCTGCCTCCCCCTCCACCCCCCCCATCCCCGCCGCCCCCAGAGCTTTGATCTATGCTTGGGTTTAAACACCATTGCCATGGACACGGGCTGACGCGGTCAATCAACCTTGCGTCTGGAGTGGATGATCAGATAAGAGGTGTAAATTGTCTGTGGGAGACAGGTCTGGGTTCAAATAAATCCGAAAGGAGAAGCAATGATGTTCTAGGAGCCTGATGAGGGATTCTTTTTTAGCTCTCTCCCCAACATGCTGGAGGACTCCGGGCAGGTATAATGATTTGCCAGCAAAACCAACTCCTAGGTTGTGTACCGACAGCCTGGCCTGCTCTAGGCTCTGGGGACTGGTCTCATGCCCACATTTGGAGCTTGCCCAGTAAACGTTACCCCATAAGCAGCCACCGGAGGTAGTGAAACTGTTACCAATTGCCAACAGAGCACACAGTGCAAAACAGTGGGAAGAGGAGAGCTCCCCGTGCGTGCTCCAGGCAAGCGCCTTCTTGTCCAGGATGTGCCTGCTAGGGTTGTGAATGCCCGGGCGCACTGCAGGTTTGGACTGTTTGTTCATTCTGCGGAGCCTTCAGATTAAGTCACAGAGCACCCAACTGGCGAAATGTAAGGTTGGGAGGCTGCAGTGACTGGAACCCCAGGCTATCTAGACAGGACCCCTGCTGTCTACCAAATGGCTCTCATCCCCTGCTGTTGAATGTGAAAGTCCACATTCTGCAACCAGAAAGGTTAGCTCCTATCTTCCTAGTATAGAAAAAGTTAGAGGAATCCAAATGCCATTTCATATGCAATGGGGCATGAATGTAAACAAGGGCTGGGAGGGGTCTGGGGGCATCCGCGGAGAGAAATGCCTTGGACTAGATGATTCTGAGGCCCCTGCTTGGTGTTTTTCATTTCATTCAACTGCTCATTACAGTAATCAAGAGAATGACCTGACTTTGGGTGATCAGAGTGTGGGACAGTTCTTGGTTGATAGGATTCAGAGCCAGGCTTATTCATAAGGGTTTTCAGAACGTATTCCCCAAAAGTCCAGCTGGGAAAGTCTAGGAAACAGAGATGAGATTTTTTTCCTTTTTTAGAAGATGGAGCAGAAGCATGATACCTTTTAATTTCTTGCACTGTTGAGAAAGGACTTGAGACGTGACATCTGGGCAGTAGTTTATGTTGTCATTAACGTATTTGAAGTCTTTTATCGTCTGACCGTTATTTGCCACTGTGTGATCTTTGAAGCACCCTCCTTGAGTGGCAGACATGAGTTTGATCCCCTGAAGTTAGTCTTGGTATCTTTCCTTCCAGGTAAGGAATTCACTTTATTATTATTATTATTATTTTATTATTATTATTATTATTTATTAACCCATTCCTGGAAGACACAGGATGAGTTTGACCTAGGGGGAACCTACAGCGTTTTTTCAAAGCTTTATCAGCCTTGATGAGAAATGGCCAAGGGGCTTAATGGTTTCATTACCTAACAGGATTCGATGAGGCTGGATTCCTGGACACCGAGGCCTTGTAGTGTGTCTGGCCCTCCAGGAGAAAGCATCTTCTGAAGGTTTAGGAAGCTGTCAAGTTTAGATAAGGCTGAGCTCCGATCCTTTGGGACCTTGGTTGTATTAATAAGAAGAAATTAATTTTTAACCACTGGGAACGTTGCCAAATTATGTGACCTTTGGCAGACCAGCTGTGCTATAAAAATAAATCCCCCATTTCTGAAAATGCTGCTCCTATCCAGTAGAACAATAACAATGTGGCATTTGGGATAGGGATGAGTGGGGTTGAGGAGTAAGGAGAGAAATGGGAGTTGCCAGCAAAAAACCCTCAATGTTGTGACACATGGTTTCAGACCCGAACATCCTATCCACACCACCCTCCCTCCCCCAGAGAGCCGCACCTCGGTTTCCAGTACACAGGAAAGAGGGCCAGGAGGACAAGGAGCAGGGTGCCAATGTGTGCAGGGAGGGGAGAAGGTGTTAAGTGCTTCCAGCCCTCCCCACACCCCAGCCCCGAACACATCTCTCATTGTTCACACAGAAGGATTACTGGCACGGGAAAAGCAAAGGGAGATTTCACACAGGCAAAACATTTTTCTTTCTCTAAATGCCACTAAATAAGTTTGTCACATAGAAGTTTTGGGGAGCCCTGCCTTGGGCTTCCCAACTTCTGAAGCATCAAAGCCAGACTGCCTAGGTTTAAGATCCAGCTCAGCCGTTTGCCGGCTCTGGGGTCCAGAACACTTCATCTCTCTGAACCTCATTTCTTTCTCTGGAAAGTGTGTTTGATAGTAATACCTACTCTCCCTAGGTTTTTGGGTTTTTTTGTTTGTGTTTTTTTTTTTTTTTTTGTGCTATGGCAGGTTACATAGACTACTGTTTGGTCCAATTCCGAAGGTATTTGTCTTCAGAAGAGCTTCAGTGAGGTTGAACTGTATCTCATGATCATAGAAAGTACATTATAACCATTGTGGTAAGTTTATGTTATTTTTATGCATGTTTGTAATAAGTAAATAATGGTCATTCTCAGCTCTTACCCCACTGAACGTTTGTCTGTGTTTTATAAGCTTCAGATGCTCTCTCAGCACACTGTTCTTCAGAGAGCAATATTCTTTGCTGGGTTTTCAACTTAGATTTACGCCTCCTTGTTGCGTTTTTTTTTTTTTTCTCTTTCTCTCTCTCTCTCCCCTTGTTCTTCTGCTTTCAGTGTTCTCATCTCTACTTCGTTTTTTTTTAATCTCTCCCTTTCCTTCCCTTTCCTTTTCTCCTGGTCCATCCTTCATCACTGCAAGTATGCTCAGCAGGGAGCACTGTGTGGAAGGTGCTCCCCGAACGTGCAATAACTTCTACTCCGGCGGCGTTAAGGCCCCTCAGCAGCTGAACTCAAGAAAGTCATCATAAAGACAAAATAGCTTTTACCCAGCAAGACTCTTAATAATCCCATTTCCCTCTGGGTCTTCATAAAAGAGGCATGATCTAATCCAGGAAAAAGGGAGGGGGTTGGGAATAACAAAAGGAAAGCTCTCCCCAGTAGCGCGCAGTGGATGGGGCTGCTGGCCAGTTTAATGCACATATGCAGTGAATCCCTACTCACCGCCTCCAAAGATCCTGATAACCAATGATCTGGGCTCTGGCCAGTCTTTCAGCAGAGAAGATAAAGGGAACTGTGAACTACTGGGCCGAGCACTAGTAATAATAATAATTGTTTTGATAAAGGGGAAAAATAAAACAGAGGTGCCCCAAAGGCATATTGGGAGAAGGGAGATGGGGAGGGATAGGTAGAGAGAAGGGGCCTGAAACCCAGCAAGAGATCATCTGTTACCAGCACACAGTCTTGTGATGAAGCAGCAAGTGTGTGTCTTCCTGGTGCTACGGGTAACAGATATCTAGAACTCACCTTTGGAAGAGTGAGGGAGGGATGGGACAAAGAAACCCTCAGATAAATTATTTTTACCATTACTAGGATTAAAATTGTAAATATCCCTTTGAACTGCATCATCATTATTATCCAAGGTTTAGAGTGTCTTTGGAGACATGATTCACATAACTCAACCTTAACTCATGACCAGGTATAGGACAATTTGTGATAAGGCTTCCTCGAGTTTGGGCTAGCTAATGATTCTTTTGGCCTTATGTCAGTCAACTAGTAACTGGTGAATTCATCATACCTCACTGAGTCGGACTTTTGGGGAAGGCTCTGGGTTTTATCCTATGAAGTTCACCAAAGACGAATGAGGAAGGAGTCATACTCTCAAGTTGCAGTGGTCCAGCGGAATGGATCGGGCTGTCCCGAGCTCTTGCACACCTTAGAAGGCATTAAAAAGCTTCCATCTCCGAGGTGCGAGGTTTGAGATACGGAGGCTGGTTGAGTCCTCTTGGTGTGGGAGTCCAGGGAGGGTGGAGGTGGTATCTCAGCCTGAGAAGATGGATGGGCTTTAGAGCTGGAAAATGGGTATCAGGGGAAGATGAGAGCAGAGAAATAGACACTGGGTTTAATTGGAGAACACTCAGAAGCTGCAGTTTAAAATATGTGGAGGGAAAGAATTGCAAATAAGGATTGCACACAGAAATGATTCCTTAGGCTAAATGCAAGGCCCCATTGCTAGGCCAAGGGGTTTGGATTCCATTCACTAACGAATGGGGCGCCACTGACGTTTTAACATGAGCCTTCAGTTAATCAAAATAAATGAAACAAAAATCATATTACCCTTTTTTTCTCCTTCGGTTTTTGGAGAGACTTCAGAATTATTCTTCCTCTATTTCCTTCCCCAAATGTCTGTTGACATGGTCAGGAATTGTAATCCCAGATCTCTCATCAATGGCATCAAAATTGCATTTGCAAAGAGGGCTGGAAAAGAGTGGACATAAATATAAACTAATGATATTATATTGGCTGCCCTATTGGAATTGCATTTGTTTATGATATAAGATGACAAATAACAAGGTTACCACAGGTGGCATGATTCGAGGTCAGAGGAGGTAATCACATCAAACTTACATTTTAACGATTAAATGAAGGTTCATTTTTAGAATCCAGATGAAGGGGAAAAGACTTTGTGAAGGTCCCATTTCCAGACCCAACTCCCAGTTCTGTCCTTGGTGAATCCTTTGGAGGTGTTTCTGAAGAGGGAGCTTGCCTGGTTCCTGACTCCTTTCTTGCTATGCTTATGTGCTGTCTTCCACTCCCGCCCTCTCATCCCCTCCTTGTTGCCCTCCCAGAGGTTCTTTTATTCAGATTTTGAACTTTATCACTGCAAAAGTTCACAGGGATTTCCATTTGCTGTGCCTTCAGGAGTGCATCATTCACTGCCACCCGGCCCCATAAATTGAATAGATTGCATCCCTTCCCGGTTGCCTTAGGAAGTGGTCAAACAGCCACATTCCTGGGCTGATGGATTGGCTCATTTCTTCCCAGCTTAAGCCAAGATACAGATTTTATGAGACTGTCTTGTGACAGACTGAAGTCGCTTTGAATAAAACAAAATCCAGCCTCAGCTCACAGAAATAACTTTTAAAAAGCAGCTTATCCGGGGTTAGTGAGCAAAATTTGGTTAAAACCCTGAGCAGAGGACTTAGATGATTCAGGCAAGGGATTTGAAGAAACTCTGGTCGTCCTTTTTATGCATCACTGTTGCTGACATGATCACACACACAACTACACATCCACAATGTTTATCAATATGCAGCCATAGACTCGGTTAAGGAAAGAAACCCACGTGAGTAGAGCTAATGTGATTGAAAGAGACATCTGAACCCTCCATAATGCAAGACAGGCATGCTCCTCGGAAAAATCCTAGAGGTTGTTTCAAGGCTTACCACACCGATGAAACAGGAGTAACACCTTGTTCTCTAGGAGAAGAGGAAATCTTTTTAATTTTCGGTTCAATCTTTGGGTTACAGGATCCTTTCCCCCCACCTCATCCTATATGCTTTGGATTAGAAAACTGGAACTGACCTTTAGAATCACCCCCTCTCACTTTCTAGGTGAGGAAACAAAGTCGTAGAGGTGTCTCCTGACTTACCCAAGGTCACACAGCCTGCCAGTGGTGAGACCATATTGAAGACAAGATTTCTTGCTAGTGAAGTGGCAAGGTGACAACCGTCTCTCTTTTGCAATAGGAGAAAGAGCTTCTTTGCCTTGCCACTAATCATGAAATGAAAGCAATGCTGTGGGGGCACAGCATTGTGTCTGCCTTCCTCTCAGGTCCTCGGGTCATGATTCAGGGATCCTGGGGTGGAGCCCTGCCCCTCCCTGCTTTCTCTCACTGTGGCTCTTTCTCCTTCTCTCAAATGAATAAATAAAATCTTAAAAAAAGAAAAGAAAAGAAAGAACAAGTTAGCTAGCTAGCTGTGGAAGTAGGAACAGGATGGGATTATGCTGTGGATAAAGGATAAATTCTGCTTTAAATAAAATATATTGTTTTCAGGAGAAATGAGATCCACTGCTCTTCTCCACCAGGTATATGGTGTACATGACCCTTAGGTATATGCAAGAAATAGATGTCTCCTAATCCTTCCACTTCCCTTTTACAAGGCACTTTAAAGTAACAAGGGAACTGAGATCTCTTCAGTGGGTTTCAGACTGTGTTCCCCAAAGCCCCTCGGAGGTGATGGGGAACTGTGAGGCCCAGACTCTACACCCCTTCTCGCTGCCCTACCTCCTGCACCCAAGAGAGCTCTACTTCTGCTTCTATCTGCTTTGGACACTGGAGTTCTGTTCCAAGAGCAAACAAACACTTCTAAGAAGAATTTTGAAAACTACACACTTGATTTAATCCACTCATTGAATTGCAGGGTAGGAAGCTGAGACCGGGAAGGTCCCCAAGTGAAAAGCCAGGCGCGCTTCATGCCCTCTTCTTGCTACTATGGGACCACCCCGCCCCCTACCTAGTAACTTGCTCCCATTATCCCAGACCCACCTTTGACAACAACCTGAGTCTCCAGTCCCACGTTCAGCCAGTCCTACATTTCCCTGGTTTTGCCAAGGACTTTTTCCTTCGGTTCAGCTAAACCAAGTGATCTGATCGTTGTTTTGCGGGGGGGGGGGGGGGGGGGGGGGGGGGGGGGGGGACGGACTGCCAGCAGGCTGTTGCCTGGTGTCACCTGGTGCCTCTGCCTGTCCTGGAGTGAGCCATTGTAATTCTAATTATTTAAAAGTATTCACAGCAGTCAGGCTTCTTTTTGGTGAATATTATTGTCAAGTTCAGGCCAGACTGTGTTCCTTTAAGACCCCTCCAGCTGAATTTCCTTAGAAGGCAGACCAGATTTTTCAAAAGATTTTCTTCTACTTATTACTTCCTAAAAATCACATATGACCAAGAAACTAGTGGTTGTCTTAAACTGGGTTCTGTAGAAGGATAAGTTCCTTCTGGAGCTGGCAAAATGCCTTAGAATTGTAAGTGGATGGATACAAAATCCCTTTACCTTACCCACAACCAGGTTACCTCCAGGGAGCATCAGATGCTGCTTAGGCCACCGACAAAAACGAGCCCATCTGAGGAGGAGAAAAACAAAAATAAAAACAACGAAAAAGAGACAGAAAGATATAAATGCCAGAAATAATCTGACATTTCACCTGTCAAATAAAAACACCTAAATACTCATCATGGGAGGAAAAATCAGACCTTTATGACTTTAGGACTTACTATTCCCTTTCTTTCCAATTACGTCTAGTGGTGTCACTTTAATCCTTTTATTCTTGGGCCTCAGAGGTCTTCATCTGGCCTGAGCTGGCTCATCGGCTGCCCTCTCCAATGAAAACCTCTCTGAACAGCCTGGGTTTGCCTGCTTCTCTTTGGGAAATGAATTTGCCCCAGGTGAAAGGTATTCGCAAAATAGCTGGAGAAAGAAGTCCCTTGTCAACTCACCAAACAGGCTCGGTAGCTCAAACTTCTACAGGGCCAGCTTCCCTTGTGTCTATGGAGATTGGCCTAAAGGGGTTTGCCCTCGAGTTCAACTCGCTTTGGCTGAGCTGGGCTCCTCTGACACAGGACAGAGAGCATTTATGCTGTCCCTGCTGGGACACAATACAGGCCTCCAAAGGAATGGACGGTGTAGCTCTTCAGAAGAAATTCTAGTTCATTTCTATTGGGGGCATGTCTGTATTCAAGAAATGAAGGCTCCTCCAACCTGGGAATGAAATATCAGCGATCAAGAAGAGGTGTAGTAGAAGGATTGTGTTTTCTTTATGAGTTTTATGGATATATTTCAAGAATTCGATGCTCTCCAAGAAAGATAGAAACAGAAATTGTAGTATTTATCTTGGTGGATATATGTCTGTGAAAATGATGTGTGATATTTTACGAGAGGGTGTGAAAGCGTGTATGGGGCCGAAGTGTGACTTTCCAATATGTGTATGTACCCGACGTACGCTCCGTATCTATGTTTGCGTGTGCTTCTGAGTGTGAGTGCCATCCGAACCAGCATGGGAGTTCATAAATGTTTGGGTATAGAAGGGGTTAACTACACAAAAGCAAAGCAGATGTTTTAATGAGTTTTCAAAAATTTTCATAAAGTGCCTTGATTTTCCTCGGATAAAAACAGGACAGAAAAAAAAGAAATGAGTTACCCCTTTTTCTTTCCGTTGAGTTTTTACCACGGAAAATATAGACCATCAGCCATGGATTATATATAGTCTCCAATTTTTTTTTGGGTGGGGAGGTGATCACTCCTGGTGTGGATGAGAAATGAAACCTTCCTGTGAGGAAGTTTCCTGTCTTTATTGCTGATTATGTGTGCCTGGTCTGATTCCTAAAAGCTCGAACTTTGGGGGCGCAGGGAATTGAGAAGTTCTCCTTTCGGGGAGGAGTGGCTGGAGAGAAGCTGAGCAGGGCTCAGAGAAGGAGGGAGAGAGTGTGGATGATGTAGAAGCCACAACAATTACTAAACAGGAGCTCAACTCTGATCCCCTCTTGATGAGTTCCAAGGCGAACAGTGTGGTTTGGGGTGAGTATGCAGCGGGGCTGCAGGTTCCAGCCAAACAGCTGGCAGAGGAGCTGTACCCAGGAGAGTAATCCCCTCTCCTGCTAGCCTGGTGAGAGCAGCTGGCCATCTGAGCCCCCACACCTCCACTTTCTCCGAGGTTCCTTCTCGGCCCCATTTCACACGCAGGAGCCAGCACCAACAGGCCACAGTCTGACTTGCTGGAAGGAGCTGAGAGCCCAGCATGGCAGTGGTGTGGGCAGGGGCGCTGGCTGCAGGGGACAGGGGCGGCACGGGGCTTCTGCTGGCCTCCCCTCTCTCTGCGGGAGGGCTGGGCCCATTGTCCTGCTGGACTGGGGAGGGTGCAGGGTCATTAGTTAGAGGATGATGTGGTCTCTGCTAGCCAGAGGAAATGGCTTGCTTTTGTTTTCCACCCAGTAGGAAATGGAACCTGAATCCATTAGATTCTGGGCAGTTCAACACGGCACAGTTTGAGCTCTTGGAGGCACGATGCCTAAAAGGCTACTTGTGTGGATTTGTGTGTCCCAACCACCATTGTGCAGCATGCCCATCTTTTATGCATTTAAAGCCTGTCAGGCTGGTAATCTAAAGCAGAGGTCTGGAAGACAGTAATGCCAACAGACATGGGGAATAGTAAAGTGCACCTGTAGAGTTAAAAAATGCATGACCCTTTCCCTCAAAGACTGAACACAGGAGAAAGACCCCGTCCTGTAGGGTGGCTGCTGAGCCGTAATACATAATTCACGGGCCCATGCTGCTCCATGCAGATGGCGATATTAAATCGTGATTGATGCTAAGAGAGGCGCACATCTCAGGAAGGTCTCCGGGAGGCTTCTGAATATTTCCAGGTCTCTCATGCCTTCCTATCTTCTGTTCTACCGTGGTATTAAGCAAAACCCCCCATTTCCCAGGAACCCCTCCTGGGGATTACAGAACTTCACTCCCAAATATATGATATTCTTCAAATGTCATCACCCACCTTTTCTGCCTTTGAAGTCTCCCCCTTGCCTCCTGGCCCACATGAAGCTGTTTACCTCCAGCCAGGCACTGTTGGGAAGGAGGTGGGGGCAGCTACACCCCTGCAGTGGCCTTTCAAATGGCTGGTTAGTGGTCGCTGCTGGACAAAGCAGCAGCACACTCTGGTGGTGGTGACCAGGCAGGAGGGACAGTGGGTAGAAAGCAATAGAAAAACACAAAGCACTTTTGTCGAAACTCTGAGGTCAGAGCCCATGAATTCTCCAATGCAGATTTTTCCACTCGGTGTATAATGAAATAATAAATCAAATTTGTGGTGTATGTGGAATTAAATGTTTGGGGTTTTTGCTTTTTCTTTCTTAAAAAAAAGAGAGAGAGAGAGAGAGAAGAAGAAGCTAAAATCACCCTCCAGGGCCTGTTCTGGCCCAAAGCTGAAAGTGCTTCCTCCGCATCACATGTAATTGTTACCAGGCTCGCTTGTGGGTCGGCACCACAAAACCACTATTGTCAGTTCCCGGAGCCGTTACTTCTGGCTGCCTGGGCTGGGCTGGGAGACACCGAATGAAATGAAGGATTTATGAGATAAAGATAGAGATGAGAGGTTTGAGCAAAAGGAAGATGCACCAAGGAGAGGAGACAGGAAAAGGCAGGCGGGGGGGGGGGTGTTATGTTTGCTACGCTCTTGTGTTTTTTTCATCTCAGACCATGTAATTGGGAATATTTATGATCACTTTCTGGAATATTTTAATTTGGGAGTGTGTATGATTGTACACACATCTGTGTGTGTGTGTGTTCAGTTGGGTGAGTCGGGGTTGGGGGGATGAGCTGAAATAATCTCTTCCACCGAATGAGTAAGTAGGTTAGTCTTCTGGACTGCCATAAAAGGTCTGTAAAACAGTTTTAATCAGCCACTGGTAAGGAAGAGAAACAAGGAGAGGGGAAAAAAAAAAGGCTGTAGCATATTTGAAGTTCTTTGGGTTCTTTGCCTTCTCTTTCAGACTCACCCTGTGGAGGTCGTTTGAATTCCAAAGATGCTGGCTACATCACCTCCCCAGGTTACCCCCAGGATTACCCATCCCACCAGAACTGCGAGTGGATTGTTTACGCCCCCGAACCCAACCAGAAGATTGTCCTCAACTTCAACCCTCACTTCGAGATTGAGAAGCACGACTGCAAGTAAGCAACTAATTGTATATCCAACGGGACACACACTCCCACCCACGTCCCTGGGCTCCTGCCACTTATGGCACCTGATGGCAGCCCCCATAACCCAGGACCTGCTGAATAGGGGCCCCAGAGGGAAACCTCAAGATGATGTTCTCTTTCAAGGGAAATAAAGGCCCAGTGGATCCCATAGTATAGAGGGAAGAGCCTTCTTGAGTGAAGAGGGTAGAGAATAGTACCCTGTATTCAAAGTGGGCAGTGGAGGAGAAGTCTATCCTAGGGGCATGAGGTGGAGTACAATATGCCAGTTCTTGACTTTGGGACTCACTTTCCCCTTGGAGAGCTCTCCATTTCCACCGCTGCCACCGCATGTGGAAACCCCACCAGCTTCCCTACTAAACTAGTAGCCAGGTCCCCAAGTAGAGACATCTCTGCATCCAGCCCCAGAGGATCAAGCTGTTATTTTATGAACCAGCAGCTGGTTTCCTTAAGGAAAGGGAGTTAAAAATCTGAGTCTACACTGGTGGGTGTCAGATTCGCATCGATTCTTGTTACCTGGGCTGCACAGGTTGGAGTCCCAAAGCTGGTGTCACGGATTTATTTCACCGACACCGTTCTAATTACTTTACAAATATCAATCCATCCAGGGCCCACGGTGGCTCTGGGGAAGTCGGTGCTGTCAGGACTTCCATTTTGCAGATGAGAAAACCAAAGCTCCAGAGCACTTGTCACCCAAGGAGGCTCAGTTGGGCTCGTAACACCAGTCCTGCCATCTTGGAAATGGGTAGAGACCAAGTGGGCACTTAGACATCTGTGAGAGCTTTAGAAATGCCTTCTTGACACCAAGGTCCCTTAAATTAAGGCGAAGGAGCAGGTAACGTAGTAATGTCAAGAATGAATGTGCTTTGTACCACCTAGTGGGCTCTGGAAATCTGCTTATTGAAACAGTAGTGTGAGTTTTCTGTGCAGCAAAGAACGTACCAATGATCGTGTCCTGCTCCCAGTGTGCACTCACACTGTGCCGTTGCTCTGATGGGTGTTTGGTATCCCCTTATGATTCATCAACAGTCTGGACATTCCTTGTGGCCAAGGTGTTGCAAGAACGGAAAAATTAATAAAGGGGCCAGCTGGCGAGAAAGTGCAAGGGAGCAGACCTCCCTTTAGGCCGGCTCATCCGTGTGCGGGAGACAAGGCCCCCTTTTAACCAGGGCTAGCCCGGGAGGCAGTGAATGTCACCGTTACCCTCCTAGGGCTACTTCACACTTACATAATGGTTTTCTCCTAACAAGAGGTAGTCTTCACTGAAAACTGGAGGGTTTCCAGGATGGATGCCTCATGTGACAAAGAGTCATAAGACGGATTTTCTAATCCCAGATCTGCTCTTGACTCGGTGGATGACATAGGGTAGCTCATCAGTTCCTCTTTGTCTGAGTGAAATGCGCAGCCTGATACACTTGCACAGCATCTCAGGCCTGCTGATTCCCCGCAGTGGACTTCAGCAAGAGTTTCTGTTGGAAGAGCTCCTATATTGGGTGTTTTTGCTCCTAGTCCCTTTGGCTGGGCTGCAGAAGGTTGGCACACACCGAAGCATAATGCACAGAGAGCTCGGGTCTGAGCTCAGAGAAATTTGACTAAGCACCTCTGTCGACTGAGGGCCAAATTCTGTTATGCTGATGCCAGCAGATCTCCCGGGGAAATCGCTAAGAGGTCATCTTATGTATATTCATAGCGGCAGGAGGAGAAGGCATGGCTTTCGGAAGGAAAAACTCAGGGAGCCAGTGAGCCTGGCTTAACACGTGTCAGGCAGTATGAAAGGCCAGGAGGACATGCTCCTGCCCTGGTTGGGGCTACGGGGTCCGCCTTCCCCTCATAGGACTCAGCTCCAGGGCTGCAGAGAACTCAGGTTGCTGGAGTCTCCGGCAGCAGAAGGGGACTAGGATGTTGCCTCTTGCTGGACTTGGATTAGGGGAAGCGGTCAGGGGTCAGGTTCTCTCCTGGCTCATCATCCTCACTAAGTAGCTTCCTGTTTTCCTCCCCACTCCCCCATGGATGCTTCTCGCTTGAACTGAAAAGGTCTGGAGGGTCAGAAAAGAAAAATCTTTCTGGGGTCTCTTTTCCGCAGGGCCAGATTGTCAGAAAGGCTCTGGTGGGGTCCAGCCTCCACTACTTCAACCGCACTCGTGGGTCTCTCTCCCTCCCGCCGCCCCCTTTCCCCTCCGTTCGCCATTTCTCTGTTCTTCCTGCTCATTTTTGTATTTAGAAACACCCATCGGGTTCTCTTGCTCTGCAAGTATCTTTAACATTCTTCCCCGGCCACTTGCATTTGCAGTAGCTGAGCTGCTCCTGGGCCGCTCGACCTGCTGGCAGAGGAACAATTAACCTAATGCAGGTCCTCGAAGTTCTGGGTGGTTCCTCCTCTCTCCCCACCTCTCCTCCTTCGTTCCAGCGGAGCTCCTGGCTTTGGAAAGCACTTACTACCGAAGGAAATTAGACTCCTTTCTCCTTTCATTTCCGGTGCATGTTTGGAATTGCACTTGGCTCTGCAGGCCCCCAGCGGGGATCCTTACGGGGGATCCTTAACAGGGAGTGAACCACAGACAGGACCCCCCCAGCGCCCAAGCAGCACCCCGAACAGCACCCCGAGCAGAGCCAGTCCCGCACCAGCACCTGCCCTCACGTCTCCTCCCCGTGCTCCCGACGATGGGAGGCCCTGCAGGGGCTGCCACCCAGACACGCAGACACAGGCCCTTGGCTCTCCAGTCCTTGCGATCCGACAACGCACAGGTGGAGCCCGTTGAAGAATAAAACCCCAGACAGACCTTTCCCTCCTTAACGGCCGCTCATTCATTTTGTTGCCCGAGAGCCTGCTGTCTGCTGGGAAACTTTTGCTCAGGCCCGGCCTGAGCCACGGCCTCGTGCGGGGCTCCTCGACACCCCTCGACTCCCCCGACGCCCCCCGCGGGCTGCAAGCGGGCCTCTGCACCCCCAGCTCCTGCCGCTGCTCCGAAACCCCTGCCACCTCCCTGTGGCCCAGGGACCCAGGGGCAGGGCTCAGGGCCACCTGAGCAACAGGGCGAAGCCCCTGGGCCCTGCTGCGGCGGGGCTGCTCCTGCTCCCCATCTGCATCACGGCGCTAGGGTGCCCGGTGGCTCAGGTCATGATCGCAGGTGTGATGAACACCCACAGCCACACTTGAATCTTTTCCCGCTTCTGAAATTGAAGATATATCCGTGTTGTTAAGAACAGCCACCTGCGTATGACACACAGCTTATTCACGAGTCCTCAAACAGGCATGGCATCCCCCCCCCCCCGCCCCCAACCCTGGAGGCCCAAGTAAAACCAAAACCCAGAGTCTGGGCCCTGTTAAGAATTGGTCATTTCCAGATGGGTGTCTGGGAAAACGTGCTTCACAAAGTGCACAAACCACTAGGAAGACTAAAAGAACAGTTCTTGGGCTAAAATACGCACATGAAGCTGATACGAATGATTTTATGTGTGCATTCAGTGCAGCGTCATCTCGTTCACCACGAGGCACGGAAAACCCGCGCTCCATCCAAGTGAAATTTTTAGATACCCAGACCTACTCCTTTAGAGTTCCAAAGTCCTTTTTTGAACGGATTTCTTTTCTTTTCTTTTCTTTTTTTAAGATTTAATTTATTTATTCATGAGAGGCAGAGAGAGAGAGGCAGAGACACGGGCAGAGGGAGAAGCAGGCTCCAGGCAGGGAGCCCCATGTGGGACTCGATGCGGGGACCCCGGGGTCACGCCCTGAGCTAAAGGCAGACACTCAACCACTGAGCCACCCAGGCGTCCCTTAGGTTCAGGGATCAAGTCTCACATCTGGCTCCCTGCCAGGAGCCTGCTTCTCCCTCTGCCAGTGTCTCCGCCTCCCTCTCTGTGTCTCTCATGAATAAATAAATAAATAAAATCTTTAAAAAAAAAACATTCTAAATCATGCGCCACACTTCCTTGTCTTCTTAAAACCAATGCTGAGGGGAGTCAACTTTTCCTTGATGATTCAGGCTCTAATTTTAAACTTCGCTTTTGGTGACTAAGACCGGTTGATAATCCTGTTTGGATCAGAGAGGTTGAGAGTGGAGTTTTTGTTCACCTTTTAAACTTCCCAGGCCTCAGTTTCCTTACCTGCAAAACTGATAATAAGTACTTTGCAAGATTGCTGTTTGTTTATGTGGATACACATGATCAATTAGCAACCACATTAGCATCTTTGTCCTTTGTCTTGGGAAAGTTTGCATTGTGATTTTGGTTTGGTTTTTTTTTTTAAAGATTTTATTAATTTATTAGAGAGAGAAAGCATGTGTACGAGTGGGGGGAGGGGCAGAGGGAGAAGCAGACTCCCTGATAAGCAGGGAGCCCATGCAGGGCTCGATCCCAGGACCCTGAGATCATGACCTGAGTTGAAGGCAGAGGCTTAACCACTGAGCCACCCGGGCACCCCAAGTTTGGGACTTCTTTCTAGCAGTACTCTTGCTGTCCCTTCCTGTTAGGTGTATGCCTGCCTCCTGGAGCCTTCCTCTTCTGATTTGTTTTAGACCTTTATTGTGTTACATGGATTTTGCTTCAGGAGGTCTTGCTGTCCATTAGGAAGTTTTGGATCTGGGGTCTCGGCTCTGCCCCAAACTAGTGTGATCCCAGGGCCACCATGTCGGCTCAGCCAAGCTCATGGCACACCAGGCATGGGGTGTGTGTGGGGTGGGGCACACCCCTAGGGACAGAGTGGAAAGAGCATCGGTGCATGGAGTCCCTGGCATTAATTGAGGTGCTCAAGGTCTTTTCTTCTGAAACCATCCCCCCAAAGCCCACCCATGTTCTAGATATTGAAGGTTTAGGGATATTTGGCCTCTAGCTAAGTGTCCTAGATAAACAAAGTGCTCTTATATTTATGGCCAGAGGAGCTCCCTAAATCTTAGAAGATGTGTCTATTTCTCCCAGAGTAGAGGATGATATCTTAGAGAGGTAGCAGCTTCCCAGGTTGATAAAATGACCACCGTCAATAGAGGGAACAGACCGGACCTCAATAATCTAGCCCCTCCCCACCCAACGAACAGTGAGCATCCTCCATTTCAGTCAAACAGCCCAACACCACCTTGTACCTGCATGAAATCCTCTTGAGTACCCAGTGCTTGGACCCTCCTCCCTCGCCCCTCCATAGTGCCCAGCTGCATACTCCGCTCCCTTCTGTTTCCTTGATTCTTCTGTTTCTCTTCTGTGGGTCCCAGTGCCGAACTCCCAGGGCATTGTGTATTGCCTTGATTTGCTGGCTTGCCTTTAGTTCATGTGTGGTCAATGTTGTGTTCTGAGCGTGCAAATTCTCTAAGGGCATGGACTACATATTTCATTTCATTTCTATACCCCCAGGGCACCTGGTCTTAGAGTACTAAGCAGATGTATGCACGTGATTGTTTCAGTGATATTTTTACATTTGAAATGCCAGGACATAGGTCACATGGCATGAACCTGCACTGGAAGCAGACACAGCTGTCTTCCCTATTCATCCATCTTGTGATATGATATAATGACAGAAGAGGGTGAGACAGGCTTGTGGAAGTCCCTAAGCTCTCTGTGACTTGGCCTTTCACCAACAAAATGGCAATGGACCACGCATTCATTCATAATTACTAAACACCTACTGTGTGCTACCCGTGATGATGGTATTGGGAATACAGTGGTGAGTAAATTCCTTGTCTTCATGGAACTAAGAATTTGGGAGCAAGTTAAAAATATGGTTATTGGGGCATCTGGGTAGCTCAATCAGTTAAACATCTGACTCTTGATTTCGGCTCAGGTCATAATCTCAGGATCCTGAGATCAAGCCCTGTGTCGGGCTCCTCACTGAGCATGGAGCCTGCCTAAGATTCTTTCTTTCTCCCTCCCCTCTACCCCTCCCACATTCGCACACACTTTCTCTCTAAAAAGGTAAAATAAAATTTAAAAATGTTAAAAATACATGGTTATTGATGATAAAGCTACCATATCTAGAGCATCACCTCCGAGCCCAGCACTTTACTAAGTGCTTCACATATATCATCTCATTGATCCTTGAATCAAAAAAATGCAAAGTCATTGTTACTCTTCCCGTTTTGCAGATGAAGAAACTTGGCCTTCAGGAATAACTTCTGGCCCCAGGTCCCACTCGTAGAAATGGCAGAGAAGAGATTTGAAGCCAAAATGTCCTCCTTTGCAACCTGTACTCTTTACTCTTGTGCTCTGTGGTCTCCCCCGGCACTGTGCATGCCAACCGAGGATCTAACATGGGCATGTTATGTGAGCCCACAGCACGGAGATCCAGCCTAGGCTGGGGAGATCAAGGAAGGCTTCCTGGAAGAAGTGATGCCTGAATCAATCCCAAAGAAGTTAGCCAGACAGGGGGAGTATATATCTCTGGTGGTCCAGGTAGAGAGCATCACATCAAAGGCAAGGAAGGAGAAATAATTTGATGTCTTAGGGAACCACAGTAATTGAAAGGCTATCCTTGTGACTTGCTGATCAACAAAAGTTCTTTTCAGTGAAGAGGTACCTGAGCCATGCTATTGAATTTTGTTTCCTGGCCAGGCGACTTCACCATCTTAGAGAGGGGCTATAGTCAGGAAGCAGGAAAGACTGGGATTTTAAGGACTCCTTGCTGCAACCACCCTCTTTGACCAGGTCTCTACAATTTCCTATCCTATGTCCAGGGACAAACCCCATCCCACTGCCACCAGGGGAGGTGAATGCCTGAACTTGGGCCTGGAAAAATCCAGGTAACACTGGATTAACCTCCACCTGTCAGTTTATTCCTTCCTACACAGGACCCTCTCTCTGAACACATGTTTCTTTCCTAAGACTAGAGAGCAGGAGGCCACATTGCCCAAGTGGAGGGGTGGCTTCAGCTGGTGTCCACTGAGCCTCTGAAAATTGAAGTAGAGTGTAAGTTCTTGGTTCTAGAGAGTGTCATGCACTCAGGAGAGAGCCTCAGGTTGATTACTCATGACATTATTATAGATTTACTGCCTGCCCAACCACAGAAATATTCTGATTCCCCCAAGGAACCGATGAGCAGCAATATTTTTCTGTATTGCAACGACCCTGCTAATGACAGAAACAGATCCCCCTGCAGGTACTTGGTACAATAAAGTGGAACAGTCCTACCGACTCCAGCTCAGCTGGCAGCCAACCCCAGCTCACCAACCTTGACCAAGGACTCCACCCAGCAACTTAGCTTGCTGAACAAGTGGGAAAAAACATCGCAGATTGTTCTCCTCCTCCTACCAAGGTTAAAGAGCGGTTGGGACAACGGTTATTTTTGGCAGTTTGTTTTTAAATCTGCGATGTTGCAATCGCCACTCTCCAAATGCAAGCTTTGCTGTGGATGTCCTTCTTAACAATGCATTTTATCTCCTGATTGAGAAAATCACTTGAGGTTTTCTAATACACAATCTCAGTTGTTCTGCCTCTCAAGCCTGGCACCTTCTCTGAACCTGGAGGTCCCAGAGGGCCAGCATCTTACCCCATGTAACTGTGTGTAATTCTCCCAGCTAATTACACTGGGTGAGAGTCTGTCTTCTGAAATTCAGTGGGAGTTCAGGCTGCGGAGGGTATAAAGAGGAGAAGGAAAGAGGCCAAGTAAAGAAATTAGATTTTTCTTAAAAAGAGATTTGTGTATTTTCGTATAGTCATGAGTCCTATAGAAAATAATATATGTTCTTTGTTTTGTCCTTTGTAACAGCAGGGGGATTGAAACCTTTGGATTAAGAGAAACTCAATAGATAATTTAATTCCATTCATCTACTTCTGCCTGGATAAATCATCCCAGAAAAAAATATATACATATTAGCTGCCCTTGTCTTTCCTTCCAGAAAGGAGCTTCCATAATCGACCTTCATTATAAGACCTAGGGCCTCACAACTCATCTCAGTGATTGCAGAGTAGATGGTTGTATTTAATTTACATAATCAGAATTTTTTTTTCCTAGAAGGAAAATCCCTGAAAAATGTTAGCTGGGTCAGAATAAAAATTTTAAAAAGAAGAAGAGAGAAAAACATGTGAACTGGGCTTAGGTTTGGGAAGCTACCAAAGACTTCACATGATGAAAGAAATCCACATGATTTTTTATGCTTTTTTTCCTACCTTTGGTATCCAAGCATCTTGGCAGTCCTTCTCTCTCTGTAGTTATATATATATTTATATATAGGTACTCCTAGGTACTCCTGTTATTCCCATTTAACAGGTAGGTACAGTATGAGAGAGATCTCCCAGATGGTAGTGGTAGGGCTGGGATTTGAAGCCCGCCACCCAAAGCTGCCTTTATATACCTGTGTCCATGTACCTAGAGTTGTCACCCACTGTCCCCATGCTCAGGTATTTGAGGCCTCTGATTCCCTTAGACATCCCTTAGATATCCTTGACAAGTCTTTTCTTTTCCTCTTCGGTTTCTAACCCCTTTTCTTCGCCTCTTCCTGCCATGCGGTCACCTCCGGATGCCAGCAGGGCAGTCAAGGAGAGAGAGATCTTTCTGTGACTCTCCATCGATGGTCTCCGACTGCCTCCCTGTCATCTGCCCCCTACTCCCCAGTCCCCTCCAGCCCCCACACCATCCTCTTCACATTCCCTGCCATCCCCCCACCGCCTCACTCTGCAGCTGGAATCTGAAGATGTGAGGGCTAGTAATAGAGTGTCAGCGGAAGTAATTGATTCCTCACACACAGAGAATTCTCCTGCCTTCAGTGTCAATGGAGCTGAACCAGAGTCTTGGAGGTGAGCGAGACATGTAAACAGTCCATGGCTGAGCTGTCAGGGCGAAGCTAGACACGCCAGAGAGTGAGCGAGAGGGAGAACGGTGGAACAAATAATTGTTTTATTGGGAAGGAGAGGAGTAAATAATATTTCAGCCCGGGAATTGGCAGTTTGAAAGAGATGGTTGAGAGCAAGGAGCAGAAGGCATCGTGATGCAGGTTTTAATGGAAGAGTTTTTCTTTGTCTCAAGGTAGGAGGTTTCGTCCTCACCCTGCCCCCCCCTTCTCCCATTATCATCATTATTATCATTAAAATAATTACCGTAACAATTACGGTTGATGAGACCTCGAGTTTATAGAGAGCACCTTTCATCTAAAAGTTCAAAGTGATTTATCTATGTGTCATCCCTTTGAGAGTGGTAGGAGGGTAAGAAAGGTTTTTTTTTGTTTTTTTTTTTTTGTCTTATCTGCTGGGAAACTGAGGTCCAAGCAGATGGGTGATTTGACCTAAGCCTTGGGGCAGGCAGCTGGGTCAAGTGCTGGGTTACTGACAGCCCTTGCCCACCAGGGCCCTGACACTTGTGTGGCCCTCACAGCTCCTCCCTGGCACCAGTGCTCCCTCCCGGGAGGCGAGGGGCCTGGGGGCCCTGCAGTCCGCTAGCTGTGCAGCCCGGCAGCCAGCAGCTCCATGCACAGAGCAAGCAGTCTGCGATGCTGTGAGGTGTAGAGAGGTCCTTCGGGGTCTGACTCCCACTGCTCCCATCCTGCCAGGAGACTTCCTGCAATCTGGTTCCCTTTCTTGTAGAAGCTGCTGTCCTTCCCAGACCTATTTCTTCTAGTCTTATGCAACCTCTAGCCAAGAGAAGCCCATATTCCTGAACATTTGCTGCTTCCACCCCCGACACACGCTGGCCACTTCTTTCAGAACCCAGGGCCACTTCTGCGCCAGGGAGAGGCAGGTGCCCTAAGATGCCCTGGGTGGGCCAGGCCGCTTTGGCTCCCAGGGCTCCCAGGGCGCTTTGGTGCCCACACCGCCCCGCCGTCGAGGGAAGCAGTCACCCAGCGGTGGCTGGAGAGGGAAGCCGTTCGAGCCGACGGGCCCCTGAGTGCTGTATTCAGAATCTCCACCCCGGCGTGGCAGTGGCCCTTCCCGCCTGGACATTAGTGCAGGCCCGTCACCTCCACACCAAGGTGCTTTTTGCACGATTCTGATAAGTTGGCCCCTGAAGCCAGGAGAAGCTCTGAGCTCTGTAAGCTGCAGCTTGCAGTGAATGAAATCCAAGGACAAGGGCCCATCACCCCCAGCCCCGTACTCCCAGATTGTCCCCTGCTAGGATTTCTGTGTGGTACATTTTTCAGGCAAGTTTGGTATTTTCTACGTTTTGTTACTGAGGCTGATTGCCAGCAGAAGGGGACAGAAAAACGATTGGGAGCCTAAACCCCTAGAAAAACATTTTTCCGATACAGTGATTGATTCCCTGGTGCCTCGTATGCCTCATTCCCAGCAGGCTCCCATTTTTCGGACAGATGGGAAGGTTATGATTTGCTCTCACAATTAGACCCTCTGGGAGCCAGGGTTAGCGAGCGCCCGTTCCAGAGGGAACCGTTCGCCCGGCCAAGTGCGGGGCTGCTGCCAGCACACCAGGCCCTGGGATGGTGTACTCTGATTTCCCCTTAGTGGATACCGGTCGCTTTCTGCCCCTTCCAACCAGCCCCGGGAGGCACAGAGGCATGGTTCCTGTTCCCATTTATGAGATGAGGCAAACCGAGGCATGCAAGCTTGATTGACCCAGGCCAGTCTGGCCTTGTTGGGTGGGGCTCACCTTCACATCCCAGTGCCAGCCTGCTGGTGAACAGACATAAAATACGGGTTACTCTCACCTACCTCCTGCTCCGGTGTCCTTACAAATGCTAACAAGGGGCCCTTTGAGCTAACTGCAGAGAGAGGATTTTATAGACGTGTACAGCAGACGGGAAAAAGACCCAACCTTCACGCTGAAAACAGCCCGCCCAGCAGCCTTAAACTTCACATTGGCCCTGGTTGCCTAGAAAATCGTTCTTACATAAGCAAACACGTTCCATCCAAGGCGGCCTCCAGCGCGCTCGCTAGTCCAGGAGTGGACCGATCCGTGGCCATCCAGCCCCAGGAATGCGCCTTGCTGGGGAGCCAGGTCAGTGGGGGAAGCGGCGTCCAGCTAGGGGGCCGGGGAGAAGTGCTGGAGGCTTTGTTGAGTGCCCTTCATTCTCTGCAAGTTCATCCACAGCGAGACTTATCAGACACCCTGTCTGGAGCGGCCTCCTTCCTCACGTTGTGCGGCGTTCTTGGCAGCCTGCTCCATCAGGAACAATGAGATCGGCAGGGCCCTCTCCATCATCCCAGGGCTTCTGCAGGAAAACAACCAGCAATTATAAATAGATGTTATTTGTATTTCCATTTTCTTGCCTTCAAGGTTTTTTGGAATAATTCCTTCGGTTTGTTTTGGGTTATTTTCTTCGCATACTTCCTTTGCTGGGTGGTCAGATTTCCTCCTTTCTGAAGAGCTGCGATGACCCTGGCAGGGGCGGGGATTGCGGCTAGGCCCCAGATACCAGAGGTTGGTGGCGGGAAGAAATGAAGGAAGAAAAGGAAACTGCCTTCAGTCAGTATTAAAAAAAAAGCAGTGGCACCAACATGGATACACAAACAGATGCGGAGTCTTGGCTCCATTGGAGTCCTTGCGGTTATTTAACAAGTAATAACAATAACAACAGGAATAATAGTAACAATGACTAACATTTATTTATTGAATACTTCCTATGTGCCAGGCGCTGCACTGAGGTGTTGACATGCATTAACTCCCCACACTGAAGGGGGTCCAGTACCTAGTTCAGGGCCCACGAAGAGGTGGGGTGGGGGTGGCGGGGCAGGGGCAGGGGGCAAGAAGGCACAGATTGTTCTGAATCCGGCATGGCAGGCTGGTTCCAGAGCCAGGGCTCAGAAACATGAGATGGAAAGGGAATCCCCAAAACGCAAGTGATTGAAATACTATTGATGGATTTGTACAGGAGGAGGATTTTTAGAAACCACCGTCCCTAGCATTGAGGTTGGGGAGGGCATCGAGACTGTCTCTAACTTTGTGGCTTTTCATTCCTTCTTCACGTGTTCAGTTCATGTGGATGTAACCCTTCTCTCCCCCAAGTCTGCCACCCTGCTTTGTAAAAACACGAGTAATAGGAAAAATAGCGAGCGTCTCCCAGTGACTTTCACAGGCATCTAGCACTCTCCTGGGCTCGTATGTATTTTTGCAGTCCTTCCACCAATCCTACAGGTGGGGCCCTTTATTATTTGCATTTTATAGGTAAAAAAAAACTGAGACTCAGAGAGGTTCGATGCCTTGCCTGCACTCATGCCACTAACGAGTGCTGGAAACAGCTGGGTCTGCCTGCAAAGCCCGTGCACCACACTTCTCAGCACACACACACACGCACATATAGACAGATATGTTTCTGTATAACAGTAATTTAAGATTTTTTTGTGTGTGTCACAGACCTAGAAAAATGTGCATCTACACAATCGCAATAATTTCTGCGTGTGACTATAGGGGTCCCCTCACCTACTGAAATTCATCTGTGGACCCTACTGGAAATCCAGACGTTTAGGAATATGTGCTCTAGATGATACTTTAAGAGCTTATAAATACACAGGATACTGTTTTCTCACTCGATGGACCATATGTTCACATACGGGCATATATGTGCTTACAAAAATACTTCACTTGCAAAAATTAATATGTTATCCCATCTGAACACTTAAAAGCTAAATTTCAACAGGGTGAATCTTGAAACCATGAATTCCAAATCTGCTCACTGCTTCTATTGGTGATTTGTCTATTAATTTTGGCAAGTCCTATAGGCTTTGTTTAAACAAAACAGCTAAATAAAAGAGAGCAAGATTCTGGTAAGTCTCTAACGGAAACCAAGCAGTTTCTTTACGCCCGGTACCTTCTAATGCTATTGTGCTGTGGCAGTCGGATGTTCTCATAGGATGGTGGTGAAGCCTATATCCCCAGGAGTGAGACCACCTGGGTCTGAAGCCCACCTCTGACCTGTCCTACTCACGGGACTTTAGGCAGGTCACTTAGACTCTTGGAACCCCATTTTCTGCATCTGTAAATGGTTGGGAGCCTAACAGGGCGTGGCGTGTATTCAATGAGGACTAAACGAAGTAATATCTAAACAGGGGTCTAGCCTATAACAAATGCTCAGTAGATGATTGATATTTCTTCTCACTGATATTCCCGGGAATGTTCCAGCTTCTTAAATGGGTGGCCCCAATGAAAGGGAGAAATTCAAGAAAATGAAATTTGTTTCTTAAAAGCCCTGATCTGATCTGATTCCTCCATAAAAGCTGGATTTCACTATTGAGCCGGAGACCAGGTGACCTGGCTTTGGGCTTGTCTGGACCAGAGACTTTGGCCTCGTGCAGACCTGCCCGCAGCCCCTTTGTGTCGCAGGCAGCTTCTTCACGGGGAAGTTGTACATGACAGTGTTGTTTTTTCCTCCTATTTTCCCTGCACGTTTTAATGTAAGGATTAATAAGACAGTGTGTGTAGATGTCTTTGAGCTTCCCAGAAGAAAGGCACTCCAGGAGGTGGTAAATTCTCTGGCCTCCATAATCTACTCATGAAATATGGAACTTTGAAAGTGTGAGAAAAATCTCAAATCACTTTGACAGCATTTTAATTATAGTTGATTTGTTTGCCGCTAATAGTGAAAATGCTGTCAGCATGATTTGAGATGTTTCTTCCACTCAAAATGTTATATTTCATGTTTTCGAGTCATGAGGCAACATTTCGGTTTCCAGATAAAACCAGAATAGCTCAGTGAATGCGCTGGATCACAAAGGCAAAGGGTATAAAATGGACCAAATGTATCCAACCCCTTGGGAAACATCATCACAGAGGAAATTATTCCTGGACTTACCAACCGCGAGCCCCTCATTCATTTACTCGCGCCACAAAACATAGTGAGCCCTGGGCTGTGCCGGGCACCATGCAGGTGCTACTAATTCAGCAGCAAAAAAGGCGAGGTCCTTGCCCTCGTGGTGCTTGCTGTGTAGTGAGGACACAGATTCCAAACAGATAAACAAGTATATTGACCTTTTGCAGATTATAACGCTATATAAAGGCGATAAGAGGATGGCGTGGCAGAGAATGAGGGCATGCCGTCTGAAATAGGGTGGTCAAGACAGGCTTCTCTGAGGAGGTGACATTTGCACATAGAAAAAAGGAGATGGCATCAGCCACCAAAGAAGGTAACAGAGTATCACAGGCAGAGGGAAGAGCAAGTGCAAAGGCCCAGTGGCCGGAAAGAGCTTGCCATGCGCAAAGCGTGAGGTCTTAAAAATATATGACACAGTAGCATAAAAGGAGACGTTGATTGGTTGGCCAAGGTTATGGCTTCGGGACTTGGGTGGTGATGTGCAGACCCAAGTATCATCAAATGGGCACAGCACTCTTCCCCAGTGTACCCAAGTACTCCACCTGTGACAGAGAAATCTCTTCACAAGCAGTTCTAAGCGCATCCCTCCAGGTGGACCCTGGCAGGGGCCGGACACCATCTGGCCATTTAAGAAGGGCCTCGGCGTAGTGGATCCTCTAGCACAGGCTCTGTTGGCTAACCCAGCGTTCGGGGGCCTGCTGGGAAGTGTCAAGCGTGGATAGAGTTATGGAAACTAGAAAGCCTCTTTTCATGTTTGCCTAGTGATGAGAGGAAGAGATGAGACTGTTGCTTTTTCATACCTCTCCCGTGGACTCTGAAAATTAATTCCACCGTCAAGATTCCCACGCCCCAAATGTGGGTTTGGGGAGAGAAATTAAGACTTTGAAGTCGAGGAAGAACGTACAGAAAGCGTTCTCTAGACAAATGCTCGACATGCAGATGTCGGAATCTGTGAGGAGAAAAGTAAAAAGGCACCCGGGAACCACTTTGGAGAGAAAAGGGAAAAAAAAGGTAAGGAGTGGAAATGGCTACTTCAGCTTAGGAAAGTAAATAGATGAATAAAATAACAAAAGGTAGTGTTAAAGCTTGGGAAGGAATTTTTTTCATTTGAGGGAGATTATGAATAATGAAATGCAAACACAGTACTTAGTATGTCCGTTAGCTGGTTTATGTTTTCTTCCAGAAAATGCATAATGTGTTCCAAGAGGACCGGCTTTGTAGGTTATCCTCCTTGACTGTGGTTGGGGTGAGCCTCGAGGTTGGACCCCAGATTCCTTCACCAGACAAATGCTGGCTCTCAGGCGCTAGATGAGGGCCGTGTTTATTCCAAGGCCACAAACTTCCTAATCTCCTGCAAGCTCTTCCAAATGAACCTGACAGCACTGAAATTTCTAAGGAGATTTACGCCAGCTGTAGCAAATCCCTAATAATAAAAAAGTTCCCCAAATGAGTCAGTCACACAGGACGTAAATGAGACATTCTGTGGGAAGTGAGCGTGTCATTTGGTGTGTGCCCTTTATAGGAGAAGGCCAGCCAGAGGCCCAGCTTGTCCACAGGGCGGAGCCCGGGCACTGGAGGGAGGGGGGTTCACCCAGGGGGGACTCTGCGCCCCTTTCCCCTCAAGCAAACCTGATGGGAAAATCCAGTTTCTCTGAGAAGTTTCAGTGAGGGCTGATTATTTGCTTCACAAAAGGATTCCCCGGAATCCTTTTAAATAACAAGCTCAGAGAGAAAATTTATAATACGATTGATGTATATGAACCTTTTTCAAAAATGCATCCCTTCACTGTATGTGTAGGTAAGTATGTAAAGATGTATTTTTTTTAAGATTTTATTTATTTATTCATGAGAGACACAGAGAGAGAGAGAGAGAGGCAGAGACACAGGCAGAGGGAGAAGCAGGCTCCAGGCCGGGAGCCCAACATGGGACTCGATCCCGGGACCCCAGGATCACGCCCTGGGCTGAAGACAGCGTTAAACCGCTGAGCCACCTGGGCTGCCCCTGTAAAGATGTATTTGTAGCTGCCAGCATGACAAAAAAAAAAAAAAAAAAAAAAAAAAAAAAGGATTTGGGGTCATTATATCCACTGAGTAAATTGAGGCAAGCTTACAGCTATGGCATTTGCTGGGGAGCCCTGCTTCATCGCTGATTGTGTTAATCCCCTAAATTACTCCATGCGTGATTAGGCAACCAGATAGAACCTCCCCTTCTGGTCATCCAGCCATTGGGATGTCTGGGCGTCTCTTTGTCCTTTCCAGAGAAATTGGCAACACAGACTGGAGATATCTGGTTATCTTTAAAAAAAAAAAAAAAAGGAAAAAAATGTTTAAGTAGTTACTGAATGTGGGCCACGACCCCTGGCACTGTTTTAGGTGCCCCAGCACTGTGAGTTATTTAGTCCTCACGACAGTTCTGTGAGACGGATGGTGACGATGAGGATGGTACTTACGCTTTCATCTGCTACATTCTGAGAACTGGGTTCTTTTTCTCAGCTCTCCTACTTTGAAAAAAATTTCTTTTTTTAGTCTTTTTTTTTCTTTTATTTTATGGCATATTTTATGTGTTGTTGAAGTATGGTTGACATACAAGGTTATATTAGTTTCAGGTGTGTGACATAGTGATTTGACAATTGGATACATTCCGCAATGCTCACCACGATGGTGCAGTTACCATCTGTCACGGTGAAAAAAAAATTCTTAATGGAAGCAGCTTTATTTTATATATTTGTGGTTTATTAAGAAATGCAAGCTCATTGTAAGTGATTCAGAGAATAGGAAAGAACAAAGAAGGAAGTAGAAATTGCCAGTTTCTACCACCTGTATATCTCAGTACTGTTAACATTTTAGTATGTAGTCTTCCAGACTTTTTTGTGTATGCAAGAACGTATGTATGTATATGTATTTTAACACATTATTTTTTAAAAATCTATTTTTTAAATTATCAGGATATATGTCATGGCCATTTTTCCCATAAAAACAAAATATCTAGACCTACAGCACTCCCTATCTACTTCAGTGGTGGAATATTCCATTTTATAAATATACCAAAATTGATTTACCCACCTCCATTGTTGGACATTTAGATATGATGCTGTTTATAAAAAAAAAAAAGCATCTTTTCACTTTTCTTAATTTAAATTCTATCTACGCTTTTTAAATTATATCTACGCTCACCAAGATGCATATACATCTTTGCACAATTACCTGATTATTAGGAAAAATTCATAGCAGTGGAATTGCTGGATTAAAGGATTTGTCACATTTCTGCCGAAATGCACTCCAAAATGTTTTAACAGATGTTCATTCCACTTACACTGTACCTCGATGTGCTTGCTCTATCGCTTCACCTCAGAAATGGGTATGAGAATAAAACAAATCACTGTTAACCAAACACTACCTACCAGGCTGAGTAGTGACACTATATAGATTATGTTGGTCACTTAAATCTCACAACAACCCTAGGAGAAAGGTTCTAATATCCCTATTTTATGATCATTTTCCCCATTGCCAAGGATCAGAAAGGTTGAGTAACTTGCCTGAGGTCCCCAGCTAATAAGGATCCAAATCCAGTTCTACTTTTGGCATTGGCCAGGGCATGGCAGGGGGTACAGGTGGGGGGATGGACAGGCTCCCCCATGCAGGTTCATAATTCATTACTCCCTGTGAACTGGCGAATGTCTGCTTACTGAACACAGCTGGCTTCTCAACAGTTGTGCACCCTACATCACCATTACTCAGCACAGAGTGATTGCCCAGGGTGCTTACCCCAGTGTGGAAATACTAAGGAGGGATTTTCCAGAAGGTTTGGGGAATTTCCTTTGAGAACAAACTAAGTGACTTTTCACTTTGGTTTTTGGAAGTGAGGAAGCACACTTTCAAACTCGGCATCATCTCCCAAACTGAAATCACAGATCCCCCCCAAACCTCCACTGCCTTTCTCAATCTGTGGCTGTGTCTCCAGAGCTCCTGAGGGGAAACCCTGCCATCTTGTCTTCTCCAGACTAACCAGCCTCTGTGATTCTTTGGACTCTAGGTTTCTAGGGCTCTAGGGTCTAAGATTGAACTAATCCCTGTCGGTTCCTTATACTTCCTTCACGGTCCTGTTTTTCATAAGTGGCTGCACGATCTGAAATATGGCTCCTGGGGGCTGTCGTGAGGCCTCGGGCTGCTCTGGCTCAAATAAGCCACTTCTGCAGGCAGCCAGCTCTCACAGACCCGGTGTGTGTGGCAGGAGCCTGCAGGCACATCGCAGGTCCCTCTCTTTACCCCAAAGAGAGACATTTCTTACATGTTGTTTTAACAGGTTGATGCAAAATAAATAAACAGGGAGAGAGAAGGAAATGGATGCTTGTCGGTAAATAGTGGCACAGTGACCAGCAATTTGCAGGGAGCTGGTGGGAAAGGACCTCAGCAGCTGAGACAGCGGGAATCCCTGGGAGCCCAGAGAAGGAGCCCAGAGGTGGCACAAGGAAGACTGCCCGAGCACCACCAAGGCCCAAAATGTGTGCCTGTGCAGATTGGCATCCCATGAACCAAGCCAAGGATGATGGTCTTTGACTTGTCTTCCCCAACCTGGGGCCAGGTTGATCCTGTTTGAAATGAGCTCAAGCCTGAGCGCAGGGCCGTCCCTGCCTCTTGCTGAGGCTAAGAGTTCTGTGCTCATAGATGCTGGGTCCCTGGGGACTCACCCCCTGCTTTTGGAGAAAGGTTCTTATTGCCTTATCTAATATGATGCTGATTCCTTTTAAAAACGTGTTGTTGACTAGACACTGCTGCTGATGGGAGCTTTGCAGAGTCATCTCCAGGAGAGAGGGGCCCTGAGCATGGGAGTCTTTGTCACTAACAATTAAAGATAAGGGAAGAGGGGATGACCCAGGAGGAAACTGAAACACAGGGGAGGCGGAGGGGAGTAAGCAGATATCTCAGGAACGTCCCCAGTGTGCCCGGCTCGGGGCCTAGCACCTTACTTATATTTTTCATTTCATCTCCATCCCAGCCCTCTGAACTGGATATTTTTATCCTCATCTTACAGATGAAGAAATTGATCTCAGAGGGGTTAAGTAGCCTGCAGTGACGCAGAGCTAAGAAGAAAAGACTAAGATTCAGGGAGATCGTGGTGGACATAAAAATGGTGCTATGGAAAGAAGGAAAAATGCTTGCTCGGAGATCTTGGATAGAGGGGTGCTATCACTCTTACGTGGCAGGAGAGAAGGCCTTAAAACCTAGCCATCCACCAGGACACCCGTTCTCTCCGTGGCTTCAGTAAGGCGATGCAGCTCCTAGATCTAGGGCGGCCGGTCTGTGCAAGCACACCGAGTCCCTTGTTTATCACTCGGAAACACCTGAGCATCCATCTAGAAAGGGCGGCTGGAGCGAGACGACGATCCCTTTCCTCTCCTGAGAGTGATCTTGGCTCATACGTGCCCCTTTGTACCGTCCTCACGTAGGTACGACTTCATCGAGATCCGGGATGGGGACAGTGAATCCGCAGACCTCCTGGGAAAGCACTGTGGGAACATCGCCCCCCCCACCATCATCTCCTCCGGCTCGGTGCTCTACATCAAGTTCACCTCCGACTACGCCCGGCAGGGGGCAGGCTTCTCTCTGCGCTATGAGATCTTCAAGACAGGTCAGTGCCATGGTCAGGGTCACGGTCAGGGTCACGGGCGGAGTGGGGTGCTGGGCATCCCCGGGAGACCGCGCCGCCCTAGGTGCCGGCCGTGGGGCGCTGTGCAAGGGGATAGATACGGGCACAGGGATGCCCCAGGGAGGCAGGCAGGGAGGCTTACAGACGTTTTTGGAGCTGGAACGGAGGCTCAGGGTGACCCGGCCATAGCCCGCAACAAAAAGCCAGTTTAACTCCTGCTGTGACCTGAGAGGGTGCGTCGTTGCGAGGTTAGTGCTGGGTGCTGCCCACTGGGCAGACGGGCTTTGTTCGCAGCACCCCAAGAGGGCAGCACCAAGTAAACCAAGAAACGCTTCTGCAAAGAAATTTATTTTTGTATGTTTTTCAAGATCACAATCCTCTTCGTGGAAGAAAAGCAAAACTTCATTGAGCTTCCTCCTGTTTACTCCATGGTTTAATGTCGCCTTTATCTGTAATTTCATGGGCAGAAGGACATAATCTTTTTCGGTGTTCAGAGTCTCTAAAGATCTTACCTGTGGGGTCATACAGGAGCTTTTAAATTCAGATGTGGCTTGTAGGACGTCCCTGTGGCTGATCCATTTTACCACTTCCACCTGTTGAACGTCAACTTCCTAAACGCCAATGGAGCCGCCTCCTGAAAAGCAACCAAAAAGATAGGAAGAAAGACCACTGCCCTTCTTTTAAGTTGACTTCCTTGCTTTCCATGAGACCCCCCCTTAGATGACTTTAGGCTCTGGGCATCCTTATTTCCATAACAGGAGTGAGCCAACCTTTATTCAGCAAGTTGCTGGTCCAGTATCTACCCTGAAGCGCTCAGGCCATGTGTCCTTCCCCTCAGTGTAACAGGCTCGCTATCTTGAGGCTAAGCAAAGTGCCCCCTCCAGTTCTCCCCTCGCCCCAGCCCACTCCCCCACCTACAGGCTCCTACCCCGTCTGCTGGTGTGGCCCCTCCGAGCCTGTGTTTTACAGCTTGTGGAGGGAGTCTGGTGCAAAGGGAGGCTGTCCGTCTTGTCATCGAGAGGCCCAAGTCAGGCGCCTACTGAGTTCAGTGTAAGGGGACCTATTCATATATATTTTCTTTTCACTAAACAGTTCTTGAAAGGAAGTGGTAGCTGCTGAAAGCACTTTTTATATCCACTCTGTCTAAATATTTGTCAGATTTGTCTGCCTGAGAGCAAGATGTAGAATCCAATGACGGGGCGGGGCGGGCCGAGGAAACTGTATCAGGGCGTCATTAAGCCAGAGTGGGAGCACAGACCATCCCAGGGCACGGGTCCCAAGAAGGCCCATCTGACATGGGTCATCATGCTCCCAACCACATGAGGTCATAGGGACTGACAATCTGTGTGTCCAGTGTCATGGGGGCTGGTGTGAGGCTCCTGAATACTTCGATCCATATTCCCTAGCGTCTTGCTCAAGATCCAGATCAGTCACCCCTGGAACATTCATCATGCCCTCTTCAACTGGGGAGCAGTGGGGAGAGAGAAGGTAGAAAGGAGTAAAACACTAGAAGAGGACAAACAGATGTGTAAACCCTCACACATAACAGACGTACATGGATGTCGTTGCATGAACATAGGTCAATAGCTACGTAAATTGAAAGGAAAACTATAATATGTGCCAGTGGGAGTCAGCACTAAGGAAGGGTATGATTAGTGTGCTCTGGTGTTTTTTGTTTTTTTTTTTTTTAAGATTTTATTTATTCATGAGAGATACAGAGAGAGATAGACAGAGGCAGAGACACAGGCAGAGGGAGAGAAGCAGGCTCCATGCAGGGAGCCTGATGTGGGATTCGATCCCGGGACTCCAGGATCACACCTTGGGCCAAAGGCAGGCGCTAAACCATTGAGCCACCCAGGGATCCCAATGTGCTCTGGTTTTGAAAATGAGGTCTCCGCTGAGTGGACTTGGGTGGTCAGTTAGATAGCAAGGTCCCCAGTGCTAAAGCTGTCACTCGGCTCCACTGTGCTGACTGGGAAAGGAAAGCAGCTCCAAGCGGGGTCTTCCAGGGAGCTGGCCACGGGAAGTCACAACGAGGGTGAGCAGGACCACTAAAGCTCATCTGTTTGATGCTTCCCTTTTCACCAAGGATGGTGCCACATTCTCTGGAAAGCCACAGAAAGAGTGAATGCTAACCCTATCCATTATGCACCTTCGAAGGGATGAGGTTAAAAGTTAAAACGCACAAGAGGGTAGCATCACGGAGTGCTGCTGTCTTGAGGACAGCCAGTCTGTGGATGCCCAGACACAGGAGCGCCAGCCATGCCATTGGCTTGGGCGTGGAGCAATGGGGCAGCCTACTTCAATTACTAGGATTGCCCAAGGAAAGAGGAAAGAGATTCTTGCGGTGGGAGAGAAAACCCCGCCAACAACAGCCAAATTTCTGGGGAACATAAGAGAGAAAATGGGAACCCAGTGGTCTTCTGGGGGGGGTGGCACTGTCTCCTGCCATCATGCTTGTCCAAGAGAGCAGCTCTTGGCATGAAAGCCAACCCTGTATAAAACACATACGTGTGCAGGCTACAGAATTCAACGCTGAGAAGTCTAGGAGGATGAGCATTTCTCCAGGTGCCCTCCTCTCCCTGCACCCACATTTCCACTGTCGGAGTTCTGAAAGAAAATACACAAAGTTTACGTCACCCACAGAACATGAAAGAAATTCGTGAACATGCTGAAGAAATCCAAACAAACACAGCTATGTTTGCTAGTCAGATTCATAAAGAGAAAGAGGGGGGGACTGTAAACACAGATACACAAAATAACCGTACAGAGGACCGTGGAAGTCTGCAGCGGCACATTGCCCTGGCGAGCCCCGGCCTCGGAATGCCACCGACAGACACAAACCCTCAGTTCGGGTGTAGACAGAGGGGGGCGGGGGCGGGCGTGTGGCTGGGGTGGGAGGTTCATGTCTACCCTGAATGAAGTGGTTTATAAAAGAGTCTATATAATACCAGACCATCCACATGTTAAAGAGCAAACCAAGGCAGCTCACAAACATAAAGGATCTCAGATTGCCAAATCATGAGCAGAACAGAGAAAGGAATTTTAAAAGTAACATTGGACACTGAATCACGGGAAAATGTGGTGTTTTTTTTTTTTTGTTTGTTCGTTTTCTGATACTCTTGACCCAAGTTCAAGATTAAGTTGGCTTTCCTGGTGTCCTGCGACATTTCAGAAACTGAACACCCTGGGGTCATTCACAAGTAGAGAAACCTCAGTGTGCCTCCCCCCCAACTCCTACTCCCTGAACCGAAAATACCTTTGGAGGTCAGGCTGAGCTCCTTTGGGATAAATCCACCACATTTTAAATAGCTCTGTGCATGCAGGTTCTTCTTCTGCTTGCAGAGTTATTGTAAAATTGACAGTGGAAAAACACGGAGTGCGCATTTTTCACACCAGAGTCCTTTGGTATGAATCATTCACTGCAGCCGAAATCCCCCCAGCTTGTGTGGACAATCTCTGCATTGAGTGAACCGGAGTATTTGTTGACTGAGCTTTTTTTTTTTTTTTTTTTTTTTTTTTAACCTGAGATTCTTCTAACACATTGCAGACAAGGATCTTGGGTTAGGTGTCTACAAGATTCCAGTCTTGTCCCAAGATGGTCACCCTCTTCTGAGATCTCCTCTCCACAGTTACTGTTCAGCTTTCCTGCTTTCTGACCCTTTGACCACAGTCCAAACTATGAGCGGCACATTTACAGATGAAGGCACCACTGTAATGCACAAGTTTGTTCCGCATAGAAAGGATAAAACTTTTTCCTTCCTCTTTTAAAATAAGCCAGGGGACATACCCATGTATATCCATATGTCAGACAAATACATGCTCTTTTTGGGTGGGTTTTTGTGTGTGTCGACCTTACGAATGTCATATTAAAAAATTCTGACCAAATGCAGGACCTGGGAACCCTGGAAACTGTGTGGGTACTTAAGAATCTCACATTCCCTGGGCCTCTCTTGGGCTCACCGGGTGTCTGCTGTGGAAGACTTTGTCTCCCATGGAGGGGAAGAACCAAAGAAAGATTGCACCAGAAATTCCTCACTCTCAGGAGGATGGGGATTCCCCTTGCCTTGAGCAGAAATGACAAGAGAGCGAACTCGAGGAGGGAATGTCAGGATGCCTTTTCTAGCTCTGAAAGCAAGTCGTGGATAGAGAGTTAATTTCCTCTGGCTGAGTGACCCACATGGAGAAGGCTGCACAATGGCAATAAACACTAACCTTTTCAAGATTCCTCTCAGCCCCCCAAAGACCTGCCAGCTGGCTTGGCTTTGCCAGACCGCCTCATCCTGGGACCATTGAGGAGGCCCCCCCGGAGCGTGGGGCTTGACAGTAAACAAAGCTGGAGATTCGGTGGTAAACCAACTGGGAAAAGGCCTCCCCAGCTCAGCCCTCTGGACCTGGCTGCCCACTGGGCCGCCCTGCCCCTAATCGGTGCAGAGCCTCAGGCGTGGGGCACCTGGAGAATGTTCAGAATCCTGAAGAGGTTGGCTCTCACCCCGGGAGTCCGGACCCAGGGCAGAGCGCTGGTCTGGTCGGAAGAGCAGAGGTGATGGATGGGCAGGTAGGGATGTCGGAATTTCCCATCTGCTGCTAAGGGAAGTCGCGGTCCTCCTTCGCCCGCTTATTTGCATGGCACCTTTTCCAAGTCAGACTTGTGCACTTTCCAGAAAGCCGTCGTCAATAAAGAGCCTCGCGGAGGGGCCTGCTGCAGGAGGCGCCGATAAAGACATCGCTGCGGGCTAAGATCAGTGTATTGACATCACACAGTTATATTTCAGTGGGATCCCTAGAGGACACTTCCTGCCAGTAAACACCTGGTTTATTGAGTATTTCTGTATTTTTTCTTCATGCTTAGAGTGCTTATTATCCTCCTCATAAATCCTGCAACCTTTTTAATTTTAAAATCGGAATGTAGGGACGCCTGGGTGGCTCAGCAGTTGAGTGTCTGCCTTTGGCCCAGGGCGTGATCCCGGGATCCAGGATCGAGTCCCACATCCAGAAGGTTCCCTGCATGGAACCTGCTTCTGCCTGTGTCTCTGCCTCTCTTTCTGTGTCTGTCACGAATAAATAAAATCTTTTAAAAATAAATAAATGGAATGAAATAAAATCAGAATGTAGTGAAATCAGTTGTGATTGCCCAGCCTTTATCCATTCGCTGCAGTGACTGGCGTGGCCTCTGACCCTGGGCTGCTCCGTGCGCCCGTGGCCTGGGCCGCAGTGTCCCAGGACCTGCCTGGGGCCCAACCGCGCTGGCAAACGGTGGCTGGGTGAAAGCACAGGAGGGCCCTTTTAACGTGACTGCACCTCGAAGCATTAGCAGATCTGGTGGCTGTAATCCTCTTAGAGCTCCCACTGCCGTCCAAGCCTGCACCGGGTGTGAATGTGGGCCGCATTTAATAAGAACGCCTCCATGAGTCCCAAGAAAGCAGACACAGGAGCTTCGGAGAGAAACAAGGCCACCCCTGCCACAAAGCGACCAGAAGCCTTCCAAATGTCAATACACTGGCGCATTTTTCCAAACTTGCTGCTGGAGCGGCCTTTAACATCCCCAACGCCCTGCTGTGATCCACCAGCTACAAAAGTCGATTGTTAATTGTCTGGCCACTACAGAGCAGCTCGTTTTAATATAGTCATGACATGAATGGGACCCAAGCTCCCCTTTGCCCCTCCCCTGAGGCACCTTGCATCTTGGAGGGAGAAGGGGGCACTTGGTTGGCTCTGGTACAATGGGGGCTAGTGTTGAGGTCAGCGATAAATAAGGGGTAACATTGTTTGCCCTGCTGGCAATCAGCAAGCCTTCCTTAAGGATTGAAATAACTTACATTTCTGGAGCAGGCAGCTGAGTAATTGAGAAAGAAGACTCTGTTCCTCTTTTCAAGAGAATCTCTCCCTTTTCTCTCTCTCTCTCTCTCTGTCTCTCTCTCTCTCTCTCTCTCTGTCTCTCTCTCCTCCTTTCTCTCTCTCTCTCTCTGTGATTCACACACTTCTTTCTGACCCCCCTCCACCACCCCCCCACAACTCCTCAATTGCTGCTCTTCTTACTCTATTATGTAGAGCAAACCAGCTCTCCTCCCCTAATTTCTCTCCTAAAGAGAGTCTGGCTCAAAGGCTTGAGGCGTGGATGTGAAGAGTATGTTGCTTCAAGGGCCACTCCAGTGGAAACAAAAACCTTATGAGTAGGGGGATTGGGACTCACGCGTCCAACTAACCCATGTGACGGAGGCGGCAAAGAAAGACATCTTTTCCTTGCTTAATACTATGGTTCTCTTTTACATACAGGCTCTGAAGACTGTTCAAAAAACTTCACAAGCCCCAATGGGACCATCGAATCCCCTGGGTTTCCTGAGAAGTACCCACACAACTTGGATTGCACCTTTACCATCCTGGCCAAACCCAAGATGGAGATCATCCTGCAGTTCCTGACCTTTGACTTGGAGCACG
Source organism: Nyctereutes procyonoides (assembly GCF_905146905.1). Lineage (NCBI taxonomy): Eukaryota > Metazoa > Chordata > Mammalia > Carnivora > Canidae > Nyctereutes > Nyctereutes procyonoides. Next base: position 14,358,251 of record NW_026575132.1, read on the forward strand.
ACCCTTTGCAGGTGGGAGAGGGAGACTGCAAATACGATTGGCTGGACATTTGGGACGGCATTCCGCATGGTGAGTGATGTCGCTGTCACGAGGCGCTTCTCGGTAGCTTCATCTTTGCCTGTGAATTGCTTTGGTAACAATAAAAAAAAAAAAAGAGAACAAAGACTTCAAAGCTCCTTAGGGTTTGTGTATGACCCATGATGACTTTCTTTATTCTTCACCGAGGATGATTTCAGAGAAATTGCAGGAAGGCAGTTTCCTTTCTTGGAAAGATTTCTTTGGAGAAGCATAGGAGGAGACTGAGTAGATACTTGGATAAGGAGGAGAGAGCCTATCAGTAATGTTCTTTTCTGCCCTGGGTTGTCAGGATTTCCACAGAAAGTGACTCAGTGACCACCCTCTCTGCTCAAATAGGATGCGAGAGCCAGGCTGACTAGATTGGGATGCTGGCTCTGCTATAAGTAGCTCTGCAACCCTGGGCAGGTCACTTAAACCCTGTGTCTTATCCATATAAATAAGCTGCCTTCATCATCATTATTATTACTGTGATTTTTCTATTATTATTAGAGTCATAGATGTCAAAAAGAAGTATCACTCAAGGCCCAAAGGAACCAGTACTTCTCAGGTGGAGACCAATGTTAGGTCTTAAGAAAGTGAGAAAACCAATCGTTCACTTTTGTCGTCAGCCACAGCGTTTTGCACTGTGAGGGAGGCTTGATGGCTAAGCAGTTTGATTTCCCAAGAAAAGCATAAGACTAGGTCAGAAAACTTGGACCTGAGTCTCAGCTTAGTTATTTCCTAACTGTATGAACATGGAAAAGTCACGTGACCACTCCGAACCTCAGTTTATTCTTCTCTAAGACAGACATTATTATGATAGCTTTCTGGCCCGTCCCCAGAACAGAGCAAGAGAAGAGAATGAGGCCAGGTCAAGAAAAATACAGCTGTCCCTTCAATAACACAGAGGTTAAGAGGGCTAGTTGCCCATGCAGCTGAAAATCTGCATAGGACTTCGGACTCCCCAGAAATGTAAGTGCTAATGGCCTACTGTTGACTGGAAGCCCGACCAATGACATAAATAATCAATTAACACATATTCTGTGTGTTATCTATACTGTATTCTTACAATAAAGTAAGCTGGAGAAAAGAAAATGGTGTTAAGAAAACCATAAGGAAGAGAAAATACATTCACGGTACTGTATTTGTCGAAAACAATCCATGTATAAGTGGGCCACGCGCTTCAAACCCGTATTGTTCAAGGGTCAACTGTACCTTTTAATGTGCAGGGAAAATATTAGATATTATTCTTTAAGTCTATCTTTGGGCATTCTTTTATGCCAAGGCATACCCAAAAGATGCCCTGTGAAGTGACCTGCGATTGTGGCCAGGGTGAATGTATTGAAAATGAGTTTGACATTTCCATTTCTACGGCCCTGTCTTTCTCTTGTGTGTCCAGTCGGCCCTCTGATTGGGAAGTACTGTGGGACTAAAACACCATCTGAACTCCGCTCGTCGACAGGGATCCTCTCCCTGACCTTCCATACAGATATGGCGGTGGCCAAGGATGGCTTCTCTGCACGCTACTACCTGGTCCACCAAGACCCACCAGAGAGTGAGTTGGCCAGTTGGGAACCTCTGTCCTGTCCTTCCATCAGGCCTTTGAGGATGTGCGGTGAAGAGAGGCCAGCCTCTGGGAGAGGAGAGGGAAATTCTCCAGAATTTGTTGCAGCCTCTGAGTTCACAGAGAAGTTCAGGGAAGGGGGGCTGTATCCTCTTGCTAGGCAGAGACCTATACAAGTCAAACAAGTGTCGGCTGGGTGTTCAGGTCTTGCACCAAGAATTAGTTATTCCCAGCGTAAGTCACAGGACCATCTCACACTTCAGTTTTCTCATCTGTGAATGAAAAGAGATCTATATCAATTCCCCGCTCTATTCTAACATTTTTTGAGTCTTCTCTCCCTAAGTTTCTGTGGCCATGGTCAGAAAACTGAGCAATTTTTAAACTTCCCTTGTATATATATTTTACATTAAACATCTCCAGCCCTGGGAAGGTTTCTCCAACTAGACTGGCACATGCTTGGATTTTCACTTCATGCTTCAATATACACAGTTTCCAAGCTTCTACTGTGTGCCAGGTACTGTGCAAAGCATAGAGTGTAGCTCTGACCCCGGTATCCTGGAACTGCCCATCGAGACCATGAGTTTCCTGCCTACACCCACATCTACTCTGAACTTCATCTTTAGATCAGCTCCTCTAGGACATGTGCTTCAGATGTACTGCCATTTCCACTTAGAAACCCAAATGATAACTTTAAGTACTAAAGAAATACTTTAAGGATGACTGGAGCTGGGGAAATCCTGCCATGGGTTGTGGACAGCTTACCACGTGCACAGCTACAGACATGGCAGCCCGGCCTGCTGGAAAGGTGATGGGTTTTGTGCCAGGTTTTTTTCTTTTGTTCTTCTTCAAAGAGCTCATGAAGATTGAGTAACGGGGAAATAGTATTGCAAATTGCACCAGGTTCTGCAACTGGCCAGTACAGTCACAGAGCTCAAGAATGGGTTTGATACCTGAAAAAATTGCTGGTCTTTATCAGACACCTACACGTGCAGAAATTAACCAGTGTCTGCAGCCTGAATGGGAAGGACAGCAATTGAACTTATAGCCAAAGTCAGTGACTTCTGGATCCATTTGCCCAGACAGGTGCAAGGGAAGAGAGTGACATGCGTGTGCTCCTAGAGAGTGTCCCAAAGACAGGTATTTACTGCTTTGTAATGTCAGTCTTCTGTGCCAGAAATTGAGACAGTTGAGTGAAAGAATGAAGCAAAAGTGCCTCCTGGGTGTTTATTAAGAAAGCAGGCTTCCCACGATGTATCAGCCCACCCAGATTGCCACGAGTCTATCACACGTTTACCTGTATTTCAATAACGGTGCATCTGGCATCTGTGAGCATCCGTAGCCTGCAGCACCAACAGTTCTTGTGCTTTAGATTGTATTTTTAATTTGTATGATGATTCTTATTTACCCACAGCCTGACTTCTTTTAGGTCCAATTTAGTTTCTTTCAGACCCAGAGGGGTTGTCAAGCTCTATGACTTGGCAGAGATGTTTTTTAAATGGGAATGTATAATTAGGTCTCTAAGATGAGGGAGTTCCTGCAAAGACTTGTCCCTAGAAGGGAGCAACGTTTTCAGGGTCTCAGGAGTTTGAGATTGAGAGGTCTAACTCTGCCCTTGATCGTCTCCCTTCCCTAGACTTTCAGTGCAATGTCCCTCTGGGAATGGAATCTGGCCGGATTGCCAATGAACAGATTAGTGCCTCATCCACCTACTCTGATGAAAGGTGGACACCTCAACAAAGCCGGCTCCATGGCGATGACAATGGCTGGACACCCAACTTGGACTCCAGCAAGGAGTACCTCCAGGTACTCAGATATTGGAGGGTGGGCAGAGTGTGAGTGTTGTGGTGGGCAAGGGAGGTGGTTCCTCGGCTAGAGTGGACAGAGGACACAAAGAAAACAAACACAGCGTGCTTGAGAGCTCCATTCATTCATCCATCCAAACAAACACATACACCAGGCCCAAATAGACTTAGCGAGGCACTGTGCTAACTGCTGGGATAAAACGATGAGTAAGACAGACACTGTCACTGCCCTTGTGAAGACTACCAGGCCTTGGAGAAGTTATTTGGCCTGGGTGCTGTTTGCCTCTCAATATAGATATCCAAGGAACATTCTATAAACAGTTCCAGATCTTCCTCATTCTTGGCACAGGGAGGCATCAGAGACTTGGTCGGGGGAGGGCTTTTTCCTAAGGGCAGACTTGTTGAGTTGCTAGCTGAGCATGGCAGCTTCTCGTGATCTTTGCTGTTTGGAGGGAGCCCTGCCAGGAAGTTTTTGCACATAGCTATCGGAAGAACACATGAGAAAATGTCCCTACCGGGAATGAAACTCTAGTCACCCAGATGCTCTGTAGCATCTTTTCAGACTATTGTTTGCTTTGCTTCTGAATAAGACTTGCAGTTTATGTTGAATAATCCCCCCCGCCCCTGAAACTATAGACTGGTCCAGTTCTCATCCCTTGGGGAAGAGCAAGCTGCTAGACCCGTGCTAGAGCAATGACTGCTTTTATGACACACACCAGACAGCCTTGTGACCCATTGACAAGCCTGTCCTAGTTCTGATGTGACACGGTGACCTCTGCTCTGAGGAGGACATTACAGAGCAGACAACAGGACAGGGACAAGTACCACTTAGAAACTTCCAGGGAGTCCGCAGAGGTTCTAACAGCACAACCCTAAAGCCATTTGTCACTATCTTTTCTCTGCCCCTCCAAAAACGCTTCTCATCCTGCAGAGCTTCCAGAATGTTCTCCTTTTTAATCAATGTTCCATTGATTTTACTCCTTATTTTTGGTCCTCAGTCATAAGCTCCCTCTTATTGCTATCCAGCTGTTTATACAGCACTGCTTACTTCTTTTGAATTGCATAATGTGCTGAACACATATTAAGTACCAATAAATGCTTCCCGAATCAAATTTCACCAGTGAGTGTTGGCTAAATTTTGATCACACAGAGGTTGCCATTAAGAAACACTGCAGCCAACAAAGGAATGACATCCAGCAATTTCCAAATGGGTTTGGTGTTGTGGGAAGAGAGGTGCCTCAAAATGTTGGCCATCTTCCTCATGGAGCAAAAGGTCAGGACTTGGTGCATAAGCCTAATTGCTTGGGCAGACTCTGGATGCCCTTTGACCCTTGAGTGACCTGAGTGACTAAATACACAAAAGAGTGATGGACCGAGGGGAGGGGAGGCGAGGTAGCCCTGAACTGAGACCTTGCAACTAGCGCATCCTAAGTGGATTGGAGTGGACTGGAGTGGATTTAGCCATTGTTCCTTCAAACAGCATCTATTTTTACTACACAAAGCAGGTTGTAGTTCAGTAAGAAGAGGTCACAGTTCTAGATGTTCAAGGATCCCTTCAAGGTAAACTGAACGGTTTGTCCCATTTGGATTTGCAAAAAAGAGAAAAAAAGAGTCAAGTTACAGTTTCAAAGGTGTCCAATCTAGTGTCTAATACATTGAGTTTAACCATCCAGACTGGAATTGCAGGCTGATACGGATCACACTGATGCTGGGGGATCACAGACACGAGTTGTAAGCTAAGTATTACGGTTTTATCCTTTGAAGCTGAAAAGCAAGAGGCTGCCCTCCAGTCAGGAGCCACGGGGCCCTGATTCCTCCTCTGCTCTTCCTCAGGTGGACCTGCGCTTCCTAACCATGCTCACAGCCATTGCCACACAGGGAGCGATTTCCAGGGAAACCCAAAACGGCTACTATGTCAAATCCTACAAGCTGGAAGTCAGCACGAATGGGGAAGACTGGATGGTGTACCGGCATGGCAAAAACCACAAGGTAAACCCATTTCCTTCCCCACCCCTACCTCCACCCACTCCTGTCCCCAAAGGCATGCTGCTGGGGTGGCGCAGGAGCCTGGGGACAAGAGGAGCTTCGAGTGGACCCCACAGAGGGGAGGAGGCTTGTTCAGTGAGGCTCAAATAATTGATGGAGGCACAGGAGGCAGTGGCCCTGAAAGTATTCTTTCTTATGCTAAAGCGATTGGAAAACACCGTTTCTCCGACAGCCTGGCTGCCGTGGCGTGTTGCACCGCAGAGAGAGAGAGAGCGCGAGCGAGAGAGCGAGCGTGAGCTTGCAGAGTGCTCTCCGACTGCAAATGAAGGGGAAAATGTGTCCCCAGTCCGCGCCTCCCCATACAGGATTCATTGAGCATTTATGGCCTGAGTCCCTTCCACATGCTGGGTTAACAATCACAAAACCACATGAAACTGTAGCTCAGGAGTTACCGAGGTCTGGAAATGAAAGGGCACAAATCCTGAGAGGGAATCACAATGTCCCAAAGAAGAAAGAGGACAATAAATACTGAGGAGGAATTCAGTTTGTCAGGGATGGGATCTGAACTGGCAATCACGCTTGGCAGCAAGGCATTGAGTTCTCTCGGCTGGTGTCTTCAGTGGCTGTGGCTCCCGGAGGTGTGTCCGTGGGGGCCATGTGGGGCTTTTGTTGTACACAGGGATGGATGTCTGGCGCTCGGCTTTCTTAAGACACATGGCATTCTGGCGTTGAGCAGGCCTGCAGCCGTCACTGGCAGTCCCGGTTATGGGGTGCACTCGGGGGAGGGGGCCTGGGTGGCTCAGTCGGTTCAGCGTCAGCCTTCGGCTCAGGTCATGACCCGGGGTCCTGGGATGGGGCCCTATATCAGGCTCCCTGCTCAGCGGGAGCCTACTTCTCCCTCTCCCTCTGCCCCTCCCCCCCCCACTTGCACTCTCTGGCTCTATCTCTCTGTCAAATAAATAAATCTTAAAAAAAAATAATAATAAGGTGCACTCAGCATATGGGGGCCTTATTGGAAACAGCTGGTAGTCTCGCCTGGGCAGGGGGAGAACTCTGTCTCGCGCTGGCTCTCAGCTGTGGGAGGAGAGTGCTCATCCTTTCCTGGATGGAAGCGGGGTCCAGCAAAGGGACTGTCCTCTTTAGTGCTGTGGTTCCACCGGGCCCCTGACCTGTCGGGTTGTGAATTGCCAAAATGGGACACATGCGACCAAACCTAGAAAAGCTGGAGATCTTTTCCAAACACATCCTCCTCGGCTCCTGCCACTGCTCCGAGGTTGCTTGGCCTCCCTGGTACGACAGGAAGCATCGGATGGAGAAAATGCTGAACCATAATGTCAGCACTGATTCACTTGGGAAGTGTGAGTTTTTAAAGCAGTGGATTTTTTTTATTATTAAAATCGCCATAGTAACATGGCACCATTCAGCTGAAAACCATGGCTTCTAGATATTACCAGGTATCTCTCTCTCTCACACACACACATGCATACATACGTACACATATGCACGCACATGCACACACACATACTTCCTCCATTTCACAAATAAAGAAAGTGAGGTATGTAGCAGTTGAAAGACCTCCCCACCTTGACATATTCACCTGGGTCTGGCTTCTCATTGACTTCTTTTGTTTCGGTTGCAGATATCACTTGGAAATGGCAAGACTGGGTTGGCACTGGGTGCTGGGAGCATGGACTGGGTCGTCATCCCACCCGACTCTTGCCCATGCCTTGTCTCCCCACCCACCCTGTTCAGTAAGAAACTGGAGGGCAGGCGAGGGCCGGTGCTGAGTAGGGGCGGGCCCTGGGGGAGAAGGAGGAGGTTCACCTGACTGCCTCCCTGTCCAGGCTCAATGACTAAGCAGCGCTGGCCAGAGGGATACTGTAGCATAAGCTGATTTTAAAAGCACGCAGATGGACTGGGATGCTATTTAAAACACTATTTGTAGGAAATCTGCTTTTGGAAATACCTTAGCACTGCACATTTTGACAGAATGCTGTCCTCTCTGGCTTTATCCCTGGTATTCGGTCTGCAGGGAAGATATTCCTGAGAATTGAATTGAGCTTGCTGGGCTCCTTTGGAATCATTATCAACTTTTTCATATTGGAAATACCATTTTGTCTCTCTCTCTCTCACCTCCCCTTCTCGCCCTTGGCTAGAGTCCCTTCCTCAGTGGCCAAGAGGTAATTTCATTTTTGTTTGGCTGTTGTTTGGCTTTTTAGCAAATCAGTCCTACTCACATAAAAAGCCGTGGGGCAGAGGAAAAAACCCCTCTCCCCCCAGTAGATATTCATTCTCTGGCTACCTAGATGGAGGCAGGAGGATGGAAAGCTTGCCAATTAGGCATCGCCCCCTCCCCACGCTCCCTTGCCCCACTGCGGGGGTGGTGGGCGACGAAGGGGACCTGCCCGTGCGCCCTGGGGGGTGAGTGCTGGGCTCCTGCATTAGCAGGTCTCTCTCCCAGATGTCTGTATTTGACGTGCAGATCCCGCACCGTTCATGGAGCGTCAGCGCAGCTCTCTGGTCTGTTCGGGTTGAAGTAGTTGAGTGAACCGTGCCAAATAGATTTGTCAAGTCTGCTGCAGTTTGATTTGATGCCACGAAGGGGAGGTGGCCGAGGAGGGGAGCTGGGGGCAGCTGGGGGGGGGAGAGGCTTGGTCCATGCCGTCTATGCCGCTTGCAACCACTGAGTTTCTCTTTGTAGCCACTGGCTGGTGGGCGCCGGGCCAAGCTAACGGGTGCTAGGTGGTGGGCTTGAAAGCACAATTCAGACAGCAGGACCTGTGAGCAAAGCAGAGCGGAGGTAGAGGCAGCAGCCTGCGCCACTCGTGCAGGGGGAGGGTTTGCAGACGCAAATCCGTGCACAGGGTGCGAAGAGGGGATATGGGGCTGTTTGGGGCAGAAATGTGGGAACTTGATTTCAACTCCCTGGTCACTGTCAACACCAGTGCTGTGTACCAAAGACCAAGGGATTGGGAAAATCGGAGAAAAACAAGATTAATGAGTGCTGAAGGTGGCGGGGGATAGCTATGCTATTTCCTTGCAGTACACGATTTATGATTCCGACCCAGGCAGGCTGAGGCAAGGCCTGGGCCTGGGGTGGGGGTGGGGGGGCGAGCGGGCATGATTTCCTTCTTGTGGTCAGGAAGTGAGGAAGACTAAGGAGTTCTTTTCCAGCTTCCCCCAGCCTGTGAGTAGCCTCTTCTTTGTCTCTTTCTACCCAACAGGTCATGGTGAGGTTGCCTGTGACAGAGGCATTTGACTAACGTGGGGGGTATTGCAAGCATCCTCCTGGCAAAACACGGCCCATTTACACAGGCCACATGTACAGCAAGCACATCCCAAAATCTCATCCAATTGCACATGCCATAAATATGGAACCTATGATTCTCCTATAGGGTGGGCCCTCCTTATGCATATTTATGGCATAACCACAAGGCAGAGAGCTTGTCGGCCTGAGACAGCCCATATCCAGCCCATGTGCTCCCTTAGATGATACAAATTGCTTCACATATATTTCTTCAGAAACCACAAGGAGAAAACTACTGCTTTGGGTTTCACCAGCTATATTAATAACACCCCAAACATAGACGCAGTGTTGTAAATACGGCCTTAGAAGGTTCATGTATGTGTCTATAATTATGGGCACAGTTACGTATACACAAGCCAAGGGAGGGGCATGGAAAAAATGGGAGTAGCTGGAGGCTCAAGGCCTTGGCCAAGACCCTGCTCACCTCTAGATTGCTGATTCCATGGGGTACACTGGGTGGAATGAGGCCAAGACCCATGTCGAGACAGGGGGACAGAAGCCATTGCCCTTATTCATCTAGGCAAAAGCCCTTGTCTTCCTTTCTCCCTTATTTGGTAAATGTGGGCATCTCCTTGTTGATATAACCCTGGTTACCTCACTCTTAGTCATGGTGTTGCTGGCTGTTCTGATGTATTTGGAAGAAATTTGGGCTCAAAGAGAGAGTCTGCGGGGGTGCTAAATATATCTAGATGGCCAGATTGAGGATGGGAGGGTGAGGACAGGATGAGGTCCAGGAGTTTTCACAGTTGCCCTGTAATGAGGGGCAGAAATGCACTAAGCTCATCACATTAATGCAGCAACGGCCCCCAAGGGGATCAGAGAACCTCCAGGTACCACCTCACTGACATCAGAATTTAACAGTGTTTCAAAGACTGGAATTGAAGCCCTTAGAGTCATTTGCCCCAGGGATATGGGGAACTGTGGAGTCCCCATGACAGGCACCTGGTCACAGGGCTTTGAGCTCCAGGAAGATGTTCCCAGCAATCTGATCCAGGCCTTGCTGTCATCTTGCATCCAGAGGGAAATCGGCTTCCTGAGATGTTCAGTCTAGGCATCTGGAGGTGTGCATTTTCCTGGAGCACCTCCGTTATTGCGGAGATCTGAAGGCAGGCTATGCTTGGACAGGATGGCCTAGCGAGCCAGGCTCATCATCTTGGGGTTTGGGCAACGTCCTAGAATCCCCGAGGACGTAGAGCCGAGAAAAGTGGCTTTGCGTTTGATTTGGCCACATCCTTTCAAGACACATAAACACCCCCCTTCAAAAATTCTCTGCCCTATGTTTATTTTCTAAATTAAAACAAATCACTTTGAAAGCCATTTGAGAATTTAAGACCTTCTGCAAAATTATCAGAGACTTAGGAGGAGAGGGAGCGGGTGTCAGAAACACCAGACCCCCCAAGTCAGTCGGCTAACAGAACCATGTGGCATCTATTTTCAGATCTTCTTAGATGATGCATCGTGTGACCTTGGAAATTTCTCTTAATAGCTCTGTGCCTCAGTGTTTCTGCTTGCCCAAATGGAGTGGTGCCGCCGCTAGTGTTGGCAGAGCACCGTGGGATCCGTAGATGGAAGGCTCTCTGCAGATATAATTAATGTATTAGACCCACAAAGCTCTTCTTGAGCAGAAGCAAGTTATCAATTTAAAAAGTAACAAGGCCCCATGGGATATTTATCTGCCTCTTTTAAAATCATAGGTCTGGAAGGGACCTGATAAGTCATCCAGACCTCTCCCTGCATCTGATGGGTCCTGCACTCGAGCTGCCTCAGATAAACATTACCCTCCTCAGTTTCATTCTTCTGCTAGGGATGCAATTATTCCTCCCAATTAATAACTTCGAGTTTTCAAAAAGTTCTTTTTTTTTTTTTTAAACCTCCTGGTGGATGACTGGTTTCCCCTTATCCTTTTCATTGCAGTTTTGTTTTTTGTATATAAGATTACGACACTGACTCCAGCTGTCAGCTGGTAATGGGCATCAGACTTCCGAAGTCACGCAGATGATCACATTGTCAAACGGGGGTTCTGTATATTCCGAAGAGGGCCGATGCCCTGTTGAAATTCATATCTCCCAGTTTTTCTGCCCCCCCTCAGTCATAACTGAGAAGAATCCAGGACCCTAGGTAATTAAGTTTGTCCCTTATCCATTTGCCATGGGATGAGCTCAGACCTTTAGCCTCTCCACTTAGGAAGCCCAAGGGAAAATGTCATTATACATAAGCTTGGAACCTTTTCTCGATCAGGCTCCGTGGCTGGCTTCACCCAACTCCCATGGGTGCTGAATTGTCTCTGGGAGCTGAAGCCAGCCTCCCTGGCGCTTACAGCCTTGAAGCCAAATTCCCAGTGCTTTCCATCTCACTGCTGTGCATTGAGGCCAGGAGGACAGAGCAAGTGGCCAGGGGATGTAGAAGGGCATAGTGATCTTGCTTGGGCTGGAGAAACTCTCTTTGCCCAGCCTAGCATCCCTAGAGGAGCATCGGAGCGAACACCTCATCTGGTAGATGGTCGGGTTCTCCACCGGTCCCCATGTCCCTGCTCTGTGACTTCCTGAGATTCCCCGGACCCCCACAGCGAAGAGGAATGCAGGTGGCAGATAGGCTCAGGAACCTCACTCCCCATGCCCTTTCGTGCTCCCCTCTGGCCACCTGCCAGTCACAGGTGCAGGTGCCTCCTCAGAAAATGTGACAGCGTCACAGGAGGTTCTCAGTACAGAGGACCCTGCTGACCCACCTTTACAGGAGGACACTGACCATTCGGTTCCATTGCCCTGATGCCACATCCTCCCCCACCCCTTCTCTCCCCCAGCCCTGACTCCCTGAGCTCCCCTCCCCTCCTGCTCTCTCCTCCCTGGTGCTTTCCTGTCTCCAGTCCCGAAACCCTAATCCTGTTAGTATGCTATGTTCCAGGGCTCTATGTCTCGATGGGAGTAACATAATCCCGCAGTAAATCTAACGGGACCCACAAGGCACACACAGATGGGATGCGCACATCCCACCCACCTCCACCCCCACCCCCAGGAAGAAGCCGGCCTCCCCCACCCTACACCCCATGACATGCTCCTGCTCCTCTGTCTCCTCCGCAGCAGCACAACTGCTTGTTGACAGAAACAGCCCTAAGTAGAGGAGCAGGAGACAGGAGGGCATCATGGTCATAAATGAGCATTTGGTGGTTAGAGAACTTTCTCTGCCCTACCCCCATCCTCACCCTCCCTTAAATTCTCCCCCGCTTCTCTCTCATATATGTATATGTATACGCATATATATGAGACGCATCCCTTCTGACTCTGTCTGGCTAAATTCCCACATCCACTAGAATGAAAGCAGCTTTAAAAAAAAATTTTTTTATAGTCTTTAAGGAGGAGTTTTAAGAGAGAAATGTCAGGGCCATGATTTACAAAAAAGAAAAAAAAAAGTCCATTACCTTAACATCATTTTCCCCGCGTGCAACAGCACCCCTACTCTGCCCCCTACCCCTTGCCTGTTTGGTGCAACAAATTAATTAAACAGGATGGCATTCATTGATTAACAATTTATTTTTATGTGTGGACCCAATGGCTGGTTTTAGAGAAAATGCAAGGGAAAGGGGGTGAGAGAGAGCGAGGACAGGCATTTGGTTCTGCAGTAAGGATGAGTCAGTTCAATTGTTTCTGAGAGAATTTTTTTAAATGTGTTACTGGCTTCCCCAGTTTCTACCCTCCGTTCCTGCCACCTCTCTTTTCTGCCTGCTTTGGTCTCCTCCTCCTTGAGTGTCTGTGCCAAGTAGATTGAAAAGGAGAACTTTGGATGCAATGAAACATTTATTAGTGGAGAGAAATATTTATTTAAAAAAAAAAAAAAGAAGAGGAAGAAGAACGTCTCCTGCACAATTTCTACCTCAGGGCTCCAGCACTATATCGTCTTTGAAAAATTTCCTGCTTTCTTTGCAGTCCCTGGAGCTGGCCACATTCAGATATTTACAGCAAAATAGGAATAAACCGTAGGTCACACCATAGGTAATGAAGAGACGGGCGTGTGCAGACTGCATAAGGAGAGCCAGCATCTGTCGGTCGAAGGGCCCGCCTGGTGAAGGAAGGTTACAGCCAGCTCCCACCACAAGCCTGCACCGCATCTCTGTGCCAGGGAGCTCAAAGACTGGGGTGGTCGTGGAGCATCCACACCACCCTGGGCACCTGAACGCTGATGGCAGAGATTACTGGTGTATAGGAGAGGGATTTAGGCCAGGCAGGAGACCCCCCCCCCAAAGTAGGCAGGCCAGCACTCTCTGTGCTCTCAGCAGTGCCAGGGCCATGGCATGTTCTTAAAAAAAAAAAAAGACCTAAGGACAGGGAAGCAGGGAAAGGTGGTTGTGACAGGAAATGGGGTGAAAAATAGAGAAAAGATGACCTCAAAACCATCAGGGCTACTCGCTGGCTAGATGTTTCCTCTTAGATCACATATATTATCTTCTTTTATTCTACTTAGTATTAGAGTCCGTGCCATAGGAGCTCCTAGGCATGGTCAAAACATGTTGGTTTTTTCCTTTTCCTGGGTGGGGTATAGAGATAGTAACCACGCTGGGATGTTGGACAGCAGCCAAGTTAATTGGCAGATGTCCCCTCCCCCCAGAGGTGCAAATCAGAAAATCTTTGAAGTGCTGCTGGTTTCAGATTCTGTCTTTCTGAAAACAAAGCAAAGGTCTCAAGAATCAATTGGAAAGTGTTGGATTATGTTCAGAATTCAGCGACGCACCAAATGGATTATCCAAACCACTTTGTGCCCTGAGCTGCTTTTTAAACTTGGTTTGCAGAGATGCACTTGAAGAAATCTGTGTTTTCAACATAAACACACACGTACACACACACGTACACGCAGACACACATGCAGACACATCTAATTTAATGATTACATCAATCAACACTATCCTTACCTCTTAAGAAGGCTTAGGGACACCTTGAACACACTTCCGGTTTTCTCTGGGGTGATAAAGCAACCATATTGGCATTTTTCTTTTGAAATTAATAAAAATGCATCCCATTTGTGACATCCAGCTTTTAAAGCAGATGTTGTAACGCGATCATCACGTATAGTATACGTTTATCTGGGTGTACGATACGCAGACGATCCACTGAGTTTTCTTAGCATTATGGACACCCCACTGTCAAGCTTTGGCCTGAAAATTTGGGGCCTCGAGGTGGGACTTGGGAGTCCGTGGCTTTCAGAACGTGAACCCTGCCCAGTGAACAGAGCCCCATGTGTCACTTGTGACATAGCCTCTACTCTAACATCTGTCCAGGGTGTTGTGCAGGCATTGGAGCCAGCAAGGAGGGCTGGTAGCCTTTAGCTTCTATCTGCAAGCCTGCTACCGACTTTATTTTCCTGAAGGAGAAACCAAGGTATCTAAGGATTATTGATTTGCCTATAGTGATTCAGTGAGTCGGCAGGGAATAGGGAATAAAACCAATTTCCTGGCATCATTTCCCATGCACACAACCCCTTACCTTGCAATGCCTAGACTAGAAGCCAAGAATCCATCTCAGAGAATTTGATCAGAAAACATATGAAGGGTGATTCTGAAACCACAGAAGCATTGAGAAAGTCATAAAGATGTATAATATATGATAGCATTTCCCAGCTATAAATAGGAAAATGCAGGGAGAAAAAATAGAGACCTTGTAAATCCATTGGGTCCGGAGAAATAGAAACTGCTTAATATTTCATTAAAAATGGATTTTCATAAATTGCACTTTGATATCTTTGGGTGAAAGACAATATGTAAGGACTAAGGTGTTGTTACTCATTACTTTTCATTATTAATAATTTGAACTGTTATTGAGCAAAAACATCAACAAGGTATCCGCTCCCTCTGAGTGGGGCACTCACCGTGTGTTCTGAGCACTGTTTGAAATGTATTAAAACCCACATCCCTCATCCACAAAAGCGCTTAGGTGATAAGGGACACTGGACAACTAAAATGCCCTTTACAAAATGGGCATTGCTGGGGCAGGTCTAGTTGGAAACTCTTATGCAGAAAGGCTTAGAGTCTGGGGGCCCGAAAGGACCTTATAAATCAACTCATTTAATAGAGGAGGAAATTGGGGCCTAGGGGAGGTAGAGATATTTGCCCACACTGATGAGCTACCTAATCAGCAGCAGACTGTCTGCCCCGACGCCTGGTCCAGTGGTGTTTGGGGTTTTTTTCCCACTCAGCCACACTCAGAGTGAGAGGTGTATAAGGAGTTTGATCAGGTAAGCTGGTATTCCTTCAGCAAAGGGTGCAGGGGCAGATATGAGTGCAAAGTCAAGAGCAAACAAGAAGCCAAGAAGGAACTAGGCTCAGAAACTCAAAGGATAATTCGAGGCCACGTTGAATGAGCGATCATTTGGTTCCAGGCCAGGGTGGGAGCAGAATGAACAAAAGGGGAGGGCAGGATGAAGCTCAAGGGGAGCCAGGTAGGTGGCCTAAGTAGATAAACCATGTGCCAGGTGCTCTGCTCCCTTTCTGACTGGTGTCAGAAGAGACCCGGGGTGGGGATGGGGTCTGGGTGGCTGAGTGGCTGAGCATCTGTCTTTGGCTCAGGTCGTGATCCCGGGGTCCCGGAATCGAGTCCCACATCGGGTTCCCTGCAGGGAGCCTGCTTCTCCCTCTGTCTGTCTCTGCCTCTTTGTCTGTGTCACTCATGAATAAATAAAACCTTTTTTAAAAAGAAGAAGAAAGATCCAGGGAGCTTCCCCAAAGCGAGTGACCTGTGCATCTATGGGAAGACCAATTCCCTTACCAGGCAGGTACACACACGTGTGTGCGCACACGCCTGTACCAGCTTCCCAAAGGCCTTCCAAGGACACAGTCATTTCCTTACTGAGGGGCGGGAAGGAAAGGCTTCTTAGTGTTGTCTGCCCAGGCTGAGCAATGAAGGGGTCAGATAAGATAAAATTGGATATTAAAAACACATAAGACGTGCTGTGTTTCTAAACGGTACCAGCGTGGTGTATGTGCTGTGGATTAGCAGCTGTGTTAAAGTTCAAATCCACTCAACGCTCCAGTTATGTATTCATGTGGCAAATCAAGCTCCCCTCCCCACATGAACTCCTTAGCATCTCCTGATGGAGGCCACACACAGTCCCCGTCACCATCCTCAGGGAGCAGGCCAGCAGTGACCCCCCACTGCTCACAGCACCCTCCCAAAATAAGCAAAGTGCTGCATTTGCTTCTCCCTTGCCAAAACAAAACAAAAAACAAACAAAAGCCACTGCCTCATGCTGAATTCTAAGAGAACTAATTAATCTCTTTCCCTTGGATTCAGTTCCTCCATTCCTTTCCTCCGAGCTACAGGACTCTTCATAAGCACCCAAGAAGCCGCGGAATGGGCATGGCCAGGCAGGGTCCTTCACCATTAAGATCACAGAGGCTGGGGCACATCTCGCCCTCGCTTCTCCATCAGCCTTCCCCCAGGTGGTGCCTGACTCAAGCCCTCTTTCCTCTTATTTCCCTGGTCTGTCTTCCCTTATCTTGTCTTTCTGTCCTTCCTTAAGGGTAGGGAAGGAAGGAGCCAGATTAGACCTGGGAGAGAGGGGTGGTCAAGCAGGTCTGCTCTTGCTCCCTGCAGTTAGCAAGGCAGCAAAGGAAGAAAGTTGGCCTTAAGATGGGGCGGGGGGCTCCCTAGTGAGGAGAGGGTGCAGCAAACCGGGCAGGCTGGGTGGGAGCTCCCCTGGCTTTGGTGGGCACAGCACCAGGAACAAGGGCTTTAAATGGAATATGTTGGGCCAATAAAACACCTGTTGTCTCCTCTCCTTTGCTGCATCTGCCTGAAGCAAGCCACTTCCCCTTATCTGGCTGCAAAAGGTGTAATGTCTCTTACCCTTTACCCCCGCCGTCAGTGGCGTGCTATGTAATGGCTCTAACTTTTGACCTCAGCACGTGGGAAATATAGAGGGTTCAAGGTTGCCAAATGGCAGCGTTCCTAGTTATAGTTCATGGGAAAGAAAGGACCACATTGTTAATTAGCTCTAAGCCGCCGTGCAGCTCATTGCTCTAACCCAGAGCTTCCGAAGTCAGGATTATAAACGCACATCCCCAAAGAGCAACTCCACCTCCATTCAACCCAGGCTCGGAGACCTTAAGGACTCCCAGACTCCTAGCCACCAATAAAAACGCTGCAAATGTGTTCAAAGAGATGAGAGCCACTGTAGGAAACCATAAGCCTACAGCCTAAAATCATGGCAGGGGCTCTGGATCCAGGCAGACATCTCCGAGCCTCTGTTTTCTCGTCAATAAAGCAGGAATAATACTACTTACTTCCCGAGGCATTATAGAAGTAATTGTGTTTACACAGTGTCTGGCTCAGGGGTACTCACACATACCAGTTTCCCCATCCCCTGGTCCCAGCCCTGTCAGTGCCCAAACACCTGCATGTTATAGGTATCATGAGCGGTCTAGCCCCTCAACCTAGGACAAACTGCCAGCAGAGTTGACTGTGAGTACATTTGAGGAGTCTCCTGGTTGTTATAGCTCTGACAGGTGTGATTTAGAAGGGATGCTTGGTTAGTGGGTCTTTCCCTCCACCCTTAACCAAGGAAACCAAAAGAAACTCACATATACTTGCTCCAGCTACTTTTTTTTTTTTTTTTTTAATGGAGAGCACAGGAAAGCATAAGGTCCATATGGCAGTTATTGATTTGGGCCATCTGGTAAACTAGGACTTGCTCCTACCATGTTGGCTTAGAAGCTACTCCAAAAAGCCTTTCCTCCCCTCAGAGATACATTGGTCAGATGGGGACAGGGATGGATTTCATTACAGGGTGGTACCATAGTGAGAGGAAGCCAGAGCAGGACTCTGAGAGACTGTCTGCAACCCTGACTCTCCAACAAAGACCAGAGAGAACCAAGAAACTGTTGATTGGCACAGGGGCTGGGAGGGGTAGATGGCGCCCTCCACACTCTCACCCCTTCACCGAGCAGGGAGGCCTCTGAGTAACTAACAATACAACTGTGAACCCTTTATAAAAATACCCTGCAAATATTCCTATATGCCTGTGCTGGGAGGGAGGGGGAGAGTCAAGGTCAAGCTAGTGAGGTCCACTAGCCTTAAAAGATGATCTTTCTGCTGCATTTTTAGGGTGCCTTCTTCTGTTGTCTCTCAGCCCAGAGACAAATTTTCCTCTCCTTTTTTTTGTTTTTTAATTTTATTTATTTATTTATTTATTTATGATAGTCACAGAGAGAGAAAGAGAGAGAGGCAGAGACATAGGCAGAGGGAGAAGCAGGCTCCATGCACCGGGAGCCCGATGTGGGATTCGATCCCAGGACTCCAGGATCACGCCCTGGGCCAAAGGCAGGCGCCAAACTGCTGCACCACCCAGTGATCCCCAAATTTTCCTCTCCTCTAAAAGTTTTTGCGAAGACCATTTATTGTTTTCAAGTTAGAGCAGTGTGTGAAATTAAACTTTTTTTCCATGGTGCTTCTAAAGGAGCCCCAAACAACAAACACGCTGATTATTTTTAAGCTTGAGGAACTAAGGTCCAGCAGAACATTGCACCCCGTTCAGAGGCTATGTGAGTGGCCACACTACAAAAAGGGATTTTGACAGCTGCGTCCCATCTTACACGACAGGTGTTTCAAGCCAACAACGATGCAACAGAGGTGGTTCTCAACAAGCTGCACACGCCACTGCTGACCAGGTTTGTCAGGATCCGGCCCCAGACCTGGCACTCGGGCATCGCCCTGCGGCTGGAGCTCTTCGGCTGCCGGGTCACAGGTGAGGGGGGGCCCCGGTGAGGCTGGGGAGCTGATCGAGTCCTGGGCTTTGCTCCCTCTTCCACCCATCTGCAAACAGCTTGATTGCACCATGTGACCTTTCCAGAAGACTCGCTTTTACCTGGAGCTCTGTTTATCAGTATCCAAGGCACCCCGACTGCAGACCCTGTCTTGCTGGATACCATTTATCCATGCATTCACCACTCGTTCATTGGCTGCACGAGTTGCATTCTTGAAGGCCTGCTGTGCGTCGGGGCCCACACTGGGACTGGAAGTGGACAGGGGAAGGGAACGAGAGGACGTTGTCTCTAACCACATGAAACTGGCAGGCTGGTGGGCAGCATAGATAATAACCAGACCAAGTACTGGATAGTCATAAACTAGGATGTGTGTATAAAGGAAAAAGACAGGGTGTGCAGAGAAAGAGTGGTGAGGGGGACCTAACTGACTGCTGACTGAGGTTTGGGGACGGCCTGGGGACGTGATACTTAAGTAAAGGTTGGTCTGATGATGATGGAGGGCAACAGCATTTGGAGTGGCGGGAATAGCATGTGCAAAGGACACAAGGTAGTGACAAGCTATGGTAACACGTGTGTAAGCAAAGACCTGACCCCAGGAAAGTTTCCATCCAGCTGGGAAAACAATCATCCAGGAAACAATTTGGGGCTCAGCTGAGCTCCCCTGCGCTCACCGCCCTGGGAGGCTCCTTGGGCACCGGTGTCACCAGCGAGCATATGAGAGTCCTTGGCTGACAGCGTGAGATGCTTAGATGTGCAGCACTGTGCTGCGCCTGCTTATGTAGTAACCGATGGAAGCCTCGCAACAAGCCCCAGGAGGTAAGCTCTGCCGCTAGCCCTCCTTCAGACCTGGATACACTGAGGGACAGGGCAGTTGACTCATTTGCCTAAGGTCAGACACCAGTAAGGGACAAAGCAGACATTGGCCCCGGGCGCTCGGGCTCCCGGTCTGGACTCTTAACCCCAGCACTCGAAATGCAAAGGAGTCGGTGCTGACCTACAGCATTCGGGTTGGCTTCTCGCAGCTCCCTAGCCCTGGGACGCGGGGTCGGGTGAGCAGGTGCCAGCCCTGAGCCCTTGCGTCTCCCTCCCTCCGCAGACGCTCCCTGCTCCAACATGCTGGGGATGCTCTCGGGCCTCATCCCGGATTCTCAGATCTCGGCCTCCTCCACCCGCGAGTACCTCTGGAGTCCCAGCGCCGCCCGCCTGGTCAGCAGCCGCTCGGGCTGGTTCCCCCGGATCCCGCAGGCCCAGCCGGGCGAGGAGTGGCTGCAGGTGGACCTGGGAGTGCCCAAGACGGTGAAGGGCGTCATCATCCAGGGGGCCCGCGGGGGAGACAGCATCACTGCCGTGGAAGCCAGGGCGTTTGTCCGCAAGTTCAAAGTCTCCTATAGCCTAAATGGCAGAGACTGGGAATACATCCAGGACCCCAGGACCCAGCAGCCGAAGGTAGGCCATTCCTGGAAGACTCCCTAACCCTACCCCACACAGGAAGCTCCGTTTGGGGGTGCTGACTTCCCAACTAGACAGTCATCCACCAAGGCGCCGTATTCTTTTTTTTTTTTTAAGATTTTTATTTATTTATTCATGAGCGACTCAGAGAGAGAGAGGCAGAGGGACAAGCAGGCTCCATGCAGGGAGCCCAATGCGAGACTTGATCCTGGGTCTCCAGGATCACGCCCTGAGCCCAAGGCAGACGCTCAGCTCAGCCGCTGAGCCCCCCAGGTGCCCCAACCCCCTGTATTCTAATAAAACAAACATTAACAGGGAGATCACTCTAGGCCAGACACTCTGCTAAATGCTGTATTTTAATCCTTACAACCTCTCTAGAAGGAGGAGCCTTTTGTCACTCCCTGTTAGAGATGACAAAACTGAGGTTTGGTGTCCGCCCTGGGGTCACAGTGTGCACCTGTGGAAAGCCGTGATTCAGACACGGTCTGGCCCAGACGCCTGCCCACCACCCAGCACTGCCTCTCTGTCAAGTTTGACACCCTTTCCACCCTCTTTCAGATGACATTTCCTTGGAACTGGCCAGCGGTCCAAAGGAGATGTGGTTTTTGGAGGCTTAACTATAGAAACTGGGGGATCACTTCCAAAATCAACTGTTGTTGTGAATGTCGCTGTACTCCTTTGTATTTTCCCAGTCTTGCCTCTGCTCGATTTTTCCCACCTCTCATGCTGAGGCTGGGAGAGGCAAGAGAAATTTTCCAGGCCAGCACAGCCCTCCCCTCCCGCCACTGGGGAGTGTAAGGGTCAGCTCTCGACGCCGGGGGTGGACGAGCCCCAGCAAGGGGAAGGGACGGCGTGCCTGTTCCTCTCTAGGGCAGCTTGGGGGAGTCAGGGGTTCCCATCCTAACAGCTGAGTTACCTTCGTTTCCCTCAGAAGAGGAGGCCTCTTTTGCCAAGGAAGGGGCAATTTCCTGTCTCTTTGGTCCCCTTTGCACAGCAAATGTTTCCATTCTTAATGCAGAGGCACGGGCTGGGTTGGGGGTTTTGCAGTGCTCACAGTTGAGGGCCCTTGGTGACCGGAACCTTCAGCGGACAGAACAGAGCTCTTGACCATTCTGGGATCCTGGGAAAGGAGCTGATCTTAGCCAGTGTCAGGGCCTGCCCTCCCCATGACAGTGCCCCCTTTTGGAATTGTGGGCATCCTGCAAATGAGGTAGCCTGCGGCATCCCTGGTTCAGGTCAGCCACAGCCTCGGGCACGTCCCCCCACCGGCATCCCCTAAGTCAGTGGTCCCCAGTCTGCTCCTGCTTGGGTGCCCCACCCAGCCTCAACCAGGGCAGCCGCGCTGTCCTCAGTTCACATACTGGGGCTCTAGGGAAACTTTGTTTTGACAGAATTGGCTCCACTACACAAAGCTTTAGGGAACACGGTCTCAGGCTGTCAACGTATGGCGAGATGGTGTGGTCAGTAGCCCGGAGAAGAGGGTGGTCACCTAACCCTCAGCCTCTCGGCAACCTGGGAGGTGTCCGTCAGCCAGGACTGTCTACATCTAGACTCTCAAGCATTACGATGAGAACTTTTAAGACAATGGGCAAAGCGGCCTAAAATTCACTTCTCTCCACTCCAGCTAAGTCCATTCAGATTCTTTCCCTAGGATAAGGATAGAAGACAGAACCTGGCAATTGCCGCTTTCAGCTGCTTCCCTCTTCTCTGTGTTTCTGGGATCCTAACCATCTAGCCTAACCACCTTCCAAATGAATCGAAACCGTGGTCTGAGAACAGAGCTCCTGTGGGTTGTAATGTCCAGCGAGTCAACTATGAGGCTGCCCTCTGGAGGGATGTGAGGGACAGGGAGGAGAAGGGGAAGGAGGGGGAAGGAAGGGAAAGGAAGGGGAAGGAAGGGAAAGGAAGGGGAGGGGCAGGGAGGGGAGCCCACAGAAGAAGGGCTGAGTGGCCTGTCTCCCCTGCAGCTGTTTGAAGGGAACATGCACTATGACACCCCTGACATCCGAAGATTCGACCCTGTTCCGGCGCAGTACGTGCGGGTGTACCCCGAGAGGTGGTCTCCAGCAGGGATTGGGATGCGGCTGGAGGTGCTGGGCTGTGACTGGACAGGTAAGGCCTGCCCTCCCACCCCACATCTCACTCACGTGGTTGTGTGACCCTGGCTTCCTGGGACACCCCGGGAGGAGGTCAGACCATGATGTGGACGGCAACCTCCCCCGGGGAGGCTCTGTGAGCTGGAAATCCTCCCCACCCCAAGCCCCACCATGTTCTCTTGCATCAGACCACAGGCCCTGCAGCCTCTGGACAGGGGACAGTTTCTCAAGGGATGTGCTTTGTCTTTTTTAAAGGATCGTTTCAGTTCTCCAACCCAGGTCTCTCAAAAACAAATCATAACCACACACCACCCACCCAAATTCAATTAGACCCTGACTTTTCGGGCCAGAAGGCTGTGGCTGTTGATTTAGGGAAGAAAAAAAAAAACCCTCATGATCATAAAGTAATCGGTTTATGTCTGAATCTGGCCTCCAGATGTCAGTGGCTAAGAGACTTCATTTTCATTTCGAAGCCACATCTGTAAAAGGCATTTATTTGCTCAGGAGGGACCCTGTTGTAGGGAAGCTGACGGGAATAGCACTTCTTCCCCCGGCGCAGCAGGAGTCTTGCTCATTCCTTGGCCCCACTGCCCCTCGGCGTGGCAGCCCAGGGAAAACCTCTAACTGCCCTGAATGCAGATAAGGCCCACTGCTCATGCCCACCCTCCCTGTTTCTGGGAAGCACCATTCTGAGTCAGGCCTCACCCTCCCTCTGGGTACCTCCTTCAGCAGAGCTGGCACGAGATCTCACCTGGAGCTGGCTCAGGTCCCTCCAGAAGGAGCTCAGGGGAACCACCTGAAGCCAGCGTCAGCAGGAGCAGCAGACAGACAGAGCTGCCCTGCCTCTTTCCACCAGGCCCCCGGGTATCTCCATTTTCCTGTCTGTGCCCCATCGACACCAGCTCACCCAGCAGGGTAGCCGGAAGGATTAATAAGGGCATGTCAGAGAAGTGCTTCTGGAAAGTGCTGCCTGTGTGCTGACTCTGATGGCTCAGAGGAGGAGCCCCGTGGAGGAATGCAGGCTGGAAATCGGGCCCAAATGAGCCTCACTCACCTTTGGATTGAAGGCAGCCCCAGCGAACACGTTTTAGTGGGAAGATACTTAACTCCCCATCATGTAGGGGAAAGGCCAAGTTTCCCTGCAGCCTGCTGAATGGAAGTCACCTGCCTGCTTGCAGGTGCAGAAAACGGCCCCTCCAGCCGTGATACAAGCTGGCTTCGTTTACGGCCTCTTCGAAATCAAAGAGTTAGAGCTGCAGGGGACCCAGGAGCTTCTAGGCCAGTGGCTTTCAAACATTTTTGACCAAAATCCACAACTTAAAATAAATTTATATCACAATCCACTTGACTTGCAAGTGCATAGCCCAATGGTGCGTGTGTCCAGGTTATAGCATATTGTTAAGTGCTGGACCCTGGGGACAGATCACCAGCTATGAGCTCTGCCTCTGCCGATCGCTGGCTGCATGACCTCAGACAAGTTACTTAGCCCCTCAGCATCTCGGTTATCTCAGCTGAAAAATGGGGATGATAATAACATATCTTCACTCCCCTAGGGTTGTTAGGAGGATTCAGTGAAATAATGGATATAAAGTACTTAGACTGCTGCCTGGCACCTAATAAACCTGTAATAATAAGTAAACGCAACAGGAACAAAAGGTGCCCAGATCAGCGCTCACTTTCCCCCTGGGAGCGCACTTGGGCAGGTTACAGTCCACATTCAAAACTGCTGGTCGTGACCCATCCCGTCGATTCACAACCTACTAATGAGTGTGGCACACACTTTGAAAAAAAAAAAAATCACAGATCTAGGTGCAGGTCTCCATCACAGATGGGGAAACGGAGTCCCAGAGAGAGAGAGGAAGCCACTTGCCAGAGGTGGCTTAGGGTGGCTTAGCGCGCTGGGGGCCGACTCCCACCTCCCTCCTGGGCTCGGCCCCCTCCCTGCCCTGCCTCTCCCGGGCCGGCCCCGCTTTATGACTGGCTGGACAGTTGCTAATGTCCTTCTCCACTTATTGCTCCCCGACCCTAACCTGGCCCAAATTACCCTGGCGATGGTCAGCAACAGGTTTCTCATTTCAAAGTCCTGCCTGGCCATTCCTTGGAAGATCAGAGTTGGGGCTTCTTACCCTCCGCCCAGCCTCCTTCCCTTTGAAGTGGCTGACATCTGGTTTTAATTGCAGGGGCGCGCTGCAGTTTGATGGGCAGTTAGCCCTGAGCTCCCAGTAAGGTGCAGCGGCCCGGCCTGCCTTCCCACTGTCCTTCTCACACCCCGTCCTCTCCTTGCCTCGTCAGCCCCCCTGAGCCCCTGGATTTAACGTGATCTTACCAACCAGCTACCTAACCGCCCCAGCAGCTGCTCTCGTGGGCCACGTGGCTTTTTTTGGCTTTTCAGATTCCCAATTCCTCTCTTCCCCTACCCCAAAAGGAGAGCCGGAAAACTAACTAATAGGGCTGGCCTGAGTCACTGCAGCCACCTAATTCGACAGGGCGGCTTCACCTGTTAGTTTGTTTGTGTTCCAAATGATCACTTCTTGCTTTGCTGCCCGTAGTTTGCTTTACAATTGAGTTTGAGATCCTATGACACAGTGACAAATTTGAACTTACAAATTAGGGCGCTTCGAGGTTATTTGCTATTTACCGTGAGCAAGAGGCAGACATGGCAAAGGGAAGTATGAAAGGTTATGTGCGTCGTATTTAATAGCAGAAAGATGGGAAGTCGACCGTGAAAAAGCTATTCAGCGTATTTAGCAATTTCCTTCAGCTCCTGGCTTTATTAAATGGTCTCCCGAAGTGTGCCTGACAAAGGCGCCTAATCACGTACAATAGCGCAAAGGAACACGTGTAGAAACGGGAGGAACAATGCACCAGCTCATTCGGGGAGTCTCTGGTTGGAGGGCAGCCCTGGGATGAAGACCGCACCCCACGAGGCACGGACTTGAACGCCAGTTACCAGAACCCCTCCTCGCCCCACCCAGGGCCTGACTCATTGTTTCATTCATTTCATAAGTAGCTGCTGAATGAATGAGTGGCGTGAGCAAATAGACGAGTGAATGGATGAGTGAACGAATCACCTGGAGCCCAGGTCAGAAGTGACTGCCTGCAGCCAGGTCTGGCCCGGCCAAGTTTTACTTGTTGTAATACTTCGACTAAGTTGCCAACATTGGCAAGTCTAGAGATCTTCCATGGGAATGGAATTGGCCTCGTGTTGGAAAAACATCTTTTTTTTTTTTTTTTGGCAAGATCTGGCCACACTGGGCCACCTCTCCTCAGGCCTTCAGTGTGCTGGAGTGGGCTTGGTGGCCTCCCTGGAATCAGGCTCGCAAGGTGCCCTCTGCCACCCTCTATCCCACACTTCACTCTCCCCAGCACCCCCGTCAGCCGCCTGGCTTGCACTAGCTGCTTGCATCCAGGAAGTATTTGAGTTTGCCACTCCCTGACCTAGAGGCACAGCTGCAATTACTTCCGCCAAGTGGAGTCTGAGTGCCTTTGAGCCCGTATTCCTTTCTGTCCAGTTTTGTGCAAACACGAACAACAACGTCTGGGGTCACACCTCCGCAGCTGTCTGGCTTCACTCATGGCTTCGGCTATTGTGCTTCTGATTATCTTGTGATAGGTGGGCCCCCTAGGTCAGTTAGCTTTGGTTCAAAAAAGTTCTGTCTGAGTCAGAGAAGGCTGAAAAGAGAATGTCTCTTCCACGTAAGAGCAGGGGTGAGCCGGCCAGGAAGGCACGTCAGCAGCCACCCCAGGGGCAGGGCACAGGAAACTCACTTCATTAGGCACTGAGACTTTTTCAAACCGTTCTGGATGGACACCAGGCATTGTGTGTGTGTGTGTGTGTGTGTGTGTGTGTGTGTGTGTGCAGCACCCACGCTTCTGTCTCAAACAGGACACCCAAGGTTAGCCTGCCTTGGGGTCAGCTTTGCCCACATGCATTACGGCCCCACGTGGCCTTCTGGGCTGGCACCAGGGCCTCTGCTGTGGAGTACAGGGCCTGGGTTTGTGTCCCTGCTTCGGTCCTGGCTGTTCCTGCAGCTTGGGACTCTTCTCGTTCAGCTCAGGCAATGCTCCTGACTTCATTGACAGCACAGAGAGGTGACTCCAGGTGTGTGTGTGTGTGTGTGTGTGTGTGTGTGTGTGTGTGTGTGTTATCTTCATTCATTGTCTTTTCTTCCTCCTTTAAAAGCCCACACTTAGAAAGGAAACAGTTTGAGAATTTGGGGCATCTTCTACTGGGTTTCAATGCGGGCTGCTGTACACAGCATTCACTTCCCCCCACCCCTTGCCTTTATGCAGACTCGAAGCCCACCGTAGAGACACTGGGACCCACTGTGAAGAGCGAAGAGACCACCACCCCGTATCCCATCGATGAGGAGGCCACGGAGTGTGGGGAGAACTGCAGCTTTGAAGATGGTGAGAGGGGGTCAGAGTCAGAGTTCATCCCGGATGGCACAGTGCCGACAATGAGAGGCAGCTGGCCTGTGGCTGGGGCAGGGACCTGGACGTCCCCTGGTCAGAGGCCAGGGAGGTGCGAGTAGTCAAGGCTTGGGGCACTGGCCATTTACAGGCAATCTTAGAAACCTGCAGATATTGGAGCAAAACCAACCAGTGCAGCCTACAGGCGTGAACCTACTGGTCATCAGCTGACATAAGGGTCCGTCCAGAGAGGACCCCTCATTTGAGAAGTCTCCCTTTCTAGCCCTCACTTTGAATCATTAGAATCCTCAGCCTTTTTGTACTGGGCCGTGCCTCCACTGCCCAGTCAGGTGAAGATCTGGTGGTCATGAGGGTGACTTGGCCCATGGAGCGTGGCCGTCAGGTGAACTCAGCAGTTACCATTCCATGATTGCATTTCCCTTTGTCTTTGCCCACTGCTGCTTGTGAAAGTGTGATAATCTTGGCTCCATAAAATGGTGCATCCCATCCTCCATGGGGGCGGGGGTGGGGGGCGGTGAGCACAGGTCAGTGACAAAGGCAGGGATGTGCAAAGGCACCTCAACACTACCTTCAGATCCCAGGGCCTCTTCACATGGGAGCTCTGTATCACCTTCCTTTCCTCATCTAAACGCATCCAAGTGAATTAAAAACAATAATTGGCAGAGCCCAAAAGTACGTCACCTTACCAAGTATGAGGACATTCCTAACAAACCACAAATTTTGGAGCACCTGGCATTTTTGGCTAGAATTTCAGGCTTGACAGCCTCCACTTACAGTAAATTACTGATCCTTATTAAACGTTCATTAAACAAAATGAGGGAAGATTGGTGGAGAGACATGGGGAGTGGGGGAGACCCGGTGTAGCGCTGACTCGGTAGGTAGGTGGCGCAATCAGCTTTGGCCATGCGGCACCTATGGAGTGGCCGGCTTCAGAGCAGGGCTACAGAGGGGAATGGGAGGGAAGCCAAAAATAAATGCTGAAGTTGTGTGCCTGAAAAATGATAATTTAATGCATATGCTTTTAGGAATGTGCTTTTGTGTATTGTGTGGGCGAGGGGGACACTATTGGTCAGGGTTAGTTGAATACAGGATTCTGACATTTTAATGAACTTGTTTTTGTTTTATGAAGAGGAGAAAGAGACTTGGAGGATCTTCCAAGACATGTTTAAGATAGTTCGTGAGCTCACGGTGGAATGCATAGGGAGTTAATATATGGTATCGGATTAGCGGAGTTAGCTTGGGGGAGGGCAGGAGGGAGGGGGTCTATCTAAATGGCAATCCAGAGGAAAATTTAAGAGTTCTGCTGTAAACTTTCAGAAGTTTAATGTAATTTTCCCATTTATAGTGGTGTGTTTCATTTGAGGTTTCTTTGGTGGTTCCTCCCTATTTTTTTTTTTCCTGCAAAAGGTTTCTTTGTGGAATTTGGTTCCTGAGATAGAGTATGCGCATAAACATTAGAGAGGAATTATGGTATATTGAATTACTCCATATTTTTTAACGGAAAAATAGAAATTCAGAAATTGTCGGGAGAAGGGGAGTGAGGGCTAAGGGCTGACTTTTCCAAGCCACAGGTTGATGCTTCTGTAATAGATTCCATGTGTTTTTTCGATTCAAGCTGCCTTTGGCCAAGGGCGGGCAACATGAAATGCCCTCCCTGGGGAAGCGGGGACAAACCAGGGAGGGCCTGGTGGCAGTCTGCCTCCGTGGCCGGCAGTGCCCTTCCCCTCGCCCCCATGGTGTGAGCAATTTGTTTCCACCAGTCTGTTGTTCCCTTTAGACTTCCTAACCTGCATTCTAGGCCTTCCCCACGGAAATTCCTCTCTGGGAACCCTGAGAAGGGAAGTGAGGAGGCCAAAGACCCCACTTCCTCCCTGCTACTAGCATTAGCCAGCACTTTTCCGCTGTCTCTGCAGCCACTGCCGGCAAGCATCCAAATTTGGATTCCCATTTCCTCTTTCCCCCACCTCCCCACCCGCCCCCACTTAATCACATATTTGGCACTAGCTCACATTAGATTTTTAGAGCTGACTGGAGCCTCCAAAGAAACTCTTAGGGTTCAGTCTTCTAGCTTGGACAGGTGAACAACCAAGCAGATGGGACAAGCCATTGTGCGGTGGCTTCTGACGTTGCCCGGAGGAAGGCATCCTCTGCTACCCCTGGGATCGTGGCCTGCAGCCACTCAGGGCCATGCAAAATTATATTCTTTTCCTCCTGGTCAGCGCTGAGTGAGGCGGCTGGCTGGCCTGGCCCCCTCGTTTTGCCCTGCCAGGCCAAATCTGCCCACCTCTCAGTGCCACCCTGTGGGGATGCTGAGCTGACCCTCTGTCCTCGAACAAAAGACCTGTCACAGGAGGTGAAGGGGAACACACAGCCCTTCCTTGTTTCGGAGCTCACTCGCTCCTCCCTGGCCAGCACCTCCCCGCCATGTCAGCCTCTCTGGATGCTAATGGGCTGTGCCCCATCACTTGTGAGAGCCAGGTTGGCAGGAGCCAGCCTTCCACTGAGGCACTGGGGAGACATTCTTCTCTGGCACTTAGGGAACAGCAATTTTCACATTTGTCTGCTCTCTGAGGTGGACAGAAGAGCCTGATTAGAGCCTGAAGCCATTTGGTGGCCTCATTTATAATTGCTTACTATGGGAACCACTGGCAGACTTGGCTTTCACGCCTGGGAAGGATGAGACCAAAGGCTGACCCGAAAGCCAACGATCGCCAAGATGAGTTAAATGAATAAGCACAGGGAGCCACTTCTTTCTCTGCCCTCCACTTAGGCCTTGCCAGCGCTTTCAATAGCACCACTGTGGCTGTTGTCCGAACCCATTTCATTTGCCTTCTTTGGGTTATTTTTCCCCACTTTCAGACAAAGATTTGCAGCTCCCTTCAGGATTCAATTGCAACTTTGATTTGCCCGAGGAGCCCTGTGGTTGGATGTATGACCATGCCAAGTGGCTCAGAAGCACCTGGACCAGCAGCTCCAGCCCCAACGACCGGACGTTTCCAGGTAAGCCAGCTGCAGATTCAGAGAGGAAAGGGTTAAGGCTAGCCTGCTGCACGTCTCGCAGCCCCAGATTCCCTGACAAGCGTCATAACTTCCCACCACAGAGCAATCCTCTGCTCTGCGCCCACAAACCACTGCAGTCTTTGCTCACAACGTCACCCTACAGAAGAGCTGGCCGGTGGTTCCTCTCCCTGTCTTGTGATTACAGTAGAGCTCAGAAGCCGGGAGGGAGCAAGACAGGCCAAGAGAAAAGAAAGAAAAGGAAGAAAGGAAGAGCAGTTGGGAGGTTTCAGGAGGTGGGTTGAGTCACTGCCCCCTTGTCACCATAACTAGCGTTCACAGCCGACATCACAGAGCTTCTTGTCAACTCCGAGCTGGCTGTTTTTCCTGAAATGCCTCCTTAGGAGACCACTGGCCTCCAGCCCGACTGATACTTTTCGGAGAGTATCATCACGTCGGTAGCAAAGCACGCTGAGAGTCCGGAATGTTGCTGTGACCAGGGGTCGAGTAGAGCCTCCTGGCCCTCGGCTTCTGGAAGAGTGTTGCTGGAAGATGGTCCTTGACATCTTGCTCAGCTCCCCCTTCCGAGGGCAGGCTCTCCCGGCACTGTTGGCGGAGAGGGGCGGCCCTGGGCCCTCCTAAACCTGTAGAAGCAAGAGGCGTCTCCTCTCTCCACGGCAGTGCGCGTGTCCCGTGGTGTTCTGGTCCAAGATTTACCTCCAGGAAAAAGAGAGAAATCCTGCCTTGTAATGTTTGCCACTGTCGGTGGTGTAAATAATCCCCCTGTGGTTAAGCTACCCACATGACCAGAGGCAGAGTTGGGAGGTACATTAACAGCATCGCATAGTTTTCTGCCGTCAGACAGTCAGGACAGGTATGAATGACTTCAGGAGCGTAGATACTGGCAACATGTATTCAGATAATTAGGAAGTGTTGAGTTTTGAGAATTTATGACCTTTTGTTTTTAATGTAACCTATTTAATGGTAACTTTATGTAATTTAATTTTTAATAATGACTGCACTTAACTACTGCCTTATAAAATTCCAGAAAATTTAACAACTGGCTCTCACAAGCCAGCACACGTTGACTCTAGCACGCCACGCATTAGGTTTTCATTTTTCTGCACCGCCGGCCTGGACCTTGGTGCCCCATAAGCATTTGAGAGGAAAGGGGTCAGTTCTGGAAATTAGTAGATCAAATGTTGCCTGACTAGAGAACAAAAGGGAGATGGGGCCTCCCCTTCTCCCCTCCGGGTGCCCCAGAGCTGCTCTGCTACCCTCAACCCCAAGGACTGGAGGTGTCCCCTGTCCCCAGGGGACGGCAGTGGGACAGATGCCAGGAGAGCTTTACGGGCTGGCCTCCTGACACAGCCTGCACTTGCTTTCCTGGAGGGTCACAGCATCTGCTCTGGAGAAAAACATTTTCATATTTCAAGTGTTTATCTCTTCAGCATTTGAGTGCTCAGAGAGATTAATATCTGAAGATCACCACGGCCTCGGGCAACAGGAGAGAACACTTACCCTCGTCCCAGCCTTAATCACCCTGCCCCCTCTCATTCACTGCAATAATGTTTAATTAATATAATGAGCCTCCTGCACGTTGCAAAAAAAAAATACTTATTTTTATAACCCAGCTTGGATTTTTCATTTCATTTCCTCTCCTTTGAGACTTGGCCAAATTAATTGGTTGTTTTTCCCAACCTCCACTCTTTACCCGAACATAAAGACGGTTTGTGGGGTATGCGTAAGTGTGTGTGTGCACATGTGTACTTGTGGGTTATGTGTGTATGTGTGTGTCAGCACATCTGTTTCTTTCTCAAAGTGTTTGTGGGTTTTGTGTGTATGTGCACATGTCCTGTGTTTCACATATAGATGTTGATGTGTCTGTGAATATGTGTGTGTGTTTATGCATGTTTTACATGTGAACCCTCTGTGCATGTTTGTGTGTGTATGTGTGGAGTGTGTTTGTGGTTTGTACACATGAGTTGCACGCAGGCGTGGGCGTGAGCATTGCATGAGGGTGGGGACGAGGGGACAGCTTGGCAGAGACACTTTAAATGAAGGGATACAGATGACCCAGCGCCAGGAGGTCTACTGGCTCTTATTCAGAGACTGTCTTCAGGTTGGCCCTAAAAATTCAGCCTTCTCCCTTGTGCTCCTCTGAGCAGATTTTCTCTAAGAATGTCCGAGGCCAGCCCTGTCCAGGCTACAAGGCCACCAATTAGCAAGTGACACTTTGGTGAGAGCTTCTGTTACTCTGCATTTGAGCCTGGCCTCTACCTCTGCCCATTGACCTCCACCTCCTCCTGGCGCAGACCTCGCCCTCACCTGAGTGCCCCTTCCGCTACCCTGGCTACCAGTTGGAAATTCAAGTTCTTGTCCTCATTCCAGTTGGTTCATTACACCCTGTGGTTTGGGAGGGCTTTTCAGAGAAAGCTCGCGAAGCAGGCAAAATTCCAACCGTTGGCTGGCTGGATGGGGACAGAAAGAAAATTAGGGCCATAAGGAACTGCTAGATCTAATGTTGTTTCTCCCTGAAGATATTGAGAAGGAAAATAATCATTTTCCTCTTCGAGAGGAGTCCCCGAAGTTCGAAAAAGTGGCACTTGTCACCTGTCTCCAGAAAACAAAATCATACTGTTGTTTTCAGAACCCTTCCTTTATTCTCTGATGATTTTAAAAGTCACTTGCTGTATTTGCCACTCTCCTGCTTATGAAGCTCGAGATGTGGCTTTCAGCAGGGGAGGATAGAAAGCCCTCTCTGTTCAGGGTGGTCCTTTCTTCAAAATAAAAAGGATGGGGGCCGAGGGGAGCAGTTGGAAGAGAGGAAACAGCTGTCCCTGATCAGGGGCAGGGCAGATGCTGGACCTTCCCAGGCAAACCCAAAAGCCCTGTGTCCCCCACACTTCACCACTCCACAAAGAGGAGACGTTGTTCAAGAGAAGTGTGCCATATGTTTTATCCCCTTACGGAATAGCTCAGCAAAAGCAATTGCCGGTAGGAAAGGGGGTGTCTCCATTGAGGGTGGAGGGTGTTGGGAGAGACCAGGGAGGAAAAGGAGAACGGAATCACCATGTTGAAATATCATACACAGCCTGTTTGCTGAGAAGCGTCTGTGGAAACAACTCACATTCCGTAGATATTTTCTGATTTAGTTCTTTACTCATGTTTTGTTTTGTCTTTTTTTTTTCCCCCTTTTCCTTTTAAGTCAGCAATTAGTTCTGTTCTTTTGGCCAGTGGTAACGGTTGCTTAAGGCTGATGAGACACCCATGGATTTCATGCCACTGTTTTTGTTTTTCAAGATAATCTTTCAAACCACTCAGAATCCCTTCCTTTAGCTCCCTGTTTGTGGCTTAGAAGCCCAGAGTGTGCTCATGCCACAGCCCCTGGGGACCCTGTCCTGAAATCAGTGACCCCTGCTGGTTGTCCTCTGAGAAGCCACTTTGCCTTTTTTTTCTGGAGCTACAATGGCACAGAAGATGTCCTCCCTTGTGGGAGCTTTGGTATTTTTTACAGACATTCTCAAGTGCGATGATCATAAACCCAGTTTTGAGGATGATCAGATTCATGTGCTTAAGGGACAAGGTAAAAACTCTGAGATGGTATGGTGAGTCCACGTGTCTAGCGCTGCACTGTTTAATATGGTAGGCACTAGCTATTTTAATTTTAGTTAATTACAATTAAATATAGCTATAATTTTAGTTCCTCATTTCAAGGGCTTGGTGGCCATGATATTTTGGACAGCACAGATGTAAAACGTGGCCATGGTCACAGAATTGTCTTGGCCAGACTGCTCAGGCATCTTTTGGCATTGATACGTGTGTGATCTCTGGGGTCCTTGCTGATGCTGGTTCCCCACAGAGAGGATGGATGGCAGTGTAAACCAAGAAGCAAGTAATTAGGTGGATGTGCCTTCTCTGTGGTTCCTTGATGGGAGTGTCCAGTGGCAGCTATTTTTGTCATTGCATCATTCAACCCCAGTGAGCAACCATAGTAAAGTAAGCAAGTAGCAGAGCATTAGATAGTGTAGGAATTATTTCACTGGACCAAAAAAAAAGAGGTAAATACTAAGTAATGCCAATAAGAGTAATAGTAATAATTATCCTTATTATCAAGAATGAGACAAAAAGACTAGAGAAAGAGCGTACCATTCCAGGTCAGCTTCAGAATCCTCAAGGGTGTGGGTTCCCTAAATGGGTGTTCTTTTATATGTTTGTTGACTTCATGAGGTATGGTTACGCTATTACTTCATTTCAGTAACTCCAAATCATGGAAGTGGTACAAAGAAAACAGGTAGGGCACCTGGCTGGCTCAGTTGCTAGAGCATGTGACTCTTGGTCTCGGGGTCTTAGGTTCAGGCCCCCCATTGGGCATGGAACCTACTTAAAATTAAATAAGTAAATAATAATAAAATAAAAATGAAGTGAAAACAATGAAACAGGAAATGCCTTTTTGTAATGTCATACCATTATGAAAAGACAGAACTTTGGTTGCTTGGCACTTATATGTTTATTGGATTGAGAAAACAAAACCATTTCTCTGGATTCAAAAACAAGCTCAAGACAGACTAAGAATACAATGTTCTGAAATACTCAAATTTTATTAATGGTAGCTATTCCATCAAATGTCAGTGGTAGGGTTATTAACGTACTGTGGGGCTGTTTTGATGCAGCTTGGGCCATTTATAAACTCCGTGAGAGTAGAGGACCAGAACTATGATTCACTAGGGGGACATGTACACACGAAGATTAAGTGTGTGTGTGGTGAGGGGGCAGGGTGTAGATGGTTGCAAAGAAATTACAGAAGAGAAGTGATGAGTGAACTTGCCCGTGATGGGCTTGATATTTGACAGGGAACTAGTAGTGACTCTGTGAATTAAAAAGCCACTCTCTCTGAACTCAGAAGACCTCCGCCTAGGTGGGCCACTGGCAGCAAATGATCCAGACTCTACTGGCGTTAGCTTGAGTTGCCCTCGGAAGGACGATGATGTGGTGTGACTGAGGCACAGCCACTGCGCATACAGAGAGGAGACTTTCTTAGGCTTAGACTCTGGTAGATAATTAAAGACCAGGAGCAACTTGGCTAAAAGAAAGCCAGTATTCAAAGAATATCTTCAACTGGAAAAGGAAAGCATAGAGGCTCTTCTTTAAAGAAAATAGGGGGATCCCTGGGTGGCGCAGCGGTTTGGCGCCTGCCTTTGGCTCAGGGCGCGATCCTGGAGACCCGGGATCGAATCCCACGTCGGGCTCCCGGTGCATGGAGCCTGCTTCTCCCTCTGCCTATGTCTCTGCCTCTCTCTCTCTCTCTCTCTCTCTCTCTCTCTCTCTCTCTCTCTCTGTGACTATCATAAATAAATAAATTTTTAAAAAAATAAAAAAAAATAAAATAGGAAGGAAAATATCTCTGACTTTCTAGAAAAGATAGCAGTAAAGAGAAGCTCTTACTCCTTTTTAAAAATTTTTTTAATTTAAATTCCATTTAATTAACAGAGTGAACTATTAGTTTCAGAAGTAGAATTCATTGATGCATCAGTTGCATACAACCCCCAGTGCTCATTACATCCTGTGCCCTCCTGAATGCCCATCACCCAGTTACCCTGCCCCCCCACCCCCATCTCTTCCTGCAACCCTCAGTACCTTTCCTTGGGTTAAAAGTCTCTTACGGTTTGTCTCCCTCTCTGTTTTCCTCGTATTTGGTTTTTCCTTCCCTTCCCCTATGTTCATCTGCTTTGTTTCCTTTTTTTTCTGAAAGTCATGATTGGCTGGGGAACTGGAAATTGATAATGAAGAGGCAATATAATGACAAAGCTGCCTCAACTGCAAAACCTTCATGAAAGCTGACATACCAAAAAAAAAAAAAAAAAAAAAAAAAAAAACCAACACCAGTTCTAGGAAGACTCCTGCACAGACCAGACCTGAAACCTCAAATGTCCACAAAATGGTCAATTGTAAACCTTGAGAACATCCTGCTGAGTTCATCCAAAGTCAGTGTTTCCTTAACTGGTTGTTAATTTGAGGACCTTAGCGGAGCTCGACTGACCTTGGGAGGCCAGCTGAGGGGCTGACTCATGTTTTAAGCATGACCTATACAAAGAGATTACGTCTCCTGCAGCACTAAATATTCTTTCAGATGGTTGTTCTAGTAGGAGGGCAAGATGCTAGCCAGGAGATGTGTGTGTTGGACAGATGGTGCGTTTGGCTTTGCGATAGCCAGGAAGATCCGACTGGCGATTTACTTCAGGGTTTGGTAAGGTGTGGACACAATCGATTCCATTGCTGTTGGGCCCAACCACAGTCACGTGTCCACACAGCACTCATGCAACTGAAGCCAGATGCGGCCATAAATCTCCAGGTGAAATGTCAAGAGACTCTTTCTAGAGACAGCAGCAGGTTAAAATGCCTGAACGACTGTCCTGTGCACGTCCTCTTTGCCCTTTTGAACTCTTGTTGTTCATTCCCATGTGATTATTTTCCCGTGTCATGGGCAACAACAGATGTTTTGAGTCAAGAACCTAGCAAAATGCCTCCAAAATATGTCAGGTCCAGGAGGAGAGGGATTGTATCTCTGGGACATTATTTCTTCATTCTCTCTGAGCAACTGAACATATATCCTTTCTATTGTCTTTTTGTTGGAAGCCATCCATTGCCGTCACCGTTGCCATCAGCTACAAGAACAAGAAGACAGTCTCCAGCAGGCAGAGCTGGTACTAGGCTGGTCAGTTGTCATGTTTGGGGACATCTTGACAACCCAAAGGGCTTTTCCTTAAAGTCCCTAAAGTAAATCGCTAAAGTGGTCCACCCGCACCATGCCAGCCCTTTGCTCTATCAAGTAATCAACAGCCACTGTGTGCTTACAACTTCCTCTGTGTTTGGCAGTGATAGGCCATAAATTAGAACATTCTACGAGAACAGACTTCACTTACAGCACATGTGCTTCACTCACAGCACATGTACGGGTGCCATGACTTAAAAGAACTGAAGCACTTAGCTTAGAGGAGCGCTAGTATAGACCTACCACCATAAGTAAAGGCCCAACAAGTGGACATTT
Organism: Nyctereutes procyonoides; assembly: GCF_905146905.1. Lineage (NCBI taxonomy): Eukaryota > Metazoa > Chordata > Mammalia > Carnivora > Canidae > Nyctereutes > Nyctereutes procyonoides. The sequence continues at coordinate 14,394,736 of NW_026575132.1, forward strand.
AAAGAGACAAAGGTCAGGTTTCCCAAGACAGGGAAGACTGAGGGTCTGAATTCTTCACAAATGAAAATGTTTCCAAGTCAGAGGACAGGAATTGGCTGTGCTCCATCAGGGATGGAAGGAGGACATGTGTCTAAATGACAGCAGGAAAACTTAAAACTGAATTTAGGAAGTTCCTGACAGTTCAGGTTGTGACCCAGAAAACGCATTGCCGATGTGGCCTATGGAAGCTCCTTCTCTAGAGAATTTAAAGCAGAGGGTAGACAGCTGTTCTGGGGATGTGTTCAGTGTAGTTCCTCTGGGCAGCCGGACTGACCTGATCTAAACTGTCTCTTGAGGTCCCACTCATTCCAGAACCATGTAGTATTTTATTTCATCTACCATACAGTGACAGGAAAGACGTGGTAAACAGTGCATGATGCATAAGTAGGGGCTGTCTGGTTGCTGGGCTTGGACGGATGGGGGAACCGACTTACTCCACAGAGCATCTTCACTGCCCTCAGCCCAGAACATACTTCTTTGGGAATCTAGGACTGGTCTTCCAGGTTATTGTGGTCTTCTGACCTTTTTCTTTCTTAAAAAAAAGGCAAGCATAGGAAGCAGAGCGTATAGCGATAGTAGTAGTAGGCGAGATCATAGCTTTTATTGAGCACTTACTGCGTCCCTGTTACTGGGCAAAGCATTTCGCATGGCTTGCTCCTTCTCACAGCCCTCTCCAGTAACGTTCTTATTCTACCCATGCTACAGATGGGGAGACTGAGACATTAAGTGATTAGTGAGCAGTAGATGAGGGCTCCAGCCCAGATGAGAGGCCATGCCCAGCAATCCTGCTCACTCCGGTCAGGGCTGCTGTAATGATTCCAGCAGCCATCTCGGACGCGTGGCGTCAATTCCCTGAGCCTCCGTTTCCTCTCTGGTAAAAATGAAGAAAACGGTTCTTGTTCCAAGGACCTAGATCTTGCAGGGAAGGTTACGTAAGGAAAGGCTTCTGGCGCGACAGCTGGCACATAGTAGGTGCTCAGCAAACACCGGTTCTCTTGCTCCGGCCCTTCCTATCCCCTCCCTGGACCTTGCCTGGCCCAAGCCATTGCTTCACGACGTCCTGGTTCTAATCAGGCCCCTCTCGGTGACAGGCAGGGACGTTCTGCAGCTCAGCGTCCCTCTGACTGATGTCTACTGCTAATTCCTTAAATTTACATATCATCTTTCTTCCCTCGAGCTCATAGCACTTAACAGACAAGTGGGGCACAAATGATTTCACTAAGTGAAATTCAGAGGCCTGCTTGTCTTGAGATTCTGCAAACTAGTGGATTAGCTTAGATGTCAGCACTGAATTATGATCCTTCAGCTGCTCGTGCTTAGCACGCCACCAGCATTAACTCCCCGGTCTTCCAATGGTCCTTTACATCATGCGGAGCGATTATCGTCTTATTGTGAGAGAGTGAGCGCGCAGAGGAGGGGGCGAGGGGAGCGGGGGCGGGGGGGGGGTGCGGCTGGGTCGGGCCTGTGGCAGCCTGGAGACCTTAGGCCTGATGATGCCTAAAGTTTCAGCAACAGGATGGGTAAACAGAACAGACCCGGGTAAAACCCAGCCAGCGCGGCTCTTTCCACCTCCACACACATTTTACTTACTAAATTCTAACCATTATGCTATGAATCCCCTGCCGCTTAAGAATGTAAATTCACACAAGTGACAGTATTTCTGCCAAGCAATTTTCAAGCAGCAAGTGGGTCTTATTTGTGAAACTGAAGGAAGAAGGCTGAATAATAAGTCTCTGAAATCTGCTTTCCTTTATATCTGAGGTGGAAGCAGTCAGGGCTTGGAAGTTACTGGGGCGGGAGACGGGGGTCTCACTGGTGGCTCCACGGTGCGTCCCCAGGTCACCGTGTTATTATCAGCTCACCTCGCCTTTGGAAGGGGTGTTGGCCCAGGAGAGTGGGAGGGAATTGTGCAGAGATGATCTGAATCTGTGGGATTACCAAAGACTGGCTGATTCTCCCTCTGTTCTGGTTTCTCTCTTGTGAGCATAGAGCCTCATATGCTTCCTTTATCCGTGTGTTTGTCATTCATTCATTTGTGGGAACAAAATTTTCTCGCGAAGCAGCATATACATGTCACTGTCTAGGGGCAGGGGCAAGAAGCGGTGTAACCCTGACACATGTAAGCCTGGGATGCTTATCTCCTAACCGGAGCGATGGGGAAAACACACATAAAACAGTTCAATTACAGCACGAGGCAGTGGTGGTTACCTGCTGAAATGCATGAGAAATGGCCTCGAGTCTTTTTAAAAACCAGGTAGGATCAGTGGTACAGCTGGTAAATGTCAGAGTTGTTGAGAGAAAAGAGGCATTAGTAGAAATGTGCCAGAGTAGGTAGGAGAAGAACTGGCAAGAGCGCTGGGAGAGGTGGAGTGGGAGGGGAGCAAGGGGCGGCAGGAAGGAGAAGCAGGAGCAGGGGCGGTGGGGGGAGCCCAGTTTGCCTGGAAAGGAGTGTGACCGATCGCCCGGCTGTGGGGCACAGCTAAAGTGGAGACCCTACCGCAGGAAGGTGGAAAACCTAATGTCAGGTCCAGCTGTACCACTCGCTGCCCTCTCTGCTTTGGACAAGTCACTTGAACCTTTCTGAGCTCAGTTTCTTCATCCTGTGCAGATAAGATTCAGAAGCTAGAGCTCACGAGCATTTAGGAAGGATTAGATGAAATAATGTATGTGCACGTGCTTTGGAGCCTGCAAAGCATTCTGCAAATACGACTTATAATTATTATCATTACTAGCGGGAGTAATGAGATCTGATAGGAGGAGCGTAGGCGTGGAGGATCTCAGAGTGCCTGGCTGCGGCACCCGGGTCTCCTCCCTTGGCAGGTCACCACCTTTAAAGTGTCTGCTGTGGACAGCTGCCTCGTTATCTGGCCTTGAAGAGGTCTCGTGTTGGGGGGAATTACACAGACTTGGCTCTGGATGGTTAAGGAGACAAACTGGAATCCCAACCATGCGCCCTAAACTGGTCTCATTTGACTTCAGGGGAGGGTAGCTCCCGGAGCAGTAATCCTAGAGAATCTAAGTGGAGGCCTTACGGGAGCCAGGAAGGAGGGAGAGAGATGGTGGTGGGGAAGAAGGAAGGAGCTGGTTGGGGGCCAGTGATGGGAGGACTATCACAGGCTCATTCTTGCTAAAACAATGACATCAGCAGGAGTAGCAACAGCAAACCAGTGGTCCAGAGAGTCACCTGTCGGTTCAGGGCTCTGGAGCCCTTCCTTGCCTGTTCTCCCCTGACAACCACGGGATGTTCACAGTCCCCGGTGAATAAGAACGCTGGGTGCACATGTCTCAGATTAACATGATCCTGAAGTGTCTGATGTGCTGGCTGTGTGGTGTGAAAGTGCCCCTGCCATCTTGCAGAAGTGCTTAGCATAAGATATTTCAGGGCCAAAAGGAGGCAGTGAGATTGTCTTCTCAAATGCCACCCTGTTTTCTGTACAAGCGGCCACGAATCTCCTGCGGACGTTGGGTTTGCAGGTACGGGCCCCCATACCCGTGTCTGCAGGGCATGAGTTCTGCAGATGGCAACAAGAACTCAGTCTTGTGCATAGTGTCTGATGGAATTGAAAACCCATCAGCCAGAAGGCCTATTCTCCCAGCCTTTGGGTGGGTGAGACCTAATTTCCCATCATGTGTATATTTGCTGTTAAACACGTCGCCTTCGTTCCTGATGATGACGGTTCTCAGCGACGTTTGCCCGGCTTTCTGAAAAAGGCCAGTTCTGGCCTCCGCAGGCCGGACGGGGAAGAGAGTAGGGTGTCAGGCCCGCTGACTCACCCCTACACGGCCACCGTCCCTTCTTCCGCTTGTGGTTGACGCTGGCTTCTGGGTTACAGTCACTCGAGTCCAGGCCCCACCTAGTAGCTAGCACTGGTGGAGACGGACGGTTTTAAAGGTCTCCCGTTTGGACAGTGCCCAGCCAAGATGACAAAGACGCAAAGCACAAACCATCTGGCTGGAATCCTCTCCCGGTCCACCAGCACCTCGTCCCCTCATTATTTAGTTCATTCGGCTGCACTGGCCCTTTGGGTGAGCCAGCGGTGAGTAAGACGTGGGTCTGGCACCCTCGGATCTAGGGAGGGGAAGGCCAGCGCAGACACCGCCAGCCAAGCGCAAGGCCAGCTGCACCTACAGGTGTAGCTGTAGAAGAGGCACAGAGAGACTGATGCGGAGGAGTAGGCAGGATGGACCAACCTGAGGTCCAGAAAAGGCTTCAGAAGGAGGCAGCTTGTGAGCCAAGGTCTGAAAGAACCTTGAGAAGGAAACCCAGGGCCTGGAGAAGGACAGGAATGAACAAGACCCCCAAACTCGGGGTGCGGGGGAGGGCTGCAGCCGCCAACTGTGGCTCTTCCCCAGGTGTTTACCAGGAACCTCTGGGTGTCTTTCCCACAGACGACAGGAATTTCTTGCGGCTGCAGAGTGATGGCCGGAGGGAGGGCCAGTACGCGCGGCTCATCAGCCCTCCGGTGCACCTGCCGCGAAGCCCCGTGTGCATGGAATTCCAGTACCAAGCGACGGGCGGCCGCGGGCTGGCGCTGCAGGTGGTGCGCGAAGCCAGCCAGGAGAGCAAGCTCCTCTGGGTCATCCGCGAGGACCAGGGCAATGAATGGAAACACGGGCGGATCATCTTGCCCAGCTACGACATGGAGTATCAGGTAGGGCAGGGCCAGCAGGTGGGTGCAGAGATCCGGGGGAATCTTTGTGATCCGTGTTTCAATATTTCAAAGGGCCGTGCCCATTCATCATTAGGGAACAGTGGTTCGGCACTGCTGTTTTCATTGTGTTTCTCACATTGCCATGGCAACTAAATGACACTCTTATTTGTTATTCAAAATGTGCCTATCTCTACACCCAGACTTGGTTCTTTGTTCCTCCTATTGCCTTTTATATTGCTGAAATCTTCCCAACAAATGTTTCTTCTCTCCATTTTAGCTTAGATTGCTATCAGGTAGGCTGCACAAAGGGACACAGAAGCCCGGGAAATAAACACAAACCAGCCTCCACACGCGAGGGAGGAAGCCTGCTGAGCCCCTCCTCGCCCTCCAAGGAGAGGGGAAAATCCTGCCAGACCTGTCCCGGGAATGGGACCATGAGCGCAGGAAGGGGAGGGGTGCTGTTTGCACTCAGTGGCCAGCAGACCAGAAAGACTCCTAAAGGAGTGGTGGCTTCTCTCCCAACAGCTCCAGGAGTTGAGTTCTATTATCTCTGCCCCACAGAGCGAAAGACTGAGGCACAGATGGGTATGCACAGCTGCGGCTGAGGCTTGGGTAGGAGTAGACACACAGTGGAAGAGGTGACTGAGAACCAGCCAAGGCATTAACCTGCTCCTCCCCAGACAAGAGGCAGCAACAGATGGCTGGTGAGGCAGCCAACTGCTCGCTCAGCTTGCCAGAGGACATGTGCTTGTTTGCAGAGAGAACCTAGGGAGGGAGAGAATGAGGAGTGATTGAAGAGCCCAGAGCAGAGGGGCTTCTGTGCGCAGCCTGCAGTTCGCCCAGGCGGCTCTGAGCGTCCTGCGTCCTGCCCCACCCCTGCCCGCATTCCCATCTAGAGACCTTAATGCGTTGTATCGCAAGTATCTGCTTGCGTGTTTGTCTCACCCGCCACATGGTGAGATTCTCTGGGCAGAGGATCTTACTTACTAGATTTTGTAACTGTCCTTGTGCCTGGCACACGTAGTAGGTGTTCAGTAAAGTATTGGGGAAGGAAAAAAATCCTTTCCCTCCTCATAATAATGGAACCGCAAGACAATGTTATTATGCCAAAGGCCATCCAGACCCAGTGTACTGTGTTGCTCACCTTACCCCCACCTGTTTTGTCCTCTGAGTTTCCAAAGGCCTGGGTTGGGCATTTGAAAGATTTATGAGAAAGGAACCACAGAAATGGCTAGGGACATTCCAACCCTCCTTTAAACATGTCCCGATTCTGGTCCTTTTAATCAGTACATTCTAGTTACTGGACAACAGTATCCATCACCTTGTTATATATATATATATATATTTAATCCCTTCAGATATGCATTTGATTTGAACCAACTCTTTTTAAATTAAGATTTCAAGCCCATAGCCATGTGGTCAACAGATGGCTACCAGGTACAGAAACATACGCACGTGTGCGTGCGCGCACACACATTTTAAGCTGCAGTTAACAGAAAATTGGAAATCTTTGCACTCTTCGAACGGGGGAGCTCAGTTTACCATGGCTCTTGTTCTTCTGGCTTCCAGATTGTGTTTGAAGGAGTCATAGGAAAAGGACGTTCAGGAGAAATTGCCATTGATGACATTCGGATAAGCACGGACGTCCCACTGGAGAACTGTATGGGTACGTGAATATCTGTCTCTTCGTAGCTCTTCCAAATAAGACACCAGGGGCAGGGGCAGGGATATACAAGACGATATACAAGCACGCCCTTTAAAAACCAGTTGCACCCAATGGGTAGAACAGCTACAGTCTGTGCAGGAGATGAGGTATGAATGTCGTCGTGTCTTAGGCTGCATTCAGGATGGGAGGAGTGTAACATGAGGTGAAGTCTTCTATCTCCTGTTCCCATTCAGAAATAGACATGCATTAAGTATATGGAGACTCAGGGTGCCAAGACCCCATCATCAGACTCCAGCTTTTAGCAAAGAAAATGCTAGAGGATGAGAGCAACTGCCAGTCAGAATTACATGCTGCAAAGGTTTGATGTTTTTAATGGAAGCCTTCACTGGGAAACGAAAATAGTACATATGTTATATCAGACTGATAACACAATTACCCAAGTTGTTCTTTTACATGAATGAATTGTAGGGCAAACTATGGCAGGGGAAGTAAGATTTTAGAGTTTGCTTTGAGGCTAATTCCTTCAGTGCCCAAGATCCCAGAGTTGTAAGATTAAACGTTGCATGCCAGGTGACCAGATGGGAAGGACACCATGACTGTCCCTTTGGACAGAAGTGCTGAGCAGACGCACTGAGAAGATGCACACATTTCACCCAGGTCACCCCAAGGGTATCCTGACCATCTCCCAGGAGAGCCATGCACATTTCCAAAAGCAAAAGGGAATCCTGAGAAGGAACAGGACCTGTTTTTACTCGGCAGAGCGACTGTCATCACTCACCCAGTGCTTTTCTTGGCCCATGCGTCCCGGATGTGTGTGCCTGATGATGTCAGAAGCACCTGGGACCACCCCAGTCCCTTCAGGCAGCTCTCAGGCCCTGGGCATCCAAACATAATCCAGCCTCTGAGAAAGTCATCAGTGGTAGCTGACTGATTACAATGCTTCAGGGACACATCGCTCCATAAAGGACTTTGGTTCCAAAGCGACTTTGGGAATCTCTCCCCATCCACCCGGCCCTTGTCATGATGATGTATTAGACACAGTCTACAGCATGAAGAGGACATGGGGACACTTCCCATGGGGTATTACCAAAAAAAAAAAAAAAAAAAAGCAACTTATTGGAAGTCCTCTTCATTACACCCTATACCTGCCCCACTATTTCCTCCTCTTATCTAACTCAGTATTTTTTTCTTTTTTTTTTCTTCCAGAACCCATCTCCGCTTTTGCAGGTGAGAATTTTAAAGGTAAAATAATTTTTTTTTTTGCATGTCTTTTTCTACCACCCGTGTGATGTGAATTTGGTGTGGGGAAGAAACCTCCAAACCTGACAAATCCCTCGAGAGAAAACAGACGCCACACCTTCCCGCCACTAGATGGCACCAGCAACACCTGTAGATTCCAGGAAGGAGGATTGAGATCTTCACTGTGTCTTGTTTAATTAAAGTTTAGAGACCTATAATAGAGACAAATAGGTTACAGATAAACCTTTCAGCCTTGCATTGTCCAACAGGGAGCAATGAGGCTGAAAATGGCCTGAGTGGTGAGAAAGGAGAGGCTGTGGAGGAGACTGACCAACAAAAATCAGTAGTAGAATTCCAAGTGAAATGGGGTGGCAATGATTTATTTTCGGCTGAAGATGGTTTCTTTCCAGCCGCAGGGCTCCAAGGCAGCGGTTTCAATGAACCTTCAGGGAGGTACAGCGGCAGGTGGTCTTGTGAGGTCGAAAGTTAGGGAAAAGGCACAAAAGGACTGATGATCCTGAGGAGGAAAAGTTGCGCAATTCTGGAGCTGGTGTCTGGTAAAGGGAACAGGGAGGTGCATTTGCTGAGTTAGAGCATTTGAATACGGGACTGAAGACCAGAACAGGACATTTATTTCGCTAATAAAGTAAAGAGCAGAGCAGAGAGGAGGGAAGGTGGGCTGCTGGCCTCGGCACCGAGCGTGGGTGGTGGTGAGGCCTGTGCTGCGCGCAGGGTGCAGCGGGCCTCTCCTGCCCTCCTTGCGCTCCGGGGACTTGTCACCGGTGAACTTGCCACCCAGTTTTCCAGTGCCCCGTGCTGAGAAGCCACCCTCAGGGCTCCCGTCCTGTTGGCCTGGGTGACGGAGCACAGTCCCGCCACTGCGCCTAACCTGCGGACTGGGGTTTTCCATATGAACAGTTGCGAGGCCTGATGCGCCCTACGTGTGCTGGCGGGCCTTCACCCCGGGGTGACAGCATTCCAGAGATAAGGGAAGTCACTTTTACATCTGAAGTCTAGACTCGTTATCTTCGCTCTCGTGAATCTGTCCAGCTCCCGGCTAGAAAGAGATGAATTCCCGGTTTGCCGCCTAGATGCGCTTTTGACTCCAAATCATCCGGCCTGATTTTCCACCCATCACCCTCTAAGACCATAGCAGGGGGATGAAAGTGGCAGAAAGAGAGAATGGCAGACCAGCACAGAGTACAGTTTCTTCCCCTCTCACCCTTCCTGGCCTCCCGAACGCCACCCCCGCTCCCCACTGCACATTTTCCAGTATGAAGCGTATTCGTGTGCATGTGTTGGTGCTCTTCGGGTGTGAGATTTATGTTAATGCGGATCCAAGTATGGGGAGGGAAGCTGAGATCCCAACTGAGTCGCTTGGATCACAGTTGAATTCAACTTCTTGGAATTCCAGGACCCAAGGTAATGTCTCTGATGGGCAAGTCAAATCTGCTGATTAAGACTCAAAACCCCCCGGGAAGGCCGGCCAAAGGCTTACACAACAGCGGCCACAGACACAGTTGTGTGTGAGCACGCGTGTCTGAGTCCATGACTGACAAGCACAGAGGCCAAGTGCTTTGCTTCTGTAAGAGAACAAACAAACCAGGGCACATGCGCTCTCCTTGATGCTGTGTTTGCCGTGAGGCTTCACAGTCCAGTCATGTTCTCTTGTAAAAAAACACATAAATAAAATATCATCAGAGCCGCAGTGCTCATTTAGCCAAAACAAACACAGGGCTTAGTGACTTGAAGGTAAGCATCTCCCGCGCGCTCCCGATGGGCTGATGGGGGCGTGAAGCAGAAGCAGCGCACGGCTGGCCTGGCTGGGCCCCGGCTGTTGGCTCTGCAGATGAGGAGCAGTTTGGAAGAAGGAGACCAAGTCTTGAGGGGCAGATACTTGGCCAAGGAACATAGAGGCCAGGGCAGGATTGGAATTGAAAAATGGACCATTTCAATCACATTGGCAAGTTTTACATGGAACTCGGGGAGTCGGTAGGCAGATGACCTCAGGGCCCATCTTCTCTTGGCTGGAGGCCCCTGTGACCTCAGCGTGTGACTCTGTGTTCTGACTCAAGCAAAGCCTTCCACTGGGGAGAGGAAAGACGATGACCATTCGCTCTGTCGCCCCTAGGGCCTGGCATAGGGTTCCTCTCCTGGTTGGGGCAGCCGCAGCCCTGGTGGGGGGTGGGGGGTCTTGGGGTGAAATCAGCCTTTTCACTCCCAAAGGGAAACAAAGAGACATCAGGTTTGGGCAGGCAGGATGTGGAAAGTCGATGGTGTAACACTAATGACAATAGGCGGTTACATTGTTAGTACCTTTTTTTTTTTTTGAATACAGGTTGTTTTTCTTTTCTATTATAAATTAACCATGAGACAAAAGCAATCTCATTCTTTAGGAGAGATCAGTGTGTACTAGGTAAATCTTTAAGGAAATGCAATAAAAGTGGCCTCTGGGCTGGGTCTTATGAGGTATCCTTCATCTTTTATATTTGAAAGTGTCTTTTCATTCTCTGCCTCTTATGCATTTCTTGCCATGAAACATTTTCTTTTGATTCCAATCACCTTGTGTTTTCTGCTTAGCGTGTATACTTTGATTGTAAACCAGGGGGTGAGTCCCTAATGAAGGAAACAAGCCATAGAGAAAAAGAGAATGTGTAGAGAAAGAGAGAGAATGAATAAGCTGCGTTGTTGTGTGATTTGTAAGAAGATGCTTGTTGTTGTTATGAGTCACATTTTAAACAATGTGGCCTGGGTGTGCATTTTTTTCTTCCATTCTTTTTTTTTTTTTAACAGCCGCTATGAACATAGTGCCAGTCATGTATCTTTTTCTAGAATTTGAGCTTTAACAAATGAAAAAGTATATAAAGGAAAAGAAAAAGAACCAAAAAGTGGTATGATTAAGATGATGGATTATTTCCTCTTAACCAATACTGCCTTTTTTCAATAAAAGGAAAAAAAAAGAAAGAAGCCAGTAAAAATATGGAAAGCCCATGATCAGAGCTCTGTAGTTGTTGTCCAGGTGGTTATTTTTAGCAGCTCACAGTAGAAGCAAGAGGTTTTGTTCACATTAGAGGCTGGGGACTTTGAACGATGCAGGAGCAGAGACATTGGGTCTGGTACCCTCCCCATTAGAGACCCATGGAAATTGCTAGTACGGGTGCACTCAGGGAGGGTGGCTGTTACGGTAAAGGGTTCAGAGCCGCTGTGTCTACCACTGATGGATGCTAAAAGGAACATCAGTGTCTCTCGCAATGGCTGTGAGCTTGGGTGCTAAGCGTCGGACCAGTTCTGAGAGCCAGAGGCCCATCTCTGGGTTTCACTGTCCACAGTCCTGTTCTGTTTTCATCCAGGTAAAACCAGGAGAAAGTGAACATCTCAGTCAGGCTCCTGGGCATAGAGAGGAGCAGTCTTACGAGAGACCCACTCTGGGGAAGCGACAGAGCTGGCCGGGGTTTGCCTCGGGTTTTAAGTTGTTTATTGGGTGCCAACTGGTCCATCTCTGCCAATTCCCATTGCCACCTCCCCTCTTTGATCCCCACCCTCATTCCCCACGGGCTGCCTCCCAGAGCTGTTCCCCACCAATGCAGTGACCCCCCATCCCAGGGGGACCTGGGGTTGACCTCGAGTTCCTTCTCCGCTGGGCTTCCCCACTCTTCCTTCCTAGGAGCACTTCCAAGAGGGGGTGCAGGATGAAAGGCAGAGAAGTATTCCTAAACTCTGCCAGAGTTCCAGATAGGCAGCTGTGGTGTGTGGCTCCTTCTCCTTCTCCACAGCCCCCCCTCCCCTTCCGTCTCCAGCTGCCAGATTGAGGCTAGGTGTTGCTGAGCAAGGAAGCATGGAGATCAGATGTGTGTAAACCGCGGAACTGCTTGGCTGCCATTGCTTGCCTAAGGGGACACTGAGGCATTCTTTGTGAGGTTTGCTTGTGCAAGCTGCCTCTCCTGTCACAGAGGGGCCTGACGCGCCCCTTCCCTGCAAGCTTGCCATTCATCTAAACAGCTGCCAGCATCAATTTTCTCGAAGGGGAGAAGAAAAAATTTTTTCACCGACTTTTCCTCTGTCCAAGAGGAGAGGGCTGCTGAAGAGCAGTGTCCGAAACTCCAGCCGGCCCCAGATCCGAATTTAGAGGCATTTGGGATAGATGTGGGACACCAGTGCCGGGTCTGCAGGCCTCGGGGGACCCTTCCAGGGAGCCTTCATGCCCTTGCCTGTAAGGCAACGCCAAGAGTCATTTCTCAGGGAGATCTTGTACTTGTACATTCCTCTTCCAAACAGATCTGTAGGCGTGACCACATTCTTCTACTATCTTCTGTAAACTCTTCTAGAGGAGGCAACCCTTTTTTTGTTGTTGTTCGTTTAATCTCACAAATTAAACAAGCCTTTTATCTGAAATGCTCCTTCAGCAGCACCTCATTTTCAACCTGTACAGAGAAGACTCTGAGATAGGCCAGGCCTCTACAGTTATTTGCAGTGAGCCTTTTGTGTGTGTGTGTGTGTGTGTGTGTGTGTGTGTATCCTTCAAAACATTTCTTTTGAAGACTAGGGTGACTCCTCCAGGTCCAGGGGACATTTTATAAACTCAGCTGTGGGAGATGCTTTCTCTTTACAGTGGGAACTTGACTGAGACAGTCCTCGGACAGGTTTGGGCAGAAAGGGAGAGGACCACTTCTGTGCCATCCCCGCTTGGTTAGAACAGGGGTCTGCATAATTCTTCTATAGAAGGACAAGAAGGTCAATGCGTTGGGCTTTATGAGACCCTGCAGCACCAAAGTAGCCATAAGCAACAGGTAATAAGGGTGGCTGTGTTCCAGAATGGACAAAAAAGAGGCCGTGGGCTAGAGCGGTTAGCTGACCCCTGGGTTCCAGCACCGGCCGCAGATTCCGTGCACGTGCTTCTGGCCCTGACACTGCATCATCTCCAGGGTTTTACTGTGTACTGCTCTGCCCTCTTCCTCAATTTTCCTCCAGAGAAATTCACTTATCCTCTGAGATTCTCAAGTCTCCCATCTGAGGGTCCCGACACATAAATAAGGTGATGCAGGCCCAAGAAGCAGCACACAGGAAATGACCACTCACTGTAGCTGTTGCACTGGCCACATTTCCCAATGGCTCGTTCATTCAATAACCCAATAGGCTTGGGAGGAGCACTGCCTACTGTGTCATTTTTTTCCCCTAGTCCCCTCCTGTACATTTACTGTTTGTCACAATTCAGATTCTTTGCTTTCGCATTGCCCCTTTCTCCAGGGGGCTCAGAACTTTTACAGATGGAAGCCTGCTCAACCTTGCAAATACACTTGGAGTTATTGACTATTCAAATATCTGTTTCTCATTATCTCACACAATGAGAAAACTTTGTGGAAAATTAGAGGATGGTAATTAATGAAGAAAATAGTTCAAGAGTTGAAAGCATGGTCCAATGGAGGGGGAAAAAAAAAAGAGGGATGTGAGTAAGTGATAAAAGTTAATACAATCAAAAGGAACGTTCAGGTCAGCACATTGCCAGCTCTGGACAAGGCTTAAGGCTTACCCACACTCTTTCTCCCATGTTGGGGAGGCTCCTTTGTTGCAAAACAATGGCCCAGTCACCCCATATGGGGACAAGCGAGGCCAGAAAGGAGCCACTCACCAACCTGGGCACCTGGGGCTGGTGACATCTGTCTGAAGGTGGCACCTTTTTTGCAACTTCACCTAGAGGCACAGTAGGAGTCCGCCAAATCACTAGCACTTTCCAAGGATAACTGTTACATGAAGTACCATGTAGCGGGTCATTAATGTTTTCAAGGGAATCTGGATGTTGTTTCCAATACGTTCCCCCACACTTACATCCATCCATCTGTCTGACATTTGTTGGATTGCTGCTATTGTCTGGGATGGTGCTTTGGAAGGGCGTTTAACCACTACGGATCTGTCAACTTTCCTTCCTCCATCTAGCAAAGCAGGGCCTTAGTATACAGCCCTTGAAGGCCACTGCAAAGCCAGGTTCCAAACCAGTAATCCACCTGCCTGTGAGAGTTGAGTCTCTTTAACCCTGAAGAAGTGTTCTGAGAAACTCTGGCCCCAACTCTGGGTCACCCAAAATTGCCTGTGGGGCATGAGGGGAGAATTGTTAAATGGATCCTCTCTTTTCTAACTCCCTTAACATTGAAAACACAAACTCACATAGCATGTTTTCTCATTTCTCAAAACAAATGTCCAAGGAGAATGTCTAAGGAGCTAATGTATAGTCCATCACCATCCATAACATGGCTTTTGTCCCAAAAATCTTCTTCGTGTTGATAATACAGGGGGAGGAGAGCGTTGGTAGGAAAGGGGAGGCGGGTCTTACACCTCACGTGGAGTGTGTCTTCCAGAGCAGAGCAGAACTGAGACCAGAGGTCTAGCTCTGACTCTGAACGTGTAATCCACATATTGTGGTTTCCCTTTCCTCCAGGGGGCCTCCTAGATCCTCCCCATTGTGCCCCAATATTGTCTCTATCACATGAAACACTTTAGGAATAGCATTAAGGCCCAGCCCTGGCACTCTGAGCCTTGGTGAGGAGGGGGGTGTGTATTTTATGTCAAAAACCAGCATTTTGACTGAAGGAAAGCAAGTCTTTGAACCTGAGACTGTACGGTTTGGAGGGAACGTGGGCAGTTGTGACTGTTTTCTGCTTGGCAAAAATGTGCGCTCCTACCTTTGTGGTCTGCTCGGGTGCTTCAGGTGGGGGGGTTAACCCTGTGGACGTATCACTTTCCTTTCTTCTCATTAGAGCAGGGCTCTCACTGTGGCACCAAGTCGAAATGAGAGGCAAACCCAAGGATGCCCTTTGGGGAGAGGTGGTTGGCACTGGGGAACTTCGGCCTATCCCCACGCACTTTGTTGTTTCTCGTGCATTCTTCTGAGCCCACATGAAAATCCAACAGCAGGATGGTTGCCAGGCAGCAGATACTCTTGGTGACCTGAATAATGAGTTGACACCAGTTCACTGTGGCTCACAAGCTGGCCATTTCAAGGAGCCGTTTTCAGCGCCTTGCTTTCTCTTTCTGTTTCTACGCATAATTTTCAATATGGTCACAAAGATTGACAGAGTGAGGGGGGAGTGGAAGGGGGAGGAGGAGGGAGAGAGAGGGAGATAAAGAGCTTTCTCAGCTACAGTAATGAAATTATTAAAAGATAGAAATGATTTGGAAATAAAGAAAAATAGAGTAGGTGGTAATGAAGAAGACAAGGTAGAAAGGAGATAGCGGGGCTGTAGATGTGGCTGCCGGTGTGTCTGCGGTGTGACACATCCTTGTCAAAGCTCTTCCAAGGCCGCGGCACCCCTGAGGGCCAAGAGGCACCAACAGACCCCGCACGTTAGTGGAAAGGGATCCCTCAAACTGGGGGAGCCAGTGATTGAAGGCTGGGAGGGTGGGCAGGCTCTAAAAGATACTCCAAGAAAAAAATGCTACCATTTTTCTACCACTTCTGAGAAGACACCAGAAGGTCTGATCCACCCCTCAGCTATTCCCTGGTGTTCAGGCTGAGGGGTTGGCCAACACTGACCCACAAGTAGAGGAGTCTTCACCTCAGAAAGTCTTTTAGTCACTGCTCCAGGTCTCGTGGGGGAGTCATGAAAATATAAATGCCCCCTGGCTGCATCTTGAGCAGCGATGCACCCACAGGGTGGGACCAGTGATGGGTGAAGAAGGCAGCGGCCCCTCCCAGCCGTGCCCCCCCCCCCCCAGGAGATCCCAGGGATAGAGAGGAGGCATCTTTCTGGCCACCACCAGTTGATGTAAGCAACTAGGGATGTAAGCTTTCACAGGTTAAGCATACATCATTTTTCAGAAGTAAAGATCATGTCTGGTTTTGGCAAGCCCCAAAGCTCCTAGTCCCATTCTGGGCCAGATTCTCATCTGATGTAAATCTTTGGGAGAATCAAGTCGTAGCACTGTTTTGCATCAAGTGGGACTCTAGCCAGTCTTTCCCCAGAGTTACCCTGGGCTTAAATCTGCTACATCATCTCCATGGCAACCAGAGGCCGGCCAGTGAATGTGGTTTGCCTTCGAAATCCTCTGCTAGCTTCTCTTCCCTCCTCTGTCTTTTCCGTGATTAAGAATGATCTCCCTCCCTTGGCTCTCGCTTACTCTCTCTCTCTCTCTTACATCCCCACTATCATTTGTGCCCACATTTTTGTTGTTGTTGTTGCAACGTCTTTCCAATCAGGTTCTGAAAACCCTCTGTCCAATTAAAAAAAAAAATGAAGATGCGTTAGTCATGGCTTGACAGTGATAACTGACCTGTTTAGACAAGGCCAGGCTGATCTCGATGGGCACGGGGGCCTTGGCAAGCCAAAGTGGAACTCACCTTCGCGTCCAGCCAGCCTAATTAATACATTGTTTAAGAATGCTGGCCAGCCGGACCAAGGATTCCCGCCCATTCAGAGAATCAGCCTCACGGAATCCCGGAACTCATTTCAGCATCACTTCCTTGTGTGCATTCGTGTGCGTGTGCGTGTGCGTGTGCGTGTGTGTGTGTGTGTGTGTGGACGGTGACGCTTCTGGCTGTTTGAGAGTGACTGTGTTTTTAGCAGACGTAGAGAGCCTCGAAATCCTGCAGCTCTTGGCTGAACCCCATACTCACCTACCCACTTGCTGTGTCACGGCACCGTCCACTTAACCTCTCAGCATCTGTGAAATGGGTCCGACCGTCCCCATCCCATGAGGTTGTGAGTAGGAAATAACAGGCCTTTAAAAGTGCTTGGCACGAGGAGATGACCCGGTACCATCTTACCCCCCTGTCCCCTGCCCCCTCCACTCCAAAGCATGTATGTGTTTCTTTCTTTTTTTTTCTTTTTTAATTAATTTTGGGATCCGTCTGCATGCTCTGAGCCTAGCAACACTCTTCTGTGTCTCTCCACCAGGGGGCACCCTGCCACCAGGGACCGAGCCCACAGTGGACACGGTGCCCGTGCAGCCCATCCCAGCCTACTGGTATTACGTAATGGCCGCCGGGGGCGCCGTGCTGGTGCTGGTCTCCGTCGCGCTGGCCCTGGTGCTCCACTACCACCGGTTCCGCTATGCGGCCAAGAAGACCGATCACTCCATCACCTACAAAACCTCCCACTACACCAACGGGGCCCCTGTGGCGGTGGAGCCCACCCTAACCATTAAGCTAGAGCAAGACCGCGGCTCGCACTGCTGAGGGCCGAAGCCAAGGACAGCACCCAAAACAAACGAGAAAGACTGCAAACACGTTGCCTCGATTTTGCACTTTTTTCTCCTCGCCTAGTCTCTGTGTGATCTCTCAGACATCTCTCTCTCTCCCTCGTGTGTGTGTGTGTGTGTGTGTGTGTGTGTGTCTCCCCCCTCGGGCCCGAACCCTGTGTGCTTTTCTTCATCCTGACCATAGTCCTTGGGTTCCTTCTTTCTTTCCTTCTTTCTTTCTTTCTTTCTTTCTTTCTTTCTTTCTTTCTTTTTCTTTCTTTCTTTCTCTTTTCTTTTTTTTCCCTTTCCTTTGTTGATTCCCAACCCACCACCCCTCAACTCTAATGCTGCATCTTGGACTATGAGAAGAGATCCACCCCTCAGCACCTCACAACTGAAGGCTCAGCTGGTTTCCTTGCAGAGACTGGTTCCCTGTTTCTTCCCCCGGCCTTACCCCGTGCCTCCTCCCCTCGGTGGGCAGTCTGCCAGGAGACTGGAGAGGAAACCTGGCTCTGTGTGTTTGTACATAATATACACTTGCGTGTGAATAGCTCTGTGTTGTGTGTGGTGGTGGGGTGGGGGGAGTGTGAGAAAGAGAGGCTGGTTCATTGTGGGGGAGAGTGTGTGGGTGTGTTCAGAGAGGACCCCCTTTAATTCTTGTGTTATTTCCCCCGGGGGGGGGTCCATTTTACAAGAAAATAATATACTGTACTAGTTTTGTTTACTCGGAGAAGAGATTGAAGCTTTTTGTTGCCTTATCTAGCTCTGGCTGGGTTTCTGTTGGCTACCGTTGTCATCTCCAGGTCCCTAAGAAACTAGAGGCCACGTGAAATGAAATGTGGCCCCTCCCATCCCTGTCCCATTCCCAACCCATCTGGCCCAAGAGGAAAGTTCCCCCAACGCACTCAGACGTGACCCCTTGTCATGTCTCCTGGAGTCTTTGAAGCAGCAAGATAGCAGCCATTGGGTGCGTGCAGAACCATCTCGACTTCCAGCCCTGAAGCAAATCTGTCTCATGTTGCCTTATAAAAGAGAAGCTCATAATGAATGTTTAGCTTTGATCAGTGAAGTCCAATCTTGGAGTAAGTCATAGAGAATAACAAATCTGAGACTGGCGTAGCAGAAGCAGTAGCCTGTTTTAAGTTGGGAGCAGGAGGTGAAGGAGAGGAGGGAGGAGAAGGAAGGACTGAGAAGTGGGGTCTTTTACAAGTCTCCTCCCTCGGGGGGGTGGGGTTTATTGTGCCCGACTTGGGATGGAATGGAGTAAGAAGGTTAAAAATCACATTCTTTGGTATTATATTCGTCATTGTATTCGCATTTGTAAAATGTGGGGGAAAGGGGATCGTTCGCTTTCCTTTCGTGGTGTTAACGTGTGCCTGAATCTATTGCCGCTAAAACATTAAGACTGTCCACCTGACTTAATTTAAATATTATGAGATTATAAACAAAAAGTAGTCATTTTTTTTTGTAATGTGTCAGTGTGCTACCCCTTAAAGCGTTCGTAGCATCTGGCAAATACACCCTCGTAGGCTGGCCTGGCATTTCCAGATGTTGTGGCATCGGAGAGGATATAATGAAAATAAATCTGTTGCTGCCCATGTGTCTTCTCTAAGCAACGCACGGAGAGGGGTGTTGGAGATAAACTGCCTAATGATACTGCAGAGAGGATAGATTCAATAATGGAGTCGATTTCATTGATAGGAAATGCGTATTTTTAATGAGAGGCTCAGTGAACCATGGCTCAGCCTTGGGGGGTGTTGATTTCTCACCTTCCTGCTAGGAACCCACTGGGGAGGCATAAGGTTGGTTGCCTGGGCTGAAAGCCTCCAGGTACCTTCTGAGAACAAAATATTAATTTTTTTATTTTTATTTATTTATTTTTTTTGGCTGCTTGGGAGAGAGAGACTTTTAGCATTCTTTCAGAATTTTACTCGCAGGTCCCCCCAGCACACACTCACTTTCGCATCTGGTTTGTTTCATCCTTCTGAAAGAAAGGTGCTCTCCCACTCTTATTCTATTTCAAAGAGCTACTCTGTCTCAACCACAGCAGCCCTGCCAAGAAGAGAAAAGATGAAAGGCTAGAGCATGAGCTACCTTGAGATTTCAAGTGTCCTACCCCAGCTGAAGATGGAAAAAGAAGCCAGGAGAGGGAGGAGGGCCAAGAGCCCAGCATCCCGTGTGATGAATTCCATGCCAGTCACTAAGGGCTTTTTATCTCAGGTGTCCACATCCAGTTGTGCGCTTGGGGCCAGCCGTTGCCTCAAAAATGATTGGCATCCCTATAGGCACCCCGTGGAGGCATGGTGTCAGGAAATTACACCTGGAAAATCCAGCCAGTGTAGCAAACTGTCTGAGTTACTATATACCCTTGAGGATTTCCCTTCTTTAAAAGAAGATGACAACAACTCTGTGCATTTGCTGTGTCTTTATCTGATGCCCCATGTGGCATCATCTTTATGTACATGCCATAGTTGAGAATATGAGACTGCTCAAATCTTTGTGAATCCCATGATGCAGTTCAGCTGGGGATGTCACATTTCTCTCTCTCTCGTCTCTCTGTCTCTGTTTTTCTCTCTCTCTCTCTATCTCTCTCTCTCTCTCTAGCCCAGCAACTTTCATAGTATTATCCAGGTACTATGCTCAAAGGGCAACTCTTCCATAAAGTCATGCTTTGCAGCTTTAGAAAGCAAAATTCTGTATTTCATAGAGGGGGGAAGGATTACTCTCTTCTAAGAAAAATAGACTGGACAGGTGAATGCATGCATGCATGTGTTTAGAGTTGCTTCTCAGAAGACAAAGAGGTGATAGCAACTATTGAAATATAAACGAATGAATGAATGAATGAATGAATTGAAGGTCTAGCTGGGACTGGTAACATTTTTGCCTTAGTAGGGGTTTCGTATCAACAGCTCCAGGAGGGAAACCCTTATCTCTGGGGTTAAAAAAAAAATCCCTTCCTTGCTATTATGCTAACAATTGCTATTCCCCTAATTGCTGATGAAGGCAGAAAAAGGAAAAAAAAAAAAAACATAGCATCGCCATTGACGAAACAGGACACTGAAAATAAAGTGAAGTGAAATTGTCTTTTCCCTTATCCCACATTTTTGGGACTAAAGCCAGAATAGGACAGGAAATCCAGTGATATTTCTGACATTGATACCCTATCTTTAAAAAGACCCTGTCTTTAAAATGAAACTAGCAGGCAAGCAAACTCCTAAATAATCGAATATTACCAAAGAACAACAACAAAACGAGAAAACTTAAAGATTTTTACTTCCTATTCTTATTCCCTCTTCCTATAACTGTGACATCTCTTGCATTGCTCAGTTGCCTGTGTGTCAAAATAACTTGTGGACATTGGAAACTATTTGAAAATGTATTGTGTGGAATGTAATAAAATGATGATATTTTTATACAAACATCTGGGCTTTTTTTTCCCTTTTGCCTATGAGAACAAAGTTGAAATGTAGGCTTTGAACAAACTGATGTTTCCCAAAGTTTGCATATCGCCTTCTGAGCTACAGGGCATTGCTGTGGGAGGTAGGTGGGTTCTCTCCTTGCAACTAAATGCCAGCTTTTTCTTCTTTTATTTTTTATTACTGCTTGTTAGGAGTTTTATCCAATTTGTGCAGCTGAGCCAACTTTTATGATTGGTGTGGGATTTTGCAAAAGTTGCTAAGTGCTAAATTGCTCAGTGTGATTCTACAAAATTTCTCTTGATGGCAAATCCCTGGCGATTGGACTCGACTTTCAAGGGACCCCAGGGGGAATGGGACCAGTGGAACTGAATCATGTACTCGGCCCTATGGAGACAGATAGCTTCCTTTGGAGAAGAAGCGGCGACATCATACCCCTCGCCTACCAAATTATTTCTTCCATGGGGACATTGATCTCTAGTTTATGAGCACTTTCCCAGACAAAATGGGGACTTATGGCATGTTCCAGGCTCCAAAATATTCCAGACTTCATTTTGGAGCAAATAATGAAGATAATTATATGATGACTATGAACCTGCAACTATCAGGCTGGAACAGTTTGTAAAAGGAACTTTCTGTAAAAACTTTGAGAGGGGCTTGGGGAAACTTACTCGAAAAGCCTGATTGTGTTGACATGTATTTTTGTTTGGTTCTCCTTTTTGGGTAGTTAATGATTCGTTATATAAAATATTTCTATCGGTGGAGGATTGGGGGGAAAAAATACAGGAAACACCACCTGCCAGCTGTTTAATGCTTCTAAATAGTGGTCAAGAAGTGATGGAAGGATTTTCCGCCACACCCCCATTTGTTGAGTGTTTTAGGCATTCCATCAACTCGTGAGCCTTTCTGGGGGTTACAAGAACCATCTCTATAGGTCCTAAGGAAGGGGACGTCTCCAGGTACCCTATTTCCACCAGAGTCCTGCCTTTTCCCCTCTAAAGCTAGATCCAGGAGGAAGACCTTTTTACATCCGTAAACGTGTCCAAGTGGTGCTGAAAGGAAGCAGGCTTTTGGTTTTCAGATCTTACAGGAAGCTCTGTTAGTACAGATGGCGCGGTATAAATGTCGCTGTCTGCCCTCTGCAGGAGAATAGAGTAGAATGCCCATGATTAGAGCATTGTTTGTTAGTCTAATGACAAGCCTAATTACCCATTTTGTCTAAATAACCTTTGGCTTTCCTCAAAGCCATTTGTTCCCATTAGTAAAGGATAAACTGAAAGCATCTCAAATGTATTCATTTCAGGCAAAGACCCAGGCTCAGTCAACATTTTCCTGAGCTGGCCTGGAACCACATTTGCCAGACCAAATTAAACTGGCCATCACTTATGCTTCGTTAGCATTACCATTTTTGGAACCACCTTTGAGCATTTCATCGTTGCTCTTCCTGCTTTGGTTCTGGTCCCAAGGCATTTTCTAGAAGTATTCTCTCTTCCCCAAAAGGGCAAAAGACTGTTAGGACTCTAATCTTAGGCGTCCAACACAGCACTGTTATCAGTGTGGTATTTCAGACGGAGCCCAAGCATAAATGTTACAGAAATTGTGTTTCCATGGATCATAAATACCAGATGTCGAGGCCCAGTATGTCTTTTTTGGCTCCTACCTGGCCCTTTATGATGGTTTAAATGTGTGTTCTCGCCGTTGAAGCAAGACACCACCCTCCCAGCCCGGATAACCCAAGCCCGGCCAATCTGCTGTGGCGCTGCGTTCGTTTTCATCACCCCTCTTCCCTGACTTTGCAGTTGTTTTGCACAAACATTGTGGCCTTTCTGTAATCTTTGATGAAAAGAGCTTCGTTTTTAAGTTTTGATTTGTCTGCGTTGTGGGCTACACATCTGAGCCAAACTGCAGATCTGTAGGTACAGCTTGTTTTCTCTCTTTAATTGTGCACATCTCTGGGGCTCTCACAGCTGTAATTTGCCTTTCATCCACTTCAATGATGGCCCAAAGAAAACACAAAACAAATCCAGCCAGAGAAAAAGGAGGGGAGAGGGGAACACCAGCTGATGGTCTTACAATCGGCAGGGAAAAGAATCGCCTTACATAAATAAATTAAAAGCTAGGACTAGTGTAGGATTTAATTAAGCCTGACATAGATCAGTTGCCCTAGAGTATGTCTAGAGGTTAGATACAATCAGGGACCTGCACCCTTAGAAGGCGTCGGGCCACATGCCTCAGCCAGAGTACGCTTGCACCAACTGTGCAGTAGAGTTCTGACTGGCCCCAGACCCTGCAGATAGAGGATTTGGAGAACCGCCAAAGAACAAAACCCCCGTTAGCATAGTATGGCACAAGGGACAGTCCAGGTGCTTCCGGGCAACCAGCAGAAACCAATCTTACCTCTAGCCCAGCGAGCAAAGACCCAGAATCTCTCCACCCTCTTCTGGGTAAAGTAATTGTTCTTAGGCTTTGCTGTCCCTGACTTCCAAGAGCCCAAAAAAGCTAAAGACCCACAGGCATCAGACCAAGAAATAAGAAAGGCTGTTTGAAAAATCAGCCATGGACATTCTGGTGGCAAACTGAGGGGTTGAGTAGGGAAACATCTTGTTTTGGAGGCTTAATGACCTGAGTGGTTACTGACCCTGAAAGAAGTTTTTGGGGAAATTTTAGGATAATAACTGGTTGGGTTTCTCCCCCCCCCCTTTTTTCAAACTTACAAGGTATACACAACTACATCCTGGAAATGGGCAAATAACACAGAGGAAGCAGAAGTCCATTTCATTGCTAACAAGTCCCACTCTCTTCCCCAAGGAGAGTAATCATGAGAAACGGTGTGAGGTATCTGTTTCCAGGCCTTGTTTTATACCATTGCAAACAAGGATGTTTGTGTCCAGTCGTGTGGTTTGTTTTGATTGGCGTTCGGTTTTGTTCTGCGTGAATGGCATCACGCCTTTCCTCCTTTGTTGGACAGCCTCCTGTTTTTCCTTTAACAAAATCTTGACGATACTTCGTACACACTGCCAGACTTAGCCCACCCTTCTTCACTCCTGTATAGCATTCCATATTGTGTGGATATCCCCAAGTTTATTAACTGCTCCCCTACTGGTGGGCATTCAGGTTGTGCTTAGTTCATTATTTTCCCTCTTATAAACAATACCGTGAGGAACAGCCCCAAAGTTGCCTCCATGTGCACATTTCTCTCCAGGAGAATTCCTGGGTCCAGTGGGGTGCCTGTTTTCATTTTAAGAGGTGCTGCAAATGGCTGAGGCTTACCTTCCACAGTGAACCTGTCCCCCCTTGAGAGATGGTGGATATCTAGGGATATCCTGGTTTCTCTCCCCTGCCCTATCTGCACAAGCCATTTAATCCCTATGCCTATCTCTCTTTCCTAAAGTGGGTGGAGTGCTTGCAAGAGAAGACTTTAGATAGTTTTAACAGAAGGGAATTTTAATTGTGGGGACTTTTTTTTTTTTTCAAACTGTCAATTTGTGGAGAACGTGGGCCTGGCTGTAAGCTGCAGCTCACTGGAGCTGTGGCCGCTGTGGCCCAGGAGTTAATTCCATCCCTGGGTTCAGTAGGCACAGCCCTGTTCTCCATGATTAATGAGTTCCACTTGGTTTCTTCAAAGAGTGACTATGCTGTGCCTTGCTCTTATTTATTTATGTTTCATACTAAAAAATTCATGTAAAAAACATCCTTTAAGGTCAGTGCACAGTATTGTGCTGCAAACTAAAATATTCCAGCAGCCACAAGTAGGCCCACATGCCAAAAGAAAGTCTCCAATCCTCACGGCTTTATGACCAAAGCCCCCACACTGGCCTTGAGCAGACACAGGCTTTCTGGGCCAAAAGGTGTCATCCAGCTTTCTTCTGAGGGGGTTCAGGGCTAATGTGACCCAAGGAAAGTCACCAGGAGGTGAGGTTGTTGTCTAATGGGAGGTTTATATACATAGGCCAAGCTGCTATCCCCACGTGGTTCCAGCAAGGAGTGGCAAGTGGAAGAGAAGCCAAGAGATCTGTTTGTTCAAAACACCATTTCCTCCAAGAGTGTTACCCTGGTGTCTACTATGCACTAAGACAAAGGGTTTTAATAATAGGACTTTGAGTATAATGGACAGTGTCCACAGCCATATATGGGCTTTATGGGCATTTTTCTCCAACCTGCCAAAAATCCAGAAATCCAGGATTTCTGCCTCTTGGACATGGGGTTCACATAGATAACTCGGGGTGAGTGGCTCAGGAAAGAAAGCAGCATGACCATAAGGTATGAATGAGCTAGAGATATGTTACTGCAAACACACGCACACACACACACACACACACACACACAAGCTGTGTTTTGTCTTCTAATTGTGCAAAATTGAACTCTTTAAAAATCATTAACTACCATACCCCTAAGCAAGGGCTCCAATCCAGAGTGGGAATGATAGTGTACCATGTCTTGGCTTTCAGCAATAGCACTTTCTTTGTCAGGCAGCAGGACTCATTAACACGATGCCTGGACTAGAGTTCTCTACTTGCTAGAGAGCAGCAGCCAGCTCCAGTAATGATGGGAGTGCAGAGAAAGCTTTGAGCCAAAGGTGGCCTTGACCAAAGTCCTATGCTCAGCCAGCCTGCTGGTTATTGAGGCTGCATTTTAGCAGAATGTTAAAGAACCATTTTGTCCCTTTGTGTTTCCTAACTGCCACCAACGGGCTGGGAGAAGGGGTATGAGGACCCCAGGGCCCCAGGTGGACTTCCTCATAGGTCTTCTTAAGTAGTTCAACAGCTGGCCTGAAGGTAGGGAGATAAGAACTAGGACCTAGACAGGGGCTGACATGGATTGTAAAAGCAGCCACTCAGGGTCCTCACCAGCCTTGGCCAACTGTAGACCAAGGGTGTAAGCTCAATAATAGCCTTCACGGGAAGTCCAGGCCCACAACCCCGCCATTGCCGTCTGGCTTTGAGACTCCATATAGGACCGCCATCCCCTCTTTCCCCAAGCAGGCCCTGTCTCCACCCCTCTGTCTTTGTGCTGGTATTGTTCATCTCCAACTTCCAGCCTCCCCTTTATGCATCATCCCCTTCTCCTGGTGGCCCCTTCTCTCCTCTGTCATTCTCACACCTTCACCAAACCCCTGCCCAGAAGTGTGGAGCAAATTCCCTCAAAAGCTCAATGGTTACTTTCCTCCGAGTAGTTGCATTCTTACTGGACACCAAATTGTTCTCTTCAGTGATAATTACAGTCCTTGGTCACCAGCAGGCTTCTGGGGGAAATCACCTCTTGAATGGCTAGAGAGAGGTACCTTTTTGGAACTCCTAACTAACATCTTCCCACAGAGTCGTTCATTCTTGTGTTCTGAAGAAGAGCCCAGCTTTTAAGTATAGCAGAGTCCCTTGGTGAGATACATAGGTTGTGTGTGGTTTTTTTTTTTTTTTTTCAAGGACTTACAAAAGATGAGAGCTTTAAGAAGACATCTTTTGTCATATTGGGAGTGGTTGCAGTTTCATTTTCTTTGACTCCATCCTTTCACCCAGGTCATAGGAAACTACTCCACCTGAGTGCTGTTCCCAGTGTGCACGCTCACTGAGAGTCAGGATTGGAGGAGAGAAGTGTCAAAGCCTGCTGGCAGAGCTCTCTGAAATGTAAAAATATAAGACTTTTATCTCAGGAGAAAATAAGAACTGGGAGGGACACTTCTTCCCTGAAATTTCCTGGTTTCCTCACCTTCCTACTCTTAAGAAGGTGGCCAACAAAAGAAGAGCCTATTTCTTGGTGACATATCCACTTATAGACATGAAGACTAGCTCTGATTTTTCCAAGACTGAGGATAGAGGAGAGATCCAAGAATTTTCCTCCATCACTGTTGCTGGGTTTTTCCAGCCTGCACAATTGTGAATCCTGTCTTTACAGCTAAATATTTCTCTGGCTGCATTTTTCTTATTTTCACGCCATTGTGGGGGCTCAGTGGAGCCATTCTGGCCTCAGCTGCTCATCCGCCTCCACACTTGAAAATATTATTAGGTCATTTCACAGCCTCCTCGTTTGCAGTTGGTATTTCCAGGCCCTTATAGTATTTTCTCCTGGTTATTCAACTAAAAATAATTTTTTGGCTAAATTCAAGTTCAGACTCCAGATATCTCAAACCAGGGCCCCTGTGTTTTCCAGCTTGAAACCATTTGAAAACTCCAAAAAATATTTTTCCATGACTTTGCATGTATTTGGCTATCAGCCCAAGAGATAAAAACCCATGATAAAGGATCTTCTGGTGGTGTTTCTAAACTGAAGCCAAACCCAGCAAGGGATAAATGGCTCTCAAGTACCCTGACTCTCTAATGGAGGAGCTTTGGCAAAGTTTTCATCAACATCTGAACTCTTGGCTCCTTGTAGCAACTGGGGATGAACAAACTGAATTAGGGAAATTAAGTGTGATGGGGCGGGGGGATCTTCAGCCAATACTAAATGTTCAACTGAATTAAACACTTTGAAAGGCCAAGAAGTATCTCCTAGTCCTTCATTATTTCTCATTTATTTCAGTCTCGGTGTTATATCTCCTGCAGGGATCAAAACAAAATGGCTGAGAGAATTTTCTGAAGACTATTCCCATCTGAACAGTCCAGTGATTTAGCTGCCTCAGGGGTTTCAGGAACTTGGAATCAAATTCAGCAAGGGTTCTAAGTAGCCAAGAGCTTATCCCACATAAATCACAGCCCCAAACAAGGTGTCGAAAATGTGGCTTACTCACTTCACCGCCGATTTGTTCAATGACTTACTGCATTTTTCTCCCCTCCTTCCTCAATTTCCTCCTCTTTAAAGTAGAAGCGATGACACTTGTACCTGTGAAAATGAATGACTTTGACGATCTCCTGTGTGTAAGAGACCCTTCAATCCTTGCTTTAAAGACCGGCTGCAGTTTGGTGGGTTAAGTGGCCATGTTAGGTTGGCTTTATCAGGCTGGCATCAGGTGAGGCAGAGGCTTAAAACTTGGGGCACAGTATACCCCCTTACTTCCTTGATCGCAAGTTAGCAGGGCTAGTATCGAAAACAGAGGACCTCATGGCTTTTCTTTACTTGTTCTTTTTGTGGTCTTCTCTTTCCACCTTAAGATGGCTGCCTTCAGGGAGCAACGCCCGGGACACAAGTAGTGTGGGGTGCGGCTGGGGCAATGAGTAGTATGGGGCCCTTTTCTGTGGGAGTCACCTTGTCTACTTCAACCAGCAGCCACTTGAGAGAGCCCTCATTGGAAAGGGCCTCTGACTTTTCTCATTTTCTTCCTATAAGACATAAGACTACTAGAGCAGGGAAGAAGGCTGGTGGTTACTTTACAGAGGAGCAAACTGAGGCTCAGGAGGCCTCACCCAGGCTCTCACACCTGGGGTGGATAACCAAACTCAGCAAGAAATAGGCAGCCTATCCCCAGTGCAGTGCTGCTCCATAGCCCATGCTGCTTCCCTTCAGATACAGAGCAGAGCTGACACTCTGGCTGGCGAACTTGTCATGAGCATCAACCAGGCCTCTTAATCCACTGCTCAGAATTGGCATGGAAGGGACTCTCCATAGAAAACCAGCGTATGTTGGTAGCCTGAAAGGATCTATGTTCAAGTGACCCAGGAATGGGCTGTCCTAAATAATTAATCTAAAAGTAACCAGTGGTTTGAGGCAGGCCTCTCACTCTCTGAGCAATCTTGTGAAGTTCCTTTTAAGATGCAGAAAGTAAACACAACAATGTCAGTGCCAATACACTCGCAGGAGACCACAGCATAGCAGAAGTGCTGAAAGTGAAGGTGGAAAGTTTCCTATGAGTAACTGCAGAAAAGCAGCCTCACCCCAAAGAGCCTTAATTTAAGAGGGAAAAAAAATGGAAGAAAATGAGGACGAGAGGAAGATAGATAATGGGCTCGTGTGCACCTGTGCTTGTGTGTGCGTACACACACACACACACACACACACACAAGACAGGGACAAGAGAATGGGGGGCAAAGACTGAGAGAGAGCTTTCGTATTTGAGACTTAAATCATGCTCAGTGGGGAATTTCCTGGCTGCAGGTTGGAGTATTGGGGGTGTTTCCCCTGCATAGTATGTGTGGCCTGAACAGGCAATGTTCCAAACCCCACAGGGAAAACACATCTCCTTAGAGTAGGTTCGGTTTGTGACTGGGTATGGCCATTAACCTTTCGTGCCATAGTGTTGCAATTTACTGACACTTGAAAATCTGTGACTCTTCTAGGGGGGAGGGAGTTCCTGGAACAGTGAGTGAATGTTTTAATAACTAGCCCCTACAGGCCTCTTGCCCTGAAAAACCAGGACTATAGGACATGAGTAGAACCTTAAATCACTCTTCACTGTGGACCTAACCCACTGCTTGATGATACTAAAGGAAGGGACTCCTGGGGAAATGGGACTTTGTAGCCTAAGGCTTCTACGATGATATGAAAGCAACCAGATTTTGTTGAATTGAGTTGTTTGTTTTTTAAGCAGTGGCTACTCTGCTCACTGGATTACTTAAACTCTATTAAACTCCTTTCCAGTCCTGCATGAGTTCACTTCCTCTCGAGGTGCTGGTTCACACCCCTCCACCAGAGGGGAGGAGCAGACACCTGACTCTCACGTAGGGAAATCCAGGTGGAAGATTTGTAGCCAGCCGTGGCAATCTCTTTGAATTCCTTAATAGAGCAAAGTGAATTCAAACCAAAACCAAGGGATCAGTATATGAGTACAAAGGCTCAGGTGCCATGTTTGAAACCATTCCTATGTATCAGATAAAGGAGCTAGAACTCCACCCCCCATCTCGAAGCTGCCTCAGTTCCAAAGCATCCTCTTCCCCACTCTCATGTTTTCCTTCCTGGCAGTGGCCCAGCCTCATGTGCCCCATCCCTACCCTGGACATCAGTAGCACTTGGAGTCCCTTCTATAATACCCCACTTTCTTTTCTGCTGTTTTGGCTTGGACTAGTCTTTGCTTTCTAACCATGCTGAAGGGCCTTGACTGTAGACACCTGGTCCCATACATCTCCATTTTTCATAGTATTCAGTACAGTTCCTGGGCACCTTGGGAATCCCCTTTATAAGTGATGATTGGTTGATTGGTTGGTTAATGCAGATTGCCCTTGGAAGAATGAGGTAAAGCAGCCTTCCCCCTCTGAGCAATGGCTGTCACAGAAACCATGAGCCTCAAATTTCAGATCATATTTTCACATTCATGAGCAGTCCTCATGAGTTCCCATCCAAGTGGTGAGCCAGCAATGCAGGCAAACAGCCAGAGAGTGTATATCCAGTCAACCAGGATCCATCCCTACTGTTAGGGTAGGTAGTCATGATATGGTGGTAATTGCAGTGTCCTGCCTCCACCCGGAGAACTTGCAGGCAGACCTGGGTGGGGGTGGCAGTAGGAGGTCTCCTCTGGCCGTAACACAGTACAGAGTGTCAGAATTCAGGATTTGGAGTCAAACTGGCCTGAAATTGAGTTCACACAGGATCCCAGAGGAAATAGGGTCACGGGAGCACAAAGGTTGAAAGTGGAAGTCGGGTGGGTGGTAAGATCCATTCCTGATCTGTATTATCCTATAGGTGTGGCCCATTCCACTCTCCTTCATCCATCTCCCACTCAGAGACACACCCACCCACTGACCCAGAGTCCTGGAAGTTCCTCTCCAAGTTTGTCCTTGACAAAGAAGAAAAATTCAGTTCAATTCCAAGTCCCCGGTCCCTACATGCTTTTGCTAGAACTTCTGCTATCAGGAAGGTGTGTCTGGAAGGTGTTCCTGCTATCAGGAAGCTCCACTGTGTCTGGAGCTCATCATTTCTCCCTCCTCTCCACTCTTGCCTTTTCTTTCTAGAATGACAGGGACCTGGTGGGAGAACCACACTCCTTCCTGCCAACGTCCTGAGGAAACAGGCTGAGGTTTACCTATTGAGCTTAACAGGAAAGGAAAGTGGCCCGTGAAGGGCAAAGGGGCTTTTAAAAAAGAAAGCTTTTAATCAAACACAGGTATCAATAATATTAGCAAGGGGACCAGAGAAAATTGCTATCAAAGTAAATTGCTTTAAAAAAAATAAAATAAAAATTAAAAAAAAGTAAATTGCTTTTTGTACAAATGTTCCCTTTATTTGGATTTTCCCCCGTGTGCCATTCTTTTTTTGAGGCTTGGTGAACAGATGCGCTTTTGAAAGTGTTGATTAACTTATCCTTTTGTCGACCCCTTCCCACTCACCTAAACTCCTGGGAGCAGTGATTACACAAAAAGCCAAGTCAAGCCTCTAAAGTGTTCTTCTTCACCTCAAGTAGCCTTTGGTTCTCCAGGTGCGGAAATCTCGGCCACATCTGGCCAATCAATGTCAGAGAACCTTAGAAATGGACCAGTTCTTGTGAGGTCATCTCATCTAGTCCTCTATCTCCAGAGACAAGAGGGTGTGGTCTCCTGGGGCAAAGTGTTCTAATACTGATTACCATCCTTTTACCCTTTTTCTTTCAAGATCAATGCCACATCCACCCCCTTTCCAGCCGTGATCAATAGTGTCCTAAGAGTTCTTCCCTGAGGGTGTGAGATGGAGCAAAATGGCATTCTAGCCTCCAAGAATCTGTCACATCCTTGGCAGAGACCAAATCCCTAAAAGCAAGAAGAGGATTTGGCCCAAAAGTCACTGGCAAGAGCCCCACGGTTTTTGTGCTGGGCTGATAGACATATTCTTTTCCAGTGTTCTGCATCTCTTAACCATGAAGTTCTTAAGATATATGAGCATCACACCAAAATGATTATTGTTGGAAATGTGATGGTTTTCTTCTGTGGTTTTTTTTTTGTTGTTGTTGTTGTTTCATAAGGTTAAAAAAAAATCTCCAGGTTTCCTTTCAAAAGCTCAGTTTGATCCCTATGACAGACACCACCTGCCTCTTTTTGATTCATATTCACATCTTCATTCCAAGGAAACAGCCTGTGCCATAGGGGCCTGGAGAATAATGCAGGGGGTGGGCATTGAGGTGGGGAAGCTGGTGTGACCTGCAGGTGCCAGTTGCTGTGCTATAAACATGCCAGACACAGGCTGGATTTACGGCGAATCAGTGCCACATGGCGTTGATCCTTTCAAGTGGGGTGTTGGCAAGTTGTTTTGTTGTATCCCTTCTAGCGACCAGGGGGATAAGAATGTGCTTTAGCACTTGGCCAGGAATGAGGAAGACTTCTATCTAACATGATTAAAACCACAGCCTCTAGGAAAGGACTGAATTTTGTGTGTGGCAGTGATAGATCAGTCCTCAGTTCAGGTCATGGTCAAGTAGATCTTCTCTGAGAAGTGCTGATAAGGGAAAAGTTCAGCCAGTCCGAAGTTCTTTTTTTTTTTTTTTTTTTCCTCTTGTTTGAAAGTGTTAGCTCTTTGGGATTTGGGTTTGGCTTAAGCCTGGATTTTCGGTTATCAATTTATAGTGCTGACCTCAAGGTTGTTCACCTGACTTGGGGTTCAATAAAATTCCTAAAGGGCCCATACATTCACTGGCACCACCTTGAGCTGACAGCCAGGGCAGGCATAATTAATTTGTGAGAAAGAAAGAAATGATGAATCAGTACATATTTGATTCTCTTTTTTGATGTTTTACCATTTTAGTCAGGAAGTTTTCATTGGCTCTGATTTCTGTAAGATGGACAGCATCGTGAATAGGAAGACTGTCTTTCCCACCTCCCCCAAAAATTATCATAAAAAAAGAAAAGATAGACAGTGATAATGCTGGAGAAAATTCACAGTAAATTAACTTAGCGCCATTCAAGCCTGGGCTAGTCAGATTGGATGCCCATGTTTGACCTATTGTAAGCCATAAAGAAAACCAATAGGAAAAAAAGGCTGAGAAGGAAAGATGAGAGATATTAGCACAGATACGTGGAGGTAGACAGGTTATTATGACATTCTTTCCAGTTCTACATTAAAATATAAAATAACGAAACATCACTTTGTTGAATTACTATATGTTTATTTGAAATCCAGAGGACAAAGACTCTCACAGTATATGTCTACTTAGATGCACACATAGGAGGAGGGTCAGTTATACTAGATAAATATCACAATGATGGCAACTGATGATGGGCATGCCATCCATTTTGCCTTGGATAAACGTAGACCTATATTGGCAACGAACTACAGTCATTGCAACGGCACAAGGATTTATTGGTGCTGAAGACCTTTTTTGTTTCTGTTCTTTGGGTCACTATTAGAAATAAAAGACAAATCATCTGAAGGGGAAAGAATCCAGTAATGTACATACTAAATGATCTAGAAGCAGATGTGAATCTTTTGCTGCCTACTGTACCGGGGAGTCAGTCTGAGAAAAGTTGCATCTCTGCCTGTTAGCCATGGCGATAAAATTCGTTATAACTTGATTTGTTTGTTTTCTTTTTCGTTATAGTGGACATTCCAGAAATACATGGGAGAGAAGGCTATGAAGATGAAATTGATGGTGAGTATTGCTATGATTTAGCAGATAATCACGAAATTCAAGTTTGGTTATAAAGACGTCAACAAAAATAATGCCTGGGGTATTAGAAGGCCAGAATTTAGAACTACCAGTCAGAAATATAAGAGAAAAGAATCTAGAGAGGAATGAAGGAACCATCAATTGCTTTGTCAGGGTCAAATTTAGAAAGCTTATTGAGTTGCTTCTGCCTAATCTGAAACAGGTCCCCTACTTAAGGCAACTTTCGACATTGATGGACTTCAAATCTGGATAAACCCTTTAGAAGTAAAAGCCAGGTTCCCTTATATGTGTTGCTACTTGAACCCATTGACCTCTTCCCAAAGAGAACTTGAGTCAATGAGTATAAACGTGAATATTCTCCTAGGCTTTCTGTGGTTTCCTGTTCCCTGGCTTGGACAGAGCCTTTCTCACACTATCCAAGACTCCAAGTTGAGGCCCATTGCAAGATTTAGGTTTCCTTGCTACAATCCCCATCTTGTATTCTCATACTTATTAGAAGCTCTATTCTACTTCAAATACACATACTTAAGGGGCCGAAGCAAGAGCCCTAACTGGAGGGCCGCTGAACAAACACGTAGATAGAATTTCTTCCATCAACTCAGAGCAGCGCAGGTCTCTCTG
Source organism: Nyctereutes procyonoides (assembly GCF_905146905.1). Lineage (NCBI taxonomy): Eukaryota > Metazoa > Chordata > Mammalia > Carnivora > Canidae > Nyctereutes > Nyctereutes procyonoides. The sequence goes on from NW_026575132.1 coordinate 14,427,970, forward strand.
GGCTTCTCTGAGTGCCAGAGTTGATCTCCAAGAGAGATCACCAAGGTTTCCCTCAAAGAACAACTTCAGACCAAGATTGATGCATTTAAGAAGAGCAGTTTATAGAACCAGCTGTATTTAACCTGACCTTAATCAAACACTTCAAGTGTAGTTATAGAAACAGAGTGACTAACCCAAACAGCACCTTGTTAACTCGGCGCAGACTCTCCCTGCAAAGCCCCAGCTAACGCTCCTTTTATGGGCAAAGCTGTGGAACTCGCCTACAAGGAGAGACAGCAGCAGAAGCAGATGGGGACAGAGAGCAGGGCACGAGGATGCAGAAAGCCTGAATCCTACTCCTAGTTTCACTGCTTGCTAACTCCGGGACCTTGAGTGAGTTACCTGGCCACCTAATTTCTAAAAAAAAAAAAAAAAAAAACCCTGAGTTTCTTCATTTATTAAAAAATAATAATAATAAATTATAATAGCACCCTGCCTTCTTCATGGAATTATTAGGAAATTCCACAAAATGAGCTATGGATGTGGTCATGCTTTGGCCATGCTCTGGAAACCTAAGTATATAAGTCTGCTAGGGCTGTCATAACAGAGTACCGCAAAGTAGGTGTCATAAACAACAGAAATGTATTTTCTGACCTTCCTGGAGATCAAGGTGTCAGCAGGGTTGCTTCCTTCCAAGGACCATGAGGCTTATAGATGGTTATCTCCATGTTTTCAAGGCAATCTCCCATCTGTGTGTGTCTCCAAATTCCCCCTTTTAATGTTGGATTAGGGCCCACCATAATGAGCTCTCCTTAGGTTGATTATTTCTCTAAAGAGCCCATCTCCAAATAAGGTCACATTCTAAGGTACTAAGGGTTAGAACGTCAACATATGAACCTTGGGGCACAATTCAATCCACAATAGTAGGTAAGATGTGTATCAAGTGAGGTGTGGTGGCTTGAAAAAAGTCTGCTGCTCCAACGGCCAAGAATGCTAAATTCGGAAACTTGTCATATAAAAATAGTCTCAGCCTATCCTTTGGTGTAACTTGAAGCAAGTGCAAGTGGGGGATGAGGGGGCAAAAAAGAAGCGTGCCCAGAACGCAGGACCACCCCAGTGCTCCAAAGACACCCCAAAGTTTCTGTCAAAATCCAAACTTACCTAGTAGGAGTCAAATTATTTAAATATTATATACTTAAACTGTACCATCTGTGTGCTGGACACCAAGAACTTTGCAAATGTTAATTCATTTAATCCTTGTAGTAACCCAGTGAGTCAGACTTAACAGTATCCCCGGTTTATAGAGGAGACAACTGAAACAAGAGGGGTTAAATAAACTTAGTTGCACAGCAGTGATGTGGGGAGGCTCAGTTATATCACCTTGAAAGAGGCAGAGCCCACAATCTCTCATGTGCTTTATGTCACAGATGAGTACGAGGTGGACTGGACCAACTCTTCTTCCCCAACCTCAGGATCTGGAGCCCCTTCGGCCGACAAAGAAAAGAGCTGGCTCTACACGTTGGATCCCATCCTCATCACCATTATCGCCATGAGCTCCCTGGGAGTCCTCCTGGGGGCCACGTGTGCGGGGCTTCTGCTCTACTGTACCTGCTCCTACTCAGGGCTGAGCTCCCGCAGCTGCACCACCCTGGAGAACTACAACTTTGAGCTCTACGACGGCCTCAAGCACAAGGTCAAGATGAACCACCAGAAGTGCTGCTCTGAAGCATGACGGATTGCACCCAAATCACATCTGACGTTTCATTCCAGCAAGAGGGGCTAGGGAAGATTACATTTTTTTCCCCTTTGGGAACTGAATGCCATAATCTTGATCAAACCGATCCAGAATACCGAAGGTGTGGACAGAACAGACAGACGAGTAGAGGGAGGTGGGGAGATGCGCCTGCCCCGGGGAGGGGGGTGCGTGTTGGGACCCACCTGGGAGCGCCGTGGCTGAGTCGTTGCTGGGACTAAGACGGGAGCTCATCTCTTTGGGGTCACAGTTCTATTTTGTTTGTGAGTTTGTTCTTATTATTATATCTTATTTCTTTGGTCTGTGAGCAACTCCAAGAGGCGGAAGAAGAGAATGACTTTTCCAAGTTGGAAGCAGAGGAGTGGTCATGGTACTCTGCTTTCTCATGATAGTCAACACTTGAGAAGCAAAAGGTCTTTTCAGACATTTCATCTTTAGGGGGAGAAAAACTAAAAAAACAAAACAAAACAAGCCGTCCAACTTATCCTGTCCTCTGATCGTCTTATGACTTACGGGATTTGCTGTGGTGTCCAATCTACCAGCCAACCCTACAAGCTGCCGTTTCCAGTCCTAGCATTTAAGTAGGATGTTGTTGCCTTTAACTTTTTTTATCCAGGGGAAAATTGCCATTTTAGGGTCAGCATGAATAGCTCTTTCTTATATGTGATGTAAGACAAACCAGAAAGGAAACTTCACACGTCAAAATCCACAGAAGCACCTCCATGTTAGAAGCGGACAAGCCTTAATGTGCTTCGTGACTAGGAGCCATTCATTAAATCTAGACCCAGAAGTGTGGCTGTGAGGCTACTTCAAGGGGCCTCTGGTGGTGGTTTTGCTTTTTCTTTCCCCTCCCCCTTGTTCTTCTAAAACATACACACATACGCACACGCACATCCGTCAGGTGTCTGATCCCCAAGACGAGCACTGTTTGACATTCTCAAAGATGGAGGGTGGGTGCAAATACAGGCTGTTTGTATGTCTTCTCCATCAGTGAGATGTAACTGGTGACCAGTGGACCTAAAAGGAGAGCAGTGGAGAGGGAATAAGAAGTCCAGCTTCTGTGATCACGTCATGGCACAGGCTAAGCAGACAGTACAGAGACATTTGGATGAATTAGTCTCTTTGACAGGCTGGTAGACGTTGAGTTCTCCTTGGGGTTACAGCCGCCACCTCAGTATTTCAGGAGAGCCAAGTAGGATGTACGCGAGCTGATCTTAACCACAAGTGTGCAAGTACTATGGACCAAAACCCTAACAACACTGCTTCAACCCCAGAGAGACCTATGTTCTTACACACACATGCACACACACACACAATTTATGTGTTTTTTATTAAGTGCCTTGAAACAATGAAGAAAAACTATTTTCCCCTCTATGTAGAAATCAGTGAGTATCATACAAGTAAGGCATCGCTTCTTCCCTAACCCCCGTGACTCCACTGCCAGTTTCCCCAGCTCATCACTGATCCTACTAATGGATTGAGCCCTGCTGCCGGAGAGGTAGTCATAGCCCTAGATGACTCTCAGCTACTCTAGGAGGGGAGGCATCCAGCTGTGTGAAGGTTAAGATTGTCCGCGTCAAGATCCCAATCTTGATTTTGTAGTGATGCCTAAAGAGCGCCTGGGTGCTGGAAATACATTTGAAACCCAGGATGCCCAGCCCATTGCTTATCAGTGGTAAACTGTCAGACGGTTTTTGCTGCTATGGTCACCCACAAGTTCATTTGTCTCATACCCAGGTGAAAGGAAAAAGGTGAATGGGACTGGCTGGTTCCTTTAAATGTTAACTTATGGAAATGCTAGTTCAAATGGTAATGTCACAGTGTTTCGTATGCACAGAGGGAGAGTCCAAACCGACAGCTATTTATTCATATGTGTGTGTGTCTTTGCAAGCCTTTGAGTTCTCTGTATCTACTGTGTATGTGAATGGTCACGTGGGACTCCGTGATGTTGTTGTGACTTTGACCTAGGGCCCGAGTGTAACTGCTGATCTCGGCACTCGTTGGCACAGTGGTAGTTAGAGGTGAAAAGTAAAGCTGTCAAGCCCGAGGGCTTAGCTTTAGGACCCCCCCAAGCTGGGCATGCAGCAGAAGCAAGTTTTTACACTTTATCGAAACCAAGTCATTAATTAGCCCACTCTCCTCTTCGCCTTCCCACGTAGCTCAGTTTCCAGGAAGCTAGCAAGTCCTAGGGATTTCCAGAGGTTGCCTGCAGAAGAAGGGAAGTTCAAAAGCCTACTCTGGGGCTCCTGGCCCTCTCATGCTCCATGGGTCCTTTGACAGTTCCCCAAAGACCAGCCCTGTCTTCAGCCTGCAGTTCGCCTCTAAGTTACGCGCAAGCCAACCTGCGTCCCGCTGACAGTGCTCGATCCAAACTCACCATTGGCCGGCTTGAGGCCCTGGATGAGCCCTGCTAAACAAAAGCAGACTACCCAGGGCTACATGTAGATACCTCACCAACACTGGAGGCTGGTCTGTTGGAAGACAGAAAGACAGTGGGGCCTGGTTCTAACTCAGCCAGGGGGCACCCTGGTGCATTTGTGGTCTCTATCTGCAGGTAGGCTAGCTGACCCGTCTCTTTGAGTCGTTCCCTTTGGGAAACCCAACTCACAGTATTGATCTCCTTTTTTGCCTTGTACTGAATGACACATTACCTCCACGCTCTCCCGGACTAGGCAGTCAACAGGGCCACAGGGTTGCTTTCTCTCTTCGGTGGGGATGGGGAGTTGACAGGGATGAGGGTCCGAGGAATGAGCATGAATGCAAGAAAACAAGGGGAAAAGTTAAACTGTCACACAGAAGGTTAACTTTTCCAGGGTTTGCAGTTAAAGGTATTTGACCATTCGCTGGCTGAGCCAGATCACGGGAACTTGAGAGCTTTTACTGTGATTCTTCAATGTAAAAAATAAACAACAAGGTCAAACTGTGTTTATATGATTTGTATAAAGCCTTTTTAAAATTGCTATTTAAATAAACATTATACCAGAGATATTTTTCTGCATGTTTTTTATTGGAGACAAAGAGTTTGGATGACTGGATGACTAAGTCATCCCCAGTTTGCCCAAGACTTTCCTGGGTGTTAGCGCTGAAAATCCTATGTCCCTGGAAACCCCACAATCCCAGCCAAACAAGGATGGTTGGTCATTCTCCAGGGACAATGTTTCTTTCTTTTTTTTTTTTTTAAGATTTTTATTTATTCATAGAGACACAGAGAGAGAGACAGGCAGAGAGAAAAGCAGGCTCCATGCAGAGAGCCCGACGTGGGACTTGATCCAGGGTCTCCAGGATCACGCCCCGGGCTGCAGGCAGCACTAAACCGCTGCACCACGGGGGCTGCGCAGGGACAATGCTTCTTAACACTTCTTATGGAGTTAGTAGGTTGATTGGCTGGCTGGCTTTTTATAAAATTGAAAATATGATGGGGATGGGGATTGGGCTACCTGGCCAGGTGGGCTATTTTAACTCAAAGACTTGCTGGTAGATTTCCAAGACCATCATCCCTGTAAAGCCTCTTCCTCCCAAGACATCACCAATGCCCTGCAGCTTTTGACTCTTCACTGCTTCTTTCCTGTCCCAACACTTGTGTATCAATATCTGTGGTGATTTTAAGGTCTGTACATTCTTGGGCTCCATTCCAGATCAACTGAATCAAAAACTCTGGGAGGAGGGCCTAGGGATCTGTGTTTTAACAAGCCTTCCAGTGTAAGCCTTCCTTACACTTTCAAGTTTGAGAACTTCTGGTCTAGGAGAAAGGAAAAGTAGCCTGGCCTCACAAAACCGTTAGGGATCTTTCCACCTGTGGGCTTTTTGTAGTCAAAACAAACTAGACTTTGACCAGGGAAAGCAGAAGGAGGTCGAGTTCATTTCTAGGTAGTACAAGTTCCCAAGGGAGGAGGAGGGAACAGCTTTATTATGAACTTCCCCCAGACGCACATAGACAGGAGTCTCAAAAAACCAAATCTGCCCCCATTCTGGGGCTTTGTTCACCCCAGAAAAGAAATTTGGTTCAATCATTTACTCAGGAAATGTTTTTGAGCACTTCCTGATTCTGTAAGCTCTCAGAGCTTGCGGACACTCCAGTGAAGAGGACGGAAAGCAAACAGCCAAGCACATAAAATAAGGACTGGTTACTTAAACGTGATGAAGACAGTAAACAGGTAGCTCTGATGGAAAATTACTAGACAGTAAGGTGTAATATTTGTGTTACTTGAGTTTGTATTTGCAAAGCACGGCTCTTGGTTACTGATGTCATAGGATTTGCAGTAATTAAATACAACGTCTTCTGTAGTCAACAACGCTCACCATAATGAAACCTAAGGAATCTGAAATCTAATACAGTAGAGCTCTTGAAAACCCCCTTTAAAAAGAATTACTAGGGTCACTCCCACGAAGTGGTTCATCAGAGAAGGCCTCTCTGAGGAGGTAATATTTAAGCTAAAACCTGAAGAGATAAAGAGGAGTCGGTTCAGCCAAGTGCCTGGGAGAAGCTTTCCAAATTGAAGGAACAGCATTGAGAGATCCCCGCTGTGGGAGAGAGTTAGCTGCGCCCCTAGGAACGCAGAGCAGTGGTGGGTTAAAGCAGGATCACGAGAAGGGAAAGAGAAGGGAAAGGTATGGAGAAGCAGCTGGGAGTGGGTAAGGTCCTTTAAGGCACAGTGAGGAGGCACTTTCTAATCTTTATCACTCTTGGCATTCCTTAAAATTTATAGAAAAGACAGCTCCCCACCCAGGCCCCTCACCGCCCACCCCACCCCCTTCCCACTCCTCACTGGCCAGTAAGGTCACTGCAGTCAAATTTCTGCAATTTCCCTCTCTGCCCCTCCGTGATCTTTATGGTATCATGTGTCTCCTGAGATGCCTGCTTCTATCACATTACTGACCCTAGCAACCATAACAGAGGTTAAAATGAAAGCAAATTTTTACTTTCCTTTAGTTGAGCTTTTGGGGATTTTTAAAGCCCTAATAAACTAATAATATCTCCTGGTCCCTAGCCATCTAGTGTTTACATAAGGTCTTTTTTTTTTCCATATCTGCATCCTTCTGGAAATGTTTATACAATCCTCAGGGGAGGGAGTGAAATGAAGTTGGAACAGGCCCATCCTTGAGGGAAACAGGACCCATCTGGATGCTGAGGTGCCTTTGTCTCTGCAACGTTGGTGGTAGCCATGGGGGGAGGGAAGGAAGCCTGAAGAAGAAATGGAAAGATGACTCTATTCCAGGTCTTGCAGGCTTCAGGCTCTAATCCCAGGCTGAACTAAACAAATTCCTGGGGGAATGTGCCCCCTCCACCACCAAAAAACACACCCACCGCCAGGGGACTGAGCGAAAGATAAGGAGGTGATGGTCGGACTAGGAATTGCCGCTTTTGGGGGTCCTCAGAGACTCCTCTGGTCCACCCGGGGGCTTCACAGGAACTGTGACTCTCGTTCCCATCAACAAAATGGGAAGGGCCCTGAGAAGCCTAAGGACTGAGAGAGAGGCAGGGGCCCAGCTTGCTTCTGAATTCCCACCTCTCAGGAATCCCAGGCCTGCAAGGCTGGGCCTCCTTTTTCTTTCTTCCTTTGACTCTAAGAGGAGCTCCTGGAGAAAGGGCATGTGCCTTCTGTGTTCTCCTGAAGACCTGGGCCGGAGACCTGCGAGGGAGGCTCTGCAGTTGTTTCTGCCGCTTCTCTAAAGAATGACACCTGTTTCCTCTCTCTTCCCCTCCAAAAACCCCATAGGACACGTGTGTGCAGGAGCACAGTTCCCGTCACAGCCGGCTTTCAAGAGCTATGAGAAAAAGAGACCCTTCCAGTGAGGCCTCATGCCCCACCTGGCACAGGGGTCTGAGTCTTCCCTCATCCCCGCTCCGACCCTGTGGCACCAGGTTAGCAGGGTCCCCCTCTCCGGCCCAAGCGGGTCCTTGACACTGGGTGCAAAGGCCCTGAGGTCCTAAGGGCCATCCAGGCCCGTGTGCACACAGAGGGAGCCAGAAAACCCTCCATCAGTGGAGAGGTAAGGCCCCGGGCCAAGGACCTGGAACATGAAGATTTGGGGTGCTCTGCCCTGGGGCCATCCCCAAACCAGCACGCCCCAGTGGCTGTGGTCCGGCGTGGACCCTCCTCCACCCCCATTCAAACCAAGTCCCCTGGAACCCTGAGCAGTTGTGCTTGCGAAGTGCAGGCTGCAGCCTCCACAGCCCCCAGGCTGCTCAGCGCTGTCTGCAGGGCCAGGTTGGCCTGCTCTGGAGCGCAGCCCTGCTAATAAATCTCCATCCTGAAGCCCTTGACTGCCTCCGCTGGGAATTGAAGCGCAGCCTTTCCGAGCGCCCGCTGGCCGCCCCACCGCCTGCCAAGCTTCACACACAACCGCCCTGGCAGGGCCTTGCCTCCAGAGCCACAGCGGGCGGCCTTTCTGGATTTGCCCTTCTTCCCAACCTTTCCCCACCAGCCCCAACCCTCACCTCCCGTCTCCGGAGCGCTCACATTTCTATTCCCAGCCAATGAGGCTTAAATCCTCGGGGAGGTCAAAGAACCCTTTAGAGGGTTCAAAAGCAGCAGGGCTCTTCTCCCCTTGAACATGGACATGCCGAGGAGGAGCGAGAGCTCTGGTCCCAGAGCTTGGGAGACCAGGGTCCTCAGTTCCACCTCTAGCTCTGTGACCTCGGGAAGGTCATGCACATTTTGGCTTTCACATCTGGGAAGAGGGCACTGGGGCTAAGGGAACTCCAAGCCCTGAGCTCTGACATCCTGGCTGGTGGAACAGTTGTTTGGTTGTCTGAATGTGCATCACACAGCTCTGCCAGGGTAAAGCTCTGCAGAGCCTCTTGTCCCTACCTTCTCGCCGGCTCCCCTCTGCAGAGGCGCAGGGAGCATATCCTTAGGCTTGATTCTGCTGTGGAGCTGGCCCAGCTCCAAGCTCGTCTCAGCAGAAGTGCTTCCTTTGCCAGAGCCCCTCACTCTCACTCACAGCAATTTACGTAGACGTGGACATGCTTTGCTTGTCCCCCACTAGCTCTTGAGAAGAGAATTTATGCATGAATTCATGCATGTGGTTGACACATTTTACATTAAATGCCTCCCATGTGCCTTGCTAGGTGCTTGGGGACTATGATAAGCATAACAGACATGGTCCCAGCCTTCAGGGAGCTTACAGTCTAGAAAGACACAAGTGAATCAAATAGCCACACAAACCTACCAGAACAAGTGTGGCAGGAGCTATGAAGTGACATGTGGAACGTCGTGAGTGTGTGAGGGGTCAGGGAAGCCTGAGCACTGTGGCCCTTGGGAGCTGAGCCCTCAGGGTGAGTCAGATGAATGGGAAGGGCAGGGGGAGAGCATGAAGGGCCAGGATGCACAGAGATTCAGAGCCTGAGGGAGATCTGGCAGGGGGAAGGGGGAAAAAGGGGGGTGGGTGAGAAGCATCTTGTTCACCTTTGTATCAGGACCTCCAACTCATACTTGGCACTTACTGTACAAACACAAGAAATGTTCACTGAATGAATGAATGACGTGTATACGTTCTCCTTTGTGATGGGCTTCAAGCTGCCCAGTGTGTACAGACCAGAGGCTAGGCGGTTTTCATTTCCCCTCACTTCTATGTATGCTTCACTCCAGAGGAAGCCCTGAAAGTAGGTTTCCTAGAGTCTGAGAAATTATGCCCACAAGTTCCACCATGGAGATGGGCACTATCTGCTTCCATTTAAATATGATGATTTAGGTTAAATATATTCAGATGAAAATGCTGTTGAAAAAGTCGGACGCTTGCCAGAGTTAACAAATTAAAATATCCCATGCAGCCACCGCGGAAAAACAATATAGCAGTTCCTCAAACTGTCACACATTGAAATCCCACGTGATCCAGCAATTCCACGTCTAAGCACCTCTACCCAAAAGAATGGAAAGCAGGGGATCAAACAGGCACTTGTGCACCAACCTTCACAGCAGCATTAGTCACTACAGTCAAAAGGTGGAAACAAACCCAATGTCTATCAGCAGATAAGTAAATAAGCAAAATTGAGTAGAGCCATCCAGGAGGACACTGTCCAGCCTTAAGAAGGAGTGACGGGATCCCTGGGTGGCGCAGCGGTTTGGCGCCTGCCTTTGGCCCAGGGCGCGATCCTGGAGACCCGGGATCGAATCCCACGTCGGGCTCCCGGTGCGTGGAGCCTGCTTCTCCCTCTGCCTGTGTCTCTGCCTCTCTCTCTCTCTCTCTGTGACTATCATAAATAAAAAAAAAAAAAATTTAAAAAAAAAAGAAGGAGTGACATTCTGATACATGTTACAACAGGGATGACACGTGAAGATATCGTGCTAAGTGAACTAAGTCAGACACAGAAGGACACATCATACGATTCCACTAAGATGACGTACCCAGAACAGGTAAATTCAGAGACAGACAGACAGTAGATTAGAAGTTACCAAGGGCTGGAGGCAGGAAGGATAGACAATTACTGCTTTACGGGTACAGGATTTGAGATGATTGAAAAGTTCTAGAGATGGATAGTGGTGATGGTTGCACAACATTGTGAATGTACTTAATGCCACTGAATTGTACACTTACAGATGGTTAAAAGAGTAAATTTTATGTTGTGTATATTTTACCACAATTTTAAAAAGCAACTTGTCTTTTTTAAAAAGTCTCATTTTTTTTTAAATGTCTAATACCTGGGACATACTTAAACTGAAAAGTTACTGTTCATCTGAAATTTCAGTGTAACTGGGTATCCTGTATTCTCTCTCAACCCTAATCGAGGGGCTTCATCTTCACCATAAGCTTCCCAGAACCTTCCCAAGATTCAGAGACCATTGTTTCAAAACCACACTCAGTGCTTGTGGTCTGATAAGAATGAGCGTACAAGATAGGCGCAGGAAATCAGGAGGATGCCTGCCCCAATTATAGACTCAGCCCTAGACAGAGGCCATGAGTGACTCCCTCAGCCCTCCGTCGCTCCATCAGCGAAGAGGTAGAGATTAAAAATCTTGGTTGGGTTTCCCATCTGTTGTTTAATCATCACGATCTACAAATGCAGTAAAAGCTGGTTGTAAACCCCTTCTTATGATTGACCACGTGGCTAGAATTACAGTTGCAGATGGCGACGCTCATGCGTATGACTCAGACGATGGCCTTGTCCCCCGCCATCAATGCGTCTTCACACCAGAGTTGGTAAGAACCCATGGGGTGCCCAGATGCCTAATTGTACCACCGCTTGCACCCATGTCTTCTCGATGAAAGAAATTGCCTGCACAGCTCATCATGCAGCAAGAAACAACAGGTGCAAAAGGCAAAGGCCACTTTGGAACCATTTGGACCACAGAACATGGCTCAGTATAACAAGAGCGCCCACGGACTTGGCACGCTTGCATTAATCTGCCTGCGAGATGGGCCTGGAATCAGACCACAGCCCTGGAGTCCACGGCTGCCGTTCCAGGTGGTCCCACCTACTCCTTCTCTCAACCGAGACGAAAGGCAGCTGGGGAGGGCATTTCACGAAGATGGGTCGTGTCCAATTCATTTTTACTAGGTGCTGACAAGTCACTGTGGAAAGTCTGGAAATGTGTAGCACAGCAAAAACACACGGGTCACAATGCACTGGTGAATGATTACCAGAGGAGAAATTCATTACAGGCTGCTCTCGGCTCCCATCACCTAAGGAAGCGTTACATTAACAAGGTGGACGGTCCCCGCGCTCCCCTCCCTACCACAGCCCCCACCACCTCTGCCTGCCACCCCACTATTGCAATTTGTGTTGCATGGCGAGAGCAGAGCCCAAAAGTGGGAAGTTAATTCAGCTATACTAATCAGAAGGGAGGCCGCAGTAGCAGCCACAGCCAATTGAAGCAGATTCGACCTGCATGCTACATGAAACACCAACTATGACTGCGGTGTCTGACACCTGTCTATGGGGGCGCCTGGGGGGCTCAGTGGTTGGGGGTCTGCCTTTGGCTCCGGTAGTGATCCTGGGGTCCTGGGATCGAGTCCCGCATCAGGCTCCCCAGAGGGAGTCTGCTTCTCCCTCTGCCTATGTCTCTGCCTCTCTCTCTCTGTCTCTCCTGAATAAATAAATAAAATATTTTTTTAAAAAAGACAGGGTGAGGGTGGGGTTTTTTGGGAGGAGGGGCAGTCAGATAATTTGCTTTTCATCCTGGGTGCGCCTGCATCCCTGAAAATGTGCCTGGCCATCGTCCCTGCTGGTCCCCTGGTTTGCTTGCATTTCCAGCCTTTCCCGACATAGACACAGACCGGTGAGGAGCTAGCAGGTGCCAGAGAACCTGTGCAGGAGACAAGCAGGATGACCGAGGTGAGTAAGACACACTGCATTTGGGGCCCCTCTGGACCAACAAGTTCTGGGGCACCGGGAACAGGGAGTCTCCATTTTTCGATGGCCAAGAGGACTCAACAGGTCAAGCGGCCTTCAAGTCCTGGCCATCCGGTGTCACACAAAGTCACTGCCCAATTCCTCTCTCTAATCTCTCTTCTCCAATTAGCACTCCCCATATTCAAGAATCACAGGTCACAAATGGAAGCTTAGCGGAGAGTCAACAGCACACAGACAGATGGGTCAATAGTTCTTCCTTAATGGGATTTCTGCTCCTTCCAGATGCCATTCACATGCCGAGGGGCCAGCCCGCTGAATCGGCTTTTAAAGTCAAATGTGCCACCAGGCCAGGCCAGGGACAGACAGGCTCTGGCCCCGGGCGGGTGCCCCCGCACACCACCACCGAGCGGGGTACCCTGGCCTCACCCCTGCACCGAGCTCCTCACCGCAGCCTGGCCTGGCCAGTTCCCGGGGCTCCTGTTGCCAGCGTCACCCCGCGGTGGCCCAGCAAGCCCCAGGCACCCCAGGACGACACCCATGAGGCCGGGGCGCTCCCCGCCGGCCAGGCTCAAGCTGCCCGATCTCTCTGCAGCTTTCTCGGGACATGTGCCCCAGCCCTTTCCTGCCAGGGAACCTTCCAAGCAGTTCTGTTGGGCTAAGCCCCATCCATTCAACGTCAGAGTCCCCGTTTTCGCCTCGCTCCCTTTTTCAAAGCAGACAAGAAAGAAAATGTCACTGTATTTGGGGCCGATGCAAAACCCAGGCCTAGGCGATGCTCTGTTTCACTCCCCGGCCCCCAGAGCTCTTCTCCCCAGCTGAGTCCTCAGGGCCTGCACCTCCATGCCTGTTCCTGGTTCCTGGATCACCTGGCGTCGGTGGCCACCCCTCTGGCCCGTCCGCACTCCGCCAGAGCGTCAGCCTCAGCACACACCAGGCTCCTGGGCTGGGCCTGCCAGGAGGACAACATGCTGGTCTTGCCAGGTGAGGCTGTCGCCACCCCCATCAACACCCTGCCGGGGATTCAGAGGCTGAGCAGCTGATGCAAGTAAAAGTCCCCTGTGCTGCCGCTTAGACACCAGATTCCCCAAATTTGTCCAAAACACGTGGAATCCTCCCCAGCCATGCAGCTTGGTCGCGAAGAGTGTGTGTACCTTTAAGCCATGAAGGGCAGGTGGCAGTTCGGATGAAGATGACAGCTAGAATGCCTCCCTGACAGCCCCTGGCTTCCCCAGAAGTAGGGAGCTGATGCCCTGATTGATACTTGAGGGGGAGGCTGTCAGCAGGGAGGACAGGAGGGAGATAAGGGACTCAATCAGTGTCAGACCCATCCTGACACACACGGCTATAAATCACCTTGGGTAAAGATTCTCAGCTGCTAGAGTGAAGAAGGGGGAGCGGGTAATAGAAAAACAGGGTGACAAGCACTTGTGTGGGCCTGGGGCTGTGGGATAAAGACGCTAGGCTCAGACCTGGATAGAGATGCACAAAACTCACAACTCCATCCATCGCTCCTCAGACCGAGCACAGATATAGCACTGTCCTGAGTCAGTTGCAGAGGGCTAAAGTACAATCTAGGGTGAACTTTAGAGAGCGTCAATTAGGTCCCCATAACACTATTATAAATACGTCGATTCCAACCAGCTGCCCCGACGACTAAGATAGAAATCCTCCCTCCTCCCCTTCCACCCACCGCAGGAAGACGGAAGAGATCTCGCTGTTGATGGTCAAGCCTGTCCTTGCCCACTGATACCTGGGGTGAGAAGCAGCACACGGTGAGCTGTAAGGAAAAGAGGCCTCAGGGGCTCAGTGTTTTGATGAGAAAGGATTTCTCCAATTCCAGAAAGCCCCAAGACTGCACGTCAACAACTTCCAGCCATATCACAGATGTGATTAGCAGTGGCCAAACCCATTTCAAAGATTCTCTTTCTACATGTTTTAATTAGACATTTAAAAAATAATAACCTCTTTTTTTTTTTTTTTTTGTCCAGGGGACAGAGATTCCTAAGTTGGAAATAATGAACGGATTAGCGATTAATTAATTGCTGGCAGGTGTGGGGAGAAGCCATCTACGGCTTCTTAGCATTTCCCCCCCCCTTTCTCTCTTAAGATCGTTCTTTCTTATTTTAATTAATTTTTTGCCACCCCAGCACTCCTCTTATCAAATATTCAAATAAACTAAACAAATAGAGTGTGCCGAGACCAAAGTACTCAATATGGTGTTTAATTGGAAGTGTAGCCTTGTTTTCTCCCGGTGGAGTCTCAGGGTACCTGGAAGCTGTCCCTGGCAGTGGAATTGGACTCCTAAAGTGCATTTTTAGCATCTAGTTAATCTTCCTTTCAGGTGCCGAGGGTATGGCTTGATTGAAACAAGCGGCAGTAAGCCATTGAGTGGTTTGTGGTTTCTCCTCCCTGGTAAGGAATGGAGGCGGTAACATAACTAGGCTGTGGCCTTTGTCCCACCCACCTGTTCCACCGCTCCCTTCCATGTGTCTACACCCCTCATGAATGCATGCCAGTGGGTGCACCATCCAGCTCTTGTGCAAGCCAGGGCCTAGGTGGCCGCTGCAGGCCTTGGGTGGCCAGCACTCTGTGCAGCTCTGCAGAAGAGCTGCTGGCACAGTTGTACACCTGAACGGTTCAACCTGGCACAGCGACCCAAATCCAGGTCCTCAAACCCAAGCCGTAGCCAGAAGAGGAGTGACAGGCAGGACATGTGCTCACATCCAAGGCCCCGGCACTAGACTTCCAGGGAATCTGGACTTCATAGAAAGCTCTGTTCTCCTCCGAAGGGATGGCCACTCAGAACGGCTATGGCACAGTACACTTCCTACTATTGGGGATTGTTTCCTGAATGAGCGAACAGTCCTATCGAACTCCGAGGGAGACCTTCAAGGATGTAGGTCTGTAATGGAGCCAGAGCTATTGGCTGTTTCAGAATGAGTTATGGGCTTCAGGACATTACTCTGGTGCCTTGCAACAGTTGGGAGACTCCTTAGGAGGGAAGGCTTAGGCTGTCTTCCGAAAAGCAGCCACATTGTTGGGCCATGACCACAGATTTATCCAGAAATAATGATTAGAAAGAATAAAGAAGAAATGGAAGGGGAGTTTTAAAAGTGTGTCTCTGGTGACCACTATGTCCTTCAGCCCAAAGTATTTGTCTCCAGATCGAGGCAAAGACAGAAGTAGTTCTCCGTGACTGATGGAGCCCAGATGATTCCTTGTCAAAAATTTCAGAAACCATGAATTGAAAGGTAAAGTGAGGTGGGGGGTGGCAGGGAAAGAGCCCTGGAGACTGGGGGACACTGCTGCTCAGGAAGCTAGTAAGGAAATGAGAGTTGCTTCTGAGGGCTTCTAAAATCAGGCGGGTGGAATGAGGGGTCCAGGCAGAGGGAAGATTTTTCTGCTACTTCTCTCAATCAATCTTTTTGCTCTCTCCCAAGTTTGGAAGCATCGAAGGACTGGAATACTGGCACAGGGATTCTAAAGCAGCCATGTATATCACTTTTATTTTCAATCCTCAAGGATAAACTATTAGGCAGTTGTAAAAAAAATCGTAACAGCAAGACAGTTCTTTATGTATAAATATGAAAAGATCTTCAAGACATATAGTTAAGCCAAGAAGCAAACTGAAGAACCATGTCAAGAATTCAATACCGACCATATAAATTGCAGGGCCCTGTGCAAAATGAAATGGAGGGGCAGGGGAGTCAACAATTACCAAGAACTGTAAGACAGCAATAGCGGAGCATTAAATCAAAGGCAGGGCCCTCCTGAACCCAGCGTCCTGCGTGACTACGCATGCATTCTCCACACCCACGTCACCAGTCCTGCTGGTATGATATCATGTGGTGAACCCGAAATACTAAATAAGGAATAAGGAATAAGGTTTACCTACTGAGAGGTGAGTGAGAACTAGGAGAAAGGGAAAGAATTTCCTCTATTTCTATTTTTTTAATGTTTGAGCCATCTGGATGAGTTATCTAGTCAAAAATTCAGATAATTAAGAAAAAGTTTTCAGGGCTCTACAAAAGTCCACAGGGACTATAAGCAATACACAGGTTTCCATTCACACTTCTCAGTGAGTCCATGTTGCTCTGTGGAAGTCCTAGGAATGGGAAGAAGCTCAGAGAAAGCAGCATCTGACTGTAATGACAAAAGCCACAACTGTCCTCTCTCTCATCACTCGCTCACTTGCCACTGGACTCGGGCTTCTGGAAGCCAAATAAAATAGAAAATGTTCTCTCTCACACTCTCTCTCTCCTTCTCTATCTCTGTATGTGCAGTGTCTGTGAGGGTTCCTCTTCCTTCTGAACTTTGATAGGCCTGGGGCACGGGGATCAGCGTTTACTTTCACAGGTGTCCTCCAGGTTAATAAATGCTACTCCTGTGAGCAGAGGGACTCCAAATCTCATCAAATGCATGGGTTGGTTGAATCTATCAGTAATAACAGTAATAATCAGTAATAACAAAATGGACATGTGTCTTTAACTAAAAAGACACATCCATGTGTCTCCAGAATGGTGCAACCCAAAGAAATGGAATCTGAGATGCTCCTGAACCACAAATACTCATCATAGTTTACAGATATCAAGTACCTATAAAGTGCTAAATGAATTATTCATTTCAACCTCATGATTTCCAGCAAGGCACATTCCACTCTTTTTCTCATTTTGTGGATAAGGAAACTGAAGTCTGAAGAGGAACAGTAATTCTTTGCTATCACCCTGTGAGTGAAGGATAGAACCAGGTTGGAACAAGACATCCTAGCTCCAAAGCCCACGCTCTTAACCATTAACCACATAGGAGGGAAGCTCCAAATTCAATGTAAATGATCTATGTGATATCGAACTAAAGTGTGATAATACTTCTCAGCTGTTTCACTTAACAGAATCTTCCATCCAGACGCAATAGGGCTACTTTGGAAGTAAAGCCTGCCTACTTTCACTTGGGTAGATCTGGCTATGAATCCTTTCACGCCATCAAGTTAAATGAACCCTCAGGTCACCATTGTTTGAGGCTCATGCTGATGTTCAGTACAGCCCTGGACTTCCCTTTTTTGGGAAACATTGCTTAAATTTTGACAACTTGACACCTCTTGGAGAAACTCTCTCAAGACTTACCCATAAGTGCTCCAAGTGACATAAGTGGTAAGGCAGTTAAGAAGCATGATGAGGAATTACTTCCAAGAGTACAAATAAATCAGTAAAATAATCCAGAGTCACAGAAGGTGAAGATCAGAGGCAGATGTTAGCATCCCTTAGCTGAAGAAAAGAAGACTCCAGGACTCAATTCAAATTGGCTGTAAAAATATTATACAGGTTGGACCAAACCCCAACATTCCCTTGGGAATGTCTCCCTTTCTGAACTGCCTGGGACACCAGGAACAAGTATCTATGTAAGAGAATCTTACATATATATATACACCTGTACCATCTATATTGTCTTGCATTTATCCCACTGTCATGACGACTTTAATGGAAAAGCCAATTTTGCATGACATTTTAGCACCTGAAACACTACAAGACACAGGATAGGTTCTTGATATATGTTTGTGGAAATAGTAATGAATGAATGACTCATCGGTCAACCCCTAAAATGGGTTAGACAAGAAATATCTCGTGATAACAATCCCACCCCTCCCTGCAGCCAACCGATAAAATATTCAAATGATTTTTATTCCATTGACACTTTGTGATAATTGCTGAAATTCTATTCCCAGTAGGCAGAAGCTGGAGATGAAACAGAACCGATGTCAAATTTCTTCATCAAGAATTGGAAAGTGAAAACAAAATCTCTTGAATATAGTAAAAGAGGAACATTTTGCAGATCAGCTTAATACATTGCTCGAGTGCCTAAATGTATTTGTGTGATAATGTCAAGTTACTACTCGATAAATGCTTTAAATCTTGTCTGGCTTGTTCAAATGTAAAATATTAAGAGAAAAGAGGTTTGGCTGAGTTTTACAAATTCAATACCCAAGGTAGTATGGAAGGAAATAAAAACAGCTGGGATTTGTGTAGTTGCTAATTTAGTTGAAGAACCATCATCCATCTAAGCCAAGAAAAAAAAATCCCTCTGCCACATCTGGAGGAACCAGTTATACGTGGGACAGTACGGCTTGATTGCCAAAAGAACATTTTCCTTATTTTAAAAAAAAAAAAAAAATCTTAATTTTATGCAAATTGCCATGCAGTCTTTTTTTTTTTTTTTTTTTTCAGAACAATGCACAGGAAGCAAGAAAGTAGTTTGGGGACTTTTATAAGACTAGCAAAACCAAAGCCAGTCTTTCTTGGGAAAGAGATTAGTTGAACCTCTCAGCCAGGTGATGAGGCCGAATTACTGAAGGTATCTAGTAAAAGCTATAGGATGAAGAAGATTGCCAGCAACTTATGGAGACCAGGGAATTGGTCTACCACTCTAGGAATAATCGAAAATAGATAAGTTTTACTTAAAGTGAAGGAAGGAAAAATAGAGTCACAAACTCTGCTTGATAATTGAAGTCTAGTGAGACAAAGAACATATAAGCTGCATGTAGATTTCTGCATACTAGTTGTATGCTTTTTGAAGTTGAGTGTCACTTTCTATACTATTCTTACTATTTAAAAAGTTATAATGAGATTTTCCTATTTGCATTTCTATTTTTCTCAAAATGAGTGATTCTCAAGACTCATCTGCATCAGAATCACCAAGGAAGCTTTTGGGAAATGATGATTCCTGAACCCAAGGCCCTAAAAAGTCCAATTAGATACATGAAAGGTTGGGGGTCAGGAATCTGTGTTTTAACAAAGGACAGGAAATAAGCCCGAGGTAATTTGATGCAAGGGATTTACATCTCACTATTGAGAAGCTACTCTTACGATTTATGTACCAGGTAATGTCCTGGATCGAGGCAGCTAAAGCAAAGAATCACCACCAGGTGGAAATTTATCAAAATTACAGGCATAAGGGAAAGGAGAGCTGTGAGAGGTCAGAAGGTAGTGATTTTGTCATTTAAATGTGATGTAGTCAAATAATGACTCAATAAATATTTCAAAGCTTACTTGGCTCGTTCAAATTTAAAATATTAAGAGAATGATAAGGAGTTCAGATGATTTTTACTGGTTCAATACCAAAAGTAATGTGCAAGAAAAGAAAGTACTAGATTTGTAAATGGCTAATATATAGTAGAGTTTGGGATTCCACGACACGTGGAAACAGGAGTCAAGAGACAGGCTGGAGAGCTACAAAAAAAAGCTTTATCTACTTTTCAGTTCCACCTGCGTCTTTCTGGAAGTAATGACCTCATAATACACGTCAAGCTAAATTGTTAATGTCTGCATTAAGAAGTCACCATTTGGCTGCAAATCTCCATTTTGACCTATCAACCTACCTCTCCAGGTGAGGCATGTCCAAAACTGCCTTACCACTACAAAGCATGTTCTTCTGATTTAACTGGAACCTTTCCTTCAACTGAGAGGACTTGGGGGGGAAAAATGAACTGAATGTAAAAGCACCCTGCCCAGAACAGCATTTCCTCCTTCCCAAATATGCACATACCTCCTTCTTTCTCTTCTTCCATCAGTATGAGAGGTCCATAGGGGAGGGTGGCCCTAATACAGGAACCTTTGTAATTTCCCTTTGTGGAAAGCCTATGGCCACCATAGGTCAATAGAAAAGTAAGAAGAATGGCTTCTTACCTGGGTTCTGCGAGGAAGATCTGTTTTTCATTGACCCATCGTGGCACTCATTCACCCAGAGAAGAAATATGAGCTAATACATACTAAGACACATCCTCTCTTAGAGAAGTTCAGCCCATACTGGCTCAGTGGAGCCAAGGATTTGTCAGAGAGCACATTTCCTAAAGCTTTCATCATTTCTGGCCCTTCCCTCAAGGTCCCTACCTCAGTTACCCAGCTACTAGCACCATGACAACCATCAAGGACTACAAGCTTTGGGCAACAGGACATCCTCCAGTGGGGAAGTGTGACTCACAAAATCAGTCTTCCATACCAGTCTCTCATCTTCCTTTTCATCAATAACAGCAGCTTGCACAAGACATCAAATCTGTGCAGGAAGCCACTGCCCTACAGTGTGGAATGAAAATGCACTGAGCATTTGGCATCAGATATTAATTTGCATGACCAACAGCAAATTACTTAGCCTCTCCAGGCATCATTTTCCTCCTCTATTAAAGGGCTATTCCTACCTTCTGGGTTTGTGAGAATTTAAGATAATATATTCAAAATCCTGGGATATAATAGGTGTTCAATAAATAGTAGTTATTATTTTATGCATGAGCCTCAGGCTAATGTATGTGTGAACATTTAGTTATTAATTAGAAGGTAAATGAAAGCTGGCTGGAGGGAATTGCATTTGACCTTTAGCAAATTATTTCATTTAGATGCGCTGATGCAAAACTATCACATCCTATGAAGAAAGACGAAAATAAATCTGGCTGACAAAAGATATTTTAATAAATACTCAATCTTTCTCCAACATCCTCTCAGTCTATGGCCTCCCCACTATAATTTGTATGCCATTTGGGGAAGCTTTGTGCCTTTCCCTCTCTTGTCATAGTCAATCACCAACTGATCAGAGGCCAGATTTAGCTCAAAAAAACCTTTCTTTAGTCCTTGCATCTAATGATTGCTCTAAAAAAGGAATTCTTGATGCTGTTCTCACTCCAAAAAAGCTTGCTACCAAATAAGTGTGAGTGTACTGGAGTTGGTAGAGTCTCTCTAAAGTGTTCCTAGGCTGAGATCAGCTTAACTGGTAGACAGGATACAGGAACCTAATGCATCTATCCTTCTATGTGCCTCGTGTTATTGACAAGCAAAGAGAATCTGCTGCGGTCCACATAAGACACCCCATAACATGGAGGCCATTGTCATTACAGGAAGAACAGGCTGATGAAAGAAAATAGTAAAGGGGGAAAGACCAGGGCTCACTGCAGGCCAGAGAGAGAAGAGATGCATAGATGCACCAGGACCTTAACTTGGAAATCCACGGACACTACACCAATGAATGAGAAAAGAAGGAAAGAGTGTTAAGGGGAAGGGTGAGCATCCATGAAGGCATTTCTGGGGTGGAGAGCATTGCGTCAAAGAAGGTAGGCTGCAAACAGAAACTAGAATAGCCACTTTTTGCAGAAAAGTCCATGACAAAGAACTGGCTGACAGTCTCAGGGAAGAAGGGAATTAAGACTACCAGGCTTTAAAAGAAGAAGGGCAGCCTGGGTGGCTCAGCGGTTTAGCGCCACCTTCAGCCCAGGGCCTGATCCTGGAGACCTGGAATAGAGTCCCGTGTCAGGCTCCCTGCACGGAGCCTGCTTCTCCCTCTGCCTGTGTCTCTGCCTCTCTCTCTATCTGTTGCTCGAATAAATAAATAAAATATTAAAAAATAAATAGAAGAAGGAGGAGGAAGATGAAGAGGAGGAGGAGAACGAGAAAAGAAAAGGAAGGAGAGCCATAAAAGAAATTCAACTGCTGATACTATCCTGTTGGAAGAGATTTCAGATCTATTACAACTGAAAGAAAAGATATGTGTTTATCATGTGTGATTCTCTCGTACTGCATCACACATGAGTAAATGGTGCTCTCAGGGGCCTCATCTGGAGTTTCTCTGCTTCTCAACCTACCTGAGATGAGGATGCGTTAGAAAGTCCAACCCAATGAACTTTGCAAAAAAGCTGTGATTAGTTTCAGAAGGCTCCAACTGTGCAAGCAGCCAATATAATAAGCTCGTGTGTTGTGACCGATTATGCCCATTACCATTCCTGCATATTCCTGCCTTGGAAAACCCATGGAGGAGCAGGAAGGAGAGTCAGGCACACATCTCTGGGACTGGTTTATTAAGTGAATGTGCCAGGCATTGCCCATTTTGCATCCTGAGAAGCGATCGAGCCCTTTGAACTTACCATTTTCATCAGAAATCATCTATTTTAAATAATGATACAGCAAATCTTTGGAGTGCTTTTTATCCAAGGACCTCAAAATACATTACTATTACTGCTGATTCTCAGCATTTGGTAGATAGCGTTACATTAATTTTCTAGATGGCTAAGCTAAAGCATCTAATGGTGAAAGGCAAAATCAGCTACAAAGGTAGGAAAAGAATTTAGAGTACACTGGGTCAAGCTCTGACTGTTTATCTATGTAACTATGCTTATTGGTACATGCCAACATCCAGACACACAATTATGAGCTAGAAGCAAGTGACGGCTTTATTTTATTACTGTCCATTTGCAGAGGACATTGGACATGTTGGTGGCTGCCTGACATCTTTCACATATGCTTCTTTAAAAAAAACGATTTTATTTATTTGAGAGAGAGTGAGGGCACTATTGGGGGAGGGACAGAGCGTTGGAGAGGAAGGAGACTCCCCACTGAACATGGAGCCCAACTCTAAGCTGGATCTCAGGACCCCAAGATCATGAGCTGAAATCAGATGCACCACCAACTGAGCCATCCAGGTGCCCCACACATGCTTCTCATGTTTGGGGAAGGTCTTACTTCCCTATCTCCCTTGCAGCTACAGTGCAGACATCTGCAGACATGTGGCCCAAGCTCTGCCAATCAGATGCAATGGTGGGAGCGGCAAGTCTAGATCCTGATGAAGAGGTTGCAAGAGAGCAAATTATAGTGTCAAGTGCATGGCAGTGGCAGCAGTGGCTTCCCCAACAGACCATTTTGACAGCATAGTTGTAGGCATCTCTCTAGAGGTTTAGCTTCTAGCCTGGTTCTTCAGCTCTCCCGATGACCTTATGAACTCCTCTGTACCCTTGGAACAAATCAGCCAGACTCAGCTTCTGTCACTTGCGGCTAAACTCCCTGACAAGTATTCCTTTATAACCCATGGAAAATAGAGGCTCACAGACCAGACCTCCTTTTATACTCCTAGATAGGTTGATAACTGCTTATCAATCCATCTTTGAAACCAAAAGTCAATTTGCTCAATTGATATCTGGTATTTATAAATATCTAGTATTAACTGAGCACTAAGTATAAAACTCTGTGCTAAGTATTACGGAAAATATTTGCTGGGTTCCTGCTATGTTCTATCTATCACACTGGGGGCTGAGGCATCAGAAAAGTAAAGAAAAACGGACATGGCCACTATCCTCCAAAAGCTGATAGTCCACAGGGAAAGGCAGGCAGTAATTGAGGAATCACACTCAGAACTGCAAAATTGCCACCGTGATAAGTGATGTGAAGGGCAGAGAAAGCATCCCTGAGGGAAAAATATGTTAGCATGAGATATGCCTTTGAAAAGAGCACACGAGAGTCAGTTGGAAAATTAACTAGAGGGAAATCAAAATAGATGGAGACAGACCAGTGAGGAGGCAATTTGAGTTTTTCAGGAGGGAGTGGATGGTAGCTTACACTAGGGTGGGAGGGGCAGATGGAGAGAAAAGGACAGACTCAGGACATATTTAGGAGGTAAAGTAAGGGGATGTTGCAAAGAATTAGATGTGGGGAAATGAGGTAAGGTCATAGATGACTGTCAGGTTTCTGGGTTGAGGCACTGGGTGGATGGTGATGCCTGTCCCTGGAAGAACACTGGGAGAAAATGAGATTTTGTAGGGACATGGTGAGATCAGTCTCACACGTGTTAAATGAGTTACCTTTGAAGCATCCAGGAGGACTGGAGCTCAGAATAGAAGACTATGCCAGAGGCACAAAATAGTCCTTGGTACAATTGAAGCCATCCTATGAATGGGATTTCTTAGGGACAAATAGCCTCAGAAGAAGAGAGGGCCTTGGGCTTATTCTTAAGGCATGTAAAGTGCAGGTCTAAGAATTGAGAGACCCACTTGTCAAAAGCTACTGAAAGGTAATCTTTGTCTGTCTAAAAAACATCAACAAGGCAAAATGCTTTTACCCAAGAAACATAACCTGATTCTGTTGCTACAAACTCCTCTATAATCCGGATCACAAACTCAGGGGTCTAGCCAGCCTATACTCAGTAAATGGGCCAAGCAGCAAAGTACATGTCCTATCTAAAGGGTGTAGTTGGAGACTCCCAGTTGGCTCAGTCAATTGAGTGTCCAATGCTTGATCTCAGCTCAGGCCTTGATCTCAGGGTCATGAGTTCAAGCCCCACATTGGACTCCACGCTGGGCATGGAGCCTACTTTTAAAAATTAAATAAATAAAAATTTAAAAATAAAGTGTCTAGCTGGTTCCAAGCTTAGGTAAATTATTCCCAGATATGATACTTGTATCCATATCTCTCTATGAAGTCTCCAACTGGCTGAAGTAGCTACTGTGGTTTACATGAACCTGAATGGACCTTGACTGAAATGGTATTTAACCCAGCTTTCTAGAGTCAGAACCCAATTCTCTGCTTCTGACTTGTAAATTATCTCCAACTACTGTAAATTATTTTCCTACTAAATCACGTTTTTTTATTTCCATATAGTAGTGATACTGCCCGAAGACTGCTCTTCTACTCCCAAACATTTTCCCTAGCTATAAATACTATCCTTAAAACTATTGTCTAACATCTAACACTCTAATCATAGTTGGTCTACCCAAAACTCCCTCTAATATTCAAATCCACCCTGAAGACAGGGGAAATACTGGCATTATAGCCCCATGGTGTGCAAACAAAGGTTAATCATCTCCTGGTACGGTAGGATAACTTGGGTTAGGAACCACAAAGGTGGATCAGCTGAAGTGAAGGGACAGTCTCCTGAAGCTAGGGGCAGGAGTGAAGACAACAGAGTTCTAGGGTAATCTTGAAGGTGGCCTAGGGCAGAGAAAAGAAAGTGAGAAAAACTAGAAAATAACGAGATGCACTAGCTCTCCATGTTAATCAAATCTGACTTCTGATTTTATTTATTTTTTTGCTACCCAGTACCAGTATATTTGCCTGCAGGTCCGGAAGATATTTTCCATTTATATGCATTCAGGCTTTTTTTTTTCCTTCTTCTCAATATTCCTCTGAAGTAATACATTGCATGTTCTAATTATAACTGCCAGCTATCGACTAAATCTGATATGTAGTTGAACTGGATTTATTTCTTAGTTTAGTATTACAACACACACAAATACTTACTCACTCACACAAAATCAAATTCTTCCTCCCTCCCTCTTCTTACTCAACCGACCCCAAACTGTAATTATTACACAGAGGCATGAAACAAAGCAGACCGTCAGTGCACATCATTGTAAAGCAACTATTGGAATTTGCTCTGTCTCGGCCTATACCAGGTGAGTCAACCACACAGCTTGCCTGTGTGGTAGCTTCCAAGGCAAACATCCTTTGGGAGACATTACGTGGTGCCCCAAACAAGATCGCTGTGAGTATTTTCCATACAATCTTGGTTGGTGTTGGTAAGAGCTTGCCCCTAAATTTCCTTCCTGTTGACATTTGGCAGGACTTCTGTCAACAAACATTACATCAACCAACACCTAGCAGAATGTCTTACACGTGATAAAGACTCAATACTTGTTTAAAAAAAATCAGAAAAAAATCAAATGAAAATGAACCATCCTAATCCAATAATGAGTGAACATAGTAAAGCACTTACTGTCACAGTAACCACTATAAAAATATTAACAGTTAATGCTGTTATTATTATCTTGAGTCCCAGTTGTTCCTTGTTTACAATCTGGGAAGCCAGAAGAACCTCTCTCACTTCCTTCTCTCACTCCACCCTTGTTTTTTAAATAATATCATAACTTTCAAAGAAATTGAAACCACACCTTTCCCATCACACACACACACACACACACACAGTACGGTCTGTCAACCACTGCTGATGGGAATGTAAGCAGCACAGCTCCTACAGAAGGCAGTTTTAACACATCTATCAAAGTTACAAATACTTTTCAACCCAACAGGTCACATTGGAGAATTTATCCTATAGATTAACTCACCACCATGTGGCCTATGATAAGTACAAGATTGTTCATTGCAGATTTGTTTGAAATTTCAAAAAGGAAACAAGATAAACATCCATCAATAGGGAACTCATTAAATAAATTTTGGGAGAAGCATAGCATTTGAATACTATTTAGTAATGAAGAAATTTTCAATGAGGACATTTTCTGCGTACTTTTACATGAAGATCTCCAAGATGTATTGCTAAGGTTTTTTTTTTTAAGGCTCAGAATAACAGTGTATAAAACATTCCAAATGTTGTATTAAAGTGGTGATGGGGGTATAAGTTGCATTTGTTCTACATTAAGAATCTCTGGAAGGCTATGAAGGAAACTGAGAAGAATAATTGCCATGACAGCAAAAGGAGAATTAGGCGGGGTGGGGGGAGGGTAAGGATTGAAAGGAAAATTTTTTACTGTAAAACTTTAAATTACCAATTCAAGATAGAGCAATAAGCCCATCTTTCTTTCAAGTAAAAAGGAAACCTAGTCTTACAACAGTCTAAGGAGCATGTTTATCTGCCAGTGCTCTAGAGTTGAAGTTGATGCCCCGGAAGTTCAACATTTTGACCAGTCTGTTCCCTATCCTCCAGGCTATTCCCTCACCCACTGAGGGATGATGCAGCCTTTGAGATGAACCACTGTGCCTGGAAAACTGGACACCTGTGTCAGCTAGCTTAACACAGTCTATTGGGCTATAGTCCTATTCTCACATCTATGTTTTCCTTCTGAGACACAAGAGTATAAATTAAGAGAAATCTCTTGGGTCACAGACTCAATATTAACTCTTTATTCCTTTACCTTCATCAGTTTCAATTCAGACTTTTACTGTGATTTGCAAATAGCTTTGTGTGATATGATATCAGAGGTCAGAGGACTTCTTAATCCATCTAAAAATACATAAACACACTGCAACAAAAATCCATTAAAAGTAGAAATAGCTAATCCTTTACATGAGGAGAATAAATAATTCACCCCCGGATTTTCCCACCATAAATCAGTTCTGCCGTAATCAGATGCCACTCCTGGAATAGGAAGGCAAAGCAGCTGTATTAAACTTTGACAATTAAAAAAAAAAAGGAATGGAAAAAGTGGGGGATGAACCATTTGTTTTCTTTCCTTGTAGTTCTCTAAACAGACTGCATAATGAATGAGCTGGGGAGAAACCAGTGTCTTAATTTTATTTCTAAAGAAAACCTTTCCTTTGTTTTTCCCTCAGGTAAGGGATTTATCTGACTCACTTTGCAGGTTCCAACAATGCCATATGCCAACCCTCTGATGTGCTTCAGGCACCTGCATGGGCTCATCCCAGCTCCAGTGAAAGAACCACTGGGAAGGACCTGTCATCTTGGCTCCCTAAGCTCCACTGAAAGAGGAAGGGAAGGCTCAGGGACAAAATAATGCAGGACTCATTACAAAAGGCCATAAGGAAAAGAACTACTCCAATGTCTCCTGGAGTCAGGAAGAACCAGGAAGGCTATGGAAGAAGTTTAAGGATGAAGAGGACCAAGTTAGGAAATGAAACTCAAGCCAAGTCAGCCCCTTCAATGCAGATGACTTCTTATCGCAAAACTTTTTAAAGCTCAGTTAACAAACATTTGCATGGGTCTTGCTCTCTGCCAGGCACTTGTCTAAGTGCTTCAAATACCAATTCCTTATATCCTCATAGTGTCCCTTGAGGGAGGTTCTATTGTGCTCTCCATTCTACAGGTGAAGAGATTAAAATGATTGAGAAATTTGCCCAATTTTATTCAGCTGTGGATGAAGATACCCAAAGATGCTTCAGTTAGTCACCAGCTTTACGAAGGGCTGGCACCACCATCTCTTCACTTCTGTTCTGGGCTCTGGGCTGCATGTGGGGAAGGAAGAGAATACAAGTGGCCAGAGATATGATGCAAACTCACCTAAAGGTTAACAGAGCTGCTTTTGCATCCTAATAATTATCATTATATAAGAAATTGCTGACATTTTTAACAGGCTTACTTATCTTAGCAGTCTCAAATCTCATCCATATCCAATTAAGAATCATAGTGAAAAACAGATGTGAGTCAGCTCTTCTCCAATACCAAATAATAACATGTATGAGGGGGCACCTGGGTGGCTCAGCCAGTTAAGTGTCTGCCTTCAGCTCAGGTCATGATCCCAGGGCCCTGGAATTGAGCCCTGGGTCAGGCTCCCTGCTCGGTAGGGAGTCTGCTTCTCCCTCTCCCTGTCCCTCTGCCCCTCCTTGACACTCATTCTCTCTCTTTCTGCCCCCCCGCCGCTCAAATAAATAAATAAATAAAATCTTTTAAAAAATAACATGTATGAGGAGAGATGTGAGGGAATTGTCAAGACAACTGTACCTCACTTCCACATCTGTAAGGAGCCCCCAAAACATGGACTCAGCATAGTACTTCAGAATGTGGTATATGCCAGCAGTAAGAATGTGTGAAATGTGAAGTGGAAAAAATAAACTCTGTATCAGTTAGCTATTGCTACAACAAGGCTGTGTGACAAATAACCCCAAAACCCAGTGGCTTTGCTGGGACAACTGAATATCATCATGTAAAAAAAAAAATTATTTGGACCCTTACCTCATACCATATACAAAAAATAGCTCAAAATGGATCAAAGACACACCTATAAGAATTAAAACTATAAAGATTTTAGAGAAAACATATGAGTGAATCTTCATGACCTTGGATTTGGCGATGGATTCTTAGATACGATGCCCCCAAATTACAAGTGACAGAAGAAAAAAATGGGTAAATTTTTGTGCAAAGGCCACTGTCAAGAAAGTGACTTGTTTTGTTTTGTTTTGTTTTGTTTATTTTTGGTGGGTGGGAGGGGAGATAAAAAAAAGTTTGTTTTTTGCTTCAAGGAGCTTTTCTCAAGAGTGGTAACTCATTCATTACACATTCTCATGGATGAGCACTGTTTTCTTAGCTTTCATGACAGTTTGAGTTCAAGGTAATGTACATAAAATATTTTTTTTTGAAATTCAGTGTATTCATTTGGACACACATGAGGTGACCCTTGTGTTCTCATTCTCATACAAAAGGACACCTGGGTGACTCAGTGGTAGGGAGTCTGCCTTAAGCTCCAGTCATGATCCTGGGTTCCTGAGATCGAGTCCTGCATTGGGCTCCCCACGGGAAGCCTGCTTCTCTCTCTCCCTATGTCTCTGGCTCTCTCTCTCTCTCTTTGTGTCTCTCATGAATAATAAATAAAATCTTAAAAAAAAAAAAAAAAAGAAAGTGAAAAAGCAACCCACAGAATGAGAGAAAATATTTGCTAATCACATATCTAATGAGAGCCTAGTATCCAGAATATATAAAGAACCCTTAAAATTCAACGGCAAACAAAAACAACCAACTCGATTTAAAAATAGGCAGAGGACTTAAACAGACATCTCTCAGAAGACACACAAATGGCCAAAAAGCACATGAAAAGATGTTCAACATCATTGTCATTAGGAAATGCTAATCAAAATCACAATGAGATACCACTATATACCCAGTAAGATGGCTATCTGTAAAAAATTCTTTTTTAAAAATGCAAGAGAAAGAGGGAAAGGAAGAAAGAAAGAAAAAAAAGGAAGAAGTGTTTGTGAGGATGTAAAGACATTAGAACCTTCGTGGGGCACTGGGATGGCTCAGTCGGTGGAGCATGCAACTCTTGATGTTAGGTTGTAAGTGTGAGCCCCATGCTGGGTGTAGAGATCACTTAAAGAAAACAAAACCTTTATTTTAAAAAATCATTTATACTCAGTCATTTATCTCTAGGTCATCTGTGGATAAAGTGATTGAGTGTGAGCTAGGCTGGGCTTTGTTCTGGGGTACAGGTTGGAGCCAAATCTGCCTCCCACGTCTCTCAGGCCCCTCACACTGGTAAGCTAAGCAGAGCATCTTCTCATAGTGACAGCAGAAGCACAAGAGGGCATACCCAATACTAGAACATATCTAAAGCCTTGGTCAGCATAATGTCTATTAACATCTCATTGGCCAAAGTAAGTCACACAGCTGAGCTGGAGGACCAAGGGCAGGGAGGCACCCTCCCACCCTTAGGTGAAAGGAACTGCAAAGTTGAGAGACGACATGGATGAAACTAGAGGACATTGTGCTAAGTTAAAAAAACAAACACAAAAAGACCAATACTGTAGGATCTCACTTGGAGGGGGAGTCTGAAAAAGTTGAATTCATAGAACCAGAGACTAGAACAGTGGTCACCAGGGGCTATGGGTGGGGGAAATGTGGAGATGGTGGTCAAAAGTACAAGCCTTCAGTAATCTGATGAATAAGTTCTGGGGATCTAATGTACCGCATAGTGATTATAGTTAATAATACCATACTGCGCATTTGAAATTTCCAAGAGAGTAAGTCTTAACACACACACACAAATGCAAATACATGAGGTGACAAATGTGTTAATTAACTTGATTGTGGCAATCATTTCACAGTATATACATGCATTAAATCATCATATTGTATGCCTCTTTAAAAAATCATATTGTACAACCCAAACATGCACGATTTGATTTGTTAATCACACCTTGATAAAAAAAATGGAAATACATAAATACATTAAGAATAATTTTAAAAATTGAATGATGAAACACAATGACAAAGAAAAGAGTAAAGAATTATGAGCTATAATCCAATCTATCACAGCTCTTTCCCCACACAGAAGACCTTTTGCTTCTGTTCTCCTAAATGGCAAAAATTCCTCCATACTTTTCCCACCAACTTTTATAACTTTTTAGAGCAAAGGGCCTCCACCTAAGGAATGTGACCCAACTCACTCAAGGTAACTCTTATTAAATTGTAGAAAACACAGATCAAAGTGTGTGTTTATAAACTTAGCTGGGCTTTGCTAATGGGTGGCAGATGGAATCAATGGGTTCCAAGGCAGTTACAAAGTGCTTGCTATCAGGTTACACATTTTCAGGTGTATAGGTCCCCCACCATTCTCAGTGGCAGGTTTTAAATCTGACCATCGAAGGACCCAGGGGGAATTTCATGGGCCAGTCCTGGAAGTAGCAGACCCCGCTTCTACCTTCTATTGGTCAGGCCTGAGTCATTTGATTGCAAATTTCACGGCTGCAAAGGAGACTGGGAAAGGCAATGGGGCTGTGTGCCCAAGGGGAAAAGGAGACCAGTGAAGTGAATGGTTGGCTAGTCTCTGCCACATTCTATATCAAGCTGCCTTTACTTGAATGTCAAGCCATCTGAAGTTGACTTTAAAAAGTATGAATCTTTTATTTGTGGGAGTTTCAGGGACCACTTCTTCCCAGTTGGAGGAATAGAGGAGAGTCCTGGCACTAGATTTGAGGACATTGAACAGCTGCAAAAGTAGCAGCAGCAGCAATAAAACGAACACGAATCAGCTCAAAGGAACAGAAAACTACACCAAAACTTAAAGAAAAAGCATTCAAGGTATCATTGACCTACAGGATTCTAAGGCCTGGAATCCAAACAAGAAAAAGGGAGTGAGTTCTTAGAGACAGACACCATCAAATGACAAAAGCCTTGACTCCACTTAAGTCTGGCCTGGGGAAGCAAGACTTCCATACATGTTACATAATTCACCGTTCCATTAATGGCTTGCTCCCTAGACTTTTACTGTCACCTTGAATAAATTTAAGATGGAACAAGCAATGTAATCAAAGTGATTTGGACACAAAAGTCTCTCTCCCACTCTTTCTCCAACCTTCCCCCTCATTACAGCCGCCCTGAATGGGAGTAAAGGCAAAGTGAGGCCCACGAGGCTGTTAACACCTCCAAGGCCAAAAAAAGACAGAATGAATTCAAAAAAAATCATACTTCCAAAGTACTCATTGTGCTTCGCGGAGCTGGCAAGTTCTTTCTTTCTCTGCAGTGACCTAGTCTTCTCCCCTGAAATTTCAAGCTGGTTGCCATTTCCACCTCTCTCAACTGGGGGCTTTATTATCTTAAGGT
The DNA here is from genome assembly GCF_905146905.1 of Nyctereutes procyonoides. Lineage (NCBI taxonomy): Eukaryota > Metazoa > Chordata > Mammalia > Carnivora > Canidae > Nyctereutes > Nyctereutes procyonoides. The sequence continues at coordinate 14,459,799 of NW_026575132.1, forward strand.
GAGAAAAGTTTCTTCGGCAGAAGTCTGCCTGGGAGAGAAATCAGAGTGATTTAAGCAGTGCCCATGTGTGTTGGAGATGGAAGAGAATCTCCAGCTGACACATCAGAGAGGAAAAATGTAAGCTCAGATGCATCTATTAAGGGAGGTTGGATATCTGTTCAGCCAACCCTCCTCTTTTTTTTTTTTTAACTCTCAGATACTATTTTAATGAAAAGCCACCACAAGTCCTCAGCAAATCACAGCTTTGAAGGAAAATGTCAATCCCTATCAAACCCCGAAGAATTGTTGGAGCTGATGGAAATCTAAATTCATCAGCTCGTTTCCCCATTTCCCCCTCCTCGGGCTCCAACCGGCGCCTGCCTCCTCCTCTAGCTCTCCCCAGAGTGGAGAAATGGGGCTGCAAATCAACGCCTGGGGGACATCCCATCAGACAATGGGAAGGTCTAAGGAAAGGTTAAAGCAGAAAGGAAACGAAATTTATAGACTTAGCATTAAAATCTTAAAGGACCTTAGGAACAGCAATGAATCTGATGTTAGGAAAGGCAGGGGCTGTCAGAGGCCACGGCAGGAAGGCCTGACAAGGGCCATAAATCTAAGCTGGGAGCAGAAAAAATAGGCGTCTTTTCAGGCTGAGGCAGCGTGATGAAAAGAGTCCAACGTGGACTTAAAAGAGAGGCAAGGCCGCAGAGGCATGGTGGGGAAGAAGCGCACTGGGGACTGCAAATAAGGAAGGCCGGCAGAGGCCAGGGACAAAGGCACTGGCAACACGCCTTTGGCTGCGGGGGGATCTTTGAAACTGATCCCCAAAGAAAAGCCACAGAAAAGATGTGGATGCTCCTGGCTGCTCTGAGGAGATGGGAGTGGGAGGCTGAACGAGCTCCCGGAGGGGGAGCTGGGGAAGGGGGGGAGGGTAGCAGGAGTTTCCACCGGTTATGACACAGGCTGGGAAGCCGAGGACTCCCAGGATTGTCTTTAATTTGCACTCACCCATTCTGTCGTATTTTGGGGTTTGGGGTTTTGTTTGTTTGGATTAGTCCTTCTGGGGCCCAAGTAAAGTATGTTAAGACACTAATTAAAATCCATAAAAGCACTGCAACTGAAAATAACATCCCATGAATTATCATTAAAATGCCAAGCTCAGTGGCCTTGCCCTCAGGGTAGGCCTGACTGGAAAAGCAGGACTGGCACCGCGTGGGTCGCCAGGGCTCATGCCAGCTTCACCCATGTCCCAGAGTGAAGCATTGTTTCCTCTGTCTTAGTTTCCTCCCGGTGGAAGGGAAGTTGGTGGATGTGTTTCACAATTGCAGGAGAGGATTAACTGAATTAATATTTCCGTGGTATGCTTCAAACCTTTGAAATTAAGTTTAACTGTTGATACAGTGAGAATGGTCTGTGTATGTATATACATATATCCAAGGATTTCTGAAATGCAACCTTTTCAGCTTTTTGAAATATGAAAAAACCCATATACTTTCTCCATGCTTAAGATTTTTCTCTATTTCGTTTATATTCTACATTCTGCCTTTCTTTTTCCTAGCTGCTTTTCCTTTCTTATCAAATTTCAGTCTGCTTTCCTCTCCTGGTTTCCATTTCTTGTCTTGCCGGCCATTTTGACTCTCCTCAGTTTCTCACGCCTTCCATTTGTCTCAGAAACTAGAGTGCATCTCAAATACAATGTCATTTCATAGGTGAATACATCTGGTCATTAATATTCATTAGTTTTCTTAATCTCCAGTAAAAACAGAAAAAAAATGACTCCTTTCCTTGTGTCAAATGGTTGATTAGCAGTCTATATCTTTTAATATATAATATCTCTCATTCCATAGAGAACCTGAAGGCCTAAAAGTTCTGAGGGGAGGAGTTTGAGACTTTCCTTGGACCAACCCAGGAAACGGGAGATAGCAAAGTTAAGAAATGATCTTGGGGGAGAAATTTAAGCTTCAAACTGATAAGCCGTATAAACTTCAACAGTGAATTCACCTATGTGCATTTCCCAAAGATGGTGATCATCTTTTCACATCCTACACTTAACAGCAGATTGAAGGGATTTCCATAAAAAGTTAAGAGTCTTACACTCACTAGAACCTACTAAGTGCCCTCAACCTAGATCATGAAAAAACTGGCTGCTGTGACTCAGACCTAACATGTACTATCTTTTTTTTTTTTAAGATTTTATTTATTTATTCATGATAGTCACAGAGAGAGAGAGAGAGAGAGAGAGAGAGAGAGAGAGACAGGCAGAGACATAGGCAGAGGGAGAAGCAGGCTCCATGCAGGGAGCCTGACGTGGGATTCGATCCCAGGTCCCCAGGATCGCGCCCTGGGCCAAAGGCAGGCGCTAAACCGCTGCGCCACCCAGGGATCCCTAACATGTACTATCTTAAAACACAGAAAGAAACCTAAAATGTCTGTGTGGAAGGTAAAGGGTGTGTAAAAAGTAAGAAAAATAAATAAGTAATGGAAAAGCAAACACTACCTCATGTGTAAGGAAATTCTGATATTAGGACCTCCCATAAGAAATAACTTCTTTTCTTTTTTTTCTTTCTTAAGTCAATGGATCCATAAATAAATGAACTTAATCTGACTTCTAACTAACTCATTTGGTGAAAAGCTGGTGGACTAGAAGTTTATTTGCAGAACTGGGGTCTTTCAGCAACTCAATAACAGGCTTCCTGTTTGACTTTGGGCAAGTTATTTAACTACTTGATATCTAAAGTTACTCATCTGTAACATGAGTAAAACAATATGATAGCCATGTTATTTTTGGCTCTTGGGCTGCACCCAACCTTGAATGTGTAACTAAATCTCACAGAGGAATTTCACAGAATTAATGAAGATCTGCAAATCCTAAAGGGCCTCAGGTTGAATGTTGATTTCATGGTATTATCATTATAGAGTAGCTGTTAATAGTCCCTGTACTATCACCCCCTCTCCTAAGTCATCCCTCTCTTGTGTCTGGTCTGTCCCAGCCCGCCCCCCCCCCCCCCCGTGCTTAAGAACACATCTAATCATCTGCTCCTAAAAAGCTGTCTTGTCATTCCACCATCCATTAGAGCCCCTACCATATTGTTCGCCTAGAATGCATAGAAAACCTTGGGTGGCATAGCGGTTTGGCGCCTGCCTTTGGCTCAGGGCGCGATCCTGGAGACCCGGGATCAAGTCCCACGTCGGGCTTCCGGTGCATGGAGCCTGCTTCTCCCTCTGCCTGTGTCTCTGCCTCTCTCTCTCTCTCTCTGTGACTATCATAAATAAAAAAAAAATAAAAAGAAAACCTTGTTGACTTTGGTTTGTCTCTTCTTCCTCCCTCCTGAACACCGTGTAATCTGGTTCCTGTTCATCACCGCATATGATTGTATTTGTGTCAAACGCAGTAGTTTCCTTATATACAAATCTTTCTAGAAATTGTGTTCTTCTTACCACTTTTTCTAGTACTATGATAGTTTATGTTTCGACTTCAGAGCTGTGTCCATATAGCAGATCACCTCCAACCTTTGTGATAACTCCTTGGCAAATTCTGATTTCTCCTCCTGCCTAATGATCATCCCTTCTAACTCTACTCCATGTAGCATTTCCAATAAGTGTTTCGTCTAATTATGTAGATTTCCTATCAACTAGATGTATGATCCCCAGCTGCTATCTTTTAGCTCTGCAGCATAAATTCTGCCCAAGGTACATGTGTCAGTTATCCATTGTCGCATAATAGTGCATTACAAACTACCTTAAAACTGAGTGGTTTAAAACAGTAACCAATTTTTATTGCTTGTGAGTATATGAGTGCTCTGGATAGGTTTGTGATGTGGGCCTGACTTAATTGATTTCAACTAGGAGTGTTCATATATCTGCCATTTTCCCAATCAGTCTATTATACCATAATTTTCCTGCCATCATTTAAGTCCAAGCAAAGAAAAAGCTAACCTTTGTGCCTGACTTTCTTGGCAGTTTTAGCAGCATTCCAAGACCCTAAACTCCCTAAGCTTCAAAATTTAAAACCATCATTCAGCTTACTTCAAAATTCCAGCATTTTCTGAATCTTTTTTTCTTCATATCACATCCGACCCTGGCTCTTACAGTCATTTCCTCACCAACTTCTACATTTCCAGGGATCCATTATTCCCTACAAGTCATCTTAAACAGAGACCTACATTCCCCTTCTTTGAATGTCTTTTTGACCCTCTTGACCTCTGATAAAAATTTCTGCTCCTGGTCATGTTCCTCCACAAACATTTGCACACCTATGCACAGGTTGGTGTGCCACATCTCAAAAATTAAAAGAAGAAAGGAATAGCTGAATGATTTTTTTAATAGAAAAAGAAAGAAAAACAACAACTAACTCAAATGGCACAAAAGTTGAAATCCAGCTTACCTATTTCTTCTAACTGAGCCAAATCCTGGAAAACTCTGAAAATGATATATCAACATCCTCAATCCAGTCACTCATGCTGTATATCCATCTCTGACTACTTAAAATATACAGACATAATTTTTGGAAAACTCATTAATCCAGATCTTACTGATATAGCTACTGTCAAAAGTAATCATCTCTTCCCAAGCAAGATGGTTTTCCCTTTGTTAAATTCATTGGCGTCATGAGGGAAATAAAATGTCCCTGGATTTTCAAAAGTATGTTTGAAAAGATCCAAGCACAGTGAATAATTTCTAGAACTAAAAGCTGTAGTTGTAGTGTAATGTCCTATTTGGGCTAAAAAACGGAAACATTTTTATGTATTTGCTCATTTTTATTCTCAGCCCTTGCTTGCTGTTCTTCCAAAGATGCCCATGTCTTTACCTTATCTCTCTCTCTCTTTTTTTTTTTTACCTTATCTCTTATTAAACAGATTTCTAGATGCAAAGGTCTTGGTCCCCACCACCGTTCTGTCCTCCAAGCTTTCCAACATTGCTTGGCACATAGCTGAAACTTAATAAGTATTTATCCTTTATGGTGGTAGTACAGGACCCATTTCACATGGACCACCTCTTTGTCAGTGGACTTCACAAAGACACAAACTTATAATGAAAATGTGCAGTCTTTTGAACATCTGGAATACATGCCAAGACTTTGGTCTGAACACTCTTCCCTGGAGATTTCAGATTTGTCTTTCTTTTGAGTTTGAATGTGTGTGGTTATAGCTATTGTTCTTGAAAAACCAATGTCTGGTGCTTTTTCTTTGGATTAGTTTAGACTCATAGCTTTAAACTAACTTTAATCCATTAACAGTTGCCCCCTTTTTTTTTTTTAATTTGGTTCCCTTTATACTTTCTTCACCCTGTGTCTGTTAGAGCCTCAACTTCTAGGTCTCAGGGACAACACTTGAAGACCCTTAAATGGAAGACTAATCCTTCTGATTTTGTCTAACATAGTCTAGCCTTTTCCTTCTGTTTTCCATGGCTCAGCAATTATTAATAACTATATGTAATTTCAAACACTGCTTCCATCTATATATGTTCAGGTATCCCATCTTATGCTCAGATGTGGGGGACCATTAGGTCCTTTTTGGTTTTCTTCAGTTACTGAATTTGAATTTCTAATTTCCCCTCCTGTCTTTAGTATAGAACAAATCAGACTAGAGACTCATAGTAACCAAGCAAGAGGATAGGACCAGGGTCAGAGAGGGCTAAAGTTCCCAGGTTGTTTTTATTTTATATCTTCCCATTTTTGAGGTACTGTTCCCTGTAAGTTGACTTCAAACCCCATATTTTACAAAGCTCCCCTCTCACAGAGTTTACCTCAGTCCTTCCCTCTTCTCTTGCCTACAAACTCTTGAGGCCCTAGAAAGTCTTCTTTCAATCCATACAGACAAGCAGTTCCACTTATTAATTTGATTCAATGCCAAGTGACTTTTCTGAAACACTTTCAGTCTGCACTATAAGCCAACACTCCCACGAGAGCTGGCTTGCTTCCTTCCCACACTGATGGTGTGAGAGGGGAAAACAACACCCGCACATCAAAGAGCAGTCCTACTCAGATCTGTGATTGGTTGAGAGACAATACAGGGCGTGGTTCTGGGTCAACTGTTCAGCTCTTCTACTCATCTTCTTTAACTTACAAAATGGAATAAATGATGAGCGGGAAAATTAAGCAAATCCAACAAGATTAATTAAGTGAGCTTCTCTTTCCACATGGTAATCTGCATAGTGATGGGGAGCAATTTCAAATCAAGATGTGAGCAGTAGCCAAAACTATTAGTAGGTTGGGAAATGGAGTGCATCAAGGGTCAGATTTATAAAACAGTGTTCTTTCGCCAAACCTCTGAAATTCTAAACAATAACAACGCTCGGATACATTGAAAAGACCAACCCGAAGCATCTGGTTTCCTTAGCTGGTGCACATAGCAGGAGAAATGTTGGCAGAACATTTGATTACCATAAAAGAGAGAGCTATGCAGAAACCACATTAGAGTAAACTCAACCAAAACAAAGTCAAATGTTTGAACTATTTTGAATAGATTATGGTGGAGACTTGAAAAGGGTCTAGCCTGGATTAATGAGAAATGCAAATGAACTGGCTCAGAAGAAAACTGGCTTCCCCTGTGATGTGACCCTTTGCCCCACAGATTTGGGGGTGAAGTAAATACCTGTCATCTACACAAATGTTCAGAGGCACATAACATCCACGTGACGGGTGGTTCGAACCAGGCATGTTAACCATTTCCAGAGAAGTGATAAGTCAGCCTGATGCTGAAGTGTGCCTGAGGATCCCCCTGACCTGCCAGCTCCACCCTTCTATTACTTTCAATGAAGAACTACATGGAGCAGCTGGTTTTGATCACTTCAGCCATGGCAAAGACTGTGAGAAACACATTTATTTTGGTAACACACTGCAACATATATACACTTACAAATACATATTTGCACATGTTTTTTCTCTGGGTTGTATATGTCTCTACTTATTGTCTAGGGTTGGCAATAACCTTCAATCAGTCTTTCAAAGTGTCCTCTTATGAGCTGTCAACGAAACCTTCCCTAATTTGGGTTCTTGGCAGCTGGATCCAACCACCATTGGAAACCAAACTGCTGGGCTTTGGAAAGCCCAGCCCATCCATCTGGGCAGCCCATTTTCTAAGGGATTCTGACCTCCCCTGGAGACCCTTTCCCCTAAGCCCCTTTTAGCATTATTGTGCTAAAAGAGACTATTAAAAAAACAGTACTGGGCAGCCCGGGTGGCTCAGCGGTTTAGCGCTGCCTTCAGCCCAGGGCATGATCCTGAAAACATGGGATCGGGTCCCATGTTGGGCTCCCTGCATGGAGCCTGCTTCTCCCTCTGCCTGTGTCTCTGCCTCTCTGTGTGTGTGTCTGTCATGAATAAATAAATAAGATCTTTAAAAAAACAAAATAAAATAAAGTAAATAAATAAATCAATACTAATTTGAGAATACATGAGTGGTTCTCATCACACTCTCTAGATCCTGTCTAGAGTGGGAGCAAAGATTCACTCAATGATTTGTGGGCTTGGAGATTCAATGAATCAGGAAATTTTTCTCTAAACTAGTGTTAACAAAAAGAATAAAGGGGGAATTATAAAATCAGGTTGACAAAATGACTGGGAGTATTGGTTATGGTTCTGCTTTGCTGTCAGGAGAACAAGCTCTGAGTAATTACCTTGCTGATAGTGAGTTATTTTCATGAGGGCACTTTAAGTGAGCTGCTCCCTCTCCCTAGATAACCAGACTGCCTCATGCCAGGGAGCCAGCACCACTCCTACTACTTTTGCTGCCCAGTGCCTGGGGTAGAAAAATGTGAGGCAGCTGTGGGAGATGAGAGCCAGGCATCTTTCTATTTATTTAACTACTCCTCTGGCCAGAGTACAATCATGTGGTTTTCCATTTACATGATCTGCTAATTGGATATCCATACCTGCCCAGCCGTGATCCATGCTCAGAGGCCCTAGACGCTGACCCTGGCTATTTCATTCCAAATATGCTCTGTATGCCAAGAGTGGCCAGGAAAAACACTTGAGAAAAACACATTGAGAAAATGTTCTCAATCTTTACCATGCATAAGAACCAATGGTAAACTATAAAGTACACATTGTTAGGTCCACCCCAAAGGATTCTGACTCAGTTAGTCTGGGATAAGGTCTGAGAAACTACATTTTTCCAAAACGAAGTTGCATTTCCGACAGGGTAATGCTGATGGTGTTGGTCTGTAGATTACACTTTGAGTAAAGCACCACCTTTAAGAAAACTGCTATCAGAAGAGGTCATTACTGTCTCTTCAATCAAGTCCACAATAGATGTTAACTGAAAACCAATTTTTCCCAGGTAAGAAAAGGAATCTGTGGTCCTTCATATGCAGATAGTTATCTTTCCTTCTCACTGTTGAGTTAATTCTATTCATCCTTCAATGCCTGGCTCAAGTCCCTCTGGGGTCCTCACTAGATTCTCCAACTAACACTAACATCTCCTTTATCTTAATTTCTACTGCACTTCAACACAGGATTGCCCTGTTTTGTTCTTAAGAGTTCACTAGTTGTTCCTTGCATGTGAATTTTGTCATAGATCTAAACAATTGGTTTATAATGGCCATATCTTCCTGATGAATCAATAATTCTCAACACTCACAGAGTGAGAAGTAGGCACAGGATGCTCTTTAAAATGATTTTCAAAGACCAAAACAGAGATAAATTAGTGTGCCTCTAACTGTAAGAACAGGTAACATCGGAGAGCTATGATCATAAAGAAATCATCAGATTAATCCATCACCATGGCATTTTGGCTGTGGCTTTGAATTTTTTTGTTTGAAGTGGCTGGCACAAGATAAAGAGAGACTCTATTATGTGGAACAGTAAATGGCTTAACCTTTTCTGGTATTTTTTTCTAGACAGGAGTTAGTTCAAATTGTACCCAAGATATTCCCAGATTGGATGTTGCTGCATGAAACAGATTTAAAAGTAGTATGATGGGGACTGACTGTAGAAAGTCAAGGTAAGGGATGCTGAAGACCCTCTCCCCAGGTGAATACCATTTAAGTACTGAAAATTATAAAATAAAAACCATTTAAAGTCTCTGAAAATTTTTCTAAGTGGTACATCAAATGGAGAAGCATTCATTTAGGAAAATCTACTAAATCTTAATATATGATAATATGTATACCGAAAGCCCTAGAATGACCACTAAGAAAATAATTCAAAAAATATAGTTAAAAGTATAAAATATAGTTTAAAAATCATTAAAGGAATTAAAATGTTACACTAGGAAATATTCAATTAACGCAAAATAAGGCAGCAAAAGGGGAACAGAATCAAAAAGATATGAGATAAACAGAAAAAAAAAGATAAACTGTTAGACATAAATCTAACCACATCAGTAGAAACACTAAACATGAATGGAATATATAATCCAATCAAAAGGCAGAGATTGTCAGACCAGATAAGAACCAAGACTCAATTTTATGGTGTCTACAGGAAACACATATTAGATTGAAAGATACAAACAGTTTGAATGTGAAAGGATGGAAATAAGTATATTATGCAACCAGCAACCAAAAAAGACCGGGAGTGCCTATACTTATATCAGACAAAAGAGACATTAAAACAAATAATGTCACTAGATTATAAAATAAAAAACACATTTTATAATGTCTATGATTTATAAAATAAATGGGATCTTTTATAATAATAAAATTATTAATTCATCAGGAAGATACGGCCATTATAAACCTGTATGCACCTAACAGTAGAGCCTCAAAATACATGAAGCAAAGGTTAGTAGAATTGAAGGGAAAAAGTTCAGTCAACAATAACAGTTGAAACTTCAATACCCTAATTTTGATAATGAATATAACAACTAGAAAGAAGACTGACAAGGATATGTGAGACTTGAACAAAAGCATAAACCAGCAAAATGTAACAGACATCCAAAGAACTCCACCCCAAAACAGAATATTTAGTCATCACTCAGTCACAGTAGAGTGGAGAACAGACTGACTGATCTTACCTGGATGCTACACTCATGTCTAGGTGGTTGCGGGAAGACTCACCTGAAACATGGACTAGCATGTGCTACAATCCCCCTAAGGGATTTTGGAATGCTGATAACAGAAGGAGGTATGGGTGCTGGGATTCACCACAGTGGTAAAAAGTATAATTAGAAGCAGATTGTTGTTAAAACTTCTCAGTTTAGGAAAGGAAAGCTCTATCATGATCACTGGAAATTATTTTAAACCAATCTAGAAAAAAGAGCATACACAAGGTTAAATAATAAACTTTAAAAAATAAAAAAAATTAAAAATAAATAAATAAATAAATAAATAATAAACTTTAATTAAGTATCCAACCACATAGATGGTGCCTTTTGAAAAGTTTCTTAAATGATAACAAACAGCTGAAGCACTTCATGGTTTTGATGAATCTAGTCCTTATGATTACATAGCTCGATTTGGCACAATTCTGACATAGAGTTCCTATTGCAAGTTTTGAATTCCATCATAGACTTCAACATTAGAAGCCAGGTATAGACACAGACATATATCTGACTTCTAAAGTTAGGATCAGCGAGGTAGATCAGTCCAATCTCTGCCCTAAATGGAATGCAAGGGAGGCCGACTGCAAATACAAGTGTTTTTAAGGATATTGTGTTACAATGTTTCCTGGCATGTGATCCTTAGAGCAAAGCAGGCTTATTTATGCCTTTATCTGCATCACACTCAAAACGTTGCAGTTCAGGACCAGTCCAGAGCCATTTGCAGGGTGGTTGAATTTCAGTCTGGCTTCCGTGATCTTAGCATCTATAATCTTTGTCATCTTAGTATAAGATTAACAGGAAAGTTGTTTAAATTAATATTTTATTAAAAACAGACACATAAGGTCCTTAAATAGCCTACTACTGATCGACTATTTGGAGCTTTTCCCTAGCTTCACATTTTACCTGTATTAATTTTTCTTTGCATATAGAGGCTAAATACTGTCCTGCAGCTTTTGTATCTTTAATAGCAACTCTGCAGAGTAGATGTAACAGAATATTTTAAAAATAATACCAGTTTGATTACTGAGAATGTGATCTTCCATAGGGATGTAATTACTAAGAAGAATAGCACTTATTATATTAAATATAATAGTGTTTATTAGGCACTTACATGTACTAATTTAATTTTCACAAGACTTTAAGAAGATGGTATTATTTAAACACTCCAAGGGCACTCCGAGAGGTGAAGTGACTTACTCAACACCACATAGCTGGTAAGGAATGGAGCCATAACTTAAACTCATATTCTAGTCAGTGCTTTTAACCACTTTGCTGACATTTTTTAAGGTAGCCTCTAAATTCTTATGCCCATCAGAAACCCTGGCAACGCCATCATGAAGCTTACTTACTGCAATGACTAGAAGGACACATGAGACATACACACACACAGACTCGCTCAACCATGTACCCACAACCCTCACACACAAAGATATACTGCTTCTTCCATGGCCAGTCAGATGTGAAGCCAGAAACTCTAAGACATTTCCTTATTGGGCGACCATTGGTAGAACACGTTAGCACCCTGACCTTCAGTATTTGTGAAATATCCTGTCTCCCTTACGGTATCTTGAGGACCAAATAAGCTAATGTTGGGGCAGGTGCCTTTGACATATGGTAGTAGAATCTATATTGAAGGAAGATGCGACATTGTGCCTTTCTCAGGGTGGCTAAAAAAACTAGGCCTCAGAACCTCACTCATTACCCTTGGGAGCCCTTAATGTTCAGAGGTGTAGCCACATCATTCTTACCTTCTTCCTATCTCTGAGGGGGGAAAAATGTAAAGAGGTAAAAAAGTCCAGAGCTATGTCCCCTTAACCCCCTCTACTCCAGCCTAAGGGGTACATCTCAAGTTCTTTCTACTCCTTCACGGGTGTTCTGGATCTAAAAATTCAATTGATCACCAAGATTCCATGGCAGCCACTTTCTGAAAGGAATATAGTCGCTTGTAGCAAGCTGGTGTGAGACACGATTGGTGTCTTCTCCCAACCATTAAGGCTATAGAAATGACACCTGACATAGAGAAATCTCTACTAAAAGAAAAAGTTCCACATTTTCCACAGCTGGATTCAAAGAAGTCTCTGGTGCTCAGAGCCAAGACCACAGATCTGGATTATAGTTTTCATCGTAAAGAGGAAAGAGCAGGCCTGGGAATGCAGAGAGGCTGTTAGAAGAGAGAGGGTACCCCTCTCAAGGTCAGGGAAATGGGTACCCTCAGAGATTCACTCATCACATTTAGGGATGTGTGTAAGAAAAGGAGGCTGGCAGTTTGGTTGGTTGGCTTCTTAGCCCATGGACTTCCTAACTAGTCCTGATAGCAGGAACTGAGGACAGATGGCCAGACTGAAAGTGCCAGTTTCCAGAGAACTAAAGATGAAATTACCTCTGCCTATAGGCCCAGAAATGAAGCCATGGAGTGTAGACACTGGGCTGCAGGCTTACCTGATACCACCAAGGCATGGGCCAAATTGGGACAATATCAGGGGAATGTGGCTCCAGGATACTACTTAGGGGATGTCTGAAGGATATAGTCCAGGATTCCAAAGCTCAGTAGCTGTTGAGTTCCCATCAACAGACCCTTGAGGGCTCGTTGGGGTTTCCACTTCTCCATACCAAACCCAAGATCAACAAGCTGCACCAGTGTAATGATCTCCTGAAAGGAAACAAACAAGGTCCCCACTAGTAATCAGGTAGAAAGAGCATACTCCCATCCCTCCTACCCCCACCCTTCACCATAGTGGGAAAAGCATCTGAAGGAAGGGTGTACAAGACAGCCAACCAAACCTTTACCTCCTCTCTGGGCCATTGGGGCCATGAGTGCAACCAGTGCTGGGAGGAAGGCAAAGAGCTATGAATAGAACCTGAGATTGAAGTTGAAACTGAAAAATGAATGAGGCCGAATTCTAACAACCTGAAGGAGACTGTTCTAATAAGCAGAAGTGAGTGAAAAATTATGGAATCCAACTGAGAAGTTGCTAAGGGAACCTGCTGCTCCAGCAGGTAGGGAGGGACTCATGGTCGACAGAGCACAGCTGGCAGGAATTATTAGAAAACAAAGCTGTTTTCAGGTGTACTTGCCAATAAGGTGAGACCTTTCAATCTAAGCTCTAGTACATCAACGGGGAGTCTGAAGCACATCCATCGTCATCCATCTGGGCTGAAAATCAAGGCAGTAAGGGTAGAGATTAGTCGTAGATCCTCTGGAGTCAGCAAGAACCAGGTATGAGACCTGGCTCCACCGCTTACTGGCTGTGGGGCTTTGAGCAAGCTCAACGCCTCTATGCCTCAGTTTCATCATTTGTAAAAAGGAGATATTATAGAGTTCTTGTGAACATTCACCAGAAGTTATGTGAGGCATTCAGCCCAGTATCTAGTAAACTGTGAGTCTTTAAATGTTCCTTATTGACTTTACTACTATTCTCTACTCAGAAGCCCATAGTAGGTTCCAAACACCGCCATCTTCCTCCTCATTTAGTACTCCTGTTCTCTTTTCTTTTGGCTTTCTTGCCACCATCCTCCTTACCTCCCTTCTTAATCTTCTTGTTAGCACCTCCTCATCTACTGAACTCTCTGATTCAGTCCTGGCCCTCTCCTCTACCATTCCACGGCCTCCTTTAGTGACTACACTTACCTCCAGGCCCACAGCTCAAACCCAGATCCCTTTCCTGTGCCCACTTACAGGCTTACAGACTCACTGCTGACTAGACATCTCTCCTAGATGTCTCATGGGAACCTCAAACTTAACTTGTCCTAATATGGGTTCTGGATCTGCCTTCCCCCATCACTCCCTACACTTAGCCTTCCCACCCAAATCCACTCCAGACCAGCTAGTTTTATTCAAGCCAGAAACTTGAAAGCAATCCTTTAAACCTCTTTCTTCATTGTTCTCCACCACCAATCCATCACCAAGCCCTCTTATATCAATCCATTCACTTCTCTCCCATGTCTACTCCTACACCATGGTCTAAGCCACCTTTGCTCTCACAAAGACAGAGGCAAGGGATTCCTAATTGGTTTCCTTCCTTTCATTTGTTTGTTTTAACCTCTCTTTCATGGTGAAATACACGTACATAAAATTAAATCCTTTTTACCGTAGTAAAATGCCCAACTGTGTGGCATTCAGTACATTCACAATGTTGTGCACCCATCACCACTATCTAGCTACGGAACATTTTCATGACCCCAAAAGGAAAGCTCATCTCCATTCAGCAGTCGCCTCCCCTCAGCCCCAGGCAACCACTCATCTGCTTTCTGTCTCCATAGATTTATCTATCTGGACACTTCATATAAATGCAATCATACAATATGTGACCTTTTGTGTCTGGCTCCTTTCATTTAGTAGAATGTTTTGAAGGCTCATCCATGTTGCAGCATGAATGAGTATTTCATTCCTTTTTATTCCTTGCTTCCACTCTTGCCCCCTATTTATTTTCACAAAGATGCCAAAGTAATCTTTTAAAAGTATATCATTTCCTTGCCTAAAACTTTTCATCACTTGTCCATTGTGATTCAGATAAAGTACAGAATCCTCACCATGACCTTCAAGGGCCTGCATCACCTGGCCTTTGCCTATTGCTTCACCTTCCTCTTGCTCATCATCTCCTCCTAGCTCACTTTTTCCAGCTGCATTGATCTTTCTTGGCTCCTTTGAGGCTTTACCCTGTGCACGTGTTTTTTCTGCCCAAGATGTTCTTTCCTCCCCTCTTTGCCCTCTCAGAGAAGCCTTCTCTGACACCTCAATCTAAATCACATTGCCCCATTTTTCTCAGGGCACCCTGTTATTTTGCTTTATAACAAACATCGCCATTTGTAATTAAGCAGTTGACTCTTTACCTGGCTGATATTCACCTTCCTTGCTAGACTGTAAGTATCCTGAAGTCAGGAGCCAAATCTGTTTTCTTTACCAGTGTTATCTCAGAGTCAGCTCTAGGCTTCCTACATAATAGTTTCTCAAAAAAATATCGATGACTGAGTGAACAGATGAATGGATCTTCCAGAGGAGAGAGAGTGGGAAACAAAAACTGGACCCTTCTGCTATTAGAGAGCCTCATCTAAAATTGCACAGATGAGCCGAAGCACTCATTTACCCTTATCATCACCACTATCATCAACAGCGGCTTCCTGCTGACCTAATGGTGGCTGCACTGTGGCAGTCTCAGAAAAAAAAAATACACTTTCTGGGTAATTCCAGTTTTCCTCCTACAATTTTCACTCCAGGCAGCTAGAAGCTAGAGGCTAGCAGCCAGCCCCATGAAGAATGACTGCAGGGCAACAGCAAGAGACATGGGATAATTTCCTGGCTTCTATCCCTTTGCTGGCCAAATCACCCCTCAATGCTGTGCTTCTCAGACTTCCTTGCTCACAGAGAGACAAAGATGCCACCCTCACAGCTCCTACTCTCCATCCTAAGAGAAATGCAGAATTCAAGAGAAGAATGGTGGTGCTTTAACAGAAACACCAAAAGAGGACCATCATAAATAATTACTAATCTATACCAGCAACAAAAGCTTAACATTCACCCTACAGGAGACCAGCCTCGCAGACCACCAGGGAACCTGGACCACACTTCGAGAACATTTCTCTAAGAGGATTTGAGAATTTCCTGCTAACCTCCCTGACTCTACTATTGTGGTCCCAAATGAAACCCAGTCAAGTTAGCATCATTTTTAACCACCAGCAGAACCAGCCCTGCTATGGGTAGCTCACCACTTTATGTCCTCTGTCACTCCACCATCCCTGTCTCTGTCAGCTGGTACCATCTTCCTCCTCTTTTGATGTGGTTCCCCATTTGCACATGTGTTGGCCTGAGCACATCTGGAGCTCACAAACTAGGTCCATTAGTTCAAATGCTCTGGGGCTTTAAAACAATCCAAGGCCACAAGTGGGCTTTAAAAACAATGAGACCACAAATAGAGCTTTTAACATTCTTCCCCCTGGCTCAGCCCTGCAAAGGAGCCCTAGGTCCCAAAAGAAGATTGGGTTATACATCCAGCTAGTTCATCAACAAACATTTGCCAAGCATTTCCAAGTGCAAAGTTCTGGGTTAAAATGGTGAACAAGACAGATATAATCTTTCTCCTCATAGAGTTTACAGCCTACTTGAGAATAAATAACTCAATCGCTATCCAATTTAATAATTGGTATGGTGAGGGAGAGAAAGGATCCTTAGGAGTCCATAGGAGAGACCACCCCCTCCTATGAGGGAAAGTCAGAGAAGGCTGTCTGGTAGACATGATATCTAAGTGATATCTAAAGTGAAAGGTAAGTAGAAATTAACAAATGAAGTGATGGAGTAGAATAAAAAGTGTACAAGATAAAGGGAACACACGTTCAAGGGACCAGCAGTAAAAGAACTTGAGGAACTAAAAATGTAAGTTGAGTTGTGGGGAAGAGCGTAGGAGAGATGATGCTGGTGAGATAAGTAGCAGACAAACCTCATAGGGCCGCCTAAGTTACTTCACAGAGCTTGACATTTATTCTAAGAGTATTGAGAAGTGAGAATAAGATTTGGAACAGGAGCAAGGGAATTTGCATTTTCCAAAGATCTCTTTGACTGCAATGTGAACAATGTGCTACAGGAGAGCAATAACAGAGATAGAAACCAGCTAGAGGCTATTTCAAAAAACCAGATGGGTGATAATCGATAATTGCCTCAACTGGGATAATGAATGGCAGTGGGTACAGGGAAAGAGGACAGAGTTCTTTTGGAGTGAAGGGACTTGATAGTAGGGTGAATCGGAGCCTGGGGGAGAGAGGTAATGATGACACTCTGGGTCAAGAAAATAAGTGAATGATCATGTAATCTGTGCACACAAAGAAGCCCAGGGATTCCTGGGCTCAGCAGTTTTGCATTTGCCTTCAGCCCAGGACGTGATCCTGGAGTCCTGGGATCGAGTCCCATGTCGGGCTCCCTGCATGAAGCCTCCTTCTCCCTCTGCCTGTGTTTCTGCCTCTCTGTGTATCTCTCATGAATAAATCAATAAAATTAAAAAAAAAAAAAAGAAAAAAGAAGCCCAGAAAAGGAACAGATTTGGAAGGAAGGCAAGTTCAGTTTTGCACAGGTTGGTTTATGGGTGTCAGAAGGACCTTCATATGTGGTTGTTAGGTAGGTAGTTGAACGTGTAGATCTACAGCTCAGGAAAGAAATCTGGGCTCTATAATCATATTTGGGAGTCAAGAGAATATACATGCTTTTTGCAGCCATGGTAGTTAATAAATTCACTTAGGGAAACCACTTCCTGAGAGAGGTTACAATTAAGCAGAAGCTAAAGGATGGAAAGAATTACCAAATGAAGTAGAAGCATGGAGAAGTATTCAAGACAAAAGGAGCAGCACATTTAAAAGACCAGAACTAAAAGAATTTGAGGATCTAAAATACATCTAGTACAGTGAGAAGATTAGAGGGCCCCTAGGATGGACTTCACAGGAACACCAATGTTTTAAGAGTGGGTCGAAAAAAGTCTGAAAAAAAAAAAAAAGACTAAAGACTAACTAAAAACTAAGAGAAAAATAGAAGTCAGGGAAAGTGAATAATTCAAGAGACAAGTCGATAGAATTAACTGGTATTGGGAGACTGTATCCTTAGTGCCCAGAACAGTATTCCCTAAATAACTGTTGAATGAAAATAAGTGAATTACATGAAAGAAAAAAGTCCACTGAGTTTAGCAGCAAAGTTCATTAGTAATGTAGAAAAAGGACTTTCACTAAAGTGGGAACCTGGTGTGGTGGGATGGGTGAATATGGGATGACGAAGTAAATGTTGAATCAGAGTTTGGGCTAAAATCCCAAGTCCTCATTCAGGCCTAAAGAGGCCCCTGCCCATCCCTCTAACCAAACACAAGCTGACCTGGTGTCCCCACCCTCTTGCTTATTATAACTCAACCAATGGTCCTCTTTCAGGTCCCCTTCCAAAATCAGGGTCAATCACCTACGCTGTTCCCTCTGCTAGAGTTCATTCTTCCCTCTATCACATTCCAATCCACAGGCCAATCAACTTCTACTCATCCTTCAAGGCTCAGCTTAAATGGGATGTCCTTAGTGAAGGTTTCCTGATGCCCCACCTTCTCCTCCAATTACCCATGTTGTTAGGTTTCATTATTACAATCTCTTGTTGCCCCCTACATGGTTCCTCTGTATCACTTAACACAAGTGCAATGAATTATTTGTGTGGATATTTAAGGCTGATTTTCCCAACTAGACTATAAACTCCCCAGCTAGGCTAAAAGCATCCTGAGAGCAAGGACTGAACCCCTGGGCTTGAAAGAGTGACTGACACATAGTAGGCACTCAACAAATATTGAATGAATGAATAAATAAATAGATAGGTAAGTAAAGGAGGACAATTGTAGCTTGAAGGAGCTGAGACATCAAGGAAAGGCTTTAAAAAAAAAATAAGAGAGGCAAAATTTTGTTGAAGTGTTCATATGAAGAGGCCAGAGGAGAAGAGATAGAAAAGAAAATGAAATAAATACGTGAGGAGGTTAAGAGGGTGACAGTAGGTGTAGAAATGATTCTCAGGTAGGAGGAGAGCCAGCCTCTTAACTGAAGCAGGAAAGGAAGGAGGACAGGTGTGGATTCAGATGTAGAGGCAGAAAATTGACAGAGTGCCTGTCTATGGGCTTGTTCTCCTTCTGAAATTTAATTTTAAACCTTGGTTTCTCTTGATTTTAAATAGTCAAGTGCTTATTTGAATAGTCCCTTCAACTCTCCTTTGAAATAGACAAAAGTTAAAAGAGTCAGGAAACAAAAGAGATGGAAGAAGAGGATGGATTTGAAGTACATACTGGAGATATGTGGGCATTGACTGGATATGAGGATAGTAGAGAAGGAAGTGTTTCATTTCTTTTTAATTTAGTTTTTGTCAAGGTTATATAAGCACAAAATTTAAAAATTCAAATCATTCTTTAAGACTTGTTGCTGACACAAATAGCAGTTCCTGGCCCTTCTATTCCCATCTCCAGAGGCAACTAATTTCAATTATTTCCATGAGTTCTCTGGGTGTTTATGTCCATATCAGCAAATAACATGTTTGTATTTTAAATTCTTGATTGTTCTTTTTGAGGCATTATGCATAGACTTCACACCATAAAACATGAAGATCTAGCTCTTTTTTTGCCAAATGTCTTCATCCTTCCCACACACATCTCCCTCTGCCCTCACCCTCAATTCTCCAAGACATGCATCACATTTTTAGATAAATTAATATTCTGTGTTTATATCTCTAAGTAAATTCTCTTTACAGATGAGCCATGAATTATGATCGTGATTACTTTTCCTGTGCACATTTTTTGTCTGATGTTGATTTTTTGCTTTCGTATTATTAACATTGTTACCACTAATTCAACTCAACAGTTTCCTCTTCTCCATGTATCTGAATGCAGCAGAGAGACTTTGAGTTTCACCTTATTGAAAAAAAAATCCCTGTTGGGTCCTCCTGACCTGTTCCAGATTGGCCTCAGCACCTTGGTTCTGGGTGCGTAGCTACTACCAGGCTCCTCCTCTCTCCTTTGTTGAGTCTGGTTTCCCATCTCCTGTGTCTTCCTCTTTCTTGGTTTACACCCTCAGTTTGGTGGAACATATCCTCCTTCCTGAGAAAGGGCTGATGAGATGCTGAGACAGGGCTGATGAGATGCAGAGAAGGGCTGATGAGAAGTAAAGTGATTGAGATGCTGCATGACTTGAACTGTCATTCACACAGTACCAGAGTAAAAAGCAATACATACACATGATCATTTCAACAGATGCAAACAAAACATTTATAGAATTCAACATAAATTCATGATTTAAAAAGAAACTCTTATTAAATAATTATTTATAATAGCTATAAGGTAGAAAGAATCCAAGTGTCCACCAACAGATGAATGGATTAACAAAATGTAGTTTAGACATAGAATGGAATATTATTCATTCACAAAAAGGACTGAAATTCTGATACATGCTATAACATGGATTTGAAATATCAAAACATGGTATTATGCAGGGGTGCAGGTCTTGATCTCAGGGTCATGAGCAAGGTCATGAGCTAAGTATGGAGCCTACCTAAAACAGAAACAAAAACAAAACCACAAAGACAAAATATGACACTAGGCAAAAGGATCCAGACACAAAAGAGTAAATATTGTATCATTTCACTTACATGAAATATCTAGAATAAGCACATTTATAGAAATAGAAAATAGATTAGAAGTTATCAAGGCCTGGGGAAGGGGAACAGAAGAGCTGTCACTGCTTCATGGTCACAGAGTTTCTTTCTCAGGTGGTGAAAAAGTTTGGGAAAACATTGTAGTGATGGCTGCCTAACAATATGGAGGTAATGCCACTGAATTATACACTTAAAATGCTTAAAATGGCAACTTCTATGTTATATATTTTTTACCATAAGAAAGGATTTTTTTTTAAACCTTAGTACATTAAAGCCAGGGGCAGTTTCCTTAGCCTGATAAGGAGTACTTACAAAATAACTTTAAAATATCATCCTGAATGGGAAAATATTAGAATAATTCTCTCTAAAATCCAAAATGAGTCAAGACAATTCAGTCTTATCATTTCTATTCTTCATGAATTTTAAGGCCTCAGCCTTTTAGAAAAAACAGAGAGAGAGAGAAAAGAAAAAGAAAGAAGGAATGAATGGAAAGGAAGAAATAGAACTGTCATTATTTTCAGGTAACATAATTGTTTGCCCAGAAAAGCAAAAAAGATCTATGAGCAAATTATTAGAAATAGTAACCAAGTTTAGTGACAGTCAATTGCATTTCTGTACCCTTGGAACAAACAACCAGAAAATGTAATTAAAGAAAAGATAAAATTTACAATAGTTTCAAAGTATACCAAGAACCTAGAAATAAATATAATATAATATAAATGTAAAACCTCTACAGGGAGAATTATAAAACCTTATTAGTAGCCAATAAGATGATCCAGATAAATTAAAGGCTACATCACATTATGAATAGGAAGACAATAGCATAGCGAGACAATAGTAGAGTGTTGTCCATCTCCCCAATTCAATAAAGTTCCAATCAAATACTAATATGCATTTCATGGAGTTTGATAAGCTGATTTTAACAATTGAATGGAAGCGTAAGAGGGGAAAAAAATACCCTGGGCTTTTATGAAGAAGATAGCATGCAAGGAAGAATTACCCCACTAGATATCATGTTTTTTTTTTTGTGTGGAACTGCAATAATTAAGACAGGATGATATTGGTACTGGGTCAAACAGAGCATGGAATAGAATAGAAAGCTCAAACAGAGAGTCACATATGTATGAAGCTGGTGTATGACACAGGTGGCCTGCCAAACCAGTGGGAAAATAAATATAGCAAGATAAAAAAGGTTATCCATACAGAAAAATATGAAATTAGATTCCTCTATCACACCATATACAAAATTAATTCCAGATGGATGAAGGGATCTAACAATAAAAACTAAAATATTAAAACTCTTCACAAAAATCACAGGTAAATATCTTTTTAACTTTGAGATAGAGAAGAATTTCTTAATATTCCCCCAAAATGCTAATTATTAAAATATTATAAATTTGACAATACTAAAATGTAAAACTTCTATCCATCAAAAGAAAGTGAAAACAAGCTACAAATAGGGAAAAGATAGGGGCAATATATAATAATTATTCTTGGATGATGGGCATAATGGGTAATGTCCCAGGACAACCACGATGCAAAGCCACCCCCTGTCAGGCCCAGCAGTTCTATCCCTGATGTGAAGTTATGAGAGACTTCTACTCATGAACACCTGGAGACAGCTCTAAGGAAGTTCATAGGTGTGCTATTCGCCATAGAAAACCTGTTGTTACAGACTGAATGTCTGTGTCTGTCCAAAACTTAGAGGTTGAAGCCCTAACTCCCAGTGCTATAGCAGGAGGTAAGGTCTTTGGGAGGTAATTAGATTTGGATCATGAGGTCATGATGGTGGGACCATGATGGGATGAATGTCCTTACAAGAAAAAGTGAAATCAGAGCCCTCTCTTTCCATGTGAAGACAAGCAAGAAGTTGGCATCTGCAAATGAGGAAGAGGAACTTCACTGGGAACTGAATTGGTCAGCACTTTGATCTTGGACTTCCTAGCTTCTAGAACTGTAAGAAACAAAAGTCTGTTGCTGAAGCCACTCAGTCTATGATATTTGTTGTAGCAGCCCAAGCTAACTAAAACACCTGGAAGCAATCCAAATACCAATTAACACAAGAGCAAATCAACAAACTATGATATATTCACACAATAGAATATAACAGAGCAGGGGCGCCTGAGCAGCTCGGTTGCTTAAGCATCTAACTCTTAATTTCAGCTCAGGTCATGATCCCAGGGTCAGGGGATCGAGCCCCACGGTGGGTTCTGTGCTGGGTTTGGAGCCTGCTCAAGGTTCCTTCTCCCCCTCTTCTCCCTTTGCCCCTCTCCCTCCCCCCTCAAAAGAAGGAAAGAAGAATATGACAGATCAGTCAATAAGATAAAGCTAAAGCTATACACAGCAATATGAATAAATCCTAAAAATATAATGCTGTTTTAAACAGGTCTTAAATAGATATGTACAGCATAATATGCTTTTCATCAAATTAAAAGCATATTTAAAAAAAAATACTTTGTGCATATGATTGGTTGAGTGTGGGTAAATTTATGCTATGTCAACTTAGCTAAACTAGAACTACATTTCCCAGAATTCCCTTTCCTGCATTTTTCTGGGTTAGCAAGGCCCTCAAAAGATATTGTGAACAATACTTAGAAGGCAGCCCTTCCTGGAGCACGTAGGTGGCTCAGTAGTTTGAGTCTGACTCTTGGTTTTGGCTCAGGTCATGATCTCATGGGTTGTGAGATGGAGCCCCTCTTCAGGCTCTGTGCTTAAAGATTCTTTCCCTCTGCCCCTCCCCCTACTCACATGCATGCTCTCTCTCTCAAATAAATAAATAAATCTTTAAAAAAGAAAAGAAAAGAAAAAGACAAAGAAGATGGAGGAGGAGGAAGAGAAAGAGAAAGAGAAGAAAAAGGAGAAGAAGAAAGTGGATCTTCCTTATGTTCGGGTTGGTACAAGGTACCGGGTGCTGTTGCAGCTCACACACATTGTCATTGAGCTGCTGGCTCATCATGTTGGCATGGGGCAGCAGGTGGGTCCATAGCAACTCCACCTTCTCCTCCAGCCTCTGCGAATCCTGGCCCAGTGAGGGCAGCTCCTCAGGCAGCAGCTGAAATCATGCCTCCTCAGCTCCTGCTGGGTCTTCTCCTTCAGCTTCTCCAACTCCTGGTCTATATCCAGCATCAGATACAGAACAATAACCATATAGCAATAATTTAACGGGGTCTGGCAACTACATGGAAGGTGAATCTCTTAAACAAATTCCATATTCAATGTCATTCCTATGGCTCTGTTTCTATGACCAAACCCTGATATACAATGAGATATAACAATCTAAGCAAATAAAGCAATGGTGAATACAGCATTCAGAATGCTGGTTACTTAGGTTGGGAGAAGGCAAGAGGTTAGACTGGAGAAGGACCATAAGTGTAAACTTTTTTACATAATTCTAGTTTTTGTGCTGGTGGTGTGTTCATAGTGGCCTATTACATAAAAAATAAATACAGTCGGATGTATGAATGGATGGATGGCCTGTATGGACCAATGAAGAATCATGAATACTGTAATTATGTGAATCTAAGGTGAGAGAAAGGGAGAGAGAGAGGACAAGTCATTTCTTTTGAAAGGAGATGCCCTAGATATCGCATTATCTCTTTAACTACCTCCCATTGATTGAATCTTGGTCCCCTGGGCACATCTAATTGCAAAGGAAGCTGGCTAATACCTTCAGTTGGGCAGGCTATGTTATCTGGATGAATTTCAAGGTGATCTAGGTCTAAAGAGAAGAAGAAGACAAGGGCTACTGGGAGGTAATGAACAGGCTCTGCTTCAGGTGAAGGCTATAGAGACAGTGGATTTATGAGGTATTTTGAAGAAAGAATTGGTAAATCTATAATGAACTTAAGTGTCAGAAAGCATTCCACAAACCAATGTATGAATCCAAGATGTTGGTGGGCAAGTGTTGTGGATATTTGTTCTGAAGTCTTCCCAAAGGACCTTCCTAAAGGCACTGAAATTTTCTTTGGGAGAATGATTTCCTCTCCATTGGATATGATCTCATGGGACTATTATTAGATGCCATGTTTTCCTCTAACCAAAGTGCTAGCAAGAGACTAGTCTTAACCTAGCTCTTGCAAAAGTAAACTGAAAAGTCAGTGGACTTACATGAGACTAGAAAGGTTGAGGCCCATTTCTGCCCTGACTACATTGCTCCTAATAGCTTAGGATGGCTTAGATGGCTCCCTTCCTAGCCTTCTGGGGATGCCTTGTTTTGAATCCATTTCCAAATCTAGTTCTCTAGGTTGCTTGCCATCTTTGGAAGCCCCCAGTATCCATCCAAATAAACTTTTAATAAACTTCCTGTAAAGTTTTCAGAGTTGTTTTCCATGGCTTGCAACCAGAAAATATTGGTACACCTGGAGACTTGTTACACCTGGGCATCACTGCCACTGGTCTGGGTCTTTATAAACATAAGTCATCTCTCTGCACTTCAGGTTTCTCA
Organism: Nyctereutes procyonoides; assembly: GCF_905146905.1. NCBI lineage: Eukaryota > Metazoa > Chordata > Mammalia > Carnivora > Canidae > Nyctereutes > Nyctereutes procyonoides. Next base: position 14,484,340 of record NW_026575132.1, read on the forward strand.
TCTATAAAATGAAAAGATTGAAATAGATTTATTTCCAAGTTTCCACTCAGTGGTAAGATTCTATGATTTGGTTTAAGCTAATTGATGGATCAAGCAAGGGAAATATAAGCTTTTTCCTACAGCCTGACTTCCAGACTCCATTCCGGGCAAGTGTTGCTGCCTCCTATTATAACAGTAATAGGCTCCAGGATCCTTGCAGGTTGAGTCTTACAAAAGAAAGACCACAACAAAGGCCAGCTCCCAGATTTTATCTCTACTCTACCAGGAAACTGACCAAAAAGAATCATTCATGAAAAAAGTGTTTTGCTTTTATCCAAGGGAATTCTGGGCAGATAAAGCCAGACTGCCCACGGAATTCCTATTATATCAAATTCCTAGTGCATATGTAATTAAATTTCTCTTTCTCACTCCCATCACCACTACTTCTGGAAGAAGGCACATTGAGGCATGGAAAGAGTGATGAACATAGTCCATTGTTCTCCTACATGGATTCCATAAACAAATCCCCAAGTTGGAAAAATGATTAAGCTGCAGTCAGCTATCACCTTCCAGCTAATAATACAGTTGAGCAAATGTAGCAATATTGCAGAAAATGAACAGATTCAGAACTCTATCTATGAAGCTGTGATTTCCCAAGATGTCCAGAGAGAAGCAGAGATGCAGCTGATAAAATGCATGGCATGGATTGAACAGCATGAAGAAAGCAACCAACTGCAGCTGTCTATGCAATTTGGCAACCTGCAACTATTCAGACAAATCTAAACAAATCACTACCCTTGGCTTCCTTGGCTTCCTGATGCCTCCAGGAAAGTCCTATAATGACTGCTCTGTGCTGGCCTCCTAGGTAGGGGTGAGGGAAATATGCAGATTCTACAACTTCAGGGCTTTCCTAAGGCTTTAGCTCAATGTAGCAGCTGCCATCCTTCCACAGATTTCACTGTTTTCTGCAAAATCCAAGTTTTCATTAACTAATCATATGTTTGCAGCCCTTCCCACTGTGGTGTGGTATCCATAGCTAGCATGGTAGGCACCAAAGCCCCATTCCCCTCACAGCCCAGCTTTATAAAATCTCAACACCCAACAAGTAGCCCCAGCTGGGGAAAGCTGAGATTTGCTCTCTGCCCACATGCCCATGCCTTTCTAACTCTATTTCCAAGGTTTAAGTAGGAGCATTAGTTACTAGGTCCATGCACGTGGCTGTCACCTGGAGGCACATGTCCAGCCCTGAGTCCTGGCAGCTGCCTTCCCCCAATCTCTTCTGCAGCTGTCAGGATGGCTACAGCTCTGCTTGGCAGCCCTGGTCACATTTCACTGGTGGGAAAGAGATTTATCTGCTCTTACCAGTCTAGAACATGATGTAGAATGGGTGGGGTGGGGTGGGGTGGGGAAAAAATCCTGCCTACTGAAGTCTTCTCCTCTCAAAGAGAGAGAGAGAGAGAGAGAGAGAGAGAGAGAGAGAACCAGAGAGGATTTTCTAAACTTGCTTTTTTGGGGGGTACCTGGGTGGCTCAGTGAGCATCTGCCTTTGACTCGGGACTCAGGTTGTGATCCTGGGGTCCTGGGATTTAGTCCCACATCAGGATCCCACAAGGAGCCTGCTTCTCCCTCTGTCTGTGTCTCTGCCTCTCTCTGTGTGCCTCTCATGAATAAATAAATAAAATCTTTTAAAAAATAATAAACTTGCTCTTTTGCCCCAGCAGCATTTCAGTGAAGCAGCCCTGAAGGAAATTATGACAAAAAAGTCTGATGAGCCACCAGCAGAGGCTGCTGGGTACCCACAGGGAGGGTTGTAGCCCCATCAGAAATCCATGACTTGGGAACACTGGAGAGGGGGAGAGTAGGGCAAACCTGTCCTGACAGCTGGCACAGTGAAGAAGTGCTCCCTCCACTCAGTGTGCTTGGAGAAGGGCAGTCAGGGGAGTCTGAGTGCAGTCAAAACAACCCAGGTTGTGTAGACAGCAAAACTTCCTCCAGGAAGCATCTCCCCAGAGAAAAAAGAGAGAGAGAGAGAGAGAGAGAGAGATGATAATGATGATTACAAATCAGCATAATCACAGAAGAAACACCTGAGCACCTAGTTTGATGCCATGTACACAGCAGGTGCTCAGTAAAAACTTGCCGGTGATGGAGTTAAGTGTGACTTCCTAGATAAAGCCTGCTTTACTGTCAGTGAAATAAATGTGCTATCAATTGAATTGAATTGAATTGAATCGAATCGAATCGAATCGAATTGAAAGGCAGCAGGTTAATGGTGTAGGAGGAGCAATGGAAAAATGGTCCTTGTCCCAAATCTCTCTCCTACTGTAGCTGCCAGTGTGCTAGAATTTCCAAGTTCCAGGCAGCCTGGGTGGCTCAGCGGTTTGGCGCTGCCTTCAGTCCAGGGTGTGATCCTGGAGACCCAGGATCGAGTCCCACATCGGGCTCCCTGCATGGAGCCTGGTTCTCCCTCTGCCTGTTTCTCCCTCTGCCTCTCTCTCTGTCTCTCATGAATAAATAAATGAAATCTTAAAAAAAAAAAAAGAATTTCCAGGTTCCTCTACTAGATTGATGAGTAAAGAGAAATGTTGGAAGGCAAATATTGTCCAGGACAGATAATCCATGAAGCTACTAGATTCTACCATTCATCCAGGATGACAAATTGAATCCAATTCAAGAGCCAGCACTGATAGATTCACAGGAGCTGCCTGGAGCTCTGGTGTGAGAAGGCTCTGAGGCCCCACCTGGCTCAGCAGAAAGTAGTGTGTACCAAAACAACTCAACTGATGTCTTCAAGGATGTGGAAAGAGGCTTGGTATGGGAAATGCCACATATTTGCCATACCTGTCACGTCACCTGAATTCCTTGAACATAGCCTCACCTCACAGGCCCCTAAGGGAAAGTAAACTGGAATGAACAGTCATAAATTATGAAGGGTCCAAAACATGAGGGTTTTGCCTAAAAAGCAGGCCAGGGTATAAACCTCTGATAGGCAGTATGAGCCATGTGAGTTTCTGGGTAGGGGACTGGAGAAAAGTTATCTGAAATCTAACCTCACCTACTTCAATCTTGCCTTGAGTGAGTATGTACTACAGACTCTACAGTCTGGAGGACAACCACAGCTTTTACTCCCCCATTATGTGAATTTATCTGGCCCTTGTCAAACTTTCCCATCGAGTTCACCCAATAGCGGAGGAAAGTGAATGTGTAACTAGGCACCAAGGGCCAACAGACTGCCATGAGCAAAATCAGTCTCTGAAGCCTCAGTTTTAGCTTAAGAATTCATGTAAAGTTTATATTCTATCATATGACTATTTGCTTTCATGAAGAAATATTTAAATCACTGCTCAGTTCTATGAAAGTAATGCTATCTGCTGTAACAGAGCAAGCCCAAACCCTCAGTGGTTTAACTCTTTAGACATGTGTTCACTCATATGAAGTCCATGTGGGTGTGGCTGGTGAGTGGACATCCTGCCCCTTGGTCTTGTGACTCTACCCTCCTTCAGGGCCTCTGCAACGCCTCCACTCAACTGTGAGATGGAGAAAGGAGAGTTCCTCAATTGCTTGAGGCCAGAATGCATAACCATTCTCTCCACATCTTGAGCAAAAAGTCATCACATGGCTCCACTTAAATGCAAGAGAAGCTGGGAAATATAATCCCTGTTTACCCAGCAACAACTCTGGGTAACTTTACCTCATTAACTAATGTCTTAACTTCTCCATCTCTCCAAGTCAGATTAAGATGACTCTCCAAATCATCTTAATCTCCAAGATTAAGAAATATTAATCTTCCAGAAAGCTGTACTGAGTTTTAACCTCTATCTTTACGCACTCCAAGAACACGGCCACATATTCCCAGAAGAATATCTATCCCCATTCAAGAAACACCTAAGTAGTCTATTTTCAATAGGATTCCGTCTGTAGCCTCAATAGAAACCAATTTGAAAGGACTACTTCACTTACCTCCTCTTCTCTCTGCTCTCTTTCTTATCCTCTCAATCCAGTTAGGTACCATCAGGATTCTGAAAGTGGGCCCAAAGCCATGTTGAATATTACCAGGAAATGGCTGGCTGGCTGTCTACCAAGAGGCCTTCCAAAGTGGCATTATCTTAATGAATTTTTCACAGTCCGAGGTCTGGCCAGAAGACTTACAGGTCCAAAAATTCAATCTTGTTAGTGTTCCAGGATTTGCCTGACTTGAGAGGCCTGACTTATGTGAACTAAATTCAAAAAAATACCAAGACTTCTCACCAAAATGTCAATACCTCTATTGAAAAGGGGATGTGTAGCTGTCAGAAGGATCAAATACTCACACTCTTCTCCCCAGCACTTTTTCTCCCTGAAGAAAGTCTACACAGGAAGTCAATTATAATCAGAAAGCTCCTTAGTGAGTCTGGAATCAGAGCAAGGGCAGTTTAGTTAGATGACTTGAAAGCTTAATGGCATCAAACGGCTGAGACCTGACGAAACCATCACCCCTGGAATATTCATATCAACTTTTTGGTACGGCCTGACCTCTGGCCTGTCCTCTGAGTTCCATGGCTGCCAAGTCCATTTCTGATTGACACATTCTTTCTTTACACATCCAGACCATCGTTGGGGTTACTGTCACACCTACCCTCTGCCTTCTTCTGACATGGCCAGCTTTTTGTCTCTAAGGTACATTTGTGTATGTCTAGTCTCATTCATTGTGTTAATTTTATAACCTAGCCCTCAGATCTCAGAAGAGGAGAAAAGGGGATAGGGCAGATAGTTCGTGCTCCTCTCTGCCTTCACCAGCTGATATTTTCCTAAAATGGAATGTCAGAACTTATTTGGAACATGGAGGGACTGGATATTCATAAATCTTTGAATGGAAAAAAAAAATCTTCTCTCTTCTTTTGCAGAGACTGAGGCAGACCCAGCCAGATGCTTGCAGGCTTCCCAGTCAAGGTCGTAACCCAGAGTTGCTAGCAGCAAATACACACCGTAAGATGAGTCCTAATCAAAGCCAAGAAAGTTCACCAAGTTCAGTGCCAGGGAAAAGGATTGGGTTTCAGTTCTACTGGGTGAGAACCAGACTGTGGATAGAGGGTCAGATAGAGATCACTAGCCATGGTGCAAGAAATGCATCTGAAACAAATAGCAAGGAGGCTTTCAGTGAAACAGAACAAGGTGGAAGCTTGAAAACAGCATATCAAGAGGCTCCTTCTTATTGGATATTGGCCAGCTTAAAGTCCAAGACTGAGCCAGGCACCATGGGATCTGGGAAAGTAATCTTTAACTCAGTTTGTGACATCAACAGGCAATCTCATGCGGTGGTAAAGAAAGGGACTCAAGCATGCAGAACCATGAAAGACAGTCCACAGCCAGACTGCACTCACATATAACCAGAATATGCAAGAGACCTGCTTTGCAGTTTCTGCTCTGGCAGTAATTGGAAGCTTGACTTCTGCAACTCATTTTACTCTCTGAGCCTTTCTGCAACTCTGTTTACCTCTTCTGTTAAAGGAGGCATTTGAAATCAGTGCTCTCCTTTCCTGATGTATGATGACACTGTGTCTACAAAGATAATGCACCCCTCTGAGCACACATCTATTAATATCATGTGCTGAAAAGATCACCTGCTAGAAAAAAGGAAACTTTTTAATTTATAACATACATACATACATAAAAGTGTGGAAAACAGTCCTGTAACTGGCTCCCGGATTAAGAAACAGGACATTTATCAGCTCAGAAGCTTCCCTATGTCCCTTCCCTGTCACTACCTAACCCCAAAAGCAACCACCACCCTAAGTTTCAAACAGGATGATAGATTAGTTTTGTCTGTTTTAGAACTTCACGTAAATTGAATCATAGAGCATGTACTCTTTTGTGTCTGGCTTTTTCTGCTCAATTATTTGTGAGACTCACCCATATTGTTGCAGATAGCTAGAGTTGGTTATTTCTGCGTTGCTTACAGTGTTCCACTATATGAATATACTGCAATTTATTTATCCACTTATCGTCCACAGACTTTTGAGTTGTTTTTTATTTTGGTATTATGAATACTGCTATGAAAATTCTTTTTTTTTTTTTTTTTTGCTATGAAAATTCTTATGTACGTTCCTTGGGAACACATTTGTAAACAATTCTGAATTTGTTATCTATTGCTGTGTAACCAATTACCACAAACAATTCAAACAACACACATTATCTTACAGCTTCTGTGGATCAGGAGTCTGAACACAGCTTAGCTAGATCCTCTGCTTCAGGGTCCCTCACAGGGCAAAACCAAGGTGTCAGCCAGGGCTGGAATCTCATCTGACATCCCAAGTGGGGAAAGATTTATTTCCAAGCTCCCACTGTGGTTAGCATAATTCAATTTCTGGAAGACTACTGGACTGAGGGCCTCAGTTCCTAGCGGGCTATTGGCCAAAGACCACATTTAGTTCCTTGCCATGGAAGCCTCTCCAACATCAAAGCATGGAAGCCAAGAAGGCAATAGAGAGAGTCTGCTAGCAAGACAGAAATTACAATTTTAGGAAATGTAATCATACAGGTCATATCCCATCATAATTGTTGTGTTTCACTGGTTAGAAAAAGGTCACAGGTTCCATCCACTCTAAAGGGGAGAAGATTTTGCAAGGGCATGAATCTCAGGAGGTAGAGCTCATTGGAAGCCATCTTTGTGTCTGCCTACAACAATTTCTATTGGGATTTCTATTGGGAATGGAGTTGTCTGGTCACAATTCCAGCTTCATTATGGAAACCCTCTAGTTTTCCAGTGTAATTTTATCAGTTGACACCCTCACCAGCATGTGCTCCACATCTGTGATTGGTTTTTACCTAAATTTCTTTCTGGTATGAGTTATCAAACTGATTCTGGCAAAATTTAAAAAATGGCTTTCTGCACCATGAACTATGGTACATTTAGGAATGGGCCTTACTTCCTGACTGAATTGAGAAGCAGAATTCTAAAGTCCCTGCCTCAGACCTACTCACCTCTTTTCCCCACTGTCCTCAGAGGCAATTAATCTCTGTTAAACACAAAGTCAAAGAAGGGCCAACTGCAGCAGCGCTAGCAGTGCTGGTGGCCACCATGCCATAGAGTGAAGGGTCTGGACAGAGTGCCACCAACCCATTTACCAGAGTCCCCTCATAATATTCATCTTCCATCAAGCCTGGGGTGAGCCACAGTAGTGAATCTGATTGCATTCTGAACTGTCAACCAATCCTGCATCGATTCCCAGCAACAGGAAAGCTGTCCATTGTCATTCCTCTCTTCCCCAACAGGGCATACTGTGGAAATTCCATAACTGATTGGAACACAATTAGGCATCTTCTCCTAAGAAGTGCTTTCTAGATTTCTCTGTTTCGAATAAAGAACAGACCCTGAATTGGGGCGGGGTGGAGGGGGCAATGAATGAGCCAATAGCATTTCTAGGATTTACATAAGTGTGATTAATATTTCTGCCCATGGGTGTCTAGCAGGATAGAATCCTAAAGCCATTAAATAGTGGTAGTAACAGTAATATGAGCAAGCTGTCTGAATTTGAAAAACTTCAAAATGTCTTCAAAGAAGTCCTTAAGAGACAATTGACTTGAGTATGTTCTGCATAAAATACCCTCCTGTGGACACCTGTGAAATGTTGAGGCTAATTGGGGCTTCTGATGCTGATTGTGAAGGAGTCTGGGGGTTGCTGTTTTTCCTCCACTGAATTCCATCTCCTTTTCTACTACTCCCTTTCATTGGGGCTGTTAGTGTATCAGATGTAAAGAGTATTAAATGGAAGCATGCTTTTGTGTGGAAGTCATTACAGTGAACACCTGTTCACTGTTGAGTTTAATTGGACTACAGCTGGTGCTGATTGTGTGTGAAGGGGGGCTGCTCCTCTCGCCCGCCGAGGAGTTCGCTGTCAGTGGTAACAGTGGGGGGAAGTCAACACTAGGAAGTTGAACATGCACATGCCACAGCCAAGTACTCTATGTCCTGTATGGCTAGCTGCCTCTGAGTTATCCTATGGTAGACAGAGCCAGGCAAGATGTAAAAAGGGTATCTGCATCTTTCTTATATCGGCTCAGTTCCATACATGACAATTCAAGGACATATGGCAGAGATGATTGATACAAATTTAGCATCGTTATTTACAAAGGAAACAAAGAAATGGCAAGTTTGTTCAGAGTGATATTCTTAGCAATATTAGCTGTTTGTCTATGTCCAGAAATGATAGGCATTGAACACACATAGAAGTGGAAAGCCAGTAACAGGTCAGGGGTAGGCATATAAAGGCAAATTCAGATTACGCTCCTGATTGAAGCACAGAAAAACAGTATGTCTATAGCCTTTAATAGTAATAATAAGCTCAAGTTGTTGACTTAAAAAGAACAGATGCTGTCTTGCAGATTTTGGTAGTTGAGATGTAATTCACATTACTTATTCACAATCAAAATTCATTGAAACGATGAAACATTTAAAAGCCCTTGCTTATTATTCATATTTATATTCATATTATTAACTTCTATGCTTATGAGGATGACCTCTGCCCCAGGAATGGCAATGATCTCCTAGAAACCATGAAATGTCCATGCTGCAAATGCAATCCCTACCAAAATACCAACACCATTTTTCATTGAACCAGCATAAACAATTCTTTTTTTTTTTTTAGCATAAACAATTCTAAAATTTGTACGGAACTACAAAAGACTCTGAATAGTCAAAACGATGTTGAAAAAGAAAAGTGAAGTTAAAGGCATCACATTTCTGGACTTCAAGTTATATTACAAAGCTGAATTAATCAAAACAGTATGGAACTGGCACCAAAACAGACACATAGATTAATGGAACAGAATAGAAAACCCAGAAATAAACTCACAATTATATGATCAATTAATCTTTGACAAAGCAGGAAAGAATATCCAATGGGAAAGACAATCTCCTTAACAAATGGTGTTGAGAAAACTGGACAACAACATGCAAAAGAATGAAACTGGACCACTTCCTTAAACCATACACAAAAATAAGTTCAAAATGGATTAAAGACTTAAATGTGAGACTTGAAACCATAAAACTCCTACAAAAGAGTACAAACAATAACTTCTCTGACATAGGCTATAGCAACTTTTTTCAAGATAGGTCCCCTGAGGCAAGGGAAACAAAAGCAAAAATAAACTATTGGGACTTCATCAAAATAAAAAGCTTCTGCAGTGAAGGAAAAACAATCAGCAAAACTAAAAGGCAGCCTACAAAGTGGGAGAAAATATTTGCAAATGACATATCTGATAAAGAGTTAGTATCCAAAATATATAAAGAACTTATAGAACTCAATACCCCCAAAAAAAATCAGATTAAAAAAATGAGCAGAAGACATGAACACACATTTCTCCAAAGAAGACATACAGATGGCCGACAGACACATGAAAAGATGATGAACATCCTGATCATCAGGGGAATACGAACCAGAACTACAATGAGATATCACCTTACACTTGTCAGAATGGCTAAAACCAACAACATAAAAAACAACAGTGTTGGCAAGAATGTGGAGAAAAAGGAACCCTTGTGCACTGTTGATGGGAATGCAAACTGGTTCAGCCCCTCTGGAAACCAGTACGGAGCTTCCTCAAAAAGTTAAAAACAAGAGCTACCCTATAATCCAGCAATCGCACTACTGGGTATTTAACCAAAGAATGCAAAAACACTAAAAATTCAACAGGATACATGCAGCCCTATGTTTATAACAGCATTATTTACATCAGCCAAATTGTGGAAACAGCCCAAGTATCCACTGCCCGATGAATGGATAAGGAAGATGAGGTATATAGATAATGGAATATTACTCAGTCATTAAAAAGAATGAAATCTTGCCATTTGCAACAACACAGATGGAGCTAGAGAGTATTATGCTAAGTGAAATAAGTCAGTGAGAGAAAGACAAACCATATGATTTTACTCATGTGTGAAATTTAAGAAACAAAACAAATGAGCAAAGAGGAAAAAAAGAGAAACAAACCAAGAAACAGACTCTTAACTATTGAGAATAAAATGATGGTTATCAGAGGGGCAGTGGGTGGGGGAAAGAGTAAAATAGGTGACAGGGAGTAAGGAAGTGCACTTACCATGATGACCACCGGATGATGTGTGGAATTGTTGAATCAAAACACCTGGAACTAATATAACATTGTTTGCTAACTAACTGGAATTAAAATAAAAACTTAGGGGACATCTGGGTGGCTCAGCAGTTGAGCTTCTGCCTTCGGCCCAGGGCATGATCCTAGGTAGGGGGATGGAGTCCTACGTCGGGCTCTCCACAAGGAGCCTGCTTCTCCCTCTTTCTGTGTCTCTGTCTGTGTGTCTCTCATGAATAAATAAATAAAATCTTTTTTAAACTAAAAATTAAATAAAATAAAAGCTTAGAAAAATGAAACATCCTTGATAAAGCAAATCTGTTGGTAGTTGGTTTGTGCTGTTCAGCAGGTCCTGGGGGCATGACCCACCTTTGGGGAGGTGAAACAGAATTGCTCCTGAAAGTAATGAGTAAGATAAGTGGTTGTATCCAAAAATTCTTCCAGGAATCTATTTTTTGTTGTTTTGATATTTATACAGTCCCTTTCCCCATGGGATAAGAAAGCCTACTTGACCCTTTTTGCTTGCTGAGACTGAGGTCCATGTCACCACCCTCGGCCTGCGAGGGAAAATGAGGCTGAGAGTTTCCCCAGGCCCCAAATCAGGGCAAGATGTAAAATATTAATGTCTCTTCTGTCAAGTTCAACAGCCCCTCCGCAATCGCAGCTGCCTCCGTCTTGGAGACCCAGCCACCCCAGGCCTCACTGGAGTCAGAATCCAGCTCCCCAGGCTGAACGAGGCCTCACTGGAGTCAGAATCCAGCTCCACGGTGCCGATCTCTCTATCTGTGCGGTCTTGGATTCGTCACTCCACCCCTGTGGGTAGGATCAAATGAAAAAACTTTGCAAAAATGCTTTGTCAACTGTGAAGAGCCTTACAAATATAGAGACGTTTATGACTCATGGGGCAGTTTTTCAGTCCAACTGAAAACAGATTTTTCTGCGTGAGAAACTGTTCCTGTGAAAGGCAACAGTGAGGGATTTAAGGGCGGGAAGTGTTTGCTCTCTCCTCTGTTCTCTTTTTGATTACTTATGATGAATGATTCCTTTCAAGCCGACACCAAATACAGCATTTCGGCTGATCAATAGATGGTCTTCCCCAGTCGTTTGCTTCAGTTCTCTCCTCCTCAACCGAACATTACAGCTGCGCTCTCTGAGGACACATGCACACGCATACACACATGCACACGCATTTGCACACAGCCTCTGTTTCCCAGCACAGATGGCAAGCAGTTTGAGTTCGTATAAATGAGGTCACAGATACTTCCTTGTGTTTGGCGTGCTCTTTCTATAGCTATGCTAATCCCCACCAACACCCCGAGTCGTTGGAAAACACGAGATGTCCCTGATCAGATGATGTGAGTGGATTCCGGTACTCAGCAGAAGGGTCCTGAGGGCCTAGCCACCTGAGGCCCTGCGCCCTCCTCACTGGGCTCACTTGGAAGCCACTCTGGTATCCAAAGACTGGCCTCTGCTGCCTCAGCCTTTGTGGGATCAGGCCTGAAAAAAAGTGATTGACGGTCATTTTCCCAAATTAAGAAATAGAGCCACACTGGAGCATTTCCAAACTGCAACTCAGACTCTAACACTCGCAGTGACCCAGCCCTTAATGAAAGTGGATGCTCGGGATCCCTGGGTGGCGCAGCGGTTTGGCGCCTGCCTTTGGCCCAGGGCGCGATCCTGAAGACCCAGGATCGAATCCCACGTCGGGCTCCCAGTGCATGGAGCCTGCTTCTCCCTCTGCCTGTGTCTCTGCCTCTCTCTCTCTCTCATTCTGTGTGACTATCATAAATAAATAAAAATTAAAAAAAAAAAAGAAAGAAAGAAAGTGGATGTTCCACCGACCGCTGCTCTGAGCCAAGTCAGAAACCTGGCTTGCTGAGGGTCATAAAGAGGACATTGGCACCTGTCAAGAGCAACACAGTAACGCCTCGGCCTACTGTTGGTTCGGGGGGTACGTGCCTACCCAGAGGACTTCCAGATAGGGAACTAAATGAGAGCTGAGACCACCAGTGGGCCCAGAGCCATCACATAACAGCAGCACCCAAGAAAATGCCAGAAGAATGTTGATCATTTGGAGCCAGGCCATGTGCCATGGAAGACACCGAGTCTCCAGGGTGGTACGTTACGGAAGAGGTCAACCCTATCTGCGGAAAGCTAAGGCCACCTTAGTTTTGGCCACTGGATGTCACAAGCCTGGGGGATTTCCCAGGGCCATACACTTGACACTTGCATGTTTGTATCTCCTCTGACCCGGCACTACCACTGGCCGCTAGCCATGCCGTCCTGCTTGGTGGCCTGCCCAAGCCACTCCCACACAGCTGGTCCAAGCCCTCTTCCCCACCTCACCCTGCCTGCTAAAATCTGCGCTCTTCCCTAATTTGGCAGGGCAGCCCGATGCCCCCCTCTCCGCCCCAAGCAGCATGGCAATCTTTCTGGACAGGTTGGCTCATCTGCTCTGCGCCTGGCCACATTGCACGCAGGGAGGGCTGGGCACGCATGCCTCCCTGGCTCCCTCCCGGAGCAGAACCACATGCTCCCTCCCCAGCTGCTTGGCTGCGCTCAACTAATTTGAAACAGTGATCTCCACACCAGAAAATGCTCTAATCCTGCTCTGTGGCCCAGGCTGCTCCGCCCGTGGGAGGGGACCGCTCAGCTGCGGCAAAAAAATTATCTACTTGATTTGCTCATTAGTCACAGCCTGTCCTGAGTTCGGTGGCTTGGTCTATGTGTCGAGGGACATTGTAGCAGGGAGACCCGCACATTTCCGTCACGTCCCTGCTCCAGGTGACCCATCAAGCCGGTCTCCCACGCCCCATCCCGGTCCTTCGTGTTTCCTCCTGAGCAAAGGGGAACTTCGCTCACTCTGTTGGATCAATGGCACTTACACGGGACGTGCGTCGGGAGGGTTCATCAGAAATGCAGGTTCTGGCGTTCCGGATCTAGAGATTCTAATTCAGTAGTCAGGGGCGAGGCCCAGGGATCTGCATTTTTAATAAGCACCTGCCTCAGGTGATTCCAGGACCTGCCTGTGGCCCATTCCCATGTGATGACCCAGGACCACATCTTGAGAAACCACAGAAACTGGGAGCACCAAGAGGCCAGGGAGCAGGGACCAGGGCCTGCGTTGTGTCAGCCACCGTTTCCCCAGCTCCTGGCAGGGGCCTTGCACACAGTAGATTCACCGCAAACACCCATTCTGGATGAATGAAGAGCAAGAGAGTTGTCCTGCTTCCTTGAAGGCCGTGAGTATTGGGCCTATTGTCCTGGAATAATCTAGGAGTGTGTAAATGGAGCAACAGAGTTCAGTTTTAACTTGGCAATTCCTTTTGGGAGGAATATCCATAAAAAATATGATACAGAAGGTTAAAACATTGCTTGTTACATGAAAGCAAATCCGGGATCCCGAGACAGCATGCAATACCTGAATGGCCTGGTTGTGGTGTTTGCTCACGAAAGAGCGCTACCTGGGCACCAAAATGCAAGTGTGCGAGCCAGGTGTACATGCAATGATGCAAAATGAACGAAGCAGAGCCCCACACAGTCTGTTCCCACAGTGCAAGCGTGTGCACGGACAAACGCGAACGTGCACGTCGAGGGTTATGAGTGGCTAGCAGTTAATGTTCCTTTGGTTCCTTTTTATGTGCAAACCAGCTCAAATTCATGTGAACTAAATAAAAGCAAATGAGGCTGCCGCCACGTGGCTGGCCTCGAGCTCCTGGTAAACATCTGAAGAGACTGGTGGCAAGAGGCAGAAAGCTGCGCTCAGACAAAAAAACATCTGAGACGTACATTGGTTCTGACAGACGGAGGAAATCACTCCCAGATGCCTGGACGTGGTCCTCCCCAGGTTCCTCCATCACGCTGCTCCACCAGGATCCGGGCTGGGTTGGGGTCGGTCCTCTCCCCCCCACACCATCCCCTCCTGCCTGCATCCTCTCCACAACCCACGGTCCCCTTGAGCTTGTCCCAAGGGAACAACACAAGCCCTCTGTGGCCTTCCGAGCAGGGCCTTCCTAGGACCCCTCAGACAAGCAGCTAGAGAATGATGCGGGTCCTAAAGGAACAGGAGGAGAGTGCTCATACAGGTGTACCCTGACCTGACCACCGATTCCCTCCATGTTTTGGGCCATTCTTTTCCCCACCACCGCCTTTTCGGTCATTCTTCCCCAGGGGTCTGTGGTTAAACAAAGTGACATTACCAGAGGCAAACTGTCAGTAGGCTGCCTTGCAGCTGACCCCAGAGTAAGGCTAGCCAAGAAGGTACACTCAGGGGAGTGAGGCAGGAAAAGCAAAGAGCAAGTGGTTTCTAAAAGACCAGGCAGCCATATCAAGCCAAACAGCATTAGCTTCAGCATCTCTCCCCAAAGCCAAAGAGAAACGGAGCCAAAGAAACAGTGGATTTAAGCACCATCACTTTGGCACTAGTGCTTTAGAAAACAAAACCAAAATGTAACAACATCTCAAAGCCAAAGGTCTGCTCACAGCACTGGGATTGTCAGCATAGGAATAAAGTACCAGGCTTTCTCTTTTAAGATGAGGAGAGGGTATAATGTTTCTAACATTGTCCCACTGGTCTCACGGTGATTTCTCTTAACCATTCCTGGAGCAGGATAGCAAGGCAGCACATGAGCACTGGACACAGAGACCTGGCAGGTGCATGCACAGACCGTGGAAGGCCACAGACAGAGGACCGTCTCACTCACCACTGGGCCTCAGCTCTACCTCCCCGCTAGGGCAGCGCATGCCAGAAATGTGTGAGGTTGCTCTGGGGATGCAGACTCTAGAAAATCTGCAGTGGAAGGGGCTGGCCTGCTCAACCATATCCTATCCAACTTTCGAATGTCTCACCACACAATCGTGTAGGAGAAAAACCTATTTATATGTTTAATTGAGCCTGGACCCTGACTTGGATTTACATGTAGACATCAAGCATCTTTTGCATGGCTTTAATATTCACTGAATTCTGAAAATGCACTTACGGTGTAAATCTAGGGCAGATTTTACTATTTTATTTGTTTTTTATTGAGCTGAAATTCATATAACATAAACCAGCTATCCTCAAGTGTACAGATCAGCACACTAATGTAAATGTATGTTCACATTGTTGTCCTACAGAGTTGTGTGATATTGTGATTTATATATATATATATTTTGGTCTTCCCATAGAGCTCCAAAAACCACTGGAGTTTCCTAAGCGATTGAGAGCAACAATGGTGTTATGTTAAAGAGGGGACTTTTGGGCCGCACCTAGGTTAAGAGCAGGTTACCAGGAGAACGAACCATGTGATTAGAATGTTGGAATTTTCCATCCTGCCCCTGGCCTCCAAGAAAGGGAAAGAGGCTTGAGGTTGAATCAATTGCCAATGGCCAAAGATTTTTAATCAAACATTGCCTCTGAAATGAAGCCTCTATAAAAACCCAAAAAGATGGGGTTCAGAGAGTTTCTTGGCTGATGGGCACATGGAGATTTGGGGAGAATGGCACACTTCTACAGAGGGCAGGAAACTCCACACCCTGTTCCATTCCCTGCCCTTTGTATCTCTTCTGACTATTCCTAAGTTAAATCCTTTTATCCTTTTATAATAGTCCAGCCATACAGTAAGCAAAATGTTTCTCTGAATTCTGTAAGGTACTCTAGCAAATTAATTGAACCCAAGGAGGAGGTTGTGGAAACTGCAGATTTATAACCAGTCTGTCAAAAGCAACCTGGACTGGAACTAGCATCTGAAGTCCAAGGAGGGAGTTGTTGGAACCTCCGGTCTCCAGCTGGTTGGTCAGAGACACAAGGGATAACCTGGACTTATGATGAGCATCAGAGGGTGGGAGGCAGGTGAAGGGTGCTGGGAGGATAATCTTGTAGGACTGAACCCTTAACCTGTGGTATCTAAGGCTATCTCCAGGTAGATAGGCATCAGAGCAGAGTTGAATTTCAGACACAGGTAGGTACCAGAGAATTCCTTATTGGTGTGGGGAAGCCCACAGCCACATGCATGCACTGAATTGGGTCTAGGAACCCTAAAAGAAGTTCTTGAAGATTTTTATCCTTCAAAAGAGAACCCCATACCCATGAAGCCGTCACTTTCTAAAAAGGACAGAGACAGAGGACCTGAATAGACATTTTCCCAAAGGAGATATAGTGATGGACAACAGACACATGAAATGACACTCAGCATCACTAATCATGAGGGAAATACAAACTAAAACCACAATGGGATATCACTTCAGACCAGGTGAAATATCTGTTATCAAAAGACAAGACATAACAAGCTTTGGAGTAAAGGAGCCCTCATGCAGTGTTGGTGGGAATGTAAATTTGTGCACCCACTATGGAAATCATTATGGAGGTTCCTCAAAAAGTTAAAAGGAGAAATAGCATATGATCCTGTAATTTCACTTCTGGGTACTTACCTGAAGAAAATGAAAACACTAGTAGGAAGATATATAGGCCTCCCCATGTCTAGTGCAGCATAGTTTGCCGTAGCCAAGATATGGAAGCAGCCCAGGGTCTATCAAAAGATGAGTGGATAAGGAAGATTCCCATATATACACAATGGAATATTGCTCAGCCATAAAAAAAGAATGAAATCTTGCCATTTGTGACAACATGAATGGACCTACGGGGTATTATGATAAGTGAATAAGTCAGACAGAGCAAGACAAATACCGTAGGATTTCACTTGTATGTGAAGTCTACAAAAAAAAAACAAAACAAACAAAAAATAGAGACAAACTCATAAATACAAAGAACAAAATAGTGTTGTCAGAGATGGTGGGGGAGGATGGGTGAAATAGGTGTAGGGGTTTAAGAGGTGCAAACTTCTAGTCGTAAAATAGGTAAGTCACGGGGATGAGAAGTACAGCATGGACAATACAGTCAATAATATTGTAATAACTTTGCCTGGTGACAGATGGGAACTGCACTTAACGTGGTAAGCATTCTGTAATGTACTTCGCTGCATCATGTCAGTGAAGTGCCATCACTTTGCATCTGTGAAAATGAGATGACGTTGAGATACCAGAAGTACTGGCCAGGACAGAGTTGTTTACACGTATTGTCCGACAAAGCTCTGTGGCTTCCATGCCTATAGCTTAAAAGTCACATATGTGGTGGCCTCCAAACAATGGAGTACTAAATCCCTGCTGATAACATTCATGGTGAAGGTCCTGGACCACACAGAACGGGACATAACATTGTTTCTGCTCAGACTGGGGGATATTCACAGGAGGCCTCTTCCTAGGAGTAGTTCTTGTCCACCAAAGGCTGGGTGATAACCTTCTCCCTGGCACACTATCTAGAGAGAAGGTACTCACAAATAATAAGGCAGCAGAGAATTTTGAGAGGGTCAGCCTCCTTGAATTTCAGCTGCATATCTGCACAGCCATAAATTGGAAACAGAGAAGGATGAAGCTATAAAATAGTTGATGAAAACACTATTCTTAAAATATCCTACTCACTAAATTCATAATAACGGTTGCTTCTGGGATGTATGGGGAAAACCTTTGACCAAAAGATATTTCAACTTTCTCTGTCATTGTTTTTTCTTTCATTTAAAAAATTTTGCAGACAACTCATTAGCATATTGATATTTGTAAATTCTAGGAAGTAGGAGTAAAGATGTTGGTTAAATATTCGCTGTAAACATCTGTATTTTTTTTGTCTCAAAAAACTGAGAATTCTCAGAAGTTTATATAAAACCCTAAAATGTGACCAAAGTAGCTCAAACTAATAATGAAGATCATAACAAAACAGATAGATGGGAGCAGCATGTTAGGAGAGTGGAGAGGGCCAAATCCAAGGCATTTCCCAGGATTCCTGCAGTTTGGAGAGAGTTTCTAGCAATCCATCCATCATACAGGACGATGAGCATTAACACAAGAACCACACGCAATAGCGATTTTGTTTGTGTTTATAACATTTAACTACTGTTTTCCAGGGCGCCGGGGTGATTCAGATGGTTAAGCATCTGCCTTCAGCTAAGGTCATGGTCCCAGCATCCTGGGATCAAGCCCCACGTCAGGCTTCCTGCTCAGCTGGGATCCTGCTTCTCCCTTTCCTCCCCACTCATGCTGTCTCTCTCTCTCTCTCTCTCTCTCAAATAAATAAAAAAAAATAGTTTTAAATAAATAAATAAATAAATAAATAAATAAATAAATAAATAAATAAATAAATAAAAATGAAAATAAACTACTGTTTTCCATTCTGTGCCTAGATGGATTGGTCGTCTCAATTTTTTATGTTCTCTAAATGGCATCCCAAACTAAAAGAACTTTTCCAAGCATTGCTTAAGATAAATCTGAGGCCAAGTGGAACCCAACTGACATTTCAGCTAAGAGTCTGATGCCTAAGAAAGCCAATCAGAAAGACGCCTGTGGTAAATTAAAGATAACCACAAGTCCTTTGCTTCTCCTCCCATTAAAAAAGTGGAGTATGTTTCCTGTCCCCTGGAGCCTGAACTGGCCATGACTTGCTTGACCAATAGAATTCAGAGGCAGTGATATTCTAGAATTTCTGAGGCCAGGTCGTAGAAGCCTTGCAGCCTCCACCGTGACTCTTAGAACACCGGATCTGAGTGAAGCCAGCCACCACGTGAGTCTGACTCCTCTGGGACTGTCATCCTGGGAGGTAGCTCAGCTAGAAGAGCAGAGATGGAACAATGACTGGCCAGCCCAAGCCCAAGATGCTCTGGTTATTCCAGCTCAGGTGCCAGAGAGACATGAAAGTGATGAAGCCATCTCAGACATTTCATCCCCAGCAGATGTGACATGGAGAAAAACTGAGAAGCCAAGTGACAGCTGAAATCACAGCCTCAGTGAACCCAGTTGAACTGGTCAAACAATCTCCAGCCCTGTGAGCCATCCCCGTCGTCAAGAACAGAGATGAGCTGCTCCCACTGAGCCCTATCCTAATCCCTGACCCAGAAGAATCCTAAGCATTATAATGTCATTTACTGCCATTTCGTTCCAGAGTTGTTTGTTCCTTAGAAACTGGTAACCAGAACACTGCCTCTAGCTGAACAGTACTTCAAGGTTTGATTGTGGCCTGGATGCGCAGGAAATCATACAGACCTTAAATAGCCAACCTGGATTCAATAGGAAAATAGATATTTTCTTGACTTGAAGATGGTTACAAACTTTTGCTGTTTATTTGTATCTTGTCTTATTGTTTTTATTTTGTTATTTATGTATCTGAGGACAAAGACCAAAGTTTGTTTCAAGGATAGGTATTCCTTGGGGGTGAGAGGAGAGCAGGAAAGCTCTATGATTTTAAGAAAGAAAGAAAGAAAGAAAGAAAGAAAGAAAGAAAGAAAGAAAGAAAGAAAGAAAGAAAGAAGGAAGGAAGGAAGGAAGGAAGGAAGGAAGGAAGGAAGGAAGGAAGAAAGAAAGAAAGAAAGAAAGAAAGAAAGAAAGAAAGAAAGAAAGAAAGAAAAGACTAGTAAATCAAAATGAAATAGGTTTTTTTCTTGCAAGATTATGTTCATTGTAGATTACCATAAATGTTCATTGTAGATTACCAAGACAAAAACAGAAGATGAAGCATTTCCCCAAGTCTATTTGATCACAAAAAAGGGTTTTGGTCTCATGTACCACCTTGCAGGATTCGTGTTTCACAGAACACCCCATAGACATAGTGTCCAAGCCATTTGTCCGTACCAGTGTTTCCGTCTTGGCTTACAGCTGTTCAGTAGGCAGTGTGCACACTGTTCTGGAAGTGCAGCACACAGCAGTGTGCTCTGGTTGTTGCACACATAATATGAGCCTTTGAGAAAGAAGCCCAAAGACAGTGCAGAGATGACATTCGGTGAGGCCCCATCCACGTTACACACCCCACCTCTCTTCTGATTTGGCCCCACTGCCATATTGATGGTTCTATATATATATATATATATTTTTTTTTTTGCCAGCCCCTCTGGTAATATAAAGAATAGGAGGAAAAAAGAAACGAACAATGGTAGAAATGATCATGCAGCCCACCCTGTCATTGCTCAAAAAAAAAAAAATCATTTTGCCTTTGATTCTGGGAAGCACATGCCTGGGAATATTCCCCAGGCTCCTCACTTGACCCTAATGGAACTGTCCCTTTTATGCCACCAAATGAGCTTCATGATTAGTCATGCCCGCTTCAGCTGGCAAGTGCCCAAGCAGTGCCTGAGGCTGGTCCAAGTGTTTCTTCCACCAATTTGAGCTGTCAAATCCACTCATTTTCCTGGGTTAGTGCAGCGGTTCAATCATTCTCAAAAGAGACACTTCCTAAGGGCCAAGTCTCACATGCTCCCTAGAATCACATCCAAGCTGGGCTCAGCACTGGTCTGACACACACAGGAACCTCAATTAGGATTTCAGAAAAGCAGATTCAGCTGCCCTACTCTTGGACTCTTCACTCTGAATGCTTATTCTCAGTTACGAGATCCTGGCTGGCCATGTTTTTCCAGGTTCCTCATTCAGGACTTAGATAAGCATGAGGAATGTTCCAACTCTGGTCATCAACTTTATAATTTGGGAGTTTTCATATCAGTTTGGAGTGTTTTTTTTTTTCATGGTCTAAACCTCCTATTTTACAACTCCCCCCCTTTCTATTATTGGACTTGAGATATACACATGGGACGTATATGAAAGGAATGGGATATCCATCTACACATTTGTATGTGTTCTGGCACAGTGCCACGGCACTAGAAACCCTCTTTACCCCCAAATGCCCGGACCTAACAGGGTGCTACCATTTGTTACCTCACCCTGGGTATCTCACCTGCTTTCAAGCATGAAGGGGAGAAAAGAGACGAGATAAGGAGAAGAAGGTATGTACCAGCTAAGTTCACCTTCTTTTATCAGGACAAAAAATAATACCTGTCAGTTTTAAAAATCCACCCAGTAAGCTACCTTTATACCTCGCTAGCCAAAACTGAGTCACTTAGCCATCCCCTGAGTAATGGAATCCGTGTCAGAAAAGCAGAGATTTTTAACTAGGCACATGGTTACCCTAAACAAAATAGGGTTCCTTAGGAAGGAAGAAGTACAGAATAGGTGTTGAAGCATTAACCACAGTATGTGACATTGATCAAAATGAAATTACCAGCCTGCTTTTATTCATAAAAATAAAGTATTGAAATGATGTGTTTGGGCATTTCTATCCAAAGGTAAAGAAATGACTTAATTTTATTTACATAAGATACTGCAGGAGAAACTCTCCTACTCCTCTGGTCAGTGGAAGTAGCCAATGGGGGAGGAAGGGTTGTTTTTTCAATAAATCACTCAGCTGTCAGAAATTGAGCACGGCCCCTCCTCCTCTGGGTTCCTTCATGAATCACCAGACCACATCCCCTTCCATTTATTTGCCTGTGTTGTGTTGCAAATTAACTTTTAAAGGACATTTTTTTCCCAAAGAAAATTTAAAGAACAGAGTCCCCCCACAGCCACCACCCAGGATAATGAACTATAGCTGCTGTCATACCAGGAGGGCTTAATGACAGTGTTCGATGTGTGTGTGGACAGCCAAGGCTCCCTTCAAAGTTGTCTCTGAATGGGCTTCAAGATGTTTTGACTATTATCTGTTACAAAGAAACTCACTATTAATTGCATATTGTCAAAGCTCTTCGTCCAACATAACGGTTAGCCCAACAAAGCTTTCTCTCCTCAGGAGAAGGGGATAGGGACCTGGCCTAATCTTTTCCCACTGGGTACGCGGTTTCCTTAAGTCCCTCTGAGCTCTCTGCCTTTAGTTTTCTTGGACAAAAATCAAGGAAACACTCCATTGGTCTCTGTGCATGACCTCAACTCTTTTCCAGCCGGGTATTGGGACAATGCTCCATCATCCCAGAATGCACCAGGAAAATGCAACCACAGGAGCAGCGGCCCTTAAGAAGGTTCATGAAGGCCCCCAGGGATGCAAAGGCATTAGGACGGCAGAAGCCTCAAGTAGCTCAGGTGGCTGCTTCCTAGCCCCTCTCCCATACTACTCACCCCTCTGTGTGATCTGATGCTAGCGAAAATGTGGTTTAGTAGGAGACAGATGGGTTTGCAGGTCAGGAAGAGAAGAAGCAAAAGTAGGTTGGAAATGTTGAAAATTCTTAATTGGAGGGATGTTAACTATTATTTAACCCCAAGACTCAATATCATTATTGTGCTAGCTTTGGGAGCTTCACTCCATCTTGGACAAATCCAGGAAGTTGGACCAACTGTACCCCTAATCCATTCTTTACATGCTCCCATGGATTTTTCTTTTAAAAACACAGATCCAGTCACATCCTTCCCTTCCTTAGCCACCTCCAAAGGCCCCCATTGTTTGCTAGATAAAACTCATCCCTCTCAGCCTAGCATGAATGTTCTTATATAGATGTTCCCAACCTACTCTTTCAACCTGGTCTCCTACCATGGCTCCCACAGTCACACTGGAACCACAAAGGACTAATCAATCCCAAGGTCAGTACAGTTCATGCCTTCATACCTTGCCACATGCTCTTTCCTCCTCCTACAATGTCTTTTCTTCCTCCTTGCCCGATAAATTCTTGTTATCCTTTGGGACCCAATTTAAATGTCACATCCTATGTAATGCTTATCCCAAGCCCTCAGGCAGAATTTATTCTATCTCCTCTGGGCTCTATGCAATGCGCTCCTACTCAACTATATCACTAATCATGTCGTATCATCATGTTCTCATCTCCTCTGTTAAGTCGTAAGATGATCTTCTCAGCAGGACGTGCGTCCTATTGATGAGTACAGACCCAGCAACCGGTACAGGCAGAAGAAGAAGTAAAGTATGTTGGAGGATAGGAGGAGAAATGGGATGAATGGATGGATGGATGGATGGATGGATGGATGGATGGATGGATAATTTGTATTATATTAGGCTTGGGCTGTTAAAGAGACTCCCATAAGCCTATGAACTATAAGAAATCTGTAAACAAAGAATCATTGAACTGAGACTCAGGTGATCCCAGACCTAGTAGCTTTATAGGTCCCAGTGTCTCTATCTAATAAATAAGAAAGGCATTTTCTGCTCTAATGTTCTATAAGTCAGTGATAGTCTAAACCATTGCTGTCCAGTTGAATTTTCTGTAGGAATGAAAATGTTCTAAAATTTGTTCTATCCAATAGAGTAACCATTAGTCAAATGTCACTATTAAGTACTTGAAATGTGACTAGTGCAACTGAGGAATTAAACTCGTAAATTAGGGATCCCTGGGTGGTGCAGCGGTTTGGCGCCTGCCTTTGGCCCAGGGCGCGATCCTGGAAACCCGGGATCGAGTCCTGCATGGGGCTCCCTGCATGGAGCCTGCTTCTCCCTCTGCCTATGTCTCTGCCTCTCTCTCTCTCTCTAATGTCTATCATGAATAAATAAATAAAATCTTTAAAAAAGAAAGAAAGAAAGCCAGAAGACCTCACTGGTAGCATATAAAGAGGATCTCATCTCATGCAGGACAACGGCAAAGATGGCTGAAGGTCCGGACCATAACATAATGGTCAGTATAGGTGAGCCCAAACTGTAAACTCCCAACCAAGGAAGAACTGTTGAGGTGAGGACCATGATTAGGATCAAATGAAACCTAACAGAAGGGATGGGAATGGCTGAGATATCGTCTCTCCCCTCCCCACAAATTTTGAATCCACAGATTTCCTAAACCTTCTGAGCCTGCAGAAGTGGCCCACTCTTCCTATCAAGAAACAGTACTCCAGGGCAGCCCTGGTGGCTTAATGGTTTAGCGCCACCTTCAGCCTGGGGTAGGATCCTGGAGACCAGGGATAGAGTCCCATGCTGGGCTCCCTGCATGGAGCCTGCTTCTGTCTCTGCCTGTGTCTCTGCCTTTCTCTCTGTGTGTGTCTCTCATGCATATATAAATAAAATCTTTAAAGAAAAAAAAAAGAAACAGTACCCCATCACTGGTTGGGAGATTATGACAGTCTTCACCTCTGCAAGGCCACAGGTGCCCCACTCAACATCTGCCTCCACTTCCTTCCTGATCACTAATCTTACACCTAGGTTAAGTCATAACATAACTCTGCTGAGGAAATGACATGCCAGATAAGGAAAAAGAAGGTGTGTGTGTGTGTGTGTGTGTGTGTGTGTGTGTGTGCGTTTTAAGTAGGCTTCATGCCTGCATGTGGGGCTTAAACGGGGCTTGAATTCACAACCCTGAGATCAAGGCCTGAGCTGAAATCAAGAGTCCGATGCTCAACTGACTGAGCCACCCAGACACCCCAAAGGAACAGTACTTTTAAGGAGCTCCAAGACCTAGCTAGCATGCACCAACAAAAGCTGGGAGAGTATTCATGGAACTGCATTCTGGAGATGCTTCATCAAGAAGGTTGGCATAAGATCGGATAAATAAGAGTTTGTCAATTTGAGATCCTTCCCAGGATGAAAGATTCAACATGTTGGCAAAAACCCTGGAAGATGGCGTAAGCTCACAACAAGATGGCTGCTGGAAGAATGCAAAAAGCAATGCTCACATTAAGTGAGGTTGAAATGCCAGAACTGCCAAGGCTAGTGATGGAAGAAGGGAGTAAAAGTCTCAGAAATGTGGAGCTACTCGGGTGGATATTCTAAGAAAGGCCAGAAAATCTACAAGATGATTATGTTCCCAAAGAAGACTCTAAAGAATGTACTAGTTGGAGGGGCACCAGTAGTGCTAAGAAATTCAGTGGAAGCTCTCCTCTCTAGGCCCAGGCTGTCAGTAGGGAAGGCCATTCTAGCACTAGACTCACGGATAATAAAGGGATGAAGAGACACCAAAACCAGAGGGGCAAGTCGACAATGCTCCTAACCCTTAGGAGCTAGGTGAATTCAGTTGTCAGAAGGAGCAGCAAGATTGGACAGAGGCAGAGAGAGGGGATTGCCCTGCAAAAAGTTTCTGCTGTCGGTTCATAAAACATGAAGTACTCAGGCAAAATAGACAGGCTGCCAACAAGGGTATTACTCAACTTGTCCCAACTAAAGATATCATACAAATGATTAGGAGACCAGGGGCAATTGTTTTTTTTTTATTTTTTTTTTTATTTATTTATGATAGTCACACACAGAGAGAGAGAGAGAGGCAGAGACACAGGCAGAGGGAGAAGCAGGCTCCATGCACCGGGAGCCCGATGTGGGATTCGATCCCGGGTCTCCAGGATCGCGCCCTGGGCCAAAGGCAGGCGCCAAACCGCTGCGCCACCCAGGGATCCCGGCAATTGTTTTAATATCATAATCTCTTGCCCAGTGTTATGACCCAGAGCCCAATGACTGAAGTACAGGCGAGGTCCCCACGGAAAAGACCCTACAAACCACAGCAAGTACACACTCTTCTGATTCCCCCATTCTTCAGTTACTTGGTCAGGTAACTGTTCAGGTTAGAGAAGGGGGCATACCCAAACATTTTGAGGACTATTGAACATAGCATCCAGATAGACAATGACACCCAGAGGCCTGTTATCGTAGGGGCCTGTGGGAGATAGATAACAGATGGAATCTCAGCCAAAGTTTAACTCAAGAGTGGAGCCATTGAGTCTGTAGACTCATCTGTGGTCATTTCCTCAGTTCCCAAATGTATCATCAGCACGGACATACTCAGTGGTGAGCACAACCCCTACGTTGCATTTTGGGACTGAGAGGTATGAGCAGTTATAGTGGAGAAACCTCTACCTGCCACCTCCCAGACAAGAAAATAAAATAAATAAAATCCTACCCCAGAAGATATGTCAAAAAATGGGGCCTCTCTCAAAGGTCTAAAGCTGTACCCTCTAATTCCTATCCCTAACCACTCATGGTTACTGAGGACTTAAAATGCTGTTAGTGCAACTGAGAGACTGAATATTTTATTTAACTTTAATTAATAACATTTTAGGGCAGCCCCGGTGGTGCAGCGGTTTAGCACCGCCTGCAGCCCGGGTGTGATCCTGGGGGCCCAGGATCGAGTCCAGCACCAAGTCCCGCATCCGGTTCCCTGCATGGAGCCTGCTTCTCCCTCTGCCTGTGTCTCTGCCTCTCTCTCTCTCTGTGTGTGTATCTCTATGAATAAATAAATAAAATTCTTTAAAAAAAAGATTACTGAAATCTTATTTAAAAAAAATAATAATAACATTTTAAAACATAGTCAAATCAGTTATTGGAAAATGTTTAAATATGTTTGGAAGAACTTGAGTATATGAGTCTACTTTTTCAATTGTAAATTTTATGAAACCTAAATATAGATCAAGTATTTCTTTTTTTTAAGATTTTATTTATTTATTCATGAGAGACAGAGAGAGAGAGAGGCAAAAACATAGGCTGAGGGAGAAGCAGGCTCCTTGCAGGGAGCCTGATGGGGGACTCGATCCCAGGACCCCAGGATCGTGACCTGAGCCAAAGGCAGATGCTCAAACACTAGGTCAAGTATTTCTAATGAAACCATAACATCTGAATTGGAATATCCTGTAAGCATACAATACACTTAGTATCAAAAAAAGACTGTTAAAATATATCAATAGTATTTTGCTTATTACATATTAAAATATTGTTAATAGATTGAGTTAAATAAAATGTATTGCTCAAATTAATCTCACTCCCTCTTTTTCCTTTTTAAATGTGGCTATTAAGCATTTTTAAATTGCATATGTGGCTCATATCATTTACACAGTGGAAAGCACTGGTCTAAAGGATGCAGAGGTTGTGGTTCCAATTATATTTCCATTTAACTCAGCAGTCTGGCTCCTGCAAACACCAGACAGATCCCAGAGTACAACAGACTACCGCGAACTCAACAGGTAGAGACCCTAAATGCAGCCATCATGTCAGATGGGATTTCTTTCCCACAGCAGATTAATGGTATTCTAGAGCCATGTTATGTGGCACTTGATTTGACAAATGTGTTCTTTCCCATCCCTATCAGGAAAGAGGCTCAGACACAGCTCCACTCACATGAAAGGGATAACAGTACACATTTACAGCTTTGCTTCAATGGACTCTGACCCGGGTTCAGATTCCACATGTCCCCCAGTCCTCTGCCTTTAGCAAGTTAACCTCCCTAAGCCTCACATTTCCCCCCCCACATGTGAGTTAGATTAATTACATCCACCTCATAGGGTTGCTGTGAAGACCGATATGGGGTCGTATGTACAGAGCACCTGGTATAGAGTAAAGCAATCAGTAAATGTAGGTCTCTCTTCCCCTCAGCAGCCAGAGAGAAAAACCTTGGATGATAAGACACTCAGGGCACCTAAATTCAGATCATGAATTACCTCCACTTTGTTGCAATACACACTGGTAGGTTCGGGGAAGGCTGGTTGCTTAGCTTATCCACAGGATACATATTAGTGACTCTCAACACTGGTTGCAACTAATGGAATTACCTTGGAGAGTTTTTAAAAGAGGTGAATGATCAGACCCTAATCCTATGGATTCTGACTTAATTTAAATTTTAAAACTTATACTCAATTCAGTTATTGGGAAACTTTTTTTTAAAGATTTATTTATGTATTCATAAGAGACACAGAGAAAGGCAGAGACACAGTCGGAGGGAGAAGCAGGCTCCATGCAGGGAGCCCGATGTGCGACTCGATCCCGGGACCCAGGATCACACCCTGAGCCAAAGGCAGATGCTCAACCGCTGAGCCACTCAGGCGTCCCAGTTATTGGAAAACTTTTAAATACGTTTGGAACAATTGGTCTGGGTAATATTCAAGTATTTTTTAAGCTTTTCCAGGAGATTCTAATATGCAGCCAGGGTTGGGTTAAAGCCACTTTTCTATCTTTCTTCAGTCTTGGATAAGTGATCTCCTCTCCCAGCTGCCTTTCTAAATGAAAACTGAATGCTCATCAACCATAGGTAAAGATTAATGAGACAGTGGAATCTGGTATGTTTGAGATCCTTGATCGAGGAGAGGGACTTCAAGATCTAATTAAGGCCATTGTCATTACTTGTTCTCAAATTTAAAGGAAGGCATTAGAAGAAGGCAGACCCCTTCTCCTCCTGCTTTGCCTCTCCTGCCTTCTCCTGGATTTATCATTCTGAGTGTGCTGTGACGTCCACGGCCTGCAGAAGGTCCTGAGGCCTATTCATGTGGAGCCCAGCCCAGGTATAAGCTGGAGTCTGCTGCTGCCTGCCATTAAATACAGCAACCTCGGTGTCAGCGTGTTTGCAACACAGTTCGACACTGGGTCAGGAGGCCAGAGGTTGATGATGGATTTTTAATTTACTTATATATTGATTTTGCTTGCTGGCAAATGTGAGACTTGTAGGGTTCTCAAGCAGCTGCTGTAACACCATCAGGTGATAAGGAACAGGCATCTACGGAGAGGGAAGAAAATGGATTCTGGTTCTGACACCCCATGTGGTCAGCTTATCCCCTCCAGGTTTCCCTGTCCTGTGGTGGAGTGAGGCACCAATGGGATGAGGCACAGGTGTTTGTCATTGGCCTGCTGGCTGGGACATTGGCAAAGGGCCGCCTCTGCCCCAAGCAGCAAATCAACTTGCCACCTTGTCTCAATTGTTCAGCTGAGTTATCCCAGCTGCCTGGCACCCCAGACGGGTGTGGACATTCCCAGGGCCTGGAAGGACACAGTTTATTCTACCTCTCACTGCCAAGTCCCCCTCATTAAGCCCATGGACAGGGTTCAGGAAAGGAGCAAGGCCCTCAAGGGCAAGGACCAACCTCACACTGTTGACTTATGGTTAACATACGTTGCCCTCCACTTTGGGGGAATGCTTAAGGACCATTACTCCTAATCTCTGTATGTTTTCACTGAAAATAAAAAATGCTACCAATTTTCAGTAGAGTCAGAAAATCTTAGCCTCAGAAGCACCTGAGAGGTGAACTAGTCACACCACCCACTGAACATCTTTCATGCCACCCTTTCCCTGCTGGATGGTCCCCTGTGATGAGGGACTCCACTGATTGTCCAACGCCCACCCCAAACTATCTCAAGTGAATATCTTTGCTGTGGTTCCAGAATATAGAACACCAAAAACCTGTTCGAGGTCCTAGGGGGTGAAGGCAGACGTTGAGAAGCCTGACTTCATGCAGGGAGGAAGCAGAGTCCACAAGCTAGGCCAACTAGGAGCAGAAGTGGGTTCCTCTAACTGACAAAGGGATCTGCAAAACATTTACAGGAAACATCATGCTCAAGGGTAAAACAGTGAAAACATGCCCATTATTAGCAAGGGCATTCAACACTGTGTTGGGAGTCTCAGCTAGAGCACTAAGGCAAGAAACCAAACAACAATAACAAAAAAAAAAAAACAAACACAAAAACAATACCTCAGTGAGAGAGGAAGAAATTTAACTGCCACTATTTGGTTACTATCATTGTCTACATAAAAATAAAAAATAAAAAAAAACACCAAACCACCAAAAGATATTACACATAAATTACTACGATTTACTTATTGAAATACTTGATGTATTCAAATTATTAAAACAAGAAAATTTAACAGCATTGCTGGACACACAGAATGCAAAAATCATTGTATTTCTTAATACCAAGAACCGAAAAAAAAAAAAATACCAAGAACCGAGAAAAAAAGTTTTTATTTTAAGTATCATTTAAAATTGAAGCAAATACACAAAGTATTAGAAATAGATGTAGGTGTCCTGAATCCTCATCCTGGGTTTGTTCAGGGCCTACGTATCTTATTCTGCAGCAGCAAATCATGGAAGGCTCAGCCGAATTCCACCCACACACCCCGCTGTGCTAGTGTGGCCATGAGCTATGCTTGAGAAGGGACACGAGAGAAAATATTCACCATATCGTGTTTCTGTTACCTGGTTCCATTTATCTATCATTCATCTCTTTCTCTCCCTCAGGCTGATGTTATTTGAGCTCAACACAAGACTCAAGGTTTGGCCTGGCAAGCTCTGGGAGGAAGGGAGGTGGGCAAGATGGTTAAGAATAAGAATCAAACCCCCCACGGAAATTGGGTGCAGGCTGAAAAAACTAAAAAGAACACGATCAGGACTTCCATATCAGACAAGCGTGGGTCCAGTTCCCAGATTTGCCTTTTACTAC
This sequence comes from Nyctereutes procyonoides, assembly GCF_905146905.1. NCBI lineage: Eukaryota > Metazoa > Chordata > Mammalia > Carnivora > Canidae > Nyctereutes > Nyctereutes procyonoides. The sequence continues at coordinate 14,514,356 of NW_026575132.1, forward strand.
CTCTGTAACCTGGGGCAATTTCTATAGGGCCTTCTCCAAGACATAATTGAAGCAATACAAGCTAGTGCTAGACACAAAGTAAATGTTCAATAAACATTAGCAATGGGATGGTGCCCCCTTTGGGTTAAAAGTGGTACAGACATTACTCAAAACTAGATGCAGTTTTAATCTAGAAATCAAAGTTGAACCAATGAGATACTATTTTTGAGCTAACTGCCACTGACAAATAATGACTGTCTAATTCCTAGGATTGGTGAGAAGGTCCATTGATGTAGGAAAGCCGAAAGGACTCCATTTTAGAAAGGCTCCATCTCTGCTGTTTTGTGCCAGGCCCCATTTACTCACGTTCCGTATTTTCCCTCCGAATTAGCCGAAGAAGCTCTGTTCCGACCTCAAGAAGGAAGCAGGAAAGCTAATCCTTCTCTGAGTTTTGTCCTAGGCGCCCAATACTTGATAACACCCAAGAAGAGCCAGATCAGGTTCCAGGACATTGGCTCCAAACAAATCTTGGCTGGCACTGGCATCAATGCCCTTACCTTTGGCAATTTATTGGAATAGCACCCTTTGTTCACCTGACACTCCTTTGATTGGACCCCATCCTGGATTCCTGAAGGAACATTTACCCTAGACCCTCTTCCAATATAAACCCGTAGGCTAAGAAGTGATGAGACTCATTCTCCTTCCCGCTCTGAGTGCCCCAGACACCCTGTCTGCTATTCTCTGTCCCCCACCCCATTCAATAAACTCTGCTTTCACTTCCTCTGGCTCGCATTTGATTTTGATCCTGTGGGAAGCCACGGGCCCCCTTGGCTGGTCCTGTGGGACCCTTTCCTGGGCTCCTGGACTCAGCCTGCCGGCATCGCTTTCATGCGGTGATAGGACTACACATTGATGCAAACTTTCTGGAGCAAATTAAGGCAGCTCCTATTAATTACCTTCAAAGCATACATATCCTTTCACCTACAAGAATGTACCTAAGGAAATAATTATGGATACGTGCCCAGACATACACCCAAGTATGTTAACTGAGACATTGTAAATAATCAGCAAAAATTGAGAAAAGGGGCATCTACATATCCGACAATGGGACTTAAAGAAGTGGGGATGCAATCCTCTGCAGTCATTGGCAATTATTACACTGTAAGGACATATCGAACGCCCTTAGAAAAGGCTCACGACATATTTTCAAGTTTAAGAAGCTGGCTTCAGAACAGAGGGGAATTTTTAATATTCTATATAAAAAAGATGCTATAGATTTACTAAAATATTATGAGCAGTCATCTCCGGGCAGTGGGAATAATAGCTATAATAATCTCTTGGTTAGTAAAATTGATTCACATATTTGGAAATGGTGCCTTGAAAGAACTCATGCCATTTTTCAGAACTGCTGAGCAACTTTGGGAAATAACTAAGAGAAGAGGAAGGCTTCGCCAGCCCGCGGCCCCAGGGGCCAGCACCCTCCACGCTGCCTCCTACCCCAGCCTTCCCTCTCTACTTGGATTCCAGGCAGCCTGGAAGAAGGTCTTCTCTTTGTGAAGACGGATTCAGGGGAATGTTTATGCAACAACTCATGAAAACGCTTATAAAAAATTTTTTTCTCAAATGTGAGTGTACTTTATCAAATACAGCAAAGCAGGAAAACATTATTTTTGGAAACAAACGGAATGTAACAAAACAAAGCAAAAAAAATGTAGAGTGCAGTGATCAAAACAAAAATGTTCCCATCTCTGCGCCCCCCTGCCCCGTGACAACGTTTGCCAACAAGGGAATATTTTTTTTTAATCTCAGAAAATATCACTAGTGGGCAATGACTGATTTCAAGCAAGAGACGGGGTCCAAGCCCCAGGTCTGCGCTTCCTTCAGCTTGAGAGGAGTTGGAGGCTTTTCTGTTATGTGAAGAGTTTGTAGCTTAAGGCCTTCTTGCTATACTCCGTGTTTTGGAGAAACAAAGTAAAGACGTTAAGCTGAAAAGACTTGTGATTTATTTCTGTCTTTGTGCTTTTCTATATATTCCAAATTTTCTAAGGTGGCTATAATTGCTTGTGTGACCAGGTCATTACTCTTCCTTTAAGGAGAGGTGTGAAGTCACAGAGTTACCTCCGCAGCACCACCTCAAGTGCCCTGGAAAGAGCTCCTGGGCCTCCTGGAGTGGCCTGAAACGCTTTGGACTTGGACTGAGTACAGGAACTCTCCTTTCAATGAGCTAAAGCTTAACGTTGAAAGCCCTGCAGCAGAGGTGAGGGAGGACAAGGCTCCATTCCCAGCCTGCGGTGTAAACATCAAGTATCTTAGTGGGGTGCCCTGGGAGGGGGCTCTTTCATCAAGGGGCCCACTATTTAGCAGCTTGCTTAGTCCTCCTTCCTAAGTCCTGACCCGCAGACAACCCTGGGGGGTCAGGAGGCAATTCCCCTGACTCCCAGCAGTCAGTCCTGGGGGGCGGTGGGGGCAGGCGAGGCCCTGCCCTTCATAGGAGCGGTGCTGGTACTGAGAAGAGCAGCTCCCTCTGTCCATAACCTCAGAAAGGAATCAAAGCCTTGGACTCACCTGGGTCCTCTTGGATCTTAATGTACCACAGGAGTGGCCCCAAATCTTCTTTGGGGGGCTGGCTCTTTATAGCTTCCTAGCCCTCTCTGGTCGGCCCCTGAGATGCAATCACGCCCCAGTTCCCAGGAAAGGAGGAGAAGGCAGGGAATGGGTCAGTGCCCAGACTTAAGGCTGAGTCAGGAAATCAGGATTTCCTGCTTGAAACAGGCCCCAACCGCAGGTGTGCAAACTACATCCGAACAACCCCTTTTCCTACTCTGCTCCTGTCGGAAGGGGCCTCCTGGACCTCCCAGGCCAGATCACTGCCCGGGTCAGAGCACCCACCTGGCGGCCTGGGGACAGATGTGCAAGCCACTGAGACCTGGCATCAAATCCCAGCTGCACCCCCTTCTCGTCCGGGCCACCCTGGCCAGGTTCTCCGCACTCATGGAGGCTCTTGCTCCTCACCTGGAGGGCGGGGACCCCGGGAGAAGACAGTCACCCACTTAGCCGATACCTCGCAGCTGCGATTTATGAATTATCTCACCGCCTTACTTCCACCCACATGCAGATGTGCTTACATTTACAGCCCTCACTCTGATGAATCAAAGGCCAAGAGCCTAACGACTATTGGTGATATTTCTCATCGGTTTTCTCCTTGGGTCCACAGAGCCACAGAATAAATAAATAAATATAAAAATAACAAGCAACCAGGGGCCTCATGTAAGAAGGAAAAACTTAATTTCGATTTCATGTGTTTCTGTTTACAGAGAAAAAGAGCTAATAAAGGAATACAAAAATAGATCAATTTTCCTACTTTTTAAATTTTAGAAGGGCACCTAAAACTAATATGAAGTATACCAACGAGAATATACTATTTTTAGAAGAATATCTGTCTTTATAATAATATAATATTTTTTATTACAGCCACTTCAGGATGGAAGGGGCAAGAAAGCCACGGGAAGGAGGCAGAGATGCTTGGAACAGAGAGATGGGGCCACTGATGGAGCAGGGCTGCCCCTGCGGCCTCCCAGGGATGCCCAAGGGATAATGTGAGGGGTGGAGTCGCTGAGAAAGAGGAGAAGTTTTGAGAAGGAGGAGAAAGACAGGAAAGACTCACAGCCCCCCCGCCCACCCACAACCTCTAGCCACCTGCTCAAAATCAGGGGTCCCCTCTGCGGCCTCGCCCAGAACCGGCCCTAGTCCTTTGCGGTGGAGGAACAGCGCCATCTCGTGGGCATGTCGGTTACTGGCACTGAAGATCTTTTGAGTCCTGTTGCTTTTTTACTACCACCGACACACTTTCCCTTTCAGCAATTAAGAAAGAGGAATCTGAAGCATCTTCGTTATAGAAAACTTGGTGAGGGAGCACCTGGGTGGCTCAGTGGCTGAGCGTCTGCCTTTGGCTCAGGGTGTGATCCTGGGCTCCTGGGATCTAGTCCCACATCAGGCTCCCTGCATGGAGCCTGCTTCTCCCTCTGCCTGTCTCTCTCTCTCTCTCTCTCTCTCTCTCTCTCTCTCTCTCTCTCTCTTTCTCTCTCGAATAAATAAATAAAAATCTTTTAAAAAATAAAATAGTTAAAAGAAAAGAAAACTTGGTGAGGATCAAACATAAATAAGGAAAGGCTGGCGATTTTCCTCACCAACATCATTCACCTGCTGCAAGCACTGACTCCCTTTCCCTACCGCATCCAACAGAGAGGGTTCCGGGGAGCAATCTGAACCCCACTCCCGACGGAGGGCACTGTGGCAGGGACAGGAGTTGGCAGAGCAAATGCGCATCCTGGAGGAAACGGGACAGAGATGGGAGGTGATCTGACCTGGCTGAGGGTTCCAAGTGTTTGTGCTTGGGCAGAAAGGAGTTGGGGCAACCACTGGGTTCATACCCCAGAAGATGGTTTTCATTTCAAGGACAGTGTGGGAATCAGACCTAGTGATACCTCCATGGCTTCTGGTGTTGCTGCAAACAGTCCTAGGAATGTACCTGCTTTGCAGCTTTATTTCTAATACTGAAATTTTGGAAACGGACTACAGGGACAATGGGAGAGAACTGATCAGGTAAAAAGCCGCATCACCAATCAGTGGGATGGCATGGAGTCATTAAAAATGAACCTATTTTGGGCCATTTGCTTCGAATCTGTGCATTTTTCTGTGTTGATATGTTTTACTTACTTGAAAGGGATTACATTTTTTAAAAATGCTGTAGAATGTTTAATAGCATAGGCAAATATTCTGGGTGCTATGTTAAATTTTTAAAATACCAATCTGGCGGTGCCTGGCTGGCCCAGTCAACAGGGTATGTGACTCTTGATCTCAGGGTCATGAGTCCGGGCCCTATGTTGGGTGCACAGATCACGTTAAATAAATAAATAAATAATAAATAAATAAATAAATAAATAAATAAATAAATAAATAAAGCAAGCTTACTTAATAAAAATGATAACAAAAAAATAATAAAATAAAAAAATAAAAATGATAACAGAATTTTCTTTTAAAAATTACAAATCTGGGATCCCTGGGTGGCGCAGCGGTTTGGCGCCTGCCTTTGGCCCCGGGCGAGATCCTGGAGACCCGGGATCGAATCCCACGTCGGGCTCCCGTGCGTGTGGTCTGCTTCTCCCTCTGCCTGTGTCTCTGCCTCTCTCTCTCTCTCTCTCTGTGACTATCATAAATAAATTTTTTTAAAAAATTACAAATCTGGGGCAGCCCGGATGGCTCAGTGGTTTAGCACCACCTTTGGCCCGGGGTGTGATCCTGGAGACCCAGGATCAAGTCCCACATCGGGCTCCCTGCATGGAGCCTGCTTCTCCCTCTGCCTGTGTCTCTCTGCCTCTCTCTGTGTCTCTCGTGAATAAACAAATAAAATCTTTTTTAAAAATTACAAATCTGTATTATATTCTTGAATACACATCCTGTTATATACTGTATTATATACCTGAATGTTGCTAAGAGAGCAGATCTTAAATATTCTCAGCACAAAAAAGAAGTAGCAATTATGTAATGTGATGGAGGTATTAGCTAATGCTATAGTGGTAATCATTTTGCAGTATGCAAATGTATCAAAGCAGTGTGCTGATAATACATGATATTATATGTCAGTTGTATCTCAATGAAGCTAGAAAAAATACAAATCTGAATATGTCATGGAATGGATTTTTCTTTCTTAACCCCACTTTTAATTTGTGCTATCGTGTCATATTTTATGCATCCTAATAAACCATGTTAAATCTTTGCTGGAATAAAATAAAGAATAAATAAGGACAATAGTGTTTACAAAAGACCCCCTGTCCAAAATTTATATATGCAGACATTGGGACTATCTCTAGGTGAATATTGCTGGTATTTTTGTTTTATTTTATTTTTGCTTTTTCTTCCTTTTCTACAGTGAAGGGATATTACTTCTTAAATAAGAAAAGCAGTAACTTTTTTTAAAGGAAATGAGTTTCTGCACTAGCCCTACCATCCCAATTCCTCCCACCCCACCCCCACCCCTTACCCCCTTTCCAGCACATGTCTCACAGGCCTAGTGAGCCAGGCAGACCCTGGTAAACCAAATCAGAGACATCCTGGGAAGTTCAAGCCGGTTGCAAACAGTACCCCTCAATTCCAATAGCTTTCAGTGCCAGCATTAGAGCAACTCCCTAATACACCTGCCCAGTCCCGCGGAGGTGGTGACATTGGAAGCTGTTATCAATCAATTAGACATTAATATAAGTAGGTTTATCAGCGTAGGGTGATGGCTCTGGGCTGGGCCTAGGATCGGGACGCTGAACAGACATCCTCACTCTGTGGTTTACTAATGTACAGTTTAGAGCCAGTGACTCAACATCTCAATTTCCTCATCGAAAAAGTGGAGATATAATTATACTTCCCAAGATTGTGAAATCAAATGTGATGGCACTGTAGGAAGTTGCTGTTTATACAGGTTAAAAATTGAGCAGATGCCAGCAGTTTCTTGGGGTTCAAGCTGTGCATGGGAAACGCTCAGCACAGTGCTGGAAGGTGGCCAAGGCTCTCTCAACCTCAGGACAGTTTTCTTCCCATTTCACAGATTGGGCTGCAATGGTGGAAAGTTGGGGAGCGGGGGCTGCAGGAAGGCACGGGGGCCTATGAGGGAGGTCAAGGTCAACCGCGATGAGAAGCCTTAGACTGATATTGAAGGCTCTGGAAAGAGAAATTACTTTCATAAGACAGAAGTTCTCCCCCTGAATCTGAGCCCTGCAGGATTCCTCTCGTGACCCCAGAGAGTTGATGTCAGGACAGGAACTCTGATCATTCCCTCCAGCAGCTCCCCCTGGACACAGGCTTGTAGGCAGGTGCCTCCCACTCCATGCAAGGCACAGAGACTGTAACTTAAGCAGCCTGGTTGTGCTGCTTCCCTCGGTTCTAATTAACTCAGTCGCTCTTAGTTCCATTGCACTGGGTACTGAGAGACCCATGTCCGAGGAGTAGGGAGCCATGGGAGGAAGCAGAAGGTGGGGGGCAGAGAAGGAGAAAGCCACCACTAGTCAACTTGTCAGGGCCTTTCACAGGGAGTAATATGAAGCTGAGGCTTTCCTTTAGATGTCAAAATCTGAATCAACTTTCATCTCAAACAAAGGGTCTGTCCTGCTCGGGCCAGAGCTGCCAATGCCCCCGTGCCTTTAATAAGGACTTTGAGTTTCCTCAATGCCATCTTTCAGACTCAGATGTGTGGGAGCACACAGCTGGTGGGTTGGGAGGTACATGAGAAGGGAGATGGGGAGGAGAAGTGGGGGTGTTAGGAGCTCTTTCATCCTTGGATTATTTACTCCAAGAATAACACCTACAATTCACATTAGAAAGATCTACATGGCTTGTTTCGTTTAATGCTCCAATGCTCCGTACGTAAGAGTTTTAAGAGAACACATGGGCTCAGAAAAGCCAAGGGTCATGCCCAAGTTCACACAGGGAATATATGAGAGAGCCAGGACCCAAACCCACACCCACTATCTCAAATACCCATTCTCTTTCCAAATTGCCACAAATCTGAAGGAGAATAATTTCTCTAGAATGGATATTCCCACACTAGGGGGTCAGAAACCCAATCATGGCAAAGAATACCAAGCTATGGCAAGAAACCTAATTCAGATGGGACATCAAGCGTGGTCCAAAAACTTGGAAAGACAAAAGTTGACTGTCTTACAGAATCATCCATTCATTCATCAGTCCAACTGCCATCCCACTATTTCTCAAACACCTGTAGATGTTAAGATGATTAAGATACGATCCATGGGGGGAAAAAAAAAAGATACAATCCATTGTATTGTTGCTTCCTACTGTTGCTTGGTTGCTGTGGTAACAAGCAACCCCCAAATTCCAGTGGCTTAACAACAAGCAACATGTATTTCTCACTCAGACTACATGTAGTCTGCAGGTTGGTTGAGGCTGAATCCTGCTCTGTTCTGTGTGTCTCCTCATGCTGGGAGTCGGGCTGAAGGAGTAGCCCCCGACTATAACGAGCTGCAGGAGACCTAGCCAAGTTATGCAGTCACATCTGGCGCTGCTGTGGAGTGCAAACATCACAACACCTGCAGGAGGCCCAGGAAGGGCAGGAATCTATAAGCCTCTTATGAGAGGGAACAAACAATCATGAACATTAATGCTGCCTACCACTTTACAGACTTTCTCAATCAGCAAATATTAGAGGTAGAGCTACAATAAAGGAAGTTTTCAGAATCAAAATATTGGGGGACGCCTGGGTGGCTTAGTGGTTGAGCGTCTGCCCCCGGCCCAGGGCGTGATCCCGGGGTCCTGTGATCGAGTCTGAATCAGGCCTCCTAGGGAGCCTGCTTCTCCCTCTGCGTATGTCTCTGCCTCTGTGTGTGTCTCTCTCATGAATAAATAAATAAAATCTTTAATTAAAAAAGAATCAAAATATTGAGAGGGTCCTGTCCTGCTGAAGGAAGAGCTTGAAGTCTACTCCTAAAATCCCGATTTCCCCCTGCCCAAGCCCCATCAGTAATCTATTATGTAAACCAGGGGGGAGACCAGGGTCTCCAAGATGGAATTCAATATTTAAGCAGTGGTTTTAAGGTTCTAAGGCCAAACAAGTTGCCCCCATTTGCATCTGCCCTGAGGAGCCTCTGAAGCAGCTTCAGATGATGTAGGTCCATGGGAAATGTCATTCACTGCCCACCCCAGCCGGATGGCGCCAAACGACGTCTGTTAGTCAACTCTGGGCAAGAGTCTTACAGCAAACAGGCAGAGTCTTGGGGATTCAACGATTCAAGAAATAGTTAGATCGTGCTGACCAGGTGCAATGTGAGAGAAAAGAGTAACAGTACTCATCCTCAATATTGCAGTTGAGTAGAATCAACCTCCCAGCCTCGTATGATGAGCAACATCAAGGCTCTGAGGTTCTGCGACTTGACCAAAGTTGTACACACCAAATCCATGGCTGTTAAGGGACTGGAAATAGGGGGTCCTGACTCCTCATCTCTTTTGTCTACCCATATGCTTCTTTGATTAATGTACCTTCCATTCAAAGTGCTCTGTTTTGTTTTGTGTTAACTTTTCCCTCCCTGCAAGGCAATGGGGGGCCCCACTCCTTGATAACAAAAGAGAAGTTGTAGGAAGAAACAGTGTGCACCCAGAAAGCAGGTGTCAGCTGTCCATAACCCAGAGGCATCAAACAAGGGACAAAAATCCAGGGTTTTTTTTTTTAATTATGTAAATGTTGAAAGCCACCTTTTGCTACATCCTTTCCATCAGAACTCTCGGAGCATTTGTGGCTTTGATTAATGAGGCTATATCCAAGAATGATATTTATGTTACCCGATAAAGACACCACGGGGTTGTTCCGGGCTCAATTTTGGCAACTTGCTCAATATTCAAGCTGGGCTTTTTTTTTTCTTTTTTTCCTTCTATCTTATCGACCAGGTACAAAGGGATGTTGTTTAAATGAGAAAATCTCTTCCTTCGTGTACTGTTCTAAACTCAGTGGGTTCTCTTTGCAGCCAGGTGAGAAAAAGTTGCAATTTCAATGCAGAGAGCCCTTCTGAATGCCTGCGGCCTGGGAGGTATAATGAACAAGCTTCAGTCTTGGATCCGTTCCCAGACCCACAACGCGAGAACGCTGTGGTGTCTAAACAGAAGTCCCTGGCTTTCTTTCAGTCCCTAGTCTTATTAGGTTTGACGCTTCTTTATTATGTTTTGTTCTGCATCTCTAAATCCCCCTTCTGAAGCATAATGCTGCAAACATGGGGTCTGCACGCCCAAGAGCATTGTCCCTCGGTCGCCATGGTAACCCAAGCGCATCCACCAAGCACTTTTCCTCCAAATGAAACAGCGAGCTCGGGCTCTGAGCTTGCACCTTACATGCACCCACCTCAGTCGGTGAATATCCCCATGGGGGGTTCTGTTTATGAGCGAGGGTTGCCAGAGCCAAAGGGGCCAGCGCAACTGTGTTTTATCGACTTTATTAAAATACCTGGGATACACATTCAATTTCTATTTATTGTTGTTTCACCTGTGCCGAGAGGGGAAGTGCCGGCGCTTGACAAATGGGCTGAAAGGCTGTCGGGTTTCACTCTGGTGTTGGTGGGTAACAGATGCCGAAATGTGGTTTCCTAATAGTGTTAGAGGACTTTGTACTTTTACAGCGCCTTTCATCAGTGACTCTCAAAGGCCCCCTCATTAGCCCCCACAGCCCCCTGGGAAGGAGGCGGGTGCTGAGTGGTTCCCCCCAACACGGCAAGCCCGAGGCAAGGGGAGGCCTCCAGCTAGTTGCCTAGACATAAACAGGACACAGATCCACAAACAGACCATTGCAGCCCTTGTCTGACGGAGCTGCTCTAATCATGTAATTAGCCAGCAATCGTGCCCATCATTTGCATTTTTAATTCCACTCATTAAACTCACGGCTTCTGTTTAGGGAGACTTGTCTCCACACATCTCAACCGTCTGAATGCCTGTGGCTGGCCCTTTTATGCAGTAACCAGGCATCCCGATGGAAAGGTTGAGGAAAGCATTCGCTTGGTCCCACCATAAAATAGCACATGAGCTACCTATGCAGAATGGCATGGGAAGTGGTTGCTTCCATGGAAACACAGAATAGTAAGTTCTGACCGTCCCCATGTCCACAACTGAGAAGCCCTCAGTAGGCCCTAAGTCACCTAAAAACTTCCTCCCCACCCCAAACTACATCCCCACGTTGTTCAAAGTAGGGGTGGGGAGGGCCTTGGGTAGCACCTAAATCCCAGATGGCCAGCTTCAGATGACAAAACTGAGACCCAGAGAGATTTGTCAGCTAATTTCAAGCCCTACAGTGAGGCAGCGGCCAAGGGGAGACCCAAATGGTCAATCCAGTGGTTCATCCTCCCAGCCTACGTTAACTGAATGATCCCAAGACAAATTCACATGGAAAGCTTTGTCCCACATATGATTGCCCTTGATTATTAGCAATATGAGCTCCGTCCCAACAGGGATTTTGTTCATTTTGTCCTGCTATATCCCAGAAAAGAGACCCTACTACACAAAGAACTCTCCATAAATGCTTGTTGATAGCTAAACATCTGCACTGATCCTACCCAACATGGTTTAGTTTGAAGAACAAGGAGCAAGGATTCAGAAAATCCACTTGAGCCTCAGCCTTTTCTTGTGTACGTTGAGGCACCATCTATGTCCTGTCTGATTCATGGGACCCTTGACCTTGCCATGCCCTCGGCCTAGACGTATTTCCCTCAAGTAGGGCTCAGCTCTAAGGTTGCCTCCTCAGGAAGGCCTTCCTTGATTTGCATGTTCACCATTCATCTCCTTCATCCCAGTCACTTCTTTCCCTTTTAATTCTGTTTTATGCCCATTTTTGTTGTTGCTGTTATGGCCGTTGTGAATAGTTGAAACTCGTTTTACAACTCTCTCCCCTGCTCTGGTGTAATCTCCATGAGGTCAAGGATTTTTGTCTCTCTCGGTCACTACACTATTCCCAGGACCTGGACCAAGGCCTGACCCATGAAACATGCTCAGTAAATATTTGTTGAAGTATAAATGTATGATGAAAAAAACAATGAAAGAAAAGTACTAAAGTAGTAAAATCCAAAGTATTTGTTTCAAAACTAGAAATGTTCAGTAGTCTTGTATTACTATATTTATCAACATTAGCAGCAACTTAGAGCTTCATTAACTCTCTTAGGACTTGAGTAAATTTCCAAAGTTGATAGGTGTGTACAAAACACATCCATACAACATATCATTATCTTCCTGGTTCCAAGTGATCCCACAGTTGGTGTTCTCACTATTTGTCTCAGCCTCTGGGGCTTCATTACTGTAATTATAGACACAAGTCACCAGTTGGGTATATAATTGGGTGGAAGGGATTATCAGTATAGAACTAATCAGTCAAAGGCAAAACCAGAGGCACCCAGTAAATCAACTTGTCCAACTGGTCCATTTTACAGATGTAGAAACTGAGGGCCCGGCAAGTGAAGGTACCTGCCCTAAGCCACCAAGGGGAGATATCAGAGAAGTTCAAAGGAACAAGCCTACCCCTCTTATATAAGTGGAAATTAAGTTCAAAGAATGTAAATTAAAATGACTTTCGTTAAACACATTATTAAGGAGATTTCCTCCCCCTCCAAACTTCTAAGAATCAGCCTGAAGGAAAACCATCTCCAAAGGGGACCAGTCACATAATATCATCCAAAAGGAACACAGGAACAGAGCAAACATTGTACTGGACGTCCCACACACACTCTCAGAGCCCTTCCCACTCTTTCACACAGAAGACCTACCCTGCAATAAATAGTCCTTCACTAATATTCTCTCCTTACTGTGAACAAACAACAAAAGAATAGAAGCATCACTGGGCTGTCAAAAGGGCACCATCAGTATTTTGGGTTTGGGTACAAAAATCCAATACACTACTCAACCATTATGATGTATCTGTCTTCTGTTAAAGGCATCCTCTATAATTTCCAAATGTCCCCTGTCTCAGCCATCTCACCCCCAAGCAAGGTCCATTCCCCTCGGGGCCTTGATACGCATCAGGTTTTCTCTTCTTGGCTGGGTGTATGAACTCTCCAATAACCTGCTCCCATCACGCCCCACGCAGCCCCTCTGTGTTGGAGGACTCCAGACACCGGCCCACTGCAGCGCTTCCCGTTGCTATCTGCGTTGCTAAGAAGCAGAGTAATGCAGCTGGTGGATGAGAGCCCTTCCTTGGCCTCAAGCCAAGAGTCGGTGTGATTCCTTGACTGCTGTCCATACCCCATCTCTCTCAACCGAATGTCAATCTGACAATTTTCTCAAAATAGCTGCCCCTTTTCTAAATATTCCTGACACGTGCAATTTGCCTGTGTCTCGCTGGGCAGTGTCCGATCACTTTGGGATGTGCTTTACTATCAAGTGGCTTTGCCACATGGGAACACACTTGGCTAGATCCTCAGTTTACCATTGAACTGATATCTTGGAAACCTGCCCTTATGAATGTTCCATCACATTTCCGTTACTTGGCATTTTGAAAAACACAAAGTTAGCCCTACAAGACTAATTAATTCCTCTCTGTATTCTGAGCGCTCATCGGGCCTCCAAATCCAGTGGCTCTCACCAGTGACTTAGGTGATGTGGGCTGAACAGAGAGCCGTCTCCAGGCATAAGAACAACTCTTGATTGTCCCTATGGCTCATGTGACTCTCTCCTGCTGGTACGCTTGTAAGTCCCTTGAAGATGGGGACCACGTCTTACTGTCTGGGTATTTCCCAAACCTAGAGCAGTGCCTGGTCCACAGTGAGTGTCTCATTGTGAAATGAAATGTGGAGTCTCATTTTTGTTTTCTTTCATTATGGTAAAATACACATAACCCAAAACTGACCATTTTAAAGTGTGCAATTCAGTAGCATTAAGTACATGCACCATGTTGTTTCATCACACTTTTTAATTTTAAAAATCTCTTCTTAATAAAATAACTTTAAATAGGTTAACAGCTTTCCCTAAGAAATGAATAAACAAAAATAAAATATGGAGCCAGATTTAAAGGAAATCTAGGCAACAAGGTATGAATATTGTTTCCTACTAAATACAACTGTAATCACTGCTTAGCTGTTCTGTGACCATCTCCCAGCACTGAGAACACATTCAGGAAGCAGCTGAATTGAGTATTCTGCTAGACACTGGGGATAAATTGATGGAAAGACACGGCCATTGACTGAGAGAGGCTTTAAGGCCAGGAAAAGATGGGTGGTTCTTTCTAACTCCCCACACCAACACGCAAACCTCATAAGGGCAGGGATATTTGTTAGGTTTTTCCCTCTTTCGTCAGTACCAAACAGTGCCTGGCATCATTGTAGGCACTTAACGAATATTTGTTGAATGAATAAATAATGAAAGTCTTTCTGGAGAAGTCAGGGAAAGCTTCATAGAAGACATTAGATTGAACTTAGTCTTGAAGAAATTATTTCTTGAAGAAAGTACAAGCATCCTAGTAGGACAAGAGGGTCTACTTGGAATGCTTGGGGACCAGGCAGGTGGTGTGACCGGATGCTTACAGGGGAGGACATGTAAATAGAGATTGGGTCATGAAGGACCCTGTATGCCATGTTCAGAAAGCTGGAGTTTTAATTTTTATCTTGCAGGTGAAGAACTTTGAGCAAAATGTTTGCATTTTGGAAAAATTCCCTGAACAGTGTTCCACATTAGCAGCATTTACCAAAGCTCACATTCATATCCCTTCCTCGTCAGGAGCCTTTAATTATGTGAGATGTACTTCATATTTTCACCCTGTCAGCACGATCCCTGATGAGACACTCCCCTGGCCTTTCCATCCCAGTCTTTCCACTGAAGACCCTGCTCCTTGAACCATATTCCTCTCCTGGAGAAGAGAACACAATGAAGAGACCTGCGTGAATCCATCTAAGGGCCTCTTCCCCATAGGATTACACTTCCAATTGGCTTTTAAGTTGTTCTCATCTGTCCATAGTTTGGGTTTTCCTGGAAGCAGATGCTGGGACAAGGACTTGAGAATGAAGGGGTGATGGAGAATGATGCCAGCATGAACAAGTGAGCCAGTGGAGAAAATGAAACATGCAATAAAGGGCAAGCTGGTGACTGAGCTACCATGGGAGGACTCTGGAGCTTGGCCTCATCAGAGAACTGTATAGCGTACATCTTGCAATTGTCTCTGGGAAGACCAAGGAAGTTGAAGTATTTATCCACCAGTTCTTAACCTTTTGGCTAAGAATACCCTGGGGTCATTAAATTCCGGACACCTGGGGCCCACCCTGTGCTGGGGCTGACTCCCTCAGACAGAGAAGCAGAGACAATGGCATCTGCAGTATGGAGCCATCGGTGTGCACCTGAAGGGGAACACAGAGGTGGGCCAAGGGGATAAGAGCAGAGCATCAGCAGCATACCACCTCCATATCACCTGCCTTACTGGAGGTTAGCTTCTCTTCTAAAAGACTGTGGCAGAGACAATGCTATGTGTTCATCACATCATTTCTCCTTAAGCACACAGGAAGACCACATGTCCCAAGCTCCCTTGTAATTAAGCCACCCCATTCACAACTAAGTTGGGGAAGGGATTGCCACTGGACTAAGTTCTGCCCAGTAGAATATGGAAAGAAGAGATAGAAGTCCCTTCCAGGCCTGACCCTTAAAAACCTCCGAGGTGATCTGCCTCTCAGTGACTAACTTGGAGGCCACATGTTTTAAATGACATGTGACTTTGTTAACATGTGTTAAGTGGAGCACGGGGGGTGGATGGTGAGCTGCAGTTCAACAACAGATCATAAGAGAAACTGAAATAGAGAAGTTTATTATTCACAGTTCCTGAAGGAAGTACATAGCACCCCTGGAGGGGCCCCATGAGGAGGTCAAGGCAGAGTGCAGGCAGAAATAGAGCAACAGGACCTGGGACACATTCCTTCATTACGCAACATGGGTAGGACGCTTTGGGGTTCCCTGGCCAGACCCAGATCGGTCAACTCAAATCAAAAGAGTGGGGTTTTAGTAAGCATAAGGCATGCAGATGCTGGGAGGTAGGGAGACCGCGGGTCACAAGGATTGTTGAGAAATCCATAAGAGAAACTTACATGTGATTGGGACACTTCAGCTACTGTCTAGAGCATGTGCTTACAGGAGGGGTTAGTGGCAGGTCAATGCTCCTGCAGGCCCCTTGGCCAAATAAAATGAGTGACAAGGCAGCAATTCCATGGAGTAGCTCAGCTAAACTCTCAACATGGTGGAAACACAAGCTAGAAAGAGGAGCTAAGGAAAGCCGCTTAGATCACCCGAGACCGAGAAATAAACAGTTGAGCAAAGTCGCTTGGGTTGGGAGATGTATTTGTTACTGCGGTAGAGCCTAGGCTAGCCTGACTATGCAGGGTATATTTGGACTCTGCTGAGAATCTCTGCAGGCCTTAGCAATATGCTCCTTTCCCCCTCCTTCCTTCGGAGCTTGTAAAGAATAGTTTAATGCAATTTTAGGACTTGAAACCGTATGCTCAAGTTTCAAAGAACAGATATGCTTAGCTGAGTGATACTCTCGCAGTTTGCAATGAACCTATGAACCCCAGCTGGTATAATGGATTTGATAGCATCTCTCAAGGCCCCCTGCCCACTTTAAGACATCAGTTTTAGCAGTGAGGCTCAGCCTCCCACCCCCTCCACTTAACAGATCCAGCGAAACTACCAATTACTACTCAACAGCCTTGCGTGGAGCAGCCCTCAGGGTCAGAGGATGACATCCTGGAGGGCCATTTGCAATGATTATGTAATTAATATTATTATGATGTATAACTGCATATAATGGTTTTCAAAGGTGGGGACCTTTTCTTCCTTGGCTATTCTTCAAAGCAAGGAGGCTGCTTGATCCACCTGCATGACATTCAGGAATATCCTCTGACAACCTGGTTTATCAGTTTTACTGTACATCTTGAGGTCCTTTGTTGAAAACCCACAGGTCCTGGAAAGTTTTGAAATGAATCGTGTGGCTCTATGTCACCTTCATACTCTTAAAAGGCATCAGTCTACACAAATGCTTGATGGTGAGCATTGACTCCTCCCAAAGTCAACACTTATTTATTGACTGAGAAAGACATAACTGACCGAAACTTCACCCAGCTCAATATTTGCCTTGAGACAATAAATCTCAACACTGGCCAGAACTGAAAGTCGATGGCTATGTATTGTTACATACTTTCCTTTGGCAAGAGCAATCAATTGGGTATGGATTTTGAAATAATTTCATTTTGATTAGAGTGTGGGACTAGCCTGACAGTGCCGGCAGAAAATGAAGGGTGGAGAGTATGGTAGGAACGGTTGCTCCTTGTAGTCTCACGGTTAAATGTAGTGCTGTGAGCAGCACTTAAAAAAGAAAAAAGACCCCTGTCATCTATCAAGCATCCAGAAGGGCTGCTTTATGTGAGATGATGTCATCATAATGGCAGAGCGTGTTAAGCCCTCTGTGAATCCCCACCGGGCATTTGTCCTGCATGAGAATCAATTACAGAAAAGATAAATGGTACATTAGAAGTGTCTTTTGGCATATATTTCACTTCTGATATATGTTGTTCTGCTGAGCAACAAACGATTTAGATAAACCTCAAGGTCATGTTTGGACCAGAGAGATGTTTTTCATTAGCCAGAGAGTGACCATCCTGATAACAGAAAAAGCAGCTTGTGGATAACTGTAGAACACCCATCTCCTTGGGGGCAGCCCCAGCAGCCTCCCTGGGCCGCCTAGATCATGCCGCATGTCCTGGAAGCTCACGGAAAACCACCTCAGCATCCAGACCGAGTGTGCCGTCGTCTCCCAAGTAGGGCCGCTGTGAGTCCAACGGGAGATTATTGCTGTGATTATTAGCCCCACTTGGAGGAGGGACCCTGGACAGTGCATCTCCCCAGCTCAGCTGCTTGTCAATCACAAATCTAAAAGTCAGCTGAGTCGTGACTTTTTCCCTACGACAGCTTATGGCCTGCGTTATCACAGTTGATTTCTTATCTTGGCCAAGCCTCTTGTTTTTCCTGAGACTTCTTCACAATTCCACATGGGAGAAGGGAGAGTGGGCTCACGTCTCCTTTGGGTCACCTGGGTGTCCATTTCCTTGTCACTCGGTCTCAGATCCATTGCATTAGGACTTTTGTACTGCCTGTCTCACCCTGTGGGTGCCAGCCTGAGTGGGCTACAGCACTGTCACCCTATCTCATTCAGTCCAGTGCCCGCAGTGGGCTCTACCTGAGGGCCCCGTCCTCCCAGGACTTCGCTGCAGCCTCAAAGGCCAGTGAACTCCACCCTACATGTCTTTATTCTAAGCTCTTAAGTGTTTCTAGGGTAGTCAGTTGCTTTCCTTGTAAAAGATCACCCTCCATATTTTCATAAAGAAAAAATTAAGTATTCTCTCAGTCTTACTCTAAAAAGCACCTTCCAACTCCTCAAATCTCAAGTGTCTTCTCCAGTCTTCCCCAGCCCACTCTAGATACAGAGAGCCCATGTCATAATCACCTGGTTATTTTTTTATCATCTCACTTAAACAGTAAGTGCAATGAGAGACCATTTCCATTTTCTTCACCACCTTACTGCCAAGTATAAGCCTGGTTCTTGGCGCATAATATCTGTTCAACAAAGACTTTTGAAATAAATGATAAAGTCTTAGGACATAAAATGTCTGTGCCCATATTTTTCTACCAGGGTCTGTTACAGTGGGACTAAGAACTTGACTCATTGGTTCTGGACCAACAAGCCCTGCTTTCCGTCTTGGGAAATATTTCTCTTCTTTCCATGGAGAATGTAGACCTGACCAAAGAACATTAGCTCAGCAAGAGAGGAAGCGATCCTAAATCACTGGAACAATGGCGTGTTTGAGCTCGCCCTCCCACAAAGGAGGTCCCCTCTCTGCACACAGTGGCTCTGGCCCAGCGCTTCCCACACCACGTTATGACCACCCGGTTATTCCTCTGATCCTTACCTTCAGCCATGTGTAACCAGCTGGTATCCTAAACCTACTTGGGAATTTTTTTAATAGCTTGATTGACTTATAACTGACATAAAATATCGCACGTGTTTGAAGTGTACAATTTTGGTAAATAGGGACATTTTTATATACATGAAACCATAACCACAATCAAGAGAGTGAACATATTCATTGCCTCCCAAAGTTTCTCCACTTCCCTGTGTTACCCCACCCTTCTCCCAGCCAATTTCTCAGGCAACCACTGATCTTCTTTCTGTGACTATAGATTAGTTCGCATTTTCTAGAGTTTTATATAAATGGAATCATACAATATGGACTCTTGTTCACTGACTTCCTTCACCCAGAATAATTAGTTTGAGCTCCATTCATGTTATCACATGTAGGAATAGTTTATTTAAGGCTAAGGGTTTTTCGAATCTTATCTTGAAAGATTGAGGACATCCTAAAATTGGGAAACATTGGGTTCTTACAATATATTCTAACACAGATTGTCTATATTTGTTCTAGAATTAGCAACCCTGATATCAACAGGAAACCCACCTTAAGGAAAGATTCAGAACTGGGAAGGAACAAATCACCAGTGGAGATATACAGCTAAGAGAACAAAAAGAAGGAGCTGGAAATATCTCCTGAATCTCCCACAGTCTGTAACTCTCTCCCCCACTGTGCTTCCCCAAGACCCACTGTCACCAATTCATCTTAATCTGTCACTGCAAGTACTTCACTTTGCTCTCCTTCCAACTATCTCACCTCCATCATAAATAAAGCCTTTTTTTTAATCACCTACCTCTAGCTGAGCAAGAAAGAGTGAAATTACCTCCTACTCAAACATCTCACTGAAAACCCCACAGATTCTGTTTAGAGTTTTGAATCCACTGTGACCTGAGACAAATGTTTCCTTTTCACGTTTCCCACGTAAGGGTCCCAATGACTGGCTTCCTCTGCCTTCCCCATCACATCTCTGAGACCTCAACCCAACCAGGGGACATTCCCCATTGGTTATAAAGCAGGCTAATTTCAATATGTTATCCGGGTATCTCAGGAATGATGCCTTTTTAAGTGGAAGGCTCCTTCCGCGTCTCACTCTCTGTAATAAAGGGACTATGCGGGTGTACTTCTCTTTGCTGTGACAACTGAGCTCCAGATACAAGCACAGTGTCAACTCATAGGCTGCTGCTTTTCCAGAGTCAATCCTTTCAGCCCAGAATAGCTGGCTCTCAGGCCCCAGTTGCTTCTTTGAAACCCTTAAATGTGTAATGTCTTCCCTCTTTGACTTCTGCATGTGCAAGCACCTAAATCCCAAAAGGTTGACTGCAGTGAGAAGTCCACCTTGCATCAAGCCATGTGAGAGATACTGGGTTTGCTATTTGCTTTGTAAAAAGTCCATTTATCCTCTGTGCTTGTTCCAGAACTCCTAGCATAAAACTTACTTATTTAATGGGCAGACATTCATGCATTAGACAGGACAGATTCTGAAGCAATGGTTGAAGGCAGGATGAAATGATTCCCTTGTAGATAAAGAAGGCGCCACTCCAATTACTGTAAACCTGGCCACTAATTGCCAGGCCGAAAGCAATCCTTTCTCCAGACTGGTGAGGAATGTCTGGCCATTCTCTCGCCCAACACTTCACAAGTGGAAGACTCTTTTCCCCTGCTCCTCCACAAGCAACTTGTGCCAGGAATTTGCTCACACTTCCAGCAGGTTTAATTACTTGTGGCTTCATTGGTCATGCCATAGTTGTGTGGAGCTGCAAATATTCCAAGTCTGCAAGGACCCTTCTCTACCAGGTCCTGACCTGTCTTACCTGCCTGACCTCCTCTGTCCCTGGAATCATCCTTCCAGACCACGACGACACTTTTCTTCATTCGGCCTCCTTTTCCACAATGTCTCCTTTACCTAGATTGTCTCTGAGGGGGCCCCACCTCACCCATCTTTGCCTATTGAAAACCTATCTGTCTTCCAAGTCTAGAAATAAATACCCTCTTGTCCTTAATGTTTCCATTGATCACCCAACCAAAAGCGATTTTTCCCCTTTTTTCTGAACACACTTGGTTCATTCTATAAATATGGTGGATGTCCGATCTTGCCTTGGTTGTAGCTTGAACAACCTAGATAACCATCACCAGGTGTCTGACATTTGAGAGAACTTCGGGACAGACACTCTGCTTTCACATGGATTTGTGCACTTAATCCTTAAAGAACTGTCTAAGTCCCAAAGAAGTTATATAACTTTTCTAAGATCGAGCTCAGAAGTCATAGATTTGAGCCTAAATTAGCGTGACCCTTGCACTTAAGCAAGGTGCTAGACTGTAAGCTTCTAAGGAGAGCTCCGAAGCTCTATAATCCTCACAGTGTGCCCTCCCACAGTGTGACACACACAATGCACAACACACACACAGTCTTTTGTAAATATTTATTTGTATTTATATTAATGTCTGTATTAATACTAATGTTCATCTTTGCGCCCACATAGGTAGAGATACATCTCACATAAATGCAATGAATTAATAGAAGACATATTGGTTTCCTGTGGCTGCAGTAGCAAATCACCACAAGGCTCGTGGCTCAAAACAACAAAAATTTCTTTCACAGTGCTCGAGGTCAGAGGTCTCAAGTCATTATCGCTGGGCCAAAATTAAGCTGTTGGCAGCACCGTACTCCCTCAAGAGGCTCTAGGAGAGAATTCATTCTTTGCCTCTTCCACGTGAAGAGCTGGTACTTTCTTTGGTTTGGGAGCACTTCACTCCAAACTCTGCGTCCACCTTCACATGGCCTTCTCCATGTCTGTTGGCCTCTCTCATACAGGGCACTTGTGATTATTACATTTAGAGTCCACCCCAATAATCCACGAGAATTTCAGCAGGTCAAAATCCTTCACTTAATCACATCTGCAAAGACCCTTTTGCCAAAAAAAGTGGCATATATAGGTTCCAGGGAATAGAACCTGCTCTTCCAGGGCCATCGTTCGGCCAACCCCAACAACCAACCTTGACTCTTATTCCTAAGACACAGGTGTCCACTAGCATTTGGTTAACAAATTAACATGTTCTAAACAGTAAGATTAGACTTTGTAGGAATCACTTCCTCAGTCCCTGATAAAGAAGCATTAAAAACAGCCAGAATTTCACAAAAGACTTCTTTTAGAAGCTGGGTTCAACCCTGAAGAGTATATTCTTCAATAGAGAAAAGAAACAGAGCTCATTCCCCTCAACAAACATATTGTAGGTCACCTTTTTATGGCTGAATCAACAAAAATACTCTCCATAAACTACAATTTTGTGCAACACAAACTGTTTCAGAAACACTCCTGCTGCCAAGATGAGAAGTAGATTGTGGCTCATTCCTTACCCTGGTGTCTCTGAAAACTCTTTCCCACGTATCTCGAGCTTGCCTGTGCTAACAGCAGGGATAGTATATCATCCTCCAGTGACCAGCCAGCTACCCCTCCATTAGGGGCCCAGGGAATCTCAGAGCACAGAGCATGAAACACTTCAAGGTTCTGCAGTAGAAACCCCAGACAGCTGTTGTCAGAGGAAGTTACATAAGCATATTAACAAGGGCCAATGTGAAATCACACGCTTACGTCGAGCCCACTGACTCTGACAGCTTCGATGCGTGAGTCTCTGCTAACAATCCTCCATTTGGGAAACAACCTCACTAGACGATGCTCAGATGTGGAGAATGCCCAGTAGGCCTTTGGTCAATATGATTTTATGGTTTGTTTAAAAATGGTTAAATAGCTATTAAGCTTCCCTCTCTCTGGCCTGCATCCCTGCCTGCTTAGAAGTCATGCGTGCATTTGCTCTCCCTCTAAATCTCCGAGACACATAAACACACACACTCTGTGTAGTTTGATTGCTCCATTATGGGGAGGAAACATCATGATTTTTCCACCGCTGTTGAAGGTTAAGAATGCAGGCACAACCATGAACGTGAGCTCACCAGCCTTCAGCAACAGGCTAGGTCGTTTACAAACCACAAGGGCTCTCTCTACCCTGAGACGTAGCCAAGGGTGGTGGTGGTGGTGGTGGTGGTGGTGGTGGTGGTGGTAGGGAGTGCCTTTCTGATCCATTCTCTGTTTCAAACAGCTCAAGAAAATTCATAGAATTAGACAGCTTTCTTTTCCTGGTGATAGTTCAACCTACTACCCTGTTTTATTTCTGCTGGGTTGGCACTAACTGGCCAGCCAGGTTGTTAACCACATTTATTACTCACAGTCCAGGGAGTCTAAATAAATGCAGCCAGAGAGCCCACAGCGCATGCTCCCTCAGGACTCTCTGGGTCAGGCAGGAAGACCCCTCCAGAAGCAGATTTCAGCAGTTGCCAGTTGGATGGCCATTTTGATCAAGAGCCAGGCCCAGCTTCCCTTCCAATGTCACACTTGGGGGAGGCTCAGCAGCCATGAAACCTCTCCTGGGACGCTGTCATCCAACTGTTACACAGAACATGGATTTGCCTGACAAGCCTCAAACAGCACAGGGTATTTTTCCCAAATCCTTTATCTATGCATCCCAAGAAGGTTTCGGTTAGGATAGAGCTATATTTTATACCATTCAGCATGTTGGCAGTTCTCTCCTTCCTTAACATGTGATTTAGAATAACAGTATGTAAGGACCTGGGGTTAATACAATAATGAAATCCAATCTTAGCACAAACAAGGAAGAACGGAGATTAACACGGTCTATGCTATGGAAACACAAATGCAGGGATGCCAGATGTTTACCTTTTGATTCACAGAACAAATCCTTATCAGCTCAAAATATCATAAGAACAAAGGTGATCTTCTCTGCCGTTTAGAAATATGACCTGAAATTCAGAATTTTACTCATTAACATTAATTTCTTCACTGGAGGAAATAGAGGGTTTCATCCATCCCTTGGAGAACACGAAACAGTCCAGTCCCTCCTTGATCGCATCTGTTCATCCTGGAAATAAAGGAGGCTCCCATTTCACCAAGATTGGAAGATGTCGGTGCTAGCCCTGCCGCAATATTCCTTCAGGGACTGCTGGGGAAAGAAGAGAAGGGAGAGAGGGATGGAAAAGCAACAGAAGGAGCCGGAAGAAGAAAAGATGAGAAGTCTCCAGGAAGCTACTGACACAAATACATTGCCTTTGTTAGAGAATTATTCACAGCCCAAGTTTTTACACATTTCTACAACCCTTTTAAGGTCAGGACACAGGCCTTGTCTTCTAGACACCATTTGGTAATACCAAGGGAATGCAGAAAATGAGGGTCTGCCCTTCCAACACACACACACACACACACACACACACACACACACACAAAACAAGAAAACAAAAAACAAAAAACCCCACCTCCCTCATGATGCATCAAGTCACCTCTGTGTGTTGAGAATGGCTTTTTCCCACACACTCCTCCCAGGAGATGTTGTATCCCTTGCTCATTACCATGCATAATACTTGCAAATTCTCCAGCAAAGGAGAAATCATGAACATTTAAGGATGCAAAGTGAACTAAGGGCAAGAGAAATGGAGGTCAGGAGTGGGGGAGGTTCTACCCAAACTTGGACAGGTGCTCAGGGTACAGTCCAGTGAGCTACACCTGGAGGCTAGGAGGCACTTCTGCGGAATGGGGAGAGGTACGCCTTCCTCCTGACAAACAGTGCCACAGCAGGGCATGCAGCTTGGCCATCAGCTCCCACTCTTCTCCTCAGCCAGGCCCCCTTCTGGGGTACACAAGCTGCATAGCCACAGGCAGGGGATCTGACAAGAAGATGAAACCTCAAGTTCACAACTTCACGTAGAGACTGACCCTGAAGAACTTTCACCAAGACACAAAAGGGAAAAAGACCTTTGGGCCTCATTTAGTACTACTTGAATTCATGCTCTCTGATAGTACTCTAAGTACCCCCACGTGTCTGCTGTCCTCTAATGGCAGAGACACTGGCATGTGTACCCACTGTAACCGTCTCAGAGTATTCTCTATGCTTTCTCTGTCTCTGCACCCAGAATCTACCATTTTCCCCATCACCATCTATCTCTCCCATTGTTTTCCTGTTCTCCTGACACAAATGAGAAACAAGATGATGGATGGGTTTGTGGCATTCGTGTTGCTGAATTACCATTCGAGAAATAATTCATGAGCCTAGACCATTCTAGACCTAGAGCGTTCTCTCTGCCTACACCTTCAAAATCATGGCAATCCCATGAGGTCTAGCCTCATGTATAAATCTTTACACTTACTTCCATGGAAGGAAGGCACAATCAAATATGTGTACCTTTCTTACCCAGGGGTCTACAGGTGGAATGTGGTGGGGGTAGGATTGGAACACAGTAGCCCCAGGGTTCATGACCACCATGCCTGCATAGGATCCCAGTAAGAGCACAGTGAAGCTGGGGGTGTCTAGGAAGGGTCCTCCAGATTTAGATTCTGTCTTTCAGATTTGGTATCTGATTTCTTGCTCTGCACTCTAATAACGTGTCTTCCAAATGGAGACCATGCCCATGAGCAACCAGGCAGGGTCAGGGTGATAAGCCCTTAGGTATGCTGCCATTCAGCCAGGACCAAATATTACTGAACAAATAGGCTTAACTGTAGGTTG
This sequence comes from Nyctereutes procyonoides, assembly GCF_905146905.1. Lineage (NCBI taxonomy): Eukaryota > Metazoa > Chordata > Mammalia > Carnivora > Canidae > Nyctereutes > Nyctereutes procyonoides. The sequence continues at coordinate 14,539,369 of NW_026575132.1, forward strand.
GCCAGAGACTTCCTCAGACCTAGCTTCACATTTCATGGCCAAAAGGATAAGCCCTCAGGCCAAGATACTGGGTTGCCTTCCTATACGGGACATCTACAGACTGGGAGAAGGAACAAGAAGTAGCTTACTTCTTCCATTATCAGTAGGGGCTACCTAATAAGTACTTTCTGTTGATCAAAGTAATGGAATTTAGACTTCAAATAATTGTTGCTGTGCTTGGAAATGTTGTTCATATATAAGAAATATTTGCAGGGTTTTTTTAAAAAGATGTTATTCATTTATTCATGAGAGAAATGAGAGAGAGAGAGAGAGAGAGAGGCAGAGAGAGGCAGAGACACAGGCAGAGGGAGAAGCCGGCTCCATGCAAGGAGCCCAACGTGGGACTTGATCCTGGGTCTCCAGGATCACGCCCTAGGCCAAAGGCAGGGGCCAAACCACTGAGCCACCTGGGATCCCTATTTGCAGGTTTAAAGAAGTTTCTCACAACTCTTAGCTAAATTGCTATATGAAGAGGCAGATGATGGGGATAACTAATATAGTTCTCTCCTAAGTCATGGTCTATATTTGATTTTCCTCTTGCATGTCATTAAATTAATACCTCAAACTTTTATTATGTTATTTAAATAGTGGTAAAGGATATATCTTCCAGTATATTAGATGCATACTATAAATATATTTTTATCATAGTCTTGGAGCTAAGAATTCAAGTCCAATTTGTGGAAAATGTCTCCAACACAACCTGTTTAGAAAACCTAATCTTATTGTCAAACCAATTATCAAGTCAAATTCACTTTAAGCCAGAAGAAGTCTAATTTTACCTTGTTAACTCAAACAAATGTGTTTATACAGGCTCCCATGACTATATCCTTTGTTTTGGATTCTAATTCCAAAATGGATTCATGGGCAGGTGGATGAATAGATTAGAGCCTTACCATGAGTTTATCACCTGGATGAAAGAAGGTGTCCTCTCCTTCAATATTTTTTTAATTGTGGCAAACAGCATATACATAACATTTACCATCTTAACCATTTTTAAGTGTATAGTTGTATAGTGTTAACCACATACACGTTGTTATGGAACAGATTTCTAGATATTTTTCATCTTGAAAGACTGAAACTCTATCCAGTGAATAACAACTCCCTGTTTTCTCTCCCTTCAGCCTCTGGCAACCATAGTCCTACACTATTTCTAGAAGTCTGACTACTTTATGTACCTCATATAAGTGGAATTATACCGTGTTTATCTTTTTGTGGCTGGCTTATTTCACTTAGTATAATGTCCTCAAGTTTCATCCATGTTGTAGCATGTGATAGGATTTCCTCCTTTTTAAAGACTGAATACTGTTCCATTGTATGTACATTCTATACTTTCTTTATCCATGCATCCCGTGATGAACATTTGAGTTCCTTCCATCTCTCAGCAATTGTAAATAATGCTGCAATGAACATGGGTGTGCAAATATTCCTTCAAATTTCTTAAGAAAGCTCTTTCTGCATTGGTCTCATGAGATCTTACACTCAAGAGCAATGTTACTAAATTTTCCTGTTGAAGGGTTGTCCTGGGGGTATCCTATCCCCTGAGAATATACACCATCATAAAAGCCAAGATTGGTGAGAAAAATTTTTTTCTTTTGTAATGTGGGGAAAGGTACTTAGAAAAAAAGAAAGTCAAATGGATGGAACTAGAAGACATTACAGTAAGCAAACTAAGTCAATCAGAGAAAAACAATTATCGTATGATCTCACTTGTGTAGAATTTAAGAAACAAAACAGAGGAGCATAGAGGAAGGGAGGGAAAAATAAAACAAGATGAAATCAGAGAAAGAGACAAACAGTAAGAGACTGTTAATCACAGGAGACACACTGAGGGTCACTGGAGGGGCGTTGGGGGGATGGGGTAACTGGGTGATGAACATTAAGAAGGGCACGTGATGCAATGACGGATAAATCACTGACCTCTACCTCTGAAACTAATAATACACTATATGTTAACTAATTGAATTTAAATAAAAATAAATAATTTTTTTAAAAAATGAAAAAGAAAGTAAAAAATCTGGCAGAGCACAGACAGACATCATAGAGTTGGGTTAGCCCAGAGGATGTATGGAACTTGGGTTCCAGGAGATCTATGTCCTTTGAGCTATCCATGCCCCTATAGTTTCCACAGACTCCCAGAGGCATCCATACCCCAGTTGAAAGACAGCTAATGACCTCACACAGTCCCTGGCACCTAGGACAAACCCCACAAATATCAGATTTCAGTATCGTCTGGCCCCAGAGAATGCATTGCCACATATATACCTAGACCCTCATTCTACTCATCCCCCAACAACAACAACAACAGCAACCAACCTAGGTAAAAAGACTAGAACATTATCAGGTTAACAGGTGCAATGAAAAATTAAAATATACTGAGCTGAAGGAAAGAAATGTATTTTAACCCCCCAGCAGGGAAGGTGCTCATTCCCTGCTCCTTTGCATGCCTTATTAATGATGATGACTGTTTAATCACATCCCCCGGTGGGGGGGGAAACATCTTGTTCCCATTCATTAGGTCACAATAACTTTTTTGTTCATCCAAAGTGCTTAGGATAAGGTTCAGTGCCTAATGTCACTGACAACACTTCTAATTGAAATCCCATCTGAAACATTGCACCTACATAATGGAGACCAGCCAAATAATTCCATGCCTTTCATAACGTCTTCTCCTTGCTCCTGCTCTAAGCTCTTGTACCTAATTCAACAGCAAGCCCATTTTCTGAAGTGTTTAGACTGCTCAGCAATCGGGTGTCACCGTGACCCAAGATTTGCTGTGCAAAAGTAAATGTTTGTTGAATGAATGCATGCAGGCATGCATGAATGAATGGGTGAGGAACAAATGAATCAAGAGTGTAAGGCCACAAAGGATTTGATTCCCCCGGCGCCAAAGAAAATCAGAATGAGAACACTCCTCAAGTGTTTTAATCCTTCTTGCTAAGCACAGCCTTGACTTGGTTGACACTAATTAAGTCCTCAGCAATAGCTAATGAACTGTTCAATAAAACTAACCAACCTTACATCGTGACCCCAGAAAAGGTCAAATGAGTCAATGACCCAGCTCCACGGCCAGGTAGCAAAGTCCTGAGAGCTGTCCCTCAGATGTCCCTCGACGGGATGGCTCTGCCACACAGCGTCAGGCTCAGCAATCATTTGGATTCATTGCTTTCCTGCCGTGTGGATGAATGCACATCCATTTTCCAAACCACACGCTTCATCCCTCGTGAGTCTGATCTACTGAGCCTCCACTGAGGGTCCTTCTGCTCTTCCAGATCCTTCCCTTTGCTCAAAGGAATACCCCGAGCCCCCGCCCTTTGACCTCCTAGCAACACTGTGATTCCCTTGATTTTGACAATCAATCTCATCCTTAAAAATAAAAAGATAGTAAGCAGATGCCAACGAGAAATAAACAGCAAAACTTTCTGTGAATTGCAGAGAACCATAATTCTCTTAGGAAGGTTTTGTGTCTGCCCCCTCTGTCCCTCAGCACGAAAGTGTATCACTTACTACCCTTATCTTAGGATACAACCCAGACGAGCAAGTCGTTCTCCAATCAACCAACTTTCAGCCAAGTCTGAAATGTTGACTGTGTCTGGAGATTGCACTAGTTTAGTTATTTTTTAGCACTTTGGCCTGTCATAAAAACATTCTCTCAAATCCCAGTATTTTTCCTACCCTCGCATAATAACTTCGAAATGTATTATTGCTGAGAAACCGCATTCTCTCTGCCAACAAGTCCCCAGAGGGAAGCTCTAGCAGAAGAAAAGAAGTTTTTACAATCACTTCATGAGAGAAAGTCACTCATCCACTGGACCTAATCAAGTTTTCCAAGACATGGGCCACAGCTGACACCCAGAGCTACATTCTTTGTATTTGTGTTTTTTCGTTTCCTTTCCTTTAAAAAGAAATGGCAAAAACCTATGCTTTTTCTTCCACGGCAAAACATAATGGGCAAAGCGAGCACTGCCATTGTGGGAGTGCTAATGGAGATTCTAGCCTGTAAGTAAAAAGACTTACCAGGACCAGAGGACTAATTAACAGTCAGCCAGTAATGCACTAATGCAGGAGGAAATGTGTATTTAAAAAACAGGGCTGAACATGTACCGCAGGCTGCTGCTGACTTTACAGCTGCTCTTATGGCCTCGTGCAAGAGCATTAACATGAGGCAGGGAAGAAGGGGACCTCAGTCCCAGCCCCAATTAATGTGTCCCTGTCTCCTCCATAAATCATGGGGTATGTACTAAAGTGAGGCCCTTTCAGAGGCCTCTATTTGGAAACAGGGATCTCCTTCTTGGTAGTCTGATGAACACTTTAACAAGCAATATCTGCCACTTGGTGGCTTCGTCTCAGAGACGCAGGAGATGATGGGCTTCCCTTCTCAGAGCTTAGGTTCCAAGGAAGGGGACCCAGTGTCCACTTTCTCTGTGTGTTTATAAGTTGTGTGTGGAAGGTTGGATCTGTGGCATGCACGTCGGTTCGTCTGGCATCCCTTCAAACAGAAACTTCTGTGAGCTGGCAGGCTTGCCCACTGGCTATCAGTGTTCCGAATGGGGATCCAGGGACATCTAGGATCTGCCAATGTCTTCAAATTAGCAAAGAAATATTACCAATGGGCTTGTTTTAGTGTTATGTATTTCATTAAAGCTTAAAACATCTGAGGACCCATCCCATTTTTCAATGAAAGTAATGAAGACTTCACAGTGAGCACGTATGTAAGTTAACTGTAGTCAACAGACTCGGTGATGGCCTCAAGCAAAATGGTGAGGCCACGAAAGCGCGTGTGTTGGTTTCCTTTCACCACTGGAGCAAACCACCACAGAGGTAGTGCTTCAAAACATGGATTTACACTGGGTGTTATTCTGTATGTTGGTAAATTGAACACCAATAAAAAATAAATTTATTATAAAAAAAAAAAAACATGTGGATTTAGTATGTCACAGTTGGGGAGGTCCGAGGACTAAGCTGGGGTCCCACTGGGCTATAAAGGTAAGGCCCGAGTCAGCGGGGCTGCATGACTTTCTGGAGGCCCCACAGGACATTCCACGTCCTTGCCTTCTAACTTCTAGAGGCTGCCCGCACTCCTTGGCTCACGGCCCCTTCCCCACCTTCAAAGCATCTTCCAAATCTCTCTCGTACACTGAACTTCAGCCTCCCTCCTCCACACTGAAAGGACCTTTGTGGTTAGCTTGGGCCACCCATTTGGATAATGGAGGATAATCTCCCTATCGTAAGGTCGGTCGATTAGCAGCCTGAGTTCCTCACTGCCGTGTAATGTAGATTCCGGATTCGAACACGGACACCTTTGAGGGGCCATCATTCTACCAACCACGAGGTGTCTGTAAAGGCCTCTTTCCTCACTCTGTTCCCTCCTTGGCACCATTCCCTCCTGCCACCAAGGATCCTGCTTATTCCCATTTGGAGAACCCAACCTGGTTGGGTTTGCCCTGCTTGACGGTTATATCACAGTGCTCCTGGCTGCTTCTTCATTTCCACTTTTGCCTTTACTGGAAATTCAATTTACCACATCTGCTCACTTTTTACCCTACCATCCACTTCCATTCATTTGATCCGCTGAACTGTTTCTTCCTTCCTTCTCTACTCCTAATTCCGTGACTTTTTTTCATGGCACCCGTGGAATACTAACCTAAACTGTGTACGTAGAAAAGATCCTAAAAAAAGAAGTCCCCCAGCTGCCCGCAGGCCCAGGTGGCCGCAGGTGGGGCCAAAGTAGGCCTGGGCACAAGGCATCTGAACGTAGCCTTGGATATGACAGCCCAGAGCTGTGTTCCTCAGCCTGGTGGAGAAGGGCTCACCTGTCAGAAATGGTGGCCTGAGACCTGCCACTGAATTTCTCCATCTGCAGAGCAAATCTGTCTTCGATGGACTTTCTCCCAAAAGCCTGCCTTGGTTCCATGGAGTACCAGTACTTATTGTTGCCAGACATCTCCTTGAAGCTTTTATAATAAAATGCATTAGTGTCTCCAAGGCCAGTCTTTAGAACTGCTGGTGGGATCTTAGGGTTGAGCTGGCTGAAATAATACTTCTTTCACTGGATAGTGTCTAAAATTCACTTCTAAGATTCTAATTAGAGAGACATTCCTGTAACTTGTTTCCTTCGATATTAAAATGAAAGATCCTGCAGCGGGGTTTATGCACTAAATACCATCGATTGCTTGTATCTCTGGGTGAATGAGTGCTGGTCTGGCCTCAGCCAGGGTTTGAAAGGAAGTGGAGTACGAATAGAGACCAAGATTCTCTAACTGACTGCTACCCGAGTCCACTTCCTCAGAGAGTTAAGTCAAATGGCCCGTTTTTCAGCAGGACCCTGGGCTGCTATAGTTCACTTAGCCAAACACCTCCCATAGAAAAGGGGGGTACCTTCTAGAGCACCTTCTTAAGATCTTCATCCCCCACATGCCTTCAAACTGCTTAAAACTCTCCAGGCTATTCTGCTAAAATCCACCGATTCAGGCACGTCAGGAGCATGTTACGTAGTGCAGAGGTCCTGTGGGACATTATCACACAGAGGCCAGGGGTGCTTCCTCATCAGTAACCTGGAAACAGTGAGCATCTCCTGGGATGGTGACTGAGAATCACACAGAAGGTGGTGCTGCTACTAGGTCTCTATCTGCAGGAAAGAGGGGGAGTGAGTGGGGTTGAGAGAAGGAACAAGCAGTTAGCTTCACAGCTTTTCCTCAGTCTTTGCAACAGAGGCCCGCAAGTCCCAAGCACAGAGCCACCTGCTTCTCCAGACATCACCTCATGTCATCCTGGCAATGGCCATTTTTCTAGGTGAGGGCATGAGGCTGAGGGAGGTGATGTAACTTGTCAAGCTGGCAGGGAAGTAAGCGGCAGAGCTGGGACTCCTGATTCTTAGTTCTGAGTCTCTCTCCCCTCAAATGACATCAGCCCACCTCCAGAGTGATAAGTAGACACCTCTTTGGGTCTGCCTATTAGGGCCATTTTGATATCAAGTGAATACTAAGAAGTATCCTTGCAACGAGCCAAGCTCCCCTAAGCACGTATCACATTGAATACTCACAACCACCCAGTGAAATAATATCAATCCCACACGGCACATAAAGAACTGGATTCTCAGGGAGGCTAAACAAGTATCTCAAGGTCACACAGCCAGTAAAAGGGGACAGTTCTTAGATTTCAACCCATGTCGGTCTAATTTCAAGTAGCCGTGCATGTGGATTGACTGGGGTAAAGATAAACAGGGGGCAGCCCGGGTGGCACAGCGGTTTAGCGCCGACTTCAGCCCAGGGCCTGATCCTGGAGACCCGGGATTGAGTCCCACGTCGGGCTCCCTGCGTGGAGCCTGCTTCTCCCTCTGCCTGTGTCTCTGCCTCTCTCTCGATTTCTCGAATAAATAAAATCTTTTCCAAAAAAAATAAATAAATAAAGATAAACGAAACGAGCCCATGGATTTGTTTTTGCTAAATTCACCACAATGCAGCATGTTAAAAAATTAAGGAAAGCACTTTTAGAAAGGGCCTTAAAATTATAGAAGATCCTCAGCTTAGAGGAAAATCCAGACACCAGATCTGAAAGCGCTATGATATTTAGGGATGATATTTAGGAATGAAGCAGCAGTTCTTAGGGCAATTCAATTTATTTAATTTTTAAAAAGAAAGGAAGGAATTAAAAGAGAGAGTAAAGGAGTTAAGGAGCCTTGTGTTGCGTTGTTTGAAGAGCCGAGTGCCCAACCAGGGAATGCTCTCTGCCCCACACGGCATCCATCATGTAATGCTGCAGACTTTGTGAAACCAACTGCGTATGTGTGTGGAATTACTCCCTCAAGGAAAGTGGCCGAAACTCTGTTACACGAGACTCATATAACTGTGCTGGACAGAAATGAAGAAAGACACTCTGGAGAATACTTTGCCTGGCGGGAGGGGAGACCAGATGACCCACGAGTGCGGAGACCTGCAAGCCACATGTCCCACAGTCACAATTCAGCCCACGGCAGCATGCAGGGGCAAAGCATCTCATAGCCAGCAGGTGCACACAGAAGCACCTGAGCTCCCGAGGGCCACAGGGACTGGCCTTCACACTCTGGCATCCTCCGCTTCTCACTAGCCTGGCGGGCCCTGCTGACTTGAACCTGGTGAGGCAACACAGGTGTCCACCCGGCAAGGCCAAGCCCACCCATTCTGGCCACCATCGTGCTCAGAGCCCTTCTCCCGGCAGGCTGCCCGAGCTGATGGATTGCATCCTGTCAGGATATTGATCCTGGTGAACTAGGGGACCCTTGGCTGTGATTAAAAGAACCTGAGCATAAAGAAAAGTCTTGAACTATAGATGATACCATGCCGCGTGGGAGACATTGCCAGAAAATCAACTCTGAATGGAATGTGATTGAGACCATAAGCATCTAGGGAGGGAGCGAGAGGAGGTCTACACAGCCAAAAGGTCCCAGTCACTTGTTCTCTAAACACTGTGGCCATGTGCCTCTGTGTGGCGACCAGACCACCCACCAACGCTTTGGCATGATGACCTTGCATCACATCCCTTTAGCAAGAACAGATCAGTCTCCACAGAGCCAAGAATCCAAGAGTGGAAGGGGCCTGTGGCCACCATGTATCTCCTCTCTTGCAGACTCCCCAGCACCGCTTCCCTCCTGAGTCCACGGATGAACAGAAAGGGAATCTGCAGGGCTGAGTCTCTCCACATCTCCCACCTGTCTCCAGGTGCAAAGTCCCCAAGGCGTTTATGATCTTTCTTTCCATTTTTTGTGCTCTCTTCTGCTGAAGTCATCTGCTAACCTCGTTAGGTGTCCCCGAGCAAGGCAATCTGGCCACTTAAAGTAAATGAAGGCGCTCATGTCCTTTGAGAGCCGAGGCTGGTCCATGAGAAACAGAAGGGCCCCTCGGTGGCTTCCAGGCATGGACAGACCTGAGCAGGGGTACACTCTGGCGCAGGTACCATGACGCAGTTCTTCACCAGGACCTGAAGAACTAAGTAAGAGCCATGTCAACCATTCATTACATTGTGTGTTGGTTTTCGAGATGTGTTTCCACGGAGGGCAGTTCTGAGTCTAATTCCCCTTTCCGACCCTTGCAGCAGGTGCGCCACCTGACGACCACAGGCTTTCAGTTGTACTGGGTTTCAGGGTTCGGGGGTCCTTCCTGTTCAGTCACCCTTTGCACCTTCAGCCAACGGCCTCTGAGCACCGAGTGTGTGCCTGGCACTGTCCTGGGCCAAGGAGTGAAAGACGTCAGAGCCCCTGTGCTACCCATGGCGGGAGAAAGAAAAATTACCATGCAGTGTGACAGATACAATGACATAAGAGCCCCTTCTCCACACCCACATGGGGACAGAGGTCGGTTGAGGAGGCATCCTTGTGGTAGCGACCCCAAGCCCACTCATGAGGGCTAGCTGTGACTGGCCTGCAAGGAGAGCTGAGCCCGGAGGAGTCAGGGTGCTGCTGGGCTGTGGGGCTGGAACATCATGGCACCCTTGACCATGGGGGTGTGCTGGGACAATGGGACAAGGCTAGCAGGGGTTTGAGTTCACAGGACTCGTGCTCCAGGCAGGGAGCCCACCTTTTATCACAAAGATCCCAGGAGGATGGCATCCACATTTGAGAAAGGTCTTTCTGACTGCAGTTGGGAAGGGGTGAAAAGTGTGGCAGGGAGGAGGCTGGAGGCAGAGAAAGCAGGTAGAGAGAGGGGGAGCCACCCCCAGGGTGGCTGTAGGGAGCTGGTGAAGACATGCAGATGGAGAGCAGGGTAGGGAAACCAACCGACCTTGGTGACCCACGGGTATTGGGAAGGAAGGAGAAAGAGTTGAGGATGACTCCCAGGGTCCAGCTTAAAAGCCTGGTAGAAATTATGTCATTTGTAAAGGTGGAAATTCGGAAGCAGAGGCAAGGAGTCAGAGAAGGAAGCGGCCATCAAGTCAGGCTGTGGCATGCGGAGTGCGCTCTGGAGGTCTGTGTGGACACGGGCAGGGGTGCTGACCTCTGGCTCTGGAGCCGGACGCGCAGGGAACAAGAGCTGGGGATGTGGGAACTCACAGGCCAAGCTAATCCTGGGGGGCATGTCACCCAGGGAAAGCACACAGGATTGCTTAAGACAGCCACAACAAAGGAAAAAAGACACGGGCATGGCTGGCACCCAGGAGACACCAGTATTTAAGAAACCACAGAAGGGGAGAAAGTCCACATAGAAGACTTTAAAAGCTTGAGAAGGAGAAGAAAACTCAGGAGGGGTCCACGTTAATGATAACTCTTTTTTTTTTTAAGTAATAAAATACAAGAAAAAAGAAAAATCAGGAGAAGGTGGTGTGGGGAAAACAGAGGAAGGAGAGGAGGCCCCGAGGCCACAGTCGGCCCTGTCCTTCACAGCCGCGGTGCCGTGCCCATTTCACAGAGAAGACAACTGAGGCTTGAGATTCAGAGACTCGGAGAGATTAAGCAGCCTGTTGGAGGCTTTTAGTTTGGAGAACAGACTCAAATCCATGTCTTCGGGGTCAGCACGGCCCACGCCCTACGCCCCCACGCCTGTCGCCCACAGAGCAGGCTCTTGGGGTCCTTCGTTCATTCATTCATTCATGCATGCATGCATTAATTCATTCATTCATTCATGCATGCATGCATTAATTCATTCATGCATGCATGCATGCATTAATTCATTCATGCATGCAGGCGTGCATGAATGAATTAATCCATTCATTCATAAAAACTGTAATCACTTCCTACTGTCAAACTAAGTCACTGGAGGCGGCAGGAGTGCTGCACCCCGGTTCGGTTCGTTGCTCAAGGATTCGAAGAGGGGCTCCCCATGGGGCGGAGCCAGCCCAGCCTTTGCTACATGCTTCCTGCCAGCTGCAGCCCACTTGCTTCCTCGGCCCGCAGGGGTGCGGCAGGTCGGCGTGGGTGGGAGCCTGAGGACGCGCGGAGGGGAGGAGCTGGTCCCAGGCACCTGCCCCGGGGGGCGGGGCCGCTGCCACCGCGGAGGAGTCGCGGTCGAGCCGGAGCTGGCGGCTCCCTCCGGTGCGCGGGCCTGGAGCGCCCCCTAGTGCGCGTCACGGGCACAAGCATCCCGGGGAGCGCGCTGGACCCCGGGCCGCGGCTGGGCGGGCGCCGTCCTGCGGGAGGGACCTCGGAACCTTCCCCAGCTCCGGGTCTCCCAAACCTGGGGTCCGGCATGGTCAGTTCAGATGATCTGAAGAAGTTTTCCAGCGACGGCTTCGGTGGCCCGAGCACGTTCGCCGAGACTGCGGATGACAACGAGCAAAAAATGACCACTGTGACAGTCCTCGAAACCCTTAAAAGTCTGAAACAGTTGCACAGTCCCCCCCCCAAAGAGAAACCCGATGTTTCCGGAAGAGCCAGGCAAGGTGGATAGAGAGAGAGAAATGTAAGCCTTGGAGCCCAGCTACTCTGAGCACCCCATCAATACCAGCCGCACTAAAGGATACATCTGATGAACAAAATTATTTTCTCATGGAAAAGGAAAGAAAAGAAAGAAAGAAAAGAAAGAAAGAAAAGAGAAAAAGAAAAGAAGAAAGGAAGGAAGGAGAGAAAGAAAGAGAAGAAAGGAAAGGAAAAGAAAGAAAGAAGAAAAGAAGGAAGAAAAGAGAAAGAAGAAAGAAAGAAAGAAAGAAAGAAAGAAAGAAAGAAAGAAAGAAAGAAAGAAAGAAAGAAGAAAGGAAAGGAAAAGAAAAAGAAGAAAGGAAAGAAAAAGAAAAGAAAGGAAGAAAGGAAGGAAGGAAAGAAAGAAAGAAGAAAGGAAAGGAAAAAAAGAAAAGAAAAGAAAGAAGAAAGGAAGTAAGGAAAGAGAAAAAGAAAGAAAGAAAGAAAAAGAAGAAAGGAAAGGAAAAGAAAAGAAAAAAGAAAAGAAAAGAGATACATGTGTGCCCATCAGGAATTTTTTTAAAGGGCAACAATAATATGTGAACGAGAAAAGTGCAGGCTCCTCCTCTGTAGAAGCGGGGAGGAGGCCGTTCGATTGATTTGGGATTCACCTGATGTGGCAATGATGGAATTCCCCTCTGCACCCAGCTTAAGACTAAATCGGTCTTGAAATGCACCAGAGAAACCAACAAACAAAACATTCCGGTCTCCCGCATCTCTCATGCAAAGTGTCCCAAAGAGCCTCCATCGGCAGAATGGAATTGAGCCGAGGTCCGCAATGAGAAAGCATATACGCTATAAAGGAACATTCTACATAGAAGCAATCAATCCAAGGTGATTCATGCAATCAGTCCGTCAGAGGTGTAAGTCCCTTGGGGCGCATGAGGTATGCCGCTGGCCTGGATGCCTATTTTCTGGGGGCAATGAATGAATGGATTTCTCCCTCCTTCCCAGGCTCCAATGCTTTTAGCAATTGGCACTGTGGCAGGATTTATACCACGGTTCTTGTAAATTGTACCTTCTCTCTCTCCTTTTCAAAGGTTTCTTTCAATAAAATGCAGATGGAATTGTTGGAGAGCTGCTTTTCATGTGTTTATAGGTTACTTCTGCTCGGCTGCTTATGCAGGTGCGAGTCTCTAGGCCTCTTTGTTTTTTATTTTCTCTGCCTATTAGGGAAATGGAAACATATGGATTCCTTGTTTGGGCCCAGCGGACCTTATAGAATGGTATCCCTGTTGCTTTCCTCACACATCTTCCTGTAATCACGGGCCTCTGAATTAGCCTCTTAATCCCCAGTGGAAAAGCCATAATACAGGGAAATTCAATAAAATGTATATGTGGTGTGAATGCCAAAGCATTTACAAAAATAGATGGGAACGTGGTCATTTCTACACCCGCGTTAGGAGAGCCCTAGCTGGCGTTGGTGATGAGGCACAGTGTGCGTAAAGAAGCAGACATTCAAGATGGCACATGTGAGCCTGGTGTTCAGGCAAGCTAAGATTTTAAAATCCAGTTGGAAAAAACAAATCGTACCCGAGTGCAAAGAAATTGGAGGCTTGATTCTGGATCTGATCCTCCAACATAAATATTTCCAGGTTACATGAGCAGTTTAATGCAGAGATTCTTTACCTGGACGATGGAATCTAGAAACATATGCAGAGTGTTCCCAGAAATGAATGGCAAAGCCCTGCTATAGGTGATATTCCCCTGTTATAATTTTCATTGTAAATAAATAACTCATTTACTGAAGGCTGCATATGTTTTATTAAACGGTCCCACGATAGTCCTTTAGGAAGAGGAAATATGTAAACGTCCACCATCCCCAGCAGAGTGCTTATTAAGAGTAATGGGAATACAGAATGTCTATCATGTGGAAAACAAAGGCAAAGGACAAATTAAATTTCCTTACTACTTACAGCCCATTGACAAGTTCTCGAAACAGGCACAGTGACATTTCCTCTAGGGACTCAACTGCCTCCATGCTGATACTTTGCTAAGGGAAAAAAGGCCATCTTAGCCCGACCCACCAGGATCCTGTAAGTTTACTTTAACATATAAAAATTCCTTTGGAAACTTCCTTTACCATCCAAGATACATGCTGACGATCATCCCCCAAGCATATGACCCACTGACATACATCGGAAGGGTCTCATGACTAAGGGTTTATTAGACAGTAATAAGTGACCTTTTCCCAACAATAGCCAGCCCCCTCAAGGTCCTGGAAATCTTGTTTCCAAAATTCCTTATAGGGACGCCTGGGTGGCTCAGCGGTTGAGCACCTGCCTTTGGCTCAGGGCGTGATCCTGGAGTCCTGGGATCCAGGCCCCCATCGGGCTCCCTGCATGGAGGCTGCTTCTCCCTCTGCCTGTGTCTCTGCCTCTCTCTCTGTGTCTCTCGCAAATAAATAAATAAAATCTTAAAAAAAAAAAAAAACTCCTTAGAGACTTAGGCTCTCCCTAATGCCTCCCAACTTGAAAGTATATAATCGCCACTCCTCATGACCCTGCTGCAGCTCTTTCTGCCCACAGGTCCTGTCCCCGAGCATTAATAAAATCACCTTTTTGCACCAAAGACATCTCAAGAATTCTTTATTGTCCATCAGCCCCGAACCCTAACGTCTTTCCTACATCATCTACGATGCTTAAAATTTCAGAAAAACATCCCTCAGGTGAGGATGATCACGTTGCAGTCCTTCCACGCCAGGAGAGGGTGAAACACACAGACATCGTCCCCACCCACACCTGGACCGAAAGACAAATGCAGCCTCTGAGGTATCAAGTTTGCAACATTTTGCAGCCGGGGGCCCCAAAATGATTTGCAGAGGTTCAGACCAAATGTGGCTGGATCCCATGTGCTTCCCTGAGCCTTTGGGAAGCACCGCCAAAGATGCTGTCCCGAAGAGTCACACTGGAGAGCCCTGACAACACGGCCTCTGACCACCTTCCCAGCCACAATGGGTGGGAAACCTGCTCTTCTGGATGGATCGATTCCACCTGGGTGGGACAGAGACCCAAAACCCTTCACCCGCCCCTTCCTCGGACCCACTGCAGAGTTTGGAGAGAAGGCTGCCTAAGGGAGGACATGGAGACATTCTCCCCCTGGTGGGGATCACTGTACGCAATGAATGGCATCACCGGTGGAGCCCTTTGCTCCATGAACAGAGTGAAAGCGGAAAAAGGAGTCCCTGCGAAGGAACAGCTTGGAAAATTCCTACAGTGACCCTCATGACTTGAATTTGATTTTTCTCCTTTCAAATTCCTGAGTCCAGTTCTACAGTAGCTTTTTATTTAAAGAAAATGAGACGAGGCCTAGCAGTGGGGTCCCTGACCTGGGCTTCACACACACACACACACACACACACACACACACACACACACACACACGTTGTCCCAGCTTCTCCTCAAATGTATAACCTCAGGCAGGGTATGCAGCATCCTGAGACTCGCTTTCTCAATCTGCAAAATGAGAAGTTTGGACAAGATGATTTCTGAAAGCATCTCCAACCTTAACATTCTAGGACTTTACATGTTACGTGTTAAGAATTAAATATTAAAACGTGCTACCCATACCACGCAAATACGGTGATGCGTGTGACTCAGTAGAGCCCAGAAGGGATTCCTGAACACGGCCAAATCGGTCCCCCCCACTCATGTGTGGACGCCCCTTCCGCCCATCAACCCTCATGCAAGAGATGGCTGGTCAGAAAGAAAGGACAGCACGTGTTTTGTCACAGAAGCATTTGCTCCCTTGGCGTATTGCCAGGGGGGGAGATGTAATAAATACTAATTAAAATATAACCTGATGCAGCACCTTTCATCCTGACAAACAACCTCATCCTCCATCTTTTCATAAACAAATCTTAAAAATCATCTATGGATCTAGAGAGAGGAAAAGAAGGGGAGTCAACACCGTGCATGCTGTACATGCCACAAGTTCTGTGAGCTGGTGATTGTAGCTATTTCAAATGTAATTACCTCAGTCACCCCCCACTGGGCAGGGACTCTTAAGGTCTGCTCAGCTTCTAGTGCATGGCTGGTGCTCAATAAATGACAAATGCAATTATAATAATTAATAATTCATATATTAATAATGCAATCCCTTTCCCATGCTCAGTAATTGCCTGCCAACATGCCATGCATACAAGCAAGAACAGGGGCTGCCAGGCATCCCAGAATTTCTCCACACTTCCATAAAGCCGTGTCCAAAGGTCACCTTGAGGAGGCCATCCCAGCCGCCGGTTAGTCTAACAACCATGCCTGGCTTCGGTGCTTCATTTTCCTTCTGTCTCCTTCCCATTTCAAATATTTGGGACTGTGTCCGAGGCCCAGCCCCCAGAAGTAAATGCCCTGTTGCCACATGCGGGAGAGCTGCGTGGGACCCTCACTGAGCCCCCCAGGGGCCCCTGCAGTCCTGATGCCCCCCTCCTCTCCGGCACCACTTTCCTTATCCAAAAACTGCACAGAGCTCAGGCCACAGGAGCGTCCATGCGGACCCCGCCCCGACAGGGCCTATCCTGGCAGCGGAGCCTTGAGGCGCACGGAGCCGCTTATCTGGGGTGAATTGGTGAACTCGGTTTGGCAAATCCTTATCCCACAGTGAACAGATTGTTCATTTCAGAGGCAGTCACAAAAATCAAAAGCTCCAGCAGGTTATTAATACCCTAGCAAGTCTTCCCAGAAGAGGGCTAATGTTGATCTCTTTATCTCATCTGTGTTTTCTTTTTTTCCTGGCATTCTTTGATTTTTCACAATGCAGGTAATTCTACTCTGTTTGATCAGAACTCACTCAAGTTGTCTAATGAATTTCAATTGGCCGTTTATTTAGTTTTCCAACTGGCCTCTCCTCCCCGGACATTCCAAGCGATTTCCAAACTAGGATTAAAAACCCAGTGTTTGTAACCTCCACCCCACCCTAAGCACCAACCCCCCACTCCAATCTCCCCCCACTGCTCCTTCCACCCGCCCCCCACCGGTCTGGGAGCTCTTCCCCCCAGACCTGGCTGCTTTCTGCTTTCTGTAATATTGAGGCCTTCATCAGCTCTGCAATCCTTCTGGAGCCCAGAAATGACTGACCTTTTGTTTTGCATAAAATCCACTCCTACACCCTTACTCCAAGGGACCAGAAGGCAAAGGAGTCCTTTAAACTGATCATTTTGCTTCTTACAAATTGCTTTCTCACAATGCTTTTTTAGCTTTACTTTTTTCCAGGCTCCAAATAAAACCAACTAAAATACAGCTTCTGGTTTCACCTTCAGAGGATAAAGTATCTATGAAACGAACTTTCAGATTTAATATTCTGGATGTTGATGAGATCCCATCCATCAAGATCATGTTGAAATGGAAAGCTCTCCCTTCTAACTGGCTCTGCTGCTAGGACAGACATGCTCCCCGTTCCCACATCTGCACAACCAGGGCTCACTTCTGTCTCCAGTCCTCCCGGAGAAAGTGCTCTGTGTATGTTTTTGGTACACTTTATGCCCCATAGGGGGCTGAGAAGGAAACCCTTTGATATCAAGTTTTCTCTCTCCCATGCTTCTAGTTCACAACCAGAGCCAAAAGTATCTGTCCCTGTGTTAACATTCTCCTTCCAGACCATTAAAAATATCTTTGCCTTCAGTTCAGTTCTTTGTTTTACTGAATTTGAGACTTTTCATTAAACAAATACATTGCTCACTCATCTGTAAACCCATCTACAAGACAAGCCCAACATAGCAAACCCATCACCTTTCCCTATAAATCTGTTCTTCCTCTCCTATCCTTTATGCTAATTCAAGGACAACACCGCTCCCCTAATCCAAGAGTTGGCAACCTTTCCCTGCAAAGATCCCGTTGGTCTTAGGAACCGTATGGTCTCTGCCACAACGACTTATTTCTGTTGTAGTGTGAGAGCAGCCAATGAGCCAGGTATGTAAAGGAATAGTGCGCCAGTGTTCCAAGGAAACTGTATTTGCAAAAACAGATGGTTCCCCATATTTGGCCCTTGGGTCGTAACTTGTCCACCTTTTTGACCAGAAACCTGGGAACCATCATGTTACCTTCCCTCTTTAGCCCCATACATCCAATCTGCAGATGAGTGCCAATCTCGCCTCCTAAGTATTTCTGAATTCTGCTCTTCCTAACCAACTTTAAGTTCTCACTCCACTTTAAAGAAGCTGCAAATTATAGAAGATGCAAGAAAGACAATGCCTGGATGGATCAGTTGGTGGAGCATGCAACTCTTGATCTCACGGTTACAGGTTCAAGCCCCATATTGGGTGTAGAGACTACTTTAAAAAAAAATCTTGAAAGAAAATAAAAGAAGAAGAAGATGCAAAGAAGATACTAGGGCACATCAACG
This sequence comes from Nyctereutes procyonoides, assembly GCF_905146905.1. Classification (NCBI taxonomy): domain Eukaryota; kingdom Metazoa; phylum Chordata; class Mammalia; order Carnivora; family Canidae; genus Nyctereutes; species Nyctereutes procyonoides. Next base: position 14,557,106 of record NW_026575132.1, read on the forward strand.
TCTGTTCAAAGGAAATTGCTCATGTAAAAGAAGATTGGAGAACAAATTTATACTCACTGTATTTTCTCAAATCTAAGATTTTGAGGAAATTGATTATGAGATATGCATTATTTAATGCATACTACATTAGAAAGAAAAAATATAGCCAAAACTATAATCAAAGCTTTCCTATCACTTAGAATTCTTATTTCATACTTCTTGGAAAAATTATTTTAGACACAGAAGACATTGATTGCTGTTGCTTATCAGTCTTGTACATATAAAATATACATATATATGAAAATAAATTGGTTAAACTTCTTAACATGCAGAAACTTATTCGTACATCATTTTCTTTCTAGAGTCATAGAAGTCTTTATCTTTCTACTCAGTACCTTCCCCTATGACATCATATTCATGCAATTTCAGCTAGTTTCAGTGCTGTCCCCTTTTTGATCTTACTAGAAGGTGTCAAAGGAATGTTTGCCAACAACAGCCAGGACTCATATTCCTCCCTCAAAGAGCCCTTAAATGGTCTGTGGCTCAGAACATAGAGGATCTGCCGTTGTCCAGTGGTGGCACCAGGAAGAGCAGAATAATACACTCATGCTGCCAATGGCAAGCACACCCTGAACTTTGCCTGGCAGACAGCAATTACAAAACAATCCTGATTTCAGAGACGTTAATGTAAAAAAAAAATGTGCATCTTAGCATCCATGAATTATGGTATATATTTTAAGTTATAACAAATGTTTTATGACATGCACATAACATTTTTTATGATGCCCCTCCCACTTCAACCAGTTTTTTAGATGAACTAACAATGAGTCATTGTTACCTATGAGATAATAAGAGCACTTCTGCGGTACATGCCAAACAGTAAATTGACAAGATCAGTCTCTATCAGAGTGGGGGTTTGGAACTTAAATAACTTTCCTTGGATGAGTATGTCACTAGCAGCTAGACTGTCTCTCTGGCACTATCGTTAGCAATTAGGGAAAAAAAGAAATTAGTTTTTTCCCCAAAACTCCCAGTGGGCTTGAACAATTCTTATTTCCCTACTGATTTGGTTTGAAAAAACTCAGCCACGGTGACAGAATGAGCAATAAGAGTCTGGGTCACAATCTTGTAGTACAAAGATTATATCCTGACCTCAAATTGGTGAAGTCTTGTGGGACCCACAGGATACAAAAGGAAAGAGCTAAGTTTCACAAGTAAAGCCCTCTGACCCCAAGAGTTTGGATCGTTCTTCCAGATTCACCCTTGGAAGGCACGTGCACCCATGAAGGAAAAGCATCTGGGGCATCCAGGCTTACGTAGGACGGCTCCCCATCAGGAACTTGGGTTGGCTCCAACTTCCCCATGGAATGAGCTGCTAGTTCAGCTATTGATTGCAGAAACAGTGCCCCTTATATAATTGTAGAGCTAGAAGGGACCTTGAAAAGCCAAACCCCTAAGTTTCCATCAGGGAGGACTGGAAATAAAGTGGATTTGCCTGTGGGACCGTCTGCGGTCAAGGGCAGAGTGTGCAAATCCTTCAGCCAGTGGTCTGTCCCTTGTTGGCAAATTCCGTAAGTTCTCCAGACAGAGGCTACTGGTAAGACAAATTTTTAATTATTAAAATAAAATGCCACCCACCCCAAACCCCACAATTAGAAATAATCTTCTTTTCCCTTTGAAATGTGAACGAGAGTGGTATGGCCAAAACTCCTGTAAGATCTCTCCTTTTCAGCTGGAAATGGAATTAATTAAAGCACTTGGGAAAAAATACTACCGTTTGACTTTCTTGTGAGGCTTTCAAGAGAAAGGCAGCATAGTGAGGAGAACGAGCCCAGGCTGGGTGAAGCAACAGAGCTTCCGCTGCTGACACTCAGCATCTGAACTGCTCCTGATAAAACAAAGCAAACCACGTTAAGCAGGAGCCCGTACCACCCTTCTTCCTACGCACCTGGATAATCCTGAGCAGAACCGGCGGGTATATGCCTGGGAGACCCGCCAATAGGTGTGAAGTGACAGGGGGAGCCAGAGGGAAAGAGGAAGGTGGGGTCACTTTTCTCTGTCTTATTTCAGCTGTAAATTTTCTGGGCAATATGACCGTGACAATTGATTTATTTTTCATTTAATACAGATTTATTCTGTGAAGCTTTGAACACTCACTGACTCAGAATGGAGAATTTTCAGTTTAGCAAAGCAAACGCTCAATAAATATTATTGGATATGAAATTTGTTAATCTGCACTTCTCCTGTTTGGAGATAACTGTATTTTCTGCTGCCCCATTTGACAGATCTCCAACCTCTAGCATCTCAGTATTAATCTGAAATGATAAGCGATCAAGGCTCATAACCTATTTTCTTTTCAGACAAGACTGACTTTTTTTTTTTTAAATCACCTTCTGAAAATCACCCAAAGAACAAATCAGGAATCCCTAGGGAATCTAATCAGCTCTATTATGCTAACTATGAAGACAGTCCTGCCCACCCCCCTGCTCCCACCCAAGCCCTCAAGTAAGGATCTTAAGGAAGTAGGAATTAAATTGCCAAGTCTAATGGATTCCCTGTGTGACTAAATAACTGTATTATTTCTCGTGTTTGAGGAGATACACAAATTTCACGGACAGGCCCACTCCCAGCTTAGATATTCCTGTTTCAACAGCTGTTGCCTTGCTCTGTGTCTAAGGTCAGGTTCATCGATGGCAGAACCTAGCAGATCCTACTCAAGTGGGCTGAAAGCATGAAAGAGTTTTCTGTTGACTTTACGCCAATGCTCGCAGAGAGACCCCTCCCCACTCTGTCCCATGGAAGATTCCAGGATTCCCCCTCTCCTCTTCTTGATGGGAGGTGACAGCGATTAGAGGAATGGGGGTAGCTGAAAGCACTTTCATCTGAGTCTGAATAGCACAGGATGGTTTGGGTCACCCAGCTGTCCCAAAGAGGCCCTGCCCCTCGTGGCCTCCAACCTTCATCTTTAGTTTCCACAATTTGCTGCTCCTTGGTCCGCATTTCTTATGCATACTCCAGAGAGAAAACCAAATCAGCCATCTTAAATCTTTTGGGGGAAAGGCTTGGTATAAATATATTCGACAAAGAATAACAACAAACTTTTGACCTTCTCCTTTCAGTCAACCCCAGTAGCAAAATGTACAAGAGCCCTCAAGGCTCTGGGCATAGCAGACAGTTCTTTCCCGTCAGTTCCATGTACTGCATTTACATTTAAAAATGGTTTAGATTTTATATATATTAGAAATCATCATTTAGGATATACTGACTAATGAAATGAGCATAATCATATATAGTTCCATAGTCGCACACGTGTTCATAATCTGAATAATACCACATAGAATATCATTATTTTTCAAATGGGTTACTAATAAGGTTGATACACTTTTTAGCCTCAATAGTGAACCTCTTTAGCCAGACCCAGACAGGAAGCATATCCTTTTTACAAATCCTAAGCTTAGTGAACACGAAAAACAACGCGATGCCTGAAGTCTGAAGTTAGTTCCTCAGGGAGTCCTTTGCTCTGATCATTGTTAGCAGGCTCTATCAAATTATTTCCATTCTCCAACGTCAATTTTTGTTCTGCTTAACTAGGACCTTCCTCCCAAATGGATATCTCCCTGTTGGAGAAAGAAATCAGAAAACATTATGACTACATCTCAAACTTCCTCTTTCTGTTGTCATTTGAAACAGGTGAAAGGAAGAGAGCAGACAGTTCTGAGTCCAAAACAGGGTGTGCAGCCGCTTCGGGGGTCCTTACGCCTCCTCTGAAGGTGGGAAGCCCGTGCTCGCAGGAGCAGGGAGCGCTGGCCCGCATGCAATGGCAGCCTGGTGCCAACAAGCCCTGGCCTGGGCCCATGAACACGGAGAGGGCACCAAGTGAAGAAAACCCTTAAGGAGAAGAGAAGAAAGAACTTCCAAACTTTCACGTGTGCATTCACAACAAGGGTGAGGGGATGTGCATAAAATAGAGAAGCACTCTCCACGCCAGGAAGTTGCCTAAGACCTAGTCAGGCTGCCCTCGCCCCCTCAGGAGGCTCTACTGCTGCCCTGCTGGGGGCTCAGACTTAGCTCTCACAGCTACGGGGGTTGGAAGCCCAGAATCAAGGCGCCAGCAGGTTGAGTTGCTGGTAAGCATTCTCTCCCTGGCTGGTAGACGGCTGCCTTCTGCCTGTGTCCTCAGGTGGCCTTTCCTCGGTGTGTGCAAGGGGAGGGAGGGAGGGAGAGACAGAGAGACAGAGAGACAGGGACTCTCTGGTGTCTCTTCTTATGTATGTATGTGTCTGTGTATGTATGTATTTTATTGTTGTTAAGTAGGCTCCATGCCCAGAGAGGAGCCCACTGTTGGCCTTGAACTCACAAGCCTGAGATCAAGACCCTGAGACGGAGTCCTGAGCTGAGATCAAGAGGCAAATACTTTACCGGCTGAGACACCCAGGCGCCCCTGGTGTCTCTTCTTATAAAGTTACTAATCCCATCAGACCACGGTCCACTCTAACGACCTCATCTAATCCTAACTGCATCCCAAATGTTCCCTCTCCAAATGCCATCACACTGGAGGTTAGGGCTTCAACACATTGTGGGGGGAGGCGGGGGCACACAATCCTTTAGTCCATTATATGACTACAGGCCCTAAAATAAGCAACCACGAAGCTCAGAGCCATTGCAACAACAACCTCACACACCTGTGAGGTTCCCTGATTTCATCTGGAGGGCCAATTTCTGTATCTGAGGTCCAACTGGGGGTTGGCTGATGTAGACTGGATCACCTAGGGCCCATGTCCCTGGAGGCTCATGTCTCCTTCCTCCTGCAGGCTGGCCTGGCCACATGCTCCTGTTGGTAGCAGAGGAGCAAGAGAGAAAGTGAGCCTTTTCCATCAGCTGGGTGTGTCACATTTGTTACCAGTCCATTGGCCCACGCCAGTCCATTGACAGCATGGAGGGCACTATAAAGTGACACTCCTCAGCAGGGTTCAGAGAGGGGTGGAGCACTGGGGCCATCCTTTCACCTTGCACGATGGAATATCCTTCCATTGTTGCTCACATTACCTTACCTCTCTGCAAGGGTTTCTATTTCCTCTTCTGAGGGTCATCAGGATATGTATATAAGTCCCTTTTCAGCTTTATTAATCTGTGATGAGTTTCTTAATATAATATTTCATGTATAATTTCACCCTATTGATGAAATAGTTTAAGTGTTTTAACCCTAATTAAATAGTATTTTAAGCAATATTTTGACATATGGGAAGGAGTGGGGTTTAAGTCTATAATGTTCAATTAAACCAAGACTTTTTGATAGAGTTCACCAGAATGTAATACTGCTTGGGTTTTGTCTCTCTCCTCTCCCACCCCTTATAGAGTGTTTTTCCCTGAAGAGAACAGAGGATTGGCTTAGGCAAGTGAAGTATCCAGTGGGACCTATTTGCAGTCAATTTGAGTTTGTGTGAGAAAGATAACACCACATCCTGAAAAGTTGCTATGTATGGGGAAAGAAAGAAAAAGACAAAAGAGCTATTGTACAGACATCCTGACGAACTTAAAAAAAAAAAAAAACTAGAAGGAGATTTAAAAAGAAAATCTAGGACTATGAGCTTAGGAGTTGTCAGGATAATTGAGAACAGGTAATTTCCTAGGTGATAATGAGCTAATGGAGAAGAAATGTATTTTTTCAGCACTGGAAACAGGTTGTACCAAAATATCAAATTTAGGGAGATTCCCCAAGAGACAGTTTGATGCATGTGTTCTCGTAGTGAGAGTGGCATCCCAACCCTGCAAAGCCAGGCACATTCAGGGTCATATTGCTGTTGGTCCCCTCCCAAAGGAAGTAAAGGCGTGCAGCAGATTGCAGTTATTATAACCAGCCTGCCCTTTCTGCAGGGGGCCCTGGGAGTCAGCCCCAAAAGGGACCCAAGTGCCATAAAGCAGACCAGTCCTCTTCCAAGAGCAGCCAAGTGTGTGGGGCCTTGCACTTAGGGGAGACATAACTCATTGAACCTTCCTGAGCCCCTGAGGTGTGATTCCACTAAGGCAAGCCACCAGCAGACCCTCCGACCTCTAGGAAAAACCTGCCTCTGTTTCTCCATCTGTAGAAAAGAGCCATTCAAGCCAGGTCAGCCGACAGAAGGCCGTTAGGGCCAGAAATCACTGCCATGGGTCCCCCACCATGACAGGCGCCTTGGTAGCCCCTTCATGCCCATCAACTCACATTCTCTGAGAAGCATCAAACCCCCATCCTATGAGAGCTGGCTCCCCAAACGCAGACAAACTAGCCTGGGAGCACTCAGGATGGGGGGCAGAAACCCATCCAAAAAGAAAAGGAGGAAAAGAAGCTCGAATGTGATCAGTGGGCCCAGCGGTGGTGGGGGGCTGTGAGGGGGGATCTGGTGTCCTGCTGGGCCTGGGGCCACCGCACACTCCCGCCCTCCTCTGGCAGGACGGTGCACAGGGCCCTGGGTTTGGCTTCCCAGGATGAGGAACCCTGCACTCAGCCTACGTAGTGACTTAGGGACGCCAGTGAGAGCAAGCTGTCACACTTGTCACCACCACCAAGTGACCTGGTGAAAACACCTCCTGGCACCTGTGGTACAGGCGTGGCTTTGCCAGCAGTGGCTAAAGGGCTCAGAAAGAGGATAACGAGAGACTCAGAAAGCCAGGGCACGGCGGAGAAAGCAACCGCTATAGATCTCTTCAAAGAGGACATGAAGTTAAACTTTAAACAAGTCATCCTCCGACCCGCATTCAGTTTGATTCCACACCCGGATTTCTGAGAAAACTGTAAGGAAATGAAGGTTTTAGCCAGAAGAAACCAAAGGTGCTTAGATGCTAAGTTTATTCTTGTGCCATTTTTTTGTCACTTGTTTAATAAAATATTTTTTAAAAACCAAACAAACATGAAACTTAGACGACACTCTTCGGCCCTAATAATCGCCATAACCTCTAGAAAACCACAAACACACGAAGGGAACCGAGTGGGAGCGGAGAGCGGCCGGAGCAGCCCCGGGGGGGGGGGATCTGCGCCCCCGGCCTGGCCTCCCCCAACCCGCCCGCCTCGCAGCCGCCCTCGGCTTCTCTCCCGAGACCGACCCTGTGCCGAACACCGCAGAAGACGCTACTTCTACACTAAAAGGAATCCGATCAAAGGGAGATACAAAAGCCCCGGTTATAGATTTCTGTTACGATTCCTCTCAGCCGGGCTTCAGAGCAGCCTCTGATGCTGGGAGACCTAGAACCCACGCACCTTCGCGGGAGACAAGAGCTCAAGAAGAAAGCCAGTGCGTCTGCGCGAAGACGGTCCCAGCCCCAAACCAAGCCCCTCCCCCTGCAGGGAACCCCGACCCCACGGGAACCTCACCCCTCCACGGGGACCCCGCCCCCCCCAGGGAACCCCGCCCCCAGGGAACCCCGACCCCCACGGGAACCCCGACCCCCACGGGAACCTCACCCCTCCAGGGAACCCCGCCCCCAACGGGAACCCCGCCCTCCAGGGAACCCCGCCCCCAACGGGAACCCCTACCCCCAGGGAACCCCGACCCCACGGGAACCCCGACCCTCCAGGGAACCCCGCCCCCAACGGGAACCCCGCCCTCCAGGGAACCCCGCCCCCAACGGGAACCCCGCCCTCCAGGGAACCTCACCCCCTCCACGGGAACCCCGCCCCCATGGGAACCCCGCCTCCAGGGAACCCTGACCCCCAGGGAACCCCGCCCCCCACGGGAACCCCGCCCCCAGGGAACCCCGCCCTCAGGGAACCCCGACCCCCAGGGAACCCCGCCCTCCAGGGAACCCCGCCCCCAGGGAACCCCGCTGTCCACAGAACCACTTTCCAGCTTCGCCCTCCTGGTCCCCACGGGCGTTGGGACAACTCGCTCCTTATGGTCCTCTTGATGGTTTTAGGACCCCAGGCGGTGGGCCCCACAAACTGCCTCTTTTCATGAATCTTTCATGAAAGCACGTTTTTTTCCGTAAGCGGCGGTAATCTGGCGTCCGCAGAGATTAATGAGGGGCCTGCGTGACAGCAGAGACTCAGGGCAGTTGTGACAATCACGGGCGGCAGAGCTCCTCCTCGGGCGCCTCCGCAGCTCCCGGCTCCCGAAGGCCGCCCCAACTCGGCGGGACAGGGGGGCGGGGACCTGGGCCTGGGCCGCTGCGCTCCTGCGGGGACTCCGGGCAGCCGGAGTGGCGGGACGTGCCCCCCACCCCGGGCCTGCGCTGGGGGCGCCGAGGGCAGCGGGGGGCGGCGGGGGGCGGTGGAGGGCGGCGGGGGGCGGCGGGGGGCGCCGTGGGCGGCGGGGGCGCCGAGGGCGGCGGGGGGCGCCGAGGGCGGCGGGGGGCGGCGGGGGGCGCCGAGGGCGGCGGGGGGCGGCGGAGGGCGGCGGGGGGCGGCGGGGGGCGGCGGGGGGCGCCGAGGGGGGCGGGGGGCGGCGACCCGGCGAGCTGCGGCGCCCCGGTGAGCCCGAGAGGCTGCGCGCGGCTGCTGGGCGGGGCGGGAGGCGGCCGCCCGTACGCCGCCCTGCGCAGACTCGGCGGGGCAGGAGCACAATGCGGCGGGAGGGGCAGCGACACGAAGCCCCGCGACGCGGCGGGGGCCCGGGCCGCGCTCCTGCTTCCCGAGCGCTCCCCACGGCAGGCCCCCGGGACCTCGCGCCAGCGGCTGTGGCCTCGCCTTCCACCTGCCGGCCGCCCCCACGGGCCCTTGGTGAAGCCCAGGGCAGTAGCCTTCGGCACGTGGGTGCAGAGTCAGAGGCCCGTGGTGGCCGCATCCTGGGGCGGCACAGAAAGGGCGGAGGGGAAGGGAGGACAGGACACGCAGTGCCTTCAGCCTTCCCACATCCGCACACGCCAGGACCGGAGCCACGTGCACGAGGACCAGTTCAAGGCGAGGGTCTGGCGCCTTGGCTGCAAATATGCTGATATGCAGTTTGTCCTCGTGTCACAAGGTTCCAGGCCTCTTTAGAACAACCCCCCTCCATGGGCCCCACAATCATAAGTGTTCCAGCCAAGCGGCTCAGGGCTGTCTGGGTGCGGCTCTCTCCTGAACTCTACGCGTTATCTTAATCCTTCCTCTCCTTTGAAAAAGTTAACCTTGTCTTTGACTAGAAAAGTAGAAAGTATCCTGCGCCCATAAAAATCTATAACATCTTTGTTCTCGAGAGCCAAATAAAAGAAGTGGAGGTGATTCTGTGTCCTTCCGGTCTTCTTTATAATATCCCAACTCTGAATGGGAGGAGTTTTAAAAGTTGACATTTCACGTTTTCTTTTTTTCTTTTTCTTTTTTTTTTTAAGATTTTATTTGATTAATCATGAGAGAGAGGCAGAGACACAGAGGGAGAAGCAGGCCCCATGCAGGGAGCCTGACGTGGGACTGGATCCCGGGACTCCAGGATCACGCCCTGGGCCTAAGGTAGGCGCTAAACTGCTGAGCCACCCGGGCTTGCCCTCAGTTTACTTTTTCAATTAAAAAGTAAAAAAATAAAATAAGAAAACGGGGGATCCATGGGTGGCTCAGCGGTTGAGCCCCTGCCTTTGGCCCAGGGTGTGATCCTGGAGTCCCGGGATGGAGTCCGACGTCGGGCTCCCTAGAGGGAGCCTGCTTCTCCCTCTGCCTGTGTCTCTGCCTTTCTCTCTATCATGAATAAATAAATAAAATATCTAAAATAAAATAAAAAGTAGCTGTTGTGGCCTTCTGAAAACGGACCTTGAAGCAACAGATGCCCGCAAGTAAATCTGGGAAGCTGACAAATCACCAAGAAAAAAACAAAGCACTTTTTATAAAAAGTCCTGTTTGTGGCTCGATCATTTGGCCCAGGAATAGACTCAGGCATCATTAACACAAGCTGGAACCCCATGTCCAGAGTGTTCCAGAAGTACTGCTGTCCCGCAAAGGCGCACCCTCCACGCCTCTTCTCTTGGTGGGTGATGCTGATCGGTCACAGGGACAGTCCGAGCGTCATAGAGCGACAGCGCTCTGCCACCTGGTGGCCGGAAGTGAAATGACCCTGAACCTTCAGCCAAAAAGAACAGGTGAGTCGCGCAAGGACACCATCGGCACAACGACACCATCGGCGCAACGACACCGCGAGCAGAGTGGTTTTCTCAAGTCCACTTCCAATGAGCAGGGGGAGCTGGAGCCTGAAAAGACAAATTAGGTATGGGAGGATCTTCTTCCCTAACCTCCCGGTATAAGTGACATGCCCTTAGGTCGCGGGCTTGGCCGAGCCTGCCTACTTGCACACAGAGGCGCAGAACAGCTACTGCGTCTGCGGACCCCACTGGCCACACTGCACACTGACCGTCTGTCTGCGCTGTGCGCACCTCTGGCGGTGGCCAAGCGGAGAAACAGGTAGCTCATCAGGGTGATACAAGTTCAGGATGGGAAAGGGAGCCGGGACCTTCGGAGAGACACCCGTGAATGTGTCTAAATAGTTGTGGCCTGCGGGAGCTGGTCTGTGAAGCACCACTTTCGGAGACGACTTCCAAAACTGATCACAGAAATTTGGAAAATCGGCCCCCAGCCCCTTCTCTCCAGCACATCTATCATTTCTCTCTCCTTCATTGTGTGTGTGTGTGTGTGTGTGTGTGTGTGTGTGTGTGTGTGTTTTAAGATTTTATTTCTTTATTCATGAGAGACACAGAGAAAGAGGCAGAGACACAGGCAGAGGGAGAAGCAGGCCTCATGCGGGGAGCCCGATGTGGGACTCGGTCCCAGGACCCCGGGATGGTGCCGAGCTGAAGGGAGACAACCACTGAGCCACCCAGGTGTCCCATTTCTTCCTCCTCCGTGATTCATAACGTGCGGTAGCACAGGAAAGCCTCAGAGAAGTCCCATGGAAAACTGGTTTAACTTAATTCAGAATAGCCTAAGTTTCTGCGACTTCTGAATACATTTTATTTGTTGTTGTTTATTTGGGTTTTTTAGTTAGGTTTCTGTTTGGGGAATCCTTTTTAAAAATTGAGAAACTCAACTCTAAATGCAGTCTCAGCTCTGCCACTAGCCGAGCAATATTTTGGAAAGTCGCCTAACCTCTGGGTGCCTTTTTCTTCAGATAGAAACCCAGAGTGGAAAAGAAAGGAAAAAGAAAACATTTTACTTCCGCTGTCTCTAAGCTGTACCGTTGCTTCCCCATCAGCAACCAATTTTCAACAATCTACACTGAGGATTATCCGAAGCCGCTCGTCTGTGAAATAGCCAATGGACAACACGCATTTGTTCCCTTCTTCTCCCCACATCCAACAAGGATATGAAGGAATAAGGAAGAAATTATAAGGAAAAGAAGAATAGGAGAGGGAAGAGCCAAAGTTACATAATTTCAAAAAATGCTAGGTCACTGGAGAAATAGCAACTAGCATAAATCAGAACATGCAGTAGATTGTATCTTCCCCAGACGGCCACAACACTTCCTAGCTCCTGTGATCTTCACAGTGTGACCTCAACAGACACCCTCCCATCAAGAGGGATAGTCTAATTTCCCTCCTTGAATCTGGGCTTGCCTTAATGACTTGCCTGGAACCAATAGAAGCCTTGCAGCTCTGTCTTGGCCTTTTGAAAAGCTTTCTCCCAAAACATTCCCTCTTGGATGCCATTAGCCATGCTGCGAGGAAGCCCAAGCCACATGAAGTAACGCTATGTAGGCACTCTGGTGCACAGGCCCAGCTGAGCCGGGCTTTGAGCCATCCCAGCCCAGCTGAGCCAGGCTTTGAGCCATCCCAGCCCAGGTGGCAGGAGTAAAGAGACCCCACTCAGAGAAGCTTTCCTAGGCTACTCTAAAACAACACCCTCCTCCTGCTTTATTTTTATTCATAGCCATAATGTAATTCACGTGTTTATTTTTCTCCCTTGCTAGAATATGGTCTTTCATAAGGTCAGGGGACTTTATCTTATTAGCCACTATATCCTCAACATGTAGAACAATACTTAGTACATAAAAGGCACTCAATAAATATTTGATGAATAACTAAATGAATAAGACAATCAGAAAAAAAAACGGAGGAAAATGCAATCAATGCAAAGAACAGAATGAAGTTTCAACAGGTATTAATTAATATCCTCAGAGAGATATATAACATCCACATAACAAGACTTGGAAGCTATTGGGGTAGCAGGCCACATAAGAATAAACAGAACAAGAGCTTGTACAAAATAAAAATGTAGTCTCTGAAATAAAAAATTCAATAGAAGGCTTACTAGATAAAGCTGGCTAAATCTTTCAGAAAGCTGAATCAGAAGAAAATGAGATGGAAAATGAGGGGAGGGGAGGAAGAGTCGGGGCTCAATCGAGGAGGGCTCAACATCTAATACGAGATCCAGACAATAAGAACAGAGAAAATGGAGCATAGCTGAGCAGCACAGGGAAATCACGGAAAGTCGTGTGTGCACCAGGCCAGAGAACACCGGACAAACTACGCAGAGGGCGGGCGGACCCCAGGGATATACAGGACTGATGCATTGCCTGCTTTGTTGGAGCATTTGGAAAACCCATTATCAAGTGTTTCTTCGGAAATTTCTGTTGAAGTATTTAGAAAAAAATTTTGTGTGTGTAGGGTAGAGCCGTAGCAAACTACAACACTAAAAAATTAAGGTAATTATTAACTCCAGGAAAAGCAAAACATTATACAATTTAACCCAGCAGTAAAAAGACATAACTATTAATCTAGCTCCCAATTGTGTTGGAGGATGGGGAAAAGAAAGGCGGAGAAGGAGAAATGTAAGTGAGCTAAGTCCTCCACCACCAGGAAGCCAAGAGGAGATCATGTCCAAGATGGATAACTAACTTGTCACAAGATAAGCATATTATTTAGGTGTAGGGAGCAGACACAGAAGAACCATAGAGTCCTAAATGGGGACCTATGGAGACCAGAGAGAAATGAGCAGGAAATTAATATTTTTCTTTATAAGCCCTTTGATACTCACTGGTTTTTCAACTATGTGCCTGTATGTCCTCAATATAAATACTTACAGACATACAGACATACATATAAAAGACAAGGAAATTGATTAGAATATAAGAAAAATCTGAGGAGAGATTGTAGCAGTCCTGGATGGCAAGATCCTAGGCATTGTTTCTCCTTTTTCTTTTTCACATTTTCCAGATCTTCAATAATAAGAATGTAATAGGTTTGCAATGGAAAAGTTCCAATAAACACTTTAAAGAACATGTTGCGAATATTTATAACAAAGTGATAGTCCCAAAATGTGGCTATGCATTGAAATTACCCGGGGAGAGGCTTAAAATGTAGAAGCCCAGGCCTCCCCCCGGGGAGTCTAGACTTCTATAGATGCCCTAAATAAACCAAAAGTGCCACAGTACTTACTCCTCATATAATTCAAAATATATGAAACCCAAACCAGGAAATTTTGTTTTAATTTCCTAAGTTGCGGAATACGTGATACATGTACAATGGCTAGGAAGCTTAGTGTCTGTCTAGGGTGAACCACTTTCTGATGGGAGCAGCACGTGTTTCCGCACATGCCTCTGCATTGCTAGTGCCCCAGCAGGTGCAGGCGGGGTGCGGAGACGTGCATTTGCAGCACGCCCCTCAGGTGAGGGGGGGACCACTGGTCCAGGACCCTGCTCCACAGGAGGGGTGCTCTTCCCCATCTGGTCCCTGCACCTCTCAATCCAGGCTAGCAGTTCCTCCCTCCACATCTGGGGCCACTCTGGGACCACAGGGACAAGAAAGAAGCTTGGAATTTTCCTGGGATATACGATTCGGTTGAGGGCAGCAGCATCTAGGAAATTCAACCTAAGAAAAGTGACCGGAGTAAAGTAAATTCCCTCAGGCAGTGGGAGTTGGAGCATCAGTCACCTGCAGCCCCAGGGGATGGCACAGTGGGCTTCCCGCATACAGGAGGCTAGATTTCCAAGTCCCTAATAACCCTAGAGTGGTGGTTGCCTAAGGCAATTTTGCCCACCCACCTCCCTCCATGAGACATTAGCCATGTTTAGAGATATTTTTGTGGCCTACAACTGGGCACTGGTGGTGGGATGCCCCTGGCACCTAGTAGATAGAAGCCTGGAATGCTGCTAAATATCCTACAATACACAGGACAGCTCCCCCACCCACTCCCACTCCAATGAAGTATTATCTGACCCAAAATGTTAATAGCGCCCAGACTGACAAGCCATGTGCTAGAAACTGTGATACATTTATTCAAATGAGCTACAAAGATTAGCTGTTTTCTTCTTTTACTTCTATTATCTATAAATACTCGGCTTGATAGAATGTGTTCCAGACCATGTGCTGAAGTTGGGACCATTTATAGACAGGTGCGTTTGCAAGAACACCAGTCAATCCTTCCCAAATAAGATCAAAACTCACACTATTACCATCTCTCCTGAGCAGGCACAGACATCTCATAAAAGATGCTCTGTGTGACATGCTTTTTTTTTGACATGCTTTTTTTTAAAGTCTTGTTTCCCAGGGGAAGCTGGAGATGGTAAAAAATAAAATCTGTATACAAAACTAGGGAGAAAAACAATTTGACGAGAGATGTCCATGCTGAAAATAAAGTAAGAAGTGTTCGTTTCCTAGTAGTAAGGAGAACATTAGATGCCGTGAGGCAAGTTTGAGATATCGGCATGACGCTAGTTGGAATGAACAGATGTTATATACGATTATGACATCACACCAGAAATGAAAGATCTGACAATAGGCTAGGGTAAGGTGTTTTGTGAGGTATAGGTATGATCAGGCCAACAGATCGGGAGATGACTGCCATTAAGAGATAGTTTGTTAGTCATAATTCTCAAGAGGAAGTGCATACCATGCCACCCATGGCCCGCGGGGAAGCACCAGAATCAGGTAGGAAGCAGAATGGAGGGCATGGGCAAGAGTCTGTGGTAAAGAATGGGTAAGACAGAGTAGGCAGGCTGAGCTAACCAGATTTAGGATCGGCTAGTTTGGATCATTTCAGCAGGCTCTGGGCATGGCAACTGTTCCTTGATCCCTAGCGGGGTCCCTAGGATGACCAGGGTAGGTGGACAGGGGCCCAGAGCCTGAAGCCCAACAAAGGAAGTGGTTGTGGTTGTGGGCTCTGGATTGGTTGGTATGTGTTTGAAAAGCACACTAGAGGGCCAGCTAGTTATCATTTCTAGAAACTGGCTAACGCTGGGAGAGGCAGTCCCCCTGGGGTCTTGAAGCCCCAAAGAACAAAGCATCAGAATACAGAAAATAAAAGCCACAGTTGGTACACAAAGGGAATGTCAGAATGAAGAACGAACTATGGGAAAGAGTAAATTTATTCTTGCTGAGTGTGCATGGGTCCGTGAAAAGGAGATATTCAGCCAAGAGAGGTGAACAGAGCCTGACAGAGGTTTTCTCCTCTACAGATTGCGTCCAACTCAAATGGCTGGGTCATCTCATGAGAGGACAAAACCGAGCATATACCCAAATGCGCATCAACGGACTGGATGAGCAAAATGTGGTTTATCTATACGATGGAATATTATAATTCAATAAAAAGGAATGAAGTACTGGAAGATGCTACACCCTGGATGAACCTTGAAAACGTACTACATGAAAGAAGCCAGGTACAAAGGAACACATGTTGTATGATTCCATTTCTGTGAAACGTCCAGAGTTGGTGAATCTAGAGAGACAGAAAATAGATTAGCGTTGCCAGGGCCTGAGGGGAAGGGGCAATGGGGTGTGATTGCTGGTGGGTGTAAAGTTTTTTGGGAGGAGGTGATGAAAATGTTCTAAAATTAGACGGTAGTAGTGATGGTTACATAAATCTATGAACATACAAAAGAGAAAACCATATTGAATCCTACACTTTAAAAGAGTAGACTTCAGGGGCACCTGGGGGGCTCAGTCTCGGGCGTCCCACTCTTGGTTTAGGCTCAGGTCATGATCTCAGGGTCCTGGGATTGAGCCCCCATATCAGGCTGCACACTTGGTGGGGAGTCTGCATGAGATTCTCTCTCTTCCTCTGCCTCTCCTCTTCCCTCCTCCCCCCTGCTTGTTGCTCTCTCTCTCAAATAAATAAATCTTTTTTTTTTAATTAAAAGAGTAGACTTTAGAGCACCTAGTGGACTCCGTTGGAAGAGTGTATGACTCTTGATCTCAGGGTTGCAGGTTCAAGCCCCACACTGGGTGCAGAGATTACTAAAAATAAACTTTAAAAAAAAAGGCATTTTAGGGTCTATGAATTACATCTCAATAAAACTGTTACAATACTTTTAAAAATAAACTGGCTGTGCAGGGCTCCACCTAAGACACAGAGGGATGAATCCACAGAGTGAGTAGCGAGAGAGCTCAGCTTGGGGCTCGTGGTCAACCCTGCGGAAGGACCTCTGGTGGGAAGGTAAGTTTGGTGGGCCTGCCCCTGGGCTACTTTTCCCCACTGCCTGGCTTAGTGACTTGTATTCTATCCTTAAGTACTTATTACTTTGACACGTGAAGGCTTTTAATAATCAAGAGCCTCCTATTAACATGCAAATACTCCCTGGAGAGTTCTAGAATAGCAGTGTCTCCTGAAGGTGGAAGGCAGTCTTGGAGAAGCTGCTGGCCCCCTGCCTTGCAATGTGTTAGCACGGGTATTGCAAAAATGCTGAGGCTCAGCTGAGCCCGCAGCCATGGGGGCCCACGGGGGGCAGGAGGAGGGGGTTGCAGCAGGGGGCACTTGCCTGACTCTGGAGACAGTGATGGCAGGTGAGAGCAGGTGCGGGATGGATATGGGACAGAGAAAGGAGGACATGAAGTCTGTGAATGGTGGAGCTTTTCAGTGCATCATGGGAGGTGAAGGTAGGGCGTGGCAGGGGCAAGCCTCCACATCCCACACTGAGGTCCCTAACCTCCCTTCACCGCGCTGCACTCCCACATGTGACAGTGTGGGCACCCACATCAGGGTGGGACTTAGAGTACAGGCAGGAAAAGACCTCTAGGAGGTTTACAACAGACCAGGAGACGTGAAGGAAATCGGGGGGGGGCACAGTGTCACCAGCCACCATGGCATGGCAGGGCCAGAGGGCTCCACACCAGGACAAAGGGGTCGCTAAAGATTAGGGACAGGCCATGAGCCACAGTGGCAGAGCCAGCACGGTAAGCCCAAGGCTCCTCTGCCTCAGGGAGCTGAGTGTGGGCTGGTTCTGCACAAACTGAACACAAGCGATGCTAAGGACCGCGGCCAGCCCTCACTCGCCTCAGTAGAAGGATCTGCACTAAGAAACCTGTCGGCAGTCGATGCACTGCCATTCCTTCCTCCTGTCGGTAAACACTTACTGAAGGTCCATCTGACACGGGACCTATAGCAGGGCACTGAGCGCATGGAGAGATTGACTCTAGGTCCCCGAATGCAGTGGAGACAGAGTCACATCCAAAGTCAAAAATAAAGCAGAAGGTGTTCCTCCTGTGGCCCTTCCCAGAGAAAGCCATTCTCCTTTTAAATCCAGAGGGGCAGCATGAATTCAGAGAAGCAGGTTGGGGGTGGGGGCATAGGCAGTGTCACCACCTCCTATTTTGTGAGCCAGTATTGCCCGACAGGCCTGGAGACAGGGCAGGCAGGAAGGGGAGAAGGAAGGCCCGTCTGAGAAGCCACGGCCGCATGGCGAAGCTGCTGCTGTATAGAGAAGCAGGAAAGCCATCCTGCCTCAGTGGCTCTCAAGCTTAAACATATCAGAATCACCTGGCATAGATTCTGGGTCCCGCCCCAGCATTTCCCCTTTGGTAACTCTGGGTGGAATCTAGGAATCTGCATTTCCACTAGGTCCCCGGATCATAGGGATGCAGATACTGCCCAGAGCCACCTCCCTACATGAACTGTCTCACCTGTGTTCCCAGGTCACCTGAGCAGATGGGTCCTGTGAAGATACACGAGAGCTAGAAGGAAGGGCCCAGCATCAAACAGGCTGGCTGGAGAGAAACAGGAAGAGGGGTTCCATAAACAACACAAGTATGGGCACCTAGGGGGTTCGGTCAGTTAAGCATCCAACTCTTGATCTCAGCTCAGATCTTTTGTTTTGTTTTGTTTTTAAGATGTATTGATTTATTTTAGAAAGAGAGAGAGCATGTGCACGGGGTTGGCGGAGGAGCTGAGGGAGAGAGAGAGTCTTAAGCAGACTCCGTGCTAAGCGTGGAGCCCTACACGGGGCTTGATCCCACAACCCTGAGATCATGACTTGAGCGGAAACCAAGAGTTGTGCACTCAACCAACTGCGCCGACCAGGTGCCATTCAGCTCAGTCAGGTTTTGATCTCAAGGTCCTGAGTTCAAGCCTCACCCTGGGCTCCACACTGGGCATGGAGCCTACTTAAACAACAAAACTCCCTACAAGTAGTAGAATACTAAAAGGAGCTAACGTTTGATTCCTTGTGCAGTTACAATGTGCCGAGCACACTATGTGCTTTGTAGTTTATCTCATTTACTCCACACAACAGCCCTATAGAGGTGGTGCCCTCATAACCCCTATTTATACGTATCAAGCAATCAAAACGTAAGCAAGGTAAGTGCTGGGGGGGGTGGTCAAGATTCACGTCCAGCCCAAGTGCCCTCATCCTTAATGGCAGTGCCCTGCTGCTGGCAAAGGAGGCAGAACTGACACCAGGAACAGAGAAGCTAGAATTTTCTTTCCCTCATGAATCCTCCCACCAGGCCTTCAGGTAAGCACCTCAGCTTTGCAGCCATTCATTTTGGAAGAGAAGCTAAATGGTAAGTGTGAGCTTACTAGGGCTGCCAAAAGTACCACACACTGGGAGGCTTAAACAACAGAAACATAGGGTCTCACAGGTCTGGAGGCAGAGATCCAAGGTCAAGGTGTGGCCAGGGTTGGTTCCTTCTGCTGGTTGGGAGGGAGAGTCTCTTCATGTCTCTTGCCTAGCTTCAGGCAGTTTGCCTACTGTCTTTGGTGTTCTTTTGTGGATAGACACACACCACACACCCCGATCTCTGCCTTCATGTTCCCGTGGTGTTCTTGCAGTGTGCGTGTCTCCAGATTTCCCCTTTTCATAAGAACGCAATCATCTTGGAATGGAGGCCATACTCCAGTATGACTTCATCTTAAGTAATCACATCTGCAATGACCCTAATTCCAAATAAGGTCATGTTCTGAGGTAGAGGGGATTCACTACATGAACGGCTTGGAGGTGGGTGGGGAGACGAGGACGATTCAACCCGTAGCAGGAAGCAAACATCTTCCTGGAACTAACTCCAAATGCCTAGATCCTAAAGATGTCAAAAATATATCCCTGGGCAGGGCCAACCTGCCACACTAGACACACTAAGTAAGAAGGTCCACTTGCCTCCAGGACTTGAGAAACCATCACCTATGATGTAGAATCAACTAGGAAAAAGGAGGGGGAGGTTAAGGGAATTCTTATAAGGAGAGTTCTTTTTTTCCCCTCACACTTGACTTCAACTTTAATCATACTATTCCAGGTATCTGTGCCATCCAATTATAACACAGAAATGCAGCAAATCAGGGGAAAGTGGGCTTTTGGTACCTGCCACTAACTAGCATGTGAAACTCTCCCCCTTGAATAGCATTTGAATAAAAGCTGAGCTCCTTTGGGGGTGGAGGCAAGGTTGAATTAGAGAAGATGTAAAGATTTCTCTGAACAAAGCTCTAAGAAGTTCTCTATCAAACTGCCTGGGAAAGACGTAGTAATCTATTGATTTCATTACTAGAGGTTTCCCACATCCTGCCACCACTCAGTGTGGGATGGGCCAAGTGTAAAAAACCACAAAATCTGAATCCTACCAGAAGTGCCTCTGGTGAGGGCTGAGAAGAGAAACTTTTCTCTGGGTACTTCTTTTTTTAGGCAGCACCCTAATTAATTGGAGAGAGAACAGTGTGGACATTCTTGGAAGGTCAATTCCCAACCAATGCAGAATTCAGTTTGGTTGAATGTCTATCACACAGGGGAGGATACAGAGACTCGGGTTCCAGCCTTTGCTGTGAAGACCCCTTCTTTCCTTTACTTGCTGTGTATTGCACTCCTGGGCACGTCGGGCATTGTGAAAACAGTGGGTGAGGAAGTCAGATTCACCAGCAGCTCCTCTCATGGAGCCCTGCAGCCTGGAACCAGTACCTTTCCTCGCGTGTAAGTGTTGGTCAGTGATGGGAAAATAGACAATTGAATCTTCCTGAGGATTTCAGTTCACCGGACATCCACCTGGTCTGCAGCTTGGGTCCAGACAGTATGTTCACGGCTAGAAGGCTATAGAGCAAGGGAGGGGGACAGGACGTGGGGTGAGCTGGATGGGACCCCTGCGTTGGAGCCCCAGAAACAGGGAGGGGAAGGCAGACATGCCGCTGACTGAGATGGGTGCTCAACAGGAACCAAGCAAAGGAGGGACCTATTCTTAGTGCTGAGGGAAAGCAGAAGGTTCAGAGTAGCCAGGGGCACCCCTTATGCTGGGCTCTGAAGGTAGAGATGCTTCCTTAGGTAAAAAAAACTGATGAAAGACAGGCCAGGATCAAGGTGCAGTGTGAGCAAAGGTCCTGGACATGAACATGCCGTCCTGGCAAGAAAGGCATGTAGCAAACGTAGCAGTCCTCAGTAATGTGGCTTGTGTCTCCCAGCCCCTCATCCTTTCCAAGGGACCCAAACACGCAGCTCAGAAGACGGTCAGGAGACAGCGGGCTCCAAGAGCCATCAGAGTAATTCAGGTGAGTCAATCATTGGAAATTAAAAAACTGACATGAGGCAGGCTTGGTGACAAAGAGCGTGTCATCTAAAGGAGACAGCCACTGCTCAGCTTGGCATGCTGCAAAATTAGAGCAGCCTGATTCAGAGATTTTTCAGAGAAGCTAGAAAAACACAGAGTGCAGGTATATATACACATATATACATATATGCACTCATACATACCTTTTCTATATTTTAAAAATATTTTTTCTTAATTTTAAATATCCTTAATACATTGTGCAGGACACATAAAATGCATCTGTGTCTGTGGGTCAAATCCAGACCCTGGCCACCCTGGTTCAAGTTGAAAGGACACAGAAGTTCCAAGGGGATGAGTGACTCGAGGCCACCTGGTAGGTGCAGAGGCAGGGGCTCGGATCCCAGGGCCTGTTGGAGCAGCGACATTGAGCTTGTGGCAGGGCCGGGCTGGGAGGGCAATCACTCCGATGATGCAGCTGGAAGTGGTAGAGAGAAGTGGGACAGAGAGAAAGAGCTGGTAGTCTAGGGACAAGCCACCGCAGCAGAAGGGTACCTTCTAGATGATTAGGAAAGTCAACACACACGTGCACTCACAGGCGAGGAGTAGCAAGAATGAAACTACTAAAGCTTTGGGAGAGAGACCAGAGGGCCAATAAATAAATAAATAAATAAATAAATAAATAAATAAATAAATAAACCTGGAGTCACCATAATTGCGGATATTAAATTCAAAAAGGTATTTGGGAGCACCTGGGTGGCAGGGTCGGTTGGGCAGTTGGGTGTCTGTCTGACTCTTGGTTTTGGCTCAGGTCGTGATCTCATAGGCTGTGGGTTCAAGCTTCCTGTCAGGCTCTGCACTCGGCACCGGCACCGAGTCTGCTGATCCCTCTCCCTCTGCCCCTCCCCACCCATCCCACCCCACTCCACCCCATCCCACCCGCTCCATTCATGCTCACACTGTCTCTCTCTCTCAAATAAATAATCTTTTTTAAAAAATTCTAAGGGGGTTAGTACTCAATAGTGGTTTCAAAAACTTAAATGAAAATTTACCACCAATTTAAGAAAACACCAACCTGCCCAAAGTAAATCTGAAAAGAGAAACCAAATCCTGGACTCTCCACCCCCTGGCCTTCCTTCCCGCCACACTTTCATCAATAATCCAAACAGCATCCTCCAGGAGCAGGGTCTAAGGTGGGAGCCGACTGGCCGTTTCTGTAGCTAGTGTCTCCCTGCAGGGGATATATATATATATACTTAGGAGCTATATATTGAAGACAACGTCTGGAAGCTTCTATTTTGTAGTTGTTGTCCATCATGATAATCCAGTTTCTGAAAGGGAGTTTTTGAAAGCAGAGTCCGAAGATGGTCATCGTCGTCTGAACCAGTTCATAGCTCTTGACCTCGTAGATGAGAGTCTGTGGCTTGTCTGATGACATGTACTTGAAAACCATGGACAAGGTCAATGAGTGGCTTGTTTCAGCCTTGGTTACTGAAGGTCATGTGGGATTTATTAGGCTCCATGACATAAGGGAAGAACTTCTTTACTGATATCTATGATTTATACATAAAGTTTGCAATGAATTGATTTTATGAACCCAATTCTCCTACGTGATCAAGTACATTTAACAGAAAAGTTCAGTTTCTTGGGAAGAAATACCTTTTAGGTTGAATGCAGAAAAATCTGGAAATAAACAATGTCACTACCATGGGGTATTCTTAGGAATGAGTACATTGTAAGTAGCTTGATTAAATAGCCTGGAAAGGTGAAGGAAAGAGAGAAAGAAGGAAGGAAAGGAAGGAAAGGAGGGAGGGAGGGAGTAAGGGAGGGAAGGAGGGAGGGAGTAAGGGAGGAAGGGAAGAAGGGAGGAGGGGGAAAGAAGGAAGGGGAAGGAGAGAGGAGGGAGGGAGGAAGGGGAAGGAGGGAGGGAGGGAGGAAGGAAAGGAAAGGAAAGGAAAGGAAAGGAAAGGAAAGGAAAGGAAAGGAAAGGAAAGGAAAGGAAAGGAAAGGAAAGGAAAGACTATAAGGAAGGCAGGAAGGGAATGAGGGAGGGAGGAAGTAAGGGAGGAAGGGAGGAAGGAAGGGAGGGAGGGAGGAAGGGAGGGAGGGAGGGAGGGAGGGAGGGAGGAGAAAGCAAAGAAGGAGGGAGGAGAAGCGAGCTCGCTCGCCCAGCGCCCCGGGGAGCCCGGGCCTCGTTGGAGGCAGGAGCCTGAGGAGCAGCTTCCCGGCTCCCCGAGAGGCGCGGGGCCGGCGAGAGTGCTGGGGCTCGGGCCGCCGCCGCCGAGGGGACCCCTCGGAGGAGGCCCAGCGGGGGTGGGGGGGAGCGCACGAGGAGGAGCCGGCGCAGGGAGAGGCGCGCGGGGCGGGGGCAGCCTCCCCTCCCTCCCCCTCCCTCCCCCCTCCCCCTCCCTCTCCCCTCCCTCTCCCCTCCCCCTCCCCCCTCCCCCTCTCCCTCCCCCTCCTCTCCCCCTCCCCCTCTCCCTCCCCCTCCCCCTCCCTCTCCCCCCTCCCCCTCTCCCTCCCCTCCCCCTCCCTCTCCCCCCTCCCCCTCTCCCTCCCCTCCCCCTCTCCCCCTCCCCCTCTCCCTCCCCCTCCCCCTCCCCCTCCCTCCCTCCCTCCCCCTCCCCTCCCCCTCTCCCTCCCCTCCCTCCCCCTTCCCTCACCCGCCCTCGGGCCGAGGCCGTGCCCCGCCGGCGGCCGAACGACACGCGTGTCCTCGGGTCACCCCGGAAGAGGAACTCTTGATGGGAAACACGCCTAGTTGTCACCGCGGGGGGGGGGCACGAGCCCTGGGTGCGGGGCGCGGGGGGCGGGGGGCGCAGGCCGAGCTCTGAGGGCTTCCTGGGGAGGAGGACCTGGGCTGGTCGCCTGCGGGTAGTCAGGGGCTGGATTCATGGGAAATTAAAGGGGAAGCGAATGACCGCGGCATCTGGGCCTAACCACCTAACGTCCGCGCGGCAAGCCTGCTCCTCGACAGGCCCCTCATTTCCGATGACCCCCCCAGGCTGAGCCGTGGCCGTGAAAGCGGCTCTCAGGGGGCAGCCGGCAGGTGGGTGGGAAGGAAGGAGGCCTGGGATCCAGGTGGCAGAGCAGGGCCAGGTGGCAGCCTGGTGCTCCGAGCTTCCCCACTGAGGCCACAGGGTCAAGCTGTCCCCCAAGAAAGACTTCGGGGGGGGGGGGTTCCTTCCTTTCATTTTTGTGAGGATTTTTTTCTACCAGACACCTATTTTTAAGGCTTTTCCGCCCTCTACACTCCATGCTCCAGCCAAAAAGTTCATCCAGGCAACCTTGAAGATACCTTCGTGGTGCACCTGTGTGAGCAACTGCCGCAGGGACTGGGCTCGGGCTGCGGACCCGCCCGAGCTTTGCAACGAGAACTACCCACCACCCAGCAATTGCACTGCTGGGATTGACCCCAAAGACACAGATGCAGTGACACGGCAGGACACCTGCACACCGATGTTTGTAGCAGCAATGGCCACAGCAGCCAAACGGTGGAAGGAGCCTCGGTGTCCATTGGAAGATGATGGATAAAGAAGCTGTGGTCTATGTATACAATGGAATATTCCTCAGCCATTAGAAACGACAAATACCCACCATTTGCTTCCATGTAGATGGAACTGGAGGGTATGATGCTGAATGAAGTAAGTCAATCTGAGAAGAACAAACATTACATGGTCTCATTCATTTGGGGGAATATAAAAAGTAGTGAAAGGGAATAAAGGGGAAAGGAGAGAAAATGAATTGGAAATATCAGTCAGGGAGACAGAACATGAGAGACTTCTAACTCTGGGAAATGAAACAAGGAGTTGTAGAAGGGGAGATGGGCAGGGGGATGGGGTGACTGGGTGATGGGCACTGAGGGGGGCACTTGATGGGATGAGCACTGGGTGTTAGGCTATATGTTGGCAAATCAAACTCCAATAAAAAAAATATACAAAAAAAGTCAACGTCATCATTGTATTAGATATAAAAAAAATATTTTGGACCCTTCTAAATCAAAATAACCAACTGAGACATTAAAACTGAAGAAAGAAAGAAAGAAAGAAAGAAAGAAAGAAAGAAAGAAAGAAAGAAAGAAAGAAAAGAAAGGAAGAAGAAAGAAAGAAAGAAAGAAAGAAAGAAAGAAAGAAAGAAAGAAAGAAAGAAAGAAAGAAAGAAAGAAAGAAAGAAAAAAAAGAAAGAAAGAAAGAAAAAGGGATCCCTGGGTGGCGCAGCGGTTTGGCGCCTGCCTTTGGCCCAGGGCGCGATCCTGGAGACCCGGGATCGAATCCCACGTCGGGCTCCCGGTGCGTGGAGCCTGCTTCTCCCTCTGCCTGTGTCTCTGCCCCCCCCCCTCTCTCTCTGTGACTATCATAAATAATAAATAAAAATTAAAAAAAAAGAAAGAAAGAAAGAAGGAAAGAAAGAAAGAAAGGAGAAAGAAAGAAAGAAAAGAAAAGAAAGAAAGAAAGAAAGAAAGAAAGAAAGAAAGAAAGAAAGAAAAAGAAAGCATTGGATAGGGTGGAGGAAAGCAAAGCAATGACTCCCCAACAGAGAAGGACGGGAACATCCACTGCCAGGGCCCTCCTAGCACTTCTGGAATCAACAGCAGACTTCATCCACCTAGAGTCCTGGGAGGCTTGATTTTACTAACTTTGTATTTTTCCCTTTCCTTTCTGCCTGATGGTGTGTGTGTGTGTGTGTGTGTGTGTGTGTGTGTGTGTGTGTAAGATGCCTAAGGAAAAGTCCTGTCAGAAACAGCAGAGTCCCAGACACTTTGTAACTGAGAAGCAATAAAGCTCAGAGGTCCAGCTCTGGAGTCAAACAAATTTGAATTCCGACCCTAGTTTTGTCACTTCCTATCCACATGAAATTGGGTGTATCAATGGACCCCTCCAAGCCTCTGTTTTCTCACCTGTAAAATGGGATTACCTAATAAATAATAAAGTTTGAGTCTGGAAAGAGATAATGGGAAGGCAGTGAGGTCTGCTCTTTTTTCATAACAAGCCTTGAAATACCTGAAATTTTAAACCATGTCCATTTATAATTTTGGTTAAAAGGTAAAAATGATTTTAAAATATTAAAATATTTCAGGAAATGAAAAGAGAAAGAAAAAAAGAAACCCTGAAGGCTAGAATAAGACATTTCTTTCTAACCAAGAAAAGAATATACACAGATATATATAAATGAAATGGGTATTTCTATTCCTCAAGTATGTATTTCTCAATTATGTTATGAAGAAAGTGAGAGTAGAAGATAAAATAGAGTGTTAATATTCACATTTCATTTTCAGCCTGAGGAGCTAATTGGGCATGAGCCAGCCTGGGTCTGCTACTTACTGTGTGCTGGTTACTGATTTCTCTGTTACATCTCTGCTTTTTATTGCATGTATATTTATTTTCTTTATGAAAACCATAATTTCTACACACAGCGAAATATCCATTCTAGTTCTCCCTCAGGTCCCTTAATTCTTTTTTCTGAATATTAAAAAATATCTTTATCAGAAAAAGTTGATTAGATTTGTTTATTGGATTAAAAAATCCATTTTCCAAGTGTAGAATGAATTATAGTATGAAAAGAGTTATTTGTAAAAAATAGAAATATCAAATCGAGAGTTGTGTAAAATAGCTGCTACTGCAATTTACTATGAAGAGAGATTTAAAATATGGAATAACATCACACTAACTGGAAATTTCTCTGGGAAAATATTCTTCCATTCTAAAAGAATTTTGACAAATAGCATTTCAGAGGTAAGTTTGAGTCACGTTGTAGGTCAAAAACAGTTAAACATCGACAATTTTGTCTGACTGAATCTAATGAAGGAGGACTCAGGAAAGTGTCATTGCTTTTCTTCTTAGTTATAATAAAAATTCTAGTGGTATCATACACTTAAAATGGGTAAATTTTATGGCATGCAAATTATGTCTCAATGTTATGGCCTGACTGTGTTTGCCCAAAAATCACATGTTGAACCCTTACCCTTCAATGTGGGCTTTGGGAGGTAAAAAGGGGTAGATGACACCATGGGGGCTGTGTATTCATGAATGGGATGAATGCCCAAAGGAGAGGGAAGAGAGACCTTGCTTCCCTCTGCTCTCTACCAGGGGAGGTTTCAAGGAGGTGGGTATCCGTAAGAGAGCCTTCTCCAGAACTCTGACCATGCTGGCACCCTCATGTCAGGTTTCCAGCCTCCAGAACTATGAGAAATAAATTCCTGGGGGTGCCTGGTGTCTCAGTGGTTGAGCACCTGCCTTTGGCTCAGGTCGTGATCCTGGGGTCCTGGGTTTGAGTCCTGCATCGGGCTCCCCACAGGGAGCCTGCTTCTCCCTCTGCCTATGTCTCTGCCTCTCTCTGTCTCTCATGAATAAATAAATAAAATCTTTAAAAAAAAATTCTGTTTTTTTGTAAGCCACTCAGTCTATCGTACTATATGATAGAAGCCCAAACCAACTGAGATATTCAATAAAACTGTTAAAAAAAAATCTACTTGAGTCATCCACTCATTACTATTTTCAAAACCCAAATCCACATTTTTTGTTTTTTGTTTTTTGTTTGTTGTTTTCTCTTTTCCAAATCCACATTTTTTGGTGGGAGATCTCACAGAGGTTCCAAGAAGCTAAATGACTTGTCGGCTCATTTGGAGACTAGGAGGAAACCAGACCCCGATGAAAAGCCCACACCTTGCTCTCCTTGGCTCAGTGTCCTCATTCATGACACTTGGATATAAAAGGGCCCTGCCTATCCTCAGTGTTTGCTCTACTCCAAGATGGGAGGATAATTAAACCAAGGCCACGGAAGTTTGTAGAAAAAGAACCAGAAACTAAAGTCCACAGTCTCAATTGCTTCTTTCTCCATGGTAAGTTAACCATTACCTTGAGGCCAAACAGGGATCTCTAATGCTTGGCCCCTCTCCCCTGACACACCTGCCTTTGCCCTGCCCACCTCCAGCCCACCGTGCTAGGTGTTATCAGAGGGCAGCCTCATGTGGAAGTCCAACTCAGACTAAACAGTCCATGCTGGAGACCTAAAAAAAGAGAGAGAGAGAGAAAAGAAAGAAAAAGAAGATCTGGGTAACACCTTTGGAAAGCCCAAGCCAAGGTGGTAGCATCGTGGGAGAGCCTTTTTGCGTGTTGTTTAGCAGCCACGTGGCAGGGCCATGCCCCAGTGCATTCCTGGTAGCTGAGAGGTCCGCTAAGCCTGCAGGAAGCCCCGGAAGAGGTGCTTCTCAGACTTGAATTTGTACCTGAATCACCTGTGGATCTGAATAAAATACAGAGCCTTACCCATTAGGTCTGGGGTGAGCTCTGAGAGGCTGCATCTCTAACAAGCTCAGGAAATGCTGCTGCTGCTGCTAGTACAGGGACCACACTTCAGGTAGCAACGTTCTAGAGCAGCCCTGTTCAGGAGAAATGTAGGCTGCTGCAAGAATGCGAGCCACAGACACAACTTTAAAATCTCCAGTAGCTACATTAAAAAAGTAAAAAGAAATAGATAAAATTAATTTTAACAATACACTTTTACTTAACCCAATAATTCAAAATACGATTTCAATATGTAACTGATATGAGAATTTATTTATGAGATGTTCTACATTCTTATGTTCCCATTAAGCATTCAGAATTTGGTATGGGGATGCCTGCGTGGCTCAGTGGTTGGGTGTCTGCCTTCAGCCCAGTGTGTGATCCTGGAGTCCCTGGATCAGGTCCCACGTCAGGCTCCCTGCATGGAGTCTGCTTCTCCCTCTGCCTGTGTCTCTGCCTCTCTCTCTCTCTCTCTCTCTGTGATTTTTATTTATAAATAAATAAAACCTTTTAGGGATCCCTGGGTGGCGCAGCGGTTTGGCGCCTGCCTTTAGCCCAGGGCGCGATCCTGGAGACCCAGGATCGAATCCCACATCGGGCTCCCGGTGCATGGAGCCTGCTTCTCCCTCTGCCTATGTCTCTGCCTCTCTCTCTCTCTCTCTCCCTCTCTCTGTGACTATCATAAATAAATAAAAATAAAAAAAATAAAAAAAAATAAAACCTTTTAAAAAATTGGTATGTATTTTATACTCACAGCACATCTCAATCCAACTGGTCATGTTTCAAGGGCCCGGAAGTCCCGTGTGACCAGTGGCTGCTGTGTAGGAGCTCTAGGGTCCTCCTCAAGTGGTCTGAAGTACCTAGACAGGCATAGCACAAGCAGCCCACACTGAGGGAAATGATTCTCAGTTTACTCTCCTTTTCTACTAGTGAGAGGTACACTAAAGGGCCTTACAGAGTCAGAAATGGAGATAAGAAATGCCTAGTCTTTTGAGGTCTACTTATCAGAAACAGGAAGGGGCATGATTGTAAGAGAGGAAAGAGGGTATTTGCAATGAGAAGGTTTCCAACAGGGAATGTAGCCAGCACAATGGGAAGCTGGGAGAGGCTGAATCCAATGGATGAGAGGCAGGGCAGAGGCCCCAGGGCTCTTTTGCTACTTGCTCATCCCCTGACCCTTTGCCATCCATCCTGGACCCGACCCTTTAACCACAGCCAAACTTATCAACCCTGTAGCTTGCATTTAGTATCAAAAATGAAGTTAAGGAGGGAAGGAAAAAAAAATGTTTAAAGGATAAAGTAAAGATTTTTTAAAAGATACAAATGGAAAATGAGGTGGGGCATCTGGGTGGCTCAGTCCGTTGAGCAGCCAACTCTTGATTTTGGCTCAGATCATGAACCCAAGGTTGTGAGATGGATGAAGCCTCATGTCAGGCTCTGCACTCAGTGGGGAGTCTGCTTGAGATTATATCTCCCTCCCCCTGTGCCCCTATCTACCCCTTGTCTCTAGAATAAATGAATAATTTTTTTAAAAAAATGTAAAGAAAGGTTAGCAGGACATAAAATAATTGCAAGAAAAAGAAAAACACTTCTAAACACTTAACCCCTTTTGGCTTTCTCACTCTTAGTTCCCAGGCTATACATGGAAAGATAAATTCTGGAACTTGATTTTCCTGCCTTTGCCTAGAGACAGGAGGAGAAGCCAAAGCATTTAGCCACATAAAGCCAGCATCTGTTTAGGGAAGTCACAGAACTGGACGACCGTTGACTTCAAACTCCCTGCAAGGCAGGAATTATTTCAGAAACGAGGACAGCCAGTGTTTCCTTGAAAACTTCTACAAAGGGTTTACTACCTCAAGAAGACATCCTTTTCCATTTTTTAAGAAGTCTGACAAAGTCATTTCTATCAAGCTGAAATTTAGTTTCACTTAAAGTTCATCCACTAATCCAAGTCCTAGTTCCAGAACTACACAAACTACTTGTCATCCTTATTCTTAAATAATTGAAGACAGCTGTTCTGGCATGCTTGTCCTTGATCTCTTGCTGCTCAAGTCCGCCAACACCTTTACATCATTCAATACCAGTATGTATAGTATAAGTGCCCAGAAAGAGGATTAGTTAAATAAATTTCAGTACATTCACACAATGAATTATTATACAGCCATTTAAAAATGATCATGGGATGTAGATTTATTGACACTGGAAGACTTTCACCGTATGTTATGTAATTAAAAGGCAGGCTAGCAAACCATATGGATAGTAGAATCTTATTTATTTTAATCTATAAGTATAGTTTTACAGAGAGAAAAGTCTAGAGGAATACACTCTAAAATGTCACCATGGTTATTTATGAATGAAGGCATTACAGATGTTTTTGTCTTCTTGCTTAACCATGTTTTCTAATTCTTCTCTACGAGCATGTGGTACTTGTACAATAGCATTAAATAATGTTTAATATAAATAAATATAAATTATAGCCAGTCCTCACAGCAGATAAGGAGCAATGACAAATCATTCATTTGTTCGTTCAATGAATGAATACTTACTAGATGCCAGACACTCTTCTAGGTGCAGCTGTAAGTACAAGACAGACAATAATTCCTGCTCTCTGAAACTTACATTCCAATGAAGGAGACAGACATTAAAAAACAAATTAGTGGGATCCCTGGGTGGCGCAGCGGTTTGGCGCCTGCCTTTGGCCCAGGGCGCAATCCTGGAGACCCGGGATCAAATCCCACGTCAGGCTCCCAGTGCATGGAGCCTGCTTCTCCCTCTGCCTATGTCTCTGCCTCTCTCTCTCTCTCTCTCTCTCTCTCTGTGACTATCATAAATAAAATTTAAAAAAATAAAAAAAAACAAATTAGTAAAAATATAGTATATTAGTAGTGACAAATGGTAAGGAGAAAAAAAAAGCAGGGAAAGAGTAGCAAGTTTTGGGGGAGATTGAAATTTTAGGTAATATTGTCAGGGAAAGCCTCATGAGAAGGTACCATTTGAGTACAGACCTGAGTAGGTACAGGGATGAGCTCTATCTAGGTATCTGCGGAAAAAGTGTCCTAAGTCAAAAGAGATTACAAAGACCCCAAGGCAGGAGCATGGCCCACATTCAAGAAATACCAGAGAACCCAGCATGGCTGGCATGGAGGGTGTAGGGAGAGGGTACAAGGTCAGAGTGTTGGCCAAACCAGTAGGGCATTGCATCAACTTAGGATGGGCAGCCACACAGGTCTCTGAGCAGAGGACTTATATGATCCCATGTAGGTCTTAATAGAACCACTCTGCTATGTTGAGAACAGACAAGTGGGATGAGGACAGAAGTAGGGTGACCAGGTGGCCACTGAAATAATCCAAGCAAGAGATGACAGTGGCTTGGAACAGTGCAGTAACCAGTGGAGGTGGCTAATCAGATGACCTACTGTTAGTGGCCCAAGAGTATATTGTGAGAGCACAGCTGTCAGGGTTTGCCCATAAACTAGACACTGGGGATAAGAGAAAGAGGGGAATAAGGATTTCGAACACTGAATTTGAAAACCTTTTGGACAATCAAATAGAGATGTCAAAAACACAGGTATATGTGTCTAGAAATACAAAGAAAGGTACCAGATAGAGATGTTAAAAAAAACAAAATCCAACTGAGTAAACTTGAAGATCTTACTGGCTTTACTCAATGATTCATGAATTGGGCAGCATCCAATCAGCAGTAGAAAGGAGCTCCAAGGAGCTGTACAAAATGAAAGACTTTTATAGGCAGAAGGGGGTAGGAACAAGGAAGTTATACTAGGCAAAACAGTAGCTTGATTATTGGTTATTGGTTATAAGGTTACTTTCCTTACTGGGGAGAGGAGGGACCTAGCAGGCAGATGACCTAACTAGTGCTGATCAGACAACTCTGAATTGATCTAAGATCCCATTTCTGAGAGAGCCAAAACTGCGATTAAGCTAAAGCTCATTTTGGTGATATGGGCTTAGCATAAGTGACTCCATTCGGAGCCTGTTGTCTTCTTCTTATTATTTTTTTTATCAGATATAAATCATGAGCAATCAAATAGATGGAACTGAGAGCCAAGAGCTGGAGAAGTCACTAGATTGTGAGTGTGGAGAGAAGAGTGTGGAGTACCTAGTGTTAAAGGGGCGGGGAGAAGAGGAGGATCCAGAGAGAGTGAGAAGCACCAGTGAAAAAAGCCCAAGAGAATCTAGGGTCCTAAATGTAAATAGAGATCACTGTAAAAAGAGTTTTAAGATGGAGGGCATGGTCAGCTGTGTCTAGTGTTACTGCTAAGCTACGAAAAGTGAGGAGTGAGGGCTGATTTAGCAACATGGATGTGAAAATGACCTTGAAAAGACAGTTCTGTGGCCCAGAGGGCAGGAGGCAGTAGTGAGGGTCTCATAGGAGTAGGTTCCAGAGAGAATGGGAGAAGATAAAGTGCAGACTACCAGCGTATAAGATTCTTTCAAGATCTGCTCCAAGGGTTAGAAGAATAATGGAAAAAAGAGCTAGAAAAAAAAAAAAAAAAAGAGCTAGAGATGAGGAAGCTAGAGTGGCCCTTTTTTTTTTTCTTTTAAGATGTGAAACATCCAGCATGTTTGTATGTAAATGAAAGTGGAAATGATCCTGTAGATAAGGAAAC
This sequence comes from Nyctereutes procyonoides, assembly GCF_905146905.1. NCBI lineage: Eukaryota > Metazoa > Chordata > Mammalia > Carnivora > Canidae > Nyctereutes > Nyctereutes procyonoides. Next base: position 14,589,594 of record NW_026575132.1, read on the forward strand.
AATAGGAAAGAGGAGGGGAAGTTACTGGAGCAGTGGCTCTGGGTAAATGAAAGGAGCCCCAAGTCCAAGGGGAAGGGGAGGCCCTTGCTGGGGGCACAGACACATCTTCTCCAGTACCAAGGAAAAAGGTGGAGTTAAGGGGAACAGAGACACCTACCAATGAAGTAGGAGTGTCAGAGGAACATGTAGGACTGGTCTTTGATTGCTTTGCTTTTCTTAGTGAAATAGGAAGCAAGGATATCCGCTCAAGGTAAGGCCGAGTATGAACTTATCCTCTTAGGAAAAGGAGAGAAGAGTAAAAGGAATACTTTTTTGCTAGGCAGCATTAAGGGTATGCTTGAATTTAGTGACCAGAAATCATGTTTGAGACCTACTATTTATAATTCTTTTTTTTTTTTAAGAATAACTAGGAATCAATTAATGGAAATACTGAGGTCACTACTAAAATCAGAATAGCCTAGACTTTCCGAATTGGAAGCCACTTTAAATATTATCATTCGACTTCTTTCTTTCATAGAGAAGGAAATAGAAGCTCAAGGAAATTAGGACATTTGCTAAACAAGGTCCCTAAATGGGGTATTGGTAGAACCCATACCTTTATTGTGGGGGGAGAGAATGAAAGCGTGACAGGCGTGTCCCCCAAGTACAGAAGACGCAGGGATGGCTGGAGTGTATAGGGATCCACTGCATATGACATCGTCTTATGAGAGATGTACAAGAATATCCTGCGCTACCTGAGGGAGTGAAGGTGGAAGGCATCTTTTAAGAGCAGTGAAGAGTGGTTCCTACATTAAATCTAAATTATGCTTCCACTTCTGACGTTCTACACTTCGAATGGAAGTGTGCACAGGCTAGGAGAAAAGGAATAGGGCAGCCAGGGCAGCGTTGGGATTACCAATAACCAAGGCCCACAGCCCTCTTATAAAACTCCTCCCTGGGCCCCTGGTGGCTCAGTCCGTTGAGTTCCCGACCCTTGGTTTCAGCTCAGGTGAGGATCTCAGGGTGATGAGATCAAGCACCGCTCCCCACGTCCAGCTCCTCGCTTAGTGCAGAGCCAGTTGGAGATTCTCTCCTCCGTCCGCCTCTCCCCCCACTCACGTGCTCTCTAAATGAATGAATGAATGAATGAATAAAATCAATCTTAAAAAAAAAAAAGCCTCCTCCCCTAATTCTTCACTTACAACTCTTGAAGTATCAGAACTAACTGAAGTTCCTTGCTTCCCCTACCCACACTGGGGCACATGGGTACAGCATGAAATGCTGGTAAAACAAGTAGCCAGAGGAAGAGGAGGGAGACCTCAGGAGCTTGGGTAATAAACAGAACAGATAATTAGCCCTTGAATAATTGATGAACTTAGGCTTTAAGGCTATTACTCGGACAAACATTATTAATGGCACTAAAACTAATCTAAACATTTTCCCAGTGCCAACCAGTGAAGGGATTATAAGGTTGCTCCAAAGGAAACACTGCTTAGAAATGATGAATAAATTGCTATTCCAACAAATAGGAATTGCCGCAGCAGAGGTGTCTTTAAAATACAATCAGAGGCAGCCCGGGTGGCTCAGTCGCTGAGTGTCTGCCTTCAGCCCACGGCCTGATCCTGGAGACCCGGGATCGAGTCCCACGTCGGGCTCCCTGTGAGCAGCCTGCTTCTCCCTCTGCCTGTGTCTCTGCCTCTCTCTCTGTGTGTCTCTTATGAATAAATAAATAAAATCTTTAAAAAAAAAAACCTTAAAAAAATTAAATAAATAGTCTCTTGGGAAAGATCATGAAGGAAAGGGATGCAGAAGTCAGTAAAAGTAGCCAAAAGGGCTCTGATGAGGAAGGAGAGGCAGTGATTAGTCAGCAAGGGAAGGAGCTTGCAGCGGCCGCATTGGTTCCCTGAGGTGGGATCTGTTAGGGGCGAGGAGCTAAGGAAAAACCCACTGGACACAACATAACAGGGGAGTCCAGAGCATCCCAGCCTGTCAGGGACCTGGAAACATCACTTTAGATCAACAAATCTAAAAATAGAAGGCTTTAAGCTTTTCAGAACAAGGAATTTTTAAAGGCTAACAAACAAAATCACAAAATACTTCCAGGATATGGTCATGTTATGGTACATGAATATGCATTTGAAGAGTTTCTGTCACGGCATGATGATCCCTAATTACTGTACTCAACAGACTTTGTTAGAATTTGGATCTTCCTAATCTTCAAGACCCTCCAAAGCTAGAATCTGGTGGCATAAGGAGGGAAAAGTATGATTTTTTAAAAAAGAATCCAAAACAGTTAGCTTAGCATATCTGTACTTCAGACGGAAGACATTATTTTCAAAACAAAAAAATAAGAGTTGTTAGAATTTTGGAGTTAGAAGGAATCTGGGAGATCGTATAATCAGAAGAGTTTCAAACATTTAAAATTTCTAGCTCCTGGGACGCCCGGGTGGCTCAATGGTTTGGCGCCTGCCTTTGGCCCAGGGTGTGATCCTGGAGTCTCGGGATTGAGTCCCACGTCGGGATCCCTGCAAGGAGCCTGCTTCTCCCTCTGTCTGTGTCTCTGCCTCTCTCTCTCTCTCTCTCTCTGCCTCTCATGAATAAATAAAATCTTAAAAATAATAAAATAATAAAATAAAATAAAATTTCTAGCTCCAGAACTCATTGGCCACACAAAAGCCCATGAAAAAGGAAGGGAGCATGGAGCCTGAAGGGTCATCCCACTCCAGTTTGTGGTCCCACCCACCTCTCTGAGGACCCTCAAGGACCTCACAGAGCAAAGTTTAGAAACCAGTCTTCTACCCGAGTTCCCTGTTTATGGACAGGGAAACAAAGATGCCAGGGTTATTTTCCCAAGGTTAAACTTCTAGTTTTGTTTTTTTTTTTTTTAAGATTTTATTTATTTATTCATGAGAGACAGAGAGAGAGAGAGAGAGAGAGAGAGAGAAAGGCAGGGACACAGGCAGAGAGAGAAGCAAGCTCCCTGCTCTATCCCAGGACCCTGGGGTCATGACCTGAGCCAAAGTCAGACACTCAACCGCTGAGCCACCCAGATGTCCCAAACTTCTACGGTAGAGACAGCTCGGACTCCTGAGCACTTCCTCACGTATAGTGGTGTTTGTCTGATGAGCAAAGAATGGTTTCTGGAGATGGCACCCACTCCTAGTGAAGAGGCTGTAAAGACTGTTGAAACGACAGCAAAGGATTTAGAATATTACAGAAACTTAGTTGATAAAGTAGCAGCAGGGTTTGAGAGGATAGACTCCAATTTTGAAAGAAGCTCTACTGTGAGTGACATGCTACGAAGCAGCATCACATGCTTACAGAGAAATCGTTGCGCAAGAAAGACTCAGTCAATGTGGCCAAATTCATTGTTGTCTTACTTTAACAAATTGTCACAGCCATCCCAACCTTCAGCAACCAGCACGCTGGTCAGTCAGCAGCCATCAACATCGAGGCAAGACCCTCCAGCAGCAAAATGATGTCGACTCACTGAAAGCTCAGAAGATGGTTGGCATTGTTTTTTTAGCAATAAAGTATAATTTATGTCTGTATGTGGCTTTTTTTTAAACTTCATGCTATTGCGCACTTAGTAGATTTTACTATAGTTATAAATATAATTTTTATATGCACTGGGAAGCCAAAAAACACCGTTGACTTGTTTTATGGCAATATTCACTTTATTGCAGTGGTTCTGGAACTGAACCAGCAGTATCTCTGAGGTATGCCTGTATGTGATTTTAATGTTTTGTTGTGTTTTCTAGCAAGGTTTTTATTTAATCTTAGACCCAAAACACTTCCCAAAGAAGAGCATCTCCAGTTTGGTAATTTATGTCAACAAGAAAATATGATTAATTAATATAGATCAGATTAACTGCCAACTTTTCAGGAATAAATTTATTTTGTCAAGTAGTCTATTAATTAAACAGAAATATGATAAGGGAAACAAATGATAATAAAACAAATTACAGCCCCAAGTTTCTTATTATATTCAGAAAGAAATGTTGTAAGTAATAGCCATGAACACAAAAAGGTATGTTTCTTTCTTTCTTTCTTTCTTTCTTTCTTTCTTTCTTTCTTTCTTCTCTTTCTTTTCTTCTTTCTAGCAGGCTCTACGCCTAACTTGGGGCTTGAACTCATGATCTTGAGACCAAGAATTGCATACTCTGCTGACTGAGCCAGCCAGGCCCCCCAAAGATGTTATACTTTATTTCTTTAAGATTTTATTTATTTATTCATGAGAGACACACACAGAGAGAGACAGAGACATAGGCAGAGGAAGAAGCAGGCTCCATGCAGGAAGCCCAATGTGGGAATCGATCCCAGGACCCCGGGATCATGACCTGAGCCAAAGGGAGACGCTTGACTGCTGAGCCACCCAGGAATCCCAATGTTATACTTTAAATGTCAAAATTCAAATTTTGGGACGCCTGGGTGGCTCAGTGGTTGAACGTCTGCCTTGGGCTCAGGTTGTGATCCCAGGGTCCTGGGATCAAGTCCTGTATCAAGCTCCCTACATGGAGCTTGCTTCTCCCTCTGCCTGTGTCTCTGCATCTCTCTCTGTGTCTCTCATGAATAAATAAATGAAATCTTAAAAAAAATCAAATACAGTTTTGGCATGCTAGTCCATCAGCATATAAAAATCAAAAAAAGATATGATATGCTTTTTAAATGATTATTACTTTGCATCTATATTTTAAAAGAATTTATTCATTGGAGAGCGAGTGCATGAGAGAGAGAGAGAAACCACACAAGTGGGATGGGAGACAGGAGAGGGGCAAAGGAAGAGGTAAAAGCAGACTCCCTGCTGAGCCAGGAGCCAGACTTGGACTCGAGGCGGGGCTTGGTCCTAGCACCCCGGGGATCATGACCTGAGCCAGAAGCAGCCCATTAACCAACTGAGCCACCCAGGCACCTCACTCTGCACATATTTTAAGGGAGATAGGACATGGATAAATTGAAATGCTGACAATCTAGCATATGCTGTGACAAATGATTGTTAGAGACAAGATCACCAATTTTTAAATATCAAGATATATTTGAAGGTTCCTCATCCTCCTCCTACCCAAAGAAATCAGATGTATTATTTAGCTTCTGCTGGCATCATAATAAGCAACAATTTATTAAGTTTCTTCTATGTGTGTGCTGTGCCACATTCCAAGCAATAAAGATTTTAAAAAGAGAGGTCTTTATCCTAATGTGGCTTGGTCTTCTTGAGGAGGCAGTGGACGTACAAAGATAGATATAAGTCAAGGAAGCTTGTTCTGCAGCAAGTTAGTGTTCCAAGGCAATGAGTGCTGCCAAGGAACAGTGACTGAGGGTTTCTCTGGAAAGGGAAGTCTTCTCGAGGGCAGGATGGCTTGAAAGCAGCCTGGAAAGAAGGTAGTACTTAGGTAAGCAAAGGGATGGTCTACACAGGGTGGTGGGTATGCACAGAAGTCTGGCTGGAAGAGGGCCTGTGAAGGGAAGTACATTTGCTGTTGATGATCACACAATGAAATGTGGCTCAAGCCGGTTATAAAAAACATTATGAGGAGCCTTGAGAATCAACCCACGTTGGGAACTTCCAATGGCAGATGGAAGGAGATTGAAGGAGGTTCAGATCTGAAATCACAAATTACTCTCAGCCAGTTTTGGAGTGTCCTGGGAAGATCAGTCTGGCAGGAGTGTTTGTAAAGTGCTGATTGCAGGGAGAGGTTGGAAGCAAGGTTACTAGCTAGGAAACTACTGTGCTGGTTAGGCACCAAGTAATAAAAAGCTGGAAGAAACTGGGAGAAATCAAGATGACTGGAAATTCTAGTGTGGGTAACTTGGAGTCTTTGTTTGCTGAATGAATAAGTGAACAAATGAACAAGGCCAAAAATTCAAGGTGAGAACTGGCTTAAAAGGGAAAAACGAGTGACTCTGGAAAATAGGATGGAGATTCCTCAAAAAGTTAAAAATAGGACTACCCTATGATCCAGTCAGTAATCTCACTATTAGGTATTTACCCAAAGAATATAAAAATACTAATTCAAAGAGTTATGTGCACCCGAAGTTTATAGCAGCTTTATCTACAATAGCCAAATTTTGGAAAGAGCCCAAATGTCTATTGACTGACGAATGGATAAAGAAAATGTGGTGTATGTATGTAAACATTAGTCAATCATAAAAAAGAACAAAATCTTGCCATTTGCAAGAATATAGATGAAGCTAGAGAGCTATTATGCTAAGTGAAATAAGTCAGAGAAAGACAAATGCCATATAATTTTACTCATATGTGAAATTTAAGAAACCAAACAAGCAAGCAAAGGTAAAAAAAAAAAGAGAGAGAGAGAGAGAGAGAGAGAGAGAAGCAAACCAAGAAACATAATCTTTAATGAACAAACTGATGGTTACCAGGGGGGAGGCAGGTAGGAGAATGGATGAAATAAGTGATGGGGATTAAGGTGAGCACTTGTGAGCACCAAGTATTGTATGGGAAGTATTGAATCACTATGTTGTACCCCTGAAACTACTATTACACTGTATGTTAAAACTAGAATTTAAATAAAAACTTTTAAAAAGGGGAAAGTTAAGTTTGGATTTAGACAAACTAAACTCAGTGATGGTCAGACATGAAAGTGGAGGGCCTCAGGAAGCAGGATGAGATGTAAGGCTGAAGTCTGAGAGCCATCAGAGCTACAGATGTAGGTTTGGAGTTAATCTCCAGGGAGGTCAGTGTTTAGGCCTCAGGAGTAGAAGGATCCTGCAGTGGTAGCTTGTGTGCAGAGGAAGAACGATGGGGAAGGTTGAAGAATGCATTTGAGACCTGTTCAGACTGAGGGAGAACCCAGAAAAGACACGTGAAAATTAAGTGGAGAGGGCAGCCCAGGTGGCTCAGTGGTTTAGCGCTGCCTTTGGCCCAGGGCCTGACCCTGGAGACCCAGGATTGAGTCCCACGTCGGGCTCTCTGCGTGGAGCCTGCTTCTCCCTCTGCCTGTGTCTCTGCCTCTCTCTCTGTGTCTCTCAAGAATAAATAAATAAAATCTTAAAAAAAAGAAAGAAAGAAAGAAAGAAAGAAAGAAAGAAAGAAAGAAAGAAAGAAAGAAAGAAAAAAGAAAAAATTTAGTGGGGAAACAGGACAATGACTGGTCATCAGTGCTGACTGGTTCAGAGAGGTTAGAGAGGAGGACAGCCAAGGTCACTGGTAAGACTTCAGCAAGAACGGCTTCAGGAAAATGACAAGGTGAAAGCTAAATTGCAATGGATCAAGGGATAATGGTGGGAAGAGCAAGTATAATGTCTAGCAGGAAAAAGAAACGACAGCATTTGAAGGGAAAAGAAAGTAAAGGGAACATTTCAGTCTTAAAGAAATTTCCACGGTTAAGAGGGTTAAGTGCCACGGGCACCATATTTGGCCTCTGCAGACCGTGAAGGTGATATCTGGTCTGGCTATTTATTTATTTATTTATGATTTTTAATCTCTTTTATTTTGAAAATTTTGTCTGGGTAAAACAAAAGAGGAAAATAAGCTTTATAATGTATATTCAAACTTGTACATCCGTTCCCTAGTCTGGCTCTTTAAATTTTATCTCAGTTTTTAAGGTTAGCAGGTGACAGGCACAGATTTTAATAAAGGCCCTTCTACTAGTTCCTTATACTTTTATTTTCTTAGATACTTTTTAACCCAACATGTATTCTCCAAGTCAGGATACAATGATACATTTTGTCCCTTTGTCCCTCAAAATGCTTTGCTATGTAAGATGAAACGTGGGAGAATTTTTTAAAGTCACAAAGCAAAAGGCAAAGTTGTATTTCAGTTAACTGGATTTTAGTAACTGATTGCATCCTAGAGTATTTTGGAAGTGCCTGTCTGTTGGTTGCTTGTGTCCTCTCGGATTGCAGACTGTCAGCACTCCCTCATCAGAAGGTCTTGCCTGGGCTCCTTGTCTATCCCCGTGCTCCTCCTCCACACCTCCTCTTTGTTCATTTTCCCCCAGATGCTTATTTTAGGAAGGGGCCTATGTTGTAGGTATCTTCAGTCGTGTCCTCTGGTTATAAAATGAGCATAACTAAAATGTCCCAAGTGCTTAGTAGGTGCCAGGGACCCTTCTCAGGGTGCTCTCAGGCTGTGTCCTATAATCCTCACAGTGCATTTTACAGATAAGGAAACTGAAGCAGGGAGAGGTTAGGGGACTTACCTGAGGTCACACAGTTCATAACGGAGTCAACGTTAGGACTAAGGAAGTCTTGTCCAAAGTCCACAGCCCTAACCAATCACTGCACTGCCTCTTACCAGATGCTCTAAGTCTCCCGAGATCTGCCTTCCTTCTATTCACAAACGACTTGAGGTTACTGACCTCATTCAGTAATATGCACTGTGAGATCGTGGCCAAGCACGCTGTGCTTGGGGCCGGGGATCCGGAGCTAAGGATGCAGACCCTGGAGCATACCATCTGGCTGGGGAGGCAAACAAGGAGTGTGGGGGTGAGGCCTGCACACCCTCACGCCCTTGCTGGGCGGGGATGGCGTGAGGGCGCTGACGTTCCTCAATACCAGGCGAAGGATGCAGGTCAGCCTGCCAGCCTCTGAATACCAGCTCCGTGTTCCCTGGGTGGGAGACTGGGCAAGTGTTGCAGCTCTTTCTGGGCTGTAAATAAAATACAGTAATGATTGCACAGCGCTGCTCCCCGAAATCTGCCCTTAGCTTTCTTCCTCCATCATTTATACCTGGCTTCCACAATGAACTCCACGCCCATTAACGTTCATACCTCTCTTTCTCCTGAGTCCTCACTGCCCTCCTGGTTGCCCATGCCCACCGGATGCCCCTGCTTCCAACTCCTAACTTCATAAATCTAAAACTCACTGGCTCAGGACACCTGGGTGGCTCAGTCGCTTAAGCGGCCAACCCTTTGGTTTTAGCTCAGGACACGGATCTCAGGGTTTTGAGATCAAGCCCTGCATCAGGCTCTGCACTGGGCATGAGGCCTGTTGGAGATTCCCTCTCTCCATCTCCCTCTGCCCCTTCTCTGCTCTCTCTCTAAAATATATGTATATGCAAACTCACTGGCTCTCTCACAACCCTTGGCCTTGAGTGGTGCTGCCCACTTCTGCCCCTGGCAGCAGCGCTCTTCCAGAAGTCTGGGTGAAGCTCCTTTTTTTTTTTTTAATTATTTATTTATTTATGATAGTCACACAGTGAGAGAGAGAGAGGCAGAGACACAGGCAGAGGGAGAAGCAGGTTCCATGCACCGGGAGCCCGACGTGGGATTCGATCCCGGGTCTCCAGGACCGTGCCCTGGGCCAAAGGCAAGCGCCAAACCGCTGCACCACCCAGGGATCCCTGAAGCTCCTTTTGATTCCACCTCCTCTCTTGCCCCACCATCTCATCAGTCTGTTTCCCAGTCTTTGAATTTCTCCCTCCTTTGTATTTTTACTGCCATGACTAGTTTCTACTTCCTTAAGTATCCTAACCCTGCCTGTTCTGCCCTCCATGCTCCCTATGCAATTGCCATTGGCTTCTCCACTCCATCCCTACCATTGGCTTCTCCACTCCATTCTTCACCTCTCTCCTACATGCATTTCACGCCTGTCAGAGTTCAGCTGCTCCCTGCTCTCGCACAAACTGCTCCTCCATCTGGAACACTCTCCATTTCTCAATGTCCCAGCACCGCCTGGCCTTGAATGCACACATGTACTGTCCTCTACAAAGTTTTCTCTCCTTTGATTGGAAATCATCTCTTTCCGACATGAACTTACAGAACACTCTTCGGAGCAACTCCTACCTTGTCTGTTTAGTTACCCATCTTCTCTCTTCCACTACATGGCAAAGTCTTCGGCTATAGAATCCAGGTGTGATTCATTCTTAGGTGTCCCACTGTCTCTACACAGAGTGCTCAAAAATATAACAAAGTGAATAAGAAAACGAATGGAAGACCTGAAAGACATAAGATCGGAAAGATGGAAGAACAGAAACGGCAACCACACACCACAGCAGACATCTCTCCATCACAGGGATTTCAAGGAGGAAAAATAACTGACTACAGTCACAGCATGACAGTTAAAGGATTTTCCAGGAAGCCAGTTATGTGAAAGGAACAAAATAATACCACCTTAACGTTCATATCCACACATTGCAGAAAGGTACTATTAATGCAGATTAGCAGATTTTTAAATAATATAGGCTTTATTCCCCCAAGAATTATTTACTGTTAATGGGGTGCCCACCTGGCTCAGTTGGTAGAGCATGCAACTCTTGATCATGACTTCAAGTCCGGAAGTTAAAAAAAAAAAAAAACAAACTTATTTTTTAAAATAAGCTCCATACCAACGTTGGGTATGGAGGATACTTAAAAAATATATATTATTATTAATGAAACAGGAAAAGAGCAAGGGGGTGAAGATATGTCAATGAAGAGTTAAGAAAAGAGATTCTCTTATAAATCCTATTTTTTGCTTTTACTTGGTCAAGACCACAGGCTCTCAATACCACGCTTTTAAACATGTAGCTCCAACCCAAACATTTCCCTCCAAAGCTTGTCTCCTTAAGGCTGGTATTAAAAAAAAAAAAATTAATCAAGTGGAGAGCCTGGGGGGTCTCAGTTGTTAAGCAATTGACTCGATTTCGGCTCAGGTTATGTTCTCAGGGTAGGGAGATGGAGCCCTGTGTGGGGCTCCGTGCTGGGAGTGGAACCTGCTTGAGATTCTCGCTCTCTCCCTCACTAAATAAATAAATAAACAAATAAATAAATAATCGATCCAGAACCTGCTTGAGATTTTCGCTCTCTCCCTCACTAAATAAATAAATAATCGATCCAGAACTGAGCCAGCACAATCTCAAAAGTTTGTCATTTGTGCAGATATTTAGAAAAGGAGCATCCTTAATAGAAGTAAACAAGAGTTTAAAATCAACTATCATATAGCCAAAGAAATGGACAGATCAATTTCGAGCATTATTCTTCATATATTGTCAATTTCAGAAGTGGAGCTGGGGACGCCAGCCATTTTACCAGTATTATGGGCATTTGCTGCTAGTCTCAAAATGTTAATTTTTTTTGGAGAAGCAAAACCAGCCTAAATGCCCCACAAGAACGAAGAATAGTAAATCTCTAGTAAAAGCAATGTGTAATTAGATTACTAATATTTCTTTATGAATTTTATCCTAGCCTCTATGTGTACCACAAAATCCTTTGGCAACAAGACAGCAGAGGAAATGTTCCAGTCTACATATTAAAAAATAAAGTAAAAGGACAGCCCCGGTGGCTCAGCGGTTTGGCGCTGCCTTCAGTCCAGGGCGTGATCCTGGACACCCGGGATCGAGTCCCGCGTCGGGCTCCCTGCATGGAGCCTGCTTCTCCCTCTGCCTGTCTCTGACTCTCTCTCTGTCTCTCATGAATAAATAAAATCTTAAAAAAAAAAAAAGTAACAATTAAGTTCCAAGGAGATACAAGGAAGACACTTGGCAATGCTTGAAAGGAAAAGAATGTTTGAGGTTTTTTTTTTTTTTACTTTTGGTTATATAGCATAAAGTTCTTATACTTCTAAAGCTATAAAAAGAAAGGTCTTCTGATTAAATGACATAGAAATTGGCTTGGAAGACCTCCATCATGACATATAACAATTTCTTTTTTTTTTTTTTAAGATTTTATTTATTTATTCATGAGAGATAAAGGCAGAGACACAGGCAGAGGGAGCAGGCTCCATGCAGGGAGCCCGACGTGGAACTCGATCCCGGGACTCCAGGACTCAACCACTGAGCCACCCAGGCGTCCCAACATGTAACAATTTCAAATGCAACTTCTGGTTGGATTTCAAGGTTCTAGATAACCACATAAAGCTCACCTAGCATTTACTTGGTCCATAGCTATTGCAAATATTAATCGTTGTTGATCTAACCATAAAGAGCCATGAATTTATATCCCCAGAATTCTTGATAAAATAGATCTTGAAAAATCACTCTACTTAAATAACAAAAGGGGGAAAATGCCTACCCTGGATTTGCAGCTTCGATCTATATCCAGGCAAAGGAAATTATACCCGAAACAAAGCTACTTCACAGCAAGATTTATTAATACATCCAAAAGAAAGAAAGAAAAATCATTTTGTCACACTATATACAGATAATACATACAGTGTTTTATACACATATTACATCAGTTTTTACACAAGAAAAATATACATAAAAATGTAAACTTTTGTATACAAAAACCCTTAAACAAATTAAACAAGGACCAGATAACAAAAGGAGACCAATCCATTATTATTTCATCAAATTTTTAAAACAGTAATACAGTACATTCATTGAGATATATATGGAAAATGTGAGCCATCTCTTCATGTTTAAAGGGAAATTACAAACCAAAAGCCCATCACCTCCCAAAATGTGGTTCCCCGCCCCCACCCAGCAACACCACTCAAAATCAGACACGCCTTTCCGCCACAACAGTGGGGGTGGGGGGCTCTTACTAAACCTGCCAACCTCCTCAACTTGCTGCTACAGTCTGTGCAGAAACGAGTGGCCCCTTGGCTTTTGTGCATATAACTAAGCTTCTAGCCACTATTCACGCAAATCCAGACAAGATCCTCAGTTTGTAAGTTCCCTTTAAGCAGCTTTTTTTTTTTTTTTGTAAATATTTTTAATGTATGGCCTGTTAAACATACTTGTGTGCCAAGGTGAATGAGAACACTGAAAAAGAAGGGCTTTGAGAACTGCTAGTCCTTGCTACCGTGCAGTTACTTTGTAAGAAGAGATTTTAAAACTGTGCAACCTGTCTGTCACTTAACAGGATCCAAAGAAGAGACCACCTCACCTGTGATTTCCCACTGCAACTTGGTTTCAATTTATACCTCAGTTCTCCAGTTAGTACCTACCCTATGATTGCCAAGAGGCTTTTTGTTAAAGGCTGCTTCTGATATCAAGTTCCAGCTAAACTACTCTGTAAAATCACTCAAACCCCAACCTCTCGGTTCTGGTCTTCAGGGGGGACTCTTACTCCACTGTTGGTTCTTGGTTCTCTTTTGCTTTTTGTTAACATCTTACAATTTAGGATTGTCCATCTATGCTCCTCTCTCTGGAAGGTCTTGAAATGTAATCTGTTGCCAACTCACCGCAAAATTAAAGATTTAATGTTTTTTTTTTTTCTTCCTAGTCTGTCGTTCAGTGCAAACTGATATATTAATGAAAACACCTGAAGTGGCGGGGAATAGGGATTGAATCTACGGCAGGTGCATGCAGACTCCGAGCTCTTTAACAAGAAAAAAGCGTCTGGGAAGACCTTTAACTAAATATATGCAAAACATGCTTAAGACAGCTTCATGAGAGCTGCCTCCCCTCAAAGTTGAATTTTGAACAAGGCAGCATAACAGTTAGGTGATAGATTTCCCTGCAGCTAGAGTAGTTAACTTCCCCCAGGCAAAATGATCTCAATGATCATTATTTATTAATGAAAGGAAGAGGCAGATTGGTGAATTAAGTTGATCTGGAAGATGGTGGAGGACGTAAGCTAATGGAAATGTTAGGATTGCTTTATAACTGAAACAAACAGGCTGGTTTGTGGTACATCTCCATTTCAGAGAGAGGGAAAATGCAGGAGGTTCTCAAGTGAATCCCCGGCTCTCTCTTTCTCCCATAGGACAGGTGGCATTTTAAAAAATGACAGTCTCCCTTTCAGTTAAAAAAAAAAAAGTAACAATAAAAAGGAAAAGATAAATAAATAATGTGTGGATGTCTTTAGATGAGACTTTTAAATGTTCTTTAAATAATTTTCGATAATGTATTTTAAATCATTACATACAACTGCCACTGCAGTGACAATATTCCAGTAGGGGCAGCATTTTGCTAAATGTAAAAGATTGCCATTTAAAACTCATACATATACATGTGTATATACAGTATATCAACACTATTTATATACATATATATCTAGAAAGCAACATTTCATTGCCTTTGAATATCTATATATTCACTCCCACAATATATGAGACATACTGTGTGAGTATATACGAAAGTATATGTACACATGCTCTGACATGTATATATACACTTTTGTCTGTGTGTGCATAAGAGCTTTAAAGGCACAATATATAGGGATGCAAGTTTTCTAGAGAGCTGCAGCAAAGTTAAAACAGAATGTCACAAATGTGGAAAAAGTCAAAAGGAAATACAGCAAAATTCATTACTTAAGAATTTGTTAAAGCAGTTTTATGAGCAAAATTAGTTGTAGAATTCAAGAGGTTTATGTGACTTTGTATGCTTTCCATTAAAATGAAAATTGTAAGTTTATGATTAAGACACAAAGAAAACCACATTTTTAAATGACAAATTGAAGACAGTAAATGGGGAAATAAACCTAACGCTGTTACCAATAAGATTATAATTATGCTCTTTTCCAACGTGAGTAAAATGTCTCCAAATGATCTAGGTAACTTTCAGATTAGCCTTGTTTGAATGTTGGTTTTCTGTTTATTTTTGAGATGAAGATGAATACCAATCCTCAAAATTACTAGACAAACTATTACCAAAATCTACATCTTCAGGAAAATTTCAGAGATAAAGATCTTTAAAAGAAATGACTGAGAAGTTAATGAATTATGCTTAAGCCAAATGCTTTCGGCTAGGAAGGACATAATAAAGGGGGGAAAATACAATGAAGTGTGATGAGATTGATTTAGAAGGCAGCAAAGATGAAGAACAATGGAACTGGTAAGAGTTCTAGCAGGAATTCAATTATAATAACCATAAACAAGACTATAATCCAAAGGACTCCCATCTTCGTATGCACCGATGGTGTGCTCTAGGCTGTCACCTCCTCTTGCTTACAGAATCATCGAGTTTTCCATCGACGTATAATCTTGCTTTAACAAAGGCTGTTTATCTATTACACACACACATTTTTTAGGGAAATATATGTATATAGCTTTATCTATACACACACATATACATACGTGTATATATAGATTTATACAAATGTATAAATAAACATAATACTTTTCAATCTTTCCATTGACAAGGCAAGTTCACATTCAGCAAAGTGCCACCACATCCCATATACACATCTCTGTACAGATATACACAAAAGGGTCTATTTTCACCCTTCAATCAGGGGGAGTTTATTCTAGCAAATCCCATTAACCAGAGTAACTGAAGGGAGAAATGGCACCAATACAAACTCCCTTCTTTCATTTGCATGCATATGTACAAGAAATATGCAGATTTTTAAAAAATCCATAAAGCAAGAGTGAATGAAACTGGGAGATGCAGAAATACAACTATAAAAGGAACGACATGTAAAGCTTTCCTAGGTCTTGACCATACCTAAGATGAATGAGGCTTCAAAGAGAACTACAAATTCTGGTGTGTTATCAGAAGTTGTTTTGACATATATCAAAGTACATGATTTTTTTAATAGTAAAAATAAATGTGATTGGAGCATTTAATAAAAACTCTAGTTTTGGCTATGTTAGACCACCAGATACTCCAGTACTGAATGTGTAGTATAGCAAAATGACAAAACTCAAAATATAGGAATGTATCTTTTTTTAATTCCATATGAATCAGGTAAAAGTCAAGGGTAGCATAATTTTTCTTATAACCAAAATACGGGGGTCGAGGGCACGCTAACTTCATAAATAGCACAACGGAGTAATTTTTTTTTTAATTTTTGGGAATAACTGAAATCATCCCAGCTTTGAAGTATACATGGTGAAATGATCCCACCAACTCTTTCAACAAAGCAGTCCCTTCAAAAAATGGCATTCTTTATTAAAAGCCTATAATTTTCTTAACTTCACCAAGAAAAGATGATCAATAAGATTTTCTAACTCAGAATACAAAGAAATCTATTATTAACATAAAAAAAGTTGTTTCAACTGATCTGGTCCCATCACCCCAGCAGATAAACACAGCTCATGTCTGGTTTGTCTCTCTATGTCTGGTTTGTCTTTCTCTCTCTCTCTCTCATATTTTTATGCTCAAAAGTGAGAGGCTGGTCTTTGAACCTGTTTCTCATGTCATTTTAAAAACATAGCATAAGTTAATCAAAAGGTTAAAATAAAATGCACATGATATCAGAGCTAGCCTTTTAACATAAAATAGCATAATGAAGAATTTGGTGTATTTATACTACAGAGACGATGAGAAAATAACTCTTGATAGCCTCATCTAAATAAACCGTATTTCTACAATACATTGTTACCTTCTTCTATTTTTAACCTAAGCACACATTCATCTCTCTCACACACGTGCCCCCAATGTATATTTTTGCATGTGTGTAAAAACACAGACGGAGACAAGCACACAAGTAATTTAATTCTATTTTTAAGTCACAGTGGGAATTCCTTAGTGAGGAGGGGTAAAAAAAGTTCCTGAATAAGACACTGAGAACATCTAAATTTATTATTTTTTCTATTTTACTTCCCAACTTACAGAAGGAACTGTAAATTAAAGAATAACTCCATAGCAAATAAAAGAGGTCTTAAAAACTTAGTTTACAAATTCCAGCTACAGTAGTTGGGAGTTTTGCTTGATCTATGTATTTCTATTTACCCTGTAACTAAGCTTCTAGCCGTCTTAAGTGTAAACCACAGATCATTTACTAGAGAAACACGATTCCCAACAGTTCTATGAGCAGTAATAAATGGTCTAAAGGTGTTCTACATTGAGGCCCCAGGATATCCTTTTATTTTATATATCTGCAAGGTAGCAAAGGATAGCTATACACCTTGACACGGCAGAGATCCAGTGTAAAAAGGTGCTTCACTAGTTTGTTTTGTTAAAAAAACAAAAAACAAAAACAAAAAAACAAAAACAAAAAACCCAAAAAGCTCATATATAATTTCTTAAGCTATTAAAACACATAGGCAACATAATTCATTACACTCAATACAGCTTTAGTATAAAACTTATAATTTATGAGGTGATGTTAATAGTATAAATTAATATACCTTTTCTCTTAAAATCTACAATAAGTATTCTGAAAGCTCATTGGGGAAGGAAACTTTTAAATAAAACTTTTAAAGCTGTGCGTGATGGGAAAGGATTCTGTTTGCTGAAGCGGAGATGAGAGCCTGAAGGAGAAAGGAAAGAGGTCCTATGCGAGACACGGTGGGCTACAAAACCGAACGCTTTCTCTTTCTTGCACTCTCTTCAATGAGTCACCTTTAGTTTCTCTTAAAACTAGTTTCTTATTTTACAAACTGCCCTAATTTCCACAAGGAATCCCTGAGACATACTCAACACTATACAGTGAAAAGAAGAATCACTGCGAGGAGGGACTGATTGCAACCCTTCCGAGCAGATGAAGACAATGTCACCAGCATCCAGCTTCCCATCACTTGCACGCTTATCTGCTGGTGCCCACGGGGCCTTACCGACGCAGGGTGGAGTCAGTTCAGGGCAATCAGTCTATTCCCCAGGCAAAAGCACTGGTGTGGTTTCGCTGCACTGGAAGCTTCTACAGTGCATGGTGAACATTTTCCCAAGGGGAACTTTGGGTGCATATAGAGCTTACTTCAGTGGTCCCCAGCTCAAACGAAAACAAAAAACAAAACAAAACAAAAACAAGTGAAAGAGGTGGTGTCTATGACTCTTAGGCCAGGATCAGGGCAGATCAGGGGTGTATGTGTGTAGGCTTGAGAGGGGGATGTAGGGGAGTACTGAGGCCAGCAGGCAGGAGGGCAAAGGGAAGGAGAGCTGGGCTGCCCAACAGAGGCTTACTAAGAGTTAGACAACTTTTCTCTTACAACATTGTTTTTCAGACTCAACTTTAGATCCCCCAAAACTCCGCCACTCTAAGTAGTCAGACATCCCCAAGATTTGGGAACCTAGTTTCTGGTAAAGAAAGTCATACCAAATTTGCTCTCTCTCCCTGAAATACGATGTGTCCTTTATTGGCTCTGGATCACAGTGCAGAGAGAGGGAGGCTAAGAGAAGTTAGAGCTGAGGGCAAAGAGAATTTTTGCTATTTAGAAAAGAGGCTAAGTCGGCCCCACAATCTTTGCATTAATGACACTGGCTATTAGGAGACATAACTTATTCACTTGCATTTTAGGTTTTCTTTCCTAACTCACTGGTCAGGGGGAAACGCTGAACAGATACCCCAAATATGTTCTTCACTGGTATCTTATTTCAAATCTTTTGAAAGGTAGCCTTGAAAATGTCACTTTAATCTACTAAACATGAATTCTGGTTCCATGTGGAACAGGATACTGGGAAGCTCATAAGGCTGCAGATATTAAGAAGTCATTGTTTAACCTTTCTATAGAATGCCAGTAAAGATTCCGTATTTTCAATGTATTGTGAGAGGGGGGAAAATCTATGTTCTATCATATATATATTTCCACCTCCTACCTTACCCCCAAGAAATGTATTTCTCATCAGGAAAAAAATCCTTGGAACGATGTAGGTGTTGGTGATGAAAGAGATACAAATGAAGACTATTCAGTATGACATTTTCTTTTAAGGAATCCTTGAAATCGCCTCATTTGCCTGCAGAGTTCTGTTGACCATGTAGAAGACCACTGTATTAGACTAATCTATTATACCAGATTAAAAACAGAACTTAGTAGGATGTTAAAAGGCTAAAAAGAAGAGGTTGAAGAATGTGGAAACTAGATACCTAATTTTTAAAAATGAATTCCAAATCTATCAAAATAATTACCTTAGTGTTATGAATATCCTCATCTTTTTACAATACCAATCCACAACAACCTACTGAACTTGGAGGGAAGGCGATTGCCTCACACAAACATTGCTGATGCAGCCCACGACCGCCACCACCGCCCCTGTGATGCAGCGTTGCAGGAGAGACTGCGGGCAAGTAACACGAACCAAGGGCATGGGAGTTACCTACATATGCTCAAATTCTAGGGCCAAGTGATAAAAACCGAATGATACAGGGGTATGTGGCTGGCTCAGCTGGTAGCGCATGTGACTCTCGATCTCAGGGTTGGGAGTTCAAGCCCCACATTAGGTGTGGAACCTACTTAAACTAAAAAAACAAAGCAAAACTGAATGGTACAGGTCAATAGAAATATAAATTCTTTTTCATAAGAAGAAAGCTTACAAATCGGGCATGTATCACAGACACCATTTCCTTCCAAATCAAAGCACTGTCTTTGCCTCTGGGTTGTGATCATGGACTGCGAGCGAGCTCTGATAAGGAAAAGCTTTAGTGTTAGTCACAGAAAGTGAGGACTCTTAGCTTGCAGTTGAGAGACTGGGCCTATTGAAGAAATAAATCTTATAAATAATTATTTGGCAAAGATAAAGTATTAGCTTTCCTTAGCCTGATGCCACTCAAGACGGTAACTACAATTTTAAGAAAAACAAAACAAAAAACCAGACACATTTTCCAACTTTATGTCCATAGCTACTATTTGCTTCTCATTAAATTATAATCTCTTCGTGGAGGGACACTAGACACACCACACCGCCTGCCAGCATGAAATTGCTCAGGAAGTCATTTATAAAGCAGTTCTATCTCACGTGGTAGGTTACTAGAGAGAGAGGGGAAAAAAAATCCTTCACCATATAAGCTATGTGATGATAATTACAAAATTTTCCATTGCATAGTCTGTCATTTGGTGGGTTAAGTGTAATTGCTATTTACTACTATGAATTGTTTACTAGCTACATAACCTACGCAGATGTGCAAATTACTAAGCCATTTTTACAGAGGAGAAAACAATGTCTTAAGTACTTTAATTAAAATAATATTAACAATTATGTAGAGAGAGTAAAGGAGAGAAAACACATCTTTCCTTCGATGCTATAAGATCACAGCCAGTGAGTATCATTCCTTAGAATGGAATTCAGATTCTCCAAGCACAGAATGTATCCATGAACTGCAGCAACTTTGTAAGTAAATCACATTAACACAATCTAACTGGCCTTTATAAATGGTCCCAAAGAACTGCAGAGACAGTGAACTTCTCTGCCACTAGTTCTCATTTCACACTAGAATAAAAGCTAGTTTCCACCTAATTAGGACCTTATGTAAAATTTGTTTTTGATTCCAGTATTGCCTTATGATAGCATAAGTGCTATTTAAAAGACACTAATTTTCCTATTTCTGGAGTAAAAGACACTTCATTTCTTTCTCTACACATTAACAGCACACCTACTACTAATAGACTAGAATTGTTCCGTGTCAGCTAAAAGAAAAACGGGACCGGTATCTCTGGGTTCACAGACGTTCTTCTCGCTTCCAAAAAGGGACTCACAAGAAACCGCAAGAGCAAAGCGAATTGCAAGCTTGGCTATTTGTTTTGACAGAGATGAAAGGAGAGGACAAATTTGTGTTTTTTTGCTAATTCCCCAGACCTATGCTGGTACTCTCTACGGGTGCCCCTGTTTCGGCTATCACTGGGGGCATCTAAACAAAAATGAATTTACTCAAAGTTTTTGGTGTGAAGCTGTTAACTGGCAACATTCCTGATTTCATGCCTCCTTACTAGAAAGCAGGAAAAGGGCTTTTCAATGCACATAGAACAGAAAATTGCAAACAAGAAAATGTGCAACTTACTGCAAACTCAGTTTTGATAACTGAAGAATTTTAAGCAGCTACCACAAGGGACAAATAGCCAGAAAAGTTCAAACCGACTACCCGTGACTTTCCCTTTGCTGTCAAAGAAGGGCTGATAGATAAGATAGTCAGTGTGCTGCTGCTCTGCTACAACCTTGAATTTGTACACAGTGGAAACTAGATCGAATTGCTGGGAATGGACAGTTTTCTAGTGATGATTGTAACGGGAAGTGAAAGAGTGGAGCAAACTAAGTGATACTTTTGAGCAGAGGTAACTACTCGTAATCATTTCATTACAGTACATTAAAATAAAAAAGCTTACTAACATAGGTTTCACAGGTGAGAAATACTCAAATGATCTGTTCTCACCACTCAGAATAGAAATTTATGGTGATACCAAATATAATTTTGCTTTGTGACATAATTTATAATTTAGAAATTTCTCAATCTGCAAAAAAGGCAAAGCTATTAAAAAATAAATCTTCCAATCAATTATCATGATTAAAAAAAAACAAACTAAATATATTACAAATGTATTTTTGGCCCACAAAAAGAAACTTCAATAAATACAAACTAGGGCATATAATGATTTCATACAGTCACGTGACATTTCCCCTCCATAATCTCAGGCACATGGTATCTGCATAATGCCTGCTGATCACCATCATTCCTTTAAAAAGCAGAGAAAGAAAAGCTTTCAAAAGAAGGGACTGGTTAGAATTAGCATGGCATAAAGAGAATACATATAGGAAGTAGGAAAATACATCCAAATCTTTACCTATTGAAAAGGAATTAAGATCAAATATTCCCTGACAAATGAATTATTATATCACATCATTAATAGATATGTTCTCTACTCATCTTTTAAAATATATATATGTAAATTAGACTCGACTCAGGTATAAATAGCCAATGGTATCTCAGGGGACAGTGAAACTTCTCAGCAAAAGCAGAGCACAGATGCCTTTAGAATCTAGTTCCACCCATGGGGAGGAGGCAGGGGAGAAGGCAGGTAAAAAGAAACCTCACAGATTTATTTCATAGTCACCAACTTACTAAACTACCCAATATGATTTTTAACTCTAAAATCCTGGTACTTAAAAAAAAAAAAAAAGTCCCCGAACTTAAACCTAAGCCCTTCAATTATTTTAAAAGTACCAAAGGGTATGGGTAAAATTTATGTCTCGTTTCCATATTCTGCTTTGAGAGAAACTTTAAAATGTGTATCCTTCAGATATTACACATCACTTCACAACTGATACATTGATTCTACAAGTGTCTTCAACATTTTACAAATCTTACCGAAGAATCACTACTGTAAACATGAAAAAGTCAAAAGTAATAGACGGATCAAGGAGTTCAGAGATCCCATCTTTCCAAATCTATCTGACCTCTCCTGCTTTTTCAGATCAAAATATGGTCTTTTTTTATAATTACATCTCATGAATGTATTCCGTGAGAGAGGGATGGAGAAACAAATGCTCGTCTAAAAAGGCAAAAATAACCACCAGACCTCAGAATCTCAGCAACCCTGCAGTCACACTGCACGAGCTGGGTAACTTAGTGACATCCCCACGGCCCCAACGTGAATGCGGCCCGCTGCGCTCCTGGGTGACTTAGAAGAACAGTGTCGTGTAACTCGCCTGGTCGGACCACCACCCTCTCTACGCGGGAGACTGAGTTAATACAGCAGGGAGAAAATGGCCAACCTGATTGGGGTTGTGAGATGTGGGAAAGGAGAAGAGCCTTAGACTCATTAGGAAAAAAAAGAAACTACGACGACGACGGGACAGGTGCTTCCTGCCCTGCACAAAAACACACACGTGGGTGCACATACACACAGGCGGTCAAAAGACTAAAATTTTTTTCTTTTTAAATCGAACATGATCACAATTAGGAATGGAATCCTGGCCTCGTGCAGTGTTTAGCAGTTGGTGTGAAGTCAGAGCCTTGATCTACTCCCCTACGCACCATCTGCTATCACGTAGACGGGAACTCAATGGATAGGACCATTCTATATAGAACCACCTCTGTGAAGACCTGGTCATAGAATGGAAAGCATTGATCTGAATACTAGGAAATAGTAAAGGGCACTGGTAATCTGAGGTATCTTCCACTTCTAGGACTTGCTGCTAAAAATCAATTCTATCCAGTCACGGTGCTGAGCCACTGAGGAAACCACTGGGGTAGAGTGAACCTGCCAGGAGGGAATGAGCACCAGTGCAAAGGAGCACATGTGAACACTGAAGCAAGGTCCACCGCGGGATTACTTGTTTAACTGGAAAAGGGAGCGTTCCCCCTTTGTCCCCACCTGTGATTTTTAAAATCTTCTTTAGGAAAAGGGGGAAAGGGATGAGAAACAGGAAACAAAGATAGAAAACACCAGGTTCCCCACCTGCCTGCAAACCCACAGACACGCTCAGTTAGGGGAGGTAAAGGGAGAAGATGCATTATTGGTACTTGTAGCTGTGGCACCTGTTACTGTGAAGCCTGTAGGAGGGGCTATCGAGCTGTGGCTGGGCTGCAGGTCCTTAGGAATGCCACTGTGAGAACCCAGCTGGTGGCCGAAGGCTGCGCTGAACTGAGGGAGCTGCTGCTTGGGAGAGGTGGAGGCCATGAGTTCAGCAGAAGGCCCCATGCCACTGAAGCTGGTCTGCGGTAACCCCGGAAGCACACTGGAGCTGCTGGGGGTCACGGTGGCGAAGGCAGGCTGTGTGGTCTCTGAGTTCGAAGTGGTGGGTGGCGTGGATAGGGAAGTGGAAAGAAGATGTCCATCTGCGCCGAGAAGGTTGCTAAATGGAGAGGGGTCTCCAAGGTTGACAGGGAGATTGCCCCAGTGAGTTCTGGGGTTTACGACTCCTCCAAGTGGCACCTCGAGTGGGGTTGGGAGCAAGTGCTGCGCCATGATGGGCATCTCTGCTGAAAAGGTAGCTGCCATATTATCACCAGAGTAAGATGTCGTGTGGGGAGAGGTGATATGGTCACTATAGGGAGACGGCACGTGCTCACTATCATAATGGCTTCCATGGGGCGAGGAGTGTGAATGATCACTGCTGTATTGCTGTCGTGAGGTGATTAGGTCATCTGCCTTGCTCAGCAGCTGGGCAGGATGTGGCCTCTGGGAGGCATGGCTGCCATCATGTAGTCCATGAAACTGTCCTGGGAAGGCTCTCTCCCCAAGTGCACTCTGGCTCATCAGAGTGGCAGAAGTAAGGCCGACGTTGGCTGGGGCAGAGAACTGCCCCTGGATCTGCCCTGCCAGGGGTGTAGGTGGGTTAGACAAGGTAGCAGAACGGAGCAGGTTCTCATCCAGCTCTAGACTAGAAAAATTATCATGTACTATGCGCCCATTCAGTAGCTCCCCTAGGTCCGTGTTTACTTCTCGGCTCAAGGACTGAATTCCTGAAGCTCCAGTACCTGCGGAGAACACCCCTATTCCTCTATCTGACAACTCCTGGACTGGCACACCATCTGACTGAGTAAGTACCCCAATGGTACTCAGGCACTCAAGAGAAGTTACAGCCTGTAAGGCCCGTTCAAGTTCCTCGGCCTCTTCGGTAGTTGGAAGGAGGTCTCCATTCTTTCCTGAGTAAAACAAAAGCCGTCAAGAATCAGCAGAGTTTTTACTTGTCCCATACCACAGAAATCACACGTCTGAATTATTTTTTAGCAATATTCTATTAACGGGGTGCCTGGGCGGCTCAGTCAGTTGAGCATCTGACTCTTGGTTTTGGCTCAGGTCAAAATCTCAGGGAGTGGGATCAAGCCTTGCATCAAGCTCCACGCTCAGTGGCGAGTCTGCTTAAATTTCTCTCTGTCTCTCAAATAAGTAAATCTTTAAAAAAAAATGGGGCACCTGGGTGGCTAGTCAGTTAAGCATCTGCCTTCAGCTCAGGTCATGATCCCAGGGTCCTGGGATCAAGCCCCATTCAGGCTCTATGCTCATCCTCACTCTCTTTGTTTTTATAAAGAGTTTATTTATTTATTTGACAGAGAGAGTGAGCAAGCAAGCAGAGGCAGAGGAGAGAGAAGCAGGCTCCCCCCAGAGCAGGAAGCCCATGTGGGGCTCGATCCCAGGACCCTGGGATCATGACCTGAGCCAACAGCAGACGCTTAAGCAACTGAGCCACCCAGGCGCCCCTCTCTCTTTGATAAATAAATAAAACCTTTAAAAATCAAAACAAAATAAAACCAGGTGGCTGGGTGACTCAGTCAAATTAAGCATCTGACTCTTGATTTTTATCTCAGGCTTGTGGGATTGAGCCCCGCAGTGGGCTCTGCACTTAGCAGGGAGTCTGCTTGAGACTCTCTCCTCTCTCTACCCCTCTCCCCTATACATGCCCAAACTCTCTCCCCCAAATAAATAGATCTTTAAGAAAAAACTAAACAAAATGAAATATTGGAATAGAGAAGCTTCCCAGGACTGGACTGGAAGGAAAGAGTGAAATATTAATCTGTAAGACAGGCCTGAAAGGTTGAGCTGTCCTGGAACCTGTATCCCATCTTCAGTTATTCACAGCATTCCCTAAACTCATCTCATTGAGGCATTAAATTAAGGATTCTAAGCAATACTAACTAAAATGCATGGTAACTGTCTGACCACACATGGGTTTTTACATAAACTTATGTCAAAATCATTAAAATAGAAGATGTGTCATATTGGTTCAGCCGGGAGACAAAAGGCTGTGTAGGAGTCCCCCTTGGTTCTTCTGCTCTTAAACTCCTTCCTCCAGTCGGAGGGGGCTGTGGAAGACTGGAATACAGAGATTCATGCGTGCATGTGAGCACAACACTCTGCAATCCGCTCCACTCCCCCATTATCTTTTAAAACGCTTTTGTGTGACCCGTTAATCCTGCTCCTCTCATTCTAGTTTTCATAAAACAGAAGCCCATGGGCTGCCGTTAATTTCATTTCCTATATAAAAAAATCTATATATTTGGGAACTTGACTAATCTCCACAAAAATACTGTTTTTAATGGTGAAAGGAACATTCTAAGAGTACAAAAATAGGTTTCCCCTGAAAGCACCAGAGAACTGGTGGGATTAAGCAAACTTTGTTTTGGGAAAATACACTTCAACTGAAGTACAGGGTGAGGTATTAAGATTAGGAGAAAACCTAAAAGGCTTCAATAAACTCAAATTTAAATGTTTTTGTTGAAAAAAAAAATCAAGTAAAATGACTCATTTTAAAGCAACAACGTTAAAACCTAACAATCAAATCATTAATCTCCTAAGCCTATAGTAATGGTGAACACAAAGTGCACATCCCTGCCTTGTGAAATGGGTAAAATAGCTTTAGCAGCGCTGCATTTGCCATTGACAGTGAAAGTATGTATGAGGAGCACTTCAAACACATCTCGAAAACACGATTTCCTTTTTTAAAAAACTCATTTAAAAAAACACAAAAACTGAAAATAAAAAATAAAAATAAAAAAATAAAAAAACACAAAAACTGGACTTGAATCAAAATGTTGACCATACCTTCAAAAAAATCAAAATCTTGTAAGTCATCAGGTAGCCGTGGCAGGACATCTGAAAAGTCCTCCTGGTTCAATTCCAAGTCATGTGGAATGTCAGTGATCTCATTGGCAATGTCATCCGGCAACTCATCAGCACTCAGCTCTGGCGTGGACGGGCTCCTGGGGAAGAGGACACGGTTGGCCTCACCACTCCCCCTTTACCTTCACACCAGTGTCCCAGAAACAAGTTCATCAAACATGAAGATGTGAAATCCTAACTCAAATGTCTCCTTTTCCTACTTTCAGAGACGGAAATGTGATAGCAAAAGGAAGATCTCACCATACACAGTCATGTAGTTCTCTGGCTTGTACCCATGTATTTAGGCAATCATTTTGAGATAATATGTTTACTTCATTAGTAGAATGAATTACCATTTTGTGTACTGTGTTTTAATACTTTTTAGTAAATTTCAAATCTAGTCAAAATAATAACTTAAAAAAATGAAATAAACAGAAAAAAGGGAAAATGCTTAGCTGAAACAGAAGCCTTTGGCTAACCCCTGCCAAAATTGGTAATGCACCAGATTTCTGATGTAATATTTCTGTTAAAACATACATGGGATTTCTGTTAAAACAGAACAATCTGAGAGTGGCAATTAAATTCTTGATTTCAGCATCTGCTTTCTATGTTATAGCCAAAAGCTTTATTTCAGATCTCACTCAATCAAATATCTGGTAGAAATTAGAATGAAAACTACAAAGTCTAGGCTAATCTATCGAATGGCTTCTGTAGCCCAGCCACAAGGCTAGAGAAGAAAGTAAGGCTAAGTGCTCTGAGAGCTATCAGAACATAGAAAGGAAACATAAGCTTTGGTGCTGTCACTGACCGGATCTGGGCAGCCTCCACTGGCAGTGAGACGCTGGTGGGCATGCTGAGGTTTCCTTGGGGCACTGCAGGGGGAATGGGTTTTTGGGGTCGACGAGGTCCACGCCTTCTCTTTTTCTTATGTTTTTTGGTAAGTGCAGGAGGCTTGGTTTTTTTCCTGGGTTTCCTCTGCTGCTGGTGCTGAACTTTACGGGAGCTATCTCCTCTCAAGAAATTATCCTTTAGAATGAAGAAATAGGCATTTTTAAACTGAGATTGTTTGTGAAAAACCCAACAGCTACCTGAAAGAAAATATATCTCTTAACATTGTATGGAACGCTTAAAACATGCCTACAACTATGCCTAAGAATAAGTAAATGAGAAAAAAAGAATTCATTTTTTAATTTAAATCAAATCAATTCAATATATACATACAGTTCATCCCCCACTTAAAGACACCATGAAACTGTAATAGGCCAAGGGAGAGATGTGGGTGGGTAGAAAGGATGGGGAAAAAAAGACAGTGGGATAGGTGTGTAGGGTAAAAATACAATGAATGAAATTGCACTCTAAAAAAAACTTACTCTTCCACAGGAAAAACATGAATACAAGTATACTTAAATATACAATGAAAATAGGTCAATAATGACATTAAGTACCTTCTAAGGGTATATAGAAGGAAAATCAATTATTTTTTGTTTTGTGTGATTAAAAAAAAAGTTGGATTTTAAGTCACTGGGGTGTTATTTCCGGAGAGTCACTTCAGCAGTCAACACAAGATAAACGGCTAAGGGCGATGTGAGCGGGGAATGGAAAAGCAATGCCCCGTAGGCACAGAATTGTCAAGATCTGAGAGCTCCTTGGATGTGGTGAGGATGAAAGGAAGAGAGCACCTGAAGACATCTCTGGGGTTTCTAGGTTGGGTGACTGTTAGATGATACCATTTGCTGGAACAGAGCGCAGAGTGGAATAAGGATTCAGAAGAAAAAGTAAGGAGTTCAGTTTGGCTCACAAACAATTTGGGGTATGAAGATTTTCTAGGCGATAGGAAAAAACAGCATGAGGGATAAAGAATGGGATGGACACGTAGCTTCAGAAATCATGACAAAGTAAAAGTCCTTCAGATAATTTACACAGGCCAGGGAGATACGGTAGAGAGAGGAGAGAAGACAACCAGACTGCAGTTTATAAAACGGTTGCAATTAAGTAAGCAGACGTCTGAGAAAGAACCAGCAAGGAAGAACAAGAAATTAACGATATAACCAGTTTTCTTCAGCCGCAACCCTTCAATCTGAATATTGCATTTCACTAATTCCAAGATACATATTTTAGTATCTCTGCAATTGAGATGCCTTTTACAACAATTGCTGTTGGGCCCAGGGATGGTCACTGTAGCTGGCACTGCCTACATATGTGCAAGGGTGAGAAAAGTTCTTGGTACTGTCACTGTTTGAGTCAAGATATGGACATTGTTGGTGTAACACGAAGAGGAAAGAAAAACGGTTGTGTGTGCAAAAAGTTGAGCAATAGGGGATCCCTGGGTGGCGCAGTGGTTTGGCGCCTGCCTTTGGCCCAGGGCGCGATCCTGGAGACCCGGGATCGAATCCCACGTCAGGCTCCCGGTGCATGGAGCCTGCTTCTCCCTCTGCCTGTGTCTCTGCCTCTCTCTTTCTCTGTGACTGTCATAAATAAATTTAAAAAAAAAAATTAAAAAAAAAAAAAGTTGAGCAATAGGGTATAAAACTGCCATCAGTGAAGCAAATACTCATTATTGAAGACATGACCATGATTCCTTTGTGGGTATTTTTTTTTTTTTTTTGAGAAAGGAACATAGCCACAAAGTAGACAAAGCTGTGCTATAGTTGATGTACATAGACAATACTGCCTTTTCCATGTCAAGGAATTCAGCGGAAACGAAGGAAAGCAATTCAGCATTAGGGAAGATAAAAAAAAAATCTATGTCCAATTAAGTCTACAGAAGCTATTTAGATAAATATAAAACAGAAATTATAGGTGACAAGAAATGCACTGTGCTGTGTTTTTATTTCCTGGTGGTATGTAAAACAATTGTGGTTTTTACAATTGACATCACCTTTAATGAATTCAGTAGTAACCCAAAACTAAATACGTAAAAAGAGTACGGACAACAGTATTTGAAAACTAATAATAATCACTAGCATTAACAATTATTAATACTAGCAAACAAATTCAAGACAAGAAAGAATAAGATTAAAGTATCAATTCAAGAAATCTAAAAGAAGTTTAATATGAGCCAAATACTTGAATCTAAACACAGACTCAAGTCATAAATGTACAAATTTGTAAAACAAACCAAAAAAAGAAAGGCTATTTCCCAGCCTCTGTAGTTCTCAGGCTCGATACTTGAGGTCTACTTTTATTATATCCACTATGTAATTCAACAAAGAGAGTCTGAGCAACCACCAGTTCCATCCCAGGCTCTCCCTCTAGGACCAGTACAGATGTTAGGTGAGGGAAACTTTGGCCCAAGATACACGTGTCCTACTTTAAAGACACTCCCATATCACCTAATTCTAGTGCTAGGTGTCTGTCTTATTCTCCTAAACTTAAACCTCGTAGGCCAACGTTTTTGGTAATGGGCCAGGTACTCCACACAGAACTACCCTGGACTGAGGTCCCACCATGCTCTTGGTAGTCCACCACAAAGGTCCTCTGTAAAACTGGAGCCCCTGCACCCTAGGACCTTTCCTAATGCCAACTGTTCATTGCCTACGCTATTTGTAAACACCATTCCCTGCCAACTTGCTGTCTCATTCTACTTACGTGCCAGGACACTGCCTTTACTAACTTACCATCCATTTTATGGGCTCATACTCATCAAATACCATGTTCTGTGTGCCAGCCTGGACTTCCTGAAGCTTGAGCTTCTTCTACCAATGGCTACTCTGTCCAGTGGAATCTAATTCCAAATTTCAACCTTTCCCAGCCATGTTTCTAACTGTTATTCAGCAATTACTTAATTGAGCATCTGTTCTAAGCACTGAGGATATAGCAATGAACAAAAAATGTTCCTGCTTTTGTAAAGTTTACATTTTAGTAGAGGGATACTAGCAATAAACTATTAGTTAATAGTATGATATTAGGCTGATACCAATGTTAGGAAGAAAAACAAGGTAGAGTATGAGGATAAAAAATGACAGGGTAGGGGCAGTCCGGGTGGCTCAGAGGTTTAGCACTGCCTTCAGCCCAGGGTATGATCCTGGAGTCCTGTGATCGAGTCCCACATAGGGATCCCCGCATGGAGCCTGCTTACCCCTCTGCCTCTCTCTCTTTCTCTCTGTGTATCTCTCATGAATAAATAAAATCTTAAAAAAAAAATGACAGGGTAGAGGGGAGGTGGAAGACTTCTTTGATGAAGTGACAACTGATTGGAGACCTGAATGAGGGAGGGAAGGAGGTAGAAATGGAGGAAAAGAACATCCTAGGAAAAGAGAAAAACAAGTGGAAAGCCCATGAGTTGGGGGTGTTGAAGCAGAAGCAAGAAGGCTGATGCTGCTAGAACTCCAGAAATAAGGGGAAGGTACAAGGTGAAGCAGGAGAGATTGCAAAGACCAGATGGGTAAGTCTCAAAGGCCATGGTAAGAATCGTGGATTTGATTCTGGATCTGATGGAAAACCACTGGAAGGCTCTGACCAGGAAACTAAAATGACCACATGAATATTATCAAAGGCTTGCTCTAATGGGCACATACTATAGATTCCAATTATAAGACATTCTAGAAAATGTAAAATCACAGGGACAGGAAGACAGTGGAGATGGAGGAAGAAGTAGACTGCAGAAGGGGAGCACAAGAGAATTTAGGGTGTTAGTGACATATCTTATTATGTAGTCGTTACAGGACTGTGTGCATTGTCAAACTCAGAACCGTAGACCAAAAACAGTGATTTTTACTGCATATAAACTCAAAGGAAGTGGAACACACACAGCCTACTCTGGCTGGTGTGTGAATATGTCCAGGTGGGGTGCAGGGCAAGAAGAAGGGAGACCAAATAGGAGACTATTATAGTAATCCAGGCAAAGGTGATGACCAAGGCTAGAATGTACCAGCCAAGCTGGCACAATGTGTTTGGATTCAAGACAGTTTGAAAGTAAAATCAAGAGATCTGTCCAGTTCTTTTCACCCAGTGTGAGTCTCTCACTGTGGGACTGATAGGCTACAGATGTTGGCTATACTAAGCTGTAATTTTTAACTTAAACAGTCCTTGTTATACATTTAGCTGGTTGCAACACCAGGATCACAGCTTATACTATTAAGTCCTGGTCCAATGGCCATTCAGTTACCCTGATGCACCCCTGAAACTGCAAAATGCTTACAGAGGGGAAAAAATGGTCTTATTCAGCTTTTTAATACATATACCTTACATACTACCTTGCAAATAGCAGGACTCAGCAAGTATTGGGGTAAAAACAGTAAAAAAGCACTTCTTTTAAGTAATGATAGAATTCAGATAGTCTACTAGTTCAGACATACCTCTCCTTCAAATTATTCTGAAGGGCTTATGATACATTAACAAAAGCAATAATTAAGTTCAATAGAATTATAGAAAGGATTGGTTTTTGGCTGAAACTTCATCAAATATCTAAGACAGTCACAGAATTGCATATAAAAAAAGCAAAAAATCTAAAGAAATGGGGCAAAGAAAGCTTGAAAAACCTGTTAAGTAGTAAGAAAATGTACCTTAATGAGAAGGGAAGTAAAGAATAGGGATAGACAATAAAATAATCATATGTGAGTAACTACTAAATACCTCCTAGAACATTTTTTTTAAAAAAATGAGGCTATGAAATTAATCCAGTGGCTCATGATCAGCATATATATTAATATTTTATATACATATTTATATATTAATATATACATTTACACACAGTTTGTACTAAATTAAGAAACATTTTCTACTGTGGATTGCTATCAGAAGTTTGAAAGCCTCAGCTGCAGAAAATAAAATCTGAACTCACCATTTTTTTGGCATGTTCTTCACACAGAGGGGTCTGGTGTGTAATGTCAAACACGGGCACAGAGCACTGCTGTCCGTCTGCAAACTTGGCCGTGCAACTTGAGAAAAGCTGCTGAGAGCGGTTCAAGAGGATATCTGTGGTTTTCAAAGTTAGGAATATAATGCACTGAAACTCAAATTATTTATTAAGTTTTAAATTTTTATATAAAATCTACTCCTGGAGTACCTGGGTGGCAGAGTCAGTTTAGCACCCGACTCTGGTTTTGACTCAGGTTGTGATTTCAGGGTCATGGGTTTGAGCCCATCTGGGGCTCCATGCTCAGTGGGGAGTCTACTTGAGATTCTCTCACCTTCTCCCTCTCCCCTGCAGCACGCACAAGCACGCTCTCTCAAAATAAAGAAATTAACCTTTAAGAAAAAAAAAATCTACTTCTTCCCTTACTTCTATTTGTAAGTAATACATTTTCTTATCCTTTAAAGCTGAAGGACCAACCCCCACTACTGATATGGGAAATGATCATTGTTGAATTTATCAGAAGATATTACTAAAGGAGACTATTTTGCTAAGGGCTCCGAATAGGAGTCTCCTTTATGGACATTCTGATTTTTGTTATTTGGAAAACAGAGGGTTGTTTCCTTCTTAAATACACTATCTCTTAAAAATTCCACTACAATGGTTAGAAAAAAAATCACTCTCTTTTAAGGAAAACTTTCACATATAATTCTCATCAAGAAGAATAAAAATTTTAAGATATAATTAAAAAAAGCTCATCTATCCAAATTTGATTTTCCATTTCCCATTTCCAACACAAAATTCAAATTTATAACTTATGAAAAATTACTTTTATATCAAAACTTTACCATTAAAACTGGAACATCACCTTTACTTTGTCAACATTTCTAAGCATCCAAACTTTTAGGCCCTAGCACATTTCCTCAAGACATACTTTACACCTATCAAGAAGGTACCTTTCTGTTTTACCTTTATGCTTTTATAGTTAAGGCTATTTATAAAACCTTTGCTGTGCAGAAAGGGCTGCTAAAAAAGTTGTGAAATTTTAATGCCAAAGAACAGAAAGGAGGGCAAAAAAGTCAAAGATAATAAAGAAGAGCAAGTAATTGCTACTGTATAAATTTTTTAAATGCTACTCAATTTTAAATGTTTAATAAAAGTGAGAGTAATAAGATTTCATAACCAGCCTGAAGCCCTTTACCACACAGGTTTTCCTCAAGTATATTCTGTCTTAATGTATCTTCTTTCCTAGTCAGTGATGTTTATCTTTCTTTCATTTCAAATCAGCACTGTGCTCCATAAAAAGAAATTATTCCCAGACCAAAAGGCACATTGTGTGTAACTTTCTTGGAAGACTAAAATCAGTTTTTGAATAATAGGACATGATTTCTCCATCAATAAGTGTTATAGTTGCTTCTCACAAGCTACTTAGAACCACTGCAAGAACCAGAATTCTTTTAATTTAAGTGATGGCCTCGGAAGAAATCAGCTACTTGGTATCGGTTTCGCAGATTCTAATGTAATTCTTGAATAAAGAGTCACAATGACAGAAGCAGAGAAAAAATTATTAGGAAGACATCATGAAAAAGAGAAGTTGTATAAAAATTTTAAACATAAAATAGTTCTGATTATAGAAGTCATTCCCTTGGCTTAAGAATGAAATACTAGCGCCCAATGAGTGAATACTTTTCAATGCACATTCAATTCAGTTAAGAGGATACGCTGGAAACAATGTCTGGTGAATGGAAGGGCTTTGTTAGGGCACCGTTCACCCTTCATGGTTCCACTGCATGCTGCTGGCTCTACCTCCCTTGACTTGGTCCGGCTTATGCTAAGAAAGCAAAGAGACAAAATTAACTTTGAAAAATGCTTTAAGAATCCAGGGCAACTTTTCAGCACTATGTTAGCAGATCGTAACACCAACATTTTACCTATGTTCATCAACTAAAGGTAAATAGGAGTTATAATGACCAGTTCCAGTATTTCCCCAATCTACTGACAAAACAATTATTGTATTATTATCGATTTCAACTATCCCTGTTTTTTTCCTATTTTAAGTGTTATTTCTGGTTCCTTTTACTAAGAGGCAGTGAGTAAACAAAAAAGTGATAAAGAACATGAGCCTAGATCAGTCAGGCCTAATTCTGAATCTCAGCTCTAACTCCTCCGGCTGCGTGATCTTGGGCAAGTTACTTAGCCTTGCTTAAGCATCAACTTTCTCACCTATCAAGTGAAGATAAGAGTACTTTTGACTGATAGGTAAGCACCAAAAGACACAACACATCTAAAATACTTACCACATATAGTAGATAGTATAATACCTAGTAAATGGTCAATGGTTGTTAGTTGCTGGTATTATTATCCTCATTAGATTTTGGTCATGTCAAGCTGCAAAAAACTTGATCTAATATAGGAGGAAGGGGATAATGACCTGCAGAAGTAACTGATTTGCTCTCCAAAATGAACTCACTTTGGATATATTTTTAAAACTTTTTATAATATGTGCAACTCCATCTTTCATTAAATGTTATCTCCACTCTGTATATTCAACATTTAAATATTTGATGCATTCACATGGTTCCAGAAACACCAAAGAATAAAAAGTTAGGCAGCAAAGAGTTTCTTTTCTACCCTTGTCCCAATTTGCCAGTTCCCAGTCCTTCTATATTAAGTATTCATTTCATTAGTTTATGGGATCTTTCCACAGTTTTATACAAACATTAAAAAATAAAAATAAACAATAATGAAGTTCTTAGAAGCATAAAACTGTCCTGTTTATTTGACTCTCTTATGCATCACAAACTGGTAGGACTTTACACATGTCTGAGGTAGGAAAAGCATCTACATAATATACTAAAATCACACGTGAGGCATCAAAATTATCTTTTGAATTGTTTCTGTATCTAAGAAATTCAGTGGAATGATTTATACTGATTAGAAGGTCATATAGAACCCAAATTACATATGAATTTACAGAAAATCTAAACAAAATTTCTACTATAACTTTCATATACACAGTAAATGCAAACAGAGAACCAGGAGCTGCCATCAAAGTTGCTTTAACTAAGAGTTCTGGGGAAAAAAAAGTAAGTTCTGCAAAATACATCAGAATCACAAGAGCTGGGAAGTGAGCCATTAAGTTAGGTCTGCAAAAAGGATACACAATTTCAAATGAAGCTGTACTATTGCGGCAGTTTATCCCATTCTCTTGGTCTAGATTAAATAGAAGGCAGTTCTCTATATTGAATGGATTATTTTTGTGGGACACTTCAGTAATCTGTTCAGCCATCTACCAAGCCTAGCATATAACACATTCCCTCATTTTTATCTAACCTAGACTTCGGAGGGAACTACCAGTTTCATTTTGTAAAACTGATGATATGTTCCAACTCAACAATCTTTCTCTTAAACAGTAAAATAAACTCAGTCAGAATTTCAATACCCCCCTGGATAATTGAGGTAAAAATGCCTGATGTTAGACAGATTTTATTATCCAAATAATCCCAACAAAACAAAGGGAGAATTTACCAAAACATTTTGATATTTTTTAATGTGAAAACACCTACTACAAGGTTCCCTTTTGTATGATTAGATCCTCTCCCTTCACAATAGTTTCTACACAAACAACACTAGCCTCTGCAGGATTGTTGGCTACAAGATACTCAGATGAGTTTATATACTTAACCTATTTCAGTGGCTTATTCCACATATTCACCAATATATATGACAAAGCTATTAGATGAGAAAGAATAATGTTACTCAGTTTATATTCAAACTGTATGTTAAAGAGTATTTATTAAAAAGCAGTCATTAAAGTTTTAACTTCTAAAACATTTAAAAGCAACTTTTTAAATGTCTTTTGAGGGGTGCCTGGGTGGCTCAGCGGTTGAGCATCTGACTTTGACTTGGCGTGATCCCGGGGTCCTGGGATCGAGTCCCACATCGGGCTTCCTGCAGGGAGCCTGCTTCTCCCTCTGCCTATGTCTCTGCCTCTTTCTCTCATGAATAAAAAAAAACAAAGTCTTAAAAAAAAAAAAAGTCTTTTGTGAAATTAGTCTTTGAAAGCAAAAATATCAAATAGCTGACAGCTGATTTTTTTGAGTCTAAAATATAAAGTACTACACTACCAATCACCAACAAATGATTATGGCTCACTGTTAAACGATTATCAGGGAGGCACTGGGCAATAAACCTTTTATTAAACATGAGTGACATAACCAAATGACATCAAATAAATTTGAGAACTGAATATTAGAGTTCACCTTGGTATCTGTTTAGTAATTTAGTTATCATGAAATTTTTTTTTTTTTCCCCAAATCACTGATGATGGTTTGGGAAATGTTTTGAAAAAAAGCAAGAGTGTGTGGTGGGGGATTGATTCTGCTGGTTAAAAATCATAGATAAATATAGTTTTCTACACAAATACCAAATTGTCTCAAACTCAAGAGTACAGTCCCTTACTTACACCTTTGACAAGGTCATAATAATATACTAGATTCAATGTACACAATGCTCTACATACAGATTGCTTCAAGCTGGACAAAACGAAGTCTCTACTGAAATTGTACACTTGAAAGCCTTAACTAACATAAATGTTAGGTATCATTATTTTAAAACCTATGTCAAACCAGTGAATTCTTTCAAATAGAGAACAAGTGTCTCTTCACTTATTTAATTTCTATCCATCAATGCTAGAGATTAAAAAAAAAGTACATTGCTCCTGCCCTCACAAAAATGACTGTCTAGCTTGGGGCGCCTGGGTGGCTCTGTTGGTTGAGCATCTGTCTTCAGCTCGGATCATGATCTCAGGATCCTGGGATCCAGCCTGGCGTGGGGCTCCCTGCTCAGCGGGGAGTCTTTCTCTCTCTCCTGGCCACCCCCCATTCCCCGCTGCTTGTATTCTCTCTCTCAAATAAATAAAATCTTAAAAAAAAAAAAAAAAAAAGATGACTGTCTAGCCTGACAGAAATATTGGTATACAATTCTACAATGAAGCAGGGTACAGAGCACAACAGGCACATATAAGAGGGTATCCTAACATAGGGGAACCTGGGAATGTTTCTCTGAGAAAATAAGTCTCTCAGTAAATAAGCTAATACTTAAAAGATGTTCTAGAATAGACACTACCTTCTCCCCTACACAGGAGTGGGGGCTCCTAGAGTGAGGGAATATACTGCAGGCAGCAATCATTATGTAGGCATATTAGACCACATACAAAGTTTCAAACAACTCTGAATATGCCAGGCAACAGAAAATTTTTAAGGGCATAGTAGTTTTTAATATATGCATTTGAAAAACAGGTTATTCTTTTTATGACAAATATAATGAACACCAAAATACAGAAAAGCAAAATGAAATTTCAAAAATATCTGCTAAAAAATATGATCAGTAGCTATAAAACAAAGGTTATCTTTTTTTAGTTTTGTTTTAAACCCTTTTCCTCTGATTCGTGATCACTATATAAAAATTAGAACAAACAGACTACTTATTTTTTTTTAAATCAATAATCCCACCCTCTAGAGATAGCCACTGCTAATATTTTGGTATATAAGCTCCTAAAAATGTGTGTGTGTATGTGTGTGTATACCTGAAGGCTGTTATGTGAAAAAAAAAAAAAAAAAGTGTGAAACAAACTCCATAAAGAACTATGTCTTCTAAATTGTAAAATTATTTCTTTAATTAAGTATGAAGATATTTTGGAATATTTCAATCCAATTAAGCTAGTATTTTTAAAAGGTACATAACCTAAATAAGTAATTATTTAGTCTTCACCACCTAATTTCCAAAATGGTAATAACACCATAATTTCTTCACTGAAAAATCAGATAACTCTACATATCCAATATATGGAATTTTAGTCAAGAAAATAGTACACACACATTAAAAATCATGTTTTCATAATAATACCTAAGAACATAGGGGGATAGCTATAATATATTTTTAAGGGAAAAAACTGGACACAGCTGTTAAAGTATACAGACCC
The DNA here is from genome assembly GCF_905146905.1 of Nyctereutes procyonoides. Lineage (NCBI taxonomy): Eukaryota > Metazoa > Chordata > Mammalia > Carnivora > Canidae > Nyctereutes > Nyctereutes procyonoides. The sequence continues at coordinate 14,627,369 of NW_026575132.1, forward strand.
AGTTTTACTTAAATACATACATAAAACAGAAACAGTCCAAGGATTGACGTCATATTATAAAGCCATTAAAAGCCATGTTTTAAATAATTATTATTGAGAAAAACGTCATATTCCAATATTAAATGGAAAAAAGGAGAAAATATATTATGCACATGGCTTGACCTCAATTTTGTGCTTTAATACATAAGCATGGCTCACTAGGGATTCCTTACACACGCATACACACACACATGAAGAAAAAAGACTAGAAAGAAACAATCACAATGCTCATAGTACTCATTCTCGGTTTTGTGCAGTGATATCGTGGAAATGTCTCCCTTCTTTATGTTCTATTTTTTCAAATTTATAACAAGCAAATACCTGGACTACAAACAGAAAAGATTTCCCCCCCAAAAAGAAATGCAATGTAGTATTCTGAAGACAGAAAATACGCTAGAAAGAAAACTTTAAAATAATTTAAGAAACCTAAAATACTACTTCTGTAGTAAAACAAAACAAAAACCCCAACAACTATAAGCATTACTTCTAATACATGAAATTTTTAAACATTGTTATCTTTTTAAAGACAGGTAACATTCCCAAATACGTTACTGAATAAATTCTAGTCAAACTCTGGCAAAGTAACAGCCAGGCTTTTACTGACAGCTTGTGGCGCTGTTCTTCTGCCACCTGTGTAGAACTTTATCTGAGCCACAAACCCAAAATGCCAACGCCTGATTATTTCAGGCTTAAACGCCCACTGCCCACTGTGTCTCAACGATGCCCTTGAAACACACAGAAAACGCAGGCGCCTGGGTGGCTCCGCGACTCACTGCTTGAGTGTCTGCCTCTGGCCCAGGGCTTGACCCCAGGGTCTCGGGATCGAGTCCCGCGTGGAGCCTGCTTCTCCCACTGTCTGTGCCTCCCTCTCTCTCTCTCTCATGAATATTTTTTTTTTTTAAGATTTTATTTATTCATGAGAGACACACAGAGACATACACAGAGAGAGGCAGAGACACAGGCAGAGGGAGAAGCAGGCTCCATGCAGGGAGCCCGACGCGAAACTCGATCCCGGGTCTCCAGGATCACGCCCTGGGCTGAAGGCGGCGATAAAGCGCAGAGCCACCTGGGCTGCCCATACATTTTTTAAAAAATCTTAAACAAAACAAAACAAAACAAACCCACAAATACAGAGAGCCGAGGCGAGGTGCCGAGAGGCGGTGGCGCTCACCTGGTGCGGCGGCACGCCGCTCTGCGCAGATCCTGCATCAGCTGCCCAGTGCTCTCGGGCTCCCGGCTGGCCGCCTGCAGCAGGGCTTTCCTAAACGTGTGCCGGCATTTCTTTTGACGCGATTCTGCCCGTTCCAGGCGGCAGAGGTGCTTATATTTCTGCTGAAAGTAAGTGCAAAGTTGGGTCACCCTGGAGCTCCTACTCTCCGTATCATCGTCATCTGACCTGGAAAGCGCAGGGAGAGAAGTGAGAAACCGATTAAAAGTTAGGCTCAGTGGGGGGTGTGGGGGGGTGAGGAAGCTGGTCAGGTGCAAAGGGGTTAAAATCTGTGGCAGGTGACCACCAATGTCACCAAGGAGGGGCTTTCCAGAGCTGAAGGCAAGTACGATATGTCAACAATAAATAAGGCAGCAGAGACCACCCAACTCCTTCAGATGCTTCCCTTGCTCCGCATGTCACAGTTAAAATACTTCATACATCAGGCTCTTCTGAATTTTAAGAGACTAGGGGGTTCTCAGGAAGAAAATCATTCCTTTACTTTTGCTGACTACAAAGTCTGAGTAAATGACAGGGCGGGGATGAGGAAACACTCAGCATCATTTCATTAAAGAGAGGTCGTACCAGAAATAGAGCACTGAATTCCACCAGGGTCTTATCAAAGAGCTGCCCTTTCAGATGTACTGGCTTTAACTACCCTTTTCTTGCCAAGCACTTACAGAATGTGGGTTGTAATCATTCTAGAGTATTTATTATTATTGTTGTTTTTATTTTTGACACAGGAGATACCTTAAACAACACCGCATACGCCAGGGATTACACAGAGGTGGCTGTGCATCATGCTACTGTGACCGACTGGTGGACCGCACTAGAGTGCTACCTTGAAAAGATGCTGAGACCACGTCTAGACTCCATGAGAGAGTCAATGGTTAGTCACCATGTCTGCCCCCAGTGATATTACAAAGGTCACCTTTTTATGGAATAAATGTAATCTCACTTTTTACTGTTAAGGATAATATACACTAGACTTGAAAACTGGTGTTATTTTACCTTCTTTAAATGGCACACACGTGATACTACCAACCATATACTACCAATCTTCTGTAAATCATTGCTTGGTTTCTCTCAACTTTGTTAAGTGGTTTCATTCTCTTTTCCTTCAGAATAGCCCATATAGGTTAGTTCGCAAACTTCTGGTCTAAAAAATAAGTCCTAAGAAGTATTTCTCTTCAGTAGAGTGACTACTACAAATATACCAACTGAAGGCTCTTACTTCAATCTTTTCATTTATTTAGCATTCAACATTTGCTGTATGTCTACTATGTTGAGTACTATAAAGGAGAAAAAAATTTAAGCGGCTTACAATGCAGTTTAGACAAGATAAACACATTGCCAAAGTTAAACAATTCAAAAGATTGAATCAGTAACTAAAACCGTGGAGCAGGCTGCCTGAGGATTCAAGTATCTGACCTTCCATTAGAAAAATCTAGGAGCTTTTCACACTTTGAGATCTACTGAACCAGAATTTCCATGGAATGGGACCCAGGAATCTTTATTTTGAATTGTTCCCGAAGTCCCATAGCAGGTTTTCATTTGGGAATTCTAGTCGAGCCAGGAGGTACTATAAATAACCTTTGATGTGAGGCAGAGAACAATTAAGCGACAGAGAGAGGTACAGATATGGCTAAAGTGCTACTGAAGTTCACTAGCAAGACTGCAGGATGAGGGGCTTTGTAGAGGAGATGCCAACAGAACTGAACTGTCGGGACCCCTGGGTGGCTCAGTGGTTGAGCGTGTCTGCCTTTGGCCCAGGGCATGACCCCGGGGTCCTGGGATCGAGTCCTGTATCAGGCTCCCCAGAGGGAGCCTGCTTGCCTGCTTCTCCCTCTGCCTATGTCTCTGCCTCTCTCTCTTTGTGTCTCTCATGAATAAGTAAAATCTTAAAAAAAGAGAAAAGAACTGAATCATCAAGAGGGTGTAGAATTTGAAGAGAAGAAAAAGGATATCTTACAAGGATAAAGGAATACAAGGCTGGCTTCAGAGACGGACAGGTAACACAAGTACTAAGTAGCTCGCTTTGGCTAAGATGTGGCTGGCGCACGTAAGTGAATGACGGCGGGTAAGGAGAACTTTCTAAACCTAAACACCAGATGAAAGAGTTTAATCTTTATTCTACCGGTGGTGGAGAGCTTCACAGTTTGAAAACAATAGATAACACTAATAGAGCCATGCGTGAGAAAGATTACGCCGTTATCACGTAGAAATGAGGAAGAGGAAAAAAAAAAAAGATATGAGGAAGAGACAGGGAAGAGGGCATGGAGGAAATCATAAAACTCCAGGTAAACATGTAACAAGAACCCACACCAGTGTGGCAGCAGCAGGACTGCAGAAGACGGAAGGCATCCTGAATGTATAAAAGGCAAGTCTTGTCAACTGGGAGAGGAAGATGCAAGGGACACAACTCACATGGCCGTTTCCATGAGTGGAAGATCATGGAACAGGAGCAAGAGTAGATCTGGGGCAGGAAATAAATTCCATCTCAGACATAAAGGATTTAAAGTACAGCTGAGGCCTCGAAGGCAGAGTGGGAAAAACCGTTGGAAATGATAAACAGGAGCACAGTGCAGGAAGGACTACAGATTTCACAGCCAACACCGAGCAACTGAAGGGCAAGGGAGTGACTAAGGAAAAGGCCCCAGAGATAATAGAAAGAACAAGACCTATGAGGGCCATTATCATAAAAGAATGAACTCAATTTGGTGACTGCATATGAAGGATAAGAAAGTCAATAATGACTCAATGACTTTGAACTTGCATAACTAGGGGAATGGAAGGGTTATTAATAGAAAGAAAGAGAGGAGAAACAGCTAGTCTTAAAGGGAAAGTAAAGTTCAGGTAAGAGTCACTTGCCAAAGCAATTGTTTGAAAACACTCTGTAATGGTGGGGAGGACAGAACAGGTCAGCAGTTCTCAAGTTGACAATAAATGGACAGATGCACCTGGATGTTGCGGCATGTTCCATCATTATCATACAAGTTTCCAAAGTGTATTCAGAAGTTCCGTGCTGATCTAGTTTGCAGACCTGCACAGGTCTATGGGACCTGTGGTCCCTAACTAGATAATCTCAACATGCCTCCCACTTCTAACATGCTGTAACATCTATATTTCACACCTGGTTGTGGAGGTAGAGTAGCACACGGGGCAGAGAAAAGCCAGTGGCCATCATTTACCAGCAGTGACAGGCCTGCCACCTACTGCATTCTCACTATGCTGCTTTCCTCACCTGTGAAATCATGAGAGCTGGTTCGCCTATCTCCCAAGGTTGTGAAGAGAACAAAAAGAAATGACCTATCTGAAATGACAATATAAGTACAGGTAGTATTATTAGATACCAAAATCTATATCCATTAACTAAAATTTAATCACTTATGAAATACACACACAGGGATCCCTGGGTGGCGCAGCGGTTTGGCGCCTGCCTTTGGCCCAGGGCGCGATCCTGGAGACCCAGGATCGAATCCCACGTCAGGCTCCTGGTGCATGGAGCCTGCTTCTCCCTCTGCCTGTGTCTCTGCCTCTCTCTCTCTCTCTCTCTCTCTCTCTCTCTGACTATCATAAATAAAAATTAAAAAAAAAAAAAAGAAATACACACACAAAACTCCTGGCCTAAACGGTTCTATCATGAGCTCTATCAATAATAGTCAAAGAAAAAATGATTCCAATCATACACAAAATATTCTGGATGTCAGAAAAGAAAGGAAGATTCTTTTTCTAAAAAAAAAGGATTGCAAAAAACAACAACAACAACAACAAAAAAAAAACCCAACTTATTAATAAGGACAATATGACAAAAGGAAAATCTTTTTTTCTTTAAAGATTTTATTTATTGAAAGAGTACAATAGTGGGGACAGTTAGGAGAGAGGGAGAAGCAGACCCCCCCAATGAACAGGGAAGTCCGATGTGGGGCTCGATCCAGGATCATGACCTGAGCCAAAGATAGATGATTAACTGGTTGAGCCACCCAGCTACCCTGTAGGAAAATCTTATTAATGATCTTAGAGTCAGGGCAGCCCAGGTGGCTCAGCAGTTTAGCGCCGCCTTCAGCCCAGGGCGTGATCCTGGAGACCCAGGATCGAGTCCCGCGTCGGGCTCTCTGCATGGAGCCTGCTTCTCCCTCTGCCTCTCTCTCTCATTCTCTCTCTCATTCTCTCTCTCTCTCTCTCTGTGTCTCTCATGAATAAATAAATAAAATAAAATAAAAAATTATGATCTTAGAGTCAAAAAGCATTAGTAAGTTGAATCTAGCAGAATATATATATAAAAAATAAATAGCCAATCTGGGTTAACTAATGTAGAACACAACTATTTTTCAATCCAATCTTACTAGACCTCTCTTCTGCAAAAAACCTATTCTTTTCCTTTTATCTTCAGAACTTCAACATCACTGAAATACTGAAGACACAAGTTTGTTCTCTAGATGATACCTAACAATTATATTTCAGACACAAGATATTGATTTGGGGTGCTCACCCACATCCAACTAACTCAGGAATGCTGGAATTAGGACAGAGTACTAGAAAGGAGAGAGGTGCACAGAGAAGCACTCTGAAGACAATGTACAGAATGTTCCTCTCTCAGTTCTTCACTTGAGTACTGATCAGTGCAAGAGTGTATACGAATATCTGAGGCCAGGAAAGAGCTATCTGAAAAGAGGTGGCTGCACCAGTCCCAGTGGCTCACACAGGGCAGACTGAATTTGAGATCCTACAATCTAGAGGGGGAAAACCCCACAAAAGTGCAGGGCACAGGGTAGACCACCCAGGAGGAGACTGCCTCAGTAGTGGGGGGTATAATCGGCCCTCAATTAAAGGCTGCTGTGGCCCCATATCACAAAATTTAAAAAGCAAGCCTTGAAAACTATTTCTAAGTAAGTTAACTATGTCCCTAAACAACGCTCCTAAAGGAAGACAAAAATACCAGAATCAAATAGGTAAAATTAACGATGCCTGGCATCTAGTTAGAAATTATCAGACATTCAAAGAAACAGGGAACTAGAACCCACAAGGAGGAGAAAAATTAATCAACAGAAACAGATCCAGAAATATATAGATGACAGAATTAGTAAACCGAGAATCAAAGAACAGTTATTAGGGGCACCTGGGTGGCTCAGTGGTTGAGCATCTGCCTTTGGCTCAGGTTGTGATCCCGGTCTTGGGATCGAATGCTGCATCGGGCTCCCGCAGAGTACCTGCTTCTCCCTCTGCCTATGTCTCTGCCTCTCTCTGTGTCTCTCATGGATGAATAAAATCTTTGAAAAAAACCCAAAAAACAGTTATTCTAACCATATCTCACACGTTTGAGAATGTAGAATCATCATGACCAGGTCAAGGAGAGACATGGACAATATTAAGAAGACCCAAAACAGAATTCTAGGGATGAAAAATACAATGTCTAATATGAAAAATATATTGAATGGGATTGATGGCTGGTTAGGTGCCATAAAAGATCAAGGAGCCTGAAGACAGTAATAGAAATTTTCCAAAATGAAACACAGAAAGGAAAAAACACACTAGGAAAAAAGTAAATATCAATAAGCTGTGCGATCATTTCAAGCAGCCTAAAATATGTATAACTAAGTCTCTCAAATTGAAAGGGGAAGAAAAATAATTGAAGACTAGGGCAAAATTTTTCTAAATTTCATGAAAATTATAAACCTACAGATCCAAAAAAGTCAATGAACCACAAGGACAAGAAACATAAAGAAAATGAACTATACAAATGGTTTAAAACTATTAATATAAAGAGAAAAATCTTGAGAGAGAAAAAAAAAGATACATAACATTCCTTGGACCAAAGATGTGAAGGATAGCTAACTTCTCATCGGAAATAATGCAGGACATGTAAGCAGCACCCTTAAATACTGAAAGAAAAACTGTCAACCTAGGATTTTATGCCAGCAAAAAATATCTTTCAAAAATGAAGGCATACATCTTTCAAACATGGATGGACCTAGAGGGCATAAGGGAAATAAATCAGAGAAGACAAATACCATATGATTTCACTAACATGTGGAATCTAAAAAAACAAATCAAAGCAGAAACATACCTTTAAATACAGAGGACAAACTGTTACTTGCCAGAGGGCAGGGGGATAGGGACACAGGCAAAATGGGGTGAAGGGGAGAGGGAGGTGCAGACTTATGCAGTAAGTTATGGGAATAAAAAGTACAGCACAGGGGATACAGTCAATAGTATTAGGGTTGTATTCTGACAGATGGGAGCTACACTTGTGGTGAACAGAGCAAAAGTACAGGCTTGTCAAATCACTCTGTTATATACCTGGAATTAATGTAACATTGTGTCAGTTGTACTTCAATTAAATAAAAAAGGCATAGGGATGCCTGGGTGGCTCAGTCAGTTAAGTGTCCGACTCTTGATTTTGGCTCCAGTCATAAACAGGGTTGTGAGATCAAGTCCCACGTCAGGCTCCAAACTGGGCTCCCTCTCCCTCTGCCCTCCCATCCCCCACTAAAAAGGCATAGTCCATTATACCTCAGTGAAAACTTTAAAAATGAAGACAAAAATCAAGACTTCTTCCAGACATAAAACTGAAAGAATTCATTACCAGAAGAGAAGCACTACAAGAAACGTTCAAGTAAACTATTCACACAGAAAGAAAATGACATCAGATGGAAATAGGGAACTATTCAAAGAAAAAATCCCTAGAAATTGTAAATATTTCTCTTTTCAATCCCCTTAAAAGATAAGTAACTGCTTAAACACAACAGCATTATATTACGGGGGTTATAACAAATGTTGAGGGACATGTATAGCACCACGTGTCAGAAAACAAGGAAGACCTCAGGTTTACCTTAATTTAAGCTATCACCTACCTGAGAAAGAGAAACAAATTCAAACAAAGAAGGAAAGAATAGAAGAACATAATAGAAAGAAATAACAAAGAACAGAAAGCAATGAAATGAAGCTAAGAGAAAAATCAATGAAACCAAAAGCTGGTTCTTTAAAAAGACCAATAAATATAGAAAATGCACAAATAAACATACATGTACATACCAAGGGTTACAATGCAAGATCAACAGGCTTTTCAATAGTGTTGGTTAAACAGAAGATCCACACAGAAAAAAATGATCCTTAGCACTGCACCTCACATTATATACAAATTATACAAGAATAAATTCTGCAAAGATTATCAGTAAAACAAAGTTTCTAGAAGATAGTATTAGGGCTTCATGACTGTGGGGTAAGCAATAATTTCTTAAAGGGCCACAAATACATTATCCATAAAGAAGACCAATAAATGGTACTCATTAAAATTAAGAACTAGGGGCGCCTGGATGACTCAGCTGTTTAAGCATCCAACTCTCGGTCTCTCAGCTCAGGTCACGATTTCATGGGTCATGGGACAGAGTCCTACATTGGACTCCATGCTCAGCATGCAGTCTTGAAGACTCTCTCCCTCTGTCCCTGCTTCCACTCACGCTCTGCCTGTCTCTCTCTAAAAATAAATCTTTAAAAAAATGAAGAACCATTTTCTATCAAAGACACAATCAAGAATATGAAAAGGTAAGCAGTTACTAGGAATAATTATAGTTAATAATGAATTTAAGATACCAACTTTTTTCTGTTATTGAGATATAAGAGCCTGAAAGATCTCCTTCAGCACATGCATCTACAGTTAAACTAACCAAAAATCTTTCCCAAAACAAGGCCAGGGGTGCCTGGTTGGCTCAGTGTTCGTAGAACATTTGGCTCCTAATCTCTGGATTGTGAATTCAAACCCCTTGCTGGGCATAAAGCTTACTTTAAAAAAAAAAAAAAAAAAAAAGGCAAACTTTCTCCCTAAGATTTCTTCAAGTATAATCCTGATTTAGCAAGAAAACTCACAAAAAGGAGGTTTGGGGGGTAAAGCAGGTGGGTAGGTGGGTGGCAGAGAATGGTAATCAGACCACTACCAGTTCTTCTTCCAAAAATTCAATGAACTCAAATGGTAAAACATTTTGAGAAATTTTATTTTATTATTTTTTTTTTTGAGAAATTTTAAATGCCAAAAACTTCTTGAAGATATTATGGACAGGCAAGGTAGGGCCAATTTTCTACAGCTTTCCATTTTCTACTGCACTAATAAGCACAAGGTAAAATAAATGTCAAGTAGCTGCAACAAGAAACTGGAATAAGGTTTTCTATGGGTGGTTTCAATGCAGGACAAAGATTCCCATGAGAGGGGCACAGTGGTAGACACAGACAAGAAAAGGATGGGGAACTATGTCAATCAAGTTTCACTCCAGGGAACCAATATGAAGCGCCCCATGCCTTGCACAACATGAGTTCTACAAGAATATCCTGAATCTGGGAAGGAAGGAAGGAGGGAAGGAGTGAAGGAAGGAAGGAAGGAGACTAAAGTGACAGCTGGACAAGAAGGATAGCTATGTGAAAAGACAAATATGAAGGAAAAGAAGAACAAGGAAACGAGTATCATGGTAAGGCAAAGAGCAAGCCAGTTAGCAGAAGCAACCAAGGAAGTAAAATGCCGCAGGGATGAAGAAAAATACGATGGTCACAAGCCTAAAACAACAAAAGAAATATCCTGAAAAGTCTGCAAGAATAGAGGACAGAAACAGTAAGAGCAAATATATCCCATCCTGATGTTCGGGTCATCCTGAGAATTCCAACAGGAATCTGTACTACCATTTTATCATTCATCTCCTGGGTACCAGCTATTGTGCTAAGCATTTACTCATACTACCTCATTGACAGCAATTTGTAAAATTAACTCAAAATATCCCCTATCAAGTTAAGCTGGCATGAACATCCCCCTGAGGAAGCATGACTAGTGGTATCTATAATGGTGAAAGTGCAACTGTACTTTATCTGAAAAAAATATGCTAATGGTAAGGAAGCAGTCTTGAATGATACATAAAATAGGGCAGATAGAGAACTGGTCTCCCCTTTATCTCGCCAAAGATCCATTCAAATGACAATACTTAAAAATAACAACAATATTAGTGGAGTCTGAAACTCATCTTTTGGCTCCACAGACAGGGATCTATCTTGGGATGGCCCCACTGAACTAAGTGGATCCCTAAGTCAGTGCCCTGAAACAGAAAGCTTTCTATCACGGAAGGGGCTGTGCATTCGTCACTCTACAGCCTTCTGATAAGGCAGATACCAAGAACCTCTAATGAAATTATCTCGAAAAACATTTTAGCACATGTTAAATGCCTAAAAAGAATGGATCAATCTTGTAGAAGACAATGGTGAAGTAAAATGTTCCCAGCTACTCTATATAGGGATAGGGCCTAAGAATATCCAGAAGTCAGGCAGCGGGACTCCAAGTAGCCCTGGGACCACAGGCCAGTTCCTCCACTTGGCTGGGCCTTGGTGTCCTCTTCTGTAAAATGAGGAGATAGACTAAGTAATCTCTAAGGTCCCTTTTCAATTCTAAATTCTATTATAGTTGGTTCCCTCAGTAATAAATGGGAAAGGTACAGAAGCAAATTTACCAAGAAAACTGAAGAGTAGCTTCCCTCAAACAATATAGTACGATTCTTCCCAAGAGGAATTTATTTTACCTCCATTACAATCAAACGAGATCCAATGCGATAAAAGAACATTAGCATATAGAGCGAAAAACCAGGCGACTGCAGGGGTAATTTAAGAATAAAAACAGAGAGGAAGACTTACGTGTGTCTTTCATATCTGAGGGTTTCTCGGATGGACCACGCCACCTGGTATGGCGAGGCCTGCTCTGAGTCCTCCAGTTCCTCTCCGCTCTCTTCCGACCAGTCCAACCCTGGGACATGAGAGGATATTGCAAGTTAGAAAAAAAAAAAGTATTTTTATTTAAAATTTAGGAAAAAAGATATCCAAATCCATAGCACATACTATCACAGTGTGAATAAATGCCTCCTGAGTAGGTTCATCCGTATTATGACAAAAATATTAATGAGCCTCTGATATATACTCAGGTTTAAAATACTGGCATTAGAGCAAAAAAGCTATATTCCAAGGATGAACTCCTCTTAGATACTTCAGAGTAGAAACATAAGCAGAGTTCAAGTCCCTTCTCCCCGCAAAAACGTAGAATTTCTTAGGTATCAAAATATCATACATTAAACCTGTCAGAAAAAAATAAAACATATTCAAGATGGTGGGCAGAGGAGGCTAATGTATGTTTAGGTATAAAAGAAGACAAAAGCAGGATGCCTGGGTGACTCGGCGGTTGAGGGTTTGCCTTTGGCTCAGGGCTTGATCCCAGGGTCCTAGGATCCCAGGGTCCTAGGATTGAGTCCTCCATCAGGCTCCCTACAGGGACCCGGCTTCTCCCTCTGACTACCTCTCTCTCTCTCTCTGTCTCTCATTAATAAATAAAATCTTTTTTTTCTTTTAAAAAAAAAAGGTCAAAAGGCACTTGTGGATTCACTCCATACTTCCACAAAGAAGGGCCCTAGAATAAGTTGTCAAAGGCTGACACCTCATGCCCTTTCTCAACACCTCCGGGGAAAAGGACTCCATCCATCAGGCAGGGCCATGCCCTGGCTCTTGCCCTTTGCAGGAAGAGTGATGGTAAGATGACAATATTCTATTTCTAAGGTGGCTTGGGGTTTCTTTTAATTCTTTTCAACGAGAGCTGCCACATTTCATGGCATTTTGAAAAACAAGTTTATTTATTTTTTTTTAATAAATTAATTTTTATTGGTGTTCAATTTACCAACATACAGAATAACACCCAGTGCTCATCCCGTCAAGTGTCCCCCTCAGTGCCCGTCACCCATTCACCCCCACCCCCCGCCCTCCTCCCCCTCCACCACCCCTAGTTCGTTTCCCAGAGTTAGGAGTCTTTATGTTCTGTGTCCCTTTCTGATATTTCCCACACATTTCTTCTCCCGAAAAACAAGTTTAGAAGGAAAAATAGAAAATCAGAGTGTGAACAATGCTAACTTATTTTGTCAAATGCTACTATTTTTAATGACTGGATAATTACTAGCTACTAACATAAAGGTTTTGCCTTTTTAGAAGTTTTGTATCTTGAAAAATACCGATGTTACACAGTCTAACATACATAACTTTAATATACTCATACCACTAGGATACTTGAATTAGATTCCTTGGTAGCTAGGATTCAGTCTTCCTTCTGGAGACCCTCAAAAATCAAAAGACCATCTTCATTAGGCAGTTGTGTTAGAAAGAACCTCACAGGTTGCTTCTATAATTTAAACGAGTTTACATGTGCCAAACAGGGAAATTAAGAAAAGGTTAATCGAAATGCAAATTATAAATGCTTAAAATCAAGTAATACATTGCCACTGGAATAAAGAAGCCTCAAATCTAGTTCCAAGGTGACTATCCGAAAGCCACCTTAAAAAGTAACTTACTTAAAAAAAAAAAAGGTACTTTTTCTCAACTAAAATAGTGATAAAAAAGCATAAAAAAAAAAAACAAGTAACCACAATAGCATTAGCTTCAGGATAGGATATTGAAAGGCGAGGTCTTTCAAACACAAAGTGACACCTAAAAGGACCTTTTAAAAATAGGATATGAGTTATCTTTTATTGTTTTTGTGTAATTAGTAATAATCAATGCTAAGTCATCTATTCCTTCTCTCAAAAAGTCAAAATCTAAGTCGTAAGAACTAAGTTGAAATTGTTTCTCTTGTGAAATTAACTGTCCAATAAAGCAAACCTTTGATCTTGGCTTCATTATCACTAGTTTTAATATAACTAACTGAGATAACCAGCCCAGACAAGACTGTACTTTAAAAGGTGATTACAAAAAAAAAAATAAATAAATAAAAAAATAAAAAAAAAATAAAAGGTGATTACAAGACTGAATTTTTTTCTTTTTTCTTTTTAATTTATTTTTAAGACTGAATTTTTCTTTTTTTTTTTTTTAATTTTTATTCATTTATGATAGGCACACAGTGAGAGAGAGAGAGGCAGAGACACAGGCAGAGAGAGAAGCAGGCTCCACGCACCGGGAGCCCGACGTGGGATTCGATCCCGGGTCTCCAGGATCGCGCCCCGGGCCAAAGGCAGGCGCCAAACCGCTGCGCCACCCAGGGATCCCTAAGACTGAATTTTTCTAAAAGTATTCTTTGCTGACATGAATGCAGACTATACTTGGTCCTAATGGTACATTACAATTTCTGGCTTTTCCAAAGTAACCTTTGTTTTGAAAACCTAGGCCCCCTAATATGCTGGAATTTAAAAAAAAAAAAAAAAAAAAAGCAAGTTTTCATTTTGTTCAAAATGACAGAAAACCATCTCCCAACACAAACAACATACTGTTTGTTTCCATAGCTAAAAAAATTACCAACATCCATAAATACACAAAAGTATAAATCAGTATTTAGTAGATGATGTGGGTACATTGTGGAATGAGAGGCAAACATTTGGGAAGAAATAAAGTTAGATGTCTGTCTCAAAACTAAAACCTAATGAATTCCAAATAGAGGACTACAATGTAAATAACCATTTGATATAAATAAAAGGACTAAAAGAAAATATGGGTGAATATATTACATAGTTTTGGAGCCCAAACAAGAAACAAAAAAAACAAAACACCTGACTCAAAAGGAAGAAATTCTAAAAAAGTAGAAAACATAAACAATTTTAACTCCTAAATTCCAAAATCATTATCATAGGTATTGCAAAGATAACAAATGGGAGGAGACTTTGCAAAAAAAAACATGAAATATGTATAAAAAGATCTCACCAAATCAATAAAGAAAAAACAAGCCCTTCAATAAAAATGAGTGAAAAAACTCAAAACATAAAATAAACAAGAAATACAAATGTCCACAAAGCATTATAAACAAATATTCAAAGCTACATTACTAGGGATCCCTGGGTGGCGCAGTGGTTTGGCGCCTGCCTTTGGCTCAGGGCGCGATCCTGGAGACCCAGGATCGAATCCCACGTCGGGCTCCCGGTGCGTGGAGCCTGCTTCTCCCTCTGCCTATGTCTCTGCCTCTCTCTCTGTGTGTGTGACTATCATAAATAAAAATAAATAAATAAATAAATAAAATTAAAAAAAAAAAAAAGCTACATTACTAATTCAAAATAGCAGTTCTCACTTAAAAGAATGGTCCAAAGATCTCAAGGGGTCCCTGAAATCCTCTAAGGGAGAGTTCCTTAGGTCAACACTATTAGATGTGTGTTTAGACGTCTTTAGCTTTTTTTCACTATGTTGGTGTTGGCACTAATGGTAAAAAGGAAAGAAAGAAAGAAAGAAAACAACAACAAAAAACCCATGGTAGGTAAACCTGCTGGCACCTCGGCACGAATTGGCACCAGGTAGGTAAACCTGAGTGGCACTCAGCACAGTGGCACCAACCATACTAGCAGTCATTCTATGTTTCATACCATGACTTGTGGTTAAATTTTTTTTCTTAAAAAATAAACAGTTTTAAGAATATCCTTGACAAAGCACTATATATCAAAGACTGTTTATTAAATCTTAGTTCTTGGGATCCCTGGGTGGCGCAGCGGTTTGGCGCCTGCCTTTGGCCCAGGGCGCGGTCCTGGAGACCCGGGATCGAGTCCCACGTCGGGCTCCCAGTGCATGGAGCCTGCTTCTCCCTCTGCCTGTGTCTCTGCCTCTCTCTCTCTCTCTCTGTGACTATCATGAATAAATAAATAAAAAATTAAAAAAAAAATAAATCTTAGTTCTTGGGATGCCTGGGTGGCTCAACAGTTGAGCGTCTGCCTTTGGCCCAGGGCGTGATCCTGGAGTCCTAGGATGGAGTCCCATATCGGGCTCCCTGCATGGAGCCGCTTCTCTCTCTTTGTCTCTCATGAATAAATAAAATCTTAAAAAAAGAAATCTTAGTTCTTAACTACACATCTTTACAGCAGTCTTTGTGATCATATGAAGTCATAAAGC
The DNA here is from genome assembly GCF_905146905.1 of Nyctereutes procyonoides. Classification (NCBI taxonomy): domain Eukaryota; kingdom Metazoa; phylum Chordata; class Mammalia; order Carnivora; family Canidae; genus Nyctereutes; species Nyctereutes procyonoides. Next base: position 14,642,478 of record NW_026575132.1, read on the forward strand.
ACCTCTGCTGCACAGCAAGTAAGTACAGTGGTTGTCTTGCACCACTGTTCTGTGACCTGAACTAGCGGCTTTCTTTTCATTCAACATCATTTTTATTTGAACCAATGACTGACAAACTATGGTTATTAAGACTTGGATATCCGACAGTCATTTTTTCTAAAATGAACAGTGTAACTATAACTTCAAGGAAAACAATGTACAATATTTGTTGCCAACAATGAGATTCAAATTTTCACTTGAAAGTTTGATATTTTCTTTAAACTTGAAGTCATCAGTGAGTCTATGACAACTTTCTAATAGACTTTTCTAATGAGATTGGTGGTAATATTAATGAATGTAACTTTGTTTTGTTTTTAAGTAGGCTCCACAACTAGCATGGAGCCCAACACCAGGCTTGAAGCCATGACCCTGAGATCTAGACCTAAACTGAGATTAAGAGTTGGATGTTTAAACAACTGAGCCACCCAGGCATCCCATGGATATGATTTTTAAAATTTTGCATAATGAAGTATGTCCACATTTGGAACATAGGTTTCACTAGGTAAACCAGTATTTTCCAAATGGACAATATATTATGTTACAAAACCATGCATGGGTTAAAAGTTCCATTCAAAGTGCAATGCAGGTCAATGTAAAATTCATTGATGTAGTGTTTGCAAAATTCCTTGATATGGTTTCAGATTTCAAACTGCAAGTAATCTTTAAGAATCTCTCGTTTGTCAAATTGTGGTGTAGAATCAAATAAGAATATCCACAATTATTTTTTACAAGCTAGTATTCTTCCCTGTTCCAACTTCCAACAAACTTGTAAGGCCATATTTTCACATACTAATCAAAACCACATACCACGACAGATAGAATACAGAAGCAGATAGGACAAGCTAGCTGTCTTCCAGCAAACCACACATTAAGATTTACAAACAATGTAAAATAATGCTGCTCTTCATTTTATTTCTTTTTTTCTTTTGGGAAATCCTACTTCATAAAAAGAATATGTTACTATGTGGGAACTTTATTTTTTTAAAAAGACTTTATTTATTTATTCATTAGAAACAGAGAGAGAGGGGCAACACAGGCAGAGGGAGAAGCAGGCTCCATGCAGGGAGCCTGACATGGGACTTGATCCCCGATCTCCAGGATCACGCCCTGGGCTGAAGGCGGTGCTAAAGCACTGAGCCACCCGGGCTGCCCCCTTTATCTTTAAATGCATTAATATTTTAAAATTTCTCAGTCTTAGCTTCAATTCAGTAAATATCAAGAAATGTAACTCACATACAAAGGCTCTATGGTGTCCTCAATATTTTTTTTTATTTATTATTATTCATTCATGAGAGAACAGAAAGAGAGAGAGAGAGAGAGAGAGAGAGAGGCAGGCAGAGACACAGGCAGAGGGAGAAGCAGGCTCCATGTTGGGAGCCTGATGTGGGACTCGATCCCAGGTCTTCAAGATCATGCCCTGGGCTGAAGGTGGCACTAAACTGCTGGGCCACTGGGGCTGCCCTGTCCTCAATAATTTTTAAGTGTAAAGGGATTCTAAAGTCAAAGAATTTGAGAAACACTAATCTAAGGTATGCAAATTAAAGCAAATTTTCTATCAAATTTGCAAAGACACAATAACAACCAATATCCAATACAGTAAAGATGTAGAGAAACTGTCATTCTCATACCCCGCTGAAAGAAGGGTAATGTGACAAAATAGTTCTGAAGGAAAATCTGACAACGTATCAAAAAGCTTTTTAAAAAATATAAATGCTTGGAATCAACAATTCTGCTTCTAGGAATCTATTTGAAGGAAAAATTAAAGATGTGACAGTAATTATTTTACTATGAGGCTATACGGCTATAACACTTTATAATGATATAAACTGGAAACAACCTAAATTAGAAAATGAATTCAGCTGTGACAAATTATGTTGTGTATGGAAAATTACTACCTTCATAGTATACTACAAAAAATTTTAAAACAGGTTATAAAACTGTTGTGTATAGCAGGAACCTAATTTTATAGATCTGATATATACCAAGGCATTAACAAATGGGTATCAATTAGGTTTGGGTGCTTTAACTTATTATTTTTATCTATACCTTTTCTTTAAGTTTTATTAGTTGTTTTAATTATCAGAAGTCACACATGGTTTAATAACAGGTGAAACAATATAAAACTCTTAGCATAAGAAGAATTACCATTCCCATCTCCATAAAAACACATCCTGTCCGGTTCTGCCCTCCTCTTGATAGCCAGTGTTAACAGCCGGGTAGTGTATAACCATTCACACCCAATAGGCAAACATCTATCTGTCCATAGACTTGATCAACAGATACATTGATGCCCCTTGTTTATTTACTTTCTTTTTAACAAAAATGGGGTAATACGATACCTCTTGATTTTTTTCTACTTGCTAATATAACATAAATACATCTAGTTAAAAGATACAGATTTCATTCTTTTTAGTAGTTACATAATACTTTATAAGACATGTATCTACCGTAATCTACTCAAGGTCTCCTATTGGTTATAAAGGTTATTTGTGGATTTTTAATACTGCAAGCAATGTTGCAATAAACATCCTTGAACATGCATCCTTATATTGATTTTTTTCACTCATAGGAATAGAGTCCCAAAAGTGAGTTTGCTGGCAATGTGTGTGTGTGTACACACACACACACACACACACACACACACACACACACATATTCTTAATTGGTAAATATTGTCACATTACTCACCAGCAATGTATAAGCCTCATTAACACTGGATATAATTTTTGCCAATCTGACAGTAATTCATTGTTATTTTAACTTGCATTTTCTCACCTGCTAAGGGATTGAGGTTTTCATTGGTCTGCCGACCATTTATATTTCTTCTTCCTCTATTCCCATCCTTTTCCTATTTTTCTACTGGTATCATGTCATGCAAATGATTTTTTCTAAAGTTAGAATCACAGCTCATGCCATATTCACGAATACATTCCAAATGAACTAAAGGTTTAAATAACACAGAATAAACTATCAATAAGAAAGCAAAATACCTATAAAAACTTGGGATCAGAAAGATTTTCTTGAGCAAAAAAATTCAGAAGCAATAAAGAAAAGGCAGATATTTTACTACATTAAAGTTTTGCCTGTATTTTTTCACTTTTAAATCATGAACAGGTATTGCTATGGGAACTTTTTTTTACAAGTTTTTTTTTTTTTTAAACTGTCAGCTCGGTATTAACAATACTATCATTATTCCAAAGTCCTATGATAAGACATGTTGAAAACTTCATAGACCCAGGTGCTGAGCTCAGAGGCTGCTGCTACCACCACTAACTAGAAGCTGAGACTGGGATCCCAAATTTCCCAACTCCAACTTCTGTATCCCATCCACCAAGGATGATCCTCTCCACTGGTATATCTCCTTCACGATGGCCTACCTAAATGCAGACTCCTTCGCTGGACCACTCGGTCCCAGTGTCTTCCACTGCTGTCATAGACACGGCAGCTCTGAACACAAAGCCTCGCCTGAGAGGGCACGTGTTGTTACATTATGTGCATGTGACCTGGTTAAAGGAGGTAACTCACCTAAATGGGGAAAGAGATCAGTGTCCAACTGATGTTTCTGGGTGCACAGTTTCACCAGTCTCTGCAGGCGACTTATACAGGAGAAGTGTGGAGAGAAGGCTGTGGCTTTCATGAGGACCCGGTCAGTCCTGGGCGGGTCTGCGGCGGGAGCCCTACTGGATGGCAGGAGGGGCAGCGGCCTCTTGTGGGACAACTGCCTTGCTTGTGCTATAGTGTGTGTGGTGGGGGCCACTCCCTGCATTGGTAGGCTGGTGTTCGGAGGTGGAGGTGACTTGCAGACTAACCCCTGTGGTGGCGGTGGCGCTGGAGGTTTTAGAGAAGTGGATAACGGTGACAGGTGGGAGTGCTGCTGCGGGGGCTGCTGCTGTGAAGGCGCAGGAGGGGGACTAAAGTGCTCTTGTCGAACTTTTAAAATCTCGGTCTCTCTCTGGCGCTGCCGATTCTGGGCCAACTTGCTCTGCAACTTCTTTCTCACAGTTGCCCCTTTCTTTAGGTCATCATCTTCCTCGTTGAAAGCAAATGGGTCTTCCAACTCGGTTTCCAGGTAGTGGAGAGGGACCCTAGCCCCAGGTGGAGAGAGGGACATTCCATCCAGTCCATTGGGCATCTTCAAGGCCAGCGGGGGCACCGCGAGGCTAAAGGCCATGGTATCCATCTGGTGCCTGACCTTCACCTCATCTATAGGATCATTCTTTTTCTTCCTCTCTTTTTTCGGGATAAAGCCAAGTACCTGCAAGTGGCTGTTGCAGTACCTTTGAAAAACACACATACACAGGAAAAGGTTTATGATGTATAATAAGAAAAGCAGAATATAAAATTACATACCATAAAATGTGAATCCTACCAAGTATATAAAAATAGCATGACCACGGGAACTCATGGCATGCACAGATTTAATATAAACACTTCCAATACTCTCAAGCCATCTTCAAAGCCTGCAACTTTCCTGAGGCCAATATGTGAGTTGTGTCTGCGCAGAGGTTGCCAGATAGAAGCAAGTCACTCAAATACTGAGTGGCCCTAGATAACCATCAAGCTATTGCTTCTCATTGTGCTCTGCTCTGTCATTTTGTATTCAGAGCATACAAAGTAACTTCAGCAAGTCTAAAGAATCACTTAAAACTCTTATGAAGGGGATATATACATATATACACGTACATATATATACATATATGCATTCCAATGTCACTCAAGTATTTGTAGGTTCACAAAGATCTTATGACATAATCCCTAAGAATGTCAAGTGTCTACAGTATATCTTCACACACACAGAGATTGAGAGAGATAAAGAGAACATGGAAGGAGAAGGTAAAATAATAAAACTAGTTAGTGGGATTATAGATGAAATGAGTTCCACAACTCCCTGAGAGAAGTACATGTTTCTACCTGCAGTAGGTACTAAAATAATTCCCTTTATACAGATGAGGAAGCTAGAACTTGATAAAAATGAAGTAACTTGCCCCAAATCCCCCATCTGGAAACTGACAGCTGAGACTCTAAGAAGAATCCTCATGCTGAAGTAGTCTTCAGCAGGCAGGTTACTTTTGTAATGTAAATGGTATTCTAAAAATACTAAAAAGGACAGACTCTACTACTTAATAAGAAAGTAGAATGCGTGTTGTTCCCATAAACCACACTGAAAACCTATGGAGGCTTTCAACCAGTAGAAAAGTTGTGTTTTCCAGACTGGTATTCCTCATGCAGTTCAGAAGATTAACAAGTGCCAATAAAGAGTATTCCATGCTTAAATAAATTTGGAAAATGCTGGCTTCAACAGAATTAGACAATGATTTTGTTGTTTCTGCTGAACAGCTTCTCAAAGCATTTTGTAAGATAATGTACATTATGCTTCAAGGTGGCAGTGTTTTCCAAACTTATTTGGAAATGGTATCTATTTTTATTGTAGTGCACCTGTGATATCTCCACAGTACAGTTTGGGGAAAAGGGCAATAAGGTAAATAATTAATGTCAATCCTCAAACTCATTGGACTGCATCAAACAAATTTTTAAATCACTGTGAATATGGACTCACAAAAAAAAAATTAAAATTAAAAAAAAAAAAAAAGAATATGGACTCACCAAACAATCAGGAGACATGGTTTTGTTGGTTTGTCTTAGAAATACATCTATCAGAGGCACGCCTCAATTTTAACAAGACTATTAAGGAAAAACTTTCTGGACTGTAAAGAGAATCTACACTGTGTGTGAGTGCATGGTTTGGGCTAGGTCACACATATACCTTAAATCGAATAGATTTATAAAGCTGTGGCCAAGAAGGAAAAAAGTTTCAGGGATAACTGCATGATTTTTGTTGTTTTTAAGTCATTTTTAAAGATTTTTAAATTTATTTATTCATGAGAGACAGAGAGAGAGAGAGTCAGAGACACAGGCAGAGGGAGAAGCAGGCTCCATGCAGGGAGCCCGACATGGGACTTGATCCCGGGTCTCCAGGATCAGGCCCTGGGCCGAAGGCGGCGCTAAACCGCTGGGCCACCAGGGCTGCCCTGCCCAGTCATTTTTAAATTAACAAAAAGATTAGTGGAGAGAAATGAGGTGGGATAGTTTTTAAATTTAGGAATGCAATTCTTCTGCTCAGTACAAATGGGCAGCCTGAGCAGGTCACAAACTGAGCCCGCTTGGTGCCACCTCATGTAACAGGGCAGAGGCTGTGGGCATGTACAGCCCTCCTTCAGCCTCACCACCAACTCCTGCTCCAGCCACCTGCCCTGCCAGCGCTACCACCACACAGAGTCTGAACTTGTAAAAACACTTCCCTCTTTTAAGAGGGAAAATTTTTTTCATAGCTAGAATTAACAATAGCTTACTCAGTTACGATCAGTGTTTAAAAGAAGTATGCAAATATGAACTGAATGAATGACAATTCAAGGGAGTGACTGCTCACAGGTTCTTTGGAGGGGATGAAAAATGTTGTAAATTAGACCGTAATGATTGTTGTGCAAGCCTGTGAATATACTAAAAAGTACTGAAGTGTACTTCAAATGAGCAGATTGTATCAGATGTGAATTATATCTTAAGCTGTTTCAGAAAAGTGTAAGCATACAGAAAACTTCCTGGCAAATAGGAAAACACTAAAAATATATAAAATATTATATAAAATAACCAACCTAATATAACCACTTCTCTCTGAGAAACCAAAGCTACAGTAATAAGCCATAGTTCCCACTGTGCAAGTATATTAGAAAATGAAATTTACTCTTTATTTTCTTTTTTTTTTTTAAAGATTTTATTTATTTATTCATAGACAGAGAGAGAGGCAGAGACACAGGCAGAGGGAGAAGCAGGCTCCATGCAGGGAGCCCGATGTGGGACTCGATCCCGGGTCTCCAGGATCACACCCCAGGCTGCAAGCGGCGCCAAACCGCTGCGCCACCGGGGCTGCCCTACTTTTTATTTTCAAAAGAATATCAATCTTTTCGACATCATGTCATATAGTGTAGTTGTAACTATCAATACTTATATACATGTTTAGGGCTTATATGAATTCAACCTGGATTTCTTGAGGTAACATCAGAATATTAGAAGTCTACTTTAATCTATTTCCAAACAATCTTACAAATAATGAAAATAGTAATATCATTTGCATTGGGTTTGAACCAATTTTGAAAAAATACGCAACTTAGTACTTAAAGTATAGTTTCTCTTGACAAAGCCACACAGAAGTCCTTCCCCTTTTTATCTTGTTCTAAAAAGAGGAAATTACTTTGAATATCAAGGTGAAGACCTATGATTCAGAGAATTAATATTCTGGAGAAATTCAGAGCAACTCTGTTTTACTTCTTGCTCCAGCTATTAAGATAGAACTTGATTCCGCTAAAATGAAAAAAAAAAAATCCAGGGTGCAAATGTGGTAAACTGAATTTAATACATAATTATAGGTGTGCCTGCTAGCACAGTTGGAGGAGCCTGTGACCACTGATCTTGGGGTCATGAGTTTGAACCCTACAATGGGTGGAGATTACTTAAATAAATAAATAAACTTAAAAAGGGGGAAGGGGCAAAATTATAGATGCATTTACAATGGACATTGAGGTAAAAAAAAAAAAAATGAATCCAAGTTCATCAATTCTTCAAGTTAAAAAAGGCCAGGGGTAAGAAATGGTCATGTTAAGACAGCTAGAACCAGCTGGACAGATATGTTTAGTTTGTCAGGTCCAGTGGTCCCTTTCTCACCTCAGATTAAAATTTTATTCCTTACCTCACTGAACAGCTGCTTCTAACTTTCAGGTATTGTAATGTGAAACTTTAAGTGCTCATTAGAAATTCTAAGAGAGTATTCCCAAATCACCACATGATGCTACACTCATTTAGGTAGGAGCTCTATCAACACAAATTATTTTACCCTAAAAGTGTAAAAGTTGCTCAAAACATGACTTCTTTTCAACCAATTTATGCAGGTGACATCTGCTTACACATAGGAACAAGGATGAAGGTTATGTGTATACATATTTTAAAGATAAAAGTAAAAAGTTCACATTTTCTACCTGAAGGTAACAAGTATTTAAGTTTTGGAAAAATAATTGTGCATCTCTCTCTAAAACTCTACAATGATCCACATGGTTTCTGGAGAATTGAAAAAGAAATGAAAAAGAGATTATTTATGAAATAGTGTGAATTTTCCTGAGAATATAAAAGATAAATATCGTAAGATTCTTTCTCTAAAAACACCTCTATGTTTCTTAATTCAGCCAAGTAAAAATTCACTATCCTAGTGATAAAGGCTACTCTTACTATGCACATCCCATTTCTTAATGATGGTAAACATACTCTACATGGAACTCTTTTAACCAAAAGAAGCAAGATTATAGAACAATGCCAAACACCGCTTAAGTCTGATAGAAAGTAAATCTTCTCAATAATTCAAGTAATCATTCTTATGAATAATTCTTTTTCAATAAGTACATACCCCTTGCTACCTTTCAAGCACAGATTAAAAAATTCCAAAATTATTACCATTAATTACAACACCTAAGTAATTCCTATAATACCTGTTGTTTAAGCAGATTTCTATCATAATCAGGAACTACTTTATAAGACTGCAAACCAAACACAATGATGAGAAAAAATCTCTTAAAGTCTATTAAATAAAATCAAAAAAATCAAACATACTTTTCAAATAATTCCCCAAGTTTACTATTCCATTTTTTTCAAACTGCCATCTATTGTCTTTAGAAACCTTTCAAGGTTTACTTAGATTACCCCAGAACTCAATGTTTAAATTCACCACATTAAAAAAAAAAAAAAAAAAGACAAGAAAATTTCCAAGCCTACAAATGAAATCAAAGATGGATTCCCATGATTAGCTCTTACCTACGATCCTCTGATTTGGGGATGGGGTTGGTGCAGCGTTGGCTGTTATACTTGGCCACATATTCACATTGCTTGAAGGGGGCAGTCTTGTCCTCCAGAACGTGTCTGATACAGAAAGCGTACCCGTTGAGTCGCCGCTGCTTGCACAGTTTGGGGCTATATGAGCACAAGGGCTTATTGTCAACCTCAGAGAAGTGTATATGTTTCCCTTCATACATCACGTGACTCTATTCCTTGTGAACATCAGCTAAAAGACCACCACAAAAAAAAGAAACCCAAATGATAAATCAGAGAGTATAAGGCAGAGGTAAGTTGACAATTTCACTGAGGGACTTCTGGCCCCACAGCCATACCTGATTTTAAATCTTCTGCACCATAGCAATGTTAAGAGAACCCCAAGGATACCACAGTTTGGAATGCTGCAGAATCAAGATGAAGCAGATTGTCTACAAAAATATCAAAAGGCCTAGTTAACAAAAAGAAACAAGAAAGGCTTGCTCACCTGGGACATGAAATACTAGGGTATCACCCTTCCTAATGGATGGATTCTTCCTTGTAATCCATCATCCCAACATTAAATTCAAATAACAAGAGACATTATGAAATACCATGTTAAATACCAGGTATCTTACCCCTCCAAATTATACTAAGTAACTTTGTCATAAGGTGGCAGGTCTTTTTATTTCATTACTGGCGATCGAATGTTGTATCTATTTTCAGAACACAAATCTCTTCACAATACCACTGGAATGAACCTACAGACCTAAAATGTACCTCAGAAGTTCCACATTTTTTTACGTATTGGCAAAATATTTGGCAATTTGCAACAAACGTTTCTATGAAATACCAAAAGGGAAGGGGCAAATTCCTCTTTTAAAAGACCTTTTTTCCCTGTAATATTTCCCCACATTTATCCCATCCAAACTATAAACTTCTTGAGCCTAAAGACTATACCGCCACCTTTTAGTGCACTGCTATCCACATGTCGCACCCAATTACACTAAACAGGATAACAATCATGACTTAGAGAATGTTTGGAGTTTTAGTAACAAAATGGAAGAAAGAAATCACATAATACCCACTACTTCTCTGCACACACAATGTCCAGCAGAAACATTTACATATTATAACACCAGTCTACAATGAAATTGGACCAACTGTGGTATCAAGTCAGAACTGTAGTGGGCTGATGTGGTCTACCCACTTTCTCCAGAATCTACACATCACCCAGATGGCTTGGCAGAGTAGCCTGGATATCAGCCACAGAAAAACTCAATATTCTCTTCTTTACAAAACTATTAAATATGAAATTCCTCACACCCATGAATGTCAAGACACATATACACTTAAAGGTCAGAAGACATGTTTCCCAAAATCTGCTTCTTAGTGTTACCTTGAATAAATAATGCAACCTCAGTTTTCTTGTCTGTAAAATTGGGATAATAGCAGCTGTGTTATCATCAGGTTGCTCTAAGGATCAAGTGATACAAAGCATGCAACACCCCAACTACCTTGCCTAGTGCGTGTTCAGCACTGAACAAATGAAGTTATTAGAGAAATGTCAATGCAAAAAAAAAAAAAAAAGAAATGAAAATGCCAATGCTTATTATTTACATTCTACCTAATATAGGTAGAGAATCTGTATTGCCTCTGAGTATTTCACTTACTATAGCAGAAAGACACCTGAAATATTAGTTTAGTTAATAAGAATTGCATTCATTACCAAGTAAACCTAATGAGATATCAATGTAATTCAAAAGTAAGAGCTTTCCCTTTTTACTTTATTAGGATACAAGGGGAAAAAGTTGTATTAAAATTTTTAACTTAACTGCCCTAAAGGTCAAATTGTTCAAGGACAGGAAATATTTTGAAGCAAACCCATGCTTTTTCTTTTGGATGTTTCAGGGCGTGATCCCAGGGTCCTGGGATCGAGTCCCACATCAGGTTTCCCTCAGGGAACCTGCTTCTCTCTGCCTATATCTCTGCCTCTCTCTGTGTCTCTCATGGATAAATAAATGAAATCTTAAAAAAAAAATACACTGGATATAAATGAAAATATATCTATCTGTATGAGAATATTTTATAAGCCACAGAAAGAAGAATGGGGCAGGGTAGAGGGATAGAGAAGGACAACCTTCACTTTTAAGACATATTCTAGGTCTACAATCAGATGTGATATATCTAGACTGATGATTTCCTCTTTCTTTCCAATTTTTATATATCTTTTATTTCCCCCTTTTGAATTTGCCAGAACTGCTGGAATAATGTTAGTAATAAGGCGACCACTGAGGGATCCCTGGGTGGCTCAGTGGTTTAGCGCCTGCCTTTGGCCCAGAGCATGATCCTGGAGTCCCGGGATCGAGTCAGTCCCGAGTCAGTCCCGCGTCGGGCTCCCGGCATGGAGCCTGCTTCTCCCTCTGCCTGTGTCTCTGCCTCTCTCTCCTTCTATGTCTATCATGAATAAATAAATAAAATCTTTAAAAAAAATTTTAAAAGGCACCCACTGTTAATGCCTGTTAAATAAGAACTGCTTATTGTCAATGGGTGGAATAATGCAGACTTTCGTCATAAGACATATTTCCTGTTAAGGAAATATCAAGTAATTCCTGTTTTACTAAGAGTTGTTGCCTTAAAAAAAAAAAAAAACCCTCAGAATTGATGGTTAAATTTTACCAAATTCTTTTTCAGCTTCTTGAGAGAAAATCATTTTTTTCCTTTGTACTGTTAAAAATGTGGCTTTTAGTATTTCCTAATACTGATGTATTTCGTATTTCCTGATCTCCTGATACTTTATCCTGGGAACTTGGTCACTGTGTATTATTTTTTTTTAATGTGTTGCTAAGTTATACTTGCTAATTTTTAGGATTTTTAAGTTTGAGAATGGTCTAGAAGCTTAGTTTTTTGTTTTTCAGAACTTGGTATCAAAATAGTATTTCAAAAAATTATTTGGAAATCTTTCCCGGGGTCACTTGGGTGGCTCAGTCAGTTAAGCATCTGCCTTTGGCTCAGGTCATGATCCCAGAGTCCTGGGATCGCCCGCATGGGGCTCCGCGCTTAGCAGAACGCCTGCTTCTCCCTCTCCCTCTGCTGCTCCCCTTGCCTGTGCTCTTTTACTCTCAAATAAAATCTTAAAAAACAAACAACAATAACAAGCAACAACAACAACAAAACATTTCTGGAACAACTTAAACATCACTGCAGCTAATGTTCCTCAGAAGGTTGCCTGGGCCTCATACTGCCTTTCAACGCACATCAGGTCTTAAAATTTACCTGAACACAATTTAGCAACATGACCATTCAGACTCAATTTCCTAAATATCTGTGATTCACTCTTATATTCTGTGTATTCATACACAGGTGACATTTGTGCACTCTCCCTTTTGTTCATGATTAGCCTCAATAGTTTATCTGTTTAAAATTGTTACCGGCATTTTCAAATAAATAGGTAAGTCCAAATCTCTTGGCTTTATTAGTACCTCCGTGTTTGTTTTTTCTAAATTCATTAATTTCTGCTTTTATGTTTGCCAATACCTTCTTTCTGCTTCCTTTCCATTTATTTCTTTACTTATTTATTTTTTGGTAACTTCCTGAGCTGAATTATTTTACTGTATCATGCTTTCTTGCTTAGTTATTTATATTTATTTTCCTGAGTACTGCTTTAGTCATATCCCATAGGCACTAACACAGAATTTTAATTATTAGTACTTTTCTAGTTGATTTGGAGTCGATTTCTCAATTTTTCCTTTGGCCCAAGAGCTTCTTAAGTTTCTCAGATGGCAAAGTTTTATAGTTTCTTTTGCTTTAGTTTTAGTTAAGAATAAAGAGCATAGGGACGCCTGGGTGGCTCAATGGGTGAGCGCCTGTCTTTGGCCCAAGGCATGATCCTGGAGACCTGGGATCAAGTCCCACATCGGGCTCCCTGCATGGAGCCTGCTTCTCTCTCTGCCTGTGTCTCTGCCTCTCTCTGTGTGTCTCTCATGAATAAATAAATAAAATCTTAGAAAAAAAGAATAAAGAGCATAATCTGCATTTATCTCTGCTTTTTGGATCTGATATTTTCTTTGGGGTCTAATAAGTACGCTTGAAAAAGAGTATTCATTGTTTCCAGGGTATGTTGTTTGCCATTCTATGTATCATGTTATTAACCTTTTTATTTAAAGTCTTCTGAAGCACTGTTTTAGATCATGGGTCAGCAAACTGGTTTTAAAGGGCAAATTTGGCCCACTACCTGTTTTTGTAAATAGTTTTACTGGAACGCTGTCCTATTCATTGATTTACATGTTGTCTATGGCTGCTTTCACACTGTTAACAGCAGAGCTGAGTAGTTGCAAAAGAGATTTTATGGTCAGGATACCTAAAAAAAAATTCACTAAAAAAAAAAATAAATAATAAGTTCACTAAAATATTACTTGCTAATCCCTTTTCAGATGCAGCTCTTAGTGGATTTAACTTTTTTGCTCCAATCTGTCCTTCTCTACTAATAAATGAGTATAGACAATTTACAATTTTCTATTTGTTTATGATAGTTTGTCATAATTTCATCTTATTGTTTTGGTAACCCTTTTAGCTTTTAATTTTTTATTACATATTTCACTATACAGTCTGTTTTCTTGGAAGATTTATAGTCTATGGGGCACGTGGGTAGCTCAGTGGTTGAGCGTCTGCCTTTGGCTCAGGTCATGATCCCAGGATCCTGGAATCGAGTCCCACATGAGGCTTCTCACAGGGAGCCTGCTTCTCCCTCTGTCTGTGTCTCAGCCTCTAGTCTCTCATGAATAAATAAATGAAATCTTAAAAAAAAAAAAAAGATTTATAGTCTATATCCTTGAGATAACATCTCTTTACTCCACACTAAGAAAATTAGTATACAGTTGACTCCTGAACAATGCAGGAATTAGGTGCACCAATATCCTACATAGTCAAAAATCCAAATACAACTTTTGCCTACTGCTGACCAGAAGCCTTACTGATAATGTAAACAGTTAACACATATTTCACGTTATACATATTATATACTATATTTTTACAATAAAGCCAAATAAAATATTAATGAAGTCATAAGGAAAATATATTTACAATACTGTATTTATACAAAAAAATCCCAGGTTAGACCTGCACAGTTCAAACCATGTTGTTCAAGGGTCAGCTGGACTTAGTATTATTGTGATTGATCTCATGCTATGAACGAGAAAAATTTTCATTTTTGTAACCATCTACCCAATCCCCAACTCTGAATTTTTCCCTTATATTTCTACATTGCCACAGTATTAATATTAGTTCTACACTTAAATTCATTTAATATTAATCACTAATCCTTTTAACATAGTTTTCAATTCATGTCTTGATTCAAGAGTCACCTCCCTTCACCAGTCCTGCCCCCTCAACCCCCACATCCCACCTGCCTGACTGACTTATAAGAACTAAGCCGTGGTTTTTCTGTTTGGAAATATATGTCAACTGATATTAAACTATAGCTTGCCTGGACATAAAATTCTTGGGTCATATTTTTCTTGACTAGTGACTTTGCATCTTTTTTCCCACATCTTACAGAATGGAAAAGCCTGTAAGGCCGGCCTCTTTATTTCATATGAGACTTGATTTTTTTTCCCCATTTTGACCTAACAATAGTCTTTACATTTAAAGACTAGAAACCATTCTAGAATTTCAAGTCTTTAATTGTGGGGAACTCTTATTAATGACTTGACAAATTCTACTTCAATGATTCTGTATGTCAGGGGTGTCAATTATTGGCATGCTAAATTCACTGTTTCAGGGGTACCTCGGTGGCCCAGTCGGTCAAGCATCTGCCTTCAGCTCAAGTCATGTTCTTGGGGTCCTGGGATCTAGCCCCATATGGGGGCTCCCTGCTCAGCGGAGAGTCTGCTTCTCCCTCTCCCTCTGTTCTCTCCCACTGTCTCTCTCAAAAAAAGAAAAAAAGAATTCACTGAGTTTCAAATCTATTACCCTCTAGTCTTTCCCATTTTTTTTTTTTTTAAGATTTTATTTATTTATTCGTGAGAGACACAGGCAGAGGGAGAAGCAGGCTCCATGCAGGGAGCCTGACGTGGGACTTGATCCCGGGTTTCTAGGATCACACCCTGGGCTGAAGGCGGCACTAAACCGCTGAGCCACGTAGGTAGGCTGCCCTGTTTCTTAATTTTTACTGGTTTCCATTTTGGATTGCTCAGATCTCTCAAGCTTACTTCCATTATTCCCAGCTAGAGTGTATATCTGCTGCTTTGAAAGTGACCTTCATTTCTGTAATGACTACATTCTTTTCTTTTGTAACCTGGTTCCATCAGTTCACTCTTATCTCTTCCTGTTGTCTTATCATTGATTTCTTGAGCTTTTGTGTCTCATCTTTAGACTCCTGCCTCAGAGGACCCATATCTCACCCCCAACTCCACATGCCACCTCCCACTATAGGGAACTGTTCATAATTTTCACTTGCTGTGCTGTTTCTGAAAAGGATTATCACCAACACTCTTCCCTTGAATGCTGCCCTCGTCTCCCCAACTCAGAGGCCCACACGCCATAGATTTTCAGGGGATGATAATGGAGGCTTTATTTCTCTTCAGTTGACCAAGATCAGCAGCTGTAAGGCTACCTGTTGCCAGTTTCTCCTTCATTCTAAACTTCTTGGTGAAACAGTATGACGGCACAACCTGTAATTCAGCCCCACCTCTTGCCACTCAGGGAGCCCAATGTACACCCCAACTTTGCCATTGCACATAGGCAGCTTATGGGTTTGGTTCCCATGGTGTGTCAGCCACTTGGGAGAAAGCTGCACCCTCACTCTGCCTGAGTTCATGCTCCCCTGCCATCCTTCTTCCTGCCTCAGTTCAATTTCCACTGCAAATACCAGCACTAATTCACATACTCTGGTATATAAGGTTTCGTTAGTTATCAAAGAATGAGCTGCTTTTCTGTTTCTTGCACTCCTTATTTATTTCTAGTTGGTTTAGAGAGAACAAAGATGTCAGTACTTCACCATCATTAACCAGAAATACATTTTAAAATTCTGTATAGTAAAATACATCAAAATTAAAACTAACATCACAAAACAAATGTCTTATCTAATTTTTTACAACAAACAGATTACTTCTGTAATCTAGTTTTTTAAAGAATCAATACGCTATTAAAAAGTTAATAAGCTTAAAAAAGTTAATAAGTTTGACTCAATTCATTTCACTATTTTTTTTATTTATTTACGATAGTCACAGAGAGAGAGAGAGGCAGAGACACAGGCAGAGGGAGAAGCAGGCTCCATGCACCGGGAGCCCGACGTGGGATTCGATCCCGGGTCTCCAGGATCGCGCCCTGGGCCAAAGGCAGGCGCTAAACCGCTGCGCCACCCAGGGATCCCTCATTTCACTATTTATTAAACATTTCTGAAAAGCCCATCATTTTCTCAGAAACTGTGGGAAATATATTATTAGTAAAAGACATGTTTTAACTAATATAACTAATATAACACTGTGTGTTAACTGTAATTAAAATAAAGACATACTGAAAAAAAGAGACAGAATTTTCTCCTTTAGAAGATATAGTCTATAAGATGAGATGCATTCAAAAAGAAGCACATAGCTGGAGGACCTCACCCACAGCTCTGAGCACCCAGACTTCTGGTCTCATTGAATCTCTTTTTTTAAGATTTTATTTATTTATTCATGAGAGACAGAGAGAGAGAGAGAGAGGGAGAGGAGCAGAGACACAGGCAGAGGGAAAAGCAGGCTCCATGCAGGGAGCCCAATGTGGAACTCAATCCGGGTTTCCAGGATCACACGCTGGGCCCAACGCAGGCGCTAAACCGCTGAGCCACCCAGGGATCCCCTAGTCTCACTGAATCTAAGAGGCTGCTCCCTCTGTCCAGAGCAGTGGTCATCTTCCCTCTTTGTGAGCCCCTTCCCCACCTCTGGTCAGCCCTAGGCCAAGGCTTCAGGACCTACTGCAGATTCCCAAAGGCTGAGTTATTCTGTGCAATCATCACATTCTACTGTAATTGCCTGTTTTTCTGTTGTCTTCCCTCCTAAAAAAAGAAGTTCCCAGAGGGTAAACCACTTTCCGTTCATCACCATATCCCAAGGCCTAACACAGTCCCCAGAAGTTAACAGGTGCTCATTAATACATGCTGCTTACATAAATAGCTTCTGTGACAGTAACTTTTTTTTTAAAGATTTTATTTATTCATGAGAGACAGAGAGAGAAGCAAAGACACAGGCAGAAGGAGAAGCAGGCTCCCTGCAGGGAGACCAATGCGGGACTTGATCCCAGAATCCCGGGATCACGCCCTGAGCCAAAGGCAACCCAACCTCTGAGCCACCCAGGCATCCCTGTGATGGTTAACTCTTAATTCCTGGTGGTCTACCTGAAACAACAGTTACTAGATTCACTCAGGGACCATTAAATAATTTTTAAAAAAATCACCAAATTAGGACTTCAGATAGTCTACACAATGATTTCTAATAGCCACGGTTATACAGCAAGACAAAGTATAATTTAAAACTTGAAATTTTTTAAATATTCCAGTACATCTCATGAACATCAAATAGATGTCACATAATTGCTATTCAGCAAATAATGTTTGAAAAATATATAAGAATGCATTAAATCTGCCTATTCAACATCTTTCTAACTCGAAGAATTCACTAATCTACCCAACTGCACTCTTTCAGTATTTGTGACAAGTTGCCAAAACTCTCACTAATCACCTCTATGACATTATAAAGAGGTGTTTAATTTCAACATCTTATAAACAACTTCTCTTCGATCTTAATTTTTTTTCTGTGATTTTCTTCCCATTTCTTTGATTTTTAATATTTTAAAATCCTACTAAAAGCCAACTCTGTATAATTCTTTCCATCTTCCTTCCTTTTTTTTTTTTTTTAATCAACCAACACTTGATTTTCAAATCCCTCTATTAAATGTTCAATTTAGGGGTGCCTAGGTGGTTCTGAGAGTTAAGTGACGACTCTTGATTTCCACTCAGGTCATGCTCTCAGGGTTGTGAGATACAGCCCTGCATTGGGCTTGAGGCCGGATGTGGAGGCTCCTTAAGATTCTCTCTCCCAGGAAGCCTGGGTGGCTCAGCGGTTGGGTGTCTGTCTTTGGCTCATAGTGTGATCCTGGGATCTGGGATCGAGTCCCACATCAGGCTCCCTGCATGGAGCCTGCTTCTCCCTCTGTCTGCCTCTCTCTCTGTGCCTCTCACGAATAAATAAACAAATCTTTAAAAAAAAAAAAAAAAAAAAAAGATTCTCCCTCTCTGTCCCTCCCCCACAGCTCATGTTCTCACTCTCTAAAGAAAAAAAAAAAAGCGCAATTTATTCTTCATACTTAATATTTCCAATTCCCTAAAGTATTAAGACTCACTTTACGTAACGAATCTTGGAGGAAAATGGCTCCCTGCTTCAAAATCGAACTTCCTACTAAATGAGTGTTATTTAATATCAAAATCACTTTGTCTATAAACTGGAAACAATCATTCATCTGGTCTTCTCTACATCAATGAGTTTTTCTTTTTAATTAAAAAAGAAATCATAACGAGCACTAAGGCAGATCTCAGAAAAAATACTACTTTTTTCTTCATTTTTACATGTAGCCTCGTACAATTGAAGTTCTTTACCCCAACTCCAAAGGCGAAATTCAGGGAGCCTTCATGTAACATTTGTAGTAAGATACAAAGAGAGGAGGGGTGCCTGAGTGGTTCAGCTGGTTAAGTGTCTGCCTCCAGCTCAGGTCAGGATCTCAAGGTCCAGAGATGGAACCCCACCTCCAGTGGGGTTCCCTGCTTGTGGGGAGTCTGCTTCTCCCTCCGCCCCTCCCCCCGCTCATGCTTTCTAATAAAAAAATCTTAAAAAGATATAAAGAGAAGAAACGTATAAAGTCCACATGATCTTAATCAAATTCTTACAGACCCTAATATTTTAAACCTTATCGCACGGCCTAATCCATGAAGAAGAAAAGCTGTGCCCTAAGCTCTACTTTTTTACGCATGATCAGTATCACTTCAAAATAGAAGAAAAAATCCTAACCAGCAACTGTAGATGTTATCTTCAGCTGCGGAAATAACTTGTTTGGAATATAAGTGGATCTATGCTCCCTTAAAGAAGAGAATGCAAGTAATTAAGCACTTTAGAGCAGCAGCAGAATATACACCCTTATTCATTACCAAAAGGCAAGAGTAACGATTACTGAGAATAGTCTCACAGAATGAATATTTCCACAGCATACATATCCATATACTGGAATTCAAAAGCAGGGAATAATGTTTAGGTGTAAAAATCTTAAAAACACCTTCCTTGATATTATATGCTGAGTTTAACTGGAAAATAAAAAAGCAAGTCCTTTCCATAGTTTCTTCTTTGCAATTACAGAGGAATAAGACATTAGCAGGGAGAAAAGGAAGACAAGATTTTCACAAAAGCAACCTATGGCCCTTTCAGTCTCCCCAAAGCAACACACAAAGCAATCTGACCAAGATATGAACATTAGTCTCTTTGGGACTACCACTGTACCACATCCATGTGGAAACTCTGCATGTCATTACTGTTCTTTTGAGTCTCGTGTTTCAGAAGCATGTTCATTTCACTGCCACAGCATTTTCCCCTAATTGCTATCTGTAATTTTATATTCTATCCCTGTTTCAGATCTAGATCAACAACATACCTTGCAATTTTTGTAAATCCGGCACCTAAATTTCCAGAATGCTAGCTTTCTAATATATTCATTAACACAATGAAAAACACATTCACTTATCAGAGTCCTATACTTTCAGGTCTTAAAAAACTTTTCTCCCCATTTTAAGCTTTTTTTGAAATAAGTTTTAGCTCAACTTCACGGAGCTCAAAAAGGTAATGAGATTCTAAACAGTTGAGCATGTTCATTAAAAAAACAAAAACAAAAACCTAACATCCCACATATCAACATGGAAAGTGGTAAGATTAGATGCTGAAGTGATGAAAATCTGCCCACTGATGTGATCTGAAGAGAAAGATCAGAGAGAAAAATTGTCTATCACCTCCAAATATAAATAATACTCAGCACAACTAAAGTTCAAAATAAAGTAAATAAGTGCTCACTGAACATCGATTATGTGCCTAACACCGTGCTCAAACAGCACTGTACAAATCAGTCTGCATAATGAATTTAAATTAAAATGGCCTTTACGCTGGTTGAGTTCCTCAGCTGATTCATGAGAAAGGTAAGGCTGGTTTACCAAGCAGGTGAAAGCACCCTTCGGCTCTGGTGCGCATCAAAGGTGATGGTCCAACCTGGTTCTGCCAATTACTAGGTGTGTGACCTGGGCAAACTATTTAGGTTTGAGTTTTCTCATATGTAAAGAGCGGACTATAATAGCATGTACCTCATTGAGTCGTTTAGGAGAATTAAATTAGGTATTTCATGAACCGTACTTAGCATGGTACCCAGCACATAGTAATCACTTAATCTTAACTACTATTAGAAGCAGTAAGTAGTAGTTTATTGGTATTATCATTTTAATCTAGAATCTGCAGGGCTAAAATGCACTCTCCAGCTGCTAGTGCTTTTCTGAATGGTACAGGGTAATTCTCCCTTAAGTCAGACCCTCCCAAACTTCTTGGGGCTAGCGTTAACAGAATCCACTAAGAATTGTTTCCTATAATCCATATTAAGAATCCAATGTTAGGGATCCCTGGGTGGCGCAGCGGTTTGGCGCCTGCCTTTGGCCCAGGGCACGATCCTGGAGACCCAGGATCGAATCCCACATCAGGCTTCCGGTGCATGGAGCCTGCTTCTCCCTCTGCCTGTGTCTCTGCCTCTCTCTCTCTGTGTCTCATGAATAAATAAAATCTTACAAACAAAAAAAAACCAATGAGCAGCGCTCGTTTGGTCACAGCATTTATGAGCTCCACTTAATAGTCCTTTACAACAAATGCTTTCTGTGTCCCTATCCATGCCACAGTCACTCTCAATTGTTGTAGAAACCCTATATTGTAGGACCAGAAGAAAAACTAAGTTATAGCTATAGTCCTCAAAGTTCTTTTGTTCTAAGAATCTGAAACTAATGGTCTCTGTTGCTAAATTCCATATACACTTTTCCATCTTTATCTTACTTAACCTCTGCAGCATTTGACACTTGACCACTTTCTCTTTCTTGAAAATCTCTTTCTGGCAGCTCAGTGGCTTCCTTTCTCTTGCTCCCACACGTAAAATATTGATGTTTCCCAAGATTTTCTTATTCTTGTTTTGGAGGGATGCAAGATGAAATGCCTATATGTGCTGTGCCACAGGGGTGGGCCAGGGGCAGGCTGGCCAACTTTGCTCATCTAAAGGTGGCTCACTCAAACCACTTCCAGCAAGTTGTCCTGACTTTTCTTTTTTTTAAGATTTTGTTCATTCATGAGAGATAAAGAGAGAGGCAGAGACATTGAGGGAGAAGTGGGCTTCTCAAAGGGAGCCCAATGTGGGGCTCGATTCCCGGATCTGGGATCATGCCCTGAGCCAAAGGCAGATGCTCAACCACTGAGCCACCCAGGTGTCCCAGGTGTCCTGATTAAAAAAGAAAGAAAGAAAGAAGAAAGAAAGAAAGAAAGAAAGAAAGAAAGAAAGAAAGAAGAAAAACGCAGATCTACGGTTCTAATCTTTGCAAATTTTCAAAAGGTAGAATCCAGATTTCCCCACAAAATCTCCTTCCCAAAAAGTGTCAGCAGCCCATTGTTAAAATAAAGATGCCGGACCTTGAGCAAGTTACTTCATAAATCTGTTTCCTCATCTATGAAATGGCAGTGATAAAGCCACAGACATATAAAAAGTGTATAAAACAAAACATTTCTGCAGCCTTTCATTTTATCTTCCACTCTACATCTACCCCAAGACTACGGGTTATGATTCCAGAGTTTTAAACCACATGCACGAATTGTAAACACACATAAATGCATTCTTCTGGAGAAGAATCCAGAGTTCATCAGATTCCCCCAAAAGATTAAGAACCAGACTAAGCCAAATGTTTCTGCTTCTACAGCTTCAGCTGTCATGTCTGAAAGGATGATCCCCCAATTTACGTCTGGCCAGCCTATGCAGACCACTTTACCTCTGTGAGCAGCCTCTCCACTGACTTCTCTCCATCTCCACTGTCAATGCCATGGCCTCAGTTCAAACCTTCCATCTTTGCAGCTGCCTCACTGGCCTGTTCCAGTCTTGCCTTCCTTCACTCTACTCTGTACAACCCGGGTCCTCTAAAACGCAAATAATTTACTTGGCCAAAGGCCTTAAGGGTCTGGTAGGATCATAAAAGGAACCGAAACTCCCGAGCCCACCTCATAAACTCCTCAGGACCCAGCCTTGGAGACCTCCCACTATTTATTCCTATTCCTACACTCCTACAATTTGCAACACAGAATACTCTTTTGTCCTCAGGCATTTATTCATACTAGCAGGTCCCACCTCTTGGAATGCCTTTCTAACTCCTCCCAATCGCTAAGGGCAGGAACTCTAAAAGTCTAGAAATCCTGGAAAGTCCTACTTCTCTTTAAGATTTACCCCTAGGCCAGAATAAATAGGTTATCTTCCTCCAGGCTAATCTATCCCTTATCATTCAATGTGGTAAATGGCATCCTTTTTTTCCCCCCCTCACTAGACTAAAAACTCCTCAAGGGCAGAGAATGTGTCTCCGTATAAGGAGGCCACTGTGACCAATAGGAAGCCAATCCAGTAAATGAATGAAACTACACCGGTCCTGGCAACTCCCATCATGCCTCAGGTAAACACCCCACCCTCCCAGGATAAACCCACCTAAGTCCCGGACTAGGGCTTCCTCAAAGCTATGCGGCACACTTGCCAGCAGGCCGAGAACTGCCAAGTGTGTCAAAGAAGCAACCAGAAGTAACCCCACTTTCTTTGCCTGCTGATGCACTTACCAGTCCTTTACATCCGCCAACTCCCAGAATTCAACAGCTAGACCACCATCAAGCTGCTGAGGCTTCTATGAATATATTGCCAACTTTTTACTGGCACAAAAACATTTATTTGCCCCATGAAGATAATTATAATATTCTATCTGTACTCAAATGCTTACTGGTATTAGTAATACCTATGGAGCCAAGAACTTATTCACACTGAAAAATCTCACATCCAGAATAGCAAAAACCTTCAGAGGAAAAAAATATTATATAAAAGTCACGCATCAGCCACCATTCTAAAAACTATGTGCGATTCCTCATTTAATAGCCACGGCAACCCTATAAAAAAGTGTTATTATCACCCCTTTTCACAGATGAAGAGACCGAGACTTCATGAAATTAAGTAATTTGTCCCAGTCACATGAGATTTGAGGCCTGTTTGACTTCAGAGCCCAAGCGCTTAACCAACACAAAACTACACAATACTGTTAAATGCAAGATCCTAAGAGTGTGTTGCAAGTACACACACACACACACACAAAATCACACAAGGAGAGAGAACACAACAAAAAATGTTAACAGTGGTTGTCTCCTGAGTGTGAAAAATAAGGTCTGGGCGGGATGAATATGAGCATGACTTTTAGTCAGAAAAAACCAAAACAGGCAAATAAGAGAGACAGTATTTAAAAATGTTTTAATAAAAAAAAGGTTAAGGTGGGTTAGGGGACTAGTTAATGAGCACCTACTAAGAGCCACGCACATGGGCTATCTCGTCTAATACTTCTATAAAAAAATGTTACATTTCATTTTACAGATAACGAAACCAAAGATTACGTGGCCCACCCAGTGGAAGAGCTAGGATTAGAACCCAAAGCCCAGGGACGCCTGGGTGGTTCAGTGGTTGAGGGTCTGGTCCGCCTCCGGGTCAGGTGGTGATCCTGGGGTCCAGGGATAGAGTCCCACACTGAGCTCCCCACAGGGACCCTGCTTCCCCCTCTGCCAGTGTCTCTGCCTCTCTGTGTCTCTCATGAATAAATCAATAAAATCTTAAAAAAAAAAAAAAAAAGAACCCAAAGCCCAGTCCAAATGTGTCTGACTGCAGGATACCACACTACAAATAAAAGTTAACTGAGAAGCTGTTTAAAAACAAACTACAATCTGGGAAAGAATCAGAACGACATAGCCTGACATATTAAGTGAAGGTGGGAAAAGATAGAGGCTTAAGGTTTTAACTTTAGTCAAGAGTTATCTCTGCAAGTATCTCACAAGAGCCAGAAGCATGATCTCTAAAATCAGCCATGACTGTGAGGACTCTGGGACAGACGGGTACCTGATGGGAGTGGGAAGGAGATTCCATTGCTGTTTGTTTTGCAAAGCAGAATGGCAATAGCATGAGTTACAAGGACTTAAATGTGACTCCATTGTATATGCAGCAGAGTATCTGCTTTGGGGACAATTGGCTGCCTCCGACCCAGTCTCACCTATTCATCTATTGTTTACAAGTTACCAGGTGTATGTGGGGAGAAACGGGGTGTTACATGTCTGAGAACGTTGCCAACTGCATTCAGAGATAAATGACCTCTCATTATTTAGAACTACTGTTCCAAACCTGGATAGTGAGAGCCTCGAACCCTTGGGAAACATCTCAGGTAAGAATGAATGGATCAGCACTTTTTTTGAAACGACAGGTTTAATTTTCTGTGCTCTGACTTCAAAATTTTAAAATCCGTATAAACTAAAATTCATGTCTCTAAAATAGTAGTATTCGGTTTCTCTCTAAAATCACTTGCTGAGGAAAATAGCTGGGGTGGGAGTATACAAATTTCCTTATACCATCCTTCAGAGGAAATAGAACGTGCTTATTTCAGACTTACAAATTAAACATCTACTTTTGATTTCGAAACTAAATATTTAATGGTGAAAAATATATTACCTTGGCAATTTAAAATTAATTCAGTATTTGCCCTGAAAGTCTCAGTAGTTTCAAATAAAATGTAACTTTTTAAAAAAATCAAATCCTCCCATTCCCTCAAGAATAAAGTAGCCCATGAGGCGATTAGATTAGGAAATTTATGTAGGTTTGGGACAGGACGGGGAAAAGTAGAAAACTTTTGGGATTTGTACACACGTAAGGCTTTTGAAAGCTCAGAAGTCCACAATATCCCTTAAAGATATCGAATTATGGGGCAAAGAGATCTTTTTAAATCCTCACATGTTCTAGGAAAAGAGACTCACTGAACGATTTTCTCCCATCCAACATGCTCTAAAAATAAGGGCGAGCTATAACAGAAGTAGCAATTCTGGGTGCGCAAGTATATGAAAATGCCCAAGTCAATAAGCAATTTCAGTTAATCAATAAAGTTAAACAACCATTAAATGTAATTTGCATTTTTTGTATGAAATCCATACAACCTCAAATACCAAGCTTTTCTTAAGCAAAATGCTAAATGGCTGGATATCTGTCATGGTGGAGAGACAGAAGGAGATTTATTTTAGGCAGACAAAAGGAAAAGAAAGCCACACTTAGTAAGAATCACAGAAGGAGTCTCACTTCCACGCCTGACAGAAGTCAGACCAAGTCATGGGTTATCTAGTGCCCTGCAAGTGCCAGCTTTTCACTAGGTAACAGTGCTCTGGGGGTAGTGCGGCCAGAACGTGGAACACCTCCGCCGGGGAACTACAGCCTGCTAGGCGAGGCAGGACACACTCTCAACCACAGAACATAATGCCCTAGGCCCCCTAAAAAAAGGGGGTGGGGTGGGGAGGGTGGGTAGTAAAAAAGGAACAAATGAAAAGAGGAAAAATAACCTCCAAAGTTGCCCACACCGGGAGCTGGTGGTGGGGGCAGGGCCCATTAACATTTCCACTTCCATACTAAAGAACAACCAGAAGGAGGTTAAGTGTAGCCACAGGAAACATCCCATCCCTGAAAACCAGGAAATCTAGATTTGGAAATTTTAAGTTTTTTGACTTTTTTTTTTTTTTTTTGCAACTTTCAATGCTCATGGCACCAGAAATCAAGCTAAAATTAAATCCGTTTAAACATAGAAAAAAAAAAAAAGAATTTTTACCCAAACCACACTTGTGTCAGCTATGTTCAGTTCCCTGGGGGGGGGGGGAGGCTCTTCCACCGACCCTTCTGAGTCGGGGGCAATAACAAATTCTTCTTAAAACCCCCGTTTTTCTAGCTCTAGCCATCGAACGCAAGGCTATCCCACAAATCCGAAGAGTTATTATTGTCAGGATAAATCAACCACTCATCCTTAAACTGTTAGACCTTGTGTCAGGAGCTGCCCTGCCCACCTCCTCTCCCTCCTCCTGATCTTTTTTAAGGCTTCCTGAGGGTTCTGACAACCAGGGTCTCCCCCCCACACACACACCTCACCGCACCGCACCCCACCCCACCCTTGGGCTCCACTCCTGGGGCGGATTTATTACCAGCCCCTGACCACAGAGGGCAGGAAACTCCTAGGCCTGGGGAGGGGAGGGGGGGGGGTGGGGGTGGGGAGGGGAGGGAGGGGAGGGAGGGGTGGGGGTGGGGGTGGGGGCCGCCGCAGCAGCGCAGCCCCCTCTCCTGTCAGTCTCCCCGCCGCTCCCTACGTCGTTCCCTCCGCGGGGACCGCCCAGGACGGGGGCTCGAGACCCACGCGAGTCCGGGAGGGACGCGGGGCGGCGGGTGCTTCCTCGGAAACCAACACCCCCGCTTTCGGGGGCTAAGAGCTTTTTAAAAGAAAAAAAAAAGAGAGAGAGAGAGAGAGAGAGGCGATTAGGAGAGCCTGCCCGGTAGAAATACCACCTGAATTTACCTCCTCCTCTCCCACAGCAAAAGCCCAGTCACTAACTAATAAGCAAAAAAAAAAAAAAAAAAAAATTCCCTGGAAAACTTTTTCCGAAGGGGCAGAGCGGGCCCCCCTCCCCAGCCGGGGCGCCGGGGTCGCGGGGTCGCGGGGGCGTGGGGGCGCGCGGGCCGCAGGGCCGCCGGGGAAGGGCCCGCCGGGGAGCGGGGTGGGGCGCGGGCGAGGGGTGCAGGGGCGGAGTACCTTGGACGGACGGGAACTGGCAAAGAGTTGCCCACTAGCCGAGTGCTGCCCCCCGCGCCCTCGGGGGTCGCGGGCGCTAGGACCAGGGCTCCCCGCCAGGAGGGCAGCCCCCAATTCGGGCCTGAGAGGAAACTTTCCGGGCCGCGGCTGCACCTGACTCCTCACCGCCCCTCCACCCCACCCCACGCCCGCCAGGCCGCCCGCCCCGCCCCGGCCCGGCCCGGCCGCCCGGAGCGCCGAGGGGGGATAAATAAATTCAACTATTACCGGAATCCCGGGGGGGGGGGGGAGGAAGAGGAGGAAGGGGAGGACGGGGAGGAGGGGGAGGAGGGGGTGCGGGAGACCGGGGGGAAGGGGCGGGCGGGCGCCCATTGCCCACTGCGAGGCCTGCCGCCCCGCGGGGAGCCTCCCGGCCGGGCGCCCCGGGCCCCGCAGCGCCGCCGTCCCGCCCGGAGGCCCCGGGGGAGCCGGGGGGCCGCGCGGAGGCCCGGGGCGCGGGGCAGGGCGCGGCCGCGGAGGGGCCCGGCCGCCCGAGGCCTAGCCGGCCGCCGCCACCCCCCGCCCCGGCGCACCCCCCCACGCACACCCCGGCCCGCGCAGGCCGCGCCGCCCGCCCGGGCCCGGCCGCCCCCCAGCCCCGCGGGGCCGCCCCCCCGCGCCCCCGCCGCCCCGCCGCCCCGCCGCCCCGGCGCCGGCCCCTCTCACCCTTTCATCCTCTGCCCGGGGCCTGACGCGGGCCGGCGGATCCCCGGCCTCACGTAAGCGCGCTCGCCGCCCGCCCTGCCCGCGCGGCCCTGCCCGCCGCCCTACGGGAGCCCGGGGATGTGGGCCGGGCCTCGGGCCGCCTCTGCTTACCTTTCAGCTGCTTTTTTTTTTTTTTTTTTTTTTTTTTTTTTTTTTCTCTCTTCTCCTCCTTCCCCCCTTTCTCCCTCGGCCGGGCTGACAGATCGGAGTGAGAGGCGCTGGCGATGGACCGGGAGGCTCGGCTGCCGCTGCTGCTGCTCCCCCCTGGGCTCCGGCGGGAGCCTTTCCCGGTCAGGCAAGAGGGGTGAGGATCATATTTTTATTTTGGAAACTCAAAAGTGCTCCCGGGGTCGGTGATTATTAAGGGGAAATCCCTGAATATACTCTGCAGCCAAGAAGGCAGGGCTGCCGGGGCCGCACTAGAAGAGGCGGCAGCCTCCTACAGCACCACTACAGGCACTGCGAGGACATAACACCAGAGAGCCGCTCCTCGGCCTCCGAAACGACAACTTTCCTACCATCTTGGAGGCCGAGCAAAGGGGGGCCGGGGGGAAAAGTGCACCCGCTCCCGATAAAGTACACATCTCGACTTCTCATCTCCGGAAAACCGTCCACACCGGCCGTCTACACCGGCGCCTGGGGCGGGGGGAGCGGGGAAGACCCCGGGGGTGCTTGAGAAAAACCCTCTCCGTGGCACCCCCGGGGGGAGAGGGGGGGATGTTTCTGCATCTTCTGCTGGAAAGAAATCTTTACAAGACACAGGTTTTCCGGTGATTATTGTTTTTCTATTTTCTATTTAAAAAAAAATTTTTTTTGGGGGGGGGTCCATGTCGTTGGCAGTGGTGTTTTAATTTTAATTTTATTTTTCCAGGCTAACTAACCATGATTTTTTTTTCTCCATTGCAGAGCCAAGTTCTATGTCTGTGGGGGGAGGTGGGGGTCAGTTTATACATTTGCACTAGCCACTTCGTCTGTCTGTGTGTTTTTACCTATTTACAGGTTGCCTTGTGTAGGAAAATGGGTATTAGGTGTTGGCCTCAACACTGAGATGGCATAAAAGACCATGGTTAAGGGGTGCCTTCTTTTGTCTCCCTTTCCTCAAAGCAATGGGAATCAAGCCTATTAAGTGTTCCAGGAAGGCGTGATACAGCTGTTGGTCTTGCACAGTGCCCACCGAGGCAGAGATCACGGGAGAGGTTAAATAGGACTGAAGCATCACTGACCACGGTCCTGGAAATGATTCTGATTCTGTGATGGTCTACCCAGGAAGAAAGGTAAAACTGGAAATAGATGTGAAAGACAGCTTTAGACTTTCTTTAGAATTGCTTTTATTAAGAAAAATGTGCTGGTTATATCCCGATACTGGGTTTCCTAGTTGGATTCCCTGGATCTTGGGTGCATCGCACGTGTTGCTGTCCACTTTCTGTGTCGCAGACGGAGAAAACTCTGTTTCTGTTGGAGTTGCTGTGTTGTTAGTTGGTGACTCCCAGCGTGCTTCCAGCCTGTATAAATTACTTTTAAGATGTTGCAGGGGATGTCACGGGTCTACTTTTTCTTAATGAGCGACGCTTAACTGGGATCAAAGTCGCACAAAACTGAGGCAGGTGGCACAGAGGTGAGAGAAGACCAGTGCCGCCCCCTTGCAACAATTCCCATAGAACTCTTATTATTGGAGGAGAAGAAATTATTACAGAGATGCTTTTCTATTTTTGCAAAGAAAGAGAAGAATACTAGAAAGTGACCAGAGAATCTTTTTGGATGTTCTATAGGGAACGATGAATCGAATCTTGGACTAAAAGTTACTTTTTTCTGACATGTTGGCTAGCCCAGTGGGAATGGATTTGTCAAATTAGTGCCTTGAATCAGCAGAATACTTCATTTCTCTTATTTAAAATGTATTGCAAAGCACTTAGTCATCAGTTGGTGACTCCACTTAAAAATATTTCTTTTTTGAGCTTCCAAATTTGGAAGTTCCCATAATGTTAAAGTGAGTCCAGATAATGCATATATCAGATATTTATTACTTTCATGTTGACCCCCATCTTTATCATCTAAATTTGAATATAGTACCTGAGTAGATTGGGTTTTCTTTAGTGGTCTTTTTTTGTTGTTGTTTCCTTAGTAGAAAAATCTAAAGTAATGAAAGAAAACTGATTCCTGTCGTCTTGGAAACCTCAACTGTGAAGTTGTGTTCTATCTACATTTTTTTTTAAGTTAAGGATTTTTTTTTAAGAGATTTTATTTATTTATTCATGAGAGACACACACAGAGAGATAGAGAGAGAGAGAGAGAGGCAGAGGGAGAAGCAGGCTCCATGCAGGGAGGACTCGATCCTGGGTCTCCAGGATCAGGCCCTGGGCTGAAGGTGGCGCTAAACCGCTGAGCCGAGCCACCCGGGCTGCCTATCTACGAGTTTTTAAAAAAACATTTGGAGATCAAGCACGTTGGTCTAACAAGGAAATTACTTGCCTTAACGTAGAACTCCAGTAGACTTGAAAAACGTGTTTCAAACTTGTTCTTCTATATGATGCGACTTTATAGGTATGCTTTGCATTTTTCAAGAAATTAAGATGTGTTCACTTTAAGCTGACTGCACCCTTTTCTGCAATCCCTGTTGTGTCCCACAAACTTATTTGCATGATAGGGATATGGGATATGATGCATAATCTTAGCATGTCAGTGTCTTTCTCTCTATAAAGCTTGGTGTGTATATGGCTATAATCCATCATGTTTATCCACCAGTTGAGCTAAATAACCCAGATTTGGGGAATTACAGCCTAACCAAGAAGAAGTCTCACTATATTTGCAATATTGGTGAATTTGGTCAGTATTTTAGTCGATCATTGAACTCCTATTAGGTGCTGTGTCTCCATAATTCCTAGAAGCTGCAAATGGTAACAAAACTACTGACAACTAGGGTTCGTGGGTGGCTCAGTCAGTTAAGTGGGGGACTTTGGCTCAAATCATGATCTCAGGGTCCTGGGATCGAGCCCCAACTCAGGCTCCCTGTTCAGCAAGGAGTCTGCTTCTCTCTCTCTCTCTCTCTCTCTCTCTCTCAAATAAATAAGTTGAATCTTTTAAAAAAACAACAAACTACTGCCATAATTAATCTTAAATAAACCGATTTTTGCCTAGTAAAATTCCCAGTACTCAAATTTGGCTAATATTATTGAGCCCCTACTGCATTTTGGTAACCTTGCCAAACACTTCATATCTGTGCTCTCATTTAATACCCGCAAGAGCTCCCTCCTTTCTCTCCTCCTCCTCCTCCTTTTTTTTTTTAATATTTTATTTATTTATTCATGGAAGACACACAGAGAGAGAGAGGCAGAGACAGAGGTAGAGGGAGAAGCAGGCTCCCACATGGGACTCCATCCCGGGTCTCCGGAATCTCAACCTGGGCCGAAGGTGGCGCTAAATGGCTGAGCCACCTGGGCTGCCCCCTCCTCCTGCTTTCTTCATTTAAATACAGTTAGGAGAACTGTCTACATTTCAAGGGGCGTAGACCTTGGCTTTAAAACTTTCTAAAAAAGATTTCAAATTCTTGTGCTTTAGAATTTCCGAGGTGCCTACCACAGCTCTATCTGGAAATGCTAAATTCCTGCCTCATGCTCTATGCCAAAACCAAATTTTGAGTAGCCAGCAATGGGAGCTCCCTTCATTAGTGGCAACCAATGGCCTGTCTCACCTTGCTGAGGTCTAGTAACTAGGTCTCTGTTCTTTTGAGGAATGCAAATTGTCAATTGAGTTTTACTGAAATGATACTTGAAGCCGTAGTGTTTTATTCATTCTGTTACTGTGTCTTAATTTCACAAGCAGTTTGGCCTTTAGTTGAAACAGGAAATGTTTGCCTTAATGTTTTTGCTATATTAGAATCTTTCACTGATCTGCATTTTGGTATTAATTATTATTGTAAAAATTAACCACCTATTATGAACACTTATAGTGAAGTTATTAAGGAAACACCACCTATAGTCTTAAAACATCTCATTCATAGACTGTAAATTTAAATGAAAGATTTATGCATGTTTAATGTATTAGATGTCTTTAAGCAATAAAACCATGCCTTTGTTGACAAATGTTTGCTGACAGAATCATTAAGTGTTTAAAAAGTCACTGACTGGGGCACCTGGGTGCCTTAGTGGTTGAGCATCTGCCTTCGGCTCAGGGTGTGAATATGAGGTCCTAGGATCGAGTCCTGAGTTGGGCTCCCTCCAAGGAGCCTGCTGCTTCTCCCTCTGCGTATGTCTCTGCCTCTTTCCATGTATCTCTCATGAATAAATAAATAAAATCTAAAAAAAAAAATACCCTGACAGCAGACGTGGTTATACAAATTATACATGGGGTTTTCGTGGGGGGAAAAGGGTATGGATATAAACCTTCCCTAATTATATAGATATTTATCATAACATTTCTAAAGACAGACTCTAAAGTCACATCAGAAGTCCCTACCGGTGTAAAAATTCCCAAGGAGGTGAAAAGGTAGAAGTAGGGCGTGTGTACAGAGCCTAAAAGTTTTTTTTAAAACCACACTATTACAATGGCCATAGACACAATTTTTTTTTTTTCACTTTAAGCATTTCTGTTTTGGAAACATTTGTTGGTAATATATCTATCTGAAACAAAGATTTGGTTTTATTGTGGTTACTGTGCCCTGCAAGAAAATGTTTCTGAGACCAGCATGTTTGGCAGACGTCCACAACATGGCTTTAGATGATTTAAGTATGAAATTTCTGTAATATGGATTCAACTGTAGTCAAAACACACATGATCAGGTAATCTCTCAAGTCCTAACACCTAACCCAGGGTACCTGAGAATTACTACCTGATGCCAAGCCAGAAACCAAGAAAATCTTGGGGTTTTTTGTTTGTTTCTTTTTTAATTCCCACAAGGTCCAAAAGATACCTTCCAGGACCCTGTTGGTCACCGGCAGCAGCAGGGGCAAGACGTGTCCCTGGTGCCATTTAGCCACCTTATCATGCCATAGGCAGAAGAATGTAACCTCCTAGCCTCGGCTGTTGGCATTCTGGGGGTGGTCTATAGACTATTAACCTACGTTAAGGAAAACAACTCTCCAACTGAAGTTGCATTTTAAGTAATGATTAGTAAAAGGAAGCACCCAAAAGCAGTATGAATGATTGGATTTACGTTAGAATTATAAATGATTGTCAGCCTTTTCTATAATTGACAATGGAAAACTGTCCCCAAAGTGGTTGTTAGCTAAGACCTTGTAGTAAGAAGAGAAATCCATAGAGCCCTCAGAATAACAGGCAGAGGTCAACGCAAAGATTATAGTGTTCATTTCTGCTGCATTCCTGGTTAAGGGAGCTTATGTAGACCCACTGGGAACTTAACCACTATGTCCATGGGAAAATAAATTCCAGGTTCGAAACAGCTAATGGACAGTGATGTTCTGGAACATGTTCATTAGTAACACTGGACTTCCTGTACTGTAACATCTTTGCCATGTATTTGTTAGAGACCACCAGAATTCAGTAGTAAGGGTGGGGGAAAAGGGGGAGATTCTTTCATTCAATTAAAGTAAACAGTTACTATTTTTTTTTAATATTTATTTATTTATTTTAGAGAGCGTGAGAGGCGCGGGTGGGATGGGACGCAGGGAAGAGAATCTGGAGCAGACTCTCAACTGAGTGCGGATTCCCCACTTGGGGCTGCATCTCAGGACCCATGAGAGTCTGACCTGAGCCGAAACCAAGAGTCAGGCTCTTCTCCAGCTGTGCCACCCAGGCGCCCCAATAAGAAATTACTATTAACACAACTCAAGTAGCTTGATTCAAATTCAGGTGAGGGAAATAAGCTGATTAATTATTAAAGGGTAAGGCCAGTTGTACACCAGGAGGGAAAACCTCCGTAACCAAAAATTGTACTTTTTACCTTAACTATATAGTGTTTATTTTATGCATGTTTGGGTGCTATGTGAGCTTACAAGTAGGTATTTGCATTTTATTTTATTATTTTATTTTATTATTATTTACTTCAAATAAGATTCCACTAAAAATTGTGATGCTTGGGTGGTTCAGTGGTTGAGCGTCTGTCTTTGGCTCAGGTCGGGATCCTGGGATCGAGTCCTGCATCAGGCTCCCCACGGGAAGCCTGCTTCTCCCTCTGCCCATCTCTCTGCCTCTCTCTGTGTGTCTCTCATGAATAGATAAATAAAATCTTAAAAGAAAAAAAAAAGATTGTACTAAAAATTATCCAACCTCATCCTTCTATTAGGCTGAGGCTGGTTTTTTGCCCCACACAGCAAGCCATGGCCATTCTTGTCTTGATGCCCTATTCCCACTCTGCTTTGATGCCTTCCTCAAAATCTTATCCCAAAAGCCTTCTGGTGCCAACCTGAGTCTACAGTGACCTTATTCTTAATTTAATGCATTGTTTTCTAGGTTCTTTAGGGGGAGTTTGCTTATTTGTTTCCATGCCTGTTCCTTCTGTGCAAAAGAGCGTGAAGTGGTTAGGAGCTTAATCTCCAGTCAAGGCCATCTGGTTTAGGGAATTGGCTTTACCACTTTCTTTGGTGGTGTGATCCTGGGCAAGCTATTTAACCTCTCAGTTTCCTCATTTGTCAAAATGAAAATAATAATAATACCTACCTTACTGTATTGTCCTAAGATTCAGTGGTATAGTGCCTGTGAGACCCACGGCAGGTAATAAGTGTTATGTAAAGGTTAACTGCCCTTTTTGGTTGCTTGCCATTAAACACCTTACAGGCAGTATGGCTCAAGGTCAGGGAGTGGGGTTTTGTTTTTTGTTTTGTTTTGAAACACTACCAAGACAGTGGGCTTAGCAGCACTAGTCACAAGTTGACCTCAACACAGAAAAAGATGAAAGGAGACTAAGATTATGGCATACCAAATATCTACATTACAACAGAAACAGTCCACTGATTTTTTTTTTCCAGATAGTTTTGTTTTTAAGATTTTATTTTTAAGTAATCTCTACACCCATCATGGAGGTGGAACTTACAACGCCACGATCAAGAGTTTCATGCTTTACCTACTGAGCCAGGTGGGTGCCCCTCGAGATAGTTTTGAATACCCACATAGTTGACAGTCTACAATAAAGAATTCTAGGTTTAGCTGAGATTTTGGTGTGTCCTTCAGATTCAGTCAAGGTATTAAATATAAAATGGAGTACAGGAAGAGTACCCACAGAATACACAACAGAATATTGTGACTAGTTAAACCCTCATTCATTAACCATTCTAAAGAATGAGATGCATTTAAGTTTCAATATGAGGGGGGCCCCTGGGTGGATCAGTGGTTGAGTGTTTGGTTCAGGGCGTGATCCCGGGGTACCTGGATCAAGTCCTACTTCGGGCACACAGTGTGGGAGCCTGCTTCTCTCCCTCTGCCTGTGTCTCTGCCTCTCTCGTGTCTTTCATGAATAAATAAGTAAAATCCTTTAAAAAAAAGTTTCCATAGGAGTATTTAACAAAGATTTTTCTGATAAGCATAAAAAGATTATAAAATATCTTTTTGTTTAATGATTTTTTTTTCTTAAAGATTTTATTGATTTTTTCATGACAGACACACAGAGAGAGGCAGAAACATAAGCAGAGGGAGAAGCAGGCTCCTCGCAGGGAGCCTGATGCAGAACTGGATCCCGGGACACCAGGGTTACAATCAGAGTTGAAGGCAGACGCTCAACCACTGAGCTACCCAGGCATCCCAAGATTTACTTATTTTATTTGAGAGAGAGAGCTTAGCGTTTAGGGGCAGAGGGAGAGGGAGAGAGAATCTTCAGCCAACTCCATGCCGAGCCCAGAGCCTAATGAGGGGCTCTATCTCATGACGCTGAGATCACAACCTGAGCCCAAACCAAGAGTCGGATGCCTGACTGACCAGACATCACTGAGACACCCCAGATTATGAAATATCTCCAAAAAGAGCAACCCCACAAAGGAAATAGTGGATGTTTGACACATATAACATTTCCAACTAGCAATTTTATCAGACAGGTATTAGTTCATTGTTTTAAAATGCAAACACAGTGTTAGGTTAAAGTGTGGGGTTTAGAAAACCATGTGTGAATCCCGTAGCTAATATTTATTCACTAGCTATACAAACAGGCAAGTTCCCTAAACTCTCAGGCCTCAGTGCCCTCATTCTTAAGACTACTGCTTGAATAAGATGACTTAGAGGACCATATGTAGTATACTACCTGACACCTAACAGCCACTCCATTCACTGAACATTTCTATTTCTTTTCCCTGAATTTATAGAAAGTGACTGGAATCAAAGTAGGACTTTAATTAGAAAACTGAAAAGAGGGCAGCCGGGGTGGTTCAGCAGTTTAGCGCCACCTTCAGCCCAGGGCATGATCCTGGAGACCCGGGATCGAGTCCCACATCAGGCTCCTTGCATGGAGCCTGCTTCTCCCTCTGCTTGAATCTCTGCCTCTCTCTCTGTGTGTCTCTCATGAATAAATAAATAAAACCTTAAAAAAAAAAAAAAACTGAAAAGGGGCTTTGCTCTAAAATCGATTTCCAAAGTATTGAGGAACAAATATGTTAATTAAAACCCTATTTACATATTGACTTTTCTTGGAGGATTTGTGTGAGATTTCTCTTTGAAGTTATTAGTACTAAAAAAAAGTTATTAGTACTTTTGATGAAATGAAAATTTAATTTTTAAAAATGTGATTGAAGTATATATTTTAACAGTAGGATCAGTCTCAGTCAACACAGAGCCACAAACATGTATTCACTGAGCTATGTGCCAGACTGCTAAGCATTTCCCTAGCACTTGACCCTAACGGAAAATGATCACAAGGGTCTTCTCGTACTAGGTGATGCAGTGCCAAGAGAACTGACCTCAACCTCTGTGGCATGTTGTGTTTGAAACAGGGAACTTAGGAAATCAACTTTGCAGCTAATGACCTACTAAAGAATAGAATACTAGAGAATAGAAAATATCCAGAGTCATTGTGGTCAAAGTTTATTTCATGAAACAGTTCTCTTCAGTTATGAGCACATATAAGTATCTTTACAGTGGATTGGGACAAGAAGTTGAAGAGCTACTACTGCTATGTATTAATCAGGCTGAAATTTGTAGGGTCCTGCAGTGGTTAAAAAGTGAAGCAGACAGGCCCTGTCCTCTCGTTGGCTTTACAGTTGACATATAGGATAAAGGTCCGAACTGGCCGGGGTGAAGACTGTAGGGAGAGGTGGAACCCAGGAGGAACTTGAGACCACTAGGCTTAAAAATACTAAGTTTCTTATTTTTTTCTCAACTGCTGGCCAAGCTAAACATGTTGAGGACACATCTACTGGCTGATGAGAACACATGACACTGGCTAGGTTATCTCATGAAAATGCAAGTTGCCGTGCAGTTTTACCATGTTGGAACTCAAAGACGTAAAGAGGCCATTGTGTGGTCCAAGAATGATAGAAAACCTGGAAACACTAGGACCTCCATGCTTGGAAAATAAACTGAACAGGGTTGTGATGAAAGGCAGTGAAGGAAGATGAGCTGAACTTTAAGTTGTTTACCTGTAAGCCAGAGATAACTAAAATCTCAGGTGAGGTATTTAAAACTAAAAGGAAAAAAGTTGCTGTTTTTTCACACAGCAAGTTCTGACCCTGTGAAACTTAATTTGAAAGATGGAATTTGTTGGGTATCAGGCTAGTTCCTTCATAGAGCATGTGACTCTTGATCTTGGGGTTGTGAGTTCAAGCCCCACATTGAATGTACAGATTACTTAGAAATGAAATTTTTAAAGAAAAAAAAAGATGGATTTTATTGCAAAGGTTATGAAAATAGGATACTCAGCCCAAATTGGTTAGCCTTCCTTCAATTAGTGAAGTATTTACTGAGTGCTTGCTGGGCATGGCACTCAGGCTCTGTAGGGTAGTAAAATATGGTACCCAGTTGGGCACAGGGAGCTTATAATCTAGCTGCAAAGGTAGGTAAGATCAAGGAAGCCCAGGAGAACAAGCAAGGGCTCATAATAGGGAACCAAAGGGGCAGAGCAAGGAGCGAAAGGTGCTCCGGATTGTTGTCGAAGTTCAGGCCTGCCTCATAGTAGCTGGGCCACTCTCAGATCTCAGAGCCAAGTCTTTCTCTCCCTAGAATGTGAGAGTATGCTTATGTAGATCCAAGAAGATATATGGAAATCTCTAGCACAGCCCTGGCACACAGAAGATCCTAGATCAGTGTTTGTTGAATCTCAATGGAGAAGGTTTTAGGGGCACGTGGGTGGCTCAGTGGGTTAAGAGTGCTTTCTGCTCAGGTCATGACCCAGGAGTCCTGGGATCGAGCCCTGAGTCAGGCTCCCTGCTTGGCGAGAAGCCTGCTTTTCCCTCTTTGTTGCTCCACCTGCTTGTTTTCTCTCTGTAAAATAGGTAAATAGAATATTTAAAAATAAAATAACTGGAGAAGGTTTTTAGTTACCTGGGGCAGAGGAAGTGGCATATGGTAAATAAAGCAGGAGTGAGTATGTCTTCTCTGTAGTACAACAAATTGTGTGCTGAAAAAGACATAGGGCAGGGCCCAATTAAGGGGACTTTGAAAGGCAAGCTGAAAAATTCGAACAGATACGACTGGCTATGAAGAACTATTATTTATATTTAAGTAAAAAGGATCTTCTGCTATTTAATTATTCAAGGAGTACCTATGAATCATGGTGTGCGAGGCACTATGATTAGGATATTGGGGAAACAGTAGCCTCTCCCCTCAAGTGGCTTCTGTCTGGCAAGAGAGAATAGAATTACTGTTTTGGAGATGTTTTATTTTATACAGATCCCACTTAAAAAATGTAAGTTCTGTGGTGCCTGGGTGGCTTCTGATTTCAGCTCAGGTCTTGATCTCAGGGTCATGAGTTCAAGCCTTGTGTTGAGCTCCACACTGGGAGAACATACACTTATGTTCCATGAAAGCTAGGGTATTCCCCCGCCTCCTTTCTTTTAAATTTTTAGGGTGCCTGGTAGCTCAGTGGTTGAGTGTCTGCCTTTGGCTCAGGTCATGATCCCGAGGTCCCAGGATTGAGTCCACATCGGACTTTCTGGGGGAGTCTGCTTCTCCCTCTGCCTGTGTATCTGCCTCTTTCTGTGTTTCTCTCATGAATAAATAAATAAAATCTTTAAAAAATTTTTTTAAATTTTATTATTTTTTTTAAACTAGGCTTCACATCCAACATGGGGCTTGAACTCATGACCTGGAGATCAAAAGTCAGATGCTTTACCAACTGAGCCAACCAGGCACCCCTCCTTTTCTTTTTTAAAAAATTTTGTTCACTAAGCATCTAGAACAGTGTTTGCCACAAAATATGCACCATAAATATTTATTAAATTAATATTTGAGATTTTGAATTCTTCACCAGTTCAATGGCTTTGAGACAATTGTATAATGAAGATAGAGTTAGTCAATAGGTTAAATGAGAAGGGTACTAAGGAAGCATATGTGGACTATCTGTCAATCTCAGAGTCCAAGGTGATGAGTAAAATAGTATCTGTACAATTCTAACTATGCCAGTCACCCTTAAGGATTATATTCCAATTGTCCATTATTATTATAGTCTAGCTAAAAAATCTGGGAGTGGTGCTAAGTATGCTACATTTTTCTGTTGGGTTATTTCTGTTGTACATTCTTTTTTTTTCTTTAAGATTTTATTTATTCATGAGAGGCAGAAAGAGGCAAAAGACATAAGCAGAGGGAGAAGCAGGCTCCCTGTGGAGAGCCTGATGCGGGACTCGATCCCAGGACCCTGGGATCATGACCTGAGCTAAAGGCAGATAGATGCTCAGCCACTGAACCACCCAGCTGCCCCTTGTTGTACATTTTTTATTGCTAAAAACTCTTTTTAAATGACTAATCTGTATGAAAACTCTCTTTTTAAATGACTAATGTCACTTAATATTGAAAAACTTACAGGTTAAAAATAAAAAATACAGTCTAAGAATATCACCTGAAGTAAAACCAAACATACAAGAGAAAAATATGGTTTTCATTATTGCCTTTTGTGTGGAAACTCTGTGGCATATTTGAGGAACTGTTTTTAAGTATTCCCTTCCCCATTTTGTAGGACATGATCAATTATACCATCTGCTCCCCTAGGTAACGTGGCAGCTGTTAATTGACTAACATTATTCCCTGAGTTTTCCTGTAGCCATAGATGGTTCTAGAAATAAAAACCAAAGATTTGTAAGAATAGCTTTCATGGGGAGAGGGTGAGGCGAATGGGTGAGATAGGTGACGGGGGTTAAGGAGTGGACTTGTCATAAGCACTGGCTGATGTCTGGAAGGGTTGAATCACTGTATTGTGCGCGTGAAACTAATATAACTATATGTTAAGTAACTGGAATTAAAATTAAAACTTTAAAAATAAATAAATAGAAAAAATCAATATTGACCAACTGGGAAGGACAAAATAAATATTTACATAGTCATAAATCATTTTGGTTTTCCCAGAGCTTTTATGATGTTTTATATATCTGAATGTTTTAATGTATTAATGAATAAAGCAGAAGGAATTAAGTAATTTAATACCAACAGAATTTGTACTTCAAATGGTGAAAGAAGGGATCATCTCAGTTTGTGGTAAGATACCCAGATGCTTCCTGTTACTCTGTCCAGAACGATGTTAACATTAACCTCAGAGGAGGCCGTTAAGCCAGTCTTGAGCTAGAAATGGTAAGCATTATGTTTCTGTCTGTGGAGGAAGGAGGGAAGAATTATGTACCTAAAATGTATAAGCAGCAAAGTTTAGAATACTCTGCACAGTGATCACTGATGATGTGATAAATTATCATTCAGTCCTTACATTAGGTGTCCATCTCTCTGAAATAAAGCTAACAGAAAAAATTGTAGGGAAAGAGACTCATGATACTTAGTATCATGTAGCTCACGTAAATAGTCTTTGCAGGCCATTTATCCTTTATTTCTTTCAATTGGAAGATTTCCTCTTTTTTTTTTTTTTTTTAAAGATTTTATTTATTTGAGAGAGAAAGCACAAGCAGAGGTAGGGGCAAAGGGAGAAGTAGGCTCCCCGCTGAGCAGGGAGTCCAGTGTGGGACTGGATCCTGGGACCCTGGCATCATGACCTGAGCCAAAGGCAGCCGCTTCACTTACTGAACCACCCAGCTGCCCCAGGCTCCTATCTTTTCTGAATCAAACTGTTTGGATGGTGTGTTACTGAATCTTTTTTTGCTCCCCTCTCTTTATCCTAACTTGAGTTCAGAAAATTTCTGAAATGTTAATTCCTTTATTTGGTTTTTGCAATAACACCTAGTGTTTTTTAAATTTAAATCCGATTGATAAACATAAAATGTATTAGTTTCAGAGGTAGAGTTCAGTGATTCATCAGTCTTTTTTTTTTTTTAAAGGTTTTATTTATTTATTCATGAGAGACACACAGAGAGAGAGGCAGAGACACAGAGGGAGAAGCAGGCTCCATGCAGGGAGCCCGACGTGGGACTCGATCCCAGCACTCCAGAATCACCCCCTGGGCCAAAGGCAGGCGCTAAACTGCTGAGCCATCCAGGGATCCCCCTCATCAGTCTTATATAACATGCAGTGCTCATTACATCACATGACCTCCTTAATGCCCATCATCCAGTTACCCCACTTCCCATCACCTAATATTCATTTGAACTGCAAAAAGATTTTGTGTATTTGTTTATGTCAACTCCTTAATTTGAAGTAAAAGAAAAAAGCAAACCTCAAAGCAACAGCCACAAAAAGGCTCCACAGTGTACTAAGCTGTCCAGATTTTCATTTTTGGATTATATTCATTAATAGTATTTGGTTTAGGGGCACCTGGCTGGCTCAGTTGGTTAAGCATCTGCCTCTTGATTTCCGATTCTCTCTCTCCCTCTCCCCCTCCCCCCCAACTCCCGTGCACACACCCACTCTCTAAAACAAAACAAATCATATTTGCTTTCATTAATTTGTAATATTGCATCAAAATCATTACAATATTGAAGCATACTGTCTTCCAAAACACACCAACTCTTCCAAAATTAAGCTACGTTACAAGAAAATAGAATTACTTAAAAACAAATAAAAAGCAACATGACTGTTACTATTTCAGCTAAGAATCTTTTTTTTTTGAGAGAGATTTTATTTATTTGACAGAGAGAGCAAGCAGGAGAGGGAGAGCAGCTCCCCACTGAGCAGGGAGCCCGGGCAGGACTTGATCCCAGGACCCTGAGATCACAACCTGAACCCAAGGCAGATAGATGTTCAACCGACTGAACCACCCAGGCCCTCCTCAGCTCAGCATCTTAAAGTCCCATTATAAATATGCTTTTCGTGTTTCCTTTTTTTTTTTTTTAATTTTTTATTTATTTATGACAGTCACACAGATATAGAGAGAGAGGCAGAGACACAGGCAGAGGGAGAAGCAGGCTCCATGCACCAGGAGCCCAACG
Organism: Nyctereutes procyonoides; assembly: GCF_905146905.1. Classification (NCBI taxonomy): domain Eukaryota; kingdom Metazoa; phylum Chordata; class Mammalia; order Carnivora; family Canidae; genus Nyctereutes; species Nyctereutes procyonoides. Next base: position 14,684,424 of record NW_026575132.1, read on the forward strand.
TGGGATTCGATCCTGGGTCTCCAGGATCGCGCCCTGGGCCAAAGGCAAGCGCTAAACCGCTGCGCCACCCAGGGATCCCTCGTGTTTCCTAACAATTGGAAAAACCAAGAGTTAGCAAGTAAATTGCTTATGGTTACATAGACTAGCCCAGTTCTGGAAGGAAATAGCTAGGTCCAGGTGTTTTATTTTGTTGTTGTTATCACTAAACTACAGACTTTATTCAGATTTCATGAGTTTACCACTAATGTCCTTTTTCCACTCCACTCAGTCTTTTCTTCTCTCATGACCTTGACCATTTTGAAGAGTAGTGGTCAGTCATTTTGTAGAATGTCTCTCAATTTGGATTTCTCTTAGGTTTTCTCATGATCAGAAGAGGTAATGTAGTTTTGGCAGACGTGATGTGTCCTTTTCAGAGCATCCTATCAGGGGTGTGATGTTAAGATGTGTTACAGCTGGTTGTATCGTTTTCTTCTGCTGTTGGAGTAAATCACCACAGACCCAGCACCGTGAAACACCACCCATGTATTATCTTGAGGTTTCTAGAGGTGAGGGGTCCAGGCAGAGTGTGGCTGGGCTGTCTGCTCAGGGTCTTATAAGGCTGAAATGAAGGTGTTGGCTGGGTCGCGTTCACATTTGGAACTGGTAGTCCTCTTGCCAGCCCGTTCAGGCTGTTAGCTGACTTTGGTTTCTTGGTTATAGGACCCAACTCTTTTCTGGCTGTCTGGCAGGCAGGGGTCATTCCCTTCCCTGGAGGCCCCTCTCACATTCTAGTTGTATGGCACCTCCATCTACAGGGGGAGAGGGGAAGCTCCCAGACAATCCCTGTCACACCTCCAAACTCTGACTCCTAGGCCCAGGTTTAAAAGGCCCTTATGATTAGGTCAGGCCTGAACTGATAATCTCCCATTTGACTGTCACATCATATAACCTAATTACAGGATTAAGATCCATTATATTCACAGCCTGGGTGCAAAGCATATATATCAAAGGTAGCAAGGACAGGGGTGCCCGGGGGGCTCTGTCAGTTGAACATCTCCCTTCGGCCCAGGTCATGGGATTGTTGATCCAGGATCCTGCTTCTTCCCCTCCCTCTGCCCCTACCCCCTGCCTGTGCACTCTCTCTCTCTTTCAAATAAATAAAATCTTTAAAGACAAAGGTAAGGAGGACAGAGGGAATGAGCTGGCATCTTAGAATACTGCTTGCCACACTAGTGATTATTAATCTTGATTACTTGCTTAAGCTGGTGTCTTCTGGGCTTCTCCACTGTAGATGTACTGTATTTCGCGTGTAATTAAAATGTATCTTGGGAGGCATACTTTGAGCACTGCAAATAGTCTGCTCCTCCTCAAACTTTCCCATATTCATTCTTTTTAAAGATTTTATTTATTTGCAAGAGAATGTGCATGAGGTGGGGGGAGGGGCAAAGGGAGAGGCAAAAGCAGACTCTACTGAGCAGGGAGCCTGACCACGACAGGGTCAGGGCCCCATCCCAGGACCCCAGGATCATGACCTGAGCTGAAGGCAGACACTTTACCGATGAGCCACCCAGGCACCCTTTTCCCATATTAATTTCAACATAATTCAATGGAATTGTCCATTCTTCATGTATCTATATATTTATTTCATTGTAGACACATAAGTACACATATTTCATTTGGGGAGTTATAATCCATCATTATTTTGTTGTTCAACTTGCTGGAGCTTTAGCCATAGGTAGCTTTTTCAGGTTAGTATCTGTACCCTTTTGATCTACCCCCAATCCTTTTTGAGCAATTCTCCACTTTCTTTCTTTCTTTTTTTTGAATTCTCCACTTTCTGATACCAAAAGATGCTCTCTCGATTCATCTTATCTTTTTTCCTACCCCTAACCTAAAATAAATCACTTTTCCTAGGATAGTTCCGGCTGTAATCCAAGAGAACTAGAAGTAAAGCTCTGTTCCTGTTGATTTCAAATTAGTGTCTCCATAGGTTAGGTGCAGATTAATGAATGTATTAATGGAAACGTGCTGTCCTAACAAAGTGCTACAAATTTAGTGACTTAACACAACACAGTTTATTATCTTACAGTTTCGTGGGTCAGAAGTCCTAAATGGGTTTTATTGGGCTGAAATTAAGCTATCAGCAGGGTTGCATTCCTCTGGACACTCCAGGGGACAGGCTGTTCCTTTGCCTTTTGCAGTTTCTAGAAGGTACTACTTGCATTCCTTGACTCATGATCCCCTCCTACATCTTTAAAACCAGTAGCACAGTGTCTTCCAGTCTCCTCTGACTTTTGTCCTCCTGCTTCGCTCTTACTAGGATCCTTTTGATTGCATTGTCCCCATCCAGATAATCTAGAATAATCTCCCCAACTCAAGATCCTTAACTTAATCATATCTACAAAATCTGTTTTGCCATGTAGGGTAACATTTGTGTATTCAAGGAATGAAAACAATGTACATATTTGGGGGCCATTATTCAGTCTACCACAGAATATATTTAGACTAATAGTATATATGAACTAATGGGACAACCAGTCCACATTCATCAGGCAAAAGGCAAATGTCTTTTTTGGCGGGGGGGAGCAGAGGGAAAGAGAGAGAGAATCTCAAGGAAACTCTATGCTCAGGGTGGAGCCTGACACCCAGACACCCAGACACCCAGCACAGGGCTTGATCTCACAACCCCAAGACCATGACCTGAGCCAAAATCAAGAGTTGGACGCTTAACTGGCTGAGCCACCCAGGTGCCCCAAGGAAAATATCTTTTTAATAACAGGTCCTTTTTTACTTTTTTCTTCATAACTCAGTAAGTCATCTTTTTAAAAATCGCAGTATGTTTGCAAACTTCTCTAAGTCCTTCATAAAAGTAAATGTCAGTAATCTTCCATTAGTAGAACATTCGTTTTGATTTGTTCTCCAGCAGGATTGATCCATCTGTCCTTCTGATCTGTCTGTCCTCCTCCTTCCTTTCTCACCAAGAGCACAGACAGAATTTCACAGGATCATACCCAGTTGTAAAAGCAGTGATTATAATTTCCCATGATGCATTACTCTGTGGACCAAACAGCTTGATTTATATAAACTGTGTGCACTTTGCTGGTTAGGAATTACATTGCTAGAACTAAATGAAAAAAAAATTAAATGTTCTCTTCATACTCTCAGCTATAACTGTGAATTTACTTTTTATTCATTAATTAATTTATTGAGCAAATGTTTGAGTACCTGACTGTGCAATATACTGCATTAGATATTAGTGATGACTATTACTGGGCATGAAATAAATCAGGATTCAAAATAGGGGATTATTGCTTTTTTTTTTTTGATATTGCTTTTAGTAGCTAAACCTCAAGGAGTAATTCAAATATCTAATGTTTATATGCTTATTTTCTGTCTAAAAGGTTATTTCTAAAGCCAAGTTTTGCCCGTTCTTTTTTTTTTTTAAGATTTTATTTATTCATGAGAGACACAGAGAGAGCGAGAGAGAGGCAGAGACACAGGCAGAGGGAGAAGCAGGCTCCATGCAGGGAGCCCAACGTGGGACTCGATCCTGGGTCTCCAGGATCACATCCTGGGCTGAAGGCAGCGCTAAACCGCTAAGCCACCGGGCTGCCTAGGTTTTCCCATTCTTATTACTTTCAAACTGACTAGAAATAAAATTTTTGATGTAAAGTATGATGTGGAAAAAAGCCATAATGCTTTCTATTCTAGTACCAAACTATAGATTGGTTGCACACTAAATCACAGGTTTCTGGATACACATTTTATTTTTAAGTCATCTCTACACCCAATGTGGGGCTCAAACTCACAACTCCAAGATCAAGAGTTGGTTGCTCTACCAAATGAGCCAGCCAGGCACCCCTAGGTATACATTTTCCATCTTTTTTTTTTTTTTTAAAGGAGGAAGTAAGGGCAGCCCCAGTGGCGCAGCAGTTTAGCGCTGCCTTCAGCCCGGGGTGTGATCCTGGAGACCTGGGATTGAGTTCCACGTCAGGCTCCCTGCATGGAGCCTGCTTCTCCCTCTGCCTGTGTCTCTGCCTCTGTGTGTGTGTGTGTGTGTGTCTCTATGAATAAATAAATAAAATCTTAAAAAACAAAATAAAGGAGGAAGTAACAACTAACACCAAGAACTTACTCATGCTTTGTGCTTTACACATATTAGTTAATTCTATGAGGCGGGTGTTATCATTATCATCCCTATTTCAGCTGGTAATAGTGATAGAGAGGACATAGCTGGTAAGTGGTAGAGCCAGGATTTAAATCTGGGAAACTGATTCCAGAACTTTCTCCCTAAACATACAAGTCAGTGTGTACAGTATTACATGGTGTCTCCACTCAGTAAATAGTGTTGGATATAATGATTGCCCCGAATCCTTGTCATAAGTTGATTAATTTTCTCAACTTTGGAATATAGTTGAAAAATTATAATCTCAATGGATTGTGATACATAGAGTGAACAGAAATTTTAGGAACAGTCCCAATGCTACAAAGACTTAGTAAATAAATCATAGACCTGTTGGGTACACATACAATCGCTAGAAGCTGGGACCTGGCCAACTTAAGTTCATCATTGAGTTTATTGTCTCTTTGATACCATGACTCAGAGAGAATATAGCTCCCAGCACAGTTATTCAGAGTAGAGTAGAACTATATACTAGCATCTGTTTTGCCATTGGCGATTACTTTCCCATAACTGAGGAGGACTGCTGTCAATTTAGGTATTTGTTATGATTTGAATGTTTGCATCCCTTCAAAATTCATATGTTGACGTCCCAATGCCCAGTGTGATGATTTAGGAGGCAGGGCCTTTGGGAGGTGCTTACGTCATGAGGATGGGGCTTTCATGAATGGGACTAATGCTTTTACGAAAGAGACCTCAGAAGCTCCCTACTCCCTTCTATCCTGTGAGGCAGAGCAAGAGGTGGCCGTCTGCAACCTGGAAAGGGCCTTCACCAGAACCTGACCATGCTGGCACCCTAATGGTGGAACTTCCAGGCTCTGGAACTGTGAAAAATAAATCTGTTTATAAGCTACCCAGTCTGCGGTATTTTGTTATAGCAACCCAAACAGACTAAAACAATATTATTTTTCCAGTTCCTGGCAAAATCCTGAAAGGAAACTCTTCAGTAAATAAAATTTGGCTGCCTAGTGATAGATTCTTAAAAATATATTCTATTCACACCTGATCAGAATGTTTTACATGTTTACTTAATTTCTATATTTGAGTATGTGTAAATGTCATTCATAAAAACATGTAGTTTTTCTATCCCAAAACACTCAAGACTAAAATATTTTCATGTTGAAATTCGTAGATATTTCCCAACCAAGTTTAAAACTATATATAATTCTAGGGGTACCTGACTGGCTCAGTCAGAAGAGCATGTGACTCTTCATATCAGGGTCCTGAATTCGAGCCCCATTTGGGTGTGGAGATTATAAAGAAAAAAAAAAGAAAAAGAAAAAAGAAAGAAGGAAAAAGAGGGATGCCTTGGTTGCTCAGTGGTTGAACATCTGCCTCAGGGCATGATCCCGGAGTCCTGGGATCGAGTCCTGCATCCAGCTCGACACAGGGAGCTTGCTTCTCCCTCTGCCTGTGTCTCTCTCATGAATAAATAAATAAAATCTTAAAAAAAAAAAAAACAGAAAAGAAAAATATATATGTTGGAAAGTGGGAAATAGATTGAATTTAGATTTTTTTTTAAGATCTTATTTATTTATTCATGAGAGACACACACAGAGAGAGAGGCAGAGACACAGGCAGAGACAGAAGCAGGCCCCATGCAGGGAGCCCAACGCAGGACCCGATCCCAGGACTCTAGGATCACACCCTGGGCGGGAGGCGGCACTAAACCGCTGAGCCACCCAGGGATCCCCTAGGCCCAATAAATTATACGGTGTAATGGTTACTAATCAATAAATGGATTATTTTTCTACATTTCTGTATTTTCCAAATTTATAGAAAGGCAGTTACTCAACATTTGACAAACTAGATAACTTCAGATTCTCTTCTGGGTGATTTGTTTATTAGTTTACCCAAGATCAAATTTTAAGAACTTAAGCCATGTTATGAACATAGTTCTCTAAAGAAGACATAAGATACTCATTATTTAGGGGAAAAACAAAGTGCTAAAAATTATTTTTTTGAGAGAGGATATTAGTCTTAGCTTTGGAAAACTGAGGAGCAGCCTTGAAAACTTTGTTCATTAATGTATTTATAAAATGTTTATATTGAGCCTACCTGCTGGAAGTATACTAAGACACAGGTGGTGACACACAGTATAGTGGCTGAGAAATTATTGTCTCTCCCAGGGTTTCTGATGCACATGTATGAGTAAAGCACATGTACACATTTAGTGATCAAAAAAATACCAGATCTCAGTTCCCTATTTGGCTCCACACTTCTTTCCCTGGTTCCAGATGGGTGTCCCTCCATTACAAGCGTTCTTAGTGATCAAGTTTAAACATATACATTCATAGCTGTGTCTTTACATCAAAGGCGGGATATAAAGTAGGTAATACTTAAAATCCCCATTTTACAGATTAAAAAAAAAGTCAAAGACCTAGTCATTTAATTCAATCACTGAACTACCATGACCCAGGCCCTAGTCCAGGCTCGTTGGCTTGGCTTTCGGTTTATCTGTCTGCACTCCCTAATCAAATAACAGAAAGGGGGCAGCCCGGGTGGCTCAGCCGTTCAGCACCTGCCTTTGGCCCAGGGCGTAATCCTGGAGACCCGGAATCAAGTCCCACGTCAGACTCCCTGCATGGAGCCTGCTTTTCCCTCTGCCTGTGTCTCTGCCTCTCTCTGTGTGTGTCTCTCATGAATAAATAAAGAGAATCTTTAAAAATATATATATTAAAAAAAATAATAACAAAGGATATGAGGAAAGGATCACCGAGTTAATATTCCCTCAGCTTAAGTACTAGGATGACTTTCTAGTATTTTTGCTACTAAAATTCTAAATATAGTGAAAGAGTGGCTTGTTGCCTCTGATAAAATGCTGCCTCCCCAAAACAAATGATAAGTTTGGAGGAGAAATATTTTCTGTTCAAAGAAAAATGTGCTGCTCTTTGACCCGTAATGTCATTTCAAGGAATTTGTCCTTACTGATATACTTAGAAAAGTATGCAAATATTTATGTACAAGGATATTCATTACCTCATGATCTGTAACTTAAAAAATCTGGAGCATCTACCCCATTGATAGGGAAGCATAGAGCATAATGGCTAAGAATTGCTTGGATTCCAATCCCAGCTCCACAGCTTACTAGCTGTGTGATCATGGACAGATTACGCCACCGTGCTTTTGGTCTTCCCATCTGTAAAGTGGAGCTAAGAACAGAATCTGTCACTGGGCTGTGATAGTTAGAACCATGCCTAAGCCGCAGCATATGCTCAATACGTTTTAGTTGTTACTGATAGAGAATTGGGGTAAATTTTGGTAGAGGTACACAGTGGAACGTTAGGCAACTGTTTGAAAAAGTGTGCGCTGTGTACACTACTTAACCAGAAAGTATAACCTCTGCCAATTCAGTCTCCCTCCTTCCGATGCCCAAGAAAAAAATCTGGCTAAACTTAACTTGGCTAAACTTGGTGCATATATATTGAAGAACAAGGAGCAAATTCTTTGAACTCTGGTAGAAAAACTATTTGGGAGTTTTGGGGAAGGAAGACGAAAGGTTTTGGAGCAGCAGGAGTGTGAGGAGAGAAAAAGGTAGCCAACACTTGTGATGTCTATGCTTTGTGAATGTGTTCAGGGAAAGAACCATGGGCCCTATCAGAAATTGAGACCTGGTATCTTTTTGGTCACTGACTGCATCCATGTGCTTTACTGCATCAGAAACTCTTAGCAGGGACAATAATTTCTCAACCATTTATTGTTTGCAATCATGCTGAGTCAGTGGGTGAGTCTACAGAGCTCTCTGGGAGCAAGGTGCTCACACGGGGAAAGGAATGACCTCTTCTGGGCAGATGGGCCAATTCAGGAAAATCTTGCCCAGTGCCTTAATCATATATCTTTGTGCCTGGGGAAAAGTACCTATTTTTCCCAGGGGTGAGCAGTTGACTTGTTCTACTCAACCTTGAGGATTGGGCATAATAACTTGAGTTAACATCAAGATGTTCAAATGTATAGAGCGTGTTGGAGGGCACCTGGGTGGTCAGTCGGTCAGGCATCTGCCTTCAGCTCAGGTCATGATCTTGGGGTCCTGGGATGGAGCCCCGAGTCAGGCTACCTGTTCAGAGGGGAGTCTGCTTCTTCTCCACCCCTCACTGTGCTCTCTCACTCGCACTCTCTCTCTCTCTCTCTCTCTCTCAAATAAATAAAATTGTAAAAAAATAATAATAATTCTTGAAAACAGAGCATGTTGGGTGCCACCCAGGGAATAAAACTGAATCGGCACAGCCCTTGCCTAGTAGCCTTATTTGTCAAGCTACTACGAATATTAGCAGGAAGCTGTTAAAAGCATAGAAGCCCCTAATAATCTCTTTGGTGGTTCACCTAACAGAACGGTTTCCTACCCTCTTAGGGTGTTTTTCATTTTCCTTCTTTTTTTTTTTTTAATTAAAAATTTTTTTTTAATTTTTAATTTATTTTTTCATTTTCCTTCTTAAAAGTGCTTTTCTTGTACAAGGACTTAATGAATTAAACCATAAAACATGAATGGAAGAATCAATCCCAATCGAAAAGTTCACAGTGGAATGAGATGTGGATTCTCAGGGTACCTGAGTGCCTCAGTCAGTTAGACATCTACCTTCAGCCCAGGTCATGATCCCAGAGTCCTGGGATCGAGTCCCATATTGGGCTCCCTGCTTAGCAGGGAGCCTGCTTGCTTCTCCCTCTCACCCCACCTCTGCCACTCCCCCTGCTTGTGTTCTCTCACTCTCTCTCTCTGTCAAATAAATAAATCTTAAAAAAAAAATGTAGATTTTCAAGACTCAAATATATTATTAAAACTGATTAGGTATCTCTTTTCTGGCCATTGATTAATTTATATAGTGCACCACAGGTTCCTAAAGCTATTCCCTTACAAGGTATTTGTCCTCATAGTCCAGTTTTGGATGAGAAATCATTCTGGTTTTACCAAAGTGCAACACATTTTGTATATTGAGTCACGGTGAAGAAGAGGTGCAGAGTACATGGGAAGACAATGATAAATCTGAACTGGTAGAAAATGTACCTCATGTCTGAGTGGGATGATGTGAGAGGGAAATATTGGGTAGAGCACTAGAGATAGAGTGAAAGGAGTAAGGACCACATGGCATCTCGTAACAAACTGCTGCCCGGGGGTACACTACCCTTCCCTCCTCATTCCCTCCGGGTTTGCAGGTACAAAAGCCCAATCCCACGCAGCGATGTGGCTGTTTAGTTTCTGCTACTAAGCAAACAATCCATGTCCACTTCATCCTTTATGGGAATTATTTGGGGTTTGGGGAGCTACAGGAAGGCATGTATTATCCTATTATTTAACTTTATCCACGTAATATTGCACCTCGGTCAAGACCAGGTTGCTCCTAGTCTTAAAAAAGAAATAGAAACAGGGCCTTGTTTCTGTGTCTCTCAGGAATAAATAAAATCCTAAAAAAAAAAAAAAAAGGAAAGAAAAGAAAAGAAGAAACAAGCAAAAAAAAAAATTGTGGCCTTTATTCTTCTTGACAGGAGGAATTGAGATTAATGAAATTGAGTCATGCTTTACTGCTCCGTTTAGATTTCCACCATTATCCCAGGACTGCCCAAGAGCAAAGTAGATGCTTCTGTTCTAGAGCAATGGGGCAAGGTCACCCTACTCGTAAGAACATGAGGAAAATCCTGAAGTCTTGGAAGAGTAAAGATCTCAATAGGCCTAGTTCCTGTCCTAGTTTTTCCCTTGTGATTAAAAAACTTTTTTTTAATTCAGAAAAAGAGTTATATATTAATAATGTACAGTACATTGTTTGGCAGGGAGGTTACTTATCCTGCTGAATAATATAGTAAATCCTGTAAAATGGAAATGGAATGGAAGACTCTAGAAAACTAGTTTGGGTCCCACTATGGTACTCAAACTATGATAGTAAATATGTTACTTGAGGAACACTACTTTGTTTGGACCCAACAGTTACCCAATGTATAGCAACCCAGGCTGGAGAATCTGTAAACACCCTAACAAAGACTCATTTCCTCCTATAAATAGCTTTCATCCCACAAAAACAAGCAAACAAACAAAAATACATTTCAGTTCCCTATGCGAAGGTCCTTGAGTTATATTTGAAAGCTTAAAAAATTTGAGCCCAAGGAAAGGGCCTCAACTCTATCCTCTATATGATAGGGGACTTAGCCACTCTCTACTGGATACAAAGCAGGGGAGTTGTGGATGTGGTAATTAGAAAATAGCTACAGATTAATTGGTATGTTATAGAAACTTCGTTTGGGGCACCTGGGTGACTCAGCCGGTTAAGCTTCTGCCTCTTGATTTCAGCTCAGGTTGTGATCTCGGGGTTGTGAGATGGAGCCTCGTGTCAGACTCCGTGTCAGACTCCGTGCTGGCTGTGGAGGCTGCTTGGGATTCTCTCTCTCCCTCTCCCTCCCACCCATCTCTCTTTCTAAAAGGGGAAAAATGAAAAAAATATATATATATTTTTTCTCTCTCTCCCTCTCCCGCTACCCCACATTCTCTTCCTTTCCCTCTCCCTCACTCCCCCTCTCTAAATAATAATAATTAAAAGAAAAGAAAAGAAAAAGAAAAGAAACTTTTGTAGTTGTTAGTGGTCTCTCTTTTTTCCTCTGTGTCTCACTCTTCATTGCTGTGGTACAGATATAGGGCCTATCGCAGGAACTAATTGTCCCCCAATATCTACCCTTGCGGTGGTTTTAAATTCTTTGACACTCCCCCTATGCAGTGTATGCTTCCTCCCCTTGAATCTGGGCTCTGAGACTGGCTTGGCCAATAAAGGACAGTGGAAGTGACACTGTAACTTCCAAGGTTGTCATAAAACACCTTGCGGCTTCCTCCTTGGTCTTGCTCTCTGAGCCCGGAGCAAGCCCTACCAGTACAATTATCCTGGGACTGTCCTGCTGAATAGACCACAGGTAGATGCTCTAGAAGACCGTCCCCTCTGGACCCGTCTTTCAGCCATTCCAGCCCAGGAGCCAAATTTGTGAGCGGAGATGCTGTCTGGGAGCTGGGTCTCCCCACTCGAGCCGCTCCAGCCCGCCGCTGAGTCAACCCCTGGCATTCCAGCACCCAGCTGAGGCTCCAGCCTTACAGAACAGTGAGTCGCCCCCATCTCCGCTGTGCCCTTTCTGTATTCTGCACTCATGGAATTGTCTCATGAGCGTAATAAGACGGTTGTTGTTTCACACCATTAAATTTTGGGGTAGTTTGTTACACAGCAGAAAATAACTAGAACACTTCTCTTACAATGTTTTAGTTGGGTAGGTGGCTACACAACTAGTAGTCCCATTTCCCAGCCTCCTCTCTGGTGGGTGAATGTGGCTGTCTTACCTATGATATTAGAGTAGAAACGATGCAGTGTCCAAGTCACGTCAATACAATGCTAGCGGCTTGTCCCCCACTTCCTGCCTCTCACCCACGTCTTGCCGGCTGAGACAGTGATAATTGGAGCAGCTATCTAGGATCCAGGATACTCCGGGCGGCTATCACGGATTCCTCAGGTAGCGGACTCTGAAAGAGTTTAGTGTACACAACCTGTATTAATGAGTTTCCTGGAGGTCAACACTGTAAGGGAGTGAAAGAAAGCAGGAATGGGCAGAGGGAAGCGGAGCCGTAGTGCAGGCCGGGCCCAGTGACGGTCCCAGCCCTCCCCACAGAGCTTCGGAGCTAAGCCAGCCCTTCAGAGTTGACCCCGTCAGTGGGTCTAGAAGGTCAGGCCTCTGTACTCCCCCATGGATCCGCCGTCGGATGTAGGCCATCCTGCCGTATGCTTTCACTAGGTTATGACTACAGCAGACTGCTTATCTATTATTACATGACAAAATAGCCAAAAACCTAATGGCTGAAGACAACAGACATTTAATATCTCAGTTTCCGGGGGTCAGGGATCCAGAAGTGTAGAGGTAGGGGTCATCTCAACCCAGTTTGGGGCCAAAGCATCAGCTCACTCATGTGGTTGCTGGAAGGTAGTGCTCGTCCTCACCACAAGGTCCTTTCCACAGGCTGCTTAGGCATCCTCACAACATGGCAGGTGGTGACCCGAGGGGAGAGAACCAGACAATGCCCAACATGGAAGCCAGTCTTTCAAAAGCTCAGCGGGGGCCGGGGGGGGGGAGGGGAGGCAGCCCAGGTGGCTCAGCGGTGTAGCACCTGCCTTCAGCCCAGGGCCTGATCCTGGAGACCCGGGATGGAGTCCCACGACGGGCTCCCTGCATGGGGCCTGCTCCTCCCTCTGCCTGTGTCTCTGCCTCTCTCTCTGTCTCTCAAGAATAAATAAATAAAATCTTTAAAAAAAAATTTAAAAATAAAAATAAAAACTCAGCCGGGACATCCCAGATGAGTACAAGTGAGTCCGTTTAAGTCCAGCCCACACTCAAGGAGGGGATTACAGAAGGGCATGGATCCCAGGAGGCAGAGATCACTGGGGCCATCTTAGAAGCTGCCTACCACACCTAACGCACACAATTTGGTCTCCTATTTTTAGTTTTCATCAGTTTACATGTTTTGTTTTGTCCCGTATTCTTCATCTAAACTATGTGTTCACAAATTATAAAAACAAGGGCATCTGGGTGGCTCAGTTGGTTAAGCGTCTGCCTTTGGCTTGGGTCACGATCCCAGGTTCCTAGGATGGAGCCCCGTGTGGGGCTCCCAGCTCGGCAGGGAGTGTGCTTCTCTCTTTGCCCCAAATCCTACTCATACTTTCTCCTTTTCTCAAATAAATAAAATCTTCAAAACAATAATAAAAGCAAAATATTTTTGCTGTAAAAACTCAAATGTTCAAATGGTAGAGATGTAAAATCCTTTTCTTTATCCTCGTTATAGAGGAACTACCCAGAGGTGTCTGCTGAAATACATTTCACACGTAAGTAAATATATATATTTACATATATATTAACATCTATATATTTACATCTATATATTAAGATACATATTATTGCATCTTAATGGTTTTTGGGTTTGTTTTTTGTTGTTGTTGTTGTTTTTGCATCTTAATGTTCTTTATGTATCTTGGAGCTCTTTCCATATCAGCAAGTGGAGATCTCATTCTAACATTTGTATATTTTATGATTGTACCAATAATATTTTATGTCCCCCATTAATAGACAATTTTTTTTGTTTTAGGGGAGCCTGGGTGGCTCAGTCAGTTAAGCATCTGCCTTTAGCTCAGGTCATGATCTCAGGGTCCTGGGATTGCCCGCATCAGGCTCCTGGCTCAGCAGGGAGTCTGCTGGTCTCTCTCTGCCTCTCCCCCAGTTCATGCGTGCACATGTTCTCTTTCAAATAAATAAAATCTTTTTAAAAAATTTAAAAATCAGGGATCCCTGGGTGGCTCAGTGGTTTAGCATCCCCTTCAGCCCAGGGTGTGATCCTGGAGTCCAGGGATCGAGTCCCACCCATATCAGGCTCCCTGCATGGAGCCTGCTTCTCCCTCTGCCTGTCTCAGCCTCTCTCTCTCTGTGTCTCTCATGAATAAATAAATATAATCTTTTAAAAAATTAAAAAATCTTTTAAAAAATAAAAAAAGTTTTGATGATTATTGTACAGTGACTGAGTGTATCTGTTTCCCTAGATAATGGCTAACACTGGGTATTAGTAAACTTTAAAATTTTGTCAGGTTCAGCTGTGGCCACCACTGTTTTATGTACATACCTGTAGTCAAATGTCCTGACATGACTTTAATTGATGTTTACAGATTTTTTACTACACTGTTAGCTTCCTGAGGACACCAACTAAAGTGCATTTCTCTTAGCATTGTATTTGACACACAATACTCTGCAAACGTTTAATAAATTGGAGTTGACTTTAAGGCTTTGAGATGCCCCTGAACTAGGAGTCAGAAGAGGTGGTTCAAACAAAAAAACCAGCCCCTAATTCTCTCTGGCTTCCATTTCCACAATTACAAAATGCATGTGTAATATTAGATTTTTCTTGGGGCACTGGGGTGGCTCAGTCAGTTGAGCATCTGGCTCCTGATCTCAGTTCAGATCTTGATCTCAGGGTGGCAAGTTCAAGCTCCAAGTTAGGCTCCATACTACTGAGCGTGGAGCCTACTTAAAAAAATAAACTAGATTTCTTTCTACAGTCCTTTTCAGACCCCAAATTATATGCTTCTAAGAAGGAAATTAATGTTATTCATCTTGTGATTTCTTTACATGCCAATTCAAAATTCAAGAAACTAATCACTAGTCCTAAAGCAATCTTCACCATATTTTTCAGTACCACATGTTTTTCAGTGTAAGTTATTTTAAAAATATTAAGATATCAAAGATTTTTAGAATTTTCCATTGTAAAATCTACAAACACTTCAAGGAAAAGGTATTTGGTTCCAAGATCCTTGTTCTATTAAAATCTAGACCTTACCAAAAAAAAAAAAAAAAAAAAAAAAATCTAGACCTTAAGTCTATTCATAGTTTTCTTACTGTCTCTTGGGCTAAATTATTTTAAAGATTTTATTTATTTGAGAGAGAGGGAGCACAAGGGTGAGGGGCAGAGAGAGAGAACCAGACTCCCCACTGATGCCTGATGTGGCGCTTGATCCTAGGACTCTGGGATCATGACCTGGGCCAATGGCAAAAGCTTACCTGAATGAGTAACCCAGGTGCCCCTCTTGGGCTGAATTCAATAAGCAAATTTTTTAAAAAAGATTTTATTTATTTATGAGAGACACACAGAGAGAGAGAGAGAGAGGCAGAGACAGAAGCAGGCTCCATACAGGGAGCCTGATGTGGGACTCAATCCCGGGACCCCAGGATCATGCCCTGAGCCAAAGGCAGGCGCTTAACCGCTGAGCCACCCAGGCATCCCTAAATAAGCAAATTAATTAAAGTACTGTGCAATTGCTTCTTTAAAATATTGGTCATTAAAATTGTTAGGGAGTTACCAGCTATCTTCATCATTATTAAACTGTGGCCATATATACATCTATAAACAATTTTTTGTTCCAATAGATCTTTATCAGATTATGTTTATGCCCACTGTTTCTGAACAGAGTCAATCACAAACATGAGGTCTAGCCATGCTAATAATATAGGACTAGCCTCACAAAATGTCCTAAAAAATAGCTTGTCCTGCTCCTGCATACCATAATCTCTGCTTGAGCCCTCATTTTCACAACCATACCAGACCTTTGCTAACTAGGGATTTGCAGTATTACTAGTGACATCTGAACAGAAGTCATGACACGTTAACATTTTAAAACACCCCTCTTACCACTTCTTTAAGCTGCTTTAGTTCTTCTTAGGTATTGAATAGTGGTAGGGTGATTTGAGTAACAGAAGTCTGACATTTTATACTGATCAAAAGCTTATGTCGGCAAAAGAATCTACTGGCCGGCCACCCTTTGTGGGGTGGCTTTAACCCTCTTTCAGTACCCTTTCTACCACTAGCAAATAATCTTCCCTCTTCTGATAGCCCTGTTTTTATGGTTTTGCTCTTAGAAATAATCTCTTTTAAATAAATTTATTTTTTAAAAAAAGAAATAATCTCTTTTGGGGCACTTGGGTGGCTCAATTGGCTAAGCGTCTGCCTTCAGCTCAGGTTATGATCCCGGGGTCCTTGGATCAAGACCCGCATCAGACTCCCTGCTCAGTGCGGCATCTGCTTCTCCCTCTGCCCTCTGCTGTGCTCTCTCTCTTGCTCTGTCAAATAAATAAATCAAATCTTAAAAAAAAAAAAAAAAAGTAATCTCTTTAAAGGATTAGAACCCAACAGACTTGGTAAATCTACAACTACTAAAAGTTCCATCAAAAAAAGCAGACTTGGGCAGCCCGGGTGGCTCAGTGGTTTAGCGCCGCCTTCAGCCCAGGGCCTGATCCTGGAGACCGGGGATTGAGTCCCACGTCGGGCTCCCAGTATGAAGCCTGCTTCTCCCTCTGCCTGTGTCTCTGACTCTCTCTCTCTCATGAATAAATAAAATATTAAAAAAAAAGACTTCTGCATAATAAATTTTCACAGCTTTGGTGTTTTGGTCACGTTGACCTTGGATAAGTCATTTAATTCCCTGGAGCCTTAGGAAAGGAATGCATTTCTTTAGAAAAACAAAAGATGGAGATTATACTTGGGATGCCTTTCCCTACAACCAATAGTTTGAGTTTTTCACTTCATTCATTTAGAATGGGGACTTTTAATTAATTTTAGGATCAAAAACTCCCATGGGGCATGACTGGTTCAGTCAGTAGAGTGACTTTTACTATCTTGTGAGTTTGAGCCCCATGTTGGGTACAGAGCTTAGTTTTAGTTTTATTTTTTTTTAAGATATTTATTTATTTATTTATTTATTTATCTATTTATTTATTTATTTATTTATTTATTTATGAGAGAGAGAGGAGAGAGAGAGAGAGAGGTGCAGAGACACACACAGAGGGAGAAGCAGGCTCCATTCAGGGAGCCCGACGTGGTACTCAATCCCTGGTCTCCAGGATCAGGCCCTGGGCTGAAGGTGGCGCTAAACCGCTGAGCCACCTGGGCTGCCCCAGAGCTTAGTTAAAAAACAACAAAACTCCCATGGAGGGCTAGTGGCAACCTCTTGAAACTGTGAGCAAAATTTTGAATACACGTTTTCCTATAATGATGGTCTTCAGTTATTAAGCACATTGAACATTTACTATATGTCAGGAAGTAAGCTAGGATTTCCATAGGTTTTCTGACCTGATCCTCATAATAGCATTACTAGGTAGAGGTAAATAAAATTATTCGATTTTTATCCCCATTTTACAAATGAGGAAATAATTTAAAATTTTTTCTTAGTAACTTTTCCAAAGATGAACTAGATCTGTCTGACCAGACAAGAGGTGGTGTTTAAACAACTCCACAACAAACAATAATAAACGACTGTATGCTGGGTATTAAGAAGGCATCATACTTTTTATTAGTTTGTTATAATACAATTCACAATAAATTTGGGAAGCATTTTGTATAGAGCTTAGGCTTTAAGATCTTTCTTGTACATCTATTCAATTTTCATAGCTGTCCATGAGGTTTATATTTGAGGCAACATGGGACAATAAGTCAAACTCCCTTGCCTTTAGTCTCTACCTCTGTAGCTTTAGGCAAGTTATTTGCTATTTCTTGGGTCTCAATACCTATTGTTTGCAGGGTTTTTGTGAAAATTAGACATAATATACTTAAAACTTTAGTGATACATATCTAGAAGGTCCTCCTTAAATGAGAGGCTATTTCCAGACTGCCTTCTTCACCCAAAGGGACCTGGCCCGTAAGCCCTTGCAGACCTCTTTCATTACTTAGAATCATAATTCCATCAGTCAAGTTATTCTCCCCTATATGTATTTTTCTTCTATCTGGGGGCTCTTCTACAAAAAAACTTTTTTCCCCTAGCAACTACCTTTAACGTTTATGTTCACAATAACCTTAATATTTAGCATTACGTGATTAATAGGTGCCCATTAGACAGACCTGCATGTTTACTTTACATAAAAAACAGCTAATTTTATTGAGCACTACTTACCCCAGACAAGGTATTCTTTATAGGATTACAAGTTCACACGTTGCCTAGATGGCAACCCAAGGATTGTGGACCCTCTTGGTCATACATTACCTCTTCTCCATTTGAACACAATATTCCTTCAGCAACAAGCCTATGAAGTCTACACACATGCACTGAAAAGTACTATGTAAAATATGAAATTGGCAGCATCTGCCCCCTCGAGATCAGCTACAGTATTAAAGAGGTAAAGAAAATATAGGGTGCAAAAGGTCTGTACTGAATTCAAAGACTTTCAGGAAGAATTTGTACAATTTCAGGCAACTTATAATTTTAAATACTTTAAGCAAAATACACTTCATAATGTATCGCTAAAGAAAAAATAAAGTTTGGGAAAAAAGTTACAAGTGACAAATTTTGTACAGTTTTTGAAGATAAAGTATTAATGTAGTGTTATTTGAAAAACCTTTATTGTTGTATCAGGAATACTGCATCCTATAATTGGGCTGTCTTTAGTGAAAGTAGGAATAAGGATTACAGAGCAAACGAATTCTGACCATAGATTTTGAAAAAATTTTATGTGGCTTTAAATTATCTTCTAGATTAATTAATTATAAAAGTTTTACCTCCTTTTTGTTTTGACAACTGAAAATTACGAAAGCTGTTAGTTTTGTCTTCTATTATTGGAATAATTTAGTTGACTTAAAACCGCAGATGGTGTTATATAATGAATATGGAACATCAACAAAGACCTAAATTATATCCCTTAACTCCCTCACTCCAGTGGTGCATGTGTGTATAATCTCTTACACAAAGAAAAATGTCACATAAATCACCATGACATATGAACAGAGTCAGAGAAAACAGAAAAATGTGCTACCCAATAAGCTTCTCAATGCTAATTCTTAGAAGTAACAACCTATAATATCTGTATTAATGGGAGGGAATTATGTGTAGCAGGTAAGAATAGGCTTTGGATTCAGAAAGAACTAGGCTCCAGTCCTTGAATTTTGCTGTGACCTTAGGCAAGCTACCAAATATCCCTAAACTTCAGTTTCTTCATCTGTAAAATGAGATAACACTACCTCACAGAGCTGCAGCAAGGACAAAACAAGATAATACATATAAAACCAGAGAGCTTAGCACAGAGAAAAAGCTGAATAATCATTACCTATCATTATTATGATTATTATAGTTATCCAAGATACATATCTGATATATGATAATATTATACATATTCTATTTACCCAGCTTGACAGAATGCTCAAATCTTTACTTTAGCACTAGAAAACAGTGGGTCCTAATGGAAGTTCTTTTTATTTCATCCATTTTACAAACATAAATGATCAATGAAAATGAACAACTCACATTTTAAGAATTCTGTGTCACAGAAATTGCCAATATTTTTATGTGAAAGAGCATCTGTATACGTTTATTGAACTATTTAACAACGTTTACACAAAATACATAAATGTCTTTGAAACCTCAAAGTTCACTGATAATTGCAGTATCATTTTCAAATAAGCAAGGTACAACCTTAAATATTACATTATTCAGATTATTTTTTAAAGAGATAAACCTGTAGATCACTCCAACATAACTGTCCATTAATTATTTGTAACAAAATGGGGTTCCTAGTAGAAGTTTCAGCATATGGATGGTTCCTCTATTGCCTGGGCACCCTCTGTGACAGCTTTGACACATTTAGCCATTGTCTGTGAGGCTCTGCTAATGGAGTCTGAAAGATATTTAAAAATTTGCATTTTGATAACACGATTGTTTTAAAAGCACATAGTAAAACTTTGTTGCACACATTTAGGAACAACAACAAAAAAAGACTATAAAATTCTATGTAAATAGAATTTACACCCACACATGGGTGGCTCAGTGGTTGACTGCCTTTGGCTCAGGGCATGGTCCCAGAGTCCCGGAATCCGAGTCCCACATCGGGCTCTTTGAGAGGAGCCTGCTTCTCTCTCTGCCTGTCTCTGCCTCTCTCTGTGTTTCTCATGAATAAATAAAATTAAAAACAAACAAACAAACCATAAAATGGCTGGAGGCCTAAAATGTCGTCTTAAAAAATTCTATGTAAAAATATGTGAGAGAAACAAATTCAGAAAATAAGCTAAATGTTTTTAATAAGTACTCCTAGGAATGATTAAATAATCACATACAGCCACATAATATGCCAGTATGCAACCATTATAAATACTATAGAGAAGTACTAAAGACAGGACAAATATGTACACAATACTGTCACTGAAAAAAGTTTATAAAATAGTACGTGTACTAAAATCCACTGAATCTAGTGAATTTTATGGTATGTGAATCATATTTCTTTTTTTTTTAATTTTTTAAAACCACAATGAGATACCACCTCACACCAGTGAGAATGGGGAACATTAACAAGGCAGGAAACAACAAATGTTGGAGAGGATGCGGAGAAAAGGGAACCCTCTTACACTGTTGGTGGGAATGTGAACTGGTGCAGCCACTCTGGAAAACTGTGTGGAGGTTCCTCAAAGAATTAAAAATAGACCTGCCCTACGACCCAGCAATTGCACTGTTGGGGATTTACCCCAAAAATTCAGATGCAATGAAACGCCGGGACACCTGCACCCCGATGTTTCTAGCAGCCATGTCCACAATAGCCAAACTGTGGAAGGAGCCTCGGTGCCCATCGAAAGATGAATGGATAAAGAAGATGTGGTTTATGTATACAATGGAATATTACTCAGCCATTAGAAACGACAAATACCCACCATTTGCTTCAACGTGGATGGAACTGGAGGGTATTATGCTGAGTGAAGTAAGTCAATCGGAGAAGGACAAACAGTGTATGTTCTCATTCATTTGGGGAATATGAATAATAGTGAAAGGGAATATAAGGGAAGGGAGAAGAAATGTGTGGGAAATATCAGAAAGGGACACAGAACATAAAGACTCCTAACTCTGGGAAACGAACTAGGGGTGGTGGAGGGGGAGGAGGGCGGGGGGTGGGGGGTGAATGGGTGACGGGCACTGAGGGGGGGCACTTGACGGGATGAGCACTGGGTGTTATTCTGTATGTTGGTAAATTGAACACCAAAAAAAATTAATTTATTAAACCGCTGAGCCCCCCCCCCCGCCTGCCTGTGAATTGTATTTCAATAAAACTGTCAACCCCTCCCCCCTAGTAAATGAATAATCGTATTTTTTGTTTAAATAAATATTTGTATATCCCTATATGATTGACAAGATATCAAAAAAATAAAAGTAATTTCTACATAGTGAGATCATAGTAACTGTTCTTTGCTCTTTGGGCTTAGGTACACATTCTACAACAAACATAACTTTTATAACTAAAAACCCAATTAAAGGGATCCCTGGGTGGCGCAGCGGTTTGGCGCCTGCCTTTGGCCCAGGGCGCAATCCTGGAGACCCAGGATCGAATCCCACATCGGGCTCCCGGTGCATGGAGCCTGCTTCTCCTTCTGCCTGTGTCTCTGCCTCTCTCTCTCTCTCTCTGTGACTATCATAAATAAAAAAATTAAAAAAAAAAAAGTAAAAAAAAATAAAAACCCAATTAAAAATAATCTTAAGTTTAAAAAAATATATATATCTGCTTTTAGAAAATTTAAAATCGTCAACTACTTCATAACACAGATGCAATATCAAGTGTTATATTATATCAAAGGTAAGATATTCAGTGAACAAGTTTCAGTAAGTCCACATTCCTTAGAAACATCCCTAACAATGTCCATCAGAAGCACTCTTTAACATACTTCACATTTAAGTGTTTTGTGTTTCTAATGTAATTCTCAGAAAAACTTTCAGAGTTGTCACTTACAAAAAATCTCCCTAAATTGCTATATGGTGATTTTACACACAACAGTAAATTTTATATTTAAAATCTGCTTAGGGACGCCTGGGTGGCTCAGCGGTTGGGCATCTCCCTTCAGCTCAGGGCGTGATCCTGGATTCCTGGGATCAGGATCGAGTCCCACATCAGATTCCCTGCATGGAGTCTGCTTCTCCTACCTCTGCCTGTGTTGTGTCTCTGTCTCTCTGTGTGTCTCTCAAAAATAAATACAAATCTTAAAAAAAAAAAAAATCTGCTTACATTTCAGAAATAAAGGAAATTAGAATAAAATCAGAAAATGAACATTAAAAAAAAGAAAATGAACATTACTTCTGATGTTTCAAAATTTTCAAAGGTTAAATAAAAATATCAAATATTCTCATTAACAGGTTGGAATTGTAATGCTAAATTAGGTGATCTCATTCCTTCCTGCCTTTCATATTTGGCAATCATGCTAACACAAATGCATACCTGTCATGTAGAAGTCTTTTATTGTTAGCTGAGGTGGAACAAGTGGATCAGCAAGAAGTTGCTGGTTCACTAGCTGCAAAAAAAGGGATTATGAGATCAATGACAGAACTGAAAACTAAC
Source organism: Nyctereutes procyonoides (assembly GCF_905146905.1). Classification (NCBI taxonomy): domain Eukaryota; kingdom Metazoa; phylum Chordata; class Mammalia; order Carnivora; family Canidae; genus Nyctereutes; species Nyctereutes procyonoides. The sequence goes on from NW_026575132.1 coordinate 14,706,424, forward strand.
ATCCTAGGATTTACTAGTATGAAAACTACATACAGGCAAGTTTTTACCTTGGAGAGCTCATTTGCTTGCTGGAAATAATTGGCTCCTTCCACATCATCATATCGGACAAGATTAGGAGAGACTTCTTCCAATCTGTGCCTTACTTGATCCAGAGTATCATATGGAAGGGTCATACCTGCAATCTATAATTATCAGGTTCCCAGAATTGACACAGAGCTTTAGTACTTAAAAAATTCAAATAATACGTAATTGAAACTATAGTGAAATGTTGTAGTAGTGAAAATTCTATCAGTGTCCATTAGCATGTACATTAAGTGGTTAAGTGGAGAACACAGATGTCAAAAATTCTAATTCATAAACAGCTATCAGTACATAGTAATTTCTCTTTAGGAATTAGACTAAGTATGAAATAAATGATTAAAGAGATAATGCAGGACACCTGAGTGGCTCAGTGGTTGAGCATCTGCCTTCTGCTCAGGGAGTGATCCCAGGGTTCTGGGATCAAGTCCCACATCAGGCTTCCCACAGGGAGCATGCTTCTCCCTCTGCCTATGTGTCCACCTCTCTCTGTCTCTCTCATGAATAAATACATAAAATCTTAAAAAAAAAACGAGATAATGCTATGCTAAATTTGAATGCTTTTGCTAACCTGATATTGATTATATACAAAGTTTACAGACAATTGTGCATTATTTTAAATCTATGCTTTCTCTTTATAATAAAAAGAGTTAAATAAAAAGAGTTAAGTATTTTTAGGCAAAACAAGCCAAAAAATAAAAACATCAATATCAAACACCCATTTTCTGAATACATTTGTCCTACGGGGATTATTCAATCATCTCTGCACATCAGACTTGCATCCTCTTGACTCTGAAAATCATTTTGACAAGCTAACAAGTGAAACATCCTATTAGCAGCATCACTAAGAACAAATACCTCAGAGAGGGCTCTTAGAATTTTCCAGTCTTCTCTTGCCAAGCCAGGAGGTGTCACTGCTACTTTAGTCTGCTGAGCTCGGCCCTCAGTATTGACATAGGTAGCAGATTTCTCCGTATAAGCAGCGCCTGGGAGAATAACATCAGCTATAGGAGCACCAACGTCACCATGATGTCCTGTGAAAAGATGGAAAGTGGCAAGCCATATTTTGGCAAAAAATTGATTAGGTATTATACATGAACACAGGAAAGATCCTTTTAAAATCCCATTAAGAGGGCTCCTGGGTAGCTCAGTCGGGTTAAGCCTCTGCCTTCAGCTTAGGTCATGATCCCAGGGTCCTGAGATCTGATTCCCACAATAGGCTCCCTGCTCAGCAGGGAGTTTCCTTCTTCCTCTGCTTCTGCCCTTCCCCCTGCTCGTGCACACTCTAGCTTTCTCTCTCAAATAAATAAAATCCTTAAAAAGAATAAAGATAAATCCATTAAGTATTACAGAAGTGTTTACAAGGGGATCCCTGGGTGGCTGAGTGGTTTGGCGCCTGCCTTTGGCCCAGGGCGTGATCCTGGAGTCCTGGGATCGAGTCCCACATTGGGCTCCCAGCATGGAGCCTGCTTCTCCCTCTGCCTCTCTCTATCTCTCTATCATGAATAAATAAATAAATAAATATTAAAAAAAAAAGAAGTTTTTACAAAATTACAATATATAAAACAATATAAAAGTTTCGGGGGATGCCTAGGTGGCTCAGTGGTTGAATGTCTGCCTTCAGCTCAGGGTATGATCCCGGTCCAGGGATCGAGTCCTGCATCGAGCTCCCTGCAAGGAGCCTGCTTCTCCTTCTATGTCTCTGCCTCTCTCAGTGTCTCTCATGAATAAATAAATAAAATCTTAAAAAAAAAATGTTTTGTTTTGTTTTTTTGAAAAAAGCCCACTTTACCCACAATTCAACTTCCTTCCCAAAGAAAATTACTGATAAAAATTTGCTATGTAACTTCTCAGACGATTTTTTGTAAATACAGCAATATGTAGAATATCATATATAATCATGGGTGACTAAGTATATTATTTCTTTTGATGATTACAAAGTAGAAATACTTAGCTGTTAGTGAAATTTGATTAAATAGACTGAAATGGTAAAGGAACAAAAAATGTAGAACAGGAATGACAGTGATAATACTGAAAAGAATATAAACAGGATATTGTAGAAAACAATATGACTGAAATAGTATAATGAGAATTTTAATAGTTTAACAAAAACTGTTAGAAGGAAAAAAATCTGAAGTTAAATGAAAGAAAGTTATAAAACAATATATGAAGTCTCATCTCACTTGTATACATTTTCACATATACATAGAAAAATATATGAAGCATACATTTTTCTTTTCTTTAAAGATTTAATTTATTTATTTGTGCGAGAGAGAGAGAGAGAGAGAGAGAGGCAGAGACAAAGGCAGAGGGAGAAGCAGGCTCCATGCAGGGAGTCTGACGTGGAACTTGATTCCGGGTCTCCAGGCCCTGGGCTGAAGGCAGCACTAAACCGCTGAGCCACCCAGACTGCCCATGAAGCATATATTTCTAAAGCCATCATCAATGATTATTTCTGGATAGGACTAGGAACTGGATATAATTTATACATTTTGTTTTGTCAAACTAAAGATACAGAATATTATATAAAGCTCTTTATGTGCCATGGCAATAAAAAGCCTATTATAAATTTATGGTGTTTGTGTGAAAATGGAGAATTATATAATACTTTTTTTCTGTAAAATATCCAAGAATATGGATATTCTGAACTCTGAACTCCATTTGTTCCAGGGAAACTTGATTGTTCAAGAAAATGAGTCAAACACAAAACAAAGTACTGGGGTACCTCTGTGGCTCTATGGTTGAGTATCTGCCTTTAGCTCAGGTCACGATTCTGGTGTCCAGGATCGAGTCCCACATCCTCCCCATGGGGAGCCTGCTTATCCCTCTGCCTATGTCTCTGCCTCTGTGTCTCTCATGAATAAATAAAATTAAAAAAAAAAATAAAACAAAGTACTGTCAAATATACTTCATTAAATGCCCTATAACTCAGCACTCACGATTTTTTAAATTTTTAAATATTTATGTAAAAATGCTTTCCTGCTTACATAATAATGCTAAATATTCTTTGAAAAGCTGAAATTTAAAAAAAAAGCTGAAATTTAATGTTATATAATACTTAATTATATAAACAAACCATAATTTAACCATTCTTGTTGCTGAGGCATTTAGATTTCTTCTAATTCTTTATTATTAAGTATCATTAGGTAGTAATTTTTTTTTTATTAAGATTTTATTTATTTGAGAGAGAGAGAGAGAGAAAGAAAGAGAGAGAGAGAGAAAACGAATGAATGGGGACAGGGAGAAGCAAGCTCTTCCCTGAGCAGGAAGCCCAGTGCAGGGCTTGATGTCAGGACTCTGGGATTATGACCCGAGTGGAAGGCAGATGCTTAACTGACTAAACCACCCAAGTGCCCGACCAGGTAATAAATTCTTAATAACAGTATCAATTACATAACTTATAAAACCTATAATCTGCATGTAAAAAAATATTGGGGGTTATGTGTCTAAAATTCTTGAATGGAAAATATTCAATCCACTAAATATATTGTCATACAGTTTCTAATCTACACAACATTGGATTCTCTTCTGTTTCTGGTGTCACAGATGTTACTTACCTTGATAAATAATGAAACAATCCTTTGGCAAATCCTGTCGAGTGATACAACCTCCATCTGCTCCCAGGAGAAATAGCACTTTGGGAGGGTTCTTACGAATTGCTTCCACCCCGGGTTTATAGCCAAGGTCCAAAGCAGCTACTTGGCTTGCAATCCTGTAAAACAATTACAGATTTTTAGCATACCTGCAGTGTTATCATTACAAAGAATTAAATGTGATTTTTGAAATGATACTTAATCCTTTTTCTATTCAATGCTGACAAAGGCTTTCCCTCATCTTCTTAACCCATTATAAAATAGATGTCAAAACCAGAAATAGCAATATTTTACTGTTTTAAGAACAGCAAACAAAGAAACAAGATGCTTAGAACACTGTCTCCATGAGATATATTTTATTTTATTTATTTATTTGTTTTTAAAGATTTATTTATATTTATTCATGATAGGGAGGTGGGGGGGGGAGGCAGAGACACAAGCAGAGTGAGAAGCAGGTTTCATGCTGGGAGCCCGACGCGGGACTCGATCCTGGGACTGGATCCTGGGACTCCAGGATCACGCCCTGGGCCGAAGGCAGGCGCCAAACCGCTGAGCCACCCAGGGATCCCTCTTTATTTTATTTTATTTATTTTTTTTTAATTTTTTTTTTAATTTATTTATGATAGTCACAGAGAGAGCGAGAGGCAGAGACACAGGCAGAGGGAGAAGCAGGCTCCATGCACCGGGAGCCCAACATGGGATTTGATCCCGGGTCTCCAGGATCGCGCCCTGGGCCAAAGGCAGGCGCCAAACCGCTGCGCCACCCAGGGATCCCTATTTTATTTTTTAAGGGGAGGGAAATGCAGCAGAAACAGCAGAGGGACAGGGAGAGGAAGAATCCTAAGCAGGCTCCATGCCCAGCACAGAGCCTGATACTAGGCTCATCTCATGACCCTGAGATCATGACCTGAGCTAAAATTAAGAGTCAGATATGAAACAACTGAGCCACTCAGGCACCCAACTTTATGAGATACTAGTTAATAAAATAATTCTGGAAACTTTATGCCAATTGAAATTGTCCTAAACTGATTCTTACTCAATATGACAAGATATAAAGCACACAATAAGCCAAAAACAGTCACCAGAAAAAAAGTCAAGATGATTTTGAAAACCGAAAAGGGAGAAATTCAAACATCAGTCATAAAACTGTAACTTGGAGAAAACGATAAAATCTTATAAGCAGAAAATAATCCTTTAAAAAAGAGGTCTGGAATAACTATACTCTGAACAACTAGGAATGTGATCTAGTTTGTTATCACTAACTTTCTTTCTAAAAATGGCCATTCTGAGGACCTTACTGTATATAAAGCAAGTTGTTGTTTTACCTATTTGTTAGGGGAGGAGGGCAGGTCAAACCAACTCCTATTAGCTGCTACTACTCTGTCAAACTCTGATTGGATAACATCAAAAGCATAAAATGCTCTTAAACTACAAAACAACGTTGAGAGCAGCCTGGGTGGCTCAGGGTAAGTTTAGCGCCGCCTTTGGCCCAGGGTGTGATCCTGGGGACCTGGGATCGAGTACTGCATCAGGCTCCCTGCATAGAGCCTGCTTCTCCCTCTGTGTCTCTGCCTCTCTCTTTATGTGTCTCTCATGAATAAATAAAATCTTAAAAAAAGAAAAAAAAAACGTTGAAAGAAATTAAAGACATGTTCATGGATTAGAGGACTCAATACTGTTAAGACGGCAATACTCCCCAGCTGACCTTACAAATTCAGTACAATCCCTATCAAAAATCATAGCCGAATACTTTATAGAAACTGACAAGCATATGGAATGCAAAGGATCCAGAATAGCCAAACCTATCATAAAAGTAAACAAAGTTGGAGGACTCCTATTTCCGTATTTCAAAACTAATCCCTCTACCCCTAATAGTTTTTCCTTAATTTCCCTCAGTGTAAGTCTTGATATATCTCTTTCAAAGATGTGGACAGATACTCACATTAACTTATGAGAGTCCACCTCATCCTGGAAAGCAAACTGAGTAAGCTTAAGTTTGTCTTTCCAATAGAAGATACATCCTGGGGCACCTGGGGCTCAGCTGGTTGAGCATCCGACTCTCAGTTTCGGCTCAGGTAATGGTCTCGGGGTTGTAGGATGGAGCCCTGAGTGGAACTACACGCTCAGTGCGGAGTCTACTTATCTCTCTCTCTTTGATTCTCTCTCTTCTCATGTGTGCTCTCTCTCAACTAAATGAATAAATAAAATTAAAAAAAAAAGATATGCCCTAATAAACTTTCATAAAAAGGAAATCTTATAAGAATGAAATGAAAAGGGCAGCCCGGGTGGCTCAGTGGTTTAGCGCTGCTTTCAGCCCAGGGTGTGATCCTGGAGACCCGGGATCCCATGTCAGGCTCCCTGCATGGAGCCTGCTTCTCTCTCTGCCTGTGTCTGTGCTTCTCTCTCTGTGTCTCTCATGAATAAATAAATAAAATCTTTAAAAAAAAATGGAAAACAAGATTAATAAAAATTATAGTGCTCTCCAGAATGAAAACTCACAAAATGATGGAAAAAAAGTTAAGAAATTTTCTCTAAACACAGAGAAGAATGAGAAAAATTATGAGAGAAAAGAGCCAAAAGTCTGAAGGCCATCAATGCATAACAAAAGCTTCTGCATGAGATCCATTAACTAAGTAAAAGTAAACCAATAACCTTTTTCTGAGCTCAAAAGCAAAATTAAAATATTTCAATTTGATGATGGGGAGTAGCTATGATATTCCCAGGCACAGATAATGACACATCTGTCACCTACTTATATACTGGTAGAATTTTTTAATTTTTAATTTTTTTTAAAGATTCTATTTATTTATTCATAAGAGGCAGGCAGAGAGAGAAAGAGGCAGAGACACAGGCAGAGGGAGAAGCAGGCTCCATGCAGGGTGCCCGACGTGGGACCCAATCCCGGGACTCCAGGATCACGCCCTGGGCCGAAGGCAGCGCTAAATCGCTGAGCCACTCAGGCTGCCCTAGAATTTTAACATCAAGAATAAGGAACCGAAAGGTGAGCAGACTAACACACATACATCTACGAAGTCCAGTCATTCTCAGTGACAAAACTGAGGTTACATTAGATCCCTTTTAAACATTACATGAAAGAAAAGGTGAAAAAAATACTTAGTATTAAAGGAAAAAAGACTCATCTTTATACCCAAGTAGTCATTTGTGAGAAGGAACCAGAAATACAAGGTTAGACATCTGGGAATTTTTTTAAAAGTTACTAATTTTGGGGATCCCTGGGTGGCTCTGCAGTTTGGCGCCTGCCTTTGGCTCAGGACATGATCCTGGAGTCCCGGATCGAGTCCCATGTCAGGCTCCCTGCATGGAGCCTGCTTCTCCCTCTGCCTGGATCTCTGCCTCTCTCTCTCATGAATAAATAATAAAATCTTAAAAAAAAAAAAAAAAGTTACTAATTTTGGTACTCATTCAGAAAAACAGAACTGCATAAATAAAAGTCACAGATGCAAAAGTGAACTAAAAATAAGTAAAAATTGTGGCTAGAAAGGATCCAGAAGTAATTAATACAAATAAATTCTATCTAAAAAATATTACGGTTTTTTTTTTTTAAGATTTATTTCAGAGAGAGAGAGAGAGAGAAGCAGACCGCTGCTGAGCAGAGAGCCAGACACTGGGCTCAATCTGAGGGCCCTGGGATTATGAACTGAGCCAAAGGCAGACACTTAACTGAGTCACCCAAGCACGCTGAAAATACAAAGTTTTAAAAAATGTTTACATGATGATCTACAATGCCAAACTAAACCAAAGAGAATGGGGCGCCTGGGTGGCTCAGTGGTTGAGCGTCTGCCTTTGGCTCGGGTCATGATCCCGGGGTCCTGGGATTCAGTCCCACATCAGGCTCCCTGTGGGGGGAGCCTGCTTCTCCTTCTATTTCTCTGCCTCTCGTGAATAAGTAAAACCTTAAAAAAAAAAAAAAAAAAGAAAAGAAAAGAAAAGAAATAAAACATTGAAATTAATGCTTAAGAATGTATATTCACTTTAAATTTGAAAAATTTGCCTATCATATTTAAAAGCTTTTAGCCTCAATCCTCAAACAAATTTGAAAAATAATACTTAAAGTAGAAAGGATTATGCAAAATGGGAAACTTCATCTATTAAGGTAAAACTGTTACATTTCTAAAACAAATTGGAAATATGCATTAAGAGCCTCAGAAATGGTTATCGTAGGGACTCCTGGGTGGCTCAGCGGTTGAGCATCTGCCTTTGGCTCAGGCCTGATCCCAGATTACGAGATCAAGTCCCACACTGGGCTCCTTGCATGAAGCCTGCTTCTCTTCCCTCTGCCTGTGTCTCTGCTTCTCTTTCTGTGTCTCTCATGAATAAATAAATAAAATCTTAAAAAAAAAAAAAGAAATGTTTATCCTAAAGAAGATACAATAGAATATTACTCAGCCATCAGAAAGAATGAATACCTACCACTTGCTTCAATGTAAATGGAACTGGAAGGTATAATGCTGAGTAAAATAAGTCAATCAGAGAAAGACAATTATCATTTGGTTTCATTCTTATGTGAAATATAATAAATAGTGAAAGGAGCTAAAAGGAAAAGGAGGGAAACTCCTCCTTTTCCCTAAATGGGGAAAAATTAGAGAGGAAGATAAATCATGAGAGACTCCTAACTCTGGAAACAAAGGGCTGCAGAAGGGGAGGTGGGTGGGGGGATGGGATAACTGGGTGATAGGCATTAAGGAGGGCACTTGATGGGATGAGCACTGGGTGTTACATGTTGGCAAAGTGAATTTAAATAAAATATATATATATATATATTTAAATTTTTATTTTTTTTTTAATTTTTTTTTTTAATTTTTATTTATTTATGATAGTCACATAGAATGAGAGAGAGAGAGAAGCAGAGACACAGGCAGAGGGAGAAGCAGGCTCCATTAACTGGGAGCCCGACGTGGGACTCGATCCCGGGTCTCCAGGATCGCGCCCTGGGCCAAAGGCAGGCGCCAAACCACTGCGCCACCCAGGGATCCCCCTAAATTTTTATTTATTTATGATAGTCACAGAGAGAGAGAGAGAGAGAGAGAGAGAGAGAGAGAGGCAGAAACATAGGCAGAGGGAGAAGCAGGCTCCATGCACTGGGAGCCCAACATGGGACTCGATCCCAGGTCTCCAGGATCGCGCCCGGGGCCAAAGGCAGGCGCTAAACCGCTGCGCCACCCAGGGATCCCAAATTTAAATAAAATATTAAAAAAAAATGTTTATCCTTTTGCCCTAAGAGCTCTTCTTTTAGAAATGCACTGTAAGAAAATAATCTAAAGTTCATAGGTATATGTGTATCACTGCATTATTTATAGTTTAAAACCTAGCATCAATCTACATATTAACAAAAAATGAAGTGGCTAAGATATTATACATATTCATGATATTAAATAGCCATTAGGGATACCTGGGTGGCTCAGCGATTGAACATTTGCCTTTGACTCAGGGCGTGATCCTGAGGTCTAGGATGGAGTGCTGCATTGGGCTCCTTATGGGGAGCCTGCTTCTCCCTCTGCCTGTGTCTCTGCCTCTCTCTCTCATGAATGAATAAATAAAATCTTAAAAATAAATGAACAGGGGATCCCTGGGTGGCGCGGCGGTTTGGCGCCAGCCTTTGGCCCAGGGCCCGATCCTGGAGACCCGGGATTGAATCCCACATCAGGCTCCTGGTGCATGGAGCCTGCTTCTCCCTCTGTCTGTGTCTCTGCCTCTCTCTCTCTCTCTCTCTGACTATCATAAATAAATAAAAATTTAAAAAAAAATTAAATAAATAAATGAACAGCCATTAAAGTTTACATTTGCAAGAAATTTTCAATTACAGGAAGAAATTTTATCTGGTAATGAAAACTAATCAAAATCAGAACATAAAACTGTTTACAAAGCATGATTTCAACTATATAACTAAAGAATATTTACACAGGAAAAAGAGAACCAGAAGGAAGTAGCAATAGTAATTATCTATAATCTGTAGAAGAATAATTTCCACTTTCACATTCTTTCTTCTCTTTCCAACTTCCTAAAATACATGTGTATTACTATGTATTTTTTACAAGTGGTGAGGGGCAGCAGGGTGGTGGGGGGAAGATCTCAAGCAGAGTGCAACTCAGAGCTTCATCTCACGACCCCTGAGATTATAATCTGACCCAAAATAAAGAGTCAGATGTTAACCAACCAAGCCACCCAGGTGTTCCAAATGTTTATTATTAATAAAGTCAGAAAAAGACTTCTCTTACAATGAATTCTCAAGGTAGCCTACATTTTTATCATTTAATCAAAGCCAGAGGGCTTGTTGCAATTTTTGAATTAAGGTATACTAATATACATATTTTCAAGATTTTCTCAGCATTGCTATTTCAAACACTTTTTAAAGATTATATTTATTTGAGAGAGAGAGGATGCACGTGTACACACACCTGCACATGAGCGGGGGGGGGGGGGGGGGGAGGCGGCAGAGGGAGAAGCAGATTCCCTGTTTACCAGAGAGCCCAACATGGGGTTTGATCTCAGGCCCCGAGATTACAACCTAAACCAAAGGCAGATGCTTAACCAACTGAACCACCCAGATAGCCCTCAAATATTTTAAATACTATTTATTATCTTGGGTTCTTCTCACAAGGAAAATAAAATTATCTCTTTCACATCTGCTACTGAGACATTGCTAAAAATTTGTTTGTAAATCTAAATATGACAGTATAACAGTAAAACACGTACACAAAATTACTTGAATCTTACAGTATGTAGAACAATTACTCAACATACCTATGAAGGATATTCATAACTTTCCAATCACCAGTAACACCACTACTCATCCGAATCTTTTGAGCAATGCTGGAAACAGCTGCAAGAATTGCTGCCCCATCATTTCTTTGGAGTGCAGAACTGCCTAAAACCACCATTGGTTTTTTAGCTTCATTTAATACCTATTTAAAAAAAAAAACTTCGATTAAAAAATTTTTTTTTAAATTTGTATCTACACTATGTTGTCCCAAGTTTGTTTTAATGTGGAATGTCTTTGATTTTTACTAGTCAACATACAGACATATATATACAACAAGATTTAGCCAAAAATATCTCGCTAATGCTACTGTGAAATGAGTTACTAGATAAAATAAATTTTCTAAAAGTACTGGGAATTAAAGCATTTCCCAGATATCCTTTGGTCAGATTTATGAATATGTTCCAGAAAAACTGGGCAATGTCCCAACAGAGATTCAGTTGGTACTAACATAAAAAGTCACACTCCAGTATATCATGTATACAGTCTTCTATCGGCTCACCATGCTCTAGACAAGGGAGAAGACGTAGGGAAAGCAATGAACACTGAACTACAACACAGAATACCTAAAGGTTCTGCTTTAAACTACAGTAACTTCCTGACTGCCAAAACCTGAGGGGAATACATCCCAGAAGCAAAGAAAAACTTTGTGGATTTAGTGGAGGACGGAAAACGGAAACCTTAACAGTAAAGCTAAACACTACAGAGCTCACTCTCCTATCCACCCTCACTGAATTAACTGGCCCAAATCAAAGAATCAGCATGAGAATTATGCCTACATACTACAGAGGAGAATAAATGTCCTCCTTGGAATTTCCCAAGAAAATGTGAATAGTTCAGAGAAATAGTTTTCAATAGCCTTAGAGAAAATGAAAAACATACTCCTCACTTAAAAAAAAAAAAAAAGAACTGGAAAAGAAACGAGAAATGTACACCATTCCAGAAACAATAAAAAACAAAATAAAATATGACCCTAAATACAGGGACAAGAAAGGCAGGTTACAGGAAACCATATGAAACAAACTGAAAAAGAACAAAGGAAAAATGACAGAAAAGATACAAGAGAGGATCCAATATTGCTGTTAGTTTTTTATTGTTATTTCTCGTTTTTTAAGATTTTATTTATTTGACACAGAGAGAGAGAGATTGAGACTGTACAAGCAAAAAGAGCACCAGGCAGAGGGGAGGGAGAGGCAGGCTCAGAGGGCCCGACATGGGGCTCAATCCCTGACCTTGGGATCATGACCAGAACCACAGGCAGCTGCTTAACCAACTATGCTACTCAGGTGCCCCAAGAAGGATACTTTTCAATAAGTATTTTTAAATATTTTTGATCACTGCAATCATAATGTTTTTCCTATTCAAAAACAAAGAAATAGGGCTTAGCTGCTTTGTACCACTTGATTACATCTAAGGCTACACCATCTCAGAACCATGAGGAGAAGCTCACTCAAACACACATGAATAAGCAAAGGCACTGAGGCAGTAAATCAGGAAGGACTGTCCTTCCTTGAGGACATCCTTGGACATTTGTCCAACTGCCTACCCTCTAGAACTGTTATGTGAAAAACAGAAACCTCTTACATATTTTAATAATCAGCATTCCATCACCCATGCACAAATACTAAAACAAAAAACCCCTCAAATTTTCACAATGAAAGGTCTGCCATGTTCCATTAAAAAGTGACAGAGAACCACCATTAAACATACTCTCTGAAATTATTAAATTTCAAAGCTAAAGAACCCAGTATAAGGGTTCAAAACAAATTGTCTAGATAGTAAAAACAAAATTAGGACAGGGTTGGAAGAAAATATGACTGACATCAGGCTTCTCCACAGTAACAGAAGGCAAGATCTATAAAGTTCAGAGAGAAGGGGCACCCCCGGGTGGCTCAGTGGGTGAGCATCTGCCTTTGGCCCTGGCCGTGATCCCAGGGTCCTGGGGTCAAGCCCTACATTGGGCTCCCGGCAGGGAGCCTGCTTCTCCCTCTGCTTAGGTCTCTACTCTCTCTCTCTCTCTCTCTCTCTCATGAATAAATAAATAAAATCTTCTAATAAATAAGTAAATAAGATAAAGTTCACAGAAGAAAAAAGTGTGATCCTAGGAATTTGTATTCTACCAAAGCTTTCTTCAGGAATAAAAAAGACATTCTCAAGCAAGAACTCAAAGAATAGTGTACTTACGAGCCCCTCTTGGAAAAGTAAATAAAAACCTATAAATACCAAACAATGAAATGAACGTAAATAAAAAACTCAGTAATGAAAAAGTCATTAAAAGGACTGGTGAAATTTAAGAATAACTCTCACAGGGCAGCCCGGGTGGCTCAGCGGTTTAGCACCGCCTTCAGCCTAGGGCCCGATCCTGGCGACCTGGGATTAAGTCCCATGTCAGGCTCCCTGCATGGAGCCTGCTTCTCCCTCTGCCTGTGTCTCTGCCTCTCTCATTCTCTCTCTGTGTCTCTCGTGAATAAATAAATAAAATCTTATAAAAAATTTAAAAAAATCTTAAAAAAAATTTAAAAAATAAAATCTTATAAAAAATTAAAAAAAAAAAAAAGAATAACTCTCAGTAAAGAAAGATTTCCTTTTAACTTCAAAGTTTCAGTTTCACTTTAGCTTGGAGGAACATGAACTCATGACCCTGAGATCATGACCTGAGCTGGGATCAAGAGTCAAAGACAACCAACTGAGCCACCTGGGCGCCCCTTACTTCAATTTCTTTTCTGGTAATTTCAAGTAAACCTAACTCTGGTATATAAAAATAGCTAGTATATTATGATCTTATTTTTGTCTATCTATTCATCCATCTTGCTCTATATAAGAATAGATGATTTTGATGTTTCATCAATACTTGTTTGGATTAGTGGAATGTGGGGTAATTTTTTTTCCATTTTCTTTTCTATATTGCTCTAATTTTGAGCCGTAATCACATATCATGACAAAAACAGTAACTTTTAAAAACAATAATACTTAAAACTCAACAAAAGTAGATATGTGTAACTCAAGAGTACCTCGTTGAATGGATGGCTACCAAAAGCAATGTCTTGAAGGATTTTGGGAGAATCTCCCAGATGGTCATATCTGTAAGTGAGGTCCACTGGGCTGCCAATAAGGGCCACTTTTAAGTCATTGTGAAGCCAGCTGAAATAAAAACAACAAAATTTTTAGAGCTAAATTACTAAATTAGCATAGTCACCAATCTCATCAATGCTAGGGGCTACATCTATTTATGTTACAAATGTTAAAAGCACAAAACAGTCACAGAACATTTAGCCTTAATAAACAGAATTACTGTGTACCTTTCAAAATAATAGTGTTGTAAAAATCCACACCAAGTCAGTGAATTTGCTGCGTAAGAATGCGAACCCTTGGGACGCCTGGGTGGCTCGGCAGTTGAGCGTCTGCCTTTGGCACAGGGCGTGATCCCGGGGTTCAGTCCCACATCGGGCTCCTTGTGGGGAGCCTGCTTCTCCCTCGGCCTGTCTCTGCATCTCTCTTCTCTGTCTCTCATGAATAAGTAAATGAAATCTTAAAAAATAAAATGCTAACCCTAATCAAGCTACAAAAACTTTCATTTTAGAATAAATGTGTAATTTTTATTTTGCTACATTTACACAGCAGAGTCAATTATCTAATTATCCATTAAGGTAATTTAAATATAGTTAATGAATATAAACTACATCACTCCTATTTATTCTTTTTGGGAAGTATGGATCTAGCTCTTTTAAAACTAGTTACAAATGTGGTGACCATATATTCTGTTTCTCTGAGATAGTGTTGGTTTTTATCTGTATCCTGCAGTATTAACAATTCCCCCTTGGGACACCTGGGTGGCTCAGCGTCTGCCTTTGGCTCAGGGCATGACCCCGGGGTTCTGGGATTGAGTCCTGCATGGAGCCTGCTTCTCCCTCTGCCTCTCTCTCTCTGTGTCTCTCATGATTAAATAAATAAAAATCTTAAAAAAAAAAAAAAAATTGCCCCTTTCACTCTCAATAGTGTCAATAAATTATGCCAACCTATTCATGAGTCTGTAAGATATGAAAAGATGGAGATATTCTACAAAACAATTGCCTGTGCTCTACAAAAAAAATGTCAAAAAAGAAAACTGAAGAGTTATGACACTAACTGCAATGTGTTACCGGAGACTGGATCCTAGACAGGAAGAAAATCATTATAAAAGAAATTATAGAAAAATTGGTGCATCTTGAATTACTTCAAAATAAGAAGACAAAGTATAAAGTTTGGCAGGAGGAGACAGAGGGAACAGATCTGTTAGAAGATGCACTCCAATTATCTTTTGGAGTCCTATTCCCATGAACACTATTAGGAATTAACTAAAAGAGTAATTTTTCGGATGTAAGCCAAGTTATTATATAAACATTTTTAAATCCCTGAATATTATTACTAACCTCTTTCGAATTCTAGCATTAAATAGTGGTGCCTCAAAACGTGGATTTGTACCAACCAGAAGGACAACATCTGCCTCTTCCACACCAGCAATTGTAGTATTAAGAAGATAATTGGAACGCAAATCTGTGCTAGAAATAAGAAATAAAAAAATACAGGTTTACTTCAAAACTAACATACAATAACAATCCATGCAATATTCTCATGTCAACAAACCCATGGTATTCCCAGACAATACATTATTATGAAGTATTTCTAAATTACATCAAAGTTTCAGATACTTTTTTAAAAAAGATTTACTTGAGGGCAGTGCGGTTTAGTGCCTGTCTTTGGCCCAGGGCGTGATCCTGGAGTCCCAGGATTGAGTCCCGCGTTGGGCTACCCGCATAGAGCCAGCTTCTCCCTCTGCCTGTGTCTCTGCGCAGCCCGCCCCCCCCCCCCACGCCATGTCTATTGTGAATAAATAAATAAAATCTAAAAAAAAAAAAAAAAAAAAAAAAATTTATTTGAGACAGCATGCACATGCAAACAGGGCAAGGGGCAGAGGGAGACAAGCAGACTCCCTGCTGAGTGGTGGGCATATTTGGGGCTCAATCCCAGGACCCTGAGATCATGACCTGAGCCAAAATCAAGAGGTGGATGCTTAACGGACTGAGCCACCCAGGCACCATTCAGATACTTATTAATAACTGGATTACTTCAGTTATTAATTACTCCAGTTATTAATTACTAATCGTTCCTGGCTTGACTTTGGTCTCTACATGAAAAGACTCTGGTGGGTATGACGGAAAATCCAAGCTGTCACATATCAATTATTAATGCCACAGATGTACTTATTTATTTTTTTAAGTAAACTCTACTACCAACATGGGCTTGAACTTAGAACCCCAAGATTAAGAGTCACCCACTCTACCAACTGAGCCAGCCAGGCGCACCAGATATATTGATTTTTTCATTCATTCATTCATTCATTCATTCATTCATTCATTCATTCATTCATTCATTCATTCCAGACACACCGAGAGTGGCAGAGAGATAGAGGGAGAAGGGAAAAACAGGCTCCTCGCAGGGAGCCCAATGTAGGACTCTATCCCCAGACAGGGATCACACCCTGAGCCACCCAGGCATCCCAGATGTATTGATTTATATACAACTTGTACAACAACAACAACAACAACAACAACAACAACAACAAAGCAAGCCTACATGCTAGCTTCATAGTTCTCACCCAGCTCCTGCAGTGGGGAAAACCTCTTCTGTGCACAAAGTGTCAGAGTCCACTCTATTAAGCAAATCTTTAAGAGCTACTAGGGCTTCAGCATCCACCAAGCCACCTGCAATTGCTGCTACATCCTTGCCTTGAAAACTCTGCAACTAGAAACAGATGAAAAGAGTATCACCAAAAAACTTCCATTCAGCAAAGACCACTCTTCAGAAAACAAAACAATAGTCATTTTGAGGTATTAAAAAAAGCAATGAACTTTTGACTAATTGACTAATTATTAACCTAAAAGTGAGAAGCAAAGGTCTATGTGAGGCCAAGACTAATAATACCACCAGCTTGGAGGAAAGGTATTTGTATTAAATTAGGAACAAATGGGCCTCATGATGAGGTTTGGAGGATGAAGACTGAATTACAGTTAAAGCTTGATCCAAAGTATCTACCATTCCCTCAAGCCCTTTGTGTACACTGCCTTTCTGTGACTAGAAAGCCATTCCTGGGCAGCCTGGGTGGCTCTGCGGTTTAGCGCCGCCTTCAGCCCGGGGTGTGATCCTGGAGACCCGGGATGGAGTCCCACGTCGGGCTCCCTGCATGGGACCTGTTTCTCCCTCTGCCTCTCTCTGTGTGTCTCTCATGAATAAATAAATAAAATCTTAAAAAAAAAAAAAAAAAAAGAAAGCCATTCCCTACATTTTTGCTGACAAGTTTGCATTCATTCTTAGACTTTGTCTGAGTCACCTTATGTAGAAAGACACCTCTGACATGCTAGCCTGGTTAGGCACCCCTCCCAATGCTCTCTGACATTACTTCCTGCACGATTCCCCATAGTAGCACATGATACTTGACTATGCATCTTTCCCTACTATAAGATTGTGGGAAGAAGGGGACTATGTGTTAGTGGTCTCTACATCCCTATTTCTAGCATGATGTCTTGTCTGGCATATGGTTCAGACATAAAAATAAATGTTTACTAAATGGAAGGCAATCTTGATAAGAGGAAAGAAGTGAAGAGACACATATCCCCCTCTTTGCTACAAAGATATTCCTTGAAAATCACAAATAGGGATCCCTGGGTGGCACAGCGGTTTAGCGCCTGCCTTTGGCCCAGGGCGCGATCTTGGAGACCCTAGATCGAGTCCCACATCGGGCTCCCGGTGTATGGAGCCTGCTTCTCCCTCTGCCTGTGTCTCTGCCTCTCTCTCTCTGACTATCATAAATAAATAAAGATTAAAAAAAAAAAAAGAAAATCACAAATAATGTATACTCTGTATTTCAATTTTTTACCATTCCAGCTACACGAGAGAGTGCATCCTCCCAGGTGGTATAGGTTAAAAGCCCCTTTTCGTTTCTGACCATCGGCTCAGTAAGTCTTTGACGTTTTAGCCCATCATAGGCAAATCTAGATAACAGAAATTACACCATTTGTGGAATCCTGCTGAAGAGGCAACTTATAGTTTTCAAGTTTAAAGTCTAAAAAAATATTATTTAAATATAATACCTGTTAGAATGTGAAATAAATTGACAAATATTTGGACACAAATAATTACTCCCAAGTTTTTTAAAGAATATTTTTTGATCATCTAAAACTAAAACATCATCTAAAAAGTGATTTGTATTCAGCTACCTGAATAACCTTAAGATCACAACACAAAAAAATCAGATAGCTGAAGAAGTCAAATCATTTTTATTTAAAAAACTTGAATATCGTGATATTTTATCAAAATTATGATGTGCAAACTCGAGTGCCTTTTTCCAATGAACAAACTGGAACAGATTAAATATCTTAACCCACTTCAATTTTTCCATCTGGGAGGAAAAATGGTATTTGTCAAAGTTAATATGAAAGCCTGCAATATGGATGTCAGTTTTGTCCAATTCTCCATATAAACAGTCCAGATTTCAGTGGTCTACATTTATTAACTAATTTGCAATTATTAAAACAGTATTTTCAAGTGAAAATTACCATAAAATACACTTTAAATGAATCACAAAAGTTAAGGAAAACAATGCAGCATATACCTGGTTTTATCAGAGATCCACTCTTCATTGATGTCCTCATGCATTCTTGGCAAAATCCTCATCACCTCTCCTGTTCTTGTGCTTACCACAATATTACTTCCAACCGCATCCATGACATCAATGGATTCTGTCTTTCTGAGAAAATAAACACAGATTTAGTATGCTGATTTTGGCAATAAGAACAAAGTTTCTGTCACCAGACTTATCAAAAAAAAAAAAAAAACATTTTACAATGACTTGCTTTTTTGAATTTCTAAAAATAATGGGACCCGGAGAAATTGCAATTAAAAAAATATCCTCATCTTTGACTACCTCACACAAATTTCTACTGTAAAAATAAAGCTTTAGGGTCTTCTGGGTGGCTCGGTTGGTTGGGTGTCTGACTGCTGATTTTGACTCAGGTCATGATCTCAGGGTAGTGTGTGCAGTCTGCTCTCCCTCTGCTTCTCCTTGCAATCACTTGTGCATACTCATGTTCTCTCTCTTATAAATAAATAAAATTTTAAAAAAATAAAGCAAGCTTTAGAGACTGTTCTCTGATACAAAAGCCAATGGTGGAGGTCCCTGGGTGGCTCAATGGTTTAGTGCCTGCCTTCAGCCCAGGGTGTGATCCTGGAGACCTGGGATCGAGTCCCATGTCGGGCTCCCTACATGGAGCCTGCTTCTCCCTCTGCTTGTGTCTCTGCCTCTCTCTCTTTCTCTCTCTGTGTCTCTCATGAATAAATAAAATCTTAAAAACAAAAACAAAAAACAAACAAAAAAACAAAAGCCAATGGTAAGGGTTCCAAATGGCCAAATCTGGGAAATATGACTATCAAAATAAGTAACAAGAGGGTAAGATTTCTGGTATAACTGATTAAAAAGCCTGGCAAATCCTTCCTACAAAAAAGCAAAACTAAAGCTGGACTAAATTAACAAAAACAACCAATTCAGCACTTTGGAAGTTACCAAAGGCATACACCACCATGAGAAGCTTTTATGCAGGGCAAAACTACTGAACTTCAAGTAAGAAGGGTGGAAATCAGTAGTAGTGTGGCTTGGGGCCTGTTCTCATCCCCTTCCCTCCCACCTTGAACAGGTTTTATCAGGCTAGGGTAAGCTATAGAGATGGAAGTTCTTTTCTGCTTGCATTATGGGGGTCTTAAAAAGAGAAAAGTCTCTACTTAAACATCTCAGCTACGGGTAGCTCAGGTGGCTCAGCAGTTTAGCGCCACTTTCAGCCCAGGGCCTGATCCTGGAGACCCTGGATAGAGTCCTACGTCGGGCTCCCTGCATGGAGCCTGCTTCTCCCTCTGCCTGTGTCTCTGCCTCTCTGTCTTTCTCCTCTCTGTGTATTCTCATGAATAAATAAATAAAATCTTAAAAAAAAAAAATCTCAGGTACATACTGTGCCCCATCCCCGTAATCCTTTAATATACATAAATACGTGGTTTAAAACCTAGAATTCTAAGATATTCTCATATACTCCAGTGGAAGTTTAAAAACAGGAGGGTAATTTAATGATACATTTCTAGGACCTTAAAAATATTCAAACTCATTGCAACTACCTACTCCACTTCTCAATTTAGTAAGAATCAGAGATATAGGGACTCCTGGGTGGCTCAGTCAGTTAAGCGTCTGCCTTTGGCTTAGGTCATCATCCCAGGCTCCTAGGATCAGGGTCCAGGGATGGAGCCCCTCATTGAGCTCCTTGTTTTACAGGAAGCCTGCTTCTCCCTCTCCCTCTGCCTGCCACTCTCCCTGCTTGTGCGCTCACTCTCTGTCAAAATAAATAAAATAAATCAGAGATACGTAAGAAAATTTTTAACAATTTTTTTAAAGATTTTATTCATTTATTTGAGATGGGGCGGGGGGAGGGGAGAGTGAGACAGAGAGAGGGAGAGGGAGAGAAAATTTGAAGCACTCTGTGCTGAGCGCAGAGCCGGATGTGGGGCTTGGTCTCACAAATCTTGAGCCAAAGCTAAGAGTTGGATGCTTAACTGACTGAGCTACCTGGCACCACAATAACAATTTTTATCATAAATTTACAACTATACAGAAACAAACTAAATGTCTAATAATAGGAACTGACTAAAATATATCTGCATGTGGTTGAAAACATACAATGAGGAGACTATCTTTTAAAAATCAAGCTCATTTTACTCTTTGAAAGATCAAGTGAATAAAATAATTGTGTGGTTAAGTACTTGGAAATTAATTTCCAAGAAAACTATAATTAATTTACACAGGTTCAACCTGTCCTTTAATCTATCTACTCACCTTCCAGTAAGAGGACTGTACTTAAATACATAAAAACTTAGCAGACCAAAACAATCAGAATACAGAAGGACATGAATCTTAAATTTTTTTTTTTATTTTTTTTTATTTATCTATGATAGTCACACAGAGAAAGAGAGAGAGGCAGAGACACAGGCAGAGAGAGAAGCAGGCTCCATGCACCGGGAGCCCGACGTGGGACTCGATCCCGGGTCTCCAGGATCGCGCCCTGGGCCAAAGGCAGGTGCCAAACCGCTGCGCCACCCAGGGATCCCCGAATCTTAAATTTTTTTGAATGGTCAATTAAAGGACAAAAAACAAATTATCAAAAAAATGCAACAATGAATACCTTGTTTCCCAAGGGCGGGCAGTAAAAGCATAGGGCTTAGAGGTCAGGGCACCTACAGGGCAGATGTCAATGATATTGCCAGACAGTTCAGACATGAACATCTTTTCAATGTACGTGCCAACCTGCATATCATTTCCTCTGCCTGTTGTTCCCAAATCATCTACTCCTGCAATCTCACTTGCAAACCTGCAAGGTAAAAATGTACTGTCAAATGGTCAAATCCAGCAAAATTACCTCCTTTCCTATCTATGATCACAAAGAGATAATGATTTTCAAAACACTAAAAACACAAGTATATTTTCAAAGGTAAACAGTCCTTGAATAAAAGAGAGTTCAATAAATGTTTGTATGTTAGTTAATTGCAGTGTAACACACATACAGAATCACATACAAATCACGTATATAGCTCAACAAGTTATCAGAGTTAATGCTTACAGCTTTTGATTTGTAAATTCAATGCAAATTGATATTTATTGAAAGTGATCAATTCATTTTATTTACTTATGCAGGAAACATTAAAAACATGCTCTAAAAAATGCTCTTCTCCCACCAAAAAATGTTGTCATTTTTTCTATTGTTATTGCATCAAATTTGTGAATATTAAGTATGTGAATGATATTCCAGAAGAGAGAAGGAAAATCATTACCTGATGCAGCGAGTACACTGTATACATCTAGTCATAATGGTCTTTACCAATGGTCCAATGTTCTTGTCCTCCACAGCACGTTTTCCCTCTAAAAATCGGCTCCTATCACTTCCAAACATCATGGATTGGTCCTTAAGTAGGTTGAGAGAGTTAATCTAATGCTGCTAGTGAAATCAAAACTGGAGACAACCAAAAAAGATTTATGAAGTTAGACGACATACCTGCAGATCACATTCACCTCCCTGGTCACATATAGGACAGTCCAGTGGGTGATTTGCTAACAAGAACTCCATCACACCTTCTCTGTATGGAAAATTTTAATATGTAAAATGATATTGTATCATCCTTTCATATAGTATTAAGCTTGCATTTATTATCAGAAATGCCAATGCAACCATCATTCTAGTATTAGACACAATCTAAAAAAATGTTTATATAAGTCTAGGAATAAAATATCATTACAGAACATAGAAAATTATGACTGTTAACAATACAAAATTACCCAAAGTTGCTGAATGGTCTTCAGAAATCATTCACATTAATTCAAAATAAAAACAAATGCACAGCAAAAACAAATATAATCAGTGCCTATACAATATAGTAATATGTTACTGAAATAATCTCAGTTCAATAAGCCCCAGATTCATTATTCATCACAAGTTGAAAAAGTTACTAAATAAGAGCTATTAGTGCTAATTCCATTCTAGGCTCAAAACCATGAACACCTGGCTTAACGTCCTTACTGTGTACTTATTTCCAATGCTCCTATGAGCCCAACCTGCCAACTTTTTCAGAGCTTTTTACTGAATTTTTCATCTATGGGAGATCTAAATTCTGAAATGAGCAATTTTCCACTATAAGAAAAGTTATTATGCTAAGTAACATTAAAGTACCTGGCTTTCTTAGATTTCTCTGAGTTTGTTAGGATATTCCAACCTTTCATTACTGGCATGGCACAAGCAGCTACAACCTGGAATTTCAATAAAAAAAACCTTTAAGTACTTATATTTACTTATAATTATAAGCAACCCAATATATAAAAACATTAAATCATACATTTGAAAAGAAGCAAAGAACAGTACTTTTGAAGACTCTATTTTTCAGTTTTCATATTCACAATATGATAATCTGACATGTTATATTTCACTTAGAAAAAAATAAGACATCATACTTCTAAATTCTCTTCTCAGGACTCCTGGATGGCTCAGCAGTTAAGTGTGTCTGCTTTCGGCTCAGGGTGTGATCCTGGAGTACCAGGATGGAGTCCCACATCAGGCTCCCTGCATGAAGCCTGCTTATCTCTCTGCCTGTGTCTCTGCCTCTCTCCTTCTGTGTCTCCATGAATAAATAAATACAATCTTAAAAAATAACTGTTTTGATTAGCAGGTACTAAATTAAAACTGTATGAGACAAAATGAAAGTAAACTGAAAGTGAACCTCTTCACTGCAATCCCTTTCTCTAGTGAAAACGGAATGGCACTTTCAATGTGCTGCTTGGCAACTCTGCATCTTAGCTGTGTGTCACATAGCCATTTGGAAATACTGGAGCTATAAGAAATCACCTTTAATTTCTAAATCTGTTAGTTATACAGTGCTTGCATTTATAAAGCACTTTCATCAATGCATTTTCAGCTGTGAAATGAACAGACGCAATTGCATACAAACAAAAAATAAATTTATAGATACAATTAAACGGGGCTAGGTTTCTCCACTACAACATTGGTTCTAAATAAAGTTTGCTGCAAGACTTAAGGTTTTCTACCTTCTACTGCATGGTATGGAATTTTAGGTATCAAGTACCTTAGGAGCTTTCTCAATTTCAACCAGGCACATCCTGCAGTTTCCAGCAATAGACAGTCTTTCATGATAACAGAATCGAGGAATCTGCATGCCAACCTTCTCACAAGCCTAGAAGACAAAGAAAAAATTTTTTGCATTAGAATAACCTGACCTCATCCTTGTCTAAAACACAAAAGAAAAAAAGAAAAGGTCATCCCCACCTACTTTATTACTCCTGTTTATAAATATCTATAGCTTCATCCATTCTTCGTCCCTGAAGAGATTTCCCTCCTTCTTTGGTCTTGATTTCTCCTACCCGTCTGCTCTGAAGCTGCCTCTTCCACAAACCTTATGCGGAAGAAACTGAATGAACCAACCTCTCGGATTGTGCTGAAGGTTTGACTATTTCCACTCTGAACCACTGTCCACAAAGACATCCCTTCAAACTCTTTCCCAGTGGTTGGTTTCATACTTGGACTTCCTCTTTGCTTCGCTTTCCTCCTTTGGATTAGATTCCATCTTACACTGTCTAGCTGGCTATGATCTGCTTCTATATTTGGCTCCATATACCCTACCTGAGGACTCCTATTTCCACTGTGGTTGAAGCTCTTCTCAGTTCACATATGCCTAGTATGGGGGATTAGTCCAGCTCTCCTAATTATCACTCCTCCTTCTCAAAGCCTATTCAAATTTCCCCTGGGGTTAGTTCTTCCATCTTTAGCCCTGGCTCTAAAGCAACTTCCTCAATTTCCAATGTTTTAACTACTTAGCAAAAATGTATGGAGTCTTGCTGTGTGCTAGATACAGAGTGTATAGTAAGTAAGAAGCAAGATCTTTCCTAACCTTCATACTAGCTCACATTGCAGATGATGATTCTATCTAACCCCTTATTTGAGCTCTAACCACTTGCCACTTCTCCAAGCTTTAGACTTAAATAGGCATGCATATGTGTATGCTCTAGACAGTTAAAATTCAACCTATTTCTGTCTCCTATGATATATCCCAAAAAAAGCTAACAAAGCCAGAAACCACAAAAATCCCCCTGGTCCTCATTGTTTCTAAAGGTCCGTCTGTCTACATCTCACTCTCCCTCGATCTATCCTCTCATTTTCATTCCCACTGTTACTATTTTAGGCCTTTCATTTTCTGCTCTACTAGCGCAAGATACTCCTTTGTCCCTCACACCAATCTTGTTATTCTCCAAACCAACATCCTCTACAGTCACTATTCTACTACTTAACTGCCATGATACCTATTGATGGGTCAAACTATAAGCTCTTTAGCATGACATATATCTTCTTTCATGACTGGATCTCTCTATCAGAGTAATTTGACTTCCTGTTATCTCATCTTCTACATACACCTTATGTTCCAAAGATACCAAACTATTTGAAGCTTCTTTGTCCAAAGACAAACACTTATCCTTTAAAATCTCTTCAGTGATCACCTGAGATACCCCTAACATCTCTATCACCTCCTCTACCTGGCAAAAATACTCTCCACCAGACCCTGAACATATGTGCTTATTGCTTACATGTCTCTGTGCCTGGCAGACAGTCTAGAAGTGACTGCTAACATGAATAAGAGCATTTTAGCTTTTGACAATTTACAGATAGAATGAAACATCACTTCTCCATAACCAATTGTTAGTTCTGAAGGAATCTGGATAAATTACATATTCAGGGCATGAATTTAAGGACAAACTATCCTGGGGGGGTCCTGGGTGGCTCAGCTGGTTAAGCATCTGCCTTCAGCTCAGGTCATGATCCCAGAGTCCTAGGATGGAGCCCCACAGTGGGCTCCCTGCTCACCGGGGAATCCGCTTCTCCCTCTCCCTCTCCTCCTGGCTTGTGCATGCTCTCTCTCTCAAATAAATAAATAAAACCTGGAGGGGAAAAAAAAGAACAGACTACCCTCCATTTACCTGCTTTGTAGGACACATTCCTAGAAATATTACTAAAAACTGCGAAGTTACGTAAAGTGAAAAGCATCAAGCAGGTTCACAACAAAGATTACCTTTTCCCAAAACTTACCTATATTAACTTATAATTTATTTTTGGTAACTTCAAATTTCTAATAGGTATTTACTTGGAAGGTAGAACTGAAACAAAATAACTTATAATTCACTATGAAAGTCAGAAACAGATAAATGATAGCTCACTTTGAAATGCCAAGATTTTAAATCCAACTTATTTTCAGGTAATTTTATGTAATTATAAAAATTTCATATAATTTTACTATCTATAATTGTATTATGAGCATTTATCAAGGATCTTAAAAACTTTAGATGTAAACAGCATAAAAGAAATAAACTGGTATTCTTTTAAAATCCAGAACATACGCAAAAATAAAGAATAAGAACATATGCCTACTTGGAGGACGGTAGTTCCTGGTTCCACCATGACAGACTGACCATCAACAAATACTTCAATTAAGTTGCTTGCTGTTGTAGCAGTTGCTCGAACTGACCATCAAAAGTATTGATATGAGAAATAAATTAAGAGTTAAATTTATTATAGCAGAAGATAATGGATTAATTCTATAATCTACAAGCCTAAAATTGTAAACCTGTAAAATACTGAATTAGACAAAACTTTTCCAGTCCTGAATACCAGATAGAATATGGCTATCCACTTTTAGTGGTACTTTAAGTTGAAACTTTTAATACTACTAAAAATATGTTCAAGGGAATACCACTTTTCAAAAGCAGCAGGACTGCTTTTCCCATTCTGGCACTGATAGGCAGTTTCTACTACTTTCTATTCCATGACACCTTCTATTAACTGTTTAGTTCTATTTTAAAAATTACTCTAGCGGTGCCTGGGTAGCTCAGTCAGTTAAGCAGCCTACTCTTGATTTTGGCTCTGGTCATGATCTCAGGGTTGTGAGATCAAGATCAAGCCCTCCATCAGGCTCCCTGCTCTGTGAGGGAGTCTGCTTGAGAGAGTCTCTCTCTAAAATAAATAAATCTTAAAAAAAAAAAATTCTATTCAACTAAGACCATTTGTTTCTATTTTACTTAAAACAAGTTAGAGTTTAGGTCCTTTCAAGAAACATTCCGATAAACCAATCAATTTACAAAGACAGTAACTATAAATGCAAATAAAAATAAAATACTCACCACATCCTTTAGGAGACTTAGAAAGGCCTACTAAGGCCCTTCTTAGAGGTATCCTTAACATATTGCTAAGAATAAAATGAAGAAGAGTTTTATTATCATAGGAAAAAATAAACCCTAATTACAAACTTTTTTGGTAATAACTCCTAAGTTTTAAACACTTCTCACACCTCATTTCATTGAACCTTCACAGGTCCTTATGTTTTCCCTCAAATTCTAGAGATGAGAATATTCAGTTCCAGAGAGATTAACTGACTTGTACAATGTTAAGGAGCTATGAAGGAGCAACTAGTATATAAATCTATGTAAATGACAGTTTTGTGTTGTTTTCTTTAACTATCAACAAATGATCAAATGTAAAAACACTACTCTATAGTAAGATAAATTCTAAGAATTACAGTGAGCTTACGACTAATACTATGTAAAATAATACCTACCTTTCTGCCTTCATTTCCTACCAATTTCATCCTAACATTCTGTGCTCTAAGCAGCTATCCACTAACTGCTCTTGAGATTCTGAGCTGGCTCACAAATACCAGCCTTTTAAATGTTTGGAGTGCCATTTTCTGTGCTTAATACATTTATCTTATAGATTTGCAATTATATGTCTGTTCTACCCTCTCTATTATGGACTTCTTGAATATTTTTGTCTTCAGTGCCTATTTCCAAGGCTGGTACACAGTAAGCTCTAAAACAGTGGTTCTCAAACCAGGGACAGTTTTGTTTCCCAGGGAACATCTGGCAACATTGGGACCCACTATGGTCACAACTAGGGGAAAGCTACTATAGCATCTAGAGGGTAGAGGCCAGGGTGCTGCAAAACATCCTACAAAGCATAGGATGGTCTCCCATAATAAAAGTTTGTTGAATTACTAGAAGAAATTGGAGCGAATTATGCAACACCAATTAAAGATATACATAAGCAGAAAGCAAAGTTATCTGAACATTTAGAGTTTTTATACATTCACTTGATCATAAGGGCTAAGTACTGAACTTTTTTTGTCCACTCACTTGATCAAATGGGCTAAGCAACTAAATTATAATTTTTCACTTGAAACTTCTAAAAATGGAAATGTGATAATTTATCAACATAATGACTTTCAAAGATCAAGAGCAGAAGATAGTACCTACATCTAACTTTTAAGCATGAAGTTTCACATACCTATTATAGAAAAGGTATAACTAAAAACTTCATTAATTCACTTTACTTAATTCATAAAATTTGTTAATTCAGAACGTGTAATACTGAATTTGCACACATGAATTCTAACACCCACTACTGAGTAATTTTTTTGGTAAATCAGAGTTTCTGCTTCCTCACCTATAGATAAGAAAAAAAAATAATTCCTAGGCTGTGTTATTAGTAGGAGTGCAATAAATGTCAACTAAATCTGAATTCAATTCAGACAGTACTAGCCACTGAAGATCAAAGTCCTCTTCCTTGGTACTCCCCCTTTGTGTACAGCCCACATTGTGCATATAGCTTTATCATTCCACCTACTAAATTATAGATTAGTAACCAATTTTACTACCTACTAAAGTGTAAGCTCCTTGAAAAGAAATGGTGCAATTTGGTCATTTCCCTTTTCTGAAGACCTAGCCCTTGTAAAAATAACCATCAAATAATCTTACCACCAAGTTCCAAAATGAGTACCATCCGCCTTACTAAATTCTGTTGATGATATAAAGGTAAATCTGAGTTTGCTGAATTAGAGTAATGACAAACTGAAAATCAACAATCAATATTTCATACAACAATGTAAACACTTTATTATTTTGTCTCCAATACAGGAAAAAGGTATTGCCCACTTTAGTTATGAAATCAACCAGAATTAGGTTGTCTCTTGAAAATCCAGCATCAAACGGAAGAGTGCCTTACCCCAATAGATGACAGTTTTCCAAAACTTTCCTTCATCAGCCCATCTTAAATTCCCTAACCTACTCCCCAGGCATATCATCCATTTTATTCTTCTTCGTGGACTCATTTCTAATTTATAACAGACGTAAAATAACTGTCTGCTATATGAGTTATATCTCAAATCTCTGCCAGAAATTTCCACTTTCCTGAAAAAGCGCAGGCCTCTGACAGCCTTATAACACCCTGCACCATGCCATTCGGTGGGGACAGTTCACATTTTCAATGCTCCCCAATCATTCTGGAGCAGAGCCGGGTCTAATCCACGGTCTTACGATACATGTTAGAGCCCCACACGGCTGAACAACGTAGCTAGGTCATCGGCAGGGCGACCTTGGGCAAAGTTTTTAAATACCATTTTCCTCAGTTTCCCCACCAGGGAAAGGAATAAAAAAATAACTGCCCAAATAACTCAATGGACAAAAATGAAAAAACAACAACAAAAATCCCCAGACGCATGGACGGCTGCTAAGGCAACGGCGGCCAAGGGGCTGGACTGTGTGTGTTAACTCGGGAAACCGCTGCCTTGAGGCCTAAGTCACTTGACAGAAGTCCTCTCCCGGGAACGTCCTGCGTCTCCCTTGCAGAATGAAGGTCACTCCCACGCCTGCCTCCGCGCCCGCGGTCCCAGGGCCCCCAGGCTCTCCACCTGCCTTCCGCCCCAAGAGACCAGAGACCGCGGCCAACGGCGCTCACCTGCCGGCCCCGGGGGTCCCGGCGGAGGCGGGCTGGGACGCGGCGCCCAGTCAAGGACAAGAGTAGGAGGAGTCGCCTGGCCTACAAGAAACCGTCTCGTCAAGAAGTCAACTCCTGTGGCAAGAGGCACCTCAGCCTTCTCCCGCAACCACGACCTCACCTTCTCGGCGGAGCCGCCAAAGCCGCTCTGCAGAACCGCCGCACCTTCCCAGCCCCCTCAGAGGCCCGATTGCTTATTCAACATGGCGTCCTCGGCAAACCTCGCCCGCCGGCCCTGGAGGACGGGAAGCCAGGAGGGACCAGAACCTCAGATTCGAGAATTTCCCGCTTAGCGCGAGTTCGGCAAGTTCCGGCAGCCGGACGGGGGGGCGGGGCGGAGGCGGGAGGCGGGAGGCAGGAGACACGGTTGGGAACCGCAGTTCCGCCGGAAGTGGTCGGGCGCCTGAGGCCGAGCGTCTTCGGTCACCTCCGGCGCTTCGAGGGGCGGTTCCTGTAGTGTTCCGGAGCCGCGGAGGTACTAGTTTAAGGAATACTCTTTTTATTAGCTTATTTCTAAACACAAAGAAAGGCCGCTGGATAATTTGTGCGCCGTTCAATGCGGAGCTTCCGAGTTTTACGTGGAGGAATGAGGCTATTAGAGGACGTTGACCCTTAACCTTTGACCCCGTGCGGGCAGAGGGAAACGCCTCCGTCTCTATATAAGGCGTTTTCCGGCCTTTTGCGGCCCTTTTTCCTCTCCCCCCCTCTTAGCGCTGGGTGCCGGGTGCCTCCCTCCCCTCTTCTCTTCCTTCGCTGCCGCCCGGTTCTTGGAGCCGCCGACGCCATGGGTTTCGGAGACCTGAAAAGCCCCGCCGGCCTCCAGGTGCTCAACGACTACCTAGCGGACAAGAGCTACATCGAGGGGTGAGGACGGGCCCGGGCTGGAGCCGGGCTGGGCCGGCCACGTGGCGCGGCCTCGGGCGCCGCTGGGGGCCGAGGGCTTCCAAGGGCGCCTTCTTTGCGTTGACTGGATTCAGCCACCTTTTCCGCGTCTTCCCTCGGCCCGTGGACGTAAGCCCGTAGGTCTCCGTCAGAGATGCCAGCTCTGAGGTCCACGACGTGGCAGGGATTCCTCGGGAGAGGGCGGGAAACCAAACACATGGCCCCCGATCTTGAGTTTAGCGTCGAGAATAAATCACCTTAGGTTGCCCAGTGGCAAATGGGCCAGCTCCCAGCGCTCAGCTTGGTGGCCGTGGCGTGTGTCATTTACGTGCAGGTGGCTGTAGCCCCTCCCCTCAGGGCGTGTGTGACTTGCCTCCCCGCAGGTACGTGCCGTCACAAGCGGACGTGGCAGTGTTTGAAGCAGTCTCCGGCCCCCCGCCTGCCGACTTGTATCATGCCCTGCGTTGGTACAATCACATCAAGTCTTACGAGAAGGAAAAGGCCAGGTAAAGTGACCTGTGTGTTTACCTGAAGGATAGGAGGCTTCCTAAGCTTCAGGTCAGGATCTTTCACGTGACAAAATTAGACCCAGGCTACGTGAGTTTTATTGGGGTGATGTAAGCTGAACTAGCTCTGGGACTTGAGAAGGACGAGAGACTGAAGTCCTGCATTTTTTCACAGAACACGTAGAACCCGGACCACAGCAATTCAACTTTTCCCCACACTGCCCTGACACTGTGCCTGGACCCTGACCTGGGGGGCCCGCGTCCGGGGTGAGAGGGGTGGCTCATTGATTCAGTCCTTGGCCATTCTTCTGAAACTGCCAACAAGGGTGGAAGTTTGGGGAAGTGGACTCCAGTTCACTAAGAATGGAACTGAGCATACTTAATCTCAAACAGAAATACTCATACTGAAAGAGTAAATCATAGTGAGTATCGAACGTAATGTCTCACATACTGCTAATGTTTGTTGGGTGAGGACTTAAACGCACAACAGTATTTACCTGGGAGAGTTTACGGGCAAATTCTTAGTACCTAAGGGCTCTTTGGATAGTGACGGAAACAAGTTCTCGTGTACTGAGAGTTTACCAGCGTAGTGGTGGTTGAACTTAAGTTTTGTTTTTTTTCCCAAGCCTTCCAGGAGTGAAGAAAGCTTTGGGCAAGTATGGCCCTGCTAATGTGGAAGACACCACAGGAAGTGGAGCTACAGATAGTAAAGACGATGATGATATTGATCTCTTCGGATCTGATGATGAGGAGGTATGGCATAAGTTGGTGTGTAGATCGATGAGCTTAATCATAGGCTCTGTGGTGAAATTTCCTGGATTTGAATTCTGGTTTCACCCACTTCATTACTTGACTTATAAAAATCCTCACTGGTTATATGATGAATAAAATCAAATCACCATCTTTCGGCTGAGCTCCTGATGGATTTGCTTTTTCTGAGAAAACTGGTCTTTGTTGTGATAGATTCACTAGCTTAAAGCTGAGGAACAACTGTCTTTGTGAAACATACTCTATTTTTCTTTATAGGAAAGTGAAGAAGCAAAGAGGCTAAGAGAGGAACGCCTTGCACAGTATGAGTCAAAGAAAGCCAAAAGTAGGTCATTTTTTAAAAATTTGTGCTGCTTTAATTTCATTTCATAATTGAGTAATCTTTTGAAGCTTGATTCCCAAAGTAATTGCCTCCACGTCGTTGACTAGTTCAGTATTTAAAAATCTGTATATACGTAGTTTTTCAAAACTTCCACAGCTACTGGTCTGCAGCTGTTCTTACAGTAGCAGTTGTGGCATTCCTCTGTGGGAAAGAAACTGTTATGTAATTAAACACCTCTTTCTTAGCACAGTGGAAAGTGGGCATATGAGTAACAAACATAAGTTGTATTCTGTAGTTTTGTTTGGGATGATCCATTAAGAAACATTAAGATTTTAAGGGTGTCTTCAACTAAAGTGAAAAACATCACTGGGTGTCTGAATAATGTTGGTTGTACCTTTTTACCTTTTTTTTTTTTAAGAACCTGCACTTGTTGCCAAGTCTTCCATATTACTAGATGTGAAACCTTGGGACGATGAGACGGATATGGCAAAATTAGAGGAGTGTGTCCGAAGCATTCAGGCAGATGGCTTGGTCTGGGGCTCTTGTGAGTTCAATCTTTGCTTTTTGAAAGTGACATCTGGAAGTTGCACAGTTAAAATGTTTGCCAATCAATAGGGCTTTGCTAACTAAGATTTTTCTTAACGTTCTTTTCAGCTAAACTAGTTCCAGTGGGATATGGAATTAAAAAACTTCAAATACAGTGTGTAGTGGAAGATGATAAAGTTGGAACAGATATGCTGGAGGAGCGGATCACTGCCTTTGAGGACTATGTGCAGTCCATGGACGTGGCTGCTTTTAATAAGATCTAAAATTACATCGTAGATCATTGTCCTTAAATAAAAGCTTAAAAGACAACCCTTGGCTCTTGACTCTTACATAGGGTAGTTTTTATATTCCATTTTGAAGGAAGAAATTCAATGGATATATAATTCACAGAAAATATAAATTTGGGTTAGCATTTTTGTATTTAGCCCAAAAGGGAGGACAAATATCTTTCTAAATACTATGAATTCAGATAGTTGTTGAGATTTTATGAATGGATAAATAGAAATGGACTCAATCTTCGTATGTTTTCTGCTGTCAGTGTACAGGAATTTTTTTTTTAAGATTTTTTTATTCATAGAGATGCAGAGACACAGGCAGAGGGAGAAGCAGGCACCATGCAGAGAGCCTGACGTGGGAACTCGATCCAGGGTCTCCAGGATCACGCCCTGGGCTGTAGGCAGCACTAAACCACTGTGCCACCGGGGCTGCCCAGTGTACAGGAATATTGCTTTTACCATAGTATTGCAAATATCCCATTGGTTTTATTTTATTTTTTTAAGATTTTATTTATTCATGAGAGACACAGGCAGAGGGAGAAGCAGGCTCCATCCTGGGTCCCCAGGATCACACCCTGAGCTGAAAGCGGCGCTAAACTGCTGAGCCACCCGGGCTGCCCTCATATTTGTTTTAAATAGAAATTAGATAAACTTCACTTGTAGAAACTGTGGATTCAGAATTTCAACTAGATTTTTAGTCCTGTAGGTTTGCAATGGTTCAGACCTTGGGCTTTTTGCAAGGAGTAATAACCTGGGCTGGTTTTCCCTGATGGGAATATTAGGGAGTACCTTAATGATGAAAAATGGGTCTATACATGTAAAATGTGTAAGACACTACTGGCCACAGTGAATGTCCTTCGTTGGCTGGAAATAGTTAGATGGCCCAATGACTGAAGTAATTTGTAGTTCTCTAGGATCTTCAAGTTGAGTGTTTCTCCATACTGAAAAACCACACAATTAAAAATCCTACCTGAAGGCAGCCCGGGTGGCTCAGCGGGTTAGCGCCGTCTTCAGCCCAGGTTGTAATCCTGGAGACCCAGGATGGAGTCCCGCGTGGGGATCCCTTCATGGAGCCTGCTTTTCCCTCTGCCTCTCTGTCTCTCATGAATAAAAGTCTAAAAAAATAAAAATCCTACTTGAGAGCAATACGGTATGGAATGGGGTGTGTGACCTCACTAAGGGACACCAAAGCCCAAAGGAGGGAAGTAAAGGAAGGATTCCCAAAGTTTGTTAAAAATTAACCATTTGTCAAGGCAAATTTTGAAAATTAAACATCATGCCTTGTTTACTGTAAACTCCTTTACTGTAAAGGGAGAAATGTTTTAAGATTTTTTATCTGAGAGCACAAGCAGGAGGAAGAGGCTAACCACTGAGCAGAAAGCCCAATGATGGGCCTGATCCCAGGACTCTAGGATCATGACCTGAGCCAAAGGCAGATGCCCAACTGACTGAGCCACCCAGGTATCTCCCAATTTTTTTTTTTTCTAAAGGTTTTATTTGATGAAGAAGCACAAGCAGGGATGCTTGGGTGGCTCAGTGGTTAAGTGCCTGCCTTCACCCCACAGGGCGTAATCCTGGAGTCCCAGGATCAAGTCCCATATCAGGTTCCCTGCATGGAGCCTGCTTCCCCCTCTGCCTATGTCTCTGCCTCTCTATGTGTCTCTCAAGAATAAATAAAAATCTTTAAAAAAAAACACACGTAAGCAGGGGGAGCGGCTGAGGGAGAAGCAGACCCTGCTGAGTAGGGAGCATGTTGTGGGGCTCCATCCCAGGACTCCAGGATCGTCACTGAGCCAAAGGCAGATGCTTAACTGAGCCATCCAGGTGCCCCTAGTTTTTTTAAGATTTTATTTATTCATGATAGGCAGAGACAGGCGGAGGGAGAAGCAGGCTCCCTATGGGGAGCCTGATGTAGGATTTGATTCCAGAACCCTGGGATCACAACCTTAGCCAAAGGAAGATGCTCAACTAGCCAGCCAGGTGCCCCGAGGCACCCCTAAATTTTTTTGAGAGCACAGGCAGTGGGGAGGGGCAGAGGGAGAAACAGACTCCCCATTGAGCAAGGAGTCCCCCATGGGCCTTGATCCCAGGACCCTGTAATGACTGAGCCAAAGGCATTTGCTTAACCAATTGAGCCACTCAGGTGCCCTGATAGCTTGTTTTGTGTTTTTGATAATGATTTTTCAGTAGCACTGTGTCATGGGAAGGAGGTTGTACAGGTAATTGATTCCAAAGCTGTGGTTTATAAGCCTGGCTTGTGTGGAGGTGAGGACTAAGTGGAACATTTTACTTGTATTTGGATATCAGAACCTACTGGAGTAAAGGGTCTTCAATAAAAAAGGAGTGTTACAGGTAAGTAGGTGAAGGCAGCTTTTGTTTTTAAGTAGTCTCCACACCAAAGTGTGGAATGCAATTAAAGTCTTGAACTCAAGACCCTAGATCAAGATCTAAGCCAAAATGAAGGTTGGAGGCTTAACTCATTGAGCCACTCAGGCACCTCGGGAATTAATGACTTCTAAAAGTCTTATTTTGTGTTCTCAGATTAATCTGTAGACCAGAGATTAAATGATTTGAGATCAGATTTTTCCTAGCCAAACCAGACAGTGCTATTCTTTTCCTCTCAATCTGATTTTCTTTATTTGGGAGACAACCCTAAATATGGGGAATTGTTTAGATTCTAAAGAAATATATGTAATCAGTACACCGATTTTGAAGGAAGAAATAGGTAGGTACCTATAGTAGGTACCGATGACAACGTTCATCTTCACTAAGCAGTGTTTCCAACGTCATGAGAAAATTTCCAGTTGTCAGTGTCATGTGAGCCAGCAGAGGGCAGCACTTCACTTTCTGTAGAACCAGAGCCTAAGGATTCTGGAAATGGCCATGAAAAGATCGAAAGGTAGCAACCAGGGAATAGTAGCCCCAAATCATACACAATCATCATGTTAAAGGGATTGGGCACTAAATAGCTGGAAGAAGTATTAACAAAATGATAAAAACTAATGATTAAAAATACGGATAAAAGTAAAAGGAGTTAAAAAATTTAGAGTGGACGTTTCAAACCACAGCTGTCTTGTAAATCTTAAAATGATAAATGAAGCATGTGACTAAAAATCTTGACCCCACAGCCTCACATAAATATATTTAGTGATACCTTTTAATTTTATATTAAAAAAATAGATAATACAGTAACACAGTTCAAAGCAAGAAGTTAAACAGTGAAGTCTCTGCCCTCCCTACCCCAGGCCTCCTGTTTCCCTACATAAAAGCAACCAACGTCAACAGATTCTTAGGTCTTTCCCAACTAGTGTGAGATCATGGATGGAGTAATTGTAGCATACAATGAAAACTGTTTTGTACCTTTTATTTTGTCCATGAAAACAGATTTGGATGTCTTAGAAATTATATCTTGAGTATTCCATGTCAGTACTTATAAAGCGTTCTCGTTTTCTAACAATTACATAATCCATTATCTCATATCTTATTTAACCATTCTATTTATTGGAGCTTCAGATTGCCTTTTGGTTTTCTGTTCTAAGCAATGCTCACATTTGCATGTATACTGAATAACTTGTTTTCGAACCAATGGGCTCAGAAAGCCTAGGTAGACATAGAGAAAGATTTTCTGGTTTGTGTCGGGCTTTGGAGTATTAAGAAAAGATAAAAGGCCACCTTTTTTTTGTATGCCTCATAAGTGATTACAGTGCGCCTCAGACTGCAGTTATTTTTCATATTTGGCATCCATAACACAAGGCTGGGAACAGTGTGGGAATTAAAAATGATTCATTCAGTGTCACTATGTTAGATGCTATAAAAATACAAAAGAAGAGTCAAGAAAATTACAATAGGGTGGTGGCTCAAACACACATAAAATTGTTAAAAATTAGTCATTTTGTGATTAAGCAAGTAATCCAAAAGTACAGAGCGTTAGGGAAGGCTAGAATTAAAGAAAAAATTTTTTGGAGAAGCTGGGAATTGAGCTGGATGGACCTCGATCAGTGATTTGTTTAAATAAAAAAAAAAAAAACTATTTCAGGAGGGGATTAAAAAGGCAGGAATAAGAATAGACAAAGAGACATTTATGAGGCAATTAGATGTATTGGGCTGGATTTTGCAGTGTCTGTTTGGCTTAGGATAGGGTGGGGCCAGGTTGCACACCCAGGCCGGCTCCTTTTGTGAGGGCAGTGTGGGAGGTGGAGGACAGCCTTGAAGGTTTCAGAGCCAGAGAATGACAAAGGCAGACAGCTCTGACCTGGAGGTGGTGTGGATGGAAGCATCAAATAAAAGGACTGTTAGAATCCTAACATGAATGGAAACTGCTAAATTATGGCATATGTACTCCATGAAATATTTTATAAACAATATAATTAAAAAGTGACAGACTCTAGCAATATTGAGACATGTTGGAGTTTTTTCCCTATTATGAAAAGATAAGCTTATGGACAACGACAAATACAAAAGGAGTTGCATTCATGTTTTGGGATCTATGTGTATTTTTTTTCACCCAAACAAGTACAATTTGGCAATGGCAATTATTGTCCTTAGAAGAAAAAAAAAATACATGCCTCATACACAGTCCTTTTGTTGTTGTTAAGATTTCATTTATTTATTCGTGAGACACACAGAGAGAGGGGCAGAGACATAGGCAGAGGGAGAAGCAGGCTCCCTGTGGGGAGCCCGATGCGGAACTCAGTCCCGGGACCCCGGGATCATGACCTGAGCCAAAGGCAGACGCTCAAACACTGAGCCACCCAGGTACCCCCACACTGTCCATTTCGAACCCCGTTATAAGCTATGAGATAAATAAAGCAGACACTGTTATCACCATTTATAGATGAGGAATCTAAACTCTGAAAGATGACTTGCCCAATGATTCACCTAGTGAGAGAGGAACTGAAACCCACGTCCTTGGCCAGGTAATGTGTTGGCAATTGAATGAAGAAACTTCTTCATCCGTGCTTTTAGACGATTTAATCCTATTTCATCGGTGTAACCCTTGCTTCATACCCTCAATTAATGAGAGTGAGAAGATAGAGTCACCTAAGGGTAAATTTAAAATGGAAATTGAGACAGATAAACACATTCATTACATGCCCTGTATAGATGATAATAGTTGCATTTAAGAAATGCCCCAAATGAGCATCTGTTGTTCAGAATGCCATTGGCCTGCATAGCTTTTAATAAAGTAAAAACCAAAGGAAAATGTTCATGGACTTCTTAAATTCATTCCCAAAAGAACTGTTATATGTAAGAATACTGAAAAACTAGGGATTACTATTCAAGCCAGACACCAACTTCTGAATCTTCTATCCTCACTCCATCCTAGAAAATGGGACCTTTCTTTTTCTTTTTTTTTTTTTTACATTTCTGTTCATAATCTGTGTTTGTACATTTGCCCTTATTTCCTCATCTGCACTTGTTAAATTGTAGTCATTCTTCGAGATGCATCTTCCAAGAAATCTTTTATTCTGCTTCTTGCCCTTTGCAACCTCCAGGCACATATTCTTGGATAGCACTTACAGAGACAGAGAGGCAGAGACACAAGCAGAGAGAGAAGCAGGCTCCATGTAGGGAGCCTGATGTGGGACATGATCCCAGGTCTCCAGGATCACACCCTGGAACAAAGGCACTTAACCGCTGAGCCACCCAGGCATCCTTTTTTTTTTTTCTTTTAAGATTTTATTTATTTATTCATGAGAAATATATATATAGAGAGAAACAGAGACACAGGCAGAGGGAGAAGCAGGCTCCATGCAGGGACCCCGATGTGGGACTCGATCCCGGGTCTCCAGGATCACGTCCTGGGCTGAAGGTGGCACCAAACCACTGAGCCACCCAGGCTGCCCGACTATCTCGTTTTAAAGTTCTCTGTGTAGCTCTCTTATTGTTCCTATGAAATTTTGCGTTCATCCAAGAGGAGAGGATTTAACATTTACTAGGTCAGAAGATGCCAACAATTTCACGGATGAATACCAGCTAATATTGATCAAGTTATTTCGAGAGCTAAGTACTCCTCTAAGTGCTTTACCACATCGCCTCATTTAATTTCTACTACAACAGCCCCATGTAGCAGGTCCTACTATTCTTATCCTTGCAAATGGGAGAGACAGGTCTAGAAAATTGAATTTATTTAGCCAATGGCAGAGCCCTGTGTTGTTGTTTTTTTTAAGATTTTATTTATATATTAGAGACACGGGGAGACAGAGACAGAGAGAGGGAGACGCAGGCTCCATGCAAGGAGCCCGACCCGGACTCAATCCCGGTTTTCCAGGATCAGGCCCTGGGCTGAAGGTAGCGCTAAGCCGCTGAGCGACCCGGGTTGCCCAATTTAGCAAATGGCAGAGCCCTATGATGTGTTGGAGCCTTAATTCAAACTCAGATGTCCTGACACATCCAACATCTGGAACTTGCCCTCTTTAAAGAGCCGCTTTCCACTGAAGATGCAGGTCTATCTTATGTCTGTGCCCCAGTCCCTGAGAGTCTGGGATTCTTTGCTCTCCTGCCAGCCAGGCACTGAGCTCCCTCACTTCCTTTCCTAATTGTTCCAATGCCTGTCCTGTCCTGTAGCCTCTGTCCTTATACTCATTCATCCTGCTCTTAATCATAAGACCCCTGGAAAGCCCCAACTGCCCCAATCACCAGATTCCAACTGCCAAGGGAGGAGACTTAGAGTCCCCAGTCCTAGGTCCAATGCTACTCTTTGGATCTTCCCTCAAACTGAGAATTAAACATGAACTCCTGTCTCTGCCCATAAGTACTTGTACTGGTTGCTACTTTTCAGTAGCAGATTTGTTACATCCCCCCATCAACTATTTTAAAAACCACTGAAACTAGGGTTTTTAGCCCAAGGTCTAAGGACTCTCTGATATTTTATTTAAAGCATGTTTAAAAAAAAAAAAAAAGCATGTTTCTAGAGGAGCCGCATCACATGCAACTCACGTCTTGATCTTGGGGTTGTGAGTTTGAGCTCCACTTTTGGGCATAGAAACTGCTTTTAAAAAAAACATATTTGTAGGGAAAGGACTTGTAACTTTCCTTAGATTCTCAAATGAATTCAAGTTCTCTAAGACCTTTGTAAACCTTCTGTAAAGCATTTTTTTTGGAGATTCCACTCCTCATATCAAACATTAATACATACAGAAAGCCCATCTTAAATATAAGTTTTTATATAATTATGTAATATTTCATTTGACTAATTGACATAAAGGTATATTTTACAGATGTGTAATGAAGTACTTATTAATTTTGACTTTTAAAGTTTCCCTTTTTTTATTCTAGAGCCAATCATATTTTTTTAAAGATCTCAAATATTTTCATAGGCCCTTGGTAAGCTCCTGCTTACTAGGTGGTAACACCACCTCCTCCATCGTTTTCTTCTGCCCTTGGTTGCTTAATCCCCTTCCTGCTCCTCAGCCTTCCACTTTCTCCCACAGCCTTGACAATCTCTCCATTTGCTGAAACTAAGGATGAGCCTGAGGAATTCTCTTTGTCTTCAATCCTCCAGCTTTTCTCCTGATCCTGGGAAATCAGGGCTTGTCCCTTGAAGGTGACAAGGAACCCAGAGTGGAATATCTGAAACCCCAATGTTAGAGGGGACAGACACTCACAATGAGCCTTTCTCTTCATGAATTCCCTCCATACTGGTATGGCACAAATCAAGAAATTTGGGAATGACAGAAGTTTGGGATATGCTGTGTTATGCCACATATTTGGGGGGAATAACTTCTAAAACTAGATCTGATTTTTGCATGGGCTACCAGTAAAGAACATAGACAATAAGTGATCCAAGATTAGCATTTCCAAAAGCTGAAAGATGAAATAAAAAAGGATACTGACTCAAGAAATAACACAGCTCCCCTCCCAACTTTCAAAGTTAAAATCAACGAATTATGGAAAATTAAATGTTTTTTAAAATTACAGTGAGTAGCAGAGTCTGTAGTCATAAAAGATAAAGGTACCAGCAGAGACCAGGGATAGGAACAGGATTTTAGGAAACCCCAAAAGCAAGAAACCCCAATGTTTCTTCCCTTCTGTACCGGGGGTTATCTCTTCTCTCTGAACAATCTACACTTTCCTTGGCTTTCTTATGGCACTGACTACTGTCCATCTCATTTTAGCATTGTTTTTATGCAGGTTTAATCTCTAGACTTTCTAAACCATTAAGTGCCATATGCATCTGTATACCCCTTAGACACTCGTCTGTTTGCTAAAGGAATAAATGAATATGGGTAGCCCGGGTGGCTCAGCGGCTTAGCGCCACCTTCAGCCCGGGATTGAGTCCCATGTCGGGCTCCCTGCATGGAGCCTACTTCTCCCTCTGCCTGTGTCTCTGCCTCTCTCTCTCTCTCTCTCTCTCTCTCTGTGTCTCTCATGAATAAATAAATAAAATCTTAAAAAAAAAAAAGGAATAAATGAATAGAGATCAAAATACCATTACAGTCTAAAATGCAACAGACTTGCACTATGAAGAGGTTACTGACTTAAAAGTATACTTTATTGGTCTTGTACTGGTGTCTACATCAATATAGTTACAGGAATAGAAGATAGAAATATATCAATGCCATACATGCTTTCTTTTCCTGAAATCATTCTGAGATTGGGCTGGCCTATCTACTATCTAGATGTCAGTGTTTTATGTTTACAGCAATCTTAAACATACTTGCACGTACCCAGAATTTTCCAAAAACAGTATTTATAATGATATCATGAAGGATTAAAGATAGGAGCATATCTCCATTGGCTCCATTGGTGGGGTCTACATCACCTCCCCTTGAACCTGAGCTGGCCTGTGACCGCTTTGACCAAGAGAGTACAGTGGATGTTATACTGTGTCAGGGGCAGGCATAGGCCTTAAGAGTACTAAAAATGTCCACTTTGGTCTCCTAGAGACTTAAACTGCCATATAAGAAGTCTGGCTACCCTGAGCTGCCATACTGGAAGAGCTGTGTGAAGAAAAAAAAGAGAAGGGATAGTAAGGCAGAGGAGACAAGCTGTTTCAAAACCCAAGCCGTTTGTCCAGCTGATGCTTCAGACCTTATGAAGCAGAGAGATGAACCTCCCTTCTGTGCCTTGTTTGAATTTCTGACTCAGAATTGTGAAATATTATAATAATGCATTGTCATTCTAAGGAACTAGATTCTGGGACACTTCTTTAAGCATTAATAGTTCATTAATAGTTCACA
Source organism: Nyctereutes procyonoides (assembly GCF_905146905.1). NCBI lineage: Eukaryota > Metazoa > Chordata > Mammalia > Carnivora > Canidae > Nyctereutes > Nyctereutes procyonoides. The sequence continues at coordinate 14,747,800 of NW_026575132.1, forward strand.
ATGTTTTAAACTACCATAACCAACTATTACTTTAATTTATAAATGTATATACATAGATTTCATGAAATAAAGAAATTAAGTACATGTTGCATTTTAAAAATATATCTAATAGGTTACTAGTGCAAAATTAAAGTGAGCTTTGGCACGTATGTTAACATTTTTGAAATGAATTAATCATATTTAGCATTAAGATTTAGGACTTCAAAGTCATTAAGATTAAAAAAATAATAGCTGATATTGCGTCAACAGTAGTGACTAATCCACAATGGTATAATTAGCAAGAGTGATAGATAATTTGCAGGCGAACAAATGAAGATCTTTCCTAAGTTCTATACCCACACAAATATGTAATGTCACTAAACTGATTAACAAACAGAGATTGTTGGTACTGTCCCTTGGAACCAAATAACCTGAAAGCATTTGTCAGGGAACCCACACAAAAACCTTATACTGATTTGTGGAAGAATAATAATTCACTGAGCTGTTTCCAGGAGACACAGGTTCTTGGTCTCAGAGTTCCTGAGCTGTTCACTCACTGTGCCAGAACAGCTGACCTCCCACAGTGTGTGCTTTAGTATTTCAGCAACTGAGGCCCGGAAGCGAGTTTGGAACTTCTTACTAATTAGGACATAAAGGATGGGGTTCAAACAACTATTGAGGAATGCCAGGCCAGTGGAGAGGGGGATGCCGGCCTGAAGCACCTGGTGGAAATGGCTATTGTGGTGGATTGTGAGCTCCCAAATGCTGAACAGGTGATAAGGAGTCCAGCAAATCAAAAAGGCCATGACCACAGCTAGGATGGTCCAGAAATGCTTACTGGAGACGAGAATGCTTCGCTTCCTCACCTTGAAGATGAGACACAAGTAGCAAATGCTCATTGCTAGCAAGGGGAAGAGGTACCCAACAATAAATTTCACCCAGGTCAGAACATGGTGCCTCATCAAGGTAAGGTCAGGATCATGCTCATGGAAATTGTTATAACAAAGAGTGTGGTTATTGAACTCCAGAGTGTCCCGGAAGTATAGAGCAGGACCACCCATTAGAGAGGCCAAAAACCAAATGAATATAATAACAATCAGGGAGTTCTTCAGGGTTCGGTGTCGATGAGATACGACAGGATGGATCAAGTGGATATAGCGGTCCAGGCTGATCACTGTAAGGAAAAACACACTAGCAAACATGTTCAACTGGGCAATAAAGGAATTCGCCTTGCACAGCCAGATGCCAAAGGGCCAGTGGAAATTCATGGCCACATAGGAGATGTATAGAGGTAGGAAGAGAAGAAAAATGAAATCTGCAACAGCCAGATTGAGGAACCAGAGAGTGGTGACCGTCTTCTTCCACTTGAACCCCGTGAACCAAATGACAATGGCATTTCCTGGAATGCCCAGAATAAATGCTAAACAGTATAACACCAGGGAGACCCAATGAACTGCTCCCACGTGGCCTTTCTCCTCCAAATCAGACTCTGAGGAGTAATATTCCAGAGTATAGGAATAGTTTTCGAACTCTTCAAATAATCTTTCCTCTAGATCTTCCATGACCTTGTCAAGTGGAGACTGAGGATATCTATAGAAGCAAATTTAAAAAGAAAGAAAACAACTTTTAAAAGAAGAGGAAACATTTGGTGAATAAAGAACATGTGGATAAAAATACTTCATCTGATGTACTGGATGTAAATAGTATAATTTTTGGTAAGGTTTTTTATTATATTCTAGGCATCCACATCTTGGTGTACCTCAGTTTTGCTCTCATTACTCTCAAATCCAGGAGAGCTCATTTTTGCAAAATATTCAGTAAGTGCTGAATTAAACCGATTGACTCTACAGGTACAATTCCACTACCTGTAATGCTAAAGGCCTGACTAGAGAAAATCTAAGATTCAATAGGCATTTAGTAGGCTCTGACTCTGCATTATTATTTTATGGAAGATACAAAAGAAAACAGGTGAATACTTAGGTGGTGATGATTCAAAGCCTTTCAAAGTCAGTTATACCGTGACTTCTTGAGCTCTAGATGAGAGTACCCACTGCTTCATCAATCCACCCATCCAGATGTCACAGGCAAGTACTGGAGATTTTGACACACTATTTTGTACCCATGAATGGTTTGGTTTGATTCTATATTTATGAATGCAAATATGTTCATAAGAATTACATAAGTATGGAAGGCTTTTTAACCAAAAAAGTATCTTTTGGAGTAAAATTGATTATGACCTTTTAATTTTGGTATCAATTTTCTATAGAATGCCACTAAGCTTTATTTAAATTTTTATTTTATTGAAATTCCTTTGTTTCAAATTAATTCAGATTATCTTATACATTCACAACAAAATGTGATCTATTAATCAGTTTTATTTTATTCTTGCCCATGCCCAATTATCTATTATAATTTCACCCAAAGTTAAGTTTTCTTTCGTGGCCTTTTTTCCCCTCCTATCAAGACCAGTTTTTCTGGGTTAAGAAGAGGTAAAAGTCATTTTTACAATCAAAACAAATTTACTAGGTACAATTTTAACTACATCAATTTTATTTTGTGTTATTTCTGTTTGTTAGTATTCAAAATGAAGAAGAAAGGAGATTAATAATTGTATTCATTTCATGGAGCTACAATAATTACTGGGGCAAACATAAGACATGGGATTATAGTAGGGTTAGACTGAAGAGGTCAAAATATCTAATGTTGCTCAGAGACAGCTCATATTCTGTTCTATTAACATTGAATTCATCATCCTATCTCAAATTATTTGAGGAATCTGGCAGGACATAATTAAAAAATAAAAGCAATTCATTAGCGTCCTCCCAATCCCAGGCCCAGTCACCTTCTCTTTATTTTTCAATATTCAGCTTAAATGCCACGTTTTCCTGGAAATATTTCCTGACAATACCTTCTCCCAGATAATTATACTATTATTATAAATAATAGCCAATGTTATTGAGAATTATCTTGGTGCCAGGCATAAATGGTCTAATTTGATCCTTACGAAAATCTTATAAAGTAGGGATGCCTGGGTGGCTCAGTGGTTGAGCAACAGCCTTTGGCTCAGGTCGTGATCTCAGGGTCCTGGGATTGAGTCCCGCATCAGGCTCACCATGGGGAGCCTGCTTCTCCCTCTGCCTGTGTCTCTGCCTCTTTTTCTGTGTCTCTCAAGAATGAATAAATAAAAATGTTTTTAAAAAATGAAGTAGGTAAGTAGTACTATTATTATTACCATTTACAAGAAAGGACACTGAAGTTTGCAGAAGCTTAGTGACTTGTTCAGGATAACACAACCTCTAACTGAAGAGTTAGGATTTCAACTCAAACCTGTTGGACCGAGAGCCTGAGTTCTTAGCTACTGTGACATTGTATGATATTAGACCCTTACTGTATTTAATACACAAAATTGTCATTCATTTATCTTTCATTTCTGTCCTATCAAACTCTTAACTCCTTGAGAACAATGGCTGTCATCTCTGAATCACAGGTGCCTAGAACAAGTTGCAACATATCACATGGGCTGAATAAATGATTGGCCCTGCTACAAATCCTGTTCAGAACCAAATGTAATAGAGTTTGTGAGTTCACCCCTAAGTCACTGTCACTGCCAGAATCTCTCTGACCTTGACCTACAGTTCCATCCCCGATCTTGGCTTTTTTCTTGACACCAAGTGTATCCTATTCAGTGAGCAAGAATTGGCTCCTTCCTTCCTTCCTTCCTTCCTTCCTTCCTTCCTTCCTTCCTTCCTTCCAGATTTTATTTATTTATTTATTTATTTGACAGAGAGAAAGTGAGCACAAGCAAGGGGGGTGGCAGACAGAGGGAGAAGCGGGCTCCCCACTGAGCAAGGAGCCCATTGTGGGGCTCGATCCCAGGACCCGGGAATCATGACCTGAGTCAAAGGCAGATGTTTAACCCACTGAACCACCCAGGCGCCCTGACTCCCTTCTTTCTGACCTTTTCTTGCAGGTCCGGGACCTTACTCTGCCCACTGCTCTTGGTGGCTGACGCTCCCCAATGTCGTATCTTTTCTAGCCCAGTGTTTAATTCCCTGTCTCCATTTTCTGCCTATCTACTGGGACACCCTTCCTTCTTGGTGCCTATGACCTTTCAGGCTATTAGGAATGCTGAAGCCAAATGGCCCAGTGGCAGTTAAAATCACCTTACAAAACCTTAAGCAATAAAGTAGAAGGAACCTCAGTCTTAAATACAGAGAGCCAGTGGAAGACCCCTAATCCCACTACAAGCATTTCCTCACCAAAAGTCAGAAGCCTCCCCCTTCTAATGCCATTACTGCCCCTGCTGGGCCAAAATGATCACAGGGCGTCCTGAAGGAAACCACCCACCTCTCTTCCCAGTTCTCTTGGTTAGGGTGGGGAAGACGAGTCCTCAAGAGATGAGTGACCTAGTTCGTCCGTTTCAGAATCCCTTCAAACAGAAAACTCTGTATCAGAGAGGTCCCCAATCTTCCAGAAAGCAGATGAGTTGATTAGACAGAAGGTCCAGTTAGTTCAAGCTTGGAGAACTATCTTCAAGAGTTGCTGAATGCTGCCCAGCTGAAATCTTCACAGGAAATATAACCTAGGAATTCCCCTGTGACTTAAAGCAGATGTTTCTGTGTGGTGGCGATGGTAAGGGATATGGGTAGGATGGAGAAAAGAGAAGTGAGGTAGAATTCAGCAACCCCTAAGTCCTTGGACAGACACAGTTAACCCTAAAGGACATATTCTTGTTTAATTATTATACCTTGTTTATATGTTGCTTTACAGTTTATAGGCACCTGCGGATCTAAGCAAGTTTCCAGATCTCACATCTACCTACATATCTAGAGACCAACTATATTAGTTTTATAGAGCTGACATGACAAAGTGCTCTAAGCTTAAAATTTTTAAACAAATTTATTGTCTCATAGTCTGGAGGCTAGAAGTCTGAAGTCAGTAGGGAGAGTGGTTTCCTTCTGAGGGAGGTCTGTGAGGGAGAACCTGTCCCATGCCTCTTCCCTCGCTTCTGGTGATTTGCTAGCAAACTTTGGCCTTTCTTGGCTTGTACCTGTGTCACCCTAATCTCCGCCTTCATCACCGCATTGTGTCTGTCTTTGTGTCCAAATTTCCCCCTTCTACAAGGACACGAGTTATACTGGATTACAACCCACCCTCAATGATCTTTTTTAAACTTGATGACCTCTGTAAAAACCCTAATTCCAAAAAAGATCACATTGTGAGATACTGGGAGTTAAGATTTCAACATATCCTTCTAAGGGGGGCACAATTTAACCCAGAACTGGTAACCACCATTTCCAAATTATAATCATTCATTCAACACTTGGTTAGCAAGTGCCTACATTTCTCAGGCACTATTCTTAATTGTGCTTCTTCACTAAATGTGAGAATTATTTCTTCCCTCTTATATTTTAGATTCTAGCAAGAGGAGACAGTAAAAATAAAAAAAAAATTTAAAAAAAAACATAAAAAAGCAAATTACATAGTGTGTTGAAAGATGGGAAGTGCTAAGGAGAAACTGGGGGTAGGAGAGAACAGAATAAAGGGAAAAGGAAAGGTGATTCTAATTCTCAGTAAGGTGGACAGAGAAGACTCATTGGGAAGATGGCAACCACAAAGCCTCACGGAGGTAAGGGAATTAGTTAGATGGATATTATAGGCAATATTATAGGCAAGAATCTTCTGGGCAGAGGAACAGCCACTGCCTTATGGCAGACTGCTTCTAACATATTCCAGAAATAGTATAAAGATGCCAGTATGAATAGGCAGAATAGGGTGAGCAAAGTGAACAAGGGGAAGAGTAGAAGAAAAGAAGCAACAAGGATATGTGTGGGAGGCCATTGTAGGACTCTGGCTTTGTAGACATTTATAGACCATTGAAGGACTCTGGCTTTTACTCTAAGGGAAATGGGCTGCCACTGAAGGATTCTGAGCAGAGGAGAAAAGTAGTCTGTTTCTATTATGGAATGAATCCCTCTTTCTATGTTGAGAATGGACTGTTTTGGGTAGTGGTGGTGGTGGTAATGGCAGTGACAGTGGGGCAAGAAAGTATAGAAGCAGCAAGTCCAATTAGATTATTGGAATAATCCCAGCCAGAAGTGAGGGTGGCTTGGATCAGAGTGGTAGCGAAAGTAATGAGAAAAGAATGAATTTGGGGCACCTGGGTGGCTCATGCAGTTGAGCATCTGCCTCTTGATTCCGACTCAGGTTGTGATCTCAGAGTCATGGGATTGAACCCTTGGTTGGGCTCTGTGCTAAGCGTGGAGTCTGCTGGAGATTCTCTCCCTCTCCCCCCCCCCACCCACTCACATGCATGCATGTCCGTTCTCTCTCAAATAAATCAATAAATCTTTAAATAAAAAAGGAATGGACTGAATTCTGTTTTTAAAAAAAGATTTTAGGGCAGCCCAGTGGCTCAGCAGTTTAGCTCCGCCTTTAGCCCAGGGCATGATCCTGGAGACCCCAGATCGAGTCCCACATCAGTCTCCCAGCATGGAGCCTGCTTCTCCCTCTGCCCCTGTCTCTGCCTCTCTCTCTCTCTCTCATGAATAAATAAATAAAATCTTTTAAAAAATAAAAAAAGATTTTATTTATCCATTCATGAGAGACACAGACAGAGACATACGCAGAGGGAGAAGCTGACTCCCTTGCAAGGAGCCCGACGTGGGGCTCGATCTCAGATCCGAGGATCATGCCCTGAGCCAAAGGCAGATGCTCAACCACTGAGCCACCCAGGTGTCCTGGAATGGACTGAATTCTAATTTATATGTTGAAGATAGAATCGACAGCGGATCAGATGCGAAAGAGAAGAGTAGAAAATGACCCTCAGGCTTTGGGGCCTCCTGTATCAGAGACTAAGGCCCTCTCCTATCCCTCATGTCATTGGCTAGAATATAGATGCAGTGATGTGCTGTCTTGTACCATGTAGATGAGAAAAACACATGTTTTCATAAGATAGAAGAAGCTTGGGTCTTCAGATGACCTCGTGGAGCACAGCTGCCCTACCTCTCTGGACTTCCTCCTTCTGGATTACTAAGTGAGAACATATTTGCCCTGCTATTCTTTTTAAGCTCTTATTAAAGCAGCAGGACCTGTATCCTAACTACCTTAGTTTCTCTGGGCCTTCCCCCTAAGCACTGTGGTAGAGATCTGGCAGTGCTCATGTGCTGTGAAGAGATGCCGTAAGAAACCTTGAGGAAGGAGTTAGTCCTACCAAAGGAGATGACTTCTGGAGAGAGAGAAAGTGAGGACCTTCCCTTAAGGACAACAGAAAAAAAGAAAGAAGCTGACCTTGTAATGGGGATCTCTCTACCTCAGCAAGAGTCATTTAAGGAACACCCTTTTCAACCATGGAGATCGAATATGAGGGAGTTTTGCAATTGACTATGATAAGCTGATAAGACTCGTACTTTATAAAGAAATGAGGGGCAGATCTTGAATTATGACAATAGTAGACCTATATTAGAGGTTAAACATCCTCTGCCCTCTATTTCAAATTTAAATGTCCCAGGGGCGGGTGACCATAATAGGTGCAGTTGTTCAGGTTGGGGAGACAATGGGATTTGAGGGAACCAAAGAGCAGCAAACTCGCTTTCAATGGACAGCAGCTACTCGGTCCTAGCCAATTGTTTTCATGTGGGAAATAAGGACTTAGTGTTGCCAGAGTTTTTGAAGAATGGCTGGATATCTATATTACTAATGTGAAAAGCTTCCAGCTTCTAAATTACTATTTCAGAACAAAACAGCTGCGGACCACATTCAGCCCATCTGCAAATCTGTGACCTCTGGAGCAGGCCAACTCTTGAAAACTTTGAGCTTTTAACAGTGAAGGAGGAAACTGTACGTTAAAATAGAAATAGTAACTCTGAATTGGCCTCTGCAAATGATTTGCCCCTTGGTCCCAGGGAAGCAACCATTACTTAATGCTACTCAAAGCCTCCCCTGAGACCCTTACTTTAACTTTCTGCCAATTAATACAGCAGACTAGTGATGAGTTGGGACAAGGGAAAGGGAGAGGGACAAGCAGACTCCTATGCTGAGTGTGGAGCCTGACATGGGGCTCGATCTCACGACCAATAAGACTGTGACCCAAGCCAAAATCACGAGTTGGATGCTCAACCGACTGAGCCATGCAGGCACCCCTTAGAGATGACTTTTTAAACTTTTAACAATTGATATTCTGCTGTATCATCAATTGTGTCATGTTAAACTTATCGTTTATCTGTGGTGGGATGAGAAAGAAAGGGTAAAAGGAGATACAGAACGAAAACATGAGAAAATGTGTCCTCAGTTTAATCATGTGGATACACACGCACATCCACGTGCATATATACACATACACATATGGCTGTTGAGAAGTGAGGGAAGGATGGGAATCAGACGCAGTGGTGAAACTGGAGAAACATCTGGGCAATGGAAAATGAGCCTTGCGGGGCAGTCACCAGAGGTGGAGATGAATAGCAAGCAAATTAAGTCTTGAAACCCAGGCTTAAAGGAAACACTGTCATTTATTAAACAGAGTCAAACCACGTTGGCTGGCAGTGACTTTCCACTGAGACCTCATACAGCTTTCTCAATTTGGAAATGCTTCGAAGAGCACAATAACAATGCCAGGATGAGACTTTTAGACTTGACTGAAGAGAGGAAAGAGCTACTGTATTTGCCTTAGACCATATGTGCTGCCGAAAGGCAAATAAATTATTCTGACTAAGATAAAGACTAGCAAAGATATACGTGACCATAACAGCTTTTGAGTAGCCACTTAAGTAAGCGCCAGGTTGCACTGTGTGTGTGAACATATGCAGGTTCACCCAAGTCTGTCAGAAATGCGTGAAAAATGCTCACTGTGGAGCAAAGGTCAGAGGACCATCCCGAAGCCCATGGCTTGGTTTCCAAAGAATGTGAAGAGGCTTGTTTACCGCAGGGGTTCGGATTCTGAGAGGACCCAAGTTATCACATTCCTAGGTTACATTTACCCAGATACTCAAGTGGCAAATGTATAGTCCTGGAGCACAGAACTATTTTTAAAAATTAAATAAATTGGTTTCTGATCTCTTCAGATTTAATAGATAGCAAAGCCTAAACTCTTTTCTGAATAAACAGATTTCACTGCAAGAGTCCTGGCAGAAAGTGTAGTGATAAATAGTCTGTAAAACCCAGATGATTTGGGGGGAAGGACATCTGGTAGAAATGTGTATCATTAAACTTTTAAATGTGGCTTTAAACTTTTAAACTTTTAAATGTGGTTTGGCTATAGAGGGAAACATTTTGTTTATCTACCTTGACAAAACGAAAGATTCCTTCTGGCAGAACATTTGGCGAATACAAAAGGGTTTAATTTAGCTCCATAGTGATAGTTAGATGGATTTTCATGGACCACTGCAAAAATGTACACCTAACAGAGTCTTTTTTTTTAAAATTTTTTTTTTTAAATTTATGATAGTCACAGAGAGAGAAAGAGACATAGGCAGAGGGAGAAGCAGGCTCCATGCACCGGGAGCCCGACATGGGATTCGATCCCAGGTCTCCAGGATCGCGCCCTGGGCCAAAGGCAGGCGCCAAACCGCTGCGCCAACCAGGGATCCCCACCTAACAGAGTCTTGAGAAAATCTAATCTCTAATCAACTTGGAACAGAGAGAAGAATTTGATGTTGCTGATCCATGATCTATGAGGACCACCTATGTAGACCTCCCCATAAACCCTGGTAGAAAAAGAACTCAAGAGCTGAAGGTGCCTCCTGTGGAAACCTCGAGGGAACATGTATTTTGCTCCTGAATGAATGACAGGAAGGGGTAGAAAGAATCGATGAACAGGACAGAGAAACTCTGGTGAAAACCACAGATCTGCGACCCAGCAAACTCTATTTTTCAAGGGCTGTCTTCTTAGGAAAGAGAGATATTTTGAAAAGAATGTGGGTGTGGGGTTGGGGGGTTGTTATTTGGAGGCATTGCTCAGTATTTTCCACTAGCTATCAAATATAAACTCTATACCACACCCCAGATTGTACTCAAGATGTTTGACACCAGCAGAATATTTTGCTGCCCTTTGGATGAATAATGTCTACTTGGAAGAGGTTGAAGTCCAGCAATGTTTTATAAAGATACTCTGTTGATTCGGTCAAGGGAAGCAAGGAGGCTTACACTGGAAGTAAAGGTTGGGTTGTTTCAGTGCTCTAGCAACCGGCTCCTGCTGTTTGGAAGGTGATAGAACAGTGATCATCACATTCTTCTCCCATCCCAAGCTCTGGCCTCACATATCCATTAATAGAAAAGCATCTTGCCTATCTGTAGTTCCTATATCATTTATTACTTAATGTCAGACATTAAGATAAATAACAACAGTCCTTGGCATACAAGGAAGATGAAAGTATTTGGTTTGGCTCAAAGAGACGACAAAAAAAGGGAAGTGTTCTGGTAACGAAGTGCCTGAATGTCATGTTTAAGTATTTGGATTTTTATTCCATTGCCATTTGGGAGCAAATACAAATGTTTGTAGCAGGGAGTGACACCACTGAACCTTTGTTTTTGTAAAGATCATCTGGCAGCAGTGTGGGTGAATATTGCCATAATTGAAGTCAAAGATGGCAGGGCCTTCGGCATGAGAGTGAGAACAAAGATGAGGGAGACATCTTTGATAGACATTCATAGAAGCTTTCAGGAAGTTTAGCTAAACTGTGTACAACCTTCACGATAACTTTTTTATTGAGTTGTCTTTAAAATCAACCTCAGATGGAAAAGCTAACTAATTTTAGACATACAAATGTTTTATTCACTTTTCAAGGCAGTGGGGTTGAAAGAAAGTTCTTCCTTTATGTGGAAAAAAAAATCAATTGAATCAAGTAGAAATGAAATGATACCTATTTTCACTTTCTTGGGATCAAGGTTTTTTTTTTATAAAAAGCACCTGCGGGCTGACTGGAAGTCTAACCCCCAGGCTTCACTCAGACAGTTGTAGAGGACACAGCACCTATTTGCAGTCAACACCTACTTACGTTTCAGTTGCTTCAATGTTCCACTCAGAAGTTAATGTCTGGATTTGTACAATCTGTATGGCTCTGTGGATTGCTGGGAGAAAACAGTGAATGATTAACCTTGGGTCAGGGAAAAACCTTCAGGCTTAATTTCTTTGCAAGACTTTAAGCTAATGGACACACAGGCATAACTGAAATATCCAGCAATAAAGTGGTCTATGGGCTCTGGAACCACAACGCCTATCTTCAGATCCCAGGCCCACCCCTTCCTGGCTGTGGAATCTTAGATAAATCACCTACCACCTCAAACCTCAGCTTCCTCACTTGTTAAATGGGTATATTAAGGGACACCTGGGTAGCTCAGGGCGTGATCCTGGGGTCCCGTGATCAAGTCCCATGTCGGGCTCCCCTCAGGGAGCCTGCTTCTCCCTCTGCCTATGTTTCTGCCTCTCTCTCTGTGTCTCTCATAAATAAATAAATAAATAATCTTTTTTTTGAAAAAATGAGTATATTAGCAGCACTAATTCATGGGGTTGCTGCAACGATCACGTAAGGGAATCCCTAAAAGCAGTTGGCTTAGCACCTGGTTACATAAAGCATGCTCAATAATTGTAGCTATTGATTATTACCAGTTCAGGACTAAATGCAGTACACAATGGGGATGTGCAGTAATAGAGGAGGACTTGTTTGTGTGTTACTTCATGAGAAGTGTGAGACTTTTTAAGATTTTATTTATTTATTCATGAGAGACATAGAGAGACAGACAGAGAGAGAGAGAGAGAGAGGCAGAGACACAGATAGAAGCAGAGACATAGGCAAAGGGAGAAGCAGGCTCCCCACAGGGAGCCCAATATGGGACTCGATCCCCGGACCCCGGGATCACAACCTGAGCCAAACACAGGCGCTAAACCGCTGGCCACCCAGGCATCCTAAGTGTGAGAAAATTTTAAGCAGAGATTTAAAAACTTGTTTGGGGGGTGGTGCCTGCATGGCTCAGTTGGTTAAGCATCCGACTCTTTTTTTTTTTTTTTTTTAATTTTTATTTATTTATGATAGTCACACAGTGAGAGAGGGAGAGAGAGGCAGAGACATAGGCAGAGGGAGAAGCAGGCTCCATGCACCGGGAGCCTGACGTGGGATTCGATCCCGGGTCTCCAGGATCGCGCCCTGGGCCAAAGGCAAGCGCCAAACCGCTGCGCCACCCAGGGATCCCAGCATCCGACTCTTGATTTCAGCTCAGGTCATGATCTCAGGCGGCCTGCTTAAGATCTCCCTCTCCCTCTTCCTCTCTTTCTCAAAAAAATAAAAAAAAATAAAAAAATAAATTAAGTAAAACAAAAACTTGTTTTGGGGGCACCTGGCTGGCTCGGTCAGAGGAGTAAGTGGTCCTTGGTCTCAGGATCATGAGTTCAAGCCCCATGATGGGTATAGAGATTACTTAAATAAATAAAACTTTTAGAAGTATAATAAATAAAAACTTGTTTTGGGCGCGTGAGGGGCTGAGTCAGTTAAGTGTCTGCCTTTGGCTATGGCATGATCTCAGGGTCCTGGGAGCCTGAGCCCCACATTCCCCACATCTGGCTCCCTGCTCAGCAGGGAGTCTGCTTCTCCTCTGCCTCTGCCTCTCCCCACTGCTTGTGTGTGCTCTCTCTCTCTCAAATAAATAAAATCTTTAGAAAATATATTCAGTCTATATGGAGTTCACACATTGTTAGATGCCTGCCTTTTGAAGGTGTTTGCATTGGGTGCTCCCTGTGTCTAGCCCTCAGATGCCATTATTATTTCTATATCTGGCCAAGAATAGTGAAAAGATGGAACACCATAGAGCATTATATTCCTCTTCTCTCTTTTTTTTGGTAAGAGTTTATTTATTTATCTGAGAGAGAGGGACAGAGAGCAGGGGGAGGGGCAGACGGAGAAGCAGACTCCCTGCTGAGCAGGGAGCCAGACTCAGGACTCAATTTCAGGGCTCTGAGATTTTGACCTAAGCTGAGGGCAAATAATTAACAGACTGAGCCACCCAGGTGCCCCTACTTCTCTCTTCTACATATGCTACTTAAAACTTAAATATGCTACTTATTTACTTTTGAATAAGGATACAGCCTACATCTTTTTTTGTTCTTGTTGTTTTCTTTTTCTTTTTAATTGTAAGCTCTATGCTCAACATGGGGCTTGGATTCATGACTTCATGATCAAGAGTCGAGATCAAAACTCACATGCTCTACCAACTGAGCCAGCCAGGCACCCCAACACAGTCTAGGTCTTTATCTCACTTCTTTCCAAGTTTTATCCAGAAGCTGGGAGAATCACCACCATCAATGATATAATGTTTCAAAGCCTTGGTCATAGCAAAGAGAAATCCCCAAATGAGTATTTCCTTGAAAAGGGATTTTTCAAGTAATTTTTTAGGAGAAAGAATGTGGGTACTGAACTTGAAAACATCGATGACACAGGACTTGTGTAACTTTATTTCTGTAGGGCATATGACTAGACAGCTGCTGGAGACCCAAATTTTCCCAATTTATGTTTTGGATAGTTTCATTCGTATAAACGGTTGACACTAAAACTTTAATCCTTTTTAATGTCTTCTGGCAGGGTTATGTCTCCTGAAGAACTGATTTTGGAAGCAGGAGTCACAATAGGGCACCCCACAGATTACATGACTTCTCATAAATACATACCATAGCACCCATGGTTTAAATTCAGAAAAGTCAAGGGCACACAGTGTTAAGTCTATGCAGCCTCCATAACATACCTGTTTTCTAATTCATCATTATTTGGCAATGAAGATGTTTTGCTTCTCTCTCCCTTTTTTTTTTTTTTAGGATTTTATTTATTTATTCAAGAGAGACACAGAAAGGCAGAGACACAGCAAAAGGAGAAGCAGGCTCCATGCAGGGACCCTGATGCAGGACTCGATCCCAGCACCCTGGGATCACAACCTGAGCAGAAGGCAAATGCTCAACCACCAAGCCACTCAGGCACCCTGACATTTTGCTTCTCAATCACATAATGTCAATGGCATTTCTAAGGGGAATACCTGGTTTAGGGTGGAAACTGAATGGGCAGCCATTGGATTCTTATTTTAATTTATATTAAGATACTTCCTTTGTTAAGGAGAGTGATACCTGAGGTGCCTGGTTGGCTCAGTTGGTTAAGCAGCAGACTCAGTTTCTGCCCAGGCCATGATCTCAAGGGTGGGAAGATGGAGCCTTCTTCAGGCTGGGAGCCAGGAGTCTGCTTGAGATTCTCTCCCTCTGCCCCTCCCCCCAGTCACATACTCTCATTCTCTCTCTTTCTAAAATAAATAAATAAATCTTAAAAAAAAAAAAAAAAAGGAGAGAGAAGGCTATTCCCCTAAAGGACAAAGAACAAAAGTCAGAGGACTTCCAGAATACACTGAAGTTGTAGCCACTTCACAAAACAGTACCATTTATCATTCAGAGAAGTAGCAAGTGAACTTGGTCAAAGAGGTGGAAGGGAAACTTGTTTTGGTTGCAACAGTCCTGTTTTTTCAACACAGCAGCAAATATGTAGGGGGTGGAGAGAAGGGCAACAATTCTAGAACTTCCTCCCATTCATGTAAGATTATGCCTGACAATATTTTTTACCTTTCTTCCCCCCCCCGGGAGGACATAGGAGGGGGTGTGGGATAAAATGTAGTCACAGAAGATAAAATAAAGCATAAGTTGAAAGTCTTGCCAGTCGATCATTATCAAGCAGTTGGGTGCCAAAACCATTATTTTGATGGTTTAGAGCCATTTGTCAGGAACATTTAAAATTATTCAATGGTAATGAAAACAAAGCTGGCAGCCTCAGCTCTGCTTTGTCATGGTCAATCTGTATTAGAGGTAGTTTGTTGAGGTCAGCAAAACAGATTTTGAGAAGACCACTGGAAAGTGAAAGCCGTGTAAAAGGAACAACTCAGGAGACTGAGGGTACTTGAAGTTATATCTTTTCTGGAGTGTTTGAGGGAAACCATTGAGAAAGGAAAACTGACGGAGTCTGATAGCTGTCTTCGGATACTTGGAGATGAGGAAAAAGTGAGACATTTATTCTCTATGTTTCCCATGTTGGAACTAGGGCAAAAAATGTTGACATAACAGCCAGGAAAATTTTGGCTTAGTAGAAACAAGAATCCAACGGAGAATGTTAAAAACCTACCAGCCAACAAATGGAGCAAACAGATGCATTCCTCACTGAGTGAGCACCGAGGGGGTTCAGGCACAGCCGGCATGGCTGCAGGGTGGGGAGAAGTCCAGAAGGCGCTGATGCTTGGGCAAAGAAGGGGGTCTTCATCTTTTAAGAGCAAGAATCTATGACAACTGTTTTTGAGATTTTTTTTGAGCCCTTATTTTTCTATCTGTTGATTAGGAAACCAAAGACGAAGACAATTGCAGAACTTGGAAAAACCATTCAGCTGGCAAGCTGGCATGGTTAGAATTCTTATCCAAATGTCTGAATGCACATATTCTTAACCTTTAGGCACCCAAGGCACAAGGATCCTTTCTCAAGCAGTAGAGATTCTGAGAATAACACTGACTTTGGAAAATAAGTCTGCTTTCCTTTCCTAGAGCTGTACCTGTAGCTACATGAAAAAACAAAAGGAAACAAAAAATGACACACTCTTCCCTACAAACGAGGATTACTAGATAGAAGGGAGCCGAGAATGACGTAAGAAAGTAGTTTGGGTTCTTTCTTAGACTCCTCTAACCACTCACCACCTGCCACCCCCACCTCTAGGCCCAGTGGACCAGCCTATGAGCACAAGTTGTACTCTGAGCTCCCGTCACAGATGCATATTAATTCTGTGTCATAGGCCCCCATTTACCCAGAACCTATTGTGTTCCTGGGGCTGATTCTGACCCTGCTATTAAAGTCCTTGCAAGATGTGGAAAAGTGAAGAACTGTCTGACCAGGAACCTAAACCAACTCCCATGTAGTTCCATGGCAGCTGGATTTCTGAGAACATTCAGGCAAGTGCCTAATTCTTCACTGCTGCATGGCAGGCAAAGTCTCTCTTGGTGAACTGGACCACATATGAACCTGGAGGACTGAATTTACCTGGCTTCTCCTTTCTTCCTGGATTCACTGGAATTACTTCTTGGCTTCCTAAGGGCAAGGGCACTTTCAAATGGTACCTACCCATGTCCTAGCTTACCACTTCAGGCATAAGACATGGATGAGAGAGAAGAAAATCAAAAAAAAGGGGGAAGAAAATTTTTAACCCAGTTTCTACTTCTGATCAAAGCCCTCCAAACCTCACTGTGAGGCTCCATTTTGTCCAAGCCTTTGAAAGGAAGTAGGTTCATATGGAAACAGTGTTCCCCAGAGGTTACCATGACCCACTGTCACATCTCAAGTTTTCCCCCATGCACTTCTGTTTCTTTGTTTTTATGTTTTCTTTTTAAAGTGATTTTATTTATTTGAGAGTGAGCATGAGTGCGTGGAGGGATAAGGAGAGGTGAGAATCTCAAGCAGATTCTATGCTGACTGCAAAGCTGGACTTGAGCTGGGGCTAGATCTCATAACCTGAGATCGCAACCTGAGCCAACCTCAAGAGTCAGACACTTGGGGATCCCTGGGTGGCTCAGTGGTTTAGCACCTGCCTTCAGCCCAGGGCGTGATCCTGGAGTCCCAGGATTGAGTCCCGCATCCTTGTATGGAGCCTGCTTCTCTCTCTGTATCTCTCATGAATAAATAATAAAATAAAATCTTAAAAAAAAAAAAAAGAGGCACTTAACTGACAGAGCCACCAAAGAGCCCCTTTATTTTTTATTTTTTAAAGATTTTATTTTTAAGTAACCTCTACACCCAATGTGGGGCTCAAACTCATGACCCCAAGATCAAGAGCCACACGCTCTACCAGATGAGCTAGCCAGGTGCCCCTCAGTCTGTTTCTTATTAAAATAAATGTGAGCCATTTTACCTTAATATACCACTGTGGATAGTTTATGATCTATCTCCAAACATCTGGACATCTGACTCTAAACATTTAAGGATTCTGTTATGACTTACAATTATAGTAATAATTTACTACTATCCCAGCCATGGGAGTATTTCCTTATTCTTTGTCTCCTTAGTCTACCCAAGAGTTCAGTTGCATGATGTAAGGTAAGTGAGGCAGGGTCATATAAGAGCTGGACTGGATTCTGACTTCACTTCAAATTTCGATTTTTTTTGTTCAGCAGATGTTTGCATTCATTGTGATTAATGGCATTTTTGGTACTTCTTAGAATGTTGTGTCAATTGCTTCATCCTAGTGTTGGCCTTGCCATAACACTTGACCCCATTTAAGTCCACAGGTACCAAGTAGTCTTGGTGTTGAATGTGTTGAAAAAGCATTAGAACTGGGACGCCTGGGTGGCTCAGCAGTTGGGCATTGCTTTCAGTTCAGGGCATGATCCTGGAGTCCCGGGATCTAGTCCTATGTCGGGTTCCCTGCATGGAGCCTGCTTCTCCCTCTGCCTCTGTCTCTGCCTCTCTCTGTCTCTCATGAATAAATAAACAAAATCTTTTTTTAAAAAAAGCACTGTAACTAAGGAGAGATGGTCTTAAGTCTTAGTTCTATATGTTACTAGCTGCAGAGCTCTGGATGAGTCACCTCACTTGGGACCCCAGAGGTCTCATTTGGAAAATACAGGTGATATTTAACTTTAAATTTTTATGAGAAATGCAAAGATGGCAGGACATTGTCTTCTAGCTCTTTTACTATTCTCCATGCCTCCAAGAAGCACCAAATCTGGTGTTTTGCACAGAGTGGGCATTCAAAAAATGTCTTCTAGTAAATGTTTTTTTGCACATTGAAACAAAATTATAGACTAAGGTCCAAAATGAAAAGCTCACATAAATTAGAAACATTCTGCAAATAAAAGTGAAACCTCCCCAAACAAGAATATTGTCCCTCCTTCATTCTTCCCAGAAAAAAAAAAAAAAGAATTTGAAATCACTGCTCTCTGATTTATTTAATTATGGCAAATTCTTGTTGCCTCTTTTTTTTTCTGGGAAATATTCTATTCAAATATTTCAGGTTTTGAGTGAAGCAAACTTGTGTAATAGTCCAGCCCTCAGGGAATTCTTTCCATCTAAAGATACTAGTACCACCCGAATGAGTCAGATTTCATAAAATGTAACATCTGTGAGAAAAGGTTATAAACATGCAGTGGTGCCCAAATCGGCTGTAGAACTGCCGAAGAAATAGAATCTCTACTTCCTAACTAGTTCTTCACTTTTAAGTTTGTATAACTAGAAGGTAAGGAGAGAAAGCATTTATATTTTCCCCTCTTCTTTCCTTGACTAAGAAAGAAAGAAAAAAATGAAAGAAAGAAAAGAGAAAGGAGGGAAGGGAGGAATATCAGATCCTGGTTCAGTAGTAAAACATAGGACTATATTTTAAAAGCTTTCTTTTATCCTTAGTTCATTTATTTTTATTTTATTTTATTTTTAAAAAATTTTAAAAATTTATTTATGATAGTCACACACAGAGAGAGAGAGAGAGAGAGAGAGAGAGAGAGGCAGAGACATAGGCAGAGGGAGAAGCAGGCTCCATGCACCGGGAGCCCGACGTGGGATTCGATCCCGGGTCTCCAGGATCACGCCCTGGGCCAAAGGCAGGCGCTAAACTGCTGCGCCACCCAGGGATCCCCCCTTAGTTCATTTTATAATAGGCATCTTTTCCATTTACGTATTGTTCACAGTGGTAGAAATGAAAGGGAAGAACCACTTCTGAGGTCTCATCACTATATTATTTTGTAAGTTGGTTCTGGACACAGTAAAATAAAATAATAAAATAATTTGCATGTATTTAATATATTTCTTTCATCTTTGATAGGACTCACCTTGTCCCAGAAACAGAGGTCAGGTACTTGAGGAAAAGAAAAGGGATCTTGTGAAGGTCATTAAGTACAATGAATGGTTCAGGAGAAAGAATAGACATATGCATATATCTGCACCACTCCTATTGTCTCAGTACTTTGGATGACTCAAAAGCCAAGTGCTTCATCAGGTACTCAAATAGAAAAATGTCTTGGCACCTATATAAACCCCATAATATATCTTCAGAGAAACATAATATAAGCAGTTTATTTCCTGGCAAGGAATTTGGAAGGAACCCGGTAACAAGCCACTTGATACATTAAAAAAACTTAAATTCTACTTTTAGACCAGGTTCCTGTATCTTTTCTGCTCATCATAGATTTCCTCTAACAAGGCAAAGTTAGATAAACCATTTTAAGCCTAAAGTCCAATTACAGAAAGTTACTAAAAGCAGAAAAACCATGGCAATTCTAAGTTCATCTTTAAAACTACCATGCAGAATCATATTAATAGTAACCCTAGAATGCCTGAGACACCTTAGTGTTGCTCGCATTCAAGATAATCAAGTTTTGCAGGTTCCAAAAAGAGATATTCAGAACAGCCTTCCTACTACTTCTAACAAAATATAATTCCACCATACTGACCTGGAAAATAAGACTTCAAGGTAGTATCCAGAATGTTCATTAGAAATTACCTGTCTTCTCTCATTTCAGAATTTACTTGTTAAGCAACACCTGCTTTGAACTTTATGCCAGTTACTATACAAAACAAATCATCTTCTGACAGGCTTTCCTAGCTGGTAATGTGCTTAGGCAGCAATTACAGGCCCTAATTTTTTTTTTCCCCAAGACGGATTTGGTATGCCTACAACAAAGATACAGAAGATGGGCTAGGGCAGCCCCAGTGGTGCAGCAGTTTAGCACCGCCTGCAGCTCAGGGCATGATCCTGGAGTCCTGGGATTGAGTCCCACGTCAGGCTCTCAGCATGGAGCCTGCTTCTCCCTCTGCCTGTCTCTGCCTCTCTCTCTCTCTCTCTCTCTCTCTCTCTCTCTGCATCTCTATGAATAAATACAATCTTAAAAAAAATTTTTTTAAAATCTATTAAAATAAAAAAAAAGGAGATGGGCTAGTGGCTTATTCATCCAAGAGAAGGAAATGGATGTGGTCCACTTGGGCAGCGTCCCAATCAACCACCTCCACTCACATTTCCACCATGTGTACCATTCACCAAAGGCGCTGTGATTAGTGTCCTGTGGCAACCTGTTCTGACATGTGGGCATGCTAACTTTCTGCACCAATCTAAGACTTTTCCTTGACCATAAGCTCTAGGTGAGTCAACAAAGGGATGTGACTACTTGAAAAAGAGGGAAAAAAGGTGAATTTGCCCTAGAGGTTTTTTTTTTTTTTTAAGATTTTATTTATTCACTCATGATAGACACAGAGAGAGAGACAGAGGCAGAGACAGAAGGCAGAGGGAGAAGCAAGCTCCATGCCGGGAGCCCGATGCGGGACTTGATCCCGGGACTCCAGGATCGCACCCTGGGCCAAAGGCAGGCACTAAAAGGCTGAGCCACCCAGGGATCCCCAGTGTTTTAATAGAATTAAGGGAGTGTTTGTCCAATTCTGCTTGAACTGGTCAGGTTGCATATGGGGGTATTATATTGTTTTCTGAGAATTACAGTCTCAGAGAAACAATGATAAACTTGAGCATGTCCAGAAAAGAAAGAACAGGACAGAGAGAAAGCTTAACACTACATCATGTGACGAATGATAAATGAATTGGTGGAAGCTATTTATTTTAAAAAAGAAAGAACATGATAACTTTTTTTTCCCTCTTTCATTCTTTTTTTTTTTTTTTTTTTTTTGTAATGGGGCTCAAACTCGTGACCCTGAGATCAAGAATCACAGGCTCTTCCGATTGAGTCAGCCAGGTGCCTGAGGGCAGGATAACTTTTTTCAAATGGTTCAAGGTCTGGTATGCAGATGAGGGAACTTTTATCTGACCAGAGGAAAAAACTAAGGATATGAGAAAAAGACATCTTAGCTCAGCATAAGGCAAAACTTCCCAAAGATTATAGTTGTTAAAAATTGGCATTTATTCATTTAAAAAATATTTATCAAAAAACATTTTAGAAAATATTTATTGAGCATCTACTATGTGTTCTAGGCCCTGAAGAAACAGTAGTGAATAGTGGTGAATAGAACCCATGGAGCTTTCATTCTAATGCAAAGCTGTGTCAGATGATGGCACGGTTCCCATACTTGGAGGTGTTTAATGAGGCAGTCACAAATTGAGGGTCTTGTAGGAGGAAACCAGGAATTTTTTTTTAAGGTTTTATTTATTTATTCATTAGAGACACAGAGAGGCAGAGACACAGGCAGAGGGAGAAGCAGGCTCCATGCAGGGAGTCCGACGTGGGACTCGATCCTGGGACCACAGGATCATATCCTGAGCCAAAGGCAGACGCTCAGCCACTGAGCCATCCAGGCATCCCAGAAACCAGGAATTAAGTGTGACCAGGCTTGATAATGTCTAAAGTATTGCCAACCCTGAAATTATAATGTTATACCTGATACAGTTTGATGGCTCTCCTATCCATTGATCAGGATGTACAGTCCTGTCTGTGGCTTGGCCATAATCTCCTACCCATCAATGTATATATGTAGGGCTGCCTTCACTAGGTATTTGTGGAGGGATGGGGTGCCATGAAGGATAAATGTATGACAAGTAATGTACCATGAAGGGAAACAATTTTCCTATTCCTCATTTTCACCCCCAAAGATATAGCAGCCATTTCTATTTGTTTTCATATTTTTCAACTTGCCATTGCCAGCTGGGGAAGGGGACTTCTTTCCTTACAAACCAATTTCTATTTTTTAATCTCTCTGAAAGAAGGTAAAGTTAGTGTGGCCAAAGATCATAGAATTATTGGGGCACCTGAGTGGCTCAGCTGGTTAAGTGCCAGACTTTTTATTTTGATTTTGGCTAAGGTCATACACAGTCTCACGGTCGTGGGAATGAGCCCTGCATTGGGCTCTGTGCTCAGGGGGAGTCTGCTTGAGATTCTCTTTCTCCCTCTCCCTCTCCCTCTGCCCCCCCCCCCCCCGCTCACACAGGAGCATGCGCACGCTCTCTCTCTAAAATAAATAAGTAAATCTTTAAAGATCATAGAATCCATAGTCTCTTAAAGTGAAATTAAATGTCAGAGAGAATTTAATCTAGTCCCGTCATTGTACACATGAGAAAAACAAAGAGTTAGTAGAATACTTATAAATACCTGAATATGGAGTGGTGGAGGTAGAAAAAAAAAATCCCTTTATACCTAAGAGAGAAGCACTAATAATTACTAGGCTTTTAGGCAGAGTATCTACTTTGGGCCAAGAAAGTTTTATGAAAAATCATGCAGAACTTCTAGAAATTACAAAGTTAATACTGAAATTTATTTTATTGGATGCATAAAATTGTAGCTTAGACTCAGTCAAAGGGAGAATGTAAATTAGAAGCTATATCTGAAGGGGGTACCTAAAATGTAGCATAGACAGTGAGATGGAAAATAGTAAAGAAAGGCTAAAAAATAAAGGGCAAATAGTCTAACGTATTATCAAATCAGCATGGCAGGAGGGAATAAAGCCTTGTGCTAATCAGGTGGTTAAAAATAGGACCACAATCAAACTCTAGTTTGTATGTGGGTGTTTTGATCATCAAAAAATAGGATAATAAAATAACGTCCGTTACATTCCTGATCAGGACAGAGGATGAGTGACTTGAGGACCATTCAATCTGGCGATTCTCAGAGGTACCCAATGTCTTCCTGAGAAGACAGGGACACCTATTGTTTTGCCCTGATAGCATTCACAGGCCCCCTGTCTTCAATCTAGGAAGAAGGGTCATGTTTGGAAAAAGGATCCCTTTGGTCTTCCCCAAATATGGAACAACTCTTTAAGAGGATAAAATTGGAAGCCAAAAACTCACTCTAGAAGGAAACCTGGACCATGATTCTAAGACCTTTTGTAAAACTATGAAATTTTTCATACTGATCACGTTGCTGTTATCTACTACACTCCTCTAGTGACTAACAGTAAGAGAATTAGGTAAAAAGGTAAAAGGTAAAAATAAATGTTTGTGGAGTAAAGAATATGGCAGTTGGAGAGATGAACAACAAGAGAAGCGGGCAGAGTCAGCTCCTGAGGGAAAGAGAGGTGTCTGAGTTCCTGGAGCCCCTCATGTAGGAAAGAAAACAGAAGCTGCTTCCAGCCTGGCTCTGAGGCGGAGTAGCAGAAAAAGACAAGTGGGATTCTCCACCAACACAGTCTACAGGACTCCCTGCGACTTAGGATACATATTCAAATGTGAAATGACAGTGTATGTAGATCCTCCCTGAGAGCTCAAAAGCGGAGTGGAGTTATGTTTCTGGCAATATGGTACTCTACGTATTCTTGAAACACTTTTCACTACAAAACCTCTAAAAACACTGGACTAAACATAAAAAATCATCTTCTTAAATTAAATGTATGGCTGAGCTGGAAGGAAAGTAAGGAAAATTCTTAGTGGCCTGCACTGAAATGGAGGGATCAGGAATGCAGAGAAACATCAAAGCTGTAGGCTGTGCCATGGCTCATGCAACCTTTCCTTTGTTGTTACCATCATGCAAAGCTCTGAAGGTATAATGTAAGATCTGGAAATTTCCTTAAATGCCTGGAACCAATAAATCTCCTTGATTTCGATGAGGGGCACTATATGCACGTTGGGGGCACATTTTCAACTCTGCCTTAGCTTTCATTTTCTGTTTGTAGAACCCTCAAGGTCATCCAAAGGGAAAGCTTAGGGCCTTTGCATGGCTTTCCCGGCAATACCCAGGACCCTGGGCATGAGCACAGCTCTAGACTTAAATGTCATCTTCTTGATTGTCAGGTAGAAGTCAGAGCTTTTCAAAGCCTCTCTATGTGTGTCCTTCCTCAGTCTTTCTTTTAAAGCTTTTGGTTACAGGTGCCTGGGTGGTTCGTTTGGCTAAGAGTCTGACTCTTGGTTTTGGCTCAGGTCATGGTGTCAGGGTCCTGGGATTGAGCCCCATGTCAGGCTCTGCTCAGCGGGGAGTCTGCTTTCTCCATCTCCCTCCCCCTTTACCTCTCCCTTTACGCCCTCTCTTGCTCTCTTAAATAATTGAATAAATAAATCTTTTTTTAAAAAAAAATAAAGCTTTTAGTTAGTCTAATGCTTTCTTTCAACTGGAATCCATCTCCTCAGGCAGCTGCAAAGCTAAGTAACTGCCTGTTATTATTTTTGACAAATGCTATGGGGAAAAAGCTTTTCACTGTAGGTGAGCTGACTTAGGTCAACTATAGATAGTCTTGCAAATGAGGCTTTCCAGGGAGCCACCAGACGGGTCACATAATTCTCTGGGAAGGAAGCTTTTAAGGAGTCCCACAACTACTTTCTGTTCCTTTCAGTTGCTATCAGGCTGCTGGTCTTCACTGAGAATGCGGGTTGTTAGTTTTCAAGAATATTGCAAAGCAGGATAAGACAGGGTTAAGTTACAAATGCCACACAGCTCATTTCTTTTACTGAGATTGAGCCTTTTTAAAAAAAATATTTAATTTACTTATTTTGAGAGAGAGAGAGAGAGAGAGAGAGAGAGAGAGAGAGAACTAGCGTGGGGGTGGGGAACAAGGGGTAGGAGGAGAGAGGGAAGCAGACTGAGCAGGGAACCTGACTTGGGGCTCAATCCCAGGACCCTGAGACCATGACCTGAGCCAAAAGCAGATGCTTAATTGACTGAGCCACTCAGGCGCCCCTGAGTTGAGCCATTTTTGTTTGTTTTTAATGAACACTCCCAGATTGTTGCAAGCCTTTGGATAAATATCAGAGTTCTGAAAAAGTTGACTCAGACCATTTTGCCAGTTTCTTGTTGCTTTGTGGAGGACAGAGTTTTCTGAGGTCCCTACTCTGTTGGTTTTGCTCATGTCACTTTGATGGGGAGTTTGAATAGGCATATTTTGTGCATTTGGCAACCACGTAGTGTTGCCAAATAGCATGGTGTTCTTTAAAAACTTAGGCTTAAAGGGGCCTAGGTTAAGGATCGACTCTTGGTTTCAGCTCATGTCATGATCTCATGGCCATGAGATCAAACCCTGAATCGGGCTCTGTGCTCAGCTCAGAATCTGCTTGAGATTCCCTATCTTCCTCTACCTCTCCTGCTTGTGCTCTCTCTCTCTAAAATAAATAAATAAATCTTAAAAAAAAGGTAAAAAATTAGGCTTATTAAGTTTAAGTATACTAATATAGCCCACTTACCAGTTAAAAGCTATGGAAACATGTATATTCTTTCCACCACCTTCTTCTCCTTCATAAAGTTGCTTTAGTTGTAGAGACTATAAAAGTGAATGAATCAATAAGTGAGTGAACCGATCAATCAATCAATGAATCAATCAATCAAATTTGTGATTCAAGGATCTAGTACAGGGATTAAACACAACAAATATCCAGAGAATGGGGCTGAATCAAAAAGCATATTGGCTTCGAATAGGCAAAACTGACCAATTCTCTACTGTATTTTATCCTCCACATAAGACTAAATCTTTAGCTTAATATTTATCTCACATAAAATTGTAACTTTGGGATGCCTGGGTGGCTCAACAGTTAAGCATCTGCGTTCAGCTCAGGTCATAATCCTGGAGTTCTGGGATCAAGTCCCATGTTGGGCTCCCTGCGTGGAGCCTGCTTCTCCCTCTGCCTCTGTCTCTACTTCTCTTTCTGTGTCTCTCATGAATAAATAAAATCTTTAAAAAAAATAAAATTGTAACTTTTATGTTAACGATTTTCCTTCCTTTTTTTTTAAGTTTTATTGAGAGAGACACAGGCAGATGGAAAAGCAGGCTCCACACAGGGAGCCCGACGTGGAACTCGGGGATTACGCCCTGAGCCCAAGGTGGATGCTCAACCTCTGAGCCACCCAAGCGTCCTAATTTTCCCACTTCCTTTAATGTTTACAAGCCATATCTTGGTTTGGGTGGAAAATGCATACTATAAAATAGTTTTAGCAGTAAATTCTTTCAATAAAGGAAAGGAAAAAAGGATAGAGGAGGGATGGGGAAAAGAAGGAGAAAGAGGAAGGTACTCTTGTCCCTTGTCAAAAGCAGTGGCCACTGACAAACTTTGAAAGTATTTGACTAATACATAGCAGAAATAATTATTTTCCATCAGAAAATTTATAACTAGCTCAATTGAAGGACATTAGTTAAAGAAGCTTGTCTGGAAATAATCTGAAAAGATCTTTGTGTCTCATGTCTTCCTTAATTTGTTATAATGAATGAGTCATAATATTTTAAGAGGATTAGAGCTGCTTATAATAAATGCTACATTTAAAGGACTAAAGAAGCTTTAGTAACAATATCATATAATATGATTAGGGTACAACATAATATGATAGGACAAGATAATATGATTCTTTCATTTCCTGTTTTCACTAGCAAATTACAGAAAAAAAAACAAACAAACCACAAAGCAGCTTTTTGTTTCATTCTTCGCTAGGGAAGAAAATATGAAGGTTAAGTATTATCTGGCTATGTATATACACTCCCACATGCACAAATACTGAGTTAACTTGATTTTATAAATGTGTAATAAATTTGGTGTCATAAATCATTTTATCTCTTTACTTTCCTATGACTCTCCTTTATTAATAATGAATATAAAAGCAGGCCTTCAATGACTATTCTAGCAAAGATAGTCCACATCTTTGAAAATTGTTTTATCTATATTAATACTTAAAATCATCGAATTAAAAGCAAATCATATTTTCTTCAGTTCTTGTGATATCAAAGTCACAAGACTCAAATTTGAAAAACACTGAAAAATAGGAAGGTTCCTCACAACATCAGACCTGTTCTGTTTAGTCTTTGTCAAGGAAAAATGCATAGAAGGGTAGTTCCAAGGGCACCTGGGTGGCTCAGGGGTTGAACATCTATCTGTCTTTGGCTTAGGTTGTGATCTCAGGGTCCTGGGATTGAGTCGGGCATCAGCCTCTCCACAGGGAGCTTGCTTCTCCCTCTGTCTATGTCTCTGCCTCTCTCTGTGTGTCTCTCAAGAATGAATAAATAAAAATCTTTTAAAAAAATGTTTTTTTTTTTTTTAAAGGGTAGTTCCAGATTAAAAGAGAAAAGAGGGACACCTGACTGGCTGTGGGTAGAACATGCAACCCTTGATCTGGGGTCATGAGTTCAAAACCCACATTATGTATAGAGCTTTCTTTTCTTTTTCTTTTTTAAAGATTTTATCTATTTATTTGGGAGAGAGAGAGCACAAGCAAGAGCAAGAGTAGAGGGGAGGGGCAGAGAGAGAGATGGAGAAGCAGTCTCCCCACTGAGCAAGAAGCCTGACTCAGGGCTCGATCCCAGGACCCTGAGATCATGACCTGAGCGGAAGGCAAATGCTTAACAGACTGAACCACCCAGGTGCCCCTAGAGCTTTCTTAAAAAATAAAAATTAAAAAGGCCAAAAAAATGTAATCTGTGACGATTAATTAGATGTTGATTTTTTTGCATTTATCTTTTTTTTTAATTTTTTTTTTAATTTTTTTTTTTTTTTTTTTTTTTTTAGGGACGCCTGGGTGGCTCAGCGGTTGAGCACCTGCCTTTGGCTCAGGGTATGATCCCGGGATCCGGGATCGACTCCTGCCTGGGGCTCCCCACAGGGAACCTGCTTCTCCCTCTGATTGTGTCTCTGCCCCTCTCTTTCTGTGTCTCTCATGAATAAATAAAATATTTAATAAATAAATAAACTGTCTCTGAGTTTTCTTCTAGAAGAACTCAACCTGTGACATGAGATGGGTATCAGATAACCTCTAAATGAGGAACTTTTCTTTAAGTTCTGTTTTCTTTAAAACTGCCAATGTCATCAAAGACAAAGAAAGGCCATGGGAATGTTCCAGATTAAAACAGACTAAAGACACATGACAACTAAATGTAACATATGATGTTGGGCTGCATCCTATACTAGAGAAAAATAAAAGGCCAAAAAGAACATTATTGAATCAATTGACAGAACTGGAATGTGGATTAGAGATTGGCTAAAAGTATTGCATTGACTTAAAATTTCCTTAGATTATTAAGTATGCAGCAATTATGTAGAAGTATGTCCTTGCTCTTAGGAAATAGACGCTAAAACATACAAGGACAAGGGAGCATGAGGTATGTAACTTCCTCTCAAATGATTCAGAAAAACTACATACACACATACAGAGACAGAATATAAATGCAAATGGAACAAAATTTTAACAGTTGGTGAATAGAGGTAAAAGTGATTTGAGAGGATTCTTTGAATTTTTCTTGTAACTCTTTTGCAATGAGATCATCTTCAAATAATAAGTTGAAAATATATAAATAATTACAGGTCAACCAGATATGGCAAAATGTTAATAATTAATCTAGATTATAAGTATGTAATTATTCTCTGCAATATTCTTTCAACTTTTCTGAATGTTTGAAATTCTTCACAATAAAAAGTTGAAAAAGGGGATGCCTGGGTGGCTCAGCAGTTTAGCGCCTGCCTCTGGCCCAGGGCCTAATCCTGGAGACCCGGGATCGGGTCCCATGTCCGGCTCCCTGCATGGAGCCTGCTTCTCCCTCTCTCTCTCTGCCTGTGTCTCTGCCTCTCTCTCTCTATCATGAATAAATAAATAAAATCTTTAAAAAATAAAAATAAAAAGTTGAAAAAATACAAGCCAGGGTATTTGCTATATCTCAACTCTTCAAGGCTTGCGGGACTTTATCTTTTGGAGCACTGTGCCCTGATTTCAGGTAGGGGCCACAAGTTAAATGGGTACTTTATCTGTGATTAAGTGAGAGAACACGTATTAGCATACCAATTAGACCCTGAAAGTTCTCTGCTCTCTAAAGCAGAACTCTTTAAATCATTAATTATTTACCTCCTCTAAGAAACTCCATTAGATGTAAGCTGAGTACCAAAACTTTGTCTTTTTAAAATTCTCTGCTATATCCTTAGTTGCTAGAACAATTCCCAGAACATTGCATATGCCCAAGAAACACCTGTTCAAAGAACAAGCGAGGAAGATCTTCAATAAATATAGACATTGCTATACGTAAATAATTTTACCTACTAAACATCAACTCCTGTCATTATGGTCAAAATGAAATTTGGCTTTACTCTTTTTTGCTTCCTTTCTCCTTCTTATTGCACGTTGGGAGCATCAGAATTCTGGAATTACTTCAGCAACCAAATAGTTTATCTGGATAAACCTGAGTCAGGCAATACTTTGAGGTAGTGCTGCTGGGCTCCTAGAGGGAGCAGCAGAGCCTTGAGGAAAGCAAGCCCGTCAGGGCACGAAGTAGAGAGTGACCTTGAAGGACGCGCAGCCGCTGCCCCGCCGCCGCCGCCGCTGCTGCTGCTGCTGCTGCTGCTGGGGACCTTGGAAGGGAGCACTCACCGCACAGGGTAGAGCAGACTTGACTCCCGGAGAACCGCTGTCCTACCACATGCAGAGGAATGAAGCCAGCCAGCGATAGGAAGCCAGGCGTCAGGGACTATAGCTTATTTATTGGCCAAGCACCGACACTCACTCACTAAGACCAAAAACAAATAAAGCTGCAGGAACCGGATCAGCCAGGAGTCAGAATGTAGAAATCATGGCTTGGAGCGAGAATCATGAGGAACCCAAACAGATGTGGAATAGCAGTAGCCTGGCCATCAGTTTTGTCTAATTTGGATGTTTGCCACATGGAGCTGGGTGGAAGTGTTAACCACAAAACAACAGCCTTCCCATACTCAAGTCCTCCTGGCAAACCACTGGGGCTTGCTGATGGTGCTAGTGGCTAACAGTCCCAGCTGGCAAGTGTCATCCAGGGACGCAAGGCTGCTGTTGTCTCCGGGCACCCTACATAGTCTACTGGACTATACTGTCCTTACTATTTCTACTCCCAGCTCAGGGTTAGAGCAAATGGAGCAAAGTATAACCAAAAGCCTCCAATTTTTCATCTTTATCCCCCTATCCAATCCCCACCTTCTCATTTTCAAATCTGGAAAAGCTGCTTGCTCCCTAGGCAAATAGTATTTAAAACAGTTTGTTTAAATTTGTAATTAGTTTTTTACCCTGAATAATAAAAAAAAAAAGATTCTTTTAACTAACGGACGCAGCAAATATCTCAAGTGTTTTCAAGTGAAATCCTATCATACTGCTCAAAAAAATACACACACATACCCCTCAACTTCTTGACACACTTAAGTGGAACATGAGAATTAAAATCACCACAGTAGTCTTAATACAGAAGTATAGTGTAAGACAGGATTTGTGATATGTAGGTGTCCTGAAAAATATTACTTAGGGTTGTTGTGGTTCTTTTAAGATTAAAAAAAAAATTTTAAGTCTTTGCTACCCCCAGCATGGGGCTTGAACTCACAACCCCAATATCAAGAGTCGCCTATTCTTCTGACTGAGCCAGCCAAGCCCCCCTATGGTTGGGTTTTATTTCATATATTTTACCCATTTACAGTGACAGTACTACATAAGATTTCTTCCTTTCTTTTTTATTTGATCTATTTCATTAGAAAATACTCAGCCTATTGGCCTATAAAAGAACTGGACTAAAGATATCACCAGTGTGGCCAAAAGCAGACTAAATTAGTATGCCAGCAAAGCAAAGGCAGTAAAACATTAAAAGGTTTAACTTCCATGGTTTAGTGTATAATTTTGCAATAAGAAAATTCTGGGGGGAGGTGGGGGAACTATTTTACTTTCATTAATTTATGAGTTTGGTTTAGTATATATACATACATTTTTATGTTGAATTATCTATGATAAAGGAGATCATAATTTTTTCAGTATTTCGGGCCTGTCAGGAAAAATTGTGAAGGATACTGAAATGGGAAGACAGATTCTGAGTATCCTGGTGTGTCTTTTCAGGTTCTCTGTTACTGCATGAATACTTCACAGTTGCACACATTGTTGACAACTTATACTAACACAAATGATCTTTGTCCATAGTAATATGAACTGTGTCTAGTGGAATGCAATAGATTATTGCCTGTGAAGTACTAACCAGTTTTGCCAATTTTGCAACTGTTTATAAACTCATTTCAACATTCCTGATGGCCTATATATGTATGATTTTTTTTTAAGATTTTATTTATTTATTCATGAGAGAGAGAGAGTGAGAGAGGCAGAGGGAGAAGCAGGCTCCATGCAGGGAGCCGGATGTGGGACTTGATCCCGGGACTCCAGGATCAGGCCCTGAGCCAATGGCAGGCACTAAACCACCGAGCCAC
The DNA here is from genome assembly GCF_905146905.1 of Nyctereutes procyonoides. Taxonomy (NCBI): domain Eukaryota; kingdom Metazoa; phylum Chordata; class Mammalia; order Carnivora; family Canidae; genus Nyctereutes; species Nyctereutes procyonoides. Next base: position 14,778,841 of record NW_026575132.1, read on the forward strand.
CCAGGGATCCCCTATATGCATGATTTTTAATTCTCTCTTTTAAAAAAATATTTTATTTATTTATTCATGGGAGACAGTGAGAGGGAAAGAGAGAGAGAGGCAGAGACACAGGCAGAGGGAGAAGCAGGCTCCCTTTGGGGAGCCTGATGTGGGACTTGATCCTGGGACTCCGGGATCACCACCTGAGCCAAAGGCAGACACTCAACTAGAGCCACCTGGCACCCCTTGAATTCTCCTTTTAACCAGTGGTAACAGCTTTACTGATTCTACCATTCACTAATGAGTTAAATAAAACCTTTGAGACATGTTAATTTTATATTCATACATGAGTCGTGATTCGTTTGTTTAAAAAATTATCTTGGGGCACCTGGGTGGCTCAGTTGTTTAAGCATGTGACTTCTGCTCAGGTTATGATTTCAGGGTCCTGGCACTGAGACCTGACGGGCTGGCTGGGAAACGGGGGCTCCAAGATGGCGGATCACCCCCGCCAACCCTCTCCAAGATGGCGGACCTCCCCGCCACCTTCACTGCGGCCTCCAGGTCACCACCAGGAAACTGAACTTTTCCACCCAGGAACTTCCCAATTGGGAACTGCCCATCAGGGGCTTCTCCCACCCCATGACCTCCATACCTTACCTAATATGGACACAAGCCTATGTCCTGCCTCAACCCTATAGAAGGACCCTGCCAACTCCCTCCCAGCGCGACTTCCACGACTCACGGGGGCGGGGGGGAGTGAGTCGTGGAACCTCGCCCGAGGGTGCTGGCAATAAAGTCCATCTCTCGGATCCACTTGCCTTGTAGCCTCTCTTCTTACCACCGTCGGCGGGAGCATTTGGTGCCGAAACGCGGGAGGTAGGTCGGCCCTTGCCAGGCACAGAGGCTCCCTCCTCCTCACCCGCGGACCGCAACCTCCGGCCGCCACCTCGGGAAGGCTTCCTTCGGAACCGCGTGCGGTGAGTGCTCCCTGGCCCCTGGTCCACTTCCGGGTTGCCCGGTCCCAGCCGCGGCCGCGCCTGGGCAAACCCCCGGCCACCTGGCGGCCCCGTCAGTCCCAAGGAATCGGCAGACGTCCTCATTCCACGGGAACTACTGTCCCTCCGGTGACTCAGTGCGCGGACGAGAGGACGCTCTCCTCCGTAATCTGAGTCGGTAGTGAAGGGGACCATGGGAGCCTCCCAGTCCAAATTCGACTCCGAAACGCCCTGGGCTGCCTTCTGGCCAACATCCGTACATTAGAATTGGACCGAGGACGTACGTAGGCGACGCCTCATACATTGTTGTACGGTTGCTTGGCCTCAGTACAAATTAGACAACCAATCGCAATGGCCTCCCGAGGGCACATTTGACTATCAGGTGCTCACAGATCTCGACAGTCTATGCAGGCGTCAGGGCAAGTGGTCCGAAATTCCCTATGTCCAAGCTTTCTGGACCCTACGGTCTCGACGGTCCTCGTGCTCCCCGTGTTCAACTCTCAGGTCCTCCTTGCTCGCGCCCCTGCCCCCCTCGGCGCTCTTCCCCTACCGCACCTGCGGAACCAGACTCTCCTCTTCAGTCCTCTCTTTCTGAACCGCCCGAAAACCTTTCTGCACCCCCTTCTCGAGCTCCCACCTTACGCCCTCCTCCTCCTCAGCTCCCTCCTCGCCCCCCCCCCCGGCGCCCCCTGAGCCCTCCGGGGAATGGGCGACCCCAGCACCCCTGCAGGCCCCGAGAGCCCTTTCCGAGGTCGAGCCTCCACCCCGACGCGGGCCGAGTCTGTCGGACTTCCCATCTTCCCCTCCCATTTCGGCCCGGACGCGCTCCCAAAACCCTCTGTCCAGCTTAGCCTGCCCCTTAAGGGAGGTGGCTGGAGCCCAAGGGGTCTTTGGAGCGCACGCGCCCTTCTCCCCACAGGACCTCTCCCAAACTGAGAAACGCCTGGGTTCCTTCTCGGCCAACCCAGGCAATTCCATAAAAGAGTTCCAATATCTGGCCCAAGCCTATGATCTTACCTGGCATGACTTACAGTGGTTCAGACCACTACCCTCACCACCGAGGAGAGGGAACGCAGCCAGGCCGCCGCCCGAGAGCACGCCGCCCGAGTCCATCTCGCCGACGCCCCGAAGCCGGCAGGCGCTCAGGCGGCCCCGCTGTAGAGCGCGGAAGGGACTCTCAGAATGGCCAAGATGGCCGCCGCCGGCGAGACCGCAGGGCTCGCTGCCTGACCGCCGGCCTGACGGCAGCTTCCAATAAAGCGGCTAACTACGGTAAGATCGGGGAGGTTATCCAAGCCCCAGACGAAAACCCTGCCCTGTTCCTAAAACGGCTGACCGAGGCTCTAGCACAGTATACTAGATTGGACCCGGCCTCCTGGCGGGAGCCACGGACCTGGCGACCACTCATTTCCCAATCGGCGCCGGACACCAGAAAGAAACTAAAACAGGCAGAGGAGGGCCCTCAGACCCCCATCTCTGACCTGGTGAAAATGGCCTTTAAGGTTTTCAACTCCCCAGAGGAGGCAGCTGACCCCAGACGGCAAGCCAGGCTCCAGCAGAAGGTCCAACCACAAACCCAGGCCCCGGTGGCGGCCCTGCGGGCGGCTGTTTCCGGAAACAGCGACGAGGGGCAACCGGACGTGCCCCGGGGGGCAGGCTTTAAGGGCGCTGCCGGAGGGCACTGGGTAGTGACCTAACCCGAAGGCACCCACAAGGCCGTGCCCTCAGTGTCACCTGATGGGACACTGGAAGTCGGACTGTCCTAGCCTCGGGGGATCCTCGGCGCCTCTACGCCGAGGAACCCCTGAACCGGCAGGTCCTGTTCTTCAGCTACTCGGGCTGGAGGACGACTGACAGGCCCGGACTCAGACACCCCCTCACCCAAGCCGAGCCCAGGGTAACGCTGCAGGTAGCGGGTAAGTCCATCTCCTTTCTGCTGGACACGGGGGCTACCTCCTCAGTCCTGCCATCCTACTCAGGACCCACATATGCCTCACCGGTCGCGGTGATGGGGCTCGAGGGTACCTCCTCTTCCCCTAGAATAACCCGACCTCTTACTTGCAGCCTGGATGGTTTCCCTTTCTCTCATTCATTCCTCATAATCCCCACCTGCCTAGTGCCTCTCGTGGGAAGGGATATCCTCCAAAAACTGCGGGCCACCATCCGTCTCTCTCCTCCTTCAGCCTGGGACTGTCTTCTACTGCCACTCCTCCCCTCTCCTCCAACTCCCATTCCTACAAATCTGCCCACCGTTAATCCCCAAATTTGGGATACATCCAAACCCACCGTCGCCTCCCACCACAGTCCTGTTCATATCCGGTTAAAGAATAACTCCACATACCCTTCTAGGGCTCAGTTCCCCATCTCCCTTACCCATCGTAGGGGTCTCAAACTTATAATAGGCCGCCTAAAGCAGCGGGGCCTTCTCATTCCTATCAACTCCCCCTGCAATACCCCAATCCTGCCTGTACAAAAGCCATCAGGGGTTTATCGGCTGGTACAGGACCTACGGCTCATTAATGAAGCTGTTGTCCCACTCCACCCCGTCGTCCCCAACCCCTATACCCTACTGTCTCACATCCCTCCCGGCACCTCTCATTTCACGGTTCTCGACCTAAAGGATGCATTCTTTACTATTCCCCTGCATCCTGACTCCTATTTCCTGTTTGCTTTTACCTGGGAAGACCCAGACACCCATGTTTCTGGACAACTTACCTGGACAGTCCTACCGCAAGGGTGTTGTGACAGCCCCCATATTTTCGGCCAGGCCCTGGCAGCTGACCTCCAGGAATCTCCTCTCCTGGAGGCCAGTACCCTGCTACAGTATGTAGATGACCTGCTTCTCTGTAGCCCTTCCCTCCTCACCTCCCAGGAAGATACCTCTACCCTACTAAACTTCCTGGGAGCTAGGGGGTATTAGAGTCAACCCGTCTAAGGCCCAGCTAGGTACCCCATCGGTCACATATCTAGGGATCACTCTGACCCCTACCTCTAAATCCCTTACTGGGGACCGTATTCACCTCCTCCAAGAACTCCCCTCAGAGTGCAGATGGGATACTCTCCTTCCTAGGACTCGTGGGGTTTTTTAGACACTGGATTCCACACATATCTATCCTGGCCCGGCCTTTATATCAAGCAGCCAAGGAAACCCCCCAGGGTCTCTTAACTGATCCTGCCTCAATCCAGCATGGATTTTCGAGGCTCTGAGACTGCCTCATTAAGGAACCAGTTCTGGCTCTCCCAGACCATACTAAACCGTTCCATCTCTTCACAGATGAACGATCTGGGTCGGCCACCGGCCTTCTAGCCCAGCCCACCGGGCCTACATATAGGGCAGTAGCCTACCTGTCCAAACAGTTAGACCCCACCACCCGGGGTTGGCAACCCTGTCTCAGGGCACTGGCTGCCGCGGCCTCCCTCACTAAGGAGGCCCTAAAACTGACCTTAGGACAGCCTCTGACAGTCTACTCCCCCCAATGACTCACGGACCTCCTTGGCCATTGGTCTCTGGCCCAGTTGACTCCCTCCCGGGTGAGTTATTCCATTTATTATTCGTCGAAAACCCTCAGATATCTCTGTCTGTCTCCCCCCGCTAAAACCCTGCGACTTTACTGCCTGCACCCTCACCTACGCCTGACCCTTCTCACTCTTGCCCTCAACTTCTGGAGGACTTTACCCCCTCTTACCCTGGACTCTGACCAACCTCCGGCTAACCCTGATCGCATCTTGTTTGTGGACAGCAGCTCCCTTCTGACCTCAGATGGCCTACGCCACGCCGCCTATGCTGTAGTTACGGCTGAGGCAGTTGTTGAAGCAGCCCCCCTTCCTCTTGGGACTACTTCCCAGAAGGCGGAGCTGATAGCCCTAACCCGGGCACTCCACCTGTCCAAGGGACAACGAGTCACCATTTACACTGACTCCAAATATGCTTACCTCATATCCCACACTCATTCAGTTATTTGGCAAGAAAGGGGATTTCTGACTACCAAAGGTACCCCTATCGTAAATGGGCCGCTCATTGCCAGGCTCCTCGAGGCCCTAGCCTACCCACTGAGGTCGCCATCGTCCACTGCCAGGGACACCAAACTACCCTTGACTCGGTCTCCCTAGGCAACAATAAAGCTGATACGGTGGCCAGGCAGATGGCCCTTAGCGCCACTCCTGCCCTTGTACTCTTCCTCAACACTGCACATCAACCTTGTTACACCGAGGAAGAGACGCTAGCACTCTAATAAAAGTTGGGGGGCAAACTAGGGAACAAAGGATGGATCCACATGCAGAACTGCACTGCCATACCTGAAAACCTGGCTCACACCCTGGTCACAGAAATTTACCAGTCACTCCATATCGGCCCCAAGGCGTTGTTTCAATTCTTACAACCTCTCTTCTACCACCCTTCTCTGTCCAAGGTCATTGAAACTGTTCACAGGGCATGCACTGTCTGTTCAGCTGTCAATGCACAAGGTGGGATCCGCAGGCCAGAACCTAACCACCAATTGCAAGGCCACCAGCCGGGAGAAGACTGGCAGCTGGACTTCACCAACATGGCCCGTCATAAAAACCTCTGCTACCTACTAACCCTGGTTGACACGTTCACAGGTTGGATAGAGGCCTATCCCACGACCCGCGATATGGCGGACGTCGTGGCTGCAATCCTTATTGAACACGTCATTCCCCGTTTCAGACTGCCCTGAACCCTCAAGTCAGACAACGGACCTGCCTTCATATCCAGCATAACCCAGCAAGTGGCTAAGTCTCAACATCTCCTAGAGATTGCACATCCCTTACCATCCTCAGTCCTCGGGTAAAGTAGAAAAGGCCAACGGCCTACTTAAAGTCCAACTCACCAAACTTACCTTGGAAACCCGTCTTTCCTGGCCTACCCTCTTACCTCTTGCCCTCACTAGGCTGAGGGCGGCCCCCCCATGGACCCTCTGGACTAAGCCCATTTGAACTCCTCTATGGTTCTCCCTTCCTCATAGATCACAATCTCCCTGCTGTTCCTCCACCCATTCTCTCGTATCTGCCTTACCTCACTCTGCTCCGGGCTCTCCTGAGAGCTCTGCTGACTCAGTCACCCCAGCCCTGAACAACCCTGAAGATGATGAGACTCCTTCCCAGAAACTGCTCCCCGGGGGGGCCAGGTTCTCCTCAGGAGTCGCAACCCTGTCCCTTACAGACACAGTAGACTGGGCCCCATACTGTCATCCTCACCACCCCAACTGTGGCAAAGCTACTGGGCCACCAACCCTGGGTGCACATCAACAACCTTAAACGGGCCCCCTCTGACAGTAAGTGGGCCTCCCAGATGGTGGGCCCCACCGAACTCTGCTTGGTTAGGGCTCCTTCTCATACTCCTCATGAGTCCCCAGATCTAGGCGGCGTCATGTGACTGCGTGAGGGGCTCAGCTCCCTCACGCTATTTCTCGGCCTATACCTCTATGCACAGGTCCTACTATCAGGGAAAGACACCTCCACTCTCCCCTACTGCACCCCCTCGGGAATCTTCCTCTCCTGCCCAAAAGGTATCTATTGCTGCCTAACTGCCAATGATTCCTTGGATTGTACTCTCATCCTTCTGTCTCCTACCACCAGCATCTACTCATCTGAACAACTCTTATCTCAACTGTCCCCTACCTCTCGCTGCCTTCCCTTCTTAATAGGGGCAGGACTAACTATCGGTGTGGCAACTGGGGCGGCAGGCCTGGGAACCTCCATTAACTTCTATTATAAGCTTTCCCAGGCACTCAATGAGGACATGGAATGAATAGCAGACTCACTCACCACCTTACAGACTCAGATCACCAGCTTAGCCGCCGTCACCCTACAAAACTGACGCGCCCTAGATCTCACCCCGAAAAAGGGGGAACATGCCTTTACTTAAACGAAGAGTGCTGCTACTTCATCAACTAGTCCGGCATAGTCACCTCTAAGGTCAAAGAACTCAAAGACCGGATCCGAGCGAGACGCCAAGATGACTCCATTTGGGGCTTAAGTCCCCAAGCCTGAGTAACTTGGCTCCTCCCCCCTCGCAGGGCCCCTCTGTATACTCCTCCTGTTAATCTCAATCGCTCCCTGCCTTACACATTGCTTACAGGAGCACCTGCAAGAAATAAACAGGGTATCAGGCAACCAACTCCTCCTACAGCCCTATTCCCCCCTGCCCACATCCGATGGCCTCTACCATATCCCACTGCCAGCAGGAAGTAGCCAGAATTGAGTCGACGCCCCCTGACACCAATATAAATATAAAGAGGTCGGAATTACGGGCCAGCAGGGAAACGGGGGCTCCAAGATGGCGGACCACCCCGCCAACCCTCTCCAAGATGGCGGACCTCCCCGCCACCTTCACTGTGGCCTCCAGGTCACCACCAGGAAACTGAACTTTTCCACCCAGGAACTTCCCAATTGGGAACTGCCCATCAGGGGCTTCTCCCACCCCATGACCTCCATACCTTACCTAATATGGACACAAGCCTATGTCCTGCCTCAACCCTATAGAAGGACCCTGCCAACTCCCTCCCAGCGCGACTTCCACGACTCACTCCCCCCACCCCCCCACCCCCCCGTGAGTCGTGGAACCTCGCCCGAGGGTGCTGGCAATAAAGTCCATCTCTCGGATCCACTTGCCTTGTAGCCTCTCTTCTTACCACCATCGGCGGGAGCAACTTTACGAGACCCATGTGGGGCTCCCCGCTTAGCAAGGATTCTGCTTCCCCCTCTCCCTCTGCCCCTCCCCATCACTTGTGCTCGATCTTCCACTCTCTCTCAAATAAATAAATAAATAAAATCTTTTTTTAAAAAAGAAAAATCTTTAAAAAAATGATCTTTTAATAGATCTTAAATCCAAGAGTGTTGATCTGACTGTGGGAGGACAATGAAGAGGGACAGGAGGATGGGAGTGAGGTAAGATTTTTAAAAAATGTATATGAAGTGGGACGCCTGGGTGGCTTGGTGGTTGAGCGTCTGCCTTAGGCTCAGGTCATGATCCTGGGGTCCCGGGATCAAGTCCCACATCAGGCTCCCTGCATGGAGCCTGCTTCTCCCTTTGTCTGTGTCTCTACCTCTCTGTGTGTGTGTCACTCATGAAGAAATAGGTAGAATCTTTAAAAAAAAAAAAATATGTATATGAAGTTTCTTTCTGGTCCATTCAATTTCCAAACCTAAATTTACCTCCCACTCCTAGGATCATGAAGGAACTGAACATCAAGTTGGGGAAGCACTCCCTCAGAGGGAAGGAGAGCTAAGTGGAATTCCAGACCAGTAGGGAAGGGCTTCAGGGGAGAGAATTCTGATAGCACCCAAAGTTTGGCATGGCGGAGGCAAATTCTATCTTTAAGGTTTCCAGACTCTCTTCCCTGCACCCCCACCTGTCCTCTTGAAGACTATGTGTTAGCAGTGGGATCCCTAATAGGACTGTTGGAATCGGGAGACCAATAAGCAAGATGAACAGATACGGTACTCAGAGATGTGCAGCTCTCCTCTCCTCTCCCTCTGGTTTTCCTTTTTTTCTTTTTGCAGTCAGACCCAGGCCACTTTCAGTGCTGCTGCAGCTGCTCCAACCGAGAAGGGGAGCCAAGCCTGAACTCCAGCCCCTCCGCTCCAGGTAACTGGTGTGCCGGGCCCTCTTGCCTCATCAGTGCTGCAGTTCCAGGACCCAGAACCCCCTCCTCGGCCAAGAACACGTGTCGGGTCACCCAGGTGGAGAGAAGTCCCGGGCCCAGCCACGCTCCAGGTTGGTCTCTGTCTCTGCCCTGCTGCCCACTCTCCCTTAGGAGGCCTAAATACGTCCAGGTGCTTACGTAGTTGTAGTTCTATGTCCTCTTTCTAGTCTTCCATGTCTGTCTTCTCTCTCTGTCACCCTGTCTCTTCTGTTCTTAAACTGCCCTCTCTCCCGCCGCCTGTCCTCACCAGGTGCTTCCACAAAATCTACCAGCAACCACGAGCAGTCCTGGGCCATGTTTTTTTTTTTTTTTTTTTTTTTTTTAAGATTTTATTTATTTATTCATGAGAGACACACGCAAAGAGAGAGAGAGGCAGAGACACAGGCAGAGGGAGAAGCAAGCCCCATGCAGGGAGCCCGACCTGGGACTAGTTCCCAGGACCCCAGGATCAGGCCCTGGGCTGAAGGCAGACGCTCAGCCACTGAGCCACACGGGTGTCCCCGGGCTGTGTTTTATGGTAGTGATGAGCGAGGCCCCTGGGGTCAAGCAGACCCTGGTTTGGAATCACAGTTCCACTTACTACCTCCCTGTGAGGCCTTGCCAAGGTTAGTCAAAGGCTCTAAACCTCAATTTCTCCATCTGTAAAAGAGGGATAAGAAGAGTACCTACTCGACCAGGTCGCTGTGGGCATGAAATGAGGTGGTCAAGAGAAGTTCCGTGTCTGATACAGTCATCTGCTACTATTACCATTTTTTTCCCTGCCTCCAGATCCCTCTTCCCATTGCCTTATTTGTACGTACTATTTCACATTTTTTCTCAATCTGCCATAGATACTGATTTTTTAAAAGATTTTATTTATTTATTCATGAGAGACACACAGAGAGAGGCATAGACAGAGGCAAAGGAAGAAGCAGGCTCCCTGTGAGGAGCCCGATGTGGGACTTGATCCCAGGACCCAGGATCATGACCTGAGCCAAAGGCAGACACTCAACCACTCAGCCACCCATACGACCCCACCTGTGTTGGTCACCATGTCAGCCACTTTCTGAAAGGCGTCCAAGAAGGCAGCTGCTGCTCCTGCTGTGGTCCAAAGCTGGGACTGTGGCTGTATCTATGGTGGATTGAAGTGCAGGACATGCTACCCCAAAATAGGGCACCTGGGTATATTGAATAGTTGATGCTGAAGGAGTGTGTTTCCAGGGTTCAGGAAGGTCTCCTGGAAGCCGGTCCTGTGAGAATCACGTGAGACGTGCATGCCTTCTACATACCCTGAGGGAAGGGCATCTTTACCTCTGAGGAAGGAGGGACTCAGAAGAATCTGAACAAACAAGCCTTGCTATGTTTCCCCCACTGTACTACTGTCAGCTCATAAACCTTTGTCCCAGCACATTTTCCACAAGGCTCTATTTTTGGCCAAAGTATAAAAACACTCAGGTGTAACTGTTTCCTCGGGTCATTTCCTTATGAAGTCTCCATGTCATGTGAAACTCCCATTTTAAAAATCTGTATGCTTTTCCCTTAATAATCTGTCTTTTGTTACAGGGGCCTCAGCTTAGAGAAGAGGAATAGGAAAATATACTTTTTTTCTTCCCCTATAATGGCAGATCAAAGACAGTGGTCATATGTATCACATCATTTTTTTTATTATAGTCAACTTCAGTTTCTTCATCTGCCATCTGGGGAGAAAGCCCATCAATAAACCATCTACTGGGTTGTTTTAAGAATTGTACAAGATATTTTCCACTCAGCTCTCACAAACATGGTGACCATTCCTAAAACCCACCAGATTTTCTGAAATGTGGCAAGCACCAACCCCACAAAGTGACACATGACAAGAAGGGCAGGGATTCTCTGCATGCCCAGAGAAAGCAGCATTATAACAGGAAGTAGAGTGGCTATGGGGGGTGGACCGATTTTATGGGAAAAAGCTAAAACTACAAAGAAGATTGTGCTGAGGCTTGAAGGTGTTGATCCCAACTGCAGATTTAAGAGAATACTGGCTATTAAGAGAAGCAAGCATTTTGAAAAGAAGAGAAGGGGCCAAGTGATCTAGTTCTACATGTCCTATTTTGTTTTATTATGAAGACAATATAATCTTGAAGTTATGTTGACTTAAAAAAAAAAGAATTGTCCAACATATATATGTGTCTCTCACAGTGCCTGGCTTAGGGAAAGAGCTCAAGAATTGTGAGATATTATTATTACCATCTTACTTTAATCTTTTTATTAGGGTGTATTATGAAATAATTCACATTACTAACAAGACTTCGTTGAAAGGTAGTAAATTCCTGGGTTTCCAGCTAATGTAATGATCACTGGCTATAATCAGAGCTCACTTGATATTATTCGCGATTAGTTTAGCTAACATTTTGGATTTGTGTTTCATTCTAAGAAAACATGGGCTGAAACATACCACTGTGAGCAACAAAATAATGGTTTCCTGGCTGTTACTATAAAGCTACATTGTGCTCATTCCTTCTTTTCCAAAGTAGGACATTCTGATCCTGTGATAATGTTCTACTAAAGGAATTTATTTATTTTGCACCAAATGATTCGTGTAGATGAGTTCATTTCTTGTGATGAAGACGGGTACAACATAGCTGGGCTTCTTGCTGTGATCTCACTGACTTGCTATAATCCAACTGGCTAGAAAACACAGTAATTGTCTGGCTCAGCAAGAAGAAAACCAGCTTTTCCAAAGAAATTCTTTTGGGGCTTTCTCTCAAGTTTGATGAATAAGTTATTTACTGATTGCTTGAGGAAAATATAAAATGGAAGAAATGGTCTTTCTTTAAGAAATTACTAAAGAACACCCAGGGATGTGAGCAGACTCCATTGAATATGGCAAAAAATAGATCTAGTTTTTAAAAATCAGGCTTTTGTTTATCTGAGGCTGAAATAAATGAATGTGAATATTCTTTTTAAATTTTTACTTATTTATTTAGGATTTTATTTATTTATTCATGAGAGACACACAGAGAGAGGCAGAGACACAGGCAGAGGGAGAAGCAGGCTCCCCTGATGTTACTCTCCTAAATAAGCTCTTCTCTGACCACCACCAGCCTGTTCCCCAGTCTCAATCAGGGTCATCGCTCTCTACGCTTTACTTATAATTTTTAGTTATATATTTGAATACTTACTTGATAAATGTCTCTCCTCGAGCAGGCTGTATTTTTGCTTGCCTTTATATCCTCAGAGCCTAGCACAGTGTCTGGCAAGTAGGGGAGCTCTATAATATTTACTAAGTGGCAGAAAGACAACAGTGTTTTTGTTTTTGTTTTTGTTTTTTAGATTTTATTTATTTACTCATGAGAGACACAGAGAGAAAGAGAGAGGCAGAGGGAGAAGCAGGCTCCATGCAGGGAGCCAGATGTAGGATTTGATCCCGGGTCTCAGGATCACACCCTGGGCGGAAGGCAGCCCTAAACTGCTGAGCCACCCGCTACCCAACTTAGTGGTTTTTGATAGAAGGTATTTATGCCCGTGGCATCTCAACAATAACTAACAATAATTTTTATTTGAGAAAGCAAAGGTGAGTTTGAGGCAAGAATTTAAGTTCTTGATTATCATCAAATTCATTAGTTCCCATGTTCAGTTCCTCTTTTTTTGTTATAGGTGTTAAAAGAATGTCAAGTACTTAGGAAAGCTAGCCTCACTCCTGAGGGATGTGTTAAATCTATTCAGCCACTTAATTAGACAGGACTTTTGGTTGACAATGGGTCTTACTTCCAGGAAAAGGTGATGAAATTTTCCTCTAAAATCTTACCAAGAGCATACTGGTTCACTCTTAACCATCATGGTTGTCTAATCATGTATTACTCATAATTAAAACCAGTTCACTTAACCACATGCAAAAGGAAGAAATCCCAGGCACGCCTAATTATATAATAGCATTTAACACATTACAGCAATACCTAACATTTCCCACATCCTTGTTAAGTACAACACAATACTAAGGAATTTTACGTGCATTTTTACATTTAATTCTCACAACAGCCCTGCGAGGTACTATTATTATTTCCAGGAGGCAAAGAAAGGTTGGGTATTTAGCAATCGTGCTGAAACTCAAACAAGACTTCTGGGTCTGGGGCACCTGGGTGGCTCAGCGGTTGAGCTTGTCTTCTTTGGCTCACGTCATGATCCTGGGGTCCTGGGATCGAATTCTGGGGGAGCCTGCTTGCTTCTCCCTCTGCCTATGTCTCTGCCTCTCTCTGTGTGTCTATCATGAATAAATAAATACAATTTTTTTTAAGATTTATTTACTTATTCATGAGACACACACACACACACACACACACACACACACACAGGACAGAGGGAGAAGCAGGTTCCTGTGAGGATGCTGAGGATCCTGATGCGGGACCCGATCCCGGGATTCTGGGATCATGACCTGAGCTGAAAGCAGCTACCCAACCACTGAGCCACCCAGCATCCCAAATAAAAAAAATCTTAAAGAGTCAAAAACAGACCACTTCTGGGTCTGTCTGGCTTCAGAGACTTCCTTCTTAACCCTTGTACACACCTTTCTTTAGTAATTATCCATGGATGTGTTTACCTCCGTTACTAAAGTGTGAGGGCCTCAAGGGCAAGGATTATGCTATACTCATTCTATGTCTCAAGTACAGAGCAGAGGGCAGAAAATATATAATAGGTGCTCAAAAGTTTAGTGAATGAAGGAGAAAGTTCTCTCTTAGTCATCAAAACTATAGTATGTTTACTATGGTTTTAATGTTAAATATAATAAACTATCATATATAAGTAAAACACAAATATTTATATAATAAAACAAGTACTTATATATAAATATCTTACTTTTTTTATTAAATTAGCAATCCATATTTTTTCTTAAGGCATAGGAAACTTCCATTTTGTTAGGTCAAAAATGATCAAGTCAAATAACAGCGCTTTTAATAGGGTATAACCTAATTTTTAAAAAATCGATGTCGGGTAGCCCCAGTGGCGCAGCAGTTTAGCGCCGCCTACAGCCCGGGGTGTGATCCTGGAGACCCAGGATCGAGTCCTACATCGGGCTTCCTGCATGGAGCCTGCTTCTCCCTCTGCATGTGTCTCTGCCTCTCTCTTGCTCTCTCTGAATGAATAAATAAATAAATCTTTAAAAAAAATCGATGTCAACCCTTAACTATAAAATTAAGCAGGATACTCCGTTACCACGTTTTTTCCACTCAAACGAAGCTTATCATTCTAAACCGTCATAGAGAAGGTTTTATGAAAGATTAAGGATGTCATATCTATGAGCACTTTGTTCTAGCTCCAGGGATCCAACTCTATCTCCAAATCATTTTTCATGCCATTAGGGACAGTGCGGACTTAGTGAAAATTCAACCCCAAACATTTATTACACTTGGCTTTCCATGAAGTCCTCCCTTTTAAATAGCAACTCTGCCTTTATCCCAAGCCCTGACGCACCCCAAGTGTTCCTCAAACACTTTTGCAATGATTACATCACATGTGTTCGTGATGATCCCTTCTTGTTGAATAGCGAGGTCTGTCACACGCAATTATGCAAAACATTTGAAATGGCAAAATTAAACTCAACTGATTCAGTTATTATACTAGATGACTGGTTGACCACAGACAGTTCTTTAATAACTCTTTTTTTTGGGGAGGGAGGCATAAAAAGAAATGAGAGCTTCAGAGAGTAACCCTGGAAGCCATTTTAAGCATGAGTAAAATCTGTTTGCCTGACGCCTGAGGGAATGCTCTGACCTCTCCTCATTGAATTCTTTGTGTGTTAAACTTTATGAAATGAGTTACTTTCTTGGCTTCACCTTAGTCGGAAATTTCTAATCATGAGATTGCCTTTTTAACAGTAATACCCACAGGGCCTTCTGTTTTTCATGTTCTAAAATGTCTGCCTAACCCACTGATGGGCATGAATCCATTTCCTACTCTACTTCCAACTTCAGTTTAAAAAGTACGCTCCAGGGATGCCTGGGTGGTTCAGCGGTTGAGAGCCTGCCTTCGGCTCAGGGCGTGACCCTGGAGTCCCAGGATCAAGTCCTGCATCGGGTTCCCTGCATGGAGCCTGCTTCTCCGCTTCTCTCTGTGTCTCTCATGAATAAATAAATAAAAAATCTCTAAAGAAAAAGTAAAAAAAGTACGCTCCAGGAGCACCTGGGTGCCCCAGTCAGCAGAGTGTGTGACTCTTGATCTCAGGCACTGTGAGTCCAAGCCCCATATTGGGTGTAGGGAGGACTTAAAAAATAAATCTTAAAAAAATTAAAAATAAAAGTATAGAGGTCCCGGGGTGGCACAGTCAGTTAAGCACCTGCCTTTGGCTCAGGTCATGAGCCCAGAGACCCAGGATCGAGCCCTATGTTGGGCTCCCCACTGAGCAGGGAGTCTGCTTCTTCCCCTCCCTCTCGTGCTCTCTCTCTCTCTCTCTCTCTCAAATAAATAAATAAGGGGCAGCCTGGGTGGCTCAGCGGTTTAGTGCTGCCTTCGGCCCAGGGTGTGATCCTGGAGACCCGGGATCGAGTACCACATCGGGCTCCCTGCTTGGAGCCTGCTTCTCCCTCTGCCTGTGTCTCTGCCTCTCTCTCTCTCTCTCTCTCTGTGTGTGTGTGTGTGTGTGTCTCATGAATAAATAAATAAAATCTTAAAAAAAAAGAAATAGATAAAATATTTTTAATTAAAAAAATAAAAAGTACACACCAAACAAAGTCTGCTTGGGAATTTCCTGGTCCTAGTTGGGTTAGTCTGACTTTGAGACCGTCTGTATTACTGGAATGGTTAAACTCTGAAATACTTCATACAGCTCAGCCACACTGGTAATACAGGTTTTCAGGACTTAAGTGAGAACACCTTCAATGCAGAATTGAGTTAGGTGTGGATTCCTAAGGATAGTAGTCAGCAGTACTGCTGAAAAGAGCACTGAAAAACATTAAGTATTATATAAATATATATCTATGGTAACCTGAAAATTTCCCCAGTTGACAGTGGGCACAAATGTAGTATTTAGTTTTAATTCAGGGTTCATTGGGGTGTCTCTATTGGCAGATGTAACATGTACTGTGTTTGTCCAATAAGTACATCACACTTGAGAAGGGCTCACCAAAAAGTATTTCCGGGGCCTCCAGGAGATGAATTATATGTGTTTGTGTACAAGTTTGGACCCCTGGGCATCACGACTCCATCATGCGCTGCCAGGACACCAGGCTGCTTGCCCAGTCAAGGCAGGGTAGAGGTTCAGGATGAAGTGGAATGGAGAATTCTCTTTCGTGGATATTTTTTTCCATAGAGGAAATCCCAAAACAGCTCTTTGTTTTTCTTGCATGCAAGAAAAACTTGCATGCAGCTCCATGCCCTTTCTCCTCTTGGGGGTCCAAGGTCTGTGCTCTTCCCTCCCAGCAAGTTATTCTACAAACTCCTCAGGCTGAGAAGGACTTCTGGTAGGTCAACCCATCAGTTAGTCAGGTCCAAATCTTGTCATCTCACTTTGGCTCATAGATGGTACACGGGTACTCACCTCTCCCACTGTCTCACTTCCTCCATGAATGTTAACTTGCATACTCCTGTTCACATCCTCCCTTTCCTTTCGTAAGCCCCACCTCTGTAGGCACTCCAAACTTCTAAACCTTTTTAGTTTAGTGCACCTGGCTGACTCAGTCAGCAGAACGTGTGCCTCTTGATCTCAGGGTTGTGAGTTCAAGCCCCATTGAACATACAGATTACTAAAAACATAACAAACAAACCTTTTTAGTCTAATAATTTCATTCTGTCCCCAAGGCAGCACATCTTTAAGCTTTCAGAGGGGAGGGATCTTCCTTTAAAATTCTTGTGTACTCTTCTACCACGGGAGCCAAGGGTCCTGTCGGTATCTGCTTGACTGAATAGTACATGTACAGGCAGCTTCTCTTAGTGAATGTTTAAAAAAATAACTCCTTTCCCCCCAACAAAATGAAAAATAATAGACTTCCAAATAAATAAACAAAATTTCCAAACCTCATCTTTTTCTTAAGATTTTTATTTCTTTAAAGTAATCTCTATAACCAATGTGGAGCTCAAACTTACAACCTTGAAATCAAGATCTTGGCAACATGTTCAGCGTTGAGTCTGCATGTCCCCCCCACCCCCCATCTCCCTCTGTCCTTCCCCTCCCAACTTTTGTGCATGCGCTGTCTCTCTCATAAATAAATAAATAAATAAATAAATAAATAAATAAATAAATAAACAAAATCTTTTTAAAAATTAAAAAAACAAAGAGTTTCATGCTCTACAAGCTGAACCAGATAGGTGTCCCCCCAACTTCCATCTTCCCCACGAAGGTGAAGCTGAGAGGAAGAAACAGCAAAATAATATTTAAACCATTCAAAAAGTCCTAACACACCTTATTTATTTGATTTGGTGAATTCTTTTATCACAAACCAAGTCTTTACTTGCACACGTCCTGCAGAGAGCTGCCCTATGCAGTATTTCATATACTCAAGTTCCCATGGGCTAGTTGATGATTGTTTTAACAATGAGCAAGGGCCAATGAGGCCAAGATCAGATAGTCGGTGCTCCCCTTGGTTAGTTCCCTTCATGGAAAGAAACTCTTCCACAGGCAAAGTCAGGCCCTATTTAACATCTGGCCTCCACCTTCTAATTAATTATCTGACCAATATATTACTTTGGCTGAAAGGACAACTGCATGATTTCTAACAAAATGTTTGTGCCTGAGTCATGCATACTTTGTTCCAACCAACACTGTTGTCTTTAACAGCAAAGAACATTTTTCATCTTATTGGAGTTATCAATGGAATAATGAAAACATACTATAATAATTGAAGAATATGAAAAAATAGTCTGAATGAAAGAGTTGTCTCAACTAGTAATTTTTTTAAATTTTATTTATTTATTCATAAGAGAGAGAGAGGGCAGAGAGAGGGAGAAGCAGGCACCATGCAGGGAGCCTGATGTGGGACTCGATCCCAGGACCTCAGAATCATGCCCTGAGCCAAAAAGACAGATGCTTAACCACTGAGCCACCCAGGTGTCCCATCAACTAGTATTTATTAGCTACCTACCATATGTGCTAGGTATCCAGTAAATATGTCACATTGAGCAATGCCTTAACCAGAGGTTTAAGAAGGGAGGAAGACAGGGTGTTTGGGTGGCTCAGCCAGTTAAGTATCTGACTCTTGATCTCAGCTCAGGTCTTGATCTCACAGTTGTGAGTTCAAGCTCCATGTGGGGTGCAGAGCTTACTCTAAAAAAAAAAGGTGGGGGGAGGGAGGTGGATTGTAGTATTGGAAGAAAACCTAGCCTATCCGGTTTATTTTGAAGAAAAGGAAACTGAGGTCCAGAGAGTTTGTTTTGCCTCAAGCAATGAAACAAGCTAAAAGGAGAGTTGGTATTGGAGCTCTGGAGTGACAGCAAAATAAAAATATTCCCTAGAGGGAAAGGGAGTAGGGGGAGGGTGTAAGTGGGTGATGAACATTAAAGAGAGCACATGGGGGCAGCCCCAGTGGCGCAGTGGTTTAGCGCCGCCTGCAGCCCGGGGCGTGATCCTGGAGACCTGGGATCGAGTCCCACGTCGGGAGCCTGCTTCTCCCTCCGCCTGTGTCTCTGCCTCTCTCTCTCTCTATGCCTCTATGAATAAGTAAATAAAATCTTAAAAAAAAAAAAAATAAAGAGAGCACATGATGTAATGAGCACTGAGTATTATATAAGACTGATGAGGGATCCCTGGGTGGCGCAGCGGTTTGGCGCCTGCCTTTGGCCCAGGGCGTGATCCTGGAGACCCGGGATCGAATCCCACGTCGGGCTCCCGGTGCATGGAGCCTGCTTCTCCCTCTGCCTGTGTCTCTGCCTCTCTCTCTCTCTGTGACTATCATAAATAAATAAAAATTAAAAAAATAAAAAAAAAGTTTCTTTAAAAAAAAAAAAGATTGATGAATCACGGACCTCTACCTCTGAAGCCAATAATACATTATATGCCAATTAATTGAATTTAAATGAAATTTAAAAAATCAAAATATCAAGTGTGAAGACCTAGTGCAATAATAGATTTGAAGCGTATTTGGACATTGTCTGATTTAAGAGAATGCTGTCAGCAATCTTCGTTTAACGAGTTATGTTTTTTTCTATCAACTTTCATGCTATCCGTTTTTATTATACTCTTGGCTTTCACTACTTTCATTAGAAGTTTTATGAGGCAGAAAACTTTACCAAAGTTAATGTCACCAAAGAAACCAGGTGAATTAGACCTAAAGAGCCCCCATGAAATCAAAGGATTTAAATTTTGTGGTTTTTATGAAAATTGAAGACTGAAGAAAAAAATAGGAATTTTCAATATGATAAAGTTTTAAATGATGAAAGTAATAGATTATTAGAGAAAGTTTAGGGGAAAAAGAAGATATATCACATAAAGGGTCTAGCATACACCAGTGTGGCATAAAAATTATTTTGAGCAGAAGGCATTTGAGGCCCCCAAATAATGCAATTGTCATAAAGCCCCTCCTGGAGAGCAATCAGGGAAGACTGACTCTTCACCAGAGGTGAGAAGTCTCCACACCACACCTAACAGACACAGTCACATCTATTCCTTTAAGAGCCCATTTATCTTCTCAAAAAGTCATTTGTTTTCAGAGCACCTGGGTGGCTCCGTGGTTGAGCATCTACCTTTGGCTAGGGTAGTTGATCCCAGGGTCTTAGGATAGAGGCCTCTAATGGGTTCCCTGTAGGGAGCCTGCTTCTCCCTCTGCCTATGTCTCTGCCTCTCTCTGTGTCTCTCATGAACAAATAAACAAAATCTTAAAAAAAAAAAGTTATTTGTTTTCCCATAAATGTCCTTTCTTCCTTTCCCCTTCTTTTATGAAGATGATATATAAACCTCAAATTCTAACCATCTCTTTGAGTCACAGTTTTCTCTGAACTCCCTATAAAGGTTCATAAAAATATGTGACTAAATTTGGTGTTTTTGCTTACTAATCTGTCTCTAGTCAATTTAATTTGCAGACCTTCAGAACTGAACCTAAGAGAATAGAGGGAAGTTTTTCTTTCCCTGACATACCATCAGCTCACCATCAGCACATCATAAACTCACTTTTGGCTTAACACAACCATTTCAGTTTTTTGTATTTTCTTTAGTTTTCTCAACTGCATTTACTTTTTTGCTAATTATAATCATTGTTAATATTATAAGCACTCATCTGTGATGTTACATAGTCCTCCAAAATATGATATTCCAATGACTGCAAAATATTTCATTGAGATGCTACATAAGAAGTTCCTTCACTAGCTTCCTACCATTGAATATTTGATTGCTTCTGATTTTTAAAAAATTATAAATAATTTGGGGAAAAAATTGAGCATAAAGCTTTTCTCCTTTTAAAATTACTTCCATGGGGGCATCTCTGACTGCTGTGGCCTTCACAAAGGGAATGTGACTTAAATATCTGTCTCAGACAGATGACAATTAGTGGTAAAGTCACAAAGAAAATATGTGACATTCTGTTATAAATTAAATGTCTGAGGTCTCAGGTGAAACCATAAAAAAGGCAGTGAAAAAAACTGACAAAGCATTTAGCATTTAGTGTCTGGAAGATGTGCAAACGTGATGAGCATTCATTCAGTCAGAGGAATGACCTGAACTAGAATTGGAGACCCAGAGGAAGGTCCCTTGGCCCTTTTTTTCTCCCTCTCCCTCCCCCGCAACCCCTCAAAAACAAACCAAAAAATAGTGGTGGATCCATTAAGCAACAAGTTTGTGGAAGCTTGGACGAATGAGCTGGTTTTAAGTGAAATCGGCCAATTTGAAAGAATAATTGCTGATGAAAGTTATCAACTTTTCATTTGGTTTTCATTAGCTTTCACTTAGAGGGAAGGATCAGCTATTAGACAGAAAGCCATTGGGGCTCACAGCTCTCTGCCTCCCCCAAGAACAATCAAGTTAGCTGAACCTTTTCTGCCAGCGATTTCCCCGCATTTAGCCATTTGTCCTTCATTAGGAGAGCCTAGGTACCAATTATTCTCACAGGCAATTGATTATGAGATTTCAAAAATGCAGCAACAACAAAGAAATGTTTGCTTTGACAAACCACGAGCTATTCATCTTTAAAAGAGAGGGGGAAAAAAAAAACCAACCAAACCACATTACAGCTCCATTTAGAACTTTTTCCCTACCTTGTCATCTAAGGAGGGCAAAATCAATTTTCATCTGAGAGCACCATTTCCTCCTACTAGTTTTCCCTAAGTGGCCTTTCCACAAATGATGTTTGATTATTTCTGAGTCACAACTACTTAAAATCCGCATTTATGAGCTGTAATTTCCTAGGTAAAAGCAGAGGGAATTACTGAAAGTTGTTTGGGCCCTCCCCCCACCCCCTTAGCCCAGCAACCTCCTCCTGGTCCCCTCTTTCTGTGTTTTCATCGGCAGCCCGAGCAAACCGGGTTAGGACCTTCCCGAAGCCCTGGGCCAGGGAACAGAAACAGGAATCGGCTTGTAGGGCTTTTCCTAAGCGATCAGGAGTCCTTTTTCTTGTTTGCCAGCTGGTGGTTAGTCAAAATACTGTTTTGTAAATAAATCATCTGCAGAAAATCCTCATCAGGTCAGCTGCGAATGTGTCAGTCGGAGGAAAACAAACAAGAAGGCACTTACCAGTTAGTTTACTTTGAGGAGAGAAGCTATTCTGATGCCTGGGTGTGACCTCCCGGCTCCAGAAGGGAACGGAGGGTGGTTTGCAGAACGGCTACGTCGTGCACTCGTTCCCAGCCTCCACATTTGGCTTTTATCTGGCCTTCGAAATGACACTGTAGGAGAGTGATGTTGGGTTTCATTTGAATGTGGTCCTTCCCTTCCTCCACCACCCTCCATAAAAATTCATCACGTATTCCAGGAGAAAAGGAAGCAGTGAACATACTGCCCAAATTAATTCTTTTTGCTCGTCGTGCATGTGTGGGTAACTGAGGTTTGTTGCTTGAATGGGGGATCCCTGCTATTGGCTGCAGTGCCTCAGGCTGAAAAGTGATGAGGGAGGCACCAATCCTTCCTTTGTTTGGGGGGCTTTTGCTTATGAAAAGTCAAGTTAAATTTCTTTCCCTTGGAATGTCAAAGGAGAGCTTGGAATGTCAAAGGAGAGCTCTTCAGTTGCACGGCCAACTCTGTAGGGCTCGTTAGGAGAGAGGGATTTTACTTAATGGGTTTCCGTGTGCTTCTGAGGGTGAAGAACTGCGATCACACGTTAATTAGGTGTCTGAGTTTTTATTTCTTTGCCTAGGTACGTTGCGAGAGAACTCTTTAGGATCTGGGGAACTTAAGGGGTTGCTTTTTATTTCATTCTCTTTACCCCTCCTCTGTGGTCTCGGCAGATGTGAGCACATCTGTGTTCTCTGAGGCAGGGCTCAGAATTCAGAAATTCAGAGCATAAGAGACTCGGAGGCTGAAGGTAGGCAAGCCTGGACGTGGTTAGCTTCCCCTGCAGAGCTCACTTGCTTTTTTTTTATTTTTATTTTTGTAAGCTCTAAACATCAGCTCTATCATGTGATATTGGACATTGAACATTATTAAGCCATAAAACATGGTTAGGCCAGCTAATTGACCATTGTTAGGTGAACTCTTAGAGAGGCACACGACTTTTCTTTCTTTCTTTCTTTCTTTCTTTCTTTCTTTCTTTCTTTCTTTCTTTCTTTTTTAAGATTTTATTAATTTATTAATGAGAGACACAGAGAGAGAGGGAGCCTGACATGGGACTCGATCCTGGGTCTCCAGGATCAGGGCCTGGGCTGAAGGTGGCGCTAAACTGCTGAGCCACCAGGGCTGCCCCGATTTTTCTATTTGACTGAAAGGTAGCAGAAAACGCCACCCCAAAATACGCCTCTTTGGCATAAGGATTATTTTGAGCTGATTATTTTTAAGACAGTGCAGACACTGAAGAAGCTCTGAAAACAGAATACAGGTTACCCTTTTGTAAGGGAAATCTATATTTATGAAAGAAATTTACATTAGAAAGGCGGCCTGTAGCAGGAAGAGCTACTGCCAGAGATGACTTTCCACCTGAGAGATTTATCTGCTGGGCAAGGCAACCTTTGTTTACCAAACATTTCCTCTTCTCACCTTCCTGTGAATTGCCTTCCGGTGAATGGCCTTCCCCTGCTTTGGCCCCAGACCCCATCCCTTTCCTTAGCTCTGGATGGCATGTAATCCTCAATCTTCTGGGGTTTTTTGAGTCTCATACTCAAGTGGGGCTCCTGTCTGTACATAACTAAAATAGGGTTTTTTTTTTTTTCTCCTCCTGCTAATCTTTTGTTGTTGTTGCTTTTTAGCAGGAGGAAATCCTAGCCAAGAACAGTGAAAGGTAGAGGGAAAATTATTTTTCCTCCCCTACAAGACCAAGTCTAGAAAATCTAAAGTAGTAATAATTCTCATGTGGGGGGTGAGGTGGGGTGGGAGCATATCACATTAACCCTGCGGCCCTGGGGGTCGTATGCCCAAGTCTTTCCAAAATACAAATATCCCGAGTGCCTGGGTGGCTGAGTGGTTGAGCATCTGCCTTTGGCTCAGGTTGTGACCCCGAGGTCCCAGGATCGAGTCCTGCATCGGGCTCCCCGTGGGAAACCTGCTTCTCCCTCTGCCTGTGTCTCTGCCTCTCTCTGTTCTCATGAATAAATAAATAAAAACCTAAACAAAAACACAAATATCCCTCAGCCCCATAAGGACATACACTCCCTCACACTTGCCCCCATCCCTGGATTCCACAGAAAATAACCACAATTAATAATCTTCGCATATTTCTTTTCAGTATGATCTGAGCATATATATGGTCGGAGGAGGAGGTCGTGGCCCGAGCTCTCTGCTGGAGACTCGTATCTAGGCACCAGTTCCCACTCCTTTGTATCAGCAATATTAATATTTGCTCACAGTCATCTGTAACCTCCTATAATCACACCAAAGCACAATTTCATCCACAAAAGACATTTTTTGGGCGAATTTTCGGAAAGTTCTGGTTGCTCCATATAGTTTTGACTTTATTTTTTGGCAGTTGAGCAGGAAGCACTGAGTAGCAAAGGAGAGGGAAAGAAGAAGGGAGAAATGATAGCAAGCATTTACTAGGTACTAAGCAAGAGTAGTTTGGGCAGCCCGGGTGGCTCAGCGGTTTAGCGTCGCCTTCAGCCGGGGTGTGATCCTGACGATTCAGGATCGAGTCCCACGTCAGGCTCCCTGCATGGAGCCTGCTTTTCCCTCTGCCTGTGTCTCTGCCTCTTTCTCTCTCAGTCTGTGTCTCTCATGAATAAATAAATAAATCTTTAAAAAGAGAGAGAGAGAGAAAGACTTAACCATTAGACTATCTGTCTCTCTATGAGAAGAGATGTTTCCAGAATTGAGTGAATGGGAGGAAAAGGCAGATAAAATCCTCCTATCTGCCAGAAAAGAGGATTTTAGGATAGTTCCACCACTTTTTTTTCTAAGATTTTATTTCTATTTATTTATTTTTAAAGATTTTATTTATTTATTCATGAGAGACAGAGAGAGAGGCAGAGACACAGGCAGAGGGAGAAGCAAGATCCCTGCAGCAAGCCTGATGTGGGACTTGATCCCCACACTCAAGGATCATGCCCTGAGCCGAAAGCAGATGCTCAACCAATGAGCCACTAGGCATCCCAGTTCCATCACTTTCTAAATCATTGCAAATTTTCTGAGGTCTTTTGGGGCTAGGACTTCAAGGGTTCCTTTGGGAGAGGCATTTGTGCCTAAGCAGGCCTATAGGGCCAACTGGACCCGGGAGAAGAGATGTACAGTGCTTCTTCTTCTTCTTTTTTTTTTTTAAGATTTTATTTTTATTTATTCCTGAGAGAGAGGCAGAGACACGGGCAGAGGGAGAAGCAGGCTCCATGCAGGGAGCCTGACATGGGACTCCATCCCGGGTCTCCAGGATCAGGCCCTGGGCTGAAGATGTTGCTAAACCACTGAGCACACACGCCCCCCCCCCCCCCCCCCGCCGGGCTACCCTGTACAGTATCATATTGTTTTGGGTAACGGCATGTTTCTTTCCAAGAGTATCTTTTCTTCACTGATGGTTGCAATTTCACCATTTGCATTCTCAGAGAATCATTCTTTGGAAGAGATGGCATTTTAAAAGAAAACCTTTGCATTAATCTAATGAAGCTCTAATAGAATGGATTGGGCAATTTTAAGATGGTCATCACCTCTTCCCCCAACAACCCCACCAGAAAAAAATTGGGGTCAGCAGCTTGGCCTCCTGTCTGTTGATATGATCAAGATCATTATTCTTTTCCTTTCTTGTTTGTTGTTAAAATAGCTTACTTGCCCCAAACACCCAGATTCTCTGATGATAGAACTTTTAGAAATAGTTTATTGGGAAAATACAGCCAGGTCACATTGATTTTTTTTGTTAATGACCATCTCGAATCTTTTTTATTTAAAAGAAAAAAAAAAGGAAAGGAAGAATTCAGCCTAGAACCCTGGGAAAGAGGTAATAAACAAGCAGACATTTTCTTATTAAAGAAGCTGATTTAAAAAAATTTTTTTTTAAAAAGAAGCTGATTTGTGAACAATGGGAGAACTTCACTTCTTTTCTTTTCTTTTTTTCCCCTCTTGTCATACAGGGAGACGACTCTTTGTGTAAGTGCCCTTCTGAGGCCTGTCTCTTCAGTGGAAGAGATTAAACTCTGGGGCCTTTATTGGGTTGAACAGTGAGGCCGGAACCATGCAAAGCTTTTCCTAGACACTGAAACGGAGGCACAGGCGCAGACCGCGGCCCTGGGAGGTCACACGGAGGAGCTGGGCTAACCTGGCCGGACAGGGCAGCTAGCAGGCCACTTGAAGCAGACAATTGTGAAAGGCCATTGAGGACAAAGCCCTTCTCCAAATTCTTGCTTTTAATTCTGTATGGCCCCTGCCGGAACAGAGCCTTGATGATGCTCAGGAAGTCTGTTAGAGGATTTAGCTATACATCTTTTTAATTAAAATACACAAAGCTCTAATTACCCGTGGAAATGTGGCGAAGGGCTTCTATTGTTATCTCCAATTTGAATAAACCTTCCCCTTTAATATGGCAAATGCCACATCAAATGAGATCTCCATAGACGGATTTAGACTGGTTTTCTTAAGTACAAATCTCAGATGTTTGGGGGGGTGCCTGGAGAGCTTTTGGAGGGCAGAGCCAACACCTCCCCAAAGGTACCTGTGCCCTCGGCTGCTGGGAGGCCAGGGGACCCACACTCAGGGGCTCTGTGCTCTCTGTCATCTTCATGGTTAATAATTTATCTGGCTGAACTGGTCGCAGCCACCCTATTCTTGGAAGAAGTATTTCCTCTTTCTGTAACCAAGGGAAGTAAATAACCTTTTAGCTTATTGCCCTGGAAAAAGAAATGTGGTTTGCCAGTGGTTAAATAAATCTGCTGTATATCACTTAGTCAACAGGCATCTGGGTGACACCATCGTTGGTCCTCATTCAAGAGAAAGGACTGCTCTGGGAATTCAGGCCACTCCCAACTATCTACTCTAATTATGCTACTTTTCTCGTTAAACTGCTGATTATGGGTATGATGTAAGTACATCTGTATTTTTCTAAAATGTCACATTTTGGGAAAGGAAAAGGATCAGAGAATAAAGCCTATTTTCTCGACTTCTGTAACTGGTTCAATCACTATTTGCATTTTTCATTAGAAAATTGGTAGCCTAGGGGCGTACTGCAGCTGGAGACGTGTTTTGTTTGCACTGCACAGTGTTTTCTAGAGTTTGAATTAATTTCCATCATTTAAAAATCAGGAGATCTTACATAGCCATCCTTATTATCATCTCCTCATGAAAAAAAATGGACAGATCTGGGTAACAATAGGGCCTTGGTCCCAAAAGGATACAGTTGAGTAGTGGCTGCTCCCAGGACCGTCAGCTCACTTTTGGCAGGGCATTGCTTCCAGGTCCATCCCCTTCTCCTCTGCCCTCCTGACTCAGGGACAATAGTCCGTCTGACCTTCCAGGAATTTGCCCTTTCAACCCTGGTGCTTCTTTCTAATTCTTTTCCTGTTGAATTTCTTCAATTTAGGAACACTGAGTACACAAAGAGAAGTCATTGGGCAGTCATTTTTATTACATGAGAAATTTTGGGTTGTTCTTTTTTTTTAATAAAAAATGAATCCTCTGCATTTCCCTGGTAAAACCTGAATGCATTATCAACATATGATTAAATTAACAAAACCAACTTTAACCAGCTTAACTATGGAACAGCGGTATGCCAAAGGAGGTGCATTGGGGCGCCATCTGCCCAGGTGCAGGCAATAAAGGAGCGCACTGTCTGTAGGGAATTTAAAAACAATAATAAAACCAATTAAAGCCCTTCTGCTTTTCTGTGCGATCACCATGTGCCAGCAATTCTAAACAAGGTCAGTGATGAAATACTCCTCCCCTTAAAAAGTCTTTTGTTGGCTTAAGGTCTAAACAGTAGCTTTGAAAACTATGAGTTTTAATTTTATATATATATATAAAATATTATATGATTATAAGTATATACACATACATACTATTTTACAAGGTGTTTTACATGAAACATGAAATTAGTTTTTGTTACTTATTTTTTAATAGACAATGTCTTTTACATGGAAGTTAATTGAAAAAACTCCTTATTAGAGAGACACCCCAGTGCCATGTGTGCATTCGATTCTGCTTTCTTTTGAGATTAAGTTGGTAATGGTTCCAAATCATTGGTAGTTCGTATTTCCCCACTGTGATACTACAAATGCTTATATTTAAACTATAGATTTGAAATGCAGCAAAAGTACAAGGCAAAAATGTAGAAATGGAACTTAAATCATTTCAATTTCTTCATTCCATGGTACGACTTGGAGTTTTTCACTATATTTAAAATGTGAAACACTAAGACAAAAAGAGAGCTGCAAGGTGTGCTATATTTTATTTGGCAAATGTAAATTTTAGTTCACAAACTTTTTTTTTTACTGAATTTGGGTAATATTTATAAAACTGAAAATCTTTTTTTTAGGGGTGCTTGGGTGACTCAGTTAAGCATCTGCTTTTGGGTTCAGGTCATGATCCCAGAATCCTGGGATGAGCTTCATGTGGGGACTCTAACTAAGCTCAGCGGGGAGTCTGCTTCTCTCTCTCCCTCCCTGCCCCTCATGGTCTCTCTCTCTCTCTCTCTCTCTCTCATTCACTCTTTCAAATAAATAAATATAATCTTAAAAAAAGATCATTATTCTTTTTTAACCGATTGAGCCACCCAGGCACCCCTTGAAAATCATTTTTAAAAACTGTTTTAAGGGGCATCTGGCTGGCTCAGTCCCTGGAGCATGTGACCCTTTTTTTTTTTTTAAGATTTTATTTATTAATTCATGAGAGACAGAGAGAGGCAGAGACACAGGCAGAGGGAGAAGCAGGTTCCATGCAGGGAGCCTGACATGAGACTCCATCCTGGGACTCCAGGATCACGCCCTGGGTGGGCTGAAGGAGGCGCTAAACCGCTGAGCCACCAGGCTGCCCAGAGCATGTGACTCTTGATGTCAGAGTTGCAAGTTTGAGCCCCACATTGGGCAGAGAGATTACCTAAAAATAAAACCTTAATAATAAATAAAACATTAGAAACATCGTTTTAAAACAGTTTTTAAAAGACTGATTCAAGAAGTAAAAAGCATTACAGCAATGATGTGATTTAATTGTACCTTCTGTAGACAGATTAGTTTCATTAAAATTCAATTATTGGGACGCCCAGGTGGCTCCATGGTTGAGCATCTGCCTTTGGCTGGGGGTGTGATCCCAGAGTCCTGGGATCGAGTCCCACATCGGGCTCCCTGCATGGAGCCTGCTTCTCCCTCTGCCTGTGTCTCTGCCTCTCTCTGTGTCTCTCCCATGAATAAATAAATAAAATCTTTAAAAATAAATAAATAAAATTCAATTATTAATTGCTGCCGTAGGAGAGGAAAAGTATCTTTTTCTCCTATCCCTTTAGGTGGAGCCCTTGTAAGAAAAGACAGATTAACAAGAGAAAAACATACAGATTTATTTAATGTAAGTTTTATATGACATGGAAGCTTTCATAAGGAAACAAAGACCTGAAGTGTTTTTTGTTTTGCTTTTAAAGATTTTACTTATTTATTCATGAGAGACACAGAGAGAGAGAGAGAGAGAGAGAGGCAGAGACACAGGCAGAGGGAGAAGCAGGCCCTATGCAGGGAGCCTGATGCAGGACTCAATCCCAAGACTCCAGGATCTCGCCCTATGCTGAAGGCAGACGCTCAACCGCTGAGCCACTCAGGTGTCCCTGAAGAGTGTTTTATGCCAGATTTGGTGAAGAATGAAAATTTGTGAAAAAATGTATAGGGCAAAGAAGGGTATGAGCTAAGTGTATAAACTGGGGGAACAGCCAGGCCTGTTTGTTCAAATTCCTCATGGACATAAGGATGCTCCTTTCCTCAGGTGTAGTATGGAGGGCATCTCTCACATGAGGGGTTTAGGACAGCTTCAGGAGAAGGTCAGAAGCTTCCTCCTGCACATGCTCTTTGTGAAATCTCTTTATGATTAAAATATTCAATATGTCAAGGTGCCGGATTTAGGGGTAGCACATCCTGAGCCTTGTTACTGGGCAATTATTTGCATAAAATATTATTATATCAGACTGCAACCTGTGTAGAGTCAAACTGTTAGTTAGCTATAGAAAGAAGCAGGGGCACCCCCGTGGCTCTGTTGGTTAAGCAGCTAACTCTTGATTTTGGCTCAAGTCATGATCTCAGGGTCCTGGGATTAAGCCCTGTGTTGGGTTCTGCACTTGGCTCAGAGTCTGTTTGGGTTTCTCTCTCTCCTTCTCCCTCTGTGCTCTATCTCTCTCTAAAATAAAGAAATAAAATCTTAGGAGCACCT
Source organism: Nyctereutes procyonoides (assembly GCF_905146905.1). Lineage (NCBI taxonomy): Eukaryota > Metazoa > Chordata > Mammalia > Carnivora > Canidae > Nyctereutes > Nyctereutes procyonoides. The sequence continues at coordinate 14,808,312 of NW_026575132.1, forward strand.
GGGTGGCTCAGTCATTCGGGTGTCTGCCTTCAGCTCAGGTCACAATCCTAGCTAGAGTCCTGAGATCAAGCCCAGCATCAGGCTCCCCACTCAGCAAAGAGTCTGCTTCTTCCTCTCCCTCTGCCCTCCCCCCTCCCTGCTTGTGCTGTCTTGCTCTCGCTCACTCTCTCTCTCAAATAAATAAATAAAATCTTAAAAAAAAAAAGGAAAAAAGAAAAAGAAAATCTTTAAAAAAAGAATAAAAGAAAAAGTAATCAGGCCTGGGAACTTCTATACCATTTTAACAAAGGGTGTTATGGGTGCCTGGGTGACTCAGTCAGTTAAGCATCTGCCTTTGGCTCAGGTCATGACCCCAGAGTCTTGGAATCAAGTTCTGCTTTGGGCTCCCTGCTCAGCAGGTAGTCTGCTTTTCCCCTTCCCTCTGCCCCTCCCTCCTGCTCATGCTTGCTCGCTCTGCTGCTCTCTCATAAATAAATAAATAAATAAATAAATAAATAAATAAATAAATAAAATCTTTAACAAAGGGTGTTACATTGTTGAGAAGTGATGGACAAAAGAAGAGGCAGAGGTGGGCTTCTAGGGGTGATAAATTGGGGGCAGCCGACTGGGAAATATATGGTAGATAGGGCGTTCAGTAAGTGCTGGGGTCTGGATGTTTGTGTCCCTGCCAAGACTCACCTGTTAAGTCTTCACCCCCCAAAGCATTAGTATTAGCAGAGGGGGGCCTTTGAGAGGTTATTGGGTTAGGAGGTGGGGCCCTCATGAATGGGATTAGTGGTCTTATAAGAGAGCTCCAGAGAGCCCCCTTGCCCCTTCCACTGCATGAGGACACAGGGAGAAAGTGCCAGCTGCGAGCCAGGAAGAGGGCACTCCCAGAACCCGACCATATCGGCACCTACCTTGGACATCCCAGCCCCCAGAACTGTGAGCAATAAATTTCCATTGTTTGTACACTGTGCAGGCTGTGATATTTTCTTACAGCAGCCTGAAGGGACTGAGACACACTCAAGTCAGTACCATCACTAGTGATAAGAGGCATTCTCCTCCTCCTGCTCCACGACGGGGAGATAACCTTTATAAATGAGAAGTTGGTGACCTTTACAAAGGGAATTTGGGCCCTGCTTTGAGGCAGAAGAGGATTTTTTCTGGGTCTGCTGTTTCTTAATTGCCTTTAGGCCAAAATAATCCGTAGGCCAAAGTGGCATATTTGGGGGTGGCATAAATTTCAATAACCTCACAGACTCAGCAAGATGTGTTCAGAATCACTGGGGTTATTCTATAGTGATTCAACAAGTCTGCATATGCTCTGCTCAGCTCCAGTGTAGCTCCCAACTGTCACTATGCAACACTATGACAGTCCCATTGACTATATTCCCTATGCTGTCCCTTTCATCCCCGTGACTCACTCATTCCATAACTGGAATTATGGTATGGCCTCTACCTCCCACTCCCCTTCACCCCTTCCTGACCATCTTTTCAACTCCCTCCCCTCTGGCAACCATCAGTTCTCCCCATATTTATGGGTCTGTTTCTGCTTTTGTTTGTTCATTTGTTTTGTTTTTTAGATTCCACATGTAAATGAGATCAGATGGAATTTGTCTTTCTCTGTCTGAGTTATTTCACTGAGCATAATAACCTCAGGTCCATCCATGTAGTTACAAATGATGAAGATCACATCCATTCTTTTTTATGGCTGAGTAATTTTCCATTGTATATATGTACCACATCTTCCTTATCGATGGACACTTGGGTTGCTCCGATATCTTGGCTATTATAAGTAATGCAGCAATAAGCAAAGGGGTGGGTGTATCTTTTCAAATTTGTGTTTTCATTTTCTTTGGTTAAATACCCAGTAGTGGAAAATAACTTTTAAATCTTCCAAATGTGCAACTCTATACCCATTAGAGAAGAACTCCTGGTTTCATACTGAATTTTTATTTTTATTGTTTTATAAGATTTTATTTATTTATTTTAAAGATTTTATTTATCTATTCATGAGAGGCACAGGGAGAGAGGCAGAGACACAGGCAGAAGGAGAAACAGGCTCCATGCAGGGAGCCCGATGTGGGACTCGATCCCAGGACTCCGGGATCACACCCTGAGCCAAAGGCAGATGCTTAACTGCTGAGCCACCCAGGCATCCCATCATACTGAATTTTTAAAAGACATTTCAAAAAGAGGTGCCTGGCTGGCTCAGTCGGTAAAGCATACAACTCTTGACCTTGGGGTCATGATTTCAAACCCTACATAGGGTGTAGAGATTACTTTAAAAAGATTTTTTCAAAAAAACATTTCAATGGACAGATTAGGCAGAGAAGGAACCTCAGGCTAAGTCACCAGCATGAAGAAAGGCAGTGTGAGGAGCAGGGGAGCCAACGTCAGCAATAATGTGCATAGAAAGAACAATGTGAGCAGGTCCTGCCAGGGACAACCTGATTTGCTGGGAGAGGTGGAGGTCCAGGTAGAATTCCTAGAGAGGCCAGAAAGGAGTCCAGGCCATTATTTTTACCACAGTCTTTAAGGATGCTTGGTATCCTTGGACTGAAACTGTCCATGAAATGAGGCATCAGCTGCTTTTTTTAGGCTTTATTGCTCTGTAGTCAATGTCACCCCAAAATCATCTTCCACCTGCCCATTCAAAGTAACTACCAAACTAATTAACTTTTTTAAATTAAAAAAGTAGAATGTTGGGGAGCCTGGGTGGCTCAGTCGGTTGAGTGTCTGACTCTAGATTTCGGCTTTGGTCATGATCTCAGGGTCATGAATTGGATCCCCACAGCTGGTGGCTGGCAGGCTCTGTGCTCAGCCGGGAGTCTGCTTCTTTCCTTTTCTCTTTCCCTCTCCTTCTGCCTCCCCCCAACCCCTCTCCCTGTGTGCATGCTTTCTCTCTCTCAAATAAATAAATCAATCTTTTTAAACAGTAGCATGCTTATAGAATTTTCAGAAAATAGAACAGAGCACAAAATGATAATTAAAATCATCTCAATAGCCACCATTTAGAGAACCAAATTCATGATATTTTAGCATATTTCTATATTTTAATTAATTAATTAATTAATTAATTATTGTAAGTGATTCCTACCCTCAATACAGGGCTTGAACTCAACACCCTGAGACCAAGACCTGAGCTGAGATCAAGAGTCAGTGCTTAATGCACTGAGCCACTCATGGGCCCCCCAGAACATATTTTTAATGACTGCATAATATCACAGATGTTCTTTAAAACATTTTAAAAGTGACAATTTTATTGCCATCCTAGAACACAAGAGTTGTGATGCTGTCTTCAAAGCAATTCCCTCAAAGCACCATCAGTCTGGATCCCAAAGATAAGCACATTTTATGAAATACTGAAGTGAAATATAAAATCCTAGCACAGGGGGAAAAAAACCCTAACACAGGCTGCAATTTAAACAAATAGAATCTGGTACTTTTTTCTGTCAACAAATAACTTAGAAAGCTTTTCCATAAAATTAAATAATGATGTGATGTGTTATCCACTACATTTGTAGCAGCATAATTACAATAATGAGACACATTTAATATAATGAGACTCCGTATTTTAAAAATGCTAAGTCACGCCAAGCATGCTATTTGGTGTTGCCCAGTTATTAAAGCATTTAATATTTCCATTTAAATTTTATGAGGTCCAGGAAGCAAAGTGAGAAGAAATTTTGTTGAATTATAAGCATATTAGGTGGAAAAATGAAAGCTTCTCCTGCATCCTCCAGAGTCAGTTAGCAACAGAGTTGCAAGTTTATAGCTTCAGTTAGAGTCCAGGAAGACTCGCCAATGAATACAAATTTATGGCATTTTAAAGAGCATAGTTAATATTTTATTTTCTTTCCTGTCATTTCAGTTATCAAAGTGTTGCAGTAAATGTCACACTTGGAAACTTACCTGGAAAACTTCCCCCAAGTCATTATGGTCCCAATACACATAAGGGTGAATGCAAAGAGCAGGGCACCTATGGACCAAACGATAGGGAAGCAGGGTTGAGGAAATAATTCGCTGGCAGTAAAAGCAGGGTCAGATTGGTTAAGTAACGTTGCACTTTGAGATAAAGTGTCCTGAGAGGGGTGTTGGCCACATGTTTTCTGGGAGTGGTCTCTGCTCCTAGAACAGAGATTCTGGATTTTGTGATTAGTCACTTGGTTCAGGTCAAGAGGGGAAACCACCACATACTGACTGCAGTAGCCGGACTTTAGGGGAACCTGGATTCTAGCTCTGGCTGCTTTCCCACTGACTGGCTGATTGGCTTTAAGCAAGTTTCTGAAATTCTCCAAGTCCTGGTTTTCTTATCTGGAGAATGATAATGGCATTACCTACATCATAGTGTTGTTGTGAGGTTTCCATAAGACAGTAAATGTAAAGCACATAAAGAGTGAGGTCTCAAAAAAAAAAAAAAAAAAAAAAAAAAAGAGTGAGGTCTCCATAAATCTTTGTGTCAGTATTACTTGTCCTGAATTGCTCAAGGTACTTTCCAGTTCTATTATCTGTTGATGAGGTGCTATTACCACCTACTCTCTTTGTAGCAGTGACCATGACTGCCTCCTCAAAATCCATTCCTTCCTTTTTTCTCATCATCAGAACCACAATTTTATTTAGGACAGCAACGTATCTAGATAAAACACTACGTTTCACAGCTTCCACTGAAACTGAGAATGGCCACTACGATTTATGTGGAAAAACGTTGGCTGGGGTTTCAAGGAAAGCTGGCTCTGCTTTGGAGGTATGCCTTGGAAGGTCAACAAGATGACTGAAGCTTCTGCAGCTTTTTGGAACTATAAAGGAATGAGAAGTGCAAGGAGAAGCTAGAAAAACTCTAAAATCCTGGAGATCTCAGCCTAGAAATTCTTGAGGCGCTAAAGTGAAGCCGAAAACATTCTACCTCCAAACTCACTGTTTCTCAAGAGATCTAAGCCTTTAATGAATTTTAGGCCATTATTACTTTGAGTTTGTTGTTATATGTTATGAAACCAAACTGTGACTCACATATACCACACCGTATTAGACTCCTTGAAAAATGATGACACCTTCGTCATTCAAGGTAATTATAACAAAGTCTCATTAAATAAGGTAACCGGGGTAAGTTTGTTTGTGAAACAAACAAAAAACCTAACTCACTGAGATTCTACCTCACAGTGTTGTTGTAAAAAAGCACATAAACTGACTTATCTAATACAGTCCCTGGCATGTAGTGATTATTTGGCTTATAGGAGCTGACACTACAGGGCTATCATGAAAGAAAACTAGACAAAAATCGTGCTTTGTCCTTGGAATAGAAACCAAGGATGATCAATTTTATAGCTCATCAGTTGACATTCTATATTATTATTATTTTCCTAAACTCATTGACTGATGAATTCATTATTCAGGAGGATCTCAGCTCAAAAGTGATTGAGAAGGCAAGACTTTAAGGAGAGTCAGTGGATTTTCCTCATAAGACTGGAAGCACAAAAGAAATAATCTCTATTTACAGAGAGCGTCAGGCAAAAACTCGTAATCTCCTGATGTTTTTTGTGGGATATGAGGGAAATCATATAATTATACCCTATCTCTAAGTTCTAAACTGATTATGTCAGGTAGGATGTATATTTGGAAGAGTGCAGCTGTGCCCAGTCTTGATGGCTCAGCTCATCATTTCCTGATTCTCTACTCCTATTTGCTGGTTTTACAACTACAACTCACAACACAGAATCGGAATGAACTCAGCAGCTCTGTGTGGAGTTTTGAGTGGTGGAAACACACACAGGGACCTACACCTGAACCTGTGGCAGTCAATGTGGTTAAATGGGTGACTTTGAGGCCTTCAGGTGGGTATCACTGGCAAGAGCTCTGAGTGAGCTCATAATTCATATGCTGGGGAGCATTTTTATATCGGCCCAAGCTATTTTAGCATTAACTTGTTTTTAGTTAAGCTGTCAAAGAGCAATAAAACGTCAGAGACAACTCCCAGACAATGTATATTTATCTCATCTTAAGTTTAGTCTCGCTGGACTTTGGAGAGAGGTTGCTCCGAAAATTCTTGGCAGGGTCCTAAGGCATCTTATTGCGCAGCCACAGTGTCCAAGATGATGTGCAAAACACATAGAGGATAAGATGACTGCTTTCCCAGCACTCTGCCTTGCTTATCCAAACTATGACCTAATTGAAGTGGAAGGAAACATTTTCTATGGCAGTCATTCATAGAAAGGTCATACATACATAGCGTAGAATTGGTAACCACATTCTAAAACTATAAATCATTTGGTGACATTTTAGAAGCTAACTCAATGCTATGCATATAGGTATATCTAAATAACGGGACACACCTTAAGCAAAGAGATGATGCTACTTCTGCACAATGGAGTCTTCTGTAGGTGAAAAGGGTATTTCTATATACTGACAGAGAGTGTTCAGCAAGATAGATTCAACTACAAAAAGATGGGTCCAGGGATGCCTGGGTGGCTCCGTGGTTGAGCATCTGCTTTTGGCTCTGGGCATGATCCTGGGGTCCTGGGTTCAAATCCTGCATCAGGCTTCCCCCCAGAGAGAGCATGATTCTCCCTCTGATTATCTCTGCCTCTCTCTCTGTGTCTTTCATGAATAAACAAAATCTTTAAAAAATGGGCCCAGAAATGCATCAGGGTGTGTTAACTTTTGAGTAAGACAGGGTATGTGTGTAAGTATGTATATGTGTGTATATTGACAAAGGTTCTTTGCTTGACCAAATTTTACTCAGGCTTCCCTGAACCTTCTCCTCAATAAGAATTCTTCTTTGTAGAAGCCAGTTTTAGCAAGAATCCTGATCAGGCAACTTAGAATTCTCCACCATGATAAATAGCTAATATATATGTGAAACTAACCAACTCTTCTCCAACCATTTGAGAAACCCGTGCAGTTTCCAAGCCTTGAGACTATGGCCCTAGGTCCCATTTCAAGGCTCTAGACCCTTGCTGGGATTATTCACCCTCCTTAAAGGAGAGAACTTCTTTGGGATGACTCCTAGGGAAGTTATAAAAGAGATTTACAAGGCCCAAAGAACAACTTTTGTCTCAGAAAGAATTTGATAAGGCACCTGGGTGGCTCAGCGGTTGAACATCTGCCTTTGGCTTAGGTTGTGATCTTGGGGTCCTGAGATCCAGTCCCACATCAGGCTCACCGCTTGGAGCCTGCTTCTCCCTCTGCCTGTGTCTCTGCCTCTCTCTGTGTGTCTCTCGTGAAAAAATAAAATTAAATTAAAAAAATTAAAATATAAAATAAAATATTTATTCATGAAAACACACAGAGAGAGGCAGAGACACAGGCAAGGAAGATTTTACTTATTTATTCATGAGAGACACAGAAAGAGAGAGAGGCAGAGACACGGGCAGAGGGAGAAGCAGGCTCCATGCAGGGAGCCCGATGTAGGACTTGATCCCAGGACTCCAGGATCACACCCTGAGTTGAAGGCAGACACTCAACTGCTGAGCCGCCCAGGTATCCCCCCAAAAAACAAAATCTTAAAAAAGAAAGAAAGAAAGAAAGAAAGAAAGAAAGAAAGAAAGAAAGAAAGAATTGGATAGGAAAAAGGCTATGTTTAATTCACTTAGATGGACTTTGGAGACACCAAGATGGCTGCTGCTTGGTCATTCCTAAGTCTACCTCTCAATTCCTTAATATGGTCTACCCAGCCTGACTCACCATCGAAAGGGTAAATTATGGGATATATTAGACAAATAGTGGTTTGGATCCTCCCCATGAAGAATGAGGGACTCTCACTAGGCTGACTTAGCAGGGTTCTTGCTAATACCAGATTTTATAAGGAAGCACACAGATGGACCTAAGAGAAGTTTTAGAGTTTGACTAAAGTTTGAGCAAAGAATCTCTGTTAATGACTATATTTGTTTTTGATAATGAATGGAATTGAATCAAATGAAAAGAATATTAAAGGAGGAAAAATTCTCTATCCTCTTTGGCTCTCTAGCTGGATCCAAGAATTAAACTGACATAATCCTGAAAGATTAGCAAGACAAAGTATAAAATTTAATAAGTTTTTACACTTACATGGAAGCCTTCACAAGGGAATGAAGACTGGATGTGGCCAGAGCAAGAGGTTTTTATACCTTTTAGACCACAAGAGTAGACGTTTGTGAAAAATTGGCAAGACAAAGGGTTTGGGCTAAGGGTGGGAAATGGTGAAGAATAAACAAGGAAGATAAGAGTTAGTTTAACAAGATTTGTTTGTACAGATCACTTGGCCCCAAATTCCCTGTTTCTGGTAAGAATGTCTTCCCTTGGGCAGCTTGGGTGGCTCAGCGGTTTAGCGCCGCCTTCAGCCCAGGGCATGATCCTGGAGACCTGGGATCGAGCCCCACATTGGGCTCCCTGCATGGAGCCTGCTTCTCCCTCTGCCTGTGTCTCTGGCTCTCTCTCTGTGTCTCTCGTGAATACATAAATAAAATCTTTTAAAAAAAAAATGTCTTCCCTTCTCCTGGCACAGGAAGGGCATCTTTCACAGGAGAGATAGATCTCCTGCTTTCAGGAGAACATTAGGAGGGTCAGAATGTTTTCTTGTACGGGCTCTTTCTTAAATGTCTTTTTTTTTTTTTAAGATTTTATTTATGTATTCATGAGAGACAGAGAGAGAGAGGCAGAGACAGAAGCAGGCTCCATGCAGGGAGCCCGACGTGGGACTCGACCCCAGGTCTCCAGGATCAGGCCACCAGCTGAAGGCAGTGCTAAACCACTGAGCCACCCAGGCTGCCCCTCTTAAATGCGCTTAATCCAAATTACTCAATATGTCCACATGGGGTATATTGGGGTGACATATTCTGGTTTCCTTTAAGGACAATCCTTAAAAATTTAAAACAAATTGGGGTACCTGCTGACTCAGTTGACAGGGCATGCGACTCTTGATCTTGGGGTGGTGAGTTCACATTGGGCATAGAGTGGACTAAAAAAAAAATTGAAAGCAAATTAAAACTAATGAACCTAACTATATATCAAATTGGTAGCACAGCCACACAGAGAAAAAAGGTACAGTACTTTAAGAAACTTTAAAATATTTTGCCTGCACATTATGGAATATAATTTAAGAACTGCAGGAAGCTTTAAATTGCAGTCTAGAGGGACGCCTGGGTGGCTCAGTGGTTGAGCATCTGCCTTCAGCTCAGGGCTTGATCCTGGAGACCCGGGATTGAGTCCTGCATTGGGCTCCCTGCATGGAGCCTGCTTCTCCCTCTGCCTGTGTGTCTTTCTCTCTCTCTCATGAATAAATAAATAAAATCTTTAAAAAAAAATAAGCTGCAGTCTAGAGTTAGTTAGTAGAGATGTTGGCTCAGCATCACCTATGGAATAATCTTGTCTAAGATATAGACCTCTAGGTCTAACCAGCACTTTCCAGGAAATGCAAGGGATGGAGAAAAATTTAAATGATATTATGAGAGAGCAATCAGCCACGTTCAAAATGTGGAACATTCTAAAGGATAAATGATTTGCCAACAAATGTGTAAGTGTGAGGAAGAAAGGCATAAAGAAGGCTATTACAAAACAAAAGAGATTTAAGGGACATCATAACCTCAAAAAATGTGTGGACCTTATTTGAATCCTGACTGCTTTTTTGACAATCAGATACATTTTAATATGCCCTGGATATTAGATAAGTAAAAAGAATCCTTATTAATTTTATCAGGTATGACAAAGGTGGTTATATCAAAAGTGTTTTTTTTTTAAATAGAAATTCAATGACAGTGTTTTATTTTATTTTTTTAATTAATTTATTTATTTATGGTAGTCACACAGAGAGAGAGAGAGAGAGAGGCAGAGACATAGGCAGAGGGAGAAGCAGGCTCCATGCACCGGTAGCCCGACGTGGGATTCGATCCCGGGACTCCAGGATCAAGCCCTGGGCCAAACGCAGACGCTAAACTGCTGCGCCACCCAGGGATCCCATCAAAGGTGGTTATATCAAAAATGTCACGTTAGTAGTGAGTAAAAGGACAATAATAGAAAAATATTGTTATGCTAGTTTTCGGTGCATGGTGAAGTCCTTACAGTTTCAATCTCATGATACCTGAGTATTTAAAAGACTTCAGCATCCCAATGCTAAACTAAGAGATTTAAAGAGGAGTGGGGAGGTCAAGCGGAATGCCTCAGAGGTGGCTATTAGGGCACAATAGGAAAAGTGTTCTTTGGTTTAAGCAACAAGGAAGTCATTGGCAACCTTAAGAAGATCCAGACCAGGGGATCCCTAGGTGGCTCAGTGGTTTAGTGCCTACCTTTGGCCCAGGGCGTGATCCTGGGGTCCCGGGATCCAGTCCTGCATTGGGCTTCCTGCATGGAGCCTGCTTTTCCCTCTGCCTGTGTCTCTGCCTCTCTCTCTCTCTGTGTGTCTCTCATGAATAAATCAAATCATTAAAAGAAAAAAAAAGAAGAAGATCCAGACCAGATAATTTGGGATTTAATTAATGAGGCAGGACTTTGAAAGCTGAGACAGTGAGATTTATTTTTAAAGAGCTAGAAAGATACTGATAGAAATGATAATAGTGGTTGTAAGAGTAATAGTAACTAGTGGGGTTTCAGAAAGGTTGGTTTGCGGCCTTTTTTTTTTTTTAAATTTAAAGCAGTGCTATAAGAAGGAACAGAGGAGGGGATCCCTGCGTGGCTCAGCGGTTTGGCACCTGCCTTTGGCCCAGGGCACGATCCTGGAGTCCTGGGATCGAGTCCCACGTTGGGCTCCCTGCATGGAGCCTGCTTCTCCCTCCTGTGTCTCTGCCTCTCTCTCTCTATGTCTATCATAAATGAATAAATAAATCTTAAAAAAAAGCAGGAATAGAGGATCTCTCTTTTATTTCTTTCTTTCATAATTCGGTCCACAATATCATGCTCTCTCTTTTCTTCTTCCAGAAACAGGTAATAATCAGAAAGGTGTGTGCTCTTGTCCCTTGGGTCCCAGAGGAAGTAAACTTGGAGCACAGCTTCCAGCCAAGGTAGGGTGGACGTATAGTGAGAGAGAGGAATGAACCTTTACTCTTTTTTAAAAAGAACTTATTTGAGAAAGAGAGAGAGAAAGAGAGGAGACACACACACACACACACACACACACAAACAAGCATGCACATGAGCATGAATGAGAGGGGGGGGAGGGGCAGAGGGAAAAAGAGAAGCAGGCTCCTCCCTGAGCAGGGAGCCCAAGGTGGGTGTGGGCTTGGAACCCAGGACCCTGAGAATCATGACTTGAGTCAAAGGCAGATTGGGGGGTGGGGCTGACTGAGCTACCCAGGTGCCCCTGAATCTTTCTTTTTTTAATGATTATTTATTTATTCATTTAAAATTTTTATTTATTTATTTATTCGTGAGAGACACACACACAGAGAGGCAGAGACACAGGCGGAGGGAGCAGCAGGCTCCCTGCAGGGAGCCCAATGTGGGACTGGCTCCCAGGACCCTGGGATCACAACCTGAGCAGAAGGCAGACGCTCAAACACTGACCCGCCCAGGTACCCCTGAACCTTTCCTGTCTCAAGCCTCTGACATTTTGGGGTTATTTGTTGTTGTAGCAGAACTCAGCCCATCTGACTTAGGAATACACTTTTTTAAAGTAAATTCTATGTCTCCAAGGTGGGATTCGAACTCATGACCCTGAGATCAAGAGTTGCATGCTGCATGGATTGAGCCAGCCAGGTATCTCACAGGACACTTTTTCATATATAAAAAATATATATTTCATATATATGAAATATGAAGGATGCTTAATGGATCCTGAGAGCAGTTTTTCTCAGGGAGACTTGGAGACAACTCCACCAGGGAGGAGCGCAAGTCGGCCACCGTGCATTCTCAATCCCTGTGTCTCCTGCGGCAGGAGCGGTGACAGGTCATTGTTGACTTTTGTTTGGGGACTCCGGGAACAGCTGTATCTGTTCCTTGAGTACCTGCACCGCTGTTCTGCTTTCACAGAAGGTTTTTACATGTCGTTTCACAACAATGAAAGCAATTGCAGGACGAGGGGCTCCAAATTTTAGGAAGCCCAGAGAGGACTTGGTAAGCCTTCAAAGAACACGATTAACGAAAGGAAAGATTGGAAAATCTGACCCAGTCCAGGCCTGGAAACTCTGAGAACCAAGCGGGATGGAATATTAGGACCTCCTTCCCCATCTTCAGGCGGGATCTGGAATTTGTGACCGGCCCCAGGCTTGCTGCCGTCATTCAGGCGCTGCAGCCGTAGCTTAGCAACCCTTGCCAGCTTTCCTCCGTGGAGCCCACTGTGCAGGAATGTGATTAAGTCGCCCGTGGCACAAAATCCTAGCTAATGCTGCGGAGGACCAGGCTTTGTCTTAGAAATATTTTCCAGTGGATAGAAAAACAGCTCTGCTGGCTCGCTGCAGGGCTCTCTGAGCGCTGACAGTGGATGGGGGCCGTAGCCTCCCCCGCCCCACGTCACCCCCCCCCCACCCCGGGCTGGGGGCTGAGCCCTGGCCGCAGGCAGGTGTGCAGGCAGGTGGCAGGGATCCCTCCTCAGCAGTTCATCCTAGATGCCCACTGGCTCTGGCTGTGGCCTCATCTGGGGGTGAGAGGGGGCTGACCTGTGCCAGGAGGCTGGTCTTTCTGCACTAGGAGCCTCATGGAAAGAAATGCATTCACTGATTCGGTTCAAAGACAGGGAGCGGGCAAGTGTTGGAGGACAGGGACTTCTGAGGATGTGGTGGGTGTCTGCCCCCCAGGTTGTCCTCCAGGGCTGCTCCCTGGGCTGCACCCCCAAGTCGCGGGAGGAGAAGGAGCTGCAATATAGACTTCAAGTGAAAAATGGAAAGAGCTGTCCCATTCCTAACCTCTGTAAGACTCGCGGAGGGTCAGGAGAAAAAACTACTCTGAAGCCTCATCTGAGGCCACCCTGCCCTTTTTTTTTTTCTTCCAGATTTTATTTATTTATTCATGAGAGACAGAGAGGCAGAGACGCAGGCAGAGGGAGAGGCAGGCTTCCTGCGGGGAACCTGATGTGGGACTCGATCCCAGGACCCCGGGGTCACGCCCTGAGTCAAAGGCAGGTGCTCAACCGCTGAGCCCCTAGGTGGCCGAGCAGCCTGCTCTTTTGACGTCACACGGGCTGTCCCCCCCCCCCCCCCAGGGCTGCCTCTGACTCTTGCTCCCATCGCACTCCTGGAGCACCGTCCACTCTGGTGGCCAGTTCCCAAGCAGGCCCCGTGCCCCACCTCCAGGCCCTGAATGCCTCGCCGCCTGCAAGGCCTTCTCAGGCCCAGGGCTGGGGGGTTAATGCACTGGTGCCAACCCCCAACTGATGAGGGGCAGACACAGGTAGCTGAGTGCCCCAGCTTTCCAGTCCTGCAGTGGGGCAGTTCTGGGCTGCTCTGCACAGCTCCTCAGGGGTCCCTGGCAGGCCTGAGCCAAACTTGCCCACCGCCAATGCCCTCATTAGCATGTCTTTCACTGGCTCCCGCTTCACTCCCGCCTTCTCTCCTGCTTCCTAGCAACACCTCCCAAATAATCTGCCTGCACCTACGCCCCTCCCCAGGGGCTGCTTTTGGGGAAAATGTAAGCCAAGACACCCACTCTCTGTATTTTCCTGCCTTGCCACCAATTTAAATTTCCTAACCTCTCTTTATTCTTCAAGGCTTTCTTATTGCAGCGGATGTCGCATTCATACCTCCGCTAAAGCAATGCACCACCTACTTGGTAACACGCAGCTTAGCAACCTAGAGATGCTGTGCGTTGAAATCTCAGTCTTGCTTTTCCTCTCTCCCCCACCAGTGTCTGTGTGCGTACAAAGAGGCAGAGAAGACATTCCTTTGTCTCTAGATAGGCGCTGGGCACAGACAAGGCCCCTTGAAAGGCAGAAGTCATTGCTTTAAACTGGCTTTTAACTATGGTTACTTCCCACCCGAAAGGATGTTTCTCCTCATCGGGTGCCACTGGAGCAGGTGGTGGACACAGTGACTCACGGGGTGAGAGCAGAGAGGACATCAGGTGTTGCAACATCACGGTAGCTTCCGAGGCCCTGGCACCCCATGTAACTGCTGAGGGAGGCACAGGGAGGCTTGCTTCAAGGATACACATTGAGGGCACCCACCAGAGCTGAGCAGTACCCTTTGGGAGAAATTCGAGGGAGGGCTGGAATTTTCACAGCATTGGAGAGAGTAGAATCGAGGCTATCCTTTTAGACCAGATCTGCTTTGGCTTGTGTGGCCTGGAGAATGATGCGTGATACTAAGACAGCAGTGATTTTTTCCCCCCATGTACTCTAAATTGCTCCATTTGGCTGAGTGGATACACAAAGATACATCCAGGATGAACCCGACACGAAGAGATGTTTCCCCACCAAGCAAAGCAGGATGAGAGGTATTAACAGGAGACTAGAGCTCCATCATACTTGAACTTGGGTAGAACCTTGGAAGTCTGAGTGCCACAGAAGAAAGAGATAGTGGGACTTAATTCTTTAAAGGAATCAAATTCATGCAGAGCTACTCTAAGACCATGCAACCTCTGAGAATCTTAGAACTCACTGAAACTCAAAGAAATAACATTTATTGACTGTGTTCTTAATGTGGGAACATAACCTCCCTAAAACTGGATGCAAACTTTTTCTCAAAAAAGGATTTGTATTAAGGGGCACTTGGCTCAGTCAATGGAGCATGCAACTCTTGATCTTGGGGTCGTGAGCTACAAGCCCCACGTTGGACATAGAGATTATTAAACAATAAAAAAAAGAAATATAGGGATGCCTGGGTGGCTCAGCGGTTGAGCGTCTTTTGGCTCAGGGCGTGATCCTGGAATCCCAGGATCGAGTCCCACATCAGGCTCCCTGCATGGAGCCTGCTTCTCCGTCTACCTATGTCTCTGCCTGTCTCTCTCTCTGTGTCTCTCATGAATAAATAAAATCTTTAAAAAAATAAATAATGAAAAGGAAATATAAACAAAATAAGAAAGAATTTGTAGTTTCATTTGGGCATCTGACCCCTAGAAGACTAAAAACTATTGGTGTGCTTTAAGAAGAGAAATACCATGAATCATATATAGCTACCTACATGCAGCCTCTGTCCCGTTACTATTCTTGCACGGATTTGTACTTAAAACAATCATGATAACAGCAACAAGCATCACCACCACCTCCTAGTGAGCCTGAGAATCATGACTGCCAAGGAGACTTACATGCTATTGTATGTTTGGAAAGCATGGGTTTTGTACTCAGATGGTAATGGGATCAAATTCCAATTGTGCTATTTAATAATCATATGACCTTAACCCAATAACTTCTTCCTTTTTGCGTGTTTTCTTTTCTCTAAAATGGAAATCCTACCTCATACGTTGCTGTGAGGACATTATGAACATATGTGACCTCCCTGGAATTCCTTCTTTACTCTCAGAACCCTTTTTTATGGGATAAAGAAAAGCTGCTGTAATGATTGGGGTTCACTGATAGAGAACAGAATCTACTCCAGCTGATTTGAGTAGAAAAGTAGTCACACAGAACATAAAGACTCCTTACTCTGGGAAACGAACTAGGGGTGGTGGAAGGGGAGGAGGGCGGGGGGTGGGGGTGAATGGGTGACGGGGACTGAGGGGGACACTTGACGGGATGAGCACTGCGTATTATTTTGTATGTTGGTAAATTGAACACCAATAAAAAATTAATTTATTAAAAAAAAAAAGAAAAGTAGTCACAATTTGGAGGACTGAAGAAACAGGTTCTACGTTGAACGTTTAGAAAAGATTCTCAAAGCCACACTGTAGAAACAGGACACCAAGGAAGTGGCTGCAGGTTCTAGTCAGGAAGCCATTTACTAAACTGGGAAGCTGCCACAATGATTGCTGACCATGAAGTCGTACCATCATTACTTCAGACAGGAAGGCATCCTGAATACACACCTGTCTCCACAGCTACCAGCTTCAGAGCCACACCGCACCTGTGATAGTAAAACCTGTTTGGCTTTGGTTTCTTTTAAATATTTTATTTATTCTTGAGAGACACAGAGAGAGGCAGAGACACAGGCAGAGAGAGAAGCAGGCTCCCTGTGGGGAGCCTGATGCTGGACTCCATCCCAGGACCCCAGGATCATGACCTAAGCCAAAGGCAGATGCTCAACCACTGAGCCACCCAGGTGCCCCAAACCCTGCTTTTTGACAGCAGTGCCTGGATGCTGGGACCTTTGTTAATGTGTCTGGAGAAAAACCACATACGTTTGCAACCATTTTATTATTTTATTTTATTTATTTTTTAAGATTTTATTATTCATTTATTAGAGAGAGGGGCACACAAGCAGGGGCAGGGGCAGGGGCAGAGAGAGAAGGAGAGTGAGAATCTTAAGCAGGCTCCCTCCTGAGCACAGAGCCTGATGAGATCATGACCTGAGCCAAAACCAGGAGGTCGACACATAACTGATTGAGCCACCCAAATGCCCCCTTTGTGATCATTTTTAAGACAGAAACATAGAAAGAATAAAAGCAGGGCTTTTACCTCATGACCTGATTTGACACATCTAAATCATATTCAGGGCTTTAGCTGCAAGGGGGTTTGGAAAATGTGGGATTTTTTTTCTTTAATCTTTTTATTGTCTCATATAGGAGGGCACACTAGAAAGACATTGGAATGTATACTGAGCACTACTCTGCTATATGCACTCTAGTATGTTTTGTCAAGATATTGTTATCTTTTTAGTATTTTATTTATTTATTTTTAAAGATTTTAATTGCCTATTTGAGAGAGAGAGAAAGAGAGCAGAGAGAGAAAGAGAGCACAAGCGAGAGGAGAGGCAGAGGGAGAAGCAGACAGGCTCCCTGCTCAGCAGGAGCCTGGGACCCTGGGATTCCAGGCCCCTGGGATCTCGACCCGAGCCGAAGGCAGACACTCAACTGACGGAGCCATCCAGTGCCCCTCTTTTTATTATTTTAAATTATAAAAGTAATACATGAATATATTAACCTTGTAGAAGATAAAACAACACAGAAATTTGTAGAATAAAATGTGAATGTTCACCTCAGTTCCCACCTTATTTCTCAGAGGAAACCATTGACACCAGTCTACCTAATCTTTTGCCTGGACATGTATCGCTCCATGTAGGTACACACATATCTGAAGTAAAAAACAACAACAACAGCAAAAAAACATGTGTATGGTAACAGCAGCTTATAACTTTGCTTGGAAATCTTTCCATGTCAGAACATAAAGATCTAAGGGCCAGATAGTAATAATTTTAGGCCTTTATGGGCCACATGTATTCTCTGTCACTTCTTTTTTGTTGTTATTATTGTTTGTTTTAACAATCATTAGAAACTATGAAAAACCTTCTTAGCTTAGAGGCTACACAAAACAGGCCACATAACAAATTTGCTGACCCTTGAGTTTACCTGGTTCTCTTCAATGGTTGGATAGTGTCCTATGGTATGAGTACATCACAATTTTAGGTGGAGGGGGTTGTCAATTTTCTTACTGAAATAATTTAGAGACTTTACAGGGGTTTTTTTAAAGATTTTTTTTTTTTTAATTGGGTGCCTGGGTGGCTCAGTAGGTTGAGTGTCCAACTCTTAATTTCAGCTCGGGTCATTGTCTTAGGGTCATGGGATCAAGTCTGGCTTGTCTGGCTCTGTGCTCAGAGTGGAGTCGGCTTCTTCTTCTCCCTCTGCTCCTCCCCCGATGCTTTCTCTCTCTCTCTCAAATAAATAAATAAAATCTTAAAAAAAGAAAAATATCTTTTTATTTATCTGAGAGGGAGAGAGCAAGTAGGAGGGAGAGCAGAGGGAGAGAGAGTGGCAAGCCTACTCTCCACTGAGCAGGGAGTCTGTCGTGGAGCTCCATCTCATGAGCCTGAGATCGTGACCCTGAGATCAGGACCTGAGCCAAAACTAAGAGTCAGATGCTTAACTGGCTGTGCCACCAGGAGCCCCTACAGTTTTTCCTATTACAATGTTTTAGAAAAAAAAACCACCAGCATAAATTTCTCAGCGCATGAGTGTGTAAATGTTTTTACCTAGGTCTCAGAAGTGGAATTTCTTGATCGAAAGGTATATTCAACCTTAAGTTTTATATACACCATGAAATTCCCCTTCAGGAAGGCTTGACACTAGCATTATATGCGAATGCTTGTTTTTCTATCATTCTTCCCAGTCTTCAGTATTATTCATGTTAAGTTTTCATTAATTTGATGCAAAATAAAGCACACAGAAAGTAGAATATTCTTTTTCTCAGTAGTACATTTAACTTTTAAAAAAAGATTTTACTTATTTATTCATGAGAGACACAGAAAGAGAGCGGCAGAGAGACACAGGCAGAGGTTAGAAGCAGGCTCCATGCAGGGAGCCCCACGTGGGACTTGATCCCGGGGTCTCCAGGATCACGCCCTGGGCTGAAGGCAGATGCTCAACCACTGACCACCCAGATGCCCCACTCTTTGAATTTTTTTTAGAGACAGATTTATTGAGGTGTAATTGATATACAAAAAACTGCATATATTTAATATATATAATTTGATGAGTTTGGACATACGAACGCATCTATGCACCATAATAAAGGTAACAAACATACCCATTACCTCTAAGTTTCCTCATGCCCCAGGCCTTTTTTGTGTGATCAAAACATTTGATATGACATTTACCCCACTTTTAAGTGCATAATATGGTATTGTTAACTATAGGCACTATGTTGTACAGCAGATCTCAGAACTTATATAAATTAAACTTTTTCTATTGAACAACGCACATCCCTGCCTGTCCCCAGCCCTAGCAACTACCATTCTACCCTCTGATTCTATAAATTTAACGGTTTTAGATACCTCATATAATTGGAATTATAGTATTTGTCCTTCTGTAAAAGAATTATTTCACATGGCACAATGTTCTCCAGGCTCATTCATGTTGTTACATATTATGAGTCTTCTTTTTTTTTTCCTTCTTTTTTTAATACTGAAAAAAAAATTTGGGGATGACGCCTGGGTGGTTCAGCAGTTGAGCTTCTGCCTTTGGTTCTGGTGATGACCCGGGGGTCCCAGGATCAAGTCCCACATCAGGCACCCTCTGCCTGTGTCTCTGCCTCTCTGTGTCTCTCATGAATAAGTAAATAAAATCTTAAAAAAAAATGTCTTTGTATGTATATACCACATTTCTTTACCTATTCATCTGTCAATGAACATTTAAGTTGTTTCCATATCTGACTATTGTGAATAATGCTGCAGTGAACATGGGGGTGCACGTAGCTCTTCAAGATCTTGACTTCAGGGATGCCTGGGTGGCTCAGTGGTTGAGCATCTGCCTTCAGCTTGGGTTGAGTCCTAAATTGGGCTCCCTGTGAGGAGCCTGCTTCTCCCTCTGCCTATGTCTCTGCCTCTCTGTGTATGTTTTTCATGAATAAAGAAACAAAATCTTAAAAAAAAAAAGATCTTGATTTCAGCTCTTGGATATAAACACGAAGTGGGATTACTGGATCATATGGTAGTTCTATTTTTAATTTTTTGAGGAGCATCCATACCCTTTACCATAGTGATCGCATCATTTGACAGGAGCCAAGGGTTCCAATTTCTCCAAATTCTTGCCAACACTTGTTATCTTCTTTTATTTTGATAATAGCCAGTCTGAGAGAGATGTGAGGTGATATTTCAATGTGGCTTTGATTTGTGATGATTGAGCATCTTTTTATATACTTGTTGATATTGGGTATCTTTTCATACACTTGTCCATTTTGTATGCCTTTCTTTGGAGAAGTGTCTATTCAAGTCCTTTGCTCATTTTAAAATCAGGTTATTTGTTTCTTTTGCTATTGAACTGTGGGAGTTCCTTATATATTTTGGATATTAACCCTTTATCAGAGCGATGGTTTGCAAATACTTTCTCCCATCCCATCAGTTACCTTTTAATTCTATTGATTGTTTCTTTTGCTGTGCAGAAGCTTTTTAGTTTGATGTTAGTCCCATTTGTTTATTTCTGCTTTTCTTGGTTGTGCTTTTGGTGTCATATCCAAGACCAAAGTCAAGGAGCTTTTTTTTTTTTTTTTTCTGGGCTCAGCAGTTGAGCATCTGCCTTTGGCTCAGGGCATGATCCCAGAGTCCTGGGATTGAGTCCCACATTGTGCTTCCTACATGGAGCCTGCTTCTCCCCTCTGCCTATGTCTCTGCCTCTTTCTGTGTATCTTTCATGAATAATAAAATCTTTCAAAAAAAAAGCTTGAAAGGGATTATCTTTTCCCCATTCAGTTCTTGACTCCATTGTCAAATATTATAAATTGATCATATATGCCTGGATTGATTCCAGGGCTCTTGAATTTATTCTATTGGTCTATGTATCAGTTTTTATGCCAGTACCATATGATTATCATAGCTTTGTGGCATAGTTTGAAATCAGGCAGCATGATGCCTCCAGGTTTGTTCTTTCTCAAGAATGCCTTGGCTCTTCAAGGTCTTTTGTTCCATATGAATTTTAGGATTCTTACCCTGTAAGAAACAACATTGGAATTTTGATAGGGATTTAATTGAATTTTTAGGTGATTTTGGGGGTGCCTAGCTGGCTCACTTGGTAGAACATGTGATTCTTGATCTTGGGATTGTAAATTAAAGCCCTACGTTGGGTGCAGAGATTACTTAAAAACGAAATCTAAAAGAGGCATTTGGGTGGCTCAGCTGGTTAAGCATCTGACTCTTGATTTCAGCTCAGGTCTGGATCTCCGGGTCATGAGTTCGAGTCCCACATTGGGCTCCATGCTTGATGTGGAGCCTATTTAAAAAGAAAAAAAAAACCCTATTTATTTAGAGTGTGACTAGGGGGAAGGACAGAGGGAGAGAGAGAGAACCCCAAGGAGACTCCACCCTGAGCCCAGAGCCTGACTTGGGGCTTGATATCATGACTCTGAGATCATGACCTGTGTGGAAACCAAGAGTCAGATGCTTAACTGACTAAGCCACCCAGTTGCCCCTAAAACAAAATAAAATCTTAAAAAATAAATTAAAATTGTAAATGATTTTGGGTAGTATGGACATTTTAATAATATTATTTCTTTCTATCTATGAACATGGGATGTTTCCCATTGATTTGGGCTTTTTTCTCAATTCTTCTACCATCTATCTTGCTTCCATTGTATAGCTTTTTCACCTCCTTGGTTAAATTTATTCATAACTATTTTATTCTTTTTAAAAAATATTTTATTCTTTTTGATTCTATTGTAAATGGAGCTGTTTATTTTTCTTTCAGGTATTTCATTGTTAATGTATAGAAATGGAATCAAATTTTTGCACATTGATTTTGTATCATGCAACTTTACTGAATTTGTTGATTATTAGTTCTGATGGTTTTTTTCAGTGGCGTCTTTATGGTTTTATATATAAGACCTCTGCAAACAGAGACAATCTTACTTCTTTCTTTCTGATCTGGATGCCATTGATTTATCTATCTATCTGTCTATCTATCTATCACCTATCTTTTTATTTTGTCTCATTACTCTGGCCAGGACTTCTAGACTATGCCGAATAGGAGTGGCAAGAGTAGGCACTCTTGTCTTGTTCCTGATTTTTGAGAAAACCTCTCACTGTTGAGTATGATGTTAGCTGTGGGTTTGTCATACATGGCCTTTATTATGTTGAAATATGTTCATTCCATACCCAATTTTTAAGAGTTTTTATCATGAAAATGTGTAGAATATTTGTGAATTTTTTCTCTATTGAGAGGGTAATATGATTTTTATCCTTCATTTTATTAATATGGTGTATCATGTTAACTGATTTGCATATGTTGAAATGCCCTTTTATCCTAAAGATAGAATCCACTTGATCCTAGTGTAGGATTCCTTTAACGCTACTAAATTTGGTTTAGTAGCATTTTGTTGAGAATTTTTACATCTATATTCATCAGGATATTGGCCTCTACTTTTTTTTTTTCTAACCGTGAGAACTGGCTGCTTTGGTATCATGGTAATGCTGGCCTCATTAAATGAGTTTGGGAGTGTTTTTTCTTCAGATTTTTGGGGGAGTTTAAGAAGGATTGGTTTTTAATTCTTCTTTAGATATTTGGTAGAATTCAGCAGTGAAACTATTTGGTTTGTGCTTGTCTTCATTGGAAGGGTAGGGATTATTGCTTCAATCACCTTAGTTGTTATTTGTTGTTCAGGGTTTTGATTTTTATCGTGATTCAATCTTGATAGACTGCATTTTTATAGGAATTTATCCATTTCTCCTAGATTATCCACTTTGTTGGCATATAATTGTTCATAGTCACCTCTTAAGATCCTTTGTATTTTTATGGTATTAGTTGCAATGTCTCTTGTTTCATCTATAACTTTGAGTCCTCCCTTTTTCTTGGTTAGTCTAGCTAAAGGTTGGTCAATTTTTTTTAAGCCCCAAGCTTAGTTTCATTCTAATTTTTTATTGTCTTTCCAGTGTCTATTTTATTTATTTCCTGATAAGGCATGACTATCACTCCAGTAGATACAGAAGGTGGGACTACCTTCCCAGTTGGCCTGGTGAGTAGAGCATGGAGCCAAAGATTATTCATGAGACCTGGATTTTTTTGTTTGTTTGTTTGTTTTGTCAAGATTTTATTTATTTATTTATTTATTTATTTATTTATTTATTTATTTATTTATTTAAATTTATTTTAAATTTATTTTATTTATGATAGGCACACAGTGAGAGAGAGAGAGAGAGGCAGAGACACAGGCAGAGGGAGAAGCAGGCTCCATGCACCGGGAGCCCGACGTGGGACTCAATCCCGGGTCTCCAGGATCGCGCCCTGGGCCAAAGGCAGGCACTAAACCGCTACGCCACCCAGGGATCCCCAAGATTTTGTTTATTAATTCATGAGAGACACAGGGAGAGAGAGAGAGAGAGAGGCAGAGACACAGACAGAGGGAGGAGAAGTAGGCTCCCTGCAGGGAGCCTGATGTGGGACTCCATCTCAGGGTCATGACCTGAGCCAAAGGCAGATGCTCAACCACTGAGCCGCTCAGGTGTCCAATGAGCCTTGAGGTTTTTTTTTTTTTTTTTTTTTTTTTAAGATTTTATTAATTTATTTATGAGAGACACACAGAAAGAGGCAGAGACAGAGGCAGGGGGAGAAGCAGTCCCCATGCCGGAAGGTGGATATGGGACTCAGTCCCGGGTCTCCAGGATAACGCCCTGTTTGAAGGCAGGCGCTAAACTGCTGAGCCACCCAGGGATCCCTGAGCCTTGAGTTTTTTTTTTTTTTTTTTTTGTAATGCTGCTCACCATTGTATTTTGGAAACATTCAACATGTTTGATCTCACAGGTTCACAGTTGGAGAGGAATTTGCTTCAGGCTGACTTAGATGGAATTTAGAGGAAACTTCGGACTTAGATTTTTAGGCTGACATTTGGTAAAGATATAGATCTTTGGGGTCCAGAGGCAGAATGCTTGTGGCCTCCCCAGATTCATATGTTGAAACCTAACTCCCAATGAGATGGTACTTGGAGGTGGAACTTTGGGAGGTGATTGATCATAAAGCCTGAACCCTCATTAATGGTGTTAGTGCCCTTATAAAAGTTGCACCGGAGACCTCCTCTGCCCCATCTCTGAAATGTGATAACATGGAGAAAAGATGACTATCCAAGAACCAGGAAGTGCGCTTCATCAGACACCTAATTGGCCAGCACCTTGATCTGGATTCCCCAGCTTCCAGAACTGTGAGAAATACATTTCTGTTGTTTATAAGCCAGCCAGTATATGGCATTCTGTGACAGCAGCCTGATTGGACTAAGACAGGAGTTACCATGTTTTCCAGCTCAGGATGCCACCTCTACTCTCTCCTGGAACGCTAGACTGTGCTGGACTGGTCAGAGCCTCAAGATTGGCAGACAGAAGCTAGTCTTTGGGAAGCTTGAGAGTTGGCCAAATTGGGGAGCTATGGGGTTTCTTTCTGATCATATGCACTGTATAGGGGGCAGTGTCCTGGCAAGAGGGTGTCCTGAATCTCCCCCCCCAGCTTTGAGGAGTGTGGCTCTATTGTCTCAAGGGGTGGGAGACTTTCCACTTGTTTCTGATTTCTCACGAAGGGAATTATTGATGAACCAGTGTGTTTTGGGGGAAAGGAGGTTCCAGGGCTTCTTACTTCTCTGTGTTGCTGATGTGACTTCATGTAATTTTTTTTAAAGATTTTATTTATTTATTCATGAGAGACAGAGAGAGAGAAAGAGAGAGAGGCAGAGACACAGGCAGAGGGAGAAGCAGGCTCCCTGCAGGGAGCCTGACAGACTTCATGTAATTTTAAAAATTTTGTATGAATTTGACAAGTTCTTGATCTTCTTTGAGCCTCATTTCGTTTTATAAATCTACAAGGTGGAGTGGGATTATTGTGAATAATAAGTGATGTAATGGATGTATTTTCTGTGGGTTTCTGTGGCCCCCTTTCTCAATGGAGCAGAAGCCCAGCTCCACTTCATGGCGTGGCCAAGGGTGTTGACATTTGCTTAACAACCAAACTAATTATTTTAAACATGGCTTTAGCCATGGTCTCCCTCTCCTACTCCGGGCTATCTTTTCTGAAAATCACCACTTTGGCTTAGAACTGCTGACCTTTCTCCAGCAACTAGTTTCTCCTCTGCCTCCATACCCTAGGCATAGGCTCTCCTCCAGGTACAACTGCCATTCTGGGCCAGGATGTGAGCCTTTCTGTAACCCACAAACAGGCAGTCTCCAAGGAGCAGAAAGGTCTGGTCTGTGTGAGGCAGCAAGTGGAGAGAATGCTGCCTCTCTATGTCTGTTAGGGGTATGGTAGGAAACCAGGGCTACTCATGTGCCAGATCTTGGGCTTTTATCAAAGCCCTGTCTCCTAGTACTTCCAGCCTCCTCAGGTTCCTTCTTTTGTGAAGGACTAAGTCTCTGTAATTTGACAAACCTCATCATCTCCGCTCCCTTCCTCATTAGGATCAATTTTCTCCCAGAAGACTCTTCGTTGCCTTCTGCATACATATTTCTAGCAAGAAGCACCCCATGATTTTCTAGATGTGCACAGGCACATAGACATTAGAGCAGAAATGCCACTAATGAGGCTCAAGTGGTGGGTTTTGCTGTATAAGTAAAGCATCCAGCCTTCAAAATTGGTAAAGAGCACTAGTCCTGAGCTTGACTCAAATCATCTTTAACATACTGCACATAGAGTAGGGCAGTTTTGAAGTCATTTATACCTGGATTTGGACTCCAACTATACTGATTTCCTGATCCCATATTCATTGATTTCTGATCTAATTCTTATGATTCTCTTCTCTAGCTTACTTTGGATTTAATTTGCTCTACTTTTTCTAGTTTTCTAAGGTGGAAACTTCGATCACTGATTTTAGATCTTTCTTTCTAATTTATGCATTCAATTGTACACATTTCTCTCTAAGCTCTGCTCTCACTACATCTCACAAATTTTGGTATGTTGTGGTTTTCATTTTCTTTAGTTCAAGATATTTTGAAATTTCTCTTGAGATTTCTTCTTTGACCCATGTGCTATTTAGAAATGAGGGGTTTTTGGTTTGGGTTTTGGTTTTGGTTTTACATTTAAAAAGTTGATTTTCTGTCCACCTTATTTCCATTTTCTGTTTAAGAGTCTGTGGAAGAACAGATGAAGTGCACTCAGTGGCTGTTCTGACCCAGGCAGAGCAGTGGGAGCTGCAGACCAGGCTTCAGTGGCAGGCTGAGCCCTCCAGTCTTCGGCAGGGAACTGCTAACCAGCCATGGAGGGCACCTCAAGACTCATCTGTGACCTTAGGTTGAAGAGCAGTAAATTCGGGACCTGGAGTAATCTTTCCACCCAGAAATTTCTCCTAGGTCCCAGCCTTTTCAGCAGAGGCCTGCTCTTCCTTTCCAATCTCTTCAGGATCTCCGCAGAACTAGGGATCAGGCAAGAAGTCCCATGGGCATTCACAGGAGGTGGCGCCACGTGTGCATGGAATTTCCTGGGTCAGCATTTACCACATCAGACCTGTGGAGTGAGCTCTGTAGTTTGTAAGAGGTGGCAACACTACTTAGCTCAGAGGAGTTACACAGAGCAGTGGTAGACAGGTGTACATAAGACACCTCGGTGACTGGGCGCCTGGGTGGCGCAGTTAGTTGAGCATCAGGCTCTTGGTTTCTGCTCAGGTAGTGATCTCAGGGTGGTGAGAGTGGGCCCCTCAGCCAGCTCCGTGCTCAGTGGGGGGTCTGCTTTAGGATTCTCTCTCTCCCTCTGCCCTTCCCCTCCCTCTCTCTCCACTTTCTCTAAAATAAATAAATAAAAAAATATTAAAAAAAAAAAAAAGACACCTCTGTGAGAGGCTGGTGTTCAGCCCTGGAATCGGTAACCTCCATAAGTTCTGGCTCCCAGAAGGCTGCCTGGATCTGGTGAGTGAAGGTTCCAGAAGTGAAACAGCCAGCAATAGGAGCGGCTCCAGGATAGCAGCAAACTTCAGCACAGCCCACTGGCCAGTATTCCTGGGTGATAGGATTCTGACATCAGCTGAGTTTTCAATGGCACAAGCTGCCAGCAGAAGCTTCTCTCAAGTTCTCTCCAGATTTTTGATGAAGATGCTCACTTTCCCTGTTGTAGAGATACTGTTCCATTTGGAAGTTGTGGTAGGTGCCTCAAGTGGGTTTGCTCTGCAAGGAATTTGAGGACACCCTCCTCCTGTATCTGCAGGACAGCAAAGCTCCAGACTTTGTGAATGTTTCCCTCTATGTTATAATGGAAATCCAGAGCAATGCTGTATGGAGCCCTCACTCTGAGTAGCACAGAAAGGCTAGGAGTGTATTTTTTAATCTCCCCACACTGTGTAATTTTCCAGTTATCTTTGTAATTGATTTCCAGTTTAATTCCATTGTGGTCTGAGAGTAGACACTACATAATTCCTATTCTTTGAAGTGTTTAGGGGAGTTTTATAGCTCAGAATGTGGTTTCTCTTGGTCAACACTTTCTTTCTGTGAGCTGGAGGAGAATGTTGCTGCTGTTGTTGGATGAAGTCATCTATAGATGTTGATTATATCCAGCTGATTGATGATGTTGTTGAGTTCAATCACATCCGTACTGATTTTCTGCCTATTGAATCCGTCCATGTCTGATGGAGGGATGCCGAAGTCTCCAACTATGATAGTGGATTCATTGATTTTTCTTTGTTGTTGTATTAATTTTTGCCTTACATAGTTTGACGTCCTGTTGTTGGGTGCATACTCGTTAAGGGTTGTTATATTTTCTTGGAGAATTGACCTCTAGTGTCCTCCTTTATTCCTGATAAATTCTCTTACTTTGAAGCCCATTCTGTCTAAAATAAGTATAGCTATCCTTGTTTTCTTTTGGTAGGGTTAACTGGTATATTTTTCTCCATTCATTCACTTTTTTAAAAAATAGTATTTATTAATTTATTTTTTCAATGATCTCTATGCCCAAATTGGGACTTGAACTCACAGCCCTGAGATCAGGAGTCTTGTGCTCTGCCGACTGAGCAAACCAGATGCTCCTGTTTTTAAAATTTAAATTAACCAGTTAATTAAGCATAACTTTTTCTTGTGAGAAGTTTAACTGGATTAGTCCTTTCATAGAACGATGTTTGTTTCTGGGATGCTGTATTACATATAATTGTTCAGATAAAAGCAAGAAAGTACACCAGCTACTGAATGCACAGTAGGAATGGGTTAACCAAGGTGGGAAGAGAGTGGAGGAGAATTAAAATTATCAAACATTTTAGAACAAGAATGGCAAGCAATCATGTGAACTTTTCGTTCAGACTGAGTTTTTATTTACTCATTCAATAACTATTTCAGATCTGTTATGTACAGAGACATGTTTATTCTCATAGACATCTCCAAAGATAGATGCTCTATAGCTTTTTTTTTTGCATATTCAAGTAAATTTCAGTATCTAGCTTGATTTTTTCACTCACTTGATTTCTTTTTAAAAAAGGTTTGGGGCACCTGGGTGACTCAGTTGGTTAAGCGCCTGCATTCAGCTCAGGTCATGATCCCAGGATCCAGGGATCAAATCCAGTATGGGACTCCTTGCTCAGCAGGGGAACCTGCTTCTCTCTCTCCCTCTGCCTCTCCCTCTGCCTCTCCCTCTGCCTCTCCCTCTGCCTCTCCCTCTCCCTCTGCTCGCCACTCCCCCTGCTTTTCTTCTCTCTTTGAGTGTCAAATAAATAAGAGTTCTTTGAAAAGTGATCTTTGGGCAGCCCAGGTGGCTCAGCGGTTTAGAGCTGCCTTTAGCCCAGGGTGTGATCCTGGAGACCCGGGATTGAGTCCCACATCGGGCTCCCTGCATGGAGCCTGCTTCTCCTTCTGCCTGTGTCTCTCATGAATAAATAAATTAAAAGAAAAAAAAGTGATCTTTAAAAGAGTTTTTAATGATTGCCCTAAAGTCTGCAATAAACATTTACAACAAATCCAAGTCCACTTTCCAAAACCCCATACAACTCCAGGGACAGTTGGTATCTTACAAAACAAAGTATCTTACAAAAGCAAAAGAGTCCTAATTCTTCCTTTTTGTCCTTTGTATCATTGCTGTCATTCATTTCACTTATATATACATAAATAAGCATATATATGTATATATATATATATACACACACACACATATGCAGTCAGAATATATGCATAAGCACACATACATTAATACATTGTTGATATTAATATTGGGAACAAACTGTTATCTGTGACTTCTATTATGAATAAGAAAAATAAAAGTTTTTTTTTTTACCTTCACTACTCCTTTCATGTTTTTCCTCTCTTTATGTTTATCTCTGAGGTTTTTTTTTTAAGACTTTATTTATTCATTCATAAGAGACACGAAGAAAGAGGCAGAAACCAGGCAGAGGGAGAAGCAGGCTTCCCTTGGGGAGCGCGATGTGAAACTCGATCTTAGGACCCTGGGATCACGACCTGAAACGAAGGTAGACTAAGGCGTCTCTATCTGTTGAGTTTCTAGCTATATATTTTTTCTCTCTCTCTAAAGAAAACTTTTTATTTTAAAATTTTATTTTTGAGTACTCTGTGCATCAGCTGGCAACCTTGAGATCAAGGGTCCCATGCTCTACAGAAGAAGCCATGCAGGCCTTCCTCTAAAGAAAACTTTTAACAATTTTTGCAAGCAGGTCTACTAGCAACGAATTCTCTCCATTTTTGTTTGAGAGTGTCTTTATTTCTCCATAAACAAACAAACCATACTGCTGGGTTGGAGCACCAGTCTTGACCACAGCAGGCTTCATTTCCTGAAGATACCCGCGCAGCCGCACAGCAATCTTCCAGATGCTTGAAGGAAGGGGGGCTGGGGGTGGGCACTCCCTCACCTCTCTGCAGAGGCTAATACTTGACTCAGAAAAAGGAAGTGGAAAGTGGTTTTTCAAGTCCTCCTGGGAGCACACAGAGTGGAGAAAATATTGAGTACCCCTACACACTCTCAGACTTCGGACACTGTAGCCTCAGCACCACTTGTGACAATGTTCCTGGCACCTTATTCAGATCCCAGCGCAGGATGGGGGTGTGGGGGTGTGGGGGTGTGGGGGTGTGGGGATGGGCCACAGATGGGGGGGCACCCTAAGTGGCAGTCTGCATAGTAGCTCCCGCCATCAGCGTTTGGAGCTTCCGAATTTTAGGCTGGGAAATGATGGCAATACTCCGTAAAAATCGACACAATGCACTAGCCATCAAGTGACAAAGGTACCAATGACCAGCGGGTGCCCCTAGGCAGTGGCCCCTGCTCGTAGGTCCAGTGGATGAGCCCACGCAGTCCAGGATAGATTTGTCCTGTCCATCTGGTGTAAACTACTCTGCTTGCAAAGCCAATTGTTCTAAAAAAGTGCTCTGGACTTGTTTTGAGGAGAAATAGTAAAACACACAAACACCAAAATGATCGCAATAAAAGGAAGAAGTTTTCTGTTATACTCATGGTGCCATAGGACCATGGCAGGAGACGCTGGCAGGCCTTGCAGGGTGACCAGAGAAACGTCCAGCAGGCAGAGAGAGAGAGAGGAAGGAGAACTGTCGCTGGGAGCATTTGTGGAAGTTTTTCTTGGGAAGAAATGGGCGAAGCAGGTAAGCAAGGAGTACTAATTTATAATTTATCCAGTTTTTAAGGTATCCAATTTGTTGACATGCCATTGTTTTAATAGTCTCTTATAATCTTCTGAATTTCACTCATATTGGTGATACTGACTTCTTTTTCATTTCTGATTTTGAGGCCTGCCTCTTTTTTTCTGTTAGTTTAGCAAAAAAATTTTGCCCATTTTGTCTCTTTTCAAAACATCAACTCTAATTTTGTTGATTTTTTTTTCTGTTGTCTTTCTAATCTCTACTTCACCTCTTCAAATCTCTATTGTTTCTTTCCTCTGTTAACTCTGGGCTCAGGGTGTTCCTCTCTGTGTTGTTCCTCCGATTAAAGTTAGGTTGCTTATTTGGGATCTTTCTTTTTTCCCAACAGGCATTTAGTGTTAAAAATGCCCCTCTTGGAACTGCTTTTGCTGTATCTCATAAGCTTTGCTATGTTGCATTTTTATTTTCATTTGTCTCAAGGTGCTTTGTGATTTCCCTTTTGATTTCCTCTTTGACCCATTGATTGTTCTGGAGTTGTGGTTTATTTTCCACATGTTTGTGAATTTTCCAATTTTTCTCCTGCTAGTAATTTTTTGGCACTACCCGACAAAAACAACAAATGCACTAGCTATTAAGCAGCAAGCGTGCCAACAACGAGTGGTGCCCCTTAGGCTGTGGCCGCAGCTGTTCGGTCCAGTTGGTGAGTCCAAGCAGTCCAAGGGCTTATCATCTCCTTCTGGGGAACCCACCTGCTGACTGCACCAATTGTTCTAATAATGTACCCTGGACTTGTTTTGAGCAGAAACAGAGACACAGACGTGAAAATAATTGAAGGAAGAATATTTTTACTATAATCATGGGCTGGAAGCATTGTGGGCTCTGCAGAGCAACCAGGAAAGTAGCCTGCGAGATCAGCAGGCAGAGAGAGAGAGAGAAGGGAATTGCTGGTGGGAATCTTAAGGTTTTTTTGGGGAGAGAATGAGTAAAGCAAGGTAGGCACGAAATATGAACTTATGATCAGAGAATTTAAAAACTTTTGGCTCACTGTTGGCTAAGCACGGTTCTCCTGTGAAATTTCATCTCACAGAGTCTGAAGATCTCTTAATAAATCCTGAGTCTTAGGATTCATGTCCCGGTGGCTACTTGCTTCTTCTCCATAGCACTAAGCTATAGCGTGCAGTCTTAGAGTTAGTCATCTCATCACTCTATGTCCTTTATGCTTTTCTTTCTTTAAAAAGGATATTTTTCATTGTGTAAAAAGTACATGGCATTAAATGTACCATCTTAAGTATTTTTAGGCATTTGGTTAGTCAGAGTTAGGTATATTTACATTGCTGTTCAACGGCTCTCTCAAATTTTTCATGCTGTAGTCCTATAACCAACAAACACTAGTATTCCCTCCCTTCTACTTTTGTTTCCATGGTTTTCACGACTTTATGTATTTCATAGCACTGAGATAATACAAGATTTGTCATTTTTGTTACTGGCTTATTTCTTTTAGCATAATCTTGATGTCCGTTCACACAGTAGCATGTGACAAGATTTTTTCTTAAGGCTATGTAATATTCCATTGTATGTACACACCTGGTTTTCCCTGTCCATTCATCTAGTGATGGACATTTGGATTGGTGCACTTCCTGGAATCATTAATAATGTTGCAAAGAACATAGGGATCCAAATGTCTCTTTGAGATCCTATGTTGAGTTTTTTGGATGAATACCAACGTGGGATTGCAGGATCATATGACATTCTCTCTTTTTATATTTTTGAGTCACCTCCATACTGTTTTCTATTATGGGCACTATTTACATTCACACTGCAGTGCCCTGGTATTCCAACTCCATTTCCTTGCAACAAGCATAATTTCCTGCTCTTTTGATAATGGCTATCCTTGTATCATTGTGCTTTTTTTTTTTAAGATTGTATTTATTTATTCATGAAAAACACAGAGAGGCAGAGACACAGGCAGACTGAGAAGTAGGCTCCCTGCAGTAAACCAATGTGGGACTTGATCCCAGGACCCGGGATCACTACTTGAGCCAAAGGCAGATGATCAACCCCTGAGCCACTCAGGTGCCCCTCATTGTGCTTTTGATATGCATTTTCCTGATAACTAGTGATGCTGACCATTTTTAAAAACATTTTTAAATTAAAAAAAAAGATTTTAATTAATTAATTTATTTATTTATTTATTAATTTATTTATTCATGAAAGACACAAAGAGACAAGCAGAAACATAGGCAGAGAGAG
This sequence comes from Nyctereutes procyonoides, assembly GCF_905146905.1. Lineage (NCBI taxonomy): Eukaryota > Metazoa > Chordata > Mammalia > Carnivora > Canidae > Nyctereutes > Nyctereutes procyonoides. The sequence continues at coordinate 14,840,501 of NW_026575132.1, forward strand.
AAGCAGGCTCCATACAGGGAGTCCAATGGGTCCTAGGATCCCGGGATCACACCCTGAACCGAAGGCAGATGCTCAACCACTGAGCCACCCAGGTGTCCCAAATTTTTAATTTTTTAAAAGTAGGCTCCACTCCAAACATGGGGCTTGAACTCCCAACCCTGAGTTTGAGAGTCACACACTGAGTCAGACAGGCACCTCATGTTGACTATCTTTTCATATACTTGTTGGCCATATTTATACCTTTTTTGGAGAAATGTTTAGCCAATCTTCTGCTTATATCTGTTTAAAAAGATTTTATTTTATCTTACTTATTTGTTTTAAAGATTTTATTTATTTATTTATTTGAGAGAGAGAGCAGGAGCAGGGGAACAGCAGAGGGAGGGGGAGAAGCCGGCTCCCGATGGAACAGGGAGCCGGATGTGGGGCTTTATCCCAAGACTCTGAGATCATGACCTGAGCTGAAGCCAGATGCTTAATGGACTGAGCCACCCAGGTGTCCCAAAGATTTTATTTTATTTTATTTTATTTTATTTTATTTATTTGAGAGAGAGAGAGTTCATGAATAGGGAGAGGGACAAGCAGAATCTGCATTGAGTGTAGAGCCCAATGCAGGGCTTGATCCCACGACCCAAGACCATGAACTGAGCCATAACCAAGAGCTGGAAAATATCATGACTGAGACACCTAGGAGTCCCCCTTCTGCCCATATTTTAGTCACATTATTTGGGTTTTTTCTTCAAGTTATTATTTATTTATTTATTTATTTATTTATTTATTTATTTATTTATAAAATTGTATTTATTCATGAGAGACACAGAGAGAGAGAGAGGCAGAGACACAGGCAGAGGGAGAAGCAGGCTCCATGCAGGGAGCCTGACGTGGGACTGGATCCGGGGTCTCCAGGATCAGGCCCTGGCCTGAAGGGGGCGCTAAACCGCTGGGCCACAGGGGCTCCTCAAGTTTTTATTTAAATTCCAGTTAGTTAGCATATAGCGTAGTGTTAGTTTCGGGTGTACCATGTAGTGTTCCAGCGCTTTCATCCAGTGCTCATCATGACGAATGCGCTCCTTCCTTAATCCCCATCACCTATTTCACGCATCCCCCCTCACCCCACTCTCTTCTGGCAACTGCAGGTTTGTTCTGTAAAGGTAAGAGTCTGTGTCTTGGTTTGCTTCTCTCTCTTTTCCCCCCTTTGCTTGGTTGTTTTGTTTCTTAAACTCCACATACAAGTGAAATCATACAGTGTTTGTCTTTTTCTAATTATTTTGCTTAGCATAATACTCTCTAGCTCCGTCCATGTCATTGCAAATGGCGATTTAATCACGTTACTTGTTTTGTTTGGTTTGTTTTTTACTTGTAAAGGTCCCTGAAATATGCTGGATGAAAAACGAAACAAAACAAAACAAAACACAAAACAACACTTGGGGCACCTGTGTGGCTTAGTTCATTAAGTGTCCACTTTCTGCTCAGGTCATGAGTCCAGCATCCCAGGATGGGATCGAGTCCTGATTCAAGCTCTCTGCTTAGCAGGGGCCTGCTTCTCTCTCTGCCCCTCCCTCCTATCTGCTGTCTCTGGATAGCTTTCTTTCTCCAAATAAATAGATACAATCTTTAAAAAAAAAAAAAGAAAAGAAAAGAAAAGAAAAAGATAGGAAAAAAAATGCCTTAGGGGTGCCTGGGTGGCACAGTTGGTTAAGCATCAGATCTTGGTTTTGGGTCAGGTCATGGTCTCAGGGCTCCATGCTTAGCAGGGAGTCTGCCTAAGGCTGTCTCTCCCTCTGCCCCTTACCTCTCATAGCTCTTGTTTTGTCTTTCTCTCTCAAGTAAATAAATATTTATTTATTTATTTATTTATTTATTTATTTATTTATTTATTTAAGATTTTATTTATTTATTCATGAGAGACACAGAGAGAGAGAGAGGCAGAGAGGCAGAGACACAGGCAGAGGGAGAAGCAGGCTCCATGCAGGGAGCCTGATGTGGGACTCGATCCCGGACTCCAGGACCACACCCTGGGCTGAAGGCAGGCACTAAACCGCTGAGCTATCCAGGGATCCCCCCTCAAGTAAATAAATATTTAAAAACAGAACAAAACCCCTTATGATCTTATATGATTTACAATTATTATCTCCCATTCTAGTAAGTTGCCTTTTACTCTATTGATTGCTTCTTGTGATAATGCAAAAGTTTCAGAGTTTGATGTAGTCTCATAAATCAATTTTTTCAAAAAATTTATAAGAAGGGTACCTGGGGGACGCCTGGTAGGCTCAGCGGTTGAGTGTCTGCCTTTGGCTCAGGGCGTGATCCCGGGGTCCTGGGATCAAGTCCCACATCAGGCTCCTTGTGGGAGGCCTGCTTCTCCCTTTGCCTATGTCTCTGCCTTTATCTCTGTGTCTCTCATGAATAAATAAATAAAATCTTAAAAAAAAAAAGAGGGGTGCCTGGGTGGCTCAGTTGGTTAAGTGTCTGCCTTTGGCTCAGCTCATGATCCCAGGACCTTGGAATCCAGCCCTGTATCGGGCTCCCACCCACCTCGTGCTCTCTAGCTATCTCTCTCTTTCTAATAGATAAAATCTTTAAAATATTTTATAAGAACAATACATTGTGTATTTTTCTGCAATAAGTATAATAATTGATTTCACATTTATTAGTATAATGGTTTTATTTTTTAATTTTTTTAAAGATTTTATTTATTCATAGAGATGCAGAGAGAGAGAGAGAGAGAGAGGCAGAGACACAGGCAGAGGGAGAAGCAGGCTCCATGCAGAGAGCCTGATGTGGGACTCGATTCAGGGTCTCTAGGATCATGCCCTGGGCTGCAGGCAGCACTAAACTGCTGCACCACTGGGGCTGCCCAGTGTAATGGTTTTATAAAGCTGTGTAACAAATTGCCACAAACTATGGCATAAAGGGAACTCATTTGTTCAAGTTTTGTAGTCAGAATTGTGTAGGCTGTATTTTCAGCTGAGCCTAGACTCTCCCTTAATCTCAAATCCCAAATGAAGAGGTCCGCATACCAACTGGTGAGGTCCTGACTAATGCCTTACTTATTATCTTAACAAGTGTCAGCCGAGCACCTGGCCCTCTTGGTCCATGGAGCCACTGTTGGTTTCCTGGTCATGAGTTCGAGCCCTGATTGGGTGTAGAGAGTACTTAAAAAAATTAAAGAATGAATTTTTTCAGCAAATATGTTTCCTCTAAAGTGGCACTTTATCGACATTGTACTTCGGCACTGCACTTAGCACCAAACTCTGCATTGTGCGCAGCAGTGGGGGGAGGGGGAGCATGCAACTCACACTATGTGGTATCCTTCCTCCCCAGCACCCTTAGCACCTCATGCACTCTGCTGCACACAATACCTTCACCTCCTCTGTTACAGCATATTTTGGTTTGCCTTACTTTGGTCAGTCTCCTGAACTTCATCCCGGGCTTACTTACCTGTGCATGTCCTTGTAAAGTCCAGTTTTAGCAAGAAGCCTGCTGGGACAGCTTTGACCACACGCCGGCATCCACATCTGATCTCCCTACCTGTTTTCTGCTCAAGAATCCTTTTTGTTTGGTTTAACCAGAATCCCCCCTTGATTCCTCCTAGTAATTTTCGATCCCCTCTCAGTAACCCTGCTCTTAAGCCATAAATCCCACTTGCCTGGGCTGTAGATGGAGTGAAGGGCACTTCCTTCTCAAAGTGACATTCCCATTAAAAGGTCCTTGTATCTATTGCTAGGATCTGAGTATGCCCACCTTAAAATCCTAACAAGCATCACGGAATGTTCTTTTTCCTTGCAGTGGTTCCCCATAGGCAGCCAGAGTGCACCCGATGCTGTCCTCATTCCCATAAGCGCTCCCAGGTGGCCCCCTCGTGGCACCCCATTAGGCCGTGTTAGGGTCTCCTGTGAGTCCCCTGTAGAGCTCTGCGGGGCTTGTCAGGATTCACAACACTCTTTGAGGCAGCATAGGGGGATCCCACTTTCCCAGCTCCCCATTTGCTCCTGGGGAATTGTGGCCACACCTAAGGCCATAGTGACAGTGTGGTAGCCATTAAGTTGCCCTCTAGGGGGTGGCCTCTGCTATGAGTCCCCTCTGTGAGCCTGAGCAGTCCAGGGATGTGAGTCCTCAGCTCTGTGGGATGATCCCCATGCCTGCAGGCAGTTGTCCGACATATGGGGCCTACAAATGTTTTGGGCAGAGAGAGAGAGGAGCACAGACAGGAAATAGATTGCCATGAAGGAAGAAGTTGGAGGTATGCTCGAGGTCCCCTAAAGTAGGAGAGGTGCTGGGCTGGCAGGGTACCAGCCCCCAAGGTCAGCAGGCAGAGGGGGAGAGGGCACTGTGGGGCCAGAGCCTGTCTGGAGGATTTGTTGGGAAGGAGTGTAGAATTTAGATAAAGAGTTGCAAAAAATTATGATCTAACTGCTTCTTCTAGGCCGTTCTCTTTGCTGGCGAGAAATTGCTGTAGTGTCTTCTGGTGCTTTGTACTCCAATGGTAGGAGCTGAACTGTCTGCTCTTTCATTCCTGATTGTACTGATTGGAGTCCTTCCTCCTTTTGTCTTGATCTGTTTAACTTTAATTATCAATTTCATTTATCTTTACTTATTTTTTAAAGATTTTATTAATTTATTAGAGAGAGAGAGAGCACAAAGTAGGGGGTTTGATGTGCATCTCTCTGATGATCGGTGATGTTGGCAACCTCTTGAACTTTTCATACATGTGTTTGTGTTGGCCATATTCATACCTTTTGGACACAGGGTTATCCAATGCTCTGCTCCTAATATTTCAGGTGATTTGTTATAATCTGGTTGAGTATAGAGGTTCCTGAGGTCATACCCCCTTGAGCCATCTTTGGCATGACTCCTCCCAGGAGGCTCATGTAATAGAACCCTTTCTACCTTTGATGGTTCCTCTTAGGATTTTCGATCAGTCCCCTGTCCTCTATCCTGATCTTTGGCTACAATTGCACACATGGTCAAAAGAAATGTGCACACTTGGTGTTGCTATATTCAGCATTGAGTCCCGTCCTTCCCCAGATTAAAGCCTAGTAGTCCCTGTACCTACTGGGTGCTCTTCAGTGAAAGCTGCAGTCGCTCTGTTGACAAGCGTCACTGAAATACTTTCCCTTTCACCGGTTCACTCTGTGGAAAACCCTATTGCGGGTCAATCCCACCTTGGCGACATCCTCTGCGTTAGCAAACCCCCCAACAGCATCATACTTTATACAAGTGGGACGCACGGATTGCTCTTTCTTGTGACTGGGTTATATTGCTGAGCAAAAAGTCTTTCATGTGCGTTCATGCCATGGTAGGTGAACAGTTTTTTTTTCTTGAAGGCTGCATGCTATTGCATTGTATGTATTCACTGTATTTTCCCTCTCCATTCATCCAGCGATTGATTCTTGCAATAGCTCCATCTCTTGGTAATATCAACAATTGTGTGAACCTCAAGGGTCAAAATAGGTTTCAGACACTACTTTTAATAGTTCTGGATAATTCCACGAGTGGGATTCCTGGATCTTTCCTGGGTATTCCCTCTTTTCATATTTTTGATTCAACTTCTAAAGTCTTTTCCAGCAGGGAGGGGTCCACAATTCACATTCCCTGGAGCAGTGATCTCGCGTTCCTAGCTCTCCATCTCCGCACAGATCTCCTCTGCAGTAATTGTCGTTTTCTTGTTCTGTTGATGGGGCCATCCTGAGACATGTGTCATCACGTATCATTGTGGTTTTCCTCTGCATTTCCCTGATGAATAGTGATGTTGGGCATTTTTTTTTCATATGGTTTGGGCATTTTGTTTACTTTCTTTGGAGATATATCTATTGAACCTTCATTTTGTAGCTTAATGAGGCTGTTTTCTTTTTTTAAAGACCTATTTATTTTATTTTAATTTTTAAAAAGATTATATTTATTTATTTATTTGAGAGAGAGAGAGAGAGAGAGAGAGAGAGAGCACAAGCATGGGGAGAGGCAGAGGGAGAGGGAGAAGCAGATTCTCTGCTGAGCAGGAAGCCAGACATGGGGCTCGAACCCAGGACACAGGATCATGACCTGAGCCAAAGGCAGGCCTTAACCAACTGAGCTACTCGGACGCCCAAAACTTATTTATTTTAGAAAGAGAGAAAGAACTGAGGAGCGCCAAAGGAGAGGAAGAGAAACATTTCAAGCAGGTCCTCGCGGAGCACAGAGATCATCTCTACGCTTGAATTCAAGACTCTGAGAAAATGACCTGACAAATCAAGACTTGGACACTCAACTAATTGTGTCATGCGTGTGGCGCGAGGTTACCTGTGTGAATCTTTTTGAGTTGCACACGTTCCTGAGACATGTGGAAAGGAACCTCTTTACACCTCTAGGATTTGCAATCTATTCTCATTTTGTGTAAGTTGCCCCTCACTCCGTTGATTCTTGAATGAAGTGTAAGGATCTTAATGGTTGATATTGGCATCATGGGTCAATTTTACAGTGTGTCCCGGCAATGTTTGTGTATGGCTTGTGTGATAAATACACTGATTGATTTCCCGTGGGTTACTGTAATTTTGTTGTTTCTGTGATCGAAGTTGGCACTAATGAAGGGGCCAGAGGAAACTGCTGTGTTAGTTGAAGGTCTGGAGTCACAATTGCCCACGGTGTGTGTAGAGCTGAGCTAGGGCCTTCTTAGATCATGAATTCCTAAGTGAGAGTTCCCTATAGTTACTGTCCTGGTCCCCCATACAGTCTGAATATCATCCAACAAGCATCAGTGACCCTGTTTCCTGGGAAGTGGCCCCGTTTGCGATGGAGGAGCGCCGCTCAGCACAAAGCACCATCCTGTGCATTGTGCACTGTCAGGGAGACTGCCGCTCACTCCAGGTGGGGTCCTACCTGTGTGGCACCTACCCCGGGCACCTTGGGGAGCAGGCCTGCACCTTGGCCACCTCAGGAACAACTTTTTGCTTTGCCTTACCTCGGCCTCCTGAACTTTCTCCAGGACTCATCAGCGCACCTCCTTGGCAGGATGGGTCTCTAGCTCAGGGTGTAGTAGTAGGTAGAGAGCTGATGTCCGCGGGCGAGGGCGAGGGTGCGGAGGGCAGAGCGAGGGAGTCTCCACAGGCTCCTGCTGAGCTCGGAGCGGGTTGGATCCTAGATCCGAGAGTTGGGAGCTGAGTCATGGCCAGAACAAACTGAGCCACTCCCGTGCGCCCCCAAAATTGAGTTGTATGATGGCCCTGCTGGGTCGTTATTTTTAAAGATTTTATTTATTTTTTTTATGAGATTTGCAGAGAGAAAGAGATACAGAGACAAAGGCAGACAGAAAAGCAGGCTCCATGCAGGGATCCCGATGTGGGACTCGATCCCATGTCTCCAGGATCACACCCTGTGCTGACTGCAAATGTTCAATCGCTGAGGGACCCAGGTGTTCTTCTCTCTGTACTCCTCCTTCATTCTTGATATTATTAATTGGATAGACCGTCTTTTTCTCTTGATCCTTTTATTTATATTTTTTTAATAAATTTTTATTTATTTATGATAATCACACAGAGAACGAGAGAGAGGCAGAGACACAGGCAGAGGGAGAAGCAGGCTCCATGCACCGGGAGCCCGACGTGGGATTCGATTCCGGGTCTCCAGGATTGCGCCCTGGGCCAAAGGCAGGCGCCAAAACGCTGCGCCACCCAGGGATCCCTCTCTTGATCCTTTTAAACGAAAATTATCAATTGCATTTATCTTTATTTTATAAAAGATTTTATTTAAAAAATAAAAGATTTGATTTATTTATTTATTAGAGAGAGAGCACAAGCGGGGCTTTTGATGTGCATCTCTCAAATGATCGGTGATGTTGACGATCTTTTCATACATGTTGTGGCCATATGTATAACTTTTTAAAAAAAAAGGTTTTATTTATTTACTCATAGAGATGCAGAGAGAGAGAGAGGCAGAGACACAGGCAGAGGTAGAAGCAGGCTTCATGCAGAGAGCCTGACGTGGGACTCAATCCAGGGTCTCCAGGATCACTCCCAGGGCTGCAGGCGGCACTAAACCGCCACGCCACCGGGGCTACCCCAAATGTAAACCTTTTTTGAACATACGATATGGAATACACTGCTCCTATTTTCTCAGGTGATTTGTTATCATCTGGTCGGGCGTAGAGGTTCCCGAAATGTGCGGGATGGAGGCGTCCCATCAGCGGTGTGAGTTGCAGTTACTAACATCCATTCTATGAGTTGCCTTTACTCAGTTGATAGACTCCTTTGACGTCCAGATGCTTTAAAATTTGTTGTAGATGCCTTTGCCTGTTGTCAAAACTGTGCAAGACCAGTGTTTGTATATGGCTTGTGATTTAAATACGTGAATGGATTTCACATCGATTACTGTGATAGATTATTATTAATGTCTAACACAATGGCACACACCGAGTGGCCTAAATGATAACCTTTTTTGTTCGAGGTTCATAGTCACAACTGCGCAGGATGTATTTGGAGGTGATCCCAGTCTCCTCCTAAGTTAGCAATCCCGGTGGCAGAGGTCCCTATATGTATTGCAAAGGGCCTGAATAAAGCATCTCGTCCCATCCTAAAAAATGTCATATATGGGGACGCCTGGGTGGCCCAGGGTTTCAGCAACTGTCTTTGGCTTCGGATGATATTCCAGCGTCTCGGGACTGAGTCCCACATCAGGACCCCCCCCCGCCCCCCCGAGAGCCTGCTTCTGCCTCTGAAAATCTCTTCCTCTCTCTCCGTATCGTTCATGAATAAATAAGTAAAATATATATGCATTTATCTTCAGAGTGTTCTGTGCCTAACAAGTAGCTCTGGAATGCACTGCTGCTCTGAGCCTCGAGTCCTGCCCCGGGCTTCTGTGGTGCGCCCTCCCTGGCTCCCTCCCCCAGCCCCGTGCGGCGCCTATGGACCACTCCCGTCGGTAGGTGGCACCACATGGGTCGTTCTCCTTACCGCCCCACCGCCCTGTACCAAGGTAGTCTAGGTGACAATATTCCTTACCTCAACACGGTATTCAGGTTCCTAAAAGAAAAACTAGGGTTCATGCGTGCAAGTTTCTTGTAAAATGACTACGAGGGAACCCTGCTAAGTTACTTTCACCAAGTGTCCATATCTGAGGACACGATCAGGATCCTCCTGCCTCTGCATCTCTCAGGTGATATTCGGTCCCCCCTTCTGTGTTCTCCAGGGCTCTTGTTAGATGGTTATAACACTAATGTCCTTTACAGTGGTATTTCCTCTCGTAATACCCGGAGCAGTCCACACGGGCTCCTTGCCTCCCATGCCTGCACACTTGGCACGCTGCATGTGGATTTGGTTCCGGGCTGCCCCGCACCATGAGGTCCCAGCTGGAGGGACCCCTGTCCTAATGCTAAAGGAAGTCTACATTCCAATATTTAACAAGCATCACGGGATCCTCCTTTCCTTTCCTGGAACAGGGGCAGCCCTATGCTCTGCAGAGGGAGCCACGTGACACCGCATCTCCCCAGCTGCATGGGGCTCCGTGAGCAGCGGGGTGCTCAGCGCAGCACGCGCGCCCCTAAGTGGTTCCCAAGGCGGCATCGTACCTCGGTCCGCAAGTCACAGGCCTACCTCGGGACCGTCCTGCGGCTGTTCCCCTGCGCGTACCTTGCACCACTTTCCAGGCCTTCGGGTGCCATGGGATAGGGTTGATTCTTGTTCCTCATACTAGGTCAGGCTCCTGAACCTTCTCTTAGTCTCTCTGTGCACGTCCTTGTCAAATGGAGTGTTAACTCCCACCTTGCTGAGTTGGTCTGCCCAGAGCCTGTGCCGTCCATTTCTGATATCTGATGGGGTTTGTCAACCTTACCATCTGCCACGGAGGTCATAACCCCGAGCCATCTTTAGCATGACTCCCCCCAGGAGACTTAATGTAGAACCCTTTCTATCATTGATGTCACCTCTTAGGATTTTTCGATCAGTCCCCTGTCCTCTATCCTGATCTTTGGCTACAATTGCACACATGGTCGAAAGAAATGTGCACACTTGGTCTTGCTATACTCAGCATTGAGTCCCGTCCTTCCCCAGGGTAAAGCCCAGTAGTCGAGGTCCCGGTACCTTCTGGGTGCTCTTCAGTGAAAGCCGCAGTCGCTCTGTTAACAAGCGTCATTGAAGTAACTTTCCCTTTCACCGGTTCTCTCTGTGGAAAACCGTATCGTGGGTCAACCACACCTTGGCGACATCCTCCGTGTTAGCAAACCCCCCAGAGCATCATAGTTTATACAAGTGGGACATACGGATTGCTCTTTCTTGTGACATGGGTTATATTGCTGAGCAAAATGTCCTTTGTGTGCATTCATGCCTTGGTAGGTAAACAGTTGTTTTTTTTTTTTTTTTTTTTTTCGTTTTCCTGAAGGCTGTCTGTAACTGCATTGTATGTATTCACTGAATTTTCTTTCTTTCATCCAGCAATTCATTTTTGGGATCGCTCCATCTCTTTGTAATGTGAACATTATGTGAACCTCAACGATCCAAATAGGTTTCAGATACTACTTTTAATAGTTGTGGATAATTGTACGAGTGAGATTCCTGGATCTTTCCTGGGTATTCCCTCTTTTCATATTTTTGATTTAACTTCAATACTCTTTTCCAGCAGTGAGGGGTCCACAATTCACCTTCCCTGGAGCAGGGCTCTCATGGTCCGAGCTCTCCATCCCCGCACAGGTCCCCTCTGCAATAATTGTCTCGTTCTTGTTCTGTTGATGGGGCCATTCTGATGCACGTGTGGTCATATATCATTGTGGTTTTCCAGTGCATTTCCCTGATGAATCTTGATGATGGACGTTTTTTTCATACGCTTGCTGGCCAACTGTATACCTTTTTGGTATAATATCTATTGAATTTTCTGTTTGTAGTTTATTGAGACTCTTTCTTTTTACAAGACTAATTTATTTTATAGAGAGACAGAGAGAGGGAGAGAAAGACTTAGGTCCAGAGTAGTGGGCAAAGGAGAGGAAGAGAAGGAATTTCAAGCAGGTCCTCGCTGAGCACAGAGGCCATCTCAGTGCTTGAACTCAGGACCGTGAGAAAATGATCTGAGCCAAAATCAAGACTTGGATTCTCAACTGATTGAGCCCCCCCCGCCCGAGTGGCCTGGGCATATTTCTTTTGATATAGTAGAGTTGCACACGTTCCTGAAATATGCTGGAAAGGAACCCCTTTACGTCTCTAGGACTTGCCATCTCACCCCTTCTTATTTTGTGTAAGTTGCCCCTTACTCCGTTGATTCTAGAATGAAGAGCAAAGTTCTTAATGGTTGATATTGTCATCATAAGTCAGTTTTTCAAATGTGTCCCAGCAATCTTTGTGTATTGCTTGTGTCATAAATACACTAATTGATTTCCCATGGATTACTGTAATTTTGTTATTACTGTGATAGAAGTTGGCAGTACATTGGGGCAGGAAGAAACTCATTTATCAGTTGAAGGTCTGGAGTCCCAATTGCCCAGGGTGTGTGTAGAGCTGAGCTAGGACCTTCTTAGATCTATGAATTCCAAACTGAGAGTTCCCTGTAGTTATTGCCCGGATCCCCCATAAAGTCTGAATATCGTCCAACAAGCATCAGTGACTTCGTTTCCTGGGAAGTGGCACCGGTGCGTCAGAGGAGCGCCGCTCTGCACGAAGCACCAACCTGTGCATTGTGCACCATCGGGGAGACCATGCCGCTCACCCCAGGTGGGGTCCTACCTGTGCAGCGACCCCGGGCACCTTGGGGCGCAGGCCTCGGCCACCTCGGGACCGCGTTTTCGTTTGCCTTACCTCTGCCTCCTGAACTTTCTCCAGAACTCATCAGCGTACGTTCTTGGAAGGATTGGTCGTTTAACCCTTTTTTTAAGGTTTTTATTTATTTTTTCATGTAGATATGCTCATTGTGAGAGAGAGAGAGACAGGAGTGAGAGAGGAGAGAGAGAGAGATGATGAGGGAGTTGAGTGAGGAATGGGGAAAGCGAATTAGGCTGGGAGAGAAGAGGCTCACATGCAGGGAATCGATGGGGGTCGTGATTCAGGGGAGCGCATAATAGGGGAAGTGCGAAGAGTGTGTGGGGGGGGGGGAAGGGGGTGGGGGGGGGGTGAGGACGGGTAGTGTGATGGGGTGGGGAGTATGCGGGGCTTGGGCCTTCTGTCAGTCTTCTCTGAAGGGGGCAGGACGATTCACAGACCGTCGCTGAGATCCTCCAAAGTAATACACTTCCCCGAGGGTGAGTGGAGACCATCAACTTCATGACCAATAGACCTCACCTATGGTATTGCCCCAACACCATCCGCCTCACTCGTCACCCCACCCTTCCTCGCCTTCCCCTTTTCGGCCTCACCTCCCAGGTGTCCCGCGCTCTTGTTAATTTACTCCCCCCCCCCCTTCCTATGGTAGCGGAGAGGATAGGGGCGGTTTGTGGGGGGTGTGTGGGTGGGTGGTTGGGGGTGGGGGGGGTTTGGAAGACACGAAGGATGGTCAAGGTAATCGGTCTGTTCTGTTGGGATTGGGCGCGAGTTGTTCTAGGGGTGGCGATGGGCGACATAGGGGATGACAACGAGAGCGGGATCACTTGTGATGTGTTTAATTTGGAAAAAATTGTCAATTTTAGGTCTTGATTCCACCCCCCTTCTGCCGCCTCCGCCCCCTTCCCGCAGCTGATATTCCATTTATCCCCTGCACCGTGTCCACACTCAAACTACCCTCCTTTCACTACCTCTCCCCCACCCGCCCCCTCTCCTTACCTCTATTTATTTTTAAAAAGATTTTTATTTATTTATTAGACGAGTGAGAGCTTGGTGGGGCAGTTTGTGCTAAAGCTGCGTGAGATTAGAATGAGGAGCTCAAGCCGGTGGTTTTGAGGTGCATCTCTCTGATTATCGGTGATGTTGTGATCTTTTCATACACGTTGTGGCCATATGTAAACCTTATTTGAACATAGGATATGGAATGCACTGCTTCGATTTTCTCAGGTGATTTGTTATCATCTGGTCGGGCGTAGAGGTTCCCGAAATGTGCGGGATGGAGGCGTCCCATCAGCGGTGTGAGTTGCAGTTACTAACATCCATTCTATGAGTTGCCTTTACTCAGTTGATAGACTCCTTTGACGTCCAGATGCTTTAAAATTTGTTGTAGATGCCTTTGCCTGTTGTCAAAACTGTGCAAGACCAGTGTTTGTATATGGCTTGTGATTTAAATACGTGAATGGATTTCACATCGATTACTGTGATAGATTATTATTAATGTCTAACACAATGGCACACACCGAGTGGCCTAAATGATAACCTTTTTTGTTCGAGGTTCATAGTCACAACTGCGCAGGATGTATTTGGAGGTGATCCCAGTCTCCTCCTAAGTTAGCAATCCCGGTGGCAGAGGTCCCTATATGTATTGCAAAGGGCCTGAATAAAGCATCTCGTCCCATCCTAAAAAATGTCATATATGGGGACGCCTGGGTGGCCCAGGGTTTCAGCAACTGTCTTTGGCTTCGGATGATATTCCAGCGTCTCGGGACTGAGTCCCACATCAGGACCCCCCCCGCCCCCCGAGAGCCTGCTTCTGCCTCTGAAAATCTCTTCCTCTCTCTCCGTATCGTTCATGAATAAATAAGTAAAATATATATGCATTTATCTTCAGAGTGTTCTGTGCCTAACAAGTAGCTCTGGAATGCACTGCTGCTCTGAGCCTCGAGTCCTGCCCCGGGCTTCTGTGGTGCGCCCTCCCTGGCTCCCTCCCCCAGCCCCGTGCGGCGCCTATGGACCACTCCCGTCGGTAGGTGGCACCACATGGGTCGTTCTCCTTACCGCCCCACCGCCCTGTACCAAGGTAGTCTAGGTGACAATATTCCTTACCTCAACACGGTATTCAGGTTCCTAAAAGAAAAACTAGGGTTCATGCGTGCAAGTTTCTTGTAAAATGACTACGAGGGAACCCTGCTAAGTTACTTTCACCAAGTGTCCATATCTGAGGACACGATCAGGATCCTCCTGCCTCTGCATCTCTCAGGTGATATTCGGTCCCCCCTTCTGTGTTCTCCAGGGCTCTTGTTAGATGGTTATAACACTAATGTCCTTTACAGTGGTATTTCCTCTCGTAATACCCGGAGCAGTCCACACGGGCTCCTTGCCTCCCATGCCTGCACACTTGGCACGCTGCATGTGGATTTGGTTCCGGGCTGCCCCGCACCATGAGGTCCCAGCTGGAGGGACCCCTGTCCTAATGCTAAAGGAAGTCTACATTCCAATATTTAACAAGCATCACGGGATCCTCCTTTCCTTTCCTGGAACAGGGGCAGCCCTATGCTCTGCAGAGGGAGCCACGTGACACCGCATCTCCCCAGCTGCATGGGGCTCCGTGAGCAGCGGGGTGCTCAGCGCAGCACGCGCGCCCCTAAGTGGTTCCCAAGGCGGCATCGTACCTCGGTCCGCAAGTCACAGGCCTACCTCGGGACCGTCCTGCGGCTGTTCCCCTGCGCGTACCTTGCACCACTTTCCAGGCCTTCGGGTGCCATGGGATAGGGTTGATTCTTGTTCCTCATACTAGGTCAGGCTCCTGAACCTTCTCTTAGTCTCTCTGTGCACGTCCTTGTCAAATGGAGTGTTAACTCCCACCTTGCTGAGTTGGTCTGCCCAGAGCCTGTGCCGTCCATTTCTGATATCTGATGGGGTTTGTCAACCTTACCATCTGCCACGGAGGTCATAACCCCGAGCCATCTTTAGCATGACTCCCCCAGGAGACTTAATGTAGAACCCTTTCTATCATTGATGTCACCTCTTAGGATTTTTCGATCAGTCCCCTGTCCTCTATCCTGATCTTTGGCTACAATTGCACACATGGTCGAAAGAAATGTGCACACTTGGTCTTGCTATACTCAGCATTGAGTCCCGTCCTTCCCCAGGGTAAAGCCCAGTAGTCGAGGTCCCGGTACCTTCTGGGTGCTCTTCAGTGAAAGCCGCAGTCGCTCTGTTAACAAGCGTCATTGAAGTAACTTTCCCTTTCACCGGTTCTCTCTGTGGAAAACCGTATCGTGGGTCAACCACACCTTGGCGACATCCTCCGTGTTAGCAAACCCCCCAGAGCATCATAGTTTATACAAGTGGGACATACGGATTGCTCTTTCTTGTGACATGGGTTATATTGCTGAGCAAAATGTCCTTTGTGTGCATTCATGCCTTGGTAGGTAAACAGTTGTTTTTTTTTTTTTTTTCGTTTTCCTGAAGGCTGTCTGTAACTGCATTGTATGTATTCACTGAATTTTCTTTCTTTCATCCAGCAATTCATTTTTGGGATCGCTCCATCTCTTTGTAATGTGAACATTATGTGAACCTCAACGATCCAAATAGGTTTCAGATACTACTTTTAATAGTTGTGGATAATTGTACGAGTGAGATTCCTGGATCTTTCCTGGGTATTCCCTCTTTTCATATTTTTGATTTAACTTCAATACTCTTTTCCAGCAGTGAGGGGTCCACAATTCACCTTCCCTGGAGCAGGGCTCTCATGGTCCGAGCTCTCCATCCCCGCACAGGTCCCCTCTGCAATAATTGTCTCGTTCTTGTTCTGTTGATGGGGCCATTCTGATGCACGTGTGGTCATATATCATTGTGGTTTTCCAGTGCATTTCCCTGATGAATCTTGATGATGGACGTTTTTTTCATACGCTTGCTGGCCAACTGTATACCTTTTTGGTATAATATCTATTGAATTTTCTGTTTGTAGTTTATTGAGACTCTTTCTTTTTACAAGACTAATTTATTTTATAGAGAGACAGAGAGAGGGAGAGAAAGACTTAGGTCCAGAGTAGTGGGCAAAGGAGAGGAAGAGAAGGAATTTCAAGCAGGTCCTCGCTGAGCACAGAGGCCATCTCAGTGCTTGAACTCAGGACCGTGAGAAAATGATCTGAGCCAAAATCAAGACTTGGATTCTCAACTGATTGAGCCCCCCCCCCCGAGTGGCCTGGGCATATTTCTTTTGATATAGTAGAGTTGCACACGTTCCTGAAATATGCTGGAAAGGAACCCCTTTACGTCTCTAGGACTTGCCATCTCACCCCTTCTTATTTTGTGTAAGTTGCCCCTTACTCCGTTGATTCTAGAATGAAGAGCAAAGTTCTTAATGGTTGATATTGTCATCATAAGTCAGTTTTTCAAATGTGTCCCAGCAATCTTTGTGTATTGCTTGTGTCATAAATACACTAATTGATTTCCCATGGATTACTGTAATTTTGTTATTACTGTGATAGAAGTTGGCAGTACATTGGGGCAGGAAGAAACTCATTTATTAGTTGAAGGTCTGGAGTCCCAATTGCCCAGGGTGTGTGTAGAGCTGAGCTAGGACCTTCTTAGATCTATGAATTCCAAACTGAGAGTTCCCTGTAGTTATTGCCCGGATCCCCCATAAAGTCTGAATATCGTCCAACAAGCATCAGTGACTTCGTTTCCTGGGAAGTGGCACCGGTGCGTCAGAGGAGCGCCGCTCTGCACGAAGCACCAACCTGTGCATTGTGCACCATCGGGGAGACCATGCCGCTCACCCCAGGTGGGGTCCTACCTGTGCAGCGACCCCGGGCACCTTGGGGCGCAGGCCTCGGCCACCTCGGGACCGCGTTTTCGTTTGCCTTACCTCTGCCTCCTGAACTTTCTCCAGAACTCATCAGCGTACGTTCTTGGAAGGATTGGTCGTTAACTTTTTTTAAGGTTTTATTTATTTTTTCATGAGATATGCAGAGAGAGAGAGAGAGAGAGAGAGAGAGAGAGAGAGAATGGAAGCGAAATAGGCAGGGAGAGAAGCAGGCTCCATGCAGGGAATCCGATGTGGGACTTGATCCGGGGACTCCAGGATCTCGTCTTGGGCTGAAGGCAGACGCTCCACCGCTGAGCCACCCAGGTGTCCCGCGCTCTGTACTCCTATGGTCGGAGAGGAAATGTCTCCTCCGTCATTCCTGATGGTAGTAATTGGAGTCCACCCTCTCTTTGCCTTGATGTGTTTAATGAAAATGTCAATTTCGTTGATCTCTATTTATTTTTAAAAAGATTTTATTTATTTATTTATTAGAGAGAGAGAGAGAGAGAGAGCACAAGCCGGGGTTTTGAGGTGCATCTCTCTGATTATCGGTGATGTTGTGATCTTTTCATACACGTTGTGGCCATATGTAAACCTTATTTGAACATAGGATATGGAATGCACTGCTTCGATTTTCTCAGGTGATTTGTTATCATCTGGTCGGGCGTAGAGGTTCCCGAAATGTGCGGGATGGAGGCGTCCCATCAGCGGTGTGAGTTGCAGTTACTAACATCCATTCTATGAGTTGCCTTTACTCAGTTGATAGACTCCTTTGACGTCCAGATGCTTTAAAATTTGTTGTAGATGCCTTTGCCTGTTGTCAAAACTGTGCAAGACCAGTGTTTGTATATGGCTTGTGATTTAAATACGTGAATGGATTTCACATCGATTACTGTGATAGATTATTATTAATGTCTAACACAATGGCACACACCGAGTGGCCTAAATGATAACCTTTTTTGTTCGAGGTTCATAGTCACAACTGCGCAGGATGTATTTGGAGGTGATCCCAGTCTCCTCCTAAGTTAGCAATCCCGGTGGCAGAGGTCCCTATATGTATTGCAAAGGGCCTGAATAAAGCATCTCGTCCCATCCTAAAAAATGTCATATATGGGGACGCCTGGGTGGCCCAGGGTTTCAGCAACTGTCTTTGGCTTCGGATGATATTCCAGCGTCTCGGGACTGAGTCCCACATCAGGACCCCCCCCGCCCCCCGAGAGCCTGCTTCTGCCTCTGAAAATCTCTTCCTCTCTCTCCGTATCGTTCATGAATAAATAAGTAAAATATATATGCATTTATCTTCAGAGTGTTCTGTGCCTAACAAGTAGCTCTGGAATGCACTGCTGCTCTGAGCCTCGAGTCCTGCCCCGGGCTTCTGTGGTGCGCCCTCCCTGGCTCCCTCCCCCAGCCCCGTGCGGCGCCTATGGACCACTCCCGTCGGTAGGTGGCACCACATGGGTCGTTCTCCTTACCGCCCCACCGCCCTGTACCAAGGTAGTCTAGGTGACAATATTCCTTACCTCAACACGGTATTCAGGTTCCTAAAAGAAAAACTAGGGTTCATGCGTGCAAGTTTCTTGTAAAATGACTACGAGGGAACCCTGCTAAGTTACTTTCACCAAGTGTCCATATCTGAGGACACGATCAGGATCCTCCTGCCTCTGCATCTCTCAGGTGATATTCGGTCCCCCCTTCTGTGTTCTCCAGGGCTCTTGTTAGATGGTTATAACACTAATGTCCTTTACAGTGGTATTTCCTCTCGTAATACCCGGAGCAGTCCACACGGGCTCCTTGCCTCCCATGCCTGCACACTTGGCACGCTGCATGTGGATTTGGTTCCGGGCTGCCCCGCACCATGAGGTCCCAGCTGGAGGGACCCCTGTCCTAATGCTAAAGGAAGTCTACATTCCAATATTTAACAAGCATCACGGGATCCTCCTTTCCTTTCCTGGAACAGGGGCAGCCCTATGCTCTGCAGAGGGAGCCACGTGACACCGCATCTCCCCAGCTGCATGGGGCTCCGTGAGCAGCGGGGTGCTCAGCGCAGCACGCGCGCCCCTAAGTGGTTCCCAAGGCGGCATCGTACCTCGGTCCGCAAGTCACAGGCCTACCTCGGGACCGTCCTGCGGCTGTTCCCCTGCGCGTACCTTGCACCACTTTCCAGGCCTTCGGGTGCCATGGGATAGGGTTGATTCTTGTTCCTCATACTAGGTCAGGCTCCTGAACCTTCTCTTAGTCTCTCTGTGCACGTCCTTGTCAAATGGAGTGTTAACTCCCACCTTGCTGAGTTGGTCTGCCCAGAGCCTGTGCCGTCCATTTCTGATATCTGATGGGGTTTGTCAACCTTACCATCTGCCACGGAGGTCATAACCCCGAGCCATCTTTAGCATGACTCCCCCCAGGAGACTTAATGTAGAACCCTTTCTATCATTGATGTCACCTCTTAGGATTTTTCGATCAGTCCCCTGTCCTCTATCCTGATCTTTGGCTACAATTGCACACATGGTCGAAAGAAATGTGCACACTTGGTCTTGCTATACTCAGCATTGAGTCCCGTCCTTCCCCAGGGTAAAGCCCAGTAGTCGAGGTCCCGGTACCTTCTGGGTGCTCTTCAGTGAAAGCCGCAGTCGCTCTGTTAACAAGCGTCATTGAAGTAACTTTCCCTTTCACCGGTTCTCTCTGTGGAAAACCGTATCGTGGGTCAACCACACCTTGGCGACATCCTCCGTGTTAGCAAACCCCCAGAGCATCATAGTTTATACAAGTGGGACATACGGATTGCTCTTTCTTGTGACATGGGTTATATTGCTGAGCAAAATGTCCTTTGTGTGCATTCATGCCTTGGTAGGTAAACAGTTGTTTTTTTTTTTTTTTTTCGTTTTCCTGAAGGCTGTCTGTAACTGCATTGTATGTATTCACTGAATTTTCTTTCTTTCATCCAGCAATTCATTTTTGGGATCGCTCCATCTCTTTGTAATGTGAACATTATGTGAACCTCAACGATCCAAATAGGTTTCAGATACTACTTTTAATAGTTGTGGATAATTGTACGAGTGAGATTCCTGGATCTTTCCTGG
Source organism: Nyctereutes procyonoides (assembly GCF_905146905.1). NCBI lineage: Eukaryota > Metazoa > Chordata > Mammalia > Carnivora > Canidae > Nyctereutes > Nyctereutes procyonoides. The sequence goes on from NW_026575132.1 coordinate 14,860,099, forward strand.
GTATTCCCTCTTTTCATATTTTTGATTTAACTTCAATACTCTTTTCCAGCAGTGAGGGGTCCACAATTCACCTTCCCTGGAGCAGGGCTCTCATGGTCCGAGCTCTCCATCCCCGCACAGGTCCCCTCTGCAATAATTGTCTCGTTCTTGTTCTGTTGATGGGGCCATTCTGATGCACGTGTGGTCATATATCATTGTGGTTTTCCAGTGCATTTCCCTGATGAATCTTGATGATGGACGTTTTTTTCATACGCTTGCTGGCCAACTGTATACCTTTTTGGTATAATATCTATTGAATTTTCTGTTTGTAGTTTATTGAGACTCTTTCTTTTTACAAGACTAATTTATTTTATAGAGAGACAGAGAGAGGGAGAGAAAGACTTAGGTCCAGAGTAGTGGGCAAAGGAGAGGAAGAGAAGGAATTTCAAGCAGGTCCTCGCTGAGCACAGAGGCCATCTCAGTGCTTGAACTCAGGACCGTGAGAAAATGATCTGAGCCAAAATCAAGACTTGGATTCTCAACTGATTGAGCCCCCCCCCCCGAGTGGCCTGGGCATATTTCTTTTGATATAGTAGAGTTGCACACGTTCCTGAAATATGCTGGAAAGGAACCCCTTTACGTCTCTAGGACTTGCCATCTCACCCCTTCTTATTTTGTGTAAGTTGCCCCTTACTCCGTTGATTCTAGAATGAAGAGCAAAGTTCTTAATGGTTGATATTGTCATCATAAGTCAGTTTTTCAAATGTGTCCCAGCAATCTTTGTGTATTGCTTGTGTCATAAATACACTAATTGATTTCCCATGGATTACTGTAATTTTGTTATTACTGTGATAGAAGTTGGCAGTACATTGGGGCAGGAAGAAACTCATTTATTAGTTGAAGGTCTGGAGTCCCAATTGCCCAGGGTGTGTGTAGAGCTGAGCTAGGACCTTCTTAGATCTATGAATTCCAAACTGAGAGTTCCCTGTAGTTATTGCCCGGATCCCCCATAAAGTCTGAATATCGTCCAACAAGCATCAGTGACTTCGTTTCCTGGGAAGTGGCACCGGTGCGTCAGAGGAGCGCCGCTCTGCACGAAGCACCAACCTGTGCATTGTGCACCATCGGGGAGACCATGCCGCTCACCCCAGGTGGGGTCCTACCTGTGCAGCGACCCCGGGCACCTTGGGGCGCAGGCCTCGGCCACCTCGGGACCGCGTTTTCGTTTGCCTTACCTCTGCCTCCTGAACTTTCTCCAGAACTCATCAGCGTACGTTCTTGGAAGGATTGGTCGTTAACTTTTTTTAAGGTTTTATTTATTTTTTCATGAGATATGCAGAGAGAGAGAGAGAGAGAGAGAGAGAGAGAGAGAGAATGGAAGCGAAATAGGCAGGGAGAGAAGCAGGCTCCATGCAGGGAATCCGATGTGGGACTTGATCCGGGGACTCCAGGATCTCGTCTTGGGCTGAAGGCAGACGCTCCACCGCTGAGCCACCCAGGTGTCCCGCGCTCTGTACTCCTATGGTCGGAGAGGAAATGTCTCCTCCGTCATTCCTGATGGTAGTAATTGGAGTCCACCCTCTCTTTGCCTTGATGTGTTTAATGAAAATGTCAATTTCGTTGATCTCTATTTATTTTTAAAAAGATTTTATTTATTTATTTATTAGAGAGAGAGAGAGAGAGAGAGCACAAGCCGGGGTTTTGAGGTGCATCTCTCTGATTATCGGTGATGTTGTGATCTTTTCATACACGTTGTGGCCATATGTAAACCTTATTTGAACATAGGATATGGAATGCACTGCTTCGATTTTCTCAGGTGATTTGTTATCATCTGGTCGGGCGTAGAGGTTCCCGAAATGTGCGGGATGGAGGCGTCCCATCAGCGGTGTGAGTTGCAGTTACTAACATCCATTCTATGAGTTGCCTTTACTCAGTTGATAGACTCCTTTGACGTCCAGATGCTTTAAAATTTGTTGTAGATGCCTTTGCCTGTTGTCAAAACTGTGCAAGACCAGTGTTTGTATATGGCTTGTGATTTAAATACGTGAATGGATTTCACATCGATTACTGTGATAGATTATTATTAATGTCTAACACAATGGCACACACCGAGTGGCCTAAATGATAACCTTTTTTGTTCGAGGTTCATAGTCACAACTGCGCAGGATGTATTTGGAGGTGATCCCAGTCTCCTCCTAAGTTAGCAATCCCGGTGGCAGAGGTCCCTATATGTATTGCAAAGGGCCTGAATAAAGCATCTCGTCCCATCCTAAAAAATGTCATATATGGGGACGCCTGGGTGGCCCAGGGTTTCAGCAACTGTCTTTGGCTTCGGATGATATTCCAGCGTCTCGGGACTGAGTCCCACATCAGGACCCCCCCCGCCCCCCGAGAGCCTGCTTCTGCCTCTGAAAATCTCTTCCTCTCTCTCCGTATCGTTCATGAATAAATAAGTAAAATATATATGCATTTATCTTCAGAGTGTTCTGTGCCTAACAAGTAGCTCTGGAATGCACTGCTGCTCTGAGCCTCGAGTCCTGCCCCGGGCTTCTGTGGTGCGCCCTCCCTGGCTCCCTCCCCCAGCCCCGTGCGGCGCCTATGGACCACTCCCGTCGGTAGGTGGCACCACATGGGTCGTTCTCCTTACCGCCCCACCGCCCTGTACCAAGGTAGTCTAGGTGACAATATTCCTTACCTCAACACGGTATTCAGGTTCCTAAAAGAAAAACTAGGGTTCATGCGTGCAAGTTTCTTGTAAAATGACTACGAGGGAACCCTGCTAAGTTACTTTCACCAAGTGTCCATATCTGAGGACACGATCAGGATCCTCCTGCCTCTGCATCTCTCAGGTGATATTCGGTCCCCCCTTCTGTGTTCTCCAGGGCTCTTGTTAGATGGTTATAACACTAATGTCCTTTACAGTGGTATTTCCTCTCGTAATACCCGGAGCAGTCCACACGGGCTCCTTGCCTCCCATGCCTGCACACTTGGCACGCTGCATGTGGATTTGGTTCCGGGCTGCCCCGCACCATGAGGTCCCAGCTGGAGGGACCCCTGTCCTAATGCTAAAGGAAGTCTACATTCCAATATTTAACAAGCATCACGGGATCCTCCTTTCCTTTCCTGGAACAGGGGCAGCCCTATGCTCTGCAGAGGGAGCCACGTGACACCGCATCTCCCCAGCTGCATGGGGCTCCGTGAGCAGCGGGGTGCTCAGCGCAGCACGCGCGCCCCTAAGTGGTTCCCAAGGCGGCATCGTACCTCGGTCCGCAAGTCACAGGCCTACCTCGGGACCGTCCTGCGGCTGTTCCCCTGCGCGTACCTTGCACCACTTTCCAGGCCTTCGGGTGCCATGGGATAGGGTTGATTCTTGTTCCTCATACTAGGTCAGGCTCCTGAACCTTCTCTTAGTCTCTCTGTGCACGTCCTTGTCAAATGGAGTGTTAACTCCCACCTTGCTGAGTTGGTCTGCCCAGAGCCTGTGCCGTCCATTTCTGATATCTGATGGGGTTTGTCAACCTTACCATCTGCCACGGAGGTCATAACCCCGAGCCATCTTTAGCATGACTCCCCCCAGGAGACTTAATGTAGAACCCTTTCTATCATTGATGTCACCTCTTAGGATTTTTCGATCAGTCCCCTGTCCTCTATCCTGATCTTTGGCTACAATTGCACACATGGTCGAAAGAAATGTGCACACTTGGTCTTGCTATACTCAGCATTGAGTCCCGTCCTTCCCCAGGGTAAAGCCCAGTAGTCGAGGTCCCGGTACCTTCTGGGTGCTCTTCAGTGAAAGCCGCAGTCGCTCTGTTAACAAGCGTCATTGAAGTAACTTTCCCTTTCACCGGTTCTCTCTGTGGAAAACCGTATCGTGGGTCAACCACACCTTGGCGACATCCTCCGTGTTAGCAAACCCCCCAGAGCATCATAGTTTATACAAGTGGGACATACGGATTGCTCTTTCTTGTGACATGGGTTATATTGCTGAGCAAAATGTCCTTTGTGTGCATTCATGCCTTGGTAGGTAAACAGTTGTTTTTTTTTTTTTTTTTCGTTTTCCTGAAGGCTGTCTGTAACTGCATTGTATGTATTCACTGAATTTTCTTTCTTTCATCCAGCAATTCATTTTTGGGATCGCTCCATCTCTTTGTAATGTGAACATTATGTGAACCTCAACGATCCAAATAGGTTTCAGATACTACTTTTAATAGTTGTGGATAATTGTACGAGTGAGATTCCTGGATCTTTCCTGGGTATTCCCTCTTTTCATATTTTTGATTTAACTTCAATACTCTTTTCCAGCAGTGAGGGGTCCACAATTCACCTTCCCTGGAGCAGGGCTCTCATGGTCCGAGCTCTCCATCCCCGCACAGGTCCCCTCTGCAATAATTGTCTCGTTCTTGTTCTGTTGATGGGGCCATTCTGATGCACGTGTGGTCATATATCATTGTGGTTTTCCAGTGCATTTCCCTGATGAATCTTGATGATGGACGTTTTTTTCATACGCTTGCTGGCCAACTGTATACCTTTTTGGTATAATATCTATTGAATTTTCTGTTTGTAGTTTATTGAGACTCTTTCTTTTTACAAGACTAATTTATTTTATAGAGAGACAGAGAGAGGGAGAGAAAGACTTAGGTCCAGAGTAGTGGGCAAAGGAGAGGAAGAGAAGGAATTTCAAGCAGGTCCTCGCTGAGCACAGAGGCCATCTCAGTGCTTGAACTCAGGACCGTGAGAAAATGATCTGAGCCAAAATCAAGACTTGGATTCTCAACTGATTGAGCCCCCCCCCCCGAGTGGCCTGGGCATATTTCTTTTGATATAGTAGAGTTGCACACGTTCCTGAAATATGCTGGAAAGGAACCCCTTTACGTCTCTAGGACTTGCCATCTCACCCCTTCTTATTTTGTGTAAGTTGCCCCTTACTCCGTTGATTCTAGAATGAAGAGCAAAGTTCTTAATGGTTGATATTGTCATCATAAGTCAGTTTTTCAAATGTGTCCCAGCAATCTTTGTGTATTGCTTGTGTCATAAATACACTAATTGATTTCCCATGGATTACTGTAATTTTGTTATTACTGTGATAGAAGTTGGCAGTACATTGGGGCAGGAAGAAACTCATTTATTAGTTGAAGGTCTGGAGTCCCAATTGCCCAGGGTGTGTGTAGAGCTGAGCTAGGACCTTCTTAGATCTATGAATTCCAAACTGAGAGTTCCCTGTAGTTATTGCCCGGATCCCCCATAAAGTCTGAATATCGTCCAACAAGCATCAGTGACTTCGTTTCCTGGGAAGTGGCACCGGTGCGTCAGAGGAGCGCCGCTCTGCACGAAGCACCAACCTGTGCATTGTGCACCATCGGGGAGACCATGCCGCTCACCCCAGGTGGGGTCCTACCTGTGCAGCGACCCCGGGCACCTTGGGGCGCAGGCCTCGGCCACCTCGGGACCGCGTTTTCGTTTGCCTTACCTCTGCCTCCTGAACTTTCTCCAGAACTCATCAGCGTACGTTCTTGGAAGGATTGGTCGTTAACTTTTTTTAAGGTTTTATTTATTTTTTCATGAGATATGCAGAGAGAGAGAGAGAGAGAGAGAGAGAGAGAGAGAGAATGGAAGCGAAATAGGCAGGGAGAGAAGCAGGCTCCATGCAGGGAATCCGATGTGGGACTTGATCCGGGGACTCCAGGATCTCGTCTTGGGCTGAAGGCAGACGCTCCACCGCTGAGCCACCCAGGTGTCCCGCGCTCTGTACTCCTATGGTCGGAGAGGAAATGTCTCCTCCGTCATTCCTGATGGTAGTAATTGGAGTCCACCCTCTCTTTGCCTTGATGTGTTTAATGAAAATGTCAATTTCGTTGATCTCTATTTATTTTTAAAAAGATTTTATTTATTTATTTATTAGAGAGAGAGAGAGAGAGAGAGCACAAGCCGGGGTTTTGAGGTGCATCTCTCTGATTATCGGTGATGTTGTGATCTTTTCATACACGTTGTGGCCATATGTAAACCTTATTTGAACATAGGATATGGAATGCACTGCTTCGATTTTCTCAGGTGATTTGTTATCATCTGGTCGGGCGTAGAGGTTCCCGAAATGTGCGGGATGGAGGCGTCCCATCAGCGGTGTGAGTTGCAGTTACTAACATCCATTCTATGAGTTGCCTTTACTCAGTTGATAGACTCCTTTGACGTCCAGATGCTTTAAAATTTGTTGTAGATGCCTTTGCCTGTTGTCAAAACTGTGCAAGACCAGTGTTTGTATATGGCTTGTGATTTAAATACGTGAATGGATTTCACATCGATTACTGTGATAGATTATTATTAATGTCTAACACAATGGCACACACCGAGTGGCCTAAATGATAACCTTTTTTGTTCGAGGTTCATAGTCACAACTGCGCAGGATGTATTTGGAGGTGATCCCAGTCTCCTCCTAAGTTAGCAATCCCGGTGGCAGAGGTCCCTATATGTATTGCAAAGGGCCTGAATAAAGCATCTCGTCCCATCCTAAAAAATGTCATATATGGGGACGCCTGGGTGGCCCAGGGTTTCAGCAACTGTCTTTGGCTTCGGATGATATTCCAGCGTCTCGGGACTGAGTCCCACATCAGGACCCCCCCCGCCCCCCGAGAGCCTGCTTCTGCCTCTGAAAATCTCTTCCTCTCTCTCCGTATCGTTCATGAATAAATAAGTAAAATATATATGCATTTATCTTCAGAGTGTTCTGTGCCTAACAAGTAGCTCTGGAATGCACTGCTGCTCTGAGCCTCGAGTCCTGCCCCGGGCTTCTGTGGTGCGCCCTCCCTGGCTCCCTCCCCCAGCCCCGTGCGGCGCCTATGGACCACTCCCGTCGGTAGGTGGCACCACATGGGTCGTTCTCCTTACCGCCCCACCGCCCTGTACCAAGGTAGTCTAGGTGACAATATTCCTTACCTCAACACGGTATTCAGGTTCCTAAAAGAAAAACTAGGGTTCATGCGTGCAAGTTTCTTGTAAAATGACTACGAGGGAACCCTGCTAAGTTACTTTCACCAAGTGTCCATATCTGAGGACACGATCAGGATCCTCCTGCCTCTGCATCTCTCAGGTGATATTCGGTCCCCCCTTCTGTGTTCTCCAGGGCTCTTGTTAGATGGTTATAACACTAATGTCCTTTACAGTGGTATTTCCTCTCGTAATACCCGGAGCAGTCCACACGGGCTCCTTGCCTCCCATGCCTGCACACTTGGCACGCTGCATGTGGATTTGGTTCCGGGCTGCCCCGCACCATGAGGTCCCAGCTGGAGGGACCCCTGTCCTAATGCTAAAGGAAGTCTACATTCCAATATTTAACAAGCATCACGGGATCCTCCTTTCCTTTCCTGGAACAGGGGCAGCCCTATGCTCTGCAGAGGGAGCCACGTGACACCGCATCTCCCCAGCTGCATGGGGCTCCGTGAGCAGCGGGGTGCTCAGCGCAGCACGCGCGCCCCTAAGTGGTTCCCAAGGCGGCATCGTACCTCGGTCCGCAAGTCACAGGCCTACCTCGGGACCGTCCTGCGGCTGTTCCCCTGCGCGTACCTTGCACCACTTTCCAGGCCTTCGGGTGCCATGGGATAGGGTTGATTCTTGTTCCTCATACTAGGTCAGGCTCCTGAACCTTCTCTTAGTCTCTCTGTGCACGTCCTTGTCAAATGGAGTGTTAACTCCCACCTTGCTGAGTTGGTCTGCCCAGAGCCTGTGCCGTCCATTTCTGATATCTGATGGGGTTTGTCAACCTTACCATCTGCCACGGAGGTCATAACCCCGAGCCATCTTTAGCATGACTCCCCCCAGGAGACTTAATGTAGAACCCTTTCTATCATTGATGTCACCTCTTAGGATTTTTCGATCAGTCCCCTGTCCTCTATCCTGATCTTTGGCTACAATTGCACACATGGTCGAAAGAAATGTGCACACTTGGTCTTGCTATACTCAGCATTGAGTCCCGTCCTTCCCCAGGGTAAAGCCCAGTAGTCGAGGTCCCGGTACCTTCTGGGTGCTCTTCAGTGAAAGCCGCAGTCGCTCTGTTAACAAGCGTCATTGAAGTAACTTTCCCTTTCACCGGTTCTCTCTGTGGAAAACCGTATCGTGGGTCAACCACACCTTGGCGACATCCTCCGTGTTAGCAAACCCCCAGAGCATCATAGTTTATACAAGTGGGACATACGGATTGCTCTTTCTTGTGACATGGGTTATATTGCTGAGCAAAATGTCCTTTGTGTGCATTCATGCCTTGGTAGGTAAACAGTTGTTTTTTTTTTTTTTTTTCGTTTTCCTGAAGGCTGTCTGTAACTGCATTGTATGTATTCACTGAATTTTCTTTCTTTCATCCAGCAATTCATTTTTGGGATCGCTCCATCTCTTTGTAATGTGAACATTATGTGAACCTCAACGATCCAAATAGGTTTCAGATACTACTTTTAATAGTTGTGGATAATTGTACGAGTGAGATTCCTGGATCTTTCCTGGGTATTCCCTCTTTTCATATTTTTGATTTAACTTCAATACTCTTTTCCAGCAGTGAGGGGTCCACAATTCACCTTCCCTGGAGCAGGGCTCTCATGGTCCGAGCTCTCCATCCCCGCACAGGTCCCCTCTGCAATAATTGTCTCGTTCTTGTTCTGTTGATGGGGCCATTCTGATGCACGTGTGGTCATATATCATTGTGGTTTTCCAGTGCATTTCCCTGATGAATCTTGATGATGGACGTTTTTTTCATACGCTTGCTGGCCAACTGTATACCTTTTTGGTATAATATCTATTGAATTTTCTGTTTGTAGTTTATTGAGACTCTTTCTTTTTACAAGACTAATTTATTTTATAGAGAGACAGAGAGAGGGAGAGAAAGACTTAGGTCCAGAGTAGTGGGCAAAGGAGAGGAAGAGAAGGAATTTCAAGCAGGTCCTCGCTGAGCACAGAGGCCATCTCAGTGCTTGAACTCAGGACCGTGAGAAAATGATCTGAGCCAAAATCAAGACTTGGATTCTCAACTGATTGAGCCCCCCCCCCCGAGTGGCCTGGGCATATTTCTTTTGATATAGTAGAGTTGCACACGTTCCTGAAATATGCTGGAAAGGAACCCCTTTACGTCTCTAGGACTTGCCATCTCACCCCTTCTTATTTTGTGTAAGTTGCCCCTTACTCCGTTGATTCTAGAATGAAGAGCAAAGTTCTTAATGGTTGATATTGTCATCATAAGTCAGTTTTTCAAATGTGTCCCAGCAATCTTTGTGTATTGCTTGTGTCATAAATACACTAATTGATTTCCCATGGATTACTGTAATTTTGTTATTACTGTGATAGAAGTTGGCAGTACATTGGGGCAGGAAGAAACTCATTTATTAGTTGAAGGTCTGGAGTCCCAATTGCCCAGGGTGTGTGTAGAGCTGAGCTAGGACCTTCTTAGATCTATGAATTCCAAACTGAGAGTTCCCTGTAGTTATTGCCCGGATCCCCCATAAAGTCTGAATATCGTCCAACAAGCATCAGTGACTTCGTTTCCTGGGAAGTGGCACCGGTGCGTCAGAGGAGCGCCGCTCTGCACGAAGCACCAACCTGTGCATTGTGCACCATCGGGGAGACCATGCCGCTCACCCCAGGTGGGGTCCTACCTGTGCAGCGACCCCGGGCACCTTGGGGCGCAGGCCTCGGCCACCTCGGGACCGCGTTTTCGTTTGCCTTACCTCTGCCTCCTGAACTTTCTCCAGAACTCATCAGCGTACGTTCTTGGAAGGATTGGTCGTTAACTTTTTTTAAGGTTTTATTTATTTTTTCATGAGATATGCAGAGAGAGAGAGAGAGAGAGAGAGAGAGAGAGAGAGAATGGAAGCGAAATAGGCAGGGAGAGAAGCAGGCTCCATGCAGGGAATCCGATGTGGGACTTGATCCGGGGACTCCAGGATCTCGTCTTGGGCTGAAGGCAGACGCTCCACCGCTGAGCCACCCAGGTGTCCCGCGCTCTGTACTCCTATGGTCGGAGAGGAAATGTCTCCTCCGTCATTCCTGATGGTAGTAATTGGAGTCCACCCTCTCTTTGCCTTGATGTGTTTAATGAAAATGTCAATTTCGTTGATCTCTATTTATTTTTAAAAAGATTTTATTTATTTATTTATTAGAGAGAGAGAGAGAGAGAGAGCACAAGCCGGGGTTTTGAGGTGCATCTCTCTGATTATCGGTGATGTTGTGATCTTTTCATACACGTTGTGGCCATATGTAAACCTTATTTGAACATAGGATATGGAATGCACTGCTTCGATTTTCTCAGGTGATTTGTTATCATCTGGTCGGGCGTAGAGGTTCCCGAAATGTGCGGGATGGAGGCGTCCCATCAGCGGTGTGAGTTGCAGTTACTAACATCCATTCTATGAGTTGCCTTTACTCAGTTGATAGACTCCTTTGACGTCCAGATGCTTTAAAATTTGTTGTAGATGCCTTTGCCTGTTGTCAAAACTGTGCAAGACCAGTGTTTGTATATGGCTTGTGATTTAAATACGTGAATGGATTTCACATCGATTACTGTGATAGATTATTATTAATGTCTAACACAATGGCACACACCGAGTGGCCTAAATGATAACCTTTTTTGTTCGAGGTTCATAGTCACAACTGCGCAGGATGTATTTGGAGGTGATCCCAGTCTCCTCCTAAGTTAGCAATCCCGGTGGCAGAGGTCCCTATATGTATTGCAAAGGGCCTGAATAAAGCATCTCGTCCCATCCTAAAAAATGTCATATATGGGGACGCCTGGGTGGCCCAGGGTTTCAGCAACTGTCTTTGGCTTCGGATGATATTCCAGCGTCTCGGGACTGAGTCCCACATCAGGACCCCCCCCGCCCCCCGAGAGCCTGCTTCTGCCTCTGAAAATCTCTTCCTCTCTCTCCGTATCGTTCATGAATAAATAAGTAAAATATATATGCATTTATCTTCAGAGTGTTCTGTGCCTAACAAGTAGCTCTGGAATGCACTGCTGCTCTGAGCCTCGAGTCCTGCCCCGGGCTTCTGTGGTGCGCCCTCCCTGGCTCCCTCCCCCAGCCCCGTGCGGCGCCTATGGACCACTCCCGTCGGTAGGTGGCACCACATGGGTCGTTCTCCTTACCGCCCCACCGCCCTGTACCAAGGTAGTCTAGGTGACAATATTCCTTACCTCAACACGGTATTCAGGTTCCTAAAAGAAAAACTAGGGTTCATGCGTGCAAGTTTCTTGTAAAATGACTACGAGGGAACCCTGCTAAGTTACTTTCACCAAGTGTCCATATCTGAGGACACGATCAGGATCCTCCTGCCTCTGCATCTCTCAGGTGATATTCGGTCCCCCCTTCTGTGTTCTCCAGGGCTCTTGTTAGATGGTTATAACACTAATGTCCTTTACAGTGGTATTTCCTCTCGTAATACCCGGAGCAGTCCACACGGGCTCCTTGCCTCCCATGCCTGCACACTTGGCACGCTGCATGTGGATTTGGTTCCGGGCTGCCCCGCACCATGAGGTCCCAGCTGGAGGGACCCCTGTCCTAATGCTAAAGGAAGTCTACATTCCAATATTTAACAAGCATCACGGGATCCTCCTTTCCTTTCCTGGAACAGGGGCAGCCCTATGCTCTGCAGAGGGAGCCACGTGACACCGCATCTCCCCAGCTGCATGGGGCTCCGTGAGCAGCGGGGTGCTCAGCGCAGCACGCGCGCCCCTAAGTGGTTCCCAAGGCGGCATCGTACCTCGGTCCGCAAGTCACAGGCCTACCTCGGGACCGTCCTGCGGCTGTTCCCCTGCGCGTACCTTGCACCACTTTCCAGGCCTTCGGGTGCCATGGGATAGGGTTGATTCTTGTTCCTCATACTAGGTCAGGCTCCTGAACCTTCTCTTAGTCTCTCTGTGCACGTCCTTGTCAAATGGAGTGTTAACTCCCACCTTGCTGAGTTGGTCTGCCCAGAGCCTGTGCCGTCCATTTCTGATATCTGATGGGGTTTGTCAACCTTACCATCTGCCACGGAGGTCATAACCCCGAGCCATCTTTAGCATGACTCCCCCCAGGAGACTTAATGTAGAACCCTTTCTATCATTGATGTCACCTCTTAGGATTTTTCGATCAGTCCCCTGTCCTCTATCCTGATCTTTGGCTACAATTGCACACATGGTCGAAAGAAATGTGCACACTTGGTCTTGCTATACTCAGCATTGAGTCCCGTCCTTCCCCAGGGTAAAGCCCAGTAGTCGAGGTCCCGGTACCTTCTGGGTGCTCTTCAGTGAAAGCCGCAGTCGCTCTGTTAACAAGCGTCATTGAAGTAACTTTCCCTTTCACCGGTTCTCTCTGTGGAAAACCGTATCGTGGGTCAACCACACCTTGGCGACATCCTCCGTGTTAGCAAACCCCCAGAGCATCATAGTTTATACAAGTGGGACATACGGATTGCTCTTTCTTGTGACATGGGTTATATTGCTGAGCAAAATGTCCTTTGTGTGCATTCATGCCTTGGTAGGTAAACAGTTGTTTTTTTTTTTTTTTTTCGTTTTCCTGAAGGCTGTCTGTAACTGCATTGTATGTATTCACTGAATTTTCTTTCTTTCATCCAGCAATTCATTTTTGGGATCGCTCCATCTCTTTGTAATGTGAACATTATGTGAACCTCAACGATCCAAATAGGTTTCAGATACTACTTTTAATAGTTGTGGATAATTGTACGAGTGAGATTCCTGGATCTTTCCTGGGTATTCCCTCTTTTCATATTTTTGATTTAACTTCAATACTCTTTTCCAGCAGTGAGGGGTCCACAATTCACCTTCCCTGGAGCAGGGCTCTCATGGTCCGAGCTCTCCATCCCCGCACAGGTCCCCTCTGCAATAATTGTCTCGTTCTTGTTCTGTTGATGGGGCCATTCTGATGCACGTGTGGTCATATATCATTGTGGTTTTCCAGTGCATTTCCCTGATGAATCTTGATGATGGACGTTTTTTTCATACGCTTGCTGGCCAACTGTATACCTTTTTGGTATAATATCTATTGAATTTTCTGTTTGTAGTTTATTGAGACTCTTTCTTTTTACAAGACTAATTTATTTTATAGAGAGACAGAGAGAGGGAGAGAAAGACTTAGGTCCAGAGTAGTGGGCAAAGGAGAGGAAGAGAAGGAATTTCAAGCAGGTCCTCGCTGAGCACAGAGGCCATCTCAGTGCTTGAACTCAGGACCGTGAGAAAATGATCTGAGCCAAAATCAAGACTTGGATTCTCAACTGATTGAGCCCCCCCCGCCCGAGTGGCCTGGGCATATTTCTTTTGATATAGTAGAGTTGCACACGTTCCTGAAATATGCTGGAAAGGAACCCCTTTACGTCTCTAGGACTTGCCATCTCACCCCTTCTTATTTTGTGTAAGTTGCCCCTTACTCCGTTGATTCTAGAATGAAGAGCAAAGTTCTTAATGGTTGATATTGTCATCATAAGTCAGTTTTTCAAATGTGTCCCAGCAATCTTTGTGTATTGCTTGTGTCATAAATACACTAATTGATTTCCCATGGATTACTGTAATTTTGTTATTACTGTGATAGAAGTTGGCAGTACATTGGGGCAGGAAGAAACTCATTTATTAGTTGAAGGTCTGGAGTCCCAATTGCCCAGGGTGTGTGTAGAGCTGAGCTAGGACCTTCTTAGATCTATGAATTCCAAACTGAGAGTTCCCTGTAGTTATTGCCCGGATCCCCCATAAAGTCTGAATATCGTCCAACAAGCATCAGTGACTTCGTTTCCTGGGAAGTGGCACCGGTGCGTCAGAGGAGCGCCGCTCTGCACGAAGCACCAACCTGTGCATTGTGCACCATCGGGGAGACCATGCCGCTCACCCCAGGTGGGGTCCTACCTGTGCAGCGACCCCGGGCACCTTGGGGCGCAGGCCTCGGCCACCTCGGGACCGCGTTTTCGTTTGCCTTACCTCTGCCTCCTGAACTTTCTCCAGAACTCATCAGCGTACGTTCTTGGAAGGATTGGTCGTTAACTTTTTTTAAGGTTTTATTTATTTTTTCATGAGATATGCAGAGAGAGAGAGAGAGAGAGAGAGAGAGAGAGAGAGAATGGAAGCGAAATAGGCAGGGAGAGAAGCAGGCTCCATGCAGGGAATCCGATGTGGGACTTGATCCGGGGACTCCAGGATCTCGTCTTGGGCTGAAGGCAGACGCTCCACCGCTGAGCCACCCAGGTGTCCCGCGCTCTGTACTCCTATGGTCGGAGAGGAAATGTCTCCTCCGTCATTCCTGATGGTAGTAATTGGAGTCCACCCTCTCTTTGCCTTGATGTGTTTAATGAAAATGTCAATTTCGTTGATCTCTATTTATTTTTAAAAAGATTTTATTTATTTATTTATTAGAGAGAGAGAGAGAGAGAGAGCACAAGCCGGGGTTTTGAGGTGCATCTCTCTGATTATCGGTGATGTTGTGATCTTTTCATACACGTTGTGGCCATATGTAAACCTTATTTGAACATAGGATATGGAATGCACTGCTTCGATTTTCTCAGGTGATTTGTTATCATCTGGTCGGGCGTAGAGGTTCCCGAAATGTGCGGGATGGAGGCGTCCCATCAGCGGTGTGAGTTGCAGTTACTAACATCCATTCTATGAGTTGCCTTTACTCAGTTGATAGACTCCTTTGACGTCCAGATGCTTTAAAATTTGTTGTAGATGCCTTTGCCTGTTGTCAAAACTGTGCAAGACCAGTGTTTGTATATGGCTTGTGATTTAAATACGTGAATGGATTTCACATCGATTACTGTGATAGATTATTATTAATGTCTAACACAATGGCACACACCGAGTGGCCTAAATGATAACCTTTTTTGTTCGAGGTTCATAGTCACAACTGCGCAGGATGTATTTGGAGGTGATCCCAGTCTCCTCCTAAGTTAGCAATCCCGGTGGCAGAGGTCCCTATATGTATTGCAAAGGGCCTGAATAAAGCATCTCGTCCCATCCTAAAAAATGTCATATATGGGGACGCCTGGGTGGCCCAGGGTTTCAGCAACTGTCTTTGGCTTCGGATGATATTCCAGCGTCTCGGGACTGAGTCCCACATCAGGACCCCCCCCGCCCCCCGAGAGCCTGCTTCTGCCTCTGAAAATCTCTTCCTCTCTCTCCGTATCGTTCATGAATAAATAAGTAAAATATATATGCATTTATCTTCAGAGTGTTCTGTGCCTAACAAGTAGCTCTGGAATGCACTGCTGCTCTGAGCCTCGAGTCCTGCCCCGGGCTTCTGTGGTGCGCCCTCCCTGGCTCCCTCCCCCAGCCCCGTGCGGCGCCTATGGACCACTCCCGTCGGTAGGTGGCACCACATGGGTCGTTCTCCTTACCGCCCCACCGCCCTGTACCAAGGTAGTCTAGGTGACAATATTCCTTACCTCAACACGGTATTCAGGTTCCTAAAAGAAAAACTAGGGTTCATGCGTGCAAGTTTCTTGTAAAATGACTACGAGGGAACCCTGCTAAGTTACTTTCACCAAGTGTCCATATCTGAGGACACGATCAGGATCCTCCTGCCTCTGCATCTCTCAGGTGATATTCGGTCCCCCCTTCTGTGTTCTCCAGGGCTCTTGTTAGATGGTTATAACACTAATGTCCTTTACAGTGGTATTTCCTCTCGTAATACCCGGAGCAGTCCACACGGGCTCCTTGCCTCCCATGCCTGCACACTTGGCACGCTGCATGTGGATTTGGTTCCGGGCTGCCCCGCACCATGAGGTCCCAGCTGGAGGGACCCCTGTCCTAATGCTAAAGGAAGTCTACATTCCAATATTTAACAAGCATCACGGGATCCTCCTTTCCTTTCCTGGAACAGGGGCAGCCCTATGCTCTGCAGAGGGAGCCACGTGACACCGCATCTCCCCAGCTGCATGGGGCTCCGTGAGCAGCGGGGTGCTCAGCGCAGCACGCGCGCCCCTAAGTGGTTCCCAAGGCGGCATCGTACCTCGGTCCGCAAGTCACAGGCCTACCTCGGGACCGTCCTGCGGCTGTTCCCCTGCGCGTACCTTGCACCACTTTCCAGGCCTTCGGGTGCCATGGGATAGGGTTGATTCTTGTTCCTCATACTAGGTCAGGCTCCTGAACCTTCTCTTAGTCTCTCTGTGCACGTCCTTGTCAAATGGAGTGTTAACTCCCACCTTGCTGAGTTGGTCTGCCCAGAGCCTGTGCCGTCCATTTCTGATATCTGATGGGGTTTGTCAACCTTACCATCTGCCACGGAGGTCATAACCCCGAGCCATCTTTAGCATGACTCCCCCCAGGAGACTTAATGTAGAACCCTTTCTATCATTGATGTCACCTCTTAGGATTTTTCGATCAGTCCCCTGTCCTCTATCCTGATCTTTGGCTACAATTGCACACATGGTCGAAAGAAATGTGCACACTTGGTCTTGCTATACTCAGCATTGAGTCCCGTCCTTCCCCAGGGTAAAGCCCAGTAGTCGAGGTCCCGGTACCTTCTGGGTGCTCTTCAGTGAAAGCCGCAGTCGCTCTGTTAACAAGCGTCATTGAAGTAACTTTCCCTTTCACCGGTTCTCTCTGTGGAAAACCGTATCGTGGGTCAACCACACCTTGGCGACATCCTCCGTGTTAGCAAACCCCCCAGAGCATCATAGTTTATACAAGTGGGACATACGGATTGCTCTTTCTTGTGACATGGGTTATATTGCTGAGCAAAATGTCCTTTGTGTGCATTCATGCCTTGGTAGGTAAACAGTTGTTTTTTTTTTTTTTTTCGTTTTCCTGAAGGCTGTCTGTAACTGCATTGTATGTATTCACTGAATTTTCTTTCTTTCATCCAGCAATTCATTTTTGGGATCGCTCCATCTCTTTGTAATGTGAACATTATGTGAACCTCAACGATCCAAATAGGTTTCAGATACTACTTTTAATAGTTGTGGATAATTGTACGAGTGAGATTCCTGGATCTTTCCTGGGTATTCCCTCTTTTCATATTTTTGATTTAACTTCAATACTCTTTTCCAGCAGTGAGGGGTCCACAATTCACCTTCCCTGGAGCAGGGCTCTCATGGTCCGAGCTCTCCATCCCCGCACAGGTCCCCTCTGCAATAATTGTCTCGTTCTTGTTCTGTTGATGGGGCCATTCTGATGCACGTGTGGTCATATATCATTGTGGTTTTCCAGTGCATTTCCCTGATGAATCTTGATGATGGACGTTTTTTTCATACGCTTGCTGGCCAACTGTATACCTTTTTGGTATAATATCTATTGAATTTTCTGTTTGTAGTTTATTGAGACTCTTTCTTTTTACAAGACTAATTTATTTTATAGAGAGACAGAGAGAGGGAGAGAAAGACTTAGGTCCAGAGTAGTGGGCAAAGGAGAGGAAGAGAAGGAATTTCAAGCAGGTCCTCGCTGAGCACAGAGGCCATCTCAGTGCTTGAACTCAGGACCGTGAGAAAATGATCTGAGCCAAAATCAAGACTTGGATTCTCAACTGATTGAGCCCCCCCCCCCCGAGTGGCCTGGGCATATTTCTTTTGATATAGTAGAGTTGCACACGTTCCTGAAATATGCTGGAAAGGAACCCCTTTACGTCTCTAGGACTTGCCATCTCACCCCTTCTTATTTTGTGTAAGTTGCCCCTTACTCCGTTGATTCTAGAATGAAGAGCAAAGTTCTTAATGGTTGATATTGTCATCATAAGTCAGTTTTTCAAATGTGTCCCAGCAATCTTTGTGTATTGCTTGTGTCATAAATACACTAATTGATTTCCCATGGATTACTGTAATTTTGTTATTACTGTGATAGAAGTTGGCAGTACATTGGGGCAGGAAGAAACTCATTTATTAGTTGAAGGTCTGGAGTCCCAATTGCCCAGGGTGTGTGTAGAGCTGAGCTAGGACCTTCTTAGATCTATGAATTCCAAACTGAGAGTTCCCTGTAGTTATTGCCCGGATCCCCCATAAAGTCTGAATATCGTCCAACAAGCATCAGTGACTTCGTTTCCTGGGAAGTGGCACCGGTGCGTCAGAGGAGCGCCGCTCTGCACGAAGCACCAACCTGTGCATTGTGCACCATCGGGGAGACCATGCCGCTCACCCCAGGTGGGGTCCTACCTGTGCAGCGACCCCGGGCACCTTGGGGCGCAGGCCTCGGCCACCTCGGGACCGCGTTTTCGTTTGCCTTACCTCTGCCTCCTGAACTTTCTCCAGAACTCATCAGCGTACGTTCTTGGAAGGATTGGTCGTTAACTTTTTTTAAGGTTTTATTTATTTTTTCATGAGATATGCAGAGAGAGAGAGAGAGAGAGAGAGGAGAGAGAGAGAGAATGGAAGCGAAATAGGCAGGGAGAGAAGCAGGCTCCATGCAGGGAATCCGATGTGGGACTTGATCCGGGGACTCCAGGATCTCGTCTTGGGCTGAAGGCAGACGCTCCACCGCTGAGCCACCCAGGTGTCCCGCGCTCTGTACTCCTATGGTCGGAGAGGAAATGTCTCCTCCGTCATTCCTGATGGTAGTAATTGGAGTCCACCCTCTCTTTGCCTTGATGTGTTTAATGAAAATGTCAATTTCGTTGATCTCTATTTATTTTTAAAAGATTTTATTTATTTATTTATTAGAGAGAGAGAGAGAGAGAGAGCACAAGCCGGGGTTTTGAGGTGCATCTCTCTGATTATCGGTGATGTTGTGATCTTTTCATACACGTTGTGGCCATATGTAAACCTTATTTGAACATAGGATATGGAATGCACTGCTTCGATTTTCTCAGGTGATTTGTTATCATCTGGTCGGGCGTAGAGGTTCCCGAAATGTGCGGGATGGAGGCGTCCCATCAGCGGTGTGAGTTGCAGTTACTAACATCCATTCTATGAGTTGCCTTTACTCAGTTGATAGACTCCTTTGACGTCCAGATGCTTTAAAATTTGTTGTAGATGCCTTTGCCTGTTGTCAAAACTGTGCAAGACCAGTGTTTGTATATGGCTTGTGATTTAAATACGTGAATGGATTTCACATCGATTACTGTGATAGATTATTATTAATGTCTAACACAATGGCACACACCGAGTGGCCTAAATGATAACCTTTTTTGTTCGAGGTTCATAGTCACAACTGCGCAGGATGTATTTGGAGGTGATCCCAGTCTCCTCCTAAGTTAGCAATCCCGGTGGCAGAGGTCCCTATATGTATTGCAAAGGGCCTGAATAAAGCATCTCGTCCCATCCTAAAAAATGTCATATATGGGGACGCCTGGGTGGCCCAGGGTTTCAGCAACTGTCTTTGGCTTCGGATGATATTCCAGCGTCTCGGGACTGAGTCCCACATCAGGACCCCCCCCGCCCCCCGAGAGCCTGCTTCTGCCTCTGAAAATCTCTTCCTCTCTCTCCGTATCGTTCATGAATAAATAAGTAAAATATATATGCATTTATCTTCAGAGTGTTCTGTGCCTAACAAGTAGCTCTGGAATGCACTGCTGCTCTGAGCCTCGAGTCCTGCCCCGGGCTTCTGTGGTGCGCCCTCCCTGGCTCCCTCCCCCAGCCCGTGCGGCGCCTATGGACCACTCCCGTCGGTAGGTGGCACCACATGGGTCGTTCTCCTTACCGCCCCACCGCCCTGTACCAAGGTAGTCTAGGTGACAATATTCCTTACCTCAACACGGTATTCAGGTTCCTAAAAGAAAAACTAGGGTTCATGCGTGCAAGTTTCTTGTAAAATGACTACGAGGGAACCCTGCTAAGTTACTTTCACCAAGTGTCCATATCTGAGGACACGATCAGGATCCTCCTGCCTCTGCATCTCTCAGGTGATATTCGGTCCCCCCTTCTGTGTTCTCCAGGGCTCTTGTTAGATGGTTATAACACTAATGTCCTTTACAGTGGTATTTCCTCTCGTAATACCCGGAGCAGTCCACACGGGCTCCTTGCCTCCCATGCCTGCACACTTGGCACGCTGCATGTGGATTTGGTTCCGGGCTGCCCCGCACCATGAGGTCCCAGCTGGAGGGACCCCTGTCCTAATGCTAAAGGAAGTCTACATTCCAATATTTAACAAGCATCACGGGATCCTCCTTTCCTTTCCTGGAACAGGGGCAGCCCTATGCTCTGCAGAGGGAGCCACGTGACACCGCATCTCCCCAGCTGCATGGGGCTCCGTGAGCAGCGGGGTGCTCAGCGCAGCACGCGCGCCCCTAAGTGGTTCCCAAGGCGGCATCGTACCTCGGTCCGCAAGTCACAGGCCTACCTCGGGACCGTCCTGCGGCTGTTCCCCTGCGCGTACCTTGCACCACTTTCCAGGCCTTCGGGTGCCATGGGATAGGGTTGATTCTTGTTCCTCATACTAGGTCAGGCTCCTGAACCTTCTCTTAGTCTCTCTGTGCACGTCCTTGTCAAATGGAGTGTTAACTCCCACCTTGCTGAGTTGGTCTGCCCAGAGCCTGTGCCGTCCATTTCTGATATCTGATGGGGTTTGTCAACCTTACCATCTGCCACGGAGGTCATAACCCCGAGCCATCTTTAGCATGACTCCCCCAGGAGACTTAATGTAGAACCCTTTCTATCATTGATGTCACCTCTTAGGATTTTTCGATCAGTCCCCTGTCCTCTATCCTGATCTTTGGCTACAATTGCACACATGGTCGAAAGAAATGTGCACACTTGGTCTTGCTATACTCAGCATTGAGTCCCGTCCTTCCCCAGGGTAAAGCCCAGTAGTCGAGGTCCCGGTACCTTCTGGGTGCTCTTCAGTGAAAGCCGCAGTCGCTCTGTTAACAAGCGTCATTGAAGTAACTTTCCCTTTCACCGGTTCTCTCTGTGGAAAACCGTATCGTGGGTCAACCACACCTTGGCGACATCCTCCGTGTTAGCAAACCCCCCAGAGCATCATAGTTTATACAAGTGGGACATACGGATTGCTCTTTCTTGTGACATGGGTTATATTGCTGAGCAAAATGTCCTTTGTGTGCATTCATGCCTTGGTAGGTAAACAGTTGTTTTTTTTTTTTTTTTTCGTTTTCCTGAAGGCTGTCTGTAACTGCATTGTATGTATTCACTGAATTTTCTTTCTTTCATCCAGCAATTCATTTTTGGGATCGCTCCATCTCTTTGTAATGTGAACATTATGTGAACCTCAACGATCCAAATAGGTTTCAGATACTACTTTTAATAGTTGTGGATAATTGTACGAGTGAGATTCCTGGATCTTTCCTGGGTATTCCCTCTTTTCATATTTTTGATTTAACTTCAATACTCTTTTCCAGCAGTGAGGGGTCCACAATTCACCTTCCCTGGAGCAGGGCTCTCATGGTCCGAGCTCTCCATCCCCGCACAGGTCCCCTCTGCAATAATTGTCTCGTTCTTGTTCTGTTGATGGGGCCATTCTGATGCACGTGTGGTCATATATCATTGTGGTTTTCCAGTGCATTTCCCTGATGAATCTTGATGATGGACGTTTTTTTCATACGCTTGCTGGCCAACTGTATACCTTTTTGGTATAATATCTATTGAATTTTCTGTTTGTAGTTTATTGAGACTCTTTCTTTTTACAAGACTAATTTATTTTATAGAGAGACAGAGAGAGGGAGAGAAAGACTTAGGTCCAGAGTAGTGGGCAAAGGAGAGGAAGAGAAGGAATTTCAAGCAGGTCCTCGCTGAGCACAGAGGCCATCTCAGTGCTTGAACTCAGGACCGTGAGAAAATGATCTGAGCCAAAATCAAGACTTGGATTCTCAACTGATTGAGCCCCCCCCCCCGAGTGGCCTGGGCATATTTCTTTTGATATAGTAGAGTTGCACACGTTCCTGAAATATGCTGGAAAGGAACCCCTTTACGTCTCTAGGACTTGCCATCTCACCCCTTCTTATTTTGTGTAAGTTGCCCCTTACTCCGTTGATTCTAGAATGAAGAGCAAAGTTCTTAATGGTTGATATTGTCATCATAAGTCAGTTTTTCAAATGTGTCCCAGCAATCTTTGTGTATTGCTTGTGTCATAAATACACTAATTGATTTCCCATGGATTACTGTAATTTTGTTATTACTGTGATAGAAGTTGGCAGTACATTGGGGCAGGAAGAAACTCATTTATTAGTTGAAGGTCTGGAGTCCCAATTGCCCAGGGTGTGTGTAGAGCTGAGCTAGGACCTTCTTAGATCTATGAATTCCAAACTGAGAGTTCCCTGTAGTTATTGCCCGGATCCCCCATAAAGTCTGAATATCGTCCAACAAGCATCAGTGACTTCGTTTCCTGGGAAGTGGCACCGGTGCGTCAGAGGAGCGCCGCTCTGCACGAAGCACCAACCTGTGCATTGTGCACCATCGGGGAGACCATGCCGCTCACCCCAGGTGGGGTCCTACCTGTGCAGCGACCCCGGGCACCTTGGGGCGCAGGCCTCGGCCACCTCGGGACCGCGTTTTCGTTTGCCTTACCTCTGCCTCCTGAACTTTCTCCAGAACTCATCAGCGTACGTTCTTGGAAGGATTGGTCGTTAACTTTTTTTAAGGTTTTATTTATTTTTTCATGAGATATGCAGAGAGAGAGAGAGAGAGAGAGAGAGAGAGAGAGAGAATGGAAGCGAAATAGGCAGGGAGAGAAGCAGGCTCCATGCAGGGAATCCGATGTGGGACTTGATCCGGGGACTCCAGGATCTCGTCTTGGGCTGAAGGCAGACGCTCCACCGCTGAGCCACCCAGGTGTCCCGCGCTCTGTACTCCTATGGTCGGAGAGGAAATGTCTCCTCCGTCATTCCTGATGGTAGTAATTGGAGTCCACCCTCTCTTTGCCTTGATGTGTTTAATGAAAATGTCAATTTCGTTGATCTCTATTTATTTTTAAAAAGATTTTATTTATTTATTTATTAGAGAGAGAGAGAGAGAGAGAGCACAAGCCGGGGTTTTGAGGTGCATCTCTCTGATTATCGGTGATGTTGTGATCTTTTCATACACGTTGTGGCCATATGTAAACCTTATTTGAACATAGGATATGGAATGCACTGCTTCGATTTTCTCAGGTGATTTGTTATCATCTGGTCGGGCGTAGAGGTTCCCGAAATGTGCGGGATGGAGGCGTCCCATCAGCGGTGTGAGTTGCAGTTACTAACATCCATTCTATGAGTTGCCTTTACTCAGTTGATAGACTCCTTTGACGTCCAGATGCTTTAAAATTTGTTGTAGATGCCTTTGCCTGTTGTCAAAACTGTGCAAGACCAGTGTTTGTATATGGCTTGTGATTTAAATACGTGAATGGATTTCACATCGATTACTGTGATAGATTATTATTAATGTCTAACACAATGGCACACACCGAGTGGCCTAAATGATAACCTTTTTTGTTCGAGGTTCATAGTCACAACTGCGCAGGATGTATTTGGAGGTGATCCCAGTCTCCTCCTAAGTTAGCAATCCCGGTGGCAGAGGTCCCTATATGTATTGCAAAGGGCCTGAATAAAGCATCTCGTCCCATCCTAAAAAATGTCATATATGGGGACGCCTGGGTGGCCCAGGGTTTCAGCAACTGTCTTTGGCTTCGGATGATATTCCAGCGTCTCGGGACTGAGTCCCACATCAGGACCCCCCCCGCCCCCCGAGAGCCTGCTTCTGCCTCTGAAAATCTCTTCCTCTCTCTCCGTATCGTTCATGAATAAATAAGTAAAATATATATGCATTTATCTTCAGAGTGTTCTGTGCCTAACAAGTAGCTCTGGAATGCACTGCTGCTCTGAGCCTCGAGTCCTGCCCCGGGCTTCTGTGGTGCGCCCTCCCTGGCTCCCTCCCCCAGCCCCGTGCGGCGCCTATGGACCACTCCCGTCGGTAGGTGGCACCACATGGGTCGTTCTCCTTACCGCCCCACCGCCCTGTACCAAGGTAGTCTAGGTGACAATATTCCTTACCTCAACACGGTATTCAGGTTCCTAAAAGAAAAACTAGGGTTCATGCGTGCAAGTTTCTTGTAAAATGACTACGAGGGAACCCTGCTAAGTTACTTTCACCAAGTGTCCATATCTGAGGACACGATCAGGATCCTCCTGCCTCTGCATCTCTCAGGTGATATTCGGTCCCCCCTTCTGTGTTCTCCAGGGCTCTTGTTAGATGGTTATAACACTAATGTCCTTTACAGTGGTATTTCCTCTCGTAATACCCGGAGCAGTCCACACGGGCTCCTTGCCTCCCATGCCTGCACACTTGGCACGCTGCATGTGGATTTGGTTCCGGGCTGCCCCGCACCATGAGGTCCCAGCTGGAGGGACCCCTGTCCTAATGCTAAAGGAAGTCTACATTCCAATATTTAACAAGCATCACGGGATCCTCCTTTCCTTTCCTGGAACAGGGGCAGCCCTATGCTCTGCAGAGGGAGCCACGTGACACCGCATCTCCCCAGCTGCATGGGGCTCCGTGAGCAGCGGGGTGCTCAGCGCAGCACGCGCGCCCCTAAGTGGTTCCCAAGGCGGCATCGTACCTCGGTCCGCAAGTCACAGGCCTACCTCGGGACCGTCCTGCGGCTGTTCCCCTGCGCGTACCTTGCACCACTTTCCAGGCCTTCGGGTGCCATGGGATAGGGTTGATTCTTGTTCCTCATACTAGGTCAGGCTCCTGAACCTTCTCTTAGTCTCTCTGTGCACGTCCTTGTCAAATGGAGTGTTAACTCCCACCTTGCTGAGTTGGTCTGCCCAGAGCCTGTGCCGTCCATTTCTGATATCTGATGGGGTTTGTCAACCTTACCATCTGCCACGGAGGTCATAACCCCGAGCCATCTTTAGCATGACTCCCCCCAGGAGACTTAATGTAGAACCCTTTCTATCATTGATGTCACCTCTTAGGATTTTTCGATCAGTCCCCTGTCCTCTATCCTGATCTTTGGCTACAATTGCACACATGGTCGAAAGAAATGTGCACACTTGGTCTTGCTATACTCAGCATTGAGTCCCGTCCTTCCCCAGGGTAAAGCCCAGTAGTCGAGGTCCCGGTACCTTCTGGGTGCTCTTCAGTGAAAGCCGCAGTCGCTCTGTTAACAAGCGTCATTGAAGTAACTTTCCCTTTCACCGGTTCTCTCTGTGGAAAACCGTATCGTGGGTCAACCACACCTTGGCGACATCCTCCGTGTTAGCAAACCCCCCAGAGCATCATAGTTTATACAAGTGGGACATACGGATTGCTCTTTCTTGTGACATGGGTTATATTGCTGAGCAAAATGTCCTTTGTGTGCATTCATGCCTTGGTAGGTAAACAGTTGTTTTTTTTTTTTTTTTCGTTTTCCTGAAGGCTGTCTGTAACTGCATTGTATGTATTCACTGAATTTTCTTTCTTTCATCCAGCAATTCATTTTTGGGATCGCTCCATCTCTTTGTAATGTGAACATTATGTGAACCTCAACGATCCAAATAGGTTTCAGATACTACTTTTAATAGTTGTGGATAATTGTACGAGTGAGATTCCTGGATCTTTCCTGGGTATTCCCTCTTTTCATATTTTTGATTTAACTTCAATACTCTTTTCCAGCAGTGAGGGGTCCACAATTCACCTTCCCTGGAGCAGGGCTCTCATGGTCCGAGCTCTCCATCCCCGCACAGGTCCCCTCTGCAATAATTGTCTCGTTCTTGTTCTGTTGATGGGGCCATTCTGATGCACGTGTGGTCATATATCATTGTGGTTTTCCAGTGCATTTCCCTGATGAATCTTGATGATGGACGTTTTTTTCATACGCTTGCTGGCCAACTGTATACCTTTTTGGTATAATATCTATTGAATTTTCTGTTTGTAGTTTATTGAGACTCTTTCTTTTTACAAGACTAATTTATTTTATAGAGAGACAGAGAGAGGGAGAGAAAGACTTAGGTCCAGAGTAGTGGGCAAAGGAGAGGAAGAGAAGGAATTTCAAGCAGGTCCTCGCTGAGCACAGAGGCCATCTCAGTGCTTGAACTCAGGACCGTGAGAAAATGATCTGAGCCAAAATCAAGACTTGGATTCTCAACTGATTGAGCCCCCCCCGCCCGAGTGGCCTGGGCATATTTCTTTTGATATAGTAGAGTTGCACACGTTCCTGAAATATGCTGGAAAGGAACCCCTTTACGTCTCTAGGACTTGCCATCTCACCCCTTCTTATTTTGTGTAAGTTGCCCCTTACTCCGTTGATTCTAGAATGAAGAGCAAAGTTCTTAATGGTTGATATTGTCATCATAAGTCAGTTTTTCAAATGTGTCCCAGCAATCTTTGTGTATTGCTTGTGTCATAAATACACTAATTGATTTCCCATGGATTACTGTAATTTTGTTATTACTGTGATAGAAGTTGGCAGTACATTGGGGCAGGAAGAAACTCATTTATTAGTTGAAGGTCTGGAGTCCCAATTGCCCAGGGTGTGTGTAGAGCTGAGCTAGGACCTTCTTAGATCTATGAATTCCAAACTGAGAGTTCCCTGTAGTTATTGCCCGGATCCCCCATAAAGTCTGAATATCGTCCAACAAGCATCAGTGACTTCGTTTCCTGGGAAGTGGCACCGGTGCGTCAGAGGAGCGCCGCTCTGCACGAAGCACCAACCTGTGCATTGTGCACCATCGGGGAGACCATGCCGCTCACCCCAGGTGGGGTCCTACCTGTGCAGCGACCCCGGGCACCTTGGGGCGCAGGCCTCGGCCACCTCGGGACCGCGTTTTCGTTTGCCTTACCTCTGCCTCCTGAACTTTCTCCAGAACTCATCAGCGTACGTTCTTGGAAGGATTGGTCGTTAACTTTTTTTAAGGTTTTATTTATTTTTTCATGAGATATGCAGAGAGAGAGAGAGAGAGAGAGAGAGAGAGAGAGAGAATGGAAGCGAAATAGGCAGGGAGAGAAGCAGGCTCCATGCAGGGAATCCGATGTGGGACTTGATCCGGGGACTCCAGGATCTCGTCTTGGGCTGAAGGCAGACGCTCCACCGCTGAGCCACCCAGGTGTCCCGCGCTCTGTACTCCTATGGTCGGAGAGGAAATGTCTCCTCCGTCATTCCTGATGGTAGTAATTGGAGTCCACCCTCTCTTTGCCTTGATGTGTTTAATGAAAATGTCAATTTCGTTGATCTCTATTTATTTTTAAAAAGATTTTATTTATTTATTTATTAGAGAGAGAGAGAGAGAGAGAGCACAAGCCGGGGTTTTGAGGTGCATCTCTCTGATTATCGGTGATGTTGTGATCTTTTCATACACGTTGTGGCCATATGTAAACCTTATTTGAACATAGGATATGGAATGCACTGCTTCGATTTTCTCAGGTGATTTGTTATCATCTGGTCGGGCGTAGAGGTTCCCGAAATGTGCGGGATGGAGGCGTCCCATCAGCGGTGTGAGTTGCAGTTACTAACATCCATTCTATGAGTTGCCTTTACTCAGTTGATAGACTCCTTTGACGTCCAGATGCTTTAAAATTTGTTGTAGATGCCTTTGCCTGTTGTCAAAACTGTGCAAGACCAGTGTTTGTATATGGCTTGTGATTTAAATACGTGAATGGATTTCACATCGATTACTGTGATAGATTATTATTAATGTCTAACACAATGGCACACACCGAGTGGCCTAAATGATAACCTTTTTTGTTCGAGGTTCATAGTCACAACTGCGCAGGATGTATTTGGAGGTGATCCCAGTCTCCTCCTAAGTTAGCAATCCCGGTGGCAGAGGTCCCTATATGTATTGCAAAGGGCCTGAATAAAGCATCTCGTCCCATCCTAAAAAATGTCATATATGGGGACGCCTGGGTGGCCCAGGGTTTCAGCAACTGTCTTTGGCTTCGGATGATATTCCAGCGTCTCGGGACTGAGTCCCACATCAGGACCCCCCCCGCCCCCCGAGAGCCTGCTTCTGCCTCTGAAAATCTCTTCCTCTCTCTCCGTATCGTTCATGAATAAATAAGTAAAATATATATGCATTTATCTTCAGAGTGTTCTGTGCCTAACAAGTAGCTCTGGAATGCACTGCTGCTCTGAGCCTCGAGTCCTGCCCCGGGCTTCTGTGGTGCGCCCTCCCTGGCTCCCTCCCCCAGCCCCGTGCGGCGCCTATGGACCACTCCCGTCGGTAGGTGGCACCACATGGGTCGTTCTCCTTACCGCCCCACCGCCCTGTACCAAGGTAGTCTAGGTGACAATATTCCTTACCTCAACACGGTATTCAGGTTCCTAAAAGAAAAACTAGGGTTCATGCGTGCAAGTTTCTTGTAAAATGACTACGAGGGAACCCTGCTAAGTTACTTTCACCAAGTGTCCATATCTGAGGACACGATCAGGATCCTCCTGCCTCTGCATCTCTCAGGTGATATTCGGTCCCCCCTTCTGTGTTCTCCAGGGCTCTTGTTAGATGGTTATAACACTAATGTCCTTTACAGTGGTATTTCCTCTCGTAATACCCGGAGCAGTCCACACGGGCTCCTTGCCTCCCATGCCTGCACACTTGGCACGCTGCATGTGGATTTGGTTCCGGGCTGCCCCGCACCATGAGGTCCCAGCTGGAGGGACCCCTGTCCTAATGCTAAAGGAAGTCTACATTCCAATATTTAACAAGCATCACGGGATCCTCCTTTCCTTTCCTGGAACAGGGGCAGCCCTATGCTCTGCAGAGGGAGCCACGTGACACCGCATCTCCCCAGCTGCATGGGGCTCCGTGAGCAGCGGGGTGCTCAGCGCAGCACGCGCGCCCCTAAGTGGTTCCCAAGGCGGCATCGTACCTCGGTCCGCAAGTCACAGGCCTACCTCGGGACCGTCCTGCGGCTGTTCCCCTGCGCGTACCTTGCACCACTTTCCAGGCCTTCGGGTGCCATGGGATAGGGTTGATTCTTGTTCCTCATACTAGGTCAGGCTCCTGAACCTTCTCTTAGTCTCTCTGTGCACGTCCTTGTCAAATGGAGTGTTAACTCCCACCTTGCTGAGTTGGTCTGCCCAGAGCCTGTGCCGTCCATTTCTGATATCTGATGGGGTTTGTCAACCTTACCATCTGCCACGGAGGTCATAACCCCGAGCCATCTTTAGCATGACTCCCCCCAGGAGACTTAATGTAGAACCCTTTCTATCATTGATGTCACCTCTTAGGATTTTTCGATCAGTCCCCTGTCCTCTATCCTGATCTTTGGCTACAATTGCACACATGGTCGAAAGAAATGTGCACACTTGGTCTTGCTATACTCAGCATTGAGTCCCGTCCTTCCCCAGGGTAAAGCCCAGTAGTCGAGGTCCCGGTACCTTCTGGGTGCTCTTCAGTGAAAGCCGCAGTCGCTCTGTTAACA
This sequence comes from Nyctereutes procyonoides, assembly GCF_905146905.1. NCBI lineage: Eukaryota > Metazoa > Chordata > Mammalia > Carnivora > Canidae > Nyctereutes > Nyctereutes procyonoides. The sequence continues at coordinate 14,889,283 of NW_026575132.1, forward strand.
AGCGTCATTGAAGTAACTTTCCCTTTCACCGGTTCTCTCTGTGGAAAACCGTATCGTGGGTCAACCACACCTTGGCGACATCCTCCGTGTTAGCAAACCCCCCAGAGCATCATAGTTTATACAAGTGGGACATACGGATTGCTCTTTCTTGTGACATGGGTTATATTGCTGAGCAAAATGTCCTTTGTGTGCATTCATGCCTTGGTAGGTAAACAGTTGTTTTTTTTTTTTTTTTCGTTTTCCTGAAGGCTGTCTGTAACTGCATTGTATGTATTCACTGAATTTTCTTTCTTTCATCCAGCAATTCATTTTTGGGATCGCTCCATCTCTTTGTAATGTGAACATTATGTGAACCTCAACGATCCAAATAGGTTTCAGATACTACTTTTAATAGTTGTGGATAATTGTACGAGTGAGATTCCTGGATCTTTCCTGGGTATTCCCTCTTTTCATATTTTTGATTTAACTTCAATACTCTTTTCCAGCAGTGAGGGGTCCACAATTCACCTTCCCTGGAGCAGGGCTCTCATGGTCCGAGCTCTCCATCCCCGCACAGGTCCCCTCTGCAATAATTGTCTCGTTCTTGTTCTGTTGATGGGGCCATTCTGATGCACGTGTGGTCATATATCATTGTGGTTTTCCAGTGCATTTCCCTGATGAATCTTGATGATGGACGTTTTTTTCATACGCTTGCTGGCCAACTGTATACCTTTTTGGTATAATATCTATTGAATTTTCTGTTTGTAGTTTATTGAGACTCTTTCTTTTTACAAGACTAATTTATTTTATAGAGAGACAGAGAGAGGGAGAGAAAGACTTAGGTCCAGAGTAGTGGGCAAAGGAGAGGAAGAGAAGGAATTTCAAGCAGGTCCTCGCTGAGCACAGAGGCCATCTCAGTGCTTGAACTCAGGACCGTGAGAAAATGATCTGAGCCAAAATCAAGACTTGGATTCTCAACTGATTGAGCCCCCCCCCCCGAGTGGCCTGGGCATATTTCTTTTGATATAGTAGAGTTGCACACGTTCCTGAAATATGCTGGAAAGGAACCCCTTTACGTCTCTAGGACTTGCCATCTCACCCCTTCTTATTTTGTGTAAGTTGCCCCTTACTCCGTTGATTCTAGAATGAAGAGCAAAGTTCTTAATGGTTGATATTGTCATCATAAGTCAGTTTTTCAAATGTGTCCCAGCAATCTTTGTGTATTGCTTGTGTCATAAATACACTAATTGATTTCCCATGGATTACTGTAATTTTGTTATTACTGTGATAGAAGTTGGCAGTACATTGGGGCAGGAAGAAACTCATTTATTAGTTGAAGGTCTGGAGTCCCAATTGCCCAGGGTGTGTGTAGAGCTGAGCTAGGACCTTCTTAGATCTATGAATTCCAAACTGAGAGTTCCCTGTAGTTATTGCCCGGATCCCCCATAAAGTCTGAATATCGTCCAACAAGCATCAGTGACTTCGTTTCCTGGGAAGTGGCACCGGTGCGTCAGAGGAGCGCCGCTCTGCACGAAGCACCAACCTGTGCATTGTGCACCATCGGGGAGACCATGCCGCTCACCCCAGGTGGGGTCCTACCTGTGCAGCGACCCCGGGCACCTTGGGGCGCAGGCCTCGGCCACCTCGGGACCGCGTTTTCGTTTGCCTTACCTCTGCCTCCTGAACTTTCTCCAGAACTCATCAGCGTACGTTCTTGGAAGGATTGGTCGTTAACTTTTTTTAAGGTTTTATTTATTTTTTCATGAGATATGCAGAGAGAGAGAGAGAGAGAGAGAGAGAGAGAGAGAATGGAAGCGAAATAGGCAGGGAGAGAAGCAGGCTCCATGCAGGGAATCCGATGTGGGACTTGATCCGGGGACTCCAGGATCTCGTCTTGGGCTGAAGGCAGACGCTCCACCGCTGAGCCACCCAGGTGTCCCGCGCTCTGTACTCCTATGGTCGGAGAGGAAATGTCTCCTCCGTCATTCCTGATGGTAGTAATTGGAGTCCACCCTCTCTTTGCCTTGATGTGTTTAATGAAAATGTCAATTTCGTTGATCTCTATTTATTTTTAAAAAGATTTTATTTATTTATTTATTAGAGAGAGAGAGAGAGAGAGAGCACAAGCCGGGGTTTTGAGGTGCATCTCTCTGATTATCGGTGATGTTGTGATCTTTTCATACACGTTGTGGCCATATGTAAACCTTATTTGAACATAGGATATGGAATGCACTGCTTCGATTTTCTCAGGTGATTTGTTATCATCTGGTCGGGCGTAGAGGTTCCCGAAATGTGCGGGATGGAGGCGTCCCATCAGCGGTGTGAGTTGCAGTTACTAACATCCATTCTATGAGTTGCCTTTACTCAGTTGATAGACTCCTTTGACGTCCAGATGCTTTAAAATTTGTTGTAGATGCCTTTGCCTGTTGTCAAAACTGTGCAAGACCAGTGTTTGTATATGGCTTGTGATTTAAATACGTGAATGGATTTCACATCGATTACTGTGATAGATTATTATTAATGTCTAACACAATGGCACACACCGAGTGGCCTAAATGATAACCTTTTTTGTTCGAGGTTCATAGTCACAACTGCGCAGGATGTATTTGGAGGTGATCCCAGTCTCCTCCTAAGTTAGCAATCCCGGTGGCAGAGGTCCCTATATGTATTGCAAAGGGCCTGAATAAAGCATCTCGTCCCATCCTAAAAAATGTCATATATGGGGACGCCTGGGTGGCCCAGGGTTTCAGCAACTGTCTTTGGCTTCGGATGATATTCCAGCGTCTCGGGACTGAGTCCCACATCAGGACCCCCCCCGCCCCCCGAGAGCCTGCTTCTGCCTCTGAAAATCTCTTCCTCTCTCTCCGTATCGTTCATGAATAAATAAGTAAAATATATATGCATTTATCTTCAGAGTGTTCTGTGCCTAACAAGTAGCTCTGGAATGCACTGCTGCTCTGAGCCTCGAGTCCTGCCCCGGGCTTCTGTGGTGCGCCCTCCCTGGCTCCCTCCCCCAGCCCCGTGCGGCGCCTATGGACCACTCCCGTCGGTAGGTGGCACCACATGGGTCGTTCTCCTTACCGCCCCACCGCCCTGTACCAAGGTAGTCTAGGTGACAATATTCCTTACCTCAACACGGTATTCAGGTTCCTAAAAGAAAAACTAGGGTTCATGCGTGCAAGTTTCTTGTAAAATGACTACGAGGGAACCCTGCTAAGTTACTTTCACCAAGTGTCCATATCTGAGGACACGATCAGGATCCTCCTGCCTCTGCATCTCTCAGGTGATATTCGGTCCCCCCTTCTGTGTTCTCCAGGGCTCTTGTTAGATGGTTATAACACTAATGTCCTTTACAGTGGTATTTCCTCTCGTAATACCCGGAGCAGTCCACACGGGCTCCTTGCCTCCCATGCCTGCACACTTGGCACGCTGCATGTGGATTTGGTTCCGGGCTGCCCCGCACCATGAGGTCCCAGCTGGAGGGACCCCTGTCCTAATGCTAAAGGAAGTCTACATTCCAATATTTAACAAGCATCACGGGATCCTCCTTTCCTTTCCTGGAACAGGGGCAGCCCTATGCTCTGCAGAGGGAGCCACGTGACACCGCATCTCCCCAGCTGCATGGGGCTCCGTGAGCAGCGGGGTGCTCAGCGCAGCACGCGCGCCCCTAAGTGGTTCCCAAGGCGGCATCGTACCTCGGTCCGCAAGTCACAGGCCTACCTCGGGACCGTCCTGCGGCTGTTCCCCTGCGCGTACCTTGCACCACTTTCCAGGCCTTCGGGTGCCATGGGATAGGGTTGATTCTTGTTCCTCATACTAGGTCAGGCTCCTGAACCTTCTCTTAGTCTCTCTGTGCACGTCCTTGTCAAATGGAGTGTTAACTCCCACCTTGCTGAGTTGGTCTGCCCAGAGCCTGTGCCGTCCATTTCTGATATCTGATGGGGTTTGTCAACCTTACCATCTGCCACGGAGGTCATAACCCCGAGCCATCTTTAGCATGACTCCCCCCAGGAGACTTAATGTAGAACCCTTTCTATCATTGATGTCACCTCTTAGGATTTTTCGATCAGTCCCCTGTCCTCTATCCTGATCTTTGGCTACAATTGCACACATGGTCGAAAGAAATGTGCACACTTGGTCTTGCTATACTCAGCATTGAGTCCCGTCCTTCCCCAGGGTAAAGCCCAGTAGTCGAGGTCCCGGTACCTTCTGGGTGCTCTTCAGTGAAAGCCGCAGTCGCTCTGTTAACAAGCGTCATTGAAGTAACTTTCCCTTTCACCGGTTCTCTCTGTGGAAAACCGTATCGTGGGTCAACCACACCTTGGCGACATCCTCCGTGTTAGCAAACCCCCCAGAGCATCATAGTTTATACAAGTGGGACATACGGATTGCTCTTTCTTGTGACATGGGTTATATTGCTGAGCAAAATGTCCTTTGTGTGCATTCATGCCTTGGTAGGTAAACAGTTGTTTTTTTTTTTTTTTTTCGTTTTCCTGAAGGCTGTCTGTAACTGCATTGTATGTATTCACTGAATTTTCTTTCTTTCATCCAGCAATTCATTTTTGGGATCGCTCCATCTCTTTGTAATGTGAACATTATGTGAACCTCAACGATCCAAATAGGTTTCAGATACTACTTTTAATAGTTGTGGATAATTGTACGAGTGAGATTCCTGGATCTTTCCTGGGTATTCCCTCTTTTCATATTTTTGATTTAACTTCAATACTCTTTTCCAGCAGTGAGGGGTCCACAATTCACCTTCCCTGGAGCAGGGCTCTCATGGTCCGAGCTCTCCATCCCCGCACAGGTCCCCTCTGCAATAATTGTCTCGTTCTTGTTCTGTTGATGGGGCCATTCTGATGCACGTGTGGTCATATATCATTGTGGTTTTCCAGTGCATTTCCCTGATGAATCTTGATGATGGACGTTTTTTTCATACGCTTGCTGGCCAACTGTATACCTTTTTGGTATAATATCTATTGAATTTTCTGTTTGTAGTTTATTGAGACTCTTTCTTTTTACAAGACTAATTTATTTTATAGAGAGACAGAGAGAGGGAGAGAAAGACTTAGGTCCAGAGTAGTGGGCAAAGGAGAGGAAGAGAAGGAATTTCAAGCAGGTCCTCGCTGAGCACAGAGGCCATCTCAGTGCTTGAACTCAGGACCGTGAGAAAATGATCTGAGCCAAAATCAAGACTTGGATTCTCAACTGATTGAGCCCCCCCCGCCCGAGTGGCCTGGGCATATTTCTTTTGATATAGTAGAGTTGCACACGTTCCTGAAATATGCTGGAAAGGAACCCCTTTACGTCTCTAGGACTTGCCATCTCACCCCTTCTTATTTTGTGTAAGTTGCCCCTTACTCCGTTGATTCTAGAATGAAGAGCAAAGTTCTTAATGGTTGATATTGTCATCATAAGTCAGTTTTTCAAATGTGTCCCAGCAATCTTTGTGTATTGCTTGTGTCATAAATACACTAATTGATTTCCCATGGATTACTGTAATTTTGTTATTACTGTGATAGAAGTTGGCAGTACATTGGGGCAGGAAGAAACTCATTTATCAGTTGAAGGTCTGGAGTCCCAATTGCCCAGGGTGTGTGTAGAGCTGAGCTAGGACCTTCTTAGATCTATGAATTCCAAACTGAGAGTTCCCTGTAGTTATTGCCCGGATCCCCCATAAAGTCTGAATATCGTCCAACAAGCATCAGTGACTTCGTTTCCTGGGAAGTGGCACCGGTGCGTCAGAGGAGCGCCGCTCTGCACGAAGCACCAACCTGTGCATTGTGCACCATCGGGGAGACCATGCCGCTCACCCCAGGTGGGGTCCTACCTGTGCAGCGACCCCGGGCACCTTGGGGCGCAGGCCTCGGCCACCTCGGGACCGCGTTTTCGTTTGCCTTACCTCTGCCTCCTGAACTTTCTCCAGAACTCATCAGCGTACGTTCTTGGAAGGATTGGTCGTTAACTTTTTTTAAGGTTTTATTTATTTTTTCATGAGATATGCAGAGAGAGAGAGAGAGAGAGAGAGAGAGAGAGAGAATGGAAGCGAAATAGGCAGGGAGAGAAGCAGGCTCCATGCAGGGAATCCGATGTGGGACTTGATCCGGGGACTCCAGGATCTCGTCTTGGGCTGAAGGCAGACGCTCCACCGCTGAGCCACCCAGGTGTCCCGCGCTCTGTACTCCTATGGTCGGAGAGGAAATGTCTCCTCCGTCATTCCTGATGGTAGTAATTGGAGTCCACCCTCTCTTTGCCTTGATGTGTTTAATGAAAATGTCAATTTCGTTGATCTCTATTTATTTTTAAAAAGATTTTATTTATTTATTAGAGAGAGAGAGAGAGAGAGAGCACAAGCCGGGGTTTTGAGGTGCATCTCTCTGATTATCGGTGATGTTGTGATCTTTTCATACACGTTGTGGCCATATGTAAACCTTATTTGAACATAGGATATGGAATGCACTGCTTCGATTTTCTCAGGTGATTTGTTATCATCTGGTCGGGCGTAGAGGTTCCCGAAATGTGCGGGATGGAGGCGTCCCATCAGCGGTGTGAGTTGCAGTTACTAACATCCATTCTATGAGTTGCCTTTACTCAGTTGATAGACTCCTTTGACGTCCAGATGCTTTAAAATTTGTTGTAGATGCCTTTGCCTGTTGTCAAAACTGTGCAAGACCAGTGTTTGTATATGGCTTGTGATTTAAATACGTGAATGGATTTCACATCGATTACTGTGATAGATTATTATTAATGTCTAACACAATGGCACACACCGAGTGGCCTAAATGATAACCTTTTTTGTTCGAGGTTCATAGTCACAACTGCGCAGGATGTATTTGGAGGTGATCCCAGTCTCCTCCTAAGTTAGCAATCCCGGTGGCAGAGGTCCCTATATGTATTGCAAAGGGCCTGAATAAAGCATCTCGTCCCATCCTAAAAAATGTCATATATGGGGACGCCTGGGTGGCCCAGGGTTTCAGCAACTGTCTTTGGCTTCGGATGATATTCCAGCGTCTCGGGACTGAGTCCCACATCAGGACCCCCCCGAGAGCCTGCTTCTGCCTCTGAAAATCTCTTCCTCTCTCTCCGTATCGTTCATGAATAAATAAGTAAAATATATATGCATTTATCTTCAGAGTGTTCTGTGCCTAACAAGTAGCTCTGGAATGCACTGCTGCTCTGAGCCTCGAGTCCTGCCCCGGGCTTCTGTGGTGCGCCCTCCCTGGCTCCCTCCCCCAGCCCCGTGCGGCGCCTATGGACCACTCCCGTCGGTAGGTGGCACCACATGGGTCGTTCTCCTTACCGCCCCACCGCCCTGTACCAAGGTAGTCTAGGTGACAATATTCCTTACCTCAACACGGTATTCAGGTTCCTAAAAGAAAAACTAGGGTTCATGCGTGCAAGTTTCTTGTAAAATGACTACGAGGGAACCCTGCTAAGTTACTTTCACCAAGTGTCCATATCTGAGGACACGATCAGGATCCTCCTGCCTCTGCATCTCTCAGGTGATATTCGGTCCCCCCTTCTGTGTTCTCCAGGGCTCTTGTTAGATGGTTATAACACTAATGTCCTTTACAGTGGTATTTCCTCTCGTAATACCCGGAGCAGTCCACACGGGCTCCTTGCCTCCCATGCCTGCACAGTTGGCACGCTGCATTTGGATTTGGATCCAGGCTGCCCTGCACCATGAGGTCCCATCTGGAGGGACCCTTACCCTAATGCTAAAGAAAGTCTGAAAAAATAAAAGACAATCTGCATTCCGATATTAACAAGGATCACTGAATCTTCCTTTCATTTCCTGGAATAGGGGCATCGCGATGCTCTGCAGCTGGAGCCCGAGTGACATCGCATCTCCTCAGCTGCTTGGGGCTCCGTGAACAGCAGAGCGTGCTGGCCAACCTTATATCTTAAGGCTGCACAAGTGCCGCTAAGTGGCTCCCGAGGCGACATCGTACTTCGGTCTGCAAGTCACGAGCCTACCTCGGGACCGTCCTGCTGCTGCTTCCTGCGCATACCTTGCACCACTTTCCAGGCCTTTCGGGTGCGGTATGAATGTGTCATATCTTGTTACACATAGTAGTTCAGGCCCCTGAACTTCTCTTAGTCTCTCTGTGCACCCCCTTTTCAAATGGAGTGTTAACTCCCACCTTGCTGAGTCTTTTTGCCCAGAGCCTGCACCATCCACTTCTGATATCTGATGAGGCTTGTCACCCTTACCATCTTCCACGAAGGTCGTACCCCTGAGCTATCTTTGGCATGACTCCCCCCAGGAGGCTCATGTAATAGAACCCTTTCTACCTTTGATGTCTCCTCTTAGGATTTTTGATCGGTCCCCTGTCCTCTGTCCTGCTCCTTGGCTACAATTGCACACATGGTCAAAAGAAATGTGCACGCTTGGTGTTGTTATATTCAGCATTGAGTCCCGTCCTTCCCCAGGGTAAAGCCCAGTAGTCGAGGACCCTGCACCTACTGGGTGCTCTTCAGTGAAAGCTGCAGTCGCTCTGTTGACAAGCGTCACTGAAATACTTTCCTTTTCACCGGTCCGCACTGTGGAAAACCCTATTGCGTGCGAACCACACCTTGGCAACATCCTCTGCATTAGCAAATCCCCCAACAGCATCATTCTTTATACAAGTGGGACGTACTGATTGCTCTTTCTTGTGACTGGGTTATATTGCTGAGAAAAATCATACCATAGTAGGTGAAAGTTTTCTTTTTTCTTTTCTTGAAGACTCCATGCTAGTGCATTGTATCTATTCAACTGTATTTTCTGTCTTTCATCCAGTAATTGACTTTTGGGATAGCTCCATCTCTTTTTAAAGTGCGAATTGTGTGATCCATAAGGGTCCAAATGAGTTTCAGATACTAGTTTAGTAGTTCTGGATAATTCCATGAGCAGAATTCTGGACTTTCCTGGTAATTCTCTCTTTTCACATTTTTGATTAAACTTCTCACCTCTTTTCCAGCAGGGAGGGGTCCACAATTCACGTTCCCTGGAGCAGGGTTCTCATGTTCCAGCTCACCATCCCTGCACAGGTCTCCTCCGCAATAAATGTCATTTTCTTGTTTTGTTGATGGGGTCATTCTGATGCACGTGTGGTCATATATTGTTGTGGTTTTCCAGTGCATTTCCCTGATGAATCGGGATGTTGGATTATTTCCATATGCTTGCTGGCCAATTGAATACCTTCTTGGAAAGTATCTATTGAATTTTCTGTTTGTAGTTTATTGAGACTCTTTCTTTTTACAAGACTATTTTATATTATAGAGAGACAGAGAGCGTGAGAGAGAGACAGAAAACTGGAGGAGATGCAAAAGGAGAAGAAGACAAACATTTCAAGCAGGTCCTATGGAGCACAAAGACCATCTCCACACTTGCATTCAAGACTCTGATAAAATGACCTGAGCCAAAATCACGACTTGGACACTCAACTAATCGTGTCACATGTGTGGCACGAGGTTACTTGTGTGGATCTTTTTGAGTTGCACACGTTCCTGAAACACGTGGAAAGGAACCTCTTTACACCTCTAGGATTTGGAATCTGTTCTCGTTTTGTGCAAGTTGCCCCTCACTCCGTTGATTCTTGAATATACTGCAAAGGTCTTAATGGTTGATATTGGCATCATAGGTCAATTTTACAATGTGTCCCAGCAATGTTTGTGTATGGCTTGTGTGATAAATACACTGATTTCCCGTGGGTTACTGTAATTTTGATGATGCTGTGATGAAGTTGGTACTAACGTAAGGGCGAGAGGAGGCTGCTGTGGTAATTGAAGGTCTGGAGTCACAATTGTTGAGGGTGTGTGTAGAGCTGAGCTAGGGCCTTCTTAGTTCATGAATTCCTAAGTGAGAGTTCCCCATACTTACTCCCTGGGTCCCCCATAAAGTCTGAGTATCATCCAAAGCGTCAGTGACCCTGTTTCCTGGGAAGTGGCCCCGCGTGTGACAGAGTAGTGCCGCTCTGCACGAAGCACCATCCTGTGCATTTTGCACCATCGGGGAGACCGTGCTGCTCACTCCAGGTGGGGTCCTACCAGTGTGGCACCTTGGGGCGCAGGCCTTGGCCACCTGGAGACCGTGTGTTGGGTTTGCCTTACCTCGGCCTCCTGAAGTTTCTCCGGCTCATCAGCGCACCTCCTTGGCAGGATGGGTCTCTAGCTCAGGGGGTAGTAGTAGGTAGAGAGCTGATGTCTGCGGGCGAGGGCGGGGGTGCGGAGGGCGGAGCGAGGGAGTCTCCACAGGCTCCCGCTGAGCTCGGAGCGGGTTGGATCCTAGATCTGAGAGTTGGGAACTGAGCCTAAGCCAGAACACACTGAGCCACTCCTGTGCCCCCCCAAATCCTGTTTTTTGAATAACCCTCTGGGTCAGCTTTGAGCAGCACCCCATCCTCCACATCTGATTTCCCCGTCCTATTTCTAGCAAGAATCTCGGTGGGTGGCTGTTTCCAGAATCCCCCGTTTCCTCCGAGGATGCCGGGTCCCTCTGAGTCCCTGGGTTCTGCAGCCATAAATACCCGCTGCTGCGCTGCGGTTGGAGGGAAGGGTCGTTGCGCCCTGCTGCCCCCTCCCACACGACAGCCGGGTGGAAGGTCCCCGTTGTCTCCCCAGAGCCCAGCGGTCACCAGCAGCCCTCGCAGTGTCACAGACACTCCAAGGTGGCTCAGCGGAGGCACAGCCGTGGCCAGCGTGACGCCTGTGTCCTGGACCATGTGGCGTCAAGGCTCCCCCTTGGGCCCCGCACATGGTGGGCTCAGGCTTCCCGGGCCATGCGGGGCTGTGGGGCTTGGCATCACTCCAGCGCTGTAGGAGGCGGTGGTCTTCTCTCCCTGCTCCCCCCTTTAGCAGGAATGTCACCCACGTGGACAGTAGGCCCCACCGTGCAAGAGCCATCACGCAGGAGGGGCTGCGGGCAGCGCTGCCCTTTGGTGGGGGCCTCTGCTGTGGGGTCCCCTCCGAGAGCCACAGCACTCCCAGCATGTGTGTCCTCGGCTCTGTGGGATGATCCCCATGGCTGCAGGCAGTGGTCCAACACGTGTGGGTCCTAAAATGTTTTGGGCAGAGAGAGAGAGGAGCACAGACAGGATAAAGATTGCCCCCAAGGAAGAGGTCGGGGGGATGCTCGGGGTCCCCTAAAGTAGCAGAGGTGCTGGGCTGGCGGGGTATCAGCCCCCAAGGTCGGCAGGCAGAGGGGAGAGGGCACTGTGGGGCCAGAGCCTGTCTGGAGGATTTGCAGGGAAGGAGGAGTAATGGGAGGTAAGAGATGCACACACCTGTGATCTAACTGCTTCTTCTAGGCCGTTCTCTCTGCTGGCGGGAAACTGTTGTAGCGTGTCCTGGTGATTTGTACTCGTTTTCCTTTTATTTTGTTTAGACTTATTTATTTATTCATCAGAGATACAGAGAGTGAGGCAATGCCGTCGTTGTTGGAGGGAGAAGCAGGCTCCATGCAGGGAGCCTGATGTGGGATGGATCCGGGGACCTCAGGATCTCACCCTGAGCTAGAGGCAGATGCTCACCCGCTGGGCCACCTAGGGTTCCCTGCTCTGTACTCCTCTGGTGGGAGAGGAGACGTCTTGTCTTTCATCCCTGATGGTAGTCATTGGAGGCGACCCTCTTTTCTCCGGATCCGCTTAACGAAAATTGTCAATTTCGTTTATCTTTAATTATTTTTATAGACTTTATTATAGAAGAGAACACAAGTGGGAGTTTTGCTGTGCATCTTTTTGATGATCGGTGATGGTGACGATCTTTTCATTCCCGTGTGGCCAAATGTATAGTTTGCTGGACCCGCGGTTATCCAATTCTCCATGAGCAGCGGGGTGCACAGCGCCGCACACGCGCCCCTAAGTGGTTCCTGAGGCGGCATCGTACCTCGGTCCGCAAGTCACAGGCCTACCTCGGGATTGTCCTGCAGCTGTTCCCCTGCACATACCTTGCACCACTTGCCAGGCCTTTCAGGTGCTGTGGGATAGGGATGGATCTTGCTCCTATAACTAGGTCAGGCTCCTGAACCTTCTCTTAGGCTCTCTGTGTACCTCCGTGTCAAGTGGAATTTATCTCCCACCTTGCTGACTCGTTTTGCCCAGAACCTGCACTGTCCACTTCTGATAGTGATGGGGTTTGTCAACCTTACCATCCTCCATGGAGATGATAACCCCTGAGCCATCTTGGCATGACTCTCCCCAGGAGGCTCATGTAGAACCCTTTCTACCTGTGATGTCCCCTCTTAGGATTGGATCAGTCCCCTGTTCTCCAGCCTGATCATTGGCTACAATTGCACACATGGTCAAAAGAAATGTGCACACTTGGTCTTCCTATATTCAGCATTGAGTACTTTCCTTCCCCAGGGTAAAGCCCAGTAGTCGAGGTCCCTGTACCTACTGGGTGCTCTTCAGTGAAAGCCACAGTCCCTCTGTTAACAAGCGTCACTGAAATAACTTTCCCTTTCACCAGTCCACTCTGTGGAAAACCATATTGCGGGCGAACCACACCTTGGCGACATCCTCTGTATTAGCAAACCCCCAGAGCATCACACTTTATACAAGTGGGACGTACGGATTGCTTTTTCTTGTGCCTGGGTTATATTGCTGAGCAAAATGTCTTTCATGTGCATTCACGCCATGGTAGGTGAAAAGTTTTTCTTTCTTGTCATTTCCATCCTACTGCATTGTATGTATTCACTGTATTTTCTGTCTTTCATCCAGTGATTGACTTTTGGGATAGCTCCATCTCTTGTTAATGTGAACAACTGTGTGCTCAATAAGGGTCCAAATAGGTTTCAGATACTACGTTTAGTAGTTCTGGATAGTTCTATGAGTGGCATTCCTGGACTTTCCTGGGTATTCCCTCTTTTCATATTTTTGATTTAACTTCTAAATTCTTTTCCAGCAGGGAGGGGTCCACAATTCACATTCCCAGGAGCAGTGGTCTCATGATCCTAGCTCTGCATCCCCGCACAGGTCTCCTCTGCAATAATTGTCTTTTTCTTGTTCTGTTGATGGGGCCATTCTGATGCACGTGTGGTCATATATTGTTGTGGTTTTCCAGTGCATTTCCCTGATGAATCGGGATGTTGGATGTATTTTCATATGCTTGCTGGCCTACTGTATGCCTTCTTTGAAAAATACCTATTGAATTTTCTGCTTGTAGATTATTGAGACTCTTTCTTTTACAAGACTATTTTATTTTATGGAGAGACAGAGAGAGTGAGAGAGTGACAGAGAACTGGAGGAGAAGCCATAGGAGAAGACAAACATTTCAAGCAGGTGCTCGTGGAGCACAGAGACCATCTCTACGCTTGAATTAAAGATCTGAGAAAATGACCTGAGCCAAAATCAAGACTTGGACGCTCAACTAATTGTGTCACGACTGTGGCGCGAGGTTACCTGTGTGAATCCTTTTTGTTGCACACGTCCCTGAAACATGTGGAAAGGAACCTCTTTACACCTCTAGGATTTGCAATCTATTCTCATTTTGTGTAAGTTGCCCCTCACTCCGTTGATTCTTGAATGAAGTGCAAAGGTCTTAATGGTTGATATTGGCATCATAGGTCAATTTTACAATGTGTCCCGGCAATGTTTGTGTATGGCTTGTGTGATAAATACACTGATTGATTTCCCGTGGGTTACTGTAATTTTGTTGTTTCTGTTATCGAAGTTGGCACTAATGAAGGGGCGAGAGGAAACTGCTGTGGTAGTTGAAGGTCTGGAGTCACAATTGCCCAGGGTGTGTGTAGAGCTGAGCTAGGGCCTTCTTAGATCATGAATTCCTAAGTGAGAGTTCCCCATACTTACTCCCCGGGTCCCCCATAAAGTCTGAGTATCATCCAACAAGCATCAGTGACCCTGTTTCCTGAGAAGTGGCCTTGCGTGTGACAGCGTAGTGCCGCTGTGCACGAAGCACCATCCTGTGCATTGTGCCTTGTTGGGGAGACCATGCCACTCACTCCAGGTGGGGTCCTACCTGTGTGGCACTTCCAGCACCTACCTGTGTGGCAGGCCTGCACCTTGGCCACCTCAGGATCAAGTTTCTGGTTTGTCTTACCTCAGTCTCCTGACCTTTCTTTAGGACGCATCAGCGCACCTCCTTGGCAAGATGGGTCTCTAGCTCAGGGTGTAGTAGTAAGTAGAGAGCTGATGTCCGCGGGCGAGGGTGCGGAGGGCAGAGCGAGGGAGTCTCCACAGGCTACCGCTGAGCTCGGAGCGGGTTGGATCCTAGATCCGAGAGTTGGGAGCTGAGCCTCGGCCAGAACACACTGAGCCGCTCCCACGTGCCCCAAAATTGAGCTATATGAAGAACCCTGATGGGTCAGCTTTGAGCAGCACCCCATCCTCCACGTCTAATCTCCCTGTCCTATTTCTAGCAAGAATCTTGGTGGGTGGCTGTTTCCAGAATCCCCCGTTTCCTCCGAGGATGTTGGGTCCCTCTGGGTCCCCGGGTTCTGCAGCCATAAATACCCGCTGCTGCGCTGCGGTTGGTGGGAAGGGTCGTTGTGCCCTGCTGCCCCCTCCCTCACGACAGCCGGGTGGAGGGTCCCCGTTGTCCCCCCGCCCCTGGAGCCCAGCGGTCACTCACCGCCCTCGCAGCGTCACAGACACTCCCAGGAGGCTCAGTGGAGGCACAGCAGTGGCCAGCGCGACGCCTGTGTCCTGGACCCTGGGGCATCAAGGCGGCCCCCTCGGGCCCCGCACACGGCGGGCTCAGGCTCCCGGGGCCACGCGGGGCTCTGCGGGGCTTGACATCACTCAAGCACTGTAGGAGACCACGGTCGGGGTGTCCCCTCTCCCTGCTCCCTCTTTAGCAGGAATGTCGCCCCCCATGGACAGTAGGCCCCAACGTGCAAGAGCCATCACGCAGGAGGGGCTGCGGGCAGCGCTGCCCTTTGGTGGGGGCCTCTGCTGTGGGGTCCCCTCCGAGAGCCACAACACTCCCAGCGTGTGCGTCCTCGGCTCTGTGGGATGATCCCCATGGCTGCAGGCAGTTGTCTGACACGTGGGGCCTACAAATGTTTTGGGCAGAGAGAGAGGAGCACAGAGGGGATAAGATTGCTCCCAAGGAAGAGGTCGAGGGAAGCTCACAGTGCCCTAAAGTAGCAGAGGTGCTGGGCTGGCGGGGTGTCAGCCCCCAAGGCCGGCAGGCAGACGGGAGAGGGCACTGTGGGGCCAGAGCCTGTCTGGAGGATTTGCAGGGAAGGAGGAGTAATGGGAGGTAAGAGATGCACACACCTGTGATCTAACTGCTTCTGTTAGGCCATTCTCTCTGCTGGCAGGAAAATGTTGTAGCATCTTCTGGTGATTTGTACTCCTTTTCCTTTTATTTTTTTAGGCTTACTTATTTATTCATCAGAGATACAGAGAGTGAGGCAGAGCCATAGGCAGAGAGAGAAGCAGGCTCCCTGCAGGGAACCTGATGCGGGATGGATCCGGACCTGGGATCTTGCCCTGAGCTAGAGGCAGATGCTCACCTGCTGGGCCACCCAGGGTCCCCTGCTCTGTACTCCTCTGATGGGAGAGGAGACGTCTCCTCCTTCATCCCTGATGGTAGTCATTGGAGGCGACCCTCTTTCACTTGCTGTGTTTAACCAAAATGGTCAATTTCGTTTATTTAATTATTTTTTATAGACTTTATTATAGAAGAGAACACAGGTGGGAGCTTTGTTGCGCATCTTTCTGATGATCGGTGATGGTGACGATCTTTTCATTCCCGTGTGGCCAAAGGTATAGTTTGCTGGACCCGCGGTTATCCAATTCTCCGTGAGCAGCGGGGTGCACAGCGCCGCACGCGCGCCCCTAAGTGGTTCCCGAGGTGGCATCGTACCTCGGTCCGCAAGTCCCGGGCCTACCTCGGGACTGTCCTGCAGCTGTTCTGCAGCACACATCTTGCACCACTTGCCAGGCCTTTCAGGTGCTGTGAGATAGGGATGGATCTTGCTCCTATAACTAGGTCAGGCTCCTGAACCTTCTCTTAGGTTCTTTGTGCACCTCCGTGTCAAGTGGAATTTTTATCTCCCACCTTGGTGACTCGTTTTGCCCAGAACCTGCACCATCCATTTCTGATATTCATGTGGTTTGTCAACCTTACCATCCTCCGCGGAGGTCATAACCCCTGAGTCATCTTGGCATGACTCTCCCCAGGAGGCCCATGTAGAACCCTTTCTACCTTTGATGTCACCTCTTAGGATTTTGGATCAGTCCCCTGTCCTCTAGCCTGCTCATTGGCTACAATTGCACACATGGTCAAAAGAAATGTGCACACTTGGTCTTGCTATACTCAGCATTGAGTCCCGTCCTTCCCCAGGGTAAAGCCCAGTAGTCGAGGTCCCTGTGCCTACTGGGTGCTCTCTGTGAAAGCCGCAGTCCCTCTGTTAACAAGCGTCATTGAAGTAACTTTCCCTTTAACCCGTTCACTTTGTGGAACACCGTATTGCGGGTCAACCCCACCTTGGAGACATCCTCTGTATTAACAAACCCCCAGAGCATCACACTTTATACAAGTGGGACATACAGTTTTCTCTTTCTTGTCTCTGGTTTATTTTGGTAAGTAAAATGTTCTTTGTGTGCATTCACACCATAGTAGGTGAACAGTTGTTTTTTTTTTTTCTTGAAGGCTACATTGCGTTGCATTGTATGTATTCACTGTATTTCCTCTCCTTTCATCCAGTAATTGACTTTTGGGATAGCTCCATCTCTTGTTAATGTGAACAATTGTATGATCAATAAGGTCCAAATAAGATTCAGACACTACTTTTAGTAGTTCTGGATACTTCCACGAGTAGGATTCTTTGACTTTACTGGGTATTCCCTCTTTTCATATATATTTCATAGATATTTTTTAAGATTTTATTTATTTATTCATACACACACACACAGAGGCAGAGACACTAGCAGAGGGAGAAGCAGGCTCCATGCAGGGAGCCCGACATGGGACTGGATTCTGGGTCTCTAGGATCAGGCCCTGGGGGTGCTAAAACACTGAGCCGCCCGGGCTGCCCTCATTTCATATTTTTGATAAACTTCTAACCTCTTTTCCAGCAGGGAGTGGTCCACAATTAACATTCCCTGGAGCAGTTTTCTCATGTTTCTAGCTCTCCATCCCCACACAGGTCCCCTCCGCAATAATTGTTTTCTTGTTCTGTTGATGGGGCCATCCTGAGACACGTGTGGTCATATATCATTGTGGTTTTCCTGTGTATTTTCCTGGTATATCATGATACTGGACCTTTGTTCATATGCTTGTTGGCAAACTGTATTCTTTCTTCGGAGAAATATCTATTGAATTTTCTGTCTGTAGTTTATTGAGACTCTTTCTTTTTACAAGACTAATTTATTTTATAGTGAGACAGAGAGAGTGAGAGAGAGACAGAGACAGAGAACTGGAGGAGCGGCAAAGGGAGGAGAAGCAATGTCAAGCAGGTGCTCGTGGAGCACAGAGACCATCTCCACGCTTGAATTCAAGACTCTGAGAAAATGACCTGAGCCAAAATCAGGACTTGGACGCTCAAATAATCGTCTCACGACTGTGGCACGAGGTTACCTGTGTGGATCTTTTTGAGTTGCACACATTCCTGAAACACGTGGAAAGGAACCTCTTTACACCTCTAGGATTTGCAATCTATTCTCATTTTGTGCAAGTTGCCCCTCACTCCGTTGACTCTTGAATGAAGTGCAAAGGTCTTAATGGTTGATATTGGCATCATAGGTCAATTTTTTAAATGTATCCCAGCACTCTTTGTTTATTGTTTGTGTGATAAATACACTAATTGATTTCCCGTAGGTTACTGTAATTTTGCTGTTGCTGTGAGCGAAGTTGGCACTAACGAAGGGGCGAGAGGAAGCTGATGTGTTAGTTGAAGGTCTGGAGTCACAATTGCCCACGGTGTGTGTAGAGCTGAGCTAGGGCCTTCTTAGATCATGAATTCCTAAGTGAGAGTTCCCTATAGTTACTGTCCTGGTCCCCCATACAGTCTGAATATCATCCAACAAGCATCAGTGACCCTGTTTCCTGGGAAGTGGCCCCGTTTGCGATGGAGGAGCGCCGCTCTGCACGAAGCACCATCCTGTGCATTGTGCACCGTCGGGGGAGACCGTGCCGCTCACTCCAGGTGGGGTCCTACCTGTGTGGCACCCCTGGCACCTTGGGGCGGAGGCCTTGGCCACCTCAGGACGGAGTTTTTGCTTTGCCTTACCTCGGCCTCCTGAACCCTCTTCAGGGCTCATCAGTGCACCACCTTGGCAGGATGGGTCTCTAGCTCAGGGTGTAGTAGTAGGTAGAGAGCTGATGTCCGCGGGCGAGGGTGCGGAGGGCGGAGCGAGGGAGTCTCCACAGGCTCCTGCTGAGCTCAGAGTGGGTTGGATCCTAGATCCAAGAGTTGGGAGCTGAGTCAGGGCCAGAACACACTGAGCCACTCCCGTGTGCCCTCCAAATCTGTTTTTTGAAGAACCCTGCTGTGTCAGCTTTGAGCAGAACCCCATCTTCCACGTCTGATTGCCCCATCCTATTTCCAGCAAGAATCTTGTTGGATTCCTGTTTCCAGAATCCTCCTGTTTCCTTTTTAGGATTTCCAATCCCCCTTATAACCCTGCTCCTTAGCCATAACTCTCACTGCAGTTGGGGTGAAGGGTGCTCCCTTCCTGAAGTGTCGTTCCAGTTAGAGGGGGACCCGGTACCATTGCTATGATCATAGTATCCCCGCCTTACTATCCTCAAAATGTCACGGAACATTCTCTTCCTTCCAATGGCTCAATGGAGGCAAGAGGAGCAGCCAGGCGCAGCATGACGCTATCCTGAGCCCCATAAGCGGTTCCCGGTGGCACCCTCGCGGCACCCTACGCGGCTGTATTTGGTTTTCCCGCAGGTCCCAAGCGGGGCTCTGTGGGGCTAGGCCCTAATCACATCACTCTTTGGGGCAGTGTAAGGGGACCCCACTTTCTCATCTCTCCAATTTTGGTCTGGGAGTCGTGGCTGCACTGGACAGTAGAGGACACTGTGTGGTCACCCTCAAGCAGGAGGGAGGTACAAGCAGCACTGCCTTCAGGTGATGGTCACTCCTGTTGGGTCCAGTGTGTGACCCCGAGCAGTCCCGGGCTCTGTGTCCTCCACTCTGTGGGATGATCCACATGCCTGCAGGCCTGTTGTTCTTCATACAGAGCCTGCTATTGTTTTAAGCAGAAAGAAAGAAGAACAGAGACAGGATAAAATTACCCCCAAGCAAGAAGTTTATTTTCTGCCCATGGTCCCCTAAAACAGGAGAGGCTGCCGAGCTGGCAGGGCAGCAGCCTGCAGAGTCCGCAGGCAGGGACGGAGAGGGCACGGAGGGGCCCGCGTCTGCCTGGAGGATTTGTCTGGAAGGCCTGAGCAAGCAAGGTAAAGGAGATGCACAAACTTATGATTTGAACCACTTTCCCCCAGGCTTTCCTGTTTGTTGGCATGCAACTATTGTGGTAGTGTCTTCTGGTGCTTTGTACTCTTATGTAGGAGCTGGAATGTCTCTTCTTTCATTCTGATGGTATTAGTTGGACTCCTCTGTCATTTTGTCTTGGGCAGTCTAACAAAATTGTCAGTTTTGTTTATCTTTATTAAAGAGAGCCTTTATCCATTGGTCTTTCTATAGTCTTTCTATCTAGATTTCCTTGATTTCTGCTCCATCCATATTATTTCCTTCCTACAATTAATCTTTGATCCAGTAAATTGTCCTAGCTATTCTTCTTGTGCTTAAAGTAGGTTGTGATTTAAGATCATTCCTTATACCTACTGTAGTCGTTCCTAGTATAAATGTCTTCTGAGAGCTGCTTTTGCTATAGCTCACAAACTCTTATGAGGCGTTTTCATTTTTGTGTGTGTTTTTTCATTTCCGATTGCGTGAAGATAATTTGTATTCCCATTTGGTTTACAAGTTTCACCAATTGGTTGTGCGGGAGTTGTGGTACAATTTCCACCAGTTTATGAAGTTTTCTTTTTTTGTCCCAGTAATAATTTCTGTCTTCATACCAGTGTGGCCAGAAAAGAATGCAATATGATTCCTGACGTGACGCTCTAGCCTACTGGGCCCCTTGATGGCACTCTGTGTGCTGCATAGGAGACACTATTTTAAGGTCTTGGTGTGTGGTTATGTACATAACTGCTCAGCAAACATTGGCCTTTTTGAACTCCCAAATTTTAGGCTGAGAAATCATGGCAATACCTGGAAAAAAGAAACCAAATGCAGTTTCCATAAAGCAGCAATTATGCCAACAAGGAGGGGTGCCCAGTAGGTGGTGGCCCTGGCTGCTGGGTACAGTGAAGAGAACACGAAGTCCCCTGGTGTATCATGTCCAGCAGGTGCAAATTACCTGCTCACCTCAGCAATTTGTTCAGAAAAAGTCCCCAGACTTGTTTTGTGTAGATACAAACACAGAGACAGACACAAACATGATGCCCTGAAGGAAAAACTTTTTGAAATTTCAAAGCCCCTTAGAAACATTTGCCAGAGGGCCAACTTGGGTGGCCCAGTGGTTTAGCATCAGCTTTGGTCCAGGGCGTGATCCTGGAGACCCAGGATCAAGTCCCACATTGGACTCCCTGCATGGAGCCTGCTTCTCCCTCTGCCTGTGTCTCTGCCTCTCTCTTTCCATTTCTCATGAATAAATAAATAAAATCTTTTAAAAAAGAAAAAAAATTTTGCTGAGGAGCCACTGGGGAAGTGCCTGTCATAGACAGCAGGCATGTGAAGGAAAGGAAATAATGGGCAAGATCTTTTTATTAAGTAGGCTCCACATTCAGTGTGGGGCTTGAACTTATGGAAACAATGTTGTGAGGGAAATGGGGGTCCAAGGGTCTCTTTAGGATCCTATGTTGAGTAGTTTTGGGTGACAACCATTGTGTGAGCTGCCTTTACTCAGTTGATTGCTTCCCTTGATGTGCACATGTCTTAAAATGTGTTGTAGATACTTTTGTCTGTTTTTCAAAAATTTATAAGGGCAATATTTGCGTATGGCTTGTGTAATAAATATACTAATGGATTTCACATTGATCACGTTAATAGTTTTCTATTACTGTGTGACAAATTGCCACATGCTCGGTGGCTTAAATGAAACCCATGTGTATGTTGGAGTTCTGTAGTCACAACTGTGCAGGATGTACTTGGAAGTGAGCCTAATATCTTTCCCAGTTTCAAATCTCAGTGGCAGAGGTTCCCTATATGGATAGCAAAGGGCCTAAATAAAGCCCTTCTTAACCATCTTAACAAGGGTCATTATAATTTTTTATCTTCAGAGAGTTCTGTGCATAACAGGTAGCTCTGGAATGCACTCCTGTTCTGAACCCCAGCTCCTGACCTGGCATTACGGGGAGCGCCTTCCCTGTCTCCCTCCCTCAGCACGTACTGTCCCCTCCTGGGTACCACATCTAGGGTTGGTGGGTGGCACCACATCCAGATGGTTCTCCTTACTGCACCGCAGCGCTGTCCCAAGGTAGTCTTGGTGACAAGGTTTCTTTACCTCACTACACTTTATTCACATTCCTAGAATTTCAACTAGGGTTCGTGTGTGCACTTTTTTGGTAAATTGAGTATGAGGGAGCCCTGCTAATTTATTTTCACCAAAATTTCCTTTACTGGGTACCCTGAGTACACAATCAGGATCCTCCTGCCTCCCCATCTCCCAGGTGATATTTGGTCACCCCCCTTCTGTGTTCTCCAGGGCTCTTGTTAGATGGGTTTAACCCCAATGCTTTTACACCGATATTTCCTCTTGTAATTTCCACGAGCAGTCCACACTGGCTACTTGTCTCCAATGCACACTTGTCATGCTGTATTTGGATTTGGTCTCAGGCTTCCCCACACCATGGAGGGTCCCTATCCTAATGCTGACGACAGTCTGCATTCCCATGTTGAACGAGCATCATGGGATCCTCCTTTCCTTTCCAGGAACAGGGGCAGCGCGATGCTCCGCAGCGGGAGCCCGGGTGATACCGCATCCCCCAGCCGCCTGTGGCTCTGTGAGCAGCGGGGTGCACAGCACAGCACGTGCGCCCCTAAGTGGTTCCCGAGGCGGCTTCATACCTCGGTCTGCAAGTCACGGGCCTACCTCGGGACCGTCCTGCAGCTGTTCCCCTGCGCATACCTTGCACCACTTGCCAGGCCTTTCGGGTGCAGTGGGATAGGGAGGATACTTTGTTCCTCATAGTAGGTCAGGCTCCTGAACCTTCTCTTAGGCTCTCTGCGCACCCCCTTGTCAAATGGAGTGTTAACTCCCACCTTGCTGAGTCTTTTTGCCCAGAACCTGCATCGTCCACTTCTGATAATGATGGGGTTTGTCAACCTTACCATCCTCCATGGAGGTCAGATCGCCTGTCCAGTCTTTGGCATGAATCCTCGGAGGAGCCTCATCCAGGACCCTCTTTATCCTCAACATTTCCTCTTCGGATTTTTGTTCAATCCATTGTCCTCTATCCTCTCTGGCTATAATCGCACACAGGCTGAAAAAAAACCCAAAAAAAAAACCCCCTAAAAACAAAGAAACAATTGTACACTTGATTTTGCTGTAATCAGTGCTGGGTCCCGTCTTTACTCGGTGTCAAGCCCAAGAGCAGAGGTCCCTAATACCTACCTATTGCTGTGCTCCTAACTGAAAACTACCTTACCATTTTTAACAAGTGTCATTGAATGTACTTTCCTTTTAATGTGGCACCCTGTTGTATACTATACCAAGGCACCCCCGTACCTTGGCACCGTTCTCTGCACTGGTGAACCAACCAATAACACCACATACTTTATTCAAGTAGGAATAACAGATTTATCTTTCTTGTGACTGGTTTGTTTTACTAAGCAAAATGTCCTTGATATGCATTCATGCTGTAGTAGTGAAAAGTTTTTTTTTTTCCTGATGGCGCATATTATTGCATTGTGCGTGTATACACCCCATTGTCTCTCCGTTCATCTGGCAATTGACTTTTGGGGTAGTCCCACATCTTGGCAATTGTGAACAATGTCATGATGAACAAGGGGGTCATAACATGTTTTCGACATGATTTCTGGATAATACAAGTGGAATTCCTGGATCACATGATATTTTCTCTTTTAATATTTTTTTTAGCAACTTCTAAGCTATTTTCTGTTGGGGAGGCTTACGCAATTCACATTCACACCAACAGTGTCTCTTGTGTTCCTCATTCTCCATTCCATCTCCCGAGCAATTGTCATTTGTTTGTTCTCTTGATAGTGGCCATCCTGATACTGTGAGATAAGTTATCTCTGAGGTTTTGATATGCATTTCCTTAATGATTAGTGATGTTTGGCTTCTTTTCATATGCTTGTTGGCAATTTGTATACCTTCTTTGGAGAAATGTCTATGGAGTCTTCTGCCCATATTTTAATGGGGCTATTTGTTTTGATCTTGTTGAGTAGTAGAAGTTCCTGAAATATGCTGGATAGGAAACTTTTTATCAGATATATGATTTGCAATTATGTTCTTCCTTTCTGAACATTCCAAAATTTTTTAAAAAATTATTATTATTATTTTTTAAAGATTTTCTTTATTTATTCATGAGAGACACAGAGAGAGAGAGCGAGGCAGAGGGAGAAGCAGGCTCCACGCAGGGAGCCTGTCGTGGGACTCGATCTTGGGTCTCCAGGATCACACCCTGGGCCGAAGGCAGGCGCCAAACCGCTGAGCCACCCGGGTTGCCCAATTCCAACTCTTTTTATTTTTATTTTTTTAATAAATTAATTTTTATTGGTGTTCAATTTACCAACATACAGAATAACACCCAGTGCTCATCCCATCAAGTGTCCCCCTCAGTGCCCGTCACCCATTCACCCCCACCCCCCGCCCTCCTCCCCTTCCACCACCCCTAGTTCGTTTCCCAGAATTAGAAGTCTTTATGTTCTGTCTCC
Organism: Nyctereutes procyonoides; assembly: GCF_905146905.1. NCBI lineage: Eukaryota > Metazoa > Chordata > Mammalia > Carnivora > Canidae > Nyctereutes > Nyctereutes procyonoides. Next base: position 14,913,128 of record NW_026575132.1, read on the forward strand.
CTTTCTGATATTTCCCACACATTTCTTCTCCCTTCCCTTATATTCCCTTTCACTATTATTTATATTCCCCAAATGAATGAGAACATATAACATTTGTCCTTCTCCGATTGACTTACTTCACTCAGCATAATACCCTCCAGTTCCATCCACGTTGAAGCAAATGGTGGGTATTTGTCGTTTCTAATGGCTGAGGAATATTCCATTGTATACATAGACCACATCTTCTTTATCCATTCATCTTTCGATGGACACCGAGGCTCCTTCCACAGTTTGGCTATTGTGGACATGGCTGCTAGAAACATCGGGGTGCAGGTGTCCCGGCGTTTCATTGCCTCTGAATCTTTGGGGTAAATCCCTAACAGTGCAATTGCTGGGTCGTAGGGCAGGTCTATTTTTAATTCTTTGAGGAACCTCCACACAGTTTTCCAGAGTGGCTGCACCAGTTCACATTCCCACCAACAGTGCAAGAGGGTTCCCTTTTCTCCGCATCCTCTCCAACATTTGTTGTTTCCTGCCTTGTTAATTTTCCCCATTCTCATTGGTGTGAGGTGGTATCTCATTGCACCAACTCTTTTTAAAAGTAATCTCTTTACACAACATGGGGCTTGAACTCACGATAGTAAGAGTCATGTCCTGCACTGACTGAGCCAGCCAGGTGCCCGCTCTCCATCTCAGTCAGTGGTCTTTTATTCTTTTGATCCTGCATGAAGTGCAGGCATCAACAGAGAAGTTTTAAAGTTTGATATAGTCTCAGGCACCTGGGTGGCTCAGTGGTGGAGCATCTGCCTTCGGCTCAGGTCACGATCCTGGGGTCCTGGGATCAGGTCCCGCATTGGGCACTCGGCTGGGAGCCTGCTTCTCCCTCTGCCTATGTCTCTGCCTCCCTTCCACAAATATATGAAATATTTAAAAATACAAAAAGTTTGATATGGTGTCATAGGTCAAATTTTCAAAATTTATAAGGACATTATTTGTATATAGCTTTTGTAATAAATATAATAATTGATTTCACATTGACTACTGTAATTTTTTAATTGCTGTGTTGGAAATTGCTACAAACTCAGCAGCTAAAGGAACATTCTTTTTAGTTCGTGTTCTGTAGCCACAATGGCAGGCTGTATTTAGAGCTGAGCCCATCTGTCCCTTAATCATAAATCACAGTGACAGAGGTCCCTATATCTATTGCTGAGGTCCCTTATAAAGCCTGTCTCTCCATTTGAACAAGTGGCAGTTACTGTCTGTCATTAAGTGGCACTGTATGTGACAGTGTACCGCTGCTTTGCACACAGCACCAACCTCTGCATTGTGCACAACATTTAGGAGGGGGACCCTGCATCTCACTCTATTGGAGAGTCCCACCTGCGCGACCCTTAGCACCTCGTGCACCTTACAGCAACCCTACCTCCGCCTCTTCCGAGACAATTTTTTTGGTTTGACATACCTTAGTCAGTATCCCGAACTTTTCCTAGGCTCATCTGTGCACATCCTTGTAAAATCCAGATTTAAGAAGACTCCTGCTGGGTCAGCTTTGACCAGAAGCCCCACCTTCCACATCTGATCACCCATCCTATTTCGGGCAAGAATCTTGCTTGGTGGCTGTAACCAGAATCCCCCCTCATTTCCTCTTAGTATTTCGATCCCCCTCAGTAACCCTGCTACTTAGCCAGGACTCCCACTTGGTGGGGCTATAGTTGGGATGGAGGGCGCCCCCCTCAAGTGACTGCCACTCAGGGGGCCCCGGTATCTATTGCCAGGATGCTTGCATGCCCGCCTTACCATCCTAAGAAGCATCATGGAATATTCTTCTTCTTGCGGTGGCTCACCATGGACAACAGGGAGCAGGGAGGGCGCCCCCCCCATGCCGTCCTCATTCCCATTAGCCTCCCAGGTGGCCCCTTGTGGCTCGCACTTGGCCATGTTTGGGCCTCGTGTGGGCGCCACGCGGGGCTCAGTGGGGCTTGGCGCTATTCACAGCACTGTGTGAGGCAGTGTAGGGGGACCCCACTCTCCCAGCTCCCCAATTTTAGCCTGGGAATTGTGGCCACACTGGACGCTAGACAACACGGTGCAGTAGCTCTCATGCAGAAGGGAGCCACAGCAGCACTGCCCTTAGGGGGTGGCCTCTGCTGTGGCGTCCCCTGTGTGAGCCCCAGCACTCCCGGGGTGTGGGTCCTTGGCTCTGTGGGTTGATCCCCATGCCTGCAGGCAGTTGTCCTTCATACACAGTCTGCTATTGTTTTAAGCAGAAAGAGAGAGGAACACGACAGGAAAAAATTGCCCCAAAGGTAGACGTCTATGTTATGCTCATGGTCCCCTAAAATAAGGGAGGCGGCAGGGCTGGCAGGGCATTTCTATGACAAGAGTTGTAATACCACCTCTTTCATTTCTGATTTTATTAACTGGAGTCCCCCCTCTTTCTGTTTGGTTAGTGTAACTAAAATATGACAATTTTGTTTGTCTGTAGACCGCTCAGGGAGCACCGGTTTTAGGCTGAGAAATCTTGGCCGTATTGGACAAAAACAACAGAATGCAGTAGCATTCAGGCAGCAAGCATGCCAAGGAGCACGGTGCCTCTTGGGTGGTTGCTATGTCTGCTGGGTCTGCTTGATGAGCTGGAGCAGTCCAAGGGTTTATCATCCTCTTCTTGTGAATCAATCCTGCTGGCTGCACCAGTTGTTCTAATAATCTACCCTGGATCTGTGTTTTTTTTTTTTTTGAGAAATTCCCTACTGTTTTCTATTTGCATGGGTAAAGCATTTGGGTGCACTATTTACTTTCACACCCATAGCTCTCATGTCCCAACTTCTCCATGTCCCCCTACTCCTGCCCTGCAATGAATTATCATTTTCTTTTCCTTTGATAATGGCCATTAGATACACATGAGGCATCATATCATTGTGCTTGTGATATAAAAAATCATATTTTTTCCTTTTTGGAGAAATGTCTATTGAATCCTGTGCCCTGATGTTAATAAGGTTATCAGGTGCCCTGATGTTTTATTCTTGTTGATTTGTAGAAGTTCCTGCAATATGCTGGGATAGAAATCTACTGATCAGTGTATGCTTTGCAATTATTTTGTCTCTTTTTGTAAGTTGCCTTTTACTCTCTGGATTTCTGCACTGAGTTGTAGAAGTTTTAAAGTTTAGTGTAGTCCTATAGATCAATTTTTCAAATATTTATAAGGACTATATATTTCTATATTGTACACAATAAATATAATAATTGATTCACACTGATTACTGTATTAGTTTTCTTCTGCTGTGTGACAAATTGCCGCAATCTCCGCTGCTAAAGGAAACTCATTCATTAGTTCCAATTCTGTGGTTACAAATGCTGAGACTGTATTTTGACCTGAGCACAGTCACAAATCCCAGGGGCAGAGGTCCCTATATGCATTGCTAAGGTCCAAATAAGACCTTGTTATGGTCTTAACAAATGTCATTACATTTTTTTCTTTCCGTTGTTCTATTGTTCTATGCCTGATACTATACACTGTTGCTCTGCTACTCTGAAACGGGCTCCTGACCTGGCATTACAGGGAGCGCCTTCCCTGGCTCCCTCCCTCAGCACGTACTCGTCCCCTCCTGGGTACCACATCTAGGGTTAGTGGGTGGCACCACATCCGGATGGTTCTCCTTACCGCATCGCAGCCCTGTCCCAGGGTAGTCTTGGTGACAAAGGTTCTTTACCTCACTACACTTTATTCACATTCCTACAATTTCAACTAGGGTCCGTGTGTGCACTTTTTGTGTAAATTGAATATGAGGGAACCCTGCTAGTTTATTTTCACCAAAATGTCCATTACTGGGCACCCTGAGTATGCAATCAAAATTCTCCTGCCTCCACATCTCCCAGGTGATGTTCGGTCCCCCCTTCTGTGTTCTGTAGGCTCATGTTAAGTGGGTTGAGCCCGAGTGCTTTTCACTCTGATGTTTCCTCTTAGAACTATCCATGCAGGGGATCCCTGGGTGGTGCAGCGGTTTAGCGCCTGCCTTTGGCCCAGGGCGCGATCCTGGAGACCCGGGATCGAATCCCACGTCGGGCTCCCGGTACATGGAGCCTGCTTCTCCCTCTGCCTGTGTCTCTGCCTCTCTCTCTCTCTGTGTGTGACTATCATAAATAAATAAAAAAAATAAAAAAAGAAGTATCCATGCAGAGACCCCACGGGCTCTGTGTCTACAGTGCACACTTGCCACACTGCATTTGGATTGGGTCCCAGTTGGAAGGGTCCCCCTAACTAATGCTGAGGTCCCAAAGAAAGTCTGCATTCTCATGTTGAACAAGCATCACGGGATCCTCCTTTCCTTTCCTGGAACAGGGGCAGCGCGATGCTCTGCAGCGGGAGCCCGTGTGACAAGGCATCCCCCAGCTGCCCGTGGCTCCGTGAGCAGCGGGGTGCACAGCACTGCATGCGCGCCCCTAAGTGGTTCCTGAGGCGGCATCGTACCTCGGTCCGCAAGAGCCTATCTCGGTCCGCAAGAGCCTATCTCGGGTCGTCCTGCAGCTGTTCCCCTGCATGTACCTTGCACCACTTGCCAGGCCTTTCGGGTGCAGTATGAATGCATCATATCTTGTTCCTCATGGTAGGTCAGGCCCCTGAACCTTCTTTTAGGCTCTCTGTGCACCCCCTTGTCAGATTCAGTTTTAGCTCTTACCTTGCTAAATCTGTTTCCCTAGCATCTCAGCCTCCACTTCTGATCACCTGCATATCTGATGGGTTTTGTCATCCTCAGCATCTGCCAGGGATGTCTGATCACCTCGACCTGTCTTCTTCAAGAATCCTAAAAAAAGACTTATCTGGGACCCTCTTTATCCTCAACATTTCCTCGTAGGATTTCCGATCGATCCACCTTCTCCATCCTGCTCCTTGGCTACAATCGCACACTTGCTCTTGCTGTATTCAGAGTTGAGTCCTGCCTCCCCACCCAGTGTAAAGTCCAATTGCAGGGGTCTGTATACCTCTTGCATTGCTTCTGAGTGAAAGCTAAATTACCATCTTTAACAAACGGCATAAAAAAATGGCATTGAATTAATTCTCCCTTGTGGCGGGGCCTGGGTGGCTCAGGCAGTTGCATGTCTACCTTCAGCCTAGGTTGTGATCCCAGGGTCCTGGGATGGAGCCCTGCATTGAACTCTCTGCTCAGTGGGGAGCCTGCTTCTCCCTCTCCCTTTGTTACTCCCCCCAGCTTGTGCTCTCTTACTCTGTCAAATAAATAAGTAAAATCTTTTTTTAAAAAAAGAATGAACTTTCCCCTTAACCGTGGCACCATGTGAAAAACTATACCAAGGTATCACCAGACGTTGGCGCCATTCTCGGTACTGGCAAACCTACCAGTAGCATCATATTTTATACAAGTGAGTCATACAGGTTTGTCTCTCTTGTGACTGTGTTATTTTGCTGAGCGTAATGTCCTTGATGTGCATTCACGCCAGAGTATGTGAAAAGATTTTTTCCCCTAAGTCTGCATAGTTTCGCATTGATCCATTTTCCTTCTCCATTCACCTAGTGATTGACAGTTGGGATAGCTCCATCTCTTGGCAACTGTGAACAATGTTGCGATGAACGTGGGAGTCCACATATGTTTCAGACACTGCATTTAGGAGTTCTGGATAATAGTATAAATGCGATTCCTAGTATAAATGATATTCTCTTTTTCCATATTTTGAGTAATTTCTATACTATTTTCTAATAGAGAGGGGTAGACAGTTCACATTCACACCAATGGTGCTTTTTTTTTTAATAAATATTTTATTTATTTATTTAACAGAGAGCAAGAGAGCACAAGCAAGGGGAGCAGCAGAGGGAGAGGGAGAAGCAGGCTTCCTGCAGAACGGGGAGCCCAATGCGGGGTTCAATCCAGGGACTCCGGGATCATGACCTGAGCTGAAGGCAGATGCTTAACTGCCTGAGCCACCCAGGCTCCCCACCAACAGTGTCTTTTGTTCCTAGCTCTCAATTCCACTTCCCCAACAATTGTCTTTGTTGTTGTTGTTGTTGTTCTTTAGACAGTGGCCATCCTGACACTGTGAGCTAATATATCATTGTGTTTTTCATGTGCATCTCCCTGATGATTAGTGATGTTTGGCTTCTTTTCATATGCTTGTTGGCAATTTGTATACCTTCTTTGGAGAAATGTCTATTGAATCTTCTGCCTGTATTTTATTTTATTTTTTAAGGTTTTATTTATTTGAAGGCAGCCCGGGTGGCTCAGCGGTTTAGCGCCGCCTTCAGCCCAGGGTGTGATGATCTGGAGACCCCGGATCGAGTCCCGCGTCGGGCTCCCTGCATGGAGCCTGCTCCTCTCCCTCTGTCTGTGTCTCTCCTCTCTCTCTCTCTCTCTCTCTGTGTGTGTGTGTCTTTCATGAATAAATAAAAAAATATTCTTTAAAATAAGATTTTATTTATTTGAGAAGAGAGAGAGAGATAGCGAGAGGGAGAATGAGCGGGGAGGAGAGGGAAAAGCAGGCTCCCCGTGAGCAGGGAGCCTGACACAGGGCTCCATCCCAGAACCCTGGGATCATGACCTGAGCTGAAGGCAGACGCTTAACTGCTTAACTGCTTAACTGACTGAGCCACCCAGGTGCCCCTCTTCTGCTTATATTTTTATGGGGCTATTTGTTTTGATCTTGTTGAGTCATAGAATTTCCTGATATATGCTGAATAAGAAACTATAAGATATATGATTTGCAATTATGTTCTTCTTTTCTGATGATTCCAACATTTTCTAATGCAATCGCTATGTCCAACTTGGGACTTGAACTCACGATGGCATGATCAAGAATCGCATCTTGCACCAATTGAGCCAGCCAGGCACCCCCTCTCCTCTTTTGGTGATCTTTTACTCTGTTGATTCCTGCACTGAAGGGTAAGAGTTTTAAAGTTTGATATAGTCTCGTAGGTCAAATTTTCAAAATTTATAAGGACAATATTTGTGTATTGCTTGTGTAATAAATATAATAATTGATTTCATATTGACTACCACTTAAAAAAAGATTTTATTTATTTATTTATTTATTTATTTATTTATTTGAGAGAGTGAGTGGGGAGGGGACAGAGGTAGAGGGAGAAGCAGGCTCCCTGCTAACTGGCGAATCTGAGGCAGGTCTCAATCCTAGGATCCCAAGATCATGACAGGAGCTGAAAGCAGGCACTTAACCGACTGAGTCACCCAGGCGCCACTACCAATTTTTTATCAGTGTTAGAAATTGCCACAAACTCAGCAGCTAGAGGACTATCATTTTTAGTTCATGTGCCATAGTCACAAATGTTAGGTTGTATTTGGCTTGAGCCAGTCTGTCCCCCCAATCGTGAATCACAATGACAGAGGTCTCTATACCTAATGCTGAGGTCCCTAATAAACCCTGTCTCACTATCTGAATGAGTGTCAGTGACTATTTGTTTTCCGTAAAGATGCACTGTATGCGACAGTGTATCGCTGCTTGTGCACAGCACCCGCCCCTACATCGTGCACCACAGTATGGGGGGACCCTGTGCCGCACTCCATGTGGGGTCCTACCTGCACAATGACCTTTAGCACCTGGGTGCACCAGACCGTGCTCCTTATCTCCACCTCCTCTGTGACAATATATTTTGATTTGCCATACCTTAGTCAGTCTCCCGAACTTTCTCCCGGGCTCATCTGTGTGTGTCCTTGTGAAATCCAGTTTTTAAAAAAAGATGTATGCATTTGATAAAGAGCACACCTGCGCAGGCAAATAGAAGGGAGGGGCAGAGGGAGAGGATCTTTCAAGCAGACTCCCCGCTGAGCACAGAGGGGTGGCTCAACTCCACCATCCCTTAGATCAGGACTTGAGCAGAAACCAAGACTTGGAGGCTCAACCAACTGAAAAATCCTGTAAATTCCATTTTTATAAGAATCCTGCTGGGTCAGCTTTGACCAGAACCCCCACCTTCCACATCTGATCACCCCATCCTATTTCTAGCAAGAATCCTGTTTGGTGGCTGTAACCAGAATCCCCCCTCGTTTCCTCTTAGTATTTTCGATCCCCCTCAGTAACCCTGCTCCTTAGCAGGACTCCCACTTGGTGGGGCTGTAGTTGGGGTGGAGGGCGCCCCCCCAAGTGACTGCCACTCGGAGGGCCCCGGTATCTATTGCCAGGATCCTTGCATGCCCGCCTTACCATCCTAAGAAGCATCATGGAATATTCTTCTTCTTGCGGTGGCTCACCATGGACAACAGGGAGCAGGGAGGGTGCCCCCCGATGCCGTCCTCACTTCCATTAGCCTCCCAGGTGGCCCCTTGTGGCTCGCACTTGGCCATGTATGGGCCTCGTGTGGGGGCCACGCGGGGCTCAGCGGGGCTTGGCGCTATTCACAGCACTGTGTGAGGCAGTGTAGGGGGACCCCACTCTCCCAGCTCCCCAATTTTAGCCTGGGAATTGTGGCCACACTGGACGCTAGACAACACGGTGCAGTAGCTCTCATGCAGAAGGGAGCCACAGCAGCACTGCCCTTAGGGGGTGGCCTCTGCTGTGGCGTCCCCTGTGTGAGCCCCAGCACTCCCGGGGTGTGGGTCCTCGGCTCTGTGGGTTGATCCCCATGCCTGCAGGCAGGTGTCCAACATATGGGGCCTACAAATGTTTTAGACAGAGAGAGAGAGGAGCAGAGACGGGGAAAAAGATTGCCCCGAAGGAGGAAGTCAGGGGTATGCTTGCGGTCCCCTAAAATAGGAGAGGTGCTGGGCTGGCGGGGTGCTAGCCCCCAAGGTCAGCGGGCAGAGGGGGAGAGGGCACGGTGGGGCCAGAGCCCGTCTGGAGGATTTGTTGGGGAGGAGTGAATAATGCAAAGAGATGCACAAACATATGATCTAACTGCTTCATCTAGGCTGTTCTCTTTACTGGTTGGAAATTGCTGTAGTGTCTTCTGGTGCTTTGTACTCCTATGGTAGGAGCTGAAATGTCTCCTCTTTCATTCTTGATTGTACTGATTGGAGTCCTCCCTCTTTTTGTCATGGTCAGTCTAATTAAAACTTGTCATGGGCAGCCCGGGTGGCTCAGCGGTTTAGTGCCGCCTTCAGCCCAGGGTGTGATCCTGGAGACCTGGGATCGAGTCCCACATCCGGCTCCCTGCAGGGAGCCTGCTTCTCCCTCTGCCTGTGTCTCTGCCTCTCTCTGTGTCTCTCATGAATGAATAAATAAAGATCTTTAAAAAAAACTTGCCGTATTTATCTTTATAAAAAGAGAACCTTTATTCTTCGATCTTTTCTTTTGTCTTTCCACTGTGTATTTCTTGATTTCTGTCGACTTTATTATTTTCTACCTACCTGATAATTTTTGGTGATATAGGTAGTTCTGTCTTTTGTTCCCTGTGGTTCAAGTTAGATTGTTTTATGACTTCTTTCTTCATTCTTAGTGTAATTTTTCAATGAAACATTACTCTGAGAATGGCTTTTGCTTTATCTTATAAATTTTGTTGTGTTTTTAGTTTTGTTTCTTTTAAGGTACTTTTTGATTTCCGTTTTGATTTCCTCTTTGCTGGGTTGTTCTGGTGCTGTGGTTTAATTCTACAAGTTTGTGAATTTTCCAAAATTCTCCTGACAATGAATTTTACATTCCTACCACTGTGGTCAGAAAAAAAGAACATAAAAAAAAAAAAAAAGAAAAAAAGAACATGATATGTTTCTGGACCTGACACTCTCATCTACTGGGTACTCTTAGAGGCATTCTGTGTGGCGTGGCAGGAGACACTCTGTTGCAGAGGCTTCGTGAGCTGCTCTGCAAGTGACTCTCGACATGATAGCTCAGGGAACACTCAGCTCCTTGAGCTCTCCAATTTTATGTTGGGAAATCATGGCAATACCTGATAAAAGAGCACAGTTCAATAGCCATCAAGCAGTAAGCATGTCAACAACCAAAGGTGCCCTTTAGGCAGTGAGCCTGGCTGCTGATTTTAGTTGGTCAGCCCAAGCAATTCAAGGAGATATCGTCTCTTTCTGGTGTGAAACGATGCTGCTGCCTGCACCAATTGTTCTAATCGTGTTCCCTGGACTTGTTTTGAGGAGAAATCATAAGAGATACGGACATGAAAGTGATTGCCATGAATGAAAATATTTTCATTATACTCACGGTCCCTTAGAAACAGATGGCAGGCCTGCTGGAAAGGCCACTGGGGAAGGAGTTTGCATGATTAGTAGAGAGGGGGTAGGGAGATTGCAGGCGGGAGCCTTAATGGAGATTTTCTCGGCAAGGAAGTCTAAGCAAGGTAAGCAAGGCGTACAGACTGTAATTGGAAAGTTTGAATAGTTTCTGTGCACTCTGGGCTATAGGATGGTCTCCAGTTGTCTGGTACTTTGCCCAGTAGTGATTAGGGTAGGGAATTGAGTCCTGGGCTGTGGAGGTCCAATGAATGGATCCAGGTTGGGGGTATGGACTCAGGGATTGGTTCACTTGCATATCAAAGCTTTGCTAGTAGGCAAGTTGTTTGTTATCTCTTGGAATGAGTTAATCCTGGGTGGGTGGTTTCCCTGGGTCAATGCCTCCAAATTCCACAGCGAATTTATGTGGAGAACACGTAAATAAGAGAATATAGTTAATGTTATTGGCCCTGTGGTGCTTGGGCATCTCAGAGTGCTTTGGTGGAATTATGGGAGATTTATTAGCCCTAGTAGACGTGCGAGATTAATATCTTCTATAGATCTGCTGGGCAACATTGTGCTCAGAGACAATAATACTATATTTTACACTAACAATCTGTTAAGAGGGTAGATCTCATGTTAAATATTCTTACCACGATAAAATAAAATATATGTGTATAATAGTATGGAACTACATTATTGCAATATTTTAAGAGGCAAACAAGGAGGAAATTGATCACTAACATTCTTATTAGTAAAATTAGCCTAATCTGAAGCTGGTTCCTAGCCATCCATGAAAATAATTACAGATTTGCAAAATACAGGACAAAAAATCTTGACCCACGTTTTATAGGTGCAATGCCTCAAAATCTTGGGCAAAATTAGATAAAAATCTTTGACATTCGTTGATAGTTCTGTGTGATTTGATTCTGTCTGTTGATAGAAGTGACCCTGGTCAAAAAGCCTAAAACTCCCAAGTATATGACCTATTCCACATACTGGGCAATAACAATAGGGTCATGTCAACGCCTTTGCCAAAGTGAGGTTGAAGAGAATGGTGCTTGAGACTGATAGTCACGGGAAGCCCCATTGAATGGGAATCCAATTTTTGTAGGGCAACACCAGGTACAGGCGACATGGCCTTAGGCAAAACTAGGATCCCAAACATAATTTTTTGTGGGTTGTATGAAGGCCAAACAGCTCGCCCACCGGGAGAGAGCAAAAACTGCCAGTAACGTTTAGCAGTGAAGGTTGGTATAAATCCTATCTAGAGGATCCCCTAATTAAACTAGGTTTTTGAAACCTGCTTTGAGATTTCAAAAACTCAGAAGTTTGGTATAATGGGAGTGTTGAAGTGAGTTGGACTATGTCTTGGCTGGTTAACTTTCAGTGGTAGGGAACTCAGAGCCATGCCAGTAAGAAATGAATATAGCGGGAGGATTGTAGTAGGTATATGAAGGGCAGGCCCCACAATTGCAGGCATTTGAGTTCTGTGCTGCCATTTCTGAGAGTTGAATGTAAATATTGCCAGTATCAGAATGACTTTGGGGAAGACAGATTGCTTGGCCTTTGGCTATAAATGTGTGGGAGGTAAGGTTGATAGAATGAGTGGTTGGTGGAAGCTGTGAAAAATCTTGTGATGAAGTAGATTTAGAAGGCTGGGTTGGTAAGGTGAAGGGGCGTGAAGAGGCATGAATGGTAGAGGTCAGGAGCTATCAGGAATCAGCAGAGATTTGTAGCACTACGCGGAGAAAGGGCCAATCTTGTAAATGGAAAATTAAGCATGCCCGTGTAGTAGGATTACAGGGTGTATCTCAAGTGATAGCCTTGAAGCTATATTGTTTATGATCTCATGTGCATGTGTTTTTGTGTGTGTGCTTCACTTCCTTCTGCGAATGTCAACCTTGTGCTTCTTTGTCTAAACAGATCCTGCCTTTCTCTCCAGGCCAAGCTCAACTTTGTGCTCAATCATCGTATTGGAGGGTGAATTTTGAGAGATATCGTTAAAATACGGGTTTGTGGTCTTGTTGTTTATCTTAATGACAAGCACAGCTTTGCAATCATGGGGCCTGTTACTTCCAGTTTGAAGGCCGGATAGGATACAGAAGGGTCCTTTGTGAAGCGAATTGCCAGCTCCTGGAAATAGACATTCGGTGGGTGATACTGTTGTAAACGATCCCGGAGAAGTTCAGGGTCAGGAGTCCAGGAGGATGGCCTAAGTGTGGAACGATGCGACTGGGCTGAGGCCAAGGGATAATTTTGAATAAGAGCTCGAGCAGGAGGTGAGGTCACTTTGAGATGTGGACTCATGTGCCGGCAGGGGCGATGGCTCCTGCAGTGAGGTCCTCTCCAGCGGGAGCCAAAATTCTTTCCGAGAAGTCAGTAAGTCCTCTGTAGCTTGGCTCATCTATTTTGATGCCAGGAAGCCATGCGGGCCGTCAGGTGGTGGACAGTCTGTCTGTTGTCAGGGGTGGTTTAAACTAAAAATGTTTAGGCGGACCCAGGTTCAGATGGCAAGGGGCCCCTCAGATTTTGAAGAAAAAAATAACTTCAGTTTTGACTCCAGTTTGCTTCTCACTGTATAATCACCCAGAGGGGATCCTAAAGTCCATCTAGTAGCAGACAGTGTAGACTGTGTTTCTGAGGCTATCAGACTTCCCCCATACACCTTCTTTTCCATGTGCCTGGGGCGGGCTCCTGTTCCAGAGTCCATTACCAAAACTTTATTTCTCTCTTGCATAATGTCTTTTAGTTTGAATTTTAATCTAGCTACTATTTTAAGTGGAAAATATTCAGAAGGGTCATAAACCACAACATGATAAGTACACGGTGACAAATGTTACTCTCCCCACCCTCATCTCCTCATTTCTCACCACCTGATTTTTGCCATAACTGATTTTATTATTTCCCGAGTTTCATCTCAGAGTTTCTTAGTGGAAATATAATCACAAATTTATATTCGAATTTCTCCCTTTCTTACACAAAAATTTATTATACTTTGCTGTTTTCACCTAGTATTTCCGGAGCTCTTCCTAAGTAATTGTTTGAGTGTCATGAATTAATTTTTAAAAACAAGATTTATGGAATTTGTTTTAGGCTCTAAATTCATCCTTATAGCAACTATATTTAAATGGAATAATTCTATGTTATTGCAAGTCGATCAGTGAAAATAATTGGGAGGTGTTTTTTTTTTTTATTTTAGATTTTACTTACTTATTTGAGAGAGAGAGAGCACAAACGGGGGAGGGACAGAGGGAGAGGAGAAGCAGAGAGCCCCAGATGGGGCTCAGTCCCGGACCCAGGGATCATGACCCGAGTCCAAGACAGGCGCCTAACCACCAGAACCACCCAGGTGCCCCAACAACTGGGAGTTTAAATAGAGGGAAAGTCTCAAGAAAATAGTTCTCATATTGATAACTTTGTCATATAAAAGCCAATAGTAATTTTTAAAAAAAATTTCAAGCTCCAGAGGACATAACTTTGAAATGAATTTTGAATTAAAGGAAGGAACAGGGACGCCTGGGTAGCTCAGTGATTGAGCATCTGCCTTCAGCTCAGGTCGTGATCCCGGGGTCCTGGGATGGAGTCCCATGTCAGGCTCCCTGCAAGGAGCCTGCTTCTCCCTCTGCCTGTGTCTCTGCCTCTCTATCTCTCATGAATAAATAAATCAATAAAATCTTAAAAAAAACAAAAACAAAACCAGGGGTACCTGGGAGGTTCAGCGGTTGAGTATCTGCCTTAGGCTCAGGGCATGATCCCAGGATTGGGGATCGATGAATCCCGCTTCGGGCTCACTGTGAGGAGCCTGCTCCTCCCTCCGCCTATGTCTCTGCCTCTCTCTGTGTCTGTCTCTCATGAATGAATGAATGAATGAATGAATAAATAAATAAATCTTTTTAAAAATAAATATATCTTTAAAAAAAGAAAAAAGGAAAGAACAAATGTGTGATTAGTAACGTTTTCAGTCCTGATTATCACTAGAAGTTAAAGGCACTATCTTTCAGGATTATAAATTGTGCTCTGGTAGCAGGACAAAAACAAGAACAAAAAGAGTAAAGAAGCAATATGTGAATAGAAATGAAAGAGGGGAAGGAGTGAAAGCAAAAAAAGGGAAAGAGCAGAATATGGTAAGAATTAGTAAAGAGGGACACCTGGGTGGCTCAGTGGTTGAGCGCCTGCCTTTGGCCCAGGGCATGATCCTGGAGTCCAGGGATTGAGTCCCACATCGGGCTCCCTGCGTGGACCCTGCTTATCCCTCTGCCTGTGTCTCTGCCTCTCCCTCTGTGTCTCTCGTGAATAAATAAATAAAATCTTTAAAAAAAATTAGTAAAGAATTTTTTAAAAGATTCATTTATTTATTCATGAGAGATAGAGAGAGAGGCAGAAACATAGGCAGAGGGAGATGCAGGCTCCCTGCAGGGAGCCCAATGTGGGACTGGATATGGGACCCCAGGGACCAGCCCTGAGCCAAAGGCAGATGCTTAACTGCTGAACCCCCCAGGCATCCCAGGAATTGGTAAAGAATTATTAGAAAAAAACTATGTCAGTGGCACCTGAGTGGCTCAGTCAGTTGAGTGGCTGACTCTTGGCTTCAGCTCAGGTCATGATCCTGTGGTCCTGAGATCGTGCCCCCTCGGTGGGCTCTGTGCTTGACATGGAGTCAGCTTCATATTCTCTCTCCTTCCAGCTCGCATTTGTGCTCTCTCTTTGTCCCTCAAATGAATAAATAAAGTATTTTAAAAATAAAATAAAGAAAAAACCGCAATGTCAAACTCTGCCCTATTGATGTCTTTCTATAACGATGTATTACAGATGTATGCTTAGAATGTAAAAGTGGGAAGGAGTTGGTTTGACTATGTTGAACCAAGAATAGAACGAGAAGGGACGCCTGGGGGGGCTCAGCGGTTGAGCACCTGTCTTTGGCTCAGGGTCCCAGGATCGAGTCCCACATTGGGCTCCCCGCATGGAGCCTGCTTCCCCCTCTGCCTGTGTCCCTGCCTCCCTCTGTGTGTCTCTCATGAATAAATAAATAAAATCTTTAAAAAAGAGAATAGAATGGGAAGAGTATAGCAAAGAAGTTAAACCTCACTGCACATAATTTTAAGTTGCACGGCGGGGGGGGTGAACCCATGAGGGTATTAGAGCCGCAGTCGCCTGTCCTGCTGTCACTCCTTTGCCACATCTACTTCCGACAGACAGATGCAATTATTAAACATTTTTTAAAATTATCTTTCATCCTGGTGGATCATCTGTATGTTTAGTTAAAAACAGACATCTGGGGGATCCCTGGGTGGCGCAGCAGTTTGGCGCCTGCCTTTGGCCCAGGGCGCGATCCTGGAGACCCGGGATCGAATCCCACGTCGGGCTCCCAGTGCATGGAGCCTGCTCCTCCCTCTGCCTGTGTCTCTGCCTCTCTCTCTCTCATTCTATGTGACTATCATAAATAAATAAAAATTAAAAAAAAAACAAACAAAAAAACCCAGACATCTGTTGGGAGGCCTGGGCGGTGCAGTTGGTTTGGCACCTGGCTCTTGCAGGTCCTGATCTCAGGGAGTCGGGCTTGTGCACGGAGTTCGCCGAGGTTCTCTCTTCCTCTCCTCTGCCCCTCCTGCTTGCACTCTCTCTCTTTCTCAAATAAATAAATAAATCTCTTTAAAAAAATAGGTGCATATTGCTTGGTAGTGCTTTGCCGACTTTAGCCATTATTAAATTCTTGTGTGATGGGTGAGGATTAAACTCATCGGCACAATGTCTCCCGCCCTCTTCTCCCCACCTCGGGATCCACGGGCCGAGCTCTGTGTCCACCGTGCAGCTCTGCAACGCTAAGCTACACACTTGAACTTGCATTCCTTTTTCAAGAGCCTCTTTGTTCCGACTACCCTCCTGCCCTCTATCTTTTGAATGAAATTTTTGTCAAAGGTGGAGACACTCTTACAGGGAAGAATCAAGAACAAGACAAAGTGAATAGAGATATTTTGTGATCATTCTTAATAATTTCTAAATTATGATTTGGATGGGGCATGCGAATGAATGCTTTTCTATAAAAGATGCCATTATACTCTTTATACACTCTTTATAAAAAAGCCAGGCTATGGGGCACCTTAGTTGATAGAGTATGAGACTCTTGATCTCAGGTCATGAGGAGTAGCCCTGCAGCCTACTTAAAACAAAACAAAACCAAAAATCCCAGGCTAATGATGGGTAAAAGCTTTATAATGGTATCACCTATGAATAGATAGATGTGCACTACGAGAAATTTGGGGACAAATAAATCAAACTCTAAACTGATAGGATTTAAATTCTTTTATGATTCAGGAATGAGATCTAGGTTTTCCCTTTTTCCCTAAGACATTAGCCTAATGTTAGCTCAAACAGCTTGAAACATAGGCAGTATTGGAATGATTTCTGGACATAAAATAGGTTTTATTCTTCTTTTGAAGAAAGAATTGAAGTAACATGTCCATGTTGAAAGAATTGAAGTAACATGTCTATGTTGAAAGAATTGAAGTAACATGTCTATGTCCCTTTTCTCCCTGGAGAAAGAATGAGGTACATACAAACCCAACCTTGATTTTTAGTGTCCTTTAAATAAATATTTGCTGATCGGGTTTAGATCTTTAATGGGTTAATAAAAGAGTGTGAGGAACTGAAAAAAGTTTAAAGCTTAACCTTATAGATAATTAAGCTCTGCTGGAAAAGTACCCATTGCCAGTAGCCAGAAATCCAGTCTGGAAGGACTTCTAAACTGATGTAGGATGACACTTCCTTGAGTTTTATGATAGTATTATGCTGAAAAAAAAATGCCGTCAACTAAACTAAAGCACGTTGACTTTTTATAATTTAGTATTTTTATTTCCTATGTAATGAAATATAGTGAAATAACCCTTTCCGACTTAGATTTGGTATGTGTCAATGTTGTGCACGCGTATAAAGGGAAATGTACGTAAGATTGGTTAAAGGATTTCAAAAACTTCTTTACATTCAGAACCCAATTTTTCTAAATCACTTTTTGAATCAGTTGGTGATGGCGCTGGTTGTCCATATGGTATTGTCTGCGGTGCCACCAGAAGTGTTGGTGATGCATCAAGTCTTAAAAAGAGTTGCTCTACTATTGAATCTAGTTTTTTTTCCCCCTCCAAGTAGGGGATCCTATTCCTCAGGTTTCCATGCTGGCGTTTTCTGATCTAACTAGAAGAGGTCAATGGGTGGTTTCCCAGTAACATACAGGACTCATTTTTCTCCTTCCATGATTTTTTTGACCAAAACTTAGAGAGGTTGTAATTTACAAACCATGCGATCAGAAATAATACCTAAGTCATTTCACTTTTTTGGAATGTGTGTGTGTGTGTGTGTGTGTGTGTGCGCGCGCGCGCGCCCGTGTGTGCACGCGCACGACTGCATTAGGTTTAACTGTTCAGATGTAGGTTTCTAAACTGCACCGAGAACTAATGTACTTGGTGAGTAATTTAGGGTTCTCAGAAGTCTAAGCTCTTTTGGCCAGTCCCATCTCTCTCTTTTTTATGTGCTGAAGGAAATCTCTTTTTGGTCCTAGGAAAATCTGTTCTTTTTTCCTAGGAAAAGCTCAAGTTGAAGAGACTCCTATGTCTGTTAATTTCCTGGAAATACGGACAATGTGAAAAGCTAGATCCGAGTCTCTGTCTGCGGAGGTGATGACAACGAGGTTAAAACAGCCACCTGGCCAGTAATATTAAGAGATCAGTTTCGAAAATGCACCCTGATTTCTGAGATGTGAAAGTGTGAAAAACGTGTGTCTTCGCATCTGTGAAATACATTATGTCATGGTGGCTGGGCTAATGTATAATGGGTTTTCTTTCACCATTTCTCTCATCATAGTGGGATGTTTGGAAAGAGCTTGTCTTAGAAGAAATCAGTACTTTTTTTTTTTTTTGGTGCGTTAAAAAAAAAAATCCAAATAGGATCACACACCAAATAGATGCAATAGCCCAGGTTCAAAATCGGAGAAAGATGGACTGGGTGAGGCAAGAGGGGCGGGATACACAAAGAATGGAACTATGGATGCAAAAGCAATGGAGAATTATTATTATTATTATCATTATTATTATTATTTTAGTAATGGAGAATTAAAAAAAAAGTCCCTAAGCTTATCAGAAAAATGTAACGATAATTACAACAGCCAAAGAACTAGGTAGCTCGTTGTAAGAGGATATTTATTTATTTATAACCCGAAACAGCAGCTCTCCCTTCGGAGGCTCTCTCCCTTTTAGGGGTGATTGTTCTCCTTATCGCAGACTCTCGGGACCCATTCGGCACGGTGGGCGATGCGGGCCTGGGTCCCCCGCGACGGTGAGCTGGTTCTGCACGGCGCCGTGCTCGCAGCCGGCGGTACCGGGGACCCTGCGCTGACCGAGTCGGGGCCGGGGTTCACGTTCGTGACCCTTTCGGGTGCGGGGGAGCTGCCTGCAGGCCGAGCCTCGCCGAACCCCCGCTGCCTCCTTTGTGCAAAGGGCACGACGGGCCTCCCGGGGGGGTGGTCCCACGGGCCGCCCCGCGCACGCCTTGCACGGACGCCCCCCGCCGGCCGCGGCGCCGCGCGAAGTAGGCGCTCACTAAACCGCAGCTTTTGTTCGCCGCCGCCGGCTCTCCCCGGCCCGGTGCCGCGGCGGGCGGGGGGCGGGCCTCGGGCCTCGGGGCCTCGGGGCCTCGGACGCTGGCGCTGGGGTGGCCCCGCGTCCCGGGTCCGCCGGAGCCCCGTCCTCCTGCGCCCGCGCAGGTTGGATCCGACCCGCTCCCGAGCTGGGCCGCGACCCCGAGGAGGCGCGCGCCGGGACCTCGCGGGGGGCGGGAGGCGGGAGGCGGGGGCGGGGCGGGGGCGGGGCGCGGCTCTGCGTCACCGGGGCCCGGTTCGCACCTTCGCTGACGTCAGAGCCGAGCGGGGCTGCAGCGCTACGTTCCCGGTGGATGTCTACGTGGGCTGAGTCGTGACTCGGGGCCCGCGGCTGGCGGCTGGCGCTCGCGCTGCGCTTCCCCTCTGGCGCCGGCGGGAGAGGCGGGGGCTCCACCGTCGGGCTCCGCGGGCGGCCCCCGGGGGGACGGGGGGGGGGTCCGGGCCCCGCCATGGAGCCGGAATAGGAAGGGAGCGCGCCCAGCGGTGCTCGGCCGGCGCCCGGGCCCGGAAGGAATCCGGGCGGCCTCCGCGGAGGTGAGCCCGCGCCGCAGGGCCCCGGGGGGCGGGCGGGGGGCGGGGGGGGGGCGCGGCCGGGGCGGCGCCCGCGGGCTCGGGGCGCGCGGCCGGGGGTGGGGCCTGCTCGCCCCGCGCCCCGGGCGCCGCCGTCCTCGGCTCCCGCGGCCCGGCCGGCCGGACAGCTCGCCCCGCGCCCGCCGCCGCCTCGCAGGTCCCCGGCGGCTCCTCGGCTGCGCGCCCCCGGCTGCACCGGCCGGGATCGAGGTGGCTGGGGCGCGCGGGGGCGGGGGGCGCGGGGCCGGGCGGGGCGCGGGGGCTGCCGGCCGAGGTCGGAGGTTGCAGGGGCACCTGTGGGGCCGAGACCCGCAGCCACCTACCCCCGGATCCCCTCCCCCCGGTGCCCGGCGCTGGGTCCAGCGGTCCCCAGACCTGGGCCTTCCTTCATCGGTCCCTGGCGATCGGAATATCCTGGGGGAAGCGTTCGATTTCTGTGTCTGTGTGTGTGTGTGTGTGAGTGTGAGCGATCGTTCTACTATCGCCGTGCAACAGTTGTGTGAATCTGGGCAGATTACGCCGTCGTCACTGCGTGCTCCGGAGAAGGCCCTCTGCAGCGTCTAACGTTATCCGTCGCGATGGTTTTGGGCAGCGCGGGGAAGAAATGCATAACGAGGGGAGATGCTGGCTCTCAAGGAACTAAAACGGTTTTGCTTCTTTTTGTTTGTTTTTTTTACCCCCAGAATGGAATTGCGTTCAATCTGTTTTACAGCAATTATACACTCTCGGGGGGTGGGGGTGGGGGTGGGGCAAAGAATAAGCCCTCTGAAAAAGCCCGTAGCGATTCCATCCTCAAGGGAGTCGGTAGAACAGTTTGGGGTACGTAAACGCATATTCGTGTTACATAAAGGGGCTCCTACTGTAATCTGCCTTTTTTTTTTTGCTGAATGCGTTGTGGCTTTTTTTTCTGTAGCGGTGCATCAGCGTCCTTCCACTGCCTTGTTAACTTGCACTGATTTGGACCCAAAGCTGGAAGACAGGAATTTTCTTCTTCTCCCTGCGCCTTGGCCAGTGGCCAACCTTAGTAGAACTCGTTAGAGATTTGATAAAGTATCACCGCAATGGTCAAGATACTGAATAGAAAAAAGCTGAATTCAGGGTAACAGCCATCTTTTATAAAATACTGTCTGTACTGCTTAATAATGTGAGGCAGTGCTTTTTCAGATTGCAGTTTTCACCCATCGGTGAATTGTGAAATTAATCTTGTGGGTCGTAATTAGCCCTTGAAATTAACGAAGTAAGATAGCATAGAAAATACCAGAATGCATTACATGTAAGGAGGGTATCTTGTAAGCTTTGTTTTAACTGCGTGTGTGTGGGCTGGTGTGTGTATGGGGTGCATGCATGTGAGGGTGTGGGCCTGTGTCACTGCGCGCGCGCGCGCGTGTGTGTGTGTGTGTGTGTGTGTGTGTGCTGGGTTGTGATATAAAATGTATTGCTTCCTCTGTGCCATGCTAATTAAGTTTGAAAGTCACTAATCCAAGGTACTGTCAGCACTCATCTCGGAATGGGAGCAATGATGTAATTAAGCTAAACGTTAGCTTTACTCTTTTCTTTGGAATATGTGACAGTGTTTATTGCAGCAAATTAGATTCCTAATTATTTGTTTTCACGTAATATTAAAACAATCAATTAGCATTCTTGAAAATACAGAGAGGAAGCGTTTTATGGAAGTTAAGAGGTTAAGAGCCTAAACTGCTCAGATTGACCTAGGGTCAAATCCCAGCTACACTGGTTATTGGTGTGTGACCTGCAACAGGAGACTGCTTGTCTCTAAACCTCAGTTTCCTGATTTGTAGAGTGGGAGTTACTGGGACACCAATTTCATAAGGCTGTTTGCTGTTCAGATGGGATAATGCATATATGAAACTGTTGACATGGTGCCTAGCCCAGATTAAGTATTCACTGAAAGTTAGCCATTATTATTTTATTAAGACTGAATGGAGGTGTCCAGGATAATGCGTGTCACCAGGTGCATAAGATGGATAATCCAAACAAGTTGGAGGTTGAATATGAGTTAATGTTGTAAGGAGAGGGACAGTGAATTAAAATGAATGGTCTTTTTATTTCATTTGGCTATTGTTTTGTGCTCCCTCCCCAATTGTTTTCCTATTTCTAGACAGGTAATTTAGATGATCTTATTCAGTAAACCAAAGGCCTTTCTATTGTGTTTTTAAATTTAATATTAAGTTGCTGTCTCTCTTGTCAGGCGGTTGAAAAATATTTCCCATAGGGATTCTGGATTTTGTTAGCTCTTATTTTAAAATACTGCAGTCAGCGTGGGAGACACACACTACAACTCTGAACTCATTTCAGTTAGTGTGTTTATCTCTGCAGTGGGTGCAGATTTCAGGTGTGCAAGAAATAGTCCAAAGAAAAAAATAAATGCAATTTTGAGACATTTGTGTTGAAGTCCCCTCAGGCAGTTCAGAGGTCTTTGTTCACGGCCCCAGATCACTTTATGCAGTTTCAAGTGTTTCATAAACCAATGAAATAGAATGTGAGCATTGTCTTTTTAGGATAGCATGATTATTTTTATGAAAAATAAATCGAATACTTTGCACTCAAAAAACCCCCACACCATCGCAAGGGTATTTAATTGCGTGTGACAGCTGTAAAAGGTTGGGGGAAATCTTAAATGTTAGCCCTAATGCTGGTTTTAGAAATATCTTTAAGTTCTTGTTCCGTTTTAGAGGAACCGAAGTGAAAGCTCGATGGTAAATTATGATGTGGTTTATGAAAATATGAAAAAATATGACTTCAAACTCTGTCCTATCCACAAAAAAACCTCAGTGAAACAACAACAAAAAACCTTAAACTTGACCTGAAATCAAACATATATACGTTTGTATATCTTAGGTTAGACAAAATATTGATTATGTGTGTATGTATTTTTAAAATCCTCTTAGTGACGAATTTTTAAATAGTTAACTCACCGACTACTGGGTCTTATCTTGTCATATAAGAGGGCTTTTGTTTTACACAGGTAAAATACTATGCAATCATTAAAGATTTTGTTTTAGAATTATATATAATATCATATAGAGGTGCTCATTGTATATGGTTAAGTGAAAGAGGAGGCTATAGAATAGACTGTATAGTACCATTGCATTTTTGTAAAAACATGTTTAGAACAAAGAATATATGATAAATATTAATGGTGGGTGGTAGGATTATGACTGATTTTATGCTCTTTGTTTTTATAATTGTACCATAATAAAAATTTTCATAATGAAAATAAAAGTAATTTTTTAAAGAAAAAAAATTAATGTGTGTTTTCCTAATTTGCAAGCATAAATGAGACTAAGTCTTTGCTCTGAGGGATACTGATCCTTTGAATTTGGATGTTTTGATATTAACTAATTCTCCAATATTCTAGAAAACGGTGCTGAATATTTGAACTTACCCTGTGAAAAGCTCCTTTGAATAGGGAAGAACCATTGTCCCAGAATTTTCTTAAATTCTGTTCTAGAATTTTCTTAAAGCTCT
This sequence comes from Nyctereutes procyonoides, assembly GCF_905146905.1. Taxonomy (NCBI): domain Eukaryota; kingdom Metazoa; phylum Chordata; class Mammalia; order Carnivora; family Canidae; genus Nyctereutes; species Nyctereutes procyonoides. The sequence continues at coordinate 14,935,928 of NW_026575132.1, forward strand.
CTGCATTTACTGCTTTCCCAAAATATATCCACACTGCCTAAATAGGTAGTCTAAATTCTTAAGTTTTCTTTTAAATAGAATCATGTTGAAACTGAATCGACTTTCTTGCTTTATTGCCCTTTAAATTTTTAAATAAAATCTTAGCTCCAGCTGAACTTGTCAATTTACTATCTCTAAATGTGCCTTCTCTTTCTTGCTTTTGTGCTTTTGCTTCTTTGTTGCTTGGAATATCTTTTCCTAATCTTTAAGTAAATCCTACGCATTTTCCAATGTGCATTTTCCAATGTACGGTTAGAAAACCATAGCCACTGTGACATTTTGGCACTTATTATTTGTGCATTTCTCAGATACCACCTGGTATTTTCGCATTCATTTCCTAATGCCATTTTAAACTTCTTGAGAGCAAGAAAGCCTGTCTATTTCTATCCTTTAACGCTTCTAACATGGAACTCTGCACAGGGTAGGCGCTAAGTATTTCTTTGATAATACAAGGCTGTCACTGGCTCTTTTAAATCCAAGTGTTGGAATTTTTTGTTAACCAATTATTCTGGGTGAGGGGTCAACACACTGCCAACAACAATGTGGAAAAATTAAAAAATGCATAATTTGGGTTAATTGTCAATTGATGGAAATGATAAAGCATTGACAGTGTCTTTCACTGAAATTAACATAAGAGCTGAGTTGTCTGGTTAATCCAGGACCTAAAGTTAATTTCATGTAAATATTTCTTTCAAACATTTCCATGAACATTTCTTCTATGGGGTTAAGCATCTTTGTTCTTAACCTTACCAGAGACCCAGTTTATTCTTTTGCAGCTGCTTGTTCCTGGAACCCAGAGATGTGAAATATTTGTTGGTGGGTTATATGGGTGGGCCGTTACAATTACTCTGCTCCAGAGCATTTTAGGAGTGCATGTGGGATTCAGTGAGTCATAGTACGTAAAGTGCTTTGTGTTCAAGAGTTAATCTTTCTTTTCCTCTCATTGAAACAAAATTGTATTATTTTTCAAATTTATCTATGACTGGGGGTATTTACTTGACCAATGGTAGATACTTAGGGGCTTATCTTTTTTTTTTTTAATTGCTTTAATTTACAGATGTTTGCCAGGACTAATACGGCTGATGTAATACCTGTCCTTTCCTGCTCAAGGTAGGTGATTTGTTACTTTATCAAGATACCAGGTACCAGTAGAATTCAGAATTGGTATTCGGTCATGAAAGATAATATAACCCCAGACCCCAAAGAAATGATCCCTTTAATAAGTGAGAATTTTATTAGTACGTAAAAAATGACGACTTATGTAATTGCTTCAGCCTGTCTCAGAATCACCTTAGAGCATTTTAAATACGCGTAATGTGCATGTTCCTGGCTCCCTGCCAGGCGATTTTGATTCCGTAGGTTTTTCAGGTGGGGTTCCTAGCATGCAAAGTTTTAAGAATGCCCATCAGGTGCTTCTGAGTCATTGTAGCTCATTGTCATAGTGGCATGTATGTGACACAAGATGATAGAAATGTCGTAGAACTGTCAGATAATAATACCATGGGAATTGAAGGCTGTAAGTACTGAAGATCAAGAAAATAATTTAAAGGAGTTTAATTTTGTGTATGTATGATAGTAGACTCATACTTCAATTTTGCCTTTCATTTAATGATGGTTTTGTTTGTTTACAGAAGGGAGACTTTCTTTCTTTCTTTCGTTTTTTTTTTTGTTTTTTTAAAAAATGTATTCAATTGACAGAGAAAGCACAGGCAGGGGGGGGGGGAACAGGAGAAGCAGGCTCCTGGCTGAGCAGGGAGCTCAGTGTGGGGCTCAATCCCAGCAACCTGGGATCATGACCCGAGCTGAAGGCAGATGCTTAAGTGACAGAGCCATCTAGGCGCCCCTTAGTGATTGTTTTAAATATATTTTGAATAAAGCACTAAAAAGCTTGTCACTTTACAATTTACAAAGTGCAGGTTTAAGTGCTAGGGTTCTCTCAGCCCGAAAATTGCTGTATTAGGGTTCTCTCAGCCCGAAAATTGCCGTATCTATAAATACAACTTAAAGCTTGCTTCATTTTGTTGCTTCAGGCTAATAAATGAAGTAAATAATGGGGAAAACACCGTATTTTAAGTAAGTCATTTATTATATATTTTCTATTTTAGAGGCTGGTTTAATTGATTTATTTTCCCTGTAAGTGTGGAAGTCAGAAAGTCAAAGTTTCTCATAATAGGAAGTAACAGGTAAGTGAATGTTATGATAGCATTTTGATTTAATAGAGCTCTTCTGTTTTCATTGACTTCAAGGCTGTGATTTCATTTTTAAAGGTTGATATTAATGAGTAGCCTTTCTGTGTTGGAGGATCACCTTATCAGAAATACTCAACACTTTATAGGATTATTCTGTTATGTATTCTCCAATAGACAAGAATGTTTAAAATAATTAGAATTAACACTTGATGAAATTATTATTTAAAATTCAGTTTTCAATTTAACAAAACACAGCCAAGAAACCTGAAATTGTGTTAATTTATTATTTAAGATAATAATTAATTGTAAATGCTTTGTGTCAGTGAATGAATTGGCTATGTATCAGAATTACTTGGGGAATTAAAAAAAATTCTAAATTCTAGGCTCTGTCTCAGTCCTACTAAATCAGAATTTGGGGGGATGATTTTGATATTAAGCCTTGCTTGTGAACCACTGCAATATGTAATGTTGAAGGATTATAGTTTTAAGGGGGTAGAAATTCGGAAACCTTTTTCTTTGTGAGAAATCTCATTTCACCATTTGGAAAAAATCTCCTCATATGTAGTTTGATCTATGTGGTTGTCAGAAGAGAAGTGTCTTGTGTTTCAGTCACAAATTAATTGTTATTTTGATTTTCAGACTCTGTTGGAGAATTTATTTAAAAACCTACCCCTTAAAAAAAAAAAAAACCTACCCCTTAAAAAAAAAACCTGCCCCTTTGTGGCTTAAGCAGAAAACACGTGGTATTTTTATTCTTGTGACAGAATTAGACATTAGGTGTAACACTGAGAGTTCACATGATGTGGGATTTTGTGTAGGAACATAATGGGAAAAATTAATGAGCCTCATTTGCAAATAGTAAATATACTATAATAACAACTTAGAGGTAGGATTTGTCTTTACAAATTGAATACTGAACCAGTTCCTAATAAATCTCACAAGTTATCAGAAAATTGATAAAAAATTTGGTCCAGGCTCCCAATATTGACAACAGACTGTTCATGTAGAAGATGCACAGCTCTCTTGGGGCACGTGGGTGGTTCAGGTCATGATCCCTAGGATCGAGCCCCACATTGGGCTCCCTGCTCAGTGGGGAGTGTACTTCTCCCTCTCTCTGCAGCTCCCCCTGCTTGTGCTCGCTCTCTCTCAAATAAATAAAATCTTTTTTTAGATTCATGAGAGACAGAGAGAGAGAGAGAGGCAGAGACACAGGCAGAGGGAGAAGCAGACTCCATGCAGGGAGCCCAATGTGGGACTCAATCCTGGTCTCCAGGATCACGCCCCAGGCTAAAGGCAGTGCTAAACCACTGAGCCACCCCAGCTTCCCAAAATATTTTTTCTTTTAAATATTTTATTTATTTATAGGAGAGAGAGAGAGATAGCAGGTTAGAACAAGAGCAGGGGGGAAGAAGGAGAAGTAGGCTCCCCATGGAGCAGGAAGCCTGGTGCAGGGCTGGGGCTGGATCTCAGGATTCCAGGATCATGATCTGAGCCAAAGGCAGATGCTCAAACAACCAGAGCATCTGGTTTTAGGCCTGGGTAGGCATCCCTAAAATCTTAAAAAAAAAAAGATGCACAACTCTCCTAAGTATTCCGGGGTCACCGATCAATTCGGTAGCTCATGGCAGCCTTATCTAATTTCATAATTATTAGAAATCAGAGTGGGTCGGACTCAAGAATGAATTTCTGTTCTCTGATATTATCAAAGCTATTTTCCTCATGGTAGTAAGGAATTATTGTTTTTGCCATTTTCTTTTTTTCAGTTTGAGTATTCCAGGACAGTAGCCGCTTGACTTCAATTATTCAACATGCAGAGCAGACAAGGATACTGCAGCTATTGCTGTGTGCGCTACAATAACCTGGAACAGGTGAGAGGGTCCTGTAAATGTGCTTATACCTCAGGAGACCTAGTCCTGACTTTCTCTTCTATCTTATTATATTCATTTATTCGCCCATTGAACAGATCATGTTGTGAGTCTTCTAGTTGGTAGATACTGTTTAAGCTCCTCAGGTTATGACTATCAACAAATCCAGGTCTCTTTCCTTCATGAAGCTTTCTTTGTACTGTGGTAAGACGGAAAATAGTACATATTTCGTACAGAATGTGTCAGATTGCTTTTTTTTAAAAAAATTTTTGTTTTTTTTTAAATTTTTTAAAATTTTTATTTATTTATGATAGTCACACACAGAGAGAGAGAGGCAGAGACACAGGCAGAGGGAGAAGCAGGCTCCATGCACCAGGAGCCCGACGTGGGATTCGATCCCGGGTCTCCAGGATCGCGCCCTGGGCCAAAGGCAGGCGCCAAACCGCTGCGCCACCCAGGGATCCCCAAGATTTTGTTTTTTTATTCATGAGAGACACAGAGAAAGAGGCAGAGACATAGGCAGAGGGAAAAGCAGGCTCCCCATGGGGAGCCCAATGTAGGACTCGATCCCAGGACCCCAGGATCACACCCTGAACCAAAGGCAGATGCTCAACCCTGAGCCACCCAGGTGCCCCAGAATATGTCGGATTGTGATAAATGTTATGAGGCAAATAGAGAAGAGAGTGCAGTTTTAGATAGGGTGGCTGAGTGAGGTTAAGGAAGTGACATTTGAGTTGAGATTTGAAGGAAGCATGGGGATATGAACTTGCTTATATCTGGGGGAAGAATTTCTAGGTAGAGGGAAGGGAGAGCCAAGACAGAGACCCCAAGGCAGAGGGCTGGTTAGCATGCTAATCGAAAGCCAAGAACCAGTGTGGCTGCAGTGCTGGTAAGGTGGAGCATAGGTGTTAGGTGAGAGGTGAAGAATTCAGACGATTAGATTCTATAAGACATTATAGAATAAGGGAAGGACTTTGAAGTTCATGTTTTCACACACGAACATTTTAGTTTTGCTGTAGTTAAATGTAGCTTCCCCCCCACCCCCCGCCAATAGTTGCTTATGTTTTTGGTGTCACAAAAGATTGCCTAATCCAAGGTCCTGCAGAGTTATGCCTCATAATTTCCTGGAAGATTTTTATAGTTTTTGTTCTTACATTTAGGTCTTTGGTTAATTTTCAGTCAATTTTTTTATACGTTGTGATTTTAATTACCTTCTAAAAACCCTGTCTCTAAATACAGTCGCATTGGGAGTTAGAATGTCAACATATGAATGGGGGGGGGCGGTGCACAGCTCAGTCTGTAGCAATTATATTGATTTGAGTTTTAGCTCTTAAACCAATTTGGTATCCCTGGGCTAAATCCCACTTGGTCATGGTGTTTAATCCTTCTGTATGTTACTGGATTTGGTTCGCCAGTATTTTGTTGAGGGTTTTTACATCTATATTCATAAGGGATATTGTTTGTAGCTCTCTTTTATTGTGATGTCTTTGGTTTTGGTATTGGGGCTTCATAGAATGAATTGAGTAGTGTTCCTTTCTTTTCTTTGTGTGGGAAGAGTTTGTAAAGCATTGTATGAGGACATTTTGAAATAAATATTCATGGTAATAGTAGCAGTAGTCTTCTGAGTGGGAGTCTTAACTTGGAAGAGTCTCAGGGTTTACTTCAGGGTCTAAGCTGAGGGATTGTGTCATAGGTGAAGTAATAATATAATGAAGCTCTGGTCCTGCTAGTGCTAAACTGTTTAATTCTAAGTGCTATCTAAGATCAGTAATACATAAAAATTCAGCTGTTTAGTAGCATCTGTTTTGTCAACAGTCATTTAAATTCATACTAAGGAAAAATTTTTACTATGGTGATTTCCACAATTGTGTCTTTTTACAAAAAAAAAATTTTTTTCTAATGCTGTTTAAATACATGAGGCAGCAGATAATAAATCTCAGAGCTCTCTTTAGTGTTTCTGTCATGATTGATAAATTATATCATCACTTGACTGGAAGATTATTTGTTGAATTTTTGATATTAATAAAACATATTAAATCTTTATAAGTTCTATTCAGTAAGCAGTCTTAGCTTTTTGCTTAAGGTTCAAAAAATTTTTAGACGTTCGGATACTCATGCATTTAATAGATATTAAAAAAGACTGTTTAGGACAGTCAAAGTAATTTGTGCTAAGTATAAAGGCTTAAATAAATAAATTAATAAAAGGAAAAATTTCATGACTTTGGAGAACTTTGTATTTGGAGAAATACAGGGCCCAGATCTAGCTGAATATTCAACAGAAAAAATGGAAACCAAAAGATAGACTATAACTGCCAGCTTAGAATTCTATGCTTAATAAATATGTCCTTGAAAAAAAAGAAATAGAAATATTTTCTGAAAACAAAAATTAAGAGAATTTGTCAACAGCAGACTCTTACTGAAGGAAATCCTACAAAGAATTCTTCAGATAGAAGGAAAATGATTCCTGTTGGAATCTCAGAGACAGGAATGCATGAAGATCAGTGGAAAGGTACTAGGTGATCTAAATGAGCAGTATCTCATGAGGTTAACAACAATGTCATAGAAACTGGAAAGAAAGTAAACCAAGTTCAATCCTTGCTCAAGAAGAGAGTAAAAGTAGAAGTAAATTTAGATCTTGGTAGGTCAGGTCTGCTTGTTATAATCTGTTACCACTAATAGAAAAAGTGCCTAATCTATAACTAACTGCCAAATTAACAGAAAGAGAAAACTTGGAATAAGAAAAAGCAGTCCACAAGAAGGCAAAAAAGAACAGAAATAGGGACATCGGCTAGGCAAGAATAATAAAAACAGATTTAAAAATAAAAAAAGATTAAATCTAGATATATCAGTAATGTATTAAGTGAAAATAGACTTGGTGCTTGAGTTAAAACTATATTCAATATTTTATTGGAGGTTCTAGCCAGGGAAATAAGGAAAGAGAAAGAAATTGAAATGTAATTAAGATTAGATAAAAAGAAACAAAACTGTTATTATTTGTGCACAGTGTGATTATGGACATAGAAAATCCTCAAGATACCTAGGCAAACTATTAAAATTGATAAATGAGTTTATTTTTGGTTTTTTATTTTTTAAATTTTTTGATAAGTGAGTTTAAAGAGCTTCTTGGGCCAACATAAAAAGAAATTGTATTCTTATGAAAAAGATACAACAGGGATACCTGGGTGGCTCAGCGGCTTAGCGCTTGCCTTCAGCTCAGGGCGTGATCCTGGGGCCCCGGGATCAAGTCCCACATCAGGCTCCCTGCATGGAGCCTGCTTCTCCCTCTGCCTGTGTCTCTGCCTCTCTCTCCCTGTGTTTCTCATAAATAAATAAAATGTTAAAAAAAAAAAAAGAAAAAGATACAACAGAATCAAAGAACATCAACTCTTCAGGAATAAATTAACAAAATATGTATAAGGTTTTTATTTAGGAAAGTATAAATATCGAGAGAAACTTAGATATTAAATAATTGGTGTGATATACTGTGTTCATGTATTAAAAAAAATCAATGTTACAAATGTCATTTCTCCCCAAACATACATATTGACTCAGTGAAATTCCAAACAAAATTCAGGAAAAATTGTGTTTAATGGAAATTAAGCCAATTCTGAAAATATGTATGTACATGCAAAAGGCTAAGAAGAACTGGGATAATCTTTTTTTTTGTTTTGTTTTTTTGAACTGGGATAATCTTGAAGGAGAAGAACAACAAAACCAGAAGTAATAAATACCAAATTTATTACTAAACTACAATCTTTAAGACAATGGTGCAAAGTTAGAAAGATCATGGAAATAAACCAAAAACTCCAGAAACAGATACATAGATATTTGATTTGTGACAAATGTGGCGCTACAGAACAGTGAGGACAGGACTTAATTCATTAAATGGTACTGGGTCAATTGGTTATCTCTATGGAAAAGAAGAAATGAATCTCTATCACTAAATCAATCTGGATACAAAGGTCAATTCCAAGTAGATGATAGATGTAAATATTGTAGGTAAAACAGTAAAACTTCTAGAAATAAATAGGAGAAAATTTTCATGATTTTGAGGTAGGGCGACAAAGAAAAAAATCGGTAAGTTGGACTTCAGTAAAGTTAAGAAAATGGGAGGTGATTAAGAAAGTGGAAAAGCTGTGGATTTACTCTGTATATGTGTGTAGGCACAAATAAACTATGAATGCCCCCTCCCACAAAGGAAAATAAAGTGAAGAGGTAAGCCACAGAGAGAAAGGATGATACTTGAAACACACATAATTGAACGAGGAGCTCATGTCCAGAATAAATAATTACTATAATTCATTATAAAAATGAACATGCACTTGAAAGACAGGAAGAGACGTGAACAGACGCACTGTAAATGAAGATAGCCAGGTGGCCAGAAAAATGAAGCTATCACAAAAATTGCAAATTAAAGCAACACTGATATGACCTTAACCCCCCACTTCAGTCGCTAAAATTAAAGAGACTGACAATGGCAAGTGTTGATGAGGAGAGAGAGGAATGGAAACTATGATGCATTGCTGGGGAGGGTACAAATTGGTATGGCCACTTCGGAAGACTAGTGAACAGAGGGTACTAAAGCTGAGCGTATGCAGACCTTATGACGCAGAAGTTCCACGCCTAGTAATGCACTCAACAAAAATGTGTGCACATGGACGTTCCAAAAGTCACAGATAAGTTTTTTGTAGTATAATTTGTCATAGCCATGAGCTGTGAAAGACACGTATGTCCATCAAGAATGGAATGAATAAATAATATGATATATTGCTCTACAGAAATTAAAAAATTAAAATAAAACAGACTGCAGGTAATAAGGATGAGTATTACCAATGTGGAGGGAAAGAAGACGAATGTAAAAGAGTATCTACATTGTATGACATTGTAAGACTGTACTTCTAAAAATTCAGAAACTTTCCAAACTAATCTCTATCGTTAAAATTTAGATAATTTGGGGGAAGAGGGAAAGAATATTAGATTGGTATGGGACGTTGGAGGGGTTCTGGGTGCTTAATTAGTTTTTCACAGATCGACGGTTATGGATGTGTTTATTTTACGATAATTTATTGAGCTATATACATATGACTCGTGCACTTTTCCTTACGTAAATGTCAATTCAGAAAGTTGAACAAAACGGACATCTTCTGGGATAAATAGTGTGGTGTTTTCTGGGGTTTGTGTCAGTGCAGCTTCTCCATTCATGTTGCCTTTTTAAAATGTTTACTGTGGCAGAGGATGAGGTTGCATTTTAACTGAACCTTTATTTGTTTCCTTGTCAGTTTGTTCCCTTCCTGAACAAAGCAGGCTAGGGTACTGGGCTGTGGGGAGCTTGGAGGCCAGAAAGTCCTGAGACCGTCATACTTGAGAGTGTTACTGTGGCTAAGGCATCCTCAGAGTAGACTATGACAACTCCAGGAGTTGTAATAGTGGTCGGGAGCTAGCAACCTGTTTTAAGTTCTTTTGGCATCTCCACTCTGATGTTTAAAACATGGCTTTTCCCAGGTATTGTTAAATGAAAACATGTTATTAAATTGTTGTGAATAACTCATGTTGGAAATACGGCATTAACAGTAACATGATGTAGGGAAAGAGGAGAAGCTTTAGAGTTAGACACAGATGGAAATCCTGGCTAGATACTCAGCTTGAGGCAGTTTACTCTGACTCTGTGCTTTAATTTCTTTATATCAACATGGGGACAGGATTCATACTCAGTGAAAATTCAATGAGATTACTATGTGAACGGAGTAGCACTGTGTTATGTTATAGGTGCTCAGTGGATTTGAGATTTCTTTCCCATCCCTCTTGATAGTTCACTGAATAACACTTGTGAACACAGACTCTTTCTGTGGAGAGGATTAACAACAACAAAAAATTTGTGTACTTATTACAATATTCTGTTTAAGGATTTGTAATCTGTGAAGAAAAATGATGGACTTTTTTGTGAATTAGTCTTCAGCTTTTACAAATACAGTGATCCAACCCTCTTCTCTCTTTTAACAGATTTTTATTTTAAAAATATTTGCTTGGTACAAATACAAGAATGCATAAGAAAAGGTTGAAAATTACCTATAAATATACCTCACAGATGTAAATGGCTTTTAAGGTTTTGGTGTATTTTCTTTCACTGACGCGTCTGTGTATTTATTTTATTTTATTTATTTTATTTTATTTTATTTTATTGGTCTGTACATTTTAAAACCATAGTTTCAGGTAAAAGCATACATGTGATTTTTGCATCTGCCATTTTTCTCTTAATATCTAACATTTCTCCATGTTATTTAAAATTTTTTGTATTATTGTAGATAGCTGCGTGGTATTATTAGGTCATATTATACATTTTACTATTAGACACCTTGGAGATTTCCAGTTTTTTATTATTATGCTGTGATAAACATCTTTTTTCCATTAATCATCCACATTTAAGATGATTTCCTCAGGAGAGATTTAGAGAAATGTAATTACTATATTGAAGGGAAAGATAACTTCTGTGGTTTTTAGATACACATTTTAGAATTGCTTTATAGAAAGGGTTTATCAATTTATACTTCTATCAGGAGTATCTAACTGAATCCATTTGTGAAACTCTCACTACTAATGAGTATTACCTGTTTAAAACTATGTAGTATTTTTTCTTTTAATAGCATATGTCCAGTGCTCAGCACAGATACTTGACCACACAGAATCGACAACGGATGGGTACCACTAGTTTGATGGAACGTTTCTTGCAGGATGTACTCCGTCACCACCCCTATCATTCTCAAGAAAGCAGGTAAAGTAGTTGGGTAGAATTATATTAATACAGTTATTACATGTTACAGTAGATGTTTGTGTGAACTTTCTAGTACTTCTAATAATAAAAAAGATTATTTATTCATGAGAGACACAGAGAGAAAGAGAGAGGCAGAGACACAGGCAGAGGGAGAAGCAGGCCCTCTGCAAGGAGCCCGATGTGGGACTCGATCCCGGATACGGGGATCACGCCCTGAACCGAAGGCCGATGCCCAACCTCTGAGCCACAGAGGAGTCCCCTAAAGTGAATCTTTTGATTAAGGAATATAAAGTGAAATTTTACCTAGTAACTTCTCTTTGCTATTATTTTAAAACTTTTTTCTAGCTTAGATAAGAAACTTCACTACAAAAGATAATGGACTACACCATGTTTTTTTCTAAATAAAAGCCTTAGGCCAATAACTATACATCATTAAGGTGTTCTATTAAGTATGTCCTAGGATTAAGCAGGGGCAAAAGGTATGGGCAGAAATTGCTTTTGAATGATTAGGAACAGATATGTTGGTGACAGTAGCAGAGTAAGGGTGGTTTAAGTAAAAACTGAGTCAATTCTATATTAACTGAACTATTTGCTACCTGAATAGAAGAGATATCAAATAGAATTGGCTTTTTAATGATCTGTCAGTATCTTGATAGCTTTTTCTTGTGTCAGTTTTTTGGTTGTTTTAATAAAAATAAATATTTTTGATAATATATAAGAGTTAATGTCCTGTGTTCAAAACATTGGTAGAAGGTTGGATTAATTAAGTAGTGTTGCAAGTTTACAGCTATAGTTGTACAAGGAAAAGTAAAATAGAGTTATTAGCATATCTGTGCAGAATTAGTTGAGATAAGCACCAGCAGTAGAAAAAGGATAAACTTCTTGAATGATTTGCAAGTCACAACCCAGAATTTTGCAAATGGGGAAAAGTTTAAATGGGGAAAAAATTAAAAAAATAAATGTTCTTTCTTAGCTGCTGGAAAGATAGACCATCTTGGGGTCAGTATAAATTTCCAGTTTATAGCTTGTGTAAGCAATGCTTCAACAGACATATTTGTACATACAACTATTTTGGTGGTATAGATTCCTAGAACTTGAACTTCTGAGCTAAAGTTTTTAGGCCTTAAAAAATACTTTTAATTTTTTAACCTTTCATTTTGGAATAATTTCAGGCTTACAGAAATGTTGCAAAAGTGATCCGAGGAATTCTTGTATAACTTTCACCTGACTTCTTCAAATGTGAAATCAAATAATGACAGTATAATGATTAAATCCATGAAATTACATTGATGACATACTAAAGTATAGACCTTCTTCAGATTTTGTCAGTTGTCTTAAAAACGTCCTTTTTTAAGAACCAGGATTCAGTGGAGGATCACACTTGACATTTAGTTGTCCCGTCTCTTCAGACACCCTTAATCATAAACAGTTCCTCAGTCTTTGCTTTCAAGACTTGGACACTGCTGGCCAGTTACTTTATAGGATGTCCCTAAATTGGGATATGCTTGACATTCTTCTCATGATTAAACTTAGGTTATGCATTTGGAACAAGAATAAATTGTAATTGATGCTGTGCCCTTCTCAACATATTACAGAGACTCATGATGTTGCCATGTCTCATGGCTAGTGTTGTTAACTTGAATCACTTAATTAAGGTGGCTTCTCTACCGTCTTGTTCCTTTTTTCCCCATTACAATTAATAAGACTTGAGGGAAGTACTTGGAGACTATGTAAATAAATACCCTGTTTCTCATCTTATTTTCACCCACTTATTTTAAAAATAAATTGATGATTCTCCCCTGAAACAGTTATTCCGTAGGTTAATCAGCCTTCATAAAGAAGAGCTTTCTTGTTCCCCCATCTACTCAAGTATCTGTTTATATCATTATAAACTCATGGCTATGTCTTCTGTGGGTTTTAATCCTATACTATTACTTACTTTGTTGGTCAAGTTGTGTGTGGAAATACAGAATTCTTGAGCCACTTCCTAGAAGGCTATGCCAATTTATATACAATTTATATAACACATATACACCAATAATCTATGAGAGTGCTCATTTTCTATTGCTCTTGCCAATACTGGGGTTAGCAACTTCTTTTTATCCCCCCATAACATAATAGGTCAAAAAAGTGTATCGCTTCATTAGCTTTTATTTACTGATGAGTAAAGTAGAGCATCTCTTTATATATGTTTATTAGCCATATGCTTACATTATGGATTGTTTGTAGATGTTGTCTGTTTTTCTATTGAATTGTTTGTATATTTTGGATTTGTATGCAATATTTATAGATAATAATCATCCTTTGTATTTTAAATATAATCATTTTCCCAGAATCTGTCATGTGTCTTTCATCTGTGTGTATTGTCTTTTTACCATATAGAAATTAAACATCCTGACATAATTAGATCTAAGGGGAATTCTCCTTTATAGCTTCTTTCATGTGTTTTTCTTCATGTCCTTATTTTTGCTTTTAAGTATTTTTAATCTTCCTGGAATTTGTTTCCATATGTGGTGTGAGATAGAACTTATTTTTTTAAATAAATGTATATTAATTATCTCCACTGATACGAAATGTCACCTGTAGGGGTGCCTGGCTGGCTCTAGTGGGTAGAGCATGCAACTCTCTCACAATCTGCTGATTGTGGGTCTGAGCTCCATGTTGGGCGCAGAGATTACTTTAAAAACAAACAAACAAAAATGTCACCTGTAACATGAACTAAATTCCTGTATTTGTGTTTCTGTATCTATATTCCTATCCATATATCTGGTTTTAAATTCCATTTTCTTACTTTGAGTTTTTTTTTCTTTTTTTTCTTTTTTTTTTGAGTTTTTTTTTCTTTGAGTTTTTTTTAATCCCATGCTAACACATTGTTTCTAAGTTCTAAATTATACAGTTTATTTAAAAAAAAAAATTCTTGGGATCCCTGGGTGGCGCAGTGGTTTAGCGCCTGCCTTTGGCTCAGGGCGCGATCCTGGAGACCCAGGATCGAATCCCACGTCAGGCTCCTTGTGCATGGAGCCTGCTTCTCCCTCTGCCTATGTCTCTGCCTCTCTCTCTCATTCTGTGTGACTATCGTAAATAAATAAAAAAAAAAATTAAAAAAAAAAAATTCTTCTCAGGGATCCCTGAGTGGCTCAGTGGTTTAGCGCCTCCTTCAGCCCAGGGTGTGATTCTGGAATCCTGGGATCAAGTCCCACATCAGACTCCCTGTATGGAGCCTGCTTCTCCCTCTGCCTATGTCTCTGCATCTCTCTCTGTGTTTCTCACGAATAAATAAATAAAATCTTTAAAAAAAATTTCTTCTCTTCCCCCTTATCTAGACATAGTAGGTTTTTCTGTTATTTTGGTCTTCTTGAAAATTAGCTCTTGCTTTATTTTTGTTTTCTATTTATTGATTTTTCTTAATTTCCTGGGGGCGGATTTGGTTATCTTTCTATTATCTTCCTGTATTAAGTGCTCATTTATAATTTGTGTGTGCTAATTCTTCTTTTAGTGGAAGATTTAAAAGTGTGAGGTTTCCATTATGATCATATCTCATAGATACGTAGCTTTTAAATTTTATAGATTATAAAAATTTAAAAAATTAGCACAGGAATTATATAAAAGAGGGGCTTTTAATCTTTAATGGTTGGATTTTTGATGGGTTTTTGTTGTATGATTAGTTAAAAATGAGTGAAATATAGATTGTGATTTAGTTGTTACTTTTAACCACATGCACATACAGATGCAAATCAAAGCATCTAGATGGTGATTCCTAACTTTTGGGGGATTTTGCCTAGTTGTTTGATTTTATGATTCTGCCTGCCTTTTCTTTGTCAAATGTCAAAGGTTAACTTTATTTTGAGAATGTTTTAGTAGTCTTTAAGACACACAAATGGAGACGATCTTCTAGAGTTTGAAAAACTAGGGTAAAGTGGTAATTGTACTGCACTTTTATTAATTACAATTCAGAAGTATGAAAAATTCTGGAATATTTTTGCCTCATCATACTATTCTGATACCTAAGTTAACTTTTTAATTTTACAAATACCAAAACATGTTCTTTTAGTGTTAATTATGATAAGTGTTTTTGGGAAAGAAATAGCAGTATTTGTGACATGTTAAAAAAAGGCACATGTATGTGGCTGCCATGAGTATACATTTCTCTTAGGTGATTGAAGCATCTTTCAAATTGAAAAATATTTAATAAAAGTATCTTTTAGGTGTTAAAAGATAAAAATAAATAATAATAAATAATTTATAATAATATTTTTAAAATTTTTCAAAAGTTATTTTAAAAGTTATTTTAAAACTATTTTTTAAAAGTTATTTATTTTAATGGCTACATTTTAGGACAGATTTATATCAACAGAAAACTTGAGAATATAGTACTGAGAGTTCCTGTACACCCTCCCTATCTAGTTTGGCTATTATTAAACCACTTACATTAGAACGACACATTTGTTACTGTTAATGAACCAATATTAATACATTAAGTTCTGTAGTTAATTCAGCTTAGTTTTAACTAATGTTCTTTTCTGTTTCAAGATCCCATCTCAGATAACCATGTTCCATTAAGTTGCCATGTCTCCTTAGACTCCTCTTGGCATTTTTAATTTTTTCTTTTTGGAGGGGAGGGTGCAGAGGGAGAGAATATTAAGCAGGCTCCATGCCTGATGCAAGGCTTGCTCTCATGACCCTGAGATCATGACTTGAGCTGAAATCAAGAGTCAGATGCTTTACTGACTGAGCCACCTAGGCACAACCTGATTTTAGCCATTCTGACAGGTGTGAGGTGATTATCTCATTATAGTTTTGATTTGTACTTCCCTGATGATAAGTGATATTGACCATCTTTTCATGTGTCTGTTGGCCATCTGTATGTTTTCTTTGGAAAAATGTCTATTCATGTCTTCTGCCCATTTTTTAATTGGATTATTCATTTTAGGGGTGTTGAGTTTTATAAGTTCTCTAGATATTTTGGATACTAACCCTTTATCAGGTATGTCATTTGCATATACATTCTCCTATTTGGTAGGTTACCTTTTAGTTATGCTGATTGTTTCCCTTACTGTGCAGAAGATTTTTATTTTGATGAAGTCCTAATAGTTTATTTTTCTGGAGACATATCTAGGAAGAGTTGCTATGGTCGATATCAAAGAGGTTACTGCCTGTGTTCTCTTCTAGGATTTTAATAGTTTTCTTGTCTCACATTTAGGTCTTTAATCCATTTTGAATTTATTTTTGTGAATGGTAGCATTATCTACAATAGCCAAATTATGGAAACAGCCATATGTCCCTTGACTGATGAATGGATAAAGAAGATGTGGTGCACACACACACACAACCACACACACCGGAATATTAGCCATAAAAAAGAATGGAATCTTGCCATTTGTAATGATGTGGAGGAGCTAGAGTACCATGCCAAGTGAAATAAGTCAGAGAAAGACGAGGGGTGGGAGGATGGGTGAAATAGGTGGTGGGGATGAAGGAGTGCACTTGTGATGAGCACTGGGCATTATATGGAAGTGTTGAATCCCTAAATTGTACACCTGAAACTAATACTACACTGTATGTTAATTAACTGGAACTTAAATAAAAACTTGAAAAAACCCAGTGTGTTAAATAATAGCTAACATTTGTGAATGATTATGTTTTCCAGGCTTTTAAAAAATGCTCTTTACATATAACAACTAACTTACTCTTCAAGACAATCTCATGAGGGAAAATAATATTATGGTTTTTTGGGGGGAGAAAACTGGAGCCTAAAAGGTTAAGTAACTTATGTTAAACCTTTTCCTGTTTGCCACTCTGATAACTGACAGATGATAGATGGCTATTTCTTTTTCCTTTCCTTTTTTTTTAAACAGTTTTTTTTTTTATGTTTAGGAACCATTTGTGTTTATTAAGTAGCAATTGGTGGAGCTGCCTCCACCTTCTCTACTGATTTCCATCCCTGAGGGAAGTACAGTCTCATGTGATTGCCTTGGTTCCTTGTTCTATAACAGTGGGGCCCAGGATAGAAATAAAATACAGTTATTGTGCCTTTATTATAAAATTTTAAATATATATCAGAATATTTTTATGGATTTCCCCCCTTGCTTTTTAGATCAACACAAAATGAGAGACTTCTTACAAATACTGCGTCACCTCCTGAAGTGGTTCCTGTTGATGATTCTGTTTCTGAGGAAGCGACTGAGGATGCTGCTGGAGTCAAAGGAGAGAGCTCCACCAAGGGTTTTGAACCTAGTAAAGAGTTACATTCTAGACCCAGTAAATCTCAGGAATATATACAGGGTGTTTCAGTTAGACCATCAGTTATTCAAAAACTGGAGAAGGGACAGCAGCAGCCCTTAGGGTTTGTTCATAAAATTGGGAGTGGCGTGAAGGAATTTAATCCAGTTGGGATTGGTCAAGCTACACATACTAGACGAAGCTTAATATGTCCCTCAGTGATTTCTAGTGCTCCTTCTAGTTGTTTAGCTGGAAGTTCCTATGATAGACCAGTTACAACTAAACCTACTAAGTTACCAGCAGCAGCCAGTTCAGAGACAGTCAGCAAATGTGACCCAAACAAAGCTGACAGATACCTTGAACAGCCAGACAGGGGCTCTAGAAATCCTGGGCTATCGTCCAATCTAGAAACGTCTTCAGTTTCTTATCAGAAACCTAAAGAATCAACTAGGAAATCTTTAGGTATAAGTTCAGATAAATTGATCATACAGGAAGATATAAAGTCTCAACGTAAAACTTTGTCAGCTGGCGCTAAAGGCCGTGACTTTGTGGGTACGGAAGACTCCTTAAAGTCTGAATCTCTTTCCAAATTAGCTGTCAACCAAGCAATCAACCTGAATAAAACTGGCATGCCTTCTAATAAAGGAGTCTTTGAAGATGCTACTGCAAAGCACCGTGAGAAATTCATTTCTGGTATGGGTCCTACCCAAGAGGAAAAGCATTTGGTTTTTAATAAGTCAGCCTTTTTGGAACAGAAGAGCTCAGTGATTTCTGAAGTGAAGTTTGCTCGTGGCTCTCTTCAGTCAGTGTCCAATCCACCCGAAGAGGCTGCACAAGACCTTTGGAAGGAGGAACAAATTGACCAAGAAGAGAAAAACTATGAATCGAGAGCTTCTGAAATGAGTTTTGACTGCAGTTCTCCATTTCAAAATTCACCTACTGACCAATCTAAAGTGACTGCCAAAGAAATAAACCTTTCAAAGGAAGCATATGCTGATTTGCAGTGTAAGAATAATAAATCTTATGTTTCTGAAATAAGTTCTGATCGTGATGGCTCCCTTCGGTTGGTCACCAACCGAGCTCAAGTAATTGTTAAAGGTGTAAGTGTTCAGAAGGCAAAGCCTATCAGGTTAGTCGATGAAAGCTATGAATCTAGTGATTCTGAGATTAATTATGATTGTGATGCCTTACTTCAGTCAACTGATGACTACCCCCAACAGCCTACAAAAGAAGTAAGCCTTCCTAAGGAGGAACACATTGACTTGGTTGATAAGAACTATGGATCGAGTAGCTCCGAAGTAAGTACTGATTGTGCTTTTCCTCTTCAGTCAGTGGGTGACCGACTCCCAGTGGCTGTCACAGAAGCAAAACTTCAGAAGGTTCACATTGGCTTGGTTGATAAGAACTATGGTTCAAGTTGTTCTGAAACAAGTATTGACAATGATGCTTCTCCTCAGTCAGCAGCTGACCATCCCCACCTGGTTGTCAAAGAAAGAAACCTAAAGGATAGACCAGTCTACCTGAAAGATAAGAACCTTAAAACCAGTAGCACTAAAGCCCATCTTGATTTTGCTGTTTCCCTTGAAACAGTGATTGACGAATCTCAGAGGGCTGTTGAAGAAATAAATCTTCTGGAAGAGAAGAATGAACCTGTGGAGATGAACTATGATTCTCATGGTTCTGAATTGAGTTTTCACACTGACCCTCGATTAGTGCCTGGCCAGTCCGGAGTAATAGTTAAAAAAGTAAACCCTCGAGAAGTAGCTGTTGACCTGGAGAGTAAGAGTGTTAAATCTAGCAATTCTGATCAAAGTTTTGATTCTCGTGCTTCTCTTTATCAGTCAACTAATGATCAACGTCAAGGGGCTCTGGGCGAAATAAGTCTGAAAGAGCTAAATGTTGACATGGAAGTTAAGAGCTATGGGTGCTCCAGTTCTGAGTTGACATTTGAATCTGATCCCCCTGCTGTGTCCGGTACTGAGCAATCTGAGATGGACATTGAAGAAATAAGAAAAAGGCACATTAAATTGGAAGGTGAGCGCTCTGGGTCAAATAGTTCTGGAATAACTTTCGATTCTGATATTCTTCTTCGCTCAGGAGGTGACCAGCCTCACGTAGCTGTTTATGTGGAGGAACCTAGTCACCTGGAAAATAAGACTAATACATCTCGTGTTTCTGAAATAACTTTCGATTCTGATATACCTGTTCATTCGGGAACTACTCAACCTGAACGAGCTGTTAAAGACATAATCATTCAGAAAGAAGAATATATACACTTAGGGAGGAAGAATGATGAACCCAGTGGTTCTGAAATAAGTTTGGATTTTTATGTTCCTCCTCATTCAGTTATTGACCCTCCAGAAGTAGCTATGCAAAAGCTAAATCTTCAAAAAGAAGAGCAGATATACTTAGAAAATAAGGACAATGAACCTAGCGGTTCTGAATTAAGTTTGGATTATGGTATTTTTCATTCAATGACTGGCCATTCTAAAGATCCCATTAAAGAAATAAACCTTCAGGAAGAAGAGCACATACATTTAGAAAATAAAGGTAATGGGCCTAGTGTTTCTGAAATCAGTTTGAAATCTGACATTTCTTATCATTTAATGGCTGATCATCCTAACATAGCTGTTAAAGAAATAAGCCATCAGAAGGAACACATAAACTTACAAGATAAGGATAATGCATTAAATGTGTATGAAACAAGTTTGGATCCTGGTGTCCACCTTCATCGGTCAGTGACTCACAAGCCTGAAACAGCTGTTAAAGAAATATGGCTTCAAAAAGAAAGACATGCTAAATTCAAAAGTAAAAGTGCTAAATTTACTGGTTCTGAAACAGATTCTGACATCCCTCATTATTTAGTGACTGAACCTCAAATAGCTGTCAAAGAAATCAATGTTCAGAAAGAAGAACATGTTCTAGAAAAAAAGAGTGATACATATAGTAGTTCTGGAATAATGTTTGATTCTGACGTCCTTCCTCAGTTACTGACTGAAACACCTCACATTGCTATTTTGAAGGAGGACCATGTTGACCCAGCGGGTGAAAGTACTGGATCTAGAGGCTTTGCAATAAATTTGGATATTGGTGTCCCTCTTCATTCAGTCATTAGCCAACCTCCGCTAACCCTCATGAAGGAAAAAAATGTTCATCTGGAAGACAAAAACAGTGAATCTAGTCATTGTAAAATAAGGTATGATACTGGTGACCCTCTTCAGCTATTGACTGGACAATTTCAGGAAGTGGTTAAGAAAACAAACCTGAGGAAGGAAAGGAAAGTTGTAATGAAAAATAAAATGGTTCAAACTAGAGGTTCTAAATTAATGCGTGGTTTTGGTGTTTCTCTGGTGGCTGATCACCCTGAAGGGGCTGTTAAAAGAGGAAACCTTGAGAGTGAAGGTCATGGGAACGTGGAAGATAAGAACAGCCAGTGTAGTGGTTCTGAAATGAGTTTGGATTCTGATTTCTTGGTTGAGTCAATAATTGAACAACCTCAAATAACTATTTTGGATCAGGACCACATTGAGTTAGAAGATAAGCACAGTCAATCTGGTGGTTCTGAAATGAGTTTTGATTCTGAGGATCCTCTTCAGTCAGTGGCTGACCAGGTTAGAGAAACTGTTAAAGAAATAAGCCTTTGGAAGGATGAAGATGTAGAAGATAAGAGGGATGAATCCAAGGGTTTTGAAGTTATGTATGATTCTAATGTCCCTTTTCAAAAGTCAGTGGCTTCCCAAACGGAAGAAGTCATTGAGGGGATGAACCTTTGGAAGGAGCATGTTGACTTGCAAGGGAAGGTTGTGGAACCTAGTGATTCTAAAATAAATTTTGATTCTGATGAACCTCTTCAGTCTGTGGCTAATGAAATTCAAGATGCTATTGCAGGTATAAATCTTCTGAGGGAAGGACATGTTTGTCTGGATGAGAAGGGCTATGAACCCAGTGATTCTGAAATAATTTATGTTTCAAATGTCCCTCTTGAATCAGTGGTTGAGCAACCACACATTTTGGAAGGGGAACACGCCAATTTGGAAGATAAGAGCAATGTTGTCTGTGGTCCTGAAATAGCTTTTATTTCTGATGATCACCTTCAGTCAGTGGCTGACCAGCTCCAAAAATCTGTTAAAGAAGTCAGTCTTTGGAAGGAAGACCATATATACCTGGAAGATAAGAGCTATAAACTAGGTGACTTCGATGTAAGTTATGATTCTGATGTTCCTGTTCACTTCGTGACTGATCAGTCTCCTCTGGCAATCAAAGAAATCAACTTGCAAAAGAGGGGTCATCATGACCTAGGAGATAAGAGCTGTGTACCTAGTGTTTCTGAAATAAAATGTGATTCTGGTGTTCATTTTCAGTTAGAAGTTGATCAATCTGAAGTGGTGTGCAAAGAAATAGATCTTCCGAAGGAAGGGCATCTTGGCATGGAAGTAAAGACCAGTGAACCTAGTGATTCTGAATTAATGTGTGAGTCTGATGTCCCTCTCGAAATAGTGGTTAATGAACTTCAAGTGTCAGTTAAAGAAGCAAATCTTCGAAAGATGCTATTTGTGGATCTGGTGACCAGTGATAGTGACTGTGAAGTGATTGCTGAGTCTGATATCCCTTTTCAGCAGGTGATTGACTCACCTCACGTGACTGTCAAAGAAATCAACTGTATAAATACAGAAGGCTTTGATCTAGAAGGTGAGTGCTGTGACTCCTATGATTCTGAAATAGGATATGTATGTGAAGCCTCTCCTCAGTCACTGGCAAACCAGTCCAAAGAGACTTTCAAAGTGGTAAACCAGAAGAAAGACTATATTATTTTGCAGGAGTCAAGCTGTGATGGTTCTGAAATAAATTTTCAAATTGATCCCCCAGATCGGTCCGTGACTTACTCATCACAAGGGTCTGATAAAGAAATGGTGAAATACATTGATTCAGAAGAGAAGAGTTGTGGATCTGATAGCCCTAAAACAAATTTTAAGTGGGAAGAGGATTCTCAGGCAGTGGCTGACCAACTTCAGAAAGCCGACAAAGGAATCGTTTGTCAGAGGAAAAATCCAGAAACTACCAGCCGAAAAGATAAGCACCATGAACCTGTTTCGGCAGTGCCTCGTAATGCCTCTCCTGGGTCGGGAGCTCATCAAAGGTCTGGTAAAGGAAAACTTTTGAAGTTAAAACATGCAGATCCAGAAAGTATGAGCTGTGAACCATGCAGTTCTGGAATGAGTTTCCAGTGTGATCGTGCTCTCCAGTCTGATGCTGACCAGCCTCAAGAGGCTGGCACTAAAGCAGGACTATTTAAGAAGATGCCTCTGGATGTGGAAGAAGCAAACCCTGATTCCCATTCAAGCTCTATTTTCGTGGTTGATCCTGCAAGGAACCTGGACAAAGCAAAGGAGGTCGTAGAAGACAATCCTGACGAACCCGTCCTTGAAGCCTTGCCTCATGTCCCTCCTTCATTTGTAGGGAAAACGTGGTCTCAAATCATGAGAGAAGATGACATGAAAATTAATGCTCTTGTGAAGGAATTTAAGGAAGGTCGTTTCCACTGTTACTTTGATGACGACTGTGAGACCAGGAAGATAAAAAAAAAAAATTTGAATGAAGGAAAAAAGATTACCTGGGCTGACGCAAGTCAGGACACCACAGCGATTCAAGTTCTTTCAGATTGTGACGATAACGCAGGTGGCATTTCAGATACTGATGACTTTTCAGTGGCCTTAGATAAATCTAGCCATCATTCTACAGTAAAGAGGCCTTATTATGAACAATCATGGCGAGTGGCTTCTCGATGTCAGGCTGTAAAAGTCAGCCATGGAACTCAGACCAATCTCACATGTCTGTCACAGACCAAAGGAAGTGAAGAGGAAGACTCCACGGGGAAGCGTTCGCTTTTACAGAAGGACAAAAAATCAAAAAAGAAAGTGAAAATCGGAACACTTGAATTTCCTGAAACATGTACTAAAGTCCTGAAGCCTTTGCAACCCAATGCCTTAGTCTATGTTATTTCTTCAAATATGAAATTTCAGGACAGTGAATGCGCCAACTTTGCTAAAAAGTACCGCAGCTGCAGAAGTCGGGATGTCAGCGTAGAGTACAAATATAAACGGCGCACCTTTAATTATTATGACCCACTGAACAAGAAAATTGTGATTGATCCTCCGCCCAGCCTAGAGGAGTTGGACAGAAATAACTGGCTTAATCTCAGCGACCTGAGCTCCAGCTCAGGCGATGAAGATGCTCAAGACGCTGACCCGACCGCCGTTCTGACGCTCCGAGACGAGCTGCTGGCCTACCCGGGCGCCCCCGTTTCCCCCGAGCCTGCGCCGAGGCCCGGGACCTCGGGCGTCGGCGCAGCTGCAAAGGGACGGGGCGCCCAGCTGCCGCCGCCGGCCCGCGCCGCGGCCGGGACCTCTCCACAGGCGGCGCCTCGCAAGTTCCTGGAAAGCAAACGGAAGCCCCAGACCCAGAGGAGGTTGACGCCGCCGCCTACTGCTAATCCCGGTTTCCCTCAAAAGGCGTACAAACCCATTACGCTCCACCCCAAACCCAGAACCGCCTCGGAAAAACGCCCAATTTGGATTCAGACCAAGCTAAGTGATATCATTCAGAAGTACATTTCAAAATACTCTGCTTTTCTGCGTCGCAAGTATCAGTCCAGGAGCGCGTTCGTGAGACTGCACCTTAAGAAGAAAACGTGCGGCGTCACTAAGTTAAAGAAGGGAAAGGGCGCGGCCCCGACGCCTCCGGGCTCGTCCGGCCCGCCGGGTCCCCCGGTTGCCCCGGGTCCCTCGGTTCCGCGGGGTCCCTCGGTTCCGCCGGGTCCCTCGGTTCCGCGGGGTCCCTCGGTTCCGCCGGGTCCCTCGGTTCCGCGGGGTCCCTCGGTTCCGCCGGGTCCCTCGGTTGCCCTGGGTCCCTCGGTTCCGCCGGGCCCCTCGGTTGCCCTGGGTCCCTCGGTTCCGCCGGGTCCCTCGGTTGCCCTGGGTCCCTCGGTGGCGGTCGCTGCCTCCGGCTCTACTGCCAAGCCACCTGCGCAAGGTGCTTGCCCCCCGGCAGGAAAAAAGAGGAATGGTGGTAAAAAACGCCCCAGGAAGAAACGCAGGCGGCTTTCCAGGCCCGTTAAGATCTACGCTTTGAGAAGCTTGTACTCTCAGGTGCCCTACTCCGACAGGATGAGGACTCGGCTCTCGGAGAAGCCGCGGGCCCCCGAGGCCACCTAGTGCGGGCGGCCGCCAGCCCCGCCCCGCCCCGCCCCGCCCGCCCCGCCCCGCCCCGGTGGCTTGTGCACACCGCTTGCCCGGCTCTGGTGAAAAAACTACCCTTCGACTATTTTGCTACGGACATTATTTTTCAGAACTTTTGTAATTCATTTAAAATTCGTGTTTAAGGTCCTTTCTCCACCCCACCCCCCCTTTTTGAAATATCCAGACGCATCCTTTGTCCGTTGGCTGTAGAAGAGCTTCATCCTAATTTATACCCATAACTCAGCACCCTACGTACACATTTTTTTCTCCCTCAAATCATGTCCCTCTTATTTATTTTTTTATGACTGTATCTCATGTCAGCAGGTTGTCATATTGCAGAAACTGAATGTGGCAAGCATTAAATGCTATCTTATTTTTACTTTCTAAAAAATCGGAACAAACGAACCCGTACTTCTGTGTGTTTCGGAGTGGCGTTGTCCATATCGTACTCTAACTGGATGACTAAAAAGGAGAAACTAGAATAAATTCGACACTTAAGTGAGGTTGATTGAAATAATCACGAACAACATGTGATCTACCTTTCTTTTTAAAAAAGCATTCAAGAAAATGAGATTCCGTGATCTTTAATCGAGTTAAAAAAACAAAAAAAAACAAAAAACAAAAGCCCGCCTGGGGATTTTACATACAAAAACACAAACTCCTTCTGCTTCATTTAAATTGGATCTGCAAGTCTTTGACTTACCTTATTTGGACACACACACACACATAAACGATCTCTGTAGGTTTTTCTTTAGCATTATTAGATCTTGAGGAGACCATGATCCTGCCAGTGTAATTATGTTTTCTACCACCTTTATTCCCCTCCACCTGAAGCGTTGGTGGTTTAATATGAAAACCTGGGTTGTCTTTACGGCCTTACCTCTCAAAAACATTTCTGCCACCATCGTGTCATTTTTTTCCGTAATAGCTTGAATTGAAATCACTGGGGTGGTAATTTGGGCAGACCAGACCGTTAATTGTTGTCATGAACGAATTATTTGTAATCTTAATATTTCAAAAGATCTAACAAAACCGTGATTAACCTAAGTGGAGGCCAGTTTTGCAAGGGAAACACTACATATTTGTACATTAGTTTGGTAAACTTAAACTTGCTAGCTGATTTTAAGAGTCCACACAAAAGACGTTAAGATAAGCGGTTTCGGTCTGAGATACTCAGAATATGTTTAGATCCTTTATCCAGGGGCACTGGTTGAGCTGGTTCAGACGCATCCAGGTATCCTGTTAAGACCAGGATCCTGGACCCTTTCCTATCGTTAATGTTAAAGGAAACATGAATTTCAACTATATTGTATAAACCACATTTTACTGAAACTAGATCAGTGTACCATGACTTCAGAGATAAAAATGTGTTACTTTAGAATTAATGAAATATAGTGTAACAGTTGGTGTCTAAATGTAGTTTTATTTCAGGGGCCGTTTTTAAGCTGTGGGTATGTTATGATGATCTGTTGTAATTTCTTTACTTCTAAATTTAAAACAGTAATTCTGTTATAAAAAAAGGACAAATATTTATATTTTTAGTTGCAGAGCAACTTCAACCTTGCCTCGTATACAAACATATTTTAATTCCCCCTCTTAAAATAATACTGTGGGCCACTAGTTTAAAATAATCCTCCAATTTTAATTTAGAAGGAAAACTGTCCTACTGATTAGGAAGCACACAAGCAGCTAATATACAAAAATATTCAATTTGTGGATATTGGTGTCTTTTTTTCCTATGAAGTAGACACGGTAATTTCCTTAAGTACTATTAGTAGGCATTCTGGATGCTTTAGGTTTAAACTTAAAAGCAGGAGATCATATGGAAATGTACTCAGTGACGATGATGCATTATGCAGAGAGGACAGTTCTTGTAAGTCAAATGATCAAAAGCAGTTAAAAATTTTACTACTTTTTTCACATTGGAGACTTCTAAATACCATGTTTTTGAGAGAAAAAGGGTTTATATTTAAAATTTATATTACTAAAAATATCAAACTATAATACAGTCCTGGTTATTTTTTTTAACATTTTGAAGATGTTTATAAGTTCCTGTAGTCATTATTTTAGACAAGCTTGAAAAATTGAAATTGTAAAAATTATAATTTAAATTAAATTAGAAATGAATTACTTTCAGAATTTGGTAGGATACAAGATGTGCCCCTTTGTCAAAATATATTTTGGCTTAATTTGCAGATTAGATGAAACAGTTGGATGTTATTTGTGTATTCAAGAATGCATTAAATTCTTTTAATAGTGAAAAATCAAGTTATAACCACAGTGAATATTTTATTAATCTTGTCCTTGTTCAGTATCTTGCATAAATTTTTATTATAATTGTCCCAAGTTATGCAGTGTGTGGACAATATTGTGTGAAGTGTGTTTTGCATTTGTGCATTTAAATTATTTGTGTAATTAGGGCTCTGAGTGACACTTTTTGGTAAAGAGAAACTATATTTAAATATTCAAGCAAGTATATATTTCCATGTAAAGCTAATGTGAAGACTAATGTATTTTTTATAATGCAGTTTAAAGAGTAAATTTGTTTTCAAAGTTGCCAAGATAAAATTTATCAAATATTGAAATTTGTCTCTACTTTCTCCTCATGTTAGGGAAGTTTTTCTGGGAATACTTAAGGAATCAGAGAATAATGAAAACGAGTTCATTTTATAAATGGTCTTAGAGATAATAAATAAGAGAATATAAATGTTGATGCTGGTGAGGAAATAGTTTAACCAAAGATATACAGGTATGTTCATGGAATACTTATATCAAAGGATTAAAATTAAACAACTATTTATTTGTCTGGTGGAGTAGTGGGTTAGCAACTTTTCACTTTGTATACCTGTATTGAAAGAGTCAATGAACAGGACTGAATTCAGGAGGCAGTAGATACATCATTATCTGACACCTGCTGGGAAGAGAGAACTCCAGAGCCTCCAGTATCATAGTGTATGTTATCAAGGACAAGAAAACATGGAAAAAAGTATACGTATGTCACTGAGGTCGGGGCCTTTGGCCCCAGTAGTATTGATTGCTGGGTTTTTTTGGTCCAGGATTATATTGCTAAGATGTAACAACAGCCTACTCTTTGTGAGAAAAAATTACTAAGGTAAAAATATGTGCCGGATGTCCATATTCAATAAAGGACTTTCTATATAGAAATAAAATGTGGAACATACTGAAAAATCATGTAATTAGGGAATTAACACATCAAAATGTCAACTTGAGAAGATGAGAGGCTGAGGAAGAGTCTCAACATTTCCTTAAACTTTATTTAGACCCCAAATATTAGAGAAATAATATAGTAAGTTTCCTTTGTTCTTCTTATACTTTATATGTATATTTAAAAAGTTCTCCCGAAATATTTTAAACTATTTACCTTGACTAAGAAATAGGTCTAGGATGAACTATAATTTGTTGCTGAATCTTTAAATAAGTATGGACTTATACTTTATTTACATTTATAATTTATTATATGCATGTTGTTTTTTTACATGCATTTTATTTTCTAAGTTTTTAAGCTGGACGTGTGTGTATGTGTGTGTGTGTGTGTGTGTGTGTGTGTGTGTACATCTTGAGCCCTTACTTACTAAGTGCCGGGCATTGTTCTAAGCTTTCAACCTGTATTATCTCATTTGATCTTCAAAGAGCCCTTATGAGTTAGGTACTGTGATTGTCACTAAATAGCTCTATGCCTCAATTTTGAGATTACAAATGAGTTGTTATTTACTGTAATCAAACGGGGATTGCAGTTAATCTCCAGTGCCAGGACACCACTAATCTACTGTCTGTATAGTTTAGCCTTTTCTGGACATTTCATGTAAATGGCATCATACAATATGTGGTGTTTGTATCTGGCTTCTTTCATTTACTATAGTGTGTTTGAGGGTCATTCATGTTGTAGCATGTATCGGTATTTTGTTCCTTTTTATTGCTGAATAGTATTTATAATTAGTTTTTAATGAAGCTGGTAACAGAATGCTGGTCTCCTGATAAATATGATAAAAAGCTGTTAGGCTCGAGGCTAGCTGTTCCTTTATTACTCTCATACCTGTTACCCTTGATTATTATTACCCCATTTCCAAAACCAACTGGATATCTGCCTTTTTAAGTGCCCTTATCCCATACTTGAATGCTTTATACTTCCTCTGTCTTTGACTCTTAACTCCCTTTACTGCTCATCTTAGCATTCTTTTCACTGTGCTTTGTGAATTCTCACTTTCAGTATCAACACATTACCCTGTGTTCTCCATCTCTGCACAGTGGATTGCTTGAATGTAACCGAACTGAGAATCACATCCAAGTTAGCCGTTATCCTAATCTACATGTGCTGTAGAGCCAGGAAGTGTTGGTGATGGTACTGGTCATGGTGAACATTTTTCTTTAAAGTTACTCTTCTCCATAACCCCAGTACACATCATCAAAGTCAACATTGATTGGTATGGTAGAACTCTCTACTCCACAGACCTCATTTGGATTTTGCAGATTGTCCCAAAATTTCCTCTAAAGGTCCGGGATTTGACCCAGGATCACACACTGTCATGGCTGTTCAGTTTCCTTCTGTATGGAGCAGTTCCTCAGCCTTTCTTTGTATTTAATAACTTGACATTTTGAAGTGTACAAACCAGTTTCGTTGTGGAATGTCCCTCAGTTTGAGTTTGTCTGGTGTTTCTTTATAGTTAATGCTTTGGGGGGGGTGGGGCAGAAATTCTGTGGACTTTTCAATGTAACATAACCGCAGCCATGTGATGTCAGTTTGAATAAAAGTGGTGATTGAAAATATCCAGTCTTTGTCTTTATCTTAGAGGAAAAAATGTTAACAATCTGAGATGGGGGCTGTCATAGTGAGTAAGTTATCAGCAGTTATATTTTTTCACGACTGAATTTGAGACAATTGTGACTGAAAATTTGGTTATATCTATCATATAACTCCTAGATTAGACAGTAGCTAATGTGTACACTTAACAAATATTAATTAAGCCCCTACTATGTGCTTGGTCCTCTGATGGGTGCTGAGGATCCAAGCATCAACCACACAAGTCTCTAGTTGCTCACTTTCATTAGCTGATATGAGTGAAAGAGAATTTCAGTAGTGATAAGATAATGAACATGCAGCATAATTCTTACACTTTCAAAAGATTGTTAATAAACCTCTATAGATAACACAGGATACTGCTATTTGGCATGGAAAAATTTCTCAGTTTTCTGCACTGAGGCCATTTGCAAGGCATTATCTGGAAAGATTGCTTTCCTGTGTTTGCATTACTATGAATAGTCTCCCCTCTGTTGGTTTGTTGCATCAAGATGAATTGTTACATAGGCTCCCTTAGTTATTTGTCTATCAGGGTACAGAAAAGACTTCCTAAGGACAAGTTGGTATATTCATCATACATTTAGTTTTTGAGTTGAGATATTGTCAGCTCTTTTGAACTGGAAAAATAGAGGGTTAATTAATTTTTTTTGGAGAGTTGTTATTACTGGTCACAGATAATGAATAAATGATACTATACCCATTGAGCTGAAATTATGAGGTGAATGACCACTTGAAAATTCAATCATTATCCACCATGATTATTTCACTGCACCAAATGGTGGTATCCTAGTAACTGACTATTACTGTAGTTTCACACAGGGTCCTTACATCTAGAATATATTTATTTAAGTGAGTGTTTGAGGTAGTATTGATGGCTCTATAGTCAGAGAAACCACTTGACCTTGATAGGTGATAATTTTTAGGTTTTCATACTGGGTATACTACTTCACATATCTATAACCCAGCAGAACTACAAAGTTCCATTTTTCCTACAGAGAAAGAATCTCAAGTCAAATATGAAAAGTTGCATCATAGTGTTTGACAGTCTATTGAGAACGAAGTTACCCCAAATTGCCCAGCACAGTCAGTAGCAACTGCCAGGTAGCATTTGGAGCTAGGATATTTCTTCAGCTATGCTGAATGATTGTGTGAGACAGCAGAGCATGAGGATAGTTTTAAGGGGCAGGATAGAGGGACTGTGTGTGGGGGGAAGGTGGTAGAAAAAAGTGGCAGAATGAAAACAAAGCTAAATTTTCGTATTACTTATAACCAAGTGGTCCTTTTAAACGTTGATGATAGTGGGCACCTGGGTGGCACAGTCGGTAAGGGGTCTGATTCTTGATTTTGGCTCAGGTCATGATCTCAAGGTTGTGAGATGGAGCCCCGTGTCTGGCTCTGTGCTCAGCATGGAGTCTGCTTGAGGTTCTCTCTCCTCTCTACCACTCTTCTGTCCCTTTAAAATAAAAAAAAATCTTCAAAGGAAAAAAAAAAAGCTGATGGAAGCATGGCCACTTTTAATATCTTTAAATCACCTTATTAAATGACCTAACGTTCATTTATTTATTTATTAAAGATTTTATTTGTTTATTCATGAGAGCCACACAGAGAGGGGCAGAGATACAGGCAAAGGGAGAAGCAGGCTCCATGCAGGGATCCCCATGTGGGACTTGATCCCGGA
This sequence comes from Nyctereutes procyonoides, assembly GCF_905146905.1. Lineage (NCBI taxonomy): Eukaryota > Metazoa > Chordata > Mammalia > Carnivora > Canidae > Nyctereutes > Nyctereutes procyonoides. The sequence goes on from NW_026575132.1 coordinate 14,966,738, forward strand.
ACTCCAGGATCAGGCCCTGGGCCGAAGGCAGGCACTCAACCACTGAGTCACCCAGGGATTCCCCCTAACGTTTTTTTTTTTTTTTAAGATTGAATTTATTTATTAGAGAGCACGAGCTAGGCAGGGAGGAGCGGAAGGAGAGAGAGAAGCAGACTCCCTGCTGAGCAGGGAACCAGACTCTAGGCTTGATCCCAGAACCCTGAGATCATGATCTGAGCCAAAGCCAGATGCTTAACTGATTGAGTCAGCCAGGCTCCCCTAAATGACTTAACATTTATTTATTTTTATTATATTTTATGTGACTTTTATTGAAATAGAATTCATATACCATAGAATTTACTCATTGAGAGTACAATTCAGTGGTTTTTAGGATATTCACAGTTGTGTAGCCATCACCACAATCCAATTTAGAACATTTTCATCAATGAAACCCCATGCACACCAGCAGTCAATAAATTGCATTTGAAACCAGAAAGAAACTCCATACTTAACAGTTGCCCTCCACTCCTGCAACCTCCCTTTATCCCAGCCTCCCCGCAGTCACTAATCTACCTAATGTCTCTATGGATTTGCCTATTCTGGCCATTTTATAAAAGCAGGATGAAAAGAAAAAAAAACAGGATCATATAGTATGTGGCCTATTTGTGACTGGCTTTTTTCATCTATGTTGTAGCATGATTTGGTACTTCATTTCTTTTTATTGCCAAATAACGTCTCATTGTATGGATATATCCCATTTATTCATCCCTTCATCTGTTGATGGGTGCCAACCCTGATTCTTTTTTTTTTTTTTAAAGATTTTACTTATTTATGAGAGAGAGAGAGAGAGAGAGAGAGAGAGAGAGAGAGAGAGAGAGGTATAGCCAGAGGGAGAAGCAAGCTCCCTGTGGGGACCCTGATGCGGGACTCAATCCCAGGACCTTGAGATCACACCCTGAGCCAAAGGCAGATGCTTTAACCACTGAGCCACCCAGGCGTCCCCCAACCCTGATTCTTAATGGCCCCTCTGGTGTCACCAACTCCAGGAGGCCTTCCTTACCTTGTCACAGAACAGTGAACATATCTTTTCTCGACCATAACACTGTGAGGGCACTGTTATCCCTGCAACTTGGCAACTGGCCTAGCTTGGTGTCATCCCCCTCACACCCCCTCTTCAGCCGTCCCTTCTGGGTGAATTTTGCACATCTGTATGCCATCTATGTTATTATTTATATTGAGAGATTTATAAAATAAAGGAGAAAGTAAGAATACTTTATTATGTATTCTTAATAAAGCAACATCCATGTTGCTTTCATTAGATTACTAACATAATGTTATATTTTCTTCAAGTCACTTTCCTTTTTACAAAAAAGAAATTGAAATTTTTATAATTTTTATTTCCTTTGATCATCAATTTTGGCCACATTCCTTCCTCTCTTCCCCTTTCTGGGGGAGAAAAATTTTAAGGAAAAGTGGCAAGAGGGGCACCTAGGTGTTTCAGTTGGTTAAGCCTTTGGCTCAGGTCAGGATCCCAGAGACCTGGGATGGAGCCCCACATTGGGTTCCCTGCTCAGCAGGGAGCCTGCTTCTCCTTCTCCCTCTGCCCCTCCCCCCAGCTCATGTTCTCTTTTTCACTCTGCTCTCTCTCTCAAATAAATAAGAAATTAAAAAAAAAGTGGCAAGAATACTCCAAGTGATTATTACAGCAGTTGGCCTCATCTGCATTTTCAGTTCCCCAAGTCAACCTGGGTCTGGAAGCCGGTGACCCACCTGCTGGCAAATCACCACAAGGTCAATAGTAGCCTAACTCAACTGGGCTACACCTCCGCCATTCACCACACTTCATCTCCTTAGGTAGGTGTTTTATCATCTCACATCAACTCAAGGGTGAGACATTACAATAAGATATTTTGAAGAGACTACATTCACATAACTTTTATTACCGTGATGTTAAATTGTTCTATTTTAGGGACACCTGGGTGGCTCAGGGGTTGAGCCTTTGGCTCAGGTTGTGATCCCATGGTCCTGGGATGGAGTCCCCTGCATCAGGGTCCCCGCAGGGAGCTTGCTTCTCCCTCTGCCAGTCTCTCTCTCTCTCTTTCTCTCATTAATAAATAAATAAAATCTAAAAAAATCGTTCTATTTTATTACTAGTTACTGTTGTTAATTTCTTACTGTGCCTAATTTATAAATTAGACTTTATTATTGGTGTGTACGCAGAGGAAAAAACATAGTATATGTAGAGTTCAGTACTATCTATGGTTTCAGGCATCCTCGAGGGGTCTTGGAATGTATGCCCTGCAGATAAGGGGCAACTACTATATTTCAAGAAAACCATCTCTGAAGGCTTTTGAACTAAAGCACAAAGCCCACGCATAGGATGCCACAGAGGAGTCCCTTCAGAGCCCTTACTCTAATTCAGACCAACATGCCTCTATTTGGAGATAATTTCTTTCAGAGATAAAAAATGTATGGAATTCCTGTTAAATGAAAGATGTGGATGAGGATTATTTTGAAGAAAAATGGCCACTTCATTTTAGGTGTTAATCAGGATGACTAGCATCTTCTCAGATAATGTTGATTATACTGTTTCCAAATGCTGTGGCTTAAATTACATGAATTTAAGCTCTCTAGAATAGGTAGGCATATTCTTTTTTCTACATCCTTTTCAATTATGAAGCAGCTAATTTTGCTTGCCATTGGTGAGACGATGGGCAAAAATTTCTTATGTGCAGGTATATTGTGGCAACAGATCTTTTGTTTAGCAGTCTAAGTCCTTAAACTACTTTTAGTACAGATTCAGTGAGTTAAATTACTCTATGGAATAGCCACGAAGCCTGATACTCTTCCTCAACCCCTGTCCAATGGAAAAGCTTGTGACTGAGTTTTCAATATGTGACCTTTCTCTCAGACATACAGAAAGGTTTACATTATATAGTAGTTTGGGCTTAGCATTCATACCAAAGTGATTTTCCTTTCCTTCTGAACCACAACAGAACTGGGTGGAACTTGTTCAGGAAATATTTGCTTGAGATGCAAGTGCATGATGATAACTGGAGGCACTGAGTGCTCGTCCAGGGGAAGGGAAGAAGGCCCAGTGTTTAAGCAGAGGCCACTCTGCCTGTGAATCACCCCAGCCTCTGAGTGAACATAATGACCCTGTGGTTGGGTTGGGGAGAATAACACAGCTGGCTCAGCTTCATCTCTGTCTCCTCACTTTCTTGGCCACCACATCTTAATACAATGTTGTATCAAATATTTACTCACAGCTTTTCCCACATTGGTTATCTCCACTCCTGTGGCCACTAACCTAGTCTTGAACTTCTTCATCTTATGCCTAATGTAGTCTAGAAGAGGCCAGGGCCTCTGGAATGATAGCATGAAGACCTCTATAAATGTTCCCTTCCATAAAAACAGGGGAAATACTGAGAAAATATGTCAAAAATCAGCTTTTTCAGAACTCTGGAAATTAACCAAAGACTTGCATTAATATCAGGAATGTTCATGCAGGAAAAACTGCTGAATCTCTGTAGGAACAGTGGGCTTCATGACATTTTACTTATCCTGCTCCCATTACCCTTTTCCCAGCTGCACTGTGGTCTCATGAGACCAGGATGCGGCATAGTATATACTGAGCTCCTCAAAGGTGCTATCTCTAGAACATTGACCCTATTTGACCTGTCCTGCAGCTTCCTTGAAGAAAACCCATGAGGGAAGTGTGGTTTTTTTTTTTTTTTTTGGTCCTAATTCAAGTTTAATCTGCAGAAGATCTCCTTCCTCTGGACTCTTTTTAAAAACAACCAGTGGCAATTGTTTAACATCCTAGCTAGGACAGGAGTTGGGGCAAACAAGACCCCAGCCCAAACTTAAAAGGCAGATGGGGGGAACAGGTATGTGTAGGAGGATTTGAAAAGCTCTGATATATTGCTGGGGTTCCAAAATGCCCTGCAAATGTACAGGCTGTGTGCATGCCTGGAAAAGTCCCAAAAGGGCCCCTAGTTTCTCACCTCTGGCTGGCTAGAGCTGGCTGGAGGCCCTGTGTAAGCAGAAGGTGACGGATAAAGGCCGAATTATAAACAGCCTGAGTGTCGAGGTCACGCCCCAACATACCTACACACAGAGCTTCTCACGAAAGGTTGCAGTTCTTACTGGTTCAAGGCATTTGAGGAAATCTCTAGCCAATCATTAGCTGGCCACTAAGCTAATCAGAGAATTCAGTGACTGCACACTATAGAGAATATTTATAAAATTAGTCTCTACAGGAAGGTCACTAAAGGAACAAACAGCAGCCCCAACAATAATAAAACAGCAACAACAGACACTGGGGTGGGGGAAATCTGATTTCCAGAGTTGTCATATTGTATTATCTAAAATGTCGACTTAAAAAATTTTTTTATGTAAGTAATCTCTACATCCGATATGGACCTTGAAGTTCCCCTCTCATTGAACCAGCCAGGCACCCCTAAAAATGTCCATTTTCAATAAAAAATTTTTATATAGTTGCAAAGAAACAGGAAAGCATGGCCCATACCCTGAAAAAAGAAAAAACACTCTTAGAAAACTATTCCTGAAGGGTCTGAATTTTGGACTTATATTTATAAGATAAATGTAAACATGAATACGTAGTATAAATACATAAATGTAAATAACTAAAGGAAACCATGTCTAAAGAACTAAAGTGTGAGAACAAGGCTTCACCACATAGAGAGTATCAATAAAGAGAAATTGGAAAAAAAAAACCCCAGAAGTTCTGGAGTTGAAAAGTTTTTTTTCAGAAAAATTTGTCTATAAAAAACATAAACATGTCCTCCTTACGAGGTAGGCTCCTTCAAGAAGGAATGGTTACCATGTACATTACATTTTTGTGTCTCTCAGTAGGTCTAGTATAATACCTGGTATTCCTGCTTAGCACACATTATTTTTGACTATATTTATTGTGTGCCTGTCTTCCCATCAGCTTGGAGACTTCATGAGAATTGGGCCTTGTCTACTTTATTCTCTAGTATCTATCCCATATCTGATCTAATATCTGGCTTTTAGTAAGTCTTTTTTTTTGCATTTTTTTAATTTTATAAATTAATTTTATTGGTGTTCAATTTACCAACATACAGAATAACACCCAGTGCTCATCCCGTCAAGTGTACCCCTCAGTGCCCGTCACCCATTCACCCCACCCCCCGCCCTCCTCCCCCTCCACCACCCCTAGTTCATTTCCCAGAGTTAGAAGTCTTTATGTTCTGTCTCCCTTTCTGATATTTCTCACACATTTCTTCTCCCTTCCCTTATATTCCCTTTCACTATTATTCATATTCCCCAAATGAATGAGAACATACACTGTTTGTCCTTCTCCGGTTACTGTGGCCAAGTTCAAAAAGGGTGTTGCCTGAGTTCTCCTCTGGGATTTTGATGGAATCTTGTCTCACATTTAGATCTTTCATCTATTTTGAGTTTATCTTTGTGTATGGTGCAAGAGAGTGGTCCAGTTTCATTCTTCTGCATGTGGATGTCCAATTTTCCCAGCACCATTTATTGAAGAGACTGTCTTTCTTCCAGTGGATCGTCTTTCCTCCTTTATCGTATATTAGTTGAGCATAAAGTTCAGGGTCCACTTCTGGGTTCTCTGTTCTGTTCCATTGATCTATATGTCTGTTTTTGTGCCAGTACCACACTGTCTTGATGAACACAGCTTTGTAGTACAACCTGAAATCTGGCATTGTGATGCCCCCAGATATGGTTTTCTTTTTTAAAATTCCCCTGGCTGTTTGGGGTCTTTTCTGATTCCACACAAATCTTAAAATAATTTGTTCTAAGTCTCTGAAGAAAGTCCATGGTATTTTGATAGGGATTGCATTATACGTGTAAATTGCCCTGGGTAACATTGACATTTTCACAATATTAATTCTGCCAATCCATGAGCATGGAATATTTTTCCATCTCTTTGTGTCTTCCTCAATTTCTTTCAGAAGTGTTCTGTAGTTTTTAGGGTATATTTTGAGAACCATTTGAATGGTAAATGGTTCTCCAACCTTTTATTTTCAGGTTGTAGGTGTCCTTCTGTCTAAAATGAGTCTCTTGTAGACAGCAAATAGATGGGTCCTGCTTTTTTATCCAGTCTGAAACTCTGCGCCTTTTGATGGGGTCATTAAGCCCATTCACGTTCAGAGTTACTATTGACAGATATGAGTTTAGTGTCATCATGATATCTATTTAGTCCTTGTTTTTGTGGATTGTTCCACTGAACTTCTTCTTAAAGGGGAGTTTTAAGAGTCCCCCTTAAAATTTCTTGCAGAGCTGGTTTGGAGGTCACATATTCTTTCAGTTCCTGCCTGTCTTGGAAGCTCTTTATCTCTCCTTCCATTTTGAATGAGAGCCTTGCTGGATAAAGTATTCTTGGTTGCATGTTCTTCTCATTTAGGACCCTGAATATATCCTGCCAGCCCTTTCTGGCCTGCCAGGTCTCTGTGGAGAGGTCTGCTGTTACCCTAATATTCCTCCCCATGAAAGTCAGGGACTTCTTGTCTCTTGCTGCTTTAAGGATCTTCTCTTTATCTTTGGAATTTGCAAGCTTCACTATTAGATGTCGAGGTGTTGAACGGTTTTTATTGATTTTAGGGGGGGATCTCTCTATTTCCTGGATCTGAATGCCTGTTTCCCTTCCCAGATTGGGAAAGTTTTCAGCTAGGATTTGTTCAAATACATATTCTGGCCCTCTGTCCCTTTCGGCGCCCTCGGGAACCCCAATTAAACGTAGGTTTTTCTTCCTTAGAGTGTCATTTATTTGCCTTAATCTGTCTTCATGGTTCTTTAATTGTTTATCTCTTTTTTCCTCAGTTTCCCTCTTTGCCATTAACTTGTCTTCTATGTCACTCACTCGTTCTTCCACCTCGTTAACCCTCGTCGTTAGGACTTCTAGTTTGGATTGCATCTCATTCAATTGATTTTTAATTTCTGCCTGATTGGATCTAAATTCTGCAGTCATGAAGTCTCGTGAGGCCTTAATGCTTTTTTCTAGAGCCACCAGTAGCTGTATAATGGTGCTTCTGAATTGGCTTTCTGACATTGAAGTGTAATCCAGATTTTGTAACTCTGTGGGAGAGAGGGCTGTTTCTGATTCTTTCTTTTGAGGTGAGGTTTTCCTTCTAGTCATTTTGCTCAGTGCAGAGTGGCCAAAAACAAGTTGTATTGGAACACGGGGGAGTATCACTGGTCCCTCTAGCTGGTCTTCTGGGGGAGGGGCCTGTTGCGCTGATTCTCAGGTGTTAGCACTTGGGGGAGCTGCTCTGCCCCTGCCTGCTGCAGGGCTCAGCGGGGGTTGTTTACCCCGTGAGGTCTCAGGAGGAACAGTTGCAGTTGCTATGGCAACTCTGGAAGCCTGGATTCAGCCTCCGCAGGAACTATGGGGCTCGGGGCTCTCGGCTCTCGGTCCGCAGGGCCTGGAGGCTCCGGGGCGGGGCCGCTGATCTGCTCTGCTCGGGCAGGAGCGTCCTCGCTGTCCTGGGCCCTCCCGGCCTCTGCCTGTCCCGGGGGAGGCCGGATCCTGGGCTGTGTCCCGGCGCCCTGTGCTCCGGGGCCTGTGTTGTTGGATTTGCGCTCCCGCCCCGCAGCTCCCTCCCTGGAGCCGCTCCCGAGCCCCTCCGAGCTGCTCCGGTCGGTCCCTCCGTGCGCGCTGCAGCCCTTAGGGAGCTCGGAGCACTCTCCTGCGCTCGCAGGTGTCTGTTAGTGTCCCCGGGAGCCCGAGGGCATCCCCGCCCTCCTGGGTCCTGCTCCAACTCCCTGCGAGCCCCTTTCCGCCCGCCCGGGAAGGTTGGTGCAGCTCCTGCTCCTCCGGGACGGGGCTCTCCTGTCCTGGGGACACTCGCCCCGGCCTCAGCCCGGCTCCTCGCGGGGCCCCTCCCCCTCGGAGGCCTTTTGTTTCTTTATTTCTTTTTCCCCGTCTTCCTACCTTGATAGAAGCGCGAACTCTTCTCACTGTAGCATTCCAGCTGGTCTCTCTTTACATCTCAGGCCGAATTTGTAGATTTTCAGGATGGTTTGAAGGTTATCTAGGTAACTTGGTGGGGACAGGTGATTTGGGGACCTTGCCCCTCCTCTGCCTTTAGTAAGTCTTTTAAAAGTATATGTTAGCCATTAGAAACAACAAATACCCACCATTTGCTTCAACGTGGATGGAACTGGAGGGTATTATGCTGAGTGAAGTAAGTCAATCAGAGAAGGACAAACAGTGTATGTTCTCACTCATTTGGGGAATATGAATAATAGTGAAGGGGAATATAAGGGAAGGGAGAAGAAATGTGTGGGAGATATCAGAAAGGGACACAGAACATAAAGACTTCTAACTCTGGGAAATGAACTAGGGGTGGTGGAGGGGGAGGAGGGCGGGGGGTGGGGGTGAATGGGTGACGGGCACGGAGGGGGACACTTGACGGGATGAGCACTGGGTGTTATTCTGTATGTTGGTAAATTGAACACCAATAAAAATTAATTTATAAAAAAAAGTATATGTTAAATAAATAAATGACAAGGAGGGCGCCTGGGTGACTCACTCGATAAAGCATCTGCCTTCGGCTCAGGTCATGATCCCAGGGTCTTGGGATCCAGCCCCGTCTTAGGCTCCCTGCTCATCAGGGAGTCTGCTTCTCCCTCCTTCCTCCCTCTCCCTGTGCTCTCTCTCTCAAATAAATAAAATACATATTTTTAAAGATTTTATTTATTTATTTAACAGAGAGAGAGTGAGCGAGCACAACCAGGCAGAGCAGCAGGCAGAGGGAGAGAGAGAGAAACAGGCCCCCCACTGGGCAGAGACACCTCCCCCCCCTTGTGGGGCTGGATCCCAGGACCCTGGGATCAGCACCTGAGCTGAAGGCAGATGCTTAACTGACTGAGCCACCCAGGTGCTCCTAAATAAATAAAATCTTTTTTAAAAAAAGTTTAAAAATCAATTACAAGCAAACTGATGGATGGAAGGAGCTATCATTTGATGAGCATCTGCTACATGCTATGTACTGTGCTCGCTTTTTATATCTATGATCCAAATTAGTCTTTACAACCACTCCAGCATGGATGTCATTATATCTACAATCCAGATTAATTTCCTTGTCTTCGAGGTAGTAAAGACCATTAGTAAAATTAGTTTGGTTTGCATACTATTTGCAGGCTAACCATCAGATGATCTCGAAGCCAGGAATTTCTGGGCCTCCCTGGTTCTCCCTACTGAGTATTGTTGGTTGGGTGTTTGGGTTCCTCCTACCCTTTGCAAATAAGCATCCACATAATTCCAGATGTTTGAGTTTTTACATAGGATTCACAGTGATAGAATTCATGTGGGGCCTGTAGAGGAAGGATCCACATGGCACTCGGGCAACCTTGCACATACCAACGTAGGTCATGTCTGCAAAGTCGGAGCTACAGCTCGTCTGAATCTTAGTAGAATGCCTTATTATTCTCCCACAACATGAGAGGACGGGAGGTCTGTGATGAGGTGGTCCAAGGCCATCACTCCTGAGTTCCTCATCGCCTTGGGGGCACTGGTAAGGTATGGAGCTCTCTATTATGCTCCTTTGGAATACAGCTGCAGACTATACAACCACCTAGTCACTGTCTAGAATTAGCTCTGCAGCAACGGGACATTGCACGATGTATTGCTGCAATCTTCTGTCTCCTATTATTTGGGGGTCATCTTTGTTGTGAGGGACAAGGATGACAGGGAGCTGGAGTTTTGGCTACTCTTTGGCTGTCTGTGTAAGTTATAAGCCGCCTAACTCTAAAAGGGGCTGGTGTGTTTTTAGCAGTTGAATCTGTCAGCTGGTCGTGGCCCTGGCCTTGCTTGCTACTGTGTTCTTGACAGAGCCCTGATCCCAGAGTGGCAGTCCTCTCGATGCAGACCTGTGGGCGCCTCTCCCTCATCTGGCTATGCCTTTCCCCCTCTGTGGAACTTAGCCGATAGGCTTTGAAGTCCAGATCCTGGTTGTTTCTCCTAGATTCCTTTTAATTTTTAAGACTTTGTGGGGTGGGGTCTGCGTCATTGTGTTTCGTTTTGTTTTCAATTTTGAAACTTGAGTAGAAGGAGAGCCTAAGAACCGGAGAGGGGAAAATTTACTGAGACATATACACTTGGAGTGGCAGCCTGCTTTTTTCCCCCTTATGATTGGCCTTGAAAAAAGATATAAATATACATATATGTATCTATAATTAATAGCTTTAATTATTTATAAAGCATTTATTAAAATTCAAACACCTAGCATTGAGATTCTGGAAGGGTTAATCTCTTTGCAATTCCCACACAGCTTTTGACTTCTTATTATGCAGAAGAGGTTTTTTTTTTTCCCTTCCTTCCTTGAATTTCATTAAAAAATCCTTTCAAAAAAATCCTCTCTAATAACTTGATATTGTAGAATGCCAAGTGTGTGTGTGTGTGTGTAGTGTTCATATGTATGTTTTTTCTTAGGAGAGGTAGGGAAGAGAAAAAGACCTCCTAAATGAGAGAAAACTGAGACATAGAGAGGTGAGACCAATTATAATCAATCAATAAATGTTACAGGAACATTGTGTTCTTGAGCAGCTTTTCTGATGTGCCTATTTGGCACGTGTGCCTCCTGGTCAGAGGCTTCTGAGGACACCGGTGTCTGGGACTAGTTTCCCTTCAGGCTAGTGGCTAGAAAATACGAGGTACTTTAACCCCTTTCTCAGATGAAGGGCAGAGAGGGGGAGGGCTGTGGCCATTAAAAATATTCAGTTCTAGCCCATCACCAGCTAACGACCTGAAAGTCATTTGAAAGATTTACTTACGGCTCTTCAAGTCAGAGAGGTTGACTGACTTCTCTTTACCAAAAATGAAAACAAAAACACAAGCATAAGAAATTTAAGGTAGCAGATTAGATAAACTTATCTGTTTATTGTAGAACATTTTGAAGCTGAGAATAAGCAAACTGGGGAAATCAAAATGATTCATGATCCCATCATCCAGAAATAACACAGTTGGTATTTTGGTGTATGTGCTTGCAGATGCACATTTTATGGGATGATCCTATAACTAGTGCATGGAGTATTGTTTTGTAACCTGCTTTCTCTGACTACATATGTTGTGAACATCTTTCCTTGCCCTATTTTCTATGACATCTTTCTTTTTTTAAAAGATCTTATTGATTTATTCATGAGAATACACAGAGAGGAGAGAGAGAGAGAGAGGGGCAGAGACACAGGCAGAGGGAGAAGCAGGCTCCACGCAGGGAGCCCAACGTGGGACTTGATCCTGGGTCTCCAGGATCACGCCCTGAGCTGTAGGCAGCGTGCTAAACCGCTGAGCCACTGGGGCTGCCTATGACATCTTTCTTAATGGCTATGCAGTATTCCATTGCATGGATAGCCAAATGTTTATGTAAATCGTTCTAGATTGTTATATATTAGGTTGTTTTCATTTTCATTTTATTTTTTTAAAATATTTTATTTATTTATTCACGAGAGACACACACACACACACAGAGAGAGAGAGAGAGAGAGAGAGAGGCAGAGGCATAGGCAGAGGGAGAAGCAGGCTCCATGCAGGGAGCCCGATGTGAGACTCGATCCTGGGACTCCAGGATCATGCCCTGGGCCCAAGGCAGATGCTCAACTGCTGAGCCACCCAGGCATCGCTATTAGGTTGTTTTCAGTTTATTTTTGCAAGTATAAACACTGCAACTAATACTCCTGTGAAGAAAGCTTTTTGAATAGCCAAGATAATTTATTGGGGATAAACTCTTAAAAGTAGAAGTTGGAACAAAGCCTATGTGCATTTTTAATAAGTACTTTTTCTAATATAGACCAAATTAGATTTAAAATGAGTTTTTTGTTTTGTTTTGTTTTACCAAAAAAATGCAGCAGAGGTTTTATATCTGATTCTTTCTTATATTGGTCCATAATAAAAAGCTCAGACTAACTTTTGGCTGTCATATTGTGAAGGGCAATTTCTTTGAGGAAAAAAAACCAATATAGTATAGGTGTACATTTTTCTTTTTCTTTCTTTATTTTCTTTCTTTCTTTTTTTTTTGGTGTACATTTTTTCGGTGGTCTTTTTTTATTGTCTGTTTGCTCCATTCGAACATAAGTTCCAGGGGCGCCTGGGTGGCTCAGTTGGTTAAGCATCTGCCTTCAGCTCAGGTGATGACCTCAGGGACCTGGGATGGGGCCCATGTGAGGCTCTCTGCTCAATAGGGAGTCTGCTTCTCCCTTTCCCTCTGCCCCTCCCCCGCCTTGTGCATGCTCTCTCTCTCTCTCTCTCTCTCTCGTTCTTTACCTCTCTCAAATAAATAAAATCTTAAAAAAAAAAAAAGAATGTAAGTTCCATGAAGAGAAGGAATCCTTTTTCCTGGTTTATTACTGCATTTCTAGGGCTTGTATCTAGCACAGAGTAGGTACTAAATAAATAATTGTTGAATGAATACATTAATGACTTAGGGCTTTTTATAGGAGTTGGGGCTAACAATAAAAATTGAAATCATTAGTAAGTGTTTGAACTGCATGTGTTAAGTGGGGGCCCATTGGTGAGGCAGGAAATGTAAGTTAATTTTATTGTATTGACTGGTCAGAAAAATGTGATTAGTGATTATTTTAAGTGTCAGCTCAGGTCCTCCAGGAAGAAACACTGGGATAGAGTTACAAATGCAAGAGACGTACAGTGAAACATCACTGTCAGGTCAAGAGTGCTGTGAAACACAAAGAGCAGGGAAACCAGATTAGGCACAGAAAGTCTTCGGATCCAATGTATGTCTGATGCCTCTGAAAGGAGAGAGGGTGCAAAAGAGGATTGAGTGGGAGGAGCCCGAAGGTGCTGCAGATAGGGGCTGTCAGCTGGCTGCACCCCCAGCTGCGGGCCAGCAAGCTCTTCCTAAGGAGGTCCAGGTGATGCAGCTCCATGGTTACCGTGGGCCTCTCCTGAGCCGCGCAGGCCACTTCTCTACACACGTTGGGGGAGTGCTTCTCCAGGTGCATTGCCCTCGCACCTCGGCAGGCCATTTCACTGCTGCTGGAGGTTGGCTGCTTTTTGGATAGGATTGTATATGATACAACCATTGGATCCATGGTCATCGGCCCATTTCTCTCTTTGCAGTGAAGCTGTTTGGATGTGATGTCATGTGTGATTTCATGGCTGCAGGGGAGTCACACTAAGCCTTCAGATCATGGTTTTGGCAGGAACGAGGCAGGAAAAATACAACCTTTTACTTTATTTTTAAATTTAATCTAATTTTTTAAGATTTTATTTATTTGTGTGTGTGAGAGAGAGAGCACAAACGGGGGGAGGGTTAGAGGGAGAGGGAGACTCCCCGCTGAGCAGGAACACCCCCCACCCCCCGCCCCAATGTGGGGCTCAATCCCAGAATCCTGAGATCATGACTTGAGCCAAAGGCAGACTCTCAAATGACTGAGTCACCTGGGCACCTCTAACCTTTTAAGTGTCTTTTCCTGAGAGAATGAGTCACATTGGTCCTTTCAGGACATCAGAAGTCTGGAGTATCAACGTGCCACCAAGTGGCTAGCTGATCCTCTCAAGAAACAGTGCCATATCATGGGTCCGGCACTGGTCTTTATTATTGGCAGGTTACAGTACCTAAATCAGCCTTGGTAAGTAGAAGGCCATGCTGCTAGGCCCCGTATGGCCTCCATCTCTGACATGCCCATCTTTCCAGTTCTCAAGTAACTGATGATGAAGGCTGGCTAACATCACCTGGCTTATCCATTTTATCTACCCCGTTGTTTATTGCCTCTCTGTGGTGGATGTTTCCTGATAGGTGTTAACGTGCAATGCAAACATCTTTACGCTTTGTGCCCCTCCTCATATATCCATTCACTGGCCTTTACTCCAGAACTCCTTGCTCCAAGCTTTCAGAATTTTCCTTGTAGGTCCTTAACTGGTCTCTCAGGCCATTTGTTACTGTCCACGATTGTCTCACTATATACTTCCCTTGGACCCTTTCTCCTTCTGCACAAAGTGAATGATCAGGTGGGTGTACTGTCAAAGCTCCAGCCACTGTAAAGATTTTTCTCTCACCACTGTCTTTCAAAGTCACCCCTGAATAGCACTGTACTGCAGCCTCCATTTATTTCCAGCTTTCACTCACATTCATTTTCAAACCAAGTGCAGCCTCCGTCCTCCTGCTTCAGCTGGTCCTGGGAGGCTCTCCATATGACCAGAAGGTACAAACTAAAGGAGGAGCATTGGTGCAAATGGGGAAGGTAAGTGGGAACCCAGACTACTCCCTCATGCAGCTTCCACACACGCTGGTCCTGCTTCAGCTTGATCCTGGTGTCCCTTTTTTCTCTTAAAAGGGCTTCTGCTGGGCAGTTGTGTGCCACTACCTGGCCTCTACTATTTCGGGGACCCATATCACCATTATCATTAAGGAACCGCTCTCTGTGACAGCCTGTCCCATAGTTAGGACTAATTTGCAGAGGAGGACTAGCATGGAATTTTGAGTGGTGTCAGTGCCCCTCTTACCACTGCATTTCTGATGGCCTTTGAGAGTGGCAGCCTTTGGTTTCCGTGGAATATGATCCTCTGATTGGTCTTTTGACCCTACATAATATATGCATCCCAGCAAGTCCAATTCCCTGAGCCTCTTAATTATTTTCTCCACTGTCTGCCATGGCAACTCATGCATTTCAAATTCACTTAGCACGGGCCATTACTTTCTTCAGAATTTTAAAGCCACCCTACCAGTGAGCTTGTCCCAGCCCTTCTGGTCCTTACCAGAGTGTGAACTCTTGTGTTCTGAAAGAGTGCCGGTACGTGAACTCCTGCTTGTACAGGAGTTGGTCAAGCGTACTCAAAATCCAGTCCTCTAGTGTCTATGAACACATCCTAGCTAATCCTTGCAGATCATTTAGGGTGCAATCTCTTCTTCCCTTGTCATTTCCAGCATGTGCTCAGTTGTGTTATGCTGGGATTTTGCCCTTGTTATTGACTCAGCAGCCTGGTGAGGAGGAGGAGCGACCAGTTGTCTTGCAGGGGAGAGGTCTCTGTGCAATGTCTTTCTGCATAGAAGCAATGCTAACTCCAAATAGGGTCTCACGGAGGAAACGCTAACTCTAAATAGTTTCTGCAGTCTCTGCAGGTTCAGGGAGTCCACAGACCTCAAGTCTTTTGGAGGATACATCCCCATTCAACGTTTCAGCATTCCATATTTTCTGGCCAGAGCCTCAAACTTAGCATAACAGACTGACCTTGGCTGGGTATTCAATAGTCTTTGAAGTTTGACTACCCTGATTTCATTCCACAAGCTGTGTCTATTCTCTTACTACAGGAGATAAGACTCTTGGGATGCCTGGGTGGTTTAGTAGTCGAGTGTCTGCCTTCAGCTCTGGGCGCAATCCTGGGTACAGGGATCCAGTCCCGCATCAGGCTCCCTGAGGGGAGCCTGCAACTGCCTTCAGTTTTTCATTACCTTTTCATGTCTCTTCATAATAACCATTCAATTCCATTTTCCTTGTATGCGTTGTTCACTTCCAAGTTGCTGTATCGCTGCACTGGCCAGAGAAGTCTCCACCACAACCATTTCCTGAGTTACTACTGGCAAAAGTTTAGTGCCTAGACTGCCATCTTGTGCCATCTTATACTATCAATGCCACTAGGGCACGGGGTCATCATTTACAGCTGGGCAGTGAGTAACCTACTCCCGAAAGTCCATCTTGCTATTGGCTGCCTTGGACCACTCCTAGTATTAACTGAGTTTGGATCCTCTGGGAAGATAATTATCAAGCCTAAGCTGGCAATGCAACAGATTCATGGGAGTAACCTTGTGAAATAGAAAAAGGAGAGAAAATAGGAATAGGCAGGAAAGGAGAGAAAGAAGGAAGATGGATTAAGTAGGCAGAGCTAAATCTCAGCCAGCTCCATGAAGAGCTCTGGCATAAAGACAGCTAGTAGAGAGGTTCTATGTTGTGCAGATTACCAGCCCCTCGTATACCTGCCATGCTCAGTTATTGGCTTGGGGTGCTAGGGAGAGTATGGCACATCCTGGAGGTGCTGTTGGCTAGTGGCACTCCTTATGCTGACTGGCAAGTTCTTTCTCAAAGGCAGATCCAGGTGGTGCACACCTATGGCTGCCATCCCACATCAATTATTTACATATAAACCAGGTGTGGTAGGTTGATAATTTTTCTCAAAGCTCTATCTACCACCCAATCCCTGGAACTTGTGAAACGCCTAATTCATAAAAAGAGTCTTTGCAGATTTGATTAAGGATCTTGAGATAAGATTATCAGGGTGGATCCTAAATGCCATCACTAGTGTCCTTATTAAAAGGAGTCAGAGGGAGACCACACATAGGCATGCATGCAAACACACACAGAGAAAGCAGTGTGTGAAGACAGAAATTGGGGTAATGTGGCCAAGGAATGCCAGTAACCACCGGAGCTGGAGAAGAGGAGGGGCAGATTCTTTCCCAGAAGTTCCAGAGGGAGTGCAGCCCTCCTGACACCTTGATTTCAGACTTTTGGCCTCCAGCACCGTGAGAAAATAAATTTCTGTTGTTTTAAGCCACAAGTTTGTGTTTGGTTGTTATAGCAGCCCTAGGATACAAATACATCAGATTTATACTTTCTTTTAATGGTTTTAAAAATTGAGATATAATTCACATGCCATAAGATTCTCCCTTTAAAAATGTATAGTTGGGGCTCCTGGGTGGCTCAGTTGTTTAAAGAGTCTGCCTTCAGCTCAAGTTATGGTCCCAGGGTCCTGGGATCGAGCCTCGCATTGAGCTCCCTGATCAGTGGGAAGTCCACCTCTCTCTCTGCCCTTGCTTGTGCTCTCTCACTCTGTCAAATAAATAAATCTTTAAAAAATGTATAACTGATTTTCTAGAATGGTAACAAAACTGTGCAAGCTTTACCACTAATTCCAGAATGTTTCATCGCCCCCAAAAGGAACCCATACCCGTTAGCAGCAACTCCTCATTTCCCCTTACCCCAGTCCTTGACAATCATCAATCTACTTTCTATCTCTGTGGATTTGCCTGTTTTGAACCTTGCAAATCGATGCAATCATACAAATGTGGCCTTTTGGTCTTTCACTTAGCAAAATGCTTTCAAGTTTCATCTATATTATAGCATGAATCAGTACCTCATTCCTTTTTTTTTAAAAGATTTTATTTATTTATTCATGAGAGACACACACAGAGAGAGGCACAGACACAGGCAGAGGGAGAAGCAGGCTCCATGCAGGGAGCCTGATATGGGACTCGATCCCAGGTCTCCAGGATCAGGCCCTCGGCTGAAGGCGGTGCTAAACTGCTGAGCCACCTGGGCTGTCCCCTCATTCCTTTTTATGGCCAAATAACATTCCATTTGTTTTGAGATTTTAAAATTTTATTTGAGAGAGAGAGAGAGAGAGAGAGAGAGAGAGAGAGAGAGAGAGAAAGAGAAAGAGAAAGAGAAAGAGAAAGAGAAAGAGAAAGAGAAAGAGAAATAGAGAAAGAGAAGGAGAGAGAGAGAGAGAGAGAGAGAGAGAGAATGAGCAGGAATGGGGAGGGGCAGAGGGAGAAGAAGAAGCGGACTCCCCACTGAGCATGGAGTCAAAGGTGGGGGCTCGATTCCAGGACCCCAGGATCATGACCTGTGCCAAAATCAGACAACCAATTGAGCCACCCAGGGTGTCCCAACACTCCATTCTCTGGCTCTACCCCATTTTATTTTCTATTCATCAGTGATGGACATGTGAGCATTATTTTTTGAAATAAAATTTCAATAGCAGAGTTTTTCCTATTATAACTTATGTTACCTAGATGTCAGTTTATTTTATTTTTTAAATTTTTATTTATTTATTCATGAGAGACACAGAGAGAGAGGCAGAGACATCGGCAGAGGGACAAGCAGGCTCCCCACAGGGAGCCCGATGTGGGACTTGATCCTGAGACTCAGGGATCACGCTCTGGGCTGGAGGCAGATGCTCAACCACTGAGCCACCCCTAAATGTCAGTTTAAATCATCCTTCTTCTTAATATTTTGAGTAAATCCCAATTCTGGATTTGAGAATCTACACTATTTCTACAGATCCAGAAGCAAGGAGAGTGAGAAAGACTTATATTCTCAGTCACCTCTGGCTCCTGTGTCCTGCATTGATTGGATTCTTTCTCTTTGTCCTGAATACTGAGTTGGATGCTTCGTTGTCTGTATTAATGCGATGCCAGTCTTGGATTTGCCTTTTCCTCACTATCAGTTCTAACTTCAGTTCCAAGTGACAAAAAGCAGACTTCAGCCTAAGCAAAATAGGACTTCAGCATCTTGAGCAGTGATTCTCAAACTTTTTGGACTCAGGACCTCTTTATACTCTTAAAAATTATTGAGGATCCCAAAGAGCTTTTGTTTACGTAGGTTATATCGATTGAGATTTACTGCATTAGAAATTAAAACTGAGGTGGTGGGGCAGGGTTGTGGGCTAGTCATGGTGTCCCTGACTGGGAGGCTGCACACCAAACCAGTCATTACTTGTTTCAAGAGCGTCCTCTTGATCTACACTTTCATCTTCTGGATCACTGGTGTAATCCTTCTTGCCGTTGGCATTTGGGACAAGATGAGCCTGGAGAATTATTTTTCCTTTTAAATAAGAAGGTCACCAATGTTCCCTTTGTGCTCATTGGCACTGGCACTGTCATCATGCTTTTGGGCACCTTTGGCTGTTTTGCTACCTGCCAAGCTTTTGCATGGATGCTAAAACTGTATGCAATGTTTCTGACTCTCATTTTTTTGGTTGAATTGGTCGCTGCCATCGTAGGATTTGTTTTCAGGCATGAGATTAGGAACAGCTTTAAGAATAATTATGAGAAAACTTTATAGCAGTATATCTATGGGAGATTATAGAAGCGATGCAGTAGACAAGATTCAAAATACGTTACATCGTGTTGTGTCACCGACTATTGAGATTGGAGGGATACTATTACTCAGAAAAAGAATTTCCCAAGAGTTGCTGTAAACTTGAAAATTGTTCTCCACAGAGAGATGCAGATAAAGTAAACAATGAAAGTTGTTTTATAAAGGTGATGACCATTAAAGAGTCAGAAATGGGAATGGTTGCGGGAATTTCTTTTGGAGTTGCTTGCTTTCAGCTGGTTGGAATCCTTCTAGCCTACTGCCTCTCTCGCGCCATAACAATTAACCAGTATGAGATAGTGTAACCATCAAACCACGGGCTTACTATTGTCCAGCTTTAAGGACATATACATTCCCCCCCCGTAAGCTATGAAATTGCCTGGATGGAAGACTGCCTAATACTACTTAGGATAGAGTAAAAAATTCCATCAATAATAGTCTGATTCAGACACATAGATCAATGGAACAGAATAGAGAACCCAGAAGTGGACCCTGAACTTTATGGTCAACTAATATTCGATAAAGGAGGAAAGACTATCCACTGGAAGAAAGACAGTCTCTTCAATAAATGGTGCTGGGAAAATTGGACATCCACATGCAGAAGAATGAAACTAGACCACTCTCTTGCACCATACACAAAGATAAACTCAAAATGGATGAAAGATCTAAATGTGAGACAAGATTCCATCAAAATCCTAGAGGAGGACACAGGCAACACCCTTTTTGAACTTGGCCACAGTAACTTCTTGCAAGATACATCCACGAAAGCAAAAGAAACAAAAGCAAAAATGAACTATTGGGACTTCATCAAGATAAGCTTTTGCACAGCAAAGGATACAGTCAACAAAACTAAAAGACAACCTACAGAATGGGAGAAGATATTTGCAAATAACATATCAGATAAAGGGCTAGTTTCCAAAATCTATAAAGAACTTATTAAACTCAACAGCAAAGAAACAATCCAATCATGAAATGGGCAAAAGACATGAAGAGAAATCTCACCGAGGAAGACATAGACATGGCCAACATGCACATGAGAAAATGCTCTGCATCACTTGCCATCAGGGAAATACAAATCAAAACCACAATGAGATACCACCTCACCCCAGTGAGAATGGGGAAAATTAACAAGGCAGGAAACAACAAATGTTGGAGAGGATGCGGAGAAAAGGGAACCCTCTTACACTGTTGGTGGGAATGTGAACTGGTGCAGCCACTCTGGAAAACTGTGTGGAGGTTCCTCAAAGAGTTAAAAATAGACCTGCCCTACGACCCAGCAATTGCACTGTTAGGGATTTACCCCAAAGATTCAGAGGCAATGAAACGCCGGGACACCTGCACCCCGATGTTTCTAGCAGCCATGTCCACAATAGCCAAACTGTGGAAGGAGCCTCGGTGCCCATCGAAAGATGAATGGATAAAGAAGATGTGGTTTATGTATACAATGGAATATTCCTCAGCCATTAGAAACGACAAATACCCACCATTTGCTTCAACGTGGATGGAACTGGAGGGTATTATGCTGAGTGAAGTAAGTCAATCGGAGAAGGACAAACAGTGTATGTTCTCATTCATTTGGGGAATATGAATAATAGTGAAAGGGAATATAAGGGAAGGGAGAAGAAATGTGTGGGAAATATCAGAAAGGGAGACAGAACATAAAGACTCCTAACTCTGGGAAATGACCTAGGGGTGGTGGAAGGGGAGGAGGGCGGGGGATGGGGGTGAATGGGTGACGGGCACTGAGGGGGACACTTGATGGGATGAGCACTGGGTGTTATTCTGTATGTTGGCAAATTGAACACCAATAAAATTAATTTATTAAAAAAATAAAAAATAATAGTCTGATTCAATCAAGACATTTGTGTAGGTCCACCTTTTGTCCTATTGATGTTAATCATTGAAACCCCTGTATGACTGTGAAACACTGGAAGAGCTAATAAATTATAAATGAAAAAACAACAAAAAAGAAGTTAAAGCTAAGAAAATTTAAAAAATTTACATATAAATCCAATTAAAATTAACAAAGAATTATCTACCTGCTAACATAAACAACATGTTTTTGATGAAATATAACTGTATTTTCCCACATAAAAAAGTAGTGATGAGTGGCATTGTTTTACGATTTTTCAAATCTTTTTTAGTGTTTGATTTAATAGAACACACTTAGATTTTCATGTCTCTGTCTGCATTCCATCTATGACTCTGGTTGAATTATGAAGAAAATTTGCTCTCAGATATATAAATTGAAACAAAGAGGGCTGTTTTAATAACATTGTCCTGTAATAGTGAATATTTGTCTTTGAAATTACATTGACACATGACAAGTGGTAGTTTCTTAAACATAGCTGCAGTGTGGAATCTAAAACCATCCCAATGATCTTTTTATGGTTTGCTACATTAAAATCCATTGATTGGTCTTGCACTTTGAATGGATCTTTTACCCATGCGTCATTTTGTAACATCATGCATCGGTGTGGAAAATACCATTTCACTGAGTTATGCAGATCTTCCAAATGTTGACACATTTCATTATGCAGTATCGAAAAATCACATTTGTTTATATTACTACCAGTTTCATCAGAAAGTCTTTAAATATTGGTAAGCTGTTAAGCTCACGGTGTTGGATACAGATTTCTAAAATTCTAATTTTCACTTGAAAGCTTGCATTTTATCACTGGCAACAATATTGTCAGTTGTTTTCCTTGAAGTTAAAGGCTCAGTTTATTTTCAGTAAAATGTCTGCCAAATACCCAAGTCTGAATAAGCATACTTTGCCTGTCAGTTGTTTTTTCAAATAAAATGGTAGCACATGAAAAAGCAGCATGTCCAGTCTGCAAATTATCTGCTACAAATGCTCTTCCTGGAGAAAATTATTTCACTTTAATATACAGTTCTTCTTTTTTAAAGAGTATTTTATTATTAAAATTTATTAGAGTATTTTATTATTAATTTTTTTATAATGAAAAAATCTTTTTATTGAAGTAGAGTTGACAGTGTTAGTTTCAGGAATACAACATAGTGACTCCACATTTCTATACATTGTGTAATGCTCAGGATCCTAACTCTAGTTACCCTCTGTCACTAGGGAGAGTTGTTACAATATTATTGACTATGTTCCTTATGTTGTATTTTTCATCCCCATGACTTATTTATTTTATGTCTGGAATTTTGTACCCCTTAATTCCCTTTGCCTACTTCGTTGCCCATCCCCCACCCCAACCACCAGTTTGTTCTCAGCATCCTATAGTTCTTTATGTGTACTTCTCATTTCATTTTACAGAATATTTAAAAGACATGTTCTCGACCATCCAGATTTAATAAAAATAATAATAATTCATCATGAGCCCTCTGAAGAGAAATTGTCTTTTATTTTGTTTTGCTTTTTATTATTTTTTTTTTCAGTAAGTGCATTTTGGTAAAAATAAAGTGGCTGCTAGCACAGTTTGGTACCACTATCATGATATGTATTTAGGTGCCAGTGGTTTCCTCCCCCCGCCCTGTTTTGTGTTATCAACAGAAATGTTAGCAAGGTGAGTCAAAATCCTCAGAGAATATCTTAATAATATTGTGAAATAGATTTTTTATCTCATCAGCCCCTGAAAATATCTCCCAGATTTCCAGTGGTCCTCCAGTTGTGCTGCTGTTGCCCTAGCGTAGCCTTCTCCCATATTCAACTCCTAGAGGTTTAAAGTGCTCATCATCTTAGCCAAGGAGCCTGACAGTGGAGGTGAGAGGACTGTAAATCTCACAATTGTACATTAAGTTTGGGCAGAGACAAAGGAGTTTTGAAGTTTTGACCTGTTTAGTCAACCAACTATCTATCATCTGGCTCATTTGGTTATATATTTCTATCATGTGGTTCCTATGGTTTATATTATAAGCTATTGCAGTGAAATTATTGATAAATTTTTAATAAATATTTCGTAGATGGTATGAAATAGATTGATGAGATAAAGGTAATTTTTTGCTTGGCAAATGAAGCTGTTCACTTCTATAGGCTCTAGAATAAAAAGTCTCTTATAAGAGGGGCCCTGGGTGGCTCAGTCGGTTAAACATCTCACTGTTGATTTCAGCTCAGGTCATGATCTCAGGGTGGTGAGCTCAAGCCCTGCGTTGCACTCCATGGAGTGTGCAGCCTGCTTAAGATTCTCTCTCTCTCCCTCTGCCCCTCCCCTGCTTGGACATGCTCTCTCTCTCAAAAAAAAAAAAAAAGAAAGAAATGAAATAAAATAAAACGACTTGATTAAAAAAATCTCTTACAAGAACAAAAACAAGGGCAAAATCAACTTTGGTGTCTCATGTTTGTAAAATCCATTTTCATGTTCCAAATCTAATTATCATTACACCAGAATCTAAAAGCATGGCATTTCAATAGGAATTGTTTTTGTGAATTGCTGTTCAAAATGGATAACATTTACTGATAAGTAACTTCACAGAAGTTCCTGTATTTTTTTAAGCATATGTTTCAATTTAGGCCAGTTTCAGTTTAAGCATCAACAAGATCAAAAAGCTGTTATGTGGGTGGGGAGTTCCACATAAAGATTTTTATTATGGTCATGAGAAGATATGAAAAGAGAATTTCAGTGTGTCTTCAAATGATATGAAAGGATGTGCTTTATTCTGGTAGTAGACAGTGGGAAAAAAATAGAAATTCACAGAAAATACTACCTTAAGGGAATTAAGATGTGATATGCAGTTGCCTTGAGAGAGAAATTGGAAGGTCTGACCAAAAACTGATAGACTCTCTTCTAGATAAAGGATTCTGTTCCTAAGAATTTAAAATCTCCTTGTCAGGGTGCTTGTCTGAAACAGTGACCTTCAAAATGTGATGCAGCTCATTCATTCCAACAACACTTTTTTTTTAAATTGAGGGCCTGTTGTATTTCAGTGTACTTGATCTGATGGAAAATTATGAATATGTGTTAAATCTGAGTGTTGGCATTAACCAAATGCTTCCAAATAGTTCAGCAATATAATAATCTGAGACAGAAAAATGGAAACATGGCATAAGGTTGAATGCATGTATTTAGTCCTCCACCCCCTATTTGTTTATTTCCATTCCGACTACCCTGCACTTTATCCTTTTGTTAGTTTTTCACCTCTCGAGTGGGTCTCAGGTGTAACACATCTCCCTCCTTCTTGCTTCATTTATTTATTCAGCAAATATTTATTGGTCATTGCTTGTGTGCTGGGCTCTCTGCCAAGCCCTAAGGATACAACCATGGGCAAGGCAAACAGGTTCATCTGGCACTCGCAATCTAGTTAAGGACACAAAAATTAGACAAATAATTGCATAACTAATGACAGTTATGGTAAGCGTTACAAAGGAAAAATAAAAGGGCCATGAAAAAGGAAAAGTACAGCAGTAGAGATGACCTGGTCTTATACTCTGCATCATGTGCAGTTCAGGCAGCCAGAGTCACCAGGATGATGACTAATTGTGCAAGCCGGAGGACGTAAGTTAGGGTGACCAATGGCCTAGGTTTGCCTGGAACTGAGGGGTTTCCTGGGACATGGGACTGTTAGCGCTGGAACTAGGGAAGTCTGGATGACGAGATCACTGGAAGCTACCCCCGTCCCAGGACATTTTCTATCCAGAGAAAGGCCAGAGCCTCCCTTGGAACTGATGAACCTTAAGAAGTGCCTGGTAGTGATACAGAATTTCTCCTCCTTGCCATCTATAGGGGGTAAATATAAAGGGATGGGTTGTAAAATGTATGAACCTGGTCACAGCAGGTGAGTCCTGAGGGCAGGTCTCTGCCACTGCAGAAGATTGTTCTGTGTGGCACTGGGGATTTTCAGTGGCCCCGAGCTCAGTAAGACTTCAATTACAGGGGGAGTTGTGGTTAAGTGGCTTTACTATGGTTACAGAGCTAGTTGAGAGAATAGGTGATGCGGGTCTGGTTTCCATGGAAACAGACTCTGAGCTGAAGATTCTGTTGCCGATGATTCATTAGAGCTTGCTCTTGGGAATGAGGAAGGCAGGGCAGAGAGAGGTGGAACAGTGATGCAGCTGGATCACAGGCGAGCCTTAGCCAGGAAAGTGGAAAGCTGGGGTGGACCTTGGGAGATGTATGGACTGGGGCAAGAGGTCTGGGCCCACCAGTCATTATATGTAGCTTGACTCTGGGAAGAAGCATAACCTTTTAGCTGAGGGCACTCCTCTTCATTCAACGGAGGCAGTGAGTGCTTAGTCCGGAAGCAGGAATCTGGGTGGCACATGGACAAGCATACCAGCCAGGCCTTTGGGTTTCAGTTCAGTGTTTCCATGATACCATGTGTCACCGCTTGTCAAGAATTGCCCGTAGACATCTTTAGGCTCTTGATTTACCATGTAATTAAATAAATTTCTTGGCTCCAGAAAGATGCTGATCAATAATGTAAAATCATACAGTTGTAAATAATGAATGAATCTGCAGATGCAAATGGGATATAATTATTGCATAGTGATTTCACTGAAGAGATACTGATTATTTCAGGTGGAAGCTGATTTTGTTTGTTTGTTTGTGGTTGTTGTTTTTTTAAGTAGGCTTCATGCCCAGTTGTGGAGCCCAACACTGAGTTTGAACTCACAACCCTGAGATTAAGACCTGAGCTGATATCAAGAGTCGGACACTCAACTAACTGAGCCACCCAGGTACCCCGAAGCTGGTTTTTATTTTATTTTTAAAGATTTTGTATATTTATTTGAGAGAGCACAACAGAGAGCAGAGAGCACAAGCAGAGAGGGGTGAGAGAAGGGGGGAGAAGAAGAAGGAGAGGGAGAAATAGGCTCCCTCCTGAGCAGGGAACCCACCATGGGGCGCAATCCCTGGATCTGAGGTCATGACCTGAGGAGAAGGCAGATGCTTACCTGACTGAGCCACCTAGACGCCCCACCGTAGCTGATTTTTAAAATATAAACATGCCCATGAGCAAAGAGTCAGATATTTAAAATAATGCCAGCATTTGACAAGACAAGATGTGGGGTGACAGTTCCTTCTGACCTGGCAAGTATTTTGTGGCCATCTAAGAAATTTCAACACAAAGCTAACAGGAGGAGTTGAGAAAATGTGTCTAAA
The DNA here is from genome assembly GCF_905146905.1 of Nyctereutes procyonoides. Classification (NCBI taxonomy): domain Eukaryota; kingdom Metazoa; phylum Chordata; class Mammalia; order Carnivora; family Canidae; genus Nyctereutes; species Nyctereutes procyonoides. The sequence goes on from NW_026575132.1 coordinate 14,992,618, forward strand.
AACATAATTTTTAATTATTCACATCAGTTCTTTTTCTGAGTAACATCTGTGAAGTCAAGGTTTAAGATTTCAATTGATTCAATTTGGGGCTTTTCTTAAATATCGATTTGGCCTTAAGTTAAAAAAATAGTATATTTCATTATATAAGATTAGAACATTTAGAGTTGAGCCTATGATAAACAAAAGGTAGATAATTACTTCTCTGCCTCTAAACTGGATATGGGGAAATTGCAGAAGACCCACCATCAAACATAGCTGCACATTAGAATCGCTGGGGACGCATAAAATAAAACTTGAGGCCTCACCCTGGATGTTATGAATTAGAATCTTGATGCGGGTTGTATAGCTTGTGATTGGGCCAAGCTCTGAAAGTAATTCCTATGCAGCTCGCCAGGCACCAGGCTAGTGTTCTGATTTAGTTTTGGAAAGTGCTGCTGCAAAACACAGCTTCAGTTATAGGCCAGGTTTTCTTGGTGAAATGAAACTCTCTCTTGTGGTAAAATTTGCCATCGGAACCAGTTTTAAGTGTAGAGTTCAGGAGCATCAAGTATATTCATCCTGCACAGACACCAGCATCCCTCTCCAGGACTTTCTCATCCTCCCCAACCGAAATTTTGTACCCATTAAACGATGACTCTCCGTTCTCTCCCACTGCCCAACAATGGCAACCACGATTTTATTTTCTGTCTCTGTGAATTTGGCTATTCTAGGTACTTCATATAACTGGAGGCATATATTTGTCTTTTTGTGATTGGCTTGTTTCACTCAGTGTAATGCCTTCAAGCTTCATCCGTGCTGTAGCCGGTGTCAGAATTTCTTCCCTTTTGAAGACTAAATAACATTCCATCATATGTGTTTGCCACATTTTATTTTTATTTTAAGATATTTAACATTTATTTGAGAGAGAGAGAGAGCACGAATGAGGGGAGGAGCAGAGGGAAAGGGAGAAGTAGACTCCTTGCTGTGCAGGGAGCCTGATGCGGGGCTGGATCCTAGGGCCCCAAGATCATGACCTGAGCTGAAATCAAGAGTCGGTCACTTAACTGACTATGCCACCCAGGCACTCCTAGAACATTTGGGATGGGTTCAGATTTTTCCCCATTCTCACTAACATGTGTTATTTTCTGTTGTTGCTTTTTGATAATAACCATTCTAATGGGTGTGAAGTGGTATCTCACTGTGTTTTGGTTTCTATTTTCCTAATGATTTGTGATGTAGGGCCTCTTTTTGTGTGCTTATTAGCCATTTGTATATCTTCTTTGGAGAAACATCTATTCAGGTCCTTTGCCCATCTTTTTCTAGCTTTATTGAAGTATGATTGACATATTAAAAATGTATCTAAGATCTACAACATGATGTTTTGAACTACATACTATTGTGAAATGCTCACCACAATCAAGTTGATGAACACATTTATCATTTGACATAGTGAACACTTTTTCCTTTTTGTGGTAAGAACACTCAAGATCTGCTCCATAGCAAATTTCAAGTATACATTACATTAACTCTATGGTCATCATGCTATAAATTCAATTCCTAGAACATTCCTCTTATAATTGAAACTTTGTACCCTTTGACCATTATCTCTCAATTACCTCCATCCCCCAGTCCCTGGCAACCACCATTTCACTCTCTGTTACTATGAGTCTGACTCTTTTGGATTCCACATATCAGTAAGATCATGCAGCATTTGTCCTTCTGTGTCTGGCTTATTTTACTTAACACAACGTCCTTGAGGCTCATCCATGTTGTAGCAAATGGCAGGTTCTTTCTTTTGCTTGGTTGAGTCTGTTATTGAAGTAACTCCTGAATTCTTCATTTCAGTCATTGTATTCTTCAGTTCTAAAATTTCTGGGTTTTTCTTTTGATGGTTCTGTTTCTTTGTCACACCTCCTTGTTCATGCATTCTTTCTTTTTTTTAAAAAAAGATTTTATTTATCTATTCATGAGAGACACAGAGACAGTGGCAGAGAGATTAGCAGGCTTCCTGCAGGGAGTTCCCTGATGTGGGATTCAATCCCAGGACCCCAGAATCACAACCTGAGCCAAAGGCAGATGCTCAACCACTGAGCCACCCAGGCACCCCCCTGCATTGTTTCTTAATTTCATTCATTGTTTTTGTACACCAAGTTCGTTAAACATTTTTAAGATTATTCTGAATTCTGGGATCCCTGGGTGGCGCAGCAGTTTGGCGCCTGCCTTTGGCCCAGGGCGCGATCCTGGAGATCCGGGATCGAATCCCACGTCGGGCTCCCAGTGCATGGAGCCTGCTTCTCCCTCTGCCTGTGTCTCTGCCTCTCTCTCTCTCTCTCTCTCTCTGACTAGCATAAATAAAAAAAAAGATTATTCTGAATTCTATGTCAGTTCATAGATCTCGGCTTCTTCACAGCTAGTTATTTGAGCTTTGTTAATTCCTTTGATGGTGGTATGTTCACCTGATTTTTCGTGATCCTGGTAGCCATGCATTTGAGTAAGCAGTCCCCTCTCCCAGACTTTACAGGTTAGCTTTGGTAGAGATAGTCCTTCAGCAGTCTGCTTAGCTTGTGGTTTTGGACAGGTCAGCTGGGAGCATCCTTGGGCAGGTGGGGTCTATTTTTGGGTGAGGCCACTGCCCGAACTCTGAGGTGGAGGGTATGCTGCTGGCTGGCAATAGTTGGATAGGACTGCTGGCTTGGTTCCCTGCCCAAGTGCAACTGTAGGATGGGCTCTGAAGTTTCCTGGATTCTCTGATCAGGCTTTGTTGGGAGGGACTGGGCACTGTGTATAGGGGGGAATATGAATTAGCTCCATTGCCTTGATAGGGCAGCAGAATGGGCCCAACGCTGGTACAATTTGTTTTGGGATGGGAATATGCAGAACTGTGCACTGAGTGCCCTGACTAGACAAGGCCATTAGCTTTGCTCTGCAGATTGCCAGAGCTAGTTGCTGGGCTCTCTGCTCACGTGCCACTATAAGTGGAGCTGTGGGATGGGTTACACAGCTTCTCCAGTGCTCTGGTTAGGTTTCCTGGTCAGATGGGGCTGAAGATATTATTCAGCAGCGGCAAGGCTATGAGTCAGTGTCCTTGCCTGGGCAAGGCCGCAGAACAGGTCCCCAGGCTGGCAGGGCTCATTGTTTGGGTTCAAATGGGGGCTGAACTATGCCCCAGGTCCCCTCGCCAGACAAGGCTAACAGCTTGACCTGCAGAAGGGCAAACCCATTGGCTGGGCTCTCTGCTGAAATGCGGCTGGGCTGTCCAGCATCCCAAGTGCTCTGGTCAGGCTTCCTGATCGGCCAGGGCTGGGGGGAAGGTACCATCAACAATAGGGAGGGCTAAGAATGAGCTTCTCCACCTGAGCAGGGCAGCAGAACAGGATGTGAGAGGCCAGCAAGGTTTGCTGTTTGGGGGTATCAAATGAGGAACTACACACTGAGTACCCTGGCCAGGCGGGTTCTACTGACTTTCCTCTGCAGATGGGCCAAGCCACTGGTTGGGATTTCTATTTGAGTACTACCATGAGTAGGAACTCACTCTGCTAAGATCTGAGAGCTCGTTGCTGTAAGCCCTGTCCTATGTCTCCATCACAACCTGATCTACAGTAGTCAAGCCCTACAGATTTCCCCTCCTAAAGATCCACAGGAGGCAAGACTCAAGTGGGCCCCCTGGGGAGAAACCCACAATGCTGGGAGCTAGATACTCACTTCGGACTCTCTTTTTTCCTACTGGGGAAACTGTAGGGCCAGGGGGCCTCTTGGTGTGGTGCTATGCCAGCCTGAGACAGGGGTAGTGTGGTCAGTATTTAGCCACTCTTCTTACACCTTTGAGGCAATTCTCATGGTTTCTGCAGTCCAAGTGTGTGTCAGGCTCACCCCCAGTTCCTGGTATTTTCACAATGGTGTCTTGTCAATGGATAGTTGCTAGGTGGACTTCTTAGGGGACTGAAATCAGGAATGACCTAGGTCACTATCTTGATGACTGCATTTTTCATTGAATTCATAGGATTCTTTAGCCCCCAAATTCCTCTTGGGTACTTTTTCATGATTTCCATATCTTCTGAACTTTTCAGTTTGTTTATGTATTATCTTCTTGTTTTTATTGAGTTCGTTATCTGTGTTTTCTTGTAGCTCACTGAGCTGCCTTAAAACAATTATTTTGAAATATTTGACAGGTGATTTGTAGATTTCCATTTTTTTAGAGTGAGTGACTGAAAAATTATTGTATTTCTTTGGTGGTGTCATGTGTCCTCAATGTTTTATGTTCCTTAAAATCTTGTGGTGCTGTCTTCATATTTGAAGAAGCATTACTGACTGGCTTGGCTTTGGGAGAGAGAAATACCCTCACCAGTCAGCTTGCCTAGGGAATCTAAGGCTCTCTGAGACCTTTACTATGGCTGTGTCCATTCCATGTTTCTTGTTCCCTCTTTGGAGAGAATTCCTTTTTTTTTAAAAACTGTTTTTTTTTAAATTGGAGTTCAATTGCCAACATATAGCATAGTGCTCATCCCATCAAGTGCCCCCCCTCAGTGCCCATCACCCAGTCACCCCAACCCCCCGCCCACCTCTTTTTCCAACACCCCTGTTCGTTTCCCAGAGTGAGGTGTCTCTCATGTTGTTACCCTCACTGATATTTCTTTGGGGAGAATTCCTAAGATTGTATGCTTTCTCTTACTCCCCCAGATCCTGGGGTTAGCCTGGGTGCTGAGAGCTTCTCATTTGTTTTCCATAGAGCAGTGCCCTTTACTGAAGTTTGTTTGCCTTCTCTTAACCCTGCATGTTTGGCTGGTTTTCTGCATACGCTCACATGCCATCTATAAAAGCTCATTCTTGCTGTATCTGGGGGTGCACATGAGGAGCCAACCATGGCAGAGGGTGTGGGTGAGGTACTTGGAGTATGGAGAGTCTCCATGGGCCAGTTGAAAGGGTCTACAGGCAAAGCATTTCAAGTGGCTCATAGGCAGTCTTCTTGATGGAATCTATGAAGTGGTTTGTAGAATCCACGTTCCTTTGATGAATTCGGAGCCCTGGTTGCTAGGCAACCAGCTTCTCCCATCCTTTCAGTTATGCTGATCACCTCAGTATTTTGGGTGGAGCAAGACAGAAGTGGGCCTTTTGGGTAGCATGCTGCATGGCTGGGAAGCTGGGTGCTTACTCACTTTTCCCTTTAGGAGAAATTGCAGATTGAGGGGGACTCCCTTGATATAAAGCTGTACTGCTTTGCAAGAGTGGTGACATGGTTAAGTGAACCTATTTTTCTTACCCTCTTTAACACATCCATTATTGGACTTTTTGCTCCAGTGGGGTGCTAAACTTCTCTGCTGGACTCCTAGATTCCCACAAAGGTACTCATATCTATGGGTGGTTGTCAAAATGAATGTTTTGTGGGGAGGTGATGATGGTAGAAAACTCCTATTCCACCTCTTGCTGATGTTACTTGATCCTTTGCCCATCTTAAAAATCAGTTATCTGTATGTTGGGTTGTAGGGGTTCTTTCTATGTTCTGGAAATCAATCCTTTATCAGATATGAGATTTGTGATTTGTGAAGTTTTCTCTCATCTTGAGCTGCCTTCACTCTTTTGATAATGTCTTTTGATGTACAGAAGTTTGTAGTTTTTAAAAAGATTTTATTTATTTATTCATATGAGAGAGAGAGAGAGAGAGAGAGATTGGCAGAGGGAGAAGCAGGCTCCCTACAGGAAACCTGATGCAGGGCTTGATCCCAGGACTCTGGGGATCACAACTTGAGCCAAAGGCAGACGCTCAACCACCGAGCCACCCAGGCATCCCTGATGTACAGGGCTTTTATTTATTTTTATTTTTTAAAAGGTTTTATTTATTTATTCATGAGAGACATGAGAGAGAGAGAAAGAGGCAGAGACACAGGCAGAGGGAGAAGCAGGCTCCATGCAGGGAACCTGACGTGGGACTGGATCCCGGGTCTCCAGGATCACACCCTGGGCTGCAGGCGGCGCTAAACTGCTGCGCCACCAGGGCTGCCCTCTACAGAACTTTTTTTTTTAAATTTTTTTTATTTATTTATGATAGTCACACACACACACACACACACAGAGAGAGAGAGAGAGAGAGAGAGAGAGAGAGAGAGAGAGAGGCAGAGACACAGGCAGAGGGAGAAGCAGGCCCATGCACCGGGAGCCCGACGTGGGATTCGATCCCAGGTCTCCAGGATCGCGCCCTGGGCCAAAGGCAGGCGCCAAACCGCTGCGCCACCCAGGGATCCCTCTACAGAACTTTTATTTTTTTTTTTTCTACAGAACTTTTAAAAGACGGAGTCCAACTGTCTGTTTTTTTCTTTTGTTGCCTGTGCTTTTGGTATTATATCAAAAAAATCATTTCCAAGTCCAATGTCTTGAAGTTTTTCTTCTGCGTTTTCTTCTAAGAGGTTTATAGTTTTAGTTCTTATGCATAATTAGGTCTTTAATTCATTTTGAGTTAATCTTTTTATATGGTCTAAAGTAGGACTCCAACTTCACCTCTTTGTATGTAGATATCCAGTTCTCCCAACATCATGCTGTTGAGAAGACTTTCTTTTCCCATTGAATGGTCTTAGCACCTTTTTTGAAAATCCTTTGATGAGATATGTTAAGGATTTATGTCTGAGCTCTATTTTATTCCATTGGTCTGTATGTCTGTTCTAATGCCAGTACCACACTGTTCTGATTACTGTAGTTTTGTAGTAAGTTTTGAAATCAGGAAATTTAAGACTTCCAACTCTGTTTTCTTTTCAAGATTGGTTTTGCTATTTGGAGCCCTTTGAGATTCCACATATGTCATTGAGTTTTACACTTTTGCTTTTAAATATTTTTTAAAATTGGGGGCACCTAGCTGGCTCAGTTGGTAGAGCATGAAACTCTTGATATTGGGATTAGAGCCCCATGTTAGGCATGGAGCCTACTTAAAAACAATAAATAAAAATAGAAATAACTTATAATTGAAGTATACTACATATAAAAAGTACATGAAATACAAATGAATTATCAAATTATCACAAAATAAATACCCAGGTAACAATCACTCAGTTCAAGAAATACAGCACGTTGCCAGCACACCGGAAGCCTCCTTTTTGTCTCCATCCCCCACAACTGCTATTTCTTTTCTTTTCCGAAGGTAATGACTATCTTCATACTACAGTTTAGTTTTGTCTGTTTTGAACTTCATATTGGTGGAAATGTATAATAGGTACTCTTTATGTTTGACTACTTTTGCTCATCATTTGTGAGAGTTATCCATGTTTTTGTATGTAGTCATAGTTCCTTCATCTTCATTGCTATAAGACTTGATTATTCACAAGCATTTTTTAATCTCTAACTTTTAAGGGGACTTGGAATTTGTTGTACTTATATCTCTGAAAGAGCCACATGTTTGACAAGATGCATACTCTCTTGGCTTTGTAATTTGTAGATTAGCTAAATTCTGTAGACCTCACACATTTATAGAATTATCCCAGGCAGCTGGAAAGGCCTTAGCCATGCTCAAAGGAAGGATAGCGAGGCGGGAAAGTAACAAAATGATCTTGTATGTACCAGATATAAGTACCAATATTTGCATTTCTCCAGACACTGTATGTTGCAATTTAACAGCAGAGTTGTAATAGTGAGGACTTAATTTAATGGCAGAGTTGTAATAGTGAGGACTTCATGTCAAGCTGTAAGTCTGAAAATTTGGAGGCAGATAGACCTTTCAGTATCTCTTAAATCACACCCATCATATGGGTAGGTGACTGCTAGTTTTGAATTTATGGAATGATTGGCTCCAAACCCGAAGAAGCAAGGTCTTACTGAGGAGGTGCTTCTTTTTTTTTTAATTTTTATTTATTTATGATAGTCACATAGAATGAGAGAGAGAGAGGCAGAGACACAGGCAGAGGGAGAAGCAGGCTCCATGCACCGGGAGCCCGACGTGGGATTCGATCCCGGGTCTCCAGGATCGCGCCCTGGGCCAAAGGCAGGCGCCAAACCGCTGCGCCACCCAGGGATCTGAGGAGGTGCTTCTTATGAGGTACATCAAATTGAGCTCATATTGAAGAGTTCGTTGTCCTGAAGCAAAGCCAGTGAACTGGCATGTGAATAAAATTCTGCTCCACAGCCAGGGCCCACCAATCTCTGAACTAATCTCTCCTCCCCTCTCCTTTCTCTGTCCTCTCTCTTCCACTTGCTCCCACATCTGCTGGAACTATTTTCAGAATTCATTTTACAGGCCAACTCCTTTTGACATAACTGGCAGGTTGATTCATGTGACTGGTTAAATTAATCATGGGTTAGAAGTCTGTCATTATGGTATCACATTAGCACTATCATAACTCATATGTTGCCTTTTGAACTAATTTTCTTCCCCTTGTCCTCTGTTTAACATCTCATCTCCATTTTAAGTAAGAGGTCCTTGAAACTGTCTTTTCTGTCTTGTTCACTATGCTGGCTTAATTCGGTATCTTCATTGCTGAGCTAATTGGAGTTAGAATGTTATTTCTTCTACTTTGGAAGAGATATAAAGTGGCTGGAAAATTATTCAGAATTAAATAACATAAAAAAAGAGTTAAATAAGATAGGTTCTATGGGAAACTACCTTATAGCAAACACAATTCTCATAATCATCTATTGGTCATATAAACTTTTCAGATCATGATAAGGTCATAGGTCTTTGGTGATCAAAGGAGCTGTTATAATTTATTTAAAAAGACCAACCTATTTCAGAGCATAGTAATATGATCACATAGGAGAGGTTTTATAGTAGCTATTTAGCAGCTATCGTGCTTGTGGGAATAAAACACAATGAAAATATGATGAATATATAATATGAGATTCTTGAAAGTGGGACCTATGTTTGTTCACCTTTGAATACTTCGTACATTAGGATATTTGCTAAATATATGGCTGATCTAATGGCATTTCCCTTATCTATCCTCTTTCATTTATCAGTTACCTGCATAGATTTAAGAGATATTGAAAAGTCTATTTGTCCCCAAAGTTTTGCCACCCCAGTTTGGCATGGTACCTGAAATTTTCACAGAAATAACCATTCCATTCCATTAAGTCATTTTCTGGGAATATGCAGATGTTAGTGGGAATATGCCAATGTTAGTACTTCTGCTTGGAAACTGCTGCTTTTATCTGCCTAGTAAAATTGCACATTCTTCTTCGCACTCTTTCTCAAATAAATTATAAATAAATAAATAAATAAATAAATAAATAAATAAATAAAATCCTTTTTTAAATAAAGGGGGCCCCTGTGTGGCTCTGTCGGTTGGGCGTCTGACTCCTGATTTCTGCTCAGGTCATGATCTTGGGGTTGTGAGATCGAGCACTGTGCCAGGCTCCATGCTCAGCCAGGAGTCTGCTTGTGCCTCTTCTTCTGCTTCCCTTCCCCCTCAAATAAATAATTAAGTAAAAATCTTTTAAAAATTACTCATTATTCTTGATGCTACTCTCACTTTACCCCTTTAAAACTTCCCTATCTCCTTCCTCAGAAGGGGATATAGTACATTGTATATTGGTTTAACCAGATGGTGGCTGTTGCTGCCCCTGGTATGGCCCCCACCAACCTTGAAGCAGGATTTAATTATTCTTCACATATCCCCAAAGGATATTTATCCATACAGATAAGAGATCTAACTCAGGATTTCATGGGTAGACTGAGGAACAGATTTACATATTTTAATTGTATTTCACATTTAACCGTCCAGTAGGCATCTCTTTACAATGTTCTCTTCTTGACTTCAACTAATGTGTCTTTCTGTCTCTATATTGGTTCTTTCTTTTCTCTCCTGTTCTTCTTGCCCTCTTCTTTCTTCGTCTTTATTTTATTTTATTTTTTTAAAAAATTTATTTATTTATGATAGTCACAGAGAGAGAGGCAGAGACACAGGCAGAGGGAGAAGCAGGCTCCATGCACCGGGAGCCCGACGTGGGATTCGATCCCGGGTCTCCAGGATCGCGCCCTGAGCCAAAGGCAGGCGCCAAACCGCTGCGCCACCCAGGGATCCCTTCTTCTTTCTTTTAATCCTTCTCCCAGATCTAGTCGCCTATGGTTCTACTTTCTACTCTCTAGGTCTTTATTTCCTTCCAGAATACAGAGCATATTTGTTTGTTTCAGTTACTCTAAAACTTTCAGAAATGTTCTCACTTTTTTCTCCAATTAACAAGTAACAGACTCTTAGTTACCCAATTGCACTGTCCTTAGAAGTCAACGCATGATTTTAAATACGTTTTTTCCCTGTTGCATTTGCAATATGTTAGAGCCCATATTGTAGTGAATTATTGTTGGTTATGTGTTTCTTCTTCCTCACTGCTCAGGACTGTGGGAAGGAAGCATGCTTTCATTTGTAGTCTTAAGTCATCACAATCTTACAATTTATCTTATACATTGTGCAACCATTTATTGACTGTGGTCAGCTACAAATGCCCTGAATCCGTTTGGATTCAGCTGTGTGTAACTGATAAGCTCCATATATCAGTGGCTTAAAAATACACAAGAGTTTTATTCTTCCCTCATGTAGAAGTCTGGAGTAGGCATGCTAGGGCTAGTGTAGGGAAGTCTTAGACTTCAGGGTCCTAGGCTGCTTCCACCTTTCTACTTCATCATCCTAGTGCATGGCTTCTATCTTTCAGGTCACCTCATGAACAAGATGGCTGCCAGAGCTCCAGTCACCCTATTTTAGTTGCAAGGCCAAAGAGGGAAGCAAAGTGAAAAAGTAAATCAGAGGTTTATTTAAAGGAGTCTTCTACAACTCAGATTCTTTTGAAGTATTTTCCTAATAAACCTACTTACTTTTTGTATCTCATTGGTTGGAACTTAGTTATATGGCCATCCTATCTTCACGGAAGGCTGAGAAACGTGGTCTTTATTTTAGGCAGCTATGTGCTTAGCTGAAGATTGGAGTCTCTGCCAAAGAAGAAGCTAAGAATAGCTGTTCAGAATGCTACTAGCTGTCCCTGCCCCATCCTTCTGTACTGTCTTTTTGGTATTCCCTCTCACATGACCTGTCTGGGAAACATAGTGCTTGGGATAGCTTGGTGAGTAGAAAACCATATAATACACATAAGTCTTCATATGCCACATGGAAACCAAAAACCAACTGAAGTCTGAGTCTTTTAAATAATGCTCCATCTCCTTCATGGGGACTTTTCTTGTCCTGTTCCTTCCTGCCTGTGATCACCCCATATGCCCCTGGTGCTTGATCTCTCCCTCTTTCTCAGCCTTACACTTGGCTTCTTGCTCTTCAAAGATATGCTTTGTTCTTCCACTGTTGGCCTGTCCTCAGCTCTCACTGTCTTACGTTCCCCACAGTTACTTTGAAATTAGCTCCTTGAAATCTTAGTTTTGGTGGTAGGGTTGAAGATGGGACACAGTGAGCAGAGTCATAAGTGGGAATATTTTGTCTTTTCTTTCTGAGTTACTTCTACCATCGTATCTGTCCTTGTTTAAAATTTTTTTTTCATGTTGTGTTTTCCTTAAGAGTCCCTCTTTATTCACTGAACTTGTCTTGAACTCTGCCTAAAAGCAGACTCAAGCATTTCCCTTGTCTTCTGTTACACTCAAATGAATGAATGATCTTCCTTTTACTTTCTAGCAGAAATTATTTATTTCAGACTGGTTGGTATTTTTTGCTTTCTCTTCCCTCATTTCTTTCTTTTTTAATTTTTTTTTACTTATTTATTCATGAGATACAGAGAGAGAGTGAGAGAGAGAGGCAGAGACACAGGCAGAGGGAGAAGCAGGCTCCATGCAGGGAGCCCACCGTGGGAGTTGATCCCTGGTCTCCAGGATCAGGCCCTGGGCAGCTGGCCACACTAAACCACTGAGCCACCCAGTGGTGAATTTAGTATATCCTTCCCTCATTTCTGATTCTCAAATAATCCCCCTAGCTTTTGGAATTTTTCCTACTTTTGTGGACTCTTCTTACTTCCCCTTCCATTTGTGTCTATTCTTTCAATCAAATTCTTATCCAGCCCCTCAATTATAGCTCAGTAACAACTGAGCATTCTATGCTGCTTCCCGGACTATGTCTTCCCACTTTGATCTCTTCCATCTTTGAATACTTATAGCATTCTGTTTCACATACTCATACAGTGTACCATTTTGTATTATTTTATAATATTTTTGTATTGTTTTCATGAGCATAAGTCAGTTCCCCAACTATATTGTAAGATTTTAAAGAGTAGGCACTGTGTCATTCATTTATTCATTCATCTAAATTCTGTTTAGTATCTAAGGCAGTATTGGGAAGGTAGTTGGCATTATATGTTACCATGACAAATGAAGAGTGAATAACTGATATGAACACATCGAGTAGAGAGCAGAGAAACATTTCTGCTGTAGTGTCCTGTTGAGTTTCCGAAACAGTTGAAAAAGTTCATATGGAAACTCACTTGTCAGTAGCAGAACTTTTGAGACATAAGTGAACTGTATTCAGGATGCTAAGAAGTGGAAACTATAACTCCATTTACAATAGTGTTTTATATTCAATAACCAGACTTATTTTCAACTGTGCTTTTCAGAATTTAGTATATCCTTAGTGATTTAAAAGGGAGATTCACAAGTTTTGAGAAGAATCCTCCCACTAACTTTAGATGTCGATCAGAGAGGTAAAAATTGTATACTTTCTCATAAAATATCCACTATTGTCAGACTATGATTTTCATGAGATAACTTAAATGAGCTTTAAGATATAGAACTATCAAATCTTAAATGAAAATTAAGACTCCTCACAGTCACCTCAAGGTTGACTCTGTTATGTTTCTGAATGCTCAGAAGTGCCATTGTTTGAAAAAAAATTAGTCAGAGTCTCACTTTCCCATCACAGAATACTCATAGAAAGTTCAAAATGTTTCAATGGGAATGGAAGAATGAGGCATAGTCTAGTAGAGAGTGATAATTGAAGAGGCTGGGTTAGAATTATAAGATTCTTATTGAGTATTGCTCTATCCCAAGAATGAGCTATTAGCGACTTCTCAGAATGTTCCTGGATTCTTAAAAATTATCATTTCTCTTTGTTTTACATTTATTTTACATTTACCTCCACCAATCTGTTATCCTTAAAAAAAATGCCAGCTGCCTATTTCAAAAGTATGCTTTCATTTGTCACACTATCACTTTTTCCCTGCTCATAATATAAGACAACCAGTGAGTTTCCTGCTCAGATATCTTGGGCACTTTGATTATAAACAGGTTGGGAATGCAGTGAAGTATTCCTGAGAATAAGGGAGAAATCGAATCTGCATAATAATGTAAGAAATGTTATCATAACAAGCCACCAGCACTTCTATTCTCATAAAGATTCATTAGGGGTTTGGGGATTAATTGTCAAGATTGAGGGTTGGTGGGGAGGGAGGCACCACACCATGTCAAATAAAAGTCTTCCGATCCAACTCTTCAGGACATATGTTTTTGGTTCTTTAGTCAGATGACGCTTGAATGAATCATAAAGAAGGGCTATAATCCTTGTGATGAGATCACCCTTAGCCATCTTGTTAGGAATGGCAAAGGCAGTATCAGTAGCAATGGATGAGGCTGGAGATGGTTGTAGAAGTTGTACCTGCTAGTTATGACTACACTGTGGTGGAGCAGAGAGCTGGTGGTACTGGTGTTATAGAAGCAAGAGAGCTGTAATAGCCTCTCATTAGACAACACAATCCACCAGATTCCATCTTGCCAATGGGGAAGGTTAAGAACACATAAGAACCCTGTACATCTATTTGAGATGAGACACTCTGGGATCTCCTCTATTGGCCCAGAATTTCCAGAATGTTCCAGAATATTAAGAAATAAGACATCCATTATTTCCTAAGAATAACAAGACCAAGAACAATGATCCTGATGATGAGAGTAGCTAATACACTGCTTATTGCTAATACACTGTGCTGGGCACCACATATGTATTAACTCATCCCTGCTGCTATTTCCCTTTCCTCTCAGCCCCCCTGCCAAAGGCACTTGTTGACCACTGCCAGTCCCTCAAGACCTGGGAGTAGGGGAGCACTGAGGATTGTGTGGAAAGTAGAGACCCATGATGGAGAGCAAGCCTGTGGATTAGGTCTTTCTTCCTTTGAATCCATATTTTCTGCTAAATTTTGAAAATTGCTACAAAAACTATTTTATTCAATTTTTCTCTATGCTAAATTAGAAAGTAATTTTCATTTGGAATGGCATTTTTAGGTCCCAGTGGGGAGCAAGTAGGATAACAAAGCGGTGCTGGGCAGTTAAAGCTTGTATGACACATGATTTATGCATTGCTAGTTTTCCAGAAGAGCAACAGGGTTAGATGAAGTCCATAAAAGGAAGCAGACAAATTATGCTTCTAGGGCTATAGGTAGAGTTCTCAACAGTAGCTGACCATTTCTGCTTTTATTTCTGTCTCAGAAAAAAACTTTTTTTTTTTAAGTGAAATTTTCCCCACAGGCTACTGGGTGATTATTCATTGCTATTTGGTTAAGTGTGACCCTTAGTATACTTTGGTAAGAAAAGTGATTTTTGTATTTCACAATTTTGACACAGTATAGGTCATTGCCTCCCTGGTATTTGACAGTCAGAATAATGGTCAAAAAACCCTTATTTGTCAATGTAATAAAAATTCGATTTGGTATTAAAGGAAAGCCAGTTATGCTCTGTGGAAAATTAACTGAAGAAATTGATTGCTTTTTAAAAAAGATTTTATTTATTTATTTGTGAGGGGGAGAGAGTGTGTGTGAGCACGAGGGAGAGGAGGAGCAGAGGGAGAGGGAAAGGGACAAGCAAACTTCCCACTGAGCGGGGAGACTGTGGTCCTGGGGCTCAATCCTAGGACCCTAAGATCATGACCTGAGCCAAAGTCAGATGCTTAACTGACTGAGCCACCCAGGTGCCCTAAAATTGATTATTTTCTTGAAGGTGTCTAACTCTCCATAGCTCTGATATATCCTTAAGTGAAACTGACAATTTTAAGGAGGTAGAGCAGATTCTGTAGCCGTAGGGGCAGAGCAAAAACAAGGTAGCTAGTTGTAAAAATAATTTCCAATTTTTATGAAAAGCATCATGTATACCAGAATTGATTTAGGCAGATACATAATAGATGGATAGATAGAGCAACATCTAAGATTTATCCTGAAGAAATGTTGCATGTTTTCCCCATAGACAGGTTTGATTTTTTAAAAAATCTTTAGGCAAAATTTTATAGATGGGAAGGATAAGCCAATTAGGTAAAGCTACATGAAATAAACATTCTTTCTTTTTGATGATCGCCATTGTTTTGATGATTTTTTTTATGATGATGATTATCCTTTTGGGCTGAAATTATTGCTGTAGTGGATAATCCACATGAAATAAACATTCTTTTTTTTTTGATGATCACTATTGTTTTGATGATTTTTTTAAATGATGATGATTATCCTTTTTGGTTGAAATTATTGCCAGAGTGGATAATTAGAGTTAATACACCCAAGACTCAAGGTTTAGATTATTAGCATACTTTGTGCGTTTGAATTTAAAACACAAGTTTTAGTCACTTTAAAATAGAGATTTAAATTCTGGTTATTCGTAAGTGACAATTTAAAAAGATTCATAAATATTACATTTCTTATTAAGTGAAAGGGAACTCTAGTGCTATAGCTACTATTTTTAGGTTCTAAAACAGTCTTCACGGAAATTTGTTCTAAGACTGTATGGACTATCGGAAAGATATTAAAGCTCTCTAGAGCAGGTGAAACAGCATGAAAATCAGAAGTCAGAGAGAGAGCATGGCTGATTTTTGCAATCAGAAACAAAATAAGGAACATTGAAACAAAATAAGGAACATTTGTTTTTTTTTAAAGACAAAGGCTTGACTTTGAAAAAATACCTATTTGTATGCTTCTGCTATTCTGATATCCATAGACATGATGTTTCTGCATAATGTGACTTTATGTGGACAAAAAACAGCCTCAAGGGGCGTCAGATGCTGCAGTTATTTCCAACCAAATATAGCAGACACTGTGTGATGCCTTGATTGTGGCACAGAGGGAAATATCCCTTCACGTTCCCTTCAACTGTGAGGTATTCAAGGTGTTTTTAAGGTGATGAGGGACCTTGCTTCTTTCCTGGTTGTCTGGTGGGATGAGTCTCCTAATGAAACCTTCCCTCTAGTTTTTACCAGGCTCTTGTCATTTACTCTTGGGCTGCCAGTAGACCACCTAACTAGGTCTAGACATGAGCCTGACTTACCTTTATAAAATGAAGATCTGACCATGTCATTTCTGCATTGAAAAACCAGCCGCATCCAGTCATACATTCCTGGTAAAGGTATAAATTGGTGCACATCTTTTGGAAAAATGTTTGCCAATATTTATTAAGAATTTTAAAACTAGGTATGCTTAGGGGGCTCAGTCGGTGAAGCATCTGCCTTCAGCTCAGCTCAGGTCATGATCTCAGGGTCTTGGGATCAAGCCCCACATTATCATCATCATCATCATCATCATCATCAATCATCAGGGTCCCTGCCAAGCCTGCTTCTCATTCTCCCATTCTCCCTGCTTGTGCTCTCTCTCTTTCTGTCAAATAAATAAATAAATAATTTTAAAAAGAATTTTATTTTTAAAAAAGATTTTATTTATTCATAAGAGACACAGAGAGAGGTAGAGACATAGGCAGAGGGAGAAGCAGGTTCCCTGCAGGGAGCCCGATGCGGGACTCAATCCCAGGACCCAGGGATCACGACCTGAGCCAAAGGAAGACACTCAACCACTGAGCCACCCGGGTGCCCCTAAAAAAGAATTTTAAAACTATATCTGTCTTTTTACTCAACAGTTTTGTTTCTTAGCATCCAACCTGCGCAAGATGCTTCACAAACAGAGATGTTTAATGCAGCATTTTAAAAAGATAATAAAAATTGGAAACAAACAATGTACGAATGCATCAGGAAGGAGTTAAGTGGCCCAGCCAAGGAAATATTTTTTAGCAACTAAAAACACTTAATTGCATTATTTTATAGTATGGGAAAGTGCTCATGCAGTAACACTCAGTAAACATATTAAAATCCCAAAATGTAAAATGCAGAGAAAATGTTGAAAGCTTCCCTTCCCTCCTCCCATCTCCACCATCCCGCCCTGAGGTGAGGTTCAGAAGTGGTCTCCCTGGGAGGGTAATAAACCTCATGCTGCCTTCGACTACTGCCAGAAGCTAGTCTTGGAAACGTGCTAAGAAAATGATTTGGTATAATAGAAAAGAAAGCAGCATTTCAATGCTTTGCTATTTCTTTGTGGAGCCAGATTGTGGCCATCAGGAGGCAAGTGGCTGAGATGCTTGAAAAACATGCAGAAGGGTTCCAGTGAAGCACCATCAGTCCTCTGGGAAGGGGTCGTATGCAGGGATGTAAGAAATTGGGTGAGAAGATTGATATCGCTTTGCATAATAAGGTAAAATATTATCTTCAATATATGTGAGGACCACGTTAACTCACAGTTAGGAAAATGTTTCTCTAAATCCCTAGTGCGAACTGAGATTGTATTCCATCTGAGAATTTTTCTTTGTCTCTGTGGGAGTGTGTGTGTGTGTGTGTGTGTGTGTGTGTGAGTGTGTGTGTTTGCATTTGACTCATTTTGTTACCTGCTGAATCTATCAGGAAGGTAAGACATATTTTTACCTCACAATGGTATAAGGACTCTTTCTAGCTTTTATGGACAATTATTCTAGCCCCAGAAACTCAGGCTAGTCACAGCCTAATGCAGGAAGGGGGTGGAAGGCCGGGGTTTGGTTCTGCACACAGATCCTTCGGTGGTGATGGCTCCCTGTCCTTGGACTATTGGAGCACTCACATCTGGTGCATGCTTCGCATTTTTTCTTTTGCTCTGCATTCCCTTCCATTACCTCTCATCTTCTGGAAAGCCTGGTATTCTCTTCCAGCCTTGTGTGGTACTATTGAGGGGAGATTAAGGGCACTCTGGGGCCCTTTCTACCTCACCCTTCTAATGAGGTCAGTGGCACAAATAGCGCAGTCGTGGGAAAGATGCTAGGTGTGAGTTCCAGGCACTGGCAGGCAGAGGAACGGGCCATGGCCAGAGCAGAGCTGAGAATGGGGAAGTCGTACTCCCCACTAGGGACAGGGGGCTACCAAAAACGTGCTCCAAAGAGCACTGAGACCATGAGCTTCTCCTCCACACAAACACAAGTTCCCGCTCCTCCACTGGAACCACCTGGGAGCTTTTAAAAGTCACTGCTCCCTGGGCCCCACCTGAATTTCTGAGGGTGGGGTCTGCGCATCAGTATTTTGTAAGAGCATTCTAGGTGACTGTGATGTGCAGCCAGGTTGAAACCACAACCTCATAGAAGGTGATCTGGAATGGGAGAGGTTGACCTTGTAGTAAATATACCCTATAAATCTCAACAGCAACATTAAAAAAAAAAAAAAAAAACTTGAGAGCATTAAAAAGCCTGGAAGGAAATACAGTCAATTGCCACGATGGTGATTATGTCCTTACAGTCCGCAAGCCCTGAATTAGCATACATTGAACTGTTGCTCCCAGGAGAAATATGTACTTCTATATACATCTCTCACCTAGATTACGATCTTAAATGCTAAAAGCAAGGGATCCCGGTCGATTGCATTTTATTTTACAAAAGAGAAAGGTAAGGCAAGGTTCAGAGGTGTCAAGTGACTTGCCTGAGACGGGTCCAGCAAGGGCGCCGGAGCCGAGTGAGACTCAAACCCGGTCCAGCGGACCCGAGCCGAGGCTCCTTGCACTGCACTATACTGCCCCCTACCGACCCCATTCTCCGGTCCTCTCTGCACGAGCGAGAGCTGAAACCAGCAGAGCGCGGTTTTGTTCATCCTCGGTTGGAAACAAGTGCAGGTCCCGTGGGCCACTCAAAATTTCCACTGCTGTCTGTATTTCCACAAGTACTGATTTTGGAGCTACAAATAAATTTTAGGAAGTAGGTGAATATGCGAATAAGAATCTGCTAATGATGAAGATCAGCTATATAAATATTGACAGCAATTGTATTTAGATAGAATTTAGTGACATTTTCTTCCTCATTTCTCTATTTTTATTTTATTATTTATTTATTTATTTATTTATTTATTTATTTATTTTTTCACTTCTCTATTTTTCTAAAATTTCTTTAAGGTGTGTGTATTACTTAGATACGAAAAGAAAGTAATGATTTTTTTAAAAAAATGTAAATGTGTATGTAAAAATGTACTTTTATATGAAAAAAATGAAGTTTCATACTGTTATATGAAAAAAATTTTAAAAAAGTAAGAAACAAACTAAAAATCTTTTCCATGGCATCAATCTGCTTATAGCCCCATTTCTTCTCAAAGGATGCCTTTGACACATTTACATCAGAATCACTGTACGTGCTAATTGAAAAGGTATGTTTCTGTTCCATCCCTTTCAAAACTACTAAAAGAGAATCTCTGAGGAACCCAAGAGTCTGCAACTGGCAAATTCCTCCAGATTACTCTTATGTATAACGATGTCAAAAAACATTTGCTATTTGCAGTTTCCAGAGAGTGAGGATGAAATTAAAATAAAGGTATTTCAGATAAAGTGGCTGAAAGAAGTCACCACTCACAAACTGTTGCTGGAAGAACCACAGAAAGGATACGCTTCACTGTAAGAAAGGAATTAAACCTAGAAGAAAGGATTGGGGTGCAAGAGGCAATGGTGAGCAAAACAATTAGTAAGCATATGGTAAGTCTGAATTATTGCCTGTAGCAAACAAAACAAAATAAAAGGGGAGTGATTAGAATGAGGGGAAATTAAATTAAAATAAAAACCACAAAAAATAAAATAAAATAAAAACCACCATAACATGGAAAAAGAGAATGCTGTTAAACCATTCTGAAATCTTTGTAGAGTCTGAGAAAAGAAAGGAGATACTGATTAAACTTCTGCTGGAGGCAGATAATCACAACTTAAAGATAACTAATAAGAGAATAAAACTATATAATTTTGAAATCAGCAGGAAAAAAAATTTAAACTGTGATAACCATATAAGAAAGGAAATAAAAAGAAACAAAGAAGCAAAGACAGGAGGAGAGAATGTTTCTAACAAAGAGAATGTGGGGGCAATGGAACAGAAGTGAAGACATTCTATTGTCAGATCTGAAATTTGATTTTACTCTACTTAAATGCTAATAGCTTAGTCTATTATGGATTCATGGATGTTGGCAGAAGACACAGATTCTTGGATAAGATACAAAAGACTCTATTACTCACAGCCTGGCAAGTAGCATAAGCGTCAATCAGCATGTTTGTGTCAGTTCCCTGGTTTCCCAAACCCCGTGACAGTGACACAGGGCACCCACATAGATGTTTGCATGCACAATAGGTTGTTACAGGAGAGGAACACTGAGCTGGGGAGCCTGTTCTTTTATAGCAAGCAGTAAGCAAGCCTGCTCTTTGTCCATGAGGGAAACATTGCCTCATCTCCAAAGGTTACTTGCTGCAGACACAACTCTGAGAAATGGTCCTGGTAGAGATTAGTCAGGGCTTTGCATTCTTGGTACACCCAGAAAGATATTTAGGAGCACAAGTGACCTATGGAGGAGGAGCTCTCAACTTATTCTCATATAAGTGAGAATCTGGGAATGTATTGGTTTGTAGGACCATATGGTGTACTGTGTTGGAGAGGAGGAAGAGGAGTGGGGAAGGAGTGGGGGGAGAAGTAAAATAATTAAAAGTGTCACTACTGGGGGCCTTTGTATGACTGCTGTAGCAAAATTGCTGAAGACTAGGTGGCTGAAATAGCAAACATTTACTTCTCAGGGTTCTGGAGGCTGGGAAGTCCAGGATCAAGGCACCAGCAGCACTTACATAGCATCTTAATAAAAAACATACATTTGTGGGAAAGTGTCAAGAAAAAGGAAAAGGATTTTGACATTTTCTAGTGGGTGGTAAATTGTAGGACGGTGAATATATGGAGAAAACTAATGGAAGATAAGGGTTATTTCAGCAAGGTTTTAGCAAGATATGTAAGTTTCTCTGGTGCCATCTCTGGGCTGATAAAGAGTATAGAGTGGTCTCCAATGATTAGAAGAATGGTACTGCCCTCATGGTAGAGAGGAGGAGAACAGAGGGTTTTTTTTTCTTTTTAAGATTTAAAATAATTTTTAAAAAAGTATTCTCTATACCCAATGTGGTGCTCAAACTTATAATCCCAAGATTAAGAGACACATGCTCCTCCAACGGAGCCCCCCTGCAGACACCCCAAAGAAATTTTCTTGTGTTTGTTTCTTCTCAGTTGCTTTCAGCTCAAAATAATCCTTATGCCAGAGTGGCATATTTTGGGGTGGTATACTCTGAATCCCTTCAACCACTGTGTTCATGTATTATGTACATTTATTTATTTTGTAAAGTTTTTTTTTTTTATTTTTGAGTAATCTCTACACCCAGTGGGGAGCTCAAACTGACAGCCCTGAAATCAAGAGTTGCTTGCTCTACCCACTGAGCCAGCCAGGCACCCCGTATTATGTACATTTAAAAACATGCAGGAAAATAGACTGAAGAAAGATAAGATAAAAATTTTAAATATATATTCAATATTAGTTGTGATATTTTCTTCCCATCTTGCACTGGATTGCTTTATGTACCTTTGGTACATATAACTCGATTCAGAGGCTACTGCAGTTTAGCATAGATACCTTTGGAAATGTATCCATGATATCATAATTTATTTTATATGATCTGCTTACCAGCAATCGGGCTTTCTTATCAAAAAATGCTGCAGTGAATATTCTTGGATACAAATCCTTGTTTAATTGTTTAACTATGTTTGTAAAGTGAATTTTTTGAAGTAGTAATGTTGAATCAAATGGTATATGCATTTTACATTTTGGTAGATGTTTTCAAATTGCCCTGCAAAAAAGTACACTAATTCACACTCCAAATGACAGTCTATAAAAGTCTTCTTTAGCACATTATCTATGAAACTAGGTACCAATCTTTAAAATTTTGTCCAATTTAGGCACCTGAGTGGCTCAGTCAGTCAAGTATCTGGCCCTTGATCTCAGCTCAGATCTTGATCTCAAGGTGGTGAGTTCAAGTGCCACATTGGGCTCCATGCTGGGTGTGGAGCCTACTTAAACATTTTTTTTTTGTCCAGTATAATAGGTGAGGAATAATATAATGTAGTATATTAAAATAGCATTTAAAAATTGTAATTAAGTTCTAACATTTTAAATTGGGTTTAAGCCACTGAATTGTGTGTTTATATCTTTTTTTTTTAAAAAAGATTTTATTTATTTTTTCATGAGAGACACACAGAGAGAGAGGCAGAGACAGGCAGAGGGAGAAGCAGGCTCCATGCAGGCAGCCCACTGTGGGACTCAATCCCGGGTCCTCAGGATCACTCCCTGGGCCAAAGGAGGGTGCTAAACCGCTGAGCCACCCAGGGATCCCTGTGTGTTTATACCTTATGTTACCCCCCCCCCACTTTTGGGGACACACCTCTAGAAGCTATGTGTAAATTAAGAAAATTAGGGATCCCTGGGTGGCGCAGCGGTTTGGCGCCTGCCTTTGGCCCAGGGCGCGATCCTGGAGACTCAGGATCGAATCCCACATCGGACTCCCGGTGCATGGAACCTGCTTGTGTCTCTGCCTCTCTCTCTCTCTCTGTGACTATCATAAATAAATAAAAAATTTAAAAAAATTTAAAAAGAAAATTAGCCCTTTGCCCTATGTGCTATAAATATTTTCCCAGATTGTTTTTTGTTTGTTGAATTGTTTGTGACCATGCAGAAATGTTAAACTTTTTTTTTAAATGTGATTAAATCAGTTACTTTTTTCTAGGATCTAGGATGGGAAGGTAAGATCTTAGGGTCAATGGTGGTGGGGAGTTGGGGTTTGGAAAGACCAACAAAAGTGGGGCAAGTTAGTATAACTCTTGGGATAGTGAGGTCACATGGGGAACGTGAGTAAGGGCTCTGGCACCAGCCTTTGTGGGTTCAAATCCCAGAACTAATATTTATAGAATGACTTGGGTCAGGGTTGGGGGGGGCAGGTGATGAACTTTCCTGTGCCTTAGTTACTTCATGTAGAAATTATTAGTATTTTATCTGAGGCTTAAATGAGCTGAGGCATTGGTACAGTGCCTGGCACACAGAGAGTGCTTCATAGAGAAGAAATAAAGAGAATTTGGGGTGGGGTGTAGGAGAAATGGAAAGGAATAGACGTGTTGAGAGACTTGTAGAATGTTGGTGAGGAGGATCAAGAGGAATGAATGGCCCTCTTTTCTGTGGTTAAAATCATGACCATATTAATGAAAACAGCAGTGGAACACAGCTGCTGTGACATGGAGGTGCAACAGAAGGACCCCAGAACCAGACAAATTCTTCCAAATTCCAGCTCTACCCTTCACTAGCTTTGTAACATTAAGAAAATCACTAAAGTGTGGAATAATTATTTTATCTATCTTCTAGATGAAGAAATCAAAAGTGAGCTAATATAAGTAAAGCATCTAGAATACTATTTGGCACAGAGTGTGTACTTAAAAATATTGGCCGTTATTATTATTATTAATATTTTTCTGCATTCACCAGGTGCTTTTTTTAAGCTGTCACCTCATTTGAGTTTTCTGAGATACTTGTTCCTTTCAATAGGCATCCACCAATTGCTGAGATGTTTCTGATCTCATCAGGTCCTAAATATTGGGGTGGACTTAAGTGTACCCTTCCATATTCTGGATCTCTCTTATTCCTTGCTAAGCTAATAATATTCTGTGTTATTAATAGGCATTGATAACTTCATGTTATCCCTCTCAGATGACATTTGCATTTTAACAAGAATTTTCAAGGCCTTGACTCAAAGGAGTGAGTAATGTGGTTATTTTAGGTATCCTGGCAGAGAGAAACGGTCCTTGGGCTGGGAGAGCTTTCCTAAACTCTAAATTTATATCAAGCCAACAGCTGCCTACTCTGCTCACTCAGAATATGGTGTGGGGGTTGCATTGGTGATTGAGGAGTGATTTAAATCAATTAGCCAATATTTTTGCCAGGAACTGTATTAGGTAATGTGGGGAAGAATATAAAGATAAATAATCCTTGTTTCAAGGAATTTATAATCTCGTTGAAGAGATCAAGATGTAGAAAATGTAGAAAAATGAAAAAGGCAGTTATTCTCATTGCCAAGGTCATAACACATATGAGAATGTTGAGAATGTTGAGAATGTTGCCTACTGGTCATTATACTGGTGTGAGGTCTTCAGGGCCACGTCAGACCAGGAGGAAGATTATTTGTAAAGCTGCTCATACGATTGTTTTATCAGAGCCAAAGCAAGAACAAGTGCTTAGAAATGGAGTTGGCTCTGCAGTCAGAATCACTGAAGGGGGAGATACTGCACTAAGTTATGCATCAGATGGAGCATCAGGATGAACCATCGACAGAGACTGAGCCGGAGGCCAGGACTGGGGTGTAGGGCAGCCCTGGTGGCTTAGTGGTTTAGCACCACCTTCAGCCCAGGGCGTGATCCTGGAGACTGGGGATCGAGTCCCACGTCAGGCTCCCTGCATGGAGCCTGCTTCTCCCTCTGCCTGTGTCTCTGCCTCTCTCGGTGTGTCTGTCATGGATAAATAAATAAAATGTTAAAAAAAAGATCTTGTGCAGAAGTAGTGGTTTGGTGGAGGTTTCTCTGTTAAGACACTTAATCTGAGAAGGGTGAGAGGTAGCCAACCATGTGAAGATGGGAAGATGATCCAGACATAAGGAACAGCAAGTGCAAAGGCCCTAGATGGTGAAGAGCCTCAAGATGGGTTGGAAAATGATCCATGGATGTAAAATGTTCCTTCCATTCTTATAGACAAGTGACATAATTTCAAGTATGATTAAGATTACTTATTAGAAACTTGCTGCATATTAACCAAGGCCCGGTCTAGGGAGAGGTAAGTGGGACACTCACCTCAGGTAAAAAATTTAAGGGGGAGCATCAAAAAACTCAGTGAATCAAAAGAAATCACATTTTAAAAATAAAAACTAATGTAAAAATCAATGATGAACAAAATATGAAAATTTTAAAGAAAGGCAGAATCAGTATTACTGAGTTTTCCTTTTGCCGTATGCTCCAATATGACTTGAACAGCCCTGGTATTAAGGATTGCTATTATCTGTGAACAGAGATAGTTTTACTCCTTCCTTTCTAATTTGGATACCTTTTCTTTTCCTTTCCTAATTGCTCTGGTCAGAGTTTTCAATACTATGTTGAATAGAAGTGGTGAAAGTAGGCATCCTTCCCTTGTTCCTGATCTTAGATGAATAGGTTTTGGTATTTCACTATTGACTATGATGTTTGCTGTGGGTTTTCATATATAACTTTTATTACATTGAGGTAGTTGTCATCTTTTCCTAGTTTGTTTAATTTTATCATGAAAGCATGTTGAATTTTGTCAAATGCTTTTTTGTACCTGTTGAGATGATTCTGTGGTTTTTATTTCATTCTATTAGTATGATGTATTACATTGACTGTTTTTTTAAAAGGATTTTATTTATTTATTCATAAGAGACACACACACTCAGAGAGAGGCAGAGACACAGGCAGACAGAGAAGCAGGCTCCATGCAGGGAGCCCGATATGGGACTTGATCCTGGGACTCCAGGACCACACCCTGGGCTGAAGGCAGGTGTTAAACCACTGAGCCACCCAGGGATCCCTGGCATGACCGGTTTTTATGTATTGAACTATCCTTGCATTCCAGCAATAAATCTCACTTGCATAATCATTTTAATATGCAGCTGAATTCAGTTTGCTAGTATTTTGTGGAAGATTTTTGCATAGATGCTCATAAGGGATATTTGTTCATAGTTTTCTTTTCTTACAGTGTCTTTGTCTGACTTTGGTACCAGGGTAATGCTAACCTCATAGAATGAGTTAGAAATTACTCTTTCCTCTTCAACTTTTTGGTAATGGTTTGAGAATAATTGGTATTAGTTTTTTTTTTAAGATTTTATTTAGTAATTCATGAGAGATGCACAGAAAGAGAAACAGAGACACAGGCAGAGGGAGAAGCAAGCTCCATGCAAGAAGCCCGATGTGGAACTAGATCCCTGAACTGGGATCACACCCTGAGCCAAAGGCAGATCCTCAACTGCTGAGCCACCCAGGTGTCCCGGGATTAATTCTTTAATGTTTGGTAGAATTCATCAGTGAAATCATCTAGTCTTGGGCTTTTCTGGCTCAGGGCTTTTCTTTGTCAGGAGATCT
Source organism: Nyctereutes procyonoides (assembly GCF_905146905.1). NCBI lineage: Eukaryota > Metazoa > Chordata > Mammalia > Carnivora > Canidae > Nyctereutes > Nyctereutes procyonoides. The sequence goes on from NW_026575132.1 coordinate 15,018,755, forward strand.
TTTATTATTGATTCAGTCTCCTTACTAGATATAGATCTATCCAGATTTTCTATTTTTTCATGATTTAGTCTTGGTAGATTTTGTGTTTCCATTTCATTTAGGTTATCCAATTTGTTGGCTTACAATTGTTCGTAATACTGTTTTAAAATCCTGTTTATGGGACACCTGGGTGGCTCAGTGGTTGAGTGTCTGCCTTCAGCCCAGAGTGTGATCCTGGAGTCCCGGGATCGAGTCCCACATTGGGCTCCCTGCATGGAGCCTGCTTCTCCCTCTGCCTGTGTCTTGCCCCTCTCTGTGTGTCTCTCATGAATAAATAAATAAAATCTTAAAAAAATAAAATCCTGTTTATTTCTATAGAATTGATAGTAATGTCTTCACTTTGATTTACAAATTTGGTAATTTGGGTCTATTGTTTTCCTTCTTAGTGTCTCTAAAAGTTCGTGAATTTTGTTGACCTTTTTGAAGAGCCATCTTTGATTTAATTGATTTTGCCTATTATGTGCTTCCTATGCTGCTATCTTCCCAGAGTCCTCTATCCTTTTAAGGTTTACTAAAATTTATAATTCATTAAAGGAGATTATTGGAATGTCTGTAAAATTTGGGAGGACTGATCTTTATGTTAATTTGAGTTGATAGTGGCTGTCTGTTGTTATATTTATATTCATTTAATAAATATTTATCAAATATATGAAAAATGACCATTATTTTTTCCCTTTGTTAGATTTTGTATCTTGTATCATCATCTTGACTATTCTCAAATTCTTCTTCCACTGGAAATGACGAATGGTTGGAGTAAATGGGCTGTCATAAAGAATGCGAAGTGATTGAGAAGTGTCAGTATAGCATAATGACTGGATTGGTTTGGACAGGCTTTATGGTGGTTTAGTGTATAAAGATGGCATAGAGACTTACGCTGCTGTTCAACTCATTTACCACTTGGGAGAAGGTGACGGGTCAGGGATCTGGCCAATAGGGCTGAGAGGTGGAGTGGAAACTCCCAGCCCAATTCTGTGGTGAATCTGAAGTCAGAGATGTAAATCAAGCTGAAAATAGTTGTATAGGAGTTCTGAGTCTCAGGGGGTCATTAGGCAAGCTCTGGGAAGAACCAGAGCTGAAAAGAGCTGGTGGGTTGCTAGGACAGCCTGTATTTGAAACAAGAATCATTATTTCTGTGATTTTACATCCTCTGGGTAGCAGTCAGAAGCTTTGATTAGGATGGGCGCTGTGACTATATTAAGAATAGATTCAGGGGTGCCTCAGTGGTTCAGTCAGTTGAATGTCCAACTCTTGGTTTTGGCTCAGGTCATGATCTCAGGTTTGTGAGATCAAGCCCTACATCAGGCTCTGTGTTCAGAGGAGAGTCTGTTGAGATTCTCCTCCCTCTGCCTTCCTTTCTCTCTCTCTCTCTCTCTCTCTCTCTCTCTCTCTAATAAATACATTTTAAAAAAGAGTAAAATCAGACAGTATCACTCAATCTCCTTCAAAACCGTCTGAGCTATCATCTTCCCTCAGTATGTCTCTATGCCTTTGATCAATTGCACTTTGGAAGCCAAATTATTGCAATCAAGTTAGAAAAGGCAGGTAGAAAGGGCAGGTATATCTTTTTTTGTTTTCATTACCAACCTCACCACCTGATGGTTTGCTGCTGACTTTCTATTTTGTGGACCTCTGAACTACTTCCACTGAGTAATCAGAAATTCTAAGATATTCCCATAGAGGAAGACCTTGGATATTAGTTGTTCAACTTCCATGAGAAACAAGAGTGAGGAAAGACCATCCGTAACTCTGGTTAGCCTAGAAAGCCTGGGAGTTTGTTAGTTTTCTCCTGGAAACACAGCTGCAGTCCCTGTTCCCTTGATTCTGAACATTGTGCTGAGAGTGAGGCCACCTGTCCCTATATCTGTATTTTTTTCTCAAAGAGCTGAGTGATTGCCTAGAACAGCTGTGGGTATTTGTGTTTTATTTTTATAAGCCCTAAGCAACTGAGTGAAAAGCAAAGCCAATTATGTCATTGAGCCTTTTAATATGTATGAACAGGATAGCAGAAAACTGAGTTAGCCATGGCAAATATAAGGTTTATATAGAAGAAGAAACACTGAATTTTAGTGGGGAATCAGTGAACAAAGAGACAAATGTTTGCTTTTTTGGGGGAAAGACTATTTATATTTTGTTTATGTTCATTTAGATAAATTATTTTTACATAAAGTTTCTTTAAATCCTGCAAATACTGAATTTATCAATGCAGGACTGCAGAGGAAGGGGTGGAGGACATGCTACATACCAGGCTAGCAAAGAGAGTTAGGTTTTTTATGTCCAATAACCCCTACAGATTTGTTTGTTCTTTGGGCTGTTTAAAATAACTTTCTCTTTTTTTCTTTGAAGTCTATGGAGTTTAAATGTTACTGTAAAGTTCAACATCCACGCTGAAAACTTACTTGTGGCATCATAGCATTAAGTCAAGAATTTAGATAGCTGGAGCCAAATTTCTGGCATTCATATCAAATGCCAGAGAGCCTTTGGCCACTGGTTATCATCAGTCTTCAGGTCAGTGTAAGTGAGAAGGCAGTTTTATTTAGTATTGTGTAGCATCTTACTTGGAATTAAAAGTATCTTGGATCCTTGGATACACCATTACATTTTTAGTGGTAGTGGTGATGGTGAGTAGTGACATTTTGGGAAGTTAAATAAATAGAATTTCTAGTCTTAATATGAAGACTCATGATTCTTTCTACCCAACAAAATTGTCACAAAATTTGGGGCATTTTGCTCCCTTTTTCTTTTCCTTCTTATTTTAAGGTGAACCCAGTTTCTCTCCCCAATTTGTTTTGCTTTTCTCCTTTATTATGGAAATGCTGCTTAATTATTATCTTTAAAGCTTTGGAAAATACAGAAAAACTAAGAATAAGAAAAATCCTGTTCTGAAGGGCAAGGGTTGTTAGTATCTGTCTTAATCTTGGCCCAGGTGTGTGTATGCGTGTGTGTTTTCATACTTGAGACCATATTGTATGTACAATTTTGTATTCTTAAAAAAGTTAACACTTTCATAAGTTTTCTCCAATTAAATAAATGTCCCTCTAATTATTAAATGTCCTGTAAAAAGTTCTACCCTTCCTCTTCTTCCCTTCATTTCTCTTCTTTTAAAAATTTATTTATTTATTTATTTTTAAACATTTAAAAAAAGATTTTATTTATTTTTTTGAGAGAGAGACCAGATGAGAAAACACAAGCAGGGTGAGGGGCAGAGGGATTGAGAGAGAGAGAGAGAGAGAGAGAGAGAGAGAGAGAGGAATAAGCACATTCTCCACTGAGCAGGGAGCCCGACATGGGACTTGATTCCACGGCCCTGGGATCATGACCTTAGCCAAAGGCAGACACTTAACTGACTGAGCCACCCAGGCACCCCTCTTCCATTCTCTTCTTTAAAAAGTATTTGTTGGTTCACTTTTTTCTTTATTCTTTTTTCCTTTGCGAAAATGCTAAGGAAGTGTTTGCTTTTGGACAAGACAACATAATAGGGACTGACTTTTCCCTACAGCCTGCGGGGAGATGGGTATGTCAGTCTGAGGAGGCAGCAGCTAGTTTGTGGGCACAGTACCAAAGAAGATGAGCCTCATGGAAATAAAGCTCTAAACATCTGAAGAGCATCCCCTTTGAGTGTCATCTGAGGACTTAATAATATATACCTATGAGGAAATGATTCAAGTTTTGGGAAAGAACTGCCTAGAAGGATTAGAAAGAAAATCACCTGGGTTCTGGTAGGGCTTGAAGGCGTTTCCATTCCCTATCAGCCACAGTGGATAGATCTCATGGCTTATGGAGTCAAATAGTGCACTTAGAAGGATATGCTGTGTGGCAGTGAAACAAAATTTGTCCTAAGTTAAAAGGTGTTTTGGTTTTACATAAAAAAGAGTAAAAGCAAGCCTCGATAGGATCAACCTGTTTTCAAGTTTATTCCAAGAACAAAGCTCAAGATTATTTGTGGAAATATGGAAAAAAAATCTAGCCCCTAACAAGGTCAAATTAACAAATGCAAGGCCCAATAAAAGTTACTAGATATTTGAAGAAGCACGAAAATATGAACTGTAATGGGAAAAAAACAATCAATAGATTCAGATCACACAAATTGTAGAATCAGTAGACAAGAACATAAGAACGGATATGGTAATTATATTTCATATGTTTAAAAAGGTAGATTAAAATATGAGTACATTAAGGAGAGACTGAGAGATATTTTTAAAAACTCAGAGCAAAATTTTAAACATTAAGAATACAATATCTGAAATAAATGTACTGGATGGAATTAACACCAAAGAAGAAAAGATTTGTGAACTTAAAGAGCAATAAAGGTGCCTGGGTGGCCCAGTCAGTTAAGTGCCTGCCTTCAGCTCGGGTCATGGTCCCAGGGTCCTGAGATTGAGCCCCATGTCAGGTTCCCAACTTGGCAGGGAGCCTGCTTCTCCCTCTCCCCTCCACTTGTTCTCTCTCACTGTATCTTTCTCTTTTTCTCATAAATAAATAAATAAATAATTTTTTAAAAAGAAAAAGCAGCAATAAAAACTACTTGATTTTATTTATTTATTCATGATAGTCACACACAGAGAGAGAGAGGCAGAGACACAGGCAGAGGGAGAAGCAGGCTCCATGCACCGGGAGCCCAACGTGGGACTCGATCCCGGGTCTCCAGGATCGCGTCCCGGGCCAAAGGCAGGCGCCAAAACACTGTGCCACCCAGGGATCCCTAAAAACTACCTTAAAGATTGATATAGTCACAATGGAAAACAGTATGAACTTTCCTGAAAGTTAAAATTGGATTTGCCACATGATTTAGCAATTCCACTTCTAGATATATATCTGAAAGAAATGAAATTATCTTGACATATCTGCACCCCCATGTTCACTGCAGCATTATTCACAATAACCATGATATAGAATCAACTTATGTATCCATTGACATATAAATGGAGGAAGAAGATGTGGCATAGGGGCACCTGGGTGTCTCAGTTGGTTGAGCATCTGACTCTTGGCTTTAGCTCAGGTCTTGATATCAAGCCCCAAGTGGGGCTCTGCTCTCAGCAAGGAGTCTGTTTGTCCCATTCTCTCTCCCTCTGCCCCTCCCCCTGCATGCATGCATGCACGCATCCTCTCTCAAATAAATAGATAAATAAAATCTTAAAAAAAGAACATGTGGCAAATATACGCAGTGGAATATTATTTAACCATAAGAAGGAATCCTGCTAGTCACAACAACATGGATGGACCTTGAGGACATTCTGCTATGTGAAATAAGTCAGACAGAAATACAAATACTGCATGATTTTGCTTATACATGGAACCCAAAAATGTTGAATTCTTAGAAACAGAGAGTAAGATGGTGGTTGCCAGGGGTTGGGGAGAAATAGGGAGATGTTGGTCAAGGTATACAAACTTCCAGTTATAAGATGAATAAGTTCTAGGGATCCAATATTCAGCCCGGTGATGATGGTTAACAATGCTGTAATATATACGTGAAGGTTGCTGAGAGAGTTGACCTTAAATGTTTTCACCACGCATACAAAATTGGAATTATGTGAAGTGATGGAAGTATTAACTAACCTTATCGTAGTAATCATTGCAAGATGATAGGGGCTTTTGGGGGAGGGCAGGGCAGGATTTCAGGCAGGTCTGAAAATATCTTGAGAGGGCAAATGTCTTGCGAGGGCATTTTGCACATTTGTATTTATATAAAATCGTCACTTTGTACAACTTAAGCTTTAAAAATATTATATGCCAATTATATCTTAATAAAATTAGATAAATACATGGGAAGACTAAAGGAGTCCCCTAGAGTAGAAAACCAATTACTAAATGTAGAAGAATAAATGGTATTAGAAAATCTTCATCTGGCAAAAATCAGTGTAACAATAAAATTAATGGTTTCAAAGCTAGTGGGTGAAAGTGAGGTGAAGACTTTGATTTTACATAGTGAAATGATCTTTCTACCAAATATTATTGATTATGAAAAGGGAAAAGACATAGCTTTACAATTTTAGAGACCTGATAAATACCGTCTTAACCAAGCGAAGTTAACACCCCTAGGAACAGGACTTTCGTAGAGATGGGATGGACCACCTACCCAAAATTGGTTTAGACGTCGAGACTGTTGATCAAACACACACACACACACACACACACACACACACACACACACCCTCCAAGATGATAGAGGCTTTTTGGGAAGAATAGGGCAGGACCCCAAGCAGGTCTGAAAATGTCTTGAGAGAGCAAGGAGGGTGACTGATTTTGGCTTTTATTTTGTTTAATGGATGGGGTTCCTAGACATGGACCAGGGATTGTGTGGTTTAAATTTCTCACCTGCACCAAAAGAGGGAGCATCTGAGCTTTCATATCAGCGTGCTCAGCTGCGGGGCAGAAGAGAGAGGGATAGGACTTGAAAGCTGTGAGCAGTCAAACACGTAAAATGGAATCACATTTTTAAAGAAGACTTTATTTATTTATTTTATTGGTGGGAGGGAGATGCAAAGGGGGACGGGGGCAGAGGGAGAGGGAGAGAATCTCAAGGAGCATGGTTCCCTACATGGGGCTCAGTCTCATGACCCTGAGATCAAGACCTGAGGCTAAATCAAGGGCTGGATGCTAAACCGACTAAGACACCCAGATGCCCTTGAGTCACATTTTTTTATTCCAACGGCCAGTAGATGCCATGTTCCACACAGGAAGTATAATGAGAAGAATACCCCATCTGTGATAATCTAGCAAGAATACACTGCCTGGGTCTAAACATAAGAAACATCAGACAAATCTGTAGAAAAGAGTTCATATAGAAGGCTTTAGAAAAGGCCTTTTCTTAGAAGGCCCTGCTTGTAAGATTGGCCCTTGGTTGGCCTCTGGGAACTTGGATTTCAGGAGTGTTCCCCCCACACTAACTGACAAGAGTAGCTCATTGTGCCTGAACTGTTTGTACAAAGAATGTGGTTTATGCTGAATACCTGCTCTCCTTCTAGGAGTCTGGGAATTTGTTAGGCAGAGGTGCCTGATGTGACCAGCATCCAGTAAAAACTTTCGGCACTGAGTTCCTAATAAGCTTCACATGTGTTATCACAAATCATTGCTGGGGGAGTTAAATGTGTCCTATATATCTCCACTGGGAGAGGATTCTTGGAAGCTTGCACATGGCTTTCTCTGGACCTTGCCCATTTTGTGTTTTCTCTTCACTGGTTTTGCTTTGTACTCTTCGGCTGTAATAAATCATAGGTGCAAGGAAGACGATATGCTGTGTCCTGTGATTTCTCCTAGCAAATCATCAAAACAGAGGTGATCTTGGGGGGCTCTGACACACTCACACTTGCAAGAGATGCTATAAAATGATTGTCCTATAATCTTAAAAAGTGTCAGAGTAGAAAAAAAAGTCAGAGTGATAGAAGTCAAGAAAGACTTACCAATTGGGAACAATATGAGATCCTGGACTGGATCCTTCACTGGAAAAGGGTATTTCTGGGATAATTGGCCAAACCTGAATGGGGTCCCTGGGTAATGGGTATATAAGAGTTCTTTGTGTCAACCTTGAAACGTTTTGTTAAGTTTAGAACTGTTTTAAAATAATTTTTTTTTCAAAATTCTGAAAGCATATTTTTTTTAAATTAATTTTTATTGGTGTTCAATTTACCAACATACAGAATAACACCCAGTGCTCATCCCGTCAAGTGTCCCCCTCCGTGCCCGTCACCCATTCACCCCCACCCCCCGCCCTCCTCCCCTTCCACCACCCCTAGTTCGTTTCCCAGAGTTAGGAGTCTTTATGTTCTGTGTCCCTTTCTGATATCTCCCACACATTTCTTCTCCCTTCCCTTATATTCCCCTTCACTATTATTCATATTCCCCAAATGAGTGAGAACATACACTGTTTGTCCTTCTCCGATTGACTTACTTCACTCAGCATAATACCCTCCAGTTCCATCCACGTTGAAGCAAATGGTGGGTATTTGTTGTTTCTAATGGCTGAGTAATATTCCATTGTATACATAAACCACATCTTCTTTATCCATTCATCTTTCGATGGACACCGAGGCTCCCTGAAAGCATATTTTTATTGGCTGCATAATATACTACTTAATGACACTACCATAGTTTCCTTAGCCTGTTGGGTCCCAACCCTGAATGCAGGTGAGAATCACTTACAGGGTCTTAAAAAATATGCAGGCCCAGATACATTAAAAAATATACACCCCTAGAGATTTTGAATCAGTTGTTCTGATATGAGGCCTATGCATTGTAAAAATAAAGTTTCCCAAGTGATTCTCATGTGCAGCCAGAACTGACAACTACTAGACTAAGAAAACTAGGGTAGTAACCAGTCCCTTAAAATTGACCATGTAGTGTTTTCTATCCATTACTATTTCAGTATGAATCTTTAATTTTAAAATATTTTATTTATGTATTTGTCAGAGACAGCACAAGCAGAGAGAGCAGCAGAGGGAGAAGGAGAAGTAGGCTCCACTGTTGAGCAGGGAGCCCGGCTCATGACCTGAGCCAAAGGCAGACAGACGCTCAACCGACTGAGCCACCCAGGTGCCCCCAGTGTGAGTCTTTCTACATAAAGCTTTCTCCTAGCCATTTTTTTTAAAGATTTCATTTATTTATTCATGAGAGACACACAGAGAGAGGAAGAGACATAGGCAGAGGGAGAAGAGACTCCCTGTGGGGACCTGATGCAGGACTCAATCCTAGGACCCCGAGATGACGCTCTGAGCCAAAGGCAGATGCTCAGCTGAGCCACCCAGGTGCCCCTCTCCTAGTTTTGTAGTGTGTTTTTCACATCAATCCCAGAAGCAAAGGGTATGAATATTTTTAAGGTTCCTTTTGATATTTTTCCAAATTGTTTTCAAAAAGTAAACATCCCACTGTCTATTTTACCATATGTACATGCATCATTTCTAGCATGTTATTTATTTTTAAAATTATTTTTAAAGATTTTGTGTGGGATAGCAAGACCTCAGCAGGTAAAAGAAAACAATAAGAACAGGGACATGCATAAATAGGAGCAGCTTTATGCGTGTGGCAAAAGCCAACTATTCCTGCCATCCGTCTGTTCTGAAAACAGTACAATGATAGTGGATAGACAGCCAGGCCTGCTGAGGTCGGTTCTCCTGCCCCCACAGCCCCGCGTTGAGGCTCCTCTGAGATCCATCCAGGTAGTCACCTATGCAGTTCCCTGCTGCCCTCCTCATGATTGGTCTCTTGAGTTGTTTTTCCTTCTTTCTTTCTACATACTTTACATTCTATGGTCATAAAACCAAGAGCCAACCTGGACTCTAGGCTTCACCCTAGCACCTGCAACTCTTGGTGATGCCTGGCGGTGTAGCCCCTTTGGGCCTCTCTTTGTTTCACGATATTGGATTCTGAGTAATTATTTCATCTGTCATCAGAGCGCACCATGCGGCAACTTTATTTATTCGAGAGAGAACACGTGCAAGAGAACAAGTGTGGAGGGGTTGGGGGCAGAGGGAGAGGGAGAAACAGACTTCCCCCTGAGCAGAGAGCCCTATGCCATGCGGGGTTCCATGTGGGGCTCCACCCCAGAGACACTGAGATCACGACCTGAGTCCAAGGCCGACACTTAACTGAAGGAGCATCTTAAACATCTTTGTTAATATGAGAGTCAAAAATGTTATCTTGCTTTAAATTTTATTTATTTGATTTCTTTAGAAGGTGAGGTATTCACGATTTTCTTGCCCTCTAGTGTTTCCTCCTTTAGAAATAATCTTCATAGAGTTTTATCTATTGGGGTAGTAGACTTTCTCTGATGGTTTTATGTAAGTGCTTTATCATAGTCATTGCAGTCTTCCCCTAGTTTGCCAGCTTGCCTTTTAATTTTGGGCATTCTACTCTTTCTGAAAGAACATTTTCTTGGGAATGAGAAAATATGCTGTCGCAGCAAGAAGAATTGCCAAATTCAAGGCTTGTTCTATATCTGGAAGGAGTTCCTAAGACAGAGGAGGAAGGAAACACTGCAAGCTTTGGCTAAGGGGCTCTGTGATTTGTGTTCTTGAGGTATTTTGGGGTGAGGAGCATGTATCAAGCCCTGTACGGTATATTTTGTTTTTAATCATAGGTGGGGACTACATTAGAGTAAAATGACATACACTAGATTTATTTTTCTCCTTGGCCGTAGAATATTCGGTAAGTCAGATACTAAATTAATTGTAGCACAGCCCTGAAAATAACAACTTGCTCAAAAAATGAGTTCACGTAAGAAGAGCTGAGTGGGTTGGCAAAAAAGAAATAGGAGTAAGCATATCGTACTGTTTATTACTGAGAAGAATATTCTGGGCTAACCCCAGCCATAATCACTGCAGTATTCAATGTTTCAGGACAAGAACTCATCACAAAGTGATGTTATTTCGGAAAAATGCTATAAAAACACATCAAAAGAAGATAAATGGATTGCACACAGACCTGGGAAATCTGGGATTGTGTGCAAAAACAGATTCACCCCATCCAGGTTAGTGGACAGCTTCAGCCACGTGGGGGAGCTCCCATCTCACCTCCTTCACTCCTTACCCCACCCCCAAAGAGGTTGACCACAGACTTTGAGTTGGCCAGGCCCAAGAACACAGCTTAGGATGCCCAGCTAGGGCCTAGAAGTTTCTCTGTGCTGAAGGAAAAGTTACATGCAGCTCCTGCTGGTAGAATTTCTTCTCGGCTCCTCGTTTTGTAGGGTCTTGTCTCTTTGAATGGCTTTTTAGGAAAACCGGTTTCCCGACACAGCTGTGGTGACAAAGAGGGCTCTACTTAGGTGGGGGTGCCTGCTGACCCTGGAAGGTCTTGGGGGCAGTGGATGGTTTCTAGAAACTAGGAAAAATCTTTTCTTTCCTTCTTTGCTTTAATTGTGGTTGACTAGAATTGTCTTTCTCCGTCGGAGCCAGACAGTGAGGATGACTGCAGGCCAAGCGATGTCCTCTGGTAATGGGACAGAACTGATGGCAGCAGGTTAGGAATTCACTTCAAGGGCGAAGAAATGCTCTTCTCACAACAGAGCTTCTCTGTAGAGAGCCTTGGTTTGATGGTGTCGGCATCTGTGGACAGGAGAGTGTATGCACAATCCAAACATTTTGTTTTCCTTTTTATGTTCCTATTCTCAGCTTGGTCTGAGATAAATCTTGGTAATGGCATGGAGATTGGAGCACTAGAAGTGTCTGATAAACCAGAGCTAAGAAATTCATCATTGAACAGATGAAGAGGGAAGAGGGTTTCTCTCTCTGTTACCTCCTCCTTCAGCCCCTCTTTCCCATCCTCTCTCCCTCCCTCCTTCTTTCCCTCCTTCCCTCCTTCCTGCCCTCTCTCCTTTTTGTTCATTCAACCTTCTTTTTCTTTTGGTGATGGTTCCATCTAAGATATACCAATAATTCCTTTTCCTACTTAAAATTAATTTTTAACTATATAAGTAATCCCTGAATGCTATATTCTCCTTCTAAAAACCCAGAAACCTACAGCGGAAGCTGCGGAGAAGGCCTCTTGCCGCACTGCTCCACTACCAGCCCCCACATCCACTCCCCCCCCCCCCCACGGTTGCAGACTACCAAAGGAAGGGCTGGCACCAGATTGCCTAGGCTCAAATTGAACTCTACCAATTAACCAACTGTGCCACTGTAGGCAAGTTACTTAGCCTGTCTGTGCCTAAGTTTCCTTATGTGGAAAATGAAAGTATTATTACTACTTACTCCATAGGGCAGTTTAAGGGTTAAATGTAATAATATATGCAATACACTTAAATGGCATATCACACTTAGTAAATGTTTGCTGCTGTTATGCCGCTTCCAACTTCTCCCCAATTTCCAGTGATAACCACTATTATGAACTTTCCGAAAATCCTTTTAGTATCATTTGTGTTTGTGTGACAAAATGATATCATAGTATGTGTGATATTTTGCAACTTGCCTTTATCAATTAGCAATGATGTTTTGCGATTTATCCATGTTGACACAAATAGATCTAGTGTATTCTTTTTCTTTTTCTTTTATAAATTTTTTTAAAATTTTTTTATTTATTTATGATAGTCACAGAGAGAGAGAGAGAGAGAGAGAGAGAGAGAGGCAGAGACACAGGCAGAGGGAGAAGCAGGCTCCATGCACCGGGAGTCTGACGTGGGATTCGATCCCGGGTCTCCAGGATCGCGCCCTGGGCCAAAGGCAGGCGCCAAACCGCTGCGCCACCCAGGGATCCCGTGTATTCTTTTTCTAAAAAAATTTTTTATTTTTATTTTTTTGAAGTTTTTATTTCCATTCCAGTTAACATATGATACTATCTTAGCTCTAGTATATTCCTTTTGACTGCTACACAATGTGCTATTACGTATATGATTTTTTTTAGCTATTTTCTCATTGATGGACAGTTAAAATGTTTCTAATTTTTGTCTATGACAAATAGTGCTGCATGGAACCTTCACATAAGTGTCTGTGCCGTACTGTGCATATGTGCCAGAGTTTCTTCCAGCTAGAAATCTATATGTGGAACTGCTGGGGTGTAGGGTGGAATTAATTTACACTTCCTCTAGCAGTATTTGAGAGTACTCACTTCCTCAAAACCTTGCAAAAGCTCATTAATAAAATGAAACATTTCTGCCAATCTAATGGAGAGAAATAATATTTAAATGTTATTTAAATGTTCCATTTTATTACTGACATATTTTTGTTTAAATTTGTATTTCTATGATTTCCAGTGAGACTGAGACTCTTCTCATACATATATTGGCCATTTGTATTTTTTCTTCCGTAAATCTTCTGTTCGTAATCTTATTTGCATTTCTGTCATATTGTTAGTCTTTTTCTTATTACTCCATAAAATAATCTTTTTAAAACTTTTATTTTTTAAAAGATTTTATAAAAAAAAATAAATAAAAGATTTTATATATTCATTTTTGAGAGAGAGAGAGAGAGAGAGAGCTCAAGCACGAGTGAGGGAAAGGGCAGAGGGAGAAAACCTCTGAGCGGACTCCCTGCTGTTCATGGAGCCCTACACAGATTCAATCTCACAATTCATGAGGTCATGACCTGAGCTGAAACTATGGGGTGGGTTGGGTGCTCCACCGACTGAACCACCCTGTAAAATAATCTTTTGTTAAGTATGTCGAAATACTTTTTCCTAATGAGTTTTGTTTATTTTTTAGCTTTGTTCATAGTCTTGGATCATTCAAACCTAATTTTGGGTGTAATCAAGTTGACCAGTCTTTTTTCATGTTTTTGTTTGTTAGTTTTTTTATCATTTTACATTATTTATTTATTTATTTTTAAAGATTTTATTTATTTATTCATGAGAGACACACACACACACACAGAGAGGCAGAGACACAGGGAGAGAGAGAAGCAGGCTCCGTGCGGGGAGCCTGATGTGGGACTCGATCCCGGGTCTCCAGGATCATGCCCAGGGCTGAAGGTGGCGCTAAACCAATGAGCTGCCTGGGCTGCCCTCATTTTACTTTTAGCATCTTATTTAAGAAAGCCTCTGCCATACATTTGTAAGGATATCTGTGTATCTATGTATTTGTATCTGTATATACATATATACATATACATATATATATATATATTTTTTTTTTCTTCACCCCAGTGGCCTCTTTCTCTACGGGATTATGTCATCTCCTGTGGCAGAACATTTTGGTTCTAGAAACATGTTTGCTCAGAGGAAACACTGCCGAACAAGAAGGAGAAGGACTCAAACTCCAATGCTGGATCGGTAAAGGATTGCTTGAGCTTTGGAAGCAGCAGGTCTGGAATGCGGAAAGGAACAGCACTAGCTTTAAAAATACATTTTTTGTCTTGAGATCAAGTGAAAAGAGAACATAACAGGAAGGGTGCCATCGGTGGGACAAACAGTGTGAGCCCACATGTTGTAGAGGAGGAATGAGACCCATCTGGGAACAGTGCAAGTTTGGAAAGAAACATCTGACTCTACCTGAAGAAATATGGGTTGAGGGAAATGGAAACAGAACACAGGAGTAAAAAATTAGGTTGTGTTGCCACAGAAAAAGTGGTAGAGAAAGCAGTATTTCTGCTGGCCTGAAAGAAAGCTAGAAAACACATCAGAGGAGACACGTTGCTATTTTCTGCACCTCTAAAAGCTTGAGAAACGTCACCCATGGTAACTCCAGCTCAGTTACACACTGATGGAGGATTCTCTTGCTGGTACAAATATGGAGGCAGAAGGGAATCTAACCCAGGCTGTAGGAATGTTAAGACTCAAAACCCCATAGTCTAAACTAGTCACGTCTTTTTTTTTTCATGTCTTTGGCATAGATGACATCATGGCTTCAACCAACCAACTGACAGACCAACCAACCAAGCACATGGCATCCGGGGGGGGGGGGGGGAAGAAATAGAGATGAGCAAGAAATTGAGACTATGGGGAATATAAGCCCAGGAACACTAGTGCTTAGAGATGTCTCTTGTAAATGCACAAGCACCAGGATAAGAGAGCAGAAGCTGCACTCTTAGATTGGGTTCAAACTTAGTTCAGTATTTGAGCACTAGGTATATGGAAACAAGTGTGAAAACAAATTAAGGAATTTTTAAAATGCAGAATGAACACCAATGATAAAGAAAGGAACTTAGAGAGCTCTGGGAATTGGGGAGACTCTCAATGCAAATATCTAAATCATGCAAGAAGAGGGACAGTTTACAAGAGTGGTGAATTTTTCAATAAAATTTGGAGTTAGTATCACTATTAATCTCTTGATTGCTTTTTTTTAAAAAGATTTATTTATTTATTTATAATAGACATAGAGAGAGAGAGGCAGAGACACAGGAGGAGGGAGAAGCAGGCTCCATGCAGGGAGCCTGACGTGGGACTCGATCCTGGAACTCCAGGATAGCACCCTGGACCAAAGGCAGGTGCTAAACCGCTGAGCCACCCAGCGATCCCCTGATTGCTTTTTTTCTGAGTTTAAGGTCAGGGGGGTTGATGCGGATGAACTCTGAAAACCTGCATGGATTATCCTGGCAATGCTTCATTCTCTTTTTTCTCTATACTGTTTTCCAGAGTGGCTACACCCGCTTGCACTCCCACCAACAGTGCAAGAGTGTTCCCCTTTCTCCACATCCTCACCAACATTTATGATTTCCTGTCTTGTGAATTTTAGCTATTCTCGCCAGTGTAAAGCAGTATCTCATTGTGGTTTTGATTTGTATTTCCCTGATGACAAGTGCTGTGGAGCATTTTCTTTCTTTCTTTCTTTCTTTCTTTCTTTCTTTCTTTCTTTCTTTCTTTCTTTCTATGTGGAGCATTTTTTTTCATGTGCTTGTTAGCCATGTGTAGATCTTCTTTGGAGAAATATCTGTTCATGTCTTCTGCCCATTTCTTGACTGGATTGTTTGTTTTTTTTGGGTCTTGAGTTTGATAAGTTCTTTATAGATCTTGGATACTAGCCTTTATCTGATATATGTTTCATTTGCAAATATCTTCTCCCATTGTGTCCATTGCCTTTTAGTTTTGTTGACTGTTTCCTTTGCTTTTTATCTTGATGAAGTCCCAATAGTTTATTATTGCTTTTGTTCCCTTGCCTTTATAGATGTGTCTTGCAAAAAGTTGCTGTGGCCAAGGTAAAAAAGTTTACTGCCTGTGTTCTCCTCTAGGATTTTGATGGATTCCTGTCTCACATTTAGATCTTTCATCCATTTAAAGTTTATCTTTGTGTGTGGTGTAAGAGAATGGCCCAGTTTCATTCTTCTGCATGTGGCTGTTCAATTTTCCCAACACCATTTGTTGAAGAGACTGTCTTTTTTCCATTGGATATTCTTTCCTGATTTGTCAAAGATTAGTTGATCATAGAGTTGAGGGTCCATTTCTGAGTTCTCTCTTCCTTTCCATGGATCTATGTATCTGTTTTTGTGCCAGCACCATACTGTCTTGGTGATCATTATTCATTCCTCAGCTGACATGCCAATTGCCTTTGGTCAGACAATTTCTGTATGTATGTAAGCAGGGCTATCCTTAAGCAAAACTATGATGTTCTTTAATTTCTGACTCCTCATGCGCTGATTATCTATACCTGTCTTTATTTTCTTTCCAGACTCCCCCATCAAGTGGTGCTCTAAGTGTATCTTTACAAATTTCCACCTCTGCTCCAAACTTAAAAGACATAGCAATGGGGAAAAAAACAGAAACTAAAACTGACACCCCAAAAATCAAAACGAACAATAACTAAACATTTTCATGGGCCAGAAATGGAAACACTCACAGTAAGCTGGGATTGCAGCATCAGCCTGCTGGGCTACGGGTCTAGAAATAGGCAGAGTTAGGAGTGCCTCTCCTGCAGGGGAATGAAAACCAAAGTGATCCACATGTGGTGGGGCATCAGGGCAAGTATCACTGTGTAAAAGCAAAGGCTAGGTGGGCCTTCCCTGACCAGGAAAGGAAGTTGAGACAGCTCTGATCACTGCTTGAAGCTGTGGCTTTATAAAGCTGAATCCCTGCAGGGGACAGGAGGAAGTAGAGCAAGCCCAGCAGCGGGACTTGTTTGGCTTAGTAACTAGATCTAAAATAGCCCCATCATTCTGTGTTTGGAGCTGTTCCTCTAGTGTAAGATCTGGGTGGTAGATCTCCCCGGGGCTGAGTGAAAGCAACTGCAAAGCTTATAGATAGACAGCAATGATCACAGAAAGAGGAAACAAGGCTAAACAACAGCAATAACAACAATAAAGACCAACCCCACCTAACATTAGCCTACCAACCCCAAGTATAAATTCACATTTAGAAAAGCTACTGCTGAAAAAGAGAGTCAACAAAATTATAAATCAGATGGATTCATTCCTAATGAAATGCAAAATAATAGAACCATACCAAATGATTTAAAAAATTATGCTCCAAATCTTCAAAGGGATAAAGAACAAGAAATTACAAAATGGATGTAGGCAGATCTGAGTAAAGAACTGATGGACTACAAATAAAAAAACAATAGGAAGAGTGAGGGGTGCCTGGCTGGCTCAGTCGGTAAAGCATGCAATTCCTGATCTTGGAGTTGTGAGTTTAAGCCCCATGTTGGGTATAGAACTTACTTAAAAAAAAATTGTGAGAGTGAAAATAAGTTAATGAAGTAAAAACACTTAGTAAACACCATATTGGACACAGTAAAAGAGCACTTTAGTGGCTGGAACTGAGTAATATTCCAAGTGATATTACATTTTCCCTTTTCCTCTGACCATCTTGTCCAGGAAAGTACTTGTTAGACTGATCTCTGTTTCTTAGCTTTCTCACTCTGTGTTTTTTTCTACATAACTTGTTTTCTTCTATGACTTCAATTTTCTCCTATAGCTGAAAGACATGAAAATAGTCCCAAGAATAATTGTACAATTATGTGTAACTGCAAACAAAGCAGATGACACACGGACCACTATAACTTTCATTATTGAATAGTTTGCTAGAATAGTAAAGCTGTTATTTAGCCAATATAAATGTTCCACTTGCCACAAATTGGCTTCTAAAGTCTCCCCAGCCTTTCCGCAACAGGCATTATGATGAATAAATGGCAGAGATTCCATGTGTTCATATGACATATGAGTCATATAGAATTATTCTGATAAGCTTACCTTCTCTTTACCAGTATGTTCCCTTCATAAAATTGATTTTTATTTTGAAAATTGCCTATAAGACTTAGGTCTTAACTGACAGGAAGGTTTTATATACATTTACTTTGAGGACACTTGATTTTCAGATTTAAGTTAAGGAAGCAGATTCAACTTCAAAGGGTTAAATTTACTGAATAATCCAGGAAGCAACTTCAAGTGCCAGTAGGACAGGTATTAGCTATCTATGGGACCATGAATATGCTTGGAGTTAAAAAGGAATTTGGTTAGGGGATAGAGTTTTATATCAGATGGAATAAATAGCAGTTCTTGGAACTACTAGACTGTAACCAATAGTCTGAGGACTAGAACTGGGAATGTTTGGGAGATGCTTCTTGTTGCCTTCCCAATCTGTCTAAAATTCCTCCTTATTTTCTAGCAGAACCCTGATTTTGTTCAGGGTGGCAATGTGCTCAGCCTTAAGCAAGAAGGATTCCCAGGTGAGATCCATGGTCTAAGAAGCCAGTTGTGACAATTTTATTCTCTACTTTCCCAGCTTCCCCTACCCCTCCTTAAAGTGGCCATGTGACCCAGTTCTAGCAAAAAAGATGTAGACAGAAGTCTACTAGGAAGAAGAGAGATATAATTAGTGCTGCTCTTACCTCTTTCCTCCTGCCTTAAAATTGATGTTTGAGAATGGGGCAACTAGCTTATGACCACGAAGGAAAGACCAAGAGAATTGTAGAAAGACTAGCCTTGACATCATGAAGCTGGATAAATGCCAGCACTAGCTTTACCATTTTGTTAAGTCAGAAAAATAAGTTTTTACCAATGTACTTTAAACCATATATAGTTCTCACTAATATATGTGGAAATAAAATAGGTAGTTCTTTGAATCTGTATTTTGGAAGACTAAAATGACTAGATTGATTCTAGGCTGGAATACAAAAAGTACGTATTAACTCACCTGCTCTAGATAAGAACACATGCTCATAGAAAAGAGAATAGGAAACATTTCCCTCATAACTATGAGTGGATGTGTCAATAAGTATAAACACTGAACCCTGATGGGAAGTGGATTGATTTAAGTGATTTTTTAAAATGTTCAAACCACTATATTCTACAGAAAAGGATTTTTCAGGGTGGGAGGTGTATATCACCATTAGAGGGTTAGACTGAGTGTGAGGGTCTTGGTGCCATCTACCTAGCCATGTACTACTATTGTCTACTGGCTTACTTATTATTTTTATTTTGAAATAATTCAAGCTTACAGAAATGTTGCAGGATTAGTACAAAGAACTCCAATATACCCTTTTCATGGGCTCATTAATTGCTTTATCATTCTTTTTATATTGAAAGATAGATACACATGTAAATTTTTCTCTAAACTATTTGAGAATAAATTGTGGACCTGATGTTCCTTTACCCCTAAATTGTTCAGTTTGTATTTCAAAAGAATATGGAGAATATGGTTCTCTTATATAACCATAGTACAGTTATCAAAATCAAGAAATAACACTGATAAAATATTATTATCTAACCTACAGACTTTATTCTCATTTTGGCAATTGTTCCAATAATGTGATAGATGGACAGACAAATAGATATATAGATCTTTCTTTTGGTCCACAATCAATTCAAGATTGCATATTGTATTTAGTTGTCATGAACTTGCTAATTTTATAATTAAACATGTCATGTGCCCATTTTCTTGACTATACGTAGCAACTATAAAATAAGAAATGCCATCTTGAATCATACACACTGTCTATGTAGTTCATTATGTTGGGACTTAATGGAGATGATTTTAAGAGTATGGATATTATCTTTAATGTAAGTTTTTAAGCTGCACTGAAGTTTTAGACAATGTAGTTGAAAGAGTTAAATAATTCCCCAGGTTTCCTATGAAAGAATAGCAGCCCCTACCCCAACTTTATCTTCTCCATTTCTTCTTTCTCAGAAGCAAATATGTTAAACTATTTCATGTGATTCTTTTGATATTTACCTTCATATATACAAATAACATGCTTATATTACTACTTTTTAAAAGGAGGTTATACATAATCTATTGTTTTCTTGCTATGGAAGACACTATAACAGATGAGAACACATCCTTATATCTGACTTTCCAATATAGTCATATTGTAATTTTGGTTAGGTGAATATTTAGAGTTTATTATTATTTATATTATTATTTTATATTATTATATTGTTATAAAATATTATTGATAGCTGGTGTCATATGATGACTTTTCATTTCCTACCCAAATTTTCTTTCTTTGGAGTTTTTACTTTTTTATCTGTGCTTATATATATATATATATATATATATATAATATAAATAGTATATAATAAATCTATAATTAGAGAGATATATGTATATATATCTCACTAATTCAAGGCCAAGTTTTTCCGGTTGTCTAAGTATCTTTTTAGTGTATTCAGATGTTTAGGTCTTTTATCAATTCACCTTCTTGACAAAAATCTCTCCTGGAGCTCCCTGACCCTCTTGGATCTGGACTGGTTGCTCCTCTCCATCTGGGAACCATTGTCATTCAGGCATCTTTCTTTATCCTCATTCTGAGCATTCTCATACCTTTTCTTCTTTGTCGCACCCCCCACTTCCTATATTCTGTGTCTTTCTCTTTCTTTTTCACTCTAACAGTTTTCTTATACTGTCAATTTTTGAGCCTTTTGGCAGTTCAAGTGTTTAGATTGAATCATGCCTTTGCTGTTTCCACTGCTGCCTTTTGACTCAGGTTTCCTGGTTCTCATTTTCAAAGACAAGAGCTATGACACATGCTGCATCATGGATGCACTTTAAGGACATCTTTCTGAGTGAAATTAGCTGGTCACAAAGGACGAATACCATATGATTCTATTTATATGAGATACCCAGAGTAATCAGCTTCATAGATAATTTACAGAAAGTAAAATTGTGGTTGCCAAGGACTAAAAGTAGGGGAATGGGAAGTCATTGTTTAATAGGCCCAGAGTTTCAGTTCTACAAGAAGAGTTCTCGATTGCAGTGAAGCAGTGGAGCAATGTGAATGTTCTTTTTGCCTCTGAATTGTACACTTAAAAACAGTTAAGGTGGAGTAAGATAACAGAATAGGAAGTCCTTTATCCTCTTTCCCACCATGGACACACCAGTTCAAAAACAAAACATGGATCAGTTTCCTTTGTGAGAGGTCCAGAAACCAGTTGAGAAGATCCTATCACCAAGGTGAGAGCAAAACCAGTTGCATGAAAGCTGGCAGGAGAACTTGCAGTTCTGTTTTGCTTTTATCCTCTCTGGTACAGTGCCACAGAATAGGGAGGAAACACCCAGATCCCAGCTCCTTTCTGAGGAGGGAAAGAAAGGATCAAATTCATGTCCAGTGTTTGACTTTATTGACCATGTTCTAGTTTATTCTTTGCCTAAATCTGAATGGTGATAGGAAAAGATACCAGGTTGGGAGTTGTTAAAAACAAAGGCAGTGGTTTGGACTAACACATAAGCACTTGCCATAGCCTTTCTTCTTGTCTTAGTGCTGCATTAATGGGTCAGAAATCCCCAATGCCAGCTTCTCCCTGGGGAGGGAAAGGGTTGGATTACACATCCAAGGTTTCAGTTTTTCTGGAAGCTTAACTAGAAGACTTATGTCTGTCTCATCTGTTTCAGAACATTGATAGGCCTGGCATATGCTTGACTCCTGTGACACACTGAGGAATAAAGGCAAAAGCTTGGATTAGCTCACAGTCACCCACTAGAGCTCTTCCCCAGGCACAAAGCAGAGTAAGCAGAAGAAAAATTCCAAATACCAGCTTCTCTCTGGGGAAAGAGTGAACAAATGGCCAATAATAAGTCTTAACCCACTGATAATTACTTTAAATGTAAATGGACTAAATTCCATCACTAAAAGCATATAGTAGCTGAATGGATAAGAAAATGAGGTCTAATGCAGATGGTCCCTGACTTACAATTGTTCAACTTATGAATTTTTTTATTTTATGATGGTGTAAAGCAATACACAATTAGTAGAAACTATACTTTGAATTTTAAATTTTGATCTTTTCCCAGGCTAATGATATATGATATGATATGCTCTCATAATGCTGGGCAGTGGCAGTAAGCTGCAGCTCCTAGTCAGCACAAGATCACAAGGGTAAATAACTGATATACTTACAATCATTCTGTATCTATAAAAACATCATATTTTTCATTTTTGGTACAGTATTCAATAAATTACATGGGATATTCAATACTTTGTTATAAAATAGGCTTTGTGTTAGATGATTTTGCCCAACTATAGGCTAATTTGTGTTTTGAGCATGTTTAAGGTAGGAAAGGCTAAGCTATCATATTCAGTAGGTTAGGTCTATTAAATGCATTTTTGATTTATGTTAATGGTAATCAAAAAAGAGCAAGAGTGGTCATACTTATATCAGACAAAATAGACTTTAAGTCAAAACTGTCACAAGAGTGGAGGACATTATGTAATAATAAAAGGGTCAATTCACCAAGAAGATGCAACAACTATACACACACCACCTACCCAACATCAGACCACCTAAATTCGATGGTATAGGCACTCCTATGTTTATTGCAGCATTATTTACAATAGCCGGATTACAGAAGTAACCCAAGTGTTTATTGATAGATGAATGGATAAAGATGTGGGATATATATATATATATATATATATCATATATGTGATATATATACGATATATGATATATATATGAATATTATTCAGCCATAAAAAAGAATGAAATCTTGCCATTTGTAACAACATGGATGGACCTAGAGGGTATAATGCTAAATGAAATAAGTCAGTCAGAGAGAGACAAACACTATATGATTTCACTCAAATGTGGAATTTAAGAAATAAATCAAACAAAGTAAAAAAAGAGACAAACCTTTGGACTCTTAAACATAAAGAACAAACTGGTATTTATCAGAGGGGAGATGGGAGGGGGGATGAGTGAATTAGATGACTTATCACAATAAGACTGAGTAGTGTTTAGAATTGTCGGATCACTATATTTTTGACCTGAAACTAATATAACACTGTATGATATATATATATATATATAATATTTATGTAAATAATATATAATCTTCTAAACAAAACTAAAATCTGCAACAGAAGTGGAAAACGTGTTTGCACAGGGGCAGTGGGGGTAGAAAGAAGAGCTTGAAGGTAATACAATTATAAAATAAATTTAAAATAAATTTAAAATTTAAATACATTTTAAAATACAACAAAATGACAAGTTACATAGATTAATTATGTAAATGAATACATTTTTATTTCACATTGTTCTGAAGATTCTGGCTAATGTAATTAAACAAGAGAAATAAATCAGAAAGGAAAATAAAGCCAAAAATTAATGGCTTAAAATAGCAACCATTTTATTATCTTTCATGCTGTGTGTTGACTAGGAATACCCGATAGTGTTTGCAGTCTTCTTTCATGGCTGCAGTCAGATGCTTACTGGAGTCCTTGGACAGCAAGGCCTCTCTCTCTGTCCATGTAGTTTCAGAATTCTCATCTCCACATCACCTCCATTTAGTCTTTCTAGTAGGGTAGCTTAGACTTCTGATATTGTGGGGTTCTGGACTCCCCAAACTAAATGTTTCAAGAAGGAGGAAGCATACGCAACTGATCTTCCTAAAGGCTTGAAGTGGTTCTGGGGCACTCCTGGCACATTTTGTTGGAAATCTGGAGTCAGTGTAGAAGGAGACAATGCAAGGGCATGAATACCATGAGGTATGCACTTTGGGAGCCTAGCTACCACACAGTATGTGTGGCTAGATATTTGCTTTTGGAAGACAAGCAAAAGTGAGGTAATATTCCTTAAGGATAGACATGGTTGCATTAAAGATTTCATTCTAGTTTAGGTAGAAACCTCCCTGTGTGTGTGTGTGTGTGTAGACATTTGAATATTTGAAAATGCATACACTTATTGCCTAATGACAAATTATTCAGAGAATATATATATACTTTGCTAAGTGAAGTGATATGGGGGATAATGTGACATACAAGGAATACTAAGTTAGAAGCCAAGGAATTCTTCACCTGAACCAGGTATTGTTGCAATACAATAGCGTGACTTTGGACAAGTCCAAATTTCTCTGGCTCTTCCTTTCCTCATCCGTAAGAACCCAATAGTGTTTGAAATGCTAGGACTCTAAACACCTCTTCTAGAACATTTTAAAAAAGATTTAATTTATTTATTCATGAGAGACATACAGAGAGAGGCAGAGACATAGGCAGGGAGAAGCAGGCTCCATGCAAGGGGCCCAATGTGGGACTTGATCCTGGGACCCTGGGATCACACACCAAGACGAAGGCAGATGCTCAACTGCTGAGCCACCCAGGTGTCCCTGATTCTAGAACTTTAATCATCTGATCACTCTAATACTACTCTCAAGACTAAGCTGAAATATTTGTCATGCTCTCTCAAAACCTAAGTCATGACCTATGTAGAATGATATAAAGTTCTCAGATTTTTTTTTGTTTTTTAAACATTTTATTTATTTATACATGAGACACACACACACACACACACCACACACACAGGCAGAGACATAGGCAGAGAGAGAAGCAGGCTCCATGCAGGGAGCCCAACGTGGGACTCAATCCCCGGGTCTCCAGGATCACACCCAGGGTTGAAGGCAGCGCTAAACAGCTGAGCTACCCGGGCTTCCCTAAAGTTCTCAGATTTATAGCAGCCAAATTATGCAAAAAGTCTTAAATGTTTAACCACATTTATGGAAAAAGTGAATTGCTAAATTAGACCATAATTCAAATTATTTAGCAATGAGCTGAAGACATCAAATTTGTCATTTTTTAGTTTCTGGATATAAAACATAGGTGAATGTCTCTAAATATATATGCCTATTTCAATAATTATGTAAATATATGTAACCATGTCTGTTTTAGTTGGGATAGGCTGTTAAATAATCCTAGCATTTCTGTGGCTTAATATAATACAAATGTAGTTTTTGCTGATCCAATATGGATGTTCAACATGGCCACATAATCCTGGGAAGCTCTCTTCCTTCAGTTCTCATCTATCTTGTTTCTTCACTTTTCTTTATGTCCTTAAGAACTTCTCCATTCACTTGAGAAGTGAGATGAAAGAGGGAAAGTTGTATGTGGGAGGATTTTATGGTCCAGCTCCAGGAGTGTTCATTGCTTCTGAGTGCATCTGATTGGCTAGAACTCAATCACATGGCTGCCCATTGCTGTAGGGGAGGCTGGGAAGTGTAAATTAGCTGTGTGCCCAGAAAGGAGAGCCATTAGATATTGGTGAGCAACTAGTATGCTATGTCACCATGTCTTTTTTCCTATTTGTGTTTTGCTTCACAGGCCTTTGACATTCATTTATCTTTATTTATGTCCCCCTTTTCACTTTATTATTAGAGATATATAAGTAGAAGGAATAGAGAGGATTGGATAGGTTTCTGAGGATTCCTTTCCATATCAATGAACCCTTGTGTATATGGTAAAGAGGGTGGGGTTTTGGCCTAAGTGTTAGATGCTGGGAAGGAGGCTTCTTGGTAAATACTTTCTCTGATGCACAAAATGCTCCGTTAGAAAAAAGAAGTTTTGGTTTAAAACAGATAATTCATTATCACCTGAAGTCCTGCTTTATAGTAATTCCTTTAATTCCCAGCACATTAAAATCCAAAGTGATTGGCAAGTTATAGTTTGAAGAACAGAAGAAATAAATTTCATTTTTCAAATAATTTTGCATCTTGCTAGCTCCCTCAGCTCCTTTCTGTTTTCACCCCCAAATAGCCAGTCATTAGAAGCATGGAACTGCTCATTTCCTAGCCCACTAGAGATAGTACTGGCTAGTACATTGATAACTAAACTTCCCAGTGCTCACACTGTCAGATTTATGAAAGATTTATGAAGAAAGACATTCTAGTAACGGGGCAAAATTCACTTCCAAGGAGGAAATCTCAGCCGTATTGCTAGTTCATGTCAACACAGATCAGTGGAAAGAGACTCCCTCGCCATATGCTAAGGCCATGTTTTTTTTGGTTAACACCCCACATCTGTCACTAGGATAGGTGAATCTTAGTAACGATGTGTTGAAGGTGAAAAAAACAATAAAAAAACATTGTATTCAATTGTGTTTCCATCTGTTATACAGTAACTTGGTTCTAAAAATGCTTTACTTTTTTTTTTAATGCTTTAAATTTAAAACTGACTTAGCTGGAGTTGTTTGGGATGGAGAGAGAAGTCACTATCTGTAATAGTGCAGAAAATGTCAAAGTTTAACGCTGTTCTCAAGTCTAACAATGACTGCAGACTAGATTATGAAAATGGAATTGAATAGGGTCTTTTTCAACCTTACAATGAGTCTGTTTTAGTCTCACTGATGTTTTTGCCAACGATTTTTTTCCTTGCATGCTAATTAGATCCTCCTCCTAAGTTATACTTAATCTTCTACTTTGAAAATTCTACCAACTATCACCTAATGGTTAAATTTAGAATAAAAATTAAGGAATTATATTGCTGTTATCAACATAAAGTTAATATATTTCCATTGTGCGAAACTGGAAAATGTAGAAAAGTAGAAAGGAGAATAATTGCCCTAATCTTATTACTCAGAGACAACCACATTTATTATCTTGGAGTTTTCTTTTCTAAGTATAGATACACTTTTTACAAGTTTAAGCAGTTGTAATCATACTGTTCGTCTTGATTTTTTGCTTAGCATTATAAACATTTTTCATCTCACTATATATTCCAAAAACTCGATTTTTACCAAAATACGTTTGATTATAAAAATATATCAGTATTATTATAGAAAGCTTAGAAAATACATAAAGAGAATAAAACAAAAATTTCCCATAATTTCATCCACCAGTAGTTATTTGGCCCTCTCTTTTTGAATATTGATTTGTATATATATTTAAAATGATTGAAATTTTAAGTCATATGCTACAGTATCTGTTTCTATTACCTAATAATGCAGTATAAGCATTTTCCTATGTCATTAAAACTCTTTGTAGATTGTTTTAAGTTTTATAAAATTCCACAATATGGTAATTTATTTAATCAGTGCCTTGTGCAAAAAAATGCTATGATGAGTAACTTTGAATATAAAATTTTGTTTGTATTTTTGAAATTTCTTTAGGAGAAATTTATAAAAGTCCAGGATTTGAAAATATTAAGACATAAAGTTCACATTTCCGCAATGGTACACCTCTTTGCATTTCTATTAGCAATGAATGTGTGCTTGCCTCAAACTGTTGCCTGCATTTTCTATCTATCTATCTATCTATCTATCTATCTATCTATCTATCTATCCATCTCTTAGAGACAGAAAGAGAGAACGTGGGTAGGGAAGGGCAAAGAGAGAGGGAGAGACAGAGAATTCCAGACAGGCTTCATGCTCAGTGTGGAGCCTGATGTGGGGCTCAATCTCACAACCCTGATGTTATGACCTGAGTTGAAATCAAGAGTTGAATGCTTAACCAACTGAGCCACTTAGGCACCCCTGTTGCCTGCATTTTAATACTAAAAAAAGGATGTCAGTGATAGATGAGAACCAATTCCAGGTTCCTCTGATCAAGCTAATTCTGAATGGTCAGTACAGTATCCTGGGGGCCATTTGAATCTTGCACCCTCCATTCTATGGGGTTAGGAGGAGTCTCCATGCTCATGTATATCATTCTGTAACATTTTTGAGTGCTGTGGCCCTCTGCTAGATTCTGAGGATATAGTGATAAATAAGCCACAATCTCTGAACTTAAGGGAGGACTTCCCAACTGATATTTTAAAATATATAGTGCTAAGATATTGAGCCTCTTAGCCTTTGAGATACCTAGGTGGTGTCTGAGTTGACTAAAACCATTGGAATGGTCACTAGCAAACATCAGATTTTTCTCTTTATTTCTGTGTGTGATACAAGTATTATTAAATATTGTTTTTAATGTAGGCCTGAATGTGACTAACATTGGGAAACACTGCCTCCCAGTTGCCTTGATCTTTCTAGATCTTTGTCTTCCTCAGAACTTCAGAGTCATGGGCAGGAGCAAATATTTTGTGAGTCAACCAGTCTTTCTTCATTGACCCCATCATACATATACTCCATGATGCTGATGGTGGGGCATGCTCATATTCTCTGTGACCTACAATATAATTGGTAAAATTCAATATTCCCTATTGGGGGCTGAACCAAGCTCTTTGCAAGATCTCTCTTTCTTGAAAGTTTAGGCAGAATTTAGGTGAGACTCTTCATGACAGTGGAAAAATCACATTTTCAGAGATCTTTAAGAACTTTCCTTTAATCACATGTGTTTCTGATATCACCATGTAATAGCAGTAAATATTTTCTAATAAATTTCCACAACATGCAAGCAAAGCATCTGGGTAGAAGCAGCTTCACAGTTCCCAGGTGCTCCTAGATTTAACAAGCACCCAATAAAAACAAAGGAGCAGACTGCTGAGATATGTACAGTTTAGTCTTGGTTAAATTCAATGGAAAATTCTCAGTCCTAATCTTCCTTTTTCTATCAAGCATTGGCACAATTGAGCATCCCTTCCTTCTTGAAACATGACTTTTACTTGACTTCCAGGCACCACACTTCTCTTGTATCTCACAAGCTGATCCTCCTAGTCTTCTTGCACATCTTTCCCTACTCTTATGGTTGAGGTGCTCCCAAGGTCAGTCCTCAGTTTCTCTATCTCCACTCATTTCCTTGGTGATCTCATGTAGTGAGATGATCTCACAGCTGTAATACCACCTGCATTACGACTCCTAACTTTATCTTTTCTCCATGAATTCCACTGTCATATATTCCACTGTTGCTTATTATGGTGGGAAAGGCTACGTGGAAGGCATTAGAGCTTTTATCTAGGAAATTAGTAAACTAAAACCAGTATTACATTCCTGAAGGGAATGTGGAGATTAGTGTCACCATCAAGGACCTGAAAGATGTAGGGGTGATGATTCACATCAAATACTCACTCAACTCTCCTGTTTGACCTGTTTGGAGGACAGAGGGATCCTGGAGCAAAACAGTGGATCATCATAAGCTTAACCAAGTGGTGGCTCCAACTGCAACTACTGTACCCACTATGATTTCATGGCTTGGGCAAATGAACATATCACCTCTTACCTGGTATGTAGCTATTGACCTGGCAAATGACTTTTCTCCATCCCTATCCATAAGGTCCATACTTTGCACAGCACCATTTGTCACTAAAGAAATGAAATGAAATGAAATGAAAGCCACAGTGTATTTTTCTATGCATCTACCAGAACATCTAAAATAAAAAAAAAATTGCCCTAAGAGTTGCAATCATGGGACCGGACGAAGCCTCATATTTGCATAACAAGCTTCCTAGGAAGGAGCACTTTGCTTTCAGTTGGCAAGACCAGCAATATACCTTTACTATCCTACCTCAAGGGTATATCAACCCTCCAGCCCTGTGCCATAATTTAGTTTGTAGGGATCTTGAACTCACCTTTCCCTCCCACAGAATATCATACTGGTGCATTACATTGATGACATTATACTCGTTGAACCTAGTGAGCAGGACATAGCAACTACTTTAGACTTATTGGTAGGATGTGTGCATATCAGAGGTTGGGAAATAAATCCAGCTAAAATCCAGGGGCCTCTACCTCAGTGAAATTTGTAAGGGGTCCAGTGGTATGAGATGTGTATTCATTATTCTTTTACAGTGAAGGATTTGTTGTTGGCCTTTTCTTTAACCAAAAAAGAGGCACTGCACCCAGTTGACCTTTTTGGCTTTTGGAGGCAACATATTCCTCACTTGAATATGCTACTCTGGCCCATTTACTTAGTGGCTCAAAAAGCTGCTAGTTTTTGAGTGGGGTCCAGAACAAATCCAGGCTGCTGTGCAAGGTGCTCTGGCACTTGGGCCATATGATCCTATATGTCCAATGGTACTAGAGGTGTCACAAGTAGATAAGGATGCTTTCTGGAGTCTTTGTTGTTCCCCTATAGGTGAATTGCACAGGCACTTAAAATTTTGGAGCAAAATCCTATTATCTTCTGCAGGTAATTACTTCTCTTTTGAGACAACCTGCTACTGGGCCTTAGCAGAGACTGAAGACTTAACTATGGGAAATGAAGTTTACTTGCATACTGGCCTACCCATCATGAACTAGGTGTTATTTCCCACTAAGCTATAAAATTGGGTTTGCATAGCAATACTCCATTACCAAATGAGAGTAGTATATATGTGATTGGGCTTGAGTAGGCCCCAAAGGCACAGGTAAGTTACATGAAGAATGTGGCCTAAATGCCCATGATCTTTCTGGAGTGGACCCTCATTCTGGATATGGATTTGCCTTCCCGTATGCAATGCTCTGTCAAAACCACCATCCGTGGACTTGCAGAATGCCTACCCGGTAGCATGATATTCCACACACATTGTTTAGATTAGGAAACTCACTTTATGGCAGAAGAAGTGTGGCAATGGTCTATGCTCATGCGATTCATTGGTCTTACAGAGTTCCCCACAATTCTGTAGCAGTTGGTTTGATAGAATGGTGGAATGGCCTTATGAAGACTTTGTTACAGTGCCAGCTAGGTTGCAATATCTTGCAACCCGGGGCAAGGTTCTGCAGGAGGCTCTATATGCTTTGAATCAGTATCTAATATACGGTGCTGTTTCTTCCAAAGCCAGAAATAGTGGGTCCAGGAAACAAGGGATGGAAATAGAAGTGACATCAGTCACTATTATCCATAGAAAATTACTGACAAAAGTTTGCTTCCTGTTCCCATGACCTTATTGTCTGCTTACCTAGAGGTCTTAGTTCCAAAGTGAGAAAAGCTACAATCATGAGGCATACCAGTAATTCCATTGAACTGGAAGTTAAGATTGTTGTTCAGCACTTTGAACTACTCATGCCTCTGAATCAACAGGCAAAGAAGGGAGTTAATGTGCTGGCTGGGATAAATGATCCTGACTAACAAAGGAAAATTGGACTACTACTCCACAATGAAGGTAAGGAGTATGTCTGGAATGCAGGAGATCCCTTACAGTGTGTCTCTTTTTTTCTTTCCAGATTTATTGAGATAATTGACATATAACATTGTGTAAGTTCAAGTTGTACAATGTGATAATTTGATATATGTATATATTGTGAATTGACTAGCACAGTAAGATTAGTTAATACCTCCATCACCTCACAGTTATTTTTTATGATTTACTCTTAGGAACTTTCAAATATATAGTACAGTATTGTTAACCACAGTCATTGTGATGTACATTAGATCCCTGAACTTAATTATCTTACAACCAGAACTTTGTACCCTTTGACCAACACCTCTCCATTTCCTCCAACTCAGCCCTTGGCAATTACCATTCTACCTTCTATTTCTGAGTTCAATATTTTTAGGTTCCAGATAAGTGAAATTATACAATATTTGTCTTTCTCTGCCTGATTTATTTCTCTTAGCATAACACCCTCAAGGTCCATCCATGTTGTGAATGGCAGGGTCTCCTTCTTCATTATGGTTGAATAATATTCTATACCATGTTTTCTTTATCCATTTATGTGTCAATGGACAGTTAGGTTGCTTTAATGGCTTGGCTACTTTGAATAATGCTACAATGAATATGGAGGTGCAGGTATCTCTACAAGATAGTGATTTCATTTCCTTCAGATATATACGTGGAAGTAGGGTTGCTGGTCACATGGTAAATCCAACTTTAGTTTTTTTTGGAAACCCCATACTGTTTTTCATTGTAGCTGTATCAGTTTACATTCTCTCTAAGAGTGTACAAGGGTTCTAATTTTTCCACATTTTCACCGACCCTTGTTATTGTTTGTTGGTTTATTAGGCTCTATGCTGGGCATGGAGTGGGACTTGAACCCATGGCTTGAGTTCAAGACCTGAACTGAGACCACGAGTTGGACACTCAACTGACTGAGCTACTCAGGAGCCCCTTCTTGTTTTTTGTTTTCCTGTTTTTTTTTTTGTAATAGACATTCTAATAGGTGTGAAGCAATATCTTATTTATTTGCATTTTCCTGATGATGAGCATTAGTGATGTGGATTAGTGAACACAACAAAGATGTGTTGAACATCCTTTTATGTACCTCTTGGTCATCAGGACCTGAGTTGAAATCAAGAGTCAGATGCTTAACTGACCTGAGCCATTCAGGCGCTCCCAAATCCTGTTTTAAAAATCTTGTTTAGGGTCTACTATTAACTAGTGAGTTTGGAGCAAGTTACCTAAATATTCTGAGACTCATTTTTCCTATTCCTAATACATGATGATATTGAACCAAATGTTCTCCAATGTTTCTTTTGGTTGCAGTGATCTGTGGCATTTCAGAATCTTTTGCGGTGAGAAAGAACTTGGTATATTGTATTTTTCAGAGTCCCCAATAAATAGCTCTCCAGTTCTCTAAACAGGTTCTGTACAAATTGAAAGAAAGTTGGAGGGCAAAACATCTCTCTATTTCTGATGGAGGGCTTCTATTCTCTGTCAGTAGCTCAATCCCAGTAGAAGAAAGACGAGTTAATCTGAGCATACCAAATTTAGTCTTTTCGAATTTACTTACCAGATAAATCTCTCTGTACCTCAAGGGTAGAGACAGTAAAGGGATAGAGAGAAGCTAGGAGTAGAATGCAATAGACTTCCATTCCCTTAGAAAGTAGCATCAGAAAAAAAAAAAAGAAAGTAGCATCAGGAATGGAAAAATAATTTCTCACTAACAATATGTTAGAGCAGAAGGTGCAAACTGGGAAATTAAAATAGGTAACCATGTGTCAGATCACAGAGGTACTTGAAACCAAAGACTATAGGGAGTCTGTGCAGGTACTTGAGAAGGAGTAAGATGAAAACAAAACAAAATCTAAAGAAAAACATAGCAGTGATAAATTTAAAAAAAGATAATTTGGAGAACAAACAGGGGTTGGATGGATAAGAAAAAGAAAGAGGTAATAAAGGCTTAGGCATTTTGGTTTTGAAGGACATATTTCAAGAACAGAAAGGAGATACAAGGAGCAGGGTTATTCTGTCTTGATCCAGAGGACTGAGTTAGTATAATCTGGGTTAGAAGTCATACCAAGATGGTCTTTGGTTGAGTTTAAGAAAGAGCTGAGCTTCCAATTCCCCTTGAAAAATTGGAAGATCTAGGAGCAATGGGCCCATTTACCTTAAAACCACAGTTAGACAGAGCTGTGTAGGGGTTGTTCCATGTAGACAAGGCATGTGTTTTTCTTTCTGCCACGGTCCCCACCACTTCTAATTGCACAGTACCTCCACTTTTTCCATTGCCTGCCTGGTCTCTATATGCGTTTGTCTTTTTTTAACCCTTGTTTTTACCTTGTTGAAATCTCTGTGAAGGAGGATGAATTTAATGACTTTTGACCCCACCTGACTCAATAATTTTGACCATTTTTGTCTAACTTTATCTCATTTTAAATATGACCAGCTTCTGTCTGTGGTGTGCTATTTTCATTATCTAAATATTCATTATTCCGGTAATATTTCTTTTTGCTTTGGACAACCATGAGAGCTTTTCATCTGCAATAAACAAAAAATGGCCAACAGAATCTGCAGATTCCCAGGCAAAATGGGCATGGGGCATTGCTTCTTCTCCTTCCCAGTACTCTCTCACTGAGAATGAGGCTCCCTTGTTCTGGGTGCATTCTTCCTAGTCATTGCTTAACGAAACCTCATAGTACCCTACATGGTTCTGGTTGGCCTATTGGACTGTATAGCATGGTTTAATTTCTGAGAAGTGATTCCAAGGCCAAGACAGAAGGCTTATATACTTCACTGTCTGCCTAAGGAGTACTGATCCTAAATGAGTAGATAAGTGAGGACATGATTCTAGAGAAGCTGGGAAGAGATGCATAGTTAGTGAGGGGACAGAAGCAATGGGAAGCAGGATGGCCAAAGAGGTGGTGACAGGGCAGGGACAGAGCAAAGTGTGGGTACATGGCAGAGTGGATAAACTTTCTCAGGTAGAGATTATAATGACTGTTGTTACTTTTATGTATCATTGGTACTGGACTGGAGGTGGGTTCCTTTTGTGTTTGCCTCACCTGGTTGGTTGAGCATGGCTTGTATTTCATTTCTTTATAGTGATTGACAGCCAATAAAATAGATGAACATTTGATATGATGATGAAGGGAAAGGAAACCCTGGTTACTAAGGAATGTGTATATTTATAATAATAAAACCACTATAATATGACATGTATACGCAGTGCTTTACCCCATAGGGTGGCTGTTCACTCACAAACATTGCCCCGTTTTTGGGAATAATTCCAGAAAATGAAATAGAATACATGTTTTTGGATATCACCAAACTACAACTCATGATTTTTCCTAAGGTTCATGCAACAATAAAGCATCATTTTCTTCCATAAGTATTAAATATCAGAGGCATAAGCCAAATCTGTTACTTTGCTATAATAATTAATATAAATCATCAAACATTTAATTAAGTGTAAATTCCAAAATATGATAATTGACAAGTTTGCAGTACGTTAGAGCCTACAAGTGTTTTCACATATACTACTTTTGAAATTCCTCATAAGGCTGAGATATGACCTTTGATCCTTCAGTGTTGAATAATATGTTCCTGCCACTGCACAGTACTGCCATTTGCTGTTCTCAGCAGCTCCTGATTTTTGCTAAAGTGCATATTCTAGTAACCCTTCAGCAAGGCAAATCAATCACAACCAAATGGAACGTGTATCCCCAAAAGAATAATGAGGGTTGCCTTCTTGAATTAGACCATGAAATGTCTTGGTCAACAAATCAAAGATTAACTAACAGTATTTATCTTTAAAAAATAATAAAAATGAAAAAAATAAATAAAAAATAAAAAATAAAAAAATAAAAATAATAAAAATGGAAATGAATGTGTGTGCATTTTGATTATACAGGGCTGAGATATACCGTAGAGTTGATATAAAGACCAGAACAATCCTAGCTCTACTGTATTATAGATACGCCCCATCTAAAGCAAACACTTTGGGTAAAGTAGCCATCAGTAACGTGCAAGATAGCCCTACGTATTTCATGTAACAGAGTACAAAATATTCAGTGAAAGGGTTTTAAATTCTACATTGCAACCAACCTTTAAGAAACTGCCACTTGTGTAGTTTTAGTTTATCTTTGATACATCTTTGATACAAAGATGAATGAGGCATACTTATACTAAAAAATTATTCATTATTTATCTGACATTCAAATTTACTGGGTGTCTTGTATTTCCTCTTTGCTACATCTGACAATGCAAGCCAGAATGGCCAGGCATTTATTTATTTATTTGTTTGCTTATTATTAAGTTCTTATTTTAATTCAGGCATAGTCAACATACAGTGTTATTATAGTTTCAGGTGTATGATATGGTCATTCTAACAATTCTATACCTTACTCAATGCTCATCATAAATGTATTCTTAATCCCCATCACCTATTTCACCCATTTCCTCCACCCTCCTCCTCTGGTAACCATCAATTTGTCCCCTATCGTTAAAAGTCTGTTTATTGATTTTTCTCTCTTTTTTTACTTTGCTCCTTTGTTTTGTTTCTTAAATTCCACATATGAGTGAAATCCTATGGTATTTGCCTTTCTGTGACTGATTTATTTCATTTAGTATTACACTCTCTAGCTCCATCCATGTTGTTGCAAATGACAAGATTTGATTTTTTTGATGGTTGAATAATATTCCATTGTGTACATATACCATATCTTCTTTATCCATTCATCTGTTGATGGACTCTTGAGCTGCTTTCATAGTTTGGCTATTTTAAATAATACTACAATAAACATAGGGGTGCATGTATCCCTTTGAATTAGTGATTTTATATTTTTGGGGTAAATACACAGTAGTGTGATTGCTGGATTGTAGGGTATTTCTATTTTTAGATTTTTGAGAGACTTCCACACTCTTTTCCACAATGGCTGCACCAGTTTACATTCCTGCTAACAGTGCATGAGCATTCCTTTCTCTCCACATCCTTGCCAACACTTACTATTTTTTGTGTTTTTGATTTTAGCTGTTCTGACAAGTGTGAGGTTATATGTCATTGTGGTTTTGATTTGCATTTCCCTGATGATGAGTGATGTTTTCTTTTTTTTTTTAAGTTTTTATTTATTTATTTATGAGAGACACAGGCAGAGGGAGAAGCAGGCTCCATGCAGGGAGCCTGACATGGGACTCGATCCTGGGTCTCCAGAATCAGGCCCTGGGCTAAAGGCGGCACTAAACTGTTGAGCCACCTGGGCTGCCTGATGATGAGTGATGTTGTGCAACTTTTTTATGTGTCTGTTGGTCATATGTATGTCTTCTTTGGAGAAATGTCTGTTCATATCTTCTGCCCATTTTTTAATTGGATTATTTGGTTTTGGGGTGTTGAGTTGCATCAGTTCTTTATATTTTGGATACTAGCCCTTTATCAGTTATGTCATTTGAAATATCTTCTCCCATTCAGTAGGTTGCCTTTTAGTTTTGTTGGCTACCTTTTTCTCTATGTAGAAGCTTTTTATTTTGATAGTTAATTTTTCCTTTTATTATCCTTGCCTCAGGAGACATATACAGAAAGAAGTTTCTATGACTAATGTCAGAAAAATTGCTGCCTGTACTCTCTGATAGGATTTTTATTGTTTAAGGTCTCAATACATTTTGAATTTATTTTTGTAATTGTGTAAGAAAGTGGTTCAGTTTCATTCTTTTACATGTAGTTGTCCAGTTTTCCCAACATCATTTTTTGAAGAGACTCTTTTTTCCCATTGTATTTTCTTTCCTCCTTGTTCTCTTTGTATTGCTTTCACTATTTAGGGTCTTTTGTGGTTCCATACAAATTTAGGGTTGTTTGTTCTAGTTCTGTGAAAAACAGTGTTGGCATTTTGATATGGATTGCATTGAATGTGTGGATTACTTTGGGTAGTATAGACATTTTTACAATATTTTTTCTTCCAATCCATGAGCATGGAATGCCTTCCCATTTCTTTGTGTTGTCTTCAATTTCTTTCATCAATGTTTTTTAGTTTTCAGAGTACAGATCTTTCATCTCTTTGGTTAAGCTTATCCTTTGTTTTATTATTTTTGGTGCAATTATAAATGGGATTGTTTTCTCAACTTCTCTTTCTGTTGCTTCATTATTAGTATATAGAAATGCCACAGATTTCTGTAGGGTTGATTTTGTATCCTGTGACTTTACTGAATTTCTGTACCAGTTCTTGTAGTTTTTTGGTGGAGTCTTTAGGGTTTTCTATATATAATAGTATATTTGCAAATAGTGAAAGTTTTACTTCTTCTTTACCAATTTGGATACCTTTTATTTCTTTTTGTTTTCTGATTGCTGTTGCTAGGACTTACAGTACTATATTGAATAAAAGTGGTAAGAGTGGGCATCCTTGTCTTGTTCCTGACCTTGGGGGAGTAGTTCTTAGTGTTTCCCTATTAGGTATGATGTTGGCTGTGGGTTTTTCATATAAAACTTTTATTATGTTAAGGTATATTCCCTCTAATCTTATTTTGTTGAGGGTTTTTATCATGAGTGGATGTTGTTTTTTCTGAATCTATTGAAATGATCATATGGTTTTTATCCTTTCTCTTATTGGTGTGATGTATCACACTGATTGATTTGTGAGTATCCAACCACCCTTGCATCCTGAAAAGAATCCTATTTGATTGTGGTGAATGATTTTTTAAAGTATTATTGGATTTGGTTTGCTGGTATTCTGTTGAGAATTTTTGCCTCTATGTTCATCAGGAATATTGGCCTGTAGTATTCATTTTTGTGGTGTCTTTATCTGGTTTTGGTATCAGGGTAATGCTGGTCTCATGGAATGAATTTGGAATGTTTTCCTCCTCATCTATTTTTTGGAACAGCCTGAGAAGAATAAGTATTAACTCTTCTTTAAATGTTTAGTAGAGTTTGCCTGTAAAGACATCTGATCCTGCACTTTTATTTGTTGAGAGTTTTTGATTATGGATTTAATTTCATTGTGATAATTTTCTTTTTCTTCATGTTTTAGTTTTGGTAGGTTGTATGTTTCTAGGAATGTATCCATTTCTTATAGGTTGTCCAATTTGTTTGTATATAATTTGTCATAATATTCTTTTACAATTGTTTGTATTTCTGTAATGTTGGTTGTTATTCCTCCTCTTTCATAGTGATTTTGTTTATTTGAGTCCTTCTTATTTTCAAAATGGTCAGGCCTTTCTAGCTCTCTCTCAACCAATCAAATGTTGATCATTCATGGAATAGTGTGATTGTGGATGCCCCTGGGAGTGATAAAACTCTCTGCCACTGAAGCAATCCCTAAATGTACTGACATCTGAGGGTATTTTCTGACACCACTTGCAACAGGTAGGGCAACAAGTGGCAAGCAAGAATTAAGAGGAATTTTGGGCATCCCAGTTTCATATCAATTACACAATCTTTTTGCTATTTTTGTTTTTTGTTTTTAAAGTAAGTTATAGGGATGCCTGGGTGGCTCAGTGGTTAAACATCTGCCTTTGGCTTAGGGCATGATCCTGGAGTCCTAGGATCAAGTGCCACATTGGGCTTCCTGCATGGAGCCTGCTTCTCCCTCTGCCTATGTTTCTGCCTCTCTCTTTCTGTGTCTCTCATGAATAAATAAATAAAATCTTTACAAAAAATAAAGTAAATTATATGCTTAACAAGGGCCTTGAACTCATGACCCTAAGGTCAAGAATTGCACACTCTACCAATCGAGCCAACCAGGTGCTCCTATTTTTGTTGTTTTTAGTATTTCCCTATAGTAACCAGATATAATAGAAAATCATTTAGTACTACAATTAAAGTGGAAATTATTTTTTTTCCAGA
Source organism: Nyctereutes procyonoides (assembly GCF_905146905.1). NCBI lineage: Eukaryota > Metazoa > Chordata > Mammalia > Carnivora > Canidae > Nyctereutes > Nyctereutes procyonoides. The sequence continues at coordinate 15,057,124 of NW_026575132.1, forward strand.
ACCAGCCTCTGTAATATTCAAATTCTGCATACAAAAGTGAACACGTAAGAATAGGCAATGCTCATTTCCTTCATTGTTGTCTGTTTATCAGTAAGGACCAGGGGGACTGCACATCTGTTTTTTCCCAAGATATTTCTGGTTTATGCCTCCTCTCTTGGCTTAAATATTAATAGCACCTGTTTCACTTTCAAAAATTTCTCAGTTTGGAAAATAAATTTTCTTTTCTCCTTATTAAGATTTTCATAGTGCTTCTCACTGCAAATGGGCACTATTTTCAACTTCATTACAATGGGAAACAAAAATAGCTGACCTTTATATCCCCCATAGAGGGACTCACTTTATTTTTCTAGTTCCAATTTAAGAGAAGTTCCTACAAGGCAAGGAAGTACCCTCTCTCCACTCCTTTTCAACATTGTAATGGAAGTTGTAGCTAATGCAATAACACAAGAAAAGGAAATTAAAGGTGTACAGATAGGAAAGGAAGAAGTTAAATAGTATTTGTTCACAAATGATATGATCATCTATATAGAAAATAAAAAAGCATCAACAAAAAAATCCTGGAACTAATAAGCAAGTACAGCAAAGATGCAGGACACAAGGTTAATATACAAAAGTCAACTGCTTTCCTACAGACTAGTAATAAAGAAGTAGAATTTGAAATTAAATCACAATACCATTTAAAAAATATTTTTAAAGATATTCTTTATTTATCCATAAGAGACAGAGAGAGAGAGAGGCAAAGACACAGGCAGAGGGAGAAGCAGTCTCCATGCAAGGAGCCTGATGCTGAACTTGATCCCCGGACTCCAGGATCATGCCCTGGGCTGAAGGCAGGTGCTAAACTGCTGAGCCACCCAGGGATCCCCACACAATACCATTTATATTAACACCTCTGAAAGTAAAATACTTACATATAAATCTAACAAAATATACAAGATCTATATGAGGGAAACTACAAAACCCTGATGAAAAAAAAGAAAAAAAGAGATATTTCATGTTTATGGATGGGAAGACTTAATATTGTCAAGATGTTAATTCTTTCCAACTTGATCTATAGATTCAGTGTAATCCCAATCAAAATCTCATCAGGTTATTATGTGGATATTGACAAAGGTACAATCCAAGAAAGAAATAATTGATAAGCTGGACTTCATTAAAATTAAAAATGTATGTCCTGCAGAAAATAATATCTAGAGGAGAAAAAGACAAGGCACAGATATAAGAAAATATTTTTAAAAGACACATTTGATAAAGGACTGTTATCCCAAATATACAAAGAATACTTAAAACTCAACAATAAGAAAACAAGCAACTGAATTTAAAAATGGACCAAAGGCCTGAACAAACATCTCACCAAAGGGGATATACAGATGGAGATAAGTGTATGAAAAGTGAGATACCACTACACACCCATTAGAATGGCCAAAATCTACAACACTGATAGCACCAAATGTTGTTGAGGATGTGGCACAGGAGCTCTCATACTGCTGGTGGGAATGCAAAATGGAACATTCACTTTGGAAGACATTTTGGTGGTTTCTTACAAAACTAAACATATTTTTACTATATGATCTAGCAAACATGCTTCCTGATATTTACCTAAAGGAATTGAAAACTTATGTTCACACAAAAACCAGCACACAGATGTTTATAGCAGCTTTATCATGATTGCCAGAACCTAGAAGCAACTTAGATGTACTTCAGTAGGATAAATAAACTGTGGTTTATTAATAAACTGTATGTTTTAGACAATGGAATATTACACAACGCTAAAAGTAAATGAGTTAGCAAGCTATGAAAAAACATGAAGGAACTATAAAATGCATACTAATAAATGAAAGAAGCCCATCTGAAAAGGGTACATAATATAGGAGTTTAACTATATGTCATTTTGGAAAAGGCAAAAGTATGGAGATAGTAAAAAGTTCAGCAGTTTCCCAGAGTTGGGGCAAGAAGGGGTCAATAGGAAAAGCACAGGGGATTTTTAGGGCAGTGAAAAAACTCTATATGATACCGTAATGATAGATATATGTCACACATTTGTCCATAGCCATAGAATGTACAACAACCAAGAGTGATAGTTATGTAGATTATGGACTTTTGGTGATTATGTGTCTATATAGGTTCATCAATTCTAACAAATGTACCTCTGGAAAGGGATGTGATATTGGAGGAGGCTATGCATATGTAGGGACAGGGAGTCTATGGGAAATTTCTGTACCTTCCCCTCAATTTTGCTACAAACCTTAAGCTACTCTAAAAAAGTCTTAATAAAAAAAGTCTCAAATAAGGACTTGATTGGCCATAGTGAGCCAATCAAGTGTACCTAGAAGGTGAAACACTGTGAGTGGTCCATCTGAGGTCATGTACCTGATTCTAAATGAACAAGCTATGGCTGAATTTGGAGAGGAACTTGGGGAGCAAGTTCGTGAAGTGTAAACATAATCATGGGGACCAGTTTCTTTGAAAAATTTCAGAAGTAGGGAGATATTTGAACAAGGAACATTCCCTAAGAGAGGCCCACTACAAATTAATTTAACACTATGTGGTGCTATTTCTTATTCGCACAAATTTATTTCTCAAATTTCAGATGCTACCCCTTCATGAAAATATTTTAGGATTTGGATAGTTATGTTCACCTTATCTACACTGCTCATGATTTTAAAGTCTTTTAAAATATCCTCTCTCCTTCTTTATCTTGCCAGATGGTATGGTTCTTACCTTTTTTTAGGTGTTTTCACCTAGCAGCAGCTTGGTCACTTAAAATGCTTTTTTCTGAATCACATTTAATTCCTTTATAGGGTTTGTACATCATAGTTTGGTGTAATTTTGATCATCAATATACTGTTGTTGTCATTTTTAGATAGAATTGTTTTATTCAGGGGACAGTCAACTCCAGTCTGTTTCCCACATTGGAGTTGAAGGAGTTTGTGTGAGTGTGTGTGTGCGTGCATGTGGGTGTTATTGCCAGCTATAATTTGGATAATATTTCATGTGTGTAGTGATGTTTGAAGATGGGATGTATAGCTATTTATATATATAAATAGTTTAGATTACTTATTCCAAAACTTACTTGTTGATAATAAAATTCTTTTATTAGTTTTTTGGCCATGTCACACAACCTCAGGAAATTTGTTTATATTTTATCTTGGTTTGCCCAAACATTTTCTTACATGGAAGAGCTTAATGTTTTCTACAGGATAGGGCATTTCAGCATGCAATCTACCCCTCACATAATTTATCAGAATAGGAAATAAAAAAATCTTAAAATTTGTCTCTGGAGAGTCCTTGAGTTTCTCTTTTCCTTCTGGAGAAGTGACTCTGTCTATCATTTGTTCTCTGTCTTTAACCATGTCTGTATCCATGACATGAATAGTCTAATGCCATGACAAACTAACAGATAATTCAGTTAGCTTGCTTTTAATTTACTTGCTGCAGTATAGTAAACGACAAAAGGTGAGCAAAAGCATGTTATATGATCTAAGGAGCTCTATAAATGTTAGCTGTTCTTTTTTGCCTTAGAATAACAGAATAAAAATACATAATGACTACTGATCAAGGTTTAAGCTTTCATAGTATGTCTTTAGAAATCTTAACATGTTAATATATGGGCAAATTCTAATATGTTTCATAGGGAAGATTAATAAATATTGTTAATTATAATATTGATCAGATTAAACTAAATCTAATGGGTGGTTATGTGGTTAATTTAAAATTTAGAAAAAATTAAATCCTCTAATAAGTGAGGATCTTGGCCCTCTCTTGTGAAGTGGTAATTGGGTTTTGTTTTGGAATTTGCAGATAATTGTATGGAATGTCTATATTCAGAAATCTCTAATGTGGAGTTAGGGACATAATTCAGAACAGTTCCATTGTTGGATCAATATGTCAGCGGTATTAAACAGACAAAATAAAGTTTAAAATTGTATTTATAGTCAAGTCAAGATTTAAAAATATTATAGATCCTTTTAAGAAGTTGTTTCAGGTTTTTTTGTTTTTGGTCAGTGGTCAAATAGATTATGCGGTATCGAATTTATCAGCTCCAGTTTTAAGCAAATTAATTGTTAATTAAATGAGGAATAGGTAGAGGATTGAATTTTAGTAACATTTTTGGTGAATTTTTTTGGTGAATTTTAGTAATTCAGTAATAATTTTGGTGAATTGATAGATTGATAGTGTTGGTGGATTACTATGGTGTGGTTGGCAGTTTCTGCTTTGGAGTCAGGCAAACACGACTCCTGACCCAGCTCTGCTTCCTAATAGTCACATGACTGCAGACAAGGGAGTCTCAGTTTTCTCATCAATCAAAATGGGGGTAATAATAGTACTTCCTTCACAGAATTGCATGAAATTAAATGAGATCATCCAGATAAAGCTCTTAACTCAGTATCTGGCACATAGTAGGTGCTGTAGAAATAATTCTTGTTCTTCCTCCTTCTCCTTGTTATTTTGTTTTTATTTGTTTTTATTCTTTCCTTTGTCCTTTTCTGTTTTTCACCAAATTTTGGACTATCTAAAACAGGATTAAAGAAGCTGCAGTTATTGAATTCTGAAGGTATACTGCAGGTAGTACAAGAAGTACACTAGATGAGAAAATTACCCCTTGAAAATATTTAAGACATGAAAGACAGGAGAAGTAAGAGAACAATAGATACTTTATTTGGATGGATTACCTCCAGGGAGGAGTGGGACTGCCCCCCCCCCCAGTATTTTTCGTTCACATTGGGCTACTTCCATGCTGCAGCATGAGGGTCTTTTATGCAGCCAAACTATGGAACTGGGTTTAGAGGGACTGATCATATTGGAATCCTGACATCGTAGCTACAACCTTTTGTCTTTACAAAGCAATGCCATGTGGGACATCAAAAATGGATTACATTATAGAGTGACCAGGATTTTTGCAAGTCAATTTTTTTTTTTAAACAAACCATGTACAAAGCATGACGGAAAGTACTGGAAAACCTGAAGAAAGGAAAACTGAATCCAGTCCCAACTCCGCCACAGATTGATGTGGCCTTGGACAAAAAGTTTATTTTTTATTTTTATTTATTTATTTTTTAAATGTTTTTACATTTGTTTTTATTTATCTTTTAAAGATTTATTTATGATAGACACAGAGAGAGAGAGGCAGAGACACAGGCAGAGGGAGAAGCAGGCTACATGCCGGGAGGCCGACGCGGGACTCGATCGCGGGACTCCAGGATCGCGCCCTGGGCCAAAGGCAGGCGCCAAACCACTGAGCCACCCAGGGATCCCCTGGACAAAAAGTTTAAACTCTGCTCCTTTACTTCTAAAATTATACAATCATAATGTTGAATTCCTAGATGATCTCAAAGGTAAATTCTGGCTCAAATATTTTCTAATTCTATATTAGATCCTGTGGCAATTACACTAATCTTTTGTATCTCTCCTGATTCAAGGTTACCTTGTGAAAAGAGCAGACATAGGGAAAAAGATCTTGGGTACAGAACAAGACTTGATATGAGGGTTCTGATTCCAGGTGTGATGTGATCTTGGGAAATCCCTTGACCTGGTGCATTTTAACTCTGGCTGCATATTCAACCAATCTGGGAAGATTTTAAAGACACTGATGTTGGATCCCACTCTTGAAGATTCTAAATAGCCAGGCAATGATAAGTCGTTAAAACTCTCTGGGTAACTTGGATGTGCAGCCAGGATGGAGAATCACGGCAAAACCAGTAAGTCTTAGCGTCCTCACATCTAAGATGGAGCTTCTAAAAAAATAGTAGTAATTGCCCTCTCTGTGTCACAGAATTGAGGATCAAATAAAATAAAACAGATAAAAGCACTTTGTGATGTGTAAATGCACAGTAATTATTAAAGCAGACATTATTAAAGGACTTAGGTATTGTTATTATGCAAATGTTAGGGATTATCATTGGTGTATTAATTCTGCTGCTGGAGTTCTAACCTTTTCAGATAAAATTCGCTTGCTGTCTCTAAAAGTAGTTGAGGTTTCCTCCCACCTGCCCAATTAGTATGTGGCAATTTCCTTCTAGTGTTGCTCTGTGCCACAGTGAGGGTTTAATGATTATGTGTTGACTCAGATTATTCTTAATAAACACAATTCTTCCAGGTTTTGCATAGCATATCTCAACACCACAAACCATGGGGACATGCTTGTTTATCCCTTTGTGCTGCAGCTTGTAAATGCTCCAAACTGTGGGGTAAACTAGCCTAGTGTTTCCGTGGTGGGAAAAAAATGAAACTGTTTTTCAAATGCATCCTACTCTGCCAGCAAGTCCTGATTATCCTTCATTTAGCATCATATCTGTTAAGAACTTAATTTTCGGTTTTAACAGTGGTTACCTGTCTTTAGATTTGTTCATGCGTTGACAGTTTGATACATTTTTATCTGGTCAAATATTCCACTAGAAATGCCTGTGGCCATTGCAGTTTTGGTAATGCATTCTTCCCCTCTCCCCCCAGGACTGTTGGAACAAGTCACATCTTGACTTCTGAGATTGTCCCACTGTGGCCTCTCCTTCAGAATGACCACAGGTATATTTAACGTAGACTTGCAGACTTATTTTTCATGAATTTGAAGGTCGCCTGAGGCGGTGGGCGTGGCCCTGTGTCTGGAGAACCTACATGCTGCCTCATTGCCTCCTTGGGACTTGGGGAATCCAGACAGATCACTGATGGTGGCAGGCTCCGGGAAAGGCTGCCACTGTGTGTGTTACTCCGTCTTCTGACCTGTCATGGCTGTAGCATTTATGCAGCATCTCCTTGCTCCCCAGAAAACACATCTTGGCAAAACAAGAGAACAATCTGGGATCTTTCGGTATCTGTAATTTTTTTGGAAAATGATTTCTGGCATTCGCCTCCATTGTGTAAGTCTAGGAATCATCTCTAAACAGAGGAATGCTTCTTTCCTTAGGAACCCCTTCAAACAATGCATGTGTATTAAGAATTAAACAACTGCATTGTTAATGAAATGAAGAGCTAAATTTCAATGAAGAGGTGGCTTTTTGGGAGTTAGAACCATGTCTGTTATTGCACATGCTTTTCTGCTCACAAGCGTACAAGATAATGCAGTTGATGAAAAATGTTAAGCTTAAGATAGATATTTATACACACATGTAGTTAAAAATGGTAGGTTGACAAACCGGGGCTGCATGCTTTTTACATTTTTAAAGGGTTGTAAAAAAAAAGAGAGAATATGCGTCAGAGACCATATGGCACACAGGGCCTAAAATATTTACTATCTGGCCCTTTATAGAAAATGTTTGCTGACCCTTGAACCATGTGGAAAGCACCAGTAATAGATCTCACTCTTTTTTTTTTTCACTTTCCCCAAGAAGCACATTGTCTTCTTTCCTTGGTGATATTCATTTCTACTTGTAAAGTCAGTGTTCACAGCCATTCTAAAAAGAGAAGGAGAAACCTTCCAGAGCCGAATCTGTCCCAGGATCTGCCCCCAGCCAGCTCTGTGGAGTCAGAGCCCTTCCACCCCCAGCCCGTGTTCGCGCTGTTGCTTCACCCGCAGATGGCCCCTCGGCGTCTGCTTCCACCAGTCTGCTGCGTGCCTTCTTCGACCTTGGCTTTTTGGCCACATGATTATTCCATTTTAATTGCTCTTGTGAATCTGCTCTGTTACATTGCCCCCCCACCCCCACAGTTTTCGCCCTCCAAAGCCCCTCTTCTGTGACCCCTTTGTCTGCCTTCTCCCCTAGAGTCTCAGGCCTTTAAAGACAGATGCTTTCCAAATCTAATATTTCTACCCCTATCTTTTTTTTTTCTTTTAAGATTTTATTTATCTATTTGAGAGAGAGAAAGAAAGAGAGAGAGCAAGCACTGGGGAGAGGAAGAAGCAGGCTCCTACCTGGCAGGGAACCGGGGGTGGGGCTTGATCTCAGGACCCAGGGATCATGACCTGAGCCAGGCAGATGGTTAACCTGCTGAGCCACCTAGGTGCCCCCTACCCTGTGCAGGCTTAGTTTTCTCACTGGTTACAAAGTGGGTCCAGTTTTCCCCTGCAACAGACTGTAGCAGAGAGGACTTCTGGTGTCTTCCAGAACTAGACCAGCAGAACCATGTTAGTGAGCAGTATGGCTACTCTTTTGGGGCACTGGTCACACGCACCCTTATTTGTGTTCACTTGGTGTCCACATCACCTAGTGTAATTTCTTTCCCATGGACCTTCTGGCCTCTTGCCTTCACTTACAACTGTGACAATTTCTCATGTCTGCCATGTTGACCAGGCCACTCCAATGGTCCCTGATGCCTGTGGGATCCAGCACACATATCTAACCAGAGCTATCACAGCCCTCAAGCATCGGGTACATACTTTTCGATATCCTAGTCCAGCTTGCTGAATCCCTCCCTCTCCTGCCTGTGGCTATCCTTCTACTCAAAACACATTGATCAAATGCTGACTCCATTCCAGGTACTATATCGTAGGCACTGGGAATCAGGGATGACCAAGATGCAGCCTAGTTCAGTAAATTTTTTTTTTTGACAGGTGAAAGATGGTATGCACAAACATGAATATAGAGCAAAGCAGCAGGTGGTGATTGACAAAGTTATTAAATATCAAGAAAGCACAGAACATATTTGGAACTAAGCTGTATAACCATAAATATTCCAAATTACTTAATGGGACTATTACAAAATCTGACAAATCATCCACTTAAAAAATTTAATTCTGTTTTTAAGTTTCCCTTAAAAATATGGCTTAAGGATCAAACTTCTGGTAAATTTTTCTGAGTGATTTACTCCTTCTCTAACTCATGATCTCATTTGCTGATACACTATCTTGCCTCCAGCCATGTCTGTAAACATTAAAGTTCTACAAATAAATGCAGTCTTTTGATTATAGTGCAAAAGACAACATTCTGCTTTGTAAACACTCCTGCTTCTTATTGGAAACTGGAAGGAGTCCTCATGCTATTCCCCAAGTGCACAGAATGCATGGTGGCTTAAACTGAAGTGTGTTAGTTGGTCCAGGTTGATACATAGCTTTATTTATTAGAATAGGCTTTGAGACGGGATCACTCAATTACAATAGGGTCTTTTCAAATAACTGCATCTCAGCATCTTTCCCCCTTTCATTTCCTTCTTTCTTCTCATTTGTTGTACACCTCCCTTTCTCCAGCCCTTTTTCAAGATTATATCATTATATCATATATAAGTTGGGAAAACCTAACCAGGGCATGCTTGCCTTGAGACACCCCCAAGAACACTGACCTACAGGTAGGAACTATAGGGGGATGGGAGTGTTTACCAGCTTGCTCCAGTGTGACTCCTGCTATAGCGCATCACAGACTTTTTGTTTATTCATTCATGCTATGCTTTCTGAGAGCCTTCTCTGGGCCACAAACACTATGCTAAGGACACAATATTGAGTCAAAGAGAACATTATTGCTTCCCCTGCTTGGGGGAAGTAGCATCAGTTACAAGTTTACATTAATAAGTGTATGATAATTAATATCGTAGCTCTGATACAGAGAGGAGGAGCTAATGTTAGTGTTTAACCCCTTATCAGCTCTGTGATCTTTGATTTCTGTATGTGTGTCTGCCTTTCTTCCTCTCTCCTGCTATCTCTCTTCCCCTCTCCTTCTGTCTTCCTTCTTTGTTAAGTGGGGATTGTTGGGGTGGAAAAAATTTTCTGTATGCTTTAAAGGTTCTTCTGGATGGTGAAAAGTTAAATTGACATGAGACATTAAAAGAGAAAAATTAATTTCATACATACAAGAACTCCACATACATGAAAATTCTAAAGACCGAAAGGTAAAATGAGATATATTTGCTCTCCTGAGCTAAGGAATGGGATAGGTGCTGGGGGCTTCGGAGGGGAGGACTGCAATTCACAGGGCAATAAGAATAAGAGCTGATGATTGGTAATTAGATATTCACTGCCCTACAGAGGGTCACTCAGAAAAAAGTTATCCCTGGTAATAACTCATTCTGGGAAAGACCACCAATTTAAATTCTTTTAGGTAGTTAAGGGAGGGGCAAAGTTTTCTCTTGAGTCCACAGGGTTTCCAACATAGTCACATGGCACATTTTGGGAAGAATTGTACTGAACGTCTTTGGGGCGGAGAATAAGGCTAACAGCACTGAGCCCTGTCATCACTATGGTGCTTTATACTCTTATTTTTCCTTTTAATTGAGGAATTCTGGATCTCCCACAGTAGGTGTTATAATCTCCATTTTAAACAAATAATGGAGTAAGACAACGTTGTTATTAATTGTTCTCATTGGATGGGTGAATAAACGAATGCTTGCATTGTGGGAGCTTGGGAACAGAAATATGTCACAGGCCCTAATTTGAAACCAGCCGTCGGATTTAGTGGCTGCTAACCTACGCAACTCAGGGATTCTCCCTTTACTTTTTTTTTTTTTTTTTAATTAAAGAGCAGCAAGAGAAAAATCTCCCCCCTTTTTTTCAGAAGTCAGGACTAGATCTCAAAATTTCAAATGTGTCCCCTCCAGTGCATGCCCGCCCACGTGGTTGAAAACCGATGGCTTTGCCCAACTAGATGCCACAGACGCTTAGCTTCTAATCTTGCATTTCTTGCTCCCAGATTTTCCAGATCTTCCCCAATACACCCAGTTATGCTTTCTGAAGTGTCGAGCCAACATTTTCTGGTTTCTTCGGCTTTCCGCAAAGCCCCGGGGCCTGGGCACTGGGGCCAGAGGCCGGGGTGGAGCCCCCCAGCTCCGGGGCTCCCCGCGCCCGCCTGCAGCCCCCGCGCCTGGCAGCCCCCGCTTCACTCGCCGGGAGGGAGGGCGCCACCAGGAGGACCCGCGCTATTTTTACCTCCTTGGCCGCAATCCTTTATATTTATTTGGAGAGAGGAAATAAACAGAGGATTAGGGAGGAAATGCTTGGCCTCGGTGTCTCCCGGGGAAAGAGGGGGTCGGAATAGGACGAAGGGAAATTTGGAAGATTTGGGCTGGAGGACGAGGCAGGTGCATCTCTCTGGGAGCTTCTTTTCTCCAGATGACCGTGGTCTGTGGCCTGGAGACCCCGTCACGATTCTTTCCTCCCCGCCGGCTAACGATCCCCGGCTGCCGGCCTTCGCGCTGTCTGCCCCCACCTCCGAAGGCGCCGCCGTCACCCCGAGGCCGCCGGGGATGCTGCATCACTCCGCTGCCCCCCGCCCCCCGCCCCTTGCCTCCGCGGCGACGCATGCGCAGTGCGCCCCGTGCCGGGCACTAGCCACAGCGTCGGGATCGGCGTCGGCGGCAGCATCAGGACCCGCGGGCGCGCTCTCGAGGGCGGGGCGCCCCCCCCCCGCCGCGCGCCCCCGCGCCCCGCGCCCCGCGCCCCGCGCCCCCGCGCCGCGCGCTCGCCCGCGCCGTCTCGGCATCCTCAGCCCCGGCGGCAGCCCCCGCAGCTGCTGGAGCGGCCGCGCCCGCCGCAGGGAGGGAGGAGCAACTGGGGCGGCTCCAAGTTGGCGGAGCCACCGGGACCCCCGGACTCCTCCGCGGCCGCCCGGGAGGGGCGGAGAGGCGAGCAGGGGAGGGGGAGCCGCCCGGCCGCCGGTGCCGCGCCCCAGCCCCTGCCCCTGCCCCTGCCCGCGGCCGCACCATGCGCGCCCCGCCGGCGTGATCGGCCCCGCCCGCAGCCTCCCCGCAGCCTCCCCCGGCGCTCTCGCCGGCCACACCGAGCGGCGCCCGGGAGCTATGAGCCATGAAGCCGCCCGGCAGCAGCTCCCGGCGGCCGCCCCGCGCGGGCTCCAGCCGTCCCCGCGCCTCCCGCGGCCCCCGCGGCGGCCCCGCCGGCCCGGTGCCCGCCCGCGCGCCGCCCTGCCGCCTGCTCCTCGTCCTTCTCCTGCTGCCTCCTCTCGCCACCTCGTCGCGGCCCCGCGCCTGGGGGGCGGCTGCGCCCAGCGGTGGGTATGGCCCCGGTGCCCTTCGCGTTGCCTGCCCGCCGGGCCCCGCGGAGGAGAGCGCAGGGCGCGCGGGTCCGTGCGCCCCGGACACGTCCCGGGCTCGGCCTCTCCCAGCCGCCCGCCTGCCTCCCCACCTCTCCCTCCCGAGCCCCCCGTGCGTTCCAGTTCACTTTCTGAAGTCCATTTCTGTTGCATTCACCAAAAACCCCATCCCAACGACTGTCGGTTCCACTGGGAGGTATTTAGTGGATGCGGGGACCCTCAGCCATCCCTGCAACTTGGCGGAGGGGAAACCGGCGGACGGTAAATGCAGACAGGGAGCAAGTTGCTTCTTGGGTGGAGAGGCTGAATGCGAATGCGGGAGGATGTGATGATGATGATGATGATGATGATAATAATAATAATAATAATAATAATGATAATGGGGTAACGTGTTGTTTCCTCAAATCGCCTACTGGGTTTATTCGGTGCTGTTGGAATTAGGATGGGGGAGGGCAACTCGGGAGGTAGAAACCTTGGGTTCGTGGTTCTCAAAATGCTAGTCATGATAACGAACAATTAAGATAATACGATATTCAATACATAGATGATGGGAAATCAGTGGAAAGGCAAAGCTGGCCCTGGCAGAAAAATTAAAGGAATTGGAAAGCTGCCAGCATCTGCTTGCCTCTATGGCAAAGGATTTTTGCTCATCTCAAAGTTTAAAGCAAAAGGAATTGCCTGTTTTGTTTAATGAATCAGTTAACAGCCCCTATCCATGCATTCAGCACTCAAGTTCTCTTCGGAGCGTTCTTAGCTCTCAGCTGGGATACTCCTAGTCAGAGTCCCATTGAGCTTCTGCAGACTCAAGAGAAGGGGTGGACATGAGGGTCGGAACCTCTGAGCATGTTCCCTGAATGTCTTCCCTCAAGTCCATGCCGCCCCCCACCCCTACGCCCCATCCTTAGAAGTATGTATTTGAGACTGGTTAGAAATGTTCACGTAAAGCACAAATAATAATAAATAGTACATTATTGTATAAGCCTCATGGGCTGTTAACCTACTCAGGCCATTTCGTTGTTGCGATAACTTGCTTTGCTGTGTCTCTACTTTTTACTTGCTTATGAATAGAAAACTTTGTTTTTGCAATTAATGGGAGCACATAGTACTTTTGTATTTATAGGGTATATGTGTGTATTTGTGTATCTTTGTGCACCCCTCTCCCCCACCCCCAGCTCTGCATTGGAATGAAACTGCAGAAAAAAATTGGGGAGCCCTGGCAGATGAAGACAACACATCACAACAGAATAGCAGTAATATCAGTTACAGCAATGCATTGCAGAAAGAAATCACACTGCCTTCAAGACTCATATACTACATCAACCAAGACTCGGAAAGCCCTTACCATGTTCTTGACACAAAGACAAGACACCAGCAAAAACACAACAAGGTAGGCAAGGTGGGTCTGGGTATGCAGAGGTGGCTGCCTTGAGGAGTTTTCCTTTGCTTTGATTTTCTGCCAGAATCTGATCTCACAAATTTTACTGCAGCACTTTATTAGGAAATCAATTAATATTATGATAGAGGAGAAATTGGAGGAAGTAAACCTGAGATCTCCTGAGATAGGACTGCTGTTTGGTTTTTTTTCTCTCTGACTCTCATGTGGAATCTGCATTTTCTTACGGCTTTTTAAATTCTGAAATGTGGTCCATCCGTCTCTCAGGTGCATTGAGCACTGAGCAGGAGTTAAGTGAGCATGTTGATGGTCCTGACTTCTATCTTGGAGGCTTTATATAAGGGTGCAGTGTTCTACCTCCTGTGATGAAAACTGCTTTCCAGCTGCACACAGAAGATGGCTATAACAGGGTATTTGCAGATTCCCTATCCGTCCTTCACGTAGAAATTGAGGGTTAAAATTTAATTTTAAGTTTCTTGCAATGATCAATAGGAAGGAATACTTTTTGTCTGAAGTATTTTCAGTAGGCAAACAATTTGACATTTTAAAAGATTACGGCGACTATAAACAAACTGTTTATATAATATAGGGTCCAGTTTGGGCCAGCATAGTCTTTCAAGACTTTATCTATATTCATTGCAAGTGGTTGCTTTACTTTCAAGTTGGTTCAGAAAGTGGCACTGATTTTTGAAAAGGCATTCAATAGAAGATAAAGGGGCTTAATGTTCGAAGAGTTGGAAGGATCTTTTCTTCTTGCTTACTGTTCTTTATTTGAGTTAGTAATATTTTGGATGCCAGGCGGATTTACACAGTGGGTCAGTCATCAGTACCTCTGTTCTTTATCATGAGCAAAGAATAGAGTCTGTATGTCAAGTATTTTACTCCGGACTATAGCTGTTCAATGGAGAAAAGTAGTCACTGTCTAACATCTAGAATTTAAGAACTATATCTGTGGCCTATATCATTGTTTTTATTAGTTTTCTAAACTATAGGTAAATGGTAATGGTATTTATTCCTGTTTTACAAACAGGGAGTTAGAAATTTAAGGCTTTCGGGTGATAGCTAATATAAACTTCAAACTAATACAAACAGCTAATATAAACTTCAAGAAGCCTGAACACTTCATTTTTATTATTTTTTTACAAGTCAGTTTTCTGAGAAAATGCTTCCTTTGTATTGAATATTATTGGAGCAGCTAATTTTGTTTTACAGTGTTATGAAGTGGCTGTTACCCACTTTGACTGAGACGGGTAGGACTCTGTTCTCGCAGCCCTGTGACATCTGCTCCTATGTAACTTCATGAGTTGACTCCTGGATCCTGTCTGCCCATTTATCTTGTTGATAGGAGGAGTGGGTGGTGACTTCAAGGAAGAAGAATCCAAGGCCTCTTGATTAATGCATTGGGACCCATTTTATGGCTTTCCTAATTAACGAGACCTTCTACGGTTGAGTGGCAGGTTCTCAAACTCCAGTGCCTTTGGATAGGGGGCTGGAGGAATAAAAACAAAACAAAACAAAACCAAAAACTACCTTAAAGCCTATTTCAATTTTAGTATATGTGCTGTGCCAAAGTGAGCACCCTTAAAGCTATTTCAAAGAATACTGAAACCCTCCGGAGCTGAGACTTAAAAAATATTCAGTGCAATATTTTTATAACTCAAATTTTGGAGGCAATGGCCGATGCCTGTCTTCTGGTCTGATGTTATGTGGTTGTTTTGTTGGATGGGACATGGTTTGACTGCTCTATGTCTTAATTTTTATAATAAGATTTGTTAAACCTTCTCCTGCCACTCATGTAGACTTCTTACTATGGAACACAAACTCACAGTTGGAATGATTCTTCTCCATTTCCACCCTCCATGGTGGTGGTGGGTGTACTCTTACTTTAGAAAAAAAATCCTTACACAGAAATTATATTTGAGAGCATTTTTCTCCTTTTTGTATTAGTTTAATCGAACAAACATTTGTTGCACATCTCTCCTGTGCAAAGGAGTATGCTAAGGATTCAGAGATAAGAGATAAGGAGTACAAGGATGAACAAGACATGGTCTGTCCTCCAGGAGACACAGAAATGAGATAAGCAAGGTTCTAAAAAGTGTCCTACACAGGTGTAAACTGTGTCTTGTATTGTGAATTCCCTGAAACTTCCCTTTGTGTTCTATAATTTCCCTTTTATTTCTGTTTTCTTTTTTTAGATTTTTAATTTATTTATGCATGAGAGACAGAGAGAGAGAGAGAGAGAGAGAGAGAGAGGGGCAGAGACACAGGCAGAGGGAGAAGCAGGCTCTATGCAGGGAGCCTGATGTGGGACTCTATCCTGGTCTTCAGGATCAGTCCCTGGGCCAAAGGTGGCACTAAACCGCTGAGCCACCAGGGCTGCCCCCTTTTATTTCTGTTTTTAACCATCTCTTGAACTAGTTGACAAAAAGTGTGCCATATGTTTTCTGCTGTATCTTAGGATGACTTGCCTAATAATAGTGATGAGAGATACTTGTCATTTTAGCTGCTTTACAAATGTTTCAGTAAGAGAAAACCTATAGAATTTCATCATTCTTGCTCTTATAAAAGAGGTTTTGATTTTAATATCTGTGTATTAGGTACCTTTTTTTTCTCTCCTGATTTCATTGCACTCAAGCACATTTTAATGAATGCCTTAGAAATGCTGAATCACTGTGCCATTCTCATGGATCCTTAGATTGGGGATAGAGGTGGAGAGGGAAGTTCCCAGATATAGGTTGCAAGGCAGGGCTTTGTATTATTTCATAAATATTCAGTGTTGATCAGTCCTTATTACTTTACAACTATAAAAGTGAAAATGCTATTAACTCTTTCAAAATTTGTAAGTAAAAACAGACTGTGCAAAACACCTCATTAATGCCAGTGTTCCTGAAAACCTGGAAGTTCTCTTTGTCAGAGATTGTTGAGGATCCTTTTTATCTCCAGATAGGGTGATGTATAACTTATCGTCCAAATTGCCATTTTTGAGAGTGACTGTGAGCATGCTTAATAATCTTGCTAGGATAATAAGCATAGACTGAGATGGTCCAGAGTAGATGGGGACCTGTGGCCACCTCAGATCTAAACGATTATGCTCCTTAAGTTTTGGTGCTTATCCCAATTCAAGTTTCTTCACAGACCCAGTTTTATTTTTCTGATGAATTATTGTAAATTTTTTCTTACTTGCTAGGAAGTCAATTTGCCGCCTTGTAGAAGTATCAGGATATGAAATGGAAAAATTTAGTTTTGTTTTGTTACCAATACTTGTCTTTTTTATGTGTGGAGACTTTTACAAGCAAAAATGGAAATTTATAGTTACTAAACAGAAGCATTTTATGAACCACTAATGGCATATTTAATGAAATGGGCCATACATTTAAAAAGAGAAATAATTTAGATTTATTCATTCACATTCATTCATTCATTCTGAGATAATCCTATGAGGTCTGTTCCTAAGAAAGTAATGAACCTGTAGGGGAGGAAAAATAATTTTCCTTCTACCCTTCTAAATTCTTGGCGGAGTCACATCCTCTAATAAAAGACAGTTCAACAGGATGGAAACAAATGGAAGTTTTATACCATGTGTACATCTTATATATATGGGAGAGACGCAGGAAAACTGAGTATGTCTCCAGAATGGCCCAAGTCACTACTTTAGATAACATCTCCAGCTAAAGATGAAAGATGTTGGGGTGGAAGGTGGGGATCCAGTTGTGGGAAGCTGTCAGAAAAAGCACAGTAAGCAATGGTAAGGTAAATTTTTGCCTTCTTTATTGATGAGAGTTTCTAGACTTTTCAAATCATTGTCTTCCTGATAGAAAGATAGAGAGAGAGAGAGAGAGAGAGAGACCCTTACAGATGGAAATTTCTTATAAAATGTAAATGACTCTTACAGAAGGACTTCTACTCCGATTTTCAGAACTTCTCCTGTGTCTGCTGTTTCTTAGAAATAATCAGCCTAAAATAATCCTTTTGCCAAAGAAGCATATTTTAAGATGGTATATTCTCTCCCCCTCAAACCTTTTCCTGAAACTTCCCTTTAGTCAAAAATTACTTGCTCTGGATCCTACTCCTTTAGGATTCTTTTCTCTTCCTGTTGGGAAGGGATGGAAGAGGTACGCTCTGCCTAGCAGGGGATCTAAGAAAGATGAGAGTCATCTCTTTTATTTTTTGTTGGCCTGCACACAGCTCAGTCTTTTGTGACCTTCCCTACTGTGATGGGGAGCCAGAGCTGTGTATGGAAATAAGAATATGCACATTATAACCTGCTGAATGAGGGGGTACAAATCACCTGTGTAGGGGTTGGCAGGTAGCTCCCCCAGCACCTGAGCGGTCCTCCATCCCAGGTCGTGGGTGAGCAGGAGTTAGAGAGCAGAATAGCAAGCACCTATTGATTATGAGGTGGTTGAGGCCAAGGTTACTAACTTTTCGAGGTCTTAACTCCTAAGTGGTTATTTTAAAGATGTTTGTTTATTTATTTCAAAAAATTAATTTATTTATTTTAGAAAGAGAGAGAGAGTGAGTGTGGGGGGCAGAGGGAGAGGGACATAGAAGCTTAAGCAGACTTCTTGATGAGCACAGAGCCAACTTGGGGCTCGATCTCATGACCCTGACATCATGATCTGAACTGAAACCAAGAGTGGGACACCCAACCAACTGAGCCACTGAGATGCCATGAATGATTTTTATTAAGTAATCTCTACACCCAATGGGGGGCTTGAATTCACAACCTCTAGATCAAGAGTCATATGCTCCACTGACTGAGCTAACTGGGCACCCCCTGAGTGGTTATTTTAAAGGGTGCTCTGGGAAAAGCAAAACAGGAACTTAGCATGGGAATCCTAAAATCAAGTTCCTGAAGAAACGTCCAGACTCTGGGTGTGAGCAAGGTTATTATGCTGTACAATGCCTGGGTAGCAACTCAGAAACAACAAAAAAAGTTGTTGTTCTCATCACAATTGACTCTATGATGCTTAGGTATTAATCTTTAGGGAAAATTCTAGGCACTGGCAGGATTGTGGATAGTAAGAGCCACTGGCAGAGTTTTGGTCACCTAGCACGAGACATGTGAGAAAAGCAAAAATGCCAGTCAGCCATATCAGTAGACAAATGAAAGGTTGAAATCCTGTCCGTAACCATTCCCTTCTTTTGTTGAGATCCAGCCAAGATAATAAAGCCCTTGGATAAGGTGAAACTAGTTGTTTGGTTACAAGCCTGGGTGAGGTTTTGAAACACTTGTACCTGTTGGGCCATCTTTCCTAAGTTTCTCTGACTTTGTCCAGAATTATTATTATACATGCAGCAGGTGATGCCCTTTATAGCGCATATACCTCCTTCCTCAGCCAGTACGTAATCTGAAGCTGAGTGGTTATCTGAAACCATCTCTGCTAAAGATCATGTTTTTTTTTTCTCTTTATAAGTTTTTTTTTAAATTTATTTATGACAAACAGAGAGAGAAAGAGAGAGGCAGAGACACAGGCAGAGGGAGAAGCAGCTCCACACAGGGAGCCTGATGTGGGACTTGATCCCGGGTCTCCAGGATCACACCCTGGGCTACTGGGGCTGCCCAGATCATGTTGTTATTACATTAAGAGTAGGCTTTGGTGCAGCAGCCCAGTGTGTTCCACCAGGGTGACTGACAGAGTGGTGTTTGCCTTAATGATTTGCTCTTGGGTGCCTAATGCAGCAGTGCCTTGCCCAGCCCCTGTGGGGGGTGGTTCCAGGCCTGTACCCAACATAATGGAGGTGAACGCTGCACACTTTTGATGTCAGGGAGGCAGAAAGACAGGTTGAGGGTTCAATTCAGGGACTTGTAGGGGTGGTCTCAGGGACACTGAAGTGCACTGACATAGACAGGATATCCCAGGGGCCAGAAGGGACACAAATGTGTTGGACATTGAGGGAAGGAGAAGTGCACATATGGAGAACCATGTATGTGTGACATGGCCTCAGGGTACTGGACCCACAGTGGACATCAAGTGCTTGATGAAGGAACCCAAACTAAGTTGAGGTTTCCCCTGAATGGCTGGGCCTTGAGGCCTAAGACCATGGGGATTGTGCTCCTGGGGACAAAGTGTAGTTAGTATTTATCTATGTAGTGTCGATACCTGGGCAGATACTGAGTATGTAAAGGGTGCATGTGGGCTCCTGCCACATGCCAGATACTGTCTTGCAAAGGGTCCTGTGTGGGAGTAGTTGAGCACACAGAGAGCTGTGGGATAAGCTTCAGGGACCAGTAAAGTGCCTTCTGTTGGGCAAATGTGGACAGAGTCAGTCAAGCAGCTGGGTAGACCACTAACTCGGGAAATAGCCTTGTATTGAGTCCAGTAACATGCCTAGCAGTTCCAGCAGCCCCTCAAAATGAGCTTTGGTTTCTGTCCATTGTATAAAAATAATAAGGCTATTGGAGGGCTTGAACGGGAGCTCTGCGTGGTGGCTATGGGTAAGGGTCCCCTAGCCCTTGTAACTGTGGTCCTTCCAGAGGGTGTAGAGGGAGATGCTGTGGTGGTGGCAGGATCTGAAGCCAGGAAGAGGTCCTCTCAAGGAAATTGAACTCGTGGACTCCCAGGGTGACGCATAGTGTGGGCCAGTCTAATGGGTGTGGTGAGGGCAAGCATCTGAATGAACTGTTTAAAGAGACCCTCATAGGTGGTGAGATGGACACATACGTTGGCCTTCCAAAGCTCAAAGGCACAGTAGGGAATAACTTGGCAGCCAGAGTGCCACCTCACCCTTGAGCAGCGAGCATTGCGATAAGCAAGGGGTTCTGGGGCAGACACACAATTAAGTGCAAAACGTCACTCAAGGGGGTGATCAGCAGGGAATTTAGATAAACAGGCATTCGGTTCAGCAACCAAGTCCCAGGCAGTGCTTGCCCTCATCAGCTGCTGTGTCTTCCTGGATGTCATCTCCACTACAATGGAAGCTTGCAGAGCAGTGTTTGGGATGAGGTTGTAGGTTTGGGCGTTGTCATCTCCAGCATTGTCACAGGTGGAGGAGCCATCTCAGAGAAGGGTGGCTCTCTCAGGTAGTTACCCAGGAGGGGAACTGAAGGGTCAAGGGGTCTAAGAAGGTTGCATAGATTTGGGGTGCCCAAATTAAGGTTTGCTTGAACTGTTGGGAGCATTTACTCAGCAAATCACAAATTCTCAGTAAATTTTGGGGGTCCTTCGGGTGTACCTTGAAAATAATTAGGCAGTACTGTTCATCCATGAATCCTAAGGGTTGGAGGGGCACCTGGGTGGTGCACTCAGTTAAGCATCTGACTCTTGGTTTTGGTCAGGTTGTGATCTCAGGGTGGTGAGATCCAGCCCTGTGTCAAGCTCTGTGCTCAGTGTGAAGTCTGCTTTTTTCTCTCTTCTACCCCTCCCACTTGTGCGTATGCTCTCTCTCTCTTTTTCTCTCATTCTCTCAATCAGTCAATCTTTTAAAAAAAAATAGTAAGACTTTAAGGCACTTGTGTAGCTTGGTTTAAAGAAAATTTAGTTATATGCTCCTAACAATTTAGCATTTGGCCCTATATTACTAAAGACGGGTCTGAACTTCATAAGCCTATCAGCCAATTAGGTTTGAAATTGGGGTAATGTAATGATCAGTGCTCAGAGAGAAATCAGGATGTCAGTGAACATGTAAGCAGGGCTGGTGGCCTTTATGCTAGCATCCATACCAGGTGGCTTTGGGGTAAAGCCCCTCTAAGTCTTTCAACTCTTGCTCTCTGCCCCCACTGGGGTGCAGTTGTGGGCAAGTGCTTTATGGTTCAGCGACTTTCTAGTGTTGCTTCTCTAGGTTGAGGAGAAGCCCTGTGACCCAGATGGCACACAAGACACAGAGTAAGGCCAGCAGCAGTAAGCATCTGTATTTTATAGTTGTGCGCCTGCCCACTGACTGCCCCATAGTGAGATTTATTATGGGGCTGTTGTGGGTCAACAGTTCATTGGGAGCCTCCTCCAGAGTGGGGGTAGGTCCGAGTGGTGTAATTGTATCGCCATGCTGTCATCTTCTGATGTTGCTGGTGTCAACCAGCCTGAGTACCTCTTCCCCTTTTAGAGAGCTCCACACTATCCCTTTTGTGGTCCTGGTGCAATTATTTCACCTCCTTTGGGGAGGTATGGTTGGGAGAAATGAGCCATTCACTAAAGCCACTATACATTGGAATTTCAGGTGGAATTTGCATATCAAGCAGGTAGGTGTGCTCCAGGAGCAGCACGGTGGGTCTGTGTTTTTCTAATGGGTCTGGACTAACTATGACTAAGGGGTCATAGCTAACCATTTGTCCCTGATTGGGTTGCCAATGAGTATTCAAAGGTGAGATGATTAACACTTTAAATCTGTAAAGGGACTCAAAACGGTTGGGGAAAGGTAGATAATATCGTCCTGTAAGGGGAAGGCATCAGATTCCCCTATGATCACAATCACAGGCAGCATGAACCCCGTTGGTGTGAGGATCGTGCTGGCCACGTGGCCTAGGGTCTAAAGTGGTAAGTGCCCCTGGCAGCCGGAAAGTCCATTTAGGAGTTCGATTACTACCCTGTAACTTAAGGAGGAACTTGAGAGATGAAGGTACCACGGGATGCCCTGTAGGAGAGCCCGGTGCTAGCCCAGCACTGTGATACAAGGGCGGTAAGGTGAGGTCCTTGATCTGAGTCAATGATGTCTGCAGGGCCGAATGGGGACAGATGTACTTAGAAAAGAGAAATTACCTGCTCTGTAGAGGTGTTCCTGGAGGGTGTAGCAAGCAATAGGCCAGTAAGAGGATCCATGCATGTCATTGTGAAGTGATTGGTGCCCACTGACAGAGGAAGTGACCCTATGAAATCAACCTGCCAGAGGCTAAAAGGGCTGTTCCCTCACAGAACTGAAGCATGACAGGACAGTGTCCAGTGTTTGGTTTGGGAGCATAATTTGCGAGTCAGAATAAGCAGAATGCCCTGTGCTGGGCCCAGGTCACTGAGGCAGCAGCTCCCTCATGACCTGAAGAGATGTGGGACCATTTGGCCAGAGGATAAGGAGCATGCACGTCATGACTAAGAAAGGTCAGAAAGGCAGAGCCAAGGATGGATCGATGCTTGTGTGCGTAGGGGAGAGGAGGGCTGTAGTTTGGTGGTGGTGGGTAGAGCTGGAGTAGTCTTTAGTAAAGAATCGGTGGCTCAGAGCTCCAACTGGGGGTGATCTGGATTTGCATCGGGGCTTCCTCTTTCAGTTCAAGACAGTCTCTGGTATCCTTTGAGGGTGTTGAGAGGTGGGTAACCTTAACCGTAACTAGTGTCTGGCCAACTTCACATTGGGGCAGCTCAAATGGGGTGGCCTTGAATGGAAAAGTTGTCTGGCAGCTATTGGCCTTCTATCCTGTTAGCAACCTCCCATGAGTCAGTAAAAATATGGGCTGAAGCTTGTCATGGGCAGTCGTGCTCGGCACAGCCATTTGTCCTGCTGTAAGCTCAGTGAGCTGAGCTGACCCGACTGGCCATCTTTGACAAGGATGGTGCTGCTTGATAAGCATGGTGGCAGGATGGTAGGCTGCTGCGCTCCAGGGGGCTCCACTGGGGGTGGTAGTGGTGCTGCCATCAGGGAAATATACAGACTCCCCTTCTTATTCCATCAGCTCTTCCGGGGGCTCCCCCAGGTTGCTAGAGACTTAGGCAATGAAGACACTATCCATCAGTTCTTCAAAGTCCATGGGCAGGGGATTGAGGACTGGGGAAGCTGCATCCTCTTGCAATTTGGAAAGACCTGTCACATCAGGATAAACCTGTTACCAAAGGTACCATTCCCATTTTTTAAAAGATTTTATTTATTCATGACAGAGAGAGAGAGTGAGAGAGAGAGAGAGAGAGAGAGAGAGGGCAGAGACATAGGCAGAGAGAGAAGCAGGCTCCATGCGGGAAGCTTGATGTGGGACTTGATCCCAGGACTCTGGGATCATGCCCTGAGTGAAAGGCAGATGCTTAACTGCTGAGCCACTCAGGCATCCCCGTACCATTCCCATTTTAGCAGAGAGCATTCGTAGCTGTGTGAGCCACTGTTGGGCGGTGTCCCTTGTCCATGGCCTAATGGTAAGGTGAGTATACAGAGTGGGTTCCATTACCATGAAGGCCTCTGTTTCTAACAAAGCCAATAAATGACCAGAATTTGATGTTCTAAGGGGATGTCGTGGGCAGCTGTGGAGGGCAGCTGTATGGTGCAGAAGCCTATACGGCAGCCAGGAGGAGCCATGTTCAGTCCACAGTAGACTCTGAGATGCATAGTCCACGGTGGCCAGTGGGCTCCAGTGTCAATGAGAGCAGTAAAATGTTGTCTATTATGCGTGTCATGATGGATAATTGGAGAAATCACCAGAGGAGGGATAAGTTCAGGGAACTGCTGGGTGCGTTGGCAGCCCCTCTCAGAGATGAGAACGTGGGACCCCGGATCCTACTACTGGGGCTGGAGTGCTCTGAGAGATGATGGCATTTTTCCTTGGTGGAGCTTGGGGGGGGGGCAGCTGGCAGTACCTCGAAGTGTCCTCAGTGCCCGAGCAAAGGCTTGTACCTTGTTTTTGGACTGTCCAGAGAGTAAGTCATTAGGGATTTTTGATCTCTGGAGAGATTAAGTCTTTAGGGCCCCGTGATTGCCGATACAGTGAGGCCTTTCTTGGTCATCTCCAGAGGGAGGGAGCAAGGGGCCACTTGTCAGTGGGAACTGAAGAGGGAACCAGAAACCGCCAAATTCCCTAGGGCCCCTCCTTTGAGTTCCTGGCTGAGGGGGCAGTGGATTCCATTCATCTTTACCAGCAAACAAGATTGGGGCTTCAGGAACACTCTTTCATGTCTAGCTACAACACTGATGTAGTCTAAAGTCTGTTGTACCATGTCTAACATCTCTATGAATTGTAACAGCATGTCCTTACAATTAAGGGGAGTGCCCTTGAAGAACTTAGATCAGCCCCAAAGGCATCTCCTCTGGGTTGGAAATGGTCAAGGGGTCTGTGGGAGCATAATGCTCAGCAAAATGATATTCCCATCGAACCATCCCGATTTTACATAAGAAGAGGTGCGCTTTATTTAGTTGTCCACTCACAGTGAGCCCAAACTCAGTAATAATGCGACAGCCTGTTGGGCCCGGTGCTAGGCCGTCAGCATCCAAGCCGGGAGAGACAGTGTCTTTCCCCTTATCCTTATGGGCTCTGAAGGTGTGGGGTGGCCTCTTCCTCAGGGTCTGTCCCCTTTTGTATTTCTTTTGTGTCTCCTCTCCTGGTGGCTTGATGCATTTTGGAGTGTGCTTGCTGTGGTGACAAATCTGGGGGCTCCTTTATGGTATCTCTAATAAAATGGGCCCTTAATATCTTGAGGGTTTTTAAAAAGATTTTATTTATCTGAGAGAGAGAGAGAGAGAACGAGAGTGCACAAACAGGGGGAGCAGTAGAGGGAGAGGGAGAAGCGGGCTCTCTGAGTAGGGAACCCAATGCAAGACTTGATCCCAGAACCCCGGGATCATGACCTGAGCTGAAGGCAGATGCTTAACCAACTGAGCCACCCAGTGCCCCTATCTTGGGATTTTAAAACAAATTATGAATTTTGGGGTCTTTGACCAGTCAGTCTAGCCAAATGGTGCATCTTAACTACTGTAAGCAAAAACTTGAAGCCAGTTCCAAAGACTCGTGAGAGCCAATCAGTGCCCTTCTTCCCCTCCCTTTGGAGGGGAAGCCCTACCATCCTTTGGATATTTTTCTAGAACGTTACATTTGTATCATGGTATATAGCTGGGTGTCTGTTTTTCATTTATGCTGATTGTCACTGGATGTTTTGGTATGAACGGGTAGTAACGGGACACCTGGGACAGAGGTTGTCTCTTTCCTGGCTCATAAGCTGCTACCTCCTTTCCTGGGTGTCCCAATCAGCTTCCAAGGGGTTGGGGTCTTCCTCCACTGGTATAATACTAGCCAGTGCATTTGGGAAAGCCCTCAAGCTCCAAGAACGTAGCATTAGTGATTAGGCACGTTGGTTTGCCACTGTGCTAAATAAAGCCTGAACCATTGGAGCAGGGGTCTTTCAAGCATCTGGTAGTGTTTTGACCTCCTCTGGGAACTTGGGAAGAGCTGGTGCCATGTGCTTGGGGGCCCTGATTTTATTGAGAATTTGTTTTGCTCACCAGGGCAGGGGTGGGACTTCTGGTATCCTGTGGAGTTGGGGGACAGTCTGTGACAGCAGCAAGGAATGCAGCAACATACAAGAAGCTTACCTTGGCAGCGTTGGCCCACTCGGGTGCCATGATGCCTGTGGTAGAGTTGTCATGAGATAGGACTGGTTTCCAGAGCTCAGCACCTGGTGCTGATCCCTGATGTAGTGGCCTAGCAGCCTGCCTCTCCTTTAGACCCTGACCTAGGGGAATTCTCCTTGGTTCCCAGGACCCGAGAGCTGGAATCCCTGGTTCCTGCCTATGGGAAAGAAGGAGAGCCCTACCATCCTTAGTTATCTCGGCTTGGCTCAATGCTGGAACTTTTGCATATTATTATAGCCAATCATCTCCAGACTAGACACCCTTGCAGGTCTTGTTTGGAGACTCTTGGGAAACCTTCCCACCTCAGACTGAGTCCTACTTGTTGGTCTGTGCAGAGGGGTGTGACCTTTCACAGCACTGACGATTTCGGGTGGGGATTCGAGGCAATACCTGGCAGGAGCAGTACACAGGGACACAAAACGAGACCACAGACCACAGCAAGCAGTGGCTCCTTCTTGAGAAACTGAGCAGTCCAGGAGGGAAATTAGTAAGCCAAACCTCTGGCGTTGTTTGGGGGTACAAATTGCCCACGATCCCATCCTCATTGCCAATTGGAAATCCTAGGCTCAAGCTCTTATCTAAATGTTCCAGACTCTGGGTGTGACCAGGGTTATCACACTGTAAAATGCCTAGCTGCAGTTCAGAAAGCAAAACTTGTTTTCTTCCTCAGATCTACTCCCCACCACCCCAGACTGAAGGGAGAGAAGAGAAATGTTTAAATGAATTTAGATCATGATGATTATTGCATCCTACTTGACTTCAGACCAAGGCTGGTTCCATGTTTCATGGTCACCCAGAAGCCAGCGGCTCCCTGGTCTTGGTGTGGGGCAGCCGGAAGAGTTACAGGGTCCTTTCTCGGAATTGATAGAGGTGGTGATTCTAAGGTTATATGATAATACAAACTTTTATATTGGCCTCAACATTCTTTCTAGGTTTTCCAGTTGGTCTGAAGCAGTCATTACAAAACCGTAGCGTATAGAATTTGGGCTTGTAATGGTTTTCCTTATAATGCCTGTTATATGGGTTGTCAGTAAATAGCTGTTGGATGAATTGATGGTTGAACACTCATATGATAGAAAGAGTACCATGCTTTCTGTGAAATTTTGTGTTATAATCAAATTGACATTCAAAAGAACCTCAAGTTACTGTTGAGAATTTTTGGCACAGTGACAGATCATTAGGAGAGATGATTTTGATCTTGAGTTTTTAGTGTTGCAGAA
Source organism: Nyctereutes procyonoides (assembly GCF_905146905.1). Lineage (NCBI taxonomy): Eukaryota > Metazoa > Chordata > Mammalia > Carnivora > Canidae > Nyctereutes > Nyctereutes procyonoides. Next base: position 15,083,895 of record NW_026575132.1, read on the forward strand.
ATCACACTGTATGTTTACATTACCTAAAATAGTAAAAATAGCTGTACCAACGGTTCTTAGATCATCCCTACACTGTCATCCACTATTAATCATTAATGTGGATAATCAAGAGCTGACCACGTGATAGCCTTTTTATTGCCATGGGTCAATTCTCTAAGGTGAGTCCACCCATATAGTTTCCGATAAATCAGATTTATGTCTGTTAGACATTAGTTCTGCTTGGTTCAGCAAACAGATACTGAATGCCTGTTTTGGATCAGGCACTGTGCTAGATTCTGGGAAAAGTGGTGGAGGGTATTATGGAGTCCCTACCCTTGTTCATAATTGAATGGGCATCAGGAACAAGGCAATTGGTGGTGTGTGGTTCATGTCAGTGCAGTTGGTAGTTGAAAGAACAAAAATCTGTGGGTACCCAGGAAAGTCAAAGAAAACTTCATGGAGGAAGAAACAATTGAGCTGACCCTGAGGAGCAGTTAGGAGGTAAGTTTTTGGGAGTTGGAGAGAGGGTGGAGGGTGAAGGAGGTGAAGGAGGTCTACAGAGTCAGCAGGCAAAGGCTCTGGCCTGCTGAGAGGCTGTAGGGGGTTTGTGTGGTCAGTGTGAGAAGGGGAAAGCCAAGGGTGGGAAATTTAAAAGAATTGGCGATGAGTGTTAAATCTGTAGTCAATTAAGAAGAAAAAAACACTAGGGGCCCCTGGGTGGCTCAGTCAGTTAGGTGTCTGACTCTTGGTTTCAACTCAGGTCATGATCTCAGGGTTGTGAGATTGAGCCCCACATTGGGCTCTGCACTGAACGTGGAACCTGCTTAAGATTCTCTCTCTCTCCTACTCCCTATGCCCCTCCAACCCACTCACGCACTCAAAATAAAAATAAAAATAAATAAACTAATTCCTCTAGAAACCCAGTAATGTACATGTTTACGGATGTGGCAGTTGAGATTTATAGTTAGTGTCTTCAGAAAGGACAAACGGCTAGTCAGTGGCAGACAGAGCCAGGATTTAAAGCCAGTCTTATTCTTTGCAAAGCCCCTGTGGCAGGGAGAATAAGGTCTGTGGGAGTGGTGGCAGTGAGTGTGCAAGGCTGTGCAGAGTGCGAAGAGCTAAGGGGTTTGGATATTCCGTATCAGATGGTGAAGGCCCGAGAAGCCGATGGAGTGTCGGTTCTGTGGCTCCTCAGGGAACTCACCTTCTCTTACCTTGTGGGAGGGACAGACCATACACACAGCAAGAACAGCACCAGCGACAGGGACACAACGGTGCCCGGCGCTGACAAGTGCTTGAGATGCAATAGTGTATATGCTAGAGGACGATGAGTGTGGGGATGCCCTTGAGGAATGGGAAGACCCGGGCCATCGCCTTGGCTGGGAGTAACCCAGCCACCGGGACTCTACAGGGGTGTGGGGGCAGCACCCACTGTTGACTTCAGTCCCCCCCGCCCTTCGCTGGCCGCACCCCCAGCCTTCTTTGTTTCTGTTTCCTGCCTGGCTCCCAGAGGTGTTTCCTTGACTCTTCTGCCCCGTGAAGCCGGGACCCTAGCTGGTCACTGCACCCTGCTCCAGGTGGCCACTGTGCGCTGCGCCGAGATGAGCATCTGAGGTCTCGCAGGGCTGGACTCCTCCCTGCTGACTGTGTAACTGCTAGTGTCCATCTGTCTCACTTGTCCTCAGCTTCTGTTGGCAGACTGGGCCCCTGTCCCACTCTCTGGAGCCAGTCAGGAAAGAGCCCAGGGCCGTGCAGCTGCCCGCTGCACTTGCCCAGGCGTGTGGCATCACCCAGTCCGAGAGTCAGGTCAGCCAGGAGGAGAGCTGCACATGGGCCTTCCGCATTTTCCTCGGTGGCACAGCCGTCTTTCTAGCCATCTGACAGTGAACCTGGGGGGGCATCTTTGACTCTTTTCTCTACTTCATCTTCTGTCTATGAATAGTCACTTGTTAAGTCTTGACGTTTCTTCCTTGAATACGTTCCTCCTCCTCTCTCTGCATTGTGCTCTTGTCATTACCTCTTGTCTCTCTGTCAGTCCATCAGTCCCCGGGCTGGCAGATGAATCTCGGAAGGCTGACTTCATCCCAGGACTCCCCTTATCCATGTGCATCAAGTGGGATTTCAGCTCAGTGAATTTTACTTGTGGGGTGAAGGAGAGCATTCTGGGGAAGAGCCGGCGCTCTCTTCTGTGTCCTGTGTCCACGTTTGCTGTTCTGCAGGCCTTTGGCATCTTTCCAGGCCTGTTTATCCAAAGGTCAGCCCATGGCAGGAGGAGTTTTGTCTGGATGATTCCACTCATATCTGTCCAGACTCTAGGGCTAGTTAGGGGAAATCCCTGTCCTCAGTGGCAACAACCGAAACTCAGTAATGTGTTCTCAGGCTTTTGTTTCAGGTTCAAGTACTGACAAATTCCTGTTTTAGGAGATTGTGTCTTCTCCATCTTTAAGATCTGAGTAATTAATTGTTCCTAGAGTATAAGTTTTTCTGAATAAAAATGTTTTATTCCCCTCCAAAATGTATGTAGTCATAAGGCCTTATTCACACAAAGTATTCAATTCACGAGTGACGTGGGTACCCTTTAACCTTATGAAAGACTCATTCATTCACATAATTCATTTATTCAAAATCCACTTGGCATCTGAATTTTGTAGTTTTACAAAGGAGGCTTTGTATTTAGAATTTATATAAATTTGGTACAATTTTAATCAAAGCGATTGCTAGGGATTCTATTTTAAAAAGGGTGGATCCAGTTACCGTGGTTTATTCAGAACAATGAGAAGTTAAAAACAATCATGTTCATTCATAGCAAATTAGGATGCAGTTTTTGCTTTTTATAGAGTAGCATGAAAGGTGCATACTCTGTCACAGGGCACCCATTCCAGGGCAGAGCCAAACCTGTGAATTGGCTTGATGCTCCAAATAAGTTTTTTTTTCTTTATGTGGATGCCTCCTCTGGCTAAAGAGTAGACAGACTACTTTCCTTATCTGGAACAGTATAAATTAATGAATTCAAGGTCTACTTTCAGTTGTGTTGTGAAAGATATTTATTTGTTAACAAGATCTCACAACACTAAATGTTCTCTATTTAAAAATGAAAAAGATGGAAATCCAAACAAATCTCCTCTGCTGACAGACACTAATTATAGAGAGTTAAGTTCAAAGAAACCAATGAACAGAAGTATAAATAGGACCCTATAACTAATGACTATGTTGTTCTTTTTAAATTTTTATTTATTTATTTTTTTAGAGAGAGAGAGCATGTGCCTGCTGGAGGGGGTGTGAGCAAGGCAGAGGGAAAGAGAGACTCGTAAGTGGGCTTCATGCCCAGCGCTGAGCCCCACATGGGGCTCAAACACACAACCTTGAGCCAAAATCAAGAGTCTGATGCTTGACCGACTGAGCCACCCAGGCGCCCCGTATTGCTCTTTAATTTTGATCTGTTGCTATAGAGTTGAGGACATTCACTTCTTTCTTATCTACATGGCGTGTTCACTTGAGGGAATCATCTCAGCACATTTTTAACCCTAGGTAGTTAGTGGGAACATGATAATCACATGCTCCTGGACCACTTCCTTCTGCCCTCAGTGGGGCTAAAGATTAATTTTAGAAGTCAAATCTAAGTGCACCTAGAGGCGTATCATAAACAATATTCCAAGGCCATGAATAAATTGATTTTTGAGCATTGCAGATGGGCTCCATTAATAATATAAATCACTCAACACTTAGGGGAGTCCCTCATCTACCATGGGTCTTCTTGCTCTTTACTGTTTCAGCTAAGTAGAATGCATTAAATGAACTTGCAGCTCATTCTGAAATACACTGGTAATAGCAAAGATAATATATTGCCTTTGTAGTGAATCTAAACAGTTTTATCAAGGTACTTTCATATCTATAATTTCATGTGTTCCTCACAGCATTGAAGCAGATTTTATTATTAGTGATTATTATTTCTGTGTTCTAGATGAGAAAACCAAGCCCAGAGAAATCAGGTCAGTTGCTTCAGGTCTTGGGAATTGTTGGCATGACCAGAATGACCTGGACTTCCAGTCACACCACATCTGTCGGTTGAATAGGGAGGTTTCTGTCCCTTTTAGAAAACTTTCCTCTCCTTGAAAAAGCTCTATGAACTCATTACACCATAGTACACAATCATACACACTCTGGCCTTCTTCTGTAACCAGCTGGGTTTTTTTCTGTCCAACCCCCACCCCCCACGCCTCAATGAGTAGAGCAGATAAATAATCTTGTTTAAAATCTTGACATTTTTTTAGTGTTTTGTTTACCTGCTTGCTTTCTCTTGTTATTCTTCCTTAACTTTCTTTTTTTGTCTATCAGATTTCCTTCTTCCTTGTCAACTGAACCAAGGGCATTCATGTTTGGTGTTCCCAAATGATAAGTTAGACATTTGGCCATTCTAGAAAAGTTTTACTTTTTTGGAAAAAATGTTCTCTAACACAGGAGTCAGCAGCCTGAAGAAATGGGTCCTTGAAGCAAGCTGAATTAAATAAGAACTGGTTCATTTACCCTCTATTTTTTACTAACACCCAATTTAAACTTTTTGTCAGCATGTGATAACCAGTGTTCCTACACAGACATGATGTTATTTCAGTGCAAAGCAGGGAAATTGGCACCTTAATGATACAGTGTAGGCATTTATTTGTGGGACAAATATGATTTGTGCTAGGCTGTTTAGAATGGCAGGTATTCTTTGATTTTCTTTACTAACTCGTTGGTTACACAGTGGGGGAAGAATGGTTGGGGAGTCAAGGGTCACATCTGCTCATGCCAGGTACTCTGAAGCTCCAATTTTCTAGGTTTGCATAGGGCCTGGCCTATAAGGGAGGACTCTGTGAATGTTACCCATTAATGACTAAGTGCAGGCACAGGGAATCCAAACTATGAACTGCTCTTTTATGAATAAAGGGTTGTTTTACTCAAAAAAGAAGGTTGGCTTAGAAGTAATTATGAGGTCATTTGTGGGGAAGGGTGATGCTCAGGGTCTCCCTGGTTTTATGGCTGCAGATGCCCTTGACTGAGTCACCACCTATGAGAGTGGCATACTTATCCAGAAGGAAGTACTCAAAGATGGGATGTGGTGTCTTAGGGCTACAATCCTCTAAGCCAGGGTGAGGCAGTAGAATGTCAGCATGATGTTTGTAGTCTGGGGGGACAGAGGAGTAGTCTTCCCTAATCCCTTGTGAACAACCAGGGCTCTCTGAGGTAGGCTTAGAATCAGGCATTTGGTTGTAAGGTGAACTGTTTTCCTTGTGGAGCTAATTACCAAGGTGGGTATGGTGTGGCGCCAAATACTATAAATAGCATGGATTTGTATGATAATTTCCCTGAGGAATGTCCCAATTAGATAAACACCTACATACTTCTTCTTCTCCCCACTCTTCAAGTCCCCAAACAAAACCAAACCCAAGAAATACTTTCATCCATGATTGATAATTCTCTGGCTTTGGAATGAAATGTAGCAATTATAAAACCATGACAAGTGGAATAGTATATAGACCTCCCAACCAGAAACATTTAACAGGTGGAAACATCAGAAATCCAATTCTGTTTTTTGTTTCTGTTTGATGCTGGGCTATTACTAAACATACTATGACCAGGAAGTAAACTTTTGGGCTTTGCACCTTAACTGCCTTTAACCAAGAAGAGTTCACATACTGATTCCCTTTCTCTTACAAATTATGGCTAAAAACATGGAACTATTTTAACCATTTTAGGTGTATATTTCTGTGGCATTAAGTAAATTCACATTATTGTGCACCCACACAGCCATCCATCTCCATATTTTTCATCTTCTTCAGCTGTAGCTCTGTCCTCATTTCATACTAATTCCCCACTCTCTCCTTTTCCCTAGCCCCTGGCAACTACCATTCTATTTTATCCCCTCTGTGAATTTGACTATCTCAAATACCTTATATAAGTAATATTATACAGTATTTGTTCTTTTGTGACTGGCTTATTTCATTAAACATAATGTCTTCAAGGTTCACCTATGTACCATACATCAAAATTTCCTTCTTTCTTAAGGCTGGATACTAGTCCTTTGTATGTATATACCACATTTTATTTATCCCTTTATTTGTTGATGGATACTTGGAATGTCCCACCTTTTGGCTATTGTGAATGACGCTGCTATGAACATGGATGTACAGATACCCTTTTGAGTCCCTGCTTTCAGTTCTTTTGGATTTACACCAAGAAGTGGAATTGCTGGAGCTTATGGTAATTCCATTTTTTAATTTTTTGAGGAATCACCATAACATGTTCCACAGCAGCTGCGTTGTTTTATAGTCCTACCAGAATGTGCAAGGTTCCAATTTTTTCATATCTGTGTCAACACTTATTTCCTTTTAGTTTGTTTCCTTGTTCATCAGCCATTTTAATCTAATGGGTATAAAGGGGTATCTTATAGTGGTTTTTATTGGCATTTTTCTTACGATTAATGATGTTGAGCACTTTTTCATTTGCTTATTGGCTATTTTATATCCTTGAAGAAATATCTGTTCAGTCCTTTGCCCATTTTTTAGTTGGGTTGTTTTGTTGTTGTTGAGTTGCAGGAGTTATTTATATATTCTGGATATCAATTTCTTATCAGATATGTTTTCTCTTATTCCATGAGTTGAGCTTTCTGTTGATAGTATAGTTGAATGCACATAAGTTTTTAATTTTAATGAAGTTCAGATTATTTTGTTGATTTGCTTTTGGTGTTTTATCCAAGAAATCATTGCAAAATTCAATGTCATTAAGCTTTTCTCCTATATTTTCTTCTAAGAGTTTTATAGTTTTAGCTCTTACATTTAGGCCTTTCACACATTTTTAGTTAATTTTTGCATATGGAGTAAGATAAGGATCAACCTTCATTTCTTATATGTGGATATCTAGTTTTCCCATCACCATTTGCTGGAAAGACTGTCCTTTCTCCATTGAATGGTCTTGGCACCATTGTCAAAAACTGTTTGATCATATGTGTGAGTATTTATTTCTGGGCTCTTTAGTGCTTTGGTCTATATGTCTGTCTTTATGTTAGTACCACACTATTTTTGATGACTGTAACTTGATGGTAAGTTTTGAAATCAGGAGGTATGGGGCCTCTCGCTTTTTTCTTTTTCAAGATTGTTTTGGTTATTTAGGGTCCTCTGAGATTCCATATGAATTTTAAGATGGATTTTCCAATTTCTGCAAAAATAATTGGGATTTTAAAAAAATACGTTATTTAAATTCAACTTGCCAACAATAGTATAACACCCAGTGCTCATTATTGGGAGTTTGATAGAGATTGCACTGAATCTGTAGATTGCTTTGGGTCATATTGACATATTGATAATATTGAGTATTCCATGAAAAGAGGATGCTTTCTATTTATTTGTGTTTTATTTACTTCTTTCATCAGTGCTTTGTAGTTTTAAATTTTTTTAAAAAGATTTTATTTATGTATATGACACAGAGAGAGCGCTCACAAGCAGAGGGCTGGCAGAGGGAGAGGGAGAAGCAGGCTCCCCGTTGAGCAGGGAGCCTGATGTGGGGCTGGATCCCAGGACCCTGAGAGCATGACCTGAGCTGAAGGCAGATGCTTAATTGACTGAGCCACTCAGGTGCCCCAGGGCTTTGTAGTTTTTAGTGTCCAAATTTTTCACCTCCTTGGTTAAGTTTGTTCCTAAGTATTTATTCTTTTTTTTGATGCTATTGTAAATGGAGCTGTTTTCTTAATATCCTTAAAGGATTTTGCATTGTTCATGTTTAAAAATGGAGCTAATTTTTGCCTGTTTATTTTGTATCCTGCAACTTTGCTGAATTCATTTACTAGTTTTAATAGAGTGTGTGTGTGTGTGTGTGTGTGTGTGTGTGTGTGTATGGACGTGTGACATCTCTAGGGTTTCTCTGAATTCTGCAATTCTGGCATGTTGAAAGGTGAGTTGTCCAATGTGGACTCATTATTTGGAAGTGAGAACAGCAGCTGGTTCCAGAAGTAGTGGGTATGAGGTGATTCCAGGAGAAAAGAGTTTTTGAAAAATAGAGTCAGAAAAGAGCCTAAAGAATAATGTTCTAGGGGCACCTGGGTGGCTCAGTCAGTTAGCATCTGCCTTCAACTTGGGTCAGAATGCTAGGGCCTTGGGATCAAGCCCCATGTTGAGATATCTGCTCAGGAGGGAGCCTGCTTCTCCCTCTTCCTCTGCCTATCGCTCCCCCTGCTTGTGCTCTCTTTCCCTCTCTTTCTTTCTGTCAAATAAATAAATAAAATCTTTAAAAAAAAAAAAAAAGAAGAATGTTCCAGAGAGATGCTGCTGATGGGATCATAGTACCCCCTGATTTATCACCAGGAAATGGTGGAAGTTTCTGGTGGGGGAATTCTGAAGAGCAGTCTGAGAAATCAGAGGGAAAAGAATATGACAGTAGGTGAAAAACTGATGACAGATTTGCATATATAAAAATGCACACCTTCACTTATAAAATTAGTGTAAATATCTGTGAAAAATTAGTAGTTGCTCTGCTCTATTTGCATGATTTAAGAATTCAGGGTTCATAAAATAATAAAATGAAGACGAGAAGTCTCTCTCCCAACACTCCCCAAAGGCTGCTAAATTTTTATTTTTAGTTCTTTTAACGTTGAATAATTTATCTCTGCCCTATTTTTAGACCCATCAACCTAAGATATTATCTTTTGTCTGCATGCTATGTATGAAATGTGAAGAATATATCACACTATGTTATGTTTCTTCCTTTCTTTTCTTCTTCATTTTTATTTCTTACATATTTTTAATTTTCTGATAGTTTTAGCAGGAATTTTATAGTTAAGATGGACTGAGAGGGGGTGCTTAGGGTTAGAATTAGTGGTAAGTTGCTTTCTTCTGCCTCTGGAGAGACCCAGGAAGGACAGTGGAAACACAAGTGCCCCCCTTCAGTGAGTTGCTAGGAGCTCTTGCTCAGCCTTGGAAGGTTGATGGGGAAGGAGGGAGAAAGATTTTGTGGAGGAAAAAATTCCATATTTCCTCCTGCATTATTTTTTAAAAGTGAGGAGGGGCCAGAGGATGAAGAGCCTATTAAGGTTTTGTTCTGGTTATAATGGGAAGCCACTGATGAATTTTGTTTTTATTTTATTTTATTTTATTATTTTTATTTTAATATTTTATTTATTTATTAATGAGAGACACACAGAGAGAGGCAGAGACATAGGTAGAGGGAGAAGCAGGCTCCCTGCAGGGAGCCCGATGCAGGACTGGATCCCAGGATCCCAGGATCCCAGGATCACGACCTGAGCCAAAGGCAGACGCTCAATCACTGAGCCACCCAGGCAACCCACCACTGATGAATTTTAAACAAAGAAATAACACTCTCTGATTTGTATTTAAAAAAAAATTATTCTGGCTGCATTGTAGACAGTGGGCTCTAGAGGGGCAAGAGTAGCAGCAAGGAGCCCAGTTCAGAGATGTTGCAGTTGCCCATGGTAGAGTTTATGAGGCCAGCCCTAGGGTGGTAGCAGAGGAACTACTGGGAAATAGTTGGTTTGGGATGTACGTTAGAAGTAGAGCTTCTACCATCTACGAAAAGCCCACAGCAAATATCATTCTCAATGGGGAAGCACTGGGAGCCTTTCCCCTAAGATCAGGAACCAGACAGGGATGTCCACTCTCACCACTGCTATTCAACATAGTATTGGAAGTCCTAGCCTCAGCAATCAGACAACAAAAAGACATTAAAGGCATTCAAATTGGCAAAGAAGAAGTCAAACTCTCCCTCTTCGCCGATGACATGATACTCTACATAGAAAACCCAAAAGCCTCCACCCCAAGATTGCTAGAACTCATACAGCAATTTGGTAGCGTGGCAGGATACAAAATCAATGCCCAGAAATCAATGGCATTCCTATACACTAACAATGAGACTGAAGAAAGAGAAATTAAGGAGTCAATCCCATTTACAATTGCACCCAAAAGCATAAGATACCTAGGAATAAACTTAACCAAAGAGGTAAAGGATCTATACCCTAAAAACTATAGAACACTTCTGAAAGAAACTGAGGAAGACACAAAGAGATGGAAAAATATTCCATGCTCATGGATTGGCAGAATTAATATTGTGAAAATGTCAATGCTACCCAGGGCAATTTACACGTTCAATGCAATCCCTATCAAAATACCATGGACTTTTTTCAGAGACTTAGAACAAATTATTTTAAGATTTGTGTGGAATCAGAAAAGACCCCGAATAGCCAGGGGAATTTTAAAAAAGAAAACCATAGCTGGGGGCATCACAATGCCAGATTTCAGGTTGTACTACAAAGCTGTGGTCATCAAGACAGTGTGGTACTGGCACAAAAACAGACACATAGACCAATGGAACAGAATAGAGAATCCAGAAATGGACCCTGAACTTTATGGTCAACTAATATTCGACAAAGGAGGAAAGACGATCCACTGGAAGAAAGACAGTCTCTTCAATAAATGGTGCTGGGAAAATTGGTCATCCACATGCAGAAGAATGAAACTAGACCACTCTCTTGCACCATACACAAAGATAAACTCAAAATGGATGAAAGATTTAAATGTGAGACAAGACTCCATCAAAATCCTAGAGGAGAACACAGGCAACACCCTTTTTGAACTTGGCCACAGTAACTTCTTGCAAGATACATCCACGAAAACAAAAGAAACAAAAGCAAAAATGAACTATTGGGACTTCATCAAGATAAGAAGCTTTTGCACAGCAAAGGATACAGTCAACAAAACTCAAAGACAACCTACAGAATGGGAGAAGATATTTGCAAATAACATATCAGATAAAGGGCTAGTTTCCAAAATCTATAAAGAACTTATTAAACTCAACACCAAAGAAACAAACAATCCAATCATGAAATGGGCAAAAGACATGAAGAGAAATCTCACAGAGGAAGACATAGACATGGCCAACATGCACATGAGAAAATGCTCTGCATCACTTGCCATCAGGGAAATACAAATCAAAACCACAATGAGATACCACCTCACACCAGTGAGAATGGGGAAAATTAATAAGGCAGGAAACAACAAATGTTGGAGAGGATGTGGAGAAAAGGGAACCCTCTTACACTGTTGGTGGGAATGTGAACTGGTGCAGCCACTCTGGAAAACTGTGTGGAGGTTCCTCAAAGAATTAAAAATAGACCTGCCCTACGACCCAGCAATTGCACTGTTAGGGATTTACCCCGAAGATTCAGATGCAATGAAACGCAGGGGCACCTGCACCCCGATGTTTCTAGCAGCCATGTCCACAATAGCCAAACTGTGGAAGGAGCCTCGGTGCCCATCGAAAGATGAATGGATAAAGAAGATGTGGTTTATGTACACAATGGAATATTCCTCAGCCATTAGAAACAACAAATACCCACCATTTGCTTCAATGTGGATGGAACTGGAGGGTATTATGCTGAGTGAAGTAAGTCAATCGGAGAAGGACAAACAGTGTATGTTCTCATTCATTTGGGGAATATGAATAATAGTGAAGGGGAATATAAGGGAAGGGAGAAGAAATGTGTGGGAGATATCAGAAAGGGACACAGAACATAAAGACTTCTAACTCTGGGAAATGAACTAGGGGTGGTGGAAGGGGAGGAGGGCGGGGGGTGGGGGTGAATGGGTGACGGGCATGGAGGGGGACACTTGACGGGATGAGCACTGGGTGTTATTCTGTATGTTGGTAAATTGAACACCAATAAAAATTAATTTATAATAAAAAAAAAAGAAAGAAGTAGAGCTTCTAGGTTGTTGATTTGAGGGTGGGTGGCCAAGAAAAAGGGAAGAGTTGTGGTAGACAGAATAATGGCCCACCAAAGATGTCCACATCCTAATCCCCAGAACCAGTGAATATGTTACCTCACACGGTAAAAGGTGGCTCTGATCACCAAATTCCAATGTGTGGAGGGGTTCCCCATACCCGCAAGCAGTTCTCAGGACACCAGCAATTCTGACGCTGTGTACCTGGAGATAGCATCAGATCCCACAGACTGAAGGGTCAGTCCTACAAGACTGCTCCCCATCCCCTGCTTTAGACATCTCTTGCAACCCCAGGTTACCACCTGTACTTCCAATTATAAATCTTTTCTTTTCTTTTTTTTTTTAATTTTTATTTATTTACAGAGAGAGAGAGAGAGAGAAAGAGAAAGAGGCAGAGACATAGGCAGAGGGAGAAGCAGGCTCCCTGGACCGGGAGCCCGATGTGGGATTCGATCCTGGATCTCCAGGATTGCGCCCTAGGCCAAAGGCAGGCGCCAAACCGCTGTGCCACCCAGGGATCCCTACTTCCAATTATAAATAAGATGTTCCCACAACCCCTCTAAGTTTGATGAATTTGCTAGAGTAGTTCCCAGAACTTCTAGAAACATTTTACTTACTAGATTATGAGTGTATTATAAAAGGATGTAACTTAGGAACAGCCAGATGGAAGAGATGTCTAGGGCAAGGTATGGGGAAAGAACACGAAGTTTCTTACCCTCTTGGAGCAGGCCACTCTCCGCAAATCTTTACGTGTTCACCAACCTGAAAACTCTGAACCTCTCCTTTTGGGTTTTTATTGAGGCTTTATTACACAGGTATTATTGATGGAATCATTAGTTATTGGTGACTGATTCAACCTCTAGTCGCTCTGTCTTCCCAAGAGGTCAAGGAGTGGGACCTAATTTCCAACCCTCTATTCATGGTTGGTTCCCCTGGCAACCAGCCCCCATCCTTAGGTGCTTTCCAAAAGTCACCTCATTAATATAAACCAAGTTGTGGTAGAAAGGAGCCTGTCATGAATAACAAGACATCATTGCACCTTTATGGCTCTGAAGTGATTTCAAGGACTGAGGACCAGAGACCAAATATTATGACAAATGGTGCTCCTATTGCTCTTCTCTCAGGAAGTTCCAAGGTTTTTGGAGCTGTGAGCCAGGAAGTGTAGATGAAGACCAAATATATATGAGAAATGTGTTTTGGTTGTCTAAATGACTAAATATATATGTTTCTTATAAATCATAATATTGCATGTGGGAAAAGAGACTTTATTAAGGTGGTGACTAAGTTAAGGATCTTGAAACCCGAAGGTCATCCTGGACTATCTGGGTGGGCCCAATGTAATCCCAAGAGTCCTAGGAGCAGTCAGAAAGGAGATGTCATGATGGAAGCAGAGGTTGGAACCACATGAGGAAAGATCCAGAAGTCAAGGAAAACAGCCTCTAGGAGCTGCACAAAGTAAAGAAACAGATTTTCCCCTTGAGCCTCCAGAAGGAACCAGCCCTGCTGACATTTAAACTTTAGACTCTAGACTTTGATTTTGAACTTCGGACCTCTAGAAGTATAAGATAAAAATTTGTATTGTAAAACACAGTCACAAAACTGTGGAAATTTTTTATAGCAATAATAGGGAATTAGTACAGAAATCAAGAATGGCTGTAGGGCTTTTTGGTGGGGAGAAGTGTTAACAATTTTCCAACAGGGGAAGGGCTGGGGAGGGAAGTTGAAAAGAAGGCTAAGAGAAAACTGAATGTGCTCCCTTCAAGTGGACTATTGGTCATCTAAATGGATAGGTTGATGAGCAAATTGGCCATGGTCTCAGGGACAGGTCAGGATGAGGTGGAAATGTGGGAACCACCAGGATATAAATGGTATTTAGAGAACTGGGGTTTTATGCCCGCGGAGAAAGCATATTACATTAATCATGGCAAGACAGCTTAGTGACTTCTAAACGGAAGCCGCATACTGACTTATTCCCCCTCATTTCTTGCTGTTTAAATTACAGTTGTTTTCTTTTGAGTCACCAAATGACATTTTAAAAGATAATAAGAAGCTGCCACTTTAGGAGGAAAAAAAAAAAAAAAGCAACACTAAGCATCCTTTTAGAAGATCAGTTTTCTGGCCTGTGTAGATAGTTGCAGTATTTCTTCATTATTTTTGGAAGAATACAGGTGAGCTCATTTAACAGATTTAAACCTGTCGTTTAATCTGGGGGGATTTCTGTGGTATAAATTTTTAGAATTTATTTCTTATTTGTTAGATAACATTTAACTTTTGAAAGAACCAAATTCCCCTTTTCTGTTGGTATCAGCTGCTTGCTGCTGTTTTCTTTCAAGGGCTCTGGTGACAGCTGCAAATGAACTCTGAAATCAAGGTTAAATTTTGTATAAAGGCAACGCATCTAGAGGAATCTATGTAAATTCATGTATTTCCTGAACATATAGATCAAGAGTTCTCAACCAGGGGCAGTTTTGCTCTCCCTAGGGGATATTTGGCAATATCTGAAGATAGTTTTGGTTGTCATACTGGGGATGGGATGCTACTGGCATCTAGTGGGTAGAGGCCAGGATGCTGCCAAACATCTGGCAGGGCCCAGATGCATGCAGCCTAAAATATCAATAGTGCTGAGGTTGCGAAACCATGTTCTAGAACTTTTGTAAACCTATGGATTAGGAAAATGGGAACAATTTTCTTTCTGTCCTTTAACATACAGACTTTCCTACATAAATCTAGTTGTACGCTGAGACTTTATCTTTTGCGGCCCTGACATAAGCACTACAGCATTCTTGAAGACTCTATAGTTTCTTTTTTTTTTATTTACTTATGATAGTCACAGAGAGAGAGAGAGAGAGAGAGAGAGAGAGAGAGAGAGAGGCAGAGACACAGGCAGAGGGAGAAGCAGGCTCCATGCACCGGGAGCCCGATGTGGGATTCGATCCCGGGTCTCCAGGATCACGCCCCGGGCCAAAGACAGGCGCCAAACCGCTGCGCCACCCAGGGATCCCAACTCTATAGTTTCTATTTTATGTGAGAAACTAGCTAATTTAGTGTTAACGGGAGTGGAAAGCAGAAAGAAAAAAATTTGCTTAAAGTCTTAATTTAAATGGCTCTTTTCTTTCTTGGCTAAGATAAACTAGTGTTAAATGTTATAATCTTATATTTATGGGAAGATTTTCATATTCTATGAGAAGTTTTCATTTTGGACTATTTGTCAAGTATCCCTAACATCATGCCCTCTCTAGTCATGACTAATTAGATAGTTCTTTGCTTATTTTAGGTAAAAAAAAAATCATCTAAAATAACTATAATTGAAATCAAATGAAGTTTTAAAAATTGCTTTATCTCTTTCTTATTCTTTGGGACTATTGAAATAAAAGCATTGTGATTTAAAAAAATATTGAAGAAAAATTTCCTTCTTGTCATTTGCTAACTTAAGTAGCAGCCCAAGGAACAGATGTAGGAATAAGATTTATACAATACTCCAGAGTCGTCTCATTTCTAATTTTTGCAATATAAACTTTAATTACCCAATTGGTTAGAGACTCAGAGAAACAGACATTATTTAGTAGGGCGTAGTATATACCTTAATTTCTTTTTTCTAAAGACTTTTTTTTTAAAGATTTATTTATTTATTTATTCACGAGAGACACACAGAGAGAGAGACAGAGACACAGGCAGAGGGAGAAGCAGGCTCCATGCAGGGAGCCCAATGTGGGACTTGATCCCGGGTCTCCAGGGTCATGCCCTGGGCTGAAGGCGGCACTAAACCACTGAGCCACCTGGGCTGCCCTATACCTTAATTTCTGTGACTTAAGATCAGGCCCCTAAGACAGTAGATAACAGTTAGTAAATTAAAATCAGTAAGTGTGTATCTTTAAAAATTTCTAAAATGAGGTGTAATAACAATGTATACCTAAAAGCAGTGACACATTTGAAATATTAAAAACGTTAAGATAGAATGACTTCTAGAATATGGAAATTATTTCATGGAAAATCAAAGATCAGCATTGTGGGTTTTTTTTTATATTTTAAATATTTTATTTATTTACTCATGAGAGACTCGGAGAGGCAGAGACACAGGTGGGGGAAAAGCAGGCTGCCTGCAAGGAGCCTGATGCAGGACCTGATCCTAGGATCCTGGGATTCACAGCCTGAGGCAAAGGCAGATGCTCAATCATTGAGCCACCCACATGCTCCATCGTGTTGTTTCTTAAGAGTACTTAATGTATATATATATATAGCTTCGTGCATGCAATTTATGTGGTTTGTTAGGGAACTACCCTCCTCATCTGATCATTCTTTTATAATTTTAGCACATACATATAAGACATATAAAAAATGATGCTCTTGGACTTGAATTCTTTTGAGGGAGTTTTTTTTTAATTGAAAATGTTATTTTAAAACCCAGTGAGTGGGTTGCTTTGTACTGATTTCTACAGTTCCCCCAACCACAAGTTATCTTAGTTTTCTCATTTAAGCCCTTGCTATTTCAGACAGTAAGTTATCTGCTGAATTATACATTCTTCACTAGTTCTTGTACTGGTATATGTTTTTTGTATCCCCAATATTCATTCACTTATTCACTCATTCATTCAATGCTTAATCATTCACTCACCCATTTATTACTTCTTAATTCACTTAATCACTCAGTGAACATGAATTGAAGGATCTGTCTTTGTGCCTGTGTCTAACTGCCTACTCCACACCTCCACTTGCATGTGTATGCTGCATATCAAACTTAGTGGTCCCATATGGAAGTCTTGGATTCTCACTACCACCTACTCCTTCTGCGGCCCTCATGTCGATACATTGCTTGCATCTTCTGGTTACTCAGGCCAAAAATCCTGGGGTTTTCCCTCTCCTCTATTTTGTTGTCCCTTCTAACCCGTATCTCATCCGTAAGCAACTGCTGTTGACTTTGCTTTCACTGCATACCCAGAATATGACCACTTCCTGTCAATTCCACTACTACTCCCAAGTCCAATCCATCAACACCTTCTGCCTGGATTATTGCAATGGCCTCTTCACTAGACCCTCTGCTTTTTCCTTTGCCCCTCCAACCCTCATCCTTTGGGCTGCTGTCAACACGATAGTCAGAGTGAACTTTGAAAAACAGAAAGGAGATCATGTCACTTAGCTTAAAATTCTCAGTGACTTCTTATTTCATTAAGAGTAAAAGGCAAAGTTCTTAACAATGGCCTTTAAGGCCCTACACAATTGACCCCTCATTGTTTCTCTTACTCGTTGCCTGTGATACTCTCCTTGAGTTACTCTACTTGACCCAAGTTGGCCTATTCTTCAACATAGCTGAAATGCTCCTGCCTCAGGACATTTGCAACTAGATGTTTCCTCTGCCTAGAGTTCTCTTTCTGCAGCTATACATGTGGCTTGTTCCTTCACCTCCCAAACTTTGCTCAGATGTCACCTTTTCATTATCATCCTTTGTCCCTCCCCTACTTAATATTTTCACCTCTCCGTACTATACAGCCCTAAATTTCTTTTTTTTTTAAGATTTTATTTATTTATTCATGAGAGACACACACACACACACACACACACAGAGGCAGAGACATAGGCAGAGGGAGAAACAGGCTCCCTGCAGGAAGCCTGATGTGGGACTCGATCCCAGGACTCTGAGACCACGACCTGAGCCAAGGGCAGATCCTCAACTACTGAACCACCCAGGTGCCCCACAGCTCTTAAATTTCTGCATCTCTTGCCTACTTTATTCTTTTTGCCTACTTGTTAAATTTATTCCTAGATATTTTATTCATTTGGATGCAATTGTAAATGGAATTATTTCCTTAATTTCTTTTTCTGCTACTTTTTTATTAGTGTATAGAAATGCAACAGATTTCTTTTTTTTATGGTGAAAAAATTTATATTTAGATTTATAGCCGGCTGGACTCAGTTTAGATGATCCCAGTTTTTTTGGCAACATCCAAAGCATCATAGTCAGGAGCCAGTCGAACATATGCTTTCTTCTCTCCATCAGGCCTGATCAAGGTGTTGACCTTGGCCACATCAATGTCATAGAGCTTCTTCACAGCCTGTTTGATCTGGTGCTATTGCCCTTGACATCCACAATGAACATGTGTGTTGTTGTCATCTGTTTTCTTCATGGCTGTCTCAGTAGTCAGGGGGAACTTGATGATGGCATAGTGATCAAGCTTGTTTCTCCTGGGGGCACTCTTTCGAGGATATTTGGGCTGCCTTCGGAGACGCAGGGTCTTGGGTCATCGGAATGCAGGTGATGTACGGATCTTCTTTTTTTTGTGACTGTGCATGCCTTTCAGCATTGCTTTCTTAGCTTTCAAAGCCTTTGCTTTGGCGTTGGCTTTGGGAGGGGCAGGGGCTTCCTTCTTCACCTTCGACGCCATCTTCGTGAAAGGGAATGCAACAGATTTCTGTATATTAATTTTGTATGCTGGAACTTAATTGAATTCATTTATTACTACTAATAGTTTGTTGTTGTTTTTTATAGAATCTTTAGGGTTTCCTATAGTATCATATATCATCTGCAAATAGTGATAGTTTTACTTCTTCCTTACCAATTTGGATGCCTTTTATTTCTCTTTCCTGTTTGATTGCTGTGTGGGTAGGACTTACAGTACTATGTTGAATAAAATTGGCAAAAGTAAATGTCTTGTTCCTGATCTTAGAGGGAAAGCTCTCAGTTTTTCACAATTTAGTATGATGTTTGCTGTGAGTTTTTCATGTATGGCCTTTATTATGTTGAAGTATGTTTCCTCAAGACCTACTTTTTTGGGAGTTTTTTTAATCATTAATGGATATTGAATCTTGTCAAATGCTTTTTCTGCATCTGTTGAAATGATCATATGGTTTTTGACCTTTTTGTTAATGTAGTGCATCATATTGATTGATTTGTGGAATATTGAACTATCTTTGCATCCCTGGAATAAATCCTCCCTGATTGTGGTGAGTGATCATTTTAATGTATTATTGAATTTAGCATGCTAATATTTTGTTGAGGATTTCTGCATCTGTGTTCATCAGAAATATTGACCTGTAGTTTTCTTTTTTGGTCATGTTTTGGTCTGGTTTTGGCCTCAGAATAAGTCTAGTTTTATACAATGAATTTGGAAATTTTCCCTCCTCTTCTATTTTTCGGAATAGTTTGAGAAATATAGGCATCAACTCTTCTTTAAATGTTGGGTAGAACTCACATGTGAATTCATGTGGTCCTGGACTTTTGTTTGTTGGGAAGTTTTTGATTACTGATTCAATTTTATTATTAGTCATTGCTCCATTCAAGTTTTCTGTTTCTTCTGGGTTCAGTTTGGGAAGATCGTATATTTTACCTATTTTTTTCTAGGTTGCCCAATTGATTGGCATATAATTTTTTATAGTAGTCTTTTATAATTTGTATTTCCATGATGTTATTTGTTATTTCTCTTCCTTCATTTCTGATTTTGAGACCTCTCTTCTTCTTGATGAATCTGGCTAAAGGTTTCATTTTTGTTTATTGTTTAAACAAAGCTGCTCTAGGTTTTATCTTTTCCATTATTCTTTTTAGTCTCTGTCTCATTTATTTCTGCTCTAATCTTTTTTTTTTTTTTTTTTAAGTTGGCTCTGTGCCCAATGCAGGGCTTGAACTCACAACCTGAGATTGAGAGTCACATGCTCTACTGACTGAGCCAGCCAGGTGCCCCTCTGCTCTGATCTTTGTTATTTCCTTTCTTCTACTAACTTTAGGCTTTGTTTCTTCTTTTTCTAGTTCCTTTAGGTGCAAGGTGAGATTGTTTATTTGAGATTTTTCTTGCTTCTTGAGGTAGACCTGAATCACTGTAAATTTCTCTTTTAGAACTGCTTTTGTTGTGTCCCAAGGATTGGACTGTTGTGTTTTCATTTTCATTTATCTCCATGTATTTTTTAAACTTTTTATTTGATTTCTTCGTTGACCCATTGGTTTTTAGTAGTATGTTGTTTAGCCTCCATGTGTTTGTGTTTTTCCAGTTTTATTCTTATAATTGATTTCTAGTTTTAGACTGTTATGGTTGGAGAAGATGCTTGATATGATTTTAGTTTTAAACTTGTGGAGATTTGTTCTGTGACCTAACATGTGATCTATTCTGGAGAATGTTCGATGTGCACTTGAAAACAATATGTATTCTTCTGTTTTTGGATTGAACTTTCAGTATATATCTGTTGTCCATCTGGTCTAATGTGTTGTTCAAAGCCATTGTTTCCTTGTTGATCTTCTGTGTGGATGATCTATCTGTTGATATAAGTGGGATGTTAAAATCCCTTACTTTTGTTGTATTACTGTCAATTTCTCCCTTTTTTACTTGGGGAATTTATCGTCATCTAAGTTGCTTTAAATTTATTTGTTGATGGTATTACTCACCACTGCCCCCCCCAACACATACTAAAATTCAAACTCCAAAAAACCAGGGTTTCTGCTTGAAATATGGTAGACATAGTAATTATTTGTTGAATCAGTAGATTATTTCATATATAATGTAGATACTAATGAAGTAGCATGTGATCAGAGGCACTAGATATACTCCAAAGTACTACTTTTATTTTTATATGTCTTCAAGATTCTATCTACTTCTGGGTTCTTATTTGGAAATTAAAATGGAGTTTTAATGAACCTAAAACATTCTGTAGACATGGTAAGATCTATCATTTGCTTATCAAAATGGGCATGATATTCTGTGCTGAATGGTTGGCATTTTGCAGAATTCTATGAAAGATGAATATTAGAGAAAAATGTGTAACACACTTATACCTGTTTTGAGTAAAATTGTAATGCAAGACAACTGCGAGTCTGGGAAAAGGTCTTAATAGTGTTACTTATGAAGTGTAATGGCACCTGCATGTTTGTAAATTGGGAAAGTCCATCTGTTGATTGGCCCCTAATTTGAAAGTTACTCTTACCATCCAATAGGGCAGAATGCAACCCTTCCATGGCCATAACTAAGGTCAGAATTCAGAGCAAAGAATAGAACCAGACACAACTGAGAACCAGCAAACACAGAATGCTCTCTAATCCATAAATGTAGATGTAGTTGGGTCCCTGTAGACAAAAGGAGGATCCACCCAGTAACCTAAAACTTGTGACACATATCTTGCGCAGAGTAGTTAAGGAAAACAAAGACCTCTTAGGAATACCATCGTCACATAGCTGTGTATTTCTGATAAAATCATAAATGTAGCCTGAGAAATTTCTTCAAATAGAAATAATAGTGTTGGTAGAGAGATCTCAACACAAATCAGCTCTGAGCAAGAACAGTATGAGACCCGCCAGTGAGGATCAGTAGAATCCAGAGATCTGGCCTGGACAGGTCTGTTTAGCTTCCCTTGGTTATACATTTTCAGAGTTTCTTAGTGAAGAAAACTGGAAATTAATATTTGAATTTATATCATTTGTGATTTGCTGGATATAACAGTGCTCAAGTGAACTATGTAATTATTCTCTCATAATTTTCATTTTGTATTTCAGACTCATTCATTATTAACTAATCCTTAGGTGGTCATCATAAAGATCCAAGTTAAAATTTTTTCTTTTGCTCTGGATAGATATTTGAGCCCACTGGGCTCCTGTAGCCAGCATTCCGAGGACCAGAGTGAACAGACTAGGAAAATAGAGCTCCTCATGAAGTGCTGCCTTACAGAAGCATTTTTTCTTTCAAGATAGTATTAACATTACATAAACAAATTTAAAAAATCTGTCATGTAATGAGTCACAGACATTCATCATAGAGCTTGGTGTTGTTTGTTTTTTAAAAGTTATACCCTATTTCTATTCTTTTATTTAAATTATTTAGTGGGTGTTCAGTAATTCCGGCTAGAAGACAAAATATGTTCTCACTTTTTGACAAAGAGTGTTAGGAGAGAGGGGTTGTGCGGTTTGGTGATGTGGGAATTGATGAGGAAAAGAAGGTGATTCACACCTCAGCTACTAGATTAATGCATCAGATTAAATGTTACTATTCAAGAAGGCAGCAGAAAGAAACGGTTTCCATGGTAACTGTTGTCATAGTTGTATTTTACTCGTCTTTCAGAAAATATATGAAAGCTAAATAATATAGCTGTAGTGATACTTTTAATGATTTGCCCATTTTCAAATAGCAAGAGCTCTGGAGGCCTATGATTTCATCTCTCTGTCGAGTTGGCACACTCACCTTAATATCCAGCAAATATTAATCACTAGGGGTAAATGTATGGGAGACAATTCATAGAAATGTCCAAAGATGCTTTGTCACTGAAAGTATATTTTTCTAGAGTTCTCCTGGGTTACCAAATGATCTTAGTGTGGCTCTTTAGGGCTAAAAAGAACCCCCCCCTAATATTATTTGCTTCTCTTTGGCTGGTGAAGAGGAATTTTAAAAATAAATTTTTAGTGCAACTAACTCATGATTTATTCACTGGGATATCTGTTTGGATTATCAATGCCCATTTTTCCTCTTTCTCTTCAGGATCTGTCTTTTGTCTGTATCAGACTTTGAGAGCGCTTCAAACTGAGAGAGGCGTAGGTAAGAAGAGGAAAGAAGGTGAAACTGGATTCTCTTTAAAACATTATGTAGGGGCACCTGGGTGACTCAGTTGGTTAAGCGTCTGCCTTCAGCTCAGGTCATGATCCCAGGGTCCTGGGATAGATCCCCCCGTAGGGCTCCCTGCTCAGTGGAGGAGTCTGCTTCCCTCTCTGCCTGACCACCCCCAGCTTGTGCTCTCTCTTTCAAATAAATAAATAAATAAATAAATAAATAAATAAATAAATATTTTTTTAAGAAACTGGTTTATTTAGCAGATCACTCTCGGAAAAGATTTGGTCAGATATTTAAACTCAACATGCTATCCTTTCTTTCTGTATCATCAGATTGGATAATTGAATGTTGGCTTGATTTCCTTCAGAATTGAAGTTCTTTCTTGGCTAGGTTGGCTCAGAGAACAAGGTCAAGCAATGACCTGCCTCCATCGCTGGGAGATTCTGATCTGTCTGTGGTCTGTGAGAACGGTGTTCTTTGTTGCTGTTTTGGTGTTGTTTCTATAATATCCATCAAAGTTGGGACTCCAGCTTCCTAGTGTAAGGCTAAAATATAGATTAACAAAATACACTAGTATTTTTTGGACTTGTATGTGTTCACATGACTTATTGATCTTGTGAAATGCTTTATTTTCTAATAAACTGCTGTGTTTTAATTCTTTTTTTTTTTTGTGTGTGTGTGTGTGTGTGTGTGTTTTAATTCTGACCACAATTCAGACTGCAGTTTAATGTTCTAGGATGGGAGTCATCCCATATTTTACTTTAAAAGCGTGTTTCTTAAGTCTCTGTTTGTTAGCAAACACTTAGAAACACTTTGAAATTTCATCCTATTAAGTCGATTTAGGGCTATCTGAATTCTAGCTATCTTTATTTTTATTTTTTTAAAATATTTTATTTATTTATTCATGAGAGACATAGAAGAGAGAGAGAGGTGGAGACATAGGTAGAGAGAGAAGCAAGCTCCATGCAGGGAGCCGGATATGGGACTCAATCCTGGATCATGCCCTGAGCCAAAGGCAGACGCTCAACCGCTGAGCCACCCAGACGTCCTTGAATTCTAGCTATCTTTAAATGCCAGAAGGACTTCTCCAGGAAGCTTTTCTCAGCCTTCTGTAGCCTGCAGCATTTTGACCCCTTACATTTAAATGCGCTTTTACCTGTACCATACACTTGTTAACATTAGATTAATCATGCTTAAGTTGTATGTGGCATCTTTACAAATAATATTCTTTCTTATTATTTGATCGAAGTATTATGTTTCTTGCTCTTTGTGGCTTCTCATCTCATTCTCCTTACTCCATTATAAACTTTGATATAAATACTAATTCTTCTTGATCTTTATATCTGCCTCATTATCTTATGTGAGGTTGGGGTTCAGTGCAGATTTGTTAATGGTTTGACCAGTAATCCTGTGAATTGGAACATGCTAGAAGGAAACACGATGGTATTCTCTCCCACAAGCTACCTATTTAAATGTATCTTGGGAAGAATTTTCAGCAAATTACCTTAATTTGCAAAATTGCCTTCATGTAACATTTACAGCTATTCCACATCTCAGGAAAATGATTCATATTATTTTAAAGACATGACAACTTACGGACCAAGGAGAAAAAAAAAAAGTAAAGACATGACAACTTGAACAAAGTCAGAGCATAATGCCTAATGGTAATTAGCAATAAAAAATATAAAATTTGCAAATTTTGCAGAGTATAAATGCACATTGGATTTTTTAGAAGGTGGCCAGCTATACTGGGAGGGAGGTTTTAAGGTAAGGCTGACTGGTAACCCTTCTAAAGCATTAATATAGTTTTCTTCTTCTTTTTTCCTCTTTCTCCTCCTATTTTGCTCCCTTCTTCCTAAATTACTGAGCTCTCTCTATATGGCCAAACTTTTCTAGGAACTTTCTGTTACATTATTATATAATTTAATCTTCATCCTCGACCTTTGGGTAGCTATTGTTATTTATATTTTAATGACCCAAAACACTGAAGTTTGGAGGGCTAAGGGCTTTTAGCATGATCTTGGCACTTTTTCTCACTGAACTGAAGCAGCACTTCATATTTTTTCCTTTCATGTGTGACTTTGAACAAAAGATCATTTAACTTCTGTGTGCCTTCTAAAAATGTTTTTCTTCTATGAAAGGGCAATCAAAACATCGGTCTACTACTAACTTAACTGCACAGGGCGCCATATTATTCTGATTGGTTGAGAGAATTAAAACACAAGAAATATAAGGCTTTATTTATTTATTTATTTATTGGGGGGGTGGCATGCATGAGCAGGGGGATGGGCAGAGGCAGGCAGAGGGAATCCCAAGTAGGCTGTATGCTCAGCCCAGAGCCTGATGTGGGACTTGACCTCATGAGCCCGAGATCATGACCAGAGCCGAAATCAAGAGTTGGATGCTCAACCAACTGAGCCACCCAGTTGTCCCTAGGGCCTAATTATTTTTATTATATTTAAAAGTCTCAATCATATTGGTGATCACCAATGTGCAAACTTAGGATAAGGGATTGGAGCCAGATTGTAATTAAAAATGGTCAATTGATGTTTCTTTTGGACTTTCAAATTCCCAAGGTGTATTTACATATTTTTACATTGTATGGGAAAAAGATCCACAAGGTAGATTTCTGTGTTTCTTTAGCTGGGTGTGGGATAGACCCAGATTACCTATTTACAGAATAGCCTGTATGATCTGAAGAAAGGGATGTATTTTCCTCAACTTTATTTCAGTTTAAACTTGTTAGTTTATTTCTGTTGGAACTTAGTGATTCAGGTCACTGGATTCTGGGTCTCCTGTGACATAGAAAGAGGAGAGAACCACTCTATATAACCAAGTTGATGGTTGTAGTGTAGTGTAGCTTCTTCCTTCAACAACTCAATCCCTTAGAGCAAAGCAGGCTCCTTCTAGGATATGATTAGCAGTTCTCTTCCTTCTTAGTTGGTGAATTTCCAAATCCATCTTCTCAGAAACAACATAAAATGTCCTGAACCTCAAAAGAAAGTGGTGTTTGAGATTCTGTGAACTTTCCCCAGTATATTTGAAGAGAAAGGAGTAGAAACTCTTGGAAAGTCTATTGAAAAATCAAGAGTAGGGAGAAAAAATCATAAGCAAAAAGATAAGGTAAAAAATTTCCTGAGAAGGTTATGGTTTACACATACAGATGCAGGTATATACTCACTATAAATAAAATATTTTAATAAACATAGAATGAACAATATTATAGCATTAAGGGAATAAAAATAAAATTACCTACAATCTCACTGATAATCAGCTATTTAGCTGTTTTACTTTTTCCACAATTCTTTCCAGTAGAAAAAACAGTTTATTAAGCCTGGGTTCTAACTCTAGTTACAGCATTTTGATCTTTCTAGCACCTTCTTTCCTAGAAGCCCTCAACCCTCTTCTTTAGGAGGTGGAGCTGGAATCATCCACCAGTGTCTGCTTGGGCCTGCTTCTTACCCTTCAGGGGCTCAGCACTCTATTTGTAAAGCATTTCCTTGCTTTATTCATATGCCACTCTAGATATGTTTTCTTCCTTAGTTAAGTGAGCATGTCCCTAAGTAAACTGAAAAAATCTTAAAAGCAGGAAAACTTCTCCCAAATTTTCTTCTGTTTCCCAAACCATGTACATTATAGAGCATACTGAAGTACATTACTTGCTCAGAGGATGTTATGATTGATAGTGTTCATACCTTAATTCAAGTTGCTCACTTTACTAAATTATGACACTCAGTTTCATAATATTTTCTGAATTCTGGGCAAGTGTAAACTTTCCACTTCCTATATTTAGTTTCAGTTATGAGTGCACTCTGTAGAACACACAAATCCTTGCCAAGTAGTAAAGAATACTGATTGAACACTCATTATGTGTGAGGTATTTTTGCTTGAAAACATATGTACTCTGGAAATGCCCGATTTCTATTTCTATAAGGTGAGACAGTCGTATTTTTCTCTTGTCTTTGTGTCCATGTTAATGGTAACTGTTCTAGAATATAAGTCCCAAGAAAATGTAACTGTGTCTCTTCAGCTTATGTGATGCACATGATTGCTCAATATCATGACATTGCTTGATGGTAAAATGCAAAGCCAGTCTTCACTGGGGGACCTGACAGTCTTCTAAAGTTATTTAATAAGATACCATTAGGTGCTATCTCCTAAAAGGAAAAAATAACCTAGGAAAACAAAAGCACATTGTTAAATGTGTAAATTGTTCTTCAGTGAAGGAGGTTTGTGTATATAATTGAGTTTAGTTGTTTTTGTTTATAGAGCTCCTGTAATTTCCCTGTGCCAGATTCTGAGTCAAAAGAGAAATATCAAGGTGCTTAGGCAACAGCTGTTCTCAGCCCTTCAGGGTGGTAATTCTGAGCCGGGGGCTGTGCTTATTCTTGTCATGAAATGATGCTCTTTGACTGTAAAACCCCGCATTCTTCCCGCAGTGTTATTACAGTGACTGTCCTTGTCAAAACAAGGGTTAGTCATCAAGTCTGTTTAACAGATATCCCAAAAGAGAAAAGAACCCATTATGACCATATGTGTGGTTCGTGAACTTTTGTCTGAAGTACTCCTAGGATCCAACTGTGTGTTACTGAACACATTTCTAAACCTCACTGTACGATTCCTTCTCTGTAAAAGAAGAGCAATCTTTGAGGTAGTCTTTGTATTTTCAGAGGTTTCAGTGATCCTGGTTGGTTAGTCATCTCTAAAATGTTTAATAAACTAAGTGATATGGCTGTGTGTTATGGAGCTTGCTACTCATCTGGGCCATTCTTCTAACTATTTTGGTCGTTTGGAAGAAGTTAGTTAATACGAAGTAAAAACAAAGAATATCCAAAAATGCAATTTGGAAAACAATAATGATGAGGACTCATTTTACCTGATTTGAAAATATTTAAATTTGATGATTACCAAAACTGCATATTATTTTGTTAAATAAGACACGATCAATTAATATGGAAGGAATGGCAGAGATTCCAGAAGTTAAAAGCTACTTTAATCATGTCTAAGAGCAGAAATAACAAAATGGTAGAGAAAAGTAGCATTTGTCAAACATTTATTTTGATATAGAGAATAATCTATCTCTGTACAAATTGTGAATGTATAGCAATGGAAAGAGAAAACAGAACATAAGAAAAATGACAGTTGGCAAATTGAACACCAATAAAAAATAAATTTATTATTAAAAAAAAGAAAAATGACACATGCCAATGTATTGAATGAAATTCCTTAACGTGGATACAAATATATCAGATGAATATACCAATTCTATTTGATGTATGTGCAAGGGAGATGAATGCTTGAGGAAGTCTTCAATCATTTTATAGGAAAACGTGCTGCCTCTTTGCATTAAAATAAGCTAAAATGTTAAAATAAAACATTCTTACTGATAAAGGTACTACAATCAGATTTTTTCTTTCTCCATGGAGTAACAAGGATGCTGTGGATGGCATTGTGATTGTTTGAGTTGTTGTGGAGAGTAATTTGTTTTAGTCATAACATTACTGATGGTGACGGTGACAGTGGTGATGCTAGGGTATGTGCCAGTTACTGTGCTGAGTAAGTGGGGGCACATTTGAAGAAAGCTTGCTATCTTGGACACGTGTATGTCTGTGTGATCAGGCATGTCATTGAGCACATCACACAAAACCACCTTTTCAGATCCAGTGTTGGACATTTTCCCCAAAAGCTGTTTTCTTTATAGGCCATATTAATTTTCAAAACATTTAAGAAGGCTTTTTTTCTATATTCATTTTTAAATCTATTTTTGCAAATGTTTTCCCCCACGTCCTGAATGTCTTCTCTTCTCCTGGCAGGTGGATTCTTAATCATCTTTTGGGATTTCATTCAGATTGTGCCTTGTCAGTGAAGTCTTGGTTCCTGTGGCCCCTTAGGCCCACTGAGGTTGGCAGCTCTCCCTGCTTCCCTGGAGACCACAGCTCCCTGGAGGCCAGGGGCTGTGTCACAGCCACCTTTGTGCACACAGTGGGACTTAACACCCTGGTGTGGAGTGAATGAATTAAAAAAAAAAGGAAAACCCTAATATTAATGTTATTTACCAGCTCCTTTGTTCAATTTTATTCAACTGAATCTTGTCACATTGGCTCACTATAAACTTATTTAATGACAATCAAATTGTGTAACTCCCAACAAGTCTAGAATATGAGGTAGGAGGTTACTATCTGCTACTTTATTGTCCAGCAGGCTTTTGTTGAGGTTTGTATTTGTCTCATTGCTTATTTGCTGTTTGCTTATTTGTTGGTTACTATCAGGCTCGTCCTAGTGTTTATAAAGTTGCTCAAGGAGGTACATTTATCACCATTTTAAGACCAGGGTAGCATTAATGAACTCTTCTTTGCTGTTTAATATTCTTAATAGAAAATACACCTAAGGGCCTATCTTCTTCCTCAGGAAGTTACGTTTTTTTTTTTTTTTTTTGTAAACTTTTGGGATCCAGAAATGAAAAATATTCCCCTTATATAAATTATTCATCAAAATCTTCATTCAAAAATTAAGGCTTCAAGACAAAGAATGAATTTAGATTAAAGAGTTTATGATATCTGTGTCAGAAGATGGAGGCCCTGCTGCAAGTGACTGAGACCTCATTTAACAAGACAGAGATTTCTTTCTCTGTCATGTAGTTGTTTGGATGCAGGAGGCACAGATCAAGTATGATGACCCAATTCTACATGGTTGTTTGGGGTTTGGTGTGGTGTGCCAAGGTGTCAGGTATTCGGGCTCCTTCTTTCTCATGGCTTTAACATTTAATATTTGTTAATTTCCTTTTTATTATATGTTTTGATTATTCTAATGATTATCCAATCAGCAGTCCTGCTTGAGTGGAAGTAGAAGTCATGGTTTATAGTATTTTATGGGTTTTGCATGGCAAGATAGTCTTGACAATAAATATTTGGTTTGAAAGTTCATGTTTTTGAAAGAAGAGTCATTAATCTACTACTGTTTGCAATACTCTTGTGATATGAGTTGTCCGGGATGGGATGAGAAGCGAGTATAGATCATGGTGCAGGATAGGAACAGATGGAGTGCTCCTGGAGCCTCGAGGACAGAGTTTATTTCCAACATGCGTGCTAAGGAGGTCTTCATGGGAAGTAATACAGTTGGGCTGCCCTTGAAGGATGAGTTGGGGAGGATGAGGGCAAAGAAGAACATGGGTGGTATTGTGAGGAGAGTGGGAGTGGAAAGTACCAGGGCAGGAGGATGCGGTGTCTGGTTGCCATGCAGGGACCACTTCACAGATGACTTGTGACACCACTGTGCCTTAGGAATGAAGTCCACAGGAAGGGTGTTTGTGAGCAGGGAAGAAAAGTGAGTGTGTGTGGTTTTTCTCCTGATAGAGCAATAAAAGAGAATTTTATCTTGGGTCGTACTTTAACAAAACTGCATCGATTTTTAACTTACATTTTTCAAGGTACTTCTGTGAACTAAACTGATCTTTAACCTAGTACATATGACTTATGTTTAGATGAGATTACCTTTGTATTTTGAGTTAAGGCACAATAACGACAGTATTTGTAAATGTATGACTTTTAAAGGGGGACAGAAACTGAGTATTCACAAGGGGCATGGTTCTAAGTGCTTTCTGAAGGTAAAAGGTTGTGCTTTTGAATTTACTGCCACATTCTGCTGATACACCATTTAGAGAAAGTTCCAATTTCTGATGAAGAGCAGAGCACGGACATGATTTTTCACTTAGGTGTGCAGAAAGAATTGGTTAGCTTTGTGCACAAAATAGGCTGAAATCAAGCCTTAATTAGTCAGACTTTTGCATAATTCATCATAGTCACTTTGAAAGTCCAGCTGAATATGCTCTTGATTTTTATCACAATGGGTTCATTTTAAAGGACTGATTGTCTTTTATTAGTTCCTTGCTACACAGATATTTGCATTTTCCAAGTGAAGCCATGACAATGCACCTAGTATCTTTTTAAAGAAATGAATTGTTACATAAGGATCCCAAAAGAAGTGCGTCAATCCATGAAACTGTTTTTCTTATTTAATATCATTGATATCAATATGATTAATCAGCTTTAAAGACAAAAAAGTAAGCTAAGGTTCTTTCTGTCTCTTTGAATCCATAGGCTGTCCATCTGGCCCAGGCAAGCTTCCAGATTGAAGCCTTTGGCTCCAAATTCATTCTTGACCTCACACTGAACAAGTAAGTATTTAGTTTTGATTCTGTAAGGAGCAAGTACAATAAAATTTTACTTCATGATGATGGCTTAGTCAAAATAGTGTCTTTGTTGAAGCAACGGATATTTTCTAGCTGATTATGTCATATTGCACTTAAAGAAAAATATAAAAATCTGAAGTTAATTCTCTTTTTCTTTTCCTGAAAGAAAAGGCATTTAACATTTAACATGTTAATATCTCAAAACGGTACTTAGATATTATGATTGTAAATGGAATAAATATTTGAAGTAATGCTAGTTAATTGTTAACCATAATCATTACTATATGTAGGAAGCATGATCAATTACTGACTCAAGTATAATTAGACTCCAGTCTAGAAATTTCTTCCATTTTACTTTTCATTATGCAATTCGGATGGCTTCTATATGAAGAACAAAGAAAATGATAACTTGCAATAACAATTTTGAGAAGGTTCTTTGCTTTATAATTTCCTCTAATACAGTTTTTTAGAGATTTGGTCCCAATGAAAATTTATCCAGTTTTTCTCAGATACGTTTATGTTGATACTTAAGTGCTGTTTCCTAAGTTGGAACCAGTTATACAGATATCTTTGTACAAAGCATGAACAAAAGCTATTTACTTAAGCAGGGTTCTAAAGTCTCCAATGGAGTTAGCAGTGAGCCTTTATTTCATGAAAGAAATTTCCTGTATAGTTTTCTCTAGCTGAGGGAGCTCCAGTCAGTATTTTAAATTCTTAACAATATTTTGTCCGGGACTTCATCTTTGCCAGAAAAATACCACATAATGCTATCAGACACTAAAATGTAAGTGACCACAGTCAATATCTGAGAAATTGCAAAGGAATATAAAGAATAACTATTAAATTTCTTGTACGCCAAATTCTGTGAGCTCTGCAGAAAAAAAAAAAAAAGCAGAGTCAGCTTGGGTGCTCCTTACTCAAGTGTTGTTGCAGCTTTAAGTCAGAATGAATCAGCAGAACTCAGAATTTCCTGTGGTAAAGGTGTCGTAGGTTTTCCTCTGTGAGCCTGCTAAGCACTGGTTGAGTGCCTTCTCCCCCTGCTGTGTCAGCACTGAACCTGCCCAAGAGATTTGTCTTGCCGAATCTTGGACTATGTTGAGTAGCAAGGCCTTGGCTAATTTTAGTTTGTTTAAGGTCCTCTATTCCTTTGACTCTTGCTGCAATGGAGACTGTCATTCCAGTCTGAAGGATGGTGATGGCAACTAACATCACCATGTGTTTTGAACGTGAAGACATCATGGCCACAACAAAGCCCCCCAGTCACATCACTGAGGAAGGCGCACCTGGGATGTCTATTAGACATAGAGGTCAGAAAACACCTCAGAACATTATTTACCACTAGTATTTAACTTGTGGAAGAATCAAGTTGAGCAGCTCCTCTGAGGGGCCTTGCCTTGAGGAGCTTATAGTCTAGTCAGGAAATATTGATAGATAAATATATGATTTAGAAGGGTGTGAGATTTTACTACTAGAGATAAACATGGGGGGCTATGGGAGCACCAAAGAGGCAGTTCTGCAGGCAGGAGTGTAAAGAGTCATCCTGGAAATAGTGACAGGTGAGTTAAATCTTCATGAGGAGGAGGAGTGTTGGGGAAATGGAGACTTGTGGCTCCACAAAGGAAAGAGTGTGTGCTCAGGAGATAGGCACAGGTTGCTGTGTAGCATGTTAATGGAAGCCTGAGATTTTTGTTGAATTTCATGGTAAATTATAAGGTTGAGGAAAAGGGACGTGAGTCAGGATAGGTAGGCCCAGGGACAGCTCAACTCATGGAAGATCTTGTACATTATGCTTAAGAGCTTGGGCATTATACCCTGGAGCCTGAAAAATGAAATAAGGGGAATAAACAGAAGTTCTGTTCTCAGAAAGTGCTAAGAAATGCTCTCAAGAAATCTTCAGTTGATAAAAATCATCAGGATTGCTTTGATGTGGAAGGCAAGGCAGAAAGACGAGTTAAAGTGGACAGGTGTCTTGATTAAATAGCTAGGTGGAAGGTTGTATCCAGCTGAAACAGGCAGCACAGGGAATGACTGGCTAAATGGTGAAGAGAAAAGGATGTGAAATCAGAATTGATTTGAGGGGTTTGGGACATCCATGGGGCCATGTCTAGGAGATAGGTAGGTGGCAGTTGGTGATTGTAGAGCATTGTTTTCATATAATGTTAATGACAAGCATGCTGTGAATGAGATTGCTCAGAGAGGATAGATAGAACACGAACGTAAGCTGGGAAGATGGTTAAGAGTTGAAAAGAGGTATAGGAGCCCAAGAAGAGACAGAGTGAGTGTTCAAAGAAAGGGGGAAAATCAGGAGAATGATTAAATTGAGATTTTCAGAATAGAAAGATGTGATTTATAGCCTCACATGTAAAAGTATTTAGTGAGATTAGGAGCCAGGATTGCCTTTTGTATTTATCCATTAAGTTCCTGGCAGAAGCCAGGTCATAGCAGGCTGGGGGTGACTTAAGGGAGGTGATGTGGAGACAGCAGGTGCACCCTGAGGAGGTTTGGGTAAGAGGAAGAGAGGAGGATGATAGTGGCCAGAAGAAGACACCGGGGCCTGGGCTGGTAGGGGTAACATAGCAAGTTGACAGACTGAATGATGGAGCTGGAAAGAGCAAGAGGTAATGATACAGAAGAGACAGGAGATTATTTATGGAGCCAGACCTGAACGAAGACAAAAAGTCATGAGACCAACAGCACAAAGGGCAGAATGTAGTTTTGAACCATGGGGGGCAGTTCATTCCCAACCTCTGGGGGTGTGCAAGCAGAGATTGGTTTCCAGCTGAAGGGATGGCATTTAGAAAATGCCTCTTGAGATTTCCTTCTTGAGGACAGCATTATCTACCATAGGGATTGGGATGGACAGGGAGGCTGGGTTGGGGCTTGAGGAAAATGATGAAAATTTAGGCTAATTGCTGGGAAGAATGGATGAGGAAGCTTACCAAGGTCATGTTGAAGAATGTATGAGCAACCTTCATCAGAGATTGTGTGTTACATGTCAGTCTTTGAGTCATTCTTCTTCATGGTGTTTTTTTCTTTCTTTCTTTTTTTAACCTGGGGTTCTCTATCACTGTGGCATGTGAGGGAAGGAAAGGAGGCAGATTGTAGTGTGGATCAGGGTTCAGGTTTTCTGGGGATAGCACAGGGGAAGAAGAGTGGAGGCACAGCTCTTAGAATACTGGGGAATGACGTGGGTTGTTAAGTGTTGGGATCCGGGCTGGGCAGGAAGGGAGATGAGGTCAGGTGGAGGCTTAGGGACTGAACTGAGAGAAAGTGGAGGTCTCTGCAGTGGGAGGAAGGTATAAGAGCTGTCTGTACTCGTGCTGTATCTCCCTTGTGCAGAGTCTTGTACCTTCTGAGCTCAGGATGAGTGTGTGATACCGGTATGACCTAGAGAAGGGGGAATTGTATAAGAGTATGATCTGTGTGGGCAGAGGGTACATCTCTAGTTTAAGTGACTTTCAATGGCTGGGGTTAACTGGAAAAATCTGATTCATGTTAGAATAAACTAAGGAGAATTTTTTGATCATTCATGGAGGAGCTGAAAGAGGTTTTGAGGAAAGAAGAATCTCATTTCCACCATGTAGTGGCCAAACTACTTACAACAATTTAAAATTGTTGGAGAAGGCCACCTGGGTAGCTCAGTCGTTGAGTGCCTTTGGCTCAGGTCATGATCCCAGGGCCCTGGGATTGAGTCCCGCATCAGGCTCCTTGCAAGGAGCCTGCTTCTCCTCCGTGTCTCTCATGAATAAATAAATAAAATCTTTAAAAAAATTGTTGGAAAATGAGAAAGGGAAAAGATACATGGGAAGTATGTGGGCTCGGTGAAGGAATGAAAGCATACAGATGTCAACATAAACTAATCAAAGCGGTGGCCATAGAATCTAAGTGGTTAAGGAGATCACCAGAACTGGACTGCCCGTTTGTGAAGACTACCCTGAAGTGGGTTCCTGAGAGGAAAGTCTTTGACTCTATGCTTTTATAGGTTGGACAAGTGAGGCCTTGGCTTGCTGAGGCATTTTATGGTGGAGATGTGTGTTTTATTGGTTTGTTCAGCAAATGTTGAGCAACCATCCATTGTATCCAGTGGTGCTGATGCTGCTGGGAATAGGACGGGCAGGGTCCCTGCCTCCTGCCATGGAGCTTCGTTCACTGCACATGCAGGTGGCCAACATGATTTGGATGTCAAGTAAGCCAGAAGGTCTGTCACAGAAATCAGAGGAGGGACACTGAGCTGAAACCTGATCATCAAAGATGAGCCACCACCAAAGCTAGAAAGCTGAGGACAGTAGGGACGGTAAGTGCAGTGAGGGTAGGTTGAAGAGATAAGGTCAGAGAGGAAGCCATGTAGCCAGATCATGAAGGGCCATCATCCATGGAGACATGTTTGGTGGAAGCCAGTGGAGGGCAGTAAGCATGGATGTTACACCAGTGGATTCACATTTTATTTAGCCCCCTCCAAAATCCTAGCTGTGGTCTCAGAGTCTGTGGTCATTTTCCTTTTAGGATACTCTTTTCAATTTTGTTTTGTTTTTCTTCTAGAATAACCATTTTTCTTCTAGAATAACTGTTTTTCTAAGTTCAGAATGTTTAAAAAGTTTTATTAGATTAACAATGCTTAATGTGTATTGATCCCTGGAAATCCTGGGGTGTCCAATAATTGTCTCCTTCATATTTGTGACTGGAATTATGCCAAAGCCCATATTATACCTACCATTAAATTTTCTGGTGTCTTCAGCAAATGTTTTAGGGAGTAGGAGTAATCAGAGCTACATAATGGTTGAGAGTACAGGTTCTGGAATCAAAGAGACCTGGGTTTGAATCTGGAGGGGCTGCCATTTACTAGCCGTGTGTCCTTGGGCAAGTTTCTTCTTTTTAATAACAGCTTGAATAACTCCATATGCCACAAAATTCACTCCTTTAAAATGTACCATTCAGTGGGTTTTATTATATTCACAGACTTGTGTAATTACATCACCGTCTAATTCCAGAACATTTTTGTTGCTCCACAAAGAGACCCTGGACATTCCCCTTACCCCTCTTCCCCAAGCCCTTGGCAACCACTCATCTACTTTTGTCTGTGTGGATTTGCTGTTCTGGACAATTCATATGAATGGATTCATACAACCTGTAGCCTTTTGTGACTGGCCTCTTTTACTTAGCATAATGTTTTCAAGGTTCATCTATCTTGTATTAAACACTATGCCATTGTGGGGCACCTGGATGGCTCAGTTGGTCCAGCATCTGACTAGATTTTAGCTCGAGTCGTGATCTTGAGGTTGTGGGATCGAGCCCCACATCAGCTCTGCACTGGTGTGGAGGTTGCTTAAGATTCTCTCTCTTTCTGCCCTTCCCCCTGCACCTTGCACATGTGCTCTCTCTTTTGCTCTCAAAAAAATAAATAAAAATAAGGAAGTTCCTAAAAATAAATAAAGAATAAATAATATGCCATTTTATGGATATATTCTTAACTTCTTAAGCTGCAGGGTGTTGTAAGGATAAAATGAGATCATGTGTGGTACCTATACATGTCTGCTAATTGGAAAGGGTGTGTTCAGTGCTGTGGACTCAATTGTGTCTCTCTAAAATTCCTATATTGAAGTATTTTTTTTCCTATATTGAAGTCTTAACCCCCAACATGACTGTATTTGCAATTAGAGCCTATAAGGAGGTAATTAGGTTAAATGAAGCCATAGGGTGGATCCCTGATCTGATAGGATTAGTGTTCTTATAAGGAGAGACACCAGAGAGCTCTCTCTCTTCTGTGTTTGTGTGTGTGTGTGTGTGTATTGGGGGACTCAGCATTGAAGAAAAGAGTCATTAATTTCACCAAGCTTCTGATCTGATGAGAACAGCACAAGTCTACTTCTGTTTCAGTCAGTACTTTTTCTGACTTTATAAATGAGAAGAGGGTGGTATACCATAAGATTTTTTCCCTGCTGAAAGGAGACTGAAGAAAAAATTAGAGACAGTAGCGCCTGAGGTTGGTATGCGCTGATGATAATGAGCATGGTTGGGCAGCACCTGACATTCACTGGGCCATAATCGGGGTATTAATAGAGTTGCTTTATCTAAAATGAGAGAACTAGGCTTTGAGAGCTTCTCACACTAACACATCTATTTCTGGGCAAGGTGGGGGAATCCCTTGGTGTTTCTAGATTCCACTCAGCAGTCAGAACAAATATTCAAGTACTTGTTATGGTAGCTATTCCGCTTGGAACTGGGAAGGTAGACACTGAGTCAGTCTACCTCTCTGTGCTTGCAGGAAAGCCCTTTAGTTCAAGACTCTAGCCACATTCTCCAATGTCACTTATTAGGAAAATTGTATTTGGGGGCTAAAGTTTGTCCTATATAGTCCCATCCTTTCATTTACATACTCTGTTGGCTAGAACATGGAGTGGTAACTAGTCCCCCAACAAAGGTTAAGCCTTCTCTATCCTCCAACAAACCCTATGAGAAGACATTGCCAGACCTGGATCATATTGAGATTTAGCCTTATACAAAAGTAGTGGTGACACTTGACATGGGGCCACCAGGAAACTCAGAAAAGGAAAATCAGTGTAGCATACCCCATTGAGAGAAGTACACAGACCTCAACTACAATGCTCTTCTATGCAGAGTTCATTGCATGGACTCGCAGTGATGTTTCCCTTCACCCAGGGCCAGGGATGGGATTTGAGGTGTGTATTGATGAGTATGTGCAGAATGATGGGTGGTGGGGTAGTACAAGGATGCAGATGATTGAAGTGGTCTTAGTGTCACCACATAGAAAGGAATGCATTCAAAGAAGTGGTAAGTAAGTGTAAAGGCATGATGAGAAAGTCAAAGTAATGCATTCAGTAAGGTAGTTCTGGATTTAGGAAAAGTCTTTGTTCTGATTTTTTTTTTTATTTGGGAATCAAGGGTGTTTGATTTAAGATGAATATCTAGAAAATGCTGATTGAAGAAATACATGCACACAGTAATTTGCTCATTAAAAGTAGTTTATGCAATGCTTTTGAAAGAAGAAAACAGCCACACTGATGTAGTTTCAGTTAGGTTAAATAAAGAGCCTGACTTTTGTGCTGATTATTATGGTTAATTTATTCTTCATTCAGTCAACAAACATTTATTGAGATCTTGTTTGCATAAGATACTGTGCCGAGCGACCCATGGAATTCAGAGCTGTGTAAAAGAATTCTCCTTTCAGGAACCCACAGTAGGAAAAATGAGATTAAAACATATACAAAAAGTATTAAAACATGAGAGGAAGTGAGACCTTGGTGCTGAGGGGAGGTTTTATGAGGAAGGTGGGGTTTGATATTCATTTTAAGGATGCTGTCTTGGCTTTGCTGCCTTGGTAGCAGACCCTGAGGCAAGCATTCCAGGAAATACCTTCAGGAGATAGGAAGTGAGAAGTGGAAGAGAAGGGAGCTGAGAAAACAGCTGATTTCCCACTCAGGTTCATTCCTGAAGAGGGAACCCTGGTTGTTGGTGGATTCTTCTCCAGAATGTCATCTAACTGAGGGGCGAGGAAGCTGTTTTGTCCACCGACTACCAATCTGTTGTTGGTTGAGGGCTGTTTCTGGGGGCAGTAACTCTTAAGTACTTACAGTGCTTCTCTTAGGTAGAGAACATGCCCTGAGATCAGGAGTCTAGGTCTTCCCAGTCAGCTGCTTGCAGTGTTGAAGGGCTGCTGAGGGCCCATGGCAGGGTGGGGGGCAGGGCAGAGTCAGTTACAAAAGCACACTTTCCACTTGGGAGAATGTGGGAAGGAGAAAAGTGCTTTGCACACAGGGAAGTGGAGGAGCGAGGGTGTGGGAGCAGGAAAGCATCAGATTCCTGTTGGGAGTGAGGACTGGTGAACCCCTTCACTTGAAGAAGCTGAAACTATCAAGGAATAGGTGGAAGGTGAACTGCCTGTTTGGATTCATTGGATTCTAAGTGGGAAATTTAGTCTCAGCTCTGCAGATTTGGAGATTTGAACTTAAATTTGGTTTGTAAGAAGGAACATAGAAGAGATAAGCCTCCTGCCCCATTTTCTTTTTAGAAGTGAAGAGGACCAGGAGTTAGGAGCTGTGGCTGGAGAAGAGTGTGAGGCAGATGCCTGTCTTCTAGCCCAAGACTGAGCTTTTGCTGTCTTCCATCTTGTAGGGCTTCTGAACCAAGATTGGCTGGCCAAATGTCCCAGTGCACACCCCTCACTTCCATCCTACTTTCTACCAGTTGGCCCTAACTCATAGGCTAAATGCTCTTTGTCCTGACTTCTGAGGTCTGCAGAAAGAAGGCTTTCTAGAACAATAGCAATGATAGTGATGGACCCTCTGCTAAGCCCTTTACCCATTTTCTCCTATTTAAATACCTTTAGAACTCTGTGAGGAAGAAGTGATAATCTCCATTTTACAGCTGAGCAGCCTGAGGCCTAGTAAGATTTAGTCACGCTGGGATTCAGCATGTGTTGTCAGTCTGGAGTCTTACTTTGCGTCTGCATGATCACAGGACTGGACTGTCAAATTATAAGTGAGCTGGGCATAATGCTAATGATTGCTCATCTGTTCACATTAAGTAGCAAAAAAGAAATGAACTATTTTAGCCAATTTTTAACAATATAAAGAAAACCCAGAAGTCCCCAGTAGGATTTAAAATAATCTTGTTTGTATAGCAGACCATCTGTTGTGGGCTGAACTCTGTCCCTACAAAATTCATATGTTGAAGTCCTAACCCCTAGTACTTTAGAATGTAGCCATATTTGGAGAAAAGGACTTTATTCTTTTTAAAAGATTTTATTTATTTAAGAAAGAGAGAGCACATGCACATGAGCTGGGGAAGGGGCAGAGGGACATCAGACTCCCTACTGGACAGGGAGCCTGATGCGGGATCCAATCCCAGGACCCTGACATCATGACCTGAGCCAAAATTAGACGTTTAACCAACTGAGCCACACAAGTGCTCCTGGAGAAAAGGACTATAAAGAGGTACTTGAATTAAAATGAAGTCTTTAGGGTGGTCCCTCACCCAATATGAAGAGGAAATTTGGACACAGAACTAAGTGTGCACAGAGGAAAGACCATGTGAGGACATAGTGAGAAGGTGGGCATCTGCAAGCCATGGAGCGAGACCTCAGAGGAAGACCTGCACACCCCTTGATCTTGGACTTTCAACCTCCAAGACTAGGAGGAAATCAGTGTCTCTTGTTTCAGTCCCCAGGCTGTGGTACTTTGCTATGGTAGCCCTAGCAAATTAGTACACATCCTAATTCATTTATTGCTTACTGATTGCAGTGGGACATTCAGCATTAGCTGCTACTTATTAATTGGTAGATGTTTCCTAGCTAATATTCCTACTATAACTTCCAAATGCTGTTTTGAGAGGTTAGGGTCTCTTTTGCATTTATGTACCTTAGGAAGGGTTAAACTATTTTGGCAGCTTTGAAAACATTTCTGTGATGGTAAGGAATCTTAAGAGGTAGAGGTCCCCAAAGTTGCCATAAGTATTGATTGCCACTGTGTCATGTGCAATATGATGTAGATAAATATTGATTTTCATATGTCATAGAGGCCCTGCAATATTCTAAGGTTCCCATTTCTGTCAGGGATGAACTGCTGTGGGGTTTCCTCTCCTGAAGGCATCTTTCCCTATCTCAGTCTAAACATTTTGGTTCTATAGTCCTGGGTGGCTCTACTTTTTGCCATATTTTCTCTGATGAGGTGAGTACCTATCAGGTCTCCCTTGGGCATTTCTGGTTGGAGAGGTAACTCTATATTGCACTGGATGCTTTGGATATTATCACTATCATTTGCTTTTGATGACCTATCTTTATGCTGGTAGATGAAGTCCAAAAACTCTTGAAAATGTGTAATAAAGTAAGTATTGCCTATATATTAATAAGTTCTAGTTCTAGTTTTTAGGGAGTGTATCTGACCTAATTTCAAAATAGTTTGAGAATGACTTTCACAACCAAACGTAGTAATAGCAGAAAGATTAAAAACAAAATCCCAATTAAACCATTGGTATTTACATACTGATTCTTTATTTCCATAGTTAGTGAGCTGTGTATGACTTTTGGGTGGTAAAGGACAGTGAAAGTTTGCCCTCTGATTTTAGTAATTATGAGATTTCCTTATCCCATCCCTCCTGCCTGTTGACAATAATTGTTTCGGATGATGGTTTCAAGGGAAATTAAACACCAGGCTGAGGAGATCGGGAGAGCAGAGGTGCTAGATTTAGACTCTAAGTTCCAAGAGATAAGACTGTGAAGGGATTCCTATGTAGGAATCTGTGACCATAGCCTCTAGCACACAGAGTAAAAAAGAAAGTCATCTAAGAATTTCTAGCAAAATCAAAGGGATCTAATTGTCAGTGGGATCACATTGTATTGTTACTTAATCTAGGAAATAGAAGACATATCTAGTGAATTAAGAAACCATGTCTTCGGTGATGGATTGAAAAAAGATCCTTTGCAGGTATCTACCCTAATGCACAATGTGGGCAAATAAAACTTGAACTTGATTCATTCTTTGGACCATTTATTGGTCTTTTAAAATTTTAAATGTTTCTTAAGTAGGCTTTACACCCAATGTAGGGCTTGAACTCATGAGTCTGAGATCAGGAATCGCATGCTCTACTGCTTGAGCCAGTCAGGAGCCCCCACTTCTTGGTCTTTTCAAGACAGATAAATTTGTAAAAATTGCAGCAGAAGTTAATCTTGACAAAAGATTGGAAAGCATAGAGGATTAGATGATATTAGGCATCTGAGATGAGTTAATTATGGTAGTTATTGAATTTAGATCTTACTTTTCTGACAGGTGAGAAAAGCCACATCCTGGAGTGTATAATTACCATTATCTGATAAAAGAAGTTTATCTGTCTGTCGGGAGACATAAATGTTTTCCTTTCACAGGGAACATCCCTTTGGCTCTGATGTTATCAGGATGTTAGGTAGCATAAGGGTCTGCAACCACGGTTTTGTGAATGATCAGAAATGTTTCACTTAAATGGACATTTCCCTTTGAACTCTGTATTAGCCAAGTGCATGAAGTTCTTTCCATCCTCAGTAGATTGATCAATAGATTTCCATGGATTGAAACCTTTTATTTATTTATTTGGATTGAAACCTTTTATAAGCCATTCCGAGCACTTCTTATTTCAGAAATGTTTATTTAGTACTTGCTAAGTGCCAGACACTGTTGAAGCCACCAGAGAGAAATCCTTCCCTCATGAAGCTTACAGAACAATGGAGGAGAAAGAAATCTACAACCATTTAAATGACAGTCTGAGATGTGCCATGGTGGGGGAAAGAAAAGATGCTTTTATCACATGTAGGAGAGGTGGAAGTGGATGGGAAGCTAAATATCTAAGCTCAGATCTCAGACTTAAGAGTTGACCAGACACACGTTTGAGAGTTAGAATGTGAGCGCCTGAAAGGAAGCCAAGAGAGGGGAGGCATGGAGTGAGAGAAAGGCAGGCTTGGAGAAATTAGCAAAACCACACAGCTAGTAAGTGACAGAGTCAGGATCAGAGCTCAGGAGTGCCCACTGTCACAGCCTTGGAGAGTTGAGACACGTCAGTGATGAAGGAATCCCACTGAAGTTATGTTTGAAAAGCTCTACAAAGGTGAACCTCGGATGAATAAATTGTGTATCACTTGTCCTTTACATCTTGCTCTGTGTTCAGTACTACTATACCTTGCATAAATCTAGCTTTAAACAATAATTTCTTAAAATTTCCTCTTATTACTGTATAGATTTATATAAAGTAAGAGCTTGACATCAGATAAAAGGGCTCCTTAAGATTCTCGGCCACCATCAGCTGCCAATAAGAAGTAGGTTATTTCTAGAACCATCGTTTTTGGTGATTCATAGACTAGAATCATCATTTAGTCATTCTCCCTAACTCTTGAAAATCAATTGTTGGGATGCCTGGGTGGCTCAGTGTTTGGGCATCTGCCTTCGGCTCAGGGGGTGGTCCTGGGGTTTTGGATTGAGTCCTCCATGGGCTCCCCTCAAGGAGCCTGCTTCTCCCTCTACCTATCCTCTGCCTCTCTCTCTGTGTCTTTCATGAATAAATAAATAAAATCTTAAAAAAAGAAAATCAATTGTAATATTGGAATTCCCAGTATTAAAATCCTAGCTATTGTTTATTATGACTCGTTTATAAAAGTGATCTCTTTGGACAGTCAGCTCTAATTCATCTACCGTAATGTTGCCCATGTGCTTTGTGTTTCAGTTATGTTTCAAAACAAACCAGTCCATATAGGCTTTTCCATAAGACCATTTCTGCAGTAGTTTCAAGTCCTTATTTCAATTAAGATAAGTTGTAAATGAAAAATATATTTATCTTTCTTACAGGAATGTTTCTCAAATAAAAGGCAGAAAATCTCTAATACATTGTAAAGTGCACATTTCATTTCTTCCTCCTTTATTTTTGACCAAATGACTTCACGCATGCAATAAATCAGACTAACTACGTGACAAGAAGATCTTATAGCATAAGGACAAGACTATGTCTTCTAAATCCCTACCATTTCCTAGAGACTTAATTGCGTCTGGGGCTCTTCCTCATTACTGTTAGTTTTTATTCATTAAGTACTGACTGACATGCTACTTGACCCTAAGGAGATGCTTTGCTCTTTAAAACTATTCAGATGGTGGTAAAGGGTTTCTTTATGTGACTACTAGCACTTGGCCGCCCTCTCTGGGTCCCTCAGCATTATGCTACATTTTGAGGAAACAAAGGAAAATAAGATGCAACTTCTTTAAGGGGCCCATAATTTAGAGTGGGATTAGGGAAAGCTACACAGAAGAAGGTTGAACTTAATTTTGAAGGACGAATAATTCAAGAATGAGTAGACAATACTTTTGGTTGGGGTATGGGGTAGTTAACTCTTTTGAGCACTCATTTTTTTCTTGTTGGTGAGTCAATATTCCATAGGGAATGTTCTTTACTGGATACATACAGTGAATGGGCTGTTGATACAGGTGGTTATTTTGCATTTTTTTCTCTCTAGTATCTCTACTTGATACAGCTTTATAGCCAGTAGTTTTATGAGCTGTAAAAATGAAGTGCTGTTATTTTACCGAGGTTAAAAATGCATATGTGCCCTTTTCCCTCTGGGAGGTGTAGTTAACCCTGTTCCCAATGTGATCACTAATGTACTCATAACTGAATGTAAGCATTTAGTGACAGCG
Source organism: Nyctereutes procyonoides (assembly GCF_905146905.1). Lineage (NCBI taxonomy): Eukaryota > Metazoa > Chordata > Mammalia > Carnivora > Canidae > Nyctereutes > Nyctereutes procyonoides. Next base: position 15,127,498 of record NW_026575132.1, read on the forward strand.
CTGCTTTGAGAAGTAAATAATTTATCTGTCTTTTCATCCAACTTTGAATACCTGGGCTCTTTGTGTCCTTTCGATTTGGTGAACTGTAAAAAAGAAATGAACAAACTGCAAGACATTATTAGATTTTTTTTTTAATAAAAGCAGTTTGAGGCAGGGTTTTCAGGTCTGTGGATTAAAGATGCAATTGTTCCAGCACTCCATACCATCACACAACGCCTATATTTCATTTTCCTTGTTTTGACTTTGATAGCTCTCTTCAAGACATGCTGTGTGAAAGTACTCTTTATGATGAAAAACTGCATAACTTGTTTAAAAAGTTATTTTTTTGTGTGTTTTATATGCAAAAAATTCTTTTCTTCCTATAAGGCCCATTATAGAAAGCTTGCTTAATGCCTGGTTATATTGAGTGGGAGATTTATTTATTTTTAAATAGAAGATGTTTTCCTAATATCTGAAGAAAGCATGGTCCAAATTATCTTTTTGAGAGTTGGATTTAATTATAGAGTATTTTCTATTCTGGTAATCTTCAGAGTCTAAAGTCAAGATATAAATGTCCTTTTGATTCTTAAATTCCTCATATGAGCTAAATCATATGGTATTTATCTTTCTCTGACTTGTTTTACTTAGCATAATACAGTCTAGCACTATCCACATTGTTGTAAATGGCAAGATTTCATTCTTTTTTATGGCTGAGTAATATTCCATTGTGTGTGTGTGTGTGTGTGTGTGCGCACATCACACAACTTCTTCATCCATTCATCAGTCAATGGAAAGAGGGAAAAAAGAGAGAAAGAGAGGCAAACAGTAAAACATTCTTAATTATGGAGAAATAGACTGAGGGTTGATGGAAGGAGGTGGGTGGGTGATGGGCATTAAAGGAGGGCACTTGTTGTGATGAGCACTGGGTGTTATATGCAAGTGAAGAATCACTAAATTCTACTCCTGAAACTAGTATTACACTATATGTTAACTAGAATTTAAGTAAAAACTTGAAACAAATACAAAAATGCAGTAAATGTCCTTTTGAAAGGTCTTGTTTTTTGTATTAAAGGAGACAAAGTTAGATGAGCATTCTGCCTTGACTGACTTGGCTAATATGTGCTACTTTTCAGTCTCCACTTTGAAATTGGAGGATATACAAAGGCTGTAGTTGTGACATTACAAAGGCTGAATGAAAACGATTACAGGTGTATTTGTATATTTGGTTCCTATTTCCAAGAGCAACTCACAGCTTCTCCTTGAAATTCCTTTGAGTCATGGGATATTGGACTTAGATGCATTGAGAGTCATGCAGTCCAACTCACTAGCTGATTTTCACATCTTTTCTTACCCCACTGACTTGTTTTCTGGTGTGTTCCAGAATACCTCTAAGCCTGGTAGCTGATTCTTAAACTGTGGCTGCCTGATGAAGCCCTTTTCTTCTATCTCTCTATCAACTTTTACCTCTCGGTTTCACATTTTGCACTTAAAAGCCTCTCAGTCGTAGAGACTGAATATTAGTCTACTTCATTCAATTATCAGCAGTTTCTAGAAATTGGTCATGGGATTGCTATTGTCCCTTCAAAACAGCCAAGATTCTGCTCGTAGGTGTTCCCCTAGAGTATGAAATAAGAATACAGATCATTTTTCAAGAAGAAAAATTGGAAAGTTATAAAAAGAATTTTTCTAAGACTTGAAAAGTATTATTTTTTTAAGCATGTAAGAAGTTATTTATAGTTTTTCCCTGCCAGTGCTCAGTACTATTAAACAGCGGGAGCCTTTTACAGTCTAAAAAAATGGTATTTTGAAGTCTGGAAGAACTTTTTACAAGGTGAAAGCAATCTCAGGATGAGTTTTGCCAGATTTTTCTGTGTGTTTTACAGATGAGCTGAACTTAATACAGTCTATTGAGAGAACAGTTAATAACTAACTACCCATTAGTGGATATAAAATCCAACGTGTTAAGTATAATTTAGCTTTTTTTTCTAAAATTGCTTTGAAATATGTTAAAATCGCTTAGTATTCTGGTTAAAATTGAAATGCAGTAACTTAAAAATATTTTTAGTGTCTTCTTTGGAGACAGTGTGAGGCTACTCAAAAATCAAATTTGATGCTCCCACTTAATTGGTATCTTTTTTGATTGTATTGGGGAGAATAATACAAAAACATACTGACTTCTTTTGCTTTATTCTGGAGAGTGAGCATGGTGCATAGAAAAATGATCTTTTACCATTGATATGAAATATCATACTTTTTTTGAAAAAAAGATTTTATTTATTTATTTGAGAGGGAGAGATAGCAACCAAGGCAATTAGAAAGTGTGAGCAAGGAGGAGAGAGAGAAGCAGACTCCTGCCTGAGCAGGGAGCCTGACATGAGGCTCTATTCCAGGACTCTGGGACCATGACCTGAGCCAAAGGCAAACATTGAGCCACCCAGATGGCCCTGAAATATCATACTTTTGTATTTTCTTTTATTGTCATTATTTTTGTGTTTTCTTTTGTAATTTTAAGTTGGCACCACACTCAGCATGGAGCCCCAGTTCAGGGCTCAAACTCATGACCCTGGGATCCCTGGGTGGCACAGCGGTTTGGCGCCTGCCTTTGGCCCAGGGCGCGATCCTGAAGACCCGGGATTGAATCCCACGTCGGGCTCCCTGCATGGAGCCTGCTTCTCCCTCTGCCTGTGTCTCTGCCTCTCTCTCTCTCTCTCTCTGTGTGACTATCATAAATAAATAAAAATTAAAAAAGAAAACAAAAAAAACTCATGACCCTGAGATCAAGACCTGAGCTGAGATCAAGAGTCGGATGCTTAACTGACTGAGCCACCCAGATGCCCCGAAGTTTATATTTTTAAATTACAGTGTAATTAACATACAGTATTATATTAGTTTTGGAAGTACAATATAATGATACAACAATTCTATTTATTATTCAGTGCTCAACATGGTAAGTGTACTCTTAACAAAAGCAAATGGGAGAAGATGTTTGTGTAATGATATATCCAAGAAGGGGTTAATTTCCAAAATATATAAAGAACATACTTTTGTATTTATTATTTATTATTTTATATTATTAATTATTTTTATTATTATATATTATCTTATTATTATATTTATTATTTATTATTTTACTATTTTTATATTATTTTATATTATTTTTTATATTTGTTATTATTACTCTTTTAAGTAGATCCCATGCCCAGCATGGAGTACAATGCAGGGCTTGAATTCATGATCCAGAGATCCGACCCAAGCTGAGATCAAGAGTCAGATGTATAAATAACTGAGCCATCCAGGCGCCTCTATATTTATTATTCTTAAGACATTTAGCATCCAAATCTGATTGAATATTTTTTTCTTTTAAATTTTTGATTTTTAAAAAAGATTTTATTTATTTATTTGAGAGAGAGACAGAGATAGCAACAGAGATAGAGAGCACAGGCTGGGGAGGAGAGAGAGAAACAGACTCCCCGCTGAGCTGGCAGCCTTACCCAGGACTCCATCCCAGGACTCCAGGGTCATGACTTGAGCTGAAGGCAGATGCCCAACCGATTGAGCCGTCCAGGCGCCCCAATATTTTCTTTTTATATGCACACAGCAAGCACCTTGTGTTTAAGGTTCTGCCCTTTGAATTGGCTAAGTTTCTGGCCATTTGTTTTCCTCCAAAACAGGCCAACTTCTGATGAATTCATGTAAAAACTTTTCATAAATAACTAGTGATTTTCTCCTGTGTTATCTGTGAGCCAGCAAAAACATTTCCTCTGTTTATGAATTAAATATTTTTTGAATGCATGTGTTCTTTTCAATAACATGCTGTTTACTGAGTCTTTACTATGTACAACACATATTAGTGGTAATCAGTACTTTCCATTGACTTTGAAGAGTAGTAGAAAAGAAGTCAAGCACTCATAAATAGCATGTTTTGGTGATTATGACCAATATCCTTTTAATTTTCACATAACTTCAGGTGTGGAGGGTTGCTGCACACAAACATCCAGACCATTAATCATCTTTCTTATTCATGGCACACTAAATCATTGGCCTGGGAAAGGCCCAGGCTTATAGAATGTTTTCATTCTTGTCCATCTCCAGTCTCCTTATTCTTCCCACCCCTATCCTAATGAGGCAGTCATCCCAAAGGGTTTTACATGGTCTTTTATTCGTACATGTTCTTATAGATACTACGTTTTTGTGGGCATTTTATGTTATTTTATAAATAGTGTTACACTGCAGATATCTACTCAACATTGTTTAAAAATCCATGCCTGTGGGGGCATGTGGGTGGCTCGGTGGTTGAGTCTGCTTTTGGCTCAGGTCGTGATCCCAGATGCCTACTCCTCCTTCTGCCCATGTCTCTGCCTCTTTCTGTGTGTCTCTCATGAATAAATAAATAAAATCTTAAAAAAAAAATCTATGCCTGTAACTGCGTATATCTCTTCCATCCTATGTAACTTTTGGAGAATATCTTAGGTAGGGTATCTAACACTCTTCAATTTCCCCATGGGAAGAGATCTAGATTTCCTTCAGGTTTTTATAACCATAAGCCATAGTGTAATGGACCTATGGACCCATCGCCTGTGTAAGAATTTCTCAGAGGCATATACCCAGGAGCAGGATTGCTGGGTCATAGGACAAGTTTATACATAATCTGATGTGCAGAAAGTCTGCAAAACTCTACTCTTTAGCAAAACATAATGCTTCAGCAAAGCATAAGAGTAGAGTGTTTAAATCCCATTCATTGGTAGGATGAGCCAAGTGTTTTTTTCCTCTCTAAGCATGGTTATTTTCTGTATGTTGGGAAGCTATTGCTTATTTTTATTGGTTAATGATTTCAGAAATATAAGATTAAACCTTATTATAAAGTGAAGCAGCATCTCCTTTGGTATAAATCAGTTCCCTTGGGATTGCATTAGTTTGGTCAGGCCGCACATGAGCCTTAGAGTAATGAAAATGAAAAGTTTGCTCTTCTGGTGCACTGTGTTGCATCATGGTGTTAATTTGAAAAGTTTTCATACTTACAAAGAATTGGATTCATATTTATTTATATTTATTTTAAAGATGTATTTATTTATTTCAGAGAGAGAGTGAGAGCGTGCACACATGCAAGTGAGCAGGGGTGGGGTGGGGTGGGGAGGAGGAGGAGGGAGAGTATCCTGAGCAGACGCCCCACTGAGCATGGAGCCCCACTTGGGGCTCAATCTCACGACCCTGAGATCATGACTTGAGCTGCAATCAAGGGTCGGTCACTCAACTGACTGAGCCACCCAGGCGTCCCTGGATTCATACTTATGTAAAGCTAAGTATCATATCATATGTCAGGAGAGCCTTTGGTAACTGTGGAATGAGAAGAAAAGTTTGTACAGTAAGAGGCGAGAATACTAAGAGGGAGGAAGAGATACATGGCCCATCAGCACCCAGAACATCACTGGACGTAAAGTAGAGGCAAGGTCAGAATTTGTGTAATGGGCGAGTAAATAATGTGTCATGGTGGAAAGTATGCTAAACTTAGGTCATAGCTAAATGTTTTATGGCATTCTGATTCTGCCACTTGGGGAAAGAATGGCACTACTCTGAGCCTCAGTTCACCAAACGGGCCGTATGGGGGAGACTGGCAATGCAAGAGACCCGTAACAGGCCCCTAGTTCCTTCAACAAAGCGCACTTCCTACTTCCAGACTCTTCATAATCTCTTGCCCAATGTTCTGTCATAAATTGATTCTGGTCTTGGCTGGTGTAAGGATTTCTAAAGAGTCTCTTATTTTCTATTTTTCTCTTCATGGAAGCACTTGATTGAAAACTGGAGTAAGGTTCTGTTTACAAACCACTCAATGATAACTGCTGTATTTACACAGTTGTGTGTGCTGAAACTATATACATTTTGACCTATCTTTTCTCATCACCTAAAACCTATAAAGGACTATTTTTAAAGGTCTGATTTTTTTAAAGATTTTATTTATTTGTTCATGAGACACACGCACACAGAGGCAGAGACATAGGCAGAGGGAGAACAGGCTCCAAGTGGGGAGCCTGATGCAGGTCTCGATCCCAGGACTCCGGGCTCATAACCTGAGCCAAAGGCAGATGCTCAACCACAGAGCAACCCAGGTGCCCTAAAAGCCTGATATTGTATAACTTCAGAAGTATAAGATTGCTGATGCATGGATTGTTTCACATTAAGAGAGTTTTGAAGAGAACTATAGTTTATTTCTTGAAACGCTAAACTTAAAAAAAATGAGTTATTTTTGAAAGAATCTTTCCAAAATGGATAAAGTATTTTTCTTCGATAGAATATATATCAGATGTAATTTCTTTGATAGGTTATATATTAGATGTAATTTCACTTTTCGTTTTAATATACAAGATTGCTGTTTGCTTGCTTGACCAGCAGTGTGATAAGTATCATGGCTGTTTTCGTGCTGTGGGCTGTAATTTTGACTCGCAGTGAACCTGCTGTGTCATCCCAGCTCTTTTGGTTTTTAATATGTTAGAGCCAGAGTAATATATAACCAAAATTATTAGCATTTTAGGTAACTCAAGAGTTAATAATGTTGAATAAAGACATGAAGTCTTCTCTAGCCAAGTGTAAGAGATACCCTGCCTTTAGAATAATGATTTCAAAGACTCGGGGAGTCTTTTGCCTTGTGTCCTGGATGCTGGCCACTTTCCAGGTGGTCAAGAGGATCAGGAATCTGAGGTCTGGAAAATAAGGGGTATTATTTTACTTTATAACAGAATAACTTTAGAAACATAGCTATCAGTTTGATATGTACTTTGTCATTTATAGAGTCATAGAGTTTGCACCAAATTTTACCATTTACACAGAAGAAGAGCCTCGAATTTAGTAATAGATTCTTTTGCCCAAGGTGACTCTGGTACGTTTTGAGTCCTAGAATGTAGAATTTCTAGCTCATAGCTCTTTTCTTTTCCCAGTATGGAGTATATTGCCTGGAGGGCTCTTACGTATACGACTGTAGATTATGTGCTTGGAATTATTAAACTGTACACTCTGTAATCTATCTTTTATGTTATTTATTTATTTTTAAAGATTTTATTTATTTAGAGAGAGCGTGCACAGGGGAGGGTCAGAGGAAGAGAGAGAACCTCAAGTAGGCTCTGCACTGAGCTCCATCCCACAGCCTTGAGATCAGGACCTGGGCTGAAATCAAGAGTTGGAGACTTAACAGACTGAGCCACCCAGGTATCCCTGTAATAGATTATTTAAATAGTAAAGTTCCGGGACACCCAGGTAGCTCAGTGGTTGAGGGTCTGCCTTTGGCTTATATCGTGATCCTGGGGTTCTGGGATCGAGTCCTGCATCCAGCTCCCCAAGGGAGCCTGCTTCTCCTTCTGCCTATGTTTCTTCCTCTCTCTCTGTGTCTCTCATGAATAAATAAATACAATCTTTAAAAAAAGTAGTAAAGTTCAAATAGAAGGAAAAGTGAGTGTATCAGAAATTTGATGAGGATTCTAGGACAGAGAATGTAGATTTCAAGGTATTAAATACCAGACTTGATTCCCGTAAGATTTCCTCTCCTGACTTGGTAGAGCCAAGTGGTTTGCAAAGCAAGAAGGGCTATCAAACCTGCCAGCTCTTAAATTTGCAGGTGGGTAGATTTGCAATTATAGGCTTCTAACAAAATGGTTTAGATCTGGTTTTCACTTCCAGAACTATCAGCAAAAGGATAAAAATTTTCACTCAGACTAAGTTAGCAAGACCTGGGATTCAGGCAAAAATGACAGTAATAATTGACTTACTGAGAACTTCCAGTCGGGGTCGCAGTTCTAAGTGCCTTATGTGAACAGACTCATTTAATCCTCACTACCACCCCGGAGATGATGAACCCAGATAATGAAACCAAGGCACAGAGAATTAGATCTTTCATGTTAAGATCACACGTCTAGCCTGGGATTGAATCAACATATGAGCTCTAGAGCTGCATGGTTTCCTAAAAGAGGCAGCCTCATCTAACTGTAAGGAAATCCAGGTTTCCATCCAGCTTTTCCTCTCCTTGAGAGTTTGGTATCTCTGGGGGCAGCTCAGATTCACATTGATTCCTAGAGGGTCTAACCTCAGTTCAGTTGGGTGTTGACATAAAGTGGATCATCACGTTAGGAAGAGTTAGACTTAGAAGTTTCGAGTTCTCTCACCCATGTCTCTCAGAGGCCACGGGGCTCCTTGGAATGCTTTATCAAGGCTTTAGATAAACCATGCCTTATTTTTCATCACTACAGTCTCTATAAACAAAAGGCAGTCTCTATGTTCCTAGTTATTCCTTGTCGTTTTTGAGCAAGTTTTTCAGAGGAAAGGGCTTATGGGAAGGAATGAGATACCACAAGCTGACTTTGGAGAAGGCAGGATGAGGAGGGGAATAAAAAAGGGAACAGGGTGGGGATGGGAGCAGTAGTAACTTTAGCTAAAAAGTAAAATGAGGTGGTCTTAAGTCTCTGTTCTCAAGATTGGCAAGTGGTTGGTGTTTTTGCTAGGCAGAGGAGAACCTCAATTTAGGAGTCTTTCTCCAGGGCTCTTCTGTCGGCTTACCATATCAGCCATCATGCACCTTAATATTCCTATGTTTCCACTCTTCTGGCCTTCACTCTGTTAGATTTTTCCTCGATTCTAGCTTAATATCCATATTTGCATGTCCAGGTGAACAGGCTACCTTCATTTGAATTTTACCTCCTACTGTTGCAGATTCAATCTTTTTATTTTTACGAGTGTTTGCTGTTGGAAGGATAAAGCCTTCCATGCTTTCTAATGAACTGGAAAAATTTTAATTTTTCTGTTGCTGACAAGACAGTTACTTCCTTAACAGGGGCATAGTTTTGATGCTTAGCTTTGTCTAAATGGAATGAGAAATATTTTGTTTTTTAGTTAACCATACTTGTATTTTGACACTGAACAGTAGGCATTTGCCTAAATTAATGATTGGGTAAACTTAGAAGTAAAAATGAAAGAGAGTGGGCTGGCTGAAATGATTTTCAAAAATGAAAGAAAGTGTTCAGAGAATCTGAGAAACACTGGGATTGTACATTATCTTGCAATAAAAGGAGATTCATATCTATTTAAGGACTTTTGCTTTTCAACATTGACATAGTTAGAAATAAATGCAGGGCTTTTTTTTTTTAACAGTAAGAAAGCATAGTGAAAGTTTTGACAGTTGATAAAGTCATGATATTCTAGGTGACAAATGGCAGTCAGATCCTTGCCTGATGGGATTTATTGTATGGAGTTTTACCAGAGGCTTCATTCGAAAATATGCTTTCTTTGGGGGATTTTGTCTGAATGTCCAGTGTTGTGTATTTTCAAGTCATAATTTTATGCTTGTGTTTGCTCGCACTGATATAAAAATGTAGTTTGTAGGTATCTTTAAGTTTTGCAGGAGTGTCCTTTTTTTCATGACAGTCTTTATGCAAGCCCTTAGTATCTAGGCTGGGAACAGACGATGATTATACAGCACAGATCTATAGGGCATGATCGCTGTGCTGCCTGCTGGGACTTCCTTCACTTCTAGGTCTGTTTTCCAATGGAGAAAAAGGTATGAAGAGAATGGGGAAGAAGAGATAAAAAGGGTGCTTTCCTCTTTTTTTTTTTTTCATTGCCTAGTTCATTTTAAATTACTTCCCCAATAGTGTTTAGAAAAGTAACGGGCTCAGTAAAGTCCCCTGCTTTTCAGGTATCACTTACTAAAGTAGATGTTAGCTGGCAGTTAGCACCTACCAAGTTTCACATACATTTGAGTAATAAAGATCTTTTCTTATTTCTGAGAAGTCAGCAACAACATAAGACTTGTAACAAAGCATCTTAGTAGCTCATTGGATCATTCTCTCAGCTCTTCTCTCTGAGTCATTGATTTCCATCCAAAAGCAGAAGTTCATTAGAGTGGCAGCTTGCCATGACAAAGTAGTGGATATCCCCAGTTACTTCTTCATCCTCAAGACTGAAGTTACAGACCTGTTGTTACTGAACCATCATATAAAAAGCAGCTAATGAAAGTGTTTAGTCTCCTTTTAAATGTCAGAAATCTTAATAATTCTGAGGCATAGAAGAATAGCTGTGACCTCAAAAGCAATTTTCCAAAAGAAAAATTTTATTGTTTTTGTAAAAATGACACTGCTTATTATAACATTTAAAATCAGTACAAAGAAGTATAAAGGAAAAAAGTTAAAATTATCATTCTGAAGCCGCCATTATTAATATTTGTAAACTTAATTCAGAGAATTCTTTGTGCATACAGATGGAAGGCTTGATAGATTGTTTACAAAAAATAGATTATTCTATAATGATATTCTAAACATAAATGATTAAATTTAACCAAGTTGGAATTTAATAAATATTAAAGTTAGCAAAAGAAAAAGAAGTAAAATGAAAGAAGGATGATGATGAAGGTCAGATGTCTATTTCTTTGTGACAAAATGTTACTTGCTGAACAATGAAGGACATTGTTTAAAGTGTTAAAGAAAATGGATGTTTCAACTAGATTGTATACTAGAATGAAGAAGAAATTAACATATTTATACTTCTTCCACTTTCTTCCTTAACAGTTATAGTATTCTTTTTGCATTGTCAAGGTTTATAACATCTGTATTTTGTTCATTCCTTAAAATTCCCATAACTTAAACTTAAGGGGTTCAGTGCCCAACTTGAGTCCTTTCACCATGGCTTCTCCATTCCTCCTGAATTATTTGTATTTTGCCTGATTGGAATTAACTGAAAAGTATGTTAATCAAGATAGATTTGTGAGTGTTGTAGTTCATGAATTCTTGAATGAGCAAAAGTGTTTATTACCATTATACTTGAAGAGTAACTTGGCTGGATATAAAATTTTTGGAGCATACTTCCCCCAGGACTTTATGGGGTTAGCCCCGCTCTCTGGACATTGAGAATTGTTGTGGATGAGTCAGAAGCAATCACATTTTCTCTTTAGAGAGATTGCTTATTCTGGCTTAATGTGATTATTTGATTTTTCCATATTAGTAGCTTCCCCAAGATTAATAACACTAGTATTAATGGTGCTTCATAAAGTTTTCCAGGAACATGGTTCGTTTGTTCGAGCTGCAAATTCAAGGCTTTGTTTGATTTTAGGAAGTTTATATTCCATTTTTGTCTATTTTTTTCCTTCCATGTGTTTTATTCTCTTCTTCAGGAATAACAACAATGTGTATAGGTGATCTTCTGTATCTGTCATCTTTGTATCATTTTATTATTATTATTATTATTATTATTATTAATTATTATTAAGATTTTATTTATTTACCTGAGGGAGAGAGAGAGAGAGAGAGCTCAAGCAGAGGGAGCTGCAGAAGGAGAGGGAGAGACTGACTCCTTGCTGACCAGGTACCAGATGTGGGGCTTGATCACTCCCAGGATCATGACCTGAACTGAAGGCAGACATTTAATGGATTGAGCCACCCAGGTGCCCCAATATATGATTTTATTATTGATTTCTGACTGATTTATTATTGATTTTTTTCTTTTTGTTTCCAACTTGATTGGCATCTTTAGAACACTTATTTTTTATTTCACTTTTTGCCTCCTCAGTTTGCCAGCTTCCTTTTTATCTTATTCTATTCTTTGATGATGTTTCTTTGAGCTCCTTTTAAAAAAGAGGTCATGTCTATAATTTCTTTGAGGTCATAGAGAAGTATTTATCTGAGCATTTCCTCTGCTTCCTTGTGATGTATATCCTTCATCTTCCCTGGCTTTGGTCATTTCCTTCTTTCTTTTCTTCTTTAGGAGTTATGCTCTAGTCCTCTATTCTTTTCTCTTTGGTTATGATGACTCCACGCCCCCTGGGAATAGCTGTTTGCTAAAACCTAGTGCAGGAGGAGAGGGAGTAGCAGCAGGGAGGGAGCAGGTAGTCAGGGTCCCATAGCCTATTTATGTTTGTTGACCTATTCACTCTTCCCAGTCTGTTCCTCTCCTTGGCAGAGACTATCTTACTGGGGGAGGCGGGGTAGGTGGAACTCCTTGTAGAGCTCCTGGGAGCTCCATGTGCTGAGCAGAAGTTTGCCCTGCTATCTTCCATCATCTCCTTTATTTCACATCCGAAAAGTCCTTTGGTCAGTTCAGATTCTGAGGAGATACATTTTGGCTCAGGGTTTTCAGTATTCAGCTTCACAGTTTTTGGTAGCTTGAAATTAAGACTGTTTCTCTTTGTAGGGCATGTGGAATAGTTTTTTTTTCCTCTTTTTTTTTTTTTTATTCTTCTGTTGTTGTATATGAAGAGTTTATAATCTGGGACATGGAAAAAAACCAGTGACAAGCTTGAGACAGAAAGTGAGAGGGAGGGAAACATTTTCAGTTCTTGAAAGTATTGTAGGTACTAATGGACATGTAGGTCCATTTCTCTTAGGTCTTGTTATTGTGGCAACAGCCTTGGATTTGTAGAATGGATGAGTAGGTAACAATGAGGATCTCTTGACTAGGAGCCTTCACTGAGTTATCCAACACTAGGTGGCGATGACTGGGGTTGGGCTGTTTGGATCATTGCTTCAGTGACATTTGTGGTGATATTTGGGCAATTCTAGAATATAATGCAATGCCTAGAATGCAGATAAAAGAGCTAAAGAGAACTGATATCCATGTACGTGTTATCTGAAGTTATGGGATTTAAAAAAAAAACTTAGAATCATCTTTCATTTCTAAAACAAGCTGTTTAATATCTCCTTAAAGAATAAGCAAACTAAAATAACTTTTTAGTTAGGAATTATAGGATGATCAGGTGTAAGACACAGAGAAAGGGAAAAGCAGGGTGCCTGGGTGGCTCAGTCGGTTAGGCATCTGCCTTTGGCTGAAGTCATGATCCCAGGATTGCTTCTCCCTCTGCCCCTCACCCCACTCATGCTCTCTCTCTCTCAAATAAAGAAATAAAATCTTTAAAAAAGGGAAAAGCCTCATTATACTATTACTTCACTCATCCTTTCTGATTTTGGATTGTAGTTTAGTGTGCATATTCAAATTATTAGTCATTTCAAAAATATCTTCTGGTTGTAGATATTATTAGTCATCCAAAAAGGCTAAGTGTCATTACATGGCCTCAGGATTTTTAAAATTGTGCATAAAAATAGAGCAATTTATAATAATGATCTATTTTCCTTGAAAAAGTAAGAACCCTGAAAAAGAGTTTATCTTGTTGGGCAAAAAATGTCAAACTTTGATATACTGTGACACTGGTCTTGCTTTTCCTCAGATCCACTGTTGGTGTTATCACTCATGAAGTCCACCTTCCTGGGTGCAAATAAATTTCTTAAACAATAGGAGAAGGTCAAGTGAAAAAGGGATTTGGAGTTCAGAAATTCATTGTGAATTCAGAAATATATTTTAAAATAATTATCAAAACAGCAAAGATTGATTCTTCTATCCATGATAGTTTTGGTGATTGAAAACCAGTATTTGTTAAAAAAAAACAAACTTAAGTTTCTAGATCATTCCAGTGAAGGGCATGGGATGGTGTCACTTATCATGTTCTTTTGAAACCAGTTATCAGCCGTGGCAGCTCCCTGTGGTGTCTACTTTACCTTGTGCCACACATACCCTTCTCTGTCCTTATGTAGCTCCACAGAAAATCAGTGCATGGGAGGGTTTTGTTTGTCCCATGCCTTTAATCTTCTGTTTCATTAGCTGTCTAGTTTGAGAGTTAAATATTTTGGTAATAAAGTCATCAATAGTTCAAATCCTGTCTGGTCTATTACTGTTTGTTATATTTTGGAACTTTTCTTTTCCATACTTTGGCGTTCTCCAAGAACTTCTTTTCCCTTTCTAAGTTTTTACTCTTTTAATAGAAATGGACTCCTACACCAACACTGGAGTCTAAAAATGGCCTAATAAGCCTGCTATTTTTAGGGAAGGAGAAAGTTGCCTTTTGTTCTCTCTGTGCTTTTCACTTCCTACTTGTTCTTTAGACATTTTTCCCCTCTGGTCTTAGTTGTGAGAGCATTCTAATTCCAGATGCCTTTTCCTTGGTCATTTCTGGCTCCATTTGTCTCATATTTGAAATTTTTAATGTCAGAATTAAATTGGGCTTTTCTGTTTCTATTACTGACAGGTATTTTGGATTCCTTTCCCTCTAATTTATTAAAATTATGAAATATTATAAGTAAAAGAGTGGAAACGTGTTTTTATAGTTTAAAGAGTAATAGTTAAATAGACATTCATATATACTTACCATGCGGGTTGAGAAACAAAACATTACTGTTGACTTAGGAGCTCCCTGTGTGCTTCTTCCCCAACACATTGCTTTCCCCCCAGGTAACTTCTCATCCTGAAGTTTGTGTAGGAGATTTGGGAGTTGTTTTTTGTTTGTTTGTTTGTTTCCAAAAAGCAACACCAAAGACAAACCCAGCAAAATAGTAATAACAGAATTTTCAGAAGAAAATAAGAAAATGTGGTTGCAGGTTTATTCCTTGCATTTCATAACAAAAGAAAGCTGTGTAGATCATAAGGAGAATTAATACTGAAAGGATTCAGCTGTTCATGCTGACTTACTGAAATTAGAATTAGAGTAAAATGAAGATTTCAAACGTATATAATGAAAATATTCGGTAGACTGACATCCACCATATCTTTGTCTGATGTTCTAGGGAACTATTAGAAATTTCCTACATTGGTTTCTCAGTTTGAGAGCTCATGACTTCTCTTTACCTTTTTGACTCCTGATCCTTGAGGATACATACTAGTAGCATTTCCATGTCTTAACAATTTGTTATAGAGAACCCATGAAGAAATTATGCATGTGCGCGCATGCGCGTGTGCACACACATACGTTCCTTTCATAGAGCTCCAGGTACGGGTTGAAATAGTAAAGAAGCCTGCCCTTAGAGTAATTTTACTATCACATCTGTTCTCATCTCCCTTCCTTCCTTCCTTCCTTCCTTCCTTCCTTCCTTCCTTCCTTCCTTCCTTCTCTTTCTTTTCCTTTCTTTTCTTTTCTTTTCTTTTCTTTTCTTTTCTTTTCTTTTCTTTCTTTCTTTCTTTTTTTAAGAGAGAAAGAGAAAGAGAGAAGCTGGGAGGGAGGCAGAGATAGGATCTTAAGCAGGCTCCACGACTAGCACAGAGCCTGACTTAGGGCTTGATCTCAGCACCCTGAGATCATGACTTGAGCTGAAATCAAGAGTCCAACACTTAACCAATTGAGTCACCCAGGCATCCCTTCCTTCTTCTTTCAGCCATACATTTCCACTCTTCATGAGCAGGCTGCCTGGTTTGGCTTTCAACTTTATGGATACTTACTTAAAGAAGAGACAGAAGGTAGCCTGAGTCTCAGTTTTCTTGCTGCCATATATTGTCTCAGGCCTCGCCTTCCTTACCTGGGGCTGAGCTCTGCTGGTGGGACACTCAGGTTCCTGTGGATTCCTCATGCTGGAATGTGATGTGCCATCTTGTCTTTTGTTTCTTCTGAGCTTCCTGGCTTGTGGACTCATCAACAACAGAATTTTATTAGGATACCTCTTCTGTGTAGGTGACAATACCAAAAACTGTGGATAGAGTATGGGACCTGACATTTCTGTGAGATGGTAGTTTGGAGAGTCTCCTTTGTTTATCTGGTGTTCATGTACTGGTGTGATCTCTAGACTCCGTGCATTTCAACTCCTGAATATTCTCTTGGCTGAGTTTTGACTCTACCAGACTACTAGCTTCTGGATTTTTCTTTGAATGTAGTTCACTCCATTTTCTATCCCTATTGTGAGTTACCAAACTTGGATGTGAATCTGTTCACTTAGGATCTTTCTCCTTCCTTATCATTTCCAACTCATGATTCTAGAACTTACTGTTGGTACTTAGTGAATTTGCTACTATGGATCACATAGTTAATTGTTAGACTTTTCACCAGGGTTCTAAAAATGTCTGGTTTTAAGATTAAACTAAAAATAGTTTCTCTGAAAGGACCTAAATAGCATAGTTTCTCCTTTTTTCTGTGTCAGTCTCTCTGGGATTTGGCTGCTTCTAGAATCTTGTAAAGGTTTTGCTTTTGATCCAAACATTGAGAGGCTCTTTAATTGTGAATGTGGATAAGATTGTCTACCTGGACTTAACATTTTAAGACAACTTAATGAAAGTTGTCTGGCTAGAGGAGAAGCCTGTTTATAGAAATTGTTTTAAAATTCTGTTGTTTTAGACATGTGGTATTCTTCTTTTCTCTACCACCACCTATTTGATTTTAGCACTGACACATTATATACATTAAAACAGAAGGAGTGTGTCTGCCTATAAATTATTTTTTTAAGATTTTATTTATTCATGAGAGACACACAGAGAGAGGCAGAGACATAGGCAGAGGGAGAAGCAGGCTCCTTGCTGGGAGCCTGATGTGGAACTCAATCCCAGGACCCCAGGATCACACGCTGAGCCAAAGGGAGACGCTCAACCACTGAGCCACCCAGGAGCCGTTGCCTATAAATTATTTAAAGTGACTTTTAAGATATACATTTAGAGAATTAAATGCTGATAGTTAATAATTTGAGTAGCTTTTAGGAGATAAAAATTCAATTTTAGGGCTATGCAAGATGTCCAGGCTATATAGTTAGACTGCAATAGATTACTCATCTGTAATCACTATTTTATACGTGTCCTTCAAAGTGACATGAAATGCCATCACATTTGCTTATCAAAAGCTACGTAAGCAGGATAAATACTTATTTTTTCCTGTTATCTTTGGTTTTCGGTATTTTTGCAATAAAGCACGTTAGTATGACTTTAAGTTTTTGAGTTATTTTTAGTTACAATCAAGTGATGGTTTTGTAATTGTTATCTGATTTTTAACACACCACTTAAATAGGTTGGTGTTAACACAGATATAACTTAAGCAATTCTTAAAAATTAGCTCTTAGGTTAGTTTTTCTTTTATTCATTATTAATCTAATCTGTAGAGAAACTTATCACTTAGCATTTTGAAAATTGAGATGTTTGTTCCTTTTTGGTTGAGGTATACAGAAATGTAGAATTAGGAAAAAAAAAACCACAAAGAGGCTTTTTACATATGCATGGGATACGGAACTTTTCTTTTAGCACCACTCTTGAAAATGCTGGCCGAAGTTATCCCAGTACACAGCAGTTGATTATTTCATAAAACGTGTACCAAATAGATGAGAAGTGTGCATTAACAAGCCCCAGCTCCCAGGTTAGCTCAGGTATATTTTTAGGGTAGGAGATGATGGTAGTCATACTCACTTTCACTATTTTAAACTTGGAAGTGTCCTTAGGGATCCTATAACCCAACATTCTTGTTTTTTGTAAGAAAACTTACACAATATAGTTCCATAATATTATTGTTCCACAATATTAGGGACTTCTCCGAGGTCTCAGAGACAGTGTCAGAGTCAGGCTAGGAATTGGATCCCTGGATGCCTCTTTACCCATTCATTCATTAATTGATGTTAATTCCTTCTACCAGCAAATACATCTGGGTGTTATTTAGTTCAGGCATTATTTTATAACTGAGGATATTACCATGAACAAAGTGAAAAAGGTCAGGTTAAGCGCTCTAAAGAGCCTACACCGAATCTGAAAGCCCATACCAGTTAGAAGGAATCCCCTTTCCACAGAAGCCACAAACGAATGGTTTTTCTGCTAAATTATATACTCTTCAAAGGTCTGTTACCTTGCTATTACGTTGATATGGTACATAATTTGGAAGAATGAAAAATTCTCTGGCTAGAGCAATTAATTTCGGAACTCATGATTTTTGTTTAACAATCAGAGGCCTAGTGGATCATTTTTCCTTAAGATTTTTTAAAAAATGTGTTCATGAGAGACACAGAGAGGGAGAGGCAGAGACATAGGCAGACAGAGAAGAAGCACACTCGCTGCGGGGAGCCCCACTGTGGGACTCAATCCCAGGACCCTGGGACCATGACCTGAGCCAAAGGCAGACAACCACAGAGCCACCCAGGCGCCTAGTGGATCATTTGTTGATGCTGTGAAGTATGGGATGAATTTGAAGGTCATTTTTCTAAGTGGTAATTTAAAAAATGGGTGCTATTTTAATAGTAATTTTGTACTTGCTTGAAGAAGCCCTTAAGTTCTCGTTTTCCTCTTGGTCTTCTTGTTGCTATCTGTGTTCTTGTGTGCCAGCTTAGTTTGCTGTTACTGCAGAAGCATGTTTCTCGTTGCTGCATTGTGACAGTTGCTTGCACACATGTGCTATTTAGGAAGTCCTGGGGTTATCATCCCTAAACGTCCCCATTCTATGTAGGAAGCATCCCGCGATCGCCTATAGAATGTTGCTCTCCTGCTTCATGCAGAGCAACCTAGGATGACCATTTCCGATCCCTTTCCTTTATCGCGCTGTGCAGTCCTGCCTGTCAGTCTGTCCCGCAAGGCTTGCTCGGTGGCGTTGGGGCTCAGGTTAGCCAGCAGACACTGTCCAGCCTCAGGTTGGCTGGCACCAGTGAGACAAAGGGTTAGGCTCCTCCCGGGGAGGACAGCGCCCAGGAGATCGCCGTGGCCCGTCTACAGAACTCTTACTCTCCCTGAACTATTAAAAGATTGTAAAATTGCAGAGTTCACACTGGCACTTGCATAGCAGATGCTAGGACAAGTATCTGTGATTTACAGTAAAACCATTTGAAGAAATGGAAACGGTTAGGTAAAAATTCCATTGTCTTGGCTGATGCTCCGTTGGTCCTGCCTCTGTTTTATTTGTTTCTCCTCCATCTTCAGCCAGTAATTGAATGAGTGAAGGAAAGTTAAGGCCACCGGTTTTCACCTGCTGACGGCCTTGCCTTCCCGTTTCCGCGGGTCTCTTGCTGTTCTCTCCTGCTGCTAACATTAATTACTTTGCAGATGGCTCTAATTGGCCCAGTTAGAGAACCTCCTCTGCGCAGCCCTCCCCGGCCCTCCAGACTTTGCCGCTTGTGAGGAGCCAGGGTGCGCCTCGTGCTTTCCTCTGCCACACACCCGAGTCTGGCTTTCCCAGTCTGTGGTCCTGACCCCGACGTGCCCTTCTTTTCCCAGGTTACAGCTCCGTGCTGAGCCCCGTGTCCTGCCAGGGCCCCGATCTGCCTTTTTCACAGCCCTGCCCCCCGGGACAGATGCCCTGGCCCAGCTGGACTTGGAGCTCCCCCCTGGATAGGCCTCCCTGGCCTGCACCCGGTCCCCCTGGCTGTATCACCCGCTCTTTCCCGCCTGTGGTTCCCTATTTTGTCACAAATCTGACCGTATTTTGTCACAAATCCGCTTAGGCCTTGCTTTCTTCTTGAAAAAAATTCCTGATCGTCTTAGTTGAAATGTTTTCCTCTCTGGGGGCAGCCTGATGCTTTATTATTCATACCAGGCGACCTGTGGCCTTGCCTTGTTTCAGGTAGGAGATTATAAAACACCTCGACGGTATGGACTGTGTTTCTCTTTGGGTCCTCACCCACTCCCTCCAACTTGAACAACCTCCAGGTGTTCAGGGAGCGGTGGGAGGACCGAGTTGAGGGGACAGAGGGACAATCTGGCCACTGCTCCCCACATGGTTGCTGGGGGTGTCGATGGTGTCTGTGATTCCCTTCCTGTCCCGAACCTGGTGGGTAAATAAACCCCCATTCCCCACCTTCTTTTAAAAAATATCATATGTGTTGTGGCTCATTTTAGAAGCTAATATATATTCATTGTAACTAATGAATTAAGGAATTAATGGGTGAGCCAAAGAAAGAAAAGAAAAACCAATGACGGTTCCACAGAAAACAATAGCTCACTGTTATGTTTGAGTGTGTATCTTTGCAGATTTTTTCCTTTCTGTATTGTAAACATACTTTAAAAAGGTTACCAAACATAATATTCTCTTGTTTGCTATTTTCACTGAACAACGTTGTAAATATCTTTCCTATTGTCTGTAAAAACCACATATAAGTAAACCAGCTCATACCTACATCGTCTTCAGAGAATCATGGGTGTATATGTGTGAGTGCTCTTGTCTGGTTATTTCTTCAGGATACCTTTAAAAAGTAAAGTAGCACTTAGTAGATTATAAAAATTTATGGATTTAAAGGGTGAGTATGTTTTTAGGACTTTGATAGCTGTTGCCAAATTGTCCCCAGCAAGGCGCACTAATACACATTCCCAACAGTAATGCGTGGAGTGCTCGTTTTTTCTAACTCTTGCCAGCTCTGGCTGTTAATACTCATTTTTACTTTCTAAACCGATGGGAAAAATTGGTCTCTTTTGGTCGTTTTAATTTACAAGTCCTTTATTACTAGTGCAATTGTGCATTTGTATATAATTGAGGACCATTAGTATTTCTCGTTTTCTTTTTCCCCCTGTGAACGGCATTTTGCACATTCTGTTTCATTAATTGCCTGCCCACATCCTTTGCCCATTTTCTATTGAATTGTTTATCTGTTTTTACTTGGTTTTAATTTTGGCTCCTTATGTTAAGGATTGCAACCTTTGTTTTTCATATATTTTGCAGATTTCTTTCTTTTTTTTTTTTTTAGCTTTTCTTGAAATGTTGTTTATGGAATTTTTTAACTCATGGAAGTCTGAACATTTTTATGCAGTCTTATTTGTTGTGCTTTATAATTTCTGGATTTAATATTGTGCTTAAAAAGGCCTCTCCTTCCTAACACTCAGCTGTATTTTTCTAGCATATTTATAGCTTTATTTTCAGAAATATAAATCTGTAATGCAAATATTTTTAGTTTGGTATAAGACATGATTAGAGGTCTTTCCCCAAATATTAAGTCGCTTGTCCCATACATATTTATTCTTTAATCTCTCTCTCTCTTTTTTTAACCAATTTAAAATGCCATTATTTTTATATATAAAGTTTTTTATATGAACTTGAATTTCTTTCTGGGCTTTCTGTTCTCTCCTTTGAGCCATCTGTCTCATCAGGTCACTGCTGTGTAGCTTGGTTATTACAATAGTAATATAAATATAATACTAATATCCTATTCTAACTCTTTTAAGAAAAATGTTTAGGTAGTCATAAACATTTGGTCTTTAAGATGAACTTTGGAATAATTTTGTTGAGTTATAAAAATTTACTGGATCTTGCTTGGAAGTAACATTAAAGTTATAGAGTATATGTGCATCTATGCATCTGTACATACATGTTTATATATCTACATATATAACACATGCATGGAATTCATTTCTATTTTTGTCATTGTTGGTAGGAACTTTTCTCCTAGACTACTACTAGGTGGTTTTTGGTGATGCACATAAAAACGTATTTTGTTTTTGCATATTTATCTTGTAACCAGCTATCTTATTTAATGATTACTATTTCTGATAGATTTTTCCATTGGTTTCCTTTTTATTCTCTTGACCATTTCATTAATACTCGGAAAGAATGAAACACTGTAAACATATGTGCAGTTTTTCTGATAAACTGAAAAATGGAAGAAGCAGGGAGTTCTCCTAGGACGTGGCAAGAATTGGTTTTGGAGGAGAGCTGTCTGACCTGCACAAGGTTCAGGAAGGCAAGGTGGATAACGGGTCCATACCCACTCTTTACGATTTCACTGTGTGTGATGCCAAGTTTAATAGCTGTAAAAAGAAATGTTGGGCAAGTCAGAAGAGAACCCGCATTGGCAATATTCAACACACTGTAATATTCATTATTAGCTTTAAAGTTGTGCATCAGAACATTTCAGTTATGTGCAATTGTGTTCAAGAGGTATGCTGTTTTTATTTGGACTCCATTTCCCCTATGTTTAAAAAATACATATATTTTAAAGGTTTTATTTATTTATTCACAAGAGACACAAAGAGAGAGAGGCAGAGACATAGGCAGAGGGAGGAGAAGCAGGCTCCATGCAGGAAGCCCGATGTGGGACTCAGTCCCGGGACTCCAGGATCATGTCCTGAGCTGAAGGCAGATGCTGAGCCGCTGAGCCACCCAGGTGTCCCTAAAAATCTTTTTTGTTTCATGATCTGTGGGGTAAAACCACATATGTGAGAGTACCTGACACTCTGTTGTGGGGGAATCTTGGAATTTCTGGCATATACTTGCAGAGATATTGGCAGCTGCAGCTTGGAATGGGTTCGCCACTTCGTGTGGTCTGAGTTCAAAGACAAGAAGGAAAAATTAAACATCTTTCATTTTTATTTAATTAAAGATGTCTATTGGTGCTACTTCCTCTGAAGGGAACTCTTAATTGGCTACTCTCCTTGGTTCATCAAGCCAGCCTGGATGGTGGTCCTCAGCTTTCACATCTCCTCGAGTTCATTCCTCCTTTCTCTCCTCGCTCCTCCTTTGTCTATTTCCCTCCCTATTAACTTGCAGCCCTGCCTGGGTTCCCTGTTACATTAGGCTAGGGTGTTCTGAACTGGATTATGGTGCACAGGGCCATCACCTATGAGATGCAAGAGCGCCTCCGCATTAAAATTTTGGCCGCCACCTCTTATGTGATTTAGGAAATCATTAAATTCCTGTTGTGACCCTCAAAGAGGTTTACACCCCTCCATCCTGCTTCTGCTAGGAGTGTTCTCCACCTGCAGCTCTCCTTCTATGAAATATGCCCACATTCCCAGCCCTTGCCTAGCAGGCTGTCTTTGTTTGATTTAACACAAAGCTTCTTTTCAATCTGTAATTACTTTTACCCACTTAACATATCATTTCTGCTCTTTTAAATTCCAACCTCTTCATGCCTACAATCCTTTAGCACAGCTTTAAAGTCTTATTGTATTGTTTACACTCAAAGGATTATATATTTTCTAGCTGAAACACTTTTGGTATAAAAATTATTTTAGGTGGGATGATTAATTTTTTCCTAAACCCTAAGAAAAGTGGCTGTTGAAAAATCATTTGACTTCTAAGCCTATTGTTTCCAAAAAAGGAAAGCAACATAAGGACAGAGGATAATTATAAGGGTACAAACTTATGCTTCTATGAATGTACTGAGTTTAAATTCTGTGTCTCTCTTCATTACAAGTTATAGTAATTATTTGATGAATTAAAAATATGTATGTGCGTGAAAGGAAAAAAGAGAAGCTTCTAGTGTAAAAAGGGAACAGGCATGGTGTTTCATTGTACAGCGCTATTATGCTCAAAGCCCCATGAAGTTGTGAATCTCCATAGTGACCAGCGTTTGTTATTAAATGAATGAATGAGACCTGGTGGAGAGGGCAGCAGGGGACTTCTTGAGTGTATCTGTCAAGGGCCACTGGGCATGATCAGGGCTTCCAATATTGAGAAGCTAAACCCTGTCAAACAGAAGATTATCAGATGGGTACATTTCATACATTATGAAAGTGGAAATTAGCGGCAGTCTTGTTTTTCTAGACACAATTTAATTTTTAACTCTTTGTTTACATAAATGTTTACTCTGTTCCTATCCCAATTTTGAACACATATGGAAATATCTTATGGGTTCTACTACTGAGGACTGAATTAAAATATTTGTGCTACCATTCATTTAAGAATGAAGACATCATGTGACAAGCATAGCTGGACAAGACCTGACAAGTCCATAGTGAATGTGGATTTAGAGCTTTTTGGCTTCCACATCTCTGACTGCTGACTCCTCTCCCACTATCTCTCGATGTTTTGCACTTAGAGAACCTAAGGGGACTACCCAAGATTGTCCTAAAACAATGGCCGTATAAACATAATCACAGAGGCCAAAAGCAACTGGAGAAGGAGACAAACTCACAGACTGCTTGCTTAGTAGCATCTCAGCTTTAGGGTATTTTTTCATTTCATAGACTAACCTGACCTTCCATATAGAACTTATGTATGTACCTTAAATTTGACTTTGAGGTGGGGTAACCATGTATCCCAGACCTTGGTTTACATCTTTTGTCCTGTCTCTTATTAATGTGCCTCTTTTCACTGCCCAAAATGGCCTGATTTGGGTGATAAATTATATGACCATCCAGATGGTAAGCTTTGGTGCTTGCTACTATTCTTGACTTTTCCCTAGCTCCGCTGGTGAAGGAATGCTCTGTTGGCCTTTAGGTCCTGTTAGAAGAGCTCATTTTGTTCCCACAATTTTTTAATTAGAGGTATAAATTCTGAGGGCTCAACGTATTAATTTCAGTGAATGTAGCAACGTATTAATTTCAGTGAATGTAGATTGCAGAACTGGACTTCTAGAGACTGGTAATTTGACTTTTTTTTTTTTTTAATAAAGAAGTAAATGACTTTTAACTCATGTAGACCAGATGATTTCCTTGTGGTCTAGCCTTTGTCTTCCCTAGCATTTTTCCTCATAGCCCAAGGCCCTGACCTTTACTTTATCTCTTTCTGAACAATTCAATTTGCTCGATTGACCTTTCATAACAGCGTTATCCAAAAGAAAGCATATATATAATTCTTTCTTTAGAGTAAAGGATTCAAGTCTTTTCCCAAAAAACCTAGGAGTCATTCACCCTTTTTGGTTAATAAGATTTTTAGGCACAAGGGATTCCTGGTAAGTAACTTATCGCCAGTGATTAAGCTCCTTGGCTTCTTCATAATGAGCCTCCCTATAGTGAAAGATATTAACCTTTGGAAGTTTTGACCACTTGGCTATTCATGTGCTTACTTTCATTAGACAGATAAATCTCAAACTTAAGGACTCCAACAAATATATTTACATAGGAAAAATTTCCCCAAGGCATATTTCTCTCTTTGTGTGAATTTCCAATGCTTAGATATTGTAGCAGTTTTCTTTGTATATTGCTGTATTTGCTGATGATTCTGAAATTCTTTGAACATTAAATTTCTAAATTTTTCTTTGTGATAAAGCTTGGCATTAGTACAGTTGAAACTATGTTTCTGTAACAAAGATAAAACCTGATATTTAACACTGTAAAATTTCATCTTTTATTTTTATTCATTTTTTAAAGATTTTATTTATTCATGAGAGACAGAGAGAGAGAGAGAGAGAGAGAGAGAGAGAGAGGCAAAGAGAGAAGCAGGCTCCATGCAGGGAGTCCAATGTGGGACTCGATCCTGGGACTCCAGGATCACGCCCTGGGCTGAAGGCAGGCGCTAAACCAATGAGCCACCCAGGGATCCCCTATCTCTTACCTATATTATGGTCCATTACAAGTTGAGTGGCTTTCCTCAGAAGCTCTTCTCCAGATAATGATGTAGGAACTAGGTTGCATCTATCTTGCAGCCATGTCATCTAGGGCATGTGGCTTCCAGAGTTGCCATGGAAGAGAGAACTTGGAGAATCATGCATGGAGTGTAATGGCCACACTAGAAGGGTGAACATTACTACCCTCTGTATCTTATGAGCCATAATTCAGTCTCTTGACCTTAAACTCACTGCTGGGAGAAGCATTGAAGCATAGGTTTACTGTGCTAGGAAGCGAAAAATGAAATGAGATATAGTGGCTGCATCGCATCATTTCTACCACAGCTCCTTTCATTGGTTTGATTCTTGGCTCACTTGTCATGTTTTAATAGTCTTGCCATTCTCCTGCTCTTAGACTTCAGCATCTTCAGGGTGCTTAGCCTGGCCCTTCATACTTGAGTAAAATCGCATTCAGCCTGACTCTAGAATTCATGTTCTTCTCAATACCACAGTGGTATAGAGTCACCATTAAAGTGCAGAGTGAGGAAGTTCAAGAGAATTTCCTTACTCTGGTTCTTCCACTCTTTCCCACCTTGCTTTGAACTTGCATCCTACAGTTATCCCTTTACTTCCAAGGATCACCCCTCTTTCACCAGATAATTGGCATGAGAGGCATTGTGGTAGCCATGTCATAGCTTTAAGAATTAGAAAAAGCATGTTTATTTCAGAATTTAGGGTGTTCCCCAGCTCCCTTTTATCAGTTCTCACAAGAGATTAAGTACCAATTGGCTGATCAACAAAGCAACTTGACCATTTATGCTTGGAACCACACTTGCCAGATAGGGCAGCATTGGCATGTGAGAACATTCCGTTTCCAACAGGAAATTCTACTGGGGCAACTAGTAGAAGCAGAAGTGGGGGGAAGGCTTGAAGAGCATCTGCAAGCAGAGACTGCCAGACAACTCCTTCTTAGGCAAACGGAGATGGAGATTACCTGCTTCTTCCCCACTGGGTGGGGCCAGAGACACACCACCACATAATTATTCATTTCTTCTTTCCAGTGTTACTTGTTCATCACTGAAAGATCTGACTTCAAATGACTTTAAGAACATTATAATTAATTAGTTTACATTTTGTTGTTAATTCACTTTCAGGGAGATTACAAATGTTTGCTCACTTGGCCAGTATTGATTAAGGGCCTACTATGCGTTAGGGATTATGCCACGTATTAGGATGTTGTGGTGAGCAACAGAAACAGTGTTAAGGGAGAGAGTGCCATGGTCAGACTGGAGGAAAGGATGGAGCAAATGGTGAGGTGGTGCTTTTTATAGGAGGTGAAGGGTGGAATGGTGTGATGACAGGAGCACACAGTGTTATGTCCAGCTCAGTGTCTGTCACAGACTCCTGTAAAAGTCACTGTTTTTCTTCTTTAAGACTCCCAAATGCAGGAGATGTTAGAAATAGTCATGTCCATGGTCAGGGGGAGAGGGAGGGAAAGCCCTTTAAAAGGGGTAAATAAGATAATTAAAGTGACCTTTATCAGATTTGACAATTAATAGTTAGAATGCTATTATATGCCCTTGTCATCACAAGCAAATAAATTTGTTTTTAACTCTTAGACATGCTCCAGTAATCCCGTGGTTGAGAATTTTGAAAATAATGAATTACCTGTAGAGAAAGGTAATTAGAAGATAGCTAGTGAAACATCTCTCTGCCTTGGTGTTGTAGAAGCATTCCTCAGAGAAATGTTACCATCAACAGCCCTGTTTATGTATATTCACCATGCTAATAGCTGACTTAATTAACTAGAAATGAAAGAAGTTTCTGCACCCTGTCAGGTATTTCCAAGTACATAGAGTTAAGAATTGTCATTACTTTGACTATTACTTAGCTTGTTAAAAGGGAACGAATAGACGTACCATAATTTGTTTTCAAATGTAGAACATCAGTAGATACACATTTGATTAATAATTTCAATAGAAGTTGTCTAAGGCGCCAGCATTTACCTTATTTCTGTGTTGTAAAGGCACACATGGGTCTCTCCCTCCACGGACTGGCTCTGAGCTGCCTTCAGCCTTCCTCCCCCTGGCATGTTAGACCTGGGTCAGATGCAGCTCTCAAAATGATGCAAAATTATTTGAAGTATATATTTCTTTTAAAGAAGTAGTGTCAAAATTTCCTAATAAGAAAACCTACACTTAGGCAGAACTAGAGAAAATAGAATGTCAGAGTAGGAAGGGACCTGAGGAAATCATCTGCTCCAGCCCTTTTGTAGAAGAGGAAGTGGAGGCCTAAATTTAGGGCATGCATCTGGCTCATACATAGTAGAACCTACTTTTTGTCCTCCACTTACCCTTAGGATGAAATGAGTTAACCTCTTTCTGGTCCCTAGCACAGTGCCTAGGACCTAGTGAGTGTTCAGCACATGTGACCTATTGTTTGGCATCAATATTTCTAGTGGCAGAGCCCAAAGAGGAACTCAGATGTCCTAATAGTGGCTCTGAGGCTTGTATTTTGTATTCCCTATATTGTATAGGGAGAAGAGTGTTTGTGGAGAAGTTGAATTAAAATAAAAACATTGGGGATGCTTGAGTGGCTCAGTGGTTGAACCTCTGCCTTCAGCTCAGGGCATGATCCCAGAGTCCCCAGATCCAGTCCTGCATCAGGCTCCCCACAAGGAGTCTGCTTCTCCCTCTGCCTGTGTCTCTCCCTCTCTCTGTGTCTCTCATGAATAAATAAAATCTTTAAAAAAAAATAGTGGCAGCCTCATTGCTCATTGCTGAGCACGGACTTGGTGCTGAGTTCTGGGCTAAGCATTGTGTGCATCTAACTTCCCAAATCCCATGAGATTCATACTCTCTATTGCCTTCGTTTGACTCAAGTAAAGTCTGAGTTGGGTAACTGGCCTGTGGTCACAGCAGTAATAAAGCACTGGGCTAGGTTTACGGCCTGCTTTGTCTGATTCAAAGTCTTTACTGTTGGCTGTTATTTTACTCCAGGGGTTGGCCAACTATGGCCCACGGGCCAAATCAAGCACACTTGTTTTTGTACAGTCCTCAAGCTAAACATGTTTTTTACATTTTTAAGTGGTTAAAAAAATTAAAGAAGAAAGAATTTCATGACATGTGAAGATTCATGAAATTCAAATTTCAGTGTCCATAAATGAAGTCTTACTGGAACATAGCTACACTCATTTGTTTATATTGCCCGTGTCTGGTTTTGTGCTACCTCAGTAGAGCTGAGTAGTCGTGACAGAGACCACATGCCTTGAAAAGCCTAAGATATTTTCTCTCTGGCCTTTATACTTCTCAGTGATTATATATTGAGATTCCAGTTATTTAGAGCATAATTGTGGGCTTTTTGTAGGGTCTGTCTCCTCCTGTTACCTGCCTTTTCTCTTTGTTCCATGTTAATTAACCTATCACTCAAATGATGCTTAGTGTCTAAATTTTGTATCTTTACTTAATTCTGCTCTGTTACACAATTTATCCTTCCAAAGGACCCATTCTGACAGCATGTTCTGATTGTTTCACTCCACTCTTCTTAAGGCATCATTTCTACTCTGATTCTTTTTTTTTTTTAAATTTTTTTTAATTTTTATTTATTTATGATAGTCACAGAGAGAGAGAGGCAGAGACACAGGCAGAGGGAGAAGCAGGCTCCATGCACCGGGAGCCCGATGTGGGATTCGATCCGGGTCTCCAGGATTGTGCCCTGGGCCAAAGGCAGGCGCCAAACCGCTGCGCCACCCAGGGATCCCATCTACTCTGATTCTTGAGTACAGTTTATCACTTATGCCCCCATGTTTTTAAATAGCTGATCCCTATATAAACTCAGTATAAACTGAGTTCACCCTTATAGTATCTATATGTTGTCTTTTTAAGAGGGTGAGAAATGATTTGTTGCTTGATGCCATTCAAAGCTTTTGATGAGAACATGTTCATAACCATGGACTGTGTTTCTTTGTGGTCTACTGGCCTTCTGCAGCAGCCATCTACTGAGCTGATTATCTTTAAACCTCTAAGTGTCTTAGATGCAGAAATCACTCTATTTTCTTTTCCTTGTAGTGGTTTGCTGTCTTCTGATTATGTGGAGATCCATTATGAAAATGGGAAGCCACAGCACTCTAAGGTACAGTTAAGAACATTTGGAAATCCTGTAGCATAAACATACGTGCTCATAGAATTATTCATTGCATGCTGCATTGTTTTGAAGTTTCTCAATAAGATTATCTGTTCTCTTGTACAACAGTGCTATTTTTAAATTTGAAATAAGTTTAGAAGAAACTTACTAAAACATACAAATGTTTGAGATAACATTAGAGATTTTGTATATTCGGACCAATAAAGAAATGTTTATTGTTTTGGTTTTAGATATAGCATCTTCTGTAAATGAATGGTATAAAGAGGTATCCAGTTCCATAGCAATACTTTCAAGTAGTAGATCACCAGCTTGTGGTCACAGTGTGTGACCAGACTAGAATGGCTGTTTTGTCCAAGTGACTTTGTTGCCTGAGAGGGGCAGAGGACAGGTGGGGGAAGGGAGATTCAGGGAACAGTGTCCTTCTTAATCTTCCTAAGAGTTCTGGGAGATGGGTATTATTATTTCTGTTATGCAAAGGAAGGAAGAAATTGAGGCGGAGAGAGGGCAAATAAACATACGCAAGGCCATCATACATTGTAATAGGTAATTGGGTACTCAATCTCATTTAGTTGGAGA
Source organism: Nyctereutes procyonoides (assembly GCF_905146905.1). Lineage (NCBI taxonomy): Eukaryota > Metazoa > Chordata > Mammalia > Carnivora > Canidae > Nyctereutes > Nyctereutes procyonoides. The sequence goes on from NW_026575132.1 coordinate 15,157,128, forward strand.
TGAACTATTCTCTTAACAGAGTGTCAATAAGGAGAAAGTGGGTTTAGATGAAAATGAGATTATTTGTATGTAAGGAAGCCAGTGATCTCCACCAGTTGGGATGAAAATCCTTGGAATGGCTACATTCAGATATTCTGGTATGTAGGAAACCCACAGAGTGCCACTGAGCCTAAGCAGTGTCCACGGAGCAGATACCATGGGCATAGGAGAGGAAACAGGGAAGCAAAACACAATGGGAAACATTGGGCTCTTTTTTCTATAAAAATTTTATTTATTTATTCACAAGAGACACAGAAAGAGAGGCAGAGACAGAGGCAGAGGGAGAAGCAGGCTCCCTGTAGGGATGTGGGGCTCGATCCCAGGACCCCGGGATGTGGGGCTCGATCCCAGGACCCCGGGATCACGACCTGAGCCAAGGCAGACACTCAACCACTGAGCCACCCAGGCATCTCTGGATTTTTTTTTTTCTACATCGCTAATGAGTATTGGCACAGAAGTGGGCCTTTTATAGGTGGACTTGCTGGGTTGTGTAGCACAAAGAACATGTTTTTTTCAGTGCGATAGCTTTTCGCCAGGTATTTATGGGTGGCCTTAATTGTAAATACCGCCTGGGGGGGTATGGAGTTTCCCAGGAATTATAACTGTCCAATTAACTGTGGGCACATCTGTAATTCACTGCGTGTTTTAAACCTTTGAATTTTGTGCCACAGATTAAGAACTCCCTGTTATTATCCTTACTATCCTGTCAGTTCTTGCCTTAGGCTGCATCAGGGGGGTTGTTGAATCTCTTGAAAAGTTGATGCTGTGGAAGGCGAGCAGAAATGCTAAATCAAGCACGGGAACAGTGCTTTCTGGCATTCGTACAAACCAAAGCTTCCGTCAGCTATGCCAGTGCCCTGAGCGCTGCGGATGCTGAATCATGAGTCTGGAGTAGAGGAGATGGCATGGGAACTTTATAGACTCAGCAAAGGAGCCACCTTTGCAGGCCACAGTAACCTGAGTCAAACTTCTCACTAACAAGTTCAGTCAGTTTTTCTTTCTTTCTTTCTCTTTTTTTTTTCTTTTTAAGAAGCAGAAGAACTAATTGGCCTCCAGAGGTCATTTGAGGTCCCAAAAGGAGGCCTGATTAATCTGACACATCAGAGCTCGTATCAGTTGCAACTAGAATTTAAAACAAAGGGTATTTCAACTCTGGCAAAGCAAGTGTTTGTTGCAATTTTTTTTTATGTTCCTTACTATTCTCTTATGTTCCTTACCTTCCTCCCATTTTCCAAATAGATCATCTACCCAGACTTACTTGCATCATATGTGATGAATTAATGGTAACAGTCTGTTTTTTATGTGTCTGTATTTGTATATACACCCCCTAAAACCAAGACGACATGGTGCACACGAACTTGAAGCAGCATTTTTTAACCTAATAACATTATGAACATTTTAGCATGTATTAAATAAACTTCTAAATTTTTATTTCTAAAAATGCATAATATTCCTTCCTATAATTTTATTTTTTACTTTTTTATGTTTTAAAGATTTTTACTTATTTATTCATTAGAGACACAGGGACAGAGGCAGAGACACAGGCAGAGGGAGGAGAAGTAGGCTCCCTGTGGGGAGCCCGATGTGGGACTTGATCCCAGGACCCCAGCATCACAACCTGAGTGGAAGACAGACACTCAACCACTGAGCTACCCAGGTGCCCCTCTTACAATTTATTTTAAAATCCCATAGCAATAGAAACTTAGATTGCTTTCAGTCTTTTACTATACAAATAATAGTAAGGAAAGGGCTGATACATTTTTTAAAGATTTTATTTATTTATTTATTTATTTATTTATTTATTTATTTATGAGAGAGAGAGAGAGAGGAGAGAGTACAGAGGGAGAAGCAGAAAGAGACTATGTGGAGCTGATGTGGGACTCGATCTTACGACCCTGAGATCGTGAGCTGAGCTGAAACCAAGAGTAGGACTCCAACCACCTGAGCCACCTAGGTGTGTCTCCTGAAACATTTTTTTTTAATAATTTTTTTAATTTTTTTTTATTTATTTATGATAGGCACACAGTGAGAGAGAGAGAGAGAGGCAGAGAAACAGGCAGAGGGAGAAGCAGGCTCCATGCACTGAGAGCCCAACGTGGGATTCGATCCCGGGTCTCCAGGATCGCGCCCTGGGCCAAAGGCAGGCGCTAAACCGCTGCGCCACCCAGGGATCCCCATCCTGAAACATTTTGAACACATCTTTAATAATTGCTTAAGGATTAATTCTGAGAATGGGATTTTCTAGGTCAAAGCCTTTTCCTTAAAGGCTTTTGGTTCCTACTGATAGTTTTTCTTTCTGAAAGTTTGTTTAGATCCACATTCCCTCTACCATTACATACATATTTTTTAAAACTTTTTTTTTTAACTTCACGCTGCTTTCCACATTAGGAAAATCTTTGTACAGAGTACCAGTGAAGGAAATTAACATGTAAGGATGGTGAGATTAATTAAACTTATTTCACCTAGTGTGCAACTTTTCTTCCAAAGATTTCATACTGTTTAGACAAAAGTGCATGCACACACACTCTGTTATTCACTAGAGATGAAAAAGATTACTCCTAGCCTATTTTGCTTTGACCTTAAGTATAAGTATGGACATTTAAAATATCCTGCAAATGAGTTCAATCAGAATGATGAATCCACACTTTGAAGAAGCTTGTCTAGGTTTTCCCACCTCACCACCACCTAACCCTTCCCTAGCTAGTTCCTACTTCTTAACCAATAGAGGACAATGTCTTAGGTTTTTATTTTTATTGGATGAAAGTGGGTTAAAAAGACATTTTTTTTTTCCGGGGAGCCTGGGTAGGTCAGTTGGTTGCGTTTCTGCCTTCGGCTCTGGTCATGATTCCAGGGTCCTGGGATGGAGCCCCATGCCCTGCTCAATGGCGAGCCTGCTTCTCTCCCTCTCTCTCTCTGCCCCTCCCCCTGCTTGTGCTTGCTCTGCCAAATAAAATCTTTTTTTTTTTTTTTAAAGGACTTTTTTCCTTGTGAAGCAAAGATAGGAACTGGAGAGGTCAACAATTAAGTAATCAATATAAAATAGGTACCAGGCATCAGTCAATGATAATGGAGGAATTTTGCTCTGCATTCAACAGAACAATCACTTTGGTTAGAGTTCCTAACCACACAGTGCTTTGCGCACAGTATATGATAAAACAAATTCGATTTGTTGATCGACTTTGTTGATGAAACTATTAAAACTGAGTTAATTTTTAGTATTCTTGTAAAAGAATTATGTATAGTTATGATAGTATAAGAGTACTTTTCAACTGTAACTTAGTTCTATTAAGTCCCTTTTAGGCGAACCAATACCTTTGAGTGCTTACTAATACCTCAGTTTCAATTCTGCCTGTGAAAAGAAGTATCAACTTGACAGCAGCCGAGAGGGAACAGATAGATGCTGTGCTCCCATCTCCACTTCCCTTTATTACTCTTTATCATTATTGGGTGGGGAATATGTCCTTTCCTAGCTCTGTTTTCTCACCCCGGCCTCTTCCTGTTGCCTTGCTCACTCCTGCTCTGGGAAGGAAGAGCCACTTAACTGATGGGAAGGAGTTGGGTATGTCAGCATAGTTCTTAATCCCTTCTTTTGTGGGTCTCACCTCCCTGCAGGAAGAGGTGCAATCTCTATCCTCTTCCACACTCTCAGTTGCACAGTAGCAGCCGTGTGTGTGTGTGTGTGTGTGTGTGTGTTGGTGGGGGGGGGGTTGTTGTTCCATGTTGTCTATCCCTGGGTGGGTAAATGTAGCAAACTCAGGGCTGCAGCATTAGCAGGCCCACTGGATTCTCAGCTAATCCTCTCCTCCCGCATACCACTATCAGAAATGGAGGTACCCCTAGGATCTGTTTCGGTCCTGGATCACTTGTATGGATACCACTCCACACGCTCCAAGATACCTATAATCTGAATGCTGGACAGTAGTAAGTGCTGGGGAAGATGTGGAGAACTAGAACCCTCACATACTTCTGGTAGGAATGTAAAATGGTGGTGCTGCTTTGGAAAACAGGTTGGCAGTTCCTCAAAAAGTTAAGCATAGAGTTACCTTAGGGCCCAGGTGTTCCCTTCTGGGTAGATATCTAAGTGAACTAAAAACATATGTTTAAGCAAAAACTTGTACGTAGATGTTCAGAGCAGCATTATTTGTAATTATTCAAAAAGTGGAAACAACCCAAATGGCCATCAGTCGATGAATAAATAAGCTGTGCTACATCCACACAAGCGAATATTAATCAGTCATAACAAGTAAGGAAGTACTAATGCATGGTACAACATGGATGAATCTTGTAAACATTATGCTAAGTCAAAGAAGTCAGCCACAAAGGACCATATATTGTATGATTCCATTTTTAAAAAATGTCCAGAATGGGCAAATCCATGAAGACCAAAAGTAGGGTATGGTTGCCAGGGGCTGGGGGTAAGGAGGAGTGGGAAATTACTGCTCATGGGTGCAGGGTTTCCTGTTGAGGTGATGGACGTATTCTGGAATTAGTGGTGATGGTACAGGACAACTCTGTGCGTGTACTAAAAACCACCGAATTACACCCTTTACAAGGGTGAATTTTATGGCTTGTCGCTTATATCTTAAAGAAAAAAGAGACCCTCAGGTGGGGAATGGGGGTCTATTTACCCACCTTCTCAACAAACATGAATCCTTTGCACTTCTCCGACTGATCTTGTCACTCAGGCTCATGAATAAGTCATTCGTATTCATTAAACAGATACTGATTCAGCTTCTTGTGATCTAGTCCCTGTTCCAGGTACTGGCTGTATATCAGTGAACCAAGCAGATAAAAATCCCTGCCTTGGTTCTTTGCTTTATCACTATAATCACATCATCCTCCTGGAAGTTTTTGTACTTTTTTTTTTTTATTATTATTATTCGAGTCATCACCACAGCTCAGTTCAAGCTCACTTCTTCCGTGAAGTGTTCTTGGCAGGGAATTGCTGTTGGAGGAAATGGCCTCTGTGGGCATAGCTCCTGGCTGGGAAATGGAAAAAAAAAATCATGAGAGCAGACAACACTGGTTCGTCACAAAGCTATTTTAAGTTTGAATAGGATAATTTTGTATGAACTATTAAAAATTTATGTAGCATTGGTACAGCTAAACTGTTCTAATACTTGAACATTTTTCTCCTTTTGAGTTTAATGAAGATAAATAATTAAATGGTATTGGGGTCTCAAGTTCCCTGAATCTCTGAAATATTTTTTTCATTTCTTTATGCTGCAGTATTCAAATTCAAGTCTATGTGCCCGGTTAAAGATATCTTTTTCTCTTTTGCTGCCAGCCCACTGATGTGTTAAATAGATTAATAGACCCTGATGATTGAAAAGTGTGAATTTAAGGATATGTGTGTAGAATAATCACTTGCACATTATGTCCTATTTTATTATTATATTCAGAAGCTGGATATTTTATATTTTTATATTAAAAATATACATGTTTGTGAGCTTAGGCCCATGTAGTTTTTTTCCAAATGTTTATCCAGATGTTTAGGAGTTTATGAGAGTTTATCTTTTAAAAAGATTTATTTATTTATTTGAGAGAGAGAGAGAGAGAGAGCAGGGGCAGAGGGAGAGAGAATTTCAGGCAGACTCCCGGCCGAGTGTGGAGCCTGACTCAAGGATCCATCTCCCGACCCTGAGGTCACTATCCTGAGATCACGACATGAGTGGAAACTGCCCACTGTGTCGCCCAGCACCCCTAGAGTTTATGGGGGTCTCTTTATGATGAAGATAATAAGAACTGGCTGATTGAACTTTATTGAGGAGTAGATGAAATCATTAAACAGAGACACTAAGGTGGGGCAGTTTTAAAATAAATTAAATAAAAACAATAGGTTCTATTTTCCAATAGGTTGTATTTAAAGTGAGTAGAAAGAAAGAATCAGACTATTTCTGTCATTTGATTGATAATACTAGGGAACCACCTAGGTTTTCCTCTTTAGGTGGTTAGCATTGGACTCACAGAGCTGTTTTCTGGTGAGGAAGTGTTTTCAAAGATGCACATTCAGTCAGTGTCCCATTATTAGCAGGTGTGGCCTGGTGGTTCTGAGTGGCCTTCTGAGCTTGGCAACCTTGTGTAGCAAAGTTGCCATTATTTGAGCATTATCTGGCTTGTGGAGTGTTCAGATGTGTGGAAGGTAGTAGGTTGGGGAGCATACTTACTAGGATTTTTAAGTTCCTTTGACTAGCCAATAACTTCTACTTATCAGAAGCTCTATTTTAAAAAATTTAAATAACTCACTGACAGTTTTGAAACGAAAAGTGCTGATGCCTGTGTGGACACACATAGACTTGTGTCATGCACTGGATGAGCCCGTTGTGTTCTCCTGCCTGCTACTTGCCTAGTCACAGATCTGTGATGAGCTCGTAGGTATTGTCTCAAAGAGGCTGGCCAGTGCTCTAGAACTGTCCAAGTCCTTCCCAACTGGAGAAACACTAACTGGGAAGCCTGAAAACATGTCATTCAGTTTGGATTTTGCTTTCTTTAATAGGGCCTTTTAGCACTTTGTCACTGTCTCCCAATCTGTACATGGAGATAGTAGTTACTATGAGACTGTGAGTGAGTGCTCAAGATGGTTAGATCCTTGGGTGGAAGGCAACCCCAGAGCCGACTCTCCAACGTCACCACTCCCGAAGCCTTCTGGGAGTGGCCCCTATCCCTTGGCCCCCTCCCATTATCCCTGTTACCCAAGAGGGAATGCCTCTTTTCAACTATGATTTATTTAATATGAAATACTTTGAAAGGTTACTTTGCAATGGTATTTATAAAATGTTGCATACATCTGGAGAGTTACCAGATAGTATTTTTATGCTAATGCTTTCTTAAAAACTTGTTATAATTTTAGTAATAAGAAACTCAGAAAATCCTTTAATACTACCAGATACTAATATTAAATTAGAGCCTGCTGAATTGCTCATAGTGCTTAATGTAACTACACAATCTAGATATCCCAGCTTCCTTATGATAATAAATGTCAGGGATTGCATGTTACCTTGAGTCTTATTTACGGTTTAGAGAATATGGTGATTTACCTTCAAATATACAGAGAACTGAAACAATTCCTTCAGATAATATCCTACCTTAATTAAAACAACTAACAATGACTTTTACACGGAGAGACCATCAATCTTCAGTTTCTAATGTGAATTAAAATAAAATCTAAGAAAGGAGATGGAGATATTTTCTAGCAAAAAGAAGAATATTTTTAGGAAAATCTGGAAAACATAGCTTTTCTTAGAAAGGTCAAGGAAATATGACAGTGTTTGCTATGCACTTCTAATAATCACCTGACTTAAGAGAGCCTCTTGGTGTGATACAAAGTGCTAAGTAACCAGTTTGATGGAATTTGCAGTTACCTATGGTTGTTTTTAGAATCATGTGAAGAGTGAAATTTAACTACAGAATATTGACCTGGATTCACAAATTGCTGAGATGCATGATACCATTTGTCCTTATAAGGTCCAGTGTTGAATATGCAAATAAAACTTGTCATATTGCATACAAGTCAATATTTATGTTAAAGGTTGCCTTTTGAGAACCAAACCCCATACAAAAGCAAACTTTTACAAAATATTAACAATTTGATTATAATACCAAATTGAGACAACCAGCATTGGAAATGTGTATTATAGTTTCTAAGGGGAAGCAAACTGAGTTGGTTGAGGAGTGGTCATTTGCTATTTGGACAGACACTTTCTATCACTGTAAATAATCTCTGAGGCTATTGTAATACAGTGTAATGAACACTGATCAAAATGACTGTAAATCATCAGTGAAAAGTATGTTCAATATGTTATATTTAAGAAAACAAATAGGATGCTCTGGTTCAACAGTGTGGATTCAGTGCTTATATTTATCTCTATTCCCTCCCAACAACCTAGTCAAATACCAGTTAAAGAATAAAAAACGATATAAACCTACAAGGACAAAGGCAAGAGAAGAAAAGACTGCAGACAAGAGGTATCTGTAAACTTTTAGGAGATAGAAAGCAAATGGAAGAGGGGTAACTGTCAGGTTTGAGTTTTTCCTGTTCTGTTAAGTTCCATTAGGGGAAAACCAAGAAGCAAGCCAATTGAAGATCCAGGAATTGAAAGCACATGAAAACAGAGAGGCTGGTTGAAAGTCTACAAGAGGGTACTTCAATCCCTGATGTACTCCATACCCCATATAACCAGGCAGCCGTCCCTTCTCTGCTCTGATAGAAGAGTTCTGTTTATAGAGAAAAATGGAAAGGAGTGAATTATCAGAGAAATAATAAAAGTTTCCTAGAACTGAAGTGCATGCATTTTCTTGATTAAAAGGTTTGACCAAGTGTTTAGCACAGTGAATAAACAAAGACCCACACCAAGGCACGTCTTGAGATTTCATGAAAATGGGGATGAATAAAACTCTCTAAAGTTTTCTTGAAAGGGGAAAATTTTATTTTATAAAAATTATCAAGGGGTGCCTGGGTGGCTCAGTCAGTTAAGCATCTGCCTTCAGCTCATGTCATGATCCTAGGGTCGTGGGGTCGAGTCCTGCACTGGGCTCCTAGTTCTGTGGGAAGTCTGCTTCTCCCTCTCCCTCTGCCTGCCATTCCTCCTGCTTGTGCCTTTCTCTCTGTCAAATCAATCAATAAATCAATCAATCAGTCAATCTTTAAAATATTATCTGACATTAAATAGCATCCAGTTCTCAGCAGCAACATTAGAAGCTGTGCACAATGTTGTTGAAATGCCAAGAGAAAATAATTTCCAATCTAGAATTCTCTACCGACCCAAATGATTGATCTAGTTTGAAGATAGAAAAAGAAAGTTTTATATGTGTAGGTTCTCACCAAATTTATCTTCCATGATCACTTTTTCAAGAAAGCACCAGAAGATGTGTACCTTCAAAAAAGGGGAGAGTGAGATCATGAATGGAGAAGACATGGGGTCTAGGATTCTGCATAGAAGGAAGCAGAAGAGTTCCCAGGATAGCCCTAAACAGAACTCCTGGTTGGTGGCTCTATGTCAGGCCTAGTGGGAGGCTGAAGGGGGACAAGAGGGCTGTCTCCAGGAGTAAAATGGATGTGATAAATTACCTGTTATGTTTAACTAGGATGTAGAGTATAAATATTCCACTCAGAAATACATAGATAACAACAGAAGAAATAGATAAAAGTTAAAAACAATAGCCATGGAGATAGGGAAAAAGTAACTGCTGTGTTCTTTCTAAAGATTTATTTATTTGAGAGAGAGAAAGAAGGCACATGTGTGTGTGGGCAGGGGGAGGGGTAGAAGGAGACGGAGAGAATCCTCAAGCAGACTCCCTGCTGAGCATGGAGCCCATGGCAGGGCTCGATCTCATGACCCTGAGATCATAACCTGAGCAACAATCAGGAGTTGGGCGCTCAATGAATTGGGCCACCCAGGCACCCCTGTGTTTTTACAATAGGCCTTGTAATTACTACTTGACTCTGAAAATTAAGTTCATGTAATACTTCTAAGAAAATTTTAAACTAATTTTAAAAGGTAGGAAAGCAAACAATAAGATTTTATGTAGTTTTCTGTCAAATGCAGTTATTAACAGCACCTTTGGGGTCTCTCCTCAATGAGAGAGTAGGCCTTCCATAGTCATATCTGGTAAGTATCTACTCCTTTGCATGTATAAGAAAGGTATGTAAGTTGTACCAGTTGTGTTGGTGTTGTATTCCTGTTAATAGCTTTTTCTTCTTCATTAAGTGTAATAATATGACGTCATTATAGAAGAGCTGAAAAATTGCCTAGTGCCCTTTGGGATTTCATGTCAACCAGGAGGACTTTGCGGGACCATCTCTGCAATCCTTTTTGGCTTATAGAAGCATCTGTAAGAGTGAATGATAACCCCGGAAGCATGGCTAATCAATGAAACCTTCCTCTGTGTTGTAGGGTGGAGAGCACTGTTACTACCACGGAAGCATCCGAGGTGTCAAAGACTCCAGGGCAGCTCTGTCGACCTGCAATGGACTTCAGTACGTGCGAGTCATAGTGGGAGGGTGAACTTGATTTCATCCATTCACTGTTTCTGTCTTTCCACAGATGCTTGTTGTAGTGACTCTTCTGTGCCAGTCGCATGTTAAGAGCTGGATACGGAGTGATGAACAAGGAGGGCATAGTCTCTGTTCTCTTAACAGAGTTTGCAAGAGATTCAGAGATTAAACAAGTGATTACATAGATTAATCTTTAATTGCCATTCTGGTAGGAACTGTGAAGGGGAGGGTCAGGGACTTACGGGGTGACCAAACCTAGTCTAGGAAGGTTTCCCAGAGGTATATGTCAGAGGACATAGCGGCAGGTGCTGTTGGCCAGGTGAGGATGGGAGGCCAGAGAGAGGAGTTCATACATCGACTTGAAGGCAGGCTCTAGAAAAATTTCTCTAAGCACCTTTTGGACCCAAATAGTAATACTTGATGTAAAGGTGTAGCTGTGGGCCTGTGATGAAAAAGGATCTTGAAAATCTTAATCTTCCTATATCTCTCAAAATGATATGCAATATAGAGTCATACTGCTTAATGGAAATTCACAATTTGCAGCCATAAATATGCTTCTGTTCACCTCTTCAGAATCAGATGGTTTTAGATTACTCTATTGCACAAAGCACCTGCTTTTTCCTAGATGATACCAGATTTGCGTAAGAAAAAAAAATGTACTAGATGTACATTGTCTTGGAATTATATTGTGACATACTGGAACTGTATGAATAGCCCTGTACCAGATTAATCCTCTAATCTTTCCATTTTGTTTCAAAAATGTATTATAACATTTCTAACTTCTATGCTTGTGGTATATACACTTTTAACACCTTTGGTGGCCTGTCTGCTGTCTAGTACAGTTCTGAGACCACAGACAGGTGTATGAATTAGATTTGGGACAGCATAAAGATGTTTGTTCAGATATACTGTTCATTTTTAAAGATGCACTGTGAAGCTCATTTGCTGTTTTTGTTAATTTTCTCCTCGTGTGGTTTCTTGTCTTGTAGTGGTATGTTTGAAGATAATACCTTTGTATATATGATAGAACCACTGGAGCTGATTCACGATGAAGTAAGTCTGTGATCTCAGTTTCCTGATGGCGTTATATTCTTTTAGCATCTTTGCCTTTGAGCCATAAAGAACAGAACGTGAATGTCAATGTACGTTGATAGGTAGTACCTTATTTCAAACATAGAATGACACCATGAATTTTGAAGTTTAAATCACACGTCTCAGGTGTGTTGAGAAGCTGGTGCTGGTGTTTTGAATTTAGAAATATGCAGATTATGACCTGCTGAATTGGGGAACACAGGCCACCTACACGGGCTCAGCAGGTGGCTCCGAGCTCCCACTCTGGGGAGATGAAACCCATGGTTGTTTTGAGTGGAGGTGCAGTTTCAATACACTCACCCAGGGCAAGTAAAGTCACGGGATTTACTACATACAGATCCCAGTATCTGGGAGGGGAGCAGTAAGCCAGAGGAAGAGTGGTCCTCCACCCCAGGTGATGAGAGAGCAGGAGATAGCAGGTACCAGGCACCTATTGCTTGAAAGGTGTTTGGAATGCAAGTCCCTGACTTTAGCAGGCTTAATTCTAAGTGGTTATTTTAAAAGGTGCCCTGGGAAAATTGAAGTGGGAACTTAGCATGGGAATTCTAAACTCAAGTTCTTATGGAAATGTCCAGACTCTGGGTGTGAGCAAGGTTATCAGGCTGTAAAATGCCTAGGCAGCAGCTCAGAAAAACAAAAGTTGTTTTTCTCATCACACCAGGCCACACACCAGTAAGGGATGATAAGAGGCAACAAATCTAGGTTTTTGGAAGTGAAGGCAGTTCTTTCCAGTCTATAGAGCAGAGAGGACATTCTGTTTTGTACTGACCACCTTCTTTTCCTTTTTATTTTATTTTACTTTATTTTATTTTATTTTATTTTATTTATTTTATTTTATTTAAATGCAGCTAACTAATATAAAATACACACTTGGTTTCAGATAGAGTGTGCAATGATTTATCAGTTGCGTATAACACCCAGTACTTTTAATCTCACCTCTTCTTTAGAGAATTGTATAACTATAATATACTTAACTTTTAAAAGAATCTCCAGTGGGGAAATTTGTAGTTGAACTATGATTATATTAGATAGCATTTAATTTCCTTTAGATAGGGAAGAAAATAATGTTTAGAAACATGCATGGGGCAGCAACCTGGATGAGAAACCATAAGGGCATTATGCTAAGTGAAATCAGTCAAATGGAAAAAGACAAATACTATGTAATCTTGGTTATGTGTACAATCTAAAAGTACTGAACTCAGAAACAGAGAACAGGTTAGTGGTTACCAGAAGCCAGTGGGGGAAATGTGTGAAGGTGGTCAAAAGGTACAAACTTCCAGTTATAAGATAAATGAATTCTGGGGTGTAATGTACAACTTGGTGACTATAATATCTTTGTATGTTTGGAAGTTGCAAAGACAATAGATCTTAAAAGTCCTCATCACAAGGAAAAAGTTGTCACTGAGCTGTGATGGATGTTAACTACACTTATTGTGGAGATTATTTTCAGTATATACATACATCAGATCATTATATTTATGCCTTAAACTTATACAAGATTACATGTCAATTATATCTCAATAAAATTGGACAGAAAAAGGAATCATATACTCTCATGGTGTTGCTCACTAATGGAATGAAAACAAATCTGAAATTTGATCTATATTCGTTAGGTATTGTAATGGGGGCTTATGACCCACTGGGCACTATTTTAGGTGCTGGGGATAAAATGATGAATAAGATAGACATTGAGCGTGAGCTTCCTGGAGCTTACAGTCTACAGGGGAAGACAGGGGTATACAGGTTGAGTAAATAATTACATACTGTGTTTTAGATAGTGATATGGCCTAAGGAAAAAGAAGTGAAGCCAAGGGGGTAGAGTTAAAGCTTCAGGGTAACTATCCATGGAAGAGCCAAATGAGATGGTACTTTTGAAGGAGGACTTTCAAGAAATTAGGGAGCTGAAAGGACATTATAGAAGCAGAGCACATGCAAAGGCCCTGAGGCAAGTTCCTAGTGTGTCATAGGAACTCTGAGGAGCTCAGTTGGATTGGACAGGCGTGGACAAAGGGGAGAATGGTAGGAGATGAAGGCACTGGAGGGTGTCAGTAGGGAAGTCACATCAGTGAAAAGGACTGCTAATGTGAAAATAGTATTTCGAGAGTGATCGAGTCAGAATATTGCAATCGTTTGATGTGGAGCAGAAAACATTTTTTTATCTTTAGAGGTTTTACCTGTAGATAAAATAAGTTTTGAAACAGGCTCTAGCCATTTAGGCTATTGATAATTGCAGTTGAATAACATTTTTTTTGTGGCAATGTATATTCAAACATGATGTGAATTTCAAATTTGAGACAACAATGTCATTACATTTTGAATGTTTAAAGTTTGCTTAAACCTGTATCATTTTTCAACTATTAAATATAAAAATTACTGCATAACAAAGACAACTACCCCTAGATAAAGGCATTTTGACTAATTAAAATGTTTTTCCCCTACTCTCGTGGTAGGTAAATAACTTGTACACAGCCAGATTATTTGACTCGGTCAGCAGAACAGTCAACTTTGATATCTTGCATTGATTAATGGCCCTGTTACACTAAAAAAATAAAAAACAAAAGAACCCAAAGAACAAAACAAAAAAACCCAAAATAACAACTCCCTAAGCTTCAGGTTTCTAAATATGTAAAATAAGATGATTTTTCAATGCATCCCCAATAGAGCAGTTTTGTAGGTTTGATGAATAAACAAAGGTATGTGACTATGTTTAATAAACTGTTGAAGAGATTTATAAATACCAACTATCATAGTATTTAGCGCATTGGTTTTACATTGTTATACCCGTGATCATATTCTTCAGGGGCTGATTGTTCCATGCCTACTGCCTTTTCTCTTTTGCTTTCTTCCTTACTCCCTACCTTTTGTTCATGAAACAGTCTGTCTTCTTCACTGTGGGAGAGGGAAAGGAACAGTGCTTAAAGTTTTAAACTAGTCAGTTTAAAAAATTCTGTTGCTAATCCAGTTGTGAGTTTCATTGCTCTGAGTATCATTTCACCTGTTACCAGAATTAAGAATTTACTGAACTTGAATTTAGATTGTTTGATGTTTAGTTTATTATTGCTGGTTTTAGTATGCTTTAGTATGCTTGACTTATTAGTCAAGTAACATGGATGGGATATTTCCAATAAGAATTCATGTTATCTCTCAAGTAGTGAGGAGCAAAACTCTTAATTATTGTGAGTCTCATATGTAATCTATTTAGAATACTCTTTTTATAACTATTTTTCTGCCCATGAAACTAATACAACTAATACATTGTAGGATATTTGGAAAAGCAAATAAGCAAATACTTACCTACATCCCATTCTGGAGAAAGAATTTCTCTTCACCTTTCAGTATACACTCTTTCAGTTTTTCAATGATGTGGTCTCACATATTTTTAAAATAAATTGAATAATTATTCTGTAATAGGATTTTAGCTCAATAATGGATCTCTCTGAGCCACAATATTTTTGTTTATAAAATAAAGATAAAATATGCATTATATAGAGTTCTTGTGAAGATTAAATCAGGTAACATGTACATTAACAGTGTCTGGCACATATTTTGCACTCAATAATGGAAGCTGATGGTAATAATAGTACTGGAAATAAGATATTTCTAAAAGTGTGGTTTCTAGGAGAAAGGATATGAATATTTTCAAGGTTGTTGATAGACATTGCTAAATTTCTCTTTGAACTATGCTCCCAATTTATTCCTATCAGCAGAGCATGAGAGTGCTTTTTACCTTGCAACCATAATTAACTACAGTTATCATAATTTTAAAACCTTTGTCAACTTGACGGCAAAAATTGGTGTATCTTTTTTTTTAAATTTGCATTTTGAAGGGGTATGTAAGCATTCATCTTTTTTTATATGTTCATTCACTGTTTGTTTCTTTCTTGTGAATTTCCTATTCGTGGCTTTGAAGAAAGCTGAGGTTTCAGAGAAGCTAATGAAACTATGCTTTTATCTACACTGGGGCAATTGGATGGTGCTCTGTTTTTTTGAATTAAAGTTTCAATAAGATATACTTTTTATTTTTGATAGCAAAAACATTAGCATATAAATGTTCCCATTTTAAGAAGGATATTGGAGAAAGTTCTAACACTGTTCCAGAGAAGCTTAATCGCATCTTGCTTTTTAATTGTCTGCAATTGTTTTTGTTTCAGAAAAGCACAGGTCGACCACATATAATCCAGAAAAGCTTGGCAGGACAATATTCTAAGCAAATGAAGAATCTCAGTAAGTTTTAATTAAGGTAGCCATTTAATCTTATGTAATAGGGGTGTGCCTTGATGAAACTGGGTGCAGACGCAGGCTTACTAGGCAGTAGAAATGCTCTGTGGTAAGTAGTGTGGGTGGGCAGGGGAATAGATTGTGACTGGTGTGTAATGAGGCACAGATAGTCATTGCCGATGGAAATGGTGACATATGAAGCCCAGGGTAAACCTCTGTTAGGAACCAGACAGTGTGGCTAAATTTAATGGTGATTTGTAATGAGGCTCACCCTTAAATTTCCCTGGCAGTTTACTGATTTTTTGACAGTTTATATTGTCTCTCTCTTATGCTCTGGTCCCAAGGCATCTTAAGCATGCTGATGTTGACAAAAGCTTCTTTTGGATTATTGGGTTATGTGATATTACTTCTGTATATTAATGCCAAAAGCCTTTAATAATTTATGCAAAATCTTATGCCATACATTATTTTTAAATCTCAAATGAATTTAGCACACTGAAATGCTTTTAAATTTTCAGATATTGAGGGTCAGGTGATTGTAGGTCAAATATGCATATTCCAATGAATCTTGAATGGCCCGTTACATTTTGATGATGTTGAAGAAAATGATATTTGAATTATAAATTATAATTTGTGCATTACAAATAGAATTTGAATTGTGACCATGAGAATGTGAAATGTTTAACGAGTGGTGTACGTTTTTCACCTTGGTTTATTTTGATTTTGAGGTGATGTGTGCTATTAATGCTGCTATTTCTCCACGTAGTATTTTTATTTTATTTGTTTTCATCATGATAAGTATCTTCTTTAATCCCCATAACCTATCTTACTCATTCCCTCCTCCCATCTCCCTTCTGGTAGACATCAGTTTGTTTACTATAGTTGAGTTTCCTGGTTTGTCCCTTTCTTTTTTTCCTTTGTTAATTTGTTTTGTTTCTTAAATTCCACTTATGAGTGAGATCTCATAGTATTTGTTTTTCTCTAACTTATTTTGGTTAGTATTATACTCTCTAGCTCCATCCCTGTTGTTGCAAATGGCAAAATTTCATTCTTTTTTATGGCTGAGTAATATGCCAGTGTGTGTGTGTGTGTGTGTGTGTGTGTGTGTGTGTGTGTGTGTGTATACACCACATCTTCTTTATCCTTTCATCTATTGATGGACATTTGGGCTGCTTCCATAGTTTGGGTATTTTAAACAATGCTGCAATAAACATAGGCTGCATGTATCCCTTTGAATTAGTGTTTTTATATTTTTTGGGTAAATACCTAGTAGTGTGATTGCTGGATTGTAGGGTAGTTCTTTTTTTAACATTTTGAGGAACCACTGTACCATTTGCCAGAGTGGTTGCACCAGCTTGTATTTCCCACCAACAGTGCAAGAGGGTTTCTCTTTCTCTACATCCTCGCCAACACTTGTTGTTTCTTGTGTTTTAGATTTTTTCCATTCTGACAGGTGTGAGGCAATTATCTTGTAGTTTTGATTTGTATTTCCTTGATGAATAATGATATTGATCATCTTTTCATGTGTGTGTGTTGGGCATCTAGATGTCTTCTTTGGAGAAATGTTTGTTCATATCTTCTGTTCGTTTTTTTACATATTTTTTTTGGAGAGAGAGTGCATACAGGAGGGAAGGGACAGAGAGAGGGAGAGAAAGAAGCCCAAGCCAGCTCCATGCCCACCCTATAGTGCAATGCAGGCCTTGATCCCATGACCCCGAGATCATGACCTGAGCCAAAATCAAAAGCTGGACACTTAACCGACTGAGCCACCCAGGCGCCCCTCTTCTGTTCATTTTTTAATTGGATTATTTGAGTTTTGGGTGTTGAGTTGTATCAGTTCTTTATATATTTTGGATACTAGTTCTTTATCGGATATGTTATTTGCAAATACCTTCTATTCAGTAGGTTGCCTTTAAGTTTTGGTGATGGTTTGCTGTGCAAAAGCATTTTATTTTGAGAGAGTTCCATTAGTTTATTTTTTATTTTGTTTCCCTTGCCTCAGGAGACATATCTAGAAAAATGTTGCCATGGCTGATGTCAGAGAAATTACTGCTTGTGCTCTCTTCAAGGATGTTTATGGTTTTAGGCCTCACATTTAGGTTTTTAACCCATTTTGAGTTTATTTTTGTGTGTGATGAAATAAAGTCGTCCCATTTCATTTTTTTGTGTGAAGCTGTTGTTGAAGAGATTTTCTTTTTTTCCATTTTATATTCATTCCTCCTTTGTTGAAGATTAATTCACCATGTAATTGTGGGTTGATTTCTGGTTTTCTCTCCTGTTCTATTGATCTCTGTGTCTGTTTCTATGCCAGTACCATACTGCTTTAATTACTACCACTTTGTAATATAACTTGAAATCTGGAATTGTGATAGCTCGAGTTTTGTTTTTCTTTTTCTGGATTGCTTTGGCTATTTGAGGTCTTTGTGGTTCCATACAAATTTTAAGATTAGTTGTTTCTATTTCTGAGAAAAATGTGTTGGTATTTTAATAGGGATTACAGTAAATCTGTAGATTACTTTGGGTAACCATATTTGTTCTTTCAACCCATGAGCATGGAATGTCTTTCTATTTCAGCATCATCTTGACTTTCTTTCATCAGAGTTTTGTAGTTTTCAGAGTACAGGTTTTCCACCTCTTTGGTTAAGTTTATTCCTAGATATTTTATTGTTTTTGGTGCAATTGTAAATGGGATTGTTTTCCTAATTTCACTTTCTGCTGCTTCATTATTAGTATAGAGGAAGGCAACAGATTCCTGTACATTGATAGTGTATCCTGTGACTTTACTGAAGTCATTTATTGGTTCTAGTAGTTTTTTGGTGGAGTCTTTTGGGTTTTATATATATAGTATTATGTCATTTGCAGATGGTGAGAGTTTTACTGCTTCCTTACCAAGATGGATACCTTTTATTTCTTTTTGTTGTCTGATTGTTGTGGCTAGGACTTCCAGCACTATGTTGAATAAAAGTGGTGAGAGTGAACATCCTGTTCCTGACCTTAGGAGAAAAGCTCTGTTTTTCAACATTGAGTATTATATTGGCTGTGGGTTTTTCATATATGGCCTTTATCATGTTGAGGTTGTTCCCTCTAGACCCGGCTTTGCAGAGAATTTTTATCATGAATAGATGCTGTAGTTTGTCAGATGGTTTACCTGCATCTATTGAAATGATCATGTGGTTTTTATGCTTTCTCCTACTGATGTGATGCATCATGTTGACTGTTTTGTGACTATTGAAACATACTGGGGTCCTGGAAAGAAATCCCACATGATTGTGGTGTATGATTTTTTTAATGTATTATTGGATTCAGTTTGCTAATATTTTGTTGAGGATTTTTGCTTCTACGTTCATCAGGAATATTGGTCTATAGTCTTTATCTGATTTCGGTATCAGGGTTATACTGGTCTCATAGAATGAATTTAGAAATTTTCTTTCCTCTTCTTTTTTTGGTAATAGATTGAGAAGAATAGGTGTTATCTCTTCTTTAAATGTTTGGTAGAATTCACCTGTGAAACCATTTGGTTCTGAATTTTAATTTTGGGGAGAGTTTTTTGATTTCTGATTAAATTTCAATGCTGGTAATTGGTCTGTTCAAATTTTCTGTTTCTTCCTGCTTTAGTTTTGGTACTTTCATACAATATTGTAAAAACATAATATTGCACTATAGTCAGGTATACATTTTTGTATTTCTTTCTCTTTTACACAGGTCTGGAAAGCAATGACCAGTGGCCCTTTCTGTCTGAATTACAGTGGTTGAAAAGGAGAAGGAAGAGAGCAGTGAATGTGAGTGTGGCATTGAATCACAGATGGGGCCACTTCACTCAATTAAATTGTGTGCCTGAAATCACACAGTATCTTAGTTTATCTAAAACAGTTTAGATTTGGGCAACTTCCTCTTGCAAACCAAAACAACAAACCAAATTCCTCCTGTGGTTTGAGTCTTACAGGCATATTGCTTTTAATTCAGCTTTTTCTATTTGATGTAAACTGGTTACAGTGTCCCTTGAACTCTGATGTCATATGAGGAATGTATTGTTTTAGCTTCATACTCAAAACATTTTCTTATGAAGATGGCAGTGCATTTTTTTCTATTAAAACTACAGCAGACTTTTTTATATGACTTATATAACATCATATGAAACATTTTTGTTAACCAAAAAAGTAAGGGGAAGTGTTAGGTTTTAAAATGTTGGCTAATGATGCTTATTTGTATTTCTTTCAAATTTAAAGCTCTGTTGTACCAGAATTTGAAGCTAGATATATTTTTTCTGAGGATCTATTTGACCATTAGTATCATGACAGTTACTAAATAAGAATCATGTAATTATATAATCAACAACTGTAGTATAGCTCCCATGTATTGATAAATGTATAGGAGCTTTGTAACTGAAATTATGTTCCTAGTCTTTTTCATAATACATTAGAAAGCTGTAATGATGGGGACTGTTTCGTAATTACATGGTGAATGCTATGTAACCGAGAATTAATTCCACAGCATATAGATTACATGGTAATTTACTAGATAACTTAATGAGTAATTATACTGAAAATTGCACATTTTAGATAATGTTTTGCTGAATGTATTTTTTGGTGAAAAAATTAGACTACCAGTCATCAGAAACTTAGTTACAGGTTAAATCGTCCTCTCTTTTATGAGCCTATCTTCATATTGTGGTGATTATGGTTATAAATTTTGTTTCTCTACTTAGAGTTTTTTTTTTTCTTACTCTTGAAGATGTGGTTGGTAATAATAAGTTTTATATAGGCCTCTGACACTTCACTACAGTCCACTCTTATCAAATATAAACTGATCAAGGACTTAGTACATAAGGAAGAAAGAGTCATCATTATTGATTTTCCAGTTTCAAAAAAAGTCCAAATGAAAACTAAAATGTTTGGCACTTGCTCTTAAAATTATGTAGTAACAATGAAAATTTAGAAGAATTTAGAAAATAGTAATTGTCAGTGTTTGTTCCTTTGAGAAGTTGTGTGGTTAAGATTTAGTACATTATTATTAAAATTTCACTCCTTTGAGTTAATGTTTCTTTTGACTATATTGATAGCTGTTCCACGTGTACTGTACTATTCTTATTAAATGAGTTTTAAGTAGATTTCCTTTGAAGTTTTAAGTAGATAAGAATCTTTTTTATCATATTTTAATGCCAAAGAAATTGATATTTATTTATTTTAGCAGAATTATACTGTACATTTTTCTCTAGAATATTTTTACATATGAAAATAACATGCGCTGGAGGCGCCTGGCTGGCTCAGTTGGTAGAACATGTGACTCTTGATCTTCGGGTCATGAATTTGAGCCCCATGTTGGGTGTAGAGATTACTTAAAAATGGAAAAAAAATCTATTAAAAAATAACATGGGCTTTTCTCTATCTTGATGAGTATTTTAATGATAATCAAATATAATTCTTTTCTGAATACTTGAGTATTTATCCACACTTTACAATCACTTTCTTTGATTTTGCTGACCAAGTTTCTTCCAGGGTGTTTATAATGTAGGCAGCAAAGATTTCTTTTGAAATTCATAGTCGATCTACAAGTTAGTAGTGAGCATCAGAGATGTATCCACCACCGTTCTGACTAAATTTTTATTTTCCACAGCCATCTCGTGGTGTGTTTGAAGAAATGAAATATTTGGAACTTATGATTGTTAATGATCACAAAACGGTAAGAATATAAAGAATCAGTGAGTTTTAGACCTGACAGCTTGCCTAAGGAAGAATACATTTCACTTTATACTTAATCATTATTTATTACTTATTAGGGTCAATATATTTAGATGCTTTATTTCTTTGAAATTATTGAATGACTTGATTTATTTCATGATGTTGGGAAACATTGGGTTTTATAGTATTTTCACAACTCTAAACTTTCTTTTTAATTAGTGGCTTTAATGAATGGATTTAACTGTTCATTTGACATCTTTTACATACCTTTCTTTAAAATTCTTATTTTAAATAAATAAATAAATAAATAAATAAATAAAATTCTTATTTTCTACTTTTTTCATCTACGTATTTGGGCACTACTTTCCAATTTTATTCCATCTTTGTTCTGAGAACATTGTTTTTTTCTTCCTAATTATGACTTGTGGCAGATATAATTATGGGAAGTAAAGATGCATAATAAAGGCATATCCAAAGAGACTATACTTGATGATTTATCTTCTTTAAATTTTGGAAAGATGAGTAATATTGTGTTACTTATATTAAAGTAAACTGTGATTTAATTGGTCATCTCAGTAACATTTAAGAGACATGAAAAATAATTATTGCCTCCATTTGCCCTTCTTGAGAATAGAGTAGAAACATTTTCTTTCTTTTTTATTCTCAAAGATTTCATTTATTTATTTGAGAGGGAGAGAGAGTGAGCACGAGTCAGGGAGAGGGACAGAGGGAAAGGGAGAAGCAGGCTCCCTGCAAGCGGGGAGCCTGACACGGGGCTCCATCCCAGGACTCCAGGGATCATGACTGGAGCTGAAGACAGATGCTCTACCAACTCAACCACCCAGGCGCCCTGAGTAGAAAATTTCTTAACCATGTTTTACTTAATCGTGTCTCTTATAGATTGCCTGAAGCCTAGAGCTTTCTAAAAAGTCTTGTCCAGTAGGCTGTTTGCTAGTATAACCAACACTTGGGGTATGCTTAAATGTGTAACACCTAGCTCTCTGGGAAAAAGCCTTGATTTATAATGTTTGCTGATACCTGTGGTGTAGATACTCCCATCGTGGCTGCTTTCAGGTTACTGAAGTGAGGTCACTAAATGAGGAGTTGGGAAAAGTTGCATCCAGTGGACTCCTGTGAACCATTGGGAGTGGTCTCTCGCACCCCATTGCTACACTTTTCAGACTGTATTAGGCTGGTTGTACTTCTTGTTGTGATTATATAATTTAAGAAATTGTATAAACCAAGACAAAGAGTAGTTGTTTTTATGAAAACTGAATTACATTTCTGGAAAGATGAAAATCTTTTAAGAAATACTTGAAAGTCAGATATGGGTGAAAAACTTATAAAAGATTACAACAAAAATTCAGATAGCTTTGCATATATCATTAAGTCCTTGTTTTACTTTAAGGAGACAAAATTAGATTAGTAGATGATAGGATAAGATTAGTAGAATTATTCAGAAAAGGCCTTGAAACCATATATTTAAAAATATGGTGACTTAATTTTTTTACTTATTTTATTTTTATACTTTTATTTGACTCTGTATATTAGCAGACATTTTCTATTAATTGCCAAGTATTAGTTCAGTTATGTTGAGTATTATTCAGTAGGATACCTGCTAATTTTATATGCAGATTTATTTTATTTTCCAGGGGCTTTTAAATATATTGCTTGACATATTGTTAGAAGAAACAGTGGAGAAGTCCTCTCTGGTAGGAAAGAAAACCAAATGTGTAGACAACCATTTTAGATAATGAAGGCTAAACGAGGAGTTTCAGAAGGACACTAATTTGCTTGAAACCCCAAGATAATTTTTTCATCTGAAGTATTTTTGTTGGTTGAGGCATTGAGGTTTTTTTGTAGCTGATTCTCAGTCCTTAGCATCGTGGCATATTGTGAAACTATGGCTTTAAACACTTATGCTTTTTCTCATATCCATTATACAAATACTTTTAAGGTAGTGGAAGGAATAATTATGATACATGCAATGCCTTTAAATTCACAAAGTACATTCACATGGAGCTGGGAATGGATAGAACACTTTTCCAGCCCATGACTTGCATCTCCACGACTCCTATTCCACCATACTCTGGTAGGAATGTACATAATGGTATCAATCAGAGTAGATGTCAGTAACTGTACAAATAGGAAAAGATAATTTTTTAAAAATATTGAATACTTTAAATTTATTTCTTAATCCTTTTAAATGAATAATAAAATAGCACCCTCCCACTTAAAATATCATTTTCGTATAAGGAAATTTTCTGCACATTATACCTTATATTCTGTGATAAAGTTACCTTCTTTATGCTACTGAGTTTGTTAATGGTAAACCTTGGTAATTATATTATTATTATTATTATTATTATTATTATTATTATTATTATTAAAATTGAATGAGAACTAGTTCTTATATGTTCATCTATCTTTGAAACTAGAAAAACAGAACTGTAATTTGCACTGATAAACTTGGATGGAATACATAGTAAGAAATGTAAAAAAAAAGAAAGCTCTATTTTTGAGTAGTAATAATGCCTAATATGGAAAGAAATTACATAAGATGATTTCTACTATTTAAATAAATACTACATCTGGGCTAATAGGACAAAATATTCCTTTTGTTTTGAGACCAGGTTACATTCCAAATAAGTGTGTCATTTTATAAGGATTTTTTTCTTTTGAGAGGCGAGAAAAAAGTTCTTTTAAGGTGTGCTTTATATGAAATTATGAAAATGAAGATTGTTTTTGCATTTGATTGCTACAAAGAAGGAGTAAACCAGAACATGGATCAGAGTACTGAAACTCCCATTTTGAAAGTAAAACTGAACTAGAATAATTAACACCTGTTTTTTTAATACCTTGGAGATTTACTATTGGTTTTAGAATGATCATCCTTGAAATGACTCATCATGCCATCTTTGTGCTAGATGAGGCGGCACAGTTGTTTTGATAACTGTCATCAAGCTCTAATTTTAATTTTTTTTCAAAAGGCAAATTTCTTTAAGGGTTGTAATTGTTCAGGAAGGAAAAATAAATTTGGCACTTTAAATGTAAATTATTTTCAGTGATCACAAAATGTGAAAGTAAGTTTTATCATAAATGGAGATTGCACATTTTTCTTTGTATGAAAAATTATTTCTCATTCATGCAGGAAATAGAAACATTTTGCCTACATTTACATTCAAGCTAATCTCTTTAATTCAGAGTAACCCAATATTGGCTCCCTAAAAAAAGGCAGACACCTTATTTTGAGGAAGCATCATGTTATCAGTGGCTTTCAATTAGGAAAGGAAAATCCCTCAATTTTGTAGACAGCATCTTGGTAGCTGGCTGGTGGAACCTAATTTGTGAGCCAATTATAGCCTTGATAAGGGTCTGCAAACATTTCTTTGAGCCACTTGAACTTGAGCTAAATATAAATATGAAAAGCCTATTCTAATAGAAAATTGGTTGAAATATTTTAAAGTGCATGAAAAAAGTTTTGCTTACATTTTTGCTGTATCCTTACATATTCATCAGAGAGTACAAGTATGTTATAACTCAAATATTCTTCAATTTGAACCCTATTTAAAAACCGCTATACTTTATAAGCAGGGGAACAAACTCTGAGTTCTCATCAAGAATTGTGATTTATTCGGAATATACATAAACTATTTTATAAGAATTGTTAACTGGAAAAGTTTATCTCCTATCTCAACCCAGAGGAGGCCATTGAATTCCAGCTGTGTGACCTTGGATGACTTCTTTTTCCTCTTTGAACCTCACTGTCCACATTCTAGAATGGGGCTAATAAAACCCACCTCACAGACTTGTGAGGAGCAAATATTTGTTGTAAGAGAGACACTTATAGATCCTAGTAAATCCTAGCTGCTCAAGTAAGTGGAACTTCAAGTGAACAAATCTTGTGGGTGTTGCTAGTTGTCCTCTTTTGTGCTTTCTCAGCAGTGGTGGACATGGGTGATTACGCTCCCCTATTTGAAACATTTTCTTCATCTTTTGGCTTCTGTGATGCAACAGCTCTCCTCACTGGCTGTTCCTTCCTAGTTTTGTGCCTCTGATTTCTAGAATTAGGGGAATGCTCATAGCTTGGCTTTGATCTATCTTTTCTTTCTATAGCACTCCCCAACTTGACCACTTCCAGTCTCCATCTTTATTTTTTTTTTCCTCAATCTTTAAATAATACCATGACTTTAAGGACATCTGGGTGGCTCAGTCGGTTAAGCATGTGACTCTTGGTTTCGGCTTGGGTCATGATCTCAGGATTGTGAGATCGAGCCTCACGTTGGGCTCCAAGTTCAGTGGGAAGTCTGCTGGAGATTCTGTTCTCTCTCCCTTGGCCTCTGCCCCTCCCCTCCTCAAAATAAATAAATACAATCTTAAAAAATATATATCATAATTTCAATTTCATCACCCTCTACTTTATGCCTCTAGCCTCCTGAGTCAGTACTTAACATATCCAACTGTCTACTTGCATTCTGGCTTCAATATTGAATAATGTGTAACATTTCTAAATCAGAACTTTTGATTCCCTAAATCCTAAGCTTCTCTTCGCCTAGTCTTTCTTATTATTTTATTTTTTTAAGACTTATTTATTTATTCATGAAAGAGACAGAGAGAGAGGCAAAGACAGAGGCAGAGGGAGAAGCAGGCTCCCTGCAGGGAACCCGATGTGGGACTCGATCCAGATTCCAGAATCATGCCCTGAGCCCAAGGCAGATGCTCAATCGCTGAGCCACCCAGTGTCCCTCTTTCTCATTATTTTAAATGGTACCACTATTCCCCCAGCTGTGCTAGTTCGACCTGGGAGTCACCTTTTATTATTCTCTTTCTTCACCTTCCACATCCTATATATCACCAAGTCCTGGGAACCCTACCTTCGTGGTGTGTCCACTCACTTCTGCAGATGTCCAGCCTTCATTATCTTTTACCTGGATTCTTGCTTCCATGTTTGACCCTCTCTATTCACTTACCCCACACCAGAGGGAGCTTTCTTTAAAGGAAGTAAGAAATGTGGAAATTATGAAATATGAAAAAAGTGAAAAGCATCACGTTTTGATAGACTTCAAAAAAGACCTAATTTTATTAATTTTGTAAACATGTATGTCATGTTTTCCCATAATCATTATACTACAAAAAGAAGCCTCGAAAATGGACAAATTAATGTTCAGAAGCAAAATTAAGTTAATTATAATAGATATATAAGACCACCGCCTTAGAATAGGTATCAGTTAATATTTTTCCTTTCTTTTTATGATGTATGCTTCTTAATGTCGAGACTTTTAACCTTTTCATCACCCCAAAGGGACTTAAGGTTGAGACTTTTGCTTTTACTTTAAAAGATATCTTAGAAATTTTTTAATGTGTGGAATTTGCTGGACAACTTAAAATGCTTATCTATCTACAACAACTTCTTTATGCTAGGTTTGAAAACTCTGTTAAAGTGCCTTAATATTTTTAGATTAATCTGATATTTTTGGGCCAGTTACATGCACCGATTGATGTTTACTATAAAAGAACACAAGAAGACAGTTTAGATCAGATTATGATACATGGTGGCAGCAATAACATCAAGTCTGAGTCCGTTCAGGCTGCTATAACAAAACACTGCAGACGGTGTCTTTTGAGTAATAGAAATTTATTTCTCACCATATAAGGGCTGATAAGCCCAAGATCATGGTGCCAGCATGGTTGTGTTCTGGTGAGGACCTGCTTCTCAATTCATAGCCAGCACCTGGCTGTGCTCCACTTTATCTAGTAGAAGGGGCAAGGGAGCTCTCTGGACTTTCCTTTGAGGCACTAGTCCCATT
The DNA here is from genome assembly GCF_905146905.1 of Nyctereutes procyonoides. Classification (NCBI taxonomy): domain Eukaryota; kingdom Metazoa; phylum Chordata; class Mammalia; order Carnivora; family Canidae; genus Nyctereutes; species Nyctereutes procyonoides. The sequence goes on from NW_026575132.1 coordinate 15,183,956, forward strand.
CATTAGGGCTCCACCTCATGACCAAAGCATTTCCCAAAGGTCCCGCCTCCTAAACGATCATTTTGGGAGTTAAGATTTCAACATAGGAATTTGGGGGGATACAAGCATTCACACTATAGCCAGTGTTATCAGTGTAAATGGTGATAAATTAGTGAATGCTATCAATAACAGTACTAATTTATTGCTCCTTTTTCATGGGTTGTCAGTGCATAAAGCATTACAAAAAATAAATATCAAGTATGTAAACATGAAGACACATTATTTGTTTAAAAAAAACATAGTACCCAGGGTGAAGAGAATGAAATGAAGGGAGCCTGACAAACTTATAATGTGAAAGTGGGCAAAGGAGCGAAAAAAGGAATTTCAGGAGTTTCCAGTGTAGGAACATTTTTAATCTTTATGAAAAATTGTAATTTTAATAATTATGATTAAAAGTAGATTTTGAAGATTTATGGTGCAAATCTGATTTGGTAGTTTTGAGTATGTTTTCCTTTTTCCTCAGTAGATGGTGTGATCCCCCTGTCATAGACTTCAGTTTTCTTTTTTTGTTTGTCTTTTTAAAAGATTTTATTTATTTATTCATGAGAGACGCAGAGAGAGAGGCAGAGGGGGAGAATCAGGCTGAGGGAGACGCTTACCCACTGAGCCACCCAGGTGCCCCTAGACTTCAGTTTTCAAATGTCCTCTCAAAGATACAGTCTGCAGTATTCTTTGTTAAAACTTTAGCCCTCCGGGTGTTGTTATAGAATTGTTCTATTAACTTATTTTTATTTATTTTCTTAAATAATCATAAATAACCATAAACCATCTTAAACTATACATGTACTTCATTTTTCCTTCTTGTCCCTCCTTTGTTCTGACTGGAACAGGTCAAAAGCAAAAGGCTTCATTTGATGGAGGCATTCTTCTGAGGGAATATACTTAGATGTATAAAATATGCATTCTATGTCATAGACAGTATCTACAGCGCTGCCTACGAAATTTTCTTGATCTGTATCTGATCTTGAGTTTCAAGGGAGAAGGGTGTCCAGTTGGTACTACATTTCTTGGCTTAGCCTTTACAAAGGTAAACTGTAAAGGTGGTTTCGGTGAAAACAGAGATTGCCTTTGTAGACATTAAGACTGAATTAACAATTTCTCAGATGTAAAGCTTCTCATACAGATGTCTATAGGTTCTTGCCATACTTGGAGGTGGTACAGGTGTTTTAAATGGAGTTTGGCTTCCTAACAGAAATCAAGTAGAACACCACCATATCCAACATGGCGCAAGTTAAATTGTCTATTTTTAATCCCCATTTGTACTATTGCTGTGAGGTGTCTGCTTTTACTGAATTGTGAAATTTACCAGTAAGTTATGATTTGGTAGTGACTGATTTATCCTTTCCCCCTCCAGTATAAGAAGTATCGCTCTTCTCATGCACACACCAATAACTTTGCAAAGTCCGTGGTCAACCTTGTGGATTCTGTAAGTATCCCAGTTTTCTTGAACCTATTTTTCCAAGACAGAATGTTTATATATTTGTTATTTCCTTGTTACTTTAATTCTTCCTTGGGCAAAAGTAAAAATGCTATACTTAAGATCATCTGGCTAAATAATTATTCTAAGTGATACCTAGACCTCTTTGTCTAGAAGGCCAAAAACACTAGAGAAAATTATCTGCTAAAAAGAGCATCAATTACACTTGGTGAATGAGACTCTGTTAATGATAACCAGTTGAGCCTATTGTCTTAAATATATTGCAAGAGAGCTAATTTATTGAGGTGGAGTAGGTTTGGAGAATATAGGAAATACAAGGCTTTTTTTTTTAAAAAAAACCTCAAATTTATTTTCTTAGTGGTAAATGCTTCAGATTTTATTTCTGGATGACAGAATTAAGTGCAGTCCTCAAAATAAAACTTTTTGAAACAGTAAAATATGTATCTCCTTACAAAGACTTCTAACTCTATAAATCGTTCATATCGGTATTCCCCCCCCCTCATTTTGTAAAGAATAATGGTTAATATTTTCTTCCTTTTTCCTGCTCTAGGTAGAATTCCACAGATGTGAATATTATTTATGTTCCAATACATAGTTCAATTTGGTTAGTTGTAGATTAAATATAACATACTACTTTGTATTCTAATGTAAAGTGCTATTTTGTTCAATTAAATCTATTTTTATCTGATATTTTTGTATGTTCCCTCTTAATTGGGAAATAAAAAACTTTTTATGAATTGCCAACTATCTAAATGATACTTATTTTCTCCAAAGAACTGCCTTCTTTTCTGTCTTTGAAACAGTCCCCCAAACCTTCGATCACTCACAACATATGATAGCTGTAGGCACAGCTGAATAAAGATATAATACAGGTGGATGGACACAGTGTATCATATAGAGTTAGGACTGAAATTCTGAAAGCCAGTTTACACCTGGTTTATTAATCTTCTGTAATTTCAGCTCTTGTCAGCAGTCATCTCAGAGGAAAACTGAAGTGAATATGGAAAAAAGAATATTAAACACACTTTTTTTTGTTGCCAAAGCTGTTGACTTGGTAGCATCTCTGTGTCCGTCATTCCACTATGGCTGAATAGAGCCACATCTTGCAGAGTGGAATTTTTATTTTGGGTGATCTTATAAGGTTCTGAAGCCAACCAACTAATTTTTAAAAGACATCATATTTAACTCGCTTGTTATAAAATCATTATAGCTTCAGATTGACTTAGGGACGATGATATTCCCTTTCTTTGATGTATTCAAAGATCATCCATTATTTTCTGAATTAACTTGAAAATAGGACAAAATGACAGAGGTCTTTAAAATTGCTTAATTGTGTAAAATGTTTAGCTTTTGGAGAGAAAGAGAACAGAAAGATGCAATTGAAATATTGCGAGTGATGCCACCCTGTGGTTAGGGGGAAGTCGGTGATAGGAATGTGCTGTGTTCCTCTTTTAGCCAGCTCTTGATTCCCCCACAGTGTTATTTAACGTGTCCTGTCACAGGGCCTCCAAGGGCAAGCCAGCCATGTTGCTGGTGATTGTCCAAGGATTTAGTGATCCGTTCCAGTCCTGCAGGAATGACTGGTCATACTGCACTTAACTCAGAGCCAGTAGGTCAGGCTCCAAACCTGTTACCTCCTGTGAGGTTTGGAAGAGTGATTTTACTAAATCCTGTTTTGAATTTATGCCCAGACTTTAGAATCTTGACATCCCTACTGTCCATCCCCTAGTGAGATACCTGACCAATAAATGTGCCGCTTTGGGATTGAAATAGTGTAGGAGAGGCTGAGTTGTGTGATTATTCTTTCTTCCTTTCTTTTTGCTCTTGAAAATGAGAAGGGGAAGATGATTCTTTATGATGAGCTAATCGTGACCTCATGTTCTCCTCTCACCTCCCCTCCTGTCCTTCCACTGACTCTGAATCACTGATTGTGCATGTTTGACCCAGTGTTTCCTCCTGCACCTGTCCTGTTGTATACCCTCAGATTTACAAGGAGCAGCTCAATACCAGGGTTGTCCTGGTGGCTGTAGAGACCTGGACTGAGAAGGATCATATCGAGATCACCACCAACCCTGTGCAGATGCTTCATGAATTTTCCAAATACCGACAGCGTATCAAACAACATGCTGATGCTGTGCACCTCATCTCGTATGTACCTGCGGTCTATGTGTTGACATTTATCTTTATCCCCTTAATTATATCTGTTAAGTTACACCTCAGTGTGTTGATCTTGAATTGAGTCCTCTCTCTGGTTATCTCAGTAGCAGGGAGGTAAGTTGTCTGGTGCTGGGATGGTAGTTCCGTGGTAGTAAGATTTACCTTCAGAGCACGTTCTTACTTTCACACTTTCCATCCTCCAGGTCAGCTCATAATTCAAGGTGGCTGCTGGTGCACCAGCCTTTATGATAAGCATCAGGAATACAGGCAGGGAGGAGTGCAAAAGAGCCCTCCTTCCAGCTGAGTGAGCTCCTTTAAAGCAGATATTCTGAAAGCTTGGACATATCCATTTTACCAACAAATCATTTCCTGGCTCTTGGGCACATGCTGCACGTAGCTGCAAGAGAGGCCAGGAAATACAGTCTTTTGAGGCGAACCATTGAATAAAATTGAGATTTTTATCATTAAAGGAAAGGATGACCAAACTTTCTTTCAATATAATCAATGGTTTCCTTCTCTGCTCATGGAAAAGCTGTTTTTAGACAGTTCTCCAAGGTTCTATTCTGGAATCAGACCAACCAGAGTCCTCTTTCCTTGTCTCTCACCTTAGCTCTTTACTTCTTTTTCTCTCAGTCTAATCAGCAATATATACTAATTTATACATTTATAGTTTATAATAATCAACCAGTGCTTAGTAGATGCTCAGTTAATGTTGCTCAACTGAGATTGCTTCACATCACCCAAATTTCAAGATATTTATGACCACATAAATCTAAAGGTGTTTAAAATGTAGTTTTTGATTTCTTGAGGGAGGATGGATTTTGGCGTTCGGTGTAGAAGAGTGAGTAAACCTGTCTTGGGAGAGTTCATGTGATGGTCACTACATTGGTTTTGTGATAGCACTTCCTTTTCTTTAGGCGTGTGACATTCCACTATAAGAGAAGCAGTCTGAGTTACTTTGGAGGTGTCTGTTCTCGCACAAGGGGAGTTGGTGTGAATGAGGTAAATTTGATCAGTTTTCTTAAAGTAGAGCTTTATCTTTGCATCTGACCTCTTTCTTCCCTGTGGCCTAGTTTATATCTTTCTCAGGTTTGTTTAAAATGACAGTGACATCGAGGATAAGGTATGAGTGATTTATATTAGTAAATAGAAACCAAAGTGGCTTTTGGTGTTCAAAAAGAGGTATTGCTTCATTTCATAATGATAGTTTTTCATGTTTATCAGGTAAATGCATGCCAAAGAGTGGTCCAGAGATTTTTTCACCTCTATAGATAAATTTTTATGAACTTATTATTCCTTTCCCGATAATTTTAATCTATAATGCTCTCCCATGCATGTTAGATTTAACTCATTTAAATCAAAGAGTTTAGGATTATATTTAATCAGTATCTTTGTTTTCTATCTGTGTACGTTTTTTATCTTTATGCCTTCTACCTATCTCTCTGTAGAATTCATTGGAACAAATATTTCCTTAGTCTCATTGTTTGGATTCCAGTACCTTCCTTTATATCAAGGAAATCCTTACACCAGTTGGCAACAGCATCCAAAAAGCTGAACCAACTATCTCTAAACCCTGATTAATGCCAGAATGTATTATAAGGTTATCCCCATAGTCATCATTCAGTCAAGACCTCTCTTGGCATATTTGTAGTAAGTTGAATTTATTCTTGGTTTGGTGTGAGTTGAATCAGGGCATAGCCTTTTATGGCTTGTGTTTTATGTTTCCATGTGAGAGCATCAAGTTCTGAGAGATGCCACATAGTAAGAGAGGCTTTCTGCTTTTTGGGCCCAGCTATAAGAAAGAAGCGATAAGGAGCATATGCCATCTTTTGATGCTGTGAGGCTCTACTTAGGGAACTGAGATGATATGTAATGTTGATCAAGAAATAATAACTAGCTTTGTGCACTCTCTCAAATGTCTCCCACACACTTTCAACTCTGAAAAACAGTATGGTCTTCCAATGGCAGTGGCACAAGTATTATCGCAGAGCCTGGCTCAAAACCTTGGAATCCAATGGGAACCTTCTAGCCGAAAGCCGAGTATGTACATTGACCTTCTTATTCACTCTCATGTGCCATTCTGTCTGTATACTGCATGTCCAGTCAATAAATAAATTTTTTTTCATTCCTAACTCATTATAGTTTAATTGTAATATACCTTTTTCCTCTTAAAAGATTATCAAGTGAGCAATTTAAGGTAATTCTTAATCTGTTTGGGTAGTAGATATTTCCCCTTAAAAATTCATAAAATCATACTCATTTTCTCAGAGCAGGAGCAGCTCTTTCTCACATTGCAGAGTGTTGAGATTTGGCAGGGGATGAATACTCACCCTCTGGATTCTAAGCAGTGGAATGTAGACACTAGGTGCCAATAAAGTTCCGTTGTGGAGTTAGTAATAGTATAGCTGAATCAGGAAATAGCTTAGGTCTAGTGTCAAAAGGAGCTCCAACTCTAATTAAACTTCCCCACCTACCTACCTCTAACTGAACTCACCCACGTGGTCCAATCAGAAAGGTTCAAGAACAAGCTTCCCTCCAGGCGGCCCTTCCCTAGGGCCCTTTAAGCCTGGAAGCAGGTGGTAGAGGATAGCCCTCTAGTGGGCAGGCAGTGCCAGGAGGGAGTCCAAACAGGGCCTCAGATCCCATCCAGTGGAAAAATGCATCCAGTGACCACTGGTGTCACTCTCTTCATTAATCAGAGGAGAGGAAGATGGAAAGATAGGGCTGAGCTTCCAGTGGCAAAGTATCCAAGGCCCACAATGGTTTTAGGAGTCCATGAAAAATTTCAATTTCTTTAAAAATCAGAGTAAAATCCAACTTAGATTATATTCCTCTTTAGACTAACAAACTAGTAAAATACAATTTTGAATACTTTTTTTTTTTTTTTTTTTTTGTGGTGGCATGAGGCAAAAGTTCCTAGGACCCACGAAAAGTCATACGATCTTGTGGAAAGGAAGACTGTGGTATTCCTTCAAATTATTCTCTTAAGTGAAAGTCTGCTCCCCTATGTGAAAATATCAGATGCCAAAAGTAAAGGTCTCCCTGCCCACCTCAGCAACCCAAGGAAGAAAAGGACAAAATTCTTCTGTAACTTTATCCTACGTTTTATGCCTTTTTGACTACTATCAAATAATTGTCATTAATGCATAGTGTTATGGAAACTTGAAACAAAATACGTATCCAGGGTCTTCTCGATTCTCTTTATGGGCATATTAATTCATCACTTTATGGGTATATGAAGTCTGGTGGCATTTAGCAAATATCCACAAACTTTCGTTTATTAATATCTTGCTCAGGGTATTTGCTTTCCCAAGGAAACACATAATACACTTTGAAGGAGGTATTTTGGGTTTCAGCAGCTGGGAGAGATGGCTTGAAAATCAGAGGAGAGTAGGGCCAGATTTCTGACCTTGTTTGAGAACCCTGGGGCCAGGGAGAGGCCAGTGCTGGGGTCCGCTGAGGGATGTTACCGAATTGGGTGAGGGGTGGGGTGAGAAGTAGAGGTTCAGGCCCAATGCCTGGAGTAGTTCCTTCCTAAAATGTTTTAGTCCTTTATGAATTGTTTGTTTAGGTAGATAGTTCATTAGTTCTGAACTTTGACTTTGAAAAAATCCATTCAGCAGTCCCTCTTTTAAAAATCTTTGTCTATGATAGGAAAGAGAATAGGAAAAAATAAATGGAAAGCATAGCCCATCACAACATCAATATGTCAGTCTCTGGCATCTATGTTGAGTTTGTGATTGTTGTTTAGTTTAAATGACTATTTGTGCTTTTATTTTAGAATGCTCTCTTTTCCTAAAACTTTTAGCGGAGGGTCCTTCACATCTCTGGCTGAACCTCACTGGGATTCTAGCAAATGGGATTCTCTCCTGTAACCTCCAGGGTGCTCTGTTGGGGAAGTTTCACTGGTGACTCATTACATCTGTGCAATAGAGCTTTTCAGCTCACTGAGCGCACACCTGAGCTTATCTTATGTGAACCCCCGGAACCACTCTGAGAGATAGGCACAGAGGCTGTTCCCCATTTTCCAGGTGGGAATACGGGAGACCCAAGAAATACTAAGTCACTTGCCTGCAGGACTCTCACTGGGTAGAACTTGTACTAGAACTCAGGCTTTTTGTTTCTCGACCAGGCTACTTTCCATTACACATTGGAAATAGGAACTTTATTGAGTTTTCTGAGTCACAAATATGAAGGGAGGGATAGTTTTATTTCTTGTCAGCTGTTGTCTTAGGAAATAACCTATACTTCTGGAAAAGATATAAAGAAAATTTGATTTAATGGAAATAGTTTTTGTTTGGTGGGATTTTACATTCTGTATCTACAAGACACAGAATTGGTAAATAAGGAATTATCTCCAGAGTTGCAATGCAAATGAAAGATGTGACTTTTGTTGTTTCTCTTTTCTTCTGTTGCTTTTTATTATTTCATTGGTCTAGAGTGTGACTGCACAGAATCCTGGGGTGGCTGCATCATGGAGGAAACAGGGTAAATTTTCATTTTACCTGCATTTGATATAGGCCTTTCACTGACATTGCTGCATATAATTAGATGCAGAGTCTCTCAGGGTCTTGTAGGCTCAGCACTCAGTATAAATTCAGTCATTAAATATCTGATATTTTAAAAATGAAAGGACTAATTCACCTTATATTTTCATTTTTTAGTTAAAGTTGTTGATAAGAGTAAAATATAATAACAACTTCTACTTCTGTTAACCTTTAAAGAAAGCACATTATTAAATGCTTCTAAGTTTAGTAGATGCATTAATTTTTTAGTGCACTTAGAATAAGAGCCAGTTGTCTGCCTGAAGCAGTACGTGAAAATCAATTTAGTCGTCAATTTATATTTTAAAGAAGTCACAAATAGACCTGTTTGCTGTAAGAAAAATTGTACCGTACTGTTTATATAATCAATACAGCATTTTTTTAAAGACAGATTTATTGTGTCTAAATTAGGTATCTTCTATTGATAGACATTTGAACATTTCTCACCTATCTCCTCTCTTCTTATGAGGATGCTTTGAGAACAGAGCCACTGCCCTGGAGCTGCTGTTGCATCTGTGAGCCAAGGCCTGGAAACATTGCCCCTGGCCCCTGCCCCCATGGGAGCCATTCACCGAAGGGTCCCTAAGCTAGAGCCCACTCCTACTAGATGGAAGAGGTTTTCCCACCCATGTGTCTCTCCTGCTTCCTGTGCCTATGCCAGATATCTGTTCAACACATAGCCCATTTCTGGTCCTCCCCCTATTCTGAGGAGCCCCAGAAGCCAGAAGCTCTGACCTACTAGTATAGAGTCCCTTCCTTACTCCTCTACCAGGAGTCCTGCTCATGGGGAAAAGGGGAGCGTGAGCGTGAGGGTTTGCAGAGACACTCAACCATTCTGCTGGCTGCTTTAAAACATATGTTTCTAGAAATGTGGTTTAAACATGAAACTGTTAGTGTGCATGCTCCCCTTGTTTTTGTACCATAATTTACTAACATTATGGCTTAAACAACATTTTTGAGAACTACAATATAGTAAGAAGGTAACACCATTTATAGTATTGCTTCTCTAGGGAGGCACCTTCTGTCTTCTAAACTCCCAGTTTTTAAATGAATTTTTGGACTGACTGCCCAGAGGATATAATAAAACTATTTAAAGTTTACATATATTTTCTCGAGTATGCATTTCCACATAGTTCCTTTAGGAGATTACTGTCAACAATGGCAAAAACTTTTCCTACTTCCATATACTACCCTCATGCATCAGGATACAAAAAACTTTTAGATTACATCCTAGAATAAGTGGCCTGTCACTCTCAAATCAAGTACTATGATAAACACACCCAAGAAATCAGTGTGTATGATTCAGTTTAACCTCGACCATGTGTATAACATCTCCCTATGTACTGACATAGAGACAGTTTGATTAATTGAATCGCAAACAGGCTCATACTATATTCCTAAGTCATGAGTATGTTTGAAGTTGAGCATAAAAATTAGAATTACCTAATTCTAATCAGAAGGAGCTTAAGCCTAATTCTGTTTTTACCGTGTGTATATGGGCAAAAAACAGATATCCACATATTCGTATACATATTTGTGTCTGTGTATAAAAACAGTATAATACTTCTCTTTAGATTTCCTTGTTTGCCTCAGTGGTGTTGCTGATGCCTGCATTATATAATCTTTAATAGATTGTCACAATTCCTTCCTCTAAGTAGAATCTAGTAGGTTCCCATGCATCTTTTATTCAGGACAGAGGCCAAAAAGTGCTTGCCTTTACTGAGACTGAGCAAATAAAAATGACCACATTTTAAAATGTAGCCTAGGTGAAGAAGTTTTGTGATAAGCTCTCCAAAATGCTTCCAAGCCCAGGCACAGAAGGGCGTGGCTGCTGAGGAGGTGATAACCTGGCTCCCAATCTGTGGTTTTCTTAGACTATTTTTATAAGTTCTACCACACATACTTATTTGGCAATTTGAACATAAATGCCTTGTCAAAATTTGTGTGGAATCATCTAGATCCAGAGTGAACATTTTGTTCTAATTCAAGGGTTTTAATTTTCTTCTCTGATGACTGCTTTTGGTAAATTATTTACATAATTGATTCTTTATTTTCTCAGGGTGTCCCATTCCCGAAAGTTCTCAAAGTGCAGCATTTTGGAATATAGAGACTTTTTACAAAGAGGGGGTGGAGCCTGTCTTTTCAACAGGCCGACAAAGGTTAGTAACTCAGAAAGTGTAATTATTTCTCTGGTTCTTCTTCTTCCTTTTTTTTTTTCTTGCTTTTGAGAAATGTGTTTGATGTACATAACATTTATGAAAGCAACAACCTTCGTGATCATATCCACCTCTGATCTGCTCAGGATCTAGTCACAAATCTATTATGGGAAAAGACTTAAAAGTCATTCTTGCATTTATCTTTGTGAAATGTTGAAAAGTAGCTCTGTGCCTTAATAAAATCAGTTGCAAAAAGGCATATTTATTTACAATAAAACACTGCCAAATGTCAGATACTTATCTTAGAAAATAGGTTTTTCTTTGGTGGGGGGTTGTCAGTCAGATTAATATTTATTATAAAAGCCATTATCATGTTGAAATCTGGTCCTGCTTAAATGAATGATAAAATCATGGTTTTGCTACTGTGAATCTGATTTTTCAGTGCTAGCTGTACCCCGCCCACTTTGTCCTCTAAACAAAGAAACAAATGCCCTTCAATTAAAATATCTTTGAAATTTACACGTTAGGATTTTCATCCTGCTGCTTAGAGATTGTGAGTTAGATTAAGGGATATTGCTTCAACCCATTTCTCTGACAAAAATTCCATATTCCACTGACATCTCTTTAAGGGTATAACTAATTCCCAGGCTTTTTTTTTTTTTTAAGATTTTATTTATTTATGCATGAGTGACACACACACACACAGAGAGAGAGAGGCAGAGACACAGGCAGAGGGAGAAGCAGGCTCCATGCAGGGAGCCTGATGCAGGACTCGATCCCGGGACTCCAGGATCACGCCCTGGGCTGAAGGCAGGCGCTAAACCTTTGAGCCACCCAGGGATCCCCAATTCCCTGGCTTTTTAAAAAGAAATTTTGAGTGGTCTATTCCCCTAGACAGGAACTATTATGAATATCAGCTAGCCAAAAAATAGCCCAAGTTATTTATGGATCTCATAAATACATATGTGTATTTATTATTTGTTATATAGTCTCTTTGTGTGGGAAGGTCCATGATGTCAACTGGCATTTCATCAGAATTCATATATACAGCGTCACAACCCTTATCCATCATTCCTTAATTCAAAAAGGTCTGAAAATTGAAAGTGTTTTTTATGAGTTTGCAGAAAACACGTCAGGCAGTAAACTTCTCCTGGACTGAAAACTTTTATTATCCTTCATAGTGTAAATATTCATAAGTATTACTGCAGAAATATAAATGTTTTTTATTAGAGGGTGTGCACCAGGCCCCTCAGGGCTATTACATAGAACGTGGTAAATGCATCATACTTTTCTAAAATCTAGCAAAGCCAGAATTTTCAAATTCACTGGCCACAAAGCTTTTGCATAAGGGACTGTGGACCTCTAGTAGCGTGTTTGGAAATGAATCACTCAACAGGCAAAAAGACAGGATTGCTGCTCATTAGCAGATGGTATAGAGATTCTAACATTACACATTTCATATTTCTTTTGAAAATACTACTTCATAAATCAAATATAGTCCATTTGCTATACAAAATGTTTAATGCTCTATGAATTGAAAGAACAGTGAAATCATACTAACTTAAAAAAAATCAGTGACTAGTGTGGATAACTAACAGAATAATTTACTCCTCTCCTCATCATTAAGTGATACTCCTGTAGTCAAGGGACTGTAGTTTGATGCCTGACATCTCTATAAAATCTCAATGAGTCTGCAGAAAAAGAAACAGGAATTTTAAGGTGACCTTGCACCATTAAATTCAACCGCCTGCCTTTCATGGCATTGATCTCAGTGCAACAGAAATCTGAAAACTTCAAAGTGTTCAAAATGGGAGAGATGAGTAGTAATGAATCAATGTGAACTGCTGGCATTTATGAATTAAAGTGTACGTGATTGATTTTTACCTGCCTTGCGTCTCACCAGTCAATTATAATATAGCATCTTGCCTGAGAGCACAGCACTCAGTCCTCAGGTTTCTAGTGTGTGTGGAAGAGTGCATCATTAGATTTCTGCAATTGCCTGTGAGTAGAAAGAAAATTATTCCAGTAGCTCAGAAACCAAATAAAAATAGCCGTATGTCTTCAGTTTTAAAAGTTAGTAAATACGGATTTATTTTTTTCAGCTACATGGTAGAATGATTTTTTTTTAAAGGAAGCCCCCGTGGATTCCAGTGGAATAGTTTATATGTATGTATCAAAGAACTGACCTTTTCCAAGTGCTTTTTTAGTCAATGAATGTATGCATGCACGGTTTACATGTTTTTTTCACATTACTTGCCTGCCTTGTCTCTGTGCTGTGGGACTCTCCCCACCTGCTGTGTTTTCCACCTGGTTTGTGATAGAGGCCTGCCGCAGGATGGAAGGAGGGTCCTAAGAATGAGATCTAGCATTTGGCTCCATGTGAGGCCTAATAGGAAGTGCTAGCCATGGTCCAGTCTGAACTTGCCATTTCCATTTCCTCCTGACTGCTGATGAAATACCACAGAGATGAGGACTGTTGATGTTACTCGTGGGACTTTCCTATGGAGGAATGAAAAACTTTCTTGCTTTGAGTAAGAGTTTTCCCTTCCTCAATGTGGAGGGAGAATCAGGTCTTCCTCAGATGGGCTTGGAAGGCAACCCTTCCCTTGGGGTGTGTATGCTGGAGGAGGAGTCTCTTTTGCCCTCTCATACTCCTGGCTTTGAGCGTTTTGTTTGGAATGTGCTGTTCCAGTCTTCATCCAAGTGTGATAGACACACACAGGGAGATCTTGCTCCAGCTGACAGAATATGGGAATGTTTCTCATGAACACTCACTGCCTCCACAATTGTTTGCAGTATAGTTTGTCTGGCAAACTATAGCACTAGTCAAGTGGATTATTCTAGAAATTTGACTCTTCCATTGCTCCAGGAATGATCAAGAGATTTCTATACATCGGTGCATATGTTTGCACAATTATTTATTTATTTTTTAAAGGTTTTATTTATTCATGAGACACACAGAGAGAAGGAGGCAGAGACATAGACAGAGGGAGAAGCAGGCTATCTGCAGGGAGCCTGATGCAGGACTCGATCCCACGACCCCGGGATCACGACCTGAGCCAAAGGCAGATGCTCAACCACTGAGCCGCCCAGGTGCCCCGTCTGCACATTTATTTAATATGCTTTAGACAGTGCAGATTTCCTTTCAATGAGAGTGATGGGCATGGATTCCCAGCAGCACCTTTTCTAAGCTTATTTGCATTTTCTTGATTATATATATTACATTCAGCTCTGACCGAAACATTTTTATCTTTTTGACAATTTTTATGTTTTCTCAGCTACCTTGAGATAAGTCAGTAAATTAGATATACGTTAGTCTTAGCAATTGCATCTTTGCCCCATTAGCAAGTATGATAAATGATCTATTCGTTTTGACAGCTAATTTCCATTAATAAGTAATTCTAATGGTAGAGGTCATCTCTGGAGCCCACCTCCAGAGAATCCTCCAAGAAATATTACCCCATTTGGAATACGTTTTTAGAAGTGTTATTAATAAGTGAACAGTGCTACCCACACAGATATCATCTGTAAGATGCCATCACAGCAAATCACAGAAGAATATCACATGATAGCTGATTATAGGGCCATGTATGTGGCCTGATTGGTGTGTTGGTTTTCTGTGATAAATTAAAATGTTTTTCCTTTGTCTTCCTAACCTCTTTCAGCTATTTGAACCCACAGAATGTGGAAATGGATATGTGGAGGCTGGGGAGGAATGTGACTGTGGTTTATTACATGTGGTAAGTATAAGAGATCTTTCCTACCTTCAAACCAGCTCCTCCCCAGAGCAAACAAGAATAGTGAGAAGCCTACACTGTCCTTCCCTTGGTCTTACTGCTTTTCTTTCTCATCTCTCTCATCAATGTCTAATCCCAGCTCAGACATGTTAGAGATAATCAAGTTCTTATGGCCCTGTTTGAAAAAATACCTAATGGGTTCTTCTAATCAAATCTTCTATCTCTTAAAAATCCATAGCTCATATCCATCCCATTCAGATTATACCAAATCACGAAATATTCTTTCCATGGTGTGTTTATTTTTGTCTTTATAAAACTAGATAGAGTCTTGGGGCACCTGCCTGGCTCAGTTGGTAGAGCATGCAACTCTTGATCTCAGGATTGTGAGTTCGAGCCCCATGTTGGATGTAGAGATTACTTAAAAATAAAATATTTTTTAAAAACCCCAAATGAGATAGAGTCTTAAGAAAGAGCTAACGGAAGGTGATGTACCTGCTAAGAAATAAGCTCACTTTTTGGGAGAGAAGCCCTTTCACAGAAGATCATACTTTGCTGAAAAATATGGCAGGAAGGAATTTTATCATTGTTTAAAGTGACTACTTCCTGAAATGCTTGCTAGTTATTGTGCAAGTCTCCTCTTGTGGATTATACATAAGTCACATGTAGAGAGAGGGTTGAATGACCAGCCTCACTTACTCACGTGGAATGTCTCCCCTAGGAATGCTATGGATTATGCTGTAAGAAGTGCTCTCTGTCCAACGGGGCCCACTGCAGCGACGGGCCCTGCTGTAACAGTACCTCATGTCTCGTGAGTCACCCGACACTTCTGTGTTTCCTTTTCGTGGACGTATTAGCTAAATATCTCACGGTGTACATAGAAGAGTTGTAGATCTGGCCACACATTTGTTGATTGATGTGTCCCTCGCAGTTTTGTAGAATCCATAATGCTACCTAAATTCTGTAGGTCAAAACATTTACCTTTACTATGGTTCACTGTCAACTATCCTGTCCTTCCAACCTTGAGAGTTGCCCTGCTAATGAAGATGAAAACCACATTAGATGGTTGAAAGGATGGTTGAATAGAAGAGGGACAATTCCTGGGGTCTTTTTAAATAATATGGCCTACTTATAACATTTTTCTTTACATTTATTACAATGTATATGTACATTTATTTTGGACCTAATTTATTTTTGGACCATGAACATAAAACCTAGTGCTCACATTTTTATGTGTGGTTTTTAAAAAAATCTCCTGTAAAGGCAAGAAAGCAAGATAAGGAAATAATATTCATCTATTTGCTTATATGTGTATATATAGAGCTAATGCATGTGGACACAGTTAACTTCCATCTGTAGAACCTCCAGTCAATTTTTGAAAAGCCATTTTTAAAATATTCCTTTTTCTCATTTGTTGACCCTCTAATATTGCTTCTAACTATAAAGTAAAATGATTTTATTATCTTATTCAATGCCAAGAGGTTTTATGGTATTTTAAGAAATTCTAGCTTGGTTGCCTTATGTTCCCCACCAGATTATAAGTTGCTTGACATCATTGGTCTCTTTCATTCATCTTTTACCCACCCCTTCAATATGATTGGTGTCACTGAAAGGAGTTCATATGAATTCACTGCACTTTGATTGTGTATATTTAGCCAAAGCAAGATTAACATTAAGATTAACATGAACAAGCTAACAGATACAATTAGTGAAGCTTGGGTGTGTATATCAATCTTCAGAGAGATCTTAAATGTTCATATTTTAGTGATTTGCTCTTTTGTTTTAAACCATAATACTGTATCTTCTTTACATAATTGCTGTTACCTTGTTTTCCAGAAGTAATACTCTGAGACCATGGGTTTTAAAATCTGAACATTTAATGCCTTGCTTAATGATGCATATTTACTACACAGAGTGGTTATCTGGGCCTTGTCTCTATTCTGCAGCTAACTTGCTAATTCATAACAAGAGTTTGGTGATGGTTATGAGAAAGTATCCAAATTATTGGTGAATATAACAATGCTAACTATTGGAAATATTAATTAACACAAGTTCTTAATATTGAATTTTGATTTGCAGTTTCAGCCACGAGGATATGAATGTCGGGATGCTGTGAATGGGTGTGATATTACTGAATATTGTACTGGAGACTCTGGCCAGGTATGACAAACCAAGTTTTTAAAAAATACGTTTGACTTGCAAATATTGTACACATTGGAAAGCGTTCAGTTGGGCTACATATGGAAATATGATTTGGTTTCTTTGTTTTTTTGTTTCACTTCACTTTGTTTTCTAGTAATTTCTGGATCTCCACCGTGCCTTGATTTTAGGAACATTTGTTGTGTTTTCTGGACCTAAATCTCTTTCTTCTTTCAAATTTCTCCTTCATAATTAGTTCCCATTATATGGTTTCTACCCAACGAATTTATGTTCCTTTCAGTCCCCACATCTAAAATTGTATGTTCACACTGATGAAGAATTAATGTACTATTTTCAAACATTTTTAAGCCACAGGGCACTTTCTTTTAAGAAAAAATTTGTTAGATGCCTACTGTAGAAAGTAGAGAACAAGTAGCGCTGCTCTGATTGAAGAGGGAGCGGGAGCAGGTGTCCCCCTCTCAGTTCTGGTCTCCAACTGTTTCCCATTTACATTTTCCTGGCATCATGGCCCATATGGTTTGGCGTGGTCTTCTTCACATTAAAAATTATTATAACATTATAATTAATGTTGCCTACTAGCATTCCTTCTTTGTACAATTTTTTATGTTTAAAAAATTTATATCACATTATTTTAAGTCTTTATTTTTCATTCAAATGAACATTCATTGAGCACCTGCTGTGTGTCAGCACTAAAAAAAACAAACAAGTTTTGTCTTAAACCATACTACTGTATATTCTTTACATAACTGCCATTGCCTTGTTTTCCAAAAGTAATACTCTGAGACTGTGGGTCTTAAAATCTGAACAATTTAATACCTTGGTTAATGATTCATATTTACTACAGAGAGTGGTATCTGGGCCTTGTCTCTATTCTGCAACCATCTTGCTAATAAAAAGAGTTTGGTAAATGTTGGGATATAGTAGGGAATAGGATAGGCAAGTTCTTGCACTTATGGAACTTACATTCTGCTGGGTGGAGAAATAAGTGAACAAAAATATCCAATAGTGGTATGTGCTAAGGTAAAATAAGGTGAGATGTGAGGTGGGTGGCTTTAGGTGGGGTGGTCAGGTGTATTTTCCTGAAGAAGCTGGCATTTAAGTAGAAGGGTAAATAAGGAGGAGCTAGTCAGGAAACAGCTAGTAAGGAAGCTTGGCTTCTTTAAGAAATGGAATGAAAGCAGGGATTACCAGAGAGTAGTAGAAAAAAATCAAGAGTAAATCAGGTATTAGGGCAATTAGGGAATAGGTAAGGATTTTGGATTTTATTCTACTTTTATTTTTGCACTGACATTACTTCAAGACATTGTTCAAAAACATTTTCCTGTATTATTATACAGTCTTTATAAATACCCTTTTTACAATTGCATGAGAGTCTATCATATGGATTTATGAGTTGACTTGTGACTTCTTATCCAGTGGTGGATATTTAGGTTGTTGACAGTTTTTCATTATTGTAATTAGTATGGCAGTGAACACCTGTATGGATCTTTAAGAATGTTTCTTATTCAGGATTCACTCCTTAGGATAAATTGCCCAGAAATGGATTTATCTACTGCCGGATATTATGGTTTCCACGGGGCTCCCAATAAATAGAGTACAGTGGGAGGTCAAAATACCATTTTTTTTAAATACCATTTTTCATATTGAAAATGGCCACATTGAAAACCGTAACTTCGTATGAGAGCTAAATGAGCCTCTTAATAGATCCCAGATTCAGGCTGTAGGAACAGGTTATTGACAAAAGTGGGTCTGGAGTGACTTCTTGCAAAAATGGGCCATTGTCTTGTGTGTCTTGGAGGAGCAGTGACGATAGTCTAATGCACATGAGTAGGCAGGAAAAGAGTGGCAACAGCAGCCAAAGGGCCAGTATTTCTTCCCGAGTTTGTCAATCAATCAGTCACTCTACTTGCCCTCAGGGGGAAGCGAGTATAGGAGCAGAGTAGCTGGAGTAGCACTCTGTGCTCTTCACTGGAAAAAAGCAAAACAAAACAAGAAGAGAGGGACACAAAAGTGTCTAACTAACCTTTTTGAAAGTTCTTGATGTATATTATCTGAGATTCAATTCAGAGGGACCTTTCTAAGGATGTGATGCAGAGAAATAGTGTTCAGGCTATTCTTTATTGATTTTTATGCATATCTGTTTCTTCTATTTAGATATGTAAATTGGTTTCTTTGCAATTTTCCTAGAATATAGTGAAAGGGTGTAAGAATTGTGGGTTCTATGTTTTGTGCCAAGTTTTATGTTTTGTGACAATCCTGACATACTGTTTCCATGAGTTATATTTTTAGTTCTGTAGAATACTACTATTCTTACACCCATCATATATAGTTTGGGTTCTATGTGTTCAGCTCTTTTCAAAGTACAGTTTTTTCACTTTTCAGCCTTTAATTCTGTTTTTTTTTTGTTTTTATAAATTTATTTTTTATTGGTGTTCAATTTGCCAACATATAGAATAGCACCCAGTGCTCATCCCATCAAGTGCCCCCCTCAGTGCCCGTCACCCAGTCACCCCCCACCCCGCCCACCTCCCCTTCTACCACCCCTAGTTCATTTCCCAGAGTTAGGAGTCGTTCATGTTCTGTCTCCCATTCTGATATTTCCCACTCATTTTTTCTCCTTTCCCCTTTATTCCCTTTCACTATTTTTTATATTCCCCAAATGAATGAGACCATATAGTGTTTGTCCTTCTCCAATTGACTTATTTCACTCAGCATAATACCCTCCAGTTCCATCCACGTTGGAGCAAATGGTGGGTATTTGTCGTTTTTAATGTCAGCCTTTAATTCCTGAATTGCCATAGAATTACTGGAAGTAAGGCTTTTATAATGAGGGCTCTATGTTCAACTTAATATTCTATTGTCTAAATTTTTTAAATGTTCTTTTTTTAAAGAGAGAGAGAGAGCGAGAGCAAGCAGGGGGAGAGAGAGAGAGACAAACAGACTTCACACTGAGTCTGAGCCCGATGTGAGGCTCAGTTTTGGGACCCCAAGATCATGACCTGAGCCAAAATTGAGAGTTAGAGGCTTAACTGACTGAGCCACTCAGACACCCTAAAACATTCCTTTTGCTTTATGTATGTAAGGTGAAAATTATACTGTTAAATTAATTTCTCAGTAGAGAATTAGAATATTAGAATAGCATGTTCTTTTAGCGATAATTTCCTTATATGACCAGAATCCTCCTGACATAGATAATGGGAGTAGAGGGAATTAAGATCCCCCAGAATTCTTCTGTTTTGTAACAGGCATTGAGCTTTGAATTTAATGGATACTGCTTATGATTAGGATCTCTGAGAACCTCTGCATCTCTGAGAATCAGTGTCATTGGCAATATTCTGACTTTGTCTTGTTCCTCATGTCTTTGCTAAATTTTGAGATTATCATTTACTGATGCCTCTGAGCTACTTTGTAAATTCAGTTTCTCACAGAATAAACAATACTTGTGCAACTGAGAGAAATCCTTGGCAAACAATACTGGATGATATAATAAAAGTATTTTTGAAAGATGTGGGAAATGTTTCTTGTTAGCACTAAAATATATGTCATCTATATGGGTGATATAACACAATTTAAAATAAGCACATTTAAATGCTACTGCACTGTTGAAGTCCTGCCTCGTGTGAACCTTCCTGCACAGCATGAAAGTGGGGGCTGGAATGGTATTTAGAGAGAGACTGAATCCAGAGCTCTAGTCACATGTAGAATAAAGTCCGCAGATTTATGGTCCTTTTGTTTTCAGGGTCCCCAGACGATGTAAGACATTCCATAATTTCCCATGTTAAACATTTCAGTGATCAGCAATTTGCTTTCATTAGCCTAAAAACTAAAAATAAATTGATTAGAAATCTTGCATGTAGCTGTAACAGTTTACAATAGGGGCTTTTTTTTTAATTATTGAAGAGCTCTACAAAATTTTTTTAATTGAAACATCACAAAAGTCAACTATCATATAATTTTAGACCCTGATAGACCCATTCTAGTAGCAACATTTCTTTTGCATTTTTGTCTGGTGTGATTGTATTCGTCTTGGAGTAAGTGAATAATTAATGTTAGTTGATTAATAAGATAATGACTGCATTTTCAGTGGATTTGGATAGATGAAAGAGTCCACTTGGATCTCTGTTTCTGTGCCTTTGGCCCACTGTGGCAGGTTTTAAAAAGGAGCTGATAATTATGTCCTTTAAGTAGTCACCATCAGATTGATTGAAAAGCTGTGGTGAATGAAAGCTTATATGAAAGTCAGTTATTCTTTAGAAAGATGTAAGACGAAAGCATTTTATCTAAAAGTGTTCCTTTGTAAGTTAGTGCTTCTTATTCTTTAGAAAGATGTAAGACGAAAGCATTTTATCTAAAAGTGTTCCTTTGTAAGTTAGTGCTTCTTAGCAATTGCAAATTCTAAATTAGTTCTATTACCTTTCTGTAGTGAACTTGATAAACAGCTTGATATGTGCAGAGTAACTTTTTTTTAAAAGATTTTATTTATTTATTTATTTATTTATTTATTTATTTATTTGAGAGAAAGCACAGAGGGAGAGGGAAAAGGAGACTGACCTCGATCCCAGGACCCTGAGATCACGACCTGAGCCAAAGGCAGATGCTTAACCAACGGAGCCCCTCCACCCAGGCACCCAGAACAGAGTAACTTAATTGTGTCTGAATGGGTCATTCATTTTTTTCATCCAGTTGGCTGATAGTAGCTGAGCACCTACTCAATAATAATGGAGCCCAGTTTTGTTCTTGATGCTAGGGAGGCAGCAAGGAACAGCACATTCTGTCCTGCCTGCATGGAGCTCACATTGAGGTGGGGGCAATACACAAATAAGTAACATAGATGAGTATGAGATGATAAATCTTATGGAGAAGAAAAAACCAGGAAATAGAGAATGCCAACATGGGAAGGATTACAGTTTTTGAAAGCAAACCATGCAGAAATCTGGCGGGGGGGGTGGGGAGGGAGATTGAAGGAAGAGCAAAGGCAAGAGGCTGTGGCATAGAAAGAAGCAAGCCTGGCACGTTCACAGAGCATCAGATCAGTGATGGCAGAGTAGCAAAGAGACCAGAGAGAGGATGGAGATGGGGGGATGGCAAAGTGCATATAACGTTGAACTTTGAAGTCCCTCAAGTATGTTGGGAAGTCATCAGGCAGAGGAGCAACATGATGTGGTTTATGATTTTAAAAGGACGCTCCAGTAGCTGTATAGACTAGGGTGGAAACGGGGCAATCAGTTGGAGGCTGTTGCATAATTCAGGTGAGAAAGGATGGTGGATTGGACTGGGGGTTAGCAGTGGAGAAGGAGAAAAGTCATCAGATTGTGACTATATTTTGAAAGTAGACCTAGTAGGATTTGTTGACGGACTGGAAGGAGGGTGTGAGAGAAAGAGAAACAGAGGATGACTTCATGGTTTGGGGCCTGGCCAGTTGGGAAAGCAGAACTGTCCTATCCTGAGAAGCTGAAGACTGGGGGGAGACCCTGGTGCCTATTGCTGTGTTTCTCACTCATTTACCTGTATATTGCTTTTTTCTTTGCATATTTGTTTTGAACACTGTACTAGCTCCTCTGACTTGGAACTGTCTTCAGCTCTCTCAAATGTGGCCAATAAAATGCATAGAGAGTAAAAATTTTAATTCATTCAGAGTAACTTTCTGAGAAAATGAAGTGTACTTTTAAACAATGACTTGATAAATAGACCTGGAAAAAGCAATAACCATCCCATCACGATTATTCTAGTAACACGTCTGTAGTCAGAGAGGTCAGAGATGTAATGGAGATGCAGCACTCACACTGAGTTGAAAGAGTATTTCTTCTTTTTCAGTAATGTGGCCTCTAGGTGAGCATCACGGGTGTCGAATGCAGATTTGACATTTCACAGGGCTGAGAGAGGTCTCGTGGGTTAGTTCCCGAATGTTCCCTGCCTGCATAACAAGCTGATTCATGCCCTTCATTGTCCATTTTGATTCCTTCTACTTTTAACTCTGTA
This sequence comes from Nyctereutes procyonoides, assembly GCF_905146905.1. NCBI lineage: Eukaryota > Metazoa > Chordata > Mammalia > Carnivora > Canidae > Nyctereutes > Nyctereutes procyonoides. The sequence continues at coordinate 15,206,163 of NW_026575132.1, forward strand.
GGCAAGTGAATATGTAAGTTCTGATTCTAGTCCACCTCATGGAAGCCAGATAAATAAAAAGAAGTACTCACCGCATGGATGAATTTATTATGTTTGCCAGTAATAGAAGAATTAGTTTGGATAACCTACTGAAGGGGTTACTCGTGTTTTTCTAGACATTCCCAATTATATATTCACCATGCTTGCTTTTTTTTTGCATTTTTATATATTGTACACATAATCTGAAGGTTAACTAAATACATTGTATTTTTCAGTGCCCACCAAACCTTCATAAACAAGATGGTTATGCATGCAATCAAAATCAGGTATGCTGGGCTATGAGTTTTAAGTATAATTTTAAAAGGATTAGTTTGGGAGGTTTTTTTTCCCCCCTTTCTGATGAATATAACTTTGAAGAGAAATTGCAACTCAAAGAACAATAAATTATCTCAATGGACGGCTAATTCAGTGTTGCACAGCATATCAAATACTAAATATAGTATTATATTTAGCCCTGGTGACAAATTGTCCAGATTGAGGGCAAGGAAAAAAATATAATGACTAAAGAATTAGGAATCCAATTTATCGAGTTGTGATCATCTTTCAGTAATGTCAGCCTATTATGGGAAAATATGAGTGTTATAATGTGCTATAATAGGTGATAATGTGTTTTTTTTTTTTCTTTTCTGAAGCCATGTTATGATGTAGCACTCATACCCAAAAGGAGCTAAAAATCATTTTGGAATGGCCCAAGGAAGTGTACCTACTTTTGTTTTTCATAAAATTTAAAATTTCCGATTACTTTTGACTTAAAGAGCTGTACTGTGAGGTCTCTTGTGAGTTTTAGAATTTAACTGTCGGTGGTGCCTCCCTTACAATGTTTGGGATTTTTTTTTTCACTGTGAAAATACTGGGGTATGGCATTGAAAAAAAATCAACTTACCTAAAACAGCAAAAGGAGACCATGCAGTCCAAATCTGGGGGAAATGAAAGTGTCTGCGTGGGCCCTTCTGATGTGTTTCTCTGTCCCCAGGGCCGCTGTTATAATGGGGAATGCAAGACCCGGGACAACCAGTGTCAGCACGTCTGGGGCACGAGTAAGTCATGTTTTCCTGGTTAGTCAATGCATGTGGGTTTCTCTGCACACATTACCCTGCTCTGCCAGTCTTGCTGAAGACTGGTTCGGCGTGGAGTGATGTTTTTATTTTATTTTAAGATTTATTTATTTATTTTAGAGAGAGTGGAAGTAGGGAGGGGCTGAGGGAGAGGGAGAGAGAGTCTCAAGCAGACTCTCTGCTGAGTGTGGAACCTGATGCAGAGCTCAAGCTCATGACCCTGAGACCATGACCTGAGCTGAAACCAAGAGTCACATGCTCAACTGACTATGCCACCCAAGCGCCCCCGGAGTGATGTTTTTAAAAAAAAAATCTAGGAAAGGGTGAGAAAAGAGAGAACTGTGAATCACAGTCACAAAACCCCAGAAAATGGTTGTTCAAGCTGGGGACTTGTCATCAGAACCAAGCTATGTCCCTCAGTGATGTGGCTGTCAGAGAAGAGATGTCACTTGCAAAGATTGGGTTCAGTGTGACAGTCATGTTCAATATCCAGCCACTTGTGTGACTCACTATGTACCTTGGATTTTACCATTACCCCTCAGGTTAGTCTTCTGTTCCTTTACCCCAGCGAAGTACCAGACTTATTTCTTAAATTCTGTAATTTTATCATCTCAGTTTTGAAGGGAAGAAATGGGGTCCTTCCAGAGGTGTAGACCCAGAGATTTGGGTACATGGTCCTGGCTCTCAGTATATGCCCTAAATGTTAATGCACATACTCTTTTTTTTTAAGATTTTAAAAAATTTTATTTATTTGAGAGTGAGTGAGTGAGCTTGAGCCAGGGGGTGGGGGGAGTGGTGCAGGGAAAGGAAGACTCCCAGCTAAGTGGGGAGTCCAGCTAGGACCCCAGGATCATGACCCAAACCAAAGGCAGATGCTTAACTGACAGAGCCCCCCAGGCGCCCCGAGGCCCAGACTCTTCCTGACATTGACTGTGCCTGTCCTGTGAACCTCAGTTCTTTGGGCCAGACCATAGCAGAGAAATGGGTCTGTCTTGCTGGCTGAAACTGGGTCACCCCCAGAGAAAAAGAAAGCCCACAGAAGGAGAACAGAGCCCCTGCAGGAGTATTTCAGTGTTTGGCAAAATATCATTTAACTGAATGATTTATTTTCAGTGCTTCAGTTTTGACAGAGAATAGATGATAGAGGCATATTGTCTTTTAAAAGGTTTAAATACTAAAACCCAAGTGTTGACATAAAATCTTAATTGCCTAAGATTTTTATAATATCTTTTAATACTAGGGTAAAACAAGCCTACGGATCTTTCTTAGTTTTCCATGTGCTACTTCCCTAATTCCTGCCGTTGGCCATTCCTCTCTTCCTCCCTCAACCCCACCAAGCACTGAGAGTCCGTTTGTTTCTCAAGTTAAAAACAGCAGCATGCTAGAACTGTCCTGGAGTAGCTTGCAAGAGCCAAGTGTTAAATTTTGAGGAATTTCAGAAGCCTGTGGCCATCACATTGGTAGCTTGAGATTAGCCCTGTGTTATACCAGAGACATTTACATGATGGCATTTACACCAGGGAAATTGGCATATGCCAGAGTCAGGATTTTTTTTTTTTTCCTGGAGAACCCGTTGTTAAACATTTACCTGCACGCTGCTGGTTGTGCATAACCAAAACAACTAAAACAAATCCTCTTCTCTTGTTCATCTCCAAAAGAGGCTTCTGGGTCTGACAAGTTCTGTTATGAGAAGCTGAACACAGAAGGCACGGAGAAGGGAAACTGTGGGAGGGATGGAGATCGCTGGATCCAGTGCAGCAAACAGTAAGTGGTCAGCTTTGGGGGCAGGACGAGTGATCGGAAGCCCTGGTTCAGATGTGAGTTGAGCACGAAAGAAATGTTACTGAGTTTTAATAGATATTCAGCTGTTTAAAATTTTATAGTATGTATTTTAAAAGTACATCAGTATATCTAGAAGCAAATGGCTTTGGACTAAGTTGCTCACCATGACGTAGACTCACAATGTTTATGTAAAATTCAGAACATTTCTCACATGTTGTATTTTACTTGATGCTTGTTTTGAAAAGACACTTTGCTGAGGTAGTACGAAATGCCTATGCATGTACTAGTATATCTAGTATCTAGATCTACAAGCAAAATATATAGAGTGTATGTATTTTAGGGATAATTCAAAGTGAAGTAATATATATTTTTGATTGTTCCATGAGCGCAACACCATTCAATTCAATTAAACATCTAATGTCTATATCAGATATTTTCCCTCTTCCAAAAGCATCTAGTTAGTGCATTCCAGAGGCATCTTTACTCAGGAAATGAGATATTTTCAGAGTTCATCAGTAATACTTTGCCTGGATTAGTCAAGGAAAGTGAAAATTGTGATTTAATAGTTTATTAAGGTTAACTCAATGACATGGCTCTATGGAACTATCAGGTTATGGGCCAAATTTCCTTCATTATGCTTCCATGACAATGAAGATTCTTCCAATTATGAAGCAGAGCAAGAATCTAAAGAAGTGTTATTTTTCTAGTTAATGATCTCTTTGTGTACTTCATGAAACTTTGCTATTCCCTGTAGTCTTTGATGGTGGATGAGGCCTTACAAGGCAACAAATCTTTGACTGTAATTTCTTTAAAATTAAACCAAAATAATAGAGCAGAACTTCCCATCTGATGTCTCACAAGTGAGGCACAGATGTTCCAAAATATTGCTCTTCTTTCTGAGGTGCCAGAGAGTAGAAGGAAGTAGAGCCTAAAGTCATAAAAATCCATGTGGTTAGACACCTGGATTTCATTAGCTTCATTCATTAGTTTAATGTCCTAGACCACCTGGGCATTTCTGTGTGTTCTTTGTAACTTCAAAAAGTTTGGGAGGCATTGGATTGGGTCATTGTAGAAGATAGCTTTTGAATATCTAGTAACAGAATATCCAACCACCAATGAGTTAAAGAAAATTAATGCATGTTTTCTGAAACGTTTAAAAAATGGGAAATATGACATATAAGCAGAAAAGTGAATAACACACAAATATACAATTTGCCAAATAATTATTACGTGAACTACCATGTCAAGAAATAGATCAAGAAATAGGACTTGCAGCATCCCAGAAAATGTATCCTTCCCCGCAGGGTGCCCTCATCTTGCTCCTGGAGGTATTATCATCGGGACTTCTGTGACAATTACTTTCTTGCCTTTTAGAGTTTGGATGCTTTGGTTTTCATCCCTAAATACATCCTAATGTATCTTGCCTCACACTTTGGCATAAAGTTGGGGACTCATACTTCATGTATTATTTTGCCTCTTAAGTTCAGCATTTTAAGCATCTTCCATGATGTGTGTCACTGTTCATATTTATCGTTCATCTGTTTTATTTTAACTTGTATTCATACTCACAGATGATGATGTAGTTCTCCACTCTGTGTTAGTGGGCATTTAGGTCGTTTCCATGTTTTGGCTGTTAGGAGCCAGGTTGCCATGGGTATTCCTATACATGTAACAGTGCACATTTGTATACATTTTTCTAAGGTTTATACCCAAAAGAAAAATTGCTGGGTCACAGGGTATGTATATTTTCAGTGTTACCAGATGATGGCATAGTTTTCTAAAATGGTTGTAGTAGTAAACCCAACCATCAGTAATATGCATATGAGAATTTGGTTGAACCACATACTGAATCAGCACTTGTTATTATCAGACTTTTTACTTTTATCCATTCTGGTGGGTATAATGCTAATTGATTGTGTTTTTAATTTGCATTTTCCTGATTACCAGTGGAATTTAGTACATTTTCATCATTTATTGGACATGGATTTCCTCCTCCCCCCTTTTTTGATGTGCCATTTCAATTCCTTGCCCATTTTAAAGGGGGAGTTAGTTCACTGTTTATTTAATAGAGAGGCAGGAGGTAGCTGCCCTCATGAGGGCTGAGTTGCTAAAGACCCAGCCGATTTCTCTCTCTCTGCTCTGGAATGCTTAGCATGTTGAGTGCTTCCTTCTGCTGGTGAGCTCACTATGGCAAGGTGGATGCCAGGGCCACACATTCAAAGGCAGGCAATGTGGGAGTCTGAACAAAAGGTCTTTTCCCTGTCTGGCTCTAACCTCTTATCCAGAAAGCAACATTCTCCCCAGCAACTTTCTAGCGGGCTTTTACTCGCATCTCAACACCCAGGGGCCACTTTTAGTTCTACTAGGGCAGGACAGTGGGATGGGTAGGAAAGTGAGTATGGGGGCCGGAGGTGCCATTACTAGCTTAGACACCAGTCATGATCCATCTTGCAAACTGGTTGCTACCCAAACAAAACTGTGATCCTGTTAGCAAGGAAGGATAGGGGTCATAGCCAACCAACAATGTCTGAATACGTGTTTTTATTTAGGATGGAGGAAAATATTTTCAATTATTGGATATGTGTGGACTGAATACTTTTGATTATGTGGAGCTTGATTCCTCCTGTCTTGTTCTGTTTTTGTTTTTATTTAACATGCTCAGTGATGTGTTCTGTGGGTTTTTACTCTGTACCAATCTTACTCGAGCTCCACGAATTGGTCAACTTCAGGGTGAGATCATCCCAACTTCCTTCTACCATCAAGGCCGAGTGATTGACTGCAGGTAATATATTAAATGTTTGAAAACCTAATGAATCACAAGAATTACAAATTCAGAAAAATCAAGGGAAATTTTTCTGTTCACAGGAGTCGTCAGACTTTGATTTTATGATCACTTTTCATGTTCAGAGTTATTTAAAGAAAAAAAAACAAAGTTGTATGTTGATTTGCAAATTACATTCACTCAAAAACTGGACCACTTAGTGGTAGAGGGACAGTCTTTGTAATTATAATCATCAAGCAGACTTACAGTATCCATGATTAAAGCTTTGAGCATTGGAATAGGTCACTATTTGAACACTATGTGTGTTTTATTTTTTTATGACAAGAAAGTTTAAGCTATACTTATGTATATGTATACATATGTAACATATTTCTCATTTAGAAGATGGTTTAATAAATAGTCACCCGCATATAGAATATATTTATTAGAATATTGTTTATACTATAGGCAAACATTTTTGATATTCAGTTTTGAGTACAAGGCACAGGGAGTACAAGGCATGTTTTTAAAGCCAGGAAGTCACATTATATTCCAAATAAGTATTGTTCCTTTCAAAGTAGTCTTAATTCTAAGATGCTGTCCTTTCATTCAAATGGTTCTGTTGTTGCCCAAAACACTTCTGAAATTCCCCTACAGAATTGCCTTCAGCATCTGCAGACTTTTATTGTACTATGCTTAGAGTAGCCAGCCTTCATCTTATGTGAGTGAATATAAGATTTGGAAACATACAAAAAATTTTTTGCACAAAATTTAGGAAATTGAGTAAACAAACTGAATAATGTTCTCTTAGTCAAATGATTTCTGGTTTTTTTCTTTAAAAAGAACTATTTCAAGCAAACTCCCCACTGAGCTCCATTGTTGGGTTTGATCTCACCACCCATGAGATCATGACCCAAGCTGAAACCAAGAGTTTGACACTTGATCAACTAAGCCACCCACACGCCCTTTTTTTCTTTTAAATTGTTCTGAAGAGGGATCCCTGGGTGGCTCAGCGGTTTGGCGCCTGCCTTTGGCCCAGGGCGCGATCCTGGAGACCCGGGATCGAATCCCACGTCGGGCTCCCGGTGCATGGAGCCTGCTTCTCCCTCTGCCTATGTCTCTGCCTCTCTCTCTCTCTCTCTCTCTCTGTCTCTCTCTGTGTGACTATCATAAATAAATAAAAATTAAAAAAAATAAAAATAAAAAAATAAATTGTTCTGAAGAAAATTCTAACTTGTCTTAGATGATAAGATCCTTCCTGGAGGAGCACCTGCATGGCTCAGTTGGTTAAGTGTCTGCCTTTGGCTCAGATCATGATCCCAGGGTTCTGGGATCAAGCCTCATGTTGGGCTTCCTGCTTAGCGGGGAGCCTGCTTTTCCCTCTCCCTCTGCCTGCCACTCATCTCTCTAGTGCTCTCTCTCTCTCAAATAAATAAATAAAATCTTTAAAAAAATCCTTCCTGGAATAAAATTGCAGTCTTCAAGTATAGTTACTTAGATGCACGTTCATTGAACATAAATTTTCACACATCTTTTAATATGACAGCCTTATTAAATTATACATTCTAAACTAGTATATTTAGCCAGATACCCCATTAGTAATTATAACATTGATTATTATTCAAATTCAAGTTGTCCCTAACTTTGAAATTTTAGAAGTAAATAAATATAGGGAGGAATTGGTTTGTTTTCTCAACCATGAACAATCCAATTCTCTAAAGCAATCATAATAATTTTCAAAATATTTTCATTTGCTAATTTGCTCAGCATCTGCCTTTTTGTATCATGACGCACCTGAGAGCCTTGGAGAGCTCATATTAAGCTTGCTTCCTTTATTCTTAGATGAACACCTCTCCCTTAGTCTTTACGTTGTTCTTAAAAACAAGTGAAGATTTAGAATACACTTTGTGCAAATGACATTTTTTTCCTGATGGCATGCAGTGTAATAATATCAATAAAAGGTATTTCCTGTCAATGTGCTCTTTTATTAAGGAGAAGTGGGGAAAGGGGAAAGGAAGGGATAAGTGGAGAAATGCCTCTTTAGTTTCATGAAGACCAAGCCTCCTTCATGTTGACTTTCTATTTCTAACTATGGTGCTAATAGTTGTATGAATATTTTTCTCCTTTTAGTGGTGCTCATGTGATTTTAGATGATGATACAGATGTGGGCTATGTAGAAGATGGAACGCCATGTGGTCCATCCATGATGTGTTTAGATCGGAAGTGCCTACAGATTCAGGCCCTAAATATGAGTAGCTGCCCACTTGATTCCAAGGGTAAAGTCTGTTCAGGCCATGGGGTAAGTAGTCATCTGTGTTCTGGTTCAAACTTTTATTGTCTGGCACCCTCAAAGTTCACAGTGGTCAGATTTCCATTCCAACCATTCATTCTCCTTTTGTGAGTGTTGCCGGTACCTGTGCCCTAAGATGCTTTCCTTAGTATTCTTATCTGCTAAGGATAATACCCATATATATTAATATGGTTTTATTTTGTTGTTTCTCTTATCACTGGCTGTTTGTATTCACCACGTATCTATACCTTGACATCTGAAGAATTGGAAGAAAATTGATATGGTTCCTAATAGAGCTGTCGACCCCACGTGAACTACTTTGTACCATTCAAAATAACTTTAGTCCTCTCGGAAATTCCCCTTTAGCTAGTCAGCATGTAAACTGAATATCTGCATGTGCCAGATCGCGTAGACTAGAGGTTGGACCACTGGTATAATTCACATGTTTAAAGTTGTATGGTTATGCGCAGACCATTGCCAGCTCAAGAGAAGATGCCTTCTCTACTCACACATGCATGGATTTGTAATTCTATGGACTACATTTGTAGTTGAATGAAATACATTTGTAGTTCTCTGAAAAGTGTTTGGGCAGACACTTCCTGGCAAAACTAGGCTTAATATCTAGAAACAAGTTTTAATAATTATTTAAATTGGTTTAGTAAAAGAAAGATCTTTCAAAATGTATACAGACTTTAGAAATGGAAAAAAGAGAGACATGAAGAAATTGAGAGTGATGATATAAAAGGAGACGCTGGAATGAAGGTGATAATAATTCAAAATATAGATATAGAGTAGATATAGAGATAGAGTAGATGTAGAGTAGAACAAGGTAGAGAGGCCTAAGAAGGACATGCCCAGTGACTACTGAGCATTTCGGGTTTGGTTGAATCCTAGGCTCACAGGGGAGGCAGTACAGCTTAGGGATTTAGAGCATGGATTTGGAGGCTAGATAGAGCCACGGGTAGGAGTCCTGGCTCTGCTTCTTGTTCTCTCAGTGACTTCGGGTAAGTCACTTACCCTCCCACAGCCACCAGAGTGCTAGTGTGAGGATCAAATTAGATGCTTTACATAAAGCCCTCAGTGAAGGTGCCTAGCACGTGGTAAGTGCGCAATAATCGCTATGTTAAAATAAAAGCACCAGAGAGATATTTCAGTCATTGCCCTGAACACATCAAAACTTAATGCTTAGAAAGGCTCTTTATTCTCTACTATCTCTCCCACTTTTTCATCCTGTTAAATAAAAGGTCAAATTCAGCCTCATTAATCGTAATCGTGGTACTATAACATTTCAGATTAAAAAGCTTCTTACAGAAATAAGCTTCTATTCAATTTATCATCCCTAATGATCGGTCTCTGAATGTATCTCACAGGTGGATAAGAGCTTCAACACCTCTGTCTCTAGTTTGCAGATGGTTGTTTATTTCATCTAAATTATAAGCCCATTCTAGCATGCTGCTTGGTCTCCAGGACCAGCAAAAGGAGACAAAGAGCATGCGAGGAGGGTCTTCAGCCTGGCTGACAGAGAAGAGTGATCCCAGGGCAGGCAGGGGAGGTGGGGGGGGTGTTCATTTGGCTGAGATAGTGCCACCAAACAAATGTGACGTTGGACACGGTGAGATAAAACAGTACATTGATGATTTATGGCTTCCGGCCTTTCACCTCTGGCCTCGCCACTGGAGCCCAGTGTCTATTAATTTCTTGAATTAAGCATATGTTTCTAAAGTATGTTCCTAGAAACAACTACTTTTGAAAAAACTACATCATCAGACATTTGTGCAGGTAAATAATATCAACATAAACAATTAATATTTAATGAAACGTCTTCTTTTTTTAAATGGATCTCTCTTTAATTAACAAGAAAAACACTCTTCAACAATTTAATATAGACACTGTCTCCCATTGTCCACCGTGGGAGACTTAAAAAATTCAAAACAGTTTTTAAAAGCTTCTGCCCTGCCCCATGGCTCTTTCACATTTATCACTATTATTCAGAAAAGCACAATCCCAGTGACAATGTCCCATCTCTGTTCTTTGTTCTTCACAGGTGTGTAGTAATGAAGCCACCTGCATCTGTGATTTCACCTGGGCAGGGACTGACTGCAGTATCCGGGATCCAGTTAGGAACCTTCACCCGCCCAAAGATGAAGGACCCAAGGGTTTGTGTGATTTCAGTTTCAATTCATCGCATACTGAATTTGTTGGTACTCTTCCAGTGGTGCCAATATAACAACTTAATAGGTTTGAAAGGAGACACATCAGAATATCTTTTTTTTTTTTTTTTGGCCTTTCAAATATATAGTTCATGTTACTGCAGAGTGAAGGATTCTAGAATGATGTCTTGAGAGGAAAAATGTGTGAATTTCCCCTTAGTTTAGAACTGAGATTAGGAAGAAGTAAATATACCAATTTCCTTCCTTCTTGTTTCCTTTCTTTAGTTTAAACCTTCTTTTTCCATAATCACATATGTTAATCATTTTACAGTTTGTCTACACTATGCCAGTTTTCTAATAGATACAGTTTTTTTGGCCGATGTGAGACTCTAGTCATTCTTCAGTATTTGAGTCCCTCTAGAGGGAGATTGCAGTCTTCTTATTCTGATTAAACATGCTTTTGATTAGGGAGAAGTTGAAAATCTTCACAGAATGTTAATTCTTTAAGAGAAAACAAAAGGCCTGGACTTTGTCTCAAACAGCCATCAGAAGGAGAGAAATTAGAATTTTATTTTTATTTTTTTAAAAAGATTTTATTTATTTATTGAGAGAGAGAGAAGGGGAATGGTGGAGGGAGAGAGAGAGAACTTCAAGCAGACTCCATGCTGAGCACAGAGCCCAGTGCAGTGCTTCATCCCACGACCCTGAGATCGTGACCTGAGCCGAAATCAAGAGTCGGATGCTCAACCAACTGAGTCACCCAGGCGCCCTTAGAATTTTAGAATTAAGAGGCGTCTCAGTGACCATCTAGAACCACCCTCACTTTGCAGATGAGAATACATAGGCCTTGAAGTCAGGTGACATCCTATAAAGTTACCCAGGTAATTAGAGACAGGGCTAGGACCAGGCCCATTGCCTCCCATTACATTGTGTCATAATGTAGTCTTTGTCATCATGAACATGGTAATCACTTTCTCATTATTCCCCTCATTCCCAAGCCCTCATGTTTTGCAAAGATCTAAAGAAGTCATCAGTTGTAATAGGCTTACTACAGCATCTATCTAGCATTGTACCTGAGAAACCAGAGTTATTAGAACAAAGGATGAATCCCAGTGACATCATACACCAGGTTCTTCTTTTTCATGGTACCACTAATGGTGTTTTATAAATAACTATCATGATTTTTTTTCCAGCAGGTAGGAAAAAAAATGCACCTAGAAACAGTGTCATTTTGATCTGCTTAGTTTTGCATGAAAGCTCATTTAAACTCTGAACTTCAGCATTGTCCATATGGGTAAATACAACTTCAAAAGTGTATGAAGCTCCATGGTCCCCAATTCCTGAAGAGATGTAGCCGATCTGGGTGCATGTGTAATGTTCAGTAATAGTGGGTGTGCTAAACACTCTTCGTGCATTTGCTGAAAATGCCCATGATGCTAAAATTCTATAAGAATCATAGTCACGCCCTCGCAGTCTATTTCTGTTCTCCTTTTTCTATTTGTAAAAAGGAACCAATTCCACTTTCACATTTAGTCTTTAGTTACCTTAAAACTGGAACAAAAAATTCTTGGATCCGCCTTCAGAAGTTGGATTTAGAGTGGATTTAAAGCTCCCACAAGGGAAACAGACATTCACACTTTCCAAATTTTCTCTCCATGGCATGTCTGATTCTCCTAAAGGTCTAGATGCTGTTTCCTCAAGCAATGCATAAAGATGCCTGAAAAGATGAGCAGAGCTCCATTGCCTAAGACTCTGTCCTTTTTCATTAGGTGGAGTGGGGATTTATCAGGTGTCTGGATCTGTCTGTTCCCCAATTCCTCACCCACCCATACCTAGAAAGCTTAGATGGAGGCGTAAATAGCCGCATTTTGGAGAAGAGATTCATGGCTGCCTTCCGTTTTGTTTTCCTTTTCCCTGTGATTCTATTCTATACTATCTTTTAAAAATAACTTTTATGACCATTCAAGTAATACATGTTTATTGTAGAGAATTTTGAAAATACAGAAAAAGATTAAAAAGGAAATAAAAATCACCCTTAATTCCACAACTCAGAGGTAATCAATATACACATTCTGGTGTGTTTCTTTTCTGTTGCACATTTTCTTTTTTCATTATTAATGAAAACAATGGAATCACTAAAGTAAAGGCACCCACCGGTTCCAGAATTGTTAAAATCCTCATGACTCTGATAATCTTGATTAAGTTGAAAAAAGCCATTAATTACTACAAATGAAGAGCAGTTTTCTATTACATATTACTTCACTCATGTTCTCCACATTGACATTTATTTCACATATGAGGACTCTTCTGGTCCTTCTCCTCCCAACATGTGTCCATTGAATTCAGAGAAATTATTTTGGTTTGTCCTAACGGGGTAGGATAAGTTTGTACCCTTTAAAAGGCCTAGAACTCCCCCCTGCTGCAGGGAGAGCCAGTAGAAGTACTGGTAATTTTTGACAATTCATGGACATCTTTGGTGCTTATTATGCAGTACAGTGGAATTTTTCTCACTGGATGGTTTGCATCACCATTACGGGAGGGAAGAGAAGAAACTGGAACATATCACATGTTTCCATTGATAAGGAAGGACAGAGGCCTTCCTGGGAGCTTTGCTCAGACCCTTTCATTATGTCAATAGTCATCAAATCAGAGATAGAAGGGCCTTGGTGGTCATTCAGTCCAGACCTGCTGTTCTACAGATGAGAAGACTATTTAATTATTAGAGTTAACAGCTAGGTAGGGACAAAGCCAAGAATAAAACATAGATCACCTGATCTTGAGCCTAATGCTCTGTTATTGTGCACTGCCTTATTTAAAGCTGAGTATTACGTTATTCTGCTGGTTCTCATAGCGCAGTAATAAGTAGAAAGGGTGAAACAGTAACCCTGTTGTGATTAAGCTGGTTAGCTCATCCATTACCTGTCGAGGGAGTTTTATATTATTAGCATTTAGTGCTTTGAAAACAGTAATTTCTAAGTCTTAATACCTTGAGGAGTATTATTTAGTGTTTACATTTACTGTTTGCATATGTCTTGTTGATAACTTCCTTTGTGAGTACACAAATCTTTGATTTTGTAGTTCAGATGACTACAGATGAGGATTTATGATTACCATATATGATTATGCTCATGTATAATTATGTATCACCTATGTATTTTTCTCATTAATAATGGCCTCATCAATAACTGAAGGATTTACCAGGTTTTAATTTTTTAGTAACTGAATTGATTTTGTTGGAGTTCAGAAAAACTCCAGGATATTTTCACTGACAATGTAAACTGTCTGAAATAATACTCTTATATGAAATAATTTTTCATCTTCTTAGACATTTCACCCAATGTATCTGAAAATGAACTTATTTTTTAATTTCATGGAAAAGAGTAAGGAGATCTGATTGTCTAACATTGAAATATGGAGCTAGAAAACATATGTTTGTCATGCCAATGTTATATTCTGAATTATAAAGAGTATATTTAGTATTTATTTCTAATCTTAAATTTTAGTGAAATCATAAATCCCTACAGAAGGAGCTTTGGCTTATAAGAGTACAGATGATGGCTTTGATGCTTCCAGTCTTTGAATTATTAAGGGATACAGGATGATAGCCCTTTTGGCTCATTAGAATCACTTAGATGAAATAAATGCACCTTTTTTTTTTTTTCAGAAACTCTCAAAAGTAAGGAAAAAAACCCCAATTGCTCAGTTTCAAAAGCACAATTTCACACTATTGGAAGCATGACTTGTCTGTGGGAGAATTCTACTAATAAAGTAGAAAGTCTTACGAAAAGGAGTAAAGTTATAGTTTGTATCTTAATAGTACAAGTTTATTTAAAAATGTGCCTTTACATGTGATACTAGATAGCAGGTAACCCAAACTAAAAACAATGATAATAATAAACCAAAAGACAACAGAAGTTGGTGAGAAAACAAAAATGAAGACATACCACTAGGTAATAAAGAATTTCCACAGACAAGTTATAACGCAAAGGTAAGTACGTTAAAGAGTTAGGGAAGAAAGTTGAGTCCCTCATAGGGGGATTGTGTTATTAGCTAGAGTCTTTACGAGTTCCATCTCCAGGTTTGGTGGGACGTGGAGATAAAAAAGGTATGTCATCATGTGCCTGGCATAGTTCCTGGAACAAAAAAAGACATTTAATAGATAACGAATGAACCAGTGAACGAGTGAATGAATGAACAGATACAGTTGCATCACTAATCAATTAGTACAGGAGTAAAACGACAGCATAGGCCCCCAAAATACAAGGTGGGTTTTTTGGGGGGGTGTTTTTTCTTTTTTTAAATAAGATAAATCCTTTGTAGCTGCAAGGAGCAGCTGAACCTTCCGTTTTCAAATTTGTCCCCTGCAAAAATCCACCCACTTGTGAGCCAGTTGATTAATTCATGTCAGTTTAAAAGCAAGGTTGAATCACGACCTTCTGGAAGAGATAACCCTTTTCAGTATCATGATAGAGCCAAGTGTATTTCACATATGTTGTCAGTGTACGAGAGTTGAAGGCAGCGAGAGGGAAGGAGGGAGGGTGAACAAGGAGGATGGAGGATACTTTTGAAAAAGCTCTTTTCGCACTTAATTTATCTCTCTTTGGTATTAAGAGTGGTTATCAGTTAAGAATTTGAAGATAATTATTCTTGCTCAGAAGATATTATAGGCTGTATTTGTTTACCTGGAATGCATATTTGAAGCATCTACAGAAATGCCTTGCTCTTCTGTTTGATTTTTAAAACCCACATGACAGATTGCCTAATTCTCTTGATTGTACAGTGAGAAATTACATCTATGGCAAACACAAAAGCCTCTTTAAATTGCCATTTTATTCATTCATGCAGTTATAGTTTTTAAAAATTAACAAGTATTCATGTAGCACCACATCTTACCAGTGTGTGTATGTGTGTGTGTGTGTGTGTGTGTGTCCTACAATTTAGCACTTTAAAACATTGTAGCTTATATAAAAATTGGACAGGTAATAAGACTTTCATGCATTTTGGCTCTGAGGGCCAATGCCTAAATCTTAAGGGAAAAAAATTACAAAATAATATATCCTGGTTAATTTAGTATTCTGAAGGCAATGATTTTTCTAAGATCTTTAAAAAAATGTGTATTTCTATCTATAATACCTTTCATTCCAGTATTTGCCTTCACAGTTTGGAAATCTGAGATATAGTTCAGGTTATTTTGGATTATAATGTATTGTTCTATTTGGAAAACATCACCACCATCTTATATGTTGGTCTTCTTTCCATTCTCCTCAAAGTCCTCAGTAGACTTTCTCTGTTTTCTGTTGTATTTCACATTTTTTTCCTTTTTAAGAACAACTCAGGTTGTACCTTCCTAATGATAAAGCTAGACTCTTACTCATATTATTTGCCCTGTGATGAAATGAAGTACAGCTGCTCACCAAGGTTGGAGATCCGAGGTTCTCTCTCTTCTTTCAGAGAGGAAAGACAAAAAAGGTCAATGACCCCAATATTGAGCTTTAAACAGTTGTGAGTTCAAATTGTGGTTCTTTGTTTTGCTTCATTGCCTCACAGCACACAATGTGTGTGTTGCAGCCTTATCAAAGTCAGTCTCTCTTTTCGTTAGTAAAGTGACTTGAAGCCAGTACTTTTGATTCACATGGGAATGAGGTAAAGTGTGTATGTGTCCACACGCTTGCACTCACACACTCCATCTTAATCTGCCTTTCTGCTTCATTGTTAACCTTCACCTTGCCTGTGTGGAGAGCAACTTGAGGACCTCTGCTCAGCGCAGGCCCTTTTTGCAAGATCCAAAAGCTCTGCATGGAAGAGGTGATGTGCAAGCGTGGAGTATCTCCACTCAGTAATCTACTGCTGGCTGGTCCCACGCCTCCTGGCGACCCTAACTTTTTCTCAGCGAGTAGTTTATGGACTCAAACTGTAAACAACAACAACAACAAAAACCCTAAATGCCCAAATACTGTGACAGAAACCCAAACATTGCAGAGTTACGTGAAATACACTCTTACAGGGGAAAATACACTTAAAGATAGTCTTTTAAATTTGTAAGGACTTTCACAAAATTAGATAGTAAGTTCTGAATTTTAAAAACATGTAGACTCTTAGGCATATTTTACAGTTTGAGAAGTTTATAAAGTATACTAATGGCTTGTTACTTTATAATTGAAACCCAGACTTGCTGTTAGGCGGTTTAAGTGATATTTTAATTCCAATTCATTCCTTGTAGGAACTCTAACTCAAATTAGATTATATATGGGTTAAACAGCATTTATAAGAGACGATGTTTTTAAGAAGGGTTTGTGAGGTTTGCAGTTAAATTATCCTCAAAATTATACAAATTATCCTCAAGTATTCTCAATGTGTATGTAAACCTTCATTTCAAATCTTAAAGGAAAGATGTCAGTACTTAACTGACTTCCAGAGCGTTTCCTGAAAAGGTTATTTTGTGTGTTAGCAAAATCGATGTGTGATTAATGTCCTTTATTAAAAAAGATCTTCGTTTTCCCTCCGCACAGTGAACATGGCCACAAGCAGACTAATAGGTGCTGTGGCAGGCACCATTCTGGCTCTGGGGGTGATTTTTGGAGGCACAGGGTGGGGAATAGAGTAAGCATCTCTGTGAGTTTCAGAGTGTTTCTGTTTGGTTCCCGATGTGTGATGAGCTGACCCTTGTACCTGACCCCTACTGTGTGTTGTCTCGTCAACGTGTTTCCCATGCTAGTGCAACTTGTGGTGTGACTTGGATGTGTTTGTGTCGTGTGGTCTTCTTGTGCAGTGAAGAACCTTCTCCTGTCTGGAACAATGTGGGGCATAAAATAATATTGGGGTGCTTATGATGTCTTCACAATTAAGACAATGGTCCAAAAGCTCCCATTGCTCCTCTACTTATTTTAAAGATCTTATTTATTTATTTCAGAGAGAGAGCCGGAGAGCACAAGAGGGGATGGGGTGGGGTGGGGGAGGAGCAGAGGGAGAGGGAGAACCAGACTCTCCCCCGAGCAGGGAGCCCTACTCGGGACTCAGTCCCCAGCGGGGATCAGGACCTGAGCTGAAGGCAGACGCTTAACCGACTGAGCCACCCAGGCGCCCCGCTCCTCTCCTTATAGAAGTAATTTTAAGATACACCCTTTGTTATTTTTTATTGGCAAAAATGCTT
The DNA here is from genome assembly GCF_905146905.1 of Nyctereutes procyonoides. Taxonomy (NCBI): domain Eukaryota; kingdom Metazoa; phylum Chordata; class Mammalia; order Carnivora; family Canidae; genus Nyctereutes; species Nyctereutes procyonoides. Next base: position 15,223,390 of record NW_026575132.1, read on the forward strand.
TTATATGAGTGTTTGCTTAGGATTCTTATAATGAATACAATCTTCACTAGTCAAATAGATCCACATATCCAACTAGGGATTATCAATAGTTGTAGCTTCTTTTTACAGTAATTGGAATGATAGTCACTAATATTTTTTTCCACTTATTTAGAGTGATGAGGGAGGCTTTGGCTTAATTTTTTTTTTTTGTAAAGAAGATATGTAGGGTATTGCCTTCATTTTTTTCCACTTACAATAGATAATTCAAATCAGAAGTTTACATAAATATTTGGGACCAAAGAAGAAGAAAGAGATATTTATTCAAACCTGCAAAACCTTCCGTGAATAGTTGCAAATTATCTGGTTGGCTTTGTCTTAAAAATAGCCAGTGCGTAAATAAGTAACTTGTGCATCACTTGCCTGTTGATCTCCCAGAGAACTCTAAGGTCTTCTGGCACCTTTATTGAGGTTGCTCTAGACTGGATCCACATCCTCAGAATAGCTGTCAGTTCTCTATGGGATGTTGCTTTCATGAGGTTCCTAATCTTTAGGCTAAAAGAGCGATTTTTCTCTCTGTCTCTAATTACAAGGGACATTTACAAATGACAGAAATACCCCTTCACGTGCTGTCTCTGTGTTAGGGGGTGGTGGTAACACTTCATAGTGGCCCAGGGGTGAAGTACTAGTATCTTGAGGAATCACTGGACACCATCTACTCAACCGGACCAAACTGTGGGCATGTTGATCCTATTACACACATTCCTCCTTAGTCCCAGTAAGTACAGCCCCTGGGTGCTCTTCCATCCTGGGCCTGGGAGACCCAGGTACTGACACAGCAGGAAGAGGGGCCCAGGCCCATAGGTCCCGCTCTGGGCTGAAGATTATCTGAGCCTTCTCTCCCCTGCTTGGAAGGACTTTGACTTGACTTGCACCTGCTCACTCACAGCCCGTCGGTAGGGACCGTGAAGTTCATTAACTCAGGGCAGCTAGAAATACTGGAAATGATATTTTGTTTCCCTTTACATGTTAGAAAATAAAGTATTATTGTAGAGGTAACATCTTTAGAGAAAATAAAACTCTGTCCTATAAAAATTTCACCTTGGATCTGCTGCCTGGGTGATATATAGAAGTAACATTTCTTTTCCAGGGGGAAATTTTACATAGATATTTATGTGAAATTCCTCCTTGAAGAAGGATAGTTTTCTAAAAAATAATAATAATAATAATTCCAATGTTTTTTAGATTATTTACTGACCGTAATTGTGATGTGCTGCAGTGTACCGACTAAGGAAGGAGTTTTAATAATTTTCCATTTGAGCCTTAGAGATAGGCAAGCCCCAGGGCATTCGTTGTAAAGCATGGTCCTTGTTACCAGCATGTTTTCCTCCTCCCTTCCAGTCTTGTTGGTTTGTGCCTATTTCTGGTTGTGACAGGTAAGTCCGTATACGTGTATTTTTTTTCTTAAAATAGATTTGTTACTTATTATTCTGGGTTTCTGCACTGTTTTTGTTAGCTGACTGTTTTCCTGCAAATTCTAAATTGTACCATAATTGCTAAATCATAAACATGGTTTTTAAAAAATCCACAATAGTACAATATAGATTGTTTTAACACTTCCTGGCTTAGCTGATAGTGTAAGGTTCACTTAGTCACTAAGGATTCTATGGACAGAAGGTTTGGGGTTTTTTTTTGGGGGGGGGGAATGGGGACTTTTATTTCTGCTCCTTAGTTTATAATTGTAAATCAGGAATCATTTCTCATGAATTATGTATTGATTCTAATCCCAGCCTGTTTTCTGAGCTAGTAAAGTGCAAACCATGCCTAAAGCAGAATGTACATGGAAATAGAAATATTTTCTCAACGTTTGTTTCAAAATGTGTTTCCCTATTAAAGTGCGGGAAGGAAATACATATAAATGGGATGTTTCATTAGAGTAGGGGTTAGCAGACTTTTTGTAAAGGGCCAGGAGATAAATAGTTTTGGCTTTGCAGGCCACAGGATGTTTGTCACAACCTTAGGACTTTGCTGTCTTAGTACAAAAGTAACTGTAAACAACATGAAAACCTATCAGTGTGGCTGTCTTCCAATAAAATTGCTTTGCAAAAACAGGAAGTGGGACCACATTTGGCCAATGGGCTATAGTTTGCTGACCCTTGGTTTTTAGCATAAGCTTTTGAGTCAGTCAAATCTATGTTCACATCTTGTCTCTATAACTACGTTCTAGAAGTAGAACACTTCTTCTTCTATTAGACAGGGATAGTCATAACTCCTACTTTGTATGGTTTTTGTGAGGATCCAATGAGAGAATACTTGTCACATGCTTAAAACCACACCTGGCATGTAGTACGTGCTCAGTGTAGAGACACTAACCTGGTTGTATTGCTCTCTTACTACCTTGTATTATCATTTGTGCGTTCCTGAAGGACACTGAGATGTGTGTTCTGTAGGACCTCAGTGGTTAGTCTTAAGAACGTGTCACAAGCCCAAGAGCCTGAAAAGACCACATCCCCAAACCCCCACTGCATCTGTCCCCCACCTTTCTACTCACCCTCACAAGCACTGGGTGGTCTCTAAGTAAAAACATGTGATGCACACAATTTTAGTGCTGCTCAAACTGGCATCCATTTATGTACACAGTTGAGGGCACTGATGTGAGCAGAAAAGAGAATTTTTTTACACAGAAATGAATATATATACACCAAGTTGAGGATTTTAGGGGAAATACCAAAATTGGTCTTGTGACTTCTGGTACAGGATACTCAGGACTGGAAGGTTTCTGCTGTTTGGGGCACTGTACCTATGTACTAGCATCCTTAAGGATGGGATATTCAAAATAATCCTGCACTAAAGTTAAGGTTGCTTACCTTGAAAAATCGAGAGCTACAGCCTTTCCCTCTGTGAGTGGAGAGGATGTGCTGTCCTGTGAATCGACTCTGACTCCAACTATTGATGCAAACTCCACCTGTGTGTTCTAGCTTGCTGTCCTCTCCGCTCCCTTTTGAAAGTATATCTCCAAGCCTCAAATTGCAAATGGGAACTTGAAAGATAGTCTCAATTGAACTTGCCGAATCTTTTTTCCATTTCCACAAAATTGCCTAAATAAGTTTTATGCTTCCTACCTATCTTGCCTTTGGAACCACCTGCTGTTGTTCCAACATTGTATGGATCCATACAGTGAAGAAATGCATCTCTGAGAGCAAGGCTTCAAAGTCAGATCTTTATTCGGAACCTCCTTCTGACTTTTAAATGGGGTCTGTTTCCAAGTGGGGGATAAAACAAAAATGTAGCATTCAGACAACTTGGTGTGCTGCCTGAGAGAGCACTTTATTAGACTATTTTTCTCTCTTTTCCTGCCCTCATTTGCCAGTCAGGTCTAGCTAATTCTAATGCACCTGGGTTCTTGATGCGCTCTTTTGCTTGTTTGATTCATGATGTTGGGAAGGAGGAGAAGAAAGATGTGCCAGCAGGTGGGGCGCATTTGCTTCAAAATCTGTGGAAGGTGAATTTAAAGGAACTTAATTGTCAGCGGTGCAGAAGCTTTAGATGTAGAGGCATTCCTTTCCAAGCAGTAGCTCTCCGTTGCATCAGCAGTGCAAATTAAGTGAAGTAAATAAAGGCGATTTAAGTACTTAGCGACTTTTCAATGCTGGGTATTTACTTCCTGAAACCACTTAACTGCCTTTCCCTCGTGGTAACGACAGTAGTTGGCTCATATGACTTTCTTCCCATGATCCTTTGTCACAGGTCCTAGTGCCACCAATCTCATAATAGGCTCCATCGCTGGGGCCATCCTGGTAGCAGCTATTGTCCTTGGGGGCACAGGATGGGGATTTAAGTAAGCAACGCCGCATGTCTTCTTCTCAGTGGCTCTGGCACTTCTCTTTTCTGCTTACATAACCAGGTTTTGAGTTCCTGCTACAAGATTTCAAGCTTTACCAGGAAACTGCTGAAAGTAAATTTTATTTATTCAGAAATGGGTTAGGAAAGAAGAACCATGGAACCACAAATGTCCTGTCTGGGCTAGTGGGTAAAGCAGAAAGTGTAGATGGAATTTGCATCTCCAGCTGAAGGTGAACAAAGTAGAGGTTCTCCAGTGGAAGACACTCCAGCTTTCAGCAGCAAGCATTCTGAGATAGTGTTTTTCATAGACCATAATCAGGAAACTTCGTGGTCAGGAAATTAGTGGATATAAATCACTTGTATCTGTTTAAAACTGGTTTATATTTCACTGATATTTTGAAATTTTCACAACCTAAGGAACCGCTTGTTCATTATTTTTTCATACGTAACACAGTATATGTAGCATTGTGATTTGAAAAAGCTTCATTATTTGATAAAAAATAGATTTAAGAAATTTTATTCATTCCCTAACCAACTGAATTGGTTTCACATTGAAATTTGAAGTCTGTGGCTTTGTGATACTTAAATTTATTTTCTAATTAACTGCAAATTAACTGGTATGTGTCCAAAGTGACCTTTCAGTTCGGATTATGCATTGATCACTGAACTAAGTTTGTTTAAATAGACATGGCAGATAGTCACAAATAAACCTTAATGATGATCAAAATTTGTAAAGCTAATTTATAAAGTTTAGATGTTTTCAGAGCTCAGATTCATTGGATAATTGCTTTTTATATCTTTTCATACTGTGGTGGCTTGATTATTATCATCTGTAGATGAGACTTCCTTGCCAAATATTCCCTGAGAAAAATTAAGTTCCAACCAGATCTGTCAAAATGCATTTAAATGGGAAATAAGACCGTTACCTAAAATCAAAACCCACTATGCCTCCATCTGGTTTACTCAACAGAGGCAGTTTTTTACTTGAATTATCTGAATAATTGCATTATGAACTTTATTCTATTTTACATTTTGAATCCTGAAATCAAAATATTGAAACCAGATTAAAAAAATATTATTAGAAAGGGATTATGAAGGGAAGACAAAACACATGATGACTTAATATATTCAACATTTTCTGCTAATTTTGTTATCATATTAAGATTTAATGAGTAAGCCTGCAAGTTGCTGAGCTGCTCAACTTGGAAAGTTGTTATCAAATGGTACTTCCTTTCTACAGAGAGATTTGTAAACTTGAACCTGTTTGCTGAAACAGTACTTTTGGCATCATCATGTTTTCAAAAACACACACAAAGTGGGCAACTCAAATTTGAATTTCTCATCGTGGTATCAACAAAACATTGCCCTGATAATGAGTCACTCATGGTACCTTACCTAACAACAACAACAACATCCATATATAATTTTGTTGTTGTTGTTATTGTTTGGTTTGGCCAGCCTTAATTCAAGCAAAAGTTTTTTCTTAGGTGCCATCTTACTGTAAAAAAAAAAAAAAGCCATTGCACTTATAGTAGTCCCATGATCTGTTATTATTTTATAATGCTCCCTTGAACTTTTTCATAAATATGCTTCGAGAAAAATAAATTTGGCTTGTGCTCAAGCTTATGCCTTTTTGGCATCAGGAAGCCTCAGTTTCAAGGACTGGAAAACAGTCCTGTGCATCTTTGCTATCCGGCCACACACAAAGCCAAATGTACCATCTCAGCCTTTGGAGTCAAGAGCACTATTCTGTAGCAGGACCTCAAAACAGTGGCCTGGCCTAGCGCACAGCTTGAATTGCATGTTTCTTTGGGGAAAAAATGGAAAAGCCTTTATCACTGTGTATATAAGTGGATTAGGCCCTGTGCAGGTAACTTATATCTAAGAGAGATGTCTAATCATCTGAAGACCAGAGAAAAGGAAGGGGAGATGGACACCTAGTGAGGTGAGAAACAGCCTCCACTGAGCACCGAGGGGGGAACCGCTGTGCAGACAAGTGTACTGCTGCCCTAATCCAATGCCCCTTCCCGTGCCCTATGACCCTAAAAATTTCTGTAAAGGAAAACATTGTAGGGTGGCACACGGTAATGTGAAGTATCTTTATGCCTTAGACAAAAAAGTGAAGATGATTCTTAGAGGCTGGAATTCAAACTTGGAGGAGCCACTGCTCTTCGAGGTGGCTCTTGGTGGCTGACTCTTCAGATACGAAGATCTGAATTTGCTTTAGATTTCAATAGTAGCCATGTGGTTTACATTAAATGTTAAATATAGCTACCTCTACTTTGCAAGGAAAGGCTTTGGGTGCCAAATGGTGCAGTTTAGGTTTTCCTACCACTTGGGCAATTTGGGAGATTTGTCTAGAAGGTATTTGCTAATTGAACTGAAAGTCTGAGTTTTTCATGGAACTCAAAGTAAATACAAAAGAGTCATTTAGGATCAGAAGTTGAAAATCGTTTATAAAAGAGATTGCTTTAAATACTTTTATTGGAAATCCTTCCTGAAATTGTGTTTTACTAGATGCGAAAAGCAAAGCCAGTAGCAAAGTTGCCTGAGTAATTTGAGGGTACCTGAACTTTCAGGCTAAAGGAAACATTATTTAAAAAAAATAGAGGAAACATATTAATGCTCCAGGGAAGTATCGCTTTTTCCTAAAGTCACATTTCTTGAGGTGGGACACCGTGAGCAATTTAAATGTGGAAGAAGTGTCAACCGTACATGACCTGTTCAAGTATAGATAAGAAAACAGCTATGCTCTGACCCCTGGCAACATCTGCCATTCTCTATAGTTTATTTCTTAAGCCATATTTCCTCTGAAATAGGTGGTAAAAAGCATGAATCTATGTGAGTGTGCATGCATGTGTGAAAGTGTGCACCTTTGTGCGAATAAATGATAATGTAATTTTGTCAAGATAACTGTGATTTAAAAAAACAACGTAAGTGTAGATGACATCTTTCTAGCAGAATAATAGTCTGCAAGCTTTGCTTCATGCAAACAAGACTTCCATAGCTTCGTTGTAAAACTCCCGAAAAGAGAAAAAATGCTATTTGGCAGGTTATTTTCTTTCACATATTCTGATGTGTGGGGTAGTGTGTGGTAACTTCAATTAATTCCATACCTCAGAAGTAGTTGGTTTGTGGATTCCCAGTCTTTGGAGTGTTAGTACTTTTCTCTGAGAAATCCTGTGAAAAATGAAGGTAGGTTCTTGGCACATCAATTTGTCTAGCATTTCCCCTGTATCTGCATCTATTTACATGCCCACCGCCCCCATGTTCCTTTTCCTCTCCATTACCCACACACATACAGTAAAGCTGTGGACTGTGCTGCAGAGTGTTGCAAACCTTGGTCCTGGTTGACTCATGAAGACTCATAACCTCTGTTCAGTTTTGAATAGTAATACTACTTGATTCGATTTTTAGGGCTGTTGCTTAGACATTAGAAAAATCAAGTAGATGAAGGGCCGTTTTAGTAGCATCTCCTCTAAATCTTAGAAAAGGTAACAAATATATGGAAAGAGGATTTCATGGTTCCATTTAAAAGTGAACAGAATTTCTGTTACCACCTTGGACATGGCTTTTGATCTGACATTACCTAAATTTGAATACAGGCATTAGATATGAGCAATACAGTTATGACGTGCATATGAAGTATGTGAACACCACGAGTGATGGTGGTCAGAGAGAGAAATTCTAGGTGATAATAGGAAAAAAAACTTGAAGGTAACAGTGATATAGATTGTTGACTAGATTTGAGGGTGAGTCTTGAGCTCTTCCAACCATATTACCGTGCTTCGGACTCTAGAGCCCTATCACCATGTCCCACTTCCTATCACTTGCTGTCTCAATGTAATTTCATGCCAGTAGTGGTCATACTGGCCTGGAAGAGCTGCTCTGGACATTAAAAGTGTTACTTTGATAAGTCTGTATAGTAACCGTGATTTCCTCTCTATGAGAAGTTACTGGGGGTACAGATTCTTATTGAGCCCGCTTTTGATTGTAAGCTATTCTGTTTGGCCTGTGTTCCATTTCATAGGACAAACCAAAGAAAAGATAAAACAAAAGGTACTCGCATAAATGATATGTAAAGGATCATATCTGGGTTTATCACAGGAAGATTGGATTTTTGAGTGTCAAGTTGGATGAAATTTGTAAGGAATTTAATATTGCTAATTATATTTTCTCAAAAGAGCAAATGTCTTTTGTTTTTGATTTTGTAGAGTTAGGAAATCGAATCAATTTTAGCTAGTCTTTCTGGGAGGAAAACCAGGCTCCTGCTTATCTGAATTCCATGACCATATCCCAGTGGAACAAGGAGCCTAATTCCCTTAAATCCTGCAATTCCTGGGTTAGGCACTTTTTCACTCAGACCTAGGAGGCTGGTCTTGTGGGATTTCTTCCTGCTAGGAAGACCCTGACTCAGACCTCTGGGGAAATGAATGCAGTCACAGGTGGCCTAGGAGGGATTGAGTGAAGGGTTCTTGGTGGGTCGTGATGACTCACTGTGGAAGGATGTGAAGGTAATAGCAATCGATGAATACATACCCTTGAAAAAACTAAAGGCTTTTACAAACTAGAGATGGCTGCTGTTAACCGGAAAAACTTTATTTTAACTTTGTATAGATGTACATGTATGTAATATATATTGTAGACAAGAGTATAGGTTTTCAGACATCATAAAGATTGATGAAAACTGGGTCAATGGAGGGCTTATGGATTAGCTAATATCGAATAATGATCCAGAAATACCTTACACGTTATGATGACAAAGTTCATTGCCTTCCCATTCCTAGTGAGCAGAGGGAGTTCAGATGAAACGCTTGTGGAAGGAAGGCAGCAAACATCTACCTGTGATGGTTGTGCTTTCACACTGAAATGGAACGAAAAGACTTTTTCCACATAGGGAATTCTCGATAGATGGTGGGTTCTCAGAACTCACCATAGTAGTTTTGCAATTTATACGTGAGAGAGCTGTCACAGTCAGCCTGCCATAGGAGGGTCCCTCTCTGTCCTCATCACAGGCCCCTGCCTTCCTCCTGCTGGAACATCTGTGGGGGAAAGATTGTGCCCTGTTGGTATTTGGAGTCCATTTTCCCATAGAAATACATGATTCTACAGGGTGATGTGTCCTCCTGGTCTGACCTGGGAACCCATTCACCCTGTAGACTATATCCTCCTTAAAATAATGCAATCTAAACTTCAAACACTGATTTTTAAAAGGAGCACAAACTTTTGGACCCTGGAGGTTGACTGGATGCCAGGCTGAAATAGAAATTCCTATCTCCATTTAAAAATGAACTGGATTGCAGTTAAGATCTTGGACATGGCTGTTGATCTGCCATCCGCTGAATTCGAATAAGGGAATTTAGATGTGAGCAAGGTTGTCATTTACATGCCCAGCGCTAGCTGGCTTGATCTTTATATTCGTTTTAATTGAGGGGACATTAGCTTCCCATTTGTCTTCAATTCCAGCAACAGATAGCTAAGTTGGTTGGAGCCCCTGGTCCTTCAGAGTCATTTGGCCGGGTCAGGCAGTCTTCGTTTTTCCCCACCTGACTCATGGGTAGAGTTGTTCCTTCTAAATCTACCTCTAAGGGCTGTGAGTGTGGGAAGCAGGCACAGGTCCTGTGCTCCCAAGCAAAGGAACTCTGAGCCACTTGCATTATGGGGCATGTCCCTTTTGGTCTTGGAGCAGCAATGCCCACTTTCAAGAATAACTGACTCAAAAGAGGATTGTCGGAGGTGACGGAATGGGGGAAAAAGGAAGCAGCGCTGTTGCTGTAGTGTTTGTGGCAGTGGATTACCTGCCAGGTCGGCAAACCACAGGCTTAGGCATATTAATGAAGACATTTTCATGAAAACCTTTAAAAGGAAAGGGAGATTTTCTTTAAAGATTTTTTTTTAATTTGTTATTTCAAAAAGGGAGTATCAAAGTGGTCACCTCGGGACAAATGAGAACTTGGCGGGATGCCTTTAATGCGTATTTTGAGCTTCAATATTGTGTTTATTTTGACTTACATGGTGGGGAGGAGGAACACGCTGGAATTTTTTGGCACGGAGGCCTGAAAGGATATTGAGCTGGCCCTGAGCGGGCAGGGGAGAGCGGGATCTCGGGGACAACTGGTGCTCCAGTCTTGCATGACGCCTCGGTGGCCAGCAGCGTTGCACCCGCCCAGTGCGCAGACTCAATGCATGAGCCCCCCCTGCTTGATGCCCCACATGAAGCCAGACCATGGGGAGGTTGCAACCACCTTGTGTTGTTGCCTTGTAGTGTCTTGCTGGTTCTTACCTTTCCTCTTTTTAAACATAGGACCCACTTTTTAGGAGACTGGACACTGCGAGCAAGGCATTTTAACTGGCTAATTTCCACTAAGCTTACTGCTGCATTTGCTTAACTAACCCGAGCCTGTGTCCATTCTCCTTTGAGTGTACTGTCGTACTGTGCACTCTGGTTTTCAACTGCTTGGATATGAAAAATGTTTGTTCCATGGTGGGGTAAGAGCTCACACACCCAAGGCAGCAAGATAACTGAGTAGAACAAGGCTCTTTGCCCTCTTGGCAAAGGCCGACTGACTGATACAGAATTCTCAAGTCCTGGAAGGAAGCATCAAGGAGCCCTTCAGAGTTTTGCGTAGTTCCCCTAATAGCCCTCCAGAATGTAGGAAGAGCCCTTCCTGTCATGTTCATCTGGTTAAAATTAGCCGTATCATTTACTGCTGAAATAAGAGACAAATTGGGCTGCGGAGGCTTCCAGTGATTTAAAATGAGCAACTCGAAGCTCCTTTTGGTCTTACAAATGGATGTACTCTAGTGGAGATGTTGTAAAGACATTCAAAAGCATGAGCTGTTCTGTGTTGCCAGTTATTTTGGGAAGTCTGCCTCTGTGTGAGTTGATTACTTTGCTCTGGAACTAGCATTGTTGTCATTATCATCACCCTCCTCTCCTCGCGATCTGATTAATATTGTGGATTTTTCCCTCCCTGCCTGCATCTCTGGAAGAAATGTCAAGAAGAGGAGGTTCGACCCTACTCAGCAAGGCCCCATCTGACTCCGCGGCACTGGGTGAGCGGTGCCTCGTGCTGTTGGATCCTGGGTGTGACATACTCACAGCACTGTTGCCGGAAGTGTTGAGTCTGTAACCAAGACCACTGGGTGATAATGACCACAGAGCTGAAGTTGGGGGATGGGGATGGGCTAAAAGGAAACTGTCATTCTGGGAAATAATTTCAAAGAACCCCTCTCACCACCTGTCAATAAAAGGGGATAAAAGACAATATTATAAAAGAACTATTTCCGAATCTTTTTTTTTCTAACTAAAGGAAGAAGGAACAATAACAAAAAATGAAGTGCAATAAAAGAACCATTAAAAAATAGCAAATGATTTTTTTTCTTTCCTCAGCCTGCTGGCACTTAATATCTTCTAAATGATTTGGCATGATTTTTTTTTTCTTTTCCTACCAATGACACACTCCAGTGGCATGAAGATCTAATTTTCGAAAGGGTAAAATCTGCATGGCATATATACAACAAGCAGCTAGCAAGCCAATCCGCAGCAAAACTTGCAACTGAATTCCTAAGGTGAGGATGAGCGATGAACACATGGAGGCTGCCTGGCCCTCACCCCCGAGTCTAGACCGGGCCACGAGAGACTCCACAGACCCCTGCTCTCCTTGAGTCACTTTCCCATTGTGTGTTTTCCTGGACCAAGCATCCTTTGGAAATGGGAACTGGAATTTGAACAATGATGCTATTGTATAGTTCTTTTATAAATGTAAATATGGAAATAAGAGATTTTGACACATCATTTTCACTTGTCTGTACTGAAATATTTTTCTTGTAAAGGTTCTCTGTAGATTTGAGTTTATTGTTTGCTCCCCATCTTTTGGGTTCTTTTTGCTGTTTTTTCTCTCTCTCTTCTCTGGTAACATATTGTTCAGTGATTTGGGGGCTTGCTTAAAAAAGACAGATGTAGCCACAGATACAGGGAGTTTGGACACAAAACAGGTGCAATTTAAAAAGGAAATACCTGAATGAAATGCTTAAAACCAAAAATAAGCAAAAGTGGGGGGTGGGAGTGGGTCTGGTGGTACACAAACAACTAAATAACCCATATTAAAAACACAAAAATTATGTAAATGCAAATATATGTACTAACAAGTCTAAAATTTTTTTGATGTTATTATAAATGTATGTATATAATGTAAGAAAGTAGACACCCTCTCGAATTAATCACAGAAGTGCCAAGCTCATGATTTTGGTTTTTGGTTTTGACAGTTTTCTTTCCCTGTCTTCAATGTGAAAGGAGGATAAACTTAAAGCCTTAAATTAAAAAAAAAAAAAAAAACTTTTAAATGTTAAAAACTTGGGGAAAAAGTTAAGCTTTCCATTTTATTTGTATCTATTATTGTCAACATTTCGTTCATGTTTCTTCTTCCTGCCTCAAAATACATTTGGTAGAACCCCACTGGCAAACCGGTAATGGACACCGAGGTAGCAGTTGCCTTCTTGCGAGTGTTGCCTTCGTAGGCTTTAAGTCTGTGTGTTGTGTTTCCAACAAATCTCATTGGTCCCACAGTGTGGTGTGTGGAATGTTCTAGATTGTGATGGGATTCTACTGTTCACAAAATCATGATCTTCTCTTGCCTTCAGGCAGATGTGCAGATGTAATCTGGGTTCCCAAGTCCCTTCGAGTTTGCTTCACTGGCATCGATTTCTTCTTCCATTTATGACAAGATAGCTTCTATTCAAGTGTTAAGTATATACATTAATAAATTTGGTCCTGACTTGGTTTTGATTGTAGAACCTAGTACGTGAGTCCTTCAGTGAGCACCCATTTATAGAGAGGAGCTTTCCCGAAGGCCCCCAGAAAGCCCACACTTCTCCAACATCCTCTTTTCAGGAACAGGACACGCAATCCTGCTGTTCACCTCATGACCACCAAATGAGTTGCTAGATTTAGCTTTAGGTCCCTTTTCAGCAAGAGTCATGACACCAGTGTCACAATTTTTGCTTTGATTTTGGAAAGGATTATGTGCTAAAACTACTACTTAAAACCGTGAGGTTATTTCCAGGTGTATTTAATCATGGAAGTGTCACAATCATAGAGCAGAAACCTCAATTTTGGTATGCCCCAGTAGATCATAACCTAACCTCTTAATCCTGTTACTGCTTTCTGAGTACTAGGTGCTACCCAGGTCTGCAGTCTTTCTCTAGAACTAGCTGTATATTTATATTGGAAAAACAGGGCTATCTACAGGGTTTATCAGCCTTATTCTTGGCTCCATAAGACACAGGTTGTAACCCTTCGCCTAGTGGTGATGGTTCTTTCAACCCAGAGGAAACTCAGATTACTTGGCATCTCTTCCTATCACTGTATTGTTTATGTCCTTGTTGTTGGATCCTACTCACTAGCGGATTCCGAGCTGTTACTGAGTACACCATATACATTTCACTGCTCTTCCAGAGGCACCACGGTGACTTAACAAAAACAAAACCATGATGGTTACAAAACAAGTTAAATCTCTATTATTAACTTTTGAGCATTTCACAAACAACATTGTAAGTGTGCGATGTTACGTTTTAAATCAGACCACAGTGGTCCCCAAATATGTACATAATGGCAAATGTCAGTGTAACTTTTTGTTACACTGGCAGTTTCATAGGTAACCAGACCTATGTTCCAATGTTAAATTATCTGTGTGTATATGTAAAATACACAAGCTTTAAGCTATGTGTGTATGAATAGGAAAGAAAGGTAATGCAACCATACCAACCGTAAACAATGGATTATAATTATTGTTGGTGGTATTGGGTTATGTCGTTTCGAACTCTTTGCTGTATTTTCTCTTGCACATGCCATTCATTTGCTGATTTTCGTGGTGAGAATAGTCCTTTTTATTAATTTGAGCTCATACAAGCGTATCACCATCCTAATGTTACCCAACAAGAGTTAGCGTTAAGTGATGACGAGTTCCCATTTCATCCGCTATTCTTTGCTGCATTAATTAATGACACCTGGATGAGGAGGTGTGCGCTAACTTCATTGCTCACCTGGGACACTGCATGAGCCCACTGAATTAGTGCTACTCCTATTAGCTAAATGAGCAGTACACATAGGTGCATGTTATGAAACATGAATCACGTAGAGCCGTGGAGTTTTACCAAGTATGTTTTTTGTTTTCATTTTCGTTTTTACTATGCAAAGATGGGAAATGCACAAACTTTTCAAAGACTCTAGTGTCCGAAGAACTTTACAAACAATACTTGAACCTTTCTTTAAAGTCATCCCATCATATTTTACAGTCATTGTTGCTTCCACTGTTAATTTTCATCTCCAGATGGTTTGTAATTTTTTAAGTGTACAACCTGAAGTTTTGTTTGAAGTTAATAAATTCATTCATAATCTCGTTGGCTGCCTAGGAATGGAGATTCAGTAGTCATTGTATGCACTGTATGCGTCAAGTGTGTATAAAATCTTTGTTAACATAGAATGTTGTCACTTTAAACTTGGATCATTTTTCTCAGGCCCCCTTTCTTGTGTTATCTTGTGTTGTTGATTAAATGGCCATGTGCCTGATTTCAAGAGTTTTAGCACGGGCTTCTCAATCAAAGGCTCACTGAAAATTTAAGCAGTCAATGGAGCAAAATAAAATCTCTGATGAATGATAAACATATTCCTGATTAGAATTCAGTTTCATTGAATTTATTGAATGTATTCTTATAAATCGGGGTGGGGGGAATCCACCTTAGGATCATATACATTATCAATTCTTTTTTCTTTAGTATCTCTCTCCTGAATCTAAAGGGGATGGCTAGTAATAATATCCACACTTTTGACCTGGTACCGAATTTGCAATCAAGCTCTAAAGAAAATAGAAGTATTTGGTTTTATTGAAAACATTCAAAGGAAGGTATTTCCTCACACCTCACATGGGATTGGTCACCAAATAATATTCCTTCTCTACAAATATCTTTTGGTCTGTATCCTTCATCCTTGGTTTGGCCTCAGCAGACACAGATAACTCACATACATCTGCCACACTGATAGGGAGAGAGGCTGATCTGATCACATCCTTCCTCTGTGAAAAGTTTGCAGGGGTTCCTCATCACCTATAGAATGAGGTTCAAACTTAATAGTGTGACTGAAACTTCTGCCTGCCTCGCATAGCCTCAACTTTGTTTATTTTTCTAGCCATCAGTGGCTTAGCCTCTCAAGCCTCTTCCTTAAGATCCCCCTCCAAGAACCTCTTCTACCCAAGTTGAATCATCTCATGGAAATTTTATGTCTGTTCACCATAACTCATTTGTTTCTATGTCATTTCACTTAATGAAAGGAATATAGAAATATTTTAAAATAACACAAATATCATACTTTAAACCAGAAAGCATGTAGAGTATCATTTAAGTTTGACTTAAAATGAATTACCTGAATTTTTTTGATATGTTTTCCTTTAAGTCATTCCATTTTTGAGGTTGATATTGAGATGGGTTCCATCCATGCTACCTTGGTTACTGAGAAAGGTGGTCTGAAGCCAGAAAGACACACAACAGCAGCCCTTGAGTTAAAACTTTGATATGAATAATTAAGTAGAAAATCCATGTGCTCACAATGGAATATTTTTAAGGTTTTATTTATTTGAGAGAGCATGAGCAGGGGGGGAGGGGCAGGGAGAAGAAGAGGGAGAAGCAGACAACATGAGTGAAGAGCCCAACAACATGAGGCTCCATCCCAGGACCCCGGGATCATGACCTGAGCGGAAGGCAGATGCTTAACCGACTGAGCCACCCAGGTGCCCCTCACAATGGAATTCTTAAGTCACTTTTGAAATTTAAGATAGGCATCCCTTAGGTTAATGTGCAAGGGACTTCTGTTTATCAATTTGCTCATTCAACAAATATTTATTAAGCCTCTATACCAGGAGCTCCTTGTGGAAGTTGAAGGAACAAAATGAAATTCTTGATCTAAAGTTGCTCACAATTTATCAAAGAGATACACCCAATAAATGTGACAGCCAACATCATGAATGGGAGAGATAAGAAGTGATGGGGGGTAGGTGGGAGAGAGATACAGGAAGGCTTCCCAAAAGAAGTGAGTTTTGAACCATCTTGAGAGATGACAAGACTACACTAGTCTAATAAAGTGGGAAGCAGTCTCAAGGCACAGGAAGCAATGTGCCAAGACCCAGGAAGAGCTGCTCAGACCTTTGGTTAAGGAATGTGAAGTATCCATGTTTCCTTCCATTCTTCCTCCTCCATCCTTCCTTCTTTTCCTTCTACCTTTCACAAACACTTGAGCTATAAAAACCCTACCCTGTTGTGCCAGGTCTCAGGGACACAGCGATGAGCTCTTGATCTTGGAAATAAGATACAACATGTAAATGCAATGTGATAAGTGCTCTCGCAGACATAAGTATTCCGTACTTTAGAGGAAGAGGAGAGGGAGACTTCTGCTTCCCTGGAGATCAGAAAGAGCTCCACAGGGAAGGGGGCAGTTGAGAAAAAAAGCTGTGCCATTGGACCTAATACCATGATAACTAACTGCTGTTACCCAGGACTCATCTGGGTTGGTCGAAGTACACTCATAAATACTTTGAAAATGAACAACCTGTAATGTTGTATCTAACTTTCAGATATCTGAACTCTTTTAGCTTGTGTGGGGATTATGATTATAAGACTCTCCACCAGAACCTTGTGTTCCTTAAATACTTTTCCACTGATGTGTCCATCCTGGCTCAGTCTTAAGTGTTTGGGGCTGTCAGTAATGACAACGAGGGCTTTTTGACCTGACCTGTGAACGTCTAGTATTTTCTTCCCATAAAGATCCCTGGCTAATTTCAGTCGGGAGTGAGGGGGTAGGTAAACGCTTTTTTTAAAAAAATAAATTTATTTTTTATTGGTGTTCAATTTGCCAACATATAGACTAACACCCAGTGCTCATCCTATCAAGTGCCCCCCTCAGTGCCCGTCACCCAGTCACCCCCACCCCCCACCCACCTCTCTTTCTACCACCCCTAGTTCATGTCCCAGAGTTATGAGTCAAAAATGAGTGGGAAATATCAGAAAGGGAGACAGAACATGAGAGACTCCTAACTCTGAGAAAAGTAAATGCTTTTTAAGCATCATCTAGTAAGTCCTTCAATTAATGAAAGGTCAAAATCATTTTCCAAGTGGAATTGCCCTTCCGGTCTACTAAAGTTGATACTGATCTGTCTTTTATGCCTTGGAGAAAGTTACCATCCCTTGAGCTTTTCTGAAACCTGTTAGCAGGTCTGGCTTCTTGACTAGAACAAGTTCTTGGCCACGGACATGACTTCTGGAGAGAATGCAAATGCCATGATCCCTCATTACCTGAAAATAGTTGTCCTGCTGGGATCTGCCCATGCTCCTTTGGCAGCTGATTGGTACACACACACTTGCCCTGGTGTGGCTGTAAAGACTGCACTTGTGACCCCACAGAGTCCACCCTTATGAAAACATTTATCTGACTGTGATGATCATTGAAAGCCAAATTAGCTGAGTAAATCGATTGGTCCTACAAAAACAAGGCAAAACAAAGCAAAACAAAACAAAACAAAACAAAACAAAAAAATCTTCATCCTGACCGATCAGGAGTATTTCAAGGGTTCTTCAGATCTCTTTGGAGCTTTAAATAGCTTCCTGTCTTCAGGGGGTAAATGAGCTTGCAGCAGAGCTCCTTGCTTCTTCAGGCGCAGGCTTCAAGATGAAGATACAAAGAGGTAACTTGAATTGGAAATAATACCAGAGATGCCTCTAGTCTGCAGCAACAGACACAGCATTATGGGGCCTTTGTAAATCTCATAGAGATAGTGAATGGACTGTATGAAATAGGTTTTCCTATGTAGGTGAAATGGCTATAAAACAAGGATGGCACATTACCAAAATGAGCAGAACAGTGTAGTATAGGAGACAAGAGGGGAGGGGAAACTGAGCTGGGTGGGACAGCACACACCCCGTTTACACTCAGCTCCAGCCAATTGTCATCAGGTGGAAAATTGGTTCCTTTATTGCCCTTTCCATTTATTTTTCCAGAGGAACCAGAAATCCAGATTTGTATACAAAATTTCCTATTTTTTTAATGGTGCAGCTAATTCATATTTTAAAAACAACAAGTGGGGGCAGCCCCGGTGGCGCAGCGGTTTAGCGCCGCCTGCAGCCCAGGGCGTGATCCTGGAGATCCTGGATCGAGTCCCACATTGGGCTCCCTGCATGGAGCCTGCTTCTCCCTCTGCCTGTGTCTCTGCCTCTCTCTCTCTCTCTCTCTCTCTCTGCATCTCTATGAATAAATAAATAAATAATCTTAAAAAAAAAAAACAAGTGGGTCAAGGTGGGGCAGACAGAACTCTTGGCCCCTAGTATGTAACTTCTGTATACATTAGTAAGACATTTTCATGTGTGGCCCCCTGAAATTAATAGCTCCAGTGGGGACACAGACGGGCCTTGCTCCCAGTCAGGGATGCGGGTTCCCAAGTGAAGAGTCAGGCAGGTGCTCACATGAGTTGCACTTACAACATTGACTTCCTGTTGTTTTGTGTGGATGAGGCACAGCCACCTGAAAGCAGCCTGCCCAAAGGTGCTTCCTTTTGGTGGTGTTTTGTGTGCTAGGCTTATTCAGATGTGCTGGTTTTGTGAGCAAGAACTGCTAATGCATTGGCAAATAGGCTTTGCCTCAATGCTCATTACTCAGTGGTCCATGAGGCTTTGTCTCAGTGCTTGCTAAGGCAGCTTTGTGGCTGCCTGGATCCTAAGCCATGTGTGCCATCTGTTAGAGAGAGTGCAGTGGTCGATCGATTATGAATGTCTGCTACCCAGCAACCAGAAGTACCTGACTAGAGCCATACAAATCTTAAGACAGTCTTTCAGTCTTTGACTCTTCAAAACCAATTGGATATGAGGGTGAATCAGCCAACCCAGCTAATCCAGAGGTTCTATGTAATTTTCCAAATCTGGAGAAATAAGAAAAAGATTTTTGAGTAAAGACATGCAGAAGCTGAAAAATTCAGCAGGAAGGAAAAACTTAAATTTTGAGTCATTATGAAAATCTACTTGTCTATTGGGCAGAAAAATTGGAAAACAAAAATTTAGAGAAAATTAAAATAACTGTAATCTAATCAGCAAGATATAACTCCCATCAATATTTTTGTTAATTTCTTCAATCTTTCTTTTGTTTGCTCTCACCACTACAGAATCAGTCCACAAAGATAGGCAACAAGTGGGTCTCTCTGAGGATCTGTTTTGTTCTCCTGCTCATGTGCGCATGTGCGCATGCACTGTGTACCATGTTCTGTGTTCTCGTGGCTCCAGAAAAGGATGGGAGAGTCACATTATTAGGGCAAAGTAATACTTTCTAATCTCTTGGCCTTGGCTCAGCCTGTTTCTTCTGCTGGAAAGACTTCTCCTTCCTGCTACAGCCCCAGTCAAATTCCTATGCACCCCTTGGTGCCACCCCAAATATTACTTTCCTCATGAAGTCTTTCCCGGTCCTTCCACTGCTTTCTAGGTATGCACAAAGATGGACGTTCCAGTTAGTGATGGATCTGGAGTGAAACCCTAGGCACTTTAAGCTTTAGAGTCTGTGGTCTAACGACATCATTTTATTGCCCCTCATCTATCCCCATTTTATAGTTTAAAAAAAAAAAAAAAACCTCAACGTTGAAGCAATTTAACCCCTTCCTTAAGATCACCATTCTAATTAGTGGCAAGGCCAGACTCAGGACACAGGCAGTCCAGTTCTGGATCTTTTTTTGAACCCAGGAGAGATTAGAATATAGCACTTATAACACAAGAAAATGAGCGGGAGGGTGTTAACAGTAGATCCTTAGAGAGAATCCCTTGCTGCCTACCTTTGTGTTCCTCACTGCCACCACTGGGGGACAGGGAGTGTCCCAATTCAGAGAACCTGTTTGGTAAAATGTTCCCTTTCTAAATGTAAATGTTGGCCTTTTGTTAAAATGAGAATGGGAGAGAGATGGGATAGCCACAGGACTGAAGGAAAAGCCTGAAAATTTATTCCTCTGGCACAGCACCTAAGGGGGAATATGTAAACCAATTTCAAGTATGTGTAAGGCATTGAGTGGAAGAAGAAAGGGGATTTTTCTGTTACCTGTGATGAGTAAAACAATTTTCTGCTACAAAACTGCTGAGTGAAAGATTACAGGAATGCCACATTCCATCCTCTATGAAAAATAACTCCATTGAGTCAACGAGTAATATGAACATCTACTAATAAAAGAACTTTGGCTAATATGGTGGATCAGGAATTATGAGACTCAGATGTTGCTCTGCAGGATGTCACAGTTTAGTAGAGGAGCTGAGAAGTAAGGAAAGAATGACCATTTATGATGAAAGTGTCACACTAAGTAAAGGAAATACAGCTAAACTATGGAAGATCAGCAGAGGAAAATGCTACTTCCTGTCACAGAGGTGAAGGAAGGAGGTCAACAAACATCTCAGGGTAAAGTAACATTTGAAGCGGTATCGGAACAATTGGTGCACTATGGACATATGGAAATGGGGAGGAAAGTGTTACAGCTTGAGTTAGAGAGGATGTACAACGTCAGGTAAAATAACAAAGATCAGGAACGCCTGGGTGGCTCAGTGGTTGAGCGTCTGCCCTCTGCTCAGGGCGTGATCCCAGAGTCCTGTGATGGAGTCCAACATCTGGGTCCCCACAGGAGCCTGCGTCACCCTCTGCCTGTGTCTCTGCCTCTCTCTCAGTGTCTCTTGTGAATAACAAATAAAATCTTTTGAAAAATAACAAAGGCCAAAATACCAGTGGTTTAAAATAGATGGAAGTTTTAATTTTTTCTTCCATGAACAGTCCACAGCTGGTATGGGAACTCCACATATCCTCCATCTTCCTGCTGTGAAATC
This sequence comes from Nyctereutes procyonoides, assembly GCF_905146905.1. Lineage (NCBI taxonomy): Eukaryota > Metazoa > Chordata > Mammalia > Carnivora > Canidae > Nyctereutes > Nyctereutes procyonoides. The sequence continues at coordinate 15,244,093 of NW_026575132.1, forward strand.
CTTAGTACACAGCTTCTGCTCCATGGGACAAATTCTCTGTGCAGGGTCCACCACCCTGCCCACCTTCCAGGAAGCAAGAATCAAGACGGAGATGTGGAAGGACTGCCAGTTCCTCTGGATACCAATCTGGTAGTTGCATATATCACTTTTTATCATCAGCACTGGTTAGAACTTAGTCACATAATCACACCTAGTTGCAGAGGAGACTAGAGAATGTAACAGGTGGGGCATATTATTACTAAAGAAACAGGTTAGAGAGGAACAGGGAAAGTCAGCTAAAAGTTTGCCATGGAGCTTATACGAAAGTGACCATGGGGAATCAATTGTGAAGGTGGATGGGAATCCCTGGGTGGGTACATGATGCACTGCTTGGATCTACTTCGAGGAATGAGGGGAGTAGAAAGGATGTATTCCTTTGTCTGCTGGGAGTGCCACCAGAAGATGGGCATCAGTTGTTGGCCCTTTTGGGGGTTGCCTCTCCTGTGGCCCTTGTTGAAATGGGCCACATCCAGTGGTGGATCAATGTGGGATTATCAAGGCCCAGTCCTCAGGTTCCAACTCAGGACAGCTGTCAGGGCCAGACCAGCTCCAAACCTCCTCCTCTATTTCCCTGCAAGGAAACTCATCTCTTCTGCCCAATCTTACTTCCTTCCCTCCCTAGTAAACAGCTTGTGCCTGTTCTCTGCCTCAGAGTCTGTGTCCCAGGGAACCTCATCTGGAACATTCACCAAGCAGCTTGGTTTCATCAGAGCATAGAGTATAAAGAAAGCAAGGGAGTGAGGAATGACATGTAGCCTTGGGTTTTAAAGTTATAGATTCTGAGCTGTGTTGTGTGGACTTGATTTTTCAGACAGTTGAAAGCAGTTTCTGAGGATCAGAGTAATGGAAGCTGTCTGGCAGTAGGATATAAGATGGATGGTGGGTAAGAGCTCCAGGAGGTGGTATCCAACCTTAGGTTAGGATGCTAGGCCCATACCACAGATCCAGGATAATGAGGAATTGAAATAGGGCTCTGGCAAGGCAAACAGGAGTGGAAGGGACAGATCACACAGGCAGGATCAACAGAAGTGGGCAGCTGCTTGTGGGAAACAAGAGATGAAAGGTAAAAAAGACAGAGGCCAGGTCTGATACCTAGTAGTTGGGATGATGTGGACAGCCTGGAGGAAATCCTGATTTAGGGGTCAAAGACGTATCCCATTGTGGATCTATTGGATTTGAGGGGCCTGACAGAAATTAGGTGAAGATGTCCAGAATGTTATTGAAATGAAGATATAGAACATGTTGGAGGGGTTAGGATGGAAATATTTACTGGAGAACCATCTTTAGATGTCATATTTTAAGCCATAAAACTAGAGGCAAATTCTTGAAGAGGTACCACAGAAAGCGATGGGGACAGAGCAAGGGAGACAAACAGCTGATGAGACTGGGTGAAAATAAATGTAGCAGAGGAAGATTACTTCCATGAGATTGGCTCTATGTACTAGTGCCAATGATATTAATTGGCAGTGGAACTGAATTCTCTTGATCTCAAGGACAGAACTTAGCAAAAAGGGGTGAATCCATTCTTCCTGCTGTCGCCATGATTCCAACCGATATGAAATCAATTATGGCTTTCCATAAAGGGCAACATTCCACTTCTCCAAGCCCTGGGAGCTTCACTAAGATATATTTTAATTTTTTTTTTAGGAAAACTGGGATGTCCAAACTTGAAGATACCTTTGACAGTATCTCTGTGTAGCAAAAGAAGGGATTTTAAAAAATCCTTTTATTTCCATTACTATAACTGTAATTACACTTTCTTTAGCCCAAAACTGAAATTATGAACATTTGGCATTCCAAGAACAAGAGATGAGAATGACACTCCTTTACTTATTAGAAGCCACAGATTGATTTATCCGCAGAGTGGTTTTTATTAATAACACCATGGCGGCTCTCCACAGAAAAGTATTACTCCTGGGCCACAATGATTTAAGTGCAGACAAGTGGTATAAGGTGGATCGCAACAAAGTTGGTAATTGTTCTTGAGTCTCCCAATTACATTCTAAGTACCACACAAGGGAGAGGTAAGATGCTTAAGACATTTTATCAGGCATTTTGAGAAATGTGATTTGAACAAAAGAAATAAAAGAAGGCAATCCAAGTAGAGAGTCATGGTTACAGGTAATCAAAATGGTTCTGTATCTCATTGAGTTCTCAGAAAGTTGTATAACCTCTCCTTTCCTGGTGATGTAATGCCTGGGGGCACATTTCATTAGCTATGGCTACAAAAGAAGTAATAAATTTTTCTTTATTAAAGTTAAAAAAACTCTGAGAAGGCCTTGTACTCAAACATTTATATGAGACCAAACAGTCAGATGAAAGGAGGAAAAATGTAGTCAATTCAGTCCATTTTGGCTTTGTTCTCAGGATATATATATACCGAGTAGGGTAGCTGTCCATATAAAATAAAAAGCCTTTTGCTTTTTACAGATGAATGAATTACAGATGAATGTCCCTGGAAGAAGTCCTTTGACTATCAAAGTTTGTACAATTTCCAGTTAGTTACCCAGAAAGGCAAGCAATTCATATATCCACATTTCACATATCACTTATATTAGTGGACTATTACAAATATTTTATAACATAGATCATCTCTTTGTTTGGCTGACTTTCTCTTTGTTTGGCTATAATATAGATCATCTCTTTGTTTGGCAAAACCTTATTCTGAAGGTTAAATAGCTCTGAAATTAGTTTGGTTGGAACACTTTGTGTATATTTACTTTTATTATAGTAAAAGAAAAAGATTTTGAATTTTGAATTTTGAATTTGAATTTTGAATTCCTTGTGCAAAAAGTGATCGATATCTAAAACTGAGTTCCTTGCACAAAATGTGATTGATGGCTAAAAATAGTGTTGACGTCTTGCTTTTGAAACAAGATATTTTTTCCTATCACGGGAAAATTAAAGCCTGGACGCACCCCTAACAGAACAGTCCTAACCCCTCATAATACTCTTCTCCACCATTTAGATTTTATGAGAGTCTAAGAATGCCTCCGCTTCCCTATTCCGCATGAGAGGCTGTTCTATAGGATGTGTTATGGGGCTACCTAACTCTTGTTCTGGAAGCCATTTTAGGAAAAGGGAGAAGTGTGGTGTCAGCAATCTACTGGGATCATGGTTCTGGACAGAAAATGGTTGAACTATGGTGATTTAGAAATGAGGTGAGTCATATTTGTAAGTATGACTTTTCAAAAATGGCCAGAGAGATGGAGCATGAATCTATTAGCATATCACCATGGCTTTAACTTTATTTGTTGTTTCAATTTCCTCCTCTATTTTATTGTATTTTTATGTCTGAAACATTTACATCTGAGGCAGATAAAGAAGAGGTTCAATAGACTTTATTTTGAGGGAGAGGGACAGAGGGAGGAGGAGAAAGAGAATCTTAAGCAGGCTCTACCCCCAGCACAGAGTCTGACTTGGGGCCAGATCTCACAGCCCTGAGATCATGACCTGAGCTGAAATCAAGAGGCGGACCGTACCACCCCTGCGCCCCAGTTCAATAGTGTTTACCAACACTATAACCAGCAGCTCATCAGAGTGTTTCAAAAACTGCCAGGCATTTGAGGAGATGTTTAATAAAAATGCCTGTGATATGTAAGTTGTTGCCTGCCTGACATCTTTCTGGTCTTGAAGTAGATCAATGCAATAGTTGTTTGATAGATCTTCTGGAAAATTCTCTTACTCATGTTACCTAGTTAGCAAGAGGTATTGAATTTAAAAAAAAGCTCAAGGAATTTGTTCCAAAAACAAATTTTTCAGCTGGAGACGACAAGCTATTTAGACATCAAATGTAGGGGCACCTGTGTGGCTCAGGTCATGATCCCGGGGTCCTGGGATCAGGTCCCACATCTGGCTCCCCACAAGGAGCCTGCTTCTCGCTCTGCCTATGTCTCTGCCTCTCTCAGTGTGTTTCTCATGAATATATAAATGAAATCTTTAAAAGAAAAAAATATCAAATGTAGATATGTTTGAGAGCAGAGGTGGTCAATTTTCTGATAGCAACTCTGGATCAGGTTTACAAATTGAAAATAATCACAAATGTATACACAGGAATTGGTAAATTTCTTACTAAGATTTAATTAATGCCTTGGCTGATGTCACACTTTTGTTAGAGTTTAGAAGTTTTCTGCATAAGTACTAGTTCAAAACCATGTATTAGGGCAGCCCAGGTGGCTCAACGGTTTAGCGCTGCCTTCAGCCCAGGGCATGATCCTGGAGACCTGGGATCGAGTCCCACGTCGGGCTCCCTGCTTGGAGCCTGCTTCTCCCTCTGCCTGTCTCTGCCTCTCTCTCTCTGTGTCTTCCATGAATAAATAAATAAAATCTTTAAAAAAATGACCATGTATTAATGGGTGTCGCAAGGTGTCAGTTAGGTATGAAACTTCATCTGAATAGGGAATCCTAAGTTGGGATGAATGCGGGCATACATACAAACATCTATATATACATATATATTTGAATATGTAACATGCTTTTCCAAATCTGTGCCTATATAAATTATGCATAAGTTTAAATTCCCTTAGAATATAACCCTCAGATATGTCAGAGGCATAGGGCCTGTTAAAAAAAACTTACTCTTCTTCAGGAGCTGCTGGTCATTAAAGAAGGGGTGACTTTCCTATCATATGCAAGGTTTCCCAGGAAGAGGTAGGGGAAGGGTTAAAAAGAAGCCTGACTGGTGGAAGGGGCATATGCTCTCCACATATCTCAATAGGTTTCAGTAGTTTCACATATGTGTACCTAATGACACTTGAATTTGGTTGATACTACTCAATTTTACAAGCATAAGGGCTGTCATTTTGTTCCAATGAGTACCAAATACAATCTCAAAGCTTCCAAGGATTGAAGATCTTAAAAATTGAGAGGACTGAAGTCACTTGTGTATTAAAGCCATGTTTTTTTCCTCAATATATACGATAATACATGATTTTATTTCCTTCATTTCATGCTTGCTCTTAAATTATCTTGTTTATTTGTTTACTTAAATTTGTTTGCTCCAGTAGAATTGAATTTCCACAAAAGCAAAGATTCTGCTTATCCTGTTCATTGATATATGTCCCCCATGCCCATAACAGTGAATGGCACCTGTGTGTCTCTGTGTGTGTGTGTGTGTGTGTGTGTGTGTGTGTATAATATTGAACAAGTGACTTGCTTTTGTTTGGGCATATGTGTTAGTATATTTTAATACCTTGTACTTTGCCTCATCTACTGTGTTCTCCATTAGCTTCTGGATTTATGAGTGGTTTAAAGCATAGCTTGATGACCTCTCATTGCACCCAGTAGAGAACATGCTTTGAAACAGCAAGTATGTGATCATCTCAGCAAATTCCTTTCTGCTCAGGAAGATGCTGTGGATGGACCCTCACATTTCATTGTCCTGACCTCACTTGGAGAAGGAGCACAGGGATGGGACTGGTGGTCAAAGAGAATAGAATGTGGTCATTCCAAGAGGGACTAAATTTGAGGGCAGGGTGTGATGTTTCTGGTTTCCCACCTTGTTTTACTAGCACTGGTTAAATGACTAGGTGTTCCAAAAGAAGACATCCTAAATAACCAAGAAATTCTATTTTTGGTTAATGAAGTTTTACTTCATTTGTTTTATATGAGGAAGAAAGAACAATAGCTTTGTATCTTAAAGACCTTCCTTAGCTGATATGGAATTAAAAATTTTTTAATTGAAATAGAAATAATCAGAACCAATTCTTGATATACTCTGACAGTAACTAACACTGTGTGAAACTCATCCATCTTGTTCATTGAACTCCTCCTTCCTAATGTAATTACTACTTTGATTCCTATGATAGTAATTTCATTGCCATTTGAAACACATAGTCATATTATTTTACATATTCTTAATAAATCTGCTGTTTGGTTTTAGTTGTCTTAATGTTATAAAAAGGGTACTGACATCTTGTATATAACCTTTTGGGACTTATGTTGTCCTTTTCAATATTATATTTATAAAACCATCCATGGTGTTCCAACTAGATGTACTTCATTCATCTTAACTACTGTGAAGTAGTCTATTGAGTGAATATACTACAATTTATTCCCTACTCTTTGGACATTTGAGTTGTTTCTGGGTACTTGCTATATGAATAGTGTCTCCTGTGAACATTCTTATACATATTTATTAGTGTACAAGTGTAAGCTTATCTCTGGTGTTTACATTGAGAAGTGTACACTTTTCACAGGCTATAGAAATGCTTAACTCCTTTCTACAATGATTATACCACTTCTAATTCTTAATTTCAATAATTTTCTAAACTCCAGAATTTCTAGACATTTATTTAATCAATGGATTATTGCCATAAGTCATAGATAAAAACTGATAAAGCAAAAAAAGAGTTTTGGGATTATCTAATTGGACCCATATAATTTACAGAAAACATTAATGCATGGGACAATTGAAATGCTTCTCTGAGTCCTAGAAGCAAGGGGCTCTCAGATACATCCCCAAGTAGTTTATGCAACCATCACCGCATTCTTATTAGCATCTTCTATTTCTCAAATTTGAAATGTTTGGTGAATAATAATAAAACTTCCATTTTTAAGATAAGGAAGTTAAGACCTAAGAAAATAAAAGATAAGCAGCAAAAGATAACCCAATTTAGAGTTAAGGTTGCATAGTTTTCCATTCGTTCATGTTGCCTTGTAGGGCTGACTTTGTTGATTGCTTCCCCAAAAGCTGTTCCCAACTCTCTGGACAAAGTACTTTACCCCCTTCCACTGGAGCTCTTTCTTCTAGACTTACCTGCCTCTACAAATGACCGTGTGACCTAAGTGTAGCCCATGAATTTAAGTCTAAGTCCATTGATGATGGTTTTAAAAATGTTTTCATTTTCTTGATTAAAAATTAACAGAGGTGCCTGGGTTGGAACAATCCTTCTACCGACTTCCTGCCTTGAATGTAGATGTGAATCCTGGAGCTGTGGTGGCTCAGCTGAGAGTCCAAGGAAAGGTTAAGGGAATCAGAAATGTAGGGCCTGATATTTTTGGCCACTAAACTAATATCAGCACCCACATGTCTCCAGACTTCTTATTAGGTAAGAAAAAAAAATCCCTTTTTATTTAAGCTGGTATAGTCAGGTTTTCTGTTACTTGTAGTTAAATGCATTTCTAGCTAATACAACACGTTACAAAAATGATCTCAAACTAGATTTAGAATGTTTCTCATTTTCCAAGGGCTGAAAATTAAAATCTTGTCATTGAATTGGAGATGGTTTTTTTTTTCCCCTCAGGGAAAATGATTTTGTACTTTAATGCCCAGCATATACTTTTAGATTATAGTCTTTCAACTGAAAACTTCATTTCAGAGGATGTATTCATAGTCATATCAAAGTAATAACTCCATTCAGCAAAAGCATGATAAAAAATGTGGGCACTGAAGAGAGGGAAAACAACTAAATTGGCTGATTGACATTTTAATTTCTTTGTCCAGGCATAAGAAAGAAATGCAAAGTTGATTAATGACATCCACTACTCCAGTCTCAGGTTCAAACTGAGACTATTCTCATAAATAAATTCAACCCACATTGATTAAGAAGTTATTATGTGTGTATTGGGCTCTGGAGCTGAGAGTAAGTAGTCAGACATGATTTCCATTCTGAAGGAATGATTGGGTAGGAGTAGGAAGGTGAGGAGAACCAGATAAGCATGTATATCAGTTAAAGTACAGTAAGCACATAATGAAAGTATGAATAAAATTGTGGCGGAATAAAGTATGAAGATATCTGGTGCAGAGAAAAACTAACTCCCATAGAGATGCATGAGTCCAGGAAAAGTTCCTCATCCTATGAGCCCTGTTCATACACCGTGAAAGTAAGATGTTTTATGCCTTCAACCTACAGGTCTATGTCCTTATTTGAACTTTTCACAGATGTTTTCTTCTTGGCAAAAATCCATGATTATTACGGGACCCCCAACTTTCTGCCTCTGAACCCCTGTACTCCTCCTAAATGTGTTGAATAGAGTTTGTACGTTGTTCTTGTTGTTGTTGTTACTCTATCATAATTGGAGCCTTAGAAGAAGAAACTTACTATCACTAAAATCTTAGACCTTTATCATTGTTACTTTGGTAGATAAACCAAATTGAAAACAAATCCCTGGTATCGTAGTCAGTCTCCTTTGGAAATGAGTAACTCAAAAGACAGAACTTATAATGGTCACTTTTGAATGACTGGGGTTATTGCAAGAGATAAACTACTCTTGACAAAGCCATAAGAATCCCTATTGGCTTTGCAACCTACTGGAAAGAATGGGCAGGGGATAAAGGATCTTAAGAAGTTCCTTCAAAAAGGAACAAAACAAATAAACAAACAAAAAACCCCACCACCTATGATCACAACCACAGTATCTTTACTTGTATAAGTAGGAAAAACATGAATGAACTATTCCTGTATCCCTGAGTAATTTTCCTCTTCTGCACATTTTAGAATCAGTGTCCAATATCATCTGACTACTTACTACAATGTGTCCTCATGAATTTGATGACACTTAAAAGAATGACTCATCCACTTACCCCAATGAGCATTCCAGGAAATTGTCCTTGTTTATTGCCATCTTCAAATTATGGAAAGGCATAAAAGAATGAGAGAAAGTAATTATTTTTACTATCTGATCCTAAATGTTAAAGAAGCACCCAATTCTTAAAAGCTGTCCCCATCATTTGCAAATTAATGCACTGCTGAAGATGCAAACTATCTATATAACTGCTCTTGAATTTCATTAAAATTAATCGGAAGTCCCTTTTAATGTCTTTGAGAATTGCTTCAAGTGGCAAAAAAAATCAGGAAATCTACCCATGGGGCACATTCAGCTAATTGCGATTTACTTCTCAACTAGTCATTCTTTTGCCCTAGGCTGCAACTGCATAAAACTGAAACAACTCTTTGGATGACAAATGCCGGTCAAACCAGTTTTTTGGCATCATGTAATTTTAAATGACCCATTGGTTTTTTGAATATTTTTAACAAGTTAGAATGATGATGTGAGAGATGATTAAAGATGTAGCTAGCTTATTAAAATGATTCTCTAAGTTGGACCTTCCATATGCTCCCTCCCAGTTGGTACCAGGGAGCAAATACAAGGACAAGGATAGACTATACAGTGAAGAGAATAGAGAGTGGCAGGTAGTACCTGTGTTTATACAAGTACAGTATTTAGGACAAATAAATGACAATGAATAAAGCTAAGTTTTGAAACAGACCATGTTCTAACTCTCACCAGCTATGTCACCCAAGGAAAATCTCTTAACAGCAAATGGGGAAAGAGGAGAATAAAATATGTTTCCTTTAGAGTCACATGTAACCAAGTATATGAAAATAATGTTTTGTAAAATATAATTACTGACTAGAAGTTGGCATTTTGGGGAGAGTTTAGTCTATGGAAATGAAGCCACAAAGGTGAGATATCAAACTAAATATTTGCATATGTTAAACAGAGTATAAAGTGTTTTATGCAAATGATTTGGTGGCATAAATTACCTAAATTCAAGAATTAGTCTGCTGTTTTTCTCCTGCAATTATTAAGCTGATTGTAAGGTTCAGATAAAAGACATATATTTCTTCCCAAGAATATCTCCAGATTTCTCTGTTAGTGGAGGAATACTAAATATGCCTTACAACAGAGTATGTAGTCATTAAGATCTTCTAAATAAAAATATTCAGTAAGATGACTAAGTTTCAAGTGCAAGGTAGTAAATTGTGTTTATGAGAAATGTTTCATCAGGACATTACTTCCAGGGTGGACCCGAAGGTAAAACCTTCCTGTCCCAAGTAATTATATTTTTTAAAAACGTGTATGAATAAGCACTAGCTAGACTTTTAAAAATATATATTTTAATAGTGTTTATTCCCATTGGCAAGAGCTGTCGTAGGCCATCTCATTGGGATGGCAGTGTCACACACCCTCAGCTCACCCTCAGCTCACCCTCACCCCTCACAAATAGGGGTGACCATTTCAGTTCATTATTTTCAGCTCATTACAGTGGTTTCTATATTCACTCCACTTCAGCCACTCATTTCAGTGACTGTGCTCAGAATTCAGAGCTGTTCCACCTCTAAAATATAAAACATAAATGTCCCTGACTAGAACCTTCCTTCTTTATTCATCTCACATTTGCTCTTTTTCCTCCCTCACTGAGACTTCCAATTTCCTCTACTTCTTTCTAGTCTCTCCTCCTCCACCCCAGCCTCTTCTCTTTTTCTAATTTGCTTTTATGACTTTGAGTCTTTCACATCCTTCTTCATCAGTAGTTACTCAACAAAACTCTAACATTCAATCAATGTAATAATGACCATTCTTTTTTCCTACCTTCAGTCGGATGAACACTGCAGGCGAAAAGTAATAAGTAGCATTTTTCAAGTACTTGCTACGTGCAGCCCCATTCTAAGTATTTTCCATGTATGATCTCATTTTACTTACACTAGCCATAAGAGAGATTTTTGCCCATTAAAAGCAGGAAAACTGTTTCACAGAGGTCAAGTTGCCCAAAACATTACATCAAATCAAAGATGCAGTCAATATCCCATTATTTCAAAAAAGCAAAAGAAAATGCTGTAATTCTAATTGCAAGTTGCTATCAGCTGATAGATACATTCTGATTTCAGTGGTGTTAAGTGTGAAAAAAAATGCATCTAAGATTCAATGAAATATGGCAAGTGAGAAAGATATGGTGTAAACCCAGGCAGTTTGGATACAGAGCATAATAATCTTCATTGTTAAGTTATTTTGCCTCGTAAAAACCAGACATGCTTGAAAAATGGTTTGTTACAAACTTATGGTCTCAAGCTTTGCCTGGGCTTTTAGTACTTTCTTTAGTCTCTCTTTCTCTCTTATTTCCTCTCTTCTTGTCAATGATTATTCCAAAGTCTTTTCACTCTTCAGTTCCTTCCTTAACACCTCCCCTCAATCATTTCTTGTGGCTATCTTACTTCATTAAGATGAGTGAGACCATCTCTCTCAACTCTTGCACCCCTTCCCATCATACTACCTACAGACATTCCTTATCCAGAGATAGGTCTCCTTCTTCCTTGCTCCTAGAACAAGCTATGCCCCCTTCTGTTAACCACTGTTTGTTTTTTTAATTCTCTCATTCCCCTCGTTTCTTGTTTCCTCTGAGATTCCTAGTCATCCTTCTCTCCCGAATTTCAACTTCTCCCTCTCTACTAGTTTCTTTCCCTCAGTCTGTGAATATGATAAAGATCCAATCCCTAACCTTCTGTTCCAATCTTTCTCCTTTTTCTTTCCTAAACTTCATAGAAAATGTGTCATGGGGGCCGTCCTCATTTCTTCCCTTTACGTTTCTCCTCAGCCCACCACTTCCTCTGCCTCTCACCCAACACTCATTTGAAATTGTCTCCTAATGAACAACTCGGCAGCCTCTTATTTTTCAGATCCAGTGGAAAACTCTTTGTCTTCATTTTATTGACCCCTTTTCTGAATCTGTGTGATATGGTTTATTTCTTCCTTCTTTGTGAAAATCTCAATCTCATTGATTTCTAAGGCACAAATTTCTAGTTCCTTTTAACTCTGTTTCTTAATCACTTAAGTGTTGGCACTTCTTAGTTTCTATCCTCTGGCTACTATTTTATCCACTTTACATACTTTCCTGTGAGAGTTACCTACAGGTAAACCTAAATCCCAAATCTAGACTTCTTTCCTGAATGTTGTATTTCAAGTGTTTATCATTAGTCCCCAGCTTTGCCTTGTCTATTCAGCATCTCCATTTGGATGATGTTCACCTCGAACTTGACATCTTGAAAACCAAACCCTTGATGTTTCTTTCTCACACTTATTCTTCAAGATATTTTTCCTCTTTTAGCTGATGGTAATTCCAAACTTCCAGTTGCTTAGCCCCCACAACTTGAAGTCATCTTCAATTTCTCTTTCTCTTATACTCTATATCCAGTCCATCAATAAGTCCCATTTTTTCTATCATCAAAATATATTCAGAATCCACTTACTTTCAGCAACTCAACTGCTACACCTTTCTTCAATTTGCCATATCTGATCTGAAGTTTTGTAGCAGCTCCCAACTATACTCCCTGCCTCGGCCCTGCCCCATGCAATCTATTTTCTACTGAGCAGTCAGGATGGGTCTCTGACCACCTCTCTGACCTCATTTCCTACCACTATACCCAGAAAATACTTCTTCCAACATACTTGTTTCATGCTTCCCATATACCCCACATGGAGAATTCATTCCCATGTGACTGTACAGGTCATTATTTCACATAAATAGAATTTACTCAATTTTTCCTCACCAGGAAGTGCTTCTCAGTAATCCATATAGAATAGCTGTTCTCCACATTCTTTTCCAATCTTGCTTTACTTTCTCATGATCATCTTTTGCTTCTTCTTATCATATCTGACACATTACACATATACTTTTGGGGCACTTCAGAATGATAGATTCTCATTATTGACTCATATGGCAATATTTGTTTAATTAGCTACTTATGTGTGTTTGATATATAACTGTAAACTCAATGTTCAACACAGAAACTGGAAATACAAATCATTGTAAAAATATATAATTTTTAAAAAGATTCATCCACTTATTTTAGAAAGAGAGAGAGCAGGAGCAGGGGGAGGGGCAGAAGAAGAGGGTGGGAGAAAAAGAGGGTGAAGCACTCTCCCTCTGAGCATGGAGCCCCAAGTGGGGCTTGGCCCCAGGATCTAAGACCACCACCTGAGCTTAAATCAAGAGTCCAATACTAGGGGCACCTGAGTGGCTCAGTTGGTTAAGTGCCAGACTCTTGGTTTCTGCTCAGATCATAGTCTCAGGGTCTTGAGATTGAGCCCCAAGTTGGCCATTTGGCTCTGCACTGGGTTTGGGGTCTGCCTGGCATCTCCCTCTGCTCCTCCCCACATACCAGCTTGTTCATGCTTACTTGTTCTCTTTGTCACTCAAAAATAAATAAAATCTTTTTAAAAAGGGGGGCCTGGGTGGCTCAGTGGTTGAGCATCTGCCTTTGGCTCAGGTCATTGATCCTGGAGTCCTGGGATTGAGTCCCACAACAGGCTCATTGCAGGGAGCCTGCTTTTCCCTCTTTCTATGTCTCTGCCTCTCTGTCTGTGTCTCTCAGTAATAAATAAATGAAATCTTTTTTTAAAAAATAAAATAAAATAAATAAAAAGAGGGGGAGAGAGAGAGAGAGAGCATGAGCAGAGGAGAGGGAGAAGCAGGCTAGATGTTGAGCAGGGAGCCTGATGTGGGGCTCAATCCCAGGACCCTAGGATCATGATCTGAGCTGAAGGCAGACGCCTAACCAACTGAGCCACCCAGGCACCCCCAATTAATAAAATCTTTAAAAAAAGAGCCAGGTGCTCAACCGACTGAGCCACATAGGTGCCTATATATTTTTTTTTAATTTTTAAATTAAAATATAAATGTTCTTCCCCACCCCCTCTACAATGTAAGCTCCATGAGTGGAGGGACTTTGTTTTGTTCCTTCTGCATTCATAGCATCTACAATAGTGCCTAGCACATAGACCCTGGAAAATAAAGTAAGCACTGAAAATCTATATACAAATGTTTTCAAAAGTGATGTCAACACATCCAAAACCAGAATTAGATCCTCACAACCCTACTACTGTCTCCCTTCTCTCTCTACACTCCTTTCCTTTCATATTCTCCCCAGAAAACGACAGAACAGCTTTGAGTGCTCCCTCCATGTCTTTGCTCACGCCTACTTCACTGCCTGGAAGAGACTATCCTCTCTCTTTTTTGGCCCCAGGACTCTTGCATAACTCCTCCAAGAAGTTCGTCATTCACCTCCTCAAAGATACCTGCTCTTCTCTCTTCCTTCCCTTTCCACAGGGTTCTCCCTTGTGCTCACACATCTGTGTTTTTCTAATGACCTTCTCCAAAAGGCTGAGAGCATCTTGAAATCCAGGAAGTAAGTCCAAGACCTCACCTATTATCTTTCCTGCCATCTTTAGGGCATAATTAGAAGCAGGCATTAGCATGTTCAGTTCACAAATTCAGAGACTGAAGTACACTCCATCAGGTTTCAGAGCACGAGAAAAAGTCCAGAATCCCTCAGGAATCCTCTTTGGAGCTTGCTTTCTTTCTTTCTTCTTTCTTTCTTTTTGTTTTTTTTTTTTTAATTTTTATTTATTTATTAATGAGAGACACAGAGAGAGAGAGGCAGAGACACAGGCAGAGGAAGAAACAGGTTTCCTGCAGGGAAGTGATGTGGGACTCGATCCCAGGACCCCAGGGATCAGGCCCTGAGTGGAAGGGAGATGCTCAACCGCTGAGCCACCCAGGCATTTCTGGAGCTGTATTTCTATCCCTTGGGTAGCTGGTCAGTTCTTGTCTTCAGTAAATCTTGCTATAAGCCTGGGTTCCTTTCTGTGCCCCTCTGAAAGGTAACCATGGATACTACTGAGCTGGCACAAAAGCCTTCAGTTAGAGACTACAAGTGGTTTTTAGGACACTTAGAGGGTTTTAAGGTGAGGGGCAAACCTCGGAAACACTTGCATAGGTAGGACTTTCGCCTTAGGCCCCCAGGCTGGGTGTGTTTTCAGTTGAGGTTGATGCTAATGCTTAGCAGAGCCCTGGAGTCTTGACAGCCCCACACTGAGATATTAACTAGCTGTGAGTGGAGAACCAAAAGAGATTCCCAGGCAAAAAGCAGGGACCAGCCTGTGAATCTGGAGCAGTGGGCTCCATCACACAAGTGATGCCAGTAACAGTCCAGGCTACTGAGGGGATCCAGGCCACAGAGCCTGGAGGTAATGGGGTTTCCTGTCTCCAGACAGGGGGAGCTTCCAGCATCCCCATGTCCCTCCCTCCCTCCGTCCTTGTCCCAAGTGCATTTTTCTCCTCCCAGCCCAGGACTGCAGGCAGACTGGAGAAGTTCACACCCAGATCTCTTTAAGACGCGCCCTATTTCCTCTGAGCCCTGTCCGACCTCTGTCCCAGCGCCCAAGTGCCTCCCGACCCCAAGAGACCCGGGGCTTCCTTCTTTATCCTCAAACAAGGCAAGCCTGAGGGGTGGGGATCTGGCAGCCCCACTCGCTCCCAGACTGTCGCGGAGCTGGGTCCCAACTTTCCAGTTCCTGCGGGCGCGTGGCGGGAAGTCAAACCGCATAGACTCGGTTCCACCGGGTGGAGGGCAGGTGCGCGCCGGGGTCAGTGAGGGCGTGTGGCGCGGAGCCTGCTGGCCACCTGAAGTGAGATCTCCTGGGGAGGGAGCGGGGCGGAGGGGGCCGGAGACGGACTTGGGGGTGAGAGGTGGCGGCAGTTCCCAACGCTTTGACGTAGACTTGGAGAGGCGCCGAGCACTCCCACTGCTTAAGAGGCACCGTAGCCTTCAGGACGCCGGGGTGGGGACCGTCACTCGCTCGGGGAGCAGCCTGAGCTTTTCCTCCTCACACACTCCAGGGAACCCAGGGAGGGTTGAGCAGGTAAGTGCAAAGGGGTGCCCTCCTGCGACCTGGGAGTTCTGAGGCTCAGGGTAAGGGAAATACTGGAGCGCAAAGGGCACGCACAGCCGGTCCTCGGCAGCTCCGCACTGAAGAGGGGGAGGCCGTTGAACCAGGTGTGGGATCGGGACGCAGCGAGCCCAACGCTGGGCTCCTAGCAGGGCGCACGGAGAACCCCGGGACGGAGGCACTTGCAGGCTCCGGGAAGAGTGTCCTGCCTGAGAAGGGAACCTATGGGAGCCGACCTGAGTGCTGTGGTGGGAGCAGACGGGGCGTCCTGCACCGCACTGGCTTCAGCACCCTGGACAGCGTCCCGCCCTCCGTCTTCCTATAACTCAGCGCTTGACCCTTGGACTTGCCCCCTAAGGATAAACAGCCTTTGGGGCAACTCAACTTCGATATTTTAGTTCAGAAGAGGACATATTGAATATAAGTTTGTTCAGGGAGAAATCCTGTGTAAGTGATCTGGAAATTTTTTTTAATTACCTGTATCTCAACATGCCTCTTCCAAATAGGAACCTGCATGCTCAAAGGCGTTTCTGAAATACTGATTTAAGGGTGTCTCAATATGCTCTGCTGCTGTGCAGAAGAGAAAGATTCAGTCTTATGGTGTTATCCTTAAATGTTCCATATAGACGTATTCCCATGAGCTGTGCCTTCCTTGCTTTCATGATATTCACATCTAAAAGGTTTGGAAATATAAGATAAAACTAAAAGTGAGCTGTAGATGACCTCCTATTTTTTTCTTTATGTTAGAGTTGTGTGACTGTGATATACATTTTGTGTAGTTTTAAAGGTCAGATAAGCTTTTTCTCCTGGGAAAAAAGAAAATTCAGATTAGTATTATTTTAAGGACATTATTTCTCGTTGCACCTGTCTGAAGTGTAACATAAGAATTTCAAAGTGGTATATAGTTAAATTTTTAAAGATTTGTTTATTTATTTATTTGAAAGAGAGAGAGAGAATGGGGAGAGGGGCAAAGGGAGAGAATCTTCAAGCAGACTCCATGCTGAATGGAGCCCCTGGGGCTTGACCCCATGACTCATGTGATCATGACCCGAGGTGAAACAAAGAGAGGCCCAACCAACCTACTGAGCCACCTAAGTGCTCCTATATGGTTTACTTTTATTGCAGCAGGCTTTGAGAGCCAGAAAAGTTGAATGAGAGGCAAAGTTTTCATTAAAATTCTTAAGATTCATAGCAAGAAGAAAGAAATGGTAAAACATTATCTTTATGAAAGTTATATCAGAATTGTAGAGTATTTTATGTGTTGACAAAATGTCAATTGACTCTACTCTAATGGATTGAATATATGCTCTTTGGTTCCCATACTTTTAGTATCTAAATAAACATAAACCTTATGTTTATGTTTATTTACAACATTTTATAATTCTTATGCTTTTTAAAAATTGAAAGTCACCCCAAATAAGAAAACATCTAAGGATGAAATATATTAAAATTCTTAATTGCATGGGAGTCCTGGATTAGAATAGGTAGGCTAAACTATGATATTATAGAATAATTAAAGTCATGCAGTAAGACTTTAAATTTTCACTTTATATTCTTTTAAGCTCTGTTCCTCTGTACTAGGGAAAACAAATTCACTTAATCATTTCCTAAAGGAACATGTCTTAGAAATTAATACTTTCTAATCTAAATATCTTGGTTTCATAGTACCTGGTGTGGCAATGACCCATTTTAGGTAGAATGGGACTCATGGGAGATATGGTGTAAGAATTTTCCTAGGGACAATGGTGTATTTCCTTTGCTGGCACAAAGGTTTTTAAAGGCATGATTATTTTCATTATTGAATGTGGAGCTCAAGTAAGGATTTGTATGACATTTCCATTCTATTCAGTTTCAGCCCCATGGCCGATCCTGGGAACAGAAGAGGGATCTACCGCCCCTTGACCCTTACCTGCGCCCTGATCATTGTGGGAATGTGCTGTGTCTCTCCTTTCTTCTGTCATAGCCAGACAGACGTGCTGGCTCTTAACCAAGCTGATCCTCAGTGCTGGGAATCTTCTTCAGTGCTTCTCCTGGAAATGTGGAAGCCTCGAATTTCTAACACTGTTTCAGGTTTCTGGGATTTTATGATCTACCTGAAGTCATCTGAGAACTTGAAGCATGGAGCACTGTTTTGGGATCTGGCCCAACTCTTCTGGGACATCTATGTGGACTGTGTCCTCTCCAGGAACCATGGCTTAGGAAGGAGGCAATTGGCTGGGAAGGAAGAAAAGATTTCAGCAGTGCATCCACAGCACACAGGGAGAAAACAAGGTGGTCAATTCTAGGTCCCATGTCTTTCAAAATGGTCAATCAAGTATGAATGTGCCCAATTGTGAGGAAGAGGGAAATGGTTTTAGGGGAATTCATTGCCACATATATTCCTCTCAGGGGTGAATTCAAGAGCACAGAAGTCATAGGAAGATAGCACTTCCTTTTGTATTTCATGGTAGTTGTCTATATCATTATATTGTCTTCATTCTCATACTTCATGTAAATACCAGCAAGGAAGAATAAAAAGACAAGTAAGGAAAAGCATGATTCCCAAAATACAACACAAAAGTATAAAGTGATTAGCCTGAATATTAGGGGTCATAACCTGTCTTTAACATGCTATGGACTTGGGAAGATTTGAATGTAAGTCTGGGGAATATTCACAACACACAAGCTTTTATCTCCTTTAAATAGAATAAAATATGGCTTCCATGTAAATGGAGGGGCTCCTTGCAATGTACCTAGCTGGTGAAATAAAAGGCAGAAAAATAGGCTGGCTTGCAGATTCACTCCTTGTTGCTTTTTGAACAAATGTCAAATATGTAATTAACTTTCAGCAAGCTGAGTGATTAATTTTTAGTAATTTGGAAATTCCGACAAATTTAGAGATTCTCAGTGGTGCGAATATTATATTCAAAATCAGTCTTCTCTGGGGGCATTAGAAGAAATATCCTTTATAGAATTAGAATTAGAGCAAATGAGCCCCTGTGAGTAAGCTGAGAAATAGATAACTTAGCTCTATTCATATTGTTTTTGTTCCTTTTTAAATGTTGTTCTAACCAATGAGCTTCCAATCCTTGCAACAAAGGCTGTTTGGGTGATAGTAACTCTTGGAATTACTTATGCAACAGTGAAAAACTGAGGCATAACTAATTTTTACATTTATATCCCTATAATTTCTCTACTGGAATAATACTTAACAGTAATAGTTCTAGATCAACCGTTTCCCAAGATATTCTAGAGCCTTTATATATGTACTTTGTTTTAACCTCAATAGCTAAAAATCCTCATGGTTTGCTGATCCATTAAACCAGATAATCCATTGCTGTTATTTATAGATAAATTTACTATTTTGGCAAGTGTTATTGTAACTTAAACCAATTTCCATTTTTAGAGGAAATATTCTTTTACCAGCTTAGCTACTAAAGAAATACAAAGTAAGTGTCTTTCAATGTTGGTTACCAATATTTAAAAAACTGTTTTAAACAGAGCCTGTTTAGACATCAGTATCAATAGAATTGGATATTTTCTTCACTTGTGGTATAGAACTCTTTATTCCATTCTTATCATATTTAGTTGTCATTCTCAAATCACTACCCATATTTATTGGGGCTTTTTAAAGGTATTTTGCACTCATTTTAAATTACTAAAGTATCTATAGACTAAATGAAAACAATAATAATTGTGTTCAGGTGAATATGAAAACAATTATATACACACATAAGGTCTTTCTCTAAAACAGCTTTCAGTTTGCTTGCTTGCAGTGTGGATATCAGAATAGTCTGAAGCTACATGTAATTTTTTGAGCATATTTAAGCATAGAATTTCTTCTTCTTTTAAAAAAATAGTAGCTTTATTTTCAGTTTTGGAAGGCACTTTCTTTTTTCTTGCTACAGAGTTGCTGTTGACTCAGCTGGTTTGCAAACTTTAGCCAGAGCGGCTATGTAGCAGGAGGGAATATTTTACTTTATTGAAGTTATTTTAATGTTTGACATAAACAGTTGTTTGCAGATCAGGAAACAAGACTTTCCATTTAGATTGTATAATCACAGTCAGAGAGGGTCTTGGGTCAAGGAGACACCATGTCTAAAAGTTAAATAGTTGCTGGAACACTGAGTTTCATCTCAAGAGGCTTGATTAAATCTCTAGTGGTTCAACTGGGCTCTGGATGTACCTGCACAGATTCTCCACTAATTTTTTCTATTGTTCATAGGGGATTAATCTACTACCAGGTTGGGATGGGGTGAGGGTAAAGAGATGTTTGTCTCTATAGTTCTTGGGGATATCAAATCACCAGAGCAGAAGGAAAGAACTAATGTGTCTACATAACTTGCAAAAAGATTTTTGTTATTTTTATACCCTCAAATTTAAATAGTTTAAATGCACTTGAGAAATGTTGCTGCGAATCATGCTTTGTTAAAAACATTAAACTCCTAAATGTATGTTAATATATATTTGTCAATATTGGGCCAACAAATAATGAAAACAAGAGATACCAAATAGCTATGTAACTTAAGTCAACTTAATTAACTTATTTAGCTCTCAGTTTCTTCATCTGAAAAAGAGGGGTGAAGAAAGAATTAGATGGCCCACAAAGTCTCTTTACATTCTCCATTCTAGTGTTCTGTGATTCTATAAAAGGGGGATTTATGGAAGGCATGTATTTAACTATGGATAGAGTCTGGAAGAGCTTTACCTCAAGGACAGCTTGAACTGGGTGATGACTTGGATACTGTAGTTGTTTCTAACAATGCTCAGCAGGAACAGAAGGCATCCAGAAAAGAGAATTCCAAAAATTCTGAGGGCTAGAGATATCATCACTTGAGGAAAGACTCAAAAGATCATTGTTATTTAGTCTAAAAAGATATGAGTCAATGACTGAATGCTGAAATATCCAGAAAGTGTGAAGATGGTGTAACCCAGCTTAACCAATGAATTACCATGGATCATGTCAAGGCAGAGAGAAATAGAGAGTTATTAATTGATTTAGGAAAAGAGTAGGCTGATTAACTTTCAAATAGGAATAATAGAGTTAAGTTTAACTCATGGTTAGTAAGAACTTCAATGCAAATAAAGGGATTTTGACATCCTTGCTTGCATCCAAAAATAATGGCCTTTTTCTGCAACAAACCTTGCTCTGCCAATGAAAAAAACAGAAAAACCTGTCTGCCTGAGACTGGCAGTTTGTATGTTCTAGGAAGATTGTGAGTCTTTGCATTGCTCATGATGAGGAAATTAAAATTTAGATTTATAATATGATGATATTTGCCGTTGGTGCCTAGCTGGCAAATGTTTGTGCTTATTTTTTAAATACTAAGCCTTAGAGAAAACAATGCTTCAGGAATATATAAAATTGGTTTTACAAATGCTTGATTTTTTACTTTACTGGTTCCAAGAAATCTCCTAGTAACATCTTCAGAAATTACTCATCTAGAAATCTATCCTGAGGAAACATTCAGAGATGTGGCCAACAATGCAGTACAAGGATCTTCCCTGGAATACTGTTTATAACAACAGAAAACTTGGAAATGATTTAAATGTAATGGTTAATTAAATTATGGTCTGGAGTGTATACGCATAAAGCTTTTTTTTCTTTTTTTTCATAAAGCTTTAACATTAAAAAATGTATAATGACCATTTTTACTTTTTTAATCAGAAAAACATCTTAGTACATACACATTCATTAACAAGGAAATGCATTTATTACAATTTACTTAATTTATGTTATTTAACTAAACTGCAAAGGACACATAAGCACAGATTTGCATACACACTCCTGCAATAAATTTATAGAGACTTTTGATAGGGACAGAAACAACGAACTTTATTTTTTATTTTTAAAGATTTGAGAGAGACAGAGAGGGTGTGAGAGTCGAGGAAGGGGCAAGGGGAGAGAATCTTCAAGCAGATTCCCTGCAGAGTGCAGAGCCCAAGGCAGGGCCCCAGCCCAGGACCCATGAGATCATGACCTGAATGGAAACCAAGTCAGATGCTCAACTCATGAGCCACCCAGGCACCCCAACAAACTTTCTTTTAAAACCAATTTATTGACATTTAAGTGACCTGAGAATAATCTGGTGCTCTAACAATGAGTTACTTTTCTCTACTTTCAGGTGCATATTCTCAGCAACTAAGAACACCTTTCCTAAAGAAGAAAGAGTTGATTGAAGGTTTGATAAGCATGCGCTTGCACAAGAGTGGGTCTAAGTTCATTGGAAAAGTGACCAGTGGCCTGGAAATAAAGAGAAAATAAATCTAACCTCAGAGCTATCTCACATCTTGGAATTAAAAAAAAAAAAGCCCACGTTTTTCTTGACTATTGATCATTTGTTTACTTGAAATGATGGGAATGTTCAGAGATAATCATCAGCCACATTCTGAGTACTTAAGGTTTCATTCTAACATGTTCCTTCAAATGGTGGCTTTAATGCCCGACCATCCCACTGTCAGAAAGAGTTAAAATAGCTTCCAAAGAGGACCAGGGGATTGGACAAATCAGATCGTTTGTATTCATTCTGATAAATTGTTCTGGGATGCTGGATATTGTTAATGAACAAAAGGGCCATACATTGAACTTGAATACACTGCATGACTTCCCAGCCATTAGACATTGCTTATGCACAGGCATAAAAGGAACTATACTTATTAATTATCACTTAATATCTGTCTCTAATACCTAAATCTTGTTTGAAAGGATATTTTTGAATACTATATAAAACAGAGAGCAAACAAAAAATGCACAAAAATAGCAAGTAAAGCATTCTTCTAATGGAAACAAAATTAATAAAAGCTCTGGACCTCAAGTAACATTACTGGAGTCTCTTTATTTCAACCTTTGATATTACCATCACTGATAATCTAAACTCTAATAAAATAGCAGTAAGTATAAGTATTTTCCAATTAGCATATTTCCTATTTTATTAAATATTAAAGTTCTGTAAGTGGTCAGTTACATTTTGCATGCAAAGCAAACAAAAAGTAAAATGAACAGCATTATAATGAAAGAATCCATTAAAAATTTTTCCCTGAAAAATGAACAGACCTGATGAGGTTCACAGCAGAGAAATCCATTGAGCAAGCATATTTGAGATCCAGACACAATGCAACTTTTTTTTATCTCTAATTACTTCATCTTTCCAATTGTTCTATCACAACCAATACTTGACAACCAGTTTGAATCTCAGATATGTTGGCAATTCACTTGCTTTTTCCAGACCTAAAGGAAGCGTCAGTAAATGTTTTTTCACTGGAGGTTGAGGGGTCTCCTTAAACTAAAAACCCCATCTAAAGGTTATCAGAAGACACAGCTGCATTTGAGAATTAACCAAGTCCTAAAAACAGGGGAAATGAGTCTGGGGAAGGAACTTGGGAAGGGGAACCAGCCTCAGCTTGGGTAGGAGAAGGGTACATTAAAAGCTGCCACATTATATTTCT
The DNA here is from genome assembly GCF_905146905.1 of Nyctereutes procyonoides. Lineage (NCBI taxonomy): Eukaryota > Metazoa > Chordata > Mammalia > Carnivora > Canidae > Nyctereutes > Nyctereutes procyonoides. The sequence continues at coordinate 15,267,007 of NW_026575132.1, forward strand.
ACATGGACTCATGGTTCTAACTTTCATGCCACTTTCTCTAATACCTTTCATCATATTCTTAAAAAACCATCCTGTAAACTTATTATTTCTTATAAATCATGGAAGAAATGCTACTCTTGCCACTCTTGCTTATAGAAAAGCCTGCCCTTTGCTCCTCCCTCACCTGGGTAGTAGACAACAGGGCCTGCCAATTTTTTCTATAAAGGTTCAGATAGCAAATATCATATGACTATAAGCCATCTTGTCTCTGTTGAAACTAAAAATCAATTCTTCTTTTGTAGAATACAAGTCATCATAGACACTATGTGAATGAATGAGCATGGCTGTGTTCTAATAAAACTTTGTTTATGGACAATGAAATCTAAATCCATATCATTTTCAGGTGTCACAACATATTCTCCGTTTGACTCTGTCGATCATTTTTTTAAGATGTAATAACCACTCTCAACTCATAGCTTGGATAAAACAGGCAGTAAGCAGGATTTGACTTGTGGGGTGTAGCTTGCTGATCAGTGTTTTAGGGGATGCTTATTAAATTTATAAGGAACAAGTGAGATAAAGTGAGAAAGACAGAGAATAAAATTTTTAAAAATCGTAATAGGCCGAAAAGCAAATATTAGCATGAGATTGAACATGGATAACCTAGTCCTAATCCTATTAAATTGCACATCATTTTCTTCTGGAACAGTACTATAAATTACAGATCATATTAAAAGAATTGGTAGCCTCTCTAAATGCAACATGGATTGCACATCAAGGTAATATGCAAAACACTAGAATCAGAGCAATATTTATTGAGAGAAAGTACAGAGCAGAGTATAGGCTCAGAACCCAGGTTCAAATCTCAACTTCATCAACTACTGGCCATGCAACTTTTGGCAAGTTACTGATGCTCTTTGTGCCATAGTTCCCTCATAAAATGAGATCACTACTTGCTAGTTTTGTTGTGAGGATTAAATGAGTTAGTACTTATAAGGTGCCTAGAAACTAAGTGCTCTGATAGTCAAAAAATATTAGCTATTACTTAGATGTTATTAAGTTAAGCATCTATACCCCAATCATACACGCAGAGAAAGGGGGCTGGCGGGTACTTTAGCCAAAGTCATTGGATATAGGATTTTAGCAAGAAATATTCATATTTTCAAAATAAACTTATTTTGAGATAATTATTGATTCATATATAGTTATAAGAAATAATACAGAGACATCCTGTATACCTTTCATCCAGTTTCCCTCAACGTTAGTAACATCTTGCATAATTATAGTACAATAATACAACCAGGAAATTGACATTAGTACAATCCACAGAGTTTATTCAGATTTCACCAGTTTTGCATACACTCGTGTGTGTGTGTGTGTGTGTGTGTGTGTGTGTTTAGTTCTGTGTCAAGCTTGTTCTCCATCAGGAGCATCCAGATAGAAAATTTGGTCATCGATTCAATAATTTAAATAATACTTGAAGAAAACAGTTGCATGAATTCATGTAAATCACACACTTGAATATTAATATTCAAATTAAGAATAGCCCTCTGTTGGAAACTCGGCATACACAGATTTAACTTGGCCTCTTCTTTCCATTTCCTTCTACCACCCCTTCCTCCCAAGGATTTACTCTGAACTGAAGAACTAAGACACATGAGTAGGGAGATTTAAAAATAAAACTTAACTTTCTTCATGCTTCACACCAAATTACTGAGAGGTAAAAGGCTTAATTCTTTCAGTATAGATTTTGAAAACATGTTTCATTGTCATCCCAAGGAGCCTTTGAACCTGGACTCTTTATCACTTCAAGTTGGACACGGTGATCTGATCAACGAGAGCAGAGAAGGCCCTGCACACCCGCTCAGCTCCACAATACAGGTCCATGTCTACTGAAGATTGCAGGCCTGAAATCAACAAACAGACGAGTCCTTCAGAGAAAGTGCCTGTAGGTTTTTAAGCTGATCAGGTTTTTAAGCTGATCTTGCTAAAACTCTAGCACAGAAACTCTCCCTCCCCAATTCCTGATGAGAATGTCCTTTTTCTACCAGCTGGCAAATAAGATGGCTATTATTTGTCATGATTAATTGCTAATACCACTTGGTTGTGGGTTCTTAAAAGGCCTTCTTCCACGACTCAGAGCACAAATCTGAGTAGCCAGAAAGCCCACTCTAGAGCAGCGGTATTCAAATTCTGGTATATGTCAGAATCACCTGGAAAGCGTAAAAACAGATTGCTAGCTCCTACCCTAAGAGCTCTGATTCAGTATATATGATGGTTAATTTTATGCCTCAGCCTGACTGGCTACTATGCCCAGATGTTTGGTCAAACATTATTCTGGGTGTGCTGTGGGGGTGTTTCTGGATGAGATTGATATTTGAATCTACAGACCGACTACAGCGGATTGCCCTCCCTAATGTGGTCGGGCCTCATCCAATCAGCTGAAGACCTAAGTAAAGCAGAAAAGCTGAGTAAGAGAATTCCTCCTGCCTGACTGCCTTGCAGCTGCAACATCAGTTTTCCTCTGCCTTCAGATATCAACCAAAATATCTTCCTAGGTCTCCAGCCTGCCAGCTTTTGCAATGGAACCACACCCATACATTCTTCTAAGTTTCCAATTTATTGACAGTAGATCTGGGGAGTTGTCAGCCTCCATAATCACATAGCCAATTCCTGAAAATAATGTTTCTTTCCTATCTCTATATTTATATCCTATTGGTTTGGTTTCTTTGGAGATGCCTCATTGATATAGTGTATCAGGGAGGCAGTCCAAGAATTTGCATTTCTAATATGGTCCCAGGTGATTCTGATGCCATTGGTCTAGGGACCAGGCTTTGAAAATCTGTGCTGTACAGCTACTGGTGAATGCTTTCAGTAGTTCCCTATGATCTATTATAAGAGAGATAGTGTTGTAGAAAGATCTACAGTGTGGCAGTTATCAACCAAAAGTTTGATATGCATAATTTTTAGCCTAAGAATTATATTTCTAGGAAATGATGCTACAAATATATTCATATATGAGTACAAAGATGTAGATCATAAAGACACTTACCAAACCATTCTTATGGTAATAAAAAATTGGAAGCAACTTAATTATAGATCAGTAAATAAATTATGGCAATTTATACTCTGTGATATTATGCAGCATTTAAAAAATGAAATTGCTCAATGTCTGAGCTATATTGGCAAGTGAAAAAAATCAAAAGTAAGAACAATCTAACTTATGTGGAGAAAGACATCAAAATATACAGAAAAAAGTTGGAAGGAAAATTCACTAAACTGTTAACAGTCATTATCTTTGAGAAAACTGGTGACAAAGAGGGAATGAATCCATTTTTAAAAAATCCTGTACACTTAGGTATAATACTATGATGAACATGCAGTATAACATTATTTGTGTGATTAATAAAAAATAAAATTGCGGGAAATGAAAACTTGGAAAGACTTATTTTATTGGTTATATACTTTAGGTTCGTGATTTATATAATGGCTTCCTCTGGGCTGTTTTCTGCTGAACATAAGAGGAGAGGATTTGTGGCATTTTAAATGTATCTATTCTCTAATATTGTTCCAGAACTACAAGAACCTTGAATAAATAATATTTTATTGCCTGAATAAAGAAAACCTTGTCCAGAGGCAAACTTACTTTAGGATATTCTGTTTCTCAGCACACAGTGATAAAAACTTAAAATACAGCAATAAAGAAATAGGAAAGCAATAATCCATTTCATTCATAGGAAGTTTTTCTTATTATTTGGCTGTTTTCCTTTTAGCTTCAGTCTCTTGAAATGTTGAAAAAGCCAAAGATATACATTCACCTATAGCTCCTAGCACGATGCTTGGCATACACCTGAGATTCCATTTATATAGAGACTGAATTAAGGTAAAGCACAAGTGGTAGCCTCATGAGATGTTAGAAATACCTGTGCAATCGACAGTCCAAAGGAAATAAAAATGGGAAAATAATTCACTTCAATGTAATTAAAAATCTATCCGAATGAATCTCTGAATGAATCAGGGATGTGAGAGGAGGCTACCAGAATGATGGATATAGAGATTAAAAAGTATCAGGTTATCTAGTCTAGGACTACTCTGCTGGGAAATGGAAAGGCTGAGTCTGTGTCTTCCTTACAACAATAATTAATTAAGCAAACCCATATGTATTGGATATCTACTGTGTACTAAGACTTCTCCTGTGAGCTCCAGATTGTGTATGTTGATGGGTGCTCTGATATACTGGATGTTTCTCAGGAAACTCACACTTAATGTGATCAAAACAGAACTCTTGATGTGTCGCCCCCTATCTCAGGTCTCCCCATTACAATAAATATATCCCTGTTCCCGGGGGTTGGGGGGGGGCAAGCCACCACCACATCTTGCCTAGATTACAACAGGCTTTTACCTGGTCTCTTTGCTCACTTCCTTCTCCAAACCATTCTCCACGTGACACTAGAGTATCTTTTTTTTTTTTTAATGCTAGAGTATCTTAAAAATGTAATGCACCCCTTTCAAAATGAACACCCAGCATCTAGCACATAATAAGTGCTGGAGAAATATTTGTGGAATTAATAAATGAGTGAATGAATGATGAATCAATTAGAAAATTTTTTTCTACCTTCATGGAGCTTAGTTGCTGGAAGTCTGTATCTTCTTTCATTGAGAGCAAAGGCTTCTACTTTTTCATACATACTTATTTTTGAGAGAGAAACAGAGACAGAGAAAGATTCAACAAGATTTCAGTACATACCCCCAGGATCCACAGGCAATATTTGAGAAGACTACTTTCTTAAATAAGTGAGCTAAAGAGACACTGTTGCATTTCTCTCTGTTTTCCACTGCTCTTTATTTTCTTAGAATTTGTTCAAGTTCAAGCTTCATTTTCTGATTATTTATACTAATAATTTTGATGATGGTTTCACGTGGAGAAGAAAGGAACAGGAATAACCCTCCCACATCTACTCTCTGGCCTTCCCTTCTCATCCTTAAAATTGGTAAACAGGTGACCAAGAGTGATGGGAGACAAGCTGGGAAAAGGATTTCAGAGATACACAGGAAATTTCATTAACAAATGGGCTGGAAATAATTTAATGAGAAACTAAAACTAGACAATTATGTCTTTTTGTGTGTGTGTGTGTCACCACAGAAGAAAATAGTGTTAGACACTTTCAAGTTGACTTCTTTTCCTGCAAGGAAAGCAAATTGTTTGCTACTGATTTGCAACCCAACATTTGGAATTCAAAGAGGTTTGGGGAACCTCTCCTACATACTTTCTATTAAACTCTCATAGTCTCATGAAATCCTGTTTTCCTAGCCTGATACTGAATGACTCTGTTCAGTAGATGTCTACAACGGCCTACATACTGACCATTAGGCTTGTTATTTTGGTCTAATTAAGCTTTTAATGTAAAGTTCATCTTAATGTCCAAAATGGATTGACTCTTAGCAAAACCCCCATTAGAAAGGATAGTCAGCTACAGTGAGACAGAGAAACCAATGAGACCCTGTGAAGGAAAATGCTTGTTTTTCTTTTCCCCCTTTGCTTCTTTTCCGGCTTCTCTTCTTGCTAGGATCTGAACCCCCACCCTATACATGCCTTATGATATGTCCTCCTTGTAAGGGACAAAGAGATAATGAAATCTTTAGGGTCTTCCAGCACAATCAATGGTATCTAAGGAATGACAGGGCAAAGCCATCATGTGCTTATTCCAGACCACTGATGCTAGATATCTTGATGCCAAGACATCCTGGCTCCAGGGAATTAAGTACCTTATAATGGACACCTAGACCCTATCCTTGTTCTGACCAGTTCCTGCATGCCTGAGAGGACATATGCAACAGATCACAAATGCCATTAAAAAGCCCAGAACCCAAGCAAAGATAAGACTCCCTTTTTTCCTTTTTGAGTCCGCTGGATACTCTATCTATCTCTCTATATATCTTCAATAAACTCTGCTTTTGCCTCCTGGTAGCTCGCACTTGATTTCCATCTTGGGTGAATCAAAGGACTCTCTTGGCTCGTCCTGTGGGACACCTTTAGGTCGTCAGACCCAGCCTGCCTAAATCACTAGGATGATCACAACACTGGCTGACTATGTTGACACTGAGTAAATCTTAGCATGTTTATAATAGTGGAAATTTCTAGTTTTCCAAATGATTCTCAAATTAAAGAAAAAAAAAACTGGAGCAGTAAAATGACCAAAAACTTCCAGCTTTTTTCTGAAGCATCCACAACAGAGAAATAAAACAAAGGTAACCAATACCCTAATTTAGTTTATTTGTCTTCCCACATCTTCATCAGTGTGGCTCTGATTAGGTTTGGTGTAATTTTGGTAAGCATGCATAGATTATGCATAAATTATGGAGTATACTTTTATAATCAATATTCCCAATGGTTAAGTAGAATCCTATTCAAAACTAGACTGAACAAAGATATACTTAGAAGTATTTGAATGAGGAGTGACAGTGCTTAAATGCAAATAGTCATGGAGATTAACATAGATCCTATGCTTAAAAGCATTGAGGAGGGGTGCCTGGGTGGCTCAGCCAGTTAAGCATCTGCCGTCAGCTCAAGTCATGATCCCAGGGTCCTGGGATTGAACCCTGAGCCAGGGTTCTGGGATAGAGCCCCAAGCCCGGAAACCCCACAGTGGGCTCCCTGCTAATCAGGAAGTCTGCTTCTCCCACTCCCTGCCCCTGCTCATGCTCTCTCATTCAGTCTCTCTCAAATCAGTAAATAAAATCTTTTTTTTTTAAAAAAAAGCATTATAGAAACAAGGCTGATATAAGAGAAATAAGACTGGAAATTTAAATCTTATCAATTAGCATTTGCTGAGTCATCACAAAGTATACACTACTATAATAACAAAAAGGGAAAGTATGAACCTTCTTGCTAACATCATAAGCACTTTTGTATGATAATGCATACTTCAGCAGAAGCATTTCAACAGTTTTATTTAAATTTTAAGTGGAAGATTTAAAGTGGAAATTAAGTAATTTTGGGGGACTTATTCTTTGCATCTTCTACAAGATTGGACAATACTAATTGCATCTTTATACATTATGGCATCATCTAAATGTAGAAATAAGCTTTACCCTTTCATGATTTTCCTTTTAATAATATATTCATGTGTGTATATATAGATATATATTTTTATATATAGATTTTAATAAGGTAATTTAAAATATGTATGAATATTTTGGTTTCAGGTATCCAGCTGCATAAGTGTTAGAACAATGTCTTCCCAATGTAAGTAGTAGACCTAGCTTATTAGCAATCTGTAATGTGCAACATAGTCTACTAGATTTGTGAGTGTGGCAAGGGATCAGCAGCTTTTATAAGCTCAGCTGGAGAGACAAATTGAAAAATAAAAATGAAGATGTTAAAGACTAAAAGATTTTTCCAGAATAAAAGTCAAATTTTTATGTGAAATTTTCCTAAGAACTTCAAGTAGATGTTGACTTTGCTTTGAGTACTCATCATGACCTCAAAGAAGTTAAGATAGAAACATGGTGGGTGGAATCTTGTGTCAGTCTCAGAATCAGGCACAAGGAGTTCCCATCCTGTCTTTGTCTCAGGCAGTTTGAGCATGCTTCTGGCATCTTTGTGATCTTGTCTTCTCTATTACAAGGATTGTAACTCCAACTCTTCACAGTAGAGATTTTTAGAATCACCAAATAATTACGTCATTGACTCAGCTCTGCCAACTTTAATATATGACTGACGTTATGATGTCCTGATTTTACAGCTCCTCAACTGTTATGGGCTGCATTGTGTTTCCCTCCCTAAATTCACATGTGGAAGTCCTCTCCCCCATACCTCAGAATGTGAATATATTTGGAATAGATTCTTTTAAAAGTTAATTAAATTAAAATGAAGTGCTGTGGGTGGGTCCTAATCCAATGTGAATAGTTCTATAAAATGAGCAAATTTAATCGCTTCTCAGCTTTTTGGCTAAGATCAAGTGTAAAAAGAGCAAATTTGGATAGGGGAAGCCACAGAGGGACATTTTGATCTCAGACTTCTAGCCTTCAGGAGAAAATTAATGAGAAAATGTGAGAAAGTTTATTTGTGATGTTTAAGCTACCTAACCTATAGTAGGTACTTTGTTACATCAGCTCTAGAAAACTCATCTGTCAATTCAGAAATATTTTGAGAAGGCTTCTAATTCAGAACTACATGAGAATGTTATTCTTTGTTTTATTGCAAATCTCTAGATGATCCCTTGAACATAAAAGATCTTAAGCTTCTAAAAGACATGGATATAGGCATATAGATATATAAAGGTAACAAAACACTGTAAGACAATGTCAGTCCAAAACAGAAGAAATAACTATAGCTTAAAAATATTTTTAAAAAGAGCCTTCAGAATTTATCAATGAGCCCTAACTTATGAAGAATATGGTGATGATAATGATGGTAGAAACTTACATTACATTATAGAAACTTAATCATTAAAAAAAGAAACTTAATCAATGATCCTCTAGGAAGAGCATCATTTATTATCCTCTTTTTAAGTGGTAGTATCAGGTTGCTCAGTTATATCTGTAGTAGTACTATTGATCATAACTGCAATAACAAAATTATCTAATATTTGTTATTTATATTTTATAATTTAGAATTTCATAACGTAAATGCTATATAATTTAGATTTCACATAAATACTTGTTTTTTAAGTCTTTTAGCTTTGACATCTCATTTTTATTTTTTGTTTTTGTTTCTCCAATTCAGCTTATAATAGCTGCTGATTTTTAAAATATTTGTAGTTACTTACTATTCTTGAAAGCTTGGATTGTGCCAGGTGCTATAGTAAACTCTCTTATGGTCTATCACATTTAATGCTCACAAAAACCCTGTGAATCGGGCATGGCTCTACATCTATTCAGAGATGGCTACTTATGTCCAAAAGGTTCACAACTCTGACTGTTACTCACTAGATGAATTGTAGCTGTTGGGATAATGCTATAAAATCAAGTATTTAGGGGCATTTGGGGCTGACCCCTGTGTAGGGCTCTGTGCTCACCAGGCAGTCAGCTTGAGGGTCCTCTCTTTCTCTCCCTCCTTCTGCCCCTTCCCCACCTAAAAAATCAAGGTTTAAATGGCAGCCTGAATCCCAGGCCATCACTCTCTCCATTGATTGGGAAAATCTTACCTGGTGACATTTCTAGAGTGAAGGCATCTGTAAGTTTTGACAATAGTTCTTGCAGTTCCTCTCCCTCTAGCTCATCCTTTCCCTGCTGGATGTTAACCATGTCTTTCATTTCTGTTGCCAGAGCAGGACCATTGATTTCAGCAGGAACAATTTGGGGAGTGTCTTGCAGCAGTCCTCCCTGGGAACCCGGAGGGGAGCTAAAGACTTCCTTTGAGGTCTTTTGTACTTGGCTTTGTGCCCTGGTGCTTTGTGTTGACTTCAGCTGCAAAACCACCTCCAGTGATTCTGAGTTTGGTAGACCATGCTCTGCATTTGGTAGACTTTGGTGACTTCTGTCATTCATGGTTGGGTAAGCAAGAGGTTCCCATTCTGAATGATCCTCAGTGGCATTCAAGACCTGTGAAGAATCTCCTCCCCTCCGAAACCTTCCACCCTTTCCATGGTCACCCTTGGAAATCATATTTTGACAGGAAGAAGATGAAGGATGGAGTGGCTGTAACACTGCCTGGATAAAGAAAACTTTATGAAGAAATCAACATTTATCTTACCTTTTTTCATAAATGCATTAAGTTTCCATCTTCTAGTAGGAGATTTTAATGCAAGATTTTTTTCCTTCTCCTTTCTAAATCCATTATTATTGACTTTGTTTTATGCTGTGAATTCAATGTCCATATAAAACTATCCACAAAAGGTACAACAGCTCAGATTCTAAAATATCACAGGGAGTAATCATGAGGAATCTGGGGAAATTCTAGGTCCTAAAGGTTCAAGTTCTAAAAATATCACAAGGCATTTCTGAGAACATCAGCATATATTGAATTGGTAGCTAAATTGTATTACAATAAACATGTTCATAATGATCCACTTAGGTAGGTATGTTGGAGGGTGGCTTTTATAATAATTCATAGGTATAAAGTCTAGGGGGTATGATCCCCACAAAGCACAATTCCTGAAGCGTGGTCCACAGACTCCTGGAAATCCCTAAGACCTTTTTAGAGGTCTGCAAGGTCACAATCATTTTCGCAATGATACTTAGATGTTATTCGTCTGCTCACTGTGTTGACATTTGTCTGGATTGGGACAAAGTCAAAAATAAGTAAGGCTAAAGCTATTGGTGCCTTAGTATAAATCAAGGCAGCACCGGACAGGGCTAGTAGCCATGGTATTCTCTACCATCATGTCCTCGCAGCTCAAAGCACCAACCAAGCAAAGGATAACAAAAAACAGTTCCACTTAAGAATATCCTTGATGGTGTAACAAAAACTCTTAATTTGCCTAATTATAACATATCTTTTCAATATTGTGTATCATGAAAGGGGAGGTGTGTAAAGTACTTCTAATGTCATTGAAACAGAAAAGTTGCCTTTTGCGTGAAAGAACCACTTGCAGAATGTTATTCAGACGTGGTTGTTTGGCAAATATTTTCTCAAAAATGAGTGAAGTGAGACTGTCACAGTGAGGAAAAAATTAACGATATGTATTGCCAATTTTAACAGTTGAGCTTTTGACCAAACATCAGAATTTTTTAAAACTTGCATCCACTACCATGTACATAGTCTTAAAGACTTACCCAATGAGGTTAATGGTGATATTAATGAATGTGATTTTTGCGGGGGGATGGATATTTTATAATGAGCTTTAGGAAGTCTGGCATAGCTCAGTGAACTTCCAAATTACGGTGTATCATGTTGCAAAATCATGCAGGGATAGAAGATCCAAAGAGCACAACAGAACATTGTATTTTAATGAAACAGAGTGTGAGGTAGATACGATGTCAGATACAATGCTGCAACTACCTTTTAAGGAATAAGCACCTATGTTTTGGTGTAGTACCAAAAAAAAAAAAAAAGATGCCACTCTTCTTTTTTTTTTAGAAATATATACTCACTGGGGCAGCCCGGGTGGCCCAGCGGTTTAGTGCCGCCTTCAGTCCAGGGCCTGATCCTGGAGACCCAGGATCAAGTCCCGCGTCAGGCTTCCTGCATGGAACCTACTTCTCTCTCTGCCTGTGTCTCTGCCTCTTTCTCTCTCTCTCTCTCCTTCTCTGTGTGTCTCTCATGAATAAATAAAATATTTTTTAAAATATATATATATATAGTTACTGTTTAAAATTGTTTCATATATAGTGGGTTGATTCCATATTTAAATTAATAAACTTTTGAGCCTCTTCTCACTTTTAATTTTGACCATGGTAAAGAGGAATAGATATAAACTTCAAAAGCTCCTTGGGATCCTCAAAATTTTTTAAGAATATAAAAAAGGATGTAGAGACCAAGAGGCTAAGAATCAATGCTATAAAGGACTGCTTGGCTCTAGATCTATAGTTTCTTTTTTTTTTTTTTAAAGATTTCTGTATGTATTCATGAGAGACACACACACACAGAGGCAGAGACATAGGCAGAGGGAGAAGCAGGCTCCTCAGAAGCCCGAAGTAGTACTCGATCCTGGATCCCGGGATCATGACCTGAGCCAAGGCAGCTGCCCAAGGGCTGAGCCACCCAGTCATCCCACAGATCTATAGTTTCTAAATGGCACCGAATCTGTGCCATCAATTCTCCTAACAGCGCTGCCTTCAGGAAGGGGAAGGGTATAGTTTGCAGGATGAAAGGGAGACGTGAAGAGGGTAAGGAGAGAAGAGGGAAAGAGAAGAGGCTGATGTATGTGAGACGAGAAGCTTCAGGTTGAAGTCCTCTCACAGCCAGAGGATTTGCGGTCAGATTTCTGGATGGCCCAGGTGGCCAGGGTCCCCCACATTTCATACCTGGAGATCCTGCCCCATCTGCTGTAGCTGGGTCCACAGGCTCTCCTGGTTGGCTGTGAGTTTGTGAATCTTTGTTTCAAATCTGCAACTCTTTTCTTCCTGGGAGGCATATATGGCTCGCAACTTGTCTTTGTATTGGCTTAACTGTTTTTTAAGGAATCTGCAAAGAGGACAGCTTTGAATGAGTTGGAAGGACAAGACGCCAGCACACTAACTGGAGCCCTAGCGAGATGTGCTGTGAGTCCTTTCTGTGGGAGAAGATGCTGGAGAAGCCTGGGCCTCCGCTATTATTTAACATTGATCAACACTGCTTGACCGTTCACTGGGCACCGCTGCCCTTCATGTCTCTTACGTATATGATTCCACCAAGAACTTCATTGGCATTAGAGGTGTTCCAGAAAACTCATCATGCGTGTTTTGGATTACCTTCACTAGCGACTTAAATTTGAATATTGACTTTATTTATTATCTTTTTGTCTGGAATCGCTCCATTTAGAATGACGGGATACATGTCATGACTAAACACCTAACTCCTGACCAGGATAGGAAAGGAACAATGAGGTGGGCAGTACATGAATTGTGAGTCTATTTTGGCTTCTCTTCCTAAGTCTAGTTGTTTATTGGTTTAAGAATGAACCAAGAGGTCAGAGCAATTCTTTTAAAACACAAATTTAAAAAAAACTCAGCCAACCAACCAACTAAATAAAAATAAATAAAAAATAGAACATAAAGCAAATATAAATAAATATAATAAAACATAAACCCGACCATGTCACTCTGCTGCTCAAAACTCTCCAACGGTCTCCCACCTTGTGTAGAATTAGCCAAAGTTCTTCAGAGGCAGACGTGGCCCAACAGTTGGCCAAGACTCTCTTTCCTCTTTCACTTGCTCTCTACCTCCTCTTGCTCACTCACTGCCCTGCAGCCACACAGAGAGCTGTTGGCTACTTTGAACACACCAGGCCTGTCCTCCCCTGAGTGTCTGCTTTTTTGGCACCTCTGCCTGAAACGTTCCTTCCCCAGGTTGTTGCTCTCCTTACCTCTCACATCCTTCAAGTCGTCTCACACCATCATATTTTCTTTTTGTTTATTTTTAAAAGGTTTTATTTATTTATCCATGAGAGACAGAGAGAGAGAGAGACAGAGGGAGAAGCGGGCTCCATGTAGGGAGCCCAATGTGGGTCTCGATCCCAGGACCCTGGGATCATCACTTTAGACAAAGGCAGACACTCAACCACTGAGCCACGGAGGCCCCCACACTATCTTATTTTCAATGAGGCCATCTCTGATTGCTCTACTTGAAACTGCAAACCAGGACCCCCAACCTCGCCTACTTTGTTTTAGTCTCCATGGCTTTTTGCCATGTCTAATTGCTACAGAGTTTGATATGATCTGAGATTTTGGATTTGGTCTCCAGCCTTCAAACCTCTGGACAGTCACATTATATGACATATGACATATGACATATTTTACTTAGTATTTTACTTACATGTTACTTACTCTATCACTTAATAATGGCTTATTGCCTCTTTATTCTGGCAACTTTTTCCTTCTATTTTGCCTGTTGCCAAATGCCCTCAGGCCCAGGCCTAAAATAGTCCTTGTTATAGAGTATGCATACAATTAAAATTGGCTGAGTAAACTGTTACTTATGCTTTAGTCAGTGTGGTTAGCATATTTGTGGATTTGTGGAAATTAGGTTGTTGGTGGGAAATGCAACAAGATTTATCAGTATTAGAACCTTTGAAATTCCTCCACTGAAAGTGACGGTTGCTTCAGGGACTATTGACATTTTAACAAGATGAAGGCTCCCACCCCAAAAGCCCCGATGTCTTCCCAAAGTCTTGCAGTTTTCAGTGTACAAGCCTTTCTCCTCCTTGGTGCAGTCTCATTATTTTGTTCTTTTTGATGCTACTGAGAATGGAGTCATTTTCGTAATTTCCTTTCTGAGTGTTCATTGTTGGCACACAGAAAGGCTACCAGTCTTTCTGTGTTCATTTTGTGTCCCCAAGTGATGTCCCTCATTAGCTCTAACAGTTCTGGTGGAGCCTCTAGGGTTTCCTGTTTCTAGAACCGTGTCTTCTGCAAATAGGGACAGTTTGACTTTCCCCTTACATGTGTGGATGCCTTTTCTTTTCCTTGTCTGTTTCCTACCATAGGACTTCCAGGGCTAAGAGGGGACTTCCTTGTCTTGTTGCTGCTCTTAGGGGAGATGATTTCAGGTCTTCATCACAGAGTACGATGTCAGCTCCAGGCCTTCCTACATGGACTTTATTCTGTTGATGGATATTTCCTCAAAACCCAGTATGTTTTTTATGTTGTGTTTTTTCAAATGCTTTTTCTGCCACTATTGAGATGACCATAGAGTTTTTGTCCTTTCTCTTGTCGATGTGATGGATCACGCTGACTGATTGCCAGAGAGGAAGCGGGTGGGAGATGGGCAAAATAGATGAATATTAGGAGATATAAGCATGTGGTTCTCAAATATATAAGCCACAGAAATTGAGAAAGTACAGCCTAGACAATGGAGTCAGTACTACTGTAACTTTGTATGGGAACAGAAGGTGACTACACTTCTCATGGAGAGAGCTGAGTAATGTACAAAAATGGAGTCACTAAGTTGTAGCCCTGTAACTAGTGTAACATTGTATGTTGACTATACTTCAATAAATATTTATTAAACCCTATTAATATTATAGGGTTTTCTGATAGAAAAAAAAAGAACCTTTGAAATTCCTAAATCACTTTTGAAGAGGTCTTGGAATTTAGTTTGGGCTCCCACCCAAAGTGGGCATCTCTGAAGGAGAGCCCACAAACTTCCAGGCAGTCATACTCAAGTGAAATGAGAGTCTGACTCTAAAATCCTTGATCATAATTGCAGTTTCAAATATATCTTTATGATGGATTTTTCAGAAAGGAGTCAGCCCAGGGATTCGATAGCAGACTGCAAAGATATATTCTCAGATAGTTTTCAAGACAGTGTTGTGCTTATCATGACCACCAGTGATGTATCAGTTTCTTTTTCCCATGCTGTCCCCCAACCTTAATATAATTGGCCAGATGATTTATTTATGTCATGCTTAACTACTCAAATAGAGCCCAAGCCCCCTTTTACCACCCTATCAGGCTTAAAATTTCTCTGTTTAAGGAATTTCTTCTAAAAAAAAAAAAAAGCATGGTGTTATCTTTGCAGAGATTGTTCCCATAAAAGCAAAGGGAAATGCTTTTGGTTTGTCTCTGCTGTCAGTGTTTGTGCAGTCACACGTGGGGCCCACCTTCTTTCCTTCTGGAGCGCATTAATGGACTCATGAGTTCTCCACGGGACATTCCTGATGCTGACCACAGTCTAAAGCAAGAAATACAGAAAATAAGGCTTTGGCTTTTGATGTGAATTTAAGCCACATTCCTAAAAATTCACCATAGGACCATGATAATTCCATATATAAATTACATATGTAATATATATTAGTTACATATATATTATTTATATAATACAATATTTCAAAAAGTGAGTAGTGTTTGGATTTAGGCTCAGATAGAAGGATGCAGATGTTCACATGCTCACGATACAGTTTCATGATCTCATTTCTACATGACGCTCTTCTTTAAAAGGATTTCAACATAAACAAGATTTTTAGGTTTAAAAACTAAGTTACAATGTCCTTTGCCTGAGTTAGGTTGCTGCCCCGAAAACCTCCCTCCCCAAAGGCATCTATGAAAAGCAGCAGGATCACTTTCTTCTCCTTGGTTCAAGAAATCTTTCCCTTCGGGGTGCCTGGATGGCTCAGTCGGTTGAGCTTCCACCTTTGGCTCAGGTCTTGATCCCAGGGCCCTGGGACTGAGCCCGCTATCAAACCCCGTGTCAGGCTCCCTGATCAATGGGGAATCTGTTTCTCCCTCTCCCTCTGCTCCTCTCCCTGCTTGTGCACTCTTTCTCTCTCAAATAAATAAATAAATACAATCTTTCCCCCCCCCTTTTTTAAAGAAATCTTTCCCTTCTGTCCACCACCTTCTACTTAAACTTTCTCAGCTTTCCATTGCTTTCCACGTGGATGTGTACTGAGAGTCATGGCTTCTCTTTGAATTCAGCAAGGCTCTTTAAATCAATAGTGATCAGCTCAGCTCTCACTTAGGGTTTTCCCACTGAACCTTGCCTCTCCTCATATCACGTTCTGTTCCCTACATGGCACCCTAGTGCAAGTCCTGACCTGACCCAGTCTGGCCCAGCTCCTGGGGCACCGTGTACTGGCCCTTGGCTCCCACATGTCTGAATAGGAGATTGGATCTCATTACTCTACATTTATAAGCAGCTGCGGCTACACTCTGTGGCCTTATCTCCTTCCTGCAAAAGATCTTAAGAGGGGCTGGCCACCTTGGAAACATTCGCCTGCAGGAACAGCCTGAAAAAGGAAGAGGGAAGGGCAGGAAGAAGAAGGTGAACTACAAAGTCACACTCGGTGTGTGTGAGTGTGTGTGTGTGTGTGTGTGTGTCCTCTGTGGCCCTTTGGAATTACCTGGGCCTGCCTGCCTCTTCACTCAAATGCTCAAACAGCTTCCAATGCCTAGCATAGTCTTTGAATGAGTGAACTTTTTTTTTATTTATTTAAATTCAATTAATTGAGATGCCTGGGTGGCTCAGTGGTTGAGCATCTACCTTCAGTATGGGTGTGATCCCGGGGTCCTGCGATCGAGTCCCACATTGGGCTCCTGCGAGGAGCCTGCTTCTCCCTCTGTCTGTGTCTCTACCTATCTCTCTCTGTGTCTCATGAATAAATAAATAAAATCTTTGAAAAGCCCTCAATTAATTAATATATAATGTATTATTGGTTTCCGGGGTAGAGGTCAGTGATTCATCAGGCTTATTTAACACTCAGTGCTCATTATACCATATGCCCTCCTTAATGTCCATCACCCAGTTATTCATAGGAAACAAACTGAGGATTGCTGGAAGGGATGGGGTAACTGGGTGATAAATATTATATTATTATGTGGCACCTATTGTTCTGCAGTTGAGAAGCATTTCAGGTTAGACGTATGGGCCTGCCTGGTGCATCCATATAATAGGTCCTATGGTTCATTTTGTCATTTTCAAATGAAGGATGTTAGGCTGTTTCCAGTTTTTCAAAAGTATAGGCAATGCTACAGTGGACAAAGTTGTACATGCCTCCTTAAGCATGAATGTGTGTGCAAGGTTCTCAGGTGTCAAGTTTATTTTTTTTAAGATTTTATTTATTTATTCATAAGAGACACACACAGAAAGAGAGAGAGAGAGAGAGGTAGAGACACAGGCAGAGGGAGAAGCAGGTTCCATGGAGGGAGCCCAACGTGGGACTCGATCCGGGGACTCCAGGATCAGGCTCTGGACTGAAGGCAGGCGCTAAACGCGGAGCCACCCAGGGATCCCCAGGTGTCAAGTTTAATAGATACTAGCCGTTTGCCCAGTTTGGGCATACACACGCACACATACACATATATGAAAATGCACAGATACATCTCAAAGCAATGCGAAGATCTCCCCCAAACAGATTACCTCCGAGGAAGTAGGATCCCGACCTGGGTTGGGAATCACTGTTGAAAAGACTTTTTACCTTTACCTGCAACATTTTAACTTTTTAAAAGGCAAACAGATTCAGGTCTTATTTGCATAATTAAAAATGTTTTTTTTTAAATCAAAGGAAGAAATGTACTGCATGAATAAGATAGGTGTAGCAACTAACAAACACCAAAGAAGTGAGATAGAATGAAAGGAGAGTGGGGTAAAGGAGAGAAACCCAAACAGCAGAACCTCTGTTAAATTTCCTCCTTGGAAAAGTAGAAATGTTAAGGTGGAAAAATGGGTGAATTGTGGAAAGGTTTTTCTTCCTCTTTTATTGGAAGCAGGACCTTGAGAAACTAAGGTGGATTGGAGCCCCTGCAAGCTCCGCGTTCCTCCCGGTGCCCACCAGGGGGCGTGCGAGGTCCGCGGGCGGGCGCTGCGGGTTAGCGCGCGCTGGCCCCGGGGTGCAGGGGTGCAGGGGTGCGCGGGGGTGCGCAGGGGTGGGGTGTTGGCAGGACCCAGCTCCTCTCACGCTTCTCCCCAGCACCGATGCAGCATGAGATCTCTACTTTTTCTTGGAGGATTGAAAAGCATTACAGCTACTATTTGGAAGACCTTGCTTAGGATCAGAATGTACTGATTACCCTGATTGGGGGGAAGGCCTGCAAGTGCAGTTGCACCCCCGAGGGCAAATAAAGAACCGATGGAAAAGGTGATGAAGTATTTGCAGATCACACACACACACACAGACACACACACAGACCCAAGATGGCATTTCTAATTCCTCTGATGGAAAAATTCCATTGAGATTTTTTTGTTACATTTTTTCCTCTCCCTTCTCTCTCCTCTCTTCCCTTCCAAATTCCCTAGCATTTTCCTTATGTGTGGATGTGCTGGTTTTCCTTCTGTCCCCCCTAGTTTTGAATACCATCACGTTGTGTGATACTCAGTCGCCATTGTAAGGCCCCTATGGGCAGAAGGAATCTTTATCTGTAAGTTATATGGGCACATTTTGGGGCAGAGACTTCGTATCTATGGACACTGGAGTCTTTAAAGACATCAAAGTTGAATGCAGCTCACCTTTAGGACGTAGACTTAGCAACAGTTCCCTCAAAACTGAACTTTGTCTACTAAGTGGACAATCCAGGTCAGTGGCTGCAAAGGGGTCTTATACTGTTGGGGTGACAACTGCCCACTTTGGGAGCAATGGGTAAGAGAAAATTCATGTTGCTCAGGTATATGTAAATGAGGATAGGTTTTGTGTCTTCTTAAGGGTATTAATATTGAGGCTTCTAAAACATGCCACAGAGAACGATACAAATTACGTTACAATTATTTGTGTGTACCACTTGTACCCATTAATTCATAGTTTTTTTTTTAAGCTGGAGAGAATATTTACAATGAACTTCTTGCTTGCAAACATCAGATTAACCTTATACATGCTACTCTTTAGGAAAAACTACATATGCAATTAATTGTCCGTGTTAAATAGGCCAAAGACTGACCAGTAGTTATGTATTTTGAGAATGTAGATTTTCTTAACAAATATTGACTTGATCCTTCAGATAGAAATGTGACTTTATTCTTTTGAGGTTAAAGTTGAGCATATTTGAGTTGAATTAGAGTAGAATGGGAAGATTTGAAAAAGAAATAAAATGACAAGTTTAAAATACCTTACTTAACCTGAAACTTTGAAATCTTGTTGAAGTAAATAATGTTCTCAAGAAAATTAAATTATCAAAGTTACCTGAAGAAAACATTAATAGACTTAATTTTGAAGAAAGAAAAATTTGTCTACATATTATAAAGGCTTCAGTGTACTAGGGTTTTACTCTTACATTCCGGCAATTGTTAAGAAATAAACAGTTCTGGGGCTCCTGGGTGGCTCAGTCAGTTGAGCGTCCCATTCTTGATTTCAGCTCAGGTCATGATCTCAGGGTCCTGGGATCCAACCTAGCATTGGACTCTGTGCTCAGCGGGGAGTCTGGTTGTGGATTTTCTCTCTCTTCCTCTCCCTTTGTTCCTCCCCTTGCTTGTGCGCTCTCTCTCTCTCTTTCTATCTAAAATAAGTAATAAATCTGTTTAAAAGATAAAATAAATAATAAAATAAATAATTCTTATCTTAGACAAATTGCTTCAAACATAAGATGAAAAATGACGAGCTTCTGAACTGACCACTAGAACTCAAATGCTCAGAACTGACAAAGACAGCATTGAGAAAGAGACAGAAAGAGAGACTATTTTGACTCATAAATGTTGCAATTCTAAATAAAAAAATAAGTAAAACAAATTTAATTTATATTTAAAGGATAGTCCACTATGAACAAATACAGCTTTTAGTTTCAGCAAAGACAGGAATGTTTACTCTCAGGGACTACTTATGCAATGCTTCCAATAAGAGAAAACATGGATCATTTCAAATGAGGCTAAAAAAGAGATTTAAAATAAATTCAAAATCACTTCTGATTGCCTATCTCCATAAAAAAACATAAAAGGAATAGGAAAAGAAAATGACTTCCGTCACATTAAAAGGAATTTCAATCCAACAACTAACACCATCATATTTAATGGAGAAGCATGAGAGAAATGCCCTCATGAAATCTCCCTTTAAAGTAAAAGAAATTGTTCCATCATCTCTTGCATTATTTAGTATTGTTCTGGAAGATCTGGGTTCTCTCAGGAATGAAGACATGCAGTAGACATGAGAGGTTTAAATACTGGAAAGAAAGAGACCAAAATGTCTCCCCTTCCCCCAGATTGTATGATTGTTTACTTAGAAGCGAGAAATTCAAACTAAACCAGTATTTGAAATTATCAAGAGAGTTCAGAAGGGTTTCTTTTTATAAGAAAATGATTTAAAAAATCCGTAACTTTCCAGTATACCATCATCAATAATTAAGAAAAAGGTACAATGGGAAAGGTGTTTATTCAAAATAAGAACAAGAAGCATGAAAGAGCCAAGTGCCCTCAGTGAGAAACCTAGAATGATAAGAAGTAAGCTACATAACAACCATTACTGACAGACATTTGCACCACAAAATACAGGTTTAATGCAACTCAAGCCAAAAGAATAAGATTAATTTGGCATTTTAGAAATGATTTTAAAGTTCTTCTAGAAGAACAATTGTTTAACAATAGCTAACACTTAAAAAATAAAAAATAACAATGATGCCAGCAAAGTATCAGAAGAAGAAGCCCTAGACCCTCCCATCCACTGCGCCTCCACCAGACACACTGATTAAACCTCACTTCAGTTCTGCCTCTGTCTGGGGAAGTTAGGGAAAGAGTGGGCTACATGTCAAAGTTCTGATTTTACTGCGGGTTGCCTGAAGAATTGGCTATTAAAGCAAAAAAGTAGGAGGAGGGGAATATCCTCACCTTCTAACATGCATCAAAATAAAAGCCAGGTAGATTTAAACCTTAAATGTCTGAAAAAAGTCAAGCCATGTTGTATGAATGAATGAATGAATCAATCAATCAATCAATCATCAGTTCATGTTACGACAATATAGCTGAAGGGTCATTTGATTTTTTAATGCAGAAAATTTTCCAAGCATAAGACAGAAAGGAAAAGATTAATAATGTTTTCACAGGAATTAAAATGTCTATATAGTAAGTCACATTATACATAAGACTAAAAGGAAATAGCTATGAAGAAAGGTTTCCTACAGCTAAAGTTTTAAAAGTTCAAATACATTAATAAAACAAACTGATGCATCGGTAAAACTGGGCAAAAGAGTAAATACAATTGCCTTCTAAATTAAGAAGAAAGGGACATTAAGGCAACTAAAATATATTTTTCTCATAAAAGTAACAAAATTTAAAATTTGGTGACAATAACAAGTTATAAGTAACAGTAAGAAGCATCAAGAGAGAGAATTACTTGAATTCACTGGGAGTGCAGTTTCGTGTATCTTTTCTAAACAGTATTTTTGCAGTAAGTATGAAGAGTCTTAAAAATGATCCCACTTCTCATTCTCATGATCCCATTTTAAGAAATATACCCTACTGGGGCCGCTGGGTGGCTCAGGTCATGATCCCAGGGTCCTAGGATTGTGTCCCAAGTCAGATCTGTGCTCGGCAGGGAGTCTGCTTCTCCATTCCCCCTCCGCCTCTCCCTTCCACTTATGCACTCTTCTCTCTCTCTCAAATAAATAAATAAAAATCTTAAAATATATATACCCTATTGAAATATTTGGGGTGCCATGTACAAAGAATAATGTACAAGGATTTCAATAGTAAACTTTTAAATTCTAGCAAAAATTGAAAATAACTCAAATATCCAACAACAGAAGAGGTGTTAGGTAAATAATGTTACATCCATTTAAATAAAAACTGCAACAATGTTTTCTGAAGAATTGTAATGGCCATGGAAAATGCTCCCAATATAACTTATTACACTGATACGGAAGTATATAAATAATACATTCCACAGTATGATGTACACTATTTTTAAAACAGGGGAAGGAGTACACCAAAATATTAACATATTAATATTAAAATATTAATGCAGTAAAGACTGCATTTACCACAATGGCCACTGAGTAATGTATAAAATTGTTGAATCACCATATTGTATGCTATATTGCACACCCGAAACTAATATGACTCTGTGTTAATTGTACTGGAATTAAAAGAAAAAATTTAATTAAAAATACTAAAATAGTGGTTATATCACGGTTTGTAGTCATAATATTGTTTTTGCTCTTTGCAAAAACAATTGTTTTTGCTCTTTGCCGGCTTTTCCAAATTTTCTGTAATAAATATATAACACCTTATGATTGGAGATAAAGTTATTTTAAACAATATTTTCTTTGATCACATTAACATCTTGAAAATAGTCCCCACACCACACTGAATCTCACTGAATCCTTACAAACTGGTCCAGATTGACTGCACTGATTCCTTTCCCTTTTGGACTCACCTGATGTTGTGGGTTGCTGTTATCAGTTTGCTGAGCCCGAGATATCCTTGGAGATACTTTTTTGGAAGCCACTGTGGCTGCTGTTTCCACTGGTCTAGTTGGACTTCCATATACTGGTTCTTCGGAGCTACTATACTGAATGGAAATCCTGCTATAAAGCAGAGTTTTATAAGAAATTGTAATAATATTTAATTATCAGGCATGATATTGAGGAAAGTCTTTTTAGAAATTGTTAAATCAGATATTCAATTCGATGTTCAAATGAAAGTAGCATGACTTCCCCCCACCCCCGCCCGTGCTTTTTTCCATCCAACTACTTAGGTGATAGAGAGCAATCAGCCAATAATGGAAATGGGGATTTTATTTCCTGCCCGCCTTCTTGACAATCTAGATATGAGAATGCAAAGAAATTTAGGGATGACTGCATAATATCCCCCAGGTCATCCTGTTCAGGTCAGATACTAAGGGTTCTAAGTGCGAGTGTGTGTTTATTATGTCATATTGGAAAGAACGTAGAATAGAGCAGATTAGTTTAAGGTCAGGCATATTCCATTTTATAGAGTTCCACTCAGTTTCATTCCTCTATTCAAAAACTATTTTATAGCATCGCACCATCTTGAGTTATGGCTGATAAAAGATGAAAAATAAAAGCAGAGAACTCCCTGCTCACAGAGACTTTACATTTCCTGAACAGATGAATATACGATCATTATTGACATAATGCAATTATCTCTGCAGAATGTGATGAGAGCACAGGGAGAGAAGGGATTGTTCTGTGGTACACCTAATTACGTGTTTAAGCAGTGGGGCATGGGAATAACCCATAACTTCTTTGTCACACAACTTTGAGTGATGACATACTCTCTTCTTACCCCATGTGAGATCATTTTGATACCTTTGGGTTGTTCCATACCACTTTCTGTATTTGATGTACAAACATCAAATATATATTGAGTTTGTTTTTGGAAGAAAAATGGCATCAGTTTATACACACTGTTCCGCCCCTTGCTCTTTTCACTAATGCATGATGATAAATGACCTCCAGTATAATAGATAAGTGCTTAAATTTGTTCATTTAAGTGGATTTATGATGTTCTGTTGTATGTCTGGATCATGTGTGTTCCACCATTTTTTCTGCAATTGGATCCTTACATTCTTTCTGGTTTATTGTCCAGCCCTCCAGGGCTATAACCTGTGTTCTTATTTACTATGTTGCTTTTATTCCCACAGGATCATTCCCTTCAGTATTCAAACATGCTGCTATTTTCCCCAAATATTTCCAAAAATAGCATGTTTGAGTACAGAAGGGAATGATCCTATGGGCTACAAGCAACACTACATAGTAAATGTAGTGTTTACTATGTAAACATGTAGTGGATCACACACATGATCCAGGCATACAACAGAACATAAGTCTGCTTAAATAAACAAATTTAAGCACCTACGTATTATACTCGAGGACATTTATCATGGTGCATTAGTGAAAAGAGCAAGGGGCGGAACAGTGTGTATAAAATGATGCAATCTTTCTTCCAAAAACAAACTCAATATATATTTGATGTTTGTATATCAAATACAGAAAGTGGTATGGAACAACCCAAAGGTATCAAAATGATCTCACATGGGGTAAGAAGTAAATGTAATGTTTATACATTACTCAGAGTAGAACACAATAACGAAACATTCTCTTCACTTGAGGCAAACTACCACCTACACCATCCCTTTGCTCCCTCTACTGTAACAAATCCTGGAAAGAATTTTATTCGGTATCTTCAATTCCTTAGCTCCCATTCTTTATTAAACTGCCTCTAGTCTGATTTTTCCTACTACAGCTGTCCTACACTGCTCTTTCTGAGGACAGCAATGATTCACTCATTGCAAAATCCAAAGGCCAATTCTTACTTACCCTCGCCCCAGCATTTGACAGACTAGACCAACGCCCTACTCCTTAAAACACTGTATTTACCTACCTTCCACAATTCCTTATTTCCTTGGTTTTCCTCCCAGATCATTCATCTTTCTCAGTCTCCCCTGTCAGCTCTTCTTCTGCTCTCTAATTCTGCAAGTGGACTGTTGTAGGGCTCAATATGCTCTCCTTCCTTCCCTGTCTACACTCTCCTTGGTGATCTCATACAATCTCATGGCTTGAGAGCCGTTCATACTCGTGCCTGAATGAAGGTTATTTAGCATATGTATTTTCTTATTAAGACACATCATAGCCTTCTTGTGCTTAGGAACAGCAGATAGCATTCAGCACAATGTTTGGGGGGGCAATTTGCAATAGTGAAATCGCCATCAAAAAGCACAAAAAAGTGAAAAGAATATGTTTATGGTATAAGAGCTGAAACAAGAAGGCAGAGTGACTCTCCGTTCAATCAGCTGTGGATCAGCCAATTCAAATTTTTTGCCATTCTGTGCATGTCTGCAAATGACTTGGAAAACATTGCAAGTATTGATTTTAGAGCTATAAATAAATTTTCATGAGTAAGTACATTCATAAATACAGAATCTATGAATAATGAGGGTCAACTATAGTAATTTTTGGAAAATGTACAATTCTTATACAAAGCCTTATCTTTGAGGAATTTGGTATATTTATCCTTTTGTTCAGGTCTTATTTTCTATACTCTTAAATATTATAATTTTTATGTGGCTTTTGTATCTTTTTTGCTAAGCTTTTTTTTTTTTTTTACCCAAGTTTCTCTTTAAAATTATATTTACAGGTACTATAAAGGGGATCTTTTTTTAAAATTTTTTTTATTTATTTATGATAGTCACAGAGAGAGAGAGAGAGGCAGAGACACAGGCAGAGGGAGAAGCAGGCTCCATGCACCGGGAGCCCGACGTGGGATTCGATCCCGGATCTCCAGGATCGCGCCCTGGGCCAAAGGCAGGCGCCAAACCGCTGCGCCACCCAGGGATCCCTATAAAGGGGATCTTAAGAAAATTTCTAGCTGGCTGTTGCTATCATAGTGAAGAGCTATTAATTTGTGCATATGTATTTTATTTCTCATCACTCAAAGCCTATTAATTCTAAAAGTTTTTGCTAGACTTAGTAGAACTTTCTTGGGTATGTATAATGATGTTGACTGCAAATGAAAGTTATTTTGTTTGTTTCACCATTTTAATTTCCTTTTTATTATATTTGCAAGAATTTCCCAAAATATTTAATAACAATGGTGATATTTGGCACCTGACTTTCAGTTAGTTTTTCGTAAGTGAAAATGTTCTCAGTGTAAACCATTATACGTAAAGTGAGTAAATTCACATTATAAGGAGGAGGCTTATTTTCTGAGTTGATGAACGAATTCAGTGTCATCTCTTGGCAAAATCATTAATCCCTTGGAAGATGGTTAATTCAAATGTGTCAACTTAATAGAGATCAGCGATGTGTTTTTGCCTCTTACTACATTGTTAGACACTAATGTACCACATTCATTTCTCCTAGATCAGCCACTAATCAGAATTTCTGAACTCGTTAATATCTAGGTGAAACTGGAAATTATTACATAAGAATTTTACTTTAGGGAACACTCTGTTGTACTCAGGTGGACAGAGTAGAACACATTGACATTTAAAAAACCTTTAGCTTTGCATAGTGCTTGCAATTTTCCTTCCTCCTCTTATCTCCACTGATACTACTCTGGGAGTAGGAAGGACAGGTTATCTCTAGTATCAGGTGAAGAAACTGAGTCACAGAAATATGAAGTGACTTCCCCAAGGCTATACCGCTGACTGAGCACAAAGCTCAATCAAACTTCACTACCTTCTCCCAACACCATGTCATCAATCACTCTTGTGACACTTTCTCATACTCCATTCTAAAAGAATTCATGACCAAACTTATTATCTCATCAATTCCTTCATCATGCATCCATCATCGTATTATTCAGTCCATCAGCCATCATTCAACAAACATTTATTGAGTATTTATCAAATTCAGATGTTGTTATAGATTCTGGAAATACAGCTGGAAACAATAAAAGGTCCTCAACCCCCCGCCGCTGAGCTTACATTATAGAAAACAAACAAAAAGTAAAAGTAAAATATATAGGGTGTCAGGTGCTGATGACATGCTCTGAAGAAAAATAAAGCAAGGGAGGATGATTGGGGGTGCTAGTGTGGGGACAGGGCCTGAATTGTTAAGTGGTCAAGAATGGCCTTATGGATGAGATGGCATTTGAGCAAAGACCTCTGTGGGTCTTTATTATTATTAGTAGTAGTATTAGTATTAATTATTACTTTGAGAGGAGAGAGGGAATGTGTGTGTATGCTTGTGTGCAGGGAGGCAGTGATGGGTAAAAGAAGATGAAGGAGAGAATCTTAAACAGGCTCCACACCAAGCGTGGAGCCCAATGCAGGGCTCGATCCCATGACCTTAAGATCATAACCTAAGCTGAAACCAAGAGTCAGATGCTTAACCAACTGAGCCACCCAGGCACCCCTCTCTGTAGGTCTTTAGGAGGGAGTCTCAAGCCATGCAGTTGGGTGGGCTAGGGTAAAGTAAAGGTTTAATTCTTCAGTGGGGAAGGATCTGGCCTAGTCTTCTGGGGTGGGGGAGAGGAGTGAAGGCTGGAGCACAGACAATGTGGGATTAGGGAGATGAAACCAGAGAGGTATGCAGGGGGGCCCAAAATATGCAGAACTTTTCTAAGTCATTACAACTCTTAGTTTTTAGCTTAAAAACAATGGGAATATAATGGGGGGATTTAAGGCATGGGAGTTTGGGGGAGGTGGGCACAAGAGGAATGCCATCATATTTGTGCTTTTATAACATCAGCCTGGCTTCAGCAGCCAAAGAAATCAAATTAAGAGTAAGTATGGATCTTTTTGTTCTAGCTATGAGAATGTAGGAATTTAAATAAGATTTCAAGTGTTCAATAAATCCAGATGACTAATTGACACATTGTATTGTTCCTTTGTTAGGGAAAGAACTGTCTTCTTGAAGAAGACAGATGAATTGGTACTTGATATCTTTGTTCTTATTTTTAAATTCTTTGTACTATATTAAAGATATGCATCAAGATGATACTTGAATTTTCTTACTTTAAAGATATATTGATAACAGCCTGCAAGGTAAATGTGACACAGGCAAGACATAAAAAACATCTAATTGCAATGTCAACGTATACTTTTTCTTTTAAAGAGCTATACAAACATATTTATATTAGAAAATGACAAAATGGCCATAGAAATAGGGTCTGGGATTGAGGTTGAAATAAGCTGGTGGGTATGTGAGGAAAGATCAGAAATTACAAAAGAAATTAGTAAATGGATACCATTCTGATTTAAATTTTTGATCTCTTCTACTCTCAGTAGATAAAATGGGAGTGAATTAATAATTCTGTTTTTCTTTCCTCCCCCAAAGTTTGATGATCACAAGCCCATAGAAACAGTATCTTCTTTGTTTTAGTTTCTACAATTTTAAATTTTGAAGAAGTGATTACATCAAAATTAGCATCACGAAGACTTTTTAAGAAAAGATTTTATTTTTAAATAATCTCTACACCCAATGTGGCGCTCGAACTCACAACCCCCAAGATCAAGAGTTGTATGCTCCACTGACCAAGCCAGCCAAATATCCCCATCACAAAGACTTCTTTTTTTTTTTTTTTTTTTTTTTTTTTACAAAGACTTTTTAAAGTTGTCTTCAGGTTGATGATCTTTAGGTAAGTGATGGGACCTCCTAAATCAGTGGTGCTTGGTGTGCTTTGGGATAACCCTCTGGAGCACAGTTTGGTATTCTGAATTTTGAGAGTTAACAAAGTTCACAATTTTTGACCCAATGATTTTATTTTAGTAAATTTATCTTAGTAAAATATTAAAACTATAGGAAGATGCTTGTGTAGGGATATTGACTAAAGAATTTCAGGGGACAAATTTTAAAAAATAACCAAAATCTTCAATGATATAAGGGATTGCTTCTATATTATGATGCTCTCGTATAAGGATGAGAGTGAGGCCATTACAAAGCATATTTTGGAGACTAATGACATGGGAAATACTCTCCATTTAGAGAAAGAAAAGAAGAATGAAAAATTGGAACGCTGCATAGTTCCTATTTTGGTAATACTAAAATGTGACTAGCACGCTTCTGTAAGTGATGGGAATCTGAGTGTTTTTCTTCTATTTTTTCAATAAGAATAAAGTATTGATTCTGAATTAGGCTTTCAAAAGCAAACCACCAAAAACTATATATTAAAAAAACTAGGGATATAAAGCAAAGTTATTCAAATACTTTAATATTATAAGCCTTCTGGGTCTAATGCTTTAATTGGAATAATTCTAAATGATAGGATGGGCCATTTGGAAGTATTTTTGCCTCTTGTTCTATTTTAAAATTAAAGATCATTTTTAGAGGGGAAATGCATCTTAAGCCTTCTGCCACCTGTTCGGCAGAGCTGTCACTCACAGAAACTCACCTGGCCTGTGTGTGGTTAGCCAAGTCCTTTGGAGTCACCTGGTCCAGCAGCCACTGCCTTCTTGAAGTTTCTTTTTTCCTACCACGCCCTTGGAGCAGGTTGTTTCTGAGGGTCCTGACGAGAAATTTTGTATTCTCCTTTGCTGACGTCTGCTGGAAGGGCCAACATTAAAAAGGACTCCTATCAGTCTAAATGGGGTCCTTTCCCCCACTTGGATGGACTGGCCACCATGAAAATTTTTGGAACTATTTCACTTCACTTATATGTCCTTAGAAAAATCATCTTCCTTCCTTACTACCTGAATTTCTTCACATCCTACTTGTCCACATAGTGTATGTTTCAAATTAAATACCCCCCAGCTTACATAATAACCCCTCTTCCCGAGAGCAATCCAGTAACATGGGATTCTAAAGCTAGAAGGGCTGCGGAGCAGAGCTAAGTCCAGGGCTGCTAACATTGAGGGTGTGGGTGCTCTTCACAATTGGCAGATCCCTTATAGATTTAGCTCCAGAAAAGAATGCTCACGCATTTAATTCCATATGAAACCTCAGTGGATTCACAGACCGCCTGAAGTTCACCCAGCGACCCCACATTAAGAACTGCTAAAAGGAACAAAGGAACCAGATGCCTTATTAAAAGATTTGCAGCACTTGGAATCTAAAGTGTAATAACAAAGGGACCACACGGTGTCAGTCTAACATCAACGAGCCCTATTCCTCCCCAGGCTTTTAGAAATAGGGAGTGGGTGGGCAACCTCTGGGTTATTTATTTAGTAAATCAGTGCCCGCTGGAATTCTTTGGCAACACTAAGCACTTGACTTTTGTAGACCACTCATGTTAAAGAGAACCAGGGAACGCTGTCCTTGGGGAGGTGAGCCAATCAACATCCCTCACTACTGTGGTGTTTGAGGGGGATACCATCTATGGGGAAACTGATTCACAGGAACTCAGTGATGAGAAGTGAGTGTTCCTTCTGGGAAAATGAAAATGCTCTCTGCTTAAAATTGACCATCCTATTTCTCTTTTTTTTTTTTCAAAAGCTCTGAATTCTCTTGCTGAGTATTTAGAATTTTCTTAAAAAATATTTGAAAGGCAGCTATGAAGTCTTAGTTTTATATTCTTCCAGTCAAAACTCAAAAGAGTGATCTTTCTCTTTCATTTTTCCTAAAGAAAAAATACTGGGAGTTTACTGGGCTCAGGAAAAGACATGTTTAAAAGACAAAAGTGGGTAGACCGGGTGGCTCAGCGGTTTAGCGCCACCTTCGGCCCAGGGTGTCATCCTGGAGACCCCGGATCGAGTCCCATGTCAGGCTCCCTGCATGGAGCCTACTTCTCCCTCTGCCTGTGTCTCTGTCTCTCTCGAATAAATTAAAAAAAAAATCTTAAAAAAAAAAGACAAAAGTTTCTCCGACAGGTACTAGTAACTAGAAACCTGATTTCATCCTTTTTACCAAACCAAAACCTTTTCTTCGAATCTGTACCCATTTCCAGTGCTACTCCTCTCTTATTCTTCAGATATTTTCTGCTATATCATGTGGGACCAGTGGCTTCAGATTGAACGCTGTTTGGCTGCTTCTTGTCCCAAAAGGTTTTATTGAAATCTATGAGGTAGAGAAAGCATATTTATATTGAGAGATATTTATTTAAGGCTGAGTTTGCCACTTCCTTAAGTCTTAAATATTATCTCAAGTGAAAGGAGGAGAATCTGTGGTTTTACTGGAGGGAGAGTTTTTAAGCTGCTGTAGCTGGTACTGATTGGATTCGTGAATCATTGGTACGTGGGGTTAGATGTTACCTGGACGCAGTGCTCAGTCACAGGATGGGCCTTCTGGTGAGACCTGCCGTGAAGCCCAGCAAAGAAGCACGCCTGGCAGATGTCAAAGTTGAGACACTTCAGACAACGGTATCTGCCAATTTCAATGGAAATGTGGCTAATGTCACAACTAGTACGTAAGCAAAGAACATAACATTCAGGTGGAGAATGAGCACCTCCAAACATACAAGAGACGTCTAAGCTATCAAGGAAGTGTAAAATCGCTCCCAAACTTTGTAGGGATATTAAATGACTCTGACATGTTTCTTTACTCAAAGAAATCTTTTGATAGTACTTTTTATAATATGGCATTATAGTAACATAGTTTTATCCAACAAACCATAGTACAGAAGTCTGATTCATGGCCCCACAAATATACCAAGCATTTTATATAGGTAGGGTACAGTGCACAACCTTTTGGATAGACTCCTAAGTCTGTAGCCGCATTTTGTGTGGCAGCACAATGCACTCAAATCTTTTGAATTTAGTTGCCAACCTAAATAAAATAAACTGGGAGATTTTTCAGTAAATTCCAACTTTTGACTTCTCTTGGAAATTCTCAAGATATGATAATACCAGACCTGCATTCCCACATGATATTGGGGAAAATAAAACCTTAGATAAAGAATTTAAAATAAACTTTTGTGATTTTCTAGAAGTCCATCTATAGGAAAGAAATGCAGTAGAGGAGAGGTAGTTCCTCCAGCCAGGGTGTGGGGGAGTGACCCCCACATCCGAGTTTCTTAATACGTCCACATTGCAGTCCTTCTCATATGAACAGCTGCACCCTTAAATCTCCCTTGGTTACGGATGAGGAGGTTATCTGGAGACACCAGGGGAAGGAGGGGTGTCTCATACTACTCAGGGAAAATATGGTGATACCAACGGAGGGCTGGGGAGACCTCATAGTTAGGATTTAATGACTTTTAATGATATTTAAGTGGAATCATACTGTTTGTCTGTTAAAGCTCAGGGATCTATACTTTTTTCCTGCTATTTTTTTTAAAAGATTTTATTCATTTATTCATGAGAGACACACAGAGAGAGAGAGGCAGAGACACAGGTAGAGGGAGAAGCAGGCTCCATGCAGGGAGCCCGACATGGGACCAATCCCAGGACTCCAGGATCATGCCCCGGGCCAAAGGCAGGTGCCCAACTGCTGAGCCATCCAGGATCCCTTTTCCTGCTATTTTAATTCTCTTCTCCAAATGCAGTGTAGGCGGTATAAAATACTGCCTTCTTCATCAATGACAAGAATTGGTGATGGCAAAGTAGCAGCTACTCCTTCTAGACTGGAGATGACACTTCCACTCACCACTGTCCTTCCTGGGCCTACTTCCCACATACAGACCACATGCCTAGCTCCTGTAAAGTTTTCAACCACTGCTTTGAAAGTTACAGAAAAAGAAATATAATAAGATGCATATGCTCTTCAAATTTCATGTCTTGCTGTGGAAAGATGACAGGGAAGCTTGTGGTACTAACTAGCAAAGTTAAGCAATATGTGATTGTGTGCCAAGTCTGAGGCATGGAAGGCAAGTACTGTAGGAGGGAGAGAGGAGGGAGACCCCGGTGGGCTGCTGAAAAGTTTTCATGGTGGAAGTATGCCTTTGGGCTGGAGATCTATGAGGACGAAACCCCAGAGAGAAAGAAGAGTGAGGGAAGGAGATTGGAGCCAAGAAGGAGGGTTTGGAGCACATCAAATCTATCAGACCTGCTGATTATTCTAAGAAACAGAGGAATCAAAGCTTGGAATGCTCCTGAGGCCAGACGGTAGAAGGTCTTCTGACCAAAGCTGTCTGAAGGCAGAGCAAGAGAATGCAAGTTCTTTGAGGTCAACCATCAGCTGCCCTTGTCCATTGCCATGCCTGGGCACCTCGTTCCAATGCAGGGTCTTAACAAATTGTGTCGAGTGGCTAGAATGGTAGCTAATATTTTGGAACAGTCACTGAAGGGCAGGCAGTATACATGGGTTGACACAATCCCCATGAAAGTTTTTTAAGGTAAGGCATTCTTATTATTTTTTCAGATGAAGAAACTGAATTAGTCAGAGTTCAAGTAACTTGTACAAAGTTACACAACTTCCTGGTCAATGGTAAAAGCTGACTTTGACACCAGGGATACCACCTGAGTGGAGAATCAGCTATTTTAATCACTGGAATAGACCAACAGTGCAGGAGGCTTGAGTTTGAATGCACCGTTACTGGGGACCTTGAAGTGGAAACATAAGGTCAGATATTTGGAGGATACTTAGTACCTTGCAGGTTTTCAATGACCTGAATGAAGTTAAATGAATGACTTAGGTTATTCACAAGGAAAACGAGACTGGTAAATCCTGCCCTCTTGGCTTTGCAAAGTTTTACAGTGTTTTGAAAATTATTCAACATGCATAATTGGGAAGACAATTACTCTTTGCATGAAATGCATAACAATATTTTATTTTTATTTTATTTAAAGATTTTATTTATTTATTCATAGAGACACAGAGAGAGAGAGAGAGAGGCAGAGACACAGGCAGAGGGAGAAGCAGGCTCTGTGCAGGGACCCCGATGTGGGGCTCGATCCCGGTTCTCCAGGATCACACCCCAGGCTGCAGGCAGCGCCAAACTGCTGTGCCACCAGGGCTGCCCACATAACAATATTTTAAATAAGGATTATTTATAAGTACTGGCTACATTATCCAGCATTACCATATGGTTGCAGTTGATTCATCTAGGACAATACACTGACCCCTAACCTTGCATTAATTCCTTTATGCTCAGAAACTAGCTACAGGTATGAGGAAAGGTATACTGTGAATAATGAGATTGGTCTGTTGATGTCTTTACCAAGAAAGAATGAAGTTGTTTTTTTTTTTTTTTTCCCAATCTCACCTCAACTTTCCATGGTTATTACAGAGCGTAAATGTGACATGTCCTGCTAAAATATAACACCGGCTTAGGAACAATCTCTGGTCTTTGTACTTTCTCTTACTTTAGAAGGTTAAGCCTTTGCCTTATTCCTGTTACCTCTAGGTCTTCAAACACTTCTGCTCTAAAATGACTTTATTAATCTCACTAAAACTTAAAGCCTTGAGGCTATTGCTGGAGTTTATGAGAGCCAAAAACACAAGTTTAAGGTTAGGACTCTAATAAATTCTAACAATTTCTAATAGACTCAGAAGGTTACAGCTAAAAGAAGCCTAGCACTCCATGGGACCCAGCCTTCCTTATTTTACTTACAAGAAACCAAGGTCCAGAGAGGTTAATGGCCTTGCGCAGGTCACCCAGCTATCTGCATATCTGAGAACCTACATTGCCTTGGAGGAAAGAGGTTTTGCTTGGAGGCATTGCTAAGAGGAAGGTGAATTTCATTCTCAGTAGAAAGGGATGTAATCTGAAACTTAAAGAATGGCACTTCTTGCCCTTGCCTTGGTGTGACTGGAGTCATTCAAACTCTTTGAGACCCCTTTATAAAATAGGAATAATAATATCTGTTTTATGTTATACATGATCATTTTGAAAAAACATTTCAACGTGAAAGTTGTGTTTTGTATGATTGCAAAGTGAATTCTGTACCTGGTCCAGTGCATGACATGTAGTAACTACTTAATGAATTACTTGTTTACTGGGTAAATGATTATAATATGCATATAGCATGATAAATCATGTTTATGTTCCTCCACTGTTCAATATAAAAAGAGTTTATTTTTCATCATAGTGTGGAGATTTCTTTGGTTCGGTCTGTTTGGTTTCCAATGGTCCTTCCCATTTATATGTTATATTGTTTAAAGTATAGTTATTTGCAAAGAGGCTTTCATGAGTGAAATTTCACCATGTCCTCAGAATTCTCTGCAAACCCAGTTCATTTTCTTGGCAAAATTAAAATAAGATTTTCAGCTTATTACTGGATCTAGCAGACATATTTTATATCCACGGGGAGCATGTTTACCATCTGGGCTAGTTAAGATATGGAAGCACAGGATGTGAAGAGGAACAGAGTCCCTAAGTGTTCACTCTGGCCCCTTCTGGGCACCGCTTTCTTTGACTTGTTTTTAGCAGTTTCGGTCTACCTTCAGCCTCTACCTGCACTCATTCACCTTGATAATGGCGTCCCTGTGCTTGGCTTAGACCTGCTGGTTTCCTTCTTTCCTCCCTAAGTCTTTAATGACTACAATTTCACTTCCTTATTGTTTTATTTATGAGAGACCAACAACACCTTTTCCTAAGATGAGGTTCTGACCATCATCCTCAAAGCTATGGAAACATCTGAATCTCCCACCTCCAAACCCAGCTTCTGAATCTACCCTTTCCTCTGGGCAGAGTGAATATCTGGTATGAGCTGCTCCCACAAAACCTGATTATTCGTTTGGATCCTGAGACCTTGTTCCAAGTTGTCTACACTGGGAGGCAGCATAACATCATGGTTGCAAAGCAGGGAGTCGTGATTCAGACTGCCCGCATCTACTTGCTAACCATGTGCAAGTTATTTCGCTTCTCTTAAGCAAGTTATTTAGCTTCTCTGCAAATAATACCACCTTTTATAGAGGTTATAACAAGTCCGTAAATGAAATTATCCATGTGAACCATTCAGCCTACTACTTAACGCTAAATAAACTATTATTATTACTGCCATTCCCTTATGAATGATTCTAAAATATCTAAAAGGTCTGTTTGCAAAAACAGCAAAAACATTTTCCATGAAAATGTTGCATGAAGCAAAAACATGTTCCTCGTAGAGGCATAAAAATGTCTATTGATCAGACCACATGTCACCAGAAGAATTTAATATTCCATTAATTGTAGAAGATAAAATATAACTCATTGTCCACCAAGATCCCTCATGCAGAAAATTATTGACCCCAAAATATCAACTGAGTTCCAAGTGTGTGAGAAGGACCTGGAGAGATGCAGCTCCACCCCCAGACCCATTTGGAGAACGACTCTCCATGAAATATTGATGAGTGACTGTACCTCAGTCCTGTGATTGGAAAGTTCCTGCAGATTCTACACCGAACAGGGTGAGTGATCATTTCAGTGGCAGATAACCGGTAGCAGGTTGGGAGCCACAGGAGGATGGGAGGCTCAGATTGTAGCCAAGACAAGAATTTTTCTTCTTTGATTGTTGAGCTTAACACCTGAAAAACAATGTGTTTTTTAGGCATGACTTTGGTCTCTGGTGTAGATGAAAATGTATTTTCATCTTCTTTTCTGGCTGTTTCTGCCAAAGAAGTTTATCACATGGAAAGTCAGAGGCAAGTCTGTATCTTAGATTAGGTTGTCTGGGATGCTGTGCAGAGTAACAGTTCCCTAATTTGAACTGGTCAGCATATGTGTCTGCCCCAACTCCTGGGGACATTCATGTGGCACTCACCCCTTGGAAACAGCTGCGGGTAGCACTTTCCACAGAGCACAGAGCGCGACTTTCCCCCACGACAGTTGGGATCTACAAGAGGCAGGAAACCCCCTGTCAGTCGTGAGAAGCTGGAGAAATATGTGACCCCTGGAATCAGCACACCTGAGTAGTGGCACTTGCAGCCATGGAGTCACAAGTACTTGGTGTCTGAGACGGGATGAACTGCCGCCATCCAAGCAGACAAGAAATATATGGGTTTAGTGCAATGCCTGAATGGGGACAGTCGCTGAACAAGTGGAAAAGAAGTGGGGCTGTAAGGAAGGGGGTGGCTGAGAAGAGTCTAGCCATCATGGCAGTATGGGGACAGTTTCCATCGTTTCACTCCTTATGATCCCAGCAATATTATTTTCACCCTGCTTTGCCCTCACTTATGAACTACATATAACAATAATATTATGCTTATGTTCAGAGCACTTTTAAGAAAAACCTTTCTGAACACTTTCATATCATCTCATTTTAACAAACACCAATTTCTGAGCTGTCATCATTATCCCTGTTTAAAACAAGGGGCGCTTGAGATTTAACATTTTGCTCTGGGCAAAAATAAAAAGTAATTTAGCTGCAGAATTGAGATCTCACTTCAAGACTGCTTACTCTGTTGAGGGGGGCTCACAAAGCTTTGTCCTTTTGACACATGTTGTAAGTATTGTGATGGCTCACGCGATGGTTTCCACCTTTCAATCACTGTCACCAAAGGAGTTTCACTCAGGGACTAAGATCCCCTTGTGACTGCCAAGATGGCCAGGAACTTGGCTCTGACATTATCTAGATGCACAGATACGTGTACCTGTCACCTCCATTTATGCCCATGTGGTCACGAGTCCTAATTTCACGTCTGATGTCTTGTACAGCACAGGCTGTCAGGAGGCATTGCCTGCAAGCTCAAAAGTAATTTTGAAGACCCCCCTGCTGAGTCCATCAACTCGAATAAACATTCTTCTAATCAGGAAAGTGGCACTTAGAACCACTTTGCTGACAATTAGCCAGACAGGAGTCAACAAACATTTGCGTAATAGTGACAAGACAGCTGTACTTTAAATTGATAATAACCTAGTCACCAGCTGAACATAAGTAACTACTCCCTATGTCATTTGTCCTTCGTCTGAAAAACTAATTCATTTCCCATACTTTGGCCTGTGAGTGTTGATGAACTAACTGAATACTTAGTTAGAGGGTGTTCTTGAGCCCTTGGAAAGGGGGTTAACCTCATGTAAAATAAGGGAAGGGGATCAGGTGGGGTTGACTTGCTAACTCTGCAATTCTGATATTACTGGTAAGAAAACTCACTTCTGTAGTGGGTTTTAACCTCCATTTTGGCTTTAAGTATGTGCACAAAGATTTTGTGGATTAATTGCCCATTTGACTAATTTCTTGCAGGTGTGCTCTGGAAGATTGCGTGTGGCTAGATGGCATGCCAGCACAGGCAAGAAAGCCACTTGTAGTGATAATTTTGATTCTTTGGGGAGTGGTTTGAATCACACAGTGGGGCCTGGAATTTTCTATGGGAATCCATCTCTGAGTTCTTAATGGAAGTCAATGGGATGATAATTTGCTATGCAAATTTCCACCATCCTAAGAATTTTCTCAGGCGTGTACTAATGCATGGGTGGGAGACAGCATTTCTAGAGCTGCCATTTCAGCAGCCCATTGACCTCAGTTGAGCCTGGAACAAGGGCAGATTTGTAGGGCTTGTTGGATGGGGTGCTAGTCTGGGGCTACAGTAGTTAGTAAGCACAAGGAGAAGGAACATGCCCCCCAGACTACCCATTTTCATAATATTCACCTAAGCCCTCCAGTCTTATAAGTCTGACTGCATAAATGGGTGGACAGACTTTTCCACTCTCTCTGGCTCTCCACCAGTTTGAGTCTTAAGACGTGAGGAATGCTGGGGTAGTATCTCTGCTATGGCAGATATGCCTGAGAGTCACCAGAAAGCTGGCAACGGGATTTATTTGCTGCCACCACCACCAGAACAGCTCTGAAGTAACTATACCTGATGTTTAACTTTCCAAATTTTTAAAAAATCATCACTCCATTTAAAAAATATGAACATATTGAATGTTATTTGGGATTTCTAGAATAAATAAAATTATAATTTTAATATATATATAATTTTATGTTCTTATTGATCATAATAATTAATAATATTAATTTCAAATCAAAGCACAGGTAATTTTGGACAGGTTTTTCTTTCTCTCTCTCTCTTTTAAAGACTTATTTATTTACTTATTTTGGAGAGAGAGAAAGAGAGAGCAAGTGCAGGGGAACAGGACAGAGGGAAAAGGAGAGAGTAAGAATCTCAAGCAGACTCTCTGCTGAGTGTGGAACCTGACTTGGGGTTCAATTTCATGACCCTGAGATCATGACCTGAGCTGAAATCAAGAGTCAGATGCTTAGACTGAGTTATCCAGGTGCCCCTGGATAGGTTTTTCTAAACTATACTCTGTGTCCTAGAGTTCTGATAATCTTCCTCTTTACCCACCCCTTCATGACTATCTTCAGCTCAGAATTCTTGGTCCTGAAGAGTACCAGAATATGCCACGCCCAAATGTGCCTCTTTGGCATATGGATTATTTTAAGCTAACAGCTAATGAAAACCAGCAGATGCGGGAAAATCTCAAAAAGTAGGATACAAGTTTTCCTTTTCAAGAAAATGTACACTTATGAGGGAAATTTACATTTTCCAAAGGTATCTCTCTCTCCCTACCAGGAAGAGGAGGACTCTTAACAACTCTTATTAATGGAGAAGGTACCAACTTAAATCCTCACAACAAACTTTACTAAACAACCCATGTTCACCATAGTTTTCCTGGTCACCTTCTCATCACTTTCCTTCCCCATCGGGAAGTCCAGAACCCCTTTCCCTTTCTTTAATTTAGACTGTATTTAAGCCTGAGTTTTAGTCAGCCCTTTGAGTTACTCATCATTGGGTGCTCCGATGTGTATGTGCCATCTACATGTTAATTAATTTTTGTTTGTTCTCCTCTTGTTAATCTGTCTTTTGTCAGTCTAATTGACAGGGTCCCAGCCAGAGAACCTTACAATGAACAGAAGAAAAGATTACTCTTTTCCTCCTTATAACCTAGACCCAGGAGAAAAATGACAGAAAGTTATAGCTTCACAGCACAGAAAATCTAGTGTGGGGATTTTACTCTGAAGAACAGCAGAGGGCAGCCCGGGTGGCTCAGTGGTTTAACGCCACCTTTGGCCTCAAGCGTGATCCTGGAGACCCAGAATCGAGTCCCACATTGGGCTCCCTGCATGGAGCCTGCTTCTCCCTCTGCCTGTGTCTCTGCCTCTCTCTCTCCCTCTCTCTCTGTGTCTCTCACGAATTAAAAAGAAAAAAAAATCTTAAGAAAAAAAAAAGAACAGCAGAGACATCTCTGAAGCAGGGGTAAAGGTATACTGGGACAGCAACCCCTTCTACATAAGACAAACTGGAGTGTGCTTCACCCATATGTAGTTCTTGCTCAGATACATCGTTTAATGTCATTGTAACATTTAAGTAATGTATTTACTTTAAGGAGGCTAAATTCAAGTATAAAAACAATATTAAATTTGTACATTCTTAAAGCATAGGAAATGATGAAAATCTTAACTATTTGAGTCTTCAGCACTGCATTTAATTTATTCGTTCATTAAGGTTTGGTCGAAGGTCTTACTACACACTTTTTAAGCCCTTGGAGACATAAACATGAGTGCAATATAGTCTTTCCCCTTGAGAAGTAGTCTAGTGTTGAAGGCATATATCTGATAATAATGGTAACAAAATTCAACAAGTGCTCTAACAAAGCTATGCATAGGGATTTAAAGAGCTCTTGGTGACAAGGTGACTAATAATCTGAATGACTTGAAAGATGGACAGTATTTGCCAGGTTATTGGCAGTGGTGCTGCTGATAGATGGAACTGTAGGTCAGCTGCGGAGAACTTGGCACATGTTGGTCAGAGCAAAGATTTTGATATATAGGAGTGAAATTGGCATAAAATGCAAGGAAAAATTAAACACTATGGAATAAGCAAAAGAAACCACTAGAGATCTTTTCAATGGTGATACCTGACCATATAGAGATATACATCATTGCCTTTGGCTAAGCTATTTTACAATTCTGCAAGATAATTAAAGTTAACTTGTAGAAAATGGATTGAAATGTAAATAATTCTCTTCTGTAGACATGCAAATAAATTTCAGCCTGTTTGAGGACCCACCACCAATTTTCCCCAAAAGTCAGTCTTTCATCCACCTTGCAAGTTCATTTTAATATTCCTTATCTAACAGTTTGCTCATTCTTTGGTTATTTCTTTCTTTTTTTTTTTTAAGATTTTATTTATTTATTCATGAGAGACACACACACACACACAGAGAGAGAGAGAGAGAGAGAGGCAGAGACATAGGCAGAGAGAGAAGCAGGCTACACGCAGGGAGCCTGATGTGGGACTGGATTCCGGGTCTCCAGGATCACTCCCTGGGCCAAAGGCAGGCACTCAATTGCTGAGCCACCCAGGCGTCCCTGGTTATTTCTTTCAACTAGTTGCAACACCTTACTGATACCCTCTTTCAATTAATAAATTAAATACACATTTGGACTCATGTTCATCTTATATTCCTATAAAAATTATGATTTTACATCTTTTTGAAAAGATAAGGATTGGGTCATATCATGAAAGCTTTTCATATGTTGCTAAGGAATTTAGATTTTGTTCTATAGACATGCATGGCCAATGATGAATTTTGGGCATGAGGCTGACATTTACATTTTGGAAAAGTCACTGACTACAGCATGGGGGCAAAGTTGGAGGGAGGAGAAGCTTGATTTAGGAAGTGATTGTAAGAGCTCAGACCTATGCTCCGGTAACAGCAAGTGGCTAGAGAGGGGAGGAATGACATGGAGAACTGTATTAAGGGAGAACTGACACTCTAAAAATCAGATTCATAACAAAGGTGGCTAATATAATGGAACAAATCGAAAATTCTTAAGTATTAGAGATTTACCTGCTGTAGATCTGTTAGTAGGTTTCTCAAAGTGCTTCGAGTCATGCGTGCCCCAGAATCATAACCTCCCCTGTTATTTTCTGCATAGAGCTGAAAAAGAGCTAGACATACAAAGCGGAAAAGAAATCTTTAAACTGAATACATGCAATATGTCTTGGAAGAATATGTGCCTTGAATTCTAAACAGTTTATTTGTAGGTATGAAGGGAAAAGGAAGAGAAAGTTACATTTCTTGCTAGTATGTAGGCTTCCCAAATGAGGTGATTTGATAACTAATGAAAACCAATTCACATTTCAACCTCTTGGTAATTCAGCACATCAGTGAGGAAGACCACAAGGTTGGTAAATGGCATTGTGAGGAGAGTCCCAGTCTTTAAAGGAATAATAACTACTTGTGTGTCTGAATTAATTCCCACACAAATAAAGAGCAAGGGTGACCAAGTTATGAATAATTCGAAAGCAGAGATCCACATTTTGAAAACTTCCGTCATGCTGAGTACATATCAAACAAGAGCCATGTGGCAGGGGAATAAGAATGAGTGAAGAAGATAGTGCATTGGAGATTTGGAGGTCACCGCACTTGATACACTCAAACTGCTCCGCGTGTTACCTCTGTATTTTGTAAGAGGGCTGTCCCCGGACAGAGCAATCAGGGCAGCAGCTGCAGGTGCAAGCTTGAGCAAACCCGTTCCTGTGCTACACGGCCACAAAACACAGAGACAAGAATGGGAAAGGCAGGGTGATTCTGGGTGAAGTGCTTTATAAAAACTATGTTAGTGAATACTTCTGACATCATTTTCCAAGGTCACGCTTTTCTTTATTATTATTGTTTTTCAAGTTCACGTTTTTCCATGGCCTGTTTTCCTATAACTAGATTTAGACAGATGACAAGTTGAATTAAAATATTTCATCATTCATTCATTCATTCATTCATGTGCCCAACAAATATTTACTGGGGGCCTCCTCTGTGTTAAGCACTGCACTGGGCCCTAGGGAAAGAGAGATGCATCTTGTCTTCCTGGAGCAAGCAGGGTCACTTCCTGAGGATGCACACATCTGGAAACCAAAGAAAGATACAAGCACAAAAGGAAGGCAAAAAGAGCAAACATCTGTATAAAAGATCCACCAGGTCACAGGCCCTTACTTAGAGCCTAATCATCCTTTGCTCACTGGCTGGGTAGATCCAAACCCGCAAAACAATGTGTCAAAGGCAAGAGGATTGTTAGAGGCAGGCATTGATATTAGAAATGATAGTCAAAAGCTTAATATTATAGGGGTTTTTTTTGCAAAAAAAAATGTTTTCTGTGGGGGGAAGTGCTGGGGGACAGGAAGAGAGAGAATCTTATTACAGACTACACGCCCAGTAATAACAACCTCATGACCTTGAGATCCTGACCTGAGCTGAAATCAAGTTTAACCGACTGAGCCCCTCAGGTGCCCCTTCAAAAGTGTGATGCTTAAGGAGTCTGAAATAATGAAAAAAAAGCTTGAGAACATATTTATATATTATTTGTGCAATAAAAAAATAATAAACTAGAAAAGGAAACACTGTAGAAATTTGCCAGATGGCTAAACTGTGCTTGCCTCTGAGAGTCAGGATTTGGGGTGACATTTCTTCTTTACTCTTTCCTGCACTTTTCAAATGTCTTGTATTTACTACGGTTTTTAAAAAACTCCATTCTAAAAGATGAAGCCTACTGAGTCAAAGGCACATTAGGTAAACAGAATGAAAAGGGATAAAGGAATGGTAGACCCCAGAGCAAGGGAAACACGCAGACATGCACACATCATTTACTCCATGGCATGCATAACCAAACTTCTGACGTGGTCTAAATTGGCTTACGGGTGCAGTGGACTGAATGTTTGGATCCTCCTGAAACTCCTATGTCGAAATTCTCACCAACAAGGTGATTAAACTTGGGGGATGATTAGGTCATGAGATGGCGCCCTCGTGAACTGTGTTAGTGCTCTTATAGGAGAGAACTCCGAGAACTCCCTTACCCCTTCCACCACATGAAGACACAACAACGAGGAGAAGATCGTCCTCTACAAGTCAAGAAGCTGGTGCTCAGCAAACACCGAAATGGGAGGCCCCTTGACCTTGGACTTCCCAGCCACCAGAACTGTGAGAAATAAATGTTTGTTGTTTGAGCCACCCTCTCTACAGTATTTTTGTTGTAGCAGCCCAAACAGATTAAGACAATAGGTTAGCCACTCACACATAGGTTCATCAACCTTACTGCACCTGAGGAACAAAACAAAAACTGATAATTGGTTACAAAGAAATGAGCAAAGAAATAAGCTACTGAGGACACAAGAGAAAAGTGTAGTTTTTCTGTATGCACACCCCAGCAAGGGGGGTGTGTGTGTGTGTCCAGGGTGGAAATGAGTTTGCACGAGACAAAAGTAATGAGGATTTGTTTTTCCCTTTTTGC
Organism: Nyctereutes procyonoides; assembly: GCF_905146905.1. Taxonomy (NCBI): domain Eukaryota; kingdom Metazoa; phylum Chordata; class Mammalia; order Carnivora; family Canidae; genus Nyctereutes; species Nyctereutes procyonoides. The sequence goes on from NW_026575132.1 coordinate 15,310,410, forward strand.
CATCCACCGGTCATTTATATTAGTGAAGCTGATAAACATGTACTTCTTCATCCTCATCCTGAATGAATAATACATTTGTGGAAAACAGAGCAGCCTTCTTATGTATCAAACCTCAAGTAGGCCTTAGATGGTGGCCAATGACCAATGGTGACTAAGCACTGTCCTTGAGGTCACAGCATGACCTTCACACCCTCACCTGTCATACATCATTGTGAGAAGGCTCAGAGTGAGTTCTGAAGCTCTGGAATGCACCTGTCCTGGTTTTTCCACCCCGACTCTCTGAAACAGCTCCTGAAGAGCCGGTAAGAGCTGCTGCACAGGGAGGGGCCTCTCTCTCACTTCCCAGAAGTTGTGACGTAGGAGGACGTGCTGAATCAGAGAGCTGTGCATCAAGTCCACTGTGGGAAGCAAACAAGAAATTGTCTAGTTTTCCAATGGGAGCAAAGGCTTCAAAGAAAGACTTCAAATAAAGCAAATGTCATCTAGTGTTTAATTGAGACTTTTTTCAATGGCAGCTGTTTTCTTTAGAGGGAGTTGGATATGACCACTATTGGGATGTGTAGAATTCAGACCTTATCAATCTGATAGCAGATTTGATTTGGGAAAAGCACATCTGTTAGTAAAGCCTAGTTATAACATTATTCCCGGGGGAACCTCTAGGATGTTGCCTTATTGAATGAGATTGAAAGGGGAAAAAAGTGAGAATATTGAAAAATAGCCTTCCAGGAAAGTTAGGGCACTGTGCTGAGAAGTGGTGAAAACATTTTTTTATATTCTTTATTAAGCGATTTGAGTAAATTTACCTTTCGTGCTCAAATATAGTTTTCCCTGTCCACAGCCTTGCTTCAGAAGGAATATTGTGTTACGATGCAATTGCCTAAGTTAAAAAGCCGAGTGTTTTTTATATAAAGAGCAGTTGCTGAATTATCAGACTCTTCAGGTCCTGTCCTTGCCTCAACGATATTTCTTCTTGTTGATCTTGGTTCCATCGATATTATTATCTAGGAAGGCACTTAATAAAGCCAAAGTTGCTTACAAAAAAATAATGGTTTATTTCTTGTTTGTTTGTTTTTACCACCTCCTAAAATTTTTACAAGGCAATGAATACATGGAAGAATGAAATAGAGCTAACCCTATGGTTTCTTGCAGACAGAGGATAACAGACAAAATTAATAAACACCCACTTGTACCGTCTGAGAGATGAGGATGTCAGTGGCACCCAGCGCTGCTGGCATTGAAAATGCTTCAGTCTGTGGAATGATAAAACCCTGCGCTTTCCTCTACTTCGTAAATCAGCCTCACAGATAAGAAATCTAGCAAGTATAATAAAATTTTTTATTTGTTCTCTGATCCTGCTTTCAAGGGCGAGTCTACAGACGTGAGGAGTAGGTTTTAGGATGTGACTTTAATAAAAACCTGGCTGCAGGTGGTGGGGCCTGCAAACTGTTTTATCGTTATTCAATCGCAGAACTCATCACCTTGGCCGGCGTGCTGTACACAGGGCGTTCTTGTCTTCTGCTGCGAGTGCAGTGTTACAGCACAACAGATAACGGTGGTGTGCGTGCATCTCAAGATTTATGTGGTGCTCGGAGACCCTGCTGTCTGGAGCTCACGCTGTGCTTTATCTAGGGTTTGGGGACTTTTTTGTTTTCAGATTATTGTTTGGATATCTTTTCTAGGTAGACCTTTGAACTACCGGTTTTGTGTATTGTTAATATTCCCCATGAGTATCAGTTTCTAATTCTAGGGGTAATATTCGAAAAGGTAGATCCTGAAAATTGACTGTTGGTCCACAGCCAGGCATTAACGATGGAGGCGTCCACGAACGTTTGCTGCTAACTTTCTTTAATGGGAGAAATTCTCCCCGGAAAATGGCATAGTTGAGGATAAATTCTTGGTGAGTATGTTTTGCCTTATGGTGATCCCTGGAATACTAAATAATAGCTAGAAGTGAGTTTGTCTGCCTCGCAAACTACAACCCCCCACCCTTTCTTTAAAGCTGAGGATCCCTTCTTCATAGGACCCTTTTACAGACTGCAATAGGGAAAATAGAGAAAACGAGTCACATTGGTTGAAGAGATGGTCTTTTGGGTTTCCCTCACTTGTCTTTACTTCTTTTCCTGCCCTACTCCCCCTCCTAGGCACTTTGTGAAGCACAATTTGAAAACCACCGTCTATATAACCTATGAGGCAGAAGGCAAACTATGAACAAAATTCCAAACTTCAGGAGAAATGTCCTTGGAAAACACAACTTCTTTAAAGTTGGATCTGATAAATGTCATAAACCACTTCACGTGAAGTGCTTTTCTTAATGCAATACTAAACTTATTAGAAATCAATAACTTTAGATAGGTTGAAACCCTGTTGTTTTTGTTTTGTTTTGTTTAGATTAAAGATTTTATTTATTCATGAGAGACACAGAGAAAAAGGCAGAGACACAGGCAGAGGGAGGAGAAGCAGGCTCCATGCAGGGAGCCCGATGTAGGACTCAATCCCCGGACTCTAGGAACTGCCCTGAGCCAAAGGCAGAGGCTCAACCACTGAGCCACCCAGGTGCCCCCAGTTGTTTTTCATACACAGGACTCATTTTATTTCATTTTGGAGAATTTTTTCACTAAATAAACACTTTTTACCAAATTTTATCTTCTTTTGCCCATCATACCAGTATAGGAAAAGGAAATCATAGCATTCAACCAGATATAAATTTAATGCAAAAAAAAAAAAAAGCAGTTCTCAAAGAATTATTGAGATAGTTTTGAGATTTGTGGCCTAAGGACTATTCATCTGAACGTACTTTTGCATATTCAGAGAGAGGGGTTCAATTTCAAAATGCAAATCTTATGTAGTAGAAGGGATTTTAGACTTTCATGGTTAAGTCTACAAGTGTAGATTCTAAACTAACTTATTTTATAATTTTATTTTGCATCGATGTTGGTATACTGAAAAGGAAACAAACACACACAAAAAAATCCAGAAACCAAGTAGGAAAAGTTAAAAAAAAAAATGTAGGGGCAGCCTGGGTGGCTCAGCGGTTTAGTGCTACCATCAGCCCAGGGTGTGATCCTGGAGACCCCAGATCGAGTCCCATATCGGGCTCTCTGTGTGGAGCCTGCTTCTTCCTCTTCCTGTGTTTCTGCCTCTCTCTCTCTGGTGTGTCTCTCATGAATAAATAAAAATCTTTTAAAAAATTAAATGCTCATTCACAAATTATTTTCTCTCTCTGGGCAGCAAAGCTACAGGTGGATGGCACATACAGGATGTACCACCCCCCACCCCACCCCCATCTGCTCTGTTAATGAGGTAAACACATAGATCCAAACTTCTGGATCCAGCAGTCACTTGCATGGGGGAGTTTCTGTTTTCTCTGTGAATTTTACATCACACATCAAGATCAGATTACTTCAAGTTTTAAAAGAGATTCTGTACTTACGTTGGCACAGAGTTTGCACTGAACGTAATTTGAAGGCTGTTCTGTAAGTGGAATTCTCAATACTGTGAAGAGCATCTGTAAAGAAAACATGAAACATTATGGATGGATAATGACCATCTCATTAGATAAATCCCATATCAGAGAAGGAAATCCTAGAGATCATGTAGCCCTGTGTCATTCTGTACGTGAGGAAATCAAAGTGTAGAGCTCTCTTTCCTACCTGGGAACCAAAAATAATGGATTACAGTGTCCTAAACTGCAAATGACCCTACAGGACATCCTCTGAGTCTAGTAAGCTTTTAAACAGTCTTGGGGCACCTGGGTCACTCAGTTAAGTCTCTGCTTTCGGCTCAGGTCATTATCTCAGGGTACTGTGATCGGCCCTATTCTGGGGCTCTCTCTCCAGTGAGGAGTTTGCTTCTCCCTTTCCCTCTGCCCTACACTACCAGCCCTCTGCCACCCCTGCAATGTGCATTCTCTCTCTCTCTTTCTCTCTCAAATAAATAAATAAAATAAAATATTTTTTAAAAAGGAAATAGCCTTATGAAGTAAGTAGGATAAAAACCTCTGTGTAGAATATAAACTCAACTTTGTTAATATATTCTAGTCAGATGTACACACATGTATACATGAAAATGACGCAAAAGCTCTCCATCCATTCATTCCTTCAGCAAATATTTATTGAACTCTTACTAAATGGCCCCAGCATGATTCCAGGCCCTTGAAATATAGCAGTTAACAAAACAGATACAAATTTCTGCCATGTGGAGCTTAATTTGTAGGGGCATTTGTCAAATTGTTAATAGAAGGTATCTCTGGTTGTTTGAATTCTTAGTATAGTTATTTTCATTTTACCTGTTGATATCACCTCAATTTGTTTATAATGAGCATATGTTATTTCTCTAATCAGAAAAGAATTATTTATATACCTTCTTTTGAGAGTTACCACCACCACCATCACTACAACAAGGTCTAACATTTCTGAGCGCTTACCAGGCACTCAGCCCATTTCATAGTCCGGTGGAGAAGAGAAAGCTCTGCAGCCATGATTAGTTCTTTTTTCTTTTGGGGGAAATTAGTTTCCTTTTTGATCTTCACTTTCTTCATCAGATAAATATGTACGTGTGCTGGAGACGTGTTTGTGACTAGAAACACAGGGAGCCCTTTAGCTGCTGCCAAGTAGATAGACCACAAAGCAAAACAAAACAAGAGGCTGCTCAGTGGATTTCATCGATTCAAGTGTATGTGGCAGGATAATTTATGGTGACATTGATTTCTTTTTTATTTTTGCAGAAGTGGGAAAATTTGAAGGATGAAAAGGCAGTTTTTCCATGTCCATTCCTGTGTGTTTTCCAAGATCTAAACTCTTTTTACTCCTTTGGAAGATTTAACAGCTTCTTTGTGTTTAAGGGGTCACCCTGATGTCAGCCCACCCAGGTGTTCATATGAAAGGCCCATCAGAGAACTAAAGCCACTCATGGAATTGGGAGAGTTTGAATCAATACTAATAAAATTTCACAGACCAAGATCAAAGGTGAGTTGTTCTTCCAAAGCAGAACAGGTGTGCTGGTCCACCAGAAGAAAGCTGAAGGGGTGCTGGGTGGCCAGAGGAACAGGTTTCCGTGGAGAGGGATTTTGTTATGTCACATACCAGTGGGATCCCCCACTTTCTGAACCCTCAATCTCATCCTCTCTCCTAGCTCCAACTCCTTGATCCATACACACATTCTGGACTCTCCCTTGCCTTAAAACCAATCTTGATTTCAGTGTTGCTCTAGCTATGGCTCCCTTTTACTTAAAGGGGGACAGAGGCTGATGACTGGACAGGAAGTTCTGAATACTTCAGGTCAGATGTTCAACATAAGAACCTTAAGGGGATGGCTCCTCCCCAAACTTAACTGAGTTTATATTTCATACCAAGCTACAATGACTTGGTTTTGGCTTAGAAAATAATATTTCTTGCCCTGGAGTGTAGTGGGGGGAAAGTCCTAGCTGTTACCCATATGGATATTGAGTGCCAGGCACTATGCTAAACTACTGAGGGGTATATGGTGCTAAACCAGCTCAGATCCACCTTTGGAAAGTTAGAGCACACCTAAAGCTTCTCCTGGAACATACACTAATTCAGCGATGGATATATGACCATGAATGGAAGACACTTCAGGTGAATGTGCCTAAAATGTCATCAAACAAGTGCTTTTAAGAACCCTCCACGTCCTTTCCCCCCCTTTTTTGAACAGGTGCAACCATATCAAAGAAGGTACATTTTGCCCTAAATCTTTTGTTATTTAACATTTCCCAATGTTTTGAAAATGCTTTTCGGTTTTTAGCTGAGTCAGTGTTAAGAGTTACAGTGTTAAGAGTATGAACAAGACAGAAACACCTCTGCCCTATATCAGGAAAACAAATTGAGAGTAGTCATTATGGTGTGGAAATAGTTTACAAAAATATAATGCCCAACATTTTCTTTCCTTCTGGAAATTGGCCAGTTTTTGTGCCCTGGTTCCTCTCAGATGCACCAAATGAATGCAGAGAATCAGCAAACTAGGAGCTCTGCAGGTTCCCAGATGCTGCCGTTGGTGGAAGAAAGATTCTGTAGCTGCTCCACCATCTGGCCCACTGCACTCCTGTCAAATTATGTTTTGCAGTGTCATCTGATGAAGTTATGCAGCATAACATGGCAAGCTGTGATAGAGTACAACGTGGAAAATGAATGAGTATCCCAGGTGATTCACTACCAGCTATGCTTCCTAAGGGCTTTTTTCTCCCCCTCTCCTGCTGGTGGGAGAAAATTCAAGAAAGGAAGAAACTGCGTGATGTATGAGGCCCAAAGCTATGAAGAAAACAGTTTTAGATACTTAAAGAAATAATAATACAAGCTACATATGGTCTTGTTCATGGAGCCAATTTGACTGCAAAACATGTTTTGGTTTAAAGGATTCTTATTTTTGCTTAGCCAGATCAATATATGTCACTTTCTATAGATTCCAAGAATGTAATAAACTGTGTTTCGACTGTCCATCATCTCTAGTGGGATGATCCAGAAATAGATATTTTTGGCCAGTGGTCCTCAAAGTGTGGCTCCAGGTGAGTGGCATCAGTATCACCTGGTAACTTGATAGAAATGCATGTCCTCAGATATTATGCTGAGTGAAGTAAGTCAATCAGAGAAAGGCAATTATCATATGATTTCAACCATATGTGGAATATAAGAAACAGTGCAGAGGAGTATAGGGGAAGGGAGGGAAAGCTGAATGGGAAGTCGTCAGAGAGGGAGAAAACCCAGGAGACATTCTTAACTACAGAAAAAACCGAGGGTTGCTGGAGGGGAGGTGGGTAGGGGGATGGAGTAATTCAGTGTTGGGCATTAAGGAGAGCATGTGATGTGATGAGTCCTGGGTGTTATACACAACTGATGAATTATTGAACTCTACATCTCAAACTAATGATGTACTACTGTATGTTGGCTAGTTGAATTAAAAAAAAAAAGAAAAAGAAAAAAAGAAATGCATCTTCTCAGACGCCAGCCCAGGCCTACTGAGTCACAAACTCTGGAGGTGGAACTTGGCATTTTAACAAACTCTCCAGGTGACTCTGAGGCTCACAAAACTTGGGAAACATTGCTTTAGGGAAAGTTGGGCTTTGAATGGATTATCTACTGCTTTGTATGACACTTAGTACAATAAGAGCTTAAATTTCGGAAATCCAGAGATGATCTGAATCATTCGTAATGTTGCTTTTAGGTAAATAACTTGAGATAGTACATAATTTTCTATAAAACAAGTGAAGTTAACAATCTAGATTTCAGGTAGCAGAATAAGGCTGAAACTAGATTCAGTAATAAAAATGTCAGAAGCCAGTGTGGTTCAGTCGGTTAAGAATCTGCCTTTGGCTCAGGTTGTGATCCAGGGTCCTGGGATCAAGGCCTGCATCAGGTTCCCTGATCAGCAGGGAGCCTGCTTCTCCCTCTTCCTCCCCATGCTCGTATTTCTCTCTCAAACGAATAAATAAAATCTTAAAAAAAAAAAAAAATAGTCAAGCCAATCCTGGGCTTATCTCGGCATTAAGTGGTATTGGTAGAAAGGGGAATTAGTGTCTTCATACTCATTTATCAAATCACCCAACTTTGGCTTCACATAGCACTGTGAACTTGTCCCTGACATTAAAATATATACAGTGATTTTTTAAAAGATTTTATTTATTAGTGTGTGTGTGTGTGTGTGTGTGAGAGAGAGAGAGAGAGAGAGAGAGAGAGAGAGAGATTGAGGCAGAGACCAGGCAGAGGGAGAAGCAGACTCCATGCAGGGAGCCCGATGTGGGACTCGATCCTGGGAATCCAGGATGACGCCCTGGGCCGAAGGCAGACGCTAAACCGCTGAGCCACCCAGGGATCCCCTACAGTGATGTTTTAATAATAAAATATGAAAATACATAAAAATAGGATAAGCCATTTTTTGTATATTTGATTAGTAATTTAAAGTGTAATTATATTGAGAACAAATCTTTTGTTAAATTACTTTTGGTGCTTGGGGACAATAGACCAAATACTCTTCCATACACTACGAATTTTTGCTTAGAAAAAAAAGAAAATCTCTTTAATCACCCACTAGTTTCTTTTTCTGCCAGATACCAAACGTCTACTCTTCTGCAACTCAGAAGTCTGAAAATACGACATCTGTGCCTCATTTTTTTGTTTACAAACTGTGCTCACAAACTTGAAAATAATACTCACCTTGTTTATCTGGGTCCATTTCAGGAATTTCTTAGAATGGCAGATGGTAAAAGGGTCTCTGTAACTGGAAATAAATCAATATTTTAAGCAGAAGGTTTTTGCAGTAGAAGAGTAAGGATGGAAGAACAAAAAGACAACTAGGCAAAGTCATTTCACCTGTGGAACAAAGAATAAAAGGTGTTCACAGAGTAATTTTTTGGGAGGATACAAAAAAGGAATGTTAGGGTAGAGGCTTCATATATTGGCCACCCTAGTGGAGATTTGGAGCTGTATCTCAGCAACTGAGAACAGCTCCTGAAACTAATACAGTGAATACTTGGAACTGTTGAGCATTATAATTTTAATCTCACCTCAAGAAAATGTAAATTTACTTGAATTTTTAAGGACAAAATTTGAAGCTCTCAATGCTTAAATTTCTAATAGTACTATGCTAAATAATCTTCATATTAAATTTCTGACAGACACTATCCATTTGAACACCTTATCATACATATGTGTGTGTGTGTGTGTATGTGTGTGTATACACAGAATTCAATTAATGTTTTATTTTAAGAAGAATAGTCAAGGTCACCTGGGTGGCTCAGTCAGTAAGTGTCTGACTTCCACTCAGGTCATGATCCTAGGATCCTGGGCTTGGATCGAGCCCTAAATTGGGCTCCCAGCTCAGTGGGATCCTGCTTCTCTCTGTCCCTCTGCCCGTCCCTCTGCTTGTGCTCTCTCTCTCTCTCAAATAAATAAATAAATAAATAATCTCTCTCTCTTCTTTTAAAAAAATATTCAATTAGCCACCTGTTGTTTCATGTTGCAACTATTGTTAAACTACACACACACACACACACACACACACATTTTTTAACTTACCAAAAAGAATGGGTAAATGGGTTTCTTAGAACCTTATATGGTTCTAAGAAAATAATTTTTAAAAATATAAGTGGTTGAGAACTATTTTTAAAAGTTGCATGATAAGTAAATTTAAATAGTACTTTCCTCCTCTTCTAATGTATTAATTAATCAATGGCACGAAGAGTATTACAAACAAAAACTGACTGCACTAGCTACATAAAAATATGATGGTAGTAGTGATAATCCCAGACTTGCCCCAAACTAGGAAGGTTCCAAATATATTCAGGTAAGATTTATTTTGAAAAGTTATAGCAATCAGATTAGAACTCTTTTTGGTGTAGAACTGCTCCCCCGAGCTCTTCCTAAAGCCCCCAGGTAGGTGCAGAAGGGTCTAGCCTCCCGTTCCATCAACAATACAGCTAGAGATGAAAGTGATCTGCTTCCTCGCCAGCTCCTTACCTTCCTTACTTTATTGGGAACCAGTTTAGCCAAAGTCTGTATCGGTTACTCAGCAGTTTTGGAAGAGGGAAGAGCTGAGTAGTAACAGATTTCCAGATGTGGCATTTCCATGGAGAGTTGATGTCTTATTTTGACTGCCCAGCAATTTCATGCAAAGCAGTGACATTGAAGCTACAACCCTTTTTAAGGCCTTACAAAAGTGCATTCATTAGTAATAAAGATCTTGAATAATTTAAAGCTACTCCTACATCTCGGTTACAGCAGGCTATTTCTGTATTACTTTCATGTGTAGGAGAGGCAGGTAAAGCATATTCTGGGTGTGTGGAGAGCAGGGGTTGACATAGAGATTAGAATATGGTAAGAAGGGCTCCATATCCCAGGTAAGGCCACCTTACTACCAACCTAGATAAGAGCGACCCAGAAATGGGATCTAATTCATCTGATTAATTCTGTTATAAACACAGAGGTACCGCTACACATTTTTAAAAGGCACCAAATACAAGGCAAAATGGTCATAATTTGGGACAAGTGCACATTTCCTCCAGTGTTAAGTATCATCTGAAAATGTCTTTCTTTTTTAAGAAATTCAATTAAAAATAAACCTGTTGGAATCCTAATAAGGTTTATAAATTAAGAAATGATGTTTCATGACCAAACATATTAGAACTTTACCACTAATATTTTCAGACTGCTGGGGAAGTAAGGAGTAGATTTCAATGTCTTTCAAAAGGGTTAGAACCCAATGCGTGGGTATATGAGAATTTTACTTCTCTGTGCCCTGGAGAGCCAGAGTGTCTGGGAATCTATGGTCTGAATTAAAGCACTTAAAACAATTATGATAAATGGTCACTAATCCACTCTGGAATGTCTCATAATAAAAATCAGTTTTCAAAAGTATGATATCCAAAGATAGCCAATACTTTATGTAAAGCATTAGTATCATACTACTGGTTTCTTAAAAACAAACTTAGGACATTTTAAGGAATAAAAAATAGATTAATAATGGGGTTAGAATGGAGCAAGAAGAGGGGAGAAAACAGTCCATCATTTGCCTTTTCCTATATAAATTATATTGATTTTCTGGGAACAGATGTGGAAAGAAAGTAAGTTTATCTCACATGAAGTCTTTGTCTTTTGGGTGCTGGAGACTGAAAGTTGAAATCATATTTACAATTTGATGTTCCATTATACCTTGGCAATAGAAGGAGTTGGGATGTTTTATGAATGCTGCCTTGCGGAGACCTGAGCAACCCCCTGGTGTTGATTAATTATGTGCCTCAAGAATCTTAACATCAAAAAAAAAAAGAAAAAGAAAAAGAAAAAAAAGAAAGTCTGAAGTTCTAGTCAAAAGGATATAATTAGATAGACCGATATTTAAGTACATACAAATGAACTAGGGTTTGTTGGGAAGAAATTTAAGCAAATGGGCGATTGATAGTCTGAGGTCTCAGTCTGGCTGTTTAGACAGGCTGGGATAAAAGCTCCCAGGACGATTTTGGTTTCACTCACTTCTGTTAATGGAAAGTTTTTAGTTACTTTTGTACCTCCTGGTTCAAGCTCAAGTAGACTTAGCCACATTAAGACTTTTCTTTTTCATAGAATATTTTGGGTTGTAAATCAAAACCAGCTACTGCAACTTTACCACATCACAGGTAACCAACTGGGGGGCATTTTTTTTACTGATATGGCAGTAAGTTTCATAAATCATCATTTGTAATTGACACTCTTTACCTTCTGAAACAAAGCAGCCCTGCCCTGAGGAAGCAGGTAGGAAGAGGGTTCAAACTTTCTACACAGCGTGCCCTGACTTGGACATAACAGGCTCCACACCAACCAGAAACTGGGTGACCATTGCTTATTGTGCACAAGTGCTATTTTTTAAGGCAGCCAGTGTTCTGTTCACCCTCTATCTGATAGCTCTTTACATATACTTTTGAAGACTCCAACTCCCAAGAGAGAAAGAAGAGTCTTGACACATTGCACTCTAAAATGTGTAGGTAGCCCCTTATATAATTTACAGAATAATTTTATATACATATTTACATACGTATGAACATTCTCAAGGAAAAATTAAGTTACTAAAATTGACTCAAGATAAAATAGAAAATAGGGAACATTTGGGCACTATTGGCAGGAATGTAAATTGGTACAGCCATTATGGAAAACAATGTGGAGTGCAGCCCGGGTGGCCCAGCGGTTGAGGGCCTGCCTTTGGCCCAGGGTGTGATACTGGAGTCCCAAAATCGAGTCCCACACTGGGCTCCCTGCATTGAGCCTGCTTCTCCCTCTGCCGGTGTCTGCCTCTGTGTGTGTGTGTGTGTGTGTGTGTGTGTGTGTGTGTGTGTCTCATGAATAAATAAATAAAATCTTTAAAAAAAAAAAGGAAAACAATGTAGCGATCCCTCAAAAAATAGACCTACCACATGATCCAGCAATGGTACTTCTGGGTATATAGCTGAAGAAAACAAAATCAGTATCTCAAAGAGATCTCTGTATTCATATGTTCATTGTAGCATTATTCACAGTAGCCAAGATATGGAAATAACTTAAGTATTCATCAATGAATAAGTGGGTAAAGAATATGTGGTATGTATATACAATGGGGTATTATCCAGCGTTAAAAAAGAAGGAAATCCTGCCATTTGCAATGATATGGATGAATCTGGAGGACATTTTGCTAAGTGAAATAAGCCAGACACAGAGACAAATATCACACAATCTCTCTTATAGGTGGATTTTTTTTAAAAAAAGAAGAAAAAAAGTGACCTCATAGTAACAAAGAGTAGAATAGTGTTTACCAGAGATGGAGGTGGAAGGTAGGATGGGAGACACTGATCAAAGGTACAAACTCATCCTTCAGGCTTCATTGAGGTCTTCCATGACTACCCTATCTGAAGTAGTTTCTATACATCACTCTACTTTATCCACAGCTATAAGCACAAACTGTGGTCATCTTGGTTTTTATATTATTTTTCTTCTCTACTAGAAAGCAAGCTCCTCAAAGGCAAGAATAAGACCTCTTTTCTCTTGTTTGTCTTTCTGTAACACTGTGATTTATAATGAGTAATAGATGTTTGGTTTTTGTCTTTCTGGCACAGCTCTTAAAACCTTTGGAATTTTCTGGGACACCTCCGTGGCTCAGTTGGTTAAATGATTCTTGATTTTGGCTCAGGTCATGATCTCAGGGTCATGAGATTGAGGCCCTCATTGGGCTCTGTACTCAGTGTGGAGTCTGCTTGAGATTTTTTTCTCTCCTTCTACCTCGACTCCTCCCCCTGCTTGCACTCTCTCTCTCTCTTTTTTTTTATAATAAATTTATTTTTTATTGGTGTTCAATTTGCCAACATACAGAATAACACCCAGTGGTCATCCCGTCAAGTGCCCCCCTTAGTGCCCTTCACCCATTCACCCCCACCTCCCGCCCTTCCCCTTCCACCACCCCTAGTTCACTTCCCAGAGTTAGGAGTCTTTATGTTCTGTCTCCCTTTCTGATATTTCCCACAAAGAGTTAAAAATAGACCTGCCCTACGACCCAGCAATTGCACTGTTGGGGATTTACCCCAAAGATACAGATGCAATGAAACGCTGGGACACCTGCACCCCCATGTTTCTTGCACTCTCTCTCAAATAAATAAACAGATAACCCTTGGAATTACCTAAGGGTTGGGAGAGCTAACATCTTTTGTTATGCAAACGAGGCAACTTTTGGCCCCATCTAAGGAAGGGAGCTAGTTACCCAGTTAACCAACCCCTTGATTAGAAGATTGGAACTTTTAAAGTCTGTTCCTGATTTCCAGGGAGGGGAGAGGAGTTACAGGTCAAATCAATCACCAATGGCCAGTGATTTAATCATTCATTCCAATGCAATGACACTTCTGTAAAAACCCAAAATGGTGGGGTTCAGAGAGCTTCTGGGTTGGCGAACATGTGCAGATTTGGGGTGAGTGGTACACTGTAGAGGGTATGGAAGCTTTGTGCCCTTTCCCCATACCCTTCCTTATGCACCTCTTCCACCTAATAGATAAGATGTTTCTCTGAATACTGTGAACCCCTTTAGCAAATTAATTGAAACCAAGGAGAGGGCTGTTGTGACCTTTGATCTGTAAACTGGTGGGTCAAAAATCAATCTGTGCTTTTGATTGATATTGGTGGTGGTGGGGAGAGCAGTCTTGTAGGACCCAGCTCCTAACCTATGAAATCTGATCTTATATCTGGGTAGATAGTGTCAGAATTGAGTTGAATTGGAGCACACCCAGATGGTGTTGGAGCCTTGCTTGGTGGTGAGGAAACCCCTACATCTCAGGATTAGGGAGTAGAATTATGCTTTGTATTCTCAGTGCTTGCTTCCCACACAGCATGACCTGTCATAAGCACTCAAAAATGTGTTGAAAAAACGAATCAGGGAGACTGATTGGTGTTAAGCAGGAAGAGAATGCCCTGCCCATCTCAACCAGTCTATATTGTATATGACTTTATTACAGAGATGAAAATTAGAGTCTGAGGCCATCAGATTTCTAAATCATCTAAATACTTTTCCTCGTTCTGACTCTAAACATTCTCATGATAATTTTGTGTTTATCTAGCTTGCACAGGAAGTGAATTCACTGTTAGGGCTGTGGACATCTGGTATCTTCAGAAGTGCTATTTTAAATCTAAGATTTATAAATTGTCATTGTTGTTCCATCATTAGTCTTGTTGTCTTGGTTGTGTGAAGATCACTAATGGTGCCTGCAAACTATATTCCTAATCCTGTAAAGATGGACAAGCTCTGGTGGTGGATCCTACCAAGGAAGTGTCACCCCAGCAGTAACCTTCCCACTTTCTTGGAGACTCACTGGTTTTCCTTTTACTTTTATGCTTCAAAAACTAATAATAAATATTATCAGAATTTAGAAGAGAGGGATCAAAAACATTGATCAGAGTTGCGTGTCAGGCATTGTTGTAAGTGCTTAGGAAACATCGGAAGGGATGAAGATCCCTTCATTCTAGTTTGGGAGATGGACAGTATAGCATGTGAATGAACAATATAATTTTAGACTCTATAAGTGCTATAGAATAAACAAAGTATAGGCTTGAGATTGCTAAGAAGGGCTGATTACAGTGTTAAATAGCATGGTGCATGCAGGCTTCATTAAGAAAGAGTAATTTGAGCAAAGGCTTGAAAGAAGTGAAAGTGTTGGTTAAATACTACATAGGGAAAGAATGTTCCAAGTAGAGGATCCCAGGTGGAAGGGGGCCTGGCAGATGTAAGATACAGGCAAGAGGTCAGGGTGGCCAGAGCAGAATGGGATGAGAATGGGGGAGAGCTGTAGAAGAGAGACACAAAGGTAGGGGTAGCAACAGATTACATAGGGTCTTTTGAGCCACTATAAGGACTTTGGCTTTTACTCTGAAGTAAATGGATAGCCTCAATGGGCTTTTAACACAGAGGAGGTACAATATGATTCATATTTTAAAAGAAAGCATCATTTTGGCTACCATCCTGAGAATAGTTTATAGGAGGTCAAAGATAGAAAGGGGGCCAATCAGGACGCTCTACATTAATCCAGAAGACAGATAGTAGTGGCTTAGACCAAGGTGGAAATGGTGGAGAATGGCTTCTGGCAAATTTAGAAGAATATTTTGAAGATATAGCCAACAGAATTTTCTAAGAGACTGAGTGTAGAATGTGAAAGTCAAGGATTACTCCAGGGGATTTGGTTTGAGCAAGTGGAAGGATAAAGCTTCCCTTTAAGGAGATTCTGTGGGAAGAGTATGTTTGGGGTGGGAGACGTTAGAGTTAAAAGACAGGTTTGGAACTTGTTAATTTCTTTGCCTGTTAGCCAGTTGACTGGAAATATATTGACCCAGCATAGATCAGTCTGAGGTTTGGAATAGATGACTGCCTGGTGATACAAGTTTGGGAGTTACTTATGTATCGATGACATATAAAGTCACGGGACAGGTTGGGATAATGAACAGATGAGTGTAAATCAAGCAGATAGCCAAGGACAGATCCTTGGGGTCTCTCTAACATTATGACTGGATAAAAAGAACCAGCAAAGGATACTGAGAAAAAAATGGGGGGCACTTTATGGACATTAAGTAAGAAGAAAACCATGAGAGTGTCATGCTCTGGAAGGCAAGTGAAGTGTATCAGAGAGAAGTAAATAATCAACCATGTCCAGCACTGATGATAGGTCAAGTCAGCATGGAGACTGAGAGCTCATAAGGGTATTTTTCAAACATTGAGTTAGTTCTTGGGAAATAAGGATGAAAACTTGCTTGGTGGCATTACTTGAGTGTGACCATTGCATGTTGTTCTTGAGCAAGAGAAACTCCAGTTTGTGGCCACTGTCTCACCACTGTCTCAGAGACAAGTAGCATACCTACGAGAAAGGAAGACACTGTGTTTATTCTGTAAAACCCATGCTTATATGCCCTTTGTGTAAAAATCACACTTCTTTGTATCAATAGTGAGAAAGTAGTGATTAGATGTCTCTATGGGCTCATAATTTCTACCCAGGAGAAATTAATGTGAAGGACAGAGCAGCTGCTCACTCTTAAGAGGGTTACTAGTTTTGCTTCCAGCAGCTCAGCTGTAAGCTTAGGTAACCTTTCTGTGTCCTCTGCAGAATGAGTGAGCATTAAGCTCTGGGCCAAGGAAATTTTAAAGATGTTTATGCTAAGGCCAGCAAAGGAGCAAACAATAGTTATATAGGACATTATCCCCCACTTGTGCTTGGTAGGGAGTAGAAGGAAGAAAAAGGCTCTTGAACCAAGTAGGTTATATGTTGGAGTTCCATGATTTTCATCTCTCTGAGATAGAAAGAAATAGTGACCTGGTCAAGAGAGGGAAGGCCACCCACTGTGTCAGACCTAAGGAGGCTTCAGTGAGATAAAGTTTGGGGACACTCTAGGCAGGGCAAATGGTGTGTGTAAAAGCAAGGCAGGTTGCAAACCTAAGGCTCATAGGATTGTGATGGACCAGTTTGGATAGCATTGAGGTGGCATAAAACAATTTATTGGTAAGTATGGAGAGAAATCCTGTGGTCAGGAAGTGAAATTCAGACTGAACTATCTGGGGTGTAGGTGTGAGTAGAGGGCACTGGGCATGTGGCTGATGTAGGGCATGACTGCCCACAGAGTAGGCAGTGCTTGTCGAAGTTTGGTCCCCAGATCAGAAGCATCAGCATAACCTGAGAACTTGCTAAAAATTCAAATTCCCAGGCTCTACCTAAAACCTACTTGATCAGAAACTCTGGAGGTGGGGCCCAGCGATCTGTATTAACAGATGATTCTGATTCATGCTAATGTTGAAAAACACTGGTCTAGCACTGAACTAGGCATGTACAAACTGGAATTGGGGAGAATATTACAGAAATAGGAGTCCATAAAGGTTTTGAGCCTGGCTGAAGAGTCAATTGCTTAAAATATCTAAATATATTTCCTATTTATTCCTCTGAAACAAATAAGAACAAATTGATAGTTCTCTATCAAGTTATATACCTGTTGACTGTAAGTGTATATAGTCATACACACACACACACACACACACACACACACACACACACACAGAGAGAGAGAGAGAGAGACAGACAGACAGACAGAAATTCTGAAGTTGGTCCAGAGTTGGTTCAGAGGCTCTTTTAATTCATTAAGGTCTCAGTTCCCAGGTGCCAGGCTTTTCTTCTTTCCACACTGCCACCCTCCTGGTGGCATTGTACTGGTGATATGTTTCCTTATGGCCACAGAATAGCTGCCTAAGCTGCAAGCATCATATCCTGGTAGCAGAGCATTTTCCACAGGAAGGAAGTAGGTGGAAACCAGAGTGCTTTCTTTTCCTATGCTATTCATTCATCTTCAACCCTGTCTGCCCCCTACACACCTCCAGAAGACTTCTTATATGTTATTGTACAAAACCAGATCACATGCCTACCCCCAGACCAGTCATTGGCACATGGAACTAGATTAGATCTAGCAAGATCCATGCCCTAGTTTTGGGCCTATTGTACATCCTAATAAAATCAGAGTTCTGTTAGTCAGGGTAATGGGGATAGGGCTGTAGGGAGAGCAAGTAACAGTGCTTTCTATAGTTGTAAGGAAATATATACTTAACCTATATTTCTGTGACCAGTTATTGCTTTATTCACCCATTGCTTCTGAGTAATATTGTAAATTTTCTCCTGAATATTTCTCCCTCATGCCTTTGTCATGACAGTTTTAATAACAGAGAGAAATTATTTTTAATATTCTCATATTAAAGTTACTTCTGATGGGAAGACCAGATTTGAGGTTTCCCAAGTTGATCTATGATACACATCAGGGTACCATGATAGCTAGTGCATTAGCTGAAACAAAACTCTCTGAGAGATGTTTTTGAAATGGTACCAGCATTATTTTAAACAAAGAGCAAACACTAATACTCTCCTTCTGGTGTAATTCCGTATCTTATATTAATTTGGGTCAAATGTGTGATATAATGTGTGACAATTAATATCAATTTGATGTGTGCTCCTATAGGAGTCTATCCTAGAGTATCCTGGTCATCCTATAATGGTTCAAACATACAACAGCTCATATTCATGCTGGAAAGAATAGCCTGCTGGGGATGCAGCTGAGTGTTTCCTATAGTGTCTTTAAAAAGGAGAAACTCTGCTTCTGTCTCTCTCTAGGTCCCTCTAGATGTCCACCTGGAGAAGCAGCTGATTATCTGAATGGTCAGGGCTTCATTCACTGGAAAGTATATCACTGCCTTGAAAGATGATAGGTTTTCATAGTTATATTCTCTATTCCAGCTTTTCCATCTGGTTCCTGCTGATAAGTGACAGGTATACCCGATTCAAGGGGAATGGAGCAGGAAGCTTTGCTTGGGGTTCTTGGTCTGAGTTATATTTTCCAATCTAGCTCAGTTTTGCCATGAAGAAGCCGGGTGTGTTGAGGAATGACCACCACATGTGCATCTCTGTGTAGAGCATCATGTGACTTCCCATCCAGTTCTTTGTGGTCACACTCCTTTGTGAGAATATCACAAGAAGAGGCAGGGGAAATGGTGGGATTAGGGCACAAAACCTCACCCAAATTCCTTAACGCTGACAGACATTAAGTTTTCCTTACAATAACATCAAATGAGACGCTGACTTTGGAAACAAGCAAAAGTTAGTCACCGTTTTGAATCATAATGGTGCAGAAGCAATGAAGGAGCATCTGAAATTTTCCCGAATTTTCAGAAAGTAATTTGTACTGTAAGAGCTATTTAAACTACAGAGAAAGCACAGATATCAGCAGTTTTTAAAGTGACTCCTGGGCTCTCAAAAGTTCCTAATTGGCATTTGTAAAGGGTTCTGTTAGCTTGAAAATATATGAGCATGTTGGTTTGACTATTACTGCTTTAATAAAGACTGTAATTTTTACTTAAACCATGTAATTATATGGTAAAAATATTATGCTTTCCTTTCAAAATTCATTTATTCAGGCCACATCTGGTGTCAAGAAACAGAAACCTATTCCATCTGAGCTAAAGCAAAAGTGTGATTTATTGTAAAGATAATTATCCCAAGCAAATCCAAGGAGAAAAAATACACAGCCAGACCTTATGAAGGTGCTGAACCTGACTAGCTCTGAAGACCTGACAGCAGAATTGTGTGGCCTTTTCTAGGTTACTACCTTTGCCCTTATACAGACACCAACTTACTTGTCCATTTTTCTCAGTGAAAATGTTTTGATGGAGTGAGAGATAATCTAATTGATTCTAATCCAATCAAGGATGGTGAGGACAGCTGAGCAAACATGGCCACTTGTGTCTGTGACTTAGGTATGGCATGTGGGGGAAGCAGGCTCTCCTAGAAGCATGTTTAGTCAAGGATGCCATGACTGACAACTATCTTTTAATGTAGCTTAAAAAACAGCAATTGACACTAAACTGTATGAGACAATGGGACAATAAGTAAACCTATGAGTCGATTCAGGTCACACAACGTGATCAAATTCACTTTTTTTGTGTGTGTGTGCTGCAATTGTTATTGTCTAGCATAACATTATCTAAGATGGAAGTTAACCTTTCAAACTATTCTCCCCTAAATACAGACATTCATGGGTCTCTCCATATTTATTACACTACCAAATAACTTTATAGTTGGTCTAATTTATCTGTCGCTCTTCCACAGTTTTGTCTCCAGAATCTGTAAAAGGAGAATGAAAGGTATATTAAAAATTCGTTAGTAACCTATGTTTTTATTAGCTTTTCATTTGTGCACTTTCTTCTGTTTCTTGGATGCCTGTATTCAATCTGATTCAACTGGGGGAGTGTGTGTGTGAGAGGGGTTCTATCTACAAGGGACATCAAACCACAAGACCATTGTTAGATCTTTGTATACAGCAAAACTAAATTCTGGCCTCCCCGTTGACCTTAATATATTTCTATGTGCAGTGTTGCTTGGTTCCTTTGTTTCCCATTCTGAATTTTGTCTGTAGCTACATTGTCAGTTCTGTTTCTACTCATGGCCCTGCTTCTCATCTATGTATCAATTCTAATTCCCTGTGGCTACCCTACTCCAAAGCCCATCATCTTATACATTTTCAGAATGGAAGGTACCATGCATTTGTTCATTTTACTGGACATCCAAATAAAAATGTGGAGCTGTGGGTGGATATCCTGACTGGTCAACCCCAAAGAAGTCTAGCATAACATTATCTAAGATGGAAGTTAACCTTTCAAACTATTCTTCCATAAATACAGACATTCATGGGTCTTGTTTTCTTAAAATATGACAACTAAGTTATAGACCTTGAAAAATCTGGACGTGCAGATTTATCTGTGTCCATTTCCTTACTTATTCATTCTCAGGGAAGGATTCAGTTGCCATTGACATAGCCCTGGTCATAAATGCAGGAAGGGAGGCTCCAGAAGCATCAGCAAGCAAAGCTGGGGATGTGAGATTGGGGGGGGGGTTGCAAAGAACTATATCTGGGGGACACTTGATCTCTTCTACCCAGCTACCCAGTTTTATTTATAGAATAAGAACAGACTAGTTAATATTTTGTTTCCCCACTTACCATTTATGAGTTCTTGACTTTGTGGCTTTTCAGAGATGGTTTGTGGAATCAGATCTAAAAAATCCAATGCTGTAAACAGAGAATGGATAGAATAGAGATTTTAGTATCTAAAGAACATTGATTTTTGAAGTTAGTCTCATTTTCTCCTATCCTGTTCTTTCCACTCTAAGTTTCTCTGAGTGCTTGCTCTTGGGGAGCTGCAAGGTGCCTGATCAACTTTTATATGGAGTCTTGAGAAGTGGACTGTGTTCTTCTGACCAAAACGTCATTCTCCAGACAGTGTGAGTTATGACTATTAGTGCTACAAAGATTGTTTGTGACTTGTTTGGCTTAGCATTTGACATAGCTAGGTCTTTTTCCTCATCTTGGAGTAGATCAGAATACATTTTATCTTTATATTCTGAAACAAAAATTAAACACATTGGATTTAGAATATAACTAACAACCTACAAAATGTTCTATGTCAGTGTTTTTCAAACTTTGTTGACCACGACTCACAGTAGAAAATGCATTTTATATTATAGTGTACTACATGCACATGTGTGCTTACAATGAAACAAAAAAGTTACATGAAACAGGACTTATATTTTTCTTCTATTTTCTTTCATCTTTGTTTTTCTATTCTATTCTGGTGCATTGGGAAAAATTCTGGTCTTCTCACTCACGCTTTTCTTACTACTTTTAATCCAGTTCAAGGCGGGGAAAAAGGCAGTTCTTAATTTCATCATGATTTTTTTTTTTTTTAGTAGGTTCCAGATCCAGCATAGAGCCCATTGTGGGGCTCGAACTCATGACCCAGAGATCAAGAGCTGAGCTGAGATCAAGAGTTAGACACTTAACCAACTGAGCCACCTGCTGCCTCACTCACAAAATTCTTTTACCACCCACCAAACCCACACTGTGGAAAGCACTATCAAGTGATATTTGATTCTAATGCTCATTCAACAAATAGCCCCCCAAACACCTGAAATCAGCCCTATTTTCTCTACTTTCTCTACTTTATCACCACTAACATTCTTCAGTCTATGTAAGATTATAACTTATTAAAGGATCTAAGAATCTAACATTTTAATTAACAATTTGGATCATTCTGATGCCTAAACTCTGGAATACATATTCTACAACTTGCCTTTTCTCTAATCATTCTGGAAAGCTGCCAGTCACCTTGGTCATGACAGATCCAACAGTTTTTTTTTTTTTTTTTTTCATTTCTCTCACAAAGGCCTTGGAGCCCTCAGTTCTTGCCTTGAGTATTGCTCAATACCCGCTGGGCCAACTGGAACAATAGTGCTGCCTCCCAGATACTGGAGTCTCTTAAAATATCTATTCTATCTTGGACTGAGCTCACCATGGTCCTCTGGACAGTGATTTGGGTGGCTCCATCATCCTCTAGGGGGCCAATGAGAAAGCCAGATTAATTCTCTAAGCCTGACCCCATCCATTTCATGCTTGTCTTGCCACCCATCAGACATTTTGCTGAGCTCTCAACTAATTCCACCAAACTAGAGATGACCTCCACCTGCCTCTTCCAGTTCAACCCATCCTTTTGGAATCCTCTGCTGTAGCTCAGTTACTCTGTATATTGTCTTCTGAATACAACTTTAGACTGCCTTGAGTTCACAACTCTGGTCACAACCTTGGGCACCTGAAATGCCTCCTTTGGCCATGTGTCTCCTTCTGGTGAGGCACCTTCCACAGCTTTTCTGACTCCTCCACTTGCAGGCTTCTTTTTTACTACATGACAGTAGTAATTCTATTCATCCTTCCAGACTCAGCTCCCATATCATTTCTACTTGAAGCCTTTCCTAACACTCCTGTCCCTGTCAGGACACCCCCAGTGTAGTTCTATTATACCTGGGCCACTCTCTACATACCATTTCCTTCTCAACAGGTAGTTTTTGATTGGCTTTGCTATGTCCCATACTAGATGGGAGAGCAAGAACAACATTTGATTCATGTTCATGTCCCTAGAACCTAGTGTGGTTTCTTTCTTTCTTCCTTTTTTTATTGTGCTAAAAACATATAACATGAAATCCACCTTTTTAACTTGTTTTTCAGTGTACAGTACTAACTATGTATGCATTGTTGTATAATAGATCTCTAGACTATTTTCACCTTGTGTGACAGAAGCAGCAGTTTCTGAATAAATGACCATTTGACTATCTTTAGCCATCTTAAGTCCCAACTGGATTTGAAGATATGAGTATCTTCTACTTCATATATTACAAGGAACTCTCTTTCACTTGTGAGTTTCTAGATTATTTATTATATACTCTCCTTTTGGCTTATCTTGTTTTATTGAGCTTTTTAATTCACTGTGCATCTTGGCATTTACTTCTTCATATTCTCATGGCTCCTTTCCCCACACATGTCTGTGTGGCTATAACTCTGACATTGTGTCCCCAGTGTCTCTCACAGTGACCAGTATAGAGAAGGTGTTCAATGAACATCTGGTAATTTCCTTTAAAATTTTAAATATGATCTGATTTTTGAATATAGGATGAGGGTGATAAAAGACGTAATTCCTACTTTGTGGCTAATAGATAATCAAATTCCTTTCTTTGAAATTTAGTGTTAAGCTTTGGATAAAAAGAACATTTTTTTTTCAATTGATATACCTACCATCTGAGACTCTTTGGTTTTCCTGGTTGTTGTATGTGGTAGGTAAGGTGGTCTTTTCATATCCTTTGGCTAAGTCAGTCTCTAAAATTCAAGAAATTAAGTATTAAATTAATCAAAAGATTAAACAAACCTCATGCATGAATCATCTCATTGATATGCTGATAAGCAGAGATCTCCAAAGTGTGCAAAATTCTTATTATTTTCAATACTCTGATCTTGGAATCTCTGGAATAGTTTTTTGGGCAAGGTCTGAAGTTGACAGAGTCAAGATATATATCTCTATCTCTATCTATCTATCTATCTATCTATCATCATCATCATCTATCTCTTGGTCTTGTTAATGAAAATAGCATAAAATCAGGTTATTCCTTTTCACAAAATCTTCTATAATGCAAGTATTATGGAAAATTTAGGACTAACAACCAGTCAAAGCAGTCAAATTTAGAATGACTGTTTTATAGCCTATTCTCAGAAAAGGAATTTGCAGCTCTAGTCTGCAAAAGCAGGGAATAAAAGGGTTTCAGGGAAAACCAACTGCTCTTTGGACTTCTATGTCTGTGTCCTTGGATTCCGTGCTGCCTTTGGGCTTTATTTGCTTTTGCCCATACCTGGTGATTTGATCTCTAGGCAGAACCAGGTCTGAATTCCAAAGCCCATCCTCTGCCCAGAATGTCTCTATCTCTTTTTTTTTTGGGGGGGGGGGGTCCTGTCTCTCTCTGCCCACACTGCCATACTTTGACCTCACTAAACCCTCTTGTCTGGACCAAGGACAGCCTTCTGTACCCTGTCAGGTTCTTTTCACCAGTTAATTCATTCTGAGAGGCAGCAACTATTTTGATTGGGTGCAACCTATACCATACTGGTTATTAAATATTTTCAATATTTAGAAGATTAAAGAAAATAGCACTTTCTTGTAAGTTTAGGATAAGAGAAACTGGCAGTGAGAAA
The DNA here is from genome assembly GCF_905146905.1 of Nyctereutes procyonoides. Taxonomy (NCBI): domain Eukaryota; kingdom Metazoa; phylum Chordata; class Mammalia; order Carnivora; family Canidae; genus Nyctereutes; species Nyctereutes procyonoides. The sequence goes on from NW_026575132.1 coordinate 15,334,478, forward strand.
AATAGCTTACTACAATTTATTGTGTGTGTGTGTGTGTGTGTGTTTTAAGTGATCTAAAAGTAAAAGGAACATTGTGAGTAGGGTTGTGTTTCCAAAAAGATGTGTTGAAGTGCCAATCTCTGCTACCTGTGAATGTGGCCTTATTTAGAAATAGGGTTTTAGCAGATTTAGTCAAGTTAAGATAGGGTCTTACTGGATTGCCATGACTGGTGTCCATTTAAGGAGAAGAAACCAGACACACAGAGAGAGAAGACCAGCATGTGAAGACAGAGGAAGAGATTGGAGCAATGCAGCCATAGCCCAGAATGCCAAACACTGCCAGTAGGAGGCAGGAAAGGGTACTTCCTTAGAGCCATCAGAGGGTCCATGGCCCTGCCAACACTTTGATGTAGGTCGGCTAGTCTCATTTATTTACTAGAGAGTAAGTTTCTGTTGTTGAAGCCACCCAGTTTGTGATCATTTGTTACGGCAGGCTTGGGACATGAATACATATGTTATACACAACGTTTATAAGGTCTTCATGTTTTTAAGATGTGATTTCTTTAGCATTCTCTTGAAATGTTCTATTTTGAAGGACATACTGAACTTGGCATTTTATTTTGTCAACAATTTCATTTAAAAGTGATAAAATGTGCATTATAGTTATCAATATTCAATACTGATTCAGTTTTAACAAATATTTCAATAGTCTTTTAATAGCAGCTCAATCAAACATCACATTGAAAATATTACCTGATTGATAGGGCTGAAAACTGACCAAATCTCCAAGTGCAATAAGTTTCTCCTGTAGAAAAATTTTATAATTAGAGAAGTAGATGACCGCGATTGCTAACTTAATCAATCTTCAATAGAAAAATACTTTGTGTCTTGATTTTTAAGTAACCAACAAATATTTTTAACATGCCAGAAATTATGTAATCTAATTAATAGTGTTCTTCTATTGATTTCTTCAAACTCTTATTGCCTCCTGATTATTTTTAGGAAGAGGATGCAAATTGAACCCACAGAAAATAAGTGTATGCCTTGGCCTAGAGGAATCAATTTATGGTCATTAGCAGACTCAGCATTTTTGTATCTATTCAGACATTACCTGAATTAGATCACTTGTCATTCTGGTCATTATTTGTTCACTGATTTCAATATCTGTGAGATCTGTAAGAACTACCCAAGTTCCATTCTCAAATTTTACAGGCATAGAAAAGACGATCCCTTCAGGAATACCAAACTGGCCTGTAGTGAGCAAGCACAAAGCAAAGCAAAACAAAAGTGCTCAGAACAATAAACTCTTCATGTTAAGCATTGTAGAAAAGGACAGAGATGGTACATTATTTTTTTTAAAGATTTTATTTATTCATGAGAGACAGAGAGAGAGAGGCAGAGACATAGAAGAGGGAGATGGAGGCTCCCTCCGGGGAGCCTGAGGCAGAACTCCATCCCAGGGCCCCAGGATCACAACATGAGCCAAAGGCAGATACTCAACCACTGAGCCACACAGGTGCCCCACACATAATTTTTAATAGTAATGGTGAACCAAATTTCTGGGAATTCCTCTCCCAGGAGGATTGAAACACTTACTCTAGAAGTATTGACTGAGCATCTCTCCAAGTTCTGGCAACTCTCTCTTCCGTGTTTCTCTCCCAAGGAAAAGCTATTGTTCCCTCTTGTTACCCCTTCAGTCTCCTCTGGCTTGGTTCAGAATCCCTGCCTCTGCCTCAGGGGCTCACGCATTCTTTCTCTTCTATTTTGTCTGGACTCCTTTTGTCTGCTCCCTGTGGCCTTCCTTTCCTTGCCCCTTTGGTAGCCCAAGGCATTTGTCCAACTGGCCTTGCGCTCTTCTAAACTCCTGTGGTGGTCCCATAGCCACAGTGGGAGGACTAGGGTGAAAGAGACAGGGGGTGGGGAAGTTGGTGATTTCCTGGCAGCTCCCAGGGCCTAGTTTGGATGTGTGCCAAATAAGATTGGCAATACTTACTATTATCTACGAAACACTCAAATAAAACTCCCCCGCCCCTTGTGCCTCAATCAAATGAGAAAATGATCCTTGCCATTCTAGTCATCAAAAATGGTCTCAGTAGAATAAAAATGTGAGGATAGTCAAGAAACCAGTACCTAAAGGGCCTTTCCTTAAAGGGCATGGAAGGTTCTCTGTTTAGTCTTTTTTATCTGTAAAGAGTCAGCCTATTGGGGTCCCTGGGTGGCTCAGTCAATTAAGCTTTTGCCTCTGCCTCAGGTCATGATTCAAGGGTCCTGGATTCAACCCTCATTACATCTGGCTCCTTGTTCAGCAGGGGGTCTGCTTCTTTCTCTCCCTCTGCTCCTCCTCCCTGCTTGTGTTCTATCTCAAATTAATCAATCAATCAATCTTAAAAAAAAAAAAAGAGCCAGCCTTATGGGTAGACAACATATGGTTTCAGGGACATAGTGATTACATGCTCTTCACTTCTAATATTGCACTGTTTATTGGTGAACTCCTACAGAGATTAATTAAGCTGTTTACAAATAAAGATAAGGTTTAAATGCCTATTACACTAAAAGGTAACATACTGATTTGAATTCACCTTATTCATTAAAAGAGCGCTCATGCACCTTACTGCAATTGAAAGAAGATTCACTGAGTATCTAACCCTAAAGTAGCAACAGGAAGACCCAGCAAAGCCCTGCCCTCGGTGTACAAACTCCAACGGAGGGGACTTATGCAATTAACTGCACCACCAACGAGGGCAGCCTGTGATATGCTCTCTGACGGAGGAACAGATGCTATCTGTGTACAGAGGAGAGACAGATGAATCTGGACTTGGGGGATTTGGGGAGATTTCCTGGAAGAATAGGGAGGATGGTGGTTCCACTAACAATAACATAAGAAATATAAGAGGTAGCTCAAATTGGAGAGGAAGACAGTAAGTTCAGTTTGGTGTAGGTTGGTTTCAGGTGACAGCATGATGTCCAGGGGACAGCGTTTCCTAGGCTGCAGCTCAGCAGAGAGGCCGAGGTGGGAAGCTTTAGCAGTGAATGAGTTTGCCCAGGGAGAGAGTAAAACACAAAGGGAAGAGATGCATTAGATAGAACCCATAGGACACAGAACATCACCTGCTTGCTCTTTCCTATTTTCAAAAATGATAGAATTCTTCTGAAATAGTTTTTAGCAGATTAAAGCAGTAAGGTCGTAAAAATGCATATACAGAATTTGTGGCTGGGGAGCAAGCTTCCCCGTTCCCACTGGTGTGGTGCTCTATGATCTGCGTCTTGATGTGCCCTTTGTATCCTGACCCTGCGCCCTTGCCCCTCTGGCTGCTGCGGGATGTTCTTCCCACACTAGTCTGCCAGGTGAACACTACTCCACCTTGAAGGCTTCCTGGAGGGTCACCTCCTCATTGAAGTCCGATCTGATTCTTCCTGCCATCTGCCCAAAATCAACCTTTTTCCCTTCCTCAGCTTGGATACGGTGAGAACAACTCAACAGAACTATGCAGTGTTTGTAGCTGGCGCTTCTTCACTTGGCTCACTGAGTGAGTGCATGAACAAATAAGTGAGTATGGAACTGTGGAGGTCTAGAAGGCTTATAGACCATGTAGGCAGAAGGCAGGGACACAGAAGCAGAAGCACGAAGCATACATGGAGGTTTTAAAATAATACAAGATAAACAAACAAACAAACAAACAAACAAACCAGGTTTACCTTCACTTAGTACTCCTAAAGACACGATCTCCCCCGGCGGTGAGCCATGGTACCAGTATTTCAATGTAGTAGCTATACTGTGTGCAGCTAAGATGGGTCTGAATTGTTTTCCTGTGGCGGTCAGCTTTCTAAGAGTTGCCACATATTGTCTGTTTACCCACTCACTATAAGCAGAGAAAGAAAATTTTATTTTACAAAGGAGGGAGGAATGGGAATGAAGAAGAATGTTCCTTGGGTCAATGGATCCAAGTGTAAGAAATCATCTCCAAAAAAGAGAAATATGACTTCCTGTGCACCTTCCTTCTTCAGGCTTCTCAGTCCTGTAAAAAGTCAATCAAAGAGTAATGAAATATTGCAGAAAGGAATCCCAAAGTATCAAATGAAAAACATGATAATATAAATATGGAACACAGCAAAGTGGTCAGACTGTAAGAAGAGTTATTCCCGGTACGAAGAATTTATTCTATGCAGATATTACCCTGGAACCAGTGGTATCCTTCATTCTAAAGAAAATGATATCAAAAGACATTGAATTATCTATGCAGATATTACCTGGAACCAGTGGTATCCTTCATTCTAAAGAAAATGATATCAAAAGACATTGAATTATTCACATTGAGAACTGAGGAAATAACTAAGTTGTTATCATATAAAGTTTAAATTCAGGGAGTAGTCCAGCAGGACTAGAACAGGCATTAGAGGGCTGACCCTGCTAAGTCAGTGTGCACAGTTCCAGGAGACACTGTCCCTACCCAGAGGTAGCACACTCCAGGAGTGTGGGCTCAAGAGTGCATCATTTTTGGGCATGGATGAAGTGCTCCTGGCCTGAGGAAGGGATGAGGGAAAGGAAATGCTACAGCTGGAACGCCTCTGGGGCCAGCAAAGCTTAGGAAGATGCTTCAGAGTGGCTCCTCCTTCTCTCCCCTCCCGGCCCTGTCATAAAGGCAGTGCTGACTGCAGTGATGGGGTTCTTGGGGCTTTGCCTGTACTAAGCCATTTCATCTTCCCAATGACCCTGTAGGGCCCATGCTGTGGGACCATTTCCACTTTGCAGGTGAAAAACTAAGGCACTGAGTGGTTAAGGAACATTTCCACCCATTTCAATTTGGATACCTCTCTCTTTCTCTCTCTCTGTGTGTGTGTGTTAAATAAGACTCACTTTACATATGCTTGCTTTAGAGATAAATTTAAAGAAAAATGTTAGGTACTTTAAGGATAGTCTGAAATATAAAAATTTGTAATTGCAAAATCAAATAAACTGGGCATGGGGATTGACAAGTTGCTATTCTGTATTTCTGTATCTTCAATAGAGCGCATAAACAAAGATGAGTGTGAACAATGCCAATGACAAGTTATTTTTGTACAAGGATTTCTAAGATGATTAAAGGATTATAACTACTATTATACATTTATCCAACATTGTTAGTATACCTCACTTAAAAATATACCGTACCTATCAAAAATCAAGCTCAAAACAGGACGTGAATAGTTAGGAGGTCCCCAAATAGCACTCTCATATCTGTAAACCTTGGCTTTTCTCAGATCAATGTAGTTATTTCCACTAATATTACCCCAGATGATCACATTTTTGATGCCTGTGAAGAAAAAGAAATTTAAAGTTAACGTAATAATAAGCATTAATATAAAAAATTGTCTGCAGTCTGTTTTTTGTCTGAGTGTTTTAGGACTTATCTTTTTGCTATAAAATGATCTAAGTTTATGTTCCTCCCAAATGTATAAATGACGTGGATGATTTTCTGAATCATCAGGATTTGGCAATTCCTAATCATGCTCATATGTAGGGCATATGAGTGAATTCAAGAAATACTGAAGTTGCTACTGAAAATCATACCACTGGTGTGGTCCTAACTTAACCACTCTGCTTGCTATTAGGAGAACTTTTTGTCTGCTTCGGTGCTGACGAAAAGTTCTTAATTCTGGACTGGAATAGAAATTTGGGCAAATTGTTTAACTCCTAGATGGGTTTCGTTTCCTGTAGAAGGAGGGTGTTATAATAAGAGGACCCCCAGGAACATCTAATCAACAAATAATTAGCTTCTATGTGTGAGGCACTTTTCGGTAGAAGGACATGTTTAGAAGGAAACACATCAGCCCAAATCCTTGCATCATTCTGGGGGTTGAGGGGAACGAGTAAGAAAGCAACTACTATAAAAAATAATACATACTGTGAAGGAAAATAAGAGGACAGGGGTTAGAGAGAAATAGAGATTAAAATTTAATATAGTTCTAAAACCATGGATCTTCTAGGAATGTTGTACTTGAAGTGAAAATAAGTAATTTTATTAATTTATTTTTTACCTTATTTATTTGCTTAAAGACTTAATTCTCTTATAAGGTCATATCATTTCCTACGGTGGAGATTAAATTCTCTACTGTTGTGCATGAGGTTAAGATAGCTGTTTGGTTTCAAGTAACGGAATACCCTTCTGCCTTGGCTTAACTAGGAGGAGTTCACTTTTCTCAGACAATAACAAGTTGAGGTAGGCAGTGACACTGGTGCTTGCTCAGCAGCTCAAAGATGCCATTCTCTTGGCTGGCCCTCATGGTCCTAAAACAGCTGCAGCAGCTCCAAGTATCACACTCTCACATGGTTGTGTCCAAAGGCAGGCAGTAGGGGAAATAATTTTTCTTATCAGACTTAAGGCTCTATATAGCTCTGCTAGAGAAATTTATAGTGGACATCTGCTGTTTTTCCTCCTAACACTTCTAACTACTGTTTTTCTATAACAGCATGCTGGTTTTCCTTTAAATAACTACCCTTTCTCAATTTCAGTCCATATGGTTTGGGTGGGGCTTTCCTCACCCCTTGGGTCTATCAATAGGCATGAGTCCCAGATTCCAGACTTCTGGCCACGATGATTAATTTGGAGATGGGCAAATGGCCCAAGCCTGGCCAATGAGATATTATCCTGCTACTTTTGTACATTTGAGAGAGCAAGCCCTCTTTCTACGGGAGTAAGCTAAGCTATGAATGCATGAGTCTGGAGACACCAGTGGCAACTTTGCCATTTTGTACAGAGAGCCTGCCTGAGAATCTAGCCAATGCTGAGGAGAGCAGGACCAAGCCATAGGTCAAGAGAGAGCACAAGCCAGTCCTGACATCATTGTCTGAGCCCCAGCATCCATCTATGCCTGGAAAAAAGCTCTCTTTGATTTCAGTCGCTTTGAGTGGACTTTCTGTCATTTGCAACAGAAAGAGTTCCAACCAAGCCAATACGCATGGTCTGAGAAGCAGGGCTCTGCATGAACTGAACTCAAGGGATATCCTGAAAAGGTCCTCTACCCTCTTGGCATCTGGACTGTTCCCTGAACGATTCTTCTTGATGGTTTCAGGTGCCTTTGCTTAGCTGTCTTTGTCGGTGTGAAGTTTCTCATTGCTACTCTGTTGACAGTTTCAGTTGACTGCTGTCCCTCTAATGTCTCTCTCTCTCCTGTACCCAATGTTTCTCCATTTCTCTTTCTTCTGCTTCTCATATGCTTATTGGCTTTGGGTACAGGAGAGCTTACAATTTGTGGCACCAGCAGACCCACATGAGAGCAGCTTTCTGGTTGAAAGCCCTCACCTTGTTTTGGTTTGGTTTTTTAAAGATTTTATTTATTTATTCATGAGAGACACACAGAGAGATGCAGAGGGAGAAGCAGGCTCCCCTCACCCGATATGGAACTCGATCCCAGGACCCTGGGATCAAGATCTGAGCCAAAGGCAGATGCTCAACCACGGAGCCACCCAGGTGATTACCTCTGTCTTGTTTTAAACTTCATAACACTGCCTCTTCTTGGCACTTTGCTCAGTTTATTGGAAATCTTTTGTATAAAGCAGTGTCTACATATCTGTATGCAAGATTGGCACACAGATAAAAGGATCAGAAAATGTTTTCCTTTCCTACTGAATAATTTTATAGCAATTCGGCTAAGGTAATTACTGAACTTGGGGTGAGGCACTGAAGATTTGTATGCAGGAGTACCAGACATGCTTCTAGGGCTTCACTGTAAAGAAATGGGTGATACAGCTCTTGCTCTATCTAATGTATTAGGGGCTCACCGAAGTCCTTTATAGCTCCGCTTTACAGCATGCTAGGCTCACATTTCATTGTCTCCCCATTGTCTTGAGGGAATGCCATGAACCAACCTGTGTTCTCAATGGGCTTTGTTGTGCCTCCTCCATCTAAAGGTACCGACAGCTAAAACGTGTCAAAGATGATAAATAGTTTTAAACACAGCACTCCCCTTTTAAATACAACAATCCGTTTTCTGATCCTCATGTGCCTCAGATGTCTACTCGTTCAAAAACTAATTTCGGGGCAGAAGCCAATCAGATATCACAATCCCATGGACAAGTTTAATACCCTTGCAAATGTTTACTGGGCACCGGCCACTTTTCTAAGCACTTTCAAAATAGTATTTCTTTGAATCTTCATGCCAGGGCTAGGAGGCAAGTGCTATTAACATCCTCATTTTACAGGAGGAAATGGAGGCGCAGCAAGGCATTGCCCCAGGTCACATGGGTGGGGAAGTGGGGTGGAGCCACTTAAACACACCCCTGATGACTTTTTTTTAATAAAAGAAGTGATTACCTTAGTTGACTATCATTATGGAAAATTGAAATATTAGGTTTCAAATTATAACTTGAAATACAGAAATCTTATTAAACATTTGTTTATTCATTTTTAAAGTGATGGACAAAGTTAGCTAGTCATGAAAAACGGTAAGAAAAAGATGTTCAGGGTAGCCCCGGTGGCCCAGGTGTTTAGCGCCACCTTCAGCCCCAGGCCTGATCCTGGAGACCCGGGATTGAGTCCCACATCAGGCTCCCTGCAGGGAGCCTGCTTTTCCCTTTGCCTGTGTCTCTGCCTCTCTCTCTCTCTCTCTCTCTCTCTCTCTCTCTCTCTCTCTGTCTCTCATGAATAAATAAAATAAAATTTTTAAAATAAAAAAAAAGATGTTCGCACGGTAGTCAAATCACACAATAAGAAGTTCTTTATATCTGCTTCATACTTTCTATTCCAGGCATCCGGAATAATCCTAAAGGTTGTGGTGTTTTTCCTAGCTGCTTTGAAATCATGTTGTTTAAAAACAGAAACAGAAACAGAAACAGAAGCTTACTCACATGAGGGGGTTGTTCTCAGTTTTCTGGCCAGCACAGCTTTGGCTTGGCCTTCCACACCCAGTGCCACAGCGACGATGTTGTGTGCCACGTTTGGGGCATATCTCATAAGCAAAACCGTTTTCAGATTCACAAACGTTTTTCCTCCCACAATAACTCTAACAGAATCATGAGCATTTTTCTCGATCAGGTATCCATAGAGTCTACACAGAGGCAGCCTGCTTCGGATGCAGCCTTCTAGAGTGTACACCTCCTGGTCGGTGCTGTCATCCAGGATGATGACCACGTGGGCCTGGCGGAAGGCGTCCTCCACTCGGGTGCAGATGGAGATGCTCTGGAGCAAGGGTGCCACCAGGTCCTGAGTCTCTGCCACAACACTGCGGAGATTTTCTTCTGCCTCCTTATTGTCAAATAGATTTAGGCTGATTTCTGTGTGCATCCCAAACACTTCGCCACTTGTCAAGATGGGAATTAGGTTGTAGCAGACAGGAACAGAGGCACTAGTAAAAATGCAAAGCCAGATTATGAATGGTTAAATCTTTTGTTCCTGGCAAGCCTTTATTCTTAATAGATATTTCTGTGTGTGCATTAATAGGATGATTTAATATCTCAAATAGGCCTAACAGCTGCATAGATTTTTTAAGGTGAGAGAGCAAAAATTGAGAGAAAAAATTCTTACTACTCATCCCTTGCTCTGGCCATCTGAAAACAATCCCAAAATAAGACATGTACCTGTTTAAATGACTTTTTCCAATAAAATAGAATATGCAGAAAGAAAAATTCAAAAGAATGGTGTCATATTACTCTAATTATCTGTTTACACTTTCTTTTAAAAAGGTAAAGAAGTAACAAGTTTTCTTTAACCATAGCTCTTTTCTACTTTATACCCTCACCTACAAAGTAATGACATTTTTTGGGAAAGGATTATCTTCTCTAAATCCTTGCAAAGAATCCTGAGAGCAGCATGGGCTAGGTATTATGTACCTATACCCACAATTCGGCAAGTACCTGGGTACTTTATAGCTTGGCTACCAATCAAGAGAGGTAAGACCCTGATGGGAGCTTGGAAATGCGTCTGGGCAGTTTTGATTTTCACAGTGCGTTTGGGGAGGGGTTCAAAGAGGGTTTTGACAGTATCTGTACCATTTTAATCCTTTAAAAAATATCTAAGGGAGAGATCATATTTATTAAATCTGGGTGTGAGGTTCATATTTATGCTTATTATGTCATTCTTAATTCTTTTTTGTATTGAAATACTTCATAACAAATAATCTTCCAAAGGAGCATGTATATTAGGACACGTGCATGCGTAGTAAGAAAGAAGGGCAGTGTGAGAGACACAGTGAGGGCTGGGGAGGGAGAGATAGAGCAAGAAGAATAGGAAGAGACACACAGAGAGAGATGAGATGGAATGCAGAGACAGACAAAGGGTGTGAACAAAGACATGTACAGATAAATGTGCCCAACACTGAACTCAGTGAGGAGCGAGAGAGGAGGAAAAGTAAAGAGCAAAACTGAGGTATCGTATAAACTGGGTCTTTTTTCTTCTTTTTATAAGTTTTCATTGCCAAGGAGGTATCCACTTCACAGATGGCTATCTGGAATAAACACACTGAAACCACACTGCTAAAGATCCAGGAGCCTTCCCCACACTGAGGCTTGGGTGTTTTAGAGATCTCTGAGGTCAATAACTGGCCATCTGGGCCACTTCTTTTTTTCTCTTTCCAAGCTTTACATTTCCACTCTTAGGTTTTAAATTCAGCAGTAGAGGGTGAGCCCACAAAACCCAAGACCCCCACTCTCAACCCCAATAAAAGCAGAGCCCTAGACCCATGTGTGCTCACATGTTCTCTCTCTCTTCCCACTGGTGACTTCACTGTGTGGCTTCAGGGGTGCTGTGTAATTTCCAGGATGTGTAAGTAACAGACCCCCTTTCCCCAAGTTTCCTGATGGTTATTGCTGAGGGTGTCTTGTAATTGTAATAAGAACCACAGGCTGGTCCAGCCACAACATTGGTCATTGAGGCGGGCACACAACATGAGGTTACAGAGGAAGAGCTAAGGTCAGCTGTAGCAGGTGGGAGAGAGCAGGAGGGCAGCAGTGAGACTGGAGTGGGAAGAGGAGAAAGAAAGGGAGAGAATGGGAAGGAAGGGTGGCAAGGCAAAGAGTAAGACGGCCAGCAGCAGACAACATGAGAGACACAGAATGAGGGGACAAGAGATGCAGACAGGGTTATCAAAGTAATGATCTTTGTGATACAGTTGCTCTTAGATTTCACACATGTGTGTACATACATACACCCATAACCTAAAACTTAAACATGAAGCTATATTGGGGGATATATATGTACAGATACATGTATCCACACATGTACATATAAATGCATGTGAATCTCAAACTTGACATTCAGCTGTTCTTCCATCATGGACTTAACCCCACATTGTTATCCTTTCCAAATGGAACACCCAATCTCATGAATCCTGGAGTTCAGCTGTCCTACCTGGTGATCCAGACCTGCAAAGGGTTGATGAGGTCTTTCCTGGCTTCTTCCTCCAGTTCTTTTTCTACATGTGTCTCCAGGTTTTCTTGAGCAATTATCTTCATCAGCTCAGTAGTCATGCTAGAGGTGACACCATGGTAAAGCTAAATATTAGGAAAGAAAAAGTCAACACTGAGAATAATCAGCTGACAAGGATTATAATGGGAAGTTCTTGTTGAAAGCCAGAATAGAATAAAAAGAAAGCTAGGAGAATACTTTGGAAAGCAAGACAGTTGAAGAACAACATAAGAGAATGGTAATGTTTTGAGCAGAAAAACCATCTTAATTCATATACCTGGGCGTATTCCAGGAACTCGTTATATCCTCCCAAAAGCAACCCCTCTCCTCCACGGTCCAATAGCTCTCTCCAGATGATGGGGGAGTTTTTGTGACTCCACTTATTCTTTTCACACAGATCTTTTAACCACTCCTATTGAATGATATTCCAAGATAAGTCATCCATTGAATCTCTCTCAGAATTCAGTTCGATACTTCAGAATTCAGACATGAACTAGCTTGTTGTTTTTTTTTTTTACTACCACTGAGTATACATAATAAAATTTAGATATCTTTACACTGTAAAATGTAAATAGATAAAATAGTGGTGAGTTAAGTAACAAATTAATCAAATATGAAAGACTAGTCTTCAAATTTGCTGACCAAATGAAGGTACTGAAAGTTGCTCTCTTTGCCAAGGAGACCGGGAATCCAAGTGGTCAACTTAAAAGAGAAGCCGAATCTTCCAACTCATCTGATTTCAAAAAAATTCAACTGGTTGGGGATCTCTGGGTGGCTCAGCAGTTTAGCGCCTGCCTTTGGCCCAGGGCGCGATCCTGGAGTCCCGGGATCGAGTCCCACGTCAGGCTCCCAGCATGGAACCTGCTTCTCCCCCCTCCTGTGTCTCTGCCTCTCTTCTCTCTCTCTCTCTCTCTCTCTCTGTCTATGATAAATAAATAAATAAATCTTTTAAAAAAAATTCAACTGGTTCTTCCCTTGCTCTTATATATTTCCAGTCTTAGGGCCACATAAATTTGATATTGCTTTCCAAATATGTGGGTATAGTTTGTCATTCAGACTGAATTAATGAGCTAAAAGTTATCTGTGGGTTTCTAATAATACTCATCAGAGAAAGTTTAAATCATCATTATCTGGTTTGTGTGGCCCAGGCCTTCCAATGAAAAGAGCTGAATAGAGACAAAAGCAACATTCTTGTGAATTAAGTACAGGCCAGAATTCTTATCATTGGAGGCATGTGAAATGAAGTTTCCTTACACATAAAATCTTAGAAACCAATTTCTCTTCATGATGAAGATCTCTCTGCCTTTATCTTTCCTTGAAGTAAATGCTATTGTAAGGATTCCAGCATGGTCCCCCTGGTCATTACATAGCCTGACCAGTGAAGTGCCAGGCCCCTGGAGAAAGGGACTCTACCCCAAAGGACCTGCAGCACCAAGTGGGGCATGTTGATGTCTTGGTAGGAGCTGGGGGCGTATGTATGGGGCTAGAACCTGAGGGTGCAGAATCAAGAGTGGACCATCAAGTTGGACAAGGGAAAATTTATCAATATAAATCACTCTCCTGCAACTCAAGGGTACATATCCTGGCAAGAACCTCAGAAGACAGAGGTAACATGTTGCTAGGATGACTCTTCAAAGTTTGGAGAAGGTGATGGTTCATGTGAAATGAAACAAATACCAGAATGTCCATGGAAAATGATGGAAGAAGGAATCAAAACGCTTAGAAAAATGAGTATGCTGGAGTGGCTATGCTACTATGGAAGGCTGGAAACCTACTAGTCCATTTTGTTCTCCACAAGCACCCAGAGGACACTCCATTCATCAAAGTGGTAAGGACTGTACTGGTGATAGGTTCTCAGCATCCTGAGATGCTGTACTGGTGCATCCTCAGCATCCTGAGAGGATGTACTGGACTGTACTGGTGATAGGTTCTCAGCATCCTGAGAAGCCTGGTGTGGCTGCCCATGCTAGGCCACAGCTATTAAAGAACATTCTGTTATAGAGCTAGACTCCCTGATGGAATCAGTGTTGACAGAATCCTGAAATAAAAGAGGCCGGGGGTGGGGGCAGTGCCCACTAGAGAACATCTATTTTGATAAGAGCACGAAACAACCCAGCAGATAAGGTAACTTAGCTGAAGGCACAATGGGCTTACAAAAGAGACAGAGGTGATGCTACGGCCCTAGAAAACAAGCCACTACTCACCAAAGCTGATTGAGCCATTGTTGCTGCTGCATGTCCAATGTGCTAGCACCAAAGACCAACACTCACCCCTTGATAATGGCACTATCCCTCAAAGATGTTAACCAGCCTCTCAGTGGCAAGTTGATAACACTGCACCCCCTCCATCCTAGAAAGGGCGGTGATTCATCTTGGCTAGAATCAACATATACTCTGGGTAAAGAAATGCCTTTCTGCTTGTAGGGCTTTGGCCAGTACCCTGCCCAAGAGCTTATAAACTGTTCAACCCAGCAATATGGGATTCTGCATAACATCACTTTGAACCACTTTTGAGTAAAGCATGTGTGGAATTGGGCACGTCACCATGGGATGCACTGGCCCTATCATATATCATGTCACCTAGCAGCCTGATAGATAGGACAGTCCACTGAAGGTGCTTGGGTTGCTATATTGTAAGGATAAAGCACTGTCTTTCAGGATCAAAATATACTATGAACCAATAGAGTGCTTTCCCCCACTAGGTGCAATACATGAATCCAGGAACCAACAGATGGAGTTAAGAGTGATCTCATTTACCATCTCTCCCAGTGACCCACTTGGAGAATTTGTGCTTCCCCAAGTCCATTTAACTCTGGATTCTATGTGTCTGGAGGTTCTAAATTCCAGAAGTGCAAGAGTGTTTCTATTAGGAAGAGTTCCATTAAACTTTAAGCTATGGCTACTGCTTGGTCACTTTTAGCCCCTGTGCTAAGAGTCAAGGAAAGGAGTTACCATCCTGGAAGGAGTAACTGCCCTGTTGATCAGGGGTATGTGGGCAGGAAAGAATATTTGGTATCTGGGTGATCCACTGGGGCATTGTTGGTACTGCCATGCTCAATTTTGACAGCAACTGTACATGTGCTGCAGTCACATCCTGACAAGGGAGTGGAGACAAGGACTCAGACCCCTAAGGATACAGGTCTAGGTCATCATGCCTCATAAATCACCTAGACCAGCAGAGGGTGAGGAGGATGGACATCAGATCATAGCCAAGAAAGGTGATGTGGTCAGTTACAGCCCTAAAATGATACGCATTAGAAACTATGGTCCTTTTGACTGGCCGTACTCTTGTAAAGTTTCCTCAGGGAAAGACGCCAACCAGAGCCCCATAATTGGGGCTCCTGGATGGTATGAACTTATATGGAGCATACAGATTCATATAATCTGGTGAATTGTAGCAGATCCTGTTATATGTCGTTCAGATTCCCCCTTCATGACCAAGACACTCATTCCCTGGGCCACCAGGTGTACTGGCTGCTGATAGCTCAGTGCTGAGTCTCTCTCTCCAGAAACCGACCTCATAGAAGTTCTCCTGCCCAGAGTTAAGTCCCCTGTCCAAGGTAGCCTGCATCCAAGGATTATTAGTTGTACAAGTACAAGAGCCCAGTCCCTTTGCCTGTATTTGGGGTATCTCTCCAGGGCCACCACAGCTTCAGAGGTCAGGGCTGGCTGAGCAGCATGGTGGTTCATCTTCGCCCTTGCACAACACTGCTATCCTCATTCTTTCCCAGAGCATTGCTCTCAAGAGCACCCCCGTAAAGGAAACTCCTTCCCCCAAACCTCTGTTTGTGGGGAAACGCAGCTCCAAAGAAGGGTATTTCAAATAAGAAAGTGCCTTGTGTCGTTAGAAATCAAATGAAGGAGAATGAAAAGTTAGGAAGGATAACATAGATAACCTGGATTCTTGGGAGAAAAAACAGCTAAATTTATTCTACTGATTGGTTAGGACCTCATTTGTTTTATTAGGTACAAGGAAGAAAAAACATATAATGTTGAGACTGCGAAGTAAGAATTTTATTAGTGTTAAAATATCAGTAGTACATGAACATTCATTATTAGAAGCCCATCTGATACATTGGTTAATATTTCATTAAATTAGACCACAGTTTTGTGAGTGTGTGAGTTTAACAAACAATAAAAGTTTCTTACCTCCCAAACATGAGGATGTTGTGTAATTTTATGTATGTGAAAATCAGGAAGATTCTTTTGTAAGTAGTCTGCTAGAAGTTCTGCTTTGGCATAATATGGGCAATCTGCTCTACCTAAAAGAGTTCAAATTTGCAATATTTTTTGATATCACACAGAAATTATCATGTAGTTACAAGTATTCGTCATATAACAGAAACATACAGTTCTATTTTATAATATAGAATTATCGTATGCACTGCCACCATATAAACTTCTGATTTTTATAACAGTAGCAAAAACAAAATTATTTCATAGGAGGTGAGAATCTTAATAAAATGTGGAAAGAAGCAAAGTATATAGGATATTTACTCTCCTCTAAGGGGCTGTCATGCTACTAACTGAGCATGAACTACCAGGAATGAACTGACTACTCATTAGTAGCCACTAAAAGGCAAAATGTGAAGGGAGGAGTGGTGGTAAAATCACATGTAGATTTGATATGTGCTGCTGGGAATGATACTAGTGAAGCTGAGGGAGAGAGAAGAATCTGGGATAACTTCTATTTTCTGGCTTGGGTAAATGATCCTGCACTTACTAAAAAGAAACCACACATTAAGACATTTAATTACAGACAAGTGCAGTTGGAAGCACGTGCAGTGTATCTAAGTGGAAACGACCCGCAGGTGGCTGTTCCTGTAGGTCTGAAGTGCAGGCCCTGTGTAAAGGCTTAAGATACAGACTTTGTAGCCTCAACACCCAGGAAGTTAAAACCACCAGAGTAGATGGATTGGGAGTCTGATGGAGTAGGAGGGCCAGGGGCCAAGGGCAGAACATCTTCTGCAACAATCTTCCCCAGTTACTCCCAACCAAGAGATCTTAACTCCTGGCAACTTCTAAGACATCAACCATCTCAACCACTCCCCGTTAGCCTCTCTGTTTAGTTCAAATCCATGGTTCATGATTCAAACCACACTCTGTGGCCCATGTTTTAAATTGTCTTGCCCCACTATGGTTCTGGCAAATCGGCCTGGTAAAAAGCCTCTCACCCTGGATGAACTGTTACCTGCCTTTTTTGTTTCTGGGTTCCATCTACTAGGCACCCCTGGAGAAACATGGTAGAAGCAAGCAGAGGGGCACCATTATAAATTCATGGTCTCTAGCCTCAACTGGACTTCAACTCTGCCTGGAGATCCTTCCATTTTCCTTATCAGCATTCTCTTCTGTTCTCCACAATTACTGTTCCAAATATGACCATTTCCCGCAAACCTCTTCCTTCTCTTCATTTTCCCACACTGCCAGAGAGATAACCTTGCTTTTTACTTTACAAAAACAAAAACAGGGGCACCTGGGTGGCTCAGTAGTTGAGCATCTCCCTTTGGCTCAGTTCGTGTTCCTGGGGTCCTGGGATCGAGTCCTGCATCGGGCTCCCTGCAAGGCGCCAGCTTCACCCTCTGCCTATGTCTCTGGCTCCCTCTCTGTGTCTCTCATGAATAAATAAATAAAATCTTAAAAAAAAAAAAACCCAAATCATACAAAATGGCATCATCTGGGAAATCCCCTAATCCCTACCATCATACTTACAGGCTGTCTGCGTTGGGATTCATCCTTTCCTTTTTTTCTCCTATTCATGGAAGACAGCTCCTACCTCCTGTCCAGCTCTAACCTCACCACTTATGCTCTGAACACCACCCTCTTCCTCCTTCAGAACTGCCACCAACTCTGCTTCATTGGTTAACCTCTCTTTCAGCATCTTATCTGTTCTTAATGGTCCTTTTCTATCCTATTTAAATATAGCCAAGTTATATTTGTTTCTCCTGTCTTGAGAAACAAAAACCTATGTCCCTCTCTAGCTGTTGCATTCTACTTGTATTTTTCTATTATAACTTCTTGAAAGAGTTCTCTACACTTGCCATCCCCAGTTCTTCACTTCCATTTATTTCCCATCCCACTGCAACCTGGCTTTAACCATAATTCTCTATCAAGGACCTCCAAGTCTTTACACTCAGTGTATACATTTTGATCCTTCTCTTGTAGAGATTTTCTTGTTGGCACTTGCCCTCTTCTGTCCTTCTGAAACACTGACTATGGTGGGGTCATTTTTCAGGTTTTTGTCCTACTTCTCTGGCCATTCCCACTTTACTTTGTAGGTTCTTATTCCTTTATCAATCCACTAAATGTTAGTATTCTTCAAGGCATCTTCATACCTATGCATTCTTCCTGGTTAATCTCCTCCACTCCCTTGGTTTCAAGTAGCAATCTGCATATCCGGTTCAGAACTATGGTCTTATCTAGATGTTTATGCCTTCCTGCATTTTCCCATTTCCCTCTGAATGTCTCATAGACACTCAGAGCGTCTAAGACAATTTTGCCACAACTCCCCCACTGAATCTGCTCCTTCTCTTATGTTCTTTATGTTCATCTATGCAGTTGTTTAAGAGAATTGAGAGTATCCACAGTATTAAGCCTACTTTTCCACTTTTTTTTTTTTTTCAGTGAATCGTCATCTACCCATTTTTCCAAACCACTGTTTGGAAATAACTTTAACTTTTTCTTCTCCTTTGCCTTCCTCCACCCAGTTAGACATCTAGCTCTATGAATTATGCCCTCCTAATATCTCTCCCGCCCACTCACTTCCTTCCATTTCCATTGCCTGCCATCCTAGGCTAAGCCACCGCCACCTCCTTCTTGGACTATTGCACCTAACTGGGGTCTTGGGATCTACTCTTTTTCTTCCCATAGAGAATATCATTAGGATAAAATGCAAATTTGATTATGTCTCTCCTTCCAAAAGCCTTCCATGTATTTTGGATAAAATTTTAAATACTGACCATGGCTCATAAGAATCTATATCTAATTCTGGCTCAGTGTATGATACTCTCTTTCTTGTACCCTTTGCTACAATCCTCCTAAATCTATTTCCATTTTCTGTTTATTGTGCATTCTCAATCTTTACCAAACTAGCTTTCCTCATTCCACCCCAGTCCTATCATCTCTGCATTAATTACTCTTTTCTTCCCTACTTTCTTTCGGCTTGGTAACTCTCTATTTAAAGATCTCTGCTTTAAAAAACCACTCCCTCCGGGAAGTCTGACTCAAGGCTCCTGCCACTGCTCCTACAGAACCCACCCTGCCGCTGGCACACATGCAACATTCTTTGCAAGTTCCTGTGTCACTGCCTTCTCAGCATATAGTCAGTAAGTACTCAAAAAAGTTCTTCTGGATGAATAAAGAAGCAAAGGAGGGATCCCTGGGTGGCTCAGGGGTTTAGCACCGCCTTCAGCCCAGGGCCTGATCCTGGAGACCCAGGGTGGAGTCCCGCATCTGGCTCCCTGCATGGAGCCTGCTTCTCCCTCTGTCTGTGTCTCTGCCTCTCTCTCTGTCTGTCTCTATGTCTCTCATGAAATCTTAAAAAAAAAAGAAGAAGAAGAAGAAGGAGAAGGAGAAGCAGCAGCAGCAGCAACGGAAATAGACTTCCGGGCAGATGGGAAATGTCAATTGTGTTAATACATCGGAAAGTTCAAATTAGGACTGGACAGCTTCTGTAAAAGTCTTTGGTGACTTTGGTGAAGGCCATTTCTGAAAGGAGGCCGAAGTAGAAGGCAGACGGAGTCCAAGACGATACAAAAGCCTCCTACTCTTTCAGGAAACTTGCTGAGAAGCGTTGGGGGCAAGTACAATAATAGCCTGTTGCTTTTACTAAGACCCTTTAGTGACATTCTGGATGTCAGGGCCCATTTTCAATCCTTCTCCTCCGTTGCTGACAAGGGTGGGCTTCCTAAATGCAAACCCGTTAAGGATGCTCTCCTGCTTTAAAAAAATTCTTAAGACGCCTCACCGCTCCCAGTTCAAACACCTTTGTCGGGCGCACTTCGGGTGCAAGGATCTGGTTGCTGCTCCCATTGTAGCCCCAGGTCCAGTCACTTCCTCCATATCTAGTTCCTCCATTAGGCCACGAGACTTCCAGCCTCTGTGCCTTAATCTGGAATGGCCTCCCTATCCCAAACCTTCACAAATCAGCTCCTGCAACACCTCCCAGAGCCCTGCGCACATCTCCCTTATTTCATTAATTAGGACGGATCAAAATTATTTGTTTACGTGCTTCTGTACTCCGTGACACTGAAAGGTCTCCAAGGCCCGGGTGTATCCTTTCCCCCACTACCTCCCCAGCGTCGGGGTGCTTTGCACAGGACCCTGCTCAATAAACATCTTTGAATGGAGGCATAAGAAGCCTGGGGTGGTCCATATAAGGGGCTGGAATTGCTAGAACAAAAGGCAGTTACGAAGATCACCGCCCAGCGTCCACAGGAGGCGAGTAGTCGTCGGTGTTTCGAGCGATCTGCGGGAGGACGCGGGGCTCACTCACCCGCAAGCACGAACTTGGCCATGTTAAAGCCTCCACTCCGGCAGAAATCGCGGCGGGGCGGTTTCCTGGCAACCACGGCGTGGCGCAGGCGCACTGTGAACCGAGCGCGGGGTCCGGGGTCCCGGACGGAGAGCTTAGGTCTTGGGGAACACGATCACACATTACCTTGAAAAGCTTTATGCGCTCCCCTGTCCCCCCCAATCCCTGAACCCAAGGAAACCAGTCGTTCTCTTCGGTAGGCTTTCCTTTTGCCGAGCAAGCCTCTCCTACTGCCGGGAACGTAAGCTTTTTGACCTCGGAAGGATCCGTAAAATCTCGCGATACGCGCGGCTCGCGGGGGTGGGGGGGAAGCTGTCATGGCTGCGCCCGTATAGAACCGTGGGGTTCTGACCTCAGGTGAGTGGGCTTCGAGCCCAGGCGGAGCAGTTGGTGGTGCTACGCGCTGTAGACTTCTTGACTGCTGGAGGAGGGTCGAACGAGTTGCTTGGGGCTTGACTTTAGCGGGTGGGTAAATGGTAGGTGGCCCAGCTGCGAAAAGACTGGCTCCTAACCCTTGAGGAGCTCTGGTGATACTGGCTGATTGTGTCCCCCTCCCCAGCGCAGGCCGCATGCGACTGTCCCTTTGGGGTGTCGCTTCCTCTCCTCAGCGTTCTACTTGTCTCAGTCCCTATTCTTTACAGTCCGGGGTCGGCCGTTGCTAAGTCTTCGTGTTAAAAAAAGTATCCGTCAGCCGTCCGAACTTTTTCGTGGACGACATCACCAAAGCGGTGGTAACGTAAAATCCCTCCCTTTCTTCATAGGAAACCGTGTGGGAACACTTTTCATGAGAAATTTCACTTACTTATTTTTTAAACTCCCGACGGTCGACCGCAAACTTACCTGGCTTCTCAAAGACAGTTTATACATTGTGGGAGAAGTGGGAGGAGGCCCGCATTGGTAAAGTAGTTTTACCGTTTTCATCTTTATTATTTTAAATATTTTGTTCATTTATTCCTGAGAGAGAGAGGGAGGGAGGGAGAGGGGCAGGCTCCACGCAGGGATCCCGACGTGGGACTCGATCCCGGGTCTCCAGGATCACGCCCTGGGCCAAAGGCAGGCGTTAAACCGCTGAGCCACCAGGGCTGCCCCCGTTTTAATCTTTAATGTCCCTATAGGTTCCCACTTTTGTGTGCGTTAAATTGATTTCGTTTCTTAAAAATTAAAATCTTGCTTTGATTTTTTTATGTCTTTTATAACTCCTTCCCCTACAGGAAAACAGCGGGCATGCCTTCTCTTTCACTCCTACAAGTGGCATTTGTGTTGGGTAGACTACTTTAAAGGGGTTTGAAAGTACTGGAGAGGATAGCACAATGACTAACAGAGCGGGTTCCTTTTTACGGAACCTCAGACCTTTCAGTACGTTAGTTCCAACAAGCAGAACTAGGAGGCTGGGAGTTTCCAGACCAAAAATTGTCCATTCAAACTGGAACCCAAGAAACCTTCTCTTCGGTGACTTCGATAATAGAGTGCAGTCATCTGTTAGATACCTCTTTCAGGACGCCTTGATTTTTAAGTCAGGAGATAATTTTCAGGGCATAGGCCCTGAAATAGTCCATACAGTCAACAGACTGCTTTGTCCCAGAAGACTGTCCTTTGATTCAAAACATTCTGTCTCTGATAACGGATTGAAGAAGATAAACTTTCATCATGAGGCCTCCAATGAAGATGTGCTCACCAAGGAAACAAAACCATCCCCTGTCAGCCTTAGAAAACTGTCTCAGGAGTGTAGTTCTCTGAGTGATGTGCTAGACATATTTTCAAAAGGACCTACTTTCCCCAGTAGTAACTATTTTTCAGCAATGTGGACAGTCGCCAAAAGGATGTCTGAGGACCAGAGGCGCGTTGAAAAACAGCTGATGTTTAACCACCCTGCGTTTCATCAGCTGTGTGAACATACGTTGAGGGAAGCCAAGATCATGCACTATGATCACGTACTGTTCAGTCTTCATGCCATAGTGAAGCTTGGAATTCCTCAGAACACTCTGCTGGTACAGACTTTGTTGAGGGTGGCCCAGGTAAAATCAGAAGGAGACTTAAATGTCGTTTTACTCAGTTTGGCACGCCTTGAACGAGTGAGGGGAAATACAAATATATCTCCTCCTTGGAAGAGATGACCAGTGGAGTGGGTAGTTTATATTTATTTCTGCATATAGATGATTTAAGGACCTTAAGTTAACCAGGTCTTTCCTTTCCTTTGCTATGGAAATTGATGAAAGCTTACACCATTTTTCTTTGCCAGAGTTGACTAATAGTAATATACTAACATGAAGAGAGATACAAAATATACAAGGAAAGGTTGGTTAGTTGAAGGTAGGAGAGGAGGGTAGTGGAGAGAACTAATATTATTGAGTACCTACACTTACTTAGTCCTCTCCATAGCCCTGCAAGGTCGAAGTTTATCTCAGTTTGGCAGATGAAGAAACAGACTTAGTGATGTTAAACAACTTGGCTAAGATCAAACAGTGGATTCATTTATTCATACAGAAAATGTGTATTTGGGGTCAGTTATGTATCAGTTACTACATTTGTCACTAGAGACATATAGGAGACATGATTCTTATAATGTAGTGGGAAGGACAGGTATTTTGTAGGCAATTACAAAAATAACCAACAATCACTTAATAAGTCATACATTTACCGTATAGGCACTGAGCAAAGCCCAAGGGAATATAATTATGAACAAAATAATGGCCACCGAGTGCTTTCGGTGCATGAAAGAAAAATAGAGTCTTGTAAGAGTATATTAACAGACTTCCAACTTAGGAGAAGGCCTTCATGATGAGAAGAGGAGACGGGAGCAGGATACAGGATTAGTGTTTGAGGCAGAGATATATGTACAATTTGAAAACAGAATTGGTCATATAATCCTCAGTGTAGCCTCTTAAAACAGATACTGCTTTCATCTTACTAATTAGGAAATTGAGGCTTAAATAACCTGCCCAAGGTTACCTTTCTGTTAACCTCACTATTTGTAGTGATGTCAATGGGCTGGGTGAATTAACAAAGCCCAGTTTATGGAAGAACAAGGATTCTAGCTCAGCAGGAGATAATATCTAAGTTGAATCCAGGCAGTGAGTAGCAGTTTGTGAGTTACAAGATCGATAGTGAAGGGAATAATATCTGAGGCAGAGGATTTGCCTGTTTATCCAGAAGAAAAGTTTGGCAAGTTTAGGGAGCGGAAAGTAGTTCAGTGGTGCTGAAGTATATAGACTGTTGCGGTTGTGTGTTTGAGGGAGTAGGGAGGAAATTGTATAATTATGGTTGGGGAGCAGGGGTTATGGGTGTAGTGTGGCAAGACATGAGGCTGGAAATGGGCGGGGGGGATTAAATCATAAAGAACCTGCATAAGGAGTTTGGAATTATCCTATTGGCAATGGGGATCTATTGAGGTATTTTAAGCAAAGGATTGACATGTTCAAATTTATATTTTAGATCACTGTATGAGTGGAAAATGGACTGGAAGAAAGATGAAATTGGGTAGAGGAGCCACTTTTGGTTTCAAACAAGGGAGTCAGGGTCCTGTTTGATCTCACTTAAGTACCAGATATGATGAAGAAATGATAGCTCATTGAAGTAATTATTTACTTTTTAAGTGTGGACATCTCAGACTTCTAAAGTCAGTGATCAGAATTAAATAATTTTTAGATTTCTTGAGGGTGATCTCACATATAGTTCTATCCTATTATAGAATTCAAGAATTATGTTATTAAGCATGAGAGTTTTTAAGTTTTTATGTTATTGTGATTTCTAAATGTCACAATTCATTAAGAATGAATTTTTTTGTGTGTGTGTTTAAACCACATAATATATCCATGTTTATTTGGTAGATTTTGTTCCCTATGTAGTTAAAAGTGATAGTAATGGGGGAAAAAAAAGTGATGGTAATGGTAAATTGTAAAAAAAAAAAAAAAAGTGTTGATAACGTAAAAGTATATATTGATTATTTGGAAAATTCACTACATATGACATTTTATTTCTCAAAGATGTTGTTTATTGTGGGCTATGAATTACTGGTTTGATATTTAGTCATTTGAGAGCTTCAGTTCAGTGTTTTGCTTAGGTGAGGTGGTCTACCACGGGCTTGTCATCTGCAGTGTTTTTGTAATTATATTTCAATAGGAACGTATCAATGAATGTGATGAGAAATGTCTTTCAGTTTTGTCAGCCGTTTTAGAGGCAATGAAGCCGTGTAAGAATGTGGACGTTCTTCGAGCAGGCTTGCGGTGAGTACTGTCTCTGCTTTCTTCATGTGGCATTCTCTATTCCTTTTATATCTCAAATCAAAAACCAATATGAAAGCCGGCCTGCCTTATTTGGATGGGGAGAGACTGTGTTGGTTGTTATAGTCTTTGATGCCTTATTAAACTTAAAACCTTGCTTCTAGATCAAGTAAAGTTAGAAATGATGCTTCTTTTTTACTCTACCATAAAAAAAAGTGTGGGTAACATTGAATTCAAAATTGATCTTATAACAGAACCGATGGGGGCTAGGAGAGAATTGGCATGTATTCAGCTCATAATAGTTATTTGGGCATCTGAGAAGGTTACATGCTGCTGACCGGGCTCAAAAAGGAGCTTGAATTTTGTAATTTATAAAATTGATGCAACCGATCTAATGTCATAAGTAAGTGAGAATAATATTTAATTTCCTTGTTCATTGACTGTACATTGGGATATTTTATTATAATGTCTTGATGTGTTTTGTTTATTCATGATGGCAAAATAATGTGAGAGGAAATAGTGCTAGACTGGTCCTAGATCTTTAACTACTTATGCTCCCTTGGGCAGGTAGGTTATTTCTATTGGCTTCATCTGCCTTGCCTCGAAGTAGGAGCTGGACCAGATAACTTCTAAAATAATTTTTCTGGTTTTTGGATCCTGGGATTGTGGTATTGTATCTAATTACAGATTACTTGTTGATCAGCAAGTCTGGAAAATAGAACGTGTCTTTACATTACAAGCTGTGATAAAATGTGTTGGAAAAGATGCGCCAGTTGGTCTTAAAAGGAAACTGGAGGTAAACAGATTTTGAATTTTCTCTAGTGGGTAAGATTTGAAAAAAAAAAATTCTTATGACCTGCTATCAGTTCCTAAAGTCAGGTTTTAGAAAGATGTTGTGTTTTGGGGTTCAGTTTTGCTAAAGAGAAGTAAGAGAAGTAGACTTATATCTATTTGTATATGTAAACATTTTTTTTAAGATTGGTTTATTTGTTTGAGAGAGCTCATGCACGTGCAAGTGAGAGGAGGGGCAGAGGGAGAGGATCTTGAAGCAGACTCCCCAGTGGGCATGGAGCCCCACATGGGGCTTGGGATCATGACCTGATCCCACACTAAGAGCTGGACACTTAACCCACTGAGACACTCAGGCGCTCCTATTTATATTAATATGTATATTCAACTTGTATATCTATTTGAGTCATTTTGCTCAAACTTTACCCCTTTTACTTAAAAGTAAAAGTTTAATTTACTTTGCCACAAATTATAAATTAAACTTTGTTTTTCTTTAGATGAAAGCCTTGAGGGAATTAGACAGATTTTCTGATTCGAATAGCCAGAACATGTTTGAGGCATTAGCTGCCATGAATCACCGCTCTGTTATACTTCTGAATGAATGCAGTAAGACGGTCATAGGTAAGGGGAATTTTTAGCACCCCACCTACTGTTCTGGACTATATTTGTTTTGTTTGTTAAAAGCTTTACTGTTAGACAAACAAAAACTAATGATTAGATCTAAATGTTATTTTTGCCTATATTTTTTGTTTTTGTCTTTTACAAAATATAGTGCAATATTCCTCTCAAGAAACAAACATATTGAGTGTAGATATCTTGGATTTTACATTCAAAGCCATCTGGTAATTTTTGTTTGTTTATTTAATTCATTCTTAAAGGTAATATCCATGGATGTCCTGTTAAAGTATTGATCACCATATTGCAGTCTTGCAGAGACCTCCAGTACCGTAATTTAAATCTTTTTAAGGCAATAGCAGATTATGTGGCTACAACTATTGATATCTGGAAGTTAAAACAAGTAAGTTCGTTAACAGGTTAGAATAAGCCCCAGAAGCTTTCAAGAAGCATATCAATTCATTTAACATTCTGGGTATTTCTCTATCAGCTTTAGAACAGTTAAAGAGACCAAAATATTCCAATGTTGATTTGACTTTTGAAAAATTAGCTCCTTATCACATCTTTCCGAAAGAAAAATAAAGTCTGAAGTTTGTACTGTTTTGCAAAATATTTTTTGGTACTTTGGATAGTTAAGATTATTTCTGTCTTTCTACTTTTTCTTTTTTAGACTTAGAATAATAAAAATGCATGATGACAGGCTTATGCTTTTTGAAGAATAATATGTCATTGCTTAATGATCATGTCTATCTTCTATTTGTGGAAGGTTGTCTTGTTTTTTCCGGAGTAAGAATCTTTAAATTTGGGGGCTGTGTTAGTAATATAATCATCTAATGAAGCCTGTGGTTAAAAACTACTTTTTGTAATGAGGCAGTAGTAATTGTGTTCGATCACTAGGTTCCCTTTACTTTGGAATGTAAGGGGCTTATTGAGTTTGTTGTGGAAATCGGCTTTAGAAAGAGAAATACTAATAGAAGTTCCAAGAAGGAAAGAACTGGAAATTTTAATTTAATTGTAGTATATTTCACCTCTGTTCTCATTTGTACAACTACATATTGAATAGAGGAAATTTTGAGTTCTCTCTTAACATGTTGCAAATGTAGGAAGTGTCTAGGTTTGGAAGAGGGAATAGTTCAAAACTGAGTTGGTCATTTTAAAAAACCTCAGAAAGGGTATATTTAAAGTAATTTTCAGATCTGTTGTATGGAAAGCATTATAGGAAAGGATTTATTTTTTAAATGAAATGGAAATATGGAAACCCTTGTATGCTCTGTTTCTCAGTTTATAAAAAGAGATTGCTTATTAACTTAATGACTGATTCAAGATTTACTAGAACAGATTTTGTGAGGAAAAGAGAATTATTTCTTTTTAGGGAATATTCATCTGGACAATTTTATTGTTGTTTCAATTTTTTGAGATCTAAGAAAATTACTGGTAGCATTCCATAATTTAAAAAAGTTTTCCGTCACCTCATTCTTTTTTAAAGGTTCTCTTTCTCCTCATTTTATTTGAAAACCTTGGCTATCGACATACTGATTTGATGGACTTGTTCATGAAGAAAGTGATAGATGATCCTGGCTTTCTAAACATGAGGAGCATTCTTTCTATTCTTCATGTGTATTCTTCTCTCAATCACTTCTACAAAAGCCAGACCCCAAAGTATGTACCTCTTCTTTTTTAATTTTTTTAATTGCCATATAACATACTTCAAAAAAAGGTTACAAACCATCATAAGCTTAGTGCATTATTACAAGTGAACACACCCATGGCCATCATCAGTATCAAGAAATAAGTGTAATATTCTTAATTTGTGAAGTTATTATTGGTGATTTTTTTTTCTTGCTTGTTTCTTTGTTCTTTATGATGTATTTGTTAATTCAGCATAGGAATCTTCATCTCAAACTCTCCTGGCTTATTCCTTCAGCTCCTGAGTTCATAGTTCAGTTTTGACCATGACTATTCATTTGGTCCCAAGCTACTGCTTTCTATCATTTTCATTTTTAACCACACCCATGCATTTCTGCTATTAAATACAGCAGTTCCTCAGACATACTGAACTCTTCATACCTCTGCTTCCCACCCAGAACATCATTTCTCCCTCTGTAAATCAGTTTGGGTTCACTAAAAAACAAAATGTATATAATATGTCATTTTTTTAGAGGAGTGATTAAAAGTACAGACTTTGGAGACACATTGCTTAGGTTTGAATTCCAGCTCTGCCATTCATTAGCTACTTAACTTCTGGCAAGTTACTAATTTGGGCTTCAGTTTCTTCGTCTGTTAAATTGGGATAAGAAATAAGAGTTATTTCAAAAAAAAAAAAAAAAGAAAGAGTTGTTTCTAATCACAGTGAGTTGTTATGAGGAGTAAATGGGTTGATATGTGTAAAAGAATTCCAAAAAAAAAAAAAAAAGAATTCCAGTGTAGGCCACAGGGTGCCAGGCACAACGTAGGCCAGTTCCAAGGGTCTAGGTGGCAAGAGTCTCAGGCCATCCATTTGCCATTAGGTAAGTGACTTGACCCAGCGGCTTTCTGTCCATGTGGTTTTCTGTCAGGATTCAGATTTCCAAAAGAAGAAATCCAAATGGCTGAGTTTGGGTCACCCGCCCGTCCCTCTGGAGCACATAACCCCAGAAATGGTGCTGGGCCAACTGGAAGGCAGCTGCCCACTGGACCCTCTGTTGTACTGAAAAACTCAGTTTGTGCTACATTTCAGAGCTTCTGTGCTTGTCACATCTTATATGAAGCTCTGGTGGGGCCCTGACACAGAGCTGTGATTATTCGTCAGGAAGCCTGGCTCTGCTTCTCAGTTGGAAAGCTCTCTAGAGTCAGACCTAGGTTCTTGTGATTCTGAACTTAGCCTAAGACCTGGCATAGAATAAAGAGTGAAAAGTATTCCCCAAAGTCTGTCTTCCTCTACTCCCTTGGATTGGTTTTCTTAAGAGGCTGCCTCCTACGTATCTCCGGCACCTCATGGACACTGTCAAGCTGAGTGGTAACTAAAACTCCAGAAACGGCTGCATGGGTTCCATGGTATTAGGAGATCAAACGCTGGGTGGTTAGGGAGTTTTCCAGCTCACTGTGGGCATCCCAAGAGACTACCTGTTCCACCTTGTTACACCATGCTCCACGTTTGTCTAGTCTACTTAAGGAGGTACATCTTGGACTTCCAGAGGAAGGCAATCAATGGAGGTACCAAATGAATGCTCTAGGGAAAAGAAAGGATGATGGTGTCTTTGGCTGCAGTGGCAGAGATTTGAGAAGTGGGCTAACTCAGAGCATTTGGGAAGTTGACTAGAAGAGAGTGGTAGAAAATTTGGCTTAGCACATTGTATATCCACATGTGGTACATTCATCATTTTATTAACGTGGTGGCCTCTGGGAGAGAGAGTGTGTTAAATCCAGAGTGCATTCCTGGGTTTGAAACCCAAGAAAGAAAACATTTAACATTTAAGCTGTCATTTTAGGCCTTTGGTTTCTTCTTG
Organism: Nyctereutes procyonoides; assembly: GCF_905146905.1. Classification (NCBI taxonomy): domain Eukaryota; kingdom Metazoa; phylum Chordata; class Mammalia; order Carnivora; family Canidae; genus Nyctereutes; species Nyctereutes procyonoides. The sequence continues at coordinate 15,363,473 of NW_026575132.1, forward strand.
ATCTGTACTTATCACCATATAGATAATTGCAGATTGGCATTTCTGGTCCTCAGTGTGCTCCTAAAATCCCGAATTTCTGTGGCTTGCGTGGGGTCACCATACGTCTTCCTTTTCCTCTCTTATTGCTGCTTCTCCTCCCTCCCCTCCTCCATCAGTTATTTACCATTTACTGAAAACTATATGAAATGAGTTTTTAAACCACCTTATTAAGGTATGATAAACATGTAAAAAGCTGTATATGTTGAATGTACTCAACTTGGTGTGCATCATTATTCTTGATTAATCCTTGTCTACTAACATTCTCCTTTTTGAGTCTTCCTTATGTAAGTTTGTTTATTTAGTCAGAAAACCTATATGCCAAGCACTTGAGTACTTAGGACAAAGACGAATAAGATATAATCTTTATTTTTTTTAAGATTTTATTTTTAAATAATCTCTACACCCAATGTAGGACTTGAACTCAGAACCCCGAGATCAAGTCACACACCCCACCAGCTGAGCCAGCCAGGCACCCCACCACACTATCCTTTTTACCAGGATTCTGTGTAATGGATAAGGTAGACATGAATTTTGGCAAAGACTGCATGAAAATTGGAGTGATAGATTTTATACAGCATGTATGGCAATAGAGGATGTGCCAGGATGCAAGCCTGGTGATGAGGAGTTTCAGGATGAACACCAAACAGTGCTGCCTGGAGGAGGTGGTACCTAAGCAGATCTTAAAAGGTGGAGAAATAGGTAATCTTAGGAAGCTAAGCAGGAAAGAAGATTGTGAGCAGAAGGGACACTATATTCAAGTCAGGGAGGAAAGAAACAGAACATGTGCAGGTAAGGACACACAATTGGGTGTGCTAAAGCATGACATACAGGAGTGGGATGAGATCGGAGAGGTGATTACCACCCACTCAGGTTCCAGATGTGGTCATCTTCAGCCTATCCTTTCTTGCCTCACTGCTGTCCCTTGGACCTGTTCCCTTCTCCCCACCCCATAGTAACCCCTGCAGTCCTGCTTAGCCTGCCACAGCCTCCCACTCCCTCCCTCCCCCATCTGCTGCTGCCCCTGGGACCTCCCAGCTGATCCGAGGCCCTTTTCTGTACAGCCGCATTGTGCATAAGGGCTTGCTCCAGGGCATACTTGCCTTCACTGTAAGAATCACTGCTTTGTGCCTTAGCCTCGCTAGCTGCTGACAACAGCACAGATAGTGTCCGTTTGCAAGCCTCCCGTTTCTTTGCTCAGTTTCAAATAATCTTCCCTTTTCCCATCTTTTCCACTCAGTGAAATTCTCCTTGTCCCCAAAGCTGCTCTATCTACCTCCTTTCCTGTGTGCTATCACAGTACTTTGTATATTGTCATTTTTTTTCTTCTTACATAATGATCAGTAGCTTATGTCCTAAGACTGACTGACCTGGGTTCAGAACCTGTCTGTGCCATTTATTACCAGTGTCACCCTGGTAAAATGACCCCGCCTAATTTGATCTTTCCTCTCTTCATGCTTAACTGCTTTGCCATAATGTATAACATTAGTTCTTGGTGGTAGGATTAAGTTTGCGGTTCTTTTAACTCAGTGTTGATAGCTAGATAATTTTTATTGGTTATAAAATTGTGGTAGTGTTCCAGACCTTATAGACATACTCATGGTAAAAAGCAAGAGAATGGTTAAAAGGCTCTAGAGCCTGACAGCTTGGATTCCAGCACTGTCTCTGTTATTTCATGGTAGTTTGTTCTTGGAGAAGTTCCTCAACTTCTCTGAACCTGTTTATTCATCTTTATTATGAGATTAATAATACCTACCCCATCAAGTTTTTTTTTTTAAAGTAACTTTATTTTTTTTATTTTATAAATTAATTTTTATTGGTGTTCAATTTACCAACATACAGAATAACACCCAGTGCTCATCCCGTCAAGTGTCCCCCTCAGTGCCCGTCACCCATTCACCCCCACCCCCCGCCCTCCTCCCCCTCCACCACCCCTAGTTCATTTCCCAGAGTTAGAAGTCTTTATGTTCTGTCTCCCTTTCTGATATTTCTCACACATTTCTTCTCCCTTCCCTTATATTCCCTTTCACTATTATTCATATTCCCCAAATGAATGAGAACATACACTGTTTGTCCTTCTCCGGTTACTGTGGCCAAGTTCAAAAAGGGTGTTGCCTGAGTTCTCCTCTGGGATTTTGATGGAATCTTGTCTCACATTTAGATCTTTCATCTATTTTGAGTTTATCTTTGTGTATGGTGCAAGAGAGTGGTCCAGTTTCATTCTTCTGCATGTGGATGTCCAATTTTCCCAGCACCATTTATTGAAGAGACTTTCTTCCAGTGGATCGTCTTTCCTCCTTTATTGTATATTAGTTGACCATAAAGTTCAGGGTCCACTTCTGGGTTCTCTATTCTGTTCCATTGATCTATATGTCTGTTTTTGTGCCAGTACCACACTGTCTTGATGAACACAGCTTTGTAGTACAACCTGAAATCTGGCATTGTGATGCCCCCAGATATGGTTTTCTTTTTTAAAATTCCCCTGGCTGTTCGGGGTCTTTTCTGATTCCACACAAATCTTAAAATAATTTGTTCTAAGTCTCTGAAGAAAGTCCATGGTATTTTGATAGGGATTGCATTATACGTGTAAATTGCCCTGGGTAACATTGACATTTTCACAATATTAATTCTGCCAATCCATGAGCATGGAATATTTTTCCATCTCTTTGTGTCTTCCTCAATTTCTTTCAGAAGTGTTCTATAGTTTTTAGGGTATATTTTGAGAACCATTTGAATGGTAAATGGTTCTCCAACCTTTTATTTTCAGGTTGTAGGTGTCCTTCTGTCTAAAATGAGTCTCTTGTAGACAGCAAATAGATGGGTCCTGTTTTTTTATCCAGTCTGAAACCCTGCGCCTTTTGATGGGGTCACTAAGCCCGTTCACGTTCAGAGTTACTATTGACAGATATGAGTTTAGTGTCATCATGATATCTATTTAGTCCTTGTTTTTGTGGATTGTTCCACTGAACTTCTTCTTAAAGGGGAGTTTTAAGAGTCCCCCTTAAAATTTCTTGCAGAGCTGGTTTGGAGGTCACATATTCTTTCAGTTCCTGCCTGTCTCGGAAGCTCTTTATCTCTCTTTCCATTCTGAATGAGAGCCTTGCTGGATAAAGTATTCTTGGTTGCATGTTCTTCTCATTTAGGACCCTGAATATATCCTGCCAGCCCTTTCTGGCCTGCCACGTCTCTGTGGAGAGGTCTGCTGTTACCCTAATATTCCTCCCCATGAAAGTCAGGGACTTCTTGTCTCTTGCTGCTTTAAGGATCTTCTCTTTATCTTTGGAATTTGCAAGCTTCACTATTAGATGTCGAGGTGTTGAACGGTTTTTATTGATTTTAGGGGGGGATCTCTCTATTTCCTGGATCTGAATGCCTGTTTCCCTTCCCAGATTGGGAAAGTTTTCAGCTAGGATTTGTTCAAATACATATTCTGGCCCTCTGTCCCTTTCGGCGCCCTCGGGAACCCCAATTAAACGTAGGTTTTTCTTCCTTAGACTGTCATTTATTTGCCTTAATCTGTCTTCATGGTCCCTTAATTGACTGTCTCTTTTTTCCTCAGTTTCCCTCTTTGCCATTAACTTGTCTTCTATGTCACTCACTCGTTCTTCCACCTCGTTAACCCTCGCCACCTCGTTAACCCTCGTCGTTAGGACTTCTAGTTTGGATTGCATCTCATTCAATTGATTTTTAATTTCTGCCTGATTGGATCTAAATTCTGCAGTCATGAAGTCTCGTGAGTCCTTAATGCTCTTTTCTAGAGCCACCAGTAGCTGTATAATAGTGCTTCTGAATTGGCTTTCTGACATTGAATTGTAATCCAGATTTTGTAGCTCTGTGGGAGAGAGGGCTGTTTCTGATTCTTTCTTTTGAGGTGAAGTTTTCCTTCTAGTCATTTTGCTCAGTGCAGAGTGGCCAAAAACAAGTTGTATTGGAACACGGGGGAGTATCACTGGTCCGTCCAGCTGGTCTTCTGGGGGAGGGGCCTGTTGCGCTGATTTTCAGGTGTCAGCACTTGGGGGAGCTGCTCTGCCCCTGCCTGCTGCAGGGCTCAGCGGGGGTTGTTTACCCCGTGGGGCCCCAGGAGGAACAGCAGCAGTTGCTATGGCAACTCTGGAAGCCTGGATTTAGCCTCCGCAGGAACTACGGGGCTCGGGGCTCTCGGTTCTCCGTCTGCAGGGCCTGGAGGCTCCGGGACGGGGCCGCTGATCTGCTCAGCTCGGGCAGGAGCGTCCTCGCTGTCCTGGGCCCTCCCGGCCTCTGCCTGTCCCGGGGGAGGCCGGATCCTGGGCTGTGTCCCGGCGCCCTGTGCTCCGGGGCCTGCGCTGTTGGATTCGCGCTCCCGCCCCGCAGCCCCCTCCGCGGAGCCGCCGCCCGAGCCCCTCCGAGCTGCTCCGGTCGGTCCCGCCGTGCGCGCTGCAGCCCTTAGGGAGCTCTGCCGCGGGGTGTGGGGCTCTCCCGGGGCGCAGGTGTCTGTTAGTGTCCCCGGGAGCCCGAGGGCATCCCCGCTCTCCTGGGTCCTGCTCCAACTCCCTGCGAGCCCCTTTCCGCCCGCCCGGGAAGGTTGGTGCAGCTCCTGCTCCTCCGGGACGGGGCTCTCCTGTCCTGGGGACACTCGCCCCGGCCTCAGCCCGGCTCCTCGCGGGGCCCCTCCCCTCGGAGGCCTTTTGTTCCTTTATTTCTTTTCCCCCGTCTTCCTACCTGGATAGAAGCGCAAACTCTTCTCACTGTAGCGTTCCAGCTGGTCTCTCTTTACATCTCGGGCCGAATTCGTAGATTTTCAGGATGATTTGAAGGTTATCTAGGTAATTTGGTGGGGACAGGTGACTTGGGGACCCTGCTCTTCCGCCATCTTCCGAAGGCGTAAAGTCCCCATCAAGTTTTAATAGTAACTAAATATTTACTAAAGTAAATATTTACTCTGTGCAAGACATGTAGTGGTAGCTAAATAACATTTATTGAGCATATATATTTATTCTGAGGTAGCCACCTGACCTGACAGACATGCGAGTACTCACTGCCAGCCTGATTTTCTTACTTCCTTTCTTTGGGCTCCTTAAAGCCATTGGTTCTCTGGCACTTTATCTCCCTACCACGGCCTTGTCTTCTGTTTATATTTGAAAGCTGACTTTTCTTTGTTTCCTTGAAGATTCCAAGAAGTTATGACTAGCTCTCTGACTGGTTATCTTCACCACATCTCTTCTGAAAATCTACTGAACGCTGTGTGTTCGTTTTGCTTGATGAACCATTTTCCCATGGCCCTTATTAACCCACTTCTCCAAAAGGACGTCATCAATGAGCTGCTGGTATCAGGTACAGTGTCAGTGTACAGTGGTGCTCAAAATAAGGCAGTCCTGCTAGCTAGCTACCTTGTGATTCGGAATGGGGTCATAGTCGAAGTAGAGTTAGTTAAAATGTGCAGAGCAGATGCTACTCAGGAAAGGATGCAAAATGGTGAAGTCAGAGGTCAGTGCCTCAAACAGGAAACCTACGCAGCCTCCTTTAATGACAGACCTTAGGTGTAGAAGGCAAGGATCAGAAACACATCTCCATTGTTCCTTTTATTTACACTGTCTGCACCTGTACAAAGGCTACATGTTCACGGTGTTCCGTATGCCTTGATCAGAGGTGTTTGTACTTCCTAATCCTTATATGTCACGTTTGGAGCCCAGTTCAGTCAGCTTTTGCAGCCCTAATCACTTTGTGACTCTTGGCCTATATGGGGAGGACACAAGCTCTTAGATCAAGCAGTCAAATAGTTCCCAAAGTAGTGAACTTATTTACTCCTGGGATGAAGTTAATTGTTGATTTTTGGTCTTTAGTATTAAAGAAAAGCAATATTCAGCTAGATATACAAAATTCAGTAATGTGTCTGAGAATAGAGAAGTTTAAATTCCTTTAAAAACAATGTTAGGAAGTTCCAAAATCAAATTGTGAAGAAGAAACAGTAGCACGTCCTGATTTTTTAAGCAGTCACAGTGGGGGAATCAGTCTTAATCCCAGAAAACATGGATTCGAAACATGTTTTCGAATGGATTCCCAACTTTGCCTTTGTTTAATCATGAGGCATTTGAACTTTCCTGGGCATTGCTCATCATTCAGTGAAGAGTTTAGACTATAAATCTCTTCAAAAGATCTTTTAAACTGTAAAACATTTTCAAATACCGGGCACCAATTTAGATACTGTGGGAACTACGGGGACACAGAGAGATTTCTCCTGATAAACAGGTCATCAGGAATTTAGGTGCATTAATACAGTGTTTTAAGTGTGGCGTTAATGTTTCTTCTTAACTCTATGTGTATTTTCTTTCTCCTTTTTTTAGATGACACTGAGAGGAATGCTCACAAGCTTCGTATTTTGGCTGTTTGCCTAAAACTTGATATTTCTTGTCACATGGACATAGACTTAGAACTGTTACCGCCACCGTCCACACCATTATATCTACATGAGAAGGTGACAGATGCTCTAAGAAGCCTTCTGGGAGAAGGATACTTTTCAAAAAATACACAGTTGCCACATAATTATTGTATCGGTATGGGACTTTATGTGATTTTCCTCTATGGTATTTTATTTATTTTCATTTATTTCAGACAAATATGAGTCCATGGTAGGTTAGTGGAGCGTTGGCTCTGAAGCTGGACTGCCAGGTTTGGATTCTTGCTCTGTACGTTCTAGTGCTGTGTTTGCAAGGCTCTTGCCTCCATCCCCTTGACCCTAAAATAGCAGTAAACATAGTGTCCACCTCCTAGGGTTTCTGTGATGAATAAGTGAGATGATGCATATAAATGTTATAAATGATGCATATAAAATCCAGATTGGAGTCTGGCACATGGTAAGCTCATCATATGTTTTGTCTGATGCCATTATCATTATTGGTAGTGATAGTTACATTTTGAAACAAAATCACTTTGAGGAATGTTTGAAAAATTAATTTTTTTCTTTCAGATTTTGAAGTCAGAATGGATATTAACAGAAGTCAAGTGCTTCCATTTTCCAGCGTGGTAACTTCTGCAGATATTCGAAGGTTACTGACATATATTCATTTGCTGAGTTTCTGAATTTAATTCTCACAGACTTCGTGTTAGATAGCAGTAACAGTACTAAGACCTTCTATTTGTGTAGAGCTTGTGATGTACCAAGGGACTTTGCAACCATTAATCTACTGCTTAGGTGTAAACACAAGCATTCATTAGACGGTGGACTGGAGTTGAGCCATGTAATGAAATAGGCAATTTTTACAAATTAGGTTTTAAAGCCGAGTAGTACAATAAAGCAATGTTAACATAATTGAAACTCTCAGTGCAGATGCTTCGGGTCACGTTGCACACACCCTGTGTTTAGTCAGTCTTTGTGGAAAGGCCCTGCTAGGCCCTTCAGGGCACACAAAGATGAGGAAGACATGGATCGTGACCCCAAGGAACTTCTATCCCCATTGCTTCATAGGACATGCACATAAATACAGTAGTGTGAGGTAGAGAAAGGAAATCTGTAGGGATTCACACTTTATCTGCTCATCCTTGTCCATTCTCTTCCAACTCAGTACCCTTTACCCCTTTCTGAGTCCATCCAGCTTGTTCCTTGGCCATCTTCTTCACTGTGCTTTCCCTATACATGTTAGCCATCTTCCCTGAGAGAAAGGCTTTTTCTCTGACCTCTGTGAAAGAGAATCTTTCTTTTTTGGGTACTCCACTGTTTGAGCCTAATAATACAGTAGCTCTCAGCCTAAAGTACTGAGAAGAAGTAAGGAATAGGAGCATTCCTTTAAAAAATAAAATTTCTTTTATGTTATCTCAGATAACAGCCAAAGTATACGGGAAGACAGGAAGGATACAAATGCCTTTTTTTTTTTTCTCCAACCGGCTTAATCTTTCCAAAAGGTCAAGAACAATGAAAAAAACGAATTACACCTTCCAAGTTGTGGTACACATACAGATGTTATCTTTTTAACAGTCCGGCCTTTCTCTTAGTGTTTTTTTTTTTTTTTCTTTGTATTTGTTCTCTTCATTCTGGTTTTTAAACGCTTCTCTCTCCAGGAGACAATATGTAGAAGGAAAGCATTTGCCATTTGGTTTATCTACATCAGTACTTCTAGTAGCATAAATAATTATATTTATATCAGAGACTAACACTGCATAGGAAAGCCTTAAAATGCTTACAGTGCTGTACTGGAGTATTTGCAGAGGTTAGTAATGAGGTAGAGGATGGTGACAACTGTGGTCAGCAGAGAACTTGAATTTGAAATCTCCAAAGAACAGGAAATGCAGCATGAGTGTAGATGTAATCTCACTCCTTTTGTGCACTTTTGGTAACGGGTCTCCTTTTGTGCACTTTCATTTTCAGGGTAGCTATACTGTGTGTTCCTAGATCTGCTTACTGTTTGGATTTAGGCCACCCCAAAGGATTCCTTGCCATGAAAATGCGACATTTGAAAATAATGGGTTTTCATGTAATCTTGGTAAGAAAAAAATGCAAACAAAATACTTTTCAGTTACTGATGTCCATTCTGCTGGGGATATTGTGGTTGAGCTTGGTTACTAGGACCCTAGAGGAATTGTCAGCAGTACTGGAATAAGTATTTTAGTTATTTCTTATTTAGAAAAGAACATTTCTTTTTTTTTTTTTTTTTAATTTTTATTTATTTATGATAGTCAGAGAGAGAGAGAGGCAGAGACATAGGCAGAGGGAGAAGCAGGCTCCATGCACCAGGAGCCTGACGTGGGATTCGATCCCGGATCTCCAGGATCGTGCCCTGGGCCAAAGGCATGCGCTAAACCGCTGCGCCACCCAGGGATCCCCTAGAAAAGAACATTTCTGTGCATGATGTGGTTTCTACTCCACTGGCAACTATTATTTACTAGGAGTTTTATAAACACTATGTTTGATCAACTTTATTCTTTTTTTGTTAAGAGGAAAAATATAAAAAATACATTTTCTTATTTCATTTAAGACCTATGACATCATATTCAATTTCCAGAGTTTCTTGAACAAAGGAAGAAAAGATGTGAATTTAAGCGTTGTTTTCATGGACCGATGTGAGGCTCGTAGGATGTTTGTCTCCAGGAAAAGCTGGATGGGCGTGAGAGGAGACAGCTTCCTCTTCCCTCCCACAGCTCATTTTGATTCTGAGCTCCACAGTTTTGCTTGGCCAGCCTCTTCACATGTCTCTCTCTGTATGGAGCAAGAACCTTATGAATGAACTTATATATATTAATGTTGGAAACTATCTAAATGCCACTTAGTTGGTCCTGCACATAATGTGAAGTGTAAACATTCTCATCTTCATTTGGTGCTTTCGTATCCAAGCATGGATTATGTACAAATTACTGAGGTTAAGATGGCATGTTTTTCTTAATGGGCTGCTACTTAAGACTTTTTTCCTCATAATGGATATCATATAAATTCTCAGGAAGATTATCTCAAGAAATGAGTTTTTGTGCCCTTTAGAAAACCTTTAAAGTTTTTAGAATTTTCACTGGTAGAGCTTTCTTCAACCCTAGCATATAGTCTTCCTAAGCCTTTAAAATATGAGTAATTACAAGATAACACTTGCTTGTGTAAAAAAAAAAAACATTTGCCTCGATGTTACTTTGATATGCGTGGGTCTCAAAACTAGTTTTTATTTTACATGTCGTCTTCTTGCAAACTGATAATTTTCCCCTTTCTTTGGCAAGGTCCCTAATTGGGAGGTGGAAAGGCTGGAGATGAAGGATGTAGTCACATTTTTGAAGACCAAACTCTACTCAACCGAAGCCTTTCTTACTGCTGGTGTAAATCTACAAAGCACGTGTTAAAAGTGAAAGCAGCCTTTTCGTATTAGCAGACATAAGTTTGTAAAATAAGTTTAATAAAGACTACAGTTCAGTTGTCAATAGACTTTACCTGACTGCTCACCATGGCAGAAAGTGTCACTTTAGTTCACTGTTAAAATAAATTTTAAGAGTGGAAGAAATATTGTTATTGGCATTTTAGAAGGTGACTCCAAAAGGGTCACTTTTCCAACCATACTTGTTCCCTCTAAGGCCCAGATACTTGACAGATTCATGGGCTGTACGTTTTACTTTTGCTTGTTAGCCTTGATCCATTGAACACTGGCTTCTTAGTTGTGTGGGCTGCAGCTAAGTTGGCTTGGGTGGTCCTTGTCTTCAGAACCTGCACATCTGCACTCTTGCTTTAAGCCATTCTAGGACTCAAGCATTGGCCACATGGCACTTGGACTGGGTACTCAAATGGCAGAATGTGTAAGAAATAATGAGGTAGCATGTGCAAAGTGGCTGTGGGTCAGATGCCTGCATTTGTAACAGGCATTCTAGGTGGAAGTGGTTCGTGGGCCACACAGAGATACATGGAGGAGACCGTGCAGAGATGCCAAGGAGTCCAAATTTACTAAACCTGATAGGCTGTGGGCTGCTTACACATAACTTTTGCCATTGCTAAGTTCATTCCTTTCCCATTCTTCCCCTCTCCCCCACCACCATTTCTTGAAGTCTTTTAGATTAAATATATTGCTGAACTATGGTGTGAGCCAGACCTGAGGAATATTTTTCAATTACATTTGCTCATTCTTTTGTTGAAATATTTGTTCAAACTTGTGGTATACCTATCCACCTAGTTTGACTCACTGTGGATACTATGAGTTTCACCTGTGAACCCTGAGTGCCCTGGAAATTGGTATGATTTTACCTCCATGCAAGGGACTGCATGTTGTTGTCTCCTCTGAATTCATTTGTTGAAACCTATCCCCCACTGTGATGATATTTGAGGTAGAGCATAGGGAGGTGATTGGTCCATGAAGGTGGAGCCCTTGTGAACTGTATTAGTACTCTTTTATAAAAGAGACTCCAGAGAGCCCCTTGCTGCTTCTGCCATGTAAGGACACAATGAGAAGACCACCTATGAGCCAGGAAGAGGCCCTCACCAGACACTGACAGAGCCTTGAATTTGGACTTCCCAGCCTCTAGAACTGAGAAATAAATTGTTGTTTATAAGCCGCCTGGTTGATGGCATTCTGTTAACATCAGCCCGGATGAACGAAGATACCCCAAATACACAGATCTGCAATTCCTGGACTTCTTGCTCTGTGCCAGACCCAGCTAAGTACTCACACATATGCTCTCTTCATTATTTTAACTCTGAGGTGTAGCTGCTATTAGGATCCTCTTTGGGCCCTCACATCCTCTCTAATGCGAGGATAGATTATTTGCCAGCACTATGCAGGTAATAGGGCAGTGCTGGAGTGAGCCTGAGCTAACACGGGCTTAAGTTGAACCCTGGGTTAGTGATAAAAAAGCTCCAGCATGGGACTTCATCTGTCAGAGATCTTATCCACTTGTCCAGCCTGCATTTAGAAAAGGTTAGGGCTGAAAGGAAATTTGGCCATCATTTAACTCACCTACCTCATTTTAGGGTTGAGGAAGTTATAGCTCAAAGAACTTGATTTTCCAGGAGTCTCAGCCCCATCACTGATCCCCACATCATTCCATCCTCTACTACCCTTTGGCTTGCATCTCAAGAAATCTAGATTCTGGTTCTGGATTGGACAGCACTTAGCTTTGTGTCCTTGGCCAAATGATTTAACTCTTAAAAGCTTCAGCATGAGAGTTGAAGATACTTTATTAAGGAAACTAAGATTCGTTCTTTAAATGTTATGTGTGTATCTTTTGCTTCTAGTGGCTAATTATGACTCCTGTTCAAAGGGTTGGACAATTTTATAGATACTTTTGGGCACTCCAGGAGAATATTTACATATTCATTCAATTGACTCAACAAAAAACAAACCGGAAAAACCACCCCAAACCACACAACCCAGTGTGATTTCATGGACCCATTTCTCATGCAGTGAGAGAGTATGAATAAATGGGAATTTATAAATCCAAATTCTAACTACTCTTGACCAAGTCACAGAATATTTTATATCAGTACCACTATTTCCAATGTATAAAGGATGCAACTAACCTATTTTACATATCAACCAACCATAAGAATGAATGTGAAAGGTAGAAGTTGATGTGTTTATATACATGGCTTGCTTCTGATGTAATCTGTGGTTACAAGTCAGCCACGTTGTGAAAGAAATTAGGTGGTTGGAAAAGACTTCAGTTTTACTTCTAATTCTGTATTTTGGATTTGAGTTTTGTGTGTGTTTGGAGCAGCGTTAAGAGTATTTTTTTTATTCCTGAACTTCTTTAAAATGTCTTCTTACAATTACGTCAAGTATACACACAGGTAAACATCAAGCTGAGGGAAAAAATTGGTGATATATTTTTGATAAATATCTAAAGAGCTCCTTTAAGTTGAAAGAAACACTGACATAACAAAAGAGCTGGTCAACACAAAAAAAAAATTCAGTCTACTACTAATCAAAGACATGTATATTTGAACAAATGGGATATGTTTGTCTTTTAAATTAGCAGGGTTTTTCTCTCTCTATTCTTTTAAGAATTACAGTATTGCCGAAGGTGTGATGAAGCAGGCACTTGCCTATGCTGCTGGTGGAAAGTAAACGCCTTTCTGGAATACATTTTGTGGCTTCCCCTTCCCCATATTTAAAAAAATTGCTTTATTGTGTAATTGGCAATGGACTGCACTATTTAAAGTGTACAATTTAATACATTGCAACAGATTTTACATATTAAATATCCATGAAAATTTCACCGTAATCAAGATACGAACATACCACCACCCATAAAAGTTTCCTCCATTTCTGCCTTTCTCCCTTGTTCGCTGGAAACCACTGATCTGTTTTTGTCACTATGAAATGTCCTTTGGCTGTTTGCATCCAGAGTGTTGGAAATATTGATACCTGTTGATATGGACCAGTAATTAGATTTTTAATGATCTTTGTGCCTATACGCATAGGTAGTACACACTTGATAAATATTTGTATTACTCCTGCATTGTGTGTAAGGATTCTCATCACTCCATTGATGTGGTATTTCACTGCTTATGAGCCAGGCATTGAAAATGATGTGTGTTCATCATTACTGGAATTTTTTTTTTCTAAGCTGTTGCTACTCAGAGTAGACCAGTAGTGTTGCCATCATCTGGGAGGTTGTTAAAAATGCAGAATCTTGGGACCCATCTCAAGACTTATTCTGGTTCAGATTCTGAACCAGAATCTGTATTGTAACAATCCCAGATGATTTGTATGCTCATTAAAGTTTGAGAAGCACTGTTCTAAGACATCATTTTAATATTTGTAAAATATCTGCATGTGCCATAATTTATTTGACATGGGGAAAATTTTACAATTATGTTAAATGGAAAACAACTCCATACAGTAGGATTCAAGTTTTATTTTTTAAAAATGCATAGAAGTGCACAAAAGGAAGGAAAGGAATAAAGATGGAGAGAGTGATATTTCTGAATAGAATTGTGATTTTTATTTTATTTTTCGTATTTTCAAAAATGAATATATATTAACACTTAAAACCAGAAAAAAACTCATTAGTTGATGTCAATCCATTCCTAATGTTTGATACTCCAAAATCATTTTAGTAATTAGTGGTAACCATTAAGAGCTTACTTAGTGTGTACCCTGAGTGATGGGGGGTATAAAGAAGTTAAGACAGGGATCCTCTCAAGTTGCTTATGAGATAAGATGCTATTAGTATTTGTCAAAAGATAACCTGATGTTTGAAAAGGCCCAAAGCAGAAGGGAAGAGTTGGTCAGAGGGGAAAGAGTCGCTGGGTTGGGTTTTCAGAGCTAGCTGTAGAGAATGAGCAAGATTTGGTAATATACAAAAGGAGGACATATATAATCTGAACATTTCTTGCAGGTTTTTTATGAGATGGAGCAATAGTGGTGGTGATGGTGCATGTGATAAATTCTGATAACTAAATTTTAAAAGGAAAAGGAGCCAAGAGCATTATCCTCTGCGTAGAATGTTAATATAGCAAGTAAATAATCTTAAATTTACTGTGAAATCTTGTTCTCTATGTGAGAACATGGCTCACTCTACTCCATTCCAAGCCCTACCTTTTTTTTTTTTACATCATAGTGCATATAGAAAATGAAGTGTTTTTATAGCACTAAGCTAGAGAGTTTTTTGAGTGTTTATTTGGCGCTTAGTAGGACAAAGTATTATATTTTCTTCATATGCTATAATAACGAAAATCAGTAAAACCCAAAGTATTAGGGAAGATTTTAAATATTGATTTTGTGCAAAATCCCCAAATACATTTTTTTAAAACACCTTAATGAGAAACTTGATCTTGCTATCTAGACACAACTTAAATATCAAATGTTCTGCTTGAAACGACTATATCTAATTCCCGATTATTTTTTTAATGACGAGGTCTTCAGATTCTTGGTGGTCATCATTGACAAGAAACTTTGTTTACCTGAGTAGCTGATGAAACAATTTCAAGCCATTTTTAAAACCACTCAAAAGTTAAAAATTCTAATAGCTCTTCTTGTTCTGTCATTGACAAATGCAATGTTGATTTTTTGTGTGTGTGATAATGCAAATGAATTTGAAATGAATTTTTTCATATTGAGTATTTCCAAATAATAATGAAGTTCTTACTCGTGTGTGTTAGAGCAGTCACCCTGCAACTAGTTTGAACATCTCTAAGCAAATACATGTAAGTAAACAGAAGAGATTTGGGGCATCTACCTGGAGCTGTACTTGTGAGGAGCTGGCCTTCCCCAAGCCCAGTTGTCCACACTTCACCACTGAAACTATCAGCAGCCAGAGTGTCCCTCGTCGGTGATGCTTAGCAGCTCAGCCAGCAGCGGGCTTCTTAAGTAGCTGTCTGGCTAACTGGACACACTCTTGGCTTCACATGACACATCACAGCACAGCAGGGAGAGCCAATGTTCCTCATAGTCTTTATCCATAGAAATCGAGGCATGAGCCATCAAGCCCTGCTCGGTCCACGCTACCCCTTTGAAGGAGCGCTAGGTGAGGAGGTCACTGGCCGAAAGTTGCTTTGGCTGCCCGGCCCTTTGTGGCTACCCAAAAGGCTTAGGAGATAGAGATCTCTTGATACACTTTTAACCCATTTGTGGCACATGGGTGTGCTGTGGCTCACTGATGAGCCCAGGGAACTGAAGTCTGTACCTTTCCCGATCTTCTTTACAGCCTAAATTCCACCTGTGACCTGCTTTCCTCCTGCTTGAGATTAAGAAGACACGATAAGGTGGAAAATTTCTGTCAACGATTGCGGAGCATTTGATTTTTCTGGAATAGCAGCAGCAGAAGTCCTCGGGAGTGTGGGGCAGCCGGTTTGCTGGTGGGCCTTGTGGCGAAGATGCTATGTCTCCGGAACTAACATCCAGGCAGGTGTCTGCATGATTTCCCAGCTTCCATGCTGTCCACAGAGACAGGGGCTCTTCTGGATGGTCAGTTTTGTGCTGGTGGTCTCAGTGTCACACCTGGATGTCAGACTACAGGCTGCACTTTTAGTCCTTCCGATCGCCCAGGGAGAGGAAGCAGGCTTCTGCGAATGGCCAGAAGTTGACCTCCAAGCCCAGGGCGTTTAAGCGAGATCGAGTGGTTTCTGTTACCAGCAACCAAGTGCTGATTGATGCGCCATATCTATTTATCTATCATCTTAGAGCCAAATATGGGGTACCTTTTTTTAAAAACTCTAAATTTTGCCCTAAAGAATTTCACTCAAGGTTAGTAACCTACATCATGTTACCAAGACGCACTAGGACCATCCACGTTCGCTGCCAGATGGTTTTACATGTACCTCACCCTCCGGAGTTTCTTTGAGGCAGCAGTAAATGTTCCCTGGCAGATGAAAGGTGAGACCAGCCCTCCTCTCTTTATTTTCTACTTGTTCACCCAATTGTCCCCACACTTCTCTGGTTTTCAACTCTGGAGCCCTGCCTGTTCCATCTCAGGCAATCTCTGTACACGGGGACCCACATCACCCCCAAGAGGGAAAGAACCGCATCTACCTTGTGCCAATTGTTTCAGGAAGTCCATTTCTATTTTTGCACACACACGAAGAAATGCAACGAATGGAGAAAGATACAGAATTTGTTAAATATATAAAGACTTTCATCTTGTCATAACTTTTAAGTTAAATTAGACAAAAAGCCAATGCTATCGTATTTCGGAAACTTCGAAGTGCTTTGATGTCACTTACGGCACTCATCAATCTCCCATCTACCTTATTAAACGCTAGTCTCAAAGAAAATCAAAGATAACAAACTGGCCACCACCCTCGTCACGGGCCTGTGCCGGATGCAACTTGATGTGACACGCAAGCTGGGGAGGCGGCCCACACCGTGGCCACTGCCACTGCCACCGCCACCGCCACTGGGCCTTGCAGGGCCCACTCCCTTCCCTTTGCCCCAGGACAGGACTGGCCTGGCCACCGGCCACCGTGTCCCGCTGGCTCCCTCCTTCCGTGTCCTCTGCAGCCTCAAAGCCCCACCTAAGGCCAGGCCAGGGAACCTGGAGCAGGTTTTCCAGGCTCGGCCCCTACTCACCCAGCAACATGTCCTGGGTGATCGTAGCCTCGAAGGAAAACAGGCGAGCGAGCCAGTGCTGGTCACAGCTTTGAGAACGTGGATGGAAAAGTACTTGTCAATTGACTTGCTCATTTTTTTTAAGATTTTTATTTATGAAAGACCCAGAGAGAGAGAGAGAGAGAGAGAGAGAGAGAGAGAGAGACAGAAAGGGGGGGGGCAGGGACACAGGCAGAGGGAGAAGCAGGCTCCTTGTGATGTGGGACTCGATCCTGGACCCCAGGATCACACCCTGGGCCAAGGGCAGCTGCCCATCTGCTGAGCCACCCAGGCACCCGACCTGCTCACTTTTTTAAAAGAATGTGCTCTATGCATTTCTAAGCCGAGAGGAGCACTCCTTAAGAAACACAAACCCACCAAGACGTTTGTAATGCGAATTTAACATTGATTTTGAGAGCCATGTGGGTTTTTTTTATTTTAAAAATGCTCTTAATTGTGATAGAATACACATCTTTTGGAACCGTGTTTTTAAAAAATATTTATCCATGGGAGACACAGAGAGAGAGGTAGAGACACAAGCAGAGGGAGAAGCAGGCTCCATGCAGGGAGCCCGATGTGGGATTCCATCCTGGCACCCCGGGATCACACCCTGAGCCAAAGGCAGACGTTCAACTGCTGAGCTACCAGGCCTTCCTTTTAGAACTGTTCTTAAATGTACAGTTCAGTGGATGCACGACCGTCACCACCCTCCATCTACTGGATTCAGTTCATCTTGTAGATGGAAACCGTACCCACTGAAGAGAAACTCCCCATTGCCCTTCCTGCCAGCTCCTGGCAACCACTATTTTTTCTTTGTCTGTATGAATTTGATTACTCGAGGTACCTCATATGAGTGGAATCATACAGTATTTGTCCTTTTGTGTGATGGCTTATTTTGCTCAGTGTAGCGTCCTCCAGGTCCGTCCACGTAGTAGATATCAGAATTTCCTTCCTTTTTAAGGCTGATTAATATCCTGTTGTGTGTATATGCCACATTTTATTTACTCATCCATCTATCCATGGACACTTGGGTTGCTTTTATCTCTTGTATCAGTGAGTTGTGGGTTCCAACCCCACCCCCCGCCCGAGGAACGTGTTATTCTCTTGAGTATCAAACTTTTTTAAATGTTGGTTTCTAATTTCTAGGGCATCGTCTAACCTACAGATGATATATTTCTTTCTCTATTTATTTATTATCCTCTATCAACTCCTGAGAGTCTTTAGAGATTTTTAAATTAAACACGTTACTGTACATATGTTTTATGTGTCCTGATATCCTTTCACTGTGGATTTAATATTTGGAGACAGCAAAAAGTCACATAGGGCAAATTGGATGATCTGAGTGGCTAATTATGCTACAATAGGTGCCTCCTAAAAGCCAGGTACTCACTGTATGAGCATTTCATACCGGTAATCTCATTCAGTGCATACCAAAGGCTGTCTGGTGGCTATTAACAAATATGAATATCATTTTATAGAATAGAAACTTGATACCCAAGGACTTTAAATGACTTTCCTAGAGGTATACTATTAGAAAGAAGACAGAGCTAGATCCATAACCCAACAACTTCAGACTCCAAAGAGCTCTCGTGTATCATTGTGCTAGTATTTCTAAAACTCCCCAGAGGGTTACATTTGCTTGCATTCTTGATGAAAATACAAATTCCTGGGCCCTTTCACAGATGCACTGAATCAAAATCTACAGAGGATGAGCCTGAAAAAGTTACACTGCTTGACATCATGGTATCCCCACCATATTTTCGTTAAACATGTACCATCATGTAACAGGGGATTGTGTTGTGCGGCTCACAGCTCTGCAGGCAGTTCTCACAACAGACATGCAGAGATGTTAGGAGCATTAGTCATTGGAATGACAGTATAGGCTTCAAAGTGACTTCTTTGAGAGACAATACTTATTTGAACATTCTGCTTTATAGTCATTAAAATAAGCAGCCTCACTGCCATGTAGGCACAACTCACTGTTAGGATAAACAGCTAGCTTTTTACCATGGAAAGAGAAAGCCCTGGTCTGGGATCCTGGGGAAGTCTCTTAACTTCTCCAAGCCTTGATTTCTTCATTTGTAAAATGCAGATGTTAATGCCCAATTTGAAGGACTATTGTATACATTAGGAATAAATATATAGACCTTGTCATGTGACAGGTGCTTAATAATTGGTAGTTCTTATAATAATAAAGCAAATTTTCCATGGCGATTGTAAATGTGAACCACAACCCTTGGCAGTGATCACTGTATAATAAATTAGTCCGCCAGGGTTTCCAGCTGATGTAAGTCTGGAGCTGAATCTAGAAGAATGTGTGCAGAGAAGCTTCTGTGGCTTTCTCATGTAGATAAGGGGGGGGGGACTGCGATATTTTAAATGGCAGTTTATAGTGCGAATGGCAAGAAATGAATGACACTGTCCCCTAGGTGGTGCTGCATCATCGTGAAAAGGCCAGTGGGAAACTTGGTATTTTTAGAGGTGACTTCCTTGTGGTTTGAATTTCAAGTAAGAACAGGACAGCTCCCTGGGATGTCTGGGAAAAAATGACCGGGAAGAAAGAGTCTTTTTAGTAGGATTTAGTGTACAATACTCTTGCCCGTGAGGCCCCATCAGGTCTTGGGTTTGCTGTAGTTGGAAACAGGAAGAGCGGTCAGGCCAACTTTTATTCATTCCCTGTTGGAGCCGTGACTGATTTTGACAGATCGAAAACCATTTATAACACTGCTGTGGGGGATAGTTTAGCCTGGGATGTTAGTGCTGGCCCCTGCAGGGACTGAGTATGGGATCTGAGGGATGTGCAGATCCCTGGAATATTCAAATATATATGCTAATGAATTTTCACAAGAATAGCCCTTTATTGTTCTGTGCGTATCACTGTGCATTTCTCAGCTACACTTGTCCTTTCCAACCTCAATTTCTGGGCAACCTATTTTTTATTCGGCATCAGAAGCGATAGCATCTGGGAAGTGAATCTGATGAATACTGTCTGGCAACCAACACCCTTCAGACTGCCAGCTCCTGGGGGAGAAAACCGAGATGCTCAGGAGTTGGTTCAGGGCCAGGTATACCTGTCCTTGAGGTCCCAGTGGTGGGGGAAGGAGGCTGGCCAAATGCGGAACTTCTGAAACTCCACTTCCTGACTTCATTTCCATTTTGGCAAAATGTGACTTCGGTTTCCAAGAGAAAGAGTTCACATGTATTAAAATGTCTCAGTTGCTGAAGTTGCTTTGTGTCCTCCACTAAAGCCTTCTGCCATCAATCCCTATCTCCCAACACATTTTCAAATGTGGTGTCTTTGGAAGGTAACCATAGCAACAGAGCTTATTCAGAAATGACTGAATCTAGGCAATAAAGGGAGAGGCAACCCCATGGCATTTTTCACTGGAAATTCACAGGACACTGTGGATTCTAATAGTTGCATAGGCTGAGTGGTGTTATCTATGTTCTAGGCACTGGGCTACTTTAAGACATTTGATTCTTATGACCACTCTCTGGGGTAGTCATCATTATCCTTTTAAACAGTTGAGAGAATTGTAGCACAGAGATTTTCATGGCTGGCCTGTGGTTGTACAGCTGGTCAGATCTAGAAAGGCCTCCTGTATGCCCTGCATGCACTACCTTATATGCAGGGAAAGCTGGAGGAGAAGTCATTCAATGCCTATTTTTCAGGTAGTAAAAGTGAGTCACAGAAACATGGAAGTCATTTGCGGCAACAGCTGCAGAACCCCTACCCCATCTCACTAACACCTTTCTGTTAAATGTAGCTCTAGAGCTCCCAGGGTTATCTTATCTGATGCTCAGAGCAAGTCTTTTGATGACCGTATTTGTATCTATTTACAGACAAGGACATTGAGACATGAAGACGTTAAATGACATTTCCCAAGGTCACAGCTATTATATTGAAGAATAAGAAACCAAACCCATCTCTCATTTCATGTTGACATCCTGGATTTGGCACTTTAAAAATATTTTATCTGTCCATCCATCCACCTATTCATCATTTTCATAGGAATTTATGAGAGCATTAAGTACTTTATAAAGTATATTCGACAAGGTTTTCAGGATTAACTTTAATTAATCAGAGGTGAATTTTACTATAAATATGAAACCATCCTTGACCTGAGTATTGTGGAAATACTGTTTATGAGTACAAACTTTTGTATGTCAGAATTATATATCCTAATTAACCTAAAAATCCATACTTCATGTGTTATAGATAAGAAATCGTATTTATCTGTATAAATTGCCTAAAGCAATAACAGAGAAGGATATTATGCTTAAAATTTTTGGTTAAGTCAAAAAGCTGATATATTCTTGAGAGAGATATGATCTGTAATCCTAGCTAGAACTACCTGCCATACAGGGAGCCGGGTGTAGGGGTGAAGAAGCAGGGTGAGGGGATGGCTCTCATCCTGGAGGGCATGTCTGGTGGCTTGGACTTATTGTTCAGTCAGTGAGGTATAGCCGTGACTCATGAAGTGACACTCCAGAGACCTTGACTCAGAATTCTTTTGAGGTCTTGATGTGAGTCCTTTGAACACTGGGAGGCCTGGAAATAGGATCCTGACTCCAGCCTGCAAGAGCCCAAAGGCAGGAGACTGATTGGAGATGCTTCTGCTGGCAGGGCCAATGCAGAGGGCAGCGTGACAGGGCTTTAGGCTTCCAGGTTTTGCTGGGGACGGAAAGGGCATGGATGTGTAATATCTGCTTGAGTCCTCCTGAAAGGCATCGCCCTAGAGGACTTCCTGCCAGGGTGCAGCGAACTCAACAGAGAGGCCATGGAGTGTTTTTACAGTCAGCCGGAGAGAGCATTGTGGGGGTCAGGGCAGGGATACTGTGGTGTCAGAGGGCGGCAGCCAGTGGAAAGGGGGTTAAGAGCCCCCCAGGACTCCCTCATATGAGCGGGAGCCCGCATCTGTGCAGCCGACACACAAAAGGCATCTTCACCGAATACAAGGTGATCAGTTAATAGATCCTCCCTTTATCCCTTGTCTCTCATCTCCATCCTGACCCTGCGGGAGCCAGAGGCAGCACAGGGAGTGGGGCAGGGGGCTGGCACAAAGAACAGGATGGACAAACAACAGAAGCCAAGACTCACTCATTACTGAGCTGGGAAGAGGAACTAAGTGGGCGAGAGATTCGAATGTTTTGAGAATAGGTCAGTATATGAACCTTTAATACCTGAACATGAAGTTATTCTAGTACCCGAGGGTGGCCCACAATGCGTCAGGGAATGAGCTGTCCTTGCTGGGCGAGGAGGCCACAAGGGTGGCCAAGGGAGGCAAGAAAATGCACCGCCTGGCCTGGTCTGGCCCACACGCTAGGCTGGCGTCACCTTGGAAGAGACTTTCAGGTGCATGATAGGTTCTTAAGGGAAATGCTGGATTTCCTTTCTTTGCTCCTTTACCCCCCGCAGCTAAAGGCGCTCTAGAATCCATATCCTATGGGTTTTTTTCTTTTAATTTCTGCCTGAAGAAGAATCTCCTGCCTTCTTCTGCTTGGTTTCACATTTTCACGGGAGGATTATTACCGGAGAGAAAGGATACTTCCATCAGTTGCAGGCCAGAGCTGCAAACTCCCTCCCAGGAACTTTGTAGGGCCTCCAGGACGAGGCTGGAATCTGAAGGGAGTAAACATCACAATTAGAAAAAATTATCCCTTGGAATGAAACATCTTCTGATATTGCTCATAATAGCACAGAATGATACGTGGTGTGGAGCCCGAACAAGAGGTGTTCATCTGCAATTATTTATGCTCACCAGGGACAGGATTTTTTTTCTGTGTTTATTGTTTTATTCATGATTACCCAGCAGTGTAATGATAGGGTTATAATGATAACAACATGAAGAATGAAAATGTTTGAGGTGCCATTTGCAAGCAAGATGCTAACCCTAGAATCCCTGAAAGTTTCAGAGGCGGGAGTTGATTTGTAATTGTGTGTGCGTGCGTGCATCTGTCTTAGTGGAGAGGAGAGGGGATAAATTTCCTCAGAATTAGGGTCGGTGGGAGCAGCCCGGGTGTCCTTTTATGCCTTCTGCAAGCTGCCTTGCATTCAGGGTCAGGAGTGGCCCTCACAGTCTTTCTCCTTCCTTCTATCCCTCACAAAGAATGAGAATTAACCATTCCTGGAGCTATAATGATCTTTCCTGCTTGTGAAAATCCACATGTAATTGTTTCTGAGAGGCAGTATTTCTATTTCAAAAGTTCCAGAATGTTCTAGCTTCCCAAGGGCCAACCTTGAGTCCTCAGTATCCCTTTTCCCACCTTCTCAACTCCAGGGCAGGGGTTGGATCCATGGCTTGTGACTTTCCCGAGGCCTCTGGGCCTGGTCCAGCAAATAGAAAATGTAATTCTTCCACCTGAGGAAGTAAACTCTTGGGAGTATCCTCATGGCACATCTTCATCTTTTGTATTTAGCTGTGGTTTTTCAAACGGTTAAAACTCTCTCACAGCTACATTGGTGAATGAAGTTGATAAAACTGAGTAAAACTCTTCTTGGCTAAAATGTAGGCTTAAAGGGATAATTTTCTCCTTAGATGTAAAAGCTAGCTCTGGCAGCAGTTCCAAAGGAAAAATGTACCAAATATTTTGAACAATGACAGCCTCATGGGAATGAATATATGGTGAGTTCCCAGGGAAACTATTTTAAGCTCAAACCCACATATATAAAACACAATACTAGCCACTGTCTTTTAAGCATTTTTCTCAAAGATTAATTAAATAAAACAATCCAACCTCGATGTATATGTTATTATGCCCATTTTGCAGATGAAAAAAACCCAGACTTAGACTCACGAGCCATGTATCTTCGTGCAGGTTATTTCATGTTTCAGATTTGATCCAAGAGCCCTATATCTCATATTCCATAACTTTATACCAATCAAACAGAAGGCAAGTTGTTTTCAAACAAATCTCATCAATTTTCTCTCGTTTTTAATACTACGATATGAATGTGCCGGCACATTACAAATAAGTAATTTTTTTTCTCATTTTTGAATTTCATCGTGGATAAGACTCTCCTTCCCTTTTCTTTTTCTTTCTTCTTTTCCTTTGCTTCCTCCCCTCCTCCTCCTTCCCTTCCTCCTCCCCTTCCTCCTCCTCCTTCTTCTTCTCCTTCTTCTGTATGTTGAACTGTAGAAGGCAAGGGAATGAGAAGAAAAGCCACTGGACTCAGAATCAAGAGACCCAAATTCCAACCTCTACCTCTGTCATTCTCTGTCTTTTAACCTTTTGGGGTCTTGGTTTCCTCTCGTATATAACAAAGAGTTCATATAGACCTCCTCTGAGAACTGAAGCTCTCCATTCTTTACAAATGATTGGTGTAAGCCTAGATTCCCAATTCCAACTTTTGGCCAAAGGTCCTCCGCATTGCCCCCAACCACGATTTAATCTCCTAGATGAGCAGCCTGTCCTCCAGAACGAAGACTACACAGTGCTGTGTAAATCAAATTCAACATTCAATTGCACTGCAAATAAAAAGTTTTACACAGTTAAAATGTTGGCGTGTGGGATTTAATGAGCTCCAGATGCCTGACCTCTGGAAAGAAATGATTTTGGGAACTGTAGCTGTGGAAGAGTCGAAGGGCATGAGCATCTGGTGTGAGTTACTTGGAGTGAAGGGAATCAACCGCATTTTTGCATTATTGCCAAGCTGGGGAAGGCAGAGATACCATGGAATCTGTGTGCTCACCTTCTGAGATAATGCTGACGCTCTTCCAATCTTTTTCTCACTCTTCAGGAAGTTGTGGAGTCAGGTGGATCCTGACCTTCCTTCCCGCAGTTCCCCCCCTCCCCCGGGCTATTCATGCCCTCGAGGCCATTGGGCTTTAGGTCTGCTCTGGGGAAAGCAGGCTCTCTTGTTGCACATGGCAGTGACTTTGAACACTTGTACTGGTTTTGGTTGACTCTGCTACTCCTAGAGGGTCCTGCCTAAAACTCGGACCTGACGGTGTCATTCCCCTTCCTTATTTAAAGATTTCTGGACTCCCCATTGCTTCTGCACATGCTGCACACTGAAGAGTTAGATCTGTACCTGCTCTCTGAGATTCCCCAGTCACTATTCCCCACCCTTGGCATCCTGTGCTCTAGCCACCGAGTCTTCAACATTTTAATCTCATCTTCCTAAGCATTTCCACATGCCTTCTACTCTGCAGAATCCCTGCCACCAATTCTCCACTTGGAACACTCCTAAATCCATGCAACTCAAACACAGCTTCCTTGGATGTCTCTCCTCACTTGTTCCTGCCCCATTTGTGGTAGTCTTTGCCATTTCTGTGTCCTGATGGCCCTTTGATGCAGTTAGGGTTAGAAAAAGAGATTGTATAATCTCCCCTCAATTAATCAGAGAGCTCTTCATGGGTGCAGATGCCTTTGATTCTTTAATTTTTTCTGGAATAGAGTGGAATTGGCTTTCAGTAAATGTTTGTAAAGTGAACAAATGAAGGAATGAACAGAACGACCTCGGAAACCAGTCTTGGTCTTTTAAAGCTTCTCCACCATATTTCTCTGATTGTCTTGTGCACAATAATTCATGTCTAACAAGGGGTCTGTCATAGTTACATCCAACTAGCATTCCTCTGGCCTCTAGAACTTGCTACAAAGAAGCACAGAGAGGAACAAACTAGTAGACTCACTTGGCTTCACAAAATGCTGTTGCTCCTCGGGCTCGGTGAGCACATGGATGTACGCTTGTCTTCGAGATGTGCTTTGAATGCAGTCATTCTCTGTGCGTCGGCTTGCAAACAAATAGGTCTCACAACTTGGACACTGATCAGAGGCAAAAAAAAAAATGTAGGCCTTCCTTTATAAAATAGAATTTCATTCTGATCTTTTTGTTTTTACCTTTATTTCAATTTATTTTTTAAACTCTGAAACACCCAAGACATGAATCAGCATTTACCTCTTTAATATCAGATTCTGAAAATAAAGAATATTCATATTTTGGAGATTCTTAGTACTGGTTATCTGAAACAAAAATTGAGAAGAATTGAGAGTAATATTTTAATAGGACGTGGTAGGTTTCAAATACATGATCTCATGTGATCCTTACACAACAGTCTTGTGAAATGGATAGGGCAGAAATTAAAATCCTTGTTTTAGAGGTGAGGAAGCTGAAGCTCGTAGAGCATAAGTGACTTATCCAAAGTGACAACAGCCATGAAATGATGGTGCTAACACCAAAGCCAATTACAATTACGTGGGTTGCTCCCCCCCTCCCACCCAGCTTCTCATTACAGGTATTTGTAAGTGAGAAAACACTCACATTGTCACTCACGATTTTGGGCTATCTTTCCAAGTCTCCAACCTCCCAATACAAACAATCCATACCGAGAAACTTGCTACTGGAATGTCCCTGGGTCATTTTCTTGGTCTAATGAGAACATGGGAAAAGATGGCATTGAGAAAGGACAACAGTGAACATTGACCATTCACTTGATTAAAGAATTGATGCAGAAAGTGACTGAAGTTACTTGGAGGGAAAAGCAGATTGTGGGATTGTGCATTTTTAATTTTGTTTTGTTTTGTTTCTTTAAATTGGGACTATCCCTTTCTCCATTTTCAGGGAGATATAGACAGTGATAAAGAATTTAGTGATTCCTTTTATTTGACTAACTGGATCCTCTTCAGAGAAGGTGAGGGTAGTAAATGTGTTAAGAACTCAGTTAAAAGCAATGGACAATTTAATATTCAGCAAATTGGGTGTTCCCTGTTTAGCTTTCTCTTGTTAGAATAATGGAACTTGAGCATTTAGAACATAGCTTGTTTTGAAATGATGCATGAGTTCCCAAAAACCTTGTTTAACATATTGCTGGAATAATGCATATGAGATGGTTAAAAATGGAAGTAGGAAAAAAATCCCCAACACCCTTAGAGGAATTTGCAATTCATAAAGTTACTGACAATTTTGCATTATAGTTGCCATGGTAACCATGCTAGGCTTCTGCTCAAATGTTTCTCAGAAGGGGAAGGAATAGTATATAATAAGCTCTTCAAGTGTAATTTTTTTTATTGTAGTTGAATTAGTGTGTAATTCTTATGTGAGTATTTTAGTAATCCATGAACACGCACTCTAGTTACGGTTCTGATTTCTTATCTCCGTATGCTTAAGCGATGTATGAAAAGTTGCTGGCTACTAGCAATGCTTGGTAATTAATTATAAAAATAATAACAAAAACACTACTCACAGTAATTAATTATAAAAGTGAAAAGCATTTCAAACTTGACTGTAGTAAATTTCCTAGACCAAAGCATTGGCTTGCTTATTGATTCAAAAGTGCTTTCAGCCAAGCATTCAGGCTACATTCATAAGTCACCCCTTGCCCCTTCTATCCTTTTTTTCAGAAGAATCCTATATAGTGAATAAATGAAGACCAATTAGACCAAAATAATACTTTCATTTGGCCATTTGGATAGGGAGCTATTTTTAAATGGTAATTGACTGTGTGTGTGTGTGTGTGTGTGTGTGTGCGTGCGCGCGCGCGTGCGCGTGCTTTGTTCAGCTTCTGTAGAGCCAGTCTAACAGCTGGGGTGGAGCAGTGCATATCTGGACATGGAGCTAAGGTCGTTTCGGGTTTGATTCTGTAGGGGTTAGTCTTGAATAGAAAAGAGATTTGGGCTTTGGAGTCAAACAGACCTGGACTGCATTCCAGCTCTGCTTTTTACTGGCCGAGACCTCAGGCAAGTCACTTAATATCTGGAGATATTTAGAGATATGAGATAATTAGACATGAAATACTTGGCCCAAAGTTTGGCACAGTGTATTAGTTGCCTATGGTTGCTGTAACTCCTTTGTGCAAATTTAGTGTCTTAAAACATTTAGTATCTTATGGTGTTGGAGCTCCAAAGTCCAAAATGAGTGTTAGTAGGATAAACTCAAGGTGTTGGCAGCCCTTTCTTTTCTCCCTAGAAGCGAATCCGGTTTTTCCTCCTGTTGTTGCCCTTCGAGCGTTAAGGGCTGCCTGCATTCTTGGGTTCATGGCCCCTTCGCCTGTCTTCAAATCCTACAATGAGCGGTCGAGTCTTTCTTACATCTCTTCACACTGACACTGACTGCCCCCTCTTCTGCTTTTCAGGATCTTTGTGGTGACATTGTGCTCACCCAGGCAATCCAGGATGATCTCCCTATTTTTTTTTATTTTTAAAATGATCTCCCTATTTTGAGGTCAGTAGATTAACGACCTTCTCTCTTGCCATTAACATAAATATTCATGGTTTCTGAGATGAGGACATCTTTGGGAGTCAAGGTGGGGGTCATTATTCTGCTTACCATACACAGCAAGCACAAATAAATAAATGCCAATTATATAATTTTGTGTTTTTATTATATGTAGTAGTAATAGTAGGATGTTTACCACCTAAAAGAGGGCCCAAATAGGAGTTGGTACAACAAAGAGAGCTGTCAAAATCCAGAACTGCTTGGATTAAATCTTGGCCTACATGTAGTTCTTTGTGGCCTGTGTTCTCACAATCACACTTTAATGGATTTGAGTGGGTCCTGGCAGTTGGAAGCCATATCTGCAGAGCCACTAGAGTCTCGTTTCCCAAGTGTCTTGCCTTCATGTGTTTCTAATTATGAGAAGCTTAATTTCATTAACATTGATTTTTTTTTTTTTAAATTGCCTTCTCAAACTGCACCAATTCTTAAAACCTAGAAATTGCCTCTCAGGAGGAAAGGCTTCCAGGGTCTGGATGAATGTGCCTGGAAGTGACAATGAGAGTTCTTGGTAATATGCTTCTAGGAGATGATATTGCCACACTAGAAAAAAAAGTAATGCCCATGCCTGTCAGCCCTACGAGAAAACAAGGTGGGACAGGCTTGCCTGCTCTCTCTGCACAGTGAACAGAATGAAAGAGTGTTGATATTAGAACAAAGGAAATTATTCTGACCAATGTCCACCCCAGAACACTGTGACCAAGGGAGATCATGGAGCTACATGTCTGGAGGCCTCATCTCTTGGAATGGTTCAGGTGGGCCTCTAGGTAATGTCAGGCAGGTGGTCGAGGGGCCACCCAGCTCCTTTCTTCTCTTATGAGTCACTGAATTTTTTTCTCTCTCACTTTTTCTTTCTCTAAGTCTCCGTGTTGGGGTTTGCATTATTGCTCACACAGTTCTCTCCAGAGCAATCAAGCAGCTGAGACATCTGTTCTCACTGTCTACAATGGACATATCCCCTTGAGTTGAGGTGCTCTGGCTTCACTATGTAGACTGTAGTTTGGGGGAGCAATTTCCGAGTTACCACTACTCTAATTCTGTAAGAAGGCCTTATTTCTATTTCGCCTGTCCTCTTGCATCTCTATGTATTTATTCTAATTGCTTTTTTAATTCCCTGACTCTTATTTGGCCTCTGTTCTTATAATTTGGGCTGACTACTGTCATTTTTCTGGACTAGCTATTTCCTTCTCCTTTGATTTAGTCTATATATTTTCTCAAGAGAATTTAATGGGGATTCTTTTATAAGCAAACAACCACTCCTCCAAGTTAATTTTTTTCCAATTTGATTTGCATAAGGAACACGTGCATGAATTCCTACTCTTATGCATTAGCAAAGAATAGTCAATATGATCTAAGGAACCTGGCTGATTGTCTCTTTTTGCAAGAAATCTACTCATGAATAAATAGAAGAAATATACTTATTTGCATTTCCCCTACAATTTTCTTCCTTAGTTCTTTTACATTTCTTTGCCACTAATGTAAGTAATCCTTACTACTGGGGGAAGGGGCGGGACTTTGAAAGAATGCATTTTGATTTTGTTGATTTACATTTTACCCAAATTGACCCCTCTTTGAAAATATAAACTATCCTTCCTATTGCAAAAAAAAAAAGGAGATAAATGTTGCTATTTACTGGTAGCAAGATAAATATTCCTTCCTCTTGTAAGCTTGTCTTCCCTTTTACTTGAAAGCTAAAACAGAATCTTGGTTTCTTCAGTGTGCATATTCAATAAATGCAATAGCAATTCAATAGATTAGTTGATATTTTAGTATATAAAAGAATGTTTTAATTTCTATACAAAGGATTAATTTTAGGGACTTTGCTTTGGAAAGCATCTATTTCCTACTTGTTTTCCAGCTCTTGGGGCTATTCAGTTTTTCCCAGTCTTTTGGAAATATAACTAGAATTTACACAAATTCCACTTTCTAGTCTTACTACACTTGAGGATCTCTACATTCTTGGTTTCTGGACTTAAGTAGACAGATACCAGAGGAACGGACTGTGTCAGTCATCATTATGGTTGAACTTATAAGACAGTGAGGTGAAATTGATGTTTCTGATATAAGATTAACCCACCCGGTAGTCCCAGGTCAGCCATTTACTAGCTGTGTGGGCAAGTTTCTTTACCGAGGTGATCATAACAATCATCCAAACTAGGGCACTTTTAAGAGTGAAAGTGTTATCAATAATTGTGCCAGGACAACAAGTGCAAATCAGGCCAAAACAGGATGCACGGTCACCCTACTGTTAGAAGTATTAGCTCTTTCCTCTATAATATGTGTAGGAAAATGTAAACATTTGAAAAATACCCATATTATGGGATGTTGTATGTAGTAAATGAGATGATGAATTAAGAGTGCTTAGCTCAGAGACTGGCATATACAACAGGGTCAATAAAAGTTATTGAACTAACTATATGTACCTAATTTTTCACGTTCCTCAGGGCAGTCTGTAACATTGAATGTTATCAACAATTAATATTTATTGCTTGCTTATTATACAGACTCACCGAAAGATCTTGAGTTTATTTCTTGGAACAAGTGTGGTATTTTTCTGTTTCCTAGAAATATGATGTAGAAGTCTCACCATCCTAACTCCTTGACTTGGTGAATTAATTTTCAATTAAATCCATTTCACTAGAATGCTGTATACTCTTTTGGGTTTAGATAAAGGAGGAAACTATAGCAACTCTCAGTTTGGGTTGAAAATTTTAGAGTGCAATCTAATAACCAGTGGAGAATTTCTTCCTCTACTAAGGGTTCCTGAGTACAGATCTACTTCAAAACTGGATTTTTGCATGGCTTTGTCAGAGATTAACTGTGGTTCAGGAGGCTTTTGGTGTTGCTGTTCTTGCAATACAAAAGCTTATAATCATGACCAAAAATACTTTACTTTTTTCCCCAAAGATATTTTTTTGGTGCTTTAATTTTGTGTGGTAAGGAAGCAAGAATTAGAGATATTAAGAATGTCTTTAATGCAATTGTGATAAAAATTCTGTTTAATTGCACAGGAAAATTTGTGATAACTAAAGAAGGGTAGATACCTTGAAAAGTATTTCATGTTCATTAGGGAAGGAAAATGAAGAATGCATTCCCAGAGCTGCTTGATGGACCCAGTAAGTGTGTTTATTTCTATTTTTGTAAGATATTCTAGTGGATCTTGTGAAAATCTCAGGACAAATATTTTCTTACTGGCATAATCTAGTCAATAGTTGAATTATTGATGACTGGTCTCTGTTGAGCCCCATAAACTATTTTCATTAAATCATCCTTTCATCTATCCATCCATTGATGTGCACATCTCTTCAACAAATATTTATCAAGCCTACTATTACATGCTAGGGGCAAAAGATTTAAGCAAGCAATACTCAGTCTTTATTCTGTGGTAGATTTGCAAAATTGGCTTTATTTCTCCACCCTTTCCTGTTGGCTACACAACTTTACAATGGTCCTCTATTTTGATTCCAGTCTCAGACACAAAACTTGCATTGGTCAATCAATGAGTTGCTGGTAAGCGTGGCACAGACAGAGACTTGAAAGCACTTGTGCCATCAGGCTTATTCTCATTCTTACCTTCTTCCTCACCATAAGAACATCTCTGTGCGAGCCTGTTGGATGATTAGAGATACTGGGAACAGAGACGAGTTAGCCTAATCATTCCAGCCAAGAATATTCTATCTCAGCTGCAAACCAGCTGACCCCCTGTACATCAATATAGCTCCCTGTACCTGTGAAATTGTTTAACTGAGACCAGACGAACCACCCAGCCAAGCCCAGCCAAGATCTGCGGAGCTGCCTAATCAAATATCCCAGAGGCTTGAGAAAGAATTGCTTATTGTCGTGCGGGCATTGAAGTATTGTGGTTGCTTAGTAGTTGGCACTACTAGTTAATGACACAGCTTAAAGACTCTTGTTCTTTTATCTTTTCTCCTTGACAACCACATTTCCATTTTTTCTAAGACATGTTGCATATTTGCCCACTGAATGCTCTTACACATTCTACGATAATTTCTCTGGAAGAACAAAATAGCTGTTTGGAGGTATTTACTTCTGTGGGTATATGCTTTAGAAAGATTTGGATTGAAACTGCAAAAATTCTATAAGTGTCTGTGAAATGGCGGAGATTCATTCACTTATCTCCCATTTATTGGATGCTTGGGTGCTGGCTCTGTATCAGACACAGTGCTGGGCATTGGGGAATGAGAAGGAGCAAATGTAAATAAGCGTATTTGTGCAGACTTTGCATTCTGCTAGAGGACACTCTAAACAAGTAAATAGTCAACAAACAGAACAATATGGAAAGTACTAATATAGAGGGATGAGCACAGTTTTGTTTATTTTTAAATCTAGGGAGACATACCTGTAAATGGAAACACTTAAAGAAATACTTACCCTAGTAAGCCAAGTTTCTGGTTACACAATGAATAATTCACAGGGATGAAAGGAACAGCACAGGGCATATAGTCAATGGTATTATAGTAGTGTTATGTGGTGACAGATGGTAGCTGAATTTGGTGAGCATAGCATCATGTATAGAGGTGTTGAATCACTATGTTGTAAACCTGAAATTAAGGTAACATTGGTGTCAACTATACTTAGATTAAAAAAATAAAATTAAAATATTCCTAAAAATGTTAAATATGATATTATTCACTCATTTATTCAATAAGTATATGTTGAACACCTGGTATAGAAAAAAGAGCAAACCAGCTGCTTTGAGGCTATAAAAAGCAAGTCCTTAAAGGTTTTATAATCTAGAATGGGACGCCAGCATAAATAATTAACATAAAACAGAAGGAATTAAGTGCTAACATGGAGGTTCAAAGTATACTTTAAGTGGAGAGCAAAGAACGATTAATTCTCATTGGGAAAATCAGAGAATGCCTTAAGAATGCCAGGGAATTTAAGCTGGACCTTGAAAATCCCTGATTTATAGCTTCTACAAAATAAAGGATATCGGGGTGTGGCAGAGGGCTTTGATCACTGGCTGTAAGATCCGAGAAAGTGAAATCTGAGGAATGCTGCAGAAGAAGAGAACCTAGGAAAACTGAAGGCCAGGGATCTGGGTTCTCTCCTTTGTAGTACAACTTACTGGTTGTGTGACTCTCACCACATCAGTTTGCCAGTTAAGTTTTCTCATCTCAAAAATGAGGGGATTCTGAGAGATCTAAACATACTCTTTTAGCTTTAAGACCCTGAGTAATCTAATTAAATCACTTATCATATGCTTAAACACAATGAAGTGTCCAACATTTTCCATTAGGGATAAACCAGCATGGGCTCAGTTATTGGGTGTCATGTTTAAACTCATACAATGTGAATATTTCATACATTTCAGTTATTCATTTGTGAATACACTTCAATCTTAATGTGGCAAACTCAACACGATGGCAATTCTATGTTGAGGAGTGTCGGAATCATTAGTCCAAGTGAAGTGGAGGAGACTTGTGGAGAAGCTGAATTACAGAGTAGAGCATCAGACAGCCCTGGGTTCAAGTATGCGTGCTGTCATCAGCAATGTGATTTTTGCATAAGTCACTAAACTACTCTATGCCTCAGTGTTCTCATCTACAAGTGGGAATACCAATCCTGCTTCATAAAGTGAGGAGCACAGAAGGTAGTATGTTCACTGTTACTCATAAATAATTCATTGTGGATAATATAGGAGTGAATAAGTGAGATCTGTGTATGAGGGTATCCCTCCTTATATACAAGAGATGTGTTCCTGAAAAATTATATGTGATTTGAATTTTTAAAACTTCTTTCATATTTGAAGTGCACTGTTTTAAAGGTTCCTGCTATGACTTCTCTTTCCAAACAATTAGTTGTTTCCTATGTGAAATTTGAATCTATAAAGCAGAGAAATTATTTTCTTAAAGAGTGGATTATACAACTACCCTCAGTATGGAGTAAACTGCTAGTTGTCTACTCAGTATTCACCTTGCCCTTCTTTGTAAACAAGATATTATTTGAGGCACCAGTGTGATTAACTGAAAGACTTCATTTCACAGCACATCTTGCATACAAGGGCAGCCAATGTGATATAAGCTGAAGGCAAATGGAAGAGTTCTCCTTTACCTATAAGGAAGAGTCCCCTTAACTTTGACCCTTTTCTTGTTTGGAATGAAGGTTAGATGTCTAGAGACCCAGAGACATTTTGTGGCTTTGAGACTGGAAATCATACACTAAAGCTGGTGGAGCTGCTAGACGAGGAGCTGCAGTTCCTGATGACTTTGTGGTGTGGCAAATCAACCCTGGACTGTCCATCTTTGTGCTTTCTTTTCAATGAGAGGGCAATAACCTGTTCTGTTGAAGCTTCTGTTATTTTTGTTCTTGGATATGAGCAGTTGATTGCAGTTCCTAACTGATGCACCTTTTGGTGACATCATCAAGGTCAGTGAACTGGGGGGCGTGTATGTCAGAACCAAAAATTAGAGTAATAATCATGCCTGAACACACACACATCCTGTCTCCTCCCCAAGCTAATCATATGTACAAGATCCTACAAGAGTAACCAGTTAATGTTGACAATATTGGTGTTTGTAAGGTTTATCAAACACTCACTTTGATGCTGAGGAAGCATATAGGAAGGGTATGTTGTCTAGTCTTGAAGAACCAGGGAAGTCTTCATTGGGAAGATGATGTGTATGTTGGAGACTAAAGGAAGGCAGTAGTTAGCTACTAAGATCAAGGTGAAAGGAAGTAGAGAGGACAGTGGGAAAGGCATTTTCGGCAAAAGGAACAATGTTTGTGTTTGCAAAGACACAGAGGTAGACGTGAACTGTGTCTACTTGAGGGAACCACAAGTAATTAGTCCATAAATGGGACATAGCGTGAGAGGAAAGGATAGGGAGGTAGCAAATAAGGCAGGAAACTAGGCAGGGGAACAGATCAAACAGACATTTAAAACCACAGTTAGGCAGTTTGCTCTCTTCTGAAAAGGATGGACTTCTGCTTTTGACAGACCATTGTGATGGCATGGAGGAGGAAGGATGGGTCAGACAGGAGTTGGTTGGGTCAGTGAATCAGGTATGAAATGACAGGACTACACTAAGGGCGTGGCATCAGAAACACAAAAAGTAGGAAGATTCAGGAGATAATATGGGATGGACCCAGTAAGACTTGATGAATGAGTGGCTTAGTGCCAAAGAAGGGGCCCGGATTCCTGGCTTGGGATCTACATTTGTGCAAATTTGAAACTCTCATGGATGTCATATTTGTTGCCTCATGTAAGAATCCTAAATGTTGGCTTCCTATTTAAAAATGAACTTGGTCACAATTGGCTTAGTGAAAATTAAATTTTATTGATAAGAAGGGTAAGCCATCTGGCTGTTCTCTGACTGGTTGATATCTATTTCCCTGGGTATAATAAAGATGTAACCTCTGCCACAGGAAGCTATTACCTGATATTATTTATTTCCTGATAAAAAGGAGCAAATCATGCCTGGACATCTGTGGAAAATGAGTTTCTAATAAAGCTAAGGTAGTTAATGTCTAAATGGGATTTTCTCCTGCGATGATAAATGTCTACTCTGTTGAAATAGTTTCCATAAAACTCAGTAGGTAAGAGGGTAAAGATATTGTGTAATTGTCAATGAGGCAATAAAGGGATGTTTGTTTATTGGGTTTATAATCAACAATGAACTCTAACTCTTATGAAAAATGAAAAAGTTTTGGTGTACCAGTTTAGCAATAGAAGCTCCTGTTTCAGAAAAAAAATTATATTTTAATACGTATTTAGTGTACCATTCAGTGAATAATAGAAAAAAATATGGAGGGTGCCACTGGGAAAAAATAGCAAAGTGTGACCATGTGTGGGAGTACAGGGCTAATTGCTCTTAGAACAAAAAAAGCATATTGCTGACCATTCAGTGTGCACAAAGAGCTGCTTTCTCTAATTGTTTTGTGTAATTTTTGCTTATAGAGTCCTTTGCTGCTAGACCACTGTCTATATTAGTGAACTGCAGGAGTGTGGCCGTAGGAGGTAAAGTACACCTTTACCTTGACTACCTGGTTGTTTTTCTCCCTTAAAACCCTTTGATGAAAATAATGAACTGCTTCTTTGGCATTGAATGTCACAGAAACTCATAAGACCAGCATGCTAAAAATGAATATGTCACACTCAATTGCCGTCCTAGTCTCAGGTGCTTTCTCTAGACTTGTGTTGGGTATTGGTGATCCTCTAAAGGTCTTAGTGATTACTGAGCTCCAGTGGGATATGTGGTTATCTTCCACTGACTATGAGGAGGGACCAACACGGAGGGGTTCCTTCTCTTAGAGAAAGTTATCTAGAACCCATCTGTATCAGTCAGGGTCAGACTAAGCTACTGTAACAAAGAGATCCAAACATACTTTGGCTCAAATACACTAGAAGTTTACTTCTTTTTTGCATAACAGGCCGGAGGTAAGAATGACAAGTGTGGGATAGGTGGATGGTCCTGCTCCACCAACAATGTAGGGTCTCAGGTTTGCTGAGACTTGTTGCTTTGCCTTCCCTTTGACTGTTGTCCACAGTTGCATGGTTAAAGCCATGCCATAAGCATCACATCCTCTTTCTAGCTCAAGAGAAGAGGGAAAGGGGGACTTGAAGGGAACTAGCTCCCATTTAAAAGACATAACAGAGAAGTTGCTTATCCTATTGGCCCAAATATCATCACGTGACCACACCTACCTTCAAGGAAATCTGGAAAATATAGTTTCTAGTTGAGTGGCCAAGTACCCAGGAAAAATTCAGAGTTTTCTATTACTAAAAGGAAAATGGGGAAAATAGTGATATTGGGAGGCATATGGTAATCTCTGCCACACAGTCCTTTTGATCTTCTTTAGTGACTGCTGTCTTTCTCTGGGATGAGTTTCATTTTATGAGGTGTTTGGGGAGCAGTCCTTGTATCTTACTGATGATGCCCAGATGGTGACTGTTCATTGCAGAGAGAGAAGCCATTGGAAACTACGTATTTCAAGTGTCATGTTTAAACTGATACAATTTGAATATTTCATACATTTCAGTTATTCATACATGAATACACTTCAATCTTAATGTAGCAAACTCAATATGGTGGTAATTACATTGTCTATCATATTTACCTTCCTCTCTCAAATGATATCCAAGGGAAGCCTAAAATATATGTTGAGAATGTTCCTGTATTGTTCCACCACCTTGTCCCTGGAACATGGCAATTAAGATGATGACACTTGAAATTGTACGGGGTGCTTTGTTTACTTAACACTTAAAATTTATTAAGAGTACATTTGTATTTCAAAATGAAAGTTTTGTTTCTTTGGAGTCAAATACACCTCAGAGGATTTGGGTTTTTGTTTTCTTCTGTGATATTAAAATGACATTTTTTCCTGTAATGTTTCCATGATGTTCCTTAATGGGCTGGGACTGATGAATGGAGAAGGCCTAGTTTTTGGAAGTTTAGGAGACATCAAGATTTTCTGAGAGCCGAAAAGAACCACTTGGGGTCATTAATGACTCTTTTCACACTTTTACTACAGCACCAACAATATTACCCATTCATAGTATAGTTACTTATCTTTCTCTCCAATAGACTCTGAATTTTGTGAGAAAAGAACTTTCCCTTCTTTGTGTCTCCTGGGCCCAGTGCATGCTTGGCACAAAGTTGGGGCTATTTGAAATGTTGAATGAATGGATGAGGGAGAGGCAAGTGGGGTAACAGGATTTGGAAAACCTTTCAGCTTATCAGGTTAAAAGGAGGAAAAGATGGGCATGGATACAAGAAATCCAGGGAGCTCCCATCTGATAGCTCTATTTTCTCTTGAGGTATGAGGAGCTATCCTTAGTTGCTAGTAAGTGAGGTCACGGATTTTGAGAAAAGAAAACTTTGAAACGGTTACTTGGAAAACATGAGACAACTGATGGAGAAATATCTGGCAGCATTTAAGATTTCTTTCACTTCTGGTCCCATGTTGCTTTTTAAAACATATTTTGTTTATTTATTCATGAGAGACACACAGAGAGAGGCAGAGACACAGGAATAGGGAGAGGCAGGCTCTCCTCAAGGAGCCCGATGTGGGACTCGATCCTGGACCCTGGGATCACACCCTGAGCCAAAGGCAGATGCTCAACCGCTAAGCCACCCAGGTGCCCCACTGGTCCCATGTTCTATTTGTTACCCTCTTTCCCCCTATTGTCTCCTCATCACTGATTAAAGATGTTCACGTTCTTGAACCTTAAACACACAAAGCCCTCCCACAACCCCAAATCTTTCTCCAACCTTTGCCTTCTTCAAGGACAAATTCCTAAGAAGAGTTTTGACCCCACTTCTCTACTTTTCCTCCTCTCTTTCCCTTTTCCCTTCAGACTCCTCTATTTTCTTCATTAGAATCATGTCCTAGTGATGTCCTTGCTGCCAAATGCAATGCCAACTTGAGGTCCTTATCTCACTTCACTTCAGAGCAGCTTTTGACTGAAATATTTCCTTTCCTTGGCTTTTAAAATATCTGTGTCACCTATTTCTCTACCTGTTCCTTTCCAATGTTCTTTGCAGGCTCCTCTTCTTCTGGCCATCCTTAAGAATTGGTGTTCCTCGGAGCCCCAGGGTGGCTCAGTGGTTGCACATCTGCCTTTGGCTCAGGGTGTGATCCCCAGGATCGTGGGATCAGGTCCCACATCGGGCTCCCTGCATGGAGCCTGCTTCTCCCTCTGCCTGTCTCTGCCTCTCTCTGTGTGTCTCTCATGAAATAAAATCTTAAAAAAAAAAAAAAGAATTAGTGTTCCTCTCCTCAGGGCTTTGTCTTGGGCTTTCTATCCTCATGCTACATTATCTTGCTTTACAATCTCAGTTGCTTCTACATCTTATGCTGATGACTGCTAACCCACATCTTCAGCTCACATACTTCCCCTTGCCTCCAGACCTATATATCCAGGTGCTTCCTGGACCTCTATGTTAGCATGTCCTATAGAAGCCTAAACTCATTGTATCCACAATTCCATTCATCACCATTCTTACGACACCTTCTCAAAAGGTGTCACCCGTGTTCCCCAGGCTAGTCAAAGGCATCTTTCCTTATTTGGCAGACAAGTCAGAAATCAGACATCATCCCTACCTGGTGGTCTCCATCACCATTATTTTACCTCTTAAAAGTCTCTCACAAAATACTGCCACACATTACTGCTACCCTAGGCTAGCCACCTATTTCCAGCCCATTGCCCCTTCAAGGCCAACCTCCATATTGCAATCAGTGTCCTTTCTGAATGCAAATTTTATTATTTTCTCCCTTGCTTAAATTTTAAAGATATACCCTTTCCCTTCTCCATGAAGTTTGTATTTTTACTGGGCTTATGCTCCTTCATGATTTGACCCCTCCTACTTCATCTTGAACCATCCCCCCTCTGACTCTCTAGACCACATGCAGACTGGCTTCTTTTTAGTTTCTTTACCATACCATGTTTTCTCTCATTTCAGTGTGATACCTTTTCTGTCTGGAACTCTCTTTAATCACTCTCTCCTTCTTTGCCTGGATAGCATTCATTCATTCATTCATTCACCTAACATATATTTTGTTAATGTATTACAGTATTAGTGACACTCTGTAGTAGGCATTAAGGATAAGGCTAGTGAGTAAGATAGAGAAGTCCCTGTTCACTAACATTAGGACTGGTGCTATTCTTCCCCCCCCCCAGATTTTATTTATTTATTTGACAGAGAGAGCGAGAGAGGGAGAGAGAGAGCACAAGCAGGGGGGGCAACAGAAGGAGAGGAAGAAGCAGAACAGGGAGCCTGATTCAGGACTGGCCCCCAGGACCCTGATATCATGATCTGAGCTGAAGGCAGATGCTTAACCGACGGAGCCACCCAGGCACCCAGGAATGCTGCTGTTCTAATCAAGTTTTTGTGTCTTCTGTCATGACAGATATCCAACTAAAGCTCATTCATGGACTCTTCAGGGAGGCCTAAGGGAATCTTTTCACTGCATCCTTCCTTAGGAAAGGATACTGAGTGGCTCACAAATCAAAAGAAAAGCTAAATGATGAGGCTTCAGAGGAACAATATCCAAGAAAACTCTAGGATCTCAGGATCAGGAACCCTTGGATTGGCTCCTCATGTGCAAAGATGGGGTCTTTGGGCTTACATTCCCTGAGGGCGCTTCTTCAGCCTCTAGAGGTGTGGGAAACCTGAAGCATGTTTCTCAAACTGAAGCTCTAGGCTAAGTCAGCAGGCCTTTTTCACGGGAAGGATGGGCTTGTGTTTCAGTCTCTTGTCTGCGCAGCATCCTGGGGTGGTCCTTGCTAAGCACTGTTTTTCCAACTGTTACATTCCTATGAAGCTCAGGAATGCAGGCAACTTGGCCACCAGGGCCAGGCCATCAAGGGGTGACCCATGTGTGGATTACACATGCGCACAGACTTTAGCTGGGCAGCTAGAGAGTGTAGGAGGTAGGGCATGGTCTCTGGCTTCAGAAAGGCAGCATGAAGGTGTATGGACAGCAGAGCCTGCAGGCTTCAGGAATGCAATGGGAAGGTGCCTCGTCCGTGCCTGTGTGCCTGCTTTAAGCCGGAGTGGGAGAGCCCTGCAACTGCTTGCCCTTGCAGCCCACCCTGGGGCCAGGCAGCACTGCAACCACCCATGCTCTCTGGCTTCAGCAAAGCGGTGGGATAGTGCTGCTGTTGGTCTTATAAGAGAACAGGAGGGTGCCACCTCTGAAGGTGCCTAATTTGTACTAGCAGGGTAGGTAGAGGGTGCAAGAAAATAGTCTGCCTCTGTTGTCTCCATCTCTAGGGAGAGTTGCAACTGTCTCCCACTGCTCCAGCAGGTATTTTTAGATTAGTAAGTAATCTCCTTTATAGGAGATTACTAGGTGGGTTTTAAATGCTTGGCTCTTGCTGGGTCTTGGAGGGAGTGAGACTGCACATGAGCTCTTTAAAGGGGGACTCTCCATCTCCTAGGAGACCCTTGATTTTCTGAGCCGGATGTTATAGGGGCTCATCTCTCTGTGCAGATCCCAGGTAGTAAGGTGCCTGGCGTGGGGCACCAACCCCTTACTCCTCCAAGAGAAGCCCTGGCTTGGTGAGACCCGTCTCTATTGTGTGTCTCGACACGTGGAATGGGGTTTTGGGCAAGACCATGTGTCTGCCTCTCCTACCCATCCTGATGTGGTATTTTTGTCTTTTGTTGTGGAAAAGCAGTTCATCCAGTTTTCAGATCTTTTTCAGAGGAAAATGATCTGTATGTAACTATAGAGCTTGTGTGTCTGTGGGAGAAGGTGAGTTCAGGGTCTCCCTACACTGCCGTCTTGCAGAAGCCCATGGAGAAACACCCGATCTGGTTAGGACTCTTTTATAGGCCAATAGAGTATTAGGGCTACATAGATGCTAGGCAATCCTATATTACCAACCCTTTATTTTCAAGATGAGGAAGCTAAGGCTTAGAAGTGGTCATCCTGTCCAAAAGGATATGTTGATAATGTTTTAGCAACTCTACTAGGCTGAGCAATTGAACAAGTTATATGTCACTAGTTGTATATCATAAATATAAATCCATAAATATTAGAGATCGAGAGGTATAAGTATCTGAGAGTGAGGTAGGGAAGGTGTTGTAGAATAAAGTTTTGACACCAGTTTTGCCTCCTTCATCGTTTTTCATTAGACGCCATGAATAATATTATGAAATGTCATGCCAAAACAATAAAATGCCATACAAATGTGAGGCTGCATTTCTTCCTTCAAATAAGCCAGTTAAATATTGGCTAATTTTCTCCAAAAGTCATTTGTGCTTAAGGGAGGACCTTATTCTATTAAGGCTTAAAATCCCTCTGGTTTCAGATTTCTTAGCTCTTGTAAGCATTAATAGAGTTCAGAAGTAGACTAGGGTCACACTCACATAAAGTCAAGCCCCTTTGTGGGCTGAAAAGCCCTGAGGTTCACCTCATACTTTGGTACGACAAAGGGACCTGTATTGCTTCTCCTTATAAGACAGAAGTTTCTAAAGGACCATAGGGCACGTGAGGATGGGAAGACAGGCTGGAGAATAAGCTTAGTTCAGGGGTAAGCTCTGAAATGTAGTAGGGCCACAGTAAATCCTCTAGGAGGCACAAGAATATTAGGCAACCCCAGTCAAGCACTGATAGAACTCACCATTAAATAAATAGAAGTGAGTAACATACTCTTGAAATGAAGACAAATGCATTTTAGCTTGATTTTATTTTCTCATTTTTCCTTAGGGGGCCAAGTTGCCTAGGAGTCCCACAAGTGGAATTGCTATTAATCATGATCATTTACCTTCCAGAGAGGAAAAAATAAAGTTCAATGTGTGCAAGCTGTATTTCTAAAACTCTGATGCATTTGGAGACTGCAGCTTTATTCTTCCAAGGAATTACCAATTACAGAAAGACAGAAAAAAAGCTTATAATCAGGGACGTAATGTCAGACTTTTTGGCACTTTCATTTAGGACATTTATCCAACCTGAAAAAAAAAACATTATTAGGTTTCCATTCCAGATTTGTTCCAGAGAAAGCTTTTCACTTCCCCTCCCATGACTCAGAATCTTAATATAAAACACAGAGGGGCTACTGGATAGAAAAAGAACAGGATCAAAAGGGAATTTAAGGATCTACAATCATAATAAATATCATTCTGTGGACAAGATAAGAATGATTACTAAGGATATCCTCAGGCTTGCCCTCCACACCTTCTCTACCTAACTACCTGCCTTGCATACAAATATTGTGAGTACTCGAGGTCTGAAGACCAGTGCCTACTGGGGATCTGGTCATGCCCAAGGAACAACACTGAAGCCAAAACCTTCAGTCAGAGCCCAGACTGACCATTGCCAAATTCATCCTCCCATTCCTTCTCGTCCTTTCCATAGATATATATAGATAGATATAGATATATAGCTAGATATAGATATATAGCATATTTAACTGCCCAATGTTTAGAAAATGCCCAGTGGTAAATTCTCTTTTTAAAATAATGATCTAGGGTGCCTGATGGCTCAGGTGGTCAAGCATCTACCCTTGGCTCAGGTCATGGTTCCAGGGTCCTGAGATTTAGCTCACACTGGGCTCCCTGCTTCCCCCTCTCTTGCTCCCCCAGCTTGTGCTCTCTCTGCCAAATAAATAAATAAATAATAAATAAATAAATAAATAGGGGATCCCTGGGTGGCGCAGCGGTTTGGCGCCTGCCTTTGGCCCAGGGCGAGATCCTGGAGACCCGGGATCGAATCCCACGTCAGGCTCCCAGTGCATGGAGCCTGCTTCTCCCTCTGCCTGTGTCTCTGCCTCTCTCTCTCTCTGTATGACTATCGTAAATAAATTTAAAAAAAATTATAAAAAATAAATAAATAAATAAATAAAATCTTTTTAAAAATAAAATAATGGTCTGATAAAAGCAGCTTGTGATAATCTATATTCTGAATAATTCAGGTTTTGTACATCTATGGCCACCTCTATTTCTAAGCACTAATGAAATCCTCTTTCTCCTTCTTCATTTAATTGATTCTTCATTTGTTCCTCACAATAACAAAAAAGATGAGTTTGAGGTTGCCTGCAATGTTATGTGGAATATAAATATAATAACAAAGAGATGAAGAAATTGGGGTGAAAGGAAAATTGGATCACGAAAATGAGAGACAGCCAGGGATGAGGTTAACACTTGGAAATACAAGTGATAAAGTTCTCTTGAAAGCCAGAGGTTGGCTGCAAACTTTGTTCTGAGCTCCTTGAGTAACAGGGGAAATGGGATGAGTTGAAATAGTGTCTAATAGTCAAAAACATACAGTCACTCCTGAGAACTTTATACATCAGCTCTCCACGTTTTATTTAGTAGCAACAAACTTTTTTAAAAGAATATTTTATTATTTATTTATTTATTTATTTATTTATTTATTTATTTATTTATTTCAGAGAGAGATGATAGAGAGATAGTGAGAGAGAGTGAGTAGGGAGCCCAGTGCGGGGCTCAATCCCAGGACCCTGGGATCACACCCTCAGTTGAGGATAGATGCTTAACTGACTGAGCCACCCAGGCGCCCCAGTAGTACAAAACTTTTGACCTTTTTTGCTTCTCCATTCTGTAATAAACTGGAACAGGAAGATGGAGCAAGATGTATATACATCTTAGGCTGTTCTGAGTTTGAGTTCCTGATGTAGCAGCCCTTCCTAAATTAACTTGCACACCAGAATCATGCAGAGAACTTTAAAAAATACACATTCCTGGGACCCACCCACGAGGATTGTAGTTCTGTAGGTATGGGATGGAATATATATATATTGGATGGAATTGGATGGAATATATATATATTTTTTTCTCCAGATATTTCTGCTCTAGCAAGTCTAACGATATATATTTAGAAATTTCCACTTTGTCCTTGATGCTCATCACAATAATTGCACCCACTTTGCTTCAGATGACTAAATGTCCCTCCCTCCCTCCTAGCAGGGAGCCTAATTCTGTAACATC
Organism: Nyctereutes procyonoides; assembly: GCF_905146905.1. Taxonomy (NCBI): domain Eukaryota; kingdom Metazoa; phylum Chordata; class Mammalia; order Carnivora; family Canidae; genus Nyctereutes; species Nyctereutes procyonoides. The sequence continues at coordinate 15,407,608 of NW_026575132.1, forward strand.
TCCCATTGTCAGGTGTGGTCTACCAATGTTGGCCACCACTGAGCTTCCCTGCAACACTTCTGTCCCTTGCAGTAGTGTAGTCTTCGCTGTTTTGTTCAGTAGTATGCTTTCTGGGCCTTCTTGTAGATCAGAATCATCTGGTAGGTTTTCCAACTTTTACTGGTATACCCATTATTGCCTACTTTCTTGATGCTTTTGAGCCTTCCTTCAACCACATGGCATGGAAAGATCCCAGCCAACCACATGGTTTTTCTCTGAAGCTGGGATGACTCTGTATTGTCATCCCAAATTGGGGCAAAGGGCCTGGCCTTACATCTCTGACCAGTCACCAAACTTGGGCTGCTCTCAGGAAGGGGATGTGAGTTTAGCTCAGGCAGTTCTCTTTAACAAAGAACGATCTCAGCTGCAGGAATCAATCATGAGCTGTCAGCCACCAACATTCCCGGCAGCTGGGGACATGAGTGCCTTAGTTCTGAGAGGGTGATGGCCTAGCACAGGGTCCATTAGAGAAAGGAAATCAATTAAAGTTTTGAATTGTAACTCCCTTACATAAAATATGTAAAGTCTGATCTGTTTGCTGCTATATAGACAAATATAATATCACAGAATCATCTGAGACCGAGACTTAGGACACTAATATAAATTTGGAGAGATGAAGGGGAAATCATTGGATGGTAATCCAGAGATGTAAATCCAAACATTCCTCCTGTTGGTGGTCACCTCTTTAAAAATATTCTCTCCTCTCAGTCTAAGAGAGTCTGAAGTTATTAATTACAATTTCCCCAGGTCTCTATCCTGTAAGCACTATAGCCTATATTCCTAGAAAATAACAAGAATCAAAAATGTGCTATGTGTCCTCCTGGTAGGTGGATTGCAAGGCTATTTCCAGGCTTGATCAATTGTAAATTCTTCCACTGATTTATGAGAGCTGATTGGAGTGGGAGAGTGCAGGAGGGAGAGAAGAGGGAAAAAGCACCACATTAAATATGCATATAAATTATAGGATGCATCTTAATTTCAGAAATGTTAAAATGCGCATAATTATGCGCCTCAGTAAGGAGAGGATGCAGTATGAGGCAGTGGTGAGTGTTATAATAAAAAGACACAAATTATGAGAAAAGCCAGGGAAAGAAAGAACATTCCAGAAATAACAGGAAAAGGCTCATGGGAGAGGTAAAATTTGAATAAGGCCTCGAAGGAAAAAATATGACATGCTTAAGAATGTGTGGGATCTTATGGTTATTGACCTTTAAAACATGTGTATTTATCTATTCATCCTGGTCTAACTCAGTAGATAAAAATCACACTTTACTGTTTCATTCTTCATTTTAGCTGAGTCTCATAGTGTATTAGATTTGTGGGGATCTAATTATTGATCCACTCACATTATATTGTTATTTAACTATTTAAGTGACATTTGCATATACAGCATGTTATGGTGTCAAGAGACCTTGCAGCAAAAGAAGCTTATTAAAATATCAGTAGAGCAAATGGTGTTTGCATTTGCTTTGCTACTTGTTAACATTTGCCAGTTGAGTGTTGTAATCTAGTAACAACAGGGACAAAATAATAAATTTGTAACTAATATGACATAGTTACCTCAAATACGCAGGAAGGCCATGGATACAAGGTAATTGCCAGTTACTATCACATTTCACATCTGTGTGTGGTAGAACCAGATAAGAAAAAAAATTAAAATTGTATGATGAAATCACAATATTTTGGCAAACCCGAAAACACTTTTGAATTCAAGCGCCTGTTTCTTCTACTTATAGAATTGACATGTGCTCATTGTAAAAAGATTTAGAAAACAGAAACAAGTGAAAATTAGGGTGAATTATTTACTTATCATTTCTTGGGGAGGCAGGAATAGTAATATGGCAATTGAAACCAGGAGTAATGTGATCATGGGGTGATTTTTTAGTATTATGATAGAAAACCAGGTCTCAGATTAACACACACACACACACACACACACACACACACACACACTGCATTCTATAGCTCAAATCTTCTGGAAAATAATAAGTCTCCCTGTTTCCCACCCTCACTCCCCCCACCTTTCCTTATTGGTCTTTTTGAACAAACTAAGCCCTTGTGAATAACATGAATATCCACTTTTATAAGGCTTATAGAACAAGGAGCCAGAAAGGCTGCTATCCTAGTGCATGAGAGGCAGTTTTGAACATAACAGGAAATTCAAGATGATTTCAAAGCTGGTGTCATGGCACTGTCCTGAGAATTATTGTTCTTCCCCAGAAGAAATGCCAGACATTGACTGTGACACTTCAGAGTTGTTTTGGAGCAGGGCTTTTAGTTGTCATTGTAATGGTGATGTATAACATATAATAAGATTTGTTGATTTAGGAAAACCACATCACATATAAAAACATCCATTTATAACCATTTGACCAGTCTATCTTTAAAGGGATTTGACTGCATCTACTAAATCTCTCTAAAACTAAATCTCCCTTGTGTTAGTTGTGGGTCTGCTCTGTAAATCTTTTGGCAAGAGTTAAGATAGAAATGATCAGAGAGTAAAAGTGGAACTTTGGGCAATACACCTATGCACTGAATACTGAAGGTATGACCTAGAACAAGAGCCATTTCCTGAAAGTGAGCTGCATTATGGAGGCAGATGGTCATCTCAATACATGTCATTCACCATAACTTGTTCTGAACTAATTACCTAATGCAAGAAACAGATGTCCAGGGAGCCTCATAAATGATATAAGGGTGACTTTACAGTGTTGCCAAAATTATGGCAGTTATTAAAATGCCATTGATATCCCAAAATAGAAGGAAAAGTGTATGATAAATAATATTTTATAATCATGCTTTCCTTTAAAGCATCCTATCAGCGGTAACATGACACATGCATAATAGTAACCATAAAAGAAGGCTGTGAGATCGCTTACTCGGTGTAGGCGGTTGGGGTGCCTTTATTTAAACGATTGCTTCTGCAGAATAAAACAGTATTCCTATAACCTGCAGACTTAAATGCACCTCTGAAGGTTTCCAGTGCCCAGGTAGGATCTGTTCTTACCAAGGCCGTAATGTTTGCTGTTTGCTTAAAAGGAATCCAGTTGTAAAAACTAAGACCTGGTCTAAGAGATGAGCTCAGGGTTCTTAACTCCCTATTTATTTTGGTCTCTGATAGATGAACACAGTATCTGTTCACCCCTGACTAGTTAGGGAGCTCTGATTTGATCAAACAGGTATCTTTTAACAAATCAGGTCTTCTAAGTGCTTTCTGCTTTCTTTTATTTTCCCTTATTGTTAAGAAGAGTAGCCAAAATACTGAAACGTTTAGCAAGCCCAGTTACCGGCTACCAAGATTTAATAAATGCTGCTGCTTTGTCGTGTTGCTTCAGATCTTTTATGGGAAAGTGGTGGGAAGAATAGAACACTCTAGAGTTGAGAAAGACTTTCCCAAACCCATTCTCCTCCTTCCCCAAGGAAAATCTCTATCTTGAAGTTGATGTTGCGTCCCTTCCTTTCCGTGATATTTTTATTTGATTAGGTGCTTGTGCATGTATAGGGGTACACGGAATAGATACATAGACCTACTCAGGATGCACAGAATAATGCACAGAATTAATACAATACAAATTCCATGACTTCTTTTTTTAATTGAACACTGTTTTCTAGGTCCTATCCATATGAACACAAGGGGGTCCAGGTCTTCAATTCTGGTTTAGAATTCATTTGATGAGATATACCATAGCTTTTTCACCAGGGTCTCTGTCCTTGAATGTTTTGGTCATTTCTAATTTTTCTTTAATACCAACAATGTTCCAATAAACATCTTTGTATCTAGAAGCAGAATTGCCTACTAGTAGAATTCATCTATTCTTCCCCCCCCCCCCCCGTTGCCTTATTTTTCTTGTTCATTTGAAGGAGTTATTTAAATTTCTTAATACAATTGTTGTTATATAATGCAAATATCTTCTTCAATTCTATGGTTTATTTTTAAACACTGGTTTTGCTCTCTTTTGTTCCTAGTGAAATTTATCAATCCTTTCTTTTCTATTGGTGCTTTTGTTTTATTAAAGAAATCCTTTCTTATTAGATTTAGGAAAGAGAGTAACTTCTGATTTCTAAAAAAAACAAAAACAAAAACAAAAAACAAAACAAAAAAACCCATTTCTGATTTCTACTAAGTACTAGAGTTTTATTTTTCACATTTAAATCTTTAATCCACCTGGAATGTTTGGACATAACGTGAGATAGGGGTCAAATTTAATAAATTGAATTATAACTTGGTTATATGAAATTGGTTCATATAAATTGGTTATATGAAAACCAATTTACTCATTACCAGTTCTTGCATATATTCCATTTTCTAAAAACTGATCTGTAATGTCATCCCTTTCATACCTTAAGTTTTGGTGTAAGACAAACATTACCAGCACTCACCAATATCTTGCTATCCTATTGCTTCTGGATACGTCAAATACTACCTGCCAGCTCTTCCCCTGCTTGGCAGGGCCACATAACAGTAATGACCAATGACCTGTGAGCAGAAGCCATGTGTGTAAACTTTGGGAAAAGATTGAAAACTCCTTGATCAATCTTTCAGCTTCCCTGAAGAATGTGTGTTGAGATGGGAGAGCCACAAGATAGAGCTACCTGATTGTTAAATCACCTCGTGGTCATCTGTACTAACAGCAGACTCTGTATGAGCAAGAAGTAAACTATAAGCACCAAACCTCTGAGATTTCTAGGCTAATTTGTTGCTGTAGCTTATCCTGATTAATAACATCATGGTTCAGATCCTGGGCTCTCTGTTTGGTTCCATTGGTTTATTTGTCTCTCTTAGCATCAGTACCACACTGTCTTAATTATTTTGGTTTTATGGGAAGTCTTGGTTTCTAATAGGGCAAGTCTGCATCTCCCTTCCCTTTCTTATCTTCTTTGACTTGTTACCTTTGCAAATGAATTTTGGAATTATTATCAAGGGTAATGAAATTGCTGCCGAGGCTCTGATTAGAATTTTATTAAATTTGGTCTTTAAGTTGGGAAGAAATGACATCTTTATTATATTGAGTCTTCTCTCCAAAGGCATGATAAACCTTCTCCATTTATTAGGTTTAACTATATTAAAATGCTATTTTTTTGGTAGCTCAAAAATGTGCAAAACACAAAAGTAGACTTGAGCAAATGGAAAAGACATCTCTTGTTTTGCTTAGGACATCTCAGCCTAATCAAGATACTACTTCTCTCTATGCTAATTTTTTTAAAGATTTATTTATTTATTTATTTATTTATTTATTTATTTATTTATGACAGAGAGAGAGAGAGAGAGAGACAGAGACAGAGACAGAGACAGAGAGGCAGAGACATAGGCAGAAGGAGAAGCAGGCTCCATGCAGGGAGACCGACCTGGGACTCGAGTCCAGGTCTCCAGGATCAGGCCCTGGGCTGAAGGTGGCGCTAAATCACTGAGCCACCCGGGCTGCCCTCTCTATGTTAATTTTTAAATGAATGAGATCCTAATAAAAACACCAGTACCAACTAGCTCTTTGTTGCATTGGGACAAGTTGATTCAAACATAATAGGAGAAAATAAACACACAGAAATCACTAGAAAAATGCTGAAAAGAAAGAAGTATGAGAGAAGATTAACTCTCCCAGGTACCAGAGCACACTCCAAAGCTTCTATGATTAAAACAGAGTGGTACTGATGGTACATGAATAGATAGAACAATAGAACTATACAGAAAGTTCTTAAACAAAACCAACTACAACGGAGAAATCTAGTATATGATGAAGTTGGTATGTCAAATTATTGGGGCAAAGGTTGGTTTTTCTACCATAGGATGTTGAAACAACTGGATTGCCACTTGGAAAAAGATGAAACTCACACTACACACAAGAATAAACTCTAAATTAACAGAAGATCTATATGAAAAAATAAAACTACAATGACTAGGAGAAATGGATGAGTTCCTCTATAATTCAGATCTAAACAAAGTCTTTACAACCATGACTCAAAACCAAATATAATAAGAAACTGATAAATGGAGATTATTCTATTCAGTAATTGGTCAGAATTCTTAAAATTGTCAATGCCATGAAAGACAAAGAAAGAAAAATTTGAGAAATTCAGATTAAGTGACACTAAAGCAGCATAATAACTAAATGTAGTGCATGATCCCAGGTTGGATCCTGTACTGGAGGAAAAAGATATAATTGAAATAATAGGAAAAGTTGACTGTGGATGGAAGATTAAAGTCTTATGAATTAAAAATTAGATAAAAATATTGTTATTTTTGTTAAATTTCCTGGTGTTGATAAGTGGGCTATACAATATTTCCATTATAAGAATATCCTGAAATGAAATACAAGCTAAGCTATTAAGAGATCTATCTATCTACCTATCTGTTTTTATATAAAAATACAGATATTTGAGATGCCTGGGTGGCTCAGTGGTTGAGCATCTGCCTTCGGCCCAGGGTGTGATCCTGGAGTCTCAGGATCAAGTCCCACATCAGGCTCCCTGCATGGAGCCTGCTTCTCCCTTTGCCTATATTTCTGACTCTCTATGTCTCTCATGAATAAATTTTAAAAAATCTTAAAAAAAATACAGATATTTATTCAGGATCATGATGATCACATATGTTTTTTCCAGTTTTGTGCTGTTATGAACAGCATTGTTATGTACATTCAGGCATGTACCTTTTTTTGTTTGTTTGTTTGTTTTAGTTTCTAGGGTTAAGTATCCTTTTTCTTAATTTTTTTTATTGGAGTTCAATTTGCCAACATATAGCATAACACCCAGTGCTCATCCCATCAAGTGCCCCCCTCAGTGCCCATCATCCAGTCACTCCCACCCCCGCCCACCTCCCTTTCCACCACCCCCTTGTTTGTTTCCCAGAGTTAGGAGTCTCTCAAGGCATGTATCTTTTGGTGCACACATGAAAGCTTTTCTTTATGGCATGTGCTTGGAATTAAACTGTTGAACTGCAGAGTATCTCCATTTTTTACTATATTGGAAAATGTGGGTGTGCCAGTGTACATTCCCACCAGCTGTGTATAGATGTCACTGACGCTCCACATCCTGGCCAACATGTGGGACTATATGACTTTACAACTTCTGCCAATCTGGCAAGTGTAAATGGTATATTTTTGCAGTTTCAATCTGCATTTCTTCCATTTCTATTAAGGGGACAACATGTCGTATGTCTATTAACTCCGTGTTTCTTCATTAGTGAAATGTTGGCTCAGTTCGTGCCTCCATCCATTCACTTGTCTTTTTTTACTTTCATGAGTTCTAACTATTTCGCACACTAATCCTCCGTTTAATATATGTATTGTAAATATCTTCTGCCAATAAGTGGATTATTTTTAATTTTTTTAAAATTTTTATTTATTTATGATAGATAGTCAGAGAGAGAGAGGCAGAGACACAGGCAGAGGGAGAAGCAGGCTCCATGCACCGGAAGCCCAACGTGGGATTCGATCCCGGGTCTCCAGGATCGCGCCCTGGGCCAAAGGCAGGCGCCAAACCGCTGCGCCACCCAGGGATCCCCTAAGTGGATTATTTTTACCCATTAATAATGTCCAGAGGTTTTTAGCTTTGGGGTAGTCAAAATAGAAATATTTTCCTTTATTTTTTTTTTTGTTTGTTTATCTGGTCATATTGAAGTAAATTTTTTCCTAACCAAAGTTCATAAAGAAAAATTATATATGAAATTTTAGCCTGAATTAAAAGGGAGTTTTGGGTTATACTGTGAGGGATCTAGTTCATATTTTCAATGCACAAAGCCAATCGTCCAAGCTCCAGTTATTCAAAAGTCCATCCTTTCTTCATTAATTTGCAAAGTCTCTTCTGTGATACAACAGTTTTCTATACATGGAGGATCAGTTTCTGGACAGTGTACTTTTGTTTGTTTCTCTCACACCAATAGCATGCCATCGTGCTGTTTTTATAACCACGACTTAGTATCTGGGAGGGCAAGTTACTCAATCTTTTTCTTTTTATGTGAAGTTTTTTTCTTGATCTTCAACACAAATTTTAGAATCAGCTTTTCAAGATACATGAAAAATCTGGTTGAGATTTTTATTGGAATTACATTGAATCTAGGTACAGATTTGGAGAGAATTGATATTTTTACAAGTTTTCCCACCTAGGAATGTAGTACATCCCTTTGCTTATCCAGTTTTTCTTACATGTCCTAGTAATGCGTTAGAATTCCTTTTATCCATTGAATCTGCTTGTTGTGGGAGATCCCTGCTCCACATCAGTTCTACCTGCTATATTTACTGGTAATATTCTCAAATTCTAATAAAACATATGTCAGATCAATATTTTTAACAGATTCCTCAAAAAATTAATACTCTAGTGATCAAGGTTGAAAGTGATAGCTGTACATAGAAAAGAGTAACCAAAATCTGAAAAGAAGTTTCAGTTTATTTGAAATTAAGGTGGGTTCAGACAATTTATGACCCTAACCTGAGGCATTCCTTTTTTATTAACCCCTTCCCTAATCTTATTTCTAGAACAATTCTGAAACCTCTATTGGAATTTTCTAATAGAAGCTTCTATTTTAGAATATCCATATAAATCTTACCTTCCCCCTCTAGACTTCAAAATTACATTAATGCTTTCTTTTCCAATACCCAAAATTCTCAAAATCAAGAATGTTTCCTCCAGATTTTTATTATGAAAATTTTGAAGTCAGAAAATTTGCAAGAACAATAAAAATAGAAAACATATACTCACCACCTATTTTCTTTCTTCTTTCTTTCTTTCTTTCTTTCTTTCTTTCTTTCTTTCTTTCTTTCTTCTTTCTTCTTCTTTCTTTCTTCTTTCTTTCTTTCTTTCTTTCTTTCTTTCTTCTCTATCTGTCATCTCTCTTTCTCTCATCTATCTATCATGTAATCTTTTTTTTTTTCTATCATGTAATCTATACTTATCATCTACCTACCTATCTTAGTCTGCTAGGGCTGCTATAACAAAATACTGTAGGCTGAGTAGCTTAAACAGCAGAAATTTATTTTCTTACAGTTCTGGAGGCCAGAAGTCCAAGATCAAAGTTGTTAGGTTGGATTTCTTCTAAGGCCTCTTTCCTTTGCTTGCCCTTTTGCTGTGTCCTTACCTAGTCTTTTCTCTTCTGCACACACTCGTCTCTTCCTCTTCTTATAAGAACACCAGTCCTATTCAATTAAGGTTCCATTCTTATGATATTATTTAACCTTAATTCTTTAATAGCCATATACAAATATAATCACATTGGGGTTTAGGGTTTCAACATAAGAATTTGGGGGGTCACAATTCAGTCCATAAATCAATCAATCTATTTATCTATCTACCTATCTAGCTATCCATCTAATCTTCTTGGACCTTTTCAATGTAAATTTTAGTCATGACTATTCACCTTTAAAGACTTTTACATCCCCCCCCAAATATGAGCATGTTCCTGCATGACAAATGTATTATATCACTTATGAAAAGAAATAATATCCTAAACCATCTAATATCAACTCCGTGTTCAAATTTTCCCAGTGGTGAGTTTGTTACATCTATATTCCTTCTATACCTATTAGCATACTTCTTTAAAGAAGGGTTTATATCATCAGCTAGAGATAAACTTTAGTTGCTTCTCAACAGCTAAGTTAAATTAAAGCACAGATCCCTACCCTGGGATTCCTAGTGCCCCAAGGATAGATTTCTGGGAGTTTGGTGAACTTCTTGAAAGTGCATATGTAAATTTTTCTTGGGAGGAGGTTCATGGTATACTCAGATTCTCAAAGGTGTCTGTCATAGCCCATTAAAAACTACTTGTTAATTTTTTTCCAGTTATCTGGTATCACATACGGAGTTCTCTGTGTTGACCGAGGCTTAAGAATTACACCTCCTTAGAAATACAGTTGACCTTTGGACAACATGGTTTGAACTCATAGATTCATTTATACTTGAATTTTTAAAAATACAGTACAGTATTGTAACTGTATTTTCTCTTCTTTATGATTTTTAAAATAACATTTTCTTCTCTCTAGCTTGCTAATTTATTATAAGAACACAGTATATAAGAACACAGCATACAAAATAGATGTTAATCTACTGTTTCTGTTATCAGTCAACAATAGGCTATTAGTAGTTAAATTTTGGGGACGTCACAAGTTATATGTAGATTTTTGTCTGGGCAGGGGGATTGGCATCCCTTCCCCTCCCCCTAACGATGTTCAAGGGTCAACTGTTTTGATATGTTCCATTTAAGAATGTATATTGCTGATAAAAGAAGACCGAATAGGAGTTATAATAGTTGGGAAAGTAAAGGGTAACAAATACAACTATTAATTAGGAACTAATTTATGGTGCTATTGTGAAGGATGATAATTTCTTAGCTTAAATAATATTCAATGTCTTGATCACAAGTACCATTAAGGGAAAACAGTGACTGAGCTGGGTTCTTTGTTAGTCTGTAAAATTAAAACATACCCTAAAAATTAAAGCATCATCTTTTGCAGACAGGCACTAATGACTCTGGGGCTGACAGGTTAGTTTAGTTCAAGCATTTCATAGATGATTAAAGTTAATGAGTGAAGTGTAAGCAGGACTCTACTTAATGAATGTGCTAATTGTTTTTCTTGCTGCAAATATTAGTGCTGCTCTTAACCACAATATACAGAAGATTAGGAGCCAATTCATTATACTTTGTTTAATGAGTTATATTTATACAATATAACGGCATTGTTAAATTCACATAGTACCCTTCTTAATATTCAAAGCACTTTACTAGAGTGTTCTATTTTAAGCTCAAAGCCATCCGTTGTTAGGAGGGAAGGCAGAAACAGTATGCCTATTTTAGCATGATGGTTATGAGTGCAGACTCTGAATTCATGCTGCCTGTATTTGAGTCCTGCCTCTCCCACTTACCAGCTGTCCAATCTCAGTAGAGTTATTGACCACTCTGTGCCTCAGTTGTCTTTTTATAAAGTGGGGCAGGTAATAGATACCTTCTGTGACCATCTTATCGCTTGCACTTGGCCACTGCCACTACCCTGTTTAATGAATGAATGAATGGGTTTTTGTGAACCTTGGGTTTGTTTTCTCCTATCATCATTGGTACTTGCTTGCCCTATTTTTTTCTAGAACTTATTACACAAACAGTGCATAATTATATGTGTAGGGTATTTATTTATTTATTGAAATACATTTTTATGGCACATAAGTCCTTTAGAACTCAGAATCTCCCTGGTTTATACATAATTCTTTCCATATGCTCTCTTAGTCAGTGGTCTTCAAAGTTTAGTGTGCGTTGTGCCCAACCCCAGAGTTTCTGACTCAGTAGGTCAGGGAAGGTCTCTTCAGGGAGGTGACATTTAAGTTGGGATTTAAAGAATGAAAAGGAGCTCAATCCAATGGGAGGTGAAGGGAATTCAGGTGCAGAGAAGAGCAAATGCAAATACTCTGAGCAGAGGAAAGTGCTGAGTAACAGAAGGGAGGCTGGTATGGCTGAAACCTGGAGTGTTTGTTGAATTCCTTTACATCCCTCAGATGTACAACTTAGAGTAATTTAGCACTTCTCCATCATAATTTAGGCCAGAATAAATAATACCTTCATTTGAAGTTGAAGCTTTAAACACCTGTAGTATCAAAATATAGGATAGCAGCCAAAATGACTGTAAATTACTGTAGAATAATAAAATACTCTCCTAAAATGTAATTTTTAATTTATCGAGCTGCACACTTGTGATTTATGTATTTTTATATCTATAACAATTCTGAAAGTTAAATCTGAAATGTAATAACATGGGATCCCTGGGTGGCGCAGCGGTTTAGCGCCTGCCTTTGGCCCAGGGCGCGATCCTGGAGACCTGGGATCGAATCCCACGACAGGCTCCCGGTGCATGGAGCCTGCTTCTCCCTCTGCCTACGTCTCTGCCTCTCTCTCTCTCTGTGACTATCATAAATAAATAAAAATTTAAAAAAAAAACTTAAAAAAATAAATAAAATGTAGTAACATTTCCTCATGGATGCAAAAGAGATGCATAACTTCTCTGTTTAAAACTATTTATTAGCAATTTACAACCTTTAGGGCATAATCCCAAATCTTCAGAAGGGCACATGAGGCCCATCTTTATTGGCCTGTTTTTCTTCTCCTTTGTCTCCTAAGATGTAGTTTCTGCTCCAACTGTATGGAACCACCTACAACATCCCAAATGGGTGTGCTGTCTCATTACACATGGCTACTCTGGGAAGCCTCCTCCAGCTGCATCCCCTGGAGTTTGAGTGAGTCTCCCTGCACCTCTATCACACCAGAGCTCACTTCCTCCTTCACATTATGATGTGTTTACTGGGCTCTTTTGTTTACTTGTCTATTCAGGGCTTGGCTCTGAGCTCCTAGAAGGCGGGGACTAGGTCTTTATCCTTCTCCAGTGCCTATCACAATACCAGGCATACAGATTGCATGGCCCACATACATGTTTACTGAGTGAATGAAGGAATCTACAAAGTCTCATGCTGATGTCTCAAACAGAGGTATGATTTGGAGTCACCTCAGGAAGCTAGATTCAGTACTCTGATTATTTAAACTGCACAAAATATATAGGAACCTACTTAATAGATGATGCCTAAATAATGTTGTGCATGGGTGGCAGGTTCCACGAAGTTTCAGGATTACTGACACTTGCTCCTGGGCCCCACCTAGAGAGGGCAAATGTGTTGTACAAGCCCGTCCTCTATTTGTGGCTTAGATGAGGGGATTAAACATCTCTCGTATCACAGGGAGCAGTATCTTTTTGGTCTTACTGGAGTCTGACTTTGGTTATTTTTAAATCATTTGGTTATTTTAAATCAACCATATTTTGGTTATTTTTAAATCATTCACATGGTATCCATCCGCCTTCCATGACGGATGCTTCCTCAGCCTGTGGTAACCAAAGCTTACATGTCATGCCCAGAGAGGTGTTTTCTCTTCCTCAGGGCAGCTTCTCCATCCCTTTGTAGCACTCAGCATAATCTGTACTCCCATATTTATTTATTTTCTGCCTCCCTGAGAAGTTTCTCCTCAAGAGTAGAGATGGTCTCTTTCTCTTCTCTAGACAGAACACTGTGTGGTACTTTGTTGGCATCTGGTGAGAATTTGGCAGAATGAGTTTGGGATGAATTATCCTCTGAATAAGTGTCATACTCCTAATGGGTGTGTCCAATTTTGAAAGAAGTCACATAATATAATTCTCAAAAAACAAACTGGAAGGTAGGAATTGCTATTACAATTTTATTGATAGGGAAATAGCCCAAGGAGAGATTGACCTGATTAAAATAAGTTAATGATAGAAATAAAGGCTTGGATCCTACTTTTCTGTCCCGGAAGGCAGTTTTTACCTACACACTTATCTTTAGAGAAAATTTCAGCAGTGCCAAAATATGGATCGCTGCTCCAAAGTTTACCCGGAAACTTTGGAAATTCTATTTTTCCTCTGTCAGCATGCACTAGGGAAGAAAAGGAAAACCAATGGGGGTAATGAAATGATGGCAGAAATGATCCAAGTGGCTTATTCAACAGGCTATTTATGTTTTTCCTCAAGTCTCTATTGTAACCTAGTTTATTATAAAACATCAGGATCCAAATTTGTAACTCATATGAAACAACAAATTTCCTAGTATGTCATCTCGTCTTTAGGAAGGTTTTTGAACTGAATTGCAAAGTGTTGACACTGGGGTCTTTTTAGTCCAACTTGAGTGAAGAAAACTCAAATGTAAAATTCAGTTCAGTCAAGATTTTATTTTTGGTTGGGAACCAATCAAAATTAGGCTCTGAGTTCATCATTCTAGTTTTCAGAGTGCTTTTTCAGAATAAACATGAGAAAATATTTCATTTTCAAAACATAACGCTTTGTACATATTAGTGTAAAGCACCATGACTCAGAAACTGTAGTTACAATATCTACACATTGTGGCAAAAACTGCTATGAGAACACATGATGACAGTACAAGCTTCTGTGAATTTTGATGAGCAAATGGCATTGAATCACGGCTTTGTGAATGAAAAGCTTGGGAAATGTCTGTGAACCTTCGCCTTTGATGTTGTATTGTCTGCTAATCTATAGAAATAACTTCTTGTCTATTCTTATAATAAACTCAGATGTTTAATACAGCATTCCTGAAATGATTTTGGCCACAATCCACAGGGAAAGAAGAGTTATTGCTTCTCCCTGTGGTAGGAATTGGGGAGACCCCTTGCAGGGAGAGGCATTTGGACTAGATCTTGGAGAATGATGAGGACCTTGCTAGATGAGTGATGTGATTAATGTTTCCCTGGTAAGAGATAGCATGAAAAAACACTCAGAGGTGAGATAGGTCTGGAGGGGGTATCAAGAGTTTGTAGAAGTTCTGTGAGCATAGAAGACAGAGAGAAGAGAGAAAGACAAAGATAAGGAAGTAAGACTGGGAAGGTAAGTTGAAGCCAGGTCAGGAGCCTTATAACCTTAAGTCATTTAGGCTTCATCACAAAAGCAATTGGGAACTATTAACATTATATGAATTAGTGCTTAAGAAATTAAAGACAAAGGTCAACAAATGAAGATATGAACCAATGTGACCCTCACAAAGAAGTTAACAACCAAGCATTCTACAGAGGAAATAAAGGACAGAAGCAGGCCATCCTGCATTATTAATGTGAAGCAATGATGTTTGATTGTTTCATATCTATGATCTAAAGCTGTAAGGTAAGCCACTGTGTTGTAAGCTAGGAATACCCTGAGACATGGTTTGGGACTTGGAGTAGGAGTGGGGCAGGGTTTCCTTTTAGCCACTGTAAGCTTTGAATCTCTGGTCTGACAAGACACTTACCTGGGACTTGATTTCTTTAACTGTAAATGAAGGATTGATTAGATCAATGATTTATATTAGGGGTTGACAAATTTTTTCCTATAAAGGGGTGGAACATGAATATTTAGTATTTGAGAGTCATGTAATCTCTATCACAGCTACTCAACTCTGCCATTGTAGCTCGAGAGGAGCTATAGACAATATATGGTTAAGTGAATGTGGCTGAATTCCAATAACATTTTATTTATGGACACTAGAATATGAATTTTGTTTAATTTTAATATGTCACAAGGTATTATTCTTTTTAGGATTTTTTTCCAACTATTAAGAAAGTGTGAAACCCATTCTTAATTTGCAGACCATGAAAACTAGGCAGTAGGCTGGATTTTGGTCTATGGGCCATTGTTAGCCAATCCGTATTTCTTTATGACTTACTTATTTATAGGAAAAATGTAATACTTACTAAAAGTTCAACAAGAGTATATTTTTCATTTTTTTTCATTCCATTAAATGTAGCCAATCTGAATTGACAAAACCTATGGTGGTTATATAAGGGTGCTTGATTTATGGTTATAGAGACCTACCAAAGGGTACATATAGGACTCAAATAAAATAACTCTCCTGATACTCCCACTATAAGCACAGAATAGTTTAAGGAGAAAATACTTTATCAATTTTTATATTGTCACTTACAGGGATAAGAGGGTATTTAAAAAATTATAGCAATAGGGGGCACCTGGGTGCCTCAGTGGTTGAGCATCTGCCTTTGGCATGGGTCATGATCCCAGGGTCCTAGGATTGAGTCCCACATCGGGCTCCCTGCATGGAGTCTGCTTCTCCCTTTGCCTATGTCTCTGCCTCTCTCTCTCTGTGTCTCTCATAAATAAATAAATCTTTAAAAAATACAGCAATACTATTTTTAAGATATTGTTTTAAAAAATGAGAAAGGATTAAACAGGTTTTTATACACTGATGATCAGAGCAGCATTATTCACAATGGCCAAAAGATAGAAATAACCCAAATATCCATCAACACATGAATGGATAAACAAAATGTGATATATACCCTCAATGGAATATTACTCAGCCCTTTAGCAAATTCCAATAATGCTATCACATGGATGAACCTTAAAGACAGTATGAGAAGTAAAATAAATAAGCCAGACACTGAAGGACTAATATTGTATATTTTCATGTATATGAGGTACCTAGAGTAGTCACATTCTAGAAAATACAAGAGTGATTGCTAGGGGCTGAGAGGAAGGGGGAAATGGGAGTTAATGTTTGATGGGTATGGAGTTTCAGTTTAGGAAGATGAAAAAGTTCTGGAGATGGGTGGTGGTGACATACAATGCGAATGTATTTGATGCTGCCCAACTGTGTACTTACCAGGGGCAAAAATGGTAAATTTTAAGTTATGTATATTTTACCACAGTAATTTAAAAGAATGAGACAACAATGAAATGTTTAGCCTAGTATCACACAAGATAAAAGGAAGAACCAAGAATAGGTTGCAGGACTAGCACCTAGTACACTAAGTAGTACAGGACTCTTTGAACACAAAGTGACCCAGACGACTTTGATGTCTGTTTTTTTTTTTTTAACGTTCTATTTTTTACCAATGTCTGTTTTTTGAGTACTCTATTTCAGAGTACATTACTTCAGAGTATCCTTTCAACTGCTATATTACAAAGGAGGTGATGGAGGTTCAGAGAGCTTCATTGTCAAGGGACCAACAAGCAGGGGTGAGAAGCATTCCATGACTGTGTTTCCAAAACCTCTGTGCTAAGCCACCATAGACCACTGCCTCCCTGAATTCTGAATCCACTCATGTTAGACTGTTGAAATCATTTGCCACTGAAAACAGGATTTTCTGTGAAATTCATATAGCCTTTGCTACCTCTGAAAGAGAGAGGACTCAGCTGCATTTCCTTAGTCTGAGTCCGCAATATGTAGGACCCATGTGCTGTTGGTTAGGGAAAGGCCAGAAGGCCAATGCTCTGTGCTGACTGACGATGCTGTGGGCCAGGTTGATTTGCATCTCCACTCCGGGTAGAATGACTAATATAGTCTTTTAGCCCACAGATTCCCACCTCAAACGTTTACACGACACCACTAAATAATAAATATGTGCATGCCTTATCTCTCCTACTTGACTGTAAGATAAAGGCAGGAGCTGAGCCTGTTTAATATTTATATCCTCCATAAGATCACCCTGTGCAGTGCTTTGCACCAAGTAGGCACTCAGCAAATATTTGTTGAATGAATGCATAAATGAATGTTAAATAATCTGCCTCCAGATTTTCCTTTTGTTTCAAATTTTCTCCTCCATCTGACACATGCAAGTTCCTTCCGTGTCCCTTTCATGGATATTACAGATGCCCTCAACTATTTTTCGTGTTTTTCTGGCCTGCTTTTTCTCATCACTGCCGAAACAGACTGGAGGCCAAAAATAGAACCTCCTTGACAACTTTGCAGAGGACTTACGTCCCTGATTCCTGAGGTGGCAATACTGGTTCTGCTAGAGCAGAATGGGGATTTTATGACTGCCACATTCTTGATTTTGCTCGACGCTTAAAAGGGATAAAAGTTTTCTCTGAATAGTGGTTAATATAAACTGCAATCACCCTTGGAAGGTGGGGTTCAGGACAAATAGAGGAATATCACAGCTTGTCTTAAGAATCTACTATTGGACAAAGGAAAAAAATGAAGCAGTGTTATATACCAAGCTTCAAAGCTAAGACAATCAGATTATAGACCCAAATTAGACATACACATAAAAAGAGCCCATAGCCTTTATTTTTAAAACCTTTTTCTGCTTTCCTTTCTTTCTCTCCTTCCCTCCCCTTCCTTTTTTCCTTCCTTCCTTCCTTCCTTCCTTCCTTCCTTCCTTCCTTCCTTCTCTCTCTCTCTCTCTCTCTCTCAATCTCTGGTTTATGGCAGGGTCAGTGACTCATATTTGTTTTCAGGCCAGTGCATGTTATGAAGACACAAGACAAGAATGTGTATAAACACATACTCTGCCACAATGCTGATTCTTTTGGATCAAACTGGGGAAACCCCACAGCAACAGACACTGCCTCCATCTAGAATTGTCTCTAATCCATGTGCATTGGTACATAGGTTTCCATTATCGCTCTAAAGGGAATTAAATAAGAGACCTGGCTTCTCTCAGGGACACTGCAAGATGGTAGGAAAATAGGATGGACACAGAGGTAATAATATAAGGAACATCTAACTGTTAAGTGGGTAATAATCAAATCTCAATAATAATAGAGATCTCAAATAATCTCAATTTTTGTTTATGGAGTTTTGCTATATGCCAGGCACTATCCTAAGGACATCACATACTTATCTCTTGAATTTTACCTACAACCTCCAATCTCGGTGCACAGATGTGGGGAGGAAGTAGGGTTCAGCGGTTAATGTCAGACTCTGGAATCAGATTGCAAAGCTCTGGTTCCAGGTGTGGCCTGGCCTGTTCCTGCTGCAGAGAGAACACTCCTTCCAAGATATTTAGTTGGTGTATCCAGCCTCTGCTACCAGTCATGTGACCTTTTGAGCACTGATGTCCCTCTTTTTGCTTCCATTTTCTCAAATATAAAATAAGAATAATCATGGAATTTACCTTATTGAGTTGATATTAAATGAGATAATAGAAGTATAGTGCTTAAAACAGTGCCTACGTGGGGTCAATGGTCCGTGAATATTAGGTATTATGACCTTGAGAATCCGAGAGGTTAAATAATATACCAGCATTCACTCAATAAATGTATACTAAACTGAGAATTCAAGGACAAACCAGACTGATCCCAAGGCCCTAGGATCTTAACCCACTTCACCATAATTGTGGTTCAAAGAGCAGTAACACATTGTGGATCAGTGTGAAAGTGGAAAGATTTACAGAGAATGTGAGAGGGCTTGAAGGAGGGACTAGAATTTGTTGAAAAAGAAATGGAGACTGTAGGCTTTGATGGAGAAAGATCTGAGTTACTAAAATGTCCTTCTTTGCCAACCACTTCCTTTCTTTCCTGCCAGCCAGACTTATCCTCCCTCCAGTGAGGAAGACACAGCAGCTGAAAAATCTTCCACTGAGGATGCTCTGAAGGTCAAAAAATACTCCCCACCCCTCTAGGAATTTCCTATAGTGGTCTCTCTGGGTCTTGGTTTCTTTTGCTCTATTTTAGGTTTCGCTTGCTAATCTGCACATGACTTCGGGAAAGAAAATCTAATATTTTAGCATCTAATTATGTAAAAATTTTATTTAAGTTAGAAACAATATTTATAAATGTGGCAGGAGAGGTGTACCACCTCTGTTCTTCTTGGAAGGACTAGATTTTTCCCGAAGTTAAGGAAATAGAGGAACTATATGTGTATGTATATGTATAAGCAGAGTTTCCATATCCATTCCTATACCTATATCTATGCATCTATATATCATCTACGTCTATGTCTATCTATATCAGTATCTATCTATTCATATTAAACGCAACAGAAGTTTGGAAGCACTTGGCATTATGAGCTGTAAGGAGACAGAATTTAATCTTTGTAGTTCACTTAGTGTCTAATTATATCTTATATTTCTAACCTTAGGCTCAGCCAGTGATGATCTCTCATCCTCTTCTTTCTCCATCCTTGAGTTCCAGAGTCTTTAACTGTCTGTGAGGAAGGAGGATGCTGGTAATGCACAGAGGAGGGAGGGATTCTGGGGATGGGAAGGGGAGGGTAGCAGGCATTAACAAGACTGAGGGAGCACAGGTGTGGGAGAGGCTATGGGCAAGTGGAGAAGAGGAAGGGCCCACTCCTGTGAATGTGAGGATGCCTTAAATAGACTAGGTACATTATCCTTTGGTTCTGCAGGAAAACTATTCGAGGCTGAGGCAGAGAAGTGACTAAACCTTTTCAGGATTCCCAGTCTGTGTTTGGCACCCTTTTGGTGCTCCGCACCCCCATTGCCAGCTGTCAGCTAGATTCTACCCATAAGGAAGAAAGTCCTCAATGAACCCATTTAACCGGTTTACAATAAGGCCATATCCTCCTTCTATGGTAAGGGCACGGGTCAAAGTGAAAGGAGTAAATAGTTTTATGTATTATTCATTTCTTCCTCTTTACCCAGAATGATCTTAGATCTCTGGAACATTTCCGACCTTACAAAATGCCCTGAAGTATACTTCAAAATCTTGTAGTCATTGCATTTGGCTTCTAAACGATGTCATCCATGCCTCTGTGCAAGGCTTCACCATCTCTTGCCTGAACCCTTGCAATAAACCCCTTATTGGTATCCCTGTCTTCCAATCTACTTTGTAACTGATGCTGCAGCTCTCTTTCTAAATCACAAAGCTACAATTGTCAATTACCTGATTTTCATTGTCATCTATTTTTTTAAGCTTTATTTTTCCTTTCTTCCCAAATGAAGTATAATCTAGAATCCCAATATATAAAACACTGAAGCAGCTCTGCTCTGTAGTAGTAGGGTTGGGTGCAAGCAGAGTCCCTACTCACTCAGTCTATGTCCCCCACATCTTTTGACCCCTTAACTTTGGCCATCCTCGTCCTCTCTGTGGCATCCACAGGATCCATTAGACCTGCTTTGATCCAAAACATATGGCTCGGCTTCTTCAGCTTCCCTTCTGTGCAGCTTCAACTCTGGGCCATTCATGGTGTTCTCTACCTCCCTGGAATGTTCTCCTCCTTCTCGCTGCCTGGTGAACTTTTCTCATCCTTTGAGAAAGAGCTCAGATGTTATCTCCTCTTAGAATAATCCCCAACATCCCTGAAGAGAGTTGGTCACCCTCTGCCCATGGCTGTCCCTGACCATTTCTTTTTTTTTTTAATTTTTTAATTTATTTATGATAGAGAGAGAGAGAGAGAGAGGCAGAGACATAGGCAGAGGGAGAAGCAGGCTCCATGCACCGGGAGCCCGACGTGGGATGCGATCCCGGGTCTCCAGGATCGCGTCCTGGGCCAAAGGCAGGCGCCAAACCGCTGCGCCACCCAGGGATTCCCCCTGACCATTTCTATTATACCATCTACTACATTGTTCTACAGTTCTCTATCTGCAGCTATGTTATCCCTAACTCAAAGATCAGAAAGGCTATGTTGTAGTGTTTGTTCCCTCATGTCTGTTCCTGTCTCCTAGCATCATGCTTGTCCAAAACAGGTTAAAATGATCATCATTGGCTACATGGGGAAAAATAGGGTACTGAGCCCAAGTCAGCATCAAAAAGTGTCTTGAATCCATTGATAGCTTACCAAACTTGGTGAAAATAAGTGAATGTTTCCTTCATTCTTTGTGGAGTAAACTAATATTATGGTTTTGTCCTTTAAACTACACCATCAAGACAAAATGGACTTCTTTAGGGCATATTTTCAGTCACAATGTCCAGAGAAATGAAACTGAAGAAAATGGTTCTCTAGCAGTCCCAAGCAAGATATGATCCTACTTCTTCAAGGCCTAACTCACAAATTCCCTTCTCCTGGGGGCCTATATTGCTTATCATTATGATGTTTGTCTCTACTTAACTCTTCTAATGATGGTCATTTCTACTGCATAATTCATTCTTAAATTCCTTATCCTGAACTCAGTCAGTATTTTGGCTTGACATATTTTGATCTATGGAAGCAAAAGCTGGGCTGTTTGTACTCTATCTCCTCTGTTAATCAACAAAGGACTGAAATCTCCAAGGATTTTTTTTTTTCAAAACCTTCACCAAAAAAAAAAAAAATTATTCAGGGAAAAGAAAGCTTACTGAAACATATGCCATTTGTTATTTTGAGCATGTGGGTCTTCTTTAGAAGTCTTATAGAAAGGTAAGGATTATTCAGTATATCCAAAGAGAGAGAGAGAATTATTTAGCAGCTTCCACATTTCAATGATTTGATAGAATTTAACTAAGGGTAAAAGATGTCTTTGCTAGGAAAGTGCAATAATAAGCATCATTAGGTATGCAAAAGGAAGTGTATGAACTAGATGGTATATAACAGGAATGCTCACTTTTTATTTGGTAGGCAAGGGGTGCTGGGAACTGGGAGAAGAGGAAAGTTGAAAAATGGGAATCTTGCTAGGAGCAGTGGACCAGCAATATGGTGGCAGGCCGGGGTCCAAAGCAAGAAAGTATTGGTTGAGAAATTTCCCCTTGGTAGATGGATGAGGAACTATAAGAACATTATTCTCTTGTATTCAATTTTGAGTTGTTTATTATTCCATGAGCTTCTGGCCCCTCTTCATTATTCCCAAGCATTCAAAAAAGTCTGTTGTGCACAATGGCTTTTTGTTGGTGGTGTGTTTCAGAAGGAATGAGGAGAAAGGTGGCTGCACACAGCATGGAAAGAGGAGAGGAGTCACAGGAGAAGGGAAAGTAAGCAAGGATCAAGAAGTCAGAAGAAGCAGGAAGTCTAGGCAAGAGGTAAGTAGGGTAGCCATAGACTCCAGGGGAATACCACGGAGTCTTGAGGAGTATGCTGTACATCTCCCAGTTCCCAGATTAGGGACTCCCACCATTTCCTCTGGCTATTAAAGGAAAGGAAAATCTTTTCCTTTGGGCTACAATAGAAATATTTATCAGAAGGCTGTGTGTGCTGTCCTAGAAGGCTGCTTCTCCCCACCAGCAGGGCTGTCACACAGCCTCTGTAAGACCTGCGCATCTTGATTTTAGAGGAGTCGTGTCTCATTTGTCACATTACATGTGGTACAGTATTCTGTTGTAAGAATGTGAAGCCATCAAAATTTTGCTTTTGATATTATATATTCTTGATGTAATTATTCACTTCCATTTTAGAATTCAGTGTTTTATTTTGGACCTAATGATTTTTTTAAGATCAGATCTTGAACATTATCATGGACCTCTGCAAAGCTCCTGAACTTCAGGCCTGTGCTCACTATAGCTAATGGATAAAATGTTCATACACAACAGTAAGTTCTTTCTTGCAGAGGTAAAGCCAATTCCCAAAAAGGCATTATCAACTTCTCTTGATAAAAACAAATATTTAACTCGCACCCACAAATGCTTAATTTAGACCCTGATTGTTCAAACACAATTTCAGTGTGTTAATTAAAATAACATAGAAATAATTTTTAGGGTAGGTCTTTATCTATAAGCCTTTTGGTTATCAGTTAGGGTCTTGTTTCTAATTAAAAACCAAAACAAGACAATGCACAGAGTAATTAGTAAATTAAAACCTTCAAAGTAAACCTCAATGCCTGATAAGAACTCTAATTTTTATAAGTGTTTTTATGTCAAGAGACAATTTAAAGTATAGGTTTTATAGATATTTTCCTTTTAAATAGAATTCTCTTAGCTAATCAGATGTTGAGCGGCGTTTCCTTTAATTTTATCTGGCCAAGCTTCTCTCCATCTGTTTTCCCATAATGCTCTCATTTTCTCCTCCAGATGTTTGGCACAGCATCTCAACTAGATGTCTATTTCTTCTTGTTCTCCTTCACCTCACATGAACCTTCCAAGTCATAATTCTTTGGAAATAGACACAAGGAGCTTTATTTCAAATTACCATCTTTTACTTAAGGAGTTCCATCTCTAAGGTCAGTACAAGTCAAAAAAAATTTCTTTCTCATTGTAGAACTTCTTGGCTGTGTATAGTTAAAAAAATTAAAAGGAAAAAGAAACCAGAAGCCCAAGATTGTTAAGCAACATCCTCATGTTCACATAAGCCAGACTCAGGAATAGGAATTAGACATCAAGAATTTTACTTTTGATTCTTTTTTAACATTTGATTTACTGAGAATTGAAGCTATTCATTCTATCAGTTACTCCACAGCTTCAACTTTGATCAATGCCTCTATTCAATAGGGGGTCAAATACCTGAAGGGAAATAAAAGAATTCTCTGGAACATATGGCAGGAAAGGATCATTTGTGTGTGCTTGCAGAGAAGACAAATGACTCGCATTCTCCCTCTCTCACTGTGTCAGTGTTCTCTGCCGCTCAGCCGATCCTAGACAATCTTGTGCTCTAGCTAATCTGCTGCATTTCAAAGCAAACTAAATGGAAATAAAGGTTTAAATATCTGGAAAGTAAATCATGATTTAAAAAAATCTAGCGGCATGAAAAAGATTTTTCTGACAAAGTGTACAGCATGTTAGGAAAATTCTTTTCTGAGACCACCTGCTGATATTCTATTTTATAACTGGAGAGAATACTGCCTTATGTCCAAAACTTAGATAGAACTAAAGCATTTGATGAGAAAGAAAAAAAATACCATAAACCTCATTAAGAACTTAGGTAGTTTTCATGGTGCAAATGAATCTGCAAAATAGAAAAGTTCTCTTTCATGCCATTTGAAACAGAGTTTCTCCTTCCCCATGTCTCATGTTTACCCTTTATTCTTCTACCCTCACTGGCTATGTCTTGGTAAAGTCACTATGGGCTCATGCTGCACTTGGTATGACCTTTAACACATGTCTCCCTGCTTCCAGGCTCCCCAGAATCCCATTTCTCTATCTATTAGAACTCCTCCCAAGGAGAACTCTGCATTTGTTTAGAAGAAATAGTTCACAGGTATTGGAGAAGACAAAGCACCGAGGACCCCCTCAAGGGCATGGGTGGAACTGCCCTGAAAGAGACAAATGAGAGCTGTGCCTTGCCTGTGTCATAAGGAAAGGGAGTAGAAAAACAAAAAGCAGGGAATGGGAAGTGGAAGGAATGGGTCCAGGTGATAGCAGAAGATACGTTTCTCCTTGCTGTGTCTTGCCTCATGACCCCCACTCATCTTTAGAAAGTTACCAAATTTGTAAGATATTTGGAAGTCGTGGATTTGGGGAAAACCTAGGAGAGAGCTGGGCATCATATCTACATAGATGTGCACAACACAGGAGCATGGAGCTCTTGGGAATCGAAAGGAAATACACATAAGAACGTGTGGAAAATGTAGGAAGGCTTTGAACCATCACAGGTGTGGCATCAGGCTCCTGTCAAAGCTCTCCAGGCACAGGCAAGCTGGCTGAGTTTTAGGTTAGCCGGCGAATGAGTCACATTACCTGTGGAGTTGACTTTGAACTCATCAGTTTGACTTTCCAGCCCTGTGTGATCTTCCCTTGGTTGACTACATTCCAGGCTCCTTTCCCTTTTTCAACTTAGTCAGCCCGAGCTAATCATTTTTCGATGAACGTAAATATTACATTCCAGGACTACCAGTTACTGCCTGAGTGATCTGGGGAAAATTACTTAGCATTTCATAGTTTCAGTCTATTTATCTGGAAATGACTTGGGAATAACCTCAAGGGTTGTTTCAAGAATTAAATGTGATCACGTGGATAAAAAAAGAATCTGTAACCTGCTTCTCACACTGTTAGACACCCAGTGAGTCTCACTTCCCACCCACTCTGTCCCCATTGTCCCTTATGAATTTTAGCGGTTAATTAGTCCTTTTACCTGACTCTTGCTCTCCCTGCCATGTTCAAAGTTTACCTACTTCAAAATACTATCGTACTTTATCACATATGGCCTAGCATTGTAGCAATTAATGTTTCTCTCATCTCCTCTTGTGGATTGTAAACATCTCGAGAACATTCATCTTTATAACCCTTATGGTGTCTGAAGAGTTTGCAAATAGTATATGTTCCATAAATGTTTACTGAATGCATTCTCCATTATGATTTACCAAGATACTCCACATGATTTTCAATCATAAAATTTAAATTTATTCCATTAAAGCCTCAAATACAAGGCTGAATTTCTCCACTAAATATTTCCCGCTCGGTTTTCTGGGACCACATTCTAAATATCAAGCCACATTCCCTTGAATATGTCTCTCACTGCCTAGGTCATAACCAGTACAATGTTTTGACATAAATCAAGTCCATAATATGAAATTGAATAGAACTTATTTCAAGCTTCACACTAATGAAGGAAGGAAAATAAAATCATTTGGAAAAGTGCTGCCAAACATTGGACAGCCTTCTAATTTAAAAAAATGAGATGTTTCTTTTCACCATGGCTAAGTTATTGGGATGGCAGGTGTGCCTGTTTTATGTTGTTGCTTATGTTTTCAATTGAGGAGTAAACTTTGCCTGTAGCCTGTTAATCATCTGAGCCTTTTGGAAAACTTAATTGAGAGGTCATTATTTGCTTTGCTTCCTTCTTCCTCTACATCTTCACAGCGTATCAGCAATCTCAGTGACGCACCACTCTGCTGGTAATTCATACGGTATATTCAGAACCACAGATCATGGCTGTTAGACCTGCCAGATGTTCCTAGTCCTTCCTAGTCCCTTGCTGCAATTAAGTTCCAACATAGACCAATTTGAAAGAGATGGAGAAACCACAGTTCTAATTAAGAATATTCATGAGCTTGCACCTTGGAAAGCCAGAAATCACATAATGTGCCAGAGTGGACAAGATCCTTTCCTTTGAGAAGAGGAAAAAAAAAATGCAGTTTTAAGTAAGTCACCAGATATGCACTTATGGGAAGTTCTGAAGTGAAACAGGAGGCATGTGATTGAGTGAACTATTTGAACTCTCAGCCAAACCTGTCTTAATAATAATTTAAAGGGTTATATTGGAACTCCTAACACTGGCTGTACATTATCATCTGAAAAGCTTGAAAAAGAAAATCACCCATGCCTGGGTCCACCCGCAGGGCTAGTCTAGATCAAGAAAAAGAAGCAGTATTGTTGTTGGCAACCTCATCTCCACACAGAAGTAGCCTCCAGACAGTTGCTATGGTAACCACGAGTGTGTTCTTCTTAGACATTAAAAATGA
The DNA here is from genome assembly GCF_905146905.1 of Nyctereutes procyonoides. Lineage (NCBI taxonomy): Eukaryota > Metazoa > Chordata > Mammalia > Carnivora > Canidae > Nyctereutes > Nyctereutes procyonoides. The sequence continues at coordinate 15,434,105 of NW_026575132.1, forward strand.
GAACACAAAGCATGTTCGGCTGGACTAGAAACAGGTGCCATGGGTAGCATGTTCGAACTAGGGTCAACCAATCAAATTAGGCAATGCAGAGGTTTTCTACAGCACCTGCCATTAGCAGTTCCTAATGGCATCTTCAGAACCAATACAGGGCATGATCTTCACTATGACACTCTCCTGAAGTGGCAGGGTTCATACTTTGTGAACCATTTGGTGTTTGGTCCATTGTGATCCTGGAGTTAGAACCCTTGAAAAGACGTGACATGCATGATTGCAAGTTAAGAGACCAGAGTTCAGTTTCTGTCATAAACTAGCTGTGAGCTGTGGGCAAATCCCTGGACCTTTCTTGGTAACAATGTCCTTATCTAATAAAAGAAAGGTTTGAGACATAATTTAGGGGCTAGAGGGGGTCTTAGAAACAATGTATTTCATCCTACAGTGGGTATCTGTTGTTTGGGGTCTTCCAAACTCCCATTTCCCCTTTATTCTATTCCTGATCCTTGGCTTTCCTTTCAAAATCAGCCTTCCCTTACTGTCAGGCTTTGTACCAACTGATCCACCTCTGGCTCCAGAAGCATTTTTCCCTAGGTCTGACCGGTTGAAACTCTGCATTTCCCCTCACAAAGTGATGGGATGTGCCTGAAGTCAATTAAATCCAGTGAAACTCAATTCTGGGGCTTTTCCTGGAATTATGGTGAAGAACAAATTGTTTTCTGCTGGGCTTTAAGTTTTTAGGAAATGAAGCTGAATATGTGAGGAGCAAATTTGTCATCATAGAGGAAGAACACATGTGAGGATGAAGCCAACACACTAAAAATTAGGACTAATAGAGAGGTATACTGTGCTGCTGACATGATTTAAAGCTATTCTTGAAGCTGGTTCACCTTTTTTAGTTGCCTAAATCAATGAAATCCTCCCTTTTTAAAAATGAAGCCAGGTTGAATTGCATTTCTTTTACTTATGTCTAAAAGAGTTCTGGTTAATACTTCTTATTTTAGAGGCTTTAGGAAACTAACACCAAGGGGGGTGGTGACTTGTCCAGACCTAAACAAAGTCAGAGGCAGGACTAGAACCAATTTCTGAGCTTTTCAGTTGAAAGACTTTAAAAATACATCCAAACCTTGATTTTTTTTTTAAGTAACAGTACTGAAAGCTTTGAAATTTCCATTTAACGGACGCTTTCCTCCTTTCTAGTAACATCAGTCTTCTTGTAATTCTTGATAGATTTATTTTCTTGGGCCTTTTGCTGTTTCTGAATTCACTTAGTTTGTAACCAGTGTACCTACCTACCAAGTTAATAAGAAACAAATGAAGCAACAATTCACCACTCAAATCAATACTTTGGTTCAGCATAGATCAAATAAACAATAGGTTGTCTGTGTTTCTTAGTTTTCAAGTTTATTTTTCAATAGATTTTTCAATGCATTATAGCATCAAGACCTCAATTTCCAATCAGAGGCAGAAGAGATGGGTATCTTAAAAGGAAGAATGTGAAATTAGACCTTAATATTTAACTGAAAATTGAGCTCCACCAACTGCCTTTCTCATTCTGCAGCTAGTGAATTAAAAGGCAAATAATTAAATGTTTTACTAAATCTGTCAATCTAGTTTAAGCACTTTGTTCTCCTCAGACTATGTCCCCTCATGACCCACTGTCCATGTCTCTATGATAGCAGTTATATTGGATGCTTACATGTCTGTCTCCCCCATTAGACCTTGAGCCCCTATATGTCAGTCACCTTGTTTTAATTATCTCCATGGACATTCAATCATTATGCACGCTATGGAGCAAAAGTTGGAATACATGGCTGTTTCCAATTTATTATTTAGAGCATTGTAATCAATGTACTTCCTTTGACTATTTCCAAGGCCTGGTATCAAGCTCATTTGTTCATTATTATTATGTGTGAGAAGAGTTCCTCATATATTGAAACTAATTTCAGGTTTTGAAAGTTTCCACATGGACCATTTTTAATCAAACAGAACCTTATGGGATTATAGACTCTGAAGTGTCACATCTAATTGTCATATTTTCATGTTCATGTCTTCAATAACCATCTAGAAGTGGTATTGTGGACTGGCACCCAGAGGCTGTGTGAACTGTGAGAATCTGCATTCCAAAATCTTCTCAGATCTTACTTGCTATCCTTCCCATTTGTCTCACATCATCTGGGGGATAGAAAGTGTGAACCTTTTTCATTTCATATACCTTGAAGTATTGAATCCAACCAGAGAGAGACTAGAATAAGGAACATTATGGGGTTTCACATTATTATGCCTACATGTAAATTTGTAAAGTTCTACCCCATTCAGAATGGAGAGGTTGTGGACACTTTTAATCTAGGGAAGGGGGGATATTAAATTTACCAATGCGTAGGGATATTCCCTAGTTTATCTCTTAAACTAGGGAAAATTAAGAAGAAATTATAGAGCTATTCATTTTGAAAAAGAAGAGAATTCATACAAACAATTTTTATTGGAGATTTCAACTTTTTCCATTTAAAAGTGAAATATTATTTTAAAATTTGCATATTAATGAAAAAGAAGAGAGAGGTCAGCTCTACATATAACATGCATTCCTCACAACGTCCTTAATAAAGTAAATATTATTGCTCACACTTTATAAATGAATGATTAGTTTCAAGAAGGTTAAGTAAATTGTCCACAATCATATGGACAGTAAGCAACTGAACTGGATTGAAGTCAAGTGTGCTTGATTGGCAGTTTCTCTCCTGACAACTCTGTTACATGGCTTCTCAAAACATGGTCTCGACAACTTGGTAGTTCTTCATCTATGGTGCATCAGTTACCATGCTAGCTCCTTTACATTCTTCATCTCTGTTAATGCTCACAACACTTCTGTGACTTGGGCATTATTATCTGCATGTTAAAGACCAAGAGCCCAAGGTCACATAATTTATATGGTAGAGTCATACTGTTAGGCACCCTTCATGCCTTCAGCTCACACATTAAACACAGTCTCTGCGCTGGGCATCACAGGACCAGAGTTGGGCCAAGGTGAGAAAGAAACGTAGTATCTTTTCTCAGCTACTTAAATATTAGAAAAATGTTTTTAATGAAGATGCTGATTCGTGCAAGAACTAAAGAACAGACATTATTAGAGCATTAGCGTCTCTGAAATTTGACTTTAGACTTTTGAAGGACCTCACGCACTCCAGTGCCTTCTTGGAACACTCTGAGAATTACTGAACTGGGTTTAATCCATTTGTTTTGGAATCTAGGAAGAGCCTCTTCTCTTACCCTGGGGCTTTAAAAAATCACTGGTTTCCAAGGAGAAGGAGTGAAGGGATGGGCAAAAATGGGTAAAGGGGAGTGGGAATTGTAGGCCTCCAGTTATGGAAAGAATAAGACATGAGGATGAAAGGTACAGCCTGGGGAATATAGTCCATGATACTGTAATAGCTTTGTATGGTGACAGATGGGAGCTACACTTGTGGTGAGCATAGCATAATGTATAGACTTGTGGAATCACTATATTGCGCATCTGAAACTAACGTAGCATTGTGTGTCAATTATACTTCAGTTAAAAAAAAATCCCTGGCTTCCTTTCCAGTCTCTTTTTGCTCCAGGCCCACTCAGTCTCTCTTATAGGGAAGAGACTTGATCTGCTGATGCCCAGACACCCACCTGCCCCCTCGCTCTCATTCTGTTTGTCTCCTTTCTTCCACTGCCCGACACTTCCAATGAGGAGTTTATCCTGTCTGCTTCCATTTCCACACTCCCTGTTCTTTCTTAAGTACCTGCAATCTACCATTATCCTTACCTCAAACTTTGTAAGTTTGAAGTCACCAATAACCATTAGTCACTAGTTTGATTGTCTTTTCAAAGTCACCTCCACCAACTCCCAATGACAAGATCAAGTTCGGAACCCTTAGATGGGACTTCCGGTGTCCTCTACAATCTGGCTTGGACCAAGGTTCTGTTTACCTCCTTTGTGACTCTCTGATGCAAATAGCTCTGCATCAGCAAAACTGGTCTATCCCATGTTTCCTGAAGGCATTTTACACATTTTTGTGTTAGGCAAATAGCAATTTTCTTATTAGACAGATGCAGTATGGTTTAGAATACCAGTGACATAAAAGCCCAAAGTATAGAGAAAAGTGAAGCTTCCATTAAACTACCTAGAATTTTTCTACTAGAAAATCTAGAAAGAAACTATTTTAATTTCAGCACACATGGGTGATCTGCACTTTAGAGTTCAGGGTGTGCCTATGTTTCAATTATGAGTTAGATGGTGTGCTTGTCAGTTCTTAATAAGGTATCCCCCACTTACCAAAAGTTTGCAATTTATCACTTCCCTTTTACAAAAAAACCTACACTAATATGGTTAGGGCTGTTTTGTAAAAGTGAAAATCCTTTTGGGATTTCTTTCAGTTGGTGAAAACAGGTACAAATGTAGATCTTCTGTGAAAGCAAATGGCCTAACATGAATTTTCAGAAAGTGGGGGGATACTCTTCACTTTACACCATTCTGGCAGATGAAAGGTTGAAACTTCATGGGAATGCTCTACTTTTGGATAGCAGTGGGGAATCCTGTATTTGAATTCCCCGAATGCCACTAATTAGGTTTAGGACTTTGAGAAAGTTTTCTAACACACTGAGACTCGTTTAGCTCATATACAAAATGGAGGTGATTATAGTACCTGATTGACAGTACTGTTTGGAGAATTAAAAAAGAGAATGCAGATAAAATGATGAGCAGAGAAGGTGTTCACTAAGTGCCAGCTCTTCTAGTTGCTGCCACTGCCACTGCTCATATGTGCGCCTCACTATCATACCAAATGTATTAGATTCCTAGGGTTGCCATAACAAATTACCTCAAACTTGGTGACTTAAGACAACAGAAACATATTATCTCAGGGTTCTGGAGACCAGAAGTCTGAAGTCAAGAGGTCTCCAGGGCTGCTTTCCCTCTGGTGGCTCTGGGGGAGAATCTGTCCCATGCCTCTTCCAGCTTCTGATGCCTGCTGGAATTTCTTGGTGTTCATTGGCTTATGGCCACATCACTTTCATCTTTGCCTCTGTCTTCACATGGTCTTCTGTCTGCATGGGTCAGATCTGTGTCTCTCTCTAAGGACATGTTTGATGGCATTTAGGGTCCACCCAAAGGATCCAGGATAATCTACTTATTATTATATCCTTATCTTAATCATATCTACAAAGACCCTTTTTCTAAATAAGGTGATATTTACAGGTTTCAAGGGGTAGAATTTGGATATGTGTTTGGGATCCATTATCAGCTTATTATACCAAATTAGAGGCTTTTTGAGAGGAGTGATCCATTTTCCTCATCTTTGTGCCTCCCATAACATCTAGAACTCTTAATAGAGCCTGATAGCTTCATGGGTGTCTGTAAGTTATTAATAAGTAAACAAACATATAGATAAGTAAATTATCAAACAGGGTCATGCTTGGATCGAAGATGTGTATGTGCCTATGGTCTGATTTAAAAAAATCAAAACACAGGAGGTGTCCAACTGACACCCATTGAATGAAAAACCTAATGTTAAATAGTTTGTAACTAGGCAGTGGTCTGATATGATTATTAATTAAATTATTAGGAAAAGTTAGATTTCCAACTAAAAAATTGTAACGTGTACTAAACTATGACCTATGCAGTCCAGGCTCTATCCTGAGTGCATTCACATTCAAAGAAGCAGAGCCCACAAAAGGATTCCAGGGTTCACCCACATTTAAAGGGCCATGCACTGGTGTACAATTCCTTAAAATCCCCTGCTCTCTTCCAGTCTCCAGTTTACTCTGAAACTTTGTGAAACAATCAAACCTCTCATTTTATTGATCCCAAAGAACACACTATTCATGGTATGCTACTGGTTGCCCCGTTCCATGGTAAACATACCCCTATCTTCTTCTTACCTTACCTTACCTTCCTTGCCCAGGGAGGCTGTGGAGGCATGGACCCTCTATAAGGACATAGGTGGAGGGGGGTATCATGAAGGGTTTAGAATTGATAGCCACTGTCTGGCTGAGCCAGCTGGCTTTTCCTTCTCAGCCTCCTTATAGTGTTCACTAATCACAGAAATGTATTAGCTCTCCCCTGGTGATATATACAGTATCTAGAAATCAGATGTTTGGCAAATAGCCCACTTGGGTCCAGTCAGAATAAGATGAACAATTCTTCAACTAGTGTGAGATTAAAAAGACAGAGTCTGTTTGTGTGTGCAAATACATTTCCTCTCTTAGAATCTTAGAAATCACAAAACATACACCACGGTAGGCCCTGCACGTACTATTGCCAAAGAGAAAATTCAAAATAAAGGCCCACTACTGAATGGATTGCTCAGTCAAAGGAGAGCCATGGCACATTAAATTCAATAAACCACTCAAGCTTCTGATCGAATATATTATGGGAACACTATAGGCTACAGTTTAGAAGATTAGTCCAGGAAGAAACAATATACTACTGCATTGGCTTTCTTGCTGGCAGTCTCAGCTTCGGGCACAAGACGATGCTACCTGATAGTTGCCATGGTAACCATGCAAGTGTTCGGCTGGAGCATTTTCAAATGGAAAAATAGAACATCATACATGAGTCTGCTGTTTAAAGAGAAAAAGGATGGGCAGCAGCTTGAAAAATGGGAATCTGTCAGTAGAAATTCTGCAATGTCAGGCTCACGAGTCTTCTGGTTTTTGTGAGGCTAGTTAGGGCTGCCACAACGCATCTGCCTGTGGGTGTCCCAAACCGCTGGTGTCCTGGGTAACTTTCAGGGGGAAAATGTAGGGTACGAGTTGTATCTTTAATGCTGTGAAGGTCTGAGAGGACTCAATCTGGTGGAGACTTGGGCTTGCCATCTTCTCCAAACTAGTTCTCTACAGTCTTGCTGAATCTACAGAACCCTGTTCTCACAATGGATTGTTTATCCACTTTCCCTAATGTGCTCTGCCCCGACTCTGCCTCTATGTCCTGCACACCAGTTCTTTGCTAGTGAAAGATCGAGAAGTTCATTCAGGGTCCATTCAAATAGTCCTTTCAGCCTATCTGAACACTGCCCTGCAAAATGAAGTTCATATCTCACCTCTGAGTACAGCTGCCTCTCCACAAGCACTGCTCCCTCCCTTGTGCCCCTGCCCTTTGCCACCTGTGTCCCTCATTTGCAGTGTGGCTGCTTTATTTCCTATGAGCTGTCTGCTTCTTGAGCAGAACTCCCATATGGACCAGCTCTAACCTGTTGTTGGACTTACGTAATGCGAGAAAACTAAACCAACATTCAGTCAGGTGGTTTCACATAACATTCCAGATAGGTTTTAGCAGCTCCAAATCCATGTTCTTGCTCTGGCAGGAATTGGCTAGAGCTGAGAAGTGACCGCCCTCATTAGGGTATGCTCCCTCACCCTCGATGGTGGCTGTGTCACCACAATACCTACTGCCTGGCTCCTGTAACATCTGGAAGGTCTGAAAGAACTCCTATTGCTGGATAGCGATTGCACTCCCTGTTCCTCCCTCTACATTTCTCATGTATTTATTTCTCCTAAAGCCTAGTTCCCTCACTTGGTAGGTACACCGTACAGGTGTATTGATGAAAATCAAAGGTAATGTCATCTATTTGATGAATGCTTACTGCGTAGCCAGGCTTTCCTCCTCAGATACAGTGAATGGGAGTTTCCAGCATGCTTGGTAACATGCACAGCCTTGTGACAAGAAGATGGGATGAGGTGGGAAAGAGATTCCAGTAGTAGTGAGGGTCTCACTTGAGGTATAGCCTGAGTCTGGGAATCTTTCTTTGATTGAAGAGAGGGCTTGGCAAGCATGGGGACTTCTGTTATGATAATTGCCGCAGGGCTGCTCTAGGGAGCATTCTTGTGGCCTCCCCACAACCTGTCATCCATCACCCATTCAGTCATCAGTCATCCCATCAATGTCCATTGGGGCCATTTCACAACCAGACTCTATGGAGAGTGAGAACAGCAAAGAAAGCAGTCTCCAACCCTGTCCTCATGGTGCTCATATAGTCTGGTGGACCTTTTCTCTTTTCCTACCCAAAGGGTTAAAGCCGCTGCTAAATGGACTTCACGAACAATTTCAGAGAGATAAAACTGTGCCAGAGACAAGTCCAAAAAGAAGGAGGAGGAAGAAGAGATGTAAATGGCCAAAGCAAAGATGGAAACGATTGATCTTCCTCACGTACAAAGAAATAGCATTAAAACAATAACGACATGTCTTTATCAACACTCGATTTGGCAAGGATGATTTAAAAAGAATCATTAATGCCAGTTGTGGAGAATGTGTGGCATATTGAGCACTCTTGTTTCTTTTCAGAGCACAGTAATCTGGCATGTCTTTTAAGAGGGCAACTTGGCAATAAATGTGAAGAATCTGTAAACATTTTTTGATTTAATAATACAATTTCTAAGACTCAGTCTCAAGAAATAATTAAGGGTGGGCACAAAACTTTAGCCCAAAAGATTTTTTGTGGAAGAGTTGTTAGTGATAATAACATCATCCAACTAAATAGGAACGAGGAAAGTCACTAACATGTGTTAAGCACTTCCTATGTGAACCCCCTCCTCTGAGACACCAAACAACCCTTGTGAGAGGTGTGACTGCTGGTTGAGGAAAAGGTTTGGGGAGGATAGTAGCTTGTCCATGCTGACACAGCTGTAAGGCCACACCACTGGATGGGGGCTGAACCCATTCAGTCATCACACCATGTTTCTGCTGCTTCTATTAGTGAAAAAAAAGTCAAGGTCTCACATTAGGGAACTGGAGTAATAAATTATGGAGTTACCATGCCATGGAATGCTAGTCAGCCATAAAAATAACATAGATGAAGACACATCTGCTTGAAAAGATGTTTGAAATATGCTACTAAGCCAATTATCAGACAGTGTTTATGTGTGGCCCCATGTGTATAAAGAATCCATTTATAAGCACATGTAAGCATAGAAACATCCAGAGGCATAGATACCAAGGTTTAATCAGTGACTGCCTCTAGGTGATAAGGTAATTGTGTCATTTCCCCCCATCTATTCATTTTAAAATTATCTCTCTACTTAAAAAAAGATCAATCTGTACTATTTATATAAAAGTCTTTGCATTTACTTTTAAAGATATATTGGGGGCACATTGACTTGGTATGAGCCTTCCAAGTCATTACATGACACTCTGACTCTGGCCTCTCTGAATTCACATTGCTTCCCCTGGGGTTTTATAAAAGTCATCCTGGACTGAGAATAGGCAGATGCGGGTTCCAGGCCCTGAGCTCATCTACTGATGAGCCCAGGATGTGTCCTGAGGCCAATTCCCAGCTCTCCAGGCCTCAGTTGATGGTGCTCAGGCTAGCTGAGCTCGGAGGCTCCTTCCAGCCCTAACACACATGCACTTTTATGCATTCAGTTTCTCCTTTAGAGACAGCCTGTAACCATTTCCAGTCCACAAGAGAAAGATTTGAGAATATGAAATCATTTTGGTCTATAAAAAAGTGTGGATAAACACCTGCCTAACTCATTTTAAGAAATAATAACTCGACATTTATAAACCACTTTGCACAGAGCTCGTGAATTCCCTCCCCAGAGGCTCTGAGTTTGACTCTAGTTACTCTAATTATTTACATGCCTGCGCTGGAGTAGAGTCGAGAATTTGCAACTGGTGAGAAGGAGAAATGCTTCCTCTTGAGATTCCTGGGATTCAGTGTTGCTCTGTTCTGTTGCTGGTACAAAATGCTTCTCTGATGTAGCAAATTACCCCACAAAATAAAGTCTGACTTCATTTCACACCCAACTTTCTTCCCAGCTATATCCCTGGGAGGTTGTTGCTCCTGGAGGCAGCTGAGCTGGGCTGGAATTGCATATTAGAGTTGCAACTTGACCCTATAAGGGCAGCTCAGAGCAGCAGGGCCCCTTATGAGGAGGGTCCTTTTTCTCTGGAAATGAAGAACTTGAACAGTGTTTCCCGCAAAATAATTCTAAGGCTGCTGAGCTTAGATGAGTGTTTAAGGGTTCTGACTCTGAAGTCAGACAAACCAAAGTTCACGTCCTTACTCTGCCTCCTGTTGCCGTGGAATTTAGGGAAAATTATGTAACCTGGTCCCAGAAATCTTGTCTGGGAAATGTGGAAACCTAATAGTCACTTCATCAGGACATTTGTGAGGATTAAATAAAATCAGTCTATAGGGAATCTGGGGTGTGCCCCGGCCATAGTAGGCACTCAACAAATAGAAGCCATTAACCTTACTATGCATAAGAGACCGTGTTTAATCCCTCTTATGAGGCACTTCCCAGATGTAGTCTCCTAGCATGTGAAGCGCATAATAGAAGACAAAGGGAATGGGTCAGAAAACAGATATTGTTACAGTGAATGTCATACACCTTGCCTGCAATTTCCAGTTGGAGAACATTGGGCATGTATATTATGATGTCTGTGGATGCTTTTAGAAGACACTGTGAAAGAGGTAAAAAGATCATGTTATGCTGCATGTTTCATGGATCCTTCTTTTTAATGTTTCAATGTTTTTTGGGTTGTTTAAGGATTATTCTTTTTTTTTCAGCGGAACCCCTTTTAGGAAAAATCTTATCAGTTGAGTTGGCCCTTAATTTAACCTGTCCTGTTTCTTACTTAGTTGTTTAAATCTCTCTCTCCACTACTAGACTAATTAATTCATTGAGTAATTCATTCTGCTCCAGACCCTGTGCTAAATACTCAGTACAGGTGCATTTCCTGCTCTCAAGGAGTGGACAGTCAAATATGGGGAGAAAATCATTTCATTTGAAAATTTTTCCTCTCCTCCTGCCCTTTAAGGAGGACCAAGTGCTGAATTCTTCTTTGTGAAAGAGACTCTAAGTGTAATGAAACATTAGAGGTGCAGTGGTGGAAGATGTCCCTGGTAGTGAGGACCTCCAGTGGGAGGAGTCAATCCAGGAAGGAAGGTGCCGAAAAGACTTCATAGGAAGGAAAACTGTTACAAAGGATCAGAGACATGTCATACTTATATTTGTGTTTCTATTCCAAATTCTCTGCTTCCGATCCTGCAGCTATCATGATGTCTTAGATGTGTTGTCCCCTGGACCTAATTGAGTCCTTCCAGTTCCACAGAGGAGGGTCTGTTCTCTCAATGGGTGCTGACTTCTCTCTCTGGGAGGGCCCATGAAATGAGATCCAGAGCTATGGCCCAAAGAGGAAAAAAAGTCCAGTAGGACAACTGTGTAAGAACTCAGGAATGGGAGGGAGTTTAGAGTTAAATAGCCGAGAGCCTGGAGTCTGGATTTGCTATGTAACAGTGATGTGAACCTGAATGAGTGACATAATCTCTTTAAGTCATGCACATTTGAAATGAAAGTAGTGATACCAGTGCCACCATGAGATGAAGTTTATGAAATCAGTTCACAAAGTTTGTGGAAGTTAGAGGACTCTCATTTGAATTGTAGTTTCTTTCCGTTGACTAGAAGACAGTCCACAATATTTTGACAAACACTTCTCGCTGTCCCTCCACCTGGCTGATTTGCAGAGGAAGATCTGGTTCAGATGGTATCATTTAGAAAATCAGATATTTAAGGCTTGATTAAATGACCCCTTACTCTAACAGAGTGCAATATCAGTACCCTTTAATGATTGTTGCTTTTATCAGCTGGGATTTTATTTGATCTGAATGTTAGATCCCTAGGACAGTTTTTAAAGTTGCTTTCAGCAAAATATACCACTTGATTACCTAAGAATGGCGCACCTTTTATCCAAGTCTGATGAGAGGTCAGCTTCAGTGTAGAACAGAGAGTAATCTGAAGTCACAGAAACTTTAAATTTATATCAGCAGTGAATTCTCTGTAGCCCTGCTGAGTCTGTCAATAGAGATCCGCACAGGGGAGAAGAAAAGTGGAATGGTGACACAGCATTCTCCAGGGATGACTTAGGAGCTGCAAGCAGAGGGCATTTTGAAGGTGAGAAGGGCAGGGCGGGAAAGAGGTGCGTTACAGAAGTGGCTAATCCAGCCTTTACTCCCGAGTGTATTAACTTACTTGGCTTCTTTGCAAGGAGTTAATTTGATAGGTCTAATGCTATGTACACCTCCAAATCATTATTTGTTCTGTGTTTAAAATGGGAAATTGAAGTTTGACAAAGTCATTTAGACCAGCCCAGATCTCATGCAAAGCAACTGGTTCAGAGCTATTAGCACAGCAGATTTCTCGGTCCAGTGAGAGTTTGATGTAGTAGGGGAATCTCTTTGTGATTCTTTCCATTTCAAGCTCCAGACAAACTGCCCTTTCTGGGTCTTTAACTTGTTTCTCTGATTACTTTTTAAGTGTCTCTCAGGAAAGTTTTTCTTCAATTTGGTGCTCACTGATCCAAGCCTATGCTTCCATCCTCCTCTCCTTTATCCTTTTTCTTTCTTTCTTTCTTTCTTTCTTTCTTTCTTTCTTTCTTTCTTTCTTTCTTTCTTTTTTAGTACACCATCTTTGAGAAACTGCATCAGATGGAAATCTCCTAAATTTACTGTTTTCCACTCCTCACTTTTTTTCTTAGCTGTCTACTCAAATTTCTCCCTTATACTTTTGCAGTAATATTTCATATATTCACTCTTTTCCTCTAAATGGTTGCCAAAATATGCAGCTGCTTCCTCCTGAATATTGTGAAGATCCACCCTCTTATCTATCAAAAGAGGAAAAAAGACTATTTCCAAACCCCAAATTCCAGTTAACCATATAAGAAATGAAGACTGTCTGGACATCTACTATTTGGTCAACTGGTTTTCTTCTGCTTGATTTTATAGTCCCATCATCACTTGGTTGGTTGGGTCAGCCTAAGCCCAGGCAGACACAAACATCATTTCCATTGCTCCCATTCCACTATTCACTCGGGTGCCAGGTCCCAGCAGCTGCAGGGGCACAGCTAAAAGTAGCACACTGGACACTTTTAGCCATTTCCCTCCTTGCCAGAGTCGCTGGGACAGTGAGGAAACATTCTCTCTCTTGATTCTTATTCTTCCTAGCCAATAAAATAGACATCTCCAGCCTGTTTGAGGTAAGAGGACGAAGTATTTTTTTTTTTCTTTTTCTGGCCCACTCCCATAAAAGGAGGGGTGGTGTTTATCTGTTTGCTATGATGATGAGGGTGGAGCATCTAGCTGTCTGCTGTTGGGTAGAATTAATGTGTAAAAGGTTGCAGGTGTCTATGGCCTCCTTCCTTTGTCTCTGTTAATAGAACCCTCTGCTTTCAAAAGGGATGAGGCAAGCCAGGATCCTCCAGCACTTCATGGGGTGAAGGGTCTATTCTGCAAGTTTGAAGTTTTTGAGTATATGAAGGGCGAGGGAAGAGTATCCAGAAGCCTACATTGGCTTCAAGTGCAAGCTTTTTCTTCAATATAGTTTTACTAGTACTAATCAGATTATTTATTTATACTAATAAAATTGTTTAAAACCCCTTTATCTATGATTGGATTTGGGCTCAAAGAAGACAGGAAGAATGATTATTATCTCAAACTCCTATAAGACCAGGTGTTTATTTCTTTTAATTTTCTGATTATTAAAATTATATGTATCTAAAACAATCATCTGTATTTCCACAACTAATTTCTTTTTCTTTAGGTATTATGTCAATCCTAAGAGTGAAAAAGCATCTCATGCTCAACATGATTCTAGCAGCATTTCCATGAGAAGGATGGGGTCTCATGGAGTTAATCACATTCTTCTAGAGATGGGGAAACAGACACAGGGAGGCAAGATGAATTGTTTAAGGTGAGACCACTTCTCTGGATAGTAGAGGAGCCACTGATATCTCATTACTAATGTAGGAGTCCATGCTGTCTCTTTTGCTTTGTGTTCTGCTCTGCTAAACACAACTATTATTAATAATAATATTATCAATATTATTATTTCCACATACATTGAGATATTTTTAAATTTAGTTTGGGAAAATATGAATTGAGTAATTCTACAACTCAGGAGAGGAATTAAGAAGAGACATGATCTGGCTCTTGAAGAGAATAGAGCTCCTTCATCATAGCCTAAATATAAGTAGATAGGTAGGTGGATAGATAGGTATATATATATATATATATATATATATATATATATATATATATACTTTTCTGACTTTATTTCTTTAAATTAAGCAACTTTCTCCCTGGTCTTATTTTCTTTTACAGCATTCCATTCCTGTGCTTTTGCCTGCCCCACTGAGTCTTCCTTAGTTTGTGTCTTATCTGGCTTATTTGGATACCTATTCACATCTCAGTAGCTAACCATGTGCCTCAGGCAAATAATTTTATGTTTCTGAACTTTGGTTTTCTCAAATCTAAATTGACACCATTAAATGAAACCTCTAGATTCCCTCTAGCTTGAACCTCCAGTAGAGTAAGGTAATTCATTTGGAAAGGAGCTGAGGCCCAGATGCTCTGGCTAGTGAATGTGGTCATCCCCACTCCATTAGCTATTGCTTCTACCAATTTACAGTGGGGTAAAGCAGACTTCTGGAAAAATATTTAAATACTACCCAAAATTTTAATTTTGGAGGTTCACTCATGTATAAGCATTTCCAATAATTTGGGGTGCTCTGACTAAGGTCATATCATAGAAAAGGTCATTAGGGAACTCCAAGGGAATTCATTATAAGTGAAAAAAAATGTGAAGCACACACAACCCCTAAATATTAAAGGGTGGTCTTATTTCTGTCAGTGGTTTGGTAAGTGGTAGGAAAGTTCATTTGACACTAGTCATCATTGACATAAGTTGTATACTCTGGGAGAAATAACATATGGGAGTGGACAAAGCTTTATCATTGTGCTATGATGCTTTAAGGTTCATACAGTCTAGCCCTGGAAACTCCTCTTCTTTCAGTTAAAAATGAAAGTAATGTGCTCCTTTTCATTTCTTAAAATCAGTAATGTGGATCTCTGATCTTAAAGAATGGTGGTATTATATCAGCTCTGCTGCATTCTTATCCTGTCAGCATCAGGGCATTGTGGAGTTCCAGGGACATGGTGGCACAACAGGCATGGCCTCTGAAACAGAGTTATAGCTTGAAGTGAAATCACTGTGAAACTGCTGGGGCCTGAGTCTAACTTGTCAGCCAATCAGTGCATGTAAGCATTCTGGAGAGCATACTAGAAATTTCTGGAAGAAAGGGACTCTATAAGACTGACTGTCCTGTGGTCAAAAAATGTTAAACATTATTGTTGATTAGTCTCCAATAGGTCCATTCATTGCCCTTCCCTCGTTCAGCTCTGGATGACATGTGGTCTCCTGCAAGCTCCATTTCTCAAGCATCATCATCTGGGTTCTGGGGGGCTCTGGCCAATGAGAGGCACTGAAAGGAAATTACAGGGTGGAAATAAGGGAAAAACCAGGGTATTTCTCCTCTTCCCTCTGTGCTTCAGGTGTTATCTCTGGCAGTGATTATGTATCTTTGATGGCTTCCAGTTGCCATCCAAAAGGCTGTCAAGGTTTCGTTTTCCACTGGGTGATCCTCAGCCTTCTCTTTTTCCCTCCACTCTAGGGTAGGAACAGTTCCTTATTATTACCAATTTCCACTTGTCTCAATGTCCCCTGGTTGACTTCTTAGCCTTTTCTATCGAATGATAGAATATAATCAATTCTCTGCATTAAATTTCTCTCTATTAAATTACCAGAGTGTTTTCTGCTTCCTGATTAGATCTACTGATATGTCAATAAAGCCTGGGAAACCTAATGTTTGAGTCAGCTATTGCCACAATAATGCTGCATAACAAACTCCAAAACCCAAAGGCTTAACATAACAGATTTTCTTCCTATATTGATGGACCTGTAGATTGAATGTTACTTAACTAGATTAGGCTGGACTCCAGGCTTCCAGCTGAGTTCAGGATTGTCCCATGTGCCTCTCCTCTTTCTTAGACCAGGGGTAACCCAGAGCATATGGTGTGAACCATCTATCTTCTTCTGGAGCCAAGGTTGAAAGGGCACCATCTACACTGGGGACATGTTCATCTCACAGTAGATCATCAAAGGACAGAAGCTCAGTTGTGCAAGCTCATTTCTGCCCTAGTCACATTACTTAATCTCTCTTTGATTAAAGCAAGTCACACACCAGAGCACAAAATCAAGAGCTAGAAGGGTACATTTGGCCTGCCATAAAGCCAGGCAGGGGTGTGGCTATATGATTCTATTATGGGGAAGGAAGCAATTGGAATCAGTAATCAAATCTACCACATTCAGCTGAAAGTAAGATTCATCATCTCTGCATTTGAGTCATATCTCTGAAAAATTGAGTCATATCATCGTTTACTGTAGCTTGTACAAGTGGTGGCTAACTCATAAAATCTGTTGTACTTGTAGTTGATGCTTTATTTTTTCTGTTTCTGGACACTAATGTTGATTTGTAATTCAGAAGTTATAGTCGTTTTTTTCCTCCAAGGACCTTCTTTTTTACAAAAAATAGAAAAGTGTCATTTATTATCTCTCAAATTAAATATCTGCTTCTTTCGGCTGCTGTGCCTGGGACCTAAGCCCACATTTCTGCTTTACCCTCTGAGTCCATGCTTGGCTTTGCCAGCAGGGGGCGCTGCAGGGAACAGCCAGGTTGGAGCAGGAAATCGGGATTTTTCTCCTTTTTTGCTTCCTGTGGGCTTCCTTTCAGCTCTCTTTGCAGTGAATGTAACCCAGCAAAACTCTTTAATCTCAGCAACAACAGTTGCAGTGGCTGCAGTTAAATCCAGTTTGCAGTGTTCCCAACACTCCCAGCACTAGTGGAGTGGCACCCCCACCTCAGAGGAATCCCTCCTCCAAGGGCCTACCTGTTAATAATTCCAACCTCTTCCCTTTGCGGTTTCTCTTTATTTTAAGGAGTGAGAGCTGCTTCCAGCAGTTGTTACTTCATCTTGCCTTAGTGTTCTCTTTTTCAGTTAGCAGTTCTTTTTCTCTAGTGAATAATTGTTAATACCAAATTCCTTCTTTTAAAATAACAGGTGAAATTGCTGTTTCCTACCAGGAGATACTTTTTCATAGACTCTACTTTTACTTAATAAGGTTCTGCTTCATCTTTAGGGAAGATACACGGTTGTCCAAAATACGAGGAGAAGGGGTGGGAGGAGGAGGGAAAAGGGGAAGAGGGGATGAGGGAGAAGAAATGTAGGAGGGCGAACAGTCCCTGGTGGGGGCCAGGCTGACCAAACTCAGCTGGCTTTTATTACAGTTCTCCAGGGATACAAATGTCTTTGCATTAAAAAAGCTGAAGACCTTTTAGGGGATGCCTGGGTGGCTCAGCGGTTGAGCATATGCCTTTGGCCCAGGGCGTGATCCTGGGGTCTGGGATCCACTATGTCTCTGCCTCTCTCTCTTTGTGTGTGTCTCATGAATAAATAAATAAAAATATTTAAAAAAAAAAAAGCTGAAGACCTTTAAATGACCAAGGAGACTGGAGAGTAGTGCAGTCAAAAGAGCAAGGGGGTAACAGCCTTCCCTTCGACATAATAAAATAGCTTTTAATTTCTTTGAGACCTTAAAATTATAAAGTACATAGATTTTTTGCAAAGTGGGTTTATTATGATTATCAAGTTCTAAACATCTGTGTATCTAGTAGTTGCATTCTAAATAGGTTGAGCATGGCCCATCCTGTATTTTAGGGGTTTTCACGGAGGCTTCATCATGTAGGCATGATCTGTTATAAACTCCATCTCTAGCCCCGTTTTCCTCTTCTGACAATGGCAGGTGGGGCTGATAGTTTTGAGCTTCTTGTCATGACTGGTCCTTCTGGTGACCAGCGACTCATCCAGGAGCCCACTAAGAGTTGCTTTATTAGAACTAAAGATACCTCTATCACCCAGAAAATTCTAAGGGATTTGTGTAAGATGCTCCTATCACCCCCATTACTCAGGAAATTAGTAGGGTTTTAAAATCTGTGTGTCAGAAACCAGGATCAAAGTCCAATTGTTAGCAGGAACTGGGGGAAAAAACCAATATATTCTTATTATTGCACACCCATTCTCACTATGGACCTTCATCTATGCCATCCCTTCTGCCTCAAGTGATGTTACCATTCTTAGCCTTAAATTCCTTCCTCCTGGCTAATTCCTCCTTGTCTTCCTTCACAGCTCTCCCCAAACTAGGTGCCCCAATTATGTCCTGCTACATTGGCAAATTCTTATTTTTTTTTATAGCACTCATCACAAAATACTGAAATGACTGTTTTCCACATCTATCTTCACCATTAAAATATAAACTTGCAGAGACAAATGTATGTGTTTTGTTCTGCTGTGCCTCTTAGCATAGTGACTGGTACATTATCGGCAACCAGAACTGTTCACTGGAGGGCCTAAGAAAGTGCTGGGTTTGTGAGGGGTGGTGGTGGCAGTCAAGCACATGTACATTTTTTACTTGTCTATCATACTTTGTACTCTGTGTATCTAGATCAGTGGTCGCAGGTGACTTTGATAAGCATTTGCTAAGGGACTACACTTTGAGAAGCAAAGCTATGGAAAATGTACCCAAGATGAAGCCCTGTGACGAAGGCTCTGAGTAGGAAAGAAATGAGGCTTATATGTCTCCATTCTACCCGACTTACCTGCTTTTCTCCTCACCCTTTATATCCTGGGCTTTTCATCTTTCCTTAGCCAAAATATATTTCTTGAAAAGTATATATATTCCTGAGTTGAGGCAGAAAAGTGTAAATGACCATGTGCCTTGTTTAATATTGTTTACATTTTTAAACAAGGAACAAATCCCCTGTTTATTTTTTAAAATTTTATTTATTTTATTTATTTGATTGAGAGAGAGAGAGAGCAGGGTGAGGGGTAGAGGGAGAGGGGGAAGCAGATTCTCTGTTGAGAAGAGAGCCCTATGGGGGACTTGATCCCAGAACCATGGGATCCTGACCTGACCCTAAGGCAGACACTTACCTAACTGAGCCACCTAGGTGCCCCAAACCCCTGTTTATTTTAGAATGGGGAAATATAACTCTTATTATGTGATGTTAGGTTTAAGGAGCTAGTGAGGAAACAGGAGACCACACTCGCAGTCAACCACAGACTTGATTCACTTAGGAAGTGCAGCCCCAAGAATGGTGCCTGGGACAGGGTGGGTGCACAGACATACTTATTGAATCAATAAAGTCAGACCAGTCCAGCATATTTCTCAGTGAAAAGAAAAAAAGTATACAAATGTGCATGCACAGAATATCTGTGCCATTATGGGTCGTCTGGAGTTGTCCATGAGATTCATTAAAAAAAATAATAAACCACACACACACACACACACACACACACATCCTACTACCTACAGAGTGGTTGCTCATCATGAGAAAAACTGAAAATAAAATATTGTTAAAATAGATGTTATTCTGGCTGAAAATTTGCACATTTGGTAAATGATTCACTCTATTAGGTGGGCAGAAATAGGCACAGAAAACGAACTTGGGAAGAACCATTAACTATGAGATGCTTGGAATTAAAAGTAGGGAGAAGCATGAATTTCTGTGCCCAATCTTTGCATCCCCCCACCATTATGAAAGATTCTATCATTTCAAAATATAGAGATTTACAGTCTCTGATTTTTGGAAACTTCTCTTGAAGCTCTTGGTACTTTCCAAAAATGGGTGGTCAGTAACTCTCTGTAGAGAGGACCTCCATTGTGGGGGGTAAGAGCTGTCCTAGGCATTATAGAGAACAGAAAGGACAACATGCTGTGTTCTCAAACATTCGTTATTTCAGTGAGGACACTCATTCCTTATGGATACCCTGATGAGCACCAAGCAATGTTGATGGATTGGTAAGGCTCATACCCTGACTCCAGTATTCCATCAAGGTTAGATATGCTCTACTCTGCTGCCTTTTTGGTGGTTTTGTGTTTGCTTCACTCTTTTCCTGTCTTTTATACATGCCTCCACGTGACACTTATTGATATCACCATTGCTGAGTTTGGGCATTCTTCCAAAGAAACTCAGATTTGCTCTTACTTTTCCATCCAATAAATTCATCTGTTAAATATTGGGAGAAGAATTCTGGAAACTCCATCACTAGTTTGGCAACTATCACATTTCTTAGGAAAAGAAAAATCTTCAATCTAGTTGGAATCGTATTTCTTGTGCTGGAACAGATTTAGGACAAAAAATATATTGCACTTTTGGGCATGGACCTTGATTTTTCAACATATATCTTCCATGTGTTAGGAACTGATGATGCACATTTTTCCCCCTTTGGGGAATCTTCTTTTCCTTAAGGCATTGAATTGCCTGCTCAGATGTATAAAGTATCCAGTACCTTAAATGAATGTGCTAATTAGCAATGACAAAATTTGTGAACATACACTAGAAGAAAGGGGAGATTAAAATCCTGTTTTATTTAGGTATTTTATGTTTACAAAAAGGAAAACAAATTAAGGTAAAGTGACTTCTTTTGTCTAGCTGACAATTTAGAAACAAGAGGCAGTCATGCATTGTGTAGAAGGAGGAGAGGGAACGCTATCCTTTTTATGCCTCTGGCAGATACTTCACAAGAATAGTTCTTAGACTCTGCCATCCAAGGGCACCTGAGGAAGTCCCCATGGTTAGCCTTGCTCAGGCCTCTCTGTCCATTGCCTAAACTCCTCCATCCGACTGTAATCCAGTTGATCTTGTAGGTTACCACCACTTAATAGTTCTTAAACCTGGCCAACTCTAATACTTGTTTACTTTTGTGACATTTTCATTCTCTAACTCAATGGTTCTCAAAGTGTGATCTCTTCCCCAGCAGCAGCATCACCTGGGAACCTATTAGAAATGTGTACTCTAAGGTACACTTCTAGACCTATTACATAATACATTTTGGGTGGTGCCCAGCAGTCTGTGTTTTAACAGGCACTCTAGGTGAAACTGATGCATGCCCTAACTGGAAAGATCTTGCTTCCTAATTTGAAAACGAAGATTAAAAGATCGTTTCTTGGTCTGAGTCCAAAGTAGTAAACAAGTAACCACAGAACAAGTATTAAACCCAAACTAATCAATTAGTGATAGCCACATGCTTCTGAAGGTCAGCCAATCAGTAACGGCATCACTCCAGGAACTGCTCTGAAAGTCAGCTAATCCCTAACTTCACAGCTGAAAGTCAGCCAATCTCTAAACACTCCCACTTTAGAAAGTCTGCCAATCCTTGAACACCATGGTTCCTGACACTCTTTATGATACCAAGTTTTGCTTTATACAGAGAGACTAAGATATATAAGAAATAGTTCTCAATTTCTTAGTAAGCAATACATTTAGCTTCTTTGTTTCACATGCATGTGATTGGGAATTTCTGCCATCAATAAATGGATCATTGGTGATTTTGAGAAAGTAAAAATGTGTACAGTTTCCCTTTATCCTTGGGTGTTACATTCCAAGACCCCCAGGGGATGCCTGAAACTGTGGATAGTACAAACCCTATATATACAATGTTTTTCTCTATACATACATACCTCTGATGAAATTTAATTTATAGATTTTGCACAGTAAGTGATTAATAGCAATAACTAATAATGAAATAGAACAATGATAACAGTATACTGTAATAAAAGTTATATAAACTTAGATTCTCTCTCTCAAAATATCTTGTTGTACTGGACTCACCCGTCTTGTGATGAGCCAGTTGACAAAATGACTATGTGAAGAGATGAAGTAAAGTGAATGATGTAGGCGTGACATAATGTTAGGCTACTATTGACCTTCTGATGATACGTCAGAAGGAGAATCATCTGCTTCCAGAATGTAGTTGCCCCTGGGTAACTGAAACAGTAGAAAGTGAACCTGTGAATAAGGGGGTTCTCTGCAGTATTCAGAGAAGATTTGAAAAAAAATTTAAAAATTAAAAAAAAATGTTTAAAAAAAGAGAAGATTTGCCTAGCATTATTGAAATTTTCATGGTGAGGACAAGACATAATGTGTCTTGTCCAAGATAAGGACCAAGTATGAATCAGATAGAAGACTTATTTGGTAATCAGACTATATAAGAAAAACAAAAAAATGGGATTTAATAATTATTCATTATTATACAGGCATCATTATTATAAACAATGACTAATCACCTTATAAAAGTTTGTTATATAATAATAAGAATAATGAGTGGAGAAGAAATGAAGTCGTGAGGGGGGTTTTGGTGCTAAATCATCATTTTCTATAACAGGAAGTCAAGGTAAAAAAAGAGAAATATGGAAGAGTTGAAAAGTAGATAAAACTAAATGATAATTAAAAAAACTAAATGATAACACAATGAACATCAAGTAAACTTTAAGGCAATCTAAGAACTATTTGTTGAGCACATACCTCTCCTCTAAGATGCTGGAGATATAAAAGTCAAACTGTTAGAAGAGACAAGCTGTAAATAATTTCAGCACACTCCAAAGAAGAAATTAATGGATTCTGACAGTAGTGATGTGGTGAGAAAAAGTTACAAAGAGAAAACCATGTGAGTCAGGTCATTTAAAGATGGGTAGACCCTTCCTAGCCACACTGAAAAGAGAACATTCCAGGGTGAGAGAGAAGCAGGGCAAGGGCAGGGGAGTGAAAATAAGAATGAGATTTGGGAAAGAGTGAGTAATTGAGGGAAATGGACAGAAGTAAGGCTGGAAAGATAGTTTAGGTAGTTTAGGGCCAGGTATGCAGAGCCTGTACATCATGATCAGGAGTTTAAATTCATTCTGAAGGCATAATTTTCATTTTAACAGAACCAATAATGTCAATTTTAACGTCTTGGTATAAACTTAAGCTGGAGCAGACTAATGTTTACTGTTCTCAGTAGGGATGTGTTATGCACTGAATTGTGTCCCTCCAAGGTTATATGCTGAAGCCCTAGCTACCAATTTCATTGTATCTCTAGTAAGGAAGTAATTAAGGTTAGCTGAGGTCATAGGGTGGGCCCTAATCTGATAGGATTAGTAAAACACAGAGTTTTCTCTCTCTCTCTCTCTCTCTCTCTGTCTCTCTTTCTGTCTCTCTTCCACCCACCCCTTTAATCTCTCTCTCCTCTCTGCCCCCTCCCATCCCTCCACACCTCTTTCTCTGTCTCTCCACCATGTGAGGACACTGCAAGAAGGCAGCCGCCCACAAGCCAGGAAGCGGGCTCTCACCAGAATCAAACCATGCTGGCCCCCTGATCTCAGACTTCCAACTTCTAGAACTATAGGACAATAAATCCCTGTTGTTTAAACCACTCGATCTATGGTATTTTGTTATAGTAGCCCAAGCACACTAAGAGAGGTACTACTGACATTGGTTGGAACAATCTTTTACTATATAGGACTATTCTGTACCTTCTAGGATATTGCATCTGGTCCCCACTATGAAATACTGGTAGCACTACTCTGTCGCCATGACAACCAAAAAGTGCTCCTGTGGAACTCCAAATGCCCCTTAGTGGGAGATTATAATATTTCTGGTAGAAAACCACAAAAAGAAGCTATAAAGAAGATTACTATAATTAAAATAGGATCCACCGGTACTTCTTCATGATCTCTTAGCAATTGCAAAGGAGGGCTTTTACTTATCAAGAGTAAGACAATGTGATAGAACAAAGAACAACCTTGATAATTCTTCCCAAGCATCTATGGGGTTGGGATGAGGTCTCTAATTCTGAGAAAGCTGAAGTGATCCCTTGTCTTGCTGCCAAATGACTAAAGCATCATATACTAATGAAAAAACAAAGGAAAAAACAAGCCCTTTGCCTCATGAGATAAATAAAACCCAAACAAAAGAAAACAGTAAGGGAATATACTGTTTAACACTAATCTCCAAAATAAATAAAGCCTTGAGTCTTTTCTGTTAAGTTGCTTACCCTTTAGGAAAAAGTCATCTCTAATTTTTGCAATACTGAATTTGGCAGATATATGATACTTTGAAGATAGAATAATTGTATGAAGAAATTGCTGTTTATCTCACCCTAAAAAAGATTAAATTTAATCTTGGTAAACTTGTGAGGTTTTGTTTTCAAAACTACAGTGTCTTTTATTTGAAGAACCCAATTTTTCTGAACTCCTTTTAAAGCTCTTCAAGTAAAAATACTTTAGAATATTTTAACTACAGCTGAAATTTCATCATGCTCTTTTACAATTAGAGGCAATTATTTCTGCTTTCTATCACCATAGATTTACTTTTCTCTTCTTGGACTTCTTATAAATGGAATCAGTCACTATGATTATTTTGTGTCTGGTGTTTCTCATTCAACATATTTTTGAGACTCATCCATATTGATGTGTGTATCAGTAGTTCTTTTTTTTTTTCCCGAATGGTATTTCAGTGAGTGGACATAAGAGTTTGTTTATCTGTTCTTCCGTTGATGGACATGTGGCTGTTTCCAGGTTTGGCAATCATGAGTAAAGCTGCTAGGAACACTACTGTACAAATCTTTTTGTGGATATAAGCTTTCATTTCTTATCTAGAAGTGGAAATGTTGAGTCATGGAGTAGATGTATATTTAACTTTATAAGAAACTGAAAAATAGTTTCCCAAAGTTTTTGTATAATTTTACATTCCACCAACAATGTCTGAGAGTTGCAGGTGCTCCCCATCCTTGCCTTATGTGGTCAGTCTTTTAAAATTTTAGCCATTTTAAGTGACTATAAACAATATTACACTGTGGATTTAATTTGCATGTCCATAATGGCCAATGATGTTAAACATATTTACATGTGCCTTCATAAATTTCTTTTTAAGTCTTTTGTCCATTTTTATTGGGTCATTTGTCTTTATATTGTTGATTTATAAAGACTTATATTTCTGGATACAAGCTATTTTTTCAGATACTGTATTTTTCCCCCAGTCTGTTACTTGCTTTTAATTTTCTTGATGGTATATTTTGATTAGTAGGCATTTCTAATTTGATGAAATCAAGTTTATTAGTGTTTCTCTTTTCTGTATAGTGCATTTTGTGTCCGAAGAAATCTTTGATTACCCCAAAGTCATGAGAAGATTCCAATGAGTTCCTTTTTTTTTTCTTAAGATTTTATTTCTTTATTTGACAGAGAGAGAAAGAGAACCAGAAAGAACAAGTGGAGGGAACAACAGAGGGAGTAAGAGAAGCAGGCTCCTGGCTGAGCAGGGACCCTAATGCAGGGTTCGATCCCAGGACCCTGGTCTTATGACCTGAGCTGAAGACAGACGCTTAACGACTGAGCCACCCAGGCTCCCTTCTCCCATGAGTTCTTCTAGAAGTTTTATAGTTTTAGATTTTACACTTAGCTCTATAACTCCTCTCAAATTACTCCTTTTGGTATAGAGCTAGTACGGTCAAGTTTGCCATATATTGAGTTCTGCATGAAATGCATTTGCATGCAAGAGATTTCTTGGGGAGTGCTCACAGGAAAAATACTTGTGAAAGGTGAAGGAAGCATGATCGGGCAGAGAGAGAACCTAAGATGTGATGCAAAAAAAGGCATCAGGCAATTCAATAAGGAGCTTGGGATTTAGGATGGCGCTTCAACATTGTTACAAAAGATGCAAGAGGCCTGGGCCTTTGTACCTTTTTCTACATTAGCCAGTTATTAGATTCTGCTCTCACCAAGGAGAGGTTGTAACATTGGTTGACCAGAGTAATTTCTGGAGAGAAAGGGACCCAGCTGTGAGCTGTCAGTAGCCAACACACCAGTGGCAGAGAAATGAATCTGAAGAGGGAATCTAGATAGTGCACCATAGCAACCATTGCAAAGGTATTTTTGTTTTATTTTCCATATGGATATTCAATTTCCTTCCCACTATTTGTTAAAAAGAATTTTCTTTCTCCTGTTAAATTGACTTGGTGCAATTGTGTGGGTCAGTGCCTCTACCCTATATTCTCTTCCAATGACCCAATCGTCCTTATGGTAATATCAAACTGTCTTGGTAATTATAGTTTTGTATTAACTGCTGATATTGGGTAGTGCAAGTCTTCCATACTGTCAAATTTGTTCATTTTCAAAATTGTTTTGGCTCTTCTTGATAATTAGCATCTTCAGAAAAATTTAGGATCAGCTTGAGTTTCTTCAAAATACTGCTGAATTTGTTTGAGAGTGTGTCAAATCTATAGGTAAATTTGGAGAGAATGGATATCTTTTTTTTAAGATTTTATTTATTTATTCATGAAAGACACACAGAGAGATGTGAAGAGGAGACATAGGCAGAGGGAAAAGCAGGCTCCCTGCAAGAAGCCCAGTGTGGAACTCCATCCCAGGACCGCAGAATCATGACCTGAGCCAAAGGCAGACCCTCAACCACTGAGCCACCCAGGTACTCGAGAGAATGGATATCTTAACAACACTGAATCTTTCAATAATGAATGCCATAATTAAAAACCTAAATGTGAGACTTGAAACCATTAAAATTCTAGAAAGAGCATAAGCAGTTATTTCTTTGACATGCGCTATAACAACATTTTTCTAGGTGTGTCTCCTGAGGCAAAGGAAATAAAAGCAACAATAAATTATTGGGACTACGTCAAAATAAAAACTTCTGCACAGCTAAGGAAACAATCAACAAAGCTAAAAGGCAAGCTACTGAGTGGGAGAAGATATTTGCAAGTGACACATCTGATAAAGAATTAGTATCCAAAATATATAAAGAACTGATACAACTCAACTCTCCCAAAACAAATAACCTAATTTAAAAATGGGCAGAAGACATGAACAGACATTTCTCCAAAGAAGACCTCAGATGGCCAACAGACACATGAAAAGATGGTCAACCTCACTTATCATCAAGGAAATGCAAATCAAAATCACAATGAGATATTACCTCACACCTGTCAGAATGGCTAAAAATTCAGAAACACAGGAAACAACAAATGTCAGCAACAATGTGGAGAGAAAGGAACCCTTGTGCAGTATTGGTGGGAATGCAAACTGTTGCAGCCACTGTGGAACACAGTATGGAGGTTCCTTAAAAAGTTAAAAATAGAACTACCTTATGATCCAGCAATCATACTACTGGTTATTTACCCACAAACTACAAAAACACTAATGCTTATAGCACCACTGTTTACAGTAGCCAAATTATGGAAGTAACCCAAGTGTCCATTGATAGATGAATGGATAAAGAAGAAGTGGTGTGTGTGTGTGTGTGTGTATACATATTAATTTTATTATATATAATATATATGAATATTATTTATCCATAAAAAGAGTGAAATCTTGCGATTTGCAATGACATGGATGGAGTTTGAGAGTATAATGCTAAGCCAAGTAAGTCAGTCACAGAGAGACAAATACCATATGATTTCAATCACATGTGGAATTTAAGAAACAAAACAAATTAAAAAAAGAAAAAAAGAGCAAGAGAGGGAGACCAAGAAACATACTCTTAACTATGGAGGACAAACTGATGACTATCAGAGGGGAGGTGGGTGGCGGATGGGAAAATAAGTGATGGGGATTAATAAAGAGTACACACTTACCATGATGAGCACTGAATAATGTGTAGAATTGCTGAATCGCTGTATTGTACACCTGAAACTAACACTGTATGTTAACTATACTGAAAGTAAAATTAAAACTTAATAAAAAATAATGAATACCATATGTTTCTCCCCCCTTTGTTTTTTTCTTTAATTTCTCTCAGCAATCTTTTGTAATTTACAATGTGTAGTCTTGCATATCTTTCATTAGCTTAATTTCAGATATTTTATTTTTTAGGTGCTATTATAAATAGCGTTTTAAACTTAATGCCATTTTCCAATTGTTCATGACTAGAATGTAGAAATATGATGGATTTGCAAATTGATCATGTATTGTACTAACTCTAGTTCTGGTAGTTTTTGGCAATTTTCAAAGAGTGTTGTAAATGCAAATCATGCCTGTAAATAGTGACAGTTTTGCTTTTTCCTCTCCAATCCTTATGCTTTTTATTTTGTTTTGTTTTGTTTTCTTATTGCTCTAGACTAGACTTCAGTACAATGTTTAATAGAAGTTGTAACAGTATACATCTTTGCCTTGTTCTGGATCATAGAAAAAAGGTGTTTGTGATTTTATGATACATGATATTACCTATAAGTTTTCCACATATAACCTTTAGCACATTGAAAAAAGTTAATTTCATTCCTCATTTGTTGGGAATTTCTATTATGAATAGGCATTGAATTTTGTCAAATGCTTTTTTGCATTTATTAAGATAATCGTATTTTTAATTTTTTTTCTGTTAGTGTCAATCATTGATTTTTCAAATAATAAAATAACTCTATATTCCTGGAATAAAATCCATTTTGGAATGCTTTTTATATATTTATATATTGCTAGATTGAATCTGCTAATATTTTCTGAAGTTTATTCAAATCTATATTCATGTGGGTTATTAGTCTGTAACTTTAAACAATATTTTTGTCAAATATTGCTGTTGGGGTTATGTTAGCATCATAAAAATGGTGAGTGTTCATCTCTATTTTCTGAGTTTCCTTCTTAAAATTTTCAATAGAATAAACTGTTAAACTTAGAATTTCTTTGTGGGAATATTTTGATTGTAACTTCTACTTATTAAAGTTATTTAATATTGTATGTCTTTTTGCATTAGTTTTTGTAAGTTATGTTTTTCAAGGAATTTTTCCAAATTCATCTTGTTGACATTATCTCCCAATATCTTCATGGATTTGTCAAATTCTCCATGGATTTGCCAAATTTCTGCATGTTTGGTGAGCTGAAGCACTGACAGCATTTGTCCCAGCCTGTCTTTTGAAGATGTTTGTATGGCAAATAGCCTTGGAAGATAGACATGGTCTCTCTTTCTGGAATAGGGGGCAGGTTTATTGGTATAAAGATAACATTTTTCTCTGGGGCAAATTTCAGGCAAGTTTGCTTTGCAGTTCTTTTTCAAAATTGGAGTATTTCAACCTTAGGATTCCTCAGCTATAATAAAAACCAGCTGTATGTGCAGCATCCACCTGAACTTCTGTGTCACCTGATGGAACTCAGGATCAAGGGAGAACCTGCTCAACAGGAAGCTCCCTTGCTGGGAGTAATATTGTCCTTTGTCTCTGATGTAAGAGTCTTGTGTCTTCTGCCAACAGAGGCAAAACTGGCAGGCTAGCTCATTAGCTTGCAAATAAGTGATATCTTTACCGTCCTTGACAATTAAGTACACTTTGCATTTCTTGACAATTGGCATAGATTGCTTATAATATCCTTTATTATTGTTTGAATGTAGATTAGTAAAAACTAAACCTGCCTCTTTCATTCGACCTATTGTTCTTTCTGTGTGTGTGTGTGTGTGTGTGTGTGTGTGTGTGTGTGTGTTTGGGTGGTGTTTGATCATCTTTTTTTTTTTTTAAGATTTTATTTATTTATTCATGAGAGACACACAGAGAGAGAGGCAGAAACA
This sequence comes from Nyctereutes procyonoides, assembly GCF_905146905.1. Lineage (NCBI taxonomy): Eukaryota > Metazoa > Chordata > Mammalia > Carnivora > Canidae > Nyctereutes > Nyctereutes procyonoides. Next base: position 15,463,323 of record NW_026575132.1, read on the forward strand.
CAGGCCAAGGAGAAGCAGGCTCCATGCAGGGAGCCGGCTGTGGGACTCGATCCTGGGACTCCAGGATCACACCCTGGGCTGAAGTCAGGTGCTAGACTGCTGAGCCACCCAGGGATTCCTGGTGTTTGATCACCTTACTAGGAGTTTATCAATGTTATTTATTTTTTAATGACAATTTTTTACTTCATTGATTTTCTTGGCTTTGTCTTTTTTATATCATTAATTTCTGCCCTCATATATTACTTCCTTTATTGTTCTTATTTTGGGTTTAATTTTCTCTTCTTTTGCTATTCCTTAAGAGGAAACTTTAATGATCAATTTTTATATCATTTTTATTTTCTAATAAAGGCGTTTACTGTAATAAATTTCCTTCTGAAATTGTTTTAATGTACTTCACAGATTTTAATATATGTAGTATTTTCATTACCATTCATTTAAAAGTATTTTCTAATTTCCCTTGTGATTTCTTCTTTGACCCATGGGCTATTTAGATGTGTGTAGCTAACTTTCCAAATATTTGAAGATTATCTAGATGTCTTATTATGATCAATTTCTAATTTAATATAATAGGGGTCAGAGAGCATATTTTGTATGCCTGTGTTGGTGAATGCTCCATGTGCATTTGAAAAGAATGTATCTTTTCAATATTGTAGTAATTGGGTATTGTTCTAAAATATAAATTTATTTGGGACTGATGGTAGTTTTCATATTTTCTGTATCATTACTGATTTTGTCTATTTGTTTTATCAGTTACAGAGAGAGGGATGGTAAAATTTCCTATTTCTACCTTTTTAAAAAAGGTAGATTTACACATTTTGCCTTTTATTCTCATGGATTTTTGTCCATGTACTTTGAAATGCTTTCATTAGGAACATGAACACTTAGAGAATTATTATGTTTCCTTGATGACTCAACTTTTTAAATCATTAAGTAATGTCCCTCTTAAACCCTGGTGATCCCCTTGAACTTGAGTTTGTCTGTTATTATTATAGCCACACAACCCATCTTATAGTTGGTGTTTGCATATTTTGTCTTATAGCACACATTTACTTTTCACCTGTGTCTTTATATTTTTTTTTCTTTTGTCAATAGGCTTTTATTTTTTTTTATTTTTTTTATTTATTTATTAATTAATTTTTATTGGTGTTCAATTTACCAACATACAGAATAACACCCAGTGCTCATCCCGTCAAGTGTCCCCCTCAGTGCCCGTCACCCATTCACCCCCACCCTCCTCCCCCTCCACCACCCCTAGTTCATTTCCCAGAGTTAGAAGTCTTTATGTTCTGTCTCCCTTTCTGATATTTCTCACACATTTCTTCTCCCTTCCCTTATATTCCCTTTCGCTATTATTCATATTCCCCAAATGAATGAGAACATACACTGTTTGTCCTTCTCCGGTTACTGTGGCCAAGTTCAAAAAGGGTGTTGCCTGAGTTCTCCTCTGGGATTTTGATGGAATCTTGTCTCACATTTAGATCTTTCATCTATTTTGAGTTTATCTTTGTGTATGGTGCAAGAGAGTGGTCCAGTTTCATTCTTCTGCATGTGGATGTCCAATTTTCCCAGCACCATTTATTGAAGAGACTGTCTTTCTTCCAGTGGATCGTCTTTCCTCCTTTATCGTATATTAGTTGAGCATAAAGTTCAGGGTCCACTTCTGGGTTCTCTGTTCTGTTCCATTGATCTATATGTCTGTTTTTGTGCCAGTACCACACTGTCTTGATGAACACAGCTTTGTAGTACAACCTGAAATCTGGCATTGTGATGCCCCCAGATATGGTTTTCTTTTTTTAAGATTCCCCTGGCTGTTTGGGGTCTTTTCTGATTCCACACAAATCTTAAAATAATTTGTTCTAAGTCTCTGAAGAAAGTCCATGGTATTTTGATAGGGATTGCATTATACGTGTAAATTGCCCTGGGTAACATTGACATTTTCACAATATTAATTCTGCCAATCCATGAGCATGGAATATTTTTCCATCTCTTTGTGTCTTCCTCAATTTCTTTCAGAAGTGTTCTGTAGTTTTTAGGGTATATTTTGAGAACCATTTGAATGGTAAATGGTTCTCCAACCTTTTATTTTCAGGTTGTAGGTGTCCTTCTGTCTAAAATGAGTCTCTTGCAGACAGCAAATAGATGGGTCCTGTTTTTTTATCCAGTCTGAAACTCTGCGCCTTTTGATGGGGTCATTAAGCCCATTCACGTTCAGAGTTACTTGAACTTCTTCTTAAAGGGGAGTTTTAAGAGTCCCCCTTAAAATTTCTTGCAGAGCTGGTTTGGAGGTCACATATTCTTTCAGTTCCTGCCTGTCTTGGAAGCTCTTTATCTCTCCTTCCACTTTGAATGAGAGCCTTGCTGGATAAAGTATTCTTGGTTGCATGTTCTTCTCATTTAGGACCCTGAATACATCCTGCCAGCCCTTTCTGGCCTGCCAGGTCTCTGTGGAGAGGTCTGCTGTTACCCTAATATTCCTCCCCATGAAAGTCAGGGACTTCTTGTCTCTTGCTGCTTTAAGGATCTTCTCTTTATCTTTGGAATTTGCAAGCTTCACTATTAGATGTCGAGGTGTTGAACGGTTTTTATTGATTTTAGGGGGGGGATCTCTCTATTTCCTGGATCTGAATGCCTGTTTCCCTTCCCAGATTGGGAAAGTTTTCAGCTAGGATTTGTTCAAATACATATTCTGGCCCTCTGTCCCTTTCGGCGCCCTCGGGAACCCCAATTAAACGTAGGTTTTTCTTCCTTAGAGTGTCATTTATTTGCCTTAATCTGTCTTCATGGTCCCTTAATTGATTGTCTCTTTTTTCCTCAGTTTCCCTCTTTGCCATTAACTTGTCTTCTATGTCACTCACTCGTTCTTCCACCTCGTTAACCCTCGTCGTTAGGACTTCTAGTTTGGATTGCATCTCATTCAATTGATTTTTAATTTCTGCCTGATTGGATCTAAATTCTGCAGTCATGAAGTCTCGTGAGGTCTTAATGCTTTTTTCTAGAGCCACCAGTAGCTGTATAATGGTGCTTCTGAATTGGCTTTCTGACATTGAAGTGTAATCCAGATTTTGTAACTCTGTGGGAGAGAGGGCTGTTTCTGATTCTTTCTTTTGAAGTGAGGTTTTCCTTCTAGTCATTTTGCTCAGTGCAGAGTGGCCAAAAACAAGTTGTATTGGAACACGGGGGAGTATCACTGGTCCGTCCAGCTGGTCTTCTGGGGAGGGGCCTGCTGTGCTGATTTTCAGGTGTTAGCACTTGGGGGAGCTGCTCTGCCCCTGCCTGCTGCAGGGCTCAGCGGGGGTTGTTTACCCCGTGGGGCCCCAGGAGGAACAGCCGCAGTTGCTATGGCAGCTCTGGAAGCCTGGATTTAGCCTCCGCAGGAACTAAGGGGCTCGGGGCTCTCGGCTCTCAGTCCGCAGGGCCTGGAGGCTCCGGGGCGGGGCCGCTGATCTGCTCAGCTCGGGGCAGGAGCGTCCTCGCTGTCCTGGGCCCTCCCGGCCTCTGCCTGTCCCGGGGGAGGCCGGATCCTGGGCTGTGTCCCGGCGCCCTGTGCTCCGGGGCCTGCGCTGTTGGATTCGCGCTCCCGCCCCGCAGCCCCCTCCGCGGAGCCGCCGCCCGAGCCCCTCCGAGCTGCTCCGGTCGGTCCCGCCGTGCGCGCTGCAGCCCTTAGGGAGCTCGGCGCACTCCCCTGCGCTCGCAGGTGTCTGTTAGTGTCCCCGGGAGCCCGAGGGCATCCCCGCCCTCCTGGGTCCTGCTCTAACTCCCTGCGAGCCCCTTTCCGCCCGCCCGGGAAGGTTGGTGCAGCTCCTGCTCCTCCGGGACGGGGCTCTCCTGTCCTGGGGACACTCGCCCCGGCCCTAGCCCGGCTCCTCGCGGGGCCCCTCCCCCTCGGAGGCCTTTTGTTTCTTTATTTCTCTTTCCCCCCGTCTTCCTACCTTGATAGAAGCGCGGACTCTTCTCACTGTAGCGTTCCAGCTGGTCTCTCTTTACATCTCAGGCCGAATTCGTAGATTTTCAGGATGGTTTGAAGGTTATCTAGGTAATTTGGTGGGGACAGGTGATTTGGGGACCCTGCTCTTCCGCCATCTTGCCCCTCCCCCTGTGTCTTTATATTTAAAGTGGGTTTCTTGCATAGCACTTGGTTGACTCAGCTGGTAAAGCATGCAACTGTTATTGATCTCTGGGTTGTGTTTGAGCCCCACATTGGGTGTAGAAATTACTTAAAGAAATTTTTTTTTTAATTGAACACCAATAAAAAATTAATTTATTAAAAAAAAGAAAAAATTTTAAAGTTATTAAAGTGGGTTTCTTGAAAGCTCACTGTCTTACATTTTTAATAATCTGACAGTCTTTTTTAATTTTTAAAATTTTTTTTCAGTCTTTTTTAATGGGAATGTTTAATTTAAAATTAATACAATTATTGGTATAGTTGGGTCTGAATCTATCATATTGCTATTTGTTCTTATAGTTCCATTTACTCTTTGTTTCTCTGTCTATTTTTTGGTGACTTCTACTGGGTGAATTTAATATGATTTTTTACTTCTACATATCTCCTCCATTGGCTTTATGGCTGTACTTTTTTAGTGTTTGCTCGAGATTTTAAAACATACATCATTAACTTAATATGGTGTTATCATGCTTTGCCTCCGCCTTCTGAGTACTAGCTCCATAAACTTAGTAAAGGACTGTGGGAAAGAGTTGCTGAATACATACTTGCTCTGTGACTGGGGAATGTTGGGATTCAAATCCACTATGTCAGTATAACTGGGACTGTGTGACACTGTAATTTATAACAAATATATCTGGTCCTTTTCCACAGAACCAGTTCCTGGTTTACAGATCCCACAACCCTTGGGATTTCCTGAGATAAGAGCAATGGGAGCACTTTTGTTTCATTTGGTCTCTTGCCCTTAGTTCCAGAAATTGCTTCAGATCCAAAAAGGTGAAATTGGTGTGTTGTTATTCATAGCAAGCTCCTTTCCACCACAACTGGATTTATGTTAATGAGGTGACTTTTGGAAAGCATCTAAGCATGAGGGCTGGTGGCCAGGGGAACCAACTATGAATAGAAGGTTACGATTTTCAGTCCCACCCCCTGATTTCTGGGGAGGGAGAGAGACTGGAGTCTAAAACCATCACCAATAGCCATTGACTTAATCAGTCATGCCTATGTAATAAAGGCTCCACAAAACCCCTAAAGGATAGAATTCAGAGGACTTCTTGGTTGGTAAACATGTGAAGATATGAAAAGGTGGCACATCTAGAGAGGGCACGTAAGCTCTGTGCCCTTTCCCAGCACCTTGCCCTAGGCATTGCTTCCATCTGGTTGTTCCTGAGCTATATCCTTTTGTATCCTATGGTAGCCTAGTAAGTAAAATGTTCCTGAGTTCCATCCGCTGCTCTAAGCAAATTAGTTGAACCCAAGGAGGGGGTTATTGAGACTGTTAGGTACAAGCTAGACAGGAGCAGTGGAAGGTCACACCCAGAGGCAGAGTCCCAAGTCCTGGAAGGGGAATGATAAGGACAGAAGCTGGAAGCAAAGACAGTGATAAAAAGATTACACATTAAAAGCCCAGAGGCACAACATCCTGACATTGCAGCTTCCAAGACCTTTGGGATTACAGATCAAGAGCCACAGGTGCAGGTACAGAGCATGCACTCTCCTCTTCTACCTCTGCCCCAGGGTAACCCCTAGATGTATTATAACACATTTGCATACTGGTACAACCTCACTGCCCCCATGGAGAATAGCTGCCAGGACTGTTCAGGTAAAAATCTGTAGGATCAAAAACCCCCCACCCAACCTGTGCAAGGAGTTCCACAAATGATTGGAAGCTGTGTCTTTTAGAGACCACCCCACTGTACATCACAGCTCTTCCCAGCCCAGAAAGCTGCTGCAAATATCCAATCCCAAAACAACCTAGTGCTGGTTCCACCTCTTGGAACCTCCCTCTCCCTACCTTGAGCCCCTCCCCCACCTTGAGTGTACTTTTGCTTTAAAAAAAAAAACTGCTTTGTGCTTGCTACTTTCCTTCTGGCTATCTTTAGTCTGAGTGTGGAACCTCACGTGAATCTTGTGGGAATCCAAAGACTGGGACCTCCATTTGTACAGCACAGACTGTCCCACTGGTAACAAGATCTCCAATCTATAGCCCATCAGTTAGAATAGGTGGTCATCTGGGTTTTCAACTGGCATCTGAAGTGGCAGGAGAGTCAGTCTCATAGGATTGAGCCCTTACCCAGTGGAATCTGATTCTATCTCCAGAAAGAGAGTATGAGGATTGAGTTGAATTGTAGGACACCCAAACAGTGTGCAGAAAATTATTGGATATATGGGGAAGAACCACACACACATTAAAAATTGGTCTCAGGGGGATCCCTGGGTGGCGCAGCGGTTTGGCGCCTGCCTTTGGCCCAGGGCGCGATCCTGGAGACCCGGGATCGAATCCCACATCGGGCTCCCAGTGCATGGAGCCTGCTTCTCCCTCTGCCTATGTCTCTGCCTCTCTCTCTCTCTCTGCGACTATCATAAGTAAATAAAAATTAAAAAAAAATTGGTCTCAGAACACCCCTTGTAGGTCACTAAAAGTTCATTTGAATTTTGCTTGTTTTTTCCTTCCCCTACCAGTATTAGATTTTTTACTCTGCCAGGGATGAATGTGGCCATGGATCTCTTTTCCTCTAAGAAAGGCTGGTCACTTTCTGGAACATAGTTCATTTAGATATCTTTATGTTCTATCTCCCTGACAGATGAAGGAAAAATGCCCACAGCTATGATTTAGTAACTTCTCTGGAGTGCTCTTGCTGCTAGAATGAAAGCAAGAGTTTCTTGTGACTTTTTTACATCCTTACAGGAAGTGGCAGTCACCCAATGTCACTTTAAATTTATTTGCGGAACTCAGTCCCTCAGTGAAAATTGGTATAAACCTATGACTTCTGTGATCACTTTCAGTTAATAAAAAGGTCTTACAGTCAACAATTGAAATGTTTAGTCCAATATAAGAATAAATACTTAAAATTTCATTAAGTTTCCCCTTTCTTGGGTCCAGCTTACTGTAAGCTGGACACCAGCAATGGAAGTTGGGGTATCATTGGCTTTCTCCTACCTGTCCTGTGCTTTGGCCCTTCCTCTTGTCTTTCTAATTTGCTTTTAGAGTCCTGCGATGTAGAGACAGTGGAGACAGTGAAGAGTGAAGAAGCAACAATGCCTCACTTGACCAACACCAATTTCTGGCTCTGGTGAATTTTTTTTTCTTTAACTCAGCTCCTCCTTGAGATCTTTCATGGATTCTTGGAGACCTGTGTCTATCTCCCTCATTACCAGGAATCCTTCACTTGACTTACCCCCTATGAAGGTAGACCCATCTCTATTGCAATGGGTCTTGTATATTTTTCTCAGCTCTTAGCACTCTGGCTTCAATTTGGCTGTGACTTTTGCTTCTAGGCATTACCATTGAACCAAATCTCCATATTTGGTCCTTGCTTGGGATCCTCATCCAGTCCTGAGGAAACACGTTTTTTTTACTAACTTTAGAAGAACAGGTTCCCCTGTAGCCATCTCTTTGTTTATCTTCTAAGCAGCGAGCCACACAATTCTTACCTTTAGGTTTTCTAGATGGACTGTATGGCCATGTATTAAACTCCTTGGGCAACCATCTTGAAACATCTTTCTTTGTCATGAAGTAAAGAGTAAGGATCTGCATTGCTCCCCCATGGGGAACTAGGATTCACAATCCAAGACAACAGTCTCCAAAATACTTGCTAATCTCCAAATCCCAAAATCTTTATACCCTTTCTGTGAGTGAGAAACTTAAGATTTACAAACCTGATTTTTCATCTCCTTTAGAAATTATATGATCTTTTGCCTTAATTTGGGATTGTGAAAAACTAGACAATAGGCCCAACATATAGTTACTTATACTAAGCCCCATGTCACCAAACCAAAACTTTACTTAATCACAGTTTTAGCTCTCCCACAAATGGAATCTTAAGCCAGACAGTCAGGAATCAATCTCCTGGTCAGCACTAGTTAGGTAATCTACTGGATAGAGACCCCTGCTATGCCCTAAAGGAAAGTAACCTTATGATAACCAACCTACTTTTGTCTACTATAACTTCCTTGTTCCTGTTCCCTTCTGCCTATAAAAGTCTTTCATTTTGTATAGCTTTTTGGAGGTTTGTATTTGCTAGATTAGAGGTTAAATGATTCATGAATCATTAAATAAAGCCAATAAGATCTTTAAAATTTATTCTGTTGGATTTTGTTTTTCAACAAAATGTAACATCTTGGTGCCCCAGTGGAAACTTGCATTTTTAAAAAATTCTGTTCTACTTGAAGTCATGAAAAATTGAAAACACAGTCTATCAATGAAATGATACTGGGGCTGAACTATTCAATATAATATTTTATAACACTCTCCCTCCAAAAAAGAATAAGGACAACTCTTTATTTGTTGATTTGAAATGATCCCTAAAATATAGTGTTAAGCAAAAAAAGGAACAGTGTATAGATACAGGATGCAATTGCTATTTTTAAAAAAGTAGAAATAGATATGTTTTTGCTTGTGTTTAATAAAATATCTCTGATAGGATACACAGGAAACTGGCTGCCTCTAGGGAAGGGATAGGATATGTGGTAGCCAGGGATAGCTTTTTGTACTTTTTGAAATTTAAACCAAGTGAATGAATATATAATTATGTTTTTTAAAAAAGATAATGTTAAATTGAAAAAATGCATGTACATGAGGAAGTAAAGATTACAATTGATTTTTTCCAAAACTTGACTGTGAAGGAAAGAAAAGAGCAGGAACAAGAACGGTGCACAGGGTTGAGGAGTGATGCTTTATTTTTCATAATAGAGTCATGGCTATTCCATGATTTGTATAAGACTACAAGAGGGCTCGGGAAATGTTACTTTAAATTATGATTACTTGGCATATTGAATATTTTAAGCTAAAGGAGTTTGAGAAAACAGCAGAAGCAGGAAGGTCACTCTGACCTTCTCCCCACTAGTCTCCCCTGCAAGAGATTGTAAGACCCTCATTTAAGAGGCACCCTCTCTATACCTAGAGGGAGGGAACATCCTTATCTGCAAAGACAAAGAGATACCAAAAAGAATCTTAACAAACAGGTCTTGGTAATTTTCCCCAGTTTAATGCACTTCCTCCAAACTCTCTGACCTATCGTATTTCTACATGACTGCCTACTCTTCAACCTGAGCATAAAAATACTCAGGGCTAACTGTTTCCTCAGATCCTCATTTCCTTCTGAAGGCTTCCATGTCACATAAAATGTGTATTTAAGAAATTTGTATGCTTTCCTTTTGTTAACTTTTCTTTGTGTCACTTTAATATTCAGATCCAGCTAGGGACCCTAACGGGGTTGAGGAAAATTTGTTCCTTCCCTACAGCGATTGTATTGAATTGTGACATCCTTCTCCCATGCAGGTATTTACTGACACCCACGGATTCACAGAGGACCTAAGATCCTCCTGGGAAATCTTGAGCTGTATCCACAATGGGGATTCAGATTATACTGATAACATCTCCCAAATGGTATTTGATTGGAGAGGGGGGAACAGAGACTGGAATATTTGACAGGACTGCCTTTGAAAGAACTCTAAGAGTTACATTCTGAATTAGTCATAGAAAAGAGTGTGCAAGGAGCCCTCTGGAGTTGTACAAGGCTTTGGGTCTGTCAGGGACAGGCTTGCTATTGGACTTCTTAAAAGAAATTAAGGCAGAGGCGTGGGAGCCATTACCTTCTCCTCTGTCTGCATACTCAGTTGCCCAGGCACCACATCATATACTGGTGCTAGTGTCCACACTGAGAACATTGGCAGGCAGAACCATCAGCAGTACTCTGCACCCCAGCATGGAGCCCTAGCTCAGCGGAGGTGAGGCCAGCAATTAGACATATTGCAAATTCAGCTGGAATCTTCAGAGGCTGCTGAGCTGGAGACAACAGTGCCAATAGCTTTCCAGCAGTGGATGATAGAACCTCGACACAGGGGCGGGGGGGGGGGGGGCTGGGAGAGGCAACAGCAACGAACATAGCTTTTTCATGAATATTATAAGATCCCCCTTCCTTCTGGGGATCTCACATATACTGGAGGCAGAGGTGGGTGGAGGTTGGGATTAGAATAGTGGTAAGGTACAGGAAAACATTTGTAAACTATTTTTTTTTTAACCTGGTACAATTTGAGTTCAATCGTGAAGCTGATGAAAACTGAGAGCATTTGGGTTGCATAATATTTTTACTTATTTGTAATTTACTTTTATTGTCATAGAAACTTATATATGTTTATTAGCTGTGTTTGAGTAATTAAGAGGAAGAGCTTGAACATAAAAGAATGTAAGTGAGGTAGGAAATAAACCAGTTTGTCAAGATCCTGGTCCCAGAATCTGGGGTAATGGTGGAGAGATAGGATCTAAAAAAGAGCACCTTCTCTACAGAATCGGGGGGAGGAGTTGCAGTGGAAATGGATTTGTAAACATGGATTGGACTTCCTCAGTGCTAGCAGGGGCTGTCTTGTCTGGGGAGAGATAAGGAAGACAAGAGTGGACTGGGGTTCTTGAGGAAAGCCAATGAAGGCTTAACTACTCCTTGTGGGGAATTGTGGTTGACTAGACAACTATAAAATAAATTCTGAGTGGTGTCAAGGGCCCCACTGGAGTTGAAGACCATGAATTTTAATTGACATAGCCTCGCTCAACCCCGTAAGTCTTTAGGTTGGGTGGGCTTCCATGGTACTCTGAATTTCCATATGATAATTACTTATCATACTATGGTGTAGTTGTTGAACTTCCCTGCTCCATAGAGGGGACTCTTTTCTTATTTTCTTATTCTCACTTTTGTATTCTTTTCTGAGTCTAGTATAGTTTCTTCTACTGTTTTCAGTGCATAGCAGGTGCTCAACAAATATTAGCTGAATAAGCACCAGCAATATGGCCACTGTGAGATTTCTCCCATCACTCTAAGATGCCAGGATAGTGAAGCAAAAGAGATGGATGGTGTAAATGGTCCAGAGTGAATAGAAAATTTTCAGGTGGGTGGTAGGAGGGGGTAAAGATGTTAAGGGTGCTGGCAAAAGCCTTGTTGACACATGCTCCATGAGGATTGAGTTGGACAGGATTTGAGAGGTGGTGCAGGCCAAGGTGAGGGATAGGGTGAGGCCATGGGAATGGAGTGTTTATGGCAATCATTAGAGCTGGAGCAGGGCTGATATGTGACCTTGGCAGGTCCAAATGTTCTCCTGGCCTTGTATTCTACTTCTCAGTGCATTCCTCACAAACTAGTGGGAACCTCCCACCACCAAGAATAAAGAGGAGGAAAAAGTTTAAACAACAAACAGATCCTACTTTAAAAACAGATTTGTGAATGGGAGAAGAAAACAGAGACTGGAACTTGATTTTTAAGTGACAATATTGACCTTAAATTCTTACAGAGAATTTTTCTTTCAAGTAGTTGATGTGAGATTTACCAAGTCATGTTATTGAAATTTGTAAGTCTTGTAGCCTTGGGTCAGTATTATTATCCTGGTTTTGAAAGCTGGGACCATTCCTGAATCACCCTTGTAGGTCCTGAGCCCAGGATATGGGGGGTATTGTTCAGTAGTCTGACACTGACCTAAAGTCTATCCTCAAGCCTTGCATTCAATTACTGTACTAATAATTAGAACCTATTTCCACTGACATCCCAATCAGTTAAGTTTACTTGTCTGTTTTTTGACCTAAGAGTTTCCCTTTCTAGCCTACAGATACTCTGTTTAGGTAATACCAGGCAGGGCAACAAGAAAAGGTAGGTTTGTACAGATTTTGGAACTTTATGAGTGAGGAACACTCACAGGTTCTGGAAGACTGCATTAAGAATGAATGTCTGCTGGGATATAAAACTTCGCATCACTCTAACATCTTCTGGACATCTTCTCTGTGGAAAACCCTGAGCAAAGGGAAAATATGTACTCTTCTCCCTCTCAAAAAGTTTACAGTCAGGTGGAGAATGGTGGGTATGACACAATTAACTACAAAGGAAGCAGAATTGTGGAGGAGCCAGAGGGAAAAGGCCATGGAAATTAACAGAGAAAGAAACAGTGCTCTGCGGTACATAAAGGGCCTTCATTAATTACACTATTATAAATAAACAACTTTTATAAGTTGCATATTACTGATATATTTTATATTGATGAATAGTAAAATTGTAATAAAATTATGGTATTAAATTATATAAAGAAAAGTTAGTTCGTAGAATGCCATACAATTCCAGAGAATATAACTAATACATTATATGAAATTAATACTTGAAGATCAAGAAGCAATGCAGCAGTTGAGAATGGAGTTATTAAATGATAAAGGATGTCACAATTGAATATTAATGTGGAGGAAAATAATTTAAATCCATGCCTCATCCCTAAAATTTCATTAAGTTCCAAATGAATTAGTGGGTTAAATTGTATCACAATCAGAAGAAAATAAAAGAGTCTATTTCTCCCACCTATGAAGAAGAGATATGTGTCTGTTAAGTTATACACTTTATATCATTTAATAGAATAAATCTAGGAAATATGACGTATTTCTCTTAGAATGAAAAAATTATAAGACCAACTTATAATACAAACTTATGGTTAAAAATAAATTTTATATATGCATAAAATGATAGCCATTTATTTAGTGCCTGAGTCCTTGGTAACTTGGACTGGCTCACTGCTCCTTCTGCTGGTCTCTGATGGCTTATTCAGGCATTGGTAGTCAGTTAGGTGGTCTGGCCTCTAAGGGTTGGCTAGCTGTTGGCTGACGCAATGGGGCACCTGCTTTCATCATCTGAAAGTCTCATGGAGGTTAGTTCATGTGTGGCAGATGGGTCTCAAGCACAGCCAGAGGGCAACCCCAATGCACACGTGCTTTACATGTCTCTGCTTGCATCGCGTTGGCTACTGTTCGATGAGCCAGAAGAATCGCATGGTCAGTCCCAGAGTCCATGTGGAAGGGCATCGCCAAAGTGTGTGGGATGAGCAAAGGGGCAGAGTGTGGCCATTTTTATAATCTACCCCACATCATAATTGGCAAAGGAGACTGGCAGCTCCACCACAGAGAACAGCAAATCATTATGTGGAAACTTTACAGCATACTAGTGATTAACAAAACACACATTAACGTTGGCTTCTGGCCTTTATTTTGTAGAGGTGGAACCTGAGGCCCAAAGCTTTGTTAAGATGGTGCAGAAGATGACTTCCCAACCTGCTGACCATAAAAGGTCTTTGATGCCAAGTCCAGCAGTAAAGGGAAAATCTGGGTTCAAACTCAGCTCCAGCATTTTCTATTGTTATAACTTGCATAATATCACTAAGCCTCAGTTTCATCTCTATAAAATTAGGAAAATTTACCTACTATATAGATTATGAGGATCAAATGAAATCATGTGAAACTATTCTGCAAGGATCCTGGTATCTACTCAGTTCATGCCTCCTCCTTCCATTTTCTATGATGTAATCTTATAGAAACAGCAACAAAGGAAAGCAAAACAAGAAAAGCTCAAACAAGCAAATAAATAGATAAGCCTAGGGGGCCAAGAAGAAACTCTACACTTGTAAGTAACTGATGACTGTTTATACAGTTATTAATTCATTAATTATTGAGAGCTCTTTCTGGGCCTGGCCCCATGATAGGCAATGGAAATACACTCCTGCCCTCATGGATAGTCTAATGGCAGAGACGGACAATGACCAAAACATCACATCAGTAAGTATGAAATTGTGGCCTTAGTTACTGCTATTAAAGGACTCTTGATTAGTGCTAATAGGAGAGCATGTAATTGGAAGAGATAGCCCAATTGGGAGTGGGAGGGGGCCAGGAAAGACCTTGAGAAATGAATGGGTTGGGGTATGAAGGGGACAGTGATGGTTATCTAAACCAAGGTAGGGTCATTGGAAAGGGTCAAATCACATGGTCTTAGGAAATGAAAAGTAATTATCTTAATCCTTAAAGCAATGTGAAGTTAGAGAAAGGTGTAAAAAAATTTGGGATTTGAAAAGCTTTCTCTGGAATCAGAGTAGAGAACAGATCAGAGGAGAGAGAGTGGCTGCAGGCAGGTAAATTAAAAGACTATGGCAGGAGTCTTGTAATTTATAATTTAGTTTAATTTTCCATAAAATAATTGTAGACCTATTCATTCTACTTTGATAAGTCCTAAGGAAATATACCCCCAAATACTTGTACATTCATCAGAGGTGATCAGTGATGAACACTAGACTAATAACAATACATTTCAGAATGAATAAAGTTAACTAAATGAGTTTTAGGCAGCCAAGTCAGTGTTAAAATTCATAGATCTTTTTAATGACCAATAGGTCATAATTTTTTGGTCATTATCAATTTTAAAAATTATCTTTCCTTCCCAGCTTGGCCAACTTGATGATAACAACTTTTCAAGCAATATTGGAAGTTTGACCTCCTTATTAGTAAAATTTGTACAGACATCTCAAAAGTCCGGATTACTCCAGATAAAGTTTGGATTTGGGCTTTACCTTTGCTCCAGTTATTTGAAGATACCATGAGCCAAATTAATCTCACACAAATTCCTAATTAAGTGAAGCTTTTTACTTGATCTTCAAGTAACCCTTCTAACTGCCCTTAAAAGGAATAGACCATAAAAATACTGAATGTTGTTAGAAAAAGTTGTGAAAATCTCTGTAATGGACCACAAAGATTATGGGACATCTACAATAATAAAAACTAGACAGGGTATAGGGCACTGTTTGTGGTTATCTGTTTTTCATTGTTTTTGATATATTTACAGATCTGTACATTGTAAAAAAATAAATAACAATCCAAATGATTCTTGTCCATAGAGGTACCATTGAATAGTGTTCAGTGAAAAGAAGTGACTAATTTTGTGTCTTTTGTAAATTCATTTCAGCATTCCTGATGTTTCTAGGACTTCTCCTCTGAACAGGTTCTAACTTCTTATTGTCTTTCTCATTAATTCATGCAGTAAATAGAGTCTTTAACCTGCATTCATTTCATATGAAAGTCTCGATTTTACATTAAAAAAAATTGTCCTTATTCAGTGTCTAGTTTAGGTGTCCTTCGCATTGAGCTGGAGGGCTGAGAGACACACAATTTGACACCCACGAAACAGTTGCAAGCTACACCTAATGGACCAGCAGGGGGTGGGGTGGGGTGCGGTTTGAAGTAAGTAGATTTTACAATAGAGACTTCTGGTTGCCTCTAGATTTGAGAAAAGAGGGAGATTAGGGCTGGAGTAGCTAAGAAAGATTGCAGAGAAAATATAGGATTTCAGGGCTAGGACTTCAGAAAACCCAGAAAAGATGGAAGATAGAACTTGCTGTGATAAGATAGAGAGGAAATCAGCATGGTCAGTTCAGAGAGATGTGCTCTTTGACAAGGCCTGGATAGAAGAAATGCCCAGATGGCTCTGTTGGTTAAGCATCTGACTCTTGATTTCGGCTCAGGTTGTGATCTCAGGATCCTGAGATTGAGCCCTGTGTCAGGCTCTGCACCCAGCTTGATTCTCTCTCCCTTTTCCTCTACCCCTCCCCCACTGCTCCCACTTTCTGTTTGTCTCTGAAAGGAAGGAAGGAAGGAAGGAAGGAAGGAAGGAAGAAAAGAAAAGAAAAAGAAAGAAGGAAAAAGAAAGGAAGAAAGAAAGAAAAAAGGAAGGAAGAACAAAAAAAAAAAAAGAAGAAAGAAGATAAGGCGAAATTTTGTTCGGCATCTACTGCGTACAAAGCAATGGGTGCCAGAGATTCTCAAGCCTGACTACCCATTAGAATTACCTACGGGAATATAAAAATGCCGCTGCCCAGGCCCCATGATCAGAGATTTGAATGTAATTGGTCTGGGAAGGGAGATGCCAGGGAAAACCCTCCAGATGATTCTAAAATGAAACCAAGTTAGTGAACTACTGTGCTATGCGATTCACAAATGTCCTTTGATTTAATTGTAACCATTCTAGTAACTCCCTAAGAGAGGTATTTTCATCCTGGTGTTCTAGAGGGGGGAGCAAAGACTCAGAGAGACTTGGTGATTTGCCTCAAGAGGCTGCGAAGAGACTGAGGGAAATCCTGATTAGTGGTGGGTGGTTTGTGGAGAATGCTCCAGGTGGAGAGAAACTCAGGTGGAGCAGTAACATAGCATTCCTGTAGGGTATTAAGGAAATGTTCATAGAAGCAAATAGGACCCACAATAAACAAATGAATATAAAGGTAACAAATGTGACTCATTTGGGGAGTCATGAAAGTGGGGAGTCTGGGTTGGAGACTCAGCCTTTCTGATCTTGCCTGGGAGATGCTGATGATGCTGGTCCCCAGTGCACATTCTGATTTTTTTCAAAGATTTATTTATTTGAGAGAGAGAGAGAGTATGTGCACAAGTGTGGGGAGGGGCAGAGGGAGAGAGTCTTCAAGCCGACTTCCCACTGAGCTCAGTGCCTGGTACAACATGCAGGGCTCAATCTCAAGACCGTAAGATCACGCAAGACTTGAACCCAAAGCAAGAGTCTAATGCTCAACTAACTGAGCTACCCAGATGCCCCCACATTCTGATTTTTAACTTCAGGTTTTGGATAACATTGGCAACGCAGGCTTCTGTGACTCAGTCTCCTTTTCTGTATTTGGGGTCAATAATTGATCCTACTGATATTGGGGGTCAAGAAAGAATTCTTGAGACATTCTCAGTTCAAAAAGGTGGTTTTATTAAATCATGAGGATGGGACCTGAGAGCAGAAAGAGCTGCCCTGGGATTGTGACAGGTGTCTAATTTTATACTTTCAGCTTGGGAGGGAAGTTAGAGGTAGAGATAAAGGAAATTTCCAAAGGAATTTGGAAATCAAAGTAAATTCACAGGATCCTGGCGGGTTGGGATAACGTTAAGCTAAGATTGCCTTTGCCTGTAGCAAAGCATCAATGTTGAGGCAACTGAGTTCCTAGAGGCAGATCCCTCTACCTATTTCAAGTACCTGTCAATGGGCTGTAAGCAGTAAGAAAATTTAATTTTTTCCTTTACCTTTGTTTCCTACATCATTACTATGTGAAGGTTGTTTATGCATTAAAGCCCTACATCCAGGATGTAGTAATCACTCCATAAACTTTCATTATAACTCTGTAATTTGCTTTAACTTTTAAAAGACTTCCCATTAGAGCAACATGGCATCCTTCTAGGGGTTAAGGAAATGCTAATAGAAGCAAGAAGGACACAGAAAAGTTAGGGTAAGGAATATGCACCCTCCCCCCCTTTGCTGACATTATTTCCACCTATGGAAATAACGAGTATGTGTCTTGTGAAATTGGGTGGCCTAAGTGTACAAGTATAGAACTGAACTTTTAAAAATGTATTGGGTTTATTAAACTCCATAGTAGTTTCAATAACTGCTTTTTGTATAAAATGGATCTCAATACATGAAATAAAGTAGGAGTCTTACTTCTGTCTTTTTATTTTAGACACATGGTGGAATTCATGGGAATCCAAATATAGGAATTACATTAAATTAGGGATATTTTATATTAGAAGTCAACTACACTGGAAAATGTTCTTAGGTCATAAACAGAAAGCTATGATAATATAGATTATATAAGTAGATTTTAGTAGCTAAGATACCGCTCATTTTCAACAGATGCTCATTTTCAAAAATCTGTTTTTCTAATGTATGTAAAGCTGAGAAGCCCCTCCACACTTTGCCCTCCCTGTAGAAAAATTCTTTAGAGAACTTTATGTTAGGAAATTTCATGGTGAAGGAGAAAACAGTTCTACATTTTACTGTCTGGGAGTTTGGGTTCTCTCTTACAGTATATAGTATGGTTATCGTACTGGAATAATCTTGTGCTGAACTATAAGCTGGTTACAGATCCTTGTTATTAGCGTCAATGATAATTACACTATATATCTTTGACAGTTTTTACAATCTTTACAAGGTTTTCACATACATTATTTCATTTAATATGTTCCACAGCTCTGAGTGGGAGGGCAGACAGTTACAATTGTTTATGAAGGAAGACAGGTGAGGTTTTGCCCCAAATTACATAGCTGATAAATGAGGAAACAAAAATTAGAACTGAAGGCTTCTAATTTTTAACCCAGTGCTCTGTACATGGCCCATCTAGTATCGTATGGAGATTCTGACAATGAATGTAATAATCTATAATAATCTGTAGTGATGTTGTTACATATCGTCAACAGAAATGCAAAGGTGTAGGGCAATGAACCTGGGGGAAAATCCAGAGAACAGAAGAAAGCCTGTTCTTTTTTTTAAAAAATTTATTTTTATTTATTTATGATAGACATAGAGAGACAGAGACAGAGAGACAGAGACAGAGAGAGACAGAGAGAGAGGCAGAGACACAGGCAGAGGGAGAAGCAGGCTCCATGCCAGGAGCCCGACACGGGACCCGATTCCGGGTCTCCAGGATCGCGCCCTGGGCCAAAGGCAGGCGCTAAACCGCTGAGCCACCCAGGGATCCCCAAGAAAGCCTGTTCTAATTGTGTTGCTTTTCTATTAGACATACATATATGTATATTTCAATATATATGCATCTATATTTTACATTTTTCGAGATATAATGGACATATAACATTGTTTAAGATATACAACATGTTGACTCGATGCTCTTCTATGTCGTAAACTGATGTAAGCATTAGCTTCACCATGTCACATAATTGCCATTTCTTTTTTTGTGGTGAGAGCATGTAAGATTTACTCTTTTACTGTATTATATACAGTATTAGTAACTGAAATGACCATGCTATATATAATAACCCCAGAATCTATTCATTTCTCTTTTTTTTAAAGATTTTATTGGGATCCCTGGGTGGCACAGCGTTTTAGCACCTGCCTTTGGCCCAGGGCGCGATCCTGGAGACCCAGGATCGAATCCCACGTCAGGCTCCCAGTGCATGGAGCCTGCTTCTCCCTCTGCCTATGTCTCTGCCTCTCTCTCTCTCTCTCTGTGACTATCATAAATAAATAAATAAATAAATAAATAAATAAATAAATAAATAAATAGATTTTATTTATTCATGAGACACACCACACAGAGGCAGAGACATAGGCAGAGGGAGAAGCAGCCTCCATGTAGGAAGCCCAATGTGGGACTTGATCCTGGGACTCTGGGATCACGACCTGAGCCAAAGGCAGACGCTCAATCGCTGAGCCATCCAGGAGTCCCAATCTATTCATTTCTGACTCAAGTTTGTACCCTTTGACCAACATCTCCCCATTTCCCCCACCTCCCTTCCTCTGGTAACCTTCCTTCCCTCTTTTTCTATGAGTTTGACTCTTTGTTTAGATTTCATATATGTGATATCAAACAGTATTTACCTTTATCTGACTTACTTTATTTAGCATAATGCTCTCATGGTCCATCCATGTTGTCACAAGTGCCAGGATTTCCTTCTTTCTCACAGACACATCTTTTGCCTTTTTTTTTTTATACCCGAGAAATCATTGGAAGCAGGTTGCAAGATGATAATCCTTTTCACCAAGTTTTCTGGAGTGATGATCCAGAGTGATGAACCAAGTGTTTTTGGTTTTTAAAGATTTTTATCTATCCTTTCATGAGAGACACAGAGAGAGGCAGAGACATAGGCAAAGGGAGAAGCAGGCTTTTCACAGGAGCCTGATGCGGAACCCTAGGACCCCGGGATCACCACCTGAGCCAAAGGCAGATGCTCAACACTGAGCCCCCTGGGTGTCCCTTGTTTTTGTTTTTTAAATTAGTTGGTGGTTAATGCTGAATGAGATACTATCCAGCTGGGAAAGAGATGGAAAAGCATCAGAAGGGCTAATTCCCAAGGTAATTGCCCTATCACAGTTTGGTTCTATGCCCACCCCTCACCTAGGCAGGCAGGTGGCTGAAATTTCTGGAGGAAATCCAAGCTCCTCTCTGGGATGTCTTCTTTCTCCTTGCCCTCTCACTTCCATAGTTGGCACTTGAGAGCATATATTTCTTCCCTTTTCCTCTTCCTTCCCATGATGATCTAAATAGGAGATACTTCAGCACAAGGGAAAGAACAAAGTTGATCATCTCCACAAAAAGATTGAAGACCCTACCCTACAGTACTGTGAACACATTAGACAGGGCAAGTAATCCTGTAAGTAAGCAAGTAAGTGAGATAGAAAACACTTCCTCTTTTTTTCTTTTTTTTCAAGCCAATTAGGTGTGCTATTTAGCTAGCATGTAACTTCCTGTAGTTTGCTGGCTTTGTTTTGGAAGCTTGCTAAGGATTGGCTGTGTAGGATTGCCCCTGTTCTTCTGAACTTCAGTTTGGTTTCTGCATCTAATTATCCACAAAGTCCAGAAAGATCCCTTTGACTCGAAAACAGTTGTATTCATTTATTTTCATTTGTCCTGGAGGCTGGTTGATCTGGTGTTGACTGGATCATCTGAGAAGTGGGTGCCAAGATCAACTTAGAAGTGGAAGAGATTTACAGGGGGTAGTCCTTGTAAAAGTTAAAAGGGAGGGGAAGCAGGAGAAGGCAAGGAGAGCCTTCGGAGCACGATACAGATCTGACAGCTGTGAAAAGTGAAGGGGAAGAAAGGAGGATTGGGTATGGAGAGCCTCTGACTATGGTGCCTCTCCAAGAAGATTGCTACTAGAGGAATCCTGCACAGGTAGAGTGGTATCCCTTGCACCACTTGCGTGCTCAGTCATTGGTTAGGGGATGTGTCTTATGTAGCACTTAGTCACAGCTTTAATGCTGAGTCAGGTTCTGAAAGTACTCACAGCCAGAGCTTGGCAGCAATTTTTCTCTTGAAAGCAGATCTCAACAGGGTATAACCATAGCTAACCTCAGCTGGGGGAAGGGAAGCAGATGGTCACAGAAAACTAAATGCCTTGGTGCATAAGTGAGAGGCTAGATCTAGACAATGGACTTATGCCATCTGTCAATAACATGCATATAGATTCATGGATCCATCCCTCCACTCATGCATCCACACATCCACACATCCATGCGTACACCTGACCACCCATCCACTCATTTATTGCCTTAGATGATAGCAGTATTTTCTCAAGCTTCTGTCAGAACTAGAATGTATCCTTGGTGCTGCCATAGAAACCAAATCTGGATTTTGCTTCTCCTGCTATTAAGGCCATAATCTCTGAATGACAACGGTCTTTTGTCTCCACCCAAATCTGCATGCATCCCTGCCTGTGACCATAAATCAACCTATTATCCATCTGAGACTAATCCCTTAAACACACCCTAATTTTTGCGTGACTGACATGCCTCTTTCTTGCGTCCTACTGATATTTTGTTCCACTGGATGGCCTATTACTCATGTTCTAGCCCTTTGACTCAGTCGTAAAAGTCAGATCACCTGGCATAAAAGGAACGTGGCAAGCGATGAGTTTCACTGCAATATCCATGGGTTCAGAGTCAGTGAGAAAAATTAAGGAACAGCAGAGATGGTGAGCTGGCTTGGCTTCATACCTTCCAATTTTTAGGTCACTCAAGTTGTTTACTTTTGAAATGAACCTGGCCTCTGTTAATAATATTTCATAGAGCCTCTTTCCAATTCATATGGCAACCAGCCATAAGAAATCATGGGCTTCATTTTGAGAGCATGTTATTTTGGAGGATGAAGATGGTGGAAATGTCCAGGGTTTGGCATGTAAAAAAAGAGGTTGATTTTTTAAAGAAACATTTCTGCTAATTGGAATGTAATCTTCCTCTGAATCAGTATGTCCCTAAGGTTCTTTCATCTTGTTTATCCTATTACTTATTCTATCAGGGAACATGGGTCTCACCATAATAGCAACCAATTCCCATTTCTTTCCTAGAACAATATTTATTTTTTGGCAAGTCTTCTCTCATGTGGGCTTAAAGAACCACATGTGTTTGTAGGCATGCTATCAAGTAGTTTAAAGAACATAAAACTTGTGGTAATATTTTTGGGAGTAAATTTTATTGTTATGGCTTTAAAACACAATCAAATAAAAACAAGAATTCCATTAGTAGTTGAATATTGTAATAATAGAGTTGAGGATAAATTTTACTATTATAGGAACTATAAAACAGCAATAATAAAAAACACTATTATTGTGAATAAATTGTTTGAGATGACTAACTAGAAAGCTATAAAACACAACGATAAGGAATAATCTAATCACCAGGAAAGATGTGATAATAATTCATCCTTGTTAGTGAGGAGTCCTTGGTTCCAGTTCATTGGCCCTGGGTGCTCTAGGTTACTGTTTTCATTCCATAAGGTTGCAGAAAGATAATCTTTGGCCAGTGATTTGGCAGGAAACCACATATTGCAGTGCAATTGGACATGAGGATTGAGGAAAATCCAATTATCAGTGACTGTTAGGAAATCCCTGTGCAGCAATGTCAAATGTTCTCACAACATACTTAAAAAATTATTTGCAGGTTTCTACTAACAGTTTTATGTATTGTTTGTACATTTGCATGTTTTTCTTATTTTTATTTATGTTCTTTTGCTTCAGAATAACTACATGGAATTATATATCTATTGGAGAGGGAAGCCTATTCTAATCGTGCTTTTTATTTGAATTACTCATGCATCTCTCTGTCCTGAGTCCATCTTGGTCCAATTCCAAATAGGAGAATGGGAAAAAACCACCCTCAACTCCTCAGTTCCAGTCTCCCTCTGTGGAACTCAAAACCCCATTAAAACCTTTGCTTCAGACCTAGGATGACTGAGGTGACTGCTCTGACCCTGCATGTGAGTGAGAAGAGTGTCATGGTGTTGCATTTTACCTCTCATCCTGAACATCATCAAAATTTGAATTCAAGATTTCTGAATCGATGATATCCTAAAGGGATGATGGAAGATCATCACGCTGAAGTTGCTATTATGGTGAGACCATGTTCTCTGATGATTGAGTTTTCTATACTCACTGCCTCCACTTTCTTACTTGGCTTTCCGTCTTTAACCAGCTCCAATCAGGCTTTTGTCTCTGCCACATGTTGACTGAAATTGCTCTTTTCAAGGTCTCTAGGAACCTCTCTATCCTGCTGGATAAGATTGCTAGTTCTCAGTCCTCATCTGACTCCACTTCTGAACAACATTTGGCCCAGCTGGTAACTCCCACTTTCTTAAAATGCTTTTCTCACTTGGCTTCTAGGACACAACAGTCTCGCAGTTTTCCACCTACTTCCCTGGCTGTTCTTTCTTAATTTCCGTTGCTGGATTCCTCTCTTGTACCAGGACCTCTAAATGTTAGACCAGCCCAAGGCTCAATTTTTGTTGTTGCCTTCTCGATCTATATTCACACCCTAGATGAGCTCCTCATGTGGCTTCAAACACCATCTTTTACAAGCTGGAATCACAAATTTATGTACCTCACCCCAACTTCCCTCAGCTCCAGCTTGCCATAGTTGCTGCCCGTTTGACAATCCCCTCGATATCTAATAAGCATCTCAAACCTGTAAGAGCCAAATATAATTCTTGACTTTTCCTCTCCTCAAATCTCATCCTCCCTCAATTTTCCTCATCTCATAAAAAGTCACCACTATTCACTCTCTTTCATGGCCCCAAAGTCTAGGAATTGTCCTTAAGTTTCCTAATTCCTTCACATTTCACAATTATTCCATAAGGAAATTTGTTAGATCTGCTTCTAAAATAAGCTCCCAGTGTGCCCATGTTGTACCATCACTACAACTGGCTAGTCTGAGGCCCCAACATCTTTGCCTTAGAATGCTGTGGTATCCTCCCAGCTGGCCTTTCTGTTTCCATTCTGTCTCTTGCCTACACTCTATGCAGCAGTCAGACAAATTATTTAAAATATAAAACCAAAATCTTTTCAGTGATTTCTTAAAATAATATTCAAAGTCCATACTAAGATCTATCCCATTGCCTATTTCCTTGACCTTGTCTTCCATTACTCTCGCAGTCCCACTTTACTCAAACACTGACTTTCTTCTAGTTCATTAATGGGACCAAGTTCATTTCTTCCCTGGGACCTCTACATATGCTACTCCCTTTACCTAGCACACCTTTCCTACAACCTTTTTCATGAGCCATATCATTTAGAACTTAACTCGAAAATCATCTTCAATAAATCAGAACAGGCCTCTCCATCTCAATAGTCTTTGCTCGTGATCATCCCCTATCTTCTTTTTTTGATTTCCTTTACTTGAAATTGTATTATTTATTTGTATACCTGTTTATTGTTCTCTCAACTCTATTTTGAGTTCCATAAAGCAGAGACATGGTCTGCCTCATTCATCTTTGTGTGCTTTCATCTTTGTACTATTGCCTGGGATATAGTGGGTACTTGTTACATTTTTATATGAGTGAATGGATGAATGAATGAATGAGTGGATACAGAGCAAAGGATTTAGACTGAGCCCCCAAATGCCAAAGACTCCATTTAAGTCCTCTATTTCTCTGCACTAAAGCTTGCCTTGCTCAGTTAGACTTTTAGCAATGATCTTAACTTGAGCTTTTACTTTTTGGTGGTCATGTTTGAGATTTAGGCATATCTGAGTTTGTCTGAAAACATGGTGGGGTATCTGAGAGAGTCCTTTATGTGAGAGTACTTTTTGGGAAATCCACTTGGAAGAGGATTTAAAAGGTTTTCACTGCTCAGATTTGGAAAGACCTGAATTTGTTTAAGAAGCTGGTGATGTGATCTCTCAGAAGAAGAGAAGGCATTTAACTCAAAATAAAGCTTTAAGAGGGGAGTGGAAATCGTAACACTAACCATGCCTACCGTATCTGGGGCAGAAGACATAAAATCCTCTATGCCCAGAGACCCCATAGGGAGGGAGGACAGCAGGAATAGTGAGAGGAGGGAGGGAACAGCAGGAATAATGATCTCCTAAGTACAGGTGATGGGGATTCCTAGCAATGACGACTTCACATTGGGAAGAAACTTCTTTCTGGATCTGTGGAACCAAGAGCTTGTATAAATTTGGTTTTCAAGGAGAAAGGAAAAACCCAATGGTAGTGTTTACCACTATATAGAAAAAAGCTATTTGAGGACATGATAGAGTTAATAAACAACTGCTCACATAGAATTCTGCTGAGACATCCATTAACTGACTTACCTTATCTTGATTGTGTGAGCCTCTGCCTTTATGCGTTCTCAGAGATGCTTGATCCATTGACCTACAGGAGAAAGTCTAGGATTTTCTAGTTCTCTCTGCAGAAGATGAAGCCTCTGCTTGGGACCCTTTGTCTTTTGGGGATCCTGATTCCTGAGGGGCTGGGATATGATGGGTGAGTGTGAAGTGGGAAGAGGGACTGACTCTCTTGACTTAGGTGGTCTAAATAGAAAGCTTTTTTCAAGATCATACACACTGCCTACTCATACATGATGCCATGAGATGAGAATAATAAAGTCTGTGAAAGTTTTATTATTCAACACTACTCTAATAATCTTTGAATAAATGAATAAATATCTAATAAACATTTTCTAGCACAAAATATGATAAATACTAGTAGATATGTCATATTTTATGATTGAAAAAAGGAAATGATAATGAAAATTCTATATCCTTCATTTACAGTTTCACAATTGGTAAATCAGATTATTCTAATTTTTGAAAAAAACGTTTAAAGCATTTAAAATTTCACCAAGATATAGTTACTGCTAATATTTTTGGATAGATAGATAATTATGTATTCAGTACTACTGCCAGAATTTTTTAGTTAAATTATATTGTAGGAATTTTCCTATGACATTCATAATACATTTAAAACATATTGCAACCACGAATAATATTCCATCATTGCTACCCTGTGGGGCATATGGTTGATTTCTACTTTGCCATTTTTACAAATAATGCCATAGTTAGCATCCAACCACATGAAAGTTTTTTGCAAATCTTTGATTATTTCCTTAATTTAAGTTAGAAGATGAATCCCTGGGTCAGAAGCCGAGAAAAATGTGAGGATCTTGCTATCCATGGCTAAATTGCCCCCTAAAAAAGTTGCATCAGTTTACATGTGAAAAATACTCAGTTGATTTACTTTGCATTTTGTTGATTTCTAATAAAGTTAAATGTTTTGTCTTGATTATTACTCATTTTATTAGTTTATAAAATGTCTGCTTTTATTATTTGCTTATGTTTGTGTTGTTTCCTATTCATGATGCAGTAGAACTTCTCTAAATATATAACATATATTGAATTCTGTGTGTGTGTATGGTATAGTTTTCATATAAATGTATATTTTCCTTTGTTCACACATGGTTCATCCTGTTCATTTGACATATATCACCAAGCATGCATGGTTATAGATAGTATTTTTTCTTTTGCTTTATAGTTAAAAGAATCTTGCAACAAATTTTCATAGACTAGGGAAATTTACTCTGATTGTTGCCCTGGATGAATGGTGCAACCTCAGCTTATCTTTTAGCTTGATAGTCTGATTTCAAATATAGAAAGAGAGCCCATGATCTCCATGGCACTAAAATCTGGTTGGACATTGCCATCTAACATTTTCCATCAGTTTGCTTGGTTTTATATAGATACTGCATTTATCTTTCCAAGATTATTTACAAACTAGAGACAAAGACTTACATATATATTGCAGGGCTTTGATTGGGAAAAAGAATCACCTTGCTTAGAAGTATCAAGAGCCTTAAAACTTATACATTTGTTTGAAGTAGTAAGTATCCCTGCCTCTGGAAACTTATTTCGAGAAAATAAACTAAATATGGAAAGAGTTTTATGTGCTGAGATGTAGCTTTATTTGTAACATAAATATTATGTAAAATATTTGGAAATGACTTTAATGTCCCACATTAGATTATGTAAATGTTTACATGTGATATATGACAATGGAATATTATTTATCTATTAGAATAATGATTATGAAAAAATGTTGATAGCATGAGAAAAGGCATATTTTATGCTAAAAACAATGCAGAATAGAAAATGTAATAAGATACTTAGAAAAATAAAAGGAAAAATATGTACCAAAATGGTCATTGTTATAATTGGTAGTGATTTCCCCCCTTTTTCTTCAACTATTCTTCATTTTGTGAATATTCTTTAATGAAGATTTTTAAAAAATGTTTTTCAAACCCAGGTTAGCTTATGGAAGTGATGTGGCTCAGGCAGTGGAACTCAGACAGGATGGCTTCCATTGGATAACTAAAGTGCAGCTTCTGACTGCCCTTGGGGAAAACATTTAAAATCTGCTAGTCTTGGTCCTTAGTGGTTGTTTGCATATTCATTATTATTTACTAATAGAAAATATGTCC
Organism: Nyctereutes procyonoides; assembly: GCF_905146905.1. Lineage (NCBI taxonomy): Eukaryota > Metazoa > Chordata > Mammalia > Carnivora > Canidae > Nyctereutes > Nyctereutes procyonoides. Next base: position 15,490,511 of record NW_026575132.1, read on the forward strand.
ATTTTTAAATGGCTCTGACCAACGCAAAACATAGGTTATTTGTCATTTTTGATACTCTATCCATTACATATGATATAATAATAGTCTAGAAAACCTATGATTAACAAAGATTATGAGTTTTGTAATCTTTCTTTTCAGCATTTAGGGAGGTGGACTCATATATATTGCACACTCCCAATGAAAGTGTAAATCTGTAGAATGAGCTGGGATTTAGCAATATGAACCAAATGCCTTGAAAATATTCATTATCTTTGGCCCACTAATTCTCCTTCTTAGAATGTAACTCAAGGAAATAATTAGACATGAGCACAAAGATTTATGCAAAAAGTCATTAACTCCAGAATTATTTACAATAGCAAAAAACCAAAAGGGGAAATATATTTAATACCCAGCATAGATGACAATGTTTAATAAATGATGCTATGTAATATATACTTACTGTCAAATATTATGCAGTCATTAAAATTAATGTTTATAAAAACTTTTCATTGATTTGAGGGAATGTTTCTGAAAAATATGCAATACAAGGAAGTGAATACAAAATTATATGTAGACATAATCTGCACTGTGTTTAAGAAAAAGTATGCACAGATAAAAGGCTGATGTGAAATATGCCAAAATATCAATAATGACTCAGGGAGGTGGGATTATTGAAGATTATTCCTTCCTTCTCTTTTCTATTTTTTTCCCCTCCATACCTTCTAAATTTTCCATGATAAGTGTATGTTAATTTTAGAAGAAGAAAAAAAAGTTTGAAAATACATTACTATCATGAAATATTCATATAACTGTATCCTTCCTACGTATTGAAAATACAAAATTTGCCTCAGTGTTCATTAGATTTTTGCCTCTTTATACATTCCAATCAAAATTCCACTAGACTATCTTAGATCTACAGTGTTTATTAATAATGTACCCAAGGATCATTTTCTCTGTTAAACATTTTACAAATCCCTATTCAAAAAGAATACACAAAGTACAATAATCTTTTCATTTGATTGGTGAGATGAGACTGGTGATAATTTGGGGGATTAGCTAGCTTTTCCTACCTCTGCATGCATTATGCATTACCCAAGAAATTGCCTAGAAACAAGGAATTGCCTTTTCTAAGTATATGGTTTAAACATTGCTTGAATTAAGTATTTGGGTTTCTGAGATTTAAGTATTGTCTTTAATCTCATGTAAAAATGATAAGCATTCTTAATAGCAGAGATTTTCACTCAGATCTCATACAGTTCTCTTTTTTTTCATGTTACACTGGACCTCATCATCCAATGCTCACACATTTGGCAGATATTAGCAGGGGGAAAACCAAGTATTGGTTCTTGAGGGTATCCAGTTACCGTTAGTTTCTTCCATTCTATATTGTGGAATTGCCGGAGAATACCAACCCAACTGAAACAGGAATTCACTGGGACCAGCCCTGCTTTTTGTGTAATTCACTTTCTTACTCCACTGAGTAGGTAACTATGATAAATAAAGATGCAAACATTTGCTGAACTATATGAAGGATGGAACAGAGTCGCTCTGAATAGCCACCATCTCTGTCTCAAAAGTGTTGTAAAAAGCCTCTCTGATAATCGCATTTCTGGGCAGGACAGGACAGGCAGGACAGCCAATGTGAGGAAGGATGAAGGGATGGCTGAAAAGATGTCCTTCTCAGTTGCTTCATTTCTTCTCCTCTCTCCTTTCTGAAAGAAGCATTGGAATTGTTTTCTTTATTGTGTGACTTTACAATGCTGATACTTATTTTGCTTTCTTTGTGGTCCAAATCATAGCTGGACAATTTTTTATTTTTTATTTATTTTTTATTTTTGGACAATTTTTTAAATGGGCTAATATTTTATGCTGATTCTCTAAGGTATAATAAAAGCATAATTTAGCCTATATAACAAAATCTTCAGAACAAAACAACAACCTGAGATAATAAAATTTATCTTAAGGATTTTTGTCAGGATTAAATAAGTGTATATATCAAGTTTTTTGAACAGTGCTGGCATGCATAATTACGAAGACAATGTTGGTTGCTATTACTGACTGCACTTGAGCTAGGAATTCTCCATCCCTATCTTCAAAACACTTAGTGTACCATTTAATTGGTAGTCAATCAGGCAATTTTCTTATCTTACTTTATACCTTATTATTTAATGGCTGAGTTATTTTGTTTTTCATGTATTTATTTATATCTATTCCCTTAAGTAGATTTTAAATTCTGTAAGAAAGAAATCTACTTTTCCACTACTATTATCTATTACTAATTTTGCCTATAGTACCAAGAGTACCAACCCCTTGGGTTATTGAATGGATTAAATAAGATGAAGCTATAAATGCTTTTATCAGTTCCTAGCATATAGCACTCAATAAAGGTTAACTGGTATCATAAAAAATATATATTTTCTGATTATTTGATAAAGACATGAACTATGCTCCTGAAAATTTATATGTAGATTAAATTGTTATTAAAGACACCAACGGTTTTACATATTTTCTTTTTAAATGATTAGATGTTTTGTCAATCAGCCTCAACAAAATGCTTCCACCAGTATATGTATTTTATACTAGAATTGCTCTGTCTGAATGAAGCACTCTTGCTTATTTACAAAAAAATTAAATGAATGATAATTATTAGAAATAAATCCCTGAATAACATGGAGAAACATATTGTTACTCAACTATTATATTTTTAATAACATTTGCTTCTTTTAATCTCCTTCTAAAATTCAATTTCATTATTTTAACTGATTATTTAAACAATCTTTTCTCATGAGATTTTCATTCGAACAAGGTACGTAAGGTAAAATTCATTCAACAATGTAATAAAACATTTATAATTTTGAGGATAAAGAACTTATTAAATCAAGAATAACATTTCTTATTAATATTAGTAATTTTTATAAATATTAGCAGCAATTAAAAATAATAAATGTAGTTCCAAGTTGAAAGTCATGGAATTGTGTAGGGAAATTGATTTCCATTATAGTGGTACATGGTGCTAAATGAACCAAATTAAAAAACTAAAATCTAGTCAATACATTTACTGGAGTTATGTAGCTATAAATGGAACTTGAATTTTAATTAATTCTATCAAAATATTTTGTGGTTTGGTATTGTTTGAAGACAATTCCACTTAGGTGACTAAATTATTCTCCATACAATTTATTTTAAACTATTGTAACTGAATAGTGTTTTGCTTTGCTTTGTTTTGAACTCCTGGTGTGTCTTAACACTTATTAAGTATTAACTAGGTGTCAGAATTGTGCTAACACTGTAACATGGATTAATTTATTTAATCTTTGTATGAATCTTTTGGAAAGGTATGGTTATTCCCATTTTACAGATAGGAAATGAAGGTTTAAGGAAAGAGAAGATATAATATCACAAATGTTCAGGGAGGAAAAATGAGAAAATAGGTAAAAGTCATTGAAACATTAATTCAATCTCTGACACATATCCTTGCAATGCAAGGTCACTATCCAAATGTTCACGCCACAGCTTCTCCAAAGGCTCACATCCTGCTGCTATTAACATAGTAATCACTCCATACGTATTTGTTGGGTAAATGAATTATCAGCTAGTATGTTCTAATAATGAAAATATAATCCTAGTTCTTGACTAAATAAAGCCTTTTAGCTAGGGAACTAAAACATTCATCAAACATTTGTGTAGCATAGAGAGAAGGTACTAAGTGTATGACTTACTGGCTCTGTGACTGTTTGCAAGTTACTTAATTGCTCTTGGCCTCAGTTTCCTAATTTATAAAACATGGATGATGATGCTTCACAGGGTTGTAATGAGAATGAATTATATAAGGCGCATTAATATGTTATCTTAAGTGCTGACACAATATCTGGCGTAGAGAAGAGGAGTTGTATAGTTTTAGTTAACTATTCGCTGGGATGCCTGGGTGACATAGTCAGTTGGATATCTGTCTCTTGGTTTGAGCTCAGGTCTGATCTCAAAGTCATGGGATTGAGCCCACTATGGGGCTCCACGTTCAGTGCAGACTCTGCTTGTGTTTCTTTCTCCCTCTCCCTCTGCGCCTCGCCTCCACTCTCTGTCTCCCTCTCTAAATAAATTTAATTAATTAATTAAATTAATAAATAAAATAAACTGTCAAAAGATAATAGACAAGAGGAATGGAATAGTTTTATTAAACTATCAAAAGGTAAACAATAAGTAGACAATCTGAATAGGCCTATATCTATTAAAGAGATAAATTTCTTTATATAATTCTTTTTTAAAAAAAGATTTATTTATTTAATTCATGAGAGAGAGAGAGGCAGAGACATAGGCAGAGGGAGAAGCAGGCTCCATGCAGGGAGCCTGATGTGGGATTTGATCCTGGGACTCCAGGATCACGCCCTGGGCGGAAGGCAGGTGCCAAACCGCTGAGCCACCCAGGGATCCCTCTTTATATAATTCTTAATAATTAATAACCTTCCAAAAAAAAAGCATCAAGCCCAGGTGGGGTCTTTGATGAATTCTACCAAACATTTAAAGAAGAAATTATACTAATTCTCTACAATCTCTATCAGAAGATGGAAACAAAAAAAAAAAAAAAAGAAGAAGAAGATGGAAACAGAGGGAATACTTCCTGATGTCTATGAAGTCAGCACTATCCTAATATCAGAATCAGAAAAATAAAATCTATGAAAAACACAAAACAAAACTACAGATCAATATCTTACATGAACACAGATATAAAAACCCACAACAAAATATTAGCAAACTGGGGATGCCTGGGTGGCTCAGCAGTTTAGCGCCTGCCTTCCACCCAGGGCATGATCCTGAAGTCCTGGGATCAAGTCCCACATCGGGCCTGTGTATGTATGGAGCCTGCTTCTCCCTCTGCCTCTCTTTCTCTCTATAAATAAATAAATAAATAAATAAATAAATAAATAAATAAATAAATAAATAAAGTCTTTAAGAAAAATTAGCAAACTGAATCAACAATACATAAAAATAATTATACACCACAACCACCAACTGAAATTTATCCTAGGTATGCAAAGCTGGTTTCACAGTTGATAATCAACTAATATACTCCATTGCATCAATAGGCAAAAAATAAGAAGTCACATGATACAGAATCAATAGATACAGCAAAAGCATTTGACAAACACTAACACCCATTCATGATAAAAACAGTAAACTAGGAATAGAGGGGAACTTCCTCAATATCGAAAGGAGCAGATACAAAAAATCTACAGTTAACTTCACACTTAATGGTGAAAAACTAGAAACATTCCTGCTAAGATCAGAAATAAGGCAAGGATGTCCACTCTCACAACTGCTTTTGAACATCGCATTGGAAGTATTTAGATGAATAACGGAGTTAGAAGGTACACAGATTGGGAAGGAAGAAATAAAACTGTCTATGTTCACAGAAGACATGACCATTTATGTAGAAAATATGAAAGAATTGACAAAAAACTGAAATTAATAAGGAATTATAGTAAGGCTATAAGACACAAGGTTAATGTACAAAATTCAATTGCTTTTCTATATACTAGCAATGATCAAGGGAAGTTTTAAATTAAAAACATATTATCATTTATATTATCACCCCCCAAAATAAATACTTGTGTGTAAATCTAACAAAATATGTACAAGCTCTATTTGAGAAAACTATAAAACTCTAATGAAAGATATCAAAGGATAACTAAATAAACGGAGAACTGTTTCATATTAATAGATAGGAAGGCTACAGTAATCAAGACACTGTGGTATTGATGAAAGAAAAGACAAATAGATTAATGGAACAGAATAGAAAGTTGAGAAATAGACCTCCATGAATATAATTAATTGATTTTTGACAAAAGAACAAAAATAACACAATAAAGCAAAATAGTCTTTACAACAAATGGTACTGGAACAACTGGACATCCGCATGCAAAAAAAAAAATCTAGACACAGACCTTACACTCTTCATAGAAATTAACTCAAATTAGACTATAGACCTAAATATAAAACTCAAAACTAAAAGCCCCTAGAGGTTAATATAGGAGAAAACCTAGATGACCTTAGATATAGCAATGACTTTCTTAATACAATACCAAAAACACAACCCATGAAAGGAATAATTGATAGCTTGGATTTCATTAAAGTTAAAAACTTCTGCTCTGCAAAAGACTATGTCAAGAGAACGAGAAGACAAGACAAGCCAAAAACTGGGAGAAAATATTTGCAAAAGACACATCTGATACAGGACTATTGTGTTTTTTTTTAAGATTTTTTATTTATTTATTCATGAGAGACACATACAGAGAGAGAGAGAGAGAGAGGCAGGGGCACAGGCAGAGGGAGAAGCAGGCACCCACATCGAGTCTGATGTGGGACTCGATCCCGAGTCTCCAGGATCACACCCTGGGCCAAAGACAGGCGCTAAACTGCTGAGCCACCCAGGGATCCCCAGGACTGTTGTTAAAAATAAGCAAAGAAAGAAAAAATAAATAAATATAAAATAAAATAAGCAAAGAACTCTTAAAATTCAGTAATAAGAAAATGAATAACCTGAGTCAAAAATGGGCAAAACGCCAGAACATACACCTTACCAAAGAAGATATACCCATGGCAAGTAAACCTACAAGATGATGTTCAACATCATATGTTACTAGGGAAATGCAAGTGAAAAACAGTGCGATACCACTACACACCTATTAGAACGGCCAAAATCCAGAACAGGGACAACGCCAAATGCTGATAAGGAAGTGGAGCAACAGGCATCCTCATGTGTTGCTGGTGGTAATATGGAATAGTACAGGCATTTTGGAAGACAGTTTCTTGGACGGTAGTTTCTTACAAAACTAAACACACTCTTACCACGTGACCCAGTAATCATGTTTCTTGGTATTTACCCAAATGAACTGGTAGCTTATGCCCACACAAAGCCCTGCACAGATGTTTATAGTATCTTTATTTATAATTGCCACTTAAGCAATTAAGATGCCCTTTAGTGGGTGAATGGATAAATAAACTGTGGTACTTCCACACAATGAAATATTGTGCAACTCTAAAAAGAAATGAGCTAGTAAGCCATGAAAAGACATGGAGAGATGCTAAATGCATGTTACTAAGGAAAGAAGCCAATCTGAAAGGCTACTCACTGTATGATTCCAGCTACATGACATTCTGGAAAATACAAAACAATGGGAACAGTAAAAATATCAGTGGTTGCCAGTGGCGGGTGGGTGGTGGGTGGGAATGGACAGACAGAGCAGAGAGGATTTTTAGGACAGTGTGAGTGTCCTCTGTGATACTACAATGGATGCATGTCATTATATATTTGTTTGAACCCATAGAAGGTGCAACACCAACAGTGGACTTTGTAAATATGTAAACTATGTAAACTATGGACTTCGGTAAATAAAGATATGTCTGCCAATGTAGGTTCATTGAATCCAACAAATGTTCCACTGTGGTGTAGGATATTGGTTGTGGGAGAGGTTGTATGTGGAGGGGGACATTTTATATATATAAAATATATTTACATACAAAATATATTTTATATATATAAAATTTGTGTTTGTATATTTATATCATTTATTATACATAATATGTTTAATAAAAAATAATGATATCTTGCCATTTGCATATGGGTAGACCCAGAGGGTACAATGTTAAATAAATCAGACAGAAAAAGACAAATACCATGTGATTTCACTCATGTAGAATTTAAGAAACCAAATGAACAAAGAAAAAAAAGAAACAAACACAAAAACAGACTCAAATACAAAGAACAAGCTGATGGCTGCTAGACTGGAGGTGGGGGGATGGGTGAAATAGATAAAGGGGATTAAGAGCACACTTACATTGATGAGCACTGAAAGATGGATAACATTGTTGAATCACTATAATGTACAGCCAAAACTGATCAATAACACTGTATGCTAATCATACCTTAGTAACACTTAAAAAAATAATTTAAAAAATATCGTAGGCTCTTCAATCAGGCTGTCCATTATTGTCAATTATTGTCAATCCCAATAACACTTTCCCTGTGAGTCAATTTTTTCATCTCTGAAATGGGGGTAATAAGAATACCTATCTGTGTTTTCAAGAGAAGTAAATGATATTTAAATTGCTTGAGTGTCTTGTAATACATTTCAGTTCAATAAATCTTAGCTATTATTTCTTTTACACATTTAAAAACATGTTTATCTACAACATCTTACTGAATTATCCCAGCTTCCCTGCAAGATTGGAATGGCTGTCCTCGCCTCACTCTACAGATGAAGAAACTATACTTTGTGGGGAGACTCAATGGTTGGCCCACATCTCAGTCAGTAAGTCACAGCAAGAAGACTCTAACACTGACTTTTCTCCTCCAAATCCTGTTCACAGTGCTTTCTACCACCTTTTTCATCAGCTTTCCACTCCTCGTGGTATTCTGGTTTCTTCACTCCTTTGAGTCTGACTTTCTTTGGCAGATCCCTAGCACAACCCAGACATGAGGTTGTGGAAGAGACAGGGAGCCCGTGGCAGAGCCTGGACACCTATTCCTATATCAGATATCACCCTATGGAGGAGGTAAGGGAGGACACACGGAGTTTGGTGGTGGCCACAGTCTATGTAGGAGGGGCGAGGGATGATTCACTGGTTAATATCCATTAGGCTAGAGAGTCTCAAAATGTGAGGTTGAGATTTGCCTGTGCACTGAGTTCAAGGGATGGCAGAAAATCATCTTTTGATCACCACCATCGAAGCTATAAATGCTGTCATATGAAATAAAAAGGCAAACCACAAGGAAAAGGAGGTAAAGAATCCTCTAGCCAGTTTTGCTCATGTGAACGTGGACTAAAATTAACCCTTACTCTTGTTTGTCAAGTACTTAGCTGGTTTCAGCAGGCAAGGCCAATATAACACATGTGGGTGTGGGATATGGAGTGGAGAGGTCTCGTGATTTAATCACATTTAGCTGAAAATGTGGCATTTCTTGTAGGATACAAAGGATGCAGGCAGTAATTCTTAAGAGGGGAAGATTTCTTTTAAAGAAATACTCGTATTGCTACTAAAATGAGTTTGGTTGTTTTTGAAACTGGATACAGTAGAAAAAAAATTAGCTACTATATATGCATATTTGTGGGGTGTGTGTGTGTGATTTTATGCAAAGCTTTTTCTGAAGTGTAAATTTCTAAACATAGAATTTTTGGGTTAAAGGATAAGCACATCTACATTTTTATATAAATGCACAAGTTGCCTTCCAAATAGGCTTTACCATTTATTCCCTCAGCATTTGGGAGTATATTAATATTTTCCAGAATTTTTTCAAAGAATGCAAGAATGAATTTACACATTCTTCTGAAACATTAACCCCCCCCCCCCCAAGTACTGGAGATTCTAAAAATTTGAACAAGGTCCAGGAAGGCCTATGGAAAGCTTATGCTCTAATATCAGAGATAGGTCACACCTGGCTTGGCCACTTGCTCTATGACCTTGACCAAGGCATCCATTCAGATCTCCTCAAATGGATCAAAAATTATTAATTTGGAATTGATTTAGAAACTTCTATTGCATGTTCTGTGAAGGGCATTTCCAGTTCTTCTCTAATCTTGGCTCTGTGGCCATTAGCAAAGGATATTGTTGGGGCCCAAAAGGATCCACCCAAATCAGCCTGACCTGAAACTGCTGGCATGATTGGCTGCCACATGGAAGTCTAGAGGTGTGTGGCCATTTGAAGGATGTGTTATTGGATGATGTTTCTGAAGTGTTATCAGTGGATTATTGAAACTATTCTCAATAACTTATTTGTGAAGTTCAATAGGATGTTCTAAGATCGAATGGCAGAGTAGATCCTTACAGAAAATGGGAGGGGATCAGCAATAATTCAGTGGTTTAGTCTCGTAGTTTGTTTAGCACAGAGTGTAATGTAGAGCAAATAGTCCAGAGTTCAGTATCTTAATGAGAAAAGCAGTTATCTTAATTAGAGGCAAGCAAACGATTTTCTTATTGATATCCACAATCCTCCCTGGCTGTTTCAGATCTATCAGTGGATGATCCAGATAAGTGAGAAGTACGCAGGAGTGGCGACACAGCATTTCCTAGGCATGACCTATGAGACCCGGCCCATGTATTATTTGAAGGTGAGTGAGAGGGATGGGAATTGCCTTACTTACTTAGTTCACTGCCCGTTTACCACTTTCTGTAGACATGTTCATTTACAAAGCATATTCCCAAATTTGAGAGTTATCTAGAACTACAAAAAAACCCTATTGGTTCTGAAATTGAATTTACCCAGAAATGGAGTGAATGGTTGATATGGTAAGCATGGGGCACCTACCTACTTGATTTTCAAAGGGCCATCAAATTCTGAGCTGAGTCAGCCAAAAAAGATATCTAAATATTCCCTGTCTGGGGCATATTTTATTTATTTTATTTTTAAAGCATTTTTAAAAATTTATTTATTCAGAGAGAGAGAGACTGAGAGGCAGAGACACAGGCAGAGGGAGAAGCGGGCTCCATGCAGGGAGCCCGACGTGGGACTCGATTCTGAGTCTCCAGGATCAGACCCCGGGCTGCAGACGGCGCTAAACCGGTGCGCCACCGGGGGTGCCCTGGGGCATATTTTAAAGAGTAGAATTGGTGTATAATAAGGAAGCAATAGAAATAAATATATAATCAAACACAGGTACTCATAAAAGGGGTAATTTTAAGAGGGAATAAAGATAAAAGTTAGATTAGGAAATATGCTGGCAGTTTGGAAAATGGGTGAAGCTCTAGGGAAAAAGTTCCTTGAATATGATGGATCCAGTCTGGTCTTTATCTCAATTTGTAAGTTTCTCACTGATGAAGAGGAAGACTCCTCATCAGCCCACCTCCCAATGGCTTTCAATGAATGGCTGGAGTCTAGGTCATTTACATTCAAAACAAATGTGACTTTGACAAACTTGGGAGTGTTCACTACCTCTTCTCCACCAATGAGAATCCACACTTGCCAAGTTAACCAACCCACCCCTCTGAAAGAGGAAGAGATCTTTTTGCTGGAGTGAGGCTGAACTGATATATAAGAATGGCACAGGGGAGAAAGGAAAGAAGACTGGGTTGACTGGGAATGGTGGAGTCTCTAAGGAAGAGAGGGATTTAATGAATTCAGTAAGTATTGCAGGAAATTACGCATTTGGATGCATTCGCAGTTTCAGGAAGTTTAAATGAAGACCAAGATTCATTTTTAACACCGTGAACCTTACTTCTGGTATACTTTACCACTTTAAGTGAACCTTGTGTGGTAAGGTTTTATAAGATATATTGAGATTTAGCCTCCTGGTTTGTGGGTTGGCCATTTCTGCCTTTATCCATAATTAGAGACTAGTTTAGGGTAGGGAAGACTAGGCTTTGGGTCGGGGACATCCAGAGTCAGCACATGGGCCTAAGAATAGCCACCCAAGGTACCTGGCAGGGGAGCAAAAGCAGCCATGGAAAGGGTCATAGTGGCGGGTGTCTCTGCCATCACCCCTGCCTCATGCTTGAGATCACAGAGTGGAGGAAGAAAGGGACCTGTAGGGTAATGAAAAACCAAATAACTTGCACAGCAGCTTATGATTATAGCAATTGTTTGGTAACAGAGCACGAATGTCCCCTTCAGATCAGCCAGCCATCCGATAACCCCAAGAAGATCATTTGGATGGACTGTGGAATTCATGCCAGGGAATGGATTGCCCCAGCTTTTTGCCAATGGTTTGTGAAAGAAGTAAGTGTCTTTAGCTTTCTTGTAATGGTTAACTGCCTAACAAAATGCCTGTCACATCTCAACTATGTAGAAAGCACGCTTCGCTCACAGGTAGGCAATGCAGCCCTCTACTGAGTTACTCCTTCACCCCAAGGGAAAAGGAAACTGAGTTAGGTATTATGATCTCTTTTTAGTGGATCCAAAATACTTTGTACTGGAAGGCAAATGTATCTAAATGTAGAAGACAATACATCATGGAAGTCAGAGATGAGTAAAGCCTGGTGCTGCCTTTTTCAGATAGTCTTGGGCAAATTTTCTAACACCAGGACTCCTAGTTTTTTGCCTGCAGGAGGAGCTTGGAATGGCCTTTCCAAGGAGTCTGCAAGTGCAGATGAAGAGATTTATGGTGTGGAAAATACCTACTCAGTGAATTGTTACATTTTAGCTCCACCCTACAAATTATTTTTTGTGTCAGTCTTTACAAAAGCCACAACAGAAAGAAACCCATAAAGAGTAGTTCTCAAAGTGTGGTTTCTAAACCACTAATATTAACATAACAGAGAACTTGTTAAAAGTGCAAATTCTGGGGCTTCACCTCACCAACTTCTACAGAGTGGATTAGGGGTAGGGGATGGAGGGGGGGAGGAGAGCCAGGCACTCTCTATGTTAACAAGCTCTCCAGGTGATTCTGATGCAAAATAAAGCTTGAGAACCACTACCACAACAAATAGGACAACTGAGGCAGGGTTAGGGAACAGGAGGGTAGAGGTTCCTCATGCAATCACCTCTTATAATTAAGTTGAAATTGTTAGGAAATTGAAAAAAGACCTCTTTCCCTGAGCATTTCAAATGTTTCTTAAATTTCCAGATTCTACAAAATTATAAAGACAACCCAAGGATAGGAAGATTCCTTAGAAACCTGGACTTCTACGTGCTTCCAGTTCTTAATATAGATGGTTATATCTATACTTGGACAACTGTGAGTACATTGAGCATGGTTCCGGGATGAGTCCATGAACTAGATCTTGACTCAGGTTCATTTTACTGACCTTAGTCATTGTAGCGATGGGAATGTTTTGTGGTCAGGTAAAGAAAGAAACCCCATTTGGGATAAAAAATCAACTCAATATTGTTAAGCCACCAATCTACATCAAATTTAGGACGGAGAAAGTGGAGGTCTTGTTAGAATTGAAATCCAGCACGTGTTTTTATGTCTGTTTGTTTTTGACATCTTCCCAGTTTTGCAGCCAGACTTAACTTTTCTCCAAGTCCACCTCCTTCCACTTTGTGGACTTCCTGTCAGATTGGTATAAAATTCATATACTACCATGTACCCAGTTTTGAAGCATGACGGGTACAAATGATGTATAAATTCTAACCCAACTTTCATTTTCCACTGTGATCATTCACACAGGAGTCAGATGTCTCATACAGTTTTTAGTTAAAAGAAAACTCTCTCTTTAAAATGTCTCAAAAAGAAGATCACTCCACAAACAAGAATCCCTGTTTCTAGAGAGAATTCATTTCTTCCTTTTTCCCTTTGCTCCCCACAAAGTGGTTCCTGGGACCCCTTTCTCTGCAACAGCTTTTCAGCCTGGGTATTAGTCAAATTCTTCCCTCCAAGCTTGTCTGGAGAAACTTGTCTTTAAGCTCATCTCCACTCATCAGTCTTCTGCTTCCAGAAATGTGCAGAGACCATCACTGATACACCTGGAACAGCCTTTTTCCATCTGCCAGGCTATTTACCTTTCATCTTGTATCACTCGGACATAAAAAATGACTCTCTGAAGCTTTCCCTGATTAAGCAGATCACGTCCACAAGGCACTGCTAATCTGCTCTTGAGGAAAAGGCCATACTCCCTCCAAGCTGATGGTTTACATGTAGGTGTGCTTGGGTTGGACAGATGTTCCTGTTATTGGGTGTTGCTGGCCCATCTGTGAGACTAAAAATTATATGCACAAGCTTCATTATGTTAAAGGCAAGTTTTTCCAGACAATCGTAGGGTCTATTTTTTATGTTCCAGGCCCACCCACTCATCACCAACACTGTGATTTATGAGACCCTAGGACAGAAGCATTTCTATGTTCCTCTGTTACAGGATAGGCTTTGGAGGAAATCCCGTTCATCTCATAATAACGGCACATGTTTTGGGACAGATCTCAATAGAAATTTCAACGTTTCCTGGTGTAGTAAGTACATGTTTACTTGGTGACTTGATGAGCAAAAAATGGAGAAGAGAAGCTAGGACAGAGGTGAATTACTGGAGATATAACTTTCAAAAATAAACATCTAATTTTGCACAGCTCTCTGGACTTCTGGACCAGTGTTTTCGCTCTAAGGGAGGACATTACCTATGCAGTAAGAACCAGCAACACTCAAGTGCAGGACCCTTGTCAAGTGGGATTGACTACACATGGGCAAAGAAGACCTAGCTCAAAGTGAAAATGTTTGAAAGCTATCACTTTATTTGTAAATATATAAATTTTCATGAAGAAAAGAAAAATAAGAGAATTATCCTCACAGATTATTTTTATAGCAGGGAAGCAGAAGTAAATAAAGCAAACATTTCCTTCTCCCTAAGGCATGTTCATGTTTCTGAATCTCAACATGCCCAGCGAATCAGAAGCAAAAAAGGAGGGGGAAATGGTTAAAGAGCAATCTGGTTAAAAACCAGATAGTAAGGGTTAACATTCAGTCTTGGCCCCTGTGTGGTCTTCATCTTCCTGCTTTAGTTTTCTCTTATTTAAAATGTGGTCCATGGTCATACCATCCAATCAGTAGGCCCCTGTGGGGATTTGATGAGTTGTCAGGTAGGAGGGGCTAATGGCAGTGCCCTGCGTGTACAAGGTGCTCAGCTGCTGGTCCTTATCATCATCACTGAGAACAGACCACTGTGTCCTTGCAAAATAGCTCTAATGAGACAGAAGCCATTGAGACAGACAGACAGACAGGCTTAGGTCAATGAGGCTATGTCAGAGCCTGTCCTAGGAACCAGACATGTGGTTCCCAAACATCTGCTTCAGGACCCAGCTGCAGGTTTCCATGAAAGATTACTGAAAATGCCATTTCATTTTGCATCCTCTTTGTGGGCCATGGAAGCGGGGAGTTGGTCTCTAAATCTGAATGTCAGCCCTCCTACCTTTCTGAGTTCCTCCCTGAATGACTGTCCTCATTCCTTAATGTAACCAGAAGGAACTTGGATAAGCCAGGGCAAGCCTTGATGCCACCCACAGATTGCCCTGAGGAGGGGGGGGGACTCCTCGTCCTCCATCTGTTCTAAACTGGTATCACGTTGGCTCCTTTGTGGTTTTCTGGATATCCCAGGTATTGGCGCATCGAAAAACTGCCAGGATATAACATTCTGTGGCTCAGGACCAGTATCAGAACCAGAGACTAAAGCCGTTTCCAGCTTTGTGGAGAGCAAGAAGGAGAGCATCGTGTGCTTCCTGACCATGCACTCCTACGGGCAGCTCATCCTCACGCCTTATGGCTACACGAAAAATAAGTCCAGTAACCACGAGGAACTGGTAAGACCATAGCACCAGAGCTTTTACAAAAACTTCCGTGGGACCCTTGCTTTCCTTTCCCTGGTTTCCATTTTCAGGATTTTGACTCCAGCCCTGCTTTTGTTCTCTCTACTCTTCCTTATTTTCTTTCTTCTGCTTCTTACACCTTGCCAGACGCCTGCTGGGGAGGCTTCAGGTTAAATGCTGCTTTACCTACATTAATTAACTACCTGTTTCGTAAAGTGTCAAGTTGGGAGACATCTTAGGTATTCGTCTATAATATAAATGAGACGATTATGTTAATAATCTGCAGGAATGTGCTTTCATTTCTGTAAATTCTCTTGAAGCTCCGTTCAGCAATTATAGCTTTTGAACCGTGCTTTAAAGAACTTGCCAGCTGTTAGTGGAATATGGCATATCTAAAATAACATGGCTAAATAATATCTGCTCTCTTCTCTGCTAAACACAATGCTTTATTTTCTTCTAAGCTCTGCTTCTAGTATTTGCTTAGGGATATGTGTAAGGGGAAGTGCCAGCAGAGTCCAAGCCCGGCCAGGGGAAGTGTGCTTTGTTACATCCGGGTCCTCTGAAGCTGTGTTTGCTCGACACAGTTGCTGCAAAGGCCTGGCCTCTGCCTTTTTGTGCAGCTGAGGACACAGACACAGATCAAAGGGAGGGTAAATTTAGGATTGTTGTAATATTCGTTATCTTTTTTAAAACATTATTTTTTCCCATTTTTAATTACGGTGAAATTTGCATGACCTAAAATTTACCATCCTCACCATTTTTAGTGTTAAGTATGTTCACCTCATTGCGCCACTAATCTCCAAAACTCCTTTGTCTTGCACAGTGGGCACTCTATACCCATTAAAACAATTCCTGGTCCCTGTTGCTTCTGAAGGCCACCATTCTCTTCTCATTTTCTGAGTTTGACTGCTCTAGATGCCTCATACAAGTGGAATCATACAGTATTTGTCTTTTTGTGATTGACTTATTTCACTTAACACATGTCCTCAAGGTTCATCCATGTTGTATCATCTGTCAAAATCTCCTTCCTTTTTATGGCTTAATAATATTCCATCATGTATATGTATCACATTTTCTTTTTTTTAAGATTTTATTTATTTATTTATTTATTTATTTATTTATTTATTTGAGAGAGAGAGAGAAAGATAAATAGAGGCAGAGACACAGGCAGAGGGAGAAGCAGGTTCCATGCAGGGAGCCTGACGTGAGACTCGATCCCAGGTCTAGGTCTCCAGGATCAGGCCCTGGGCCGAAGGTGGCGCTAAACCGCTGAACCACTGGGCTACCCTCATATTTTCTATATCCATCATCCATCAGTGCATATTTGAATTGTCTCCACCTTTCAGCTACTGCAGATAATGCTTCTATGAACATAAGTATACGAATCTCTTTGAGATGCCACTTTCAATTTTGGGGGTATACAACCAGAAGTAGAATTGATGAATCATACAACAGTTTTGTTTTTAATTTTTTGAGGAAAAAATCATACTGTTTTCCATAGTGACTGCACCATTTTCTATTCTTTTCTATTTTTTTTTAAAACAAGCTCCTCGTGGGGCTTGGATGGAGGCTAAACTCAATCTGCTCTTGAGCTCACAGAGGTCTGGGGACCCACTGGTTCTCTTATGTGTCCTGTCCTTCTCCCACTGAAACATGACCTGGAGAACACATGTCTGGGCATAAAAAGAAAAACCACTATCAGTCTTTGCTGAAGGGAGCCTTTTCTCCAACAGTCAAGAATATCCAGTAGTACCCCAATATCTTTCTCGCAGTGTTTTTGGACATTTGTACTATGTATTTTGTAAGATGTGACAATAACTAACATTTGCTTAGCACTTTACAATTTACAAAGGGATTTTAGGACCATTATCTCATCTGACCTGAAGACAATATAATAACCTCACTTTGGAAATGTGGAAATTGACACCTTAAATTAGCAATAGACAGTGATTGGTAGAGCCTGGGTTGGAACTCATGTCTTCAGACTCCAGAGGCTACATTCATTCAGTCTCTTCGTACTGCCTCTCTGCTCAGAAAGGACTTGCGACTTCTAGGAGCTCCTATCAACTTAGATGACCAGATCACTGTGTCCTCTTTCCTTCTTTTCTTGAGCTCTAGAAATTTCATTTCCTCAGTAAAGGAAGCTGCAGAAACAGAGATTTCAGTTGAGAAGCCCAGAACCCATTTTATTTCCCAGTTCTTGTGGTATTTGTGTAGATGTCTACTTTCTGCTTGAAGGGATATGTGACAAACACAAATGAACCATCAAAGATAGGCCATTATAGATCCTTAATGGACCAGGCCTTCCACCAGCCAAAAGGCAGCCTGTAACCCCTGGTACTTTTATTTATTTATTTATTTTTTAGAGAATTCTGTTCTCTTCTTGGCTCAGGAAAACAGATATGACCATTTTGCAGAGTTTGTATTCAAAGGTGAGAGGGTCTTGTGCTGTTGGTTCTCTGGTTAGAGCCCTCTGGCCACAGACTAGAGGATGTGAAAGGGCAGGAAAGACCTGTGGCACTGAAATTGCCATGACTGGAAGGAACTTGAAGGTGGGAATTACTGAGAACCTGTTAATACCATATGCAGAAATGGGCATACTGAATTGAGAAAGGTTGCTTCAATTCTGTATCTCTTACCAGTCTCAGGTGCTGAGGAGTTAGCATAAACATTCATCTCCAAGACAATAAAAAGACAGTGTGAAAATTTTGCCATCTTGTGTCAACCTCATTGAAGCTAGCTAGCTAGCAGTGGTTTTAGGTTCTTAAGAGTAAGCTCTGGTAGAGTGCACAAAGACACAGAATCAAGCCAACTATTGGAGGAGATCTCCATTTTTGGTACTATTTACAACTACCAGAGACTAGTAATTAATCTCTATATATTTACAAAACCAAAATTTGTAGAAATTATGATAAATATTATATGGCATGATAGACAACTTGGCAATCACTATGTAGGGGAAACATAACTATATATAGCCCTGTTCTAAATTGCTCTGGAAATTAGAATAGCTATAAAAATTCTAATGTTTTAAGTGCTAACATTCTTTCCATTTGAACTCTTCCCATATCAACTTCTAGATCCCATCCCAAGCTCCTTCCTCCCACACACATGCCAGGGCCTTCATCAACCTTTTTGTGTGCCTCCCTGTGAACATATGCCTATAGGAAGTTCTCTGGAAGTTATTAAGGAGGCTTGAGGTCTTTAGAAATATAAATTATGTATTACGCAAAGGGATTTTTATTATTTTGACTAAAGCTCCTTTGGACTGAGAAGAAGGGCAGCAGAGAAATTGGCACTCTATGGCTTTGTGTTATAGTGTCAAAAGGAAAGGGAAGAATAATTAGGAGGTCCACCCCTAAGGAGAGAAGACAGAGTCTCTGGATTTTACTTCACCTCCTTGGAAAGGACCAAGTCTATAAGCTAGGGTCACAACTGTATACTTCTCATAAACGTTATACTTCCTACTCCTATTGACCTCCCCATAGTCATTGCTAATGCAATTATTGAAAAAAAATTCAGTATTTCTTGTGTCAATAAAGAAGAGGAAACTAGGAATAGGAAGACTGTTTCCCATCCCACAGGATTTGAAGGAAAGGAAGTACATAGGATAAAATAAGTAAATCCGAAGAAAGAAGTTGTTGTCTGGGGTGAACTACAGAAGACAAAAAAAAAAAAAAAAATGCAAGAGCCATTTGGACAGAACATATAGCCTGGAGCTGATCCACATAACCCAAATAAAAGTTAAGGTCCCACATGGACCACTTAGCATGGAGTTTCATTCAAAGAAATGCAGAAACATATGGGAATTAAAAATAATTAAAAGCAATTCATGTCTCTAGCAGACTTCAAAAGGGAGTGTAGCTGGTAAATCATAGCAACTCTTTCCCCCTCCCCGCCTCATGCTCTTCATTTTACTCACAGATAGCAACTACTCTGATCCTTTCTCTTCACCCTTCATTTTCATTTCTTTAGCAGGATTTCTCTCTCCAGAAATCCCCTTTCTGATGCTCTTATTATTTTCTCTTCTATCTACAAATAGCTCCTATACCTCTTTGAGGTGTTAATGATTCAAACCAACTTTATTTCATGCATTTCTTAAGCCCTTCCTACCCATCATGTCAATTCTAGACAACATGAGTCCAGGAACTAAACCAGACTTAGAATATTTTACTCAAGAAGAGAGAGAGAGAAGGTGAATGGCCCAAGACAGAATTCTCAGTCGTGAGTAAAGAGGAAGCAAAAATCTTGAAAATGTGTTCACTTCAATGTTTTTTTGTTTTATCTTCACCACACACAGAAAGTCCCAAATGCCCTAAGGTTGCTGCTCACAGCTGCTGTACATGACCTACCACCGCTTACTCCTTTTTCTATTCTTCAGCATGCCTATCCCTACTCTTCCCAAGTACCACTCTGTCATACCTTAGGATTCAGTGGGACAATGCAGGACCAGGAAGGAAGAGATAAGGTTTAAAGTTAGACTCATTACTAGTCAGAAGTTATGGGAGCCAATGTACCCCTAAGCCCAAGAACAGTTGGGCTACCTTAAGGGTTAAAGAAAGCAAAGGTGGAGCACAGTCCAGGCAGGGAGTGGCCAAGGGGATTTTGGTGTTATTTGTGTAAAATCAAAGGGGAAGTATTAGGGAGTCTGGAGTGGGGAATACCTGGAGAAGACTGACAGGAAACGTGAGGAAATTTATCAGAAAGTTAATAAACACAGCCAATACACTTGGAACTCTCAGTGTCAGTGGCTCTGATCTCAGGAAAGGGTCTGCAGAGAGCAAGGCTGGGACAATAGAAATCATCCAGTTCTGAGAGTTTCCATGCACTCAGGTGACGGGTGGTAGACATGGGGAAGGGTGTAGCTTCCATCTCTGAAATTCTGTAAGCCTATGAGACATAAATATCAAATACCTATAAGGAAAAATAAGAAGGGAGTTATAAGAGTATGAACAAAGGGCCATGGGGGGAAAAGTGGGCAGAAAGAGGATTTAGTTGGTGTAATGAGGAAAGGTCAGCATTTGAAAAAGTCCTTTGAGGTTGGGTAGAAGTTCAGTAGGCAGAGAAAAGGGGTAAGGCATGCCCAGGTAGAGGGAATATCCAGAGAAAAGGTAGAAAGTCTGAGGAAATGGGCATGTCTGGGGAACAGTAGGAAATCTTGAGTTTGGCTATCATCTAGGGTAGGATATAAAGAATATGGTGTTGGAAAGGTGAGTTAGGGTCACATGATAAAGGATCTCAAAAATGAAGCTGAGAAGCTTGTGATTAATTCAGTGGGCAATTAAGAATAAGGCTCTTCAGCAGGATCATGATCATAGTTCTACTCTACAGAAATTTACCTGGAATCCAGAGGAGATCAATTGGGATAAGGACTGATGAGAGGAAGGGAAACATACTAGAAGATGACAATAGTCCATTTTTTAGGTAATGAGACTGTAATAGGGTGATGGCGCCGGGAATGCAACTTGGTAACCATTTTAAAGAAAGAGAGTCAGAGGTGACTGCAGGGTTTTATGTGGATTTGGAGGAGCATGGTAAGTCAGAAATATGGAAACTAGAATAGCTTTATTAGTGGGGGAATGATGAAATTGGGTGCGAGTGTGTTGAGTCTGAAGTATCAGAAGGTTACCTGCGTATAAAGGTCCAATGGGAAGTTAGAAAGATGGTCTGGAACTCTGGAGATGGATTTGGACAAAATACCCAACCCTCTGGATTGTTGGATTTATTTTTAACACCAGATATCTGTCTCTGCATTTCCCACCTACAGATCCAAGTTGGACAGAAGGCAGCAAATGCATTGAAAAAAAAGCATGGAACCAATTATAGAGTTGGATCGAGTGCAGATATTTTATGTAAGTCGCTTTTTTTTTTTTTTTTTTTGCCTCTTCAATAGTATCTAAGGCACAAAAGAAGCCAGCGGACTTTGGGGAGTGGGGTGGGCAGGAGAGGGACGGAAGAGCTCCTGGGGTCAACAGGAAGTTGTGCAAATCAAAATGACCAAGGAGAAAGGGGAGTTTGTGCAAATCCAGAATTATGCTCTCTAGGGATAAGGTGTGAGCTAAAAGAAAAAAATGAATACACTGGCTCAGACCAGAACTCCCTCTGGCTTCAGTTAAAAAGAGCTCGCAAGTGAAAAGGTACAGGAGTTAGCGGGAAGAATGTTTTCCTGTGACCCTTGGTCGGTTGATTCAGTTCTCAGAGGACCTGTCAGGCTGTGGAAGCAAAGCAGGTAGGGCCTGGAGAAAGGACCTAACACAGAAAAGAATTTAGTTAAAAGGACATTGCACCGCTTTCCTTCATCCCCAGCCACCACCTCCTCCACCCACCTGAGGACCACCTGGAAAATATTTGCATAATATTAGTCCTGTTGCTCATTTTGCCTCTGTTCCTTTATATGTCAGCTCACTTGCCTTGTAGGACTAGGTTGTCTAGTCTTTGATTCAAAGACAAACTTTAAGCAGCCCTCTGCTATGTGCCACGCCTAAAGCTAGGTATTCTGGCGGGTGGGGGTTGGGGGGCAAGGGGAGACAGAGAGGCTAAACGAGATGGGATTCCTGCCCTACGGGGGCTTCATATCAATGAGAGGGTGAAGACAGCTCTCGGTGAATCTTTAATATAAAGAAATGTACTCATTTGCTGCCTTGAACCTTTATTCCCAGAAATGGCCATAGAAACCTGTCTTTTCACAATATAACTTCTACCTCTGCCTTCATGTTTTCATTTGTAGATGCCACATCAGGGTCCTCAAGAGACTGGGCTCGGGACATTGGGATCCCCTTCTCATACACATTTGAGCTCAGGGACAATGGTACATATGGATTTATTTTGCCGGCAGCTCAGATTCAGGCCACCTGCGAGGAGACCATGGAGGCTGTGCTCTCGGTCCTGGATGATGTATATGAGAGATACTGGAATTCAGACAGTGCTGGCAAGGTGACACCTGCCACGGTGGTGCTGGGCCTGCTAGTGTCCCTGGTGTCTATTTTCTGAGTGCATCCTACTCAGGTCTGCTCAGCCCCAATTACGAGAACGTGGCTACAGGGGAAGTGTTTGTCGGAAGTTAAGGAGGAATCAAATAATTTAAAGATACTTTCCATTTCAATAAAGATGAATCATGTTTGCATTTTCATGTGTGTTTTGCTGGTAATTAATTTTTCTTACTTTAAAAGAGTATACTGTTAGTTGTTGCTATAAAAATGCCACACCAAATCATTCTAAATTTCAGTGGCTCGTGCATCTATAGGTCAGCTGAGAAGTTCTGCTGATCTTGGCCACGCTCACTTGTGCATCTGTGGTCAGTTTCAGGGTAGCTACCCTGGGGCCTCGAGCCTTTTTTTCTCATCTAAATATTTTGAAAAATTTGCTCATGCTTTTGAATGAGGTTCACTTTTAATTTTGTATTATCGATTTAGTAGCAGCATTCAGAAGATGTTACATAATGTTTCTTTATGCCTCTTGCTGGCTTCATTTATTTCATATTTTTATTTATTTATTTATTTGAAAATCCTTTTTGAGAATCTGCGAGGTATGTTTTGCTAGGCTTTGGAGTTACAGTGGTGAATAAGATAGACATGGTCCCTGTCCTTTTGGAATTTCTATTCCAGTGGGTAAGATTGTGGATGGTGGCTATAAATAATTGAAATAGACACACTGTTGCATACAGGGCAAATCTCGGCTCAGGGGAGCCAGAGCAATCAAGAACACAAATAAATAAACTGAATATTGCAGCTTGTGACAGGTGCTATGAGAGAAATAAAGAGTAAGTAGAGAGGTAAGCAAGGACCGGATTGTACGTATACAGGAATACAGGCATTTAATTGTGCTATCTTGTCTATTAAACTGTGAGTGCTCTTAAGGTAGTGTCTATGACTGTCATTTCCTATGTATCTCTAGGTGACACCTTGAAATGGTGCTAAGCACTTGTCAGGCTTGGAACAAATGTTGTAGCTGTAACCAGCTGACAGAGCATTCTTGGGTGTTCAGTCACCCATTTCTAAATTTCCTTGTTGGTCACAGTCACAATATACTTCTTGGTTGTAACCCTTTTACTGCCTTTCTTTGTCCTCTTTATTTCTTCCTGTTTTGCCAGTGTGTGGCTGATAAGGGTCAGAAAGAAAAAAAAAATGTCAGGGGCAATAGGGCTGAATGAATCAGAGAACAGCTATTTACATAAAAATGCCAAATCCACAATTGTGGCATTGTCAGGAAAAAATGGTAGAGTCTCATCAGTAGTCAGCCCAGCAGGGGGAAAAAAAAAACAAAACAAAAAAAAACTCGTGTGACCACCAATGCTATGTTCAAGAAGAAAGTGAGGGAGCTGTACCTTGGAACATGAGTTATTAGCTTTCATCTAGCCTGTGTTTTAGTTTCTATGACTATCTTTTAACAATTTGGACCTCTAAGTATTATAGGAATTCTGACCTATGAATCTTAATTTATGTCAAAAGATTGAACCTGTGGGCAAATAAAATCGGAAGGGAACAGATGGAAATGCAAGCTATTAGCTTGCCTGAAACTTCTTACAATGGATTCTTCAAGAGTCTAGGACACAATCATAGCTTTCTTGGGGGGCTTCACATGGCTGTGAGGGCATGAGGGGATCTGAGGGCCAGAATATGTTTTTTACTTCTTCTGAAAGTTTTTTATTTCTTGTGAAAGGATCCTAAGAGCAAGGGTGGAATGGTGATAAACAACCATACTGATCTTTTCAAGGAAGTTTTCAACTTCTTGTCTTAAATGGCAAGAGGTTGGGAAAACTACACAACAGATGCAATTAATTAAATCTTGAAAGTATCTTGTCTTCTGACTTTGTGGGGCCTGGGATTTGATATTACCCTACTTTAAAGCTAAGAAGTTGCCTTGTTACTGTTTCATGAATGTTGGAGGACAGGAGACTGGAGTCAGAGACACAAGACAGCATTACTCACAGCACAGTAAGCAGCTTGAGCATCAACATATTTACATTGGTTCATCTTGCTCTCAAGTTCCAGAGGAGCCTAGACAACACCTGCTAAGGTAGTGAGTTGCGTTATAGGAGAGAAATACTGAGCTTGAAGACTTTGCTGCTTTTATAGCAAGCAGTAAGCAAGCCTGCGCTTTATCCCAGTAAGAGACACTTACTCATTAATCTCAGTTGCTTGCTTCCTTCAGACACAACTCTGAGAAATGGACCAGAGCCGCACATCCTTAGCATAGCCAGCAAGATGTGGAGGAGCAAGAGAAGCCCATAGATGACTGCCTTCTAACAGGCTTTATGTATTAGGTTGAATCATATGAAATTGTTGCTTTCATTGATCAAAAAAAGTCCAAGTATTGGTGATTTTATATGGTTCAACATAACTTCTCATTGTTAATAAAGGTGCCTCCATGGTGCCTTTTAAAACATTTTTTAGAAAGTTTGAATATACTGCCTTTTCTGTTACTATTTCTTTCCTTCTACCAAATTCTGTTGGTACTTTTTTCCATAACTGTTCCTACAAAGGATCTAAATCTTCTTGACTTATAGGTAAATTTAGAGTTTAAAATGATGCAAAATGATAAATTCAGATGGTATCCAAGCCTCTAACTCCTATTTTTTTCTACATCAGTGTCAAAATGAGTTATATTTTTGTTTCCACTATGTATGACCAAGCTCCCGTTTCCCTTCCTTTTCTTATGCAGTTTAACCATCTTTTGATATGTTACTAAAAATACGTTCTTCATATCACCCCAGTATTATTCTTATCTTGTGCATATAATTTGAATCTGGCATAAATGTATCATGGCACTAAGGGAAGCCCACTCTCCAAATATATAAAATTACAATACTAACTATAAAGGAGTTAAAAATTAAAATGAATAATTATTAATTTCTGTTACACTATGAAGTGATTGAAATACTTTATGTATATCACCTCGTGTAATACTCATAAGAATCTGGAGTTAGGGGGCCTCTGAATGGTTCAGTTGGTCGGGCATCTGCCTTTGGCTCAGGTCCTGATCCCAGGATCCTGGGATCAAATCCTGCATCGGGCTCCCTGCCCTGTGGGGAGACTGCTTCTGCCTCTGCCTCTTTCTTTCTCTGTCTTTCATGAATAAATAAATGAAATCTTAAAAATAATAATAATAAAAAAGAGTCCTGAGCTAGGTACTTTTATGTATTTGATGGAAAAATTGAGACAAAGAGAAGTAGCGTGCCCATGCTCACACGGTTCTTAATAATTGTTGATTGATCAAATAATTATTGAGAATTTCATATTTATAGGAATTTTCTGGCTCTAGGATATCAGAAGCACTGTCAGTGCTTCATCCAGATCCCTTCAGGCCCCTTTTCCTGTATCTCTCTCTCTGTCCTTGACATGTTTTTTTCTCTAACAGCTCACACATAGGTGACTCGTCTTCTGATGGCTACCCTTTGGCTACTGCACATACTTTTCCTGCAGCCACAGAGAGTGAGACACATATGGAGTTTGCACTCACCACCAGAAACCCCTATCACCTGCCTGGATGGGAACTGACAAGTATAACACCCTGTCCCCTTGCAGCAAGTTGGGGAAAACACAGAAGTATAACTCAGGTTGCAGAGATCTTGTGGCATGAGGTTGAAGTTACCCTCCACAGAACTTTCTCTGAGGTGCATGGCTTCTTCCCTGCTCCTGTCCTGCTACTCCCACTCCTTACCAGCTTATCTTGGGAGCACGTCATGAGTAAACCATTTGTACATGAATCCTTACTGATGGGTCTATGTCTGGGGACCCCAACATAGGACACCTCCCTTGGGAGTTATTACCAAAACAAAATATATTCTTAATTTCCTAAAATGACCATTAATAAAAGTCATACTAGGATTTAATAATCAGAATATGTCTGAGGATTATGAATGTCTTATAGACAGAAATATTCTTATGTTGAAGATGTTATCATTCTAGAATGTGAGAAAACTTGTTTCAGATAAGACTTTTATTTCAGAAAAGCAAATACATTTCCAGTTTTGTCCTTACTGAATGCAAAGAAAAAAAAACAATCAGCGTTCATGGACTTGTACATTTTGAAGTATCTGCTGTTTTGATAAAAGTTTATTGGAAAATAATGCCACCTAACCACAGTTTCCCACTCTGCTAGAGTGAAGACTGCATAGTCTTTTCTTAGCTTCCAAAAAAGGAATTTTATTTCTTTCTAGGAGTCATTCATTTAAAATAATAATAATAAAAAGTAAGGCTCCAGAGAGCTTCAATGGTGAGTGTATTAACTCCTTCCGAAGTTGCAAGTACTTTTTCCATGGAGCTCTTATTACGTTTCTTTCTGAGAACTTGTAATTTTTTTAAAATATATTTGAAAAAATAAAAAAAAGATTTGAGCAAGTCACCCTGAAAATAATGGTGCAAATCAAAGGTGAACAGTGCATTTTCTCTTCCCACAGATGATGCAAAAGCAACCACAAAAACACAGAGGAGGCAAAGAGTAATATGTATTCATGGGTTTGAACTCCCTGAAAACCCAATTAACTAGGTAGAGGATCATGAGACGTGAGGTAGAAAGTCAAGGTGGAATCAGGTGGTTGAAGATCCTAAATGTGGAACAATTTGGATTTTATTCCTATAGGCTCCCCAGAGTCCCGATGTTTTTGCACAGGGAAGATAAATACATGCACGCTGTGTAAAGTCTGGGAGGATGAATTAGAAGGAGACAGTTGGAGTGGAGAAGTCTGAGGCAAACAGTTCGGAAAATATACTGTGCACATATCAACTGAATAAGACTCAAGTGGAGTTGGAGGCTGTAAAAATGGAAACAAGGGACAGAAATCAGAGGTGTTTTTCAGAAAGATTCAATATGGGGTCAATTTGAAAATGGATATGTGGAAAAGGAAGGTAGAAATTACTGCCTGTGGACGATTAGAAAAATTATGGTGTTATCAGATCATGGGAACTTGCCTTAAGTCAAATTGGTTTCATCCCTACCTAGAAAAGGTACAAGAGACCAATGCTGAAAGTGAACTTATAAATTCATGGAAGCCAGAAGGGAAGCAGTATGAAAAAATGAGGAACCACTAGTTTTAGACAGGAAGTAGGAAATGCCAAGTTGTCATGTTGAAGTGTCAGTTGAAACTTAGGTTTGCTTTCCAACTTTAGAGCAGGTCTCTAGTCACAGGCAACCTTCATTTCAATCTCATGTCTCAAAATTTCCTTCAATATGGAAACTTGGTAAAAGCTTTTAAAAAAAGTTAAAAAACATAATATCCACGAGCTTCTTCCTGCACATACGCTAATGTACCCTATGACATTTATTTTATAATTAGGTTTGCAAGTCTATCACTTTAAAGGTTGACTATTTTCTCTAACGCAGTTGCTTCAAAGACTTGTTTTGCAGCAGGATTCCTATTTCAAATAAAAATGTACCTTAAAGCGTGATATATCAATCAGACAAAATCAGAATTGCTGTGCTGATCTGGGGAGAGGGATGGTGGTGGGTCTAGAGATGCTCCTCAGCCCCCTCCCACAATTTCTCCGAAATCCTGAAGCACTTTCTGTTTTCTTTCTAGTCCCTTACTGCTCAAAATGTGGTCCATGACACAGTAGCTCCCATCTCACCTGAAAGCTTGTCAGAGATTCAGATTCTTGGGTATCAGAATTTGGGTTTAACAGGATTCTTAGGTAATTCACTGACCTTGAAAATTTAGGAAGCACTGCTCTAGAGTACACAAATCACTCAGGAAGCATGATAAAACACAGATTCTTGGGCCACACCAATAGATCTGTGGCAGAGCATAAAATTTCCATGTTTAACAAGCTCCCCAGTGATACTGCTGCTATTGGTTCTCTACGATACATTGAGTAGCAAGAGCCTAGAGGAGTAGTTTTCCAATGTTAGCATGTATCAGAATCATCTGGAAGGTTTGTTAAACATGGACTGGTATCAGGGCCTTATCTCAGTTTCTGATTAAGCAGGTGGGCCTGAGAATTTGCATTTCTAAAAGATTACCTGGTGATGTTGATGCTGCCGCTCCAGGAAACACAGTTTGGGAAACAATAAATTAAAGCCCTTGGCTCATAATCAGGATAAAACTGCCTCTAGGTAAGCAGAGAGTACCTTGATTGATTGATTTTAAAGATTTTATTTATTTATTCATGAGACACACAGAGAGAGAGGTAGAGACACAGGCAGAGGGAGAAGCAGGCTTCATGCAGGAAGCCCAATACAGGACTCGATCCAGGATCCCGGGATCATGCCCTGAGCCAAAGGCAGACTCTCAACCACTGAGCCACCCAGGTGCCCCACCTTGATTTATTTTTTGAGTAAAAGGAGGTGAACTGTAAAAAACAAAATCTCTTCCCTCAAAGATCCTTGAGTTTAGTTGAAAATACAGAAAAGTAAACATTCACTTAAGGATAAGTACTGAAACAGAGGGCAGGTATATGAAGCTAACTAAGAATAGAAGAGCCATTAACTCAGCCTCTGTGTGAGGTGTGTGGGGGCCAGGGAAGATTTCACCTGGTTGTCTTAAAGCTTGAGCAGAACTTGGAAACAGTCTAATTGTTTAAATGATCTGTAGTCCGGGAAAGACACATTCTTTAATTTGAGATCCTAATGATAGCCATGGATTTTCCATTCAACTATGCTTTTGTAATGAAAAATATTCTTTTAATTTAAAAATGTCTTTTATGAAGCAGAATAGGGTAGGGTGGGTTAGGGTGGAAAAGTAGGGTTGGGAGTCAGGCGGCTTGCAGGGGAGCAGTGGAAGCAGGGATAAGTCTGAACTAACCCTCTCTCAAGCAGGGAGGAAAAGGTTGGAGTTAAATCTCAGTGAAGAAATATCTGATTGTTTATGGATCTTTGCCTCGTAAAAAGTCAGGCATCAGATGTCAGCTGTTGTCCCCAATAACAGGAGGAAATTCCCAGGACCCTGCTTCTGAGGGAATGGAATTCTTAAGCCCTAGGACTGAAGAGTGTGTCTTCTTCAAATCGCCCACAAGTTCCTAGTCAGATTTTTTTTTTTTTTTGATACAAGGGACTGGAACCTCAATCTGGCTTCAAACTTAAAAAAGGGAATTTATTGATTTGTTTAATAGAAATATTTAGAGGGAGCTCAGGAACAGAGGATCTGGGAATTCCAAAAATGTTTTCAGGGTTCATGATTTTTCATATTTTTAATTTTGCATCAGATTTTTTTCTGTTGGTTTTACTGAAGCAGGTTCTTCCCTTCTGGGGTCAATGACCCCTAGCAGCCCTAGGACTGTATCTTAGCCTCTCTGCCACTAGGAAAAGTGCTTTTCTTTTCCAATAGTTCCAGTAAGATGCCCAAATAGGGACTGAACGGGCCTCCTTGGATCACGAAGTGGGACTATGTTGATGTCCACACCTGGGCCACTCATAGATCAGCTCTCCTAAACCATGTGGATTGAGACAGAACATGAAGTCAGGCACTGGTAGTGTAAGAAGAATGAGTGGATGCTGGTCAGTCAAAAAGCAAAGCTGGCTACTCTCCCAGGGAGAAGCCAGAGCTTTGCACAATCCTAGAATTTATCCCAACAGATTCAGAGGATCAAATTCTCTCAAGAAGGAAGTCAAAGTCTTTCTTGAACTGTGGGTTGGGCATACAACCAAAATTAGGTTCGAGGTTCCCCAAACCAAAGCCCAAGCCCATTCTAACCATAATGTCTACTTAATTGTAGCAACAATGTCCCTGGGGCTCAAAATCTGTGTGTAACTATTTTCAAGGACTAATCCCAGGTTTCATGTGTAGGAAACAATATAGAGCAGTGTTAATGGCAGAAATTCTGAAACCTGTTGCCCAGGAGTAAAGTGTA
Organism: Nyctereutes procyonoides; assembly: GCF_905146905.1. Taxonomy (NCBI): domain Eukaryota; kingdom Metazoa; phylum Chordata; class Mammalia; order Carnivora; family Canidae; genus Nyctereutes; species Nyctereutes procyonoides. Next base: position 15,520,493 of record NW_026575132.1, read on the forward strand.
GTTTAGTCCCTTCAAGGCTATCTATCTGGGAGGAGCTGCGGATCCAGTTTGTGTTTCAACTGTCTTAGTGGTAAAATGGGAATAGTAAGAGGATCTACCTCATAGATTTGTTGAGACAATTCAATAAGATAAAGTTTACAAAGCACTTTGAAGGGTGCTGACTTTCCACAACAAAGTCACTTGTCCACCCTGGGCCACCTCACTAGTCACAGAGTAAGTGCTCAATAAATACAGGGAGTGAAGCCTATTATTTCTATCACCTCAGTCCCCAGCTCTTATGGGAAATTCCAAGATATAGGAAGGGAACTCTTACCATAGAGTAACAATAAAAAGGAAAGCACTTTTGAGTATATTGAGCTGCTAACTGTCCTCCCCCATGATGACTTGCCTAGCCTAGGGTATGTCTGATGTGATGGTCAATGACTAAATACTTCCAATATTCTCTCTTTTATCTCCTGGTTTCTTAGCATTCAGCTTTTCTGGGATCAGAAGATGTCTCACAGTAGCATCATTGAAAAGGAATTTGCTTTTCAAGAAGGATATCTGGTATGGAAATATGGAGTGGAGGAGGAAGGCAAAGTGTAGATGAATGACTCCGGAATGCACCACAGGGGACCCCATATCTTGGCTCCCTGCTGGGCCTCAGCACCTACTCTAAGATGTAAGCCTCACTGATGTCACCAGGAGGAGAGAGCTTGTCTCCTTTCTCTTGTAAGAACCTTCTCTTATTCCTTTCCCTCTTACTGCCTTTCCCCTTGCTGACCGCAGAGTCACTTCTGGTCCTCTGTGGGCTCTCTGGGCTCCCTTCCCTGTTCCCTCTGTAAAACACGTTTCTGTATCACAACAGTGAGGCATACACATGTCTGGTGAGGAGCAAAGAGCAAGTTATCAGTAGTTCCTTAAGAATTATTTCAGGTTAGGGGAATAAGGAGATGAAGAGTAGAATCATTGTCTAAGGTAATCCAAACAGATTGCTTCCAGAAAGGTGAGGAAAAGGAAATGTCATAAACCTAGTGTGAAGGTACTAGATGGCTGAGGGATCAGTCAGCTTTTTTGCAATGACCTCTTTACTAGCTTTCACTGGCCTCTTGCTGGGGGCGGGGGGGGGGGTGACATTTGGATGCCTGGCCCTGACAAGGGTTCATATCCCATGAGATTATCTGCAGTTGACATCAGCAATCTAGCTCTGAGTTGAGGTTACAAAGTTACAGAAACTAGGTCATCCATTCCCTGTCAGGCAAAAGTTTCTTACCTGTTCAGTCATCCACTCTTTACCCAATTTTATTTTATTCCAATCTCATTAGTTTTCATGGATCATTTTAAGCCATTGTCCCATTTCTTTCTGTCTTCATCTGGTTCATCAATGTTGGCTTTGCTCTCCTGCTGTTTCTCTTGAGGTCAGACCCTGATGTTTCTGGCCCTTATATCTTTTCCAGCAGAGTACAGTGTTTCTGACTTATCTAAAGTTAAGCATGCTACTACAAGGGGCATACCTCCCAAATCACTACTTAAAAGTGACTTTGAGGCTCAACACTTTTGACCCTTGCCAATATAGACAGAAGACAAAATGAGACATTCTCTTCATTTGCTCTGTAACGGTGATGTAAAATATGAGTAAAATATTCTGTAAATAGTCAACACTGGGTAATGGATTATTGTTGCCAATTCTTTCTCTGTCCCGTTTCTTATTCTTCCATCATTGCTTCTTATTAATAGCTTTTCTTTCCCACTCTCATTTGTTTGCTGATAGTAATTCACTCAATCTATCGGGAGACAAGTTGCATCTGTAAGATAATAATAGTGGCCCTTTGTTAAGTCCTTGTGATGTAACATAGCAGTTAAGAACTTAGGTTTTTTGCCCATCGGAAAAGACGAATACCACCATTTGCTTCAATGGGGATGGAACTCGAGGGTTTTATGTTGAGTGAAATAAGTCAATTGGAGAAGGAAAACCATCATATATAGTTTCACTCATATGCGGAATATAAGAAATAGTAAAAGGGGCTATAAGGGAAAGGAGGGAAACTGGGGAAAAATTAGAGAGGAAGACAAACCATGAGAGACTCCTAACTCTGGGAAACCAACAAAGGGTTGCAGAAGGGGAGGAAGATGGGGGGATGGGGTAACTGGGTGACAGGCACTAAGGAGAGCACTTGATGGGATGAGCGCTGGGTGTCATACTATATGTTGGCAAATTGAATTTAAATTTAACAAAAGGGGTAAAAACCCTTAGGTTGTAAGCCTTGTTCAAATTCCAATCCTGCCCCTTAGCTACTTGGGTTCTAGCTCTTCATGTTTCCCTACATCTACTTTTGCCATGGTTTCATCTTGGGAAGGGTGGGCTTCTCCATTCTTTGAGTTTGGGCTCACCCATGTGACCTGCCTTGGTTAATTTTATGTTGAAAGGAATAAGCTCCATGCTAGTTCTGAGCCTTTGACTTAAGCGGCCTCATAAGTTTCCACTTTGTCGCTTTCATCTCTACCAGCACCATGGGAAGAATATGCCCCAGCTAGTCCACTGGTCCAAGAGGATGAAGGACACAGGGAACAGAACCACCTCCGCTGAATTCAGCTTAGCACAGCCAACCTCCTGAAAACCCAGAAAGGCATGACATCAGTAGCTACTTACTATTGTTTGCCACTGAGAACGTGTAGTTGTTTGTTACACAACACGATTGCAGCAACACCTAGCTGAATCTTCTCTTAGTTTCCTAACTTGAAAAGAAGGGATCATAATTGTACCTTTGTATAGGGTTGTTGGGGACAGTAAATGAGACAGTGCATGTGAAGTGCTAGACAAACTGCCTGATACCCAAGAACAATTAATGCTTCCTTGTTATTATCATCACTGTGTGCCTTTTCTTTATCTATGTGTGCTTCAGTTTTCCCACCTACTATGTGGAAAGAAATGAGGTTTAAATGTAAGAAATTTCGAAAAAAAAGTTGAAAGCACCCTTTAATTATTAAAATCCATCATTTCTATCACCTTCAGGTGGAGAAATAAGAGTGAGTTCCCAGTAGCCTGCTGAAATGGAGGAAGAAGCAAAACTGGAGAGCGAAAACTTCTTTGAAGGCTCAGTCAGAACGGACTCATGTGCTCATACAACCTCTGCCATCAGATTAGGAAGGGAAGACCAAAGACTTCCTTCTAGGAATTGATGATAAAGATGAAAACAAGGAGCTAAAGACTGTTTTTGGTTAGAAACCCGAACCCTGGGATAAAGCCTGCATGTCACTATTTCATCACTATTTTAATGTAGCATTTATAATCCATCTCACTCTTTGCATCATGAGATTTGTTCCTTTTTTCATACACTAGAGTCTCCCGGAAGGGTTGTGGGGCTACTACCATGACCTTCTAGGAAGAAGTGGTGTGTGATCTTCCTGTCACATAGAAGGCTGTGTTCCCGAATTACTCTCATTAGGGTTTCTCTCCTAAGGGGTGAAGACAAAGGATGAGCCCAACCAGGTGCCATGGCCGAGCCCTTGCTTCTACTTTGTTTTCCTGGAACCAGGCTGAAGCAAGGTGTTATCAGAGTTTTTCACATGTATGCCTCTGCGAGTCCAGGATTTTCAAAGGAAAAACATTTAAACCTACTTTCGATATAAGGCCAGGAAATGGAAGGGAAGGGGAATTTCCCCCAGCCATTCCTTGTAGGTGCCAACCCACAGGTCAGCTCATTTGCAGATATTCCTGAGGCCCCTTACTTTCCCCCCAAAATAACCAGGAGACCCAAAACTTAAAACCAGGCTTGCAAAAGAAGTCTAGCTGCAAAAGGCATTTTAATTGAGTGCTGTTAAAATCACTTTGGCTTTGACATCGGTGGGGATGAGCTTCATTAAATCATATGCAGAATGTGTCTGCATTTTTCTGGGGAAAGGATACATACGTTTTCAGATTTTTCAAAGGGTCTTCAGAAAGATAAGAACTACTGATTCATAGGGTTGCTAGTTAAATTTAAGCAATTCAGTTAATTAACTGAAATCAATTAATTCAGCTAATGAGAAGATTTTTGTATTTGTCTTTACACAGATAATCATTTATTTCAAAAGAAAGCTGTTAGTACAGAAAGCCTATTCTTGTTCATGATGAAGAGCCTGATATCTTCCCAAATGCATTTCGTTCTAGCCAAAATCTGACAACTACCCGGCTCTAATCACTAAAGCCGTGTCTTAGAAAATCCACTGTTGCCTCACAGACTGTTGGGTATGCCGGCCTTCATATGTTGGGAGTGTAAATGGACACTCATAGGTGCTTTTCTGGGTCTTCAGTGATTTCTGAAAATATCTCATTAGTTTTCCCAATATGTCTGTAAGGTGGAATTTCAATAAGCAATTGCCACAGAGCAAAGGCTGAAGGACGCAGGGCTTTCTGGTCTCTGATGATCTGCCTGAGAAGGTGACTTCCTCCTGGAGTCCTCAGTACTGTCCTTAATGGTGTAAATAAGGCGCCTGCTTTTTCTCAAGATCCCGAGGGCAGGATTGTACTGGTGCCAGGCACTCATTTATAGGAAGCAGCGTCTGTTACCAGCCTCGGGAGCAGAAGGCAGGAGTAGTAATCAGTCTCAGCACCAGTGGCCTCCCCAACCTAGTTATTTGTTTTTAATTAAGATGACAATACAACACCTTTTCATTTCCTTCAGGAATTGGCGTGTTCCAATTTGAAGGGGCAGAAGAAGAAGGTTCTGTGTACCCAGACCTTTGGTGCTAAAGATAGAGGGCCATGACCAAGGCTTTGTTTTCTGATTTGTGGCGTTGGAGGAGCGAAGACAGCAGGCCTCATGTATAGAGGGTTTTCCAGGAGATGGCAGTGCTCTCTAAGGCTGGATCCTGGCTCATGCCTCCTGCATCAACCAAAGAATATTGTAATTGAGACATAGCATTATAATGCATTCCAGACCACACAGCTGCTGGAGTGTCACCTCAAAATGCTTCTTACCAGTCTCAAAGTCACTGTAAACAGGGTAGGGAGATGGAAGTGACACGGAGCGGGGGGAGGAGGAGGGAGGGGACTCTTGGAGACACCAGACAGCAACAATTGGCATTGCTGTCAGTGGAGTTTCAATACCTTCAGGCCAGGAGCTACCCTGATACATATTTACAACTCTTCCTGGGTTCACCTCTGAAGACCAATAAAAGGAAATTGAAGGACATGTATTGTCTGCATTTTAATTTCCAGGTTTACAAGAAATATTTCGTTATTCTAATTCAGGAGGAAATAAAACATCTTTCCTTTTTAAATGAAAGATCTCCTTGTTCGGGGTGAAGAGCATAGCCAATCATCCTCTCCTGTGAGAGGCAGAGCTGTTCTCAAAGCTGGGCCCAGATTCCACACAGCTAGGGACACACGGCGACGTGGGGATGATGAGGAGGTGGGAAGGGGAAGGAGAATACTGGCCATTGACCAAACCACCGCGTGTGATGCGCACTTAAGAAACGTACTCAAGTTGACAGCATTACTGGTGTGGCAGACAGAGACTGTACTTCCCAAGCCCGGACAATGACATCTCAGGACAGACCTAGGGACAGAGAATGAACCAGAGGATGGGAAAATATCTTTCCTCTGAAAGCAGCTGTTGGCTGAGGTGCTGGTTTATGCAGGCACGTTTACAGGAATGAATGAGCCCAGTAAGGTCAGGGCCAGGGGGATGGCAAGGACTCTTCAGTAATGTCACAGAATTTACTAACTGGGTTCACGGCTTGAGACCTGAGTCTCTATTTCCAGGGTTCTTATTTGTATTTTTTGTTGTTGTTTATAGCTCCTTGGACTTTGCCAGAGACCTCCCTATAGATAGAGCGGTAAGATCAGCCAGGTGGATTGCCTGGGAAATCTGTGCAAAGGAAGATGATACTTAAAGCAGCAGCAGCCTGTCTTTCAATGTCTTTGAACTCCTCCAGAGTCTGTATGTGATTTCCTTTTAATTTTTGTAGAAAACTAGTTGCATTTTGTCTTCCTTTACCCTCTTCCAGTGGAACTCTGTTCTATATTCCCCACAGATCCTTTTTGTCCGTTGAAACTCTTTCTTCATTCCACCCTCTTACCTAATTCTGAGAGTAATCCTCACTTAGAGCCTGTAAAGTGTAGACAATAAATGCAAGGAAGTGGTGTTCCCGTGCTCTGCCGATAGCACTTGAAGTACACCTGCCTTTGCCCCAGCCAAGTGATACTTTAAAAGTTAGGAAACAGACCAAAAAAAACCCAAATGAAAATTCATAGGTAAAATTCAGTTTTGAGCGCTGGGATGATGTTCTTTCAAGAGGCCAGCCTTTCCTAAGAGAAACCAAGCTGCTTTCTGGGCAAGTAGGAAGAAGTGCCTATTTTGCAGGAGGAAGAAAAAATTCAGAGTGCAGAACTGAGCTATTCCGCATGTGCGTTAATAGTAGTAGTTAATAATCTAGTGAAGGAGGCAGAGAGAGGGAGGCCAGGAGGACTACAGAATGGGCACATATTCAGGGTGGAGACTTGGAAGGGAACAGGGGTAAAACAAAGACTCCTCTGGGTAGTGCAGGAAAGAATGAATAGTTCTGACTACCACAAAAGAATATTTTATGAGAAGAATGCAGTGGAGACCATGAAGGTGATGAAAATGATCGGGAAAAATCTATGCACATTTACAATGAGGCAGAAAGGTCCTCTAACCAAAGTAAGTGAACGCTGGGCAGCTCACTGAGGAAATACGTTAACTCTCTGCAACCTGTATGATAACAGGTGTCCCCGATGGAACACACAAGTAGAGTCCCAAGACATGGCCTGGCCCTGGTGGAACACCAGTTACCCATCCTGCTGAGAAGAATGTGTGGTACATGCTAAGCTCATTCTTGTTTCACTTATCTGAGCTGGTTACTTCTGTTTACTTCTTACAGTGTTTATGAATCCTCAGAATTAAATTATTTTCCAAAAATGGCTTTATGTTTGAGTCTTAGTCAAAGGAATCGAGCTTTTGCCTGATGCTCAAATATCTGAATCCATGTAGTTCCTATTGACCATCTGGCGGAATTGTTATATCATTAGCCATATTTAAACTCGTAAATATCAGCCAGGAAGACTGAGGAGGAAGTGCCAGGATTGTACAAACTATTAACCAAAAATGGCGTCTCCATCGTACAGAAATGGTGCAAACCTAAAGAGCACTGCATTCAAAGTCAGCAAGTGCATGGGACAAGGGTCTCTCTCCTCCATTACAAAGTATGCAGTGAGGTTGACAAAGGAAATCATATCACACAGCTCCAGAATGTGCAAGCCTGCAGCTTTTGAATGTTTGGACATTAGAAAGAGCTAAATTTCACAGGCTGGTGCAGAAAGATTGGTGGGAAATACACTGAGGCATCTTTTATGCAAGAATATTTCTGACCTAGGTTTCTTTGTGGTTCCTGTTGGTGGTAATGTTGGTATTGAGTCAGCGGCCTGATCTCCAATAAGCATTTTCTCATGTTGTTGTTGTTTTTTTAACTTAAACACATAGGACCAGGAACCACATCTAAAATTATCTGGCCCAAATTCTAATTATTTTAACAGTGGAACTCTATGTAAAAAACAAACAAGCAAAAAAAAAAAACAATCTTAATGAAACTTTATCCATTTAGGGTTATTTGGTTGTAGAGCTAACTAAAGCATAAGAGAATTTACTGGAAATACATTAGTGGTTTCAGATGATTAAAGGAAAAATGGAAGCGTAAGACTGGGAATATACATAGTAGCAGGAGATGAAGTGGTCTTGAATGAACTCTAACCATTTCTTTTGTCCTTATAGTCACTGGTCTAAGGGTCAAAATCTGAGAAGAATCTGGTTAAGGTTGGGTCACATGCTTGGCTGTATCTGGATGATGAGAAGAAAAATCCATCAAACATACACACACCACAAAGAAAACAGATGAAAACAGTTGAGGAAAGGAAAGGGGGGAAATCCAGAATCCCATCCCTAACCTTTTAGAGAGGTGTTTGCGGCATTCCATGGCACAGAATGAAAACAAATACTTTGGTTCATTTTTCGGCAATGTGGTACAATGAGACAATTTATGGTACCCCAAATTTTCAGAGAATGAATTTCACAGTGTATTTTCACAATTTCCTCTAGGAATTCTTGATAATCATGATTACCTAACATCAACTCCTCAATATTTGCTGTTAATTCCTAATGTACATCAGTACAATCCCAAATTTATGTCTTTCCATTACTGGTTCTGTGATGTGATTATACTTCCTCACCTCTTCTGAAGTTAGCTGTGACCAGGTTTTGGCCAAAGAAATGTCAGCGAAAAGGATGTGTGTCACTTCTAGGCAGAAGTTTCAGGAGCCAGTGCACAATTTGCCATGGCTTTGGCTGACTGCTGTTCTGCTGATGCAAGCATGCACCATTAACCCGGGGCCCTGACTGTCATAGGAAGAGCTCCCCAACCCAGCCCTGCTGGATTTACTGAGATAAGCCACTAAGATTTTTGAATTGTTCATTATTGCAGCCAATCCTTACTGATAGATTGATTATCTTTTATTCTGAACTCATTGAAGTAGAGTATCTGGTCTCGTCTCCCAAAAGAAGGTCCTACTTAGAATCATGGTATGTTTTCTTTGGTAAAGACTTCAGGGGTCACAGGCTTTGCTGGGCAGAAACTGAGGTCCAGTAAATTCTTAAAATTAGTATGCTAATCCTTAATAGTTGTTTAATCGAACTCCCTCTAAGGCAGGGATCTCCTTGGCAACATCTCTACTTTGGAATTAAACAGACATGGGTTCAAATTCAGACTCTGCCACTTATAAGTAATACAACCTTCAACAAGTCACTTAACCCTCTAGACCTCAGGCTACCCATTTCTAAAATGGAATAATAAGCTTTCTGCCTTGCAAGATTATTGTGAGGATTTGAGATAGTATATACAAAACACTTACCATGGAACCTGGCATGTAGTGGGTATTCAATAAATGGCAGCTAGTATTATCATTGTCAACCTTCAGTCTTTCCTGGATACTTGCAGGGACTCGTAGACTCTTGGCAGTAAGGCCTATTCCCTCACGTTGGGCATCTCTAATGGTTAGCAGGCTCCTTTTTATTCTGCACAAATCTGCTTCTGCCTCTCTCTACTACTTAACACTTCATGTACTTCTTTTACCTTCTTGAACAGCAGAAACCAGCCTTATTTCCTCTTCTACATGACAACCTATTGAGTATCTGAATACAGCTATCTTGCTACTTCTAGAGGTCTTGTCTCTTCTAGTTGAATCATTCTTGGTTCCACTTCTCATAAGATTGTATTTCCAGATAAGCCATCTAACCTGAGAACTAGGTTTTAACATTTTTTAAAATTTTTTATTTATTTATGATAGTCACAGAGAAAGAAAGAGAGAGGCAGAGACATAGGCAGAGGGAGAAGCAGGCTCCATGCACCGGGAGCCCGATGTGGGATTCGATCCCGGGTCTCCAGGATCGCGCCCTGGGCCAAAGGCAGGCGCCAAACCGCTGCGCCACCCAGGGATCCCGAGAACTAGGTTTTAAAATCTCTCTGTCTTTAGTGTCTAGTAAATAGTCGCTGCCAAATCATTTTGCTCCCTGGCTGTGATTGATTGGTTCAGGGCTTCCTTGATATGGGTCAAAGTTCCTTCTCTTGGAACCAAACATGGGAACAATGGAGTCCAGTTCAATCTCCTCAAAGTGAGAGAGAAATATTCTGGTATACTTCTGTTCCCCACCCCACCCCCCAAGGCCAGATGAGTAGAGAAGAAAGCAATGTAGCAAGTACAGAGGAGAGAGAGAAGAGGAAAGAAGCAACAGCTCTTGCTGCTCATACTGTGAACAGCCTTCTACTGAGACCTGTGTACCTTAGGTCCTCTGAAGCACCCAGTTCTTTGTAATACTTCCTCCCTTTTACATTTAAGTTACTTTGAGGATGGGGCCTCCTGTTCTGTGGAAAACGTAAAGTCCTAATTCATTTGAGTACCTTCTAATTCTTTTTTTTTTTTTTTTTAGATTTTATTTATTTTGAAAGAGAGAGAGTCAGAGGAGGGAGGGGCAGAGACAGAGGGAGAAGCAGACTTCCTGCTGAGCAGGGAGCCTGAGATGGGGCTTGATTCCAGGACCCTGGGATTATGACCTGAGCTGAAGGCAGATGCTTAACCCACTGAGCCACCAGGTGCCCCAAGTACTATCTAATTCTTGTAACACATTAGCTCATGGAACCCATCTTGAACAAAGGCTCTTGGCTCCCGTTTATTTGTTAGTTTGCATTTTGATTTTTCTGCCTCTATACTGAATGGCCTCTGTTTTTAAGTCAGGTTCTCTGGAACCTAAATCTGAGGCAGAGATCCAGGTGGTGTATTTACTAAGGGGCTGCTCTTCAGGAAGAAGTTGTAAGGGAGTCAAAAAGAAGGAGAAAGAGACTAGAGTCCAGCCTTCGCCTGAGGCATAGGGCACTTCGGAGAGAAAGTGGCCACAAAGGTGTCTCAGTTTGAGGAAAGGGAGTGGGGCTTTTGCATCGCATCAGTTGGTGATTGGCTGGGGTTCAAGGAGGGAGACAGGGATTAACATCCATCAGCCAATCGCAGTTCATCTCCAGAGAACAGGGCAACTTTAAGCTGTTAGTGGCCCACACTCATAGCAGCTGGGAAAAGGTGCCTGTAACCTGGTAAGAGGGTTATAGGTAGGGCACCGATTATATCTAGGACAGCCTTCTTTGATTCTAATTATTAAATCCACCTTCCTGTTTGGGCTTGCTCTTTCAAGGACAATTCCTATTAGACCTCTCTGAACACAAAACCCCTCACCTGATAATTAACAGCTGTCCTTTTCTGCCTTTTGTTGTTATACTGGTTCTTTCATTATTCTGCAAAATATGCTGAAACTAGCACCAAAATATTAACTGTCAATTGTAGTTACTGAACATTGTAGTAGGTACCTGGGGTTTTGCTGCCTGTATCCATTTCCCTCTTTTCATGATGATAGCATCTAGATTTCCCTTGGTAAGAAAAAGCCCCACTCTCAATGGGAATGACCTCCACACTCTTCCAGAAATGAGCTCTGATAAACCTAAGCCAATCTGAAAAACCGACTCACCCCTTCCCAGGCACGAAGGTTGCCTTAGTGATGAGCATCAGGTTTGAGCCAGTAAAATGCAAGAATTTCTCTCGAGGTTTCATGTGAAAATGCTCCTTTAGTCTTATTAAAGACTAGAAAAGATGCAGTCTTACTTTCTGACTGGCATGGGAAAAGGATGTGATGCTCTGAGCTGTGAAACCATTTTTGGAACTTGAACCTGGGACCGACCTGAAGGAAGGATCTGACATAAAAGGTGGACAAAAGGCTTTCAAATCAACAGAGCCCAGAGGATACCATGAATCTGTGCTTTCAACCACATGGGAAGCCCATATACCTCTAAATCTGTCAGTATGTGACTCTTCCATTAGTTGCTTATGCCAGTTTCAAATGAATTTTTGTTTTTTGAAACATAAAACTATCCTAAGTGATAGACTGCAGGGGGTGGGAGGAGAGATGGATCATAGTCGGGGAATGTCACCACCTACTCATTTTTGGCAAACTTTCATGTATAAACCCTCCCCTCAAGTTCCCTCATTTGTTCAAATTCAAAAGCAGGAACAGTTGATTCAGCATCTCTGATAACCTGTCATACACAGCATCCTAACCTAGAAGCTGAGTGCCTAGCTGTCCACTGCAGGCATCTAGTTTTAGGATTTGGTTTCTGATATGCTGAACCACTGATATATCAGCTTCATTTGGAACACCTCCAAGAGCTAGCAGAGTTTTGCAGAAACATTCCCTGAAATGAGAAGAAAATGACCTCTTTCATGGAGGTCTCTTCTAAAGTTTATTAATAAAACATGTGACTGAAACTGTACGTTAATGAACTGCTGAAACTACTTTGGAAATAGTAAAATTGCGCAAGATAGCTTAGGGGTTACGTGTATCATTTCACACTGTGGCCCACACTGTCCTAGAACTAGTTCCAGGTGTGGGGTGGGTGCAAGAGTCCCATCTGGGCCACTCCTGGACACCAGGAGTCCTGATCTGGTCCATTTCTCTTTATCTTTCTTCCTCTCCAGAATCCTCCTAGAGTTCTTTAACATGAGGGCTATTGTTTTTGTCTCATGTCTGCAGGTTACAGTACCCCTGGATGATTTTTTTAAATAATAATCTCAGTTATTATCATGGTTAGATATCTCTTTGTTTCTTTTCTCCATCTATGGTGCCTAATGCTATCTTTGACCAGATGGAGAATGCAATTAAAATAAATATAATGTAATATAAAAATAAAACAGAACATATTGCTTTTGCAGGGCAATCTGGGCCCAAGATTTTCTGCAGTGGAAATTACTGGCTAAATAAACCTATCTCCTCATTGACACAAAGCTGAGGAGAGAGATTGGTTACAACAACAAAAAAAGAAAGAAATGTGATTATTTCCTAAATCGAGGCAAGAGAAGTTTTGCCCAAATGCAAAATTATTGAAGTAGAAAGTTTCTTTATTATTTTTTCTTTTTCTTTTTACATAAACACCATCAGCAAATTCAATAGTATCACAGTCTCGGTGCTACAGGGGATGAAAAGTTGATAAGAAGAATCATCTCCCTAAAGAAGCTTCCAATTTATTGGGGAGAATACAGGTGCATGAAAGGGGAAATAGAACTACATGACAAGTGACCTCAACCAAGTGATTGTTATAGCTGTGTTTTGGCAGAAGCCCTGCTCCCTTGGATCACTGGATGAGAAACTCATCTTTCCCAACAAGACACTTCCAGTGCAAGGAGGCTGGATGATAACCTTGACCACTTAATCATCATAGACACTGCCTCAATAAAGAGATTTTTAATACAGATAACAAAAAGACTCAAGTGTGTGAAAATGAGTATTTGTTAGAAGAATCCATGTGTATCTCATAGAATGCAACAACCCTTGTGCTCCAGCAAAGAAAGTAATAGGGGCTAGACAATCTGTAGGACGAAGGGTGCTATTGCCAGTCTTTCTGTGACTGTGGTGCCATTTGCCTCCACTTCTTTCTGAGCACTTACTTTTTTTCTCTCTTCACACCAGCTCCTTTCGTACATGGTGGAACATCACAGACCCAGTCCTAAAACCATCACCTCCTAATATCAAGGTGCACAAGAAATGTATTTCCACCCTAGGTGTCCAAACACCTAGAAAAGAGTCTCATTGGCCCAAACTGGGTCCACTGTTCATCTCTGGTCCAATCAGCTATGGCCAGTAAAAGATGTGTCAGTTAATACAAATATAGCAACAAAAGCCCACCCATTTGGGTGAGTAGCCAGCTCTTAGAAAAGTGAAGTAGAAGCTGGAAAGACACAAATCTGGGTACAATGCATTATATTAATTCCGGCAGTTTCCTAAGTACTTTCACTTGTGATCAGTTCTGTTTTTTAATCCCATAAAGGATCTCTTTATCTTAACTAGAGTTTATGATTTATCATTGATATATGTAACTCAACCTCTTAGAACTCTGTTTCCCATTTCCAAAACCTGAGAGCAGGACTGACATATGCATATACCAGAGCCTATAGCTTTGGAAGAGGTATATTATTTTATTCAACTACTCTCTTTATTAAACCCATACAGATACTGCCAACAGACATATGAAAAGATGTTCATCATCACTTACCATCAGGGAAATGCAAATCAAAACTATAATGAGATATCACCTCACACCTGTCAAAATGGCTAAAATAAAAACACAAGAAACAACAGGTGATGGTGAGGATGTAGACACAAAGGGACACTCGTGCACTGTTGGTGGGAATGTAAACTGGTTGCAGCCACTGTGGAAAACAGTAGGAGGTTCCTCAAAAAGTTAAAAATAAAACCACCCTACGATTCAGCAACTGCACTGCTGGGTATTTACCCAAAGAATACAAAGACACTGATTCAAAGGGATAATGCACCCTTATGTTTATGGCAGCATTATTTACAATAGCCAAGATATGGAAGCAGCCCAAGTGTCCATCAATTGATGAATGAATAAAGAAGAGGTGGCATATATATATATACAATGGGATATTATTCATCCATAAAAAAGAATGAAATCTTTTCATTTGCAATGATATGGATGGAGCTAGACAGTATTATGCTAAGCAAAATCAGTCCGAGAAAGACAAATACCATATGATTTCACTCTTATGTGGAATTTAAGAAACAAAACAAATAAGCAAAGGGAAAAAAAAGAAAGAGAGAGACAAACTAAGAAACAGATTCTTAAAAAAAAAAGAAGAAGAAGAAAAAAAAAAGAAACAGATTCTTAATTACAGAGAACAAACTGATGGTTACCAGAGGGGAGGTGAGTGGGGGGAACGGGTGAAATAAGGTGATAGGGATGAAGGAGTGCACTGAGTGACGTATGGAAGTATTGGATCACTGTATTGTAGACCCTAAACTAATATAATGGTGTATGTTAACTAACTGGAATTAAAACGAAAGCTTCAAAAAATTCTGTACACATACTAATGTAGCACATCAAAGTTAGTAGAGGTAAACTTTTATCTGAAGGATTTAAGTAGGGACATTTGGGAAAGGTTAGAAAGCCATATTCTCCTTGATTACACGCCAATAAAAATGTATGAAAAGTCATAAAAAGAGAGGAACAAATGGCAATGCCATGGAGAAATCTGATCAGAAGCCTTACTGAAGTAAATAGAAGTATTTCTGTTAGTATCTTAATTATACCTAGCCAGTTATAGATTTTTTGTTCTTGTCCATTTTGAGTATTTTGACTGTTGACAGAGGACAGTCAACAATTTGAGAGAACAAGCTCTAACATTTCTTGAACATGTACTACATGAAAACCATTTTATGTAATATAAGAAGAGCCATACAATCTTTATATTAATCTCATGAGGCAGTTATAATTGTCATTATTTTGTAGATGAGAAAAATTAAAGTTTAGGGAAGTTGAGTGGCTGGTCATAGTCATAAGCTAGAGAGGTATATTTGTGCATGAGTAGAATATCCCAGCTCTGTTCACTGCTCAAAATTTGCCTCCCCATACTGATATCTCAAAATTTGCCTCCCCATAAGTTTAGATGTCTTTGATATGATGGCTACATACCCATCCCCAGAAGGAATGACTGAAAATATAAAGGTTTTAGGTCCTCTGAATCGAGTGGATATGGAGCCTTAGGAAAATCAGTTCACCCCTGCAAGCCTATTTTCTTTCTTTATGACAGCAGGACACTACCCATGAAAGAACTCAAGCTGCAGTCACCATGTCAAAGGATTGAAAAAATGAGGAGTTATAGAGACCAGTCAGGGTGTCCTCAGGACCTCACAATTTTAATTTTGACACTAATTATTGGAGGATTAACCAAAAAGTAACACAATATCCTCTGTTTCCCTTTACTTCCAGTCTCTTAGAAGACACATTGGAAATTTCAATGAAAACGTTTCAATGGTAATAAAAGGGAAAAGTTTCTATTGTTTAATAACTTGATATTTTGGCTCTTGATTGAATCATCAGTTATCCCACTGCCAGGTCCTTCTTTATGTATGTGCCACTCTCCCTCTGCTCCTCTCTGAACATGCCTGAACATGCAGTGGAGTCACTTTCTGAGGAGACCCTTAAGTCCCGCTTAGGAGAGGCACCATAGTAGTGTGTTCAAAAAACACTGTATCAGAAAGCCATGAGGCCTAGGTTCTGAACTCAACTCTGCCATCACTGACCTAGTACCTGGGGAGTCAGACCTGCGTCTGGCCTTAGTTGCCTCATCTGTAAAGCAAGAGGGCAGGAGAAAAATGTTTTCCTGGGCTTCTTCCAACTTTAAGTTCCTTGACCCTGACTGAGAAGTGAGAACACTCCTCAAGGTTTATCTGGTCTCCTCAATCAAGTCTTTTTGCCCTGAGAACACTAACAGGATTTTCTTCAAGCTCCTGTCTTTCCTGCTTTTTGAGCCTAAGAGAAGTGAGGTCAATACACAGGGACAAGCTGCAAAATCAGTGTAGAGCAGAGAAAATGATACTCAATTTCTATGTTATTTTATTGTGACATTCTGTGGTTCATTTCAAATGTTTTGTTGACTTGTTCTCTAAAGAGGCATGAACTTTAATGAGTTCCTTTTCATAGAAAATGCTTGAGTCCCCAGGGCCACCATGGAGCATAACTCTAGGTATGAAAGATCCCTCTGGATTGTGCAACCCAGGAACTTGCTAGAGGGATGATGGGTGAGGCATCTGCAGCATGACTTTGACACCCTTGCTCAAAACCATTACAAGGAGTCAAAGGGCACAAACTGGTTAGCACTCGGTTCAGATATTTCATTTTCAATTCAGAGATTTCAAATTCCAACTTCACTACTTACTTGCCATTAGGTCTCAGGCAAGGTATTTATGGTCTTTCTTATCGGCACAAAGAGAGCATTTATTTCTCCTTCACAGGATTGTTGTTGAAGATAAAATTTCATCTTTCATATAAAATGCTTAGCAGGGTGCCTAGTATATAGTAAGTATCAAAAACTATCTTAGTTAATATTACTATCTCTTAAAATACATGCACACACACACACTAAATTCAAGAAAAAAGCATTGTTTTGATTATAAAACACAAAGACCATATCCCTATTGCATAAGCAAAGCAATTATGATTTTTCATTTCTTTGAGTTTTCAAGCAAAACTATGGGTATAAAATTCAGAGCAGGGCCAAATTGAATTTCCAGGAAAGTAATATCAGAGAAGCTTTTAACAAGAGAGGTTTGTTGGCTGAAAGGCATAAACACGTCTTAACCTTGGAATCAGAATGGGAGCAGACAGTGTGGCTAGTCCCTCACTACTTATTGATGAACTTCCAGCTGCACAAAGACCAGGTTATGCCCACCAATTTTAACTCCATTCTGTGTCTTCGTTCCCTGTTACTTTATTTCTTTTCCTTAGTGAGAATACTCTTTTTTTTCTTTAGTGAAAATAGTGAAGAGTATGGGAAAACTGGGTGCATTCATAGAATAAAACTATCATGGGGAATGTGGCACTGAAGGGGTCGATAACATTGGATATGGTGGGCATTCTATTTATATGTAAGATAATCTGTTTTCATACCAAAGTCACATATAAAAATACTATAGGGGTCAGAAAGACAACATAACTAAGTGAAATGGACTGGCTTGGGGCTGAGGCAAACCAGAAAACACATATCCTCTCTAAAGAAGGCAATCACTATTCTGCTCCAGGCTGCTGTGGCCATGTTTATTCAGTGCCACCAGATCTTTCCATTTTAAAGAAGTTAGGAACTCTGGACTCTCAGGTCAAACTTTTCAAATTCTTAATTGATGGCAATTCATTTAAAAAAAAAAATAAAGTAAAACACCACTGGAGTCAAAGTCTAAGCCACACAGTCGTAGCCCATTGTAACACCCAGCAGTAATTAGAGTTCAGATTTTGCAGATAATTGGTGTATGTGTGTAGGGAGGGGAGGGCCTGGGTGAAGTGACAGCAGTTAGACAGACTTTAGTTTCTACTACATTGTTTTCACCAAACACATTTGTACTTAGTCATCGAATCTATACTTATGGTTACAACTTTCAAAGTTTTGCTCCCAGCCATAAGGGAGCAACTAGTACCAGAACCAGATTTGCCCTCCCATCATAAAACAAGTATAAAGATGGTCAAAGGATATGATGTATTTGTTTTTTAAGCATCAAGCAACAGACAATGAAGAATTGCCATCCTTGAGAGAAGAGAAACACACAAGGCGAATCTCTTATCACTTTCTTGGGGGGCATTTTCCTGTCACAATGTAGAAATGCAGAGCTGAGATAGAACGGCCATTTAGCTGAGTTGAAAAGGCAAGGTCAGAATTCTAGACTGCAAAAGTATCTAGAATTTTCAGGAGAGTGTACTAGAAAAGAGGAAACTCCAAAAGAGGGTGTTCTAGAAATCAATGTAGGAATCCACTCTTGAAATTAAAAATGATAAAACTGTATTTATTTTGTTTCATTACTTAGGTACATATAAAACACATGGCCACAATAGCACAAAAGATAGTGATAGAATTTTATTGTTGAAACTCATACATTTTATGTGAAGTAGCACAATATTAACTGAAATTAATTACGATAAATTAAATATGCATATTTTTAACCCTGGAAACATGGTCCTCAAAGTTTGGCTTGCAGACTAATCACTTCGGCATCACCTAGGAATTTGTTAAAAATGCAAGTTATTCATCTCTACACAGACTTACTGAATTAGGAACTCTTGGGAAGAGGGCCATCCATTTTTTTTTTTTTTTGCTTTAACTTGTAGGTGGTTTGAGAATCATGGCCTTGGAGCAAGAAAAAGCAAACCAAAAAAAATTATAAAGATGTGTTTTTAAGGTGATAGCAATGGAAAGGAATAAAGGACTCTTCAACTAATTTTACGATGCCAGTATATCCCTGATGTGAAAAAACCTGAAAAAGACATTATAAGTAAAGACAATTACAGACCAATATCACCTGTGAGCATGGATGCAAAGACCCTAAATAAAATATTAGAAAATTGAATTCAAAGGCACCTGGGTAGTTCAGCGGTTGAGCATCTGCCTTTGGCTCAGGTTGTGATCTTGGAGTCCTGGGATTGAGTTGTGCATCAGGCTCCCCGTGGGGAGTCTGCTTCTCCCTCTGTCTATGTTTCTGCCCTTCTCTCTGTGTCTCTCATGAATAAATAAATAAATTCTAAAAAAAAGTTGAATTCAGTGAAATGTGAAAAGAATAATACATCATGACCAAATGAACACAGGCTGGTTTAATATTTAAATATTTAACATTTAAAATCATTCAATATAATTTACCATATTAAGAGATAATAAAAAGAGTAACTATATGATTATCTTAATAGAGGCAGGAAAATATTTGACATAATTCAACACTTATTCATAATGAAAACTTTTAATAAACTGAAAATACGGTGAACTCTTCTTAACTCAATCTATATCTACATTTTTTTACAAAGAGCCTAAAGCTAACACCACGTTCAATGGTGAATCAATGGATCTACTCCAACATTGGGAGCACGTAAATTCCACTTCCATTCAAATTGAACTGTAAGTCTTAAGGCGAGAAAAATAAAGAGCATAAAGACCAGAAAGGAAAAAAGTGAAACAAAGTTTATTCACATACTCATATGATTATTTATGAAAAATATTTTAATATTTTGAATATATTGCTATATCCTACCAACAATTTGACAAATGAAATTCTAAAATATTTAAAACAACATCAAAAAATCAAATTGCTGAGAATAAATCTAATAAAACCTGTACAAGGTCTATTCTTATGAGAAAATAAATAAAACCTAAAAAAAATAGAGAAATATACCATGTCTGTGAATTGGAAAAGTCACTATTGTTAAGATGTCAATTCTCTCTAAACAGATTTAAATATTCTACACATTCTCAATCAAAATCTCAATTGACTTTTCTTTGTGACAATTGACAGGATAATTTAAAAACATATATAGAAAAAATGCAAAGGGTTTAGAATAGCCAAAATAATTTTGATAACCTGGGACAAGATGTGCTATCTGTTTTAAAAACTTACTATAAAGGTATAGTAAATCAATAGTGTGGGATTGGTGTCAAGATAGACCAATAGATCACTAGATTATAACGGGTCCAGAAATAGACCCATATTAAGTCACCTGATTTTCAACAAAGGCACAAAGGCAATTCAATGGGGAGAGGAAATCTTTTCAATAACTTGTGCTGGATAGTCTTATCCGGAAAAACAGAGCAAAACAAAGCTGTGACTTCTACCTCTCACTATACACAAAACTGATTTTAAATGGCTTCTAGACCAAAATATAACAGCTAAAATGTCAAGTTTCTAGGAGAAAACAGAAAACTATCACTGAATTCTAGAGTTGGCAAAGATTTCTTAGATGAGACACAAAAGGCACTAACCATAAAAGAAAAAAAAATTATTGGATAGAGTTTATCAAAATTCTAATTTCTCTCCTTCTCAAGAAATACAGGTAGGAAAAAAAAAAGAAATACAGGTAGGTAAAAAAGCAAGCCTAGGAAAACATATTCACAAAAGCAAGCCTAGGAAAACATATTCATGTTAGTTTTATTTGATAAAAGTTCTCATCTATATTTATCAAAAACTTCTACAAATTTGCAATTAAAAACAACCAAATTTAAAAATGAGTGAAAAACATGATCAGACATTTCACAAAAGCAGATGTATGGATGGCTAATAAGCATGTGGAAAAGTACTCAGTATCATTAATCATTAGGGAAAACCATCAAGGAAACTTCCAGAGTGATGAAAATGTTCTATATCTTGATTGAGGTGTTGTTTACATAGGTATATATGTTGACAAAACTGATTGAACTTTATTCATATCTCACTGAGTATATATCTTATATCAACTTAAAAGAGTACAAATGGCTTGCATTTTTTTCCAGCCCATTTGTTGCTATTCTAGTATTCGTACTTGAGAATAGATTTGGTTTTATTTTCTGGTTTATTTTGTCATTTATTCATTCAGCATTTACTATGTATCCAGCTTTGGGTTTTAGGGAAACCAGCTTGTCATCAATTTGGGTATGATGGGGGAGGGGAGGGCAGAAGGCAGTGTGGCCTGAAATTGGCTTTGGACTTTACAAGATGAACACAGAGGGAAAATGACTGGGGCATAAACCAAGGAGTTGACATTGGAGATGGAGAAAAGGAAAAAGGAAACTTATTAGAGACATATTTGGAAGGTATACTCAACAGGACTGATTAGATTGGGGGGCAGAGTAGGGAGGTTCAGTCGACGGAGAGCTATAGAAGTACACTTAGGTACCTGTCTTAAGTGACTAAAGATGAATGATGGTATCCAGTGATCAAGAAAGGAATAGAAGAAAGAATAGGTTAGGGTAGGAAAGGGACATGGGTAATAGGCTAATACAAGATGGTGAGTTCAGTCCTGCACAGATTGAGTGGAGGTGCCAGAGAGAAACCCAAAAGAAGAGGCCAATCAAGCAATTGGGTATAACATCAGAACACTGAATGCTAATTACTTTCTGCTTTGCAGTAGAAATTTGGCTTGGTCCCACAGTCCTTTTTCAGTCTTATCTATAAAATGGGCTCAGTCCATCTGACTACTGTCACCAAAATATTTCAAGGTTAATGGCAAAATTTTGACTTGGTTTGTATTTTAAAAAAATTATCACCAAACTTCAGGTCAAGCTCTATGATGTGCTCTCATGGTGGGAATAAAAAGCATACGGTATGTGGAAGCAGGTGGACCTTGATTTCAATTCCTGCTCTGCCACGCAGGAGCTGGATGATCTCGGATAAATTAATTTTACATACCAGCTTCAATTTCTTCTCCTACAAAAGAGGATTAGAATCCTATTTTGCAGCAATGTTGGAGTCTGTGTGGGAAAGTACCTCTCCCAGAACCTGGCACACAGTAAATGCTTAATACATATCCGTATACCAGTAGCTTTGCTTTCAGCTGATGAATGGATGACGTTTCACCAAGAAAACAGACCTAGCTAAAAGTGCAAAGTATGCCAAACCCTGGACTCCGTTTTCCTCCATCCCTCTTCAAAGCCCAGGTCTTTCTCCCCTTTTTGCATCATCAAAATCAGCCCTCAGGAGAGAATGTGACATCAGTCATTAGCCTCTCCTTGTTAATGAGCTTACATCATCTCTTCCTCCCTTGCCAGGGAGACTTCACATTCCAAGCCTTCTATGTAACAATAGAAAGAATGGCTTTGTTTCTGGTTAAAGGTTCAGTGTGCTGGTGAGGAAGGAGGCTGTGCAGAGCCGGGGCCCTTTCCTGGGACTCCTGAATTCCTAGCCATGAAAGTAGCTAATCCTTTCTTCTCTGCCTCCCAGTTTGTAGTAAACTGAAGGAAAGCCCTATTTCACCAGAGCTGGTGTACAGACAACCCAACCAGGCCTCTGCAGCTCTACTCTCCACCCTCCCTGCCTAATCACCTCCCTGGCTGTGTAGTTTTATTTTGGATTTCAATTATTATATTATTAGTAGTTGTAATTCTCCATAAGAGACAAATAGGGGAAAGGGGAGTATTTGTCTATTATTTGTTACTCTTTAAGCTAAATGTCTACAGGTTAATTAAATTGAAAAGTATTCCCCCTGGGATGTTCCAGATCCCTGGTGGTCCAATAAGGTAATAAAACCATGGTGAAACTGAAAGCATTATTGCATGGTGCTTTATTCTCATCAGCAATGGCATCCAAATACAAATTCAGTCAATTATTGGGTGATTCAGAACAGGTTTTCTGGGAATTTAATTATCAGAATGGTCTGTGTGGGCACCGTGGTTGCTGTGGGGCAAACGAGCTGGAGTCGTCCAAGGGCCAGTGGTCTCATGTCCTGACTAAACACATTTACCCAGAAAGCAACTATTGAACAAAGAACTCTGCTCTGCTTTTATCAAAGAAAGTGTCTACCACAGCAGCAACCTCTGTTAGGAATGTGTGTGTGTGTGTGTGTGTGTGCACGTGCACGCGTGCGGGTGTGCACGTATTTAAATCACCTCATTTTCTTTGTTTCTCCAACCTCCCTCCATTAATTCATTAATTTGGTAAGTCTTTGTAAGCATCCTAAATTCCCCCAAACAATAGGACAGATGTTATCAGATCTGAGCAACAATGAAATCAATAAAGACTTTGGAGGGGAGCAAGAAGAAAGGTACAGGGTAATAGCAATTCTTCCCTGAAAGCAATCTAACCCATTTTTAATTTAATTTGGAGTGCCATTATTTCAGGATTCCAAATGCTAAGGCCATTTTAATCATGCAGATCCCATGTCTTATTGAGTTGTGGCAGAGAATTACTCTTCTCTGTGACCCTGAGTTAGCAAGGACATGCTGGGCAAACAGCCAAGGTGCTATAAGCTCAATAATAATAATAATCTATATTTAAAGTTAGCATGATGGCTATTAGCCATTGGCTCTCCTGATAGGAGGAGTGTCACCTCTTCACACCTTATAGCTGTTTGACTTAGCACTTTCTTTAGTGAATGAGAAATATCATCAAATAAGCTATCTTTCTTGCAAGAGAGGAAAGAAGGCATAAAACACAGACTATAGAGAAAAGCTATGAAGTAATTAAGAAGTGCCTGTGGGGGTGAGGAGGGATTTGGGGAAAAAATGGAGAGACTGACCTTGCAAAGGAGGGCAAAAACCTCCCTTTCCTGGAGGGTTGTCTGAGGTGTATGATGAACCAGAGGTTTATTTTGAGCCCATCTGCTCTTCACCAAAAGAAAAAAACTTGGTGATCTACTTTCTGTGAATAAAGCAAATAGATATGAAATCCCACATCATGTTCGCCTGCATATTAGGTTTGGATTCTCTTTTCTAATAGCTATCATTTACTGAATCCATATTGTATGCACGGAGTTAACAAGTTCTTTGCATGCATTATTAGTCTTATTTAAATTTTCACCGCCAGACTCACACTATGTATTTTCCACATTTAATAGATAAGGAAACGGAAGCTTTAGGAGGAGATATATAATTTGCCCATTGATAGCAAGAGGCGGAGCTGGAATTTTTATCTGGAATTCCAAACCTCCACTTTTTATTCTGCATCACCACGCTTTTTTCAACTTATAAAGGTGTTTTGTTGTTGCTATTTGTTTATTTTAATAAAGAGTTCAAATATGACCTTTTAAAATATGCTCTTCTGGAGTTAAATAGGTAGGTAAGCTTTCAAATAAGTACTGAGATGTCTGACCATTTAATCTCTCCTTTTCAGGGTGCTCCAAACATTTAAGTTCAATTTTAAAGGCACGACTAGTTCAAGCAGGCTTTAGAAAATTGGCATGCGATCGGTTTGGGAGATAGCCTCTACTCCACAGTCTTAGAAATCAGCGACCACAGGAATGTAGATGTTGAACTAGAGGACACTTACTGTATCTTACGCTGGGCCAGTGTGTGCTAGAAGGTTCTATGAATATTCTGCGACCCATTCATTCTCAAAGCCACCGACTTACCTTCTCTGTGCCTCACTAGAAAGCAGGTTTTAGTCACTACTTCGTTTTGCAAAAACGGTCAAGGATTAATAAAATAATATTAGCAAAATACCAATTATCTTTTTAACTACCTCAAAAACATTAATTCCTTCAATTCACCTTCTAGAGAATGAAGTCACAGACAGTCAATAATTCAAATTCTCCAGTAAAATGGGAAAGTATTATTGACCCTAAAGAGCACAGAGGTTAATTTATTTGCAAAAAAAAAAAAAAAAAAAAGCCTCCTGCCACATGCTCTGGGTGGAAAAAAAATTATGTTAAGCCTCATGAGAAAACAATCATCTCTCTCCCTTTATACCTCCTCATTTCTGTTTGTTTTGGGTGTGTGTTTACAAAGGTTTTGATCCCCAGGAAGCCATGGAAGAGAGATGTTCAAGTATGCTTGAGTACATCAAAGTTTGTATGTTCTTAGTCTGCCCATGAGAGAAGCTGTAGGGATCAAGAGGAGAATTGGTAACATGGATGACAGCCAAGCACATTTTGCAGGCCAAGCAGAATTTTTACAGGTCTATTTATTTATTTATTTTCCAATGATTTGCAAGGCTGGGTAAATTAAATTACTCAGTGTTGATTATAAAGTAGGTTAGTAGGCAAGCCCAGAAGGTCAACTTTTTCACCACTACAACTGCTATTCTTTATCTCCACCCCAAATTATTCTTTAGGGAAATTACTCCCATCCTTAATCCAATCTATAAAGACAATGGCATTTCCTCAAATAACTCCCAATAATTTAAAAGAGAGAATGCTAAATTTAAGTAATGACTTGTTGACATTTGAATTTTAAATTCATGAACACATTCATTAAGAACTTTTTGGTTTAAAACATTCTTTTTCTAAATTGCATTTTGGAATGATATACAATGGACAATTGTTCTTTCTTTGTTCACTGAGAATCCATTCCCCCTGTCTTTTGTTGACAAAATCCCAGTTCCCCGTAGAGAAAATATATCTCCCCCAGGGCGTATAGTTTGAACGGGACTGCAAATAAAGGCTCCTCAACCTCCCCTCAATAAGTGATAGAAATGTCTCTAAGCCAAGTCAATCAGGGCCTTGCTCCTAAATATCTTGAGGGTGTCATGTACATGGCAGCAGACCCTGATGAGATATCTTGAAATGGAGAATTCTAAAGCAATCTGGTTCCTTCTTTTCCCCTTAGTCCAATTCCTCAGTTTTCTCTTCAATTCTGTGAACCTCTTTTATCTGTAATCTCTCTCCCCATTTATAAATTCCCATCTTATGTAAGTTAGTCAGAATCCATTCCTTTTGTTTGCCACCACATACTCTACTATACCAGCTTGAGATGCTAAAATGAAATGAGAAACAATGATATTATGACTAAGGTCTAACTGGGAGCAAGGGTGTGGATTTTTTGTTTTCAATAGTGCTTTTATCTCATTTCTACCTCACATTGTTCTAGAAACATCTGAGGGAGAAAAAACACATTGCAGTGGAATTTCTTAATTAGCTGCAATTTCTTAAAGGAAAAGTCAAGACTTAACCTTTCCTAGTATTTTCCTTTTTGTATTCAGTACCCTGGATGGTCTCAGTACAATACCCATACCAATTCTAATATAAATAGTAAACAAAAATATAGCACTTAACAACAACAGCAAAAGGACTGGGTAAGATTTTCATCTAACATTTTCATACGTGTCCCTTCAAAAGGCAACATTGGGAGATTATGAATGAAATGAATTTTGAATTCTATATCAGACTATGCCAGTTCCTTAGCTTTGCAGATTCCAAAATGTTTCCAAATTAGATATTTCATTAGCTTTAATGCATCTTATAACCTGATTCAGACTCTAGGATGCATTTTGCAATGTGGGTTCATTTATAATTGACTTTTTAGGAAATTATTGTATGAATAACAGCTGGAAAAAATCACTCTCCCTGCTCTGTTCTAAGAATTGAGATAATAACAGCATGTTAGCACAAGTTTCCTTGGGCACTCAAATAACAAGCTACTTGGGTACTATAGTGGCTGAGATCACAAGAAAAGAAAGGTAAGGAAGGAAACTAATATTTATTGAACACATACATCTTGCCAAGCATTATGTTAGGAATTTATTAGCCCCATTTTTTAAGAGAAGGAAACTGAGGCTTAGTGAGGCTAAGAATTTTTTTGATTAATACTTATTTATTGAAAGTTTACCATGTGCCAGGAACTGTGGTAGGCCCTGAAGGTACAAAGATGACCATGATGCATAATAGGTTGTGGATCCATGAATTAAACCAAGCTCCATCTGTCTCTGAAGCCTAGACCATAACTAATATTCCTCCCATCAAACTTTCCCTAGGTCAGAATTACTTCTGACATGAAAACAACACCAAGAACCAGAAGAATCTGTTTTTCCAAAGGTCTAGCATTACAACAATAACCCTGAGAATTTTTATAATTTGGATTATTTCTAGTTGTGGTAAAGGAATTTCATAATTCTCAACCTTATGATTTCAATTTTCCCAAGATTCCTACAAAACTGAGAACAAATATTATCACTCAATTAACATATGGAAGAAAAAAAAAACAGAGCTTAATGAGATTACTTAATGAAGGTCCTAGAATAAAAAAAAAAAAAAAGAAATGATGATTTGGGTTTAACAGTCTGGGCAAGATGATAGGTTATTGCAGATTATTGGTCGCCTTCATGTCTCCACTGAGGTCAATCTTGGAGATGTCACATGAGAGGCTAACGGATCACAGAACCCTAATAAAATTACCACTAGCTGCATATAACCCTTCGGAAGACCAAAAGTGATAAGAAGAAAAGCCTTATTAGATAGGTCAGAGGCCAAGGAATGGGATGACTACAGAACAGCTTTCTTTGTCCCGGGAGATCTCTGCTCACTCACTGCTGTCTCAGGTATGCCAGTGCCAGTCCAAGGTGGTCTAACATCAGGGCAGTGATGGAGCCCAGTAGACCTTTGGAATAAGAAGTAAAAACATCCTGTTGGAGAACTGCTAGCCTTCACAATATCAAGAACTCAATGGTTAGGTTGAAAAGCAGAATAAAAGAACATAGCTGAAGAAAGAATTAGTGAGTTAAAAAATTATATATGAGAACTATCCTAAAAGTCATTAGAAAGGGATAAAAGTTGAAAAGAATGAAATAAGAGTTAAGTAATATAAAGACAGAACTGGAACAGCTCTGTCTACTAGGAGTTGCAAAAGGAGAGATATTAGTCTCCAGATGGAGAAAAGAAATGTTTGAAAAGGCAATGATGAAGAATTTCCTAAAATTGAAAAAAATATATATAACCTTTGCATACTTTGTCCTGGCTGCCATAGTATGTGATCCACCAAGGAGACTCAACTAAGAAAGAAAAAGACATGAGATCCAAGAAACAGGACTTACTTAGATCACAGGAGAGGAAAAAGAGGTCTTCAAGTTAATGGGGAGAAGAAATTCCAGGATGACTATCATGTGGCAGAGCTAGGGAACTGTGTTAGAGAAGGTCAGAGGGCTCTGGGAGAAATGCCTCCAAGAAAGTGAAATTTTAAAATATCTGGCATATTTGAATGTTGAGAAGAGACTTACCCATGGAAGAAATTTTAGGGGTGAATTGGTGTTTATGCCAACAAAAATAAGCAAGTAGAAAATGAATTAATGGTTAAGGCCAAAGAAAAGAAAAAATTGCTCAAGAAAGAAAATATAATATGAATATATTACAATGCTTAGTTTTGAATAATCTCCATTTTAAATAATTTGTGCCCAAAAATGGGAAAAGGGAAAGCTGGCTGTATTAATTTGCTAGGACTGGGCAACCCGTGTGGCTCAGCGGTTTAGTGTTACCTTTAGCCCAGGGTGTGATCCTGGGGACCTGGGATCAAGTCCCATATCAAGCTCCCTGTATGTAGCCTACTTCTCCCTCTGCCTGTTTCTCTGCCTCTCTCTCTGTCTGTCTGTCTCTCATGAATAAATAAATAAAATATTTTTAAAAAATTTGCTAGGGCAGCCATAATAAAATGTCACAAAGAGAGTGGTTTATGCAACAGAAATTATTGCCTTGCAGTTCTGCAGGCTAGAAGTCCAAAAAAAAAAAAAAAAGATGTTGGCAGGTTTCATTCCTTCTGAAAGCTATGAGAGAATCTATTCCAGGCATCTTTCCTTGGCTTGTATATGGCTGCCTTCCTGCTCACAGGGCATTTTCCCTGTATATGTCTCTGTGTTCAAATGTCCCCTTTTTATAAGGACATAATTTGTACTAGATTAGAGCCCATTCTAATAACCTCACTTTAACTTGATTGTCTCTGTAAAGACTGTATCTCCAGAAAGGTCACATTCTGAGGTGCTGAGAGTTAAAACTTCAATATATGAATTTTGTGGAGATACAATTCAGCTCATAACACTGACCAATGAATGCATTTCATGAAGCTAGTTTACCCTTAATATCAAAATCAAAAAATAATTTAATTGAATAAGTTCTACTTTGTAACTGTGTAATAAAATCATGTATAGGTCAGTTTCATTAGGACATGGATGTAATAATTTCAAATAAACTGACTAGTATAATAATAGTATACAATACTATACTAAAAATAATTCATAATTAAGTCAGGTTTACCCTTGGAATGGAAGAATGAATGAATCAGAAATTCTTGGGATGCCTGGGTGGCTCAGCGGTTGAGCATCTACCTTCAGCTTGGGACATGATCCCGGGTCTGGGGATCAAGTCCTGTATCAGGCTCCCTGAGGGGAGCCTGCTTCTCCCTCTGCCTATGTCTCTGCCCCTCTCTCTGTGTGCCTCATGAATAAATAAATTTTAAAGATGTTTTAAAAAAAGAAGTTCTGTAAATATTCACCATATTAATGGACAAAAACAAAAAATCACCTGATCATCCCAGATGCAAAACACTATTTGATAAAATTCAATGCTTACATTTGTAATTTGGGAAAACTTTAAAAAATAAGAAAAGCAGGTAAATGAAAATTAGGATAAAAGAACAAAATGTATGGTAACATCTTTGTGACCCAGGGCAAGGAATGACTTGCAGAACAAAACTTCAGAAGCACACATCAGAAGGCTAAATACATAAATACAATTTTTAAAAAACTACATTAAATTATACCATCATTAAAAATTTTAGCTTAATTGAAAGCACTATGCACAAAGTTCACAGAAGATATCTAAACCAACAAGGGATAATTTGTTTTGAATACATAAACAACTCCTAAAAATCAATAAGGTAACAATTCTTATAGATAAAATGAGCAAGGCAATATATAGAAGAGGAAATCTGAAAAGTTAATAAGCATTCATCAAGATGCTCAAAATCACTGGTAAGCAGTGAAATACAAATTAATGATTAAATTGGCAAAAAAAGAAAAAAAGAAAGAAAAAGAGAGAGAAAGTTGAATGATGCCAAGTATAATGGCAAGCGAGAATGTGGGGACAGAGACACTTTCATGAACTACTGGAGTAAGGGAAGGCTGGAGGGCAATTTGTCACTTCTTTGTCTTATTAAGTAGGCATTTGCTTATAAGCAAGCAATTTCACTCAGACATGGATCCCAAGGAAATGATTCTTTGGGTCTGAGTGTTTAACACTAATAATGTGGATAGGAAAAATATAATTGGTACATACATGGAATATTATGTAGCAGTTAAAAACAAAGGATTAGATGTTCATATGCTTGATGAAAAACTTAGAATGACAGGTATAATACAATATTATTTACAAATATTTAAAAATTACATACACTCAAAAATACATATATTCCAAGAACATAGTGACTTAAAAATATACACATAAAACACATGGTAGCAGTATAAGGATAAAATAGGATACATAGAGGAAGGAGGGAAGGAAGGAAGGAAGGAAAAGGAAATACCATATTTGAAGCTGTTTAATGTACCAGACATAGTTCTTTGCTGCTAGATGTATATTTAGCATATCAGAAGGAAAATTCAAACAAGGATTTTATATAGGAGTTGCTAATGAAAATCTGTTGAAATTTAAAAAATTGATGGATTTGACATCTAAATTAAAGGCTTCCATTTTTCCATAAACAAACCAGCAAAATATTGGGGAAAAGATATTTGCATTAGTGATGTGGAATTGAAATTTAGAATATATAAAGAACTTTACAAACAAGCATAAAAGAGAAAGAAAGGAAATTCAAAAGAAAAAAATGGGCAATGGACATGAACAGGCAATTAACAGAAGGGGAAATGAAAACAGCTCTTGAGTTACAAAAGATGTACATCCTCATTAGTAATCAGAGAAATGCAAATTTTAAAAAGTGAAATACCATTTTACACCCACCAGGTTGGCAAAAATTAGAAAGTGCTGGCAAGGATGTGGGGAAATTTTACCCTTGCTGATGGTGAAATTATAAATTGGTGCAAACATTCTGTATAGCAATCTGGAAGTGCTTAGTACATGTATACCCTTACAATTTAGAAATTCTGCTCTTGGGAATATACTCCAGAGAATTTCTTGCTCAGAGATCCACATGGAAACATGGTGATGGAAGATTGCAGCATCATTTATGGTACCAAAAAGTTGGAAGCAATCTAACTATCCACTAGAGAATCTAGGTATCTACTAAATGCCCAGTACAGAGATGAATAAATGAAATATGCTACATGTCGAAGTCAGAAATAGTATTTGGATGTATATTGGTGAAATCTGAAGGATTAAGAAGCAATAAACTGGATTTATTTAAAGAAAAATAGATGTTAGAAACTAAGTTAGGGCAGCCCAAGGGACTCAGCAGTTTAGCGCCACCTTCAGCCCAGGACGTGATCCTGGAGACCTGGGATCAGGTCCC
The DNA here is from genome assembly GCF_905146905.1 of Nyctereutes procyonoides. Classification (NCBI taxonomy): domain Eukaryota; kingdom Metazoa; phylum Chordata; class Mammalia; order Carnivora; family Canidae; genus Nyctereutes; species Nyctereutes procyonoides. The sequence goes on from NW_026575132.1 coordinate 15,551,241, forward strand.
ACATCCAGTTCCCTGCATGGAGCCTGCTTCTCCCTCTGCCTGTGTCTCTGCCTCTTTCTCTCTCTCTCTCTCTCTCTGTGTGTGTCTCTCATGAATAAATAAATAAAATCCTAAAAAAAAAAAAAAGAGAGAAACCCATTTAAAAAAAAAGAAACTCTAAGTTAAATGAAAAGTAAGAAAAAGAATGAGATTTATAGCACACTACCATCTGCATAACTAAAGAACATACATTAGTGACACAACACAATCTTTTAAATAAATGCTAATGAACGAAATAAAAATGTTTGCATAGATTCTTCCAATCCATAATCTATGTAAAACACTTGATGAGATGCTGATGGGAGTCCCAGGGTGGATAGGGGATAGAGACCAAAGCAGATACAAAATGGAACAAGATGAAATAAAATAATAAAATAGGAGCCTCGTAAGGTTGATTGTTTCATGAATTGTCTCAGTTCTGTAGACTTAAGATAATAAACAGCAAATGGAGTCCCTCTAACAATTCTCACTACTTCTTTAAAAAGTGCTATGATCAGAAAATATATTTGCAAGTGCTTGAAGAAGTCCAGCAACAGATAGCAAACTAGAATTAAAGCAAACAATGCCATTTATAGATTCTCTTAATCATTCATTTATATGCAGCAGTGGGAGAATGCTGATCCAGAGAGATATTCTATTGGTTTTGAACAAGTTTGCTGCAGATGAGTGACTGAACAACGGCATTTGTGTAAGTTAAATTGTTTTCTCTCTGTTCACATGAAGTGACCAGCATTTGAGGACTAAACACTCTATCAAATAACTACATTTCTGACCAAATAACTGATTACCAGGAAATGTTGGAAACATTCCTGCACAAGCTGGGCAGCTCCAAATCTATTTTTTTAAGTAAGTAGGGACACTGAAAAGGGCATGAACTCTGAGCAAGTAGTAAGTTCAGACCCATCCGAAGGTGATACTCCTAATCATTTTAATTAGTCGTCTTCCTACTCATAGAGAACAATTAGTATAATGGGATTGCATTGCCTTTTTTATTTGGAACCTATGAATGGGCTGGTTATTAATAAAGATAAATGTGACCCATGTTGCAGAATAGTGCTATGATGCCAATCTCTTCCAAGCAGGTTTTCAACATAGGCAAGAGTCTCTACAGCTCTGCAGCATTAATGCAAGTGAAATGAGACCCTTTTACATCTGGCTCCACTCTATTCTGGGCTGCTTAATGTACCAGTGCCAGCTCTTTGCCACTAGACGTATATTTAGCATATTGGAAGGAAAACCAAAAGCAAAGATTTTACATAGGAGCTAATCTGATAATTACATGGGTATCCAAAAGCCAGACAGTAAGGGATAGTGAAAACAATATAATTAAATAATTTGAGTGAGTCAGGAAGACTAGAAGAGAGGAGCCTGCCTCTGAGACTGGATGCTGAATACATTTTATCAAAGAAGGAAATCGAAGGAAGAATTTGATGCAGAAACACATTCACTCTCAGAAGATGGATGGTAGTTAATAATCTCAATCCTCCCCTTTGACCCAGTGTTCACTTTTCAGTGAGAACTCAAAGTATGATTCTAACTGAAAACAGAATGACAAGAGAGACTGGGGAGGAGTTAATTTTAACAGCATTCCAGGTTAATTCTTTCAGTTCCTGAGGTTAGAAAATGGGGATCAGCCTTGAGAAATGTGGGAGCACTAAGAATGACATTCTATCAGTACCAATTATTTTCAGCTAATGTTTTTGCTGTCAATATAGCATTTCCATTTGCCAAAGTCTTCTAGGTCTTTCTAAAGCTGCCCAAATGATGCCTCCAAGGAGCTGACCATCATTACCTCCAGGTCCCAGGTGGTGAGGCTGAGAGGTTAAGTGAGACACCCTAGGCCACACACTTTTTATTTCAAGGCATCAGGTGCCAATATGGGATTATCTCTCCAAGTTTCTGACTCTTTGTACAACAAATAAATCTTTCCAGTATAAAACATATCATATAACATCTTCTGTTTAGACAGTGTGAGAAATTCTGAGCAGTGCAGACCTCTTGGGATGTAACATTTACCTTTAGAGGCACCCAGCACATGTTCATCTATGAATACTCTTGATAACATGGCGTATACATCATGTTTATTCAGTAGCAAGAACGTGGGGCTTATTCAAAGAATCCATGAGTAGGCACCAGACCTTCCAGATCACCAGCAAGATTGAGTCATGCCATAAACAAACACATGGGTTCTTAAAAAAAGATATCCAGTGTCACTTAAGGAGCCAAACTACTTGCTATCCTGAGAAGGCAGCATAATATGGCTAGGATGAGTGTAGACCTTGGAATCAGACTGGACGTGATTCTTGTTCTCCACGAATTAGTAGCTGAATGGACTTGTTCCTCATTTTCCTCATCTGCAAGAAGGAAAATGAGGTACTAATTTAATAGAGTTGTTGTATGTACTTTTCATCACCACCATACACCGAACCACCAGAATTTCAGAATGTAACTTTATTTAGAAATAGGGCCTTTGCAGATGTAGTTAGGTTCAGGTGAGGTCATGAGGTCATTAGGATGGGCTCTGATATAATATGATTGGTATCCTTTTAAAAAGGGGAAATTTGGACACAGACAAACATGCACAGAGAGAAGACAATATGAAGAAACACAGAGAGAACGCTATGTGAAGACAGATTGGAGTGATGAATCCACACACCAAGGAGGCCAAAGATTGCTGACAAATCACCAGAAGCTAGAAAGAGACAAGGAGGGATCCTTTCAGTACAGGTGTCAGAGGAAGCACAATCCTGCTGTCATCTCAATTTTAGACTTCCAGCCTCCAGAGCCAGGAGACAATGAATTTCCATTGTTCTAAGATACCTGATTTGTTGTTATGGCAGCCTTGGGAAATTAATTCATTGCAAATGTTGAAAGCAACCATTTATGTAAAATGCATAGTAGGTCCCCAATAAATTAAAGTTCTCTTCTTCAAAGACAAGGATTTATACATTGAAATACAAATATTTTTTATTTTGTTTTTGAACTTTATCATGGTCTGATCCCAGGGCAGATGGATTTTTGTGTCTGCTATAGCAGCCTTAAATTCTACAGGTCAGTACCAGAAATTACCTGGTTTCCTAAGGGAATGAATATCTGAGTTAGGAAGGACTGAGCACTGAACCAAAATCTCTAGGTCTAAACTGGAAGGGATAAAAACCCTGACTGGAACATAAACTGCCAGTTATTGAGAAGACCTGTGATGCTTTTCTCCGAGGGATACTGGGACACGGTGTCAGGCCAAGCCTAACTCTTACACCTTGGGTTGCATCTATCCCATAGCTGGTGCTTCTCAATACTCACCTACAGGTGATACCATGGCTAAGGTTCCCAAACACTATGACATTAAAGGAGCATCTGCTTTGAGGGGCCTTTGAATGCAGTGGTTGAGTCTGCATGCTGGAGGCAGATGGCCTGGGTTTAATATCAACTCTGGCACTTGCAGTGGGTCCTTGTTACTCTCCATGCCTGAGTTTGCTTCTTTGAAAAATGCGCACGATGACAATAATACCCCAAACCGAAGCATATTGTGCGGGTTAGTTAACATAGATAGCTAAAGCATATGGATCGGTGGCAGGTGCATAGTCACATATGTGAGTGTGTGCTATTATTGTTATTACTGCTTTCATTAAGACTTAGTCCCTGCCTGCTCTCCAATCCTGGAAGCTGTTCCTAACTTCAGGCATGAAGCCCTTGTCCTCATAGCATGCCTAGTATTTAGTTTCTCTAGAACTAGGACCTGGACCAGACTCTACAATCTCAACCCATGGCTGTGAGAAGAAACCCAGTGTCTGTGGCCCCTCCACCTCCCCAAAACCATCCCTAATGTTGCCCACCTGCCAGGATATCCAAATGCTTTGAACTCTCTCTGAGCTCCTCCCTCTCATGTTGTCACCTAACTATCCCCTAATGTGTAACCCCTTCAGTGATGGCAAATGGGCTGGCTACCACCTGCCACCCACCAGCCAGAAGGGACTTGCTTTATATTTCAGCGTCTGCACTGTCCCTGGAACATATACCCAGACATCCACAAGCAGGCTGAATGACTCCTTTTTGCTCTAACTTCCTGCAGAAAATGGAGTCATATCTAAATGTGAGACAGAATGTTTCCACATCCCAGCAAAATGGAGTCTGTTCATTTTGACTACAAAGCTGCTCAAGCATTAAAACTATGTGGAAACTACATGGGCACTTGACAATGTCTATTTAATAATGACAAACCCATCAGTCATGAGGCATTCCATGTGAATGTCCCAAATCATAAGATTAAGCCGAATAGGAAAGTCAACATTTATAAGACTTTATAAAAATTTCTCTCATTCGGCAGCACTCTCTGTAACTGCTTCAATGGGAGGTATTTAGAAGAAACATCCACAACAACAAAATACAGAGGTCAAAAGTTAAATCCTTTTCTGCTCATCATCTCCTCAGGATGACTACCTATAAGGTATTAGTTAAATTCTACAAACTGAAGAGCTGAAGGGCAACTGAGACACGGACCTGGACCTCACAGGGAGTGAGGCTTGTTAAACTAACGTTTGTCAAGTACTCATTGTGTTCTCGACTCTGTGCTAATTGCTTCACACAAATAATATAATTGAATCCTCATAATAAACTTGTAAATTAGGTACTAATCCTGTGTTTGTTTTGTTTTACAGATCAGGAAACTGAGGCACAAAAGAAGTGAAATAACTTGACTGAAATTCTAAGTCTGCTTTAGCTGAGATTCAAATGTAGAATCCAGTCCAGATCCTGTGCATGAAAGCTAACGAAATAATAAGCTTCTGCACTTTTTCTTCCTTTTCTCATTGGTTTTGGAGCCTACAGCATGACAGTGTCCAAGTAGCCTGCTCTTTCCAAACGTATTCAGTGACATTTGTTTATGAGAGTCACAGCCAGCAAACACTACCCTCATTGTCCCTAGCATAATGCAAAGTCACCGTGGTCAGGGCAGCAGAGGCAGCCACCTCCTTGTCGGTTTTATCAGCCAACCTTGGGGGAGTCTGGGCTGGGAAAGCACTAGAACTAGCCTCCCTGCTGGCAGCCAGCCTGGCCTAAGGACAGTGGTGGAGTGTAATTGGGATCTGTCCCAGGTAATGGTCCACCTCTGGTTGAAGTAGGCTCTGAAATCGCATCTTTGCTGATTTGGAGTGAGTTGATGAAAATAGGAGTGGAGGAGGGAGCTTGGTGAAAATTTTTAGGAATACAGGCCAGAAACTGGTGGCAAAAGCTTCCCCTCAAATAAAAGAAAATGGCTTTAGGAAGTTGAGTCTTATCCCTGTTTCTGTTTCCTCCTCATAAATCTACCTCTAAATAATCTTTAGGGAACTGGAGCTGTTGCTTTCTCCCTGGCAATAATGGCAATTCCAACTACAGACCAATTAGGATACACCCAGAACTGCCAGTAAAATGTTTCATTGACTTGACTTTATTGGTTTCATAAAACAAGTGAAAAGAATCAGAGACAGTCTAGAACCTTACTGAGGCGCAAGTATCTTTCTGAAGCAGGCCAAAGGCTGCCCTGTGGGCTTCTGATCTCTGGTCGTTCCTCCAACAGGCTGCTCTCAGCAGCTGTCACCTGAGCAGGAGGTCACAAACCCGGCTCAGCACACCCACCTGCGCTGTAGTTGTCACTTCCCTGATATGTGATCCATGCCCTGGGAAGACTCCCTTTGTTTTTCTGAGCCTCCGGTTCCTCATTTGTCAGCTTCAGGTGCTACCCCTTGTGTACCTATCTCAGGCACAGGTGTAATCGAGGAGCTTCGGGAAGAGCGGAACACTTAGAAATGCAAAGGATTGTCTTCAGGCTTTCTCCCCCTCCCCACGCTACACCTCTGCGTTGGCTTTCTCTCAGTGTTCAAGCCTAGGCATAAATTATCCTTGCTCCTATTGACTCCCTATTGCAAGTGCTGCGTGTGTGTGTTTGTGAATGCGCGTGCCCTGCATGCCTGTATCCTTGTCAGTCTTTCTTTGTTCTTTCCCAAGGCTTCCGTGAGAGTAGCAAAGGGAGTGGAATGTCCTTGACCAGCCCCCTCCCCCTCGTCAGGACGGGGATGGACCACCTACCACCACTCCCTCTCCATCCCACCTCCTCCCCCATCTTCATCTATGCAGTCGATGAACTGAAAGCCCAGGAAGAGTGATTCGATTATTTGCCTGACCTTTGCCAGTGCCGGAAAATGTGTAGATCCACATGCTTTCCTCCAATAGCCCTTTGGGGCTTTTCTGAATGTGTCCCCAAAGGAGCCCTCCTGCGGCTCCGCCGAATCAGCCTCCCAGGGCTGGCTGTGGTTCAAAGCCTAGCGAACTCTCCTCCCAGCACCCCCACCCCAGCCTGCCTTTATCCCGCATCTTGTTCATCACAAACAACAATTACTGACAGTAATTAGCTTCCCAGAATAACAAGGATGTTATCTTTGCTCAGCTTTACTCTGAAGGCGCATGAGCAAACCTTCTTGTGCTTAAGCACAATCAAATATATTTGAAAATACCCCTTTAGAATCCTAGACATGACCCTTGCCACTTCCTTGTAACCTGTAGAACCAATTCGCCTCTTTATTAGATTGACTTTTTCTTTTTGGATAGAGGACAAAGGGGTGGAAAGAAAACTTCGGGCTAAGGAAACTGTCACTTTGTCCATAATCTTGACAATCTCATTGCTTGATTAAACTAATTTTGCCACACGCCCACTCTTTAATATGCACTTCTTGGGTTATAGGGCTTTTGGTTGCCTTGAAGGTGTCAATGCTGAAGCGAAGGCAACAATCCAATGTGAAGCTAAAGAAGAGAAAGAGAAGTTATGACTTTATTTAAACCACTGGAGAGGTCGGGAAGCCAACTTACCAAAATAGCAGAATCAAAAAAAAAAAAAAATCTGAAAAACAAATTCACCACCAAACAGTTTCTACTGCTCCATTTATTTCAACTAGTGTGGTATTAATAGAACGCCTAACAGCAGGGAGTTGGAAAATAAATGTATTCTCACTCACAAGGGAATGACTAAATGACTCACAAATGCAAAAATAAATAAATGGTTCCCTATGAAAATCTGAAACTATATTACCCTGACTGAAACAACTAAGCTTCTTAACTGTAACCTAACATGTTAAATTCAATCAGTTTTATTTGAGGCCATAGATAGATCAAGCGATCAATCTCCATTATCCTGGGCTTTTTTTCATCTTCATAGTGCTATTTTTCTTCCTATGAGACATTTCAGTTCATTTCCTTGAGCCTTCTTCAGTTTAATGACTGATTTTCAGACCCCAAAAAAAGAAAAAAAAAAAAGAAGAAGAAATCCCCCTTCCTCTAAAGGGAATGGGGAAAATAGAGCAAGGGAAAAAAATTTCAGAAGGGCATGTCTTAACTCTATGTAGTAAAGAGAAGGAAAGAGGCTACAGTGTGAGAAAAAGATAACAGGTAGATAAATAATGTGTGTTTGAGCTTGTTTCAAATGTTAAATGTTAACAGGTGCTGCCTCCTGACACTATAAAAAGATCAACTTTTTGTCTCCTTTGTAATTTGTGAACAGGTAGGGCCCAGAGGACTTGAATGAGGTCATGCCAATTAACTCCCCGATTCCTGCAATCAGAGTGATAATGACATCCTTAGCAACCATCCGATCACTATGGCACCAGCTTGCTGCTATAAAAACCCTTTTCATCGACACTAGCTTTAGGTTAGGTGGCCAAAGCTGTGATCCTGAAATCCACAGACAGAGAATGCACATGAACACTCACCCCAGCCTCATCTCGCACGGGGTCATGAAATCTTTCTTTCTCTAAAGAGGAGCATTGAGAACGGCATTTTCACTGGCTCTACAAGCTAAGGATTAGGGCTTTTCCCAAACATCATATAAATCATTGGTTGGCTCTTTGGAAGCATCTCCTATTAAAAGAAGCTAATGAAATTTATCTTTCAACTTCATCTAGCCTGATTGCACAGGACATACATACCTGCTACCTAAAAACTGCTTGTTACTGGATTCCCTTTATCAATAAAGACTTTATCAGTTACTTTATAGGATGAGAACTGATACTCTAATCACAGCTAAACGAAAACAATTGGCAATATCTATATCTAAGGGTTTCTTCCCCAGAATACTTAGAAAATTTTCAGTGCTCTGGAGATCAAATGAATACCTATAACAAACAGAAGGCAGGAGATCAGAAAGATACAGCCCGTAAAACATATTGGGGGCAAATTTATCCCAACAAGCTTCTTCAGCTCTAAGCATTTTAGTTTGAACCAACATTTATTATATTGTGCCTCTCTTAATGTCCCTTGTTAAATTGGGTACTTTGGGAAATCCATAAAAATCTAAGATACTTGCATGTGTCCTTATTTCAAGGAACTTAAAATCTATTTGTAAAGAGAGAAAGAGGCATCTGAAAAACAACAAAGTTCTATTTGGGGAAAAGAAGTGTGTGAGCTCTTCATAGTCATTAGATGCCCTTAAAAGACCTCTGGGAATGTAAATAATAGATAAGAAAGAAAATGAAAGAAGCAAGGAAGGAAGGTGGGGACAAAGGAAAGAAAGAAGGAAGAAGCAAAGAGTCTTATAAACAATCAGAGACTAAAGAACAACTAAACACACCAGGAGAGTAAAGAGAAGGCAGTTGAATATACCTCATCGACTGCATTGTTGTTCCCTAGGTGGAATAGTCTTTTTACTCTTTTCTCAAATCTTCACATCACTCCTTCATTTTCACTTTAAAAAAAAACATTTTATTTATTTATTCATGAGAAACATACAGAGAGGCAGAGACATAAGCAGAGGGAGAAGCTGGCTCCTCGCGGGGAGCCCGATGTGGGACCCTGGGATCACTCCCTGAGCCAAAGGCAGCTGCTCAACAATTGAGCCACCCAGGTCCCCCTTTCATTTTCATTTTTATATGAAAATGTCTCACTTCGTTCTTTGTCAGTGTTTCTATCTGCCTCCCTCCCCCCAAGAAAACTCCTGGAACCAGGGACTCTGTCCAATCTAAAATACTGTTAGCACAAGGTAAGTTCTCAGCAAATCTGTTGAATGAATGAATGAATGAATGAATGAATGAATTGGAAGAGTTAGTTGCCGGGGATGGAAATTGCACATCAGGTAAGACAGTGTCTGATAAGAGCAGTGGGCAGCATAACTGAAGTAAGAGCTGTATTCTCAGACAGATTCCCTTAGCATTGGTGACAGTGTCAGGTAGGCCTGTGACTTCAGAGATGATTTGCAGAGCTGACATTATCTGTAATGTCAGCATTTACCATATATTTCTCATTATAGATATCAATTCTCCGTTTTCCTAATTGATTCCAGTAACATAGATACCCTGAGTGCTGTATACAGCTCACTGATTGCTGGGCAAACATTATTGAAGTGTCAATATTTGCTCTTTTTCCTAGAGCATCGTTTTTAAAAAGACTGCAATTCATTTGGGGACATTTCTCTTATATTTAATGCACAGGGAGTGCTGATACAAACTAAATCTTCATTTTATTATTCTTTACCCTTGCTCTGGTCACACGGATGGTTTGACTTACCAGCCACCATGGCTGTCCTTAGCCAGCTCCAGAAATGTTCCCTTTGGATGTTGGTATTGGCAACTGGTACAGAATGTCATTTCCACCTCTTCTGATGAGCTTTGCAATTTAGAAAAAGACAATCTAGAGTGACTTGGGCCACTGATGGTCAAGGCTCCTGCTCCTTCTTTTCTAGATATGGCAGCTGATTTTCCCATGTGACTTCTTGGTTCTCAGCCTTTTGGATTAATCTGAACAAAGTTTTGGCCCAAAGTTCAGTCTTGGAACAGCAAGTCATGTGACTGCATGATTGCAAGGTCAAACACATGCAATATGCTTTGGAACATTCTCTTCCATTGTGGCAAACAAATGTGCAGTCCCTTTTTGGTTTGTTTGTTTTGCCTTAGAGAGGAGAGATTCGCCCTTGGTAGAGTCAGTGACCTTGAGGTTAGGTCCTTGTAACTCATATGGAGGTGATTTTTCCTATATTTATTTCCAGGTGCAAATAGAGCCATACCCCAGTGCTTTCTGTCTTCTGGGAAATTCTGGTAGCATGCTGCTCCTGGACCATGTGGCCTGCTATCTTGTTAAATTAGAGATTAGAGTGTGCTCTTCTACTCTTGAGCAATCCCAATTTTTTTTTTTTTTTTTTAGCAATCCCAATTTTTCAGGGTTACTTTTTTCCTAGTCTTACCAGGTGAGAATTCCAGACTTAAAATCACACTGTACCAAATCATTACTAATATACATGGGGGTTTAGAAAATGTTTTTACCCAGGCCTTTGATCCTGATGTCCCTGGACCTTTGTGTGCTTCAATTCCTTGATACCTAAGTTGAAGACATTAATAACTACTTCATTTCTTCCAGCCACATTAATGGTAATTGAGATGCTCCTGAAAATGAAAACAACCCATGATGATCCTAAGATATGATCTGGTGTGATGTGCCAGGCAGTACTATTTCTGATTAGTCATCACTGGGCCACCTAGACTTTCAGTTTACTTCTAATTGTGTTTCAGATAATGCTATTCCCAGTTAGGCAGATGATCATTGTAATTTCTGGTAATGAAATGGCTAGGGAGACCATTCTGTGCTGGGAAGAGAGCCAGCGCCTGGCACTTTGTAAGAAACAAGTGTTATGGTCTAGGATAGAAAGATGAAGCCAAGGTATTAGTTGAACATTTAGAGCATATATGAGATTGAATCTCTATCTAGTGCCCTCTCTCGTGCTTGAGACTAATACGTTTTCAAAGGGGCATCCCTCAGCTTGAAAGCAACTCTGCAGAAAGCAAAGACACTAACAATTTTTCTTTCCCCTTTACACCCTTTAATGTGCCAAAGAATCATCATTGGCCTTCCATAATGGCAAAGTCATTTTCTTGCCATGGTCAATAGTGGTTTGATCAATAACATATACAGAGGGCATAAAATCCATAAATAATAATGGATTTTTTTTTGGTGAAAGTTATTGAATGATTGTGGTTAAGGACTCTCTAAATGAGAAAAAAAAATAAAAAGAAGCTCCCCAAAAAGTGTGGGGTTGTCATTTCCTCCTTTTCCTGTGTTTCTAACATCTTATGCCTCAGGTACACTCATAACAAAATAATCATGTGGCTTGCAACTTCTGAGTCCTTAGCCATTCCAGCTAAATGCTGAAATCCGAAATCCAAATGGCTTCTTTTCAATCTATCAAGCAGTTCTTCAGCCTGTGAGGTCACAGGCATGAAGATTTCTTTCTCCTCCAAGGTTGGACTACATCTTTGTTGACGACTCTGTAAACCAAGTTTCCCCTCCTGCCTCATCAACAGGCTTCTGGCCTGGCTCAGTCAATGGGAGGGAACAGGAGGCCAGGAGGAAGGGAGGACTCAGTGTAGTTCTATCCTTCCCTGGTGACAGTTGACAACAGTGCTTGAACTCTGTGGTTCGAGCTGTCCTCCTGATAGCCCCTTTCTCTGAGGCTTCAGCTTCTATCAGGTAGGCTCTGGCTTCTATAGGATCACCTCTTCCCTGTATTTCTACAGTCCTAAGGGTGGCAGCTACTTTCTGCTATTGTTGACCTCTGGGTTGCTCATCACCTCCTGTTTGGTTTCTTGTCCCTTCCACCACCTTCATAATCAATTCTTGCATTAAATTCCCTCCATTTAAAATACTTAGAAACGGGTTCTGTTTTCCTGATTTGACTGCCTATCACAACCCCTTCTATTCTGTTCTGAGACTCTTCACTGGATACAGGCTTAGATTACATCCTCATTCAGATTTCAGATGATCTTGTCAGTAATTAAAATTACTAATACAATCACAACAATAATAGTAGCATCTCTCACTACTCAGCGAGAGTCTGTGGTGTCCTTACAGGCAGGCAATCAGTGCCAGACCAGGCATGTTACTCACATCAGCTCATCCAATTATCTCAAAGCATTCTGAGGCCAGTAGTATTATTATCAGCCCCATTCTCTAGATAAGAAGACTGAGTGAGAGAACATAGGAAACTTGATAAAGGTCACAGAGACAATAAGCATCAAACATCGATTTGAAAATATGTTCATTTCAAGCCCCTAGTTTTTTGCCCCGTGATAATTTTGATGATGACCAACACCGCATTGCGAAGGCACAGCAACTCCAGTACAGCACAGCACCACAGTACAACTCAGAGTGTACTCAGGAAGGGGTTCCAAGCAGCATTTCTCTGAATAACACTGTCCATTCCCTACTTTAACCTTGTAGGGTTATTCCTTCTGCTTAGAGGCATTAAAATGGATATTTTCTACATGTCAAGGACATAGAGAAAAGAACAAATGCCCATCACTGAGGACAGCTATTAAAGTCCCTCAGCATGCTTGTGGGGGATGAAAAGACTGTCTTCTTCTCAGGGAGAGCATCCCAGGTGCCTGCTGGATGCCTGCTGGTCTCAGCTGTTGAATGTGCTCTCTGAGCTCCCTGCAGGCTCAGCTGCCCAGAGCTCATAGGCTCTGATCCTTCCTTACCTAAGGGCTAAGAGATAAGCTGCAGAGAAAGATCATTAAGAGCAAGGAAGAAACAGTCCTACGATGAGAAAGGGGGCTTTGAAAACAAAGGGGGATTGTCCAGACACATGTTACATCCTTCCTACTGGCTTTCTTTCTCCCTCTCTCCTTCCGTTTATTCCCCCCTAAGCTTTGTTTCCAGATTGATTTCTCTAAGCATTCCTTCCCCTTCCAAGTCTAAATATGGGGGGGGGGGAGGGTTGAGGGTCAGGAATACGAGCCAAACTAGCCAAGCATTTTACCTTTGGGACTGAGTGATAAAAATAACAGCTCCATTTCAACTCTCTGAATCATTTCAATAGCACTGGAAGCATGTGGAGGAGTGCCACAGGAGGGGGGGGGGCTGGGAGGAGAGGGGTTAGGGCTCTCACCCTGTATTGGAACTTGATTTATTGCAGGGATCAAGTTCATGTTCCTCTCAGGGTCTGGTTTTGAGCAAAAGCAATGACTAGCTGCCAAGTCTGAAGTCCAAGATGGTCACGCAGAGTATGAACATGTTACCTTGGCCTCTGGGAAATAGGCATCGGTGAGAACCTGCAAGCCCGCAGCTTCCTGTGGAGTGTACAAAATGTCTCTGGTCCTTCAGCCCAAGAGTGTGTCAAGAAATAAGAACAGTCAATTTTCTATTATTTGACGCTGCTTACCCAGTTTGTGGTGGGTGAAAATCTCATTTTCCTGTTCTCTCCCACTAGCTACTTGCCTTCAACACTCCTGAGAAGAGGTGAGCAATGGGAAAGAATTGAGAACACTAGCAGATTGGTCAGGTATTGCTGCTTGCTTCTAAGCAACATTGGAATTGTTTGTTTAACTGTCTTCTTCCTTCCTTCCTTCCTTCCTTCCTTCCTTCCTTCCTTCCTTCTTTCCTTTCTTTCTTTGAATGCACAAAACATTTTTTGAATATCAAAAAATCAGAGATAGAGATAACCCTTCCATAAAATCCAGTTTAGATCTCACTTTCTAACAGGCACCAGATTTTTTAATTTGACTATGTGAAGGGGGGAAAAAGATATTCTTATTTACCTTCTTGCCCAAATTGGTGAACAGTACATGGGTGTTAGTGCTTGAGTGACTGCATACATACAACATCTTTTTACACCCAAAGCCAACAACTGCCATGATGATTTAACACTGCAGTCATAAGAGCTATCGAAAATGCAGCTTTTATGAAAAGGGGATATTTTTATATAAATACAAGGATGATGGAAAATGAAAAATGCAAAACAAGTCCAGAGATACACCCTACAAAAGATAACTGTCTGCTATTTTAATTATTATTAAAAAGAAACAGAAGAATAGCAGATGGAGAAAGCTGAAGGAACATGTGCGTGGATTGAAAGACAAAGGAAAGAGGAATAAATGATATTTTAACATTGAGATGTTCGCCTCAGCTGCAATTATCATTGGCATACTCTGCCCTGACAAGGGGAGACAGGAGTTATATAAAAGGGCTTTTTCATTTTTACTTCATAGAGTTTGTGAATAACTGGCTTCCCAAGTGACAATTTCTCTGCCTCCTCCAAACACTTCCCCACTTGCTTCGACCCCTCACAGCCCAAGCACTTAAGGCATAAAAACCCTACTGGCTCCTCCAGTGCTCTTTTTTCTTGAATTGCAAGCCTGGCCTTGATTGACCTACAGTTCGGAGAATAAAAATAGGAAAAGAAAGGCTACCTTGAAGACAAAAATCACCTCTTCAGGATCGGGTGGACCTCGAACATCAGCTGAAATTAAAACAGATTCCTGTGCTCTGTGAGCCTGTCAACAAAAGATCTAGACAAAGGGCTACATGCTGTCTTGAGCCACTTCAGACCTGTTCGGGAGTCTGGTGGTCAGCATGTGAATGTTCCCGAGGCAAGAGGGAGCTCTAGGAAAATACTGGTGTGCTAGCTTCAGCCTCTCTAGACGGTGGCTTCAGCTAAACATATCTCCCCAGAAGTGCCAGAGATTCCATGAAGATTGATTTGTAGCACTGGGGTAAACCAATGGGCCATATTTGCAATTTGGAATATCCCAGGGAGATATGATTTCAGAAAGACTGGACTAGACATTTCTCTTTCCTCAAAGAACCTTTTTTCCCTTTTAGGATTTCAATATCATAGGGGTAGTTGTCATTAGCAACAAACAGCCTAGTGTGGATTAGTTTGTTCAAATTTCATTCCTAAAAGCATTTTATAATGAAATAACATACAAAGCTCACTTTTCAAAGATGCTAGAAATCTATTGGGGGGAAAGATTGGGGATGAATATAAAGGATAGAAAAAGTATAGAACTGTGCATTCATGCAACTGAATTACATAAACATTAAATTTCACAATTCAGGGCAGGGGTAAATCGGAAAGCTTCAGGGAGGAGGTAGGACTCAAGTTGGAAGGGAAGATAAAACAGAAGTAGAAAAATGTAGTAATCATCCTACTTTTTTGCAATGTTCATCATTTGGAGACTTTGAAAGAATGGTATTGACTTAAAGTAAGAACTTTGAAAAATTAATGTGAAATGCACTGGGATTCTTTTGGCTCCTGCGACGAGAGTCTCTCCCTCAGGTTCTCACGGGTCATCCAGCCCTCCATGCCGCCCTCCTCCTGTCTATTCTACAAAGAGTAGTAAAGGGACCTAAAATTCTAATTGGATCTTAATGTGGCCCCACTAGTGAAAAATCTTCATGGATCCTCATTGGTTTTAGGAGAAAATCCAAACCTACACACACCTTTGACAAGGCCATACTCATACCTCCATCCCTAACTCTCCCTTTTCCCAGCATTGAATTTTAGCCATGTTCTCTCGCCTCTCAGTTTAGAGCAGTAACTTCTACTCCATCTTCCTCCCTACTCCCAGGAAACCTGGTTAACTCCAACACATTCTTCAGGGCTCAACCTGAAGATAATTTCTTGCAGAAACCTAATCTGAGCCCCTCCCCCAACTGGGTCCCTTCTAAATGCACTACATGTCAGCACTTTTCTGGATCCTGTCTCCGTGCTGATGACAAATTCTCCAGTCCCTGCTCCTGGTGGAAAACCCATTCTGGTGGGAGAAGACACAAAACCCAAAAATAAACACATAAATATACATTATTATTTCAGATGGTGTTAGGACTATGATGAAATAAAACAGGATGGTGGGCCAGAGACCAATAAGAGCAAGGGGGTGGGGGTCAGTGAGTAGGGTACAGTTGTGACCTGCTTCAGTGGAGTGGTCAGGGGAATTGGGGCCCCTCCAACTGTTTCCCTTGCACCTTGCACCTCCCCATCACAAATATTAACCACCCAATGTGGGAAGAGCCATTTATTCATCTCCATATTCCCTATGAGATTATAAACATAGGGGCAAGGCCTATCCATTTCCTCATTTCCCCCTACTTACTTAACATGGTGCATAATAAATATTTGTTGAATACATGAAAGATTAGAAGGGGAAAGACTTGAGTTAGATCATTAGTGTCACCCAGTTAGTTTACGAAGGCCTGAGGTAGGATAATGGTACTGAGGATAAAAAAGAGAGACTGGATACACTCAGTAGAGTTGTAGAGGAAGTATTAACAGGACCTGGGGTCTAACTGGAAAAGAGAAGGCAGTCGGAAGAAGAAGACATAAGGGATTTACTTCCTTGAAGACTTTAGACTCAGGTTGCAGAAAGACTAGGAGACAACTAATACTCGCTAAAACCCATCTTCTTCTGGGCACATGGCTAGATAACATTACCCGGCCTCCCTTGTCACTAAGCCACATGACCAAGTTCTAGTCAATGGAATGTGAACAACGTGATGCATGCCATAGGAGTTGGTCTATGTAAGTGTCCCACACAGATCTTTTTTTTTTTTTTAAGATTTAATTTATTTACTTGAGAAAGAGAGAGCAAGTGAGAGAGAGAGAGAGAGAGCACAAGCAGGGGGGAGGGGAAGAGGGAGAAGCAGACTCCCTATTGAGCAGGGAGCCCAATGTGGGGCTCCATCTCAGGGCCTGGGATCATGACCTGAGCCCAAGGCAGATGCTTAGCTGACTGGGCCACCCAGGCGCCCCCACACAGATCTTTTCAATGGCCTTTCTCCTCTTGCCCATCTGGGTGTCAGCCCCTGAGACTTCCTTGGAAGCCATGCATTGAAAGTGGTAGAAGCTCTATCTGCCTGAGTCCTGAATGACTGAGCAGATCTGACTCTTCTATCTCTACCCATCTGGGGGTGGGGGTGGGGGGATGTTTCCACCTTCAGCTCCTGCTAGATCAGGAAACAGTCTTACATTAAGAAATGAATAGAAATAGGTAAGTTAGGAGAAACAGATGGTTTGGGTCTGGTGTAGAGAACACAGATAAATTTTATTTAAAGTTTCAGAAAAGTATTCAGTTGAAGATGTCTCAAAGGATGTTGGAAAAGGAGTTGACCCCATGAGGATCAGACTGATCCTTCAGGCTGCATAGCTGTGAGCTCTCTGCCATCACTCTCTTATTTCATTTGGAGGCTCCTCTTTGAGTATCTAGTCTTGTCTCATCGGCTCCATGTATTTCTTAATCACTAAATCATAAGATTGTGTCCATTGTCATGGACTTGGACCCTTGATGGTACTCGAGCATCCTAAACAGAGATGATAATTATGTGAAAGCCAATACACTGGCTGGAAGTGTAGAAAAGAACAATATTTCACGCTTGTAATTGTAGTACGATTAAGGAGCCTATTCTGGAAAACAGTCTGCTTCTCTTGAATTGTAAACTCTCAGGGACCCGGATTCTGGGATAGAAAGGGAAATCTGTTTTCTGCCCCTAGCAAAGAGCCTGAAACATAGTAAATGCTCAGCAGATGTTAGCTGCTCTTATTAATATCATCATTAACCACTCTCCCTTGGGGGGTAAAGTAGTCAGCCTTGAGTGTTATGACCAACATTAGACCTAGAGGTCGTTGATCATTACAGCCGAAGCCCAGGATTTTCATGGCAGGACTTTCATTGGTGGGGGAGGGATGAAGTAGAGGCAGGACAACTGTGAGCCTGGGCTTCCCACTAATGGAGAGGGTCAAATTTATACTTTAATCATTTCACTAAATGAGGCAGTACCTTCAGTCACAGAGTTACTCTAACAGGACTGAAAGAAGCTATTCATCATAGAACCTTAAACTCGTGTTCCATTTTTAGATCAGACCGCCTATGGTTCCCTAAAAATAACTAGTTTTCATAAATCTTTAATTATCTTGTGAGATTAAATTGCATTGCAATCTTATATTGTTAATAGGTTAAATGTAAACACAAATTCCAGGTTCAAAACATGCCAAATTAAATACATTTTTTAAGCTTCATTTGACTTTTCTATTACATAGAAGCCCCCAAAAGTCAGATATGAGTCTGATAATTCCTGGCTAGAGATGACCTACCTTAGTGATTTTTAAATCAGAGAAGCACATCTGAGTCACCGGTGGTATTTCTTGAAAAACAATGCCCCACCCACCCCAAGATTCTGCTTCAGGTGGGTCTGGATGTGTCTAGACCTGCATCTATTCTGAAACACTCTCTGGTATTCTGACCTACAGTTCTGATTAAGAACCACTGACAGGACCCAGTTGTTTCTCTTGACTCCCCATCCAGGGCTCCTCCCATGGGTTCACAGCCTGCATGTCATTTATAAACATATGTCCTGACCTGGAGGGCCTCGGGCAGGTGCATTTGCCCTCTTTCAATATTAGCAAGTGAGTCGTTTGTTTCTTGCCATTCTTATTAAATCAGCGCCCTGGAGCAGGACAAGATGTGGTGTCTCTTAAAAGCCATGTGTATCTGGCTTCAGAAACAATGAAAGAAAAGAGCTCCCCTCCCCCTTTTACTCTCATGAAATTTGGTTTGGGAGACATATGTCCCTAAACTTGAATTACTGATTAACCAAGAAGCTTGCTTTATGAATGGGACTTTAGTCCCTATGCCACTGGGCATGGAAATGTGATCAGTGCATTTTCACTTTCCTAGCATAGCAGCCTGAGTCCTATGCTCTTAGGATCCTGGAACTCTGTGTCTCACCCTTGGGGCACTCCTCCTGAAGAGGGGCTGAAGTCAAATGGTTCAGCTCCTCCCCTCCAGGACATTCAGGACCCTGGGACAGCTGGCCTCTGGTGCTCCAGGAAAAGACTGAGCATTTGTTGATGTGCCTTACACTCCTGGGGGACAGTACAGGACACAGATGCTGCAGAGAAAAGGATCGACCATGTGTCATCTCTGTGCTTCCAGAGGGTCACGGCACATTAGCGTTGGTCTTGGTGCCTCACAGGGGGACAGAGCATTCTGTCTCCAGATTTCATTCAAATTCTGGACTATATGTCTGCACATTTGACACTAAATCATATCCCATCTCATGAAATCGATGATCTTGTCTTCTGTTGTTCTATAACTTTAAATGAATGTATCTCATCTCTCCCATTAGATTGTAGGTTCTTTGGGCAGGAAACCGTAAGCTGCTCATCTTTGTGTTCCTACAGCCTAGGGCACAGGGTGGGTTCAGTGATTTCAGATCAAATGAACAAAAGAATTCAGGAAAGTAGCCCCAGTATAATTCCTAGTCACTGGTGCTATTAATACAAAGTCACATACAAAGATGTGATCCTTAGGCCTTGTCCCTAACTGGCGGAAAGATGAAAAGCCATCAAGCGGATCATTGAATACACCCCTGTTGCTGAGGGTGGCTCTCTACAGCTCAGTAGATCCCGCCTTTGTCCATTACTGGTGAATTATCTATGGACATTATCATTTCGAGTTCCTGATGTTTTTAAAATATTGGAAATACCAAGGAGAAAGATAAGAGCGATAGCATGTGGCAAATGAGGTTTGGATTTTTCTTACTTGAGGTCCAGGCTGGGTTTCAGTAGATGATATATCAATTACTGAGGAAGTGAGCCCTTTGAGACACAATTGCTAAGAGTGTAAATCAGTATCACCTGGTGTAAAGGGGCTTACCATTCTCATTTAATCCCCTAATCCTGCTTCTAGGAATTCACCTTGAGGAAGAAATAGGACAAGTTTGTTAGTGATATATGCATTAAGAAGTTCATAAAAATTGGAAAATATTGGTAACAACACAAATGTCTATTCATGAAGGATTTGTTGAGTAATTTATGAAATGGCTGTACAATGCAATATTCTAGAGCCATCAAAAGATTAAGGTAATTTTTAATACTTTATTCCATCATTTATAAGACGCCTTTTTAATATTTTAACATCTCTGAAATTAGGGTATGTCATATCGTCTACAGAGCTTGCTGATTATAATCTGCAGCACTTTTTCTCTTATAGTACATAACCTTATAATCACAAGTGTCTTTCATCATGGAAGCATAGCATATGGACAAGGAAATATGGTCATTGTACATGAAGTTAGAAAGGGATCCCACAGAATACTGCATAGAGAAGATCCCATTATGTTATATATATGTTGATTTCTGGAAATATGCATCAAATTCTTGATAGGATTATCTGGATAGGATTATAAGATTATCTAGGTAGGCTTGAACTTTCTCTTTTTTGTTCGTTTTTTTGTTTTGTTTTGTTTTTGAAATAATTCACAACATTTCTGTGTTATTAGGAAAAAATAAAGATATTTTCAAATGAATCACTTGCTTTGTTTTTTTTCCTTTCTACCCACTATGAGGCCATTACTCTAATCAGGACTCATTCCCTTAAGGGAGTCAGGTGAACAAATGGAGCCTTTCTTTCCAGCCTCAGTCAGCAACATGGTCATGACCATGAGTCTATGGCTCTTGGCTCTCAATTACGCCATCCAGATAGTTTCTTGTGAAATGAACTTCTGTGGCCAAGTTCCTATTTGGCCGATATTACATTTAGCCCACTAGCTCTGCTGCAGTATTTTCTTATGATGAAGGAAGAGAGGTACTCTCAGGGAACCTGCTTGGTGGGGGGAGGAAGGAGAAAGAAAAGTGGTCTTTTGAGGAGAGAAGCTACCTATCCTGATAATGGAAAAATAAGGGACAGAGAAGGAAAGAAATAAGGCATTTAGAACCTGTTTGCCATTTGTCTTCTTCTGACCCAACAACTATCTACATTTGGCAGAAGTGTGGCCATCAGAGTAATATTATCTCCACCAGGACTGCAGGATTGGACAGAAATTACTTAAAAGGAGGACTCAGAACATGAGAGTGATCACTTAAAATTATCAGGGCTTTTTCATTTTTTAAACATTTAATTGTATTACATTATTTAAACAACCATAATTAGATGATAACCAGAATCATTTAAATTTATTTGATGTGTGATTTTTAAATTCTTAAGCATTGTGCTAAGTATGTTATTATCAACGAAATTAGCATCCTCACCACTTCTGCTCTCAATAACTTTCAGCTGCTATTATCTGGAATTTTAGTAGCATCTCATCAGTAAAAGCTCATTGTGGCTGTCCCGTCTGTTCCATTAATAATTTCTTAATTAAATGAGATGACAGCTGTCCCTCCTTGTCCTCACTACCTTGTCACTCTCTTTCTTTCCAAAGTAATTTTTTTTCCGGTCTTCCTCATTTTTGCTCCTTATTTTTCTCCCCCCACAGACAGCTCCTGGTGTCGTTCACAAATGGAACTGGAATTTCTTCTCTGATCCTCACCCCGCCTACCCCCATCTGTTCCCTCTCTGTCTTCTTGATTTCAGTTCCATATTCATTTCTCTGCTTCAAAAGCTTTTCTCACTCTTTGCCATTCCCTATGTCTCGTCCTTTTCTGTTGTCTTGGGTTTTTCTGCTGAGCTCTCATTTTTGTCAGAAACAATTCAATTATGTTACCTTCCTTTCCTGTCTATTTCTCTCCATATTTCATCTTATATTCTAAATATCCAATAATGGAAACACAGCCCTTGTACAAAAAGAGAGAACTAGTGCCAGCTCAAACACGGAAACCCCTGATGACCTCACAACCGTCAGCAGCACAGAAACAACCCCCAATGAAGCCATCCACTTATATATTCAATTCCAAATATTTTTTCCCCGAGTGATTTTTCTTAATGAGAAATGGGGAACGCTAACTTTGGAACAAGTAGACTACTTGATACCAAAATATAACTCCCAGGAGAACGTGTTTCTAAAGTAGTTCATCTTCTAGGACTGCCTTTTTACTTGAGATCATATTGTCACTGTTTTGAAGTCTTCCCTCTTGTTGATAAATAAACCAGCTGTGTCTTATTATCTTTGACTCAAGAATAAGAAAAGTGACTCAAAATTCAGCCTTTATTTTATTCAAATTGGCTTATCTATTTCTGAATTGTGTATGTAGAAGCACAGATAGAACTTAAAAAGACCCCGTTTTATAGGTGAGGGCCCTGAGAAAGAGCTTTTGGATTTGTACTGTTGGATACCCACTAGCTGCATATAGCTATTCAAATTTAAATAAATTAAAATTTAAAAAAGAAATGTAGCATTCCTTTATCATATTAGCCACACTTCAAGGGCTTGTTAGCCATAGTGGCAACTGGCCATCATATTGGACAGCCCAGATACACATTTTCATTTCAGCAGAAAGGTCTGTTGACACCACTGGTTTGGACTATACATGGCCGAGGTTTAAGAATCTGAGACTCAGTCTTCTTCTAAGCTGAAGACCCCAGTGCCCTATAACCCAATTTATTTTGTAATGCCTCCTTACGATATAGGACCCTGAGAGGTCACGTACAAAGGGAGACTGAATTAAATATAATTTCATGTAGTTGATCTCTCATGAAGAGATGCTTTTCAGCTTACAAAGCATTTTCACATCCATCATCACATTTGGAGCTCACAACAGTCCTGTATGATAGAAAAGACAGGTGTTTACATCTTCATTTCCCAGAAGGGGAAACAGCAGTTCAGAGAATTAAAGACTTGTCCAAAGCCACACTTCTTTGAAACTAGGATGTAAACCCAAGTCTCCTGCTCCAAATCCCTTGATCTTTTCATCATGTCAAAAAGCACAAGGAGCATGGATACTATTTAAGAACAACAACAACAAAAAGATCGTGTGTATTAAGAACATCCTAAAAGCCAGGTGCTATGCCAAGTGTTTTTTTTTTATTTTTTTTTAATTTTTATTTATTTATGATAGTCACAGAGAGAGAGAGAGGCAGAGACACAGGCAGAGTGAGAAGCAGGCTCCATGCACCCGGAGCCCGATGTGGGATTCGATCCTGGGTCTCCAGGATCGCGCCCTGGGCCAAAGGCAGGCGCCAAACCGCTGCGCCACCCAGGGATCCCTATGCCAAGTGTTTATGTGCATTATCTCATGTAACCCCAGCCTAACCTTTAGTCTTAAATGTCCAATGGCCTACTTGACCTCTCCCCTTGAAAATCTGCTAAGTTTCTAAACTTACAGTGTCGAAAGTGGCATGGCAATTGCCTGGATGAGAGAGAGGGACTGAGCTGAAGGTGGTTTTAGTGGAGATGGAGAGAAAGCAAGATGTTTTGCAGTATATTTTATTTTATTTTTTTAAAGATTTTATTTACTTATTAGAGACACAGAAAGAGAGAGACACAGGCAGAGGAGAAGCAGACTCCATGCAGGGAGCCCGATGTGGGACTGGATCCAGGGTCTCCAGGATCACGCCCTGGGCTGGAGGTGGCGCTAAACCGCTGAGCCACCCGGGCTGCCCTGCAGTATATTTTAGATTCATTGATGTAGAGAAAGAGGGAAACTGAGAAGCCAATGACTCAGATTTTTCACAGGAGCAGTGAGATGAATGTTAGTGCTCTTCACTGAGGCCAAGTGCTTGTTTAAACATGTAAATCAGGTAAGGGTACCCCTCTGTTTAAATTCCTCATTGTATCCCCAGGGCTCTTAGAGCAAAGCCTCAGTCCTTGACCTTGCTCCACAGAGCACTTCTTGACCTGGCCAATGTCCAGCCTCTCTCCTGCTGCTACCTCATTTGCTTCCTGCACTCTGGCCCCCGGGGCCTCCACTCTGTTCCTCCTGCGGCTCTTCGACCCAGTTTCTCCCTCGACTTGGCCCTCACTTCCTCTGCCCAGAAAGCTCTTCCATTGTTCTACACGTAGATGCTCACCCTCCTCTCCACAGGTCTTAGTTCAAATCTCACCTTCCTAGAGAAGTCTCTTCTTACCACTCCATCTAAAGTCACCTGCGTGGCCACGATGGAGTCCACATTATGCTTTACTTCCTTCGTGGCCCTGCATCACATTAATTATTTTATTTACTTATTTATTTTCATGTTGATTACCTAGAAACCTGTCACCTGTTTTCTGAACTACCTTCCTTAATCTTGAGTAGTGCCTGTCTCCTAATAGGTCCTCAATAAATTTTTATTCAATAAGTAAACAACCTTGGGAGTAAGTTCCATTATTATTTCCATTTTATAACTAAGGAGGTAGAGGCTTAGATAATAATTCACTGGGATCCCTGGGTGGCGCAGTGGTTTGGCGCCTGCCTTTGGCCCGGGGCGCGATCCTGGAGACCCGGGATCGAATCCCACATCGGGCTCCCGGTGCATGGAACCTGCTTCTCCCTCTGCCTATGTCTCTGCCTCTCTCTCTCTCTCTGTGAGTATCATAAATAAATAAAAATTAAAAATTAAAAAAAAAGAATAATCACTGATTGGTTCATATTCAGTGGGTGGTACAGTGCCAAACTGATCCCAACTACATCTGACACTAAGGCTCTTAATCATAGATCTATGTTGTGTCCTTGTTTTTTAAAGTTCCCTGTGTTGGTTGGTTGATGTATTCATTTATCAAACATTCATTGAGCATTTACAAAGTAAGTACCAGGCCCAACAGGCCGCTCTGAGAAAATTCTGATTCTTTAAAAGTGTGTCTTCATGTAGCTTAAAATCTAGCAGGCAATTCTTTTGTGAGATGAAAAATGATCACTGGCTTATTTTATGTATTTATCTGATTTGCTTAAATCTGCATGTTCTGATTGTAACAAAAGAATCATAGGAATAAGCCAGTTCTTAAGAGGTTATTTCTTTGTCCCATTCCTCTCCCCTTCCAGGTGAAAAGAATCTTTTCTTTCAGATAATTCTCTGGAATGAAGGTTTTGCAAGATATTTTAATAACTGACCAAAGCAAAATATACATAGCTTATTTGGTACCATCCAAGTGGCTTGTCATCATAGACTGAATTATTAGTGATACAGATGTGATCCTTTACATTGACATTAAAGGAAAACCTGAGGAAGGGCAGAAGGAACATTGAGTTGGGAAATGAAAACCTGAGTTCTAGTCACAGTTCTTCCCCTGAACTAACCTTAGTCAAGTCATAGTCCTCTAAAAATTTCTCTATCAATAAAGTGGGGGTGAGAAGGGGGTGTATGTTCTATCATGTCAAAATGTGTAAATCCAGTGAAAAGCTTATGTAAATGTGCTCTAAGAGGGGGCATCTGGGTGGCACAGTTAAGCAGCTGGCTCTCGATTTCAGTGCAGATCATGATCTTAGGGTGGTGAAATTGAGCCCTGAAGATGGGCTACCAGCTAAGCGTGAAGTCTGCTTGAGACTCTCTCTCTCTGCCCTCCCCTTACTCGTGTTCTTTCTCTCTTTCTTTCTCTCTAAAATAAATAAATAAATAAATAAATAAATGTTTTTTTAAAAAAGGTCTAAGAAGCCAAAAGTGTTATACAATGTGCTTCTTATCATTTCAGGACCTCCCCTGCTCCTTGGAGGGTGGTGAAGGTGGAAGGGTCGTAGGTACAAAGGGACACAGAATGCTATTCCCCTTTCCAGCCTCATATTTCATTCCTCCATGTCATGGTTCCATGATGCTGAGCCTTCAGACATGTAGTTTCCTCTGTCTGGAATGCCCTTTCCTCACTGATGATTTTTTTTTATATTTAAAGACTCAGCTGCAATCTTACTTTCTCTGTTCCTGATGTCGTCTTAGGCAGAGTCATTGCTCCTTCTGTGTTTTTAGAATGATCTATTCTTTTATTGAGCTCATGTAATTATAGTGTCATTATCTGCTAACAAATCATGACACTGGGAGTCTCATGAGAATTGGGACTGCCCTTCACAGGATTGTCTTCTTCACACCCCTCCTCTAGCTTTTTTCCACCTTCACCCAGATAGTTACCGTAAGACCCACCATGCTGGTCCAGTGTAATGTCACCCCTTACCCCTATTGACTGGTTGGGAGCAAGTACTTGACCGAAGCAGTATCCTACCCCAAAGGGCAGAGTCATTTGCCCTAGGGTGAGCTCCTGAACCAATTTGGAAATTGGATTGAGAAAAATCCCAGTTTCTTTGGCTTTAAAGCAACAAACTCCAGAGTTATTCGCAGCCATCTGATATGAATGCAAAAGAAGTGGAAGTGTTTAGAAAGAAAAGAATGAAATAAATGAGCTGAGAGGAATATAGCTGAGATAGAGGGTCCTGAGCTTTGGAACATTCATTTCTAATTGTTCTAAAAATCATGTCCTGCTTCCAGGGTTTCTACAAATAAACTCTAAGATCCCTATCGTGAATTATACCCCTATCCTTATAATGAATTCCCCTTTGTGCACACTTCAAGTTGAATTTCTGTCACCACCAAAGACAAATAAGTAAACATAAAAATACAATTCTAATTAATATATTCACCTGGGCATCTTTGAATCCTCCATGTAGAACACAGTCTTCAGCTTAATGTAGTCATCAGATAAGATAGTAAATTAATTAATCCTTATCTAAATTCCTGTGTCATATACTTTTCACAATATCAAACAAAAATGTCCAGTCTTATAAATGACCAGACACAATAATGCAGTTGTGGCTTTAACTTTTAAATATGGACTACTTTCATAAAAATATACCAAAATATTGTTTTGAAACAACTTCCAAAACACTAGAATGACTCAATTATAAACATACATACCTATTAAATGAACCAAACCTCTGGGCATTGTATCACAGTAGGGTAACATTGGCTTCAGGAAGTGCTGATTGACCCATGGTAGATGGGAAAGATAATTAAGAGAAGAGTGATGTAATCACCTCAACTCTAGCACACTGTGACTCTGGGCGAGTCACTCAACTTCCCTGGGCTTCAGATTTCTCACTCAAAAGACAAAGACGGGGTAGGGAGTTAGGCTTACATAATATCTATCCTTTTGATTGCACAAGTATATTATAAATATTAAATAAGATAGTATGTTAAAACTATGGACAAACTACTAAAACAATAACTGAAGGGGGTATAGCTTCTGTTATTATCCTCTAATGTCACTAGTGAATACTTGGATATGTTGTGTTTCTTCATTTTGTACCTACGGAGAGCTGCTATTAAAAATCTAAATAATCAAGTCAAATCAATTGATCCTACAAGATTATCACAGTTTTACTACTGTGAGCATTGCAACCCATGATTGGCTGGCAAAAACCACCATAAAGTTCCTTTTAAAGAGAGGTAGAGGGTGTGGAGAATATCCCAGCCTATTTTTCTGTAACTCTCTTTGGTGCTTCTCCCTTTTGAGAGTTTCCTCTCTTTTTTTTTTTTCACCTCTCATAGAGTGCTACTTTCCACGACAGGACCCTTTTACAACAATAATAGTAAGTTAGATTTGACTGACATCTTATTTTGAGGGAAATCCAAATAATTTATCAAGTACATATTGTCTCCTTTTAGAGGCTGAAGAAACTAGTTCAAGGAGGCAAAGCTCTTGGAAAGCCACTACTGGTGAGTGACAAAACCAAAGGGAAAATGCTGAATCTTCTGCTCATATCATCTGGGGCCTATTAACAAAGACCCTGTTCTTTCTAACCAAAAATAACCAATGCAGGAACATCTCAAAACCCTTTCCTGCCGTCGTGATGGAAATGAGTGGGCACTTAATCACTGCTCCCCTCTGTGCTGAGTTTCCTGACCCTTCTTCCTCCTGGTACTCTCCAAGAATTGCAGGAAATCGGACCTCTAATATGGAAAAAATAACACTTAGCAGAGAAAATGGCAAACATTTCCACCGGGATAGTGTTTTCTGAACACACTGATTGGCTTTTTGGGGCTGAAGTCTCTGGAGAAAGAGGACTGAACTTGGGAAACACTCAACCCCCGGCCCCCTGGCCATACTTATAGCCTTTCTGGTGATTTCCTCACACTTTAAGGAGTGAGGGTGAGGAGTGGGGGGACCTTAGCAGTTGGGGTGGCTGTGGGAGAGGAGGGCAGAGAGAGAGGCTACATGCTGTGAATGGAGCTCCTCTCGTGGTGTTTTTTTCCTTGAGCACAAAGCAGAGGTTGCCAGTCCAAGCCTTGGGGTGAGTGTGAGCAGCATGCCCAATTTCTCAAAGACTATGAATAGATTCAGATCCAGAAAACTCTCCCCTGAAATGCTTAAGCTTGCCATTAGTAATGATGATGACAGCCAGCACTTAGCATGTAATATGTGCCAGGCATGTAACATGTGCCATGTAACAAGTAAGCAGTTATTAAGCATGTAGCATATGCCAGTCCCATCATTTCCATATATTAATAGGTAACACGTAGCATGCAATACATAAGTACTTGCTGAGCATGTAACATGTGCCAGTCTCATCATGTCGTCGTATTAACTCACATAATTCTTAAAACCATCTTTGAGTTGCTAACAGCGGCTCACACAATTCATAATTGATGTCTGATTGTGTTTCACAATGCTTTTACATTTATCTTTGGAGGTAAAGGCTTCCGATGTTTTTAGCACTTAATCCAAACAGAAAAAGGAAGCTCTGACACACAAGGAGATGGAAAAGCAGGCCAATATCCCTATCCAGCCATGTCC
This sequence comes from Nyctereutes procyonoides, assembly GCF_905146905.1. Lineage (NCBI taxonomy): Eukaryota > Metazoa > Chordata > Mammalia > Carnivora > Canidae > Nyctereutes > Nyctereutes procyonoides. Next base: position 15,579,474 of record NW_026575132.1, read on the forward strand.
ATGTTTTTCTGCAGCACCTAAATGTTAGGGTTTCCTAGTGTTTCACCAAGAGAATGAAGGCTGCATTCTCTGTTGAGCAAAGAGAAAGAAGCCATGCATCATCAATGTATGCAGAGGTCTATCACATAAAATAGCATTAAACATAAAAGGGAGGTTTACCTCAGAAAACAAGTAAAATCTACATCCAATGTAGATGATAAAGATTGCACTTAATGTGCTAAATTGTGCCTTTTGTGAATGTAGGGGTCATATCTGTTGTCATTTGCATATCGAGAGCCTTGCACAGCAATGAACTAGCATTAAAGCCTTCTCGATAAATTTTTGTTCAAGGAATGCAAAGAACAAATGAAAAGAGGAACCATTCTCCAGGACCATTGTATATTGCTATTCTATAATTTTTGTATCAAATATATCTTGAAATTATCACAGAATTTGAGAATGAGAAAGGACTTACAGATTCATCTAATCTATTCTCTTTATTTTTTAGGAAAAGAAAACAAGGCCCAGAATGGCAAAATGATTTACCTCAGGTCACAAAGCCCAGCCAGAGGCATAGTTAGAGCTGGGAAAATGTTTCCTGACTCTGCATCCACTGTTGTTTCTGCCTGCAGTGCCTCACACATGAATTAATAGGGAAACTCATCTTTGTCTTTAATAGAACTATGTGTTTTTCCTCATTGCTGCAGCTTTTCTCTTGGTTCTCTGATTTTTTCTTTTTTTTTTTTTACTTTAAAGACTGATTTTATTTTTAGTCAATCCCCATACTTGGCATTTCACCACTTAACTGTTTATAAATTGAGAAACAAATGTATGTGAAAAATAATTATCTTTGTCAAGTTATTAAACCCAAGGGTTCTCTGATTTTTTCTTTCCCCTCCTCAATCTTTGGAAAGGAGATGTAGGAGAAATGTGAACGTGGAGGAATTGGTGGTTCTGGTAAAGTGAGTAGGTCAGTGCAAATGTGGGAGTACATTATAAATGAGGAACATAAAAAAATAGAACTATTTGCAAGGCTGTGTTGGATATTCTGAGACACTTGACAAATGAAGACATAGACCCTTGTACAGTGCCCTGAGGAAGTGCACCAGAGCTGCCTGTCTTTTCCTTCTTGGCTATGCTACTCACAGCTCTGGAAAGATAGATACTATGTGCCTTGCCCCTGTGCCCCACTTCCCCCAGTAACAGCGGACTCAGGCAGTGAGGAGTCCTATACCCAAACTCAGCCAATTAAAATTTTCCTCATGGGAAATTTGAATGGGGGCCCAGAGACTGTCTGTTCCTGTGGGTAGCCAGGTGACAGGTCCTATAGAGGCTGGAACAAAGGGAGTTATTTGGGGGCAGCTAAGAGGGGAAGGTATGCTGGACCATATGCAATGGTTGAGGAAGCGAAAGTAGCTTGTTCATGGAAAGAAGGGCAAAGCAACAGACAAAAGAAAACAAATAAAATATGGGAGTGTGAGTGGGAGGCCCAAGGACTCTCAAATTCCCTCAGGGACAACTGACCCACAATGAGTCGTCATGAAATTTCCCTGAAGCTTTTTATGAATCTCTTTATCTTGATAAAATTGTAGTAAATTCCTGTTCTTTGCAAAGAGATGTTGACTACTGAGTTAGAAGAATCTTGAGAGCAAAGGGGCATGTAAAGGGGTGCTGGAAAGGGAAGAGCACTTTGAGAACGAGGAGAAGCAGAAGAGAAGAGAGCCTACAGAAACAGGGAAGGGGACCAGGGAAGGTCAATGCCTGGAGAAGCTGAGGGGAGTGGGGTGACGATGGCTGCCTTCCAGACCCCCCATTGACTCCGTGCCCAGCCAGCCTCATTTTCCATCCCCAAGAGCCAATCAGCTGCTCACCGCTGCTACGCAGGGAGAGCATCAAAGGGATTTAATAATGGTTGGCAAATGTCAAATTACATTGAATCTAAACCAAATTCCAGACATTTAGGGCTGCATAGTCATTAACAACCAATTAGTGAACTCGCTTTTCAGTCAAAGCATTTTTTATACCCTCTCCTTTCCATGACAAGGAAACACATGCTTTGGCGGCTGAGCAATGCATCACTCCTTGAGCTTACTCAGAGAGGGAACAATCTAGTCCCTGTTCTTTTGTGGTTTCGGTTCCTTGCTTGCTCCCCCAACAGCACTTTCAGGAGTGGAAGGAAGCGTTAAGTGGTATTTGTACATCCCGTCCTGCAAACATGAGGAACTAAGAGAAAGAGAAATGGGTCATTTTTCTCTCTTTCTTGGGAATCGTGAAGTAATAAAAGGTAAAGAGGAAGCGGAGAATTGTCTAAAATCTTTTTCCTAGTTGGAAGCGAGGGACTTTGGATGGTGTACATTGAAGAGTGATGCATACCAATTACACAGGGGGGCATTAGGTGAACTCATTTCACCTCTAATGGCCCATGTTCTGAGGCAGCAGGATTACATTCCAGCAACAGAGCCGTAAACATTTACCACAAAACAAGACGACGCTCTATTGATTGCAGAGTATCTGCTTCATCCTTCCTTTTCCAAATTAGCTCAGATTTATGGCAATTCCCTTCCTGTTCCCTGAGCCAACCACCTCATCGCTGGGGTGCTAGGGGTCAGAGGAAGGAGATAAGTAGAAAGCTGTATTCGTATTTTCAAGAAGAGTTTTTGCAATCATTTTGAAAATTCCCCCTTCTTCCTAGTTTTCCCTGTGAGGTCTTTCACAGGCCTATTTTTAGAATAACTTTCTCAGAATATAGAAAAACCCATATTCTCCAACTGTGACATGGATTTCTTCCTCTGGTGTAGTTGGTAAAACCTGAATGTAAAACCGGCTCAGCTCAAAGGCTTTGTTGACAGACAGCAGACTCCTCTGGGCTTCCTCAAGCTCTAGTCTCAGGTGATTTCTGCTTGAAAGATAAACTTCAATTACATCAAGGGGCAAGGATGAGGAAGCAAAGGTTTAAAAAACAAATAGGATTTGACACAGAGACGGTGTCATTTGCATCTCAGAAGCCAAGGACAGGGCCCAGACTTTGGTCTTGTGCCCAGAGCAGGTGAGTCATTCAGGCCTGGTAACAGGCTGGCGTCGCTATGCCCAGGTTAGGACTCTCCCAAAGATCATCTCATCACGGCATGAGCTGCTAAGGCCAGATAAGAAGACTGAATCAAAACCAACAAAGAGGAACCTTAATATCCCGAGTTCCCACCAGAGCTCTTTTCTAAGGAAAGACCCAGAGAAGGTCTGTTTCAGCGCACTATCAGAAGAGGGTCTCGATCAGCTTTACCTGATCAGCTACAGTGTTGACGGTCCCACAGTAGTAGTAACTGGTGGGAGGGCAATTCTCATCGTCTCAGATGAACAGACATACCGTAGTCTAAGCAAGTCATAAGTACATCATCTCAGGTGAACAGATTTAGCATACTCTGAGCAAATCATTAGTACATATGAAAATTCACATTTTTACCAAATAAAAACTAGAAAACACTTATATAAGATTATAAAATATTGCTTTGGCTTATGTGTAACTTTGAGGTTCTCTGAAAAGGACCCTGAAATAACATGTTAAAATGTGGGTGTCTAGGTCCTACCCATCTCCCCCTCAAAAGAACCCAATTCAGGTTTGGGATGAGACTCAGAAAATTATTTTTGAAAGGAACCTTTGATGATTCTGATCGGGGTGGTCATTGGTTCATACTCTGAAAAACACAACATATAGTTGGCTCCTATATCCATTTTAACAGAAGTCAATTTCTACTTGGGGGACAACAATGTTGCATAAATCACCCCCCCCCATGTTGTAATGGAAAGAGCTGTGAGCTAAGAGAGAAAATTCACATTTGGTATTTTACAAAGATTCATATTGTTATTATTTTATGATTGTTCATGTGTCTTGTTAAGAAACATTCAAACAGGTATGTGTGTGGCCAACACATCTTGTCCAACACATATCCTGAGTGACTGACCCCCTGCCTGGAGATCACAGTGCTTAACAAATGAAGATGTGTTGGAATCCTCCATGTCATCTTGCAGTTTTCTAACTGTACCTAGAGAAACCAGGAGAACAACCCATCCTCTTAGTAGCACCATTTTAAGTTATGCTGAAAAATGTACACCCTTCAATTGGGATATAGTGATGCTATAAAGGTAGAGAGGAAGCAGGGAGGAGGAGGAACGGGCACCTGGGAAGATGAAGTCAGGCCACTGGGACAACACCAGGAGGGAGGCCCAATATAGGCTTTGGAGTCAGTTCCTCACAGTGATTTTCTGAAGACACCAGGAGGCAGAGAAGAAGGAGAAAGAAAAGAGGAAAAGAGAATAAATGGGAACAAAAATTAAAAGAAAAAAAAAGGATCAAGATTAGGAACAGAAAGGTGCTAAAAGTTCCCAGAGCCAAAGACAAGAATCAAATTATAGCCAGTCATTAATACTGTCATTCATATACTATATACATTAGGGTATGATCAGCTATTTCTAAGCAGGGATGGGAAATGATTTTGTACAGATTTGACACTGAGTGATTCCCGTAAGGTTTTAAGTGGCAAATCTGTGTCTTTGTTTCTGAGTTCTCTAGAGCATGTAAATAAGATCAGGGTGTTTATTTCTTACAGCCTGGATTCTTTGACTGGCAATCCCATAATCCCAGGTCATGTGCTTCTTAGAACAGTCCTTATACTTAACCCCAAGAAGACAGTGTGCTGTGGAGCTCCAGAAAATACATCAGCTTGCTTTGGCTTTGAAATTATTTACAGTCCGTCAGTGATGATCCTTTAAACATTCAACCCAGAGACTCAAGCACATTCCCATTTTTATGAAGGGAACTTGACTTTCTGCTCACAAGACCAGCACCCAGGAAGTTGGTGCTTCAAGGAACAGAACCCAGCCCAGCAACTGGGGGTCTGTTGTTGTCATTATTATCTAACCAGAGGCCACCCATTTGCTGGTAGCTGTTTCCTGTGATAAGCTCTGCAGACCAGCTTCCTGTAAACTCTTATTTTGATCATGCAGCAGACTTTGCCGGCAACAAAATATTGCTTCAGTCCCTTTATGAGGTCATTTGACTCTCCTGTGTGTTCTGTAGTGATGGGAGAAGAGCTGCCCACCTGGCTGCTTACCCTTCTCCACCACCGGAGTCCCAGAGTTAGCCATGTGCTTCTGCATTTTTTTCCTATTCATAATCCCCCTATCTCTCGTCCACCTTGCGCTCGAAGCCTTTTCTAGTGAAAGGATAGAATAAACCCATGTGCTTATGTACAACGAGGGATAAGGCATAAAGAGTTGCCTCTTTCTGGCTACTTGTAGTTTAAAAACAGGAAAGCCACTAGGCAAAAAATAAATATTTAGGAGTAGATATCAAGTGCTTGGAACCTGGTTGGAAAAATATTTTGGGGGCTGCATTGTGTATATATATATATTTTGCATTGTGTGTGCAGACACACAATGCAGCAGAGTGTGGCCTGGGGATTCCCAGAAACATACCAGGAAGGTGAGCACATTTTTTGAAGTCATATTTTATAGCATATACATTTGTTTCTAGGCATTGACTATTGATTGGGGGCAGGAGGAAAAGATGATTTCCTTGATGCAGTCAATGCCTAATGTCTAGGGCTCCATTCTCAAGATAACGGTGTGACCTGGCCATAAGCCCATCCACTGAGAGTGCTTTTCCCTGAGGGAAGATGGGTGTTCCAAGGATGGGAAAACATGGCAGAGAATGCATGCTCACTTCACTCACGGTCACATTATCTGCTTCCTCCTAAGAGACCTCTGGGTCCTTAAGTAACTTCCCAGTCATCAAATCAGTCTTTATTAAATTTTCACATGCACTTAGTTTTAGATTCAATTTGAAATGTGCTCCAAGGAGCATCATATGGACTAAATAATTAGCTAAAGAGAAATGGAACAGAATAGATTTTAGACTATGGCACAGAACAGTGTCTCTCCACTACCCTCAGTAGTAATTGTCTTTTAATGTGACACAATGAGCAATATTTTTATTTTGAGTTATACCCTTATTTTCATTTGTATTGAAAGGAAAAACAGTTGAATCAGTGGTTTCAGGTATATCTTTGCTTAGAAGAAGCTAAAACACTACATACCTGTTTCATACCTTGAAACACAAAGGTTTCAAACAGTGGGCCGATTTAAAAACTATATATTAAGGAAGTAACAGTGCAAGGATATTGTAAGAATCCAAAATGTCATACTCAAGTGACTGAAGTTTGAGGAACACTGCCAATATTAGTAGAGCATTACTGCATATTAACAATCCTGGGTTGACTCTTGGTTCTGCAAAGGATATGCTAGACAGCCTTTGGCAAGTCACATCCTCTCTGAGCCACAGTTTACTCAAGTACAACGGTAGCCTGAAAAGAGATCTCTAACTTCCCTTCCAATTCTAGTGTGTGATGATTTATCCATATTTAATGTTACTTTCTTTAACTTATGGGCAGGATATGGGGAAATAAAGTCAGCCTGGTCAACGGTGATGTCATGGCTAGACACACATCAGCATTAAGTTAGCTCCTGGATTATCCAAAAGCAGGGAGGTATAGAGGAAAGTCCACTGGATTGAGAGTCAGGGGAACTGGGAGCCAGCTCTGCCATTTACTCTGCCCCTGGGCCTTCACAAAGTCATGCGGCCTCTTTGAGCCTTGAGTTCTCTATTTGTGAGGGCAAAGGGTCATGATGGTGAATGATACCTATTCCATTACTATGCAGTCTTGTTGGACAGCTCAAATTCAGTGCATATAAAGTGAAATTCTATACAAACCTAAACTTCTTCTACCACCTTTTTCTGTCTTATCATTTCATCATTTTAAAATAGTGTGGTGGTACGTAGAACCAAGATAGAATTGTTTAAAAAGTAAAAGGATCAGCAACGCCTGGGTGGCACAGTCAGTTAAGCATCCAACTCTTGATTTCAGCTCAGGTCTTGATCTCAGGCTTGTGAGTTCAAGCACCGTGTCAGGCTCCACACCCAGGTTAAGTTCAAGATGGTCAATATTGATCATTTTTAATAGCTCAGATAAAATGTTTAATGTTGGAGAAGGAATCATGAATTGGTTCATTATGGATACCCCAGAAAACCCTCACCTAGCAGTCACCTCAAAATCTTGCTATGGTTATAAGTTTTAACCATCTCCTCTTCTAAACCTATAATCAGAGTGGAAGATGGGCTAGATATACTATTTATCAATTGCACTGAGCTCTGCTTTGTGTGAGGTTCCTCTCCATTGGCACACTACCCAACTGGATATGCAATCCCAGATTACAACTGTCACGAGGTTTATGTACTTTATTCCCCTAGGATAGCCAGGTTACACTTTCAGACTACAGCCTGTTGAATTAGGGTTATAGCTATTTTTTGCCTTTACCAAGTTACCCAGCTTTCTTCTCTGATTTGCTAGTTGACAAGGAAGCAAATATTGGTAGAAGTTGATAATAAAGAGCACACATCTAATACGGAGGACACAGCAGAGAAAGTAGAGTCACAGAGTGTAAAGTGTGGAGTCATTTAATGTGAGGTCCATAATCCCAAAGTTGGGAGTCATCTCTGAATTTATATTGCATTGCAGAAATGGATGCTCAAAATGTTGTAAAGTGGGGAGTGTTTTTAAACATATTTTAAGCAAAAGTTAAGTCTCTAAATGTGGAAACTTCAGTTGTCTAGAATATCCCCTTATGTAAACCATCTCGTTTCCTTATGTGAAATGATAGGACTTATTACCCTTTCCTCATTTCAACACAGTGCTGGTTGTCCTCCACCTGAAACATCCAATTTGCTATTCTCTTATAAATCAGATTTTTATTACAGAATAAATAACTCCTGTTTTTTTTTAAAGATTTATTTTAGAGTGAGCACAAGTCGGGGGAGGGATAGAGGGAGAGGAAGAGAGAGAAAACTCAAGAAGACTCCCCACTGAGCAAGGAGCCTGACGTGGGGCTTGATCTCAGGGACTTGGCATCATGACCTGAGCTGAAATCAAGAGCCTGCCACTCAACCTACTGAGCCACTCAGGTGTCTCATAACCCTTGTTCTAAGTAATACTGCAAAGCTATCTTATTCTTCCTCCTGAAAAGAAATTTCTAGGTTAATGACTTGGGTTAGGAGAATTAAGTTACTCATCTAGTTATGGAACATCTGAATGATCAGGAACCAGGAACCTGTGGATTCTGGGCCAGTGCTTTTCCCTGGATCTCAAAAGTTTCTCCTCAGTTGGCCTTGGGTTGCCCTGTTGCCCAACTCACTTGTCTTCTTGGGAGATGTGGCAACTGACATTTACAACTTTCTAAAACATTTTCCTGGCCCCTGCATTGCCTACTCTTTCTTGTAACTTAAGTTTTATTAGGGTGAGGGCATAACCACTCAGGTCCCCTTCCAGACCCACCACAACCATCTTTACACCTACTTTCCTATTCAGAGACTGGGACGGGACAGGTCTGTGCCAACAAATGAAGTTCAGTCACTGCAGCCACAGTTTTTTGTGTGAAAATTTATGGAAGAGTTTCTTGTCAGATTCATTTGATGAGGGGCTGAAATTACTCACCATTGTATCCGTTCCCAAATCCAAAGCTTGAAAAGAGAGCTCGAGGAGCGATGTGTCCTCGTAAGTGAGAAAGGTGTTTCCTGTTGTTTCCAGTGAATGATACCACTTCTCTTGGGGACTCGCCCTGCAAGGGATGCTGGGATAATAACACCAGTTAGGTTCTCTACCTTCCTCCTCACCTGGATATTCTTTCCTGGAGGTGGTGCGTGGAAGAGTTTAGTGAGCGTTCTTTTTGGTTCTGTGAGTTTTCCCTAGAGTTTTCATCTGCCTCTTTTCAGTGTTTGTGGTTGCGTATGTTTGCATCTACCTTCCTGCCCTGCATGTGGCCACCTGAAGTTCTCCACCTCTGTTCAGCCATCTCTGCTTTACTTTGTTCCCAACCATCTCCTGTGTGCTGACTTGTCCGTCCCCTCACCTCACTTATTCCCTCCAGCCTTGGCCCTTCTTCCCTCCTCCACAATTTCCAATTATCCTTTCCAAATATGCTCCTATGTAACACTGTCCCAGAACAAACTTGCCCCTTCTCTTATCAAATAAACTGCTTTCAATAAGCCTCTCCTAACTCCCGAAACAAACATCCCATAATCCACCTCGCTCTAAAATATTGCTTTTCATTACCTCCAACCATTTGCTCTCCTCCCCTCAAAGAAACAAACTGTCTTCAGAGTTCCTTCTTATTTGGGCACAGAGCTACCTCAGTGAAACCGTAAAACACACACACACACACACACACACACACACACACACACACACACGACCAACAACCTCCCGAACAAAGAAAAATGACCTAATATAATCTTGCCTTCCCTTTCCCTCCCTGAGAAAGAAAACTCTCGTGAGGTATATAAGGACCCATTCGTGTCTCTGAGGATTTTCTTCTTCCTGATGAAGTAAGCTAAGGAGAAATACAGTAAGGCATTCCAAGGCCAAACACATTCTACTGTTTATTACACATATTACATTCTTAAATAAAAATGCGTCACATAACATTTTTTGCATAGATATCTTACAATATACCAATTTAAAAAAGAATTATGAAACAGACCAGTAACAAAAATAAATTTTTTCTTCATTAATAATTTTGTAACATTAACATACCACCATCATATAATACAAATAATAGTTTTAAATCTTAAGACTTTTGTACAGCAAAAAAACTTGACAAAGTAATATATTTATATATATATATAAAAAGCTTAAAAAAAATAAAATGTCAAAAAAAGGCATAACCGAGGGCTATAAGACTGGGTACTTCTGTGATATATTATAAATACCAGAGAAGGCCTGAGAGAATGTGACCGGGGGAGGTGGGGGAGGGGAGGGGGCTGGGAGGAGGTCTCTCCGAACACACTTGTTAGACACATCTGGCAAAAAGAAAATGTATAGTGCAAAAACAAATTTCTTCAAGCAACTGTTAAGAGGAGAATAGAGACTGGAAAGCAAAGTGGTGGTGGCTGGGGAGTTGTGTGGTGGGAATGGGGACAGAGTGATGAGAGAGAAGGGGGTTTGGGGGGTATTTACGGAAAGGAAGGGGAGGCTGCAAAAACATTAAACATTTATTTTTGCCTCTGTGTTAGCAAGGAGATCTTGGCCATAATAGGTGTATTTTTCCTCCCTGGAATGAAGCAGAAGTGAAAGATAAGGAAATTAAACCAAGTCTGGGTTTAGATAGGAAATGCATGCTGGAAAAAACTAAAATCAAATCAAAAGGTTGAGAACCAGCCAATGAGCCCCAAAGCCTTTCAGGAGCTAGATTTGCAGAAATCATTCTGCCTCCAGTCCAAAGGCCTAGGATTAAAATGTCCCCTCTCCCCACCCTCTGCCCCTCCCCTCCATGTGGAACTCCCAGTGTGGTTTCAATATACTGGCATTATAAGCATCCATCCCCCCCAAAAGATATTAGGCACTGGTGGCTACTCCTCTTAAACATCAGTAGCCTGTTTTCCTTCTGCGAAGGTACAATAGGTACATCTGCACACGTGCATGGCATGTGCACACATACCACCCTCATTATTCTGACGTGGGGTCCATTTTATGGCAGTAGACAGAAGCTGGAGTCAAAGCAATTTACGATTCCAAAGCTTACAGTTGAAAAAAATTGTATAAACAGTCCCCAACAAAGAACGTATCACCCTTCCCTCATGACCACTGAGAGGGAGCCCTGTTTGAAAAGAGTATCTGGTTTGGGATATTAGTGAAGTGATGGCCCAGGATTTCGCTCTCCCATTTTCTGATACCTGTTTCCCGAGGACTTACAAACGCAAATGCAAAACACCTGAAGAATACAGTACTCTATTGGAAGGGCGCGCATAAGAAAGTGAATTGCAGCTTGATTTTCCCCCTGTTCCTTCCGGGATCTATTAGGAACCAGCAGAGGGGACGTAAGAGTGTTAAAAGCAAGAGAAAACCCTGAAGCCTCAGGCCATTAGTCACAGGATCTCACATTTACAAGCAGTTTTTGTTTCCTTGGACACATTTTTGTTGTTCTATCTCAAGTATTCCCAAAGATCCTCACTGAGGAAAGTAGGCCATCAAAGAGGCATTGATGGACGCTCAGGCCAGCCCCACTAGTTTTCCAAACTGAGATATCACCATGTTTACCGAAATGTAACCCAGACTCAGAATTCGAATTCTCTCCTCCTGCCCCCACCCCCACGCTTGGCAGGTGGCCACTTCTGGAAGATGCCAGGGAAAGCTTCCACAAGTACATTTCAAACAGGTTCCACTTAACGAATTTTCACTTTGGCAAAGATCCGGGTGCAAAATTATGGCCAGAAATGCCGGCCCTCATCAGATCTTTTAAAAAGAAAGAAAGAATGAACCTGATTTTTGCAGTTAAATACGTTGCATCTCTCTGACTTTCCCTACCTTCTTCCTTCTCCTAAAACCAAACTCATGCAAAAGAGAGGACAAAAGCACTGTGCACTGTATTTTATATTTTATGAAGCGACTTCCATCGAGGAAATCACTTTGAACCAATGAAACTGATCACTAAGATGTTGTCATTGTTGCCGGTTGAGTTAATTTCTTTTGACTTTGCCATCAAATTCAGGCACGGGGGCTATGGGCGGAATGTTCTGAATGCGCTAGGTGAGCTGCCCTGAAAATCCCATTCATTTCCCCTTTGATGCAAATAGACATGGCTAATCTGGAAGCTTTATCCCAAACTAAAGCCCCTAAAAAAATCTTCTCTGGCTTCTGGATTCAAAGAAGATTTTTTTAAAAGTAGGAATCAGTTCTGCAAATCGTGCGTGAGGTTGGCTGTCTTTTTACCCTGTTATAATCAGGCAATCTAAGATGTAAAAAGGGCACAAGAGGTGCAGGAGGGGAGGAGACAGGGGATTTGAAGGGCTTTGCAAGGGAAAGCACACAGAAGGGAGAAGGAAATGGTCAGCATGAAGTTCATTTTGGGGTCTCCGATATTTTTATAAAATGCAGCTTTGTCACGGAATCTGAACATTTCTTTTTCTGGACATAGTACTCATCACCACCAGGCTTTAAGCTGGGCCAATTAACCATTAGTGGGGCAGGAGGCCAGTAGCTAGGAGAAGCATCATAATTTCATGTTTCCACATCTTTGACTTACAGCCATGTGGTAGGAGAAAGAAGCACAACTTGAAATAAAGAAAATTGTCAATGGCTTAGAAACACTCTTTCTCTATACATCGAACTCTGAACCCTGGATCAAATGTGCTTGAGAGGACAACCACAAGAAACACCATGCTAGGTTTTTCCTTCCAAATTTGGGATCCCCGGGAATGTCAGGAGGTGACAATTTAAATGAGAAAGCGGTTTGATGTGTTTTAAATGTCCAGTAAAGCACTATTTTAAATAACCTGTCCTCCTGGGAGCCAAGTATTTTCAGATGGTTATTTCTTGGAAAGCCTGTTCGCTCTGGCAGGCTCTTACCAACCACCTCTGCCATTTCAGAGATGATGGACATTTTATCACAAATCCGTTTCCAAAATGATTGGCGCTACCCTCGCTGTTATGGATAGGTTATCGTTCACAGGTGTCAATTGGGCTAGAGAAGAACAGTTTCCAAGCCATACACTTAGCACCCACCAAATTTCAGGCCATTTCTCACAGTCCACAAATGACTCTGAAGCAAGCAAGCCCCACCATCATGGTTCAGTGCACCCTGCTCTGAGAAAGGTCAGGAGCACAGTACAAAGGACCTCACTGATACAAAAGAGAGAGGAATCACTGAACATTTCAGACACTGATGAGGACCAAAGGGTCTTTGTTCTGCCACATTCAAATGAGAACTTTTCAAGACCACAGATGACAACAGGGAGCAAACAAGCAATGATTACTCTTTTGCATTCTTTTTTTTTTTAAACTTTCTTTTTAATAGAGCCTTGCATTGGTCAGTTCAAAAATTAAATTCAGTATTATAAACCCTTAATAATAGCATTTCGAGAGGCAAGAGCAGCTCCAGCTGGGGAGAGGACATTTGTAAATCGTGGCAGCCACGGCTAATGCCATCACTGGTATGTGCGTGCATTCATGCTGGAGGCTGCTACAGAAAGGGAAATCAACGAACCAACAAAATCTGGGGTGTCTAAAGTTTCATCTAGTGCACTGACTGGAGGCGCTACAGTTTAATACAGCTGAGGTTTAAGGTCCCTCACACATCCTTCATCCAGAAAGGATGCACCACACATTCAAATATAATCCCATGATACGCCCTGATGGACTGGCCACAAAATGCACTCAAATGCAGTAGAGAACTACGAGATTGTCAGCAAGCAGTGCTCCAGAGAATGTTTCTAAGTCATGTCTAGTTTTAAATCTTTGGAATAAAACTGATTTTTTTTTTAAATACCCTCCAACTAACATATACAGAATTGCCTCCGGCAAATGGGCAGATTTTATGTGTGTGTGTTTTAGGGTGGTTTTTCTTTTTTGTTGTTGTTGTTGTTGTTGGTTTTTGTTCTTGTTGTTGTTGCTGTTGTTGCTGTTGTTTTGGTTTTTGGTCTACATTGAAAAAGGGGAAAAGAGAAAGAAAACTTTAAGGGCCAGACCTCAGAATGCCCAGGTGTCCCATCGGTAGCTACCGCATTTGTAATCAGGAGGCTCCTTTACCCTTTGACGGGCACTTTCAACATTTCGGGGAAGTCAAAGGTTGTAGAAAGCTGAGAAACCAAATGCCAAGGATCTTGAAGGTTGCTGTCATACATGTATTTGTGTTTCTTATATTATTATTTCCTTTTAAAGACTTCAGTTTTGCATCCCAAATAGGTATGGGGCGGCATTTTAACAGTCAATGAGTCAAACAGTCAAAGGAGGGCAGAAGGGGAGCCAGCTGGTATGAAGGAGCAGCAACCATGTGCGGACCAAATGCCATTTTTGTTTTTTAGACGTGTCTTGAAGGGATGGTCCCAGAATATACAAAATATACAATCTGTCCTAATAACCACCCCGCTTGCTTGCATAGGCCATTTAATGGTCCTAAAGGCAGTCTTTGGAGTTGAGGCCAGTGCCAGCTAGCTAAGAATGCGGGTAGATAGAGACCGATATTGGATGTGTGTGGGATGAAAAGTGAGGAATGTGGACCCCCTTGGAGTCAGCTTTTGCAGAGTAAATGTGAGGCCTCTGTTGATCCTGGGTGCTCTAGGTCACAAAGTCATGGTGGATCTAGCCAAAAAGAATTAGAAACATGTCTCTCCTTTCAGACAGACCATGAGAGAAACTTCTCAACCCTTTCCTTAAATGTCCACCCTTCATTCCCACAATGGCATTTTGAATTGTGTGTTTTAACAAGTGGGGGAGTAGAGCTCAGTGGGTATGAGAGAGGAAGATAGGATGATATTTTCGGAAGCCACTAGACTCAGGAGGCATCCTCAGTTTTCCCCACTCCTGGAAAGAGTGATATTTTTGGCTTTTTGTCAGGTCATAACCCAGAGTTAGGTTAAATATGCAGCTGCCCTTTGAGACTAGCAACATCTATGCTGAGACTGGTTATGGGGCAGCAATGACACCCAGCACGGGGTTGATCACTATGTGCTGAGGTTATGATGCCTCAAGGGGGATGAGAGAACTGTGATGTCCCATCTGATTGGCTGCTTTGAGAGCTGGACATCCAGGTGCCGAGAAAGTCCTGGAGAGGTTTAGTCCATGGAGAAAAGATAAAACATTTAAGCTTCCAAATAAGCTTTTCAAGTTTTCGTTAGCAAAAACAGAGAGATTAAAAAGAAAAAATCTAGCACTGGCAATAAGGTGAGGCTCAAGGGATATACTGTGACTTATCATCAAGGACTTTATTCTCTTGGCCACTTTGCAGTCATGCTAGAAGTTTCCAGAATCCCTAGTGCATATGGTGTGCAAGAGTCAAAAAGTAAGAAAAGAAAACTCCTCCCTTGAGAGTGAAGTCTAGAGAAATGCAGGCCAGAAAGGTGTATGGTGTTATTCCAGTCTGCCGCCGCTAAGGCCGTTGGTATTGACTCGAAAGATCTCAATGGTACTAAGGAGAACCAAAACCGATCAACAGTTCTGTGAGGAAGTCGGACGCACGGAATAGGAGGACTTTTCACACACAAAGGACAAATAAACCAAGAGTTAATTTTGGCTACCAAACTGCAATTTGGTTTTCTAGGTCATTTTCCCCCAACTATTTAAAAAGAAACATTAGTGCTACACATATGCAACTTTACGACGTTGTATTCTCCTATCAAGTTGCACTGAGAAGCAAGTTAAATAAGCCCCTCTTACTGCCGTCCACCTGCAGAGACGTCACATCCGTTTTCTTTGATTTCCATTGGCAACAGCGGGAAATAATTCCAATAGTGCTGAAGTAAGCAGCCAGTCTGCCTTGCTGAGTTCACCTGGTTTCCTTCTTCTTCGTCTTCTACCATCTGGCAAGGGCAAGGCATAAAGAATAGACGTATATATTTTAAATATAGCTGAGTGCATGACAGTGCGTGTGTGTGGGTCTATGTGAGTGCATGTGTGTGTGTGTGTGTCTGTGTGTGTGTGTGTGTGTGTGTGCGTGTACACAGAGGTTTATGAGTGAGAACTTTCTTCTGCGAGGCAATGGATCCCCGCCTGAAGTCCAGCCCCCTGCCTCACGGCATTTCCTTCAGACAGCGGCCGACGCCATGGCAACTCTGGCCTTTAGGGGTTTTAGATATGTCTCTTCATGTGGAGGGCAAGATGGTCAGACCTGGAAAAACACCTAGGAAATATAAACAACAACAAGGATATAAGAGGGGTCCAGGCAACAACCTCAACTTCCAGCATCCCTTAGAAAATGATTAACCCTACCTCAACAAGGCAGTACATATGTCCTAAGAAACAAGGTGGTGTGTTGGAAAGGTGAGCTCAGGGTCAGACTGCGTGGGTTCGAACCCCCAGTTTTTCCCATCCTTGTGTGACTCTGAGCATGTTAACCTTTCTGTGCCTTCATTCTTTGTCAGTAAAATGGGGATAATTGTAGCACTCGCTGCATGGGCTGGTTTATGGGGATTAAATAAGATGATCTATGTAAAGTGCTTAGAATATTGCCTCACACATAGTAAGATGTCAGCAAATGTTAGCTATTATCATAGTCACCATTATTAAAGAAGAAACTACTATGAAGGCACTTCAGAAACACGGGACATACCCATACACCAGAAGTATGGCAGAAAATGATTAGCTCATATTTTCCAATGGTGGAACTCTAACATTTCAACACCCAGAGTTGAATCTTGAACTTTATAATGAAGGCCCAGAAATGCTGCCTGTGATACCTACAGGCCTCTATTATACCAGTCAAGAAAAAGAATGGAGAAGTGAGTTCCCGTTTACTGAGAATGAGATAACATGCAGGCATGTACTATGTATTTCTTCAACATTACCCAGTACCATTCTTGGCAACTATCCATGCTAAGCATTCACACCTCTTGTGTGTGTGTGTGTGTGTGTGTGTGTGTGTGTGTGGTAAGGAAACTGAGGCAAGGGTCCTGTAGCAAGTGAGTGGTAGACCTGGAATTCAAACCCAGACAGACCCGCAAGTCCACTCTTGAATGCCCACGCTTTCTAATGCCCAGTTTTCTTGGTGCCTGAGGTCCACCATTGAGTCTCTTCCTCAGCCTCAGAGTGGAGGCAGTGGTCATCTTCACTATCCTTTCCTTTGACACTCACAACTTGATCTTCTCTTGGGTAGCCATGCTCCTGCACTCCCAGTTGTATGGGGCTGACCCTTCTTCTAAGGCTAAAGCTATGACCATAGTGGTCTGCTTAAGCCATAGTCAAGTGACCCATCAAGGTTCATGAGAGCTAGTCCTGGAACACTGGAGAGCTAGTCCTGGAACTATTCAAAGGGAGAAGCTCTTTTCTCACTGGGGCTGCTATGCTACTAACACTGAAGGTGGAGCTGCTGGTATCCATATGGCAATGTGGGAAAGAGCCTGTTGAGAACAAAGTCAACAGAGAAAAATGGGCCAGAGGATAGAAAGAGAGAGAAAGAAGACTGATGACAACATCTGGAGACCCTGGATCCAGCCAAACCTAAAGACCAATCTAATTTTGGTCTTCTTAGTCAGTTGAACTAATAAATACTCTTCAAAGCTAATGTCAGTCTGAGTCAGGTTTCTGTATCATATAACTAATAGAGTGGGCATTTCTATATCCCCACAGCCTACCATCTAAGGCTCTGGCTAGAATCCCAGTAAAGTCAGCACATGAGATAGCAATCATTCCTAGCTCTGAGTGTGTGTTCTCCCTCTGGATTCTTTTCTTGAAACTGACCATCTCTTACCTGTGAGGATATTCCCAGGCTCTCCAGAGGCCCAAGACATGCTCGCAGTCCAACATTCTCGTTATGATGTTAACAAGCTGCCCTGTTAGCAAGATTTCCTGTTCAATGCAGGATTTCCCCATGTTTGTTCATTCTTAAAACAAACAAACAAATCTACCCTATCTCCTGACCCCAACATTATCCACCCACTCTATTTGTGTTGATTTTTTTTAAATAGGCACACACATGCAGGTTAGAACCCCAAGGAAATGAAGCAAAACAGAACCATGGCAAAATCGGAGATACTTAAGAATGGGAAGGTATTGTAGAAAATAATCTAACCCAATAACTTATTGAGTAATAATAATTCTAATTATGCCCACTTATTTCAGGCCCTAATTTAATATCAACAAGATATTTGGATAATCGCTTAGAGTGCCATCTGAAGGGGATTTAATTTACCATAAAACACTGATAAATATTCTTTAAAAGTAAGTGCTTGATGTCACTAGTATACAGAATAGCAATACAGCCTATAGGGAATTTGGCAGTTAACTCCTGTGACTTTGTCTTATCCTGAGGGCTCGCTCACTGCCTGTTCTCTTTCTTCCCTCCCTCCCTCCCTGTCTCCTTTCTTACCTCCCTCCTTCCTTCCTTCATCTCAACAGCCTAGAGAAAGAAGATCTAACTTGGGAAGTTCTTTTTGTAGGCATTTCCTTTTTAAAGTTAACATCCTTAACAAGAACTCTATAAAGAAGATGCCATTCTTATCCCTTCCACCAGCTGAGATAGTCATCAAAAAGAGGCAAAGCCAAAATCTGAACCCCAGTAGTGTGACTCTGGAGCCCATGTTCTAGCCACACCTGCTCTTTAAATTGAGAAGAAGGGAGAGCTGAACTGTCAGTTTAAGGAGTCTGCAGTAGGTAGAATAATGGGTTCCCCCTCAACCAAATATCTACACCTAATCTCTGGAAACTGTAAATATGTTACGTGATGTGGTAAAGGGGAATTAGGGCTGTGGATGGAATTAATTTGCTAACCAGCTGATTCTAAAATAGGAAGATTATTCTGGATTATCTGGTAGGGCCAATGTCATCTTGAATATCCTTGAAAATGGAAGAGGGAGTTGAAAGAGAACACAGAAGCAGCATGAGAAGGACTCAACAGCTTGGATGATGGAGGGATGGGGTTAGCAGGCAAGAAATGTGGGCCACCTCTAGAAGCTGGAAAAGATGAGGAAATGGATTCTCTCTAGAGCGTCTAGAAAAAAAACAGCACTGCCAATACCTTGATTATACCCAGCTGACCTTCTAACCCACAGGTTACCTATAAGATGTTACCTAAAAGGTACAACATTTGTCAAGTTAAACAAAGATCATACTAAATTTGTGGCAATTGATAATGGTAGCAACTAGAAAATGAATCCAGAAGTCAGTCTAGTCAGACCTGAGCAGTAACACCTGCGAGAAAGCAACAAAACAGGCACCAGGATCCTGCCTGTCTGAGAGAGGAACATAAGGATTGGAGATGGTAGAGGTGAAGGAAAGGTCTTGGCCTGTGGACAAAACTTCTTTCCTTTCCTTTCTAATTCCTGGAGACCTAAGGGAAAATAGCATTCTTGATACAGAATTTCATTTGCAGAAACCATTCAGTGATGTATGCATTCCAGACTTTTCTTCTGCCTTTGCCCATTGCCTAGTGTGTGCTGGGTATCTAGCAATATATGTACAAGCATCTATCTTTATGCTTCGAGATCTTGCAGGGAAAAAGAAAAGTTAAAAAAGAAAACAACAAGTTTTTAATGTGGTGTGAAATCTAACTGTACTCCTCCCAAGCTGAACCAGCACTTGTTATTTGTTCAGATTCTTGGAAGTAGATGGTGCCTAGAATTTAGACTAGGTCTCTCACCATTGGGGTTTTACTTAAATTCAATATACCAGCAAGCTACTTAGTCAGGATCAATTTATATTTATTAATTTACACTTACTGAGCTCCATATAAGAATAGTAAAAGGTAATAGATAAACTCACCACCTAGAAATGTGGGATCAAATAATTCTAAGAGTAATATACCCCCAGAGGGTATTTATGACTATACAGTCCTCGGACGACCTTAAATAAGAAGGTCCTTAATGATTGAAATTTGTTCATTATAGAGAACTAGTCAAACCTTTATTGCCATTTCCCTGGGTTTATGGAAAAGGCACAGTAAAGGCATGTGGGTATTAAAGCAACCTTCTAGGGCACCAAAGAGGCTAGATATGGGTTGGTATTTGTTACTGCCTATAAGTAGATCGATTCAAAGTTCAAAATGTGTCCTTCCGACCACCCAAGATCTTGGAGGTACTACTCTGATAGCAGTCTCCCTGAGTTATAACTGTGCTCAGCTGACAGAACGATAGCCTGTGTAAACCACTGGTAGAAATAGAGCCCTGTTTACCATCAGTAGCAGCCTCATGCTGTATGGGCTGGGAAACAAGGCTCACTCCTCTAGGGTGAGCAGCTGGTCCTTCCATGGCTTACAGTTCAGTCTGATGGCCAGGAAGTGGGAGAGCCTCATTGCTTTCCCCCTCAGCCCAGACCTGAAGCCAGAGGTCACAAAACCCAATGTCTTCAGGGGCCCACAGATAAAGGAAATGAGTGCAATGGGTTAAGGACTATCTGGTTCTACTTTTGATAAGGCACGGATATGAAGAAATACCACTCTTCTGTAAGAGGACAAAACTGAGCAAGCGCAATGATGATGGCAACTGATGGTATGGCTTCATATTGGGGAGACTGCAGGAAGTGGTGGGAACAGTGAGAAATTAGTGATCACATGGCCATCACAAATGGGTAGTGATTACTATTTAGGTTCAGAAAGTTATGACCACATGGGAATGTGATCCCAGTGTTACCAGATCTCCTGGTTTTTCCAGACAAAGCCAGAGATGCAGACATTTTTGTGGCATCTAGTAATTTTAAAAGTAAGTAAAGCAAATAAACAAAAACTCATTTATTTTTTTCAATCTACCCAATAGCAAAATAAAAGTACAAATCAGACTTGGTATATGCTTTAAAGACAGAAAGCCCCAAACCTAGCTTAGTCTGATTTCTCAAATTATAAGAAAGCAAGACAGAGGTTTCTTAACGCTTATTATACACAGTGTGTTACCAACAGGATTCAGAGTCCTGCTAAGGGCTACAGATGCCCTCTTTTCTGAAGGTAAAAGTCCGCTAAGGAATGCCAGCTTCCAGTCACGCCAGGCTTTCCTTTCATCTGCTTTGGGACCACTCCAATTCCCCATGCCACCTCCTGGACCCGCTCTATTCTTAGCACAATCGCTGCAATTGAAATGTAAGGTGCTGCTGGTCGTGAGACACTAATGAGAATCCAACCCTATATTTCTGACATTGTCGAAAATGCACTGACTCTTGGCCAATGCCACAGGACTTTGACCCAGATCTCCCCCAAATCACACTCTCCCCCAAATATCATGTCAGAATTTGTACCAACTGCTCAGAAAATTTCTAGCTCCAGGAACCATATATTTTGGTGAAGAAAAATAAAGAAAAAGACTAACCAAATTACCCATCTCTGACATCTTCCCTGATCCAGTTGGCTTGAAATATTTCGCCACATAAATCATACAAATGGTCAGATAAATCCTAGTATATCAACTGCTGGACAGTTGTAAATTCTTCAGTAAGTCAGTTGATCTGCAGAGAGGAATACTAACTCTGGCAATTTCCCAATAAGAATTCTTGGTCCATTTCTAAGGATGAATGCAATCTATAACGCACAATCTCCCTTCACCCTTCACACATCACCCTTCAGGGATGGGTGACTTTTGTGTATGCCTACTACTACCATAGTTGACAACTCACAGGGGATTCATCTTTATCCCAGTTGATATAATGCTCTTCCTCAAAGGACTGTGGGCAAAGAGTCACCCTCTATGCAGCTTCTTTATTAGTGGCCAGGAGTAGAGAGAAATGAACTTGAGATGGCAGTTGAGGGAAGATGTCAAATAAGAAGAAATATTACTGAAGTATAATCCTGTAGCAAAACACCACTGATTCACATAAATTCAGGGGGCCTTGGAGATAATGGGATAGAAATTAAAAAACAGGTTACATTCTTGGGTAGCAGAGGAGAGAACTCCAAGGGAATGAGAGACAATAGCTTTGTAAAGTGGACTTCCTCAGCCCTGGGGTGGGAGGTTATCTCTGAACTCCAGGAGGCATGGGGGCTTTATTTAGTTCTTAAAGAATGAAGATAAGAGGAAAATAGCCTCTTCAGGAAGAAGAAAAAAAGGAGGAAAAACATGAATGCTCCTTTATAAGCATCTTAAGGGAGCACCAAGCTAACTGGCCACCCATGAGATTTGGCCACTACCGCTCTGCTCTCCAAACAAACACATGCTACTACAGAGCAAGGCCTGGTGCAAGGAGGTGCCAGCACAGGGACTGGGAGGCAGGATGTGAAAGCGATCGCATTTCCTCCCACGGAGAGCCAGGCCTCTACGGACATCCTGCACACCCCTCCTGCCATCCTGCGAGCTGGGGAACCCTGAGGCTTTCAGGGCTTTTATCGTATTAGAAGCATTTTTCTCATCATAACTGAGACCTTTAGTATTGCATTAAAAAGATGGTTAATTTTCTTAAGCTTCCTTTTAAACACAGAAATAGGATTAGAAGGATAACATGCTCAGATGCAAGCCCATTATTTGATTATGTCTAAACCTAATCCTGCCTTCACCTTGGCCTGCAGAGTCTCCATTTTGGGGTTTATTGGTTGATAATGCCAGGGCTGTCAGATACTATTACTTGTGTAGTATCTGTTGCTACGTGCTCTTTCTTCCACCATCAAATGCTGAAGGTTGGAAATTGAATTATAGGATCAGTTCTCAAAGCTTCACCATCTTTTAGACCTTTGTACCTGTTTTCAAAGGAGAAAGAATGATTCAGGCCCCCAAAGAATGGGGACTCTCTCCAGTAAATTCATTTGTAACAACGCTTCAGAGGAAAGCCTTATGCGTAACCTTCTTTCCGCTAAGCAGGCTTTCTATATTTTCACATGATTAAGAATCAGGAAAAATGGTATTGATGTTAATAAAAAGATCAGAAGGAACAGCTATAGATGACCATTCCCTATCCTATTACTTTCCATATTATAGAAAAATCATCTATCACATCATCTCCCTGAGGGTAGGAACTATGTCTCCTTGCCATGAATGGCTCCCATGATTCCCGGCCCAAAGCTGGTGTTCAGTACTTGTGTGACCGAACCAAGAATTCATCTCATCTCTGGATTATACACAAGAAGGCACCCTTATCCCTTCGGTTTTCTCAGTGGAGAAGTAAAAGGCATTCACAGGCCTGAGTGTCTGAGGCAGAGGCTTGGGATAACCCCAGAAGCACACAGACAGCCCACCCCATGACCCACCTCACCTTCTCCCCTCCCCGTCCCAGCAGCTTCTAGGTTTCTTTACCTGTCGCAGTGGTTGCATTTAAAGGGCTTTGCACCTGTGTGTTTCCTGTAGTGCCTCGTGAGCTCATCGCTTCGTGCAAAACGCCATTCACACCCTTCCCATGAGCACTTATAAGGCTTCTCACCTGCAAGAAGAGATGGAATGACCATGGTCAACACCAGGAACAAAATGGCCACAGGCCTCATTAGTTTCTCCTACCTATCTGTCGTCTTGGAAAAGAGTTATATTATAAATCATTCTTGAAAGTCTACATTTCCTAATACAGTTTGTCACATTTTCTTTAGACTCCTGGTATTTTGTTGTTGCTGTCGTTGTTGTCGTTGTTTTAACCTTCAAAAATGGTTTCAGAGGATCTTCTAATCTGGAGCTGTCACTTCAGTTCCCATAGTCAGAATATTTCCTTCAACTGGTGAGGGATCAATTTTTATTTATTTTCTATTCCCTGGAGCACTTCGACCCCCACTGTCCAAGTAGAAAGGAAACGTGCTATTTTCATCTGAACCACAAATGCTTCTAATTCTATTTTTCTCCAGAACCTACAGTAATTTACCATTTCAGTCTTTTTAGCCTTCTCCCTCCTACCACAAACTGGAGCCAGGGAGCTGACGGACAAGGCAAACAGCTCAGGTCTCCCAGAACCACTGTTCCTTCCAGTAAATGGGAGTGGATGGACAGTCATGAGAAAGCACTACCATTCGAGAATAAAACAAAGATCACCTGATGATTCCTGGCGTTTATGTAGAATGCAGTCACAAAGTCCTGTTTGAGAAGCCCATAACCTAATCGCTCTAGAGCATTCATATTAGAGAGAGATACAGAGTATCACAAAATATTTTTAAAGCCAATTTGTAGAGCAAGGTTTTTGCCACACTGAAGCTGCTTATAAGTACGAAATTTGAGCTCTTGTGCTCAAGTGACCTTTTTGCACAGTAAATACAGATGGAGGGATATGTAAGAGAAAGTACATGATTTTTCCTTAGACCTTTTCTTTAACCCATCAACGTCTGTCACCAAACATGGCAAATATTTACCCTTCCAACTGTATGGTGGGCTGATTCTGATTAAGAAGAAAAATAATCTTAAGAAATCCTGAGAGTTACTGAGCCTTCCTAACTGAGAGGCAGGTTAGCACAGTGGTTGTGAGCTCTGAAGATGACCTTCCAGGGCCCAGCTTTCAGCACTGCCCCTAACTGGGCTGTTTTTGGTTTTTTTTTTTTAAGATTTTATTTATTCATTCATGAGAGACACAGAGAGAGAGAGAGAGAGAGAGAGAGAGGCAGAGACAAAGGCAGAGGGAGAAGCAGGCTCCATGCAGGGAGCCCGACATGGGACTTGATCCTAGGTCTCCAGGATCATGCCCTGGGCTGAAGGCTATGCTAAACCGCAGAGCCACCCAGGCTGCCCAACCCTGGGCTAAGTTAACAAACCTATCTGTGTCTCTGTTTTTCTAGAGATAATAGTAGTATGTAACTCAAAGTGCTTGGAGAGCATAACATATATATATATATATATATATATATATATATATATATATATATAAAAATATATGTTGTATATATAATACATATATTAATATATAATATATATTATATATTAACATATATATTAACATATAAATTAGAACACTGTCTGGCACACACATCACATCACTGGTAAATGTTATAAATTGCCAAACCTCAAATTTCAGGATACACAGGTGCCAAAGTAGTACTATGGCTGCCCCATTATTGCTCTATTTTTAATAGCTAGACCTTCACTAGGCAGCACATAAGGAGACATTGCCCAGGTACTATACTTGACCCACTTTCTTCTTTCCACCTTTTTCCTTCCCTTTAAACCTGACTACAAAGTGTTCACAATTCTTTATTTGTATCACCTAGAATTGAACCAAACATGATTGAAAATTTTATTTCATTAAATCGATGCCCTAGTGAGCCACTGCTCTATAATATAAGGCCCATAGAGGAGAGAGGAATGAGAAACACAGGCATTTCTTTTAAAGAGAACCAAGAGGACATGAAGGAGGGCTAGAAGCACAGGAGGAAACCCATTCACTTTTGGAAATCAGAAAAAAAAAAAAAAAAAGAATCACTGAGCAGTGTTAAAAGTTCACCTTCTGGATCCTTAAAGCCAAAATTTTAGAAAATTATACCTGCTGAAGAGAAAGTAGCAGAAGGGGGTGGGGTGTCAAATCAACTTTGGAGTAACACACCTGGGATTGGAATTCATTACAGAATATGCCTCGGTGTCCTTCTTTGTCAAATGGGACTGAGTTCCCATGTTTGTTGTGAGATTTAAATATGTCGTCATGTGTAGGACACATATCCTGAGCCTGATACACAGTAAATAATTTCAATTTATTTTTCTCTCATGTACACCTGTGTCCTCAGAAGCTGTGTAAAGGTTGTCACCCAAAACTTTCAGAGCTCAGGTTCTAGACAGCTGAGTCTGGAGTCACTCTGGGCAATGTAAATATTGGAAAAATAGTGTTTTTAAGTTTTAAATATTTTCTCAGTGTACTGATAAAAAATGTGCCAGAAAAACAGAGTGTTCTTTAGATCTACTCTGAAGGACTGGGATGCTGAGGGGAATTAAAGAGACCCCAGTTGGAGAGGTATGCCCTCCCTGAGAGGCGTGTTGGCATCATTTACTTAATGTGATTGATTGCCCACCAGGCACCATTACTTCAAGGAAATCTGGCACAAACAAATAGAAAAGGAGAATGAGGCAACGTCAAAGACTTTAAAAATTCACAATGCCCTCCACATTCCTCCCCACAAGGCCTTCAAATGCAAGTAAAACTGGAGGTTCCTACATCTCGGGGACCAAACACACCCCAAATGCAACAAGGCATCTGGAAATCCCATGACATTCTACAACAACAAGCAGAGACATCTAGTCCCCAAAATCAATCCCACAATCGAACTAACCCATCCATCACTGGCAACCACATTTTGAAGGACACAGGAAGGACAGCAAGAAAATGGAGGTTCAAGTAGACGTCTTTGGGTATTTTTGAAAAATTGTTATTTCAAACTGGTTTTCCCCTTGCTGAATTTTTTAAAATAGTTTGTTTTTTATTTTGATAATTAAGGATTTAGTTACTTCCCAGAAACTAATGTAGACTCAATTAATTCTGGCACAAACCAACTATCCTATCCAGTGGCTATTTCAGTATTCCTGTTTGCCAGTGTATAGACAGAAACTACAGATAGTTTGACTTGGCTTTGAATTGTATCACCTAATGTTGTTTCCTGCTTGCAGCCAGAAGCAGCTCCTGTGGGTCCTAATATTTAGCCAAGATACAGTGCTTCATCAAGCTATTTTTCCAGTGTCTAATTCATTTACCTACAAGTTGCCATTTATGCAAATACTCACTAATATTAACTTTAAAATAACCAAGAAAGAACTTGACCAAATGAGGGGGCAGTGCCTGATATAGAGTTCAGAAATCAGAGGAGGAAAAAATATTAAAAATTGGGAATAAGACTTCATATTTAAGGCTCAGAAATGGTGGGGTTAGGCTGGCCTCATTTCTAGGTTCCATTCTGGCTTCTGTAAACCAGTGTCTACTTGAAAGGCAGCAGTGAAAATCCTCTGTCAGTACTTTGCATGGCCAAGATCACACCTCCCTAGACACCAGCACCTACTGCTTGATGTCAGGGGCAGAGCCACCTATATCCACGATGCATTAGTTTTCATCTGAACAGCCTACCTAAAGATTTCTGTGTATTTCATAAAAAGCTTAGTTTTTTTTTCTCTATAGAAGAATGGCTTTCTTTCTAAAAGAATGGAAGAGAAAGGGGACAGAGGAAGGGAGGGAAGGAGGAAGAAAGCAAGGAGGGAAGAAAAAAGAGAAAAGGGTGGGCAGTTGTAACTAGAGCAGACTTCATGCAAAATCAGCTTATCTCCTTTATCCTGCCCTCTCTTTCACCCTCCTTCTCTTCTTGCTTCACTCCAGGCACTATTCCTGGGTAGAAGACAGAAAGTGGCATACCCTTGCCTAATGCTATACTGTATGGCACCTGGGATAATGCCTGCCTTTCAGCTCACTGCAACTCAATAATAATGATCAAAAATGCTCGAGAGGTCTATATGAGACAGGCAGATGGGAGAAAGGCTTAAAACATTAGGGCTCAAGTCTGGAAGGGGTGTGTGGATGAAGGCGGGCACATAACAAACCGGATGGATGAGAGAGCATGCCAATGCCTGCACAGTTCACAGGGCCAGAAGTGGAGACACTGTCAGAACCCACCCCCCTGAATTGCAGGGGAAATATCAGGATCTACTTTTCCTCTCTGGAAATTAACCCCAGGAGACGTGTTTCCCTCAGAGGTGATAGTAGGTCTAATCAGGTGTAAATACATTTATAGCCGTATGAGGGCTCTTAAGAAGAGCTAAGGATGCTTGAGAAACAGGACTTGACATTTAGCAAGGTTGAATCATGGCAAGAATTCATGCTCTCCCACAGAATGGCCTCTGAATTGGAATGTGGGCTAAACCAGTATGGCATTTTTTTAGTTTCTTACAGAGTAACTCTCTCCACATCACGATCATCAAATTTGATTGGTCAAAATGTACATAAATACTTTTGAACATGCACCTCCAATACAAGTAGATTTAGTCATGACTTGTACAAATGTACTGATGTCCTAACATATTAGGGTATTATAAAATATGCTTTCAATACAGAAATTAAAAAGAAGGGGAGTAAATTAAATACAAACGAAGCTTTACATTTTTCTTCCTGCACTCAAAAAGACTGCATTGTACACTTTACTTTAGAGGCCACTGCCCCATAGGGTAAGTGGAAACAGCTTGGTTCCAAGCTCCCTGGTCTCAGTGCTTCCAGACTTGGGCCCTATAGTCCATTCTCCTTACAGCAGTCCTTTGAAAATATAAATCAGTGTGGGTGGGTCCTTCATAGGGGATATATTTCCATATAACTGGTTTCTCTGACATCCTCTAGATTTGATTTTGTGCATTGGAAAACATTCTATGAAGCATTCTACAGACCTCACCAGACTGCCAAAGAAGTTCATGACCCAAACAAGGTTAGGAAGAAATCATAGTGTGAATGTTGCAGTAGCTTCCTGTCATTCTCAGAATCCAAGTCAAAAGCCTCAGCAGCCCCGTAGTGTAGAGTCTTCTGATCTCATCTCCTACCCCCAGTCTCGGGGCCTTTGCACGTACTAACCCTTGCTCTCTCATCTTATTCAGGTCCCTGCTCAAGAATGTCTCCTCCTCAGAGAGCCTTACCCTCAACCATTCTCCATAAGACAGCAGATTCTATCCCCTTCTCCATAACACTTAATCACTTTGAAATTAGACTACATATTGTTTTTGTATTATTGTTTGCTTCCCCTACCAGAATGTAAGTTTTGTGCAGGTATCTGTTTTGTTTGCTGTAATACTGAAGGCACTAAAGCAGGGCCTGGCTCAATGCAGTGAATGAATAAAGCATCCTGGTTCGTAACAGAGAATCAAGTGACACAGAGGGTAGGGCAGCTTGTGTGATTTCAGCCCCTGGCTTTCTATAAATTGAACTGGCTTAACAGTAGAAAATGTTCATTTGTTGGCCAATCCTCTACTCCAGGGAATGAAGTATGGAACTACGATGAATTAAATATACCTTCACCATCAAAGATCACTTCCACTTCTTCGTGATCTTCCCCAGCCTAAAGAAAGGCATAGCCTCAAAATCTTCCTGTAATATTCAGCTCACACTTGAGACCACAGTCTCCTGAGCAACGTCCCCTCTGGGAAACCAAGTGCGTCATTTTATGGAACTCATTTATAAAGGTTCTCATTGAATATGTGTTTGGAAGAGCATGAGTGATACGTCAAATGTACCGCACCATAAATTTGCCTTTAAGATATAGGTCGTAGAATAAAATATGAACGTGTCAGAATTGTGCATTCCAGGTTTAAAAGTGCCTTGAAAATATACATCATTAATGCAAATTTTCTGCTTTTGTTTCCTGATCTGCAAATTTTCAAGTTCCTAATCCAATTCCTAGAGAGACTAGGACCTTGACATGCCCAGATTTCAGTTAAAACTAATTTTATCTATTGCCTCTTACATTTAAAAAAATGTTACTGGATTTTTATTATTTGGGCTTGTCAAAGTCCTGGTCTCCTTAGGACTTGGATTAGGAACCTGAAATTTTGCAGATCAGGAAATGAAAAAGTAAAAGGATAGGAGGAAGAACACTTCATAATGGGTTTGTATTGCCACTGAGTACATCTAGAGGAAACCCAGCAATTGCTTTCACATCACACTCAGTAGCACTAGAGAATTTAAGCCACCTGGGGAATAAAGACACTGAGAGAGAGAAAATGTCACTAAGCTTTCTTAACACTGGAAAAAGAGTAAGCAGTAAACAGCACTCCACAGCTTGGCCATCCCTTCTCAGGGTATATGAATTGCAAGTAAAAAACACCCCAAGTTATTAACTGCTTTGGAAAACTGGCTCAGAGCTCTCTTGGATTCCAGCTGAACCTTCAATATTTTCTTTTTTCAAGGCATTTGAGATAGGTGATTGTTGGAAAACAAGACAAAGGCTTTCTTTTCCAGAACTTCAGGAGCTTTTACAACAACTACATAAAACAAAATACACATTTATTTATGTTACACATTGATTTTTTTTTTCATTCATCCATTACTTGCTTACCCCAAACCTTCAAGGTGCTGGGACACCTGAGTGGCTGAATTTGCATAAAGCAGCAGTCATTGCACAGAGCACACACTTCTCCTCTTTTCTTTTATTTGTAAAACAACTAATAAAATAACTGGCCTAGGTCAGGTTAAATCCTTACAGCCTGGATCACCACCTAAAATGGCTGCTTAAAATGTATATTCTAAAAGTTAAACTATACCCTCAATAAGGAATAGCTCCTATTTCAGAATATGGAGAGGGGTGGGAAAGAATTTTGACATAATCCCATAACTACTGACATCTGTGGTGTCTAGGATAGTAGCCACTTGCCACATGTGGCTATGAGCATTTGAAATGTGGCCAAAGTGACTAAAGAACTGAACTTCTAATTTATTTTTAATTAAAATAAAAACTGAAACATTATAAAGGATATTTTATACTCTTGTTTTGGTAGGACTACATTTAAATTTAACCACTGAAAATTCAGCATATGGATTTAAATATACCATAAGTACATAACACACACTGGGTTTCAGACTTTGTTTAAAAAAAGAATGTAAGCTATATCTCATTAATTTTTTCACCTTGACCTGACATTGAAATGATTATAATTTGGATATATTAGTTTAGGTAAAATATTATTAAAATTAATTTTACCTATTCCTTTTCACTTTTTAAAAAATGTGGCTACTAGAGAATTCTAAATTACATATACGACTTGCTTTCTATTTTAAACAGCACTGTTTTAAAATATATTTTCTCCGGGGAAATCCCATCATCACCTCGAGTGTAAACTTTTCCCCATGCCCAGCCCAAAAAGCTTGTTACCACCTTGCCTTTCAGATCCATGAACCCTAACATGCATTAACTCCAAAACATCTCATCTCCGTCCACTGCTGAGCAGGCAAAGTCAAATACCTAGACTTCTGGTCTCATCCTCTGAGAATGAAAATACAGCCTTCTCAGCCTGACAAGTTGGATTCAATCTACATTAACTGTCGGCTCAAATCTGTACCAAGCAATGACACTGCTGGAGATAAAGCTAAAAGCAAAGGTCTCTGTAGTAGAGGAGTTCCCCCGCGGTGAAGCCCCATGCATGTATACAAACTACACAAGGCCCACATGTTTGATAAAGGCATGTGCATGACATGTAGAGGAAGGAATCCCTAAAACTCTGTAGGAACACTAGGGCAGCCATCCCTAGATGCCTCAGTGAATCTGAATCATTGCTCTCTTGGAGAAAAATGGGCTCATTATAAAAAAAAAAAAAAGGACTAGCCATCAAAAGTCAGATTCTTCCTGTTTCACTTTTGCTGCCTAATAGCAATGTGGTTTTGAAGAGTCAGTAAACTTCTTTTGGATTTATTGTTTTTAACTGTGTGGGGAAGGAATAGAAAAAAAAAAATCTGTCCTACTTCCCTTTTAGTTATGAAGATTCAATGGAATCTAGCATAATGAAGTGATTGGTCAATTACAAAGTTCCAAATGCATGAAAGGTGTTATCATGATGATGGTGATACTGGAAGACAGTGTGCAGGCATTCGAAGGCCAGAGAAGGCTATGGGCACAGAGACTGTGTCAGGTCTGTTTGCAGGGCAAGGATGAAAAGGTTTCTCCACAAGACTTATAGACCCCAAGCATCATTTCTCAGATCTACCTTACCTTGTGAAGCACAGCCAGGAAATACAAAAGATTAAGCAAATCTTTGGGGGCCAGCTTCCATTTTTAATGATTATTAACTTCTTCCAAGAAGTTTCTTTGGAAGTGAGTTGTTAGGTTTTTGGTAAATTTATTTGAAATGTCAGAGAAAGACTGGATTGGTCATGAAAACTGGCAACTACTTCAGATGTTGGATTAAGTATAGCTGTTGGCAACTGGAGTTTTTTCAACATGCAGCCAGTGATCCCAATGCATGTGTTTCAGAAACCACAGCATGTTTCTCCTATGCCAAGGGGTCTCATAATATTCTCAAAGTCAAACTGAATATTTATTTAATTAAAAATGCATACACTGTTCTAATATTTTTAGGGGGCTGAGTGAGGTATAACTCATACTCTCCCTCCAAAACAACATCCCACAAATCGTAGGATAGGTATTATTGGAATTCTCAAAAGACTGTAAACTCACTTGTAAATTTAGACTCCAACACTCATACCTAAAGTTATATGTTCTCAAGTTGTGAAATAGATAAGCATGATCATGTAGGGAAACTATGTGCTTTTCTGGCATGGAGGTTAATTTCTTTCTTTTTTTTTTTCTTATTTTGGTTTTATCCTTGTCTTTGTTGTTGCTATTCAAGATTAATATTTTTTGAATTTTTAAAAAAGATTTTGCTTATTTACTTATTTAGAGACCATGTGCATGTGCATGCAAACTGGGAGAGGAACACAGGGAGAGGGAGAGAGAGAACCTCAAGCAGCCTCTTCACGCAGCACAGAGCCCAGTGTGGAGCTTAAACCCATGACCCTGAGATCATGACCTGAACAGAAACCAAGAGTCAGATGCTCAACCAATTGAGCCATCCAAGCACCCCTCAAGATTAACTTTTAAAAATTATTTTATCAGCTTTTTCAGAGATAAAGCCAAAGAAAATTTAATGTCAATTTGGAAACTTAAGTATATTTTGGTAATTACCAAAGTTATGATAAAGTTAAAAGCTAGGAATAAGCTAAATATAAAGAAAATAGTTGTTAAAACATTCATCTTTTTTCCTGTTAAGATGACAATGACACCACCATGTGAAATGGTTGAAAATCCATTTATAGGACACTTCTTCTACTTAATACTCAAGTTATTATTCTGTAAGCCACTTTCCCACAATTCAATTTACTGTATTTAGATAGAAACTTGATTATTTCAAAATATTAATTTTGAATTCATAGCCAATCTTTACTTTTTTGCATTCAAATGTAAAGATAGCCATATTGCAGAGGATGTATGCAGGCACAGCCTATGACTACCACAATGACCAAACTACTAATTTTTGAAATACTTTTAGAAATTTAATTTTAAGAATGCAGAGAAAGAAATGTTACCTTAGCTCCACAGATGTTCCAAGCTTAGTTAATATTGGAAGTTATCAAAAAGCCACTCAGAAAGTGACATCTCTAATGCAGATGGGCACCCTTCAGAAGTAAACCAACACAGAACAAGAACCCTTCCCTCAAAGATCCAATTCATTGCTGAATTTAGCAACTCAGGTGTATGGCTTCAAGTGTGTATCACAAGAAACTGTTCTGCATGGGGAGAGGGGTAGTAGTAAGGAAAAGAACAAATGTGGAGTAAACAGCTTTGAGGGAAGGTAGCATTACCTGATACCTCTTGGAGAGGACTGGAGGGGGCCTGAGGGCAGTGTGAGATTAGTAAATCCGAAAGTCATGGAAACAGGGGGTGCATGGAAATACAGTATAGGTGGGTGGGGAAGAGAGGCTGAAACAAACCTCACCAGACCCTGGACCCATGGTTGTCATTGATTGGCACATATCACAGTAGTTGATGATGCCTAATCTATTGTCCTAAGCATACTGAACTTTTCACTAACTAAAAACTAGAAAATATAAATGCAAATCATTTACTATTAGGATGAAAGTTAACTTTCTGCTACATGTTTGATAAATATGAAAAGAGATGCATCGATGGTATAGAAAACACACAGGAGTGGATAATCCAAAAACCATCTCAGATATAATTTTGGAAGCTATCACATGATTGGCTTCAGCATCCTGAATTTGTTCTTATTAAGCTACAGCTAATTTTGTTATTCCTTGATTATATAAATGCAGATGGTGGAGAGAAAGTGACCCACACATATGATTATTTTATAGGCAATTTGCCCTGTACCCTTAAAAAAAAAAAAGGTAACTTTATCAATCCTCAAGAAACCCAAATCAGATAATTTACATAGAGATGATAAAGAGATGGGCCCTCCTCTGGACCAGCTACTATTCAAGTTGAATAGATCTAATTCTCTAGAGATTTTTAGAGGCAAATATTAAATCAGCCAAGCTTTAAAACACCAATTTGTCTGCATAACTCTCTTCCAAGATGATCAAACACTGTTTTTCAGAGACTGAATTTCCTCATTAGCTAAAGCAACCTAAATATGTACCATACCCAACTATGAAGTGTAAGAAAAGGGTAACTCAAAGGAAAAATTTAAGTGTCTTATTTTGACAAATAATAACCTAAGACAGATGCTCTTCACATACCACTGCCTATATACTTAAAAGAGATATTCACAAAACTACCTCACTTATTTTTCTACCCTAACCTACCCACTCCTCCTTACCTAAGCCCCTCTCTCTCCAGCATCCTGAAGCTGCCCTCCGCAGCCTGTCCCACTTACTAGAATGTCCTCTACTAGAATGTATCTGTCTTCCACATGTCATCCCGTCCTAAAGTGTTCCTCCTGTTTAGAAATCTACAGTCTTGTCAGAGTTTGCACTCTTTGGCTACTTATTTACTATGTCCTGTGAGATATTTAATTTCCTATGCCTTGATCCCTTGCCCTGCTTTCCCCACCCATATGACATAGAAAGTGCTTTTAACACTGGGACACCTAATACCACCAGTTCAACAAATGTAATTAAAACAATGTGTGTCCAAGCACAGGGCTAGATGATTCTCAGTTGCTTCTTTGTCATCACCCACAATGTCTAGCACAGGCTCAGGCACATTGTATGTACTCCATATGATGCTTGCTAATTAACAGACGGGTGATCAATCAAAAATTAACAGTACAGAAAGCTTTGTTACCACCTTGCCTTCCAGATTCAAAAGCCCTAACATGCATTAACTCTGAAATACTTCATCTCTGTCCATTGGGGGAGCAGGCAAAGTCAAATGTCTAGACTTCTGGTCTCATTCACTAATGGTGAAAATACAGCCTCTTTAAGGTGACAAGTTGGAGTCAATCTACATTAATTATTAGTCTAATATGTACTGAGCAGTGACAAGCTAAAGCTAATAGCAAAGGATCTCTGCATTAGAGGAGTTCCCAGGTGAAGAAGTCCTACCTGTTTGTATGCATGAAGCCACAGCATGTGCAAAGACTCAGAGATGAGTGACAGTGGTTTATCATAGTTGAGGTAAAGGATGGGTATATAAGGAGGAATTTCAAGAATGACTGGAGAGGTGGTAAGAGCCAGACCCTGTGGGGCCTCGAAGACCAGGTATTCCCTCCAGGAGACTGACTGCCTTGAGGTCAGAGCCCATGCCTCTGCATATTTGTATCCTCAGAGCCTGGCCCAATATGTGACACTAGTACTTTAAAAAGCATATCCTCAAAAAAAAAAAAAAAGCATATCCTCTGAGAAGTGATTCTAGATCAACTCTGGTAGTTGAGTGTTCCTTCCTCCCTATTCCTATAACTTCCTATAGAAGAGTCTTATACTGCTTCAGTCATTTTTTCCTGCTATCGCCTCACAAAACCAAATGCTTCTTTCAGGGGCAGAGATCAGATTTATTCACAGTAGTATTTCCAAGACTCAGAATGCCGAAAACATGTCAAAGACCCCTGATGCACTTGACTGAACAAACACATACATATGTTATGAGTCCTTCTTCAAACCTTCTTTAAACACAGTAATCTAGATCCTCCTACATCCTCTTTCTGCTGCTTCATAATATGAATAATTAGGAAGAAAACACAATGATTGAAGCCACCCATGGAATCTACATTAACATACACACACATGACATCCCCCCCCAAATCTGCAAACAATTCAGCACAAACATATTGACACCCACATATATAGAAACACCCCCATGCAATCTGTCAGCCTGTATACCTCTAACCTTAAACAGCCTTAATTTTGTCTGTGCTAAACCCACAGCTACAAAATACATTCTCTTTATTCTTCTACTTAATTTTCATCCTGGGACAAAAGTGTCAAGGCAATGTGACTTTATACTTCGAGGGGGAAAAAAGTCCAAGAAATTTTAAGACATGGTTATTTTGATCCTATAAGCTTGATCTCTTGTTATTAACTTCCCATTCACTTCATATTGTTCCAGTAATGCACTGTTCTCATGAAATGCAAAATGTAAATTAAGTTTCCATTCAGAACTTCTGGCATTCCACAGGAACCTAGTTTTCGTGCAGTTATTTTGATTTTGCAATGTGCCACAAAGTAGAATATACTAAAATTTCTCCTTTCCCATGTTATACATTTAGAATTTCAGAAGTCAATTGTTTCATGTTCAAATGTCTACATTACAGGCTAAAAGGAAACTATTCTTCAGACTAAGAGCATAGTGCAACTGCCAGATGACTTTCTGTATGCATTCTCCCTTTTTCTGTAAGAGAACCCCCAAATTTTAGTTGGGCTCATTGCCACCCCAAATTAAGACTGTTTCCCAGCTCCTTTGCAGTAGTGTGTTGACATATGACTAAGTTCTGGCTGATGAGATGTGAGTGGAAGTGACAAGTGCAATTTCAAGCTGTACTTTAAAAGGTTGGGACATCCTCTCCCCTTCCCCCTTTCAAAATAGCTGCATGAAAAGTAGGTTCCTGGAAAGCAGGCCTGGTGGCAGCCATCTTGAATTGTGTGAACACAGGCAATTCCTGGAGGACAGAAACCCTAAGGATGAGGGGAAAACAGGTTATAAGGAGTCTGGGATTCTGACATCTTCTCAGGGCACAGCTGTCTGAGATTCTCGATTTTTATGTGGAGTAGAAAAAACATCATATCTTTTTAAAGCCTCTGCTAGCTTGTGTCCCTGTTACAGATAGCTTCCTCTATGTTCTTAATAATTCAAGGTAACAGAAACTGATGAATGAAAACAATGCATGCCTAAATGGCCCCAACTTACAGTATAAACATTATTTCACATCTCAGTCATAGTTCTTTTACTCAGAGCTCCTGTAAACGGTGTCCTGTAAATGGTAAACTAAAGTGTAAACATACACTTTAGTAGAGAACACACACACACACGACTCACAGTCAAGAGAGCTGGTTCTAGTCCTAGTTCTTCCTACTTACTATGGGATTTTAGGAGAGTTACATACTCTCTGAGTCTCACTTTCCTCCCCTGCAAAGTGGAGCTAACCCCTTCTTTGATGTTGGCCTCTTAGGACTATTGTGAAGTCTGAAGAGAGATGATTATCTGTGTAAGCATTTACAGGCAAGGTGGTTATTAAAATATTCCAAACAAAAATCCCCCTTTATGCAAGGTGGCTCATATCAACACCTAGTGCCTGGACATACTTTCCTAGTGAATAAAGGGCCAACAGTCACTGTTTTTTACTAAAATGATTAGGAATCAGTGTTACGGTCTTAGGAGCAGACCACTTCCTGGGGCTGGTCTTTCATTTAATTCAATACCCCAAACCCCAATGCTTCAACCAGCAACAGGTCATTGATTAGAAAGCCAAAGGGTTTAGACCAAACAGTACAAACCCAATGCCATATATAGAAAGGAAGCCCAGATACTGTGTACCAATAAAATATGGTATACACATCATGCACTAAAATATGCTGGGCTTTTCCTACTGAAGATATAGACAGCAGAATCAAACTGTAATGAGATGTCTGTAGTGTCCTTCCTTACAGAGGTATATGTAGAGTAGATAACTAAGTGTGAGAGAAAGACACAAAATGTTATACACAAAACTAGACAATAAATGTAACTTTTAAGAGAAAGTACCTTGAATGAACATCCTGAGCCAAGAGTGTGGCCCCATTCAGCTATCTACAATTAATGATAGTGTTTTACAAATCTTGGGGCAATATTTAGCGAGCTCTCCATATGTTCCAGGCACTACAGGAAACTAAAGGCTTTTATATATATTCTTTTCTTTAATCCTCTCAACAGCCCTGTGAGACACATTCTCCCCACACTACAGATGAGAAAACTGAGGTCAAGGAAATAAAGCCACTCACCAAGTTCTCCACCTCGTAAGTGGTACAGTCAAGATTTAAACTCAGGCAGCTTATCTTCAGTCCACAGGCTTAACCACTACCTCACTCTGACTTACTGAAATGCCAGCAATTAAAATAGAATAAATGTTTACATTCCCTTTGGAAATATTTTCTGATAAAGCAAATCTTTCAACTGGAAAGAATGTCAGAAATATTTAGATGCACCCATATAATAGCTGTTTTAACTTTTTTTAAATAAATTTATTTTTTATTGGTATTCAATTTACCAACATACAGAATAACACCCAGTGCTCATCCCGTCAAGTGTCCCCCTCAGTGCCCGTCACCCATTCACCCCCACCCCACCCCCGCCCTCCTCCCCTTCCACCACCCCTAGTTTGTTTTCCAGAGTTAGGAGTCTTTATGTTCTGTCTCCCTTTCTGATATGTCCCACACATTTCTTCTCCCTTCCCTTATATTCCCTTTCACTATTAAATCTTTCGCCTTTTACTGTTTTAACTTTTTAAAAGTGAATAAGTAATCTATTGAGACGAAAGCCCGGGGTGTGAACTACAACTCACACCCACTCCCCCAGGCCCATATTCAGCTCACAGAGCAGTGCTGCTCACTACAGGACTTCTATGTGGGATAGGCAGGCTATTTTCCCTCAGAAGAGAATATAACAGCAGCTTTACCAGTGTTTTCTCCATTTAAATCCCTTTACTTTCTCAAAAAACATCTGTTCAGCCTGACTTAGCCCTAGATAAACCAAAAATGGAAACCCCCCAAGGGCAATAGCAAAGCAAGGGCTTCATTCTTAACCCATACCTCCGACTGCCTGAGATCCCTGCAGAACAGACATGTAAAATGAAGTCAGCCCACTGTTGGGCTATTTCCTCCAACTCTTTAGCAGGGGTGAGTTTCTCAACCCGTCTTCCATAACCTCTCCCACACCAAGCCCAGATGGGACAGAAGTCACATTGTGGCTGGAGAATCAAACAGGACCACACCACAAGGGCTTAAATATGTGTTCCAGGAGTGCCTAGGTGGCTCAGTTAAGCATCCAACTCTTAATTTCAGCTTAGGTCATGATCTCAGGGACATGAAACTGAGCCCCACATTGGGCCCTGTGCTGGGAGTGGAGCCTGCATGGGATTCTCTCTCTCTCTCTCTCTCCCTCTACCCCGCCTCCATGCTGCTTATACATGCATGCTCACTCTCTTTCTTTCTCTTAAAAAAAAAAAAAAAAGGATGTGCATGGTCCAATGTGGTGGCTACCAGCTACATGTACCTCCTGAGCACTTGAAATGTGAACAATCTGAATTGACATGTGCTTTAAATGTAAAATAAACACTGAACTTCAAAGACTTAGTCTGGAAAGTGGGATGTAAAATTGCTCATTAACGATTGTTTATATTGATTTCATGTTGAAATGATAAGTTTGGATATACTGAGTTAAAGTCTAGTATTAATTCATCAGTACACCAATTAATAAGTAAATTAATGAATAATGAAAATAAATAAAGCTGTCAGAAAATGTATATGTGAGTATACACATGGCTTGCATTATCTATTTCTATTGGACACTGATCTTATAGGCCACATTTAAGAATTTGGACTCTATCCTAAGAACAATGGTGGCTGTTGTGAACTTTTAAGCAGAGGCATAAAATGATCAGATGTGAATTCTCAAAATATCACTCTGGGTACAAAATGGAGAATGGGCTGCAGAGGGAAATGAGCGGATGTGAGAGGACCCTTAAGAAGGCTCTACACAGACTGGCAGACAGAAGACAGTGGCTGAAACACGGATGGCATTGTCCCTCGCAGCAGAGACGCAGAAAAGTGGACAAATACAAACCATACTTTGAAAGTAGTGCCAATAAGATATGGGTATTGACTGAATAAGAGGGGAAGGAAAGGGTATGTGTCAGGGATGTGTCCCGGGGTTCTGCTATGAAGACTGGGTGGCCATTCGACTTCCATAGGATGGCAAGTGCCCATCCAGTAAAAATGGCCCATCCAGTTCTCCTGGACTGGCAGTAGGCTGTCTGCGTGAAGTTTCCATGCAAGGGCATGAGTCATGGATGCTCCAGCATACCCGGGAACTAACACATACTGTTCCAAAGTGCATTCCTTCTGAGGAGCCCCCAGAACAAGTAACTCAAGATTCTGCCAAGACTAAAACACTTTGGAAAGCTGTCGGAAATGCTGAGGGTAATTGCCGTAAGGACCAGGAAATGAGCTGAAAGCACAACAAATGGGATGGGCAGCAGTGGAAGCAGGGTGGGGTCTGTGCTCCTGGGGCCTCTTCCTGGCTTCTTTACTAGGAAATTCCAGAATACTGCAGGGGACCTGGCTTTGCAGGCAGATCAGACTCAGAAGTCAGGTCAGCACCTATAGCTGGGTACCCCTGGGCTCTTCCAGGTTTACAGCTTCTCCTCCCTCCTTGGGAGGATTCAGGACACGGCCACGGGTACAGCATGGGCAAGCTGCCTGATAAGTACAGGGAGTGCCCCAAACCAGGGCTGGGACCACTGGGCCTCCCTCCTTTGCTGGGGCAGCACCCTTGACACGTGCTCCCTAGTAAAGGGCCACAGGTGTGTAAGAACCTCCCAACCCTTAGCCTGCTCACCTCCCACAGGCGAAAGCCCGACAAAGCTCCCTGAGAGCCGGGCAGGGTAGTCTGGTGTTCACAGTGCTGTGGGGACTTGGGAGGCGCCCTCCTTCCAGGGCAAGCATTATCATGAATAATTAAAGTGAAGCTCTGCTTATCAAACTAAACGAACAAAAGATGCCTCTGACACAGCAGCCACTCTGTTGTTGTTGTTGTTGTTGTTTTAGGAGGCCCTTCTTTCTCGGTTAAACTGTTGCTTCTAATTTGATCATCTTCAGAGGCCTCTCTATCAATTTGGGTAAATTAGCACACTTTTCCGTATGGAGCTGGGGCCGTAAATCACAGATATGAGTGTGTGTAAAATTATATAGCATGGGCCCAGTGTAATAATAAACACATTTATATTTTATAACTGCTGTTTTCTCCACATTTGAGCTGTCTCAGTGCCTGGGCCCCAGGGGCTCGCAAGCTCTCGCCACCCGCCCCGGGCGCCAGAGTCGCACTTTGCGTAGTTTTCTGCACTATCTGCCAAATGCCAGCCACTCCTCTTTGTGCTGCGGCGGCGGGCAGGAGATCACACCCGCTCAGGGCACTCTGTGCAGCGCAGCAGAGACACAAATGAGCAGGTGACCTTTCAAACCGTGTCAAAACGGGGCCCTTGACCCAGAGACCTCGAAACTTCAGTGGCTTCACTGTCTAAATCAGCCAGCTGAAAAGACCTATGTTTGCACAATGTGATTGTGTTTACACAAAGATTTAACGCCTCAATAGAGCAAAAGCTGTTCAGTTAATTTTAATTATTGCTTTATTCTTCCCACAACAGAGTAAAAAAAAATGGTTAACAGTGAGCTGGTGGTAATTGATCCCATAAGCTTTGTGCCTAGGGTCTTTCCAGTTCGAGCAATGACAATAGTGGGAAGGAAGTATGAAAGGTTTCCTTAGCTGAAAAGATTCTTTCCAGTCCCTGCCTCTGCTTATTAAACATTCTTTGTGGAGAAGATGGACTCCAAAGAAGACCACAGAAAAACTTGGAGACCTGAGCACGGTGACAGGAAGTCACGCAGGTGGGTTAGCACGCCTTCTACACGCCCAGCAGCAAACCAGGCAAGCAAAGGGCAAATATCAAATGGGGATCAGGGGCCCTGCCAACCATAACGATTTATAAAGGTTATTCCTTTGTCAGGTAAATAAATAAAAGGAGGAAGTAAATTCAAAAGCACAAAGATATACAGGAACACAGGATCAGACCAAAAAAATAAATATCTATAGGTAAACAATCTTTGAAAAATGGAGCCCACAGGGGTTACATGTTCCTTCTACCTTCCAGGGATTTGTGTCTCGATGTTAAAACCTTTTCTTTCTGCAGATCTCTGGAAGACAATGCAAGTGCCCATTGCTTGGAGTTTCCCGTAGATGGTAGAACCAGCTATTCTTCCTTACTGAGCTGTTGTGAATATAGAGGACAGACTGCTGCACACGGAGCAGAATCTAAACCTGAGTGAGATTGGGGTCTTTGCCCCTTAGGGAATTTATAATTCCTGTATCGACCAAGTATTTTGCTCCATAACACATCTGATACATCCATAAATATCCTCCAAAAAGTGGGATGAAAAAGGGATAAAGCAAGATTATCTTTAACTCCATATTTATCATACAAACTAAAATAAAAGCACGAATTGTTTGTTCACACTCCCCTACCAGAGTTCTGGTATACTGAAGACCGCAGTGGGCAACCTGTACACCATGATCCATCCATTCATAGCTTGTTCCAACTACCCGAAGGCACCACCATTTGGATTTTCCAGTTTAGGAATAAATGAGGATGGGCTAAGGTGCATTCTTTTAAGGGTTCAGGGGAATTTCTGTTTATGATTTCTCTCCACAAATTTTCTACAATATGCAAACTAACTGGTACTGAGATATCACTTTCAGAACCAATACACCAATATATATATGCATCTTCAAAACCAGCTTTCTTTTTTAAAATGGAAAAAACAACTAAGATCAGGATTTTTAAGTCTAATCAAAATAGACAGGATATAGGAAGATATGATATTCCTATATATTATATCATTCTGTTTTCTTAGCTCTTCTAACTTTGTGTCATATTGGACAAGTAAGATAATAACTCATGTGTTACTTAGCATATGTGTGAAATAAGTAGAATGGCAAATATTAGGCCATTTATTTTGCTGAACTATAATAATACACCTCAAATTCATTTATATCCTGCTGTAATTTAGGCAGGCACGCACATAGACACACACACACACACACACACAGGCATCTAATGGATAAACAGCATAAGGTAGGCTGCACAGCTCAGCACAGAAACCTGTGAAAGATCATCCTCTGAGCCTGCTTCCTGATCTATATAAAATGGGAGCAATGAGAATATTTATCCCACAGGTGAGTGAGGGTGAAATGACACGAGGTATGTGAAAGCACTTGGTAAACTGTAAAGATTAATACAAGTGATAGTATTGCGCCTATTTACTTGGACAAAGCAATAATATGGAGGTAGCCATTCCCAGGTTTGGTACCCAACTGCCTTCTCATTTCCAAAGCCAATCTGAGTAGGAAAGCCTCAGCCTACCCCTTCTTTAGCCCATCTGCTCTGGGGAGTGGTCTAAATAACCACTGCCTCTTCAGGTCATCAAGCTAAATATTCCTAATTCCCTATTGGGCCTAAAACTAAGGTCTGATAACAACTGTGATCCAAAACATGGCACTTACCATGACCCCAGGAGGGCAGTTCACTAATCGCAATCCCTCCAAGAGGCAAGGGATAAACTAATCTGTGTGAAAGACACAGATGTCACGTACTCCCTACAGCCACATTC
The DNA here is from genome assembly GCF_905146905.1 of Nyctereutes procyonoides. Classification (NCBI taxonomy): domain Eukaryota; kingdom Metazoa; phylum Chordata; class Mammalia; order Carnivora; family Canidae; genus Nyctereutes; species Nyctereutes procyonoides. The sequence continues at coordinate 15,622,169 of NW_026575132.1, forward strand.
ACATGTGTGAGAGGAATCATGTCAGCAGTATTATCTCCAAACAGCAAGGACAATGCCATACAATTATAATAGCATATTGTCCATTGTATCTGGGGATGACATGTCTGACAATGTTATTTTCTATGCATGTGAATGTAGCTGAGAGGGCCAATGCATAATTCACATCTCCTGACAAAATGTAAGCATAAAGTATGTGTCCATTAGATAATGCCATTTAAATCTCTTCACTTTCGATAGCACCTTTCTCCCTGAGAACTCAAAATGCTTTACAGTACTTTCCACATGGTGTTGGTGGGAACCGGAATCGTGAACGATAGCAAAGGCACTGCAGTGGCACATACAAATGCAGCAGCACAGTTTTCCTAATAAAAGTTCTCTTTTATGAATAAAAACACTTACTTCTGCTCTAACAATCAACCTTCTTTTTGACCACAAGGCAAAAACCGTTGTAATTCAGTCAGGTTGCTGTACGGCAGAGGATAGGTAGAGGATGATCGTTAGTGCCCAGTCGGCTGAGCCCACTTGGCGAAAAGCCTCCCTCCCACACACCAGGCTGGCAGCTCATGTGATTCAAATCCCTGCCTCAGCAAAATCTCAAATTATTACAGGTCAGGAGCCTTCAGCAAGGAGGGTGGGGTGGGGATGAGGGGGATGTTGCTTGCAAAGAGTTCCAATCACAAATGTGACATCTAGAAAGCTAAGCATCTGACAGAGGTGGAGAGATTTCCCTCATGGTCATAAGAGGGGAAACCAGCACATCTAAGTCCTGACAAAATAATAAATTATACAATATTTATACTTAGTCAACATCTAAAAGATCATAAAAGGGAACCAAGACCTGGTGGGTGGTCTCAAAAGGATGAGGAAATATTTTGCAAGTGCTGCAGAGTAACACAAAGAAAAGAAGCAAAGGCCAGCTAAGGTTGTGCGAAGCCAGGGTTTCTCAACCTTGGCACCACTGACATTCAGGGTGCAATGATTCTTTGTGGCAGGGTCTGTCCCGTGCACTACAGGATGGATATTCAGCAGCATCCCTGACCTCCATTTACCAGATGCCAGTAGCAATACCCCCTCCAAGATGGACAACCAAAACTGTCTCCAGACATTGCCAAACATCCCCTGAGGGGCAAAATCAGCCCAAGTTGAGAATCACTGCATTAGGCAACTAATGATCTCACATTGGGGAGAATTGCTGGGCTAAAAGGTTTGCTCTCACATATAATGGCCTCTTTAGCCATTGAGAGGAGGCCTCAGGACCCCCCCCCCCCTTAAACAGTCATGCGACTTTCATGTTCCTGCTGGATCCTCATTAGCCTCACAAGTTCTTCAAGGGTCAGGGAAGGCCCCCTGGAGTGGATCAGCTCCCGTGGTGAGCAGGGAGCCATGTGAGGTTGTGGGCACAGGGTGTTCAGCTGGAGGGCTGAGGACGGACTCCAGCACCACTCCTCCAGCACAGGGTTGCATCTGCCCCATAGAAGGGACACCTGCTTCTGATTCACACAAAGGCATGATATGGGTTAGCGGTAGCCCTGCTGGGCAGACCAGTGGCCATCAGATTCCTCTTTTCTAGGCTTATCAACTGATTTACCTTATAGAAGAGGTAGCAGTGCTATGTGGAGATGAGAATTAGCAAAGCAGGTGACTGAGGAGAATCGAGAGGTTGAAGCAGGTAGGGGGAATACTTCCTTTTCTCAACCCCCAAAGCATGCCTGCTGTCCCAAGATTGCTTTCATCCAAAGAACAAAGATCACCCACCAAGCAGAGCATGAAGAGAGGAAGCTCAGAAGTGAGAACTGGTGTTCATTCAAGGCTGGGGCTACCCTTGACTAACTACTTCAGCCTTTGAAAACCCCTGTTTCTTGGGTCTTACCAGAGCCACAGTGTAGATATGTAACCACACCCAATGGATGGGTGAAGAGTGGTGGAAAAGACAAACACCAGGACTCCTTGGCCTTTTCACTCCAGATCCTGCTTCAGTTGGCTAGGAATGATCCATAACATACATGGAAAGTTGTTACTCTAACAATCCGTCATCAACAAAGACTAAACACTCAAACAACCAAAACCACTTCCTCCCGAGGTCAGAGTATAAAACTTGTCAAGCAATGGAGGAATGTTCTGACATCTGATGGCTCCCATAATCAAATGGCTGAGTCCTTTAATGGGAAAATACTTCTGAGTGATTAATAACTGGTAGCAGAAATAGTATTTTGTCTGCTCTGTTGTCATCCTCTGAGGATCAGATTTTCTTTTGCAATATGAATGCTATCACTGGTTAGCTGGTGGAAGGTCTATGGAACATTACAAATTCTCTCCATCATCCTAGCCTACTTTGAGGTCTTCTACACCTATTTTAAGGATACTCTAAGCAGAAATGATTCCACAGAGCCTGATCCCGTCTGATGTGGCAGGGCTTGTTGCTCTGAATAGAACTCTTCCTGCTTCATTTTCGAAAGGGGGTCGTAGATCTCATTAGTATGGAGAACCCGTACGGGCCATCAGTGTCAAGTAAGAGTTGCCTTTGCTAACTATTTCTGAGCACAGTCATACAATGTGCTCCGGGTTTTCTGAATAAAATAGTTCCTCTGCAGGGCAATGAAGTTGCCTCTTCAAGGGGCCTCAATTTGCATACCGCTTCTCAACCATTTAAAGTGAAACCTCCATGAAGCATCACTTCACTTCTGCAGAATCTTCCTCCCCACACTTTCAGTGAGAAATGGAAAACGTCTACTTCAATAGGAGACACACAGATAGAAAGTAATTACACTTTTTTAAAATCGCAAAACTGATTTTAGGTTTATCTTGCACCACATTTGATCATTTGCTATAAGGTGTGCAAAACATCCATCTCTTCTGTGTAAAGCAATGTGCCACCAAGAAGCATTTGAGACATGTGCTGGGCATATCAGAGAAATGAAATCCATAATGAAAAGTCACGGGACTAGAAGTCTCTGTTTATTCCTTCTTTAATGAATAAAACAGTTGGGAAAACCCAATAATTGCTTTTAGTCCATTTTATTTCTTACTTTACACTCTGTATGATTTCAAGAAGAATGGCTACAAAAGAATTTGGTCCATTTAAGAGATAAAGTGGCACAACCTTTAAGATGCTAAAGATGCCGCTTTGTTATTAAGTTAGTAATTTCAATGTTTGTGCAAATACTATTAGTGCCCCTATCAAACATAAATGTGTAGCAATTTGCCAGTTCTTTCTTAAGAAGACTAAATCCATCATTTAAGTAGTCTTCAAATGTCTTATTTCTTTTAAGTTATATTCAAAAGGTATGCAGAGAAAAGAAAGACTCCAAGATTCAAATGTGTTTTCATAGCTAAAGGATTTAGTTGAGAAAGCAGGATGAGGGGACGCAGGTGCCAGACATTGTGTAGAATTTGCACTTATGCTCCATTAATTGCCAGCATATCTTCCTTTTCCTTTTTCCTCCCCTCCTCCCTTTAAATCCCTTTGGAAAACAGCAGAGCAGCAGGCCCAGACTGGTACCCAGCAGCAACACCAGGAGCAGAAGTAGCCAATTAGCCTCCAGAATACAAAGAAGGGGGAAAAAAATTGATGCAGTTACCTAGCAACCAGAAAGAGCAGAAACAGCTGTGTAGCAGGCCCAGGCTGGTACCCAGGCAGAAACAGGATAGCCAATTAGCACACTGTATTTAATGCTGATGTGGTTTCCTAGTAACAGGCTGTACAAGTCTGTCTGTTGCGTTTTCTCCCTCCCTTCCTCACATTTTCCTCAATCATGCACAGTATTACTATTTGCCCTAATTACTGTTTCTCCACTGCTTCGAGCGGCCATTATTTTGTCCCCAGAGAAATTGGAAGAACTCAGAAAAAAATCTTCCATAATGACAGTATTTAGTTTCAAATTTAGATTAGCTGTAAGCCTTGAGACACTAAACAACAACAACAACAAAGAATGAAAAAAACAAAAAAGCCAGCAAATCGCCTTCTGCCTAAATTTGTAAGTAGCCTGTGGTACCTTTTCTATATGCTAATATTTACATGTGGGTGAAGCAAAAAATATTTAATAATGCATACAGTCATTTCACCATATGCTACATTTCAGAAGAGGATGAATCCTCTGTGTACTTGAATTTATTCATATTGATTTTCTGACACTCTCTCCTGAATGCTAGGAACATAAAATGTCTTATTACCTATATCAGAGAAGGGAGATGTATCTTTTGTTGTTCTTTTTAAAATACCAATACTGGCTTCAACAAGCTCGTGACCAATTGAGAATTCAGTATGATCATTATTTCCTTTCTACAGGAGAACCTGAATATAAGGAAAGAGTGCATGTGCCCCACAGTAAGGGGATTCAAACACAGTAAGTTCATAATCCCAGGAATGAATTCCAGTGAGATGACATTAAACCACATAAACACACAAAATGAAGACAGAAAACTTTTAAAAATGACTCCTGACAGCTATTCTCAGATATTCCTCCTGCATCTTGCTCCTCTTGGATACTAGAATATGTACCCTTCAAGCCTTTTTGTGGGTTCTGTTCATCTGGGCAGAGATTATATAATTCTACATTTTTTAGGGCATCCATTAAACTCCTAGAAGTTCTCTCACTAAACAGTGACTTCAACTGGGGAACAATTTATAGTCCTTCTCACAGAATTTCCCTGATATGAAAATAGCAAGGGCTCCACAGGAAGACATCATATACCATAACACACTTAGCTGGGTAACAATCTACCATGAAGGGAGAAGACTTTCTCAGCTGAAGATGGTTTCTGGCTTCCTTCCCTAAAACAAAAGAATTGATGGCTTCTACCAACTTCAGCTAACCTAAGAGAAACAGTTGAAAGCTATTCTATCCCAACAAAGTTGGAATTCTAAAAAGTTGTACTTTGCCCGAAAATAATATGTGTACCACTGTTTTACATTACTGAATTCCATACATTCAATGTCAATTATAGTAACAAAAAGGTGCATTCTGACGGCAGAGACAACAAAAGAAGCCTGCCTCTATATTTTATGAAACTGGGTGAGTGGTTTACAATATCAAATGAGTTTTAAATTATAAATGCATTTTATTTTGCAAACAAAATAAAAGGGGTCTAACCTGAATGCAGGTAACTTCTGAAGGGAAGACAGGAAAAGATACAGGGTCCAAAATAAAAAGCAGGGACCAGAGGGGAATGAGCCAACTAGGACTAGTTTAGGACAAGGCTAGACCGAGGCTCTGTAAGGAACTAGTAATGGGGTGCCCTGGTCTTCCATCCCTAAAAGCTTAGGGATGTCCAGTCCTGGGACAGTTCCTGACTCTCCTACCTCAATCAGCACAGATGGTGAAGGAGAAGGAAAGGTGAACAGAAATATGGGACAAACCATGAAAAGCTTATTCTCACTGCATACGCTCTTAAATAATTTAAGTGGGCTGACCTCCATTATATAAGCTAGTCAGATTCTAACATTGGCAACTACACCTGGAGATACTGCAGGAAGGGGGAATAACTCTGCCATTGGTTCGCCAAATAACCAGGACAATAAAAAGTCACTAATTTTTTATTACTTTGAACGGCCTTGATTCTACTAATATTTAGCTTAATAACTAATGTACAACTTTTAAAAGTGATTGAAAAGAAGTTCCTCTTAGAAAAATGTAGAAAATCCAGTAGCAGAACAGGGGAGGGGAGGGAGTGAAGGTGGGAAATGCTGCCCCAGCTTCCAACATACCCCCATCTTGCCTCCCTGCTTGCTTGAATATGCCTAAAATCCCACTAACAGCCACCCATAATTCAATATAAAAAATAATAACAATAAGAAATTTCATTCTGATGCAAAAAAAGATAATAAAGGAAGGCTTCAAAGGCCCAGTGTAGGCGAGCATCAGGTGTAAGGTTCTTAGGTGCGGCATGAAGAAGGAACTGAGATTTTGGGAAACAGGTTGCTCAGGGCCATCCAGTTCACCTTCCTCAGGGTGGGGACAAATAGACATTGCCTGGTTGGAAAGAGCAAGGCTCTCATCTTTTAATACCTGAGTCACCTAGCAGAGCTTTGAGTCCCACACCATAGATGCCCACAGTAGGCTGGGTTCCAAAAAGAGTCCTATTTGCTTATTGGAACTGGCTTCCTTACATGAAATGCTTGTGCTTTCTTGATTCATTTTTGAGGTTTCAACTATAATTTCTACTAAACTCAAGCTGGATATTTTTCAAAGAAAATCATTTTACAAATATATTTCCATCTCTCCTAATATTTTAACTAACCTTTTAAAAAGGATGATTCCAAAGTTTTTTTAAAAAAAGTTTTGCTTTGTTTTGTTTTTATTAAACACAACTTTCTTAAACTCCTTTTTTGTCTGACTCAAACAGAATCACTCCATTATTGTTTTAACTTCAGGAGACACATGATGTAAGTATTGTCTACTCCCAGCTAATTCCTATAGTATCACTTAGCCTGTACTCTTTTCAAAGCTCCACTTAATTGCCCCAAACTTCCCAACATAAAGTGTACAGGATAACCATGATCATCACAGTCTTAACATGCTTATTATAATAGAAACAGCTTCTGTACATTATCTATTTATTAGAGAGAACAGTTTTTTTCTTAAGTTCACACTTGGCCTTTCCAATGTCTCTCCATTTGCGCAAACGACTCATGACCTTCTTTTTCTCTTCTCCATCAAACAGAGCTGGCCTAACCTTTAAATCTTGAATTTATAAAATTCTATTACTTCCACAGACTTTTCTGAAATGAGATTCCTCTTTTCTCTTCCCTCATTCCAACCTCTCACCCCCAATCCATGTTCTTTTCTCTTTTGAGATCAGGTTCCAAATATAGTGACTTCATAAAACCATTTTCAGGTTTTTGCATCAAAAAGCAGGGCCCTCCGAGATAGGGGGAAGGAAAGTGTGTAGTATAAGGGGTGTTCAAGAAATATGTTTATGATGAAATGCTTATTAATTTCATGTTTTTTTCATCTCCTTCCATTCTTATTTTAACATGCTTATTTACTTCATGACTACCAATTATCCATTAAAAGGACATCTGGAATAGGCATCCCATGAAGCCTACATTTATTACCATATTCTAATAATAAAATAAATGCGCTTGCTGTGTATATGCTGAGTTTATGCCATTCCATCCAATATATGTTTACTGAAATTTATCTTCATAAACGTTAAGAGCTAACATATTGCTAAATTATCATGTGGTGAAGCTCTAAGAATTTCTTGAATCATAAAATTCTCCCATCAATTGTTTTCCGTCATCTCATTCACACCCGTTCTTTTCAAACTCTTTCTCTTAAGCTCTTGAATATGCTAAACCAAACTATTACACCCTTCTATTAAACTCTCTCCACCTTGTGAACTGAACAGTTAACCCTTATTCTAGTTTCCATCCCATAATAGGGCTTTAATGAGTTTCTGCCTCAACACATGGATAAACTTCATTAGCAGCCATGTGTCTCAGCATATTAAAGGCCCTTTAATGCCTTAAAATTGCCCTATTTCAGTTGCTATTGTATAAATTCAAAGAATTCTTATCTATGGGGCTGAGGAGGTTGAAAGTGGTCGATGGGCCCCCTACAGTTCCAGACTGAGGTATTTAATTTTATCCTGCTGATATGCCTGACCTTGAATTAGGGCTTCTATTTAGATACATTAGTGTATTATCACATGGGCATCATTTGAAACGATGAATAGCACAAATAAACACTCTGTCCAAAAAGAGAAAGGCAACTTTTTTTGAATTGTCCTCACTGCTTTTGACTTCTGCTAGGTGCTCCGACTCTCATTCAGTGCTCTGTCTCCCTCTGCACTCTTTCTTGGAAGGACTATGCCTTTCCCAGGTCCTGCTTACTCAGTGGCACAGCACCTGACATCTAGGGGCACTGATGACCCATTCAGGAAGTGACTAATAGAACAAACAAAATGAAGAAGATGATGATCTATTGAATAGGATGCAAACCCAAGGGACAGGAGGCCTGGGTCAAATTTTAATTCTGCCAACAGCAGGTCATACAACCTGGGCTAAAGCATTTCCACACTGCTGGTTCTCAGTTTCCCCCATACGTTATCATGCTTGCCCTAATTTCATAGAAATGGAGCATTAGCGTTTGTCATTTTAATGAGAGAATTGGGGACTGTTACAAGAAAGTCTCGCTTTAATCCTAAGGTTAAAAAAATGGCTTAATAGTAATGACCATAATAACAGTAACTATAACGGTAACAATAATGGGCCTAGGAATGGAAGACCATTCCTTTGTAATTTCCTTGTTCTGGTTCTTAGTCACTTGATGAGGCAATATGTTTAAGGACCTTCCCAACTTTATTCTATTTAGAAGACACTCAGAGTAGTTTTCATTGTCAATTTGTATTTAAACTATGTTTCTCATTTCCTCTTAAAAATGAGTTATTAAAAAAAATATCTACTTGATTTCTTTTCTCATTGTTCATCAGCACAGAAGTTAAGAGCTTGAATTTGAGCAATACTATTTGGTTTGAACCCTGGCCCAGCCTCCTCAGAGCTGTGTGACATTGGGCAAGTCACTTGACCTCTCTGGGCCTCATTCCTTCACCTATAGAAGAAGAATAGTACCTACGTCATTAGATTAACACAAGGATTAAAAAGGTTAATATTTGTAAAAGACTTAGAACAATGCCTGGCACACAGCAACTGCTTTCTTTGTTGAATAAATAGATGATATTTCAAATTTTAGAGAACTTTCATTATATGTATAAAATAAACACTTTTGTTTGCCTTTTAAATATGACACTCATCTTTTTGTTTCTGTTATTTTTAGCTTCCTTTTTATCTGAAAACAAACTATTTCCCTAAATCCAAGTTAGACTGAAAAATGGTGCCACCTCAAGACCTGCCCCAGAGCAGACATAAATTGTTAAGTAAATTGCCCAATTGTGTGATTTTTCCACCTAAAAAGCACCCCTTTACATTCGTTGGTGCAAAATCCAGAGTGTCCTTATCAGATAGACCCATGGATTACGTGAAAGCAACACCCGTCCATTGAAAGAGTCCTCCAAGTAGAACATGCGAGAAGATGGCCTCTTTTCCCCCTCTGTGATAAACGACCAAAGATCTCATTTCTGGCCTTTGTCCTGACTCTACCAACATGACTCACTCTCAAAAGTATAAATGTGGACATGTTTTATATGAATTTCTGTATTAGAAAAGTTTGCTCAATTAACACAAAGCACCATTTCAATCACAGGCTTTTTTTCCTTCTTAGAAATGATCAAGAAGAAATGTGGAAAACACTTCTTTCTCTTTTTGTGTAGAAACTACTAACATTTCAATAAATTGACTTTTGCTGAACATGAGCATAGTAAAGTGATTTTTTTAAAAATTGAAAGTGAAAATTTCCTTTGTATCAAAATATAAGAATTATTTAGCTGACTCCAAGAAGATAAATAAATCTGTGATCGTAATGACTGAATTATTGAACAAGAAAACTATGCTATGCAAAGACCAGAAAACAGAGTGAGAGAGAAAGGTCTGTAATGGTTTGGCGGCTAAAGGACATTTTTACACACATGCCAGCACTAAGTGCTCTTTGCAATGAATAAACCATATGTCCATTTTTATATGCTTCCTTTCACTAAGATCCTGCGACTTCACAATATTCCCTTTGTCCCAGTCCCTGCCTTGTCTTGCCCCTCCCTTGGTTCCCCCATCCCTAACTTCACCTCCTTGGGCAAACAGTATTTGTGCCCTAGCTACCAACTTGAACATCTGCTACCTTAAAAAAAAAAAAAAAATCACCTCATTGCCTAACATCCTCCAGGGCAAAAAGTTTGAAGGATTCAGCATCCTCAAAAGAACAGCCACAGAAGGGGGGAAAAAAGGCATATCTTTTCCAGTTCAGTAAATTCTATCTATATAAAGATTAAATGAATAACATTTTAAAAATTCTTCAGTGCAAGCAAATCCATGTTACCAAGAATGTATTGTCTTTCTTATGCACAGAGGGAGACCCACACATTTTATTTTATTTCATTTTTGCAACTGTGTCTCCTTTTCAACATATTACCATATAGAAAAGATATAGCATATATGACTCTAGAGAAAAGAATGCCAATATTTTCCCTCTTCTTTACCCAATGGTTTTCTCATCTTCTTCTTTTTTTTCTCTCCTCAAACACTCCCCCAACTGAAAAATAAAGAAATATTTCCACTAAATTAAAGGGAGCTCTGTGTTAAAAAATAGCTTGCCCGGATCCAACCAGAGCCCATTTCTTTAAACTCCATTTCAACATTTAGTCGGCATCTCTGCCCCTCACTCACTTATATCAGCCACACCCCCAACCAGAATTCCCATCGCCATATACCTTTGCCCTCAAGCTTTTACTAGTCCATTGCTTTTATATGTTTGCACTTAATTTGATTCCATCCTTCATGCTTTTTTTCATTATTCTTAGTTCATCCACACCACATAAATTATCACCTTTGTTTTCAGTTCCCCATGTGCCCCATTCACACCAATTCCAAATAAATACTTCTGATTCTCATCCATTTAATCCAAATTAATTCATATTCCCTCTCCCCATCCTCCATCCTCACCTCTAGGTCCCCTCCTGTTTCTCTTTCTTATAGCACCTACTTTTCCTTCCATGCTTATCATCTCTGAGGAGGGTTTCACAGGCAAAATACTTCTGGAGGATGCAAGGAGATCGCTTTCTGTATTGTCTTAGTAAAGCCAAAATCCACAGTGCTGCCACCTTCAATGAGCCAATGCCTGCACATCCAGATGCACTTTCTATAACTGGTGTCCATGAGTATCATAACCCCCACACAGAGTGAGGAAAAAGCTTTTTGCTTTTGATGGTATTTCATTTTGGTTACTGCCTTATTTCTACTTTATATAGAGCTGTTTTTTTCATGCAGTCATCATTAATCAATATCAGCAGCAATCGTAGTAAGTACAACCGACTCCACTACTGTCTTCAATGAGCTCTTACGATCTGCCAAGTATTTTACATATATTTACAAATTTATTTTCAAAACAATCTAGGTTGAAGATAAAATTATCCCCATATTTTATAAATGACTAAGCTGAGACTCAGGGAAGATAAGTCACCTAACCAGATCACAAATCTAAAAAGCAGTAGACCCAGAACTCAGATCCTTGTCCACCTACTACAAAGCCCTCCCTCCCTCTTAACCACTCTGCAACACTGCCTTTCAATAATGTAGGGTGCCTCCTTGAGTAAATTACCCATGGGGAGGAGTCTTAACACATCAGTCCACCGTACAGCAAGTGGTTGCAGGTGCTGGGGAACATAATGAGCTCCACCTTGATAATCACTCTGAGTAGACAATGCCCAAAAAACAAAGCACTGAATAAGCACCACTCCTAAAGGGGTTTCCTTCTGACACATCTGTTGGGAAAAGGGGATAGAAAAAGAAGAAAAATGCTCTGGACTTCCCATTGAAAACAAAGAATCTTGCTTCCCTAGAGCTGTCCAGTCTTCATACTAGACAGGATGTGGCCTGTCTTCATGTCAATAATTCAGAAACGTGTCCATAATCACGACTTCCACGCCCTCAACAAAGCATTCTTGCTTCATTCCGCTTTCTCTGGTTTCCTGGGGAGAATAGGAAGTGAGTCACCATCAAAGCCTGGGAGCACTGCAATGTCTTGTCATGACTTTCCTCATTGACTTGAGAAAGAAAGATATATAAATAAAAAATGACCTGTAGGACAATATCATAAAGGAAAAGAAGCTGACTTGAGCAGGAAGCATTGTCTGTGGAGTAGAGCACTCAGACTCAAACTCTTGGGAAACCCTACACGACTCTGCAACCTGAGCCACCAGGTTCACAAGTCATGTTAGCAGACCTTCCCATGAGCCAAGAGCTACATAGGAAGTTAAGTGCGGAACTGGAGGAGTACATGACGAAGTCCTGTGTAGCAAAGAAGCAGTATGTTCTCATCCTCCCTTGGGACTGACTTGTGGTGATTTCTTTTAGACACACAGTACACATATTACTTCAGGAAAGTGCTTCTGTACTGCACACAGATATTTCATGCCCCTGACACCGCAGAGCACTGGATGGGAAAGCCAGTCGGTTGAAGAGATACGGACAATGAGGCCCAATGAGGTAAAGGGACACTCTCAAGGTCACAGAGCTAGTTAGTGGCACAGTGAGAACTAGAAGCTGGGTCTTTCTGATTTTCCAGCCAATGAAATCTGCTCTGCACATTTCCTTGGTGGCACAGACCGAAACTCCCCATAAAGCACCAGGAAGACAAGCTGTGAGACCAAAAAGGACTCTCAGCAGCCACATCTCCTGGCTCAAATCCAATCACCCATTTCTCTCGAGCTGTACTCTCACTCTGCTATACTTTTGGAGCTTTCTCTTCAGCGGTCCTGTGCAAGCGGTACGCAAAACCACATAGGCGAGACAGTAGGGACTCATTTAAAACCTGCCAATGACAGTAATGGCTCCTAGGATGCTAACACCAGGAAGAAACACCAGCCCTAAGCTTGCACCTCGGAGCACAGAACGAAGACCAGTTTCAAGGAAAATGCCAATCTCACTCTTTGCTCTGTAAGCTCCGCTCTTCCAAATCATCCCACTGCTCCAAAGATCAATATGGTGCCTGGGAATCACCGCAGAAGTCCTAAGTAAAACATACAATCCCTGTCGGTGCCCACTCCCCTCTACCACACACATAGCAATGTAATCACTTTAGCAACTTTCCAGTAACAGGCTCATTAAAAAGCAATTCCGCCATCTCTCCATAAAGCATGCGCCAGAGAACAATGCAAAAGAGGAGATGCCAATTAATTATAGAATGATCACATCTAATGAACTCTGAAACCCTCCTGCTGTTGGTGACTTTGATGAAAAATCAGGGATGCTGGGAAAAGAGTGAATAGGGACATCCCGACTACCTTGTTTAGCCGTGGAGTCTTTCAAATGTGCCTCCTCAGACTCCAGTGTTGCTCAAAACTGCAGAGCTACGCTCCTAAAATGATGAAACGTGTCAGGGAGGTGACAAGCACGTGCAGGGTGTATGGCGGTGAGTCACGCCGCCGGAGCCCATTCAGGCGTCCTCGGAACTGTGTGATTCTGCCCTGGGGTGCTCCTTGGGCCCGAAAGGATGGCGCAGCCAGCGAGCGACATGGCCCGGGCCACCTGGAGGTCACAGGTGCGTCACTCCGCCGCCCTGGCCCGGCCCTCCCGCCTGGCTACCACTCCAGGTGAGCACGACGCCCCTCCTTGGGACACGGGAGCCCTTCCCACTGAGAGGCTAGAGGAGGAGAAGGAGAGGGAGGAGGAGAAAGAGGAGGAGGAGGAGGAAGAGGAGGAAGAGGAGGAGAAGCAGAAGAAACCACGTGCGGCCAACTTGTACCACTACCTGTGTGAGTCCTCTGGTGGGCCTTTAGGTGGGAGCTTTTTGTATAAACTTTCCGGCACCCGTTAAACTGACAGCGGTGAACCCTCTTCTTGTTTTCGGGGCACGCCTCGGCCCCCACCCCTCCTTGCTCACTGTCGCTCTGTCCGCTCTTAACTGTCCCAGCTGCCGCCACAGCCGCCGCTGCCGTTGCCACCCCTCCCACCTTGACTGAGCCGAGCGCAGCCTTCTTGGCCACCAGTTTCAACGTCACTGTGCCATCCACGGCTGAAAGAGTCTGTGAGGTTTTGACCAGATGGCGGCTGAGCTCAGGGGACGACGGGGGCGTTAATGAGGTCACTGCGTTGAGCTGGGCCTGGTTGACGGCTGTGTAGCTGTCTAGAGAAGAGCTGGTTGGCTGGAGGCTGAGGCAGGTCTCAGATAGCAACTTGTCCCGAGAGAGCAGAATGTCCACTGCCGAGCTCTTCTCGCAGATGGTGGCTTCCACTGGGAGCAGCAGCGGGTCCAAGCGCCGGAAGCTTTCCTCAATGCACGGGGGAGGAGAAGCATGGAGGAAACAGTCCAAGTCCTCCCCGAAGGTCTCCGAGATCCTCCTAGGCTCCGTCTGTAGGTAGCGTTCCAATTCAAGGCATGTCTGCAGAGGGGAAGGAGGGAGGGAGAGAAACAGCCATCAGAGGCGAAGAACACCATGAGGCCACATGTTGACAGGCTGAGCAGGAAGACACACACAGAATGGTTTTGTGGCTGGAATCTGTACTTTCCTTGGTGGAAGGTCTGACCTTGTTATTTACTCCCCGAGTAATTTCTGAAGGGTTCATAAGGGTCACATCATGCAAGTCTAATGAAGGGGAACTAGAGGCCCAGAAGGACTATCTCACACCATCAAGATCCCAGAGAATGTTCAATGTTAAAATGATCTCTGCCCCACAACCCAAGTCAGCAGGTAAGAGTCTCCAAGCACCATTTGGAGTTCTCATGTAAGCAAGAAGCAAATAGAATCAGACAAAGTTTTCACACCGAAACAAGACTTCCCATAGTCGAACTCCATTTTTCAAACAGACTTGAGCAACTTGCAAAAATAAGTCAATTTTCCAACTTGCTCCGAAGATCAGATCATACCCGTCCAAACTGAGAGGTGACCTCAGTTGCAATCAACCAACAGCAAGCCTGGCCTTGCATTCGCTAACCAGCAGGAATGGGTACTGTTCTAAAGAATGCCTCTCACAAAACCTTTGCTTACAAGACAAAACTCCCATTGTTTACAGTAAGTTATTCAAAGTACAATTGCTACCTATTTTGTGGCAAGGAGCCTAAGTCTGAATACAATGGTTTAGCATCTCTAACTATGTGATAAAAATAAGTTCAAACACAGCTATTTGACTTGCTAGAGATAGGACCCAATATATTTCAACATAAAGCTTTTACCTGGTAAAGAAGTAAAGAAAAAGAACTGAAAAGTTCAGAGTCACAACAAATCTTCTTCCATGGTGCTCTTCATAAGATGGTGGAAGCGCTCTTATGGCAAAAGTGAATATTTAAGTTTGTACTCAAAAAGCTCTCCTCACTTAAAAATTCTACTTTTCCAGAATCTTGTATAAAAACCATGGTGCTAACTGGCACCCTCAGCTCTAATTTGCTCTGGCTTCGAGACTTTAACAAAGAAACACTAATGGCAAAGAAACATTACTGGCAAATTTTAAGTGAGACGAGGTCCTAATTTATTGCCTCTGTAGAGGCATCTTTGATTTTCACCAATGTTTGGATCTTAGGCTTTTATTCTGTTAAGAATATATTTTAATGATACACCTAGTTGTGTTGTATCTATTAAGGATTTTATTTTGGTGACACTTCAAAATATTGTTTTTGTTTTTGTTTTTCTTTCCTATCCTATTCATTCTCCCATAAATTTCTAATAGAGATGCACTATTGGTGGAGTTTACATTTTCCCAGATATAGAATCATAGAATCATGTGCTCTTTGTCTAGATTTTAGGTAGATTGTGCTTCTCTAATATGTGCATATGTCAGCATTTTACCTGTTTTTCTTAGACTGCATGAAATAGCTATGCCATGCTCACTATTTTGACAAGGTTCTCGCTGCCTACCTAGGGTTAGTATTTAATCCATTGATGGTCACTGCCTTTGGTATTCTCTGTCAGCCTGTCCTTCATGGCTGCCAAACATCATCTGTATCCTTAAGACACCTAGGGCCCAACTCCTCCTACCCTGCTTGTCTCACTCCATTCCTACTCTCTGAGTAACTCAAATTCTACCTCCAAAGTTTTATTTTCTATTTGCTGAAGTATCCAATACCAACTTATGTACTTTAACCTTCAAAATCTTTAAATTATTGTTTATATTCTCCCACTGGTTATACAGTTGTGTCTTCTACTTATTTTTTGTTGTTGTTGTTAGTACTGTTTTTATTGAGGCATAACTGACATATAACACTTTATTAGTTTCAAACAACATAATGATTCCATATTTGTATACATTACTAAATGAAATGATCATCACAGTTAAGTCCAAAAAATCGGTTTTTAATCAGCCTTATGGTAAAACTCTATTAATGAATTAATGAGTTTTAAATATGAATCAACTTTGGGTTTCACTTGACTTTTAATAGTATAAACTAATGAATGATTCTAATCTTCATTCAACACTCATGTCACACTTTTTTGTTCAACCACTGTGTTCACAGCAAGGTGCAAGTTTTCTGTGTGTTGGAAGAAGATATTAATAGGTCCATGTGATGAAGGTGCAGAATAAATAATTACAAGCTAAAAGTGACATGAATTTACAAAGCAAAGTGGTACCAAATAATATAATATAAAGTGTGTTGATAAGTTCTTAGGGGACAATGAAGTCTACTCTCTATAATATAAGGCAATCATCAAGTATTTTATGTATTGATTAAATAATAGCTCTGGCTGAGTAGCTTCCCACCACTCTATATTTGAAACCAACACTATCACCATCTCAGGTCTAGAAATTTACATTATCCTCAGGTACCTCTTTCTAAATTCCATGTCTCAAAAATGTTCCTTTTCCTTTTTCCATCTCATTTCTAGAAAGTATCATTTACTTATCTCCAATATTGAAGCCCTCAGTTTTAGCTAAAGTCAATTCACTTCTAAATTATGACATCTTATTCCTAAAACCTCCCTTAAAGGTCCTCTTGCCTTTCAAAACCCTCACCTACCAGGCACAGTACCTGGCACTCAATAGGTACATGATGTCTATCAAACAAAGACAAAAATCAACTTTATACTAGTACTTTGATTATTCTAACTCCTCTATTCCACAAAAGTCATCTCCTGAGGCCCTACCTGGATGATGCTGAGGCTAGAAATCTTAGAAATGACCACTAATACATGTTTTCTGCAACACAACTATAATGCTTCTTTAGCTTTGCCCAAAGGGCAGAACCAGATCATCGAGACCAGATATGTTTCAGGTAAAAGTCAGCTGAATCATAGGTTATTACTTGTCCTTGAGGCAGTTCCCTACCTCACATGCAAGGACTATTTCACAACCAAGCCACCGCAGTCTTTTGATCGAGTTTTTTGTGTGTCATGTCTTCTTACATACTTTCTAGCTCAAAGATTTGAAAGCTACTGAGAAATTGTTGTGATCGTTAAGAAGCTCAGTTCTCTTCATATTCAGAGTTCTGGGAAACAGAGAGATTCTAAACACATTACATACTTTTCTGGGAAGGTTAAAAAATAACCTACCCAGTATGCCCTAGTTTAAATCCCAGGAGTACACAGGTCAGACTAATGATCTAAAGATAGAGACATATCTACTAAAATGTGGAAAATGCTGGACCACTTAAGACCAGCTATCACTTGCAACCCTAATACAGGGCATTCTTATTCCATCTGAGAATTAGAAATCATTTTGGAATGGTTTTTGTCTTGAGAAATCTACTTCTTGTAAATTCTGCTTAGATAGAGGAGAAAATTTTGTTAATTAGAAACTCATCAGGAGTGCTAGAAATTAAAATGTCAAGAATGAAGAGAATTTTTTTTAAGATTTTATTTATTTATTCATGAGAGACACAGTGAGAGAGAGAGAGGTAGAGACACAGGCAGAGGGAGAAGCAGGCTCCATGCAGGGAGCCCAACGTGGGACTCGATCCTGGGTCTCCAGGATCACATCCCGGGGCTAAGGCAGTGCTAAACCACTGGGCACGAATGAAGAGAATTTTAATGTTAGATTATTTCTAAGCCAAAGAGAAGGTTTATCTCCAATGTTTTTCCTTAATGATTACAAGGACTCCCTTAAGAAATGCCTATAATGTTTAACTGGAATTTGAGGTATTTACTCTAGATATTAATACATACACACAGAGAGGTATATATAGAAATAAATATGTATGCATGCCTATGAGTATATATACAAACATTTCCTAGCTCTGTCTTTAGGAAGAGTCTACAAAAGAAAGACACTGTGGTAGCAGTGAGCACACCTAATATACAGATCTTGGTTTCTAAATATCATTATCCAATAAAGGGAAACCAGGGCACCTTGGAGAAATAGGTGATTCAAAGTCTGAGGCAAAGAAAACAAAAGATGAGTCTAGACTATCTCATGGTACTAGAAGGTTAGGAAGTGTTTATAAAGTAATAGAGATATGTCAAAAAGATTCAGGAGACAATTTGAAGGAGCCCTTAATGACCAACTCTGGACAATATGAGCAACAGAGTGAATAGTAATAATGGATTTTAATACATGGAATAAAATTAATATCTATGAATCCAAAGTGATATAAATAGTTGAATCAATAAACAAATGGAGAGGGTTAGCTTCTCCTTATAGTAAAATTATAATTAATAAAAATAGAAGGGATGATGGAAATAGAAAATTGCAATTAGGCAAACAAAAAAGTAATAATGATTATAGGCCAGAAGCACAATGGATGCTAAAACTAGTACATGAAAGTATAATGAGAAACAAGATATTTACCTAGTCTCAAAGTATCCTCCAACAAGATACTAGTTAACTGCAAAGACAAAAACAATAATTTTATAGTGGGGAAGCCTGGTATACACCACTTTTAATATATGATCAAAATTAGCAACACCAGTAATAAGACATATTGATATCATGTGCCCTGGTGACAGGCTGAAAAGGGCACAAAATTATTCTACACTATTTCTGCCCAAAATACGTAACCTCAGTGTAATCATGAGAAAACATCAGAACAATCCAAATGGAGGGTTATTTTATAAAATAACTGGCTAGTATTCTTTAAAAATACCAAGATCGTGGGGGCATCAGGGTGGTGTAGTTGGTTAAGCATCCAATCTTGGTTTTGGCTCAGGTCATGATCTCATGGTCATGATATCAAGCCTGGCATTGAGCTCTGTGCTCAGTGTGGAGTCTGCTTGAGATTCTCTCTCCTTCTCCCTCTGCCCATCCCACTTGTGTACCTTCTCTCTCTTTAAAAATAAATAAATCTGGGATCCCTGGGTGGTGCAGCGGTTTGGCGCCTGCCTTTGGCCCAGGGCGTGATCCTGGAGACCCGGGATCGAATCCCACGTCGGGCTCCCGGTGCATGGAGCCTGCTTCTCCCTCTGCCTGTGTCTCTGCCTCTCTCTCTCTCTGTGTTACTATCATAAATAATTTAAAAAAATTTCAAATAAATAAATAAATCTTTAAAAAGTATATATCAAGATCATGAAAAAAAAGAGAAGATTCAGAAGCTGTCCCAGATTGGAAGAGTCTGAGATATGATAACTGAATACAATGGGTTTTGAAGAGAAAAAAAAGACACTGACGGGGAAAATCATTTAATTCAAATAAAGTATACAGATTAGTTAATGGCTCTGTATCAATATCAATTTTCTGGTTCTGATTATTGTACTATGATCATATAACATTAGAAGAAACCGGGCTATGTATATACACGAACTCTATGTACAATTTTTGCAACTTTTCTGTAAGTCCAAATAATTTTGAGAGAGAGAGAGGGAAAAAAACAGCCATTAGCCATTAGACACTATGGAGTGTCTCCATATTGGAGATTTGAGTATAGAGTTCAAATATTTGTTTATCTACTAGAACCAAAGATTTGCTCTGTCCCAATGACACTAGCCAGCAAACTCCAACGCGGAGTCAGCAGATGTCAATTTAATTACATAAATTGTGCCTTGCCAAAACTTCACCTTTGGTGATATGAGGCTTCCCTCAACCTGACCTATCAACACAACTTAAGACTTGAGTCATTGGACCAACCACCACCCCTTCAAAAATCCATTACAGTCAGCAATGAGAAGGAAAATGCCCAAGTGCAAAGTGATTTTCTTACTCATTATGAGGTACAGATGAGCTTTGTGAAGACTCTCCAACATTTCAATTTTAAAACATGTGGCTTCTTTTCCTAGTTTCCTAAGAAATATCACCTGAAATTATTGTTGAAATGATCATCCTAGAATCTTTTTCAATATTCTCTCCATGCTGTTAATATTACTTGTTTTTTTTTTTTAATTTATGATAGTCACACAGAGAGAGAGAGAGAGGCAGAGACATAGGCAGAGGGAGAAGCAGGCTCCATGCACCGGGAGCCTGACGTGGGACCCGATCCCGGGTCTCCAGAATCCCGCCCCGGGCCAAAGGCAGGCGCCAAACCCCTGCGCCACCCAGGGATCCCAATATTACTTGTTGAAGCATGCTTATTAAAAGTGATAATCCAAGACCTAGTTAAAAAAGAAAAAAAAAAATCAAACCTACTACTGCCATACCTCCTCTTCTGTGACAGATTCCAGAGGCAGAAATTGACAGAGAACAGGATTACCAAAGTCTTGTAGCACAAATTAAGATCACCAAAATCTCCCCAATGTTGGCAAGAGGTTGTTACTTTCATGTGTTCAAGAAATACATAAGAAATTTGGCCATATATGGGCATGATGACGCCAAGGTTACAAATGGTTTTCATTAAACCTGTCCTTCTCTCATAATAAATTACATGAAATTTGCCATTTAAGACTACAAATATCTCCAGTCATTTTTGGCATTTCCCCTACAGCCCTCCCCTAAAGGTTTCCTTTACCCATTCTTTCCGCTCTTTACTTTCTCTTGTGTTCATATGCTTCACACAATCTTTCATCTTCCCTCCCACTAATCATTGTTTCATTCAAAGTTCAACATACAGTCTATCTACTTCAGGAGTTTGGTCTAGAAAAAAAAATGCAGTTAAGAAAATATGATGACTGCCAAGTGTTGAAAGACACACCTCCTCAATCCTGGACAATTAAACAGTATCTCCAAAATTAATCTATGAGTCCATAGATTGGTGGTATGCTTGATTTATTAAGATTATAATCTATGGTTTTAGTTTGCATTTTCCTAATGACTAGTGAGGTTGAGCATCTTTTCATGTACCTGTTCAGCTATTCAAGTCCTTTGCTCATTTTTCAACTGGGTTATGTTTTCTTGCTTTTGAGTTGTAGGAGTTCTTTATGTGTCTAGGAGATTAGCTCCTTATTAAATACATGGTTAGCAAATATTTTTCCCCATTCTGCAAATGTTCTTCTTACAATATTGATTATTTCTTTGCTGTGCAGAAGCCTTTTAGTTTGATATAGTTCCACTTGTTTATTTTTTGTTTTTTTGTTTCTGCTCTAGGTATCATATCCAAAAAAAAAAAAATCATTACCAAGTCCCCTGTCAAGGAGCTTTACTCCTGTTTCTTTCTAGAATGGCCATCATAAAAAAGACAAGAGATAACAAATGCTGGCATGGATGCAGAGAAAAGGGAACCCTTGTGTACTGTTGGATTGTAAACTGGTGCAGCCACTATAAAAAACAGTATGGAGGAGCCTCAAAAAATTAAAAATAGAACTACCATATGATCCAGCAATTCCATTTCTGGGAATATATCCAAAGGAAACGAAAACACTAAGTCAAAAAGATATCAGCACCCCCATGTTCTTAGCAGCATTATTTACAATAGCCGAGATACAGAAACAACTTAAGTGTCCAATACTGGATGAATGGATAGAGAAGTTGAAGAATATATATACAATGGAATATTATTCAGCCATTAAAAAAACAAGGAAATCCTACCATTTGTGACAACATGGGTGGACACTGAAAGAATTATGCCTAGCAAAATAAGTCAGACAGAGAAAGAAATATGCTGTATGACCTCACTTATATGTGGAATATTTAAAAAAAATCAAACTTGTGGTTACCAGAGGCAGGGGCAAGGGTAGGGGGAGAGGATATTGGAAAAGGTGGTCAAAAGGTACAAACTTCCAGTTATAAAATACATAAGCACTAAGGATGTAATGGACAACATGATGACTACAGCTAACACTGCTGTGTGATAAAAGAAAAGTTGTTAAGAGAGTAAATCTCAAGGGTTCTCATCATAGAACAAACTTTTTTCTTTTTTTCTTTTTTTTTTTTGTATCTATATGAGAAGACAGATGTTGGGTGAACCTATTGTGGTCATCATTTCACAATATACATAAGTCGAACCATCATGCTGGATGCCTTAAACTTACACAGTGATGTATGCCAATTATTTCTCAATAAGAAGAAAAAACTTAATACATTAATTCTTAAAAATAATGACAATCTTCTTAAAAGCAATGATATATTGCTTATAAGCAATGTTCCTTATACAACATGGGTACTCAAACAATAAAAATAATATTTTAGAACAAAACTTCTACCTCTATTATCTCAGATGGCAAAGATACCGAAGTGTTTAAAGTGGTGTGAAGTTGTAAGAGTTAGAACTTTCTGAAAGAATAAGCTAAAATCACCTCACAACTCCCATCCAAAACCACCACTATAGCTATATTCATGTTCAGTTGGACACATTCGAGTCCAGTCTCCTCAGTGCCATCCCTTTATAAACCATCCCTTTTTATTTAGAACATAAATAATTTTTCATTTCTGTGTCTTTTGATTTGAACAGAAGACAAAGCCATTGGTCCAATATTTTTGCCATCACTCATTACTGTGTCTTATGATTAATTATTTGGAATCTTTGGGTCTGTGGATACTCAAGATGGTGAACCAAAAACAATAAAGAAAAAAAAGATATTTCATTTTGTGAATGGTTTTTTTTCTAGAATAATAAAGAGTCAATGAAATGAAATGCCACCTACTACTGCCTATGTTTATAGCCAATTATCAGTCATTTGTGATCCCTTTAGTCAGTTACCCTTAATCCCAATCATTCTACCTATTTCATTCACTTAAAAGATCCAAGAGTTAAAACAGCAAAGAGATAAAGCAAATTGGGGAAGGATATAAATGCAAAAACAAGAGGAAATACAGTTTTCCATGTTATTGAAACTTGCAAAATCATGTTCTTCTGAGATGAGACCTGGACCTGATGATGATGATGGTGATGATGATGGTGATGATGCTTCTAGCAAAGAAGGGGTGAACTCTAGTTCCCAGAAACAATGCTCATGCAGGTAATTGCACACGTAGGTGATTGCACTTGGCTGCCCATGGGAGCCACTTCCTGACATTTATTATGTGTGGTTTTATCACGTGCCATTAACCATGGTGCCACTGTCCCCAAAGAGCATGAAGTACAGAAACAGGGAGATGAATCCCTTACTTTTCCCCTGGGATTGGCCCAAAACTTAATTACATTTTTATACTTTGAAATCTTCACACACATCCCAGAATGGAAATACAAAGTGACACAAAACAAGTTACTGATAATAGGGTAACCTGAGCTTCCTTTTAAAAATGATCTTCCAAAATACTCATTTTTTTCTAATTCCTAATTAGATATGTGTATAATGCACACTTTTTAGCAAAATCTTTATTCCTCTGACTCCTGAAACCAACTCTGTAGGATTGCAAAGATTGATATTTATGGGAATTTTGTGATTTTTTTCCCTTTAAAGATGACACGTAATGACTCTGACACATTTCTCGTCTTTTAAAATTAGGTCAGAGTTGAAAGATGGGAAAGGAAGCAAACAGCATGGTCAGAGAGTTCTGGTACCATTCTTCTCAGGAGTGAGAGGAGAGGTAAGAAGCATCATGGTTATGATTAGTAAGTTCAGTTAAGCCCATGGGAGAACCTCAGACACCAAGTAGTTGAGCCTTATTGCCCATCTTCCTGGGTTCCCCCATTTCAAAGTGGGTTTGAGGAAGAGAATATAATATTAAGTCTAACCCATGGCAGAGACTGCGTAGAGCCAGTAACAAGAATCAACCACATATGACTCAAAAAATGATTGCTTTTAAACAAACACTTTTTTTTTTTACTTCCATTGCCAGGAAAGATTAGGGTAAAAGGTTAGGAGAAAACGATTTTGTTTAGAAAATACAGGTAAGTAATTAAACAGTATAAGTGAAAATCTCTTCCCGCATGTTTTAGCTATTAAGCTAAAAAAAAAAAAAAAAAAAAAAAACACCCAAACCCACATCAATAGCACACCCCAGAGGTGCAAGAGCATTACACATTACTGCCAGAACTGCTGAACTCCACAAAATAACTGTGGGACTGTAACCAACGTCAGATCACATTCTTTCCCTCTGTTTCTCACATCAACTGGTTGCTGGAGATGAAACCAAATTAAATATTTCCCTCTTGTAATCTGTAAATTTTGAGACAATGCTGCGAAAATTAATTGAATTCTAAACAAACAAGAAAGTTGGGAAACTTCTACCAAAACCTATTCAGCATCTCTCCTCTCTGAACTATTTTCAACATACAAAGAAAATATTTGTTTGTATATTTTTCCTTGGGGAGCCGAGTGTGGAGGTAGGAAGGAGAGAAGATGAAAGGCCTGGGAGTGGGTGTTGTCTTTGAAACAAGTGGCCTCAAATACCCCTTTCATCTTCCAAGGGTTCCTTACTTGCAGCACATAAAAGAAATCCCCAAAACAACCCATTCCAAATTAAATGTTAAGGTGAGTTCTATATTCAAGCAACCTAGGCAGAGCTGGGGCCCAGGTCTCACGCTCCTTGAAGGAAGTCACCGGGGTCCCCCGCATGTCCAACAACTTGGAAAAGCATTTCCCTCTTTAGAATGTCTGTGATCCTCAAAATTAAGTGATCCAGCTGTACAGGGGCAGTGTCTGGTCCACCTGCTATCAAATCAAGCCTCTACTTAGCTCGACACACAATGGAGGAAACCCCACTTTGTTACTTTACAGCTTGAAAATGTTTCATGAGATGTCCCTGAAAAGCCATTACGCCTTCATGGACAAAATGAAATTAGTAACTTAATAGTCAATGAAAAAATCATCCTACACTGGAGCAAAGACCTAGACTGGAGCTGCCAATCAATTTCAGAAAGAAAAAAATACAGAAGAGGCACTCCTAAAGGAAAAACCTATCATCGTATATGATAGTGCCAAGCAGTCCTTGCTCAGGAAGGGAGGCCTGCTAATCCCACAACTCCTGAGAGCCCAAGGCCTTGGGAGAAGGCCTCCCCTCTGAGAAGTGATGGCTTCCTAAGAACAACAATGGCCCTGACAGTTTTTCAGCTTCACCATTAATTTTCCATAAAGAGCAGTTTTCTCGATGAGCGCTTGTGTCAGGCAGGGCCTGATGCTTCAGAAACCTGTAATTATTCTTGGCTCCCCACCCCCCACAGCCTCTGCACCTGTGTCAGTTCAAGGCACCAGCTGGTCATGTCTTGCCTCCTGCCTCTTAAGGGGGTGGGGTGGGGGGGGGTGGGGGAGCCTTCATTGAAAACCCAAACTCACATTACTTGCCTCTTCTTCCAAAACACAAAAACAAAACAAAAATTTTAAACTCACCAATCTCACCCCTTCCCCCAACGGGTCTTGCCAAAGGAAACAAATAAACATTAATTGGCTAGAGAGCCTTCATTCAAACCAAAATTACTGAAAAACACAGTAACAGGGAAAGGTCTGACAAGGGGTTATTAATCCTGTTTTACAACCCACTCTTACTCAACCCCGCCCGCTCCTGTTAACTTTGCACACACATGCACACACCCTCCCCAAACTCCCTGGGCCCCTTTGCACTGGTGGCCAAGATGGGAACATGCCGAACCCATTACATCATCTCCCCTGCCTCTCCCAAATCACTCGCACAGGCTGACTCAGGCTACTGGGAGGTTTTTTTTAAATCAAAACTCATTTCATTGACTCCCTTCTGGAACAATGCTATATCCTTCTCAGTTGGATTAATTAAATATACTTTTCCCCTAACCCTCCATAAGAATACATATATGACTGCTTTTATACCAGAGCACAGTTGCACATGTGTACAAAGTACAGACAATGCATGTGTGCATGTGTACTCTCTCACATACAAACACACTCTCACACATATTCTCTTTCACACACACACACACACACACATGCTTGAAGCTTGACTTTCCCAAGAACAACAGGTTCAAATCCCATGGGGGCCCTCATGATGGATACAATTTAGTGGCTGGTGTCATGGAGGATATTTTCAATTCCAAGAGAGTTTTCAGGAACTTCCACTGTGGAATGGTAAAGACAACGTGGGAGCAAGCACTAGGAGGGATATTTGCTCTACTCCTCAGATTATGTAAAATGGCAGTCCAAAATATAATGAAACCAACCCTAAACTGCTTTTCCTGCCATGGATGGTTGAACATTTACTTAATTTGAGATCCTAAGAAGCAACTTCCCAAAATATTTAAGGTGACAGTGTATGTGCCCCCATGCTTTTCTCACCCCGGGTAAGGAAATTGAGTGTCCTGTGCATATGAAAAGGTAGAAGATGGGGAGTTAAGAGTACTGGCCCTATAGCCAGACTGCCTGGGTGCAAAATTAGGTTACACTACTTACTAGCTTACATCCCTGTGGGGCAAGTCACTTAACCCCTCTGTGCTTCAGTTTCCTCACCTGACACACAGGAGTGGATGAGAGTCCAATCACTAGACATACGTCAAGTGCTTATAACAGCATCTGAAACCCACACTACATCTGTTGTAGCTGTTACCTAACTAGTGTTATTTCATTGCACTTCCAAGAAGATAGTAAATATAATCAAATGTAACAATGACATAGAAAGGGAAAAAAATACCAAATGATTATCAAAGTAAGATAAACCTGTTGCATATAACAGGTTAAGTAAGCAGAGGACTCTGGCTAGGTGACATGCCTCACTGAGGGCTCAGTTTTCTCTTCTCCCACGTGAAAGGACTGAACTTCTAAGGAACTCACTAGACTGGAGTTCTATGATGCTGTGAAATCATAGTGGCAGGGTAGAGACCAAACATGAGGATAGCTCACTCAGAAGAGGCTCAAAGCAATGGGCACATGGCTCTGCTGCCCAGTCAGGTGGTGAGAGGAAGGAGGTTGGAGACCCTGGAAGAAAGTGGCCCTTGGACAGGATGCTGAGGATATCCCCATAGATATCCCCATGGATATCAACCTCACCAGCATCTAAATGTAGACTTCACTAAAAGGGAAGCTCCTCGGACACCTGGAACAGTCCCTGAATTGTGGCCTTGTCTCAAGCATTTGTTAAATAAATGAATGAATGAATGAATGAAGCAACTCCCAAACAAGCTGGTCAAAAGTCAACAGTGATCACAATCCTGGGCAGGGAGGAGTATAAGGGTATGATGAAAGCCTAAAATCCTTCCTTCTTAGAACAAAGAACATCGGAAACAATGGGTATGCATTTACTACCAACATTTCTTGTAGGATTCATCAGTATTTTAAGATTTTAACTATAGTTTTTCATTTGAGAAGATAAATCTTTAAATGTTTACTGTCTGGGATACATCTAGTATTCTCAACCGAGAGATACATTTAGGTTCATAAAAGGCTATAGGGCAGCCCTGGGAATATGTACCTGGGTAGCTAGCAAAAACCATTTCCTCGCCTAAGAGAGTGTCCTTCTCTCTTCTGGCACTTCCTTTTTTTCTCCTCTGACCTCCAGAAACCACCAGAAAGAGAAAGCAATAAAGGCAAGTGGATAAGATGCAATTTTCAACTCTCATTCTTTATTGATGAAAAGAACCTGACCTAGAAATCAGGTTCGATTCCCACTTTCCCCACACTGTCTCTACTCTCCCCACTAACTAAACTACTGAACCCGAACAGGGCATTCACTTCCTTCTCCACAAAATGAATGAACCACACACTCACAGACCCCCTTCCAGCTCGAACTACTTGCTGACAATCCTTATATGGCCTGCCATCATGGGTACTTCCTTGCCATGGCACATTGGCTCCTAGAGGATCTGGCCTTGTTTTCCTCATCTCTTACCCTTCTCCTGTTCACACAAACATACCAGGTTCACACCTTTCTCAGTGTCCTTCTTTGATCTGCCTACATAAAGTAGCCCAAATGCCACATTTGTTCTCCAACATACTACCTTTTTTTTATTCGCTTTTCAGTATTTTCCAAGTTCTCAAAAGATCTAAATTATCTGTTTGCATGTTTATTGTCTACCCTTCTCCACTGGGATGGAAGTTCCAAGAGAGTAGAGACTTAGTCTCATGTGTCAATGAAGCTCCAGCACCTAGAGTACAGTACCTGGAAAAGACACCCAAAACTTACTAGTTGAATGAATAAACAAGTGACCAACAAAGCCATTAATCTAGTCTCGGAATTCTGGGAAGATTAGATGGTCTATCCCAAATCTATCCTAAAATGTCTACTTTATTAGGTCTAGGGCTTCATCATCACTTCTCCTCCTCAGTTCAGCTTTTAGCACTGAGAAGGTACTCACTGATACACATTCATCAAATGGGAGTAAAATGGAGCCTCTCTTCAAGACAAAGAGATCAGTCTTGGGTCCTTAAATCTGCCCATTTCAAACAGATGCCAAAAGAATATTTCTTCCTAGCAGTCCATGTTGCATCGTGTGTTCTGAATTTCACTCTTGCTCGGATGAACAAAACCCACCCCTTGCCTGGCCTCCACACCAGGTGCTTATTAACTGGTGCTTTGAGAGAACAGATTAAAGGTAGAGGCTTAGTCCACTTTATATCATGTATTCCTATTTCCATCACCTAAAAGGACCTCCCTGAGAAAGGTAACTCTGGCCCCTGGTCTCCAAAGCATGTGAGGGTCACATCAGTTTGGTCTCCAATGTTGGCATCCTTACTATCATCAGTCCTTAAATGAAGAAGTTCATTCAAATCTAACAGTCATCAAGAACTTGTGTTTTCTGTCACCCTAAATAGTGCCACACGCCACTTATATAGATGAGGTCCCCAGAAATTCTTGTTTGGGCCCATTCTGGTGACTTTCCCATAAATTCCTAAACGCAGAAAGATTTCATTCCTCTCCATTCCCTTTAAGAATTTTACATAAAAAGATATCTCTACTGAGAGGTGTTATTTATTTCAGGATCATTATTTCAGATACAGAGCCCTCATACACTGAACCTGGAAGTGAGCCAAAATCCAATTAAGAGGGTATGGTGTTTGAACTAGGCAAGAGCTAAGGGTGAAAATGTTGAATATAGCTGTACAGGGTTTGTGTGTGTGCACGCACGCGTGTGTCACTGACAATGAAATGTAGATTCTTTTTCATGTATTTCCGAATGCCTTTCTCTAAACCTATCGTTATTCCCAGAGCCACAAAGCTGTTCCGTTTCTTGTTCATTATGTTAGGCAATAGGAATCTTTCACATGCTGGCTGGACAAAGATGAGGGAGAAACGAAGAGAAGGTTTTCCATCATGGAAAGAAAAGTAAAACTGTGCTTGGCCCATTTCTGAGCCACACTACAATGCTGCAGATTTCAAATTAACAATTCAACCCATCTTGACAGGGAAGAATTAAGTGCTGGGCCCTGCAGTTTGGATTCCAGTGACTCGAGCCCCTTGCTTAACCTCAGGTGGCTCAGCTGATATCGGATGACACACACTTTCAGACACACCAGACCCTCATTGAAGAAGAGACACTAATTTGAATCATCACTGCCATCCCTTCTCCCCTTTGTTCCTGTCTGAACCAATTTCCATACAGTTTCAAAGAAATCATCAGCCCATGCAAAGGGGAAATCCCAAAGGAACAAGAACTACATTAGCAGCATAAGGGGGAAAATCTAATTTCCAATCCAGTTGCTTTGTTGTTTCAACCTCTAA
The DNA here is from genome assembly GCF_905146905.1 of Nyctereutes procyonoides. NCBI lineage: Eukaryota > Metazoa > Chordata > Mammalia > Carnivora > Canidae > Nyctereutes > Nyctereutes procyonoides. Next base: position 15,651,567 of record NW_026575132.1, read on the forward strand.
GGAAGGTTCCTACATATGCAAAACATAAATTAAGTTTTAAAACACCACCGTGATTCAAAATTAATAAAAACTCTCATGAGGAAAAGGTGGTTCTTGGTACAAATCTCCTCACACAATGAGGGTCAACTCTACCCAGAGCTTGTGGGTGGTCTGTGCCTTTGAGGTCTCAATCATCTCAGTCAACAAAATATTTTAGAACAGCATATATTCATTGAAACCAATGGACTTGTTACTTAATAGATTATGGTGAATGAATTCTCAGCTGAAGCAATATCTGTATTAAAAATTCTTAAACTACCTTGTTGACAGAACTCACCCAGACACATTCTAAACACTGAGTTGGTCCAGATTAAGGATTCCTTTTTGGCATGACAGGCTATGCCAATACAATTTCCTAGTGCCCTACTTCCTGGAATAAAACTCATGGCAAGACACCAGTGTGACTACATCATTAATTAACCTGAACCACATACCGGAACATTGCTGCTAATAAAACTCCCCTATAAAGAAAACATGTTTTCTCTACTGAGAATCCTGGAATCTGGGCCCCAGCAGAGCCACTGCCTTAATTAAGAAGATATTTTGATGTTGCATCTCTATCTGGATCGTCAATAACTTGAGTTCTTGAATGTGCTTTTTGGAAAAAGAAAATGAAAATGACATCCACACTATCAGGATGTACAAACAACTATGTGAATGAAAGGATCACTTTCGCTAAGGTAGGGGTGCTTTATCTGTGCTATTCTTAAAAGCACAGTCTGAGCTCTCAACCCACGATCCACTGAATCAGAAATCTATAGAAACCTTCCATTTTCTCTAGAAAACAGGCTGACAGAATCGGGAACAGAGTCATAACTACGGCAGCCAGATGAAACGGCGATTTTTCCAACCCAATCCACATGAAATGATACATACTTTTTACAGAGAATTCCTTTGTGAACAGCTTCTGAAAATGCTTATCAATATTGATCAGGGAACCTCGGAGTTCCCCTGTGAGACCATCTAGGCAGCATGGATTAAAATCCCCATTCTATTTATGGGGAGCCCAACCTAGGAAACAAAAGCAGTTTTCCACAGTTCTATAGCCATTCTATCAATAAGACCAGAAACAGAACCAAGTTTCTTGGCTACTTTCTGGCTTCTTCTGGTCAAATTCTAAACCTTCTACCAGGGTCTCAAAACATTCTAGAAATTTGACAAACTAACATCCCTCAGTAACACCTTGAAGGAATAGGATTCCTTACAAAGGTTCAGGATCTTTCCAACCTGGAAACAACACTTTTATCACAAGCTTTCCAACTACATATCTCTGTGTAATTTCTCCCAATGAGACTGCAAGAGGAGTCTTGGTTTTGACACCAACTTTTATTAAAATATTCCTGAGGTTTTTCTAACTGCTCCGTATCTTGCTTGGATCGTTAAAAGTAAATAGGATTTTGGGACACTTGGGTGGCTTGGAGGTTGAGTGTCTGCCTTTGGCTCAGGGCACAATCCTGGGTCCTGGGATCAAGTCCCATGTCAGGCTCTGCTTCTCCCTCTATGTCTCTGCCTCTCTGTGTCTCTCATGAATAATTAAATAAAATTTTAAAAAAGTTTTTTTTAAAGTAAATAGGATTTCAATCATTCCAACTTGTCTATATCAAGTGTCACTGTTGAGATAGAAAGAAATGAAACTGGTATCATTTTTCTAAGATCCAAACTGAGAAAACTTATCATAACTGTTTACTGAGGATCTAATTTTACTTGTTTATTGGATAATGTCAAATATATGAAAACTAGAGGTAATACATTCTTTAAAGAGGAATTTGAACCTACTATCCAACACTAAAAAAAAAAAAGTCCTAATTGTAATAAATATAAAAATACAAATTTGAGTAAATCAGATTCAACATTGTCCCACCAGTGCCCTTTGGAATTGTGGTTCTTGGCCCATTTTAAACACCACCAGTATGTATTATCAATCACTCTTCTCTTTTGTTAAATAGTCAAATAGAAAATGCAGCTTTAAAAAGGACATGGAAGGAATAGACGCTGCAAGAAGAGGGGAAAAAATAGCAGCAATGGAAAATAGATGAACAGCAAGCATCTCATTCCTGCATAAAAATCCTGGATGCCAATGCCTCTTATCAGGTTACATACCTCTAACCAAGAAAATCCATCAAACTTTGGGCAGCAGATCAGCTCAAGGGCAAAACTGACTCTTGGCCCTATTCCCTACATGAAACCTAAACATTACTTTTAAAGTGGTTTTGTTTATAATCATCTGATAGTAACAGACTAGAAAAGTAGATGGCCAGTGGGTGAAGAACATTACTGTGATTCAGAAACATATGGTGGTAGAAGACCATCTTTGTTTAAAAATCAAGTTAATTAGTGTTGTATAGGATTCCTTGCCTAATCAATCTAGGATAATCCTAGGAAATCCTTCAACTTTGGGACTTTTTATGGATATATAAAGTCAAAGGCAATGCAGTGTCATGGAGAGAATATAGATCAAAGTCGGGAGGACTTTTACCAGCTCCTCCTCTATAATCAGCTTTGGCGTTCCTCAAGTCAGCTTCCCTTTGGTCTTTGGCTTCTCATGATCAAATCTTGCCTGCCTAAGGGAAGCAAGGCATGAGGAAGGTGGGATTTTCTATTCTGATCCCTTGGCCTTTAGGAGTACCAGGACTCTAAGTACCTCAATTTTAGACTCTGGACTGCAGTTTCTGCCAGTCTCCTGTGATACAAGGCCACATGGTTGTCCTTGAGGTGCTGACGTAGACAAGTGGCATTTCCACAGATGCTTTACTCCAGAAGTTAACAATGCCCTTCCTGATAAATCTAGGTCAGGATTCACAAACTCAAATACCTACGGTGACCCAGGGGATCACATCCATTAGCAAAATAGTCAAGGAATAGGACTGTGGGGACTGTGTAAACACTTGCCATCGTTTTCCTGAAAATCTTTATTTAAGGAGAAACCCAGTAGTCTTCTGCTCAGCTACTCTTGCCCAGCACCACTCAGCCTAGATCTCTGCTCTTAACAAGAATCTTGTCACAAGAATGGAAATCTGCAGAGGCGGCACCATGAAATGTCACGCAGAAGACAGTAAGAATTATGACAAATCTACAAGAGCCTGGAGGTCTGGAACCAAGTTTTAAACTTCCCTTGGGCTAAAGCACAGTGTTTGGCATAATCAGCTGCTCAATGAATACTTCTTAAGTGATTTTTTTAAATCTTAATTAAGAGGCACTATTATCTCTACATACTCTTCTCTGGAGTGACTGGTTCAGACTGATAGATTTACCCAAAAGGATAATGACCAGAGAAAAAGAACTCTGCTAGGATAAGCAGGTTACAACCATTTGAACTTTGCTGGCCTTTCAGGGGAACGTACTATATCTTGTATTTCCTTTACATTAATTTAACAATTATTTACAGAGCTTCTACTTTATACCAGATACTTTGCTAGAGACTTCAGGGAATCTATGGTTCGATATCTGCCTACAATGTGCCCACGGTATAGTAGGGAAAGAGGGACAGAAATGCATATGATTAAAGATAACATGGTACAAATGTGTGACTAATAAAAAGAGTAAGCAAAGCATTACGGCAACATAAAGAAGGAAGAATTCATTCTCTTGGAGAAGTCAGGGAAGGCCATGTAAAGAAATCACAGTTGAGCTAGACTGCAAAATGAGTGAGCTTTTGTCAAGTGGAGAAAGGGAGCAATGGCATTCTAGAAAGAGCATATGACACGAGCAATAGTGCAGACACATGAAAGCACCCCTATGTATTTGGAAAAGGATGAGAAGCCTAGAGGTTCTGATGCATGGGGTACATGTTATAGGGCAGCAAGAAACGAATCTCCAGGGCCTAGAAAATGCCAACTATTTTTGGCTGATAATGCTCTGACCTCAGAGCCTCCCACCCACACCTCCATTTGCTCTGACCTCAGCCTTTATACTTATGAACAGCAGTGGCTGTTTCTTCTCTAGATGTTCAGTGGTAGTTCAGGGAAAGATTAGAGCTCAAAAGACAGTAGTGAGGCCCAGTGGTCATATTAATGTTGCCATGTAATATTCCTGAACCTAAATGTTTTAAACAATCACCTGAGGCATTTTCCTTTTCAGATTTATACTCCTAATTTAAAGGACACATGTAATACTCTTTAAAATAAGAACAAAAGAAGACAGAAATAACTATTACTCCTCGCCCCCCCAAAAAATCTTAGCTTAAAAAAAAAAAGCTACTGAATCAAGCCCAGAATTAAATTAAATTAAATTCAGCCTTGAGTCTCCTGGTAGCCAAGGCAAAAAGTTAAGAAATTATCATATGAAAAAAACATAAGTTCCTTACAAATCAGTTAATCGGTGCACACCAGGTTTAAAGCAACAGGAGAAGAGGACAAGAAAACATGGAAGAGAAGAAAGAGGAAAGAGGAAAGGAGATGATTTAAAAATATCCCCCCCCTTTAAAAAAAAAAAAGTTGGGGATGCCTGGGTGGCTGAGCGGTTGAGCATCTGCCTTTGGAATCCCAGGATCGAGTCCCATGTCGGGCTCCCTGCATGGAGTCTGCTTCTCCCTCTGCCTCTCTCTCTCTCTCTCTGTGTGTGTGTCTTTCATGAATAAATAAATAAAATCTTTAAAAAAAAAAAAGGTAAAATTCCCTCATTAAAAATCATCAAATGTTTTGGTGGTGAAAGGACCAAAGGTTCAGTGCCTGGATGTTTTTCTCCTTTGTAGTCTCTCTCTGTTGATGTTTTTCTGGCTTTCTAAGCAAAGAGGAAACCTCACCCATTCCTGTAGACATGCATTTATGACCACATTCTCCTGGCCAATAACCCTCTGTGGCTCCTTGAGGCACTTCTCAAGGGTGGAGTGTCAGCAATTGGATCTGGTTATGAAGCTACTGCTCCTACTGCTCAGGTTGAACACTGGCGAGTTCAGTGAGGGCTTCAGGGCAGAGCTAACTCATTAAGGACAAAATGTGCAGGCACATTTGACCTTTGGAAATCCAGCCCTGGTTGGAAGCTTCCAGATTCAAAACAAAAGCTCCAGGGCTGGAAAAAGAGTTGGAGGAAGCGCGCTGTGAGTGCTGGCCCCATCCCCCACACATTCCCCAGTGACTGAGAGGCTCACAAAATCAATAGAGCAGCATTATTAACTTTGCAATATCATAAGAGAAGGCTTTGCTGTCTGCCTGGGTGGAGAAAGAAGGCAGGGAGAAGCAGGCTGGCTCCGAGGGAAAGGATGCTTCATTAAAGTCTTAACTCTGGGGAGGCAGCTGCCATGTAAGCTCAACAGATGAACCTGGTGTTGACAGCCTCCCATAGAAATCTTGCTCTTGGTGGAGGAGTTATATTGAAAGAAAGTACAGCTGGACAGAGCAATGTCTGCAAGGCAGAGTTTCTGTATGCTATAGATTTCCAAAAGGTATGCCAGGGGGCTAACCTAAGACAAAATTTTAAATACAACATTCAGATGTGACAGTCTTTCATCTGCAGTCTCCAATTTTAAAGCATCCCATTGTTGCTAATTTTTCACTCAGTTTTCCTGGGTTACCTACAAGTACCAAAATAAACATTTTAAGTATTTCCATCAAAAGAAAATACAAAGCTATTGTTATACCTGAATGGAAATGAAACCACCAACTCTATCCTTGTGTCCCCTCTGATTTGTCTAGGACTCCTACCCAGCTGGGTCACCACTTCCCACTCACAGGTCAAATGACTCAATCCCACTACCTATAGAACCAAGTCAGTGCCACCAACAAATCTTGTGCACATCCATTGACCAGAGAAGGGTTCATTTCATCTTTCCCTTCATATGATATACGTCTTAGTCTCTCCTTTATCCTGCCATCTTCCCTCAACAGTGACAGTAACTGGCATTACAAGGTTACAAATTGGCAGACATTAAAGGTAAACTAAATTTTCAGACACATCTTCATCCCAAAATCCTTCCTTCAATCATGCAGATCAAGCAAACGTCTTATCTTTGTAAAGTCATTATTGCCTTCAGCTTCTCCAATTCTAGATAGTAGGTTAAACATCCCCTGTGCAAATCATACTTACATCAATTCAATCTATTTGCTGTTAAAGTAGTATCACACTTGTCAGAAAGGTTTTTTCCCTTTAATTACATACCACATCAGAATCAGACAAATACAATTGATACATTTATTGATACTATTCACATCACTCAACAGGGGACAATGGCAACTTGCCAATTACTCCTGGGGCCGAAATGCTCATCATATCTATATTTTTAAAAACTAGCACCAACTGATGACCATAAACCACCTCCTGGGTTTACGTATTCAGACTTTGTTAGAAAGGATGTGCAGTAAGGTATCATAAAGGCCTTCACTGACATGCATAGTCAAAACGTCTTGTCTGCTGCGATTTGCTATGTGACATGGAGAAGACTTTTAACTTTTCCTTTACTTTACTTCCCTCATTTTCTTTTCAATGTAAGGAATAACATAAATCTATTACAAAAGAAGTTAAGGTTGCAAACAAAACCTTTAACCAGTAATACAATGCCAACAAGATCAAAAGAATATGGAATGTGATGACTCCTTTACTTTGCAAGACTAAAACTCCAGGCACAAACACAGCAGGGAAGTTACAAACCCAAGAGATTAGTAATAAATGAAATAAAACTTCTAAAGGTTCTAAGTTTTGTCAACCCCAAATGTCTGTTCCATTTTAAATTCCTTTTGAGTGGTAACTGTAAACTTCCAGGAAAACATTTTGAGAACATTTTGGGGAAATATATAAAAGAACTGTGAGATGAACAAGAAAATTCCTTAACTATTTCAGATGTGACTGGGAAAATCACAAAAGAAATATTCTCTCTTGGCATTCTGTCTTTTTCCTTACATCCCCATGGCAATGCATACTTCTACGTGCATTTATCTTCTGGGTCCACTGCTAGACTCTAAACTCCACAAGAGCAGGGACAGTGTCTACCTGGGTCACTACTACATCCTCAGCACCTAGCTCAGTGCTTAGCATATAGAAAGCCCTCAAAAAATAGGAAGAGAAGGAGAAAGAGAGGGAGAAATTGAATGAATTAATTAAAGAGCACCAGGAAAGTGATGTCATCAAGATGGCAACAAAGGTCGTACTTGACTTCACTCCCTCTCATAAGATGAGCAACTAACAACTATTCATAAACAAGGCACCACTGAGAAACTCCTAAAGAAACAGAATTCCCCCCACAAAAAAAAAATCACAGAGCAATGAATCATAGCTACAAAATTAAGCACTCTACTTCCTTCTTAATAATCTCAATAGTTTATTATGTATCAGTATGATTATCTTAATGTCTTCATCTCTTGTTGATGAATGACATACTCTGATCAGCAAGGGCCAGTTGACTTCAGGAACTAGGAGTGAGTTCTATTCTGATGTGAAGTAGCCAAGAAGAGGTAGGTGGACAGGTGGACATATAAAGGACAAAGGAGTCCCCATAACCAGAATGTTTTAGAGACATGAGAGTCTTCTGTTCTATTCTCTCCACCTACATCACTCTTCCATTAAGGCTGCTGGTCTATAGTCCTCAAACTCTTTCCATTTTTACTTACAGGTGAGGTTGGTGAAATTCAAAACCCACTAGAAGCAAACACACCTTGGGTTACTCCTCTTCCCTGACTACTCCCAGTCTCTCTCTAGCAGGTGTTCCTTAAGTACCAGGGCCAAGGACAGGGGACCCTTGATCCCTTCCCTCAAGTCAGATAGACCAATGTAACACCATCACTGCTTCACCTTGTCTTCTTTCCTGCACCCTGAGTCCTCCCCCTTGCTTTATGAGGCTCTTTTCTCCCCTCCTCTGGAGGCCTGGTGCTCCTTCCCCCTCAGACTTCTTTCTGAGTAGGGCGAAGGCTTTCCCTTGAATTTTGTTTCCCTGAGGGCCCTTCTCTCCCAGAAATAAATATCTCCCAGAATATCCTGGAAGCAAAACTTCCAAATTTCCTTTTACTTCCTTTATTCACTCTTGCTCAGGAAAGTATTTCATGATAATGGATGGAAAAAGAGAGAGAAGGAAAGGGACAGGAAAGGGAAGGGAAGGGAAGGGAAGGGAAGGGAAGGGAAGGGAGAGGAGAGGAGAGGAGAGGAGAGGAGAGGAGAGGAGAGGAGAGGAGAGAAGAGAAGAGAAGAGAAGAGAAGAGAAGAGAAGAGAAGAGAAGAGAAGAGAAGAGAAGAGAAAAACAGGACAGTGCTCACTCATCTCTCTTCACCCTGACCCCTCCCTGGAGGACTTGACTCTATCCCCTGCCATGGGGAAAGCACCTTGGGGACAAGTAGACCTGGGGAATCCTGCTATTTTGTGGATCATACACTTTCCTGGATGGGTCGGCCCCTAAACTAGCAAGAGGTGGAGGCAAGACTAGGAAGCCAGAATGAAATGGCCCTTCCCAACTAACTGGGTCTAAATCCACCTTTATCAATGATAAACCTGATATTTAACCTCTATCTCTCTGGTTCTTGTATCTATTTTCTCAAATACATTAGGGAGGGGAGAAGTGGTCTTCATTTACTGGCTGCACTAAAAGAACAGCAATTGTGCTAGAATTATAGACAGTTGTTAACAGTCCAAATTATTGATTCTCCCAAGAAGCTTGGTAATTTTTAAAGTAACATGTAAGACTTTTAAAAGAACAACATAAAACGAGGAAACATAAGTGGCCCATTATTCCATCACCTGGATTGCTCTTTAAAAAACCAAAAAGTAATGAACATATGTGAAAGCAAAAACATTTAAATGGAACAGAAAGGGTATAAAAAGTAAAAATTTCCCTTTCCTCACTCCCCAGCACCTTCTCTTCCTTCCCCCAAACTGTCAACAAGTACTTATATATATCCTTTTATTTGAAATGCTAAGTATATCAGTGTGTATAATAGACAATTTCAATCTCTTTTTTCTCATTTACACAGAAGATAATTGGCTTTTTATTTTAACAGCCATGAGACCCCAATTGCAAAGAGACTGAGGTGGGAGAGGCCTAAATTCCTTCTAGCTTGCCTCCCTACCCTCAACCATAGCTCCTTCCACCCCCTACTTTACTAGGCATTTCCTCCTCCCATACCCACCCCATTTCCTCAGAGGAAGTGTCTCAAAAAAAAACCAAGCCATCACTGGATAACTATATAAGACGTTGCCATTGAGGTAAGCTGGGTGGAAGGTGAAGGGACTCTGTAGCATTTTTGTAACTTACTGCTGAGTCTATAATTATTTCAAAATAAAAAGTATTTTTAAAGACAGAGAATAAGTTAGTGCTTGATGGGAAAAGCCACAGCAGAGGAACCCTAAAGCAGGTGGAGAAGGAAGAAGCAACAATAACCAAGTTCCTGGAAACATAATGTGCTGAAGGCCAACATCAGTCCCTGGCCTCTGCTGCTTGCATGGTGTCCACTGGCCAGTGCTGCAGATCAGCTGACTCTTGAAATGTTTTAGGACTGGTTTGATTTTCTTTAAGGGATAAAACAACGTTTTCCAATCAAACTATTTGTTGTGAACTTGGGAATGCTACCACTAGATTCAAAGCATTTTATGTTATTTTTCTTTTAGGAGTCGAGTATGTTTCTATCCTCTTTTTAAAAATCAAAACTAAACCTTAAAAATACATAAATATTTAATTTTGCAGAGAAAGGTATGGCTCTCCAGATGGGGAGTCCGTCCAATTCATGATCTCAGGCATTTTATGGCCATACTTCCCTGCAAATCACACTGATGGCAATAACCCAACTGCATACTCAAGTATTTTGTCACATTCCTGACCCCAGAATCAAATTTCTCACGTGAGAGGTTGAGCCAAAGGGATGTCTGATAAATCCCTACAGAAGTGGGTTGAGAGGCTGACACTCCTGTCCCTCTTCATCTCCACTTTTCCTTGAGAATCTGGAGCCAGAGCAAACTGGAAGCTGTGAGCTTCATTCCACTCTGGAGTGGAATGGAATTGCAAATACCAATTCCTACAGTGAGGGGAGAGCTGTGTCTGCAATCTGACCCAGCAGACAGAGCAAGAGAGATCCATGTCAAGCCACCACACTAGCTGTTCCCCCAGGGCTGTCCCAGGTGCAAACTTCCGCTTCTAATGAATATAGAAAGACAGAGTCACTCAACCCCAAAAGAGAGATGAACTAAACTCTGGTAGCCCCTCACAGAGATCCAGAAGTGCCTTCATTTTCACCAGTGTTCCAGGTGAGGCAGTAGGAGAGTAGACCTTTGGACATGACACTCTGGCCTCCTAAGTCCTCATCAAATATGGTGTCCGTCTTAAGTGGCATGGAGACCTGAGTATCCTGACCTGAGTCAGTGTGGTTCTGTCAGAGAGATCAACCTCCCTTCTTATCTACGATTACGTCCTACTAGGGTTGCCCTAGGTTGAGATAAGAGTTCATGTCACAGACAGCACACATGGTGCTCTGTCGCTCCAATCCTTATGTGACATAAGCTGGGTTTCCCTGGAAGTCAAGCTATGGTAAGTCTAGGACTTCCTATCCAGGTAAGTCCCCATTTTCTTATCATCTAACAACATGTGACAGTACATTGTTAATGAGTCATTTTAACCACACAGACTTCCACTTTCAGAAGCAAACTGTCTCCAGAATTCTCACTTCTACACAAACCTCAAACTTCCTTCATCCCTGGGTACTAACACAGATACACACACAACTATTTCATACATGGTAAAATACTTTAATTTTTTTAAATGTATCTAAAAAAATTAAGCCAAATATGTTTTCTATCCAGAAATTTTGACATGCTATAACTATAAAATAAGTTTATTTTTTCAAAAATTTTTGTAAAGGCTAACACACACACAAAGAAATCAGAGTTTTATGTCCCTACTTTTAGACAACCAGTAGGAAAAGTTTTTCTAAGTACTATGAGTAAGGCACACATAAAAGCCCTATTTGAACAAATAAGCTACTATATTTCTGCTCAGAAAACTGAACAGAAATCATGAGGAAGAAAGTCAACAAGAAGTGCTAGTTTAAGGCTTTAAACAAAAGCCTTTCCTACCACAGAATAGAAAACATTAACATTGTATGTATAGCATGTGAGAGTTTATAAGTCAGTTTCACATCCATATATCATTTGATTATAACAATCCTGTTATAATCCCCACATTGCAGATGGGAAAATGCAGTTTAACAATTTGTCCTAGTTTATGTTTACAAAGTCAGGATAAAATTCCAGGTTTTCTCACTCCAAATCCCTTAAACTTTCTATCACACTAGTATTTCCCAAACTTCATTTTCATTCCACCTTTATGTATTTTTACCAAATCAGCATTCCATTTGTACAATTGTTTCCCTATCATTTTCTTTTTTAATTGCCTTAGGCATTATGTATTAAGGCTGCATATATTTTAAAATACTTTTCCTATAAATGGCCATCCATAAAAGATAACCATAAAATTAAAAACAACAAAACCAACCTGATACTAACTTTTAGCTGGATGTTCGCCAACCAAAAGCTCTGGGTCTGAGATCTCTCTTTATGAGAAGAAGAGGAAGAGGAGGCGGGGGAGGAGGAGGAAGAGAAGGAGGAAAAGGAGGAGGAGGAGGAGGAGGAAAAGGAGGAAAAGGAGAAGGGAAGAGAGAAAATGAGAAAGCAAAAAAGTAAAAAGAGAAGATGGAGAAGGAAGGAAGAAAAGGTGTTGGAGACATATTAACACAAAGCTGAGTCTTTCTCCTTGATTTAATCAAAAGGATTAAAAAAGAAGAAAAGGGGAAAATACTGCCTCCCATGGTAGTTTGTTATTATTTAACACCATACTCTTAAAGCTTGAGAATTGCAGCCCACTCTTTAAGAGGCATTGCCTTGAGTCATGCTGCACCATGCATTGTGTTAACAAGAGAATGCATTTAAACTATTGAAAAGGAGATCACAATCCTTGAAGGTCCAATACTGGCTTGGACTTAAATAATCTCTAAAACTTCAGCAGTTTATCTGCAAGTTGAGGAGGAGGAAGAGGGATTGCAGCAAGGCGTTCAATGGTCTTCAAACTCTAATATTTGTAAAATTCTAGTCTCTATGAATAGGGAGCATAAAGAAGAGACGCAAGATGCAAAAGCAAGAAGAAAAAGTAGTCAGACACAACTTGGTTAGGGAGACAAAGATTTTTTTGCATTCTGCTTCTCTTTCAATAAGAATACTGTGTAAGGACATTTTAAGTCCACATAATGTCTGCCTTGCCCTTCCTTCCTTCCTTCCTTCCTTCCTTCCTTCCTTCCTTCCTTCCTTGCCTTCTTTCAGTCCTTGAAATATGTTTTCAGAAATATTTTAATGGTAGCTAATTCACACAGTAAAATAAGTAGTTATAAGTTTTAAAGTAATTAATATGTATGTTAACAAGATGATGACCCTGGACCTTTACTTAGGATTCAGAAGCTTTTTTTTTTTAATTTTTTATTTATTTATGATAGTCACAGAGAGAGAGAGAGAGAGAGAGAGAGAGAGAGGCAGAAGACACAGGCAGAGGGAGAAGCAGGCTCCATGCACCAGGAGCCCGATGTGGGATTCGATCCCGGGTCTCCAGGATCGCGCCCTGGGCCAAAGGCAGGCACCAAACCGCTGCGCCACCCAGGGATCCCAGCATTCAGAAGCTTTTAAAAAGAAAAAAACAGGAAAAGGAATTGGAGATTGGAGAAGAGAAGGAGGAACCCCCAACATCAAGTATTTCAAAGGAATGGCTTTTTGAAATAGGAAAGAATGACTCTGAAATTCACCATCTGGCCAACCTAAGTGATATCCTTAGTAATATAAGGGAGCCAATATAAAATAATAAATTTTTTTAAATACCTCTAATGTGGAACAGCATTCTGAAAGCATTAGAAAATGGAGGCCAAGTGCTTGCTGGCAGTATTTGCATGCCAAGAGTAGGAAAAAAGCAAATTACTTGAATCTCAGGAAAGTACTTTATTATAATGCCCTGGAGTTCTTCACACAGAAAGCATCACTTCGTCAGTGAAACAAATCATATAAAATCCAACTCAACAAAAAATTAGCAATTAAAGCTGTTAATGGGATTCTGTACAACATGCCTCTATGTCAGACTAAGAAACTTCACAATTTATGTGTTTTTCTTCCCCAAAAAGGAGTTTTTCCCACCACTGACCAGTTAAGAATTACAAAAGAAACCCTGACAATAGCAGCCATTTGGTAATAAGGTCTATCTGACCAGAAAATATTTTTTGTTTGTTATTGTCCCATTTTGCTCTCACTTAGACCAAAAAGAGGCTGCATGCACAGGAAACTCAGTTTCCAAATTGGAAAATGTTGCAAATACCAATAAGGAATGAACATGCTCTGGAGCAACTGCTCAGCCCAGGCAGGAAGAGGGGTAAACCAGATGGTCTTTTCCATCCCAGATTTTGAAGATCTACAACAGAACCTGGATGACTAGGAGAAATTCAGATGCAATTTGGAAGCTCCTCTATAAAACAGAATTCCAAACAAAGACATTCAACAAGGCAGAGAAATTTAAGATTCAATGAAAATGAATTCTGGGTGAGAGTAGAAAGCAATCCAGTTTGAGAATGGGTGGAGAAATAAAGGTTGTTCCCAAATCATAGCATTTTCAAGGGGCAAGTGTGTTAGAGAGCTGCCAGTGGAGGGGTCATAAATTCAAATGCATGCTCACCAGGTTAGAGTCAAAAATGAAGTTAGGTAGAAATAATGGGGACAAGGTTAACGGACAACTGCATAATCTATCTAAAAGCATTCAAATTAAAAAGAAAATTGAAATATGTATGCTGGCCAAATAAAACACCTCTTCAAGCCAGTTCAGCCGAGGAGCTTCCTGTTTGTGTCTCTGATAATCTAACTTTTTCCTAGTTCTACCCTAAGGTAAGCTCTACCCATAAGGAAAGAGTCACATCATTTGATGATGAGCACCAAAATGGTAGGATTACATTATACACTGAGACGATACTAAATAGAAAAAAATAAATGATATTAAAGCAAAAGTCCTCTGCATGTCTTTGGTTCAGGTATACTAAGTTCACATGGAGAATAAATTACCATCTAGTTAAACACAAAGAGAACTGGGGAAGATGTATGTAGAGAGAGATTGTAAAATCAAAACAAAACAGAAAAAAAAAGTTAAGTAGTCAGAGTCAGATAGTTACACCTGTAGTTAAATTTGTCACAAAGGCCCTGGATTAGATTTGGCAGATGGAGTTCCTGTCTTCCATTTTACAGGCAGAAAAAGCGGGGTACTTAGAGCCCTGACAGCTTGGTTTTTAAATACAATTTTTTTAAAGTTATATGTTCAAGTTTCCTTCTAGATACTTCTCAAGAGCAATAGAAGAAAAATCCTTTCCATTCCTGATACTGGTTAATGTATGTTTTTGTTTTTGTTTTTGTTTTTTAATAGTGTTAAGTTTAGGACTTTTTTTAAAGTGAAATTCCAGGAAAAAGATCTCATTGATATATTAAGTGAAGTCTTCCCAGGAAATCTATGAAGTGGGGAGAAGGATGAAGACACTTCCCTCGGGATAACTTGAAGCAGGCTAGACAAGAACTGGAAATGTTCACTCAAGGAGCCCCCTCCTGCCAGCCACGGGGACCCTCCGTCCCTGGTTTCTACGCATCTAAGAAAACACAAATATACACACTCCTCAGAAGGAGTCTGCTCACAGGGCTGGCATTTCTGAAATAAATCTCTCCATAGGTGCTGGGCTAAACCCTCAATATGAGGAAATGATCTTGGAGTTTTATAGTGGCATATGCATGATTCTCCCCCTCCCCCATAAAACACCCAACACGAACAACCACATCAAATTATTGCTTTTCAGAGGCCAATTCAAAAACGCCCTACTTTATCACAGAAAGAATATTCCTTGTATATGTGAGTGCTTCCATTATGTCTTATTTGAAGGAGGAAAATGAAATAAAAATCCTATCTGAGATATTTATAGATCTCATAAAATCTGATTCACTCTCATAAGCTGCTGTAAGCTCAGTCATCAGGTAAGGCAGAAATGGCAGGTGTAGTAACCAGCACTGTATTATGTTATATATGCCTAATTCTGGCTCTTAAAAAAAAAATAACCACATGCTGGAAAAACTTAAGAGAAGTAAGTCATAAGACTGGAAAGAAGGAAAGGGGAATGGGTTGGAAATGTGTATGAGCAGGCCAGCCAAATTCCAACATGTCACATAGGCCCAGTTTCAGAGGACAATGGGTATTGCTAGGCTTTCCCCAGTTCTAAGTACAAGTGACTTCATAAAAGCTTCCTCTTTAGGATGAATAAAGGATACCATGCCCAATGCCCAGACCTCTCTCTTGCCCTGTCTTCCATCAGTCATCTTCTTAGACACTCCAGGATCACTGGTGTCACAGATCAGTAATACCATTTATAAAAAGAGTATTGTGCCGCTTTGCACTACTATTGAAGAAAGGCAAGATAGCTGAAAATGGAGAAGGAACAAGCATTTGTTAAGTGGATGCTAAATGCCAAACATTGGGCCAGAGATCCAACATGCCTGCCCTTATGTCGGCATTATTAACTCAATTCCACAAATGATAAAAAGGGCTAGAGACATTGACTGTCTCAAGGTTTTAGCTCTCCCTTATTCCAAAACCTCCATGTAATTTGACTACCACCAAACACTGTGACCTGAAGGAGATACAGCATAGTCCAGTCCTTTCACAGATGAGAGAACCAAGCCCCAGGAAGAAGACAGACCAAAGAATTGTACAAATCCATACAGGTCCATAGTTGCCAGGTGATGACCTTTAGCTTCTGCCCTTGTGTCTCGTATCTCACCAACCATCAGTAAAAATATTAAAAATTCAGAGTGTTGAACAGACTGCCTGGGTTTGGATCCTGGCTCAACCACTTTCAAGCTGTGTGACTTTCAAGCCATTTAATACTTCTCCAACCTCAATGTCTCCATCTGTAAAATTGAGATATGTGGAATCTGTATCTCACAGGGTTGGGAGGATTAAATGAAATGCTGCATATGAGGTGTTCAAATGAGATCATCTTCAGGGAGTATTTGATATACATTAGATATTATTATAATGCTTATTACAACGACAGGAAGAGTCACCAAGTGGAAAGAGGGAAGAGGAAAGTGTGTTCCACCACTAGTTTTGCAACTCATTTGCTTTGCAGCTATGAGAAGACAACTTGCTTAATCTTCCCCTGCTTCAATTTTCTCACCTCCGAATGGGAAATTCTGTAATAGCTGCCTGGTCCTTAGTTACAGAAAGAATGTGCTAATGACAAGAGACCATGAGCAAAACACCCTGAGCCCTTCTGAACAAATGCTTAATAGAGATGTTTGTTAGACTCTCCCAAGCAAATAGGAAAATCCCCATCACGGAGGAAATGATCTCTTGGTCCAAACTAAAAAAAAAAGCAACCCTCAAGTAGAGAGGCAAATGCACAGGTAAGGGCTGAACAATCTTAGAACATAGAAGAGAAGCCAGCGACTCACTGCCATTTAGCACCATGTCGGGTGGCTCACAGGAGAGTCAGCTCTACCTAGGGCCTCCTCACAGCAGACACCTTCTCCCACCATAGGCAGGAACTGTGCTCCATTAACAGGGTCTACAGTGGCCATCTGAACAAACACCAAAAGCACAAAAGGTATGTGGTGGGGGGAATCTATTTCCACTCCTTTGTACGCTGACAAATTTGCCACCTCTCCAAAAATAAGAGCCAGCGCTAGGACCACTCCATTGAATTCCTGCTAACTGAGCTCCGGAAGGTGAGCCTCCGAGCAGGGTCAGGAGCACACAGGCACTCCCTTGCACAGCAATTGCTCCACAGCTAATTGCCGTTTTCACAGCTGGGTTGAGCTTTCCAAAAGGCATCCTTCAACCCTAAGCTCTGAGCTCCTCTCATGATGTTCTTTCTTGCCAACCATACCCCCATCAAAGACAGTTTATAGATAAAAGGATGTAGCTACAGTACATACATTTCTGCAAACATCACAGTGTGATATAGAGGCATTTCTAAGGCTTCTTTGTGAAGATCACCACATGCCACGGTCATTACCACAAGAGCTAAGCCTTCTACGGACAAGGAGGCAGCCTCCTTGCCTGAATGTCCTCAGTGGCAATTCTTCCACAGTTTATTTTCACTTCTCTTACTAGAAACATGGGTCCTTTGAAACCCTTTATAAACAGAGTCTACTTCCAAACAGTGAGGTCAGTAAGAAATATGGAGAGCTGCTACTTAATGCCTATCTGGCATCATCCAACAGATGTTCATGCATGCATCCATCCCTTTAAAACCACAGAGCAGGCTGAGGTAAGTGGAAAATCATGGTCGAGGGCCTGCCGAGAATGAATCATTTGAAGCACGGCATGGCTGCAGTTGAATGCCCAACACCACAAAGGTACCAGAAATGGAATTTGACCAGGTTAAGCAAACCTCTAGTGGGTCACAGGAATGTGGGCCAAATGGGACTGCATTTGACACTTTAAGGCGAGGGAAAGCAAAACAAGAAGGATGAAACAACGCTTGGGCTGTCACTATTAACCAATGAGCTGGACGAAGTGCATCCACCAGCACCGTCCTGCTTTATTCTAAATCTCTGTACACTTAGACTCCAACTTACACTGGAAAGCAGATATTTCTATATAAGCAGCAGGCACTTGCAACTCTGATATATCTGATATTAACTCTCCATAGCTTAATGGCTCAAAGCCTTGGCTGAATATTGAAATCACCTAGAAGCTTTAAAAAACACTGATGCCTGGATTCCACCTAAAGGGATACTTATTTGATTGGTCTAGGGTGCAGCCATGAGAATCATTGCTGCAGACATAGTCAAAACTTAACTCACCATCATATCATAATCCCTACCTATCTATTGAATGCCTACTGTGTACAAGGCTCTCTATGAGACTGAAAGGTTACATATTTAAAGTTTATTATCAAAATTATAACCAAGGCATTGATTTTGCTCTAAACCAAATAACCTAACTGGAAAAACAAGTCAACAGAAAAGAAAAAGAAAGAAAGGAAGAAAGGAAAGCTGTACTATAAGACAAAACTAAAAAGCATCATGAAAAATTACAAAGTCTACACAAGAGTGTGGAAATAGTAGCAATTACTATCAGCCAAGAGAAGGGAAAGGCATTTCCTGGAAGATGTGGCAACCATCTGAAAGTTAAAAGATGGGTAGAATTTGGACAAACAGGATCAGAGGAGAAGAGGGAAGAAGAAGGAAAGGCTGAAGAAAATGACAGAAATAAAGACAGAAGCAGGAAAAGCACAGTGATCCAATTTAGATGGCATTTACTGCACATAAAAGAGGGAACTGTGACTATTACCCAGGCGGAGTGTTGGAACATCTTAGAACGTCCTGACTCTTAGAACTTTGGTCTCATTCTATGTGCAACTGGGAGACATCAACAGCTTGAAAACACAGTGATGGAAGTAGAAGGTCAGTCCAGGGGAGGTGTCAGGGGCTGCCCTGGGGAATGGCAGAGGGAGCCGGAAGTTGAAGGCCATGGTGAAGTACTGCATGGGCCAAATCAGTGGGATTTTCTACCTGACTGGGTGCAAGAGAAAAGAGGAGCCAAAGACGACTAGAGCTTCAAACCTAGATCACAAGAAGAAAGGTCATCTCGATAAAAGAAACCGGGCAGCCAGAAAAGAGGAAAGAAGTTGCTGAGTTCAAGCTTTGGGACATATTTAGCCAAGGTGACCATGGGACAACCCCAAAGCCTTTATTGTCAGTCCCATGTTTTTAATACAAAATGGGGCCTGAAATTCTGGCAAACATCTGGATTTGGAGATGCAGGATACACCTTTGAGGATATAAAGACATCTCCATTTGGAGAGGAAACTGCAACTTCTAAGATCATAGAGGTGAAACAGACAGTGAGATGAGTTCCCACAGAGAATTCTCTCCATGATAACTCCCCAAGATTGGGTAAAGAAAGACAAAAATCACCAAGCAAAGGGGTGAAGAGCACCCTACATTTCCCTTCTCAGGAGGCACACTGGACTTAGGCCCACTTCATCCACCAGCACCAAAAGGACATTTTGAAAAGCTCACAGAAGTTGACTTTCTTCCCAACTGCTTATCTCAATATGTAGCTTTTTTTTAGTTTAAATTTGTAAAATATTACAACCTTACTGCCCAAACAACCTGCTCCAGAAATTTTTTTTAATTTCAAAATATTTTTTTCCTGAATTGGCACATGATTGCTGTTACAGTTTGATGCAGTCCCTTGGTTGGCAAGGTGTCAGAGACAAAGCCATTTCACATTTAATGCTTTCTAACATAGAACCCCAGTTCTATGATCCATCTCAACACCCTACTGTATACGTCATGCACCCTCCTTACTCCCACTCCACTTGTTATCATTTAAGTGACAGATCTTATCGAAATAAAACTAGAGTTGTAATTGGGGGCTTTTGTTTTTTTCAGGATAGTGTACATTTTCCAGGTTACCACAAATTATTATACAAGTTGAAAAGGGATTAAATCATACTCATAAACCTTCACCAAGATATTCAATAGCTTGGTTTAAATCTTGGACAATTCCAAAATCCCATGTACTAGGAGTGTTTTAAGTAAAAAAAGGGGGGGTGTCTTGTTCCCTTTAAGGGGAAGGAGGGAAAGAGAGAGGAGGTAAGAATGAGAAGTGAAAAAGTATACTCAGTGTAACAAAAAGCAAGCAAACTGATGTGGGCATCCAAAAGAGTCCTGAGCCCTGGAAAAACCATCAGTGTTAACAACAGCTATATGACCTTGGAGGGTTCAGTGTTTCATCTGCTTTAACAACCGCTTGGTCCAACACCAGCGTTTTAGAACTGAAGAAACCAAGACCCTTTTCAGGATTTGAAATTCCAAGATTCTATGTTCCTAAGTTTAGTACAAGGCCTGAGGCCTGACTTTCAATATGACCCTCAGGAAATGTCAATAAACCCATATTCAGAAATAGATATCACATGTGGCTCTACATTAATTATTTTAATTATCTCTAATCATTTCCGAATGACACAGACATGGATGCTGCTTCCTGGCCATTATGGACATGTGTATTCACGCTGTATATTCATCTGCCCCAAAAGGGCCACCAGCCCCAACATGCCATTGGCTAAAAGAGCAAAGAGACTTAGTAAATCTCAAGCATGTTTTATAAACAAGGCAAAGTGGGTAAGTCCAGGCAGGCACAGATCAGTGTTCAAAAAATCACAGGACTTAAATTTTTTTTCTTTTTTTTTTTGGCAATTACACTCTGATTCTGTATCACTTAATTTTGAACATGTTATTACTCTCCCCTACTGGAGTCAAGGGCAAAATCTGTATCTGCATCACCCAAAGAGTATTTTTGCACATAACCAGAATTAAGGAATGAAGTATTTACTGTGAAGTATTTTCCACATTTTAATATAAACAAAGGAAATCTCACAAGGTGTGACCCACCGCATCCACCAGCTCAATCAGGAATGGTATCACTATGAAATCAGAAGTCACTTGCAGCTCAAACAGGCTGCCACTAGACCCATATTCCACGGCTGCTGCTGACCCTTGGCTCTAATATCAAGATACCACACGTGGTGGAGAGAGCTGCTGGAAGCTGCTCTAATGGAGGGAGAAATGGACACAACACACTTAGCAAGACACTTAGCAAATTCTCCATCACGCCAAAATACCAAGTGAGGAAAACAAAAAGGACTCAAGGCAGTAGAAATAATTCTCCAAATCAGCAGCTTGCAGATAAAGGCAAACAAGATCATGATCATTTTTAGGTAAACGCATGTCCTGGTAATGGCGATACTTCATTTATTTTGAGAACTCTTAAACTAAATTGAAAAAGGAGGGTTTCTCAGGTGGATGTTCCTGGGTAAGCACAAAACAGAACAGGATGCAGGAATGTTTCCTCACTTGCCCATGTTACATGTAACATTAATGATTAGATACTGAAAATTGTTCCGCCGACTTTAAACCATTAGCAGTTGTAGAGCTTCCTAATCACTGTACTTGTTAAGATTCAGCAGTTTGGGTTAAAACATTTCTACTTGTTTATGCTAAGTAAGCATTCAGATGATTCAGGAAAACAAAGGGGTTTATTTGTAGAGAGACTAACTCTCCACCCCTCACTCTTCTGGCACCACTCAGGTTAAACTGGGGAGCTGTCCTAAACTTTCAGCAAATCCCAATTCCAACATACATGCTAACTGATATACTGAGTGAAACCAGAATCACAGAGACGTTCTCTGCATTGGCCAGTCACAGGGTCCAGCATAGGTGAGGGGAAAACACACACACACACACACACACACACACACACACACACACACAAAAGCAACCCTTGCACACTACTACAAACTGCAGAGACAGGCATCAGCAATTCCAGTTGGGGCTGGCCAGAGTAAACTGTATCCTTTACGCAACGGGCACAGAGTGATTAAAGAATACTGCAATGCCTTCTTGTACTCAAAAAGTTAAAAACAGGAATTCTCTAAAGGGAAAAAAATCTAAAGATTTATAAGAGTGGCTACTAAAAGGCCCATTAGGACCCTCTCTAAACTCTTCCCATTTAAGTGGAGAGGCAAATAGCCCCCACTGGCATTTATATTTAGAATGGGCTGGAAGGGAGGAAGAGCCCACATCTGAACACGGAAGGTCTCTGACATACCCATACATAAATCATTTCAGGGTGAGGCTGTCACAGTGCATCTTCTGCCCTGCCCTTTAACTGGATTGGACCCCAACATCCTATTCTCCTCAGGGTAGGGAGTGGGGGGTGGGAGTTTCACAGAGAACAAAGAAGTCACCACCTCTTTTATCCCCCCACGAGAGACAGATGTAGTAAAAACATCTGCAGTGTAACAGGCATTCACTTTAAAATACCAAACTGCAAACAGGTAGACCGAATGATCATGTTTGTGAGCCCCTAAATCTACACAAAGATGTAGCTATTAAAAAGAACATGGAAACGAGTCTATTAAAGAAAGGCTAAGTGTGTGATTGATTGCATTCACATGTGCTTTCATTTGTAAAGCTACATGTATTTAGTGATTGCAACCTTACATAGAAAATCTGAATAACGGGACAGTTTTCATTTTTTTTTTTTCATCTACCAAGTCACTGTTTCAAATAAAAAAAATTATGGTAACTGAAGAGCACACAAATAACATACAAAAAAAAAAAGCCAGCTATTTTATCCTCTCAGTGTGGTTAGCAAGGCTCCTTTGTGTCTCCAAATTTCCCTGGGTGGTGCTGTTGCCAAGAAATTCTAATTCATGACAAGGTTTTCTGCAAATTGGGGACAGAGGCAAACCTGCAGATGCAGGGACCCTACAGTTTGCTTTGTCTTTCTGGCTGAGACAGCACCTGGCTGCTCAGGCCTGTAGAAGGCAGTGCAAAGGCAAGATCACCATAAAGAGGAAGAAGCAGTGTAGCTCACAGAACAAATCCCATCCCTTGTATCATGAGGCTGTTCTTGGAAGGCAACCATTTTTGTAGGTTGTCCCCTAGAGATGCCTCATATCAAAGGCCCTTGTAAAAAGTGTTCCAGGGTGCCTGAAACAAAGATGAAATTGCAGTGTTATGGGGACACTTTAGTTGGTACAGTAGCCAAGTATGCCATTAGTTTAAAACAATGGGGGAGTGGGGGAGGAGGGAGGAATGTTCTATGATTTATTTATTTGTTTCCAGTAGCAGTGGAAAATTTTCTCTAAGCAAAAAGGAGGCCTGAAACTGACCCCATCTGCCAATTATGAATCAGCATTAACAACAAGCATAATTCCATAAGAGTTTTCAAGTAAACATACCATGCTCCTCAATGGCATGAAGCAAAGCTAAATGCAAATAAGACTTAGAACTTCATTACTTGACCTCCACCCGTGAAAGAGCAGGCTAGGTATACAAAATCTACCCAAATTCTGAAAAGTCTTGGTAGCTTCTTGGAGAAAAATAACCAAGAGTATCATATCAAACCCTTTTTATTTTCCAAGTCAGGAAGGGGCCCAGAAAAATCATGATTTCTAGAACTGGCAACAAAACTCATGAATGTGTTTCCCTTTATCCATCATCAAGTGGTACCCTATAAGCTACTCCGGCTTCTGTCCTACCTTTGACTTTTTTCTACTTATGCTCAGACAGCTCTTGGAAAATTTCCTGCAAGTTTCCAAAGAACTTAAGGCTGGTAGCCTTAAGAGTTGTGCGTCAGCTGAATTCCATAAAATAATAGACCACATAAGCACAGTGTAATTTGCAGTTATATGACAGGCCGAGATGATGTTACTTGGGCCAAGTGCTTAAGTATGCAGTCAGAGCCCAGGAATGGAGAGCTGTTAATGTAGGATGTCCATCTGGATTTTAAAATTCCATCGGCAATGATTTTCAGAGTTGGAGCTGTATGTTGCTAAAGACATCATTGCCCAATGTCAAAATGGCACCCCCCCACCCCCGTGACAGGAGGACCCTCCCAAGCTCACTGACTATTAAGGAGGACAATTACCCCAGACTACAGTTTAAAATAAAATCCCCAAAGAGTCCATCCTTAATTTTCAAATGCACAGATGTTCTTGGGTTTATCATCCAAGCTACCCTTTCTCTACAAACCAAATCAGATTATTGGAATCTCTGTATTTTGCTCCTCAAGGCCAGGTACACTGTTCACTTTCAGAGAACATCTAATAATTGCTCCTCATCTGACCTCTAAAATCTGATTACCCCAGAGCATCAGGAAACTTCCTCCTGCCTGGGGTCCTTTGTGGCAATCTTCTTAAAACATTTTGAGCAAAGGAGTCTCAAAATTTCACCATCTGATGGTTGATCTGGCCCCAACAGTTGTCTATAACCATCCCCCCTCCTTACACTCAGAAGCAGCAATGGGAGGTGGGGGGGCTGGGGAGGGTCGGGAGCTGGAGGAAGGAAGAGATGGAGGTTGGAGGTTTTGTCATCAGCATGAACTTAAGAGTCACAGTCACCTTTTGCGAGCAGTTGTGACTACGGAGCCCGGAGCAGAAAGCTCCTTGGAGTGATATCTTACTTAGGAGTGCTTCCCCACAAGTTAATGTTTCGGTATGGACTGTGAGCACGCCTCTCAAATAGCTTGGCAAAGGGTTTTAAGGTAAGAGTAGTTGCCAGTTGGAGAGGGTTAAGGCAAGAAGTAAGGAGGGAGGTGTGTGCGGGGGGAGAGGGGGTTAGATTCCTTGGCCTGCAGATAGAAACTAAGCTAGAGGTTCCTTGAGGGAGGCAAGTAGAGAGGGGGAAGGAGAAGAGGGGGAAGGAAAAGCACAGAAGGCTTCACTTCGGAGGAAACAATAGATCTAATACATCCCCTAATTACCAAAGCAGTGATGTTTCTTTACAGATCCAGACTCTCTCCTGGATGGTCTAACCAGATCTAGAAAAGCAGGTTTCCTCTGGAGAGGCCTTCCCTAAAAGCAGGCTTTACTACTGTGAAAACTTGAACCAAAACAAAGTTGTGTGATTCATCAGGAGGGAACGCTGCAACAAATAAAGCCAACTTTCTTCCCTCCAACACTGCTTAACAGTTAGTCACAAACAAGGGCTGCCTTGGGCTGACTAAATCAACAGATTCCCTACCCTAACCTGTCTAGACAGTTGTTAATACGCAACCAGTTTGACACCAATGGGCTGACAATGTGAAATGAAAGCTATTTCGGAGAATGAAATGCTGGCCACGTTTTGACTCCATTAGCACGTGTGAAATAAAAGGAGGAAAAGATCTAGGGAGACCCTTCACGAGACAGTCTCATCAGGGATGGGGGAAAGGATGCACCGAAGAAATGCCTTCCGCTAAAACCGCGTGAACTATGTGTGCACTCAGAGACAAAGTGGAGGGTCTGTGCCAGCATCCCTGGGCAGCAGCCGATGGTGGACACACAGACAGCAGAGGCCACAGCACCTGGAGGACAGCTCGCCGCCTCTGATCAGGAGAGAACAGCAACTAGTAACAAAGGTACAGTCAGAGGCTCAGCTTTGCCACTCTGCTCCCTCTGCCCAACGCCAAACCTCACTCGCTAGAGCAGCAACTGTTACATCCCAGCCTCAAGCTGGCAAATCCCGCTTTGGATCCTGGCAGAAGAAATTCAGCCGTTCATTAGCCTTAACAAGCTGCTGTTGCTGCTGTCACTGAGCGAAGTTACATGAGCAGCCACACACCAAGCCTCTCGCAGTCCTCCCCAAGGGCAGGCTGGTTTCTTCAAGATGGACTGTGCGAGTTCACACTTCCGATGTGCAAATCCAGACTGTCTTCTTGGACATTCCATGCTGCACACTGGAGCATTTTTAAGGAATACCCATAGCCCCCCTGCCCCCCACCCACCATCTTTCCTGCAGGGTGTCCCTTCGGCAGCTCCTAATCCTCGCTGAGAAAACGACTGGTTTCCGCAGCAGATCTAGCACTTTCCACTGACCAGCACTTTCTTTATTCCACTTCACAAAGCCCAGTGAACTTGTCACCAGACCCACTTTGCCCTCAGTGGGACGCCTAGCCAACTTGGCATCAGTGCCCTTCAGCATCATAGGAGTTTCTTAACTAGTCCTCTAAGACAAAGTCAGAGGCGTGGAAGCGCACACCACCCTTTGTCAGAGGCAGTGCCTTCTAACCAGGGAGGGACCCCAAACAGAAAAAAAATAAAAGAAAAACAAGGACACATACAGAGAGGCATTGCACTGGGGGAAATCCACAATGCATGGTCAGCCCCGAGACAGATGCATCTTCCCGTCCTCCTCCTAGACATCCTTGAGTATCTTTTGTCACGGGGCTCCTCTCCCTTCTGCCCACCTTGTCGTCTCAAAAATCAAGTTTCTATCTTTTATTGACACTCGCTGATTACTGGGGAAACACTCCGCTAGGCTCCTACCTCCTGACCCCCCATCTGACAGACGCCAAGCACCAGTTGAAAAGAACTGGAGCTGATTTAAGGTACCAGGAGGTAGAACTGGAGCCTGTAGGGACGCAGTACCCTGTCATCAGTGGCTCATAAAGCCCCAGACCACCTTCCCACCTGGGTCCTCCGAACCCCAGAAGTTACACAGGTCTGTGCTGGGGACAGTGAGCCCGACAACGTGTGCGCAAGGATGTGTGTTGGTGACTGAAACGCAGGCAGCTCACACCGGCTGCTCAGCTCAGCACACTAAGGGGTTAGAGGGTGGGTGGAGAGGTAAGCGCAGATGACTGTTTCCGAAAACATTTTAAACAACAAACAGCCAAAAAAAAAAAAAAAAAAGCGGGGAGGGGGAGAGAGAGAAAAAGAATAATAAAACAAACAAACAAACAAACAAAACAAAAAACAAAACCAAAAAAAAAAAATTCAACCCCCGAGCCCACACCAACGCAGCCCCTGCGTCTCCGCCGCCACCACACGATTTACACAAGTAATTTAAATCATTCACCTGCTGCCAGGTCTCCTCCAGGGATGGCAAAGCTGAGAAGTAGCCGGTGTCGTGGACAAGTTGTAGCTCCTGGAATATACTATAACTAGCCAACACGTCCATGCTGCTGCTGCCGGGCAAAACGGGAGGAGAAACCCTCCCCCGAACACAGTTGGGTCTGTTTGTTTGTCAGTCTGTCTGGCTCACCCCCCAAGAAGGCAGACATCCAGTGGCCCTTTTGTTTTGTTTTGTTTCAGTCAACTAAAAAGGAAAAAAAAAAATCAATGCAGGAGAGAGGAAGAGAGGAGGTGAGAGAGGAGAGAGTGAGTGGGGTGGATGGAGAGAGGCATCCAGCGTGTACAAGTGCAGACGGCTGCCAGGAAAAGGGGACTTCTCCACGGGAGTAACAATTCCCTTCCAGGGCTCTAATCACTCCAGCTCGTGGATCAGGAAGGGGGATGCAAACTCACTGACACGAAGCTGCCATCTATTTCTGCAGCGCTGTTCGCTCCTAATGCAATCTTTGCTCTTTATTTTGGGAGGTTGCATTTTTTTTTTCTCGCGATCGCTTCTCTCTCCCCCCCTTCCCTTCCCTCCCCACCCCCCACCCCATCCTTGCTAGTTTGTAGTCTCTCCCCCCCTCCTTTTCTCCTCCTCCTGCTCTTCCCCCTCCCCAAACTCCCCCCCTCCGCCCGGCTCTCCGCGCAGCCGTGGGATCTCGGAGGAGGGCGTCCATTAGGCCGCGTGTGACCATGTAAGGTAAACAGGGGGCTCATGAAGTCACTGAGGACCAATGGGGAGCGCGGAGCGGGGCCCGGGGCGGGGCTTGGCCCTGGCGGCGAGCGCCGATTGGCCGACCGCGGATCTCCCTGCTGCCTTACAAGGCGGTGCGAGGCGAGCTATTTTTAGAGGGCTATATAAGGGGGCTGAGGCGGCCGCGCGGCGGCCGGGGAGCGGGAGCGCGAGCGCGAGGGACGGGGAGGGCCGCGGCGACGCTTGCGCCGGCTCCCGGGACGCCGAGGCGGCCGGGCTGGGGCGGCGCGCCGGCCTCCGGGCCTCGCTCCGGAGCTCCGCAGGCTGCGCCCCTCGGAGGGGCGGGGGCGCGGCGCGGCGGGAGGGTCGAGGGCGGAAAGCGGGGTTAGGCTGCCTCCTGGAGGAGGCGCGGGGCGCGAGCGCGGCGGGGCCGCCGTGGGGGGGAGGGGCGCTCCAGCTTCCCTCTCGGCCGCGCTCGGGGGCCGCGGCGGGGAGCCGCGAGGAGAGGCGTGCCCGGGAGGCCTCACGGACCAAGAGATGGGCCGGGGGGGGGGGGGAGAAAAAAGAAAAGAAAAACGCACCCAAAGCCCCTTCACAAACTGCGCACAGGGCGCCGGAAGAGGCGCCTGAGGAGGAAGGGGCACACAATGGAGCCGAACAAAGGGGAGCAGCGCCCGGAGAGCGACCTGCGCCCGCCCCCTCCCCCGCGCGGCGCGCTCCCCGCCCCGCCCCCCGCTCCTGGTGCGCGCCGCCCCCGCCCCGCCTCCCCCCGCTCTGCGGGGGCCCTTCGCCCGTTGGAGTCGCTCCGAGGGGGGCGTCTCGCCGGAGTGCGGCTCTGAGGGAAGGAAGGCGCCTGGGGGGGGGGGGGCGCGCGGCTGAGGGGGGCGCCGGCCCGGGGCCCCCCCAAGTGGCCTCCGGAGAGAGGTGTCCGCCGAGCCGTGGGGAGGCGAGAGGCGGACCCGGACTCCGGAGCCCGCACGTCGGAGTAGACCCGCTCTTACCTCAGATGAAAACCCTCCACAACGCACCTATTTTCTTTTTTTTTTTTTTTTACCTCTGATGAAAACCCTCCACAACGCACCTATTTTCTTTTTTTTTTTTACCTCAGATGAAAACCCTCCACAACGCACCTATTTTCTTTTTTTTTTTTTTTTTACCTCAGATGAAAACCCTCCACAACGCACTTTTTTTTTTTCTAAGGGCCCGCCTTGTTTGCTTGACCTTAGGCGGTTAGTGTCGTTCAGGTTTTCCCCCAAATGCGCCGTGCGCTGAGCTTACATTGCCGGAACGACTGCAGAGTCCGACGAGAGACTTCCCTGTACCCGTCGTCGCGAGAGCAGCGACATCCACCCTAATCGCCCTCCTCGGCTTCCCCCTCCTGACTCTGTGGGACTCCGCCTCGTGATATTTGCGAAATTGTGCTTTCTAGAAGGAGCACGATTCGAAATTCAGTACTTCGCCAGGGGAAATTAAACAGGAATTACTGGGTCTGGGGAGAGCCTAGTTTATTTACTTGGCGATGTCTGGAATTCTGTGGGTCAGACCCACAGCACCCACTGTGGGAGTGCAACTGGCACATTGGCTGGCGTTTATGTGCATGGGATGTGCAGAGATGTTTAGTGTTATGTAGACACATCTGGTGCTAGGGGATAAATGACATGAAAAAGTTAAACGTCATACCTGAATCAGGGGACATCAGGCTACCACACGTGTGTTTGCACCAGGATGAGAAGGCCTCTCTTTGAAAGGCCAGATGGGCCTTTCCCAGAAGTAGGAAACCACTTAGAGCCATCACACCCCCAACTAATGCCTTAACTTGATCCTTAGGGTCGCTGGTGCTGCTGCTTACTAGCCCTGTGACTTTGAGCTTAGGGGCTCAGACCTTCTAATTACCCGCCTCAGAAACAGAAAGAGTGGCCTCTGCCTTGCGGGGTGGTTATGAGGACTCCAAGTAACGTCTGTAACTCACCTACCATAGTATATGGGGCTATTAGGTGGATACTAAACGTTTAGCCATTATCATCTCCCGGTTATAACTGAGTCAACTAAATAATATATCTGAACTAATCAGACCCATGGGGGGACATACCAGATTCTTAGAGAAAGAGGAGAGAGATAGAAGCCTCTTGCCAATTTGTAATAAGTATTACAAATGTAGTGTTTCTTGCGTGTGGGGGGGATAGGGAAGAGGCCTTGGGAAAGCGCTGGGGCAGAGAGCAAGAGAGCAAGTTCTTTTTTTTTAATAATAATAAATTTATTCTTTATTGGTGTTCAATATGCCAACATACAGAATAACACCCAGTGCTCATCCCGTCAAGTGCCCCGCTCAGTGCCGGTCACCCACTCACCCCCACCCCCCACCCTCTTCCCCTTCCACCACCCCTAGTTCGTTTCCCAGAGTTAGGAGTCTTCATGTTCTGCAAGTTCTTGAGTGAACAGAGGAAGTAAAGGAACTGAGACATAGGGAACTCAAGAGGCAAAGCACTAGGCAAAGCCAAAGCATATAATTTGATGTGTGAACTCAAGTGAACTTGATTTCTGTTTTTTTGTGTTACACCATTGCTATTTTTGAACGAAATATGACATTTTTGTTAACTTGAGTTTGGAGATTTTACAGATAATAGTGAACTAGTTAAACACTTTGAGTGTACCAGGCTGTGTGGGCACATAAGCCCATAGAGTGGGCTTTTATTATATATGGTGTCTCATTTCATCCTTACAACAACGTGAGGCAGGGACTTTTGTTATATCCAGCTTTATGGATCACGGTATGCAAGCTTAGAAATATTGGGTTGGTCAAGGTCCTACAACTAGGAAGCAGCTGAGGAGGGGCTCAAATCTAGGAACGTCTGACTTTCAAGACTGCTTTGCATGGGGGTCTCGGTGTAGTGAAAAACTTTTAAGTTTCTTGGGTTTTGTTTTTGTTTTTATATATTTATTTATTTATTTATTCAAAAGAGACAGAGAGAGAGAGAGGCAGAGACACAGGCAGAGGGAGAAGCAGGCTCCATGCAGGGAGCTGGACGAGGGACTCTATCCTGGGTCTCCAGGATCATGTCCTGGCCTGAAGGCAGCGCTAAACCACTGAGCCACCTAGGCTGCCCAAATTTCTTGTTTGAAGTCAAGATTTGTTTACAAAAATGCTTGGGTGTTGAGAAGGGGGGGCTTCCTTTGAGGTTTTTGTCCATGTAATATCAGTCATCCAACTTCCAGAAGAACTTAACCAAAATCTTACAATATAAATCCTGAAGATCTCATTATTACTTTTTTCAAAGTTTTGTAGAATATTTTAGAATTCATGCTAAGAGATTTATGCAGTGAGGCACTTCTAAAGGCCCATTTTCAATATCAGTCATACTTAGCTACTTTTTATAGCCTAGAGACCCTGCGTTTGTTCACATTGCAAAACACACGCAAAGAACCTGAATGTACAAAATACTCAACAAATTAAGATCACCGGAAACTTTGGCAGTCACACAAACCAAAAATAAACAGCACGGCTCTAAGCACCATATATTGAATGCCTTCTCTATACCTGGCATTTTATAGATGTTCTCATCTGGTCTTCACCACAGTCTTGTGGACAGAGCTATCATGGCTCCATTTTCACAGATGAAGTATCAAAGTTCAGAGAGGACACACAATTTACCCATTATCATATGTCTGTTAAGTGGCAGAAGCAGATTCAAATATAGGTCTGAATCCAAGATGACTCCAAAGTCTGTGTCCTCTGCATATATTATGAGACACTTACACTATTTTTAATAATATCACCCTTTAGAAGTTATCCTATAGGAAACACCAAAGAGTAAATAATGTTAACCGCCCCCTCCCCATGCCACCAAAACTAAGAAATGAAACTATTTTATGAACAGCATTTTATGAAAATGTAATATGTAAATAGACACAACCAAGACATCAGACTGTTTCTACTAGAAAAGTCTGATTCATTAGTACAGGAAGTCCTTATTAGCACTATGTGATTAGCACTGGTAAAGTCTCCTTAAAATAAATCTACTTAAAGCAGAGACCAAATTTCAGAGCAAATGGTGAAAACTGGGCTTTACTTGAAAATAAAAGTCAATGTCGTTAAAATGCATTTAGTCTATCTTTTATGGAACAAGTTTTATGTTGTAAGTACAATTATGTGTATTTATGGAATGAATAAACAATAAATCAAGAAGATTATTGTTGGCTTAATTGGAATTTTGGGGGGGGGTTGGGTGGTTTTTGTTTGTTTGTTTTTACCAAATGTGAAGCACCTTAACAACATGCTTTATTTCATATTTGACTTTTATGCCATAATCAAAAAGAGGGTCATTTTGTAAAAATGTTTGAGAGCGTCATCAGTTTTCCAAGGAGTCTCATTTAATTTTTTGATATTCAAAGTATTCTCTTTTCTTCTTCTGAAGCATCAATATAGCCATCATCTCTGTTGATTTTACCTGCACTGCTTGTTTAACTCTATAGACCCTCATTTGTCAGTTTCTTTACCAAGTTCACTTTCATTGATATCATGAAACCTTACACCTTTTGCAAGATTGCAATTTCAGTTTGCAATAGAACTGAATTTATTTGCATTAGATTATAAATGTTTACCACCACGGACAATGGAGAAGGGGAATCTAGTGGTTAAAAGATGCTTGAGGGGGTCCCTGGGTGGCTCAGCGGTTTGGCGCCTGCCTTGGGCCCAGGGTGTGATCCTGGAGACCCTGGAGACCCACATCAGGCTCCCTGCATGGAGCCTGTTTTTCCCTCCGGCTGTGTCTCTGCCTTTCTCTCTCTCTCTGTGTGTGTGTGTGTGTGTGTGTGTGTGTGTGTGTGTATGTCATGAGTAAATAAATAAAATATTTTAAAAAACACAACCTATTTAAAAATTAAAAATTAAAAAAAAGATGCTTGAACGGGGTACTAATTTATAGGTGGCCATATCATTAACAAATATTTTTATCTACCTCTGACTTTTGCTTCCCTTCACAATCTCACTACAGTGAAAGAAACTGTGAACTTAGGGAGCATGCTTTGATGATACCACAGAAAACAAACATGTCAGAGAGAGTGGAGGTTAGTAAAGAAGACTGAGAGACACCATTTGAATCTGGAAGAAAAAGTATGTAGAGCCATAGGTGTCATACAATGAATGATGTACATATGTACATATAACCAGAGAGTTGTTTCATTTTTGAAAAAAAAATGGCACCTTCATCAGAACTCTCATGTCCTGGATAAAATATTCCTCAAGGATAGTTGTTTTCATTCTGTACTCATTTTCTGCTCATAATTTGGTTTCCCACTTGTTCTGCCTGCAGGGAAAGAATGTACTGGCTACAACCACAGGAGCCTGGTGCTCATTGTGACAGTTTTGGTTGTTTTGTCAATACAAAGACATTTTAGTTATAATTGTATTTTTTGTGAGTATAGTTAGCAAGGGTCTGGCTCACTGGATGTCTTCGATATTGAGACTCTGACATGTTGAGGTTTCTGGGCATGATGGGTGAAAGAAAGAAAAAGAAAGAAAGAAAAAAACAAAAGGAAAGAAAGAGAGGGAGGGAGGAAAGGAGGGAGAGGGACAGGGAAGGAGGGAGGAAAAAAGGAAGGAAATAAATAAATCTTGGTCTTCATGAATTAACCAAAAACTCTTGGCAGGTAGTTTGCTGATCTCCAGAAAACATGCCAATCTTGCCGTTGGCTTTTCAGAATTCTCTGGGTATGTTATAGTTTAATAAAAACAAATTTTTTTAATGAAATGTTAAAGTCAACCCTGAATGTTGAACTCTTCATTGTATTGGGTCATACAAACAGGATGAAGAGGGGACCTAAGTTTCATTGCGGATGATGGGCATGGTGCTCTGACTCACATAATCTATTGCTTAACAAAAATTGATTTACCATAATGATAAAGGTAAGGAAATCGAAAATTTCTTTAAAAGTTTACTGTTAGGAATGTCCTGCCCAGACCTTCAAGTTGGACATCGAATGTTATTATGACCTGCAGCATGTAACTCCGATGGAGATTGACATCTCTAGCCACTAGAGATGTCAATTTGAGCTACCAGCACTTAGAGGTGTCAGTTTTGGGATACCTGGTTGGCTCAGTGGTTGAGCATCTGTCTTTGGCTCAGGTTGTGATCCTGGGGTCCTGGGATCGAGTCCCACATCAGGCTCCATGCAGGAAGCCTGCTTCTCTTCTCCCTCTGCCTATGTCTCTGCCTCTCTCTGTCTCTCATGAATAAATAAATTAAATCTTTAAAAAGAAAGTGTCAGTATTTTCTAATGAAGAACAAAATCATCTAAATTCAGTCCGTTATTCAACATATATTATGCAAAACATTCATTCATCATACATGATGCAAAAACATTTGATCATTTAACATTTTGCACAATGTATATGTTGAGAACAGAAGTGTAAACAAAGACACATTACTAATGTTAGTCGTAGTATATCTCAAAAGTTTGAAAAAGCATTAGGAGTATCTTGTCCAACCTTCACAGAACCCACTGCTTCCTTCTGCAACATTCCTTCCAGGAGATGCCCAGTTGCTCCAAAGATGGGGAAATCCCAGCAGGCACTGGGATAAATCACTGTGACTGAGCCTACCAGGCTCATTTTCCCTGTCTAAGAATAGCCTCACAAGCCCCTCAGGGGGTTCTGGACAAAGATTTTGGGAAATAGGCTAGCAGAAGATGAGAGAAGATTTTTAAATATTAAAAAGAATTCCTTTGGCTATGTAATGATAGAAATGCCAAGACAATTATGAAGCTAGTGAGAAATTAAGTTGCTAGTGTTTTAGGGATTATTACCCTTGGTAGCATGTGAGGTACAATTTGTAGAATTGTGTTATATTTCATCCTATTTTGTTGTTGTGACATGTTGAATATTAATATATTAAATATCACTGTAAATGTTTTATCAGGATATTATCATTTTCTTTTAAACATTCCATTTCCAAAAGGTTCAGAACATGCTTAATGGGATTTAACAGCAGAATTCATCTCAGATTCTGTAATGGAAATCAATGGGAGAATAGGATTGATTTGATAGAAAGTCTCTGTGCCACAAACTTTGCTGACAGTGGCCATTCCTATAAGTGAGAGATACCTATTCCACAAGTGCCCAATGATGAGTTTTTATGTGTATGATAGATCTGGGTAGTTGAGAAGATTAATAGTGTCAGCAGCAGTTTTTTGCTGACTGGTTGCTCATTTGAATTTCACTGAATTTTCTTTACCAGAAGGATGCTCATTTGAATGGTTAGAAGAGTTCGCTGAGTCACAGTTTTTAATACTGGTTACTGCTCTTCTCAAGAGTGAGCAAGGCGAATGTCCTGGCCTTCCACTTAATGCAATCTAAATATAGGGGTGGGGGAGAGGTGCATGCTTCAGTGTCCACCACAGCTTCATGACCCTTTGCCAGCTCTCAGCTCTCCCTACTGTTCTGCAATACTTACAGACCAGACTGTTCTAAGCAAATGTGGTCATGTTTTACAGTCATTTCCTCTTGGCCTCTTCGTAGCTGGGTCCGATATACGACATGCTCTTCTGCTTTGCTTCAGTGTTGGTCATGACTTGGGAAGGAAGGGCAATCCCACTGATGAAGGCCAAAATGTATCCTAAGTCCAAGAGGTTCACTCCCTCCACACGTGTCCCAATGTGAAATTCCACCCAACTCTCTTCATGCCACACATTAATCTGTCCTTTCTTTTTCTGCAATACTGATTCTTGAGTTTTGAGGTTTGTCTGTGTTAAACTGATCCCAATTGTTCTTGTCCTTTCCACATGTTCATGTGCATCAGTGCCCTTTTGAGATGATAAATTTCTAGAGAACATTTGTCTGATCACCTGGTATAGAATCTAATATCTGTTAAAGCACACATAAACTTTTTAAAACCCAACTTTAAAGAGTTCACATTAAATATTTTTAGTAAAATTTAAAGATAATATTCCTTTTTCTCCAATATTGTTTGGATGCTGTATTGTTTGTGTTAGCTTCTATTAGGTTAGCCTAAATAGAAGGAAATGGCATCACTTCAAATGAAGTCAAATGTGGTTAAAAGAAAATAGAACATCTAAGGCCCTTAGCAAAGATGTCTGTAATTAAAATTACCAAAATCTATATAAAGTACATGAGAGGTATTGTCAAAGAACCCACTTCACAGAGTGATTTGGAGATAAAATCTTTATATATATATAATATATATATTATATATATATAATTTATTTACTTGAGAGAGAGAGAGAGCACACACAAGCAGTGGGAAGGAGCAGAGGGAGAGGGACAAGCAGGCTCCATGCTGAGTGTGGAGTCTGACTCAGGGCTCAGTCCCACGTGGGACCCTGAGACCATGACCTGAGCCAAAAGTAAGAGTTGGATGCTCAACCAATGAGCCATCCAGGTGCCCCAAAGAAAATATATTTTTTAAAATAAAGTACTTCCCAATCTATCAGGAAACAGCAGCTATTACATTTGTTACATTTTAAGAGAGACTAATTTTGAGTATTGTAATATTTCACAAAGTGTCGTAATAACAGACTTTTCTGGGAACTAGCAACAACTTTAGCAAAAGGAAAGCTAAAGAACAAGAATTTGTTAAATTTAAGTTTCTTTCACTCTGACCTGGAATAAAGAATGCCCTGATGCTAAATGGCCTTTAAAGATCACTTAGAACAGAAAGAGATCTATGCTAAGCAATTTGAAAGTATTTGGCAACCCTGAATTTCCTCCTTCTCTTTTGTCTTTACCATAGCAACTTCTGACCTGTAATTTGGTCTTCTGAGTGGACTTATTTATATGAGATTGCCTTTTGTAACCATGTAGATCTATTTTTATTTATTTACATACTTTATTATTCCATCTATTATCAAAGGGGAAGTATGAATAAAGACAATAAAATATGAGAATGATAATACAGAAAACTATTAGCACTAACTAAAGACAGAAGTCAAGTACTAACGGATGAGAGAAGCAGAAACATCATAGGGATCCATTATCATTCCAGCTGTGTCTCCTATTAAACACTGATCAAGCTATGTTGTTACTTATAAATTATTTCCTTGTAAATTTGCCTCATGTGAACCCATACCCCTAGCACAGAGTCTTACCTCTATGAAGTTAATTATTTGGTTTATAAAGTGGCAAAACTGAGCTTCATATTTTTAAATTCTGGTGGCTCCATTAAGATGCCCATGTAGTCTTATTTAAAGCCCTGTAATTTCATTTACTCAACAATTATTGAGCACTTGTTTTGTCAAACACTAGGCTGGGGTCTCGGACGATAAGAATGAACAAGAAGATATATCTAAAGCTGACATGTTAAATGAACAGAGATATAAATAAAAATAATATGGGTAATATGGCAGACTAGATTATTGGGACAGACTTCCTCTATGTAAAAATAACCAAAATTCTAGGACATAAGCATTAATGAGCTGACAATAAAATAAGGAATCATTGGGCTAAAATTAAAATCTAAATGAAAGTGAGACTCAACATCACTTCTGGCACAGAGCACTCTTAAACTCAATATTCCCAGCCCTGGCTGTCTATTAGGAAGAGCTTTTTTTTTTTTTTAAGATTTTATTTATTTATTTATGATAGTCACACAGAGAGAGAGAGAGAGAGGCAGAGACACAGGCAGAGGGAGAAGCAGGCTCCATGCACCAGGAGCCCGACGTGGGATTCGATCCTGGGTCTCCAAGATCGCGCCTTGGGCCAAAGGCAGGCGCCAAACTGCTGTGCCACCCAGGGATCCCTAGGAAGAGCTTTAAAAATGCCATTGAGTGATGTGGCTTCCAGCAAGGGTATACTAGCTGGTATTGGATGAGTGGCCCCCCTTCATCCAAGAACAACTAGGAAATCTAGACAAAATATAAAAATTACATGATGAAGGTATTAGAGAAATAACAATGGAGCAAGGACTCACCAAGCCTAGGTCCTGAAAAGAAAGGAAACCAAAGAGACAAGCCCCCAAATCAGCATGGTTTTATCCCACTGCAGTAATTACCTAACAGAAAGTTGAGCTATGAAGCTGAGCAGAAAATGTAATGAAAAGGAAGGTGAGCAAAGGTTTTGGTAAATCCAAAAGATTGGAGGTATAAATATTAGGGTTTACAGTTAGCCAAAAGGTTGAAGGGAAATGTAAGGGACAGAAAAAGACTATTCCTTACCAGGACTAAAGTCTGACTTTGAGCTATAATAATACCTGATTGGAGTGATCTATCCCTTATCAAGTTGCCTTTAGAAGAAAAAAATAAATCCTCTCTGTAAAAAGATAATCCAGAACTTGAACTCTATAATTTTTTTAAGACTTTACTTATTATTCACGAGAGAAACACACAGAGAGGCAGAGACATAGGCAGAGAGAGAAGCAGGCCTCATGCAGGGAGCCCAATGCAGGACTCGATCCTGAGACTCCAGGATCACACCCTGGGCCGAAGGCAGACGCTCAGCAACTGAGCCACCCAGGCGTCCCTCACTCTATAATTTTTTTTCTCAATGTCCATCACTCATTTAAAAACATAAAAAGATTAAAATTCCTCAAAATCAAGATTTTAAAAATTTAATAAGAACAGATCCATAAAAAAAACAGGCCCATAAGAAATCTAGATATTGTCATTATTAGACATGTGCTTGAAACAACTGTCATTAACATAATCAAGAAATTAAATGACAAGAGGGAGAATTGCAGCCTAGAATTGGAGACTATAACAAAAAAATGAAATTCTGGAACTAAAAATGACAATGATTGCAAATAAAAATTTAATGGAAGGGTTTGTGATGGCTAATTTTATATTTCAACTTGACTGGATCACATTGTGCCCAGATATTTGGCTAATCGCTTTTTCTGAATGTGTCTGTGAAGGTGTTTCAGGATGAGATCAGCATTTGAATTGGTGGACTCAGGAACCAGTTTACCCTCCTCAGGATGGATAAATACAACTAAACTATTACTAACTGATTCACAGAAAAACTGCTGACTACCAAAGAGAAAATCTGAAAAGCATTTAGGTAGGAGTGCTTTTCTTTCAGGAGTACAAAGATAAGACTCCATTCTTCGCTCTCAACAGAAGCATTGGAAGGAAAAGGCAATGGAATGGCATATTCAAAGTGCTTCAAGAAAATAACTGCCAATTTAGATTTCTATACTCAATGGAAATTTCCTCCAAAAAATTGTTGGGGTCAGATCTACTCTGAAGTAATAATAAGGACAACTCTTCATTACAAGGAAAGATAAGGTACCAGATGAAGTTATGATGATGGATGGGGGGAGGGAGGAATGTAAATGATTATATAAAACAATAATAAAGTCTAGGTTTTAAATTACATGAAATTTAAAAAGCATGAAAATAGGGAAGTAAATGGAGTTAAAATAGTCTAATACCCTTGTATTGTCCCAGAACATAGAAAAAGTTCTAATGTATTTTAGACTTTAACAAACCAAAGAGAAATGTTATAATTTCTAAGGTAATCTAAAAAAAATAATTTAAGAATTTTAAGTAACATGCTAATGAAAGAGAAGAAATAAAATGACTAATCCAGGAAAGGAGACAAAGAGAAATAAGATAAGTAGTAAAAATAGAAAATGAATAATCAGATGGTATTTAAACCCCAAATTTTCAGTAATTTCAATTATTACAAATAGACTAAAATATCCAATTAAAAGACAGTGTCTAACTAAAACAAAATTCAAGTATAATGGAAAAAATCCTCAAGTATAATGAATTTTCCATTTTTGTAGTTTGAAAATGGTCTAATATTGACAGTTTTAAGTACTTTTGTCAGAAATGGATGCTATTTATAAAAGATACTTATTAAACATGGGGGGGAATGGTTGAGAATGAAAGGAAAATGAAAGAAAAAGATAAATCATGAAAATTTAATTAAAACAAGGTTGCCTTAGCTCTAAGAATATTCAACAAATCAGATTTTAGGTTAGTAAATAAAGTAGACATAGAAAGATATTTTATAATACAATAGTCCACTAAAAGATATAACTCTTCTAGATCTATTAATACAGACTCAAAATGATAAAGTAAACTGGAAGAAGTAGAGGAGAAGTAAAAAAAAATCTACAATCATACTGATAGAGTTTTAATTTTTTTCTGGTAACTAATAGAATAAACAAACAAAAATCAGTAAAGATAAAAAAGATATGAGCACAGAGATGTCTACTTAATTATCAAATATAGAACCTGACACTTATGCTTATAGAAAACATATTTTCAACTGCATGCAGAAAATTTACCAAAACAGACCATGTTTTGTGCCATATACAAGTCTCAGCAAATTCCAAAGAGTGAAAACTGTACAGAATAGACTATCTCACCACAGTGGGATTTAAGCCAGAAATGAATAACAAAAGATAACTGTAGAGTCCCCATGTATTTGACAATTAAGAAACATACTACTAAATAGCCTATGAGTTAAATACCATATAACAGAAAAAAATTTTAATACCTTTTGAACTACTTGAAGATGATTTGTAGACAGATATGTAAGCAAACATAGTAAAATGCTAATGGTAGATGGTTATTCACTAGGAAATTTTGCTACTTTCAGCTCAATTTCCTTTGTGTCAAAAATTTTTTTAGGCACCTGATTTTGTAGTATAGTACCTACATTTACACATCACCTACAAATTGAATAGGCCTAATAATAACAGCTAACGTATATAAAGAAGATGTGGTTTATGTATACAATGGAATATTACTCAGCCATTAGAAACAACAAATACCCACCATTTGCTTCAACGTGGATGGAACTGGAGGGTATTATGCTGAGTGAAGTAAGTCAATCGGAGAAGGACAAACAGTGTATGTTCTCACTTATTTGGGGAATATGAATAATAGTGAAGGGGAATATAAGGGAAGGGAGAAGAAATGTGTGGGAGATATCAGAAAGGGACACAGAACATAAAGACTTCTAACTCTGGGAAATGAACTAGGGGTGGTGGAAGGGGAGGAGGGCGGGGGGTGGGGGTGAATGGGTGACGGGACTGAGGGGGACACTTGACGGGATGAGCACTGGGTGTTATTCTGTATGTTGGTAAATTGAACACCAATAAAAATTAATTTATAAAAAAAAAAAAAAAAAAAGACTCCTAGGTATCAGGCACTGTTCTGCATATTTGCATGTGTTCTATCATGCTCACAACAACCCTCTGAGTTAGACACTAATCATATACCTGTTATACATATTTCAAAACTGAGGCACAGACTGGTTAAGCTGTGGACCACACAGCTTCTAGGCATCATCTGAATCCAAAGGCTACATGCTTAGTCACTACCATATGCTTTGCCCCCTCAAAGCTCTGGGGCAATTTATACAGACAATAGTAAAATGCTGAACTCTTTTAAATATTATCCTCCAAGTTGAGCCTCCATTAGGGGGAACTATAAGGCCAATGGACAGGTGCCTGGGTGGCTTGGTTGGTTAAGAATCTGCCTTTGGCTCAGGTAATGAATGATCCCAGCGTCCTGGGATCAAGTCCTGCATTGGGCTCCCTGCTCAGTGGGGATCTGCTTCTCCGTCTCCCTCTGCCCCTCTCCCCTGCTAATGCATGCTCTCTCTCAAATGATAAAATCTTAAAAAAAAAAGTCAATGGACTATTTATCACATATTCTATACCTTGTCATCTTATCTACGAGGCTGCTTTGTTTAGATATGCCATGTCCACAACCCCTTTGCCTCTGGCTAAATTATCCCTCAAACAGGGATATTGTATTGTTTTGTCCTATCTCCATTGTGGGGCACAGATGCTGGTTTCTGGGTATAGTGGCTTCCCTTCTGGGGACCGTGGAAATCATTAGTTTAATAATTAATTCTAGAATTTTGCTAAGAAATGAGGTCAAGAATTAAAATATAATCTGGGGTGCCTGGGTGGTGCAATTGGGCATCCAACTCTTGGTTTTGGCTCTGGTTGTGAGATCGAACTCTGAGTTGGGCTCCATGCTAAGTACAGAGGCTGCTTGAGATTCTCTCCCCCCTGAGCCCCCCAAACCTCTAAAATAAATAAATAAATCTTTTTAGAAAAAAGAATCAAAATATAATCTGACCCAGGAGAGGATTTTGGTGGGTCCCCAATTAGATCGTTATAAAAATACCCATGTAACTAAGAAAAAAATGATTCTTGGCCATAGATCTACCTCTTGGGTACCCCTAACATTGCTTTATAAATTCAATAACATAGCTCACTCTGTTCTAATGCCTTCTAAAGAAGTCTACACTATTTGTAATTGTCCCCAGTTATATGTCTCTCCTTCCAACTTTTACACATTCTTTTAGAAGCTTAGCTTATTGACAGGGCAAAATCTTTAGATTTTTTATGTATTTTCCTCAGTAGAGTCATTCATCAATATATTGTCAGAGTTTCAATTTTGAAAGTGTCCTTCTCCTCTTGGGTTCAGCTTCCCTTTCAGTGACATAGACCTTGCTACTAAAAGTGTGGTCCTGGGCTTGGGTGGCTCAGTTAGTTAAACATCTGATTCTTGATTTCAGCTCAGATCATGATCTCAGGGTCCTGAGTTTGAGCCACCAGTTGGTCTCTGTGCTCAGCTTTTCCCTCTGCTCCTCCCTCTGCTCGCTCCCTCTCTCTCTCTCTCAAATCAGTAAATAAATATAATCTTTCAAAAATATAATAAAATAAAGGCTTGATCCTTGTGGCCCAGTAACACTGACATAGTTGAGGCTTGTTAGGACTGCACATTGGCAAACCACACCCCAGACTTACTGAATTGCAATATGCATGTTAACAAAATGCCCATGTGATCTGTATACACACAAAGTCTGAGAAGCATTGTTATAGGCCAAGAGCTCATGTCCTCTCTTTTTCCGAACTTGTTATAAATGACTTTTTAAGCCTACACCCATTTCCCTCTGGCCACATCCACCCACCTGCCTCCTGTTTACTCTGAGATCATGGGCTTATCTCCTGTGATGGCACTTCCACTTTACCAGTTGGTGCCTTCTTGTTGATAAGATTTAGACTTGGAACTCCCGTTCGCCTTTTACTTCCCTGAACTTCTAAGAGAAGACTATTTTACTCCAACTTTCCTTCATTTCCAAGACTCGGAATCTGAACTATCTCCTCTTTAATCATCTTTTCATATCTGAATAGACAATCATACATTCAAATATATTTTCATCTCAGCGATTCTACTTGGTCCTCACAGCGGTTCTATGATGTAGTCTTAAAATGTTCAGAGCCTAGCTTATTATTCCCATTTGTCAGATAAGAAAGTCAAGGCTTAGAGGTTAAAGCAACTTTTGCGAAACCATATAGCAAGTAGTGACAACATCAGTGCTAGTATCCAGACCCCTTGCTTTCTTTCCACTGCACAACTCAATCTCCAAAGTTTTGCTCCAAATCTCTGAGCAGTGTTAGAGGGAGAGCTACCCATCCTAGCACCAAGTGCAAACACCCTCTCCCCTGTGAAAAATGGACTTGGTTATCCAGAGAACTCCTTTTTAAATTTGCCAGAGACCTAATGCT
The DNA here is from genome assembly GCF_905146905.1 of Nyctereutes procyonoides. Lineage (NCBI taxonomy): Eukaryota > Metazoa > Chordata > Mammalia > Carnivora > Canidae > Nyctereutes > Nyctereutes procyonoides. Next base: position 15,694,146 of record NW_026575132.1, read on the forward strand.
TCCATTAGAATATGTTCAGCCACCTGCATATTGCTCCTTGTAGTTAGGGGGTGGCCAAAGGCACAGTTCTGGCAAGAGAGGTGTAAATGGAAGTTTCATGGGCTGTATGAATTTGCTAGGGCTGCCGTAACAAAGTGCCACAAGGGATGATTTAAATAACAGAAGTGTGTTGTCTCACAGCTCTGGAGGCTAGAAGTCTGAAATCAAGGTATGTGTAAGATCAGTTCCTTCCGAGGGCTATGAAGGGAGGATCTGCTCCCGGCATCTCCCCTTGACATGTAGGTGACCACACCCCATTCACATGATGTTCCCCTGTCTGCATATTGCTGCATCCAAATTTCCCCTTTTCATAAAGATACCAGTCATAGTGTGTTACTACCTGAACCAGTGACCCCATCTGAACTTGATTACCTCTACAAATCCTATTTCCAAATAAGATCACATTCTAGGATACTGGGAGTTAATATCCCAATATATTCTTGGAGGGGTGGGGTGACACAATTCAATTCATAACATGGGAGGAGTATTGGTTTGGGGTGCTTTTGCTTTCCTCACAAGAGAGGACAGCCACAATGTGCTGTCCTTCCACTGCCCTTCCTTTCTGCTTTATATTTTGCTTCCATAGCTGGAGCTGCTCAGCCTTATTGGGATTAAGAAAGACCAAGAGAGCTAAGGAATTGAACCAACATTAGGAACTGCCTGACTCTTCATATCTGTTACATGAGGAAGAGCATCACCTTTGCTAAAAGTCCTTGCAGTGAGGTTTTCCTTGGCTTAGACAAACACATTCCTAATATATTTTACCATTCTCAAATAGCTGGCATTATATGATTTTACCAAATTAGACAGCAATCCAGAGTAAAAGAACTAGTTATTATCAGGCTATGTTCACAAATGATTTATATTGAGAAAGTGGTTGAAGGGATTGGATAGTGAAAATATCATACCTTTACAGACATTTTGAAAATAATGCCTAAGAAAAATAAGTACACTGGAGGCTGTCCACCAATGGCCTTCAACCCCCCCACCCCGCCCCTTGTTTCTAGTTCTCGAAGGTGACTGGTGTCTTCCATCCTTCAATGTTGTTCTTGACAAGCCAATAAAAAAGATCCTACTTGCTATTCTTAGTGTTTATACCAAGGTCCTGGTGTGAGAGAATGAGGTCATGACTTGTTACCCTCAACAGTGGAAATTTTAGTAAGTCCCTCCGTGTACTTCTTTGACGACTACACATGAGATCATCTCTGCAGTTACAATTTACAGTCTTAAATGCACTTCTCTTCCCTTTCACATGCTGCTCCCTGTAATGATCTCTTTTGGGATTCTTTGGCGAGCCAAAGAAGTCTGACAACAAGTGGCAGTCATGACTCCAGATATTTTAAGTAGAAAGGCAATTGCTAGGGAGAAACAAGGTAGTTGCCAATGAGCCAGGCAGGATGTCCTTTTTTTTTTTTTTTAATTTATTCATGAGAGACAGAGAGACAGAGAGAGAGAAGGAGAGAGAGAGAGAGAGAGAGAGAGAGAGAGAGAGAGAGGCAGAGACACAGGCAGAGGGAGAAGCAGGCTCCTCGCAGGGAGCCTGATGTGGGGCTTGATTCTGGATCCTGGGATTAGGCCCTGAGCCGAAGGCAGATATTCAACTGCTCAACCACTGAACCACCCAGGCGTCCCAAGGCAGTACATTCTCTGAACAAGACAGGGGCTCAGGTGAGGCAGGAGAGGCACCTCACAAGCGAAATTTAAGGAGGCGCTCCCTCTCAGCACTATGCAGAACACGGCCAGCGCCTCTTCATTTTTGCCCTGGGCATTTCTCCCACCTTCACCTTGACTTTGAGTAAGAATGATCGCCAATGGACACTCATGTTTTATTACTTTCAGTGGAATAGCTATACTCCTAAGAAGACCACATTCACAGAAAGAAAAAAAAAACATTTTCTCCCTCACATTCAGGAATTTAATTTTTTATAGTAATAACTCAAATGAGTGAATACTTATGTACTGAAACCCTAAAGTACTGTATACATACATACTATCTGCAACACTACTAAGAAATTCTGCGGTAAGATACCATTCAGATCCCGCTTTGTAGCTAAGACCAAGAGAGATTAAAGGTTGGCCCCTGGCCCCACAGAAGACAGGGCCACTCTAACAAGGATCCACCCTGTTCCACTCCTACACCTGCAACCTGCCCTCCCTTCAGGCTTGAAAGTCCCTGCTTTCTCAGTATTTCTTATTTTAATTCCCTCAATCACCACAAATTCTACCTCTTTGTCTCCTAGTCAGATTTCTCTTACTTAACTAAAAGATATCATTATTGCTTTGCTTTTGTGGTTTCTTTCTCTTTTCCAGCTTAAAAAATTTTTTCATTGAGTTTGAGAGTAGATCAGTATGTCAAGTTTTCTCAAAACATTCTTTAAAGCCATTTTCTGACTTAAATGTCTAGAGGGCAGAGCTAAATGGGGCCACCAGGTAAGAAAGCAGGACGGCTCCACACACTTAGAGGGGACAAGGAGGGAGAAAATGGAAAGGAAAAATCTTATTAGGTTTTGTAGGTCAGGGAAATCCTTTCTAGCCTGGATTCTTAAACCTTCTGAATTTTAATTGAAAGTATTTCTCCAGAGTATTGACTTTAACATGACTGTGCACTCTCAAAAAATATTCCCTATTCGTATTAGAAAAATATTACAAATTCTAGGAAGACAAGATCGCATTTGAAGGAAGAATTTGATGATGTGCCCTTTCTGCTTCGGACAGTAACCATGGAATTGCTGGCGACTACAAAAGCTGCCAGACTTCTATTGAGCATCCCTGCTGGGAAAACCTTAAAGCTCATGGATATGATATATGATTGCATGCTCCCACCTAGAAATCACTATTAATTCTTATTTAAAAAATGGGTAGTATTCCCTTCAAGATTGATGACCATCCACACCAAAAAATGCCCCCAAATTAGAGAGTAAAAGATTGATTTTAACATATCTGGGGGCTATTGTAGAAAGGTATGAAAATTAATGAAAAAACTTGAAGTAATACTGATTTACAGTTTTGGCCTCAAATACAAAATAGTACTTATTTTTTGTACAATTCACTCTCTCGCAAAGATAGAAATTCTCAATTGTTTTCCGTAACAAATGGAAAATCAAGTGATAGCCAAATGTCACTACTCATCTTTTCTTAATTCAAGTACACATCTTTACCCAAACCAGAAATTACTCTTTTCATTTTTTTTCTGCAAATAGACATATTACAACTATCATTGTTAGTAGTAATTCAGATTTATAATAATAGGCTTGCTTAAATAAAGCTAAGTTTGAACTTAATAATTATAAATATTATTAATCTTTAATAAGTTTCTGGCTCAATATATTTTTTAATATTATATCTTCTCATCTTCATTATGTTCCTATAAGGGAGGTTACTTATCATTTCTGATTTATAGATGTAAAAATTATGGCACTGAAAAGCAAGATGACAAAATGCGAGGTCAAATAGTCATGAGAAATTGGTCCTTCAACTCACTTCCTAGATTCAAATTACTTAAGTGTCTTCAAAGACAGAAAATGGAGTATAATAATATGTAAGAAACAATTTTCAGTTGAAAGAGTGCTTCAGTGTAAGAATACATTTCCAAACTAGAGATCTTTCTTTCCAAATGCCTTTAAACATGCATCCAAGTATACAAGCCTGGGTATTCAGTATGGTTTCAAAGCTGACCCACCTGAGTCAGAGAATTTACCGGACAACCTTTTAAGGACTCTGAGTAGAATTCTTATGATGCTATGACTAAGTGATCATGCCTTGACTGCCTCATCTACCTCTTACTCACATTTTCCCAGCACTTTGTTTAGGCGAATCACTTTGGCCCCTCCTTAGAAACATACTTTCCCACAGTACTTCAGAATTTTTGCCGCAACTCTGCTGCAATGTCCCCACTTGACACTGTGCTCCCTGCTGTGGGGTTAGAGGCAAAGTTTCCCTTCTGCAGGACTCCAGCTGAAGTGGTCTCCACACTATGAAGGACACATGATCTGTCCGTTGCTCAGCCATCCATTCCAATTTACTGCCTTGGGTCAAGATGTCCCTTCTCTCCAGTTTGCTGCTTGATTCACTGGAGCCAACTCCCTCCTCACCTCCAAGTTTGGTTCTGTTCTGCAAGTCTCAGGGATCTTTGCAGTCATAGGAGGCTCAGAGATAATATATGGGCATGGCCATGACCTCCACCGTCAGCATTTAGAATATGGGATGACTCAGCCCAGCCATGAAATGAGAAGGTGGAGGGGGCTGGAGACTCGAGGGCAGACATCCACTATGTGCAATGTGGGAGACAGCTAACCACCTTAGCAGTGGCTGGGTAAAAGTGGCACAAATCAATCTAACACTCAGGCTCTTTGGGTTCTAGCTTTATTTAGGTACATTCTTCACTTCAATTTTCATGCTTAGACCTAACAACTTTTTTCCTGGTAATGACTATGCATTGGGTACATGTTCCCTGCTTTTACATACAATATTACTATTGGAAGTTACTGGTTTCTGGTCTAGCATCCTGAGTTGCCTGCTTTGGTAATCCTACTCTGGTTTTCCTCTGAGCTTCAGGATAGGATCGATCCCTTCTTGTCCCTAGGAATGAAGCATGTGCACTAAGCCTGGCCCATCAGCATTTCATATTTCCCTGGATTGTGTGGATGATTCAGGGGTAAATAGCTAATCACAGTGACCTTCAGGGCTTTAACAGAAGTGAACAGAAGAGATTTGTTCTAGCTCTACCGATCTGAGTGTTGGGAGCCTAAACCACTGAACCACACCATATAGAGCCTAAGAAGGAGCCAGTCCAGAGGAAGTAATAAAACAGAGCCAAAAAAAAAAAAATTAGATGCTAGTGGCTGGCTTCATTGAGGACTGAATCTCACTGATCTGAAGCTGTACCTATTCCTACAAATTCAGCAATAAAATCTCTTTTTAGCTTAAGCCCATTTGAGTTGAGTCTTCTGTCACAATTTCAATAAAAAATGCACTAACTGGCACATTATCTCACTTTTTTCTCACTGCTTATATTTGCATAAACACTGGCTGAGCTAATACATAATATTGTTGTAAACAGCAAATGAGCTAATGCATATAAAGGAAATTTCAAGAGTATAAACAGAAATATGAAAGCAAAAAGCAAAAAGATTATTGTTGATCTACCATAAAAGTAACCTCCTCTTACCATTTTCTCTTTTCAATCACAATATTTAAAATCTGATTCCTGTGAAGAAATTGTACACACTGATTGATGAAAGAAGTCCTAACTCATTAAAGGTTATTTGGCTGAATTTTTGTTTCATTCCTTTTGGAACTGAGCTCAGCAAAACATAAAACCAAGGAAACAAGCCTCTTATCCTAAACTTCTGTCACTCTCTTACTCCCCACTCCTGTCACCAGGTCTGTCAAATGCTTCCTTAATGTCTACTTAGTCCATTCATCTCTTGCCACATCTATTACCACTACCTTGAAACAGATCCTCATTATTCCCTGCATGATTTGTTGAAATTAGACTGTGATGGACATGCCTGAGGAAGGAAACACCAGAGTTTTAGATTTTCTTGGAATATTGGTTATACATCTGCTGCATGACTGCCAAACCTAGTGGTCCAAACAACAGTAAACATTTATTATTTTACACTGTTTCTACAGTACAATGTTTAGGAGTGACTTAGCTAGATGGTTCTGATTCAGGGTCTCTTGTGAGGTGTCTGCCAAGATGTTGGCTGGGGCTGCAGTCATCTGAAGGCTTGACTGGGGCTGGAGATTTGCTTCCAGTTTTGCTCAGTCAGATGCCCAATGAGTTTGTGCTGGTTGTTGGTAGAAGGCATCTTCCATGCTGCACGGTCCATTCCATAGGGTTGAGTGTCCTCATGACATAGCGACAGGCTTTCCCTAGAGCAAATGATTTGAGAGAGCAATAAAGAAGTCACAATTTTATGACTAAGCTTTGAAAGGCACACATCATCATTTCTACAATGTTGTCTTGGTTACATGGGTCAGCCCTATCTAATGAGGGAAGGTATACCACAGGGGATAAAAACCAAAAGGTTGGGATCATAGGGGCATCATCCTGTCAGCTGGCTATCACAACTGGGGACAGTGAAGGCTTTATTCCGGGATGTTTAGGTTTGAACATAAAGTACTTGTAATATCAAGGTGGGTGGAGAGGGACAGCAGAACCTGAATTTGTGAATTGGGATGCAAAAGAGAGATGTACCCTGGGAGTCATCGGCACAAAGATGGCAGCTGGAGACACAGGAGTGAGTAAGATCACCCAGACACAGTGAGAAAAACACAAAGGACAAAACCACCAGTATCTGAGGATGGACAGAGAATGAAGAGTTTGCACAAAAGACTAAGAAAAATGAACCAGAAAGGTGGAAGAAAAGCCAAGTTAGAATTATATCATCAAAACCAAGGGAGTTTCAAGGAAGGAATATCTCTGACTTCCCACTGAAATCTAGAATTCTATGATCCCCATTGACAGTTATAATGCTATTGGGTTTTGATGAGGGACTAATTTACTTGAAATAAAAAGGGAAAAAATCCAAAAGTCTTTGGAAGTCAATATCTAACAAATTAGTTAATTTTCTTACTGTCTGATTTATTTTGTTTCATTTTTGGTGAAGGTGTTAACTTTTGTTCATTTTGCTTTACAAGTTGAGTATTTTACTAGTCTTTGTATTCTGTCATATAGTTCCTCATATTCTTTCCTGGTTATTAAAAGAATACTCATCATTATCTGGAATATCAGACTTGGTTATAATCTCTTATATTTTCCTATCTCTTAAGGCAGGAATCATTCTATTCTCTATGATTTTGAGGGCTTCAGAATCTCTAGACCACTTCTCTGGCCTATGATATCATGAGATATCATAGTTTGCAAAAAATTCTGTCAGGCTTATGGGTTTTGGTTGGTTGGTTGATGCTCTGGTCATCTATCATTATCAGAATAAAGCTTTAGGAAATGTACCTTTAATAGAAATAAGAATCATATAATCATGAATATATTAGATGTTTTGTTTATTTTGCCTTTGAAATCCTTCAGGTTGGATTCGTGTGGCTCAGAGATTTGTTTTGTTCTGTTTAGTTTAGAACTATTTTAGTCAATCTATGATTTATTTATCCTCCACCTGACCAAATATATTCACTCTGACCCATTTCATAAATAGCTGTTTGCTGTTTACTTTCCAGGGAGAAAAGTGCTTGGTCAGCCAAGGAAAATACTGCAAATGCTAACAAGAGAATCTTGTGTGGCAGCTTCGCAAACCAATTGCATTTTGATCCTCTTCTCTATTTTCTGAAGAATTCAAGTTCAGGTCCCTTCAAGTGGAATTGAATCAGGAGAAAATAAACCAAATTTATGTTGATTTATAAATCACATTCTTCCCATGAAAATGAAACCTACAAATAAGATTAAAACTTGCACTCCTGAAGACCTTATAAAAGTAACTGACAGTGCTAATGTCCCCAATTTCTTTTCTCACCATCTCTCATTACAGAAAAAGCACAGGAAACATTTCATTCATATCTGGAATACAGCCACTTCTGGCATGGAAAGCAACAAACTATTTAATAGCTACACAATAAAGCATTCCACAATAGTGAGTAAAGATAGTCCAGGGCAAAGATAGCTACCATGCAGTGTGCATTTGCCTGTAACTTACCTGGAATGCTATTGAAATGACTGTCCAGCCATCACCGTGGGGAATGCCACTATTTGTGGGTTGAAATCATGGCCCCCTAAAGTACATATGTTGAAATCTTAACTCCCCGTGTCTCAGAATGACCATATTTAGAGATAGGGCCTTTAAAAAGGTAAAATGAGAGATAAAACAAAGTCACTAGGGTGGACTCTACTCCCATATGACCGGTATCCTTATATATGTCCTTATAAAAAGAGGAGATTAGGACACAGGTACCCACAGAGTAAAGGCTATGTGCAGACATAGGAAGAAGGTGGCCATCTACAAGCTTAGGAGAGAGGCCTCAGAATAAAGCAACCCTACTGACACTTTGATCTCAGGCCTCCAGCTTCCACAATTGTGAGAAAATAAATTTCTAATGTCTAAGCCACCCAGTCTGTGGTGCTTTGTATGGCAGTCCTGGCAGACTGGTCCAGCCACAGTGTTAGGTATAAATGGCTCTGCAGCCTGGATTTATAGGAGACTGATCTCTGAATCCCAGAAATACAAGCTCCATTAGGCAGTGCTTCTGCACCCTTCAGCCCATCACCCTCTACTCCTGAGTCTCAGCTCTGTTCCTCTTGGATCTAGTTATCTATAAACCACTTATAACATATTACAATCTAAACTAGCCCAAACAATAAGCAGCTAGAGAGCTACGTTTCTTTCAACATGTGCACACACACACGCAAACACACTTTCTGTGTTAATAACTAATAAATATTCCAGTAAGTGTTCTAATGGCCAACAAGAGGCAGATTCTTAGCAGCCGAGGTACTCTTATAAATGAGCTACATGGGAGAAATTCCAATTCCACTTATATTATTCCTCTTCAGTCATATATTAAGATACAGGGATTTAACATGAATCTATCAGGTACAGTCAAAAGCTTCTTCCAGACATTTTTCTTTTTTTGGTTTTTAATTTAATTCAGAATATATATTTGGGAGAATGCCCACAAACATGAATTAAACATAGGAAGTGGAGACCGTTAACATACGAGCTAAAATCGGTGCTATAAAACAATTTTTTAATCTGAATTAAATTACCCCAGTTAATGCAGAATGTTTGTGGAATTTTTGCTCTTTAGGGCAACAGAGTTCTCTCTAGACCTCCCAACTTCTCTGGAAGGGAGGTGGCAGAAAGAGGTGGGAGAGGAGCTGCAGTATACGAATGGAGATACAGAGGCTGACTCCACGTCCATCTAACGCAGGGTCTCAACGTCATGACTGGCACTCCTATTTCTAAGAAAATTTTAAGCATGCACCCCCAAAGTACATCTTTTTATTCATTTCTTTGTAAGTGATGTATTTGTACGACTACAGTCATATATTAGGTACATTGAAAGCATACACCAAAAATAGAGATTTGGAAAGGACGAGTTTAAAATGTGTTCTCTTTTTGTGGATTAGCCTGCCTTCTCTATGCTTTGAAAACCACTGAATTTTTGTCTGTGGTGTAGGAATGGGAGTCCAGATCCTTAGGCTCCCTTCCACACATCTATTTGGCCATCCTGCCCCTCTCCAGTTAAAAAAAAATAATAAGTACTTTAGTGTGTGTGAAAAAGTGCATGCCATGTACTACTTATGCTCAGGGCCACAGCATCATCTCTCTAGAAATTCCCTGCATATGAGCCATTAAATACAAACATACGGACTTTTTTCTTTTCTTTTGGCTAGGCAGTGCCTATCTCCATGGAACCATTGGTCCAAATACTCAAATTCAACTGGAATTATGCTCTAAGGTATAGACATATGTTGTACTCAACCATCACAAGTGAAGAAAATGATAAATGATAAAGTTATGAGACTGAGCTTAGCATTAAATGTTTTGGTCTCTGTACCTCCTTGTAAGTGAACAGAAATGCGTGGGACAAATGGGTAAAATTCATCCTCTCAAAACAGGTGGGGAGCAAGCATTTATTTAAAACTCAATAATTCCTTTTGTTTCACTTCAGTTTATATTTATTTGTATTAAATTTGTTTTTTTTTATTTTTTTTATTTATGATAGTCACACAGAGAGAGAGATAGAGAGGCAGAGACATAGGCAAAGGGAGAAGCAGGCTCCATGCACTGGGAGCCCGACATGGGATTCGATCCCGGGTCTCCAGGATCACGCCCTGGGCCAAAGGCAGGGGCCAAACCGCTGCGCCACCCAGGGATCCCTATTTGTATTAAATTTGAATTAAATTAGAATCAATTGCAAGTGTTTAAAATAGTAAGTATAATATGACCCAGTATTATAAAAATATTTCTATTTACCCATTCTCTCAAGGTAGCTTTACCTGAACTATCAGTGATTATGATTTCTGAGTTGTAGGATTTGGTTTGGTTTTCCTTTGCTGTTTTGTTTGTTTTAACTTTCTGCCTTTACTCTTCTGTATTACTTAAAATATCTTTGTGCTATAAAAATATATATTGCATAAAAACTATAAAGTAATTTTCCTTAAAAAAATAAATAAGATTCATATCTAAGTGAATGAATGAATAAATCTGAAAAATTGGTTGTGCCCAAAGTTGAAAGAAGACTTGGCCGGAGATATTGTACTTTGGGACCAGATATTGTACTTAACTGCATATACTATCCCTATGGAAATAAAAACATGAAGCCCTGCCCCCTCAGTGGAAATAGGCTGGTCTTTTCTGCATTCTCTTGCACTGTTATATCATGATCAACAGTAGCCCCATCTCCAAGACAACTGGCTAGACTTAGATACTCCCTCAGCCCTAAAATCATATTTTTTCTTTATATTCAGCTGAATGATTCATGAAAGCCCCAAATCGTAGAAACCTGGAATTTTAAAGATGGATGATATTTCAGAAATCATCTAATAATGTAATCCCTGTGCTTTCTAGTTGAAGAAGTCACAGCCTAGAGAGATGCAGCATCTTGCTCAAGGTCACCAGTGTGCTAGAAGCAGACTCTGGACTATAACCCTGTCCTAGCTACAGGCTCAACAGCAACAGTTCTGGTGACTCTAGGCTTGGCACATTTCTGGTTCTCCTTTCGTTTATCCTGGCTTATTACTTCCATTTATGGCTTTATTATTGTTGCAATATCATTGTAAGTAGTCTCAAACCATTTGTAGTAAGAGATGGAGGACTAAATATTTATACTATAAAGGTCAAGACAGCTCTTGTAACCCCCAATCCAAGTGCTCTTTCCAAAGAAGGTAGCGTGTCAGAAGCCTGGAGCTCACTGTTACTTCACAGTCATTGACAATATCTGCCGTGTCCCCAGGGCCATGAAGACTGGCAGTAGTAGGGCAGCATGCTGTGCACTCTTACAAGCTTTCTTCCTAACTGGAAATTTCTTGAAAATGAGTTTTTAAAATGTTTTTGCAGGTAAAAATAGAAGCAATTAATGTATCTATTCAGTAACTTATTTAATAATCATGAACAAAATTACCAAAGGTGAGAATAGAAATTCTGGTTCAGAACCATGACAGTTTGGAGTTTTCCAAAATGAAAAATAAGCACCTATTTGGAGGAAGTGGAATTTGTATAGTTTTGTATGACTTAAGAACTTGGAAATAAAAGCTAAAAAAGAAGCATTTGTAAAGATGGTCTGAGACAGAAACAGCAGTAGATACAGTAGGTGATGCATAGGAGGTAAGAGAGATTCTTCTCTAGGACATACCCCTGATCTTCTGTTTCTGACATCACTTTACTTTCCATGAAAATATACCGTGATACCAGAAAAATAGGGAGGTAGAAAATCACAAGGTCTTTGACTAGAGAATCAACAACTAAAATCCAAGAAAGCTTTATCTGTATAACACTTAAGTGGTAGAAGGACAGAGAAAAAAATGCATTGACTATTTCTGACCCTGAAAACATAATTATTAGCAATAACACCAAAAAGAACAATAAATTGAGCTTCTAGGTCTAGTAGGATATAAAATTAACAATGACTTGCAAAAATTCAGTTAGTTTTCTTAATTATCTCATGCTAGATGATTGCTCATGTTTGTTGTCAATAATCTTTTTTTAAGTCTTTTTTTTAATTTTTTTTTAGTTTATTTATGATAGTCACAGAGAGAGAGAGAGAGAGAGAGAGAGAGAGGCAGAGACACAGGCAGAGGGAGAAGCAGGCTCCATGCACCGGGAGCCTGACGTGGGATTCGATCCCGGGTCTCCAAGATCGCGCCCTGAGCCAAAGGCAGGCGCTAAACCACTGCGCCACCCAGGGATCCCGTCAATAATCTTTTAACCAAGTAAATTCATAAGGAGAAGAGAACCTATGATTTCTCTATTCCCCCTCTTTGTTTGAAAAGCTTTAACTAAGACTGTGCTTATATATCGTCTGTAGACCATTCACATCCTGATAGTGAATGGTGGCCGTTTTTTGAACAATCTGCCTTGAACTTGCTGGTCTTATATCAAGGCTGTCTGTCAATCATTGTTGGAACAGGACAGGGTGAATTTGAGGCAGTGAACACACATTCATTAAATGCAAGTCAAGGAATAGGAGTTGTTTTAAATAAAGCTTATACATAATACAAACCTTCCATGGTCAAACACAGGAACAAAGCTCTTAATTATTCACTTCATTGGAGTGTATGTGGGGAAGTGATTACATACCATGGGAATTAGATGTAAGGAAATGCCAAATTCCAAAGGAAAACATTCTAAACATAAGAATTATATTGAGGAGTAGCCTGGTACCAGTTTTATTTTCTAGATCAACATAAAGAAGTATTCATCATCTTATTTGAAAAAATAAAGACTTAATATGTAAATATATATTGATTTCATCTCAATAATAAGATTGACAGTAAAAATAATAGATAGTTGTCACACAGAAATTAAAGGTTTTATGTTCTGTTTATGTTTATTATAATAATAATAGAACCTCAAGGTGTAGCAATGAAAAATTATCTTATTTTAAAGCAATTATGTGGGAGGCAGCTAATAAAATTACATTGACATTATATACACTCGTCTTTCCACAAGAACCACAGCAATCAAATCAAATTAAATTTAAAAGAATGCACTAAAATACTCACTATTCAAAAGTGATCAACAGATCTTCCTTAAGTATCTAGCTGTGATAATTAGGAGGGTAATGTTTGATTTGCCCATAAAACTCATTATTTCTTATTCTATTTCTGGGATTCATTTATCTCACTTACCTGTGACCTGTTTAGTATGGATCTGGGTCACTTTTAAATTGAAGAGTATGCATTTTAGGGTAATAAGTCCACAAAAGGACTGTGGATATAAATAAAATGCAGGCATTCCCTAAACTACAAATATCCAACTTATGAATACACATACATAAGAGCAGAGCCCTGGCAAATGAAAAGTATAATGAGTCTTGCCAACCCTAATGCCTATAGATAGGATCATGCTGGTAACATAAGTGGCCACCAAATTATTGCCACATGGGAATAAGGAGCAGCAAATCCACATTTTTATTAAAAACCTCCGAATATTTGAATGTTGAACACACCAATTCAAAATCCTGAAGAATACCGTGTAAGCCACACCGAAGACTTCTATAAGTCATCATAAACCTTCTTGAATGGAAAACTCAGGAAATTCAAGAGGAATAATTCTCCAGATCGTCTTTATTCAGAATACAAAATCTAGTCTGTTTTACTTCTAAACATGTTTCCAGAATGTAAAAGAGCTAATCTATGATTGGAAAATAAGGGAACTGTGTTAACATAAATGACACATCGGTTCACACAGATTTTTCTGCCAGCACATTCATGCTTTGTGTCCTACAGCAATGGCAGCTGGATGTAAAGCACATTAGCCTAGCTCAACGTGGCAAGTCACAGAGGAATACAGCATTGTTCCGTTCACCCCGTTCTGTCTGAGAGGTGATTATTTACAGTTTCCCCCCATCTTTTTGTATTTTGCCCTTGTCTCCACCCTTTAACATCCCTTTTATCAAGCTACCTGCGTTTTCAAGTCTTATATATAATACCATAGTATATATACTTATTTAGAAATCGGCATGGCTTTGATTTCTAAAAATACCAGAATTTAATTGAAACAAATTTTTTTTTATCGGTACTCTGCTCACAATGTTTTCTCAGTGTTAATTGGTCCTCAATATTATTTTTCCCAGAAGTGCTGCTATTTTTGGTGTGGGATTGCAGAACACAAGGGTTTTTTTGTTTTGTTTTTTTCAGGAATACATATATCATGTTATAGCAGGAGTGTTACCCCTTGTTGAGATATGGATGCAGCATTTCAAGTTAGATCTGTTCATCAATTAATTAGTATCATTAAACCAGCCTTTCAATATATGATTCACTTTTGGCTAAGCCCTCTGGACTTAGTTCACACTGCTATAACAGTGATAGCAGATCTGGTATCTGGTGAGAGCTTGCTCCCTGGTTTGTAGACAGCTGCCTTTTTACTGTATCCTCACATAGCCAGGGAGAGAAGGGGAGAGAGGGAGGGAGAGGGAGAGGGAGAGGGAGAGGGAGAGGGAGAGGGAGAGGGAGACAGACAGAGAGAGACAGAGAGAAAGAAAAAGAGAGGGGGGGAGGGAGAAAGACATGACTAAGGGGAGATTTGGTCTCTTCTTCCCTTTATAAGGGCACTAATCCCCTTGTGGGAGCCCTAGCCCTATGACCTCTTCCAAACCTAATTACCTCCCATAGGTCCCATCTCCAAATACCAACACACTGTGTGTGTGGGTGGGGGTAGGGAGGTTGGGTTCCAATGTATAAATTTTGAGGGGATACAAACAATGAGCATCTTTCCATGTATTATTTCATTTAATTTTCTCAACAACCTTACCACTCAGCAGCTATACACTACCTAGAAGTGGGGCCAGCAGCCAGCTAGGCTATGTGGACTTGGTGAACAAAACCTGCCCTTACTCTCGTACAGCTAAGCTCCCTGAGGGATATACAGGCAGATGTAATACTGCCTATTATAAATGCTTACCTGCCCTGAACAAAAATGTTGTCTATGTCAAGGGAGCACTCCAGTCCCCAGAGGCCAAGTAAGTGAGAAAGAGCCTCCCATCATTGTGTTCCTTGCTAGTGCCTTAGGGAGGGAGGAAGTGGGTCCTCTCACACCACATACCTGCCACACCCCACTCCCCGGCCCCACCACCACCACTGAAGGATGCCATAAGCTCTCAGGGACTCTGTGGCTAACTTCCTCCTGCCTCTGAACTCTCAACTATGTGACCCTTACCCTGTGACCTCAGAACTGCTTGTTGGGATTTTTTTTTTCTGCCTGGGGCTTGAACTTCAGATTTCTCTGTAATTTTCAAGTCTAAATTGTTCCTCCACTCGTGGTTCTCAGCTTTTCATCTTGCCTGAGGCAGGAATGCTCTGCTCTACTCCTTGTCAGCGCTGTAGAACTAATGTCTGCATTCAGTTAATGCTAGCTCCCTGCAAAGGGGGTGTTTGCATATTGGACTCTATGCTTGCCAAGTCTGGGACTCCTGCACAAGCATTCCTCAGTCCTCCATGAGCCTGCCTCACTGGACTGCACAACCATCACACCGTGGAGCCAAGGTAGTTCTTTAAACCACACCCAATTTATAAGCTAAAAAACCTGTACCTCAAAGGATGTGGCTTGGAAGGAAGAAGTGGATGGGTTTTTGAGCAGTGAGATACCTCACAGAAAACAACAGAAGAGAAAGGAAGCAACTTTCCTTAGGAGGCAGCACAGAGCACAAAGGAAGGGAAAATGTTGGTGATTAAAGAAAGGGATAGAAAGAGGGGTTTAGTTGCACTGAGAGGGAGTTTGTTTGGGACCTTGGAGTTAGAAGAACTTGGGCCCATTAATGTAAACCATAGAGAATTCTTGACTGGAGGGATAATGCGGTGGTTTTGAACTTGAGGACAGCTGCATTCCAGCTGTCTTTAAAATGGGTTAGACAGGGACGCCTGGGAGGCTCAGTGGTTGGGCTCCTCCTGCCTTCGACTCACATCATGATCCTGAAATCCAGGACCGGGTCCCACATCAGGCTCCCTGTGAGGAGCCTGCTTCTCCCTCTGCCCATCTCTCTGCCTCTCCCTTTCTCTCTCTCTCTCTCTTTCTCTCTGTGTGTGTGTCTCTCATGAATACATAAATCTTTATAAAAATAATAAAATAAAATAAAATGGGTTAGACAAAGGAGAGATGAAAATTAGACAAACCTAAAAGCTGTTGCTATCTATCTACCTATCTACCTGCTTACCATTCACTTATCACCTACCTATCACCTACTTACCATCTACCTATCCTCTTTCTCTCTGTGTGTGTGTCTCTTTCTCTGGCAAAGAAAACTCAAACAACCAGAAAAGTTTGAGAACTAGAGGGAGGCACAAACTCAAGGGACATTGTAGGTGTTTATCCATCCAGGTCATCACTCCATGTTCCAAATGGAGATCTCAATCTAATGAAGCTTCCATCATTATTGCTGTTTTTGAAGATCCTTTGCGGGGGTTGGGGGAGTGTCACACAACCAATAGAATTTCCATAATAAATGAGATCCTTGGGCCCTTCTATTCATACTATGGGCCACTGTTCACAGTAACCCAGGATTCCCTGCGAGTACCTGTTTCTCCTCTAGGAGTCCAGATGTGGGCTCAGAGGACCACCAAGGATCTATATGTACACACAAGGTTTCAGGCTGTCAAGGCACCAAACATAAAATATGTCGAAATGCAGGGCATCGGGTGGCTCAATCAGTTAAGCATCTAGCTCTCAGTTTCAGCTCGGGTCATGATCTCAGGGTGGTGACATCAAGCCCCTTATCTGGTTCTACACTCCGTGCAGGGTCTGCTTGAGCTTCTCTCCCTCTTCCTCTACCCCTCCTCCTCTCATGCACATACTCTCTCTCAAATAAAATAAATAAATAAAATATTTTTTAAAAAGAAAGAATGTGTCAATGCAGATCAGGAAGGCTTGTGGAAGAAAGGACTCACACATCAGTGACAAAATGCCATTGCATATAACATGAGCATTTTAGTACTAGCTCTCCCTGCATTGAGTAATATCCATTCAGGAAGAAAAGGGAGACCTGCTATCTTGTTTTCTGCTTTGAGCATGTGGGAAGGTGGGTCCTCTCTCAAATCGCTACCAATTCATGTCCTTCACATTCAGCATCTCATCTAAAATTCAATTTACCTAGGGAACTTTCTAAGATTACTCCTAAACTTGGTATTTTTCCTGGCCCAGGAGTCCAAAGTATGTAAACTACTTCAAGGAACAGAGAGTTTCGCAAACCTTATAAATTTTAATATCAATAATTTAGACTATAAAAAATTACTATTTACCATAGGGACCCCTATCAATAGCTATTTTTTGTTTCAGTGCTTCACAAGATCCAGTACCTACTCATCTTCTCAAGAATACGTTTATTGCCGTTTGTGATACAATATGTATTCATCTGGTACTTCCTGTTATTTGTTTCATATATTCTTCAATCATTTTATAAGTGTCTTCCATCTAACTATCCCATAAATTCCCTGGGGGCACAAACCTGCTGTATTAATTTTCTGACATCATCCTGTAGTACCCACTGCTATTTCTTGGCACACTATGGACATTCTATAAATGCCCTCTCCATCAGATCAAGTTGTTAAGTCAGAAGAGAAGTCAGTGGTTTATAGTCAGGTCTAAATCTTTTCTGACTGGAGAAGAAAAGAAATGGGCAGGTATTTTAGCTTTAAAATGGCATGGGAAATTTGTTTTTTTTCTCTGTAGCAATTGGAGTAGATGATATTGGATTTACCATGTAGCAGGGATCATGGAAGTGCACTACAAAACCCAGATGACAGTATGAAATGTATTTTGTGTGTATTCACAAAATTCCACAGAATCAATCACCATCCCTTTGACCGAGTTAATATGAACTCCAGTGGCAGTAACCCACGGACCTCTAATAGAATTCACCAATGGGAAATAGTAACAGTTCCTGTGGAGGCATTACCTTCGGTGCCGACTGTGATCTATGGATGACAGCCTCCCAGAAAACACATTGACACAATAGGCTGTAATGGCTCAGATGGGGCCTTTATGTGATATCGGGCCAGTGATCTGCAGACAATGTCTCGCCGGGAGGTTTCTCAATTGCCTTCTCCAAAGCTTTCCCTCATGCTTTCAGGGCCTGTCCAGGTACTTTCCTGAGCTGAGAGATGTCTGTCTGTGCTCTAAGACTATCGAAGCTTGCCTTAAGGCATCTCCATTACACTAATGAGCTGCTGCAAAGCCAATGAAAAAATGAAGAATAGCTACAGATGGAAGATTTTCTCCAATTTACAATGATGTAGGTGTAGATGTGTTTGCTTATAAAGTATAATTAAGCTCCAACAGTCAGATTTTAGCCTTATTTCTTCTCAAGCCCTGTTCACCAGTTTGAAAACTGCTTTGTCCACACCTAAAGAGACCCTGTTACCCCTGCGCCAGTCAGCCACTCAACAAATGATTGGTAAATGTGCTAGTTGTGCAAGGCTTTTTGTAGCTGTAGGATAATAATTGACTTATGCCCTCAAGGAGTTTCTGATTGAGTTAGAAGAGGTGAACTGACCCATGTGAACCCCTGTGTATTTATGGCTACATTGCTGTGTTGGTGTAGTCTGTGCTCTGGATTGTTTGATAATTATGCATCCAAACACCTGTACTAATAATAAACACCTGTACCTCACTTATCACTACAACTGACTCTGAGCTATAACTCAGATAAGTAGTACACAGCAGGAGAAAAAGTAGATTTATCGGCAGATGCTCAAATAACCCGAACCTTACATTCTTAGAGTAAATTAAGGCCATATGTGAGGGAGGACTGGGGAGAAGAGAAGAGATAGGGAATTACTAACATTTATAAATACTATGTATGCACCCAGACACATCACAGGTTGTCACACTTTTCCTTAACAAGGCCTCTATAAAGTACAAATCAACATCCTCATTTTACACATAAAAAATAGCAATTCAGAGAGATTACCTGTCTTGCCCCAGTCCACACAACCAGGATTCAAACTCAGATCTGTCTGCTCCAAACCTCACACTCTTTCTACTCTGTCATTGTTCCTATCATGCCTTGTATCATCTTGACTAAACCATACCTGTAACCACTGTAATTTCCACTTTACCTGTAACCACTGTAATTTCCACCTTACCTGTGAATAGTCTTCTTCAAAATGACCCCTGATTCTGGATTGGGTGGGAAAAAGGAGAGATCAAACACAAGAAGACAAAAGTAAAAAAACTAATTCAAGAGATTACCTTCTGCCAATTCACAAAGCTATGGCCAGGGATGGTGTTCAGCCAGTCTGGCATACCAGCCAGCATCCATCCTAACTGGTCAGCTCAAAAATCATTGAGGATGTGATATATTTTTTAAATATCATCTTCCCCAACTACTTTAATGGGTTCCTGAAATTTGAGTTCACTGAATATTGGTTTTTGAGAAGAGTAATGTCAACTTTGAAGGCAGTTCTAAGCTTAAAAGAAGGTGATATGAATAACACTTATTTCTAGGAGAAAATTTATATTGAGAAAAATCAATTATTCTAGTCATCTACTTTATATATATCTTAATATATATAATAATATATTATATATAATTATATAATATATATTATATATAAGATATTAATATATCTTATATATCTTATATATCTTAATATATATATTATATATATATCTTATATATATCTTAATGCCCTTAATATTATTAGAAAACAAATGCAAAGTTTTATATGAAATTTTAAATACCTGTTATAATTGGCTTGTGCTTTGGTCTAAACTCATGACATAGAAACCTTAGATTTTTATCTGTTGTATGAATACTTTAAAAACATAGTAACTATTCTTCAAGTTTCCCAATCCAGTTTCAATATGTAACTTCTCAAAGATAAGCACCATTAATAGTTTATTGTGTATCTAGGTTTTTTTTATCCATAGAGAAGATAAAATATATTTGAAATATGTGTTTGTTTTACCAAAATTTAGTCATATGTACCAGTCTACAGCTTGCTGTTTATAATTAATGTCCCAAGGATATCATTCCTTGTCAATATATCTGTTTTTTTCTTTTCAGTAAGTGCATGGTATTCTGTGTATAGATGTATCATAACTTCAAGCTTTATTAACATATATTTAGAGTGTTTTCAATGTTTTGATATCTTAAACAATGCTACCAAAGACATCTTAGTGCATTTTTGCTCCCTTACATGCATATTTTAATAAGAAAATTATACTCTTTTAAATAGCTTGGTCTCCTTTTAGGAAATTAACATCAGGTGTTCATCTGTACCTATTTCACAGAAATTCACACAGATATATACTGTTGCTTTGTATAATTAAGATATTGTTACATCAATATGATAGATTGGTATTAAAATAATATATTTGGTGTAGTTCTTGATCACATACAACCATCAAATGTAATATTGCACTTACAACTTTACATTAATTTACTTCAGGTCACAGTTAATGGACACCCATTGCAGTGAAAATCAAGCACTATCCTAACAGGTTTCAAAAGCACTGTCAGAACTCAAAATAGTAACACAATGAGGACTGGAATAATCAGAGAGGGTTTCTTGGAAAAGCTGGCACTGCAGCTGTTCCTTGAAACATAAGGAGGATTTGGATAGCCTAAAGGAAGGGGGAAGCCAAGAATGTGAACCTGAGAAGTCAGGACCACGGACAGAGCAGAGATGGTCTAATGGAAAAGTAACACTTTGAAAGGAGCAGTAAGGAGGGGTAAGAGAGACAAAGGGAGGCTTTATGACGAGGATTTTTAAAAACAAATCAGAAGGACTAAATTTTATGTAGAAATAAAACATCAGGGCCAAAGGACAATTTTGGAGAGTAATATTAACAAAGCTAGGAGACTATTTAGTAGAGTGTAAAGAGGAAACAAACAAAAAAGTATCAGACCAATAGATCCAGGAACTATACTAGGGTGGTACCCTCACAAGAAATAGTTAAGTGAGACATTCATAGAAAAAAATCAACATGATCTACAATAATGGCTACCGCTTATTTAGAACTTACCCTGTGCCATGCCCTGTACTAAGTGCTCTAGTCTCATCATCTCATTTAACCTTCCTCATGACAACTTTTTAAGTCTGCATGATAACCCCATAGATGAGATATGCTCACGCTCATAGAAGTTAAGTGATTTGTCCAAGTTCACAGAGATTACAAATTACAAAGCTGAGATCCCAACCCATGTCCAAATCCAAAGCTAGGAGCCAGAATTGAAATGCAGATTTATATCACAAACATTACGGAGATTCCCTTCCATATTAACTGATAGCTTCAAAAAGGAGATGGTTCTTCTTTTTCCCACTGTATTTCCCTCCTTCTGAGGAAAACTATGAAAAGGTAAATTTTTTTAAAAAAAAGATTTTTTTTGTTTTTAAAAAAACAGTTCAAATCATTTCTGGTATATTTCCCCCAGGTTTGTGAAGTCCTTAGAAAGTTAAATAACCTAGGTTCTCATACAAACTCTGTTAGTTCACTGAATAACCTCACACAATGTCACCTTACTTCTGGGAACCTCAGGTTCTTCATTTCCAGTGAAGTAGAGTAGATGATCTAACTTGGTCACTCCAGCTCCTAAATACCATAGTACTCTTATTCTTTGTATTTTTGTTGCCAGATGATGCTGATTAGAGGACTGAGCTAACAAAATCTAAACCATTCTTGGCTCCCAGGACTGGATATAATATCTTATAGTTCCCATATGTGTCCATTAATTTAATCATCTATAATTATTAAAATATCTTGAGTATCTACTATGTGCCAGATGACTCTCTAGATGCTATAGTTATAGCAAGGAACATCACAGTGATCTTACCCATTTGGTAGAATAATGATCATTACCTTCTAAAAAGTATGTCTTTTGTCCTTAAATATTATTTAACTATTAACTTATTTAATCTTTACACCAATCCTATGAGGTATTTCTTCATAAGAATAAGGCACAATGAAAGCAAATAGCTATACAGCAGAAGTTTACATCGCTGTACAACAAAATCAAACCTTAAGTCAAAGCAGCCAGAGCCCCTTCTCAACCTCAGTACTTTGCTCAATAATTATCACACCTTGTTTCCCAGAAGCATCCCACTGCCTGTGAGTAGAGCCAATACTTAGTCAAGCCTGAAATGAAAACCTTCAAAAGATGCTATAGGATTCAATGACTTGTGCTTTGGAATTCCAAGACTACATTTGAAGTCCAGTTTTGGCACATGCCTGTCAAATTGGTGACCTCAATTTCTCTGAAATTCAGTTTCCTCATCTATAACATGGGAAAATACAGTGTCTGTCCCACAGGGCTGTCATAAGGCATAGTACAAAACTGAATGCTACAATAGGCGTCAGAATAAGTACCCAAATTCCTTTGAGAAAATACCCTTAGAACTTTGAATGTTGGAGAGTACTCATAGATACAGAACCCCATCTTGACTTCAGCCATCTGTTCACCTATTTCAAAGAAGCATCAAGGTCTAAATTGTGTTGATTCAGAACTATAAGCATTAAAACATGAAGTGCATTTTCATGGAAGAGTAAATTCTTAGAGGTTACCCAAACATTCTATAAACACTATAATCACTAGAAACAAGGGTGGAAAAAGTACAAAACATCCTACAACTGTTTATATTGAAGGGAAATTAAGTTTTCTCTCCAGTGATGGCATATTGGATATTAAAGATGCCTTGTGTTTTGTGTACCACTGGTTGTATAATGATCTTCAGCACCAAGGATCATTGTGTTGGCACCAGCATAGCCTCAAAAGGGAGATTAACAAGACTGTTTTGTACTTTAATTGATTCCTTGAAACATTTTCTAGGAGGCCATTATTTGCTTTTTTCTGATGACTACTCCCAATGTAGAACTTCTATGGTTGAGATAAAACACATAAGTTTGTGTCAGTGGAAAGCAAAAGAAAGAGGAATCACAATACCCACTCCCACTTCTCTAAACACTAAACCACTTTCTCTTCCCAATAACTATGACTATTTAAATAAATAAATATTCAGGCTCTGGAGCTACAATTTTGGAGTATGACAAAAATTCAATTAAGCCTACATGGAAACAGGTAACAGATGACATATACTTATCTATAATTCTTCGTAGTAGAATGATACTATATAATATACTTTATACTATATTATACATATATAATATATAAATATATACTGGACCCTATAGAATTGTGTGTATATATATATATGTATAATATAGTATAATATATACTATGTTCTGCGAGGCAGCATCTAAATCATAAAGATGACTGCCATTTGACTAACACTTACAACTTAGTCTTTAGTAATATAGAAACTTGGGTCAACAGATTAGAATTTAAATCCTTATTTTCCCAATTACTAGCTGGGGAAAGCACTTCAAGAAATCATTTCCATAAGACTCAGTTTTGTTAACTGTCAAATAGTAAATAAAACTACAATTTACCTCCTTGGGCAATTAGGAGAATCAAATGCTATAATGCATATTGAACTGTCTAGCATGGAGCCTGGCAGACTAAGAACTCAAATTTGTTATTATTTTAAAGCATCTAGTATATGTAATTTCTGATCTTTCAAACAACACAACAAAAATAGAATTTAATTCCATTATATAGATATGGCAACTATCTAGTTGCATCTATCTAGCCAGGTTCAGACTAGCTATGTGACTTGCACCAAATGAAATACTGCCAAGTGGCAGCACCAGGTCTTTCTGACACTGGATATCAGAGGTTTTGTGCTATTCTGACTCTCAGAGTCACCTGGGCCCCCATACAGGCCACCATCCTAACTGAAATGGTAAAGTATCTCCATCCTAAGTCAGTTTCCCCCAGGACCCAGGACTCAGCTCTGAGGTCCAAACTTCAGCAAGGCTCACCAAATAGACAAAGAAATGCTGACATGGACATGTTTACAAAATGTCTTTCACCATAGAAACTGGCCACGTTGACAGGCATATTTTAGCAGGAAACAAGGTAGCTTTGCCTTCCAAAGTGCTTGCTCTTGCATCTCATAACCAAAGGAGAAGAGCAGCATCTTTTTTTTTTTTTATTGGCCCATAACCTTTTAGTTATGTGAGTTTGGCACAAAATGACAGCTGTTAACACAGCAGGCCACCTCTTGGCATTCCAGTGATGGCTATATTAGTGCCACCACAGGCCCAGGCCTGTCATAAGCCTTTCGTGAATCAAAGTGCCACTAATTTTCCCCTTATAAAGACCACAAGATGGTATCCAGGCTGTGCCTTTCAATTTATATTGTTCTGCCATACAGCAGCAAGATCATGAATTTTAAATGCCTACTGTGATTTGGTCCTATAACTGCACTGTGGGCCCAGTGCCATTACTGAGAGAATAGTGCAAAGTAAGTACAATAGTATTTTTACAGTGAAATCTACTTACAATAAATCCTGAGGACTGAGAATAAATTCTGTTGAGGAGCCTCATTAAATACTAATTCCCCCCCTCCCCTTGCCCTCACCCCACCCTCACATGTTATATAAGCCTTATCTTATAGGACTCTGCACAAGACTAAAGCAAGCATCCTATTGCCTTCCACTGATGCTGGTAATAAAGAGGAGAGATTGTAGGGATAAGATAGAGGAGTAAGATAGGAAAAGAAAGAACTGCAGGCCAGTGTTGAATGCAGCTTAGTTAATAATTCATCATCTGTCTCTCTCAGCCAAGGCTTCCTCCTAACTTCCTTTTTCCACCGATATTACCATAATTCTCCTAAACATCCAGGCTTAAAGCATCGAAACCAAATCTGCCTATCCTCACTTTGCCACTCACGTAGTCGCTAGATCTGTGGATAATTCCTTTACATTATCTCTCACCTCCAACCTTCATTTCCATCCTCACTGCTATCATTTCAATAAAGGTCATTGTAACTTAACAACTGAATTATCACACTCATTGGTTTATTGGAAAGTAGATAAGAATTCAACTCTGAAGGCAAACAAATCTAAGTTCAAATTCTGGACCAGCCACTTGCTAGCTGTGTGACCTTGGACAAGTTACTTAACATTTCCAAGTCTCCTCTGAAAATCAGTGATAACAACAATAACCCTACCTCCAGGGTTGCTATAATGATCAAGATAATTTGTGCAAAGTGCTTATGTTATTTTTTAACTGTTTTGTATAACCAATTTCTTCCCTCTTTATTTCACTCAATACACCTATTTCAAATTGCTCTTACTTAAAAAGGCAACAGCAAGGGCATCTTCTGTTCCTAAACTGAAGCGAGATTCCCAGCATATAAGACAAATACTCTCTCATTCAGGGCCTTTTACTATCAGACCCTGAGTTACCTTCCCATGCATTTCATTACCACTCAGAGGCCTTATCATTCTTTTCCCCTTCATCTCCATCCCATCTCCATCCTTCTAATATACACAAATGTTAAGGTCTGCTTTAACTCCGGCATCCTTCATAAACATCTTCTTGATACTTCAACCCAAAGGAGTGTCCTTTCTCCATCAGACCTTGTAGTTGACACCTATTTCCCATGTCAGTTATGTTGTAAAATACATATTGGCAACTTGAACTTCTTCTTTCATGTATTTTTGTCCTATTTGTGTAATTAAATGAGAATGACTTTCAGTTCCAAGCTAAGGGACCACCTTACATGTGAAATTGCCTTAGAACAATGCCTTTTGACTTTTCAGTCATTAAGTTCTTTTGGAAGCAATCCGAAATATATATCTTACATGGGACATAGGGTGATAAAGTTTGAAAGAAAATGCCTTTAAACATTTAACCTTGGACCCAGAAAGGACTGAGAATATTTCAGTATCTTCGATGCTTGCTTGGTAGTAACTGAGGTGCAGACAACCTTAAATATTTCAGGAAGAAGCCCTTCTTCAAGACAGAGGAAGGCTTTTCCACCAGATGCTCAAGGCAGCTCCCTGGAGACAAGGAAAAGGTTTCTTGGACTATGGCCATATGTCAGTGGGTAGATGTAGAATCTTCTAATGGAGCAGAGACCAAGGAACAAACCATAGCCCACTGCACATGTTGAGGGACCAGAAGGAGAGAACCCCATCCTAAACAACATCGATGGGCCTCCCATAGTACTCCTGTTTTTGATCATGGAATTCATACCACAAAGCATATTGTTTGAATGGAGCCTTTTTTGTATACAATGAATCATAACAGATAAGAAATAAATAAGGTACCAGTATGTGAATGGAATCTATTTTATAAGGAGATGAATTGTCCTAACCCTCCATGTCCTTCCATCCTTACTAAGCAAGCCATCTGTTTTTCCCAGCCAAATTGAACAACAAAATCTTTGTCCTGATCCATTTGACAAGTATAAAGCCAAATTTCTCATTCCCAGAAGGCACTGACAGTTGGCTCAGAGCACCAGAGGGTGGGCAAAATCAAAACTAGGAATGTACACAGCAGTACCAGGAACCAGGAGTAAGTGTTGGTAGGTTCTTCTCAGAAACTGTGTCACAGTGGCAGCAAAGGAACAATATAGGGAAGTCTCTGGGAGATAAAGATGTCCCGAACCAATTAGCATAACCAGGAGAAAGAAGCTAGCTAATGAGAAGCAAAACTGTTAGGACTATCATCTTCACCATCATTATATAAACCTAGAGTCCCTTATCTGAACCCTTTAGCCAGAGATGCACTCCAGAATTCAGAATTTTCTATTTTAGATATGCCAATTATATTAATTGTAATGCATTAATATTTTTACAGCAGATCACACTAAATAGAGGATTAAATAGAGCCAGTAAATAACCTCATGTCAGTTCAGATCTGGCTTTTCCACCATATGAATTTTGACACCATTTTATAAACAAACAAAACAACATTTTTTTTCGAATTTTGGGGGACAATTCAGAATTACAAAAGAGAACACTCAGGAAGTATGAAGTTAGAAAGTATGTGAGGACCTCCACATACCTGGAAGACTGAATCTTGGGCAATGGGTACCAACTCTATGGCAAAATGAGGAATCTGAGGTCCCAAAAAGTTAATGATATTCTCATTGTTATCTTGTAACTTACTTACAACTTGCAAACCACAGCTATAGGTAGGTACAGGATTTGAATATAGGAATCCTGCTCTTTCTGACTGTAAAAGAAGTCATATGGCAAAGCCATTGGTATGCAGCAAACCCAGGTTTCTAAGAAAATTTTGATTTGATATAGATCTAATTTAACTATATTCTGGAGTCTATTCATCTCATATCGCTGCTTTATGGGCATTGTCATTGCTCTCAATGGTGTCTACTTTGGAATTCTTCCTTGATGACTTCAGGTTATATTTGAGTAAACAGGACTTCTTATTCTGATGCTGTTCATTCATGCCAGTTACTCAGTTTTTTTTCTAATGACTACTTTAGGAATTATATCTAAAGTTATTTTTTAAAAATTGTTTGATTCCACTATATCACTAGCAATTACCTGGACCTATGGTATCATGAGGTCTGCAAGAGAGAATTTTGTTTAAAAAACTAATTTTTAAAAATAACCCAAGCAGACAAGGAAATCATGCTGTCCTCTCTTTAGTATGCAGATCATATTTGTGCATGACTATTATGGAAGTGCAACCAGACAATTACATGTCTATCCAAGCATGCAGGAGACAGCTTTACCGACAAATACCACTATCTCTGCACATTGGTGCCTTGTTCCTTCATCTGATTTTCACTCCTTTCTGCAGCCATCACTCTAGACAGGGCACAGCTCCAAATTAGAAGTGCTGTGGAGTCAGATCAGTGGCCTTGGACCCATTCCTGCACCACCCTAAGGATCCCTCCCCTCAGTCATTCTTTCCTGATGACCAACCAGGCTGAAACCATGTGGGGAGGGACAAGAGGGCAGGAAGAGGTGGTAAGAAAGCACCCACCTTCCTACCCTCTCCCTTGTGCTTGCTTTCCTGAGCTCCCTAGGCCATCTCATCTGTGACCTCACTTCTGTAACCAGGCACCATTCAAAACAACTTAAAAAGCCATGACCCCCAAGGGATTTATCCTTCAGAAGAGTCTCCAAGTTTCCTGGTGCTCAAACTTTCTCCCTAAAGTGGACAGACCCTCTAGGAAAAGAAACACCTGTTATTTGGGACTGTTTTCCCCAACTATTGGTTTTCTGGAGCATAAATCATAAAGCCACTTGTCTCGTCTATTTCCCTTTGGACTTGGAAATGCTTTGAGAAGTTGGTTTCTCATCCTTGAACCTACAAAAATGCAGTTCGTAGAGAATAGAGTATAGGAATGCTGGGGGGAAGAGGAATAGTCCCCTTGCTATTGTGTGCGAATACTTTCATTTGACTACTGTTAATACTAATGAGAGTGCTCTGCCAAAATCCCTGTGCACTGAGATGAAAATATATGCTTTGGTATAGAGATTTCCTGTTACACTGTTGATAATTCATTGTATGATGTGATCAACTTTACTATAATAATGGCACTTATACATCACACTTTGAAGATGCTTTTTATTGACTTAATGTGAATATTATTGCCATCGTTTATTACAGAGAAGTATCTTGTAGTAATTGAAATACAATATGGTGTCATTAATCATCCTGAATACAAAATGTTAACTTTAAACTGGTCACACTGTATTAAATGCTCCTCTAACCATAAAGCAATTTGATTTGCGAGTCTGTAAAAATCTAGATGTTTAGGATTTAGTGTAACTAGCACTTGGAACACATTTCTCTATTAGATTTCTCAACAGTTTGCTTTACCTCAAGTTAAGTTTTTATTGTTTTCTTTGAGTATGTTTTCCATTTCCAATATGTACTTCACTAGATACATGATTGTTTGAAGTCATTTTCCCACAACATAAGAACAGGACCATTTCCTTGTCTCTCTGAATTGACCCTGAGAACTAGCTAACCACCTTACGCACATTTTCAATATTTAACACATTGGGACTCAAATCAAGTGGTACTGTCAGACACACAAAAAAGAAAAAAAAAGAATCACTGGAAGTGAGATGAAGGGATGATTGTAGACCTCTGTCCACACATCTCTCTGGTGGGCAGAAGCCCCATTTTTTATCAAGCAGCGTCACTGAGATCTTATAAGTTAAATAATTTGAGGGTGTTATGTTTCCTTTCATACAGCTAAATATATCTAATGACAATGATAGATAGAAACATTTCTTCTTTTCTATTTGGGCTGATACAGAAAGGCAGAGTAGCTGTTTGGTCTGGGAGATAATATTTACCTGGTTACTAAGAAATATTTCAGTCCACCTTTAGCTCACCTTGTATACCAGAAAATACATATTCAGCATATGACACTTTATCTACATTATTAAATGGTTTTCTTTATTCCCGTCATTTATAAAAAATAACTCATTGGGTGGTATTTTCATATTTTAAAAATCTGTACTGTAATTCCATTTCTGTTGAAAGTCTTTTTGTGGATTATAAGAAGTAATGCCTACTCATTATAGATAATCTGCAAAATACAAAGAAAAGCTTAAATCACCCATAATGCCTCCAGGCAATATTTTCAAAGGCCCATGTAACCATTTTGAATCATATGGAGATGTTTAAAACACTCATTGAAGACGGTTTCCTTTCCTTTTCATTTGGAATAAACCGCTAAGCAGTTTAGGACTCTCTGTGTGATAGGTAGCAGAGTGATTCCGTGTCATTTCAAATTCAACTTTTGTCAGTAGTACTTCTCTTCATAGGGACATTTATTTTTGACCACTTTGCAAAGAGATTAAAATGAAAACGTACGAAGTGTCCCAGAAGGTAGTCTGCTTTGAAAAGCTGTTTACTTGCCTCAGGCATGATTTGGGAGGGTAAAGGTCAAGGATGAGTCACAAGAAAACCCCATGGGCTGTCCATTCAGACGGACTCAATACTCTTTCATCTCTCTCTGTTTTCGTTGACACCAGCTGTGTCTACCTTAATCCTCCCTGTGAGTTTACATCTTTTTTCTTAATAATCTATAAGCAAACCATAGAAAAGGGGCATGTGTTGACTAGAAAGTAATGGTGGGGGAGCAGGTGATGGGAAGAAAAGGCAAAGGAAGAAAAGTGTAATGGGTAGCAAATTCCTTTTTATAAAATGTCAGAGAAGCCGACGGCATATTTAACGAGGCTTGATTTGACCCAAAGCATCGGTGGAAGCTATGGTTTTTAAACATCATCCAATACCTGAAACAAAGGAATGTTGGTATCCTAAATTTCTTGCAAGAATCTTGAAGTACTTCCCACAAATTATCTTTTTTTGTATGTTAATAGAGGACAAATATGTTTCACGATTTTGAAGGCTTTTCGTGGCCATTAACATTGAATATAATTAGACTAGTAGGTGCTATGTAATGCTGGTATTTTGCATATATATTTCCAGTAAATAGCACTACCTAAATAAGATGCCCTGCCTTAATCCCCCCCTTTCCTAAAGCAGAAAAGTAAGGATGAAATGGCATTTTAATGGATTTCTGAAACCTTCGGTGTGTAAAGAATAGGAAGTAGGAGGTAGGAGGGAATTCAGTGCTTCTTGGTCAAATCTCTTGGTCCAAAGGATATGTGAACGCATTGACAGGATAAGAGGGGTGGATTTGAAAGGGGAAAAAAAAGGAAAACAAGAACAAAGACAACAAAAGTCCTGCAAACACACTGTCATGGCCAACTATTTGAAGAATCCAATTAAGAACATATTAATTGAGTGACATATAGGATGGTACATTCATTGATACACAATGCCTGATTGTAGCTCTACCTGCAGAAGGCAGCAGGTTGGAACCCTGTGTTGAGGTTTATAGAAAAAGCAGTGCTGATGCTGTGATCTACAAGGAAAAACAGGGCAACAAAAGCATCAAAGACAGAGAATACCCTAGGCAACATCTAGGGAATTTTCAGCATATTATTATTTCATTTCTCTTTCAAAGGAAAAAAACAATCTTTAATATAAACCACCAAGGTGGGGGTGGGGAAAGGAGGGAAGGGTCATCTCTCCAGAGACACAGGAGCCCAGGCTAGAAGTGATGGGTAAGGCTGAGATGCTGAGTGCTCTGCAGTAACCCGTGGCAACAGCCATTCCCAGAACAGCTGTCAAGCAGTGACTTAAATGGATGACCCTAGTGCTAGGTTTGTTTTTATTTGGTTGCTTGTTTTTTAACCCTGATATATGGCTTTGAACACCAAGGAACTCTCTTTTTTGGAAGAAATAAACTGGCAAATATTTTAGGTTCTGAATGCGCCTTTTCTGAAATAGCCAAGGGAAACAATTTCACTTCCAGGAGCACTATAGAACTGGTTAATGTATTACCCTTAAAAGCCCAAATCCTAAAATTTAGTACATGCCTTGTGCAAGTACTATCATTCTAATTAATGCTTTCTGCCAGTTTTAAGAAAATAGTGCTGTGTGCCCCATTTCTCCCCACGTATCCTAGTCCAGCAAAAGCACATTATCTGGACCTGAGCCCTAACTCCTCCAGCTATTAGCTAGCTATTTCAAGGTAGCCATGGACCATCTCCATACCTCAGTTTATATATCTAGAAAATGAGGATAATCATATGACCTATTTCCTAGCAATGCTCTGAGAATTAAATGAGTCCATGAAGGTAGAGCACTTAGCACAGTGCATGGCTCATGAGAAATGTCCAGTAAAAGTTAGCCAGCTTTTATTACCATATATCATCAAATGCAAAGTGCCATCCATTGTACAGTACACCATTATTTTATGTGCCACTAAAAAAGAAAAATTGGTGCCAATAAATTATAATACAACACTTTTTTGCAGTTTTTCATTTTATACCATTTCAAAAGTTCTTTTAAACTTATTAGATATGTATTTTATCATATATCACTCTTGTACATATGTTAAAGGGGAAATGTAAGTTAAATAAATACTTTAATGTAGTACTAAAACTTTGCAGCATTAGAGCCTGATTCTACTGAATCTCTTTTTGAATTATCAGAGCTCTGTACCAAGACCACCATGGAACATTGCTGATCACACAAAACTGGGTTTATTAAACTTGCTGAGCAAGAGAAAGTACCATCTTGATAGAGTCTTAGCAGTGCTTTCAAAAGGGGAGTCAGGGAAGTCCACAGTAATCATAGGGTAGTTGGGGCAGAAGGTAGTAAGTGAGAGGGAATAGGTTAGAATTTGCAATAAGATGAGGTGCTGGAAGCCAGTGATCTTATCCTGGTGTGAATGGGTCAGAACAAGCTGGTGTTAAAATACTTTAAGTTTGGTTTGCTGTGCATATCATGGTTTGTATAATTTTTGCAAGCTGTGGTTTTATTTCTGACCCAGTGTCATCAATGTCCACGTTTTTCCACCCAACACCGTGTCAGTGATGCAATGCTTCTTATTGCCTCCAGGACTTCCTTTGCAATAGCTGGCACCCATTCTGAAAATATTAATGGCCATGTACATAGTATTGACAGCCACATCACAATTGTGGCCAGGCTGATGATGATTTTTTTTAATTTATTTTTTATTTATTTATGGTAGTCACAGAGAGAGAGAGAGAGAGAGGCAGAGACATAGGCAGAGGGAGAAGCAGGCTCCATGCACCGGGAGCCTGATGTGGGACTCGATCCCGGGTCTCCAGGATCGCGCCCTGGGCCAAAGGCAGGCACTAAACCGCTGCGCCACCCAGGGATCCCCCAGGCTGATGATGATTTTGATATGCTTCCTGATGTCAGAAATCATATGAAATTATGAAAAAATGCTGCATCTTAGAATCAAAGAAATGCAGAAATATTTTGATAACAATAAAATCTCATTTTCATCTTGCAGAGTGGAACCAACTGTATCTATACTCCCATTAAACAACTGGCCAACTGTGGGAGATATGTCAAAAGATGTATCATAAAACTATAGCATAAAAATACTTATCCCCCTATAGGTAGGCCCTTACAGCCCCTTTATGAGCCCAAAGGGGAGTTTTTCTTGCTTGCTTTGTTCTGATCCTTGTAATTTTAGTATTAATTTTATTTCCTCAGCTGAACAACCCACTAATTTTTCAAAGTTTTCTCTACAGGGAAGGTATCTGATTACAGAAGAAATTATCTAAACCATGTAGACAGGAAACATCCAGTGGGTTTTGCCAGTAGAATTACCATGCTACAGGATGACACTAGAAAAGATAAAGATACTCAAAGGTATATCTTAAATTGAATCGTTAAAAATTGGATAGATCTGAACTTTGTTCCATTGTAACTTTCCCAATAGCAAAAACTAAAAAAGAACACAATGGCAGCTCTCAAGAAGTTAAGTCCAGGAGCAAGCAATCCATCAGAACCCCAACCTTTGGACTCACTATGATTTCCAAGAAACAGTGAGTGTATGTGCCCATTAATGTGCTGGGTGGGTTTGCAGAGGGAGAGAACTGAAAATCTATTTATAGTATCAATATTAGGATAATATAGTATGCATCTCTAAAAGATTACCCAAAGTGTCAAAGGTAGGGATAATGGCTGTATCGCCTTATGACCTCTATGAGTCAAGGATGAAATTCCATCCCAGGAAGCCCTTTAAAGGTCCCATACAGTGAATGAGTGTTGGGGCTCCATCCCCTCCTTATCCGGAATGGGAATTCACATCAAAATGTCACTGAGTCAGAAAACAAGTATAAAGAAACCCAACAAGGATCTGATTTCTTCATGGTTATTTTGATACTTTTTTGGGGATATGAAATATCTGTTTTTTTTTCTTTTTTAACAAAAGAAATGTGAGCTACTCTGGCACGGCTAATGTCCTGAACATATGCTTTGTCTGCCTGCTGGGTAATCCACACTGGGTGGCATCTTAGCTTGCTTCTGGATCAGGAAATGCTCTCGGCTTTAGACAGTGCAAAATGGAGACATTCAAATAAAATTGTGAACTTTTTTGTGTTCGTTTGTAAGCAAAATCCCTCCCCTACCCCATTCCTAACCCAGTGTCAAATGGGTTGTTTCTTCAAGTGCGATTCAGATTTTCTTCACTGCAGATTATTCACCCTGTTGGGTTTCTTTATCTGAAATTATCCTGGGGACCCTTTGTGTTTGAAGTACAAAATGATATGAAAAGTCAAGTTTAAAAAAAAAAAAAGGCAAACCTAAAAGCCGAAGGCGGGTGTTGGAAGCAGGAAAATCGTTCCTTGAACTCCCCAGGAGTTGATCAAAGAGACAGCCATAAATTGCAACAAAGGCAGAGATCTACTCTGCTCTGAAAGCCAGCCAGAAACACTGGAAATGTTTCATTATTTATTTCATTAATTCTGTGATAGCAATCTCTACTGACAAGATTTGCAAATCTAATCATTTATTAATGATACATGTCTGGTGGATTGTGCCCAAGACCTTCCTTAGGTCCCAGCCTCTGCATGGCTGAGGCCCTTGGCTAACTGCCAGCTTGCTTTCTTGCCACGATATGACATTGGGATTTCCAAGGTCCTCACCAGGGCCTGTCTGAGCTCACGGGCACATTCAGAGGCGGCTGCCAGGCTCAGCCCTGCTCTAAGGAGGCATGATGGCCACTTCCCAATATGAGGCCTGCCAACATGGTTACTTCTATTCGTAGAAAACATTCTCTGAGAATCACAACATGGAGCGTGCGGTTTTAAGTCATGGTGCACACAGGAATGAATCTTTCAAGCTGTATTTGCATTGTCGCTACTCACCCTGATGCAGAGAAGGCTTAACCTGACTCTTGACTAAGACATTGATTTTTCCTGGAAATTTCACCATGGTTTCAGATATTTCAAAAATCTCAGCCTGTTTCCTTGGCAACCGTCTAAGCTTTATTCCCTATGAACCAATGTGGCATGATGCGTCAGTAAACAGCGAAGCAGCAGCCACCCAACTTGCAGGCTTCCTGAAGATTTCCTGGAAAGCCATCCCTGCCCTGAGCTATTTCGCAGGCACTGTTGTTGGTATTCCACAGAGCACAGCTAAAAAAATAATAAAAGTTCCATAACCGTGTGCATGGGGAACAACAGCGTTTATGGAGATAATGAAATGCAGAAATGAAAACCCCTCAGCAAAGCCCCTTTAGATGTGCCTAAGCTCTGTTCATTAATCTGCGATAATTAGACTTATTTGCAGAGGTTAACAGCAGTGGCACATGGTAATTAAGCACTCCCTCTCTACCAGAGGGATCGAAAATGCTTCTCATGTGACGTGTGTCCACTCTTCAGGACATTCTGTGCTTGTTTCACAGCTCACATTTCCTATAGGAGGAAGAAATTGTATTCCTATAATGAGTGGCAACATCGAATTTTAGCTGTAATGAGAGTGACGTGGAATGAGAATTATTGCCTCCAGTCACTGACTGGCTGTATCACCTTGGGTGAGTTGTTAAGTCCTTTTTGCCTTAGTTTCCCCATCTATAAAATGGGTCTAAAAATACCATCATAAGCATGTTGCTGTGATTATTTAATAATGACAACGAGGATAATAGCTAACACTCATTGGATGTTTACAGTCTGCCATGCACTGTGCTAAGCCCCTTATCTATACCAGTTCAATCTCATTGTACAAATGAGGAAATTAGAGCACAATGGATTGAGTACCTTGCCAAAGACTAAATTTTGGGAGTAAATAAGTTAATCCACTTTGAGGCATCCAAGTCCCTGTGAGCAAACTTCCCAAAATGGACATGGGCTCACTGCTTTGAAAAATATTCTTTCCACCTCTTCTCTAGAATAAGAATAATATTTACACACTAAAACAATTTTGTCCTCAGCAACAGTCACCATGCAGGTTTAGGCTGGGCACTGTGGCATAAATCCTGTCTATGAAGAAAGCCATTAATAAAGAATTACTGGAATGCAGAAGGATGCCTGGGTGGCTCAGCTGTTGAGCATCTGCCTTCAGCTCAGGGCGTGATCCCAGAATCCCAGGATCGAGTCCTGCACCAGGCTCCTTTCGAGGGACCTGCTTCTCCCGCTGCTTATGTCTGTGCCTCTCTTTGTGTGTCTCATAAATAAATAAATAAAATCTTTTTTTAAAAAATGATTACTGGAATGCAGAAAGGAGATGTTCTACTTCTTCCTAGTTTTAGTAATTGCACTAAATGAAAAAGTATATGCAAAGCTCTTAGTACAGTGCCTTGCGCATACTAAGTGCTCAATAAACAGTGGCTAGCATTATTATAGAAATGAATGTGCAGGAGATCTCCACAAAGGATGAATTATATTTTTCACTCCACAGATGCATACGACTATGGACATACTCAAGATTGCGTCAACCCTAAGTTCATACACAGTAGGATTTTGATCCATTCCAATCAAAAAGTAGGTATGCCATTTGCAACCTTAAAAAGGAAGAATAAATGAAACTAAACCCCCATCTTCCACCATACACAAAAATCAACTCGAAATGGACTTGAATGTAAGACCTTAAACCATAAAACTCTTAGAAGAAAACAATTGGTAAATTCCATGACATTGATCTTGGCCAATATTTGTTTGGATCTGAAACCAAAGCAAAGGCAACCAAAGCAAAAATAAATATGTGGTACTCTATCAAACTGAAAAGCTTCCATGCAGCAAAAGAAACTGTCAGCAAAGGGAAAGATAACCTATGGAATGGGAGGGAATATTTGCAAACCACATATCCAATAGATAAGGAGTAATATCCAAAATATATATATCCAAAAATATATATATCCAAAACATATAAGAAACTCATACAATTCAATGGCAAAACAAAACAAAATAAAATAAAACCACCAACAACCCAGTTAAAAAACGGACAAAGGATCTAAGAAGACATTTTTCCAAAAAAGACATGAAAATAGCCAACAGGTACATTAAAAGGTGTTTAACATCACTATGATCATCAGGGAAATGCAAATCAAAGACATAGAGAAAGGGGATGCTGGCACACTGCTGGCAGGAATGCAAACTGGTGCAGCCACTATGGAAAGCAGTATGGAGTTCCTCAAGAAATTCAAAATAAAACTACCATATGATTCAGCAATTCCATGTCTGGGTATATCTCCAAAGGAAACAGAATCACTATCTTAAAGAGATCTCTGCTCCCATGTCAGCTGCAGCACTATTCACAATAGCCAAGGTGTAGAAACAGCCCAAGTGTCAGTCGACCTATGAATAGAAAAAGAGTATGAAACATACATATACAATTGAATATTATTCAGCAGTTTAAAAAAAAAGGAAATTTTGTCATTTGTGCCATGGATGAAGCTGGAGGGCATTATGCTAAGTGTAATAAGCCAGACAGAGAAAAACAAATACTACATGGTATCATTCAGTTGTAGAACATAAAAAGAATGAAAAATTTTAAAAAATTGAACTCGTAGAAACAGAGAGAGTAGAATTGTGGTTGCCAAGGCCTGGGGTGGGCTAGTACCATGTGAGGAATGACCTAGGGAGAGGCTGGTGAAAGGGCACAAAACTTCAGTTCTAAAAGGAATAGGTCTGAAGATCTAATGTATAACATGATGATTACAGTTGATAAGACTGTATTGTGTAATTGAAATTTGCTAAGAGAGTAGAATTTAAGAGTGCTTTCTAAAAGAAAGGTAAATATGTAAGGTGATGGATGTGTCAATTAACTCAATGGTGGGAATTGCTTCACAATGTATATGTATAGCAAATCATCATGTTGCACACCTTCAATATATTATAATCTTGTCAATTACACCTCAATAAGTCTAGAGAAAAAAAGAGGAGGAAGAGAAAAAAAAAGAAATGGAGGGATAAGAAGACAGGGAAGATATAAGGAAGGAGGATGGGGAATGAGGAAGAGAGGGAGGAAAAGAGACAGAGAGAGACAGAGAAGAGAGAGACAGAGAAACATACCTAAAAAAGTAACCAAGTTTTCCAGTCCTCAAATCTAAGAAAGTGGAATTAAAAAGTCTCAGGTCCTAAAAAGAGAAAGATTTTGCCTGTATTTAAATTGTTACCAAATCCGAAAGGAGTAACAGAATTATAGCTGCTTTTCCTCAAGACAAGGGTTCATTTTCAGCTAATATTCCAGGATAGCCTCACCTTCATTACCTTTGCTCTTTATTCGGGTTGTGCTTGAAGCCATGCTCATGTTTCTCACGGGCAGTCTAGAATAAGGATCTCCGCAGAGAAATGAAAGCCCAAAGCCCAAGCTTGGCTGATTTTCCACACACAGCTGGTACATTCATTAGCAGTTCCTGACTCCTCTCTCTACACCAGCGTGCAAATGGGCAGCATGGCGCTTGTTTTTGCAAATCCTCTATTTTTTTTTTTTACTTTTTTTTTTTTTTTGGCTTTTGAAAGACAAGTATTGACACTTTCCACAAAGAAAGAAAATCCCTAGCAGCACCAAGGAAAGAATTAAAGGAGCTCTAAGGAATGATCTGGGAAGTTCCACCAGTCCTCATTCACATGGGAAATCCGTCCCACACCTTTCTGCCTTGGATGAGAACAGGAGAGCTCCCATTTACTCTTGCTTTGCCCTCACCTCTGCCCTCTGACCTGAATGTCCCTTATTCAGCTTGTGGGTGCTGCCTCCATTACATAAAACAGAGCAATGCTGAAACCAACACAGCCTTGATTGTTTCAGGGTTTGGAGGGGTGGGCAGAGGGAGGGGGTAATTTTCTAGACTGGCAATAAATAGCATATTTGGGTAGGGTTTTCCATTCATACGCAGACAGAGACACAGATTTAACTAATTGTTTGGGAGGAGGCCTTCCTATGCTGCTGTTCTACGGTATTGAATAAACTCAATGTAGTGGAACTTTCCAAAACCCATTTGTACATCTCTTCAGATTGTTGGATTTCCAGCACATGCACGATTCTTTCCATTTTCCTTTCATTCATTGGACCAGACAGAAAGTGAATTCCAGCCTTTACCTGATAGCTGACCCATCTTCTCATTCTAAAGTCCCTTTATTGTAAGATTCCTATCCCCCCAGTTTGTGACAGTGGATCTCATGATGATACAGATAAGGGTCTAGGTGTGGTTATTAAAGTTGTGTGTCGTGTGTTTGAGTTAAGAGAATCTAAGCTGAACGACGAAGATTGGAAGAGATAGAGAAAGATTCCTCTTGTTAAACTAAATTAATTAGTTGGATTTATATGAGGAGACAGAAGGGAGGAAGCCAGGCTGTGTCCCATATTAATAACTCACTTGGGAGAAGCCAGATTGGATTGAAAGCAAAAGAAGGGGGTGGAGGGAGCTCCGTGCCAGTTTATAAGAGAAGTAGCCTTGGTTTTCCTCTCTTCGCGCTCCATAACCCTTACATACACAAACACACATCCTCATTCCTGACATGAAAATGATGTCATCTTTCTTTTTGACTCACCAACCAGACTACATTAATCCCCTGCCGCGTGAGGGCCAGCGGGAGGCTGCTTAAGGGACTTCAGGCCTGTGAATAAGTGATGACCCAGTGGCTAGGGGCGGCAGCGTAGATACATTCAGGATGCATTAAAGCAATTAGCTGGAAGAGGAGCGAGAGCACAATTTCCAATCCCCAAGAAGGACCAGGCCATGCTTGGAACAGGGTAGGGAGCTCTACAGCTGAGGGCTGGGAAAAGCCACTTAGCAAAACAGCTTCACATGAAAAGGAATATGGTGCTCACTCCTTGGCCTTATCTGATACCAGTGCCCTTTAGGGGAGCTTTCAGGAGCCATGAAACAAATAATTTGTACAAATCGGTGTACTTGAAGCAGCCTTGTCACACATGAGTCCAAATCGTGGTTTGCACACTGGCGTCCCACTGGCTGAATCTGGCCTAAGGATGATTTTTGCTTGGCCTGACTTTGAGCCAGCATTTTAAAATCTGGAGACTTCACAAAACACTGGCAAGTCGGAAAATGCTGGCCTGGCCTTCCTGTATGGCCAGCCCGCCGGTTTTCCTCCTACGTCCACCCACCTTATGCTCTGCAGGTTACCGCAGTCCTCACCACTCCCTACCGCTGTACTCTCAACCCCGCTTCACTCATTTCCTTGACCCACTTCCTTCTGCCTGGACCCTGGAGGCATTTGAGCCTGTGATCTCTACTTTAAATGGCTTCGGAGTTAGGCTCAACCAGAGAGAAGAGGTTCCAATCTGGAGCTCCCGAGTGCAGTCTGCTCCTGGATCTTCCTCAGTTTCTGCTCCTGAAAGGCCGGTCTGGAGCCTTGCATGGGTGCCTCGTCCACACTGAGCTCTCGCAGCCCAGTTGGGAGCGGGGGCCCGGGGGGCACGATCAGAACCAAGGGATAACTGGACAGGATTTTATATTCAGCGACAACTGCAGGCTTGGGTGGTAGTGACGCCCACTCGAAGAGGAACAGGCAAAAATGTCACAAGTTAAATAAAATGCCAGCCAAAGCACCTCAGAGATCCTGGAACCACTTGGCATATTTTGTGACGCATACTTTGGGGAACAGCAAGACGTGAGAAAGAGCCCCTGGGGGCAAGAACTGGCTAGCCAAGGCCCACGGCTCTGAGGGGCCATCGCCACTGTCCCTGATGGTTCCTGCTTGCTTCAGTCAGTAAAGCTTCGGCTGGATTTTGTCTCTCCTTTGGCTGAACTTCTCACTGGAAATGTCATGGAAAGACAAAAGAGCTCCGGTGACGTAAGGAAACCAAATCACACATCTTCCATGAAACCTCCTCCTCCTTCCCACCCTCCTCCGAACACTCAGATGCTTTTCTCACTTCTTGCTTTTAATCTCCCTTCTTGCCCTTGCTGACTGCTCAGCCCAAATGGGAACCAAGTGCTAAGTGGCTGCCCCTGCCTCCCTCCAGCCGGGCCACATCCTCGGGCCCCTAAAAGGCAGCTTCCAGACTGCTAGCGGCACCAGAGCCCTGGGTTGGCCATCCCTTTGCTGAACACTAGAAGACAAGTCATGGTTGTTAAAGGTGGCTGAGAAATCTGTGTGACTAGAGTGCCCCAAAAGAGACTGTAACAGACTGCAGGAAGAAGTCCCTGGTACAGGGTCAGAAAATGAATAATTCAAACTTCCCTCACATGCTGAATTAACCTTGACTTATTTCATGCTTCCCCACCCCCATCACCCTGACTCCTGCTTCTCTCCAGGCTGGAGCTGGCTAGAGTCATTCAGGTGTGCATTTTAATCCCTCCAGGAAACTTCTTCTGCTCTATTTGGATCACAGAAAGTGAGAGCAGTTGGATGACTCATGCTCACCGCCTCAAGGGAAGGGGTGTCATATGGAAGCTTGAAGTGACAGGTCCTTGGGGCACTTGGGTCCTTGGGGTGGAAAATGACCACCAAAAAGTTTTTACACTAATATGGATAGCCAGAGGCCAAAGCAGCTTAGAGTTTACAAAATATCCCTCTTCCTAGTTTCACACTAATTTTGTTTTATTCTTTTTTTCCAACTTCCTTATTCGCATTATCACATCGGCAACAACAACCTCTTTCACCCTGGGCCCCAAAATCCTCCTTTCTGAGCCAGCTCTTGGAAGGCCAAAGAATTAGGATTCTTATCTGCTTTAAAGTCACCTCTTCTGCCCCACAGTACAATTAGAGTGTGGTGGCATTTCTCCCTCACTTCCCAGGCACAAAGCCATATAGGGAAGCACACTATGAAAGCTCCACTTTCCTCCTTCTACATCTTTCTATCTGATGAGCTTGGCGGGAGGAGATGGCCAACAGACAACTGAAAAGATGCTCCACGTCACTCATCACAGGGATATGCAAATCAAAACCACAGTGAAGTATCACCTCACACCTGTTCCGAAGGGCTAAAATCAAAAACACAAGAAGCAACAGGTGTTGGTGAGGATGTGGAGAGAAAGGAACACTTGTGACTGTTGGTGGGAGCGCAAACTGGTGCAGCCACTGTGGGAAACAGCATGGAGGTTCCTCAGTTAAAACTGAGGAAGTTAAAATTAGAACCTAAAGTTAAAACTAGAACCTCTCTATGATCCAGTAATCACACTACCTGGTATTTACCCAAAAATACAAAACTACTAGTTCAAAGGGATACAAGCACCCCTACATTTACTGCAGCATTATTTACAATAACCAAACTCAGCCCAAGGGTCTACAGATGATGAATGGATAAAGAAGAAGTGATATATATAGATATAGAATTATATATCTATATCTATATCTATATATATATATATATATCCACAATGGAAAATTATTCAGTCATAAAAAAAGAATGAAATCTTGTCATTTGCAACAACATTGATGAAGCTACCAAGCAAAATAAGCCAGAGAAAGACAAATACCACATGATTTCACTCCGGTGTGGAATTTAAGAAACAAAACAAATAAGCAAAGGAAAAAAGAAGGAGGAACAGCAAGAAACAGACTCTTTACCATAGAGAACAGACTGATGTTATCAGAGGGGAGGTGGGTAGGGGAGTGGGGGAGAGGGGGTAGGGATTAAAGAATACCCTTATCATGATGAAAAAAAAATTTTAAAGAAAGAAATACTGTGGGTCTTAAAGGATATGCCACTGAAAGAAGATTATATACTCCAAGGCAAAAATACATCTAGGTTTTGCTTTAAGAAACTTGTTCTTTTGATAAAGAACATTATGATCAAGTAATTTCTTTTTTTTTTAAGATTTTAAAAAATTATTTATTCATGAGAGACACAGAGAGGTTGAGGCAGAGACAGAGGGAGAAGCAGGCTCCATGCAGGAAGCCCGACGTGGGACTCCATCTCAGGTCTCTAGGATCACACCGCTGAGCCACCCGGGCCGCCAAAGTAATTTCTATAAGAATTCTTTCAAGATTGTCCAACAGAACTTTCTGCAATGATGGAAATGTTCTTCATTTGCATTGTCCAATATGACCGCCACTAGCCACATGTGGCCATTGAACACTTGAACTGTGGCTAGTGTGACTGAGGACCTGTGGTTTTTCATTTTCATTTTAATTACTTTAAATTTAAATGGTCACGTGCAGCAAGTGGCTATGCTATTGAACACCACAGGGCTGGATGTCAAGACATATCCTGTTCCCTGTTCCATTTTTTAATTTACTTTTTTAAAATTTTATTTATTCAACAGAGAGAGAGTGCCAGAGAGCACAAGCAAGGGGAAGAGCAGAGGGAGAGGGAGAAGCAGGTTCCCCACTGAGCAAGGAGCCTGATGCGGAGCTGATCCCAGGACCCCAGGATCATGACCTGAGCCAAAGGCAGATGCTTAACTGACTGAGCCCCCCAGGCACCCCTGTTCCCTTTTTAAAAAACTAGTCTTCAGTATATCTAACTTCAAACACATCCTCCAGAAATTCAGTATTATCAGCAATGGGGAAAGAAGGAAGCAAACATTGGATTAAGCATCCTCTAGGCACCAAGGCTGGGAAAGGTGCTTTCACATGTGAAATTCATTTATGTTTGGTTGAAACCTTACAACTCTGTTATAAATTATATCATTCCCATTTTATAGCTGAGAAAACTGAGGTGATAAATTTCAACAAATAGCCTAAAGTCACTAGATGAATAGCTGGCAGAAATGGAATCTGAGTCTTTAGATCCTGTCTAATAGTCTTCCCATTTTAAATAAGTGGTGTTATTCCCACTGCTATCCCCACTTCACAGAGAGGGAAAACAAGTCATTAATTACAACAAAAAGTCTGGGAATGAGTGGTGGCCACAGAGGTTTGTGGTCTGTAGCTACACGTTTCTTTCAGATCCAAGTGTCCATTGGAATATCCAGTGAACTTGCATTTCTTGGTGCCAATGGTGTAGCAGGCGGTCTGAGACCGATCCTAAGCCACTCTATTGCTACAGAAAGGTGTCTGAGACCACAAGGAGGAGGGGGCATTTATGAGGCAAAAGCTGTGTCCAAAGGCGCCTGGCTGGCTTAATTGGTTAAGTATCTGCTTTCAGCTCTGGTCATGATCTTAGGGTCCTGGGATTGAGCCCCTCACTGGGCTCCCTGCTCACTGGGGAGCCTGCTTCTCCCTCTGCCTCTGCCCCTCCCTCACCCCACTCGTGCTCTCTCTCCCTCTAAAAAAAAAAAAAAAAAAAAAAAAAAAAGCATGTCCAGAGCAAGAAATTGGAGATATTTCCAAATGCAGTGGTATAAGAGTCAAGGAGAAAGCACCCTTCATCCAAAATAGCTCAGTACCTTGACTCTGGGAGAAAGTAGGAGGATTACCAAGGTTTGGGCATGTTGATTGAGGTATTTTTTCCTCTTCCCAGGCTACAGCCAGAACCCCTGGCTCCAGTACCAACCGGAGGGTAGTGAGGAGAAAGCTTTTCTCTGCTGGTAACCATCCACCCAGAAGTTTCCTAGAAGGTGATGTTGATTGTAATTAGAGCCTTGTCTGGGGGTGGAGGGGGGGTTGTCTCAATTCCCAGTCCTGCAAATGCAGCTGGTGGCTGGGAAGCTGCCGCCTGGCACTCTCTCCAGAGACAGTCTCAGCTGCTCTTCCCGTCTAGAATCATCACTTGGTTGAGTTTCCCAGGGTAGGGGTTTTGAGTGTGGGGCAGGAGGGAGGATGGCAGCGTTTGGCCCTGGAAGGAGGCAATGACCATCACGCAGGCGGCTGTTCACAGCGTGTGTCTGCCCCTAGCCTGGCAGCAGACTGCAGTTACTCCCCGGTCCCTTGCTGGCTGTTCACTTTCTACACCAATGAGCTCTGAGGTGACAAGTTCAATTCCCAGCTCTGTCAAACCTGCATTTTCTTCCCTGACCTACTTTTCCCACTCTGCAGTGTTTGGAACAATGCCTCTCTCTGTTCCCTGTTTAGACCCATCTTTTGCCTGAGCTGGTGCAGAAGCACAGGCCTTTGCCAGGCTTTTTGCCTTGAATCCCTGACAAGTGTTGATGGGAAAAGAAAAAAAAAAAAGAAGAAGAAGAAGAAGGGAAAAAAAAAAAAAAAAGATCATCTCATAAAACAGAGTTCAGCTCTCCCACAAATGCCCAGATTCTGGAGGCAGTGAATGCTGCCGCTGGTAAGGAAGGAAATGAAAAGGTCGTGCTTCTCCATTCACACCTCTC
Source organism: Nyctereutes procyonoides (assembly GCF_905146905.1). Taxonomy (NCBI): domain Eukaryota; kingdom Metazoa; phylum Chordata; class Mammalia; order Carnivora; family Canidae; genus Nyctereutes; species Nyctereutes procyonoides. Next base: position 15,738,646 of record NW_026575132.1, read on the forward strand.
TCCCCTCCACCCCCTACACCGCACCCCAGCCTCCTGGGCACACTGAGGAGCAGCTAAGGTGATGCCAAGAACGCTCCTGACCTCATGAACAGAAAAAAAAAATGCTGCTGCTGCATTGAGCAGCTCCAGTCCAGGCATAGCCGAGTGCTCTCCTCCACATGCCCCCCTGGGGGGAGCGGCTCCTGAAAGGAGCAGAGGGCAGCCCCTCTCAAGGCTCTTGAGTGCTACAGCCCTGCCACCACCTCAAGGTTTCCCAGGCTTAGGGCCCCAAGGTGCTGTAAAGAGGAGCCCGTGAGGGAGCACAAGTGAAGATGCCTTGTGGTCTGTAAAGCAGATGTCCGCTCTATGAATAAATGCAGGATAATCTGACCCCGGAAGAGGTGAGTGGCAGAGAATATAGTAAATCCAGAGCCATCCTTTGTTTACCGATTGCTGTGTGCCAAGATTGCTCGGTGTGCTTTCAAAGGAACTAAGTGGCTACTCTCCTAAGCCCCCACGGACAGACGGACGTTACCACTATCACCCCCATTTCCTAGATGGTGGGGTACGGGGCAAAGGCTAGGAGTCAGCCCAGAGCCTGCCCCTGCTCCCTCCAGCTTGCACTGTGCACCTCTACCCTGTGCACACTAGCGTCTTCTGCTTGCACTGCCCGCTCTCCATCTTTCACTCCAAGGTAGAGGCACTGCTGTGTCCCCTCTAGCACTCCGCAGCCCTCTCCTCCTGCCCCCTCAAAGCTCAGCCAAGATCACAGTCCTGTTCCTCCACGTGGGCTTGCGACAACAGGCTCCCCTGGGACACCCCCCACTCCCCCTTCAGTTATTCCATGAGTTTTCTCTCCTAAGAGGATCTGGGCTAACCTGGGGCACAGCTTCTGTGCTGGGCACAGATAGGGCCATGCCTGAGCTCACACCCTCTGGTCCTTCTTAGTCTAGGGATGCTGATGTCTAGTCAGCCCTGTTTCAGCAGCCTTCAGAGGATGCAATCTCTTTCCTGCTTGGTCTGCTGCTCTGCGAGGACACAGAGCTTACCATCTACCCTGCAGCCAGGAGAGAATGACATCGTAAGGAAAAAACACGAAAAGTCCCAGGAACTTGATGATATCATTGAGTTGCTGTGCTGACCCCGGAGCTGCCAATTTTCAGATTGATTGTTTGATTAAAAAAAAACTTTTAAATTTCTATAATTAATCTACCCCTAGTTAGGCTTCCTATTACTTCCAGCCCGAAGCAGCTGACTAGTAGAGGTAGCTAAAAGTAGCCCTCCGGAGAGGGTGCTGGGTGACTCCTTGTTCTCCATGTCGGTCACTGCCTGCCCCACCCTGACATACACACTCCTGCTTCCCTCCCCGAGAGGCTCCAGGAAGGATAACCTGGCCATCATCCTGCCTGGGTTCCTGGCCTTTGTGATCTCTGCTCCCTCTGCAGGGAAAACCCCTCCCCAATCTTCACAGGGCTACTTTCTTTTCTTCACCCAACTCAAAATCACCATGGCGAAGAGAAGCCCTACCACCCACCTTGAGTTCTGTGTCTTACACACTCTGTGTTTCCTTCAAAGAGCATCTCAGGATGTGTAAATATCTAAATTGTTTCATATCTTCCTGCACTCCACAGTGTGCCCCCCTTACTCACCTAGAACATCGCCTGGCTCAAAGCAAGTGTTCAGACATGGTGCACAATCCCCTGCTTATCCCCTGCTGTGTTTGTTATGGTGTCTCAGTGGGACCTTCTCTTCTTCCTCCTCCTCCTTCTCCTTTTCCTCCTTCTCCTTCTCTTCCCTTTTTCTTCTTTATTTTCTTCCTTCTTCTCCTTTGAAGCCAACTGATGCCCTTTAGCTTCCATCGATGGTACTGATGATTTCTTTTCCAAATTAACCTTCCCAAATTATTAGAATCTCTGTCCGTGTTCAACAGCTGAAATCCCAGTTTGATCTTTTCCAGTGAGGCTTGGTTTCTAGGGTATCATTGTAAATTGGGATGCTTTGATGGAATGACAATGTGGGGATGTTTTTAAGCTTCTTGCATTCTTTTCACTATATCATTATGGTGGTTTTCAATCTTTCAGACATTTTAATCTATGCTTAATTATGCTCATTCCCAGAGGCTCCTTAAAAGCAAATGACACAATTTTTTTTGATCAAATAAATAATACACACGAGGCCTGCTAAGACTTGATAGAAGCCTGTCTGATCAGCTGAAGATGATGACTGGGAGGCAGGAATTTGGGAGAGTCATCACCCACCCTTCCAGCATTTCCAACCACTCAAGAAAAATCTTCAGAGCCTAGGAAGAGAGAGTCTGAGCCAACTATGTACCCTAGCTTCTCCTCTCTGCTAGGATGGAACCTGTGGAGATGGATGACTGTGGTTCCTCTTCCTTCCAAAAGAGGCAACGTGAAGTCCATCTGGCTTCTTTGAGAAAAGGAGAAACAGGTTCTATAGTAGTTCGGCCTGCTATAACAAAATACCATAGACCGGTGGCTTAAACAACAAAAATCTTTTTCCTACAGTTCTAGGAGAGTCTGAGGACTCTTCCAAGAAGGTTGGAGAATCCAAGATGAAGGCATTAGCAGATTCAGTGTTTGTTGAGAGCTCCCTTCCTGTTTTTCAGATGGCCACCTTCTCATTATGTCTCCCATTGGCCTTTCCTTGATGTGTACACAGTGAAGGGAGAGAGAGAGGGAGAAAGAAAGAGAAAGAGAGCATGTACATTTCTGACCCTCATTTTATAAGGGCATTAATCTCATCACGAGGCCCCTACCCTCATGACCTCATCTACCACTAATTATTTCCCCAACAACTTACTCCATCACCTTGGGGATTAGGGTTTCAGCATATGGAATTTGCGGGTAGACACAAACATTCAGATCATAGCACTCTCCTGTCACTTTGTAATAATGACAAGAGTCAGTGTAAGATTGGGGCATTGGACATTCCTTGCCAGAGCAATCTGGGACCTCTCAGCTTATGATGGGCATCTGCTGACTTGGCCTGTCCAAGCATGCTACACTCTGCATGTTCCCCTTGTTGTGAGAGTGATTTCAGAAAGACTATCAGTTAAGGTGCTTCACGCTTATCTAGTGGTTGGCATGGGCCCAAACTGAGTCAACTCAGATTGTTCTGGAAATTTTAATCGTGAACAGAACAAGGACATAAACTCAAGATGACCCAAAATATTGTCACTTCCCTAAAGAGAAAGTGACAATATTTTTTTAATTCAAAAGATTTTATGACATACAGTCTAATGACAGTATGAAAAAAAAAATCAAAGCCCACATTTGGTTTTCTTAACAAGGAAACAATGATTTAGATGCTGCACATAACGACTCCTAAGATGAGAAGAGCAGTGTGCTCACTTTCTGCTACTTAAATTCTCAGGTGTCCATACTTTCTGATACTTGGTCTTCAGCTTTGGCTCTTAATAAATGACTACTACAAAAAAAAATGACTACTACATATCCTTCAATTAATTGTTTTTTCCCCTATGAGTTGCCAGGTTAATATCTGCTACTTAATAAGAGGATCCTAAATTATAGACTTTTTAAACAATGAACCCCAGAGCTCTACACCTGCTCCCATTACTGAGGCCTCAGAATATGTTTATCTTATGCATCCTCTACTAACTCTGGAAATCAGTGTGGAAAAGGCCCAAATAATTGAAAAAAAACAAAACAAAATAAAACGGGTCACTCTCTCTCTGATCTGCTGTGTCATTCTCAAGTAGAAAACAAATGCTGAGTGAAGTAAGTCAATCGGAGAAGGACAAACAGTGTATGTTCTCATTCATTTGGGGAATATGAATAATAGTGAAAGGGAATATAAGGGAAGGGAGAAGAAATGTGTGGGAAATATCAGAAAGGGAGACAGAACATAAAGACTTCTAACTCTGGGAAATGAACTAGGGGTGGTGGAGGGCGAGGAGGGCGGGGGGTGGGGGTGAATGGGTGACGGGACTGAGGGGGACACTTGACGGGATGAGCACTGTATGTTGGTAAATCGAACACCAATAAAAATTAATTTATTAAAAAAAAAGAAGAAAACAAAATGGCAGATGCAAGAACCTAAGGGAAAAAGAGTCTTTAAAAAAAAAAAAAAAATCTTATCTGTCTGTCTTAAAAGCCATGAATGAAATAAAGGAAACTGTGTTCATAACACCTGACTCACATGATTACTGTGGGTCAGCCATCAATATGTAGATAGAAAGAAAATAATTGGCATAAGCTCCTTGAAATTTCTGCCTACAGCCTCCCCAAGGAGGCCTTGGGGAGATTCAGACAGCATTTGAACAGCTAGGGCTTAGTAATGAGAACTGACATTCTAGTGTGTAGTACAAAAGACACTTCCCTCTTGGAACCAGGAAAAGTACTTTAATCAGCCAAAAAGTTGCTACTGTAAAACAAAAAAGAGAGAGAGAGAGAGACAGAGGATAAAATAACCCCCTTCACGTATTGTTTCTCTACCTTGCTAAGCCCAGTTCCTACTAAGTGTCCAAGCCCCTGTGCCATCATCTGTGCCTACCTCATTAATGCCATTTGCTCATTGCTATGCCAGAAAACCCAGCTGATTAACGGGAAATCCTGAGCGGAAGGTTGCCTGGGTTTCAAGTTGCTTATGCACACAATTCACACTCCATGTGTTAGGAGCTCCCTCCTTTCCTCAAATCACTCAGAGAGTCTGGAAAGTGGGAAATAGGCTTTGAATGGTCTCTGGCTTCTTACTGACCGGTCAAACCCCAGGGTGCCCATGGAATATTTGATTAGTTGTAAACTCAAAACAACCATCACGAAGAAAGATAAAAGGTTAAAACCACAAGCAAGGCCCCCCAGAGTGAAGAGCCTGAGACACTGGAAAAGGTAAGCTGAGAAAATACTCAGACCCCCTCTAGCAGAAGCTAAAGATAAAACAAAGCATGTTTCATGCCTAAGGCAGAAAATTAAAAATTGAGCAGGTTCCATTCTGAGAGGTGTATTGTAAGGTGAGGCCTCCTTCTTCATACTCCACCCCCAGTCCCTGTCATCCTCTCTGGAGTCCAGTCTTACCTGCTGGCATCTTGTGTTTCCCTTTGTCTCCTGCCACCACCACCACCCGCTGCCCCCCCCCCCCCAGCCCCTGCTTCTAGCTGAGACAAATACCCCATCACTAATAAATGTGCTTACCAGTGTCATCAACAGACAATATTTTCATGGCAATAATCACAGAAAACTTTAGTGAGGCACCAGATCCTAAGGGCTTTGGGTGTGCACTTTGGGAATATATGCAGACCCCTTTGTACAAGCAGCCAAACACATCCTGGAACACATTTTCAGAATCTAAAGGCTGGAATAGGGCCACAGTCATGCCCCCTTCCTTAGGGCATCCTACATCAATTTACTGGTCCATGTGGGGGATAAAGACCTGGCTCCCTTGCCTGATTTGAGACAGCTCTGAAAATATGTTCCAGTCTCAGAGTGCCCTATTTAAAAAAATGGCAGAAAAATGCTGTAACAGCAATGGAGTTCAACATCCCTCTCTACTCAATCCTGTTCTATTATTCCCTTGACAATGTTGATCCCTAGAATACTCCCCCAATAAACTTATTGCATTAAAATAATTTTTTTTTAAATTTTTATTTATTTATGATAGTCACACAGAGAGAGAGGCAGAGACACAGGCAGAGGGAGAAGCAGGCTCCACGCACCGGGAGCCCGACGTGGGATTCGATCCCGGGTCTCCAGGATCGCGCCCTGGGCCAAAGGCAGGCGCCAAACCGCTGCGCCACCCAGGGATCCCGCATTAAAATAATTTTTTAAGAGATGGAACAGACTGAGGTGGTCTTAAAATCTACCCTCAGTGACTGTAGAAATCCCTTCTGTGATATCCTTAAGAGAGAATCAAATGGCCCTTCATGGAAACTTCCCAGTGGTTGGGGTCCCACATTCTCACAGAGGAGTTGAAAGGAAGTGGTGTGACATAGGGGAGGGAAGGCCCATTTCTGACACTAGAGTAGATATGGAACACTGTAATGTGATGAAGTAAGGACTAGAAAAGGCGAAGAGCTTCTGGGAGGGGCAAAAGGATGGGATGCAAAGGTATTAAAATGTGATGATCCAGTAAATCTGAGTGCCCAAAAGCTAGCAGAGAAAAACCATCAAATGATACCCTGGCATCCTTTTCCTTTCAAAGTCGAGCTAATAAAGGAATACAGTGGGGTATCCTGCCAAGAGTGGTATAGAAACAACACAGGGAATTTATGATAAAAGACCAAGGAAATGGGCAAGGAAAAAGGAGCTAAGAATACAAGGACACTACAGAGAGAACTGTTAAGCAAGCATCATGCCCCTGGCTTATCTCCTTTGCACACTGAACTCCCAGAGGCTTCCAACAGAGCTCGACACGGCGAAGACTGACACAGAAAGAGTTTGGCTTGTCACATATCTAGCATGGCAGGAAAAAGTAGGAGAGGTTCTGAAACATGGAGTCAGGCAATTTCTAGTAGTCAATCAGAAGGCTGATTTTTGCAGTGATGGTCTACAGACATGGTCATCAAGCTTTGTGATGACGGCCTAAACTGCTCTGGGCAGTAAGGACAGGGAGCTGGTTATGAGTTGCTGTAGGTCTTCTTTCAGTGGGAGAATCACCATAAAGGAGCTTCAACTGACATCTGAGTATAAATTGTTAAAGCAAACCCTAGAGAGGGGACAGGCAGTTTGTATAAGCATGTTACTTGCCCAGGACAAGACAACAGGGAGTGGGTCATCTCCTAAGCTGTACCTAGCAAAAACACTTCCAAATGCTCTGCTAGCTAAACCATTATGTTTGTGGCTGAATTTGGCCCTCAGGCTGCCAATTTGCAACACCCATTCTAAAAGATGGGGATCTTCTAAAATGTCTCAAGTGATCACCTGGTGCTACCACCGCTCACACTCACAGTTGAAGCAGTCTCACAGCTACATTTATGTTGTATTTCATGTCAGAGAATAGCCTCCCACATCCCCCTCTCTGTGTCTTCGCTGCCACCATCCCTCTCACCATTTCTGGCTCAGAAAAGTAAGTCAGTGCAACTGCCAAAATGGAAGGGAAGGAATTGACCAAGTGGAAAAAGAAAAATGTTGAATAACAGTGAGCAAAACATGAGGGGCAGAGTAAAAACTTCCAAGATTGTTAAGATGTGATATCCTAGTGCTTTATACAAAATCAGCCTCCTCCTTCTTGAAGAAAAGGAAGGCATCAACATCTATTGAATACCCGAACTATGTCAAGCAAGTGCCTGGCACTTTACCCAGAAGGGCCCAGAGAATGTGGGGTGGGGCTGAGGCTATCTTCTTCGTTGTAGGCCTTACAGACTTTGATTCTCAGGCCACCTAATCTGTACCTCCTCAGCTGATTAACATTATTTAACAAGGCATTATGCCTACAAAAGCAGAAGTGCAGGAACCAAAGGAACAACCTGTGTAGTCAATGTTTGTAACCAATAGTAATACAGAATAAAACTGAGAAAACACAAGCTTACACTGTGAAAACTTGCAGGAAAAACTTAACTTCTATTCCCAAAATTCATAAGCAAGTCTTTGCTTGACTGATGCTGTCTATACACTGTTTGGTTCTCCGAGGCTCTGCTCAAAGAATCATCCAGGCACCAAGTGGAGATGGAAATGGGAGAAAGGCAATAGATTCAAAATCAAAATCAAGAAGGCACTATAGTGGTTACATGAGGAGACCAAGTTTATACTCCAATTATTATTTCAGAAGTGGAGGATATTGAGCTATAGCATAGCTTCCATTTCAAACTTCATCTCCAATATTTAAAATAATTTTGCCTCGTTCCTGGGACTAATCATACCTCCATCTCCCCCTCATTTTAAAACATCCCTTCAAATCCTAAAACTCTACATTCATTTATTTGACAAATATGTATTATGCACTTACTGTGTACCACCTGTTCTAGGTGCTGGAGATAAAGTGAGAGGGGTCAGTCAAGAACCAGGTAGATAAACAAGGAGCTTATGTTCCAAAGGGAAGATATTTGGAAGCATTAGTTGGCTAAGAATATCAAATTTATTAATCTCTTTCATTAAAGTTAATTTTTCAATGAAACTTAAATCATCTTTCTCCTTTACATAGGAGTTCTTACAGAGAAAGAACTTAGGCCTTCTTAGAAACCAGATCCAAAGACTTACAGGTTCTGATATGTAACAGTATTATTGTTATCACAGTATTTAAAATAACAATGCTGACGAAGGTCACAGCCATTGCTTGCACCTGCCCCATGACCTCTGAACACCAGCCTACTTTAGAACCTAGAAACGTTTGGAGCCCATCACTGAGGGGCACTGGGAAGCTACTAGAGACAGACTGGCAGAAAGGGGAAGGAAAAGAACAGAAGAGACAGAATGGAGAGAAACAACCCGGAGAGAGAAAAATAACATGAATAAAAGGAGAAATACAGAGAACATGGGGCTAGGGAATGAAACAGAGTGAGAGCATACGCATCAGAATGGTAGGACAAGTCGAATGCTAGGACCAGGTGGAGGAGTTAGGGGCACCTAGAGTACCCCTATAAGGAGGTGCTCACTCTCAAAGTCATGCAAGTACCCAGACACCTTGATTTCCCTTCCTGAACACAGGGTTGGCACTCGGGGCCCCTTAGTGACCATATCAGTACCGCTGGTACCCAATGCTGGCCTGTCATAAGTGCAATAGCATCTCAGCTTCTCCCTTTTGGATGGAGAGGCACAAGAAATGTTGAGAATCAGGTTATTTCTACCTCTCATTCCATTCCTTTCTGAAAATACTCTCTCATTCCTGACTACCCTGAGCTCTCCCTCTTCTCTGTTCAGGGTTGTTGAGCTGTTGAGCACTTAGGGGATTGCTAATTGTTTCACGGGTTTAACTTTTGTGTCTTCAACTAGTATGTAAGTAATCCAAGGATAGGCACCATGTCTAATGGTCCACAAGGCCAAGGAAAATGATGGGCACACAGTAGGTTCTAATTAAATGACTAAATGATTGATTGATTGGTTAGTTGTGATACTGTTGCTCAGCTAGGAGCTAGCAACACAGATAATGACCTTCAGCTTATTATTCACAGGCCACCCAAGTCACTCCTCATCTCCTGAAACACAAGAACTGCCCCCATCACATTCCCCTAAGCGACTGTGTGTCACACACGACAGGTGTGAGAAGAGCTGAGGGTGACACTAAGGAGGTATCAGAGACCCTCTTGGACAACAGTGGAAAAAGAAAACAATACAAAGCAATCATCTCTGTGAAAAGGGGACTGGAGTAAACTAAGAAATGATTGCCTTTGCTTCAATAACAGAATACCGGGATCCCTGGGTGGCGCAGTGGTTTGGCGCCTGCCTTTGGTCCAGGGCGCGATCCTGGAGACCCGGCATCAAATCCCACGTCGGGCTCCCGGTGCATGGAGCCTGCTTCTCCCTCTGCCTGTGTCTCTGCCTCTCTCTCTCTCTCTCTCTCTCTCTCTCTCTCTGTGACTATCATAAATAAATAAAAAAAATTAAAAAAAAATAACAGAATACCCAGGCTGTCATATACTCCCACTTATGGTGGTTGGGGGTCTACTGTGTATGCAGCTGGAATTCAAAAGAACCTAAACTGCATAGAAAATTCTCAATTTCCTAGGACACCTGAGTGGTTGAGCATCTGCTTTTGACTCAGGGCGTGATCCTGGGGTCCTGGGATCTAGTCCCACATCATGCTTCCTGAAGGGAGCCTGCTTCTTGCTCTGCCTGTGTCTCTGCCTCTCTCTGTGTGTCTCTCATGAATAAATAAATAAATCTTAAAAAAAAATTCTCAATATCCAATCCAGTTAGAATACTGTTGGTTGCACTATTAAGCCCAATACTATAAAGGAATTGTAGTCTTTGACTCTCTTTATGCTTATAAACAATCCCTCAAGCCCAAGGAAGGGCTCTAGCCATTGGTTAATTCCTATCTGGAGCATGTGATGCCTGCCTGGTCCTCAAAGTCAGCCTGGCCCATCGGCAGAGCAAGCATAGTCTGGCCTGCACAGGTGAGTAGTAGACAACTGTAAGTACTTAGGACAAACATCCTCAAACACAATTTGCTTGATCACAGCACCGTTTCTAGACCCCTGGATCCATAGCCCTTTTTAGGCCATTCTCTTTAACTCCTGTTTAAATAAGATCTCACTGGTGCTTGACCCTCAGCTGCCCCTCTGGCTTTCCAAACCCTGTGCTGCATCCCATGGACAATACAGTTCTTGCCCCATGGGACATGCCATGTGGCTGATATCCTAATGGAGCCAATTGTGGTAGCCCTGTGAGTACAGAGACTCATTTACCAGGAAGCCACTGACAAAGCAGCAGACAGAAATGGGAGCAATTACAAAAGTGTCCACTGCACTGGACCAACGTCTGCATGTGGCTGGCCCAGGAAGCCAGGCAAAAATCCTCATCCCTGCTGTATTAACTTCAACTTATTTATCCGGGGCCTAAGGGGACCTCAATGGAGCATGTGATTTCTGTGTACCATCGGGGTCCAAACACATGGCCATAGTAGACGGAGTGGGAAGGAGGGGGAGGGGAAGGCCTTAGAGGCAGCTGGCATGGAGGGAAGACAGGGCACCTAAGAAAGGCCACGCCGTGAAGAGCCTTAGAATATAAACCAGACTTGGCAACAGGTCCTAAAAATCGGAGGGAAGACATGGTTCTGACTCCAGCTGGTGGCCAGGTATGTGAGTGCTCCCATCCCAGCTGTTCCACGTGCACATGCCATGGAGAAAGGAGTAAATGTGTAAAATAAAGGACTCTCTTATCAAACCCTATCATAGACTAGGGCATAAGCAACCCTGCCGTAGGATCCCCTGTTGGGAACGTATCACAGAGGAAGAAGGGCTCTCCTCTTTGTTGCCAAAAGCTGCCAAGTTGTCAAGGCCTGTGCGGTTGAAGAGTGGTGGGTGCTGGGGCAGAGGCCATCCGGGTCACCAAGGCTGAGAGAGAGTGGTGGCTCTGCTCAACACCCCAGGTCAGAGGCTCAGGAAGATGTGCGGGCCCCTGAGAATACTCCTTAGGCACTCTCAGGAATACACTTCGGCGAAAAGTGTGCAGAGGATGGAGAAGGGCTTTGCAAACTTTTATGGAGTTGGTGGAGATGTGAGCACCAAACATAATGGGAACTTATTCTTGCTCGAGGGCTGGTAAAGCTTGGGGATCTTTTCACTATGTCAGTGTACCAAATACTCTAGTCCCTTTTTAAGAATGTCAGGAGATATCTAATCTACCAGAACGAATCCTGCTGGTTCTGTCCTTGTGATCAGAGGTCAGTTACTTGGGGACCATCAAGCACATGAGCTTCCATTGTTTCAGAGAAGTGGGCTCTCTCCCTGCAGAGAAAAAGGAGGAGGTTCATAACCACTAAGCACACGCTGGCCCCTTCATTCTATCATGAAAGCCACCCCTGCTACCCAAAGCCTTCCCTTGCTCCAGCGAAGATGGCAGGAAGCCTTTACTATAACACAAGAATCCAACGTGAGCCTTGCCATCCACCACATTCCAATATTGTCTATTGCACTTACGCATCCCTAGCCAGAGAGGAGGACAAGCAAAGCTTCCCATAGTGTTCTTTTCATGTGCCTAATCATCCCAGACATGCCTCTGGTTTCCTCCCTGCCCCACCAGGCCCACAGTCTTTTCTTTCTGTGGTAAATTTGGGCATGTCCAAAGGCTCAGGGTGGAGAGCCATGAATCATGAAGGAGAGGCTATAAGAACACTGCGTTTCTACCGCTTCACCCACATGCCCCAAATGGTCTAGTGGGATCCAACTCTGACCCCAGTGGAGCTCTTCATCCATGACGGGTGCCTTTAGGAATGTGTCTGTGGGAAGCAAGAAGAGCTTCAAATACAGTAGAATGGACTCACTGGCTCTTTCTTTCTTTCTTTCTTTCTTTCTTTCTTTCTTTCTTTCTTTCTTTCTTTCTTTTTCTCTTTCTTTCCTTCTTTCTTTCTATGTTGTGTTGCAAGAGGGCCCTGAAGATTAGTGAACTGAACAAGTAACTAGATGCAGAGACCCAAGTCCTGCTGCTGAGTCATTTTAATCTGTTTCAGATTCGATTTGCTCAGAGTATGGAGAGGAACAAGGCTCCCAGTGGAGATATCATGTAGCTATAGCCTAGAAGTATTTTCTTAATAGATGAAATTTAGAAAGAATTTGAATCTTTTATGCTGGGGAGGTAAGTAGCTGAGTGAAATGGTTGGGAAAAGGAAACATTTGGCTCTAGTGATTCCAAAGGACACTTCACTGATCTAAATATTTGTCCAGCTGAATTGCTACATCCACTCTCACCTGCTCAGAATCAATATGTTCAAATCAAACACAATTGTCTGCATCTAAGTGGGGAAAAAGAACTTAAACCTGAGCTGGCAAGTGGGGAAGGTGAGACAAGATAGGGAGCCAGGACAGGAAAGCTCTTTTCCACTGAGTAAGGGACCCAGAGCAAGTTGTTAATACTCGGAGTTAGATTCTGAATTCTGTGATTTGATGGCAAGTTCCAGAGCATCTAGATGTCGTGAATAACTTCTATACTCAGGACAACATATGCGTTTTTTTGAGAAAGAACGTATCTGTTGGAACAAACATTTTCTCTTCTTGCTTTAGCCTTGAATTTCTCAGGATGCACACATGCTGCCATGCTGGGAAGGCGTGAACAAAGCTGAGTGTACTGGTTTCCTCACTTTTTAAGGAGTTCCCTCAAGATGGCTGTGTCAAGGCCTTTTCATTCTGAGTCATTTGAGTTTTATCCAAAAAAAAAAAAAAAAGAAGTACTTTTTGATTTAACACTGTTTTCCATCAGATGTGTGCAAGTTGAGAGCCATCTGGCACTGCACGTAGCCCAGTTGCTTGCTGCCTCCTGCATCAGCACCTTCCTAGGCCCTGCTCCGCATGCAGTATGGAATTAGGGGCTGGCTCAGTGACAGTAAAGGAGAATCAGGAAGGACCAGAGTTCTGCAGTTCCCCTTGGCCACAGATGAGTCTGCACATTTGTGTGTTCAGCAGCATGCCCAGCGGCCCGTTCCTGCCATTCTTGTCACCACAGCTATTCGACCAAGGACAGGCTGGATCTTGTGACCAACCCTCTGCCTATGGACTGATGGAAAGGCACTTCTGGGCCTTATACATGCACTTTATGCACATGTGTGGAAAGGTGAATATGGCTCTATGCAGCGGCCACTCTTGATGTCCTCCTTAATATCATAGATTGATTGCAAAAATGCCCCCAATTCTTTACCCTCCCCCTGAAGCCACGCCTTTGCGTGTGATTTTGCATTTCCTTCCTTCAATAAACGGAGTTAATCTCCCCACCCTTTAAATCCGGGCTGGCCTTGTGACTCACTGTGACCAACGGATTCTGATGGAAGTGATGGTGTGCCAGTTCTCAGCCTCAGGCTCCAGAGGCATTGAGCACTTTGGCTCTTCCTCCTGGACCCATGATTACCATGTGAGCAAGCTGCACTGCTGGATGAAAGAGACGTATGGCCCAGTCTTCCTGCTACCCTCACTGACAGCCAAAGAACTACCAGGCTTCTGAGTGAGGCCTTCCTAGACCAAGAAGCCCTCGGCCAACCTGTCCTTGGCCAACCTGCCCTTGGCCAACTACAGATCCACGTAAGCCTAATCAAGATCAACCGAACCTGGCCCAAGTTAGTAGCACTGTCCAGCTGACCCACAGACTTGAGAGCAGTAGTAAATGCTTGTTATAGTAAGTTGTTAACTTTTGGGAAGACTTGTAACACAGCAAGAGCCAACTGATACACTTACTCAATTCAGGCAGAGGCACAGCATGACAGGATGGCATAATAGTACCCTTCAGGCATTCATACTCATTTATTTATTCTGCAGATATTGATTGAACTTCTGCCGTATAACAGGTATTATTCCAGGTCCTGGGGAGGCAATGTCTCTGCTTTCTTAGAGTTTGCATTCCAATGGGTGAAGACAAACCACAAATAAGTATGTGAGGAAATAAATAATAAAAACATCAACTAGTAGTAGGTAATATAGAGACCATCTAAAAGGGCCTATGATAAAGAGTAACTGGGTGTTACTTTAGCTTCATGGCCAGGGAAGCCTTCCTTATTGAAGAAGCATTTAGCATGGAGGAGAAAGGATATAGAACACATAGGGCTTTTAAGCCAGGAAAATAATTTGGATTTTATGTCAAATCCACTAAGCAAGCTATCATCACTTTTTTAAAACAAGAGAGTAACAAAATCTGATCAGTGTTTATATGAACCCCTCTGGCTGACAGACTTAGAATTGTCACCAAGGGCCAAAAGTGGAAGAAGAGAAACAGTTAAGGGACTCCTGCAATAATTTAACTTGGCCAGGGTTATCTTAATGGACATGAAGAGAATTATGGTTAAGGGGAAGAAGTAACAGGACTTGAGATGAGTTGTGTGCAGGAGTTAAAGGACAGAGAGGAATCTAAGGTGAGGTCCAGATCTTTGTTCAGTCACTGAATGAACCAAGATGGAAGACATTGGGGGAGGGACAGGGCTGGGCCGCTTGATTCTAGGATGTCTGTCCATTAGGGCAGGGAGACACCGCATGTGTGAAACACCACATAGGCCTGAAGTTCTGGGAAGGGGTGTTTTGGGGGAGGGGTCAGCACCGGAGGAGTCAGTTGGTGGTCGCTGGCATGCAGATGCCAGAAACCTTGGACTAGACAAGGTCACATGAGAACAGTGATTAGAAAAAAAGTGTGCCCGAGGATAGAGCCCTGGGACACACCCACATTTATGGGCAGGGCAGCTGAGAAGATGAGAAGCAGAACAGATTGAGAATGAACAGCCAGTAAAGGAAGGGGCAAATGAGGAGGGACATATGGTGTCAGCAAAATCCAGAGGACAGAATAGACAGGAAGGAGCTTCTAGTCTATGGTGTTGAATGCTCCAGACTGATACAGAGGACAAGAACCTTACTGCAACCATTGAATTTGGCAAACATTCAAATGCCCTGTGCCCTCTTTGGGACAGCAATACAACCATATATTTATGAAACATAAAATGGATTATGAAATTATTTTCTAGGCTTTCTATGTAAGCAGCCTTATATCACTGGATAGTTGGATGACTTAATACCAGCTGCCCCCATCCTTCTTAATCCCTGTTCTAATTGGTTCAGTTATTCTTCAAATTCCATAATTCTCCACAGACCCCAAAATATAATGACCCCTCAGGTGAGTCTGTATAGACTCTCCAGAAACTCTAAGTTCCATGAAAAT
This sequence comes from Nyctereutes procyonoides, assembly GCF_905146905.1. Classification (NCBI taxonomy): domain Eukaryota; kingdom Metazoa; phylum Chordata; class Mammalia; order Carnivora; family Canidae; genus Nyctereutes; species Nyctereutes procyonoides. The sequence goes on from NW_026575132.1 coordinate 15,753,882, forward strand.
AAAGATGGCCTCCATCTTGCATACACTGTATCCCAGCACCCACTACAGTGCCCACCCACAAATAAATTCTTACAAATGTTGAGTACATGAAGGAATGTTAAATCCCATTTGACCTCCTATCATTGGTACTCTACATGGGTTCTTCAGTTCACCAGGCTGCCACCACCTTATTCCCCTGTGGACGGATGTGAGGCATTTTTTTTCAACATTCTACAAAATGAGGTTTCTCAGGGTAAGGATCCTTCCTGCTCTTCAGTCTTTCTAGGGTAGCGTGCTGCTCAAAGGTCAGTTTCGTGGTACTGCTAGTGACCCCTCTGATGTGGACTTCCCATTGGCTGACAAGACCTTCCTGGTAGCCTTCCCATTCTCATAGATGGGACATGATACTCCTAAACTATGTTTAAGGGTCCCATCTCCCAGGACCTTACATTTAATATTTTGTATGTGTTTCTTGTTGTGGAATTTTTCAGCGGCTCTGTATTCGATTCACACATATGCAAGGTCTATATGGCTGGATACTAGGATGAGTCTGTGTCAGCTTGGCCCAAAATGTTGTCTGTATCTAAAAGTCAAGGTTATAACACCTAACACTGGTATCTGGGAGCATCCTTGTGACTTTTGATCCCTATAAGGGTATTACTTTTACCCTGCAATCCTGACCATGGTGCTTGTGTGTGAATCAATATTAAAGTTTTTGCTTCCAGTAAGTCATGTGGACCCTTTCTCAGAGGAGGGCATTTGGTAACTATTCCAAATGCACCTAGAACAAATCACCTGCTAATCTGAGTGGAATTCTTTTTTCTGGGACAGACAGGTGTTAAGAGGTAGAGCACTGAAAAGTCAACCTCAGGGGACCTGAGCCAAAGGCCACCCTTTCTCACCTTTAAAATGACTTCACCTGTAATCATTAAGGTTTTTTCAACTTTGAAATTTAGTAATTATTCTGGGCTTAACCCTGTAACTTTCTGCTACACTTCCTACCATAAGTAACTCATATTTGCTTGGCCTGTGAAAGGAAATTATCACAGAAGTAAAATCAGATTTTAGCTGAAGTCAAGACACATATTAAATCTGTTGCTTCACAGTTGAATACAAGCCCCTCCACCTCTGACAGGCTTCTCCTAGCTGTGTGCAGACACTTAATAAATGTTTTTGATGAAAGTCCCTCTGTCTTAAAAGGAAATTAGATTGTTCTGACAATATCTCCTCATCGCTAAACTGCTGGTTATTATCCAGCAGCCTGTGATCCTCTAGGTGTTTGCAAATTGATTGTTTAATGTTTTGCATCCCTCTATGTCCACATTTTCAGGGTCAGCAGTTACATCTACAATTCCCAGTGTAGGTGATGTGTTTGTCCTTTGCTGGTCTTCGGGCATTTCATTGAACACACACACACACACACACACACACACAATTTTTGTTTCAGAACAATGTCCCAGGCTCTTCCTTCATTTACTTCTTTGTATTTATTGAGTACCAAACATGTATGACCAGCATTGGGCTAATCACTATGGGTACTTTGGTATGCAAGATAGCATAATCACATCCTTATGGAGCTTAAGATCTAGTGACTATAATTTCAGATTGTAGTTAGGATTGTGAATAAAATAAACAGGTACGATGATGGTAAACAAATGAGAAGGCCTCTCTGAATGGGAAAAATTTAAGTTGAGCTATGAAGAGTATAAGAGGGAGGGACAGCCTTAAAAAACAGGTGGAAGGAAGTGATGAAGGCAAGAGCCCTCGCCTGAGACATGGCTTCATTTGGTCTAGCACCTAATGGAAGGCAAAGTGGAGTGGACTTTAGAAAGAGTGAAGGTAAGAGGCAATCCTGTTATGAGGAGCCTTACAGGTAAGATGAACATCCATTCTAGTTTGCCAAGAACCATCTGGTTTGACCCTTGTCCCTGAGTAATTATTGATAGGGCCCCCTTTCACTCTCAAAAGTGTCCTGGGTCACACAATAAATTATATGGTCATCCAACTTAAAGGGTATGCCAAAGGATTGGGATTTCATCATTATGTAAGACATCTATGGTGCTCTGTGGAGGCCCTACTCCTTCAAGACTGAGCCCTCTCTTCCTCCAGATGCCAAAAGGGTTTGCTGTTGGTAGCTCACAGCTGAGTCCCTCCCCAGGAATTACTGAAGGGAGCTGACTTGCTCTAGGATATGCCTCCTCTGGGGACAACACATATCTAATTAATTGGACAATATAGGAGTACAAAGGCCCCAAGCCCCATGCCTCAATTTGGAACATCTCTGAAGGCCCATTCCAGCTCCAGAGCTCCAGGTGGGACCCACTGAGGCCTCTGTTACAGATGCATCACAGCTCAATCCTACCCCCTCCACAGCAGGGGATATTCCCACAGCACTCCCCCCAAATCACCTGCATGTAAATATCCACTGCAGAGTCTGCTGCTGAGGAACCTGGCCTACAATCCCAATGTTAGCACAACTTTCCATTAAAACACCTCTTTAGTGTCATCTACCCTGACATCTCCACATCTAGTCAAGAGGTAGAGCTTCCCCTGGTGCTTTTCTGCTAGGTATATAAAGGATCTTTTCCTACTGTCTTTTATGTCCTTTGTAAATTGAATCACCTACTTTGTTTTGACCTGGATAATTTTATCTGCAAACAGTTGTATCTTCATGCTACTGGCTCCCTGTAAACTGGCACCTTTCCCATTTTGTACTGCATTCCACATGCTTACTTCAGATCTTGCAGACAACAGCTCTTCTTTAAACACCTTGGTTTTTGATTACCTAAATTTAGTTTCTTCTTCTGGTACTTGAATTATTTCCTTAGATAATGTAAAGATCCCATAAATTCTTCCTTTATTTCTTTTATTCATGAGATTATTCCTGGTATTTCTATACAGTAATTTGAAATTTACTGAAATAAATTACACTAGGACCCCATTCTTCATAGCTCATTATCACCAAGAATGCACTGCATCATGGATTAAATCATGCTTTCCCAAAACATAACCACAATCAACAAAAGATGGATGCTGGGTCATTAGAGTATAATAGGAGAGAGTTGGTAATCTTTACAAAGTAACACTCCATGTATTTACTCCCTCACAGGCATAAGAATAAATGAGCATGCAGGTAGTAGGGAATGGACACTAGGAAGGAGGAGGAGAACATTCACACACTTTGAACACAGGGATGTGCCTACACATCCTGGTGAAGTCTCTTAACTTGTTTTCAGCCACTTAGCCACATGAAGTCTCCCCATCTCCACCTTTGCCATTGTGATGAGCACATGAGAGGAGGGAAAAAGTATCTTCATTCTCCCCATTTATTCACTCAACAAATATTCTTGAGCACCTACCACAGCGCTGTGCCTATGTAGCACTGTATTAGGCACAGAGCATCTGGGAAAACTGTTCAAGTTCCCTCCACCCCACCCCTACCACCACCACCAATCATGACTTACAATATGCCTCTTGGTCCTGAATCTCAAAACAGTATAATAACAAAAATATCCCACTAGCTTTTTTCCCCCCTTTTAGTAAGTTCCCTTTCATTAAAATTCAAAACTTCTATTTCAGATTATCTGCCCTAAGCACTCCTACTGTGGAAATCTTTAATCCTTCAATTAAAGTTTCCAGTTATAGAGAGATTAGGTCAAAAAAAAAATCTTCTTTAGTTGACCCAGAACCAAACATTGTTCTTAATACTTTTCAATCACTTGCTTACACTTTTATTTCTAAAACATTGGTTATATTATGTACCTATCACCTCCAGCTTATATCATAGTAGAAAGTATATGGAAACCAGTTAGAACTTCAGCTCTATAATTTATGAGCTGTTGGATCAGTCTCCTTATTTAGTCTCTCAAAGCCTCATTTTCCTCATCCATCAAATGGAAAGAACACCTAATTTAAAGGATTTCATGAGGATCAAAATCAATCCTGGCAGTAAAGGCTTGAACCATGCCTGACACACAATACACACTTAACTCTAGGTTCCTTTCACCTTTCTTGCCCAGAATCACTGTTCATTCATTCAGCAAATTCACACTGTTGATTAAATTGTGCAAGGCACTGCTTCAGGCCCTAAGGATGTAAAATGGGTAAGTAGGACAATGTACCTAGTGTTATGCAGCTTCTATTCTAATGGGAGGAGACAGGCAGTGAATGAATAAAAAGATAGCAGCCAGTGATAAATTCTAGAATTAAAATTAGGCAGGAAATAAATGGCGAAGGGGGACAGTGTCTGCTTTATGCTGAGTGATCAGAGGCCCTTTCTGGGAAGGTGAAGTTGAGCTGAGACATAAATGACTTGTAAAGGAATAAAGTCAACTGAATATCTGGAAGAAGAGCTCTCTAGAAAGGGAGCATAGCTAGTGAGAGCCCTCAGGAAGGAATGAACTTGGAGGATTTTATCCAAGGGGTGGGACAGTGGTGGGCAAAGGCCCAACCATTATGGGCTACTTGGTCAGAGTAAAGAGCTTATATTTTCTTCTCAGTGCAATGAGGAGCCTGTGGGAATTTAAACCAAAGAAGGAACAGGATCTGAACTATGTGAGTCTGAACCACCTGGAAGAGTAGGCTAACAAGAGTAAAGGGAGGGGAATCATTTTGGAGGCTATTGTAGTCATGCAGATGAGAGATGGGGAGACCTGGAGCATCATGGAGGCCATAGGAATGAAAGATAAACAGGTGCTGGAGAGATGTCAAAGTAGCAATCTACAGATTTGCAACTGGATCAAAAGGAGGGAGAATGCAAGGGGGTGAGATGTATTCCTAGGACTTGATTAGACACAGAGGTGCCATTTACCAAGATTGAGAACACAAAGGAAGGAATATATTTATGGGAGAATATCAAGATTTCAGTGCTGGACATTAAAAGTTTGAGATGCCTCTTAAACATCTAAGGGAATATGACTACAAGACAATATATATATAATTAAATATATGAGTGAGGATTTCAGAAGATGGACCAGGGCTTAAGAAATAAACGTATGAATTTGAAAGAAATTACACTAATGATAGTATTTAAAGCCACAGAACTGGATGAGATTCCCAAGGATGTTGACGGAGAAAAAGGGTCAAAGTTCAGGACTTGGGGCCAACCAATTCATAGGAGTCCAGGTGAGGATTCTAAGGAAGAAAGCCAGTGTAGAAAAACCAAGAGACTATGAAATTAAAATGCCAAGAGAGTGTTAAGCAACGAGGGTATGATTTACAATTGCTAGAGTCACCGGGCGGGCTTCACAAGTACCCCATTATCAGCAAACCAGTATTATGCCCAATCACCAACCTGTCAACCTCATGAGCCATTTCAGCACCCACTCCTCAGATTTATCAGTGTTATGGGTTGCATTGTGTCAACAAAATAAGTTATGTTGGAGTCCTAACCCCGGTACCTCAGAATGCAACCTAATTTAGAGATAGGGTCTTTACAGAGGTAATTGAGTTAAATGAGGCCATCAGGGTGGGCCTTAATTCAATATGACTAGTGTCTTATAAAAAGAGGACACAGAGACACACACACCCAGGGAGATCACCATGTGAAAATGAAGGCAGAGAACAGGGTGATGGAGCGGAAGACAAGGAACGCTGAAGATCGTCGGCAAACCACCAGAAGCTGGGAGCCAGTCAAGCACAGACTCCCTCACAGCCTCATGAACCAAGGAAGTGACACCTTGATTGTAGACTTCTACTCAGAATTCTGAGACAATAAATTTCTGGTAAGCCCCCACCCCCCCCCCCCCCAGTCTACGGTACTTTAAACAAGCAGCCTTAGCAAACTGATACCACTGGCATGCCAGAAAGGCAAGCAAAGGCTCTCAGTACTCTCTCAGATTGGGGGTCTCCTCTCCTCAGGTCCAAAGGACAAACTAGATTTCTGGAATAGTGTTAGCCACTGAGGGGAAACCTCCGTGGGCTTTGTTCTCAGTGTTTGAAAATGGTACTTCATTGCCAGCATCTGTAAAGACACTTGGAACAATATCACACAAGGTGAGTAGTGTGAAGGCTACAAGCTTTAGGGTCCAAATGAGACAATGGGATGGAGGGAAGCAAAAACAGCATGGTTACTCAATACAGAAGTAGCCAAATTGTCCATGTGGCATTTGGCCTCAAGAAGTAACCCCAGAGGAAGGGAAGGTGTAACCCCTCCACTCTGTCTGCCCAAATTAGAGATGTCTTGTCTTGACAATGGACACACTTTGAAAGCCTTCACTTTCGCTCTGCCTATTTCTGGTCCCACAAGGCACACTCTCTCTCCTTTTATCCTAAATTTCTAGAAGTCAAAAGAAAATATGACTTTTTGAACATTCAAAACTTGAAAAGTACCCTAAGGTACTACAGTTAAGCTGTTTTCGATTATAAGGAGCAGACATCCACATATATGTTCAACTCAGTTTGGGGGCGAGGGGTGACTGCTGTCAGGAGCCGTATGGAGCTGGTAAAAAGAAATTTTCAGTTGAAACCAAGAGTGTTTGTAATAAATAGATCACACTTAAGTAGTGGGCCAGGCACCCTGGTAAGTGCTTTACACATGTTAATTTATTTCTTCCTCACAACATCCCTTTGAGGTGGATACTATACTTGTACAGATGAGGAAAAAAATATTACATGCCTTGCCCAAGGTTACAAAGCTAGCAAGTAAGGAGCCATTATTTGAACCAACATGGGCAGGGTCCAAGGAATGTTCCTCCAAGTACTGGTCTATGAAAACCCAAATGGAATGGAACCCAGATTAAGGATTCTCCCTCTCTCCCTCCTTCCTCTGCCTTTGTCCTCACTTCCTTCTCCCTCTCCTTCTCTACCTCTACCTTTTTCCTTCCACTCTTTCCATATCTTCTCTTTGACTCTCTTAGTATTTCTCTTCCCCCTCTATTGTGTCTACTCATCTTCTTCAGCCACTAACCATTTTATTCTTTCTGTGTGCTCTGTGTTGCCCATTTGTACCCAACAGCTTCTACTTAATCCTAGTTCCTCCTACTCCCTTACACCTTCAGCATCGACACGGCCCACTTTGACTACTGCAACCTCACATTGGTCACTGCCTCACCTGAGATTCTTCAGAAAATCCAACTGGATCTGTCCATTAGGTGCCCCCCAATCTAGTTGGCTGTGGCTACCTATTGAGTTGTAAGGAACTAAATATGGCAACCCACTCAGGGCAGCCACAGAGAATGATGCCTAGTAGGCGAAGTATCACCTTTGTTTTTGACAGAAAAACTGTCTACTGATCACTTCTGTCACAGATAAGCCTGCGAGCCAAGACTCCACCCCTCCCTGGCCCATGCCTGAGTATATGATGCCCCTGGTGTAATAATGCTCACGCATGCTGTGTGTCTCTGTGCGATGGCAGTAGCTGATTGCAAGTGAATAATGAGAATATTGTCTGGCTCCTCCAAGAGAAGACAAATGGGCTGGAGTTGCAGGGCATATCTGATCGAAATGGAACCCAAACATCCAGGCATCAGAAGGAGGCAAGAGACAGAGAACTACATAGTTCTGCGAAGCTCAGCAGAGACCTGCCCCTTTAGTAAACCAGAGGTCTCCATCTGTGTTTGGAATAAAAGCTGGAAACCAGAAAAGAGAAGCTGCTTTGGTAAAAGTCAAAAGGAACTCAGCTTAGGCCAGGGGTAAGCCTGCACTTGAACTAGAAAGAGAATCTCAATTTTTCCCAGGAGAAAAGGAGAGAAATGCTGAGATACAGCAAGACTGGGCTCACTGTGCCAGGCTAAGACATCTTGCTCAGAGCACATGAAGTCTCTGTATCAGACTTATGTAGTCACCAAACAGTGAACCAGGCTCTGCAATAAATACCTGCATTTGCAGGCCTGAATACATAACAGTGTTTATTTAGAAAGCAAGTCATCGGGATCCCTCGGTGGCGCAGTGGTTTGGCACCTGCCTTTGGCCCAGGGCGTGATCCTGGAGACCCAGGATCGAATCCCACGTCGGGCTCCTGGTGCATGGAGCCAGCTTCTCCCTCTGCCTATGTCTCTGCCTCTCTCCCTCTCTCTCTCTGTGACTATCATAAATAAATAAAGTTTTTAAAAAAAAAAAAAAAGAAAGCAAGTCATCTAACAATTTCTTTTTTTCAAAGGTGGCTCTATTCCAAATAAAGTATTTAAATGATATATTACTATGTTTTCCATATAATCCCTTAACAGATTTGAATAGACTTATGACAGTGCTGGACAGGTGTTAGTATCTTGCTTTATCCCAGCACTCCACACTCTGCAAGAGCACTCAGCCTTCCTTCTAGAAATTTTGCTCTCTTCTTTAATACACTGAATTACTGAAAACAGATCTTCCATATACTTAGCGAACAAAAATATTTTTCTCATTGAAAATAGAATCACAACAGGCACATAGGCAGATATTTAAACAAAGGGAACCCCAAATCTCATATCTGGATAGCTAATCTATTTTTCAGTACTGCCCACAAATACCTAACAAGCTATCCTACCACTAAATCAGACTTTATGGCACTAGTATAATGTGTTGATGATTAACCTTGTCGACTTCTTTCTTAAATAACCCCTCCTCGTTTATGCCATGGTAGTAAATGGTTCCCCTCTCCCATGCAGGAAGTCCAGAATGAAAGTGGGTTGTTGCCATGGCAACAGAATACAAGGCAGAGAACTCCAGAGAAGGGGGAGGTCTCTATACCCAAGGCCACAGCCACAAGAAAGCCCCAGGCCCCAGAGTGGTGGCAGCAAAGAGAAGCAACCTGCTATGACTTCACACTGCCAGATGGTCTGCTGTTGACACAGGGTTCCCCCCAACTGCTAATTATTTGCATAACTCTGGATCATTCATTCAAAGGAAAATGAAGAATTCACTAAAATATGCATTGATATAGTTACCAGTTTTTCTCTTTGAACAGCCTAGCATTGGAAACCATCTCCCAACACTTAACACAGTGCCTTATGCATATAAGCCACTTAAGAAGGGTGTATTTAGCTATTTACCAGATCTCTTCTTGAGCCAGGTATGGCTCAAGATACAGAGATGAAAAAGACAAGTTTCCTCTCCTCAGAGTGCTCACTGTTCAGTGGGTAGACATGCATCTATAATCTAGACCATGCAACCTTACGCTCCAGCCTGATGCTACAGCCTGGCCCAGTCGGGGGTTGGGGGGGATTCAGAAGACAGGCGTACCCTAGGGGAGAACACAGGGCAGGGGAGAAAGGCGGGCAGGGTACGTTCCACAGGATCCGAGTCCTCAAGGATGAATAAGGAGCTAAGGGCGCTCCTTGTTTGTTTGTTGTTTGTTTTTGTCTGCTTGCTCTGAGATACTCCTAGCAGAGAGGATGGCAAGAGCAGAGGCCCAAAGGTAAACAATAGCACCATCCCTGTCGGAAAGCATATGCAGTTAGCTATTTTGAACAAGAATGTGCAAGGCAGGGGATGGCAGGGGCTGAAACTGGAGACACAGGTAACTAAAGTGTCCACAGACCATGGAAGTCCCTCCCCTGGGGGACCCTGGATTGTAGTCTGGGCAATGGAGCCACCAACATGGCAAAGCTTACTTTTCTGGAAGGACCCCTTTGTAGCAGTGTGGAGAATTGCTTAGCAGATCACACTGTAATCAAGAGAGGGCCAGTTCCAAGGCTGCTTCACACACTGAGGTAAGAAACAATCAGAGCTGGAATCAGAGTAGGGTATTAGGGATGGAAAGGGTGAGGACAGATGCTAGAAACATTGACTAAGTAAAATCACATAGCTCCTCAGCATGATTCACCTCCCTCCTCCCAAATCCCAAAGACACAAATCTCCATCCTCCTCTCCATACCAGTTTTAATGCTTAAAAAAACTGGGCAAGAAAAGGATAAGATTGGCAGCCACTGACGCTCCTCCGATAGTACCTAGCTTACACATTCATTGAACCACTTAAAATGATCATAGTCACTTTAAACCCAATTGGCTGAGTTGATGGACAGGCAAAAATATTTCTTTCTTGGATTTATTCCAGTACACTGTTTCCCATCATTACTGGTCATGAGGGTCAGAAAAAGAAAGGAGATTTTTAGAAAGATTCTGAACAATATATCAATGCCAACTCAGAGTGACAGGCAAAACAAAACAGATAATGTTTCGTGTTGAGATAGGATCATTCCTTTGAGGCCCTCCTGGTTTCACAGCGAATATTAATTTTTAGAGCATTCCTATAAAGTAGACAAGTGGCAAAGGGGGTTGGCTCCAATTCAGTGGGGAAAAAAGAAAAGATGCTAGTGCCTGGGGAAATGCACCGGTTTATCAGAGGCAAGGCTAGCTGGAGGCAAGCCTGAGGACAGAGTTTGGGCTTCTCAGTTTCCTCTCCTGTTTTTATCAACTAAACCTGTCCTAATGAGGTTATTATATTTAACATAGCCTGTCCAGATATCATCTGAAAAGAGGAAGCAAAGACCTGGGTAATTTTCCAGATAATTTCTTTAAAAGAGAAAAAGCAACCTCTCTTTCCTCCAAATTGTTTATAATTGGTGCAATACAGGAAGTCTCACTGCTTTTTAATGAGCTCCCAAACTCAAATTCTGCCTTTTAAATTTTTTTTTCTGAAATCTGCATTTGCCTGAAATATCTCAGTAATTCTTGTGGAAAGGGAGGTTTTGCCTAAATTATGAAAATGACCTCAATTTGCTTCTTGGTGTAGCTAGGGGACGAGTGGGTATCGCATGGTGGTATCTGGGCTGTAGAAACCATGCCCTTATGCCCTTCCCCTGTGGCCTGAGGTACGTGGACCTCTTCTGGTACCGGGATGGGCAGTGGGACTCCATGCTGGAGGTTGACACTCAGATCCTTTCTGTTCTCCATTAGAAATTTGCAGCTCATTTTGCATGTCCCAGGACTGCAAAAGACACCACCTGCTTTGTTTCACTTGCACACAGGTAGAAATGTAAGACTTATCCTGGCAACTGGAAGGAATGACTCCAGTTCTTACTAAAAGGTCAGCCTTGGACTCGGTTTATTTTATAAATATTTATTTATTTATTTATCTATTTATTTATTTATTTATTTATTTAATGGGTAAACTGAGCTAGCAGTGATGAGCCAAGGAAAGGATTGCGTTGCTTGCTTTTTTGCCAAAGCACATGTCCCCACTCTTTGTCTGACTTCCGTCCTTCTCTGCCTCGCTGCTTTTGTCCTGCCTCTCTCAGCCACTCTCCCCTTGATCCTTTCTTCTTGTGTGAAAGAGAGAGAGAGAGAGAGAGAGAGAGAGAGAAGAGAGAGAGAGAGATGCCTCTGGGGGCAAAGCTTGGATTACAGTGTGGTCCGGAAGCTGCAGTTCAGGCAAAGAGAAGGAGCCCTATCCTGCAGCAGGTTTTGGAGGCAGACGATGAGGCTGGGGCACCCCAAGAGTTTGCCTTGTTGCTGGGGCTTGCAGACAAAAGCTTCAGATCTCGACTAGGAGCAGAGGCGGCTCCTCTGGGCTGGCGTGGGTCGGGGGATGGGGGGGCCCCCCCCCGCTGCTCCCCGCAGTTAGAAGAGCCAAGGACAAAGGATGCTCACCAGGCCACCCTGACCCCCAGCTTGTCCAGGTGTCTTACACACGCACCCCCCCCTGCCCGGCCCCTTGCACACACACCCGGCCCAGAGTCTGCGCTCTGAGCACGTCTGAGCACATGTCTCCCAGAAGGAGGGCCCCTTTCTTAGATTGAATCACTTCGTTTTTACACCCTAAACAATTACACATGATTTCCCCAAATGCGAGAGCAAGTCAGCAGACTCTATCCAAATAATGGGCTGTGAGTCGGTAAAGCGGGTGAGACTGGGGGTGGGGGTAGAGGCCCCCAAGTCTTTGTTGCTCTCCCATCTGGCTGGAAGCCAGAGGTGAATCGAAGAGACCTATCCTTTGTCCACCCATCTGACGTCACCCCAAGCTCCCACTCGGCCAAGTCAGGGTGTAATGCATCACACATGTCCATTGCTCGAAAGGTGTCCGAGAAAGCCGGGGCTCCCTGCGCCTGGGAGGGGGCTTTCCCACAGCAGTGCTGCTTTCAAGGTCACAGCAAAATGCAGAGTCCCGCTTGCTCCACCAGAGTCTGTCATTGTTAGCGCCCCCCTCATCCTCCAAGGAGACCAAAAGCATGTGCTCTGTGGCTTTAAGGGGAGAGAGAATCCTTCTCAGGCTCTCTATCAAGTCTGGTTAGGTTTTAGCATGTAAAGTTCCAGGCCATAAATAATTCAAAAGGCATGAAGAAGATTTTCTTCCTTCTCCATCTATCCCTGCACACGGCACCCCCACCCCCACCCCCTGGCTTATAACAAATGCTAATTTAATCAACTGGCAGTAAATTGCACTGGTTGCTGACTCATGCCAGACACAGCCCCTGTGGACTTGACAGGCCTTTGCCATCCCGCTTGGAAACAAACAATAAAGAGGTGCAGCTCTGAGCTGTCCACCTTTCTCCCTTTGTCCTCCTTTGTCTCCTCCCCTCCCCCCCTTCCCCAAAAAGGATCCTTCACAAATGGAAGATCCCTGATGTACTCGCAGGCAGTTCACACGGCAGTGGCCCAGGGGCCTGTGTTCCATGCAAGTCGTGTGGCCTCCCAACCGACCGCCCGATGGCCAGGCGTCCTGAAGGCCGCAGGCCACAGGCCGCAGAGCATGAGCGGCAGGGGAGGCAGGCGAGGCCCGGAGGAGGGGTGGGAAGCAGGGGGAGGCAGGAAGCCCTTGTTATCCACACTGTGGAAGCATACGTGTCAGGAAGGCTCTTGGAAACCCCACAGATAGCGCTGGGCGGGAAGCTGAGGACGGGATGGAGAGGAGGCCCTTGGGCCTCACTGAGGCAAGGGGAGCGAGGCCCCCAGGCTCCTGAGGACAGCTGGGAATGGAGGGCAGGGGCAGCAGTTTCCTGAGAGACAAGACAAGAGGAGCAGGTGGAGGGCCAGAGACCGAGAGGATGGGACAGGAAGAAATGTCCCCAAAAGGAAATGGCCAAGAGGAAAGAAAATATCTATGGGAAGCCTAGAGTCTATTTCCTTTTCCTCTCGCTCTTTTATTTTAGCTATAAATATTTATCTTCTAAAGAAGCCTTCTCCATCCCCACCGCAGAGGGATTCCTTGAAAACCCTCCCCATCGACATCATCCAAATATTTGCTGAGCACTAACGTATAGGAAGGAAATGGAAGGTTGTTGACCCTCTTGTGTTCAAATGGCCGCAAAGCACTTGGAGTGCTCCAAGCCCCATCACGCCCATTATTTTGTTTGCTTTCTCCTTCTGACCACCCCGGAAGTGCACAGCTGGCAGCGTCTGGCCCTTCAACAGCTAGGCGGGCCTCCGTGCACAGGCCAGTGGATGGTCCAGTCACAGCGGCTGCTGTCTCGCCAGACCCCTCTCTGTGGCTTTGCACACAGTAGGTCTAACTGCATCAACACTAGGCATAGGTTTTATTAAGCAAACAGAGTAACAGCAAAGCAGCAGAACTTCCAGAAGGGTCTCACTCACCTGGTCACCAAAGCCTCCCCACAGCACTGACTGTCCATACTATTCTTCAGTCTGGAATAATCAGAGTTGTTTAGTGTTGAATTGTAACCTCCCCGCCTTAGATTATAAACTCCTCCTGTGGGGAGTTTCTGTGTCCCCGCGAGGCTAAATAGGGGAGCTTACATAGAGCAAATGCAGATTTTCTGGCTGGCTGTAAGCACATCTTGAGTCTTTTCAAGTGACAACCCTTGCAACCGCCACATTAATGTTCAGATCACCCCAGTGAGGCAGATTTCATCAGTGGTCATTCCTCTACGATGGCAGCTCTAGCTCCCATCCTTTGGTTCTTTCCCAGGTGTGCATGCACGTGTACGCACACAGACGTGTGTCTTCGACCAACCGCATCGTTGTTTGCCTCTCTTTGAGAGTGTTTTCTAGAAGACTCCCTGCATAATGGCAAAGCACTTTTGCCTTAGAACTAGGAGAATGCACCAGCAACATCCTGCAGGAAGCCCAGACAAGGGAACAAATAGAAGCCCTCCTGTCTTCCACCACCCTAGTCCCTGTGCACTATTCTGCGCTTCTTTCTTCTAATTCATGGCTCCATGCCTTTGGGGTCACTGGGGGCCAAAGAAGAATGGCCCAGTGGAGGGGAGCCTCCGGTGTCCAGCACGCAGCATTCTAACGGACGAGCTTCACTGCCAAGAATGGAAGGCGTGGTTCACTTTGTCCTCATTTGACCAGAAGGCTCCGTGCGGAAGGCTGCCTCAGTGCTGGGCTGTAAACTCCTGGGGCGGTCATAAATAAACGCAGGGCCTGGTGTGGCTCCTTGGCTAAATGTTTGCACAGTAACTCAAATGAGGCAGCAGACATGAGTCAGGAGGGAGAAATAAGCTGAAGAAGGGGGGCGGGTGTTCAGGGAGCTTGGGCTTCTCAAGGCTGCGAGATGGCACTTTAGCCGGAGACACTCGCTGGGTCTCCGGGGACAGACTGCAGGCCCTCCCCCCGCACCGCACCACCTGCCAGAGCCCTTTGCAAGCCGACTCCAAGAGCTGCTGAGTGGGCGAGTGGCCTGTCCAGACTCCATGCGTGAGGCCGACCAGGGCCTTGCACATTGCTGAGAGGGGCCAGAAGAAGACACTAAATATTTTATCTATTTGGAACAGTCACCGTTTGAACGAGGGCTTCTGTACAGGCTGAGAACGTAAAGCTCCGGGATGACATTGGTTCTGCAAGCTTAGGTCTGGGGGAAATATGGAAAGACAATAGTTATTTAATTCCAGTGATCGCTGCTCTGAGTTGAGTCATCAGTGGCTCACCAGATTTATCCTTGCCTCCCAGAGACAGGGCGCCAGCGGCTGGTGGCCAGAGGTTATTAAGCCTCCATGGGATGCTTTGTTTTCTCCACTGGGGACAGTGGAAGGAAGGGCTTCTTCCTGCTGTGATATGCCGTCCTCTCAGGCTACGTACAAAGTGAAAGTATGTGCTCAACGAATGAATGCACTCCTTCCTGTGTTCATTCATCGTAAAACTCAGGGCTGCCCAGAACTTGGGCATTCCATTAAAATCCCCATTTTAAGTCTCCCTCGGCTCCTCCAACAATTACGTTAACCTGCTCGGGCTGTCACCACAGACCACGTGGCCTAAACAACAGAAATGTATTTTCTCACAGTTTTGGAGGCCAGAAGTCCAAGATCGAGGTGTCAGCAGAGGTGGTTTCTCCTCCCGGGCTTGTAGCTGGCTGCCTTCTCCTGTCTTCCCTCTGTGGGGGTCTGTGTCCTAGCTCTTCTTCTTATACAAAGATGAGTCCCAGTGGGTTAGGGCCCACCCATATGACCTCATTTTACCTTAATTACCCTTGCAAGGGCCCTATTTCCAAATGTAGTAACATTTTGAGGTCCTAGGGGCTAGGACTGCAACATAAAGAATTTGGAGAGCACACAATTCGATCCATATTGACCATTATGATTTTTGTGGCTCAGGACAAAGGATGTTCGTCTCTACCTGCATAAACACTTTGGTAAACACAGTCCCTGCCCCTGATACAGGAAGACTCAGTACCTGCCCCTGCCCCTGCTGTCTGCTCATGGCAGGCACCACCACTCCACCCACCCACCGACGTGAGACCAAATAATTCCACGGCACTTCAGGGAGTAGTAACAGGAAAGAAGGTGTTTTTTAAGAACTAATTTTTCAGTCAGTTGTTTTGCTGGTGAAGGAAGGAGGGCAGCAGGAATAAATATTCTGGGGGGCTCAACCCCTTGCCCTTTATCTCTTGGTTCCCACCAGCAGATTCCCTCCCGTTGGTGGCTCATTCCTTGGCATGAAGGTGGCTTCTACGTGGCCGCCTCTGTATCAACACCATATCCGAGCAGTCTCCTTTGGTCATAGAATGAGATTCCATTTGTTTGGAACATAAGTGGGGATTCAGCCCTTGACCAACACAAGTTGCAGGAAGACTCCAAGTGTCAGGTTTATACGTGGCTCCATTGAGTCTTGTTCTTCCCCCCAGGTTCTCCCAGATCCCATCAGCAGCCTTTCTGCCATTGCCCCAACCAAAAGTCACTTTAAGGAGGCTCTTTTCCCAGTTTCCAAAGCATGTGCCCACACCATTTGAAACTTATCCCTGCTAGAGAAGTCAACATCCACCCATTTCCAGGATATAGGGATGCTGAGACCTCTCGGGCAGTGACTTTTGGCCTCATCACTATAGAAGAGTGAAATGGATAAGAGTCCACAAAGAATATTCCTATGTCATTTGTTAATGTTTCAAAACTCCCATTTAAAATGGTTCGCATCTTAAATGCTTGCTGTGTGTGTGTGAGTGTGTGTGTGTGGTGCTATTACTGTGTTCTTATTTGACACCCTCCTCTGAGCCTACATGCTGGAGGTGTGAACATTTGGTCTCTGAATTCATATGCCCTTTTGAATTCTGCAAATGTACCTTGCTAGGTTTAAGAGCATCTTCTGGTGAGTTAAGTCAGAGGTAGATACTGATGCTGATACAGACTCAAGCAGACAAGGAAAAGTAATTGTAAGAAAGGAGTAGGAAAATATCTCCCATTTATCCTCTTCTTAGCTCATAATTCAAACCTACATTTCTAGAGATTTTAAAATATTATGGCAAGAAAGCCTTAACCGACCAAGATTTCATACCAAAAAGTCTAACCCCAGTGAACTAATGCTATTTGTTTACCCACTATGAACAGGGCACAAAGCTGTCCCCTGGGCAAGAGTCAGACATGCAAATCTCTGTCCTCCACGATTGCAGAATCAGAGTCAGAGTGAGGAAACACAGACACATAAACCATAATTAATGATAGAAGGCAGGAAAAGCTGGTCAGTTCCAACCACGAGGCACAGACGCTCAGTGCTCTGGGGTTTGGAGGTGGGACTGATGATGGCCACAGCAAAAGGGTCTCAGAGGAGGTGCTATGGGAGCCATATTAGGGGGTTAGATCTGGTCCTAAAAGCAGCAGGGGAATGACATTATAATAAAACTAGTGTCAGAGGTGAGTTCGACACAGGTTGTGCTGGGGCAGGTGAGAAGCAAAGCTGAGAGACCAGCGTGCAGACTCCAACAGTGGCCCAGGCACCAGCAACTCCCACCTGAGCCAGGGGTTGGTTGGCAGTGGTGAGAAGAGGGAGAGGAAGATGCTCAGGCCCCGTGAATGAAGAACAAGCAGAATGTTGAATCTTACTGGCTGGGAGGGACAGGGGCCGGGGCTGGGGTCCTGAGCCCTGGCCACCTCTCATGGGAAGACAGCTGTCCAGAGGGATGGTCTATTCCTCGCTCGTCAGCTTTCTTCCTCCTCGCCTTAGAAACACATCCAGAAAACAGCAGAATCACCCACACACCAGCTTCCTCAGTGGGAATCCCAGGTCAAACCCAAGAATGCAGCCCTGCCCTCTCTGAACAGACAGGAAGAATGTTCAGGGCCCAAGTATTAATGATGTAAGGCCAGATTTCAAACAAAAGTCCCAGAGCTCCCTCTTGGCCTTCGTAATCCCTTCAGCTTCAACCCCAAGACCAGATCTCCACCCTCATTTTACTGAAATGGACATAGTCTGGCTATGATCTTGGATCATTTATTATTTTTTTTTTATCTTGGATCATTTAGACTTCAGATCACATACTTCTCTGCCCCTGTTGGGTTCTCCAGTGATTTTCGTGTTGGCCCTGTTAAGCATCCAGCATCTTCTCTTCCCCTTCCAATAGCCCTTATTTCTCTCTGTATCTCACATAGGATTCCAGGGGTTACGCGATCTAGGCTAAGCTCATAAGGGCATCGCATCCACCTTTCTTTGTTGACATAGTTAAGCTCCTGGTTCAAATGTCCCCTGAAGCCAGACACCTCTAAACTTTTCATTTATATGAAATAATTTTCCTTTCTTGTCTGACTTCTGTAGTTTGTTCCTTGAACTTAAAAAGCCCCTGGCACAGGCTCTCCATGTAATTGTGTCATTGTGGGAAGGGCTCTGGGAAGGAAGGCAGTGCTAGCACCATCCCTTGAGGTCTCACTTTCGCATGCACTGGCCAGTGACCTTTGTCAATGCTCTTTGTCTCTCTAGGCTTTGTTTTGTTCACTAGAAACCTGACTGGTCTTACAAGCCAATCTCTACTGACCCTTCTAGATCTGGCGACCTGACTCCATAGGCCCCACTGTGAAGCCCTAGCAAACCTAACCATTCACTTCTGGTTCTGCCCTTTCAGGCAGTCACGCCACTACCTCTGTGGGACCCCCACTGCGACCTATGAACACCAGGTGGACTGCCCTTTCTAGAGGGGCTGAGGAATCACACATGGTTCCAGGGGCTGGAACACACGTAAACATCAATTGACAGCAGCATGAACAGAAATAGAGCGTCAGTGTTTTCTTTCTCTGTGGGGGCAGGGAGCTACCGGGCAGAGGGAGGGGGACACGAGGGGCAGGTAGAAGGCAAAGTCCCTCACAGGTAGGTGGAACTGAGGCAAGGGGGAGACAACCAGAGAGGAATGTTCGATTATCTGTTGAAGATTCCACACCAGAAGAGGTGAGACTCCCGAACTTGAACGTAACAATAGCTGGATGAGTCAGAGGTGGGTGCAGATTGGAGGGCCAGAGCTGGAAGCAGAGACGCCCCCTGAGGTGTTCTGATGGAGGTCAGACAGGGAGGCAAAAGCTGAAACCAGGGGAGTGGAGAGAAAGAAGAAAGGCATCTGAAGGACTCAGACCTGACAGACACCATGTTTTATGAGGAAAAGGTCAATAGAGGTGAAGGAGGAAACAGAAAAGGGGACTAATTTCTTGAGTTGCTGTTACACACTGGCTCTTCCCATACACCAATGCATGGAAAACCGAGAGTAAGGGCAAGGAAGCCAAGGAAGAAGCCCCAGCCCAGGACAGGCATCCCTGGCTTCTGTGATGTAGCACCAGGGACCTCGCAGAAGAGGTCTGAGTGCAGGTCAGGTCAGTGGAGCCCAGATCTTCGTGCACCCCAAGAATGATGGGTCCTGGTCTTGGGCATTAGAGAGGGTGGCAGGTGGTCTGGATGCCCTGCCCCGCACCCCCACTCCTCAATTCAGACCCACTCTGAGAGAGGCCCACCTCAAGCTCCCTCCTCCCCAACACAGGGTTTCCCTGCCTCGGGGCCTTCCCTGAAGCTGGGGGAGCCTCACACAGGGCAACCCAGAGCAGCAGAGGGCTCCTGCTCCCTTGCCCCAGCCTCAACTACCAAGACGCCAGAGCCAATGGCGCGATGCCCCCGCCCCTTTCTGCACACCTGCAGCCCAGACCTGGGTCAGGCACCCGCGTGCCGGTTCTCCCCGCTTCCCTGCCTGGGTCTCCCCACTCCTCACTCCTGTCTCCTGGGGGACCCCAAATCACGATGTGCACCCAGGCATTGGCTGAGATTCTGCTTTCAGGGGACCCCGACCGAGACAGAGGGGAGCTACCTCGCAGAGGCAGGAGTGCAAGGCCTGCTGTAAGCCCCGGCACGCTAGACACACGGCTCGACTTCTGCTCCCCTGTGCGCCGTGTCCGTGGGGCAGGCAGAGATGCTCTGGACACTTGGGATGCGAGTCACAGGTTCGGGGCCCTAAAGCCCCTCTGAGGGAACTGGCACTGCCAGTTCCCAAGACTGCTTGTGGAAACACAACAGGCAGGAGCCCACTGGCGTCAGGGTAAAGCAGCCCTTCCCCTGTGGAGGGTTAGCCCCCCCACCCCGGGGGGCCACAGCCCAGAAGCCTGGGGTAGGCAGACGCCCAAGAAAGTAGTTTGTTTCCTTTTGACTCATCCCCACAGTCTTTTAAAGTCCAAGGCCACTTGGCAGGTGTGAGGTTTAATGGCAATAGATGGAGTTCAGCCCAAAGTTTACACTAGGTCCTTCGATCCTTTATGCTACAGGCGGGCACCCAAGGCCTTTGAGCCTACAACCCCAGCTTTAGCATGTTTGAGAGAAAGGGCTTTGTCTCCGTCCACCCTCGCCCTGGGTCCTGCAACTGGGTCCTTTCTACTGCCTGGCTCCTAACTTCTCACCTCCGTTCCACCTTGAACTTCTCTGACGGTTTGGTTATCGATCACCTCCTTGGGCCTGCAACAACCATCTATCCTTAATGCTACGTTGCTTCCAGCCTTGGGAGAAGGGTGCTTTGGGGAAGGTGAAGCAGCCCTCCCCTTTGGCCACCCCAACTTGGGTTCTGGCCTGTGGCAGAATTTCCCTGCCACATTCGGGCTGTACCAGGTGGTGGATACTGTGGAGGTGTTGAGAAGATCAAGGGAGTTTCAAAAGCCAAAAAAGGAAAATGGAAGCACAGGCCTGATATCTCTATGGCCGAGTACATCAGCCCTGTGGGGCCTCTCCCTCCCGGTCTGTGGCCCAACATGTTGCTGAGGTGACTCTACAGCCCTCCTCGATCCTGCCATTCTTCTCTCCTCCAGGCTCCGAAGTTGGGCTGCTACCAAGATATCCTTCTGTTCCCTTTTGAAAACCAATTCACTATCTTTTGGCATAGGACCTTTTTACCCTGGGTTGTGTTGGGTTTTTTTTTTAAGTTTTTAATTTAAGAAATTGCCCTAATAGGAGCACCTGGGTGGCTCAGTGGTTGAGTGTCTACCTTCCACTCAGGTTGTGATCCTGGGGTCCTGGGATCGAGTCCCACATCAGGCTCCCCACAGGGAATCTGCTTCTCCTTCTGCCTGTGTCTCTGCCCCTCCCTCTGTGTCTCTCATGAATAAATAAATTAAATCTTAAAAAAAAAGAAATTGCCTTAATAAAGCAATTTTAAGCATAGGGAACACAGTTAACAGTATTGTAACAGCAGTGTATGGTGACAGATGGGAGCGACACTTGTGGGGAGCACAGCACAACATACAGACGCATCAAATCACTGTGTTGTACACCTGAAATTAAGATACCATTGTGTGCCAACTCTACTTCAATTAAAAACATTAAAAAAAATAAAGCAATTTTAACTCTTCAGGGAACCAACATTCATCATTTAGAGACCAGGCCTTTGCCTTTCCATAGCCACAGGATTACCCAAAGATCCTTCTTAAAGAAAACAGAGTGTGGTGGTATTATTTCAGCATTAATCAACCCTCCGACTTCAGCCCTAACCTGGATTTGATGCATTGCCACCATTCCATAACCCTCACAATAACAAACACATCTTTTACCATCTATAAAGGTTGTCAAGGCTAAATATTAAAGCGCATAACCTACAGCCCATGGCCCAACAAGAACACTTGGCATTCTCCACCCAGAGCTCGTTCAAAGCTAGAGATTTGATAGTCGCCTTAGAGGCAGAAAGGTCTCTGGCCAGACATCTGCACACAGATTTCCCTTCGGTTTTTACCTTTAATCTAGTGCAGTGATTTTCAAATTTCAGTGTGGATAGAAATTTGAATACAGGGTTGTATGTTTTATGGGTGATACAAGGCCTTTCCAAGGCTACTACGGAGTTTATATGATGTTCACGTTACGTGTTGATTATAGCACCTAAAAATATCGCTCCTAAGATGTGACTCTTCCGTATGGAACACTTTCTTCAACACAACTTTTGCCAACAGACTAGAATTTCTAAATGGCTGCAAGATTTTATGTGGTACTTTTTTCTTGGTCTCGCTACGCTTGCAAAGAGAACTCAGCTCCTCGGTCCTGGAGTGCCAGGCCTGACCCTCAAGTTAGCACTTAGCAGCCTCTCTCTAGTGCAGAGGGGGGAGAGGGAGGGGGTGGGGGCCTGGCTTTCTCACCAACCAGCCAGACCTGGGGCTACAAAACTCACTATCATTCATTTCGTCTTGGCATTTGAAAGCAGAGATCTCCCTGGGCCCATCATCTGCGTCCTGAATTTCCCGGCTTTATTTTGAGCCCTATTTCATCTGTCACTGCTTATACCTCTGCCCAGGTTCATGGTAAATGGTCTGTTTCTGTCAATGACTTTTTCATCTATGTCAGGGGAAGGCCCATTAGACAAATCCAATGGGACAAGTTCAGAGATTTTGTCAGTTGCCGTCATTCTCGGGCCTGGCTGTGCAGTGGAGCACAGACGTGAGACAGACTTGTCAAGATGGGCAGCTTCTCCTGGAAGAAGTTTATCTCAATGGAGAGAAACACGTGGTGGGTGAAAAACATCAAATACTGGCGCTTCGTCCTGGGAGCGGCACAGGAAGCTGAAAGGGCTGTCTGTGAAGCAATTAAAATAAGTCAGAGTCTCAATCCCCCGAGCTCAGGGAGGAGGGCAGACAACAGCCCGTACCCAAGCTGATTGGGGGTGCTTGCCACCAGCCTGTTAGCAGTGAGGAAGCAGTCATTTCTCATCTACTATTTTCAGTTTATCAGTAATCAATAATTATTGATAGGAGAAATGAAAGACACTATTTTGTGTCTTATTTCACTGAGAAAGCAGAAAAGAATACCACGTTTTCCGTCTGGCAAATTAATTAAGGCCCCTGCACCACCGCTCCCCTGGCTGCATAGACCCAGGACCCAGCTCCCCAGGTTTCCTGCAGTGAGGCCGCATCCTGGGTGTCGCAGGAGACCCAATCCTCCTCCCACTGCCATCACTTGGGCCGTCACACCCTCGCTGTCAGCCTCGTCCTCTGCCCTCTGCATCATCAGTTACTTGGTCCTTCCTTCAGTTTACAAACATGCTGAAGTGCTCCTGCTAAAAGGCAAAAACCCTCTGAATTCCATTTCCCCTTTTACTTGCTGCCCATTTTTTCCTGCTTGCTTTTTTAGCAAAGTTCCTTTCTCAGCTTCCTCCTCCTCCCATTCTGTTGAACAACTCTCCAGGGATTAAGAGTTGTTATCAAGGTTACCAATGATCTCCAAGGTAACCAAATCCAATGCTCAGTTTCACAACATTTTCCCTAATGGGTTGCTCCATGTAAGATATTAATAATATAATATAATATAATATAATATAATATAATATAATATAATAATATGTTTTCTTGCTTATCTAATCATTAACTCCCCGACCCCACCATGACATATGAGCCATTCTCATGGGAAAACAGCAACTTGATCTCTTTGCCAGGCACCCCCAGCTCCCAGAGCCCTGTGCCTGGCATATTAGGTCCTCAGTAAAAGCCTGTTAAATGAATGCTTGAATAAACAGATCAATCAATCAATTAATTACCAGTAGGGGTTGCAACAGGGAGTATGGCTCTGCTGGCACCTGTGTATTAGGAAGGAGTAAAAATCAAAAATTTTTCGAGACAAAGCTGCTGTTTCTGTAGCCTAGTATTTGCAGTAGTCTGGGAAGTGACGCTGTCCATTCTTGGGAATGGAGTGGTGGCCAACAAAAGGGGAGCTAATACTAATGCAGTGGTGGGCAAGAAAAACGGAGTGTCTACTATAGGGCAAGGACTGATCTAGCAACTTTCACATACTTTTCCTCACTCCTTATAAGATAGGTGCTACTATTATCTCCATTTTGCAGATGGAGAAACTGAGGTAGAAAAGAGGCCAGGGGCACTGCATGGTGCAGTCAGTTGGGCCTCCAACTCTTGGTTTTGGCTCAGGTCGAGGTCTCAGGGTCATGTGATGAAGCCCTGGAAGGCTCCAACTTCCACGTGGAATCTGCTTAAGATTCTCTCTCTCCCTCTCCCCACCCCCACTGCGCACATGCACATGCACATGTATACTCTCTCTCTCTCTCTCTCTCTCTCTCTCTCTCTCAAATAAATAAATCTTTTTAAAAAGAGAGAGAGAGAGAGAGGCTAAATAGGGTGTCCACGTTCACCCAGACATGAGTTTAGCATGAGGAGCCCATATAATTTGCCAGTTCTTTGGTGCTTGATATTATTAATTCACAGAAAATTAGGAATTCACAGAAAATCAAAGGAACTGAGCTGATACGGACAAGCATAAGTCAAGGTTTCCAAGGCAAAATACATATTCGTTTGGGAATATTTGTGTTGTTGTTTTTATTGTCAAAGAACATCAAAATGTCACTAAAGTCAATATAACAACCGAGTTCAAAGTGATTTTATTGTTTGTTTCCTTTTCTAAGCATACTCACAAGAGGCTTATAACCATTATTCACAGGATACATGTAGTTGTAGCATAGCCATCTGGCTAGGGCTGCCAGATAAAATGCAGGATGTCCAGTTAAATTTGAACTTCAAATAAAACATAAGTAATACGTTAGCATATATATGTCACAAACATTGCATGGAACATACCCTTAAATATTTATTGTTTATCTAAAATTCAAAACTAGCTGTGCTTCTGTATTTTATTTGCTATGTCCAGCTACCTCACACCTGGTCAAATGCTCCCTCACCCCTCCCCAGTCAAAATGCATTCCCTCACTCTGCCAGAAAGGTTTTATCAAGGCAATAAAGACAGAGAAAAGAAGGGAGAGGAGGACACTTTGTAAAGACTCTGAAGCAATAAAAGACGAATGACTGTTGTCCTTCTGTTCCTGAAGGAGGGACCAGGACCTCTGTGAGACACATTTCGAAATAGGTTAAGTTAACCTTCAGACACATTTGAGCCCCACCCTTGGCCTCTGGGGCCTGCAGTCTTCTGCTCAGAAACTGAACAACATGGAAAATCCCTTGCATTCTCCAGCCTCAGTTTGTCCATCTGAAAAAACAGTGGATATCTTAGAAGTTAGAAAGGAAATGAAATAGGTGATATGACATTACTGACTTCTGTGGGCATGGTGGCTGGCACAGACCACTCTGAACCTTTTTTTTTTTTTAGATTTTATTTATTTATTTAGAGAGAAAGAATAAGAGAGTGTGGGAAAGGGGAAGGGGGAGGGATAGGGAGAGAAAATCTCAAGCAGACTCCACACTGTGCTTGGAGGATCTCACAACCCTGAGATCATGACCTGAGCCAAAAATCAAGAGTCGGATGCTCAACTGACTGAGACACCCAGGCACCCCTGAATCTCTTAAACAGAAACCTGAATGACTAGAAGAAAGCAGCCATGTTCAGAGAGAGAGGGTAGTGTGTCTGTGTACCTACAGATAAGACAGAGGAAATGAGGCCCAGATGGGACAGCATGTACAAAATGTTTAATGGGGACAGAGGATTCCATACTGACCTGTTTTTTAACAACAATAAAAGAAACCAGATTTAGAGTAAAGTAAAAACTTCACAATTGGGGCAAAGCAAAACTAATCTATAAATCACATTCCCTGAAGTTGATTTAAGTGGTGAACTGAAGTGCATGCTAAGTGAGGAAGAAAATATAAAGACTGGGCATAAACACAGCTTGGAGTTATGATCAAATTAAAGTTACAACAAAATTGTCTCCATCGATACCTGGTACTGTGTATCTTGAAGTAGGGCAATGTTATGAACTGAATTGTTTCCCTCCTCAAATTCCTGTGTTGAAGCCCTAACCCCGCTGTGACTGTGTTTGGAGGTAGGACCCTTAGGGAGGTTATTAAGGTTAAATAAAGTCATAAGGGTGAAATCCTAATCCAATGGGACCAGTGGCCTTATAAGAAGTGGGAGAGAGAGGGCTCCTTCACCCCACCTGCATGTACCTCCATGTGAGGACATAGCAAGAAGGTGGCAGGCCAGCCACAAGCCAGCTCTCACTGGAACCTGACCTTGTTGGTACCCTGATCTCAGATTTACAGCCCCCAGAACTGAGACAAATTTTTGTTGTTAACCCACCCAGTCTGTGTGGCGCATTGTTATCGCAGCCTAAGGAGACTCAGACAGATAATAGGGAATGAAAATCTGTTTAGAGGAGCATTAACACACCCATTTTAAGAGCCTTATTATGTGAAAAGCCTAGAGTTACTTAATAGCAAGTAGAATATGGAAGAAAGAGAAAAGTAGTCAATAGGATGGACAAAAACACCCTAGCAGTTACTGGAATAAAGAACTAGGAACAAGGATGCCTGGGTGGCTCAGCGGTTGAGCACCTCCCCCTGGCTCAGGGCGTGATCCGTAGTCTCAGGATCGAGTCCCATATCAGGCCCCCTGCCTGGAGCCTGCTTCTTCCTCTACCTACATCTCTGCCTTTCTCTCTGTGTGTCTTTCATGAATAAATAAAGAAAATCTTTTTTAAAAAATAAAATAACTAGGAACAAAGCCTCTTTTCCAGTGTCAGGACCAGCTTCGGGTTTACCAAGGTCCCAAACAAAAGGACTTGATCAGGAGAGCTCAGACATCTCACTTAGAGCACACACATTGAATTACCCAAGGCCAATGGGCAGCACCAGGAGAGTATTCAGTACCAATTAGAAAGATTTGAATTCCAACTTTAAAAATTCTGAAATCGTTGATTTATTAATTTATCCATTCTCATTATTCTTTTGCTTGGGTTACAAAGAAAAAGAACAAGAAACTATCTCTAATCCATGGTTCACTCATTCGAGGCATTACTTTAGAAATGGGAGGATTTAAGATTTGTCGATGTGGGGTTCCTGCTCACAAAGAGATACAGGAGAGAGTTCTATAGGAGAGATGCTCAGAAAATCTGAGCAGTGCAAAGGTGGATTTGGAAAGACATTGGATGAATAACTGTCTTAAGACTGGATGGATAGAGGGATGGATGGATGAATGGATGGATGGATGGATAAAACAGTAAGTGTTACAGAGACTCCAGAAGGACTAATCCTGAAATGCCAGCAGCTGGCTATATTCAACCTATTTAACCATAGGCATTGATGATTCTCTGACCAATAATAACACCCTATTCATGCCTCCTCCATTACCATCACGTGAGAGACATGGACTATCTTATTTGCATTTCTTTTCCCAAAAACCTATTTTTGATACCCTGAACTGGGACCCTGTCAATCTCATTGACTCTTGCCAACATTGTCTGAGTGGTCCTGTTCCCCTTATCATTCCTGGAAGCCTATATAATAAACTCATTCATTCATTCAACATATATATGAAGTGCTCGCTATGTGCTATGCACTAAGTTCTGGGGATAGACTAGAAGGCAAACATGCTTATACTCTGCTGGAAAAAAATAAAACAGAAAATAAACAAAAAATAAAATATATCGTACATAGGACAATGGTAAGTGCTATGGAGAAAAGTACATCAGGGAAGAGGGACAGAGCAAGCCAGAGTCAGGGCTGCCATGTTTGAAGCTGTGGTCAGGGAAGACTCCCCAGGAAAGTAACCTGAGAAGCAAATATCTGAAGGAGTTGGAGGAATGGTCCAGGCCACTCTCTGGGGGAAAGGTGCCCCAACCAAAGAAAAGAGTGAAGTTCTGAGGTGGGAGGATGACTGGAATGAAAAGGAAAACAATAGACAGATGATTGCATCAGGTGGGCGGGAGAGAAAAGGAGGATATGATGTCAGAGAGACGAGAGGAAGGGAGCAGTATAGGGTCCTGTCAGCCCTGGTAGGGATTTTGTCTTTTACTTTGAGCCATTGAGGGGTGGTAAAAGCTGATGTAAATTTTAACAGGATGAATCTGGCTGCGAGATTGAGACTGAGAAGTCAGAGTGGCAAAGGCAAAAGCAAGGAAACTAGTTAGGTATTTTAATAATCCAAGTAAGAGAGGCTGATAGCTCCAACCAGGTGTTAGTGGCAGAGGTGGAGAGAATATCAGATTTTTAAATAGCTTTGAGAGGTAGAGCCAATAGTATTTGCTGATGGTCTGGGTGTGGAGTTTGAATAAGGAGATACCCATTGCCAAGCACCCCTGGTACCAATACCAGAATGCCATCTTCTGCTGAGGGACTTCAATTAACTGATTGCTAGCTCAGTTTGATTTGGGATCCTTCTAGCACCACCAGTTTCTGCTCCCCTCCCCCAAATAAATGTGATTTGGATTAATGGTCATTCCATCCCTCTACCTTCTACTGACTCCTCAGCCTTTTCCTCAAGTCCAACCTAGTGTCCATCCTATAAACGCTCTTGTTTCTACCTCTCCCCACCTGCACTTAGATCCCCACAGGAATGGGAACTATGGGTTTTAAAGGAAGAAAAGGGAATGGATCCTAAATGAAAATGGGTCCCTTGGGGGAGAGTGATTCCAAGCCAGGATATGGATGAAGGGAAAGCATTAGGCCACATATTGTAGCATGGAGATGATCAGAACAGCAAGTACAGGCATTGAAAATTAGCACCTTCCTAGCTTCCTATCCAACACTTGTTTCCAGATTTCAAGACACTTTAGGTCCAAATAAGATGTATCTGGTTGACATCTGAGATCAAGAATAGATATCTTAAAAAAAAAAGGGATATCTAAAGATAGAGGCTCTTCTAAAGTGTTAGTCTTAGTTATGATTGTTTAGACAACAAAGAAAGGAAGAAAGGAAGAAAGGAGAGAGGAAGAAGGAACAACAACGAAAAAGACGGGTTCTTTCCCTTTAGCTATTTTACAAAAGCAGCAATGTGTTATTATCACATTCTACAAAATCTACCTAATTTTTTAAAAGAACCCAAGCCATCAACCTCCTATATGTTATTTTATGATTTAGGGCAGGACTTCTCTGAAGCAACAGTTAAGAGGAAATTCTTTCAGGGAATGAAAAGGCTGAGCAAGCTGTCTAAGCAAACCATCTTCTGGTAGTAAAGCACACACTGCATAAATATCTTGGAACACAATCGATGCAGTAGATCCTGACTTCCTGCTTTTCAGATTCCTGATCAGGATTTCCAGGCATTCAGGAATGCTGGGGGCTATGCGTGCACATGTCATCGTTTTAAAGGACCCAGTACTATAATTCTTGCATGTTGAAATTTTCCACTGACTTCAGTTTTACTACTATAAACCACCAAATCCTCCAAGATTGTGCTAGGGAAATTTGGAGGCATGCTTCCAACCTCCTGGTGGGATAAATTATAAGATGTGATGAAGTAGTTATTTTCTAGGACTTGTTGTGTTTTTATTCCTCCCACAAACAAAAATGCCAACTATCACAAATTAAATAGATTCCTCAAGGTCCAAAGGAGGCTTCTCATGCCCTGTTTTGTTTACTCAGCGTTAGTGTCGAAAAAGATGTTAAAGGGCCAGCCTCACAAGGAAACTATTTCAACAAAAGGATGTGAATAGGAAGCAGGGGACTTGAAGGCCTTACCCTCAAGAAGTTTGGGTAATGAGGTGACATGGTGAGTAAGCACCAGTTTCAGCTGTCCAGCCCCTTCCCTTGATGCATCTCCCTCTGAGGTCTACCAGTTGTCCAGCAGCAGGTTGTCCAGAGTGCTACCTCCCTAGAACCTATCACCTTTGCCTTCATCTCAGATATCCTTAAAAATAGCTACTATAATGATGGACTTTTCCACCAGACACTACTCTACACCCATGTCTCTTCAGAGGCTTTTCCCCGCTGAGGCTGAAGTGGTCAGATTCATGGTCGACCAGAGTAGTTGGCATGGCTCCTGTGATGTTGAATTTGTAGAACCGAATGTTCACCTCAGAACTCTGAAACCACATCTGGGCAGCATCTCCATGCTGACAACAGGTGCAGGGTCTGAAAAAGTCATATTGTGGCCCATTGTGTGCATCCACATGCCTCCCTATCTTGTTCCCACATGGCAGGGATGGAATCCCTAATGCTCAGGCCTTTCATACTGCCCACTGTATGTAATTGGGAGGCCAGAGGAGTAGGGCAGCCCAGTGACACCTTAAATAGCTCTAAGAAAGTCCTTCCCTCCGTCATTTTATGCCACCACCTGTCTACCTCTGCACTTGACCCACCCTTTACACTGGCTGATCAGAAATATAGGATGATGGTTGGCTTTGAGGGTGCCTGTCAGTTTTAAGGGTATCTGTCAGTTTGGGGGATGCCCATCCACCCACACAGCTTTCTTAGCATCCAGCCCTCCTTGAGGCCACGGCCACAGGCCCTGATGCTTGTGCCAAAATAAAAATATGCATAACAGATAACTGATTCAAAACTCAACGTCTTGTTAGTGTGGCAGTAAAAATTAATAGGCATCATAGTCTTCATATTCTGTTTTCCTTTAACGTACCTCTGGATAGAAATTACAACTGAAGCCAGAAGTTACAAGCTTCAGTGAGCAGATTAATGAGAAACCTTGAACATTTGGGAGACAATCAACACAGGTGCTTGAATAGACAAATCTTTCAGTTAGAAATTACATCTTGATAAATGGTTGGGAAAATTACTATGGAATATTTACATACCAGTTACCCTACTTAAGCTGCATCAATGCAGTGTCTATACTTTATCTTAAACCGGTGTCTAGGCCTGTTTTTCACTGCAAAGAGATTTTCTTATGATATTCAAACGTGTGTTTCGATAGTTCTCAGAACTATTATCCTGTAACCTTAAAACTATAAATGTTCATTATGAGAAACCACATAAAGTTTGTTGTAGAAATGTGTTGCCAAAAAAAAAAAAGAAATGTGTTGTTGAACTTTGTGGTTTATAGTAGAAGACAATGTGTGTTTACTCCTTCTAATCTATGTTTCTCATAGGAGCTTGATAGAAACCACCAATCTTGTGATAATTACCTCAGTATTAGTTCACCGCTTTAGATCTAATCTACTTAACCACTATAGAGGGGCTGTGCTGTATCTCTTAAAATTAAGAACATAGCTAAAGGCAGTCTTGCTCATACAGATTTATTTTACAAGTATAATTAAAGCATTAATAACTGTGTATCTTTTAAACACAATGAGAACATGATTTGCCACGTTAGTAACAAAATTCTAGGAATCCCATCACTTTTAGTTCAGAAAAAGATGTCCTCTCCATTTAGTTTTTAAATAAACAAGTGGGTACGTTGAATAATGAAAAGCAAGTCACCCAAAGGGTAATTTTCATAATGAATTGATGAAGACGAGAACACAGGCACGTGGGACCGTACACAAATATACCCAGATTAGAAGGTGGTATGTGTGAGGTCATCAGTACACACAGCGAAATCTGATTCACAATAATTGAAATTCCTTTATTCTAAAGGCAGTCAGTCTGTTTCTAGAGACAGAGGTAACAGACAAAGGTCAAGTCGTCAAGGGTATTCTCTGGAATGTTATCTAACCCTACCTCAGGCATAAAATTCTCACTCTATCATCAAGAAGAATCTGTGAGAAGGATGTCTACTGCCTAAATTGTCCCAAGAAGAGGACAGGTATGCTGTTTCTTCTCTAACTTGGGTCACTTTTCCCTGCTGCTTCAGGAGCCTTTCCCAGGTCCCAGTGCCACGAACCTGCCTTGGGATACTGGCACTGTCCCTCTTCCTGAATCAGAGAGATATCAGTCCACTCCTGAATTTACATACCCATCTCCTAGACCCATGGCCCTGCCGCCCAGCTTCCCCTTCAAGGGAGGTTCTGAGGGGAGGAATGACTGCCATAGTCCTCCTCCAGCTATTCAGGGTCTGTCTTAGCTACAGAGACCCTCCTTACCCAAGGTCACACTCTTTCCCGATGGCCCACAGCCTTTGCTGAAGGAGGTGCCCACTGGGCATGGCTCCAATGGGCAGCATTCACAGCAGCTCTTCTGGCCACACTGGCCAAGGCCTTTCAGGACGTGCATCACGGCTTCGCTCCTTCCTCTGCCAGGTCCTCCTTCCAGTTCCTACCCTTCACAAGTACTAGATCCGATGAGCAATGTTGTTCCAGAAAGTCTAGCTCAGCATCTGTTTCTAGAGAGTCCTGGGACAGCTGTTACATACTTCCACCTCTTCATGAGATTGCAACCAAATGATCAACCTGACAAATTCAGGTAAAGCAAGAGGAACGTCTGGAAGCCGATGAGACTGCAATAGTGGTCCTTAATATTTGAGCCTTTAGAAGTGGAACCCTGCCTTCAAACAAGATCTTTGCAAAACCATAAAGCAAATAAAGTGAAGCATCACAGTTGGAATGCCACAGAGTCCCAGAGAAATGAAGGTCAATGGACCGAACAGATCAGGTATCAGAATGTTTGAGGGAATTTGAAAAATGCTAATGTCCAGCCCTCATCCCGGAGATTCAGTTTCAGCATTGTAAAAGTCCTTCAGGTGAATCTAACAGAGGGCTTGGAGTGAGAACTCATGAGCTCTAAAACACTCTACCCTCTGCAGGTCTCTGGTTCCATTACACAAGATGGCCCTTTCTCCAATATGGACATTTAGGCCAAAGCCTTCACCACCCTAGACTAAAGAACCAACTCCAAACCCTTACACTAACAGAGGGATTTATTTATTAATTACTCCAGTGACAGCATTGGCTATATTCTCCTCCACAAATCAAACAAAAGAAATTACAGATGAGCTAAAGGCCCCTTTGACCTCGCTCTGCCGGGTATTAAAGGGCTTCTCTTATTGCTCTTGGATCCCATTTCTCCTCTGCTGCCAGATCTCCCAGATTGGCCCCAAAATTCGTCTAAGAAAAGAAGCCATCTAAATGTGGGAAGGTGCTCAACTGTGGCCTCACCTGGACTTCCACAGCAGACTTCATTCACTAGGATGTCTGGATTTGTTGTTCTCCAAAGCCTATCTAAAGAGTTACATGGCATAGCTTTCCTCCTACCTTCTAAAGCTACAGAAAGACACAAAAAGACCCCTTCTCAATTGATTGTCCTGCCTGCCACATTTTTTATAGGAAATTTTCATTGTCTGTATCTTATCAATAGAAGAAATAGCCAAGATTTAGGGAGTTCTTAAGTATATGCTGGCCCCATGTTTAGTGTCTAGCCCCCCAACGTACCTGAAAATTAATATGATTGTATTTTCCCTAGTTACCTATATAAAAAAAGCATTTTTTAGAATTTTGTAGGTTCTCTCTGTAGAGGCCCTTTTGAATATTTGGCTTTAAATGTGGGTGGTTTTGTTTTGTTGTTAAAGTTGACAGCTAGTGTTAAAGTATTGTAAACAATAGTTGAGATTATTCACAGTCAACTGGTATTCAAGGATGCTTCAGTTCTTGGTCAACTTATTATTTCAACTCAATTTAGTGCTACAAAAACAGTACCTTCCTGATAACCCCTGTTGTTAAGAGTCCCTCTTTTAGGAAACTTCGATAGACTCAATGATCTCATCTCCAATTTGATTACAACACTGATGCCAGAAAAATTGTGATAGTCGAGTAAAATTGCTTTGGTTCTAGAGAGCCAGCATATATTGAACCCCTAATATCCTCCCCAAAAATATATATACATTTATGCATATGTTCATGAAGAATATGTGGTATTATTTGGGGGGCACTAAATAAAGCCTTTCATTATTTGTACTCAACAATATATAAATAACTGATTTATTTTAAAATAAATATTTATTGAATTTACTATACATTAAAGATGTAATATACATTAAGAGAAGAGCACAAATTATAAGTGTTAAACTCAAAGACTTTTTACAAGGTGAACATTCTCCCAGTAACGAGCACCAAAATCAAGAAATAGAACATTACTAGCACCAAAGAATCCCCACTCATGTTTTCTCCCTGTTTCTAGCCCCTGGCCACTGACCTAACTTCTATATCATGCGTTAGTTTTGCCTATTTGCCTACTTTATATAAATGGAATTTTTGAGTGTGTGCTCTTTGGTGTCCACTTCCTTTTAACATTTTCCTTATAAGATTCATATATGATTTGTACATAGTAATAGTTTGTAATTTTCATTGATGGGATATAACACATTATTACTGATGGATGTTTGGTTGGGGGGTGCTATGATTAATACAATTGCTATGCACACTCTTATATATATCTTTTAGTATATGCATGTAAGCATTTCTATTGAGTATAGGTCTAGGCCTGGAATTGCTAAGTGATAAGACACATATACATTCAGCTTGGAAGATACTGCCAAACACCTTCCTAAAATGAGTGCACCAATGTATATTCAGAAGTATATGAGAGTTCCAGTTGTTCCACATCCTCATCAGCACCTGGTATTGTTTGTCAGTCTTGGTTTTTATTCTAACCATTCCAGTAGATAAGCAGAAGTATCTCATTATGGTTGTAATATATATTTTCCCTAACTATTAATAAAGTTGAGCACTTTTTAGTAAATCTATCTAACATTGGTATCCTCTTTTATGAAAACTGTTCAAGTGTTCTGCCTATTTTAAAACTTCAGTAAATTAAGACAATGTATTAATAGCATAAGAATAGACAGACCAATGTAAAGGTATAGAAATTCCACACATATATGATCACTTGATTTGTGATAAAGTCAAAAGTGATGAACAGTGAGAAGAAAATGTCTTTACAGTAAACCATGCTGGGCCAAAAGGATATTCATATGAGAAAAAAATACATTTAATCCCTATCTCACACCATATCAATGTGAAAAGTAAAACAATTAAAAAAATTGTAAGAAGGGCAGCCCAGGTGGCTTAGTGGTTTAACGCTGCATTTGGCCCAGGGCATGATCCTGGAGACCCTGGATCGAGTCCCACGTGGGGCTCCCTGCATGGAGCCTGCTTCTCTCTCTGCCTGTATCTCTGCCTCTCTCTCTGTGTGTCTCATGAATAAATAAATAAAATCTTTAAAAAAATTGTTTTAAGAAAATAAAGAATAATAGCATAATGACCATGAGGAGGAAAACAATTTCATAAATAAAATACAAAAAGCATTAAGTATAAAGTAAAACAAGTTACAAATTATGATACAAGTTATATAGTATATAAAATTTCTGTTTATCAAAAGGCACCATTAAGAGAGTGAAAAAGAAAACCACAGAAGATATTTACAGTAATACATTTAACAAAAGACTCATATCCAGAGTAGATTCTTTTAATTGCTGCATATTATTCCATTGTATTGTATATCACGGTTTATGTCTAACCTCTAGTGATGACCATTTACTATTTCTGCTTACTATCTAAAGCAGTGTGGTAATGAATGAATATACGCTTCTACAGCTTTGAGTATTTCCTAATAAATTATCCAGAAGGGCATTCATGGGATAAAGCAGAGAGTTTTGAACCACAAAGGCCTTGGAAAGATTTTTTTTTTCTCACATGGGTTTTCTCCCATCTTGCAAATCTCATTCTGAAACTAATTGTCTGCACTTTCTTTGCCTGAGCCTTACCAATTTTCCTTTTTGTGAAGACCCTAGCATAGCTTAAGCAGAGTACATAGGCTTAAGGAGAAGACTTAAGAATTCTGATGAGGGGGAATAAAAGGACATAAGAAAACGTTTAGACCAGAAAACTCTCTAATACTCTCTCAAAGATTTTCTTCTTGGCTTCTCAGCTTTCTAAAAGAAATTATATTTATGTCATAGTTATTGACTTGAGCAGTATGTCTTGCATGTTGATGGTAGGCAAGCATCCTGAGGTCTTTTCAAACAAGAGATTTATCAAGTACCAACTTCAATTAACTGATTAATTTTTTGGTTACTAAAGAGAGATCAGACATCTCTCATTTTCAACATTATTTATTGAAAGTATTTTTCAGATATATATATTAATCTACTTTCTTGCTTTGGTAAATACAATATCCTGAATATAGCTGATTATTTCTTTATAGGTAAAAAATCTTAGGATCCTTAAGATCAAAATTTGAATATGAATCTTATCAAAAATGACACTGATGAAATAAAGTGTCCCTGGAACATTTTGCCTTACAGTAGACTATAAATTTTTTAAAGGCAAGGACTACATTCAAGTTCTGATTCTGTCAGGTAAAAGGTTTGTGATCTTGAGGGAGAGTATATGACTCTCAGTGTTCCCATCTGCAAGCACTCAGGTTGTTGGAAGAATGAGAATTCCTAGTTTATAGGGCACAGCACATAGAAGAACTCAGTGAATGTTCCTTTCCTTTCTCTGAAACATTTTTTTCTGGAGTCAAATTTAAATGAGTGTAGGACACAGAAATAAATTTTTCTGATACCAGGGTGTAAAACAAAAAAATTAAAAGCCTAATATTCTTTTGCCTTGTGAATCGCATATCTCATCTGAAAGTGAAGTGACATGGAGAATTCTAGCATACGGAGATTTCTAATTATTTGCTTCTCCTTAGTGATTGGGCAAACCTTCAGGCAAGCAACTTGGCAACATGTATCCCACTTCCTTTGCCCCAGCAATCTCTCTCTACTAATTCATCTTAAGGAAATAATTGAGTATGAACAAAGAATGAATGAACAAGGATATTCACTGGAAGTTTGTTTATAACATTAAAACAGCAAAAACTCATCAATAGGAGACTGGATCATGCATAGAGCAAAGCATTATGAAATCTTTAGGAATTACAGTGTAGCTTCATAGTTATATATTTATAAGATGCCCACAAAATATTGTTAAGTGGATAAAGCAAATTACAAAATACTGTATATTAAATATTTTGTTCCACTTCTTTCAAAAGTGCGTGTAACTGCATGTATGTATGCATAGAAAAGAAGTCTTGAAAAGTATACACCAATATGTTCCTATGTCTATCTCCAAGTGTTAGAATTATAGACGATTTTCTCTTTCTTTTTAATACCTTTGTGTTTTGCCTGAATTCTTTTACAATAAGCATGTACTATTTCTACAATGAAAAAATAGTAAAGCTATTTTTGTTTTGAATTTTTCAAAAATTTAGGTGCAAAAAAAAAATGCCAACTGATAGCCCTAAATTAGGAAATCCTGAAAAACCCAATTCTGTATGGACTTTCATTCATCCTCAATTAGAAAGGAGAAGTTGCATTACTGCTGCATATATCAGAGTTTCTCAATGTCAGTACTGTTGACATTAGGGCTGGATAACTCATTGTTGGGAAAGATTGTCATATGTCTTCAAAGATGGTTAACAGCATCCCTGGCCTCTACCCACTAATTACTAGTAACACACCATTCCCTTCTTCCTGAATTACAACATCCAAAATGTCCACAGACATTGCCAGAAGCCCTTGGAGGACTAAACCACCCTAGTTGAGAACCACTTCTCTAAGGAAACCCCATGTTTGCCACTTAGTAGCTGAGTGATTCAACCTCTCTGGGCTTCCACTTCCTCATCAACAGAATGACTGCATTAACTTTAAGATATCTTTGGTCCTGACATCTAGAGTTTTACAGGCTTGCAGAAAATCAGTTGGTCCAAAGGGAAAGTGATTGGTCCAGAGTCGTACAGAAAACCATAAGTACAGTAAAAAATGTAGCTTGGTCTCCTGGTTACAATCATACACTTATCCTTTATTTGTGTGACAAGTATTTATTGAGTACCTCATATATACCAGGAGCTGTTATAGGTATTAGGAAATAGTAATAAAAGAGAAAATGAGATCCTTGCTCTCATGGAGCTTACTTTCTGCTGAAAGAAATAAACCAATCATGTAAATTAATAAATAGGAGTATTTTCGATAGTGATAAATGATATAAAGTAGGTAATGTGGTAATGGTAGCCACTGAAAAGGCATGGGGACTTTAGATAGGGTGGTCTAGGAAGATCCCCAGAGGAGCTGACACTTGAACTAAGACCTAATGATAATAAAGACAGAGCCAAGCAAAAATTAGTGGGAACAAAGTCCTCAGTAGAGGAAATGAAAGTGCAAAAGCAGTGAGATGAAGAGCTTGGAACTGTATTCATGATAGAATAAAAGCAATATGAACCCAATAAAAAAGTACAAAGGAAAGACTGTCAACTTTTAGTCTTAACAACACAGGGGAAAGGTAAGTAAGTGGAAAAGTAATCTCTAATTTTTCTATAGTAGTGTGAAATATGCTAAAATTTAAATCCAGAAAAAAGCTCTTGTATCATGACCTTCTTCAATAATGCAATTGAAAAAATTGTGTTTGGGGGACTTCTGGAAACAAATGTCCCCCAAACTCATCAATGCCTCTCTATCACCATTTAGTACTAGGAGGGGATGCCAAGAAGATGTCACTGAATTGCTAAAGCAATAAATTGAGGAGATAATCTTTTTCGTGGTTGGTATGCTCAAGGGGAATGGGTCCAGCAGATAAAATGATAACTAGATTTAGTTGACAATTTGCTTTGAGTAAAATGTCGAGCTTGTAAATAATTTAAAAATAGCCTGTCATTCAATTGCAGCATGTCCTTTAAGAAATTTTAATCGATGCAAAACACATTTCTCAAACACAAGCTTCTAACCCCTATGAAACCAGCTATCGGTCTAAACAAAAAGCTGCGACTCGGTCAGAACAGTGTGTGCGATGCTTATGAAGGAGAGTGAATTAAACTGTAGCCCCGGAATCCAGTATTATGACAATATCCTGCAACTCAGAAATTAGCTATTGCGACAATATGTAATGTGGAAACACACCACTTGTTCAGCTTCTTGCTCAAGGGCACTGAGAGGCTGAGGTTTCAATCCTCTCCTCAGAAACAATCAACATGCACATAAACTCTGTGTGTTCTGGCTGCAAATGGATTGTGTATTTGTTATATTTGCCAAAAGCACAGCATTACAGAGAAAGAGAGAGGGAGGGAAAGGTGGAAGGGGAGGAAGACAGAACGACCATTGAAATTAGGGTGTAGTGTCCCCTTGAGAAGAAGCACGCAAGGACAAAGAGGCCTAGGACAGGATTTGGGGATGGGGGATCTCTCCTGACTCCCACCCTGTCACCAAGCTAAGCTAGACCCTTTTCTAGCCTGCCCTGCATCTTGCAATGGAGAGAAGTAACCATCATTCCAAACGTGAGAGCAGCAGAAAGCCACCTTTTGCAGGCCAGCTGCTTTCCCTCAGTACAGCAGGAACCAGAGGCAGCGGCTTCTCTTCCTTTGTACTTCTCCAGCGCTGCCCCCAAGCCCGCACTGCTGGGTCACACAGCCTGGTAGCCTTCTCTGACTCAGCTGTTCTTTTTCCGTAGCACTTTTTATCAAAGGAAACCAATCACTGTCCAGCCCACAGCACCAGGAGATGCAGCAGCAAAACCCCAAGGACAATAGAAAGTTCTTTTCCTTTAGATTGAAACTCCTGGAGAAGGTTTTTCATTTTTTCCCCTGCTTAGATCTGGAGGTTTTTTTTTTTTTCTTTTTCCTTCTTTCTTTTTCTTTTCCCCCAACATTGACATAGATTATGAAGGCATCATCCTAAAATGCCAGCGTGGCAGCACCAGTTTCAGAAATAAACCAGCACCATCGGAGAATAAGGACACTCTCTAAGTATTTAACTAACGTTGGCTACATGTTTGTTTTTAATGAATTGGTTATCATTGATTATCACTATATATATATATATATATATATATATATAATATATATATATATATTTTATCCCTTAAATCTTAGGTGCTAAATAATCTGCAAAGCTGTTAATCCTGGATAGATTTAAAGATAATAGATAATGGTGCATTATTCATAAATGCTGTAGAGCAGGATATCCATTATGCAACAGCTAGTCTCTAACAATATCATTTTCATATTTATCTATTATTATTTCATTTAAGCCAGATTGTCAAAAATTGTTGAAATGTTAATTTTAAAAAATATATTTTTTTAATTTATTTATTTAAGAGAGCGTCTGCAAGCAGGGGTTGGGGGAGGGACCAGCAGACTCTGTACTGAGTGTGTGAGCCCAACTCAGGGCTCTATCTCATGACTGTGAGATCATGACCTGAGCCAAAACCAATAGTTGGCCGCTTAACCAATTGAACCCTCCAGGTACCCCTGAAATGTTGATTTTTAAAATCCACTCTTAAAACGAAACAGCACTTCCTCCTATCAATCTAATATAATCATGGAGACTGCCTGAGGATATTGCTTCCTTAACTCTACCTCTCACTCAGTTTACACATGGCCACACTCACAAAGACATGCATACATACTGCTCCGCTTTGTTATTGACTGTTGAGTGGTTTCCAGCCTGTCTTTGTCCCAAGGTCAACCAGAAACAAGCTTCACTTTTTGTTTTCATGTAGGAAGATCTCTTCATTGGTAGGCCTATTTAAACTCCTTTACAGATATTGAACCAAATCTGCTCAGGCTGCAGCCTCCTGGGACCTTTCACTCAGGGCTAAATATAAATAAATACTCATGTAGGACAGCTTTTGATGAAACATTAAAGATGGCTCTGGTTGTATGGCTTCTAGATTCTCTATTTTGTCTATGAAAAATCCATGGTGGTAGAGAGAACCCTAGCCACGGGAAGGGAAGATTTGTAAATTGCTGCCTATGGACCCCCTGGGACTTAATGGCACAGGGCAAAGAAGCAGCTGATCTTGGCAAAGGAAGCAAGATAAATAAAATTAGCCACTAAATCAGCTTCCCTTAAAATACCAGCTGTCAACTTTCTCCAACATTTATGAATTTGGGGGCATGTTACTGTCACATTGGGTCTCACCCAGGATCAAGTAG
This sequence comes from Nyctereutes procyonoides, assembly GCF_905146905.1. Lineage (NCBI taxonomy): Eukaryota > Metazoa > Chordata > Mammalia > Carnivora > Canidae > Nyctereutes > Nyctereutes procyonoides. Next base: position 15,793,910 of record NW_026575132.1, read on the forward strand.
CATTGCTCCTTTCAATTGAGAAAGGATCCCCTGGTTACCCACATAGGAGAGGTCCAAGCAAAGCTTTGTCTTCTTTCTTTCACTCACTTCCCCTTACCATATGTACAAGAAAGAAAACCAACCCAGGCTGACCAATATTTATTGCTATAATGACTGTAATTGTTGTTTATTTTTAAACTATGCTCTCAGCCATCCCTTCAAAGAATGGGGCTGCTGGCTTCTATAGGAGATTATGCTCATCCCTCTTGGAAACTACCATCTGCTCACAAAAATGAATCCGTTGATAGAGATAGAAGATGAGTCTGGATGAGCAGAAATAAGACAAAAGATGGGGATCGTGCAAAGTTGGTGGGGAATGAGGCGGTGCCTTATCCCTCTCCTGTGACTCCCCAGTGGGACCAGTCCTCCGCAGCTTCAGAAGAAAGGCTGGTGCTACTCGAGGAGGGTGCTGGAACTTGGACTTAATAGGCAAAGATGAGAGGCCGGGAGCAATAACTTAAAAAGCTAACCTTAGCTAGACAGTGCACAAATCGCTTGATAAGTGTTATCTCAGAATAACACTTATTCTGAATAAGTGAATCCTCAGAACAACTAGGTGGATGATATTATGACTGTTTTTTAAATAGGTTAGCAGTTGACCTGTGCTCCTGTCCTGAGAAGCCTTGTAAGTGGTGCAAGACTCTACTCTTGCCAGATGTGAGGGGGAACAGCAAACCACAGTCACATCCCAACAGAAATTGTTGCTACCCAAGCTGAAAGCATGAGCTTCCAGCTAATATAGATCCTTCCAAGCCAGGCCTCTAAACATACCTGGGCAGGTTCTCCTAGAATAATCAGCTGGAATCATATGGGAATCACATGAGACACATGGAAATCTCAGGGAGAAAACATTGACAAGTCCAACAAAGTCCTTCTCCTTGCTCCCACATACACCTTTTTGGAGCCACAGAAGAGAACCTGAATGGCATCAAACACAGACTAGCTATTTTACTCTTAATTTGCACCTAACTACGTCCTTTGGCTGGAAGCCAGGTGAAATTCCTATTATACTTTATAGAAGCAAAACTGTGAAGCCTTTCTCTTATTTTGTTGTTGCCTCTAAAAAAGAAAAAGAAACGTTACAAAGCTGAATCCATAGTAGGCACATAAAGACCATGTGTTGGCTCATTAAAACAGTAATTTTTTTGTTATTGTTTATTTAAAAATACATGAAGTTCTTCCACAGTGCCTGGATAAGAACCGTGTATAATCCATAGAAAACACAATCTTTACCATTCCAAAAACAGGCAAAATATCATAATACAAATAGGCTAAATCGACACTCCACAAACTGAATGAAGGACCTGAGGCAAATGAGCCAGAAGAGTTGGCACAATTCAAGCTAGGAGGAAAAAGTCTACTTTTCACTCAAGTATAATAAAAATTATAATGATTTACTCTTATAAAGAGCTTTCCAGTGATATTATTTTGTTTGAGCTTCACAAGGCAATGAAGGGAGGAGTGGTTATCTCCATTTCTAGAATCAAGTCAACTAAATGACTTGTCCAAGGTCATGGTCAGTGGTGGAGGGAACTCATGCTGCACATGGCCAATTATTTGACTAATCCAAGAAAATGGAAGTATATCAGGATTTTTCCACTAGAATGTTCAGCATAAGAGCTGGTCATTGACACAAATGAAAACACACTCATAAATGGCCCTTTCCAAAAAAATTAAAAATAAAATAAATAAATGCCCTTTCCCATAATTCCCCTGGGGCCCAGGTGGAAGACAGTTATGTGCACATCACCTGCATTCCTCCAGCCACCTTTTCAGTTTCTTGTAAGAGGTGGGGATAGATGGGTGAGGACAATGCTTACGAAAGCAAAGGGGGACACAGTGATAAAGAGTGGTGTCCTTCTACTTTTCCCTCCCAAGTGGAGGGGTCTGGCTCTCCCTTGAAGTTGTTCCTTTCCTCGCTAAATTACCATGCTAGGCACGTGGTGACAACACAGAAGGATTTTCCATAAATTTGAGTTTAAAGGGGATAATACTCGATGTTAAATCGTTAAATTAAAACATTCTTTATAAGACATTTTTACAATTTCAAGCCATTTTCCCAACTAGAGCTGCATAGTAAATTAATTACTACATTAGTAGTTCATTGGTGACTCTTGTAAACACACTTTTACTCAAAACAAATACACACAACTATTCTCCAAATGTTTGTTGACATATTTGAATACATTAAAGTGCTTGTAATTTTAGGGAGAAACGTATTCTTGGTAATTTCACTGCTTGCCTCATTTTGTCCTGGGAAGAATTACGTTCATCTTCCAGTTGGCATATAGGATAATTTATCACAGCTACTTACGTGATACTGGCTAACATAATTGAAGACTCTTTAGGAGTTAAGCTGGGTCAGGAAAAAGTAGTTATTAATCTAGTTTAAAATTTTAATAATTTTATTTTTACATATACTGAGAAGAAGAACTATTTTTTTTCATTCCTAATGGCTGAAAATATGAAAGGTAAAAGTCTCTTGTTAGATAAACATACAACTAGTCACATACATTATATCTAGTTGTGCTTTTCCCAAAAAAAAAAATGCTTCTCTTCACTTTTGTAAGCAAATGCTTAACCTTATAAAATAAGTAAAAATAAGTAATGTGTAATAAAGAGAATATACTTTAGCAAGATGACCCCCAACTAAGATCGGTAAAAAGCATAGTTTAGGTAAAAATGTTTCCTATGTCAGCCATCCAAAAGTATGCTGTGTTAAAATTCTATATGAGTAACTTGGATTATATGCAATTCAACCTTTTTCTAGATATACATACTTAATGCACAGCTGAAAATCACAAAGCACCAAAATATCCATGTACAAGAGCAGGTTTTTGTAATGAGTATATTTATATGTCTTATATCTACAGAAACCATTTTCTCCAAACCGAAACTTGGCATGACTGATTTGATGAGTTCAAGTATACTTACGGGACAGTGAGTATAGCTGAAAGCAGAATATTTGATATCAGGTATAAGCTCTGCAGTCAATGCTCTCTGGCTGCTATATTTCTACAAAGAATGAGGCCACACATTATGCCCACACATTTATGTGACAGCTGTGGACACCCTGTGTGCACAGACAGAGGCATATTAAAGAGAGAGCTAAAATCCTAAGCTAAAACCACCAAAATACCCATGCACAGTGAACTAGGTAAATAAATTGTGCTGTATACAGACAATGGAATACTAAGTAGAAATTACAGTGCATGAACTATTATTAGCCTTGCAACGTGAATGAATGTCATTCCTATATTGGGCAAAAGAAGCCACACATGTGAGGAACAGGATTTAAATAATTTCTGTAAGGTTTTAAAAGAAGCAAAAATAATCTATGGTGTCGGAGGTCAGGATAGCAGTTACCCATGGGGGAAAGAGGTGGGTAGGTGGGTAATGAGGAGTCTTCTTGAGAGCCTGATATATTTTATTTCTTCATCTGTGGGCTGCTTATATAATCTGGTTTCACTTTGTGAAAATTCATCCAGCTATACACTTAGAATTTCTGCACTTTTCTGTGAGTTAGACTTCAATAAAAATATTACTTAAAAAGTAATAATAAAAATACAACTACGATAGCTCTCTCCCAAAAAAGCTGACGCAAAGTGCTGCTTAGGATTCAAGTAGGGGAGCAAGAGAGCAGAGCCCTCTGTATTTTGGGGAGATTCAAGGAAATAGGCATTCACAATCACGAGCAGAGCCCTCATTTTCTCATGCTGTGTGGTAAACAAAAGATTGCCTCTCAAAGAAAGGAAAAGCCCATGGTGTCTCTGAGCCAAATGTCCTCTAGTGTGTGTTTATTTAGCTTAGCCATCACCGAGTCACACACAGCCAGGGATTCCTGGGAGGGGATGTCCATGGTTCTAGTTAGATGAACTGTTTGCCAAAAGCGTAGACAGCCTCACTCTCTAGAAGAGCCTTTGCTGGCTTTTGGCAAAACGACCTGGTTGGGAAAAAACCCACTCTGCAACTACCTCTGAGCATGACTCGGATTTGAGAGCATGTTATAAAAGCAAAATTCTCATTCTGCTGCCAGAATTAAGAAGTTCAGCCTTTTTACTTGGCATAAACTTTCTTCAAGAAATGTACCAAAGCTCGTGTATCATGGTCCAATTCCACTTGGGGAAACATGGAGCTCTGCCGTCTTCACCCAGACTGTTGCTCTACATGGAACCCAGAATCTCCTTGGTGAGCAAGACAGGGGAATTCACAAATGGGCAAACAAAGCCAATGCTGAAATTCGGATTTGGGGGCAAACGCTGGTATAAAAATGGACAACCAGAAGAGGCGATAGATAAATACCCTGTCATCCAGCAGGAATAGGCAGGAGAATGTCATTCCCAATTCTGACTCTGTTGTCTCTTTGTATCCTCTATAAATTATCTTACTTTCCTGAAAAATGGGTATGTAATGCTTTCTCTAAGTGGAGGCAAGAAATGCTGATGGTTTCGGGGAAAGACAAGACTCTGGCATGCATCCATGCTGTGCTGATGAGAAATATCTTTATCAAGCCTGCCATTACCATGATTGTGACCCTCTGGTTTCTGGCAAGAACACACTAGATCTGTAATCTTTAGTTCTTCTTCTAAACCTATTACTTATTTGTAATGCCATCTTCACTACTAATTTAACCTCTCTGGGCTACAAATACTGTGCCAAGTGAAATTGCCCTTATCATTCTTCAAACACTCAGAGGAGCAGGATAAAGATGCCTGTACATTGCTTGGACCATTCACAAACTTAAGTGATTCTGTGAACATGAAGGCCAGCCTTGATTGCTGTGCCCTCCTTCCCATCTCCTTGTATAAGTCCTGCCCAACTCCACCAGGAGGATTGAGTCCATAAGAGATGGGGTAGGGCATACAAATCTCCTGAGTTATGAAAAAGTTGGGTCATTCTCAGTATCCTTTCATTTTTGAATCAGTGACCTCTAGCTGCTACCCAGACTTGCCAGAGTTTTGACCCTCTGGTATTTTCCCTTTCCTTGACTTAAAGTGACTTTACAAATTCCCAATTAGATAAATCCAAGTTTTGAAGAAGTGATAATTGCTACATCATGTAAAAAGCAATTTTAATACATATTTTTATCATGTTTTTGTAGGAGCAGAAGGATAGTTATGACCATTAACAATTTAAAAAGAGGAACATACTTCACAATTAAAGTGTTGGAAGTTAGAGCTCAGAGAAGGTCAATAAGAAATAAATAAATAAAAGTATTGCTGAGACTGTAATTTGAGCAAAGGTGAAAGTACCATTCAATTTCACCCCAAAAAGGTGATTTTACATCCACACGTTTTAGGGAACATATCCATGGTGAAAGTGAGCTACCCCTGTAGATTACATTCCTCCAGCACTTCTAGTAATGCCAATGCAGTATTGCGAAAACAAATGCTTCTCTTAGTCAAGCATGTAATCACATATTTCCAGATGAGAGGCACAAAAAAATGATTAAAGGTTTGGGAAATTGGACCCACACAGAAAGACTAATGGAATTGGCTTCATATATCCTCAAGAAGAAGAGAAGATTGGTAGGAGAGGGGGGCTCTCAACCCTGTATGTGAAGGAATATGTGCAACCAGGGGTTCCATGGGATAACTGGAAATAAAAGCAAGATCATGAAAGAACAACTAGATATACCTAATTTACATTTTAACAAAAATTTTAAATCTTTGAATTTTTAAGTTACAGGGATACTCAGAACATTTTCTAACAAATACCAAAAGAATGCTTGAATCTGCCTATAAACTTTGGAGCAAAATTATATCTGGTTTCTTTTCTGGATTGGTTTGGTTAGCAGCAGAGAGAAGACCAAAAGAACTTGGAGGAGTACCACTAAAAACTATAGTTTCAGAGTCTTGACTACCATGAAGCTAAACAAGAGGGTAGCAGTCTGATCAGAAAATAAGAGTGACCTTCAATGACCATCCAAATGTCATCACAGGTCTACATCATGTACTCAAACAACAGAGCTGCCCTGAACCGATCAGCTCCACAAAATAAGTTCTTTAACTTGACTTTCCTATTTCTGTAAATGATGTCACCTCTTTTTCAGTCATCCTGGCATGACACTTCAGAGTCATTTTAGACTCATCTGTTTCCCGCGTTCCTCACTGGCAGTCTGTCAACAATGCCTGTTGAGTCTTCCTTCTGTCTTTTCCATCTCATAGCCCTCCCTTCCTTTCCATTCCCAAGGCCAGCATCCTAGTTCAGGTGATCACTGAGACATATCAGTTAAAAAAATAATAATTTGTGCAATTCCTGTCTCCTATATCCCAAATTCTCCCTCAGTATTTCTCAAAGGGTAGCCTGAAGATCACCTCTGAGAAAATCACCAAGTGAGTTTATTAAAAATGCAGAATTCCCAGACCCCAGACTTCTATCTTAAAATATCTGGCGTTGGCTCTCAGAGATCTGAATTTTCAATAAGCTTCCCCATGTGATAGCTGTGTACCCTAAAGTTTTAGAGACTCTCTTCTATCAATTCAGCTGACCTGCAGTTTATCCATTTATCCAACAATATGAGACACAAAAAGCTTTTCATTGAGCTATTCCATACTTTTTTTTTTCCATTTATTTATTCATGAGAGATACACAGAGGCAGAGATATCAGCAGAGGGAGAAGGAGGCTCCCTGCGGGAAGCCCAGTGCAGAACTCCATCCTAGGACTTCAAGATCACTATCTGAGCCCAAGGCAGACACTCAACCAATAAGCCACCCAGGTGCCCCCATTCCACACTTTAAATAGTCTTAAGTGAAAAAAAAAAGTCTTAAATGTGTTCATCAGTAGTAGAAAATATAAATAAAATGTGATGTATTCATACAATGGGTTACTATACAACAATAGAAAGAGCCAACTACTGCTATACACAACAATGTGGATAATTCTCACAGGCAACAATGAGCAAAAGAAACTAGACATAAAAGAGTCTATACAAGATGATTCCATTTATATGAAATTTAATAACAGACTACAGTGGTGGACATAATAGTAACTTAGGTAGAATCACAAAGGGCACTTTCTGGAATGCCACAATTGTTCTATAGTTCAATCATGGAAATATTTACATGAATGTGTATGTGTGCATATGTGTGCATTAAAAAACATTTATTGTAATTTATGCACTTCTATATGTGTAGGTCTTTTTCTCAATAAATATAATAAAAATAAATAAGTGCAGTTACAGTTTTCTGAAAGAGAAGGAAGAAAAAAGAAAAGAAGGAAGGAAGGAAAAAAGAAAGAACAGAAAAGAAAGAAAGAGACAAAGAAAGAAAGAAAGAAAGAAAGAAAGAAAGAAAGAAAGAAAGAAAACGGAGGGAGGGGAGAGAAAAAAGAAAAACCTTAAATCATCATTGCCTGCAAGGTAAAGTTAAAATTTCTTAGCATATCTTGTAAGACCTTCCACAATATATTCATAGCCTAATTTTTCAAACTAAAGTCCCACCACTTTCCTCAGGTAAAAACTCCTTTCTAGGAGTGCCTGGGTGGCTCAGTCAGTTAAGCATCCGACTTTTGATCTTGCCTCAGATCTCCATCTCAGGGTCATGAGTTGAAGTGCTGCATTGGAAGCCTATCTAAAACAAAATGAAACAAACAAACTACTCCTTGCTAGTCAGACTGACCTACTTGTGTTTGATTTTATTGAATAAAACTCATGGTTTCTTATCTTTCTCTTCCCCTTCTCTTCTTTCATCTTCTTTTGCAATTACATCTCATTCACCTAGAATGTTATTTTTTTCCATCCAAATCTTAACTACACATGACAGTCCCATCCGGTTTCCTCATGACTCCTTTTCCTGATCACTTGTTGTGGGTTGAATTGTGTTCTCCAAAAATATATGTCAAAGTTCTAGCCCTTGGTACCTGTGAATGACCTTATTTGGAAATAAGGTCTTCGCAGATGTAACTAGTTAGGATAAAATGATATTAATGGGATGGGCTCTAAATCCGATGCCTGATATGAACACAGAGATGCATTCATCAGAACCCAGGAAAGAGGCAAACAAGGTTTCTCCCCTAGAGCTTTCAGAGTGAACATCGCAACACCTTGACTTTAGACATCTAGTCTCCAGAACTATGAGAGAATAAACTTCAACTGTTTTAAATCACCCAATTTATAGCAATTTGTTATGGCAACCCTAAGAAACTATTCCACCACTCCTATTCATGGTCACCCTCTCTTCCCAACTTCCATAGCTCCTAAATTCTAAGCAAATCATTTGGCCTGTGGTAGCCAGCCTCCCCATAGTGCTGCCCACCTCGTGGTATGTGTATGTGTAGCTCCCTCCCATACTGAGAGGGTTAATCATTCCAATAGCATATGATGGAAATGATGTGTGATTTCTCAGGCTGGGTCATAAAAGACTGCAGCATCTGCCTTGCTCTCTTGGACCATTCAGTCTTTGGAGAAGCCAAGTGCCATGTCATTAGAATGTTCAGGAAACCCTATGGAGAAGTACACATGGTAACAGTCATCACCAACTCCCCATTTATGAGAGTGAGCCAACTTGGAACCATATCCTCTAACCCTAGTCAAACCTTCAGATGACTGTAGCCCTGGCTGAGATCTTGACTGTAACCTTGTAAGAGTCCTTGAACCAGAACCACCTACCTAATCTACTTCTGGATTCCAAAGCCATGGAAACTATGTGAGATAATAAATACCTATTATTTTAGGCCACTAGGTGATGGGGCAATTTTTTCAGCAGCATTAGATAAATAATACAACTCATTATCATATACTAGCACATATTTCTTAACTCTTCTTGGGAAAATCTTTACTTCTCAACCAGGTTGCAAACTTTTCAAGGGTAGGTATCATTTCTTATGTTTCTTTGCACCCTTTACCATGTCCAACAATTTTATCTCAATACTATGTACCCTAATAGATAAGCTTTCAGAATTTCACATTGAGCCAACAATAGCTCATATTCCATATCTCTCACTTAAAGATCAAATTTATGGAAACTTCCATCACAAGTAAATCACATAAGAAAAATCTGCACTTGAAGCCATTTTGAAGCCATGCTTTTTTGTCTCCCACCCATTTCCCTGCTTCTCTGTTGTTGCTTGTTGGCTTCTGAAATGTAGGTCACCTCCAGTGGCATGACCTAATTAGGAAATGTAATTTAAAAGAAAGAAAGAAATCCTCTGAGATGGTGGATTTGAAACAAAGAAAAGTGGTTCTTTCATTTTATGTTTTTGGCAATAGCTTCCTTACTAAAGTTATCCCCTTTCCACCCCCAAGCTACACAATTTGTAAAGCACAAAAAAGAAAGGTAGAAATGAGTTCAGGAGCAGCTGGAAATGATGAATTTATAATGATCACAGAAGGAGTAAGAGTAAGCTTTATTTCACTAAAGTGGCTCTGTGGGGCTGCTTCTTGGCAGCACAGTGATGAGACTTGGGAGGGAGAAGTATTGGTGATGCTGATACAAAGCATCACATGCTCTCAGGATGGGAGGACACCTTATAGTTCATCTAATCTAACTGTTCAGGAAATGCTCCGACACCTGTTGTTGTGTTTATAACACAGCAAAATGTCATTTACAAAGCATCCAAACAATAGAGGGTTTTTTTTTTCCTTCATACACTTGTCATCTTGTTCTAGAAAAGAGAAAGAGTAAGTAAGCTAAGTAGATTTTAAGGGATCATTACAAAATTAACTTCTGGGGGATGTTACTGGGCCACATTGGATTCCATCCATCTCCCTCACCTCTTCCTTTCAGAGGCATGATGTTGGGTTCCTGTAAAATGCCTAAGTGCTTTCTGAATCACCCCCAGAAACACTTAACTATACTGATCATAATTGAATACATTATTAATTATTTCTTTGAAAACTGATATTCCATGTTTATCATTAGACAATTCCATTTATCCTGCAAAACTCAAAAGCCCACAAGGTGTATGACCTGCATGATGGCTGACATTTATTAAAGTGGAAACTATTATATTATCCCATTTTACAGAAGTACAGAAGGTTAAGTATCTTACCTAAAGTCAGACAGCAAAGAAGAGATAAAGCCAAGAAGAAAAATCCAGGAAGTCTGATCATAGAACCTGTGCTCTTAATACATAACCTTAATTAAAAAAAAAAACTATATTCTTCATCTACTTGAGATCAAAGGGCATTTACTGCATAGGCAGCATATCTGTTTCTCTCTGCAAGCACCTTCCTGAATGCAGGAAAGAACCCCAGTCATATTTAGCCTTCTTTCCATCCCAACACAGCCATGGGAAATGTCACACTGATACTCATGGTTCATGCACGGGTTACTCTCCCTGTTGCTGAACAGGGCATTCTGATATGCTCTCCTACTGATAATCACTCCCTAAAGTTAAGGAATTCCACTTTAGGCATGACAGTGTGAAGAGCTCTGCAGAGCTACTCCTCCCGCAAAACTGGTTAAAGTTATTTTTAAGAACATGATTTAAAGTTTGGGGAAATGTTTCTATTGGTATATAGCAAAGGAAGAAAAATTCACTCATTAAGATATAATAATACTCTGTAAGAACTATAAGAGATAAGAGTATTTGAACCAAGACCCACATCATTCCTCCCATATCCCAGCCCAGTAAGGTAGACTCCACTCCAGACTGTTATGGTCAAGAACACAGGACTCCTCCTCCTTCCAGCTATCAGTCAGAGACTGTTTCCCTGGGACAGGCAGGACTATGGCATTTCTCACCTTCCTTCAGCCACTGTTGATAAAGCTAAATAAATACCAGGTGAATATGGCCAAGAGTTATGGGTACCCTTCTTTTACCCAGCCCCAACTCATGGCATAGGGACTCTACCTTGGTCACAGTGCTGCTCAGAATCATGTATCCCCAGTCATGTTTCTCTGGTTCGGTTCCATACCAAGAGAGGCAAGCTGAGGAGATCTGGGACTGCTGCCCTTCCCTTCCATCAAGTATTCAGCATATAAAGCAGGGTTATCCCTCAGAAAGGAGCACACCATGGTCCCTGCCTCCACCACCAGAACTGTGGCTCACAGATTTTGCCTGGGAGATGTAGTAGACCATAGAACATAGAGCTCCAAATCTTTCCCCAAAGAAGCAGACATTTGCAATAGAGTGTGAAGAAATTTAAACCTAAGGTTGCTCTCAAAATAGTGGAAGTTATGGAGAAAGGTAGTTGGGAGAAGATTGATAGAGTTTTCCCTTCAAAGGAGCCTGAATTTGATTGGATTAGTCTGTGAAGCGATTTATGCCTCAGGGCATTGTTGAAAACAACAGAGCAATCAGCCAGCAATTAATTGAATTTAATAGCTAACTGCAGTCAGGAAAAGAGAGTCAAGGAGAGCCCCACCAAAACCAGTCATCCCAGAATGACCGTAAGCACTGCTCCCCTAAAAGAGCAGCATTGACACTGTAGGAGGGGTCAGATGGTGGGGGGGGGGGGGGAGAGATCTCACTAAAACAATCCAGCCAATCACCAAACAAGTTAACAAACAAAAATAACAATGCCTGGAGAGACTAGCACTTAGAATTGTACAATACATTATCTAAAACACCACTTTCTAACAAAAAATTATAATATATGCAAATAAACAATAAAGTATATCCTTAAGTGCTTCATACAAAACAGGCACAGAAATGGACTGAGAATAACCAGATGTTGGATATAAAAAGATTTCAAAGTAGCTATTATAAATATGCTCGAAAAACAAGGAAACTATGGTTAAATAGGTAAAAGTAGACTGATAATATTGCATCAAATAGAGAATATCAATAAAAGATAGAAATTATTTTTTTAAAAAGAAACAAATGAAAATTCTTGAGTTGATAAGCATAAAAACTGAAATAAAGAATTCACTAGAGGGGCTCAATAGCAGATTTGAACTGGCAGAAGAATGAGCTAACTTAAGGATGGATGGATAGAGTTTATGCAATCTGAAGAAAATTAAAAAAAAAAAAGAAAGAAAAATGAAAAGAGTGTCAGAGAAATATGGGATACCATTAACTGCAACAACATAAGCGTAATAGGAGTCCCGGAAGCAGAGTAGAGAAAAGGAGCAGAAAAAATATGTAATCTATACACATCCAGAAACCACAATTAACTCCTAGGATAAACACAAAGAGATCCACAAATAGTGAAAATGCTAAAAGCTAAAGACAAATCTTGAAATCAGAAAAAGAAAAATGATACATCATATATAAGGAAACTCCAAAAAGATGAAGAGTTGAGTTCTCAAAAGGTTTCTGAGAGGTCAGAAGGCAGTAGGCTAACATATTCAGAGTATTCAAATAAAAACCTTTCAAACAAAAACCCTATATCCAGCAAAACAACCCTTCAAAAACAAAGGCAAAATAAAGACCCAGATAAACGAAAACAAAGATACTGTTGCTAGCAAACTTGTCTTACAAAAAATACTAAGGACATTTTTTTTTTAAGATTTTATTTATCCATTCATGAGAGACACAGAGAGAGAGAGGCAGAGACACAGACAGGGAGAGAAGCAGGCTCCATGCAGGGAGCCCGATGTGGGACTCGATCCTGGGATTCCAGGATCATGCTCTGAGCCAAAGGCAGATGCTCAACCACTGAGCCACCCAGGTATCCCCCGAAGGACATTTTTTAGGCTGAAAGCAAATGGCCCAAAACAGTCATTCAAATCCATGCTAGAAAATAAAGAGGACTGGTAAAAGTTATTATGTAATTCTAAAAGATACCATACAGGTACACCTAGGTGGCTCAGCAGTTGGGCATCTGCCTTCAGCTGGGGGCGTGATCCTAGGGTCCTGGGATCAAATCCCATGTCGGGCTCCCTGCATGGAGCCTGCTTCTCCCTCTACCTATGTCTCTGCCTTTCTCTCTGTGTCATTAATGGATGAATAAATAAAATCTTTTTAAAAAATACTGTATTTGCATATTTCTTTATCCTTTCTTCTCTCAACTGATTTTAAACTCAATTGCATAAAATAATATTCATGTAGTACACTGGCAAGCCTACAACATATAGAAAAGTAATATATTTGCCAGTAACAGTACAAAGGAGGTGGGTGGGAACAAAACTATTTGGGGCTAAGGAAAGTTTCAGATGGTAATTCTTCAAAAGATTCAAAAGAACAAATGCAAAGAATCAGGAATTTAAAAAACCAAGCTTAATATAACAAAGGCTATACAAATATCTTGCCCTTTCTTCTCTTCTCTCGAAAAAAAAAATATTTAAGAATAAAAATAACAAAAGAAGTGAAAAACTTATAACCTGAAAACTACACAACATTATTATAAGATAGTGAAGATCTCAATAAGTGGGAAACCATTCCATATTCATGAATAGGGAGACTTAATATGGCTAAGATAGAAATATACCCCAAATTGATCTATATTTTCAATGTAACTTATATACCAACAAACTCCCATATATCCTTCTCATAGAAATTAACAGACTGATCCTAAGATTCACAGAGAATTGGAAGGGATTAGAGTAGTCAAATCTACCTCAAAAAATAAAAAATTTGGAGGACTCACACTCTCCAATTTCAAGACTTATTACAAAGCAACAGTAATCAAAACAGTGTGATACTGGCATATAGATAGACATAGAGATCAATGAGATGCAAGTGAGAGTTCAGGGGTGCCTTGGTGGCTCAGTCAGTTAAACCATCCAATTCTTGATTTCAGCTTGGGTCATGATCTTGGCATCATTAGATCAAGTCCCACCTGGAGATCTACACTGGACATAGAGAATGATTTGGATTCTTTCTCTCCCTCTCCATTTCCTACCACCCCCCTTCTCTCTCTCTCTCTCCCTCTAAAAAAACAAAACAAAAAAAAAAACCTAATTATTTAAAAATTAAAAAATAAAAGTAAGTGTCCAGAAATAAACCCCCGTGTCTCTGGCTAACTGACTTTTGAAAAGGGTGCCAAGACCATTTAATGGGAAAAGAGTAGTCTTCTCAACAAATGGGACAACTGAATAGTCACATGCAGAAAAATACCATAGTATCCTTACCTTACATCATATACAAAAAATTAACACAAAATGGGACAAAGGCCTAAATGTAAAAACGAAAATAATAATATTTTAGAAGAAAATATAGGAGCAAATCTGCATGACTTGGGATTTGGTCATGGATTCCAAGATAGATAATAAAAGTATGAGCAAGAAAAGAAACAAATAGGTAAATTAGACTTCAAATTTAGAATAGCTGTGCCTCAAAGGACATAATCAAGATGGTGAAAAGACAACCCACAGAATGGAAGAAAATATTTGCAAACCATGTATGTGAAAAGGAAATTGTATCCTGAGTATATAAAGAACTCTTATAATTCATTAAGAAAAAGACAACCCAATTTTAAAATCAGAGGCGAAGAGTTTGAATAGATATTTCTCCAAAGAGGATGTTCAAATGTTCAATAAGCACATGAAAAGATACTCAACACCATTAATCCTCAGAGAAATACAAAACCAAACCACAAGAAGACACCATTTCACACCCACTAGGATGGCCACAATCAAAAAGTTGGCTTATAACAAATGTTAGTGAGGATACGGATAAATTGGAACCCTCATACTCTGCCAGTAGGAATTTAAAACGCCACTTTAGAAAACAGTCTGGCACTTTCTCAAATGATTAAATATAGAGTAACCATATGACCCAGCAATTCTACTCTTAGGTATATACCTAAGAGAAATGAAATATATGTCCACAAAAAATTTGTTCATGAACATTTATAGTAGCATGATTCATAATAGCCAAAAGGTAAAAACATCCCAAATGTCCTTCAACCAATGAATGAATAAATAAAGTATGGTATAGCCAAACAAAGGCATGTTATTTGACCATGAAAAAGTGAGGTATTGACAGAGTCTATAACATGGGTGAACCTAGAAAACATTATGCTAAATGGAAGAAGCCTATTGCAGAAGACCATACATTATATGATTCCATTTATATGAAATGTCCAGAATAGGCAAATCCTTAGTGATAAAAAGTAGATTAGTGGTTGCTTAGGATGAGGGAGGATGGGGATATGGACAGGTGATAGCCAAAGGTTTCTTTTTGAGATAATGAAAATATTCTAAAACTGACTGTGGTAATAGTTGTGAACATCTGCAACTATACTAAAAAATGAATACTTTACTGGGTGAACTCTGTGGTAGTGATCTGTCTCTCAATGAAGTTGTTATTTTTTTTAGTTGAGTAACATTCTACAAAATATTTGACCAGTACTCCTCAAAACTTCCAAGGTCATTAAATACAAGAGAAACTGTCAAAAAACAGGAGACACTAAGGAGATATGATGAATAATGTAATATGGTATCCTGGATGGGATTCTGAAACAAAAATGACACAATTGGAGGAAAACCAAGCACATTTACACAAAGTATGCAATTTAACTAATAGCAGTGTAATATACCAGTGCTGGTCCTTCATTTGGAGCCAGCATGTGTACTATACAATGTCAACAGTGAAACTGGATGAGGAGTATATAGAAACTCTACACTAAAACTTTTTGTAAATCAAAAATATTTTTAAATAAACATTAATTTAAATTTGGAGGAAAAAGGAATCACTACCGTAGATCAGTGCTTCCCAATCACTCTTAATTCTAGGGGTTAGCTTAAAATGGCTGAATTTACCATGACCTACCTTCGTGGAGAGGCCAGCGAAAAATTACGTTTCTAGGGGGCAAATACTAATGGGAAAAGGTTAGGGGAGGGGCACCACATTGTTGGACATTAGAAGGAAGGGAAGAAGTAGAAAAAAAGTGTGGTTGAAATTGGCACCTAATCTTGGTGACCAAAGTTGAGCCTTGCCTACAAATATTTAGGAGGTTAGAGAAGAGTGGCTTGAAAAAAGGGAGGCCATGGCTGACAGATGGAGGGGGCCAGGCAGGGAAGTTGGGTCAGAAACAGATTCCCTAGAAATCATCTCTGCAGGTACAAAGGTACATAGGTACAAAAGATCACCTCTGTTGAGGGTCCCCTCCAACTCTCAAATCGTCATTTCCCCCTCACCAGACAATTCTTTATAAATGTCCACTTCTCACAAAGTACCAAAGGGGATACAGGCAACCACAAACATCTTTTCGCCCAGTATCTCCCACTCAGATAGTGTATACAAAATACATAGCAAGTCATATGTATTTTGGGAAATGTTTTAGGACAAAGTCTTACTAGAATATCTAATAAGCATAGACTCTATTGCCAAAACAAGCAAATGTTCAGGATATAGGACTCTAATAAAAAAAAAAGATATAGCAAGACAAGAATCAGATCAGAATATAGAAAGGAAATTACTTAAAAGACATTTATTAGACATATCTCAAAGTCAGGAGCTGGGGATAAGACATAAATGCACTATCAACTACTGAGACCTCACAATCAAGGTATGGAGGGTAAGGAGGTGAAGAAGATGATGGTCCAGAAGAGAGAACTCAAAAGGAAAGAAAGAAAATGAAAAATACACAATACAATGCCAAAGAGCTAATATTAGAAATCTAAGCCAGTCTCTTGCCCCTTCTGCAGAAGCCTTAACCAACAAAAAAGAAGAAAGAAAAAAAAGAAAGAAAAAGAAAGAAAGAAAGAAAGAAAGAAAGAAAGAAAGAAAGAAAAGAAAAGAAAAGAAAAGAAAAGAAGAGAAAGAGAAAGCCCATCCAGAATTGTACAGAATGTAAAGGAGGCATAAGCACAGTAATCCAGACACTCCTTGAGAATTAACTGCTTATCAGTCAGGGCCATGCTAAGACCTTGACATGCATTATGACATCTAATCCCACAATTCCTCAGAGAAGTACATTTTTAATCCCTATTTTCCAAATTGTGAAGCTATGGTCTAAAAAGGTTAGTCTACTTGCCCAAGGACACACAGACTGGAAATACTGGAACACAATCTTTCCCCAGATCCATGTACTTTAACCCTATAGGACAGTGCCTGGGCTAAGGGATGAGAGTTCAAATAAGATTATTTCCTCATTTTATTTATTTATTTATTTATTTATTTATTTATTTATTTATTTATTTGAGAGAGAGAGAGTATATGAGTGGGAAGGAGGGGCAGAAGGGGAGGGAGAAGCAGACTGTCCTCTGAGCAGGGAGCCCCACCACGAGGGGCTGGACCCCTGACCCTGGGATCCTTACCTGAGCGGAAGGTGGACACTTAACTGGTTAAGCACCCAAGAGTCTCTATTTCCTCATTTTTTAAAAAGATTTTATTTATTCATGAGAGACACACAGAGAGAGGCAGAGACACAGGCAGAGGGAGAAGCAGGCTCCCTGCAGGGAGCCAATGTAGGACTTGATCCCAGACCCCAGGATCACGCCCTGAGCCGTAGGCAGATGCTCAACCACGGAGCCACCCAGGTGCCCCTTATTTCCTTATTTTAAAATGAAATTTTGTACAAGGAAGAAAGAAGAAAAATTAAGATCTAAGTCCTCCATTCTTATATCTATCCTTAAAAACAGCCTCAGCTGATGAAGGAAGATGGAAACAGGAGGAAATGAGAAATGGCGAGTGCGCAGGTGTTTGCCCCAGTCCAGAGACCCTGCTCTTCTGCAAGACGAAGGAGGAAGGAGCTTCAGCTCCAAGTTAGCACTTCCCACACCAGATATTGATCCAGGGAGACAATGACACAGCAGAATGAATAAATGTATACTCAGAGCCATTATTGCCTCGGAATAATGTGTGCACCCAGCTAGTGTGTATTTTAATGTGGGCTGGGGGTGTGGGGGTGGAGGTGGAGGGGTAGTGCGTATCATTTCCAAATGATAGCAAAAGAAGGGGGGAAAATGAACAATTGCAAGGAGTCGGGGAGTTTTATTTGTTTGTTAGAGCTGAGAGATCATAAGTCCTTCGGGCAGAGGCCTTTTGGCTGCATTACTGGGTGGATCTTCTAGTTAGGCACATATGTGAATGCTGTAGGTTCTGAACATATTATACACAATATGCATGAACAGGCCCATTTATAGTAACGCATGGAGTTGTCTTGGCACTATTTCTCATGCTAGAGGGTGGTGTAGCCAAAGTAGGAGTAAGTGTGGCACCTGAGACACATTCCAAGAGCTATCATTCAGTTTGGTATCACCCAGACATTTGGGCCCTCCCAGGGCCCTATTTGACCCATACATTCAACTTCCAGACCTCAGATCTCCCCATTATTCCATTGTCCCCATTCTAAGATCAGAGCTGGCTCTCCTACTTGTCACTTTTGCCTGTTGCTAATGTGGTTTCACATAACATAAATCTGAATATATGAATTTTAAGAAATTATATATGAGGTGTGAATTTCTTTGCATAGATGGAATCCACTTGAAGAATCCTTCTATAAAGTCACATTTTCTTACATTTACTAATGAGATTTCATGATAGATTCTCTCTCTTAAGCTAACTCTTGAGTATATCCACTATGCGCTCCGAATCAGAAAAATATGACTTTGCAAAAGCATGTATGTTGTGTAAATTGCATGCCGCCCCTTTATTGAGGTAGAGCTATCTGAAGAAGTTGTTGGATTGGATGCTGTTTAGGGGAGACATTATCTGGAGTCTAAGTTATTGCTACCAACAGTTTCAGCTTATATTGGAGTGTCCCTCCACCTCTGGTCATTAATAGTGAGTCCAGTTTTCAGTGGGAAAAGCACAAGACACTGGTGCTGGGGACCAAACTAGAAAGCATTTTGTCTGACCCTCTCACTTTATAGATGCAGAATCCAAAACCCGAGATGTTCAGTGGATTATTCAAGATCATATGACTTTGCAAGATTGGTAAACATCTCAAATCTCATAAGCATTTTTAAAATTGAGCTCAGCCTACAGAGCCCAAGCCACTGAGGACATGAAGTGGTTACAGCAGTTCCCTCTTTCCCTTCTGCCCTGAGGGACATTGAATACCATTATCCCAAAAAGTTAAGACTTCAGAGATTGGTACAGGTTTTGTGGTGCCTGAAGTTTATAAAACTTGGAAGACCCTTTGAGAAAAAAAAATGCTAAAGCACAAATATAAAATTCCTATTCTTTACAAATAGAAAAGAATATAAATTTAGAATGAGGAAATTAAAAAAGCTCATTTTAAAGACAGGACAAACACCACATATATAACAAGTACCCCCCCCCACAGTAGTATTTTTTCAAAGATTTATTTATTTATTATTTGAAGGGGAGGGGCATAGGGAAAGGATGAGAAAGGCTCAAGCAGATGCTTTGCTGAGCACAGAGGCTGATCCAGGGCTCAAACTCATGACCCTGAGATCATGACCTGAGCCAAAACCAAGAGCTGGATGCTCAATCCGCTGCACCACCCAGGGGCCCCAGTAATATTTTCATTATTTAACTTTTTGAATTGTTCCTATAACACTTTTCCTCTACATTTTGGGCTGCTTGTTCTTTGAGGGTTTCTTCACATGACAGTGATTTTGTCATATTTTTCCTATAGAGAAAACAGAAGGATAATTCCATTTTCCCTCTAACGTGGCAAATTAAAATTTGCCTTTTATTATTCAGAGTCTAGAAAAAATTTTCAGCTCCAGACCTCATTCTCAGTATTATCATGCAAACTATTAGGCTGGTTGCCAAACTGGGGAGAAACTTTATCAGGTTCCTATCATACATATGAGATAAAGGATTTGGAAGAGTTTTCCACAAATTAGCTTCTGGCTGGGCACATTTGGAATGTTTTTACTCCTTGTACACACATGTACTTCCAATCTTAGGCATCTTATTGGAATACTATTGGAATCACTTTTAGCCCAGTCAAGATGGAATCTGCACTTAACAGGGCTACATTCTGCCCCTCGTCCCTTTGCTTCCGTCCCTCTACACAGAACAAAGAGTCTATGGGGTCAAGGATAAATGTAGGCTGAAAGCCCATGTCTCCCACTTCTTGAACATGTTCCAAATATATGGGACCTACTTAAGCCTCTTCCATTTCCTTCCAAGGGAAGACAATGCTCCCAGTGTTAACATTCATTGGCCAACCTCAGAGCCATAGGCAGAGTCCATGCAAATGAGAGACCCTAAAGCTTAAACTTCACTAGCCTTGTAGCAAATCCACCTCTACAGGGTGTCCAGAAGCTCTGTAATGACAGCTATTCCATCTGGCCCCCAACCCAATCTGGAAATCACTCCACTCATCAAAAGCATAGTCTATGAAAACCTCACTATCACCTGAGCATGGCAACTATGCAGGGGAAGCAGAAAGAAAAGCTCAGAGAGATGGAGATATATGTGCCTCTGAACACAGTGAAATCTTCCTGGATATAATTTAAGTGGCAGCAGACATCCTGGCTGCCTGCCCTCTTGAACCACCATGGCTCCATCTTGATATCCCTCAGAGGGGCAGCCCCATTGCTATGCGGGGCCTCTACTGTTCCCATTAGGGGAAAGTTGAGCAACTTGTCCCTAAATATAACCCTTCCAAAGTGTCTTCCTCCTTCATAACCCCATAAGGTAACATATCAGGTACGAATTCCTCCTCAACCCAGAATAGCCCAGGATACTGACAAGGTGACCTCCTCTGGCCACAGTTAATGGATAGATGATCTCCACTCACTTCATGCATTATGGATGGGAGTGAGGTAGGAAGAGGAGTGTGGGGTAGCAGTGGCCAAAGAGGATTGCTCACACTAGCCTAAAATGAAAAGATGTTTTAAGACAAAGGGGATCCCTCAGTGGAGTATTGATTTGCCAAGCAGCTGCTCTCTCACAAGAAGGTGAAGAAAACCCTTCTAATTTCATGGCCCCTCTGCCCATGATTCCCTGCAGCTACCACCCCATCTGCCCAGAGGACAGCCCTGCTAGCAAACAGAGCAAATCCTCTTTATATAAGGCCCTGGACAACCCGAGGCAAACCAGCTAAGTAACCTAAGACTTTGTCCAGCTTCCACCCCTCAGCCACTTGCCCATCTCATCCTCCCTGGTGCCTTTAGGAGTTCTGGCTCTCTCCCCTGACATTCCAAGGTCAAACTTTCGGGAACTGTTTTTCACATTCAGGTATATGTGATTAATAGCACCCCCTGCCTTAAGCATGTGTCTTTAAACAGAGGTCAAGGTCTTACACAAACAATGTGTAGTCGATGAGCTTTAATAAATTTTAGTCTAATATATATTTAAGAAAAACTTGCAGGCTTCTTAAAATAGGGCTTTGTATTTAATCATCCGAAACCCCCGCCGCCCCCCCCCCACACACACACACAGTGGGAAGAAATAAAGAAGCCAAGAACTTTGGAGGTAGTTAGCCAGGGGAGAGGGCTAGGTGACTTGTCACAAAGGTCAAAGAGTAGGAGTGGGTACAAGCTGTCACTTGTTCTATGGAGCTGGCTCCTCCCTTCACACACACACACACACACATACACACCACAAATGCCTTTAGGATGGGGTTAGTTTCTGATATGGAGCCTAAGTCCAAGCCTCTCAATTTGTATTCCCTGCACTGTGAGGGGCAGCCAAGTATAGGCGGGAGGTTGGGAGGGGCATCTAGAAGGAGAAGGACAAATTTAAAAGGAAAGATTTACGAGGCCATGAAGATGTTTCTCCCAGACTCCTGAGTGCAGGAGTATGACTTATTTATTTTATTTTCATTTGTAACCAAAACCTTCCCCTGACTCCCATTGGCCCCAGCTGAGAGGAGAGAGAGGGCCGGCCGTCAGGCGTTGATCACCGGGCCAACGGGAGACAGTGTGGTGTGATGCTGACGCAGCCCACTGACAAGCCAGCCAGAGGCCCAGGGGAGCAGCTCTGAGCCGAGCAGCCAGAGCCAGGCAGGTAGGGAGCTGACAGCTGGGGAATTGCTAAGAGGCGCCAGGCTTGGGGGGGGGGGGGCAGGCTGGTGAAACAGTGGACTCCGAGAAGGTGCGATTCTGTGATGCACAAACACTGTTGTTTACCTGCTTCCCGTTGAGTCTTCTCCATTTCCCTGGCTTCACCAGGCTCCACGGAGTAAATCTCCTCTCTCCCTTCCCCCGCCCACTTGATCACAGGTCAACCCCACCCCATCCCTGTTCTGTAACTTTTCCCTCCCCCACTCCTTTTGGGAGAAGGAAGGGAGCACATGATTACACATTACTAACATCAAAATCTCATTTAGTGGTCAGCCGGAGAGGGACAGTTTCTGATGTCCTTAAGGCAACTTATGGAACTGGGATCTGCAGGGCTCAAAGAAAGGACAGGCTGGGGATGGAGGAGCTGTCTGTGCTGAGGGTTCATGCATCCAGGGTGCAAAGACACAAGGTACGTGAACTTTGGAAGACGTTGAGGACTGCCTTGTCCACATGCCCTGGTGGGAGGCATCCCAGGGCAAAGAGGAGCCATGTCCCCAGACTGCAGTTCTCTTTTACAAGATTGGAAACTGGGGGGGGGGGGGGGGGAGCAAAGCTTTGAGCTTGTGAGCCAGTCCTGAGCTCTCTTCACAACAGTGACCCCCATATTTGCCCTTATTGCCCTTTATTAAGGTCCTAGAACCCTTTACAAAGACCTCCTGTGTGGGAAAATCTATCATTCTCTTCATGCAAACACAACAAACAAAAACAAAACAAAACTACTAATCAGGTTGTATGCAGCCTTCTTGCCCTGTCACTTTTCTGGATGATGCTGAAAACAAGGTAAAACCCCTGCTGACCTTTCCCTTGTCACTGCACGTAACCACCCCATCCTCTTGCACTAGACAAGGCAATATCACAATTTTCACTTATTAAATGAATAGACAGACACTGTCTAGCTCACAGCTGGAGTACTCCTACCGACGGAAACCACTGGTGATTCTCAGCAATCCCAGGCTACATGTTCCCTGGTCCTGGAGTCCCATGAGTCTCTGCCCCTACCCCTGGCCCTGCTCACCGGACGAGAGGTTACATCATCCCCAATCTAGAGATGAAACAACAAAGGCCAGCTTAAGTGGATGTGATTCCTTGTTGTTGTATCATCTGAGAGCCTGATATTATGAGCCACCATTACAAAGCTGAGTTCACTCCATCACAGGAGTGGGCGCCTCAGAGCTTAGGTACTAGCCCCAACCCTGACACCTGCTTTGTATAGAATATTTAGGTCCAGGTATCAAAAGACCTGAACTCTAAGCTTAGGATCACAATGTAGCAATCATGTTAATTATATCGCTTAAAATCCTTCTGTGGCTCCCCATTGCCCTTATAATAAAATCATTACCATAATATTCAAGCTTCTGCATTATTGGACTTTGCCCATCTCTCTGACCTCCATCTCACACCTCTGTCACTCTCACACTCTACTCCTTACCCTAGTTCTTGAAGTCACCTAGGCTTATTTATACCTCATTGGCTTTGTATCTGTTGTTCCCTCTGTTCCTAAAAGTGCCTGGAGTCCACTAATCATTTGGCCTCCCACAAATATCTAGTTAATCAATGGGTAGCTTAAGCATACTTTGTATAGAACAACAATAAAACAATGGCACCCCACGAAAAAAGGTTGTGGGGAGGGAAAAATTTTTAATTTGATATATTTTTTAACCCAACTAATTATAATGGGGAAAATAGGAATCTCATTTGTTCATTAGTTCATTACTTTAGCAGACATTTATGCTACTTGAAGACCATCTGTCCCTCCTAACTCAATTTTAAGTTCCATGAAGGCACATAGAAGGTATCTGAGAAGTGTCTACTAAATGAATAATGAATTCATGAACAAATGAATAAATGCAATTTCAGTTTAATCACTTCACATCTTTGAGCCTCAGTTTTCTTATCTTTAAAGTATGACTAACAATAACATTCTTCCTTGCTTCAAAGTAGTGAAGAGACTGAAATAAAATGTACATTTGAGACCCAGTTTCCTTAAATATAGAGCCTGAGGCAGGGATTAAGTACTGGTGCTTTATTTGGAAGGTACAATTCCAGGGCATTGAAAGTGAGGACAAAAGGAAAAGAGACAAAAAGAATGGGGAAAAAAATGAAAAGTTAATGAATTGCCCCATTGACCACTGCTTCATGTGAACCCACAAAGGGGCACCGCAAATCACTTGGCAGGAACACCCACAGGAACACACACACAAACCGTCTTACATGGAGAAACAGTACCTTGAAGCAACTCTTCAAGGAAGGATGGAACACTGGCCAATATTTACCCACTACAGAACTCACTGCCCCACACTTCCAAACTGTCTCCTCTGACCACCCTCACCCTTTGAAAGCACTCAGAAAGTCTACTCCTATGCACTTCAGCACGGTATTTCATCCAGGTCTGGTTCAAAGAGCCAGAGTCTCCAGGCGTGTGGCAGGTTGACGACAATTGGTGAAACTCTGAAGCCCCACATAAAATCCCTCTGTTTCAAGGGGGGCAGCTCCTTCATAATACGCAACTGGGAAAGAGTGAGGATGAGAGAATCCGATGAGGATGAGGAGATGCACATCAGGCATTTTTTTTACATCAGGCATTTTTGATAAAATATCTGAAGATGATTTAAAAGCCGTAAAGCCCCAATGAAAAGTGATGTTTCATTGGCGTTTTTCTTTTAATTCAAGTGTGTTTCCACCTCATGATCTTTGTCCTTTTATAAATTTGATAAGCTTTCAACGAGACTGCACAAATGAAAGGCAGTTTCTCCTGTTTCCACTGTTATTGTTGAAACAGCACCTCTCTGAAATAAACCACTTCATCTCTTCATAAAAATCCTTCTATCCAAAATAGGAACATCAATGGGTTCAGTTAAAGTGGAGTGTTTTCTTACTATGTTTAGTTTGTGTTATTGAGAAAAAAATGCAACAAATATGAGCAATCCTTATGGGAGATACCTTTCAAGTAAAATCCTTTGCCTCTTGAGCCTCCCTCTCACTCCTTTTCTACAGCATCAGCTTTTGAGCCCATTCTTATACTGGTATACTGTCTACGCAGTGATTGATTTTAACACATCTCCAACATGCCAGTAAATGTCAATATCCCAGAGTCCATCTAATGGTCAGAATGAGTAGATTTCCTAGCCTGAAATGCCTCCACCAACAATTACATAACCTGGTGACATGTGGCCTCCTCAACAGGTTTTATCTACAAATCCAAGACCCTTAATATTTTAGATCAGTCCAGGTGGGAGTCAGCTAAATTGAGAAGCCTCATGTGTTTAGGTTTTGACTGTATTCCAGAGTCCAACAAAATGAAATGCCTGTACATTTCAGTAGAATACACACACACACACACAATTCATTAAATAAGTGAGTGAATGAGTGGATGTAGTCATTTTAGGGTAGAAATTTAAAAATTAAAAACACAGGCTTCAGAACCAAATTGTCTAAGTTCAATTACCAATTTTATCATAAAACAGCTAGTGTGACATTGGAAGGATTGCCTAACTTGGTTGTGCCTTGGCTTTCTGACCTGTAAAATGGGGATAACAGTCCTAGCTACTTTACAGTTTTGTTATCATCATGAAACATTGCATGGAATGAAAGTCTCTTAGCCCAGTGCCTGGCACACAGCAAACAGGAGATGAAAGTTAGCCCTAATGACCAATCTGAGTGTGTTTCTAGCTCTCCACCTGGCCCATCTAAATCGGGGGAAGGACATGCTTTTCTATCATGCCATCTGCCTTTATTGGTTCAACTAAACCCAGGTTTATACATGTTTA
Organism: Nyctereutes procyonoides; assembly: GCF_905146905.1. Lineage (NCBI taxonomy): Eukaryota > Metazoa > Chordata > Mammalia > Carnivora > Canidae > Nyctereutes > Nyctereutes procyonoides. Next base: position 15,819,478 of record NW_026575132.1, read on the forward strand.
AAATCCAGTGTAAAACGTGCCATTAAAAATTTGTGTAGCCAAAGGGAATCTCATACTGGGTATGGCATTTATGTCGCTTTGTGATACACTGTGTTCTTAAGCGTGGTGCTGTCGATTGATTTAAGTATTTTATTGGACAATTTTACTGTTCTTGTGCCCTGAGGCTTTTTAAAGCAGGGACCAATTTTTTAAATCAAATAGATAAATGTAAAGTCGTTGCACTTGAAATAACAGCAGCACAAGCGCCAGGGCCAGAATTTCCACGTGGGCTATTTAATTCCTGCCTAAAATAAATGTAGGGGAAAAGCAGTGAGAGATGGTGGCTAAATTCTACCATCAACATCCTGAGCCCTTTGCCTGATGTCACCTAGACCCCAAAATCTACTTCCCTAAAGTTACTACCAAGATCTGGGCCACATGGGGGTTTGTTCATCCTCCTGGGGAGAGGTAGCCTGACTCCAGCTATTTCTCAAGTCCCTTTGGCATCCAGTTGTAGCTCCCCACCTCAGTGATAGAATAACGAATAATGAGTCACCATTTTAAACTATTCCTGTAAACTGTTGCCTGCAACTATATTGCAGGCTGCAAATCATCTTAATTTTAGTACAAAATAGCTCTCTACTGTCCAAAATAGAAGCTATTTTCTAATGGAAACAATGTAGTTAAAAGACTCTAAAAATTAGCATCACTGATAGTAGAACATTCCAGCCTCGCACACCTCCTGATAGGATGCATTAGGAGCATGGAGCATGGAGCATCACTTTTGAAGAATTCTTGACAAAAATATTTAACCCAAGTTGAACCAAGCCTTTGACTTAATTTACAATTTATAAGAAATACTGAAAATAGAAGGAAAGTTTGGTAATGCCACAATACACGGTAAGAAAAATCCGGGTTCCTGATTGTGGGAAGTTCTACAAAATAACTGGCTTAGTCTCTTAAAAAAGTATGATATCATTAAAAAAAAAAAAAAAAAACGGGGACGAAGCTGTTGAAGATTTAAAAAAGACTAGAAACCCCAAAGGCAATACATCACCTTGAACGAGTCCTAGTTTGAAAAATAACAGCTATAAAAGATATTTTAAGGATTATTGGGGAAACCTGCATTTATGTATAAGACAGCACTACAGAATACTGCTGATGATCCTAAATGTGATTATACGGAAGAGTATTTTTTTAGATGCGTCCTGAAATACTTAAATATGAAATATTACATTCAAATGATCAGTAAAATATTAGCAATTTTTGAATCTAGATGGTCAGGTATATGGGTAAACAATTGTACCATCCTTTCAACTATTTTGTATGTTTGGAAATTGTCAAGATAAAAGAACTTTTGAAATGCAGATTTTCCTGCATCAACTTCTGACACTATTAGCAGCATGGGCTCTGGAGAACTCGTGTTTTTCACTTCAGGATTTGGGGGTCGGTGGGGAGTGGGAGGGCATATCTGAAAATCTGGCTTCTGTGCCCTATTCAGAGCACCATGGGTTTTTTTTTTTTTCTGTACTCTTAGTCATCACTTCAAAGGAAATGTGTGATCACTATTCTTTCCATGTAATCTTTGCTAAGAGTTTGGTGAGCAAACAGATCAGGGACACAATATTTCATGTATGGAATGTATCTGGTTCATTATTTATTAGACAGAACCTATGTAATTCTCCCTCACTTCCCTTGATCAAATACCATGTTTCCGTACCCTTCTATAATGCAGATTTCAGAGTCCTAGACCTGTTAAAACTGGGGTTATTTTCCTGTGTTTCTCATAAGAAGATTAGTTTCTAAATCTTAGATGAAAGAATTTCTCGGCACAATAATTGATATAGAAAATACATCTTGGAACCAAATACATGGTTTAATCATTGTGGTGGAGGAGAGGACATTCATTTGATTGATGAAATAGAGAAGAGCCAGGATTTGTTTAAATCGGCAAAGCCAGCATTTTAGGGGGTTTCAGTGTCTTTTACGAGTCATCACCTTCAAAGCTATTACTGCAGTCACAAGTATATGAGCTCCCCAGTGGTGCTGTCATTCTTGCCGTGCCTGTCTCTGGGTGTTGTAACCAAAATTGGGCACAGGTGTACATGAAATTATTCAAGCAGGGGTCAAATCAGGATCTAGACAACTGAATATATTTTGATTTGTTCTTATTTGGAAGATTCATTCCCCTGGACGACACAACAGTGTCTGCCACTTTCTGTAAAGCACTCTTCTACTAGTAAATGAATCCCCAAATTGCCAGACCTCAACATATAATCTCATCGATGCCTCTGCTGCTGAGATGCCTCACCAAAAGAGTATCTTATTCTCTTCTTTAAGACCTAAAAAGATGACTGTGGACATTCATTCCATGTTATGTTTTTATTTTTCATTTTTCCTTTGGATTGATTAAATCCCCACTGGATGACAAGCACTATTTTCTAGGTACTTAGAAGAGAGCAGACAAACAACCTAAGAAAATCACAATCCTAGCCTCTTAGAAGTTACACTCTGGGGGAGACAGGGATAGTGAAGGCAGGTTAATAACAAATAATGAATAATAATGAGAACAATGAAGACTGGGAGTAAGGAGACCTACCTTAGATACTGTGGCCCAGAAAAGCCCCCTTAAGAAGGTAACCTTGGAATTGAGACTGTTGCTAACAGTTAGCCATATAAAAATCTGAACAAGGGCATCCCCCGCACTATCTAATGCAAGGGTCCTGGGGCAGGAACAGGCCTGATGGATTTGAAGGACAGAAAGAAAGCTGGAGTGATTGGAGCATGCTGAATGACAGATAGTGAAATGAAATGTAGGTCTTGGTTAGGAGACTGGACTTTATTCTAATTGCACTGGGCAGCCATTGGAGAGCTTGAAGCAGGAGAGTGGCATGATCTGATTTACACTTGAAAAAGACCTCTCAGGCTGACACTTTTGATCAGGGGCTATCTCCTCACATTTAGCCCAAATTCCTCCTGCTGCAATTAAAGTGCATTTTCTCTCCTCACAGTGAACAGATGCTACTTGATGCTGATATTAGTTCAGATGCCTGAGGAAACATCAGATGGCTATATCGGGATCCCCGGAAGGCTGGAATAAATGTAGTAAGACCAGGGTGATAATCATCAACCTGAATTACAATCAGCGGCCACTGATGAGAGTAAAACCTGGGTGTCTGCAGCACCCGTTCCTCACCAAGGGCTCTGCCAACTCTTTCCTGGGTCCTCCCCTAGGCTCTTCCATTCTCATTGATTCTCAAGCCCCAGTTCCCCACCAGGCAATCCAAAGCATCAGCCACACAACACTGAAAAGCTATCTTTCATATTCATGGTAGGGAACATATTGTTGGTGTAAAAGGATATTAAAATAGGGTGGGGGTAGGACTTCTGGTGGACTCTTCTCAGGAAAACAACAACTTACCCAGTGACAATTATAAAAATAAAAACAGTGTCTTTCAAATTCTCCAGAAATTGTCCTAGGAGTATAGAGCAAAAGGAGAAATATTATTGAAGATAACCCACTAAATTTCATACAAACAGCAAGTGCCCATGGTATTTTAGCCTTCACTTGCTCCTGGTCCCCACTCCCAGGCTCATGATACAGAAACTGTATCCTGGTGCACACAGCTAAGATAGGGGTCTCTTCTCTCCGAAGTGCACAGTCTGGAGCTATGATTTCACCCCAGGAGGTTCACAGTAGCGTTCCTCATCTGCCCACCCCCACCCCCATCTACTGTTGCAAAAGCTCTCTTCCTAGCAGGCATGGCCTAGAGGATGTGGCTCCCTTTATACCAGTTGCAGTCCACTGAGAATATCAGGGCCCTGATCACAATTGCCCTGGCTGCAGTATAGGAGAGGCCACATTGGAAAGGGCAAACTGAGAGGACCAGGGACTGGCACTACTCCCCATCCACAACCAGTGTCTACTCATAGAGCTCCTGGCTCTGATGCAGTGACACAGAGGTCCTATGCAGGGAGCGAGGCAGACCCCTAAGGATGAAATGCTCCTCTGCCTGAGGAGGCTGACTGTGTATTTAGAACAGAGTAGAGAACTCTACTGTGCCTAAGGATGTTGTTGAAAACATTGGAGAACTTGGTAGCGAGTAATTAAGAAGAATCAGAAAGCTCTGGGATACAAGAAAGACTGCAGAGCATCCCGAAGTTCAATAGAACTGTGAAAGAGCAGCCAGAAAAAGTCCTCCTGTGATCACAGTCAACCCAGGGTGCAAGTCTTGCTGGCACAAGGGGCTTAAACGTGATTTCTGACCAGACAGTGAACAATAAGGAGTTCTGACCCAAGGACGACTCCTAGGAAGCCAGGTTTAAAAATAAAATCACAGTCACCCCTGACAAATTGGAAGATTATGGGCATGCCCAAGGCTGAGCCCTCTCGGGAGGAATCAGAGAAGTTCCAAGGTACTAGTCCTTGGCTGAAAGTGGGGCTATAAACACAAATTCCCTGAACTGTGATTCAGCCTCTAAGCCACACACACATCAAAAGGTAAAGAGCAAAAATCTAACTGGCTAAAAGGGCTAAGTAAAACCAGTGACCAATAAGTAGCTTATGCCAACCCAGACCCAGAGATGACCCTTAGGTAACCAGGCTAAAAGGCAAAAGTGAGGGGCAAACAATGTAAGTATGGATATTAGAGGCTGCACACCATGGGAGAAAGATGTCACAGGATTAGTTCAGTCAAGTCACCTAATAAGTAAACAATTGACAAAGCCAATCTCTGGCAGAGTTGGGGGGGATGGGAAGGAATGAGCATGTAGAGTTGCTATGACATATTATCAAATTGCGAGACATGAAAAGCAACAGTAACGAGCACACCTAGCTCACAGATCTTGGTTTCTAATACCATTTTCCAGTAAAAGAAATGGTTTCCTTGGAGAAATGACTGATTCAAGGACAGGGACGGGAAATACACAAAATAAGCATGGAACATCTTATAAAGACAGAAAATAAACTATTAAAAATATTAAAACCCACTCTGATAGGGATATGCCAAGGGGATACAGGAGACAAATGGAAGAGCTCCCAATGGCCAAAGTTGGAATAATTTTGGCAAAAATAAATAAAATAGTATTGGATCGTAACCCACAGTATAAAATAGATACCCATGAGTCCATGTTAATATAAAAACAATTGAATAAATAAATGGGAAGAAATGACAAATGTCCTGGCAGGAGAATTTCAAATACTTTAAGTAGATATCTATTTCACCATTAATAAGGGGACCATAATTCTCCATTTCTTAAGTGCAGACTGCTCATAGTGACATACTTTCAGAGTCAGTGTGGAATTGGGGCAGGGAGGGGGAGGTGGATAACTTTATGGTGGGAAAACATTATCTCAGCCAAGTGATCAAGGTCAATATCAACAATGATAAGTCATGCTGATAATATATACCCTTGATATGGTGTAATAAAAATGGCACTTGACCTCTGTGGTTCTCCTCCCAGAAATCCATTAACAGTGGTCTAATCATGAGAAAAACATTAGACAAATCCCAATAGAGGGGCATCCTACAAAATACTTGACCAGTATTCTTCAAAACTGTCAAGATCATCAAAAATAAAGCAAGTCTGAGAAACTGTCACAGTCAAGAGGAGCCTAAAGAGATAAGAAAACTAAATGTAATGTATCATGGGTGGGATCCTGGAAGAAAAAAAGTGTTAAGTACAAACTAAGATGGGCAGCCCGGGTAGTGCAGCAGTTTAGTGCCGCCTGCAGCTCAGGGTGTGATCCTGGAGACCCGGGATCGAGTCCCACATCAGGCTCCTTGCATGGAGCCTGCTTCTCCCTCTGCCTGTGTCTCTGCCTCTGTGTGTGTGTGTGTGTGTCTCATGAATAAATAAATAAAATCTTAAAAAAAAAGGTACAAACTAAGGAAATTTGGGTTATATACACAAAGAGTCAAAACAGAGACTCAGGTATTTGTATACCCATATTCTCAGCAGCATTATTCACAATAATAGCCAAAAGTAGAAACAACCCAACTCTCCAGCAATGGTTGAATTAACAAAATGTAGTATGAACATACAATGGAATCTTATTCCACCTTATAAAGGAAGGAAATTCTGACATATGCTACAACATGGATGAACTTTGAAGACATGATGATAAGTAAAATAAGCCAGACACAAAAAGACAAATATTGTATGATTCCATTTACATGAAGTAGCTAGTTAGACAAAGCTGCAGAGACAGAAAATAAAAGGGCAGTTGTCAGAGTTGTTGGGGGTTGAAGAGTTGGTGTTCAGTGGGTACAGAGTTTCGCCCTGGGAAGATGGAGTTCTAGAGATGGGTGGTAGTGAGGGTGGCCCAGCAAAGTGAAGGCACTAACTACATTTTTTTAATGGCTAAATGGTAACTTTTATGATACATATATCTTATCACAATCTTTTAAAAACTAGGAAATCTCAATGGACTATGGCATTTAATTACTATGTTGATACTGATTCTTTATCTGTGATGAATACACCATACTAGTGGAAGGAGTTAATAATAGGGGAAATTAGCAGTGGGATATGGGCCCAGGAACTCCATTCTCTTCTGAGTCCTTCTATAACTCTAAAAGTGTTTTAAAAGTAAAGTTGATTTTTTTTAAAAAGAAATAATAGAGTAGAAAATGGTAAAAGATAAACACTGAGAACAAGAAATAAAAATATCAGCTGTAAAACCAATCATATCAATATTAACTTTAAATGTTAATGAAATAATTCAGTCAAAATAAAGGAATTATCAGATTGGGTTAAAAAAACAAAACAAAACAAAAAAACAAGATCCAATTATATGCCGTTTATGGGAGACATACTTTAAATTGAAAGATATACAGAAATTTAAAATAAAAGGAGAGGGAAAAAAATCTATGATGACAACAGTGACCACGGAGAGCTAGATTGCTCTACTAAATATCAGATGATATAAACAATGTGATTACCCTGCTTGCTGCACGAATTATTGCTGGCCCCTCATAGGATGAACTCCCATCCAAAATTTGGTTCTCATGTCAAGACCAATGACACCACACTATATCAGAGGAGTATCAAGAAGTTTATTACTTAAATAATGAGATTTCTGAGGGTAGCAAGGCAGACTTCCCAAGCTTATTTGAAAAATGGGTTTAAAGAGCAAGAAAAGGAGGCTAGCCCAGGTTTTTTTTAATTGTAGGAGGGCAGTGGGGTCAGGTTGAGGTTCCCATGCAGTGTCACAATAGAAATTCATTCAGTTATGTTAAAGAAACTCCAGGTAAGAGAGCACCAGCAATGTCTCCAAAGAAGCCATGGATGCATCCCGAAGAAGAGAAATCATTAAACATTTACTAAGTCCTGCCTTGAGCTTTAACACATGAGGGGTCGGCAAGCAAGGTCAGCAATGTGAGACAGTAAGACTAGAAGGGAAGCAGAAAGAGGGCTACACCGCTTCTTTGACTGCTGGCTGTCCCTCTGTTTCTGTGTGACCTACGGGAGGTTCACACCCCAGGTCTTTAGACCTAGGCTCTGAAGAAAGCAGACACTAACGCAATTCCAGTCCCACTCCCTAGGAGCTCTCCTGGTCCAGCACACAGAGTGAATGTGTGCTGATTGACGTAATGAGAGAGGGAGTCCCAAGATGATGATATCCACACAGAACCTTGAAGGACAGATCATGTTCCAGATGGAAGAGCGTATACAAAGGCAAGGTAACTACAAACCCATGATGGGTTCAAGGGATTACAGGACATTTCACATGCATCCTAAATTCTTAACTAGCCAAAAAAGTGTTAGGAAATGTGATATAGGCAAGAAGGATATTGTTCAGCACCTGGTTAAAAAAAAAATGCCTTTACTTTACTTGGAAAAAAATAGGGAACCACGGATGGATTTTCAGCAATGTCGGCAAATGAGGTTTGCATTTTTTTAATGTCCTTCTGGAAGTAGTACATGTGACTGAAATGGACCAGATTGGAGATAGGGAGACTAGATAAGAGACTGCAGTATTCCAGGCAATGAGCCATGAGGGCCTGAGTCAGTTTTCATAGGAAAACTAGTCTTACATTCTTTCCACAGCATCCTGAAATCACAACATGACCATGATTTTATCAGATTCACTAATTTTTACTATTTCCTTCAACACACAATAAGTGAAGACAGCATATTGTTGGTCACCAATTTTTCTCTGGGAATCAAGTTACCTGTGGTTTGGGAGCCAGGTGTAACCTTTTTTATTCAGCAAGCAGTATGTCTTCACGGGTCACTGTCACAGTTTCTAGAAACAGCAAGATCCACGTTCTCATAGAACTTACAAAGAGGGGGGATCCCTGGGTGGAGCAGTGGCTTAGCACCTGCCTTTGGCCCAGGGCGCAATCCTGGAGACCCGGGATCGAATCCCAGATCAGGCTCCTTGCATAGAGCCTGCTTCTCACTCTGCCTATGTCTCTGCCTCTCTCTCTCTCTCTCTCACTGTGTGCCTATCATAAATAAATAAAATAAAATAAAAATTAAAAAAAAAGAACTTACAAAGAGGGCAGATGTTAAAAGATGAAACAAAAAGTAAACAAAATAATTTCAGGACAATAAGAGCCGTGGAAAAAAATAATAAAACAAGGTAGTGAGAAGAATGACGGTGGGGTGTTCTGACTCTGGGTGATCAAGGAGCTGGCCCTGAGTGGCCCTGCTGGAATCTGAGGACAGGACTCCAGACAGGACAGCCTGGTTCCCTGCTGAGCCCTTAGCTAGTGTTACCTCAGTATACTTCCTAAAGCTGCATCTCACAGGATGACTCACAAAATCATTGTTAACACACACAATTCTCTCTCCTAGTGGTGTAGAGTTTTAGAAAAATATAATTTTAAGTCATCAAGCACTTACCTTTATATGCTTTATATATACCACATGGATGCCAAGATTCAGCCCATTGATGTGCCAAGTATAAATCTCTGAGGACACGTGTGATTATAATTTCTCTTCCACCTTATATGTTGTTGATATTATGTGACTTCAACATATGATGTGATGAGGAAATTTTGCTAATGGCCTGGCCTCTTTCTTTCTAGGAATATTATTTTAATTAACTTTGTTCTTGGCAAAAGCATGACCTGCAACATTTTTCCTACAGGAAAGGAATGTGAAATATGTCATTCTCTTCTCTACCTTTAGAGACCAAATTACTTGCTTTTGTATCAAGAATTATTTTGCACTTATTCTGTAAAAACTCAGTTTTCACCAGAGAGGACAGTGGGCTTTAAGAGGATGCACCCAGAGGTAATTATAATTATTAATTTTATAATAACTAATACTTTTTGAGCACATGCGGTATGCCAGGCATTGTGCTAAATGCTTACATGACTTGCTTGACTCTCACAACAATAAAATGGGGAAGGCATTATTATTTAAATTTGGCAGGTGGAGACATTGAGGCTTAGAAAGTTTAAATAACTTGTTTATGACCACAGTGTTCTAGAAGCAGAAACTCAAGCAATCCCATACCACGGATTTTGCACGGTAAAAATCTGACCATGCCCCAACTATACCATGCCGTTTAGATGGAGGTGGTATTGGAATTAAGGGCAAAGTCTTTAGAAGTTGAAAGAAAACAAGCCAAGGAAAAGAGAGCTTTAAGGAGAGGGATTTTAAGAAGTTGTCAGTGGTGTCACATGCTCCTGAAAGTGAGAGCCTTCTTCAATTTCGCACCCCAGGCACCCCTCTTGCCTCATGCTAGTCCTGGCTCTGGGGAGACAGAAGAGGTTGCACAAGATGAGGGCAGACGGGTACCCGAGGGAGGACCACGTGGGGCCTTGTGTGTTCTACGAAGAATTTTGACTTTCACTCAGTGTGAGATGGGAAGTCGTTGGAGGGTGTTGAGGAGAGAAACAGCATGATCTAACTTAAGCAATAAACTCTTTGGCTGCAGTTGGTAACAGGTTGTAGGAGGGTGAGGGCAGAGCTGGAAGCCCGGTTAAGAAACCATTGCAATAACCCAGCAAGAAGTGATAGTAACTTGGACCAGGTGGCAGTGGGATGGTGAGAAGCAGTGGAATTCTAGATAGATTTTGAAAGTATTGCTGACAGAATGTGCTGTCAGACAGGTTGTAGGATGTGAGAGGAAGAGAGGAGTCATAATGACACCAGAGTTGACCCCAAGAAACTACCACAGAATGTCAGGGAATACAAAGCCTAACCAAAAGGCTGTTGGATTTGGACTTCAGAGGATGCCAGGTGATCTTGGTGAGAGAATTTCCTGAGGAGGGGTGGAGATGAAGGTAAGGTTGAGCTAAGTAACAAATGAAGCCTAAGGAAGTAAAGGTAATTAGTATAATCTACTCTTGTGACTGTGTACGGAAAGGAGACTCTGGTACCCAGGAAATCCTGGGTCAAGGGAAAGTTGTAAATGCTCTTTTAAGATGGGAAAGAATTGAATGTGTGTATGTGCTTAGGACAAAAAAAAATTTTTTTTTAAGATTTATTGAAAATACCTACTAGAAAGGGAGTGATTGAGTGAGCCCCCTAAAGGCACGAGAGTGGGCCTGACTGCAGCCCAGAGCACACGCAAAGGGCCTGAGTGTGAACAGAGGAGGAGTTTGAAGGGAAGGAGGGGAAAAGTGTAGCTGTCACTGTTTCTAAGTGAGATGAACAAGAAATTGAGAATTCTTGCTGGACAGATTATACGTTTTCTGTGAATTAGGAGATAATATCATAAGCCAAGTGTGAGATTGTTCAGAGTGAGAACAGTGACAATTTTGAATCTTCTCTTGGGAAAATGTAGCATAGAATCATGAGTGGTGATGAGGACCCAGCAAAACCTGGAGATCACACGGTTGTCTGAAACAGACTTACAGGGAAATAAATGGCTTGTACAATAAAATTTCCACTCAGGGACACTGTGGACCTCATCTCCATTTCTTAAGAATTGATAAAACATGATCTCCAAGGCCAAAGCCACAACTCTGACCATTTAAGGGAAAATGGTACCCAACTTTTCCATTTAAGTGATGCATAGCCTACCCCAAAGCCTAGTGCTAAGATAGGTTTTAGGTCAACATCAGATTGATTTCACCAAAGACCCCCAAATCCTCTGCCTCTTTCCCACTGTTTTAAAGAATTTATCTACTTCTGTTTTTAGCTTTGTCCATTTCTTCACCCAATTTCTCTGATGACATATATCACACAATCATGAAACTTTTCAATCTCACCTTTATTTTTTTCAGTAGAAAGAATATTATTTGGTTTTTACCTAAAACATAAATCTTAAAATTCAACCCTTTCATTCTTGAAACCTTTCCAGCATACTTTAAGATTTCATCAAGTTTTTCCACTTAAGAAAGAGATAATTAAACGTAGTTGAAAACTGCCTTATCATTGCATTAGTTGTATAATTTATTTTTTTCCATTGGGCAATGTGCTTAGCAACTTGCACATTAAGCCTTCTATTGAGATTATATTAATATCATAAATATGCAAAAAGGAAACCACTCTGAAAGTTCAAAATAATAGCAATAACCTTTCCCTCATATAAAACCTTTTATCTCAAGATCTCCATGCACTTTTCCAACAAGCATGAGTACCCTGCCCAACCACTTTTGCAAGGGGCCAATTAAAATGCCAACCTCACTTTATCTCCTGATTCAAAATGCTAGTAAGGATCGCAAAGCAAACGCCCAACATAATCATGATTTTAATTCTTAATGTTTCCTACGGCAGCATTTATAATCTTTAAGAGGATTGGATCTCTAGTCTCTAAGAAGTCCCAAGTGGGTGTGCTTTCTTTGCTTTATTCTTTAGCCATAGCTGATGGGGTATGATGAGGAGGTAGGGCATGGGGGTGGTTGTAGTTCAGGAAAACTCTCACACATTGACTGGAGAAATACCCATATCTCTCACACAGAGACACCCATGCACACTGATGCAATCATGGCTAGAAATGAATCAGGGCCCTTGAGACAAGAGCCCATGACTAATGCTCCCTGAGGACCCCATGGAACGCCTGGCAAACCAGCTCTGTCAGGGCTGTTACCAAACAAAGCACAGGTAAGCTGCGAACAAAAGGAAAAAGGATGGGCTGATGCATTTGGTTCCAGGATTTGGAACACGTCATCTTGAGATTTTTCCCAGGTAATTAATTATAGGGTATCAGAAAGGGAAACTGAGCTTTGGCCTGAGTCACACATGCAAACTCACTGTGAGATTTGGTTGATTTCCTTTACTTCTCTGGGCCTACTTTCCTCATCTCTAAAGATGAGGGCATTATACAGTCTCATCAGAAAGACTCCTTCCTCTTCCAACACCCTTTGAAATACTCATAGTCATTATTTCCTGTTCCCTCAAGAGAAATAAAAGGCGTCATTGGAAGAAGTAGAGGGAATTGTTCTTCAATAAGTATTTCAGATTGTCGAGGAAGTACAAGTTCTCTGGCTTGTTTCAGCACTACTTTGAAAAGTCCATTTGAGGCGATAAACCAGCACTGACAATGGAGAGGAAGAGCATTTCTCTCTATCCTTAGGTCCTATGAATGTCCATGAAAGGCATTTTACCAACACATACACACTTCTGTGGACAGAATCAATAGGAGCATTTCTCACCACCTCCAGTCTCCTGGAAATGCCTAATGCGGAGTATCTCTCACCACAATAGCTAATTCAGTCCAGTCACCACCTTCTGAGACATTATTCTTCCAAATATCTTTTTCCTGGAATTGCATTCCTTTTAGGGGAGGTAATCAGGAAGACATGACCACTGGTTGACCCTGGAGCTGGACCCGGGCAATTGGAGCCTCCTTACCGCCTCCCCATCCTTGGAATGGTTATTTTGCCCCCTGTTCCCACAGTGGAAACCATTCCAAGGATGGAGCCTTGAAGCACAAAATGTTGTTGAGACCATCTCGATGGTCTACGTGACGAAACCCAGGTAGGGCCTCTATACAAACTTCTAAGATTAAGGCGGGGTATGGAGATCTACTCAAGCCTCCTCCGTAAATCCCCTTGCTTGTTAATCCTGCCACCTGTCAGTCTGGAGAAGTCAGCCTGTTTCTTCAGTCTCTCCTTGCTCTTTGTGAAGGAGGCCAGTCAGTGAACCAATAATCCCAAGGAGTCATTCATTAAAGAAGCAACAGAACTCCATAAATATCAGTCTTGTTTTTCACCTGAAGGAAAGGTGAAAAAAAAAGATGACCTTCCCCAGCTTGGGTCAAGCCAAATCTAGAACTTTAAAGCAATGATAAGAATGTTTGGAAGAGGAGAGCCAAGGAAGGACCCTTGAGAGAAATCAGCAGATACTCCCACCCAGGCAGTGACTACAGTGCACATGAATTTCCCAAGATCTCTATTCTGTTTTAAGAAAGCAGGATGAGAAGGGGGGTTGTCCCAGATTTTTCCTTTTGATTGTTGCCACTGGAAACCAAGTTTCTTCGACTGTGGAGGGTATCTAAGGTCTTAGTTACTCTTTCCAGATGGAAGAACAAAGGTCGTATCAAGTAACTGGAGAAAGCTGAGCTGAAGTGAGCTATAGGTTGATCATATTTCAGGGTTTGCTTGTTACCGATGCCACTTTGGTCACCTCCAGACCATTACTCCAGGAGAAACCTCCTCACCGTATCAAGAACCTACCTGGCTCAAACCACTTCCTGATGTTCTTTGAAAGCTGTACTGTAAAACAAAACAGAGCCCAGACATATCACATCAGAAAGATGAGGCACTGAGAGAACTTTATAAGTTAAGAGGAAGCAGGTGTCTGACTAAGGGAGGTTTTAGACTGGGGTGAGAGAGACAGCCATAAGAGAAAAGGAAGTCACTTCTTTCTATTTCCAGAGAAAACGGGAAATTATTTTTTGCTGAGGATTTAAACCGATCTATCAGGGCAGAACCAGATCCACCAACTTCATGTAACCCTGGAAGTTTATTGTTCCCAAAGTGTTTTGGCACAGGTATTTTCCACTTTCACTTAACATAGCAACTGTGTGTCTAAAACCAACATTTATTTGCAAAACCAACCAGGCTATATGGACTCTATAAAATGACATCCCTAACGCACTGAAAAATATGATTCACAAAACTCTACTTTTTCACAGTACCTTTTAGAAACACAGTTTTTATAAAAAGTGAATACTCCTAAATTCAGGCATAAAAAAATAGTCAAGATATGTAATTTAGTGTGGTTCAAAGAAATTGCACATTTATATGGAAAACAGGGACTTTGTATAAAAAACTTCACTGTTCATAGATTTGGTTTTACCTAAAATTATATTATTTGCAATTGTGCTCATCCCACAAATGTTGATACATGAACTACTATGATCTTTATATATCTAGTCAACTATGCCATACCTTTTATATGTCCCAAATTATACCATCTCTGTAAGAGGTTTAGAGACAGGTTCTGCATAGTACACGTGGATTTCAATTGTATCCCCCAATAACCCATGTTCTTTCAGGTCATAAATGGATTGACTTTGTCTTCTAATGATCCATGTGATCGGTAGCAGAAATTCTCCAGATGGCAATCAGTGGAACAACCAACCGTCCAGGTTTGCCTGAGGGAATTCTAGGGATGTGAGACTTTCAGTGTTAAAACTGGAAAGGTCCCAGGCAAACTTGGATAACTTGATTACCCTAAAGAAGAGGAAGAAATGAAATTAGTGAATTATGTTAGTTTGATTCTCATTTTAATTCTAGTCACCAATTCCAATGTGTGGAGATGTTTCTCATATCACCAAGTAACCCTCCAATCTCAGCTGGGTGTCCTACAATTCAGTTCAACCTGATACTATGTACCCGGAGATACAGCATCACATCTTCCAGGATTAGGGCTCAGTTCTACAAGTTGCACCCCCACTTTAGATGCTAACCATGAGGCTAGATTGTCACCTGTGCTTCTGACCCACCAGCTATAGGTTGGAGGTTCCAACAACATGTTGGGTTCGATTAATTTGCTAGAGCGGATCACAGAATTCAGAGGAACATTTTATTGACTAGATTACTGGTTCCTTATAAAAGGATATAACTCAGAAATGGCCAGATGGAAGAGATGCATATGGCAAGGTACAAGGGAGATGGCATGGAGTGCCCATGCTCTCTCCAACCCACCACTCTCCCTAAATCTCCATATATTCAACAACTCAGAAACTCTCCAACTCCCCCTCCCATCCCTTTGGATTTTTATGGAGGTTTCATTACAGAGGCATGATTGATTAAATCATTGGCTATTGGAGATGGAACTCAATCTCCAGCTCCCTTCTCCTCCCTGGAGGTGCAGGAGAGGAGTAAAAGTTCAAGCTCTACAATCACAATGCTGGATCCACTCATTCTCATCATTTAGGGAATTCTAAGGGTTTTCAGAGCTCTATACCAGGGGCAGCTAGGAGGCTTAGGGGTTAAGCATCTGCTTTCAGCTCAGGGTGTGATCCAGGGGTCCTGGGATCGAGCCAGTCACCGAGCTCCCTCCATGGAGCCTGCTTCTCCCTCTGCCTGTGTCTCTATGTCTCTCAATAAATAAATTTCAAAAATATTTAAAAAAAAGAAACTTCAAAAAAAGAAGAGCTCTATGCCAGAAATGGGGATGAAGACCAAATATATATTTGTCATTATCAATTGCTATATCACACTCACATACATGCTTGCCCTCTCTCTCTCTTTCTCTCTCTCTCTCTCTTTCCCTTCCCATCCTATTTTACTGGCTTAGAACCAGACTCTAATTTCCAGGTAGATCTGAGTTCCGGCTTTGCCATGACGTTTTAAAAAATCTTGAACAAATAACTAAACTTCTCCAGTACTGCTTCCTTACTTACGAAATGCCAAACTATTAGGTCATGACAATTGAGAAAATGTCTGACACATCCATCACACTTTCTATATGTTAAGCATGATTATCTCACAGATCACGCAGTGATGGACACTTCCTGCATTTGCTGGGACCATAAACAGATCAATCCTTGGTCCTTTCATCAGCATAAAGTCAAGAAATGAGTGGAACTGAAGCAACATCCTGTTGACCTAGAGCATTTTCAGTCTTTCTGCCCCTGTCTCTTCAGCCAAGGCCCTTGCATTTATTATTTACATATGCACTACAGTCATGCACACTCACACACACTCACACAGGTTTTTATACTGCTGAGATTGACAGAGGCCAGATAAAATGTGTCTGGCTTTGTTTCTGGACAATTTAGGAAGTGTGAGGAAAATGATGGGGCGCTCCAGAGGGACTAAACAATTGGAGAGACAGGGCAGGGGGTGGAGGAAGACGAGCCCTGCGAAGAGAATGTGCAGAAAGGAGATATATTTGCCAGAGGGTTCCTGCTAAAAGCAGCTAGGAAGCCCCCCATTCCCCATGTGTGCCCTCCTGGTAACTTCCCTGGGGAGTCCCCCCTCGGAGAAGCTTTACCCCGGGATTCAAGAGGAAGCTGAGGGGGTGGATTCCTGAGCAGGGGGGCTGGGTGGGCGGTGACCTGAAGACAGGCTGGGACAAGTTTCCAGGCGGGCTTCCCCTTCCTGCTCTGACAGCCACAAATGTGAGCTCAGCCAAATGGGGGGAGGGGGGTGCCCTGGCCAGGGACTCTTGGTGGTATTTTCCTTTGTCTCTCCGCTTCCTGTGTTTGAAAAGAAGGAATCAGAGGCTTTCTGCGACCACTCTCGTTGTCTGGGATTCTTTCCTCAAGAGGTGTTCATGAATTTGTGAGGATTGCCAGGAAACAGCGTGAGTCATGGCTTCTGAGCAGACAACATTAGGTTTTAGAAATTCCCAGAGATATGACTTGTTTATAAGAAAGGAAACAGCTATTCTGAGCTGCCAGGAGAAGAGGAAAACACTGCTCTTTTTTTTTTTTTTTTTAAATGCCTTGTTGAAAGGTCATACCAGTGGCCGGAGTGTCAGCAAGAACCTGGTGTAGACACTGATGTTAGCAGTTCATTTGTCTACATTTTAGAGGCTATTTTGGGTCTTGGCATTTAAAATGCAAGAGCCATGGCACGGAAATTCCACTCTTCGTCCGAAACCCAGGGGCACCAGCAGACTCCACCAGGGAGACGAGAGGCTGTTGGGCCTGGCCCGGGGAGCACAGCCTGCAACTTCACTTGGAGGGAGAGGTGCACTGGGCCCCACTTTTGACAACTTTCTGACTTCGTATTTCCTGAGCAGTCCCACCCCCCCCACTCCCCCCACCCTGAGTTTCCTTCCCATGCTTGGGGAAGTAAAATCGCCTCCACCCTCCTACTGTCTCCAGTTGGGAAGAGAGAACAGGAGATTATTGGGAGAAAAGTAGATATATTTTATTTACATGTTGTTAAAGGGAGCCCCCACAGGAAAGACATAGACCCAAGTGACTAGGCCTACGGGCGTATGCACTAGGTTGAGTGGAGAGTAGCAATTGTAGAAAAGTAGCTATGATATAGCAGGAGACAGGTGCCTGGGTGGTTCAGGGGTTGAGCATCAGCCTTTGGCTCGGGTCATGATCCAGGGGTCCTGAGATCAAGTCCCGCATCAGGCTCCCCAGAGAAAGCCTGCTTCTCCCTCTGCCTATGTCTCTGCCACTCTTTCAGTGTCTCTCATGAATAAATAAATAAAATCTTTAAAAAATAATAACATAGCAGGAGAATAGAGGAGGGTGAGTCTGTTTGTAGGAATTTCTCTTAGCCTGGACTCCCCATCTCTGACCATAACTGGTTCTTTCTTCTGACACAGGAGGGCAACTTTCACATGGGAATGTCACCTCCTGCTTTTAGGAAGAAAAAAGTAATGTCAGGTTGCTCTTCTTGCACCTGCTGTTTTCAGCTGGAAGTTATCAACATAGCAAAGTCGCATATTTTGGGGTGACATGTCCTGAACTCTTTTTACATTTTCCACACCGCCTCCTCTAATGTCTTTTCTTCCCTAGTGTGAGCCACTGTGACGTCAGCTGTCACTGCCTGAAAGAATTGTTCAAAGCTATCTACTTTGGAGAATGTGCCCAAGGAGAGAAAGTCAGGGGGACTCCCTCCCATGACCTCTGCTTCAAGGTCGGCTTCTTTCTTGAGCATCGTGCTCTGTGCTCTGAGTGAACACCAAGGTATTCAAGCTCACAGTGCCACAGCTGACACATTTGCCACCATTCGCTGAGCCAGCCTGCTGCCCACAGAGATTGATTTCCAACCAAAGAATAATTCACCGAGTATTCACTGATTCATGTGAATTTCACATGTGAACTATCATGTGATAATTTCATAGACACTGCATTTGATAAAACTAACACCTTCTCCTAATGATCAACAATTAAATATACTGGGAGGAGGACCCTTGAATGTGATAAAGGTGCTCCCAACTTAAAGTAAAGAAAGATTATATTTAGGAGGCAAACACAGGACACCTGGGTGGCTCAGTGGTTGAGCATCTGCCTTTGGCTCAGGGCGTGATCCCAGGGCCCTAGCACCAGGCTCCCCAGGGGAGCCTGCTTCTCCCTCTGCGTATGTCTCTGCCTCTCTCTGTGTCTCTCTTGAGTAGATAAATAAAGTCTTTAAAAAAAAATATGCAAACGCTGAAAATATCCAAAATCAGGAACAAACAAACACAAAGACTGTCCTCTAGTATCATCACTTTAGATTCTCTGGCTAGGGCAGTAAGTTGTGAAACAAAAGGATTAGGTTTGGTGAATTAAAATACTGACATGCTCAAAAATCACATAAGGCTATAACTAGGAAAACCAAGTAAATTAGTTAAAAGTGTTCTTAATTAATAAAGAGCCATAAAGTGGATTGGAATAAAAGAAATACCTGAAAAGTAATAGTATTCTTATGTACTCACAGTAACCAGAGAGATGATATAACAGAAAAAGAAGCTATTCCAATGGCAACAAATATAAATACCTACAAATTCAGTGAGAAATGGATTAAAACTTTTAAAAACTTCATTGAGAGGTTTTAATAATTAATAGGAAGAGCTACATTTTTACTAGATGGAAAAATTCAACGTAAAGATGCCAAGACCTCTTAACCTTATTATTAAAATAATTCCCTCCAAAACTGAAATAGGACTTTTCTGGGGAAGTCATTAGAATTGACACAAAATCTCAAGCTTGATGCACTACCTTAAAACAGGGTCTTGAAACTCTAAACAGGAAAAACTAGCAAAACACTTTCTTAGGGATCAATCCTGTCAAATACCAGAACCTTATGTAAACATAATTAAAACTGTGAATCTGATATAAATAAAAAAACATAAACCAAAGGAAAATAATCAGATACCCTGGAACAGATCTTGTTATATATATGGGTCACATTTATAGATGGCTTTACATTTTACAAAGCTTTCTACCTGCATTATCTTTTATGCTTCAAACCCATGCAGTGAAACAAGTATGTTATTATTATCCCTAATTTTTTTTTTTTTTTTTTTTTATGAAGCAGCTGATACTCAGAAATTAAGTGACTTGCCCAATAGAATGAAACGAAGATGAGGGGCAGCCTGGGTGGCTCAGCGGTTTAGCGCCGCCTTCAGTCCAGGATGTGTGATCCTGGAGACCAGGGATCGAGTCTCACATCGGGCTCCCTACATGGAGTCTGCTTCTCCCTCTGCCTGTGTCTGTATGTGTGTGTGTGTGTGTGTGTGTGTGTGTGTCATGAATAAATAAATAAATAAATAAATTCTTAAAAAAAACAAAATGAAGTTAGACTTGGACCCAGATTTTCTGACCTCCCAAAGCAGGCCTCTTTTTACTGTATCATTCCCACAAAGTAATCCCCCAAAAATGGCCTTTTTACCTTTTTTTCTTTTTCTTTTTTTTCCCCCAAAGAGAAAGAACATGAGTGGATGTGGGAGGGAGAGGGTGAGAAAGAATCTCAAGTAGACTCCCTACTCAGCTTGGAGCCCAAGATGGGGCTTGATCTCACAACCCTGAGATTATGACCTGAGTCAAAATCAAAAGTCAGATGCTTAACTAACTGAGCCACCCAGGGGCCCCTTTTCTTTTTTTAAGCAATGTTGAAATTTGGGGAGAAAATTTAGACTTGATCCTGACACCACATACTCTTCTTTTAAAACAAACAAACAAACAAACCTGATTCTGTTTAAGATTTCAATAGTAAAAATCAAATTATGGAAACCTTGACCAGCAAAATACATAGAGATAGGAGGTTGGCATGATGTCTGTGATGTCCCCCCACTGAACCCACTCAAGAAGCAGGGAATACAATGCTTCCCACTCCCTCCTGTTCCCCACTCCACACAAACTCCATCCACTCCAGATGAATTTCCTGTTACCATGAAGATGTAGAAGCTCCCAAAGTGAAGTCAAACTCTCTAAGAAACAACTATTAAAAGAAGTGTAGGGATCCCTGGGTGGCGCAGCGGTTTGGCGCCTGCCTTTGGCCCAGGGCGCGATCCTGGAGACCCGGGATCGCATCCCACGTCGGGCTCCCGGTGCATGGAGCCTGCTTCTCCCTCTGCCTATGTCTCTGCCTCTCTCTCTCTCACTCTCTCTCTGACTATCATAAATAAATTTAAAAAAAATTTTTTTTCAAATAAATAAATAAAAGAAGTGTAGCCAATCCCTTTCTGGGGGAGGATAGGATGATCAGAGAATGACCAATTGGTAGCACCTATTTAGGAGTAAGAACCAACAAAAAGGGATCCCTGGGTGGCGCAGTGGTTTGGCGCCTGCCTTTGGCCCAGGGCGCGATCCTGGAGACCCGGGATCGAATCCCACATCGGGCTCCCAGTGCATGGAGCCTGCTTCTCCCTCTGCCTATGTCTCTGCCTCTCTCTCTCTCTCTCTCTCTCTCTCTCTGTGACTATCATAAATAAAGAAAAAAAATTAAAAAAAAAGAAAAAAAAAGAACCAACAAAAAAAAACAACAAAAAAAAGGATTAAGCTACTAATATATAGTGCATCCTATTATGTGTAGCAACTACTCAACTCTGACATGGCAAAAAGGCAACCATAAGCAATAAATAAATAATAACCTTAAATGAATGGGCATGATTGTGTTCTAGTAAAACTTTATTACCATAAATCAGCAGCAGGCACACTACACTGTACTTTGACAACTCCTGTGTTAGACTGTTTTAAAATTAGCCCTTTAAAAAAATAGTTATCCAAAATCTCCTTTAGAGAAGAAATCAGAAGCCATAAGGGATTACTCAATTTGACCATTTGAGACAATAAGACAGACACAGGTCTTCTCTTTAGTTAAGTGGGCAGAAGTAGAAGTGGAACTCAGGTCTTATGACTCAAAAGCTGGAAAGTTTGTCGTCTCATTGGACAGCCTCCTATGACTTTGGGACGTTAATTGGATCTTGTAGATGTGAAATCTCAGGATGTGGAAAAGAACCCCAAACAGGTTGAGTTTAATGAAACAAACACTCGTCGTCGTAGGCGGCAACAGGGTGGGGATCCTGTGAATGATCTGCATGGTTGAGGCAATTCAGGTGGCAGGAAGCTGTGGGCGGTCTCATTGACCTCCTACAGCCCTGCTCCCATCCCAGACGTGAACTCTGCTTCTCTAAGCACAGAGTGGGGTGGGATTGTGGAGAGAGGTGTGTGCTTGCATGTGGGAGAGGTGCAGGCAGATTGGTGGTTGTTTACGGAAACCAGGAAATCCCCAAAATTGAAGCAATCCAGAGCAATTCACTTCACTTCTTCGGGCCCCAAACTCCCTTTGTGTAGAATGGAAATGTCTTTCCTCGTCCTCTTTTTTTTTTTTTTTCAGGATGTCAGAATAATAAAACAGAAAAAAAAAACTGTGTAAAGTTCATTGGTACCTCAGGGATACGTGTCATAAAATGACACAGTCTCATTGTCACCAGATATCTCATGACTTCAGCTGGCTCTAGCTCTCTGCATTTCCCTTTCGGCAGGGAACTTTGCCATCTTTACATTTAACACATCTCTGTGGAGGGAGTAGCACTATTAAGCTGGTACTTTGACAACCACATCGACAAGAGACCAGGATATATGACATATAAAGGTGAAAGGACAGTGATGAAGGGGAGCAAATGAGCTTTTAAACAAGCCTGACACCATCCAGCTAGTTTTCATATTGCTTCCTATGAAAAATCTTGACATATTGGTACATTGCTATGAGTTATTTCTTCATATAACCGGGTATAGTGGCCTGACATTATTTGATCTTGTAGAGTGGTATCTGGGACTACAGACTTATTTTATTTTAAGCTCAATGACATTTCATCAACAGTTAACACAGCATGAGTAGCTAAAACTCACTTCAGTACAGTACAAGAGGCCCCAGGATTTTGCTGCTTTATTTTTGTTTGAATAGATAACTCTCTGACATGCTCTATTTTTGCTAGTTTCTGTTTTTACCCAGCTTTGTGTGTTTTGAGCCACATTTTAGTCCAGTATTCCATATTATTTATTTCACCTATTATATTACCTATAATAATGAAAATTGATTCACTTCATTTGCCTACATCAGTGACATCCAAAAAGGCAAGACATTTCTCTCCTGGTCTTGCTTAGTGGGAGTAGAATGGAAAGGAAATGGGGACAGTCATTAAGGATTCTCTGGGAAGGGTCCATGTCCATGCTGGCACACCTCTGCTCTGGGCTAGGAGAACAGGGTTCAAACATAGGCAGGGCTCGTGTTGAACCCTCAGCAAATTCTCCTAATCTGAGACCGAGATCCTCATGGTACCTGGAATTTTATAATGCCTTCTGGAAATACAAAAGCTATCAATCTTAATCTCAGTTTAGCTACTGAGTCTGTGGTTTTTTCTACTTAAAGCCACAAAATTGTTTATGTTCTAGTTGTAGTTTAATTTTGTCTTGTTTTAAGCTCTCTTACTTGATTTCTGCCCAATCAATAAGATAGGCCATACATTTAATCTGCTTCTGTCATCAAGACAGCTGAAAATCCTGCTGATTTTTCAATTTACTATGAGTAAGTTCAGCCCGTATGTAAACTCAGCCCACTTTTCATCAGCTCTGTGACAGCTTTCTCATCTGTAATATGAGAAAACACCCACCTAGGTCATAGAGTCATTGGAGGAATTATATAATAAACAAGACCACATTGTAGTCAGTGATTGGCAACATACATTTTCTTAATAAAACAAGAACAGCATATGCCTCCGAGAAGAGAGATGCCGGGTTTCTTGGCTGCTCTATTTTAGCACTTGGCTGGTGCTTGACAAGAAATCTTCAATCAAGGCGATTGTATTTATTAATAAGGATAGGTATTGATTTTTTGCAGTTCTGCACTAATTATAATTTAGCCTTCCCTTTAAAAAAATTTATGGAAGTATAACATGCATACAGAAAATGGGATAAGTGTTGCCATGTAAAGAATTTTCGCAAGCACACCTGTGTAACCAACACTCAGCTAAAGAAACAGAATATTTCCAGCATCTGGAAAGTGCCCCCTATGTGTCCCATTCCAAGCATTGGAAGACCCCAAAGAAAACCACTGTCCTGACTCCTAATGCTAGAGATTAGTTTTGCTTGTTTTATCATTTCTTACACATGGAATTATACGGTATCAGTACAGACCTTTCTGAAGGTTACTTATGCTTACCATGTAAAGAAGGTCTAAGCCCCAGAGAAGTTTGTCTTTTCTAGGCTGACTTGAAGAAAGAGGGCAGGAGGAGGGTGAGAAGTAGAGGAACCATATAATTTGTCATCCAAACTGGAACACCTTAAAAAGTAAAAAGAGGTGCTATTCACAATGATGCTGGGAGAGAAGGTGTAACAGTGACTGTCCCCACAAAGCAGGACATGTAGCCACCCTAGTGAGAAGGAATGGTAGAAGGCAGCAGGGACACATTGGCGGGGAAAATCTATCTTCAAATTCATAGAAGAATTCCCTCATATTGGCCAAGATGTGTGTGAGACTGGGGCCTGGGGGCACATTTCCCACAGAGTGCTGTCACTGGTAAGACTCGGGTGGGCAACTGTTTACTGAGTTCCGGCTCAGTGCAAGGCATCACACCAGGAAGAAGATTGTTCAGGCACTGACCTGCCCAAGGAAGCTCACGGTCTAACAGTGACTATTAGACAAGTTCACAGACAGGTAAACTGTAAGGATGCCGTCACTGGAAATTTCCAAGTACTGTATAGATTCCAAGGACATATATGGAGTGTTACACGGATTCCAAGGGCAAGAGATCATGTCCATCGATAGACACCAAAAAGGCGTCATGGGGGAGGTAGCAGTTAAGAGGAATTTATATACTCCTTCAATGGTTCCCATCTTTGCACATTAGAATCTGCTGTGGAGCTTCTCAAACTCCGAAGACTCCAGGCAGTACCCCCAGGCCAAGTAAATCAGACTCTCTGAGAACGGGATCGAGGCAAAAGCTCTCCCAGGTAATTCCAGTGAAGGATCAAGTTTGAGAACTATTCTAGAAAGAAGAGTATAAGCCTTGGCTGGCAGGAAAGAGAGGAGGCTGGAGAGAACAGCCCTGAGTTAGAACACTCCACCTTTGATGGGCACACAGAGAAGGATCATCCACAGGGAATTACATAGGGAGGAAAAGCAGCAGGGCAAAAATAATTTAACCCCCTTCAGGAAAAAAATTAATTAATTATGAAACCATTTGCTAAGGCCAATAACAGGGATGGATAGGCAAAGGATGCACTGAACATCGAGGGAACTCAGAGTGGTAATAAATCCATCATAAATCGTACAAGCCATCTGATAACTTCTGTTCCTCACATTAGCATCCCATTAAGCCGCTATTAGGGAAAGCAAGCTGAATGGAGCTGGCTTCCTGGCTCAGCACTAGCGGCCGGGAGAGAGTTAACAAGCTGCAATCTTTCACTGGCACCTTTACGGGCCTCAGCTCCATTTGTAAAGGATGCTTAGAGGCCCCAAACCCTGACCTATCACGCTCATGCTGAGGGAGTTTGGGGGGGGCTAGAATTAATCACAGCAGGGACACAATTTGCCGATCAATACCAGCCAATTAGGAGGCTCCCTGCAGCGAAGAGTTCCCTTGGAATGCCAGATGACCTTTGCCCTTGACTTTTTGTGGGGGCAGATGCTGCTCTATCGCAGCTACTGATAAGGACGGTGTTGGGGGGTGCGTAGCTCATTTCACATCATGTCAACCCCACCAGGGCATCCTGAGGCTGAACTTCTTTAGGACTTCTGCAGAAGCCACCTGCCAGTGGGGCTACAGGAAGACAGGGATGGAAATTATATCAGTAATAAATTCACAGCCATTGTGTCGCTTTTCCCATGAACTCAGCCGTGACCTTCAAGAAGCCATTGACAACAGCAGAAAGTAGCAACTCAATCTTTTCAGTGAATTCGCTAATGTGTCTCCCCCCTCCTCTGATGTTTCTGCTGTTAGAGAGGAGATTCTGGGTCCTGGAGCACCGCCAGAGGTGGCCAGATTGTTGTCACATGGATGTGCCCATGGCCTACGGAGGAATCACCTAGAGGAAAAAAATCCTAGTAGCTCCCATTGTGTCCTCTGATCTGGCTCAGAGACTCAGACACAGTGTGAGAGTAAGTCACAGGGCCTTCCACCCTCCCTGTATTTATGTGAGAGCCGTTTGCCATTACTTTTCAGAGTTGAGTCACTATTTTTTTGCAATCAATTTTCTAAGATCTTGGCCGCAGAGGTGATATTCCCTAGGGCACAAAAGCTTAGAATAAGAAAAATCACTAAATAATTCTGGAAAGTTGTCTGAAGTTGATCATTTATTTTTCTGTCATTTACTGTTTAATTTTTACTTTAAGGAGAACAATCTATTGTGTAGAATATTTCCTAGAAACCCTAGTACTTCAGGCATTTGGCCCCAGTCTCATCTTGATTTCATCTCCTCTTGAAGGATTTCAGTCATGGTTTCTTCAGATGCTCTTCTCAACTCTCCTCCTAAGTAATCCCCCATTTCCAGCCCCTAGAAAATTGCGATTTTAAAATAAGAAAAAAAAAAGTTTCGAGCTGACGTTAGTTAAGTACAAGGCTTGGAGCAATCATAGTGTGATTCCCTCCCCTCCCCTTACCCCAATCCACAAATCTTTTTATTTAAGTCATGCATGATGTAAATAATTATCAAAGATACCCTTCAAGGGAAAAAACAAGCCTTCGGAAGGTCAATCTAGGAGATGTGAATGGTATGTTAGGGACAGCATCATAGAGTTTGCCTTGGACATAGGAGGGGGACAGTTTCATGAACTAATGATGCATGCGTATTAGACTCAAGAATATTGGAATATTTAAATGCACCGGTTGGCAGGAGCCACCCTCTTTCTGTGTCAGCTTTCTCCCGTCCAAGTACTAACCAGGCTAACCCTGCTTAGCTTCCGGGATTGGGTGAGATCTGGTGTGTTCAGAGTGGTATGGCCCTAGACCTATCTTGGCCTTTTCATCCACTAAATCCCTAAGTGACTAACTCCCTATGCCCTTCCCCAAACATGCAACAGTCACCCCCTGTCACCTGACCTGAGGGATGACCTCTGCCCCTCCTTCATTACTTTTATAAAAGGGGACAATTGTCACCTTCTTATCTCACCTACAAGGTTTGCAATGTCTGCTGTGCTGCAGTCTTGCCAAAAATGTTTAGCCTGAATCTTATCAGGAGGAAACACTTTAGACAAATCCAAGTCAAGGAACATAAATGTTTGTGTGTGTGTGTGTGTGTGTGTGTGTGTGTGTTGTGTGTGCACAAAAGTGGCAAAATTTTTTTTAAAAAAATCATTGCATCTGGTAAAGATTATCAAATTATATTACTGTTTCAACTTTTCTGTAGGCTCAACATTTTTTCAAAAAATACCAAGTGCACCTCTTATTGATACAGTGGTCAATCCGTTGCATTTAGTGGACCATGGATTAACTATGGTACTCAAAAACTTTTTTCACACTGACACAGGAAGCGAAGATTATTAAACTAGTTTTTAACAAATTTGGAGGTTCTGCATGAAAAGCTAAATTCCCCTTTGTCAGAAAACAGTCCCCCAAAGGAAAATAATTCATGTTCTCAAAGAAAATAGTTCACCAACTTTCTCATTAAGGGAATTTAGGGAAAGGTCTTCCTTCTACGATAACAAATCCTATTTAAGTTACCTCATCCATAGACAGAGAGTTCTGGAAATTAACCAAATCAAATAAGATGACAAAATGGCAAATTTTGGGGAGGAAACCACTTCTCTAGATACAGAAAAATTTCAGAAATAATTTTATTAACTACATTACTAGTGAATAGGTTTTCTGCAATGTGAATGACATAAAAAAATGTATAATTGGTTTATTTTTGTCCAAGAAATTTAAGACTAAATTAATATTTTAAATTTCTTAAAAAAATATTTTAAATTTCTTGATTTAAGGTGGCCATCATACATGTTTACATATATACACCTACATACATATACACACACTTGCACACACTTATATGTAGCACAGCACATGGATAAATCTAAATAAGGATTATGAGCTTTATTTGCCACATTGTTTACCATTTTTTGTGCCCAAAATAGATTTTTTTTTCAAGATTTATTTGAGAGAGAGAGAGAGAGAGAGCACACATACAAGCGAGGGGAGGGGCAGAAGGCAAGGGAAAGAGAATCTCAAGCAGACTCCCTGCTGAGAGTGGAGGCCCACGCAGGGCTCAATATCACGACCCTGAGATCATGACCTGAGCAGAAATCCAGTTGGCCACTTAACCAACTGAGCCACCCAGGCATCCCTGTGCACAAAGAAAGATTATAATAAACTAACAATTTCTGTAAACAATTATATTTGATGAGGTCAACAAAAATAATAGACAAGCTTGATAAAATCTCATATTCTAATGCAAGTATATCTAGGCATGTACATATATTTACTTATATATTTATATTATGTATTATATTGTCATTGTATATGTATATTTAATTTAGTATTTTTATTTTTATATGAAATTGTCTAATAATTCATATCTTAGAAAGCATTGAAAAGTATAAGAATGAAAATATAAGTGAAGGATGAGACCATTGCAACAGCATATCTATAAAAGGAAAATATTCAGCACCATCACATATTTACAACAACATTAACAAAGCTAATAATCAGAAGCATGTAGTTCACGTAGCACAGGCTATATAGAGGCTCTCAGACGGATGATCAGAATAATAACTATGAGTAACTTTTCCTAAATGTTTACCACGTACCAGGCACTACATTAAGTACTTTGTATATATGTGCATCTCATTCAATCCTCATTTGCAGAGGAATTCCTGAGATACAAAAAAGTTAGATGATCCACCCAAGTTTGATAAGGGTCAAGCTGTAGTTCAAATCCAGGTGACTAACTGCAGACCCTACCCGCATGATCATTTCCAGGCACCACCTCGAAGTTCTACTTACAAGTGGCTATGAGTGGCCCAGGAGGAGAGTACATGAGGACCCTCTTGCACTAGTCACATCACATGACAAAACCAGTATAGCTTTTATAGTCTCCATTTGTTTCCCAGACAGAGAGCTCCAACGTAAGGCAGAAACTCACAGAACTCTGTACAGCTGTACTCGCATTGTTTGGGGAGTTAGTTGTGTGACCTCAGCGCTGCCTCCTAGGACCCTAATATGTAGGCTCTGACTGAGCTAGCGTCCCTACTCCCCTACCTTCCTACTCACTGTCAGCTCCATCACCAGTGGTTCCCTAAAGCAAGGAAAGGCCTTGGGTAGGGAGAAGGATTAACCTGAAGTCTACACAGGAAAGAATCTTTCTCCCTCCACAGATTGGAAGTTAGGCTAAAGATGTTTGTGTTACTTGACTTGCAAGGGTGAGAGATCATGAAAATGAATAAAGCACCAGGTCCGGAGCTTGGCACCTAGGAAGAAACAAGGAGCAGCAGAAGGCTTTTGTCATGTGAATTTTTATCTCCATGCTTTCTCTAACAAAGTTTAGCCGTACCTCTTTTAAAAAAAAAAAAAAAATCTCTGGGTCAGCCTCCAGGGCTGGAGGGAGGGGAAAAGTTACCACTAATGCCAGGTGAACCGGGCTCCTGGTGACCAACATTATGCTGGGAGAAACCCCAAGTCCTCCACCCCTCAGAGCAGTAGCACCTAGCAGACAAGTGAAGTCCTTCCCCAGATTACTTGATTAGAAGGTGTGACTTGTATCAGTGGCATTTTTGTCATCATAGTCTACACTACATCAGTCTGGATGCAAGCCACTAACTCATTAAATTTTTCATTTTGACCTGTGACTCGGGTACCAGGTTCCCTCAAGCTCCACATTCTGTCTCCTCTACAACAGCATCAGTTTGCCCTTTTAAGTATGAGAAGAGCTATTTTTTAGGAAAACCGTTTTTAAACTATTTTATCATTTCCAACACCACCCTATCTCTAAGGTTGCTGTGTCTCAGGTCCTTGGATTATTTTAATCTGTCAAAAAGAAAAGCTAACACAACACAACACTTTTGGACACTTCAGATTTCTTTCCTTTGCTTTGACAATGCTCTGTTCTTCTTTTCTCCCTGCCCCGCCCCCCCCCCCCCGCCTTATCTTTGTTCAAAAGCAAAATTTTAAATCCTGCAAGTAGAGACTGAAGCAACTTCCAGGTTGTGCACAGCACCTAGCTACTTCCTTAGGATGGTCTTGGTTCTATTTTTTAATGCACATTTTAGAGGCAACGATATAACAAACTTTAACCTTTAAAATCTTCAAATAAATCATTTAGCAAGAGCAAGGACTAGGTAATGAGTGGAAAGGAAAAAAAATCAAACAAGGAAGTCCAAAAAAGTCTTCAAATGGAGTGTGTGTATGTGCATGTTGTTTTTGGTGTGTCTTTTAAGCTAGCAAATGTTGAGGTAAAACTGTGAGAAATGAGAAAAGTGGTAAGAGTGGTAAGCTGCTTTTAAGATTCCTTTACAAGGCAAAGATTTTATTTTAAAGCAAAGAAAAGGGAAAGGAATTCTAAACTCAGTTGTTCTCCATGGCACCTGTTTATACCACAAAGCTCTCACGCCTGCCAACACCTCGTCGCCATATTGTCATCTGGGTTGGGTTCTCTGTCCTTACCTGCCAGGAGAAGGTGGTGATGCTTCCTCTCGTTCTCTTCCTTCTGGTCTTTCTTCTTCAGTTTTCCTCCTCCTTCTCTGCTTTCTCCTCTTCTTTTCCCTTATTTTCCTTCCTTTGCTTGTCATTCCAAGCAAAAAAAAAAAAAAAAAAAAGACCCCACCCATTGTTGGGTAGAGGGTCTTTCTTGATTTGCTTACAAACATTGTTCCTTTTCCCAGTACAAGTGACATTTTATTTGACCAAAGTAAGATCAGTGAATTAAAACTCCTTCTGGGCTGAAGTTTCTTCCACTGAATTCTACAATGGAGCCCACAGCATACCGCACCTTGCGTAGGAGCAAAGTCAAAAACCAACATAACATCAGTTGCCACCCATACCTGAGGCTACAGGGTAAGCACTTCTGAGAGAGGTAACATGATGGCTTGAATTCACTATGAAATATAAACAGCTAATGTCAAATTTTTGCTGAAGCAGAAATTGATGAAAGGAAGGGCACAGATAGGAAAGAGTGAGGAGTCCTTTAAGAAAGAAGGGAGCTCTCAGCAGATGTAAAAAAAAGAGGTTAGAGCACTAAAGGGCAGCTGGGCCTGGATCTCTATTTTGCCTTGAATTTGCCTTACCCTTCCATTCTTAAGTGTGCAAAATTGAATATAATCATTTAAAATAAATCATTTAAAATAAACACCTATCTCAGAAAAATGGGAGTCACCACAGAATGCCAAGCCTAACTGAGCCTCAGGTTTGGGCCAGCTAAACACTTCCCACCCCACCTCCGTTCCTGAAACCCCCACCTATGCCCATCTCACCTAGGAAGTGGGGCAGAGCTGAATTTCCAAGTTCATCACAGAAGAATTGTTGGGTGGTGCTCCCCAACCTCTTGTTCCCTGAGCAAATGGGCATTCTTGTGTGGCTTTGTTGTCTTAAGCACCTTCAACATTGTCTGAAATATAATAGTCCTATTTTTCACTTTTCCTGTCCAACTCCAAAAGTCCATGGCAAGAAACAATCTGTCATTTGCTAAATGCAAATTTAAATGTTGCCTTATGGGGTGGAGAGTGGGCTTGTGAAACTACAGCATCTCATTGAGACTTAGTTGCCCCATCCTCCCAAAAGTAGTAACTTGTAGTAAAATAAAGAAAAATTTGCTACCAAAGCTATATTATAGCATTGTTCCCAAATTTGTGGACTACCAAAAGTCTCCTAACAAATATTTTTTCCATGAATGTCGATAATCTACAGTAGTACTTAATATGTAATAATAATAACTGGCACATTTATTGAATGTGTATTATGAATCAGACACTTGACATAGATCATTTGTAATCAGAATAATCCAGAAATACCTGGGTGGCTCAGTCAGTTAAACATCTGACTCTTGATTTTGGCTTAGGTCATGATCTCTGGGGCCCTGGGATCAAGCCCCAGGTCAGGCTCTGCACTCAGCAGGGAGCCTGCTTGAGGATTTTCTCTCTCCCTCTCTCTCTCTCTCTCTCTCTCTCTCTCTCTCTCTCTCTCGCCTCTGCCCCTCCCCCTGCTCTCTCTCTCTTTTTCTCTTTCTCTTTCTCTCCCTAAAATAAATAAGTTTTTTAAAAATAAAAAAAGCTTTTAAAAAATCCTATAGCAGGACCTATAATTATTCCCACTTACAAATGATAAAACTGAGCTTCAGTGAGCTTGAGCTACTAATTAGTGGAGACGATAGGATATGAAGCCAAGCAGTCTGACTTCAAAAGCAATGAGCTTAACCATATACTAGAATGCCTTTCTATATGCTTCTAACCACTCTATAATGCCTCTACATGAATCCTCGACAATAGGCCAGAAGCTCCTCACATGCAGCTTGTGCTCAGATTTATTCAACTTCATGTAAGTGCCAAGACCAGGCCTATAGGAAGATGGTCAGTACATCTGAAAGTAGTACGTGGAGGAGTTTCCGTAGCTAGTACACAGAACAACCTCTTGCACCTTCCTGTTATGTATCTAGGGTCATGACTATCTACGATGCCATAAAAGAGATGTACTAAGCAAGGCTCTGTAATGTAATTTGGTAGAGATAAAGGTTCATTTTTGCATGTATGGACTTATTTTGACTTGAGGAGCTTTGGTAGCATTTACCTGGAGCTCACATGCCTGTTCCAATGGCTTTTAGACCATTAAATGGGTGGCTGATTTCATCTTAACAAAAAGTCACTCTTTCTCTCTCTCTCTCTCTCTCTCTCCCTCTCTCTCTCTCTCTCTCTCTCTCTCTCTCTCATACACACACACACACACACACACACACACACACATGCTCCATCTGCTTCCTTCTTGATTAAAATTAGACTACACTAGGCACAGTTCCCAAACATCCCAGACAGGATAGCTGACCCAACACCTTTTCCCCAAGCCTGCATTTTTACTTCTTAAATACAACCAAGCTTGGAGATGAAACGGGAGCTTCCCTCATGGTAGCCCCCGCCCCCACCCTGGCAGACTGTTCTGGTTCCAAACACAAACATTGCTCAGTCTGGCTATTTCTGAAGCCTGGGTGACTTTTAACCAAAAAGGAAGCTATAGTATTACCCCATCTACATCTGCAAGGCAGTCTTGATTGCTATTCAGTTGGCTACTCCTAGTGATGATACTTTTAAAAGTGACTACAGCCCCTTTAGGAAATTTCAAATGTATTTGGAATAGAACAACAAAATACATCTTGTAAACGTATGTATAACAAAGCCATTTCTGCACCAGCTATTGCAGGGAACCAGAGTCTGCTTATTTCAGAAGTCCCATGACGCCTTAAGAATATTTGTCTCATTATCCCCATTATTTTCCCCTCCAGGGAACTGTCCCTAATAAACTTTGCTATGTCTCTTCTCCTGGCTAGTTTTAATATGAGCCAAGGGAAAGATTTCAGGAGAGCGCGAGTTCTTTTCTGCCTGGGCTTGCAAAATTGCCTTTTGCTGCAGATGCATCTGTTAGTAATGATTGAGACAATCTGTGCGGCGTAAGACAACTTGTCAAGAGGTTACTCTAAAAAGATCCTCTTCCAAGGAATGTTGAAGCCTTAGCACCTTTCTATAACAACGGGATCTTTGATTTAGCGACCACAGAAGACTTGATGATGCCTTCTTACTAGCATGACCATCCTAAAGAATCACTTGGGCCTTCTGCCTAGAGGACATTGAGAACTTCGGGGACCCCAAAACTATTAATATTACCTGAAGGACTACTTCAGGTTCAAGTACCATTGCAAGTTCTCACCTCCCTTGAGGGGCCCCAGGATGATTGAATTTGATAAAGATCCTCTTTAAGAGAACTAGAATCCCTTAGCACTCTTCATGTAGCCAAGAAGACCTCAAATCTAAGCCACATTTTCTAGAGGCTGAGAACCTCAGAAAACTCCTAAATTGTTTCTCTAATCCACTTCTCCTCTTATCTTTTTTGCTTTAGTCTGAGAATAAAATCCAACTAGAGATTTGGAGTATGGATATAAACAACTTAACTTACCCAATGGGCTCAGGCCAAAGCCAGAGTCATCTTTGGCTGTCCCGTTTCTTTTGTAGTTTTATTTGCCAATGTGTTAGCTGATACATAAGGCCACCCTGCCCAAGTCAGGGAGGACAGACTCTAAGGAATATATGTGACATGCCAGAAGAACAAGAAGCCACAGGATCAACGTGGTACATTTTCCTGGGAAATGCCATTATTTTAGAGCATTACAAACCAGGGTAGAATGTGAACTGGGAGTAAAATGTGAAATTCATGGACTTTAAAAATAAATCATAAAACTTCAAATAAATTTTGAGCTCAAGGCAAGAGCTTCCAACTCCTTCCCCAGATCTCAGGGGGTCTAATGTTTATTTCCCTTCCTCATTATGAACATTTTGATGGGTATTTGAGAAGAACGGTCTTAATGTACCTCTCCCAGAACCCACAGGCATTTTTAAGATACTCCTAACAACAGCAACAACAAATCTGGTATGAAAAAAAAAAAGTGAATTAAGGAAGAAATAAAAAAAAAAGAAAAGAAGTACTTAAAGGAGTCTGTGTGTACTCATGGCATTAGTCCTCAATACACCTTATTTTATGAAGATGGAAATTTGAGATCCAGAAACGTTTACTAATTTGCCCAATATCACGTGATGGCAGGCAATGAGTAGGAACAATGAGATAAGGGCAGTCTTTTCCAAATCCCCTGTGTCATTGCCCATGGTCAGCCATTCGCTCAACCTACACTACGTGGAAGAGTTCTCTGGAATTATGCCAGCCAACGTGTAGCTGTAGCACTGCCAGCCTGCCCTAGGAGGCATCCTTTCCAGTCCCTAACCGAGCCTGCTGCCAGACTCAGGAATGACAGTGAGTTCCAGTTTATTTTATCAGGAGAGATTTCTCTTTTTCTCTGGTTTTAATGAGATATAATTGACATACAGCATTGTATTATTTTTAGATGTACAACATGATGATTGGATACATGTATATATTGCAAGATGATCATCACAAGAAGTTTAGTTAATATCTGTCACCTCCCATAGTTACAATTTTTTCTTCCTGTGACAAGAACTTTTAAGA
The DNA here is from genome assembly GCF_905146905.1 of Nyctereutes procyonoides. Taxonomy (NCBI): domain Eukaryota; kingdom Metazoa; phylum Chordata; class Mammalia; order Carnivora; family Canidae; genus Nyctereutes; species Nyctereutes procyonoides. The sequence goes on from NW_026575132.1 coordinate 15,853,912, forward strand.
TCTATTCTCCTAGCAACTTTCAAGGATATGGTACAGTGTTGTTAACTTGAATCGCTATGCTGTACATTAGATCCCCAGAACTTATTTATCTTATACCTGGAAGTTTGCAGCTTTTGACCACCTTCCCCCATTTCCCTCATCCCCTAGCCCTAGCCTCTGGCAAACACCAGTCTATTCTCTGTTTCTATGAATTCTTTTTTTTTTTTAGATTCCACATATAAATGAGATCATACAGTATTCATCTTTCTCTGTGACTTATTGTACTTAGCATTTCCTCAAGGTCCACTCATGTTGTCTCAAATGGCAGGACTTCTGTCTTCTTTATGCTGAATCTATAGACATATATACACACATACATATGCATGCATAGGATACATTTTCTTTGTCCATTCATCTACCAATGGGCACAAGTTATTTCCATGTCTTGACTATTATAAGTAATGCTGCAATGAACATGGAGATTCTCAGAAGATGTTTCTGCTGACCTCAATTTATCCTTCCAGCCAGACTGGGGATAATTTTAATGAGACAGACCTGCTATTATTCTTGGTCACTAGAAAGAATGTCTTGGAGGGAACCACAGAGAAAATAGAATGTGAACAACCCGAGGTTGTGTGACCATATTGGCTCTTAGTTTCTGATTCTTACTTATGTCTCTCCCTGGGTCTCTGAATTGTATATAAGTCTACCATTCTGTCTCTGTATCATTTTTTCCGTCAATTCTCTTTCTCTTCTACCAATTTTCTCTTTATTTGATTTGAAAAATTTTATCATTTGCTAACAAGCCTGAGGATATAGGCATCACAATATGTAATTAAAATTTATAATGCAACTTGACAGTCCTGGTATATTGCTTGGTTTCGTTGCATATTTATTAATTTATTTATTAATCGTAACTTAATTTGAAATACTTCAGCATAGGCTGTGAGATATTCTGCATATGCTGGTTAGTTTAAGCTTCCACTCTAGGAGCAATCAGCTGCCTTAATGGGAAATCCACACTCCTGGGGTGCTTAGTTAGCATCATATTTGAAAGGACCACTGTAGAAGCAGCTATTACAAATACGTCTGTCTCTTTATCTCAATCGGCACCCTAATTACCCTAGTGAATTTTAGAAATCTTTTAAAATGACTATATTTAAAGCCGTTAATTGAATTAATCGCTTTTTAGTTAGTATATCACAGAAGTTTCCACATATTTACAACACTACTCCTTAAATACATCATTTTACAGAAGCAGAATCTTAGACTTTATTGGTAAAATTAAATGTATTCAAGAAGTATAGCTTGGCTAAAATATTTAAGACTCTCCCTATCCTTATTTAAAGGGGATCAGAACCCAGCTGGACCCACAGCCTATCTTTTTGAGATGGTGCCCAGGGCTTGATCTCTGAATGGCCTGAGGTCCAGCCATCAGTCAGGAGGATTTCTGGTTGCTTGAACTGTAGAACAGGATCCTGCCTCTGAAATATCGCCATAGCCACCTCAAGTGGACCTTCCATGCAGGTGGGGACAGACACAATTAAAAGGACAGAAATCTGGTGTGTCATTGTGTTTGCAGAGCAGTTTGTTTGAGCTGCTCATATGACTGATTAACTTTCATATATGGGGCCAGAATTTTCTTGAGATCTGCTTTCATTATAACCCAATAGAAAGGTTGGGAGGAAGGAACTCACCCATCTCAAACATTTTCATGGCTCCTGTTATCTACCAAAAAGGACTTGAGCGTTGTGCATTAAAAATTGGCTTAGGTCAGTTCAGAGCAACAATATAAGAAAACAAGCAAGGGCGGCTTTGTTTCCTATTTCTGCTGCCTCCTAAGGACTCTGAAAAGCAAACTCTGAGAAGAGCTGCTATAAGGACAGAACTCTGCACTGGAAGACTACGAGCAGCATCTAGGCTCACCATCACTACCATGAATTGTCTGTATGACCTTGGATGAGTCATTTAACCCTCCATGTCACAATCATTGTATCTGTAAAACAGGAATAATTGCTAACTTACAGCAATCGAGTTTTAGAAGTTACTATTTAAAGTTGGGGCAGCTTGGGTTTTTGGGAACGGTCACCTTTCACAACTTCAAAATGTTCCAACTCTTTTTTTAATTATTGGATATTATAATTTTTTGTGAGTAGCAGCTTTACTGAGATAATTCACAAGCCACACAATTCAGACATTTAAAGTATGCAACTCCATGGTTCTTGCCAAGTTCATAGAGTTACGTGTGATTGTCACCACAATCTTAGAACATTTTATCACCCCAAAAAAGAAACCCCATATCCTTCAGCTACCATTCTCCAGTGTCCCCATTCACCCCCTGACACCCCCAGCATTAGGCAATCACTAATCTACTTTCTGCCTATCCTGGATATTTCATGTAAATGAAATCATACATTATGTGGACTTTTGAGATTAGCTTCTTTACCCAGTATAATGTTTTCAAAGTTCATCCATGCTGTAGCATATATCAGTACTCCGTTCCTTCTTACGGCCAAATAATTTTCCATTATATAAACACAACACATTTAATTCATCCATTCATCAGTTGATGGATATTTGGTTTATTTCTGCCTTTTAATGATTAGAGGTAATGTTGCTATGAACATTTCACATTCAAGTTTTTGTGTGGACATATGCTTCCATTTCTCCTAAGTATATACCTAAGAGTGGAATTCCTGGGTTCCACTCCATATATCTCTATGTTCAATCTTTTGAGGAATCACTAAACACTGTTTTCCAAGATGACACAACATCTTACATTCCCACCAGCAATATATGAGGGTCCCAATTTCTCCACATCCTGACAACACTTGCTACTGTCTCTTTTTCGTTATAGCAAGTGTGACATGGTATCTCATTTTGGTTTTGATTTGCATTTCCCTGATAGCTAATGATGTTTAGCATCTTTTCTTGTTCTTGTTGGTCTTTGGTTATCTTCTTTAGAAAGATGTCTACTGGGGCACCTGGGTGACTCAGTGGTTGAGCATCTGCCTTTGGCTCAGGGTGTGATCCTGGGGTCCCAGGATCAAGTCCCACATCAGGATCTCTAAGGGACCCTACTTCTCCCTCTGCCTGTCTCTGCCGCTCTCATGAATAAGTAAATAAAATCTCTTAAAAAATAGAAAGATGTTTACTCATAACATTTGCCCATTTTAAAATCTGGTTATCTCTTACTGAACTGTAAGAATTCTTTTTTGTATTCTAAATACAAGTATCTCATCAGACATATGATTTGGAAATAATCTCTCCCATTCCAGGGGTAGTGTTTCTACTTCCTCAGTAGTGTACCTTGAAAAATAAAAGTTTTTAATGTTAGAGAAGTCCAATTTATCTATCTTTTTCTTTTGTTGTTTATGCTTTTGGCATCATATCTAAGAATCCATTGCCAAATCCAAGGTGACAAAGACTTACCTCCATGTTTTCTTCTAAGAGTCTTATGGTTTTAGCTTTTACATTTAAGTTTTTGGTCCATTTTTAGTTAATTTTGTATACGATGCAAGGTAGAGATCCAACTTCATTTCTTTGCATGTACCAGAACCATTTGTGGAAAGTCAATTTTTTCTCCATTAAATGATCTTGGGACTTTTGTCATATATCAGTTGACCACAGATATGTGGGTTTACTTCTGGACTCTCATTTCTAGTCCATTGATCAATATGTTAATCCTTTTCCCAGTACTGTATTGCCCTAATTACTGATGCTTTTTAGTAAATTTTGGAATCGAGAAGCACAAGTCCTCCAACTTTGTTCTTCCTTTTCAAGATTGTTTTGATTATTCTGGGTTCCTTGTATTTCCATATGAATTTTCAACTCCTTTTTAAAATTTCAAAAAGGAAAACTATTCTAGTGTCGGTGAGCTGTAACATCTATAAATGGGTTTTGATTTGCCTTCTGGAGGTTTAAAAGCAAAGAATCTAAAATTTCTATAGTTCTGTGACTTAAACATAGTAGGAATTTCCTCCAAAACAAGCTCATCCAACTGAACATTCTTTACATTTCCCCCTTGCACTAGTTATCCTCTCATTCCCTAATGAGAGACCCTTTAAAATTGTTCAGCTTGAGAAGTTTTGCCCACTAAGAGTGGTCACAGATGCTTGATACATCTTCCTTAATTCAAAACTTCTAGAGATTGTCACTGGTTAGTCAGAGAAGCAGAGACAATGAGAAAGAACTCACCCCATATCAATTCAGTGATCGGAAGAAAAAAAAATTCAGGCAACATTCTCTAAAACTGCTCTCTTATTTAAAATTCTTGATCCAGACATCACCTAATAAAAAGCTGTATGCCCTAGCACCCCCCTCTCCTTCACCCCTACTGGGTAATGCAATGGTCTCAAGAATCCATATAAAAACCCCTCTCAAATGAGTACATTGAAAGGCAAGGAAAATGGTGTTGAAAGCAGGGGAGACCTGCAGAGAGAGGGGAAGAAAGGATAGAGAGCAAGATAAGGGCAGAAACCAATAGCAACAGGGAATGGGAGAGAATGAAGAGGGGAACGGGAACTCAGGAAGGGAAAGAAGCATATGGCAGGTATCAATTATTTACCATTTATGTACAATAAAAAACATGCACTTTAACTACAGGAAGAGCACCAAATCCACTCAATAACCATTTAAAAGAATATATAAATAAAACACAGCCATTTAAAGGGCTATAATAAATGTGCAATGCTCTTTGTAATGCCCCTGAAAGAATACAAGTGTTAAGCCTTGGTAAATTACACTTAAAAGTACGGGTAACATAAAAATGAAATTAGGTATACAAATAACCTCACACTTAGGCGTTTTTTAAAAGTCTCTTCAAACAGTTAATTGGAAAAGCCTCTACGGAGCATAACTTTTCTTCTCTCATATTCTCTTCTTTTAACAATAGAGCCACACAAATGGCAGGAGCAAATAAACATAGATTGATCCAGGACGCACGGAAGGTCTGCATTGTATCGTCTGCCCTAGAAAAAGAAGGGAAGAAAATAAACAGAAGGCACTCCCAGAGTTGTTCCCTTCACTTTCTATTTCTTTAAAAGATTTATTTCTTTATTTGAGAGAGAAAGAGCACAATCCGGAGGGGCAGATGGAAAGGGAGGGAGAGAATCCCAAGCAGACTCCACACTCAGCATGGAGCCCAACATGGGGCTCAATCTCATGACCCCAAGACCACAACCTGAGCCGAAATCAAAGGTCAGACACTTAACTGACTGCACCACCCAGGCACACACCCTTCATTTTTTAGAGAACCAAATGAAACCCATTTAACAAAGGTCACAAAAATATGCAGATTGCATCACAGCCTGTTTCCCAAATGCACATTTTAATAGCTTCAATATCCTCCTCAAAACGCAAGAATCCAATGAGAAAGTACTATTAACCTGGTGTGTGCATTTTTCATGAACGTCTGCTGTGTCATATAGTCGCATTCCCAGTAAACCGGTCCCAGCACAGTCCAGTCTCAAAGGAGAGAGGCTCAAAGTTTGGCTCTAAGGCAACTGCAGCCCTTAAATAGCAGAGTAAAGCTGGGGACTAGGGAAGGGTACAGCTGCTGGCAGAGTTTGCTGTGCTCCAGCCTATGAAAACGCCACATAAAGGTTCTAGACACAAACAAGAGTTCTCTCCTCGATCAACGAGTAGCACATTGTCTTTTCACCCTACCCAGTGGGCCCCCAGATCTCCTCTATGCTTGGGACAGAACACATGACACCTACACAATTTCATCAATGTTACAGCTCAGGTTGCCCAAGAAGCCAACTCTGAGACAGAGATGCGGGCACTGGACATCTTTAGGGTGTGCTCTTGGGATCCAAGACCCCTGGGGGAGGAGGGAAGGTAGTAAAATTGGGCAGAGGGAGAAATTGGACGCAGCCAACCCTCTGGGGAATTCTTAAGATGGCCTGATCCCTCAACACTGCCCCGACTGGCGGAGAGGGCCAGGCCTCCCTTTCTCTTCATCACCAGTCACTAGATACAGCTGCCCCAGGAAGGGGAACTGTCCTCATTGGAGGCCTTTCTCATCTGAGTCAACAACTCAGAAGGGGCTAACAACCGAGACAGCTGCCTACAGCACCCTGGCAGCTGGGGGTGTCCAACATTCAATCCTGAAAAAGGATCTCTAGGTCCGCCACAGGGAGCAAACAGAATGGACCTCTTTGAAGGTTCCTCTATTCACTCAGGAAACATTTATGGCATCATTTTGCAAGGCACTGACCTACCATGACTGATTATGTCAATGTGTCCAGCCTGTCTTTAGGCATAAAACACAGAGTTTTTACTCGTTGCCTCCCCCAAGTCCCTGGGAGGCAATACTCTCCCAAGGACTCCTCTAGGAAAACTGGCAATAGTGAAAGTAACCAGCCATTGCCTTTTACAGGCAGGCCCTCTAGGATTTATCAGAGAAAAGGCATCTTGAGGAGATGATGGCAAAGCTGGCCTAGAAATATAAGCAATCCATTGACATGGGGTTACAGATGGATAGGAAACAGAGGTGTAGCTAATGAGAAATTTCCTGGAGCTTCGGCTTCTTCCCCCTTCCCTGTCTCCTTTCTATCTTTGCAGATGCTGGAGGGCAAGATCTAGTCCATAAATTATACTCTGACCCCATTTTCTAAATTTCATTAAAAACATTTTTTTTCTCCTTTATCTGAAAATTCCTCTTTCAACTCGTACAAAGACACTCCTGGGTCTGTCTTATTACCCAATAAGTAACCTGCTACTGTTCGCACTGACTGTAATCAAGCCTGTGTGGCTGCCCTAACAGTACACCGAAGTGCGCCACAGACCGCCAGCACTCACCCTCTTGTGTCATTTCACTTAATTAATAAGCAGAACAAAGATTTCAGAAAAGGGAAAAATTTGATTATGCAGCATTGTAATGGCACTCAAGTCTGCTATAAAGACTGAGTGGGGTCTGCCCCTTAAAATCTCCATTGGCTCCACGTTGGTACCATGGAAATGTCAGCTCAGGGCCCCCCCTCAACCCCCACCCGAGGTGACCTTTAGCTGTATCCCTCAGTAATACTAAACCATTAGTCATGCCTGGGTCAGTGATGTGTCAATAACAGAATAATTATTGAAGAAAGCCTTAAGAGGAAGGACAGCAGTCTCAATTCAGAATCAGCTCAACCCAAACCGGCACCATGGCTTGTTGAATAAATGAATGGATGTCGAATAAATGGCCCCTTTGCATCTAGAGACCTAGAGACTGTTGATTCCATTAATCCAGGGGGGTTATTTGTAGCTGCTAAACACCTTTTTAGACCAGTAAGTGGCATGGCTTTTACTCCTGCTGACTGCAACCCACTCTTCTCCAGAACAAATTCACTGCACTTAATGGCTCTGGCATTTTAAAAGGAAGTCCGTCGGCAGTGCGATCCAGAACACCTGCACCCCTTGCAGGGCATTGGCTGCCCAGAACCTCTCCCCACTCACGGGAGAGACCGGCTTGAGCCCCCAAAACTGGAGATGCCCCCCAAACTCTATGCTAGACCTCTGATAGAAACTAACCAGCAAGGTGCTAATAAAAGAAACAAGGGATGATGAGGGAGGCAGTGTGGCTTACCAGTTAGAGGCAGGAGCACAAGACACAGATGTACCCACAGGGAGAATGCCAGGTGAAGACTGGAGTTCTGACTGCCACAAGCCAAGAAGCTACCAGAAGCTCGGAGAAAGACCTGGAATAGATCCTTCCTTGGCACCTTCATAGGGAGCATGGCCTTGCTGGCATATTGATCTTGGACTGTCCAGCTCCCAGAGCTGTGAGACAATGCATGTCTACTATTTAAGCCGCTCAGTGTGTGGTGCTTTGTTTCAGCAGCCCGAACACACTAAACACTGAGGCACCAGTTTGCAGCCAGCAGGCCTTGTATGGAGTTCTGTCCTCAGCACTTACTTGTGTCAGCCTGAGCAAGTTATTTAAACTTCTCTCCCTCTATTTCCTATAAGACCAAGACAATAATACATGGTTTGCCTACCTCACAAATTTATCATGGGAATCAAAACTTGACATATGTAAAAGCACTTTCAAGCTAACAAAGCATACACACGATCTATATGACATTACTGTGTCCAGGATAGCATTCTGTATGGTATTCAGGAAAATAAGTAGACAGGGGCGCCTGCGTGGCTCAGAGATTGAGCATCTGCCTTTGCTCAGGTCGTGATCCCGGGGTCCTGGATCGAGTCCCACATCGGGCTCCCCGTAGGGAGCCTGCTTCTCTCTCTGCCTGTGTCTCTGCCTCTCTCTCTCTCTCTCTCTCTCTCTCTCTCTCTCTGTCATGAATAAATAAAATCTTTACAGAAAAGAAGTAGACAAAAAACAAAAACCACAAAGATCTCTCTTTCTTATCTTCTAGGCAGACAAGATGAATTTGAGCAGGGAATGGGCAGCTTCTTGAGACAAAAAGGAAGAGCCATCTCTAAGGTCACTTCTTCCTACTACTTTGACCCAGGTGAAAATAAAGCACACCAAATAGATACCAGCCAAGACCAACTGCTTTCCACTGGAGTGCAGGGGCCCAGGGAAAGAGAGAGAGCTGGAGAGAGGGGATGTAGCGATGCCATGTAAATGTTCGACAGCAGCTTCTATATTGTGGTGGTCTTCATTAGAAGCCAGGTATAATATTCCCATAATACTTGGCTTGCTTGGGCAGCCCAAGTGGCTCAGCGGTTTAGTGCCACCCTCAGCCCAGGGCCTGATCCTGGAGACCCCAGATCGAGTCCCACGTCAGGCTCCCTGCATGGAGCCTGCTTCTCCCTCTGCCTGTGTCTCTGCATCTCTCTCTCTGTCTTTCATGAATAAATAAATAAGTAAATAATATTTTTAAAAAGCAACAACAGCAGGGGTGCCTGGATGGCTCAGTCGGTTAAGTGTCCAACTCATCATTTGGGCTCAGGTCTTGATCTCATGGGTTGTAAGATCCAACCCCACGTCGGGCTCCCCGCTCAGCAGAGTCTGCTTGAGATTCTCTCCTTCTGCTCCTCCCCCTATTTGTGCTCGCTCACTTTCTCCTTCTCTTTCTAAAATAAATAAATAAATCCTTAAAAACAACAACAATGAAGTCTAAGAAATCAAATGACTTTAAAAGGCAGTCCTTTGATGGTATGATACAACGAAAATAGCACTTTACATCTGTGGTCTTCTTCTGCAAAACCTGTAATCCCATTCTAATCATAAGAAAAATATCAGACAAATTCCAATAGAGAGACATCCTACAAAATACCTGCCCAGGACTCCTCAAAACTGTCAAGGTCACCAAAAATAAGAAAAGGCTGAGAAACTGTCACAGCCAAAAGGAGTCTAAGGAGACATGACCAGTAACTGTAATGAGATGTCCTGGATGGGATCCTGGAACAGAGAAAGGACATTAGATATAAATGAAGGAAATCTGAATAAACTATGGACTTTAGTTAATAATAATGTATCAGTATTGGTTCATTAATTAATGTAACAAAGATAATTAATGTAATTAATGTAACAAAGATAACATACTGATGTATGTTAGTAATTGGGGAAACTGGGTACATGGTCTCGATTTTAATGTAAATCTAAAATTGCTCTAAAAACTGGGTACATGGTCTCGATTTTAATGTAAATCTAAAATTGCTCTAAAAAAATGAAGCCCATTAAAAAATAAAAAAGGCAATCAAAACTTTGCTTTCATCTTTTGAAGTGTACTAAAGGAAATTAAATTTATGACTCACAGAAATTCTTCTTCAAAAATCCCCTTTCCTTTTCTTTCCAGATATTACACAACCTAACATTTCTCCAGAGCCTCTTGCTCTATCAAATCTCCTCACACATGTGCACACATACACACACATGCACACACTGTTTGGCATCCAGTAACTATGGCTTCTTTGTCTCTGGTACTTCTCTGCTGTTCCTCCATCCACATGCTCTCCCAGAATGCCACCACTAAGATTGCTCCAGCCAGCCAGTCACACAGCCCTTCTAGAAACCTGCATGACCTGATAGTTCCAAGTGCCCAATCTTCCTGTTTTGCCCATGAAAATACAGTATGAGGTATTCCTAGAATATGGCATCCTTCTCCAGGTCTGTCTGATTTTCTTATAAGAATTCTAGTGGAGAATCTGAAATAAATAAAACACTCTACCTCAATATATGATAAAGAATTTGAAACTCAAAACGTAAATATATCATTAATTTCATGCCCTTACTACCTACATGTGTGAACTAGTATTGAGTTAAAAAGAATAAAAAGATACTGTTTTGACAAATCTCAAAAATTAGCAAAAGTGAGGATTATATTGTTCAGACATCCCTAGATAGATGACAGAGCTATTTTCTGAAGAAGCAAGGGAGCAATAAAGAAAAACTTCAGATAGTGTTTGTCTCCTGGGGAAGAGGGTAATGTTCTAGGTCTTGCTTTGGATGCATATTATTTTGTTTCACTTATATTTACATTGCATACCATTGATATATATCAAATAGAAATATGTATTTTTTTAAAGACAGTAAGAATCCTAATTATAATACTGTATCAGTTATATACCTGCAGGCAGGGAAATCAACTTTTAGATGGGGGGAGGGAGGGGAGCTGCTGCCACCAAGTGTCCTCAGGGCCCCTGCTTTTTCATACCTTCTGGCTCTAGTTTCTAGCTCTGGGAAAATAAGTCTGACAAATGGAGCCCAGGTCATGTGCCTGTGTCCTACCTGCAAGGGAGGCTGGAAAAGTGCTTGGCTTCTACGGTAAGAAGCAGGCTCAGCCTCCCCTAAGACTGAAAAGGCAGTGAATCTCCCACACAGAAACAGAGACTTAAGATGCTGGGTATTTAAACACCTGACTGATGTCCACCTTAAAAAGGTCCAACTAAAAGTTGTTCAATATCAACAAACATCCTTCTCCCCATGCATCTGTTGTTTAATATGACTGCTTGGGCCACCTGGGTGACTTAGTCTGCTAAGTGTGCAACTCTTGGTTTCTGCTCAGGTCATGATCTCAGGGTTGTGAGATCAAGCCCCCCTTGGCTCCATGTTCATCCATGTTCATCTGCTTGAGATCCTTTCCTCCTTCTTCTCCTCCCTCTGCCCCTCCTCTCTCTCTCTCTCTCAAATGAATAAATAAAATCTTAAAATATGACTGCTTAACACAATGTAACAATTCTTCATATAATCAATAAAATGTCTACCTTCTGCCCAAAATGGGGACAGGGAAAGCATCCAAACACAAAAGGTCTCATCAGGTCCTACACTCAGCTTCAGTACAAGGTTTCTGAGTGTCCACTCTTATATTAGTTCTATTATGATCTTTGCCTGATATTTGTTTTGTTTTGTTTATTTTATTTATTCATGAGAGACACAGAGAGAGAGGGAGAGACACAGGCAGAGGGAGAAGTAGGCTCTCCATAGGGATCCCAATATGGGACTCGATCCCCCGGCCCAGGATCATGCCCTGAGCTGAAGGCAGACGCTCAATCACTGAGCCACCCAGGTATATCTATGCCTGATATTTTGTAGCCTCTAAACCAAAGTATTAAGCTACTAATAACACATCACTAATACACCCTATAAATAAAATGGATGAAACAGAAAGATAAAAGAGGGCAAGAGGAAGAAAATTCAAGTATAAATATATGTGTTGAACCCAATCGGGACACCTGGGGCGCTCAGTGGTTGAGCGTCTGCCTTTGGCTCAGGATGTGATCCTGGGTCCGGGGATTGAGTTCCACATTGGGCTTCCTGCATGGAGCCTACTTCTCCCTCTGCCTGTGTTTCTGTCTCTCTCTGTCTGTCTGTCTCTCTCTCTATGTGTGTGTGTGTGTCTCATGAATAAATAAATAAAATCTTTAAAAACAAATTTAAAAAAAATAAAAGAACCCAATCAAAAATACTCTAGCTGGTCATGAGTGAATAGGTGGTATTTATGAAGCTCTCCACCCACTCTAAGGTAGCTTTGCCTTCAACCAGAACCTCAACTAGGGATTCTTGACCAAATGGAGGAACCCAGAATCTTACTCCTGAGGGTTCTAAGTCATTGGTGGCCCTATTTGTATAGGATGATTAAATCTTCCTTAACTTTTACCATTGGGTGTCCTCCTCCTTCCTGACTCCCTATGTAACCATGATCCCATTTTCCTTCTAGCGTTAGGATCAGTCAACTCAGCAATGCCATGGACCCCTCTTCAGCCTTTTCATCTCATGGCATGAGGCTGTAATTGGAGTCTCCAAAGTAGGGGTGATTTCCTGAGTATATTTCTATACTCAGGGCTTCTAGGGTTTCTAGGGCTGCTATAACAATTTACCACGAATTTGGTGGCTTAAAATTCAGGAAAAAATTTTTCTCTCACAATACCTGAAATTGTGGATGATTTTTCTGGATTTCTGAAATCAAGATGTCAGCAGGGCCATGCTATCTCCAAAGTTTCCTTGACTTTCCCATCTTCCAGTGGCTCCAGACATTGCTTGACTTACAGCAGCATAATGCCAGTCTCTGTCTCTGCATTCACATGGTCTTCACCCCTTGGGTCTCTGTGTATTAAGTCTCCTCCTTATTTCTCTCACATGGACACTACTCACTGGATCTAGGACCCACCCTAAATCCAAACAATCTCATCTTGAGATCCTTAACTACATCTGCAAAGACCTTATTCCCAAATAAGATCATATTCACAGTTGTATATTCGTATTCACACATTCACAGTCCTAGGAGTTAGGACTTGGATGCATCTTTTGGGGGAACACAACTCAACCTAATATAATAAGTACATACAAATTCTCTAGCTCTGGACTTATTCTGAGAATTATAACCATATTTCCATTCTCCAAATCCAAGGCCAACAATCTTCTATTCTTCTTACCCAACCTACCCAAACTGCAAAGCCTTAGACCTGCCCATGGATCAGAGTAGATCCTCATTTCAGGCTCTTTCTACCCAAAGAGGGCAGTGAGATGTTGTGAACTAAAACTAAGGTGCACAGACCAGATCTTCATCTCCCAATGGAGGTGATCCACAAAAAAGAGATGCACTAACCTTGCTGTAACTCCAAGGAGATGAGACTACGGATATCCCACACGTGTGGCGCTATTCAGGATGCCCTCACCCAGTCAGTGACTGTTAAAGATTAACATTTGTAAACTGCTCAGCTCTAGGACAATTACATACTGAGGTGATTATTGTGTTGAGACATGAAACTAGCATACACCCCTCTCTAGGGACGAGAACTTCCTCTGAATATAAATGTTTCTACTATAATCATTCTGAAAAGAAGCCCATTCTCTGGCCTTGACTGCTTGAAGCCTGCGTTTCTATAAGGGTGGTTTTCAACTTCCAAATACAACCCATTTTCTATTACATTGCATCGTCTCTCTCAAAATATGCCCCAGACAAGGGGAAATGCCCACCCCCAAAATACACACTGGGTCATATGCCAGTGTCACATAATTATGCACTAAGAAAATACTCAACTGCACTTTTCAGGTCAGCATTTTCTTCTGATCCTCACAGATTATTCAAATTTTAGAAAAAAGATACCAAAACTAGAACTGAGACATTTTTGTTCCATTACTTCTGAATTAGGAATACCTTACTATCCTCCTCCTTTGTATTTCTTTTTTCTTTACTAAGAAATTTGTCACTCATGCTGTTTCTCTGACAATCAATTCATTGATCTTTACTATTCCACTCCAGGAATATTTGAAATGCAAATAAGGTCACAGGTCTCTTTTCCATCAAAAAAAGGTCGTTCAAAAACAGTAAAATAGTGCAGTTCTATAAATCCCCCATCTTTCTAATATATGTTCATACCAACCTTTCTTTTTCATTAATTTTTCTCTTTGTCAAAGCAGAAAAATAAACTGCTAGCAAAAGCATGCACTAGTTAATCTTTCAAAACACAGGAAATCACTATACTAGAAGAATCTTTATTCATTTGACTGAAACCCTTCAATTTCTTAGACACTAAATATCAGCAGACTTAGCAAAGCTCTTTGTATCTATCATCTACTCATGCATGATTCATGTAAAAGGTGACCTGGGTCCCATTAGTTGACTAGCTGATCTGAATCTTTTGGGTTACTCAGATAAGTCATTTCTAGTGGTCCTCCTTTTAAAATTAATGGAATAGAAAAGAATACATGCTACTTAAAAGAATACCCTGCTGGGAATTTCTCACTAAAGTGAGGCTAATTCTTTTCTGTATTTCCTCCTTTCTTTCTCACCCTTATTTTTGCTTTCATTCCAAAGGACTGTATTTCTGAATTTATTTCAGATCCAGGAGTAAGAAGATCAATGTCAAGGCCCAGCTGGGACTCAACACACATGAATTTGAATCAGTAACCACCCTCTAGTACAAAGCCTTCTTCTCTCAAAGTGCTGTCTTTTCTGCTCGAGGCCTTTGGTAACGCCCCATGAGAACAATGACCCAGTCATTCCTTGGAAGCCCTGTTGATCAGAGACTCATAGATAGTCAAGGCTTTCCCTAAAACACCCTATAGGTCGGAGTAATTGCTCATTTCCTCATTTGCCAGGCAATTATGACTAGCCACAGATGTAGTCATAGCTTTTAAAAACACATATCTTGAGAGATTTAAATAAATGGTCCCCATCCTTCTTAAAAATCCTTCAAGGGTACCCTGTAAATTTTCACCAGAGTTCAAATTCTGAACCCACAACGTCCCATGGTTGCCCCTACATACCTTTCTACCATCATCTCCCAGCTCTCCCATGTGTACATTTTATTTCCATCAAGCTGCTCTGTCTCCGGTGCTTCTGCATTTATGACGCCTAGAATATTCTCAGTCCCTCTATCATCTAGCTAACTCTTACTCATCCTTCAACATCAGTTCACGTCTTATCCCCAGGAATCCTTCAAAACCTACACCCTTATCTAGAAATCCCTACTCTTTGCTGTCAATTACCTTGCATCTACCTCTAAAATAGTGCTTTTCACACTGCTACACAGTAAATGCTAATTCACGTATTTGTCTGCCATACTAGTTCAGAGCTTCTTCTTTTATTTGCCAACAAAAGCATAACTTTTTACTAATCCAACTCTAAGAAGTGTCAGAGAAATGGCTAGTGGGATTGACTAGTATCTAAAATAAGGATGGTCAATGTGACCAGGAATTGATGTTATATTTCTCAATATCTTCGATAATAGAACTTTTTTAATAACTAAGGGATTTATCATATGGTGCAAGCCTAAGAATAATTCACACATTCAATTAAATTATTTATATGTAAAAGGTTATTTTAATTTTCCCATATGCATTCTTTAAATCACAGTGGAAGCTTTGTAAAGCTGTTTTTAGCTGCTGTCTTATAATTTGACCACCTCAACCAGGAGCAAAAACACCACCCTACTGAGGAATTCTTATATTCCTCTGTATTTTGGGCTGTAATGTCTCCCTTCTCTCTCCAAACACCATAGTTTTTGCTTTGTTTCAGCCCTGTCCATAACCATACTCTTTTCTACCACTTCACTGGTTTCCTTCTAATTCCTCTGTAAGTTGAAACTCAGTTGCGAGTATTAAAAAATACAGGTCAAACCATCATAAACAGACAAACTAAAAAAACAGGCAGGAGTGATTTTCCTAAGACATGTAACCGAGTAATTCAGGGCACACAGCTAGATCCGGGGGTTGAAATGTTGGCATCAGGAATCTGCCTCTTTTCTTCTTTACTGATTTTATTCTTGGTCAGGCTTTCTAACAAGAAGAGATGGCCCCGTCCACACCTCCAACCTTACAATGCCTTTTCAACTAGCAAATTCCCAATGAACTGCTACATTCCTGAGAGTTGAAGCAAAAGTATCCAGGGGAATCTTATTGGCCCAGTCTGAGTCACATGCTTATTCCTAAACCAATCACTGTGGCCAATGGGATACATTATTCTGTTTCTCTTTTTTCTTTTCCCCACTCCCATATGTTCATCTGTTTTGCTTCTTAAATTCCACATATGAGTGAAATCATATGGTGTTTATCTTTCTCTGACTGGCTTATTTCACTTAGCATAATACACTCTAGCTCCATCCAAGTCATTGCAAATGGCAAGATTGAATTCTTTTTAATGGCTGAGTAATCTTCTATTGTATATATACCACATCTTCTTTATCCTTTCATGAGTCAATGGACATTTGGGCTCTCCATAGTTTTGCTATTGTTGATGATCTTGCTATGAACATCAGGGTACATTATCCCTTCAAATCTGTATTTTTGTATCCTTCAGGTAAATACCTAATAGTATAATTGCTGGATTGTAGGGTAGTCCTATTTTTAACTTTTTGAGGAACCTCCATACTGTTCTCCAGAGTAGCTGCACCAGTTTGCATTCCCACCAACAGTGCAAGAGTGTTCCCCTTTCTCCAGAAATGCATTATTCTGATTGGCTAGACTGCTGCATTAAGGGCCATCCCAGGAATAAAAATAGGTGAACCTCATTCAAAGTATAGGGACAAGATCCACCAGAAGACATAGGAATTCTATCATCAGAAAAAGAGAGAGAAGCATGCTGGGCAGGCCAAAACTAGAGACAGATCTCCCATCCTTACAGTGTTTCAAAAAAAAAAAAAGGAAAAGGGAAAGCATTCCCTAAACATTTCTACTAAAAAATTCCTAATAACAAGGGCCAGTCATGATTCTACCAAAGACAAAGACTCAATAGAATATATGGAGATTATATGTATATACATACGTGTGTGTGGGTATCTATGCATGTGTGTGTGCATAAATGTATATGCATGTACGCAGGTATACATACATATATTTCTGATGTCTGGTGAAAGTCTGCTTCCTGGCTTGTAGGTGACCATCTTCTCCAGGACTTCTCATGTGGCAGATAGCAGGCAGAGCAAGCAAGCTCTTCCATGTCTCATCTTATAAAGGCACTAATCCCACTTGTGAGGTCTCCCCCTCATGACCTAATTACCTGTCAAAGATCCACCTCCTAATACTATCACATTGAGGATTAGGATTTCAATATATGGATTGGGGGTAGGGGGCACCCACATTCAATCCATAACAGGATCACATTCTCTCTTACTTCCTGTCATTCAATTCTTCTCTCCCCAACATACCCAAGAGCTCAACAAATATGTGTGGAACAGATAAATGAATGGATTACATTTTAAGTTTTTCACTTGTTCCATTGAATATGAATGATTGCTCTATTTTTCGAGCAATGCAGCTTCTACTACATTGAGTAAAATAGTAAAGAAATAAATTTGAACAATGGAAAGCATCTAGAAATCTATAAAATAATTTTTCTATGTATAATAATATCAGTATTATAGCAATTCATATACTCAATATTATGGTCAGAATTCTCCCTTGCAATACAACTTGTAATTTTAGTTAATTTACAGATTTTTTGCATGACACTATGCTAGATGCTTCTAATGGTTTATCAATAGACTAGCATGATGAGAAGGAAAGAGTAATTCAGGTGTGATAGCATATAGGATAGACTGTAGAGTGAAAATCCTTCAGGCCAGACTTTAGGATCATTGTAATAGTCCAGAGCTGAAGGGGGATGGTGACATGAAATTGGAAAGAGAGAATGGATTAAAAAGACAGAGCAAGTGAAGAGCAGAGATGATTTGGGCTAATCAATTCCTATGGAAAGAAAATTCCAATGTTTTAAATCAAATGAATGAGAGAATGATATACCTTAGTGAGGCTGGATGGGGACCTGGGGTGGGAGGTATTTTGATGAGTTACTTTTATACTCATTAACTTTAAAGTTATAGAAAATCCAAGTCAGCAATGTCCATTAGGTAGTTAATAATTCAGTAATGACACTTGGAAGTTGACTGGAGATTCAGATTTGGACATTGCAGTATGATGGGCATCAGCAAAATCCAATTTATTCCAAATATGTCCATATGATTAAATGGATCATTTCCAGAGCATCCCACAAACAGAAGGTTCCTTCAACCTAGGTTTTTCTGACTTTTACTTGAGTCACTTTCTACTTTTATAACCTGTAATACATAAGAATTCAGGGAAAAAATCATCCTCAAAACTACCATGCCTCCTCAGTTACCACTGTTTTTCATCCCCTGTTCAGTAGCGGTACACCTTCCTTGGCAAGTCTACACATCAGCATACTTACACCATTCATGTACAATCTCCATCTGTATTCTCATTTAAGGAGGTTCATTAAGTTGGATCAATAAATACTTATAGGGCAAATAAGATGGTTCAGGAACTGTATTCATATTGAGGAAAGAAAGATGATTAAGAACTACTCTATTTCCTGAAGGAATTATGAGTCTGTTAGGAAGACATGCAAACAAGTAAGAAAGGACAACATGGGGGATAAAGGAGAAAGAGATCTACTCTGCTTATAGGGTTTAGGGAGGCTAGTGTCTCAGAGGACACTTAGGAAATGACTGGAAGGTGAAAAGAAGCAGGGCTTTCCAGGCAAGAAGAAGATTATGTGAGAGGCACAGAGACTATGAACCACATGGTCCATTAAAAGAAATGAAAGTGACTTGCTGGTGGTTGACTGGTACATATGACATGAACCAGCTAATGGCTGGAGGTGAAGTTTAAGAATAAGGACCAGAGGGAACCCTGGGGGGCGCAGCGGTTTGGCGCCTGCCTTTGGCCCAGGGCGCGATCCTGGAGACCCGGGATCGAATCCCACGTCGGGCTCCCGGTGCATGGAGCCTGCTTCTCCCTCTGCCTATGTCTCTGCCTCTCTCTCTCTCTCTGTGTGTGTGTGACTATCATAAATAAATAAATAAAAATTTAAAAAAAGAATAAGGACCAGAAATGGTAAACCTTGTTTTGTGATATTTTTTAATTGCAGAGCACCAACTATGTACAGTTGAGAACTATCACAATTAAACCTCACATCACTCAACAATATATAATAACCTTGGAGCACTAAGGACTACTTCCAATCACTGAAGGTTTTTATGAACCTTCTGACAGCAAGTCACTGCCCCAGATTCAGTGCATGTGATTTTCTTGTTGATCCAACCTGTTTTCCTTCCCAATCAAGAGTTCATTAGCTCTTATTCTATCTATCCTATACCCTTTAGACTCCTATCTTATATTAGGATTGTTTAATTGCAGATGACAGAAACCATTTCAGACTAGTTTAAACCAAAAAGTTGATCTTATCTCATAAAGATAAAGGATTAGCTTACAGAAATTAAAAACAGAAATGCAACTTGGCCTTAAGACCAAAACAGTGGATCCAGGAACCAGAGAAACATCCAGAACAATCTCTCCATCTCTTATCTCCACTTCCATCTGTATGTTGTAAACCAAAGAGTGAAGCTAAACAGGCACACTCTGCATCTTGGGTGCATGTGGGATGGAAGAAATGCCCACCACACAGCAAGGAAGCTTTCAGTGGCCCAGCTCCCCAGTAAGATCCTGTCTCTCCATCATTGCCAATTCCAAATCCTCGAGCAGGGACTCAGGTCCAGTCCATGCTAGGGGTACACCCTTGAACCAACCCACGTGACCAGAGATCAGGGTCATCTTCTTAAAAATGTATTGTGAGGCCCATCACTGTGGCCATTTGGGTCAGTTGAGGGGTTCACTTAAGCTGGACACACCCTCTAAGGTGGTGTCCACACAGGTCAGAGATCCTAACATCAGTTACTTGTACAATTAGTTCAGAGAAGACTCCTCAGCCTTTCCCCGCACAGATCCTGGACCTGCCTTCTCTCCTGGTTCTGGGGAATACCTTAATTTTCATGAGCTAGGCCTCCCATATCAATCATCAAAACCAACATTCTTTCTCTATCCTTCATCCTGTTTCTCCACCTAACTCTGACCTTTAAACTAGGTCTTTGAGTCCCATCCCACCCTTCACTCACCGTTCCAATGCAGAAGTCTCATTCATGAATCCACCCAATCAACACAATGCATAGCTTTCATTCTAGATAATAGGTTAGGTGGTCATAGAAAGCCGCATTTAAACCTTTTGTATTTGTATTCATTTTTCCATCAACTCCACTGCTCTCAGTCTAATAAATCTCATTAAGAAAGATTTGGGGGAAAGGAGTTATAGGCAGTTCTCACTTTGCATAGTTGCAGGCCAACTCAACTGAGTGCATATCAAAACCATGTCTGCTCTTTTGCACAATTCCGTGGTACCAATCTTGGTTATGCTGAAACATGTAAAATGATAACACAGTTCCTATATGCACACATATCAGTTAATATAGTGTCTTGCAAAGTGAGGACTACCTGTGTTCCAATTTGATTAATGGATTAGTAGACAAAAAATTATCCCATGTAGTCATACGTCCAACACTTCAAGGGTTCCCTCATTCTGTTTCATTCCCTCCTCAAGACTTCTAGTCTTTTCAGCATCAGAAATTAGAGAGATTGGTGGGTGTCAAAGCCAGGAAGTTTCTCAGGCTACCTTTCTTGCTCATTTATCCTGTCAATTTTCATTGTTACTCTTTTATTGTTATCAAGTTTATGGGAGAAAAAGATGGCATCATATTAAGGCATAATTAGGATAATAAACGGGAGCTGTGGTTTGTTTTTGGACTGATTCCAGTTGGGTAACACACATAATCACCTCTAGCTGACTGCTTGATAATTATGACTTTGACAAAGTGGCATTATTTACTGCTAATGGATGAGATGATGATTTATTACTAATTACTCTCTTTTTCTACAATTTTTATATTATGTTAAATGAAGGATTACCATTGGGGTAATAAATATTCACCAGAAAAAAATGTCTAGCAGCAGAGTTCATGAAAGTAGACCCTGAACAGAGAAGCCATTTTAATTACCCAGGACTAGCCATTAGAGGGAACTGCACCCACCTCTCTCCCACCTCTTCTGTGAGCTTCTCTTTCCTTCCTTCAATAGTCTTCACCCCCCTCCAGGTCCTTCTAGTCATTCCATCTACCTGCTCTTAGTTTCAATCTGCCCGTTTCCTGATAAGACATTCATGAAAACTCGGGCAAAGGAGTTAAATTGTCACACAAGCACCTATGCTGCGTTATTCTGAAATTCCGGTGTCTTCTGGGGTGGTAGGGGGAGAAGAAAGCAAAATTATTCCTAGATGCAAAAAAATAAAGAAGGGATTAAGATCCATTCCTTTGCAGAAATACGAGTGTGCCGACAAAGTATAATAGAAGTGGATATAATTACATATAAATGAGGGGTCCTAACTCTAATAAACAGTGATGAAATATCTGGAACAGGATAGGGGTGACATTAAGCAGCTAATCATGCCCCCTTTGGAAGAGGGACATGTGCAGACCGGGGTGGTCTGCTGTCAGGGTAGACCAAGTATGAGACTTGATAAGCTGATTGGGAGAAAATCTCATACTGATGTTGTGACACAGAAGGGTACCGTTAGCAATAGAATTCATGGATCTATGTTGAGTGCAAGGGTAGGCAAAGGAACCAGAGATGACACTAACCTGAGCAAGAGACTAGGCTGAAAGACCTTTGAGGGCAAGAACCATTTCTTTAGAATCTCCACAATACCTAGCACAGTGTCCAGAGCACAGAAAACCCTCTGAAAGTGTCTGTTGACTAATTTTTAATGCATTGACTAAAGCAGCGAGGAGCAACATTCTCTGCCTGCAAATCAATTAATAACTACTTTTTTAAAAGTTTGCAACCACATTTGTAAAAGATGCTATATTTTTATTATCGGGGAAATACAGTATCATCAACTTAAGCATTATTCTTTTATTTCCCTTTCACTAGGGGTTTTCAGTGCAGGCTAGAATTTCATATACTCCATAATTAGCACACACAGCAGTATCTGATTTTAATGTTGTACCTGTGATCAAATTTTATTGTTGAGGAAGTTGCTTTTAAAGTTGGTTTATGTTTTTTTCTCTTGACTGAATTTGTAGACCTCTTATTGCAAAATGTGGTTTCATGCAGCATCCTTTAATATTATACCAACATTAGCTATATAATACTTAATGTATAAATATATGACATATAAACATGCAAATATTTAATTTGGTTTGGGTTCTATTTTCAGATTATAAACATATGAGTTGCTTTATTAAGTAGTATCATGTAAAATAAACTTAGTAATATTTTGAATATTATGTGTTTATGTGTCCTCACTGGGCTGTCAGCAGAGGGGAAACCCCACCCCTTACCCCAATTTTTATGATCCATTAGATAAGCCTATACTCCACCAGTGGACACAACACTGGACTCTCACCAATGCTACATACTCCACAGATCTAAAGAAGTCATGTGTGACCTGGGTCCTGAAGGGTGAGTAGAAATGAATCAAACAGAGAAGAGGAGCAGGATATTCTAGATAGAGAAAGCCACTTTTCAAGGCAGAATGGCTTATAAGAGACAGAGCACTTAGGCAATGATGGAAAGGTCCCTGTAGCAAGAGGGTATGATGTGTGAGAGTAAAGAAAAATGAGCTGGGCAGTTTGTTTAGAATTAGACCATGCTAACTATTTGCATGAATTTTTTTAATCTACAGGTGTCTGGAGGCTCCAAGGCTGTATTTCTCAGGATTCTCCAGAGAAACAGAACCAATAGGCTACACATATCCTATACATAGGCCAGAGAACTGGAGTACCTATGATATAAGTTCCAGCCCAAGGGCAGGAAACCAATGTCCCAGCTCTGCAATCAGGCAGACAGAGAGAATTTTCCCTTCCTCCAAATTTTTGTTCTACTCAGGCTCTCCGTGGATTGAGTGAGGCCCACTCACACTCAGGAATACAATCTCCTTTCCTCAGGCTACCAGTTCACATGCTAATCTCACCCAGAAACACCCTCACAGACAAGCCCAGAAATAATATTTAACCAAATATCCAGGCATACCAGCGCACAGTCAGGTTGACACAATGTTGACCATCCGAGGCTCACAAAGAAAAGGAATATGACCATATCTGCGCTTAGGAAAAATGGCACTAGCAACAATGTGGAGGGTAGAACTGAGAGGGAAGCAACCTGCAGAGACCAGTTGGGAGTCATATTAGTGAGAAAGTCGGAGACGAAGGATCCAGGGAGGAGTGGATGGATCCTAGGGATAATTCCAGGATAAAACCAACATCACTTATAACTTACTAATATGTGATCAAGAGAGAAAAAAGTGACACCAACATTCCCAATCTGATCCTGAATGTGTGTGAAAATTTTTATATGAACTCAGTCCATTTTTTTTTAAACAGTTGCCCAACCAGGCTTTGTCTCCTAAAGAACTTTGGGCCAAATTGAGTAAAGAAAAACATGTACCATAAAGGAAGAAAAGAAGAACTCTTTGAGCACCTACTAAGTGCTGGCTTTAGACTAAACATTCCCACTTACCCTCACAGAAGCCCTGCAGAGGCACATACTATTATTACCCTCTTTTTACAGATTGAGAAACTGATGACAGGGAAAATTAATAACCTGGGCAAGGTCACACAGCTAGTAAATAGCAGACCCCAAAAGTTCAAATTCAGGGTTTTGGTGTTTGAGAGAAGTATTTTTTCCACCCTCTAATGTTGCTTTTCAGTAGAATAAAATATGTCTTCATAAAACTTTACATTCGTAGGAGTAATTTCATCAAAGAGAATTCAAAAGGCTTTGAATTTCCACCCTGGAAATAATAGGGAAAGAAATTAAATAGTCATTCTAAAATTCTGAGTACACACAAACCTCGAATGCCTCAGGTTCCATTAGCAGCTTTAAAACTGGCTGGTGGAGCAGCCATTAGAATTGTTTTCTGCTGGTTCATTTGTATTCCCCAGTAGTATTATTAATAGTAATAAAAATTACTCACAAACAAAATGTACCACTTGTGATGCATATTCACATTTAGTCAGAAAAGGACTATTTTAAAAATTCCAAGCAACATAGGTACTTTTTAAAAAAACATACAAAAATGGATTTCTAATAGGATATAGATTGGGGGTTTTGTTGGATTACTATATCCCACCAGGTTCTTTCAGGAAGGTACAGTGAAGATTTAATGCAGCAGGGATGGTTGATTTTACTGGTTGAAAGATTTTTTTTTTTAAATTTACTTAGGATAGTCACAGAGAGAGAGAGAGGCAGAGACACAGGCAGAGGGAGAAGCAGGCTCCATGCACCGGGAGCCCGATGTGGGATTCGATCCCGGGTCTCCAGGATCGCGCCCTGGGCCAAAGGCAGGCGCCAAACCGCTGCGCCACCCAGGGATCCCCTACTGGTTGAAAGATTGATCAGCACAACTGAATCCTAGTGATTATAGAAGGATGCTAACTTTCCCATATCAGCTCTCCTTTGTGGCTTTCAAACCCCCACGACTAAAAGATTCTCTCCATTCATTCCATAAATATGTATTGACTGACTTATGTGTGCCAGTCACGTTTTGTGTGCTGGAAATATATATAGCAGTGAGCAGGACAGTCAGGCACAGAATTTACACAACATAGATGAAGACTGGGGAGGAAAAGGGACAATCACTAAATAAACAAATATAGATAAATCCAGGTAGTTGATTTGCACTGTGAAGGTAACTAAAACTGGTGCACAGTGGAAGACTGTATTCATTAGGCAGGCAGGGACTCCTCCTGAAAGGACAGTACTTAGAAATTAGACTTGGGAATTAAAAAGAACTACCTAGGAAAAGGCCTGGGAATAAAAATTTCCAGGCAGAAGGAAGAGAACACAAAAATCCTAAGGCAAGGATAAGCTTGAGATTAGAAGAGCAAGAAGACTAGTGTGGCTGGGATATGGTCACCAAAAGCGTATAAGAGGTGGCTGGAGGGGTAGGCAGGGGCAACTCATGGGAGTGATTGAAAAACAGTGTGTTGTGGGCTCGCTGGCTGTCCTCCAAGGATGCATGCTGCCCTTTCCAGAGGGAAGAGTTATGCCTGGAAGTGTCTCCCTGCCAGAGACTACATTTCCCAGCCTCCCTAGCTTCTGAGTGGGCCATATAATCAATTCTCACCAATAGAATGTGAGCATCATTGGAATGTGGTCTTACTAGTGCCAAGGCTGTTAAGAAGTGGGTGTGCCTTCTCCACCCACCTGCCCCCACCTGCCTGCTGGATGCAGAAGACTCTGAGGCAGCTAGCAAATGGCAAGACCACAGGATGAGAAGCTAGGTCCCTGAATCATCACGTGGAGGAAAACTGCTCAAAACCGGATCACCTGCACTGAACTGTTAGCCAGGAGTAAATTAAAGGGATTCTATGTTAAGCCGCTGAAATTTTGAGTTTCATTTATCACCACAGCTAGAATCATTTTAACTAATATACCATGAAAAGGAGCTTGGATTTTACTCTAACTGCAAACAAATGCTACCAGAAGGTTTTAGAAAGAGGATGAAAGTGACCTGGTTTATGTATTTAAAGACCATTGTGACTGCTGTGCGGAGCCTAAGGGCAAGAGAAACTGAGAAAATGTGGAGGTTTCTACCTTAATGCAGGCAAGAATTAACAGAATTGGCATTAACAGCAGAGGTGGAGAAGAATGGACAAACTTGAGATTCACTTTGGAGGTTGAGCCCAGGGTTTTCTAGCTGATTGAGGGAAGGAAGAGTGAGGAAAGAAAGAGTCAGAGGGAACTCCTGGCTTGTGGCTGGGTCATATCCTCTATTAGGATAGCCTGGGGAGCACGTTTGTGGGAGGCACGCTGGGCTTTGTTTTGGCTGTGTTATTATATTCTCTGTTCAGATGAGAACACTAAATCTTATATTTAGTAGTTATACAAAATTTAAAAATCAAGTACTTATTTATAGCATATAGTGTAAAGGAAACAGGTAGTAACTTATTTTACAACCACTAAAGGGAAAATGCCAGAACTATATTAAATGTGGAATTAAAGACACTGATTATGAAACTTTCCATTATTGCAAGTATAGCAAAAAATTAAACAAAAAAATTAAAGGCTGTATGAATTATATGGCGAATGATGAAATTCTAACAACTCAAGTGTTAGTGCAAATGTTGACTTGGAATTTTTTTTTTTTTCAAAAAGTAGTTACAGGGGCTCCTAGGTGGCTCAGTCAGTTAAGTCCAACTCTTGATCTCAGTTCAGGTTTTGATATCAGGGTAGTGAGTTTAGGTCCCACAATGAGCTGGATATGGAGCTTACTTAAAAATATAAATAAATAAATAAAAAGCAACTACATTTTAAAGCTGGTCTTTGTCAATTCTCACCAACATGAATGTATATTATGCAAATGTTGCAAACTATTGGAGGCCTGAAGGATTTTAAAACTTACTGAGTAAAATCTTCTCAAGTTAAAAATAAAACCACTTAGTCTCATAAAAATGCCTTGTCCAAGGTGATGAGGCTATGACTCCAGTCTCATCATTAGGACATGTTGAAGCCCTGTTAGAAACCAGTATCTCTAAAGCCAAGAATCACTGTCCGTATGTTTCACTGTGTGGTAGGTTTTCTCAACCAAATAATTTTCAGTGAAAATAACTGTTCAACTGAATGAAGAATCAACATAAAGAATACTGAATTCAAATAACAGTCAACAAGACCTAATTTCTCTTCCCTTAATCATATGCTTTGAATTTGGTAATAATACGTGGATATTATACTAAGAAAGCAAACATCTGGGTTTTCAAAGTGCCTTGTTCTATCTATAAAACCATATAGAAGAATCTGGAATAAACACTGAAAGAATGTGTACTCATGCTTTATTTTTCATTAGAGAAACATAAGACCTCCAGTGTTAAAAATTGTTTTTTGTTTCATGACATGATATAAATTGGAACTTCACCCCATATTCCAAAGACCCTCCCTATAGGACTATCTAAGAGGTGGCCAAAACCCTTTGGCCCATCACCCACAGCCTGCTGACATAAAAGAGAAAGATTCTTTTTCTTTTTTTTAAAGATTTTCTTATTTATTTAGACAGAAACAGAGAACAGGAGGACAGGAAGAGGGGGAGGGAGGAGAGAGAGCCTCTAGCAGACTCTGTGTTAAGCACAGACCCCAATGTGGCGCTTGACCCTGTGACCCTGAGATCATGGCCTGAGCAGAAACCAAAGATCAGACACTGAACCAACTGAGCCACCCAAAAGAGAAAGATTCTTTAGAGCTTCATGGGTTTGGATTTTCCTATCCCTTCCCATGGAAAAGGAAATGGGGGTGCTTTGCCTCCTCCTATTACCCCCCTGACACACAAAACAACATGCTTACCAGAAGGGACTTCAACACAACCACTTGCATGCAGAAGACAGGCATCTTAGTCCATGGTTGAATGATCTTAGGGAATGGGGCAAAGAAGGGTTTTTGAGAGAACCTAAACTATCATCCAAGATAGCAACTATCCCTGGAGAATTAGAAAATGGAGAAGCAAGCTGCACTTCTACCAGCCAGCAGCAGGAAAAGATATCCTGGACCATGTGAATACACAGAGGGGAGCCAGGCTGGCACCATCTTGACAGCACTTTGCCTACAGTGCACTCAGTACCCAACAAGAGAAAGCTCAGTAGGGTATAGAGCCAGAGCAAAGAACTGAAAGGATGTCATAAGAGGTCAGCCAAAGAATACATTCCTCATGCAGGACAAAGATCCCACAAACATTCCTGAGTGAAACCCAGTATTGGGTCATCTGCCACACAGAGAACAATGGCACCAATTATACCAGTAGCAGCTAAGTTAGAAACTGTCACCATCTATCTCTCCTCCATACTTAGCACCCCAACTCTGTAAGAGTCCAGAAGCAGCAGCCTTCTGAGTGGAGACTGGGAATAAAGGAGCAAAGTAGAGAATGAGAGGGAGACCCAGGCATGCTTCAATGCGCATCTACTGCACTGAGGGATCATGTCTTCTCTGAGCAATGAGGTGGGAGAGAGTGGGGGGCGCTGACAGGGAATGTTCAATCCCTCATCTAATTGAAGCTTTTATATTAGATTGGGCTGTACTGTTCAAAACTTGAAGATGAGTCTGTTTGTTAACACTTTGACTGAAAAGTGGTGAGGTCAGCTCAAGTTGTCACCAAGGAGCCCAAGAAAGGAAATCTGACTAAGTACAATTAAGGACAGTCATGGCAGAAAAATAAATATTGTCTCTTTGTTAAACCCTACCAAGTTTAGCATATTTAATAAACCAGTTTGGGTAGCCCCAGTGGCCCAGCAGTTTAGTGCCGCCTTTAGCCTGGGGTGTGATCCTGGAGATCCAGGACCGAGTCCCACATTAGGCTTCCTGCATGCAGCCTGCTTCTCCCTCTGCCTGTGTGTCTCTGCCTCTCTCTCTCTCTCTCTCTCTCTCTCTCTCTCTCTCTCTCTGTGTGTGTGTGTGTGTGTCTGTCATGAATAAATAAATAAAATATTTTTAAAAAATAATAAAATTTAAAAATAACAAAATAAACCAGTTAAAAGTAAACATGAGAAAACCACAAATGAAATGCAGAGTTAAATATAAGGAATATATCCAGTTACAGTCCAGCATGCATCTAAGATTCCTTTCCAGTCAAATCTAGTTTCGATATACCTGCAACCAGGTGAAGTGAGCTTATAAGAGGCCTAGGAATGGCTTGTAAACCGTTTAAATATTAATCATAAAAAATAAATTTGAGGGATGTTTTTATGGGAGAGCAAACTACTGCAAATGAAGCTAAAACCAAGCAACTGATGTTACCAGGGAGGCATCTTTATTAGCCATCATCAATGTGGTAAGTGGTAGTTAGAGGCATATGAAGAATTAGAAGATATGGTTCCTATTCTTAGAATCAGCTGGATAAAATAAATCCATGCTTAGAAGAAAAAAAAACACTAGAGAAGAGAATAATAGAACAATGTAAGTATAATCAAGTGCTATAATAAGAGTAAGAGGCTATACTCCCAGACAGAAACGCACACACATGAAGGTAGAAGCATAGTGAAGAGGATTTGCACAAGAGGAGAAACAGACCATCCAGACAGAGGATCTTGAAAATGCTTTCCTGACACAGATTACAAAAAGCTCAGCTACAAAACTCAGATCCATGGTAGTCAATGGAGATTTCCATTATATGGGCATCTGTTGGCAGTCTCGTTATGGGGAAAAAACGAGCACATAAGAAATTGTTAAGTAGCCTTGCTGAGAATTTTACTGCCGGGAAGGATACCATGGGGAAATGGTTAGCAGGGATTTTTTTTTTTTCTAATTTTTTGCTGATCCAAAAGGAAAAGTCAGTTGGCAATCTAATCCTGTCAAGATGCTTAGGGAAAGTGACAATGGTATGATGGTATTTTAGATTTCTAAATACTAAAGAAATAAATGGAGGTAGCCTGGACTTTAAGAAAA
This sequence comes from Nyctereutes procyonoides, assembly GCF_905146905.1. Lineage (NCBI taxonomy): Eukaryota > Metazoa > Chordata > Mammalia > Carnivora > Canidae > Nyctereutes > Nyctereutes procyonoides. The sequence goes on from NW_026575132.1 coordinate 15,883,058, forward strand.
TAAGTGTGCCTAAAGCTACATTAGTGAAATAATGAAGACTGAAGTGCAACCCAATCAGAGAAACTATGGAGAATTTAGCTGACAAATGGATCTCTTTGAATTAAGGTTTGACAAGGACAAGGAGCCCTTTGTCTCTGAAATTCCAGCTGGCACTTTGCTCTCCACAGTGACCCTTGGCCTTGGATTTAGGTCTACCTATAAAATGGTTACTCGGTCTGGGTTTCCTCTGGAACCTCCTTTGTAATTCCAAGAAGACATTTCAGGGTGTGTGGGTGGGTTTAGTACCATAAATGATGCACCTTTGAGGAGCAGCCTTTCTGCCTTATTCCCAGAAGTGCTGGTCATCACATAATTACCCTGCTGCCTACTTGTTGCATTTTGGACATGCTGTCCATAGTCAGGACACATTCCAAGAAGTTCTCCCATTCTTTGGGTATGATAAATCATTTGAAAGAGAGGAAGAGAACACTCTGAACATTAAGGAAGGCTGTTCAGGTTAGATTTTTGACAGCGCACATTAAGTATGCTGACCCAGATATTCTGACTTCAACTGTTTTCCACATCCACTAGAAAACCCTGATATCAGCAAGCATGTGGTTTGGCAATCTGGGAATATTAACCTGAGGTCTCATCAGGGTTCTCCATCACTTTAACATGGTTCAGCCATAGTTAGTAAGGCTATAACATTCTCCCACTCTGGGTATGATCCTTGTTGGTACTTCCACTTAAAGCAGATGAAACGGATACCTGCACATGGGATGAGACCATCTCTGCCTTGATTTTTTTTTTAAATCTGGAAGTTTTCAGTGAGAAAGGTGATATTCTTTTGTATGTAAAGGGCCAGTGCTGAGATCTAAAGCATAGCTCTAGTTCCAATTATTTTCTGGAGAAAATAATGCTGTGCTTTGGCAAAATGAATTAGTCTGCCCTTTTTACCACAAGATGTAAGCTGTAGATTATAATGGACCTCTGAACAGTTCAAACCAAAATTATAACTTCTGATTAAGTAGTATGGCCTGGCCTGCTGAATCACCAATGTGGAAACCCATCTCTGAAGAATGTGGAGCCCAAGATGACATAGGTCGCCATTGTTTGTGAATACACTGAATTTTTTTTTGTATCTTTTTATTTAACTCTTTAGTGACCAAACTCATCCTCCAAATTCTGCAACAAGAGCCAAATCAAAGCAATCAAGGAGGTATGACCAGAGTCGAGAAATAACAAATAAGTTCTGGGGAACAGTGAGCAATGTTCACGGGTTCCTTCCACAAATGTTTATTAGCATGTACCATGTGCCAGGCACTGGGAAAAGACCAGTGGATTACACTCATGAGACTCTTATCTGGTATGTCCAGAACTAATGTGCACTGTCCCAACTATAAAAAGATGTCTGCATTAGCTGCTTAATCTTGGAACATTAACCTTTGAGTGACTGCAGATGTGATGAAAACTAATGAATCACTTAGGATGTTTTTCTTGTAAGTAATAGAAAACTAACTCATACTCCAACTAACAACAAAGTTAATTTATTGGCTCACATAATTGAAAAGCTCAGAAATTATATAGACTTTGGGGATGGTTTGATTAGGACTCTGACTTCAACTTTAGCTATTCTCTTGACCTTTTCTTCCTCCAAGTGTCAGTTTTATTTTCAAGCTTGGGGACAGAGAACCTTCTAAGCAATGTTCTAAAGTTCTAAAGTCATAGGGCCTCCTCTGAATCAATCACTAGACAAAGGGCTGATTGACTCAGGCCAATCAGGGTCCATGCCTGAATCTGGCAGTGGAGGGAATCCCAGCCAACCACATAGCTACTCTCCCAATGCTGGAATACACGCTAAGAGAGAACCTCTGGAGTGAACCTGAGCATTCATCTCCAGTAGCCAGTATTAGGAACATAAGATTAACCAAACGCTTCCTCTTTAGGCAGAGAACTGTTAAGTTGCAGATAAAGCACACACTCATCTCTGTTCACAAAAATCTAAGAATATGCAAGAGAGTTGGGGTAAATTAACTATTTGTCAATAACATTTCCCTAGATAGTCTATGAAAGGTAAACACTGTTATATCTTCTTTGGAGGACTTTAAAGGTTTGCCAAGCTCATGGCCCCTTTTAGGGAGATCCTGTCCCTCCTTCACAGGCCTCAATATTTGAAAGGTTGGCCACAGATGGCTGTTTTGAACAAGAGTAGCTGATCCAAAAGCTGCAATCTATTGAGGGTCTTATGAAAAGGTCTAGCATAATAGCTCTGTGTGATAGGCATTCTCTATACTGGATAGTGACAAACTAACCCAGTCAGATCCTCACAGGGAGTTTGATTGGAAGACCCAGATGTCAAGAAGTATAAAGAAATATGACCTTCCTTGCAAGCTAACAATTTAGCCCTAGCATACTTTCTCAGATACAGCAGAAGACACGAAACACCTGAGTCAGAGACAAAGACTTATTACCCACAGCATAGTGAGCACATGAGCTTCACATTTGCCCTGGTTCTCCTGGTCCATCCCACCCCTTTGAGTCCCAAAAGGGTGACATGGAGCAGTCTCATCACAGCTGAGGAAATCAGACTTAGGAAACTTAACTCTTTTATACTGGGGTACTAACAAAACTGCCCTACCTTTATCCCTGACAGAGACATTACTATACTGCACAGTGGAATGCAGAAATACAAGAGACCATTGGAGAATTGTCTCCCAACACTAACATACAATAGAAAGTTATAGAAACTCAGAGATGCACAAAGCATAGGCACCAAGTACTAACATGAGGCAGCAGAAGCCACAGGCAGAAAGAAAATAGGAATGAAAGCTATTTCATAGCAGCAGGAGAAATAAGAAAGGACATAGCATCTTCATGGAATGGAAGCCTTACGATATTTATAAATATGAACTAGAATCATATTCTCTCATCGAAATAGAATCATGTAGTATTTGTACAGAAGTTACCGGTGGGTGTAAGCAACAAGCAACATGAGGATCATTTTGTTTGACAGTGGAAATTTCTCACATGGTCCACTAAGGTAGCCCTCATGATAGTTCAGAAAGTCAAGCTGGACTCTCTGGTGCTGTCGCGATTCTGGGTTTTGTGAGCGATTGTGTCATGTAAATGTGGGCTAAATACTGCAGGTGATTCACCTCAGAAAGTTAAGCTCTGGAAAACCATCTCTATCACAGTGGCCATTTCTGTTAAGGAAATTGATTTTGTACTGTTTTCAGCTTTCTGCATTTTATCTCTTACTTTGTATCTTAATCCAACCTCTTCTCTAGCAAGAGGTGTTTATTGTTATTTGTCAGTAGCAATAATAGCTGGGTGATTCTAGATATGTCCTTGCTAAAGTCAACACGATTATCTCTAAGGGGAATACATATTTATTTTAGACACTAACTTGGCCCCTGTTTTGTATTTGTCTAGTTATGGTTAGGTCATACTATTTTATCTCCAAAAACACAAATATCTCACATTTTTCCCCATTATGTGTACACTCCAAGCAGGCATCTTAAGTTGCTACTACCTCTTATTTATATTAAGTATTTTGTTCACTTCCACAACAACAACAATAAAAAAAAAACCTCCTGTTCATTGATAATTAGATGTTTTGCTTCATTTGGATTTCCTCCAAAGTCTTCTGTTCAGATTCAGCTCTTATAATTAATTATCCTCTTGCTGAACAACTGAAAACTGAAGTCTGACCAAAGTACATCTCATCCCACACAGATGTCCTAGTTACTCCACAAAAGGTTAATTAATCATAAGAGGTGCTTTAGAGCATGAGGCGCTGGAAGAAATTCAGACCTAGTTTCTGGCAACATAGAAAAACCACTATCATGCCCGTTGCTATTGAGCTCACACTGAGAGAATCGTTTCAATGGAACAAAAATTCAACTGCACAAAATAGCTGGTGGGTATAATATCATGCTTTAGATAATGGAGCATGCCACTTCCCAGTCACTGATGATTCAGAATCCCAGACTGCCTGTGAGGGAAGGTCAGCCCTGTTTATCCTCCTTTAACAGAGGTGCCTGAAACTCCTGAATCACAACAATGGCAAAGCAGTCTTCATTGTTCTCCTCTCTTTGGCTGGGTGCCATTTCATTATATGAATGAGCCCTCCTCTCCAGCCAAAACAGTCTATGTACAGTCTTCCAAATACACCTTCCACTTTTTCAACCTGTGGTTTTAGTCATCCCAATCCTTCCAAGTCCAGGAATAGCCTTGCTTTCTTCCACTGTCTAGCCAGAGCCTATAATTCAGTTGAGAGCCAGTTCAAATACCTCCTCCTCATAAACCTGCCCCTAAGACATTCCAACCCACAGGAAGTGCTTCCTCTTCTGACCTGGAAGCAGCTGTGGTGCAGTAGAAGGAGCAGAGTCCTGGGCAACAGAAAATATATGCGGTATGGGCTCTATTATGCGCAATTTGTTTAACTCCTATGACCCTATGCATTCTGCTCAATAAAATAGGAAGAGTAACAACTACTCTGTGGGTTTTCTCATGAAAATTAAATGGAATAAAGTAAATGAAAATGTTTGTCATGTGCTGCTCAGCACATATTTCTTGGCTTACTTAATCATTGACCATTCTTTCGTTTTCTTTCTTTTTTTTTTTTTGTATTTGTTTTTCCTGCCTTTAAATGTGTGACAGAATGTCACTGTGGTTGTCCTTCGATGATAAGCATCAGCAAAGTAGGCATCCTTAGAAGAATAGGAAGACAGTTCCATTTTTCCAGGAACATGGATATCATAAATGGTGTGTTTTAAAGAAATATGAGAAGACATCTCTGGAGCAGAGAAGGAAAAGAGGTCAGGACTCTGACACCAAGAATCTGGACCCATCATGTCCTAGCACTGGGGGACCCATCTGTGGTCCTAGAAGTGGCTGCAAATTGAGCAGGAAAAAGAATCCACTATAGTGACTCAGGCTGCCAGATGTAGGATCCATAAGAGATAAGCTCAACTCTGGCTCCCCTCACCCAAGCAAGGTGTGCTTCTGCCACCAGCATACTCTCCTGAACAGTGAGAGAGGCTGTGATGGATTTCCAGGTCCCTTGGGAGTCAGAAAAAGGGCTCTCTACTCTGTAGATGAAAGAGAAGTGATGCTCTGGTGGCAGCTACAAATTTTCTCATTGTGTCTCATAAGCGATGAGTATGCCTTTTCTCCCCAACTAGACTCTAGGCTCCTGAGGACCAAAAACTGGTTTTACACGGTTTTAGTATTTTCCTCTAAGACCTGGCCCTGAGTACAGTGTGCACTCAGTAGATTCCAGTTTGCTTCCCTGGGCCTCACTAGATGAGCCAGGTTTCTGCTTCCCTCAGTCTTCCCTCCCTTGTTTATTGTTTATTCGTGGTGTAAACCATAGTAAACTGGATTCTAAATCAGTGTTGAAAATTCTAGGTGGTTGATGTTTTCCCCTTGCTGAATGATTCACTCCATCTCTCTTGGAAGCCCCCACTGAAACAGAGAATCAATGAGCTTGAGGAAAGGGGAGAGGGTGAAGGAAGCAAGAAAGAGGCTGCAAGGGCAGCCTGGGTGGCTCAGAGGTTTAGCACCACCTTCAGGAGAGGGCATGATCCTGGGGACCTGGGATGGAGTCCCACGTTGGGCTCTCTGCATGGAGCCTGCCTCTCCCTCTGCCTGTGTCTCTGCCTCTCTCTCTCTCTCTCTCTCTCTCTCTCTCTCTCTCTCAATAAATAAATAAAATCAGAAAGAAAGAAAGAAGAAAGAAAGAAAGAAAGAAAGAAAGAAAGAAAGAAAGAAAGAAAGAAAGAAAGAAAGAAAGAAAGAAAGACTACGATAGGTGGCTCTGCCCTGAGACCAGAAAGTGTGACTTGTCTTTCAAGAATAAGATTCTGTGAGAAAGATGGCAATTCTAGCTCACAGCAGCAGCAAGGTGGCAGTGCTGCTTTGGAGAGAGTCAGCTCCTCCCAGCCTCCTTGTCTACCATGTTTATTTATTTCTCATTTGGAAGTCAGTCTAGAGTGGAAGTATAGGGAAGATTTCCTTCCTGTCCAAGATGTCAACCTGTAAAACACATTGATTGAAACAAATAATAATTTGCATTCAAAGCACATTTATTCAAGGGTTCAAATCTCTTTGCAATGCCCCCTCTTCAGAGATAACAAGGTACTTATCAATTATCTTCATTTTAAAGATGCCAAAACTGAGTCAGTAAAGTCAAATATCAAGTTCAGCCGAATAGAATTGGAACCCAATTCCATCCTTTTTATATATAATTATTATAATTATTATCATTCAAAGGCATTTCTGATGCTAACACAGCCCACTGTGCAGAATTCAGCCAGCACCTGAAATACAGCCAGGGAGACAATGTTTAATAAAAAATAATTCTGAGACCACAGCACTCCCAGTTTTTGAAAGCCTTAAAATAAATCCCAAATTTATTCATAATGGAAATAAATCACAGAATCCAAGGTACAAAATTATTTCCACAGCTGCTCCAATAAACATCAGAAAAGGCCTTGCCAACTCCTGACTATTCAGGCTACTGTTGTTGTACAAAAGAGGAGGTTTTTTTAAAAAAGAATAACCCTTTCTGGTCCTCATGAAAAACTCGTAGGCAGACATTATCAGGTTCTAAAAAGAACATGTTCAATTTCAAGTCTTCTCCAAACCTCCTGGTTATATTTACTCATTTTCTCTATTAGCAGGTGTTTGAAGCCCTGAGAAATGTTCTCACTGCTCTAATTTTATAGTCAATGACATATGTACAGATATGGAGATTGAAAGAGATATAGAGACCATAGAGGCAGATATGTATCTTGCCTATCTCCCTAACTAGATTACTAGGCTGTTCATGAATCCTAACTGGAGTGAGAGTCTTCCTGGATTTCCCAGGTAGATAACTACTATGGTTTGCTTACGGAGAGGCCTTCAAAAATGCATATTGATTGATGACTCAATGCAGATTTCCAAGCTAATTCTAAGTGGTTGGAAACGTAATGGTGAGCCAATTGTTTAAAAGAAAAAAAAAAGCAGTGCTTCAAATTAGACAGTAAAAACATGTGGTTTCCAAAGGAAGAGGGTGAGGTGGGGAGGGGAAAGAGGGGGGATTATGCACAGGTGGAACACAGAGGATTTTAGGGAAATGAAAATACTCTGTATGATACTACAGGTGATGCTTGAACAGTGCAGGGATTAGGAGTGCAAACCTCCCACACAGATGAAAACCCATGTATAACCCATGGACTCTCCAAAAACTTAACTACTAATAGCCTACTGCTGACCAGAAATTTTATCAATAATATAAACAGTTAATTAACACATATTTTGTATGTTCTAAGTATTATATGTTGTGTTCTCACAATATGGTAAGCTGGAGAGAAGAAAATGTTATTATAAAAATCATGAGGAGGGGATCCCTGGGTGGCGCAGTGGTTTGGCGCCTGCCTTTGGCCTAGGGCACGATCCTGGAGACCCGGGATCGAATCCCACGTCGGGTTCCTGGTGCATGGAGCCTGCTTCTCCCTCTGCCTGTGTCTCTGCCTCTCTTTCTCTCTCTGTGTGACTATCATAAATAAATAATTTTTTTAAAAAATCATGAGGACGGACACCTGGGTGGCTCAGTGGCTGAGCAGCTGCCTTCCACTCAGGGCGTGATCCTGGGATCTGGGATCCAGTCCCGCATCGGGCTCCCTACAAAGAGCCTGCTTCTCCCGTTGCCTGTGCCTCTCTCTGTCTCTCGTGAATAAATAAATCTTTTTTAAAAATCACGAGGAAAATACATTTACAGTACTGTATTTATCAAGAAAAAGTCCATGTATAAGTGAACCCGTGCAGTTCAATCCTGTGTTGTTCAAGAGTCAAATGCATAATGATGGGTATATGTCATTATACATTTGTCCCAAACCACGGAACACACAACACCAAGAGTGAACCCCACATAAACTATGGACTCTGGGTGACAATGATGTGTCAATATATGTTTTTTGCTTCTAACAAATTCACTACTCTGATGGGGGATGTTGATAATGGAGAAGGCCATATGTGGGGGGGCGGCTAGAGGGTACATGGAAATTCTCTGTACCTTCCTCCAAATTTTGCTATGAGCCTTAAAGGCACTCTTAAAAAAAAAAAAAAAAAAAAACTTTTTTTTTTTTTCCTAAAGTACTCCTTCCTACTTCTTAAAGGTGGACTAGCAACACCATGGGCCACAGGGTGTACATTGGAGGCTCCCCACCCTCCAAGGATTTAAAGTGATGGAATTGCAACTATGTTGGACACCAGAGAAATCTGGGTGCAAGTACTAATTCTCTCTCTTACCAGATGGCTGTACTTGAGCAAGTTAACCAAATCTCTCTAATCTTTACCTTCCTTTTCTGTAAAATAGGTGGAACAACAGCTTTGTTGGGAGGATTAAATATGCTAGTTCACTCAAAGTGCGCTGACATGACTTGAGCATTCAATTAATTTGAGTTTCTCGGCCTTTCTGACTCCTCTCTACCAAGGTACAGTTTTCCCATGAAAGTGCAGGTGGGGTAAATCACTAAATGATCCCCTCCCTTGTCTCCATCACTGTATTCCTCAAGTCCTAAAAATCCACATGCCCCTTGATCATACAGAGTTGTTCTTTCCCAACCTCCCTGTTGAGATTTGTAGCTTTGACCACCCCCTTCTAAAATTGACTAGAAAATTTAAAAAGGCAAAGAGTACACGAATATTCCCCAAACGTCTCTCCGAACCACAGAGAGCGCCGCGGACGAGCCCACATGTCTGCGTGTGGATGAGTGTGGGTATGTTGCAGAGTGAAATTTTCATTTGCTGCTCTCGGGTTACTTAGCCCCTGCCATAAGAATTCAATTATTCCCAGAAGTCAGAGACAAGTCAAGTCAGCTGTTTTGCTTAAAGGAGCAAGACACAACTTAAAGCCCCAAACAGAAAACTCAGGAAAGAAGAAATTGTTTGGGTAGCTAAATAGTCACTGACATTCTTGCCAGCAACCCGAGGCAGGCTCTCACCACCTGGTTGTTTTCCAAGAAAAAATGCAAATGACACATCTCTTTGCTTTGTGATTTATCAGTAAGCCAACATGCTCAGTGCCTGCAAGCCTCTGCACTGGATGATGTGAACCCAGGGAGGGAGGAGGGCTGAAAGGAAGTGAAACAGGTATTCGGTAGACTTCCTCTGCCTCTTGTTCTCTCTACATCCTGGCAGGAATCTGCCAGACTTGTTCAAACGCATTGCCCAATTTGTACCATTTGTCAGACAAGGGGAGCCGTGGGGCCCAAGGTGTCTGTGGTGTGGTGCAGGGTTAAGCAACGGCCAGAACACATTCCCACAATTATCTGTGAGCCTTAACAGAAAGAAGGGAGCCAGCAGTTTAGCACGCCTCCAAAGAAGTCTCGATGGGAACTGTTGGGGAGACTTGGAAAAAAAAATTTAAGAAAAGGAAAGAAAAAATGTGATAGGCAAAAGAATTTTAACATATGTCAAAAAATGGAGATCTCTATCACCTACCTGTAACTATGTCCTGGGTACCTTTCGTCATATTCTACAATTTCATTTTGTTAATATAAACTACATTTTTCTAAATTGGTTTGGTCCAATGCCAATCAACATTTACACACACATTTAGCCATATTCAAAGAGACTAAATTGACTTTTCAATCTGAAAATCTGGGCAACAGTAGATACCAGACATCTCAGGGTAACCTTCTAAGATTTGCAGCTTTTCTCTTTCTGACACATACCATTTAACACACATAGGTCATTCTCTGGCAAAGAAAGCAGAGATCAGCAACTGCTTTATCTGAAGAGCTCACAGGCATTAATTTCTAACAAAGCTAACCAATCATCATACGTGGCCACACAATAGACTCAGACACCCACAGAGGTGTGCACACACATCGCATGCACACACACACACACACACATACACACCCTGTAATTCTGCTCTACCAGCCTGTAGTCCTTCCTGCCTGGGTCTGGGAGAAATAGACTAAACATGTTCACCCACATTTACATTTTCTGTACAACAACCTGATTAGAACCAGTCTCACTTTTCATTCTGATCTTTGAGCCATCTTCCAAAAAGAAAATCCACTGTACAAGGCAAGTGTGGAGCAACATCTAGAAATAGATACTGGGGTTCAATGAACACTTTGTCTTTGACCTGATTAAAGACAGCAACAAGCAAAATTGGGAACCAGAATAGCTCCCTCTTTTTACCGTGTCTGGTTGTCATCTCTCCGTGTTTAGTGCTAAGGATACAAGACAAACCAGAGAGACCCAGTCTTGCTCTCATCGAACTTACAGAGCAGTAGCAGAAACAAACAGTCAAAAGGCAATTTGAGGATTGCGTGATAAGGACAAAAACAGGAGTAAGTAAAGGATGCCATTGGAGCGCAGACGGACCGTCTACCCTGGGAGGTGATTAAGAGTTAGCCTGAGGAGGGACCAGAGAAGGAGACCATGGTCTGGAGGGAGACCCCAGCAGGAGTCCTAGTGGTCTCTGTGCTTGGGGTGTATGGGTTCCACAGGAGCACGGTGACCTGTAGGGTGGCAGGCTACCTACGGATCAGATCGTGGAGGCCTTCTAAGCCATGATAGAGATTTGGGGAATCCGAGAGGTACTTTAAGCAAGGAAATGACGATCAGATTTGCTGCTTCGAAGGAGCACTTTGGCTGCAATGAAGCCCCACATGGAGCTGGAGAGCCCCAAATGGAAGTGGGGAGAGCAGTTGGAAGCAGTGGTCCAAGGGAGGGCTGCCGGTGACCTGGCATACGGCCCAGGCAGAGAAGACCAAGACAAGTGGACAGATTCGAGAGTCAACTATACTTCCGTGAAAATTTTTTAAAACTTTTTTAATAATTTAAAAAATAATTTACAAAGAAACAGAGAAAGATAAAGAGGAATCTGAAATCCCTACCTTCCTTCAAGTAGGTGAACACTTATGATGCACTGTGGGGGGAAGGGGGATGCAAGACATTTTGCCAAATAGTCTTCAACTATGAAGTATCACTGCATATTTTCTCTTTGAAAATTGCCATGCCTCACTCATCTTCTTCACTGAAATTCTTGGTAATTGAAAGGAATGTGGAATCTGTCATCACTTTGAACACAGAGCCGTCACACAGCTCCCCTGGCCAATAGCAAATCGTTTTGTAATCCTCCAGTGGGTACTTTCCACAGGACCTGCCCAGCTTCAGTTTCACTCCTGGCATTTGTTCACCATTCCACTTTCTCAAAGCGAATGAGTGAGCAAATGGCAATCAATGTTCCCAATAAAAGTTTTAGGAGATAATTACAGTGATGGGAAATGTAGTCATTACAATAGTCATGCTGGGTTTGTTGTGATGCTACTAATCACACCAAGTTTTCTGATTTCATGTAAATTGCAGGTACCTTTAATCCTGTAGGAATCTCTATTAATAGATAATATCATTATGCTAATAGCTGCTTAAAGTATAATTTAAGAATTTCAAGCGATCTAAGCCAGGTATTTTAAAACACTATACTAATCTAACAGATATGAGCCAAAAAATTAATCTTATCACATTTAAGGAAATTATTTTTAAAGAGAGACACCTGCATTTTACCCATAAAAAATAGAGTTCTACTACTTGGAGCCAAGTGATTAAATGTATGTGTGTTTTTTCAATTACTCAACAAAACAGGAAATCCAAATGATCTACTACCTGAGCTTCAGTTTCTTGCTAATCCATGAGTGTTTATACACACACCACACACACACACCAATTATGGAATGTGCATAGTATACTGCCATTTATTCATTTATTTGACTTTTATTAAGTACTTACCTTATGCCCAACACCATGCTAAGCACTAAGCACCCGAGAAAAGAATAGAACATACTCACAGGCCAGAAGGGGCAACTTAAATTCAAATATGTATGATATTGACATATGAGCCAAATAGAGACAGGGACCGAGGTATTATAGTGCTTTAGAGATGTCCTTCACTTAATCATGGAGGGCCTCCCAGGGAAGGTGATTCTTAAGGCAGGCTCTTGGCAGAAAAGTCAAGAGTTTTGCTGACAAATTCAAACAGTAGAGAGGTGAGCCAGGAACAGAAGAAAAGACCATTCAAGGGTACAGAGGTCCAAAAGGAAATGGTGTGATCTGGGAGTTACAAAGGCTAGAGCTCAAGGCCCATGAGGGAGGGGTCAGGAGAAGATTGCAAAGGCCTTAGTGTGCCATATTAAGGCCATTGGAGCAGGAAAGAAGCATAAATTATCTTTGACTTGCTCTTTAGAAAAAGAGAATCTATGCCACTAAGACACCATTTGTGTATTTCATCTATTACACTTCACTGTATAGTGACCATGTTGGCCAAATCCTGACATGGGGTAGACTATTGGAAAACAAAATTCTTCTCAAAAATTCAGGAAATTCTCTCTTCCTTCTCATCCCCTCACCTTGCTAACTCAGACTCATCCATTAGTCTTTAGCTTTAGCATCATTTCCTTAAGAAGTACTCCTTGATCATTCCAATTAGTCCATGACCCCACATCTATGCCTAGCCATGTTGGGAGAAAATTGTCACCTGCACAGGGTCATGTGCAGGCTGCTGAAAAGTACCCTTACTCTCTATACACTCAAGTGAAAACAAACACACGCATACATACACATAAAGGGTTGAAAAATCTCCACACTTCCTAAGGGCTTGGTAAGTGTTATCTGGGAGACTCAGTTAATTATCTGGCTTACAGTTTAATAGGAAAGAGTTTATCCAATTAACTCCAGCTTCACAGTCCTCACTTAAAATCAGGGCACACAGGAAGTCTGGAGTGGTGGAAGAGGGGCATCGGGGAGGTGGGGAGCAACAGGGTAGCAGGAAAGACGGTGGGGGGGGGGTCCTCACTTAGAGGGACAGTGGGAGGAAGCAAAGGGAGCCTGAGGAATGGGCGACCCTGCAGGGGAAGTGGTAAGAGCTACTGAGAACTCTCTCTCTAATGGCACAAGAGCTTCACATTCTGTATGTAGAAAATTCTAGAGATCTCCAGTGGCCTCACAAAATAAAAGGTGAGGGAGAATTTCCTGTGTCAGTCTGGTCTTTTCGGCTCATCAGGAAGTAGTAGACTGTTAATGTTATCACGTTTCTGCCACCTGCATCACCCTTCAGCTGTCCCACCACTACTGAAGTCTGTGGCACTCCCACGGGGCAGTTTGCAAACGCCTGAAGCCCCACTCAATCAGGGCAGCCCCAGCCATCCATATTTAGGGATTTTAATCTTTCCACATAAATCACTCCCTCTGGCTCCTTAATCATGGGTGACAACTTGCAGTGCCTGCATCTCATGCTCTGATTTCCCTGAAAGGTCTTGCAAGCTAAGCAGGGTTAAGCTGAGTCAGTAACTTGGATGGAAGACGCAAGAACCACACAGGAAATGCACAGGATGAGTCAATAGGCAGCACATGTCTCTGTGACCCTCCACTTCTCCCTGTCCGGAAGAGAGACTCCCCAGGTCTAGAACCCTGCCGTTTTCTGAGCAAGGAGCATGCTTGCAACCATCACAGCGCCCTCTGCTCACCTGTGGAAGTCAGAAGTTAGGCTAGGATCCTAAACGACCCCCTTAGCTTTAGTATGCTCCCAACTTCCTTTAAGAGGCAGAGCGCCCTAATCAGAGTTATATCAGAACCAACTAAGTTGGTGTGGAGGAGGATTTTCAATCACACTGGGAAGAATTTGGGACTTTATCAAGACTCCTGGGCCTTAACTGCTGCAAATGAGTCTGTGTCCCAGCCCTTTATTATTCTGAATTTAACCTCCTACAGCCCCATAGTTTCTTTATCTATTAAACAGTCTTCTTGCTGATAAACTCTGATCTTTTGCCTCTGATTGTGATGTTAAGATCCATGCAATTCTATGTATTTGCTTGATCTCCTGATACAAGACAAGAGAAAGGTCTCTAAGAACCAATTCTTATAATAAGTACCCTTTCCCTCAGTGCCTGCTCGAAACAGGCGCTCTTCTGAGCACTCTGTTCAGAATAACTCATCCCAAACTTCTCAACAATTCTACAGGGAGATGAGACATGGAGACACAGAGAGGTTAAGGAACTTGACTGAGTCACAGAGAGCAAGAGGCAACGCTGGATCGTCTGATCTCAGAGCCTGTGGTTACCGCTCCACTGTTCTACCTAGACTCTTTGCTGTTACTGAAGTCTCTGTCTCTTATAGAAAATTGGGAGGAAAAAAAAAGAAAGAAAGAAAATTGGGAGCATAACAAAAACTTATAAGGAAGTGATATAAATACCTACATAAAACATAGACGAGACCACAGAAGATGATAATCTCCAGAGTGGGAGCAAAAGCCATTGGATCTTCCTGAAAGGAACATGGGGCAGTGAGAAGGATTCAGTGGGAAGATGGAGATGAATATTTACTAATAAATACTAGTCCACTTCAGGGTGTGGAGAAGACAGTTGGTTAAAACCAAAGAACACTGGGCAAGTAGTGATGGCATTGAGAGTGGTTGAAGTGAGGATCATGAATGTAAGCTGTTTGAGGGAGGAAGTGAAGAGAGTTGGCACAAAAAGAAAGCAGAGAGATCAAGGAGGGAGGAAGTGAAGAGAGGATGTGGGTGTTCCTCGACATGAATTAGCTCGCTCAATCCTCACGATCATATTAGGCTTCCAAATCATTTCTGTTTTCAAAATGAAGTTGAGTCTTAGGGAAATTAAGTAGACTGCCCAAAGTCAGTGAGCTGGTTAGTTGGAAGTGCCTAATGAATGGGGCCTGGAGTCAGGCAGCCTGATCCTAGTCACTAGGCCACTCCCCGCCCCCACTGCTTAGCCCCCAGGGAGGATGGCTCTCTACCCATCTTCTGAATAGAAAGACTCCAGATACGAGAACAGTGGAGGTAACTACAGAAGTGGAGGGCTTGGAAGGACAGGGGCTGGTGAAGTTAGACAAGTCCAGTTAGTCTCTAAAAGGAAGATTGGAGCTTTTTTCCCCTCAGAGATAACAGGGGGAAAAGAAGACCGAGTGAGCACACAGGGCATTCTAGCAAGGAAGGAGAGGCTAGCTCATGTCACATACGTCTCATTTTCTCAGTGAATTGGAGCAAAGGTCAGCTGCCAGGTTCTCTCACCCTAGAGGTGTTGTGTTGAAGCTGTAGCTCAAAAGCCTGGCATGTCTGCAATAGCTGTTGTGCTGGACCCCCTGCAAATTAATGCCCGGGATGCTCAGCTGCTCTGGGGCTCTTTCTGAGCTTATGGTGTCCTTATGTGAAACCATTAGCCCTGATTTTGTGATTTTCTCCTGCAACAGCTACAAGGACAAGAGTAGAATTCAAGAAAGCGGCAGGGCCTTTTCCTCAGTTTGGGGTGGCTGCTTGCACACTCATGAACTCCCAAACTGTTAAAATCACCCAATTTCTTCTAAAGGGGGAAAGTTTGAGGGCTGATGATCCACATAGAGAAAGACCAAGGCACACTGAACCTAAAGTGTAGCCCAGTGGCTAATAGCACGCACACCAGCATCAAGCTCAGGGTCAGCTCCCATCAGTGCTCTCCATAGCTGGTGACCTTGGGTAATTCCCTTAACCTCTCTCTGCCTCCTTTTAATAACCTGTAAAAAAAGGGGAGTATTACTTTGTAAGGTTGTTGTGAGGATTAAATAATATAAAGCACCTAGGACAATGTCTAAGACGTCATACGTGGTCAATAAATGTTAGCTTTTATTAAGGCTCAAACAAGGACTTCACTGATAGTGCTAGTGGCTCCACGTCCCCACTGATCAGCATTCACTCCTAGAAGCCCGGCATCTCATGCATATACATGTATGCACTAAATCATGCGAGAGACTAGAATCTCCCAGCCATCAGCAGTGGCTTTAAATTGTCCAGCTGTGCTGACTGGTTCTTGTTTTCAAATATGAGCAAAGTGGTGGCATAATGGACGACGAGTTTGCTCCTAGGGAAAGTAGCCAACTGTTCCCTATTTAATGCCAATAAGACCTTGACCTTTCCTGCTTTCTATGTCAGCCTTCCTCTCATAAAGCAAACCCAGACCACAAGTCTAGCCAGAGAGTCGATATTAAATTAAACTTAGAATTTTAAAACATTGCCCAGGTCTTTCTCAACAATTAGGGTCTTTTTAAGCATGAGGTTTTCTGTATGGGCTCTCAAAGAGCTGCAGAATAGAACTAGTATTGTTAATCCTTCTTCCAAATCTCTATAGTCTATTCAGCGTCATTTCTTTTTATACTCTCTCAGGTGTGAGTAATACTGGTTGCCTGGGATTGGGTTCTTATTCTGCATAACAAAGAGATTTTCTTGAAAATGTGATTCGAATACAAATGCCTTATGCACTTAGATGTGTTGAATGGCTACATTCGAAACTTCCTAAGAATTTCCCTTGCATGAAAGAGAGATGGTTTTTCTCCTTTTCCAGAAAATAGAAGTAATAAAATACAGAAGCTTAATGACTACGAATATCAATCAGGGGCATCCCTCTCTCTGAATTTTGATGTTGACTTGTGGTCTCTTCCAGGCCGGGTCTCTCACAGCTGCACCTGTTACTCTCTTCCTCTTCATTTGGGCAGGAATAGCTTGCACTTCTTTCACAGTTCCTAGCAAGTTCATAGAAGTTGAGAAGAAACCAAATATAAACTTTTCGATTGCTGAATTAATCCATGCAGAGCAGGGGATCAGGGAGACTGCTGAATGAGGAAGGCTGCTGTGAGTGAGACCATAGGGAGGAGTATAAACTGAGGTCATATGAGAAGATATCTCATCTAAGGGGACCGATGGAACTCATCCCCTGCCCATTCTTAGCCACATAGTAATGTAGGCCCCATGTTGCTAAATGTTCCAATTTTTAGATGGAAGATAGATTTTTTTAATGTGAAATCTCTCAGCTTTTACATGCTGCCAATCAATTCTAAAAATTATTATTTTAATACAGTACAGGCCCAGTATAACCCATCTGTGGGCCAGGGTCAGCCAGGACTAATGGTCTGCAATATCTTAGTTAAAGGAAATTCCTAAGAAATTATGATGAATGATCCAGACTCCCCTTTATCTATCCTTTACACCAGACCAACTTTCAAGCAGCTGTGACCAAGGCCTGTGGTGCTATCCTCTGTCTCATCCTATTGCCAGTCGCAGCTGGGCTGGCTCGTATAGCAAGACTCATCACAGAGTCAGTACAGAATGACACAAACCACACATTCCCACAGCCCACTGAGCCCTTTGATGGTGTCCTACAAAAACTGAAATGATGGTAATTGGTAGCGAAGATGTCCAGGTTAAATGTTGTGACAAACCTTTTTAAAGGCCTGAATGATTTCCTGATTCTAACATAGCCCCAGCAAAGCCACCTAAAGAAATGACATGGGTAATCAAGTATCATGCTTCAGATGTCAGCAGATTGTCTGCAGTGAGAGAGGCAGAAAGGGTGGGAAGGAATATGCCATGGTTCCCCATCTCCACCAGCTCCAAATTAGCCAACATACAGCAAAGATCCCCACTTTCCTATGAAGCTCAAAAACACATCCCTGTAAAAAAAAAAAAAAAAAAAAAAAAGCGAATGCTTAACCCAACAATGGGCTTGTATTCTTAGCAGAATTTATACATTTCCCTGTGGCACAAAACTCTGTCTTCATTTACCTCTTGGAGGCTAGGTAAAGCTCTGTACCTCTTCTAAGACAAAATAGTACTAGAATTCCCTGAAAATGGATCCAATGGAAATCAACCTTTCTATCCCTAGCACCTGACACAATACCAGTCACAGAAGAGAGATGCGACAAATATTTATTTAATGAATTAATTAATGATGGAATGAATGATTGAGCTCAATCTATGCCTCAAATGGCCTCACTTTATAATAATGCTGTGGGAGGGGAATAAAAAAGAAAGAGGACAAAGATCAGCATCTTTAAATGCAACATGCAGTGCTTTGTCTCTGTTTTTAAAATCCTTTAGAGAATCGTGCAGTCATTTATCTAATTCACCCTGTCAGGGAGAATTTGAAGACACAGTCCCTGCCTCCCTGCTAAGTCTTAGCGTGTGCTGATTTCAGGTGGCTCCAGAAGTGAAGCTAAAACAATCAATTGCACTATTAAATAAACACTTTATGTTCCCTCGAAAACATTTAACGAGAGCCTCGGTGTCAGAAGAAAAGATGCTGAAGCATCAGAACGATGAAAGACACATTAAATTTCTGCCTGCAGCCCTGTGGATTCCCGTGTCTGCTCCCAAACCCTGCAAAGTTCACAGTTCCTTCACATGACACCGAGCTTGACAGAGAAATTGCAGGTACTTGAGTACGTATCTGCATTGCAACAGATGTCAGCATCACGTTTAGAAGGAAATTGAATTACAGATGAAAAGAGCTTGAGAGATGAGAGCATCTGTTACAGGAATCTGGATTGGAGAGAATACATTTGAAAAATATGTCTCCTCGACTTCCGAAGGAACTAAAATTGTTCATGATTCTCATTGCCATTCTCTTTCTCTCTCTCTCTGTCTGTCTGTCTCTCTCTCTTTCTCCTTTACTCCTTCCCTCCATGCCTTTTAGAAGGAATGAAAGGAGATTGAAGCTTTTCTACACTGTCAAGGTGAAGAATAGTATAAGAAAACATTTCAGAGGCTAATGTGTGCTTTTTATTAGTCGTGGAATGCCAATTAGAAATGTTAGAATAGTCTACAGATTCTTTGCAAATAATCCTAAAATCCTTGCCCAAGTAAAAAGCATCATCTCATCCAGGGATTTGAGAAGTCACCTACCTTGCTTGGTCAGCATAAAATACTTAGTACCTGCAGGTGACCCTTTTCTTTTGCTGTCATTGTTCATTTTGTTTTAGTTAATATGAAAAGGGATGCTCAATCCAGGTATTTATTATCATTTCATTAGACAAAGGAAGCTCTCTTTGAGCAAAGAATTTTCAGAGGATAATTTATGGCTCTGAGTAAAACTCCCTGAGAAATATGACCCCTGAACTAGATACAGGACACAGTTCTGTCCTTCCCAATCATATTCTCACTACAACTTGCCTTCCACCTGTTCCGGCTATGCGGGCTGCAGGCTCGGGGGAGACCACTGAAAGCACACACTGAAGGTCCACACAGCAGCTTCTGGGCTCACACACCCTTCATTTAGCCCCCATCTCACCTCCAGCTATGAAAGGTGGATGATCTGCAGATTCTCATCGGTGGGACAGTGATCATCTGTGACCTCTTAGGGTCCCCCTGGAGACCAGCTCAGACCTAAACCAGGATAACTATGCATATGTGCCCCTAAACCTGCAGCCAGAATTTAGTACAGCCTACCCAATGCCCCCCAGCCACTGTCATGAGCCTCAGTTCACCCCTCAGTGTCCTCTAAAGCCCAGTTGAGATTTAAGGTCCTTCCATGTTGCCCTCAGCATAGTCCCCAAATGTTGCCAAGTCAAGCTTTCCACCAACCAGAGGTGGATAGAAGGAGAGTAGAGGAGGGTGGAGGGCTTTACCTCAATATAGAAGACAAATAAATAAGGGTAGATTGTGTACCAAGGAGGCAGGGCAGCCACAGGACCAGGGGTCACTGCTTAACTACGGCTGGGGGCAAAGAGCTTTTTAAATGACCTAATGGAGGGGATCCCTGGGTGGCGCAGCGGTTTGGCGCCTGCCTTTGGCCCAGGGCGCGATCCTGGAGACCTGGGATCGAATCCCATGTCGGGCTCCCGGTGCATGGAGCCTGCTTCTCCCTCTGCCTATGTCTCTGCATCTCTCTCTAGCTCTCTCTCTGTGTGACTATCTTAAATAAATAAAAAAAAATTTAAAATTAAAAAAAAATAAATAAATGACCTAATGGAGATCATTGGAACTGAGAGCTTGGATCAATTATCCATAAAAATAAAATTGGCATTACCTTTTATAGGATGTTTAAAGAGCCTTCACTATTACCCCTTTCCCCCCTTGAGCAGTGATCCCCCACTTGGGAGGGGTGACTCGGTGTGGACCAGCTGGGGTCAGGATTCCGGCGGGTGTGCTGTGTGACGCTTTCCACACCTTCACACTAATCATGATGGATGCCACAGTCTGGGCACATCTGGCTAAAGTCAGGAGTGTGAGGCAGCCACATCTGGAGTCTGGCGTTATTTCATCTCTAATTTAATAGCTGACTTCCTAGTTCTGAAGCTGACAAAGGACTTGAGCGTAGAAAAATGAAAGGATGATCACTAAACTTCGTTGGCTTCCAAGCACTCGCTCTTCGCCTTGGGGAAATTTATATCCTATTCCATTGAAGACACTGCTCAAGTGACAGTCATAACTCAATAATGGGGCTCACAAGATTTCCCACAGATTGACATTCTAACTGATATTCCCTTAACCTACGGTTTGGATCAAACCTATGCTGTGGAAATCTCCCCTTGATGCCGTGGGCCCAAGGTCATCAGTTCATCAAGAAAAGAATATCTATTCTCACTTTTGAACTTTACGATTCACTTTTATTTTGTCTTTCGTGAACCTTATGGATCCTCTCACTTCCTTGTGCTGTTCCGAGATCATCATTTTTTAATTTTGTTCATTTAGTGAGTTAGTTTGTGTTTTTGTAATTTTTTTATTAAGACTATGTCAAGAGATCTCTGCTAAAATTTTTCTGAGAGCTGCTGCCAGTTGGAATACTTTTCTCTCCACCATCTCATTTTTGAATAACGTTATCTCGTAGGCTTATCTTTATCTCCTTCACACAGAAACCCCTCACATTAAGACTCTTAGTCTCAGGGTTTACAATTTAACGTCACAATCTTTGCACAGAGCTTGACAGACCAAAGAAATTCACTGTAAGACTTGGGGCCTCTATTTACCTTTGAAATAAGATTCCTATGTAGATCTAACAGGATGGTATTAAAATACCTAATTTTGAAAATATAAAGTAAAATACTTTGTAACTTCTCTGTGTACTATAATCTTAAACAAATGAATTGAGCTTGTACTCCTATAGGCGATACCAAGGGTGATTATTCAACCAGAGAAGTGGCTGGATAATAGAAGACATTACCTGACAACCTGAGGCTCTCAAGAAATTGTATTCCCCTTGGAAACACCTAATGAGTTCCTACTATGTGCAAAGTGTGAGGCAAGGTGCCCAAGGGATGAAAAAGAAACTTGGAGGCAATCCTTGCCCTCCTGGTTGCTCATCATCTGGGAGAAAAAGCAGACCCATGGATATACCAGATAGTAGAACCAAGGCCAGAGGAAACCGGGAGGTTAAGTGCCAGGCAAGGCCTGAATAAGCAGATTCTAGAGCAGGATAGGAGTGGCCAGTTGTGTTTGCTCTAAATCCTGCCTCAAGAACCTATTTATTTATTTTATTTATTTATTTATTTATTTATTTAGGAGAGAAAGAGAGAGAGAGCATGAGCAGGGGGAGGGGAAGAGGGACAAGCAGACCCTACTGAGCA
Source organism: Nyctereutes procyonoides (assembly GCF_905146905.1). NCBI lineage: Eukaryota > Metazoa > Chordata > Mammalia > Carnivora > Canidae > Nyctereutes > Nyctereutes procyonoides. The sequence continues at coordinate 15,904,427 of NW_026575132.1, forward strand.
GAGAGCAGAACCTGGGACTCGATCCCAGGATCCTAAGGTTGACCCTTAATGGCCTGAGCCACCCAGGTGCCCCTGCTATACTATTTCTACCTGAAGAAATGCAGGTGAGTGTGCTCCTACTGATCACCAAAATACCGATGGAGTAGGGGAGCCTCCAAAGGGGTTTATTAGTCCTGGTGTCCCCAGCAGAGTCAAGGAGTCAGGGAGCAGCCACAGTCAAGTTCTGAGAGCAGGTGTGGGGAGGGAGAGTCCGCAGACTGCACAGCACATTCCAGCACATTCTCCAACATCCAGGAGCCCCGATCGCCTGCTCGTCTGATCCCCTTCGGTCACTCTTCAGACACAGCAACCCCTCCCGCGGCATTTCCAACAATCCACTTCCGACTACCTTTTTATGACTTTACAACACAGTTTTTCCTCGAATTTTATGGCATTTCATTAAAGCCGCCAGAAGGTGATACTGCCCCTTTTCTAGGAGTGAAATAAATTCAAGTTTTATCGCTTCTGGAAATGCCCGAGCAGCTGTCAGGACATTTGATAGATTTTCTCAATTACAGGACTTGTGGAGCATTTTATACTTACATCTGCACCGAAGCCCAATATAGTAGATGCTTGGCTTGCCTCCCTCTCTTTTATCTTGTGCATCTTTTTTCTTTTAATGACCAATTTGTTATTTTTTCCCTTTTATTTCTCCTTACCTCTTTTCTTCTGCATTTTGTTTCTCTTTTTGCTATTTGGTTTAGAGAAAGATACATATCCTGTACAAACTTCCATTCTTTGTGGAAGAAAAGGGAAACGGGGGAAAAAAAGCCCTCACTGTGATCTATAAAAGAAAAAAGGAGTAGATTAAAATTTTAAAGCAAATCAATTTTCCATTGGGAATTTACTGTTAATACAAGGTACACTTTGCACATGCAGTATTTATTAATGTGACATGACATATGTCAGGTTTTTTCCTAATGGGGTAGAGGCTTTGGATTGTGTGACTTTTTGTACTAATAAGGCTGCTCATTGGTGTTTTTCTTCAGTATCAACATAGACAATATGATAGAGAAATTAACAGTGACAACTTTGTGGATTATTCAAAGCTGCAGAACTATGCTCCAAATGGATGCCAAATAAATTTAAAAAGCTAATGTGTAACACAGACCATGCCAGTGGAATGTGCAGACAGGCTGTGGTTGTGTCAGCTTGTGGACAGAGCGGAAGCTTCAGAAAGCAAATGGGAGATCAACCTGTCTTTTTTTATACAAATGATTTCACTTAAATAACATTTAAAGACACCGGGGTACTTTCGCAAACATTACTGAGTATAACTTCCCCAGCAATCCTGGAAGGTAGACAAGGTGAGTGTTATTATCCTGGTATTAGAGATCAGGAAACTAGAACTCACAAAAGACCAGTGTTCTTTCTGCCCAAGGTCAAAGCAGTCTAAACTCCAAACTACCTCTTCTAAATCCCAGTGTCTTTTTTGTTTTGTTTTGTTTTTTTTTTCTCTACTGTTGATCCCCACACTATCTGACATTCTCAGCAAGAAACAATGAATTCCTCAGTTCTGGATAGAGTCCCCTAGTAATACCTTACAGGTGACTTTAAAGTCTTCAAAATGTGCTCACACTAGTCTCTCTGAATTTTCCCTGTCATTCTTCATACCATTATCCTGTTAATTTTTTTATAGCTCAAATTACACTTTGAAATTATAGTCCTTATTTATTTACTCACTTATCTGTTTCAGTTATCAAATGCTGCATAACAAACCACCCCAAAACTTGTGGTTTAAAAAAACAACTATTTATTATTTCTCACAAATCTGTGGCTGACTGGGCTCAGTCGGGTGGTTTCTCTGCCAGAAATGATGTAGCTGAGGTCACTTATGTGGTTTCGATGAGCTGCAAGCTTGGTTGGGGCTGAAATGTCCAAGACAGACTCTCATCCTCCAAGCACTTCCTCCAAGTGGCTTTTTGGTATTTAGCCATCAAGTCCAAACTTCTCTACAGCAGAGCAGCTGGCTTCCAGAAAGGAACATTCCAAGAGCTAAAGCCCCAGTGTGCAAGCACTTCTCAGAGCTTCTGTTTGCACCCTGCTAATGTCTCATTGGCTAAAGCAGACCACGGGATCAAATCTAGACTGTGGGGAAGGACTACCCAAGGATGTGGCTGTCATGAGGTGTGAATCATCAGAGGTCAAGATTGTAATGGTGTACTCAGGTCTTTGGGGAGGAAACCACTAGAATGTCAGTTCTATGAGGGTGGATACTTTGTCGTGTTTGCTGCTATAACCCTAGCATTTGAACGGTTCCTAGCAAATAATAGAAGCTCAATAAATGTAAATGTTTGTTAACTAAATGAATGCATGGATGAGACAAACCCTATGAATTTGGATGGATTTTATTAATTTTATCTTTTTAAAATTTTATGTCCTTTTTTTAAAACTTTCATTGGTCTAATCCCTTATGCCTCCTCCCAGTCATTATCCCTCTTACAATTTAACTACTAATCTGACTTTTTTTTTTAAGATTTTATTTCTTTATTCATGAGATACACAGAGAGAGGGAGAGAGAGGCAGAGACACAGGCAGAGGGAGAAGCAGGCTCCATGCCGGGAGCCGGACGTGGGACTCGATCCCGGGACTTCAGGATCACACCCTGGCTGAAGGCAGGCGCTAAACCACTGAGCCACCCAGGGATCCCCTATTAATCTGACTTTTAACACTCTGAATTAGTTTTGCCTGTTTCTGCAATTTTACATAAATGGAATTGTGCAGTATATACCCTTTTGTGTCTGGCTTCTTTCATCATCATTGTTTGTGAGATTAATTCTTGTTGCTCTGTGAAGATATTCATTCTTGTATATTCTGAATATCCCACCGTGTAATTACATCTCACTGTTTCTTAATGGACATTGAATTGTTTCCAAGCTGAAGGGATTATAAACAGGGCTATGAATATTTATCTTCATGATTTGGGGTGAAAGTATGTTTTCTCCTGGGTATGTTATCTGTAAGTGGAATGGCTTAATCATAAGGATAAACATCTATTCAGTGTGAGAAGATACTCCCAGACAGTTTAGCCAAGGGACTGTAATGTACACTTCACCCCACAATTATATGGGTGTTCAAGTGACTCGGCATTCTCACCAACACTGAAAATCATCTTTCTTGTTCATTTAGCTTTCAGGGGACAAGTAGAGGTATTGCATTGTATTTTTAATGTATTTATTCCTGGCAATGAGTAAAGGCAGTTTATTAGTTTTCTGTGGCTGTTGTAACATATTGCCACACTCTTGGTGGCTTAAAATAACATAAGTCAATTCAACGACAACTCTGCAGGCCTGAAGTCTGAAACCAAGTATCAGCATAGCTCGCTCCAGAGGCTCTAGGGAAAACCTGTTCCTTGATTCTTCCAGCTTCTGGTGTCTGTTGGCATTCCTTGGCTTGTGGCTGCATCAGTCCAACCTCTGCCTCTGTCTACCTCTTGCCTTTTCTGGGTGTGTATCTCTCAAAACTCTCCCTGTGCCCCTCTTATGAGGACATGTGTGATTGCATATAGGACTCATCCAGATATCTTTTGCCATGCAAGGCATTAGTCACAGGTTCTGGGGCTTATGAAAAAAATAAAATATATCTTTGGGGCACCTTTCAATTTCTATATCATCTTTGGTGAAGCACCTGTGCCATTACTCACTTTTCTATTGGGTGGTCTGCCCTGTTTTTACTGACTTCTTTATTATTCTCAATACAAATCCTTAGAGAGCTGGAGAGCTGTGTTGCAGATTCCACCCCCATGCTGTGACTTGCCCTTTTGCTCTTCTATTAGTGTCTAGTTCTTACTTTAATATGGTCCAGTTTATCTTTTTTTTTTTTTTTAGAGTGAGAGAGAACATACATGCCTGCATTCAGGGGTGGGTGGGAGGGAGGAAGGGGAAGGGACAGAGGGAGAGGGAGAGAGAGAATCCCAAGCAGGCTCCATGCCCAGTGCAGAGCCCAACATGGAGCTCATTCCCACGCCCCTGAGATCACAACTTGAGCCAAAATCAAGAGTTGGACACTTAACTGGCTGAGCCACCCAGGTGTCCCATAATTTATCTCATTTTTTAATAGATTACTAAAAAGGTTCAGAGAAGCCAGGTGACTTCTCCAGAATTGCATCTAACTAGAGAGAAGGGCTTCTGTTCAACCTTGTGCCACATTACCGAAATTCAGTAATGGATGGACAGGGTTGTTTAGTGCTATAAAACCACAGGGCACTTCTAAATGTTTCCCTTCAGGATTTAGTGTTTTTCAGGGTTTTTTTAATAATAATTTTTTACGTTAAATTTTTAAAATTTAAGTTTCTCAAAATTCCACTGGCTGCTTTAGAAATATTAACGAGCTGATCCTAAAATTCACATGGAAATTCAAGAAACCCAGAATAGCCAAACAATCTTGTTAAAAAACAAAAGGAAAAAACAAAGTAGAGGCGCCTGCGTGGCTCAGTCTGTTAAGCATCCAACTCTCGGGGACACCTGCATGTCTCAGTGGTTGAGCGTCTGCCTCCAGCTCAGAGCATGATTCTAGGATCCTAGGCTCATATCCTGCATCAATCTCCCTGCAGGGAACATGCTTCTCCCTCTGCCTATGTCTCTGCCTCTTTCTGTGTGTCTCTCATGAATAAATAAGTAAAGTCTTAAAAAAAAAAGCATCCAACTCTTATTTTTGGCTTAGCTTGTGATCTCAGGATCATAGGAATGAGCTCTGCATTAGGCTCGAAGCTCAGCTGGGTGTCAGCTTGGAATTCTCTCTCTCTCTCTCTTCCTCTGCCCCTCTCCCCACCACCTCTCAATCTCATGTGCTCTCTCTCTCTCTCTGAAATACATAAATAAATCTTAAAAAAATAAAAAACAAAATAGGAGGACTCATACTTCCTGATTTCAAAACTTACTGCAAAGCTACAGTGAATAAGACAGTCTGGTATTAGCATAAGGATATATCAACAGAATAAATTTCAGTGTGCAGAAATAAACCCACACATCTAGGTCAACTGATTTTCAACAAGGGTGCCAAGATCATTCAATGGAGAAACATTTAGAAAACAGTGCTAAGACACTAAAAACCATTGAACTGTACACTTCACAAAGTGGGAAAATGGACAAACACATTCTTTCTTATCATTCTATGGTAAGTCATCTTTAAGTCACATTCTACTCATTTGTAATAAATTCAGCAAGACATTGACACAACAGTTTTATCATGCAAATGAATAGCATAAACATTAAATTTTATGAAAATGATTAATGGAGGGAAACTTGTGTGGCTCAGTTGGTTGGGCATCTGCCTTCGGCTCACATCATGATCCCAAGATCCTGAGCTTGAGCCCCACATCAGGCTCCCTGCTCAGTGGGGAGCCTCCTTCTCCCTCTCCCTCTGCCTACTGCTCTGTCTGCTTGTTCTCTCTCTCTCTCTGTCAAACAGATAAAATCTTAAGAAGAAGAAGAAGGAGGAGAGAAGGAGGAGGAGGAGGAGGAGGAGGAGGAGGAGAAGAAGGAAGAGGAAGAAGAAGAAGAAGAAGAAGAAGAAGAAGAAGAAGAAGAAGAAGAGAAAGAAAGAAAGAAAGAAAGAAGAAAGAAAGAAAGAAAGAAAGAAAGAAAGAAAGAAAGAAAGAAAGAAAGAGAAAGAAAAATGCTTAAGGGAACTCATTGTACTTTTTTAAAATGCAATTTTTGTCTGCTTCTAGCGTTTTATTTACCAGGTTGCTTTGTAACTGCCTAACTATGAGGCTCATTTCCTAGACCAAAGTCCTCTCATAAAGAGCTCAGAGCTTCCTTATTTTTATACTTCCAGAGCCTAATGCAGTGCCTGGCAAATAATAGGCATTCATCAATAAATATTTATCAAAGGCTCCTTGTTTCAAAGTACAATACCCTGAATACTTCTGAATCCATTTACATTTAGCAACTAGTATGCATGTCAAAAAATGTTCCTCTGACTTGCTTTTTAAAAATAACTTTAGGGAATCCCTGGGTGGCTCAGTGGTTGAGCGCCTGCCTTCGGCCCAGGGTGTGATCCTAGAGTCCCGGGATCGAGTCCCACATCAGGCTCCCTGAGTGGAGCCTGCTTCTCCCTCTGCCTGTGTCTCTGCCAATCTCTCTCTCTCTCTCTCTCTCTCATGAATAAATAAATAAAATATTTTTAAAAATAACTTTATTAGGGAAATTTTGCTAACTTTCTCCTACTTGTGTTTCTGTAAGTCATTAAACTTTACATCTGCACTTCTTTACAAAATATGGTATAATTTAGATTTTTCATTAATTCAGTCCCTTCCAAAAATTAATCTGAACTAATAAAGCTTCACTATGCTAAACCAGTATTTATGTTTTCAATTTGGGTTTTAAATATACACATTCTTAAATGCATAATTCTTAATCTCCCATAAATTCATCACCGAATTGATCATCATGATCCAAGAAAAGTTAGAAGTTGGAAGTAAATGTAAATAAGCTTTTGGTTATATTTGCATTAAGACTAATGTTGGCATTTACTTGGGGCGGGAAGTACACAGGTGTTTGTTAGGATATCTTTTGTAATTCCTGCACTTTTTAAAATTTTTCAAAATTAAAAAAGGAAGAAGAAACATTTGGAAGCTGCTTGAAGGATGTTGAGTGGGAAGCTGTTCTGGACCTGGCAGTTAGGATGATGTCTCAGTAGGCAAGAAAGCCAAGGACAAGCAGGTCAAACATACAGAAAGAAAGTCAGCGTAAGACGCGGATGAATGGTCTAGAGCAGCAAAGGCCAGCGTTGGACTCATCTTTTAACTACATGTCATAGTAAACTGGCACAATGTGTTTCATTTGTGGATCAATGTATTGTTTTGTTTTGTTAATGGTTGGTTGGTTTTTATATCTGTTAAGTACCCAAATATCACCCTTCAACTCACAGTCTTAAATACATTCTCTTTAAAAGGATAGACATGCTCATAAATGATGAGCTTTCTATATCAAGCTAGAATCCAATTCCTCCATAGCTTTATTTGTATTTGTGTCTTCTTAAACTTCTTTGACAATGGTTTCTAAATTATCTAGAGTGTTCCAAGAAAAAAAAAAAACAAAGATAGATGGATAGATAGAAATTTTTACAATACCCAGAGCGACAACAAAAAGAGAGAGAAAGAGAGAGAGAAAGTCCTCCCTGATGATAATTAGCTTTATTCTGCACATGAGATTGTGTTACCCTTGTCTTGGCAGGGAAAGGTTACCCTTCTTCATAAATTTTATCCTACTCACAGACCAATCATTAGATTATAGCCAATAATTTCATCAATTCACAATTCTGCTTTTCTCCAACCTGCCCATTATTTTCTATATTTCGGCAATAAGCTAGTACAAAAATTGCATGTTTCATTACCAATTCAACGTCTCTCTAAAAATGATGCATCCCTAAGTCAATTTCTTCCCACCCTGCATCAGGAGTGCTATATTCCTCAGTCTTCCACACCACAAAATCTCTATTCAATAAAGAGTGGTTAATTTTTGATCAGGGAAGTGGGGGTTGTAATATTTTTACAACACTGGCAATATTACAGAAACAGAGAAGCAATATTTTATTTGTCAGTGCAGGATGGTAGAAAAAGCACTAGATTGGGAGTCAGAGAATCTAGAGACCTATTAGCTGTGTGACCTTGGGCAGGTCCCTTTATCTTTCTGAGGTTCAGGTTCATCATCTATAAAAACATCACCCATCTTCGAAGGTTATTTTGAGGCTCAAAGAAAAGAAGTAAAAATATTTGAAAATTGTAAAGAGCTATGTAAACATGGAATATTATTATTATTATTATTATTATTATTATTTAAAATAACACATTAACTTTTTAAAGGCCTAGCTTCCGTGCCATTGGCATTGGCTCTACATTCCTGAAGAAAATGCCCTGATTGAATCTACCCACCATATGTGCCCCCATTTTTACTATTTAGCCCCAAGTAAATCTTCCTGCTATCTTCTTGTGTGGGGTGTTGAGTTTTTTTTAGTTTTGGGGGTTTCTTGTGGTTTGGGTTGGTTTTGTTTTGTCTTGTCTTGTTTTGCTATGCTGATACCTGAGTTATTGATTTTGTAGCTTTCCTCCATAAGGGGAAGTGAAAATTTTCATAGGCAGAAATTCATCTCCATATATGCTGTCATTCCATCACTTCACTGCACCGAGGGAGACAGCCTACAGAACCCTAAACCTTTCTTTAAAGACCCCAGTGATATATGAACATTCATTTCCAAGCGCTCCCACTAGAGTCGTTCCAATCCGGGCAGCTCTGGGACTGTTTGAACGCGGTCTATATGAAGTCGTTTCTCAGACACTTCTTCTCACTGTCATGTCGCCAACAGGCTGAATCAACCACATGCAGTAATGAAAACATCCTGTATTTATAGGAGTATTTCTCCAAGGAACATCCTTCAGCAGGAATGCCTGAAAGAGTTCTAGGAATTGAAGGACATATTTCAGACATGTCCAACCTGTCTCGAAACCCCTATAAAAATGGTCAGGATACCGAATTGTGCCTTTCCCCGCCTCGTGCTGTAAAATGAAACGAGAGAGTTGTTTGGCTTTATGGCTCTCCATGTCATTGTGTCTTTTTGCTATTACATGGGTGTAAAAAAAATAAATAAAAATAAGCTATATTAAGCATTATGCCATGTCGCCACCTCACCAAGCAGCTACATAACTTCAACTGTGATTTTGTTTTATCTTAAGGAATTTTTTTAAACATCAGTCTGTGCAAAGTCGTCTACAAGCATATAATTTTTAGATTTCCCCCGCCCCAGACAAAGCTCTTGGCATCCAGAAATACTAAAAGGAGAGAAAAAAACGATGTGGAGGATTTATAGCAAACGAAAGTTTACATTTTCTCTTCCTTAAAGTGAAAGGGAGTTAGACTACATTTACTTTAAGATCCTTGTACTGCTTAAATTCTTGAAATACATGAACAAAAAGCAAACTGAGCAGTTAATTATTGCGCAATGGAAGATAAGATAGATACTTTTCAAAAGCTTTCTCATGGATAGCCTTAGCCTTCATTTAAAGTGACCTAAGAACAGAAAGGCTCCCAGGATTTCTAGGACAAGTGGTTGTTGATCATTTCCTAGGTCATGAGTGGGAGGGGGTTGGGAGCTGAATTCCCCCAGAGGAAGGTGTTCACACACCAGTGGTCTTGCAATGGGCATCCATTTCAGAAAGGTAGACAAGATATCAAAACCCACTTGGAGACTGGGAAGGTAGATCTAATCCATTGATCAGGAATCTTTGCTCAAGTGTTGGTACTGACCCAAATGGTGTAATTTTCAAGGATCCTCTTTTCTGTCCTAGCCAGATTTTGAGAATGCTCATAATTCTGGAGTCCTTTGCTTGAAACACAAGTTTAAAGAGGTGAAGTAAGTAGAGGTAAAAAGTATCCCTTGATCATTATTTAATACCACAAAGACTGGACATACCCACTATGTTTTGAGCATCATTGTGGCAGGAACTGGAAAGATGTATGTATTGCTTTAGTCCAGTGTGGCCAAAAATGATTCTCTGTTCTCTTCATGACCCTTGTCCCTTCCTATCTGCACCCCAGGAGGTGAATTCAGTATAGTTACTCAAAGTGATATCACTTCTTATAATTGAGTCACTATGAGCAAAAGGATGTTCTACTTTGAAGAATTATGGCATGGGGAACAGCTATGCCTATACCATGTAGGATCTTGAGAACCTACCATTCCAATGATCCTTCATCATTGCCCTCTAAAGGTGGAGACAAGAGCAAGATTTTTACCAGCCTTGGCCATCCTAGTGCTAGGAAAATGGAGCTAGAATACTGATGGAATAGGGGAGATGGTAGAAAAGAGAGAAAGAGAAAGAAGAAAGAAAAGAGAAAAGAAAGAGAAGAAGAAAGAAAGAAAGAAGAAGAAAGAGAGAAAGAAAGAAGAAGAGAAAGAAGAAAGAAAAGAAAGAAAAGAAAAGAAAAGAAAAGAAAAGAAAGAAGAAAGAAAGGAAGGAAGGAAGGAAGGAAGAAGACTGCTTTGATACCTACCAAAGAATGATTCAGGAGGCCTAAAAGACAACCTAGAGGAGGAAGTTTCATGCCTCACTTCGGACTTTGCGTGTATTCATGATGATCATCTTAGACTGGGGCTCTTTTCAGTAAAATACTGTTTCTCAAGCCCTCCTAGATGCTGTAGGGTTATAAGATCCTTATTTCAAACAACAAGGTCCAGCAGAAGAAATTGAAACCCAGAGAAGCTATGTAATTTGCACAAGGACACACAGCTAGCAAGTAGCAGAGCTAGGTTCCAGCCCAGGGCTGCCTGACACCAAAGGCTATGTCTTAGTCACTACACAGCACACCTTCTCACAAATGGCAACCCTCCTGCCATGCCTCCTCTGTCCCACTAATATACATAAGTTATATAAAAATTCTATTTTCATCATTCTCTTTAAAACAGCTTTTTGTGTTGATGTTTATTCACATATTTCTCTGTGCACCATAATATTTGAAATAACTTCTTCCACTATTCATTTCACATTTATTCAACACATAACTCCTAAGTTCCTAAGCTAAGCCAGGCATTGTGCTGAGTGCTTTAGGAAGTCACAGTCCACTGGAAGAGATCACATTAAAATGAAAATAAGTGCTTGGTTTCCCATGGTACAGTAAGGCGTAACCAAGAGATTAGAGCTTGCTTATTGAGCTGCGATCCAAAACCACATTATTGGGCTATAATTTCCTATTTGATTGACAAGAAAGGACTGAGCAACTGGCCCAAGGTCAAGCAGCTAGTCAGCAGCAGTTCATTTCACTTACTTTATTGTCTCTGACATACCATGTTTTCATGATTCACCCTCACTTAATAGCCTTATGTAATGTTCAAAACATATTTTATGTTTTGCAGACATTTTTAAAATTTAAGACCAAAGAAGCAAAAGCGACAAAAGCTAACATTGGGCTAGATCACATTTTGACTGCCAGCTTTAAGGACAGCAGAGAGCCTACAAGGTTTGGCTTCCCCCCAAGCATATTTCCAGGCTATGGGAGCAGTTAATTCTGCCCTAAATGCATGCTGTGTCCTCATCTCCTCAGTAGCCCTCTATCCGGGCTAAGACTTAATTGGTTTGGGTTGGGTAATTCATAGTGCCTCATTAGGGCATCAAAACACATACTAGGCTCTCTAGTAATTTTCTTTCCTGAAAGATCATTGATTGGCTCCTTCATTGGGAAAGGAATTAGCTAAAGGACTCTTGGGTTTGTGCAAAGAGATTAAGTCCACAATGGATCATTTCAAAGTGTGTTCTACAATCGGATTTCTTTGAGCCTTATCTGTCCGATCAAATTTCTCTTCCCTTGCTAAAATCTCTTGCACACCTACCCAGTAGCAAGTGAATGTTAGTTACCTTGCAGAAATTACATAAACCGTAAGGATTTTAAAGTTTTCACTAGCCAGTCTTCTAGTTTTCTTTTGTCTGAGGTGAACATTGTTAATGCATTGGTTGGAAAACCAGCAAAAGATGGCTCTTCTTCTGATCTTGATTATTAATTATTATACCTCCTTCTCTCTCTGTAACAGGCTCAGTTGGTGCCCCACCTCTACACCAATGTTAACTGTGAATACCTACAATTCTCTGCTTACATTTTCTGGCTTCAAGAGATGGGTCAGCACTCCTACAGAGCAAGCCAATATGTTAGGGTGTTGGTGCCCTGGAATCAACCAATGACAGAGGGCATTTGGTGGATAAATATCCAGCTTCCTGGGCAGAACAAGCTCCAGTTGCCTAAGTGATTGGCCTAATAACACACTTTTTCCTTCCCCGTCTCACCCCATCACTCCACTGTAAGTGTTTCCTGGGGTCATCTTCCCAAAATATCATTTCCACTTTACTCCTTACCTCAGGGTCTGTTTCTGAAGAACCTAAAGGAAAATATTTACGTGGTCCAGTATTTGAAAGTCTTTGACTTTCACCATCTGACATTTAAAACTTGGGGTCATTGAGACAGATTTCCTGCTGTGGTAATGGTGGAGCTTTCTCAGTTGACTGTGTTCACCAAATAATCTAGACATATCTGGTTCGGTAAACTTCACTAGGAGCCAGTCTTCACTAAAGTTCAAGAAACTTTCTGGAAAATAACCTAAAAGAAGAAAGTGTTGAGACCTACCCAATTTCCCCCAAAGACTTGAGATCAGTATGGGTGGAAGGACATAATGTGGATTGGCCAGTTTTGAGCAGTGTGTGAATAAACCTACATTCTCCTACTCAGGGTATCCTTGCTCCACACCCATGATCTACTGATGGCCCTCTAGTGGAGAATGGTAGGGACAAGGGGAAAGAGCAATGAAAAAGTAAAAGAAACCAGAATAAATGAAAGGGTTGCTTTCCTTACATTTTCTGAGGGAGATCAAAACAGAAATTAGCTCTGTTTTTTAGTTATTGTATCCTATTTTTACTCTCAGATCAGTATGTCACAGGGAAACATTAGTAAAACTTTGATCAGCATCCCATAAATACAACTTCCCTGACAACAGCCAGCCTTGGTGCAGCCAAGGCATCCAATTCCTAAAACCCTGCGAACTCTTCTCTCAAGATAATATTCTGGGACTTTCCTACCAGAAAACAAAGTAAAGTCATTCCCTTCTCTCCAATCATACAAGATATGCATTAGGCATATTGCCATCGACAGTCTTGAGAGGGCTCACCTGCTGGCTTTCTTTGTTATCCTTTACTTTCTTATAAAATTGATATGACCCCTAGGATCAGCATGAACAAAACTGTGAATGGGACCTACTCATGGGATTATGGATTCTGAATCCTCCAGGAGTGTCCCATAATGCCCCTTTCAGTTGGTTTTTCCCTTGGGTATCTAATTTAACTGACAAATCTGAAGAATCACATGGAGGCAGCCACCTCCCCAGCAACTTCACAGATGGGAACCCTGCAGTGAGTAAGGTATTCCAGCAAGTTTGACATTAGCTTATGTTGAACATTCTCCTGACAGGTCTGCTCATTTCTTAACAGCATAAAACAGCTCACTGTTATTAGGCATGAGTCTCCCTTGACTTGATAAATACTATGGCCCCGTTTTTGGCTGATTTTATGGACGTCCTAAAGGCATTTGAATATGGCATTTTACATTTGGCAGACGCTGATCAACAACAATTTTTTCTAATTAGTCTTGGAAGCCTCACCCTTAAATGCACAGGGTCAAATATTCCAACAAGTGAAGGATATCCAACTCTATGGACAAATGCACTTTTGAGGCTGAATGGAGGTAGGGAGGGCATTCATACTGCCTGAACACATGTGGGCACATTTTGCAAAATCAACTTAGCTGCAAATTTAACCTGAAATCAAATCATGTCTTGGCATTATGCCTAGCAGGCATTATATAGTTGTTAGCTTCAATCACAAGAACAATTACTTCAAGTTATGGTGCAGACCAGTTTTAAAAGTCCTCAGGCCAGCAAAGTCTTCCCAGGATACAGTTAGCTGCAAAAAAAAATCAGTAGATGAAAGAAGTGCAATACTTTACACTTTCAGCTTTTATTAATATTTTGTCAGTCAATTGGCAACAGGCACAGAGCCCTGGCACTACACCAAACACCATGTGTATGGTGCTGGGAGAGTACAAATGAATGAGGAGGACATGACCTATGGGCTCAAAAAACACAAAGTCTATACAGAGAGTTAGACCCTACTGAGCACACCCAAAACTGGAGAGAAAATACAGAACTATATGTAAAGATGAGATCATAAATGCAAAGAACTTAGTTCCATGCCAAAGAGGCCTACACTAAAGACTAAACAACGAGTAGCTATTATTATTATTTTATTAGAAAGCTTAATTCCATTAATAGTGAGAGGGAACAAACTCAGGTTGGAGAGGAATGAGTTCTGAGACATATTATGAAAGATTGGGGAGTCAGGTTGGAGTAGAGTTTTCTCTACTCCAGGGGGAGTTTTCTCTACTCTACAGGGGGCCCATTCCCACCAGAGAGAGCTGCTTAAACCACAACACAGCTGCAGAAGTGGGTCAAATTCTTACAAGGGACAGCAGGTCTGGCTCATCTCAAATATTCTAACAAGGAGATATTAAAATAAGAGGTTAGCATTCTCTTTAGTAACTAAGTGGAAGAGTTTAGATTTAATAGAGTTAAAATAATGATCTACCATTGACTTTTTAAGCAGGCCAAACACATAATTTTCCAGGCCCAGTACAAAACAAAACTTCAGGGCCCCTTGTTCACAAATTATTAACAATTTCAAGACCATGGGGCACCTTGGTGGCTCAGTCATTTAAGCATCTTACTCTTGATTTCAGCTCAGGTCATGGTCTCTGCATCCTGGGATTGAGCCCTGTGTTGGGCTCTGTACTCAGTAGGGAGTCTGCTTGAGGACTCTCTCTCCATCTCCCTCTGCCCCTCCCATCATCAATCTCTCTCTCTCTGTCTCTCTCTCTCATAAATTAATTCATTAATTTAAAAAAAAAGAATTTCAAGACCATGACAGAAGATTATTAACCCAAGTGTGGAACCTTTCTGAGCCTAGAGCCCTGTGTGAATGCACAGGTCACGTGCCCATGAAACCAGCCCTATCATGCAAGGTGTGATGATGAAAAAACTTCCTAAAAACTGTTATTCTAGCATCTACTCATGAGATGCATTGGAAAAGTAAAATTTGAGGTGGAGATACCCATGAAGTTGCCAAGAGACATTGCAGAGAAAAATTGGGGAGAAGTTGACAGCAAAAAAGACGTAGAACAGGGTGCCCAGGTGGCTCAGTGGGTTAAGCATCTGCCTGAAGTTATAGTCCCAGTCCTAGGGTTGAGCCCCTCCTTGGGGTTCCTCTCCTGTCATTCAACAGGAGTAATCACAGAGGGGGCAGTGCTCTCTCTCTCTCTCTCTCTCTCTCAAGTGAATAAGTAAATCTCCTCTCCATCAGGTGAATAAATAAAATCTTTAAAAAAATAATACTAATAAGGCATAAAGGACAAGGAAAGTTGAAATCACCTCAAGTTAAGCAGGAGGATTAGAACAAGGGAAAATACAGTGGGGCTACTTTAAGCTGACCAACTCATTCCTTTAACCAATGATGTTATCCCCTCTGTATAACGTGCTGACTGATATCCTAGCACACTGCATGCTAGCACTAGATGGAAGCTCCAGAAGGGTGAGATTTCTGTCAGTTTTGTTCATTCCTATATACCCAGGTGCCTGATATGTAATAGTCAGTACCTGGCATATAGCAATCACTTAGCAAATGCTGAATGAGTGAATGAATGAACCTGTGTAAGTAGATTCCTCTCTTCTAAGACACTGTGATTCTACTATAAATTTGAACTCCTTTATCCTTATGTAAAGATAGTTACTTTCCAAACCTATTAACGCTATTTGTATTTGTATTTGCTTGTAATCATGCAATTTAATCAATTATGGAAAGTAATGAAGTGTGTATATGAAGAGTTGTTTTTACAAAAACAAAGTTTTTAAATCCTTAGAAAGACTCGATAAAGGTTATTGAAGGAAATTGTATCAATGAGACATGGAAAACACAACCACGAAAGAATAAGGGAAAATACATACAATTCCAGAATTCTTGACTCAGGTTGCTTTGCAAGTGGCTCTATGCTCTCATTCCCCTTTAAACAGGTGGAACCTGGAAACTGTAGCCTATCATGGATGTCTAATGCAAGAAACACCATACAGGTGTCACACAGCCGACTCATGCTTGAAGAAAAGGCCTCAGCCCTGCATCAAAAGACAGCTGAAGACTGTAATGTATAGGCCATAGGTTTGCATGATGTATTTATCATTTTTTTGTAACTTCTACTTTAACCAGGGTTTTGTTTGCTTGTTTGTCACTTATTGTTACTATGCCCTACTTTGTGTTGAGCATAGTAATACCTGTTCTATCCACATTATCACTGATTTGGGTGGCAACCCTGCCAGGGAGTTGCCTTAGTCCCATTGTACAGACAAAGCATCAAACACTCAGTTGCTCAGCTAAGTTTTCACTTGCCTCAAGGCTACCCTGACAGGGCCAGATCTGGATATAAACCCAAGATCTTCTGGCTCCAAATCCCAGCATCTTTGTACCATATCACAAATAAGTGATTTGCTCAAAGTAACTGAGGTCTTCCTACTATAAACCTAATTTACTTTCCATTACATCAAGTTAACTGAATATTTTAATGATCTGACCAACCACTAGATCTGATTGCATCAGATAAGAATAAACCAAAATAAAATTGAATAAATAAGTAAATACATAAGCAAACTAACTTAAGGGAGATGAACCAAAATGTCAGCATATTATGCCAATGGCCTAATTATAGATTATAATTATATGTTATATAATTATAGTTATAGATAATAGATTTATATTTATAATTTAATTTCTTTATTATTTTACATTTATATTTAACATATATTTTAATTTCTACTGACCCAATTATTTGCATTCCCTATGCTGGGAAGTCCCCTCCTGATATCAAGTTACCTGGGAGGTAAATTTTAATCAGAATGCTGATTGGTGAGCATAGAGCAAAAATTGCTTTGGGAGGATGTTTTATGCAAACTTTAGAAAAGCCTGATAAAATATCCCTATTCCATAACCAAATTCACTGCTCTGTTGACCAGATAATGGAATCCCCAAGCTCAGTAACCTTTTACATCAAAAGTGTGAGTTCCTTTGGAGTGGAGAGAGTGATATGGAACAAAATCGATAAGCTATACATGATAGGCAGAAAGGCTCCCAAAGGCGTCCAAGCCCTGCTCCCTGGAACCTATGAATATGTTTCCTAACATGGCAAGAGGGGCTTCGCAGATGTAATTAAGGTCAAGGACAGAGATTATCCAGGTGGGCCCAAGCTAATCACATAAACCCCTAGAAGCATCGAATTATATTTTCTGTCACACACCTGTTTATATTTTCGACATCTCCACTGAACATTTATTTCTTATGTAATTAGGAAAAATGTTGTGAACTCTGATGAAAAGGAAAAAAAGAAGATAGAAAATACCTCCCCAAACTAAAGCACCTGAGAACGAACAGGCTGATTGGACGGAGGCATAGGACGCATGGGAACCTTTATTTGTCAGGACTATTTAGGTTGCAAGTGACAGACACCAGACTAGGTCACATAACCATCCCTGGACCAATTATAGTTTCCAGAGCGTGATGCACCAACTCTGAGTGGAAGAGCCACCAAATTCACATGGAGTGTAGGAGAGGAAGACTCTCGAAGAAGGAGGAAAGAAGTGCTTACTCTTCAGTGTCCCCAACCCTAACAGAAAAAGAGGCAAAGTCAGGTGCATGGGGGAGGGTCCTAACAAGTGGTTGGAAGAGGAATAAAGGTCATGATGAGCTCAGTTTTAAACACATTGGAGTCTTCTTGTCAGAAACTGTCTCCAGTGTAGATGTTCTAAAGGCAACTGGAAACGGGAGAATAGGGAAGTTGTGATATTTGCAAGTCATCTGCACTGACACGAACAGTTATCGGTAAGACTCTTTCTACATCAAGGGACAAAACTCCACCTCATATTACTTTAAACCAAGCAACTGAAAAAGTCCAGGGTAAAATGCAGAGGCTTCACTGGGTCTAGATGGTGACAGGTGTCCACCTTGGCCCATCTTGGTCCATCTTCCCCACTCTGCTTTGTCTGTGCTGACCTCATTCCCAGATATGCCCTTCCTACAGAGTGGCCAGAGGCCCAGCAGCAATCTGAGCATTCTTCTGAGTTAGCGGCAGCAGTGTAGACATCTGCCCTCACGAAAGGCCCAGAGAAGCGCCTCGTGCGCTTTGGACTACTTTTTGTCACATCTGGAAACAATCTTTATGGCAAGAGAGGAAAAAAAAATACATGGATGGGCCAGCCCTAGATCAGATGTCCAAGCCTGGAGGAGCCAGCAGCAGTATGCCATCTGAAAGTGGCTGGTGGGCATGAAAAGTGGGCCCAGAGAAAAGTCCTTCTCTCTTTCCTTTCCCTTTGCCTTTGTCCCATTTTCAACCCCATATGTTTATTGAGGTGCCCTCTACCTTCTGCTGGACACTCCACGACTGCTCACTTACTCACCTAAATCAGATTTGTACATCCCTCCCCTTGTCATTATAACATAGGGAGAGGTTCCATGTCCTGGGCCCCAGCTTGACACCAGTTCCTCCCTGATGAAAATCCTAATGCAGCCGATTTCCTCCAAATGTGTGCAAAACATATTATATTCCTTTGAACAAAATTATGCAAAGAACCAGATGTTTACTTTTCATTATCTTACAGATAACAGTCTGTGTTTGAATGACCTTACCTAGTATTTCACTGTCCTTGTCCTTTGAATTCTGTTTTGGACTGTGTGCTCACACACACAACTGTGTTATTTTTCTCAGATTATTTTCTTAGATTGAACTTGAACATCCTAACATAGTGTTTTGGTTTTCTATTGCTGCAGTAACAAATTGCCATACATGTACAGGCTTAAAACAACATTCATTTATGATTTTGTAACTTCCGTGGGTCAGAAGTCTGGGCAGAGCAGGGCTCAAGGGTTTTCTCTGCTCCAGGTCTCACAAGACCAAATCAAGAGCTGCATTCCTTTCTGGAGGCTCTGGGGAAGAATCTACTTCCAAGCTCCTTCAGTTGTCAGAATTTCATTTCTTGTGGTTGTAGGATTGAAGTCCTTGTTGGCTTGCTGGCTGTCAGCCAGGGGCTGCCCTTAGCTCTTAAAGATCTCACTTAGTCCTTGCAGGGGGCTCCCTGTGCTCAAAGCAGGTAAAGCACTCCAAGCCCTTCTCACACTTAGAGTCTCTCTCTCTCTCTTGGATTCCTTCTCTTGCCTCCTATTCCACTGATGTCCTTGACTCCAACAGAGTTCTCTGCTTGGAAGGGCCCACCTGGATTATCCACATCCATAATCTTTTTTTTTTTAAGATTTTATTTACTTATTCATGAGAGACACACACAGAGAGACAAAGACATAGGCAGAGAGAGAAGCAGGCTCCATGCAGGGAGCCCAATGTGGGACTCGATCCCAGGACTCCAGGATCTGACCCTGAGCTGAAGGCATGCGCTAAACTGCTGAACCACCCAGGGATCCCCCAACATCCATAACCTTAACTGCAGATGCAAAGCCCCTTTTCCCATGCAAGGAAACATATTCACAGGTTCCAGGGAGCAGGGCTTGGACATCTTTGGGGGCCATTCTGCATATCACATATAGCTTATCAATTTTGTTTTGTATCACTTTCTCCACTCTGAAGGAACTCATTCTTTTGATACAAAGAGGTACTGGATTTGGGGGTTCCATTATCTGGCCATGAGAGCAGTGTATTCAGTTATGAAGTAGGGATAATTCATCTGACTTTTCAGGATTTACGTGAAATATCTTCCTAAGGCAAATTTAACTCTATGCTCACCCATCAGCATTCTGATTATAATTCACCTCCCAAGTAACTAGATATCATGAAAGAACTTCTCAGGATAGAGGATGCAAATAATTAAGTCAATAGAAATTAAAATAAATAAGTATAAGCATAAAATAATACATAAATGTAAGTTAAAAATATATATTAAGTTAAAATAAGGTGATGACATCTGGTATCAATTGGAATTGGTAATATCAATGAACAACTAAAAAAATAAATAAATAAAAGATCATGTCTAGGAGGACTTAAAACTTCCAGTATTCTCACTCTGATACAATGGCTTCACTGAGGTGATTCTGTGAGAGACTGTGTCACCAGTGCCATACAGCAGCCTCATCATCTCTCTCTTCACCAAATCACCATTGAAGAGAGATATTGGAAGATAATTTTTATACAAATGCTGACTGATATAAGCATAGAAGCTTCTTCAAGAGTAGGTAGGGATGGGGGTGCCTGAGTGGCTCAATGGATTAAGCAACTGAGTCTTGATTTCGGCTCAGGTCATGATCTCAGGGTCATGAGATTGAGCCCCATGTGGGCCTCCATGCTCAGTGGGGAGTCTGCTTGAGATTCTCTCTCTCTTTCTCCCTCTCATTCTGCCTCTCCCCCAACGTACTCATGCAAGCACGTGCTCACTTGTACTCCCTCTCTCAAATAAATAAATCTTAAAAAAAAAAAAGAGTAGTTAGGGATGAAGGGGGGGGGTGTCCCAACCAGGGAGGAATGAGCCATTCTGTAAGAGGTACTGTTTTCCTAGCCTGCCTCTCTTAGTATCTTGACTGTAATTGTTAGAGATTCACTTGGCATCTCAAATTTCTGGGGATGTTCTTTAGCAATGGCTTTATAAATATAACTAAGGAATTCCACACGGCAGAATGGAAACCAAACCCACATACGTATACACATTCATATACATGTATATGCAAACACATACATTTGTGTGTGTGTGTGTGTATGTGTGTGTGTGTGTGTGTGTGTGATTCTATGTGGTTTTGGTGTTAATTTACAATCCCTCAGGCCTCTGTTGCATCTCATACTATGTGTATGGCCAATGGGTCTGCATCAGAGTCCTAAACCCTGCCCCCTTTGTGCCCATATCATCTTGGTTTTCAAGCAGCCATGCATTTATATTATCATTTGACACTATAATGGCAGATACATTTTCCCTTCTTCTCTTCTAGGTTCTTGGACTGGTCTAATAACTAAATTGACATAAGACAAATTGACAGGAAAAAATAAATTTAATTTTGTATGTACAAGAACCCCAAAGATATGAGACTCAATAGCAGTCAGAGAACTAAGGCTTAGATGCCTCCCCGAGCTAGGGAATGAGATGGGGTGTGGGGCTTCCAAGTATGGTGGGGAGGGTAGGGGCTACTCACAGAAAGATAACAAGAGCTGATGTTTGGTAATCAGATGTTTGTCCTGCCATGCAGATAAGTCTTTCAGATAAAAAATAAGTTATCTCTGGTAATAGCTGTCTTTCTGGGCCAGGGCCCCCTATCTAAATTCTCTAAGGCAATTAAGGGATAGGTAAAAGTTTTTCTTGAGTCTGCTGGCTTTTGGCTGCCTTCCACTCAAAGCAATCCACATACTAAAGTGGTCCCTTTCAGGGGGGCATGCTCTGCTCCCGTGCAACACCAAACACTACTTTTCCTTGTTGGTCACAACTCAGCTTACAGAATGAGTACACGCCATCCACTGCTTCATCACTTTCCATCAGAATTCTTGCAGTAGTACTACTCATATTATTATATTACTCTCTTCAGTATTTTGTCTTTACTTTCTCTGTAGTTGTTTGCTTATTGTTATTTATTACTATATTACTTTTATCACTTGGCGAGAATTTGTGCACTCTCTGTAGACTCTTAAATCACGAGTTTAGGAAGAGAACCAACAGGTCAAAGAGGAAAGAAGAGCCACTCGCCAAACTCCAAATGCAGCCAGACACCAAGAATATATCATAAAACAGGTCGACTGCCTAGGACTTTCGAAAAGCTTGATTTTCATTAGATTCCCCTCCAACTTTTTCATAATCTAGGCTTCTTGCCCTGTGTTAATTATATTTCTGACCCAAAACCAACAAACTAAGAGGCTGCATGTTGTGATGGAAAGTGTGCTGGCCCAGCCGCCAAAAACTGTGAGGTTTAGGGCCAATTCTGGAGCTAACCAGCTGTGTGACCTTGAATAAGTCACTTCATCTCTCAGAACTGTTGTGCCCTCACTTATTCAATGAACAGTTAATAAAATTATGTCTATATTTCTCCCCAAAGTTATGTCATTCTTTGATTCTGGTTCCCTTTATTCTTACTACTGATACACTATATTTAACAACAAAGTCTCTACAGTTCTTATACACTAGCCTAAGTTTTTACTACTATTTTTCTCTAAACATAAATTATGATTCATGAGCTATATAACACTAAAAATGAACACTACATGCAATTTTAAAAACAATTTTGTTAAATTTATTTGAGGTATGATTCAGCGAATGAGGTATTTGACATGCCACGGTGAAAGTAAACCTTGGTTTTAAAACCCAGCAAATAAAAACTGGATCTGAAAAAGCTGGAGCTAAGCCTGGCTGGGGTCCATCATCTTTATGAGAATAGAGGGACTTAGAACATAGCATTTGCCTAGAAACTGGGCAGATAATCTGGAGCAAGAGGGCAGGCGGTGGTAAATTGATGGGAAAATTAAAGATACATTTTCCCCAGCTGTTGGATTTTTCACGCTGTTGAGTTTTGAGGTTACAGTATGTAACTCGAATATGAAACATCACTGGGAGGAAGGGAACTCATTTAATATTATGTTAGTTGTAGAATTATAACTAGGTGTAAAGCAAAGAAAGTAGTTATCTATTATTCATTCCTTCTGAATAGACATTTCCTGTCTGTGAATACAAAGCATGACTAGAATTCACTTGCCGAAACTGGGGGATGCTACAAAAGAACATTTCATTTTCATTTGATCTGACCTTGTGTATGATAATGGAGCTTCTTTAAAACACTGACGCTTGTCGTTCTCCTTATATTGCACCCCTGAGAGTTATTCCTACCCCTGGCCTCACAGGACAGGAAATTAACTTTAGAGAGTGTCGATGACTTGTCCAAGTCATGCCAACACTCTCTCTTTAGGCAATCGGGAAGAGATCTGGCCACAGAAACCAGTCAAGTTAGCTATTTGTGTAGATCTATGGGACTGCCTATATGATAAGAATTTCTCTCATTGACGCCTGAGCCCACCAACTGGCAACCAGCGTGTCAGATAGACCAGAAATTAACATACCTCCTTGCTCTATCCCAAGTATCTCCAGCTGCTGAGTGAACCTCAGAAGGTGGCTTCTCTTTAGAGTGGCGGTAGAAAAAGAGTCCCAGTTGGACACAGGTGTATGGGACAGAAACATACTGGACACAGGTGGATCAGACCCGCAGGAGTCTCAGGCTCAACTGCTAAATCAAGTGCCCTGTCTCCTCACCAAGGCCTTGATCTGAACCAAAGCATAAACAATGCAAAGAACCACAATAGACAGAGATAAGAAAGCCCCTTGGTTTTCTTCTTTTGTTTTTGTTTTCTCCAGTTATGTTACCCAATAAATCAACTTTAAAATTCAGTCAGAAAAAAAAATAAAAATAAAAAAAAATAAAATTCAGTCAGATTTGGGATGCCTGGGTGGCTCAGCGGTTGAGGGTCTGCCTTTGGTTCAGGGCATGATCGTGGAGACCCGGGATCGAGTCCCACATTGGGCTCCCTGCATGGACACTGCTTCTCCCTCTGCCTGTGTCTCTGCCTCTCTCTGTGTGTCTCTCATGAATAAATAAATAAAATCTTTTTAAAAAACAAAATAAAATTCAGTCAGTTTTGACCTAGAGTCTAATCTACTCATTTTCCTAAAAAATTATTAAATCAAAACATAATTTCATTGAATTGATGTGTCATCCAGTGCAAGCCCTCCATAAATTGATGGCTATATGGGTGGATAGACGAGGAGGCAGAGGACGGATGGATGGACGGACGGAGGGGTGATAGATGGATAAATCAAACGGGTGCATTCCGTTTCCTGGACCGTAGCCATGGGCTCCAACCTCTAAAAGTACATCATGGACATCTTCATGGAGATGCCCCCTTGCTAAAATCCAGCACTGATTAAAAAGTGAATGTAAATTCTCTCTGATGAGCTTTTTATCATGTTCAGAAGAAGGAGAAGTCTGATATAAAGTAGTAAAACAAGAATAAACAAACCTATAATTTGAAGTAGCAGCTCTGGGAACAATAACAAGGTTTTCCAATCTCCCAGATCATAATTAACAGTGTAAAGAATTAAAGGGAAGTTCAGGAAGGAGTGCTTAAACCTTTTTGTAAATTTAAAAACAAGTAATGATCTCCATTGCTGTTCTCCAGGTTTATTCAAATTTGGACAATTAGGACAATTAAACATAAAACAGAGACAGTTCTAAAGAGGGAGCTGCAACAAAGCAGAATAATTGCTGGTACGGGCTATCAAATTTACATAAAAAAAGATTAAAAAGCTGATTTACATTTAAAAAACAAGATCGGGCAACATCTAAAATAGATAACACAACCCGCTGAGAAAAGCTCTTTTCATCAATAAAGGAGAAGCAAAGGTGATTATACATAACAAAACTAATCTTCTATATTGCTTTAATCACCTAAAACCACTTTAACTGTTTATTTGGGAACTGTTACGTGAAAAAAAAATATTGCATGCAAAAGTGTCTAATTTTCAGGTTGCCATAAAACATAGACAGCGTCAGGATCCTGCTCACACATCCTCTGTTTATCACCTGCTCTCTTCTCTGGATCCCGTCTTCTCTTGGTTATCAAAGTTTTCGCCAATTACAAATCTACGCATTGCAGAACTTGAAAATTTGCCACATAATTGGTTTAACAGATGCTTCCAGAACAGCAGTTCTGTTTATTGTTACAGCATCTCATGAACAAAGTAGATTGTAAAGCCTTTTCCTTCCTGGACTGAGCATCTACGTGGCATTTTGAACTTTTTTTCGAAACAAAAAACATAATTACCTGAATTTTAATATGTGCCATGACCAGCTCCTTTGTTAATATTTGCTATTATGGTGGGGGGGGTCCAAGTTATTTATTCATTAGTTCAGTACATTCATGATTTGAACTTAAAGAATCAAAACCACTGTTGGCAAATCAAACTCCAATAAAAAATATATAAAAAAAAAGAATCAAAAACACTTAAACAGATCTCAAAATTGGGGGCTCGACTGCCATTAATATACATCAATGTTCTTAAAGCATCTTGTGACTCATCCTAAAAATTAAGAAGAAAATTACAGTTATCCCAATCCCAATTATAATTTAGGCTAAGAAAAACAATCAGAAGCTAGAAAATAGGATAAATTCCCATTTAAGTTCCTTTACAAACAAACAATGAAATACTTACTGATGATATCAAGAGATTTTAGCATACCAAGTGATGGGGTTCAGGACACACTAACCCAAAATATGGCACCTCTGTATATTGACTATCTTAAGCTAAAGGAGTCTAAGAAACAGCAAATGTAGGAAAGACTCTCTGACCTCCCCCTTCTCTCTGCAGCAGATTATAAGACCCTCAGTTGAGAGGCGCCCTCTCTGTCCCCAGAGGAAAGGAGGAGCCTTGTCTCCAAAGAGGATGAATCTGAACAAACAGGCCTTGCTAAGTTTCCCTCAGGTTGCTACCTTTAGCTTATACCCCTTTGCCCTATCACATTTCCCTATAACTTTCAATTCTTTATCAAATCTACTATAAAAACACTCAGGGCCAACTGTTTGTTCAGGTCTTCATTTCCTTATGAAGGTTCCCATGTCACATAAAACTTACATTAAAATATTAAGTGAATGTGTATGCTTTTCTCCTGTTCCTTTCTCCGCTGTTACAGGGGCCCCAGCTGAAAACCTAGAAAGGTAGAAGGGAAAAATATTTTTCCTTCCTACACAGCAAACCACAGATCAAACAACATGAATAAAAACAAAATTGAAATTGAAGACAAGAAAGAAGATAGATTTGACTTGAACAGTTTTATAAGTTCCCACAAAACTCTCAAATCCCTGTAGCCCTTGTGGAAAGTGCCTACTGTCTGTTATCTACGACTGCACGTGTTTGTGAATCAAATAGCAAGTGTTTGTATGTTATAAAAGACTTCAAATATCTAGCCAAGTTGAGCATCACTTTTTTTCTTATCGAATGAATCCGATTTCCCACTCATTTCTATTATAAATAGGAAATGTGATCCCACAGGAAACAAAGGAAGAGAGATTATGGCTTAAAAAGAAAAAGAAAAACAGATATGGCAAGAAATTTTGCCACTAATGTTCTCTAGGACTTGGGGTCAGAGGCTGAACCTCAGTGCATCCTAGGCCACCCTTCAGCAAAAGGACCTCAGTGACTTTCCTGCCAAGCTCTAAGAGAAATGAAAAGATGAACTAGAAACTGCAAGTCACTCTGGATCCCTTAGTTAAATATAAATATAAATATTTATTACTGTTGTTACTTCACAGTAAAATGCTGCAGCCCCAGACACGACTATTTCAACTATACATACAAAGCAACCAGGGAGAGAAGACAAGTTTGCTTTCACTAAGTACCGTATGAACAGGAATCAGTCAGCATCCACCTGTGTAATGTTTTTAAATGTCCATGATATGGAATATATATATATATAAGATACAGCCTGTACTTTGAAATATGCAGGTTAAAGGAAAACAGGGCAAAAACATATGGAATAATAAAACACATAACAAGAAATGCTATAAACAAAAGAACAATGTGAATGGTGCTCACAGGCATAACCAATGAGTGAAGGAGGCCACGTACAAAGGAATACGTACTGTATCATTCCATTTTATATGAAGTTCAAAAATGCACGCAACCAGTCTATAAGTGGAGGTCAGAACTGTGGTTACCTTTCACTGGTGGGTGGATGACAATGGACTGAGAAAGAGCCTGGGGTGCTGGAAACATTCTAGATCTTGATCCAGGAGGTGATTTCAGAGGAAAAAATATATGTAAAAATTCATCGACCTGCACATTAAGATGTATGCCCTTTATGTATGTTATGCCACATAATTTTTTTTAATTTAAATAAAGAAGGGCTACAGGCGCCTTAAATTTGAGTCTAGCTCTGTGGAAGTATTAAACGTGAATGTCAGCAAGATGTAGGAGTGACTGGAGTGGCCAGAGAAAGGCAGAGTCCCTCAGAGATTGTTTTAGGTTTCTGTATGGTAAGGAGCTTGATTTGGCAAAAAGGAAGGGAGAGGACATTCCCCAAAAGAAATAGCAAGAGGTTCCCAGAGAGTCCGAGACTATGTTGCCAGTCATCACAAACACAATAGACCCAGGACTACAACCAAAGGCTCAAGGATGAAAGGCCTGGCCAAACTCTCTCGGCAGAACAAAAGGCAAACCGTTTCTATGACTCAAGAATTTTGGTGACATAAGCTATCCAGAGACAGTTTAGGGTCAGAATATTAAAGTCTTCTCACGCCCGGTCAAATTAGGGACTCAAACAACTGTTCAGTCCACAGACATCTCCAATGCTGTCATCAAAATGGTGTCTATTTATTCCAAGAGCATCTGAGAAGCAGCCACTGCCAAATCCACTGCCTGCACGGAAGAAGAAGAGCACCTTCCTCTCTGCACCTCTCACACTCCCCATCCCTTCAGCATCTCATCTCCATAAAATCAGGAGAAGAGCTGGGCTTCCTGAAGCACAGCCCGAGATGGGACTTCAGGGGTGCATGATTTATGGAGGACATATGCAAAAGAAAAAAGCTACCAGAAGGTGAAGGGAGCAGGCTGGGGGTGGAGGAAGGGAGGCCCCTGCTGAGGTACAACCCTTTAGAAGAAGAGTTTTGGCTTCTCTGCCATCACCTCAATCATTTACTACAGGCTGGGTGGACAGGACAGTAGCCTCCTATAAAGAGGTTCCTGTTGGCCCAGGGCAATTTTTGGAGGAAAGGGAAGCTGGGATTGATGTGCCAGCCCAGTGGAAGGATGTAGGCTGGGCAGTGGCCTTTACGGAAGCTACCAGAGCCCTGTGCCCATCCTTAAGTTAGCAGTTCATGTTGCCTATTGGAGCAGCTGTTACACTGTCCTCATAACCTGCACAGTCAACCTCTCAGACACTTGTTTGTTTTTCCTACTAGAGAAATCTCAGGACGCCTGGGTGGCCCTGTGGTTGAGCGTCTGCTTTCAGCTCAGGGCATGTTCCCAGGGTCCAGGATCGAGTCCCACATCGGGCTCCCTGCATGGAGCCTGCTTCTCCCTCTGCCTGTGTCTCTGCCTCTCTCTGTGTGTCTCTCATGAATAAATAAATAAAATCTTTAAAAAAAATCTCACCTCAATATCAAAGATGCAGATTGGTTTGGGCGATACTTCATATCTCCTGCATTAACAGTGATAGTAAAACAAAGTAATGATCATTGGCACTAAGCTGTGGCAATAGGCTCAAATTTGCTTTCAGAAAAGAATTCCCTTCATATCCCAGGAAATTTGGGAAGAAGAGAAAACAGAATGAAAGTTCGGGAGGGGGACGGAAAGTGTCTTCTCTCAAGCTATAAATCATAGAAATTGAATTAGATCATCTCAAATTGAGGGACAAAAAGCCAGTTATAGATCCATTTCACGACACTGGCTGACATGGATTCCATTTGTGACTCACTGAGTAGCATTACTTATTCTGAGTGCTCCTCTGACAATGCAAGCACTTAACATGAAGACATGTGTAACGAACATTACTGGCGGACAGAGGGAAGAGCGAAATCCCACGGTTTGCCTCGAAAGCAAACGGAGCATCAGGCATATGCATTTCTGAAGGCTGCTCTCAGTGTCTCGGTGAAAATCTGCTTTTTGCATAGCTCAAAATTTCTAAGATCCTATTCTCTTTCCAGATACAGTCAACACAATCCAACCTTTTCAATCTCAACCTTAGGGCAATAGATCAAAACTAGAAATTAAGTATCTGGTAACTGGATCCATCAGGGCTCCAGCCAGGGGTCCCTGAGGAGATATTCACAAAGAGTGTATTTGCAGATATGGGGAGGGTTAAAGAACCCCACAGGGACGAGGAAGCACCCTGGGTCTATTAACAACAGAGCTGTTGCCAGCCCTAGGTGAGAAGGGGAGGGCCCTGCTCCCTGGGCCGGGCACCTGAGAGCTGTGGCCTCTGGGAGAGGACAGCCTCTTCTGTGAAAGCAAGCTGGGCAAATGAATCCCCCAACCACTCTCTTCTCCTGCCTTCTGATTACCCGTCCATGCCACCCTTGTCTGAATCCATCCAGAAGCCAGGGAACCCAGCCAGGTCCATCCAATGTAGTCCACACACGACAAGAGCAGCTTGGAGAAAAGTAAAGAGCAGATCTGGGGCAACAAGCAGATAATATCCAACTATCCCAAGCATGGAGCTGATATCTTTTATAAACAGGTTGGAAGTTACAGTTTTAAGGGGGGAAAAAAAAAGTAGTTCCCTTCAATGTATTCCTTCTGGGAAGTGCTTTGTGTATTATTGATAATAACAACTGCCATATGCCAGGCACTGTACCAGATGCTTTACTGTTAGTTATTTTATGTTATTTAACCCTCGTCAGAACTCTGTGTGATGGATGAAATTAGCTTCATTTTGTAAATGATCAGCTTGAGGCATACAGAGGGCCAAGTACCTGGCTTCACAGAGAGGGAGCCCAGGAGTCCAGGAGAGACCCCACGATGCCCTGACGCCCAAGCCCACGTGCTGTCTGTTCTGCTTCCCGTAGCAAACATGCTGCCAGTGCCAAAAACATGTTAGAAGTCCTCCTCTGAGTTGCTTTCAGAGGGCTTTTAAACGCCTTACCCCCAACCCCAAAATCAGCCACATTACTTTAGAGTTGCACACTTTTAACAACAAAAGAAGATGGTGATGATTCATCCTCACCGCGTTCACCAGATGTAAGGCCAGATGACACCTGACTATTTCTAAAAGTCAAATTAGATTCACCCTCAAAGAATTGAGGATATGAAAAGTAAGCTTTGAAAAATAAGTCCAAGAAAGAAGTCTCAAAAACAACATCTGTAAAGCTGGACATCCCCATTCAGAAGGCGATCCCTTTGAAACCGGCAGCGGTTTTGCCACAGAAGAACCCTAGACCTCCGAAAGGAGCCCACTGCTTATGGAGAGGAGCAAGGAAATTGGAAACAACCTAAATCTCCCAGAATAGGGCAGCGAGGAATTAAACGTGTTTGTGTACCACCTACCTCTGCCCTCGTCCCACCTTCATCAGAAGGAAACCAACATCTTGTCCAGCTATCCTACCCAGCCCTGTGCACCGAGCCTGGCACATGGTAGTCCCTCAGCAGATATCCACTGAATGAATGATGGAATGAATGAATGAATGTATGAATGAGTGAATGAATGTAATTCATCCTCCTTCCTAGAGCATATCTTTGCATAAATATCCCATACCCTTTGGCATCATTCTTCATGAAGAAGAACTGAAAACGATGAACACAAAGTGTTTTTGTTGCCTTAACACACGAGCCCAGCAAATCATCTACAGAATTATCTATGGGAAAGTAAGAAATAAATAACTCCCTATTCATCTCCTCCTCTACACTACACCCCTACGCCAGCCTCCCTCTCTCCCTCACACCCTCAAGAGTCAAAACAATCACCAATTCTGTTTGGCAGACATCAAGCATCCTTTTCTTGCGAGGCCATCCAAAAAACTAATGAGTATTATTACATCTCCTCCACGGCCATATAATCGGCTAATACTAAAAGTGCTAAGAGAGATGGTGTTTTGCTGGTTCACATCTAAAATTTAGACAATCAACCATGAATGCCTCAGGCTGATCACATGCTGGGAGAAGCAATAATAATACGTCTGGCCAGATTTCCCTGCCAACTGGAAGGCCCAGGTTGGGGAGCAGATGTGCTGTGGAGGTGATACATTTGGTTTTCAGTGGGGAGGGTCTGTGGGTCTCATCTGTCTTCCGCACCCCTACTGGTCAGCTCAGAGCTCAGCACTAATGCCAGCTGCTTAAGGACCTGCTCTTGTGTGTATTCTCCAGCCGTGGCAAGGAAGCACGCCCTACGGAGGGGACAGGCCCATGGCGCTCGGTGACCCAGTGGCACTGCTAGATTTTGCTCACAGGCTCCCTTTTGCTGTGAAGTCAACCCTTTCTTTCCCCACAGCCCAAGTTTGGTGGCCTTCTCTAAGGTGATTTCAGCGCCCCCTTGCTATGCTAGGGAAGTCTAGCTCGTGCATATGGAATCAGCCTGCAGATTCCATGTCGGCTGGAAGCCACGGATGACCAACTGCAGAATCAATAGTCCTCTGTCACTGCCACGTGAGGGAGACCCCGAGCTTATCAGCAGCATCATGATAAGTACCTATTTGCCTGACATCTCCTCAATCAATAACTTTGTTATTGTTTGCATTATCTGACTATAAGTTTGGTCAATATACCCAGCTAATGGGTAACACGAGCCAGGATTGTATTTCAAAAAATTTTTTTTTCTTAACTCTCTGTGCACCAGGTAGGAATTGCTAAGGGAAACTCGCCAGATCTACTTTGCCTTTTCTGGGTTTTATAGAACCTCTCCAAGATAGAAGCGGTCTGAGACAAGGAAATTAATGTTGCCCAAGACTAACCCAAATTAAATAAACCCTGCCTTTCTTGGCTAGTATTTTTATTAGGTTTTCACAAGGATGGGCAGATGGTTTTGTGCATGTGTCTGTTTCCTTTACCTAACGCACTGGAGAGAAAAGGATATACTTTCTAGCAAATGGATCAAAATGCACAATGCAAATGGTATTAGCTGCGCTGAGAACGTATAAGGGTCTAAATAAGTTTTGAACCCCTCCCCATGATTAGCCTAAGATAGATAGATAGATAGATAGATAGATAGATAGATAGATAGATATAAATAAATATTCTTGAACTGTGTCACAAGTCTGCTCCATGCAACATCTTGGAAGGGAATGGCCATTGTCACATGAATTACTGGCAGATGGCCCAGCACGTGGCGGTGGCTTTAGCTGGCCTCTCACCCTTCTTGGGATTGCAAGTGGCTGTAGGATAAGATCAAGCCCAAAAGGTTATGGCTAATCATAAAAAAGAAATAAAACTTGTAGTAACAAAGTGTGCCATGCACAGAATGCTTTGATTTTCTTGTCACATTAAAAATATTTACTGGTTTTTCCAGTCCAGATTTAGTGGCAACCCCAAGTACGGAGGGAATAAATAAATTATTCACTTTCCAGAATGAGTCTACTAGTATCATCGCCTGTTTCATTTTTCTGCCTTTTGGTGCCTTTTTTTTTTTTTTGAGATTGGTTCTAATAAGCCATTCATCTATAACAGCATTGATAATGGGGTAGAAATATACAGATCAGAGGCAGTTTTTTTTTTTTTATAAATTAACTTTAAAAGCATGCCACAGGAGTTTTATGTTGCAAACTGTGTCTCCCTGGTTGGTGGGCTCATGGAGCCCCAGGGTCAGCTCTAGAGCACATCCAGTCTGGCCCTTGAGTTTACAGCTGAGGCCAGACAGGTGGGCAACTGCTCAAGCCAAACATTGCATCAGCGCTGGATCTTAACTCCCTGCCTCAGCTCCCCTGCTCTGCAGGCCTCGCACACACCTTTTGACTTTGCTGTTTTTATTTCTCCACTTCTGATCCCTTTTCTGTTCCTTTTCTTTACTGTTCATTCTGCGGCTTAGTTTGAGGCAAACCCTTGCCCTCTTTCACAAACCTGAACTGTGTTGTTCAGATCCCCTCTGTAGTTTGTAAGGGAGAGGAAAACAGGAGGAGGGGGTTGGGGAACAAGACAGTGCCAGAGAGGAAGGGATGACACAGGAAAGGTGAAGGGGGTGGTTCGTGTCTATCTACTCAGACGCAGATGTGAATAAATGCCTGCCCCAAAGCTCTCCTTCCCTCCTACTCTGACTATTAACTTAACCTCAAGTCCTAACAAGAATTGATCCAGCTAACAAATAGATCCAAAGGGGCTAACGGGGTTGATATGGATGTATCATGGGAAATAATGAGTCATGGAAAATTATGAATGAAAAACACACATAATCAATACATGAGTATAGATGTGAGGGGGTGAGTAATGATTCCAAGACACTGACTCCTTTGTTTCGGATCATGACTGATGGAGTTTTGGATATGCTACCCTAAGATATGCACCTTGGTCTACCTAATATTTTTAAGCTCTAGGTGTTTGACAATCAGCGGGTGTAGGAAGACTTGCTGACCTGCTCTTCCTGCCTGAAACAGGTCATACAGAAGAGTCTCACGTGAGCAGTGCCCTCCCCATAAGTGGAAGAAAGGAGCATCGTTATCTCCCAAGACGGAGGGACACTGAAAGGAACCCAAACCAACAGACCTTGCTATGTTTCCTCCCACCCCACCCCCCACCCCCAGCTCATTGCTTTGAGCTCCTACTCTCTGCTCTATCATCTCTTTCCATGGCTCTCCAGTCTTCATCCAACGGAGCATAGAAACACTCAGTTTTAACCATTTCTTCGGGCCTTCATTTCCTGATGAAGACTCCCATGTTGCATAAAACTGGTATTAAATAAATGTGTATCTTTTCTCTTATTCATCTATCTTTGTTGGTTTAATTTTCAGACCCAGCCAGGGACCCTGAGAGAGCGAAGGAAAACCTTTTTCCTTCCCTACATGACATTCATCACCATACTTGTGTGCTTTAGACTGGGCCATATGATCATGACCAGGGTTCTAGCATCCCATGCTGCTTGGCCTGAGTCCAAGTCACTTCATTAGCCTTCCTGTCTTCTGGCTAAAGCCAAATGCTGACATTTGTGTCCTGCTCTTTTTCTTTCTGTATCGTGATCCTATCTTTGAATGTGGGGAGGCATGGAGAGAGCAAGTTATTGAGAGGTGCCACATGATCACCCATGAACCTCAGAGAGAGCTCAAGGAGAAAGGAGGGTGCAGCTGGGTCGCGTGGAACCTTCCTGCACGTGGCAGGCTGAGCTGGGGACATGCCTGCCACCCCAGCCTACATGCAGCCTGCTTGCTTCCCCTTCTGCAGAGACGTGCTTTCCTTGGTTGCTGGCTCCACTGTCTACAATCCCAAATTTGAAACCAGGTTGCCCCACCAATGAACTGGTAGGTTTTAGGTAATGATTCGCCCCTTCAAACGCAGAGTCCTGATATAAGACTGCCTCTAGGCTTCCCAAGTCCTGGCCACCAAATAACAGGATGCTGTTGGAATAGAGTTTATTTAAGAAAGCCTGTCCTTTGCACTATAAACTGAAACAGAGCCATTCAGCCTCTCTCCAGCCGTCTTCACACGTCTATCTCTTGCACACAGAATTAGGTTGGAAGGTCGAAGCCCAAGTTGGTCTGTCTCTCCATCCAATCTCTTGCTTGTTAGGCTGGCAGGGAAGTGCCCGACTCTAGTATATTTGCATTAGTCCTACTAACACATTTCCAAGCTCTCTTGCTGCCACATTACTTGAACCAGGTCAACTCTGGGAGGAGAGATTTGCTTTTCCTTCCTGTAACCTCCCGACTGATTTAATTAAGCATCTCCTCTAGCCCCGATTTATAGGCTGAAAAGTGTTCTCGCAGCAGCCCCTCTGTGTGCTGTGTTTTTCAATGAGCAGAAAATGCAGAAAGTCAAATAGAAACAGCATTCTGAGTGTCTGCTGCCACCCTGAGAGCAGTTCCAACAAGTGCATTCACCTCTGGACATTTAACGGCAAAGGGTTAGATAAATGAGCAGTGGTTTCCTTTGGTAACATAGCACAGTTCTAGAAGTCACAGGAGAGGGTCACTAAATCCTTCCTCCATCCCCCACCCGGGGATCCTGGGGAGGGCAAAGCTGCTGGGAGGAAATAACCTTGATACCTTATTTTATAAATCACACAATTTTTTTTCAAGGTTAAAACCAAAACTAAGAAAACCCTAACAGGTAAGGGTGGGAGGGCTTTATTTTCCAAAATAAAGGGGCAATAGCGTACCTCTCTTGAGTGGGTCCCTAGTGACATTTGGTTCTACCATCAGACCCCAGGTGTCCTCCCCGAGCTTGACAATCCTGACCCCTCCCCAACCTTCCACCAGGGAAAGAAGGAAACCAAATTTCCCATACGAAATGCCCTTTCCTAGTCACTCAAAAGCTTCAACCTCAAAATGAAATCTGACAAAAGAAACAAATTAGATCCATTGCAGCGCTGAGGGTTTGGGATTGTTTAGATTAAAGACTCTGCAGCGTTCTTAGGCCCCCGGGGCAATGAGCTCCTGAATCTAGGGGCAAAAATAAAGTTTTCTTCCCTTCGGCTGCTCTCGCAGGCCGGGGTGAATTATCTGAAGACGATGAATGGACAGTGGGAAACTGAAGGATACAGGGGTGTGCAGGAACCCCGGTGTTCACGGGAGCCAGGCAAGTGAGTAATATGCGTGAAGGAAACCGGATCAGCAAGAAATTGTATGCGATCTCTCCAGATTCTTCTTTTTTTTAAAGATTTTATTTATTTATTCATGAGAGACACAGAGAGAGAGAGAGGCAGAGACATAGGCAGAGGGAGAAGCAGGCTCCATGTAGGGAGCCCAACATGGGACTCCATCCCAGGACTCCAGGACCAGGCCCTGGGCTGAGGGCAGGTGCTGAACCACTGAGTCACCCAGGGATCCCCACCAGATTCTTTTAATGTTAGCAACTCATTCAATTAAAAACACACACATTGCTATTCCTTTGATGTTCACTGAGCACTCCCCATGTTCCAGGTATTTATAAAATCCATTATAAAAGGACATCCTCACTACAGCCCTGTGACAGTAGATGTGGTTCACAGGTGGGGAAAAGTGGGTCTCTAAGAAGCAGGACCAACACCTGCCCGCAGGTGATGCCAAGTTTTATCCACCAGCCCAGGCTGACAGTGTCGGGGAGTGGGGGTTCACAGAGAAGCTGACGTTCCCTGGGGTTAAAGAATATGGCCAGGATCATAAAAGAGCTGGGTGATTTTAAAAAAAAAAGAAAAAGAAAAAGAAAAAGAAATCATCAGGGACGCCTGGGTGGCTCAGTGGTTGAGCGTCTGCCTTTGGCTCAGGGCCTGATCCCGGGGTCCTGGGGTGGAGTCCACAGGGGGCTCCCTGCAGGGAGCCTGCTTCTCCCTCTGCCTGTGTGTCTGCCTCTCTCTCTCTGTATCCCTCGTGAATAAATATATAAAACCTTTATTTAAAATAAACAAAAATTTTTTAAAAATAAAATAAAAATAAACAAAATAAATAAGAAATAAAACTACGGAACCAGAACAGAATGTGAAAGAGACGCACTGGAAAAGAAAAAAAGAAAGGAATACAAGAAGAAAGGTATATGCTGTTGTAAGACATGAACAGCCTGTCCTAATGGCTGCCTACCCCAGAAGATGAAGATGTTTTACTGAAAAAAATGGTGACTCTTTCAGCATAAATAATGCTGCTTCTCTTATTATTCCTTGTGTTTGAAACCAAATGGTGGAAGACCCTCCAAACAATTATCTGTGAGGTTCCAATTTAGACGCCGTAATGTGATTAGTGTGGGCAATGCTGCCCTCTCATGGCCAACTTCTCAACAACATGATTCTCTGAATAAAATCGGGAGGTTTTCTTGTTCTTTATTTTCCCAAAGTACTTTGAAGAATTTTGCATCCACTTAGCATCACATATGTGCATATAATATACTATTTACATAGCACAATACCCTCTGCACATTTTTATATCTATATCTGGAATTGGATGTGTGCCATCTATGCGTGTGTTGTATAGGGCACTGGAGGAAATGAATGGAAAATAAATCATGGTGCTCCTGGGCTCCTGAGCTTTCAGAATTCAGTTCCTCAGGGAGAAATGTTTTTCTCATAACAGAAAACTTAGAAGAACTCCAGAACAGAAAATGTTTTGAATGTCTCTAATCTGAACACAATCTGACTGAAATAACCCCCCGCTGTCTATTCTAAGAGAAGCATTTGTTATATTTGAAGAACACAGCAAACCGGTGCATGGACATATTTTTAGGTAAAAACAACTGTGCATGGTTGTGCATAGAAAATCACTTTCTAGTTTCCTGCAGGGACAGATCACCTGTAATTACAGAGAAATTGCAGCCCAGGAGACCATCAGATTTACCATACCAAGGGTAGACACTGCAAGGTAATTTTCTTAGGCCTGAGTGACAACCCCCAGAACCGCTGACCAGAAGCCTTCTGTCTCCAAGCCTGTGCCATGAACTGCTGTCCCACGGAGAGCACACCTACGTGGGCACCATAATGTGAACCCTGGGTAGACAGCAGCCCTAGGAGATGAAATGTCTGTAATGGAAATAAAGTTGGGGAGAATTTTGTAAAGGGGAAGAAATCGGGACACCATCAGGTTCCCTCCTGAGGAATATTTCCAAGTTGAAAGGAAAATTCTCAACCACCAGATCAATTGCCATTCCTGATGGAATTATAAACCTAAAAATATTTGAGGCCAAATATCAGATATGCCAAGAATACACTGAAGCCTGCAAGGCACACTTTACTGGCTAATATATACCAAGGTGGACTGCACTGCATTTGTTTGTTTGGTATTTTTACATGTGTTTGTTTGTTTTTTAAGATTTTATTTATTTATTCATGAGAGACAGAGAGGGGCAGAGACATAGGCAGAAGGAGAAGCAGGCTCGCTGTGAGGAGCCTGGTGTGGGACTCAATCGGAGGACCCTGGGATCACGACCTGAGCTGAAGGCAGACGCTCAACCACTGAGCCACCCAGGTGCCCCACGCATTTGTTTTTAATCAAGATATTTTCCATAAAAATCCCAGTTTGGGTTTTTTAGTAAAATCAGAATGCCTGACACCACTGGGCCCACTTTCCCACTAGAGCTGAGGTGGGGCTGTTTTCTTTGGGGACATAATGCATAATGCATATCCAGCCCATTTTATTGACTTACAATACTTGTCTGTGCTTTGCAGTCCTTTCGGTTATATATACCTTTTTTTGCTGTAGTTCAGAGAACTGTGATGCACACATTTATTCTCTAGCAGCCACACAGTGCAGCAGATTTAAATGGCACCCCAACTTGCTAGGCATTTTTTGAATTAAAAGTTATCCCTAAAGCACCTAAAGTTTTGGTAAAGCAAGTTTTATATAAATCTATGTTTAAAATAATTAAAACAGACTAATGGAAAGCATATTGGATTAGCAAGCAGAAAACCTGGGATCTTATTCAAACCTCTTCCCCTGATAAACTCGATGGCATTAAGTAATCCACTTAAGCCCTCTTTACCTTTTAATACTTCATAAATAAGAGATAATAATCCTTGTTCCCTCTACCTCCACGGGATTGTGCAACAATAACCATAAATCAGAAGACATCTGAGTCTACAGAAGAAATGTATCGTATAAAGAGTAAGATGGCATTACCAGGACACAGCAGTAGATGGCAAGTAAATATTAAAGTGTTGTTTAGAGTGGACTTTATGAAAAAAAGGAAGCTATATAATCATACCTTTGGAGAATATATATCAAAACGTTAATCCTAGTTCTATCTAAGTCTTGGGATTTGGGATGGTTTTCCCCTCTTTGGTTTCTATGGGCTTCTTACTGTCTTTATAATGAACATGTATTGGCTGTGCAATAAAAAATGTAACAAATAAAAAAATGTAACAAATAATAACAAAAAAGACAGAGGCTGGGAGAAAGAAAATAAAACTTCTTACATTTTTCATTGTAATGGACTTGAATAATCACTGATTTCTACTAAAACCATTTTTAAATTTCTTTTCTTTATAGTTCACATATGTTTTATGTTAAAAACCTAAACATTAAAAACTCCTGGGAAGTATTCTCTAACCTACCGCCAGCTAGGAAGCAGATTGGACTAGCCAAAGTGACATTTAATTAGCCATTTCGTGCCCTCCCCATCCTAGCATTCGTCTGATCAGAAGCAATTAGGCAGACTGATCCAAGCACTGCCAGAAATTTAATCTCGGATTCCCCCCTTTTATTACAGTCAAGGAGCGTGTAAACATTTGTATCTGTGCTTCCACACCAATAGCGTGGGGTTTCTAATTCTCAACATCCTCTAATAACTTAGCCCTTTGTAGAGAAACTGTTACTACACTCCTGGATTGAAGAGCTCCGTAAACCAGTGGTTCTTAACTGAGGTGATATGGCCACATCTGGACACATTTTTGATTATCACACTGGAAGAAGGATGCTACTGGCATCTAGTGGGTAGAGACCAGGGATGCTCCTAAATATTCTGTAGCACACACAGGACAGATTCCACAGCAAAGAATTAGTGCTGGGGTTGAGAGGTCTTGCTTAAGTGAAAAATGCTCTAAGTTTGCATGTGTCATTCTGGAGTTACAAGGATGACGGTTATCAACTTTGTGCCTACTATTTAAGGTGCGAGTGGCACATCTAGCAAATTTCAATTACCTGATAATTTGGTATTTCACAAAATATTTGTTAGTCCTTTTCATAATATCAATTGCTCATGATCCTCACTATCGAATGAGACTGTTTCTTCCTAAAATTCCGTGTATTTGAACTCTGTGGACGGTGACACCACAGAAGAAAAATTCGGGAAAGAGTCATGAAGAACTTGATTTGTCACTGTTTACATTTCTCTCTGCTCAGGAAGACGAGAGAGAGAATGAGCTAAATGCTCTGCTGGAATAAAATAAAACCCACACCCACAACATCAGATAATGCTGTGACAAGACATCACTCCCTTGAAATTCAGAAAGAAACACTCTTACCAAGAAATGTGGAAGCTCGGGGTTGCATAAATAAAAAAGGATTTTTTTAAAAAAGAAACTGAATCCAAAAAACAGGATTCTTAACAGAGGAACATCAGCTCCACACAAGAATTTTTAAAACACTCAGGTTGAAGTAGAACAAAAGCAAGAAGATATATTTAGACACAAATGTTGTAACTGTTTCCTTTTGAAAATCACTCTCCAGAAATTTCTCTAATTAGGCAAATAAAGGGGTTTTAAATGCATTCTCAGATTCGTTTATTAGTGTAGATTATTGTCTCTTTTTTGTTTGCAAATAATACAAAACAAAGCAGCATTTCATCAGTCAAGGATTTCACTCAGGAAAAAAAAATTAGAAGCTATTTTGGAGGGGATGAAAATTTTTTACTCACTTTTA
Organism: Nyctereutes procyonoides; assembly: GCF_905146905.1. Lineage (NCBI taxonomy): Eukaryota > Metazoa > Chordata > Mammalia > Carnivora > Canidae > Nyctereutes > Nyctereutes procyonoides. The sequence goes on from NW_026575132.1 coordinate 15,944,002, forward strand.
AAAACCTTATCACCACCCACAGATAAGTTATGAAATAAGAACTGGGAAAAGGAAGAGAGAAAACTCAGGGAGACTTTGCCTTTATTGTCTTTGAGCTGAATCCTTGATATTCGTTATTAATGTGTTATGTTCATAATAGTCATTATCATCAAAATTTATTTGCCTGATTATTCCCTTTTTGACCCATGGGTCACAGAGCATCTTACTTACTATTCTGGTTCAAGAGGAAATTGAAGGGGAAGAGCACAAAATAAACTCATTGCTCCGTTGATTAACAATCTGAGTTGGGCCTCCAAACCCTTGACCTCACTCTTTGGATTTGGTGCAACAGAGAGAGAGAGAGCAGCACGTTCAGGAGAGGGCTGCGCAGAATGTTGGCCACCTATGTGGCACTGGCTCTCGTGTAGCTTAGATACCAGATACCGAGGGAAAAAATAGATATGAGGATTAATGAAAGCCTAATAAAATCTATTTCAAACCACTTAAGGGTAAGGGTGGAGAGACCTAGGAAGAATCCAAAAAGAGACACGAGTGACAGTTGAGGTCAACATCTCTCCTGGCAGGTCCCATTGCTTTACTTTGATTGGCACCCGGCTCAAGAGTCCATCACACTGGTTCAGGGCACTCCGCCTGCAGGGCCGCTTCTCCCAGCTTTCAAAGCCATCTCAGCTGTCCCTTTGTCCCCTCTGGCCCAGTCAAAGATGTCAAAACAGACACAGGCAAAATATACAAGGAGGAAGTAGAGGAGGAGGAAGAGCGGATGACTAGGAAGCACTCGTGAAAACATGCTTGGGAGAAAAACAAGCCCATACTTCTAGACGGACTCTATTGTACTTCTAAATAAACTGGAAATATTATTTAATAGTGGCTCATTTTCACTGCTTACTTGGTGCCAAGTTCTTCCTAAACACGTAGCATACATTAACTCACTTAATCTCCACATCACCTATCTCTAATTCGTACCGCCATCACCCACTTTCCAGATAGGAAAACTGAGACATATATTCCTGGTTATAAGCTAATAAATGACAGACCTGGAAAAGGAACCTGGATAGTCTGATTTATGAGCCCATGTACGCCCCTCACTGTCTTACGTAGGCACTCACCTACCCGATACCCACCCGGGATGGCTATTGCTACAATCTGGATTTTTAAAGAGAAACAGAAGCAGAGAGTCTGCATGACCATCCCACAAATCATGACGCAGTGAGGATCCAACTGTCTCATGCCCCTGTTAATGTTTTTCTGCAGGACTGATCATGTTTAACCAAACAATTTGATGAAAATAGGCCTGAAGCCAAGTCCAGTTCAACAAATACATTAACATTATGAATAAATGAAAAAACAAAACACCAATAAAGATAACATACCCTTTGTACCAGCTAGCTCGTTCTCTCATTACTTTATGTACACGAATGCCTGAAATTGCAATTACAAGCCCCTCAAGGGTAGGACCGTGTGTTTTGTTTATGAATATCCTAGCACACTGACATGAAGTGTGCTCGGTAATTACTAGTGTAATGAGTCCATCAGTCTCTCCATCAATCAGTCCACACTTATTTGTCAAATGTCTACTACAAGGCGCATCAGGAAATGAAAGGTCAGGAGAGAAATAGGTTAATCCTAACTTCCATTTAATGGCAAATGGGATAAAGTAAATACTTTTAAAACCAGGAATAGAAGCATACTCCGCTCCTCCCTTATCAAAAGAAGTCAGTTCTATTTGGAGCTGCATAGTACCTGGTCAAAAGCCCTCCCCTCCCCAGATTCCCTTAGAATTGGGGTGACCACGGAAATCCGTGCTGGCTGATTGCTAAGGAAAACAGAAAATCACAGGGTGGAGCTTCCAGGGGACCATCTCCCCAGGCCTCTGCCCTTGACTCTGCACTTCCTCCTTCTTTACTTGCCTGGAGCGTAAACACAAGGCCTGGAGGTGGAGCCAAGGGACTGGAGCAGCAGGAAGGAGCCCAGGTCCTCTGCCACGTCTTCAGGCACCTGCTCTGGACTCCCCGCCCTGCTTCTTTGTCATGTGAGGAAAGCACCAGCGCTCCTGTCTAAGCCAAAGACACCAGGCCTCTCTTCCAGGCAGGTGAACAGAATCCTAACGGGTGGGGACGGCTTCCTGGGTCTGTCTCTCCCCTTATAGGTTTTGAGGGGTACATGTCTTCAGATTCCACCCATATATGGTCACAGGCGGACACACGAGAAAAAGGGAAAGAAAAGCCAAAGGGGATACAATGAAGCATTACTAATGGCATATTATGTAACTTTTACAGGTTTGATTATTTTTGGAAAGTATTGGGGAGGAGAAACAGTAGATTTGTTGTAACTTTTTTTTTCCTGCAATATCCCCCCATCTGTTTATTTTTTTACACCTCATTTTGATGAAATCACTGTTCGTGTGATTTTCCTCTTAAAGTCTTTTTATTTTTTATTTTCTTTTGAGAGAGAGCATGAGTGCAGGCGGGGAGGGGTACAGGGGAAGGAGAGAATCTCAAGCAGACTCTCTCTTCTGACCCAACATGGGGCTTCATCTCACCACCCTAAGATCACAACCTGAGCCGAAATCAAGAGTCAGACGCTTAACCCACAGATCACCCGGGTACCCTCCTCTTAAAGTCTTTTGAGTATGAGGCTTTTGAATGATCTACTTTACTTTTCCAATTGACTTTAATTTCCATTTCTTGTTCCAAAACGAAACCCTAACATGACATGTAGAATCTTCTAGACCATAATGGGCTTGAAATATTATGTAGTTTATTCTCTCAGTTGAAATATTTATCACTCCTGAATCATAGTTGTTCCACTAAAAGGCCTTCATGTAACTTCTAAGGAGGTCATTAAAATGACTGCTCAACACTGAGGGGGACACTTAACGGGATAGCACTGGGTGTTATTCTGTATGTTGGTAAATTGAACACCAATAAAAATTAATTTATTAAAAAAAAAGAAACTTAAAAACCCATTAAAAGTATAACACTTTAAAAAATAAAAATAAAAATAAAATGACTGCTCAAAAGCATTGCTAAAGGAATCAACATGCTCTTTCAGGTGTTCAAATAGTGCTCTGGTCATCACTTAGCCTTAGACCCAAATCAAGGAAAAATATTTAAGTTAAGCTCAGTTCTTTTTAAAATATTATATATATTTTTAACTTCACAGCAGTTTAAATAGTTAGAAAATTAAAAATAGGTTTTTTTTCTTAAAGAATTTTTATTTATTTATTCATGAGAGGCACAGAGAGAGAGGCAGAGACATAGGCAGAGGGAAAAGCAGGCTCCCTGTGGGGATCCCAGTGCGGAACTTGATCCCAGGACCAAACTCTACAGGGGCACCTGAGTGGCTCAGTCCTTGGGCATCTGACTCTTGATTTTGCCTCAGGTCCTGGGATAGAGCCATTGGGCTCCACGCTCAGCTGAGGGTCTGCTTAAGATTGTCTCTCCCTCTCCCTCTGCCCCTTCCCCTACTTGTGAGCTCTCTCTCTCTCTCTTTCTCTCTCTCTAAAATAAATAGATAAAACATTTAATAAATAAATAAATAAATAAATAAATAAATAAATAAATAAATATTTTTAAAACTTTACAAAGTGAATATGTCAATATATCACCAGATAAAATCTAAAGTCACAGTTTTATATCTCAAGTGAAAGCACTGTCTCACTGTGTTTAATTGACTCAGTGTTGAGAGAGAAATTGGTTTGGGGTTAGGAGTTTATCAGAATGACAGCTTTATTTACCTCAAACATCAGTTCTCTTCACCTTTTAGTTAGTATGTGAACCTAACTGTGAACTTAGTCATAGGGGAAAAAAAAATAGTCCAAAATAAACTTACTGGATGAAGAACCAAAGTCAGAAAAACTTGCCTGGCCTTTATTCAAGTTATATAAACTCATAAATAACAAGGAGATGAAGTTTGGGCCTGATAAATTGCTCAGTGGCATGGGAAATTTATTTTCCACGACAGTCTCTGGCTTGCGGATGCCTACATTTCGTACAGCTCATAAGTACAAATGACTGCACCAGCCAGTTGTCTCCAAAACCCTCCATTCCTTTACCCTGTGTTCTTAGGGATTTCCTTCTCCTATCTCTCCTCTCCTTTCTCCTCCCCAACTACAACCCTTATGCTACTTCAGCACAAATCTGTGCGGGCAGGTGAGGAGAAAACAAGGAAAATGTGAGGGAGAATGAAAGAGTAAACCTTCATCACACACATCCTCTGTTCCTTATAGCTTCTTACATGGCCTGCCGCGAGGAGGGGAGAGAGGCCTCCGACCACGACACACAAGATCCTTCGTGGTCTGGCTCCTGAATTTGCTAATGTAATATAATGTAATTGCCTAAGTGGACTAATTCCTAGAGGAGCTCTACCCAGGTCAGCTAGAGCATCACAGCCCAGTGTGGGATGGGCAATCCCTTGACCTCCTAGGCTGTGCATTCTTCTCTTGTGCTCTTCCCCCATTTAACATCTTTCTATACAGTGAACAGCTTGAAAGCAGAAAATATCTTTCATCTGTATTTCTAGGACCTAGCAGCCTTGCTCAGTGACTGACTCAAAAAACCCAGTGGTGCTCTAGAAATATTTGTTGTAGGGATGCCTGGGTGGCTCAGGGGTTGAACGTGTCTGCCTTCAGCTCAGGTCATGACCCCTGGGTCCCAGGATTGAGTCCTCCATTGGGCTTCCCACAAGGAGCCTGCTTCTCCCTCTGCCTATGTGTCTCTCATGAGTAAGTAAATAAATTCTTTAATAAAACATATTTGTTGTAGCATGAATGTGTGGCCCCAGGACTTTTCCAACTGTCTCATCCCAGGGCCCTGCTCTGGTCTTCACCCCACTCCACACTGAAGTAACTCTTGCGTAACTCTTGCATGGTGCAGAGGGAAGGTGAAGTGAATTGAACTACTGTCTTGAAATGGAAATGAAGCTACTTAGGTCCTTTTGTTAGGCTGGGATCCAGAATTATCAACTATGTGAACCTTGGTCTCTAAATGGGGGGAAAAAAGAAGCAGCAGGAGGGTGTCTCTGGAGAGATGGACTTTCCTTAAATGGGTGGGGCTTTTTAAAAGAACAAAGGTGAAGATACGGTTATAGATTAAAAACAGCCAACATGCAATTAGCTTTTATTCTTTGGGGATGCTTTTGTAAATATGCTACCTCTATTGTAGCCTATTATACTTTGAGTATATGAGGTCTTGATGTTCTCCCTGAGTTAGAACTCAGGTACCTTATCTCTAATCCATTAATATCCACTCACCAAAGTATTATAAAGAAATAAGGATGACAGGTTAGATGGAAACACCAAGAAATGTGTATTCATTAGACTATTAAGATAAACAGTCTATGCACCCATAATCTACAATCATACAAACATGTAATAGGAACTGAAAGGGAATGTCCGAAAATGAGAGCAGTTTGGTTGGAATGATGAGGAGTATCTTTTTTTTATATACGTTATTACTATCAATAAAAGCTTGCAATGAAGTTTAAAATGTACTTTGAATGAAATGGACAAAAGTTTCAGTGCATATCAAGGCCAACACATACGGAACTCCCTTAGAGAATTTTTTTTTTTTTTAAGTAGGCTTCACATCCAATGTGGGGCTCACAACTTTGGAGATCAAGAGTCATGCATTTCACCGACTGCGCCAGCCAGGTGCTCCTTTCAGAGATTTCTTGACTTGCCTTTTATTTTCAGTCTCTCCCTTTTCCCCAAGCAGAGTGCTCACTTCAGATATTGAGAAGAGTGGAGGAGGGGAAAAAGGAGAATTGACTTTCGTTGAGTTGGGTAGGAAGCCTGGGGGCTGGAGGAGGGGAGGGTATCTTGGCCTCAACCTCCATCTCTTCATCAGCCCTCACCCTATTGACTAGGGACAACTGATTCTAGCTCCATCTTGTAAAATGGTACATAAATACAACTTTCAAACCCTTCCTTCCAGCTAAATCAGCACCTCTAAGCCTGCCTATAAGAAAATTCTGGAGTCACCAGGAGCAGAGTGTCCACTGTATGGCAGGCCTTGGGAGGCATTTTCCTCTATGAAACAGAGAAGAGAATTTCAGGCTAGAAGCAACCAGAGTGGCAATAAAAGAGGAAATTAAAAAAGATCTTGGCAAAAAATCAATGAGAGATGACTCTAAAGCTGACAAGGATAAAGAGTTGTCCCAATGCAGAGGTTTGGGCTGGCAGATTTGCCCCCCATATCTCCTGCTCCACCAAATCCAAACCACTGGCCTATAGAAATATATACCCCAGACAGTCCTGCCAGACAGGGATCCTGTGCCACCAACCTTGACTGGCTCGGAAAGGTGAGACTCCCCTACCCTAAAACCGAGCTGGACAGGAAGGAGAGGTAGGGTCAGGCCAAGCCTGCCAGGGAAGGATCTGTTCCTGGTTGTGCTGCCAGCCAGAGCAAACTTTCTGAGGGAACTGCTTCTCATTCCTCCTCATCCCCTTCTGTTGGTCAGGTAGGATGTCAAGTTAACCGGTCTCTGTGGCTGGGCAGACTAGCCTCATCTAGGCATTTAGGCAATTTGCTTAACTGTTTTTATGGGAAAATCCATGGTAAGTAGCAAGGAATTGACTACTAATGAGCCTTTGGAACTCAGCTGCCCCCAACTGGACCCTGTTCACACAGCCAACGTGAGTGAGTGAAGGAATTGGGTGTCATTGCCCACGGGCTTTTTCCAGAGAGTTTTAATTTTTATTGTCGGGCTTTTTTCAGAGAGTTTTAATTTTTATTGTCATGGCCTCGTTTTCTTGCCATATTCTCTTTCTCAGCAAATAATTGCTTAAACAGAACTTTTACTTTGTCATTCAGATTTTAGAAATAGATAAGTTAAAACATTACAGATATAGTTAAATCCTCCCAAAATTCCTCCTTGATTTCATTGCCTGCCCTTCATTCTTCAGGGGTGATCATTGTCCTGAATTTGTTTTGTTTTGTTTTAAGATTTTATTTATTTATTCATGAGAGACACAAAGAGAGGCAGAGACACAGGCAGAGGGAGAAGCAGGCTCCCTGCAGGGAGCCTGACTTGGGACTTGATCCCGGGTCTCCAGGATCACACCCTGGGCTGAAGGAGACGCTAAACCACTGAGCCACCCGGGCTGCCCCATTGTCCTGAATTTGGTGTTTCTCATTCAATGGGTGATTGTATACTTTCACTACATAAGTATGTATCCATTAGTAACATAGTTTGCACATTTTCAAACGGTACATAAATGGTACTCTGGACTTGCATCTCTTTTACTCAGTTTTTGTTCAACATCGTTTTGGAGATTTATTCATATTAACATGGCTCTAGTGAATTTATTTTTAATGGTAGCATTCTAGCATGTGAATATATCACATTACTATTATTATGGTAGAGTTGACCCTTGAACAACACAGGGTGCCAACAACCCCGGCAGTTGAAAATCTGCATGTGCATCTGACTCCTCAAAAACTTAACTGCTAATAGCCTACTGTTGACTAGAAGACTTACCTAATATAAACAGTAGATTAACACATTTATTTTGTATGTTATATGCATTATATGCTGTATTCTTACAACAAAGTAAGCTAGAGGGAAAAATATTACTAAGAAAATCATAAGGAAGAGAAAATATAAGTATTACAGTACTATACTGCATTTATTGAAAAAATCTGCACGTAAGTGATCTACAGAGTCTAAGCCATGTTGTTCAAGGGTGAACTATATTCTATTCCTGTTACTATTCATTGTATCATTTAATTGTACTATTCTAGTATATAAAGATATAATTTGTTTTTCAGTTCTCCTAGAAGTGAAAAAGCTAGATGGTAGAGTATGAATAGAGCAGAAAATGGTAACGTCGAATAAAGTGGTTGAACCAATGCATAGCCCTGCTAGCTGTGGTTGAGACTTCATTTCTTTCATATCCTCAGGACACACCTGATGTTGTCAGACTCTTTAGTTTCCCCACCACCACCGTGATGAAAATGATATGAAATCTCATTTTTGGCATGATCTTGATTCACATATTGAAAAAGGTTCTTTTTTTTTCCAAAAAGCTCATTTAGGGATCCCTGGGTGGCGCAGCGGTTTGGCGCCTGCCTTTGGCCCAGGGCGCGATCCTGGAGACCCGGGATCGAATCCCACATCGGGCTCCCGGTGCATGGAGCCTGCTTCTCCCTCTGCCTGTGTCTCTGCCTCTCTCTCTCTCTCTGTGACTATCATAAATAAATAAAAATTAAAAAAAAAAGAACTCTTCTCCTTTAAAAAAAAAAAACAAAAAGCTCATTTATTTTTTAAAAAGATTATTTATTTATTTATTTATTTGACAGAGAGCAAGAGGGAGAGAGAGAGAGCACAAGCAGCAGGAGTGGTGGCCAGAGGGAGAGAGAAAAGCAGGCTCTCCCAGGACCCTGAGATCATGACCTGAACCAAAGACAGTTGCTTAACTGACTGAGCCACCCAGGAGCCCCCAAAATGCTCTTTTAGATCAGTGTTTTTCAAAGTATGTTCTGGGAACCCTGGAAAATGCCTGGAACTCCTTTAAGTAGTCATTGAGGTTACAACTATTTCCTAGGAACACCAAAATGTTATCTGCCTTGTTCTAGAATTCTCCAGAAGTTTCACAATATGCAAAGGTGGAAGAGATTGTGTGATCGCCCAGGTGTCCTCTATTAAGAAAGACATTAAGGACGTTGGCAAAAGTCTAAAGCAATGCTGCTCTTCTAAGTACTTTTGTCTTGGAAAAAAAATGATTATTTCTCATTTTTAAAAATATCGTAACATATAATGGGTTTGCTATTGTTCTCACATGAATTAATAAATATTTTAGCTATTTCGATTTTAATTTCCAATGTGGTAAATATTACTAGGTATACGTATAAACAAAAGCTCTCTGAAGTCCTTGGTGATGTTTAAGAGTGTAAAAAGAGCGTAAAGAGGCCCTCCTGAGACCAAGAAGTTTGCAAGTCGCTAGTATAGAGTATACACTTTTGTTGCCACTCCCTGCTTAAATTTATGCCAGCTGACTTTTAGATGGTGCTTCCTGCCCTGGGTCATCATGCTGAGTGGCCGAGAGCCAATTTTCCTTTCACCTCCTTGGTATTCCTATAAAGCAGATACCATGATTGACCCCAAAAAGAGAGAGTGAGCCAAGGCTGGGGGGTTGGGTGGCATGCCTGAGGTCAGGCACTGGGCCAAAGCTCAGCCCTGCTGCCCGCAAAGGCCCCTGCCCTTCACCAGCACAGCCGCTGTCCACCCTCTTCACCCTCCAGCTTTCTTCTCTTAGTCACTCTCTGAGTCAGCCATCGTGAACGTATCTACTCATCTTTGAATCATCCTCTCCTTTTGCCTTGAAATGATCTGAATTCCCTTTCCAAGGCAGCAGAGGGTGGGAGTGGGGGGAGCCCCTCAAGGGGCTCTGAGGCTGGCTTCCTACAGCTGGAGCTGCATGCAGTGTGGCCAGTCCCCAGGCTTCTGGGCAGCAAGAGCCAGAAGCCAAGGGACATGCACAGGATGCAGGCCTGGAAACAGATCCTCCACAAAGGCGGTGCTAGAACACACAATATTTGCCAGACGGGGTCTGGAAGGCAAGATTGCCAATGCCTAGGAATAGAAAGGTAAATCCTCTTCCTTTGGCTTTCTTTGCCTTGGGCCCATAGGTGGGGAGGAAGTGTTAAATCAGACATCTGCCTCTTACTCATATCCATCTCTTAATCTCTCCTCCTACTCGCTGACTTTCTTCATTCAGCAAATACAATGGTGTGATAAGTGGGTCGTGATGGGGAAATAACAACAGCTAACATCAATTGGTGCAAAAGGATGCCGGTGCCTGGAAATGAGGCTGAAGAAGAAAATGAGAGCCAGCTCATGGGTTGAGATCTTACATGCAAGGTTTAATCAAGGGAGCAACCTATTCAGCTTTGCTCTTTACAAAGATCTTCTGACTGCAGAGTGGAGAATGGATTGCAGAAGAGCAACGAGGAGGCAGAAAGTAATGGTGTCTGGAATCAGCATAGGACTAGTAGGGATGGATGAAAGCAAGTGACAGAGAGGCTGGGAGCAAAGATGTGAATGGTTTCCGATATGCCTAGAATTATGGCCCTAGTCTCCTACCCACGGTGCTCATCACCAAGCTTTTTTTTCCTTGCAATTAACCCTGAACATCACCACCAGATTAACCTTCCTTAAACATACACTTATCACCTTGTGGAGTACTAAACAGCCTACAGATTTAATGCGTTTGCTCTAGAATCAAAGAGCCTGGGTTCAAATCCTACCTCGGCCACTTTCCTTAAAAAATGAGACACTGAAAAGAATGCTTATATCACAAGGTTGCTGAGTCAGTGCACACAAGAGCACCACTATCTGTATACAGTATTCCTCCAAAAAAATATATGTTACTGGGACACCTGGGTGGCTCAGCAGTTGAGCGTCTGCCTTTGGCTCAGGGTATGATCCCGGGGTTCCGGGATTGAATCCCACATCAGGCTCCCTGCATGGAGCCTGCTTCTCCCTCTGCCTGTGTCTCTGCCTCTGTGTGTGTGTGTGTGTGTGTGTGTGTGTGTGTCTCATGAATAAATGGATAAAATCTTTTTTAAAAAAAGAAATTTAAAAAAATCTATTACTATTGTGGCATTTGTGTACTCAGGAGCCTTCAATAGAAAACCTTCTATTTCTAGGGCCCCTGGAAAGCTCAGTTGGTGAAGTATCCAACTCTCAATTTGACTCAGGTCATGATCTCTGGATTGTTAGATTGAGCCCCTCTTTGGCCTCTGCACTCAGCAGGCAGTCTGCTTGAGATTCTCTCCCTCTCCCTCTGCCCCTTCCTTTCCCACCTCTGTCCCCCTACTTGTAGGCACTTTCTCTCAAAAAAGAAAGAAGAAAGAAAGAAAGAAAGAAAGAAAGAAAGAAAGAAAGAAAGAAAGAAAGAAAGAAAGAAAGCCTTCTATTTCCACTTGCTAAAATACCAAGGCCTGCCTCTCCAGAGCTGTCATAATCTAGGCTCATCACGTTACCCAGCCCCATTAGATTCTATTCCTCAAATATGCCCATAAATACACTGGATACAGCACCTTTATGCCTTGTTCACACTGTTTCCCTCATCTCAAATGCCTTTCTTTTCCCCATTTACCCTCCCCAATCCTTCTGTCCCTTAAATGCTCATCACCACTTCTAGAAAAATGACTCCAAATGCAGTGACTGGTGACCATACCTGTACAATCATTTTCCCCCAAGCAGGACAGCATGTCATTCCTCCTAGGAGGCTATCACCCCAAATAACTCACAAAGCCACTCACGCTCATACCTGTCACTGCTTTCTAAATGCTAAGTATTCACAGAAGGCCCAGAGCAGAAACTTGTCTTTCCCATGCTTTGGGGAGCACTATGGATGCTCTCAGAAGCCCATAAATAAAAAATAACTTTGGTATGAGTTAAGTTTTCATTAGGACCATCAGCTATGAAATATTTAAAGGCTCTCTTGGGTTATTAAACCAAAGCAATGTTGTGTGTAAAAAGGAGATAGGACCAAAAATATATGAATTAATTGACCAAAACATATTTTAAGGGAAGCAATGTCTTACCCTAAGCAAAACTTCATAAAGCTCATGTGTCCTTCTACACTTCACGTCTTTTTGTTTTTACGCCTTTATTGAGACATGATTGATAAACAACAGATTGCACAATACTAAAGCACACAGTTTGATAAATCTCATGTTCTTTTAACCACAAAGCTTTGTAACAATCAGACTTTGTCTCAGACTACTTAAAATTCTCTTATATTTTCAAACATGATAGGGTAATGATAAAACCCAAGTTTGCCTACAGTGAGGCTTTCTGCATCTGTAAGTTACTAGAAATTTCACTTGGTTGGAAACATGTGTTCCAGAATTTGAAATTCAGAAACCAAAAGGATTTCTTTTTCATTGACAAATTAGAGCTTTGCATTTTCAAACCAGGACATTGGAGGCACTTGATTTGTTCTTGGCTGGAAATAAGAGATTTTCTCTAAATTGGGCCCCTCGTTAACTATAATCTCTCTATAGATTGTACTCTGTTCAATAGAGTTTGTTGAGAGACACAGGAGAATTTCTCTCAGTGTTCCCAGAGAGGTTCAGAGAGAATGCCAACCAGCAGACCCTGGCAAATGTTGACTTTTTATTGATTTGCTTATTCAACCAGCATTTACCAAGCCCCTGTTTTTTGCTGGGCTGGATAGCCCTGCCCCATCAGTAGCTCACAAACTATTTTGAGACGTAAGGTATAAATTGTCAGTCCCTGCAGTGACCCAGCAAGCAACTGCATCTATGAACTGTGGGAAGCCAGCATGGGAAGGAAGCTGGCAGGCCAGGATCCAGTGCACTCCATACACATTCCCTGCCCCCCGCTCCCCGCCCCCCGCCATAACAACCTGGTTTATACAGTAAAGTTTCTGACTCAGTTTCCCAGATTCTTAACTTCTCAATATTTTTTCCCTGGGATATTCTTTCTGGAACTAAAATATTTCCCCGAACCCTAGCCTGCTTAGGTAAGCCCCAACTGTCAGTGACTTTCTCCAAAAAAACAAAAAACAAAACAAAAAACTGGCTCTGATTTCCTGATCCCTTAGCTGCTGGCTAATGTCCAGTTGCAAATGGACTCATCATCCAAACTGGCCTGGCCACTGAGTCACCTTGGGCTCTTGTCAAAATCATAGATTCTTGGGCCCCAACCCAAGTCCATTTGAATCAGAAATTTGGGGGAAACGGAGGCTTTCCAGATGAGGAGGCTGAGGTTCAGAGAGACTAACTTATAGACCGAGATCCATAGGTGTGAGTTCAGAGCCAGGAAGAGACTCCAGATATGTTCAGTCTCACCTTCTTGATTTCATACCTGGACATGCGAGAGGGTGTAGAGCCATGTTTGCTTCAGCCCCAGCCCCTGTCTTCAACCACAGCTTCCTAACTCCCTTTCCTGGAGTCATTCATTTCCTCAGGCTCTTCAGAACATAATCCTGGGTCACAGACTCAAAAGCCCATGATAACAGGAGGGCACAGGAGGTGACTAACACAGATTGTGCTGGAAGGTGGAGCTCTGGGAAATGGAAGAGTTCTCTCATGTCCAGTGGGGCAGCGGCTACTCACCGACAGGCTGTCTCCCAGGGAGAATGTGGGCCCATCTTCACTGAAAGATCCAGATTTTCGGGTGAAATCTCAAAACAGCAGTCCCATGATGACATTACAGTGTCTAACACTCCCCTTCAGGGACCTGAGAGAGAAAATCTGTGGTTGGTCTTGAAGAAGCAAGTTGCCGTGCTGTGCACTGCAGCCTAGCAAAGGGGGAGGCCACATGGCAGGGAACCACGGGCGGTCCCTAGGCCTGAGGGCCTCAGTCCTAAAGCCACAAGGAACTAAATTCTGCCAACAACCTTGTGAGCTTGGAAGAAGATCCCATGTTCCAGAAGAGAGCGCAGCCCCTCCAGCATTTTGCTTGTCCCTTTGTGAAACCCTAAGCAGAGGACCGAGCTAAGCCACACCCTGACTCCTAACCTCCAGAAACTGCAAGATAATAAATGTGTGTTATTTTAAGCTACTAAGGTTGTGGTAATTCTGTAATTCTTACACAGCAATGGCAAACCAACACCCGCTCCACGGTCTACTCTTTTCAGTGCTTCAAACTGCAAATGCTCCTTCTCCCCATCTGCCATCAACATTCCCATCCCTAACCACCCTGATTCCAGTTGGCTGCCAAGAGAGAAATGAATTTGGCAAACTTATTTACCATTTACAACTTACCTCCCCCTGCTAGGGAGTCTTTGCATTTTGAAAGAGAAGGCTCAGAGAGGTGCTGGATTAATCAAATACACGACTGACTCAAAAAGTTAGAAATTCAGAAAAGCGCTGCAGAAAAGTGGAAGGACTTTGGTGCCTGGAGATTGGGCCTAAGCCCATATCATAGTCTTTACCTAGGAATAAGGTAAGCCCAGGCAAAAACACTCTACAGTTGGAACAGGAGCCACACTGTCATTTATTAGTAAGATATATTAGGGAAAGTCTTCATTTTCTTCTGTCAAGTAGGGGTGCTTGTTGTGAGGATCATGCCTGTTGATGTATGCATGTAAGGCAATGGAAAATATATATTGGTCTCTGCCCCCAGTGACTGTCACAGAGCTCCTAAACCCTTGTAATTTCCTGGGTTAGGAATGTCTTTTGTTCTCATGAGGCAAAATCTGGATGGGCTCCTGGATGTCTCCTGGATGAAGAAGGGTGGCCACAGAAAAGACAAGCCATGATTAGAAGCTTAGAATTTTCAGCTCCACACCCCACCCTCCATTCTCTTGAGGAGGGAGAAAGGCCAGAAATAGAGTTAATCACTGATCCTGTCTCCCATAAAATCATCCTAAAACCTCAACAACGTGGGATTTGGGGAACTTCCAGGTTGGTGAACGCATCTGCATCCCAGAGGGTTACACACCCCAACTCCATGGGAACAGAAGCTCCTGTACTTGGGACCTTCCCAGACCTCACCCTGTGTATCTCCTCACCAGCTCTCCACCTGTTTCCTTCATTGTATCCTTTAATAAACTGGTAAGCCTAAGTGTTTCCCTGAGTTCTGTGAACCACTTTAGCAAACTAATTGAACCTGAGGAGGGGATCATGGGAATTTCCCCTTTCTAGCCAATCGGGTAAAGTTGTGCGTAGCCTGGGGACCTATGATCTCATCTGATGGCGGAGCCTGTCTCCTGACTAAGCCCTTGACCAGTGGGATCTGACCCTAATTCAGAATTGAGTTAAATTGTAGAACATCATTGATAGCAGAGAACTGCCTGCTGGGGTCACACATCTGGTGACCAGAAGTGTCAGAGGCATCGTAAATGTGATAGCCATGTGAGAGTAAAGGAAAACACGGGGAGGAAAAGACTGCGTTTTTCTACTCGGTGTGAAAGCACTCTTTAAGTAGAGAAATGCATCCACAAAAACAAAACACAGTGATAAGGCAATCACAGGTCATTTAAGCCAAAAAAGTTCCCAGTGCACACATTCTGATTTCAGCCCTGCAGCTTCAGCACTGACCTTGCCCGGGTCTGTTGTCAGACCTCTGTCTCCTTGCCACCTCTCAGTTTCAGCCACAGGCTGACATTTACTTCTCGCTTCCATGTAGCTGACAAAAGCCAGGGAGGGACTGAGATGACACTCCTCTCACATCCCAGCACGTAAATAACCAGGGAGGAAGAGGCCTCCAGGAAGGTCACGCAGATGTCTGGGGAGTCCCCTGACACCAGACCAAAACAGCCCATCAAAGTCCCCACCATCCAAGAACGAAATCACCCCTAGTGAGACCCGGTGTCTGAATCCTTCAAGCCCAAGCAGTCAGGCTCCCGAGAGTTCGAGAACTGTTTCTCATTAGCAAGGACCCACAGTAGCCAAGTCCACATTTCAAAGGGCAAGAGGAAGCAACCCCTTTTCTCTGATGTCTGTGTGGCTTACAGAGAAACCCACGTTAGGCATGGTGTTTTATTGTATTCAAATAGATAAGAAAAAAAGAGTGGGAAGGAAGAAAAGAAGATGATTTATCCTCTTTATAGTCAAACAAACAAAGAAAACACAGGAAAAGAAAATAAGCCATTCCTGTTTTAAACACAGGGGTGGAAGTCAAGGATTACATGACTGTTTGGAGGAGGGGAAAAGACTCTCATTCCTCAACTAAATTATTAAATTGTAGAATTTAGTACAGATAATAACATAATAGTAATTCTAAAACAGCTGCTACAATATTAAATATTTACTGAGTTCCCCACGTGCCTGGCACTATGTGACAAGCTCTCCATGCATGCACTCTCAGACCTCACGACAGCCCCCAAGGAAAGGTGTCACCATTGCCCCAATTTCACTGATGAGGAAACCAAAGCTTAGCAAACGTAAGCAATTTATACAAGGTCATACAACAAGCAAATGACAGCTGGCCCTCGAAGCTGGCTAGGTCTGCCTCCAGTGCCTGTGCTCTTCCCCATGATGCCATCCTGCCCCCTCAAAGTGGAAGGACACAGCTGTGCTCCCACAGTTCAGAAGGGCCCAGAGGCTGACCACAGATCTGCCTCTGCTTCTCCCACCATTGTTCTTCCAAAAGCCTTGTCAGATGTGCCTGAAGAAAAGACTCTCTCCCTGGTTCCGCAGACCTCACAGTGACCCTCCCCTCTTCAGAGAAAAGATTATGAGCCCCACACAATAGCTGTTAATATTAACATTAGCATTGGGATCCCTGGGAGGCTCAGTAAGTTAAGCATCTGCCTTTGGCTCAGGTCAAGATCTCAGGGTCCTGGGATCCAGCTCCACATTGGGCTCCCCGCTCAGTGGGGAATCTGCTTCTCCCTCTGACCCTCCTCCCCACTTTCATTCTCTCTCTCTCTCTCTCTTTCTCTCTCTCTCTCGGCCTCAAATGAATGAAATCTTTTTTAAAAATATTAACATTAGCATCAACACCATTGGTACCTTTTTCTTCTCCAGAAATAAAACATACCATTTTCAAAAAGTGGGAATCTTCTTTATCAGAGACAATCTAGATAATGCCACCTCCCCTCAAGCTTGGTGCCAAACAAACAAATGGATATAGATATAGTCTCCGAATATAGTCTCGGAAAAAGTCGTTGGCTTTGCCTAGAACATTTTCCCCTGTGTGGCCAGGACTTGACCCAAAAGCAATACCCTTTTATATTGTTGAGGTACTTTGCAAGACAAGATTGGATTTTGATTATCATCTTCTTTAACGACTTAAAATTAGCATGCAAGAGAGAGTTGGGAGCTAACATGTTTACAGTAGCATGGAAGAAAGAAAAATAGGCTAAAAATTATCAATTGTTTGTGACCTGAAATGAACAGTGCATTTGGAGAATGTAAAGTCTAAGCAGAAATGAGAGTGAAAGCCATGGTGGCCTCTGCATGGCAGGGTAGGTGACATTAGATGGACATACGGTACCCAAAAAGGTCAGTGTTAGCTTCGATATTGCTTTCTTATTGTCGCTCTTCCACAGAACAGATCTAGTCCTTCCTGCTGCTGGGAGTTTTCAGGATTACAGTTTGGAGGTGTATCAGATTAAAAAGGAGGAAGGGAAGAAGCCAAGGAGGGAGGACCAGAAGGAAGACGGATGCAAAAAGGAAGAAAGGAGAAAAAAGTGGAAAAACAAAAACATGGACCCCAAGTTTAGCCCAGCAGGGACAAGTAAAATATGTAACAGCAACAAAAAGGTTTTCAAGTCTCCAAGTACGAAACTTCATGAAATCTAGATATTAAGATAAAACCAAAAAGTATCAGAGAGCATACTGGAATTCTTGGTATCAGAATCTGACCTATAGGGATGCCTGGGTGGCTCAGTGGTTGAGCGTCTGCCTTCCACTCAGGGCATGATCCCGGGGTCCTGGGATCGAGTCCCACATCAGGTCCCTATGGGGAGCCTGTTTCTCCCTCTGCCTGTGTCTCTGCCTCTCTCTCTCTCTCTCTCTCTCTCTCTGTGTGTGTGTGTGTGTGTGTGTGTGTCATGAATAAATAAATAAAATCTGTTTTAAAAAAAGGATCTGTAATTCAGAAGATGATAATAGTGATATTTAAGGCCACAGGAAGGAGTGGAGAGCGTGGTGACACAGAATATTGTTTTGAACGATATTTGTGCTATATAGGTAAACTAAATAGCAGTTTTCCAATTTCTGGTTTTCATAATAATAGCTGTCATTTGTTGAGTGCCTTGTGTCCCCATCTCCATGCTAAACACTATTTGTAATTCTCTATTTGACTTAATCTTCCCAACTGGTGTACCAGACAGCTATAATTATCCTCGCTCATACATGAGAAAACTGAAAATGAGAGAGGGTAAGTTGCTCAAAGATACACAGGTAGTAAGAGGCAAAGCAGCTCGTGAATGCCAGCCCCGTGTGGCCAGAGTACTCTCAAACCTGCTCAGTCACAAGCATCACCATTGCCACCAGCAGCATCCAAACAACACCTGTTGAGCAGTTTACGGAAGGTATCACCTCTGGTCCCCACCATTACCCCTTGAGGTGGTAACTCTTATTACTCCCATTTTACAGAAAAGGAAATTGAGGCTCAAGTGATTAAATAGTGCCCGAGTTCACCTAGCCAGTAAGGCAGTGGAGTCAGGATATGAACTCAGACAAACTGACCTCATACACCAAATCACTGCATGCTTCAATATTCCAACATTCCTTCATAGCTAAGAGAAGCCTAAGAAAATATGACAACTAAATGTAGTAACTAATAGAAAGGATTTTTGGACAGCAAAAGGGCATTAGGTAAAAACTAAGGAAATTTGAATGGATTGCCATTAATGATAATGAAGCAATATTGATTCATTAATTATACCAAATGTACCATAATAATGTAAGATGTGAATCATGGGGGAAACTGAGTGTGGGTAATATGGGAACTCTGTACTGTCTTCACAATTTTTCTGTAAATCTCAATCTACTGAAAAATAAAAGGTTTTTTTTGAAAAATAAAAAAATATTCCAACATTTCTGAAATATGATACTTTAAAACACTCTTGTACAAATAACATCAAACCAGCGTTTCAATGAATGGGAATGAACAGCTTGCTCTCTTGCACTCTGAACACAAGAATAAGCATCAAAACCAACTCAAATTCAGTTACAGGCCATTTAATGCAGAGACCTGTGGGTTGGATTTCCACATTCTCATTCTGGTGAAAAAAAAATGCTGCAATGACTTAATTGTGATAAATCACACTAATAGTCGATTGGAGTTAGAAACAACAGAAAAAGAGCTGATGCTGAGTCTTACTATCTTTTTTTTTTTAAGATTTTATTTATTCATGAGAGACAGAGAGAGAGAGAGAGGCAGAGACACAGGCAGAGGGAGAAGCAGGCTCCATGCAGGGAGCCCGACATGGGACTCGATCCTAGGTCTCTAGGCAGCACTAAACCGCTGAGCCACCCAGGCTGCCCTGAATCTTATTATCTTTCTAAAGCAACAGTGAATCAACAAATTAAAAGAAAAATTCTAAACAGAAAACAGTAAAGGAAGTGCCTGGAAACCCTTCCCCTCTACAGGCTGTGAGGTGTGCATATATTTGTGGACACAAACAGCCTGGGCGAGCAGGTCTTGGTAACTAATTGGGACTTCAGATTTATTTGTCTAGAAAATGGATAAGGAAAAATGATAAATGATGAAGAGCTCAGCTTCTCTCTCCTTTTCCACTCTCTCCCTACACTTATCCGTCCACAATAAATTGGCTAGGTTACATGTATTTATCTAATAACCGAGAGGTCCTCTAGAAAGGCCACATTTTATGAAACATGAATTAGTCAGGATGAGCCACACTATGCTACATTAAAACATGAGTCAGTGACTTAACTGAGCAAAGTTTAATTTCTTGCCCCCACAGACTGCTATGTCAACTGAGCAACTCCCCAGAGTATCTGCCCTTCATCTGGGGATGTCGGTCATCATGGACAGTCATCCAGGCTCTTCCATGGAATGGCCTTCACTATCTCAGCACCTGGCTTTCAAGCTCACAACAGCAGAGGTGGGAGGGATGAGAGGGAGCTCGGGGATCACACAGAGGCTCCTAAATGCTTTGGCTAAGCAGTGCACGTGCCACTCTGCTGCCGGTTCAGTGACCAGTATTTCGCTCATGGGAAAGAGGGCCCAGAAATGTAGGAAGCACAAGCATGCTCCGTGAGGAATAAATGTCTGACACAGAGCATTACATACACATTTCCTTATTGCTACTGTCACCTCCACCACTACTACTAACATCATTTATTTATCATAACCAAAGTTTGTTTATCCATTCTTTTTTTAGAGAACAAATTTTGGGTCTTATTAATCAATTCTACTAAGATGATTTTGCTTTATTAATTTTGCTTTTATATTTAATCTTCCATAAATTCATTCACTCTTTAGGATTTATTTTTGCTGTTCCTGTTGTATCTTCTTAACCTGGGTACTTTATGCTCAGTGTTTCTTTTTTTCTAATAACCTTTAGGCTATAAATTTCTCTCTGAATGCCACTCTGGCTGCTTTCTATGGTTTTGATACATACTACTTTCATTCATTCTGAGTATTTTGCAATTTTACCCTGACTCCTTCTTCATCCAAAAACTGAATTAGGGGGATCCCTGGGTGGCGCAGCGGTTTGGCGCCTGCCTTTGGCCCAGGGCGCGATCCCGGAGACCCGGGATCGAATCCCATATCGGGCTCCCGGTGCATGGAGCCTGCTTCTCCCTCTGCCTGTGTCTCTGCCTCTCTCTCTCTCTCTCTGTGACTATCATAAAATAAAAATAAAATTAAAAAAAAAAAAACTGAATTAGGGCAGCCCGGGTGGCTCAGCAGTTTAGCGCCACCTTCAGCTTAGGGCCTGATCCTGGAGACCTGGGATCGAGTCCCAAGTCGGGCTCCCTGCATGCAGGAGGAGCCTCTCTGCCTCTCTCTCTCTCCGTGTCTCTTATGAATAAATAAAATCATTTAAAAAAAAAAGCTGAATTATTTACAAATGTGCTTTGTTATTTCCCAAATGCATAGATTTTGAATGACTCTCTTTGTTGTTAAATTTATAACTGTATTACATTGTAACTAAATAATATAGTACCACCTATATGATAACAAAAAACGCTTAAAAGGTCATTTCTTTTGTAGCCTGTTTATCTTACTCTCTAAAGCAAGATTAACAATTACATTGGGGGCTCTCCCCACAAAAAACCTATATAGCCAAATGCTTCTGCTGCAGACTGAGTCAGAATCTCCAGGGGCAAGCCTAGGTACTGTATTTTCATCTGCCCCTTCACACCTGCCACAGCAACCGTATACACCACTGGTTGGAAACTTCCGCTCCAATTATTTTGTAGATTTGGCATTTGAGGAATTGGAAGATCAGAAAAAGACTGCAGGAGGAGCAGATTGGGTTGTAGCAGAGATGAAGAATTCTTTTTGGTCATATTAAGTAACTTCATCACTGTATCTCCCTTATCATTGCATACACAGCTCCTGGCATCAAAAGGCACTAATAATGTGGAGGATTAGATTAGTCAAGTTGCCTATGCAGCTAGGAGCATTAAATAATGACAGCTAAGGGTCTATATAATAGAATAAAACCTGGGGTGCCTGAGATACTCAGTCGGTTAAGCATCTGCCTTTGGCTCAGTTTACGATCCCAGGGTCCTGGGATGGAGCCCCACATCCTGCTCAGCAGGGAGTCTGCTTCTCCCTCTGCCTCTGCCTTTCCCCCTGCTCTCTCCCTCTTTCTCTCTCAAATGAATAAATAAAAACTTTAAAAAAAAAAGACCTTATATGGGACACCTGGGTGGCTCAGTGGTTTAACATCTGTATTCAACTCAGGTTGTAATCCCAGGGTCCTGGGATCGAGTTCCACATTGGGCTCCCTGCAGGGAGCCTGCTTCTCTCTCTGCCTGTGTCTCTGCCTCTCTCTGTGTCTCTCATGAATAAATAAATAAAATCTTTTTTTTAAAAAAAGAAAAAAGACCTTATTTTATCTTCTGGGTGAACCATCCATCATTTGTGAGAAAGTGTGACAGCATTTACATTACCTTTGTATCTCCTCCCCATATACACTGTTGAGCATGTAGTAAACACTTCCTAAATATGTTTTAAATGTGTATTCGTTTTTCTACTGCTGCTGGAACAAATTTGCTGCAAAAACTCAGTGGCTTAAAGCAACACAAATTTATTATCTGAGAGTTCTGGAAGTCAGAAGTTTAAAATGGGTCTCACTGGGCTAACCAAGGTGTCATCAGGGCTGCATTCCTTTCTGGAGACTATAGAAGAGATTCTGTTTTTCTTGCCTGTTCCAGCCTCTAAAGACTGTGCATTCCTTAAGTGGTGACTCCCTTCTATCCTCAAAATCATCAAAGGCAGGTCTTTTTCACAGGGCCATTTCTCTGTTTCTGACTTTTTTTTTTTTTGCCTCTGCCTTGCTGCATTAAGGAATCTTGTGCTTCCCTGTGTCCCACCAGATAATCCAGGATAATCTCATTCCTTTAAGGCCAGCTGATTAGCAACTTTAATTCCATCTGCAACCTTAATTCCTCTTGCTTTGTAATATAACATACACACTGTGTCTGGTGATTTAGGGCATGCATACCTTTGAGTGGGGGCATTATTTTGTCTACCACAACATGTAAAACAAAACCAAAAAAACCCCAGGAAGAACAGAGGAAGAAATAACAATGAGGGGACAAAATGGAGTGGTAACATTAATACCAGGAGTAACAAGTAACAAGATTCTTGAACAAAGAAAAAAAAATTATTCAATGCTATAAGCCAATTTCAAGTGACCGGGTGCACGTGCACAATCATACTCACAAACACGCTAATACCCTGGTTCACTGGTACCATGGCTGGGGTATCACCATTTACAAATTAGACAAACTGAACAAAAAAGGAATGACATTTTGTTATATACAGAACATTTGTAGAAAAAGTTCCTGAATTCCTTTCCTCCTGAAAAAAAGATTTTCTCGCCCCTTCCATTCTAGCTCACCTCTAACACTTCTGGCAAATTTCTAGGAGGATGGATGAATGTCTCAACATTTGCCTACCTACCTTAACCCATCACTGCACAAGGATGCCTAGTGAGTGACTGTCCCTGGGCCCTCACAAAATGGAACACCCCTGGCCTGATTTAGAGGTGAAGACAGGTTAATGTCACCCACCCCCTTATGCAGGGAGGTAGAGAAAGCATTCTGTATGGTTACCCAACCACTTTGCTGGAGGAAATTTTATGGCTAAAACTCCATGGAAACCAGTTTGGACAGTGATGTTCCCCAGAGGTTTGAGAATCAACTTTTTCATCACTTGAAACCTACATATTAGGAAATCTTTCCAAAATATTGCGCAAAAAGAACAATCGGACTGAATCAATACTGGATGAAAAGATATAACAGCATAAAATAAATTCTCCATTTCCATGCCTCGTAAAGAAGACTCTGAACGGGATTTTAACAGTTCTCTCTGGCTGTGAACCCCCGTGGTTCTCCTGTTCCACGGAGTAGATTGGATGCCTGTATTCCTTTGCATGTTTGGGACATTTTTAAAAGGGTTTCGGCCTATTGTTTCTGCTGTTTTGTTTTTGTTGTCATGAGGGGCCCCTTTTTTTTGATTTGAGTTGGCAGTGTGGCTTCCTTTTGCTTCCTTCCCCTTCTCATTTGTGGAAATAGTAACTAGGATACCAAGCTAGTCAGAATTGTGAGTAAAATGAGGTTAAACGGGCTCCTCAACAAAGCCCTCTCTTGCAAGTGCCTGAGATTTCAGCCCGAACCAGAGCAACGTCCCACACAGGGCTGCCCGGTCCAGCTGGAATTTGTAACTCTTTGACATCTATTTGGCTACTTAAAAGCTATTTTTACCTCTTTGCTATTTTTGCTCTGAATAGGTTAGTGTGAAATAGTTATGTTTTGGCAAGATGATATATTGCTATATTTTTCAATGTGCCAAAGTCTTGAAAGGGGATAAAAGTTCTTCAGTTCTGAGACCAAGGGGACGGGTGGGGGGCCTGGAGAGCAGGGAAGCCATGCCCCCTTCAATGTTTGTGACAACTCAATATAAAACCAGGACTGCAGTCTAAATACCCATTAACAGAACAGGCAGTGTGGCTCAGCTGCATGACGCTGCAGCTACGAACTGTGCACACCACAGACACATACACCGACTGGAGAATATGTTGTCATATTGCTTAGTTAGGGGAGGAGGGAGCATGCTGATAGAAAAACGTCTCCCTCTCTGTCCCCCACCAGACAGTCCTGAGATGTGTTTCATAAGGCCCCTCAGGAGGTACCAGCAGGTCGCCCACAGCACCAGCCCACTCAGTAATGCTTCCTTATGTTGGCTGTCCCTCTTTCCCAGATTCTTACTCCCACTCCCTGCGATCACCTCCCCAGGCCACCACACAACAGCCTTTGTCTCGGGTTTTGCTTTTGAGAGAAGCCAGGTAGAGAAAGACCCTGCCAAATGAGAACATGATGTTTTGAGCCGCCGGACCCATCTTGCAACCCTGAGGGGAAGACCAGGGGAATTGCTCAAAAAACTGATGCAAAAAGCATGGCATCCCTGGGCTCTAGTCTAATACCTCTAGACATCTTGTTCCATGAAAAGAATAAATCTTTATTAAGACACTCACAGTTGGGGTTTCTGTTATTTGCAGCCAAAAGTACTTTAAATGGTACTCATGGCCAGTCAACATCCTTCTTGGGAATGCTCTATTTAGAGCTTAAGAGAAGCGATAAGCCCTCTGTGAGGGGAAGCCTGGAGTTGGGAGCCAGGCAGCTTCTGGTGACCAGAGTTCCAGCCTGTGGAGTATGCTGGTCTGAGGGAAGCAGAGACAACCACAGAGAGATTGAGTCCTGTGGTTTAAATTCTTCTGCCAGTGAATTCCTCTTTTTGCCAAAAATGGCTGATGTCGAGTTTCTATCACTTGCAAACAGAAGTCCCACCTAACCTAACTGAACTGTGAGTCCATTCTTGTTTCACATAAAAATGGGAGCATATCTTATGAACCTATGTTCATATAAGCCTACCAAAAAAAATGTATGGATGTACTAGCAGCGACCAGTTATCATTTCTCTGGGAGAGTTAGAATAGAGGTGGATAAGGGCTTATCATTTTTACTTAATAAACTTCTCAATGTTTAAGCTTATTACCAGCTTGTATCATGTGTATAATTTTATTTTTTTAAGATTTTTATTTATTTATTCATGATAACATAGAGACATAGGCAGAGACTCAGGCAGAGGGAGAAGCAGGCTCCATGGAGGGAGCCCGACGTGAGACTCCATCCTGGGCCGAAGGTGGCCCTGGGCCGAAGGTGGCGCTAAATCGCTGAGCCACCCGGGCTGCCCTCATGTGTATAATTTTAAAAGACTAAAAACTTCAGAAACTATGAGATAACAAGTGTGTGTGTTGGTTTGTGCTGTTAAATTTGAGTTACACGGTAATTAGAAACTAATAGACACCATTCATTACAAACCTGAGAACCATTGCTTACAAATGACCCAACAAACTACAGACAGACAACCACAGATTCTAACACATTAAATTAGCAACAATGTGCCCAGTAAGGGACTGATGCTAATCCACCTACCAACCCCACACGTATACATAATTTTCATTATTTCTCCCAAAATCCACCCCAAATAAATCCACAATGTAAGTTAAAAAAAATAAAATAAAACAGTGGATCCCTGGGTGGCTCAGCGGTTTAGCGACTGCTTTTGGCCCAGGGTGTGGTCCTGGAGTCTCGGATGGAGTCCCACATCGGGCTCCCGGCATGGAACCTGCTTCTCCCTCTGCCTGTGTCTCTGTGCCGCCCCCCCCCTCTAGGTCTATCATGAATAAATAAATAAAATCTCTAAAAAAATAATAAAACAGCATTTTGCTATACATACGAAAGCAAGCTCATCCATTCACCCCTTTCCAGCCTAATCCATTTCTAGACAGAAAAATCTAGAGCTGCCACAGCTCCATAGGTCTGTGCAAGTAGCCTGGAGTCTAACGGAGATGGGAAGTATGTCGGGCCGACCTCAGCACCCAGGCTGGTGGGATGCAGCCAGGACCAGAAAGGATGGGGTCATGGGAAACCGATACAGCTGGCTCAGCCACAAGCCACTTGGTAAACGGACCAAAGCACATAATTGTAGGGACACGACATTCTCAGGGTGGAGATGGTGTCAGAAAGTGGCACACAGACAGCTAAAAGGCAGGTGACAGTTCTGACCAATGCCAGCAGGATCCCTAACATGGGCTGGAGACAGGGTGAGGACCAGCAAGATCTTGTGTGAGGAGATAGCATCTGAGAATAGGGGAGGCCCAGAATTTCAGGCAGGGATACTGAGGCAGAGATTCAGGGGTATGAATAGCAAGAGCTACAAGTACATGCTTACTATATGCTGAGGGCTTTGAACTCCTATCTCACTTCATTGTCCCCAAAACCCTGTGAGGAGGGAACTTGATTATCTCCATTCTTCAGATGAAGAAATAAGATGTGTGATCTGCTCAAAGTGACACAGCGAGTCTTTAGCTCAGGCTGCTGTAGCAGAATACCACAGACTGGGTGATCTAAAAACAAAAATTTATTTTCTCAGCGTGCTAGAGGCTCAAAGACCAAGATCATGGTGCTTGGCAGGGTTGGTGTCTAGTGGAGCCTCTCTTCCTGACTTGCAGGTGGCCGCCTTCTTGCTGTCCTCACGCAGCCTTTCTTTTGTGTAGAGAAAGAAAGATCTCTGGCTTCTCTTTCTCTTCTTACAAGGACACTAGTCCTGTGAGATTAGGGACCTATCCTTATAGCCTCACTTAACTTTAGTGACCTTCTAAAAGGCCCTATCTCCCAATGCAGTCACCCTGGGAGTTGGGGCCTCAACACATGAATTTGGGGGGTGGGAGGAGGGAACACAATCCCGTCTGTAAGAGCAAGTTAGTAGCAAACAGACATGTCACTCCAGAGCCTAATATTCTTTGTGTGTGTGTATTTTAACATTTTATCGAAGTACAACTTAGATATTACGGTTCAGTGATTTTTTAATCCATGCATACGTCCACGTGACCCACATTCCTAGCGAGAACTGTATAGTGGTCTTGACCACTGCACTCTCTCATACGATCTGCGGCCGCCAGTGGAAGCCACGACAGCCAGGAGTCCCTGCAGACACAAGGTTTGCTCCCAGTAAGACTGGATTCTGATCCCCCATGCCCCCCCCACACACCCACACACACAGGCTCCTTGCCTGGGTCAGCTCTTATCTCTGCTGCTCTGCCCTGGGTCGCAGGAGACTGACCCTTGTGAGCTGTGTTTCCCAGGGGACTTTACCCGCCCCCCCACGCCCAGGCAGTGTCTCTGGCATCTCTTCTCCACTCCAGCTTTCACCAGGCCCACCCACGGTGGCTTCCACCCCAGGACCCTCAGGCTTCACCTCCCCCTATTTGACCTCCAGCTGAGAAATAGCAGTGGCTTCCAGCTGTTCCCATTCTTTGGGGTATCTCACCATTGGTTGTCTGGCTTCTCAGCTCTTCCATCTTCCTAATAAACACCCGCATTAAATTCCCTCAGTTTCAAATGCTCAGCGTGGTTTCCCTTTTCCTGGCTACACTTTTACAGTACGCTGAGCTGACCCGCTCCCAACTTGTCAGGACCGGCCCAGTAACTGGGGTGGTTCTAGGTGTTAGTTGGAGCCCGTGCATCGAGGCTGGGGGCTGGAGGACCCACCAGCACAAATTTCCCCAGGAGGATACCAGGGGTTGTATTTACATTGGTTCTGCACCTGCTTACATCTTGTTGGGCCACCTTGTTAGTAAATTAGCACTTTCCTCCAATTCATTCATTGCCTGTGGCTCACCTGTTTTTCAGGTAGAGGCCTGCAAGCTTTCAAGACTTAAATGTTGTTATCACCTAGCTGTTCTTCAGCTATTGTCATGACACTAAACAACTAATGGGATTTGCCCATCTGCCACTTATTTTCAAAAAAACATTCTTGTCTATATGAAGTGGTTGGGAAGAAGAGTAACTAAGAAGAGCAAGACAGGGGTGTCCTGTCAACAGCCTGGGGGTATCCCCTGGGATCCTGCCAATCAGCTCGGGGCTGGGGTAGGGGTGGGAGCCTACCTGGAGACTTAAAAGAGACAGGATCCTGGTCACTCTAGTTGGGGTTACAGCAGCCTCTGGCTAACTGTAAAATCCGTATGGAGTCGATCCCCAGGACTACAGCAGAAGGACCTCCATCTTTAGTTTGGCTGCAAAACTAAGGCTCGTCTTCCAAGAGCCTTTGGCTTTAGAAGGGAGAACCAGGAGGCAGACTGCACCCCAACTGGCTCACCGCCCCATATCCCAGGACTTCTCCAGAATGGTAACAACTGTGAGTCAAGTTTCCTCTGCTCGGCCCACACCACCTAAGTAATGGGTGTTGGCCTGTCCTGATTACAGGAGCAGAAGCCCTGGCGTCAGGGGGTAAAAGGAAAGCAGACAATCCCCACTTCTCCTTCACTCTGCGTGATAAATCACTTCAGCCGGGAGAAATGTTGTGAAACAACCTGGCAGCTAATGGGAGAAATGTAACCCAAAAAAAGAAAGCAACGAAGAAAGAATCCTGTTAGTCACAGAGCTTTTCATCTGAACCAGCGAACAGGCTCTGGCTTTCTGTGGGAATAATAAAATCACAGCTCTGCCCTGTATTAGCTCCTCGAACAAAGGCAGCTCCCAAGAATGTAACTCTTCGGGGCTTCTGAGTTGGATTCGTTTACACTGCGTGAAGGCCTACATGAAAAGGAGCACCCCAGTGCCCTTAAGGAATCAAAGAGGGCAATCAGCTTGCTATTCACGCGGGGAAAACACAGGCTGTGGGGCAGCTCCACCCTGCGGTCCATTCAACACCTGGTGAGCAAGCTGCACGGTCTCTGCCCCTGCTGGAGTTGTCCCACAGCGGGCAGGCAAGTTCAGAGGCCCAGGAGAACACCAGCACTCTCTTCTGGACCTTGGAAAATAGGCTGAGAAGGAAGGGCAGGAGGAGATACTCCACTCCAAAGGAAAATCACAAAAGCTCAGCGTTGTTGTAAGAGGAAAACCTCAAAGCAGGCGGCTGGAGCTATTTTAGGGGTAAAAAATACTCTTTGGAGAAATGTTTAGAAAAAATACACACACACACACAAAGAATGTATGATATCATATTATAGGAGCAAAATGTTCTCTCCACAATAAAAAGCCAGTATGGAATTGGTTATTCTAACATCCCATAAGCCTAATGCATGCCACCTAAGCAGCAGTCTGTTCGAAGTAAAGAAATTGGGGCTCAGTAACTCTGTCTTCACCCTCCCATCCCCATCTGGCCAACCTCCTGCCGTCAGCACCCCCTTCCTGCAAAGGCATCCAGGACTCTCAGGATTCTGAGACAACTGCTCCTGTAAATTATTCATAGTACAGTGCTGCTTACTTCCACCCTTCCCTTCCCAGAAGTATTTGCTATGTAAGAAGCCAGTGAAAATGAGCAATCCTTGAACAAATAATCACTCCTGGTAAAATTTCAAGCGCTTGCAGAGATTTCATTGAGGGAGGAGGGAGAGAGGAGTCTCTTACCCTCAGCCAACGCAATACACCCTATCAAAATACACTATAAACATGTCCTCTTTTAGAGCATTAATTCACATTGGATGGGTGTGAGAACCTTATATTTTAAATGCTGACTTTCAAAATTTGAGATCACAACTTTCAATCAAAATACCCATGTCTCGGGGATGCCTGGGTGGTGCAGTGGTTTGGCGCCTGCCTTTGGCCCAGGGCGCGATCCTGGAGACCCGGGATCGAGTCCCACGTCGGGCTCCCGGTGCATGGAGCCTGCTTCTTCCTCTGCCTGTGTCTCTGCCCCTCTCTCTCTCTCTGTGTGTGTGACTATCGTAAATAAATAATAAATAAATAAATAAATAAATAAATAAATAAATAAATAAAATACCCATGTCTCTGAAGAAGGCCAGTGAGAAAATATTTATGAACATATTTCCAAATTATGTTCTTGTGTTTGAACTTTTGAACCTATAAAGTTATGGGAAAGCTACTTATGATAACTAATAAGACTTTCTAAAATTCTGTTTGCTCTTGCCACACTTCTTTTCTTTTTTTTTTTTGTTTTGTTTTGTTTTGTTTTTTTTGCCACACTTCTTTTCTAGCAGTGCATCAAAAAGAAAATTTGGAAGTGCTTTATCCAAATCATACTCTGGTCTTGGTAAGGATAAAATATAATGAATGGTCTATGTCCGTGGTTACAATTATGAGGGATTCCTACTATGAAACTGGCATTCTCATTCCTGACTGTGGCCGACAGGTAATAACCAGACAGCTACAACAATCCCTCTCAATCACGTGCTCTTCCGTGATGGGACTTTGCCACTCTTCCTTCCCATTGCTGCTTGGCATCTACCTCCTTTCCCCTTGAATCTGGGCTCACTTTGTGACTCACTCTAACCAACAGATTTTGGCAGGAGAAACTCGGTATGACTTCTAGGCTTAGAACTAAAGAAGACTTAGAATTTCCATTTCACCCTCTTGGAGCCCCAAGCCTCCAAGTAAGGAAGTTAAGGCTATGTTGCTAGAAAGAGTCTCCTAGAGAAGCACCAAGGTGCCCAGGCCCAGATGTAAGAGTGAAGCCATGTGGCATCTTCCAGCCCTAGTCATGACCAGCCAGTACATGGAGAAGAGAGAGAGGCAAGCCTTCCGCACTGAGTCCTGCACAAATTGCAGACCTACAAAATCACAAGCTAACGAACGCTTTAAGCTTGTTTTGGGGTTGTTTGTTACACAACAGTAGATAACTCAAATACCAACCTCTTACAAAAATGACTAAATTGTGTAGAGCTATCCAGATCTGACATATCAAAGATGAGACATAGACCTCAGAAAGCATAATCTGTCTCAGTATAAACATGTAAATGATCAACATCTAAATTATTCTCCAGGGGATCCCTGGGTGGCGCAGCGGTTTGGCGCCTGCCTTTGGCCCGGGGCGCGATCCTGGAGACCGGGGATCGAATCCCACATCGGGCTCCCGGTGCATGGAGCCTGCCTATCTCTCTCTCTCTCTCTCTCTCTCTCTCTCTGACTATCATAAATAAATAAAAATTTTTTAAAAATAAAATAAAAAAATAAATTATTCTCCAAATCAGAGACTGCTCCCAAATACCCATGCTCCCCTTCTTCTGGGTAGTGGTTCTCAAAGTGTGGTCCTGGACCAGCAGTATCAGCAACACATGGGAGCTTGCTAGAAATGCAGATTCTTGCCTCTTACTGAATGAGAGACTTGGGTTTCAAGTCTTGCAGGTGATTCTGATGCATTTACAAGTGTTGTTCCATACCAGTAACACTTGTGACATTTAGCTGGTGCATCTGGGCACCTGGATAAAGCTAGGCAAAATGGCTGGGTAAGGCCACAGCTAAGTTCTGGTCAGCAAGAAATAAGCAAAAATGGGAAAGGGGGCATTCCCTTATCTATCTCTCACCTTCATGCTGGCTGGAATTCAAATGTAATGGCTGGAGTCCTACACCATGAGATGTTCCTAGGGAATGAAACCATGCACAGCAGAGCAACAGGATGGAAGGAGCCAGGGTTCTGACTCTATGGAGCTGCCGCTTTAGCTCCAGACTGACTCCCTGATTTCCTAAACATGACAAGGAGATTCCTATTTTGCTTAAGCCTGTTTCTTAAAGTCTTCTATCCCTCTCAGTTAAATCTGACCCTAACTAATATACCATCCTAATAAAGTAATCCTTCTTCCCCTCACCTACTGAGATAGTCTTTAATATAAAATATAAAAATACTTCCTTTTCCTTGTTTATCATAAGCTATCTTTTAGGCTATTTCTTTAGTTGCTTATTAACTGTCTCCATATTTGACCAGAAGCTTCATGAGGGCAATTTTGTTTTCTCTATCATCGAATCCTCAACATCTAACACACTTCTGCCCTCACAATAGAGACTTGGTGAATATTTACTAAATCGAATGGACAGATGGATGGACAGATGTAGGCAAACCAGATTTGTCCAGTTTTCAGCACTGATAAACTGACCAAGCCTCAAAATAAATCTTTCTTTTAAATACTGAACATCTAGGGGTGCCTGGGTGGCTTAGTTGATTAAGCACCTGACTTTGGATCATAGGTCTTTATCTTGGGGTCCTGGGACCAAGCCCCATGTTGGGCTCCACACTCAATGGGGAGTCTGCTTCTCCCTCTCCCTCACCCCTTGGCCCTTCCCTTGTTCATACTATCTCTCTCTCAAATAAATATAAAATCTTTAATAATAATAATAGTAAATACTGAACATCCAGCAAAACTATCTCCAACTTCCCATCTCTATTCCACATTTTAACCTGAATATGAAGTAAGAATAACAACACCCAACACTTTTGTAACCAAAGACATGTGCCAAAAACAAATTCCCGTAGAGAGGCATTTTACAGTATACTTGACCAGTATTCCTCAAAACTGTCAAGGTAATCAAAAACAAGAAAGCCAGAGAAATTATCACAGCAAAGAGAGCCTAATTACTGGATTATAATATAGTATTCTGGATGGATCCTAAAACGGAAAAGGACGTGAGGTAAATACTAAGGAAATTTGAATTCATTAAAGACTTTAGTTAATAGTATTGTATCAGTATTGGTTCATGGATTGTAACAAATGTACCTACAATGTTAATGGGAAACTGAGCTTAAGATAGGATAAGAGGAGGATATATAGGTGTACATATATTCTCTGTCCTGTCTGCTTTCTTTTTCTGTAAATCTAAAACTGTTCTTAAAAAAAGTCTACTAATAAAAGAAATATGCCAAAGACCTACATATATTAACTCCTGTTACACATACTAATTCTCCTAAAGACTGAAATAGGTACTATAACGAGACCTATTTTACAGACACATGAGTACACTAAGTTTAGTTTCCCCAGCACTTTGAGGCTTAAACTACCTGTCTCTTCTGGATCAAAATGTATTTGATTTAGTCATTTTAATAATCCATATTGATTAATGTGTGTCATCCAGGGACTTAACTTAGGTGATTCTCTTTTTTTACAATTTTTTTTAAGATTGTATTTATTCATGAGAAACACAAAGAGAGAGAGAGAGTCAGAGACACAGGCAGAGGGAGAAGCAGGCTCCATGTGGGGAGCCCGATGTCAGACTCAATCCCGTGACTCCAGGATTACGCCCTGGGCTGAAGGCAGGTGCTAAACCGCTGAGCCACCCAGGGATCCCCTGAACTTAAGTGACTCTATGAAAAGAGTCACCATTGGGAAGGCAGAAGGGGACTTGTATCTGCCTACTGAAATTCAATGGGCACAGGTAAACATTGTAAAAAGTGTACAATTCTAAAATGTGTTATATTTACATGCTGACAGCACATACACTCCTCCAACAGCTAGAAACAACTGAACTTGACATCTAATTATCAAGAATAATTATTTAATATGAAGCCACCAGATGGCACAGATTGTTAAGGACACATAAATCATATATTATAAGTTACAAAGCTGATTTGAGAGTAGATTTGTGTTTCATCCCAAGCACCGATATAGCTAGAGCTCTATCTCTGAGGACAATCCCTGGTCTGCACTGAAAGAACACCTCAAATGAGAAAAATCTCTATGTCATAGCATTCTTTTCTAAAGATAATCACTATCAACATCCTTAACTACTATTTTGACTAGCAGAACCTTAGCATTTCATTACTGGCCACTCCACTGACCAAAACAAAGATTGAGGCTGGTCAGACTGGAATTCCTGGCCAAGGCAGTTTGACCATGAAATGGTATTAGTGCTCACTGTAATAATGGGGTACACCCAGACAGAACTAAGCTTTGTTGAAACATTTGTTTACAAAGTTTATTACCTATGGGATTTGACTTGCTTACTGTGAATTGTAATCATAGGTAGTGTCCAATCTGAATTTTCACCTGAAGCAATACTCAAGGGAGTACTTTGCATCTGTGATTTCATTGCTCTTCATGGTTCCTTCGGCCACCTCAGTCTGTTTACCGGGAAGCAAGTTCACCTGAGCCTTCACAAAGTCTTTCTTGACCTGCTCAGTGCAGGCCATTTCCATACACTCCCATCCCACCTTGCTCTGATCTCAGTTGTGGAATTTATCACAGTTCAGTACAATTCAACAAGTATTAACAGATGCCTCTCAGGTACTGTTCTGGGCACTTGGGAATCATTGCTGAACAAATTAAAGCTGCCTCTCAATTCTTGTGAGAATTCTCAAAAGCAATCAACCATAATAAGTGAATTTTATAGTATGTTATATTGCTAAGTGCTATGGAAAAAGAAAATGTGGGGTGTGTTAAGGGAGGCGGGGTAGACTAGGATACAGGGGGAGGTTCAGGTTGCTGTGTTAATTCAGGTGGCCAAGGAAGGCTTCAGTGAGAATGTGAGCAAAACCTGAAGGAGGTGAGGGAGTTAAGCACGCAGATCCTGGAGGCAGTTTCCAAGCAGAGGAAAGAGGGCAAAAAGAGCATGCCTGGTGAAACTGAGAACCAGCCAGGAGGCTAGTGAGTCTGGAGGAAGTGCCCAGAAGAGAGTAGGAGGGGAAGAGGGAAGTGAAGCAGGGAGCATCAATTATGTAGGGCCAGGGGAGGGAGGGCACTCCAAAGACTTTGGCTTTCACTCTGAGTGAAACCTGCAGCTAATGCTTGGTTTCAGGTAGAGGAGGGACAAGAGCTGACTTAGTTTTGCAAGATTCATTCAGGCCACTGTGTTGACGATAGAGCTGTAACAGAGCCAAGGCAAAAGCAGAAAAACCTGTTGGAGGTGATTATAGGTGAAAGATGATGATGCCTTAGGCTAAAGAAGCAGCAGTGGAGGAAGGCAGATGAGAGCCAGGTTCTGGATTTAACATCTTGGTGGGATTGGATGTGGGGTTTAACAGAGGAGAGCCAAAAGTGACTCCAGGAATTTTGTCCTCAGCAGCCCCTACAATGGACTTATCATGAACTAGTGTGGGGAAGACTATGGAAGAAGCAGGTTAGGATGTGACATACAGGAATTCAAGAAAGAGTGTGAATTTGGTTGTTGCCTGAGAATGCTCTGTGGACACTTCCTGGAAAGACAGAACAAGCACAAGAAGAGTGTGTGTCAATGGTTTGCAAGAAAACCTGGGATTCAGCAGAAGATTCATTTTATGAGTGCTGCATTTCTAATTTCCGACACTTGATATCACAGAAAACATTGTGAGAAAAAAAAAACACAGAAATCAACATCTCTGAGTCAGAAAGTGATTCTGATGAATTAGACTCTGATCATGCAACAGTTCTTTTTTATGTATGGCCTGAGGATGGAATATGGTTTTTTAAAATCTAAATAAGTCTAAAATTTTTCAATAAATAGAAAATAATTTTGATTATAAGAAATCATGTAATCATTTAATTGGAAGTTTTTTCTTAGTGACACAAAGCTATCTTTAATTGGATGCAATAAATATGGTGATAAAAATATCTAATACAAAAAAAAAGAATCTAATACTTACTAATCACGAGTTAGGGACAGCGCTAAGAGAAATACAGGGATTTTTTTTTTCATTCCACCTCACAACAACCCAGCAAAGTACTTCCAACCCCCACCCAGCCTGCCCTTCATAGAGAAAGCTCCAAACTGTGAAGAAAACTAATGTGTTCCCTGTATGCCCTATACGATCTTTGTACTTTGCCATTATTTTTTTCTTAGAAGAAATCTTCGGCCTCTAATTTAATAAATTCCTCACCTTTAAGAATTTTAAGAACGCGATCTTTTGCCCCGGTCTTCCATGCCTCCCCTCTCTTCCACTCAGCCCTCTGATTCCAGTTGTTTGTGTCCTGGGTTTTGGGTGTGGAGTTTGGTTCACCCTGTTTAAGTCAATAAACAGGCACATAAGAAGGTGCCTGAAGCGATGAGTAAGACTCTGTCCTTGGCCCCGGGGAGCACTTAGAGCCCATCTGGTTAGGCATATTAATACCTGAACAGATAATATAACTCCTTACACACAAGAGGTACTCTGCCCATGTGTGTGCAGCGAGCTCTGACAGTGAGCAACAACTTAGGACAAGTCCTGATGGAAAGAAAGAGAAGGTGTTTTTAAAACGCCTTTGGCTTCATGCTATGTTATGGGTAATTCCAGAAAACGTTCCTGGGCTGCACCAAGCCACTTAAGGAGTGTTTTGATTATAAGTCTTTTCATACCTTGCGTCATGTGAGCCCAAAGAGCAAAAACACTGTTTAATCTTGGACCAACAATGATAGATGACGTTATATAAAAGTGAAACTAGGATATTGTATGTCGATTAGAGTTCAATTAAAAAAAAAAAGGCCTAAAAATGATTCGGTGCTGCCTTCCTGGAAGAAGTAAGAGAAATTCTGACACACAAATACAAAAGTATTCTATTGGTTCAATTCAAAACCACAGTTACAAAAACTATTTAGCACTGTGCCAGAAAATAGATATTAATAACCGTTACAGGGTGTCAGTAACATATTAGACAATAATGTTTAGATTCATTAGATGAATCTACACAAGATAAGTGTACAGGAAGCAGGGGGTGGGAGGAGAAAAAAAAGGATGTCATCCATCCTAGAAGAAATCAGTCTAGATAGGAAGACTCTGTGATCCTAGAATAAGAAGCTACCCTGTCAAGAGCCAGGGCTGTGAGCATACCAAAGTCTAGTATATTTAATTCCATTTCATTTGTTGTTTGAGAATAGACTACTAAGGGACCTCTTATTTTAAGAAGATCTCAGAGCTGTGAAGATATTCATTCCAACCAATAGATTAGGATGAAACAGAGTTGTTTTTCTGATTTGTAAATGCATGACCCTAATGATAGAAAATGCTCGTGCTGAGGAGGCATGGCCATGCGTGTCTTCCTCAAAGTTCTGTTGGCAAGAAGTAACAGTTCAGTATTCCAATATTTCCTGGAAGAAGCAACACTGTGGTTAATGCAGCGTACAGAAACATACACTAAATTGTCATTGACAAGTCCTTTTAAAAAAAAAAAGTCTGGGATCCCTGGGTGGCGCAGCGGTTTAGCGCCTGCCTTTGGCCCAGGGCGCGATCCTGGGGACCCGGGATCGAATCCCATATCAGGCTCCCAGTGTATGGAGTCTGCTTCTCCCTCTGCCTGTGTCTCTGCCTCTCTCTCCCTCACTGTGTGCCTATCATAAAAAAAAAAAAAAAAAAAAAAAAAAAAGTCTGTCAAATACTGAAATATAAGAATCTGGCTGACGTGACCAAATTCCTTGCTAAGAAAAGTCTACACAGAGAAGGGACACTGGCAATCATGACATTGACATTTTTAAGGGTTCTTATTCTCATTTGCTGCCTGGTGATGTGTACAGGTAAAAAGATTTATTCTCCATTTCCCTATCATCCTTACACACACAAACAAGAACACTATCTAAATCCCTGGTAGAAGGGGGAAGAGTTACAAGCAATGGTGGGAGGAGCTTTTGAAAATAGCACCTCTCCCACACTCCACCTTTGGATGTGATTGGTAGAAATATGTTGTGTGAGGAAAAGAAAACTTGAAAAACACCTATTAAGTGCCTAACGCATAAGTCAACTACCTTGACATGGTGAGTTCTAGAAGATGCAGTGACCCCTGTCTCAGAAGCTAATCAGTTTTGACAGCCTTTCACTGGGCAGAGATGGGATGCTTCTCAGGGTGTGGTTTAAACCTCTATATCCTGCACCTGAGTTTAGGTAGTAAGAATTCCTGCTAGGACAGGAGTCGGAGCGGAGTTGTTTTCCAGTGTCACCAAGACAACATTCATGACTAAACCACAACTAACAGAGACCAGAAGCATTTTATCAAGATATATGTGAATTTCAACATTAAAATTGATAGAGTTACTGACCACTTCATCATTTCTGCTCATATATTGAAAAGAAATGTCACTATTCTGGTGAAGAAATGTGCTCTGTACTTCTGAAATGCATTTTATGATAAATTATTTTTTACTCTCCCACAGTAAAGCATCAGTTTTTAAGCCCTCGAAGACATTTAGTATGGATGTTGTGTCTCCTTTTAGTAAGCATTGGGTAGGGGCACCTGGGTGGCTCCGTGGTTGAGCGGCGGCCTTTGGCTCAGGGCATGATCCCGGGGTCCTGGGATCGAGTCCCACATTGGGTTCCCTGCAGGGAGCCTGCTTCTCCCTCTGCCTATGTCGCTGCCTCATGCTGTATGTCTCTCATGAATAAATAAATAAAATTTTAAAAAAATAAGCATTGAGTACCATGAGCATAAAGCCTGAAGGGAAAGAAGAACCTAATGAGCCAGTTAAATAGACCTGAGAATCCCTATGCTTTTATATTATTATTACTAATGCCTTAAGTATTTGACTATTAACATGAGAGTGATGCAGTCAAAAATGCAGAATTTGGACAGGACTGCAAAAAAAAAAAAAAGTAAGTTTGTTAGCCTTAGAAAGTTAAATGTCTTCACCTCAGGGTTTCTAATGCTGTTTTCCCATGGTTTCTTGGAAAACACGACTCTTTTCTTTGGACTCTTTCCAGATGCTTTATTGAGGGGGCAAGCTGGATGAAGCGAAGGATATCATAAATAACTTTGCCACAGAAGGACAGGGAGCGCTGACCTCAATATGCTTCTGTTCTTGCTACATAAAATTCTCTGAGTATAATTGTGGGGAAGGCAGCAGAGTTAGAAGTGTGGTACTGGTTATTTGCTGATTGTCCTAGGACGATCATTCTCAAATACTTTCATCCTTGAACTTGACTTTAATACTCTAAAATCAGAGCTTCTACAACTCGGTGAAGGACCACATTTTTAAAATTTCCAATCTAATGCAGATTCTTGTAAAACACAGTAAAAACGAATTACTACGGGGCCTGGGTGGCTCAGGTTAAGCGTCTGCCTTCAGCTTAGGTCATGATCCCGAGGTCCTGGGATCGGGCTCTTTGTTCAGTGGGGAGTCTGCTTCTCCCTT
Source organism: Nyctereutes procyonoides (assembly GCF_905146905.1). NCBI lineage: Eukaryota > Metazoa > Chordata > Mammalia > Carnivora > Canidae > Nyctereutes > Nyctereutes procyonoides. The sequence goes on from NW_026575132.1 coordinate 15,982,433, forward strand.
TCCCTCGGCACCTCCCCCCACTCATGCTCTCCCTCTCTCTTTCTTGCAAATAAGTAAATAAAATCTTTTTTAAAAAATAAATTACTAGGGATCCCTGGGTGGTGCAGCGGTTTGGCGCCTGCCTTTGGCCCAGGGCGCGATCCTGAAGACCCGGGATCGAATCCCACATCGGGCTCCCGGTGCATGGAGCCTGCTTCTCTCTCTGCCTATGTCTCTGCCTCTCTCTCTCTCTCTCTCTCTCTCTCTCTGTGACTATCATAAATAAATAAAAATTTTTAAAAAATCTGCACTTACTGTATTCTATCATATTTAAAAAAATAAATAAATTACTAGAAAAAAATTTTAAACTAAGAATACAAAATAGAATACAAAATAGAATCCTCACATTTTGTACTATTGATTTCAATAGACACAAAATACTCTGTTGAACTGCTATTAAAGTTTATAAATGCTTGCTCTCAATTTCCATACTGACCTTGTGGTAGACAGGGAGCAAAACTTCCCAACTACACTTTCAGAAGAATGGCCTAATCACACGCATAGATGCAAACACCAAACATGCACATGTGATGGAGGCACATACACAAGCACACTAGACATCATCATATAGGTAAACTTCTAACCATTTAAAAATTAATTTAAATTCATATTAAAATATTACAATACATAGTTTTTGAAAAAAACTCACTTCATACAAAAAACAGCTGATGAGGAAAGAGAAGTCTCTTACCCCCACCACTCTATTTCTTCTAGTGTCTACCCAGAGAGGTGGCCATCTAACAGTGAGACCTGTCACAAAGCTATCACTGTCAATTCTTCCCCTCTCTGCCAACCTGACCTTCCTTGCGAAGCTCTGTTCCTCCTTTTCCCAGGTGCTGTGGTTGGTATTCCTTTTGCCTCTTTTCTCTACAGGGGTTCCTTTGAGAGAGATTATATTATCATTCAAAATCTTTGCTGGGTAGATTGTTCTTCCTTACACCCTTTGACAGTCGAGGCCATGACCTGGGATGGTCCACCCTATGGAAGGATTTTACAATTCCACCATGTTAAACTCAGAAGTCACCATGTCACTTGCCAAACCATGTGTCACTCCAAGATAGAAGTGTAAGAGATGTACGAGATCTATTATCTCTCTCTCTTTCCCTCTGCCACAAGACTAGCCATATTGTCCCAGGCAGAGGCTGCTCTGTCTCCCTCCGTCCCACTATGAAGGTGACGACCGAACTACATGGTAACATGTGGGTGAGAGGCGCCTGGATGGGTCAGTGGTTGAGCATCTGACTTTGTCTCAAGTCACAATCCCAGAGTCATGGGATCGAGTCCCACATCGGGCTCCCTGTAAGGAGCCTACTTCTCCCCCTGCTTATGTCTCTGCCTCTGTGTGTGTGTGTCTCTCTCATGAACAAATAAAATCTTAAAAAAAAAAAAAACACGTTGGGTGAGTAAAAGTTAAACCTTTGTCATAAACCGTGAAGATTTTCATGTTGGTTTGACTGCATCATAACCTAAGCTGACAGATACACTCTGGTTTCCTGGATCTTCTTTCCTGGTTTACTCCCTCATTTTGGTAATGCAGATCTTCTAATAGTTTCCTGAGAAAGTGTTCATGATAGGCAAAAATATAGCATGTCTAAAAATAACAGGATACTGCCTTTGAAATAACTTTCCCTCAAGATCAGAACTCACTAATACATGGCCTTGGAGCTCCCAATGATGCTGTTGAGAAGTCCAGCGCCACTCTCATCTCGAGTCTTCTGTAGGTACCTTCAGCCCCTCCCAGAGGCTTTTATGTTCTCTATGTTTTTATAAATGGTATTCTAAAATTGTATGGTCATATCCTTAGACTTTTGGGGCTTTTTGGAAGAGATTTTAATATCTCTTTCAATCTCAATGCTCATGTTTTTCAAATCCAGGAAAGTATCTTCAATATTTTTCCCCCTTAAGATAATCTTTTATCCTCTCTCCTTTAAAAAAAATATTTCATTTTATCAAAGCTATACATGTTCATAGCTTGAAGGGTCCACAGCCCTCTCACTGAATATTTACCCTACCCTAGAGATGGTCACTTATTTTTTTGGCTGGTTCTTGGGAATTGACTGCCATTTCTTGACACGTGTTTTAATTGTGGCAATTTGGCATTTCTGCTTTAGGCATTACTTATTGACTTTACATTATGGAAATAAGGGTTTATTTTCTTCTCTCTCTGCATGCCCACCACAAACATGCTCTTTCATCATATATCATAATTTTACTTTTTTTAAGATTTTATGTATTTATTAGAGGGGAGGAGGGACAGGGAGAGGGGTCAAGCAGACCCCACACCCATCACAAAGCTCAACGCAGGGCTCGATCCTATGACTCTGAGAACATGACCTGAGCAGAAATCCAGAATCTACCACCTAACCAACTGAGCCACCCAGGCACCCCATTGTAATTATAATTAAATTAATAATTGGTAGTTACATTTTTATTTTTATTTTTTATTTTTTTGGTAGTTACATTTTTAGATCCTTGTATTCTAGTTCTATTTGAGCCATGTAATAGACTACAATTAATTTTCCTCTCTTGCCCAACTTTTTGTTTCTTTCTGGAGTTACTAACTGTATTATTGTTCTCTTTGCATTTATGTGATTGTCTAAGAACTTACCACTAATTCAAAACTCTCCCTCATTTTAACTCTCATCTCAATATAGTCAGACATATCAGGCTTTCTGTTTGGTTGGTTACTTGGCTGAATAATTTGTTGGTTTCTCTCTTTCATGCTGACCAATTTCTTTAAATTCATGGGCATACCCCCAAATGGAAGTCCCTTCTCTACATTTTAAAAAAATACTTTATTTATTTATTCATGAGAGACACACAGAGAGAGGCAGAGACGTAGGCAGAGGGAGAAGCAGGCTCCCTACAGGGATCCCAATGTGAGACTCAATCCTGGGTCTCCAGAATCACGTCCTGGGTGGAAGGCAGGTGCCAAACTGCTGAGCCACCTAGATATCCCCTTTCTCTACATTTCTCAAGATAGGACATAATATACTTTGTTAGCTGGAATTAAATATTTAGATATTTTAAATATTTAGCCAAACGTCCTGTAGGCCTCTCTTTGTACTCTTTCCCTGTAAATGGGATGTATCAGGTTGACCTCTAATTCCTAAACCCTTCCGGGTTTCTACAGGACAAATTACCTTGTTCTTATTGCTATCCCTCCTCCCTCCTGCAGCATCCAGGTATCAACCTCTTCCATCTGTTACTTTTCTTCCATCTATCCCATCTTCTAAATATGTGCTGAATTCTCTCAACTGCTATGGTTTCCTTTACTGTTCTTTCTGTCCTTAGGGAGCTGAGTTAATATCTTATTGTCAATGTAACAAATTACTGCAAATTTAATGGCTTAAAACACAAATTTATTATCTTATAGTTCTTAAGGTCTGAAGTCTAAAATCAGTCTTAGTGAGCTAAAATCATGGTGTTGGCAGAGCTGCACTCCTTCTGGACACTCCAGGGGAGGATCTCTTTCTTTGCTTTTTCTAGCTTCCAGAGACTTCTGTATTCTTTAGCTCACAACCTCATCATCTATCTTCAAAACAGAGCATCTTTCAGTTTTTTTTTTCCTCTCAGACTTAAATTTTCCTGCCATCCCTTTTTCCCTTATAAGGATCTTTGTGATTTCACCCAAATAATCTAAAACAATCTCCCCATCTCTAAATCCTTACCTTTATTATACATGCAAAGTTCCTTTTGCCAGGTAACCTAACATATATGTAGGTTCAGGAATTAGAAGTGAATGTCTGGGGGTAGGGTGGCATTACTCTGTCTATACCAAAAGGGTTCATACTTTTCTTACTCCTGTACTATGGGGGGTCAGGAAAGAACAGAGGAAAAAGTGTATATTTAATCATCTTGTTTGATCAGGAGCCCAGATAGTATGTGTCCTTACTCAAATCTCTGAAACTCTTCTCATATCTATTTCTGAAATAGATATAAGTAATGAGAGCATATAACAGAAATAACCAATTATCACTAAAGCCCTCAATCCATATACGCGATTAGGACAGGCCTGAGAATGTTTTCATAGACCCTGAATGCCACTCATTGGGGGAGAAGCCAGCAGAGTATAAATGAAAAGAAAATGAATAAAAAGTAATAAGCAGAACGAAGGGGGGAGGTTTCTGGAGTAGGTACACATGGTCAGATTATGAAACATGGTTGTCACTCAGTAATATGGGTGCTACCCATGGCCTAGTAGACACGTATCAGAGATAGGAATAGGAAGACAACATTATACATGAAAAAAAAAAAGGAAGTTAAATTTAGAATCGGGAGCTCTAAATTCAAATCCGTCTTCAAATTTATAGTTTCATCTCGTGCAAGTCAATTAGGTGTCTTGGAAACATGGCTTTGGAAACTGAAACCCGGAAAAGTTATCTCAGTTTTAAATTAGTATATATACGTCAAAAACCTTCATGAGACATCACATGGCAGTTGGATGATTGCTGAATCTGAGGTGGAAAGAAGCACCAAATGATAACTAGCATTATGGTATAGGCAATGGTAACATGGAAACCCAACAGCTGAAAGACAAACTAAAAGAAAATGATCTTTTCCATTTTAGGCTAGATGGACTAGCTTGGCCATAAGAAAATTCACCTTGATGCATGGATACAATATTCTATAGAAAAACCACTTTTATTCATTCAAAACAATTTTACCAAACTCCTCCAACGTGAAAAACATTATGCTAGCATATCGCAATGAATAAGGTAGATCCATTCTCTGTTGTCATAGAGATTATATGTCCCCTAGCAGGGAACTAGACAAATCATGACCAGTAAATGTGATAGGCACTTTGAAGGAAACAAAAACAGAGGCTCCTAAGGCAGTCTAAGGTGTTGGTATGGTGGGGAAAACAGGTAGGGCTCAGAGCTAATGATATACCCTTCAAAGCTCAGTTAAGGAGTAGGAGCTACTGAAGCAAAGCCAGGGTTCACATTCTGACCTTGTCACTTAACTAGCTCTAAGATCTCGGAGACATTTCGTTGCCCTTCTGTGCTTCAGCTTACTCATCTATAATATAATCTAAATATTACTCATGGTAATATTTCCCCTCAATGGGTTATTGTGAGGATTAAGCTAATAAACACAGCAGAAGTGTTTTGAAGCACGCTCGGCACAAAGTAAGACTCAATAAGTCTTCACCTGGTTATCACCACTGATGTCAATCACCGTCCGCTGGTCCTTTGGTAATTTCTAGGAGGATAAGAGGGGCACTGTGTTCAGTCACAGGAAGCTGAGATTGTAGCAGTACTGGTAGCTTACCATGTAGTCCTCAAAATAGAAATCAAAAGTAACCAGAATCTTAGTGGTCAGTTCCTCAGTTCTCCCTGGGACATGGAAAAATCAGAAAGCTTCAAAGAGGTCCTCATCTCTTTCAGGTTATGTAGAACCAAGACAGAGATGGCAGACAGCATGTCCATGCTGAAATCAAGCCCCACAGGAAGGCAGTACCTTGATGGAACCATCATGATTCAGGCTGCAATACAGAAACTCAGTATCTTTAGATGCATGCAGAGGTAATCAGGCTGAAGGCATCTGTTCTGCTAACCAAATACTAGGAAATTAATATTAAATCCAGAATTTCAACTGCATTCAGTCAACAAATATTTGAATGCCAGCTATGTACAAGTCACTGTTCTAGAGGTTAAGGACATAGCAGTGAAAAAAAAGGACAAAAGTCCTTGCCCTAGAGGGACCCTTTGGACAATAAACACAATAAGTGAACTAAGTATATAGCATGGTAGAGAGCGATGAGTGCTATGGAGAAAAAGTAGCAAAGGGAGATGGAAGCAAAAGAGCAAAGAGAGGTGGAGTGTAAGGTGAACAATTTTCATCAGGGTAGTAAGATAAGGCCTCACAGAAATGGGGACATTTGAGGAAAAATGTCTGAAGAGATGAGGAAGACATGAAAATGTCTGGAAGGAGCATTCCAACCACAAGGAACAGCAAGTGCACGGTCCCTAAGGAGAAAGTGTGTCTGAGACATTTGAAGAACAGAAAGGTGGCCAACACAACCAAACAAAAAAAAAAAGTAAGGGGGAAAATAACAGGAAGTGAAAGCAGAGAGATAATGGGAATTGTAGGCTAACTACAAGAATCATGGCTTTCACTCTGAGAGAGATGGGGACCTGCTGGATAGTTCTGGACAGTGATAGCATGGTTACTTTATGTTTTAAAAGGATCACTCTGGCTGCTATGTTGAGAAGATAATGAAGATTAAGGGTAGTTGAGACAGAATCCTAGTCAAAGGGGACAGTGGCAGCATCAGAGGAGACAGAGAGAGGGACTCAGATATTTTGAAGAGGGAGCAACAGGATTTCATGACAGAGTGGACATGGGGTATAAAAGTTGCTGAGTCAGCCTCTGCAACAGCAATGATGGAGTTGCCATTAACTGAAATAGAGAAGATTGTAAGGAGAGAAGGGTTTTGAGGGGAGAGGAGATCCAGAGTTCAGTTTTGCTATAATAAAATGGAGAGGTCCATTAAACATCCAAGGAGGGATGCTGCGGTACTTGGATATACAAGTCTGGGTCTGAAACTGGGGAGTGGTGACCGTACTTATATCTACTGCCATAAGACTGGAGGAGATCACTAAGGGAGAGAGTACAAGAACAAAAGAAGTCCTGGGGTATCTGGGTGGCTCAGTCCACTAAGTGTTTGCTTTCAGCTCGGGTTATGATCTCAGGGTCCTGGGATCAAGCCCTGAACTGGGTTCCCTGCTCAGTGGGGAGCCTGCTTCTCCCTCTCCCGCTGCTCCTCCCTGTGGCTTGTGCTCTTTCTCTTGCTCTTTATCTCAGATAAATAAAATCTTAAAAAAAAAAAAGAACAAAAGAAGTCCAAGGACAGAATCCTGAGACATTCCAATATTAAGAGGTCAGTGAGCAAAGGAAACTGAGAACAGTGACCAGTAGTGTAGGACAAAACCCAGGAGAACAGAGCGTCCTGGAAGCCAAGTGAAGAAAGTGTTACAGGGAGGAGGGCGGGCTCAACTGTGTCAGATGCTGCTGACAAGTCAAATGAGATGAAGACTAAAAACAGGTCATTGGATTAAGTAACATGGAGAACAGTCGTGTAGAATGCTGGGGGCAAGAGCTAGTTGCAGTAGATTTCACAGAAAATAAGAGAAAAGGAATTGGGACAGTGAATATAGAACTCTTTCAAGGGTATGTACTGTAGAGAGAGGAAAAAAAGAAAAATGAAAAATGAGACAGTAGCTAGAGGAGGAAGTGGAAGTCAAGAGTTCTTTTTTGTTTTTAAGATTAATTTTAAGAAACAATGTGTTAATTTACATGGGGAACTATAACTGGTGAACAGACCAGGAATAGTTGCAATAGGTCAGTGCTTTTTCCTCTCTGTTGGAAAACAATCTGGAAAGTACAATCAAAATCGCAAGATGACTTCTTGAGCATTGATAACTTGTATTTTAGCAGAGAAGCTAGTCAACAACAAATATAAAAAGTAATAAAATAGTATATTTGAAGGAAATTAGTAGCACAGAAAAAAATATTAACAGGGTATGGAGATTCCAGAAAAATAGGGTGGGTATGGAGGGTGGTTGAGGTGGGTGTCAAGTTGCAATTTTAAGTAATATGGTCCAAAAAAACCCCACAATGAGATGCCCTTTTTCACCCATACATGGGCAATCATAGTAAAGATGGACTGAGGCAGGCTCTTTGATACGTTGCTTAAAGTAGTGTAAACTGCTAATATAACCCTTGGGAATAGCAATTTGACAATCAAAGACTTGAGAATGCTTCATTATCTTTGCCCCAGTAATTTTACAACCAGCATGAGAAAGTAGCTCTAAATAAAACTTCATTAATAAAGCAAAAAATAGATCAATCATTCAATCTATGGTCAAGACCTCGTGATAAAGTAACATTTCAGCAGACTTGAAGGCAGTGAGGGAGTTAACTCTCTCCATATTTGGAAAAAGAACATTTTAGGGACTGAAACAGCCCCAAGGTGCTAAGGCAGAAGTGTGGCTGGTGTATGGCAAGGCAAGAAAAAGGGAAACTTCTTCAAAAGTGATTGCAATAATCCAGGCAAGGAATGAAGGTATTGTAGACTTGGCTTACTCGTAGTGGAGGTGATAAGCAGTCAGAGTTAGATCCATTTTGCAGGTATAGCCAATGAAATTTCCTGAACGAATAGATGTGAGATGTGAGAGAAAGGAAGGTACTGAGAATCATGCCAAGATGTTCAACCTCAGCTATTAGGATGAGAAAGGCTGCAAGCACAGATGTGAAGGGCGAAAATCAGCTCAGATTTGGATATATTGAGTTTGAGGTGTCTATTAGATGTCTGTAGCATCTCAGGTCCTTCTGGTTTCCTTGACTGTGGGGCTTTCGGCCTCTTATTCTGTCCCTAGTGCCATAGCCAACATACTCAGGCCATAACCATCTGAAAGTGCTTTGCTTCATGTTCTGGCCCATACAAAATGGAAGTATCTGAATTTGGGTGAGGAGAGTAGCGTTGACATCCCATTGACTAGGGACGTGTGGGTGGCTCAGTGGCTGAGCATCTGCCTTTGGCTCTTGATCCTAGCATCCTGGGATTAAGTCCCTGCAGCAGGCTCCCCACAGAGAGCCTGCTTCTTTCTCCCTCTGCCTATGTCTCTGTCTCTCTCTGTGTGTCTCTCATGAATAAATAAAATCTTAAAAAAAATAAAATCCCATTGACTAAATCATAACCTATTCTTCTCCTGACTCACTACTTTTCCCTACCCTCTTTTCCCAATGATTATATTCCCTAATAACAGCACAGAGCCTTATGCCTCAGGTCTGCTTTCTAGGGGCGAACACAGGCTAAGACAACAACCAAGTGGAGGTGTGTGTAGGTACTTGTTTAAATGAGCCTGGAGTTTGGGAGAGCGATTTGTGGGGAAGGTATAATTTTGAAATGTATAAGCATAGACCTAGTATTTACAACCACAAGATTGAATGAGAGCACAAAGCAGTGGACAAAAAGAAACGTCAGAAAGTGGAGAGGTTGAAGATTTTAGTGCCTTTGAGAGAGAAGCAATGTTTTATTTACTACTATACCTCCAGTTTCTAGGAGTGCATGGCACAAAGTAAGTATTTAACAGATTCTTTTAGAATAAATGAAAAAGGTCACCATAGCCTTGGGGTTAGGTAGGAAAGCAAATTAAGTCATGAGAGGTGATGAACTAGAATAGGCAGGGTTCATGGAGCTTGAATGTGTAGTAAGAGTGATAATTAGGTTCAACAGCAGAAGCAAGAGAGAAAAATAACAGGAAAAGGAAGCCGTGGTTAGAGAGAAGCTCTCAGATATCACTTTCTCCTTGAAGCCTTTTATAATCAACTTATAGACCTTCCCCCTTCTCTGGATCTTTCCCAGGACACTTACCTATCATATACTAAATCAGGTTATATCCATGTGCTGTTCTCTACTTTTCTGAATATTGATCATATTTTCCAGGGGTAAAATTGAGTCAAAAATAATGGTAGCTTCCAAGTCCCAGACACACACAAAAAATGGATGCTGGAAGTTTGACATTTCCATTTGTTTTCATGGTTCATGGAGATGCTAGAGAAGAATAGGTGAAATCAGGAGACTCCATTTCAAATCTGGAGTAAAGTAACTTGCACTTGCATGAATGGATGATTGAATGCATGAGTGAATGAACAAAATTAGGTGAGAACAGAGGCCAAGAGAGCAAATTCAAGGATACACCGTTTAATAACTGTTTGGAACCCATAGGTCTGGTGGTAGGGCACAAGAGAATAAGGAAGTGGGTCTGCAGTCAGTACATATCTAGGAAGTTAGCAAAGTAAGATATGAAGAGATAGGCCCTAATTGAAGGTCAGTGCGAAGAGACAGGAAGAATATGAGGAAATTTTGAAATAAAAAAATTACCATTTTGATGATAAAAATAGGCTATGAGTAAATAATTCCAAGAATTTGGTATCATGTATAGGATAAGAAGAAGAGCAAGATGATAACCTCAATTTTGAAAATGTATTTGACACAAGGGTGAGATATACAAGTAAAAGTGAGTAATAGACAACATTTTAATCAACTTATTACACACCAAACATTGTTCCAAGAACACATTCCATTAATGGTCTCATGTACTCATCACAATAACACGATGATGTAGGTGCTATTCTCATCTTTATTTTACAGATGGGAAAACTGACAGACAAGAAAGAACAATTTGCCCAGTGCCACAAAGCTAGTAAGTGGCTGAGCCAGGATTTGAACCCCAAGATATTAAGGAACTTTGCCCAGGACCACACATATTTATTATTTATTCATGTCAAGAGACATGTAGTGGTCTACATTACCTTCTACATTCTAGAAATTGGTCTGGTGCTAGGAATGGGAGGGGAAGGGAAAAGCTGGTGGTAAACAAGCAGACAAAATCCCTACCTGCACAAACCTTATGTATGTTGAGTCAGAAAAGAAAGTGAGAAGTTACAGTTTAGTAGGGGAGGTGGGTAGCAGAAAAGAATTCCAGAGGAGGGGAACAACATCTGTAAGTACCTTGAGATGAGAGCCTACAGGTAGGGGGAGAATAAAAGAGAGAGAAAAGAGCCTAGAAAACTTAAAAAGACTAATATGGCTGGAGTGCTGAGAGGAAGGGAGACAGGTGGGGAAGCTGGGGAGAATGAGAAGCCCATATGTTAGAGGGTCTGGTGTCCATGATAAGGAGCTTAGACTATTTTCAGTAAGCAAAGAGAAGCCATTAAAAGAATTCAAGCAGAGTAGTCACTTGATCAGATTTTTTTTTTTTAATTATTCTGGCTACAACATGGCAAATGGATTGGAGCAAGCCAAAAGCAGTTCTGTTGGACCTAGATAGTAATCACTGCAGGACTTCAAAAGATGAAGGTTACTTATACTAGAGTATGAAAAGTAGCCATAGGAAAGAAAAGACCACAAATCCAATTTTTTTATTTTTTAAAAAATATTTTATTTTAGAGAGAGAGAGCACAAGGCATGGGGGGGCAGAAGGAGAGGGAGAGAATCTCAAGCAGACTCAGCACTGAGCAAGGAGCCCAATGGTAGGCTCGATCCCATGACCCTGAGATCATCACGATCTGAGCCGAAATCAAGAGTCAGACACTAAAACGACTGAGCCACCCAGGCACCCCACAAACCCAATTTTTTAAGGCAGACAAGTCTAGGTGATTCGGATGTATAGCAGATGTATCTTTGAAAAGAGAATACAAGTGGAGCAAACAAGAGATGAAGATCTTGAGACAGACTCATTGGACTGAATGAGTCCCCCCTTGATGGAAGAATGTTGCAGATTCTAAATTGAGGACTTCATTAATGGCATTATTACTGTGTTATGATTGTAAAAAAAAAAAATTTCCTGTAAGGTACACACTACATACCAAGGTCGGCCATCATTCCTGTTAAAAGTTTTTTACCAAGCTTAAAATGAAGCTTTGTGTTTGAAAGTTAAAAGATGGTGGTTGTACAATATTTCATTTAGAAAATATAAAAATTCCTTTTGTTTTGAAGCTAGGTGTTAAACTGGAATAGCTCTTATACCCCAGAGAATGGGGCAGTTGTGCCCTTCCCTTGACATTCCTTTGTTGTTTAATTCTTTAGAATTCTTAATAACTGTTTTTTTTAATCCTGAGAGATTAAACAGTAGACTTGTTAAGAAAACAAAAATGAAACTGTAACCAAAATTTTAAAATAAAGTTTAAAAAAAATAACAGATGTATCTTAAGTTTCTGGCTTGAACTGAGTAGATGGATAGGATGCCCTTAACCCATCGAAAGGTTATGGGAAGAGGATTTTGGAGGGAATAAGATATACAGGTTGTGTTTGACATGGCCCAGTCATCCAAATGAAAGTATCGCAAAGCCAGTTAGAAATATGAATTCAGAGTTCAAGACCAAGATCTAGGCTTGAGTTATGGGTTTTGGACAGCCAAAGCAGAGGGTACCTGAATCTGCTGGATGAGGATGAAACAGTGGAGAAAAGTGTACATGAGGGGGCTCAGCTCAGCAGGATTCCAATATCTGGATAAACGAGAGGGGCACCTGGGTGGTTCACTCAGTTAAGGGTCTGCCTTCCACTCAAGGTCATGATCTCAGGGTCTTGGGATGGAGCCCCACACTGGGCTCCCTGCTCAGTGGGGGAGCCCCCTCCCCCTCATGCCCTGTCTCTCAAATAAAATCTTCTTTAAAAAATAAAGAACAATCAGAAAAATAAGAGGAAAACTTTAAAATAAGAGCAGAGAGAAGAGAATATTCCAATGAGGATGTGGTCAATAGTTTCAAATGCTAGAATGAGGTTTTGTAAGGTGAGGACTGAAGCTTGTATGTGACAATTCAGAACAGCTTCAGGTGAGTGGTAAGAACAGAAGCTAGACAGGAGAGGGCTGGGGAATGGGACACGTGAGGACGTGCACAGGGTAAGAGGCCCCGCTGGAGAACGATTGAAGGAGAAAGGTATTTTCAAATAAACGAGAGACTTGAGCATGTTCAAGTAATAGACGGAAAAGCCAGCAGTGAAGGAAGGATTGAATACAACAGCAGGAGAGAGGGATCCTCTTCAGCCCAAAGTCCCCGAGGAAGCAGAAGGCGGATCTGGAGCACCAGAAAGAGCAACGCCGCTTTGTAACAGGAAGCCAATAAGGGGTGGGGCTCTGGCAGATTTGAACCCTCTGGGTCCTCTCGGTGTGCTTGCCAAAGGCAGGTTTGCTTTAAAGCACAGGAGGAGAATTATAATAGACCTGAGAGCCCAGGGAGAGGGCTGCAGAGTTCAATAAGAAGAGTCAGGGGGTCCCTGAGTGGCTCAGGGGGGTTAGCGCCTGCCTTCGGCCCGGAGCATGATCCTGGGGTCCCGGAATCGAATCCCGCGTCGGGCTCCCTGCATGGAACCTGCTTCTCCTCCTCTCTGTGTCTCTCATGAATAAATAAATAAAATCTTTAAAAAGGAAAAAAAAAGTTAGAGTCAGAATCGTGGCCTTGGGCAACCTCTGAGCAAGCAGTTTCAGTAGTCGAGGGAACGTTAGTCACACTGTCGGCTTTGGAGTGGGAGTGGGTGGTGAAGAAACGGGCGCCGTGGGTGCAAACCGGGGGGGGGGGGGACGACGGCGGTGAAGAGCCAGCGACCCGGCGGTGCCAGGAAAAAAAGGAAAAAAAAAAAAAAAAGGCGGACAGGCGGGCAGGTGGGGGAGTGAGGGCGGGGGAGGGTCCCAGAGCAACCTCGGTCAGGACCGGTCCTCGCTCGGAGGCCCCCGAGGGCGGACCGGGTCATCCACGGCCCCGGCTGCTGGGCTGCACCCCGCAAGGTGCCCCGGGGCCCCCGCCCCCGCACGCCCCGAGGTGGAGGAGCGGGGCGGGCGGCCCCCAGGTCTCCCCGCGCTGACTCTCGGAGAGGAGGGGCCGCGGGGCCGCGCAAACCCTCCCCTCCCGGGCGCCCCTCGGCGCGGGCAGCGCGGGGCCCCGAGCCCCCGCCCGCAGACCGCAGGCTCCGGGACGTTTGCAGAGCCGCGGCCCCGCAGCCTTCCAAAGTTCCCGGGGCTCAGGCCGGGCCCGCCGCAGGGGACGGGGGGGGGACCAGGCAGCCGCGGGGGGTTTCCACCCAGCCGCCGACACCCCGGGGAATTCCCCCAGCGGGCCACACTCGCGAAGCCGCCTTCCTGCCGCCGATTTCCGCCGCCGGGCTGCAGCCGCGCGGCCGGCGAGGTGGGGCTCGGGCCACGCCTCCCGCGCCGCGCGGCGCCGCTCCGCTCGCGAACCCCGGCCGCCACCCCGCTCGGCCGGAGGCGCCCGAAGGCCTTCGGCAAGTTCCGCCGGCGGCGCGGGGGGGCGGGGCCGCTCGAGCTCCTCCGGGCCGGGCTCGGCTGTTTCCGTGCGCGGCCGCTGCGCACTCGGCACTGGGCGGCGCTGGCTGGCTCCCTGGCTGCGGCTCCTCAGTCGGCGGCGGCTGCTGCTGCCTGTGGCCCGGGCGGCTGGGAGAAGCGGAGTGTTGGTGAGTGACGCGGCGGAGGTGTAGTTTGACGCGGTGTGTTACGTGGGGGAGAGAATAAAACTCCAGCGAGATCCGGGCCGCGAACGAAAGCAGTGACGGAGGAGCTTGTACCACCGGTAAGAGGAGCAGGAGGAGGAGGCAGGAGCCGGAGAGAGCCGGGGGGACGGAGGGGGGACGGGGAGGCGCCGGACAGCCGCGCTCGGGGCCTTCCCCTCGCAGGAGGGGCCGCGGTAAAGATGGAGCCTCCGCCCGAGCCCCACAACATCGCCGCCGCTCGCAGCGAACAAAGAATAATGGCGGCGGACTGGAGCCAGCGGCGGCCGGGGCGGCAGCGACTCTGCCTGCAGCCAGCGGCGGCGCTCATGGCGGGGGGCGGCGGGCGGCGGGCGGCGGGCGGCGGGCGGCGGGCGGGGTGGGAGCCGGCGGCCGGGGGTGTGTGTGCGGGCGGGCGGCCGCGGAGAGCTGGCGCCCGCGTTCCCGCCGCCGAGCCGGGCCGGGCCGGGAGCCCGGAGCCCGGAGCCCGGAGCCTGGAGCCCGGAGCCGCCCCGGGGGAGGCCGCCCGCCGCCCGCCGGGCCCGGCCGCTCGCCCGCCCGCCGCCCGCCCGCCGCCCGCCACCCGCCGCGCCCCCGGCCCGACCCGGCCCGACCTCGCCCGCCCTGGCCCGACCTGGCCGGGCCGTCCGCCGGGGCGGCCGCGGGGGGCGGAGGAGGAAGAAGGCGACCGTTGAGGGCAGAGGAGGTGAAGGTGCCTGCCTTCCCGGGAGCCCCGGTGCCTGCCGTGCCCGCTCCGCCGCGGGAAGCGCCGCGACGTCTGACCTACTCTTCTCCTCTCCACTCTCTTTGTGCAATAAAGTTCGAAACCAAAGGTTTCCTCTCGTACTGTATTTTATTCGTGCCCTTTCCCCCCCCCCTCCTCCCTCCGCTCTCACCGCGTTGGGGAGAGAAGACTGTTTTCTCTCCTTTTCTGCTTAAGTTGAGATGAGGAGAACCGTGCTTTTGAGTATTTTTCACTCTCTCTCTCTCTCTCTCTCTTTTTTTTTTTTTTAAGACTCAGTAGTCATGGAAATGCATTCTTTTGGGGAGGAAGGCCGGGTGCGGGGGGGGGGGATGCAAAGAAAAACATTTGTCAAACTTTTGTAAAAAAAAAAAACTGTTGGGATCCTGTAAAAGGGAAGCTGGTGTTTGAAAAACGGTTTCGGTTTTAACCCTTTTCAATAAGGTAATGACAACCCTTGAGGTCTATCATTCTGAAACACTTCGCTGAAACGAGTATTAGCCGATGCACTTTTGTTTTACATCACTTTTTTTGGGGGGGGTGTGCACGGGGGTCAGCCGTGCCACCCGAGCTTGGGTCCTCTGTATCTCTCACCCCCTACTAGGTTTCCCACATATTGCTGTCGAAACTTAAATAAGAGACTGATTAATACTAATTCTAAAAATAGGCATTTAAAACTGTCCAGTGTTTGCCTCGCCTCCCATGCAGTAAGTAACCTCGGCACAGAAGTTGAAGCCACAAGCCTTTATTTTATTTTATTTTTTATTTTTATTTACTTTATTATTTTTTTTTTTTATTATTTCTTCTTTGCCTTTTGGGGAAAATGAACGACAGAAAAGTCACGGACACATTAAAGATTAAAAGACGGTCTTTAAAGGATCTGCAATATGACCTATTTAAATTTGTCATAAGCGTCCCAAGAAGTTAGGATTTTTATCCTAGCCGTAGCTCGCATCAGTTCTGCCTTCGAAAGGTTTGGTGTAAAAGATAACTTTGGTTGCCAGCTATTGAAATCTTTTCACACTCACAGCTCATTTCCTGATTTAAGAGTAAAGCCAAAACGGTTTTATTTTAGGTGGTGCGAAAGATGAACAAGCTATTTGTTTTGAAATTACTCCCTGTCATAGTAGGATAGCATTGTGATTGACGGGTTCGAGGATTCTTAAGAATAAATATGGTTGGTAATGTAAGCACTGTCTTTTGATTTTAATTTATCCGAGCCCCTTTTTTCAAAACCTACTTTACTCTGTTGTAAGTCCAGAAAAAAACACATTAGCAGTGCCATTGCTGAGAAACTTAGAGATATAGTCAAGAGTGTTTACATAAGGATTGGGGAGGTGATTTTATTTACAAACACTGAAGAAATTATAGTATTGATGATGCCACAGATTACTGTTTTTCCTTCAGATTTTCTGCAAGCCAGCACCAACCGAGCACAATAGTTTTCCCTTATGTGAGAATGTATGAGAGCGACTCTTTCTCTGTGAATTAAAAATATTTATATTTATTTTCTGGTGGATTTTTTTTCTTGTCTTATCCAAAAGAACTTTTAAGCTTTGTTTCATTTATAGATTCATAATCTGCACTTCTTAGCAATTTCAAGTGGAACTTTTCAAACTTACTAATTTTTGAACGTTCACTTGGAGCATGGTTATAATTATACTTATGTCACCTAGGGATCAGTAAATATTACAGCTAAATCTCCTTGTACCTTTTTTTAAATTGATACATGGATTCAGAGAGCAAATCTTTGACTCAAACTGAAAAATGTTAAAAGGCCACTTCTTGTGGAATTTAAAACAATAGTGCTACCTCTTTTTGAATGATTTTTTTTTTTCACATAAAAACCTAAGGAAACTTAGAAACCTGATTCATAAAATCATACCTTCCTTTTCCTGCTTTCTGAAATTCATTTTCTTGATTATATCTGATTAATAGGAATTTTCATTTTTATAGAGAAGTAGCTTTATCTCATCCTGAGTCATTGGGCTTTATTTTTTGAATATATGGTTATAGTAAAACCAAATATGTGTACCCCACTTCATCTTATTTTAAAAGTTTCTTTCATTTTTTTCCACAGTAGAAAAAATTAAACAATGCTTCCATTGTATCACTGAAATTTATAATTTTATTTATTCCATATAACAGCTTCCCAGATATGGTTATATAGGCTTGTTTATCGCAGGCTGTGTCAGTCTTACACACGTGTTTCTTTTTTTTTTTTTTCCACGCATGTGTTTCTTGATGTACAATGTCACTTCCAGTGATAGCTTCTTTATTAAATAGTATACTAGGTAGTCCGGGAATGGGGAAAAATGCAAGGGTTTTTTTTTGTTTTGTTTTGTTTTTTTCCTCACTCATGTGTGAACTCATCTCTACTGAGGAATCACTTGAGGCAACAGTTTGTGGTAATTCAAATATTTAGTTAGCATTTACTGTGACAGACAATGTAGTTGTGGAAAGAGCATTGGGTTGGGTTCACAGGCCTGGGTTTCGTTCCTCTTGTTGCCACTTACTATCATTCATGTGCCTACCCTCAAGAAATTTTGTGACCTGCGGAAGTTTCTTAATCTTTCTCAACCTTGGTTTCCTTATCTGTTAAATTAGAATACCACCTACTTTATAGGGCTGTGAGATAATTATAAGGTACCTCCTTAGGGACTCAATTAACGATACCTATTCATTTCTAAGCTCTATTTTAACTTCCTGGCTGTGAGACCTTCAGCAGATTTTTCTTCTCCACTCCTCAATTTTCTTGGTCACAGACGTACTATATGTACCTTCATAGAAATGTGGGTGTGATGTAAGTTAATACATATTAAATGCCCAGCATTTAACAAGTGCTCAGCAAACATTTCCTATAATTTAAAAAATTATTCATTATTATTGCATTTAATACACTTGGCCAGAAGCGGCAATGAATCCAAAGATGACTTACGTTGTTTTATCTCTACACTCAAGGAATTTTGGGGACATGATGACTAATCTAAGGCAGAATATATGTCATAAGAAAGCAACCAAAGGAGAGAACACCCTTGGTGAAGTAATGGAAGAAAGGAAGATTATGTATTTATATTTCCAGTTTTATTTTTCAATAAGTAATTCATGCAGATAATCCGGAATTCAAAACACATAAAATGTAATATAGCAGATGGCCATGTGATAACAGCCTCACGCTCATTCCCATGGCCCAAGTGTTGTCAGTTTCTTCTTTGTCCTTTCAGAGGTAATTCTGTTCCTTTAAAAGTATGTGCTCCCCACCCCATGCCCCACACTTTTTTTTTTCTTTTTTTTTTTTTCTGTATCCTGCTTTTTTTCACCTAATATGGGTTAGCCGCTGGTTTATATCAGTACATAGAGCTTCATTTTTTTAATGAGGTATTTCGTTGTATGGATGTACCTATATTTATTAACCAGTTAGTGAGCTGATTTTATTTTTTGGTCTTGTATGACCTTTTAACTAAGGGAATCTGTCATTATGCCTTTATTTCTTTAAATGAAAGACCAGTTTCTGACAGGAAGTGGTTATTTGAACTGCCTTACTGCCTCTTTAGCTCTAGTTTTTAAAAGTTTTAGTGAAATGATACAGATGTGCATGAAAAGGCAAGTTGTGTAAAAAGTTAATTCACAAAGTTAGTTCAGTCTGAATTTAACTCTCTTGTTGAGATTCCTATACCCGGAACAGACTTCTTTCTATTACTGCAGCCAAAAAAGTGTCTGTAATTTTTCCTTTAAATGAGAAAGAACATCCCCTGTAGTCCAGTCTTTTTTTTTTTAAGCAGACTATTTTCATGCGATAGTACTACCCAGTAATGCTGATTAGTGTACTAGCCTTTTCCCAGTTTTTTTTTCCCTTATATTCTCATTAACTTTTTCTTTGATGGTTTTCTAATATTTCTTAGTGTAATTATCAGTGAGTTTTATATTTGATACCTGAGTAGATAGCAATGGTAATAGCTAATAATACATAGATAACAAGGAAAAATTGAGTTTCACTGATATGCTTGTCTACTTAGACTTTACTGCTTAGATGATTGTGTGGTGTGTGTGTGTGTGTGTGTGTGTGTGTGTGTGTGTGTGGAAATCCCTGGTCAACCAATTGAACCAGTTAATACTCATTTCAACTAGAACACAAAACAAGTTTCAGTACGTCTCTTTTTCTTTCGTGGCTCATCTACGTAGCCTTAAATTATAGTACATTTTACATGCAGTTAGTGTGTTTATCTTTAAAATACACGTGCTGTGTTTTAAGTTGATTAAACTTAGAAAGAAAATGATATATAATAATCCAGCAGCAATGACACACATAAGTCTCTTATCTTTCAAAAAAACCAAGTCATTAAATGAAGCTGTTGTGGTGCATATCATTTTTTGTGTGCTCAAGTCAACAGTTATATGTGTGAAAGTTCTTAATGTAAGAATATTGCCTTACTAGTATTTTGAGGATTTACAGTAATTTATATAAAATATTGACATATTTGGTTTTTATCTGCTCAGTGATTAAATGTTTACAAAGGACTAATCTTTACAGATTTAGGGGGATGGAGATAATTGAAATCTTAAGGCAGAACATTTTCCTTCTGGAACCTATCTATGGACTACCAGGGAGTTAAATGATTTCTCACCATATCTTGGAATCCAGGAAATTGTCTTTTGTGGTGGGGGTTAAGATCATGAACTAATGGGACAATATGGTAATGTGAAAATGACTGTTTTCCTCTGCCTATTTTATATGCTAACTTAGTCATCATAGAAGAGCTTAATCCTGGCTAACTTTCTGAAGCTGTAAGAAAGGATGGTTTTAAACTTACTCTGTACTAATATCTGTAAGTGTCAGTTTTTGAGACTTGTTTGAAACTTGGATAAAGCGTAGCTATTGGATTTTCTTATTCAGAATACTTCTCTCTCCTCAAAATACATAAACACTCTGTTTTGTTTTGCATTCTTAGCTGTGCCAGACTTGGCCCTATAGAGAGATGTTTTGTTATATTTTACCTAGAGTTTTACTCACCTGTTTTCTAGGTTATCAAAAAGAAAAGGGGGGGAAAGATTAGTCATTCATATTCTGGTATTTATTCCAATAGATAAATAGAAGACACTCTTTTACATTTCCAATGATGAAAAATTTTACCTTTAATATATATTTAATCAGTTCTTGAGGCTAGTTACATGAATTTCAACTTTAAAGAAGTAGTACTCCTTGATAAACTTAAATCCCCAAGTTGCATAATCCTATGATTGAGGTGAAGTAATAAAGGAGTTTACCATAAATGAGATGGGCTATCTGAACAAAGATGAAAAACACTTATAAGTTTTCTTTCTGCTGTTGGATTAATTTAGGATCTCTGAATAATAAGGAGCAAGTTTTGGAGAGTAAGAGGTCTGAAGGATTGATAGTTTTTTGCAAAAGCAAGAAGCAAAGACTGACATTTTGTTGTAGAAGAGAGAATTAAGTAGGAATTTAAAATTGCTAAGAATGACCTTGGTTAAGAGTAGAGGGTAGATCTGAAGTTGACTTATACCAATGGTAATAGAAAATTTATTTCCCAAAGGTTAGTGAATCTTCTCTAAAACTTAAGAGTTCATTCTTAAAAAAAAAAAAAAATTCATTCTTCAATTTTAAGAGTATGTTTAATAAGCTGGTTATTTAGAATATATCTAATGAGTTGTTTCTAATGAGTTTCTGGTTATAATTATATGACAGTATAGATGTAACTAAAAATGTTTGTAATTTAGCCAAAGCTGAATAGCCATTATTTCTCAGGGCTGTTATCCCTGTTTGTTTGGACAATTGGCAGTAGGATTCAGAAATATGTTGTTTCTGCTCAAGTGAAAATTGTTATTTGTTCCAAACTATTTGTACTCCTAATGGAGTATCATTTCCTTAAAAGTATCGGTTAGCAGCTTTGTTTGCTATGACCAGTAATACTGATGCTTTGGTTTAATTTACTGTCACTTATCAGTCTAGTCATTTATTCCATGAACATTTATTGACCATTGACTTTTTTATAGTAAGTGAAATAATCATGAGAAAATTTATTCAGTTAGTAGTTTTATAGATATGAAATGAAGCATTATGCTAGTTGCTATAAACAGTAAAGCCTGAGTATGTGGCTCCTGCTCCCAGAGAACCTACGTACAGTAGTGGAGAGACAAAAGTAGTGTAAGAAAAAGACGTATGCATGGCACAATATCAGTTCTTCACTACTGTCTTGAAGGGCCGTAGAGTTTAGAAGAGGAATTTAATGAGGAAAAGTTTTATGAGAAAATATAAGTTGAATACTGAAGAACTGGATGGGTAGCGATTAAAGGGAGTCTAGGCCGTGGCAAGGACAAAGATGAAGACATGGAAGTAGAATGAGGTACAAAATCAAGAAATAACCACTTTCAGTGAAACATTTTAATTTGAAGTACCATATTTTGAGAATTAATTTGTTATGAAGAGCTTATTCTGTTTGTATGTGGATAGTGTATTACTCAAACTCTACGATGTTGGGGGAATTCACACTTAACAAACTTTTATCATTAAGGAAGTAGTAACTCCTTCATTTTTTACAGATGACTAAACTGAACCCTGGAGAGCTTAAATGATTTATTTGCTGGTAGAGCCTTTTCCCTGTGCAAGAAATAACAGTAAGCATAGTCATCACTGTTTTTGTAGCATTATCTTTTTGTAAAGGAAATTTTCCTGTTTCTAGCTTTATTAATGATTACTAGGATTTTTTTTCCTAAACAGTAATAGTTTAGGTTTATAAAAGTTCACTTGGAGGAAGTGTTCTAGCCAAGGTATTAAAAAATACATAAGTTTTATTATTATACTAAGTAGAGCTACATAAATAGGAGGGGCACCAGGCTGGCTCAGTCGGTAGAGTCTGTGACTCCTGACCTCAGGGTCATGAGTTCAAACCACACTTTGGCCATGGAGCCTACTTTAAATAATTAAATTTTTCAAAAATCTACATCAGTAGAAAGATTACCGTAAATAGCCAGCTCGTACTTTATTTTTTTCCATAGTCATTGTATGTCATTTTGAACCGGAAGTTTATGAGCTTAAATCATTATTAAATACTTATTTGGAGGGAGTTTATAGGCAACCTGGTCATAAAAATTAGTTTGTACTTACCCAGCTCTGTATGTGTGTATATATCTGCATGTATATCTTTATATATAATACGTATTTTATCTCTTGTTAGCTTGTAAGCTTTTTGAGAGAAAATTTCTTGTCTGTTTTATACTCTAGTGCCCATAGTTTTCGGCAGAACGCTTATTATGTAATAGGCACAGAAAATTTGTTTAATTTAAAATTAAAATTTGTTTATTTATTTGTTTAATAAATGATTCCCTCTTGGGAGGGTCATAACTTTGAAAGGCAGGATCAAATACAGTCCCCCTGTAGAGAGGTACAGATAAAGGAAGCAGACATATCTGCTTCAGACAGTTAAAACTTAGTGAAATACAGATTCATTTTTTTTAAGAGCCAAGGAAATTAGGCTCATTTTTCCATAGCTTAAAAAGAAGTTTTTCTACTTGGAGTTTTCATTAAGTTCTGATGCTTTACTAACACTTTTTGCCTTTGAGACCTGAGAAATGGCATGAGATTGTATTATTAATCAAAATGACCTTATCAGAAATCACTAGCAGGTTGGTAAAAAAAAAAAAAAAAAGTACATCACTGATTATACTTGATGATGATTCTTTAAGGAATAAAGATAAAGATACCTAAACTTGAAGTGAATCTTTCATCAAAACCGTACACAAAGTCTTTGCTGTTGTCTGCTTATTATTTATTGGCTTTGTAGCTTTACCATGGCTAATTTGTAAATATAGTCCAATATATCCTTGGTGCCTTAGGTGTGCTTGGGCTTTTTCTAGCAAGCAAAGCATAATAATGTTTAGCCAAAAAAAAAAAATTATATATACACACACACACACACACACACACATATATACATATACATATATATTACACTTAGCATGTGGCTTAATTGTCCATGTGGTTTCACTGCCAAATATACAAAGAATTCTTCACATTTTGTAATATTGGAGGCTATGTGGTATACCTCTGCAGTCTTGTAAATTTCTTGCAAATCTCTTCACATGTCTAGTTCTCCATCTGTGAAGTCAGAGCTAAAACCAAGATTCCTGTCTTATGACTTCTCCTGTAACACATGCTGTCTCATTTCAGGAAAAGTGAATTGTCACTCTTCAGTGTCTAATTTGTAAATAATTCACGAAGAATAGCATTTCAAAATTTAGTTCAAAACAGATCTGTCAAAGTAATAAATGTTAACTCTCTAAACACACTTGGGTATTAATTTTCCACTTGAATGTAGTGATTTTCACGTAGTCCCTCGGGTTTAAATATTTAACTTGAGGGCATAACTTTTGTGGATCCTTAGAGTTTTAGCATTGAGCTAGTTTATGAATCAGAACTTAAAATTTGAAGACAGTTTCACTCCTTAGTCAACACAGAAATTGCTTTTCTATAAGTAACTGCATGTAGGAGGTGTATAATCCTTTTTCCCTTAAAAAAAATTTAGCTTCAAAAAATCCATTTAATAGAACTTCATGCAGGAAGTTTATATAGGATCACATCTTTGAAATGCTTAAGGTGTAAAAAGCTGTAAACATAGTATTGGATGGGCGAGAAAGGAAAATAGGGAGGGATAGGATAAAATGTTATCACCTAAAATAATGCACAGTCATGGTTGCTGCCTTGCTAAGCAACACTGTTTGTCTCTTGGTGACCAGATACATGAAGCCTTATTTGAGAGCCCAGTTAAGTCAGTCTTACTTAAATACATTTTGCCAGTACTTAGAAAATAATGACTTTGATTTGAGAAAGCACTAAGCTTTTCTCTTGAAAGTTACTGTAGAATTAGTCACATAGGATGGCTATCATCATGCAATGTTTCTATAAATCATGTAACATTTTTCTAATTCAATTCTGCTAAATATTTCTTTGAGAACAATGTCTTGTGGCACATGCTACACATTTAAAAATAACATTAAAAATAGCATTCAGGGGATCCCTGGGTGGCTCAGCAGTTTAGTGCCTGCCTTTGACCCAGGGCATGATCCTGAAGTCCAGGGATCGAGTCCCCCGTTGTGCTCCCTGCATGGAGCCTGCTTTTCCCTCTGCCTGTGTCTCTGCCTCTCTCTCTCTCTTTCATGAATAAATAAATAAAATCTTTTAAAAAATAGCATTCAAATACTGTGGTAATCCCAAAAGTGCAATAAATTGTAGAATATGAATATTGAACTTAAAGCAGTCTCTGATTTCAGTCCAATGAACAAATATATCAGGGAATTAATTTTATTAAATAACCTTGAAAAGTTTCCCATTACACTATGCTGCCTTTTTTGGTAGTGGTGGTTGGGTTATACTGATACCTACTATTAACACAAAGAATTTATTAAAATATATAAGCCAATTTTTAGGTTTTATTTTTGTCTTAAAGTGTTTAAATCTCATCAAGTTCAAATCACATAATCAACTTCATGTACAACTTTTCTTACCTTTCTATAAAACCTAGATGAGAGGCAGAAGTATGGATTTGTTCTAATTAAGGGAGAAGGACCTTGGTAGGAGCACAGAGTAAACTTTCTGAAAATTCTGTCAGAATTTATTTAATAAAGACAGATTTATTTTAGTTTATCACACATCCGTTCATATTCTTTCTCAATCATATATAACTTCATTTTGGAAGGGTGTGATTATTCTAACTTAATAAAATTTTAGAGTTGAAGTCAGTATCTGTGTTGTGTTGAGAGGTGTGTGTGTGCATATATACAAAGTTATATGTTATGTATACACATACAACATTGAATCTGCTATTTTCCTTTCTGGTTTTAGTGAAGATATGCTAAATTTAATACCAAAAGACTTATTAGCATTAGAAATCTGGAGCATTGCTAAATTTCCAGTATTGATGGCATACATCTCAGTTGCACTAGATTGAGCATATGATAAATGACAAGTATTTCAAAGTTAACAACCCCCAAAAAATGTACAGGGGGAAAAATAGAGGAAAAAAGGCAGTGCAACATAGTTATTGATGCTTGGAAATCCAAAGTCTGTAGTGTAGCACCTGAACATTTTGTTACTTTCTTTAGTAAAGTAATCATAACACTTAAGAAAATTAAGACATATTGGCGTTGTTGAGAATATGTTAGCAATGCTTCAAACGTTTATCCTAAAAACTAAATAGGTATAAAATATGTACAGCATATTCTTTATCACCCAGGGATGTTTCTAGGTACACTTCTGCAAAATATTTTTAGCAATATATTTGTGACAACAAAATAGTCCTGTAGTTTTATTTTTTTTTTAATTTTTATTTTTTTATTTATGATAGTCACACAGAGAGAGAGAGAGGGGCAGAGACACAGGCAGAGGGAGAAACAGGCTCCATGCACCGGGAGCCCGACGTGGGATTCTATCCCGGGTCTCCAGGATCGCGCCCTGGACCAAAGACAGGCACCAAACCGCTGTGCCACCCAGGGATCCCAGTCCTGTAGTTTTAAAATCATGTGCCCAAATGTGCATTTTGCTATGGTTGCCCTGGATGGAGACTATACTTCTTCTAGTGTGATTTCCATATATCCTTGAGCTTTTGAGTTTAGTTGGCCACTTGCTAGAGTGCAGGGAGAGGTTTTTTCCTTATTTATAATTAAGGTCATTTACATTTTTAACAATCACAGCAAGTATTCATATGTTCCGTTAGTTATGAGTATATTGTCCTTCAGTCAAAATTCATAGTTCATTTCCCTGAATATGGTAGGTATTCATCTCATCCTAAACTGGAATAAATTGGCCATAGATTTAGGAATTAAAAAGTAAACTAGGTTTTCGGGAAGATGGGTTTATTTTTATAAACATGAACCTGAAGAGAATCCTAAGATTTAGGATCCTAAGGACTGAGGTACTTATTTCCTAAAGGTAAAAATAGTTCAGGAAAAAGAACAGAGTGAAGATCTGTACCATTCGTTCCTTTTGCTTAATAATTTTTAGCAAAAGTGATGATACGGACTTGCATTCTTGTTTGATGAGCTTAGGTCAACTTGGTAGAGCCAGATATGGAAATAGTACTTCCAGAAATTGTTCCTGATTTGGTTAGTTCTGTATAGGTATTGAGTAGTGAATTTAAATGCTCTTTTATCAATGAGAGTTTCACTTGTTAGCTTTAAAAATACTGAAAACCTTCCAGCATCCTTCTCAGCTTGCTTTATTTATTTATTTTAGAAAGTGAAGGGGGGCGGGGAGGAAGAATAGAATCTTAAGCAGGCTCCACATTTTAAGTGGTGCTAGATACAGGACTCCATCTTCCCAACCCTGAGATCATGACCTGGGCCAAAATCCAGTCAGACACTGAACTGACTGTGCCACCTAGGCACCCCTGAGCTTTATTTTTTACAGGATACTTCTCACCATCTGATTTATTATACATTTTACATACTTTTTTTCCCCTGTTCCCACACACTAGAATGTAAGTTCCACAAAGGCAAAGTTTTTTTAAAAACAAATTATTTTGTCTATTTCTTTTTCCCCAGTAATTTGATGGTGCCTGAGATATGTCCTCAGATATGATACCCTATTACAAGTATAATGTATATAATGTGAGTTGTTAAAATTGAAGATATTGATGGTTTTATGTAGTTAAAAGGTGAATTCTTTCAGGATATATGGCTTTATAGAGCAGAAGTAAAATTCACTGCAATATAAAAATTCTAAACTCAATAACTTTAAAGAGACATCATTCTCAATTTTCATTTTGTCCTAGGAAGTAGTTACTGATTAGAGTGACTATTCTGTTATCATTTGTCTTTTCTCCTTGCTTGTGTACAGAATCTGACACCAGCCAGAAATTCACTCATTTCTCTAAAGGCATACTAATGTAAGCCTTTGCTCATACCATTTTTCTTATCAGAAAAGTTATTCTTCTTCCCTAAATTTATGATGCTGTGTCCATCCTCAGTGCTTCTTTGGAATTCCCCCACTCACTTGACTATTGCAGAACATTTTCTTTTCTTTTAAATGTCATGGAACCACTCATTTGACACTTTACTGAGAGGTTTATCTAAACTACATTTTAAAGTTTTAAATGTCTACTGTCTTTTCTACGTAAAGGGTACAAAAGTGATACAGCCTTAGTTAAGTTCCTTGAAGCTTTCTAAGATGAAAAGGAAAAACTTCTTTGTCCTCTTTAAATTTAAGAAAAGAGGCTATAAAACTACTTAATAACAACAGTTGTGACCAGAGCAACATAATGAGTAAAAGAGATGCTGTCCACTGTGCAAGAGAATCTTTATTGACTGGTAGTCTGGTGTTGTAGCATTTTCTTAAAGTACTGTTAATTGTCTCAAATTGTATTGCATTCTCATGATTTTATAAATCAGTAAGTGGTACTGACTCTGTATTAATCCAAGATCAGGAGACTGGGTGACCTATTCTTAGTGAATCTTTTTGCTTTTACTGTATGTATATATATTACTGTAGAATAAAATGAAATACTTCATTTATTATATATACTGTTAAGTGCCTGCATAATTATGTGCATTATGTGTGTATACGTACAGCTGGTGGTGTCATTTCCTAGATCAGAGCATTTAAAATTGGAAGAGCTCTTTCAATCTTAGTTTTTACAGTTAAGGAAACTGAAACACAAAAAGTTTAATTTTTCAATTTTTCCAGTGACCACTTGGTGACAGATCCAGCTTTCCACCAGGTGTTAGGCTCATTTTCCCCCCTATTCACAGCAGCATTGTTTATTCTCTCAAGAATAATACTAAGAATCACTTCACTTTTTAATTTTCATATTAAAGGCACAACTCTCAAAAGCATTATAGCAAAATGATACATATCTTTGTGA
This sequence comes from Nyctereutes procyonoides, assembly GCF_905146905.1. NCBI lineage: Eukaryota > Metazoa > Chordata > Mammalia > Carnivora > Canidae > Nyctereutes > Nyctereutes procyonoides. Next base: position 16,010,097 of record NW_026575132.1, read on the forward strand.
ATTGGGAACCTGATGCGGGACTCGGTCTCTAGGATCATGCCCTGGGCTGAAGGCAGCGCGCCTCTGGGGCCGCCCATTTTTGTTTCTTTTAGGCATGATACTGTTTAGAAATTTATTATGAACTTACTGTTTCCAAAGGATTATGTTTTTAGAGATAAATCATGAAAATCCCCGATCTTAAATATCAGTATCCCCCAAATTTTGTAGTTCTGAATTACCGGAATCAATATCACCAGTCGGATCAAGAATCACCAGTCAGCTAATACTACTAGATTTTCAGTGATTTCTAAGTAAGATCCAATCCAATCCAGGTCCAGTATTTGTAGAACATTCCAAGTTTATATGTACCTGATCTTTTACTTATTTTATAGTAGTATTCGGTCTTTTTTTATTTTTTGTATCCCTGAAAAGCATTCATTTGTGTAGTGAATTAAGAATCTTCTTTCTTCAAACAACTTTGGAAACCCACATATTAGCTATAGTAATTGATCCTGTGTCTGGATATTGCAGTTCTGGCTAGACTGCCCCTGGGTTGATAGAAAAATTGAAGATTGTAGATATGATACTGTAGTATTTCTTCTCTCACCACCTGAAGATATAAACAGAAAAAGGGCAAAAGTTTTCAAAGTCCAAAAAGAATACACCCACTTTAAATGTTAGTCTAGTTGAGAGACTATTTTAATACCTTTACAGTACCCAAAAACAAAAAAGAAAAAAAACCTTTACTGTAAGAGCCAAAAGAATAGTGGCTATTTTAGTTCAGAGAGTTCCTCATCTGAAGCAAATTGTTATTCCTTAAATAATTCTCACTTGCACTTTGAGAACAAAGCACTTTGAGAATTTTCTGATAAAAGACCGTATTTGTGCTGTTGCTTTGGATGTTGATCACCTACTTGAGCTAAGAGTCATAAAAATTAAGAAGGCTGTTCCCTTATATGAAAAAGATTAATGAGAGAAATGATAACGCTTGAATGAGAAATGATCATAAAACCCTGACATAAAATTAATTAATTAATTAATTAATTAATTTAAAAACCCTGACAGTTTACATGAGAGGATCACACTTTGTTGGTGATTTTTTTAAAGCATTCTATCTAGTTAATGCAAATCACAGTCCTGTTTTTAATGTGTCCTTGTAGCTACAATTATTTATGTTAACTAGTAGTTTTGTTTATTATAATAGTGTCATTTTTTTTCTGCAACAAAAAATTATGATGCCCTATACCTTAAACATCAGAAAAAATAAGTAGTCCTGATACTGTATAATAAACAAAAACAGAAGAAATGCTATCTGTGCTGGAGATTGCCTTTAATCAAATGAGGAAGTGAAATATATAAATGACAGCACAAGTTCTAAAAACAAAAGGTGGCCAGGAGTAAAATCTCCTAAAAATGGTGGTGTATACTCTGTCTACAAAGGATGTATTATGATCACTTTGTATTTGTTTTTGTTCTCATTAAAAAAAAAATAAAATAAAATAAAATAAAATGATGGCTTAGGGAGAGGATGAAGAAAAGTTTCATGGATTTCTGCCCTTATTTAGTTTGACTCTGTTCACTTTTGTCCTCTGATGGACTCACTTATTACTGAGATGAAGTTTTCTATTTTCATATGCCATTTTCTTGCAGACAAAAAATCTGGACATTAGGATACATAAACTATAAACTATTTTGTGGTGATGTTGCTTGTTATTTTTGATGTCTTAAATTTTTTAGTTTAAAAGAGCACTGATTGTTAGTATGTAACTCAGTTATCATAGGTAATAATACAATGATTTGATAATTTTTAAGAATAGTATTTTTACTTTTTGGAAATGTGGAGTAAACGGTGTAGGCAAAATTTAAACAAAACTAATAATTTCATATAAAAATACCTAGGATTTAAAATTGTTTTTCAACAGGTATCTCAGAATCCTGATTGAAAGAAACATAGTTTTTGGTTCATAGTTTTCAAAATGTTATTCATGACTTCTGGTATTAAAATCTTTTAAATTGTGCAAGTAATCCTGAAATGGTCCTGATGGGAAGAAAATAAAATACTAAAATATGTGAAAAGTAAGAGTCCTTACCCTATCCAGTTCCATCCTGTTCCACCACATCTTCCTCTCCTCAGAGCCACCACTTATAATTCAGTATATACCTTCTCACACTTTTTTTTGATGCATATACATGGGACACGTTTTACAACAATTTGCTTTTTTTTTTTTTTAACATAAGCAGAAATCTCTTATGATATGTTCTGTGACTTGCTCTTCTACTCAGTTTGTCTTGGAAAACTTTATATGTCATTACATTACAGCTAGACTTCTCTCTTTTTCATTGCTGTAACTTCTCAAATGGTCTTCGAATGATAGTTTCCAGGTTTTTGCTATAGTAAAAAATTCTACAGTGAATATACTTGAACATATATCTTTGTGAACTAGTCAATAATGGAATTTCTTATTGACTAGTAGTTTCTCTGTATTCTAGATGTAATTCTGTCGATTATGTCTGGCAGATGTTTTCTCATTGTGTACTTGTCTTAGTGTCTTTTGTCATATGAATGTTTTAAATAATTACGTAGTCAAGTCTGTTGATCTTTTCGTCATCTCTTTTGTGGATTCTGTATTGCGAAATTATTTATACTCCTTTCCACAGAGATATTTTTACTTCCATTTTTACTTGTCACTTGTAAAACTTTATAGAACCCTGTGAATCATGGCAAAATGTATTAGTATGTGATACGTTCTGATGACATGTAGTAATCACATAAGGATCAGTCACAATTTTGGTTATCAATTTCAGAGTTATAAAATAAATCTAATAAATTCTGGAAAAGAACTGGGGCTATTGTGTTATTTATGGAATCACTATAGGCAATCATCACTCTTAATAAATTCATTTTTGACAGGTAATATACCAAGCACTAAATGATAACAGTAGTACACAAGTAAAAAGTAATCCCTTTTATTGTGAATCTTTTAGACATAATTATCACCAGAAGTTTATTTCTGTTATCAGAAAGAAATATCTCATCTGCATGTAGCTGCTGCTGCTAGGAATTGTTCTCCACTAACTTATGCTGCCATTTAGTGCTAGATTACCCAACAAATAGACTAGCAAAGTAGGGCCCCAAAGTGAAAAAGAACAGCCTTGATTAACTTACTCAAAATTTTATTTCATGTTTGTGTGCATGTGTAGTGTTGTACACTGTACATGGGGTGAGGAGTCAGAACACCAAGATTTGCAGTGTTTGGGGCCTCTAACTGGGCCCTGTGGCTGTTTATCCCACCTTTCTATCTTGATACCCCACAACTTGGGCTGATTTTGTCCTACCCCCAGTAATTTCCCGTGGAAGTAGCTTATAATTTTCTACTTCTTCCCTGTAAAAGGAGGGAATACCCTAATAGGAATTACCATGAAGCCAATATTTCATAGACCTGGCATCAGCTCTCTTCTACTCTACCTTCTCTCCATACCTGAGGAGTACAATTTGAAGAAATTAGAATTTTACTGGCACCCTCCTCCCCTTGTTAATAGGGGAGATTTGTGGAAGAAAGGAATCCCTTCTTCCTTCTAGTTGGAATAACAAGGGAAAAGACAAGTTTTTTTCTTTTAACTAGATTTCGAAGTACATTTGCTAACCTAACGAGCACATGTACCTATTTATAACCTGAAATTTGTGTTTAAAGTCACAAAAGCACAAAGCACTGTAGTGCTTGTAACACTCTTCCATATTATTGTAGGTAACTAAATGACCATGGAATCTGGAGCAGAGAACCAGCAGAGTGGAGATGCAGCTGTAACAGAAGCTGAAAACCAGCAAATGACAGTTCAAGCCCAGCCACAGATTGCCACATTAGCCCAGGTATAAAATACATGGAGAGATTCCAAGTTACGTCTCTTCCAAGAGGAATATGTTTTAGACAAAAGGATTTAGTTTTCATTGCAGAGATATGCATAGAATGAGCACAGACATTCTTAGAATATCAAAATTCCTGTTTACTTAGTATATTAGCATAATTTTAGAAATGATTCAGTAACAGAACAGAAAAATGTATTGTTAAAACACTAATTACCTATTTGTAGTGACCTGATTCAGAATAATGACATTTTAACTAATGGACAGAGATTGTCTCTCTTAAACAAGGGAAGAATACCTGATAAGGTAACTGCCTTTTTTTTTTTTTTTTTTTTTTTTTTTTTTTTTAATCACACAGATTTTTCGAGGCATGGGAATTTAGATAACCTGACAGGTTAACTTTTCTATGTGCTTAAACCAAAAAGTAGGATAAGCAAATAGATTGACACACAAGTAAATTTCAAGAATGATAACGGGTTTTTGTTTCCTATATCTTTTAAATATAATTCATGATTCCTTCTGTTTGTCTGTCTTAAACATTTCTATCTCTAGAGTTATATTCTCTCATTTTTATTTTTTGTTCTGATGTATTTTTCCTCAAATATTTTATTAACCACTAATTGTGTATATATGAGTGAGAAAGGTAGTTAATATAAAAACCAAGTAACAGACATAAACCTGCTAGATCAGAGTATCATATTGCCTTTTTCTGATAAAGGCTTCCGGGAGAAAATAATTCCAGCAGAGGTTCTGGAATGTTGAGCTTCGCCTTCCTGAAGAATTTAAACGCTCTCCTCAGAGAGTCCCTGAGCAAGAATGGTTCTTGGAGAATCTGTGGCTAAACATAGATGGTTACTACACTGAACTGAAGTATGGCCCAAATACTGGATCTCCAGCAGGGATATAGTCAGAAGGAGTGGGCTGCTCTATGTTTTCTACTAAGAGTACTAGGGCTGACCTCCAACCCTCAGGGGAGAGACAAAGCAGAATATATCTGGGAATGAAATAAATACTTGGATAAGGCAGGTGCAGGAAAAGGGGAAAGAGCCAGGACTTCATCAGTACATGGTCAAGGCAAACACGACAGATCAGAGTCTGGGCTCACACAAGCATTTGACCCTCTGGTAAAAAGAAGGTACAGTTCCAGAAGGAATCTTGGTGCTGACAGCCCTCATACCTGTCTCTTGGGTGGCACTATCCTGTCTGCTCTGGTTGTCCTCTAAGTCTGCTATATAATGCATTCCTGGAAATTCCTTTCCCTTTACTGTCTTTCTGTTATTGACTTTGTGTTCTTGATACAGTGAAACGTTTTCCAGTGGTTTCTTAAGCAAGTTTGGGTAAAAAAATTATTGGTAAAAATATTTTTTCTTGGGCACTTGGGTGGCTTAGTTGGTTAAGCATCCCACTCTTGGTTTTAGCTCAGGTCATGATCTCCTGATCGTGGGATGAAGCCCCACATCGGGCTCCACACTTGGAGAGTCGGCTTCAGATTCTTCCTCCCTCTCCCTCTGCCCCTCCCAGCTTTATTTTATTTCTCTGGTATCTTATTTCTCTCTGTTCACAGTGCTTCACTATTTCATTATTAGGGTCTTGGTTCGGATAGTTTTTATCCATTGTGCGCTATATATATAGTTAGTGGGCCCTTTTATGGTACAAACTCATGTCTTTGATTCTGAGCAATTTCTTTAAATTATTTGGTTGAAGGTGTTTTTTCCTCTCTCTTTTTCTCTAGGATCCTTGTGATCTAAATGATATACCTATGGGATTATTTCTCTAATTTTCTCATCTTTACTGCTTTCCATCTTTTTGCTCTGCTTTCTGGGAGATTTCTTCAGCTTCCTGTTCCAAAAAGTTCCTTTTGTTCTTTGAATGGTCCTTTTGTGTTTTAATAGCATCCTGTTATGTTTTACAAAGGCAGTATTTTCTGTCATCTCTGAGAATATTAATTAGGTTTTAAATTTTCTTCTCCCCACATAGATTTTCCTCTGTATAGCTTTTTGCCCTTCAATTTGTTTTGGTCTCCATCTTTTATATTAGAAACTTTCCTCGAATGTCTTAGAATTTGTGCTTGTCTGTTCAAGTTTAAAGCAGGTAACCAAAAAACTGTATTGGAAGCTCTGGATGTTTTTGGGGCCTAACAGCTATGAATTACGAGCTTCACCGTAGGGTGATTATGGCTTTCCCAATGTCAGTATCTTTTAAGTCTATTTAATTTAGCCCCTTGTCATTGGTTAGGTTCCTGAGGGAAGGCCTTCCTAATCCCTTACTTAGGGGAAAGGCCTGGGAGCTAAGAGAGAGAAGACTGGAGCTTAGTAACTCCACTGCCAGCAGTGTCTGGTATAGGCAGTCAGGAGACCACTATCCAGAAATTAAATCTCCATTTTTCTGTCAGCATGGGGTAGATTAATTATTATTCTACAAGGAGTGTGGGGAGGGGATCCAGTTGCTTCTCAAAGAACCTTCAACTAGCCTTATTTTCTCAGCCTCTCTTTACTCCGCCTTCCAAGGTGTCTTAGATACTGAGCCTCTTAAGGATTTTATGGTGCAAATCAGGCTTTCCTTGCTTCTACATCATGAGTTGGCCTTTTGAGATCTTCAAAGTCCATTACCATTCATCCATCTTCCCAGCATCCAAAACTATTACTCTCATCTCTTTTCCCACTCTTTGCTCATGTGATTGGACCTGTAAATACAAAATCAATTTTATGAAATTTAATTGGAGATTCAGAAAGGAGCAAAATAATATCCACATGTTTAATCTGTCATCTTTATTAGGCAGTCCAAGAACAATGACATGTTGTTTGAGTTTTAGAAAAGCTAGTTTTCTATTCCCATTTATATAGTTTTTGTTCTTTTTATTCCTAATTACAGAATTTTTTCACTTGCTCATCCAAGTCCTTACCATACACATTATACATTTTTGTCATAATTTCCTATCATAATTTTGATAGCTGGTATTTTTTGGTTGTCAGTATTTAATACTAGAAAAATATAATAAAATTGTCAAATCTTAAGATTGTAGTGATTTGAACAATGAACAGAAAAAAATTCAGCCCAACTAGTAAAGGAAGATAACCAATCTAAAACAATAATGCAAAATGCCTCATTTTGCTTTTGGAATTTACAGAAGTTTTTTTTTTTGTTTGTTTTGTTTGTTTTAAGTGCGGGGCTTGAACTCACAACCTGGAGATCAAGACCTGAGCTGAGTTCAAGGGTCATATGCTTAACTGACTGAGCCGCAAGATGCCCCTACAGAATTTTTTTTTTTTAAGTGGGAAGGAAAAAAAATAATGGTTTTGAATAAGAGACTGTAAATTTTTATGGATTTAACTAAAGAGGTAAAAGGATGATCATTCCAACTTTTTCTAATAGGCAAATATGAAAACCTATATATCCAAAAAATGGAATTTATTAAACAAAAGTGTAATTTTTATTATATAGCCATTAAAACCACTGAAGAAAATTGTTAATGGTATGGAGAGAGATTTATAATGGATTCAAAAGATAAATTAGATTCCATGATAGTGTATAAAAATTGAGTGCATATATGCACCTTTCAAAACACCTACATCTACAGCAAAAATATTAACAGTGATTAGTGGTAAGAACATAAGGAATTTTTATCTTACCTTGTATATCTGTACCGTTTATAAAATTACAGTGTTAGGAGCTGTTATGTAGAATGATCAGGGTAGAAAAGGGATTAACTGAGTTAGCTTCTCACATTTGTTCTATAAAATAGAGAAGAGGATATAATAAATGCTTGAACTATCAGAAGAGCTTTTGTATGGAAGTAAGAGTAGATACTCTGAGTAACTTAATGTTGTGATTCTCAGACTTTAGTGTAGGGGAAGGTGTCCTTAGGTTTGCCAGGAGAGTCCGACTTTATAAACAGGTAATGGAGGTAGTCCATGAACTACATTTTGAGAACCAGATAAAACTAAGCAAGATTTATAGTGGCCAGAGAGAAAATGATTAATAAGGAGGGACTTCGTAACTACCCAAAGATGGATGCTTACAGTTTTAACATCAGCTTTCAATAAGGATTTTCCCCCCAACCCTCCGCCCCCAAGCTTCACAGTCAGATGTTTAACTAACTGCTGAACAAATTCAGATATCCGATCAGTTCCACCATCCACCTTCACCCCAGCCACGCAAAAGCTTCTCCTTACTTCTTGTGTTCTTGGTTTTGGTTGATGGCATAGTTTACCAATTCTTATACAAATATGAAATATATGGGTCATCCTGGATTCCTCTCTGACCTCCTTCAAGCAGTCATTCATAATATCCTTTCTAGCCTGCCTCCTGAATTTTCATTAAATCACTTCTCTCATTTTCCCCCCATCACAACTAGTGCTTTATTTCTGGGTTCATCATTTCACCTTAACTACTATATAAGTTTTCTCCTAAGTCTCCTCTTCTCCACATTTTTCTTTCTCTTAAATAAATGTTTTTCATACTGCCACTGAAGTGATCTATTTGAAATGCAAATCTCACCATGATATTCCAGAGTTCAAAAGCCCTTCAGTGCCTTTCTCAGTCTCCTCAGGATAAAGTGCAACTTCTTTTATGTAACATAGATACGGTTTTTCATGACTAGCTAATTCAATCCTGCCTACTTGTTACAGTATTATCTTGCCCCAGTTCATAATTCATATAGTAATACCCTTATGTGGTCCAGTAGTACTGACTGTTACTCATCCCTCCTTCCCTGAAATTTTGTGGCTCTCCCCTAGGAGTCAAAATACAGCCTAATTTGTATTCTTTGTTTCAAATTCTTATTTTGCCCTCCCTTCCTCTTAGGTGAGGTTGGGTAGCTTTCCTCAGTGTGTTCATTTTTCTCCTGGCAAGTCTCATTACTTCACTGGATTATATTTATTTGTGTTCTTTTTCCCCCTTCTTTCACACATACCCCAATAATTTCCTTCATGTTTATAGTTTCAGTTCTGACATTGCTCCTAGCATGTGGGTCCCCAATCACTGTTTACCGAATGAGCAAAAAATGTTGAACCCCTGAGTGTGTTCAAGCAGGAACAATAAATACCATCGGATAGACATATGACATAACAGCCATTTGGACCTGGATATAGACTCCCTAAAATTGCCTTCTTTGTGCCTCAGGAGAAAGTAATATTTCTTATATTCCCTGAAGTCTGCTCTTTTATTCCTTCCAGGAGAAAACAAATCCTTAAAATACAACTATTATATAAGTTTGATTGGGGGGCGGATAGAAATTGTCAGTTTATAATACATATTAACACTTTCTCACTAATAAAGGCATACTTGTAATTAGTTTAAAAGAGAGAACTATGTATATTTCAAGACGTGTATTTGTTCTAAACAGTTAAGTTTTGCCTAAGTTGGAGAACATTTATATTTTAGAATATGAGTAACAACACATAATAATATCCTGAAGACATTTATATTTCTTCAAGCTAGCATATCTCTTGACCTTGGGTAAGTTATTTAATCTCTTGAGCACTTGATATTCTGTCTCTAAAATGGAGATAATCCTTATTATAATACAGTCTTGATTTCTTCGAAGAGCAAAATGAGAAACCGGATATGAAAGCAGGTAGGAAAATGTAAAGCACCATACAATTAAAGTGTATTTAGTAATCAGAGGAAGTCTGTGTTATACATTTTGATATTACATTAAAATAGTTTTTGTCACATAAAAGGATTTGAAAGGGAGGGGCATTTATAGTCTTTTTTTTTCTTCTTTTTTTGAGAATATTAAATTTAATCATTAGTTTCTTTCACACCAATGAAATACTTGTCTAGCAGAAAAGTCATCTTTTTCCTGCTAAAAACGTTGCTTCATATTGAACATGACTACTCTTAAGGAGGTATCTGTGATGGTAATTTTTTTCCATGTTCAACACCATAGGTATCTATGCCAGCAGCTCATGCAACATCATCTGCTCCCACCGTAACTTTAGTACAGCTGCCCAATGGGCAGACAGTTCAAGTCCATGGCGTTATTCAGGCGGCCCAGCCATCAGTTATTCAGTCTCCACAAGTCCAGACAGTTCAGGTATGTGTATAAAAAGTTCTGCATCTACTTTCATAACTGTCATTTATAGCCATATCTCTCTCCTTTCATTAGTTATGGAAATAGGAACATACCTAGTTCAGAGTTTATTTTGCTTTACAGTAAAGGAGTATGCTGCGTCTGTATAGTCACCTTATGTATAGGTACATATGTACACAAGAACAGATATAAGAAAAAGACTTTTTCTTAAGCTACAGAAGAAAAAAGAGTTGATTGGGGAAGATCATTAAGTCCATGGGATAAAGTGGAAACGTTTGAGAAAGACTAAGGCTAATATACCTTAGTTCAGGAAAATTGAGATATAAAAATAATAACTTTGTAATTATTTTTCTAAACATGCAATTGGAAAAAATAAACCTTTGTCAAAATTAATAACCTTACCTAAGATATTACTTAAATTTGGAGATCATAGAAAGCATTGTGTAAAACCACCTATGTCTGGGGGCATAAGTTAGAGCACGTAACTTTGAAATAATGATATATTCAGGGATTACACTGTGCATGTTATCTCATTCTTTGGAGAGATTGTTCCTTTGGTGTGAATCCAGAGGGAGTAAAAGCATGTAGAGCTCTGAAGGTGACTACTCTACTGAACTATAGGGAACCTAGAGCAGTACACATCTTTGCAGTGAGCTTATTGAAAGAAAAAAAAAAAAAAAAGACTTGAACGTTCATTCAAGTAGGCCATAACCCCAGCCTCCCATTTCATATTTTTTGCTTCACAGTCTTCCTGTAAGGACTTAAAAAGACTTTTCTCCGGAACTCAGGTGAGTCCTAGGTCCTAGATTTGGAAGGAACTATTTTTAGAAAGGAAGGTGAGAAATTATTCTTTATGTCATTATCCTTCTATAAACATGCAATTTAAGGTTTGCGTAAAGATCTTAGAGATCTTCTAGGTCTAGGCCAAACTCATTACCTGCCTTGCTTACTTTCCCTGTGTGGCTTTTCTCCCCCAAATGATAGTCCAGCATTACTTGAATGCTTTAGCGAAAGGAAGCCCTGTCTCCTGAGGTAACCGATTTATAAAGAGGGTAATTGCTAAACTGTTCTTCCTGTGGTGAACCAGAATATACCTTTCTAAAACTTCGACCTAGTGGTCCCAGTTCCATCTTCAGAAACTAAGTAAGCATATTTAATTGCTTTTCTTTTGGGCCACTTCTTCTCCCTCATCTGCACCATTCCTACTTTTAAAAAAAATGTTCAGCTAGCAAATGTCTATTTTTCTTTAGCCATTTATTATACAGGGTAGCTTTGATTGCTCTTTACTATCCTTGCTGTCTTCCTGTGGATAAGAGCTGTTGTATTTTCCTTGGATATGGTAGCCAGACTGATTGATTTTTGTAGAGGGGAGAAGTGCTTCCTTTGTCCTGGAAGCATTCTGTTAATGTCCTCAAAGGATATACTCGATTTAGTCAGCCATATTATACTATTGAGTCCTTGAGCCACTGTTACCCACCTCTACTTCATTTTGTCCTTATGCTTTTGGTTTGCTTGGACATTTATATGGAAGAAAAAGAAAAGAATATTTTCATGTAAAAACATCATCGTGTATGAATTTCCATACTGAAGGATACTTTGAATGGAATTTGTTACCAAGATGGAGACAGTGTTGTCCCAGTGAAAACTGAAGAATTTGACATTTCTGTGGAATCACACTGAATGAACAGTAGTCTCCTATCTTGTGCCTCAGTTTTTGTTTCACTGAGTACTACCTTACTGTTTTCTATACTATGCCATTACTTACTTCCCACTCATATTGTCATCTTGGTAATAGTGGAAAGAATCTGATCTGCTAGTCGGGAGACTTAAGATTCCAGACCTTACTTTTTTTTTTTTTTTGACCTTACATTAATCCTTACTTTCTCTTTTTCACTTAGAGTAAGAGGTCTTTCTATAAAGAACACACCAAAATTACCAAAACTTGTGAAGATTATAATTGGTCATAATATGTGATATTTAATTGTTGATTATATTTTAATTTTACTCTTTACTTTGTGACAATAATAATTTGGGCCTGAGGGTTATATGGCTAATAACTTCATAGAAATATTTATTCATCTTTTCAAGAGCATTTTTCCATCAAGGTGAGCTATGTTTATATTTGAAAGCCTGAATTCTATAGAGACACAACTTTTTTTTTTACTTTATTTACTTTTTCTTTAAAGGGCCTAAACCATGAAGCATATATTAAACTTTGAAGGTCATTTCAGCTGGTTAACAGCGATTAGTATATTAGTAACTAGGAAGTAGTTTACGTCAGAAGAGATTGTTCAAACAGAGAAATGGTCCCTTAAACTTCGAGAAAATATGAGTATTCTAGAACAGCATTTTCAAAAGATATAAGACACATTTCTCTTGGTGTGAGAATAAGATATTAGGACCCGTGTGTATATTTTTTAATCTAAGAATATTAGAAATTATGCTGTATTAATATTTCATATATGGCTTGACATTAGTGCCCGAACTTTATCCTCAGTATATCAAGTCTCACAGATTATATGATAATCTTCACAAAAATAGTGGGAGTTACACAAATGTATAGCAGTTAACAGTGGCATCTTCACTTTTAATTTGTTAGCTTTGAATGCATTTTTAATATAGTGCAGTTTAAACGTATCAAGATTTATGGGTTATGTTACCTTAAATTATTACATTCTAATATTCAACGGATTTTTATTGATCACCTGCTATGTGCCAGTCACTGTTCTAGGTGCTATGAAAAACAGCAGTGAACAAATAATACTTCACTATTCTCATGAAGATCACATTTGAGCGAAGAGAGACAATGAAAAAATAAAATATGTCAGGTGAGGATAAGTGCTGGGAAGATGATTAACGCAGGGGAAAGGGATAGAGAATGTGGAGGGAAGGGTGTTCTTTTTTTTACGTAGGGTGGTCAGGGAGCACAGTGAGTAGAAACCAGAAGGCAGTGCAGGTAGCTAAGCTATGCAAATAGTAAAAGTAAGTTCCAAAGGAACCTTTTGTGCAAAATACGGATGCAGTGTTATGCAGCAGAGTATTTAAGAGTTGTATCATATAAGGATGAGTTACTTGTTCGTGGTTTACATGAGACAAGTGTTCCAAAGTTTCTCATCTTTTTAATGATGGTAAGCAAGGATTTGTAAGGGATATATTACCCTAAAGGATATATTTTTTTAATATTTTATTTATTTATGAGAGAGAGAGAGGCAGAGGGAGAAGCAGGCTCCATGCAGGGAGCCCCATGTGGGACTCGATCTCGGGTCTCGAGGATCATGGCCTGGGCTGAAGGTGGCGCTAAACCACTGAGCCACCCAGGCTGCCCCCCTAAAGGATATTTTTGAAAAAAAAAAAAAATCCCTTTCAACTCTCCTGGGAGAAAGTGACATTTTAACAATGCAAGAGAGTAACTGCTTTTTGAAAGGAAATTGTGCTGTGGAGAGAGCATTTTGAAAGAAGTTTGGAAATGTTTTCATACTTTTTTTTTTTTAACTGCAAACAATATAAATTTGTCACCTAAAAACTCAAATCTGTATATTTTTAAAACCCTGGAAATAGAATTCTCTGAACTAATCATTCATAAGTCTTCTACAGTTTCAGTAGGTTTTGAGCTTGTTAAAATATAAAACTGTAACACCTTTTATTAGCATACTACAATAACTGAGAGCCAGAGATATGAAAATATACTAGGCAAATCTCATTAAAAGTTTATATAATTGGGGCAGCCCGAGTGGCTCAGCAGTTTAGTGCTGCCTTCAGGCCAGGGTGTGATCCTGGAGACCCGGGATCGGGTCCCACGTCGGGCTTCCTGCGTGGAGCCTGCTCCTCCTTCTGCCTGTGTCTCTGCCTCTCTCTCTCTCTCTCTGTCTCTCATGAATAAATAAATAAAATCTTTATAAAAAGTTTATATAATTGGCAGTTGAAAATGAAAAACAATTTAGTATTTAGTAAGCCCAGTCAAAAATGCATTTACTTTTTTTTATTTTATTAAAGATTTCTTTATTCATGAGACACAGAGAGAGACACACACAAACACACGCAGAGGCAGAGGGAGAAGCAGGTTCCCCACAGAGAGCCAGATGTGGGACTCAATCACAGATTGCCAGATCAAGCCCTGAACCAAAGGCAGACACTCAGCTGCTGAGCCACCCAGGCGTCCCAGTGCATTTACTGTCTACTTCTCATGAGTCCTCTTTTCAACAGTAGTAAATGCTAAATCAGATTAAAAAGTCCAAGCTTAGAATCTGATTTTTGAGTCATGTTATAAAATATTAAGTGATTTTTTTAATGAAGCATGTTAAATCACATCATTCTCACTCTATAAAAAGTGAGATGATTTATATTTTAAAATTTTACAAGTATGTTTTTCTATTTTTATTTATTCATGAGAGACACAGAGAGAGAGGCAGAGACAGGCAGAGGGAGAAGCAGCCTCCCTGCAGGGACCCTGATACAAGACTTGATTCCAGGACCCCGGGATCACAACCTAAGCGGAAGGCAGACTTGGAACCACTGAGCCACCCAGGTGCCCCTAAAAAGAATTTATGACATGATTTTTATTCTCAAAAATGTGGATCCAGTGCGTGCTTTGGGTTTTGTTTTTGTTTTTTTTTTTGGTAGACAATCCATAGGAATTGGCTTCATAACTCTCGAGTTCTCCCTGGATGATATTCCCAAAAAGGAAAGGTTACATTCATTATGTGTTATTGAATAATTCTGAATTCCCTCTACATTGAAAAAGTTGTGATCACTACATAGTGACAAGTTAATTCCTTCTGTCTAAAATCACAAAATCTTTTAGATCAGAGGAAAGGAGGCTTTTTTCCTACTAAGAGTAATAGATCTACGTGAGTTTGGAAAAAAGGAAAATCAAAGGTCATATATTAAAAAGCAACTTTAATTTATTTCATTTCAAAATTGCCCTATAGGTAGTTTATACAAAATGTTTTAAAATTGTTTTTTTCATGACTTGTAACTTGGGAGAGTATATGTAAGTCACTATCTGTCCTTAAAAAAAGGTTATAAGGATGAGGGTCATGCAAAGAACAACAGAGATACAGAGGTTCTGAGAAATATTATGAAGGTCACCACTGTCATAGTCCTGTCCACTTTGAGTTCAGTCTTTTTATTCCCTGAAATTCTGATACACTGCTCAGGTCTTTTCACAGTTCCTCATCTGCCGTACATCTAAGTTTCTGTGCAGAGAAGGTGCTGAGCGGCCCGCTTACATCAGCTGCAGATAGGTGGGAATTGTTTTCTGTGCTCTTTTGGCAGTAATGATAGCATTGTTACTCTGTGCAGACGCACAAACTAAATTCAGTCTTGCATATCTTTTTATCTGTCTTTTCTGGACTCATTAAGTGTTGCCTGCTAATATCTAGGCCTTTAAGAGTATAGTTCTTACACTATAAAGTGTTTGGTTGGGGCATGTTGCTTTACTGTAGGTATGTACTGTGAAGCATGACTGGATTTACCCAATTTCATTGTAGAATGAGTGCCTGTTAACAAAATGCCCGGTCTCCAGAACCCATAGGCTCAGACCAGGTACAGAGTCCCTGTGGGATTCCTTAAGTCCTTTGGAGACATGTTCTTTCTGGTTGCCATTACCCTAAATTTTGACGTGGAGCTGAACCACACAGACTCTTTTGCCTTCATTAAATCTAATTCTCACTGTAACAACATCATGCACATCTAGTTCAGGGAAGAGCAAGGGGCTCCTGCTGATTAGATTAGAGAAGCTTGACAGTATAAATTTGACAGGTAGGCTTGCCCACGTGAGTGAACTTCTAGTCTAAAAATGGTCTAAAAACACCTCTGGGTGGCTGCTTCTGACAAAACTGGTTTGAGATTGGAACCAACAGGATTTTGAAGCTGGTAAGGATGTCTAAAACTGAGATGCCAACTATTGACAGTGGCTCCACTACTTCCTAGCTTTGTGACTCGGGTGAGTTACTTAACCTCTTTGTGCCTCAGTTCTTCCATTTACAAAATGAATATAATAATTGTACTTACCTAATACTTGATATTACTGTATTAGTATTAAGTAATATAATACATGTATATATTTTAGCATAGAGCCTGGCACATAGTAAGTTCTCAATAAATGCTGGTTGCTATTATTATTATTATCCCATATAAAATCTTTGTTCAGCTTATCTTTATTACTTTTCAGTCCAGAGATACTTTTCCAGAAAAATGCACAGTTCTTGAGTTTTTATTTAATAGAAATTGTAGAATGCCAACTTTGAAAGTCTATATGTGGACTAACATGCTAGAAACAACCCTCTGGAACATGGCGGGAGATCACTGATCTTATTTATACAGTTGTAAATATAGTCATAAGTGTTTTAACAGTAAAGGAAAATATATTTATAGTCACTATGTAGACTTATGACCAAATATTTGTTCATTTATTCTTCCTTCATGTCAGAAACCTTGTATTACTTGGTAGTTTTCTTCTAACAATTTTAAGAAAACAACTGACAGTAATATTGATGCATTCAAGATTGATTATGTGAGGTCCTAAAAGACGTAAAGCTGAATTTCGGTATCACAAAAGTTTGGTTTTGACAAAAAAAAATTTAGCCCCTCTGACTTCTATAGGATAAGTAAAGAGAAGAGGAGTGTGATTGGTGTGATTGTTTCCCATAAAAATTGACTTTTTTCTACTGAAGCATGTGTAAGGTTTATATATGTCCTTTGATCTTTCACTTTTTCTTAAAATTCATAAAAATTTTATGGGAACTAAATTCGATTATCAAGGTAAAGTTCTTCTTTATTTACAGATTTCAACTATTGCAGAAAGTGAAGATTCACAGGAGTCAGTGGATAGTGTAACTGATTCCCAAAAACGAAGAGAAATTCTTTCAAGGAGGCCTTCCTACAGGTATGGAATTCAATAGTTAAAAGAATCAAAGATGTCAGGAAGCCTTAGGATAGTTGGAGATGAAAAAATGTCAAAAGACCAATTAGCTGCTCAATTAGTGACCACAGAAATCACTTCATCTTGAGGTACTTCTCTCAAGTTGAAGTCTATTGTACAAAATAAGAGAAGTTTTTTTTTTTACTCTAAAAGTCCTGGATCAACAGTGATTTTTTTTTTTCTGCTTCTGTTTTTGTAGATTATGCCAATTGCTACTTTTCTCTTAAAAAGTTTGGAATATATTTGTAAAGTTAGAGCATTTCTAGTTGTCTGTCAGTTCTAACACTACAGCATTTATCTACTTAAATAGCACATTTGCAAACCATGTCTCATGCCATGGTACTTATTAGATAACTGCTCATTAAGTTTCAGGGTGATGCTTTGCTGATAACCCCTAATTTTAGGGGTAGCTTATTGTAATTTTTTTTTTAAAGATTTACTTATTTATTAGTGAGAGATACAGAGAGAGAGAGGGAGGCAGAGACACAGGCAGAGGGAGAAGCAGGCTCCATGCAGGGAACCCAACATGGGACACAATCCCGGGTCTCCAGGATGACGCCCTGGACTGAAGGTGGCGCTAAACCGCTGAGCCATCCGGGTTGCCCCTTACTGTAATTTTTGTGTTCAACTAGAGGTTGCCTAGTCCATGCCTTGCCTCCAAGATGTACTAAAACCATTTTTTTATATGTAGATATTAACTCCATGCTAAATATCTCCAGAAAGAGCAATTCCATATATTCATAAGCTTACCTCAAAATCTAATAAATTTCAAATTCCTAATATTTTTTCTTATTATTATAGCCTAAGTTATTTCCATTTTTCAAAGGGATGATTAAAAATTTTTTTGCACTTGGCTTCTAAGCCCTTTTTTTCTTTTCTCACAAGTAAATGAAGGATCCTAAAAATGAATATCCATAAACTGATTTTGAGATCTTAAGAAACTTTGTTACCAAGTAGATGTTGTATGCATTTATGCTCATAAGTTTTTTTAATATAGCTAGTTTAGATTTGAACTTTGAAATACCAGTCTCATGTTAATTTTTAACACATTCGATCCTGAAGCAAATCAAACAAGGTGTTACTAAGCCACAAGACTCCTCTATATATAAATTCCAGGCAAAGAGTTGTAAATAGGTTCTGTAAATTTTAATTGTAGACCTTATAAAATAAGAGCTTTAGGGCACCTGGGTGACTCATTTAAGTGTCCCGACTCTTGATTTCAGCTCAGGTCATGATCTCAGGGTTGTGAGATCAAGCCTTGCATCAGCCTCCACACTCAGCATGGAGTCTGCTTAAGATTCTCTCTCTCCCTTTCCCTCTGCCCCTCCCCCCGCTCATGCTCTTTTTCTAAGTAAATAAAGTCTTAAAAAAAAATAAAATAAGAGCTTTATATTGAGAAAAATCTTTTGTGATAACCTATATCGTACCAAAGACCATTTAAATAGTAACACCTTAATTCATAATCAAATAGAAGGTGCCTGAGGCCACACATAGGTAGAGAAATTACATTCGTGAAGGATAATATATCTTCCCTTACAATCATTATGTACCATTATTTTGTTTTAAGCTTACAAATTCTTGAAACGTAGCTTTTATGTCTTGACTATAATAACAAGATCTTTAACAGAATCCTTATTATATGCTTGTAAGGTTGGAGAAATGGAGTTTAATTGATACACCCAGCTTTGTAGTGATGAAATTATACCCAGAGAAGGTTCTTGAAGGGCTCTCACTTAGTCTCCCCTGGCTTGGTATTTTTACCAGCAGTTCAGCTGAAAAACAGAGAAGCCGTGCTTACCAGATTTGCAGATGACAGAACTTTAAGGGAGAAGTACCCTAATGGATGGGAGAATAAGTACTTCGAAAGATCATAGCAGCCAAGGGAAACACTATCAACAACTAATTGTTGGTGACAATTATAAAATTTCTGAACTTGAGTTTAAAATAAAACCAGTTAAGGGTAGCTCTGGTGGCTCAGCAGTTTAGTGCCACCTTCAGCCCAGGGTGTGATCCTGGAGACCCAGGATTGAGTCCCACATCGGGCTCCCTGCATGGAGCTTGCTTCTCCCTCTGCCTGTGTCTCTGCCTCTGTGTGTGTGTGTGTGTGTCTCTCACGAATAAATAAATAAAATCTTTAAAAAATATTTAAAAAAATAAAATAAAACCAGTTAAGTACAAGATTCTGGATCAAGAATTTGTTTTTAAAAGATAATTATGGGGATCCCTGGGTGGCGCAGCGGTTTGGCGCCTGCCTTTGGCCCAGGGCGCGATCCTGGAGACCCGGGATCGAATCCCACGTCGGGCTCCCGGTGCATGGAGCCTGCTTCTCCCTCTGCCTACGTCTCTGCCTCTCTCTCTCTCTCTCTCTCTCTGTGACTATCATAAATAAATAAAAAATAAATAAATAAAAGATAATTGTGTTCTTCAATTATCATTAGGAGATATATATGGTTGCCAAAAAACCCAGTATACCATAAGGCTATAGTATACTGATAAAAGCCTAGTGTCTAGATTAAGGGAGGGAATTAGTCCTATTGCTCAGACCACGTCTGGAGAATACTTTAAGAGAAAGTGAAATGTATCTCCAAGATACAAGACCAAGATGGTCTGGAGCAACAATATTAGAAACTGGAAAGACAAGATAAGAAATGATCACTGGCTTCAAGCAAAAGAGAAGTGGATTTATTTGCAGGTCTAGAGTAGTAGCTTTTAAACTTTTGTTCTTTATGACAATAAGAAACTTATCTTTACAGTTTTCTCTGTATACACATACAATGATCCATATTCATATATACACAAACATATATAGTACACATAACATCTGTCTATAAGTAGACATCTTTTTTTTTTTAAGATTTTATTTATTTATTCATAAGAGACACACACAGAGAGAGAGAGAGGCAGAGACACAGACACAGGTAGAGGGAGAAGCAGGCTCCATACCGGGAGCCCGATGTGGGACTAGGTCCCGGTCTTTAGGATCTGGCCTTGGGCTAAAGGCAGCGTTAAACTGCTGAGCCATCTGGGCTGCCTCTATAAGTAGACATCTGAAGCAAAATATACAGCAGTACTCACCATTATCATGTGTGATATTCAGCTGTTTTTTATTTGTTTTGTTTTGGTTACAACATACATAACTCTTTTCATGGTTCACGTATGTTTTGTGGTCTAAGTCTGAAAAAACATTGCTCTGAGGGCCAGTACTATTCAAAATGTGGTCTACAGACCATACTGGCAAATCAGAATCTGTTTAGAAGTGCAAATTCTCAGGCTCTTACCACATACCTAATGAATTAGAATCTGTGGAATGGAGACCCAGGAATCTGTGTTTTGTTTTTGTTTTTTTAAGATTTTACTTATATATTCATGAGAGACAAACACACACAGAGGCAGAGACACAGGCAGAGGGAGAAGCAGGCTCCATGCAGGGAGCCTGATGCGGGACTGGATCCCGGGTCTCCAGGATCACACCCTGGGCTGAAGGCGGCGCTAAACCGCTGAGCCACTGGGGCTGCCCATGGAATCTGTGTTTTTTTTTTTTTTTTTAATTTATTTATTTATGATAGTCATCAGAGAGAGACAGAGAGAGGCAGAGAAACAGGCAGAGGGAGAAGCAGGCTCCATGCACCGGGAGCCCGATGTGGGATTCGATCCCGGGTCTCCAGGATCGTGCCCTGGGCCAAAGGCAGGCAAAACCGCTGCGCCACCCAGGGATCCCTGGAATCTGTGTTTTAACATGCTTTTAACAAGTGCTTTTCAATGCTAAAGTTTGAAATGATGCTCGAGAGCAGTGATGCCCAGAGTAAGATCTTTTTTTTTTTTTTTAAGATTATTTGAGAGAAAGAGAGCACACACATGGGGGAAGGGGCAAAGGAAGAGAATCTTCTAGCAGACTCCCTACTGAGTACAGAGCCCCACGCAGGCTTCCGTCTCACAGCCCATAAAATCATGAACTGAGCCAAAACCAAGAGTTGGACACTCAATGGACTTTGCCAACCAGGCACCCTCTGGAGTATCATCTTTTGTCAGTCTATAAGCTGTCAGTCTATAAGCTGTTTAAAATAGTTGTGTTTCTCATTTGCAAAGAGATAAGGGAGAGAAAATCATCCTTACAATAAGAATAGGAGTTTACTAAATGGGAACAAGCAAATGTGGAAAAGAAATTAGTAATAAGTCTTAGAAATGAGAAATACAATTAGTGGAATAAAAAAAAATCAGCAAGTGGGATAAACTAGATATGGGTAGCTTAGAGAATTGGTAAACTGGAAAGAAACTAAGAAAGAAACTCTGAAATCTGAGAACAGAAATACAGAGAAAATGGGAAAGAGGTGAAAAGTCATGTGCAATAGAGGTGCTCCTGTGAAAGCATTGATAGAATTTCCAAAGGGGAAATTGGGCCAAAAGAAGTACTGAAAGAGATAATAGTAGAATATTTTGTACAATTCCAGTAAAGATAATTACATGGGTAAATAAAAAGGTAGTATTTTAATACATTGCTTTGAAAGTCTTCTTTTTTTCCATGTGATTAGAAAGACAAATGCATAAAACAATAATTACAAATTTGTTAATGAGCAACACAGTGTATGAAAATGTAATTGTGACAATAGCGACATAAAGGAGCAGAGTTTGGGTAGACTTGAATCTCAGTTATTAATTCACACTGGTTTGTTAGAAATTTAAGATGTCAAAAATTACTTGGGTTGAGTTTTTCCCCCCTCTTCTGTGATTATGTTTACTCATTTGAAATATAGTAAGGTTCATTTGATTTTATTTGTATTCCATTTTAGAATTTTTCCCCCATCTTTATTGATAGCATTTTTTAATATGTGAAACATTAACATGGTTCCAAAAGTCAGAATTGTACCAAAAAATAAACTCAGAAGTGCTCTCTCCCAATCTTTTCTTTTTTTACTTCTTTCTTACTGCCCCCACTAGATTAAGTAATCTCATTAAACTCCCATCTGGTTTATCCTTTCTGAGTTTTTTCTTCAATAGAAAAGCAAATACATATATATATATATATATATATATATATATATGTATATGTATGTATTTTATACATATTTTATATATTATTTCACTTTCTTATACATAAGGTACCATGCTGTACCCATATTTGGATGAACTATAGTTTATTCAGCCATTCTCCTATGTAGAGGCGTATAGATTATTTTCAGTATTTTGCAGTTGCAGATGCTACCATGAATAACCTTATGTATATGTATTTTTTGTATGATAGCATACATATACATATAGCATACATATACATCTTAAGGGTAAATTACTGGAAATAAGATTGCCATGTAAACATATGGTTTTGTTACATGTCACCAAATTCATTCTGTAAGGATTGTGCGCATTTTATACCTAAAACAGTGAGAGTGTTTTCTCACAACTTTGGTAACAGAATATATTGTTAAACTTGTTTTACTTTTTGCCAATCTGAGAGTTGAGAAGTTTAAAATCAGGTTTTTGGCTTTTTTTTTTTTTTTTTTGCCTAAAATTTTAAGAGTTCTTTATGTATTGAGGATATTGGCCAATTATATATAATATATGTAAACAATATATATAATTTAAAATATTTTTTTTTCTCCTAGTACTGTTGAACATCTCTTAACTTTTTTTTGGTGTTCTTTGCCCTGCAAAAGGATTTTTTTTTCTGTAGTTCGTGTTATTAATCTCTACTTACACCTAGATTTCCAATCATAGCCTTCTGTTACTTTCAGATTGAAGAGAAATTCATCTCTTATTTTTCTAGTCCTCATATGATTTCATTTTGACATACAGAGCCTTCATCCATGTATGGTTTATTCTTGTTCTTACATTTTAAACTGCTGTCATCAGGCACCTGGGGGGCTCAGTCAGTTAAGCCCATGATCTCAGGAGATGGAGCCCCGCATGTGGCTCTGCACCAAGTCTGCTCCACCTTCTCCCTTTGCTCCTTCTCCCGCCCACTCTCTCTCTCTCTCTCTCTTAATAAGTACATATATAAACTGTGTCCTGCCTAAGTAAGCACTAGCTACTTTCTGCCCATTTTCTTTTCCTATTATATGTATTTAGCCAATAAATATTATTTTTATTTTAGTCAATATAGTTTTCTGTTTTTCTAGAAAAATTTTGAATGACTTATCTTCAGATGCACCCGGAGTGCCAAGGATCGAAGAAGAGAAGTCTGAAGAGGAGACATCGGCACCTGCCATTACCACTGTCACGGTGCCAACCCCGATTTACCAAACTAGCAGCGGGCAGTACAGTGAGTAAAACATGCTTCTGCTTTGGAAAGGGAGACACAGACACTTACTCACTGTAAAGGAATCCTACACCTGCCAACCCTTTTCTCAGTCTTGGATGCTAGTATTCTATTTCCTTTACTGTTCATCATGCGAGTTGTATAACAGAAGTATTTCTTTTTCTTCAGGATTTTGTTAGGATTGCTCAGATGTGTTAGCCCTTCAGGTGGTCTTTTGTTTTGTGCACATGCCAGGAGAGTCTTAGAAGTTTCTTGGACCACTGCTTGAAACTCTAGATTTTAGTCCTTGTATAATATATGATGTTAATAGAGGACATACTTTTTCAGATAAGATAACCATTCTTTGATGATATTTAAGGACAAAAAGTCTCACTATTCATTTGTTTTATTAATTGAGCTTCCCTTCCAAAATAGCATTTTAAAATCATATTTAATGTTTTGTGATAGGAGTTGAAAGGTTTGGTTGCAGTCTACCAGCATGTTCAATTACTATTTTTAGTGTAAAGGGTAATGTAAATTCTAGTAACGTAAACATAAGGACTGCTGAAATTGGCTCACAGAAAGCAAAGATTTCTTACGCAAAGTGACCAGAGTTTCCATTTCTGTTATGCCTCGGAGTGATGCTTAATTCTCTCTCATCTTTCACCCAAATCTGTCATAAAGTCCTTCCAGTTCTGCTTTTGCTTAATCAGAAGCTTTATGTGAATGGTATGCTTTTTTATCTTTTCTCAATACCTTTTGCTGCCAAAGTGCCTCATACACAGATTTCTTCATTTTGATTTGTTCATTAAATCCAGTACTTCCCATTATGTAGTTTTTCCCCTCTTTCCTCCTTATTACAAATGAAATGTACACAATGACATTCTCTTGTTGGATTAATTTTCTAATACCCTGGAGTGGTCTGTGTCAGGAAGGTATGTAAGAGTTTGACTCCCAAGTTAATAGTTTTCACAGTACAGCTCTACCTTGCTTTTCATAATTTTTTTTTTGCTTTTCATAATTAATTGGCATTCTAACTGTATTAAAAACAAATTCCCAAGTAGCAGACTTTTTAGCTCTCCCAAAGCTGAGACCTTTAAAAGTGAGCAGAAGGATGGCATTTTTGACTAAGCTTCTTGTCCGTTCTGTGCTTATTGGAGTTCAGTCCCCTTTTCCTTCTTGAGTTCTTCGTTGACAGAGATAAACAGGTACTATCTGTAGACTTAGATATGCATATTTTTGGCCTTATACCTGAATAATTTGAGTTATTCCAGATGTGTGTGTGCTAAGACATTGATATATGAACTTTGTTTCCCTTGCCTCAACGGAAATCTAAGGGATACAGCATACTCCTGTTAGTAACAGTGATTCAGTTATTGCTGGGATTCTCACTTGCATGAGAAAGCATGCTCTCAAATACGGGAGTGAAATTAAGAAATGTAGAGGTTTAGTTTGGCACACCACTCTCTTCAACCGAAAATTGCTAGTTTTAAAGATTAATACTAGGGATCCCTGGGTGGCGCAGCAGTTTGGCGCCTGCCTTTGGCCCAGGGCGCAATCCTGGCGACCCGGGATTGAATCCCACGTCGGGCTCCCGATGCATGGAGCCTGCTTCTCTCTCTGCCTCTCTCTCTCTCTCTCTCTCTCTCTCTCTCTCTCTCTCTCTCTCTCTCTCTCTCTCTTTGTGACTATCATAAATAAATAAAAATAAAATAAAAATTAAAAAAAATAAAGATTAATACTTTCAGATTTTTTAAGCTTTATTATATTATTTTGATCCCTTATATACTCATAGAGTCTTGAAGGAAGGAATTGATTAGTATGTTCTTGATTGTTGTGAAGAACCCGTATAATGACTACTTAAACATACACAACATTATATATTGCATAACTTACAATCCTTTTCATCTCTCCCCAGGAGTAAGAGTTTGAGAGTTTGGTATATATCTATCAGTTGTTTTTCATTCTATTTATACATAAAAATGTTGCTATGTGTTTTGATACAAGTGAGTCTACACTATTTATATACCATAGAAAAATGTATATACATAGATGTATATGTTATTTAACAGCTACATTGTGTTTCACTATAGAAATATAACTTTTATTTAAATATTCTCTCTCCCTTTCAGTATTCCCTCCCCCACACATTATGATGAACATTTAAGACATTTCTACTGTTCAAACATGTGACATGAACATTCTTATATATGTAGTGGGGTCTCAGTGGAATAACATCCAAAGAGTGAAATTGTGAATCAAAGCACATCCTGCCCATTTTCCCTTCCCAGTGTGTGTACCAGTTTGTATTTCTTCCATAAATTGTTTTTTTTTTAATGCTGTTATAATTTTATCCATATCTTATTAGTTCACTATTCCTGGTAAAGTCGTGTTTGAGAAATTCTGTTCTAAGGTAGAAGCACATATGTCTATCATTTTTAACTTGAATATTTTGTTTCACTAAATATAACTGTAACCTGTGGTGTTTTCCTCTTTTTTGGCTACTCAGGATCTCAGCTAAATTTCTGTTTCATTGTATTCTTTTCTTCCTCTAGATTTTTTGGTAGAATCTCTGTAGTAGAGACATAACAGATACTTGACTCCTAGCTGCTTCTTGTTTTAATGAATTTAGTTTTATTGAAAGCTATCTCAGATCCTTCTGGAATAATCAAGTATATAAATAAATATTATAGAGAAAAACACATGTGATAGCATCAGACTTCTGTTTTCAGAGTACTTTCATATACATGATCTCATTTGATTTTTATAGTTGTACTTAGTGGTTAGAACCAGATATTTTTATTTTTATAGAAGAGATGGCATTTTTATAGAAGAGATGGCATCAAATAACAGTTTAGTGATGGAATCTGGACTAGAACCCAGATCTCCTGATACCTAGTTTCCTACTTCTTTTCTCCCACCTTGAGTTCATTGGTATTTAGTCAAGAGGAAAGCTGTGTATATTAAATATAGTGGAATTTGCTTATTAGCTCTATATGAGAAGATGTGGTATGAATCTGTTAATCTTCTGATTCCTTCAAGTTATCTGCAATATTAAACTCAGAATAGTTCTTATATATTCCTTTTTTTAATTGTCTGAGATTTTATTATGCCAGTATTTTAATTCCCATAGGTACCATTTATCATTTGCTAAATCAAATGATAGCTATCTACTGTTAGTTCTTGATTGAACAGTAGATAATCAGTTTTCCTTATGTAGATGACTTGGGATATTAGCTACCTAGATCTGGCTGACAGTTGATCCCAAATAACTCCCTTCTAATAGACAAAAAGATAAAAAGTAATGTGTAAATGAAACATGTTTGTTGACTTACTCAGTTCAAATTCATTATGCAATTTTAGATGTATTGTGATCTTTAGTCCTCTTTTTGGAAAACTTTACAAAGGAGAATGTGTAGAGAGGATCTAACCACCTATCTTGATGTTAGTATCTGAAGGATTACTTTGTTCAAATAAAATAATAACCTACTTCTTTCTATTAACTTTTTCTATGTACTATAGCATAGCGGTGAATTCATTTTTTTTTAATACAGTGAAATATCTTAGTGTGAGCCAAAGTTGATTAATTTGTAACAGATGAATGACAGTGTGTTTAATTAGTGAATATCAAGGTATTCTGTTTGAAAATGCATGGATATGTAACTTAAAATTTATGCATTGCTAGCTGAATTATAGAATAGAATGTACTACTGAACTTTTTATTAATTATTCATTAAAACAACCAATTATTGGGTGCATGTTACTACCATGTTTCTTCTCTATAAAAGTAGAGAAGAAAAAAAATCACATTTCCTAACTTTAAGAAATTTATTTGTGGGCAGTCCTGGTGGCCCAGCGGTTTGGTGCTGACTTCAGCCCGGGGTGTGATCCTGGAGACCCGGGATTGAGTCCCATGTCAGGCTTCCTGCATGGAACCTCCTCCTCTCCCTCTCCCTCTGCTTGTGTCTCTGCCTCTATCTCTGTCTGTCATGAATAAATAAGTAAAATCTTTTAAAAAAATTTGCTAGTTGAGCAGCAAATATTAAACACTTAAAATACTGCATAATTAAGGCTAGAATAAAGGAAGTATGGATTACAAAGTGGTACCTCTTCTGAACCAAACAACTTTGAAAAGAATTTAACATCTTCTCATTTATTTTTTTTTAAATTGTTAACGTAGTATTATAAATTAGAATATGGTTCAGAGTGCATTTGTATTATAGCAATTGGATGTGGGTTTCTGGGGCAGAAAGTTACTTACGTATACCAAATCTTTCTTGGCAGTGTTATTTGCTGTAATAATTTCCCTTAGATTATGTCTTAGACATTATTCTACTTTGAATTTAGTGTGTTGTAAAAGTCTTATGTGGTATAAATTAAACTGATAACAATAAAATCCATTGGGTTTTAGTTGCCATTACCCAGGGAGGAGCAATACAACTGGCTAACAATGGTACCGATGGGGTACAGGGCCTGCAAACATTAACCATGACCAATGCAGCTGCCACTCAGCCGGGTACTACCATTCTACAGTATGCACAGACCACTGATGGACAGCAGATCTTAGTGCCCAGCAACCAAGTCGTTGTTCAAGGTAAGAGAATTCAGAATTCACAGGTATGGTAAATTCTTTGAAAGGTTAAAATTTTATAAACTCAGAAAAAGTAAGTATGGTACTGCAAAGCACTATGAAAATATAGTTACTTTTTTCATTATAGATAATGTTCTCCATGAACTCTTCCATTATTCCAGTTGGACCCAAATGTCATGGCATAAAAACAACTGTTTTCAGTTTTAAAAATATAGCATCCTTAACACTCTTAGCATTTGGGAATAGAAACAGGGTAGGTTACAGGGCAAGATGGTGAAATCAGAACTTTAGGAAAGCTAGATTCTGGATCTAACTACGTAGATTTGCTGTCTGATCTTGAGTAAGACACACCTCTCTGGGCCTCGTTTTTTTTGTGTGTTTTTTTTTTTTTTTTTTTTTTTTTTCTTTTTATGTGTCAAAAAGTTACACTAAATCACTGATGAGAATCTTTGGAGGTTCTGGGTGCCTGGCTGGCAGAGCATGTAACTCTTAATCTCAGGGTTGTGAGTTCAAGCCCCACATTGGTGGGTGTCAAGCTAACTTTAAAAAAAAGAAAGAAAGAAAGAAAAAGAATCTTTGAAGGTTTAAAATTCTATTTCTCTACTTTTTACTCAAGAGAAATTTACATCCTCATTCCTAAGATCATCATTTTTTATTTCAAGTGAAAACAATATGTTCTGAAGAATCTTGTACCAATATGCAAGTCTACTGGTCTGCAGAGAAAAAGTAGTAGTTAAATCCTTGATGAACTATAGAAATAGCTTTTTTCAGTTTTATTTTTTTATTTAATTTTCTTGCTTTAGGAATCTTTATGGATAGGAGTTGACCATTTTTCTTTGAATCTATTTGAATATTTTAAGAATATGTTTTATGCCAGATTTAAATTTGCATACTGAGGAAATAATTTTAAAATCTGCATCTAAAAATATTTTTATTAATATATTTTGCCTCTGTTAAATATGACCATTGTACCTCTTCACCATAAATGATAATTTTTGAATAATCCTAAGACACCAACTAGAGACTCATCATTTATATAAAAGTCCCTAATGTATTTACAGAACATATTCTGTTATAAACAAATAGTATTTGAAGAAGATAATATTTTGCTTATTAATGGGAGTAAAACACCTTTTCACTTTACATGCAGGTACTCAAAAATTGTAAAGCAGGATGTCAGTGAATTTGAATTCTGAACGTCAGTTTGAAGATGGTAACATGTTTAGTATATAAATCTTTTCCATTCAAACTACACATTTTAATTGATAATAATAACAAATGTGGATAATTTTATAAAGAATAAAGACCTTCAAATTCTCTCAGATAATGTTAGGTTCTTTATTCTTAGGAGGGCATATTACTAAATTCTTTTTAGAAGCAATCTGACAAATAATGATTTTGTTTCTTTACAGCATTTAGTTAGAAAAATAAACTTCAGTTTATTTAGCCATTAGCATTTACATTAAAACAAGTAATATAATTGGCATCAAGTGATACACTTTTTCATACTTTCAGTTTTGTTTCAATTAGAAATTGATAATAGTTGACCATAATGCTTTATTTTCTCTCCCATTTTGCTATTATGAAAAATCATGGTCGTTTTTATGTCGTGGCAAGAGTCTACTTGAAATTTTTTAATAAGAATTTACCAATATCAAAGGAAGACATTGAGGAGTATACTCTCTCTAGGAAGATCATCCAGGCTGTGCCCTACTTAACCTTTTAGACTTAAGGTTGGTAAGCATGTTAACAACAGAATAGAACTTCATTGAAATGAAAGATAAATACAAAACCCAGCAGACCTAGGTTAAGGCCTCTTTCACCTAAGTGTCTATACTAATAAATATATTAAACTGGAAATTATTTCACTAATGACCCAAAGAGTGCTGATTCTTTCAGTGTTTTAGTTAGAATCATATTCCTTTTTTCCCCTTTCAATCCAAAATGTATGTTTAGATTGATGATTGACACCTTTTTTTTTCTAAGTCCTAGTGCTTCAGTGTCTTACACCATGCCATGTTCACTGTTGTTCTTTTCAGCTGCCTCCGGAGATGTACAGACGTACCAGATTCGCACAGCACCCACTAGCACCATTGCCCCTGGAGTTGTTATGGCATCCTCCCCAGCACTTCCTACACAGCCTGCTGAAGAAGCAGCACGAAAGAGAGAGGTTCGCCTAATGAAAAACAGGTATGTACATTGCATTTCCTGAGATCGTGGTAGGTCAGGTCATCTTCAGATTCTGCCGGACATGTGTCTCTTATATCTGCTGGTAATAGGATCTGTGCATTGAATTCTCTTCAGGTAGAATTCATGAATCTTGCTGAAACTTCTTTATTTAGTAAGTGACACTTACAAAATGGCTATTAGGATTATGGGTCAGTTTTTAATCATAGTTTTCTTTTGTATAGTTTCTCTGAAAGATTTAATTCACAACTCTTACTGTATTTTCACTGTGCTCTAACCAACAAGCTAAGTTATTTAAATACTGTTTCTTTACATGAGTAGTATTGTTCAAGAAGATCGAGTTTCAAGTATGTAGTGTAAAATTAAATGTTTCATTTAAAAAAAATAATAATGTTCATTATATTTTATTTATAGTAAAGTAAATGTATGATGGCCAGTCCATGTTTTAATGAATTCCATATTTACTCAAAATTAACAATTTAACACCTAACTAAAGATTTTTCAAAAATATATTAAATGTAAGATACCTTATTCTTAGGCAAAATCTTAAAATAGTCTTCAACAATGAAAATGCCCCTCATCAAAATCTATAAAATGTGGGCAGAGTGACTCTCAATAAAGTAAATTCATAGCTGTAAATGGTTTTGTCATCCAAACAACAGTAAGTAACCTGGGTGGCTGAGCTGATTATGTATCTGTTGATCTTGGCTCAGGTCATGATCTAAGGGTTTTGTGGGGTTTTTTATTTTTTTTTTAATCTTTATTTTATTTATTTATTTATTTATTTATTTATTTATTTATTTATTTATTTATTTATTTATTTATTTATTTTTTAATCTGCGATAGTCACACAGAGAGAGAGAGAGAGGCAGAGACACAGGCAGAGGGAGAAGCAGGCTCCATGCACCGGCAGAGACACAGGCAGAGGGAGAAGCAGGCTCCATGCACCGGGAGCCCGACGTGGGATTCGATCCTGGGTCTCCAGGATCGCGCCCTGGGCCAAAGGCAGGCGCCAAACCGCTGCGCCACCCAGGGATCCCCTTTTTTTTTTTTTTTTTTTTTTTTTTTTTTTTGATCTAAGGGTTTTGAGATTAAGCCCCATGTCGGGCTCCTCACTGGGTGTGGAGCTTGCTTAAGATTTTCTTTCTCTCTTACTTTCCCTCTGCCCTTCCTCTCCCCCCAAAAATAGTAAACTGTTTTTATATATTTACTTTAGTATTTTTATTGATTTAGTTTAGGACTTAAATATTTAGCTTAGGATTTCATATAGAAATGACTAAAGACAAATCATAGAAAATGAAAATAAAGGTATATAATGATAAAATTTGAAATTGTTGGAAATATTCCTCTGCTATTCATCCCAAGAATTTTCAAACACTATGATAAAGAAATATGGGGATAGAATTTAGACAGTCTGGATTCAAGGCCTTGATCTACCTTTTTTGCTATGACTTTATTTTATTTTATTTTTTTTCAAGATTTTTTTTTTCTATCACTGAGAGACAGAGACACAGAGAGAGAGAGAGAGAGGGAGGCAGAGACACAGGCAGAGGGAGAAGCAGGCTCCATGCAGGGAGCCCAACACAGGACTTGATCCTGGGACCCCAGGATCATGCCCCAGGCCAAAGGCAAGCGCTCAGTCACTGAGCCACCCAGGCATCCCTGATTAAAGAAGTCTTAAGTGAAGGCTAGGTTTTAGAACTAAAGACAATAACACTTACTGAAGAAATCGGTTCTAAGCAAGACACAGCAGAGCAATCAGAAAAAAACCTTCTTGATTATTAGAACAGCAGAAGGACTTTATGTTGGGTCTATGGAGTGGGCTCTGTGGGACAGAAACATCCCCCTGTCCCCCCCCCTTTTTTTTAAAGATTTATCTATCCATTTCAGAGAGGGTGCGAGTGAGTGTGGGGGGAGGAGCAGAGGGAGAGAATCTTTAAGCAGACTCCCAGCTGAGTATGGAGCCCAATTTGGCCAAAACCAAGATGGTCGCTCAACCAACCAAGCTACCCAGGCGCCCCAGAAATGTTTCCCCTAATACAGAAAAGACTAAGAGGTGGTGTCATTAATGGGTGGGTGGAGGCAGCACTATAGCCTCTTGTCTGCTCTTGTTGTATGGATCAGAGAGCTGCCCATTTATGAACATTTATTCATTTGACTAGCAGACCAGATTTTTGTTTAGTTTACGTACTCTTCCTCTCTCCCTGCCCCCCTCCTCACCTTACATATACACACCAAGTTAGGGACAGAGTGCACATTGCTACAGTTCCTAACATCCTTTCCTGGCCTGAGATCTTCAGGGGAGCTACCTGATTTATCATAGATTCTCTAATAAAATACTTTTGTTTGGATTTAGTTTCATTATAAGGAAACTTCTCACTGACTCTGCATTGCTATAGTTCCCATTATTCCCACATCACTGTTGCTTCTACTTTTCCAACTTCCATTCATTAAAATCTGGTTTCTGTGATCAACATAGCATTCTTATGTCTTTAAAAGATACAGATTCCCTCCCACCTGGCAATCTGGTACACTCTTTTAATTTCATTTTACTTCTGTTTAGTATTTGACACTTTACTCATTCTCCTGAACTCTTCTTTGGTTTATTCATCTAATTTTCTGACTACATTTGTAGTGTTCCCTTGGAGCATTCATTCATATCCTGTATTTCAGGCATTGAGTATATATGCTAAGATCTTCTGGTTCTGTATTCTAGCTTTGACCATTTTCCCTGAGATACTATTTATTAAGGGGCAATCAGTAGAGCATGTGATTCTTGATCTTGGGGTTGAGTTCGAGTCCCACATTGTGGAGATTGCTTAAAAATAAAATTTTTTTTTAAATTTTTTAAGTGGTAGACCTGGGATTTGAGCCTGTGTTTGGTGCCAGAGAGCCTTGTGGACATGCTAATTCTGAGGTTCTAGTATGCAGCTCTCTCCTGCTGTGCTTCTTAAACCAGAGCACATGAGAATGTGCTGGAGATAATGTAACCCCAAGAGGTAAACATGGAATGCTTTCCTTGAATGTTTGTCTTGCTCAAAAATTAGAAATAAATATTTTTAAGGTAAGATATTTAAAAGAAATTCACACCAGCCGTGGTTGCTTTGGGCTGTGTCTCCAGAATCCCCATTTTACTTTTCTCTGCTATTAGGGGTACTTCAGTGGAAAAGTTGGGGGAGTGCTGTCTTCTTAAACATACTCCCTAGGATGAATGTCCCTTATATGTACCTCAAACACAGCCTATCTTAAATTGAACTTTGATGAAAAGAGTTACCCCCAATTCTACACTGTCCAAATTACCATTTACTCAAATGAAAAGTGATAAGCAGTCTAGAAGATTCTAAAGTGTAGATGGTTATTAATTTTTGTTGCTGCAGTATCAACAAAAACTCCAAAATCTCAGTGTCTTAGAACAACAAAATTTCTTCTTCACATTACATTTGACAGCTGCAAGACAGCTGTTGTGCCTCTCTTTCACATGCTCCAAGCTAAAGAAGCAGCACCTTTTTTGAAGCATGTCATTTTTGTAGCAAAGGGAAAAAGGCAGTGCTTTTTTTAAGTCCTCTCTGATTGATGGTGGTAAACATTGTGTCCATCCACTTCTATACCAGTGGCCAAAGTACAGGCAAGATCAAGCCCCAGTGTCAGTGGAGTGGGAATGTGTGCTCTTCCCCTGAGGGAAAAGGAGGAATAAAAAATTAATGAAAGTAACCCACTATCCTTGTCTTAAAATTTTAGAATACAGGAGGATTTTAATAGATTTCCTAAAGGCAAAAGTAATAAACATAAAGGTGGTTAGGTGCGTTTGCATGAAAATATAATAAAGCCTCTGTTTAACAGCCAAGAAAAAGATAAAGTAGCAAAATAAACTAAAATCATTTAACTAAAGTCAGAACACTAATGAGTTAAAGAGATAAAAATAAGCAGATTTATTTTCAATGAATTAGAAATGAAGTAAAAAAAAATTTTAATTCCAAACCAAAAGGGTCTGCTATGAAATTAAGGTATATTCAAGGGATCTCTGGTTGGCTCAGAGGTTTGGCGCCTGCCTTCGATTCAGCCCAGTGCGTGATCCTGATTCCTGGGATCGAGTCCCATATCGGGCTTCTGCATGGAGCCTGCTTCTCCCTTTGCCTGTGTCTCTCTCTGCCTCTCTCTCTCTCTCTCTCTCTCTCTCTCTCTCTCTGTCTCTCTCTCTCTCGTGCCTCTCATGAATAAATAATAAAATCTTTTTAAAAAATAATGTGTATATTCAGTTGTATACATTGTATCCATTCAACTGCATGTAATCAACAATTAAGAATGAAGATAGATGGTATTTTTTTTTGAGATAGGAATATATACTCTTAAAAAAAAAAAAAGAATCTATACTCATGGTTGGAAAAAGGTTACCAAAGACTATATATAATATATAAGCACATTAGAAAACATAAGCTAAAAATTAAATCACCACTAATTGTGCCACCCAAAATGTTAAATTCTGGAGTATATTTTTTTTCCCTAATATATATGTGTAAAAATAAAGCATACATTTTTAATGTATAGTGGTTAATTTTTTTGTTTCTACATTTATTTTTTTTACATGAATTCAATTAACTTATAATGTAGTATTGGTTTCAGAGGTATAGAGTTTAGTGATTCATCAATTGCATATAACCCCAGTGCTCATCACATGCCCTCCTTAATGCCACATGCCCTCCTTAATGCCTGTCCTCTCCAATTACTCCATCCCCCCCACCTTCCTTCCAACAACCCTTAGTTCTTAATTTTTAATTTTAAGTAATTTTATGTTACAGAAGAGTTGTTTTTTTTTTGTTTTGTTTTGTTTTAAGATTTATTTATTTATTTATGATAGACATAGAAAGAGAGGCAGAGACACAGGCAGAGGGAGAAGCAGGCTCCATGCCGGGAGCCCGATGTGGGCCTCGATCCCGGGACTCCAGGATTGCGCCCTGGGCCAAAGGCAGGCGCTAAACCTCTGAGCCACCCAGGGATCCCCACAGAAGAGTTGTAAAAGTAGTACAGAGTTCCACATCCTCTTTATCCAGCTTCCTGTGATTTAGCATATTACATAACCAGGCTACATTTATCAAAACTAAGAAATTAACATACTGTCGCATACTGTGTATGATAATTAACATAGTGTTGTATACTATGATAACGATACTATTAGACTCTACATTTTATCCGGATTTCCTCAGTTATTCTACTCTTATTCCTTTTCTCTTTCAGAATCCAGTCCAGGATACCACATTGCATTTAGTCACAATGTCTCCTTGTCTACAATCTGTGACACTTTCTCTCTCTCTCTCTTTTTTTTTTTTTTTTTAAACTTACAGCCTTGTCACTTTTGAAGAGTAGTGTTCAGGTTTCTTTTAGAGTATCTCTCAATTTGGGCTTGTGTAATGCTTTCTTATAGTTAGGCTGAAGTAATAGATTTTGGGGAAGAATACCACAGAATAGTATGTCTGTCTTGTCATATTGTAATAATATATATATGGGTAAATATTTAATATTGTTTATTTTACTATGTTCTTCAGATTATTCCAGCTTTGGCCATTGGGAGCTCTTACAAGTTGGTTTCCTTTTATCCTTTTGACATGTCCCCCTTTTTTAAGCACATCCTTAACTTTCTGACACTACAGGATTGTCCAGGTTCAGTTTCTCATTTGTGTGTTCCCTGCCTTAGTCTTGGACTCAACCATTTCTTCTTAAATCCTAGTTCCTTTTACTAGAAAATGATATTGAGAAATCAAGAACTGGGCGTCAGGTTTGCTCTTTGCTACCAGGTTTCACACTTCTGGGCCCTCTCAAAGGATGGTGTACTAACCTATGTATGCACACATCTAAATTACTGTATCTGTATACTGCTAAAATAAATATGAATTCATAGTAGCCTCTCTGACCAGAAACTTGGCTTACCATTTAGTATAGTTTGTTTGCTTATTTTTTTAAGTTTTTAAAGATTTTCTGTATTTATTCATGAGAGACAGAGAGGCAGAGACCTAGGCAGAGGGAGAAACAGGCTTTTGCTGGGAGCCTGATGCGTGATCCAATTCCGGGACCCTGGGAACACGACTTGAGCCAAAGGCAGATGCTCAACCACTGAGCCACCCAAGTGTCCCCAATATAGTTTTTTTTTTTACATATTTGTTTAATTTTGGTATACTTTTAAAATAGAGAATTGGTAACTCGTATACCTATCAGAGACAAATTTACCAAATACAATACAGTATTTATGTATAGTTATTTTTGTTTTTACCTTTGAAGTACCAGTGAAAGCACTGTTTTCAAAGCTGTTTAGTTAGGTCTGTTCCCTTTTTCCCATTCTATTCAGTAAGGTTATATCAGATTGTAGTATGGTTAGATTCGTCACCCCCCTTCATTCAGTTCTGGGATTGCATGCAGTTTACTTTTTATGCTGTTTAGTTCTGTTGTTTTTAACAGATGTATGGTGCCATGCTTCTACCTGCACAGTGCCTTACAGAAGTTACACCACCCTAGAATGAATCCCTAGGATACCCCGTGGGTAGTCTACCATTGCTCCCTTTTCCAGAATCGCATATAACTGGAATCCTACAACATATATAGCCTTTAGGATCTGGCTTCTTTCCCTGAGCAAAATGCATTCAAGATTTATTGATAGTGTTACGTGGATCAGTAGTTGTTTTTATCCCTGGTATTCCATTGTACACATATCCTGTGGTTGGTGTGTTCATTGACCTTGATGTCCATCATAGTTTCCAGTTTTAGAGGACTATGAATGAGGTTACGATAAACATTCACAGGTGTTAATATGAACTTTAGTTCACTTGAGTAAGTATCTAGGAGTGAGCTGGCCAGATAAAATGGTAAGTGATTTACATTACAATTTATTTAACTTTGTAAGAAACTGCCAAATTATATCCCAAAGTGGCTGTATTATTTGGCATTCCTACCAGCAATGTATGAGTTCCAGTTGATCTTATGTTCTGCATTTAGGGTTTATGACCCCTTTTGAATTAACATTCATATAAAGTGTGAGGTGTGTCATGGTTCATTTTTGTGTATGGACATTCATTTGTTCCAGCACATTTGTTAAAAAGATTATCCTTTATTGAATTGCCATTGCACTTTTGGCAAAAACCATTTGACCATATTTGTGTGGGTCTGTTTCTGGCTAGCTTGTTTCATTGGTCTTTGTGTTTCTCCTTTAGCCAACACCTTGATGTCTTTTTTTTTTTTTTTTTAAGATTTTATTTATTCATGAGAGACACAGAGAGAGAGAGGCAGAGACACAGGTAGAGGGAGAATCAGGCTCCATGCAGGGAACCCAGTGTGGGACTCAATCCCAGGACTGGGATAACGACTGGAGCTGAAGGCAAGAGCTCAACTGCTGAGCCACTCAGGCGTCCCGTTGTTTTAATTACTATAGCTTCATAATAAGTTTTGAATTTGTCAGTGTGAGTCCTCTGACTTTGCTCTTTTATAGAATTGTTTTGGCTGTTCTGGTTCCTTTGCATTTTCATATCAATTTTAGAATTGGCTTGTTGATGTCTATAAGAAAGTTTTCTGGGATTGTGATTAGGATTATGTTGAGTTTATAAATCAAACTTTAGAGAATTAATATCTTAACAATACTGAGTCTTCCATTCTATGAATACAACGCATTTTCCATTTTTTAGCATATAGATCCTGCACATATTTTGTCAGATTTATACCTAAACATTTCTGGGGCTTTGGTTGTGGGTTTTTTTGGGGGGTGTAAAGGACTTTTGAATGGGGATTTCATTCTTGATATTGAAAATTTTTGTTTTTTCTCACTATCATTTTTTTGGTTAGTCTGGCTAAAAGTTTAAAAATTATTAAAAACAGGCTATGTGGATTTGACTCATGGGTCATAGTTTGCTAACCCTAGTCTAACTCACATAAAAGACAAAACAGAATAAAAAACCAAGATCTAATTATATGCTACTTATAAGAATCTCACTTCTAATATAAAGCATAGGTAAGTTAGAAGGAAAAGGGAGTAGAAAAGAATAGACCATGCAAATAGCAATCAAAAGGAAGCTGGAACATTGTCAGGGATAAAAAAAAGGACATAATATAATGATGAAAGGATTAGAGCTTTAACTTAAATGAAGCCAAAGCTGATGAAACTAAAGAGAGAATTGAATAGTTGAAATTTCAGCATTCTTTTCTCAGTGATAACAGAAAATAAAGCTATAGGCAACCTGAGTGACATAATCAACCAACTATACCTGTTTGGCTTGTTAATTTAAGAGAATAGAAATAATACAAAATATGTCCTTGGCCCATAAAGCATCCTGGGAATTCCCCAGTTGTGTGGAAATTAAATAGGTATCAAACATTTCTAAGTCTGTAGGTCAAAAAGGAAGTCTCACATATCTTGAACTAAGTGCAAATTAAAATACAAAAAAAAATTTGTGGGATGAAATTCATTTGGTGCTTAGAGGAAAATATATACTATTAAATACTTAGGTTAGAAAAGAAAGTCTTAAATCAATCATCTGTGTCAGGGCTTAACAAACTGTACCTCAGTGCCTATTTTTGTAAATAAAGTTTTATTGAAGATACAGCCATGTTCATTCAATTATGTGTGTTACCCATGGCTAGTTTCATGCTACAACAGCAGTAATTGTGACAGAACCCATTTGGTCTGAAAAGCCAAAAATATTTACCAAAAATGTTTGCCAACCTAACTTCCATCTTAAACTAGAAAAGGAAGAGCAAATTAAAACCAATAAAATTGAAAAGGAAAACCAATAGAGGAAAATCAATGAAACAAAAAATTTGGTTGTTTTGTTTTTATAGATTTTATTTATTTATTCATGAGAGACACAGAGAGAGAGGCAGAGACACAGGCAGAGGGAGAAGCATGCTCCATGTAGGGAGCCCGATGTGGGACTCAATCCCAGGACTCCAGGATCATGACCTGAGCCAAAGGCAGATGCTTAACCGCTGAGCTACCCATTCGTCCCAAAGAAAAAAGTATCATATAGAAGCAAAGAATTAGTTCAGTGAATGGAGGAGGATGTTGAGACACATTATGTGAAAGAACTTTTTTCTAAAAATATGCCTATCACATCAATTTCAGAATTTATAAGCCATCTGTTTGCATGAATGCTTAAAATTATAAAATCCTATTTCTGTATTGAAGAAACATCAGTGGTCAATTTAATCTTCACACCATGTTGTCAGACCAATCCACTGGGAGAGTCCTTTC
The DNA here is from genome assembly GCF_905146905.1 of Nyctereutes procyonoides. NCBI lineage: Eukaryota > Metazoa > Chordata > Mammalia > Carnivora > Canidae > Nyctereutes > Nyctereutes procyonoides. The sequence goes on from NW_026575132.1 coordinate 16,049,127, forward strand.
ATTTGCCTGGTGTTTTTTTTGTTTGTTTGTTTGTTTGTTTGTTTGTTTTTTATATTTAGCTAGAAATTTTTTAGAAGCTTTAAGTATCATTTTCCAGGCTAAGGATTTCTTTAAATTTTTTAATTAAAGTTCATTTGTATTCTGTATTCCACTCCAAAATATAATAATGCTTTTTTTAATATGAAAATGCCTGCCACCCCTCTTACCCATTAATCAAAATTAGTGCTTTAGAATGATATGGCAGGTTTATCCCCTGATTTTGCATACTCCTCTTACAAACCGATCAGTTCTAGGTGGAGACATCTTGATTAGACCTTTATTTAAAAAACAGATGAAGAAATAGTTCTTGCATGGGACCTGTTAGAAGCTATACAACTGGTTAGTTGCAAAGCCAGGATCTGAACCCAAGACTGAACCTCAGTTTAAAATTCTTGCTATTATATATTGTCGTAAGTTTATATCCAAATTTATTTCTTTTAAACTGTGCCGAACTTTAGCATCATTTTGCAAGACAGTGTGTTATTTGAAATTTATTTGGCATTTCCCCCAAAAAGTATTCTATAGTCACATTCAGCTTGGGACTTGCTAGTTAGAATTCTTCTTTGGAGAGTCATAATTCACATTTAGTATATTGAAAGGATCCAAGGTCTACGTTGAAGAAACAAATTAATTTTCTTAGCCTAGTGTGCCCTTTTTTCCCCCCACTTTTGAGAAACCTAATCTTTAACAATACTGTAGTATACTGATTTTGCTAGAGCAAAATTAGGAGATACTAACCTATGGGATCATACTAGTTTTAACTTTTGGAAGCTAGCATGTAGATACAGCATTTATATGAGCACTTGTGGACTGTAAATTCTCAAATGCTGGAGGGGAAAGCAAGGAAAACAAGATGACTCAGCCCTGGGTAAAAGTAGATTTGTTAGTGTGTACATATATCCTACATGCTCTATATATTGTTAGACTTTACCACATACAGAATCTCCAGATTGACCTCAGAATCATTCTCACTGTGATCCTTTAGATCACTCTTGGCCTCATGGCACCTCTTGGTTTGTTGTCTTGACTGTGCTTTAGAATGTTGGGCCATTTTTAACTTCTTCCAAACTAATTTTCACCAATAGTATAGTGATGCAGTGGATCATATATTGTCCCTATCTGTCATGGATAATACAACATCAGGTGCAACTTTTTTTATTCCAAAAGTCAGCTTGCTCCTTTTTTCTAAATCAGTAGGCTCTATGGGGATGAAGACATCAATGGAGGCATTCAAGTTATCTAGAAATGATTATAACAAACACATACATAGCATTTACACAGTGCCAGCCAGTATTTCACACAATTTTTATATATTAATTCCTTTAATCCTCATAAAACTTTTGAGGTAGGTAATATTATCTCCGTTTTAGAGCCAGGAAAGTAAGGTTAAGGAATTTGCCTATGGTCATATAATTGGTAAGAGGTAACCATTTAAACCTAAGAACCTGGGATCCCTGGGTGGCGCAGCGGTTTGGCGCCTGCCTTTGGCCCAGGGCGCGATCCTGGAGACCCGGGATCGAATCCCACATCGGGCTCCTGGTGCATGGAGCCTGCTTCTCCCTCTGCCTGTGTCTCTGCCCCTCTCTCTCTCTCTGTGACTATCATAAATAAATAAAAATTAAAAAAAAAAAAATAAAAAAATAAACCTAAGAACCTGACACTGAATGAAGTTATTACTCCTAAGTACTGTACTGTACTGCCACCATTGTAGATGAATGATTGTAAATTGCTGCTTTTTTCCGTCTTTTAAAGACTTGGAACCTTTTTACTTTCAACTCAGGAATAAGGACCTACCTTGTGCCAGTCTCTCAGCTAGTGACTAAGAATATATGGTCCTTTTTCACATGGAGCTAAAAAAGAGTTTACTAGTTTAAACTTTCTAGCTTAGTAAAGAATGTTTTTTTATTCTTACTCTGCTTTTAAGTTAGTTTTTAATTGTGGTAAGAAAATTTACTATCTTAACCGTTTTTTAAGTATATAGTCCAGTAGTGTTAAGTATATTCATATTGTTGTGCAAAAGATCTCCAGAACTTTTTTACCTTGCAAAACTGGAACTCTATTAAAAATAAATTCCTTCATTTTCTCCTTCTGCAAATCCTAGACAATCACCATTCTACTTTGTTTTTACGAGTTTGACTACTTTAGATACTTCATAAAGTGGAATCATATAGTTGTCTTTCTGTGACTAGTTTTTGCTTAGCATTATGTCATCAAGATTCATCCATGTTGTAGTGATGGGATTTCCTTCTTTTTTAAGGCTGGATAATATTCTATGTATGTATAGACCACATTTTTAAAATGTATCCCTGTATTGATGAATACTTGGGTTGCTGTTGTGAATAATGCTGTTATGAACATAGACATGCACATCTCTCTCTTCAGTATCCTGTTTTGTGTTCTTTGGATATATACCCAAAAGGAGGATTGCTCGATCATCGGGTAATTCTATTTTTTATTTTTTAAGGAATTACTCTAGTGTTTAGTATTGTGGCTGGGCCATTTTATGTCATGAGGGTAGTGCACAGAGTTTTCTGTTTGGGCTTTATGGTTTTTTGTTTTGTTTTGTTTTTGTAAATATAGTAGTCATCCTAAAGGGTGTGGGGTGGTATCTCATTGTGGCTTTGATTTGCATTTCTCTAATAATTAGATTGGTGTTGAGCATCTTTTTACATGCTTGTTGGTCATTTTACGTATCTTCTTTGGGGAAATGTCTATTCAAGTCCTTTGCCCATTCTTTAATCAAGTTACTTTGTTAAGTTGTAAAAGTTCTTATATGTCCTGGATATTAACTCCCTATTAGATATAGGACTTGCAAATATTTTCTCCCATTTCTTAGGTTGCCTTTTCACCCTATTGATTATGTCCCTTTTCATGCATAGAAGTTTTAAGTTTGGTATGGCCCTGTTTATTTTTGCTTTTGTTGTCTGCTTTTGGTGGCATAGCAAGAAACCACTGCCAATCCAGCATCTTGAGGCTTTTCCCCTGTTTTCTTCTAGAAGTCTTAACAGTTTTAGGTCTTCAATCCATTTTCATTTAGTTTTTGTATATGGTATAAGATAGGGGCCCTAGGGGCCCAACTTCATTCTTCTGCATGTGGATATACAGTTTTCTCAAAATCATTTGAGGAAAAGACTCGTTAGGTTTTTTTAAATGCCTGAAATGATGAATTTATGAGGTATTTCTATTTAGGGTGTTTTTTACACTGACACTTAGCCTTAATATCTTAGTTATCAATATCGACAGAATTTCAAGTTTTATAGGTGTGATACAGAATATATCAATAAACAGTGATATAATTCTAAATTTTAAGTGATCATTCAGCCCTTTGGGTTATTTGTGGGGTTTCCACATTTGGGGTTGTTTTTTAATCAAACTTATGGTATATTAAATTAAAATTTTATATCAGACCATCTGTAAGTCATCGTGTATAGTTTTTTCAAATGCCTAATCTATAACATATTAAAATATTTGGGTTTTTTAACTAAATATTTAAAAGTACTCTAGCCCCAAATAAATGATATAGAAATAAATGTTGCATAATTTTTCCTGTCCTTTTTTGCTTATAGGGAAGCAGCACGAGAGTGTCGTAGAAAGAAGAAAGAATATGTGAAATGTTTAGAAAACAGAGTGGCAGTGCTTGAAAACCAAAATAAGACACTCATTGAGGAGCTAAAAGCACTTAAGGACCTTTACTGCCACAAATCAGATTAATTTGGGATTTAAATTTCACCTGTTACGGTGGAAAAGGACTGGCTTGGCCACAACCAGAAAGATAAAATAAACATTTTATTTTCTAAACATTTCTTTTTTTCTATGCGCAAAACTGCCTGAAAGCAACTACAGAATTTCATTCATTTGTGCTTTTGCATTAAACTGTGAATGTTCCAACACCTGCCTCCACTTCTCCCCTCAAGAAATTTTCAGCACCAGGAATCATGAAGACTTCTGCTTTTCATCCCCCTCCCTCTTCAAGAAGTAATAATTTGTTTACTTGTAAATTGATGGGGGAAATGAGGAAAAGAAAATCTTTTTAAAAATGATTTCAAGGTTTGTGCTGAGCTCCTTGATTGCCTTAGGGACAGAATTACCCCAGCCTCTTGAGCTGAAGTAATGTGTGGGCCGCATGCATAAAGTAAGTAAGGTGCAATGAAGAAGTGTTGATTGCCAAATTGACATGTTTTCACATTTTCATTGTGAATTATGTAAAATTGTTAAGAGATATACCCTCTAAAAGAATTTTAGTATGGTGTTGAAGAAATTAAGAATGAATTCGGAGTGCTTTCTATGTACATTCTCTTCTTCAATACTGAAAACTTGTCCTTGGTTCTTAAAAACATTCTGTATTAACTATAGCTCTTCCATAGGGCAGTTGTTGCTTCTTAATTCAGTTCTGTATGTGTTCAACATTTTTGAATACATTAAAAGAAGTAACCAACTGAATGAAAAGCATGGTATTTGAATTTTAAATTAAATTGAAGTAAGTAAAAGTACAGAACTTGTTTTAGTTAGTACTAAATTCTTAGTAAAAAGATGCTCATTAGTAAACCAGCCCCTCGAATATAACAAGGTTTTTAAATAAATGTTTTTGTCCTCGCCTTCAAAAATATTTATCTCACTCATTTACTTAAAAAGGTATTTCTAAGTAAACTGTTCCCATTTGCACTTACATTATACCACCAACAGGAAAGCCTTCAAGATGTTAAATAAAGTCATATATTTGTTTATAAAATGTTATGTGTTGTAGAAAAATACTGATTTGAAATCTTTTCCATATTAACATACTTTTACAGAGTATCTCTAGTGAATTTTTAAATGAAAGTTGTAAGGATATAGTCATAAAAAGTACAGTATTAGATGTACAAGGAAAGTTATTTTCTTCAGATATATTTGAATGACTGCTGTACTACAATATTTGGATGTCATTCTTGCAAAACATTTATTTTGGTTTCTCCTAAAAAGGACAGTTGTGCTTTAGCTTTTCCTATATGCTGTATAGCCTTTGTTGTCCTACAAAGGAGGTACCTGTTTGAACCCCTGACTATAACCTGTATTTATATGTATCATACATGGTTTCCAGTAATACTTCTAATTATTAATTACTCATTTTATTCACTAAGCTTGATAAATCTAAAAGTTACCCTTTAAAAGAAAAATAGGACTAAGGTGGATTTTAAAAATTGGAGACTGACATAACTTTAGATATAATTTCTTGAGAAGGTTATTCCATTAAAAGAGTGTAGAAAATATTTCATATTTAGTCATGGGTTGTTTTTAAATGTTAAGTTTGTTAATGTGTTAACAAAATATGCAGATATAGGTGTTAATTATTGGGTCCAGTTTGAAAAGTAATTAATTAATATTTGTAAATGGTATATTTTTGTTTGTAACAAACCATTGTCTTTTTTCAAGGATGAACAGAGTTTATGAAGGAGCATCATTCTAAGAATTGAGTGATGTAGTCTTATATTTGGACAGTTCACCAGATTCTCAAGAAGGCTTTCAAACGACTGTAAACTTTGATGTTTATCCTGCTGAGCTAATGGGGAAACTTGTAGCGTAAAAATTATTTGTATACCAGCATAGAATGTCATTTTCCAAAACTTCAACAGAAACTAAGCAAAATCACAAATCTATTCACAAACTAGAATTCTAAATCGGTCAGAATGTTTTAAATGTCATAAACTCTATAAATGAAAATTGCCTAGTAATTAGCAAGTTGTATTCTCTAAAGTAAACCATTTTCCAAAAGTTGAGGCATTCAGTTTAATTAGAAAAGTTGGTGGTCCTCTTAGTCCCTCATAAATCAAGGCAATCACATCCGTATGAGCTGGTTGAATTTATAAGTTTTTATAAACACCAGGTCCTTTGTACCTTGAGGATGGTTGCACTGGTTTGAAGTCAGTTACTTCATGGTGAGGTAAGAAATGTATTCTGTTGCTAAATCTGTTTTAGACCCTTAAAGAGACTTGAAGATTTCAGTTTATACAGATAGAAATTAAGCATCTTTTGTGCAGACTTTTTTTTTTTACAAGAATTGGAAAAAAAGGTGTTTGTTTTTAAGCATGCAACTTTGAGAATCTTTATTAAGAAAATGACATAATTAAAAAAAAAATCTTGTAGCCAAGAACATATATGGCCACGTTACCAGTAATAAATGTTTTTTCTCTTCATATTGATTGGCCAAAAGGGAATGAAAACGTCATCATAGGAATCTGTACATATGCTACTGATTTGCCTAGAAAATAGCAAGTTTGGTATCGCTTACTTTGCAAATATAGGGCCATGTGGCACTTTTATCTATAGGACAGATTAACTCTAATGAAAATGAAGTGGGAGGGGTTTATTTTTGATATATTACTCTTATGAGTTTTCAAGCTTTGATAGTGTTTAACTGAAAAGTGGTTTAGAAAGGGCTAGATCCAATGTGTTCACATTATTAAAAAAAATGATATCAGATATAATTTTAATTTCATTCTTTTCAAACTCAAGTACCATATTGGCAACCATCATATTGTCATAGGTGCTCTGTTCATTTAGATATTATCTGGGGGGGGAATGGCATTTGTATAATATATGTGTACATATATATAAATACATACAGTATATAATCTGAAGCTCTGAGAGCTCTTAAGTCAGGAATGCTGAGTATTATAGTATATTGAAGTCAGATGAAATTTTACATTTTTGCGTGTTCTATTGCATCCCTTTTGGTAGTTTCTTGGACTGCATTACTCCAGCACTCATGATTGATTTTTGTCTTCTGATTTTCTTCCAAGTATTGTTTTTTTTTTTTTTTATTGTTCGTTTTCTTTGGCTTGATACTTTTATATGTGTTACTAGTCACTTGAAAACTCCCCCGCCCCCAAAGTATTCGGTTTTTTGCTTTGTCTCTGGCAGCTATAACAGTGGTAAGAACATTTTGAAGATAGCTTCTAAAAGGTACCACTGATTTCTCAAAACTCATCCTGGGGGAGGAATTTTGGTGTTTTCATTTGAGCAGGGATTTTGTCAGAAAATGTGTTTGGATGGTAGGTCAGCAGCAGCGCTAGTGTCTGAAAGCACACACCAGTCAGGCAGGCTGTGTGATTAGAGGTCATCTGGCTGAAGTTTCTCTCGGTCTCTCAGGCCTCATCCCTACTATTCATTTTGACCATGTGGGATGACGTGTGGAATCATACAAAGGCTTAGGAAGAAACAAGTTTGTTTAAACCAGGATGCTTTTACTTACTTGAAGTGACTTCAATCTAGATTTCTTCTTTACATTTTTAAAATGTTCTTAATTTTATGACCAGCTACAGTCAGCTACTAGCTTATTAAATTGGTCTCTTTATTTTGAAGATCAAAATCCTGCTTCATTTTGCAGGATTAAATAAAGATAATATCATAAAGTTAAGATTTTTAATTTAAAGTGGGTTTTAAGAACAATATAAGTTACACACCTTTTCAGTTATTTTCAAGAGGCTTTATTTTGTTGCCTTTATGGCTCTGAAAACTTTTGGTATATTGTTTTCCATTGACCTAATACAAAAGTTGTATATTTATTTGGATTATATTTACATTGTATTCTTTGTAAATGTTTGGTGTAACTTGCACTTTTAAAAAATGACCCAGTTGGGTATTAACAACTTGAGAAGTTCCCTCATCAGTTAATTGTCAACTGACTTTTGATGTCTTTCTCCTCTCTTGAAATCATGTGACTTCTTAAAATGGAAACTCTTCATTAAAATATATTAGTACCTAAAGGCTAGTCTTACAAATAGATGTAAAAGAAAAATAACAGGAAATTAGATTTGACTAGCCTAGTTAATTGAAAGATGGTTTGAACCTAGTGTTACTCTTTTTCATCATGGATAAAGACAGAAAGAAAAGCATCTTGAGTGAATTGATATTTCCAATTTTAAATGAGACTATTCTCATTTCCAACATTGATGTTGTCTGTAGGATGCCAAGATATCCATGAATTTGTCCAGAGCAGTAAAATACTTTTCAAGGTAATTATGGTCATGATGAAAGCCACATGTAATCATTTTGACTAAGGTTTTTTTCACTTTAAATTGACTTTCTGTATATCAAAGAAATGCCGCCTAAATTTGACTAAGGTGAGAAGGGAGAAAGTGTGGTGTGCTTTAGCAAGCCTGTAGGTGAAGGGTTGGGGGGATTCGTTTGCTCACTCAATTGTACAAAGCACAACTAGAACTTTTGTTGGATGGTTTGCATACATCTTGAATACTTTTAATGTTGATATGTTGACTTTTTTAAGTTGACTGCACAGTCACTGTATGTACTGGGAACTGGTTTCCTTGACTTTTCTCGAATCGATGGCTAGGAGAGGCACTAATCCCTGAGGGGTTGAACCATTATCATGAAGCTGAGTCAGTATGGAAGAATTTCAAATAAATCAAACAGGGTGCTGAAGTTCCATCTGACTCCTGCTTCTGATAAGTTCTTACTGATTAGTGAATGTAGCTTAAGCCTTTGTATGTGTCCTCAGGGGGCAGACAAACTTTAAGAGGGACCAGATAACGTTTGAATGGAGGGATTATATTTCAGGTGTTTTAGCTTGAAATTTATTTTTTAAAAAAATAAAAATAGAAAAAAAAAATAGAACAAAGCCTGTGAAGCAAGATGATATTATAAACAGGCAGAGTTGTTTTAGCACAGAGAGAAGATACTGACCTGTCTGCATTCTGGTACTGTGGGTGCAGGTCCTAGCTGGGCATAACATGATGCATTTTTAATTATTCTCACCAGCAAGTAAAAGAAGAATGAACAATCTGTGGGAAATGTCTTTGAAAAGGATCAAAGGGTAGGAAATTCAGATTTTACCTACTTTATACAGGCATTATATGATACTTGCCTTTAGAAGTATGGCATTTCCAAGCTTCTGTCTGAAGAACATCTCAGAAATGTGAGAGTAAACCTGAGATTGTTTAAAAATTGGTAGGGAAGGAAGAAAATCCCTGCAGATAATAATCTTAACATTAGTTGGCCAAGTGAAATGATCTATCATTGTGTTTGGGAGGTTTTATTTTCCTATGTTTTTAAAATTGAATTGGTAAATGCTTTATAGACGTATTTTTATCCAGGTGCCACTCCAATTTGTGTATGTAATAAAATTATTTATATTAAAAGTGGGAAATAATTTGTCAACATTGTTCTGTGAGTATGGATTTATTAAGGGTGGCAAAAAGAGTGCTAGTTAGCAGTTTTCCATGTAGATTGTCCTCAACTGATTTGTCCACATGTCAGTTGTCATCCCCACCCACAAAAGGAATTCTTTCTAACCTAGATGTATCACTTGAAACTTTTTAGAAACAAAATAATCAGGGAAGTTTCTAGAGAGAACGATGCTTTTTGGTTTTGTTTTTGTTTTAATTTTTCCTTGAGGATTGGGGTAAAGAATACCTCCCCCCAAAACTATCAGCACAAAACAGGGTATTAATTTTTTTAACTCTGATGTTGCTATTGGAGTTGAATACTAAATAAATATAATGAGGGAAATACATTTCTAATAAAATTCCCTACATTCTAGAAACATCCCTGTTTTAATTTTTTTACCTAAATCTTTTTGTGCTCTGTGTAAAGAGAGAAAATGTACTGAATTACAATGCATTTTATTAACACTATGTACATATTAGCTGCTTTGTGTTCAGAATGGTAGCAATTGCTTTGTATATTAAAGTGATCCTTGTGAATTTGTGAAATATTGTCATAAAGTGCTTTTTTCTTACTGTAATCTTTGTGGTATCAACTGTCATAATGCCCTTTTTACACACATTTATGTGCAGTCACATAAACATGCTTTTAAAAACTCTGTAAGTCTCTTTTTTGGGGATGGGACCTCTCTCTTTTTTGCCAGTAGTGTTAAGCTATATTTTCTTGACCTTAGGTTTGTTACTTTTGTTAAATGAGCAAAATTCATGTTAGAATATTTCACAAGCTTGTTGTTACACAGCAACAGAAAACTAATTTGAGCAACAAGAACATATCTTCAGTTATTTAACTTTACTGTATTCCTCATTTTTAGCACAAGATTTCTTTGTTCAGTAAGATTGAACAGTGCCTATTTGAAGATTTGGAGATGTTACCACCCTATTGAGAAAACCAATGGGAGACATACGACCAGCTGTCTCTAGTGTCTTAAAATCCATGTTTGCATTGGAAGAACAATAAAAATAGATAACTTCTCAGGTCCCCTTGTAATTCTAAAGTTCTGTGATCATATAAAATGGAAGGAAATGGGAGGGGGTGTGGTTAATCTGCTCTTTGCTTAAAACATAATAAAAGATTCTCTCCTATTCAATTTCTCAAAATAAGCAGTTGCATTTATTCCAAAGTACCTTTTAAAAAATCACCATGATGTGTTAAGCTTGATACACCTGGCATTGTATTGAAGGAATTACGTGAATTTTGTTTTTTCTACAAAGCATGACCATATATAAGTTCTTGTGCAGACGTTTTTGAGAGTGAAAGGGTGATACTAATTAATAGGGACAACAGGCATAAGCCAGGATTGTGCTGAGCAAAACAGGATCTATGGCCACCCTACTTGTAACCCATGTTCAGGTGCTTGAACCTCCAATAAAAGCCTAGAGTACCTATCTTCTCTTTATCCATACCTTTGCTGACAGTTGCTTATTTCACAAATACTTCAAGACACGCTTCTGTGCATTAAGAAGTCCCTGTCGGCAGCGGTTTAGTGCCACCTGCAGCCTGGGGTGTGATTCTAGAGACCCAGGATCAAGTCCCACATGGTGCTCCCTGCATGGAGCCTGCTTCTCCCTCTGCCTCTCTCTCTGTCTCTCTCTCTCTCTCTCTCTCTCCTCTGAATAAATAATCTTCAAAAAAAAAAAGAAATTATTCAGATTAAAAAAAAAAAAAGTCTGTCCTCAGGAAGATCCGTCTAAGACACAGCCAAAGAAACCACTCTAAAATGTTCAATTTTAGCTCTGTGCTATACGCTCCTGTCATCTACACTCAGGCTGCAAAAGTGGTCCAGAACAGAGCTCTAATTTCTCCTCTAAATCTGTTCATCCTTCAGCTGGTTTTTTCCATCTTATAAATGATACCACCATTCCACTAAATTGCTTAAGGCAAAAAACCCAGAAAAGCATTGCCTTAATCAGCATTATCCTGCCATTGTGTGTTTTAATTTCTCCACATCTTTCTTGTGCATATCAACCAAACTGGGACTTAGAATTCTAGTGAGGGCCTAACAATCGTAGAGGAAAGGTATTTCCAGCCACTTGAATGCTATTTTTGTTTTTAATTGAGGTGCAATTCACATAAAATGGACTGTTTTTAAATGAACAATTCAGTGGCATTTAGTGCCTTCATAATATGCTACCTACCACTACCTGTATATCTAGTTTTGGAACATCATCACTCCAAAATGAAAGTCTGTGCCTATTAAAAAGTTACTCTCCATTTTCCCTTCCAGTCCCTGGCAGCCACCAATCTGCTTTCTGTTTCTATAGTTAACCTACTCTGAATATTTCATATAATAGAGCCATAATATGTGACCTTTTGTGTCTGGCTTCTTTCACTTGGCATGTTTTAGAGGCTGCTCCACACTAGCGTTTACCAGTACCTTTTTATGACAATAATAATCCATTATATATGCCAATTTATCCAATCTTCCACTGATGGACATTTGGATATTTCTGGGGTTTTTGGCTATTGTACATAGTTCTATGAACATTAATGTGCAAGTATTTGAGTCCCTGTTCTCATTTTTGTTGGATATATACCTAGGAGTGGAATTGCTGGGCCATATGGTAATTCTATGTTTACTTTCTGAGGAACTGCCAAATTTTTCCCAAGCTCCTGCGCCACTTTACACTCCTACCAGTGCTGTACAAGGGTTCCAATTTCACCATGCCCTGGCCAACATTTGTTGTTTTTAATTATGCCCATCCTTATGGGTGTGAAGAGGTATCTCATTGTGGTTTTGAGTTGCAACTCATTAATGATGTTGAGTATCATTTCATGTGTCTGTTGGTTTGTGTATCTTGGAGAAATGTCGAAGTCCTTTGTTCATTTTTTAAATGGTGTTTTTTGTTGTTGCTGAGTTTTAAGGGTGGTTTTTTTTTTTTTTTTACGTATTTTTGGATACTAGACCCTTATCAGGTAATATGATTTGCAGTCATTTCTCAAGTTTTTTCACTTTCTTGATCATGCCCTCATTATTTTTTAACTTTGTTTCCTTAAGTAGTATGTACATTTGGAAAAAACTACAAATGGGAAGCAGTACAAAGCAGTTTCTTGTGCGTCCTTTTAGTGACAATCTGTGCATGTACATGCAAATGTAATGTCTATTCTCTCCTCTCCCCTTTTTACATAAATGGTACTTTTTCACTGAATGTGTCTTGACAGTTCTATTTCAATATATGTACATCTGCGTCAGTGTTGCTAAGTGGTGTGCAGTATCCCATTGTCTAAGTATCCTAGTTTATTTAGTAAGCACTCTCTTCTGTGGACATTTAGGTTGTGACTTTTGTCTGTTACAGATATGCATACGTTAGTATAAATACAAGCTAGTTTATCTTTAGGGTAGACACTGAGAAGAGGAAATTAAGTATGGTTTTCTTCATATGTGGAGGTTGGTTCCTAAGCATTAAGAACCTGCTAAATAATAAAAACATGCCTCTTTAAAAAAGGGGGGGGGGATGGGAATCCCTGGATGGCTCAGCGGTTTGGTGCCTGCCTTTGGTCCAGGGCAATATTCTGGAGTCCTGGGATCGAGTCCCGCGTCGGGCTCCCTGCATGGAGCCTGCTTCTCGCTCTGCCTTGTGTCTCTGACTCTCTGTCTCTCATGAATAAATAAATAAAATCTTAAAAAAAAAAAAAAAACATGCCAGTTAGTATTTTTTATGTCAAACTTCATAGTTGTGTGTTTTGTTTTGCTTTTTTTTTTAGGAGTTAGAAGTAGCAGAACCAGCCTTAACACAAGGCTTTTTGGTAGGTAGGCCTTCCTTTTCACACCTCTGTTACTGGGTTTTCCCTTCTGATCTTCCTCAGAAACAGTTGGTCTCAGTTAGGGAACAGTTTCTCAGCATGCCAGCTTTTCTAGTGTTAAATTTTAACACTTTGCTGGTTGTACAAAGAAAGGCATAACATGATTTAAGAGTGGAAAGAAACTTCTAAGCTAACAAATCCTCTGTTTTTAAAGTGACAAAAAAGAACTGAGGTCCGCCCTGATTCCATACAGTCCCTGCCAGTGTTAAGAGAAACCAAGTCTCGTTTCCCAGAATAAGGCTCTCCGTACTCACTGCAATGTCTTGCCTCACTCTTGTTAAAGACTTTGAAGATGCTCTGTTTAGGTAGAAGTTCTGGGGTAGCAGCGGAATTATGACCACGTCTCTGACACTAAAATAAGTCACATGACTATCTCACCAACTGTGATGTCAGGCCCTATGTCTAGGACCTCTTTTACCAAACTGGTACATTAAAATGATTTTTTAAATTACTTTAAAATTTTATTTTTGTTTTGATTTAGAAATTGATAAATGCTTCTTTTAACCACCATAAACTAAAAGCATAGAGAGTAAATGGATTTGATATTAGAGGTGAATCTTTTATATAAGTTCATGATAATCTTGTTGAAAGTATGCTTTATTTTTTTACCTCCCTGATTATCTATTCCTACCCTGGGCAAGGGAAAATAAAGTACAGAAATTAGGCAGTAAGGAATCGGTAAAGGAATATGTTGTTTTTTTTTTTTTTAATCTGTATTTTTCATGAGTAAACATTTATTTACTTTTTTTTCTTTTAAAGATTTTATTTATTTATTCATTAGAGACAGAGACAGAGACGCAGAGACACAGGCAGAGGGAGAAGCAGGCTCCATGCAGGGAGTCTTCTAGGAGCATAAATTGGGAAGATAAAACATCCCAGGCAATGTTGTTATTCTGCCCTGGGTTTTTCATTTAGTGTTCAGTTAATTTAGGTAAAGTACTTTGATTAGAATTCTGATCCTTTTGTATGAAAGAATAAATGTTCCACTAGAAACTAACCAACGATAGTACCAGGGCTTCAGATCGCTCTATCATGAACTAAAATTAAAAAAGCAAGAAAGAAAAAATAAATAAATAAATAAATAAATAAATAAATAAATAGCTAGCAAGAAAGCCTTAAGAAGTAATCCACTTAGAAGACGACAGCATACCTTACAGTGGTGAAAACCCAGTATCATACATACATATATTTTAACACATCTGGGCACCAGTATTTGTAGTCGTGGGAAAAGTCACTGATACCATGGGGTAACTAAATTCTAAGAAACTGAGCAATGTGAGAATCAAGGCTAAGTGTACAGTAGGTTTAGACTAGGTTTCTATCCTTGAGGATAAAACAAGCACACATAGAATGCATATTCATGGGACCGATTAATCCCTTAATATAAGAGAAAGATGTCACAACTTTATTGACATTTACAGTGTACATAGTGGCATCCTATCCAGATATATCCTCTCCCCATCCCTCACTCCCACATACTCATGAAGCAGTCACTTCCCAGCTTCTGGGAATGCTGGCTGATGGCTCTCAGCGAAGATCCTCTCCAGGTATTTTCATCCTATGGTCCTGCTCCTCAGATCACAGGACTAATCTCCTCCACAGGGATATAAAGTCCTGCCCCCTTGTCTGACTATGGCCCAACTGCAGGGCCATCACAGCTCTCACTTCTCTGAGGGCTTTTCTGACTGCACCCCAGCCCAATTTCTCCTCCTTCCCCAGTCTTGCTACTTTCATTCCCTCAGAGATGTCCATCTTGAAAGCATTCCCATTTAAACTTTCTGCACCCTAAACTCCATCTCTGAGGATTCTTCCCCAGGGAACTAAGCCCATGACAACATCTGAAACCCAAAGCAAAAAAAAAAAAAAAAAAAAAATCATTTGATTTTTCACTTAACCAAACTTCCTGTTGAATATTTCTTGCCCTTTATTTTGTTCCATTAAGACAAAAAAAAATTACCTTCAACCTTTTCTCTAATGTTTATGAACATTTAAAACCACCAATTGCTTACTTCACTTGGTAAACCATCCAGACATCTTGAAGCTTTCCACACCTACTCCATCCCATGTAGTTTCCATCCACATCCACAATCATCTCAGTATCTGTTCTCCTAAGTCAGGGATACTAAAGGAGCCGAACTCCAATGAAAATACTCACTTCTAACAACATACCTGAATGGGACTGGCCTTTCGTTAGGGATCCGCCTTGTTGGGTTTTGTTTCGGTTTTTTATTATTTAAATTCAATTCCTCTTTCACTTGCCTTCCATGTTCATCCGTGGCACACTACTGGCATTTTATGGATTTGCTAATATGCTATGCATATTTCTATTTCATGTGCATTTATCAGAATTGTGTTGAACCAGTACATCATAGAATGCTCAGAACTTTTAATGCATAATTCATCTTTATTAAAGTAAAACCTCTAAAATATATGTAGAAAATAATGTATTGGGTATTTTCACATCCAAGAGAGTCACTGAAAGGTTAAGAGGAAGGAGGAAGTCTTGTTCCTAATGTCTCGCAAGGGAAATCTATCTCTAGTACCAAATACCATACTGAGATTATAATAGTCTTGTCATCTAATTGTATGTAAGCTGTTAAGCTTGTACATTGTTAAAAAATGAAATGTGTATGTGATGTATGACTTCATTCATAAAGTCTAAGACAATCATAAAATAACGTAGCAATTATTTAACTCAAGACCAGTACCCTCTAAATGGAATGTATCTTTTTCATTCAACCAGTATTTGGCTATGAGACACTGGCTACTGAGAGGCAGCTGGGGAAGAGGCATGAGCAGTCCTGGCCTTCAAGAAGCTCCCCATCCTCTGGGGAATCCAGACCTGGAATAAGCACTTACAAGTACAGTATAGGAGGAGCTTCTCCTCAGGGAGCTAACCTCCCTTGAAGGGGTGTGATTTAAAACCACCTTCATTGTTATCCTAAGCATTACAGGAGGAGGGGAAAACCTAGGCAAGAAATATAAAAACAACATTTGAGAAGGGGGAGTGGTAAGGAAAAACCTGCAGCTTTTGGAGAAGACAGCCGGTGCATAGCACATGGAGGGCCAAGATTTCAGGGGTTTTCAGAAAGTAAAAAAATATTTTTTACTTAATCCTTTGTTTATATACCTAAGTTGGAAATTAAGCCGAAAAGCATGAGATGAAACCTCCGAGAACATATGTAAAATATCAGCGTGGGTTGGCCTCACCAAAACAAGCTCACTGCTTTGAAGACACCCTTATACCAGCCCTTCATTATGTCATCAGGGAAAACTGTATCAAGGGAGAGCAGTATGGGACAGATATACATTCTTTTAATATTAGTTGAATTTTTCAGAGTAAAATACAACTAAAAAGTCACAGCAATGGGAGAAAGTGCTGCCTCGTTTTAAAGCTGCACGTGTGCTTTGCCCCTTGAGAACACCTTTGGTTAGACTTTTTGTTCAATACACCATTTCATTAAATATGATTCAATTCCCAGTCTCAATTCCCAGTCTGAGGCCTTAACTGACATACTCAATAATAACATTCTTATAAGTTAGAATCAACTATAAGTCCTCCCTCTGGTTTCTCTTCTGTGCTTTGTAAATATGTACATCCTTTTCAGGATCATAGTGAACCTTACTCACAGTAAATTGCCTCTCCAGCATCGCTAAGAAGCTGTTGTCCCGTTCATAGCGAATTCGGCAAGCTAAAAGAATCACGGAGCGGTTGCTACTGAGATGTTCCAAAGTTTGAAGAAGATCTGCGAATGTTTCTTCTAAATATATGATATCAGCTCCAAGTATCAGGTCAAATTCTCCAGGTGAATAATTCCCCAAATTTTGTCCCCAAGTCAGCTCCTTAACAACAGCTTTGGGTTGGATATGGGGAGGTAAATTGGCTTGAACGTTTGATTTAAGAAATTCTAATGCTACTTTTCGATCCGTGATAGTCACATGAGCACCTAGAATGTGGGACAGAGAAAGAGTCATGTGCACACCAGTACAACTAACAGGTAAGGGGGGGTCAAGTTTAACAGCAGGGTGAGGGTCTCGAATATCCCACCCAATATCCAGAAGGTCATGCCCTTCACAGATAGCTGCAAAAGAGCAGAGCAATGACCAGTGCTCCTTCTGCACTGCCTACTGGCAAAAGTGAACCTTTGATTCGCCTCTCTGCCACACCTGTTTGCTAAGTTGTGCCTGGAAAACAGTCTCCAAATGACAACAAGCTGAAGCATCTGAATTTTGCAGGCAGAGTTGGCCCACCCTGGCGTCTACCACTATACTTTATTCATGAGGTTGTGATCTTCAAGTCAGCAGACCTCAGGGTAAAATAGAATCCACAGAAGAAAAGTCTAGGAGCAAGTGATTATGAAGATGACAAGATACCAAAAACAGGGAAAGGCTACTTTCTGGAGTCTAAGCCTTAAAATGAATCAAAGAAGAGATTAATTGGCTACAACAAAACCCCAGCCCACATCTCCTTCTGGTGTTAGGAAGCAGTGTTATGTGTTCTTTGTATTTATGTTTCTATATATACATACATATATAATGTACATACATATACATGCAAAATTATATATATATGAAAATATGTATGTAACATAAATAGTACATATACACTTAAAAGATGTATATATACACATATATATGTATATATACTATTTATATATGTTACATATATATAATTTTTGAAAAGTGGTAAACTTAGAAATTCCTTGATTGTATCAAAGTACTGGAGGTTAAAATATAAGATCACGTTTTCTAAATGCTAGGTGTCTGCATGCAGTGCATACAGTTAATGAGGCAATATTCTGTTAAGTTTCCTGTGAGTTGTTTACCATGGACCAATATGGCGAGAGAAGACTGAACTGAGTTATCCTTAAGGTGAAGCAACCACGCAAGGTCAGCCCGGAAATACCTCATCTGCATTGCAGTTACCAGTATGTGTAATCCTATTTAGTTTGGGCCTCATAAATTCTGAAGTTTAACACCATGATTCATTCTTTCATAACATGATCTCTCATCTGTACCCTTCTTTAGTTTGTACTCGCCATGGGTAATCCCCATGGGATTCCAGACCAGATACAGCAAGCACTGTTTCAGTGGCAGCTCCCACTGATGTTGCGTATCTTAACCTGCAAGGTTAGGACAACATGTAATTCAATCTGGCATTTACAGTCCTAAGTGTGATACTGAAGAAAACGTTCAAGCTGTAGACTTTACAGATGTACTCCTACCACTTTGACCTTTCAGTGCTAGACAGCATGCTACATGATGAGAATTCAGAGATACTTCTCATCTCCCCTGATAATAAAAAATCACAGACTGCCTTTTCCTGGTTTGACTCAGAACTTTATTTCTGACTTTTTTTTTTAAGGTTTTATTTACTTATTCATGAGAGACACAGAGGCAAAGACATAGGCAGAGGGAGAAGCAGGCTCCCTCTGCAGGGAACTCAATGCGGGACTTGATCCCAGGACCCAGGGATCACCACCTGAGCCAAAGGCAGACACTCAACCACTGAGCCCCCTGGGGGCCCCTATCTCTGGCTTTCTTAACAGTCTATACATTTGCAGGCAATACTGGAGTGATCTAGTCTTTTGCACATCCCCTCATTGTTCATTTTAATACTTCTTACGTGTAGACCTTTTCAATGTTTGTCTCGGGGGTTTCTGAAGCTACCTCTATGGTGTTAGGGGTTCCAGGAGTTTTGGCAGGATCCTCACGTGAGCTAGCCACTATCCTGTAACATCTGTCAATTGTACAAATATCCTAGTAGCTACCATCAGCCATGGGACAAAAACCCCTACCTTCATAGAGCTTACATTCAAGTGAGGAGAGACAGGCAATAAGATGTGTTTTTAATATTAGAATATCCAGCATAGGGGTGCCTGGTGGCTCAGTCCATTAAGCATCTGCCTCCAGCTCAGGTCATGACCTCAGGGTCCTGGGATTGAGTCCTGTATCTGGCTCCCTGCTCTGCGAGGAGCCTGCTTCTCTCTCCCTCTACCCCTTTGCCCCTGCTTATGCGTGCCCTCTCTATCTCAAATAAATAAGATCTTAAAAAAAAAAAAAATATTCTAGTATGTTATTTGAACATAGGCACTAGGGAAGAAATAAAGCAGGAAAGAGAGATGTGAAATGTCCAGAAATAAGGGAGATGGCAGTGACACATAGGTCACGTTTCAGAAAGGCTTTGGCTTTTTCTGAGATGGGAAACCAATGGAGAGTGCTGAGCAGAAGTACAGATGAATTGAGGCTTTAACAGAATTTCTAAGGGTAGGTCAAGGCCAGAAGCAAAGAGTGGTGTGAAGAGGCCACCCAATGACGCTGCTGAAGGCGGCAGGTGGTCTGCCCCTTGCTGTAAGCACCCCAGGCCGCCACCCCAAACCAGCTCCCAAACACACCAGCCCAGGTGCAGCCTCTCCTGACTCTCCTGAGCAGCACTCCCTCACCCACCACTCAAGAGGTCATCCCTCATCTGGGCAGCTCCCCCTGTGGTTTCCCTTTAGGTGTTTGTTTAGGGGGAGGGGCACGGAGGAGGGCTTAAATCTCTTTGAATCTATCAGTTTCCTTTGAATCTTTCTTCTTCTTGCAGTTTAGTTGGGAGAAGAAATAGATCATTTGTCCCGTAGCTTCCTACCATCTGGATCTTGTGGATCGTACCATTTGTGTGGTCTAGCATGTTCTTCTCTGTGTCTCCTGTAAATCTGAGTTTAATTTTTTGAGCAAGACTATTTCAGAGGCGGTGGTGTGTTCTTCATCAAGAGGCATGTGGTGCCCGGTAGGCTCTGTTGTTGTGATGTAAGCAGGCACAAATACCCAAAGCCCAGATCTTTAATTCACTAGATTCCTTCTGTGGTTGTTTGTTGAGAAATTTCTACAAAGGGAAGTTTCTTTCAATTACTATTTGGTTACTCATTTTGAATAGAAACTGAATAGGAAAGGCAGGGTCAACTCTGCTCTTCCCTCCCCTTTCATACACCAGATTCCGAAGATCTGGTTTCTAAGCATCCTCAAAAGATGACTAATTGAGTTCATTCTGCTGTTGTATCATGAACTCATGGATTAAACATATTTGATATATTTAAGTCCAGTACCATGGTCAGTATTGATGTTCAGGTTGTCCTATCTTTTGCCAGTGGACTTTTGACACAACACCATGTCGTCCTTGTTAGCTTCTTCCTTGCTATCTGGTATGACAAGATATTGCGGGGTCATCTCAAACATTTCCTGCTACAGAAAATACATTTCCATTACACATTTTCAGCCACTTAAAACTTTTTTGATTTTTTTTTTCTTTAGATGGGAAAGAACAAGTTTGTATGCTGTTGGGAATGGTCAGGTAGGAAGAGGGAAGAGGAGAGACAACACAGGAGAGGGAAGGTGGACCGCAGTGTCACTGAGGAGGTGAGAGGGGGTTGGCCTGTGCAGGGCAGACCCAGCCCCAGGGGGGTGGGAGGTTACAGAAGTCCTCTTCCAGCTGTGTCAATCTCAGAGAAACAAGAAGCGTCACCAGCTGGGAGCAGGTTAGCAGAGAGGAGAGGAAGCAGGGTGGCCGCTCAGTGGCATCGACTGCCCCTCACGTGCTGATGGACGACGTGAGGCAAGACGGAGCAGCAGCCGCACTGGGGGCACCGGGCAGCTCGGCCTGGAGCCCCAGCCTCCGCTGGGCACACAGCCTCGTGGGGAGAAGCGAGGGCGGCAGAGAGCCCAGGGCCCAGGAAACGACCCCCCGGGAGGTCCGGGCAGCAACACGTAGCTGGTGACAGACTCATGGGAGCTGACCCCACACGACATGTCCCGCCGCCACTCAATGGGTCACAGGAAAAGACACGTAACACCTACCATCACTTTCATTTGTACTTCTGCGAGCAACACCTGACATCATTCGAACGTGTGAGCGCAGGCTACATACCGGAGACGCGGAGATGAGCAAACCATCCCTGGCTGCCAGGAGCTCGGTCTCATGAGGTCTCACAAGGGACAGAGACACAGAAACACAAACACAACTGTGATGCAACGAGCGTGCGGAGTAAGCTATGGATACCTGGGTTGCCAGGAAATGACGTGGACCCAAAGGACACTCTTTGAGAGGGGCAGAGGTCAGAGAAAGAATTCGGAAGGAAGGGAAATCTGAGCTTACACTGGGAAGATGTGGCATCAAGCAGGGGAAGGGGGTGAGGAAGGGCCATCCGGGGCAGAAGGGACAGGCCAGAAGTCGTGGGTGAGTCCCTGGAGCCGCAAACTGCAGCCACTCTGACATAGGAGCCTGAAGAGCCAGGCAAGAGGGGGTCAGAGCCTCAGAGTCATAGGCCGTGGCGAGGCACAGGGTTTTTTCTTTTTTTTTTAAAGTAGACTCCATACCCACTGTGGGGCTTGAACTAATGACCTTGAGATCAAGAGTCACATGCTCCACCCGCTGAGCCAGCCAGGCCCACCAAGGCACGGGGTGTTTAAGTCCAGGCCACCCCAGCACTTCTGCACAGAGGACGGGCCCACTCTGGCCAACGGGGTCTACCCAGACTAGGTCTGAGAACACAAAGCAGAGGCAGAGAGGTCAGGCGGTGGGATGCGCATACTTGCATCCATGATGAGGGAAGAGACAGATGCTGAGAGCTGGTGGGGAGGGGCATGCAAAGGGAGAACTGCAATAAGAAATCCTTAGGAGAAGGTCAGCAGGGCTCAGGGAGGGAGGTGGGGCTGGGGGGCAGGTCAAGCAGCTGGTTTGAGTGAGGACTTGGATGGCCACACTCACTCACAAAAGAGAAGGATGAGTTTGCAGAGGCGAGAAGAGTTCAAGTGTAAACACATGGACTGTTTGAGGTGTTGAGAAATAGGCAGGTAGAGACACTCAGCCTTCAGTTAAACATACAAGTGAAAAGCTTGGTAGAGACAAAGTACAGAAAACTAAGATGCCTCTTTCCTGATCTGAGCGTTATAGTTTAAGGCTGTTCCCCAGACTTGGTTGGCATCAAATGACCTCGGAAGCTTTTAAAATCCAGATTCCCTGACCCCACCCCAACTTCTAGAACCCTATCTTTAAAATGAGATACTTTTTTCTAAGAATAATTTCCACACAGTATGAAGAGATTTTCAAACTAAGAACCAGGGCTTGAGAGTCAGACTGGATTCCAACTCTAACTCCACATCCATGAGCTTTGTGACCTCAGGCAAGTTACGTAACCTCTATTAAGCCTTCATTTCACCATTGAAGAGAGCTCCAAGTGGACCTACCAACCACACAGAGGAACAGTGAGGACAGACTAAAGACCCAGGAAGTGGGAACTGCCCAGTAATAAACAGGTGTTATTTTCTTTTAACAGGAAAATCTCATCACCCATTATTAAAGTTCTATAGAGAACTCACTGTTTTGTTTTGGTTTTTTCCCAGCTTTTCCTCCCTCCCCCCTCAGAATTAGAATGGAAGCTTCCTGAGGAGGCAGGTATGCACAGCACCTAAAACCAGACCAGATATATGGTGGGTGTTCCCTGAATTCGGGAATAAATGACTCAGGTTACAAAAAGTGAAAATATTGTAAAAAGAGAACGATCAACCTCTGACATTTCAAGATCACTACCTATTCTAGTTTTCACTGCCTTCTTCCTAAAGAGACTAACTTTTCCTTTACCCTCAGATTTCAACCTCAAAATTAATGCCTAATACTTTGCAAACACAACAAATAACAGGTATGCAAATCACATAGCAGCACAGAGGTACACACATAACTTGCATGTATGTACATACATATACATATGAGTACACGTACATATACACACGCCTCTATAACCATGATCACAACTATGATTAAAAATACAGGTGGAGGGGATCCCTGGGTGGTGCAGCGGTTTAGTGCCTGCCTTTGGCTCAGGGCGTGATCCTGGAGACCCGGAATCGAATCCCACGTCGGGCTCCCGGTGCATGGAGCCTGCTTCTCCCTCTGCCTGTGTCTCTGCCTCTCTCTCTCTCTCTCTGTGTGTGTGTGTGTGTGTGTGTGTGTGTGTGTGACTATCGTAAATAAATAAAAATTAAAAAAAAAAACTTTTTAAAAAAAAATACAGGTGGAGGTGGGGTTCCTGGGTAGCTCAGTTGGTTAAACATCTGCCTTCAGCTCAGGTCATGATCCTGGGATCCTGGGACTGAGCCCCACATGGGCCTCTCTGCTCAGTGGGGAGCCTGCTTCTCCCTCTCCCTCTGTCCCTCCCCCCTTGCTGTGTGTACTCTATCTCAAATAAATACAATCTTTAAAAAAATACAAAAATACAGGTGGAGGAAAAAGAATGGAAGGAAATACACCAAAATAGCAATAGTACTTACGTTGCAGAATCATGAATAATTAGAATGTTTGATGGGCCTGTCATCTCCCTCTTTATTATGCTTCTAAGGCTATTTTTTTTTTTTAAGATTTAACTTATTTATTTGAGAGAGAGAGCACGCACAAGCAGGGGCTGGATCCTGGGACCCTGAGGTCATGACCCAAGCCAAAGGCAGACGCTTAACCCACTGAGCCACCCAGGCGCCCCTAGGGCTATTTTTGAAATGGAGTTACATCACTTTTGTAAAAGAAACATTACTTTTCATGGTCTTCTAGCTTGTCCAGCTCTTATTCCAGAACTATTTTAGTATCTATTGCGTGGCAGTAGGGACCGAGGACACCTGTAGAGTGAGACCCAGCCCATAACTCATGATTCAGCCTGCCAGGGGAGACAGACACAAGAAACAAC
Organism: Nyctereutes procyonoides; assembly: GCF_905146905.1. NCBI lineage: Eukaryota > Metazoa > Chordata > Mammalia > Carnivora > Canidae > Nyctereutes > Nyctereutes procyonoides. The sequence continues at coordinate 16,072,895 of NW_026575132.1, forward strand.
TGCCTATTACAAAATGTGTCTCAACAGAATTGGGAGCAGACCTGGCGCTGTGGGCAGGAAAAATAACATTGAGTTCTGCTTTGGGGCAGGAAAGGATTCAAGGAGGTGGCAGTGAAGCCGGGCCAGGAAACGCGCGTCCCCAGGTCACGAGAACGTCGTCTGCTGTTCTGTTCCACCTCACTCCCGGAGCCATCCATCTTGTGTGGCAACAACTAACTAGTCCCTCACTCTGCGCTAGTCTTTGAAAAAGCTCATCCCATTGTCCCAACCCCACAGACCCAGATTCCTAGATCACAAACAGAAATACTCAGAGGGGCAATCACTTTTATTTGAGCATTTGTTTTGTGCCAGTCAATGGGCTAACTGCTTTCTATGCCTAATCTCATTGGATCCTCACTGTGGCATGAATTGATAATTATCCCCAATTTTTTTTAAGATTTTTATTTATTTATTCATGAGAGACACACACACACACAGAGAGGCAGAGACACAGGCAGAGGGAGGAGCAAGCTCCATGAAGGGAGCCCCATGTGGGACTCGTTCCCGGGGCCTCCAGGATCACACCCCAGGCTGCAGGAGGCGCTAAACCTCTGCGCCACAGGGGCTGCCCAATTATCCCCATTTTATAGGGAAACAAGTTGAGAGATTAAGCAACTTGCCCCAGGTCACACAGCTAGTAAGAGATAAAAGAGGGGTCAAAACCAAGTCTAACTCCTATGCACTTTGCCAACTAACATGTCTCTATACCAGCCGATGGTGCTGTGAAGCCTCCGTTCTCCCAGGGAAGCAGAAGAAACTTCATTTCCCCTCCAGTTAACTCCTCTCACATCAGCAAAGGTAGCGTCAAGGCAAGATAATAAAGGGTCAAAGCGTCTTACCAACCTGATTTGACTCTCAGGTCTCCACTGACCAGGACTTCACAAAGGGGCTTAATCTCCCAGAACCCCAGTTTCATTGGTAAAATGAAAAGTTAAAAATAGGGGGATCCCTGGGTGGCTTAGCAGTTTAGCGCCTGCCTTCGGCTAAGGGTGTGACCCTAGGGTCTCGGGATTGATTCCTTCAGCGGGCTCCCTGCGTGGAGCCTGCTTCTCCCTCTGCCTGTGTCTCTGCCTCTCTCTCTTTCTCTGTCTCTTATGAATAAATAAATAAAATCTTTAAAAAAAAAGTTAAAAATAATACCTAACACTTACGGGGATATTATAACAAAGGTAGTGTATGAGCAAGGGCCTCATTGCTGCCTGCAAGTGCTGCAATGTTAGGCGGAAACCCAGACCCATTTACATATACTGCTAACCACCACCCTGCCCATGCTCCCCATCACATTTGGGAAAGCAAGGATCTAAACAGAGGAAAGAATTCTGAAAAAAGAAAGGAGTTACCAGAAAGAGGACACAATGGGGGGGGGGGCGCTTTCGTGGGTCCTCGAGTACCTGTAATATAATGGAATTCTAGCTCCTTACCACCAAAGTGGGGTCTGAGTACCAACAGAGTCGGCATCATCATCTCCTGGGAGCTTGTTAGAAACGGGGCCCAACCCCAGACCTACAGAAGCTGAAACCGCATTTTAACAAGAGCCCTGGGTGACAATACTGAAGTGATGAATGTTATATATTGCATCTTACAAGCTGGTTTGAACTGCAGGAGTCAAAAGCTGTAGAAAGGAGTCAACAATGAATAATAAAATAAAAAAACTTAAGGGCGCCTGAGTGGCACAGTCGGTTGAGCATCTGCCTTCGGCTCAGGTTGCGATCTCAGGGTCACTGGGCTCCCTGCTCACACTGTATACTTCTCCGTCTCCCTTTCCCTCTGTCTCTTTCCTCTGCTCACGCTCTCTCTCAAATAAGTAAATAAAATCTTAAAAACAAAACAAAGCTTAAAAGTGCTCTAGGCCTAAGTTAATGTCTGTATAGCAAACAAAAAATGACAAACCTTGATATCAATTCAGAACTGCATACTGTGAATACAATTTTTAAATATATCAGTACAAACTATAGGCGGGCTGACCCTTCTTAGAAGAGAAAAACCAGCAAAGTTTCCTCAGCAAGGACACTCAATATAGGAATGGGAAAATCTGCTCTACTCGCCTAACAGGTTAACAGAGTATGGGAAGGCCCCTAAACTACAAAAAAACTGTGTGTATGAATGTGACAATTGTCTTTGAGCTGAAAGTTGCCTTCAAATCATACTATTGGCATAACACTGAAGGGGGCAGGAACCCAATTCAGACAACCTGTCTCCTGAACTGCAATCCTACTTGCCCAAATAAGGGGCGCTTGGGTGGCTCCGTGGATTAAGCATCTGCCTTGGGCTCAGGTCGCGATCCTGGAGTCCTGGGAATGGAGCCCGGTGTGGGGCTCCCTGTTCATTGGGGAGTCAGCTTCTCCCTCTGCCCCTTACCCCACTCGTGTTTTCTCTCTAATAAAGAAATAAAATCTTTTTTATAAAATAATAATTGCCCAAATAAATAAATGTGTTTGCTTAAAGAACAAAACAACACTTAAAAAAAAAAAAAAGAAAAGCTGAAGAGAGCAAAGCGATCCCTCATGAGAAGTATAAAAGGATGAGAGCGAGAGCACAGAAATCAGACTTACTGGAATTAGGGGCACCAGCGGTTGACTCAGAAGCACATGACACAGAAAATCCAGTAAGGGGAAAACTGACAGGGGTCTGGAAATAAGCAAACACGCCTCGCAATGAGTTCTGCTCACAAAGGAGTGAGCCAGGGTACGGCACTCACCCAGCAGGGCAGCCACTATGCCCACCAGCCCGGTGCCGGCACCCAGCTCCACCGCAGAGCAGCCCCTGAGCTCCACAGCTCCCATCTCCAGGTAGGTGGAAAGAACCACAGCCTGAGACAAAACACAGCGGGACGATCCAAGTCAACAAGTGCTTTAGGAGCCCAAGGATTTCGGGCAGCTTCCCACTAGCGGGGGACATCACACGCCCCCCTCACCCTGCATGGTTCCAGGCCCAGTTTAGCGATGTGCAGAAACTCAGCAGCTCCTGGTGGGTGACACCCTAGAGGGGGCACAGACACTGCAGCCTCACCCCACCAGGTCCCTCCTGGGGACCCCAGGGGTCACGGACACTGCCCACACAGCATAGCGTCCTGCTCCATCTGGCACCTTTAATTTCTTGCTGTTTGGTATATGAATTATATCTCAATAAACCTGTTATTAAAAATAATAATAATTGGGCAGCCCGGGTGGCTCAGCAGTTTAGCACCGCCTTCAGGCCAGGGCCTGATCCTGGAGTCCTGGAATCGAGTCCCACGTCGGGCTCCCTGCATGGAGCCCGCTTCTCCCTCTGCCTGTGTCTCTGCCCCCTCATGAATAAATAAAAAAAATTAAACCTTAAAATAAAATAAGATAAAATAAATAAATAAAATAATAAAATAAAAATAAAAATAAAAATAAAATAAAATAAAATATAAAATAAAATAATTAAAATAAAATAAAATTAAAATAAATAAAATAAAATAAATAAAATAAAATAAAATAAATAAAATAAAATAAAATAAAATAAAATAAAATAAAATAAAATAAAATAAAATAAAATAAAATAAGGCAGCCCGGATGGTTCAGTGGTTTAGCGCTGCCTCCAGCCCAGGGTGTGATCCTGGAGTCCCGGGATCGAGTCCCTGCAGGGAGCCTGCTTCTCCCTCTGCCTGTGTCTCTGCCACACTCTCTCTGTCTCTCATGAATAAATAAATAAAATCATAAAAAATAAAATAAATAAAAATAATAAAATAATAACAATAAAGACCATTCTTACAATGAATTGTGGTTGTCTTCAGAGGCCCAGTGGCTGTACTTACCGCGTCCCAAACCACTGCTGCGACTCCCAGCTGCCTCCAGTCCTGCCGGATCTGGATCGTGTGGTTCGCAAAGGAGAAGGTGGCAAGAGGCTTGTGGAATTTCTGCAACCCCACTCCCGCTGTGTCCTCATAGGGCACCAGGGCCATTTCGCAGGCACTCAGCTCTCTGCACCCTCAAAGCTCTTGAGGCTCTGGCCAGGGGGAGAAAAAAAAAAAAAGCATTCTCTCTTAAGTAGCTCCAAATGCTTTTTAAGGCCATTTTTCACAAGTTCACAAGAAGACAACAGAGGTGGGGGGAGGGGGCCTGGCTAATTCCCTCGCGAGGCCCTTCCTCTTCTGGGAGGGGCCGCCCGGTTCCGCAGCCCAGCCACGGAGACGGCTCAGGGCCACAGACCCCGCGGGCGGACCGCGGCTGCGGGGGCCCGGAGCGGCGGCCCAGGGCGGGGACGCGCCGGAGCTCTCGCCGCGGGCCGCAGCTTGGGTCGCCCCCCGCCGGCTCTTAAGTCCCCACAGCGACGGCCACGAGCCCGGACCTGCACTTGGCCCGGGTGTTAACGGTTTGCGCGCAGCCCCGGGTCGCCCCGGCTGGAAGTGCGAGCCCCCGTGCCCGCGCCGCCGGCCCCGAGCCCGAGCCCGAGCCCCGAGCCCGCCCGTCCGCGACCCCCTCGCGCGGGCCCCAGAGCTCCGGGAACGGGGGGGTCCCCGGCCGCGCCCAGGCCGCCCCCCAGGCCCTGCGGGCACAGCGGCCGAGCCCGAGCTGGGCCCCCGGCCTCCACTTACGGCGCCGGAGCCGCCCCGCGCGGCGCGCCTCGCCTCGCTCCGCCCGCCCCGAGCGCCTCCCGGCCCCAGACACGCTTCCGGCCCCTCCCCGCGCGGGCGCCCCGAGCGCTGCGGACCCGCCTGCAGGTGAGCGGGGCGCGCGCCCGAGGGGGGTCCGGCCCGCCTCCCTCCCTCCGGGGCCCGAGGTGTGCGAGCCCCCGAGTCCGGGTCTCCGAGGGCGGGGAGGGCGGGGAGGGCGGGGAGGGCGCGGGGCGCCGGCGGCGGGAGACAGGGAGGCCTCGGCCGGCTGGGGGCGCGCGCGGCTCGGGCTCTCCCCGGCCGGGGCCCGGCGGCTCCGCGCGCTTCTCTCCGGCTTTGCCGACTGGGAGCGTCCGCCCGGCCCGGGCGCGGAGGGTCCCAGTCGCCGGCGGACCGAGTGGGCTCCGAGGAGTGCGCGGCCGCCCCTTCGTCCTCGCCTTACCCCGTGCTGGGTCCTCGGCCCTCCGCGTCCGAGGCGCTGGCGTCGCCGCTTGGTGGCAACAGAGGAGAAGTGACAAAGCCCCTGTCATCCGGAGCGCGAACTCGGAGTCCGCGCGCGACTGGCCCCGGGCCCCCTCCTCCCCGGACCCGCGCCTCCTCCTCGGCCCCGGGCCCCGGGCCCCCTCCTTCCCGGACCCGCGCCTCCTCCTCGGCCCCGGGCCCCGGGCCCCCTCCTTCCCGGACCCGCGCCTCCTCCTCGGCCCCGGGCCCCGGGCCCCCTCCTTCCCGGACCCGCGTCCCCTCCTCCCCGGACCCGCGCCTCCTCCTCCTCCTCCCCGGACCCGCGCCCCCTCCTTCCCGGACCCGCGTCCCCTCCTCCCGGGACCCGCGCCTCCTCCTCCTCCCCGGGCCCCAGGCCCCCTCCTCCCCGGACCCGCGCCTCCTCCTCCTCCTCCCCGGACCTGCGCCCCCTCCTCCCCGGACCCGCGCCTCCTCCTCCTCCCCGGGCCCCGGGCCCCCTCCTCCCCGGACCCGCGCCTCCTCCTCGGTCCCGGGCCCCGGGCCCCCTCCTCCCCGGACCTGCGCCCCCTCCTCCCCGGACCCGCGCCTCCTCCTCCTCCTCCCCGGACCCGCGCCCCCTCCTTCCCGGACCCGCGTCCCCTCCTCCCCGGACCCGCGCCCCCTCCTTCCCGGACCCGCGTCCCCTCCTCCCGGGACCCGCGCCTCCTCCTCGGCCCCGGGCCCCGGGCCCCCTCCTCCTCCCCGGGCCCCGCGCCCCCTCCTCCCCGGACCCGCGTCCCCTCCTCCCCGGACCCGCGCCTCCTCCTCCTCCTCCCCCGACCTGCGCCCCCTCCTCCCGGGACCCGCGCCTCCTCCTCCTCCCCGGGCCCCGCGCCCCCTCCTCCCCGGACCCGCGCCTCCTCCTCGGCCCCGGGCCCCGGGCCCCCTCCTCCCCGGACCCGCGCCTCCTCCTCGGCCCCGGGCCCCGGGCCCCCTCCTTCCCGGACCCGCGTCCCCTCCTCCCCGGACCCGCGCCTCCTCCTCCTCCTCCCCCGACCTGCGCCCCCTCCTCCCGGGACCCGCGCCTCCTCCTCCTCCCCGGGCCCCAGGCCCCCTCCTCCCCGGACCCGCGCCTCCTCCTCCTCCTCCCCGGACCTGCGCCCCCTCCTCCCCGGACCCGCGCCTCCTCCTCCTCCCCGGGCCCCCTCCTCCCCGGACCCGCGCCTCCTCCTCCTACCCCGGCCCCGGGCCCCCTCCTCCCCGGACCCGCGCCTCCTCCTCGGTCCCGGGCCCCGGGCCCCCTCCTCCCCGGACCCGCGCCTCCTCCTCCCCGGACCCGCTCGTTCTCCTCCCGGGCCCCGCTCCCCCTCCTCCCCGGGCCCCGCTTCCCCTCCTCCTCCCCGGGCCCCCTCCTCCCCGGGCCCCGCTCCCCCTCCTCCCTGGCCCCCCTCCTCCCAGGGCCGGCGGTGGGCGCACCTGCCCCAGGGACCTCCGTGCTGGACGCGACAGTCACCGACCCCAGCTGCCGGCCCTTGGGAGGCGCGGCGGAGTGGGCAGGGCCCGGGGGGCGGCGTCCTCCCTTTCTTCCTGCTGTGCCCCCCCCCCCCGCCGCCCCACCTGCCGCCGCTCGTCCCGGGGGTTCTCCGCGTCCCCGCGCGTGAGCAGGACCGCGGCGTCCGCCACCTGCCCCGCCTGGGCTCCGCTGCCGGGCGACCGAGCGTGGGCCCTTCCCGGTGCCTCCCATGCGACCTGCTGCAGGAGCCTCAGGCCAAACCTAAACCGCCGCTCTCTGGCCTCCCCCCTCCTGCAGGGGGCCTGCGAGCCTCTCTCCACTTTTCTTTAACCTTCCAGCGGAAGGCCGGGCCGCAGAGGAGACTTGGAAGGGATCAGCAGTGAAGAAGGCCTTTGGCTAACTTTTTTGTCTTTGCTCAGCTTGTTTATTTTTATTTTTAAGATTGTATGTAATAGGATTTATTTTTTAGTGCAGTTTTAAGTTCAGAGCAAAATTGTTGAGAAGAGACAGAGATTTCCCATACACTCCCTGCACCAGCACATGCTTAGCCTCCCCCCCCCCATTATCAGCACCACCCCCCCACCAGAGTGGCACATTTGTTACAATTGATGAACCTACTTTGAACACAGAATTATCACCCAGAGACCATAGGTTATTTTGGGGTCTCATTCTTGGTCTTGAGCATTTTATTTATGAGTTTGGGCAAATCTGTAATGGCAAATATCCACCATCATAGCGTCATATAGAGAAGTGTCATTTCCCTAAACATCCCCTGTGCTCCACCTGTGGATCTCCCTCGCTCTACCATAACCCCTGGCAACCGCTAATCTTTTTACGCAGTTCCTCTGGTCCATACCAAAGAGTGTGATTACTGAATGTTATGGTGAAAGTATGTTGAGTTTTATAAGAAACTACTAGACTCTCTTCCAAAGTGGCTGTACCATTTTGTGTTCCCACTAGGAATGAATGAGAGTTTCCATTGCTCCATGTCCTTGTCAGTATTCGATGTTGTGTTTTGAATTTTAGCCACTCTGGTAGGTGTGTACTAGTTGTTTTAATTTGCAATTCCCTAGTGACATGTGATGTGGAACATCTTCATATGCTTGTTTGCCATCTGTGGATCTTCTTTAATGAAGTGCCTGTGGAGTCTTTGGCCTACTTTTTTGGTCCTATTTTATTTTCCAGCCTTATTGAGATATAATTGACATATTTAAGTTTAAGGTATAAAGTGTGATAATCTGATACGTGTATGTACTGCAAAACCATTATTATAATAAGGTTAGTTAACACATCCATCATCTCACATAATTATTACTTTGTGCACGTGTGTAGTGAGAACATTTAAAATCCACGCTCTTAACAACTATTAAGTATAGGCTACAGTATTATTAACTATAATCACCATGCTGAATATTAGATTCCTAGAACTTACTCATAACTGTAAGTTGGTACTCTCTAAACAGCATCTCCTCATTCCCCTACCCCCTGCCCCTGGCAACCACCATTCTAACCTGTTTCTATGAATTTGGCTATTTTAAAAAATAGATCCCACATAGGGGCACCTCAGTGGCTCAGCCAGTTAAGCATCCAGCTCTTGGTTTCAGCTCAAGTCGTGATCTCAGGGATGTGGGACCCAGCCCCGTGTCACGCTCCATGGTGGGTGTGGAGCCTGTTTAAGATATTCTCTCTCCCTCTCCACCTTCCCCCCCTCTCTTGTTCATGTGTTCATGCTCTCTCTCTCAAAAAATGGAGAAAGGTTCCACGTAGGAGTAAGACCATACAGTATTTGTCTAGCTTCTTTCACTTAGTATAGGGCCCTCAGCGTCCAACCATGTTGTTGCCAATAGCAAGATTGCCTTTTCTTTATGGCTATATTCCAATATATATTTGTATACATATATCTTACATGATATATATTATGTGAGGTATATCACACCACACACCACATTTTCTTTATCATTCATCTGTCAATAGAACATAGGTTGTTTCCACGTGTTAGACTGTGTAAATAATGCTGCAGTCAATGAACATGAGGATATAAGTATCTTTTCGAGATGGTTTCACTTCCTTCAGATATAAACTCAGAAAAGAGATTACTGGATCAATGAGATTACTGGATCATACAGTAGCTCTATGTTTGATATTTTGAGGAACCTCCATACTGTTCAAACTGATTTCCATAGTGGCTATACTAAATTTTATTTCCACCAACAGTGCAATAGCGTCCCCTTTTCTCCACATCCTCTCCAACACTTGTTATCTCTTGTCTTTTTGATAGTTGCTGCTCTAACAAATGCGAGGTGATATCTCATTATGGTTTTGATTTGCATTTCCCTTATGAATAGTGACGCTGGGCATCTTTTCATGTGCTTGTGGTTTGCCTCATTTTTAATCTGATTATTTTCTTATTGCTGAGTTTTGCTTTTTTTTTTTTTTTTTTTTAAAGATTCAGGATCCTGAGATCATAACCTGAGCTGAAATCAAGAGCCAGATGCTTAACGGCCTGAGACACCCAGGCACCCCTTATTGTTGAGTGTTGAGTTCTTTGTATATTTTGGATAACAGTCCTCTATCAGATAGCTCTTTCGCAGATATTTTCTCCAAGTCTGTGTCTGGTCTTTTCCTTCTCTTGACAGTGTTTTTTTGCAGAGCAGAAAATTTTCATTGTAATGAAGTCCACATTATCAATTCTTTCTTTCATGGATATTGCCTTTGGCATCACATCAAAGAAGTCATTGCCAAACACGAGGTCATCTGCATTTTCCACTATATTACTGTATAGGAGTTTTATTGCTTTGCATTGTAATTTGGGTCTGTAGTCATTTCCAGTTCATTTTGTGAAGGGTGTAAGGTCTGTGTAGATTCATGTTTCTGCATGTGGACGTCCGATTGTTCCAGCACCGTTTTTTAAAAAGACTATCTTTTCTCCATTGTGTTGCCTTTGCCACTTTGTCCAAGATCAGTTGACTATATTTATGTGGATGTATCTGTGGGCTACCCACTGATCCGTTTGTCCTCTCACCAGTACTACACTGCCTGGATTATTACAGTTTATAGTAAGTCTGAAGTTGGGTAGGGGCAGTCCCCCAACTTCATTCTTTTCATTCAATATTATTTTTCCTAGTCTGGCCTTCCTTCTCTCCTCCTTTTCTCTCTTCCAGGGTCTCCTTTCTCTCTTACCTCCTCTGCATCTTTGCTGCTACTGCCTCTCATCCTTCCTTTCTTCCCATTTTCTTCTTATCTTTCTTCCTCCCTTTCCTCTGGGGAGCCCAGACTGGGCACAAGAAAAAGGACAGGCTTTGGGGCCAGAGGAACCATGAAAATATAAATTCTGCCTCTGACACTTTAATTGGGATGACCTTGAGTAATGCCTAAAGCTCCCCAGATCCCGGGCTCCTCAGCTTCAAGCCTGGCACAAAGGTCCCGGCCCCTCCCCCTTCTCCTCTCTATTCTCCATTGTTTTTGCTGAAATCTGGCATCGACTTTACAAAACAAAACCTTCCCAACCTCTCCAGCACTCCGCTAACATAGGACGTTTGCCTCGTATATTTACTTACATTTCATCTAGAAAGTTTTTGTTCTCTTTTTTTCAGTATGTCCAGTAGCCCTACCAATGGTCTCATTGGTGCCAGCTGGCTCAGAAAGCAGCAGAAAGAACACTTAGGGCATTTGCAGCCTGTATAGCAGTATAGACATGACATGAGCACTGTGTTCTTTTTCTTTTTTTAAGATTTCATTTATTTATTCATGAGAGACACAGAGAGAGAGAGGCAGAGGGAGACACAGGCAGAGGGAGAAGCAGGCTTCCCATGGGGAACCTGATGTGGGACTCGATCCCAGAATCCCAGGATCACGACCTGAGCCAAAGGTAGACACGCAACCACTGAGCCACCCAGATGCCCCTGGAGCTCTGTTTTCTTAAAAATGGACCAAAACAGCCAGTGGTTTTCTGTGACTGCTTGAAAATAAATGTTTAATCCTCAAAAAATATTGGGTATGTCGTAGATGACATTATTTTAAATATCCAGTCCAGGGCAGCCCGGGTGGCCCAGCGTTTTAGCACCGCCTTCGGCCCAGGGCCTGATCCTGGAGACCCAGGATCGAGTCCCAACATCAGGCTCCCTGCATGGAGCCTGCTTCTGCCTCTCTCTCTCTCTCTCATTCTCTCATGAATAAATAAATAAAATCTTAAATAAATAATAATAAATAAATAAATAAATAAATAATATCCAGTCCATCTTCAACAGGCCTGTCCTTGGTGTCCTTCCTGGAGGAAGTGATACCTCTCCACGGCCAGGACAGGATCGGGCTTGGCTGCGTGACCTGTCTGGACATATTTGCCGCCTCTGAGCAGGAGCATGGGGTGCCTTGCACAGCTGTGTCGCGGCTTTCCCCGCTGCTCAAGAACTGCCTATCTCAGAGTGGGGTGCTCCCTAACCAGGTCCCCTGTGCGGCCTGGAAACGCGAATGAGAAATAAGCCTCCGTTGAGAGGACCATCGAGATTTGGGGTTGTCACAACAGCGTAACTCAGCAGAAGCTGACAGAACACAGGTTCGAAAGAGATGGAACTGTCAAGCATCGGGAAGAAATCTTTAGGGGGTGGCTTAGTTTAGCATTGCAGTCCAGTAGGTCCTTACTTGGAGCTCGGCCTGTCTCTTGATGACGCCCAGACCCCCGTGTCACTGTCCGCTGAGACTGCTGACCAGCCTTCATTCAACTGGGAGTCTAAGACTTGAAGACAGTTCTCCTGCCGACAGTCTTGCTGGGAATATGCAAAAAAAAAAAAAAAAAAGATTCCATTTCTGCATTATCCAAATTTCAAAGTGCAGTTCAACTGTAATATAATAATCTAAAAATGATTTTTCCTAATAGCAAGGGGAACTGGACTTTTTTCTTGATCTTCTCCCAGACAGCTAATAAGGGCACGTGCTCGGGCATCTCTTGCAGCCCAGTGGGCTCCCTGCACACCTGCGCACTGTCGAACTGTCTCTCCATGCCCACACAGCCCCTTCTGGGAACCAGAACTTAGGATGGGATAAAATATACATAAGTACACCCAGGGCCTATGGCTGATAGCTTTTTATTTTTATCCCCATGATTACATTGCCTTTCCCCAACCACCTCCCCAGGGAATAACAGTGGAAGGGTGGTTATTCCTTTGTCCCTCCTGTTTTTGGACCTTGTCCCTGCACTAGGTCACAGTAGAAGCAGCCACTTTGGAACAACATGATCCCACCCTGGGCCAGGGTGGATACCCAACCCAGGCTGGGTACGTAATTCTCTCCACAGAGAAGAATTGAGAGCGGCTATTGGACATCTGTTCTTATTGTTATTAGCCCAGCATCCATATCCCATTTCGCTGGTGGCACATCCCTTCCGCTAGTGGTCAAGAGCGCAGCTTTTGGGGCCTGAGAGTTTAGGTCAAATCCCAGCTCTTGCAGGTTATGACTCTGAGGCCTTAACCGAGACACATTCACGTGCACCTTGATTTCCCCACCTATAAAAGGGGACAAGGTGCAATCAGCACCTGATTACATCCCCTGATAATGTAATCAACATTATCAGACTAAGAAAGTAAGAAGCTTAAGTTAAAAACAATTTAATTTATCTAAAGTACCTGAAACTGCACCAACAGTCAACTTCATGTAGCATTTGCTCTTACTGCTGTTGTGTTTGGGGTAGGGCCGACTTTGGCCCGGGCTCCAGGCCTGGCAATGAGCATTTCCTCCCATCTGCCCACGGGTGGTCCAGAAGCGGGCATGTGCCCAAAGCTGGCTTTACCTGCAGCCCTTCCCGAGACTTGCTGGGACTCTCGGAAAAGCAGAGTGTTGGCAAAGGATGTAAGTCTGGAGGTCCTGTTGGCCATCTGGTCCCAGGAAGGCTGAGCCAGTGAGAATGGAGCCAGTGGAGGTGCTAGAAGTGGGAGAGGCTGCCTCTTATGTGCCCTGTGACCCCCTGGATCCAGCTGGCCGAGAATTTTCAGTTATTTGGGCCGTCAAATTCCCTAATTAGCTTATGCCAGGTCGAAATGCTTTCTTTGTCCCCTCCAGAAGCAAAACAGTCTTGACACATTCAGTCTGGGTTGGTCCCTGGAGCAAAGGAGATGTAAAGTCGCACCAGCATGAGCCATCCCCCGTGTGCGCGGGGAGAGCCTCAGAGAAGCTGGTCCTAGGGAGCGGCTGGGACTCCCCTGCCCACAGCCTTTCCTGGCTGCACCTGGCTTCTCGGAGCCCGGGGGACACCAGTGTAACCCGAGAACACATTTCCTTTTCTTGCTTAAGCTGGCTTCAGTGCCCTATGCACACAACTGGGAATCAGGAGTCCTGATGAGTGGTGTGTTTTCTGTTGTTTTTAGGAAGAAAAAGTACTCAGAATATTAACATTCTATAAGGTCCTGGCATATAATTCGGGGATAGCTGGCTTACTGTCCTATTTGCCAAACAAATATGATCCTGACAGATGAACATGTGTTTGAAAGACAAAAGTCGAGCAGCCCCGGTGGCTCAGTGGTTTAGCGCCGCCTGCAGCCCAGGCGTGATCCTGGAGATCTGGGATCGAGCCCCACATCGGGCTCCCTGCATGGAGCCTGCTTCTCCCTCTGCCTGTGTCTCTGCCTCTCTCTCTCTCTCTCTCTCTCTGTGTGTGTGTGTGTGTCTAATAAATAAATAAAATCCTTAAAAAAAAAAAAGACAAAAGTCTCCTCTCCACACATGGTCAGCAGATGACCTGAGTTAGCACAGACCTTGATAATATAGTGGAATGGAAGCACGATCTCCATCGACATCTTTCTGCTGATTCTAGGACGAAGAGGTGGCCCCTTCCCATACCAAAAGTACCACCTCCGAGGCACCCGAGTGGCTCAGTCGGTGGACCATCAGACTTGATTTTGTTTCAAGTGATAAACTCAGGGTCCTGGGATGGAATCCCATTTAGGGCTCCCTTCTCAGTGGGGAGTCTTCCTCTAGGTCTACCTGTCTCTCTGTCTCCCCTCTCTCCTCTTCTCCCTGTTTCCATCTCTCCCTCTAACTTCCCCCCTGCTCGTGCTCTCACTCTCTCTGAACAAAAAAAAAAAAAAAAGAAAGAAAGAAAATACTTTTGTTAACTACAGATCTGACTAAAATTCACAATTTTATAGTGGAAGGTGGTATAAGATAGTGGTTGAGAGCATGGGTTATTGAATTATAGTGTCTGAGTTTAAATCCTGCAAAGATCTATGGCCTTCCTTTTGTAAAAGTAGAATAATAGTAATGCCGACATCTTTAGACTGGAGGAGGAGATGGTCAATGAGCTAAAACATGTCAGTCGCCACATGTAACACCTGCATGTAGTAATCTCTTTTTTTAAAGATTTTATTTATTTATTCCTGAGATACCAAGAGAGAGATAGAGAGACAGAGAGAGGCAGAGACACAGGCAGAGGGAGATGCAGGCTCCATGCAGGGAGCCTGACATGGGACTCGATCCAGAGTCTCTAGGATCATGCCCTGGGCCGAAGGCGGCGCTAAACTGCTGAGGCACCCGGGCTGCCGTAATCTCTTAATAAGACCATCTATTATTTACTTTTTAAAAAATTTCCCATTTAGAATCTTAAAATTTCCAAAAATTAGAATACTTTAAATAAATCCACTGCTATTAAGCCGTAAATCAAACATCATTGTGCACTTAGGCAGGTCTTACCTGTCATCCTGTCGATGGACTACTCTGCTCATACAGCTTGCCTTCTATTGAAGTAACGGGGATTATAAATATCAAGTTACTCTCACACTGTATTCTCTTGCAGCGAATGTTCTGCCCACATGGCTAACCCTCTCTGTGAAGGTAAAATGGATTATAAATATCAAGGGATGGGGGCACTGTATAGCCACTACAGCTAGCTGGAAGGGAGTGGCTGTTTGATTTATGTAAACAGATTTACCATAACAACAGCAGCATGAGAAAACCCACCGCCATCACCCAAGATCCAAGCGCTATTTATACAGTATGCAGTTAAAATGAATTTTGTTACCATGAAATTTCACCTGTAGTGATTTTTTCATTACCTGGGGCCAAGGCAAATTGATTAGACTACTAATCTCCAAATAGTAGAAGCCTTCATGGGTGGAACGTTGTGCTAAAAGCAAATTGGACACAGTTTCCTACTATTCTTAAGAAAGAATGGATGTGAAAAAAGGAACAGAAAATTGAGGAAATTTCTTTAAATTTCTTGTTAATGTTCTTCTCTTAGTTTTTTTGTTTTGTTTTGTTTTTAGAATTCCTGGTTCTAACCCAAGCTACTCTTGTCAATGTTTTTAGGTAAATCTTTATTTAATGTTGTAATATAGATTAGTTTTATAGTTGTGCTATAACTTCATTTTAAAGATAAAGAAATGGGGATCCCTGGGTGGTGCAGCGGTTTGGCACCTGCCTTTGGCCCAGGGCGCGATCCTGGAGACCCGGGATCGAATCCCACGTCGGTCTCCCAGTGCATGGAGCCTGCTTCTCCCTCTGCCTGTGTCTCTGCCTCTCTCTCTCTCTCTCTCTGTGTGTGTGACTATCATAAATAAATAAATAAATTTTTAAAAAATAAAGAAATGGAGACATTGGCATTTTTAAGAGATATCTTTTATTTCTTTTTTTAAGATTTTATTTATTTATTCATGAGAGACACAGAGAGAGAGAGGCAGAGACACAGGCAGAGGGAGAAGCAGGCTCCATGCAGGGAGCCTGATGTGGGACTTGATCCCAGGACTCCAAGATCCCAGGACTCCAAGATCACATCCTGGGCCAAAGGCAGGCGCTAAACCACTGAGCCACCCAGGGATCCCCAAGAGATATCTTTTAAAGTGAGACTCTTAATTACCACACACTAGAGTTTAAAGTGTGATCAGAAGACACATTGCCTTGAACTTCTAACCCAGTAGCACTTCTCACACTTTAAGGTCTCAGGATCCTTTACACTCTTTAAAATTATTGAGGACCCCAAAGAACTTCCGTTTGTGTGGATTGTATCTACTGATATATATCATATCAGAAATTTTAAGTTTCAAGAATTTATTTATTTATTTATTTACTTACTTAATTTTATTTTTTTTTAGTTTCAAGAATTTAAAACCTAAAACAAATTGTTAATTGTTTTAAGGCCACAATCATACTTCGATTACACATTAGCATCACAGCAATGATGTCATCATATGTAGGGAGGCTCTGGAAACTCCATGGTACACTCTTGAGAGAATGAGAGTGAAAAAGGCAAATAACAAACATCTTAGTATTATTATGAAAACGGTTTTGATCCTGTGGATTCTGTAGCTAGGTCTCAGGGCTCCCCAGGAGCTTCAAGCCAGGCTTTGAGAACCGTTCTGTCTAAACAGTTGCTACGCCTTCATAGCAAAACTGAATTTTTTGTCTCAACTATGGCTATTCAAGGAATAAATAACAAGGGCAGCCCCAGTGGCTCAGTGGTTTAGTGCCGCCTACAGCCCGGGGTGTGATCCTGGAGGCCTGGGATTGAGTCCCACATCGGGCTCCCTGCAGGGAGCCTGCTTCTCCCTCTGCCTGTGTCTCTGCCTTTCTCTTTGTCTCTCATGAATAAATAAATAAAATCCTAAAAAAAAAAAAAAAAGGAATAAGTAACAAGAATATTTGTAAAACTCTGAGTTCCTAACACTGAATAAAATATTCAATTGATATGTTATCAATTTTCTTGGTATCTTTAACATGGAAGTAACATAGGCAATACAGAGTTCGTGTTCCGAGGGGGCCCTGGAGGCTGGCGCCCTGGGTTCTAATCCCGGCTCTGCCACTTAGCTGATCGGCCTTGAGGGGGTCACTCATCTCAGCCTCGGAGTCCTTTCTGTAAAATGAGCAGGCTCTTCCCACTGACCTCAGAGGCTTGCTGTGAGGATTGACTGGAATAATCTCTGTAAAGGAAGACTACTTTCCCAGCCCCCTCCCAGGTAACTTGGGGCCATGTGCCTCGAGTCAGGGCCATTTGGCACCTGCCAGAGAGCCCTCTCTTGCCTATCTCACATCCTCAGAGGTGGAAACCAGAAGAGCTGGATTTCTGAGCCCCTGGATTGTGGCGTGAGCAAGGAAGAACCCGTGGTGGTGGTAAACCTTTGAAATTGAAACCCTGCGACAGGGAGTTGATTGGAACTCCTCTGAATGGAAGGAGAGGATGCCAAAGGGGTAGCATTTAAACAGAAATTTAGAAGATCAGAAGCTCCACAAATTAGAAGATTTGAAGGAAAGAGCTACCTTCAGGGGAGGTAGGGAGGCTTTCCCAGCAGGGGAACAGAATATGCAAAAGCCTCCAGGCAGAAGCCAGAAACTTTGCAGAGACCAGCCTGGAGCAAGGGGGAAGTGGAGGAGACAAGTGTGAGGAGTAAGCCCCCCGGGGCACCACAACCTTTGCGGGGACCCACACCCCCTGGGGCTTGCAGCCTGTGGGGAGGCATCTCCGCAGCATCTACCCCGCGCCCCCCTCCGGGGCCTGCTCTTGAGTCAAAGACTTACAGCCTTAAGGATGTACCAGAACCCTGAGGAATGGCACCCAGTGGCAAATTGAACACCAATAAAAAATAAATTTATAAATAAATTTAAAAAAGAAAGAAAATAAAATAAGATGAAAACAGAGAGGGAGTCAAACAATAAGAGACTCTTAACTATGGGGAACAAACAGGGTTCCTGGAGGGGAGGTGGATGGGGTGATGAGGTAATTGGGTGAGGCATTAAGGAGGGCATGTGATGTAATGAGCGCTGGGTATTATGTGCAAGTAATGAATCACTAACTTCTACCCCTGAAACTAATAACTCACTGTATGTTAATTAACTTGAATTTAAATAAAATCTAAAATAAAAACAAACAAAAAAAATTAAAAAAAAAAAAAGGAGCCTGAGGAATGAAGCTCCAGCTGGTGCCATGGAAACACACTCACATACAGTCACCACCGTCTTTCCTAAGCGTAGCTTCTCGGTGTCCACGTTTTCATAGGGCCTCCCTGCCACGGGACCCAGAACTGCCCAGTGCACATGAGGGCATGTGCAACGTATGGGGCAACAGCTGGAGTTTTCACTTAACACCTGCTCCCACCTCGAGCCACGGGAGCCCCATGTTCTCCGTCAACAATGCAACAGAAGCAGCAACGTGGGGAGAAGTCTCCAGGCGTTGTGGCCTGGTGGCTTTGGCAGTCACGGCGGTGGTGTTCAGGGGACTGCTGAGCAAAATGCGTCGAATGAATGAATGAATGAACGACTGAATGTCACAATTCAGAATCATCGTGCCAAATTATCACCCACCTTTATTTCGAGAGTTTTTTAAGCTCCAATTCCACTCAGTAGATGCTTCGGAGTCGATGCTCAGGAGTGCGTAGGGCTTTCATCTTCTGGATGTGTTTTATCAACCTGGGGTGCAGCGGTACCCCCAGACGCTGGGCCTCCGTGGCTAAGGAGCTGTTGACTCCATCTTCCGAGGATTCTGAAGAAAGGGGTGGAACCACTTGCCTTTCCTTTACCAGTGCTTATTAATTTGTGTGTGACTATCAGAGTGGATATATTTTACTTGAGGTCAAAAGAGATCATCAAAAGGAGACGGTGCAGTAGCTAATAGAAATGCTGCTCGCAGTTCCAAAATAGCTCACAGCAGTGCCCCTCCGAGGAGGATGCGGGGCCTTTGGAGTCTGAGTGTCTCGATGGGATCTAAGGAGGTTTTTCCAGGCAGGACGATGGAATTAGAATTACGTGCTCAAGTGACCAGGGAGGACGGAGCCCTGAGGGTCCGGGACAGGGTACAGGCGGCCGTCTCAGACAGGCAGCCTCAGACAGCTTTGGGCGACAGATGTGTTTTGTTTGTCCCACACCATGGGGTTTGGGTGGTTTTTGTTTTTGTTTTGTTTTTTAGTTTCATTGTCAACATTTAGATGAGTAGAGAGATATTAGATTAAAAAAAAAAAAACAAGATCTCTGGCTATCTTTAAAAATTTTTGAAATATCTGGCCACAGTGGGCCCAGATCCCCACGACTGAGCGATGATCTAGAGCTGAGCTGGCTCCACCTACTTCCCACTGCTGTGTGCGAGGGCCCTCCACTCCCCTTGCCCTTCCCTTAGCCAGCTTCATTCATGGACTACTGTCGGGGCCTTTGAGGGCATCCCAGCAAACAGCATCTCTCCTGTTCTCTGGGTTCTACACAAGCTGAGAGGTGAGACAGTGAATAAAGCTGAAGGCAAAAATAAATAAATAAATAAATAAATAAATAAATAAATAAATAAATAAATAAATAAATAAATAAATAAATAAATAAAATATATATATATATATATATATATATATATATATATATATATTGCTGTTCTTCTGGTGTCTGGTCACAAGATGGGCACCTTGATGGAAATACCTTTCTAGCATGAGAAAGGTATCTAGCTTTCTAGTATATATATACATATATATACATATACTTTCTCACCTTGTATACAAATCACATTTGTGCCCTGATCATTAGGTGTTAATGTGGCTGAAGCTTCAAGAGTTTGAGCTGGTTGTGTTTACGATGCTGGGGAAGCAGCACTGTCAGATGCAGAGAGATGGACTAGGAGCAGGATTTACCAACCCAGGATTTCTGTCTTTCTCTTCCTTTAAACGGTGTGTGTTCCATGTCAATCTAATGTGTTTCAAGGAGTACAGCTTGCAGCAGGACAATGGAGTCCCAGTTGAGCTTATGTAGCTGCTCCTCACCTAAAGGTACAAAGTAACCCGTCCATCCTGGTAGGACATTCCATTACAAATTCTAGTAGAATACACCTTCCCAAGGTGTGATGGGACTTGATGTCCTCAGCAGTGTTAAAAAAAATAGATATAGATAAATATATCTAGCATCTATCTAGCATTTATATATATATAATCTTCTTTATTTACCGAGAGAGAAAATGATGTTGGAAGGCAAGGCATCTAGCTGCAGGTAAAACCAAGCAGACTTAGCCGGCTGGGTTCCAGGGGCCTTGGATCAGGCCAGCCTCCCACGTCCTCCTCACAGCACAGAGGGGCTGCAGAGTGCAGGCCTGCTCTCAGAGGAAGCTGGACACAACAGAACCACATGATAGGCTTTAGTCTTCCCAAAGCATGTCAAAGAACAGGGAAGCCTGGCATGACAGTCATGGGACTCCCGGACCTGGGGAGGAGCGATCCTGGAGGACTGGCACTCAGAGCCGCTGGGGCGGATGAAGGCTGGAGGAAGGGTTCTTTAACAAGCTGAGCAAAGAACACCAGATCCCTCCTGTGCTTGGGGTGATTTTTCTGTGCAGGGGCCCTTAGCTCAAGGTTAGTGAATGGGGTAACCTTTGGCAGCCATAGAAACAAAGTTTCTAGGGGCACCTGCCGTTGCTCAGCCGGTTGAGCATCTGCCTTCTGCTGGGGTCCTGGGG
This sequence comes from Nyctereutes procyonoides, assembly GCF_905146905.1. Classification (NCBI taxonomy): domain Eukaryota; kingdom Metazoa; phylum Chordata; class Mammalia; order Carnivora; family Canidae; genus Nyctereutes; species Nyctereutes procyonoides. The sequence goes on from NW_026575132.1 coordinate 16,092,860, forward strand.
TCATGGCCCCCGCATTGGGTCCCCCTCCTCCCCATGCTCCCTGCTGGGCAGGAACCCTACTTTTCCCTCTCCCTCTGCTGGCTGCCATCTCACACCTTATGTGCACTTGCTCTCCCTGTCAAATAAATTAAATTTAAAAAAAAAAAAGAAGAAGAAGAAGGAAAGTTTCTAGAAAGAAAGAAGCAGAACTCACTATCTACTGGGGTAAATCAACTGGAATGAAAAGCATAGAAGACAAAAACAACAATAAAAAGACAAAGACCTGAAAGGCAATCCAAGATGTGTTTTATGACATGGGAGCCAAATTTAGGAAAACCAGAGCGAGCCCTGGCATGGGCAGGGAGCAGTAGAGTCCAGGGGCCGGCCGTTGAGGTATCATCTTGTTCATTGAGCACTAGTGAGTGCCATGCACATTCACAACCATGCAAAGTCCATAATGTTAACCCATTTAGAGATGAGGAAACCGAGGCCCCAAGTGATTGATTCTAGAGGGCCGGTGGAGGGATTCCTGGGCCAGTCTCACTGGCTCTGAAACCCTTCCCCTCTCCCTGCCTGGCCTTTGGGCCGACTGTACGTTGTTTCTAGAGAACAGGACAGCTGGGGGCCTGGTGAGGTGGCCAGGGTCACCTCCTGCAGAGAACTGCCCAGCCCCCAGGCCAAAGGCATCCTGGCCTCTCCCTAGTAAGCTGATTACCTCTGGTCTGTGATGCCCTGACCTGGCATTCCCATCCTGTGGCTGCCCGCTCCCCACAGAGCAGAGATGGGGAGAGGGGCATGACATGGGCCTCCACGCACACCCTGTTTGACCGCCCTGAGCCATCAGCAGCAATTTTTCCAGGGAGGAGGGAGAGCTGTAGGGCATGACTTTGTCGTAGGGGTTTCCTTCACTCCTGGTTTAATTGTGATGCCACAGACATAACAGACTAAAGCCACACCTAGACAGGTCATGTTCGCTCAGCAGCTCTCCACGAGATCAACTAGCAAAAGTCCCTTAATAAGGAATGTTTTTAGAAGGAACATATGGGGAATCAAAAAAGGGCTAAATATAAACCTGTATTTACAGAACTGAATAAGGAGCAAAGAAAAGCTGAACAGAAAGAGCCGGATGGAGAAGCTTTCTCCTAAAACAGGTTTTTTTCCAGTGGGTGTGAGTGTGCATTTTGCTGTATATGTGAATTCGCAGGACACTAAAGTTGCCTATAATTAAACAAAGAAAAACAGCTTCTGATGCCAAAAACAGTTCTGATGCCAGTCATACTATGGAACTACCTGAGGCTGTATCCACTAACTTTTATCAGAAATGGGCGCATTTGGTTGCATTACAGACTTAGAAATGATTAAATGGAGCATAGACTTTTGAAATAAAAGTTTCATATCCAAGGCATATTTAAGGCATAGCTAAGGCAACTCTTTGAGAGATGATCTACGTCATTAATGCTGAAAGAAAGAAGAAGCCAACTCTTCATAAGCAGGCATGAAAGATCCCCGTGGCCCAAAGGGGATGAGGAAGGAATGAACAAGTATTTATTGAGCACCTGCCCCATGCAGAATGGTTGGTGGGCATTTTCTTGTGTGAACTTCATGACGTTGCTAAGATGAAAGGATTCTTTTTCTCCCCTGTCTGTAGACTGAAAATCCCAATGTCCGAGGTTACGCTGCTAGCACACTGCAGGCGTGGGACCCACAGCTAGTTCAAGTCCAGTTATCTGGCTCCAGAGACGCTTGCCCTTTCAAATATAGCGCAGCCCTTCAAGGTGGTGTCAGGAGGCCCTGCTCCTGACTTTCTCATTTCCTCTTCACCAGAGATTTTAACTCAAATCTATTTGAGGGGGTAGCCTGGGTGGCCCAGCGGTTTAGTGCCCCCTTCAGCCCAGGGTGTGATCCTGGAGACCCGGGATTGAGTCCCACGTCAGGCTCCCTGCGTGGGGCCTGCTTGTGTCTCTACCTCTTTCTCTCTGTGCGTCTCTCATGAATAAATAAATAAAATCTTTTTTAAAAAAAAAATGTATTTGAGGAAGTTTTCTTCTTTGTTTAGGGAAAAGCATTGCCTTGAAAGCATTTGGTGGTACATTTTACCCAAAAGAAAGCCCCTCATAACTTTTGCGTGTTACTTTTTTATTACATTGGTTCGATGTTACATCATTTTGTTCCTCTGTACAGAGACCTTCCATTTTTACACAGTATGGTGTGAACCGAGTTCTTTACTCACTTGGATCATGTGACACAAAATCTACCATAACAGCTAAGGGTGGGTCCTGACTAGGATCCTGCTTCACTTGCCTTCACTCAAATGTCAAGGCAATCTTTGAACGAGCAGATTAGACACAGATTGTGAGATAGCGGAGAGTGGGTGGAGCGAGAAAGGTTCCCAGTCCCAGTTCCCAGAGTGTGGACACGGCATTCATTTTACTGAACAGCCCTTCAGAGTGGAAAGTGACTTTCTACAGCACCCCATAGAAAGTGCTGGTTGGTACAGCCAGCTGGTCAGTGGTGGAGGAGGTGTAGCTCCCCAAGAAATGTGTGAACAGCCCACCTGCTCAGACAAGGAGACAGTCCACTTTCCTGCAACTACCCTGGAGCCCTGGACTCCCGTGTGCAGAGTCCAAACAGCAGTATCACTGAGCTCCCAGCTATGTATATCTCTTTAATCTCACCCTTTACAATTTTGAGTTTCAGGGGCGCCTGGGTGGTTCAGTCGGTTAAGCGTCTGACTCTGGATTTCGGCTCAGGTGAAGTCAGCATGGGATTCTCTCTCCTTCTCCCTCTGCCTCTCCCGCCCTTGCACATGTGCTCACGCACGCACACTTTCTCTCTCAAATAAATAAATACAATCTTTAAAATCTTGAGATTCATGTAAGAGATTTATATGTACTTAATACGTTAGTGTTATAGTACATGCATAGATTTTATTAGTTAATACATGTAAACTGGAAAAACATGCTTGAAAACAGTTTGCCAGCATGAGGACAAAACCCAAAAAGCTTGGAGATTCTCTGCCTAGGGGAAGGTGAGTGACAAAAATCAGTGGAGGTGGTGACAAAAGCCTGCCGCTAAATTCCTAAGATCCAAAAGATAAACCCAAATTGCCTGGGTCAAGGTGCATGGAGAGGCCAACTGGCCAGAAGCAAGGTACAATTGGACTCTCCCTGCTTTTCTTTTTACCAGTGAGGATGACACCTGCGAAATTGCTTGAGAGGCAGGTGGCTTGTGAGTCACAGGACGGCCCTTTCATTCCCTGAGTTGCCCCAGGCTGTGGCCCCCAAGACTCGAGAGACCAGCTCTCCTTCCCAAAGCAATGAGTTCTGCGGGTCAAAGAAGCAAATAGTGGAAGATATTTAAAAAGTTCAACATCACTGTCCTACAAAACATTAAAACTAGTAAGAAAATAATAATAATAAATAATAAATAAAACTAGTAGGAATACCCCATTTTTGACCATCAATTACATAGATTTAAAGAGTCAATAGTTGACCAAGGTGGAAAAATAGACATTCCCATGTACGCCCAGTGGGTGTGTGAATTGGCAGAAATTTTCTGCAGGCAATTTGAAAATACTGACGAAGAGTTTTAAAAATATACACATCTACCTACCCATCAATTTATCCTCTGGGTATTTTTTGAAGAAAATAATCAAATTTGGAAATAAAGGTTTAAATACATAAAAGCTTGTTATTCAACCACTTATTCATTCTACACATACTTCCTGGTGTCTTTTTTTGAGGCAGATTCTGTGCTACCACACAACAAAAAAGTAAAATAGGGCTCTGCTCTCCTAGAGATTATTAATAATCATTGCAGTGTTATTTATAACAGGGAAAAATAGAAACTAAGAACACGACCAAGATGGGGTTGTTGTTGTTCTGCAGTTATGAATTCCTATGCAGCCAGTATAGATTGTATCATAGAAGATACTGGAAGGACGCCTGGCTGGGTTAGTAGGGAGAGGGTGCCACTCTTGATCTCTGAGTTGTGAGTTTGAGTCCCATGTTGGGTATAGAGATTACTTAAATAAATAAACTTAAAAAAAAAAGACATCAGGTAATTTGAGTGGAAGAAAGCAACAAAACAGAAATATATGTCTCCTCACAGCTTTGAGGGCCCAGAGGAGGGTCACAGTTCACCCTATCATTTGAGACAGAGGTCATTTAGAATGAACAGACTTTCCTTTAGCGAGAAACAAAGCAGAATAGAACAAAAAACACTGGGAAATATGCTCACCATTTCTTCCTACTTCGTGAATGTTTTCTGAGGGTGATTCTAGGAGGAACTAGCAGAGCAGGTAACAATGACATTGACTGAAGATTCTGAGAGGCAGTAAGTCTCATCTAAGGAACTACAGCTCAATCTGAAAATAAGTACCTCATCCAATATTTAAAAAGAATCTCCAGCATAATCAATTAAAAGTCCCTAAGAGAAATGGGCTTGCCCAGACATTGTTGGTGCGGGGGTAGCTTGTTATAAACATCTGAGAAAGCAATTAGCAGTATCTATCAAAACTTGTAATGTCACTGCCATAACCTAGCGACTTTATTTATAGGAATGGATGTCTAGGAGTACTTATGCCTGCATGAAACAATTTAATATGGAAATGGGAATTAACCAACATCTGCATATTGAGAGTCAATAAGGAGACAAGAGAGAAAAAGAGGTAGCAAGAATTTGTGAAGAAGGGCAGCCTGAGTGGCTCAGCGGTTTAGCGCTGCCTTCAGCCTAGGCCTGATCCTGGAGACCTAGGATTGAGTCCCACGTCAGGCTCCCTGCATGGAGCCTGCTTCTCCCTCTGCCTGTGTCTCTGCCTCCCTCTCTCTCTCTCTCTCTCTCTCTCTCTCTCTCAGTCTCATGAATAAATAAATAAAATCTTTTTTTTTTTAAAGAATCTGTGAAGAAATAATGGCCAAAATTTCCCAAATTTCCTGGAAAAGATTAATCTGCACATCCTAGAAATGCAACATACTCAATCAACCCAAAGAGATCCACACTGAAATACAACATAGGCAGAGTGTCTAAAGCTAAAGATGAGGAGAGAATCTTGAAAATAGCAAGAGAAAAATGACTTATCATGTACAATTGATGGTGAATTAACAGCTGACTTTCTCACCAGAAGCTGTGGAGGCCAGTAATTGGTGGGATGACCTATTCAAAGTGCTGAAACAAAAATAACAGAATTGTACATCTAGCAAACCATTCATCAAAAATGTATTCTTGAGAGGTGCTTGGGTGGCTCGGTTGGTTGAGCGTCTGACTCTTGATTTGGGTTCAGATCATGATCTCAGGGTGGTGGGATTGAGCCACAAGTTGGGCTCTGTGCTCAGTAAAAAGTCTGCTGAAGATTCTCTCTCTCACCCTCTCCCTCTGTCCTTCCCCTCACCTCTCTGCCCACCCCTACTGCCCACCCACATTTGCACATTCACATTCTCTCTCTCTAAAATGAATGGATAAATCTTTTTAAAAAATGTATTCTTAAAAGACATTCAAATAAACAAATATAAACAAAACCTGAGAGAATTTGTCACTAGTTGACCTGCCCTGCAAGAAATACTCCAGGGAGTCCTTCAGGCTACATGAAAGGACACTGGACAATACTTGAAAACACATGATGAGATAAAGATCTCACCCTTTAAAAAAAAAAAAAAAAAAGATCTCACCCTTGACCATACTGAATACTAGGAATGTGGAGAAAAAGAGCAGATATAGCAAATTTCTGGTTACCTTATCTTCTTACTCTTCAAGCTTTACACTCTGAGTTTTTTTTTTTTTTAAAGATTTATTTATTTATTTATCATAGAGAGAGAGAGAGGGGCAGAGACATAGGAGGAGGGAGAAGCAGGCTCCATGCCGGGAGCCCTACATGGGACTCGATCCTGGGACTCCAGGATCATGCCCTGGGCCAAAGGCAGGCACTAAACCGCTGAGCCACCCAGGGATCCCCTACACTCTGAGTTTTTAATGCAATATCCACCAAATATCCAGTCATATTGAAATAGCCTGACGTTTGGTTCAGAGAGCTGATGACACATACTTGTTTTGACTTGATGACATTTGGGGCTTGGAGCTAATAGATTTCTCCCTTTTGTATGACTGAGCACAACCTAAGAAATAATACCATCAATAATAACATCATTATTTTACAATGAAAGTCTAATTAGAGTGTGAACGGAAGTGCTATTGGCCAAGGGCCCCTATCCACTAGTTATGTCTTAATGGGAAATCTGACCCAAGAATCTGACAATCAAAACGGCTTATCTTTCATTTTACCATTATTTGTTCACAGTTATGCCATCTGGCTCATATAACCAGAAGAAACTTGGCACCCATGTTCAACTAGAATGACCGTCAATTCACAAAACATCCTTATTTTCTCTTGGCTAAGAACAAAGTGACAACTGATCTCAATGTGTAAGTACTTATCATGTAAAACAAATGACTTGAGCAGGGAATATTTTTTAAGAGAGGTTGGAGGAGCATTTTGGTGTCATCAGATATCTCAAACTATATCCTAACAGTATAACCTAATTTATCTTTCTTTATGTTTGTCTCTGAATTTTCTCTTCAATTTAACAAATACTTTTTGAGCACCTGCTGTATAAAACAGAATGAGCCAAATACTAAAAAGGATACCAAGCTATATTAGGCAGCAGATGGCTCTGGCTTTATAAGAAAGAAAACCTCAGATTTCAGTGGCTTAACTCAATGGAACTTAATTTCACGCTCACTTAACAGCTCAATGATGCTGTCCTAGGTCAGTAGGCACCTTTCTTCCTCCTGGTGACCCAGGTATTTTTGGACCCTTCTATCTTGAATTCCTGCCATCTTCTAGGGCATCAGAATCTTTGCTTCAAGCTGCCTAAATGGTAGAAGAGTAAAGAAAGCATGCAGATTTCTTAAAACACACACCCCACGGGCGACACCTGTCACTTTCACTTGTGTTCAACCTGTAAGAACAAGTCACTTGGCATAACTGGACATAGGAGATTGGCCAGTGTTGTCCCTGGCTAGGTAGTCACTTCCTGGCAACAACTTTATAGTTGGGGAGGAAGGGAACAAGCTAGAGGTCTGTTATTCCTATTGTGTAAGATATAGCTTCTATCTTCAAAGGACCTTTGCCAGAGTAGAGAAGAAAGTTCACAGGAGAGAAATGTCACAGAGGCGGTGGCATTTGAGAGGATCCTCAATTGACTGAACTGCCAGACCACGTGTTGGTAAGTGGGGCATTCTAGATGAAGTGACTGTCGCTAAGGAAGCATGGAGGGAGGGAGGGAATGTTGAGTAACTAGTTTTCCTGGAACAAAGATTTGCATAGGAGAGAGATCAAGCTTAAAAGTTTCATCAGGTCATTGTCATGTAAGGCCCTGAATGTCAGGACAAAGAGCTGGAATTCTGTGCTTCCTTTATCATGATTATCGTGCATTTTTAACACAAAGTGGCCCGAACAATGACAGCATTAATCACTAACAAGTAACAGTCACAGAGCAGACAATGCATTCACTATGAAGGGATTTCATTTTTCAGATGGTAACACTAATGACAGCATCATATGACATCACAGGCTGTGATCGATTTCAGAAGTTTGTGTCTGTTCTCACGTGTCTGGATACGTACAAAATGCAGTCCAAACATTTCCATTTCACTCTTGCGCCTTCTCCCAGGATTATCTCACTTAGTTATCTAGAGACGCTGAGGGTAGCTTTACACACTGACATCACAAACCAGCAGTGCGCCCCCCTCCCAGGGCGGGGCAGGAGGCCTCTCTAGGGCTGCGAACTCTGAATACTGTTGGCCCAAAATGGACAAACTTTTTAGAATCTCTGAAAGTAAGAAAGAGAGTTTTACTCGAACCCACGTTAGAACTTAGAAACCTAAAGTGGCTTTCCTTATACATCAGGCCTTTCCAGAGTTTTCCTCTCCTCCATACGGATACTGATCACTGCACAGCCCATGAATGTGATTCCCTTCATCCCCAACAGACAGTGGTCCTCACGGCATCAGGGTCACGCTGGCATGTAAATCGTACTGGAAATTTAATGGGCATAAAGATTTGTTTAAAAATATTTGGGTGCAAAGGGACAGGAGGGGCATATACAATAACATTGGGGAGCCTTAGGAAAGTAGTAACTGGGCTTGAAAACTTTTTTTTTTAAGATGTTATTTATTTATTCATGAGAGACACAGAGAGAGAGGCAGAGACACAGGCAGAGGGAGAAGCAGGCTCCCCACAAGGAGCCTGATGTGGGGCTCGATCCCAGGACCCTAGGATTCTGACCTGAACCAAAGGCAGGTGCTCAACCGGTGTCCCGAAAACCTTTTCTGATTGTGACTTTGATGTATATCCCTCCAAGCTGGCATGGCTGTAAACTATACCCAAGTAGAACATTTCAGAAATTCTGATTGCGGGCGGGGTCTCCTTGTTCCCACTATGCTGCACGTCACATCTCCCTGTTTCGGAATGAGGTAGGAATGAGACAAATGAATAGATTTACAGAGAGGTTCTGTCTTCATCTCTTCTATAGAACTCTTACTCGAAGCACTTAGACCTACTTTACCTGGTACTTATTCTGTCAATTTCCAATTAACATAATGCAATTTTGCAAGATTGTTTTTAAGCCATTGTTACCTTGGTTTAAAATAGTCTAAATAGGCATAATATAAGCTAGAGTTTAGTTATACAGAGCTCTTAATATTATATACATAACCTCATTTGCTTCATAAAATAATTATAAGCAATAATTTTCACAATCAATATTTTTAATAAGTTCACATTCATAACCATTTTTCCCATGATAAAATTAACAAAAAATTAAAAAACAAAGTATCTAAAGTTGGTGAGCATATTGTGAGGAGAACATTCTCATTAATTGATGGTGCTAAAAAAAGTTGATGGTGCTGATTTAAATAATCACAGACTTTCTGGAAAGCAATCTGGAAAAATGCATCAACAGTTTAAAAACATCTGTTCCATTTGTCTCAATTATATATACACACACACAAACAGAGCAAAAAACATTCCCCACAGCAAAAAGTGTTAATGGTGGTTATCTCTTGGTAATGGGATAATAGATAGTGTTTACTTTGGAATTATATTTTTAAAAAATCTATCCCCAGGATGTCTGGGTGGCTCAGTGGTTTAGCGCCTGCCTTCCGCCCAGGGTGTGATCCCAGAGTCCTGGGATCGAGTCCCACGTCGGGCTCCCTGCATGGAGCCTGCTTCTCCCTCTGCCTGTATCTCTGCCTCTCTCTCTCTCTCTCTCTCTCTCTGTCTCTCTCTCTGTCTCTCATGAATAAATAAATAAAATCTTTTAAAAAAAAATCTATCCCCACTGAGAAAGTTTTATTTTTATGATTATGGTAAAATTGTTTCCATCATTTAAGAAAAGTTATAAAGAATCTTAATAAAATAAGAATATTCATAATATTCAATAAGAATACCATATTTTATAAAGAATATAATATCAACTAATTACATGTGTATATATACAAATATATAGTCAATTGCCTAATAGATACATCTGTTTCCTAAGGCCTAACATGAGGCACCAATGAGCCAAGACTAAAACCGTGTTTATCAATAAGTGTTAGGGCAAGTGGAATATGAATTATGGATGTTTAAAATTTCTCATTTACAGTTCTTCAGCACTGAACTTGTACTGCTTTTAAATTCCAAAAAGAACACTTAAAAATCAAATAGAAAAAAAAATCTCTACAGAGCATGATTATTATCATTCTATTCACTATACAGTTATTAAGTCGTGTCAGGTTGTCAGCTTCCTTGTTTGTAAAGTGAGGGGATTAGACTAGATGTTCTCTAAGATATCTTGCAGGCTTAGAAGATTCTATGGCTGTGAACCATACAGCACACACCTAATACATAATTATCAAAACAACAGACCATGTCTATTGTAAATCTAAAAAGACCCTGACCTTGAGGCGTCATGATATAATAATGAGAGCAAGGCCAGGAAACTTGGAAACTTGGCTAGGGGGTGCCTAGGTGGCTCAGTCAGTTAAGCATCTGCCTTCTGTTCACGTCATGATCCCAGGGTCTTGGGATCTAGCCTGAGGGTTGTGTTGGGTTGTGTTGTGTAGTGTTGTGTCAGGCTCCTTGCTCAGTGGGGAATCTGCTTCACCCTCTCCCTCTGTTCTTCTTCCCTCCTCCTGCTTGTGCTCTCTCACTCAAATAAATGAAATCTAAAATAATAATAATAATAAAAAACCCACTTGGCTAACATCCTGGCTTGGGTCTCATTTCCCTCATTAGAAAGGTGAGGCTAATAACTCTTCTCAAAGGATTGAAAAGGGGTCGAATGTGCTAACAAACCCAAAGGCCTTTGCATGTTGGCTGGCTGGGAGGAGATGCTTCAGAAATGGTACTTTACTCACTAAGCCAAGACGTGACAGTGTATCGGCCAGATTGCACTGGATCATCATCCCTGGATCTAAACTCCATTTGGAACACTGCAGTGGGAAGCAGAGGGTACCCTTTGTGAGGACTAACCCATTTCAGCTTGGGGAAGATGAGATAAGGGTTCAGGTGGGACCTGAGTGTGACACACCATGTCACCAGGTCCTCGGGGCTGTCCTGTGGGAAGTGGGCAGCATAGGGAGTCAAAGAGGGGTACAGAGGAAAAGCCTAGTTATGTGTTTTCCTCTGCCCTGGGTTGCTTACCTGCTTGCCAGATTTTCCTCCTCCTCCCCTCCTTTTCACCAGAAAATATTTTTTATTTTATTTATTTATTTTTTAGATTTTATTTATTCATGAGAGACACAGAGAGAGAGAGAGGCAGAGACACAGGCAGAGGGAGAAGCAGGCTCCATGCAGGGAGCCTGACGTGAGACTCGATCCTGGGTCTCCAGGATCACACCCTGGGCTGAAGGCGGCACTAAACCGCTGAGCCACCCGGATTGCCCTCATCAGAAAATATTTAATGATACAGATGACGTGCAAGTCTCCATGCTTGTTATCAGGGTTTGGATATTAAATGAGATTTTGGTTCTGACTGGTGCTTGGAGGGAATAGTGGGCTTCAGAACACGGTGAGACAAAGCCTCCCAACGACAATTCCCTCAAGGGATTTTTCTTTCTGGCAGAAGTAGACTGTGCTCCAGTAGTCAAGATATGTTGGAGGTTGGGAGGGGAGCTCCCTGGCAGGAACACCACATGATGAGCTCAATACCAATGGCTACTTCATTAAGGAGCTCATGGAAATGAGCTGCCATAAAAAAGTATCTGAGGTACAGAGAGGAGGGAAATGAGGCTTACAACTAGATCATAAAGGATATAGACCATGCTTAAGAATTAGGAACAGGGGCAGCCCGGGTGGCTCAGCGGTTTAGCACCGCCTTCAGCCCAGGGACTGATCCTGGAGACCTGGGATTGAGTCCCACTTCGGGCTCCCTGCGTGGAGCCTGCTTGTGTCTCTGCCTCTCTCTCTCTCTCTCTCTCTCTCTCTCTCTCTCTCTCTCTCTCTCTTTCTCTCTCTCTCTCTCTCTCTCTGTGTCTCTCGTGAATAAATAAATAAAATCATAAAAAAAAAGGAATTAGGAACGACAATTCAACAACAGGAAAACAAAAAACCCAACTAAAGAATGGGCAAAGGACTCGAATAGACATTTCTCCAGAGAAGACATACAAATGGGCAACAAACATGAAAAGATGCTCAATTTCAATCGTCACCAAGGGATGACCACTACTATAAGATAATAATAATGATAGAAACGTCGGTGAGGAGGTGGAAAAATTGCAACCTTTGTGCCCTGTTGGTGGGAATGTAAAATAGAGCAGCCATTAAGGAGAACAGTCTGGCAATTCCTCAAAAAGTTAAAAATGCAATTACCATATGATCCAGCAACCCCACTTCTTTTTTTTTTTTTTTTTTTGGAACCCCACTTCTTGATATTTGTCCACAAAAATTGAAAGCCGAGTCTTGAAGAGGTATCTGTATACCTGTGCTCACAGCAGCGTGGGTCACAATAACCCAGAGGTGGGAACAACCCCGACGTGCGTCCTTGGGTGAATGGCTAGACCACGTGTGGTAAACACATGCACTGGAATGTTGTTCGGCCTTAAAGGAAAGTCTGACACGTGCTACCACATGGAGGAACAGTGAGGACATTCTGCTAAGTGAGATATGCCAGTAGCCAGAGGACAGACACTGCATGATTCCACTTCTGTGAGGTATCTAAAGTTGTCAGACTCCCAGAAATAGAAAGTAGAATGGTGGTTGCCAGGGGCCTGGGGGAGGCGGGAGAGGGGAGCTGTCGCATGGGTATGATTTCAGTTTTGCAAGGGGAACAATTTCTAGAGCTCCACTGCACAGTGTGAATACAGTTAACACCAAACTATCGTACACTTGCAAATGATGAAGATGGCAAATTTCACGTTATGTGGGGTTTTTTGTAGTTGTTTTTTTACCACAATAAAAAAGAAAGAATCGGGAACCCTCTCTTGAAGGCAGCTGGCCATTCCCTGAAGCGTTTTAAAGCTGGGAGCGACCCGGTCACACGCATTTTGGGGAGCGGCCTCTGGGGAAAGTGTTTCATGGATAGTGATGGAACAGTCTGGAACCCGGGGAGACCAGCTGGAGGGCCTTCCAAGGGTTTGCCGAGGGTGTGACAAGCTCAGAGAGAAAGAGGAAGGAGATGTGACAGCAGGAAGGAATGCGGGCGGGGCTGGGAACCGGGTCGTCCTGCCTGGGGTGTGTGACTGAGGCCACCACGGCCTGGGCAGCTGAGTGTCGCCAGCGGGGAGTGCGGCTGCTCCTGCCCCGAGATGGGCTGAGTCAGGAGGACTCCGGTGCGGGGGCCACTGCCCCGTGGGGCTCTGACCAGGGTCCTCTCCCCACCCCGCTCCGCTGGCTGCTTTCTTTTCTTCCTTCTCTCTTCTTTTATTAACAGGAGCACCGATTCTCTTGAACACTGTCCTCGTATTCAGAGTTGCAGTTCTCCTAAGGCTGAGTAAAGAGAGTCCTGATTCTGGCAACCTCTCTAGAAATTCAGTGACTTTCCATTTATCTGCCTTTTATCTGCGTCCTGTGGAATTTCCCAGCACTTATATCATCCTCCAGAAATGCATCCTGGGTGAAGACTTTTTGAATCCCCACATTGGAGAAAAACCTTTGTGGTGGATGTTTTCCTTGGTACAAATGCATTAACATGTGATTTCTGGACGCAGAGGGTGTCGCACTCAGTGGGCGAGAGGATGAGGCCACCCTGGAAGTCGGGTGCAGGGGTCAGATGGGATCCCTTCAAGTGAGGGGCTCTGTCCGGGACAATTCAGATTCTTTTTTTTTTTTTTTTTTTTTTTTACAATTCAGATTTTGACTCACAAAATAACACAGGTCTTTTTTTTCTTTTTAAGATTTTATTTATTTATTCATGAGAGACATAAAGAGAGAGAGAGAGGCAGAGGGAGAAGCAGGCTCCACGCAGGGAGCCCAATGCAGGACTCGATCCCAGGTCTCCAGCATTATGCCCTGGGACAAAGGCAGGCGCTAAACCACTGAGCCATCCAGGGATCCCCAACACAGGTCTTTATGTCGTTGACTTTTGGAATTACTTACGAGATATGGACACTCCTGAATGCCAAAGACCAAGAATAATTTTTTCTAGATTAATCATGAAGGACCTTTGGTAAAATAATGTTGCTTGTTAAAATCATGTTTAATATGTTGGCAAATTGAATTTAAGTTTTAAAAATGTAAAAAAATCATATTTAATTTACAAATCCTCAAATCTCTTGTTTTTGTCCTTTGATATTTCATTTCCTGCTTCCAAGCTTAGAGAAAGTATAATTCCTCTAAAGATATCATAACTACTAGTTTCTGTTTTCTGCTACTTTGCTATGACTTGCTTTATATGTTGAATTGTCAAATCTATCTAAAGTTTTTTTTTATGGTGTAAATTAAATCATTTTTCAATATTGCTAGCACCAAGAAGTAAATCCAAAAGGGGTATCCTTCTATCCTTCTCTGTAAAGCAGATGGTTTGCATGCTTTGTAAAATGCTTAGCACAGTACAAATGTGAGGTGATCTAACCCGGGGCGGGGGGGCGGGGGGAATGTTTTCACTCCACATCTCCCTTGGAAAATATTTAAAGCACAGCAGTCATAGATCTAATTTTCTTTGAAGGTGCTTTTGGATAGAATCCAGGAAAACTACCCTTTGTAAAACCAAGGAGTATTTCATCTGAAAACTTGGTCCACTTAAAAAAAATTAACTACCAAGCATGTTTGAGTGTCTGTGTTAGTTACTGTGGTACAAATTATAGTCAATAGAAGTTTCATGCTGAGAAAAAGCATGAAGTACATAAGATGAATGCCATTCACTGTGATTATTCTCTTCAGGAGCTAGAAAATAACTACTTAGAAAGATTATGCATGAGGGTAATTGCTGTTTAATGGAGAAAAACTGGGGAAAATAATTATAAGAGTGAAGAAGATATTTCCTAACCATCTGTCACTTAAACATAAGAAACAAAAAAGATAACGTAGTACATTTTTCCAGAAAGACTTGCATGTGATGCCAAAAGGCAACACTTTGATGCTACACACACAAAAGAACCTCCCATGAAGAAATCTGAGATTGCTATATGTAGAAGTTCCTTCTAGAGCCATCACTGAGGTGTGTTTTACTATTACAGTCCATCACCTTTATTTGACATTTCCGCATAGCCAAGGTGGAAGAACACACCCGCCTGTGACATCAGTAATTGGAAAGTGATGCCAATAGAACGACGTGTCCTCCTACCAGGAAAATAAAACTAGGGGGCCATGGAGAAAAGCAATCTTTGAGTTTCTTATTTTGTTTAATGCATTGAAGAAATATTAGTAAGCTGATAAAGGTCTATATTTATGGGCCCGTTATAGGCTTTGTTCAGATAGTAGTTTATCGATGTTCTCTTCTGTTGAAGCCGGTATTCTTCAGTCCATAGATCTTGGCCCCTGCCATATGCCTATCAGTTCTTCGGCCCTGACTGGAGGAGCTGATGCTCTGGAGGCAGAGAAGGGAGTAGTTCCATGAATTATTCAGCATCACTGGTTTGCTGTTGTTCAATAATATAGGATTTAATAACCAGACAAGACAACAATACAAGAGATGTGGTGAGGCAGCATGTGATTAAGGGTGCAGCTGGAAGTAATCTCTCTCTCTCTCTGAATTTCCAGAGCACTTTATCTATGCCTCTTATGGCACTTTCTCCTGTCTTCTCAGATGTTATTGTTATTTCTCTCTCTTCCCTTTACTAGGGAGTGAACAGCTCAAGGACAAGCTCCAGGTCTGACTCATTTTTGATCCCCCCGCAAGAGCCTTGCTTACACCTGCCTAGTGTTGCTGCAAGTTGACATTTGTTATTTGAATAAAATAGAGGGACGTGGAGAATAAGTATGAGTGTAAATGGGCTGGGGGGAGGGGCATGGGTTTGTGTGAAGATGCTCACATTGGACAAAAATAGATTTAAAACCAACAATAAATGCTTGAGGTGAACTTTGTTTTTCACCTCTGTAGCGTCCACTCACCCTTTTTTTTGTGGTGACAACACATTGATTTTCTTTTGGGGGTCTACTGCTCTACCATTGCACACCCTTGGTTGGATGATGATCAAGGGGGCCTGCCCACCCTTGGCCTGGATAAAATCACACTCTCGTGGAGCCAGGACTCAGGCAGAATAAGGACAGAAGTTTCCAGGAACTCATCCCAGTGGTAACCTCTCCACTAGAAGAATAGAGACTATCCATTTGGCTGTGCCATTCTTTGGCAGATTAAAGATGGCTACTCATGTTTTGTCAGCCCTCCCATTAGGAGGCAGAGTCTATGCCTCTTTCCTTCAACATGGGCAATTTAAAGAATAAATGGAAGTGACCGTGTCAGTGTCAATGCCTAGGTCTTCATAGATTGGCCGCTTCCACTTGTCTCTTGGCAGATGCACTCCTAGAGCCCTGAGCCACCATTTAAGTCCAGCTGTCCTGAGGCCACCATGTTGTGAGGAAGCCAAAGCTAACCACCTGGAGAGATGCTGTGGAGAATCATGCCCAAACAGCACCCAGCTCTCCTTGCCATCCTGGCCCAGGCAGCTAACCTGTGAGTGAAGAATCCTTCACATGATGCTGATCTCAGAAGCTATCTGACTACAACTGTGTGGGTGACCCCAATGAGAATTTCTCAGGTGAGTCCATCAACCCCCAAACCATGATAGATAACAATACATTGTTGTTTTAATCCACTGAGTTTTGAGGTGATTTGCTACACAGTAAGATACCTGGAACACATCTAGACTCTCTGGTCTTCAGAATACTCTTGTTCAACTTTTCCCTCAGATGCTTCAAGACAGTCCTCTTCTCCCCCATTAGAATTCGAGGACTACCTTGTATTCCTGTAACACAGTCTGGTGTCCCAAATGTGGCTAATGTCCCTCATCTCCTCTGTCCTTTTCTATATCTCAACTTCTTATCTATAAAATGGGGTTACAAGATACCTTCATTATAGAGTTGCTGTCAGGAAAGAATGAATACCTGTAGAGCACTTCAAACACTGCCTAGCACAAAGTAAGCACTTAATGAATATAGCTTTCATTAAATTTTTTTTAAAGATTTTATTTACTTATTCATGAGAGACACACACACAGAGAGAGAGAGAGAGAGAGGAGGGAGAGAGAGAGAGAGAGAGAGAGGCAGAGACACAGGCTGAGGGAGAAGCAGGCTCCATGCAGGGAGCCCGACTTGGGACTCGATCCCAGGTCTCCAGGATCACACCCTGGTCTGAAAGCAGCGCTAAACCGCTGAGCCACGCGGGCTGCCCTATTCCCTAACCTTTATAAGCAAAATTGTAGTGGCTACAAAATATTTCTAGAGGATGTGTCATAATTTATGGGATTATTTTCCTGATATTTGTATATTTAATTTGTTTCTAAATCTTATAAATAGGGGATCCCTGGGTGGCTCAGCGGTTTAGTGCCTGCCTTTGGCCCAGGGCGCGATCCTGGAGTCCCGGGATTGAGTCCCACATCGGGCTTCCTGCATGGAGCCTGCTTCTTCCTCTGCCTGTGTCTCTCCCTCTCTCTCTCTTTCTAGGTCTATCATGAAAAAATAAATAAAAATAAAAATAAATAAATCTTATAAATAACATGGCTCTGAACCTCATGGAGTTTTTAATAGATTTAGGATCATGTCCATATGCCAGATCTTCAGAAATGGAATTACAGAGTCAAAAAGCATGGAAGGGGGACCTGGGTGGCTCAGTTGGCTAGGCATCGGACTCTTTGTCTCAGATGGTGACCTTGTACGTTGTCAGTTTTTATAATGATTTCATCTGCTTTTGAAAAGAAGAAACAGTCTCTGTTTACCACTTGCAGGATCCCAACTAGATCGACCTTGTTAGTTTTACTTCCTAAATATTCTTTATCCTTGCTAAAGTTTTTTGTCTCCTTGATCTGATAGTTTTTGAAGAAAGTGTTGAACATTTCCTACCATGATTTTACATTTGTAACTGTCTCCTATCATTCTGTGAGTTTCTGCCTAGACTATGTTGTTGGGTACATAACACTCATGATGGTACGTGATTTTCCCCTTGATCTTGATATGGCATCCCAGGTTATTCAAAGATTTTTGGTTCATGTTCTATATTTTGTCTAATATGATAACTGCTGTACTACCTTTTAAAAATAGTATTTCCTCTATTTCTCTATTTGTCTTTTATCTCTCCACTCTCCCATTTTCTTTTTTTTTTTTCTTTTAAATTTCATACGATTTTGTTTTAGGCGTAATTCAGTGGTTTTCACCTTAGCAGCACATTAAAAATCACCTGGGAAATTTTTAAAAATATCTACCGCCTACCCTTCTCACCTGCCCCCACAGAAGTATTATGTTAGAATTGCTTGGTTATTTTTTTTAAGATTTTATTTATTCATTTATTTATTCATGAGAGACACAGAGAGAAGGCAGAGACATAGGCAGAGGGAGAAGCAGGTTCCTCGCAAGGAGCCCAATGTGGGACTTGATCCCAGAACTCTGGGATCACGGCCTGGGCCAAAGGCAGACGCTCAACCCCTGAGGCACCCAGGCGTCCCTATTTTTTTTTTTTTGTAGTAAAAAATATATATAACATAAAATTTACCATGTTAGCTATTTTTAAGTACAGAGTTCAGTAATGTTAAGTATATTTATTCACTTTGTTGTGTGATGGATCTCCAGAACTTCTTCATCTTACAAAACTGAAACTCTGTTAAATACCAATTCCCCATTTCCCCCTGCCCCCTAGCCCCTGACAACCACCATTCCACTTTCTGTTTTTATGCGTTTGACTCATAAACGTAGAATCTTAATCTCATATAAATGGAATCATACAAGTTTTGTCTTTTGCGATTGGCTTATTTCACTTAGCATAATGTCCTCAGTTGATCCATGTTGTAGCACATGACAGGATTTCCTTTTTTTTTTTTTTTTCTTTTGAGAAAGAGAGAGAGGGTGAGAGGGTCAGGGGGAGAGGGAGAGAGAAAATCCTAAGCAAGGCGTGGAGCCTGATGTGAGGCTCCATCTCATAACCCTGAGATCATGACCTGCACAGAAATCAAGAGTTGGGATGCTTAACGACTGAGCCACCCGGGTGCCCCAGGATTTTCTTCTTTTTAAAGGCTGAACATCATTCCATGTGGAAGTATACACATTTCATTTACCCATTCATCCATGGATGGATGGACATTTGGGTTGCTTCTACTTCTTGGCTCTTGTGAATAACGCTGCTATGAACATGGGTGTGCAAATAGCTCTTCAAGATCCTGCCTCAGTTCTTTTGGATATACACCAAGAAGAGGGATTGCTGGATCATATGGTAATTCTATTTTTAATTTTTTGAGAAAGTGCCATAGTGTTTTTTAAAGCGGCTGCACCATTTTATATTCCCACCAACAGAACACAGGGGTTCCAATAAACATGGATATTTTTTAAGGCTCTCCCACCAGGAACTATTTACTATCCATTTACTTTCCTTCTTTTTTCCCCACTACCACTTTAACACAACCTAATCCTTTCTACAATCAATTGGTAAATACATTTTCTGTCTTAAGTTATCAATTCGTTTGCTAAAATCTATTTCCTGTTTACAGACCTTCTATCTGGGTCACTTTTTCTCTTGGCAAAGTATATGCTTTGCTAGCTTTCATAGAGGACCTGTTGCAAAGGTATTATCTAAAATATTTAACAGCCAAGACCCTGCAGTCAAAAGGAGTTGACCAATCAGAATGAGATCTTCCCCCTGGGTAGAAGCAGGATCTTGGGAGATCCCCTACTGTTACAGCTGTTAACTCTTTAGTTGTAAAATTATGGATCAGTCTGGTCAGGGTCCCAAGGGAGGCCTAAGATGGCAGAAGCAAACCTGAGTGTTTGGGGCAACAGTATTTACTAACCAGGAAGGAAGTGGTCAGGGGTCATATTAAACATAATACATCCTAGAATAGCGTGGGTAGTTATCAACCAGAAGAGACACTAGCCATAAGCAGCAGTCTCTTTGTGCGTGCCAGTGCCATACTGGATGAGTCTAAGCCCAGTCTGCAGGTGGCTAAACTCTTGGTCTACGGTTTACTATTTGAAAGTGGTTTCATTTTTGCATACACATGGCAAGAGTTTAGCAGTGTAGACGTCTATTTTCCCTCAGTTCCTTGAAGATATTACTTCACTGGTTTTTTTGTGTGTGTTATCTGATTGGAAGTCTTTCATCTAGGAGGACCTAAGATTTTTTCATTATTGGGTCGCCTGGGTGGCTCAGCAGTTTAGGGCCTGCCTTCGACTCAGGGCATGATTCCAGAGTCCTGGGATTGAGTCCCATGTCGGGCTCCCTGCATGGAGCCTGCTTCTCCCTCTACCTGTGTCTCTGCCTCTCTCTCTGTGTGTGTCTCTCATGAATGAATAAATAAAATCTTAAAAAAAAAATAGATTTTCTCATTGTTCTTGACGTTTTGAACTCATCCTGCAATTATTTAATTTTTTCTCTTTTTTCCCTTTTCTTATTTATTTATTTATTTAGGTATGTACAATACACTTTTAGTATGAGGATTTCAACTCTTTCTCTTCATTTTCTTCTTCAGGAATCCTTGGCAATATATCCTCAATTCCCCTTAATTGAGGGGAATTTTTCTTTTCTTTGACCAGGAACTGGGTGAATTTTTCTTTTCCAATGTAGTACTTCTTCTGAAAGTTTCAAGCGTAATATCCATTCTTTCAATTGATCTTTTAATTTTAATGTATGCATTTTATATTCCTGTTTGTTTCTCTTTCAGATCCATTTGTTTCTTGTTTCATTCTTGTTTCAGGATTTTTTTGCTTCATACTTTTGTGTTGTTTTTTATTTGAAAGGTTATCTTCATGTTATCTCTTTGATCTCATCAGCTCGTTTATTTTCAATTCTTTGTCCAATAATTCCAAAAAATTAATTTTATCTTGAGTGGGGAAATGGGACTCATACTCTTTCTTATGTTAGATATTTTAATATGGCTTTGGAATTTTATTTTGCAAGAGGCTCATTTTTAATAAAGAAGTGTTTCATTTTGTATTTATTTCCTCTACTTCTCTTTCCCTCCATGCTCACCTCTTCCTGTCTAACTAAATTATTTTCGCTGTCTAGCACCTTGGGGCCTCCAGCTCAAAACAGGGTACACAGTAGTATTTTGGTGTTCCTGACTTAACTTTGGTATCATAGATATCACCGATTCCTTCTCAGCACCAATTCCTTCTCAGCTTGTCTGAATTCCTACTTCCCAACATTTGTAGCTTTCTATGAATCCATAACTCTAAACAATGCATGAGCAAACTTTTTTTTAGTCTCATGTGACAAGAGGGAGCTCCAGCCCTGGGCTGTGTCCTCGAAGATCTGTTTGAGTCTGTACACTGTCTTCATGAACTTTGGGAGCTGAAGCCTTGGGTGTGCAGATGCAAGGCCAGTAGATATCCAGCTGCAGTTCTGTTCTCTTCATGGTGGTAGTTTTGTTTGTTTCTATTCCATGGAGGTATTTCTTTTTATGCTTTTTGAACCAAATTTTATCATTTTTATTTTCCCTTTTTATATCTTATTTATTATTGCTATGTGTTTGTAACGGTTTGGTGACTGAAGTAGAAGGGGACATTCTATCAGAGCATGAGACTCTGCAGCCTTAACTGGACATGGGTTGCTTACTACTGCTTATATTTTAACATGCAAAGTGATCAAATATCACTTCATTCCTCTTGTGATTCCTCTTCATACTTCTAACCTGAAAGAATTCTCTCTTCCTGACGTTGGATAAATACTTTATCCACTTTGTCTGAAGACCTTACTACTTTATTTGAATATTTATTTATTGATTGATTGATTGATTGAACTCATGACCTAAGATCAAGACCTGAGCTGAGAGAAAAAGTCAGACGATTAACCAACTGAGCCACCGAGGCACTGAATGAATCTTTAGTTTTTAAATTCCACTTGAGACGCATTTGATTATAAAGCATGAGATGGAGAATTTCTTCTTGAAGAGCTAAGATTTTTCTCAATATCGTTTATTGAAAAATCTTTTCTCACTGTCGCTCCTTAAAGTATTATATATAATAAGATTTATTTCTGAGCTATCTCTTCTGTTCTATTAATTTACTTCTCTAGTCACCTTCTAATAGCATTCTACTTTAATTATTGCAGCTTTTATATATTTTAATAGTAGGTAGAATTAGTCCCACCTGCATTATTCTTTCTTTTTTCAAAAAGTGTTTTAGTTCTTATCTATTTAGTTTTTTTCAATAAGCTTTACTTCATTTTTCTAATTTAAAAAAATCACTTTGGGACACCTGGGTGGCTCTGTGGTTTAGCATCTGCCTTCGGCTCAGGGCATGATCCCGAAGTCCTGGGATCGAGTTCTCCATCGGGCACGTTGCATGGAGCCTGGATTCTCCTCCCTCTTCCTATGTCTATGTCTCTGCCTCTCTCTGTGTCTCTCATTAATAAACAAATAAAATCTTTAAAAAATAAATAATAAAAAATAAATCACACTGGAATTTTTATTAGCATTTGTATTAAATTTGAGGATAATTTACAGGAGTATGACATGCACTAATATGTCATTTTTTAGATCTCCCATTACAATGGTTTTTATTTTCTTTTTGTAGGTTACTTTCTTTTTTTTTTAATTTTATTTATTCATGAAATACATGAGAGAGAGAGAGAGAGAGAGAGAGAGAGAGAGAGGCAGAGACACAGGCAGAGGGAGAAGCAGGCTCCATGCAGGAAGCCTGATGTGAGACTCGATCCGGGTCTCCAGGATCACACCCTGGGCCGAAGGCAGGCACCAAACCGCTGAGCCACCCAGGGATTCCCGGTTACTTTCATTTTTAAAGGTAATTCTACCTTTTTAATGCTTTTTTTCTTTTTTCCATTGTTTTTTAGAAGTAATTATTTGTGGCCCATGGGACAGCTCTATCTTGTTATGATTTCCTACGTTGACTGGAACTTTCATCTCTTTTTTTTCTTATTAGTGAAAGTATTTAAAGGTATGAATCTTTGATTCTGAAAGAACTTCTTGCCCTTTTCAAAAAACTATGTTCAAACTTTATTTCAAAGCTATTAAGTAATTTTTAGTTTTTATTTTTATGAGAACATTGTGGGGTTCCTGGAGGAAGGACACACATTGGAGGCTGGAAGTGAGTTGGGATGAGATTTTGGAGATCTTACATGTTGGGCTCAAGAATTTGGCATTTCTGCACTACAGGAAGTAACAATCCAAGTTCCACGTTTGTCCTTAAAAACTCAACTTCCGGAACACACGAAATTCCTGTAAAGCTCTTTTTGTGCTACAGCACATAGAAGCACAATGTTATATTTGAGAATCACTATTTGTTCATTTCCTGTAAGACATATTTGAATGTAAAATGGGAGGAAAAGCCTTGTATTTAAGTTCCTTCCTGATTTTTTTTTCCTTAAAGGGAGGGGGAGCATTGCACATTCATCCTCCACAGTTGAACACAAGCAAAACTCCACATCTCTGCCCAACTGTAAAACCCAGTCACAGAAACAGCACTGTAACTATAAACACACAAAAAAGTTTTACACTGCTTGAAAAGCAAAGTTACAATTGGTAAAGATTCTTTGTAATGTTACTTAAAACCTGAGAAATCTATAGTTTGGGTTGTTCTCCCAGTAAGTTGAAAGGGCTTTTTTCCCCCTTAAATCTTGGGTTTAATGTTTCTTGGTCTAAGGCCCAGTGCACCAACAGTGGTGAGTCAGAAGGGATGCCTGAAATAGTTCATGTACAATTTTCTGTGTTCCTGTGTTATCTTCCGTGGATGGCAGGACTGTCCCTTATTCATCTAATTATTCCACAAAAGCCCAGCAAAGTTCCAGTATTAAATAAACTTTAATTTATTAAAGTTGAAATGTTGAATCCTGAATTAAGTTGCTGAATTATATTAAAAAGGTTTCAGCTCATCTGTCAAAAATGTGAGACAAGTAGCATTTTGTGATGTGCATATTGATGTGAACTTAAGCCTTGTGGTTAGAATCATAAGGCCAAGAGTAACCCAGAAATGTCTTTATCCCTTTCATTGACTGGAATAATTGCCCAATGAATGCTATCAGCTGATGATGAAAAATCTCTCTTAAAGTTATTTTTCAAAATATGAATAGCAAAGTAAAAACACAGAAAGTGATCCTCAGTATCTAGAAAAAACATGATATCCATCTTGTAGGGGTAAGAGAGAATAATAGATGCAGGATTAGTAAGGCCCCTCTCCAAAACCCTTAAATGAAAAATAAGTTGGCCAGTTAATATTATACGAGTAGTGTGCACACTAAGGAAGGCCACACATTTTTTAAAAAGATTTTATTTATTTATTCATGAGAGACAGAGAGAGAGAAAGGCAAAGACACAGGCAGAGGTAGAAGCAGGCTCCATGCAGGCAGCCCGTTGTGAGACTCAATCCCAGGACTCTGGGATTAAGCCCAGAGCTTGAAGGCAGGCACTAAACCGCTGAGCCACCCAGACGTCCCGAAGGCCACACATTTTGAAGAATGTCATCCTGCAGTAGATTGAGAGGGTTTAAGGAGTCTTCTTACTTCTCCCTTCTCCTGTACCCTCCGCAGGCCGTGGTGGCCTCCAGAGCACTTCTCAGAGTGGCTATATGTATTTCTGCAAGAGCTTCTATTGAGACCATATGCATGGGTATCAAGTCCAGAGAGCATAAGAAGTTGGGTAGGAAGGATTGAGGCAAAATTGTTACTAGAGGTTATCATTGACACCAACTAAAAGAGAAAAAAGATATGCCCTAGGTATGTTTTTGCAGAGGGTAAGTTGGTGTTGCTCCAAACTAAAAAAAACAGAGGGGACTCTGAGAACTCTTCCTCCTTGGGGCTCCTGGACATTCTTCATCCTTTCATCATTGCCATTTATGTCCACTCCACTGCTCTCCAGTGCTGGATTGGAAAGTAGCCTAAGACATGGCTCTTAAAGTAGACTGGTGGTTGCCGGGGCTAGGGGTTGGGGGAAATGGGGAGATGCTGGTCAGAGAGTACAAATTTCCAGTCATAAGATGAATAAATTCTGGGAATCTAATATATGATCTAATGATTATAGTTAATACTGTATTGTGTACTTGTAAATTGCTAAAAGAGTAGATCTTAAATATTCTCACATAGATACATGCACACTAATAGTAATTATGGGAGGTGATGGATGTGTTAATTAACCTTATTATGGTGATCATTTTGCAATATACACCTATATCATACCATTACTGACCTTAAACTAACACAATGTTATATGTCAATTACATCTCAATAAGGCTGAAAAAAAAAAGACATGGCTCTCAATTTGGTTATGGATCTAGTGTTGGAGGTTCATTTAATCATTCAACATTTTTGCAACACCTACATGCCATGAATATATGATAAGAAGACAGAGGGAACAACAACAACAAAAAAAAAAAAAGCAGAGGGTTTGTCAAATGAATGATGCAGCTACTCCATGCAGTGGGATTTAGGAAGTGATGTTTGTGGGTTGGATAGCTTGGGAAGGTGACACCAAAGCACTCATAATTAGATGGGACTCATGGAATAGGTGGGATTTGGACTAGAAGACAAAGAGAAGGTGATGGCTGGAAGTGCAGAGGCATGAGTAGGAGACCTAAGAGAACTCAAGCAGGAAAGAGAAGTTTGGGCCTGGTTGAGGGATACTTGCGTGTTAGCATATGTGGGAGGGAAGGGAAAGTGTGGTAGGTAGAATAACGCACCCACCCCAGATGTCCATATTCTAATCCCCAAGTCTGTGAATATGTCACCTTACATGGCAAATGGAGCTCTGCATGTGTGAGTAGATTAAAGATTTTGAGATGGAGCAATTTTCCTAGATTATTGGGGTGGACCCAATGCAGTCATAAGAGCCCTTATCTACAAGAGCCAGGCAAGAGAGTTAAAGAAGGAGTTGTGACCATGGAAGCAGAGCTTGGAGAGATGGGAGGTAGGGTCCATGAGCCAAGGAATGTAAGTAACCTCTAGAAGCTGGACAAGGCAAGGAAATGCATTATTTTCTAGAGCTTCCAGAAGGAATACAGCCCTGCCAACACCATGGTCCTTCCCCAGTGAGACCTGTGTTAGACTTCTAACTTTCAGAACTGTGCAATAACAAAGTTGTATGGTTTTAGGCCACTAAGCTCATAGTAATTTGTTTTAGCAACAA
Organism: Nyctereutes procyonoides; assembly: GCF_905146905.1. Taxonomy (NCBI): domain Eukaryota; kingdom Metazoa; phylum Chordata; class Mammalia; order Carnivora; family Canidae; genus Nyctereutes; species Nyctereutes procyonoides. Next base: position 16,118,528 of record NW_026575132.1, read on the forward strand.
CAGGAGACCAAAACAAAAGAGAAGTAACGTTAAAGCATCCTTAAAATATGTTCACAAGGTCTTTAGGAAGCTGGAATGACTCTTAGAACCATTTTACCAGGAAGAAAGAGAAGCTTAGAGAGATTGCACAATTGGCCACATCTCACATGTGGCAAACCGTAAAGCAGAGTTCCAGCCAGTCCTACCCACTGCCTAGACTGTGGCCTTTCTGGACACCAGGCTGCCTCTGGCATTGGGAAAACCACAAAGTGGCCTGAACGGGGTGAGCAGGACAGGCAGAGATGTACTTTGGAGAAATGGTAGCCAGGGGGAGCGTGAATCCCCACAGCTCCACACAGTGCCTCAAACACAGGGACTCCCGTTTTTCCAACTGATGGTTGGAAAACATGGAAAACAACACCAATGACAAGATGACGCTCCAGCCCTACCTGTGATTTCACTTTCCTCCTCACCCCAAGGTGGATTCTAACTGGGGAAAGACAGTGTGTCCAGAGGCAGGGCAAAAGGGAAGTAAGTGAGGAGTTGTTAAAACCAAAGAGAAAGGGGTGGGGGCACTAAAGATGAATTTTGCATACTTTACTGTGGCTTGGGGTCGCAGGGGTCAGAAGGGTCCCTACCATGTTAACGAAGGGACCGGTCAGACCTTTCCCCACTGACACAGTCTGATCACTTTCCTTTCCAAATATTAAAACCTGAATTTACTTTTCTTTAAGAAAATCAGTAGAATGACTTAAAACAAGATTTCTCTCTTTGCTCCATAGTTCTCTTTTGCCATGTGAAACTCATCATTAAAATGAATTTATACCCTAAAAAGGTACACTTTATGCAACATGAATTATATCTCAACTTAAAAACAAATTCGGACTATTTAGTTAAGATCCTGGAAGGAATTAAAGTAAATGTTAAAATTTACCCTAAAATCAAGACTAAAGCCACCGGTTAGACAAAGGTTATGTTTTACACAGCAGGTCAAATGAAAATTATGTCTGCTTATGACAGGTACTCTGGAAAATCCCTTGAATTGCCTAGGGTGTAGTAATAGTCAGCATTGGTATTTTTTTTTTTTTTTTACCGTTTCTTAATAAGTCCAGCACAGCCAGCTTTTCTTCCCGGAGTCCATCACTGTTTCTATTGTTAGGGGACAGATGAAGATGTTGGCTTGCGTTTCAGGCCTAGGTGTGTGAAAAATACAATTTGAATGTGCACAGTTGACTTGTCGGTAATTAAAGTCATATGTGATGCCATTTCACTGTATTGTTAAATTCTGTTTGCCTTAGATTATTTCATCTAGTCACTTCCCTCATATCTGTTTAGCTTATGATTAAATGCAACTGTTTAATCCTCATGAACTTTACTATTCTTTCTGCATATCATACATGCCTCTGCAAAGGAAAAAAAGGAGCCACAGTCCTTCCTTATAGGTACACATAATCTTAACATTTTCATATATTTTTATTTTAAAAAGTTTTAAAAATACTTTTTTCAGGAATGCCTGGGTGGCTTAGCAGTTGAGCATCTGCCTTCGGCTCAGGGTGTGATCCTGAAGTCCCAGGATCAAGTCCCACGTCAGGCTCCCTGCATGGAGCCTGCTTCTCCCTCTACCTGTGTTTCTGACTCTCTCTGTGTATCTCTCATAAATAAATAAGTAAAAATCTTTTTTAAAAATACTTTTAAAAAAATACTTTATTCATAAGAAACACAGAGACATAGGTAGAGGGAGAAGTAGGTTCCTTGCAGGGACCCCGATGTGGGACTTGATCCTTGCACCTGGGATCGCGCCCCGAGCCAAAGGCAGATGCTCAACCACTAAGCCACCCAGGTATCCCTTTAAATACTTTTTTAAAAAAAAGATTTTATTTATTTATTTGAGAGAAAGAGAAGGAGAGAGCATGGATTTGAGTGAGGGTAGGGGAGAAGGAGAGGGAGAGGGGGAGGATCTCAAGCAGACTCCACACTGAGCACACACAGCCCTACACAGGGCTCAGTCTCAGAACCCTGAGATCATGACCTGAGCCAAAAATCAAGAAATGGACCCTTAATTAACTGAGGCCACCCTGGCACCCCCTCAAATGTTTCTCTCTAATATTTTTTTCTAAAAAAATATATATATATATATTTTTTTTTCTACTTCTTTTTTTTTTTTTTAAGAGACAGTGTGAGCAGGGTTGGGGGGAAAGAGCAAAGAGAGAGAATCTCAAGCAGATCCCACTCTGAACACAGATACTGACGTGGGGCTCAGTCTCATGACCCTGAGACCATAACCTGAGCCGAAATCAAGAGGACGCTTAACCAACTGAGCCACCCAGGTGCCCCTCTTTTTTTCTATTTTTTAAACACAGCAGAGATCGTTCTCTATAAATTGCTACACATTTTCATTGTTCTTAGTTTTCTGATATTATAAATAATGCTGCAGTGGACATATATGAACATAAATCTTGGCCTGTCCAACTATAGTTTTTCATTTTTGAAATTTTGAAATAATAATAGATTTAAATTTTGAAACAATCACAGGAAAGTTGGAAGTGCAGCTCAAAGAATTTTATGTTCCCTAATCCTTTGAGAGAGCCATCAAACTGATACCACGTCACCCCTAAATATTTCTCTGTTTTCCTAAGAACACTCTCCCACATGACCATAAAATAACAACCAAACACCAGACATTAACGTTGATACACCACTACCACTTCATAATACTCGGTGCTCATTCAGCTTTGACCCACTGTACCACTGCTCCCATTAGAGCAGAAGCATCCAGTTCAAAATCTGGTATTACATTTGGTTGCTTTGTTCAGCAGCCTCCATACTGGAACATTGATTCAGCCTTTTCTTGATCTCCTGGGCTTGACACTACAGAAGAGTACAAGTCCGTTATTTTGTAGAATGACCCTCAATTGATGCTGAGTTCTCTTTGCATCCTACTGGGTGGTACATGATTTAACTTTGTCTCATTACTGATGATGTTCACTTTGAACATTTGGTTAAGCATCTGCCAGTCTTTTTCATTGTAAAATTACTCTCTTCCCCTTTGTAACTGGCAAATATTTTGTCGGATTGTCCTTTAAAAGCATGAGAAAATCCCATTTCTTATTAAACGTTCAGTTTAATTATTCATCCTTGTACATCAGCATGGTCTTGTAGATTCTTGTTTTATTCATTGGATTATACTCCACTGATATCATCATTTATGTTGATGCTCAAATTGTCCTTGATTTGGCAGTCGGGGGCCTGTTCAGCTGGCTTTGTGTCCTTTGACATGTCACCTTTATTCTTTGAGTAACTTTTTGTTTTCTGGTAGAGCAAAATATTCTAGGCTTGTTTTGTACTTCCCTTCTTTTTTTTTTTAAATTTTATTTATTTATTCATGAGAGTCAGAGAGTGAGGCAGAGACACAGGCAGAGGGAGAAGCAGGCTCCCTGCAGGGAGCCCGACATAGGACTCGATCTCGGGTCTCCAGGATCACGCCCTGAGCCAAAGGCAGACGCTCAACGGCTCAACTGCTGAGCCACCCAGGCGTCCCTTGTACTTCCCTTCTAACCAGCCCTGGAATCAACTATCTCTCCAAGGAAACCTGATTCCCTTTAGTAGGAAATGGTATTTAAAAGCCAAGATCTGGGCACTAGATATACTACTCCCTGCTATTGGCATGTCACTGCCGGTAAACAGCATGAACACACACACACACACACACACACACACGGGCATTTACATCTAGAATTATTTCTATCCTTACCTATATACTTAAAAACCATCAATTAACACTGATATACCTAATTCCAGTTCAATGTCTTCTCATAGTGTTCTCCTGTAGGAAAAACCAGGCTTGCATTATCTTTAAAGTATTTGCTTATTTGGGGGCACCTGGGTGGCTCAATGGTTGAGGGTCTGCCTTTGGCTCAGGTCATGATCCCAGGGTCCTGGGATCAAATCCTGCATCAGGCTCTCTGTGGGGAGCCTGCTTCTTCCTCTGCCTGTGTCTCTGCCTCTCTCTGTGTGTGTCTCTTATGAATAAATAAAATGTTAAAAAATTTTTGCTTATATGATCAGTTCCCTATATGTTACTGTCCTGGGTTGAATGGTCCTTCCACCCACCACCAAAAGATTTGTCCACATCGTAAGCTCTGGAAACTGTGAATGTGACTTTATTTGGAAAGAGGGGCTTTGTAGATAAGATCATCTTGGGATATGAGTAAGCCCTAAATCCAGTGATCGCTGTCTTTATAAAAGATGCACACAGGGGAGAGACACACAGGGAGAAGAGGGGAAGGCCACCTAGAGACAGAGGCAGAGATTGGAGCTCTGCCGCAGCACAAGCCAAGAGATGCCTAGAGCCACCTGCAGCTGGAAGACGCAAGGAAGGACTCTGTCCCAGGGCCTTTGGAGGTGGCACTGCCCTGCAGACATCTTGCTTTCAGACTTCTGCCCTTCGAGTCGATGGGAGAATAGATTTCTCTTGTTTTGAGCCACTGGATCTGTGGTCATTTGTTACAGCAGCCCTAGGAACCTCATAGCTCCTCTCTGCCCCATCTCCCATGCCAAGGCCCTCCTTTCTTGGCTCCAGCTCTGAGCCTCCTCCCCCATTTTGGGCCACTTCCCACCTTCCTCATGGATGCTTTCCTCACCCCCACTTGAGCTAACACCCCATACCAGGCCACCCTCTGTGTTGGTGTCCTCTTCACAATATTGTCAGATAAACTATAGGGTGTCCAGTTAAATGTGAATTTCAGAAAAACTACAAATAATTCATGCAAGGTTTGAGACATATTTATACTAAAAAAATCATTCACTGTTTATCTGAAATTCAAACTTAACTGGGTGTCATGTTTTGCTTTGTTTGCTTTTTTTTTTTTCTTGGCTAAATTGGGTAACCCTACCTCCTCACCCTACTCAGGCTAGGACCTTCACCCCCACTGTAACAGGCCACCTGCCTCTCATACAGCCCCTGGGACAACCCACTTCACTGGGGTTCTGACACTGGCACCAGGCTGCCCCTCTGAAGGGGTACCTGTTCCCTCTGCTCAGACTCTAGAATCCCACACTGGACCATTGCGGGTCCCCGCTCAACCCCCTACTACCACAGACACATAACTCTATTTTGCTATACCTCGTGATTTTAAGACCAGATTTTTTAGGAAGAAAGGAAGGAAAAGAAATAGAAGCAAAAGACTTACTATTCTTTTAAGTGTGGTTTATATTCTCCCTATAATAGAAGATTTTTATGTGAAGAAATGGCCTACATTTGGATTGTCCAGAGAAACAGAACCAATTGGATATAATGTGTATATAATATATGCATATCATATATTATATGTGTATATATCATAGTACATACATTGTAGGAATTTTAGGAATTATAGGAGTTGGCTCACATGACTGAAGGTTGAGAAGTCCCACAATCTGACCTCTGCAAGCCTGAGAACCAGGAAAACCAGTGGTATAATTCAGTCTGTCTGAAGGCCTGTAAACTGCATAGTGGGTAGGGGTGGGCCTCGTGTAAGTCCTAGAGGCCAAAGTCCTGAGAACCTAGTGTTCTGATGTCCAAGGGCAAGTGGACACCCCAGCTCGAGAAGAGAAAGCCAAGAATCTGCCTTCCCTTCACCTTTTCTGTTCCATTCTGTCCCTTGGTGGTTTGGATGCTGCCCACCCACACCAGTGAGGGTGGATCCCCTTTACCCAGTCTACTGAATCAGATACTCATCTCCTCCAGAGATGCCCTCCTGGACAACAGCCAGAAATAATATTTACCAGCTACCTGGGCATCCTTTAGCCCAGACATGTTGACATATCAAATTAATTCTCACATGGTCTGTATGGGGAACTGCTAGCCCTTGGTCAGATATTAAGTAGAAAACAAGTTATGTTTTTTGAGGATTACTTGAGGATAGTGAGATTTGAAAATGTTCGAGTACTGGGATACCTGGGTGGCTCAGTGGTTGAGCATCTGCCTTCGGCTCAGGGCATGATCCTGGGTACCTGGGCTTGAGTCCTGCATCAGGCTCCCCTTGGGGAGCTGCTTCTCCCTCTGCCTCTCTCTCTGTATCTTTCATGAATAAATGGATAAAATCTTAAAAAAAAAAGTTTGAGTATCATGTGAAGGGCCTTCGTGTCTTATCTTTTGACCTCCTCACCATTTTTCAGCTTCTGTCTTTGTTACTGCCCCTCATGTTTCTACCTTGTGGTCTACTTGAGATTTTTATGAGTTTTCCGAATAAGGACCCATAAGTACCAACTCAGAATTTCCCACCTAGTCTCATAAGTCATTGTCTCAGGCTTCAACCAATCTTTTGATTGAAAGGAAAAAAAAAGTAGGGGAGATTTAAAACCAGAACAAGTGGGCAGCCCCGGTGGCACAGCGGTTTATCACTGCCTGCAGCCCAGGGCGTGATCCTGGAGACCCTGGATAGAGTCCAGAGACCCTGGATCGAGTCCCACGTCGGGCTCCCTGCATGGAGCCTGCTTCTCCCTCTGCCTATGTCTCTGCCCGTCTCTCTCTCTCTCTCTCTGAATAAATAAAGTCTTTAAAAAATAAAAATAAAACCAGAACGAGTATATCCAGTAAGTATTGCAAAGAAATCAATAATCCCACTCAGTTATTTTCCTGCCAGGTTCAGTTGCTCTCCTCTGGGATCCTCAGATGATCCCAGACCATCCCTATCAGCATTACACAGCAGCCACCCCATGGCACCATGACCTTGCTGACCATCCCTATCAACATTACACACCAGCCATGACTTTGCAGATCTGCGTTTCTCATGTTTTCTTTGGACCGATGCTGTACCACTGTTCCTGCTCCCCAGGCACCGGGCAAAGCCGAAGGCCTGGCCTCCCTCCTCTCTGCCTACTACTCTCTGTTGCTGGCACAGCCCTGTTCATCTTCGTACCATAGACTTGTTGCTCAAGGCCCCTGCCCTTTCCACTCCCTGCTGTTTCCTGCTCTTCACATACAGAAGTGTGACCCTGGACCGGTCCTGCTCTTCAGGCTGAAGCAACATGAAGAGACTTCACGGCCTTTTAATTACCTACTTAACCCTTTTGACTTGTCCCTATAACTTTTATAAAGTTATGGAGCGAAAATCAAAACTCAAGCAGCTTTTGGGGCTGAAATAATCAGCAGGTTAGAAGCTTTAATTTGGGGAAACAGCTCCGTTTCCTACGTGCTCCTTAGTTATGTTTTTTTTTTAGTTTACAATCAAGCCAACTGTGACCATAAATTAAAATGCTGTGGTTAGAGCACACATTTCTGATCAAATAAATCACAAATCCAAGGCAGCCAGTCAAGGCATAATATAGCCTTTTCAGTGTTTATAGTCACTGGAAGCAGTAAATGACAAGGGCTAGCATGTAATAAAGCTGTTATCACACTGTGAGAAAAAGCTCATCTATTAGTAGTTACCTTGAAGCCACGCCAACCCCATAAATTCAGATGCCTTTTATATGTCAGAATCTTTTTCCACTGCAAGTGAGGTACCAAGTCATGTTTGTCTTTCCGAAGATCTGTCACCGTCATTTCTACCATTCCTGCGTGAATCACACTGGTTCGTCTGTCATGACTTAGAAGATTGTGGCCAATGGTCAACACAAGCTGAAGTGACAAATGTGCAGTGGGCGCCTGTGAACGCCCATGTGGACTCATTTCAGGAATAACAGGAGGGAGATTTATGGTGGCCGGGCAGTGACATGTGTGGGAATTCTAGTAGTGGCGGAGCTGAGGTGCAGAGCGATCAGAATGAGAGAATTAGACCCACCTTGTGAGCGAAGAGAAAGTTTGGAGAGAAGCACTGAATGGAGCTCATGGTTGCCAAGGGAAGCCGGGGGCCTGGGAAGGCCGCAGGTCGATGCTAACTTGGGTGGCCCAGGTTTGCCCAGCAGATACCTGGGGGCCTCTAGCACTGGCCCCACAGCTTCTGCTGTGAAATGAGTAATACCGAGCCAATGGGGTGACAGGTAACAGACAAAAAGAGCTTACAAAGATCTTGGTGCTGTTCTACCCAGCAAGAAACAAATTTTATGTTTTCTAAAAACCATTACTCTCAGGCAGCCTAGGTGGCTTAGCAGTTTAGCACCGCCTTTGGCCCAGGGCCTGATCCTGGAGACCCGGGATCGAGTCCCACGTCAGGCTTCCTGCATGGAGCCTGCTTCTCCCTCTGCCTGTGTCTCTGCCTCTCTCTCTCTCTCTCTCTCTCTCTCTCTCTGTCTCTCATGAATAAATAAATAAATAAAATCTTAAAAAAAAAACCCAAAACCATTACTCTCTGTCAAGGTGTCATATATTTGAATAAAATTCATTGTATTGATGTAGATAAAAATCAGAACTCATTGGTCACTTATCCCTGGGTTATACTAATCTGCACCAAGTGTTCCCCCCACCCCCACCTGTTGAGTTTTTCTTCACAGTGAGGAGGATGTGGGTGCAAATGCCTGCGATCTCAGGAGCGAGAGTGATCGCTGTGGTGGAGAAGAGGCATGAGGGGAGGGATCCCCATAAAGGTGGGCTTCCTTCTCCCGCAGTCCAGCTCTGCCTCAGCTCAGGGCCTGACTCACCACGAGAGAAGAAGCCCGGTTCTCATTTCCCTATTATGGTAACTGGGCAGCCACAGCCACATACTTTGTAAATTATGTTTCATCTGGGTGAAACTATACTTTGGAATTAATCGTAAGAAAAATTTTGGGAGGGATCCCTGGGTGGCTCAGTGGTTTAGTGCTTGCCTTTGCCCCAGGGCATGATCCTGGAGTCCCAGGATCGAGTCCCACATCGGGCTCCCTGCATGGAGCCTGCTTCTCCCTCTGCCTCTCTCTCTCTCTCATGAATAAATAAATAAAATATTAAAAAAAAGAAAAAGAAAAAGAAAAATCTTGGGAAAGATGCAGAAAGTAAATTTAGTTTTCTGCTTGTTGTTATGAGGCATGATGTTTACTTTTTAGGAATTAATCTGATAATGGTTTAGTGTTGAAGATGTCTTTAGATGACCCTAAGAGGATGGTGAATACAATTCCGAGAAAGTTCTTAGCTTTCTTCCCCCACCTTGACACACATAGAGGATGATGTTCTTAGAGCATTTCTACCCAGTGAAGAATTTCAGGAAATGAAGATGATGTTATACATGCATGAGCCTTGAATTTATTTTTTAAATTAATTTATTTTAAGTAATCTCTCACTCAACATGGGGCTTGTACTCATGATCCTGCGATCAAGAGTCACATGCTTCACCGACTGAGCCAGCCAGGTGCCCGGAGACTTGAATTTATTTTAAAAGATGAAAAATTGGAAAAACTTAGAAGTTTTTCTAACTGTCAGTAATGATTAATCTCTTGTGACTCTCCTCAAAAGGCAATGGCAACACACCAGGTGTGCTAATACCACAGACTGAGGTGCTCTTCTCTCAAACACTTCTTGAGGACTCAAAATTTAGCTGAGGCAACTCTTCCCACTTCAAACCTCAGGGCTCCTGAATAAAATGTAGTAGCCTTAAAAATGAATATATAGCTTTTGAAAGAAAACACCTGGGTGCCAGGGGCACCTGGGTGGCTCATTGGTTGAGCATCTGTCTGTCTTTGGCTCAGATTGTGATCCCGTGGTCCTGGGACCGAGTCCCACATCGGGCTCCCTGTGAGGAGGAGCCTGCTTCTCCCTCTGCCTATGTCTCTATCTCTCTCTGTGTCTCTCATGAATAAATAAATAGAATCTTAAAAAAAGAAAAGAAAACACCCTGGTGTCAGAATAAAAGATGGAACTCAAAACGAGAGCAATAGGTGTGGGTGATGATAATGAGTAAGTCCTAGGGACACTGTACCCAGACATACGTACTCATGGCCATGGGCTGCCGTTTTAGTACTCTCCTTATGAGGACAAAAGCCATGTGTGACTGAGGGTTCATCCCAGGTGGGGACCTGGAACTAAGATATCTGCTTTAGGGCAGAGTCCAGGGAGGGCTGACCCTTCTATGAAAAGAATGTTACCCACACTGTACCCCAAGTCCATAGAAAGCTTATGCCCTGGGCACTTTGTGTGTAGGAAGGAGTCTCCTTTGAGAAATGGAAAATCCCACGCAAAAGTATAAGATCTGAATTTATACTGTCCACATGGTATATGAGACTCCCAAGCCCAGAAATTAGTATAAAAGTGGGTCCTGAATAGGATGGAATCCCAGAGAGCCATGGAGAAGCAAATGCAAGATCTCTCTCTTCAAGGGCGCTTCTATAACTCAAGGCACACGGAACATCAAAAGGAACAATGCAAAAACAAAAAAAAACAAAACAAAACAAAACAAAAAAAAAAAAACAAAAGGAACAACGCACGTTGCTAAAGATAGGCTCACTATGAAAAATTACAGACTCCATGAGGAAATGATCCAACGGGAGGGAGCTGGGTGACAGTAAATGGGAGAATTAGCACCCCAAGAACTTGAGATAATAGAGTGATACAATAAAACAATTCAGAGATTATCAAATAAGAAAACACACGAAGGAAAAGATGGCATGATGAGTTGCTTAGTAAAAGAAAGATGTTAGAAAAAAAAACAAAAAAAAAGAAAGATGTTAGAATTCGACAGCGCATGCACGTATTCCTATAAAGTCACTAAACTAATTCGTGATGGATTGAAACTGAAACCAAAAACTTGAAGATAAGCTTGACATTTTTTGATCATTATACTTTGGAAGAGATTACCTGCGGGGATTATGGAAACTGGATTATGTGACTCTTATAGGATTATATTTAAAACCACCTGATGGGTTTAGCTTATATCATAAATGTATAAATTTTTCACTGATTTTGAGCTCCTGTATAAATAAATTTCATCCATAGAAATGTTTCCTAGTTTTTCACTTTTTTCTAATTATAAAAATAATATATCTTCATTATTTGGGACAAATTGTGAAATATGAAAAAGAAGCAGAAATAGTCTCACTACCCTGAAACACTATTAACATTTTAACATATTCCCTTCCAGCTCTGCTTCTATTCAGTATATCCTTACTGAGCTCAACATATACTGAAATAAAATTTGTATTCCTTTTATTTTATAAATTTTACATTATGTCATAGGCATTTATTTCTCCATGTTCTTAAATGTGTTCTGAGTATAGTTTACATGGTTGCATAATATTTCCTCATGGACAGGGGGGCCTGGGTGGCTCAGGCATTAAGCATCCGACTCTTTGATTTCAGCGCAGGTCATGATCTCAGGGTCATGAGATCAAGTCCCGCATGGGGCTCTGCTCTCAAGGAGGAGAGTGCTTGAGGTTCTCTCTCTCCCTCTCCCTTTGCCCCTCCCCCCACCGACTATCTCTAAAATAAAAAATATCTTCATGGATATGCCATTTATTTCAGAATTATCTTATAATTGCCTACTTACATTGCTTCTATGTTTTCATTGTTCTAACTCTGCAATAATATCTGTGCATAAATCTTTGATTATGGGGTCGACTATGTCCTGAGGCCTGTATGTATGTATGTATGATTTTGAAATCAAGGGACAATCAAGGGACTGACTGCCCAGTCCAAAAAGCATGTGACTCTTGATTTCGAGGTTTTATTTTATTTTATTTTTTCGATTTCGAGTTTTTTTTTTATTTGTATTTATTTATGATAGGCACACAGTGAGAGAGAGAGAGGCAGAGACACAGGCAGAGGGAGAAGCAGGCTCCATGCACCAGGAGCCCGACGTGGGATTCGATCCCGGGTCTCCAGGATCGCGCCCTCGGCCAAAGGCAGGCGCCAAACCGCTGCGCCACCCAGGGATCCCGATTTCGAGGTTTTAAGTTCAAGTCCCACATTGGGTGTAGAGATTACTTAAGAAAAAAAAAAAGGAACAAGCTTTCATCTTTTACAATTTATATTTTCAAATATATTCTATTTCACTTCAACAAATTTATTAAGTACCTGCTATTTACCATATAACCTTTCTCTATACACTTATATTGTGTTTCTTTTTCTTTCTTTTTTTTTGTTTTTGTTTTTTTTTTAATTTTTAAATTTATTTATGATAGTCACACACACAGAGAGAGAGAGAGAGAGGCAGAGACATAGGCAGAGGGAGAAGCAGGCTCCATGCACCGGGGGCCCGATGTGGGATTCGATCCTGGGTCTCCAGGACTGCGCCCTGGGCCAAAGGCAGGCGCTAAACCGCTGCGCCACCCAGGGATCCCCTCTTTTTCTTTTGATTGCCAGAATCATCATATGCACTGTAGAAAATTTGGTGTGCACTCATGCATGCTGGTGTGTGTATGTGTGTATATAAAAGGGAAAGAGCAGGAAAAAAGGAAGCATGAGGAAATTCAGTTACCTTCTGTGTTCAGCTTTTAGGATCTAAGCCAGCAAAGAGAAAACTCTAATTAGAATGTTTGTGGAGCACTCAAAATTTTGCAAAACAAGTTTATTGGTTAGATGGAAAGGTGAGTGCTGGTTTAATCCGTTTGATCTTTAGAATATGTGAATATGCCTGAGTTAAACCAGAAATGTGGGTTATATGACCTCCTTCCCAGACTTTCTTCCTATTATAATTCTAGGATTTGATGACAACTTTTGGAGCTACGTTCAAAAACTATGTTAGCTTACCAAAATGTCTATTCAACCAAAACATACACCACTCAGGGCCAGGTTTACAAACTCCAGCTCTTTATGACATATTTCAAATAAGAGAAGCAACACTAACCCTTGAGCAAATGAACCAAATTTACCCCACAGCAACAATTTTCCAGAAAACCTAAGTTAAAAAAAATAATAATAAATGGAACCTATTTCAAATAGGCCAGCAACTGATTTTCTGTCTTATGCACATAGATAGATACACTGTTTTATTTATTTGCGCAGGTTCTGCAATAGCAGAGAAAGAATTTAAAAATCACAATGCTAAAATCTGGAAATAAGGTAAAGGGCTGTAGATAAAGTGGGGGGGAAAGAGTAGGAAATTTCTGTTGTTGTATTCTCTGCTCCAGTGTTTGGCGCTTCTAGCACAGAGCTGTAACTGGGGGGAGGCACTGCCTGTGGTTATGCACTTGCACATGAAATAATCCTAGAGGCCCCCAATTCCCAGTGAGCCCTGATTAAGGACTGAAGCATTTTGAGTCAAACTGTGATTATGTAAATGTCTGTATGTATAGATAAAATACAAAAAGCCGAGATGACTGCAGAAAGAGGAAATGACAGTGGATGATAGTGTGAAAATACTCATTTCTGAAGAAACAAATAAAAGGGACAATGGTGTATACAGTTCAGGAAAATGAAACATCTCTTTTTCAGGGGATCCCTGGGTGGCGCAGCGGTTTGGCGCCTGCCTTTGGCCCGGGGCGCGATCCTGGGGACCCGGGATCGAGTCCCACGTCGGGCTCCTGGTGCGTGGAGCCTGCTTCTCCCTCTGCCTGTGTCTCTGCCTCTCTCTCTCTGTGTGTGACTATCATAAATAAATAAAAATTAAAAAAAAAAAAAGAAACATCTCTTTTTCAGGAGAAATATCTTTTGCGAGGTGCACACATCGGGGATGGCACCATTGCCAAAATTTTCAAAAGGTTGCTGTCAACAGCTGAGGCTAGGAATGTATGTCAAAAAGTAATTTAAGAAAACAGAAATGACTCTTAGTACTTCAATAATTCCTTAAACAATGTTCAATGGTAAGGAAGAGGAAACTCAAAATGAATAACAGGAAAAATACAGGCTGGTTTTCAGTCTGCAAGAATGGTTTCTCTGGTGCTTCCAACTGCTTGCCTGTCACTTGAACCTTTCAAACCACTGACCTACACTACACAAATGACTTTAAAAAAATGTGGAATCAGGACCAGTGAGTACAGATTCGGACCTTATGTCAACCAACCTGGGCAAGTGCATAAGTCGTATGTGCCACAAGACTGCTAGGAAGCCTTCTAGGGCTGGTTTCTGAAGATGGCAGCCTCACATAACCTTCTTCACTCTCTGTTTCTTGGGCCCACACCCTGGAAGGTGCAGGGTGACACAGGGAGAGGGTGTCGTCGGGTCTCCACTCCTGTGAGTCTAATGTACAGCACGCTGTGCTTATGGAGTGTTTCTCCTACTTCAGGACCTGATCAGTTGGACTCCCACAATGCGTATACGTTTCCCTTGGAGTCACCATGCATCTTTAGAAGCCATACCACCTTTTCCTGTGCAACAAAACGGAAAGCGAATGAGCTCGGGAGTCAGGCCAGACCAGGTTTTCAACCCTGCATAAGTGGCCTGTGCCTTATGGTTCTCATTTGAAACATGGGAACACAATAAGCTCCTCAAGGAGGAATAATTAACACATGAAGATCATTTGCTACAGTGCCTGGTGCACAAAAGCTTCAAAGAAAATGTAATTTGTGTTGAGCAGCTGTTTAGTAAGGAAGAGATTAAGCTTAGAGTCAGACAGATTGAGTTTGAGTGTTGGCGATGTCACATACAACTATGTGGCCTTTGGCGGGCTGCTTCAATTCTGTACCTTAAATGGGAATAATGAGAGCACCTGCTTTGTGGAGGGTGGCGAGCAATGAGTGAGTTAATACATATACAGTGCCTGCCACACAGGAAACTCTCAAGAGAAATCTTAGCCATTCATTGGAATAAGAATTAGCAAATTACCCATCTCATGAAGTTTTAGTAGGTTTATATAAAACAATCCGTAAAAGTGCTTAAGTAGCAAAGCTTCTAGCTCATATGAAGTACTTTAGTATTAGATATTACATTGGTGATTATTATTACTACGATTATTGGTATTTCACTATATTGAATAGTTCCGTAATATAAGACGAACTTCTACATTTCTAGCAACAATGATGTGTTAAGAGCAAATAATTAGATGCTATCATGAGTCGGTTAAAACAGCATTTCCACATGTGGAATTGAAAAGGGTGGCAATAATATACCTAAAGAAAATACAAAATATATTAGCCTTTATGGAAATGTCTTACTTTACTACTTTCCAACTTTTTGTAACACAGATTTTTCTAAGTTTTCAACGTTTTGCCATCTGAGTTAAGGATATATTTTTTTTCTTCAAAGTAATTTGAGTCAGTCCCCTGGTATTTAGCTAAATTGAACTCCGGCATTTTGGAACAGTGTCTGTTGACACAAATATATTTGGCATCACTGGGGAATTTAAAACTACATACAGATAGTGTCATGCATGATCCCTCAAACCCAAGATGACAGTATTATTATGAAGTACAAGTGTTGCTTAAAAGTTTTGTGCTGTCGTTTGTCCTCTAAACACAGAGGTACATGCCTGTCTGGGAGTTACAAGGATTTAACTATAGTTTTATGAGCATTCGTAACAGAGTACACAAGGCACTTTGCTACTTTGCTCAAGAAAAGAGGAATGAAAATCTGGTAAGATACCCAGGGAAACCTGTGTAACTTTCTACTCACCTTCTCTCTGATTTTGAGATTATCGTGGAGGGTGAAAATCAGCTCCCTTGCTCTCAGTTCATCCCAGAGGCACATATGATTCTCAACCTGGAAGATGTGGATTCACACTTGAGATTTTTTTTTTTCGGTCTTGCTTAGATATTTCCAGTCTAGGAAATTCCCTGCCAGCTGGATTAAACAACAACAACAAAAATCTAAGAATTCAGAAACTGGCTGGCCTGGGAAGAACATTGGTGACCCTGGATCTTCTGCAACAACATTTTATTTTTCTAAGTAAAGAAGTAACATGAGGAGGCCCAACTGCCGAATGACCAGACTTTGTCACCTTGCCTCGGTTTCAGGTTTTCATATGGCCTTTCAGAGGTCAAGAGAGGCACCGGCAACCTCCATATTAAAGCAAAGCAAACCAAAACAGAACAAAAAGAAGACAAAGAAGAAAAAGACATGCCAAAATAGGGTTACAGCATTGGTGGTGCATTTTAAATGTCAGTATCTAAGAAGTAAACAATTTCAACCCACAAATGCACACCCACACACATTCAGTTTAATGCAATTATGCTATTCCCAAAAACGATTAAGGGAATTAGAGGATTCATTAAAAATACTGGTTCATCATTCAGGACAGATGTGGCCCAGTAATGAGACACAGAGTTAAGTTGGGAGAAAATAATATTCCCTTCTTCAAACAGACCAATGCTTCTCTGTACATATAGGTATAACCTAGTGGCATTGAGGCCCTGTGTGAGAGTGAGGACCCAGACCAGTGACCCTCCGGGTGTTCCCCTTCTTAAGCCTGGGGTGTTTGCACTTGGCAATATCCAGCTGCCTGTCTTTATAATGTCAACTCTCCGCTGTGGTCAAGTGAACAGATCAGCCCAAGAACCTGGGGCTGAACTGGCACCCTTACTAATGGCATCTATTTGTTTTTTTCCCCAGTTCTATGTGTTTTATTGCTCTGGAGGAAGAGAACCAGTTTGATCTCTTAATTTCGTGACAGTCAAAATGTAGCCAGAGCAGATGAAGCATATATTGATAAAGTCAATAGGCCCTGGATGGGGGCCGGGGCGGGGGGGTGGGAGGGTGTCTGTCGTGGCCTTAAGCTGGAGGCAAACATACGTACATTCTTAAAAGAAGCTACTGGTGAGGGCTCTTCCCACAAGAGAGGACCTCTCAGGAACATAAAAGGAGTCTGGAAACTAACCAAGGCTTCCCTAGAGGGGCACACTGGTCAAAGTTTGGTCCAAGCCTGAGCTGGTTACTGTCCCTGTGGCCAGTACCTCTGATTTGGCAGAAGGCAGAAGGCTTCTAAGTGGGCAGAGTAGCCATGACCTCAGTCCCATATGCCTCCTTCCCTGAAATTTCACTTGCAGATAACGGATAAGACTTCCATTTCTCTGCTCCCTGGGGGAAGCCAAGCCTGAGGGAAAGGGGAGGGTGGTTGTGGGAGGAGAAGAGTAAGAGTAAGATGGAATTCCAGCAGGTGGCAGTTGGTGCCAGTGAACTAGAAAGGCTTAAGTTGGGGTAGAGGGAGTCTGAGGATTGGGAACCCAGGTGTAAGATAGGGCAAATGGGAAAGAGGTAAGGGAGAGGAAGGAATAGCGACCAGAAGGCCTTAGCCTGGGGAAAGAGGTCTTCCTCAATGACCCCGTGGAAGGGGACTCATGGAAAAAGTCTGAGGCTGGTGCAAAATGGAGATTTATCCAGTTTCTCAGATGGGGGAGTGGGATGGCAGAGTGGGACGGTGGAGGTACCAAGAGGGCTTAGGACCCTGGGCCAGTGGCCCTGAAGCCCCTGCCCCTGCCTCTCACTGCAGACCTTTACCACATACTGCTACATGAGTTCATCTACTGATGAGAAGGTTACAAACTTTTTGGGGTCCTCACTGGGTCAAGGACCTTTGTTAAAGTATGTCAGGTCCGATGGTTCTCCAGAGGCTTCCTCCTTTCTGAGGCCTGCAGGGGGCTTTAGGACATAACAGTCCCCTGCTTCCTCTTCTAACCTCACCTCCTTCCATCCTCCCCTCAGTTACCCTTCCCGAATACCTGGCCCCTTTCCTCTAGACAAAGCAAGCAAGCTCCATTGCGGGGCGTTGGCACTCACTTGCCCAGATACAGCAGGACTTGCACCCCCTCGCTGTACTTGGACGTCTCTCTGCCCCTGTTAGTCCTCTAGGGCTGCTGTCACAAAGCACCCAGCTGGGTGACTTGAACAACAGAAACTAATTTCTCACAGTTCTAGAGGCTGGAAGTCCAAGAAGGTGCTGACAGGATTGATTTTCCCTGAGGGCCATGGGGGAAAAATCAGTTCCATGTCCCCCTCCTTGGTTTCTAGAGGACTGTCTTCTCCCCCACGTGTTCACACTGTCTTCCCTCCCTGTCCAATAAAGGGCACCAGTCATTTGGATTTCCGTTCACCCTAATGATCTAATTTTAACTTACTACTTCTCTAAAGACACTATCTCCAAATACAGTCACATTTTGAGGGAGTGGGGTATAGACTTCAGCATATGAATGAGAGGGGGATAGGGTTCGCCCCAAACAGCTTCCTATCATGGAAGCCTCCCAGACAACATTCAAAATAGAGTCCCTATTAACTGACACACATTTACTCATTCATTTTTCAAAGATTTCCCTCTATTTAAATGTCAACCCTAGAGGGACAAATTCTTTGTTTTGTTAACTGACTCATCTCCAGTGCCTGCCTAGTTGCTGCCTGGAGAGTAGCAGGCCCTCAATAAATATTCATGAACCAGTGAATGCATATTATGAAGCTATTGCAAATTACTCTGCAAAAAAAAAGCAGCGACAGAAAAAGACGCTCATGGTATACTGTTAAGAAAGCATGTTAAAAACAACTGTGTAGCATCATTTTCTTTTTAAATCGTATGCATATAATTTATCTTTATTAAAATAAAACTTGGAGGGGCACCTGGGTGGCTCAGTGGTTGAACGTCTACCTTCGGCTCAGGTCATGATCCCAGGGTCCTGGGATCGAGTCCTGCATCAGACTCCCTGTAGGGAACCTGCTTCTCCCTCTCCCTGTATCTCTGACTCTCTCTCTGTCTCTCATGATTAAATAAATAAAATCTTTAAAAAGTTAAAATTTAAATTTAAAATTTTTTAAAAACTTGGAGGTGCAACAAAATGCTAGTAGTGGGTGGTTCTTGGTGTAGGATTTTTATTTATTTTGATTTCTCTCATTTCTGTGCATTTTATTTCCCTTCAATGAATATATATTACTTTTGTACCAGGAAAAAAGTTATTAAAAGTTGACAGAAGATACTTTGTCATGACTTTTAGCAGGCCACTAAGAGAAAAAAAAAAACATCATTAATCATTTTTGTAGGGACATAGTGAGAGGGTAGTCTCTTGGAGCACAGGCTACGGAGTTGACCCGGTATGGATTCAAGTCCTCCTTTGCCACTTTCTACATTTGTCATCATCTCATGCATGTCTGTCACATGCACGAGTCTCTGTTTCTCATTTGCTTTTCGTTTGTTTGTTTTAAAGATTTTATTTATTAATGAGAGACACAGAGAGAGAGAGGCAGAAACACAGGCAGAGGGAGAAGCAGGCTCCATGCAGGGAGCCTGATGTGGGACTCGATCCAGACACTCCAGGACCACGCCCTGGGCCAAAGGCAGGCACTAAACCACTGAGCCATCCAGGGATCCCCTCTGTTTCTCATTTGTAAAATGCGGTAAGAGTGGTACACAGGGGATCTGAGTTGTCTTTCATCCCTGACTAGAATTTGATTATTCTTATCTCGGTGATTTGGAAATTTTAAGACACCAAGGATCAGAGACCAGTCTAAGGGTCCCTCTCTTCCCTCTCCAGGGCAGGCCAAGCAGTATCAGATACCCCACCCGTTGTTTCTGGGCTTAAGACCTGGCCTGAGGACAGGTGAGTGAGGCACTTGCCATAGGAGCCCTGTGAAAGGGGGTACAAATGCTCAGTAATCAAGATAATAATAAATAAATGGGATGTTTTGGAAAATAAAATTATGTAAAAAATCTATAATGAACAAAATATCAGCAATTTTAATAAAGATGGGATAAGTATTAGCAATTTCCCCGTTGCCTATGGCTCAGTGTATTACTGCTTCCAGCTGACAGCCCGAAGGTAGGGAACCTGCCATTATGTAAATTATTATTAATTACCACTTAATCATAATTAATTATCCAAACTATCCTGAATCTCAGAACCACCATTGTTCACTCTATGATTGTTCTGCCTCTAGTCAAGCACCTGTAAGGATACCCATAGGGAAAGGTGTATTTTTTGGATCCTGTTTCTTTCTCCTCTAAAGACACCTAATCACAATTGCTAACTCATCAGCCTTCTTACCTCAGCGAGGACTCTGAGGGCAAGCATCTCCTTATTTTTTAATAGAAACATAAAATGCCAGCAAAGCATGATTTCTACTCAACAGAGTGCTAAGCAGAGTTTACAGATGTGGCAGGCTCTTGCCCTGATACTTCTGGGGAAGGGCACACAGACCTTGGCATACCTGGCTTCAGGAACAGGCAACAGCAAACAGCATCTTCCCTCCACCTACTTCCCAGGAGAAGGGAAAATCCTTACGTAATGAGACCAGAGGGGTCAACGGTTTCGTGTGGAGCATTGCCCTGAGGGGCTTTCATATCACCACATCCTGAGATTTTTGTGGGTATATTAGTTTACACAGGTAAAGCACTTCCCAGTACACATTCACAGGGAGATTACTGGTTAACCATAGCAATGAGAGTAATATTTAAAGTCTTGCTTTCATGTGATGGTTTCATTTTACACTGGACACTTCATTTGCTGAAACCATAGATTCTAAGTGGCTCTACCGAAGTAATCCCTGGGAAAGTGTGAATGTTCTTAGGATGGAGACTTTAGGAGATTTCTCCTATTGCTCCTAAGTTTTATTTAATGTAAATGCTGGTTTCAAACATACAATTCGAAACATCACAAAATGCACGTAACGGATGGCAAATTTGTTTCTGAGAACACTTGCAGAATTCTGCGTTCTTTCTAACTACTAAAACGCTCAGGGAGCAAGGGAGGAAAGGGATTGCTTAAATGCCAGGTAATGCAGAAGACTTAGATTTGGTTACAGTAAATTTAAAGTGATCCGTTGTAAGGTGACGATCTGGACAAACTTCGTAACAGTGAAGGAACCAGCTGGGGTGGGGTGGAGTTATTTTATTTTTTATTTATTTTTTTTTGGGGGGGGGAGGTGGAGTTGTTTTAATTGAAGCAATGTTGCTCATCACCCCCCTCCCTTCCTCCCTTAGATTTTTGTATTAAATAGTGTTTACCGGGAAAGTGAAACTCACTGGGATTTTATATTCGTGTCCAATCAGAAATCTGACTACTCTGAGACCACTGTGCTGTGAGGGATAGCAACCAGTCCCAGACGTCCCGGCAGGCCAGGCACCTGACTCAAGTGAGGAAGCTGCAGGGCCCTCCGGCCTCAGGAGTCACGAAGTGCAGAGGCTCGGGGAGCCCAGCTGACAGCCAGAACTGCTGCTCCAGACCTAGGGCCCCAGGTGAGCCATCCTGGCCAGCTCCGGCTTTTAGATTCGCTGCAGGTGAGGCCACTGTGGTCCTGGAGCAGGGATGTGCAGTCCTCGCTGGGTCCTGGCTGCTTTCCTCTCCCACACATTTGAGGGTATTATAAAATCGCTGTTGTTTTCAAAGAAAAAGCTATCAGACAGCAGAAACTAGAAGTAGAGGCACAAAAGGGACTAGGGAGTACCGAAAAATAAGGAATGGTTATGATCACTCTTGAGTTGCGATTGTTGGTACTCTCAAATTCAGCTTTTTCATTCATGTATCCATTCATTCAAGAAAAGTTTATGAGACGGCTGCAAGCCAGGCATTACACACTTACCCCGCTGGGGATACAAGAGCTGAATAAAATAGCTCTGTCCTCGGGGGAATGCCTAGTTTAATTGGGGGGTGGGGGTGTTCAAACAAGTAAGCAATTATCCAATGTGATACCAGGCTGCATCATAGCAGACGTTTGCAGAAGGAATTTGTGGCATGAAAGATGCAGAATTTTACAGCCTTAAGGGAGTCAAAAAAGCTTGGCAGGGGGCTCTGCTTGAAACAAGCCTCAGAGAATGAGTAGAGGTTTACCAGATGGCCCAGGTGGGGCAGCTCCAACACTGTGTCTATGAAGAGCAGGGTAGACTGTGCTTGGGCACTGGCTTCAGCTGCTCCTGCTCCTGTTCTGTGACTTTTTCTTTGCCTTTTCCCAGCAAAGCTTTGACTATATAACCAGATCTTTTTTTTTTTTTTTTCCAGAGGGGCCAAGGTCCTAGCAACCCCACCACCACCACCACCACCACCACCACCACCACCAAATGCAATCTAAATCGTTCGTTTTTTTTTTTGTCGTTCTTTTTTCAACTGCACTTTCTCTACAAACACGTCTCTTAAGATAAATTTCCTGGTCCCTACATCTTCCCAGTTTGCTACCCTAATCCCTTCTGATAGGAAAATTCTAGAGGCAGTGCAAGATGGACTCCATGCTGTGAGGATAAAAATGGATTTGTCTCCACTCTAGGGCAAGAGAGTCATCATGAGGAAGAGATCGTGCCCTAAAATCTATGAGCTCTGTTTCTAGGGGACAAACTTGGTTACAAAGACTTCTTTAAACTTTTCCCTGCTGTCAAGTTTAATGAGACGACTCCTCCTACAGTGTTTCTAATATCAGCTTGATTTCAGGAGGCTGCTGTCAAAAAGGCTACCAGAAGACACTGAGGGGAACACTTTAAATCATTGCAAGAAAAAGTTTCAACTTCAGTAAGCCAACTTGGCCAAGGATTCCATTTTTCTTTTCAAGGATTCCATTTTAAGAGTAAAACTGACACATCCAAAATGGACACATCTTAAAAGCAACAAGATATCACACAAGTGAAACAATAGAAATAGCAAGGCATGGAATTTGGGGGTGGTGGTAAAGAGCATCAGTAGGATTGGGGAAAAACAACTGAAAGCATTTAATGTATTTATTTCTACTCTGCCTAGTTCTAAAGTGGATTTGGCAGGGATTTTATTTCCGGGGCAAGTGTGGAGGGCAGCTCTTTCCTGAAACTAGTTAAGTGCAGATTAAATGAGGTTATGGCCTTGGGATCTGGGAGTCAAGCTGGCATCTGCTATAGAAAACCGGGAGTCTGAATAGCTGTGGGCTAAGATTTTACATTTCCTATAGCACTTAGACAAATGCAACTGGAAGCAAACAGACCATTAAGTGGCAAAGAAGTCTCCAGAAAGGCAAAAACAAAGTCCTGGGCTCTTAAAACCACAGGCCCTTCCTAGAATTTGTCCTAGAAAGTGCCTTGCTGTTTGTGGAGTTGTAATCAACAGTGGACGTTTGGGGCCAGCACTGACTTGTCCAATGAACACTAACTGTCCTAACAGTATGGTGAACTAACATCTTTTAAAATTTTTTTTCAGAGCATCATTTCAAATAAATTAACATTCTCAAGTGGCTCACCAGGCAGAAAGAAACCTGCATGCTGTGAGAAGAGAGAAGGTAGGAGAATAGTTTAGAGGGTGTAGAGGCCCCACTAATGGGGCCCCTGAGTGTCTCTGAAAGAGACAGATGGGAAAGGCACTGGATACTTTACTTAAATATGAATACCAGCGCTATCAAATGCTCCACTTCACTAAAAAATGCTGATTATAATTTTCTAAAGTCAGGAATGAAAAAGTCAGATTGTTCCACATCAAATCAGATACAGTAATAATTCTTAACATTTTTGTTCACATATGCTATTGAGAACATGGTGATAAGGGTAGACTCTCTGCCCAGAAAAAAAAAAATGTATTACACACAAAATCCTATTCTATTCTATACGACTAGTTAGGATACTTGAGGTGGAATCCAGTCAGTCACAACACACTTATAATATATAATCCTAATCACCTGACTGCCATAAAATCTTTCTTGCATTTAAGCTAGTCTTATTCTATAGTTTAAGCCTCTCTCCACTTTTTCTGTCTTCTTAGCTTAAGAAAAGATCATTACAGAACTCTCTGTATAAGTTTTCTTTTTTTTTTTACAAAGTTTTTATTTTTTTTTTAATTTTTATTTATTTATGATAGTCACAGAGAGAGAGAGAGAGAGGCAGAGACACAGGCAGAGGGAGAAGCAGGCTCCATGCACCGGGAGCCCGACGTGGGATTCGATCCCGGGTCTCCAGGATCGCGCCCTGGGCCAAAGGCAGGCGCCAAACCGCTGCGCCACCCGGGGATCCCTATAAGTTTTCATATATGCTTGCAAAGGGATGTGAAATTTTATCATGATTCCTCTTGCTTTAGGCTGAAACTTCTCTAATCTGTCCTTATAGATTATAGCATAGAGTTCTGGTTACCATTCAATACCCAGTTATCCCCTCTGCATTAGTTACTCAGCTATATGATTACATTTTTCTGAGCCTTTCTTGCAGCTACATGGGGCCATTTGACTAAGCTTTAAGTCAGTGATAATGTAAGTTCTATGCTATGTGCATCTTCTTAAAAATCTCCGTACCCTTCCTCTACCCTGATGTCTGCAATGAAGATTTAATAGTCATTCTGGGCCATGGTTTTGAGGTATGATGGACAACACTACCTGTTGACTACCTTATTGGAAGAGAAATTTCATGAGAACCTTGTTTGTTTTGATCAAAACAACATCTTCAGCACCT
Source organism: Nyctereutes procyonoides (assembly GCF_905146905.1). Lineage (NCBI taxonomy): Eukaryota > Metazoa > Chordata > Mammalia > Carnivora > Canidae > Nyctereutes > Nyctereutes procyonoides. Next base: position 16,142,566 of record NW_026575132.1, read on the forward strand.
AAAAAGTGTGTGGCCTGTGATAAGGGCTTACCTATTGAACAGGTATTGAATTAAAATATGAGTTTAAAACTCATGTAAAACTCTAATTACAAAGCCCTCCTGGGGTGCCTGCATTGCTCAGTTGGTTAAGCATCTGCTTTCAGCTCAGGTCATGATCTTGGGGTCCTGGGGTTGAGCTCCACATGGAGCTCCTTGCTTCATGCTTCTTCTCCCTCTGCCGTTCCCCCTGCTTGTGCTCTCTCACTCTTTCTCTCTCAAATAAATAAATAAAATAAAAATTTAAAAAGTCAGGACACCTGGGTGGCTCAGCGGTTAAGTGTTTGTCTTTGGTTCAGAGCATGATCCAGGGGTTCCAGGATGGAGTCCCACATCAAGCTGCCTACGAGGAGCCTGCTTCTCCTCTGCCTATGTCTCTGCCTCTCTATTTCTCATAAATAAATAAATAAAATCTTAAAAAAAATCTTAAAAAAAAGTCCTCCCAGGGGCTATTGAGCCATAAGTAGGTATATGCAAGGTCTCAGGTTCTATCACAGAATCAAACTCTTGCATATTTCAGATCACATTACTACTCTTTGCTTCCCTTTGCTCTGTCATTGGAGGATGGAGTTTGTTTTTAATGCCCTCCAATGTCCTCTTCAAACAAAATATCTTAAAATCCATTTTTATAACAACACTTTCCAATATTTTCTTAGCAGGTTTAAAATTCTTTCATTTTCAAGGTCATGCTAATCTATTTTGATGTGTATCTATCATTAAATGCAGGCACTATTTTATAATATAATCTTAGGCATTGTCTCAATTCTACAAGAATCCTCCAAAATAGGATCCCATGGGGCCCCTCAGTGATGCAGTCACTTGAGTATCCAACTCTTGTTTTAAGCTGGGGTCATGATCTCAGGGTTGTGGGATCGAGTCCAAGTCAGGCTCCATGCTCAGCACAGAGTCTACTTAGGATTCTCTCTTGCCCATCCCCACCGCATGTTCACGTGTGCTCTCTCTCTCTCTAAAATAAATAAATCTTTAAAAAAACAAAAATAAAATGGCATCTCACGACATTCCTAGAACTTCAGACATTATTATTATCTTGGAATGTAGTCACTTAGGATTTAACAAGATGTTGTTCACTGAAACCTGACTTTACTGAATCCTTTACCATCCTACTGTGGTTTCCCACATTTCAATTTATTGCCTATTTTTGTCCCCAAACTTTATTTATATCTTTTAAACTATTAAGCATGAATCATCCCTGCTTCTCTGATTTTTGGATTTTTATCTTTTTTTTTCGAGTGCAGTTGACACACAATGTTACATTAGTTTCTAGTATGCCTGCTTCCCTGATTTTTGAGGTTACCTTTTCTTTCTGCCATTCTAATAAAAGAAAACAGTCCTTGGGATCCCTGAGTGGTGCAGCGGTTTGGTGCCTGCCTTTGGCCCAGGGCGCGATCCTGGAGACCCGGGATCGAATCCCATATCAGGCTCCCGGTGCATGGAGCCTGCTTCTCCCTCTGCCTGTGTCTCTGCCTCTCTCTCTCTCTCTGTGACTATCATAAATAAATAAATAAATAAATAAATAAATAAATAAATAAATAAATAAAAAGAAAACAGTCCTCCCTCTGGTTCTTTTTTGGGTAACTTATGTGGTTAAAAGGTTTGTAAAATATACGTTTTTGCAATTACAGGTCATTTTTTTTTTATTTTTTTATTTTTTTCATTTTTTTTTTTTTAGATTTTATTTATTTATTCATCAGAGAGAGAGAGAGAAGAGAGAGAGGGAGAGAGGCAGAGACACAGGCAGAGGGAGAAACAGCCTCCATGCCGGGAGCCTGACATGGGACTCAATCCCCGGTCTCCAGGATCACACTCCAGGCCGAAGGTAGTGCTAAACCGCTGAGCCACCGAGGCTGCCCACATGTCATTTAAAAAAAGATTTTAAAAATGTATTTATTCATGAGAGACACACAGAGAAAGGCAGAGACATAGGCAGAGGGAGAAGCAGGCTCCATGCAGGGAGTGCAATGCAGGACTCAATCCCAGGACCCTGGGACCACACCCTGAGCCAAAGGCAGATGCTCAACCACTGAGCCACCCAGGCATCCCATGTCCTTTTCTTCTTAATTTTGTTTTTACTTGCACCTCAGAGTTGTTGTGATTTCATCTATTTGGGGAAAATAATCAGCCCCATCTACCTTTGTAACATAGCTGTTTATACTAGAACTTCTTGGTTTTTGGTCAAATCTTTTTTTACCCACCTTTAAGAGGAGATACCTACTTTTTGTAAATATGCATATTGAGCTTTTAGGAAGGGTTGACTTCTCTACACATTTTCCTCTCTTTCCCAGAGGAGCTTTCCAAATAGAAGCTTATTAAAATAGATAAACGTAGAGGTCCCTAGCTGAGCTCTTCCTAAGCCTCTCCTTTATCAGAAATGTCTGTGTGGCCACATGGATCCTTCCTTCTTCCTTGCTTTCCTATCAGTCCAAAACGAATCTATCCCAGCTCTGGAGTACATCCACTTCTGCCTTCTTGGCGACCTTCCTCCTTGAATTCTCTCATCTTCTTTAACTCCCAACTTTTTTTCTTCACATAATATATAACATATGAACTTTAACATATAGACTCACTTTTTTTTTTGCATTAAAAAAAAAAGTCCTTAACCATACATCTCCCTCTAACTTCTACTGCATCTCTCTTCTCAGTCAAATGTTTGGGAAGAGAAGCTCTCAATTCTGGTCTTCCTTTTCTCACCTCCTATTCACTTCTTTACTCACTGCCTGCCGGCTGGCTCACACACATCCCCAATCACCCAGTTGCCATAGGCAATGGCATTTGTAGCTTTCCCACACGTGACTCTTATTGTGCTCCTACTGGCCAGGCACTGTTCTATGTGCAGCCATGTAATGAGAGGCCGATGTGACACACACCCCCCCCACGGAACTCACTCATGGACCAGCCATTCCTAATACTCAGATCCTTTGAATTGACTGTGCACCTTTTCAGGCTTCACTTAAATGCCACTTAAATTTCTCTATTCTCCAGTCTTTCTTTTTAAAAAAATCTTTTTAAGGCTTTTTAATCATACACATCTTCTCAAGACAATTTTTCTATATATTCTAAAGACAACACAACTTTAAATGTTTTTTCACTTAACAGTATTTTATATAAAATGCTTCATTTACGAAAACTATAGATTCCAGGTTGTTCTAGCAAAATACTCACTAAGAAATGTTATATTCTTAGTGTGTCAACTTTAGGAGATTTCCTCACTTTTTTTCTTTTTGGTTTAAAATGTGTGTTATTTTTGAAAATGTAAGTTGGGATATCACAAAACAGACTTAGTCAAAAGAGACACATATCCAGCTTTCCACCAGAGAGCTCCTTCTGGATGTTCCACTTAACAGGGGAAGATGCTCTTCTTCCTCAAAGCTGTTTCTCCTCCTGCATTCTCTAGGAGAAAGTCACTGCTATCTACCCAGTCCTCCGAGCTGGGACCCAAGCAGCCATTCTGCGTCTTTTTTCACTTCTCCCTCCATACCTAGGCATCAAGCACCTCGATTCTACCTCCCGAAAGATCTCAAGTCCTTTCCCTGCACTCTAGTCACTGCTGCTGCCTTCTTTCCCCATTGAACATCAAGTCTCTGAATTGGCCTTGTTGCTGGGAGTGACCTCTCTACAAACCATCTGATAGTGACTCCTCAACTTCATATTATTCAATTGTCTCATGTTCCCTGGATGAAAATCCATCCTCTTCCCCCCAGCATCTACTTTGGGGTCAGTGGGATTTAGGTTTGAGTCCCTTTCCAGCAGGCTGACCCTCAGACAATTGGACTCTCCACGCCTTTGCTTTGTCCTGTGAGCTCACTGAGGGCAGAAGGGTTTCCCACATACAGTGCGCAGTGGATGGGAGACTGTTGAATGAAGGGAAAACGTTTTTATTTTATTTTATTTTATTTTATTTTATTTTATTTTATTTTATTTTATTTTTATTTTAAAGATTTTGTTTATTTATTCATTCATGAGAGACACACACAGAGAGAGAGGCAGAGACAGGCAGAGGGAGAAGCAGGCTCCATGCAGGGAGCCTGATGTGGGACTTGATCTCGGATCTCCAGGATCACGCCCTGGGCCAAAGGCAGGCGCTAAACCGCCAAGCCACAGGGATCCCCGAAGGGAAAACATTTTTAAATCTACATTAAAAAATTGTCTTTCCTTAAAAAAAAAAAATCCTGATATACCATATAACTTCTTCTCAAGGTTTACTTCTACCTTTATTTGCTAGCAGTCACTATAAGGTGTTTGGTGATCCACACTATCTGGGGTCAAATCCTGGCCCCACACCTGAGCAATCATGTGGCCTCAGGAATGTTACTTCATCTGGATTTCTTTTTCTTTTCTTTTCTTTTCTTTTTTTTCTTTTCTTTCTTTTTTTCTTTCTTTCTCTTCTTTTCTTTCTTCTTTCTCTTTTCTTTTGCTTTCTAGATTTTATTTATGAGAGACACAGAGAGAAAGAGAGACGGAGGCATAGGCAGAGAGAGAAGCAGGCTGTCCCTGCGGGGAGCCCCGTGGGGGACTTGATCCCAGGACCCTGAGATCATGACCTGAGCAGAAGGCAGACGCTCAACCACTGAGCCACCCGGGCGCCCCTCGTCTCAATTTCTTCTGCAAAATTTGTAAAAGGCTTGTTTTGGGGGGGGTTAAATGAGTACCTCCCTTGGGACGGGGTTGGGCGCACACTTAGGAGCTTGCCCAAACGTTAACCCTCGTTATCACCATCAGATCGGGACCGTGTCACCCCACCTGTCGCCCTCAATTTTGTATGAGAAAATCGTGCTTCGTGCGTTGTTGGCCAAAGAGGATTAAACTTGTGTCGCGGGAGGGCGAGGCAGAGGGGAGACAAGCGGGCTGGGAGGGACGAGATCGGCCCCTGGTTTCCCGACAACGAAGTGGACGGAGGGCGACCTGTCCCCGAGCCTCCTGCAAGACGCGCAGCGCAGCGCTCGCTGTACTGGGAGCGGGACCGCGGCTCGGCGAGTTGCTGCGGGGCAGCTGCAGGCGGAAACCAACACTCGGGAGGCAAGAGAGGAGGAGGAGGAGGAGCATCTTAGTTGCAAAAACGCCCGACAATTCGGGTGGAACTAAGTTCGGTGACCGAGACCTTCGAGGAGTCCGCTGTCAGAGCCGGTGGAACCGAGCTGCGGACGGCAGCGGCTCGGAACCAGCACGACCTTGCCTACAGCCCAGCGCCCCGGGTCGGCTCGGAGCAGCAAACGCCCGCCGCGCTCCCAGCACGACCGGAAAACTCCCGGCGGCGCGAGATGAATGGAAACCCGAGTCCGCGGCGCGCCGCGCGGGGGGCGGAGCCGCCGCGGGCGGGGGCGGGGCATCGGGGTCACGTGCCCCAGCGCCGAGGCGGGCGCGTGGAGGGAGCTCGGGATCTGATTGGTCCCTCGTAACCAGGTGACCGCACAATGCGTTCCGGTTGGTAGGTGCCGGCCGGGCCAGCGGCCTTCACTCGGGAGGCGGCAGCGGAAGGAGGAGGAGCTGCGGCCGCGCTCTCTCCCGGCAGTGGCTGCGCGTCTCAGCGCCTGTCGGGTCCCCACCCCTTTTAAATAACCAGGGCTGGTCGCCGCCCTCGCAGACTAGTTGGCTCGGGGGAGGCGGCGGCGGCGGCGCGGCGGCGGGGGTGCGGCCGGGACCGGAGCCCTGCTCCGGGCCCGGCGGCGGGGCGGGCGAGGCCGCGGCTGCCTGCGCGGCGTAGCCCCGGGGCTGCCGGTGCCGACCGCGCCATTGTTGGGGGAGGGGGCGGCTGCTGAGCGCGGCGGAGTCGGGGGCGAGCGGCGGCGGCGAGGAGCCGAGGCGCCCCATGGGGAACACGCTGACCTGTTGCGTGTCCTCGAACGCCAGCCCCAAGCCGGGCCGGGGCACGGGGTCGGCGGATCCCGACTACGAGTCCGACGTGTACCAGGCGGCGGCCGGGGACGCGGTGGCAGTGGCGCCGGCGCCCGCTACCGTGGAGCCCGCCGAGTTGGATTTCGGAGCCGGCGAGGGCCACCACCTGCAGCACATCAGCGACCGGGAGATGCCCGAAGGTGAGGAGGAGGAGGAGGAGGCGGCGGGCCCGCGCCGCGCCTCTCGGGGGCCGGCGCTGCGGGGCGGCGGGCGGACCCCCGGGCTCCCCCGGGCTCCCCCGGGCCGGGCGCCGCGGATGAAGGCTGCCTCCGCCCGGCGTCCCCACCCCTCATCCTGCCCCCGTCGTGTCCGGCCGGTTGCGCTCCCGCTTCCCTGCCCCGCGCTCGCTCGGTGCTTTCCCAGCCCCGGCCCGAGACCCTCCAGCCCGCAACCCGTTTCCCGTTGGTCGGTCCACCTAACGCCTCGGGGACTTTCTCATACACTTTTTGGTGTATTCTCTCCATGAACATGTAAATACCCCAACTTCAGAGTTAACCGGCCCCGTCCCCGGCCCCGTCCCCGGCCCCGTCCCCGTCCCCGTCCCCTAGCCGAGGCGGGGAAGCCAGGTAAAGGTCCTGGATTCGCGGTGCAGTTCAGACTGGATTGTAGGGTTTGTTTGCCTAAATTCAAAACAGAGATTGATGGGCCTGTGAGAGTCCGTGTGGTGCTGTTAAGTAGTGGGCTGTTCTCGGCAGCCTCGGTGGAAGCCGCCTGACTCTGCCTGTGGTTTGAAGACGCACGGAAAGAAAATGATGGGAGGAAGGGGCTTGAAGTAACTGTGAGCGGTGGGAAGGGTTCCTGCCGGGGCTGCCCGAGGGGTCCCTAACGGACGGAGAGCCCGGGGAGTTCTCGCTACTTGAAAATTCCCACTTTGACCCAAATAGGTCTTCAGCCCCACCTCAGGGACGTAACAGGACTTCACTTACTGTGTTGCCTGTTCTAAAAATGAGAGGCGCGGGATGGTTCATGAGACTGTTGTTGGTCAAAAGTCTCCAAAGAGAACTCCCCCCCCCCCATAAATTCAGACCTTAATCTGTAATACAGAAGTTTGGCAGTTAAGGTGTCAGACCTCGCACAAGACTGTTTGTCTTCAAAGACCCCCCCTCCCCCCCCCCATCTATAGAATCCTGTTCAACTTATAAGAACGTTAGGGTAAAAGTTCTTCTGGCCAAATGGTTGGGGGAGGGGGAGGGAAGAGAGGAAATGTTTGATTTTTGCCTCTGGAATTTTGGAAAGGGATGACTACATAAAGATAATTCTGAGTAGTAACCCCTGGGCTCTTTCATGAAGTCTTACATTCCTTGAAGTAGAAAACATTGTATCATAAAGATGTTAAAGCCCGTTTGTTTCATTTAAGCGCCCCAGCTTATTTCATTATTTCCTAGAGGAAATGTCTTGTAGTTTTATTTATTTATTTATTTTTTTGTCTTGTAGTTGTTTTTTTTTTTTTTGTGTGTGTGTGTGTGTTTTTGTTTTTTGTTTTTTGTTTTTTTACTTAAACTTTAGTTGGGCTCTTCATTGAGTTACAACAATTGTCTGTGGATTTACTTCTATGATAGATGTGGCTTTGTAAGTGAAAAGTACTGCTTTTCAGAACACTGAAATATTGTAAAAGAACGAATTCTGCATTAATTGTGCTTTTAAACACAAAACATGTAGGTACTTGTGAAAACTTCAGCTCTGCTTGGTGCTGTAAGGTAAGCCTTTGAGCAATTTTAACAGGCTGGTCAGTAGATGGGTAGTGTTGGATGAGAGACCAAAGTTGGAGCTGTATGCAGTTCTTTGAAGATCTACAACACATCTTCATGTCCATCTCATTGGACCCTTCCAACTATAAGTAAGGCCCCTGTGTGTTCTCCCTGTCTTCCAAAGGAGGAGGAGAGACTCCAAGATGGGCAATGACTGTGTAACGTAGCTACTGAACAGAAGAGACTGACATGGAGGTACCTTGCCAAATTCAGTTCTTGGGGTGCCTAAAAAACTCTTTGGAGTACATCTGGTATTTGATTATTTATCCATAAGATAGGCCTATCTCAACTTACTGGTCTTGATTATTTCCATTCAGTTTATTGTTTGCAATTCAGAAGCAACTTTTACCTCTTCCTCCTATGTCTGTAATTCATTACAGTAGATATGACTAAAGCTACAAGTCATGAAATAGCCTAGAGTAACCAGTCAGGTAAACGGGTTGATGCATTTAAAAGACTTTGTTCAAATTGAAGCCAAGAACGCCCTGGGCAGAGGAACATTAGGAAAAGCTGATAAGGTGAGGTACCAGGTAGTAGGCATAGGGCTAAATGAGCATTAAACAAGAAGAGTTTTTAAAAAAATTATGGAATACACTATTATATTTAACATGATAGTTAAAATTTCGTTTGTCTTAAAATTTTCTTTGGCATTCAGTAGAATGATAAGCCTCAATTTCGGCATTTGCCTATTAGGTTTCCATAGAAACAAGGTCAGAACACCAAATATAAAGTATAGGCGCATTGAAAGTTTGCTTTTAACGTCTTTATTTCAGACAATTTTGTATCAGTTTCCCTGGAAACTAAGAAATACCTACTTAAATATAAAACATTTTGGCTTTTCTATGATGATTTTAATTAGTTCATTTCTTAGGCAGAAATCATCTGTAAATGATGCTGTACTTTGTTTTCCTGAAGCATTTCAGAAGAACATGATTTCTTCAAGCCATTTCAAAGAGATATTCCTAAGAATCTAGTATAGATTTCAGATAGAGTCAAAAGAATTTTTCTATCCTCTTACCTTTGCCTAACAGCATATCCACAATAACTTGTGGTAATAACACAAAATAAGATACAAAAGTCCTATTTTCCAACTTTATTATTACTCATCAACTTTTCATACAGCCTTTTACATTCTGACCTTATAGGCTTCACTAATTAGCTGGACATAAGTGCTCTCTCAAGTGACCCCTTCTTCCCCCTTCCCCTGAGGAGTGAGTGGGGAAGGAATTGGCAATATGATGTGGAAGAAAAAAAAAAGTCTGAGCAGTGGACCTTTCCTCTTTCCAGTAGCTATTTTAAACCTCTTTTTTATTTCTTTTGAAAACAATAGGCATTTGCTGTAAAAGACTTAGAAACTACAAAAAAGTCATTCACTTATAGTCAGACTATCCAGAACACTTTTATTAATATTTTAATGTTTACTCTTCCTAAACCTTTTGTGTTTATAAACATAACATTTTGTTTATTTTATAAAGATGAGATAACTCTTCATGTGTTGCTTTATAGCCTTTTGTTTTAAAGAGAAATAATCGGGACGCCTGGGCAGCTCAGCGGTTGAGCATCTGCCTTTGGCTCAGGACATGATCCCGGAGTCTAGGGATCAAGTCCCACATCAGGCTCCCTGCAGGGAGCCTGCTTCTCCCTCTGCCTATGTCTCTGCCTCTCGCTGTGTGTCTCATGAATAAATAAAATCTTAAAAAAATAAAGAGAAATAATGACCTAAAGCTCCCAGATCTGTGCTTGACACCTAGAGAGCATTCCAGGATGTATTTCCATGTAGTTGCACATAGCTACCACATGCCTTTTAATAACTGTTTAGTATGCCACTGAATGGTTGGAGCACCATTCATCCCTTTATAGTTGGGCATCTTCTATAGTAAAACAGGACATAACCCCATTATCATGTCTTATTCTGGGTACACAGATTAAAAACTGGTGCAAGTACCTCCCTTTAGATTTCAGATGATATACTTTGTCTTATGACTCAGTCATTTTGTAGGTAAAATACTTTAACATTAAATGTCCTTATACCAAATTGAAGTGACTGTTGGGTTTTCACTTGATACTAGAATTTCTCTTTCGGATTTTTGTGATACTTGGTAGCCTGTCTTGTGTCTTTAATTTGGAGTAACTACTACTCTAAGATCTGAAATAAGAGGACTAATCAAAAGAAGCATTAGAAGAAATCTTAGAAAAGACTGTAAAATTGGGAGAAACTTAATTGGGTTTGGATCCACTGAAGCAGGTGTTTATTGGGCACTGTTCCAGATGTAGGACAGTGCTATACAGGACAAAGCCCCTACCCCTAACTCCATACATTCTAGAGGACCTAAAGGCAGACAACACAGGAATAATCAAGAACCTTAGGTAGTGAGGTGCTGAAAGAAGGTGAAAAGAACGGGAGGAGGGCAGGTTTACATGAAGTGATTTAAAAGACTACTGCGGGATCCCTGGGTGGCGCAGCGGTTTGGCGCCTGCCTTTGGCCCAGGGCGCGATCCTGGAGACCCGGGATCGAATCCCACGTCGGGCTCCCGGTGCATGGAGCCTGCTTCTCCCTCTGCCTGTGTCTCTGCCTCTCTCTCCGTCTCTCTCTGTGTGACTATCATAAATAAATAAAAAATTAAAAAAAAAAAATAAAAAATAAAAGACTACTGCTCTCAAGTGACAAGTACACAGCCCTAAAGGTGAGAAGGTGTGGGAGGATGTGGAAGAAAGAGGCTCTGTGCCCAGTTCCGCACATGGGAATATGCTAGGTACAGGCAGAGGACAGAAAGACCCAGGAGTGGTTGCAGCAAGACAGAGAGGGATGCCAAGAGGGATGTGGTGGATTTAGACCTCGTGTGCCTGTTGGGCCTTCACAAAGAATATGGATCTTAGTTTAATTGTAATGGGAAACCATTGGAGGATTATATGCAGGAGAATGATTGTTAATTCTAGAAAAAAACAAAAAAAAACAAAACAAAAAAAAAAAAAACGACCAACCAGACTAGAGCTCTACTGTGTGAGAATGTATAACAGGCATGCATGGAAGCAAGGCGACCAGATAGAAGGCTGGTGCAGTACTTCAGGTGAGAGCCAACAGCGGATTGAACAGAAAACAATATGGGCCTAAAATATAGACTTAAAGAAATTAAGTGAATCTAAAAGGTAACAAAGATATGAATGGGCAACTCACAGAAAAGTGCAGATGACCCTCAAACATGTCTTCACTCATAGAAGAGATGCAAAATAAAACTATACTGTAGTTTGTCTCCTACTGGAAGAAGATCCATTGACACCACATTCTTTTGTGAGACTATGAAGAAACAGTTGTATTCATATATTGCTGATGGAAACGCAAAATGGTTTGATCCCTTGAAGGGGAAATGGGCACAATCTCACAACATTGCAGATACATTTAATCCAGAAATCCTACTTTGAGGAATTTATTACTATTATTATTATTATTATTATTATTATTATTATTATATAATTTATTATTTATTTCCCACAAATAAGAAACCATATTCACAAAGTTTTTGTTGCACTTTTTTCAAAAACAAAGTATTAGAAATAACTCAAATGTCCAGTAAGGGGCTGGTAAAATCAGCTGGCACATCCACATAGTGGAGAGCTGTAAAGAAGAGCAAAGTCTGTCTTCACCTCTGTGAAATGATCTCCAGGATATGTTACATGAAAAAAGCAAGGAGAAGGACATACAGTAATCTACATGACAGAAGCAGGAGAAATATGTATTTCCTTAAAGCAGCCAAAGTCACTGGGAGAACTTCTTACTGATTGTGTGACTATTATTCCTTTAGTGTTAGCCAAAGCACATATTTGCTTAAGGTGATATTTGGGTGTGAGTAATGAGTGGACATTTCATACACTTTCTAATGAAATGCTAAATGTTCACTTTTTGCTTTTTGAGTTCATTTGTAAAAGCTTTGTTTTGTCATTTACTGTGCTTTATACGATCCATAGATTGCTCTTGCATTTCTTTAGATCCTCACAATGTTTTGAGTTACACAGTATAAGAATTATATGTTGGGCAGCCTGGGTGGCTCAGCGGTTTAGTGCCGCCTTCAGCCCAGGGCGTGATCCTGGAGTCCCAGGATTGAGTCCCACATCGGGCTCCCTGCATGGGGCCTGCTTCTCCCTCTGCCTTTGTCTCTGTCTCTCTCTCGGTCTCTCATGAATAAATAAAATCTTAAAAAAAAAAATTATATGTTTTTACACATGAGAAGACAGGCTGTGAGAGTTGTCCAAGATTTGTGATGATAGATCAAGGATATAAAATATAGATATATGGCACATGGGAATAGAATTTATTGAATGATTCATAATGTGGGCTACTTTGGATACTTTTTTCCTCTCATGTATTAAAATAATTAAGCTTTAGAATTAAAATATTAACATTGCACAATGTGAAACAAAATAAAGGTAACTTGCAACCCAGAAATGTTCTTAGAAATTCAACAAACTGAGCAAAAATATTTGTTAGAAGTGTATAAAGTATAAAAGAAGAAATCACTATATGAAATGTCACATCTTAGTTACAGTCCCTAATCATGCGGATTTAATCATTGAGGATTAAAATAAGTCAAGACCAAGAACCAAGATAGATGCAGGTATAGAGGGGGTTTGGAAGCCAGAATTAGGAAGCAGTAAAAGGGCTCAAGCAGTAATTTGGGAGACACAGGACCATGTTGTGTGCCCTCTGGTGAGCCAGGCCAGCCCAAGGCCATTGGGTGGGAATTACCTGGAAAGTGTGGATTCACGGATAAAATCATCAGTGTACATGGTAATGGTAAGACTTGAAATATTTGTGTTAATTGGCCATTAAATGAACGCAGCGTACAGTATAGGGATGGTAGCTTAGTTCAGTAAGTGCAGGAAGCCCTAAGTGAACAGGTACCTAGCAGTTGGCCCAGAAACTGCCTTCTATTTAATTGGAACATATAGAAAACAATGTATTGAAATCAGTCTCTCTGAAATATGCTCCTCTAACAGTTTCTTGGTCATTACCTTCTCCCCTTAATATTTTGACAAGGAAAAATCATTTATTGACATTTTATAGTTGCATAATTTTACACAGCCTTTAATAATGCATTTCATTTATTCTAAATTGCCTGTATTTTCACATTTTTAACATCTGTGCATCTTATAACTGGTAGAATCTTAGGTAAGGGGAAAGAACAGTATTGGATATCATTGGCTTCACAGATTTCCTCTGTATTTATATTAAGATCCAAGTTCAAGGTTTTTTTTTTTTTTTTCGAAGTCTTACTTTTCCCACATCAGCCTGTCATGCTGTCAAATTAAGTTGCAGTTTAAATTGATTTTTAAAAAGTGATGGGTCTTAAATACGATTTTAATCATAACTTCTAATTGTGAACTCAGGAGTATTTCTCTTAGGTTAAAACATTCTAAGGAAGTAATTTTTGGCTAGATTCACATACAAGATGTACAGTAATTTCATGCCATCTCTAAATCACTGTGTGCCTGTGTGCACATATGCTCATGTTGGTGGGAGGTAGTAGTGCTTAATAGTTGGCAGTCTAAGGTACCCTTGTAATAGTGCGAATATGGTCGTACAGTTTATCACAGTTGTCTTAGGTTCTTGAGAAAACCGTAATGGACAGTGCAGAAATAATTTGTGTGTGCATCTGAGTTTATGTAATAGCTTAAATATCCATTCTATAAAATAGCAATATGGTTTTTGTCATTAGCAAAAAGTGCAAGTTACATAGAAAGTTGTCATAGGCTAGAGACAGAAAATTACTATTTTCTGAAAACCTCATGCAGACAGACATTTTAGGGTCCTACCAGGTATAATACATACAATACACACAAGTGATAGCTCACCAAAGTGAAAATAGCATTGTTAACTATGGAGAAAATAGTAAAACTGTATAATCAGAGAAATGCAAATTAGAGACAGTGAACTTCCTCATTTACATCAGTAAGAATTTTTTCAAGTATCCAAAATTGAGGTAGGAGCTAAAACTGATACAATTGATTTTATACACTAATATAGCCCCACCTTTTTTAGAAAGCAACTTAATTAGTATTATACATGGAGCTATAACTATCTAACTTTATGGTCTAGTCATCCCATTTTGGAGATCTTTCCTAAGGAGATAAAAAGCAAAATTATTAAAAAAATATATATATATGTGAAGATTTTCCTCATAAGTATAGGAGTTTATAAGCACCTAATAACAATAGGGGATTGGCTAAGTATAGGAGTAACACTTGGTAGGCCATAAACAGTAAATATACTAGGATAGGGTAGAGACTGCGTGTCAAGAACAAAATAGGGCAGCCCCAGTGGCTCAGCGGTTTAGTGCTGCCTTTCGCCCAGGGTGTGATCCTGGAGACCCAGGATCGAGTCCCATGTTGGGCTCTCTGCACGGAGTCTGCTTCTCCCTCTGCCTCTCTCTCTCTCCCTGTGTCTCTAATAAATAAATAAAATCTTAAAAAAAAAACAAAAAACAAAATTGGAGACAAATGGTATGCTGATTAGAGCTATTTTTTAAAAAAATGGTAAGAAAGTAATAGTTGTGAGTTTATGAGTAATTTTTAGACAAAGTATTGTCTCTTGAAAATTTTTGTTCATGATATTTGTTAAAGGAATGAGTAAATGACTTTTATCTGTACCTCTAATATGGTCATCAGTACTGCTGATTAACAAGGTCTCTTTCAGTTACAAATTAAAATCTAAAAAAAAAATTTTTTTTAAAGATTTTATTTATTTATTTGAAAGAGACAGCACAAGTGGACAGAGACAGAGGGAGAAGGAGCCTCCCTCCTGAGCAGGCAGCCTGATGTGGGGCTTGATCCCAGGACCTCGGGATCATGACCTGAGCCGAAGGCAGAGGTCAAAATATTGAACCGACTGAACCAAAATATTGACTTCTATAACCAGAGTTCATGGAGTGAATTGGGTACTACTTGACCCAGAAATTAAATAGTCTGTTCTTCTCTCCTCTGTTGATATATCCTAGAAAGGCTTCCCTCCCCACCCACCCACATGATGGCAAAGGAAGGGAAGCCTGGGGTAGCTCCAGACTAGCTAAAAATCCACAAGCCCTGCCTTTCTTTCCTTCCTTTTTCTTTTTCTTCTTTCTTTCTTCTTTCTTCTTTCTTCTTTCTTCTTCTCCTCCTCCTCCTCCTTTCTTCCTTCTTCTTCTTTTCTTCTCCTCCTCCTCCTCCTTTCTTCTTCCTTCTTCTTTCTTCCTCCTTTTCTTTTCTTCTTCTCCTTCTTCCTTCCTTCTTCCTTCTTCCTTCTATTTAGGGGATCCCTGGGTGTCTCAGCGATTTAGCGCCTGCCTTCAGCCCAGGGCATGATCCTGGGGTCCCGGGATTGAGTCCTGCATTGGGATCCCCACATGGAGCCTGCTCTCTCTGCCTGTGTCTCTGCCTCTTCCTCTCTCTCTCATGAGTAAATCTTTAAGAAAAAAGATTTGATTTATTCATTTAGAGAGAGAGAAAGCATGAGCAGGAGAAGGGTAGAGGAGAGAGAATCTCAAGCAGACTCCACGCTGAGCATGGAGCCCAATGTCATGAGCCCTCTCTCAAGACTCTGAGATCATGACCTGAGCTGAAACCAAGAGTTGGATGCTTAACCGACTGAGCCACCCAGGCGCCGCAGCTCTGCCTTTCTCAGTCAGTGGTTCTTGGGAAGTCCCAAGGCAGCAGTGGCCAGCCCAGCTTTGGGCATGTGCCTAGAACCCCTATTGGTGTAGGGGAAGTGTCAGTTTCCTTCTTGTCACTGAGCTAATTTTGCTTTTTTCCTGCATGTTGCTATTTCTTTTATCCAAGGTCTCTACTATTTAGATCCATAGTAGCACATATTGGTTTGGGCGGGGGGGGGGGGGGGGGGGGGAGTAGCCTGCTGCCCTTTGAGTCTGGCACTTATTTTTCCTGGATTTCTGATTGAAAAGTTTTAATTAACTTCTTTTGTGCCATAGGCACTGATTGATAATATGTTTACTTCTGCAAACATTTCTGCTTATTTTTTAGATTGATATGTAGTATATTTGCTTGCTTTTCAGTAAGAAGTTGGTCATGAACCCCTTAGGAAGCCTTAGGTTAGAGGCAGCTGTGAAAATCTTTGTCACTTTGAGCACAGCTGAATTCATTTATTTTCCAAATAGCTAACATTGTCTCATTTTTCAAATATGTGAAAAAAAATTAATTTTTATGGTCCTTTTACATAAAAATGTTGAATAGAATAGTTTCTCCAAAAGCATTCTAACAAACTTCAAATTCAGAGAAGGAATTTCCATGAAGAACAAAGCTATGTTTAGCTATGTAAATTTCTAGTGCTGGCAGTACTATTAAAATGGATGGTTCAGATTCCTGTTAAACCAGGAAGTCCCAAATGATGTTTGTGAAAGATTCTAACTATATTACTTGGAGGAAAAAAGGATTCTATGTAGATAAATTTGTGAGATGCTAGATTACACAGAATTCACTAGAAGACTGATTAGTTTTTAATATATCAGTGGACATTTTGATTCTCTAAAATCCAGGGATAGTATTTTCCATGGGACTGCCAACACCCCTTTTAAAAACAGAACAGTTATGTGGTTTGGGAAATACTAGACTTAACCATTATTCTGTCAGTATCTTGGTCTGGTTTCTTACAAGATTGGCTAAGTACTTGGAGATGCGCATTGGTGAGGAGTGTCATAAGGAGGTTTTTTTTTTTTTTTGTTTTGTTTTTTTTGTTAAGAGAATTTTGAGTGGATCTTCCAAAGGTTGCAATATGAAAGTCATTTGTTTGATAGAATTATCAAGCTCTCTTGTCAAACACAATGAAGGAACCAATGAAGTAACCCAAAAATACCTTTCAGAGCTCACAGAACTTTAAAAGAACAAAGATAATGTGCAACCAGACAAAAACCTATTTCTGCATTTCCAATTTCTTGCTCAGACTGTCACTAAGTGTCTTGAGAAGATGCAGGGATCATTTTGTTTGGAATCTTAGACACACCAGAGAGTTTTTTTGTTTTTAAATGACAACTTTAGGCCGCCCAGGTGGCTCAGTGGTATAATGCCGCCTTCAGCCCAGGGCGTGATCCTGGAGACCCTGGTCCCGCGTGGGGCTCTCTGCATGGAGCCTGCTTCTCCCTCTGCCTATGTCTCTGCCTCTCTCTCATGAATAAATAAAATCTTTAAAAAAAAAAATGACAACTTTATTATTCCATATGGTGGCGAACCATGTTTTATCAAAATTCAAGTACCTGTCTTGTATTTTTGTGTACTTAGAGAATTTTCCCACCTTGGTGCAAGGTGGAGTACAGGCAGACGTTCCTTTAAATAGGTAAAGAACAAAATTTCTTACAAGTAGCCCCATGGTCTGCTCCAGAAAGTACTCTTATTGAAGCTCCAAATTAATCAGTCAGCATGGATGGAAAAAGTAGGAGTTTAGCTTTGGAAATTGAGGGCAAAAGTTAAAAATTACTTACTATGATGGAAGTGTACCTGTAGATTAAAAACCTTGAACTTTTATACAATTTGCTTGAATCTGTCATGATGGATAGCCCCCCACATAAACCACAGCTAACTAAATGAGTTCATTTGTTGAATGGAGTTAGGATTAGCTATTTGACTGTCTTAAGAACATTTGCTTGCCAAAAGCAGCTTGTTTGGTTTTGGCATATTTGATACATTGAGCTGGTATCTGACAGTAATTAGCCACAGCAGAACTTGCTTCTTGAGACTGCTTCTAGAATATGCTAGTAATATCAGCTTAAAGGATGGTGATGGGATTTTTAATTGATAAGTAGGAAGGGGAAGGCACATACATAATTCCATCTAAAAGTTGCATATAGGGCAGCCCGGGTGGCCCGCGGTCTAGTGCCGCCTTCCACCCGGGGTGTGGTCCTGGAGTCCCAGGATCAAGTCCCGCATTGGGCTCCCTGCATGGAGCTGCTTCTCCCTCTAACTGTGTCTCTCATGAATAAATAAATAAAATCTTTAAAAAAATAAAAGTTGCATATATCATTTAGGCACAAGTTTTATTATTTAGCCTGGTTTTATTTTGCGTATATGGAGAGATTCTACAATTTTGCAGTTTCCAGTATAATTTTTATATTGTTGTCTTTAATAAAATTGACTTTTTATCTTTACTAAAAACTTTCTCCAAGACTGCTAGGTGATTAAAATTGATGTGTAGGGGCAGCCCTGGTGGCTCAGTGGTTTAGCACCGCCTTCAGCCCGGGGGTGTGATCCTGGAGATCTGGGATCAAGTCCCACGTTGGGCTCCCTGCATGGAGCCTGCTTCTCCTTCTGCCTGTGTCTCTGCCCCTCCCTCTCTCCCTCTCTCTCTCTCTCTCTCTCTCTCTCTCTCTCTCTGTGTTTCTCATAAATAAATAAAATCTTAAAAAAAAAATTGACGTGTAGTTATTTTTAAAATCATGCATTTTTCTACTCAAGTTGACACCCTTTTCTCTTTTTTCCTATACAGATTTAGCTTTGGAATCAAACCCTTCTGACCATCCAAGGGCAAGCACAATTTTCCTGAGCAAATCTCAAACGGATGGTAAGACAGTATTTTTTTCCTCAGAAAATGATTGAAAACGGTTTATAGAGAGTCCCTAGAAGAACTCCTACATTGGTTTGAATGTTTCACTTTTTCATATAGTCATATCTTATTGCAGTATGTGATGATATATTTTAGTTACTGATTTAGTGAGCAGAATGCGGGAGACTGCTTACATATTTTGCCCACCTCTTTATCAACACAGTTGTGACCACATGATTTAGACATGGTCTAATTTTCCATACTACCTTGTCCTTTTCCCCTTGCTCCAGAGAACACAGGTTTTAAAGATGAGTGATAGGATTTAGGCCGCAGTTAGGTTTTCATTTAACAAATCAAAAAAAAAAAAAATCCATTGTTCATTCATGGGGATTCATTTTACACCATGCTCAACCAAGCTCGTCTCACATCCGCATTTTTTCTACTCAGAACTTGAGCTATTCAAAATTTTCTCATTCTGATATAGTGATGTGCCAGGATACATGGGAACAAACATGCCCTGTGGCATTTCCTAGAAGGTTAGCTTCAACAAGGGAGACCAGTATAAATTGCCCGTGTCCTTGATTTAGAATGAGAATCAGAACTGTAGGATTTAGCACTCCTGCTTGCCTGCTTCTTTTTCTTTTTTTCTTTTTCTTTTTCTTTTTTTCTATTTATGATAGTCAGGGGGGGGGGGCAGAGACATAGGCAGAGGGAGAAGCGGGCTCCATGCACCGGGAGCCCGATGTGGGATTCGATCCCGGGTCTCCAGGATCATGCCCTGGGCCAAAGGCAGGCGCTAAACCGCTGCGCCACCCAGGGATCCCTATTTTTCTTAATGTTATATTAAATTCTTTTTTATTTGAACTAAAAAGGTATACATGACCAAGTTTTTCAGTTGATGAAGACAGCAGGAATATAAAAAGCAAGGATTCCATGATATTTGAAATATGCAGCACAATAAAAAATGGGGGGTTTTAACCTGCATTTTCATAGTGTATGTACATAGCCTGACTTAAACAGATCACTTCTGGTTAGGATTGCTAGATTTCCTCGTTTCTTCCAGAAAATGGGCTGCCCACATGTAGACAGTGTAGAGACCATGGAAGCAAAGCTATCTCCTCTTTGTCCTCAGTCATAAGCAATGTGTACCTATGCTGTCACCACCACCCCCCATTAAAGGAGGCAGTGTGGGAAACAGTGGGGTCCAAGACCCTCATAGGAGCTTTTATTATTCTTCTGATCTTTAAGGCAATGTGATTTTGTGTGCTGTAGATATATTCAGTTAGGTTAGCATGCTCATTAAAATATAAATTTAAGATAGATAGCTTCCAATTGTGTAATACCCATTTATTTTTTTTAGTAACACATTTTAGTAGATCACCAGTAAGTGTTTCAGGATGCTTCCAGGATACTGATGCATCTAGAGATTAGTGCCTGGCCAGAAACTGGTTCTTAGAGCTGTCAGATCTTGATAATTAAAGTAAGTTGTATATGAATATAGAATTAGAAAATACTGTATAGTGGTTCAGATATTCAACAGGTAAACATTTTTAATAAATTTTTCACCTGGCCTCGTTTGCTTTGTCCTTTTCTTTTGTACCTGGGGAGTCTTTTGCTTGTACCTAACAAAGAATACCTGTTTTTGTTAGGTCAAAAAATAAAACTAAGTTTTTAGATTTTACTTTATAGGATTCATCTTGGTAGGTGGTTTAAATTATAAATTTTGTTTGGAAATTTAAAAAATGGAATTTCATCTCATTTTATGTGTTGGTAATCCGTCAGATAAGTCGCAACTACTTTAACTTTTCTGTGGCATTTGTATCAGAATTGATCAGTTAATTTTTTTTATTCTTAGTGCGAGAAAAGAGGAAGAGCAACCATTTAAACCATGTAAGTAAACAGTTGAAAAGTTAAGTAAGAAATTAATAGTTTGAATTAAAAATTATGTCTGCCATTATTTCTCAAAAATATAATGGATCCAATACTGTGAGCACTGTTAGGACATCTTTTTATAGATTTCCTAAATCTCTTCTAGTCTCCTCATTTTGTCACTTGTACTCAGGAAGTCTTTGGCTTTAGTAGTGCCCATTTTTTAAGGGGTCTGACATTTAACTTATTTCAGTAACATGGGTATGGTGTAAGTTCTGCCTTTGATTTTTTTGCTTTAATTTTTGATTTTTTAGCCAAACAAAAATATAATACCTAAGTTAATCTTTAGCACTGTCTACTTCCTGTAGTGCCAGGTGAAAGCTTAGCTTCATCACTCCTTATTTCCCAGCCTCTGTTCCCTCAACCTGTATCAGGTTTTAATTATCTTAGAATCAATGTTTATGTTGTTATGACTGTGCAAATAATGTTCCCTGCTGAGCCATAGTTCTCTGCCTATGGCAGAGCCTCTGCTGAGCCTTCTCCTGTATACGCTCCATTCTTTTTCTTAAATATTTCTGAAACCTGAGCACTTCTGCACTTCTCCAGGATAATCCATCCCCCATTTTCCTAGCCAACATGATCTCAGCCAAATGCCGTTAAATAGCTCCCTGGCGGGTCTTCCCGCTTTCACATTCTTCGTTTTTTTTGTGGAATTAGTTTCCTGATGATATGCACTCGCCTATTTTCTAACAGCAAATTTTCCCCCCAAATGTGGTAACATTTGTCACATGTCCATCAAAAATTTTTTTCGTTTACTAAAACACATCTGTTCCATTTTTTTTCTTGGAGATAGGCTTTTGTCATTCTACTTCAGTAGACTAGACTGGTTTTCAGTAGGCTGGCTCTGTGTTTGTTTTCCTGGGATATCTCCTTGAAGTTATCTGAGATCTCACATAACTGCTGTCTCGTGTCAGATCCCCTATGTCCTAGATTCTGTGTTTCCCTTTGTCTTGTTATATGCCCTTGTTTTAATGGAGCACATTTTTCTGGGAATGGGCAGAAGTTTTTAGAGATCTAGCTTCTCCAAAACTCCTGCTCTTTGATAAAGTAGAGAATTCTAGGTTGAAATTAATTTTTGTAGTTCTGCAGACATCTCTGTATTCTCATTTACAATGTTGCTCATAAATCTGTTGACATTGTGTGATACATTGTACATTACCCATTTTAATCATTGTTCCCCCATCCCTTCTTTCTCTGCAACCTAGCATCTTCTCAATGTCTGAGATTCTGAAATTTCATAATATGGCTTGATATGGAGCTTTTCATTTCATTGGGGCCAGTAAGTCTGCAGACCATCTCTCCTTCTAGTGAAATTTTTAGTGTCTTTTTGTTTTTGTTCTGATATTTCTGTTATTCAGATGTTGTACCTCTTAGATGGTCTCCAGTTTTCCTGCACAGATCTCTGATTTTTTTCCCCTTCTGCTTTCCATTTTGTGTTTTTGTTCTACGTCTTGGGGACTTCTTTGACTTTATGTTCTAACACATCTCTATTTAATATCCTGAGTTTTCTCTATCTTATTTTTAATTTATTGAGTTTTCTTATAGTCTGTCATTCTTTATAGTATCTATTTTTCACCAGTGCCATTTACATCTTAGAGTTTTTAAGAATTTTTAAAGTTTTTATTTGGTTCTTAATTTTATCATTCCCATCAATTCTTTTCCCATTTTGATCTCTTTTGTTGGAGTCTTCTCTCAAATGTGTCATGATCCTTGCCTGTGTCTAAGGTCTCATTGGAAGAACCCCAGGTGAGCAGGGCATGTTAAATGATGGGCCTCACCGCGGGCATTTGGGGGCTGACTCTCTGAATTCTGAGCCTGCCTGAGGTTCTGTAAGACAAACTGGCTTTCTTGTTCCTGTCCCAGTCTCTGTAGGCATCCAGCTTGTGCTGTCTCTTCTGCTGTGTCAGTTGCCACTCCTTTGTCTAGTTTTTTCACTTTTCAAACATTAAAAAAGCACCTGCTATTTATATCCTATGTTGAGTATAACTCTGAAAGGAGAGGGAGAGGAAATAGATTTGTGATGAGTCCACCATGTCTTCAACTCAGAATGTGTTTTGAAAGTGTAAATCTAAATTCCACTTATGAGTAAGATCATATGATAATTGTCTTTCTCTGATTGACTTGAGTTTAAAGTGTTTATTAATTTAATTACTGTTATTAATTCAGACAGTATTTTCAGTTATACCTGTAATTAGCATATTGCACTTTTCCACTAAGGCCTTGATTAAGAATTCATGCCATGCATCCTGTCATATTGTCCCGTTAATGTGCAACATGGATGAAGCAGTTTTCATTAATGCATAGTGTTAGAAATTTCTAAGTTGTCTTAGGAAAAAGAACTTGTACTGTGAAAATGGAGACACAAAAGTGAGCTTTAGCAGTAGGCACAATGGGCAAGCCCATGGGGCGGGGGGGACAGGATTTCAACAGATGTTTGACCTTTGATGGTAAGATTTGGGTTGTGATTTCCCCACAGATGTCTATGTATGATTATTTTCTAGTTTTTGCCATCGAACCAGAAGTCTGTGAAATAACCCCTTACCTTTGTGTTAAAGATTGTAAAAGTCCATCTATTCTGTTAGTGCTGAATGAGTAAATATAAATACTGCTTTTGTCCCTGTCTATCCTAGTAACCAACTGAAATAATATCTATGAACACCAAACTGCCAATACTGTGTTTGCTATTTGATGTTTTTTCGTTTTTGTTTTTTTAGTATTTGCATTTTATAACCCTGTGTTTGTCAGTGTAGTTTATCGAGGCTGTGAAAGCTGGCAATCCTAAGCCTTTAACCATAAAAGACAATTGTCTTAAAATTTCAGCTATTTTTAAGCTAATAAATAATTACAGCTGATGTATCTAGGCTTTGCCCAGAGACTTAATTCTGCTGCCCTCTAGCTGAATGCTAGGTATTACTGAATACTCAGAAGTAGGCCTGGACTGATGAGAAGTGTTGAATGTTTCTTTGGTTGGATCTAGCCAGTAATAGACTTAAGTTGCTGATTCACTAGCCCCATCCCCCCATATGGCTGTAAGATCACATCTAGTTAAAATTTTTAAATGTTTCACACTAATATTTTCAAAGACAAGCTAATATATATTCATAATAGAAAAAAATTCAAGGGAGGAAAGTAGGAGCAAATAATTTAGAACTCTACCAACTAGTCTGTATTTTGGTGTGTTTTCTTCCTATTCTTTTTATGACTCCCCAGAATTTACTTTTATTATGATGTAATATATACCATATACACCTTACTAGTAGTGGTCTGAAAAGAAAACTTTCTTCCATTTAGAGCAAAAGTATTTAAATTAGTTAACCTTCATTTTTCATGCTGTATTTGAGAGTATTAAAATAACATATTAACTGAATAGCTTAAGGAGCATAACAGTTCTAGATGGAGTTGAACATTTCTGGCTTGAAGGAGAATTTAGTGATTCTTTTCAAAAATAGAATGTCTGGAACTTTTTGTTAATAGGTAAATGGCTTTGCAGGAAAATATCTGAAATAAGCAGAATGGTGTTTTTATATGCCACGTGGATATTTCTGATTATTGGCTACTGGCAGTTTTTAAATGCTCTATATCTTAAAAAGTATCAACTAGATTTTTTCCTTGCCCCATCTGTCGTGTATAGGAGGGGGATGCTGACAGGAGAGTGTGACAGCACGGCAAATGCGATTTTATATTAATAGGAAGAAGGAAGGCTCATCTGAATTAGTAAAAAATAGAAACAAAAAAACCAACAAAACCAAGCATTAAATTGTTGATATTCTTTGGTATTCAATGCTGCTATTATTTTTAACTACTTAGAGTGACTGGAATTTGTATATTGGTCTTACATTAAGGAAGAGAATTATCTTAATATAGTTTAGGCTATTTCAGTATTTGTTGGTATATATTCAGGCTCTTCACAGATAAATGGATACTTCTAAAGTGTTTTAAAGATGGTTTATTCTATGCAGGGTCTCCAGAAGTTCATTGTCACCTCTCTGACAACATTGCAGATAAATTCTCACTAATTTGTAGTAAGATTTACCTTCCAATTGTAATTGATTTTAAATAATTTATCAGACACTTATTGAACTCCTAATTTGTCCCAGATTCTGTGTTCAGTAGTAGCTGTAGGTAGGAGGAGTAAGAGTCTTCCCTTCCCTGGAGTTTACTTTCTTATGAGGGGAACACCCTGCAAGCAATTGATAGCACTAACTAGTGGCAGATTAGAAGTATGAGCATACAGAAAAAGGAGAAGTTTTGTGATGTGGCTGCTGGCAAAGGTATCCTGGAGGTCAATGGGGTCAAGCTTGCTGGGACAGACAAGGAGGAAGAAAAAGGCATTGTAGGCAAAGAAACCAGCATGAGTGAGGCAGGAACTTGAGATGAGTGTCAAGTAACTTACAGAATAGAATTAATAAAAATTTTAAATGAATGGAGAGTACTCTGAGGTTATCACTTGAGTAATGTGATGGCAGTCTTATTTAAACATAAGATTAAAGTTAAGTTCTCATAAGCTAGTTTATCTATTTTTTGGATGTGAGACTCTTAAAGGAATGCTCTCTTGTCCACCAGATAAGGAAACTGAGGCCCAGAGAGACCTATGGCCCTCTTGCTTATTAGTAATAGAGCAAACCCTGGCACAAATAGCCTCTGACTCAAGAACATTTGATTCATCACACTGTCTCCTGAACTGATATATTTATTATGGGCTTTCATTTTCTGCAACAAAATGTTCTTGCACCAGTGTTATATAAGGCATTACATTTTATTGTAGTAAATGAATAGTAGAAATAGAAAGTCTCAGCTGCTCTTCATTACTTAAGAAAAAAACACTGAAATCTTATTGTGAGCTTCTTAAATTATTATAAAGGGAATTTATAATAGGTGCTTGCCAGACTTGGTAATAGATAATTTATCAAGGGCAGTAGTTTATAACCCATTCCTTAAATCTCATGTGGGAGGTTAGAGTATCCACTGGGTTTCCCATAGAGCTGCACATGATAGCACACTCAAGCAGTTCATGAAGTATAAGAAAAACCTTAATGCTTTATCGTTTGACATTTTAACCGAGGAAAAAACACACTTTATAGGTTTAACTTACTGTGACATTTTCTTCTATTTCCCTTCCCCTTCAGGTATCTCCAGGGCAGCTTACTAAAAAGTATAGCTCATGCTCAACAATATTTCTAGATGACAGCACAGTCAGCCAACCTAATCTTAGAACCACAATAAAATGGTGAGTACAACTAGGTTGCCAAGGGCTGAGTGACAGACCCCCCCTCATGCTAAAACCATCCTAGCCATACTTGGTCATTTCAGTCATTTGATTGTCCTTTTAAATGATCAGGTTTAAGAAACTGGTGTCAATTTTATATTACTTTCAAGGACTTAAATTCTGTGACTCTTTAATTTCCATTTTAATCTTTAGAGTGCATGGTGGAAGGGAAAGCCAGCCAGCAAATAAGTCCCAGAAAAAGTACACTTCTTACTTAATACATTTCTGTTGAACATAATGAGGAGGAGAGGTGCTTTTTATTGGCTGTTTCTAGAAAAAAGCATTTCTTTATGAATTATAGGCCTAAAACAATGTGCATTAATTACTTTGGATGCTACTCTTGAAATAAGGAGTAGTTTGCCCCCTACTGGCACCAGAGAGTATCTGCATTTAAATTTGATTGGATTTTTGTCAGATTTTCCCCGTCGTGCATATTTTTTTCCTGCACTATTTCTGTATGAAAGTTAACTTCTCCTTTCTCTCTCCCGAAGAGGGGGAAAATATACCAAACCAATCTTAAGGAACAGATTCTTCTGCTTATTTTCTTTATGGATGAAATTTTGCTCAACTGAAAATTATAAGTTAATAGATTATTTAATTTTTATTTTATATATGTGTATAGATATAGAAATATATCTCCAGAACACTATGTCAGTCCATATATAAGAAAACTACAGCAGAGAACAATGAAAGAAATAGTTTTGGAAACATAGCTGTGGTCAGGTTTATACTTCAGCAAACATGAGCAGTGTTGTGATGATGGAAACTATTCCTTAATTTCCGGGAGCACCTCGTAATCCACAATTGGAGTTGCACTTTCAGAATAGTCTAAGATGAACCTTTCAAGTTTATTTAAGAGAGGGAGAAAAAACAGACCTGGACATGCAGAGCTTCTGGACTTCGAGATTGGGCCAAAGAACATTATTAACATCTCTTTGGGACATGAATGTCGACTTTCCAGAACACTACTTCAAAATATTAATATCCTCATCTTTAATTTTATTTTCAGTCTTGAAAACAATTAGCAACAATTATAAACTTAATTTTGCTTCTAATGCACCAGCTTTGTCAGCTAATTAAATTATCAGTAGCTTTTACTTTAATTAAAAACCACAAGTTCACAATCATATTAATGTAACTTTATCCTTTGTAACAGTAGTTGAGATCAAATTGTGTTTCAGCAAAAACCGAGCCCCAAAAGTCTAAAATTCTAAGTTTTGGCACCTAGCAAGTAATCACTGAATGCTTTTACTCAGCCAAGACATTAAATCCATGTGTTTTTTTAAAAAAAACAAAAACAAAAAAACTCTACTTTGGCTAGAGTCCCCAGCTTTTGAATTCAAAAGATTCTGATGTTTTACTATAATTCAAAAGTGGTTTTAAAGATTAACCTTGCTCAAACAAGTAGGTTTCATGCTTGTTTTTCCCAGCTTCGTCTAATTTGTGAGAGTACAATAAACTTAATTTGCTCTCATTAAGTTTTAAAAATAATTTAGTATATTTATTGATAAAGGTTTACTGAGAAAATAGGGCAAATTGGCTTTTAGGAATGATTCTGAAAAATGTTTACGTTGGGGGTAGCACAATGTTCTCAGTGTGGGGGAGCTTATTAGAATCATTTATGCAACGTTTTCCAAAAATCTCTATTTCAAAATACATGTATTTCCTCCTCTCCTACCACACTCTCACAAGCCTTTTGATCGGAGGAAGGATATGAGACATAATTATATGTACGAAAGTATCCGAGATGACTTATTCATTCCCAGATTTCGTTGCACATTGCAGTCACGTGGAGAACTTTAAAAGCCTTTCTGATGCCCACGTTATATCCAGTGTTGGTTAAGTCAGAACATCTGGAGGTGGAAGCCAAGCAGTTTTTGAAGCTCCTCAGGTGATCTAGCATGCAGCCAAGCTTGAAGAACCACTGCCTGGTTAGAGTGTAGGAGAAAGAGAACTGCTTCTGACCATTGGTGGGACCTTGGGCAAGTCATTTTTAAGCCTTGGTTCCTTATGTGTAAAATGGGTTGTTTAATTAAATGCTATCTAAGATTTAGTGGTCCTTTTCATCATAGAACTTGGATTCTATGATTTTAAAATCAAATTAAAGATTGAAACTGTTTGAAGCACTATAGAAGTATCCATCTTCGATGCTAATAGCATTAGAGGCCTTTTTCGCAAGTGCTCATATTCTATAGACCTAGTTATAAAATTCAGATTTGCCTTCCCTCAATTGTTTTGAGCTTCATTGTAGATACTGAGGGCAAAGGGAAGCATTTAACTTAACTAGGAGAACTCCTTTGTTGCCTAGTACAAAACATCTGTGAATAACTTAAGAATATAGTAACTTAGAGTGTATCTGTTCATTAATATTTTATTTAAACTATTTTGGAAATACCTGTCATTAAATATTACTCTGTGTAGTATTATGCTGCCTTGTTAGCACTGCTTATTTCGGGATAGCTAGACCTACTATTGTTTTTGTGGGTTCTTATATTTGCTATTAAATTTTCTAATTATGATTTTAAATTATTTTATTTGATATGAAACACTATTTTCTTTTATGGAAATAATGGAAAGTGGGCGGGTTGATGGATAGTAAATTAAATCCGTTGAAATGCAGGGCCTAACCTTTTTTTTTCTTTTTTTTTAATACAAAAATTACTGTATGGCTAAAATTTAAGCGTGTGTACAAACAATAAAGCTTATCTAGGAGGAGGAAACGTTTTGTGGGTAGAAGGACAAATGACAGGGAAAATGTATAATAATTTATATATAACTGTGGACCAAAACAGATCTTCTAGCAGTGTATAATCTAGCAGTTTGGTAATCCTTTTTTTTTTGCCAAAAGCCAAAGAACTAAAACAAGAGGGAAAGTGCACATACGAACTGTTCTGAATAAGAGGATTTCAGGGCGCCTGGGCCCCTGGAAGGATCCTGACTCTCCCCCAACTCCCTTTAAAAAAAAGTCTTCATGGGTAACATAACATCAATTGTTACAATTTTCTTTTTCCTTTCACAGTGTGACCTTAGCAATATATTACCACATAAAGAACAGGTGAGCTCTTTTAAAATCTGTCTTTTTATTCCAGCTAATTAATTTGTAAGATATCAAGTTAAGTGTTAGGTAACAATATAGGTATTATTAAACTTATATAGTGCTTTTATTACATTACTGAAGACCCAAAGAGTATTTGTTGATGGTGGGTTATACTGATATTTACCATATTAGAAATTAAATTTCAGTATTTAAAAATTAAATCTACTGTATGTTAGAACAGGGTTTTTATGTGGCACTATTGAAATTTTGAGCTAGATAGTTCTTTGTTGTGGGGGGGGGGTGGGATCATCCTGTGCATTCTAGGATAGTTAGCAGTACCCATGGCTTCTACTCACTAAATGTCAGTAGCACGTCTCCTTCCCTCCACACTGCGTCTCCAGATAACCCTGGGGAACAGAATCTCCACTGATTGGAAACCCCAGTGGTAACATAATTTTTTTTTTTTTTTATTAAAAAGTAACTGTTCCAAAATAAAAGGTTGAGTGAAAAGTATATCATTGATTTACAGTTTTACAAATCTCTTTACTACCTGGCTTCATAGAAGACAGGTCATTTTCATATCCTGTCCTCAGTGATCGGTTTTGAAGAAACAATATGGAGTAGACTCAGCCTCACTCAGATATGTAGTTGGAAAAAGGTGTACTTTTAAAGGCTTCAGATAATTGTGGATACTCTATGATACTTTACTAAAAGTCCACAAGTGCTAATTTCTTAAATCATAATGGAATTTTAAAGCGTAACAGTGAACTTGTACTCTAAGGAACCCATTGATCTATCTTGCACACTGATTGGATCTTTTACCTGTATGTGGTTTTATTTATTTATTTATTTTTTAAAGATTTTATTTATTCATGAGAGAAACGGGGAGAGAGAGAGAGGGAGACAGAGACACAGGCAGAGGGAGAAACAGGCTCCTTGCAGGAAGCCCGACATGGGACTCGATCCTGGGTCTCCTGGTTGAGGCCCTGGGCTGAAGGCGGCGCTAAACCGCTGAGCCACCCGGGCTGCCCTGTATGTGGTTTTATAATATGAATCGGTCAGTTGGAAAGTGCTAGTTCAGGTTTCTTCATACAGTGTCAAAAAAATCACTTGTTAGTATCACCACCCATCTTATCAGAAGAGTCTTTAAGTATTGAGAAACTGTCAAGCTCACAATAGATGAAGGTCACAGTAAAAGGTACAAATTTTCCAAAATCCTGATTTTTCTTTTAGCTTGATAGCCTGGATTTTATCATTGGCAACAAATATTTAAGTTATTTTTCTTGAAGTTTCAGGCTCACTTTGTTCATTTCTTAAAAAAGATTTTTTAGGTTTAATTTGAAGTAAACTATACTCAACATAGGGCTTGAACTCATGACCCCAAGATCAAGAGTCACATGCTCTACCCACTGAGTCAGCCAGGCACCCCTCACTTTGTTCATTTTTAAGAGAATGACCGTCAGTTGTACTTTAAAAATAAAGATTGGTGCTCTGTGAAAAAAAGTGGCTTGTTCAGCTCACAGCTAAGTCACACATGCTTCTCCTTTAACTGTCTTTCAGCATGCAGAAGTGTTTGGTATATACTTTCTACTTATTCAGAGTACTAGAAGGATAGAGGTTTAATAACACTGTTAAATCTTACTGCTTTATCAAGGATGTTCTTAAATAAAGCAGAATATTTTTTCAACTGCAAGTGGCAGTGAAGACTAGAATGACTAGGTACAGCTGGCACCACTGCCTTGATTCATGCTAAGAAACAAGTAGTTTTACTCCCTTTTATTTTTTATATAGTCACTGCAAATGTCAGAAGTATATAAGCAAGTAACGTCGTTAGTATTCCTATTAAAACATTTTTTACTTCATGGGCCCCTGAAAAGGGGAGCCATAGAGGCCTGCAGACCACACCTGGAGAACCAGTGTCTAAATGGGCAGAACAGGGAAGCCTGGGTGGCTCAGTGGTTGAGCATCTGCCTTCAGCTCAGGGTGTGATCCTGGAGTCCCGGGATCAAGTCCCACACTGGGCTCCCTGCAGGGAGCCGTTTGTTTCTCCCTCTACCTCTGCCTCTATCTCTCTCTGTGTCTCTCATGAATAAGTAAATAAAATCTTAAAAAAATAAAAATGAGCAGAACATGTTAGTGTGATCTTTTAAGTGGAAAGACTGATCTCTTTTAAAATTAAAAAAATTACATTTTTAACTCAGCCTATTTAAGAGAAACAAGAAATACGTGATAACATGTAGAGAACTACAGAGAAAAAAACAGAGAAAACATGAATTTCATAATCACATTTATTAAATTCTAAAGACTTTATTGCCCACCACTACTGCTTTATAAAATAAATATCCGTGTATATTCCATTGTGGGGTTAGAATAGTGAAAATATATTTGGTTTACTAGCATTGCCTGCTAGGGAAAGTCCGTATTCTTTAAGTCTGCTCTGGCTTGCTTGGCTGGTCACTGTAGAAGAGATTTCACAGTGGTGAGGAATCCCTCCCTCTTAATGCAAAAGAATTTGTAAAATGGTTTGCTTTGTTGAAGGTTAAGCTTCTTCCACTCCCCTCTCTACTCCCAGCAGATATTTACTAAGATGTTAGTTGCTGAAATAATTTTTTAAACGCATGTTTTTATTTTATAGAGATGCAAATAGATCTTTGGATATTTTTGATGAGAGATCACATCCACTCACAGTAAGTGTCAGTTTTACCACTCACAGTGTCAGTTTTATTAAGTTGTATTTTTCTCTCATGCAGTTGTCTTTATTTCATGCTGATTTGATTTGAAATTAATGACTAGGAGAAAATTACTCCAGCTTGAAGTAAAAAATCATCTTAAGTCTTCTTCCCTACCCCATGTTGTATCTAATCACTTTACAAGGGAATGTTGCATAGGGGATATGATAGAGTAAGAACTGAGTTGCAGCTTTGTAGAATTAGTGAGCTAAAGTGAGTAAATGTCCCCAGATAACAGAAAGTATATCTTTTCAAAAGATAATTTTCAGAAACCACAAACAATATAAGTATTTGCAAATAAACCTAACATATGTTATGATCTCTGTGAAGAAAATTAGAAAACAACTTAAATTTTAAATCCTTTAAAATAGCAATTTTAAAATTTGCTTCCTTAGGTGCTCTACAGACACATGTGACTGGTGACTATTGCATAGGTCAGCACAGTCTTAATGGTTTCAGGAAACTGAAAAAAGATTTTTTTTAATGATTGAGATTTTTAAAATATTTATTTCACATGTACACACACACAAGTGTGGGAGGGACAGAGGGAAATGAAGAGAATCTCAAGCAGACTCCCCGCTGAGCTTGGAGTCTGATGTGAGGTCTCCATCTCACAACCCTGAGATTCTGACCTGAGCCAAAACCAAGAGCCAAAACCAACTGAGGCACCTCAAAAATGTTTTTTCAAAGTTGATTGCAGAGAAGTGTAATGTGGTGATCAACCAGACTCTTGAGCCTAAAAATAACTTACGTTTGGATAGAATTCTGGGAGGGGGAAGTTAGAAAGGAATATATATATACGTTTTCTGAGGTCATGCCTGTATTTTTCTTTAACAGATGGTAGTGTTGAATTGCTATGGTATATTATGATCCCATTGTTTATATTTAAAAGACTAAAAGACATGTCATCCAATCAAAATCATCTTACGGGGCATGTGGGCCCGAGTATAAAGACTACGGTGTTACGGGCACTTAAGTATTTTTCTTCAGTGGATACTTACACTGCATTTTTTTCTTTTTTCAGCGAGAAAAGGTTCCGGAGGAATACTTTAAGCATGATCCTGAACACAAATTTATTTACAGATTTGTTCGTACTCTTTTCAGTGCTGCACAGCTAACAGCTGAATGTGCAATAGTAACTTTGGTAAGCTACTTCTTTCTTCTGTTTCTGTCTTATGCCTAGGGTATGGTCCAGCTTTTCACATAGAAGTATGTTCCTGAAATGATCATCAGAAGTCTATTAAGAGAAACCTATCAAAAGTAAAAATACACACATTCGAGTTTAATAATGTACTCCTTATTCTTCAAAACATTGCTATTGTTTTTTCATTACAAAAGAATTGCTATTAAAGGCAGCAGGAGAAATTTCTGGTTTCTCTGTCCATACCTCAGCACACAAATGTACACACAGTGCACACAGGTATACCCATAGGAGGTGTGCTGGGGGGCTAGGGATAGGGTAGGTAGGCAGTTACAAAACCATCTGGTCCACAGGCGGAGACTCCTTTGATATAGCCCGAAGCTGAATCCCAGATTATCCCTGTATTCCCCAGACAATTCTAACATGTGTCCTGATTGAGAACTATTGCCTTAAATTCTCTGTGCCTTGCTTGATGCATGTTAATCCACCCCTGCTGTCCTCTTGTGCCTGCCTGTGAATCTGCCCAGGAATATAGTGCCAGAAGTACTTAGAAAGGCTTTGCTAGTTAGCCTGCTAAGCTATAGCCATATAGGGACCTTCACGTTATCCATACAGAATTCCTGTGGTAAGATTTTATCATTTGAAAAATAAATCCTATTTAAGTGGGAGGCAGCTGGGATTATTTTTACTCCTGTCTATAGCACACCCAGAGAGGAAGTTAACTGCATGGTCTAGAGGGAAAGAATACTTAGGTCAGTGCCTGTACTCCTTTAGTATCCAGCTAGAATTTAGGATTGGAGATTTGTGCTTTTGAGTAGAGACCCATCAGTGGGTGCTTGGGCCGTGTCGTTGAACTACAGACCATTTGGAGTGCTTAGCCCATGCTGGAGGGAGGCAAGAGTCATACTCCCCTATGGACCGAAAGGTGATGCCAGAAGGGAGAGCAGCTGGGTTGGAAGAGGGGTTATTCTTTGTAGACAGGTTAAGCATGACATACTCATGAGACAGAGTGACACTGTCTAGTCATCACTTGAATATGTGGAACTGAGCATGAGTCCAAGCTAGAGGTAGGGAATTAACTAGTAGCTGTTCAAATGCAGAGAAAAGGATAGAATAAAAAGTGGATAGAAGCTAGATCTGTAAGGACAAACAGCACTTAGGGGACAAGTTGTCAGAGGAGAGGCTAGAGTGGTAGGAACCAGGAGGGAATAATAAAAGAGATGCCAAGACAGGTTCAAGGAGAGAGCGGTGAAAAGGCCAAATGCTGCCAAGCAGTTGCCCATTCCATACCCACTGCGTACCTAGTCTGTGTCACTATTCTGAGTCCTGGGGACAGAGGAGAAAACAAGTGGAATAAAGTTCTTGCCTTTATATAGCTTATATCCTAGCGAGGAAGAGATGAGTTGTTTTTTTGTTTGTTTTTTCAAATAAGCGTTACCTGAATATTTCAGGTAGTGGTTAAATCCTGAGAAGAGAAGGCAGCATGAAGGGGCAAAGTGGTTAGAGGGGCGCACCAGTTGGAGATAGCATGATCAGGACAGGAGGGTAACACCCAAACCGTGACCCACATGATGAAGATATGAGCTCTGGCCTTATAGGCAGAGGGGACAAGGGCAAGATGGAGATGGGAACATGTCTTGTGTTTTCATGGAACAGCGAAGTGGCCAATGGTCAGATGAAGAACGGGAGGAACAACATGGGAGATGAGGTTCCAGAAGGGCAGTGCCATATCTTCCTGGGCCCAGTAGCTCACAGGCCTAGGAAGATGGTAAACTTGTTTGATGAGAAACCTCTGGCAGACCTTGAGCAGGGGTATGAAGTGCTCGTAAGAGGCTATCCTGGCTGCTCTGGGGACAATAGACTGTAGTGGGAGTCAGAGCAGAGGACGAGAGGTAAGGAGGCAGTGACCGTGATACAGCTGCAAAGTGACAAATAGAAATCAGTCAAATCACTGATGAAGGTAGAGGTAACAAAAATTGCCGATGGGTTGGAACAGGATTAAGTCAGATGGAGGCCAAGGCCTTAAGTCAGGGGCTAGGCCAGTAGCAGTGCCCTTTAGGTTACTAGGGAAGACTTGAGTGCAGAGTTGGGGTGAAGGCCCCTGGGGAGTCTAGCGGCAGGCGGCGGGCTACCAGGAGATGAGAAGCCAGCATGGGGCACTTTCTGTGAGCAAAACAAGAGGAGGGGGGCCGTGGGCAATATAAATACATTCATATTGGGGAAGATCTCTGGCAGAGAAGGAAAAAACTCTTCAAAAAGACATTGTGTGAACAGTTCTGCACAAGTGAAAGAAGAGTTACTTCAGTGAGAAGGAAATCTCATTCCTACTGACACAGGAGAGCCAAGGGGTAAATGAAGTTGGGTGGATTCCAAGTTTGCCAGTAACGATGATAGGAAGTTGAGAGATTGCCAGTGTTACAGAAGTGCTTTCCCAGAAAGTACGGAGTTGAGCCTTGTAGGGAGGTTCATGAGTTTTAGGGGAATGGGAGCAGAATTTCACTGAGAACATACAGTGTTCTAAGAACCATTTGTTTTGAAAACAGTCAAGTTTGGAGAATATGGGCAAATCTGACTGGCAGTCTGACAACCTTCAGATGATAAACACTCTAAAATTGGAC
The DNA here is from genome assembly GCF_905146905.1 of Nyctereutes procyonoides. Classification (NCBI taxonomy): domain Eukaryota; kingdom Metazoa; phylum Chordata; class Mammalia; order Carnivora; family Canidae; genus Nyctereutes; species Nyctereutes procyonoides. The sequence continues at coordinate 16,177,497 of NW_026575132.1, forward strand.
TTTTCTTCTTGTCAAATGGCATATATACTCTTCTGCAGAGCACCCTTTGAAGTAACAACAAATCAGGGCTTGCCTCTGTAATCTTCCCTCAGCTGTTAACTCTGCCCAGGTCTCTATAGAGCAGGCTTTTGAAACAGGGGAAAGAAATCCGGGGGAGTCCTCTCACGGCAGGTTTAGAGGAGTCCCACGGTTGCAGAACCTGGCAGGTCTCTAGCACTTTAAAAGCGGCAGAATTGACTAAGCTGCAGGTTACGTAAGACAGAAACAAATTATTATGAAATGATAATGGAGATGTGAAGATGAATAAGGGAACAAGAGGAGGACTAGCCTTTGCACAGATGTTCCTTTAAAAGACACCAGATACTAGAGGAATACTTGACAGGAATACTGCAAGACCGGCCTCAAGCACACCTGTTTGAACTTCCTTTCCCGTTGCACCACACGGCAGCCACTGGGAGGCTCTCTTGACCACCAGTTTTTATCTTCGGGCTTGTGCCGCAGAAGGATTCCTTGCTGTGGAAGGGGGAAGGCAAACGTGCTCCTAGGACCCGGGGTTTTACGTATTCAGGTCATCTGGAAGATGACCAATGACCATGTGACAACCAGCCAGGTAGGGTACCGTGCTCGGGGCAGGCACTCGGGTTCATTGAACAGCTTGAATCTGTATCACTTGTACTGAATCAATTCCCTTTATGAATGGGAAGGTTAACAACCCAGTGCCTGTGCTCAGGATGCCCTTCACCGAGATATCCATTCATTGCCGTGACCAAGGCTAGGAATTCACATGGGCAGAGTAGGCAACAGAAGTATCTGACCCACGGCTGTGACCTGGCCGCTGGCTTTGGCTGGCGGAGCCAGGTCTTTGTAGACCTTTGTAAGAATAAAAGGCATGTCAAAAACAGATGCAATCTGTCATTCCTAACAGTTCTTATCACAGCACTTAAACTGAACTAAAATCAAAGACCAGTGCTCTACTTTTGCAGGTTTACTTAGAAAGGCTTTTAACTTATGCTGAGATCGACATTTGTCCCACTAACTGGAAAAGAATTGTCTTGGGAGCCATTCTTCTTGCCTCCAAGGTTTGGGACGATCAGGCTGTATGGAATGTGGACTACTGCCAAATCCTGAAGGACATTACAGTTGAAGACATGTGAGTCTGTAAGGTTTGGGTGAACTTCTAACCATTTCCCAGCGCCGCCTCTGCTCCGGTAAAGTTTACATTTTAAGAAGCAGTTTTAAAGGTTACATTGGGCAGAGAACTGAAATAGGCAAAAATTACAGCCTTCCTATCTGGCTGTGGTATGGCAATTCCTGTTCGCCATCGTTAATTGGTAGGTCTTGATGTGTTACTGTTTTAATAATGTGCGTGGTAAATTGAAGTATATTTTTCTGGTGGTTTTGGCATTTTACAGGCTATCAACACAGTATCATAAGTATCTTCATGGCTTTCTTAAAGCTGTGTGCCAGTTCCAGTCCATTTTTAAGAGGCCCGTGCTGACCTTTAAAATAAATGTTTGGCCACTATTAAGGTCTTAGGTTCTCCAGACTAGTGAGAGGTTATACCTTCAGCTCGAGTCAGCTTCTGCTGGTCTTTCTCTCCTTTTTATCTGAAGTTCTGTTGTTCCAGAAACCATGGTACAAAAGTAGCCACGTGTATGAAGGTTTCAGATCCCATTGCTCCTGCCTCCTCCCCTGCTAGGAGTATTGCACCTGCTTAAAAATAGGTCTGAGGAGTTAGGAAGCTCCTGTTTCTCAGGCTGTCCCAAAAAGCATCACTAGGATATCACCACATACCCGTGGTGGTTGAGGGTCTCCTGGGGCACTGCGGAACCACAGCAGTGCTTTGCGGGGCCTTCTGTTAGCCATGCGGGTGTTCCTCACAGGTGGCATGCTGACACGGGAGTGAAACACCAGACTCAGTGAGGGCTTTCGATTTGGCCACCCTGACTTCCATGAGGGCCCTGAGGGTGATAAGCAGGATGAGCCAGTGAAGTATTTCCAGTAGACGCTCTCAGGGTGCCCGCCTGAGAGTGAAAACATATGTACGTCTTTGTGGGTGGCATCTGGGGAAAATGCGGAAGAACACATCTTGATTCTACAGAACAGCATGGGAAGATTAAGATCATGGCAGGCAGTGGCAGGTTTGTTTTTGTTACCTTTGCCCATTACTCTAGATAAGATTGTCATTCAGAATTACCAAAGTGCATATTTACAACTGAAGTGAGGATACTTAGGTGACTAGGAGAAGGGGATTGTTGGTGGCTGTCAGGGTGGCTCTTAATAGTAGTGTAAACCGAGTGGGCCCTGAGATGCTGCTTGCAGCCATGGTAGCAAATGATGTAATGGCAAATAATTGGAAACGAATCAAAGTAGCTCTGGAAGTTGCAGGAGCTAAAGTGACTTTGATCACCACAGTCATCAGTCTGCAAACTCTGGTTCCTTGAAAGAAGAAAAAATGTGCAATCGTGAACACTAGCCCTACCATGGTGACAGCTGAAATTTTCTCAAAACCTTCAACGCAGCTGGCTGAGACAGATTCTAGTGAAAACCTCAGCACATGCTGCGAAGTGTGCAAGCTCCTAAGAGTGACTTTCCAGGAGCAGGGGTGGCAGTGCCTAGCTACAGGAAGACTGCTTCCCTAATAATACATTTTGTGTACAAACAGAGCAGCACCAGGAGCTAGGTTTATAATAGGCTGCTTTTTATCATCTTTGGAAATTGGAAAGCATTACAACAAAGTGTTTAATACACATTTGTTTTATCTCCCTGCTGTTGACTTCCATTTGAAATAGTCTCATTTTGAGTCTAAATTGAAAAATTGGTGTCTTTCAGCTTTTTCTTCAAACTTTCCAACATCTATGCTTTAGAATATGTTCCCCTTCAAAAGAATAAGTTAAACTGAGCAGCTGCTATTCAGAAGATTTGCTGTGCCTGTAAATGGTGTGCTATTCAGCCATTTGGCTATTTAAAAAACAAAAAACCCAGAAGATGCATATTCTATAGGCATAAGTCTTTTCTCCAGTGATTAAACCTTTATTAATAGACATGTTAATCCTATGAAGTACTGTATTTCCACACAATTAAAATGTATTAGTGGAGAAAATATAAAAGGGATCGTGAAGTGCATTTATTCCTCTAGTAAATTAAGTCCTGATTAGCTGATTATCAAAACATTATCTGATTTACATTTCTATAGACTCACAGCCATATGAACAGGAAATTAAATTTGGAAGTAGGTTCAATTGGGTTTAAAATTCAACAAATGCGAACCTCCTCTCTGCTCATATTCTGAATGCTCCCCGTACCATACAGGAGAGGAGAACATCAACATTTGTTGATCTGTCCAACGGATAAAATATTAAAACTTTAAAACCAAGAAACCAAATGTTATAAAGTAAGCTCCTTTGTGTTTGTTCAGGTATTTTTATGTAATTTTTTAAAAGGATTACCGTGAAAGTGGCAAATTTTATATTTATTTACTTAAACATTTAACAAGTGAGCTTCTGTGGTCACGTGGAGCAAAGGACTACTCCCAACATTTTTCTTTCCTATTTTCTTGAACTTGCCCCCTGCGGGTGTGTTCATTTTCTTCTGGCAAGGGGTGGTGACACATCTCGGGCTTGCATTCCCAACCCGAGAGAAAGGCTGTTTGAGTCCAGTGCTCTACCAGAGGTCAGATCATAGTGAGTTTAGTCTAGCCAAGGCATCTCTTTGATCGTTCTGCCCTCCAGAGTTTAAAAAGTGCATCCTGGCCTGTCTTAGTGACAATTTCTTGCCGTAGTAAGATTAAGGTGAGCGGAAACTTGCATTTATGTGTGCCCTTTGACACAACCCCATGTACTGGGGTGGGGGAGGGGATTCCCCTTTCCATCGAATCTAGCTTTATTTATTTATTTATTTGAGATGAATCCTTGTTGCTTCAAGAGTTTTCGCCCTCAGAGATAATAGCAGTGGCTCTCGATGGATCCATTTGTTGCCGTGGTGATGTGCCCACTCCTTTTGTTGGCGCGTCTCCACTTCAATAAGCCCCTTCCTGTTATCGGCCTGGTGAAAATGTCTGCGAGTTCTTCAGAGCTAATAAACAGCATACATCATTCCTTTCATCTGATCACTATAGTGGGGCCTTGTGAGTGAGCCTGGAGCCTGAATCGTACAGCTGCACTAATGGAACTCTGAAGAATGAGCCCCTGAGTCAGCAGCAGGAGTGCATAAGAGGGCCATAACCTCTTCCCCCTTGTCCCAAACTCAAAGTGCTGGGATGCAGAAAGGACCACAAATAGCTGTACCTTGTTTGAGCGTGAGTTTACTGAGCTACTGGGTAGCCTCTGTTTGTCTCAAAACAGAATTTAGAGCCTCCTAGTAGCTCAGAAGGAGACTTTTGAAGATTGCCCGATTGACTAAAATTGTCTTGTGTTGGTTTTGTTGTCTCCTCCCTTAGGAATGAGATGGAAAGGCATTTTTTGGAGCTACTTCAGTTTAATATTAATGTTCCCTCCAGTGTTTATGCCAAATACTACTTTGACCTTCGCTCCTTAGCAGATGACAACAACGTGAATTTTCTGTTTGCTCCTCTTAGCAAAGAAAGAGCACAAAACCTAGAGGTAAGGCTGTGAAATCATTAGGCGGGGTTTTCTGTTAGCCACCAAAACCAGCATCTGTGGCTAAATCTCATTAAGCAGTGATTAGCAACATGGAAAGCTTTTAAATTAACACATCGAAGAAAAAAAAACATCGAAGAGCTTAACCCTTTGGTGGCAGATTCCCTTTGTCTTTTATGATTTATATGAGGATCTTACATTATGAAAAAATAGATATTTCTTCTGTAACCATAGTTCAGAATATCTTAAATTTAACCTTTTTTTTTTTTTTTTCAAATTTAACCTGTTCCTAATGGTGATGGTTTTCCCTTTGAGCCTCTACCTTTCCATATAATCATACGTGGATAGTTTGATTATATTCCTAATCATATCTATGTACATAATCTATCCACCATTCTTAACTGTTTTTTACTCAGTTTGCAAATTCATGCCAGTGTTTTCTACAGATAACACAGGTCAGTCCCATGAGTTTATTAGAGAAAGCATGGCTCACCTGAGAGATCTATACCTAGACTGTACAAAGTGTGTTTCCAGTACTGCTGTAGAGAGTTCATGGATTTTTAATGGAATGGTAACAAATAAGAGACAAAGTCATTATGGTTTAGGACTTTGAGTATACAGCAGAGTTATTCACAACTGAAATTTCAAAACACATTTAAAATGGACACTTTTGTGGCACCTTGGTATAGCTTAGAATAAGTTATTTTCTGCGATGGTTAATGTGCAGGTGAAATAGCACTTTTTGGTGCTTCGGTCATTAGACCTCTGACCTTCCAACAAAGCCCAGACATGCCTGCCCTGTTAGAATTCGCTTAGAGGATAAAAGAACCAATGAAGACTAGAAGTTGGATGGCTGAGTAAATGCTGATTTTCACCCAGGTGTATGTTCATTACGTTGAAGGAACAGGTGTACCAGGAACAGGTGATATTGCTGTTAGGAGCCCGTCAGAATACCTTTGACATTTTTGGAATCCAATTTGTAAATAAGCAAATTCTTCTTTGCCCATCAATCTAATCCTAGCCTTTTAAGGATATTACCTTAGTGAATTGGCAGGAAGTAGCATTCTCAGAACCTGGGTGTGTAGACCCCCGCTATCCAGGGTAGCAGTAACTATGTGGCTTATCAGTGATGCTTTTTTTTTTTTTTTTTAAAGGCTGGAACCCTCTTTTTTAATTGTTCTTGTGTTCTATTTGACTTTCCCAGGCCATTTCCAGATTGTGTGATGACAAATACAAAGACTGGTCTCGAGCTGCTATGAGAAGGTCTTTCAGCGCTGATAATTTCATTGGTATTCAGCGCTCTAATGCCATCCTTTCTTAAGGGAGGTGTGGGAGGGGTTGGAACACCGTGAACCCCTCATTCTACAAGGACTGGAGAAATACCACCTCTCCTCCTCACAAACCAGCAAAGTTAATATTTTCATCTAAAAGAAAGACCTCGAATTCAAGACTCATGGACCACAAGGATTATGCTCATAGGAAAGAACGGGACTTTGTCATTGCAACACTCTTTTGTCCTTTTTAATGTAAACAGAGTTACAAAAACCACTCCAAAGCAAAAGCTCCAACCCACACACAGATATTTGCTTACTATATTGGTTGATAGCTATGAGCTGAGAGGTTTTTTCTTTTTTAATTCAAATTTTTAGACACTAACTATATGACTTTTTTGTTTTTCCTATTTTTTTTCTTGCCCTCTCCCCCAATATTGCTGCATATTTCTTTAGAATCAATGCAGTATTACCATGAAAACATGGGACTCCTAACAACTCATAAAGCCACTTAGGAACAGACTGTAGCATTGTTAGGTATTGAAGGGTTCTTCCTCCCTATTTTATCATTGAAGCTGCTAGTCATTATTGGCAATCAGTTTAAACCAAAAAGCTGCTGAGTAACACTTGTCATTCAGATTCTTTGCAAGCACTACTTATTAGCATATTAGTATGTTGAGAACCATAAATGGAGAAAGTATGTTATCGATTATCTACTTCTGTTGGGTCCATGCTGCATTTCTTGTGAACTATAATGGTGCTTCTCATTTTCTGGTGATTTTCCATTCTTAAATACGTGTATTAAAAGATATTTTCATAATTCCAGCCAACATGGTGGTCCGGTGGTAACAAGCAGATAGTGAAAAGGAGGTGTCCTGAAAATCTTAGTGCAACTTTAAGCTTTAATATAGTGTGCTTGGGCCCTCCAGGGCACTGCTGAAGTATAAATGCTACCGACTTACAAAACACCATTTCAAAGTGTGTAGTTATGTCGTGTAAACTTACCTAGTTTTGTAAATTTTAGATACTAGACTTTTCCATGATCGCCCCTCTTGAAGATGGCAAATGCTGGCCCAGAACAAAAAAATAGTTTTTCGTTTTAACTATTTTTTTGTTCCTGGCCCCGGAACAAAAAAATAGTTTTTCGTTTTAACTATTTTTTTGTTCCTGGCCCCGGAACAAAAAAATAGTTTTTAGTTTTAACTATTTTTTTGTTCCTGGCCCCGGAACAAAAAAATAGTTTTTCGTTTTAACTATTTTTTTGTTCCAGCCAGCATTTGCCATCTTCCAAGAGGGGCGATCATCGAAAAGTCTAGTATCTAAAATTTACAAAGCTAGGTAAGTTTACAAGACATAACTACACACTTTCAAACGGTGTTTTGTAAGTTGGTAGCATTTATACTTCCACAAGTATCAAAGCTTAAAATTGTACTAAGACTTGAGAGATGCCTCGTACCCTCCCCTTTTTAAAATAGTTCTTTGTAGGGGCTTTGCTGTTCACCTCTTTTGACCACCTGAGTTTCTTTTTTCTACATTTGGTAAAACTTATGAAGAGCCATGGTAATTCACATGGAATAAACTGAAAGGAACTGGACTCTTAATAGTAGTGATCTGAAAGTAGGTGATCTGAAACAGTTCTTCGAGCCTACGGGTTAACCTGGCTGGAAGGGTCTCCTTTCCAGTCCTGTTTAAGAGGAACCCTCACCTCAGGCAAGGCAGGGAGTTAAGTAATCAGTCTTCTAGGAGGTTGGTAATGATGTCACTTAAACTTGAAATGTTAAAAAAAAAAAAAAAAAAAAAAAAAAAAGATTAGTGTTCCTAACCATGTGAAATCTTTCTCCTGCCTTCTCAAATGTAATCTAGGAATTTTGCCTGTAAACCTAGCATGTCTGGGCCAGGGATACCTTTTTTCAGTATAGCAAGGCTTCGTATTATATTGAGTGCTGCGGGTTCCATCATTTTTAAAGGACAGACACATAAATGATAAGGTGTTAACCTGGCTGGAGGGGTCTCCTTTCCAGTCCTGCTGTTTTTAAGAGGAACCCTCACAAAAAAAGACAAAAAAAAAAAAAGACAAAAAAAAAAAAAAAAAAAGGAACCCTCACCTCAGGCTTTAAAGGGCAGGGACAGTCTTCTAGGAGATTGGTTAATGATGTCACTTAAACTTGAAATGTAAAAAAAAAAAAATTATTGTTCCTAACCATGTGAAATCTATCTCCTGCCTTCTCAAATGTAATCTAGGAATTTTGCCTGTAAACCTAGCATGTCTGGGCCAGGGATACCTTTTTTCAGTATAGCAAGGCTTCGTATTATATTGATTGCTGCAGGTTCCATCATTTTTAAAGGGCAGACACATAAATGATAAGAGGTTAACCTGGCTGGAGGGGTCTCCTTTCCAGTCCTGCTGTTTTTAAGAGGAACCCTCACAAAAAAAGACAAAAAAAAAAAAAAAAAAGAGGAACCCTCACCTCAGGCTTTAAAGGGCAGGGACTTAAGTAATCAGTCTTCTAGGAGATTGGTAATGATGTCACTTAAACTTGAAATGTCAAAAAAAAAATGTTCCTAACCATGTGAAATCTATCTCCTGCCTTCTCAAATGTAATCTAGGAATTTTGCCTGTAAACCTAGCATGTCTGGGCCAGGGATACCTTTTTTCAGTATAGCAAGGCTTCGTATTATATTGATTGCTGCAGGTTCCATCATTTTTAAAGGGCAGACATAAATGATAAGGGGTTAACCTGGCTGGAAGGGTCTCCTTTCCAGTCCTGTTTAAGAGGAACCCTCACCTCAGGCTTTAAAAGGGCAGGGAGTGAAGTAATCAGTCTTCTAGGAGATTGGTAATGATGTCACTTAAACTTGAAATGTTAAAAAAAAAAAATTAGTGTTCCTAACCATGTGAAATCTTTCTCCTGCCTTCTCCAATGTAATCTAGGAATTTTGCCTGTAAACCTAGCATGTCTGGGCCAGGGATACCTTTTTTCAGTATAGCAAGGCTTCGTATTATATTGATTGCTGCAGGTTCCATCATTTTTAAAGGGCAGACATAAATGATAAGGGGTTAACCTGGCTGGAAGGGTCTCCTTTCCAGTCCTGTTTAAGAGGAACCCTCACCTCAGGCTTTAAAAGGGCAGGGAGTGAAGTAATCAGTCTTCTAGGAGATTGGTAATGATGTCACTTAAACTTGAAATGTTAAAAAAAAAAAAAAATTAGTGTTCCTAACCATGTGAAATCTTTCTCCTGCCTTCTCAAATGTAATCTAGGAATTTTGCCTGTAAACCTAGCATGTCTGGGCCAGGGATACCTTTTTTCAGTATAGCAAGGCTTCGTATTATATTGATTGCTGCAGGTTCCATCATTTTTAAAGGACAGACACATAAATGATAAGGGGTTAACCTGGCTGGAGGGGTCTCTTTCCAGTCCTGTTTAAGAGGAACCCTCACCTCAGGCAAGGCAGGGAGTTAAGTAATCAGTCTTCTAGGAGATTGGTAATGATGTCACTTAAACTTGAAATGTTAAAAAAAAAAAAAAGATTAGTGTTCCTAACCATGTGAAATCTTTCTCCTGCCTTCTCAAATGTAATCTAGGAATTTTGCCTGTAAAGCTCGCATGTCTGGGCCAGGGATACTTTCTCTCAGTATAGCAAGGCTTCGTATTATATTGAGTGCTGCAGGTTCCATCATTTTTAAAGGACAGACACATAAATGATACATAACAGTATATCAAGTATTACAATCTACCACCTCAAAAAACATTGTTTATGGAGTTCGGAGCTTGGAGAGTTAAGTATTGATTGATTGCAGTTTTATTTTGAAAAGAATGCTACAACTTATGTGGTTTTTCTTCCTCATGTTTATATTAAAAGCTAATAAACTCTATTTTAATTAAAATCCGGCTAGTGTGTTTGTATCCCATCTCTTGGTTCACGTAGCATTCCATCTCTGCCTAACTTGGATTCTTTGAGTCGGCTCTGATCCATGAGCAGGGTCTTGACAGCATTTTCAAACTGATCATTCGTGATTTGGTTTGACCCTTGTCTCTAGTTAGTGTCATCATGTATTTCTTTGGCTTTTGCTCTTTTCAGCCGAAAGGCCTTTATTTAGTATACTTAAAATCACTGGCCACAGTACTCAGAAGCATCACACAGTAGACGGCATCTTTGAATGGCTCCTTCTTGTGCCAAGAGGAAAAAGCACACCAGAAGGAAAGGTAAAATATACCAGAGAGCAAGGAATTACAGGAAAGCTACAGAAACAGAACGTGAGGATTTTAAGCAGTTAAAACCTGGGAAAGAGGGCAGCCCAGGTGGCTCAGTGGTTTAGCGCCACCTTCAGCCCAGGGCCTGATCCTGGAGACCGGGGATGAGTCCCACGTCGGGCTCCCTGCATGGAGCCTGCTTCTCCCTCTGCCTGTGCTCTGTGCCTCTCTGTCTCATGAATAAATAAATAAAACCTTTAAAAAAAAAAAAAACCCTAGGAAAGAAAATGGAAGAACTAGAATAATCTTTGCTGTAAAGAGAAACAGCCCACCTATTTTGACTTTTTAGAATACTATTTTCAAAGTCACATTTCAGTGAGAAATATGCCAAATCTTCATCAGGTTTAAAACTAAGACTTTGGGCCGTCCGGGTGGCTCAGCAGTTGGGTGTCTGCCTTCGGCCCAGAGCCTGATCCTGGAGGCCTGGGATCGAGTCCCAAGTCGGGCTCCCTGCAGGGAGCCTGCTTCTCCCTCTGCCTGTGTCTCAGTCTCTGTGTCTCTCTCATGAATAAATGAAATCTTAAAAAATTAAGACCTTAGCCGCTCCGCTTGAGCAATACTCTAAAGCCTGAGAGCTGCTGTATTTTCATCATCTACCTTAATTCACTACGTAAGGTCAACTTTTCAGCTGATCCCTTTGTTCTTGATAAACTGCTGGCGAGGTTAAATGATCGGACTTCATGTAGGAGGACAGTCTGTCACAAATCACTGTAAGACTGTACCCTTTACTACGCCGACTACTAAGCAGAAGTGCTGACAAGGGTGGTCAAAGGTTAAATGAAAATCTGGGGGGAGGAACGCGACCTGAGTAGCTTCAAGAACAAGTTGGCAGAATGAGGTAGAATCACAGGTTGTTCTTTCCCTGTTGGCTTTAATTCTAGATGGCAGTACAGCCATTTTGATAAATGGGAAATTGAGTCAGCTTAGGGTGAAAGTAATAAACATCCCCAAAAGCTGGTAGGTTCTCTGACAAATGTCACAGAGCACAGAAACTCGCTACCACTAGGGTAGTAACTATGGCAGTGTTCTCAGGGTTTCATACCTAGGAAAGGCTCGTCCCCTAAACAAGACTAAAAAAAGATCTACCTCAACTCATTTATCTTCAGTTTTAGTTTTTTTTCCTTATTGGAATACTGACTGCAGTGAAACTTTAACTCTGATCTATTGGGAACTGGGCTTTTAGGTCTTTGCAAGGAAAAGACAAAGGTCACATGTCTGAACCAGATGAAATTCCCATTTTTATAAGTCAAAAATGGCTGCTCATTAGCAGTTCACACGGTTCATCCTAAGACCTTGAGGCCCAATGCTTCTGGTTAAAGGAACTTTCTTGCTGTATCAGATTCTATCACGACCTTCTCTTTGACGTTTAATGTGCCCCACGCATGCCCATTCATTATTGAAATCCAACACCACTGAATCTTGGTTTTGTAACAGTTCGAAGTTCATTTCTTGGATTTAGTTTTCCTATATGTATAAATACACTAGTCCTTGATTTAAAAAAAAAAAAAACGAACCCAGTACTTATGGGAAAATCATTCACTCTGTATCCAGGTTATACAATGTTTTTGGAAAAGTTTAGCCACAGCGTATAAGCTAGCTGAAATCTTTCATCACCAAGACTTATCTGTACTCACATATGAAATGACTACAACTGTTGTCTCACCTAGAAGCTGCATTCATGAGTACAGGGCTACTTGGAAAAGCCCTTGAATCTACAGGTTACATGCAGCGTCTATCAAGTTAAGGATTAGATGGCCTGAAGTCTTAACTGTTCGCCACTTAACGCCCTGGCCGGCCAGACACTGTGACAGCAAGAAAGCAAGAGACTTAGGAGCCCTTCAGCCCTGTAGTTCACAGGCGCAGTCGGTTTGGTTTCTGAGGCAATTTCCACTATTTTTAAGAACATGTACTTAATGTGATACAGATTTTAAGAATACCAATTTGTGGTTGGGGATCTCTAGGGTGCAGAAAGAATTAAGAATGAAATAAAAATGAAGAGAAATCGAAAAAAGTTTAAAGTTCTTTTAAGAATGAACAGGTTAGGGAGTAATGATTATAACTGCTGGGAAGGGAACTAAGAAATCTGCATTCAAGAAATTCAGTGGTCACCTCAGAACCTAAGGTCCCCAAGAAGGTATCAATAGGGACACCTGGGTGGCTCAGCCGTTGAGAGTCTGCCTTTGGCTCAGGGTGTGATTCTGGAGTTCTGGGATAGAGTCCCACATCGGGCTCCCCACAGGGAGCCTGCTCCTCCCCCTGCCTGTGTCTCTGCCTCTCTGTGATTCTCATGAATAAATAAAATCTTAAAAAAAAATAAAAGGTATCAATAGCATCCACTTCAAGACCTCAAATTATTCTGCTAGTTAGAGAGTGTGTGATCAAGGTTGGGGCAGGAGGAAGGGGGAGAGGGAAAAAGAATCCTAAGCAGGCCCCACACCCAACACATAGCCCAACGTGGGGCTTGATCTCATGACCCTGAGATCATGACCTGGGCCAAAATCAAGAGTTGGATGCTTAACCGACTGAGCCACCCATGTGCCCCTGCTAGCTTTTTCTTAAAACACCTATTCCTTCATCATCTTACCATTCTCAATTCTACTAACCTTCCAGCCCCCAAGATGGGGGCTTTGATGAGGGTCCTCCCTCAATAAGATCACCTCACCTCTGCTAGTGTCCAACATGGCAATGCTTGATATTGGTTACTACTGGGACCCATTTCCAAAGCATTTCCATCGGATTCCAGGAAATACAGAACTTCTGTGGCTCCCAGGCTAACCAGCCCCTTGTAATCCCCTATGGTCACCTACCTGAGCACTCCTGGTTTCCCCAGGGCAGCTGTTCCACACACACTGCCCTCGTTGACTTTCCTGACATGCCCACAACCCCGAGATGGAGCTTCTCAGCCTAGGTAGCAACCCCACCTTCCAGCTCCAAGACTCATTTCATCTGGCATAATAATAGATGCCTCACTTCTTAACGTAGCCTCTCCCGTCTTATGGGGGGGGTTCCATTTCAACTTTTTAACACCAGCCTTCTACATCACCCCTCCATCAGTTTATCCCCTTCTGCTTCAAAACTGCCATCTTCCCAATGCCAGGATGGGGCAATTTGACCTTGCTCCGTCCTTCACGTGTCCTATTATTTTTCAAGATACGGTCCCCAGACCACCTACCTCTCATCAGCTGCAAGTGCCTATGAAAAACGAAGCTTCTCTAAATGCAATGTGGAATCCTGGATTGGATCCTAGAACAGATAAAGAACATTAGTGGAAAATCTGGTGAGATCCAACTGCAGTCTGGAGTTAACAGTAACGTGCCAGTGTTGACTTCTTCATCTTCACAGTGTACTATGAGGATGTGTTAGCATTAGGGCCAAATGGGCAAGGGGTATACAGGAACTGAATTATCTTTGCAGCTTTTCTGTAAACCTAAAATAATTCCAAAATAAAGTTTACTTAAGAAAAAAAAAAGGCAGCAGCTTTTAGGGCCTCAGACCTCCTGAGTCTCAATTCCTGGAGCTTAAAAAAGTCTGGGAATCTACATTTTAAAAATAGGAGCCCCAAAAGATCCTATCACTTTCCATTCCATGACTGAACAGTTGCTTCTTCCTTGTGTCTTAACCTGATCTAATCCTTTAGATCCTCTCAACCCTAAGAGAAGTACTATTGTCTCTCTTTCACAGATGAGAGAACTGAAATACTCAAAGATTAATATGTCCAGGATCACACAGCCCATAAATGGTGGAGCTGGAACTTGAGTCCCTAGCCGTCTAGCTGCCAAGTCTTTAAGCATAACCATTCTACTGCCTCTTGGTCCTGTTTCCATTAGTGTCAAACTAAAGTGCTAAAGATCACTAAAAGAATTACCATTAATACTCTGGACACACCTATTTCTCCTCTAAGCCTGCTAAGCCTCTACAGGCCCTTGGCTCTGGCCTGTGGCTTCGCCCCCACCACCTTTTCCACTGAGGGAAGAAGGTGGGGGTGGGGGGTGAGCAATGAGAGAGCCCAGGGAAGACATGCCAATGATAGAGTCCTGTACACGTAAGGTACCCTTGGCTCTTCCATCAGGATCGAGCTCAACTAGTGTGTTTTCTGTTCTGCGTCTCCCAACTGCCCTAACTTATACAGGAATCTGATAACCTTCATAGCGCTCACTCTGACATTAAATTACATACTCTCATATCATTATTCACCTCTTATCAGATTTGTCTTATCTCCCCCCAAACAAAATTTTAAGCTCCTAATTACCTAGGTTCTCCTACATACTTAGGCCTCAGAGCATTGCCGGAGAACACTGACATACTGGGCATTCACGTGAGGCCGTGGTTCATAGATTGGTGGCTAACCTGCATTTTGCCAAAGCAGCAGCCAGAAGAAAGTATTCTGACAATGGTATCTCAGGTTTACTAAACATCTGTCCAGGTTATTGGGGAGGTGCCAACCCTACATCAATTTCTATCCTCTTACCTGGGCTCCCTGACTTGTATTTAGAGCTTAACACCATGTTGTGAGGCTAACTGCTGAATGAGAAATAGTTTTGAGAGTCCCTGCCCCCCAACCAGACACACAGAACAACAGCATCACCTCTATTCAAAGAGGTTCAGTAGAGAGTCTAGATGGAGGGTTGATAAAATAGAACACAATCTCAGGCAAGGTCTCTGGTCTTACATGTATTTCCCTTCATTTCTTCCAAGTGAATCATGATACAATCACAGGATCGGCAGGAGAAACCTATGAAGCATATTCAAGTAAAACATGTTTTCATTAGTTTTGCTTCTGGTGACTGGAATTGCTTGATTTTCACATTAATAAAAACATTGTCGCTTTAAGTACCGTCTGAGAAATCAGATTGTGAAGTTAGAATCCACGTATCTCCTCAGGTACTCTTAGAAAGCAGTGTGTGTCTCCATAAAAGCATGAGGAGAAAAAGACGTGCACAGCATCTTTTTATTTTCTTTACCATTGCTTTTAATGCACTTTAAAATTTATCTACATCAATTGGGAACAAAGAAACAAAAATAGACATTTCTTTGTTTTTCATAAATAACTACTCTCCATATTTGATAAAAATTTCAAACCATTATTTTACCTTCCCACAAATATAATACATACAAAATCTTTTCTGAAATAACAAGGTCAGCAAATTAAGTAGCTTGAGACTAACATAACCACATACAACTGCTGTTCTACGGACTTCCAGGAACAAAACAAGAAACAAAAACTTATCAAGATGCTCTGGGTTTCCTTTTGTTAATGTTATGGATTCAGAATTATAATCATCTGCCAATAATAATTTATAGATTCAAGCTGATTGTCTACAAATAAAATATTGCTGGCTCTGATCTGTGAGTTCTGGATTTGACATGACAGTGAGGATGCTGCATGATAGGCACTATACATATAGGAAAATCATAAAAAGTACTGAATGCCCTGGACTCCAACTACTGACTCGGTATGTGCCTCATTTGGCTCAGTAATAAATTCACCTGCACCAAACCCGTATCGAAAGTCACTAAATCTCTCATATATATAATATATATTATGTATATACACACCCACAACACACACATACTACACACACAGTTTGTAACAACATGAAGTAATATTGTCTCAAAATGATGTACCACAGACATGATCCTGGCTGAAATAAATCCTGTAATTGTCACTGAGCTGCTAGAAGCTTTTGAGAGTTATGAGTCAGGTTACTTAGTTACTTACATCCTGCCTCTCTTTAATGTCTTGGTAGCTTTTTCCCCCCTCAGAATCATCCTCCCCCACTCCAGGCATATTTTCTTCCCAGGATCCCTTGATTGGACTTGGGAGGCAAGAAAGGGCATGCAGAGAGAGGGAGCAACAGGCAATCTCAGCCACTGTACCTCACACCTGCCTAGATTTGTGATGTTCTCTGTCCTGTTTGCCACATTTGGTGTTAGAAAGCAGTTATTCAAAGCTTTGTCCCTCCAACCCCCCTTGGTCTTTCTGTAGAGCACAAAAGTGAAAGAAGCCCCGTTAGCAGGGGCAGCAGTTCATTAAAATATACAACTACGTTTCCTAGCTCTGGGGTTCCCATTCTGTACTTGAGAGCGCAGGTCAGGGATGCTGTTATTAAGGTTCTGTGTGGGATCCATGAGGTTTTCTCCTGGCAGCCAATGTCAGGATTAGTGCAGCCCTGGCCCAGGAGGAAACAGCCTAATGAATACCAACTTGGAAACAGTGCTGTTGGCACATTATTTAAGCTCGTACATGCGCACAATTACACACACACACACACACACACACACGTACACACACGCACACATACACACAGGCCCGTCATTGGAAATGGCCATGTGGAAAGGTGACAAAGGTTTGCAAAGATAAACCAATAAGGCACCAAGAAAAATTATTTTCGGCCAATTTAGACAATATCAAAATGTGAGGAGGGAAGTAGTGTAAGTTAAAGAGACTTCCTAAGGTCTGGCCAACTGATTCACTGAGAGGTCATGGGAGTTCCTTTAGAGAACCTTCTAAATCCTGCCCCCGCCCCCCCATCTATGAAGTGAGACAACGCTCTACACTGAACTGTGGAAGGGAGAGCCTGGAAGCTGTGCCTGTGACATTAAACTGAATGGTAAATCCTCCCCAACTCCACAAAGCTATCTGTGAAGAAGTTGCTAGACCCCCACATACTAAGCTTTCATGTTTCTGTGAGTATGGATTGTTTGCATAATAAAAATGCAAATCAGGAGAAAATAGCGTGATGGAAGTAGAGGGTGACAGTAAATAGATCCGACCTCTCTCTCCCCTGGGTAGAGGTGGGTGGTTGATAGTAATAAGACTCGAGGGAAGCAGGTGGGCGCTATCTCCGAGGAAGGGCAGGGGTGAGGACAGAGACTGAAAAGAAAGCGGCACCTCTGAAAGTAGGTTCTGCAACTAGACCCCAAAAGGTATTACCTGTGTTGCCTCTTCTTGGCTTAATATCCTTTGTCAAAGGCCTTATTATTATTATTTCAAATAAATCGGTTGTTCCTTTAGGCTTGGCAAGTTGCCAAAATGAAAAAAATACTTTTTTTGAAAGGATTAATCCACTTCTATCCGTTTCATGCCACAACTTTTAGATACACTGTGCATCGTTCCTCGATTCCTCCACAAAGCAAAAGAAGAGGGACAACCCAAATTAATCACAATGACTGCTGGCCGCAGAACAGTGTACTTTCTGAAAAGACACACTATATTAGGGAAGAGGTCGAGGTGATCACGAAAAGGCCCTTGTTTGAAAAACAGAAAACTTGGCCCTCAGACAGGGGATCTACTCCAAGGTTCTAAAAAAGCAGCTTCTGAAGAAGGACAGGAATAAGGCATGCAAAAAATTTGGGGCACTAAGTTTTGTTGATTCCATTGAAATTTTAACTTTGATTCAGAGTATGAATGTGTAAGAGCAGTGCATTTTTATGAACACAAACAGCTTTGGAGAGTTTGCAAAATTACACTACCAGTCTTCTCCCTGTAGCAAAGTGTTTCAATTCACTATGGGAACTATGCATTTCTTTCCTTAATATCTCTGAAGTGAAAACCGTCCTGGATTTAAATCTTACTTTTCCAACTTTAGTATAAAGGAAGCACAAATGCCTAGACTCGTCATTTTCCTAGGGACCCATCCTAAAATTGTAATTGTCTTTGCCATCTCAGTTTTCTAAATGTAAATGTAGTCCCCACTCAACCCTGGTCACTGGTATTTTGCTGGCCAATGCACTATCACCTCCTTCCCCAAGTCATGGCCTCACAGTCTTCAAGAAGGAACAGTTAAACAGATTAGAAAAGCAAACAATTCTTTAATAGTAAAGAAACCCATGTGTGTGTGTTCATATTTAGGCTTTTGTATATGAATGAATGGTTAAGCAGATTTAGGAAAGCAAACAATTCTCTAACAGCAAAACGCATGTGGGTGTGTGCAAGTGTGTACTCATCAATATATAGGCTTTCTCAGAAAAAAGTAAGAAAAACAGATTGAGATGGGGGAGAGAGGACAGCTTCCCTCCTGCCAGTAGCAGTGCCCTGATCCATAGTTTAAAAGCAGACGCAGGTGTATTCCGGGTGTCATTTGTTTTGAGAGCCTGCAGAGAGCCATGTTTTGCTGCTTTGGGAATATCTGCCTATTAAACTAGTCCAAAGTCCAGGGACACTTATTTTCTCTCATTGCTGTCAATGTTTGTTCACAGGTAACCAGCCTCCCACCCCCCCTTCAAGCACCCCATTCAAGGGTGGGTGTGGTTTCTTAATCACAGCTCTCCAGGAGAGGAGGAATAAGAAAAGCAAAAAGACTGTTTAACATGATAAAGGAGGTGGGATGGGGGTGGAGCAGATAAGAGAAGTGTTGAAAATTTACTTAATTACTGGAGGTATATCCTTTTTAGTCCTTAAATCTAAAAAGCAGCCCCTTTAACAACTATCTCTAAGTACTTCCAGAAGAAGGGAGTGAGGTTGACTTTTACCAAAATCAGAACACCAGTTCTTTTTTTTTTTTTTTTTTTTTTTAAATGGGATCACACTGAAGCCTATTAAGAACCACCCACTCCTCCTCTGGCACAAAGCTGCCATTTTACCAGTCTAGAATTCAACCAATCACCATCCCTTAGGTTTTCACTTTTCCAAATATTTATACCGGCACTCTGTAATGCCACCTCTAACTTATTCAAGACAACGCAGGGTGCTGTTAAGAATGGTTACAAGCACTACAGAAAAGAAACCGAAGCTCGATAAATAAAGCCAGGATGGCACACAGAATCATTAAACACTCTCTAACTTTGTCACTTTGGGGAGGCCCTGACCGCATTATGCTCCCCCTCCTTGGCTTGAGTTGGGGTTTCCCCTAACTTGGGGACTATAAACAGGGACAAGCAGCTCGCCTTAAAGCATCTTGGACACTTTAAGCAGTGAAAGGAGAGAAAACGAGCTGAAAAAGCGCACTCGACAGCTTCCCAGTCATAGCAACTTTCACTGTTCACATTTTTTTTTCAAAAAAAAAAAAAGACACAAGTATAGGAAATCTATTTTCCCATTTTAGACCACACAGTTCAAAGGAACCTGAACCAAGCGGAACTTCATTATAATGCCAACCTTAGGATTGTAAAGCCCCCCCCCAAAAAAGCAAAGGTCAATTGCGTTGCCAAAATGCAACAAAGTTAAAAATTAAGAAAACTACATATAAATTAAAAACAGGGTTCCACTAACAAAAACAAAAACACAAAAAGGTAGTAAGAAACGCGAAACAGAATACTCGTGAGCTGAGCCCCTCTGAGAAGTCCTGGGACAGGTACTCCCTTGAAAGGGCCCCAGGAGGGGGCCTCAGCGCCACGCAGGTAAACGGAAGTGAACTTGGCAAAGCTACCCACCCCCCCGCCCCCCATCCCCACCCCACCCCCGGCCTCCGCCTCCTACACGTGCGACAGGGACACCTGCTTGTGGTAGGCGGCGGCGGCGGCGGCGGCGGCGGCCGGGGGGCGCCCGGCGGCCCGGTCCTGCCCGTGAGCGCGGCGCTCGCCTCGTAGTCCCCCGCGGCCGTGGCGCCGCCGCTCTTGTGGCCCCGCCGCGCGCGGCAGCAGCAGCGGCTGGTGAAGCGCCGCCACGACTCCACCGTCTTGCCGGACCAAATCCAGACGCCCGACGTGATGCCCACCACGAGGCACATGAAGTACTTGAGCATGAGCACCCAGTACTCGGGCTTGGCGCGCGGCTGGCCGGCGTCGGGGCCCGGGCACGCGCAGGTGAGCGCGGCCTCCCAGCTCTCGCGGTAGTGCTGCTCGTACAGGTAGCAGGCCACCACGATGCTGGCCGGCACCGTGTAGAGCAGCGTGAAGATGCCGATGCGGATCATGAGCTTCTCCAGCTTGTCCGTCTTGGTGCCGCCCTGCTTGATGACGCTGCGGATGCGGAACAGGGACACGAAGCCCGCCAGGAGGAAGAGGGTGCCCACCAGCAGGTAGAGCACCAGCGGGCCCAGCACGAAGCCGCGCAGCGAGTTCAGGTTCTGGTTGCCCACGTAGCAGATGCCGGCCACCGGGTCCCCGTCCACGGAGCTCAGGGCCAGCGCCGTGATGGACTTGACGCTGGGGATGAGCCACGCGGCCAGGTGGAAGTACTGCGCGTAGCCCGCGATGGCCTCGTTGCCCCACTTCATGCCGGCTGCCAGGAACCAGGTGAGCGACAGGATGACCCACCAGATGGAGCTGGCCATGCCGAAGAAGTAGACCAGCAGGAAGACGACGGTGCACAGCGCGGGGCCCGTCGTCTCGTAGTGGATGTGGCTGTGCTCGCGGCTGCAGGCGACGCTGGCGTGGCCCACCACCAGGCGCACCAGGAAGCCCAGCGACACGCACAGGTAGCAGGCAGACAGGAAGATGATGGGGCGCTCGGGGTAGCGGAAGCGCTCCATGTCGATCAGGAAGGTGGCCACCGTGGTGGAGGTGGAGATGAAGCACAGCACGGACCACAGGCCGATCCAGAAGGTGGCGAACGTGCGCTCGTCGGGGCTGAAGGAGGGCTGGTAGCAGGGCACCGCGCAGTTGGGCACCTGGCCCGTGCGCACCTTGTTGTAGAGCGGGTGCGACTCCTTCAGGATGGGCACGAAGGGCTCGCGGCACTTGCACACCGACGGGCCCCCGGCGGCGCACTCGGCGCCCGAGGCCGGCCCCCCCGCGGGGCCCGGGAGCGTGGGTTTGGCCGGGAAGGGCCTGGGGGGCGCCGTGGTGGCCTCGCTGCGGTTGTAATCCATGCACAGGACCTCGGCGTCGCGGCCCAGCACCGGCAGCCGGTCGCAGCTCATGCGCTCGGGCCAGGCGAAGCCGTACTGCCGCATGAGCGGCGAGCAGCCGGCCTTGGCGCGCTCGCACACGGAGCGGCAGGGCGGCAGCGGCTTGTGGTAGTCGGGCAGGCAGATGGGCGTGTACATGGAGCAGAGGAAGAAGCGCAGGTCGGGCGAGCAGTGGATCTCCACCAGCGGCCAGAACTGGTGCACCTCCAGGCCCGCCTCGTCCTGCGTGTCGTGGTTGAACTGGTTGGGCATGTGCGTCAGGTTGTAGCCGATGCCGCGGCACATGGGCACCGTGATCTCCTGGCACACCGGGGCCTTGGACGCGGCCGCCGCGCGGCCCAGCAGCTGCGCCAGGAGCAGCAGCAGCAGCGAGGGCGGTGCGCACGGGTCAGGCCGAGCCATAGCCGCGTCCCTCCCTCGCCGGCCGCAGCCCGCCGCCCGCCGCCCGCCGCCACCGGGCCGGCCTTTCCGCCGACTCGGGTGTGTGTGTGTGTGTGTGTGTGTGTGTGGCGCCGGGGCTGGCAACCTGTTGGTCTCTTTTCTCTCAGATCCGTCCGGGGATCAACTGTTTCGGGAGGGCGCTCCGCCGCAGGCAGCGCTCAGCTCTCCGCCGGGCCGCGCGGGGAGGGGCGGCGAGGGCTCCGACTCCGGGGCGAGCGCTCTTTAGACAAGAAGCTGAGGGAGAAGGAAAATTGCAACCACTCCCGGTCAGAGAGGAGTCCACGCTCGGTCCCCGCAGGCGCTCTGCGAGTCTCTAACTTAGCGTCTCTGCCTTTTCCCTCCCCTCCACCTCCGGGAACCAAACTACCCACTCCCAGCCCGCCTCCCTCCCTCTAGGCCGGGGGCCTCCGGGCTGCACCCCGGGGCCCGAGCGCTCAGCCGCCCGCCCAAGGGCGGAGGAACCGGGACGCGGACGCGGGAAGGGGAAGGCGCGGGCTCTCACCTCCGCGGCTCCCGGGAGAAGCAGGCGGTCGGCGGCCAGCCTGGGCGCTCCGTCCCCGGGACACTCGCTCACAAACGCGACTCGGAGCCGGGCTGGCACCCGAAAAGTTTGGCGGTAGGCTGGGAGTCCGGGGCGCGGCACATGGCAGCAGGGGGGGGGGCGTCTCAGAGAGGGGGTCGCGCCCGGGACGCGGCCGCCGCAGGCCGGCCACTCGCCCTCGCCTCCTCCGGGGCCCCCTGCATGATGGATCCGAGCGGGGCGGAGCGGGAGCAGGCCGCGCGCTCCGGCGGGCTCCGGCCGCCGGACGAGGGGCGAGCGCGCCTGGCAGCACCTGGGCGGGAGGAAGGCGGTGGGCGGCAGCCGGGGGGTCCCGCTGCCTCACTGCGCCGCGAGCAGCCGGCGCTGGCCCCGCCGGGACTGCATGGTGCCCGCCCGCCGCCGCGTCCAGCCCGCTGCTCGCCTCCTCCCCTGCAGGGGGCTCCGCGCTCCAGCGGGCTCCCGGGGGCGGGGGCGGGGGCGGCGGCGGCGCTCCCGGGACGCGCCCGGCGCGGCTCCTCCCCCGCGCTCTCGCACTCCCTCGCCCACCTCCGGCGGGTCCGGAGCGGCGCGCGGCGGCGAGGGCGGCGGAGACACGGGCGCGGGCGGACTGGCCTGTCCCGCCCCGCCCGGGTCACCTGCCTCTAAAGCCCGCCGGGAGGCCCCGCCCCCGCCCCGCCCCCTCGCGCCGGGGCTCGGTTGGTGGGCCGCCCCGCCACGTTCTCCGCGCGTCCCCGCCCACTGCCCCGCGGGCTCGGCCTCCCCGCCCCCCCGCCCCGGGCGCCCTCCGGCCCCGCCCCCGAGCGGGCCGCCGCGGAGCGCGGGCCAATAAGCGGGCCGGAAAGCGACGGGGGCGGGGCGAATGCTAATCGCTCCTTCTTGAGACCCGGGGCGGGAAAGCTTTGCGGCAAGTCCTCCTGGAGTTCGCGGGCGCCTGCGGGCCCGGGGCTCCCTTGCCTCTAACAGACTTAGCTTACGGACCCTTGCTTGCTTCCAGAACCCCTAGCAGGTCTCTCTGCAGCCGAAAGTCCTTAGCGTCCAGCGCTTGTTCAAAAGAACTGCTCGAGGAACCCTTCTTAGCCGTGGCACCTGTGTCCGCTCCGCGCTGCGCTCAGACCAGGTGAGCTCACGCGGAGAGAAGGGCCGAGGCTTACTGAGCTGAGCCCCTACTGTGTGCCCGACGGCGCGCTCGTCGTTCATATCTTAATACAAGAACTCAGGTCTTTACAATTCCGTGAGACAGGTACTCCTTACAGGTGAACGGGCCAAGGTATAGAAACTTGACCACGGCCACCGAGCTAATAATACTCGCCCAGGAAACCCGCAACACAGGCGGTCTTCACCCGGGTCGGCTGAGCGCCTGGCACGTAGTGGGCGCTCAAATGGTAACTCGGGATCCGAACCCACGTAGCTGCATCCCAATGTTAACTACTTCCCGCCCCTCCCCCCCATGGACTATCTCTATCCTCCAGTCTTCAACCTTGACCTTTGCATCTCGTCACAAAATCTTATGGTCGTGATAAGAATGTGATTTTCTTCCTGTCTTTGGAAGACTCGAGAGACGTTAGTCCTTTATCAGTCAAAGTTTAAAATCCCAGGCAGTTCCGAAGTGGGCTGCAGAGAGCAGCGGCGCTGGCTCGAGGCTCCGTAAGGGGCAGGGCGCCCGGCCCCCCGGGGCTGCCTGCTATGAGCCGCGCACCCGCGTCCCTCGGGGGAGTTGGGGCGCAAGGTGCAGCCCCGGCCGGCGGGGAGACCCTCCGGGTGCCCGCTCTCCAGATACGTTATTATGCTGCAAGTTTTAAATGTCCTAAAAATGTCTCTTTTCTACGTGTTCTAATTAGGTTGGAAGACTGAGGTGTTCAGCATTCTTGAAATTCATTCACACGCTTACAAAGAGGGTTTGAATTGTTTCCCGCCCCCCACCCCTTCCTTCCTCTGGGAAGAAGTCGGAAAAAAAGCAGGAGGGCCTGGGTACTTCAAGGAGTCAGGACTGGACTAAAGGGCTGAGATAGACTACCGTCATTGTCCTTCTGTCCCGGATCCTGTCTGTACAGGCTGGGAGACTGAATTGCAGAATAGCCCTCTCCCTTTTGCTGATCAGCAAGGCTTTGTGGACAATAATGAAGAAAGTGTGCATTATTCATCCCAGACTCAAAGTTTTTTTTTAAGTTTTTTTAAAATTTTTATTTATTTATGATAGTCACACACACACAGAGAGAGAGAGAGAGAGAGAGAGGCAGAGACACAGGCAAAGGGAGAAGCAGGCTCCATGCACCGGGAGCCCGACGTGGGATTTGATTCCGGGTCTCCAGGATCGCGCCCTGGGCCAAAGGCAGGCGCGAAACCGCTGCGCCACCCAGGGATCCCCCAGACTCAAAGTTTAAAGTGAATAAATACAATTGTTTCACAAGCATCAAAACTATTGATAAATATGTTTAGAATATACTTTACGTCTTTCCTTCCCTGACATTCTACAGGTGTTCATATTTAACATCTTTTGTGTTTTGGAAACACTTGGCACTCTGGGTCAGCAAACGTCCCAGGGTCGCAAGTAGTGGGATTGAAAAGCTACGGAATATCAAATCAAAAAGAAAGGGAAACCCTCAGTGGAAAGTATGTGCAGACTCTGAACATGCCAAGCGAGGGCTGTCTCATTCTGTGCCCTTTATGCGACGTGTGTATTATTGGGGATGGACAAGTGTTGGCTAATAATAAAAATCATTTGAAGTTGGAGAATGTTAATCACTCATGCTGGAATTTAGCCAGAATACTTGTGTTATTTCACTTGGTTCTGATTCAAACGATGTTATCTACTGGCCTACAAACCTCCCTCTTCTTAATCAAGAGTGAAATGTTATGTTTGCTTGGAGGTCTCTAGTAATAGTAGTAATAACAGCAGAAAACTTTGCCAAAAGAGACTTATTTTGCACCGTGTAGTTTTTTGCATCATTTAAATTTTTGCTTTTTTAATATATATTACTTCAATTTAAGGACAGTTTAAAAACATGCTGATGCTTTAGCCTGTATTAAGGAGGCTGCTAATTCGTTTACATTATCTCATTTAATCCCTCACAACAATCAGATGGAAGCGGGCCTCATCACAACTTGCTTGAGGTTACCTATCTAGTCCACAGAAAGGATAGAAATCAAAATGCTCTCTTGAGTCATAATTTATTATTCAACAAGCTGGAAAACACTACATGATCTTTTAAAGGTGCAATTTGTAAGTATCTAGAACATAGCCAAGCATTCTCTTTGATTCATTCACCCATCTATCCTTTCATCTAGCCATTTGTGTATCCATCCATCCATCCATCCATCCATCCAAGAAACCAAATTTCTGAGTTGAAGACACAACTGCTATGTTAAACATGTTTCTACAAAGCCAAATTCATGAAATTCAATTTAAATGATTGTCCAAGGTGTGTTTATTGATTGATGAAAATACAGAGGACAATGCTTAATATTCAATCAAAAAAGTGTGTGATATTGCAAAACTTTTGAGGTCGTGGCTTTGGATTTTGTCATCAGGGAATAGTTGGAGCATTTTTAATCTTCCGAGGATGGTGTTCCTTCTACGTGCATTATTCTGTTGAGATACTTGAGAGTTCAATGTTTTAGGAATGACTGGACAGATGGACTTTGTATACTCTTCAATATCTTCATAATCAACCCTAGAACAGTAATGCTACACACAGACACCTTCAATAAATATTTGTGAAATAAATGAGTGATTGAAACATCAAAGAGATTACCTTTCTAAACTTTAGCAACTGACATTGAATCCCTATGACCTATATCTCTGAGGCTGACCAAACCCTGTTAAAATGCATCACGAGTCCAAACCTTGTCTCTGTCTTTACTAGCTGAACCACCTAAGAGCTCCAGATGCTCCTTCCTTACCTATAAAATGGAGATACAAATAGTTATCTACCCCATAGAGTTGTAGGGAGGGGTGAATGAATTGATATGGTTGAGAGCTTAGCACCTCATCTAGCACCTGGTAAGTGTCATTATTATTAGTTTCTACTGTGGTTCGTTCTACTTTTCTGTTTTCCCGATCTTCTATATTTTCTTGTGTGTATTACTTTAATAATGGGAGAAAAGTGATACTTTATGTCTGAGCACACTCTCAGCTGTCACCAGCTATCTCCGGTATTTAGATATTAGCTAAAATTTTATGCCAAGGCAGGGATCATTGCACATGCCCTGAACCCAAGTGCATGCAACCAGACAATGAGTGTGCGAGCATGCACAGTGCTGGCTCAGGGGAGACACCGCTAGCCAACATGAATCCCTCACGGGTGTTTCCAGACTAGCTCTTTACCTGTCCTAGAGCATTTCTGACCACTTCTCTTATCAGATCAGACACTTCTAGATGAGAAAGCACGACACTGACCAGAGGATTAACGAGTCATTTCTCCATGTGCATAATGAGAATGTCTTGTTCATATCATAAGCAGAGTAATTCAACCATAATCTTTAGTCCTTTCCCTTCCTCCATCATGTGGAGATTATAAAAAGGTAAAAGCTTTCTCTTCCCCCAGAGGTAATGGCAGTACTCATCTTTCCCACATTGACCTCTGGCTCTCAGCAGCGCACTGTGATCATGTGAGGAAGCTTTAAGAAACACTGACGCGTGGGTCCTATTAAATCGAAATCTCTAGTTCAGGGACCTTTGAGACCTTGTTTTTTTTTTTATTTTGTTTGTTTATTTCTTTATTTTTGTCGGTGCTTTGTTTTTAACTCTCCAAGTGATCCTGATTTTCAGCGAGGGTCAGGAATGACTGACATAGTTGATTCTGTATTTCCTCAGTACGGCCCCAAACTCAGGCCCAGCTGGATCTTTGACAGTAAGGGTTAATCACGTCAGTGTGTAAATGGAACACCTCGGGGGAAAGTGTGGAGAGGTACAGTCTAATTGCTTGTGGGTCTGTTTGGGCTGTAGGAAAAATCGGGTAAAGCAACAGGATTGTGGTTATAGGGGTGAGACCATTAACAGCAATGAGGACCATAATAACATTGTACATATATGATCTCTTTTACCCCCAAGAATCTTGTAAGGTTGATATTATTATTTCTGTTTTATAGACCAAGAAACTGAGGTTTAGACAAGTAACTTGTGACATAAGGTCACGCACCTTCCGACTTAGAGTTTCTGACTCCAAAGCCTATGCTACCATCGACTGCAGACCCCAAGTGAAGCCCAGCAGAGAGGGTCCTGAGAACCACCAGAAGGTAAGTCTTGGGATAAGCAACTTCCCTTGTTCCTTTGCATCTCTTTCCTGGGGACCAAGCTGAATCTTCAGCAGTGGGCTGGCCTTTTGTGTGTGTGTGTGTGTGTGTGTGTGTATGTGTGGCTAACGTGAAAATGCTGAGGGCTCTGCATTCATCTAGAATCCAGTGTGAATTGAGAGCCAACTTGTTCTTTGGCCTTTGTAGACTACGCAGAAGGTGGGATGCCCCTTAGACCTGAACGTTCCTGGTATTTTGGCAGGGGAAGCTGCAGTTCAGTAAATATTGATGTGGCCTGTGCTGTGGGCTGAGCACTGGTGCCAGAGTGCAAAGATGAGGAGGCGTGGACTTTCCAGGCAGGGCATGGTGGGAGTACAGCAGAGGCACCTATCCCAACCTGTCGGAGAAGACCTGGGCTGTGCCCGGAAGGCTGCATATGAGTTAGGCATCTATCAGTCAGGGTTTGGTACAGAAAATAGAAACCACTCTAGGTATTTCTTTCTTTTTTAAAAAAATATTTATTTATTTGACATATTGAAAAAGAGAATGAGCACAAGCAGGGGGAGCAGCAGGCAGAGGGAGAGGGAGAAGCAGGCTTCCCGCAGAATAGGGAGCCCGACGTGGAGCTCTATCCCAGGGATCATTACCTGAGCCGAAGGCAGGTGGTTAATGACTGAGCCACCGGGGCGCCCCCACTCTGGGTATTTCAAGTGGAGGAAGACAGTACTGGGAATCAAGCAAAGGCTTACAGAATTGTTGGAAAGGCTGGAGGAGCAGAAGTCATCAGGCTACCTGGACTGTTGGATTCCAGGGGCCACCACAGCAGCTGTGTCCTACAAGTGACAATGGTGCTGCCGCCACCACTGCCTTCATACCCATGAATCTGGTGACTAGACACTAAGACAGGATGCCGAGTCCAGCATTAGGTACTTCTTAGCATCACCTCTCACACTCTGCTTGCCAGCAGCAGCAGCAGCAGCAGCATGGTGCCTTCTCCTTGCATCCACCTGCAAGATCCTGTCGGAGGCACCTGGTTGACTGTGCTTATTTCATATCCAGACCCGAGCTGCAAGAGAGTCTGGGAACTAAAGTTTAGAAGTGTCCAATTTTTCCATCTAGATTACTAGAAGAAGGCTATAACAGAAGCAATCCTCTGTATCTGCTACAGGTGAAAAAACTGAAAAGAACTTCCTGGACAGAGGAATGGGCACAAGCAACGGGCATAAGGTCACGGAAGAGCAGTGAGCAAGTGGCTATCAGTGAGTCACAGAAGCATCCGAATCAAAGTTTTCACCTGAAGGGACACTCATGTCTAATCAACGTAGGTTTACATTTAGACCCATACGTACACGTAACAAGCTTTTACTGATACTGCGCTTGATGTACTCAACTGTCCGCTAATGCAGAAGGAGAAACAAAGTGAGCCAAAGGCACAAGAAAGAAAGAAATGAAAGTATTGGGTGATATTTGTGCACACAAAGAAAACAGAGACGGGCAGCTCAGGTGGCTCAGCGGTTTAGTGCCTGCCTTCGGCCCAGGGCCTGATCCTGGAGACCTGGGATCGAGTCCCCTGTCGGGCTCCCTGCATGGAGCCTGCTTCTCCCTCTGCCTGTGTCTCTACCTCTCTCTGTGTCTCTCATGAATAAATAAGTAATATCTTAAAAAAAAAAAAGAAAGAGAGATAACAGAGACTTAAACTTCTCCAAGCTTAATGTTGCAAACACTGTTGATACTCAAGAGTCATCTCCCCTTTCTCCTTCCTAACAGGACCCCAGGTTTTTGTTTGGTTTGGGTTTTAATCTACTCTTTTCTGCACAGCCATGGGCTCCAGGAGGGGCAGGAGCTCCAGCCCAAGCCTCAAGAAGTAGCATGTGATTGGTCCAACTGGTCATGCTGCTTGCCTTCTTCTTATCAGTATTGCGGTTCCCCGGGGGCACAGGGCACCGTTCTGGCCCATACGGGAGTGGGCCCATGTGGGGTAGATCTGCCAGGGGGTGCTGGGAAAGATTTTACTCCAGAAGAGAGGCAGCCCTCTCTCTTACTGGGCATCATTTCGTCTGCCTGCAATGCCAACCATCGCAGGCACCATCTTACAGCCAATAAAGAGCTAAGCTGGTGCACAGGAGGGATGACACGGGGTTCCTGAGCTGCCTGCCTGCAGACTTCTTGATACGTGATGGAACACACTACTCATTTTTTTTAAGCCAGTTGAGTCCTTGCTCTCTGCCACTTGCCACTGAGAACATCGTGACTGCTGCACACAGCCTGCAGATTTAGGATGAGGATCTTCCTTCTTAAACTTGGCAAATAGAAGTCTCTTGAGGAAATTTAAGGACAAAAATTTATCCCCTTTCCCCCTCTCTCTATTTATTTATTATTATTATTCTAGAATAACTGTTATTCTTCCTTCAAAAGTATTCGAGACCCACTCAGATGTCATTCCTGGGTGGCTGAATTGTTTGTTATTCCCACAACCCTTCCACCACTCCTCTATGACAGCATCTTACTCCTTCTCTTTCAACAAATAGTTACAGAGTACGTGTTATAGGTTCAGTCATCTTCTGGGCCCAGGGGGTAGAGCAGGGAACTAGAGGCATGGAGATCCCAGTCCAGCAGGAAGACAGAAGATGACCAAAAACATTTAAATATGATGACTCTTGTCAAAGGGGAAAAAAGAATTCTTATGGCAGCATTTAAAAGAGGAGGTGCACCTGGGGGCTTGGTGGGTTAAGCGGCCAACTCTTGATTTCAGCTCAGGTCATGTTCTCAGGGTCATGAGATCAAGCCCTGCCACAGGCTCTGTGCTTGGTGTGGACCCTGCTTGAGAGTCTCTCTCTCCCTCTGCCCCGCCTCCCCCCACCTCTCTCTCTCCAATAAATAAATACCTCTTAAAAAATAAAAATAAAAGAGGAGGAAACAACTACTTTGAAGTTTATTTTATCGCATTGGGATTATCTGTTCATGTATCAGTTTTTCCCACTAGAGTGTGTGTTCTTGCAACCTCACATCCCTCACCCCTTCCCGAGAGATGGTTATATTCCAGAGGTGGCTGCAAAAACATCTCCCATTCCACATGTTCTGCAATGCAAACTTGCCATTCCCTACCGGGGAGGGAAACAGGAGGTCTTACGTCCTCTGCTTTGCATCTCAGTGAGCTTGTGATGATTTTGACCAATAGATTATGTTGGGAGCGATGCTATAGATCTTCCAAGATTGATGTCATAAAAGGCCACGCAGCTTCCACCTGCTTCCCTTGGAGCCCTTGTTTCTTGAAATGTTCCTTCTCTGGGGCACACCCTCCTGGGACCTATAGGTGGATGCCCCAGGTGACAGTCCCAGCGGAGTGAGCATTCGAGTCATCCCAGGCCAGGAGTCTGACATATGAATAAAGGAGCTTCCTGATAATTCCAGCCCCCAGCCTCAACTCCTCCCCAGCCTCAACTCCTCAACTGTTCAAGTTTTTCCATTTGAGGCCCCGGGTGTCATGAAGCAGACCCAGGCCATCCCTGCTGTGCTTTCTCCTCACTTGTGCTCTACAGCATCCATGAGCATAAGAAAATGCCTACTGGGTTTACGCCACTAGTTGGGAGTGGTTTGTTACACAGTGGTGGTGACTGGAATACCCCAAATCTGCCTTCCTGTGAAATCTTAGATGACCAAGGAGACCACTTTTTTTCTTTTTACCGGCCCCAGCTGGTGATCAGCTTAGGCACTGAAGCTCGAGAACTTTCATCCTACTTTCATCCTGTTGAGCCTCACTGTTGATGATATGCATGTGAAATGTCTAATCTTTTAAAACACAAATCTTCACCATTGATCTTAATATCCTGCTGCAGTGAGTTCCCCAGGTCAATTGTGTGTAGTGGGGAAAAAAGTACCTCCTTTTATCCATTTTAAACATGCTTCCTTTTCATCCCATCTTGTCCTCTTGTTCTTCCCCAAGTAAAGGTATTTCCATTTTGTGGCTACCTAGACACAGAGGACTGAGTTGAGACAATAATCTTGCTTTGAGGCGGTCACCCAGAAGGCCTCAGGTGTGCTGCCACATAGAGCAGTGGATTTTAGCTGGTGACTTAAAGGTGGTGGGACACTCTATTCTAATTGGTCACAGGTTTAGTGCCAAGTTTGTAAAAACTAGTCTCTAAAAAAAAAAAAGAAGAAGAAAAAGAAAGAAAGAGAAAGAAGAAAGAAAGAAAGAAAGAAAGAAAGAAAGAAGAAAGAAAGAAAGAAAGAAAGAAAGAAAGAAAGAAAGAAAGAAAGAAAGAGAAAGATAGAGTTTCAGTGTACCTGGGTGGCTCAGTAGGTTAAGTGTCTGCCTTCTGCTCAGGTCATGATCTTAGGGTCCTAGGATTGAGCCCCATGTTGGGTTCCCTGCTCAGTGGGGAGTCTGCTTCTCTCTCTCCCTCTGCCCTTTCCCACTCATGCTCTGTCTCCCTCTCTCAAATAAATAAATAAAATCTTAAAAAAATAAATAAAATAGTCTCTAAATTCTGCAAGAGGCAATGGGTGTCTTCTTGTGGGGCTGGTAAATGGAGCACAGTATAGTGGGAAGAGCAATGGCTGGGACGTGCACAAGCTGGATTCAAGTCTTGTGAGCCAGCTGTGTGTCCCTGGGCATAGCACTTAACCTCTCTGGACCTCATTTTCCTCAGCTATAGAAAGAGAAGATTCAATCAGGGGGCCCTGTCGCACCCTTCTGCCTTTAACACTCAATGAATTTCATGTATTTGCCAGTCATTTTGAAATATCTATTAAATGAATTCATGGGAAGAAAAAGCCTGTACTCTCAACAGTTTTCCTTTTTTAGTTCTAAAGTGGGGCTGGAGAGAACCCCTGCTCCCCCTGAAAAAAATCCTCTAGTTTTTGGAGAACAAATGCTATCTTTTTCCAAAAACAGAATCTGAACTAGGCTTCAATTACCAAAAATAGATTCTGACTGTGTCTGCTAAGTGACAGCTCCTGCAGCCTGTGACTTTGGGGTGCCAGGGTGCATCCCTAGAGCTCCCTCCAGGCTTGCTCCCAGGAGCCAGTCTGCTCTCACAGCTGCATGCGGGGATCAGCAGCGTGGACACAGCTTCATGCCCAGTGACCAGAAGGGATGGACGGGGCAACGGCCTCTGCTGCATGACCACCTCGGAGAGGAAAAAGAATATTGTCCAGTGAGCAATGCGGTAGGAATGACTCCAGTGAATCCCAAGCGATCTGAAATCTCTTCCCAATCGTTTTTTCCATATAGAAGGAGAAAGCAGTCACTGGGGCTAGAAGGCCTTTCAGCTCACTCAGCTCAGACTCATTAGCACTGCTTTTCTGGTCTGCTGGATACGTCGTCAACAGTTGTGACACTTAGAACTTCATGTGCTCCAACCCACGTCCTCAGCTCTGCATCCTGTTTTCTCTTACTGGATGCTCACTTGCCAATCTCAAGTTTGGAATGCTTCTCATCTTTGATTTTTAAATTCATTGCAGAGTCACCACTCTTGAAGGGCTACCGGGCTGGGAGGACAGATTGCTTCTTGCTGTTGGGTTAGCAAACTCTATCAATAGTGAGAAGCAGCGTCCAAAGGCCCTGCTCTACAGAAACTTATTTGCTGGATCAAGGTCTTTATAATTCACGGAGTGTAGAGAGTCTTAGATTTCAAGTGACAAGTAGCAGAATAACAGTAGTAAAAGTAATAAAATAATATATCTGATCCCTAGGGAGGCTTTTTAAAAGTATGAATTCTAAAAAAAGAATCCTCCTCTACCTTCCTTAATGATGTATCTAATGTCCTACATGATCACACATATCCCCTTCATGATCATCATCATGGTATGCAAGAATGATTTCATGTTTTCATTAAGGCATTCAAGGAAGACTTGCAAACATCACAGCAACACTCTGTGTTGTATCAGTGGGAAGACTGAAGATCATGGAGGATGAACTGTTTGGCTACTATTTACTTGTTTGGATTATTTGGCTAAACCAAATCACAAGTGTAACTTTTTCTTAGAACAGTGCTACCCCTGCTAGGCTGCCTCGGTGTGCTCAGTGACTACTTGGTTGTAGCTAAAAGGAGAACCTAGTGTACCAAACACCACAGTTTGTTCTCCCTTCTGCCTTCCTACTCACACTCTAGCTGGGTGATGACTTTGAAGGCTTGCTGGCTTCAAAATTCTTCAGCCCATATGGGCTATACTGCATCATTGCTTGTTGCTCAAAGACACGCCGCAGAGATGATTTACTGTTTAAGTAAATGGTACCTACAGAACTGGTCGTGTAAGGGGCTGTATTTTTTTTTAACTAATAGACTTTTATTTTAGAGCATCTTTAGGTTTACAGAAAATTGAGTGGATAGTAGAGTTGCCAATATCCCCTCTTCCCACTCACAGCTTCCCCTATTATTACTAATATCTTAACTAAGATCCATAGTTTACATTAGAATTTACTCTTAACAAAACTGAAAGACAACCTATCAGAAAGGGAGAAGATATTTGCAAATGACATATCTGATAAAGTGTTTGTATCCAAAATATATAAAGAGCTTATTTTTTTTATATAAAGAGCTTATTAAACTTATCTTCCAAAAACCAAATAATCTAGTTAAAAAATGGGCAGAAGACATGAGTAGACATTTTCCCAAAGAAGACCTCCAGATGGCTAACAGACACATGAAAAGATGCTCAACATCACTCATTGTCAGGAAAATACAAATCAAAGCTAAAATGAGGTATCACCTCACATCAGTCAGATTGGCTAAAATGAACAACACAGGAAACAACAAGTGTTGGGGAGGATATGAAGAAAGGGGAACCCTCTTATGCTGTTGGTGGGAATGCAAAGCAGTACAGCCACTGGTGCAAATAGTATGGAGGTTCCTCAAAAAGTTAAAAATGAAACTACCCTATGATCCAGCAATTGTACTACTAGGTATTTGCCCAAAGAATACAAAATTACTGATTCGAAGGGGCACGTGCACCCTGATGTTTATAGCAGCATTGTCAACAATAGCATAATTATGGAAAGATGACTGATGAACAGATAAAGAATGTTTATATTTATGTTTATGTTTATATATGTATATATAATGGAATAATACTCAGCCATCAAACAAGAATAAAATCTTACTATTTGCAATGACGTGGATGGAGTTAGAGAATACTATGCTAAGTGAAATAAGTTAAAGAAAGACAAATACCATATGATTTCGCTCATATGTGGAAACAAAACAAATGAAAGGGGGGGGAGAGAAGCAAACCAAGAAACAGACTCTCAACTCTAGAGACTAGACTGATGGTTACTGGAGGGGAGGTGGGCAGGGGGATGGGTTAAATAGGCAATGGGGATTAAGAAGGGCATTTGTTGTGATGAGCGCTGGATGTTGCAGTTAAGTGTTGTATCAGTAAATTCTATATCTGAAACTAAAATAAAAGTTTCAGTGTTTATGTTCTATCGGTTTTGACAAATACTGTCACATATCCACTGTTACAATATTGTACAGAATAGCTTTCCTGCCCTAAAAATCTTCTGCGTTTCATCTAATCATCACTTGCCCATCACCCCCCGCCCAAGCCCTGGTAATCTTTTTACTCTTTTTACTCTTTATAGTTTTGCCTTTTCCAGAATACCATATAGTTGATCATACAGTATGTAGCCTTTTCAGAATGGCTTCTTTCCCTTAGTAGTACCCAATTAGATTTCCTTCATGTCTTTTCATGGCTTGATATAGCTTGATAGCTTATTTCTTTTCTTTTTTTAAATATATGTTTTTGTGTTTTATATTTTTTATTTTTTTTACTTTTTAAAAAATATTTTATTTATTTATTCATGAGAGACAGAGAGAAAGGCACACAGGCAGAGGGAGAAGCAGGCTCCATGCAGGGAGCCTGATGTGGGACTCGATCCCGGGTCTCCAGGATCACACCCTGGGCTGAAGGCAGTGCTAAACTGCTGAGCCACCTGAACTGCCATATTTTTTTACTTTTTAAAGTAGGCTCCATGCCCAGGGTGGGGCTTGAACTCATGAACTTGAGATTAAGAGTTGTGTGCTCTGCTGACTGAGCCAGCCAGGTGCCCCTGGGTGGTTGTTGTTGTTTTTAGAATGGTTGTAGGTTTACAGCAAAAGTGAGCAGAAAGTACAGAGAGTTCCCATATACTTCCTATCCCTGCAAATGCACAGCCATACCTATTATCAACATTCCACACTGGAGTAGTACATTGTTATAATAAATGAACCTATACTGACACATCATTATCACCAAAAGCCATAATCACATCAGGGGTCACTGATGGTATTGTTCACTTTGTAGATTTTGACAAATGTATAATGGTATGTATCCACTATTATGGTATTGCAAGGGATAGTTTCATTGCCCTGAAGATCCTCTATGCCCCACCTATTCATCTGTCCTTCTCTCCAAACCCTGGCAACCACTGATCCATAGTTTTGCCTTTTTTCAGAATGTCATATAGTTGGAATCACAGTCTTTAGCCTTTTCAGATTGCTTCTTTCACTCAGTAGTGTATACATTGTATGGTTTCTCCATGTCTTTTCATTGTTTGATAGCTCTTTTCTTTTTGATGGTGAATAATATCCCATTGTTTATACATAGTACAGTTTATTCACCTACTGAAGGACATCTTGGTTGCTTCCAAGTTTGGGTAATTAGGAATAAAGCCGCCATAAGCATCTGTGATCAGGTTTTTGTGTGGACATAAGTTTTCAACTCCTTTGGGTAAATACCAAGGCATGAGCTTGCTGGATTATATGTATATAAGAATATGTTTAGTTTTATAAGAAACTTCCAGACTGTCTTCCAAAGTGGCTGTACCATTTTGCATTCCTGTGAGCAATGATGAGAGTTCCTACTTATTTACATCAGAGCCAATCTTTGGTGTTGTCAGTGTTTTGGATTTGGGCCATTCTAATAGGCATGTAGTAGTTACTCATTGTTTTAATTTGCGATGCCCTCCTGACATATGATACGGAGCACCTTCTCATATGTTTGTTTACCATCTGTGTATCTTCTTTGGTGAGGTGTCTGTTCAGATCCTTGACCATTTTTTAACTGTGTGTGTGTGTGTGTGTTTTATTGCTGAGTTATAAGAGTTCTTTGTATATTTGGATACAGATCCTCTATCAGATATGTGTTTTGCAAATGTTCTCCAAATCTGTGGCTTGTCATATTCTTAACAGTGTCTTTCACAGAGCAGAGGTTTTTAATTTTAATGAAGTCCAATATGAATTTTCCTTTCATGAATCATGGTGTTTTATCTATAAAGGTGTTTAATGGCTGGGAAACAAGTCCTGAAGAGATCACTGGACTCCAGGAAGCAGCCTGAAAAATCCTGGAAGGGACATTATGAGCTGTGCTTCTAGCATTTTAAGGTGACTGCTGGCTCTGCATCAGCCTGGACCACTAACACCAACTCTCTACAGACCTTCCCTGCCTCTGTCACTGCTCCTGGACTGAGCATGCTTTGCTCACATCTTTCTGTAGCATGTGGGGATTTCATCAGCTTGCATTTTATGAGGAGGACAGATTTAGATTGAGTTCTTGGATATGCATTTCTCCTCAGGCCTTGATGATTTACTCAGTAAGTGATTTTTCTGAGGCTAGCAAACTATTCAAGTCTCTAACAAAATGATTAAATCGATCCCATCTTTCTGACACAAGTAGACCCAAACAGCTGTCACTTATTTTTAAAAGACAATAAGTTACTTTTTTTTAAAGAAAAAAAAATTGACACTAAAGCATGAAAGTTCAAATTGGCAGTGGCATCATGCAGGAGAATAATACAAAATAGTTCTAACGGTTTGTGGACAGTTAGATGATCAGTAATTTTCCTAGTATCCTTGTTCAACAAAGATAAAAGGCTCTTTTATATAAAGCAACATTGGCAATTGTCACTTACAGAATTTGTCTTCTTGACCTCATACTGCTGTGGTTGGTTTGTTTGCAAACTATACTGCCGAATGTCTGACAGCCTACCTTGTGCCAATATTGTTTCTTAATCTACCTCGATGTGGGCTCCTCAAAGGCAGGAATCAATGGTGTTCACAGCTCAGCCCAGAATCTTCTATGTAGCGAGCCCCGATAACTGCTCACTGAATTAATCTGTTAAATCTTTATCCAATAATACTAAGTTAGACTTACAATGATACTCAAGACAATTATGGTTTTGAGGAACCACAGTTATAAAAAAATTTTTTAAGTGAACAGCATTCAGGAAAACAGTCCAAAATTCCTGAAATGTTAAACTATAGAGCAAAGGAGGAAGGAAAAAAAAGAGTATATTAATGATGTTCAAATATATGGAGGAGTCATGGTGAGCAGGATCGTTCTTTATTTCCCCACAGATCAAGGGAAGATGTAGGTACAATTGCAATAAATAAAATGGCAATTCAGGAAGCACATAGGTTACAATTTTTTTTTTACTCTAAGACACTCTCTCTCTTTGCTCTTACAAATCAATGTGCAATAAGCAAATCACTGATTGCAACAGAAACTCAAATCAGTGCCTCTTCCTTCCTTATAGGTTCGGTGCAAGAAAAGTGAGTGCTAGGAACAATAGTAGTGAAAATGTGTAAGTCCTACTGGAAATCAGAGGCAGAGACAAAAGGGTTTTTTTTGGATTTCTTGAAAATTTGCAACGTCTTGTAATAATAGCTTATTTATGGAGCCCTTGATATATGGGGAGGGGGGGAGACATCCACGTGAGATAAGAAGTCCACTGTGAGAGCCAGTTAACAGATGAGGATGCAACTCAGTGAGGTTATCTATATGACTAGCTCAAAGTTTCTCAACCAGTGAGTGACAGAGCTGGACATTGAACCCAGGTGTCTCTCCAGGTGCTCCCACTGTATTGCCCAGTGACCTCTGGATTTGGGACCTGCCTAAGCAAATCCCGGGGTCAATCCCACTGACTCCTGGCTGCTCCATGGGGCTTTCTACTATTGGCTTGAATGCCAGTTCTGAGACCCGGACCCACTGTGGCCTTCGGGACCTCTGCAGTGGCTCTTAACCTAGGGCGCACATTGCAAGCATCTGGGAAGTTCTACAAAAATGTTGATTGCAGGGTCCCCCTCCTAAAGATTTTGATTTAATTGCTCCCCAGTGTAACTTCAGCATAGAGATTCCTGTAACTTTTTATTGAAGTATATTATGCATGTAGAGACGTGCACTGTGCTAAGTATACAGCACAGTGAATGTTTTACAAACTTCAGGGACCTGTGTAACCACCACCCAGCTCAAGAATCAGAACATCACAATCACCCGAGAAGCATGCAGACTCTCATTGACCAGCTCACCCCACCCCCCTACTGCTATCCTGACTTCCAACAGCAGAGTTTGGGTAGGAGGATTTTTAAAGCTCCCTCAAAGGAATCTAACGTGCAGCCATGATGGAGAACTGTTGCCTTACTGGAGGTGGAAGCAAGTGCACAGATACAGTGTAAGAAAATGAAAGCAAATAAATGCAAGCTACATTTCCGCCTCAAGGCAGGCGTGACATGTGTAAAGTCCTATTTCACATCAGCAAGTCAATGAGAATTAAACAAGTTTTTTTTTTTTAAACAAAATCCTTTGTTTATAGACAAGTTTTCTCAGCATTCACTTCTTAGTGAAGGAATAACCTGCCATCCCGAGGGTTACCAAAGTCACATATGCAGGTAATTTTAAAAATGTATGGAGTGCGGGATCCCTGGGTGGCGCAGCGGTTTGGCGCCTGCCTTTGGCCCAGGGCGCGATCCTGGAGACCCGGGATCGAATCCCACGTCGGGCTCCCGGTGCACGGAGCCTGCTTCTCCCTCTGCCTGTGTCTCTCTCTCTCTCTGACTATCATAAATAAATAAAAATTAAAAAAAAAATTAAAAAAAAATGTATGGAGTGCTTACTACGTACCCAAACCCTTTACTGAATGCTTCACAGCCCAGCCCAGCCCAGCCCATCCTTGGAGAACTCTGTGAGTACCTTATTTTATTTCTCCCATTTTACAGATTGAGCAAACAGAGGCACAAAGAGATGAGGTAAGTTGCCCGAGGGCACAGTTTGTCATGGGCATAGCTTCAATGGCAGAGCTTCTCCTTGCTGTATCTCCACTGTGGTTTTTATTTTAAATATCTGTACCAACTGCCCTCCTAAACACTTGCCCAGAGATTCAGGGCACTCTCGTTTCTCTCTTCCAAGGTGCGGTGCAAGGAGCTGGCGAGGCAGGGAAGGAGAATCACAGGACCTCGAAGGGTGCTGCAATGGACCTTGATGAGGGTGTAGTTTTGCTTCCTTCTTTTTCAGACGAGAAACAGGCCAAGAAAGGCTTTGGGTGCCTTAAGCTGAATGAGAGAAAGCTAGAGGGCTGCGGAACCCTGGCGGGGCAAGGGCAGGAGGCTGCGCTGGGCACAGACGTGTGACCCTCTGGGCTCCCGGCTGGGCCTAGTGATGGATGTGCCTGCTGGTATCGAATCCTCGGAGCAGGTGCCGGTGAGGTTAGCTCTCCAAGCCGAAAAGCCTCTGCAGAGCGAGCTCCTAACCTCTAGGAGCCAGAGGAAGGATGATCACAAGGCTCTCTGAGTTGGAAACGGGATCTTCAGTTTCCCTGAGGTTGTTCAGGGTGTTTGGACCTCGCATCTTCTGCAATCGGCCTCCTCCCGTCTCTCCTGGCAACGGAAAGCGCAGGGCGCAGGACGCATCCTTCAAGAAGTTTGCACAGAAAACCTGTTGTCACGTGCCCAGGCTTCACTTCTCTTTGCTTCCAGAAAGCAAACCGAGTCTCAGAAATGGTGGGGTTTGCAGCCCATCTATATTCCTCGCCAGGATCGCTTTGGAGCCGCCTGCTGCTGCCTTTCGCGTCGCCCCCACCACCACCACCACCACCCAGGCCCCTGCCCGTGCCCTGCTTGCCCTCCAGCTGCCCTGGACTCTCGGCAGGAAACTCCCTTGGAGCCAGGGTGCGCGCTCTGTTGCTCTCTAATTTTGTTTCAGAGCAAGTTTTCCAATATAAATTACACCCTCAATTACTTCTCTCTTCCTAGAGCAGTGAATCATGTCCCGAGAGGTGGTGAGGGTGGGGACAGCCGGAGACAGGGCCGGGAGGTTGAGCCAGTGCCGGCTTGTCGCCCTCCTCCCCTGCTCACCGCCTGCAGCGGCCCAAGTGCAGCCCGCGCCCAGGTCACCAGCCACGGGAGTGCCCTCAGGGCCGCGCCTGCTTCACCCTGGGCTCTGTGCCCCTGTGTGACAGGGAGGCCTGCCCTTCGCCAGGTTGGCTTGGTATTTGACAGGGGAGGTAGATGGCATGAGGCCTCTAGGCTTCATCCCTTCCTCTGTCGCTGTCCTCTGCCACGTGGCTCTGCAGCTCTTCCCATCAAGAGATGGGTGCGTTCTCTGACCCACCAGGCTCTGCCCATGACATCTGCTTTGGCCAGTAGGATGCTAACAGGTGGGATACAAACCGAGGCTTGAAAGCAAGCCTGTGTGATTGGGCTGGCTCTCCTGCATCTCTGCTATTTCCTCGAGAAGAGCCTGCCTGGGCTAGGCCGCTGGTCCCAGGAGGGAGATGAGAGATATGTGGGGCAGAGCTGCCCCAAGGAAGCTGCCCCAGCCCCAGCCCCGCCCTGCCTGGAACAGGGCTGTCCAGCTGCACCCCTCCCCCAGCCTGCTGCTTGAAGAAACGCAGCCAAGATTAGCAGCTCTGCCTACTGAACCTTCCCAGGAACTGCAGATGCAGGAGCTGGAGTAGGAAGTGATTGTTATTTTAAGCCTCTGAATTTTGAGATGGTTGGTACCCAGCAGTGGCAATGAGCCCATGCCCTCTGAGACTGTTGCGGTGATTGTATGAGAAACAATAGCACTTTGCAAATGTGAAGCCATGGAGGGTGGGCTGAGGGGAGAGGTGGGCTGTGGGACAA
The DNA here is from genome assembly GCF_905146905.1 of Nyctereutes procyonoides. NCBI lineage: Eukaryota > Metazoa > Chordata > Mammalia > Carnivora > Canidae > Nyctereutes > Nyctereutes procyonoides. The sequence continues at coordinate 16,218,504 of NW_026575132.1, forward strand.
GCTCTGGACCTGGAACCTGAAGACCAGAGTTAACATTCACTCCACTCCCCCAATTCACTCTGTAAACTTGGGCAGATCATTTAACTTTTCTGGGTCTTATCATAAATTACAGAGGTGGTTTGCAGATGCAAAACCATGAGAGCTTGAGAAGATGTTGGAAAACTAGTATAGGCGCTAAAACTTCTTTGGTAGGGAACTAAGAGAGGGGTGGGGAAGGTGGGAGAATGTCCCCCACCCAAATAAAAGGGACAGATTCATTGAGATGGGAATTGGATGATTTTGGAGAATATGTTTGGTCTAAAAGCTGGGAGGTAGACTTGGAGCCCAGATAACAAGTCTCATTTCCCCAGAGACCAAAGACACTCTCCTAGGAGCATGCGATACATAAATACTCTTGAAAATGGGTTACAGAAGGTGCCTTCCTGACAGCTCTTTGCTTGGAACAAAGGGAGGCTGGGGACAATTATGGATTCTTTGGTCAGATGGAGAGGTAATAGGCTAGATTAGCAGTGAGGTGTGTCTTTGTGAGCTCCTTCCCTGGCCACCTTTTCTTCCTCGTTTATTATCTGACCTTTGACAAGTCACTTATCCTTTGGAGAAGTAGATGAAATACGAGTCATTCATTTATTGTGTATTGATCATCACATGCTACATTCCAGGACCTGCTCCAGGCACTGGGGATGAAGCAGTGAGTGAGACAGTGTTCCCCAGCTGGCTACTAGCTCAGGCTGGATGAATTTTTTAAACACTGTCATTCATATCAAGACACGTAATACTAGATCTCTTTTCAGAGGGGAAAATTATAGCTCAGAGAGATTAAGTGGCTTGTCCAAAGTCACACAACTTGTAAGAAAAAGATGAAAAATTACACCTTTGACCTTAGATCTGTGTTGTTTCTACTGAACTATGCTGAATCTTCCAATTGGTTGTTTGATTTTATCTATAAAAATGTTATTTTGGGGGCACCTGGGTGGCTCAGTCGGTTAAGCCGTTGGCTCAGGTCATGATCTCGGGGCCCTGGGATCAAGCCCCACATCAGGCTCCCTGCTCAGTGGGGAGCCTGCTTCCCCCTCTCCCTCTGCTGCTCCATGCTTGTGTGCTCTGTGTCAAATAAATAAATAGAAATGTTCATTAAAATGTTATTTTTACACACTTTTAAGAGTACATCTCTGTATATGAAATAGTTAGGTACTTGAATTTTTGTTGTTCTGTTCAAGTTGCCTTAGTTTCTGACTATGGAAGTAGGTTCCTGTATGGAGTAGGGACAAAACTTAAATGTACAAAAATAAGAGATGGTTTAATCGAGCGTGTCCTTCTGCTCAATGGATTGCTTTGAAAACCTTAAATATGATGGCTCTAACTTTATAGGTGAAGGTGTAAATTGTTATAGTTCCTCAAGGCAATGTGAAAATAGACATCAGAACTATAAATGAACATGCTTCGTTCTAACAGTTCTCACTTGAGGAAGTTGTTCTATAGAAATATAGCTCACAGATGTACAAAATTATGCAAGCAGCCTTTGTTTTTCTAGTAAAACACTGGAAATAACCTAAATTTTCTTGATCAATCTGTACCAACACTTATTGACTAGGTATTATATGGAAGGTGCTCAGATATATTTTATAGAAGATATAAAATGATATGTGTGAAGGTCCTTCTCATCTGGTACAGCTGAACTAGAGTGTACACAATCCTTATATCTACAAGATAGCTAACCATCGAACCCATCATATCAGAGACTGAATGTCGAATCAGCGTTATGTTAGGATGAGGAAGAAGTTTGGGCTCAAGGGCCTCAGAAGTCTTCAGGAGAATTTTGTCTGAGTTAGGGCAGGGTTTAGGTAGAACAAGAGGATTGTGGGAGCCAGGCAGGAGTCTCTCTTAGCAGAGGCAGAGTCTGAAACCAGCAAGGCAAATTGGGAGCAAAGAGGACCTCTTTGGTGGAGATGGGAGGATGGGCTTGGAGAATGACTCGGTGGTAAGACCAGAATGGTGGGTTGGGGCAAAATGAAGAGGACCTTGGACGCCAAGATAAAGATCTGGAATTTTGTTTAGGTGTTCGAGCCAGGGGCAACACACACAAAACAGTGTCTGGGGGAGTGTAATCTGGCCACCCTATGCCAGATGGATTGTAGCAGAGCATGCCTGAGGTTAGGAGACTCCTGGAGACCTCAACAGGAGTCCAGGGATGAGGAAAGGGGCCCGAGCTAGGCTGGTGGCCAGAAAAGTAGAAAAAGAAAGGCAGACATCTAGGTGTTATTCCTCCACCTATCCTGCCTGGACATGATTTTGACATTCCCCTGGCAAGTCATAATTACTGGGACAGTTATTATCTTGGGTTTTACAGGTGTATAACACAGGCGATTGTGTAAGTACCCGAGGGTTATGGACATGGCGTTCAGTGGCATCGCTGGCTCTTTGTCTGCAGACTGTCACGGATTGAGAATTAATGCAGAACATGTTTTCCATCGCAGCCAGGGCTGCACCTAGCTTGCTGCTCTGAGAAACCGTAAACACAAATCCACTTCCTGAAAGCAAAGACTAGAAGGTAAAAGTAGTTCTTAAGAGGTATTTCTAGTATTCAATCAGAATGTTAACTGATGTTTTCATTTAAAAGGGGGAGGGTTGCTAAAATAACATGGAGCTCTTAAAAAATTAAGTAGATTATGAGTGCCATCATGTAAAGAAGTCCGTGCTTCACTGTTAGGTGATAAAAACTAGTCTCCTGACAGTATCATCACACGCTGCTCCTGCTAAAAGCACTGCATGTGTGGCAAGTATGAAGTCTGGGAGGCCACCCCTGAGCAGGGACACGGAGGGATGGGGTGGAGGAGGGTGCAGAATGGCAAAGTCGCTTCTGAATTGTTACAGTATTTTACAGGCAGGTTAGTGCTTATAACTAAAAGGCTCTTAAAGGTATTTTGTGCATCCCAGAGAAGCACAGCTCCCACCTGCTCAGGCCTATGATAGGAAAACAGATGGGGTGCTTGGGTGACTCAGTCAGTTCAGCATCTGCCTTCCGCTCAGAGCATGATCCTGGGGCTCCGGAATCGAGTCTCGCATGGGGCTCCCTGCTCAGGGGAGAGCCTGCTTCTCCTTCTCCTTCTGCTGCTCCACCTGGTTGGGCTCTCTTCAAGTGTCTCTCTGTCAAATAAATAAAATCTAAAAGAAAGAAAAAGAAAAAAGGAAGGAAGGAAAGAAAAGAAAAGAAAAAAAAGAAAGAAAGAAAGAAAGAAAGAAAGAAAGAAAGAAAGAAAGAAAGAAAGAAAAAGAAAGAAAGAAAGAAGAAAATAGACAAAAATGCTATTTAGGGGAATGGAGGCAGGGAGAGGGATAATAAAAATCTTCCTGGATCTAATAGATCACCTCTCCAGGGTAACTCCCCAGCAGAGGCCGGTGTGTTTCATTGAGCAAGCTACATACTTCTAGGCTTCAGTTTCCTCAAATCTAAAATGACAATGTTGTGATCAAACAAAGTAAGATATATATATAAAACGTTACTTCCCACGCTGTGGCCATCTCCGAGCTTTCAGCAGGCTATTGTTCTTCTCTACTTGGCATTCCAAATATCCAACAATGACTTTGTATTTTTCCCTGACTTTATTCACTTGCTTGACCCCCTCCTACTAGAATGTGTGTCCTCCTTGAAAGCAGGTTCTTAACGAGAAGTTATTTTAATCATTTTTTCTTCCCTGCCGACACAAATCGTGTGTTATTACTGTGGGATGGAGGCAAGAACTAAAAGCCTTCCTTTAGTATCAACCCTCCCATTTAGTATCAATGTAAAGATAATCATTACAGACTGTGGTTTCTAGAGATTCCTCTAGAATAGGGGTTGGGACAACACCGAAGCCCCATTTCTGTAAAGGGCCAGATGGTAAATACTTTTGGCTTTGTGGCCATACGGTTTCTGTCACAACTACTCAGCTTCATCCTTATAGCAGGGGAGTAGCCACAGCCGGTATCTAAACACATGGGTGTGGCTGTATGCCAATAACACTTAATTTGTAAAATCGGGCTTCAGCCTGATTTGGCCCTGGGACAATCATTTGCTGGCTCCTGATCGCGAATGGTGCTTGCTGTCTGATAGAAATATAATGGGAACCACATACATAATTTTACATTTTCTCATAGATATACTAAAAAACAACTTAAAAACAAGTAAAATCAGTTTCAATAGTATGTTTTTTTTTTAACCCATTATATCCAAAATGTTATCATTTCAACATATAATCAAAATAATTACTGGGGCGCCTGAGTGGCTCAGTTAGTTGAACACCTGACTTATGATTTCGGCTCAGGTCATGATCTCAGGGTTGTAGGATTGAGCCCAGAGTCAGGCTTGTGCTCAGCGTGGAGTCTGTTTCTCCCTCTCCTTCTGCTCCTCCTCCTGCTCATGCTCTCTCTCTCTCTCAAATAAAAACCTTTAAAGACAAACAGATAATAAATAAATATTGAAATATGTTCCTGTTTTCATAGTAAGCCTTTGAAATTTGCCGTGAATTTTGTACTTGTAGCCCATTGCAGTTCCAACTAGACACCCTCCAAGTTCCAAGGCTACCATGTTGGACAGGTCAGCTGTAGAACCTAGATAGAGTTTGTGTGTATATAATTACATACATTAAAAAATAAAATATAGAATATTTTATATTCTATATAAATATAAATATAATAAAATAAAATAGTATATGTATGCTTTTTTCACTGAGTAATCTTTCTTGCTGATCTTTTCTTATCGTCTATAAAGATCAACTTTTTAAATTGTATTATCATATGATTCAGTGATTCCGCTTCTGGGTGTTTATTAAAAAGAAAATGAAAATACTAAGTTGAAAAGATATATGCACTCCTATGTTCATTATAGCATTATATACAATAGCCAAGCTAGGGATAAAGAAATTTATATTTATATATACCTCACACACACACACACACACACAATGGATTATTACTCATGTCTAAGAAGAATGAAATCTCATCATTCGTGACAACATGGTTGGACCTAGAGGGTATGAGGCTAAGTGAAATAACTCAGAAAGAGAAAGACAAATACCGTATAATTTTACTTATATGTGGTCTCTAAAAGCCAAAACAAACAAAACAAACAGACTCATAGATACAAAAATCAATTTGGTGGTTGTCTGAGGGTCTGAGGGTAGGTTGACCAGTGAGAAAAAGGAAGGGGCTGAAAAGGCACAACCTTTCAGTTATAAAATAAAGATGACACAGAGATACAATGCACAGCATGGGAGTTAATATGTAACAACTTTATTCAGTGAGAGATGGGAGCTAGCTTTATCAGTGGTGATCACTTCACAGTGTATATAACTGTTAACTCACATCTGAAACTAATATAATATTGTATCAAGTATATACTTCAATAAAAATCAAATGAAATCAGCATGTAGGCACACATACACACAAAAGATCAACCCTTTTTGTGATAGTATCCTATTGTCTAAATTTATCATAATCAATTCTATCATTTCCCTATTGGTGGACATTTGTTATCATTCCTAATTTTGAATTCGTATTTAAAATAGTTCAAAATAAAATCTAAAAAAAAAAAAAACTAAATAAAATCTTTGGGACGCCTGGGTGGCTCAGCAATTGAGCGCCTGCCTTTGACCCAGGGCGTGATCCTGGAGACCCGGGATCGAGTCCCACATCAGGCTTCCTGCATGGAGCCTGCTTCTCTCTCAGCCTGTGTCTCTGCCTCTCTCTCTCTGTGTCTCTCATGAATAAATAAATACAATCTTAAAAAAAATAACTAAAATAGTTCAAGAATTGTCCTTTTACATAATAGTGTTGGCACCTGTGGGAGTGTATCTTTAGAATAAATTCTTGGGAGTTGAACTGCTGAATCAGAGGCTGTGATGACTTTTAACTTTCAGTAACTGTTGCCAAGCTGGAAAGCTAGAGTTCTATCCTATTTTTCTTTGTATCTCTGACATGTTGGCATTCAACGGATAATTGTTAAATGGATGGATAAATTAAAAGGTCACGCCATTGAGAGAGAGAGGGAGAAGGAGGGCCGAGGGAGAGAAATAATCTGGCATAAAGTGGGAACATTTAATTGCACATTAAGGAGATGGAAATGCACTGAGTTGGTGTAAGGACAGGTGCTTGTGTAACATTCTGTTAAGCTCCTAGGAACTCAGCCCAATTTTTTCCCTCTTAGAAAGTCTCCAAGTCTTGGGTCTTGGGCTCTGGGACTGCAAGTTTCACTGGGAAATTGTTCCCTATGTTTGAAGGCCAGAGTGAACCCCAGTCTCCCCTGCTGTGGGCAGGACAGAGTTTCCAGTTAAGGGTGGAGGGTGGAGGATGGGAGGTGGCCAAAGGGCTACCTCCTCCCAGAGGCATTGGGAAAACCCCTGCCTTTCAGGGATGGGACAGGTTCCTGAGATTCTGGAGTCCCCCTGTGGAAATCGCTCATGCCAAACCCACTCCCCTTCTGGAATGAGAGGAGGTTGAACCACCTGGTACCAAGCAGAAAATGAGGTCCACTGTCTAATGGCCCAGTACAAGGATAGAAAATCTGACTATGAAAACCTGAATTTATCTTGAGATCTTCCCTCCCCCTCTTCCTGCTAAGAATTCTCCTCTGGCCCGCCTCCCAAAGCTGCCCTCTGGCCACACTCACAGCTCTGCCTGGCAAGCCACACTGCTGGGGTCTCTCTGCTGGCCTCCCCCCACCCAGGCTCCCTCTTTCTCCTGTCCATCCAGCCCTCCTCACCCCCATCCGCAACCCCATCCTAAAACCTGACTTCCGTGGCCAGCTGGAAGGCAGGGTCCAGCAGGTTCTCCCCAGAGGCTGCTGTAGTACCTGGCACACAGCACTTATTATGTGTTAGTTGAACAAAAAGACAAAATAATCACTAGGCTTTTTAGTTTGCCATTCATGGCCTTCCACATGGAATAACACACTGAACAAGCATTGAACAAGTGCCAACTATACGCCAGGCACAGTGACCGGTGAGTCAGGTAGAGGTTCCAAGCTCATGGAGCTCATGATCTTGAATCCTTTTTGGAATGTGTCTGACACTTCATGGCTTGCTGGACACCCACTGATCGTTCTGTACTGTTATTCACCCCCATACTTATTTGAGTACCTATCATGTTCTAGCACTATGCTAAATACATACTGTCTAATTTCGTCCTCACGAGAACCCTCCAAGGAAGGTAACACTGGCCCCATTTTACATGCAGGGAAAATAAGATGGAAGGACTCACTCAAATCCACACATGCCCAGGAGTGAGTGGGGCAGACCTTGCACCCCAGGCCTGCTTTGCTCGGGGTCGGGCCCACCCTCTTCACCCTGAAGTTCCACAGCCCGGCTGGGAAGCACTTGACCCTTTGGGGATGAGGGGAGAGCATTCCAGACCAGGTGAATGCCTGCAGCCCAGTGGGACATCACTGTGTGTGTGGGTGGGGGTGGCTGAAGCTGAGCAGCACAGTTCTCTGTGGCTGGGACACCAGGAAGGACAGTGAGGAACAAACTGGAAGATCCTGAAAGTAGCTGATGGCACAGTTCTCTTGATTACTTGTCTCCTCATCCCTAAGCCTTGGGGCTCAGTTTCTCTCTGTAACTTCTTTATCTTTATGATCTTACTCCTTTGCTCCATTTTCTGGGTGGAAGCTCCCTGAGGGATCTGGGAAGTGGCTTGTTCAGGGCAGGTGGTGGTGCGTCAGGACAAGACTATCAAGAGCCTCAGCTTACTTTCCAGGTTATGTTGGTTCTTATTTTGTCAAGCAAAGTAAAAGTCAGTGGTGCTGGTGCTGGTTTGGCACTGTCATCGGAGGGCACTCCACGGCATTCAGAAAGGACAGGCAACCCTTCAGCTGCTAGGCCTTTGCCTTCCTTACACTCAGGCCCAGCAGCCCCACTCGCCTCCTGCTCCAGTGCTTCTCGTCGCTGCCAAACCGTCTCCCTCCCAAGGCCATGCCTTCAGGAGCAAGGAAAGAAAAACAAGAGTAAGTCATTTTGATAAAATAAGGCCTAATGGATCCAGGGAAAATTATTGTAATCAGAGCCACAGCCATGGCACTGGGCAGGAGGGAAAAAAATCTGTAAAATAATGCTCACATTATCCTCTTTTTCTCCCCCCCTCTCCCCAAAGTTCTACTTTGAGTGGTGTACTTTTAAACATCCTGACGGTGTTTAAAATCTTGCCAGAGGCAGGAACACAGAGGGGAAATATTCCTGCCTATAAACAAAGGGGAAAGTTTCATGCAAGGGACTGAGAATTTTGAGACTTAACTTGGAATTGGCAGTGGGAAAATGTAACGCTCTGGAAATAATGATCCCAGCATTAGGTCACTTGGGCAACGCAGCCATCCTGCACAGCCTTAGAAATGTTGCCTCAGCCTCTTCCCAACGTGAAGCCTCAAGAAGGATGGTTCATTCATTTGTTCAATGGTCAGTGGTCTCTTACTATTTGCAGGGAACTGGGACAGATTCAGAGTGAAAATAACTCTCTTGACCTCCATGCGACCGTATGTGAGCAGCAGGAAGATAAGCATGTGTCGGAGTAAGTACAGGGTCAGGGTGGGAGGTGATGAGGGAGCCCAGGGACTGCTCTCAGCTGCCTTTTTTTTTTTAAGATTTTATTGATTTATTCATGAGAGACACAGAGAGAGGCAGAGACACAGGCAGAGGGAGGAGCAGGCTCCTCACGGGGAGCCTGATCCCAGGACCCCAGGATCACAACCTGAGCCAAAGGTAGATGCTCAACCACTGAGCCACCGAAGTGCCCCCGTCTCTCAGCCTTCTGGCGTGCTGCCTCCCCAGGGCCAGCCGCTGAAGCCTCACCCTTGGAACTCCCCTCTACAAGCACTGAAGGGCATCCCCGTACCTTTCTTGATCCTTCCATGGCATACTCCTCTCCCCCTGGACAATTCACCTACAACCAGCATGTAGATCTGGACTTGGATCCCCTGCTCTGCTGGATTATGGAGGAAGGAAGAAGAGGCGTAGAAGACAGGAAATTGGCCCTGGGGAGCTGTGAGCTGGAGAACATACAGGACTGACTTCCTGAAACTGGTCACTCATTCATTCTCCCCTAGCGACATCCAGAAAGCCGAGATCAGCATGCTCTTTTCCTCACTTAGGCTCAGTGATAGGGATGCTGCTCATGCTTTCTCACCGCAAGTCAGGGCAAGAGGTCTGATAGTGACCCACCTACGTTCTCCGTGGGTCTACCAGAAACCATCCGCTCCCACCTTCCATCTCTTTAGCCTGATTGCTGCTCTTTTCTAGATGAGGAAACTGGACCCTGGGGTGAGTAATTTGCCCAGACAGAGAGCTGGTTTGAAGCTGAGGTCCTCCAATCAGTTCATGGCATCCTCTGCTCTAGAATATTGCCCCCTCTCACCCCGCCACCTCTCTGGCTGCAGTTCATCCTGACCATGAGGTCCTGAGGAAGAATGTGTCACAGGGTCAACTGTAATCCAGTGACTCTACTCCCAGATATTTGCTTATGGGAGAGAACACAGGTACCCTCAAAAAAAAAAAGCCTGGACATGAATTTTTCTTTTCTTTTCTTTTTTAAAAATTTATTCATGAGAAACACAGAGTGAGAGAGAAAGAGGCAGAGGGAGAAGCAGACTCCCTGTGGGGAGCCTGATGCGGGATTCAATCCCAGGACCCCAGGATCACGATCTGAGCCAAAGGCAGACATTCAACCACTGAGCCACCAGGTGCCCCAGACATGAATTTTTCTACACGTTTATTCCTGATAATCAAAAACTGAAAGGGATCCCTGGGTGGTACAGCGGTTTAGCGCCTGCCTTTGGCCCAGGGCGCGATCCTGGAGACCCGGGATCGAATCCTACATCGGGCTCCCGGTGCATGGAGCCTGCTTCTCCCTCTGCCTGTGTCTCTGCCTCTCTCTCTCTCTCTCTATCATAAATAAATAAAAAAATTTAAAAAAAAACTGAAAGCAGGTGTCCATTGATAGATGATAACACAAACAAGGGTAGGTCCATGCCACGGAATACTGGTCATCAATAAAAAGGAGCAAACTGCCGGTAAATGTGACGACATGGATGGATGTCACAGATGTTGAGTGAAAGAAGCCAGACACAAGTACCTAGTTATGATTCTGCTTGTATGAAGTTCCAGAATAGCCTAAACTGGAAACCAGATCCCTGTTTGCTTGCAGGGGTTGGAAGGATAGGGAAACAGAAGGCATTGAGGAGGAGATTAACTGGGAAGGGGCATGAGGAAACTTTGGGATGATAAAGATGTTCTTTTTTTAAAAAAAAAATTTATTTATTCATGAGAAACGGGGGTGGGGGGCAGAGACTTAGGCAGAGGAAGAAGCAGGCTCTTTGCAGGAGTCCGATGTGGGACTCGACTCTGGATCCCAGGACCCTGGATCCCTGAGCCGAAGGCAGTTGCCCAACCGCTGAGCCACCCAGGTTCCTGAAGATGTTCCATCTCTTGACAGGGGTGTGGATTATGAGGGTTCGTACATTTGCTAGAACTGATCAATCAGTATACTTAAGATCTGTGCACTTGAGGATTGGAAATTATATCTAAATTTTAAAAATAGGAAAAGAAGTAGGTAGTACGTGATTGTTGCAAAACTTTATAAAGAAGTAATGAAGTAAGCAAAAACTTTTCCTACATCCAAATCTCACACTTCCAAGCTAACTGCTGTTCATTATTCCATGTCACCTTCCAGAGGCTCTTTCTGGTCATATCCTTCCACAGAAACGGGCTCCCCCTGCCCACTGTGTTGTAATCTGCTCTGTGACAATGCGTCCAGTGGAAGGAAGACCCTTGAGAGAAAAGATTGAAACTGCCATTTCTGGGTGTCAACAATTTCCCATTTTCATGTTGAAGTTTCATTGGTTTTCCATGTTAGCATGCTTCGAGTTTGTGGATACCATGACGGTGCAAAAGAATGCCTTGGTGGCACCATATTTTTCTAAATGATTTTTCTCTTGGGGCATCTGGGTAGCTCAGTCAGTTAGGCATCTGCCTTCAGCTCAGGTCATGAACCCAGGGTCCTGGGATCAAGACCCGCATTGATTGAGCTCCCTGCTCAGCAGGGAGTCTGCTTCTCCTTCTCCCTCTGCCCCTCCCACCCCACTTTTGTGCTCTCTCTTTCTCTCTCTCTCTCTCTAATGAATAAATTTAAAAATCTTAAAAGAATAATTTTTCTTTTAAGGGAGCCACATCCCACTGCTGACCCCAGGCTCCCTGACCTCATCCTTGCCTCCCTCTGACATCTCAGGTGGTGCCCTTTGACCCCTGCTACTTTTTTGCCATTTTTTTTTAAAGATTGATTGATTGATTGATTGATTGATTTGAGGTCAGAAAGGGGCAGAGGGAGAGAGAAACTTTAGCAGACTCTGCCCTGAGTGTGGAGCCCGCGTGGAGCCTGGTCCCAGGACCCTGAGATTATGACCTGAGCCGAAATTAAGAGTCCATCGCTTAACCCACCGAGCCACCCAGGCACCCCGCCTCTTTGCCAGTTCAACTGTGCCAAACACTGTCATCTTTCATGGGCTGGAGCCCCCCTGAGGTGCATGGAGACAGCACTGCTCTCACAGTCCCGATGAGTGCTTTCCTAAGAGCGAGGACCCCTTCTTAAATCCTCAACGCCCCCAAAGACATTCCCTATGACACTTTCAGTATTTATTTATTTTATTATTTTTTAAAAAGATTTTATTTATTCATGACAGACACACACACAGAGGCAGAAACACAGGCAGAGGGAGAAGCAGGCTCCATGCAGGGAGCCCGATGTGGGACTCAATCCCAGGTCTCCAGGATCACACCCTGGGCTGAAGGGAGGCGCTAAACCACTGAACCACCCAGGAATCCCCACTTTCAATATTTATTGAATGAGAAAATACATGGAAAGGAAAAGCTATTAATGAAATGATTTGCATTTAGTAATGATGACAGTATCTACACGCATTGATATAATAATAATAAACAGCTAATATTTATTATGTTCTTACTAGGTGCCAGGTGTTTTGCAAAGTGCCCTACACACATTATCTATAATTCACCCCCAACCCCACAAGTGGAAATCATTGTTACCTCACCGGCTACATGAGGAAACTGAGGCTCAGAGATGTTAAATAATGTGCCCAAGTTCAGACTACTGGGAAGTGGTGGCCCAGGAGCTCCGTGTGACAGGCACGAAGGGTTTAGTCACAGGATCTTGCTTCCTCTATTTACTTATTCTGTGCTCAGTGCTGGAGAGCCTAGCCCCACCCCCCCACACACACACTCCGGGGGGCCTCCTGGGAGCCAGGGAGTCACAGCCTATGCGGGAAACAAAGGAACAAATGCAGGTGCCTTGTGCTCAGCCTGCAGTCCAGCTCCAACTTGTTCGCTAGCACAGGACCCTTCCCGAAGCCAGCCCCACTCTTTTAGCATCCCTCAACCCCTGGGAGCTCCCTGTGCCCAGTCTGGCTTGTCCCCCTGTCCCCAGTTGCTTGGAGGGGTTAACAGTTGAAAACCTGTTTGCAGACCATTAGAAACAATAATCACCTTGCCAGTAACCTGATCTACCTCAAAAGAAGGGTCTTGGTTTTAGCAAACAGATTAAGTGGCGTGTGAAGTGGAGGGGTGGAGCGCAGGCCCCAGTCCGTTCCCCTAAGTCGCATTTCCTCCGGACCCCTGGAATTTGTGTGGTGATCAGGCCAGGCCCAAGGGCCACTTCTGGGGCTCACACCCTTCTGGCTGTTTCTTCCTTCCCTTGGAACTCTGAAAACTGGCTCCCCTGTAGGCAGGGATCTGACAAGAGCACCGCCCCCCCCCCCCCCCAAATGGCTGCTTTGTAGGCCAAGGGAGCACAGACCCCAAGCCTGTCTCCCCTCATCCCCGCCACTCAGCTCGGCTGAGAGACAGAGAGACAGCTGTGTGCAGGAGCCCAGCACTGATGGTTAAACTTTCAGGAATTTGGCAAGCTGGTGGTCAAACATGACCATTATTAAAAATTGAATAAGCCTATAATTACATAAATTCTATTTTTTTTAAAAAAGGTAATAAATACTCAAAACTCATCACTTCTTAATTATTTTCTTATGTTTCATTGGTGTCTGCACTTTGGGGTTGTTCACATCTGTTGTGTCCCTACGGTGGACAGTCTGTGCAACGGGCTGCTACCCCACACATCTCCAGGCTCTCCGTTTCCTGACAGCACGTTGGAAAATTGAAGTCGGCCACGGCGGGGGTGTTGACATCACAGAAATTGGCAAATGTACAAATCGGGACTTGTATTTCCCCCACTGCTTCTCCTCCCTCCAGAGCTGGTTGTTAAACATTTACCAGTGTCTCCGTGCTAAGAGAGGGTGACTAACCCAGCAAGGTCACAAGCGTGCAGCTGGACCCCGGGGAGCTCACCACCATGCTGTTCTACCTCTTAAAAAATAACAAACCCTCTTGGACAAGTTAATTGCGAGGAAGTAAAAGAGTTGAAGGAGGATTAATGCTTAAAGATGAAAAGACTTAAAGACATACATCACACAATCACGATACGAACCTTATTTGGATTCTGATTAAAATAGACTACAAAAATGACATTTATGAGGCATTTGGAAGTTTGAGCCCTCGCTAGATATTTGGCAGTGTCTGTGAATTATCCTTATTTTTTAGGTGTGATGATGGCATCATTTTTTGAGCACTGAGTATTTCAGACAAAATTACATGCTATGCGAGATTAGTTTTATTTATTTTTTAAAAGATTTTAGTTATTTATTCATGAGACACAGAGAGAGGCAGAGACACAGGCAGAGGAGAAGCAGGCTCCCTGCAGGGAGCCCGATATGGGACTCGATCCCAGGACCCCGGGATCACATCCTGAGCTGAAGGTTGATGCTCAACCATTGAGCCACCGAGGCGTCCCTAGTTTTAATAATAATAATAATGAAAAAGTGAGTCTCTGTATAGACTGGTGGTTCTCAAAATGGGGTTTCCTGACCAGCAGCACCAGCAGCAATGGGAAAATGCAGATTCTCAGGTCTCCGGACCTACTGACTCAGAAATTCTGTGTTAACATGCCCCCTAAGGTGACGCTGCTGTGAGGTCAAGTCAGAAGGGCTGGTTTGGATGAAGCAAGAGTCACCTTGAGTTGATGCTTGTTGAATTTGGGTGACACGTGGACGGGGCGTGGTGTCGTACGTGGGGGTGAAATCATCTGTGACAAAAAGTTAAAAGAATTAATAGCACACTAGACAAAGGGAGGGTAGGTCTGATGGGAAGACATTGTGGCTGGAGAGACATGGATTCTCCTGGGTGCCTTCACCACATCCTATTGGCCTGTGTATCTTTATTGTCTTTTGAATTAAAAATCCAGGTTAATGGCTTGCGTGGCCTCCCGACTCTCCAGCTGGGGGCCTCCTCCTGCCCACCCCAGCTCCTGGGGTTTCTCTCATCAACCCCGACCCTCATTTGAAGCCCTAGTGTTAATAAGGTTTGATCCTGAAACCTCCAATCTCTCAGAGAAGCAACTATTTTAATTTTCAACTTCCACCTAAAGCTGTGTGACTTGAAAATAGCCACCCTCCAGACCTGCTTTATCAGCTGCAGACGTGATGCAATTAATTAACTATATGCAGCCTCTCCGGCGCGAGCTGCTTAACTTCCCGCCCATTGTAGCCGGGGTTTACTTAGCAGATAGGGCCTAAGAGCCTGTAACTGTTTACCTCCCCGTGGAGGGCCGTCCTGGGCAGATGAATTCATTAGTCGGTGTTTGCAGAGCGGCAGGACCCCCCCCCCCAAAAAAAAAGCATTCAATGAGTGTTTCTTTTTTATTTTTGTGTAAAAGTTACCAAAAAACTGAACTTACATCCAAGTTATGTTATTGCGTCCCACACCCCTCCCTACAGCTCCTGCTCTGTAACCCCCTCCACCCCTGCCGCTCTGTTCCCCCTCTGTACCTCCTCCCTCCCCCATCTGTACCCTTCCACCCCTCCTCTGCAACTATCTGTACCCCATCCCTTCTTCCCCCTCTCTGTACCCCCTCCCTCCCCCATATCCCCACCACCCCTCCCCCTCTGCACCCCCTCCCTCCCACCCCCTCTACCCCTCTGTATCCCTTCCACCCCTCCCCCTCTGTACCCCTCCTCTACCCCTCCCCCTGACTCCTCTGTCCCTATCTGTACCCCCTCCCTCCCCATATCCCTTCCACTCCTCCCCCTCTACCCCTCCCCCTCTACGTACCCCTTCCACCCCTCCCTCTGTACCCCTCCCCCCTCTCTGCACCCCCTCCCTCCCCTGTACCCCTTCCCCCCTCTGCACCCCCTCCCTCCCCCTGTACCCCTCCCCCTCTCTGCACCCCCTCCCTCCCCCTGTACCCCTCCCCCTCTCTGCACCCCCGCCTTCCCTCCCTCCACCCCACCCCCTCTCTGTACCCCCTCCCAGTTTTTTTCTCTGTCTCTCATTTCCGCTATTTCTCCAACTGGAAAACTTTTTTGGATTCTGTCCCAGAGGATGGAAAAGGTCTGTCGTCTGTCCATTAGGTGGGATATTTGAGGATTTTTTTTAGTTTTTTGGGTTTAACAGCCAAAGGCCTCCAAATCCTCTGCTTCCTGGTCCCCCCCTCCCGGAAGTTGTCCTTCCCTTCCTTTTTCCCTTCCTTCCCCACTTCTGTTCCTTTTAAAAAACAGTCTGGTCGAGGCCTTGTCAGGAGACGCGAGCACGTTTCTCCCAGAAACTGCACTTCCCAAACCTCCGGAGAAGGAAGGAGGCGCGGCCGCTTCCGGCGGGCGGGCGAGAGGGAGGCGGGAAAGGCAGGCCGCGGGGGCGCCGCAGGTCGGCCTCCGCCCTTTCAGCCCGACGCCTCGAGCAGGATGCCCTCGAGGCCCCGGCGTGGGCCGCAGGCGCCAGGCCGCCCTCCCGCCCGCCTCAGCCGCGGCCTGCGGGCCCCGGGACCCCACTGAGGCCGGAGGCCCCGGTTCCCGAGGGTGCGGCCCGGGGGCTGGGTGCCGGCTTCCGCACAGCGGACGGGGCGGCTCCGGCTCCGCTTTTCCAGAGGCCGAAGCCCGGCACCGTCTCGGGAGACACGAGCGCGCGGTTACTGCCTCTTCGTGGCGCTTGCCGTGCGCGGGCGC
Organism: Nyctereutes procyonoides; assembly: GCF_905146905.1. Classification (NCBI taxonomy): domain Eukaryota; kingdom Metazoa; phylum Chordata; class Mammalia; order Carnivora; family Canidae; genus Nyctereutes; species Nyctereutes procyonoides. Next base: position 16,234,582 of record NW_026575132.1, read on the forward strand.
TGCCGACGCCTCCGCGTCCCTGCGGCGCCCACTTTGCCGACGAGGAGTCACGTGGGCGGGGAGTCACGTGGGCGAGGGAGTCACGTGGGCGAGGGGAGGCCGCGTGCCGCCGCGCACGCAGAGCCTGTGGTGCAGTCGGGCGCCTGCGAGGCCGCCTGCGAGGCCGCCTGAGGCCCTGCCCGCCCCCGCCGAGACCCGGAGCCCGAGCCCGCCGCGTCTCGGGTAGGTTGTTATTCTACAGACCGCGGTTCCGAGTGTTCGCGTCCGGAAAGGTCTCCTTTTACCGCGGGCACGTGTTAGCCTGCCCCCACCCGTGGCCGTGGACCTCGTCAGACGCGGCGGGCCGGGGGACCCCAGCCCTCCTCCTCCCGCGACCCCGGGGAGCCCTGGACCTTTGTAAGGTGACTGCACGACACAGGTGAGCCGCGAGTTCCCGTCGCCTCCCCCCACCCCGTTGTCCTCGGAAGCGGGTTTTGGGACCAGCGTCGGGGGCCTCCTCGGAGACCGTGCCCGGCGCGGGCGGCCTGGATGCCTTTCTTCTTGACAGAAATGGAAGAGTATCTGTGTAGCGTCTCTCGTTCACATCATGATTTATCTTAGACTTACTTTGCCTACCTACCTCGTTCTTTTTTTTTTTTTCCTAAAGATTTTGTTTATTCATGAGACACACGGAGAGGTGGAGACACAGGCAGAGGGAGAAGCGGGCTCCTCGCAGGAAGCCGGATGTGGGCCTCGATCCCGGGGCTGGGATCACGCCCTGAGCCGCCCAGGCGTCCCCCGTACCTCGTTCTTTTAAAACTTTTTTTTTTTTGCATTTCTAAAAAATACTATTTTTAAAAAATATTTTATTTATTTATTCATGAGAAACAGACCGAGAAGTAGAGACACAGGCAGAGGGAGAAGCAGGCTCCATGCAGGGAGCCCGATGTGGGACTCGATCCCATGTCTCCAGGATCATGACCTGGGCTGAAGGCGGCGCTAAACCGCTGAGCTACCTGGTCTGCCCAATATTACATATTTTTATTTATTTATTTTATAGAGGGTGAGAGAGCACGAGCAGTGGGGGGACAGAGGGAGTGGGAGAGAGAATCTCAAGCAGGCTCCAGTACCAGTGTGGACTCCGACTTGGGGCTTGACCTCACAACCCTGAGATCATGACCTGAACCGAAATCAAGAGTCAGACTCCTAATGGACTTAAACCACTCAGCCGCCCCTAAAGATCTTTTTTTTTTTTTTTTTTTTGAGTAATCTCTTCATCCAACGTGGGGCTCAAACCTACAACCTGGAGATCAAGAATCCCACCCTCCACTGACTGAGCCAGCCAGGTGCTCCTAGAATGGTAGTGATTTTTGAATCCAAGTTTGGAAGTAACTTTTTTTTTTTATTGTGGTTCAATATCCATAGCATAAAATTGGCCATTTAAACAATTTTTAGGTGTCCAATTCAGTGGCATTAAGTACATTCCCATTCAGTCACCACTCCTCCATCTCCAGAACATTTTCATTTTCCCTCACTCGCTTCTGTGCCCACAGAACACTGGCTCCCCTTTCTCCCTCACCCCACCCCTGCCCTGGCAATCACTAGTCTGCTTTGTCCCCCTGATATGACTGCTCTAGGTCCTCATGTCAGTGTGATCACACGGTATTTGTCTTCTCATGTCTGGTTTACTGCGCTTGTATCTTTGAGGATCATCCACATGATAGCGTATGTAGAATTTCCTTTCTAGGGCTAACAGTCCTTCGTATGTATAAACCACATTTTGTTTTTCCCTCTTCTATCACTCGTTCACACCTTTTGACTATTGTGAATAATGCTGCTATGAACATGGGTGTCCAAAGGTTTGCTTGAGTCCTCGCTATCATTTCCTTGGGGTAGGGACCCTCATGTGTCATTGCTGGATCGTACGTAATACTTTGCTCACTCATTCAGGTACCACATCATATTCCATTGTGTCTTTCATGTGTTTATTGGCAATTTAAATTCACTTTTCCATAAATTGCCCATTGGTATGATTTTTGATGGTATTTTAGACGATCTTTATATAATCTGGATGTTCATTCTTTATCTGTTATATACCTGGCAAATTAATCACGTTTAAAAACAAGTTTCTACGTCATTCCAGGTCAAGCGCTTGTCCTTATCTCTGATTATTTAAGAAATATTTATGGATGAGGATTTTTACTGTTATAAAGATAAGAGCCCACAGGCAGCCATTGGTATGCAGCGTAGGGCCTGCCTCGTAGAAGGTGCTCTGTAAATGTTTCCTGAACGACTGGATTACTTTTGGCCAGCACATGGTCTCATTAGTTTCTTTTTAAGGGTTCACTGCGATCAGTCCAATCCAGAAATTAAATCCTTCATGATACCTCATAGTACAGCTTTTCCTAAGTTTAACCTGTTCTATCAGCCTCGGGGAAAAAAAAATTAAACCAAATTGCTATGAAAATAGATAGTTCAAGTCTCTGTTATTTGAAAAGCACTGTAGTGAAACCATCTTGCAGTGGGCTTTGTTAAAATGAGAATAGTTAGTGATCAAATAATCCCTGGACTAGAAAAGCTTGGAAAAGGGACAATAGTTCTTTACTCATTACTCCTACCTCTTCTCCAGAAAGATTAGTATAGGTTTAATATGTATCAAATAATTTGCTGAACACTGTACACCTGTTATTTAATCTTCAACATAATCTTGCAGGCAACCCATGGCCATCCACATTTGAGAGATATGGGGGGCTCAGGAAAGCTAAGTCACTTGCACGAGATCACACAGCTTGTGGTAAATTGTAGAGCTGGGAATTAATCTGTGTTCCTTTGGGGCAGGCATTGAGGTCTTAACCATTTTCTCATCTATGTCCATGGTACCCCAATACTAGAACGGGCTACTAGCAGATACCATGGCTAATAGTGGATGACCTTCCCCGGGTGTGTGCATGGAACGGGGGCAGGAAGGTTTGCTCATGTCCCAGGGCTGGGTGTGGGACACAGGTTGGAGTGACTGTATCCATGAACCTCACAGGTCCACAGTGCACTGGCCAAGCCATTCCGTCCCCTCTCCTGAGACTGCTTCCCTAAGGGGCTACCAGGTCCTGGGGCTGGAGGGGCCTCCAGGGTCAGGCATGAATGCTCCACCTGTCATCCCTTGGGAATGGCTCTGCTCATCTCTTGGGTGATTCTGTCTCAAGACTGTAGCCCATAGGCATCTCTCTGTCTTTTGAACCCTGACCACACGGGAGTTTGCAACTCACAACTTAATACAGGCTTATATTTGTTTTTGTCTTGTTCTCTGAACTTTGTTTCTTGTCAAATAGTGACACAATTTGTCACACCAGACAAATAGTGACGTCTCTAGGGCCAGAGGCCTGGGGTACACTTTGCAAACAGTGCTTCTGAAATACAGCACTCGAGCCAGGTATGGACTGATAAAGTATATTTTAGTGGACCACCGTTTCAGAGCCTCTGAGACCTTAGAGTCAGCTGAGAATCAGTGGTTATGAACAACTTCTCAGAGAGGAGAAGAAAGATGAGAAGCTCTCGAATTGAATTTTCTGTTTCTGGAAAGAATGCTGTGTACCTGTTTCAAAGTGCAATCAGCAGAACATTAGGGGGAAGCCCCCCCAAATTCCAGCTATCATTTCCCTCATGTTCATTCTCACTTCCAGTCTTAGGCATAGCTCATTTTCTAGAATTGCCTGCTCCAGGGCCCATTAACTAGGAAGTGCCTCTAGGGAGCCTGGTGGGGGTGGTGGCAGCAAAGGTGAGAGAAGGACCCCCATTTTACTTGGAGGCATGAAAAATTAATCTACCCTTTTGATGATTTAAAATGGCATTTGGAATTATGATTCAAACCCTCTAGGGGTTTTGTCTTTTCTGCAAGCGTGTGGATCGTTTTAAATACCAAGAAGCTGAGGGGCTTGTCACTTGTCTGTGATTTGGCTGCACCGTCCTGATTCCCCGCCATCTAGATCTGCTGTGATTTCTACTCACCCAGCTGCTCTCATCTTTGAAATTGTCCCCATGTGATCTGTTACCTGTATCCGTTACAGAAGTCCTCACTGAAGGAAACAATGCTCCTTGAAAATAGGAGCCTCTCTCTTTCTCTGCTTCACTCGAAGTGTTTAATGAGCCAGCAGCCAGATGCCCTTGCACTGGTTTACACGCAGAACTGTGGCCCTGGCCTTACAGGCTCCGGGAAGAGCCATAACTAATGCTAGTAGGAATCCTTTGACAACTTTGGAGGAAAGGAGTGTAGACTAGTCTTACTGCCCCTGGGTAACCATAACAGAATGCCTTGACTGCACCAGGTAGAGTGGAGTCTCTAATCCCCCCCCAACACACACACCTAGGTGTGGACGGCTTCTTTTTCTCATTTCAAGGTAAGATCACATGTGCCTACACTAGGGAGCCCCAAATTGTGGTTGTCAGCGAATGTGCGTGAGAGAAGTTGGCGGTCTCAGTCAAGGGAGACAGAAAAGACTGTTTCCCTTTAATTGGAAACCTTTCTCCTTAGGAGGTGCTCAAAGGCTTGTGATTTGCACAGATGTCTCTCTCTGAAGCAACACAGTTTGGGAGCAGACTTGCTCCTTGACCACGGCAGGGATCAGGAACATTGTGGAAGGCTGTGCTGTCCGGTGTGGGAGCCTCTAGCCACAAGTGGCTGCTTACATTTATACTACTTAAAATGAAATAAAACGAACCATTCATAGTCTATGTTGCATGACCCATGACCTTTCAAGTGCAGGTGCCTTCTGTACTGGGCAGTGTAGCCACAGGACACTTCTGTCATTGCAGAAGTAACAGTTACTCTGAGGCATGCCACTTACCAGAGGCTGCCTTTCTGGTCCCAGGAAGGGGGGACCCTCACTTTGGCCCTGATTGCCCCAAGTGAGGCTGGAGTGAGGCCAGTCACCGTGGGTCTGCATGCATAGCACAGGCGTGGTCACTGGAGTGAAAACTTAATGCTACTTTCAATAAACATGCATTTCTTTTTAAAATATTTATTCATTCATTCATGAGAGGCAGAGAAAGGCAGAGACCTAGGCAGAGGGAGAAACAGACTCCCTGCAGGGAGCCTGATGTGAGACTTGATCCCAGGCCCCCGAGATCATGCTCTGAGCTAAAGGCAGATGCTCAACCACTCAGCCACCCAGGTGCCCCCTAAACATGTATTTCTTAAATAACAGCACTCCATTCAATGTCACTCAGACATTGGAAATCCTGACACATTTCTGTTGCCTTGGAGTTCATAATGTATATATTGATTGACATGTCCTGGAAAGATGGAATAACAGCAGGAGAAGTGACGGTGGGACATTGAAGAGAGGGGACCGGAGAGATCCACAGGCGGTGAACTCGGTAACTTGGTGACAGGACACTGACTGGACAGCATGTAGGGTGTGGGTCGTGGACCTGAACTCTGGGCCTCACGGTCTTCAGGCTGGGAGTCCAAGTGGGCCGTCTTCCCCTGACCTCTCTTGAGCCTCCTCTTTGGCAGCTCTGGCATCCTTGGGCTCCCGTTCCCCCTCCCAGAGCACAAGGCTGAGGGTGGAGGGCAGGTGGGAGGTGCTGAGTCTGCGCCACCAGACCCCGTTCAGGGTGCACACTGTACCCTGTTTGCCCCCGGATCTGGGGGAACTGAACCAGCCTGTCTCTAGCCTAGAAGCACAGCCTGAGGAGGCTCTGGGCTCCGGTTTCAAGCCTCCCCGGGACTTGGTTTCCTGGGTGTTTGGGACATGGCATGGGCCGCTATTACAGTTTTGCTTTTCACTTCCCGACTGAATCAGAATGTGCCCTTTATTGGGGTGGGGGGTGCAGGGGTGAAGGAACCCAGGCATCTGCCCAGAGCCTGAACAGTCCCCGCAGCGCAGCAGGAGGGAGGGAGAAAGAACCAGCAGGAAGGCATCACCGGGGCGCCGGAAGCCAGTGTGCGGTCAGTGGCAGCGCGGGCCGGGTGCCAGGGTCCCCCTTCCCATCTCTCTCCTGACCGTTGTTGCACTGTCGCATGCGTGGGGCCAGCACCTTTGCCCCTCCACCCTCTCACGAGCTGGCCTGGTCAGGGGACACGTGGCCTGGAGCTCTGGGCCCCGCATTCCGAGTGGTCCCCCGCCATCCTCCCAGCCTGAGGTGATGCCTGGGGAGGCCCCCCAATTGTTTCTGCTTTACCTTCCAGCCTGGAAAAGCCAGAGTGAGGAGGCGCGCTGCTTAGCAGGTCCTGGGTGAACCCGAGGGCTTTGCTTCTAAGAAGGGGGCGATTTTATGGAGACCTTGCGCGGAGCGGATGTTTCCCCCGGCTCGTTTGTAAAGTCCATTACTAGGACTCTGGTGGGACCAGACACTGGGCAAGGGGAGGCATAGCTAGTGCCTTCGAAGGGAAACAAAAAGCACGGGCAGCAGAGTGAAGTGGGTACAAGTTACGAGATGAGTGCGTAGGGCTTCGAAAAACAAGTAGCAGGCAGGGCCAGCTTGGTGTCTTTGCACTTTCTGGAAACTGTGGTGTGGGCCAGGTGGGAGACAAGAGTGAGAGAGGATGTGAATGAAACTATGAATGGGTTCGAACCTGGCCGTCCAGGAGACCAGCCTCACTTCGGGGGTGGGGGCATCTTTGCCCTAAAGAACTTTCCTTCAGCCTCAGCTCTAACGCACCAGGAACATCTCTGATGGTTTTGGGCATCTGTGAGGAGCAAGAGTGTTCGTGGTATCAGCCCAGGCCCTGAAAGTGCCCTGAAAGCAGGTTTCCCAGGCTGGTCCTGTGTTTAAACTGGGATGTGAACTTTGCAGGCAGCAAAGGCTCTGGATATAGAAGTTTGGCTGATAGAAGCCCCCGGTGGGGAGGGGGGTGCTTGGCCCAGGCCCTCTGGGGGCGTCTCCCGGCTGGCTGCCAAAAGGGCTGGGCTGCTCCAAAGGCACTTGAAACAAATAAAACAGTGACTCTAAAATGTACCCCATATGTCACGTTCTTACCGAAAAATACTTTCTGTAATTAGTTACAAGCTTCTGAGAATAAAATCCAATTTACCTGTCAAAGAGAAAGTCTGAGCTGAGCTGTATCCCCCTCACCCCTGCAGTTTGCTGGGGGAGGAGCATGTGGCTTGTAGGCCCTTCCCTCCCCTCACCCCTACTTTTCTCCTGCCCCCTTTATTGGTGAGGACTGAAAAAAAAATTGGAAAGTTGGAAAAATCCTCTAAAGACACACAGCTTTCTAAGGACAATCAAGCCACTAATTACTGTTAAGACCGAGCCCCGTTCTGTGTTCCAAGTGGGGGACCTCAGTGTGTAGCAACCACTTGGGTCTTTTCATGAGTTCGGGCTAACTCCTGAATAGCAGATTTCTTCCCCTGCCCTTTTCAACATTTGCTTGCTGCCCAGCCTTCTGTTCCTTTCTCCTTCATCTTCAAGTTCACCTTCTCTCTCTGTCCTTTTTTTCTTTCTTTCTCTCTCTCTCTTTTTTTTTGTTGCCCCCTCCCCTTTATTCTTTTTGCTTTTCTGATAGCATTTTTCTTCTGGGGTGGTGTTTTAAGTCTCTAAATGAAACTTGACTGCCCCCACGGCCGGCTGGAGAAGCACAAAGGCCTCCCGTTCCACTGGCTACAGTAACGCCATTGTGTGTCCTAACAATGCACTAATTGGTGGTGACAATTGTGGGGCTGGGAGGAAGAGGGGGGGCGCTCTTTTCCAATCAGCAGGGCCACCGGGATAAAAGGAGAGGAGGAGGAGGAGGAGGAGGATGGGAGGCCCGGGGTGCCTGATGAGAGGGGGGACAGATCCGCAGAAGGGGCGCAGTGGTGGTGTTCGTGTTGGGCTTTCTAAATTAATAATACAAACAAAGGAGAAAATTGTTTTGGGGAAAAAAAGTAGACTTTGCCTCACACAACTTCAGAGTCCTGGGCGGGGGGGGGGGGGTGTTGAACCCCCTCAGGGCGACTTGGTGGGAAGGGAACTGAGCAGCGCCCACAGCTCCATCCCTGTCCAGCAGGGCTCCTAATTGATGGAGATGTGGGAGAGGCCCGTGAGAAGAGGCCGGGGGACCTCTCCATGGGCTGGTGGAAAGGCAGGTGTTGAGGATGCTGTGTGGCAACATCCCCATGTCCACCACATTTCTCAGGGAGGGGAGGAAGCCACAAAGGGAGGAGGCTGAACAATAGGCTGTGTGGTGCATTAGACTCTTCACAGCGTCCAGGAGCTATAGATGGTGACTCTGACCTTTAAACTGGTCTGGAAGTGGAGTTGGGCAGGACCATAGACAACAAAATGGTAGCCAAACGGTGCTGCTGGAACTCTCAGGGCCTGCTGGAGGATGTGCGAGAGGCTCCAGAATGTCACCCAGAGCCTGCAGGAGCCTCCTGGCCACCTGGCTTCAGCCAACACCCTTTTTTTGCTCATCTTTGGAAGATGAGTCATTCATCTTCCCAGACCAACATCAAACGTGCCCTCTCCCGGAAGCTCCTCCTGGCCAGGTGGGGTTGACCCACATCCTCTTTCATGCTGTCCCTCTGTGCCCTGAAAACGACATGACCTGATGTCCAGTCATCTCTCCTGTGTGCCAGGCCCAGTGCTAAGTGCCTTATCCACAGCATTTCACCTGAGTCTCACAACAGTCCCATAACAGGAAGATTATTTTTATCCCCATAGAGAAGACCATGGGGAAACTGAGGCCTCCGAGCTTCTCAACGAGGTTCAGTATTGCGCTCAAGGCCACCCAGCTCAAAGCGGAGAGGAGAGGAATCTGTTGAACTGCTTCAGTGATGTTGCTGGTTCACAGGCCCTATTTGCTTCCACACTCACCTTTCCCCAGTCACTGTGGTCTCTGCAGGGTGGAGGCTGTGACTGTGGGCTTTGCGTCCCCAGCACCTAGTGCTTGGCATACAGGGGGGCTCCAGAAAAGTTTGCTGACTGAAGGGGGAGATGGGTGGGCTGGATTATTGGCAGGTCTCTTCTGTGCCCCCTTGGGTCTCAGACTTCAGCCTGCATCAGAATCTGCTGGGGTGGAAGGTTGCTAAAACACAGATCCTGGGGCTCTGGCCCCCCACCCCCCACCCCTGTCTGGGTAGAGCCTGAGAATGTGCTTCTCTGACACTTTTTCCAGCAGCTCCTGCTGGCCCTGCGTCCCCAGCCTCACAAGGGCTGTTCCAGCTCCAGTATCATGCTAACATCATGGTGGGGAATTCATTCCTCCTGTTATCTCTGTCTTTAGTAGTCCGAGATAAGAAGTTTTATTAAGGAGAAATTGACATTGACAAGTTTGGATTATAATAAATAATCTTAGGCTTCTGCTTGCTTTAAATAAAAATCTTATCAAATAGCCATTCATACCGGATGAAAAAAAGCCACGTGCTCAACCAACCACACCGCAAATGGTGGCATTTTCAAGAAAACATCTGGACTGAGTCTGTTATTTGGGAGGACTCCGTCCAACGGCCTTTCTCTCTCACAGGTATTTTTTGTGCCTTTTGATTTTATGTCATGAATATCTTCTGCTTTAAAGGGAAATGTGCCTCACAGGGAGGACTGAATGAAGAGCATTTGAGTTCTGGTCTTGGTGAGAGCATTGAGGGGTCAGGTGAGGCTTGAGGAGCCTTCCCACGAGGCCCAGAGTGTCACGTCAGCTCAGGAGCCAATGCCCTGTGTTTCAACATGTGCTGGGAAACAGTAGCTGGGACCCTCTGCCATCCCTGCAAGTGAAGCGTTCTCTCTCTCTCTCTCTCTTTTTCCTCAATTCTGTCGGAACCCTTTCTCTTGAGCCCGTCATTCCAATTAGTCTGTTCTTCAGCATCCTTGGTGAGCCACTAGCATCGTGTTGGGGGTGTCGCCTTGTCACAGCCTTTGGGCTATGGAGGCCAGGGATGGTGGCCCCTGGCAGGTTTGCTCTTGTGTGTTCTGCTGGGAGCCTAGGGTGGGATGGGATGACAAATGTACAGAAAAAGGGGACAAAATGTGATGAGATGTTGTGTGGGAAAAGCATTGTGTGAGAAACCAGGTCTGGTTAACCTAAAGAGAGAAGCCATTGTTGCATAGTTGATGGAACTTAGGGAACAGAAACCCCCAGGTCTTTGGAAGAGCAGAGTTCAGGGCAGTTTCAGGGAGCTGGATGAGTGGAAAACCCCTTGAGCAGCTGTTGTCCAGGTGCACGCTCGGCTCCCGTCAAGTTCAAACTCCTGCTGGCCCAGCTTGGGCTATGGGTCCGACAGTCAGACTTTGACAGGCCACCTGGAATGGAGAGCACTGTCCTCTGAAGGAAGAGTGGGACACCTGTGCCTTAAAGAAGGTGGAAGGCGCCTGGCTGGCTCAATCGGAAGAGTGTGTGACTCTTGATCTCGGGGGTTGTGAGTTCAAGCCCCACGTTGGGTGTAGGGATCACTTAAAAAAAAGAATCAGGGATCCCTGGGTGGCGCGGCGGTTTGGCGCCTGCCTTTGGCCCAGGGCGCGATCCTGGAGACGTCGGGCTCCCGGTGCATGGAGCCTGCTTCTCCCTCTGCCTGTGTCTCTGCCTCTCTCTCTCTCACTGTGTGCCTATCATAAATAAATAAAACAAAACAAATTAAAAAAAATAAATAAATAAAAGAATCAAATCTTAAAAAAAAAAAAAAAGAAGGTGGAAGGAAAGCTGAGGAGGCACCAGAGCCTATATCAAACCTTGGCGGGGGGGTGGGGGGGAGCACCTCATAATCTTATTTTTATTTTGTAAAAGCTTTATTGTTTGAACAAACAGAGCAACAAAAGATGTTTTTGAGATAATAAGATGAATTCGACTTGAAACAGAGTATCAGATAGCAAGGAAACATTGCTAATTTTGTTAGGTGTGTAATGGCATTGTGACTGTAGAAAAAATACACTATTTATTTATGATTTATTTATTTGTTTGGAGGGGAGGAGCTGGGGAGAGAATCTGAAGCAGACTCCCTGCTGAGCATGGAGCCTGATGTGACCCGGCTGAGACCTTGACCGCAGCCAAAATCAAGAGTCGGATGGTAAATAGACTGAGCCACCCACTTGTCTTTTTAGATGTGTACTAAAGCATGCAGGGGATAAAATGTCAATATGTCTGGGATTTGCTTTGTGATATTTCTTCAAAACAGTGAAAAATGAAAAGGTGAGGTGGAACAAACAAGGCAAAATCTAATAATTTTTATCTTAAAAAATGTTCATTTTTCTCTTTGAAAATCCTCATTAACCGCATCCTGGGTTGGGCCACGTGTGAGCTGACTGGGTGCCAGCAGAACAGGTGTGGGGGTGATTCAGGCAGGGCTAGGTTCTGGGGTTCACTGTCCAACCAGACATTGCCACATGTTGCCTGCGGCTCTGGCCCCTGCTTCCCCCCCTTTCACCTTGGCGTGGGGTTGGATGTGCAGGTGCAGGATTACTTCCTTGAGACACCTGTCATAGGGCATCTCCTCCGGCTGTGGGGGCCGCTCCTGGCCATGTCCTCAGTTGCCTCACTCCTGGGCTTCAGTGAGAAAGCCATCTGGGGAAGTTGACCTAGTTTAGAACTCAAATTCCCTTCCCTGCCTATACAGTTGGAATTGGTTTCCTCTGCAAAAGGTATGAATCTCAGCACAAAATGCCTCTAGCTGGGCTTGGGTGTGCACACAGGGATCGTAATGGAGACAGCTCCTGGTTTATTGTCCTAGCAGTGTGCACCTCGTGGTATCCTTGGAACCTGGCATTATTAAGAGCATGTCATCACAATACAGCACAGAAGCTAAGGCAATTTGGATGTCCTTGGGCCCCAAATTAATATGTGCTTTGTATAGTCTTGTAATTTGGGAGGCAATTTTCCATAACACAGTGAGAGATGTTCCTTCATACATTTGAGATAATTTAGCTCAATGTTCATTTGAAAAAATTACTGTGCTAATAGCAGCTCTTCAGTTTCAGAACAACAGCCCATCCTGGGAGCACACGAAAGTCCCTGCAAGTGATTCTCATATCGGTCTGTCTGGGAGCATCTGGATAAAAGCTGCTGGAATTTCCCCGAGACCTAGATGGCAGGATCTGAAATGTGGCATGAATGTGTGAACTCTAGCTGATTTGCATAAAGCCAGTCTCCCTCAATGGAGAAATATGAGATAAAGGTGGAGTCACGAGTGTCCCTGTTGTCCAGGTAAACTGGAAGTCACTGTGCATAAATCAGAACTCCTATATATTCAGCTATGGGAAAAATTTATTCTTCCTGCTGGACTTTTCTGCCCAAAATACATGCCAAGGGGAAAGCAGGAACTCTATCTCTCTGTCGAGTGTGTTTGGCCCCGGGGTTCCTGGTTCCTATGTACCAGAGGACTTTGTTATCAAGGGGGCGGGGGTGGGGGGGGAGGAGTGATTCTCTACCCTAGTCAGAACCTTTTTTTTTAAAATTTATTTATTCATAAGAGACACACAGAGGCAGAGACACAAGCAGAGGGAGAAGCAGGTTCCATGCAGGGAGCCTGATGTGGGACTTGATCCCGGGACTCCAGGATCAAGCCCCGGGCCAAATGCAGGCACCAAACTGCTGAGCCACCCAGGGATCCCTCTACCCCAGTCAGAATCTAATGAAATAATAAAAATGCAATTTTTTCTTGAAGATTTTATTTATTTATTTGAGATGCAGTGAGAGTGAACGAGTGAGAGAGCATGAGTAGGGGGGGAAGAAGGAGAGGGAGAAGCAGACTCCCTGCTGAGCAGGGAGCCTGATGTGGGGCTGGATCCCAGGACCCTGGGATCATGACCTCAGCTGAAGGCAGATGCTTAACCCACTGAGCCACCCAGGTGCCCCAATAAAAATAAATTTAAAACATTTTTTCCAGGACGCTTGGGTGGCTTAGAGGTTGAGCATCTGCCTTGGGCTCAGGTTGTGATCCTGGAGACCCGGGATCGAATCCCATGTCAGGCTTCCTTCATGGAGCCTGCTTCTCCCTCTGTCTGTATCTCTGCCTCTCTCTCTCTGTCTCTCATGAATAAATACATAAAATCTTCAAAAAAACAAAATATTTCCCCCCAATCGGGAATGTAATTTCTAATGATCCTGCTTTAGAACAAATCCCAGGTAAGGCCCCAATAGACCCAAGTTAATTTCTAGTTGCATTCCTGCCCCACAGCACTACTAGCTGCCTATAGTGATTTTGAATGATATCATCACTACTGTGGGTGTGTTCCATGTGATGAGCATTGTGGGCACAGAGGCGATGATAATTTTTAAGGCTCAACTTTTAGGGAAAGCTCATGAGGAATACTTGTCATCAAAGTCATTGACCTCAGAAAGAGAGGGGAGGGGGAAAACTGGCTGCTTCCATTCACCTGTAACTGGCATTTGAGGCTGAAAGTCATTCATTCAGAAGGTGCCTGTGTTTGGAATGACTCTTTCATTTTCAAGTCTGATTCTTCTACTGAACCAAGGCAAATTTGGACACAGCTCAAGGTTTCATGCATTTCCCAGGTCTTTCTGGGCAAGAAGCACCTGGTGCGTTTCCATTTTAAGCACCACTCTCAAGAGTGGTGAGGGTCATGTTGGCTGGATGGGTCTGAACTGAGAGCAGACTCTCACATGCATGCACATGAGGAGAAGTGGAGCATCACCAGGAGGAACGAAAAAATGAAAGGGAGAATACAAGGCTCCCTTTGTAGCCAGCTTAGTCACCTGTGGCCATGACCTGGCCACTGCATTCACCAGGCTGTCTGGCGATAGTATATACTGGAGAAATAGAAGCTGACCACACCCTGGAAGAAAATAAAAGGGGGTATAAAGGTGAGGTCTTACGGAAACGATTGTAACCCCTGAGCGGCAAGTCCCAAAGTACTGTTCTGTCCTGTGTCTGCTGGGAAGAAGGGCGGCGGCAGCTGTTAGCTCGAGGGCAGCTAAGGCCATGCAGTCCCTCCACAGTCCTTTGACGTCCTTCCCTCTGCGGACCACCAGTATGCCAAGCAAATGTTTATTTCAGGGCAACTTGCTTCATTTCATCTAGTGGTTCTTAACTTTCAGAACACATGAGAATCACCCTGGGAGCTTTTAAAAATACAAGCACTCAGGCCCCATCCGGAGAGATTCGGATTCAGTTGTCTGTGATGGGGTCCTGACATTTTGCTTTTGTTTTTATGTTTCTGATGTGGGAACCACTGATTAAAGCCATCATCTTGAGCCATCATCAAAAGACAGGGCAGGGGAAACAATGAAGGGAGATTCAAATCACCATCTCCTGGGGCGGGGGGAGGGGAACAAAATAGTCTCTTTCCATCCTTCTGAAAACATCTTTGCATATCTTCTCTCTCTGATAATGCCAAACTTCCTGGAGTTACCAACCAGTCCAGTTTACCACAGCTAGGGGAAAGCTAACCAGTCCTGTGAATCAGGTGAATTCCGGCTCTGACTATACCGAGTGTCTCGTTTGGTTTTGTGAAACATTAACTCGTTTCTCCTTATCATGGATTGTAGCAGGTTTCTTGTGAGGATGAAGTCCAGTTGTTGCCTGGACAGAACGGGTGTGAGCCCCAGTTGGTTTCCTGAGGGTGGAGGTGGAGAGGCTGGGCATGAGCACTTTGAGGTATGTCTTGGGTGTGAAGCTCAGGGTTCGCCTTTGGTAAATGTTTAACCGGAAGCACCTTTACTAGTCTCCAATGGCTGTCTTTGAGAAAGTGAGTTTAAATGGTGTTTTGAAAGTTTCCTAGTGGACAGTCGTACCCGCTCCCCCCCCCCCCCCCGTGGGCTTTGTGGTGGCAAAGCAAGGGCCAGCCCAGGCTAGGTAGAGCAGATACTCCCGATCACATCTCAACAGCCAGAGGACTGCTCTCTCTCATGTAAACACCTACTCTGCTTGTCACTCTTTGCTCCCCAAATATGGTCTTCAGGAGACTAGCATCCTTGCCTGCTGGCTTACTGCCTGCCACTTGTCTATCCGATTTGGTGACGAGATGAAACCAGGGCGGGGAGGCTTGGGGCAAAGCTATGTAAGGTAAGATTCCATGCATGAGCTTTGGCAGGTTTGTCTCAGACCTGAAAGAAATTGTGCCAGTTTCACAACCAAGACCTATGGTAGTACCTCTGCATTAGAAAAACAAAAAACAACTTTATATTATTTTCTTCACAAGCATAGGAAGGGCTGATGAAAGTATTGCAAGTAGATAAATTAGAAAAAAGCTAAAATCTGGATTAATATTAAGAGAGATTTTTTAAAGTCCTTGTAGCTTTCTTTCAATAAAGCTCAAATCTTGACTTTGAATTAGCATCCAGAGCTCATCTTGGGGTTTCACCAACCCTGTGAAGACAGTATTTTAATGAAATTGTTATGAGAACAAAGTATTGTATTGCATTGTTTATTGAGAGAGAGATAATTTTATACATTAGGAACTGGTGCGCTTAAATTATATGACAGATGACCATAAAAACTAGGGTTCTTGTCAACAACACAACTTCATCTTATATTTTAACAGTTAACTGATATTTAAAAATGATATAGACAAAAGTATGCATAAGTTATGCTAAAACAAAAGGCAAAAATTCCAGAAAACAGAAACAACACATATGTGTGTATGTATGTATGTTAGTGCATTAGGTATTTCAAATAGCTCAGCACATAGTAATATAATAGTCCAAACCTTGTACTGCACTAGCAGAAATAAGGGAAAACAACATGGATCTGACCCAGGAGCAGAAGAATGAGTGGTGTAGAACTCTTCTGCACCACATTTAATGCTCTTCATTTGCAGACTAAACATTTTCCCTCCTTTTTTCCTGTCCCCCCCAAAAAAAAATCTTGTATGGTAGGCTTCTGGCTATTTAAAATAAGATTGTGGTAGGTGACTGAAATCAGAACCTAGACCTCCAGCAGCAAAAGCCAAATATTAATAGCTAAGTGGACCGCCCACACCACCCAGAAACATTTTTATCACAATGTATCCAAGAGGCTTCCCACTTCCTACTTGGAAAACAGGTGGTGAAGTAAAGCAGGAAACCTTTATACAGTAAAAGAAAAGAAAATTCTGTGTTTGTGTCATTTTTTAACCTGAAAAAGGCTGAGTTCAGTGACTTTACAGATTCAAATCTGGCTGACTGGTTTAATGCCTCCACTCATGCCTTGGTGACCGCATGACATTCCCCTGAGTTTGGTTAATGAAAGCAAGCAAGCAAATAAATAAAAAAAAGAGTGACTTAAAAGAGAAAAGAGAAACAACCCCAGCATAAAACAAAGTAAAACATTACTGCTATGTCTTTTGTATTTCCTGATATGAGTGTCCACAGAGCTAGAAGCCCATGTTTGTAGCATTCTACTCTCACAATGTGTTCCCCGAAGGAACCCTTCCCTCCCGAGCTTAAGGCACCAGGTTAAGCAAAGGGGAAGGGTCTGCCATGCTGGAGGAATGTGCAGGTTCCAGCGCACCCATGTAATGGTGGCTGGCAGGAGGAAGCTGTGTGGCCTTCAAGTGGGTCAGTGGAGGCGGCTAGAAGCACGAGGTGGTACTGTAAGGCACTCCTGCGGGGAGGACAAGTGGGGGGAGCAGCGCAGTCTCCTGGGGCTGCAAGGGGGGGGGCTGCGGCTGGTGGGGGGCCTAGCTCTAGGGACCAGGGCAAGGAAGGGGAGAGGCTGGTCTAGAGCGCTATGGGGGGGGGGAGGGAGGGGAGGGAAGGAGTCTTCACTGTGCTAAGAGGCGCTGTAGGCGCCTGAATCTTCTCCCCTGGGCAATGGCTGTGGCTTCCACACCTTTTAACAGGGTGGCTTCTCTTTTCACAGGGAGGAACCAAAGCCAAACAGCAGTTGCCCCTTTCCTGGGGTTTAACAGTGCCTCGCCTCACTTCGGAGGCCAACTGATGAGGAGAGTGCTCCCTAATACCATCATGGGGGAACCCATTTTAAATAAAATCCCTGACAACTACAGTTGTGCTGAGGAGGGGATGCCACACTTTTGACTTTTTACCTAACCTAGAGTTTAACAGTGACTTAGACTTTACCGTGGTGTGCACCCACTAAGACACACTGAAGAAGGGACACCTGGGTGGCTCAATGGCTGAGCATCTGCCTTTGGTTCAGGTTGTGATCCCCAGGGTCCCAGGATCGAGTCCCACGTCAGGCTCCCTGCATGGAGCCTGCTTCTCCCTCTGCCTGTGTCTCTGCCTCTCTGTGTCTTTCATGAATAAAGTCTTTAAAAGACACTAAAGAAAACCCTTCAAGTCAGGGGGTCTGAAAACAATGACATTGGAATTGTCTACCATTCAGAATTGCTGGGTGCCAGGACTTAACCGCACCCCATGATAGGAATCAACACTTGTCTGCGTAAGTTACCTGAACGGGGCTCAGTCACCCGTCACTGGGCCCAACCTAGGCCAGCGAGTTCTATCAGACACGGGGCTAGAAGGATGTCCAATGTCCACGGTGCGCTAATGCCTACTTGTTAACAAGTACCAAGGGAAGGAAAACAGTACCTCTGGTGACTCAGTTCACGCAAAGGACAGTGTGTTCGTGTCTCTCTGTTTCACCCCCAGTTCTCTACTTTTTGACATTATCTTAGAATTAGAAAAGAACTGAGAAAATTCAAGAAATAAGGGGGGAAACTGTATGCATCACTCTTTACTGGGAGAAGTAAAAATAAATAAGTAAATAAATAAATAAAATAACCCCTGTGCCGACTCTCGGCAGTATTAGAATCAAGAGCTGAAGGTTTACTTCCTTATCCAGATACTGCGGCGAAGTGCGGCAGAGCGGTGGCGATGAACGATTCCGCTCAAACTTGCGAACAGCAGCATTGGCTTCACCCGAAATTAGGAACAGAATGTACCCTGGCTTCCTCAGATAATGGCTCTCCCTGCAGGAAGCATTCGTGTGGCATCCAGGCCTACCCGATGGCAGTAACTCTCACAGGGCCCTGTTTGGCCAACAGGTAGAGAACCACCCCACAGGTCTGGAAGCCGAACCTTTTCAAGGAGGCACAAGAAGGGGGTGTCAGTGTTCAGTGTGTACGCACGCAGACCTCGTCGGAATGGACTCCCTCTCGGTGGCAGAGGCTGCCTATGGCTGCGGCATGACCTGAACACCACGGTTCGAGCCGCAGCCGGAAAGGAGTCACAGCCAGTCCCCTCTGCAGGAGTCCGAAATACCACTGAGTTAGTTGGAAACCACAAATCCCCAACGCTGATGATGTTCCCTGTTTGGGGGAGGCCTGGTCTAGTCGGATCCGAAGGCGACTGCCCTGTCAGCGAATCAAGTATTAAAGCTCCTAACAATATGACCTTTTACGGATGGAAAAGAACTCTTAATACAGTCTCCTGAAACGCAGTGAGGCAAGGGGGATGACGAGGGTTTGCATGGTTTTCATATAAAGAGGCTTTCAACTTTGGGGAAAATCAGCCCTGGAAAGAACATGATTCGATTCCAGTTGACTGCTTTTAAAGTACTTTGTGGCCTTCCTGCAGTGGTGCAACTGCGGTCTATTTCGGGAACTGGCTTCTCCACAGCAGGGTTAGATGCCAGCATTTTACCAGGGTTGGACTGTCTCACACATGAGTTTCTGGCACCGTTAGGAGGGATTTCCTCAAGTGATCCACCAGGGAATGGGCCTTTCAAGCGAACAGAGGTTCCTCCAGTCGGCCGCCGGCTCTAGGAGATTAATTGGCCATTTTCTTGTGTGTTTTATGTGCGAGATATTTAATATGGGATGAGAAAGGGAACGTGAAGGAAAGCAGGTATTAGTTTGGTCTTAAGGAGGTGGTAATCCACGGATTTGCTTTTGTTTCGATAGTTTCTAAGCAGTAGAACAATTACCTAACAGTGCACCAAGTCATTTGTTTGGGTTGAAAACAGTAAGGGCGTTCATGTGTTCCAAGGCGTTCTGGGCTGGAAAACAGCAATTTGGAATTTTTCATGACAGACCCAATTCCTGAGCTGGCTCCACTCTGTCCTATCAGATTTTGGTGGTGGTGGCTGAGAGCCGTGTAGGCCGGCAGACGGCACCGGCCAGGCTGTCAGGGGCGGACAAGAAGGAGAGAAAACAGAAGCGGCTGGGATGCAGTCCTGCTTCTGGGTAGCCAAGGGCGAGCGTACCTCTCTCTCTCTTTTTTTTTTTTTTTTTTTTTTTGGTGCCCTTTTGAAAATAAGCTGAAAGTGATGTGGGTAGAAGGTTCTAACTCCTCCCAAGGAGGAGCTGCCAGGGGAGGCCAGTGTTTAGCAGAGCCCTTTAGGCGGGTGCCCCCGTGAAAACAAAGGCCTTTAGAACAGGGATCTGGAATCTCACCTCCTTGGCAGGCCTGCCGCTAGGTGCCTGCAGGGTGGGACAGGAAATCTGTCCAGAGGGAGAGCAAACGTGCTGGCTGGGAGGAGGGGGGCCTGCGCTTCATGACTGCAAACGCGCTGCGCTGGGGACCCTCGCTGACAGTTGGGACCTTGGATACATTAATTTCGGCGAAGGCAGAAGTAAGCTACGGTGACAGGGAGCTGGGGGCGGAGGAGAAAGGCACTTTGCCATCGGAGCACATCTGTTTTATAATAAGCAGGTCTATAACTCTCTTGTGAAAGATCATGTTCTACTATCTTCTCTGAGGCTGGAAAATATAAATACTGTATTTCACGAAGGGGAGGAAAAAGGAGGAGAGGATCAAATTTGTTTGCCTGTTTGCCAAGTGCTTGTTTGAGATTTTTTCCACCCTTTATCTTTCGTGTGCTGCATTCTCTGTAACTGGAGGGGGCGGGGGAGGAGTCAACCTGGTTTTCCAAGAATAAAAGGCACCGTAAGGTGTCCTTGTGAATGGGGTCTTGGCCTCTGGGGAAGTTTATACGCCCTTGGTTATGGCTGCTGTAGAATCGGAAAAAAAAATGCACGCGCAATGGCGCGCTGTGAAGTTGAAGCGAGTGGTCTGGGGCCCACGGAACCGGCAACAGGTTGTGCTGACTTCCGGCAGGCTGCACGAAAGTCTGTCTGAAATGTCTCGCCTCTAAATGGACAGAGGTATCAAGAGTTAGGATCTGGGGGGAAGAGGTGTCAGGGAACATGGCTGTGGGGTTAAATGTATCGTGTACGGTGTGAGCCACTGACTTTCCAGATCCTAACAGCAGCGAAACTACCAAACCAGGAAGGTGTTGGAGGCATCAGCTCAGTGGAAAGAGTCGTCTCATATAGTCTGCTAAGAATTGTTTCAGTATCAGTGTATCCTTGTGCTGTGGAGTTATGGTGGGAGGACCCGAGCCACGATTTCCAGCGCCATCCCCCTGATACTTTGGTCACAACCACTGCTACGCTGGCTCCTACGAGGGCACTGCGGTGGGGGCTCCCTACTCAGCCAAGTGGTGAAGCAGTTCATTATATTTTCTATTCCTATGATATGATTTTAGCACTTCCTGTTTCACTTTAAGGTGGCAATTATGCGTGTGTGTGTATATTTATTTAAACAATATTATTACACTGAATTCATTACTTATAAGTTTGGTATTTTCTTAATAGTCTAACGTGTTCTGACGTCCCATGTTACTTTGATTTTGTAAACAATTTAAAAAGCGTAGAAGTGGCAAAGTTGACAAATGAAGGGTCCAAGTGAAAGTGCAGTGAAGAACAACGATAAATAAAGTATATAAAATAAATAAGTAGGAAATGCCTACACAAGATTCTGTGAAAAGACACCGAAGACCATCTCATAGAAGGTACGCACTATACCCATAGGTCTACAAACCGATGTATTTAACCACAATCGCAGGAAATTTCCTCAGGCCAGCACTATTACAAAATCATAACTATTACCCATGAGACCCCGGGAAAACTCTTCGAAAGCTGTGTTTTCAACCAAATATGGAGGGGCGCCGTGTCATTGGGTAGCGCTGGGACTCGTACCAGCAAACAGACTGGCAACATGCAGGTATTGGTCACAGAGGTCCCTTTTTTTTCCCCTCAGGAAAAAACCTGAGATCAACCTCAGAGCCAGAAGGAGCTCTCCTCATAAATTAGGGGTGCATGCTCTGCAGAGGGAGCTCAGTCGCCTCACTTCTGAGCCACTCGGCTCGGTTGAGGGGATCCCCACCTGTGTGGTAGAAACCGAGGTGCTGCCGTCAGGGACGTGGGGCCCCTTGGGCCATCCAGGCATCACTCCTGTGTTCCGAAAATTTTCACATGAAACAAACGATGATGAGTTTGTGATGAGCTTGCCTCAGTGACTTCGTCCTCTGCAATGGCTAAAAATAAATAACACAAAAATAACCCAAAGTTCTGTGGTCCCGTAGGTAAGCTTCCTCCTGTGTCCTGTGTAACAAAACAGCCCCTGAGAGGAAAAAAAAAAAAAAAAAAGTCTGACCTATAAAGCCTTGTGTGTAAACCACATTTTGCTTGGGAGCAAGCTGCTGAAATTCAGGGCTAAGTGTGATTCAGCTAATGGTAGTTGTTTTGTTTTGTTTTTTTTTTTTTGAGCCACAGAGGCTCCACGGACAGCGATTTACACAGAACATACATACGGGACGAACAGGTATGTGGGAATGTGTGTAAATATATATCTCTATCTAGCTGAACAGGAGACATACTCTTCTTCCAGAGGGATCTAACTGGCTAGCAAAGAAGCCACCGGGCTGCTGGATCAGCGAGAGGTCAGGCCCTGGCCTCGGGCTCCTGCTGAGTCAGGTGTTCTGGTAGGACAGCTCGAACATGTTGCAAGCCTCCTCCAGGCTCTCGTCCACATTCAGCCTCCGCCAGAAAGATTTCTGCTTCTTCTGCAGCTCTCGGCGGACACATCTTGGGCAGGGGACGGACTTCTCTTTGCATTCGGCGTGGAAAACGGCTCCACAGCTTTCACACCTGCAAAAGCCAACCACGGAGATGGTGAACGAGGCTGACGAGAGCAAGACAGAAACGCCTCGGTGCAGCTCGGAGGACAACACGCGTCCCGGGGAGCCCTGCCACTGGGAAGAGCGATGACTCATAGAAAATGTGGGCTCTTGCCTTTTCCAAGATGCTCAAGGTTGAATTTTACTTGAAAAAAAAAAAAGAAAAAAAAATTTTTTTTCCCCGATTGGAACTAGTTGGGGTGAGGCTTCTGGCTCACAGTAGAGAGGTGCCAACAGTCAACTAGCAACCACGTGATCACGGTGATGCTGGACAGAGCTCCAGAAGCTCTGTGCATAAAAGGTTGCTCTCAGCCTCTGTAAACGTGGGAAGCGGGGGGGGGGGGGGGGGGCTGGTACTCCTTGCCACCTTTGACAGTTTGGAAAGATAAAATGACACATTTTCATTTTCTGAATGCTATCCTTGGGCCTACTGTCCTTCTGAGTTTTTTTGTTTTTGTTTTTTTTAAAGTTATGAAAACCTTTGTAAGACCACCTTTTAACACAAGTGGGAACGGTAAAGCATGAGAAAGTGGGGAAGAGAATAGTTTTTAAAGAAAACACGCAGATACTGTAATTTATAGAAAGGAGGCATTCCAGGTGGATGACTAGTTTGTTGTCTGGCTTGGTGGAAGCCTGTGCATGAGGCCAGAAGGCTTGTTTTTACTGCTAAGTCTTTAATAATGAGTAAGTGACAAGCACGGCCATGGCTGCTCTGGGAGATGGCTGGCCAGTGTGGATTAGGTTCCCATCCTGCCCGATGGGAGTGACAAGCAACTATTCCCTTATCTCAGGAGCCAGGGAATTGGGCCCGCATGGTTTCATTCAACCAGCAACCATCTATGGAGGGCCCAGCACTGGACTGGGCCCAAAGAGGACTGCAGGCTCAGCTTGTGCTTCTTTTGCTTTTCCTCTAGTGTCCTGGGCTTCAGTCTGGGGCATAGGCCGGTTCTTGGTGCACCATTCCCTAGCCTGCCACTGACTGAGCCCTGGCATCATTCAGGGTTCAGAAAGTTTGGTTCAAGGAAGATCCTCTCTCCCACCCTTGTACCCAGTGGTTTGGAGCAGAGAAGCTGGGCAAGGGAGGGGTAGGGTGGGGTGGGAGGGAAGGGGAGGCGGGCGTATTGAACAGCTGAGAGACCAAAAGACAGAAGTCCAGAGACTGTACCCAGCCATCTCTGCCCAAGCTCAGCTCTCTGGGCAAGTAAAACATAGTGGTATTTAGGAAAGCAGGCACAGAGGGACATGGCCTGACTTCAAATCATTTTCTTGCTGTAGGACTGCTACAGACTGAATTGTGTCCCACCCCTCAATTGCCACCAAATCCCTATGTTGAACTCTACCCCCCTGTGACACTGTATTTGGAGATATGGTCTTTAGGAAGTGATTAAGGTTAAGTAGGTTCTTAAGGGTGGGCCCTGAGCTGACAGGTTAGTGTCCTTATAAGAGAACCAGAGAGCTCTCTTTCTCCTCGACTGTGTGTACCCAGAGGAAAGGCTGTGTGAGGAGCATAGCAAGAAGGTGGCCATCTGCAAGCCAGGAGGGGAGCTCTCACTGGAAACCAAGCCCTGCTGGATCTTGATCTGGGGACTCCCAGATTCCAGAACCATAAGAAATCAGTATCTGTTGTTTGAACCCCCTAGTCTGTGGTATTTTGCAGGACAGCCTGAGCAGACTGTGACAGTGACCTGGAGCAAGTCTACTTCACCTCTCTGAGCTTCCATCACCTCATCTGCTGCATGGAGTGTCCATCAACGTGTCCCTCATAAAGGTCTTATGAGGCTCAAAGGGAATAACAAATAAAACAGAGTTCCTGGCACAATAATACAGCCAAGACTGATCCTCCCAGGGTGAGCAGATGCCTCCTGTTGTCTTCTGACAACTCTTCCTGCAGCCTGACTGTACCTATGTCACATGGTGACCTAGGACATCTTGATCAACCCCTCATGTCCGACATCAGACGATTGAGACTCTAAGAGGGGCAGTGATTGTCTCATGAGGACACAGTGAGTTGAAGACAGAGCTGAGACTAGAACCCAGGACTCCTGACAGCCGGGGCGTGGTGCCTCCTGAGGCCAGGTCATCTGAGTGAGGGGAATGTGCTGTCTTGGAGGCAAGCGCAAGCTTCCAGTCCGAAGACTCATTGCTCCAGTCACAACCCTTTTTAAGAGTTATCTGGGGCAAGTCATTGCCTTTTCTGGTGCTCTGGTCTCCTCATTTGTAAAGTGCTGCTCACAGTGACTTCCTTCCTACTCCTGGGGTTCTGTGGGACAAAAATGGGTGACTGTCTCTGGAAGAGCAGGTGTGTGACGCCATCTTTCATGATGACTCCACTACCTGCCTCAATGCTGGAGCCACACGGGCTTGGACGGTCGAGGTGGGATCCTCTCTAGCATCTCCCGGCCCTTAGCCCCTCCCTCCTCCAGTGGGATGAAGGTTAGACCCAGGTCTCCGTCTGCCTCTGGTCTGGCTGGCTCCTCCCCCGGGGCAGTGGCTTTGTCCTCGCTGGGTCACACTTCTGTACCCTCCTATCACTGAAGTGACACTAATGGTAGCCTTATCGAATACATTTCCTCCTTCCTGCCCCCCGTGCACTGCTGAGTTAGTGATTTATACACTACACCAGGGATGTTGCCCTAGGGCAGCGATTGATAAGGAGAAAGCCATGGGGTTCCTTCAGAACCACTCCCTTATCTCTGCTGATACCGGCACCCCTGCACCCTGCTTCGGTGAAGAGGCTGAGTGTTACTGGGTATTTCTGGTGCGACAAACACTCATGGGGTGACGGAGGGGCTGAGTACACCTGCTCTTTCTAGCCAAAGGTCAGTAACTGAAGAAAAAAAAAAGTCTGAGATAAAAAATTAATGATTTCAGAATGTACCCAAGTCCTATTTTCTAACCATTTGTAAGCCAGCAGTCATCTTTTGAACTTTATAATGGACAGACTGATCAATGACCTTCCCAAATTCAGACACTCCATTATTAACTTTCCCCCTCTTTTTTTTTTTTTTTAAATGAAATGAATGTCAGGGAAAGGAAGGAGGAAGAAGAAACTATTTCTTACATAAACGTTACAGAGCTCTGTAAGAAAAATGTGCGGGAAAAATAAAGCATTTACATTAAAAAATGTAACCTATAGCCTCGCTCCTCTTTGAGAAAGGGCTTTATTTAAAAGGCCTTTCACTTTAAAAGTGTTCACTGGCTCCTTAGTGTTTGCTGAATTTCCTGACTGTATTTAAAGTTTGATTTTACAAACAACTTTTCAGGAACACATCTTGTATATAAGGGAAATCTACCAGTGCAATCATCCATGTAGAAAATTGCAGCAGATAATGAAAGAGAAATGTCTTTCCGTGTTCCCGAGTGATAAATCAAATGAAAGCCAGCCAGTTTCATCTTCATTTCTGAGCTCCCAGCAATCAGCAGTTCCACTGCCTTTCGGTTGTTGCTGTGCATCTCCGAGAACAAAGAACCATGTCCTCCTTTCTAGTGTCACAGAGAATGCAACCACAGGGACACATTGCTACCGACCAAAGCCATCCCATGGGGCTTTCCTGAAAACATTCATTGCTTCACTGAATCCAGGGATCTCAGCCCGGGCACTACTGACATTTGGGGCCAGATAGTTCTCTGTTGTGGGGGGCTACCCCATGTATGCAAGATGATCACAGCATCCCTGGCCTCTACCCATTGGATGCTGGGCACAGTCCCTCCCTCCAAGTTGTGACAACCAACGGTGTCTCTGGACACTGCCAAAAGTCCAAATGTCTCCTGGAAGGGGCTGGGAGATCATCCCAGTTGAAAACCACTGACATATAATCTACCTGGAGAAGGCATCCTAGAAGGAGTACCCAGGGGGCACTTAAACAGTGCCCTCTCCAGGTTGAATTTGCAAGTGTCAGCTGCTGGCTTACACCAACCAATAAGGTCCAACATAGTGTTACTGATGCATTTCATTTTCACAGATGTATACTTTCAATACATCATTTGGTTAAAATAACCGAAACTCGCTGGCATTAACCATCCTGTGGTTTTTAAAATTAATTTAGAACATCAGGTAAGAAGTCAATACCCATGACACAATTCTGTGCATTGCTACTAAGACCCTTAACTTTCTACCAATTCACTCTGATTTTTTAGTCTTCCTCAAAAGCCATCTTGGTGGTTGGCCCTCAGTTGCGCGTATTTGCTCTTTGGCCAAGAACATCTGGGCTGTTTTTCTGTGGTGGTCTTTGCTTCTTCATGTCCTGTGTAGGCCAACTAGCAAATCTAAACCAAAAACTTGTATTTGTCCCACAAAATAAATTGCTTTTATGTGACTGTGAAGCAGTTAGGTTTCAGCAACATCTCTAATGAAATGAGACTAGAAAATATTAATGAGGCTGATTACTGCAGAGAGGAGGGCTCAACTAGAGTGAGGAGCATTGAGTTCTTGGCCCAGGTTGGCCCCATTGTCCCTGGGATCGTGGGTAAGTTACTTCATCTCTGAACCCCCCATTCTCCACAGAAGTAGAAGTAAAAGGGGAGACTGGATTATCTAAAGTTCCTTCCAACTTACAGATTTTGTGCAGGGGTGAGGGGACAGGGAAAAGCTACTCTGGGTTTTATCCTTCTCTTTCCACATTTTCTAGCCCAAGGTCTGTGGATGGGTGAGTGGGAATACCTTGCTGGCTGCTCCTTGGAATGTCTCAAACCGACGAACTAGGACTGAATGGGAGGATCCTTAAAGTGAAGAGTATTACTTTAAATTTTATTTATTTGCATTGATTAATCAAACCACGAAATAGCTTACAGACTAGTACATGCAGCTCTGGTTATCAGGAATTTGGCCAAAAGGAGCTGACTCTGCCTCTTTCTCAGAACATTTCAATAGTAAGGATTCCTTTCTAAGCATTTTCCCCAGTCCCTCATCAGCACCCTTTCTCCTCCCCGCCAAAAAACCCAGAATGGTTCGGTGTTGTTGGCTTTTTATTTTGGGGGTGGTATGGGGACTGGCTAGAGGTGGCATCCTATGTGAAGAATTTTTTGTGTTTTAACCACTGAGACAGCTGCACAGGAGTGAACCCTATGCGTATTGGCACCTGTCTATACCACACGATGTGAGATGAGGAAAGGACTAGTTCTATTTCTTTGGAAACTTCAGGGGGCAGTGCCGTGAACTGTCCACGTGTGCCGGGCAAGGTACGTGCTTGCCTACGTACCAGTCCCCTGCCTATGGCTGGTGGCGGGGGCAGAGCTCCGCCAGTCGGGGGCAACCTAGATCTCATTCTTTTAGTAAAGGCATCATTAAATGAGACTCTACACACTCTAGGAACAGTCTTTGACCTAACGATTACCTTACTGACCTTTGGCAGGTGATAGGGAGGTTCACACCCTAGAAATCTAAAAGCCACAGGCACGATGGTCTTATTTCCGCTCTCCAAACCAAGCAAATGGACCTGCTGCAAACAGACAGAACTACATATGTGCAGGGGCAAAGGTTTGCTTCTCAAATACTATGGCAAAGCGGCAAGAATTCCTGGCCATAGACAGTTTCCTGTTCTGGAATGCTGATGATGTGAGACCAATTAGAGGCAGGCTCGATGGCTTTGTCTGTGTCTTCCAGATTCTAGCTGCACATATGCAGGTCACAGGAAGCTGCTAAAGGCCCCGGCCCCAAGTTGAGGTCACTGAAATGCTGCTGCTCTGTTCATGCTAGATTTTTATTCTCCTGCTGCATTTTTATTTTTGGCGCAGGCAATGACCTCAGATATTTCATTAGATTGAAATTCAGCCTTGAGTTTGGCTGGATCTCTGACAAGTGGAAGGACAGGCCTGCAGAGTAGGGCAGAGCTTTGGCTGATTTCCACTCTGCAGAGCCCACAGCGACTAGGGTGGGGTGCAGAAATAAGTGCATGCGAGCCGGCATGCGAGTGCGGTCGGGTGTATGGCTACTATGTAAGGCGCCCCACGGAGCCACTAGCTATTTCCTGGTTTTTCCAAGAAACCAAGATGATTATTGAAATCTCTTCGCTACGGGAGGTAGTTATTGGGGCCTGGCTATTTTAATGTTTTGGGTTGGTGTTTTCTCCTGTTATTGTGTGAGTAAATGAATATAAGCCACTAACTTATAATTTGCTTGTATAGGAAGTCACATAGGTGTATGCCTGCATACGTACGCATGTGCTATGTATGTATATAGGTATGTATGCTGCTTAGAAGAACACACAGAACATGCTACTAAACATTTTAAGGTAAAATGAGTTAATTATGATACAGTTGAACAGATTTTTTCTTTTGTGGGGGAATAGGAGGGTTAAAATAAACGTTTCACACAATTCCAGTAACGTGCTGATGGCTGCGGACAGTCCCAAGTTTCACAGCCTCTGCCTGGAGCACCACTTCCGGTGAAGCCTTGAGCCAGGATTACTAGAAATCCACACACGCTGCAGATGCCCTTCTCTTCTGCCTCAGGGGAAACAAGGGGAATGGGGATGAAGAGAGCAAAGGGCCTGGAGATGTTGGATTACAGAACTGCTGTGGCTCCATGCAGAGTGAGGAATAGACTACATTTGGGATTATTCATCGTGGGGTTTTTTCTTCTTTTTTTGGCTGGGGGTGGGAGTGGGGCAAAAGATATCCGTATGGTTTGACTGGAATTGTATGAGACTGGAAAAGGTCTAGCTCCTTTGGCCAGATGTCTGGCAGATTTAGGTGTATATGTGCTGGTGTGTTCAGCTATTCCAATAGTTCTGAATGGTAAATGCAAATACAGGCAGATAAATATTGGACATTTAAATTAGGCAACATCTGTATAGCCTTTTCCCCTGTTTTTATAGAAATTATCCTTATAATACCTCTCTGAGCTAGGTATTATTTGTTTTCCTCTTTCTTTCTTTCTTTCTTTCTTTCTTTCTTTCTTCTTTCTTTCTTTCTTTCATTTTTTTAATTTATTTTTTCTTTCTTTTTTTAGATTTTATTTTATTTATTATTTTTTTAAAGTCTTTTTTAGATTTTATTTATTTATTCATTAGAGACACACAGAGAGAGGCAGAGATATAGGCAGAGGGAGAAGAGGCTACATGCAGGGAGCCTGATGTGGGACTTGATCCCGGTACTCTGGGATCACGCCCTGAGCCAAAGGCAGACGCTCAACCGCTGAGCCACCCAGGCGTCCCTGCTTTCCCATTTCTAATAAGTAGTCACTCAGTATATGGATAAAATGAAATGAGGTAATAAAGTAACTGGTGGCTTCTCTGGTCCCCAAACTAGTGTGTGATCGACTCTGGCCTTGATTCCAGTCTTCTGACTTGAAGTCTGGCTCTCCTCCTGTTGCTAGCTAGTGGTCCTTTAAGTTATTTAGCACAGGCCCAAATATCTGCTAAGACTCAAATCATGGGAAGAACAGTTGGTATGCCCTGCAGCGATCTTTTTATTTACCTTTTAATCCTCAGAGTTAATTAAGGAAGAGTTTTTCCCTGATTGCAGACCACAAAGCCTTTGGCTTTCACAAGTCTTGCACTTTTAGTTTGTAAACCAAGCTCAGTTAATAGCTTTGACAAAAGCTTTACTTAAAATCATGGCTTTGAAAGAGAATGTAAACAAGGGTTAATTAATTCATTTGTTAATTTTGCTATCCCATTGGGAATGGTAAATCACATTATCTTTAGTGCCAATGCTTAATAAATGCTTCTTGCTAATTTGTGGATGGTGATAGAACTTCTCAGTAATACTCTATGTATGTATATGAAATCTTAATAGGTTTGACCCAAGTGAAATAGTTATTTGAGGATAGGAAAAAACTAGTATTTCTGACACTTCTCAGGGTTTTTTGTTGTTGCTGTTGTTTGTTTTTTAATGGTTCACCTTACAGTTAATATAATTGTCAACAAATGTCCATTTCTTCTTCGGGTTACTTTAGGAAAAATCTTGTTTAATATTAGAAAAAGTAAGGAAACTGCAGGAAGATTTAAGAATTTTTTCTATAATTTTCAGAAGAAGCTATAATATATCATAGTTGTAGCCATTAGAGAACCATAAATAAGACCAGTGACTTTCTATAAAAATTTAGTTCAATACACCTAAGAGTCCAAGAGTTGTTTAGCTGTGTCTTACTACATCTAAGAGGTAATGAATATAATAATATTTGGCTAATAGATTAAAAAAAAAGCTTACACATGGACTTCCAGTGATTCACCAGTCCACCTTTTTAATGTAAAACTGACAAATTAAACTGTCAAGGTTTTTGACGTAGGTCTGTCTCTCTCTCTCTCTTTTTGATGTAGGTCTCTTGAAAAGAAATAATAATTTATAAGGATGATATATATTCCTAAGACTCTGAATGGGATTTACTTCTATTTAACATATTACATACCAGATCCTCAAAGTAGTAAGAGTCCTAATGGAGCCAAAATAAGACATTTTCAAGGATGGGTACATTAGAAAAATGCAAAACATTCAGAAGGAGAAAGACCTTCAAATCAAAGATCCAAAGTGTTTTGTCATTACTGTACACTGTTCCCCTAATTCGTCTCCTCTCACCAATACAATTCTCTTAAATGAGATGATATCACGTAATTTTCTAATATTCAGTGTGTTCTAGGCCAGTGGTTTTCAAAGTGTGGTCCCTGGACCAGCTAAACCAGCATCATCAGAGAATTTGTTAGAAATGAAAATTATTGGGTGCCACTTCAGACTTACTGCATCATAAATTCTAGGGTGGGACCTGGCAATCTGTGTTTGAACAAGCCCTCCAGAGAATTCTGATGAATATAACATTTTGAATACTGTTGCTCTAGGCCAGTTGTTTCGTAAGAGAGCAGGGCTGAAATATTAGGACTGTTGTAAATATTTAGAACAAAAATATGGACTTTGCAAAATGAAAATGAGAAGTGGTATTAATGTTTTTATATTGGGATTTGCATTTCATATCTATTAATATTTTCTCATAGCTGCTAGGTAAGAACCTCATTTTACTTTCTTTAATTAGAAGTGATATTAAGCTGTTCAGATATTGGCCATTTACATATTTTTTCAGTCGGTTACTTCATGTCCTTTGCCCATTGTCTAATGACTTTTCCTTACTGAGTTTAAAAAAAAATTTATACTCAGGAAATTAATACTTTGTTAAATGTGTTAAAAATCTCTAAGTTTCCTGTTTGCACTTGTCTTTACAGAACTTTAAGCATTTACCTTTTTAAAAACATATTTAAGAGCATTTTGCTTCCATGGCTTCTGGGTTTGTGTCAAGCTAGAAAGACCTTCCCCACTTAAGATTATAAAAATATTCACTCATCTTTTCTTCTAGCACATTATGGGTTTTATTTTTACATCAAAATATTTGATCCATCTGGAATTGATCTTGACATAGAGAGTATGGTAAAATCCGGAATTATTTTTCTTTCTCCAAATGGCTGTCTACTTCCCAGTTTCATTCCTTAAGGAATGTTCCATCTTTTGTTTTGTTAATTTGCTGTGCACCTTTGGCATGTACTAAATTCCCATATTACTTGAGTTTATTTTTGTACTTTCTGAAATCGTGTTCTGTTGATCTGTCTGTTCCTATGCCAGCACTGTACTGCATAGTATATACTACATTTTTATATCTAACAAAAACAGTCTCCCTTCATGTAAACAACTTAGAGGTCAAATTCTATATTGAGTATGTTAGGAGAGTTTACTGCCACCCATCTTAATGTTAAATAAAAAATTTTTGAAATGTATATAATTAACTAATTTTAAAAACTTCTAGTATAATTTATAAGGTTTATCTAAAGTGAAATGCACCTGTGTAAACATCTCAGGTGGTCAAGGAGTAATTCTGGCTTTATATTTTTTTCATCTTTATATAGTGATAAAGGTATTGTAAAAATTTGTTAAGACTGTTTACATGTTTTTAGGAAACATAAAATTGTTTAGTAAGGTACACACTTTTAGTAGTTAAAATTATCCTATTTTGCATGAACTGTGGATGCATTATCTTGGAGAAATAGTTGCAATAATGCTTAAAGCATGGTATACATTATCATTGAACAAAGGAAGATGTGAAGAACAAAGCATGTTTTCGTAGTCCCTTTCATTAAGGGAAAACTATTAGAACTTTTGTTTTTACTCTGCATATTAATAAAAACTGGATAGAATTGATAATCATTCTAACAGAAATAGTTATGCTCCCTATGTATACAAGCCATGAGCAGACGTGTAAGACCTCAGAGTCACTGAAAACTTTATGTCTTTCAACATGTGTATTCATAAGACAGGAACAGGGTAGAGAAGGCTAGATGCCAGTGTATCAGTAAAGGAAACTCTCAAAGGCAATAACACACTTGCTCACTGGGGAAAGTCAATGGGAGGAAGCCTTTAGCTTAGGTCTGGGTAGCAAAGTGCTATGTTAACTAATAACTAAGCCTTTTCTTTCATTTCTCTGAGTGTGGCCGGGGCAAGCTCTCTAGACCTCCCAGGGAGAAAAACTGAAGTATGAAACGTTGGGGTAGGGTTAGGCAAGGTGGGGAGAAGGGTTACATACTGCTCTTGGGTACTTTCTAAATATTAAGGTTTCCCTGATTAGGTTTCTCTCTTTTAAATAAGATACCTTAACTGCGGGATCCCTGGGTGGCGCAGTGGTTTGGCGCCTGCCTTTGGCCCAGGGCGTGATCCTGGAGACCCGGGATCGAGTCCCATGTCGGGCTCCCGGTGCATGGAGCCTGCTTCTCCCTCAGCCTGTGTCTCTGCCTCTCTCTCTCTCTCTCTCTGTGTGACTATCATAAATAAATAAAAATTAAAAAAAAAATGAAAATCTTTAAAAAAAAAAAAAAAGATACCTTAACTGCATTGTCAGGGAAGCGGAAGGGAGGACAAGTCATCTTTTCTTGCTTGCTGCTTTGACATTCATTTCTATTCCAAGGTCCCTTGGCTGGTGCCTTTTTCAAGCAGTGTATGAAAACCGTGTTACCTCAGGCCTCACTATCCCCTCCTCTACCCTGCCCTGCCATCCTGCTCCCACATCTTCCCCACTGCCAAGGAAAATTTTCTTATCTCTTTTTATTCTCAATTCTGAAATTTTTCTTTCAAATCGATGTAAGTTGCTTTCCAGCTAAGTCTTTTAATTTAAATTTCCTTTCTCTCCACCATCAAGGATTCTTTCTAGAAAAAAAGTGTTAACTCCTCTTAAAGAATGGCTTTTAGATACTTCAGCTTCCTACCTCTCAAGGCCAAACTAGATTTTTTCAGTTGAAGTTAAGTCAGCTCAAGTTAGTGGCTTCCAATGTTTCCAACACAGTCTTTGAATCAACCACTGGTTCATGACTTGCAAGGCAGTCTATTATGTTCTGGGTTTTATAAAAGGAAATTCCCATATTTCTGTTTTTCACATGCTATCTTTTCCTGTTTTCTCATCAAAAGTTTATTCTTCCCATTATTTTTGTTAAGAACCTCTCTCCCCCCCCAACCCTACCACCATCACCAGAAGTAAGTGAGACAAGTTAAGGGTATGTGGTATAGTTTTTTGCCCTCCTAAGGTTAGTTTGTGTGTTCCCTCAAATTTCAGGCTGATGCTGTGAGGACAAGGTGAGGCAGAAAGGGGACTGTACTGGAATTCAACAGCTGGCATCTCTCAGGAGCTATGGCTGTGGTATTGGCTGGGGATGCCAGCCTCCCTGGGGAGGGAAGAAGGGAAGGGGTATGTGTCAGGGGGTGAGAGTTACAGGCAGATGACTCTACGCAAGTTCTATGCTACATAGACATAATTGAGTCCAAGTGGTGACTGTGGTAGAGAATGAACATCAATAGAGATAGCCTTTTCTCTAGTTTAAATACTTTGAAAGCATCAGGAACTGAATAGATGATTATTAATGACAGCTACAGAGCCAATGTTTCCTGATGCACCATTAAGTGGTTTAATATTCAGAATATTGAAGAGGTTTAATAAAGACATGATAATAGGGGATCCCTGGGTGGCTCAGCGGTTTAGTGCCTGCCTTTGGCCCAGGGCATGATCCTGGAGTCCCAGGATTGAGTCCCACATCAGCCTTCTGCATGGAGCCTGCTTCTCCCTCTGCCTATGTCTCTGCTTCTCTGTCTCTCATGAACGAATAAATCAATCAATCTTAAAAAAAATACATTAGATGCTGAAATAAAAACCAAAAAAAAAAGGGATTTTTATTTTTTTTTAAAGATTTTATTTATTCATGAGAAACACAGAGAGAGAGGCAGAGACAGAGACAAAGGGAGAAGCAGGCTCCCTGCAAGGAGCCCGATGTGGGACTTTATCCTGGGACTCCAGGATCATGCCCTGAGCTGAAGGCAGACGCTCAACCACTGAGCCACCCAGGAGTCCCAAAAAAAGGATTTTTAAAAGATAAGTTTAACAAGATCTTGCTATCTGTATTCGGATAATTAGGCGAAAAAAGTCTCACAATATCAAAAACACACGCTGACAAAACCAAGTTCCTATTGTACCTTTTGTAATTCTAAAGCATAAAATAGTTCATTTCAGAACATACTGCTCAGGCTGAAGAGTCAACATTTTTTGTATGGAAAGGTAAACACTCCTCTCTTCCCTATTGTGTATTCAGGTTACTTATTTACAGTGCCACAGGGAAAGAAAAAAACACACTCTAAAAAACGGCCAAAAAGATGTTTTGAAAATTAAAACTATCTGAGTAGCTTGGCAAAACTCAAGTTTTTGACATGAAAGTTTTCATTGGGCCAGAAAAATACATCTATGCCTAACATATGATAGAACGTTAGCTATCACTCAATAAAGTCATATAGCTTGGTAATGTCTACATTTAAATATACAGTTTCCTTGAAATTCGTTTAAAAGTTATTTAAAATTAAGGAAAATATGTGGAAAAGCACAGATTTGAAAAACTAAAAATAAGCTCTTCATGAATTATTTGTTGAAAATTTACTATGTGCTGTTCTAAATGCAGAAAATTGAGCAGAGAGTAAAAAAGAAAAAAGTCCATTTCCTCATGGAGCTGACATTATGTCAAAATGGTGGACTGAATCAAAATTTGAATTTATATCTTAATCCTTTCAGTAAATTGCATCAAAAATAGTCAACCTTGCTGAAAACATCATGACAAACTATCAAACAAACTGGTACAAAATGATAAGCAAAGGAGCTGGATGGAAGTAAAGTTCTATGTTCTTTGTCAATAAGAGCTTAAAACAGTGCTATATACCAGGTAGGCAAATCCAGAGGTGGGGTGGGGGATGGCTTGTCAAAGGTCACACAGCAAATCAGTGGACGAGTTAGGGATGACATCTAGACTTCTGTATTTCTACTCCAGTGATCTTTCTGTGGATTAGTCTGCCTCTAATTTTTAGATAGATCTTAATGATTTTAGAACCAATAAATTTTTTCTCCTGTTAAAGTAGCCATCAAAAAAGTTTATGAACTTGGTTCTGATATGTGATAAAAAAGCTGGATATAAAACTATATATTCAACATATTGCCAATCTTATTAAAAAGTAAACATGCATACATATGTATGGAAAATTTTCTTTATACTCTCTGTGTACTTTTAAAATTTTCTCTAATGCAAATCAGTTAGAAAGTTATGAGTTAAATAACGATGAACATTGTTGCCGCCAAACAACAAAAAATTAGGTTGTCTGAAATGCTTAGAGATAAGATGATAACACAGTATTAACCAGACACCTAACAAGAAGCCTGGTAAGAAATGTGTCTAGGTGGAGATGACAGCCATCTATTCAAGTGACCAAATGGCTTCAAAAAAACAATGGCAGCCTACCGGGGAGGACTGCATTTATAAATGCACTGTATTTATAAAGTGGCTTAATGGCATAGAGGGTCAGGTCAGCCCTGTGAAACGAGGGTTTCACAGAGGTCTCGTCTGTGTTAGCAGACATTCTGAAACACTTTGACATGTGAATATAGGAGCCACCAGGCCAAGGTGAAATGTTATTTACCAAGTTACTCTTTGACCAAAGTTTAAAACTAACACTGTGTTAGAGATTTTTGTTTTTTGTTTTTTAATCAAGGAAAACCTTGACACAATAAATACATCGAAGAGCAGGCGGTCAGATAGCCTAAGAGCAGAATTGCATCTTAGTAAGTCGCCACTCTGCTTCTGCCACTGACAAAACCTTTGAGCACGCGGGGCTTTAGTTTTTCTACCCCCCAAGTGTCCAAATGTTCTCCACAGGCCTTTCCAACTCTGTTAATTTATGATTCCAGAACACAGGCAGGGGTCTTGTCCTCTATCATCAGTGTTAGAAGATGCGGAGAAAGTTCCTCACTCTGCTCCTCGTCAATACCAGACAGAGGAAAGAACAGTAAGCAGATGGAAACTAAAGGTTCCTCAGCAAAGGTACCTAGGAAGAGGAGTTCCAAATTTCCTCTAGCTGTTTCAGGAATCCCACACCTCATCACAATATGCATTGAGTGGCTGCTTCCCAAGAAAAGCCACAGAAAGGAAATATCATTAAAAAAAAAGCATATACGCATTGGGGGAAGCTATTCCCTCCCTTAAGCCCAGCCTCGCCAAGGCTGTTGTTCTCTATTGTTGAACAGGATGTAACAGGACTGCCAAGCACAGCCCGCAAACCTGCTAATTAGGTGCGCTGACAGTGTTTGTTTTGGAACCATTTACCAACAAAGGAATGTGTCAGGCTGATTAGTGAGAAAGGGGTATGTAATGTATGTGTATTTGGGTCCAGATGAGGGAATAATCCAGGTATTCAGTCTGTTTGTGCAAGGACTGACAAAAACGAAGGCTGAACAAATAGGAAGCCACAAGGAAAGACCAGCTTCTGGGCAGCGCTTCTCTCTTGTTCTCCTCTGGAGTTTTGATCTATTCTCCAACCCCTGCCAAAATATTCCTGCCTAAACATGAACCTGTCTTTCAAGAAATGACAAACTATAACTGGCTTCTCAAAAAATGGAAAAGCCTTTGTAAGGTAGCTGGCAAATCTGGGGTTTGGTGATTTTCTAGGTAACTAAGGAAGTGACAACTTTGGGCAAGGCCATCTCCATGTTCATCCTCCAGGGACAAATCAAAGGAAGCAAGGGCCCACAACACACAGCTCTTAGCGGACTGCTCAAGCTGTGCTGAGAAAAACTGTGCATCTCAGTATCTTCTATAGCAAGAAGCAATTCTGTACTTTATAATAAAGCAGTTGCTTTCTCTCTTTTAAACCTTTTTAAGGTTCGACTGCAATTAGCTCTTGGAAACTTTGTGTGTACATGAAGCTTCAGGAAGGGCAGAAAGTGCCAAGGCAAAGACCAAACTCCACGCCCCAACAAGTTGAGGTCCTCAGGGGCAGGGTTGTGTGGATTGCCATGAAATGTAAAATGACAAAGACCAATTCACAAGGGTGTTGGGAGGAGCCTCCATGTTCTTCAGTACAAACTGGGGCTTTCTGAAATTTGGCCAGATGGATGAAAGCAGTGGGGCTTGGGCTGAGTTCTCTGGGAGGCCTTCTTTTTTCTGTAAGTAACCTAACAAAATAGATTTCTTAAAATGAAAAAGACGAGAGGCCCTGTTAGAAACTCACTTGCTATGGCTTTTTCTATGAGGCCAGTGTTCATTCTCAATAGACATATGTAGGAAATGTTCTTAAAATGTGTACAAATTGGACATGGTGTCAGAGTATGTTAACTCAACTGCTAAGAGTTTAGTGTTGATAAGTTCAAGGTCCTGAGTGTAATCGTTATTTCTTGGAGGAGGGGAGGGAGTGATCAACTACTGTACACAAAGAAAAACTGTCAAGTTATGCTCAATCTGCTTCTCCAAACCCTAGTGCTTCAAACAACACAGACCCCTTTTAAAAGAGTAACTGCCGAGCTGAACTGCAAATGACCTCCCCCCTCAACAGGAAGAACACTTCCTTGAATGCATTCTCTGGGACAAGTAAATGTTGGGGACCTGGGCAGGCTGATGCTCACACTGCTGAAATACTTAAAACAGTAGATCAGTTGCTTCAACTTTACAGATAAAGCTTACATATAAAGTAGTGCACTCAGACTTTCACTATGCTCCTCTGTCCTTGCAAATATTTCTCTGCCTCCCCCAGCTTTATGGAGATATAATTGACTTATAACATTGCATTAGTTTCAGGAATACGACATGATGAGTTCATATGTGTATATATTGCAAAATGATTACCCACAATGTTTAGTTAACATCCATCACCTAGTGTAGTTAAAAATTTTTTTCTTGTGATGAGAAATTTTAAGATCTACCACTCTCTTAGCAACTTTCAAATATATGATATAGTGCTGTTAGCTTTAGTCACCATGCTGTACTTTATATCCCCAGAACTTACCTTATAACTGGAAGTTTTTATCTTTTGACCACTTTCACCCCCTGCATTTGGCAACCACCACCCACTCTGGTCTCTGTATCTATGAGTTTGGTTTTTTTAGATTTAACATGTAAGAGATCATAAAGAATCTTTCTCTATTTCAGATGGTTCAAGTATTTTAAGTTTTCTTAACTAACCAGTTTATTTAAAAAGCTTTGTTAGTGTTCTTAAGTGAATGCGCATGATATTCTGGGGAGAGCTGCACCAAATGATAACTATTTATGGAATGCCTACTATATGAAACACACACACCAAATTCAGTGTTAAGTATACCCTTCTTATAGTATGCCCACATCTACATATAGCCAAAAATAAATAGGGGTCATAAGTCTCCCAAGTGCAATGTTTTGCATATTGGAAAACTTGTGGGGATGATTTGTATGTCACAAGGAAAAATCAACAAAACCAAATGGATCAGACTAAAAGGTTGGAACTGATTTATGAGAGTTGGTATATTTTGTAAGTCCCGTGTTAAAATGCATGCTGAGTGTTTTTAAGATGAAGTATTCATGTACTTGAGATCTGGAAGCATTTCAAGATTCAAGAATGGCATCTTCACACAAATTTGTGCAGCAGGATGGTCTCTTTAGCAGCATTATGTCTTTAATAACAAGAGAAGGTTAGTGATATGTAGAGATGTCAGAAAGAAAGCTGGATAGAAGGCAATTTAAGGATTTAAAAAAAAATCTAAGTCTTGGGTCACTTTGTGCATATAGTGCTTTTTTTTTTTCTTTTATATTCACTGTTTTCTCTTAAGCCTTAGAGTGTTATTGGTCCATTCTTCTGATTTGTAATTTGGAAGTTAGAGTTTTTATTTTTTCTTATTCTCAATCAAGGAGGTATGTTTGGTCATTTCTCTTTCTTTAGGATGTGGAATTTTATTGCTGTTTTAAGAGAATGTTTATCTCTCCTGTGCTTTCCTTTATCTAGAAGTGTAAATGTTGGATTAGGCTTAAATTCTGTGATTCTGCATCTTACTATTGTATTTAAAATCTTACAATTTGGATTTTAGTGTTTTCCTACTTAGAAGTATGTAATTAATTTGTGTTGGAGAAGAAAGACTACCTCAATGTAAAACAGTCAGCATTATCATCTGAATGGTGAGGGGGTAATAGTATATAGCACACTTAGCCTGAGTAAGGCGTCCTCAGCTTCCACAGGCCTCAGCTCCCACATGCGCCCCTGGGCCTCCTGACCTGCCTAGCAATGTGCAGAGGAGGGGGCTCCACTATAGTCTCTGCCCTCAGCCCCTCATCCCAGCTGCTCGGCGCTCTATCTCTCCCTCACCCTAACCTAACTGACCTACTGCTCCAAGTGTAAAAATCTTTACCATGGCACATATAGGGAGAATTCAAAATAACAGTTTGGGAGGAGGCTTCTTTAACAACAGAGGGACATCGTTTCTTCACATGTCTTTTAGGGGGTATACTGCAAAACTGGTTTGAAGACTATAGGTACAGAAGAAACAGTGATGGGTAATGGAAGAAGCATGGATTTTGGAGTCAGATGTACTTGGGTTCTAGTTTTGGCCTCATCTCTTGGGTCAAATTCATTGCCTCCTCTGAACCTAGGCTTCCCCATTATTAAACGGAGGAGACAGTACACCTCCTCAGAGGACTGGCCTAAAAATGAAATGATGAGCTATGTAAATTGCTGGCACCAGTATCAGTACATTATTAATGCCATTTCCCTACAACCCCAACACTTTCTCTATATCTGTCAGAGATGGTGTTCTAAAAATTAACACTAGGGCTATATTTTTAAATTATATATTCAGGAAGCTTCCTCCTGCATAACAATTAATTCAATAAGGAAAAAGTCTGAAGAGCTGATCAGTGTTTGACATATGGTCATTATCAAATAAGTGTGTTAAAACCAAGTATATTCTGATACTGAAGTACCTAAGTCAGTGCTTTAGAGTTCAACATGGAGCTAACAGTTTAGAAATTGTGAACTGCTTTTTCACCTACAGTGTCCATAACTCCTATGGATGATGCCCCTTCTTAGTGCTCTGGGAGT
Organism: Nyctereutes procyonoides; assembly: GCF_905146905.1. NCBI lineage: Eukaryota > Metazoa > Chordata > Mammalia > Carnivora > Canidae > Nyctereutes > Nyctereutes procyonoides. The sequence goes on from NW_026575132.1 coordinate 16,274,661, forward strand.
ACCCGCTAGACTGTGGCTCCTTTAACACTTCAGCATAACTGCCTAATGGCTCAGTGTCTCTTACTAGAGACTGAACAAATTGTGAGCAGGAGCATGCCGTGTTCACTGTGTGTCTCCAGAGCCTAGCCCCGTGCACAAACACGGTATGCTCAATAAATAAATAATAAATCAGTATGCTCACTTATTCAAAGGATGGATAGTTCTGATACTTGTGGAATGCTTTCTTACTGAGTTGTAATTATGTTCAAATGATGTTCGAATCTGAAGGGATATTAAGTATATATCTGAGGACACAGAGGTGTGGACTTTAGCAAGGTGGTCAAGGATACATGGTGATGAATTCACTGAATATATCATACCTAAGCTTTTGACTTAAATTTTTTTTTTTAAGATTTTTACTTATTCATGAGAGACACAGAGAGAGACAGAGATATAGGCAGAGGGAGAAGCAGGTTCCCTACGGGGAGCCTGATGCGGGACTTGATCCCAGGGCCCTGGGATCATGACCAAAGGCAGACGCTGAGCCACCCAGGCATCCCAATTACTTACAGATTTTTAAATATGTCTTATGGAAAATTTCAAACATACTCAAAAGTAGAGAGAATAGTGTTATAAACCTCTGTGTACTTATCACCTTGCTTCAACAGTTATCTTTCATTTATATCTATTACCTGTCTCCCACTGTCAGATTATTATTTTTTGCAACATGAGATTATTTTGAAGCAAATCTCACAAAATCACATTACTTTACCCATCAAGATTTCAGCTACATGTAAATTTAAAAAATTACCCCACTATTTAAATTTATTTTTATTAATCACATTTAATTATTCAGCACATCTTTAGCTACATATTCCTTCCTGCTGGGTAAAGGGCACCCTGAACCTACAGACGTGCTAATGTGATCATTCTTATAAGAATCTGGCACCTCTGCCCATGGCCACAGCTATTTAGAGCAGTGATTCTTCTGGCTGTGATGCAGAATCACATGGTAAGCCTTTGAAGATAGATTCTTAAAGTTACAAAAAAAAAAAAAAAAACCCAACAAGTCTTACAGGAGATTCTGATGTGTAGTCAGAGGGAAGCATCCTTCCCTTGTCATGGGATGAGTCCTGGGATTGAGGGCTTTAAAAACTGTGTGTGCGACCTAGTGCCCTGATGTTGGTTTCTAATATTATATTCTCAAAAGCAACCTGGGCTCTTTGGAGAAATGGCTACTTCTAGGATTAGGACAAGAAATATATATGATGTGTCTAGAACATCTGGTACCACAAGAAAGTATGGAAATGATCAAAACCAAAACCCCACAATGATATGAGTATGTCAAAAATGATGCAGGAGCCAGTTGCAAGAGCTGGAGGGCATAAATTCGAACAGTTTGGGCAACAAAATAATCTTGGATTATAACCCAAAAAATAAAACAAATATGCACCTGCTCATGCTGATGTGAATAGATAATTTAAAAAAATAAATAGGAAGAGACAAATCACTCAAGCAGAATGCCAAATAATTTTGTATAAACTCCACTCCCAAGGGAAGTGGAGTATAATCTTCACTCTTTAAGTGTAGGATAATATGGAAAAGGTGGGGGGAGAAGAGTATCTCCAGTGGAGAAACCTGACACAAACGCTGCAGTGGTAAGTCATGTTGTTAGTATGTACCCGTGGTCTGATGTGATGAGAATGGCACTTTATGCCTGTGGTCTTCCTCCCCAAACTCATAAAACGCAGTCTAATCATAAGAAAAACATCAAGTCTATCCCCACAGAGGGGTTCTACAAAATACTCCTCAAAACTATCAATGTCCTAAAAACCAAAGTCTAAGAAAAGTCATAGCCAAGAGGAGATGTCACAACTACATGTAATGTGGTATCCTGGAACAGAAAAGAAAATTAGGTAAAAACTAAGGAAATTTAAAAAACAAAACAAAAAAACAAAACAAAAAAAAAAACCTAAGGAAATTTGAAAAAGCTATGGACTCTAATCATAATATATCAATACTGGCTCATGAATTGTAACAAATATACCTTTTTTTTTTTTTTTTTTTTTTTTTGGCAGATAAAGGTTTGTTTTATTGAATAACTGATCTGATTCATGCTGAGGCCACTATGTACAGACAAGAGAGAGGGAGTTTTATTATTTCTTGGTCTCTTCCTCCTTGGACAGAGTCTTGATGATTTCCTCCTTCTTGGCCTGGAGCCGCTCTTCACGGCGCTTGCGGGCCTCCTTGGTCTTAGATCTGCGGGCCTCAGCCTGGTCAGCCAGAAGCTTCTTGCGAGCCTTGTCTGCCTTCAGCTTGTGGATGTGTTCCATGAGAATCCGCTTGTTCTTGAACACGTTACCCTTCACTTTCAGGTACAGGCTATGATACATGTGGCGGTCAATCTTCTTAGATTCACGGTATCTTCTGAGCAGCCTGCGTAGAATTCTCATCCTCCTCATCCACGTTACCTTCTCAGGCATTCGAGCATTGGCAGTACCTTTTCTCTTACCAATGCCCATATGCCTGCCCTTCCGGCGGGCCAGAGTGTTTTTCCGGCACCGAGCTCGGGAATGGACAGTCACAGGCTTCCGGATTATCAGCCCATCTTTGATCAGTTTTCGTATCTGCTGACGGGAGTTTGCATTGGCGATTTCATTGGTCTCATTGGGGTCCAACCAGACCTTCTTTTTGCCACAGCGGAGGACACTGGAGGCAAGCCTCTTCTGAAGCCTGAGCATACTCATGGCTGCGGCCGCAGCGCCGAAAGGAAAGAACTCCCAAATATACCATTTTAATATAAGATGTTAATAGGGGAAACTGGGTGTGGGGTATATGCAAATTTTCTGTACCATCTTTGTGAATTGTCTGTAAATTTGAAATTGTCCTAATATAGTTTATTCACATTGATTAGCTTTGGTATTTGAGTCAACTGTTCAGCTGGATGCATTGTGTTTTTTTTTTTTTAATTTTATTTTTTTAGGACAGTTTTAGATTGACAGAAAAATTTAAGCCCAGTTTTCCCTATTATCAACATCTTGCATTTGTGTGGTAAATTGATTATAATGAATGAACCAATATTGATACATTATTAATTAGAGTCAACAGTCTTTTTTTTTTTAAGATTTTATTTATTCATGAGAGAGACAGAGAAAGAGAGAGGCAGAGACATAGGCAGAGGGAGAAGCAGGCTCCATGCAGGAAGCCTGACGTGGGACTCGATCCCGGATCTCCAGGCTCATGCCCTGTGCTGAAGGTGGCTCTAAATCGCTGAGCCACCCGAGCTGCCCAGAGTCAACAGTCTAAATTAAGGTTCTCTCCGTGTTGCACAGCTATATGAGTTTTGACAAATGTTATAGTGGGCATATATATATATATATACACACAGATATATATACACATACAGAATAATTTTACTACCCTAAAAAACCTCCTGTGCATTACCTGGTCATCTTTCTTTATGTATTCCCGAGCCCCTGGTAATCACTGATTTCATTTTATTTTTCACTGTTTCTGCAGTTTTGCTCCTTTCAGAATGTTATATAGTTGGGCTCGTACAGTATGTAGCCTTTACAGACTGCTTATTTCATTCTGTATATGCATTTAAAGTTCCTCCATGTCCTTTTTTGGCTTTATAGCTCATTTCTTTTATCGCTGGGTAATATTCCATCACATGGATATACCACAGTTTATTTATCCATCCACATGTGAAGGACCCCTAGGTTGTTCTTAGCTTTTGGTGATTATGAGTAGACCTGCTATAAACATCTCTGTGTAAGGTTTTGTGTGGACATAAATTATCAACTCATGTGTTACTTACAAATATATTGTTTAATCTACAAAAATGTTGGGATTTTGCAGGTATCATTGTTACTGATTTCTAGTTTAATTTCCTTATGGCTTGAAAGCATACTTTGCATGATTTCTATTCTTGTAAATTTGTTCAGATGTATTTTATGGCCCAGAATATGGTCTCTCTTGTTAAATGTTCCATGTGAGCTTGAGAATGCATATTCTGTTGTTGTTGGATGAACAACATGAATTGGCAGAGATGTCAATTAGATCCAGTTGACTGATAATGCTTTTCAGCTTAACGATATGCTTAAACTGATTTTCTGCCTGCTGGTTACTGACAGGGATGTTGAAGTCTAACTATAATAGTGGATAGATACGTATAGTTGTGCATTTGTCTGTTTCTCCTTGTAATTCTATTTTTTTTTTTTGTCGTCACATATATCGTGACTCTGCTTATGCACATCAAGGATTGTTGTGCCTTCCTGGAGAACTGACTGCTTTATCATTATGTGATACCCCTCTTTATCCCTGTGTGAAGGATTGGTATTATTTCTTTAAATATTCAACAAAATTCATCTATGAAGTCATCTGGCTTTATGGGAAGATTTAAAAACAAATTAATTCAGTTTCTTTACTTGTTATAGGGCTATTCATATTTCTATTTCTTCTTGAGTCTCTTTTGGTAATTTGTTTTTCTAGAAACTTATTCATTTCATCTAAGTTGTCTAACTTGTTGGAATATAGTCATTTATGGTATTTCTTTATAATTAATTGCTTTTTCCTTTTTCCTTCCTGATTTTGAGTATTTGGTCTTTCCTACTAATTTCTTGGTCAGTCTAGCCAAAGAGTTTTCAATTTTGTTGATTCTTTCAAGAAGCAATTTGTAATTTCATTGCTGTACTGTTTTTCTATCTTCCATTTCATTGATATCTGTTCTAATCTTTACTCTTAACTTTCTTCTGCTCACTTTGGATTTAGTTTGTTCTTTGTTATCTGGCTTCTCAAAGGAATTTCTGGTAATGGATTTGAGACCTTTTTTTTTTCTTTTGTTTTAAAAAAGATCTTATTTACTTATTCATGAGAGAGAGAGAGAGAGAGAGAGATAGGCAGAGGGAGAAGCAGACTACCTGCAGGGAGCCCAATGTGGGACTTGATCTCAGGACCCCGGGATCACAACCTGAGCCAAAGGCAGATGCTCAAACATTGAGCCACAGGTGCCCCTCCTTTCTTTTTTTTCTGACATGTTTTTTCATGATATGTTTATAGCTATAGGTTATACTCTAAGTACTATGTTAGCTGCATTCCATACTTTTTAATTTTATATTTCATTTTCATTCATTTCAAAATATTTTAAAATTTCTCTTGTAATTTATTTCTTCTTTGACTATAAATTTTTAGTTTGTTTGATTTAATTTCCAAATATTTGAGGGTTTCTCAGATTTTTTTCCTATTGGGGATCTTAATTCAATGTGTCAGAGAATATACTTGGTATGGTTTCAGTTTTTAAAAATTTATTGAAACTCATGAGACACCTGGGTGGCTACTGGTTAAGCAGCTGCCTTTGGCTCGGGTCATGATCTCAGGGTCCTGGGATGGAGCTATGCACTGGGCTCTCTGCTCAGTGGGGAGTTACTTCTCCCTCTCCCCTGGTTCCTCCCTCCCCTGCTTGTGTTCTCTCTCTCTCTCTCTCAAATAAATAAAATCTTTTAAAAAATTTATTGAATTTTTTTTTGTGACCCAGCATATAGTTTATACAGTTGGAAGCATTTTTAACTTAATTTTTAATTTTTTTATGAAACACTTTTGATTATGATCTAATGCATATACCATAAAATTCATTCTTTTAAAGTATATAATTCAGTGATTTTTAATGTATTCACAAGACCATGTAACCATCACCACAGTCTAATTCCAGAACATTCTTGTTACTCCTAAAACAAATTAGTACCCATGAGGAGTTATTCTTTTTCGTTTCTCCCATGACCGAGGCAACTACTAATATACCTTCTGTCTCTATGTATTTGCCTATTTGGGACATTTCATATACACAGAACATAAAATATGTGGCCTTTTGTGTCTGGCTTCTCTCACTTGGCATAATGTTTTTAAGGTTCACCCATACTGCAGCCTGTATCAGATTCCTTTTCAGACTGGATTATATTCCATTATATGGATATACCACATCTTGTTTATCCATTCATCAGTTGATGGACACTTTTTGGCTATTATGAATACTGCTGTGAACATCTGTGTACAAGTTTTTGTGTGGTGTACATTTTTAAGAAGTCTATAATCTCTAGGCTATGAGTTAAGTACCTGTACTCAGGAAATAAGGCTGGAGTGTGTGTGTGTGTATCTTTCTGTGTGTGGAGCCAACCCAAGTTCCTGTATGTTTACAAAGAGTCTGTGGGTTTAAGAAGAGGCCAGAAGAGCTGAGTCAACTCTTAATATCTTAGTTTTACCCTACATGCTTCAGCTCTCCCTGGCTACATGCCTCCCCTTCTGTTCTGAACCACAGTGTAAGTGAGCCCTGCTGGGTGGGAAATGAAGCATGATTTCATGGCCAAAGAAGCCAGTGCACAGACACATAAACAGTATATATTTCTATGATGCTTTTGGAATGAAAGGAAAAGTGATATGTATCATTTTGTGATTCAAGAAAAGCAATAGTAAAAACCGTACTCTCAAGTTAGCGGGAGAAGAAAATCATCCATCAATCAATGAATGCGATGATGCCCAAATATTACTTTGGTTAGAAAAATAATCCCACATAAACTCCCACTTTTCTCTCCTTTGGATCCTAAAACTTTCATCACCACACTGCAGCGCATCTGTGGAGAAACGCATGTGGTGAGCCAGACAGCTGTTCCCCAGTGTCTTGTAGTTTTATTCCTGGCGGTCAGTCCAGTTTTAGCATTGCTATGAAACTGCGATTTCCCTTTGCCTATCATTTGGCCCTGAAATGTTGTGAGGATTCTTCTTCCCTGATCTTCACTCTAAAAATGAATCTAAACACTCTTCATTACCTAAGAAGGCAGAGTTAGGTGATGTTTTTTTTGCAACTCTTTTATCTCATTCTGGATAAAGATAGTGAAGTGAGCTGGGAATGAATACAGGAAACCAAAGGGTAAAAAATGTTCTCCTCGAATAAGGGAAATCTGATACAAGGTAAGAGAGATACAGTGCTTGACTAAAAGTTGGCCTGATTTGACCAAATAAAACTTCATGTGACATATTAAGGTATACTTTTATAAGACAAGAGATTCTGTACCTGCTTGTTGAAATATCCTCAAAAGGGTAGAGGATCTCTCCATTGTTACAGATTTCACAGATGAACCCCTTCTGGCTACAGAGACTGCAGCTGTACACGTGTGAGGTGGCAAATTTAATGACCTTGCCCAAGAATGGAGCCAGCTTCCCCTCTATTACCTGCAGAAAGAGAAATGGGACAGGGAAGCAAGTCCATTGAGAACAGAAGTCTTGCAGACCCAGGAAGACTGGAATTCCTTTCCTTTACACAACAGGAAAACCTCTAATTATAATTTCTCAGCAACTCTGAGAAAGAAAAGACAGTATTTTCACTCCAAAAGAACTCTCTGGTTTAAACCGCTGGAGGTTGGAAAATGAAGATGTTGAAACTTCTTTTGTATTCCTCTTTCACTGTAGCGTGATATAGGGAATTGAGAACCAACAAATGGGGAACGCTACTTTCATAGACCAACTTACTGTTATGGTGTGCTATTAGAGGAATGGGGTAGATTTCCCAAGATTAGAAAACATGCAAGGTAAACATTAACGTAGAATATTATGTTGTAAATTCAATAATACCTATCCTCTGATGAGTTAATAGTATAGCTTCTTTTACCATCTTCCCCAAAACATGTAACATATGTGGAAAAATAGGTTTCTTTTGGTGCTAATAATAAGTATGTTAATATAAAGAGATTGCAATTTGACAGTCTGAGAGCTGCATTCATCCTGAGGATTTTTTTTTTTAATTTTAGTGTTTTAAAAAATGATCCAATTTGATAACTGGGAGATTTCACAGAAAAATCCTGAATTTGGGCTTTTTGGGAAAAATAATCAGATTTAGCAAAACCAGGCCTGAATTCCAACATGATGATGATCCTGATTATGAGTAGGGGCTGCTTGCTCCCACAGAAGCACATGTTCTGCGGTTGACAGTTGTCCCCTTCTAGGTCCTACTATTTTGAATCTGCTTGCATACCACCATTACATTACCTGTTGGCCCGCAAACATCCGTGAGTCTGGAACCAATGGTTAGTCAGATCCCTTTTCACTTAAGTAATGCTGAATGAGCTTCAAAGACTTCAGCAGTTCAAAACTGATATGAAAAAAATCTGCCTTCTTTCTCATCCATGCATGGGTATATACATGCTGATTTTGACATAACGAAGATTCAATTTAATTTGGAAATAGCTAGAAATAACTGGTAATAGCTGGATACTTTCACATCATGGAATAATCTCATGATGTTTTAAAAATGAAGAGAACAAGTTGGAAAAGCAGATCTTTCACTGTGTATATAGTTTTTTTTTGCATTTTTAAAAACAATGTATATTATTTTTGTATTAAGATACAGAAAGTGAACAGAAAATAATGTTCACTGCTTTATAAGAGTGGATTTTCTTTTTCTTAATAAAGAGAATAGAAATTATGCTGGCTGTTTTTTGAGTCAAGCAAGTACATTTTCTGCCATCCTTTTACTTACTCTCCTCTGCACTTCTTTCATGAAGCCATAGGCCAACCTCCTTTTATTTATATTTTCTCAAGAGCCATTAACATTGATGAACCCCAGTAACGTGTACTCCTAATACCACCACATGATATACACTTTCTAAGAAATAACCACTACCAAATCTTATACCAACCACCGGTAAACACTTTCCAATGTGTCATAGGGTTATTTCTAAATTGTGGTAACAATAGTTCAGCAGAGTTTGGTTTTACTTATGTTCCTCTTTCCTAAACAAGCAAGGTTAATGACACATTCAGAGATGCACGAACAAAATATAGCTCAGTTGGGGGAAAACATCAGGATATAGAACAGTCCAGAAACCAGGTGAGTAAAGATTTTTTGGAGGAACTGAGGGTAAGAAGGGAATATGTGGAAGAAAGTTATTATCTAGGGTCTAAAGGAGAAGGCTAGGCATCTTATGCATAAAGGTTTTTTTTTTCCTGTTAGAAAACTTCCTTGAGACAAAGGGTGTGAACATTTTGAAGGCTCTTGAAATATTTCACCAAATTTACACTGCCAGAAATGTAAATGTATTTCTATCGGAAGACTTTAATGAGCTTTAAAAAATTAATCTGAGGACTGGTATCTTTATAATATTTATTCTCCCTATCAAAGGACCTTACCCATATCTTCATTTTATTAAATCTTCATTTGTTATTGCTTAATAAAGTTTTGGGTTATTTTCCCCTGTATAAGCAACTCACACTATTATTTAGGTTATTTTAGGGTTAAACTTTTATATAATACTTTTCCTTATTAGCTATTGCTGGTTTTAGAATATATTGACATTTGAGTATATCTTATATATATAACTATTTCACTGAATCTTCATGGATGCAAATCACTTTTAGGTGATTCTTTTGGGTTTTCTGAAAGTAATAACTTGGTCCCTTCCTTTCTAATGTTATATCTCTTATTTATGTTTCATGTCTTATTTCATTGTCCAGTGACCCTAAAATAATTTGATGTAATGGTGTTAGCAGATATTCTCGCTATTTCCATGAGAATTAAACAGGAAATTATGTAGTCTACAGTGAATGGTTCGTTTTCTCCATCAAACACATATAGTCATTCACCACATTTATTAATTCCCTCTCCTTTTTAGTAGCAGCTTTGAGATACAATTAACATGCCAAGTAATTCACCTATGTAAAGTCTACAGTTAAATGGTTTTTAGCATATTCACAGAGTTGTATGCCATCATCATAGTCAGTTGTAGAACATTTCACCAACACTTGCAAAAAACCCTATACCTATTAGCAGTTGCTCCCCCCCCCCCCCCCGCATAACCTGTCTCCTCCCCACCAAGCCCTAAGGAACCAATAATCTTTTTTTGTCTCCATAGATTTACCTCTTCTGGACATTTCATATAAATAGACTCATACAATATATGGTTTTTTATGACTGCTTCTTTCAGCATAATGTTTTCAAGGTTCATGTTGATTCTCTTTTGATATCTCTGGTATAAGTAAGTCTCTTTTTCCTGTCTTGCCAGCTATTAGCACTCCTCTCTAGATTAATGAAATCATTTTCTAGTTTTACTTCTGGAAGCCAGTCTTTTCCCTCTGGTTCATCCACAGCATATATACTAACCAATTTTGGACATCATCTTTATCAAATATCATCTCTTCTTTCAAATCTTGGTGAATTCTTATTTTGTTATTAATAAAAGTTCACTCATTCATTTCATAAAATTATATTGAGTTACAATGTCCTATATACTCACTAAAGGAGTGAACCAGATAAGACTGGAGCTTACGTTTTTGCTTGGTGTGCAAGCGTCTCCATTAACTTATTCCATACTATTTATCCAGGCTCATTTTCCATTTCTTACTACATACCTTCCATTTTAAGAAAACTTTTCCCTGTGTAGAATATGCTTACTTTTGCTCTTGTGCCTTCACCCATGTCATTTCCTGTCTTAAGTTTCACTTCTTAACACATATTTATATTTCACCTAGGCTTCATGGCTCAGATCTAGTCAGTTTCATCTGGAAAGCCATCTTTGGCTACTTCAACTGTTACACTTCTCTTGTGCTTCAAATAATTTACTTTCAGAACTTGATGCTGTTTTGTACTCTTTACTATTGTTTAACGTGATTGTTTTGCTTATCCAACCAGATTGAACATATAAAAATGGTGATACTAAATGTAAAACGGTGATTTTACCTATAAAATGGTGATTTTATATGGAACGATCTAAGAATGTAAATTGCTTGAAGGCAAAGACTGAGTCTCACACTTGTTTTAAATATCCCTTCTGCCAGGGACATGAGTTCTTGTTGATTGACCAAGGATGCCTTCCTATTTTCCTCCTTGCCAGCAGCAGTCACATCTTAGGGTTGTCTTTGTGTCACAAACATTTTTAACCATTCTGTGTGATTTAGGGAAGAGCATAAAGAGTGCGAGGACCTGGTGGCTGCTCAGCTGTTCAGGAACTTTTTTTGCTTCTTTATACTTAATTAATTGCTCTATTTGTTAGCGTAGGGTTCATGGCCATGTTCCAAAGAGCTGACGATGCTGAAAGTTTTTCCTCTAGAAAAGTGAGGTAATAGTCTATACGTTTATTTTAGAATGTACACACATTTCTTTAATAGTATAGAAAAGAAAACTATAGGTACAGATATATTTAGGACGTTTAAAGCTTGTCTTTGTATACAACTACTAGCAGCACTGGAAACAGAATCCATTCTGGCTTCTGGTCTAGAAGTTTCATCACCACAAAGAAGTAGGTTCTAAAGTATGAAATCTCCTTGGTTCAAAAAAAAAAAATCTCCTTGGTTCTTTTTAAAAATCAGATATATCTTCGCTTTGGATGATTGCTTAAAAAGAAATCAAGTATCCTATACCCCTACCACCTCCTCCTGCCTCCAAGAGTCTTGCAACTTACACTCCCAATTCCTATCCATCTTGGTGGAGCCTTAAGGTTAGGAACATGTTCCATAAACACCACAAAGAGGATGGCCTCACAGAAGACCAAAGCCTAAGGAGCCACTATCTTCAGGGTCCAAATGAGAACCAAGTAGAAAAGGGTCACCAGGATGCCGATGGGTCTGGAAAATGACTATGGGTAGGGAAAAGTCAAATGTCCAATAAGCCAACAAGCTTGCCAGCAACCACACAGCCTGAGAGAAGTCACACATGAGACCTCTTCTGTGTCAACCCTAAATTGGAGCACTTCCCCGGGTAGTGTTACTACCTAGAGTAACAACAGTCTTCAATAGGGCCCGGCATGGGGAAAAGTTCTGCAAACTGGGTATTTAGATTAGAGTTGATCCAGGGGATTCTGATACCACTAAGAGCAAGCCAGGACTGATCAGGACAAAGAAAACCACAAAAGTACTTCCTTAATAAAACTGGCCAAAGCTTGTTTAAAAAAAGAAAAACAAAACCTAACCTTCGTAGTTTTAGCTTGACAACTTGGCTGTATTTTTCTGGTGTGTGGTAGTTTGATTCACCAGGGAGTCTCCCAGAGAGGCTGACATTACAGAGTTTTCCATATTCCCTCAGAACTTACTTGTCTCTGGGTACTGGGAAACAGCAAAGCAGAGTGGAAAAGGCAAAGCTGATCTGAGTCCTATTCTATCTAGTTCATCCGCTTTCCAGCCATGAGATGTTGGCAAATTACTTAACCTTTTCGAGTCCCAGTTCATCAACTGAAAAGTTAGGATAATACCTACCTCGTAGGGTCGAAGGACGCATCAGATTTAATATAATGAAAGCACTGGATATAATGTCTAACTTAGAGCAAGTAATTAATAAATAATAGCTTATTATTTATCTTAATCTAAATAGAAACTTTAGATGATTTAGATTCATTCCAACTTTCAAACACTTGAGATTTACAGCAGGGGGGAGAAAAGAAAGGTCTTTTTTTAATATGTCATTTCTAAAGGGAGAGAAAGAGAGAGAGAGGTGGGAGGAGGAAGGGCCAAGGGAGAGGAAGAGAGAGAATCTTCAGCAGGTTCCATGCCCAGTGCAGAGTCTGACTCGGGACCTGATCTCACAACCCTGGGATCATGACCTGAGCTGAAAACAAGAGTCAGAGGCTGAATGAACGGAGTCCCTCAGGCACCCTACATATCATTTTTTAAAAGGTATCAAATTGTCTTTCTGTTGGATGGAATCAGTAGCAATTAATGTAAAGCGGTCAGTTCCATTCCCTCCAACACTGCTGTTAATAAAGGAACAAGGCTTCTTTTTGCCAGGCAGGATGCTGGGGAAAGACAGTTAACACACCTCAAGCTTGATTTGACTCACTCATATAACACCTTAGCAACACTTGGAAACTATCTTTCTTAATCTTTTCTTGCTTGTAATTAGTCACAGGTTAATATAACTTTATAATAACCCATCAAAAGTCACAAGGCCATTCCATGTTTAGCATAACAGGCTTGTGGTTTCCGTTAATCAGGTGGTCATTTAGGGATGTCAGGAGTGAAGGTGAAATAGAACTCTGAGATAAGGTTGTTATCCTTCCACTTATTTTCCTCAAATGGCCAGTCTACGTGAACAAAATCATGACAAAGTAGTTAGCAGAAGACATCTGTAGCTCTTCCCCATCTCCCAGCCCCCTGACTACTCCTCATCTTCTTTGTACCAAACTGCCCTATCTCCTTGAGAAAAGGCAGATGTCCAAAATGGGGGAAAAGTGTTTGCTTCTGTTTTCCATTATACTTAATTTCTTATACTAAGGAAGGTACTACTCTGATTGACTTATTTGGAGAGTGTGCATATGTGAGAGGTATTTTACTGGTCAGGTAGTCAAAGAATATATACTTTCATTTGTAATTTAAAGTTATGTGTCCCTGAGCTCTGGGTATTATACTATATGTTGGCAAATTGAATTTAAATAAATAAAATTACGTGTCTTCTCATCACATGGTAGGATAAGGACAAAAGGCAACATCAAGCTGGTATCTTCACAATTCTATTTTTTACTTTTGCAATCTTTCTACAATTCTTTTCACTCATTTCAGGTACTTCTAAAACTCAAGGAGCTGGCAAATGTCACTTTTCATCATCCAGCTGGCTGACAAATATAACAAATATGCTTACTCTTCTTGTGTGACTGCAGCCCACGAAAGCTGCCTGGTTGAACTTCCAGCTCAGGGATACACACATTTTCCCCCCTTTCTATTCTGGTCAAGATGGTCAGCATTGGAATTTGAGGCCTATGGCTTTCTTGCAGACTAAGACAACAGACTTTATTTGATTTACTTTCTTGCAGACCAATCAAAAATTACAATTAAGTTAAAAAATAACCTAGTGCTGCCTTCTCCAAACCACAGTTTCAGAAACAGCTGCTTATTACTCATGTGTGGCACCAGGAAATTGCAGTGTCATGTTCAAGGTCTGTGGCCAATAGAGATCTGTGGGATTGGGAAAAGGGCACAAATGATTCTTTTATGTCCGTTACCTTCACTCCCTTGGCACCACAACACCATTCAAAATCTACAGGGGGAGAGGGACAGACCACTAGTAACTTGGGCAAGAAAAGAGGAAAAACTCTTTCTCATTGAATTTCTTTATGCAGTGGCTCATTCTTTCCCCGATTTGTCAAGTTACCTTCCATTTCAATACAAGCATTCCTCAGCCATTGTGTAACATCTAGATTCTGGACAACTGTTGGGAATACTGTGATGAAGAGGGCTGTTGCACTTGACAAATGGCCCCTCCTTAAAAGTCTAACCAGAAGACCCCATTCACGGTAAACAAAGCCACCTGCCACTCATTGGTAACAAGCTAGCTTGATGAAATGAAAGAATCAAAACTGTCACACACTGTAAAATGATTTCAAATATAATTTAGTTTGCATTTGCTTCGCCAGAGGGCTATGAAAGGTTTTGCTATTTTTTCTCTGCCATTTCTCAGCTGTAACAGGTGGGTACTGTGAAGTCCAGTGACCTTGGTCAGGTGAATTCGTAGAGAGCTAGGAAAAAACAGTCTGTAGATTCTGCTCAGGTTTGAAAACCCTAACAGTAAGAATATTCTGAATCTTCATTCAATTCTAAATTTTTCTTAATTGTAAATCCTTAAAAATATAAAATAAAAAGCATACCACCATATTATTTTTCTTAAAAACAGAAAATAACTAGAGGCGCCTGGCTGGCTCAGTCAGCACAGTATGCGACTCCAGATCTTGGGGTCGTGAGTTCACCCACATTGGGCGTTTACTTAAAAAGGGGGGAAAAAAGAAAACAAGTAGTATAAGGGATTTTCCTATTTCAAAAAGTTTGTTAAAACCCTACTTTCCCATAATTAACCTTTGAGCTCCTTTTTTCTTTTTCTAAAGAAAGACAGCACGAGTGGGGGAAGGGGCAGAGGGAGAGAATCTCAAATGGACTCCATGTTAAGCAGAGCCCGATGCAGGCCTTGATCTCACAACCTTGAAACCATGACGTAAGCTGAAACCAAGAAGCTGAGGCTCAACCGACTGAGCCACCCAGGTGTCCCTGAGCTCCTTATAATGGCTCAGTGCTGGGAGGTTGGTGTGTAAACAGAAAACTTCTCTGATCAGCTGCTCCCCACCCCTCTCACAGGACCGAAACTTTGGCTAATCAAGCACTTTGCTGCAGGTGGACTATGATGTCACCAATTAGCTATTATCTGAACCCTTCCCAAAGGTGACAATTTCAACTTAGACTTTGTAAACTATGTGATAATTTAATCTGGTGTTGATGTAATTGGGTAGATTAGGGTATGGCCATCATCATTTCCATCAAATTGCATTTTGCTTCCTGCTGGAAAGTCTCAGGGAATAAAAGAAAAACAATTTCCTTTGGTGAGTGAATTGCAAAGATAAACCCCAGAACACAAATTTCTTATTCAGAAAAATATATGGGATGGGGCCTACTTCAGAGAATTTTTTCTGCACTAGGTAAAGTGCCTCCATGGGCACGACCCCAAGGAACTTCAGAGGAAGCATTTGCAAAGGGTGAGTACATGTATTTATGAGGAAAATGGATTAAAATATTTCAAATCGAGACAGTTCCAGAAAATTCCCATGGTCAGCAGGGTTTTACTTCTCTATTGAGTTAATTAGTTGTATGTCTGAAATAAATCATATTTAGGTCTCTATTGTTCATTTTGGCTCTAGTTAAGATACTAGTGAGTCACTGAAAAGTAAGGAGACTTCCTAAGTGGTCTTTTACACTCAGCTTCCTTACTTCATATCTGAGAAAACCAAGGCCCCGTGATGCCGTGAGCTACTCAAGATCACTCAGCTGATTGGCGGCAGACCCAGAGTCTCCCTGTTTAAGCAACCTTTCACTATTCGAGGAAGGGATACTTCTAAGGGCATCTGAGGTCAGAGAGCAGCCCCTAGGTTTGGTTCAGCCTGGGAATTCTGAGGTTCCTGGATGTCTACTGACCCACCATGTATAAACAGAGGATTTCTAAACTGACTCAGTCCCAGCATGAAAGCAAGATGCACTGTCTACATCTCTATCTACATCTACCCACAATTTTGATCCAAACTAGACCTGCCTTTGGCTTATAGAAACACTTTTTTTGTCCAACATATTCTCTTCTCGTATAACAATTCTCTTAAATGGTCACATCTTGTGTTGTTTTCTGAATATGGAATATGATTTTGAATACATTATTCTTAGATTACTAGGATATTCACTGGTTAAAGTAACCACCAAATTCTGTGGCAAAAATGGACTTAACATCAAGTTAAACCCTAGCCTACTTACCAAAAGTAGAGAAGTAACTTCGTAAAAGGAGAAGCAACTACAGCTGGAAAGAGCAAAGCAAAACAGAACAACTCCACCTATGCATGTAACATGGGAGAAATGAAAGAAGTATGCTTTTCAGAGAGGGCTCAAGTAGAGACCAATATAAAACATCTTAACAGAAAACAACAAAAGACTCCACACTTGAAGGAGAAAGATATCCGGAGAAATAAAAGCAGCATTACCTGATTACGTAAGGATAGGAGAGACATAAAAGGCCAAGAGAAAGGGAAGGAGAAGTAGGGAAAGGATGGAAACAGGAAAAAAAATTAATAGTAAGAAGCAAAATTGAAATGGTCACAGAAACAAAGGAGAGAGCTGACTGTGGGCTGAGATGGCAGCGAGGCGGCCAGGTTTCCATCCCAGCCGTGCGTGTCCCCATGAGCTGAGCAACCTTTTGTAAGTCACTTCACTTCTCCGTGCCTCGGCTTCCTCATCCACAGAATAAAGGGATTGCACGAAGTCATTCCAAAGTGAAGGATCAATAAGGGTCCCTCTCAGTTTGAAGATTCTATGATTTTGTGATTAACCAACAGGGAAAACATCAAAAGAAGCTTGTTGAATACCCCCAGGAATGTAGAAAGGGAATATCTGGGGAGATAGATAAAAGGTGAGTTTAACCAGACTAATTAGAAGATACCCAAGGAAATTTTCAAAAGAAGTGAAATAATGTCACCAGCTTTTTATTCCTCTGCTTGCTGAGTGCCATTCAAAGAGGGAGTTAATGCTTTTTAGGAATCATCCCCTCACAGGTGTGCAACCAGATATCAGTTTTCCCGAAGACGTCTGCAAATCCCTTCCTTTCATCAATGCATTTAATTAGTTAAAGTTTAGATAGCACTTACGGACGAAAGGCACAATATAAGTGCTCAAAATTATTATTACTTAACAGCTTTTATGAGACCAGCAATGCCTAAGACTAAATGAGAAACCAAAATTAGTTTCTGGCTAGAAGGTTGTGATCTAATAAATTGCTGAGTTATTGATGTGAGGAAAAACAACCCTGCATATAAACTGAAATAGGTGCTCTTTATTAGCTTGCATGCCATTGTCCTAAGACAGCTGGTAATTTTTCTTCCTTGCCTCAAGGAGTCAACAAGTAGTAAACCACCACTTACCGCACAGTACTGATTATGATTTCATACATCCTGTTTTTCAAGAATATTATCTGCTGTGTTTGTAGCATCTGTATGCTGGACATCTGTATACCCAGGATATGGATTCAAATATATATGGGAACTTACCATACAATAAAAGTGGGGAAAGATAGGTTATTTAATAAACGATGCTGGGGTAACTGGTTAGACATTGTGGAAAAAATACAACTGAATCTCTAACTCATTTCATAAAAGAAGTAACCGCAAATAAATTGGAAGATTTAAATACAAAAAGAAAACCATAAAATATTAGAGAAAAATGTTAGAAAAATATTTATGTGGGGCAAATATTTTATAATCTTAGAAGCCATAAGAGTGATAAATGTGAATATGTAAAATTAAAAAATTAGTAAACTACAAAATACCACTTACAAAGTGACATGACAAAAACAAACTGGGAAAGATAGTTCCCATTTATATAAAAAAGTGCCAATTTCCTTAATATAGAAAGAGCTCTTTTAAACTAATGAGAAAAGACTAATAACATAAATATAGGTTAATGAAATAAACAGGCAATTTACAAAAACTACAAATGGTGAATAACAAAAAAAGATGCTAAACCTTACTTACAATGGAAAAGCATATAAATTAAAACAATAGTGTGAAGTTATTTTTTATTAGATTGGCTAGGATTAAAAATATTAATATAGACAATGTGGGTGTAGGAAAATAGGTACTCTTAAGATGCTGAATGGAAGTAAAAACTGGTTTCACCTTTTCAGAAGGCAAGTGGCAGTACTTATCAAAGTACAAAGCGCGCCTACCCTTTGACCTGGCAGTCTCATATTAACTAATTTACACTACAGACACAGTCACACAAGTGCTCAGGGAAATATATGAGGATGTTTACTGCAGTATTGGTTCTAGTAGAAAAAGATGCACTGGTTAAAAATTAGGATAACTCTGGGCGCCTGGGTGGCACAGTCAGTTGAACATCTGATTCTTGATTTTGACTCTGGTCCTGAACTTGAGGTTATGGGATTGAGCCCTGCCAAGCACTCTGTGCTAGACACGGAGTCTGCTTGAGATTTCTTTCCTTTTGCCCTTCCCTGTGCTCCAGCGCACGAGCACTGTCTCTCCCTCTCTCTTTCTTTAAAATAAATAAAATACATCTTTAAAAAAATGAAGATAACTGTATACTATGCAGCTGATGAAAAAATGAGGTAAATCTTTATATGCAGTCAATATGCACATAGGCCTGGATGTTCACAGCATATTATTAGGTGAAAAAGGCAAGCTGCAGAAAAATAGTATTGCTTGATCCCATTTGCAAAAAAAATAAAAAATTAAATTAAAAATTAACATTTGTAAATGTGTAGAAATGTCTAGAAGAAGATAGGCCAGCTACAATAATGAAAACTACTTCTGCAGAGTGGTATGTTGGGGGAGAAAAGGGCAGACTTTAAAAATAGAAATCTGTAATGAAATATCAGAATGGGAGATTAAGAAAACAATCCCATTTACAACTGCATTGAAAAGAATAAAATACCCAGGAATAAGTTTAATCAAGGAGGTGAAAGCCCCACACACTGAAAACTGTAAGACACCGATGAAAGACACTGAAGACACAAATAAATGGAAAGATAATCTGTGCTCACAGATTATAAGAATTAGTATTGTTAAAATGTCCACACTACCCAAAGAAATCTACAGATTCAGTGGAATTCCTACCAAGATTCCAATAGCATTTTTCACAGAAACAGAACAAACAATCCTAAAATTTGGATGGAACCACAAAAGACCCCAAATAGCCAAAGCAATCTTGAGAAGGAAGAACACAGCCAGAAGTATCATGTTCCCTGATTTCAAACTATATTTCAAAGCTATAGTAATCAAATCAGCATGGTACTGGCATAAAAACAGACAAACAGATCAACGGCACAGAATAGACAGCCTGGAAATAAACCCACATGTTTATAGTCAACTAATTTATGACAAAGGAGCCAAACATATACAATGGGAAAAAAGTTTCTTCAGTAAATAGTGCTGGGAAAACTGAATAGGTACCTACAAAAGAACTGAACTGGATTGCTATTTTATACCATACATAAAAAATTAATATGGATTAAAGATTGGAATATAAGACCTGAAACCAGGGGCACCTGGGTGGCTCAGTGGTTGAGCATCTGCCTTTGGCTCAGGATCCCGGGGTCCTAGGATCGAGTTCCACATCAGACCCCCCAGGGAGCCTGCTTCTCCCTCTACCTATGTCTCTCTGTCTCTCATGTGTCTCTGTGTCTTTCATGAATAAATAAAATCTTAAAAAAAAAAAAGACCTGAAACCATAAAACTCCTAGAAGAAAACATAGGTGGTAAGCTCCTTGACATCAGTCTTGCGAGGATGTTTTTTGGATTTGACACCAAAAGCAATGGCCACAAAAGCAAAATAAACAAGTGGGATTACATTAAACTAAAAGGCTTCTACACGAAGAAGGAAACCATCAACAAAATAACAGGGCAAACTAGGGAATGGGAGAAGATATCTATAAATACTATATCTGATAAGGTGTTAACATACAAAATATATAAAGAACTCCAACAGCAAAAAAGGAATCTGATTAAAAAATGGGCAGAGATACACCTTGGCAAGAGGCTGCACTGCCACCCTGGGTTACTTTTTTTTTTTTTTTTCACCCTGGGTTACTTTTGATGTCATTTCCAGGACTGATAGCTCTCTCATCCCTGATCTCTGGAAAAGAGACTGTGTTCACCAAGTCTCCCTATCAGGAATTTACTGACCATCTTGTAACGACCCACACCAGAGTTTCTGTGCAGAGGATCCAGGCTCCAGCTGTGGCCACCAAATAGTTTTTTTGTTTATTGTTTTAAAGATCAATTGATTTTAGAGAGCACAGGTGCTCAGGGGGAGGCAGAGAGAGAGACTCTCAAGCAAATTCTTGGTGGAGCCCAATGTGGGGCTCAGCCCCAGGACCCTGAGATCATGACCTGAGCTGAAATCAGAATCAGATGCTTAACTGACTCAGCCACCCAGGTGTCCCACCACCCCATAGTTTTATACAAAAAAAAAATAAAGTGAATTAAGCTTGTTAAAAGAACAGGGATCCCTGGGTGGCGCAGCGGTTTGGCGCCTGCCTTTGGCCCAGGGCGCGATCCTGGAGACCCAGGATCAAATCCCGCATCGGGCTCCCGGTGCATGGAGCCTGCTTCTCCCTCTGCCTGTGTCTCTGCCTCTCTCTCTCTCTCTCTCTCTCTCTCTCTCTGTGTGTGTGACTATCATGAATAAATAAAAATTAAAAAAAAAAAGCTTGTTAAAAGAACAAATAGAGGATCTGAATGGACATTTTTCCAAAGAAGACATACAGATGGTCAAAAGGTCCATTAAAGGTGCTCAACATCATTAACCACCAGGAAAATACAAATCAAAATCACAGTCAACTATCATATTGCATTTAGAATGGCTATTATTGAAAAAGACTAAAAATAACAAGTGTTGGTGAAAAATGTGGCATAAAGGGGAACCCTTGCGCACTGTTGGTGGGAATGTAATTTGGTGCAGCCACTATGGAACATAGTATGGAGGTTCTTCAAAAAATTAAAAATAGAACCACCATATGATTCCACTTCTGGGTATTAATATGAAGAAAACAAAAATATTAATGAGAAAAGATACTTGCACTCCCATGATCACTGCAGCATTATTTCCAATAGCCAAGATACAGTAACAATCTAAGTGTTCATCAATGGAAGAATAAAGAAACTGCAACACACACAGTTATATAGCCCAGCCATAAAAAAGAGTGAAATCTTGTGACAACATGGATGAACCCAGAGGGCATTATGTTAAGTGAAATGTCAGACAGAAAGACAAATACTGTATGATCTCACAATGTAGAATCTAAAACAACAACAAAACCCGAACCCAAGCTCCTAGATACAGAGAACATGGTGGTGGTGGTTGCTGGGGGTGGTAGTAAGTAAAATAGACGAAGAAAGTCAAAAAGTACATATGTCCAGTTATAAATTAGTTATGGGGCTGTAATGTACAGAATGGTGACTATAATTAACTGTATTACATATTTGAAAGTAGCTGAGAATAGATCTTTAAAAATTCTCATGGGGAGAAAAAGTTTTTTGTTAATTATGTATGGTGATTTATGCTGTGGTGACTATTTCTCAATATACAACAATAGCAAATCATGTTGAATACTTGAAATGATTATGTCACATATCCATCATACCTCAAAAAAAGGAAAGAAATCTATCATAGACATTCAAAGGTGATCATTTCTTAGAAGTAAAAGAGTGGAGAGGGAAGAGAAATTTGAGTGGTAACACTGGGAGAACAAATTAGTGACTATGTGGATAATGTTTGTAATACAGAGTTAAACTTCCATTTTGAGGTTTGCCAACAGTTTTTTAGCCTCACGCCTGCCTTTCCTGTGCCCCACACCTGGGTAAGCTGATGGGAAGCCCAAGTGTTCTCCCTTTAGCACCTGCAGGAGATTCAAACCACCCAATTTCCTGCTTCCTATGGGAATCCTCACCCAGGCCCACCCCCTAACCGCAATAAAACCCTCAAGCCAGTCTGCTTTCCTCTCTCCAGCCATTTTGGACGTGTTTGAGACTGCTCTGCTTGTCCCCAAGACCTCAATTTGTAAGTAACTAGACTTTTTGTACTTTCAAAATATCTGTATAAAGATTCTGGTTTTTTTTTTTTATGTTTAAGTAATGAGAGTTAACACCTTTATAGTAAATGTTTAAATTGTTAAAAAAAAATGACAGCTCCATGAAGCAAGGCTTTAGAAATATAGAAGTGAAATTTGCATATGCATATATGTGAACATTATAAAAATGCAGAAGACTTTCATTTTTTTGGTTTTATATTGGCCTCTGTTTTCACTTGTCTCTGATAATATATTTTTACAAAAGTTCCTGAAAATTGCCTATCAGTGAACCTGTCATGACTGCTTTAGACTTAATGCTTGTATCTAAGGAGACCTATGTGTCTAATCAGAATGTTCCCTGACTTATGGGCGCTTTTAGGTTTTGGAAGGTAACACTGCCCCATTCAATTAGAATGACTTATAAGATATGTGGAGTGTCAATAGCCCTATCTAATACCAGGCAATTTAAGGTCAGGTTTTTGTTTACATAATTATCACCGAATTCTAGACATTTAATCTTATCTCTTTAAATACCTAACTGGGAGTTAGCAAGTAAGCAATCAGGATGCATATTGCATTTTCTACAAAACTTAAATGCTTTAAATGCCCTTTTGCAACTCTGCTTCTTCCTTCCTGCCCTCCCAGAAATAACCTGACCTTACGGCTCCCTCCCCTGAAGCACATTATTTGATCTTGATCACCTGGCTGGTCCCTAAATTCCAATAGTTTTAAATGGTGTTTTTGTAGTCAATAAGAGAAATAGTATCGATACATATTTTAAATCCATTCCCTAGACATTCAGAGGTCACAGTAGTTCCATACCACCCAGAGCACCGTGCAAGCGAGGTCTATTACCCAGCTTGAACATTTTTACCGCGTAGTTTGGTGTCAACCCAAGGAGAAGTCAGTGTACTGACTCAACTGCCTTAGACTTGGCCTTAAGCAAAAAATGAAAACTGGGATTTTACAACAGGATGACATTCCTAGATAAGATCAGGTTCAAAGAGAAAAGTATTTTGAATAGCAGGCCCACATGCGACATATTCAGAGTTTTGGCAAACTCTAAATGGAAAAGGCTCCTAAGAAAGGAAACCCTGTTAAATAGCCAGTTTTTCAAAGGCAGATCATCTGTGCTCTGGTCCCCAGCATCCAACCTCCTCCTGCACACCACCCTGCTAGTCTGCCTTCCTCCCTTCCAGCATCCTTATGCCTCTAGGCCAGAAGAGAAATGACTCTTCTGTAGTCATTTACTATGGCCAGTAGCTCTAGCAAAGGGAAACTAGCAAGCAGGTCAGAGTTTTATAGGAGTTGTTGAGGTTTTGGTTTTCCCTGGGCTCTCTGTTCTTCAGGAGCATAGGTAATTGTAAAAGGATTTTACTTCATTCCCTTAGTTTCTCTTTTATTTTTTAAAATTCATTTTATTATTTTTTTTCTAGTGAAGAGCACTCAGCTAATTGGGACTCCAGGCAGTTGTAGAGTAGTTCAGGTTAACTGGGACAAGATGCTTCACTGGCTGTATTTTTATTTTATATATGCATATGTAAAAAAAAATATATATGTATATATAAATTTATGTTTATATATAAATATGTGTATATATAAAAGATAAATTTATATATATTTAAATTGAAGCATTTATAAGGTAAAGTGCAAAATATCTATATTTAAATATATATTTATATATTTTTTATATTATAAATATTTATATACAGTTAATTGAGGTATCATATATAAGGTAAAGTGCACAGATCTTAGGTACAACTCAATGAATTTTTAATCATGTGTGTGGAACTACTATTGTCCTACCCTGATCTCTTGCCCTCCAGTCCCAACCATGCCAACCCAATCTCTATGCCATCACCAGAAGGATCTTACTAAAATATAATATGACCAAGTGATAAAAATGACATGAGGTGCTGCACCACCGCCAGAGCAGTGACTGCTTAATCTGTGCCAGTCACTGCCCTAAGCTTTTTTTTTTTTTAAGATTTTATTTATTTATTCATGAGACAGAGAGAGAGAGGCAGAGACAAGGCAGAGGGAGGAGCAGGCTCCTCGCAGGGAGCCAGATGTGGGACTCGATCCCAGGACTCCAGGATCACACCCTCTGGGCTCAAGGCAGGCGCTAAACCGCTGAGCCACCCAGGGATCCCCTGCCCTAAGCTTTTTAATTCATTTTTTCTTTAAGCTAATACAAGTCAAGCACTTGGAACATTTGCAGGCACTCAATGAGCGTTAAATAAATAACTATTATTATGCACAGGAACCTTAAAAGGTCAATATTTTTATGATAACCAATTTGTAGGTGATAAAATTGAAGCTTATAAGGCTTATGTCCAAGGTCACTCAGCTTGGATGTATAGAGTAGGGAGCTGGATTCCCAGAGCCCCGTGCTAACCACTATACTTCAGTATGTTCCTAGAGTTGGTATTTCTTTTTTTAAAGATTTATTTATTTATTTGAGAGAGA
Organism: Nyctereutes procyonoides; assembly: GCF_905146905.1. Lineage (NCBI taxonomy): Eukaryota > Metazoa > Chordata > Mammalia > Carnivora > Canidae > Nyctereutes > Nyctereutes procyonoides. The sequence goes on from NW_026575132.1 coordinate 16,299,184, forward strand.
GTGTGCACACACACATGCATACGAGTGGAGAGCGGGGCAGAGGGAGAGAATCTTCAGACTCCCTGCTGAGTGTGGAGGCTTATGTGGGTCTTGGTCTCATGACCCTGAGATCATGACCTGAGCTGATACCAAGAGTTGGTCACTCAACCAGCGTTGAGCCACCCAGGTGCCCCCAGCTGGTATTTCTTTAATGAAAACCCCTTGAAACTTCCTCAGGCCCTACAAGAGAAGGTCTCAACTCCTTAATATGCCCTATAAGGTCTTCCCATAAGCTAGGTACATCCTATCTTTTCAATCTAGTTTTTATCTACTATGTATCCATCTCCTGCTCTCACAGTGCCTACCTACCTCATCATTCCTTGAGACACTTTTAATTTTAATAACTATTTATTGCTATACTCATGTATGTGTCTGGATGCTTTCTATATTTATCTCCAATTCTTACTGCTGCCGACCAAAATAAGTAATATCCTATGCATTTTACAGGTAAGTAAATGGAACAGAAAAATTCAGGGGCTTGTCTTGTGGTCAGAGAGCCAATATGCACCATAGCTGGAGTTTGAACTCAGGCCTGTATGATGATTTCAGTGCCTTGTCCTGCTCTTGTATGTGGTCCAATTGTCACCTAGTTTCTAAGGCATTTTTTGCCACCACTGGCCCTATTGTGCTCTGCTGCCTTCCACAGATGTAAACAGATCATTTGTTAAGGAATTAATGCTCCATTTCCATTTTGGGCCTTTCCAAGTGCATTCAACCTTTGCATTCAAAAAGCTGAAATGGAATATCTCTGGAATATTCCTACTGCAGTCCCCAGAACCAAACATTTAAATGGCAACCTTGTCCAAACACAATGGCAAGTCTTTTGACCAGACGAGGTTATGGCTTAATGGCATGAACCTAGAGGGCAGAGGAGTTGCTGCCAGTTAAACACCACATGCACTTTAGCAGGGCCTCCAGGGGATGTGTGATTCATGAACTCCTGGGACATGTACAATTCCTGAGGGATGAGCTAGTCAGCTCTCCAAACATGAGGACAATGGACGATGAATTCTGTGGGCAGCCAGAAAGGCCAGAGTGGGCAATTTTTGAACTGATCTTGAAAAGCATTTTATCATTGGAATAGCTAACATTCTTGTTGATTATGTAGAATAAAAAAATATTGAAGCATCTGAACATTTGGTATATGTTCAGCTCCTTCTGTACCTCAACAATGAATATTAATGTGCAGTCTGTAAAAGTCTTATAACTTGACAGGAAGTGCCTGACTCTGCAACTGTCTCCTGACAAGTTTTGGCAGCTTTGATTGTGATCATTCAATCATACTTGTATTTAAGATTATAAAATAAGTTAATTCCTTAAAAAAATTTATTTATTTATTTATTTTAGGGGTGTGGGGTAAAGGGATAGGGAGAGAGGGAATCTCAAGCAGATTCCATGCTCAGTGCAGAGCCTGATACAGGGCTCGATCCCACAACCCTGAGATCATAACCAGAACAGAAACCAAGAGTTAAACACTCAACTGACTGCACCACCCACATGTCCCTAAAATAAGTTATTTAGTTTATTAATCTTACATAAATTTAAACTACATGTGCTTCTTTTTAAGTCCCAAGCTAAAAATTCTCACTGTTAAGAAAAAGTATAGGACTTCAACTTGGAATCAGTACAATTATTAAAATAATTTAAAAAGTAGATTGGGTTGACAAAGTGATTCCAAAGTTGATCTGGAAGGATAAAGGGGTAGTTATAAGAAAGACAATTTTGTAAAACAAGAATATGAGGATATATTTGTCCTACTAGATATGAAAAGATCATAAAATTCATTCAAATGATTGGTACTGGTGATTTGAATTACTACTGAGAAAACAGAAGTGATTGCTCAGAAATAGACCCCAGGACACACATGTAATTAGATTATCATGAATATGGAATCAAAGGTCAGCATGGAAAGGACAGATTATTTAAAAAGGAGCTGAAATGACTGCTTCGTCATTTTTTTTTTGGAAAAACCCTAAATCTTCACTTATACCATGAAGAAAAATGAATCCCAGAAATTAAACTACTAAATGAATAAAATTATTTTAACAGAAGAAAATGCAAATTATTATTTATCTGCTTCAAACATGGAGAAAGGGTTTGTAGGATTTAAAGCCACAGAAATAAGTGACAAAAGGGAAAAATGAACATATCTGAACTCCTAAAAGTTGGAAACTTATGTTTCTCAAAACATTATATATAAAAATGGCAAACAAGGGATCCCTGGGTGGCGCAGTGGTTTGGCGCCTGCCTTTGGCCCAGGGCGTGATCCTGGAGACCCGGGATCGAATCCCACGTCGGGCTCCCGGTGCATGGAGCCTGCTTCTCCCTCTGCCTGTGTCTCTGCCTCTCTCTCTCTCTGTGACTATCATAAATAAATAAAAATTAAAAAAAAAAGTTTCTTTTAAAAAAAAATGGCAAACAAGAAAACTAGGAAAAATATGACACCTAATGTAACCTAATGTATATGGAAATCATGCAAACTAACTGAAAAAATAGCCTGTCCTCAAACGGGCAAAAGATGTAGTTTATTTTTTTTAAATGTAGCAATAAACATACAAGAAATGTTTAGCTTCCCAAATAATAAAAGAAATAGATATGCAAAGTCAAACAATGATAAAGAATCTCTTTTTGGTTCTAAAATTATGAAAGGTGTGTCTGTCTGTGTGTGAGCACTCATGTATCTAAAAAACAATGGCTAATTCTCCAGGGATCCGAAGGGAGAACTTGCCATGTTGGCAGGTATAGATTTAGTAAACTGTATCGAGAGCTTTTAAAAAGTTCAAACCCTCGCTATAATAATTCCTCTTCTGAATTTATCTTTAATCAGAAGCTAAATGATTTTATACAAGAATGTATATCTTAGTATTTATTTATAACATAAATTGGAAATCCCTAAATGTCCAATTAAAAGGAAAAGGAGTAAACTATAACAATGGAATTTTCTACAAGAAGACAAAAGAGCTAGTGCCTCTCTGAAGATTATTTAATAAGCCAAAGCAAAATAATTTATATACTAAAGAATAAGCCACGTTTTATACCTAATACATGCATAGAAAAGAACTAGCCGGGGTGCCTGGGTTAAGCATCTGCCTTTGGCTCAGGTCATGATCCCACGGTGCTGGGATCAAGCTCCACATGGGGCTCCTTGGTCTGCAGGGAGTCTACTTCTCCCTCTGCCTGCTTCTCCCCCTGCTTGTGCTCTATCTAGTCTCTGTCAAATAAATAAATAAAATATTTATTTTGTTTTTACTTTTATTTTTTTTTAAAGATTTTATTTATTCATGAGAGGCAGAGGGAGAAGCAGGCTCCATGCAGAGAGCCCGACGTGGGACTTGATCCTGGGACTCCAGGATCACGCCCTGGGCGGAAGGCAGCACTAAACCACTGAGCTGCCCAGGGATCCCCTAAATAAAATCTTAAAAACAAAACACAACAAAACAAAAAATAAAAAACCAACTAGCCAAATGTGTATCTAGTTGTTATCTGTGGTGCTGGGCTAATGGTAACTAATGAAAGTAGCAGCAGCTGACCTTGGCTAGGTATGTGATCTCATTTAATCCTCACATCATCATTAGATCTTGTTTCCCCCACTGTATGTGAGGATGCTGAGCAGTGACCTGGGACCTCAAACTCCGGTCTACCAAGGGCTGGGATCTGAACCTCTCTGCCCTGTTGCCTGATAGTTATTTTCTCCCTAGTGACTTTTTGTACTTCCAAATTTTCTGACATGAATATAATTTAATAATCTGGGGAAAAACACAACCTTTAAAAAAGTGAATTGGGGCCAAGAAGCCCTTGGAAGTCTAGTGTTCTGTCCCATGACAGCCTGTGGTATGAGAGACTGTGCCATCAGTGAGTCCTTCCACTCTTGCCCTTGGCTCTGGATTTTCCTTCTTCAATTTCCCATCCCTTTCTCCTTTCCAGTATACATCATGGAGTCACTTGGTGATGATGGGAAGCCCTTGGTGCGTGGAGGTGCCATTCCAGGGCTGGTCTTGCCTACTCATTTCCTTTCCTCTGCCTCTCTCTTTTCCTTCCCTTCTGCCAAACCTTGGACTTCCTAGCACTCCCTGGGAATAAGCCTGGTTCAAGGTTCTGGTTTAACAAAACAAAACAGGGTATCCTGGGGTTAACTCGGCCTTTCACAGTTCTATGATTAAATTGCATTTTTCAGTGGTTCTGCCTTTAAACTCAAACCCTTTTAAAGAGAAATTTAAGGAGAGCAAAACATAGGAAACAGTGCCAAATGCCAATAACATATTTTAGTCGTTTGGGGAATGGGCAGCTTTAGAAACCACAAATTCCCACTTATGCAAGGGCTACTTGAGCTTTTTTCTTTATTGCTTAGTGACAGAAGCCTGGCTTTAGACCATGGTCAGAGTTGTTCTCCCTTGTTTTCTTTGTCTCTCTTCCTCTGAAAACAGTTATAAAAGGCCTGAGTTATCACAATGAGAGTTGCCTAAGCCTAAAGCTCTAATCAAATAACAAAAATCATTTTCCACTGATGTAGGTTGTTCAGACTAAAACACAGATCCAAGTCTGTCTTGGTACCTGTTCCACCTGTTCAGCAAGCTGTCCTTACTGAACCCTGCACTCTAAGCTTGGGAGGCTCCACACGTGTGACTTCACTGCCAGTTGGCAAGGCTTTGGTACCATGTGCTCAGCTAGGTGTTCTGTCTCCTTTCTCCCAAAGAAAATGATGGAAGAGGAAGATATGAATATTGTTCTGTGATTATGCTGTCCCAAACCATAGATGGCACAATATTAAATGGAAAGAATCCCAGAGAGCTCCCTTCTGTGACTATCTGGGACTATGAACCCAAGCATCAGAGTCCAATGAGGTCAGCTCCCACCGTTAGAGCTAGATTATGGTGTGGCCCAGACATGAATTGGTGAATTGCACTACATTATCACCAAATACATTGGAAATAAGGTGCCAGTGAGCTCATGTTTCCATAACTACTTCTCAAATTACTGGTAAATGTGAACTAGTCCCTCTAGAGGATAAGTAGATAGCAGTGAAAATTTGAAAGACTTTTTAACATATTGAGTACTGAGCATTTTGGTGGTAAACACATGTACAGAGAAATTGTAAGCCAGAGAAAGCCTCTCAGTATGAAGCAGCTGACAGTCACCTGAGCATCAATTAACATGAGAGTAAAAGATTAGTTTCATTGCATAAGTCAGTTAATTGATTCTGTAAAAACTGCAAACAAAAATCAAATAAGAACTATAAAGTTGGAAAAAGATACAAATATCCTCAAAAACAAACAAGCAAACAAAAAACTAGCCAGGGCACCTGGGTGGCTTAGTTGGCTAAGCATCTGATTCTAGATTTTGGCTCAGATTTATGATCTGTGGGTTGTGAGCATGGTTCTGGGCATGAAGCCTTCTCTCTTTCCCCTTCACACCCTCACCTCCTCACTCCTGTGCTCACTCTCTATAACAACAAACTAGCCAATTAAATCTAGCAACATATAAAAAGAATCACTGACCAATTGGGATTTATCCCAGGAATGCAAGGATGGTTTAACATCTGAAAATCAAACAACATAATAGACCATATTAATAGAATAAAGGACAAAAATCACACGATCATCTCGATAGATACAAAAAAAGCATTAGACAAAATCCAACATCTGTGGTAAAAATCACTTAACAAACTAACAAGGGAACTTCTTCAGTTAGAGGCTATCCATGAAAAACTCAGGTAAAGCATATTTAATGATGAAAGACCAAACATTTTATGAGATTAGAACTAGACAAGAATGTCTATTCTCAACACATCTATTCAACATTTCACAGGAGGTTCTTGCTAGGACAATTGGCCAAGAAAAAGAAAAACTAATCGTGACAAGATCTGGTATATGAAAAAGTTGGAAACATTTTGCTGACATAAAAGCCAGGAAAAAAAAAACCCACCAACTTTTAAGTATATTTTGATCAGGACTTTGTAATTATATCCATGTATGTTGCTTGTACTCGTGGAGAGGCTGTGACTAACATTATCCAGTTGAGAGTTATGGAAACACTTATTAAGGGATCCTATTCCAAATAAGTTAAAAAGTTAGCGCTACTGTTAGAACATGTACTAAATTCTTCATTTTCAACGGAAGTATATTTTTATTGATAATCAGCTTCTCTCCCTCCTTCCCTATCTACTAAGTATATTAAATACTCTTTGACCACATATTGAAAGTATGTTTAAAGAGTACCAATCAGTAAGATGCCAAATTATTAGCCTACTTGGGCATCCACATATTTTAGACTGGCCCTGCTTTCTGCAGGTTCTGTGGGTCATGACTACTCCTAAGAGAAAAAAAGATAACCTTAGTCAGATAGGCTATTCCAGGTCCCCTTGTAGTGGATCATGAAAGACTCCATATGGACAATGGGGCTTAGTTTCAGATCAGAACAAGCCTTTGCCATCTGTTGCTGAAACTGAGGTTATTGGGCACATGAAAATGAGAATCTCCTTGTCTCTCTACAAAGATCCTTTAAGGTACAAGGAAAGCCATATAAAGGACAGCTCTACTCAAACATCTTACAGTTAGTGAAATAAAAATATGAAACCCAGTGATATCCACCAAGTCTACGGAGTGATCCAGGGGCCTGGGAATGTCTCAGGTCTGAGAGCTCTCTGACTAGTTTCTATTTGCTTCCTTAGAGCATTGACTGTGGCCGTGATCCTGGTGATTTGGGGTTGCTGGCCAATGCTGGTCCTTGAATTTGTCAGTGCTTCCCTGGCTCAGACCTATCCTGACAAATCATCTTAAATTTTGCTAGAGTCTTTGAACTCTGCTTCTTGTCTGTGCTTTGGCTTTACAATTAACTCTTCCAACTCCAGTCTCCTTGACATTGGGTATTTGGGGCCTCCTCTCCCTTTTACAACTCTTTTAGCATTTCCAAATGGACTTCTAGATCAACTCTGAAATCTCAGGGTAAAATAGTGTGTTGGTCAAAGCATGAAATGAAAAAACAGAAAAATGACTTTTCTTCTTAAATATGTCCAAGATTTTTAGCTTCTCTGTTCTTCTGAGTCCTAGAAACAACAGCAGCAACATTAAAAACAAAACAAAACAAAAAACCCACGTATTTCTCAATTGCGCTCTGAACTTTCCACTTTGGAAGTGCAAAATGAAATAAACATTTTAGCAAATAAGAGTATTCCAGTGGATTGGTTGCTCATAGTAACTATTTCAGAGATACACCATCTTTCAAAAAATATTTTATCAATAATTAGCATTGCAGTCCTGATAAGAAAATATAAATCTAGAGAACAGACATGAGAGAATTTCACAAGCAGGATCTCTTTAATAATTTCCCTGAAGAAAATGCTTGAATGCACTTTAGAAAGAGTTTGGCATGATTCCATATCACCCTTCCTGAAGTACTCAAGACTGCTAGGCAATGAAGAGGAATCAATCATACCATGAATAGTAACTGAGCAATGGCACCCAAATTTCATGTTTTCTGAATCAATATTTTTAACGTTTTTACTTTTCCCAAAGATGTTAAAGACCAATCTATTGAATATCACTATCATTTCACAAGAAAGTAATGGCATTTTAAAACTAAAAAAGTAGAAATAGTATGATTTCAGTAAGAAAAAAAAATAAATCTATGGGGTGGTATTAAAAATTCACCACATTTTATTATTTTTCTCCCTTCTATATGACCTGGCAAAAGCTCCATCCCAGATGAGCCCTCAATCCATGGAGGAAAGGTGGGGAGCTTTTTGATAAGAGTACAAGGAATCTCACTCAATGTTTGCCAAAATCACTGCTTTAAAGTGAATGAACTTCAAAATGGAAGAATCAGGACAGTGTTTCCCAAACTTCAGTCCTGTGAAAACACTTTCACAAACCTTGTCATAGCTGCATTCCACCTATGTTATTTACTTAATGCTTTATTTAAACAAAGTCATTTGTTTACTCAAGTAAGTTTGTTTAAAAATGAAAGCTTTATATGAATACCATAAATGGAAGCCAGTATCCCTTGCCATAAAATCAAGATAACACAATTGGCTGGAAGACTCTGAGCCTGCTGCCAACTCTTTTTTTTTTTTTTTAAACAAAGTTAGCAGGTGTTAGGGGTTCAAGTCACAGCAGCACCAGAATAAATCTTTGTTTAATTTAACCTCAAGGACAGAGAAGTGAGAATTGAAGGGAACAATTTTCTCATTATGCAATTAAACATCATTTCCTGACATGTCCATGTACTGTCTAAGGCCATCTCTTGGACCAACCAATTTCATTTTGATAGAAAATCCATGGAATCAGAGGTGTCTTTACAGTAATTAAAAGCACTGGCTAACCTGGCCATCCTAAGTTCAAATTCTGAGACTTTTCCATGTACTAGCTGGTGACTTTGAGCTAGTTATTTACCTGCTCTGCCTAAGGTTTTCATCTAAGAAATGGACATAACAGTAATACCCACTTCACAGGTTGGTTGTGAGGGTAAAATGAGTAGATAAATGTATAGCTCTTAGAACTGTAAATAGCAAATTAAGCACTCAAAAATGGGGGCACCTGGGTGGCTCAGTGGTTGAGCATCTGCCTTTGGCTCAGGGCATGATCCTGGGGTCCTGGGATGGAGTCCTGCATTGTGCTCCCCGCAGGGAGCCTGCATCTCCCTCTGCCTGTGTCTCTGCCTCTCTCTCTGTGTCTCTCATGAATGAATAAATAAAATCTTTAAAAACCCAAAAATATTGTTATTCTTAATATCCCACACTTTGAGGAATGGCAAATTAGGATACTGAAGGCCTATAGTAAGCTCTATGAGGCAAAGAGTAATATAGTAACATATTTCTGGAAAGAACAGATAGCTAGGGAGTAAGAATGACTATTCTTTTGATAATGTGAATTAAATTATTAACTTTAAAATTAAATTCTAATTTTTTATTAACTTAAAATTAAATTATTAACTTTGTACACACGTGTCTATGGCAATTTATTGCTCATTGGTTTGCTACCTTCCATGCCCCATTTTCTTGGCTAAGAGCATGGCAGAGTGATATATTTTTGCCTTTAAGGCCTAGTACACAATGCCTTTGACACAGAAAGGTCACGCCATACAGAAAGGCTTTGGGATTTTAACTCTGAAGTCACTACTTAGGTAAACAAGGCTGTCTAAATATATGAGGTTTTTAATTTTGAAATCAACGTCCCCTCTATTTAGAGTAAACAACAGAATTAACATAGGATTTGACCCTCAGAGTGGCTACACGTTATGATTTAATTCGCATTGCGAAATATAGTAAAGGAGGACTTACTCATCACTAAATCATCAAATAAATAAGCTAACATCAAAAAGCAGTCGTTCTAGGGGGCTCCTGAGATGGATTAGTTGGTCCTGAACAAGAAAGACATATATTAACATATCCTAAGCTGTTGCCTTTCATGTGTTTCATCCCTTTTGTCCCTGGAACTATATTTAGTACAGAGGGAACAACAGTGCTGCTAGGGCAGTCAAGTAGAAAGAGAGGGTATTAATTTAGTAGATCTTGGTCAAGGTTACATAGGGCAAGAGATAGTGGATAAGTACATGTTGAGTTAGACTACAATATAAGGTCATTTGGGAATTTATAGCAATCCCCAGACCCTGTGTTGGGTCTACCTTGATGGTGGCCTCGTTCAGAAGGATCTGGATTTTTAAAGTATTTGTCTTCTTCAGTCCCTGTCCATTTGCCAAGGAGGGACTGTTTCTTCAAACTCTAGAAGCTGCTTCTTGGTAACACCTTTATTGCTTCTTCCTCCTCTCAGCTCTGGCTGTTTCTTCTTCCAGTGTCCCAAGTTGAACGCTTTAGCTTTTCCCTTTTGCTGCCATCATCTCCCGTTTGTAACTTGCCTCCCTTTATGCTACAGACCTCTGAATCTCTAGGCTTCTCTTTTGATCAGGCCAAGTCCTTATGCTCATTTGCTCTGCTTTTTCAGGAAGGTTGCTCAGCTTTTCTGTTGAGTTTTGCATCAAACATTAACTATTCTTTCTTAAAAATATTATCTGTCCTTTCCCACTTCTTTTCTTCCTACACTGTCAAGGACTGTTTGTAAATTCCTTCACTCTACTTATTATGTCTGTAAGCAATAGAATGTTCCAGATGCTGGAAGTCAAATGAAGCCGTATCTTCTAATTTCTTTCTGCACCTCTTCCCTAGGACCTACTCCTTTTAGAAAGCTTATCTTGAGTACTTTAGGGGAGACATGAAGAACAAAATAAACTCAGATGCAATGCAGTAAATTCCTTTTCCCTTCCTTTACTGAGTTTGCATTTGGTCCAGGTAGCTAATGGAAAAGAGTGCCCAGGGGCACATGGCTGGCTCAGTGGAGCATGCAACTCTTGATCTCAGGGTTGTGGGTTCGAGCCCCATGCTAGCTGTGGAGTTTACTTAAAAAAAATTTATATAATATATATGTATATAAAAAGAGTGCCCAAGGTTGGAGCTCAATAAGCCTTAACTACTAGCAGTGGCTCTAGCTTTTAGTGAGCTCTATACCTTATCTATAAATGGTAAATGAACTCTTGTGGATCTGATTACTTTATAATGATCTGAATAGGTCATTTGTCAAAGTATAATACTGTCCTAGAAATGTCACTTTATCACCAAAATAAGGAGCAAAGTTTCCATATACATTTATGCAAAACCTGGAGTATGCCAGGGGTTGCTGCAAGTGCTGGGAATACTGGTGAACAACTCATGCAAGGGCCCAGCTCTTCTGATGCAATGACTTCCTGTGAGTATTTAAAGGCCAAGGAAAACTACTGGAATCATACTGGTCAAGGAAACCAGGTTAAAACCATCCTATTTAAGGAGGAGTAAACCAATTCGTTGGTGGATATGCCACTATGTTAACAAAAGCTCCACCTCCCTGAAGTAGGATACACATTTAAGAGTGGGCAGGTTTAAAAAAAAAAAAAATCCTAACCCAACCCAAAAGATAATGGGAATCATCTGTTCTGTTCTCATGTGCAAACCTATAATTTATGGAAAGATGGGAAAGAGAAAGTCCCTGAGGAGACCTAGCCAAGTTCTGTGGTGAAAATTCAACTGTATTCAAAGCTCAGACTGGAAGAGGTGGGGGTGGAGAGGAGCAAGAAGCCGCAGTAAAAATAACATGTCTTGAGGCAGCCAGCTCCTTTTCTTTTCCCCGATTCCAGTGCCATTCCTGGGCTGTCCCTGGACCAAGCTGCCTCCCTCCCTTGCTCCTGCCACCCCAGCCCTTCCCCATTCACAGGTTATTAATTTTTCCTCTGTGTTTTTCATTCATTTTTTTAAAGAATTCCAAACTAGTTTGTAGTAATCATTAATTCTGTCACAAGGTAAGGTCAGCAGTATAAAGTACAGGGCAATTTAGGAACCAGGTAGTTAACATCATGTGAGAATGTGTATTAATGAAACAGCAGGAATTTTCAAATTATGGAAAGGAGACCATTTCCTTAAACGCATCGCCATGTATAATATATATTTGTGCACACTTACAAATAAAGTGATTTACTACCAAGAATATACTATAAGACATGATAATAGAAAAGCCTATCATTCTTAAATGCAATGTTACTGTTATCACCCCACCAAATTCTGATTTTTATCTCTTTATCATCATGGCTACATGTTGTCTTTTTTGATGCTATTATCACTGCTTTTTTGGCTAATTATTATACTTTAGAAACGATATTATAAATATTATAAAGCTATGGTTACTAATAAGTCAACTATTTTTTTTATTTATTTTTTGGAGGTGGGGGCAGAGGTCGGAGAGAGAGAATCTTAAGCATGAGCTCGATCTCACAATGCTGGGCTGAAATCAAGAGTTGGATGCTTAACTGATTGAATCACCCAAGTGTTCCTCAATTATTATTTTAACTGTATTTTTTAAAATGCCAGTATTAGTGATTTCCACTGGGCCATTTGAAAAAGCATTTTTATTATACTTAATTTGCTCACATATTTCAATAAAATTTCAATATATATATATGTTTTATTGGCTCCCTTATCAGCCATATGAGGTAAATTATTATCCATGTCAGAGATTGAGAAATTGGGGCCAGCTAAACTAGAAAAGATTGGTGGTAGTGGTGGAAGGAGGATGTGAAATATATATTATATTGTCCAGGCAGGGAATCCCCATTGTAACATTTCAGTTTCTAATGTCTTTTAAAGTGTTCTTGCTATTCATGGATAGTTTTCACTGTTAGAATAATAAAACAGAGAAAGAAAGCACCCCTGGTCATAGGGTGCATGATCAAACTTCCCTACGGTGTGTAAATCAACTGAACTTTGTTAATATGACTGTGAGGGACTTCTAACAACAGCACTCCTAGAGTATTTGCTATATGCCAAGCTATTCCCCAGAGCACTTGACATATTTGTGACTCCCTTAACCTCACAACCTTATGAGGTAGGTACTTTAATAATCCCCACTTCACAAATAAGGAAACTGAGGCATAACAAGTTAAAGTGATTTGTTCAAGGTCACACAGCAGGTAAGGGGCGCGGCTAAGATGCAAGCCCAGGCTGTCTGGCTCTAGACTACACGTCCAATCATTACACTACACTGCCTTTCAGAGAGCGTGCTACAGTTAAACAATAGACTGTGGTTATTTAAAGATTTACTTGAAAATCAGTTGTCCAGACTCAGGACTAAGCAGTCCTACAGAAAAACAAAAGATTAATGGTAGTGAGATCTTCAGTTCACACTTATGCAATAACATAGCTTGAATTCATGCATAGCTCCTTTTGAGTACATTCTCATCCTTATCTTCCTCTTCCAGTAACTGACTCATTCATTCACTCCATATTTATTAGGCACTTCCTCTTGCCAGGTATTTTTTTTAGTAGTGGAATCTAGGATGGATAAAGACTTGCATTCAAGGTTGAATTTACCACTTATGAATTTTTCCTTTCCTTTCCTTTCTCCTTTCCTTTCTTTTCCTTTCTTCTTTTTTAAAGTAAGCTCTACACCCAACATGGGGCTTGAACTCACAACCCTGAGATCAGAAGTTGTATGCTCTACGGACTGAGCCAATCAGGCACCCTTTGTGGATTATTTTTAAATGCCCTTACAAACTCAGGTAACATTTTATTACCTAACCTGGCAACTAGGCAGATGCACCAGATCCTACATATGAGGGGGTTGCTCATTTTTTCCTAAATATATCTCCTGTCCACTCAGAGGACCCCTTCAGGATACTAGATACTACTGTCCATCTAGAATATGTGTCTTGTCTTACACATTTTGAATCCAGTGCATCACAGTACATAGTACCTAGCACTTAAGAAATTTTTATTTATTTATTTATTTAATTTTTTTAATTAAAGATTTTTATTATTTATGAGAGAGAGAGAAAGAGAGGCAGAGACACAAGAAGCAAGCTCCATGCAGAAGCCTGACATGGGACTCGATCCCAGGTCTCCAGGATCATGCCCTGGGCCAAAGGCAGGAGCCAAACCACTGAGCCACCCAGGGATCCCCTTAAGAAATTTTTAGAAGGTCGTGAAATACAGTCCCTAAATCGAGGAGTGCTGTTGCTTTCCTGAGGTGGTCATGATTATTTTTTTTAAAGAAGCTAGTATTTTATTGTGGTAAATGTACATTTACCATTTTGGGGCATATCTCATAATCCCTTTTGATTGGTTATACCTCATTGATTACTTTTCAGAATAAGGCAACTTCGCCTCCGCTGTTACCCACTTTGTGGGTAATAAAAGGTAATAAAGTCTCACTTCAGACAATTAGTTGGTTTCCCTAATTAGCACAGCCAGCCCCATTAGTACCGTAGGAAGAGAGGACTTCAGTCCCTGTGATGCCCCTTCCCACCCTTGATGGATTCAGAAGCTAGCTCCAAGGTCTGAAGTTTCTTTGCCTTCCTCATCCTAAGCAGCTGAAGCAACTTGTCTCTCCACCCCTTTCATTATCCCATTCTGTCCACCCCATCAGTGGGGTGGAGACTCACAGCTTATAAGTGTGCTGAAGAAAACCCCAGAGGCAAGAAACGAGAATAACTTGCTCGTGCTAACAAAACAAAACCAGAATACACAGCAGGGGCCAGGACCTCACAGTAGCTGGCTTCCAAATCTTTCCTTATCCCAAGGAGACAGACTGCCTGCCTCTCTATTCTAAGCTCAGGCAATGTGGCTTAAGCAAACTCATAGAAGGAATTCAAGACTCAAGATCCATTTTCAGCTTCTCCCAGATCCCCAATGTGCCTTTTTATCCTTACTCCATCTTGCCCAGCCAAACGTGAAAGCCTGTGTAAAGACCATTACATGTCTCGCTTTGAAAGGACTTGAATGCCCTTATGAACTAGCTCCTGGCTGAAATCTTTGGTCCCATGGAGACAGAGAAAGCAGCAGCCAGTTGGAAAACAAAAAAAGAGTTGTTATCTTTATGTCAAATTAAACTCAGATCTGCTTAATATCTTGGCCAACTTATGCCACAACTATTTTGGCCCTTTCCGCTACCCCAAAGCCTTTTGTGGCCAAAATGTACCATTGTGCTGCTGTTTGACACTGTGTGCCAGCAGGCTTCTGTGCCAAAGCCAAGTAACACCCTTCCTTCTTTGGGTTGTGGGGTAGCAGGGGAGGGTTTCTAATTCCTTTTGTGACCACTGACTAAGAGCTGAGTGGTCAACAATTTGGTAAATTATATACACACCTAAAATGTCAGCTGCATCAGATTTTTGTTCTCTGTTGTTCCAGTAGCTGAAAGGAACCTTTAAGCCGAAGGCAATTCTAGAAGAGTTAGGTTTTCTAACCACATTCTGTGGGAGGAATGGTACCAGAACTCTAGGCACACAGGATCCTAAGCAGCAAAGAATTATCTTTGATAAGGATATATACCAATGATTCAAACCAATGGCAAGGAATGGGAATTCAAATTAGCCAGTTACGAACACACACACACAAAGAAAGAAGCTCTACCACAAAAGTCCTTTTTGGAAGCAGACTAGCTAAATACATAAATATATAAACACACTGACACAGGTCAGCCCTAACTATGAATTAGAATATGCTAAGTCCAATCCTTTAAAAAACAAAACAAAAAGGAAATTCATAGTATCATAAGTCCATATGCAATTAGCATGTTCTCCCTTTGGGACTATAATATATTCTGTGCGCTATTCAGTTTTTTCTGGAATTTTGCTGTTTTTGACGACTCACTGGATTGGACAGAATGAAAATATTTTGACCACCACGGCAGTGGTTGAAACTGACCTGTAAAAATTTTAGATGCCGTGGACTATTGGGGGGGGGGGCGGGAATCTGGGCCTGACCACTATGATCACAGCATCTATACTGACTCTCCTGGGCACTGGAACTTTTACATATGTGGTGCTGGTACTCTGAGGCTAGTGACGGGTATAATTTACATAGCCCTGTTCCCCTCTTTGCCTTCTATTCCCTCCTTCTACCCAGTGGTAAGACTTGGTGGAGCTTCAGCCACGTAGGGCTTTGCCTTGCTGCCAGGTAGATCTAGGATGTCTCTAGAAATAATGTTAGTGCTGGAGGGAAATAGTACAATGTAGTGGTTTCAAGTTTGTGCCCATTGGAGTAGGGAATCCTTCAACAGCAGGGGTAGGGACACCTGGGTAGCTAAGCAGTTGAGCATCTGCCTTCAGCTCACGGCGTGATTCCTGGTCTGGAGATCGAGTCGCACATTGGGGTCCCTACGAGGAGCCCGCTCCTCCCTCTGTTTATGTTCCTGCCTCTCTCTGTGTCTCTCTCATGAATAAATAAATAAATAATCCTTAAAAAAAAACCCAGCAGGGGTAATCAAGCAGCTGGTCACAGAGGTTATTCTTTGATAAGTCTCCAATAGTTCATACAAAACTGAAACAAAAGAGGGTATGTGCTAGAACTGGACAGCTTGGGTTAGATGACTTTGGGCAAGTTCCCTTCATTTGTAAAAGGTGGGTAATAGTACCTATCTCAGAGGGCTATTGGGATTAAATGAGATAATCCACATAGATTTAGAAAGGGTCTTTAAGGGCTAAGGTAAGCAACTCCATAATAATAATAAAAAATCACGATGATTAATTAGAACACTGTTCTCATTTTACAAAGAATTTAAGCACCAGAGATATTATGTGACTTGGTAAAGGATGAACTATTGTCACCCTCAATTTTCTGAATGTCCCTCTCCTGCCTCCCTGATTAAGTGCTATGAAATGAGGCTCCTTGTCTTCAGTGAGGCTGTACCTCAACAACTCTGGGATGAAGCAAGCAGACTCAGAGTCCTGGCCCTTTCTTGATCCTTCTGTCTGTCTGTCAGATGATCAGTCCCTGCCCCCAGCTGGCAGCAGGCAGAGAAAAGAGAAAAAGATGAAACTCAAATCAGTAGTTTTACTACCTGGGATTGCTTGGACTTTCTCTCTGCATCCTTGACCTCTATTCAACCAAGAACCCATTCAACAACATCCTTCCCCAGATTCTGTTTCTCTTCAGGCCTAAGCCTTCCCTTAGGATGCCCCATTCTTTTATTGTCCTTTACCTGACCTGCAACGGGCTCTCTGCTTTTAGCCCTGACACAAATGTCAACTCCTAGTTCACCAGATAACCTGAATGATGCTGCCCGTTTTAGTAGCAGACTCACTAGACAGCATATTAACTTCTGCACATTTTCATCGGCCAGCTTTTGTGTGCTGGGCACTATTCTGACTGCCATTAGATGGTAAGGTATTATGCAGTTAATCTGTCTTTAAGGACTATATGAAATTAGTATTCTTTGGTTTTCGTAAGCTGTCCTTCAGATCCTATTTGTGAAAATGCTTAAAACTGCTATTTAAGGACAAAAAGTCAAAACATCTGTTGATCTTTGGCAATTGGAAATCTTGACATTTGTCCCTCGGGACTGAGGGAGCAGATATCTGGCTTTCATTCCAGGTTTCTTGCCGTGCCCAGAGCCCAGTGATGAAAACTGGCAAGAAGGTCCCAGATAGAGATAGGTAAATGTACAGTGGCTTCTACAATGTAATCACTTCTCAAGGATCACGGAACCAGGGTCTTAGAGCTAGGAGATGCTGTAAAAATTGTTTAATTCAACCTTTTCACTCCACAAATAAGGAAACTTAGGGCTCCAGGAAATAAAGTAGAGTCTGAGATTTTTGTACAAAGCCACAGCTGGAGGAAAAAAGTGGTCTAAATTGGAGGTACTGTGTGAAATTGTCATTTGAAGATATCCTATATCTCCAACACATGGGTTAACAGGATTGAGAATAATCCCTTCAGGGGTTAAAAATCCATTAAAAAAAAAAACTCCGATTTTGTAAAACTGTAAGAAGGGACAGGGATGAGGATATTTTCAGAGGTAGGCTGTGTTTCCACACCTAAGATTTAATGGAACACATGCATTCAGGGAGATGCGTGGAATTTCAACACAATTCAACATCAGTTAATTCTAAGAGTAAAGGTCCTTCAGTCCAGCTCCCTTCCACCTGCACGTTAAAGGAAGCTAGAAAGCCAATTACACTCACAGCAGGGCCTCTCCCTGACTGCAAAAGAAGAATGTACTGCAAATTCTACGTGTGCTTTACAAGCTAGTAAAACTATAATTGCAGGTGGGAGGGAAACATGGGTTCTCTTTGTTTCTGCCAACAGTTCAGTCTGGTAAGCTCCACCCTTCTATAGCTACAGAAACAGTGTGGAATTAGTCTTTTTTAAGCTAAAAAAAAAAATACATTCTATGATTCTACAAAACTTAAAGCATGCTTTTGGTTAAAATTGAAAAGATGATCTGTGTACAACCCACCAAAAGGGCATGCATTCTTCCAAGAGACAGGTGCTGAAGGAGCCTACCTTTTTGTGGAAAGCCCAAACTCAGCTTCTGGTTCACGTGCTGAAGACCTCTTAGCAAGACCAAAGAAAGATGGTGAGCCTGAGAGGCCCGCATGTGATTTGGACTTGTTCTATCTAGCCTGGCCCTCTGGGGAGGTCTCACTGCTGGTCCAGCTTGGGGATGGGGATGGGGGTGGGGGGTGGTGGGAGGCTCTGGAAGAGCAGTTCCCTTGTGGGGCCACGGGGGAGGTCTGGTTTAGGACCACCCTGGAAGCAGGAGGAAACCCACCAGGGTTTCTCCACTTTCCCTATCACGGTGCTAGTCAACACAAGGACTGTAGAGCTGCTGCTACTGCAGGGTCCTGTGACCCAGAGACCATGCAGAATCTGAGGGGCAAAACAGGTATGGCAGGTGTGACTTCTGTGGTGGTGGCTGCGTCTGGGGTCCACTGATGCAGTGTCTTGGTGGCACCCAAGAAAGCACAGGGAACCACTTATGGAAGGTCCACACCTCGTAGCCATCACTAACCCTGGCACTCGTGCCACTAGTGAAGCTCGTAGCTCTTAAGCCCCATGTGTCAAACAGTGTTCTGAGGGCCTTAGTGTCTTCAGTCCTCTAAACCTCTTGGCAACTTTTGGGGAAGGTACAGTTATTACCCCCAACTTCGGAGATGAAGTGTTTCTTGAGTTATGAAGAGAAGAGACTTGTCCAAGGTCACCCAGTGAGTCTGGAGCAAGCTAGCACTCGAATGTGGGCGGCTAGGCTCTGAGTGTATAACCCTGTACCATCCAGCCCTTCTGCAATAGCCAACATCGGGTATCATCACCCTTCTGGAGATCTTTGCGCCAGGCAGAAACTTCATCCTATGTTGGCCTCACAGTAGCCTGCTGGTTTCCTAAAAGCTCCTCATGGCCATCTTCATTTTGATTTGTATTTAATTTTCCACCTCACAAAGCAGTCCCAGAGAGAGGGAATCTGGTGATATCTCTTGAATATGATTTATTAATCAACAGCTCGAGAAAATGGAGGGCTTCCTTGCTGCCACCTGACCTTTGTCTTCAGCCTTCCTAATGTTTGCACTGCTGCCCTGACCTTGCAAAGTGACCTGGAATAGCTGGCCTGTTTCCTTGTGTGTGTCTACTTTGAGGGTCCAGCTGTCAGCCTGTGCAAGTCTGTCAATTAGTATCTCAAGAGTTTAGGATGGGGTCCGGAGCCTTTTGAGGAGCACAATCTAACACCAACCTCCAAATTCCTTCTCGTAATTGAGCATTCATTAGTTTTGGAGGAACAAAAGCAGGCATTCTCTATTATAAAGCAGAGGTCAAAACCAGTGGCTATGTTTTGTTTGGCCTGCAGAGTGTTTAAATATTGAGAAATTTCACATAAAAATACGGATTTCCGGCTTCTCTTGGAAAATGGGAAGAGATGACAACTCTGGGGCCACTGAATAACAGCTGTCCCCTTCAGAGAGGGACAGCTCTCTGGTTTCTCCTCACGACCTTAAGTCTCCCCTTGGGCCTGCCTCAGGCACGGATGCCACTTGCCTGGCCCCTGCAGGGACCCTGCTCTAAAGCCATATGGGTCTCCTTTAAATGCAGAATGGGATGGTTAGGCTGCCCCTGCGATGTGTTTGGCATGTCAGTACAGAACCAGGAGAGAATGTTCTCAGAAGGCAGGTAGGCGCTATGCTTTTTCGGTCCTGTCCCCAGTACCTGGCATAGTAAGTGCTTGGTACATAATACAACATTTACCACTTCTTGTATGGATAGATAAATGAATGACTGGCTTTTAGGAAAAAAGTGAATTTCTGAATGACAAGGAACCTGTTCAACAGCTAACAGAAGTCCAGGCTTATTAATGCTTCAGCAGCTTTCTGAGTGACTCGTGCTGCTCCCTATACCTCTCCTTGATTTGTTGGGCTATAAAGAGCTTCCCTGCTGTCACAAGTGATGTTAATCTTGTTTAAAATTCTAGGAGCAAATGTGTTGATGGTTCACCAGGATTTAGCCAGAAATTTAAAAACAAACAATAAGAGAAGCTGCCCTAGATGGCCTTCCACTTTTTCCTCAGAAAGATGGGGGCAGTATTATTGAAAAGCAACAAGTTCCAAATGTAGATGGAAGTGCAGGCCACCAACTGATGCCGCCAAGGACTTCATCAAAGACACGTGTATTAATGCTGTCTTGTGAGCCGGCCATCCTGCTCCATCTCTGGAGCAACATCAAGTGAATGAACTTTGTGAAAACCTCCTTAGCCTTTAACACCTGACTAGACCTGATCCCTGAGGCCCCTTGAGGACCAACTATAAATGTGGCAGAGTAGCTGGCATGAGGCATCAAGGGGAAAGTCCTGCTGGATGTCATTAGGTTAAGTACAGTCATGGGCAGCCTCTACCAGAAGTTCTTGGCACAGACAGTATAAGAGTTTGACCAGAATCAGTAAGAATTAGTCTTTTTCTGAGTAAATGAGCTGCTTCAACTTCAGGGCCAGCATAGCTCTGGGGACATAGCGCCGTACTTAACATCTGAATGAATGAATGAATGAATGAATGAATGAATGGAGAGGAGACACCCAGCCAGGGGTCTGGTGACTGAGAATTTGACTCCTGTTTCAGCAGCACAGGTAGAAAAATTATAAACTCCAAGTTCTTTGTAGCTCTAGCCTGGAGACTTTTTCACAGACTTTTTTTTATTACATTCATTTCTGAGGCAAGTAAAGTGATCCCATCATACTCATTCCATGAATGTTTGTTGAGACAATTTATCAAAATAATCCTGAAGCATGCAGACAGAATGTTCTTCAGAAATGTCAAAGTCAGTAATGAAAACTTTTCCCTGCTTGCCTCCATGACAGAAACATGCAGATTAGATCGTTGATGGGTTTGAAATGATCAAGGCCTGAAAGTTCTCTTCCCATTCCCCTCCATCTGGCTTCCGC
This sequence comes from Nyctereutes procyonoides, assembly GCF_905146905.1. NCBI lineage: Eukaryota > Metazoa > Chordata > Mammalia > Carnivora > Canidae > Nyctereutes > Nyctereutes procyonoides. The sequence goes on from NW_026575132.1 coordinate 16,319,934, forward strand.
CTATAGGCCCTCACATTTTAACTTAGATCGCAGCCTCCAGGAAGCCTTATAACAGTTCAGTTAATGGTGTTCCAGTGACCACTGCTGCAAAACAAAATACCCCAAACCTAGTGGTATAAAACAATCATTTTATTCTCAGAATTTGTGGGTCAGAAGTTTAGGCAGGATATAGTGGAGATGGCTTTTCTCTGCTCCATACCTGTTGTATTTAGAGATGGGAATCCTAGAGATGAGAATCCTTTGAAAGTATCTTCACTCCATGCCTAGTAGTTGATGATGACTTCAGCTAGAATGACTACATGTGACCTCTCCTTGTGGTCTCTGTGCATGGGCTGGTTTGGGGTTCCTTACAACATGGTGTCTGCATCCAAGAGTGAACAGCTGGGTTGAAGCTGTACCATCTTTTATGACCCAGCCTTGAAAGCCACATAGCATCCTAGCATCACTTCCACGGTTCCAAGCCCAGCCAAATTCAGGGAAAGGGAACACAGACCCCCACCTCTTGATGGGAGGAATGCCAGAGTCACAATGCTGCAAGGAGGGCATGTGGGATGGGAGATGTAGTTAAAACCATCTTTGCAAACTATAATTTATTTCCAAAGTACTGCATGTGGCAGAAGTGATGGCTGTCAGGCAAATACCTACAAAGGATAGCTTCAGATCACTCACAAAGCAGCCTGCAGCTAGGGCCCATGTGAAGAGGAGCAGAGGCCTCCCACCAATGACCAGCATCAACTTTAGGTGGGAGTAAGCCACCTTGGAAGCAGATGCTCCAGCTCCAGTTAAGGCTTCTTCCAATGAGTTCTCCCAAACAACATCTGGACTACAACCTAACAGGGCCTGAGCCTGAAATGCCCAATTAAATTATTCTCAAATTCCTGACCCACAGAAACCATGGGTGAAAAGGCTTTACTTTTGTTTGAGGTTACTGGGTTTGGGAGTAATTTGTCATATATCAATAGACAACTAATGCACAGACTTATGCCCCACTAAGCAACCACTGGTGTGGCAGTTATTTCCCTGACCGCATGATAGATTGGGTCTGATGCCAATCCATTCTTGCCTGTTCCCAACGGCTAACCACATTTGTGTGTGAAATGGCAGGCTGAGGGGCTGGGCAGGGAGGGTCTGATTCCACCAATAGTAAGACTGATGCTCACCTTACTCTGTATCTTTAAGTAAAGTCTTTGAAATCAGGCCCTCTCCTTGCCGGTATCCTAGCTGCTTTTTTTTTTTAGAAGTGGGAAACAACAATAATACAAACCCCACATCAACGACAACCAAAAACCCAGCTGATTGGAAGCCAAAGTAGAAGCAGGGCTTCCAGGGAAACTGGCTTCCAGGAAAGTGATTTCGGCACTGACTGAGCACCTCCCAGTTCTGTGGCTGCCACCTCATCTATTATCATGGTGCTTACACTTGGGCTCACATAAGGCTTCTGGGAATCTTATCTCCCCCAAGCTCTTTCTCACCTGGAGGATGTGGCTCTCCATCCAGCACTTACAGCATACGGTCCACTTTCTGCCCCGGATTCCCAAGAAGAGCAACACATTGTGCTCAGCTACCCACAGTTTGTGCCACAGCCCCTGCCCTGCCCACCTTCCCCAATCCTTCACTGTGTCTGTGGACGTAGCTGGGTGTGGTGCCCAGGTCTGCAGACGAAGTGTTCTCTGAGCAAAGAAAGACTAACCAGCTGGCATAAAAAATTATCTGTATCACCACCTTGTTAAACCCTTGCTTTTACCCATTCGGCTAACTGGCCCTATCACTAAAACACCAATAAATCAATAGTCAATACCCCAAGGACTGAAGGCCTCCTGCCGAGGGAGGAGTCAGAAGGCCCAGGTTCCAGTTCAGGCACTGAGCATTAGTTGTCACTTCCCCTTCCCCCTGGCTGTCAAACGTCCTGCAAGACTGAGCATGAGGCCTGAACTATTCAGCGCCTACTCAAGATACACCTCTCCTAAGAAACAGTGACTTTCCATTTGCTCTAGTGCCAGCCTGCCAGTTCTTCAAAGAACAACATTCAGTTCCTTCCCTTTACTCTTGAAACATGCGTTCACTTTTGAAATATCTGGTTATTTAAAAAGGCATGATTTGTGCCCCCCCCCCCCAATAATTTATGTTCCTCCTTCCTAACTCACTGATTAGAACAACTCTGGCTAAAGTAGCTAACAGAGATTTAGTGATGTTTTAATGGAGGCCTCATTCCTATCTTGCTCCAGATTACCTCAGAAGTTTCTGAAGGCAATGATGGCTGCGGCAGACACAGGCCCTGGACGTGGAACAACACAGGCAAGCTGTCACACTTTGTTTTTCTGCTTGTTAAATCCGAATGCTCCTAATTAGTTACCCTGCCCGCTAACGCAGGGGTGGACAATGGAGCAGGGATCAGGGGTGCTGAGAGGCTATGAATACAAGTTCCTCAGGCTGCTGAAGCTTGGAGACTGGTGACTTGGTTGTGGGCACCGAGGCGCTGTCTCCCTGTGGACTGTGGATTCAAAGATGTCAGCCTTGTGTGAATAAAGGTCATCACCTGTTGCTTCTTCGGTGAAAGGGCAGCTGTGCTGGGTGCCCACTCAGGCTCGGCCTTTGTCTGCTGACTCTCTGAATAGCGCCTACAGAGAATAACTTTCTCTGATTGTTTGCTTGGTGGGGCAGGGCCATGCAAAATTACTCACATACTTCCTCAAAGAATTCAGCAAAGTGTGTTTTTAAAAAGTTCCCTCGAAATGTCTTAAACATTGCCTTTGGTGACTGTACTCACTAGCTAGAAAACACTACATAACCTTCATGGTAGGACCACCGTTTATGTTATTGTTTCTGGTGACCATTTTGACAAATGCTTAGATCACCGAGATGACAACTCCTAAGTCATATGGGTGTGGGGGACTAGTGAAAAATTAACTGAAAAGTTGGCTAGCTGTTCAGGAATGTTTAGTGTTTAGAAAGTTTGCAACAATGAACAACATGCCATTATCCCAATGTATAAAAAGCATGGATTTTATTTGGTTTTAGAATTCTGTGCATTGCTGTTTTACAGAGAAGCATTTCTAATGTTTTGTTTCGGGTCTAACATTAAATTAGTTTGTTTTTCTCTGGGGAGAGTGTGTGCTAATACGTTTGGGATAGTGTATATATATTCATCCATCCTTCCATTCATCCATCCATCCATCTGTTGATACATTGAATATTTACATACCCAGTTGCTTAGCATAAGCGCTTACTGCTTTAGCATTCTAGGCAACTCTAGAAAGGTAGGCTGCATTTGATTTACCTCTCTCTCTTCATGGCTCTTGAGTGCTATGGACCCTCTTCTCTGGCATCCTTCCCAATTCACATCTTGTTAGTAAGTACAGACAACATTCCAGACTGTTTCATCTTCTTTCATCATCATATCTGCTGAAATGTATCTCCCCTTGAATACCATCCCGTGCTTTTAACTTATTAATAAGATGAAAGAATTTGTGCCAAAATAATTTATTCTCCTCAGGTAATATTTTGTGTTACTGGAATCTAAATTGCCTTAACTTGAAGGTAGGATCTAGTTTGGAAAATTTAGGGCCCTTGGAAGATGGGTGTGTGTGTTGGCAGGTAGGTGGTAGGCGGTAGAGCAGGTGGCTAGGAGAGGCTAGTTTAACCAGCTGCCTCACCTGTGGGATCATCCAGTATCCTTTCTCATGAATCACATACAAATGGAATCATTCAATGCTTAGCTTACATATGCCCTAAAGGTGAGTAACACCAGAAGATTTAGTCATTAATATACATTTTAGGTTTTGTCACAAGAGCACTGCTTGCCAAAATTCAGAACATAAATGTGATCTTTCCTTTCAGCAAGTAGAAGGAACTTGAGAAGAATTCTCTTATCACTTACACCGTCTGAGGAATGAGCTATTAAACCAGGGTTCTGATTTGCTCCTTAAGAGCAACTATGATCTCTTGAACACTAACTTACATATACTAATGTATTCTACTGGTACAATGTGGAATTTTCTTATCAGCAATGTAAGTAAGGAGATGGTTTGTCACAGACTTTATAGGGAAAGGAGAGAGCTAATACAGAAAGCTAATGCATTGAGAGTTCTAGTATTGTTCCTACTCTCTCATTGGGGCTTATCTTTTTATTGTATTCCTATCTTAAAGCCTTCCTGTGGACTTGTGATAATGCTGGATAGACAGAAAATAGTAAGACACAAATTCCATTCTACTTCCCCCTCTTAAAGTATCAATGTAGGAGAAAGCTCTTAAAAAGCAGTGCCTTAGTTTCCCCATTCAAAACATGCCTCAGTACTGTCCATTCATTTATATAGGCTTCATCCTTGTCTGCCAAATCCTTTAGACTGAACTCCTCTCAGTTAAAAAAAACACTGCATTCACACCTCCTCCAGAAAGTTTCTGCTTATATGATTTTATTTTTCAAAAAAATCAGCAGTATGTTAGATTTACATTCAAAGAACACGGATTGAATAATTTTTTCTAACAATATCTATGAGCTGAACAGAAATTCACCTGAAATTCTAAACTGAAGAAATGACGGGCTCAAGTCACCGCTCCTCCAAGTTCCTAGGATTTGAAGAGCCTATGCTCCCATATTTTACCTTCCTTGGACCTGCTACAAGGCACAGGTACTTGGTTCTATCTTACATGTGACATGTTACAATGCTATCAACTGATTATAGTCAGGTAATGACCATAGTGTTCAACTTCTACCTTTATGAGGTACTAGTAAAACCCAGCAAACAATTTAATGACTGGTGAAATAAATCGACAATTAGGAACTCGGCACCAGCATAAGCTACAAATTTTGCCAATAACTGGCACTCACTGGCTAGCGGGCAGGCAACTACAGCTCTCAGAACAACTGGAGGGAGTTCCTTTTGCTGAGCAGTGTCCATCTGTGCTATTATTTGTTTCCTTATATCCAAGTGTACAGGAGTAAAGGAGAACACCTGCAAGGAGGCCAGTAAATTCAAATAATGAGAAGTGGGGGGGAAATGGTCTTGAATGAAACTTCAGAAGCATTACAGTAGCTTAAAATCTTTAGCCAAATTGTTGAATTGAGCCTATCTCCTAAACTTTGGGATTGATAAATATAAAAATGAAAACAGAGATGTAAGAAGAGAGCAAATTTTTTGGTTATCAGAATTATTTTTAAAAGATTTTATTTATTCATAAGAAACAGAGAGAGAGGCTGAGACATAGGCAGAAGGAGAAGCTGGTTCTTTGTAGGGAGTCCAATGTGGGACTTGATCCCAGGACTTTAGGATCACGCCGTGAGCCAAAGGCAAATGCTCAATCACTGAGCCACCCAGGCATCCCAGTTATCAGAATTCTTTTAGCATCTTTATCTTAGGTATTACTAGTGTTTTGTGTATTATTTAAGATTATATATCCTTAAATTTTAAGTGTCCTCCTTTACCGTGTTAAGTTCTTAGCTTTTTTGATTTTTGGAGAGGGAAATGACCACATTTTGTTTTTGAAATAAAAGTGAATGGATAAAACCAAATTCACTTAAGAGGAATTTGTAGAAAGCAATCTGTGCCTTTAGGAAGGATATTTATATTATCATTATTCAAGATCTAGAACTCTTCAGTTTATCTTTTACTCATCTGCAAAACTTGTAAACTGAAAATCATTTTTCTATAGTTATTTTATGTGATCTGCTTTTATAGAGATCTTTATTTTAGGAGTGTGAAGGATAATGAAATGGGGGGAAATAACCTACTCTGAAACTCCTGAAGCTGATGTGACACAGGATGACCAAGAAACCAGACATACGCCAAAATAGGGCTGGCAGCTGGCTCCATCAGTTAGGCCGGATTGCCCGCTGTCCTCAACACACTCTGTATGTTTTCTCCCTTGTGTTCCCTTCTTACGTACTCACAAGAACAATTGAGATTCAGAAAACATGCCTGAAATTTACTCAGAAACCAAGGGAAATTGAGGTGGAGGGGCCTTTCAGTACTGATAGCCTAGATGCAGACAGATCAAAAGCTAAATTCAATTTAAACCACCTCAGGCAGAAAAAGTAATTGAATTAAACTTCCTCTAAATATGATAAGTTTGGGGATCTTAAAACCCTGCACAAAGGACCAGGTTAGAGTGAGCTGTTGCGTATTAAATGGATGCACAGAGCTCTAGCTGGTCCACGACCCGCCCCCCCTCCCGCCCCAGGGAGTTTGATGAGCTCCTCCTGATTGTCTCTATCACTTTACTACTGAGGCTGAAAACTGATTAAGCTGCTTATGGGGCTCCAGGGGCTAATGGTCTGGCCCACCAGGAATACTGCTGTCACTGACTTAAGTAAGCTGCGTGACATAGTGGTTTGGTTATTACAAGGGGGAGAAAAAGTCTGCAAGGCTCAGGAAAGCTTTAAAAAGCAGGTTTTATCATGTGAAATGGATATACTACTTTGACACCCTAAAATGAATATGGAATTTCTCTGATTCTTTCGCTTCATCTGGTATCAAAATTCAGTTTTGAAAGGCTTCCTCAAAGAGTACTCGTGTTGGACCCCACCCATTGTTTTTCTAAAGCACCCTTACAAGACTATATGCATGCCTTTAAACATCTCAAGTGGGTCCTCAGATACTACAGTCAGGTAGAGACCTGGAAAATAGCTAAGTGAATAATGGGTATTTTGATCGATTTTCCTCCTTGCATGCCATTGGGCAATGGTAATTAAAAATATACCTTTTCCCACCCTAGCCAGCAGATCACTACTGCTTGATTATGTAGTAAAGGGTCTGCAGGACTGAAGAAGTGAGAGGAGCTGATGTGTGCAAACAGGTTCAATTAGATGCATGCATGAAATTAAAACACTACCATTCTCTTGGACCTTTCCAACTAAATGCTCTAAAAATAAATGCTTTAAAATAACTTCCCTCCCTTAGGGTATACAAAGAAAACACAAAAGTCTTTAAGTTAAAAAGCAACAGCAGGGACGCCTGGGTGGCTCAGTGGTTGAGCATCTGCCTTCCACTCAGGGCATGATCCTGGGGTCCTGGGATTGAGCCCCATGTTGGGCTCCCTGCATGGAGCCTGCTTCTCTCTTGGCCTGTGTCTCTGTTTCTCTCTCTGTGTCTCATGAATAAGTAAATATAAAGTCTTTTAAAGAACACACACACAAAGAAATTTAAAGTCTTGGAAAATGACAGAAGGATCTGAACAGTTTTTTAGTTGACCTCTTTTCCCTGGGTAACGCAACCAGTGAGGAAAACAACAAACAGAACAGAATTGGTGCAGTTTGAAATGCTCCAAAAGGTGTCACAATTAATTATTTTTTAAAATTTTGACTTTAGAAAGAATAGATATATGGGAAGTTCTGCTTTCAGTTAGTGTCTAAAAGCTTCTGAGGGAGTGAGTTGTTGATTTAAATGATTAACTGAAGCTTACCATATTCAGAACTTTGGGTTGAACAGACAAAATGTTGGTTTTCTTCCTGGTTGCTAACCTGGTCAATTATTAAAAGGACAAGAACTAGGAAAAGTTTTAAAAGATGGTTTTTGACTCTCATATGCTTCCTTATGTTTTATTAAACTTTAAAGTCCTCCAATTGTTTGACCTAAGCACAAGTCAGAGTTTCCTTGAGGCAATGCCTTTTAGATCTTTTTTTTTCCTTGTACAATTTTTATTGAGATGTAATTCACATGCCATAAAATTCATTCTTCTCAAGTATACAATTCAGTGGGTTGTGGTATATTCACACAGTTGTGCAACCATCACTTCCATATAATTCCAGAACATTTTCAGCAGCTGCAAAGGAAACTCCGGGCCATGAGCAGTCACCCCTCAGTCCCTTGCTCTTCCCAGGTGCTGGTAACCCCTCCTCTATTTTCTGGCTCCATGAGTTTGCCTATTTTGGACATTTCATTTAAACAATGTCAAGGGCAGCCCGGGTGGCTCAGCAGTTTAGCGCCGCCTGCCTTCAGCCCAGGGTGTGATCCTGGAGACCCGGGATTGAGTCCCACGTCAAGCTTCCTGCATGGAGCCTGCTTCTCCCTCTGCCTGTGTCTCTGCCTCTCTCTCTGTGTCTCTCATGAATAAATAAAATCTTCAAAAAAGTAAATAAATAAACAATGTCGGAAAAGATGTATTCTTTTCTGTCTGGCTTCTTTCGGCAGGAGGCTTTCAAGGTTTACCCATGTTGTAGCATGCATCAGTACTTTGCTCCTTTTTATGGTCAGATAATATTCACTGTGTGGATATACAACATTTTATGTGTTCATCAGTTGATGAGCATTGGTTGCTTTACTCTTTGGCTATTACAAGTAATGCTGCTCTAAATGTTTGTGTATAAGTTTTTCGTGGACACAAGTTTTTGATTCTCTTGGGTATATCCTAGGAGAGGAACTAACTGCTGGTTCACATGGTAACACTATTTAACTTTTTGAGGGACCACCAAACAGTTTTCCAAAGTGGCTGTACCACTTTATATTCCCACCAATAATGTATGAGAGCTCCAGTTTCTCCAAACATCCTTGCCAACATTCTTAGTGTCCCATACTATCTCTATATAGCAAGGTTCCCCCCCCCCGCCTCATTCTGAGTAGAATTATTAGGGCTTGAGAAGAAATTACCCCAAAGATGGCAGAATTCAGTGCCTAGACCATAACCAACAAAGACAACTTCCCAGGGAGAAAACAGAAATGAAACGGCCCTTCTGAGAGCTCACCTGCTGCAGATCAGCGAGGGAATACAGGTGGATCTGTTGAAGGAGGTATTCTCTGGGGAAAATTCTGAAAACAAGGACAGAAACATGAATGAACTGTGGTGCTGACACAAAACAAGTTTTGTCTCATTTAAGACCCCTTTCCTCTGCCTTCTTCCCTTTCCACCAATACTCCTTCCAGAATTCTCTGAGAAACCTCTTAACAATACACCTTTTCTTTCTAATACAAAGATGGAAGTAAAAGTTTGATCTTTTTTTTTTTAATTCCTAAATGAGTTTATTTCCAGACAAAAAGGAGTAATGCTCTGTTTTGTTTTAACTCAAGTGTAGATGACATACAGCATTCTGGTAGTTTCAAGTATTCAGCAAAGTGATAGAACAGTTATATACATGATGAAGTGACCACCATGATAAGTCTAACTACCATCTATCATCATACAAAGTTGTTGTATATTATTAACTTTATTCCCTGTGCTGTACATTGTATCACTGTGTCTTAGAAGTAGAAGTTTGTACCTTTTAATCCCCCTTCCTCTCTGTTACCCTTCACCCCACCTCATTCCCCCTCGGCAACCACCATATTACTCTCTGTATCTATGAGTCTGTTTCTGTTATATTTTGTTTGCTTTTTTAGGTTCCACACATAAGTGAAATTATGCGGTATTTGTCTTTCTCTTATTTCACTTAGTATTATACCTCTAGGTCCATCCATTTTGTTGCAAATGAAAAGTTTCATTCTTTTATTATGGCTGGGTAATATTCCATCGTATGTGTATACTACCTCTTCTTTATCTATTCATCCAAAGATTGGCATTTGGGTTGCTTTCCTCTCCTGCCTATTATAAATAATACTGCAATGAACATAAGGCTGCATATTCTTTTCAAGTTAGTTTCTTTTCTGTGGATAAATACCCAAAAGTAGAGTTGCTGGATCACATATTTTTAATTTTTTTGAGGAACCTCCATACTATTTTCCATGGCGACTGTAACAAATTACATTGCTACCGGTAGTGTAGAAGGATTCCCTTTTCCCCACATCTTCACCAATATTTGTTACTTGTCCTTTTGATACCAGCCATTCCGATAGCTGTGATATGTCATTTAATTTTCATTTACATTTTCCTGATAATTAGTGATGTTGAGCATCTTTTCGTGTGTCTCTTGGCCCTCTTTGGAGAAATGTCTTCAGATCCTCTGCCTATTTTTTAAATTGGTTTGTTTTTAGGATAATAGGCTGTGAGTTCTTTATATATTTTGGATATTAACCCTTTATCAGTTATGTTATTTGCAAATATCTTTTCTCATTCAGTAGGTTACCTTTCCATTTTGTTGATGGTTTTCTTCACTGTACAAAAGCTTTTTACTCTAACGTCCCATTTGGGTTTTGGGTTTTTTTTTGCTTTTGGTGCCCTTGCCTGAGGAGACAGATCCAAAGAAATATTGCTAAGACCTACATCTGAGAACCTACTGCCTATATTTTCTTCAAGGACTTCCATGGTTTCAGGTCTACATTTAAGACTTTACTCCATTTTGAGTTTATTTTGTATATAAGAAAATGATCCAGGGACACTTGGGTAGCTCAGTCAGTTAAGTGTCTGCCTTCAGCTCAAGTCATGATCCCAGAGTCCTGGGATGGAGCCTCACATTGGGCTCCCTGCTCAGGGGAAAGCCTGCTTCTCCCTCCTCCACTTCCCCCTGCTTTTGCTCGCTCGCTCTGTCAAATAAATAAAATCTTTTTTTTTTAAAAAAGGTTCAATTTTATTCTTTCCCATGTAGTTGTCCAGTTTCCCCAACACCATTTATTGAAGAGATTATCTTTTCCTCATTGTATACTCTTGCCTCCTTTGTTGGGCATTAACTGAACATATGAGCATGGGGTTATTTCTGGACTTTCTATTCTGTTCATTAATTAATGTGTTTGTTTTTGTGCCACTGCCATAATATTTTGATTACAATAGCTTTGTAGTATAGTGGGAGTTTGGGGCGTAATACCTTCTGCTTTGCTCTTCTCAAGATTGCTTCGGCTCTTCAGGGTCTTTTGTAGTTCCATATAAACATTAGGATAATTTGTACTAGTTCTGTGAAAAATGCCATTAGTATTTTCATAGGGATCCCACTGAATCTGTGGATTGTAGCTAGTAGATTTCTTCCAATCCATGGTATGTATGTCTGTCCATTTATTTGTGTCATCTTCAATTTCTTTCATCAGTGTTTTACAGTTTTCAAAGTACAGGTCTTTCATTTCCTCAATTAAATTTATTTCTAGGTATTTTATTCTCCTTGATGCAATTGTAAATGTGATTGTTTTCCTAATTTCTGATAGTTTTGTTAGTGTATAAAAATGCAAGAGATTACCGTATATTAATTTTGTATCATGCAATAGTATTGAGTTCATTTATTCTAATAGTTTTTTAATGGAGTCTTTAGAGTTTTCCATATATAGTGTCATGTTATTTGCAAATAGTTTTATTTCCTCTTTTCCAGTTTGGATGCCTTTTATTTATTTTTCTTTAAATGACTATTATAGCTAGGATTTCCAATACTATGTTGAATATAAGTGGTAAGAGTGGGCATCTTTGTCCTATGCCTGATCTTGGAAAAGACTTTAGCTTTTTACCATTGAGTATGTTATTTGTGGGTTTGTCATATATGGCCGGCCTTATGGTGAGGTATGATCCCTCTGTACCCACTTTGCTGACTTTTTACCATAAGTAGATGTTTAATTTTGTCATGTTTTTTCTGCATCTACTAGGATGATATACCACATTAACAGAAAGAAGGGTAAGAATTATATAATCATTTTGAGTTTGTAGATATTGAACCATCCTGCATTCCTGGAATAAATTCCACTTGATCACTGTCAATGATCCTTTCAACTTCAATGTATAATTGAATATGGTTTGCTAATAGTTTGTTGAGGACACCTGCATGTATGTTCATCAGCAACATTGACCTGTAATTTTTTCTTCTGGAATGTCTTTGTCTGGTTTTGGTATTAAGATAATGCTAGCCTCCTAGAATACATTTGGAAGTGCTCCTTCTCTTCAATTTTTTGGGAATAGTTTGAGAGGCATAGGTGTTAGCTCTTCTTCAATGTTTGGTAGAATTCACCCATAAAGTCATCTGGTACTGGACTTTAATTTGTTGGCGGTTTTTTGATTACTGATTCAATTTCATTATTAGTAGTTGGTCTGTTCAGATTTTCTATTTCTTCTTGATTCAGTCTTGGAAGACTGCATGTTCTCTAGGAATGTATCCTAATCTTTGATTCTACTGTAATCAAGGTGCTAGTGACCCAGACTTGAGGGCCAGAGTATGAGGTTTCTTGCACTAGCTGTATTCCTTACAAGCTGTGTCATCTCAGGCAAGTCCTAAATCCATCTAACTTCAGCTTCTTCACTGTTTAATAAAGATGAATGAATACAGTGTCTTTAAATATCTTTCCAGTTCTGTGCCTAAATTAATAGATTTTGGAGTCAAGAAAATTGATTGGTATGGCAACCTGTGTGTCTTTGTCTAATAGCTTCTATGGCTTTCATTAATGGGGACAGTGATGTTGAATATCACATTAATGAATTATCCTTTTACATATATAGTGATGAATTTTAGTACATAGATACAGATGAGAATAATGGAATAAAATATTTCAAATTGGGAGTCCCTGACAAAGTCTAATATCTTTAGCTGCTGTCAGTTCACAGCATCTGGGTAAATGACAGTAAATAGGAAAAAACAATGGATTATGGACAAGCAGATAGGTACCAAAGTGTTGATGGTTATAACCCTCCCCTCTTCCCCCAACACACATGCACTCCCCAAACAAAAACTCATGGTGCTTGCTAGCATTTTTTTTTCTCTCTTATGTACTACTATGCAATTTTCTTGTATCCTAAAGGAAAGAAACAACCAATTTATTTAATTAATGTTTATGATTGTCCACTATATACCAAGCACTGTGCCAGGCACTAGGTAGATAATTATGAATAAGATAGTCCCAGCACTGAGTTCAAGGAGCATTAAGTCAACTGAGGAAAAGATATATAAACTGGTAACTGAGAATTACGACTTATGCACAGGAAATATATTTTTAAAGTGGCCTAGAATGTTGGATCTCAATCCTGTCTATTAAAATCACATGGGGGAGCTTTTAGAAAATAACAGGGCACAAGCATGGGTAGAACCCAGAAATCAGTGTTAAAACAAAACAAAACCTCTCCTGGTGATTAGTGCAGCAAAGGTTCAGAACCACTGGCCTAACAGCTAGTTTTCAGTCTTTCAGCTAAGTCTGTGTGGAACATATGTGTGGAATAGGAAACCTAGGACCGTCTTAGTGTGGGGCACCTAGGGTAGTGATGGAGGATAATCTAATATGGGGACACAGGATGTTTCAGCATGGTTCAGTGGGAGGAATAATCTTCCAACGACAATTGCTTAATAATGAAATCCCTTAAATAAAGTACCATGAAAGCAATGTGGCAGAAGGGCTAAGAAATGGAGACAGAGTGGATCAAGTAAGTAGGCTGGAAAATTATTTCAAGATTAGCTTCTGCCTCTTCTGTTTTGTACAAACTTAGGTCAGCTGGACACCGTGGGAGAAGGAAAGCCACTGAAATGGACTGCAGCAAGAACAAATGCAGGGTAGTGTTCTCTTGATGTTTTGCCACTTAGTTCTTTCTGCTCTAAAATCCTAAAACTTCAACAGAGTACAAGGAATTAAAAAAAAATAAGTATAAATTTACAAACTAAATCATACTGGTATACTTTATACTTCTACTAGAGCATTACAGCCAGTTGGTTATCCAGTTAACAGTTACTGGGTGTGTAAAATAAGCCAAGTGTTGTGTTAAGTGCTGTATGTATCAATGAACATGGTTGATGAGCAACAAAGAGAATTTGCAGATTCTCCATACTAGGCTGGGTTCTTCTTGCTTCCAAACACTGTTCATTAATTAACTCTTCTTCTCACACTAACCAACTTTGTGCACGGTCTGCTAAAGTTACCATGTATTTATTTACGTTTCTGTGTATAAATAGATTTCACATGTTTGTTTCCTCTCCCCGGAGAAGCACCTTATCTATGGTCTCCTCTCTACCACTTGTTCGTGTCTACCTCTGTAATTTACATAAGGTCAGCCATACCAGACATCAAGAGCTAGAAAATGCAATATAATGTAGAAAATATAAAGGAACTAAGCTTAGTGCTTAGTGTTTAGTGCGTCAGGAGAAGATGCGTTCAGGAGATAACGATGGTGGCCATAAAATACACAGGCTTTTAAGACTGGATGACGCCAATCAGCTTTTCTTTTCCCCGAGGATGGAAACTGTAGCACAAAAGCATTGAAGTCAAATATGACTAAGTTTCCTGAGAGGGAAGACTGAGAGGTATTAAAATATATCTCTTACCATGATTTTTTTTAATGTCAATAAAAAAAGATGTTGTGCAGCTATTTAGAGGTAGGGACACACTCTTCTGCTCATCAGAGGTAAGGGCTAAATGATGTAAGGCTTATTTCCTGCTACCAGTTTGTTCCTCTTTCCCACTGCCTTCCATCTTCAGGGTAGACCAACTGTGCAAGACACTCTCTGAACATCTTTAGGCAGATCCACAGGGGAAGCACAGGGTGAATAAGACCATAAAAGTCAAGCCCAGGAAGGCACCTGCTCTTGTCATCTGGGTGATGCCATGGGCTTTTCCCTGTGGTGGTTTAGCTGTACAAGTTGGCGCTTTCAACCAAGCTATTTAGATGGACCAAATGAGTAGGAGCATCCAGGGGCGAGTTTCCCTTATACTCTGAATAGTAAAAGGGGTTGTGGAGAATCTGCAGGCCCAATGTGTGCTCAGGTAGCATTAAACTGCCTCAGACAGAGCTGACCAGGCAGGACAGGACTCTGCAGGGGATGCAGACATGAATTCACAGCCACTTCAGGGGCTGCTGGGGGAACCATTCATGTTTCGGAGAGAAAGCCTGGCATCCCTTTGAGATAGTCATCTCAGCATTAATTTTACTACTAACGTATTCAATAAACGAATGGATTATTTGCATTTTGTCAGAAAACATAACCTCTGATCATCACATCTCCCAATGAATTTAATGCAAATGAAATCCAACCTTACTACCTCTGTGACTTGTGCCTATGGTAAAAACTCTAAAATCAGAGCCTGAAATCTGCATATATTTCATTGCAATAAATAGATGGTGAGTACATAATATGTGACAGGCATTGTTCGAGGTCCTGGAGCTTTGGAGAAGACATGGTTTTTTAACATCAAAGAATATGCAGATAAGTGGGATAAACAGGCAAGTAGACAAGTAGTTCCAGTTCACAATGCAGAGTGCTGAGATCTGTAGACACACATGTAGGGGTGAGGGAAGCCTCCAGAGCACCTGGTCAGGAAAGGCCTCCCAGAACCGCCTAGAGGTACTCTCAAGAAGTGGAAGGAGGGGTATTCTGGCAGAGGGAACAGCATGAGAGAGAGCTCAGAGGCCAGTGTGAGTACAGAGCTTTCAGGGGACTGGCTGTGTGAGCAGATGAAGGAGCTGTGCACGTGTACAAATGGTAAGGGGGAACTGCAGGCTATGAGCTTAGAAAGGCAACATATAGCCAGACATAAGAGGCCTTGTATGCCTTGCTAATTAAGCACCTACCTCAAAAGAGATGGGGTGCCACAGAAGTGTAGCATAACGTGGTTAGATCTGTTACTTAAAAAGAACAATGAAAGCAGAAGGTAGACAGGGGAAGAGACAGACCACTTTTTTGGTAAATTAGGTGAGAAATTATGGGGCCTGAACAAAATTTAAATGGTTACCCTGGGGTAGTAGAAAATGGGCCTACCATGAGATAGATTTCTATAGCAGAATCCACACGTGATAATGACTAACAGGATGTAAAGGCCAGACAGGAAGCTTGGGATCATTTGGTTTTCCAGCTAGGTCAGTAGGAAAATGGCAGTTCCATTTACTGGCATAGGGAATAAGGAAGAGGAATTGTCTTTGGGGAGCAGGGAGTTCAGTTGGGGCAGAAGACTGGAACCGTCTGTAGAATGTCCAGGTAAAGTCATCCATGAGTCCAGGCAGGAGATCTGTGTGCCCTACAGGTGTTAAGTGGAGCCATGAAAATGAGTCCCAGCCCAGGACAGCATATCTTAGAAAAAGAGAAAAGATGACTCTGGCAGAACAGTATTATTTAGGGAGTAGATGAAGGAAGACTGGGAAGAGCATCTGATTGGAGGGAAAAAAAGCAGAAAAGCCAGCTTCAGTGAAGTCAAAGGAGAGAATTTCAAGAAGAAAAAGAGGGTCACTGGCATCCAAGGCAGTGGAGAGGTCAAATAATATGAGTGAGACCGTCACAAAGCCTAGAAAGTCTCTGCTGGATTTGGCAAGTGGGAATCATTAGTAATGTTGGACAGGACGATTTCAGGGTAGGAAGACAGAAGCCAGACTGCAGAGGGGTAGAGGACCATGGATTACTCTTTGAAGAAGTTACCCTTTAAGAAAGGAGAGAAATTGGGCCATGGCTAAAAAAGGATGTAGGACTAAGAAGGGATCCTTTAAAAAAAAGAAAGAAAGAAAGAAAGAAAGAAAAGAACAAAAATGTATTATTTCAATTTAAATACTTTTCAATTGTAGTTAACATTAGTTTCAGGTGTACAGCAAAGTGATTCAACATCATATATATCACAAAATAAATACTGTGGGTCTAGTTACCATTTGTCACCATACATAGGTATTACAATGTTAACTGTATTCCCTACACTACACTTTACATCTCTGTGACTTTTTTATAACTGGAAGTCTGTACCTCTTAATCCTCTTCACCTATTTCACCCATCCTTTACTCACCTCTTCTAGCAACCACCAATTTATTATCTGGGTCTTTTTCCATTTTTTGTTTATTCATGTTTTGTTTCTTAGATTCTACATATAAGTGAAATCCTATGGTACTTGTCTTTCTCTGACTTATTTCACTTAGCATAGCACCCGCTATATCCATCTGTGTTGTTACAAATGGCAAGATTTAATTTTTGAAATCAGACTATGGCCGAGTAATATTCCATGCACACTCACATCAGTTTCTTTTCTTTTTTTTAAGATTTATTCATTTATTTATGATAGAGAGAGAGAGGCGCAGAGACACAGGAGGAGGGAGAAGCAGGCTCCATGCCGGGAGCCCGACATGGGACTCGATCCCGGGACTCCAGGATCGCACCCTGGGCCAAAGGCAGGCGCTAAACCGCTGAGCCACCCAGGGATCCCCACATCACAGTTTCATAATTCATTCATCCACTGACAGACACATAGGCTGTTTCCATATCTTGGCTACTGTAAATAATGCTGCAATGAACATAGGGGTACATATCTTTCTGTGTTAATATTTTCATTTTATTTAGATAAATCCCGAAGTGGAATTGCTGTATATGGTTTTTGTTCTATTTTTAATTTTTGGAGGAACTATTATACTGTTTCCATAGTGGTTGCACCAAGTATATTCCCACAAACAGTGCATAAGGGATCCTTTTATTCCTACATCTTCACTAACATTTCATTTCTCCTATTGATACTAGCTCTTCTGCAAGGGAGGCCATATCTTACTATGGCTTTGGTTTGCATTTCCCTGATGATCAGTGATGCTGAGTATCTTTTCATGTGTCTGTTGACTGTATGTTTTCTTTGAAGAAGATGTTTATTTTAGGTCCTCTGTCCATTTTTTAATCAGGTTTTTAAAATATATTTTGGATATTAATACCTTATTATATCATTTGTAAGTATCTTCTCCTGTTCAGTAGGTTACCTTTTCATTTTATTGATAGTTTTCTATCTTGGGCAAAAGCTTTTTGTTTGATATTGTTTATTTTTGCTTTTGTTGTCCTTCCCTGAGGAAACATCCAAAAAAATTGCTAAGAGTGATGTACAAAAGTTTACTGCCTGTTTTCTTCTGTAAGTTTTATGGTTTTAGGTCCTATATTTAAGTCTTTAATTCATTTTGTTTATTTTTGGTATATGGTTTAAGAAGGTGGTCTAATTTTCCCAGCACTGTTTATTGAGACTGTCTTTTCCCCGTTGTATATTCTTGCTTTCTTTGTTGTAGTTACTTGACCATGTAAATGGGTTTATTTCTGGGCTCTCTATTCTGTTTTATTGATTTGTTTTTGTGTCAGTACCATCCTGTTTTGATTGCTACAGCTTTATAATATAGCTTGAAATCAGGAGGCATGATATCTCAAGATTGTTTTTGCTATTCAAGGTCTTCGCTGGTTCCATACATATTTTAGGTTTACTTGTTCTAGTTCTGTGAAAAATGCTATTGGTATTTTGATAGGGGTTGCACCGAATCTGTAGACTACTTTGGGTAATATGGACATTTTAACAATATTCCTTCAAACTGTGAACATGGTATATTCTTCTATTTATTTTTCTTCCATTTTTTTCATTGGGGTTTTTCACCTTGGTTACATTTATTCCTAGGTATTTTATTCTTGATACACTTGTAAATGGGATTGTTCTCCTAATTTCTCTGTTAGTGTATAAACATTCCAACAGATTTCTATATTTTTGTATGCTGCAACTGTACCAAATTCATTTAAGTTTTTTTTTTTTTAAAGATTTATTTATTTGAGAGAAAGACCAAGAGCAAGGGGAGGGGCAGAAAAAGAGGGAGAAAAGCAAACTCCCCCCTGAGGTTGGAGCCCAATATGGGGCTTGATCCCTGGAGCCCCACATCATGACCTGAGCTGAAATCAAAAGTCAGATACTCAACTGGCTAAGCCACTCAGGCGCCCCTGTTCTAACAGGTTTTAGTGGAGTCTTTAGGGTCTTCTATATATAGTAACAGTCACAGTTTTACTTCCTCTGTTCCAATCTGGATACCTTTTCTTTCCCTTTTTTTGTGTGACTGCTGTAACTAAAACTTCCAATACAACATTGAATAAAAGTGATAAAAGTGGGCATCTTTGTCTTGTGCTTGATCTTAGAGGAAAAGCTTTCAGCTTTTCACCATTGAGTATGATGTTAGCTATGGATTTGTTATATATATGGACTTTATGTTGAAGTATGTTCCCTCTATACCCACTTTGAGAGTTTTTATCATAAATGGATGAATTTTGTCTAATGCTTTTTCTGCATCTATTGAGATGACCATATGATTATTACCCTTCTCTTGTTAATGTGCTGTTATCAGATTGATTTTGTAGATATTAAACCCTCCTTGTGGGGATCCCTGGGTGGCTCAGCGGTTTAGCGCCTGCCTTTGGCCCAGGGCGCGATCCTGGAGTCCTGGGATCGAGTCCCACATCGGGCTCCCAGCATGGAGCCTGCTTCTCCCTCCTCTTGTGTCTCTGCCTCTCTCTCTCTCTGTCTCTCTCTCTCTCTCTCTCTGTGTCTATCTCTATCATAAATAAATGAATAAATCTTTTAAATAAATAAATAAATAAATAAATAAATAAATAAATAAATAAATAAATAAATAAATAAATAAATAAATAAAATAAACCCTCCTTGTATCCCAGGAATAAATCCCACTTGCCTGTGGTATATGATCTTTTTAATGTATTATTGGCTTTGGTTTGCTAATATTTCACCAAAGATTTCTGCATCTATCTTTAGCAGAGCTATTGATCTGTAAATCCTTTTTTTTGGGGGGGGGGGAGGAGTAGTGTCTTTGGTTTGGTAGCAGGATAATGCTGGCATTGTAGAATGAATTTGGAAGCATTTCTTTCTCTGAAATTTTTGGGAATATTTTGAAAAGAACAGGTATTAACTCTTCTTTAAATATCTGGTGGAATTCACCTGTTGTGAAGCCTTCTGGTCCTGGACTTTTGTTTGCTGAGAAGTTTTAAAATTACTGTTTGAATTTCACTACTAGCAATGCTAGCAATGGTCTGTTCAGATTTTCTATTTTTTCCTGATTCAGTCTTGGAAGATTATACATTTCTAGGAATTCATCTATTTCTCTAGCTATCCAATTTATTGTTCATATTAGTCTTTTATAACCCTTTGTATTCCTCTAGTGTTGATTATAATTTCTCTCATTTCTGATTTTACTTATTTGAGCCCTTTCTCTTTTATTCTTGATGAGTCTGGCTAAAGGTTTATCATTTTTATCTTTTCAAAGAACCAACTCTTAGTTTCATTGATCTTTTTTATCATTTTTTTTGTCTCTATTTCATTATTATTTCCTTCCATTAAATTGGGTTTTGCTTGTTCCTCTTTTTCTAGTTCCTTTAGCTGTAAGGTTAGACTATTTGAAATTCTGTTTCTTGTGATAGGCCTGTATTGCTATGAACTTTCTATTTGCAACTACTTTTGCTGGGTCCCCTAGATTCTAGGATGTTGTTTCTAATTTCATTTGTCTCAAGGTAACCTTTAAATTTCCTCTTTGATTTCTTCACAATCCATTGATTGTTTAGTAGCATATTTAAATGCTAAAATGAAGGTGCTAGTATAAGAGAACCTATAGATACAAAAGTAGGGATAACTGACAGAGCCTGGCCAGAGCCTCTCAATGGCCTTGAGAAAATGCGGTGCGGACCGAGCAGGAAAGTCTTTAAATACACCTATTTGCACACATATGCACGCACACACACAAACACACATGTCTCCTGTATTTTCTTTTCTTTTTTTTTTTTTCTCCTGTATTTTCTTAACTAAATTGCTTCAGGTTTCCACTACAATGTTATATAAAAGGTAGTTACTAATTTTTCCAATGTTCCCTTTAAGGGGGGGACATCCTGGGAACCAAAAGGCTCCAAACTACCTGAAAGTAATCTAATTTAGCCATCCTCTGGTAAACATGATTTTTGCTACAGAAGGGTACTGCTTTTTGCTTTCTGACAAGGCTGCTGTGTTCAAGGTTTTCTGTGATTAAATGACCTTATTGCACTGCCGGGCTATTAACCATCAGATCTGACAACATTTCTCCAGCAAGCCAACTATGGGAACAGCCCTGTCCGTGCCAGTGCAAGTTCATCTGGTCAGTCCTGACATCAGAGCCCAAAGACAAATGTATGAAGGAGTGTCAACTCCACAACTTTAGTCATCCATCAAGGGAAACCACATTACTGGCAGGTAGCACTATCAAGTTCTCTGATACCAAAGACCAATAAAGAAACTTGCTAAGGAATGATGGAAACCAAGAAGCACAATCATTTCTAATGCCAAAGTTTTCTATTTTACCATCTTCAGAATTGCCCTACACACCAAGAAGGTAACTTGCTTGAATGAGAAAGATGAGAAAAGATGAAAATTAAAAAACATCATATATGATTCAGAGTCTTTATGTTATGCAGCTGGTACTTGGGGTTAAAATGCAGAGATAATTGCCTATGAAATCAAAGGCAACAGTCTTTATAAAAAAGGTAGGGGTCCTCATTCCATTTTGTACTTAGGACACTGAGTCAAAAAAAATCAAGACTCATTTAACCCAACTGATTTCTGAGGTCTTTACTTCAGCTTCCACCAAACTCTGTCATGAGAGAAGAGGGACTAGGTCAGACTCTGAAGTAAGTAAATGCTTTGCAGGATTTTGAAAGATTTAATAATATCACCATTTCCCTGAAGCTCAGTTCTTGGAGGTGCACACCTGGCATTTAAAAACCCAGTGATTAATATGTGAAGAAAGGGGGTGCCTGGGTGGCTATGTTGGTTGGGTGTCTGCCTTCCTCTGGGGTCATGATCCCAGGGTTGTGGGATTGAGCCTTGAGTGAAGCTCCCTGCTCATCAGAGAGGAGCCTGCTTCTTCCTCTCCCTCTGCTGCTCCCCCTGCTTGTGCTTGCACTCTCTCTGTCAAGTAAATAAAATCTTTTTTTAAAAATGTGAAAAAGTTTGTAATGGAAATGTTAGCACGTGTAAGAAATAGGTTTTAAAGAAAAGACCCATCTACACACACAACGCACACACACACACACACACACACACCCACCACCACCACCACAGAAAACCTCCAACTTTGATTCTAAGTCATAATAGTCTAAACGAAGAATATGGATAGAAGTGCATAAAGAATAATTTAAAAAAGGAAACCATTTATTCATGTAGCATTATTGTGTTTTCCAAGAATATGTGCTCTAGGTTGGGTAATTTGCACTATGTTGAGAGGGCTGCGTAGCACCCACACTGAAATCAGTAATGTGATTTTAGCACCGTGAAACATCCCCAGGGAGATGCAATTTGGTGTTCTTGATATGAGCTGCAAACTCTTCCTGCAATCGTTACATTAGGCTGAACGTGGACAGGAATCATATGTCTCGCCATGCTCCCAGCTAATGGAAAAACAATTTTAAATCAAAGGCGGATATTTTGATAGCAACCCATGTGGAAGAAACAAGCTTCGATCATTTCTCTAGATGCTTCATTTTATTAATCCCATTGGTGGAAAAAGTAGCAAGATTGCATCAGACATATCTTGACAGATAGTTATGGGAAATCAGGGCCTCTTTTACCTGCTCATTGAAAAATTGTGTTAAGTTTCTCAGTAACAATCCAAAGCCTTAGTAGGAATATCTGGGAAGTAATTTTGGTTGTGATTATTCTATGTATCACAGTTATAGATCCTAGCTGAAAAGTCTTATAAGTATTTTTTAACAATTCCAAGAACATAACATTTATCTAACTGCACGGAGTTTTATTTTTTTGTTCTCTCGAAAATGATTTTATTTATTATTTTTTTAGAAAATGATTTTTAGATCATTTTTGTGTGTTTTATTTCCTCTCAGAATAAGAAAAAATCAATACATAACTTGCCAGGATTCCTTTTTCACAGTTTATTAATCTGTTTAGTTTTAAAGGATACTGTCTTTTGCAGTCTGTAGCCACCTTTTAGCCTGCTGATATTGTTATATAATTTGCTAAATAAGATCTCTGAAGAAAATGAAGGAAGGTGGGGGAGCTATTAAGAGATCAGGAGGTTACATGACTTGAAAATCTTAGATGTTCTAGAAGTCATCCAAGGGAAAAGGAATTCTTAAAGTAGAATGAAAACAATGATTGTTTTGAAAGCAAAAACATCCTGTGTTTTAGTAGTTTTGAAGTCCTGATAGGTTCATAATGTTAAGACTAAAGCCCCAACTACAGCTAACTTGAAAAATAAAGCCACAAAATCTGGCTAATATTAAATCTTAGAAAGAACAAAGTCATATTCATTTACTGAACCTAAGTGTTCTCTTATATACTTAACAATCTTACTAATGCTTATTCTTCTAAAATTCAACATTAACCAGTCTTTGTTGGCTAATAATTGTACAATTATATCTCAGATTTTGGTTATAAGACAGTCCTCACACGCAGGTCAGAGACACAGCAAGTCATGTCTGTGTAGATTGTGTTTTAAGGCTGCCCTAAGAGATATATCTTAATAAGCTAGCCTCCTAAATTAAGCGTATTCAATTCCCAACAGCTTGCAATCATTCCTCTTTGCAACAGATAACCCCTACACCTAATATGTCTGATTTTGAAGGGCGAAGTGTTGGTAGAGGAAGGTGAGGTATTGCTATGAAATGATCTCTCTCAGCTTATTATTAGTTCATGCATGCTTTTGGGCACACTAAATAATATCCTCATTTACTTTTTCCAAGATCAATGGTATATATCAAAGCACCATTTTTTCTGTTTAGTGAATCATGCTTAAGACAAATATTTACTGGCATAAAAAGATGTTCAAAATATACTAGATGCAATGATTGAGTTAAAATTAGTATGTACAGTATGAAACCATTTCTATGGGGAAAAAATAATCAGAGGAAAAAGTCTGAAGAGATATGTACCAAAGTGGTAGGATAATGGATGGCTTTCTTATTTTTGTTTTCTATACTGACTGGTATCTTTTCGTAATAAGAAAAAAAAAAAAACGGGATCTCTGGGTGGCTCAGCGGTTTAGCGCCTGCCTTCACGCCCAGGTCATGATCCTGGGGTCCCGGGATGGAGTCCCACATCAGGCTCCCTGCATGGAGCCTACTTCTCCCTCTGCCTGTGTCTCTGCCTCTCTCTCTGTGCCTCTCATTAATAAATAAGTGAAATCTTAATTTGCTCAAACTCTTTTTTTTAAGTGGGTAGAATCTTGGCAACAATATTTTATTCATTTAGCTAATTTGTTCACCAAATATTGATAAAGCCCTCACTATATGTCAGGTATGGCTCTAAGCTCTGGGGATATAGCAGTGAACAAAACAGATGAACCTTTCGTAGCTTAAACCTGGTGGGGAAAGCAGGCCACTGCATATGGCTGTGAGCAGAGCACATAGACTGAGCAGAGCACAACCTCCATATCCATGCATGACAGTCCAAGAGATGGAGACAGACAAAATACCATGCTATATGGTAGTAAGTACAGAAAGAAGACAGGTAGTATGTGTGGGGGGAGGAGGAGTCAAGGATACTTTATTAATGTGACAGTTGTGTAAAGGACCTAAAAGAGGTAAGGAAGCAACCCTGCAATTACCTAGGAAAAGGAAAAACAAGGATGGAAACTCACACAAGAGCCTGCTGAAAGACCAGAAAAGGCCAGTGTGACCAGAGCAGAAGAATAAGGGGACAGGTAGTAGGAGGTGAGAACAAAGAGGTGACTGGAGATGACACCATACATGGACTTGGCTTTTACCTGGGGTGAGAGGAGAAGCTATTAGTTTGGATGAAGACTGACATCATCTGATCTACCCATTGGCTTGAACTGTAGTTGATGAACAGATTGAAGGGGAAGATCAGTTACTGCAAATAATGCAGGGGAAAGAGGCTGGGACCTGGGTGGTAGAAGGGGAGGTGATGATGATTGGATGTATTTTGAAGGTGAAGCCAATAGGATTTGCTGAGGGACTGGATGTGGACAGGGGAAAAGGGCTTTGGCCTTGAACAGCAGGATGGCTAGAGGTGCCAGTAAGCTAGACGGGAAGTCTGCAGCAGGCACCGTTGATAACGGCAGTGGGCTCAGGAAGATGCATTCTGCTATTCTGCTCTGGGCACATGAAGTTTAAGATGCCGGCAAATGGCTAACAGACATTTCAACTTTTGTACTTAGTCTCCCCTCAACTCAGTAGAAAGACGGTTTTCCCCAGGGTAACAAAGGAAGGAATGGGAATCAGATGACACTGATGGGGACTGGTCTAAGAGCTGAGCCACCTGCTGAATTCTGCTGGAAAGAAGACACACACCCATACTCCTTCTTTTTTTCCTGGTACTCACCTGGATAAATGATGTTAGTAAGAATGAGAAACTTTATGAGAGAAATTTCTGTTAAGTAAAGCTGATATTTCAGTGAGAAATAATCCTGGATATAATTATAAATTTGAGTAAAATGTGGGACCAAAGGCCAGAAAAGGTGACTTAAAAGGTAGCAGAATTGTGTTTGGTATTCTCCCAATACTCCAAAGTTGAGCTGTTAAACAAGTAGGACCAAACGTTCCCCAACACAGTTCTGCCCTAAGCAACTGGGAGGATAGGTGTAACATTTCCAAATGGCCTTAACTAGTGTTGGAGAGAAACTAGTTTTAAATTTATAACATGATAGGAACTTTGGATTCACCAAGTACTCCAAGTCCCCAAATCACATTTTGATGACAGAGAATGGGAAAAACTCAGATATCCATATTAATTTCTAGAATGCCTTTCCCTGGACTGAATGGTGTACTTCAACACTCAGACGAAAAAATAGGATTTAAGGGGCACTGGGTGGCTCAGTGGTTGAGCATCTGCCTTTGGTTCAGGGAGTGATCCCGGTCCTGGGATCAAGCCCCGCGTCAGGCTCCCTGCAGGGACCCTGCTTCTCCCTCTGCCTCTCTGTGTATTTCTCACGAATGAATAAATAAATAAAATGTTTAAAGAAAAATAAGATTTAAATTTCTGAAAAGCTAGTCCAAATAGCTGGTGTCAGTTGGATGATATTTTCAGCAGTCCAAGGTAAAATGAGGAAAAGAGACTAGAATGAATTTTATAATCTATTTGATTTTAGGGGCACCCAGGTGGCTCAGCTGGTTTAAGTGTCTGCCTTTGGTTCAGATCATGATCCTGGGGTCCTGGGATGGAGCCCCACATCAGGCTGTCTGCTCAGTGGGGAGCCTGCTTCTTCCTCTCCCCCGTGCTTGTGCGTGCTCTCTCTTAGGTGGATAAATAAAATCTTAAAAAAAAAAATCTATTTGATTTTTTTTTCTTTTTTTCTTTTTTTTTTTTCTATTTGATTTTAAAAAGCTGTTTGACTTTTGAGGTCATTTTTTAAAATACTACTATGTTCTTTTATGAAATGGTGAGAAATCCGTGGTAATGTTTAAGTTCATTCTGGTTAAAGATATGTATGTAAGACAACCTTATAGATATCTCCATATTCGTGTTTTAAATTTACAGGACTGTGAAATGGAAAGGTCTGATAAATGCCGTCTTAGGGAAAATGCACTTGTTAACACTAAGCCAGTTGTCATGCTTGCCCTCCTAGGCTGCCTGAGCAACTGTGAGCATAAGAGTGCCTGTGTCAGCAACCCCACCTTCCCCCTCATGGGACATCACCATCTGCCACCTCCCTGCCAGGCTTCCCACTCTTCTACATGACCTCAATCAAGGCTTCAGGAGAATTAGAAGTGGTTCCTGTTAAGAGTCTGGAGGCCTCTGGATGCTGCCACCACCATCAGCAGCAAATATACTGGAGAAAGCTACGGTGACCTTGTTCTGAGCGGGCACTCTGCTGCTCACCAGCTTTGTCACATCTGGCAAGTCACATAGCATCTCAGAGTCACAGTTCTTTCTCTTTCTTCTAAATAACATCTGTTTCCCATCTTAAAGGACTGTTGTGAACAAATAATATATTTATGGGAAAGCACTTTTTAATTGATAAACCATAATTATCTTACATGAGCCCCAGGCATCACCATAAATAAATGAAATAGGGCAGAGAGAAAAAAAACAGGGTAGCAACGTAGTCTACAGTGAATGACTCTGGGTTTGGGGAGAACAGAAGCAGGAGAGACCATGCAAAGTGGAGCGCCCAGGATCTAATGCTAAGTGACCACTGCCCCTGTGTAATCAGAGCTGCTGGTTTCCTCAGACACCAGGGAGTTTCACTGTGCATACATGAAAACACCCAGGGTATTTAAAGGTTAGCAACTAATTCACAACTTTAAAAGCCAGAGAGACCATTCCTGAAAGGCCAAACAAAACATGTCCGAGGGCAAATTTGGCCCTGAGGTGCCCATTTGTGACGTGTGATGTACACACACATCCATGTGATGTTCCTGTTGTTCAGGATACACAGGGCTAAGATCCGCCGCCATTTCTTCTTAGTGTCCCTCCCCAAGACTTCCCTATGGCTGCTGACACAGCTGTGTCCTCACAGTGCTAAGATTTTTCCGAGAGTTCTTCATGTACCTTCATGTGTGGACACTGTAAATAACTCTTCTCATGAAAAGTTAACTAGGCCTTGAACCAATCCAACAGGGTCACCATCTGGTAGTCCTCAAGAACAGTGAACTGTCAGCACTGTAAACATTTTAGACTTCATGCAAGACACTGACTTTTTCTACACTAATCATCCCTGCCAGTCAAGATTTGCAGTATGGGTTCAGGAACAAGGCATTCATTTAACAACAATAACAAGAATACTGAGGATGAAGACCGGGCGGTCATCATAATGAAAGGTCTAAAAGCAAACTGTGACTTCCCTAATAAGGCGACGACCAAAGTTAGCTCTCTGGCTGTGGAGCACCAATACGATTAATCAGTCTGTTTTCAGTTTTCTCACGACAGCAATATTAACAGTTTGCTTTATTCTGTTTATATGGTGCTGACAGGTCTTCAGCATGTTGGGCCTACTTGCTGGAGATTAATGGCTACTCCTATATGGAGGTAAAAACCAGGCAAAGAGAGAACGCCTTTCACAACTAGATAAGAACTGGCTTCTCTTGCTCTCCTTTTGTTCCCCTCTATTAATTTCTATCAGGGTTATGTAAGATTAGTTGTGTATAGTAGGTTTCTCTTAAGTTTAAATTCTACTTTAAATGAATGCTCTGTCCCCAAGTGACACAGAAACAAAGGGAACTTTAAATATTACTTCTGGTTGATGAAGAGATGCTAAGTTTATCATCTTATCAAGGGTGCAGCTGGCTAATTTTGTTTTTAAAATGTCAGACTCCTTATAAAGGTAAAAGATAGGTAAGAGAGGGCTTCTGGTGACAGGAATTTGAGTATATTCGGTGGGTAATGGCTCCTCTTTGCACCTATGGTTATGTAGTGCACACTGTAAGAAGGCAGAAATGATATTAAGTATGGCCTGCTGCAAGAAGTACAGGCATCCCAAAAATCTCAGACCTATTGTACAAAATGGTCTTATTTCAAATCTTTTTATTTTGAAATAACTCCAGACCAGCCCCCTGTAAGAACTGCTTGACACTGGTATACTTTTCTCTGTGCCAGGGTGGGAAGACATGGTAAACCTAAATGCTATTTTAATAGCATCTAAGTATAGAGAAACTAAGATAGCAAATTAAAAAAAAAAATCAACCTGTCTCCTCTAGGGTTCTGTAGGAAT
Source organism: Nyctereutes procyonoides (assembly GCF_905146905.1). Taxonomy (NCBI): domain Eukaryota; kingdom Metazoa; phylum Chordata; class Mammalia; order Carnivora; family Canidae; genus Nyctereutes; species Nyctereutes procyonoides. The sequence continues at coordinate 16,348,102 of NW_026575132.1, forward strand.
CTCATTCTTTGGTCTTAGGGAACCTCCTGCTGCACTCATTTTTATGCAACAACTGCATGAATAAGTATGCGTTGTATACACAGGAACCTCAGGTCCGAACCTCAGGTCCTATGGCCAGGATGAGCTCTCCAGCCCACTTCCTCTGGCTCACTCCTCTCCTGACATAGGAGAAGGGAACTGGTTCCAGTAGATAGGGCATCAGGGGTGGCTTTTAAGTGGAAATTTGGGTTTTTTAAAAAGATTTTATTTATTTATTCATTAGAGACACAGAGGCAGAGGGAGAAGTGGGCTCCATGCAGGGAGCCTGATGCAGGACTTGATCCCGGGACTAGGGTATCATGCCCTGAGCCAAAGGCAGATGCTCAACCACTGGCCACCCAGGCATCCCTTAGGTGGAAACTTCTAACAAAGATTTTTAAAGCCAGAGATAAATAAGAACATTCTAGATAGTAAAACAGTATTAATAATGGTATTTATTGAGTGCTTACTATGTATAAGCACTACTGTTTAAGCACTTTAGTTGTAAAAAACCAATTTAATTCCCACATTAAAGAAAGTTAAATCATGTTTCAAGTACAAGATAATTGACAGTAGACCAACATACTGGACTAGATTTGAAAAGATCTTGAATTCCATATTGTACTTAAATAATTTGCCTGATGAAGGTTCATGAGAGAGGGAAGAAACCAATGTGAGGCTAGCTAGTCTGAAGGATATTGCAATAGTCTTGAGACTCCAAGCCAGGGTGGTACATTTAAAGTGAAAAGGAGAAGAAAGATTTGAGACTTATCTCTAAAACATAACCAATTAAAATTTTTTGACTGCTTTGATTTTTTAGTTCCATTGTCATTCAATATTCAATTATTTTTGAGGGTTTCAGATGGGTCAGGCATTGTACTAAAGGATATCTAAGAAAAAATAAAGTCCAAAGATCAACTCCTTCCTCAAAATTGGGCTACTAGCCATCATTCAGTGGTCTAAAGTGACACCACAGTAGACATCCATCCATTCCTCCCTCCTTCCTTTCATTCAAAACTTACTGAGTGCCTACCTGTGCCAGGAATGTTACATAATGCTCATGAACAAGTGAGGGAAAAAAATGAAAGGAAAAAAAGACTGCTCTCTTCATTTTCATAGCCCTGGGAGTGCCTTCTTTCTGGAACTTCCATTCCTTTTCTGGCCATAGATGCAGGATATGATGATAAACCACCAGACTGCAGCACAGGTATTCTTAGTCATCCAAATGAAGAGCAGATCTATTCAATTTTTAAATGTATGCCCTGGCATATTTATCCAAAGCAAAACACTGTATCTAGGGGCACCTGGGTGGCTCAGACAGCTAAGTGTCTGCCTTCAGCTCAGGTTGTGATCTCAGGGTCCTGGGATTGAGCCCCGTGGTGGGCTCCCTGCTCAGCAAGGCCCCTGCTTCTTCCTCTCCTTCTGCCTTTCCACCCTGCTCAGGCTTACTTACTTGCTCTCAAATGAATTAAAAAAAAAAAACCTTCAAAAAACGGTATCTAACATGATTCCTAAGTGTAGATTTTAATACTCTCTAGAAGGATAGCACAGGAAAAACTAGCTCTGAGCAAAGCCAAAAGTGTGAATAGAACAAATATACTTTGAACAGTATCTGGTACCTGGTGGTACCTGGGTGGCTCAGTGAATGAGCATCTGCCTTTGGCTCAGGTCCAGACCCAGGGCTCTGGGATCAAGTCCTGCATCAGGCTCCTTCTCCCTCTGCCTATGTCTCTGTGTTTCTCATGAATAAATAGATAAAACTCTTAAAAAAAAAAATAAAAACCTTGTATCTAGTTCAGTTGGTAAATTAGAGACACACAATCTTACTGCCTTTCAGGAAAAGCCCTGATCTTTTAAAATTAAGATTTGCCTAGATTTTATAAGAATAAATCCTGACCATTTCCTAGTGCTTTTTGAAAAACAACTAGAATGACTACCACTGAGAAGTATTTTGCTTCGTGGCAGCTGCCTTTTCATTACTATTTTATGAGAGCTTGTCTAGATATTATGTATTCCTCACTATCTACGTTTAGTTCTTTTTAAAATGTCTCCTTCAGATGCCTGGGATTATGTCAGTATCTTTCTAACCAGATCCCAAATACAAACTATATCATTTTAATACTTTCCAAAGGTTCTTTTGCATGTAGGCTCACCTCCAGAAACCATGACTAAGGTGTGCTTTTGGTCATTTCTATTAAAACATTAAAAGGTATTTTTAGGGACCAATGAACACCATCAACAATTATTTCAAGTATAAGATAGTTGGTACATGCCAAGGGTGAGACTTGAAATGCCAATAAAATCTAACTGTAAAAGAAGGAATTTGATGAGAGCAGGCATATTTTAACTTCAGTTTTATTTTGAGGATCTGGACCTGGTATGGACTTGTGTGTTCTATGAATTCTGAGATAGCTATGGAAGAAAAGCCTGCACAGATGGGGACATTTAAAGCAGAATCCTGGGCCTGAGCATCTTAGTCCCAGCCCCCACCACCTGCATCACTTACCACAACCATCTCTGTATGGAAAGTAAGTTTGAATAACTACTTATTTCCACTGAAAAATGTCTTTAAGTTAGAACAGATCAAATGCGTTCATTTTACAAATGGAACTAGGAGAAGTGTAAAATACTCCAGAAGTGATCAAGGAGGACACTCCCATTGATCATCCTCTCACGTTAAGCTACAGAGAGGAGCAGTCTTCACTGTTGGGGAAACTAGTTCCAAGAGTGAAAAGCCTTTAGTTATGCTAAGCTATCCCCTTCGTTTATCTGGGCTCAACCAGAGAGGAATCTGGAGGAAGCAAGTCAAAGACGAGCCCAAAGGGAGAGCCACAGGACTTGGGCAGTCCACATGGGGAAGGCCAGGGAGGTCATCTGACGACCTTCTCAGTGGGAGAGGAAAGCCAAGTGGAGCTGCTTGCCCCCTGTGACCTACCTGCGGCGCAGATCCTCGGCCACAGCGGCCCGGCAGCTGAACAGGTAGGCTCGCAGGGACTTCAGCCGCTGCCGCAGCCGCACCACAGTGGCCAGCGGCTCAGCGTGCAGGTACAGCATGGGGTTCTCCCGCTGGATGTCGATCAGGGGCTCTTCATACACGTACTCCAGGAACTCTTTGGCCTGCTTAGATACCTAGGAGATAAACCTCCTCAGTCAGTCTGGAGAATCATCTGGCTTGCCATACCTCTTCCAACTAGGAGCCAGAGTTTAAGTACCAAAGTCACATTTCTGAACAAGCCAAGAGAAAAAGCCCATAATTTAACTAAATATAAATGTTGGTTTTGCTTTCTCTCTTCCGGAAACTTGTAAAAGTAACCTTGGCATGGAAAGAAATTAATTCTGTATCCTGATTATGGTGATGATTACATGAATCTACATGTGCTAAAATGACACAGAACTATACAGACCCAGGATACTCAAGTCCACTTCTGTTTTTTTGATGTTAGTAATCTAAGACGTAACCAATGGGAGAAACTGGGTGAAAGGTACATGGGACCTCTCTTTACTATCCATGCATCTTCATGTGAATCTATAATCTCAAAACTTAACACTACTGATAAAAGTCTTAATTTTTTTTACTTTTAAAAACCACCTACATGTATATTTACCACTTTTATAAGTAGCCATTTTTTAAAAATAGGTAAATCATGTACATACTAAAAATTCAAAAGGAATAAAAGGATAGCTTAAAAGGACATTATATACAGGATAACTTGTATAAAAAACAGGCTCAAAAACACACTGTAGTGAGCAGAAAGGAGTACTCTTAGTATAACTGAGCTTGGACTGACTGGCTAATCTATCCATCCAATTCTATATCCATTTCTGATACTAAACATCAAAACTATGAGAAAGATAGTTTTAAAATGCCATTGTCAGGTCACCAGAGTGGCTCAGTCAGTTAAGCATCTGCCTCGGGCTCAGGGTTCTGGGATTGAGCCCCACATGGCTCTCTGCTCAGCAGGGAGTCTGCTTCTCCCTCTCTCTCCCTCTGTGCTCCCCCTCAAAGAAGAAGTAAACAAAATCTTTTAAAAAATGTCATTGTCACTAGAGTAGAAACACAAGGTGTCTGAGATACAGAGGGAGTAGCTTAAATAATGTATAACAAGTGGGTAATTTGGGGAACTTTTTACATGCCAATTCACTAATTCTGAGATGTGGATTGGCTAGTGACATGTAGATTTGGCTTAGTTTCTATTTATGGAAGGTAAAACCTCTCTAAAAATTTCCAACAAAACTACTCTAGTACTAGGAGTAAGGATAGAATTCAACATTAAAAATTGAAAATCCACAATGCTTTGCTTTACTCCAGACTAGAAGTTTATTAATGAAGATAAATAGGATGCAGTCCTTGCCCTCAAGGGACTATTTAGTATAAGAGAGAAATATTTAAAACAAAAACTACATGTAGTACAGAGCCTGTCCTCTACTATAAAAGAAATACAGATGGGGTGCACTGGTATCTTGAAGGAGAAATCAACTGTCCTGCGGGGGAAGGGAGCCCTTGGCAAAGCAAGCCACACTGCCTCAAGGTCTAGAAGGATAAACATAAATTCATTTGGTGGGCAAAGATGGTACAGAGGAGAGTACCACAAGTAGATCCAACCATGAAAACAAATCAATATGAATAGGTGGTAACTAAATGTAAGGCTATTGCATGTTGATTAAAACACATTTATGTAATTTAATATTTTCTAATATAAAGCTCAACAAAAGTGTTATGGAGAGATACAAAAAAATGGCCTCGATGTTTTTTTTTTCCTAATGAAAGTCTCATCCCCCCCCCCCCGATTATTAGCAATTATTTTTGAGGTACCTGTTGTGTGATCCTTTGGGGTCCTGCAGAGTTACATAGGGGGTGAAGTTTACAGTCTCTGTAAACCAGCTCACAAAGAGGCACCCAGAATTAGCCAAAACCTTTCACTATTTAACCAGACGGGAAATAACCATTGGCAGGGTAAATAACGCCTCACTTAGAGGCGCAGAGACACAGGTACATGCCAGATAGATACCATAGCCGGTATTAGTGGAGAATAAAGCAGGCATGGCCCTGTCCTCATGTAGCTCAAGGTTCAGTGGAGAAAGAGAGAATTGGGTTCAAATATTTTATTTATCATAGTTAAATATTTGCTATATTTAAATATCTTAAATGAGGAAAAAATGGATGGTGTTCTGGGAAAAGAAGTACAGTCTACTTGAAACTGTTGCTGAAAAATGATGTATTGTACAATTCAATTAGTCTTCCTGGCTCTATTGAGCAGTGTTTATACTGAGTCAGGGCCCTGCTGAATTAGGCTAACAATACTACCTTTTAGTAGGTGAACAGAAGGACAAAGGGCGCTGGCCAGTCTCCCAGGCCTGAAAAGGCTTCTCTCTTCAGGTGGTACTTAAGCCCAAAAGGGGAAAAAAAAAGTATTTTACAGAGACAGTATAAGCAGTGAGACAAATGGCACAGCAGCTACCGACATAAGCTGAAATTACTAAAAACAAAAACAGAGCTAGTTCAATAATGTCTAAGGCACTGCTTCACAAAGTTATTACCAAGGGTTAAGAATACAGAGCATACTGTGACCATGGCTGCCTGAGTAGGTGAACGAACCCCTGTAACTCTGAGGAATGGTTTTGGCAGTGTGGTTGAGCACACACTCACTTTTGAGAATCCACCACTTACAATGGTAAGGGAATTTTTGAAAGAACTAATAAGAATTTGGCATAAAATGCTATTTTTGCAAAATCGAATGCTATATCCCCACTGGTTTCTTAAGTTCTAAATAACCCTGCATACTGGTATAAGGATTCCATTTTCAAACTCAACTATAATTGGAAAGCTTTTTAAAAACGACATTAAACATATATAGTTACTTAGGGAAGGAAGCCAATGATATTCTTAGGTGATAAAGTTTATGTGAGAGAAAGTTTCTTTCCTGTTAACAGAAATATTACATAAATTATACTTGAACACCAAATATATTCCACCTAAGAGCTACTGTCCTATTTCTTGCCAACCAAATTATGAAAACCATGAAAAAGCCCGAGTGCATTTTCTGATATATATAAAAACTCAGCTCATAGGTGCAGATGGATAGGCCCAATACATTTTTAAAAATGGTTTTGGTTGGCATTCTTTTCCATGATCCCGGGAACTCCATTCACATTAGAAGCAACTTTTGTAGGGTCAATAGTTCATTTTTCAAATCTACTGACCTTTTAGTATTTTACTAAATAATATTTAAGGTTTATTAATAATATAATTTCTTTCCATACCTTTTAGCTTATAAACAGACTAAGTTATAAGAGCTCAAGTCTGTGACTTTATTTTATTGCAATTTGTGAACTGGTGTCCCCTTCACAGGGCTGTAGTCCACGGGATTCAGGAGCTGAGCAGGAGAAAGTCGAGGTAGAAAGCAATTTCTCCACACCTCACACACAAGAGTTGTTGGAGGAAACAGCAAGTGGGTTATAATTAGCTACAAATTAATAATGACCAAATCTATATAAACATATGTATTTATAAATAAACATAGTTGTTATTTGAGTAGTAACCATCACTAGTATAGATTTAAACATAATACATCTTTTGTTAAGCTGGTGACGGCTACCTCTTAAAAAGAGTTCTCAAATATTTAGGTTTACGTAATTCTGAGAAAGAGGTTCTGGAATGGTATCCTGGTATGCTCCCCCACAAAAATAGCCCTGGGTAAGACAGCAATGGAGCAAAGGGAATGTTTAACCAGAGACAGCAATTTGGAGATTGGGGCAGGGGAGGCGGATAGTCAGGACTTCAGTTAAAACAGATGAGGGACACCTGGGTGGCTCAGCCTTTGGCTCAGGGCACAATCCTGAGGTCTCAGGATCAAGTCCACATCAGGCTCCTTGCAGGGAGCCTGCTTCTCACTCTGCCTGTGTTTCTGCCTGTCTCTGTCTCTCATGAATAAATTAAATATTAAAAAAAAAAACAGGTGAGAGCAGAGTTTTAGAATAAGAACTGGTACAAATATCTAGTTCAGTTTTTCTCAGACTGTGTTCCAAGGAATACTAGTCCCACAAAAATGGTGTTCTGAGGTCCACCAAGAAAAATGCCACAGGCCACATTCTTCCCTTGGTGATTCAAAGTGTAGCATGTTAGCCTACAAAAGCTTATGGATGTCCTTGTCAGCCTCACATGCTTAGCCCAGCAATTTCCCAAACCTATCTGACTGCAGACAGGCAGCTATGTACTGTCGTACGGGAAACTCAGTCTGGGGCCTGTTTATCAACCGGAGGAAAGGGCTGCTGTCTCTCAACTCCTTCCATCCTCTTGCCATGCTGTGAGCTCCCAGGGATGCTTTCTCTTGAGGGGCCCTGTTCCAGTTACAAAGCTGTCCTAGCTGTGGCCCTCCTATAGAACCCTCTTTTTGAGGAACACCTATTAACAAGCACAGACCTTGTTAATGATCCATGGAACATATTCTGAGAAATGCTGAATTAATATACTTAGTAGGAAAAAAACCATTTTGTGCTTTTTAGTATTATTTATATCACAGTTCTTTTTATTTTTTAACAACTCTACCATAAACTCTCTCATCATCACCCCTCAAAGAAGGTGATGCCTGTCCATGTTCTCTCCTTCCTTTTTTCCAAATACGAAGCCAAGGCATTACAAAGGGAGACTAACCCATGCTATAATTTAGTAGTATGCTGGCCATTTGATTTTAACTATGAAACAAAAATTAAAGTCCAGGGGCCCCTGGGTGGCTGAGTCAGCTAAGCATCTTCCTTAGGCTCAGGTCATGATCCCAGGGTTCTGGGATGGAGCCCTGTGTCAGGCTCCCTGCTTCTCCCGCTCCCTCTGTCTGCTGCTCCCCCTGCTTGTGTTCTCTGTCAAATAAATAAAATCTTGAAAAAGAATTAAAGTCCAGTAACACACCATTTATCTAGAAGTCACTTATTTGTGTATTTGTTTACGGTCTTTCTCCCTCCACTGGAGTACAAGCATTCAAAAGGCAGAGACTATATCTCCACTGCCTAGAACAGTGAGCATGGTGAGTGTTCAATTAATACTTGCTGAAGAAATGAATGAGTGTTTTACAATGCTCTGGCTGTGAGTCTAGACCACACACTCTTACTTTACACACACTTCTAACAGCTATTTGTTTCTAAGTTTACCACATATTTAGAGTTAAGAAAGTCAAAAAGGGGAAGGACAGCTTGAGGCAGCACAGTCACACCAGAAGTGATGGCTGACATCCTGGTACTAAGGAAGAAAAGTGTTTGCAAGAAGATACAGGTAGAAGTGTAGCACACAATCCCTACTGAGGAAATTTGGAATTTGCAGCAAACTCAAAAATGTACAAACCTACATCTAGGAAGGTGTCCTCAGTCTTACTTGTGAATGAAAGAACTTACATTCAGAATGTATAAAGTTGTTCATGGAATCATTACCTGTAATAGCAAAAAACTGAAAAGCAATCATGAAAAAAAAAAGACTGTTTAGGTTGTCATGTGTGTATAAAATGTGTAAAATTCATGACAGAAAATGGAGTGGCTATAAAAAAAGAAAAAAAAGCCGGCAAGCCTAGGAAGAGTGATATGATCTAAATGGAACAGAGAGCTTTCCAAAAGCAGCATGTAGATCATCTATTGCCACTGTTGTGTAAAAAAGCACATACACATAAAATATCTCTGGAAAGATACACAAGAGTAATTTGGTTGCCTGTGGGAAGAAGAATAAGAGAGGTGGGAGGCAGATTAACTCTATGCATGCCCTTTGTACTTTTTGCAACTTGAAATTTGTGGAAGTTTATTCTTCTCTTTCAAACATAAGTGTATAGCAGTGCAAGGTAATTTATTTATGGAAAAGTAGCCTTCTATACCACATTAAATCACACTAAAGTAATCACAGAACAATCATATTTATAAGTCTGAGGCATTAAAAAAGGCAAATGTCAATACATATTTTCTGAAATAGAATATATGGAGCTAATAAGTGAGTTAAAATTTTAGGAATAACAAAAGCAACGATTACATTACTGAAAGTCTGGAGAATAAAGATCATGAAAGGAAAAAAAATGTATCACAATCTTACCACAGTAAAATAACCACTTATTACTTTGGTATAATGTTTCCTTCTTGTATTTTTCCCCATTTATTGTGAAAAATTATGGCAAAAGTCTTACTAAAATCAATCCCAACCATAATACTTCTTGGTGCTCTTAAAACAGGCACTGGGGACTAATGGAGAAGGAATCAGGAGATCTTAAGGTTAATTGCAATTTGTTCACAAAATCTCCAAATGACTCTGAACAAGTGGTTTTTCCCATCAGCGAGCTGCTCTCCAGCTCTGTGAGGGCAGTACAGCTTGCCTTGAATGCCTCTCAAGATGTAGAGATAGGAAATGGTTTATGTAACATGGAAAACCCCTAGCTAAATGGAATGTGAATATTCAGGCTAGAACACAAAAATATTTTTTAAAAGCACAACAGAAGGGAACAATATAGGAAGAGCTGAGGCCAAGTTTGAGGTCCTCACCACCTCTTTGTCCTGCTTGGTATTTTTGAATGGGAGGGCGGAGAGTAGGGGGCAAGTTGCCTTCAAAGAGAATTTCATTAGAAAATGGCTATAGAACACGATGGTAAGGTTTAGCTCCTGGGTAATCCTGGAGCTCAATTCAATTTGCAGGATGTATACCGGAAAATAGATGAAATCCTGCTTTAAAAATAATTAGGAGTATTATTACTCCAGAGGGCAGACAAGGAAATGCTTCAGATGACAGATTTCAATCTGCTCTGCAAAACCATTTTTTCACTCTTAAATGGATATTTAAGCCAGTCACGTACTTCTTATTAAGGAGAGGCGGCAGATCTAGCAGAATGATGTCTGGTCTGGGAAACTGATAGGTCTGAATTGATCCTCACAATTAGAAACATTAAGTTAAATCCTGGTGTCTGAGCAAAGACAAACAGATCCTGGACTAAATGGAATATAGTTACTTAATGCCAGTGAGAGATGATCCTGATAAAATTGACCAGCTCTGTTGTTGCTTTAAAATCTTCCCTGGTCCACTGAGAACCTTGCAAGTTAGGTCTGACAAAGGAGATTTTCCTTATGTACAACATGGATGAAGCGAGGGTACCTAACACCTTCAGTGAGTTACTTATCCTCTCAAATTAAACCTTGTCAATGACCAGCATGGCAAAATGTCTGCTCTAGAAAAAAAGGCTGCAAGCGTCAGTGACAGCTAAACTGATGGTTTCAGTGGCCTTTACAGCTCACTACAAACAGATCTGGATTTCCTCTACCATTTCACATCTCCATAAGCCATGTCTGATTTTCAAATTTTCCTCATTTAGTGCCACCTCTTCTGTTTTAACTCCTCGGAGTGGTACATATTCTTTCTGTTGGCAGGTGTCACTAGCCTAAGCTCTGGGTGACCACGGGGCTGGCAATGCCTCCCTAACTTGCTCTCTGTACACCTCTCTTAGCTGCCAAAGTCCTGCTATAAGCAGATTAATCTAAATAATCTAAACCAAACTCAACCAGCATTCTTTCCCTCTAAATACATTGTTATCTAATACACACAAGGCAAATATATTTATAGCTGATATTCAGAGTGTCAAGTACAAGATGCAGAGGAGAGAATGATAACTCCGTCTGGGAAAGGAAATGAAGTTTAAGACAGGCTCAGTTAGGGCTTGCCACACTGAATGAGGGCAAGGGGACGATGAGAGGTGGGAACCAGCACAGCAGGACTGAGGACTAGGATGCTCATGGAGGCAGGGAGGTAGCGCATGAAGGGGCTAGAAGAGCAGGAATGAGAGATCCCAGGCTAAGAGATTTGTGTTTAACTTGTATACAATCATAGTAAAAGCTGGCATTAGCCAAGCACCCATTGTGCTAGGGGCTTTCTCTGAGTCGTTTTTTTTTTTTTTTTTTTTTTATGATAGGCACACACAGAGAGAGAGAGAGAGAGAGAGAGGCAGAGACACAGGCAGAGGGAGAAGCAGGCTCCATGCACCGGGAGCCCGACGTGGGATTCGATCCCGGGTCTCTAGGATCACGCCCTGGGCCAAAGGCAGGCGCTAAACCGCTGCGCCACTCAGGGATCCCTGAGTTGTTGTTTTAAGCAAACAGCAATCTTATGAAGTGGTTACTATCATCAACACCTCCATTCGAAAAGGTGAAGAGACTGAGACAGAGTACAAAACTTACCCATGGCAAGATTAGGGTTTTCTGAACCACTGCTAGGGCAAAACTTGCAGGCAAGAAGCAGTTAGGAGGCTACCAAACTCCTTCATGGGAGTGACGCCGAAGGTTTGAGTTCGTGGGGTGGGATCACAGGGGCAGAAGAGTGTAAAGCCAGCAGTTGACTTATGCTAACTGATTAGATAGGGCGGGGGTGGCAGAGGGAAGAGCCCAAGCTATCTCCCAGTGCTGGCAATGGGGACTGGTGGGACCACAGACATTCCGGAGGGACATGTTATGAGGGTGATGAAGCTGATTTGGGAGGTATTGAGTTAGAGGGGCCCATAAGATAGGCCTCATCCCCTCACTGATTCAGTGTACATTCTTGCTTATGTACCACATGCCAGAAACTACTGAGACAGGTTCCCTGTGTCCAGGGAGCACACAGAGAAGGGCAGCATAAATGTGAGGATTATGAAAATAATTAAAACAGCTTCCACCATTTAAGCACTTACCAGGATTATCTGCAGATAGCCGGTCCTATTTACCCTATTCACGTGACTTTTGTAGGTAACTATCGGAGTTACAATAAGAATGAATCCTTATTCGACACACACTATGTCCTAGGCACTATTCTAAACACTTGACATGTATGAACCCATGTAACCAGCAGTGGTCCTATGAAGTGTTATTAATGTACTCATTTTACAGATGAGGACACTCAAACATAGGGAGACAACATAACTTGCCCAGGTTAGACAGCTAATAAATGGCCAAGACAAAACCTGAACTTAGGGAGTCTGGGTTCATTTTACAAAGTAGGAAACTGAGGCTCAGGAAAGTTCAAGTAATTTGTCCCAGAAAATCAAGCCCCGAATAAGAGGTGGAAGTAGGATTTGGACAAATGCCTGTTTAACTCCAAGCTGCTGCTACTAAGCCCCTAACTAAGAGTAATTATAGAGACACACACATGGTAGTGGTGGCACGAAGGAGAGAGCCAACAATGCAGCAAATAGGATAGGGTAGGAATATCAGGAAAGATGTTGCCAAAGAGGACATGCTTTTATCAGCTCTGGAAGAATGAAGAAGAGTTCCCCCTATGGATAACAGTACCCATAGTACATGTGGAAGGATGCTCTCTAAACAGGAGAAAAGGGCTCTTTTTCCTGTGATAGGGGAAGCAGTAAGGACAGGTACAAATACAGATACACTTGTAGGAATTCATATCCGTATCTTGTAATTTCAGTGTTGTCCTTGAAGTAGAGGCAAGGTCATATGCTGAAAAGGACAGGGATGAGGCACCCTGAAGACAGTGAAGATGTGGATGGTTATTGGATTGACCAGGAGACAGAGCTGCCCAGGGATATAGAAAGGGTGTCAGCCAAATAGCCCCTCACAATTTTCATGTTTGTTTTAGATTTCAAAAATTACAGATAGGGGACAGTTATGAGTCCCTTCCCCACTTACCTTGCTCCCAGGTTACATTGAAAGCAAGTGTCACACATCTATTAGCAAGGAGGTATAAAAGCAGTCATATGGACTATGTTTGGACAAAGCACTTTGCATGGAAGGTATATTCAAGGCAGATGGACAGCATTCTGGCAGAAGAATCAGAAAAGCTTCTAGTCAGTCAGGTACCAGAATTCGGGCCCAACACAGGACCACAAAAGAATCCTAGGCCTAGAGTACTTCAGTGGCTTAGATTCCCTGACTTGCCAAATTCTGCCTTGTTTATGCATCGGGGGAACTGCAGTATAGTGCAGCTAATGAGTGCAGTATGATTCACAAACCTTGAAGACTACCAGGTTGAAAGTTAGAGCTAAGATGTCATTTAGCAATTAAATCCACAGATCTCCTTTTTAGTAGCAAAACTGGAGTTGGAGATAAAAGTAGGAATCATCAGGGAGTTAAAACCATGAAAGAGAAAAGAGATAATGCAACAGAGTATAAAGTGGGAAAAGGAAACAAAAAATGAAGCCAAGGAACTGCAACATGAAAGGTGTAGGCAGAAGACAAAGAATCAGATAAGGTGAGAGGAAAAAGAGTTCAGGGTAGGAGGAGAACCAGGAGAATTCCTGGTCAAATAGTATATCCCAGAGAAGTCCAGTAGAACAAGAAACTGATGAGGATCAATCACATTTGGCAAAACTGACGGAGGAGCTAAGATCATGAGCAGAGGCAGAAGGAATAAACTTTCCATAGAAGGAGTGATGTTTCTTCTGTGGCTGGAAGGAGGACGAGGAGGATGGGTGTAGATGTGGACAAGTTTAGAAAAGGGTTGTCAGAATTACTGCCCAATCACTCCTATATCGCTATGAAATAGAAGGTAAAGGCACTTCCCAGAGTGACTGGGGCTCGGTGTTTCATCTCTTTAGGATCACAGGTGCTGAAATAAATCAATGTGATGACAGCTACTGATGAAAACGGAAGAGGACTTCCCCAAGCTCCCCACTGGCACCTACATCCACAGACTCTGCCTTTTCTCTTACTTCCTGCTCCAAGCAAAGGGCAACCCTCCTACTGTCTACACGATTCTTACTCAACCACATCATTCTAGCAATTCTCTCTCTCCTAGGTAGTCCACATCAGCATAGAAAATATGCTGTTATTTCTTCCAAAAATCAAACCCAATTTCATCCTACTTCCCCTCTCGTTACTCCTCACACCTCTCCATCCCCTTAGAGCAAAACTTCTCGGGAGCTGTTTGTCCTTGTCTCTTGTTCCTCTCCTGTTCCATGTCAAACTCACTCCCATCAGAGCGTCACTGCCACTGCTCAATTCAAACTGCTCTCATGAAGGTCACTCATTACCTCCACATTCCTAAATCCTATGGTCAATTCTCAGGGTTCATCTTAACTGACCTATGTAGCCTCTGTCACAAGTGATCTGAAGACCTGTTCTATGTGTGGCTGGTTGGACACCCTTGGGTCCTTCTCCCTCACTGTGCACTGTTTGCTCCTCTCCTCTCTACCCTCTTAAGGTGAGTGTCCTGGTGCTCAGACTTCCTCTCCTCCTCTGTTGACTTGCACTTTTACAGCTACCAAGTCTGTTATTTGTACTTCTGGGATAACCTGCTTGGCTGTTAGCAGTTACTTTGCAAAGCTGTTAGCATATACCTGTGCTTCTCACTTCCTCCCTTTTTGAAAAGTAAACAACATTCCAGGTGAAGAGTGGCTCAGTGCACTGCTCCTTGGTGTGGACCGCCACCGAGAAATCCTCATAGCTTTTCTCCAGTTTCTAATTCCAGGGGAGATGGACTTGCTGGAAGACTGACGTTCAAATGAGTAGGAGTGCTACTCTAAGAAATATCTTGAATTATATTAAGTCCTCTCCTTCAGAAGTCACCAGTATGCTACTTTCCTGTTGCATTATTTTCCTGTTTTTATCCTCTGAGAGTGTTCTGATTTTGGAGATAAGATCTAATAAAAAATAAGGGAGGCCTCTTTTTCTATCAGAATTCTTTTTTAGCATTCCATAGTTCATTTTCGAGGCCCAGAAGTAAAAACTGCTATATTATCTTTTTAAATGAGGAAATTAATAAGTCATAGTTACACCTTTAAATGTGAGATATTTAAGAACCATTAGATAAGATCTTGTAGCTTTTATGAGACTACCTAGTCAAGTTTGCTTCAAATTCTTAGGTCATTATTTTTATAACCCACAAAACAATAGCTGAATACCTACATTGCTATTATGAAGTAAACTGAGGTTCTGTACTTACCTTATATTTTGAAGTATCCCAGTTGTGAACTATGCGTGCTGGGATGAGAAAACTGTCGTCCACATGGCAGTTGCTGCAGTAATACCACCCACTGTAATTGCACACCTTGGCTTTCCCATTGGAAAGGCCTATGGATCGTTGACATCCTGTCCAAGGCAAAAGAGAGTCTATGATTAGTGTTGTACTTTTAACATCACAGAACAAAGTTATACAACCCTCAAACAAAAGTCCACAACAGGGGAAAAAAAAACTTGTGAGAATACATGTAGAAATGTGTCCTCCTCTTCCTAGCCTGATAGGCTCCACCCCCTCACCTCCTAAGGCACTGCCATAACTGGCACCTAGCTGGTCCCGTTTCTCGTCTCCTTATGTCTTCTGCAGACAGATGTCAGAGATCAGCCTTTCTACAACCCCACTATTAGCACCTCACTTCTCCTCATAAACTCTATTTTTACCACCAGACATTTTGCTGGGGGCTTCTCATCAAGGATCTTATTCACCAGGCACATTTCTGTGAGATGATGTCAGCTAAGTTAAGAATTTTGTCTGAGGTCACCCACCTAGTAAGAGGTGGAGTTTGGATTTGGCTCTTAGCTTGTCACTTGTCTGAGTTTAAAATGATTCTAAAAACTGATTATGTGGCTTTCCTTCACTTACATAGTCAATGGAAGAAATCTGTCCTTCGATTGGCCCCTGTATCACCTTTCCAACTACCTCCTCCTACTACTCTCCAATGGGAATATAACTTCTTTATTGCAATCCGAGAACTCTCCTCACTATTCCTCAAATAAACAGTGTGCTCATTCCATCCTCCACATGCTGGCACATAATTACTTCTCCTTACACAACACCCTCTTCTCTGATTTCCACTTTGCCAAATCCTGCCCATTACTTAAGACCAGTGGCTGCTTGCAAGTCCTTGCTAAGACCCTTTTTATGTTCAAGGAAATCCATGATTCTGTGAGTACTGTCCTGAGACTCTCAGGGGGAATGGTAATAATCTTGGCCCTGTCACAAAGAAGTCATTCTTTTTCTTTAGGTAGGAGGAACTACCTTTTCTTGGTGAGTATAGAAATTCTATCACAGTCCAAAGGACAAAATCCTGGCAGCCCAGAACAGGTGATCATGATTATACAAACAGCAACATTATCCTGGTATTTCTGATCTACTGCTTTCATTTCAGAAACCCTTCCATGTGGCCCATTTCATGGCTGGATCAAGAACTGTACTGATCAAAGAAATCTCACATTAAGCCTATTTCATGATAAGGGTACAAAATGATTTACTCTTAATCCTCCTCCTCCTCTTCATCACCACCATCACCATCACTAATGCACCTCATTTCCATTAAAGGGGCTCCAGTAATTATTTAACAAACTGCTAAGCGAAGAAGAAACTGATTCACATGAACTACATGAATGAAAATATCACAAAACTCAAAGGACTTTCATTTTCAGCACAAATAAAATGGTATCAGTAATCAAACAATTTCACAGTGCATTCTCCAGGAAGAGAATTAGATCCTATTGTTTTTAAAGATAAGAGGTACTGAAAGACAGTAAGTAAAATATCAGTATTATGCTTCAGAAGCTTCATAGTGTTCCTTCCTGGAAAGGTTATTTCCTTTCTACTGAGTAGCAGCAAAATCAGGACAAGCTCCTGTTTTTCAAAAAGGCTGAGCAATGGGATATGTGCAATAGATAAAGAAGAACGGAATACACATGTTGCTGCTATTGCACAGAGGAGAGGCCATCACAATGACTAGGCTATGAGCACTGGAATGCTGTTTGCTGCACTCACTGGCTGCGTTATTGCTCATCTGGCACTTAGCACATACTTCCTGAAACTACTATGCCTTTTTATGTGCTTGTCCAGCAAGAACCATTCTATAAACTCCTCAGATCTGTTTTTTACCCTTAGTACGTAACACAGAGCTTAACATACAGCAGACTATTAATAACTGTTTGTGTAGAAAGGATGACAAACTGAATATTATTTGACACACATACACCTGTGTAAAGAGATTTTAATTTCTCGTAAGGATTCTAGAACTGATCCTCCTAACCTGGTCACTTTTTAAACAGCGTACTTTTGTTAATAACCTCTTGAAAAATATGCTGCTCATTCTAGGAATTACACATTACTCATGTGTTCATATATGGACTATGGAAGAGAATTCAGTGGAACTTGACATATCCTAGAGACTGGGATATTGCTGTTTCCCAAAATTTGCTGATGGTCAAATTGACTTAACACTGAAATGACAACGAATAAAACTCAGTCGTTCCTAATGATTTAGAAAATGATCATGGTCTTGTAGGAATTCCAGAGTTTATTTTTTATTTTTATTTTTTTCACCTCACTGAATTCCAGAGTTTAAACCTCTCACCACAAAACACACCATAACACACCAAAAATAAATTCAGGTCACTTTAGTTTTTTGATTGTTTGAATTTTGGATGTAATTAGCATCAGTAAGCACTTGCTGGATATTTATATGATTTAGTGGGTATTACTGGGTTTATCAGTCTATAATTTTTAATGACTTTATTATAATTTTTAGATGCAACATACATAAGCAATATTAAAATACATAAATGTGCATTTTAAGAAAGTACTGGTCTTAAAACATGTATATCAAGCAGGCACACAGGTCCAAAGCCTAACATGTTGGGGGTGCAACTATAATGAGTTAAGCATTCTTACCACTGCACTAGTTTCCAGGTTCATCAAAGTAGAGCTGAGAGACGTGGCTAGGGCTCACTCAGGTTTTATGTTAGAAAGAAGCTAACACCACATAAACTCCTAGCTCTTGGGTGTCTTTACCTTCATACCATATTTAGAACCATGCTCTCCTACTTTCCATGCTGAAATCACCCCTAAGGACCCAGAAGTAGGTTTGAACCTATCTGCATGCTTAGGACTATTTTGGATACATGGTGTATAGACAAGCACAAGTCTAGAGTTAGAAAGCCTGTTCTTGTGTAGGACACACTGTGAACTTGACCCATCAAACTCTCAAAATAAAGAGGCCAGCCTAAATCAGTGGTTTCCTATATTCAGTGAGGGTCAGAATTTTCTGGAGATGTTTGTGAAAAATACTTTCTTCTCCCCCACCCCAACTCCTATCCACATACCTCGATTCTGCAGATCTGGATTAGGGCTCAGGAACCTACATTTCTGCCCAATCAGCCAACTACCACCTGAGACCCTGGTGGGGAGAAGCTGACGATGGCTCCTTGTTTTCTAGGTGACTGCAGAAGTCTCTCCAAGCTCTAAAATCCCAATTCTATTCAAGTGCAGAGGGTGTACAGACCCCTAAGTGAAAAGCTCATAATTTGTCATGTAATTTATGTTCTAGGCTTCCAAAATCAACGTTTCAGGTTCTTAGTCAATTTCTAAAAATCTGCTATATAGAAAGAACCTCAGTTCATTTTACCGGTGTTTTTCGCAGAGCATTCACTGTCCCTACTGAGAATCATCTTATTTAGTTTAGAATTAAAAGTTTAATCTCCAAATCCAATGTAGTATTTGATACTGAAAGAACATAGGAATATCAAGATTAGAGGCTAGTGGCCTTATACAGATTCATTTTCCAAAAAGCAACACCTACCCTTTATTTGAAGAAGGAAACACCTATTCTTTCAATTAACTGTAAGATTTCCTTCTTTAATATCATACTAGTGGGCAGCCTGGGTGGCTCAGTGGTTGGACGTCAGCCTTTAGGCCCAGGGCATGATCCTGGAGTCCCAAGATCTAGTCCCACATCGGGCTCCCTGCATGGAGCCTGCTTCTCCCTCTGCCTGTCTCTCTGCCTCTCTCTGTGTGTCTCTCATGAATAAATAAATAAAATCTTTAAAAATATATATACTAGCAAATCATAGACTAAAAATGTCTGAAATGATTCCCTATAAAGATACACGATCTGGATTTTACTTTATCGTTGTGTTCTCAACAGGGCAAAAAAAAGGTTTCCTAATAACGACTACTAGAAAAACACATTTTTTTGGATGGCAAAGCTACACTCTGACAAGAGACATTAAGGGGAGGAAAACAGAGCTAAAGCAGAGACAAAAAATAATTAATTGAAATAACTAATTAGACCTTATTTACATATTATATTTCTTTGCACTTTGAAACAGACTTTTCAATAATGCTTCTAAATTAAGGGGTATTTGTAGTAGGGAACCCTCCACATATTGGATCAAAGCAAATACATTCTTCCCAGTCTCTTTTTGAAACTTTTCAGAGGGCGTTCAATTCATAGGAACAAAAAACTATCTCACAAGAGAACTCACTGGCCTTTTTTTTTTTTTTTTTTTTTTATTGCTTCCCACCCCACTTCAAATCTTTAATGAACACATGCTCTGAAGAGCTTAGCTTCCCCTCTGGTACTCTTTTGGAAACAAATGTTACCATTTAACTGAAATCCTATTTGCTGCTTGTACAGTCCATTTCCCAAATGGCCTTTCACTAAAGACGACCAAAAGGATCTGTTGCCGGGGGTTGAAGCAGAAATTTTGGCATATTTCTTCAGAAAGGCACAATCTTTCTTCTAACAAGTGCACCTAGTTAGCTCAATTGGCTGCAATATGGTGTTACTGAAGCCAAGATGCTGAGGAGAAGCCAACCACCTTCTCGTTACTTCACAGCTACCAACTTAGCCCTCCTTCCCCCTGACCAGCAGCTGGAAAATTCGCGGGCATCAGAGGAAAATGACCGAGCTGCGGGTATATCCTGGTGAATCTCTCTAGGGAAAGAACTCACAATGCTTTCTACGTATGGTCAGCCACACACTATCCCCTTTACCTAATTTGGTAAAATAAACTTGGTATTTTGCATTTGGAAGGTAGAAATGCTCTAAGAAAAAGACAAAGGCAAATAAAAAGAAAGAGAAAAGGACTTAATGAAAGAGATAAGATAAAATATCATTTTGTTAAAAGAGAAACAACTGGCAAATTTCCTCTCTTACTATATGCACATAGTGGAGGAAGAGGCGGCCATAGGAAGGGCCAAAGGACTGCCCTTGCCTCACCCTTCCATCCAGTGCCCTGGCGTGGGACAATGACCTGTGGTAAGTAAGCACTTTGTAAAATGTGGCTTGAAGGCCCAGACTTAAGCTCTACAGATCAGATTTTCCAAATTGAAGGAAAACAGAAATGGGGATGGGGGTGTTCAGTGACTTACTATCTTATAAAAATCAGCACGAAAAAGGTCATACAGAACTCTGCTTTCCTAGTTTATAGTCTGTAACCATTGACTCACTGAAGACTGAAAATATAGATACGCCCGGCAATCCTGTGCATCTGTCTCTTGCTTCAACAGTGTTTGCATGAAACAGACCTTGGGATCACCCCTTCTTCCAACCTCCAACCACCTCCCAACCTCCTTCCTATCCTAGTTGCAACCTCCAGGACCATCTTTCCTTGGCCAACCTCTGCCTCTGGGACCAGCTGACACTATTTTTTTGTGGTTAACTCCTTACTGCCCACCAGCCTTGAGCCCCTAGATTCATCAGAATTATTCCACCAAAGTGGAGGCTGCTGTCTACTGCTGGGTCAACCTACATCTGCAGGCTTTCTACACCTACCTCTCCATGGGCTTCTATTTTTGCCACAACGATGTGACTCTGGAGGGCATGGGGCAGCTCTTTTGCCAGGTGGCCAACGGGAAGCATGAGGGTGCCCAGTGTCTCTTGAAGATGCAAAACCAGAGTAGAGGCTGCAGCCTCTTCCAGGACATGCAAATACTACTCCTCCCCCAAGATGAGTGGAGGAAAGCCTTGTATGCATGGAAGCTGCCATGGCCCTGAAGAATTGAACCAGGACCTTTTGGATCAGCATGCCCTGGATTCTGCCTGCATAACCTAGAGATGGAGAGCTAGACCTCCATCTCTGTGACTTCCTGGAGAGCCACTTCCTAGATGAGCAGGTGAAACTCATCAAGAAGATGGTGCCCACCTGACTAATTTATGCAGCCTGGGCTGCATAAATCTCTCATAAAGTCTCACTCTCAAGCAGGACTAGGAGCCTCTGGAGCCCAGTAGACTTGGAGGGGTCCCTCTGTATCAACCAGGTGTCAGGGCATCTGCTCCCTGCAGCCGCTAAGCAGTTTTTTTAACACCCTGAAGCCTTCTCCTCAGCTGTGGACCAAATGGAAACAAAGTTTTTACAGAAAAAAAAATATATATAATAGCCTGTCTACACTGGGTAAATGCTATAATATTTGTTTAATCTTCATGGAATGTTCTTATTAAGATTATAAATCATATGAAATAAATTAATAAATACCAAGTAGATTCCAACTCAAGTTGAGAAATGTCAGGATTCATTTGTCTTTCAGGTAAACAATGATTGAGAGACTAAAGTCAATATTTAGTCAAAATTTATCTTGAAAGGCAATAAATCTTGATTTTTGCCAAGGCAAGTAAGTAAATATGTGCACTGTTCTAGAGATTCCGACTGCTTTTCTACTAAATAGTTACACTGAGTTAAAAATATCTGTGACACAGATTTTCACTTCCAAAGACATAGTTTGGATGATGTTTATGATAAGATGCTTCATTAGTATAAGTATTATGGTAATGTAAGGTCAGAGAAGGTTAACAATGAAATGTTATTCTTTCAACATCTAGTATATATAAACCAGTCTAAACTTAGTATTTTTCCCATACTTTTTCTCTTAATAGTCTATGACTAGATTATCTCATTAACTTCTGTGCCTGACTGCTCTTTACCCGAAGACTTTCAAGAAAATAGTAAGCAATTTTAAATGGAATTAGTTAAATAGATAAACGGATAAACAAATACTTACACTGTGCTTACTTTATGCCAGGCAGGCTTACTTTATGTATAAGTGTTTTACATACACACATATTTCTTTAA
The DNA here is from genome assembly GCF_905146905.1 of Nyctereutes procyonoides. Lineage (NCBI taxonomy): Eukaryota > Metazoa > Chordata > Mammalia > Carnivora > Canidae > Nyctereutes > Nyctereutes procyonoides. The sequence goes on from NW_026575132.1 coordinate 16,369,882, forward strand.
TCCTTACCAATTCTGATAAGGTAGGTATTATCCCCATTTTACACATGAAGAAACTCTGGCAGAGGTGATAAAGTAATTCTGTCCATGGTTGAACAATTAGGAAAGATGGCAGAGCTTAAGACAAGTGGCTGATGTGGCACTTGATGAGAAACACTAATATATGTGTGTGTGTGTGTGTGTGTGTGTGTGTGTGTGTGTGTGTATAAATTTCCATGTAACTATTTCCTTGTGGAAAGTATTTAAAAAATGGTCTCTTTGTGTATGGCAATACGAGAAGCACAGAAAATATAAATCAATTATACAAAAGAGTATAATTAACTTTGTCAATGAGTGTTAGCCTAGGACCTCCCGTCAGTGAATCAGCCTAGGATCTCACAGTATCAGCAACACCCTGAATATGAAGGATGAGAGAGACAAGAATACAAATCTGGAAGGTGGAAAGCAGAAGACAGCAAGAGATAAGGCAAGGAGGAAGCTCTAACTGTGGAGGCTGCGGAAGGCTGTGTAGGGATGGTGCATTTGAAAAAGGAAAGATATTTTTGTAAGAGGACAGCTCAGAAAAATAGGGGCACGTTTGGAAAACACTGATTATTCTAGATATCTGAAGCGCCCTGTAACAAGAGGGGTGTTAGGAAAAAAGAACCTGGAATCATAAACTAAAGCTAGAACGTAAGAATCCTGAATGCTTAGGGGGAAGAATCCTTACTAACCAATAAGACATAACTAAGACATGGGAACAGCTAGAGTTGTTTGAAGCAGAACAGCAGTCTAAGCTTTGGAAAGATTAATCGGCAAGGGAAAAAAAAAAAACAGAAGGGGGGGAACCAGTCGATAAGTTATTGTACCAGCCTGGGCTTAAGGAGGCAGTGAGCTTGGGATCAGGAAGGGGAGAGACAAGGAGATACTACAGAGATGAACTGTAAACATTTTGGTGACTGACTAATGTGGAAAGGATTGAGATTGTCAAAGATGCCCATGATGTATGAGAAGTCTATCAGTCAGAAAAGGTAGGTGGTTTCAGGGAGAAAACACTGTTTGGAGCATTAAGTCTAAAAGACAGAATTCAAAAAATTTGGGCTACCAGACCTTCTGATTCCTAAAGCTCAGCTGGCTGAGCTAATTCCCCTTTACTGTACAAATCAATTTGAATTTGATTTTCTGTTATGTGACTGAGAGGATCTGATTGATGTATTTGACACTAAATAATGGCTGATTGAGGGTTCTCTTTCTATAACCTAATATCTTTACCTAGAGCTACCCATTAAGATGCCAGGGTCTCATTCTAAACCATTAGGTAGTACAAAATCATCAACATGCATCTCCATAGAAGACAATTATTCCTTTTTTTTTGAAAAGATTTTATTTATTTATTCACAAGAGACACAGAGAGGAAGAGACATAGGCAGAGGGAGAAGCAGGCTCCATGCAGGGAGCCCGATGTGGAATTCGATCCTGGATCCCAGGATCACGCCCTGAGTGAAAGGCAGACGCTCAACAGCTGAGCCACTCAGGCATCCCCAATTATTACTTTATATAGAAGTGTATAAAGAAATGAGTATAAGCCAAGTGAGGAAGAGATAACATAGCCGTTAGGCCTTATTTCTAGACAGCACAGTGGTTCTCAATCTTTGTCCCAAAAGGGGGCATTTACTATATCTGGAGACATTTTTGGTTGTCATAAAAGGGTGAGTAGGGTAGCTACTATCACCTAGTGGATAGAGGCCAGGGACGTTGTTAAACATGTGTCACAGCACAGGACAGCCCCCCACAACATAGAATTATCTGGCCCCAAATGTCAGAAGTGCCACTGTTGAGAAACCCTGTGACAGCACAAAGATAAGAAGGGAAAATAAGAGGTCTGAGTATGGACGTTACTTAATCACTTTTCTCTGCAAGTGACAGACACTCGATCTATCATGGGAAGGAGGAAAGCCCTCTCCCCAGCTCTACTTTCTGAACTAAAAGAAATGATTCATGCCCCTAGGTTAATTTAGAGAGGCACCATCAAAGAGAGGTCTTATCCACACTGTGCCATCATCTCCTAGACTACCTGCCAGTAACATCAGCTCTTCATGAAGTAATCCTTCTGGTGAGACACTTTCGACCAATAACTCATTTGGAAAACTGCAGAAATGGAAAGGGCTGAGCTAACCTGGTTATTTTAGATGGGAAAGTGGCCAGTGGTGGGAATATTGTCTCTCTGTGACAGTCTGCCTCCTGCCAGGGTTCCCCATATTGTACCCCTGCAGCCCCAGACAGGAAAGGGAAGTCAGCCTCACCATCCTCGTAGCAAGGCAAATTCTGGGCTGGGCCACTTGGAACTTAAACATGGAAAGCTTTGGGGGAACTTGTCTTATTAAATCAACTGACTTACTAGAAGGTTCCTCTGAACCAGTGCTGAGCCATATAAGAGCCTAAGACAAAAGGAAAATTCAGTCATACTGATCCTATCTCTAAAATTTTATATTTTGTTCATCATGGATTTTTTTGGCATTAATTTTTACTTTTGAATAATATTAAAAATATTATTTATCTCGATTACTGAGGGGTTTGTAGTGGGGGGTGGGGCATGCTCTAAGTTGTATGCCCAAAGCAGTTCACTCAGTCCCCCACCCTAGTCCCAGCCCTGTACTGAACCTTTTCCTCAGAGTCGGCTGTGTACCCCAATAGTGCTCGTTGCACAGTGATTCTCCATGATCTTTAATATTGTATTAAACCACCACTGTTTTTGTGAGACACCACTTTATTAAAAAGTGAGGAAAAGCTGAGTGAGGAAGAGAAGATAGAGTTGGCAGGCCTTGTTTTTCTTTTCTTTTTTTTTTTTTTTTGCAGGCCTTGTTTCTTGACAGCACAGTGGCTACACCTCTATGTTGATGGCTTTGAACGGTCAATAACCTCTTACTGGCTTAGAACCTCATATTATCTTTTTGGTTTCCCTGAGAAGCAAGCTGTCTTTCTTTACTCTTTTTCTGGAACCTATGTTTCCTTTCACCTTATCTTAGAAGTCTCTGTGTAGGGGCGCTGGGGTGGCTCAGCGGTTGAGCATCTGCCTTTGGCTCAGGTCGTGACCCTGGGGTCCTGGGATCAAGTCCTACATCGGGCTCCCTGCAGGGAGCCTGCTTCTCCCTCTGTGTCCCTGCCTCTCTCTCTGTGTCCCTCATGAATAAATAAATAAAATCTTAAAAAAAAAAAAAAAGAAGTCTCTATGTACATCAGCCTCATTTTGCCTGTCGCGTCTGTGACAAACACTGTCCCACCAAGGTCGCCTCGGACTTCTCTTTCACATCACTCCCCATTCTGAATGTCTGCTTCTCTTTCCTTATATTTTTTGTGAGTCTCATCTCTTTGAACTTTACAGTATATTTACAACGCAACCTTTCCTCTTCTTAGCTAAAACCCCTGAAAAAAAAAAAAACCTGACAGCATCTCTCAGAGTAATTTCTACTTGAGCTATTTTAGTAATGACAACAATTTGATAAAATTAAAGTCATGAGAGTGGATCCAAGTAGTACTAGGAACAGTCTCAAAGTGAAAGAGATCACTTTCATCAGCTTCCCTTAAACCCATGCTTGAATTTCTTCATTTTCACCCCAAACCAAATTCTTTATGTTCTAGAGGATTTAGGAACTAACTCAGTGTATGCTCTTCCTTGACCCTTTTCCCTATGCCTTTTCTGATCTTCTTACCAAGCTTTTCTGTCTCTCTAAAAGCACAGATTTGTGACCACCTCCAAAGCTAACCTTTTTATATATGTTTAGTATTTAAAAACAGGCTCCTTGTATTGGGATATTTAGAGTTAGAGGGCAAGACACACAAAAAAAATATCTACAAGCGGGAAACTCCTATTCCCTGGTCCTCATGTTGCCATTTGAAAGGAATTTCCTAGAGTTGTATTCCCAGCATATCTTCCCATGGTTTTGTCGGCCCTCCTCACAGATGGAGACATGAGGCATCTGACTAGTGAATTTAGAAGAACCCTGGCATGTGCAGCCTGGCCTGCAGGAAGCAGTTTTTTTTGTCTGCTACGGCAAGAAGGCATGGCCTTTGGGACTTCAGCTGTGATCATGTGAATAAGTCTCCCTAATTTAGGGGTCCATTATATAATAAGTGTGATTGGTAAGTCATACATGCAATACTTTGATCTCCACCTTCCTGACCCCTGGAAGTAGAATGAAGAGGAATGATACATTAACCCTGTAAGGCCTCTATAAGGATCATGGCTCAGACATCACATGTACCAATGGGAGTGGGAAGGAAGAAGGAAGGCAATCAGGTAACCCAAGCACGCATGGCATTGGGTGATGGGTCACTGAGATGGGGATTGTACAGGAAAGCTGGGCTCAGAGGCTTACAAGGAGACCCTCTGCATTACCAGGCACCTTTCATTCAGTTAAAATTCTTCACCTCAACAATGGATGAATAACACTATTTTCCTAAAGGTTTCCCATCCATTATTAGGCCACAATAAGACTTCCACTCATCCAAGAACCTCTCCCATATTTTCTGGGGGAAAAAATGTAGTGATGTACAATATTACTGAATTAAAATTTGGCACTTTTGGTTCAGGTGATCTTTTGTAACATTTGAATTGCACATAGTCAAGGCAGTTCAATCTTCCCTCAAATTAGAGTGTGGAAGATGCTGACCCGCAAGACTAAATAAAAAGGCTGGCCTGAGGGTATATAATAAATCAGTGGCAGGCTATAAACAGAAGACCAAGCTCTTCTCCTAATGTATTACTTATCCCACTGAGTCTGGATGCTTCCTAGCCACCAAATCATGGGAATCTATTATTTTGTCTAGTCTCTAAAAGCTTGGGGGTTACAAATATCTTTATTGATAAAGATGCAGAAAGAAACCAAGAATTTCAAACTAAGTCTATCCTCTATGTCAGAGGTACAGGTTTGGTGATTTGACAAGGAAATTATTTTCAGTAAAGCTTTGGAAAGCTTTCAGTCCCACATGATTTACTTACTTCACTGAAAAAATTAGCAAGATACAACCCCTGGCATACTGATACATACCTGGTCAGAATGTGATTTTCAGCATGGTGACTATTCTATTATACACCTGAAAGTTTCTAAGAGAGTAGATCTTAAAAAGTCTCACCACACACACCCACAAAAGGTAACCATGTGAGGTGATGGATGTGTTAACTAAACTTATAATAGTAATCATTTTACAATCTATATGTATATCAAATCACCACACTGTACAACTTAAATTTACACAATGTTATATGCCAATTTTATCTCAAAAAAGCTGGGGGGGGATGAATAAGTTCTGAGGATCTAATGTACAGCATGGTGACTATAGTTAAGAATACTACATTGTATATTTGATAGTTAATAAGAGAGTAAATCTTAAATGTTCCCACAAAAAAATATTAATTATGTGAGATGATGGATGTCTTTACAAACCTTAATTGTGGCAACCATTTCATTATATATATATAAAATCATCACAATGTAGATATAAACTAACACATTGTTATTTGTCAGTTATTATCTCAATAAAGCTGGGAAATAATAAAAGAATGTGATTTTCAATCTGTTGGAAATTCACACAAGCCTGCATGTCTTTGGTTTTGGAATCCTAGTTCCCTTCTAGAAGTGGTATCTAACACATGCTAAATTAGCTAAAGCTAATAAATGAAATTAATTTTGCTGGTAACCTTTAAAATATCTATTTAAAAAGAAACTCTCTATTTTAAGCCAAGATTTGAGAGTATATCTGGGTTAGAGAGTGGGATCACAAAGTCACTGGATGTGCACATCATCCTACAACCCTGGGAGGGCTTTAGCCAGGCTGGGCAAACCAGAGCCAGCCAGTTTCCTGGCTGTTTCTGAAGCTGCTTATTTCCAGGAAGACCCTGGAAGATACCACCAGAATCTTCCCTCCTGAGTGAATGCAGTGCTGGAAGGCACCCACTATTAGCAGACTGGAAATGAGAGAACAAGGTAAACAGGCCAAGGCCTCCTCCTTCTCCGAGGGGTAGCCACATATATCACTTATCCTCCTTTCATCCAGATTCCATTTTTTGCTGTGCACTGTTGCATAATAAAGAATTGTTTCATCTTTGTCCCTCATTTTAGCAGGGAGTTCTTAAAACCCTTGGAACTTCCTGAGTGATACAAGGGTCTTTATTATTCCTGAGCCTCTTGGACCATAACTGACTTTGTGCTAATGAGGTGACTCATGGTGGGCCACCAAACAGCTTGAGATAGACAGTGGTCACCAGACACCAGGAGGACCAACCCCTGACTGGAGGATTTGGATCCTGAGCCAGTCTGACCTCTGGGGAAGGAATGGGAGGGGCTGGAGAATGAGTTCAATCACAAGGTCAATGATTCAATCAAGCATGCCTACATAATGAAACCCCAATAAAAACTCCGGACACTGAAACTCTGTTGGACTCCCAGGATGATGAATACATTGATGTGTGGGAAGGGTGACATGCCCTGATTCCATGGGCAGAGAACACAGAAGCTCTGCATTTGGAACCCTCCCAGACCTTGCCTTCTGAGTCTCTTCATTTGGTTCTTCCTGACTTATATCCTTTCTAATAAAATAGAATTGTAAGTATAGTACTTTCTGGACTTGTAAGTTGTTCCAGCAAATTATTAACCTGAGAGGGTTGTGGGAACCCCCAAATTTGTAGCTAGTTAGTCAGAGTGCGAGCGGCCTGGGGATGCCCTGAACTTGTGGCAGGGATCTGTAGTTGGAGCAGTCCTGTGAAGGATCAAGCCCTTCATTCGGGGGGTTTATGTTAACTGTGGGTAGTTAGTACCAGAACTGAAACCGCAGTACACCAGCTGGGATTGAAATAACATGTGCATATATGAGGAAACTCTGATGGTACAGTGCCTGGAGTAGGAGTCTGCACCATTTGTTTGAGGAATGCTAGTCATGCAAAGAGGTCAATTAAGTTGGAAATGTTGCATATTTATACTTCATAGTCAGTATAATAAAGGCTCTAAAAGGTTACATAGTAAAGAAAAAATTTTTTAAGTTTTATTTTTTTAACTAATCTCTACACTCAATGTTGAGCTCCAACTCATGACCCCAAGATCAACAGTCACATGACTGCCTGAGCCAGCCAGGCACCCCACAAAGTCAAATTTTTTTTTTTTTAAAAGTCCCTGGAAACCTTCAAGACCATAACTGGCTTTCCAAAAGGACAGGTTTTGGATCCATCATTTTCTAGTATTATTAAACAACCTAAATAACTAAGTAGAGAACATGTTAATTATATCTGCAGATGACTCCAACCTAGTATTTCTAGAAAAGACAGTAGAGTAGGGAGGAAGGACTCAAAACAGAGGATGACTAAAACTATTTAGTACATACCTACTGTGTACCAGATGCAGAGCTAGGGAGACAGCAATAAACAAGAAAACACAGGTCACTATAGCATTTGCAGCCAGGTGGAGGAGACAGGTATTAAATAAACAATTACACAAATGACACTACAATATCAATTATGACAAGTGCTAGAGTAAGAGGTACTAAACCAGCATTACAAAGGAGAGAGCTAAATAGGTCCTAAGTCAGTCTGGGGGGTTGGTTGAAGAAGGTGTTCTTGAGAAAGTAATGTTGAAGTAGTGACCTAAAGAAAGAATTGAGGTAGGGCAGATGGTGGCTATATTCCAGGGAGAGGCAACTGCATGCGAGAAGGCTCTGAGGGGAGTTGGAAGGAAGTGGAGTATTTGAGGAACAGAGTGAAGTCAGTGTGGCTTGGACTTGGTGTGTGGGAGGAAGTGTCAAGAAGAGCTGAAGGTGAGGAAGTAGGCAGGAGTCAAATCATGTGGGGTCACTTTAAGGATCCTGGTCTTCATGCCAAAATATGTGCCGAAAAGCCACTGAAGGAAGGGTCTGTAAAAAGATCTACTGGGGTCAATCTGTATTGTAATAAGGCCACACTCACTTATAGTAAGACAAGGTTGGGAAAGGTTAGAATGGAAGAAGACTGGCTGGAGGTCACTGTAGTTGTCTAGGTGAAAGATGACCTAGCAAAGAAATGAGGGAGTAAAAGCTATCTCAACATTCAAATACTAAATATGCTCATCAGGTTTAAAATAGAAACTAGGCATAACATTAGGATGTATTAAAAAGGAAGCCAGAATTTGAGTAAAGGATTTGAACAAATCTCTTTTCTTCATTTGTATTCACCATTATGTAGAACCTTACTAGAACACCATGGTAGTTTCCAGAATGTAAGGAAGACATGGAAACCTGGAGATTATCAGCAGATTAATATCTCAATGGTTAAAATGTTAGACATACGTAGAAGAAACAGTTAAAAGAATGTGCTTACATTACCTAGAGAAAACTGAAGTAAGGCTTGATTCATTCGCTAAGAACATTCTATGAGTTAGGAATTGGTTTCTCAAACTTTGTTATGTATGCAAATCAACTGGAAAGTTTGTTAAAATCTCCAGACCCGGGACATCTGGGTGGCTCAGTAGTTGAGCGTCTGCCTTTGGCTCAAGTTGTGATCCTGGGGTCCTGGGATCGAGTCTTACATCAGGCTCCCCACAGGGAGCCTGCCTCTCCCTCTGCCTATGTCTCTGCCTCTCTCATGAATAAATAAATAAAATCTGAAAAAAAAAATCTCCAGACCCAATTCCAGAGATCCTGACTTCAACAGGTCTATGGAAGTGTCCAGCCATGTCTCCCCTCACCACTCTCCAGATTCTGATGAAAATGGTGCTCTGATCACTCTGAAAAGTGCTGGGGTCCTGCCTTCAAAAAAGTCAGACACATATCATAGGACCATGACAGGAGTCCAGGAGACTGGAGGAGGGTGGGGTCATGCAGGAAAAATGTTCAATTCTACTTGGGGAATTAGGTAGGGTAGTCAGGGAAGGCTTGTAAAGAAGTCTTTAAGAGTATAAAGTATTTTTCACACCCAAAAGTCTTCAACAAAACATAATATAAAACTACCCAGAACTCTCCCTGTCACCCATGACCTCAGGGCTCACTGCTGTGCAGGCCTGCTCCATTCTGCATCTGAAATATGGAAAGGAGTTTTACGTTCTTTGTTTCTTATTAATGTGATGTAATTAAAACATTTTCCATGTTAACATATTTCGAGATATAAGAACCTGCATAAGCAATATGTTGTACACTTGAAACTAACATAACATTGTATGTCAATTATACTGCAATTAAAAAACAAAACCTGCATTCAGTCATATTTTCTACTACAAAATAAACTTTTAGTTTACTCCCACACTTCAATTTCTGGAACTGCATGGTGTCCTTGTTTGTTGAATGATTGGATGAAAATATTATTGCAAGAAATAAATTAACATTACTCTATTACTAGATTTCCTTATCTAGGGATGCATTTGCTCATTTCACTTGAGTACATTTCTGCTTTTAGGCAGTATAATGAATTTTAGAAAACCTCTTAAATTTAGAGGAGTCCATGAAAAGCTGTTTTTCAAGGAACTTAGCTAGAAATTAAAAGAATATTGGCCTACCCCTTGGTAGGGTATCCCTAGTCTATCCTAAAACCACACTTAGACCAATTTCTGTCTCAATGAGAGGTCAGTAAATAGAAACTATTAACTCAATGCAGGGTCCAATAGTACATTAACACCTACTTTAGAAGTTTAACTGGAAATGAACACATGATGAGAACAATGTTAACCATAAAGGAAGCTACAAAAAGGGACAAGAACTTTCCAGACCAAAGTATAGCAACAAAGACTGGGAGAAATGAACAGCTTTTTTTTAAAAAAAAAAAAAAAAAAAAAAAGATAGCACAGCTATGGCCTATGAAGTTCAGGAAGGTCTATCAAAAGATCCGTATCTTCTGAAATTCAAAATGATTTTATTCTTCTGAAACATATCAAAGACCAACATGTGACTTCTATGATGAGATACCAGGAATAAATCAAAAAGCAAATTTATATCCTATAAAATCAAACAGCCTACTTATATAAAGTGATCAAATCTCTCTGAATTTTCGAATGTGAAACAGTTCAAAACCCAAACTATATAACTATCTTCTTCCATAGTCATATTACTACTTCAGCATGTATTCAGATTCTTAATGTACATTTATTTTTATCTAAAATCATTTCCTAGACTCAAACATTTAGACTACAAAAAAGAGTAAAAAGCAAATTTATCCACTGATAAACATCAGAGTCAAGGAAAAAGATGCCCATCTCCTATCTTTTTAGTCAAGTGATATTTCTACTGGTTTAAAATACCTTTCCCAAAGGAAGGATTTACTTATTAAATGAAGTTTAAATGGAGGGATCACATTAATCTAATTTTCTCTAATCTTCTATAGACATTCAAAGAACCACAGAATGAGAGATAAAAGGGACCATATAGAGCAAGGCTGTTCCTTCTAAAATATCCCAGACAGATGGAAGTGTTGGAAGGAAATTCAAAGACCTCTGAGTTCAATTGTGTGCTCTAAGTACTCATTTGGCCTCCAATTTTCAATTTCTGTGAGGGCAAATAATGGGATTATTCTGTTCACTATGCATCAAGCATAGTGTTTAGAACACAGTAGGGCTTCCACAAACATTTGCAGAAGGACTGAATTAATAAATCTCTTAATCTTGCAGATGAGAAAACTGTAGCTCAGACAAGTGTCTTGCCTTGAGGTCACAATTCCAGTTCTTCCAGTCTCATTGGCCAGGGCTCTTGACACTACTGATTTTCACCTCTGGCCATCAAATCTTAAATAAGGGAAATCTACTTCAATCTGGACATATCTGTTCCCTTGGTCTGGTGGAGTTACCCAGAGCAAGTCTATTTTCTCTTCTTAGTGGCAGCCTTCAAAAATATGGGACAACACTAGTGTCCTTCCTATTTTGGTTACATGTGCGCGGCATGGTTCACTATCCTATCACGTGTCAAAAGATGTAGTAGTTTGTTCTTTAAGAGCAACAGTTGTAACTTAAGTTTCCAGATGTGATCTGGCCAGGGCAGAACACAGTGAGGACATGTCTTCTTTCTCTGGACCTGTTTTGTGAATGCTTTTGAAGTAAACACAGTGGTATAGATTCTGGTTTCCCATTGCCTCATTTGTATAAACACATGAGCTACTATTAGATCAAGCATCCTGGGCCTTCTATCTTTGCAGCTGATTTTCTAAATATAAGCATGGGACTATTTATCCCTACTAAAGTCACATCTTGTTTAGTCCATTTCTCTAGCTTATGTTTCAGAATCTGGATACTGTCATTTAACATATTTTTGTGCAAGTTGCAAATTTGATAAGTATGCTCATGATATCTTTATCCAGGAGACAAATAATAAAAGGAACTAATTCTGATATGTACTTACTCTGTGCCAAGCACCGTCCCATGCCCTTTTACCTCATTTTATTCTCACTACAAATTTATGAGGTGGATTTTATTATTTTCTCACATCTTAGGTTTAAAAAATGGAGATGCAGAGAGGTCAAGTAAGTACACAGGGTCACACAGTGAATAGCAAATCTGGAAACCCAGTCTGATTCCAGAGTCCTTGATCTTAACTACTAAGTGATGCTCATTCTCATTATTATCATGTATCTTTACCAACCACCTTCTAGACTGATAGGGATCCACTGGTCAATAATCCTTGTGTAAAGATGCCAGTCAATCACAAAATGACAGAACTATAATCTCTGAATACCCACACTTCTCTGTCTTGAGGATTTTGCCAAATGCTTTTCTTTTTTCTTTTAATTTTAATTTTTTTAACAGAAGAAGTCTTGATTTTTTTACTCATTTTTCTTTTTATTTAGCTTTGTGATTCTGTCCTTGTGCCTTTAACAATTTCATAATTTTCTGCTCCCCAGTAAGGAAAGCATCCTTGATCTTGTCATGAACACATTTAGCACACGTGGAACCACCTCGCTGATGTGTTTTTTTTTTATTTTTTTTATTATTATTTTTTTTAAATTTTTATTAATTTTTATTTATTTATGATAGTCACAGAGAGAGAGAGAGAGGGGGGCAGAGACACAGGCAGAGGGAGAAGCAGGCTCCATGCACCGGGAGCCCGACGTGGGATTCGATCCCGGGTCTCCAGGATCGCGCCCTGGGCCAAAGGCAGGCGCCAAACCGCTGCGCCACCCAGGGATCCCTATTATTATTATTTTTTTAAGAAAACCTGGTAAGGCCTGTAGGTCTCACAGCGTGAAATTCTTGAAGTCAGCCTGGGCACACATCATATACAGAATTTGGTGCTTTCCCAACCTTCTTGGTATGAAGCTAAACGATTCTATTACTGGGGGTTCACAACAGCCTAGTTGTATTAGAGGCTGTATTGGATATGTTGAACTCTGGACCACTCTGAATACCTACAGATGCCGTCCCCAGAAGAGGGGAAAAAAAAAAAACCAGATAATTTTTCTGAACAGTAAGTGCCATAAGGCATGGACCTGTCTAGTAACCCCTCATTTTCCTTTGTGCATCCTCAACCAGACTACAAAGTCCTGGGAGCCCAGATCATATCTATGCTTCTCTTATATCTCCCACAGTACCTACTACACATTAAGCACATATCAGAAATTCAATTTTTATCTTGGATAAATGGGTAGTAAAAGCCAAAGAGATCTCCCTGAGTTTAATTCTATAGGAGATCTCAGGATGAAGTTTGAAATGGAGAAGTGGGAAGAGACACTACTTTAGCTTTCAAATTCTCTACAACAGGGATTCTCTAGCATAAGCAGAGAGGGGATGCCCTGGTCTCCAAGACAGTGACCCACAACAGCCTAGCCCCCTATCTCCCAGTCACATTCTCCTGCTCACCCCCTTCAAGTTCCCAAATCCTCTTGGAGGGGGTTCTATAAGTCTTTGAAGAGTACAGCCCACATATTACTCCTACTTTCATATCCCAAGGTGCCTGGCAGAGATGTGTGTGGCACACATGAGGGGTTTAATGAATGCTTGCAGAAATGAACATTTCACCAAAACTCCACTTAAAGATTTTACTATCAACAATCTATCCATGGTCATATTCAAGGCTGGGGAAATAAAAATAAAACTTTGCCTGTCAGGACACACATACATGCACACATACAGGAGACTTCTCCGTAAGACAACAACCCAATACATTAAAAAACAAAATGATAGACAATACAAGGGTAAGAAAGCAACAATAAACTAAAATATTAAATATTAAAATATTTCTCTTTTATCCAAGCTGTTTATATGTTTCGAGAGGGATAAGCTTTTCTTTATTGTCATATTCTTCTCCAATTAGCTACCTGCGTATTCCTTAACTCAAATAAATCTTCACCTTACTATCATTTTTAGAAAGTAAAAGACAAACTTGAAAATAGTACTAAAGGTAGGAATTGGAGATATCAAGGAAAGTCAATTATTTTTATTTCTGTACCTTTTTTCCTTAGCAGATCTTACACTTTGGCTGCTAGAGGATCCCCTAATTTTTCACATAAGAATCAAAACAGGTTTTGGCTATGCTAGAAGAACATAATATACAACTTCCCTTCTTGGCCCTTAAAAACCTACATATCTTTCTTTACCTACTCTCATATGCATAATCAGCCCCTAAATTCAATCTCTCTTTTTCTTAAGAATTGCTATTCTGCATGATTTATTCTGAGGCCAGTAAGTAACTGTGCCCAACTCAGAAATATTGCTTACTTCCAGACTGGCAACTATTTAATGAATAATAACCACTCCATACTTTCTATCAGGGATGCTTGTATTACCAGGGTAAAGGTATCCTTGATGTCTAAACAATGTCATAAAACAGGCCTTTGCCAGAAAGACACCCTCATTTATCACATGAAATGCCATGCAGTATTAACAAGGTCGATACTGTTTGTTCAATATATTTTGCTTTCGTAGGGGCTTGAAATGATTTGTTTTTGCAGCTGTGACGGAGTTAAATTAGGGATTTAGCTTCTGCTTAGCTAGTAGAGCATATATAACCAACAGCTATTAATTATCTGCCACTAGTCATCTTCCCACAACTTTCAGCATCCCGGGAGTACTGAGTTACACCACCAGCAGCCAGAGTCTACCCTTGAATAGCCAATCCTGGCTTCTCAGGAACTGAAGGGAGATGAAATCATTCAAATTGTTATTTCTTACTCCACAGCCACCCTCATCCCAACGTGTAAATGTTATTAGTGCACAGATTTTTAAAAAGTTGAATAAGCAGTCGAAAACAAAAATCTTAGTTCAGAGACTAGTTTCTGACATCCATCTTCACAAATGAGAAACTAATAACACCAAAAAACTTTTGTGACCCTAACACACCAACAATCAGCCCCTCTCCCCTTTTTCTTTCCTCTCACACCACCATTCTGTCTTAAATGGAGCAGGGGGAGAGGAGGAAGTTTGCTGCCAACATAAACTTGTCAAAAGCCTGCACTACAGTGCTAATTCCTGTCTACCTGTTTGTGTCAGCTGGGAGCAGCCTCCGAAAAGCTCTGGGGAAAAGGCAAGGGGAGAGAAGGAGAGAGAAGGAGGGAGAAAGGGCGGGGGCAAAGAAAAACTAGAGTGTAATTCAAACAAAAATGAAATTGTGTGTACACGTGCGCGCGCACACACACACACACTCTCTCACATACACACACACACACACACACACACACACACACACAAAGGGGGGGGATGCTCCCCTCTCCTCAGGTCCTAACAACATACTTCTTTATCAGAGGTTCATTGTCAATCAATTAGCCGAGGCAGCAGGGGTCTGTGAGGTGGGGGCACCCGGGGAAACAATGGACAGCCCTGTTGTATTACTATTTAATCACTTTTGCTAAATAAATAGAGCAGCCCTGAGGTGCTGTCATGTCAAGGGAATTTATAACAAAACAACAACAACAAAAAAAAAAACAACCTTCATTTTTCCTTGGTCATTCCTTTTTTCCCTTCAGGACAAGAGAGGGTTATTACTGTAGCCTTAAGTTCCATCTTTGTGTTTCTTGCCTTTGATTCCCACTCGGACCCTGCCACTTTCTGGCACTAATTTGTCAGGCTGAACAAAAAGAGGATTTGTACCTCCTGTAAGGTCTCAATTAGGAATGGCTTCTGCTGTATTATGTGCCATTCAAGGAGGACACAATGCCGGTAATTACAGGAATTTGCACTAAATGGCTGAAGAATTCACAGCAAAACTCCCCCCCCCCCCCCCCCCCCCCCCCCCCCCCGCCTTGGGTTTACTCCTCCCAAGGGCTGGGGGGGAAAAAAGGAAAGCAAAAGCTCTTAATGCCAGAGAGATGTAATTACCAACAGCAGTCCCAAGAGGTTAAACAGCAGCCAAGGGAGTAAAACCATAAAACTGACAGTGTGAAAATAGTAGAGGGGATCCCCTCAGCTCGCTATTTTTCTTGCTGTCTCTTCTGTTAACATTATTCAACTTCAGTCCAGAATCAGGAACACTGTCCCACAGTGGCCATCCGATATGACTCCCAGATTACAAAGCAGTAACAACGCTTTCAACAGTGAGCTTTGCAACTCTTACGGCACTTAAAACTAGGCCCTGGGCCCTTTTATTATAGTACTCAATTGGTAGGTTTCTTGACTGCTGGGAAATTACATGAAAAATAGCTGTAGATATTTGTGCCAAGAAAACCTTGTATCTAGTCAAGGGAAATAGGTATGTACACATGTCTAATTCCTGAAGAAAACAGGGCTGTTGCCTTATGATCTAATTTATAAAACATTTTTGTGAGCAACCCTATTTAGAACCACTTACAGGTACATACTTCATAAATATTTTAATAAGCTGAATAATCATGTTTTAGTACTAATATTTTGATACCACAAATGCCCCACTGCCAAACCAAATTTTGAATTCCAACCAGTAAGTTTGCTAGAGAATCATACCTCATTTTCTTCTTCTACAGAGGTGTTCCTGAAAAGGTGTACTAAACCAGCACCAAATTACTTGTTCTGAAATACCACTTGCATCAGATGCTCCTCTCTGCTCAGGAACCTTCTGTGACTTCAGGGTCACATGTTCAGTTCAACTCTATCAAATTCCTTTTGCCAGTCAAAAATGACTGAATAGCTGCTATTTCATATAGTTCTACTTGCCACCACCTAGCTTTGTTACAGTGGCCATTTGGCATTCCTGATGTGATTATTTGATTAATGTCTGGTTCACCTCACAGACTGCAAGTTCCATGAGAGCAGGGACCATGTCTGCTTTCTTGCAGCATGGCCTTCTCTGGTGCACCTGAGTTTTTGGCACATAGGCAGAAACTCAACACACAATAAATGGTAGAAAGAAAGAATTTCATTTCCAAAGGCATTGTTTGCAGGAAGAAGGAATGCATGTGAAAAGGCCCTACAGGCAAGAATGACCAAGGTAGGTTCCAGAACAAGACAACCATTGTGGCTGCAAGGCTTCCTAAGATGAGGCAGCAGTGGAGCTGGAGAGGAAGCCATGGAATGAACCACACATAATCAAATACAACTATAAAAAGTTCAAGCACATGTTAAGAAATACACAGTTATATATAAGCATGTGTTTTCAAAACCATAACCTCAGGCATTTTGGGATGGTCGTGCTCCATTTTCTCTGCAGGGGCTCTTAAAATTTCCAAAAAGGATATCGAAAATTCTTCACCTACAGAGTTTAGTGAAATAAGGCCAACCGCACTATTTTGTAGATTTAAAAGCCAACATTTGTATCTCGACTGGATGGCAACTGAATGACATCATAATAGAGGGCTCCTCAGTGCAATCTTCCACTTTTAAAGTTTTTTCATAGAAAATATTTAAAGGGAATAAATAAATCCTCAAAAAATATTTAAAGAAGGAGGTACTAAGTGGATGTAAAAACTTACAATCTGAGACACTATAACCATGAAATAAATATTCTGGATTAGCTTCTCCTTAAAATAACAGATTAACGACAAGTTCAACTAAAAACAACTTAGTAAGCATTTTGACATTTTATAAGGTAAACATACTATGCTACCAGCTTTTTCACCAAATGTATATTTTTACAAGGATGAAAATTCAGGGGACACAAAACTAAATGAATAAACATCCACTTTAGATTGATTATGTTTGTGAGAAACAGATCAATTTTTAAAGTTCCATCTGCTATAATAATCTTCAATTTAATGAACAACCTCCCAAGTAATTTTAAAAACATTCAGAGGTTTGCTTAAAAAGTTTTAGCCTTTTTCTTTTGAGACTCTGCCCCCTACAGGAGATGAAGTATTCCTACCTGGGGTAGGAAACCAATATTCCGTGTTGCAATTAAGGAAAATGAAAAGCAACCTGGTAAACCATGTGTACCCCCAAAGCAATCAAATGTAGCATTTTCCAATTAAAGGGCACTAAAGTGAAATAAAATATTTCTACTTTGGAATCTGCCATACTACACAAATTAGATTGACTTCTCCCCACCCCAGATTAGAAACCTACGTGTACCTTATTAGAACTCCAAACCAAAGCATGAAGGTAAAAGCTGAGCAGAGCAAATGAGTTTTAGACTTCATTCTCCTGCCTCCTGGATTCCCTATCACCCTCATCCCTAACCTATTGTCCGAACCGGGCCAAACTGAGTGAGGACATTTAGACAGCAAAGGAATATATCTTAATGGAACCTAAAGCAGCTGCCAAAAAGTTCTATCCCTGCCCATTCGGTAATCCTTTCCCTATTCTTTTCTACTTAGTTTCCTTCTCTCTGCCTCTTCTACTCACTTTTCCTTGTCTTCTTTTTTCATTTCTTTGACTGCTAGATGTGATGGACTTGCTGAATGCTACCTCTACTTGTATTCCTCCTTCCTCTGAGTGCTAGATACACTGCTAATACAGTCCAGATTGTGGGCAGTGCACACTTCATCAGGAAGCAAAACTTATGAGAGGAAGGTAAATTAGGAGCCAACTAGGTGGCAATCCTTATGTAATCCCTCAGACTTTTCTGCCTCTGTTTACTAGAAAATTTTCCAATTCAGCTATTCCAGTCTCTACCTTGAGGGTGAGCTATTCTCCTTGATTCCAATATTACTACAGATTTGTTGACCCTATCAGCAATCCAAAGCCACGGAAGTGTATCAGAATTCCAGAATGTTCAGAGTCAGCATCAACAAATTATTGTTGAATGACTGAACTTTGAAAATATATGTACTAATATAAGACATTAAAATGTCAATAATTTCTAAAAGCTGTGGTAAAGCAAGGGTTCCTTTATTTCAAAACCATCTTGCAAAAAGTAGCTGGCTGACTTAACACAAGGTCATTCATGCCTGCAGATATACATGCGTATCACCTAGTATGACTTCCTTACTGGCTCAATGTTGCTGGTCTCCCCTACCCAACCCTGCAAGTTTCTGCTTCATGGTCACTGAGGCCCTCCAGAAAAAGCAGGGATGATTCACTAAATCCCCTCTTTAGTTATATTATTTTTCAATAGAAAAGGCAATCTTTACAACTAACCTAAATGGAAATTTTCATGGGCCCCGACTATTTGGCTTTCAAGACCAAAAATGTCAAGCAAAAATTGAAAATTTGGTCTTGGCTGGTGGTGGGCATCCCGTTCTTTTTAAAATAACATACTTAAATCTGATATGCTTGAATTAGAATCTTCCAAATCAGGTTTCCAATTAAATGACCTTCATGGTAAATTTACCTTCAGGATAAATTTCTTGTCCTGTATTGTGGGGTTTAGTGAAAGGGAAATAAACTGGATTTAGTTTATAGTAGATATATAGATTTGGTTTAGTGAGGGTTCTATTCTGCCTGGAGTACTGGTTGGGGGAAAGTGCAAGGAATGGGAAGTAGGGCGGAGAAGCAGTAACAGGGTTTGAAGAAATGACAGAGGATCGGCCTTGAACTCTACTTTGCGCCTCACCCTTCCACAGCAGTTCCAGAAGCCCCAGTTTCCCCGGGGATGAAGCACAGGCCCACTGTGACTCAGAGGTCATCTGCTGAATCATCATCCACCCTGCTGTTAGCCACCTCCAGATTTTCTGTCAAGGCTGACTTTCTAGATTCTACCTTAACAGGATTTGACAAGGTCATGATCAATGACAGTTACTGACTATGGACATTTTTCTTCCCTAAGAAGTGTCTTAGCAGTCAACTTTGGGTGTGAATGTCTCTTTTGAGACAATTTGTGACATCCACATTCCCAGTGACCTTCTTAAGAAGACAGAGGAAATGGAATCGCAGCAGACAAAAGAAACCTAAATTCTAGTCTGGTTATGCTTTAGCTAAGTCATTTTGACTCAGTGGGGTATATCCTATCTGCTTCTGCTTACTTCACCAGCATGGCATGAAGACAGATGTTTTGATGTAGCGAACTCCTTGAAGGAGAGATGCTTTTGAAACAAGAGGTAGCTGTCACTGGCCCACTGAGGGATTTTTAAAGTGAATTCCAATTGTAGGATTCAGGATTGGTCTTTAATAAGCTTTAGACTAAAAATTCGCTTCATACCTGCACATTTGAAACTCTGAGCAGTGAGTCCTCGTTCCAAAGACAAAGTTGTCAGAATGCTGAGGAAGCTGGTGGTCACAGACTGACGTTTGTTCTTCCTGAGTTCGTGCCCACCCATCTGATCCTTGGGTTTGCTCCTCAGGGTGACCTGCAGGTTTTGCTCTGAACTTCTCGCTGCGTTGGCTGCTGTTCTCAGAGCCTCCATCCACTCCTCGGCCCTCTGCCGGGTCTCAGCACGAAGGCGGAGGACATCTTGGGGGAAAATGACTTGAAAGCAAGAGTCACAGTCGTCCAGGTTGTCCATTTGGACAGCCAAACACACGTCCACATTGTAGCTTAGCAGGGGATCCTCGTCTAGCTTGCCAGGTTGAAAAGCCATAAGGTAGGCCCTGCTCAGCACAAAAGTAAATGCCTTCCAGTTGTTTTGGACAGTTAGCCTGTACAGCATCCCTGATTTGATGATGTTTTGGTATTGTTTGAGGCTATCCAAGACAGGTGATGGCGGGAACAGCTCACTGGATTTCTTCTGTAAACAATGATTCTGTGTACAGTCAACGTGATGACCAAGCCCTGGTGAGTTTGCCAACTCGTCCTGCCGTCCCACGTAACCAGGCATAGCGGCGTGCACAACTTCCCAAAGCTTCTGCCCCCAGTCCAAAGCCTCCCATGGTGACTCTGCCTTTAACTGCAGCTGGGTGTTGTCATACAGAACGGTATCCACCAGCCTGGCCTCCAGGTTGCCCAAAACAGATATGCTCTGGAAGTGTGAAAGCTGGTAGGTGGCATAGAGGGCTTGATTGCCACTGCTGTCAAGGCTGTAGAAGTATAAGTTGTAGGGTGAAAGTTCTGCGTAACAGCTTTGCCAGTAACTGTCATGGTCCTTCCTAATCTCCAGGTACCCCTTCTTCAGAATGTTTGGGAATGCCTGCTTGTGTTCTAGAAAGAAAAAACAACAAGACGAGAGAATCAATGTATATTAATTTATGCATATGAGTGAACTCAATGAGATGAAAAGGCAGATGCAAGGAACCAAAGAGATCAGATCTTTCTGGTTCAAAGCAAACACAGTAGAAGCAGTACTGTTCCAAGATAGTACAAATGACAAGATGTTATTGGGGGGATATTTCAGGTCTAAAGAACTTCACAAGGGTAGAATCATGAGCGTAAGAGGTGGGTGGTTTGCAATGTCAGTGTGACATGCAGAGGCCTGAGTGGAAAACAGAAATACTGGAATAACTTGGATTATCCCCCTTGAGCCCACAAAACACCTGCACTTCCCCAGGATTCATGTTTTCTAGGTAACATTCTACAGAGTACCAAATACATGAGAGAGAATATTCCTATCACTTGACCTAACTCCTTGCTAATACTCTTACCTTTCTTTGGGTTAGGAAAGCCAGGAAGAGTCAATGGAGAGAGCATGAAGTGTGCTACTGATAGACTCCTGCTTCTCAGACCTCCCCCAATAGTCTTCAAGGCCAGTTCATGAGCCTTCTGTCTTCTAATCACTTCCCCAGGCTTGACTCAACTAGCTGGTTTTAGGTCTCTGGTTACATAGCAGTTCTCTCACACCTCTTGAGCCTGGATGCTCTTGTACTGTTCCTTCTGCTTACAATGTTCCTTCCCACTGCTTCCACCAGCTACCACACATTTACCCTTCACTTAGCCATCCTCTCTTCCAGGAACAGAGTCTGTCCTGACTCCCGCAATCCCTCACCTGCAAAGACACGGCCCTGGGTCAGTAACTGGTAGTATTCCTATTATTCCTGTCTGATGGGTTGTCAAGCTATATTATAATAGTTTATTTCAATATCTGAGTAAATAAAATAAATTTTGAATTTTTTTTTTAAAAGTCTGTCCTTCCCATTGGACTGTAAGCTCCACCGAGGACAGAGAAGAGGTCTGTCTTGTCATCCTTCTATCACAGCACATAATGCAATGCCTAGTACATAGTAGGCTCTTAAAAAGTACTTGTTGAATGAGAAATATAGCTCCTAGCACAATACCCAACATATAATAGGTATAATTTTTTTCCCTCCCCGTTTCACTAGTTTATCTGGTCATGCCATCTTTAATCAATGATTAGCTGCAATGTATACAAGTTCAGTACTTTAATAGAAGGAGACTATCATTTGGGAGACTTCCTTATACTTTTTATCAGGCGTGAAAATGATATCCATGCAAAAGGCAAAACCTCTCTCTGGCAGAGATTTTCATTTCATCCTTTCTCAGTTTCTTTGCTAAGATACATCAGAGACAGTCACAAACTAATTGAGTCATTCCCTAAAGAAGACATATCGCACTCCCAAAGTGTATGATTTCTGATCTTGGCTGAAGAAAAAAAAAAAGGTAACATAGATCTAGATCTTAAAATAGCAAACTAAAAGAGAAAAAGAGAGAAATGAGACAGAGAAAAGCCAATTTTACCTACTTTACATCTCCAGTCCTGACATTCATTAGTATTTCTGTGATAACTCAAAAGCCATTAATTTCTTGCAACCTACACTAATCCCTTTGTAGAGAGAGATAATGGATGCCTATTCTCAGTTATCTATCTTTTCTGATAATGCAATAAGGGAGGTAGTGCTGTTAGAAACACTGCTGCTACCTCTCCCCCTCTCATTTTCATCAAGCTCTGATGGTAGTTCACTATTTTCCATAATAAGACTTCTAACCATGTATCCCTCCATCCCCATCTGTCCTGTGACCCAGTGGCTCAGCTATGTATCCCTTAGTAAAATAAAAACCACCTTTCTCGTTTTTAGCTAGGAATTTTTCTCTTCTTTCCTCCCTTAGAGCTTTTTACAACAGCTAGCATGAATTAGAAATTCTACTTTAATTGGGCCTAAGCCAGCAGCAAACTCAACTAAAAACTCATCTCTTTGTGACTGTCCAAGCCAGGATGGTAGATGGCAGCTTGGGTGGACAGAGTGAGAAGTCCTGCCTAGGTGGTTCAAAGGTCCCCTCACTTTCTTTATGTAGAGTAAGGGTAGAGAATGCACTGTGTTTCCAGATTTTGCCCCCACCTGGCTTGGCCCTCCCTAAATAGGTATGTTAAATTGAGCCAGAAGAGACTGGTGTTGATAATAGGAAATTACCCATACTTATAGGCTGTAGTTGTACCATTAATTTCTTGAAAAAGATCAAGAAGAAGAGCATACGTGATCAGAAAGCTATCCTGTAGTGTGCATATTCCTCTCTGGAGGGTCTTACTATACCAGATCTTACTATATTTCCTGTATGAAGTATTAATGGTCTTTGAGTTCCAGAGAGCTCAACAACTACCATTTCTCTTTAGTCTCTAACAAAGGCTACTTTCTATTTCTTAAAATTTTTAAGGTTTTATTTATTTATGAGAGACAGAGAGAGAGAGAGAGAGAGGGAGGGAGAGAGAGAGGCAGAGACACAGGCAGAGGGAGAAGCAGGCTCCATGCAGCAAGCCCGACATGGGACTTGATCCCAGGTCTCCAGGATCATGCCCTGGGCTGAAGGCGGCACTAAACCGCTGAGCCACCCGGGCTGCCCAACTTTCTATTTCTATCTAAAGTTTGTTTTTAATATTTGCGCTACTGACAAATCAGTAATTTATAGTTCATCATTAATTTACAGCTCAATTTTTATATCCCTAGACCATATCATTTCAGTTCATTTAATTAACCTCACACCATTATTGTAAAGTGTTCAGTTTCACAAATGAGTAATATAAAATCTATTTAACCAATATCATAAATGATTCAGAAGAGACCACTGACAAAGATTATGACCATTTCCTCAACAAAACAGGAAAGGATGATCAAAATGAATCACTATACCCAAAAATTTCAAAATCACGAGTAATCCCTTGTGAAAAAGAGGGAAACCACCCCCCTTGAATTCTTCATTTCCCCATTGCTTTCTACTTTGACTAATATGAAGACCTGGTTCAGTTCCTCTGCAGGTCTTCTTCTTCCTCTTCTCCTTCTTCCTCTTCTCCAAGTCCTGTAATGTCAGTGCCATGGCTTAGGGACAATGACTGCTATTTACTGAAGAGGAAGAAGGGAACTTTCCCCGTCATGTGTACTGCCACTTTGGTACGGCCAATCTGCCAGAGTTCCTCTTTTGCTATTGTTTCCTCTATCTGTTCTCAGAAAAGTTTCCTTTCTCATGGCCACCACCTTAATCGAGGTCTGGTTTTTTTTTTTTTTTTTTTTCCTATTGTGGTACAATTGTCATATAACATTATATTAGTTTTAAGTATACAAATGTATACAAATGTAATGATTTGATATCTGCATATAATTTGAAATCATCACCACAGGAAGTCTAGTTCACACCCATCAGCATACATAACTACAAAGCATTTTTTTCTTGTAATGAGAACTTTTTTTTTAAGATTTTATTTATTTATTCATGATAAACACACACAAGAGAGAGTGAGAGTGGCAGAGAGACAGGCAGAGGGAGAAGCAGGCTCCATGCAGGGAGCCCCACGTGGGACTTGATACCAGGACTCCAGGATCAGGCTCTGGGCCGAAGGCAGGTACTGAACCGCTGAGCCACCCAGGGATCCCCGTGATGAGAACTTTTAAGGTGTATTCTCTTAGCAACTTCCAAATATTCAATACAGTATTATTAACTGTAGTTGCCATGCTGTACATTACATCCCCATGACTTTTTATTTTATAACTGGAAAGCTGTACCTTTAAGACCTAATCCAGGTCCAGATGGGCTCCCACCTCTAGTCCTCTTTCCTCCCGGGCCATCTCACGTGCTGTTACCAGGGTCACTCACAGCCCTTCCCACACCCCCTTTCCCAGCCCAAAACCCTTCACAAGTTCCCTAGTGTTATCCAGTAAAGATCAAACTCCTTAAGACATTTTATTATGGAAAATTTCAAACACACTCCAAAGCATGTAAAAGAGTAAAACAAACACCCAGGGACTGATCCTTCAGCTGCAAAAATCAAGTCTCCGTTATTCTTGTTTCCTACCTCCCGCCCCTCTCTGACTCTGGCTTTTTATTGGTTGTTTTGGCTGCAATATTTGAAAGCATATTGCTAACACTTTATCATTTCTACTCTAACTACTTCAGGGGTATCTCTAATCTGACAGATAAAACTTTAATACACACACAATTTTCACACTCAACATGAGTAATTCCTCATCTAATACCTAGTCTGTATCTGATTTCCCCAGATTATCTCAAAAAATTATTTTACACAGATGACTTGTTCAACTTCATTTCACACATTGATTTGGCTGATACATCTTTTAAGTCTCTTTAAATCTATAACAGTTCTTTCTCCTTTTTCTTTCATGCCACGTATTTATTGAAAAATGAGTTCATTTGTCCTGTAGAACTTCTCACATTCTGGACTTGGCTGAGTGTAAGCTCATGGTATTATTTGAATGTTCCTCTGTTTCCCATGTTTCTGTCAATTGCAATTTAGATCTTGAGGTTAATTTAGTTTTTTATTTTGGGGGTCTTTTTTTGGGCAAGAATATGTAACAGGTGGTTGTCCCACTTCCAAGGGTCTTTAGATTGATTAGGGAGTTTAGAAGATGTTAGTCTGATCCCTCCATAATAACTTTCCCCACTGACCTTTCATACAATGCAAGCACTTTTCTCCACTGCCCCATATATCAGCCAGGTGACCTGATGCTGTTTCTACCCCCCACCCCTCCCAACCTTTGTGCATGTTCTCTCATTGACCTTTCTGCCCAGATCTCCCCTCGCCTCTGCTTGTGCATATTTTCCTCACACATGAGGCCTAGTACAAAAATCTCACCTATTCCTGAAGAACTTCTTCATCCCCTCTAGTTGAAAATAACTGTTGTCCTCTGAACCCCTAAACTCTATGGCTAGACTACTCTGATGACTCAGATTTCAGATACTATTTCACATTTATCACATACATATTCAGTTATATAATAATATTATTCAAAATATCAGAAAGAAATGTAAAAAGCAACAACAAAAAGTTTTTGCCTCCATATCCCAGCATCCACAATCCTCCTGTCCAGACTGTATACTGTTTGATATGAAACCTTCAGACGTGTTATATATGCAATAATATACACAATAATTCGAGGTATATTATATTTATATAATTATTGAAGTTACTTACTTTCATGTTTATTATTTTATGCAATTTTATCTTTTTAAAAACCATTATATCCCAAATCAAATATATGAAAGAAACATTTCAGTAATCTAGTTTACCAAGAAAATCTGGACTGCCTGAGTCAAGCATAATGAATGAAGTCACAAAAATAGATTCTGAAGATCAGGCAATAGAATGAAAGTCAAAGAGCAACATTGCAATGTTTTCAAAGAACTCAAAAGCCCAATGTGATGCCAATATTCCAAATCAAAGTTATCTAGCCAAATTTAAAGGAAACATTTAAATTCTTATAACAAGATTAATAAATGTGAAAGGAAGCCAAGGTGGAGAGTGAATGGAGACTAATCATAATATTTCAGTGTGACACTATCTAAGACAAGCCTAAAAGGACTGCCTTTCAAAGTCTGGCAGGTATGTTACATTTCTCCTGTGGTGGAAGGGGCTAGGAAGCTCTTTGAGTCTCTTGTAAATAAGAGCACTGATACCATTGATGAGGGCTCCAGCCTTGTGATGTGTGTACCTCCCAAAGTCCGTATCTCCTAATACAATCACTTTAGGAGACAGGAGTTCAATATATGAACTTTGGGAGTGACATAAATATTCAGACCATAATACCAACCAGAAACTCATGTTGCTCAATTTCTATCACATCTTTTAGTCTTGACAACTCATTCTTTGATTTCAGTCGATCCCAAACACAATCCCCACAACAGTTTTTCCACACTTCCTTTATTCTTTCCAAACACCTAATCCCACTGCCTCATTTTGTGCACTGCAGGGAGCTCCTTTATATGTATTATGCTTGGCTTCATGTCAATGTTGCAATAGCTAATGTCCTGTGCAAATGCTACAGCACACAGTGGTTAAGGCCATAGGTGCTGAAGCCAATGAGCCTAAATTGAAATAATAATTCTGCCCTTACTGGCTGTGTGACCCGGGGCAAATTACTTAACCTGAGTCTCAGTTTCATCATCTTTAAGATGGCTGTAATAACAGCACCTACCTCACGGTACTGTTGTGGGAAAGAAATGAGTAGTTCTTAGAACAATGCCTAATACATTGTGAGTATTCAACAGATATTTCTTATTTTGGTCGTCTGGCCTCAAAGGAGTCTTCTTTCCTCCTTGTTAGAGCTAACTCTTCCACCTCTACTCTGTGCCTAATTCCTTCCTACTTCTTCAGAATCCCTTCCTCTGCAACATCTTAACATTATCCCTCCACTAATCTCTTTCCCTTCTGTTTTCCAATACCCTAAGGTTTGTCATATCTATTAAAAAAGCATTCACTTGATCCTACCTCTCATCCGCCTCAACTGGTCTCCTTCCTTCAGACGCCAAATTCTCACATTGCCTCCACGTCCCGTTCCACACAATCTGGCTTCTGACTACTGCCTCTGACCTCATCTCACATCATTTCACATCCCTTCTCTCATTCCAGCCACATTCTTTTATGTTCTGTGAACAAGTTGAGTGCAGGCCAGCCTTAGGAATTCGGAGGTTGCTCTAGCCTCCATTTGGAACTTCTCTCCTCAGCCCCACTGACTTACATGCCTCCCTCACTTTTTTTCCCCTCAGCTAGAACACCCTTTACCACCTTAAAGAGTTCCCTGTCTTATACCTTGCTTTATTTCCCTCAGAGAACTCTCTCCTTCTCCTTGAGGGCTGGGGCCTGGATATCTCTCTCACTCCGGTGTGCTAAGTGGCTGGCCCTATAAATATTTGTTGAACGCATGTACAAAGGACTCTGCTAGAATCTGTGAAAACCAAATGAATCAGACACAGATCCTGTCAACAGATCTATGGCCTAATTAGAGCCCTTCTTTTTCCTTTCACAAGTCTCACTTTCTCTTTGGTCACAGCCACCCTAAGTTGAGACCTTAATCGCTTCACAGCGTGATAACTGGCAGAGTAGTCTAATTAGTTTCAAATCTCTTCCATTGCTTCCATCTACCAATCCATCCTATATTCTGAGGGGGCCTGATGGGAGCCAATAAATAGCATCCCTTTACTCACCCAAGTTTTAAACCAACTGAGACTGATAGGCATTGTCAGACACATGGAGATCAAAACATCAGCCAGTTGGAGGATGTGGCTTAGGTGTCCTCCTACCAAACATACTCACCTCTGAGTCACAAGCAGTACTGATCACCACAGGCTCCCCCTAGGGCTCCTAGAAAATGGAGTGTCATTTTGCCAGCACAATGTTTCACTGAGGGACTGCCCACGAAAGGCTGATGGATGGAGGAGGAAGTGTGAAGGAACAGACCAGAATTAGGGCTTCCTGTGAGAGAGGATGAGTTATCTACATCTAGTTCCTCTTCTAAACTTGCCTATAAGTTGCTCCTCCCTGGGGGTGGAGTATGCAAAGTGAAGGAAAAAGGCTAAGGGTGTTAACATAACTGATATCCCTTTACAAAGACAGAAAAGCTACAGGAGAGGAGGTTCCATAGTACCTACCCCCATTACCCCTCAATCATGCTGACTTATATACTTTTTATAAAACATCTTTTTAACCTTGACTTTCAAGTAATTCTCAAGTGTTTCTGTGCTAAACATATCACATGAAGTCTATCTGTTTGGTTTTGAATGTCCTCCATGACCTCAGACTACAACACCCCCAAAATGCAGCCCTGTTTGACTTAGCCTCCCGGACATCTCACACACACGCTGTGTTCAGTTGATCTTGTGCTCAACCCTCTAAACCCAGGTGAAGCATCCTTTCCTCAATGAAGACTTTCTGACATTCTAGATTACAATCATGTCTCTTTTCTTTATATTCCTAGTTAACAAAACATGGTTTTTCAAGTCTATTTGTTTCATGTTATAGTATCCAACTGTTTAAGCCAGAAACTAGGGGAGAAAGTTTTAAATAATTTTAGGGTTTTGTTCTCCTCATTAGAGGCACACAAGAGAAGTGACATTAACAGGATTCACATTAATCATGACACTGCCACAAATGTCCATAGAAAAGAATATGAAGAGATTAATACTACAGGAACCAAAGAGAGGCTGTGTCTTGAACATATGAAATATGCTCCTGAGGCCAACACTCAGCAGTGGCTCACAGATACTTGTTAATAAACTAATTCTGGCAGAAATGAAATAGACTCAAGTAATGTCTTTTCTGAGAGCTACTTTGGAGACCTGTCTTTATGGGTAAAGTAGACTATCCCATTGGCTCTCCCTTCATAATAAACCTAGGGGAAAAGACATATTATCTGTGTAGGCTGTAATTTATCTGGCTACATATTAGCTGGACAGATATAACAACTTAGGGATCTTCTCCATCTAAGTCCTTCGCTATGGGCAACAGTGATAGAGCATTAGTCCACAGTCCTGGTCAATTTCACTTCTAAGTGACTCCCACTAGGAGATCACTGACCCAACTTCTTAAATGCAGAGGCTTTCTGCCTTCTGTGACAAGGGTAATCCCTAGTCTTTAAGAATTTTGTGGGCAGCCAGGGTGGCTCAGCAGTTTGGCACTGCCTTCAGCCCAGGGCCTGATCCTGGAGACCCAGAATCGAGTCCCACGTTGGGCTCCCTGCATGAAGCCTGCTTCTTCCTCTGCCTGTGTCTCTGCCTCTCTGTGTGTGTCTCTCATGAATAAATAAAATCTTAAAAAAAAAAAAAAAAGAATTTTGTGACCCAGAAAACAATTCCAAACCAACTTCCAAGCTATGACCATTTATCGCCATGGTGGGCTTTTCACTGTTTCTGTAGGAATTCTATAGGACTTAAGTATAAAAGATTATAAAATAATATAACATACATACTTAGGCCAGCAGATTTTTTTTTTTAAGACCAGCAGATTTTAAGGTAAATATCATTTTCAGTGTCTTTGGGTAACACATTAGAATCATAGAAATTTAAAGTCAGAAGGGACTCTTTAGCCCAGTCTCATCTGAGGTACAACTTTGTCCATTGTTTACCTCATTACATGTCCTCCTGCTTCTTTACCAACAGAACCCTAAAGAAACAAGATATGCTTAATCCAATCACAGAAATGCTATTTTCCCTTGCCAGACACTGCTTTAGGAGAGTGACTTTAGCTACCGAGAAGGTAGTATTAGGGACCACTGGGAAAGAGACCCAGAGGAGGTGCTCTGGCTTTTCCTTCTTGACTTTGGCTGTTGGTATATAAGAAAATGACTTTTGGGACTGCTGTAGCTATCTTGTACCAATGAAAGAAAAGAAGAGACATTACCAAGATACTGAGAAGCAGAGCAAAAAGATGGAAAGTGTCTAGATTCTTGATGAGCCAGGGACTGCCTACATCTGGACTTCTTAAGTGCTTACTGCATAGAGTGCTTGATATTCACTAAGTGTTCCACAGCTACCTGTTACATAGATGAAAACATAAGATGGTAAATGACCTTATTACTTATGCCACTTTTAGTTGGGTATGTTGGTAATTGCCTCTGAAAATATTCTTAACTAATTTGACAGATTTGGAAAGAGATCCCAGGAAGCAAAATGACTTGGCCAAGATTATACCACAAAGTATACAAGTTGAGAGAACTCTAACCTCCAAACTTGGAATCTAGATCATACTGTATTTATTTGTGGTAGAGGGAATGAAACTTCCCCAGGCTTGAAAGACAGCATTATTGAGTAGTTATGTGTGGCCTCTGATGTCAGGCCTGGTTTAAAATCCTAGTCTCACCACATACTACTGCATGGCCTTGGATGAGGTCAACTTCTCTAAGACTCAGTTTCCTCATTTGTAAAATCAGAACAACATCATCTGTCATATTACACTATTATGAATATTGAATAAGATAATAGACTTGTCTTAGCACACAGCTGAGCATAAAGTTAACTCTCATTAAATGATAGCTCTTATTGATAGTATTAATAACAAACTTTATTCAACTTAAGTTATCGGGAAGGAAAAATGAAAGAGAAGCTATTTCCATTCTGGAAAACAAACAAAACAAAATGGTACTGTTCTGAGGTTCCAAGCACCAATACATAGAGTTCAACCAGACATTTTGCATATGCTCATACTTGGTACAATACAAAGTTTTCTATGATATTGTTTATAGCATCAAAAACCTTCCAACCTAATGTGGGAGATGGATATACAAGCAATTACCTATAATTCACAGCAGAATAAAATATGCTATGAAAACATATAAAGAAAGAAAAAAAGAATTTTAATTGAAAAAAATACAGAAAGGTCTGAGGGAAGACATGGCATTTGGATTAATCCTTGAAAGATAATGGTGGATTCTGAAAGGTGAAAAAGCTAGGGAAGGCATTCTGGATGGAGAGACAGCATGAGCAAAAGTTCAGGAGCTTGAAAGGACATGGCACATTCAAAAATGGCACATAGGTGGAGTGATGGAAAGTGCGAGCGATAAGGCTAGGAAGATATCTGGGTGCTTTATAAAACTTATACTTGATTTTGTAAAGAACTGGGAATGATAATTCATTTTTGAGAACAGAAAGGAATGAACAGATTTGTGTTTTAAGAAGGTAATTCTAAGAGTTTGTGAAATCAGTAACTATAGTTCTCCTTAGCCAAGAAAGATAAACTATATCAACAGAGCAACCAAAAAAAAAAAAATCAGAAACTTCATTTTCAGAAACTTCATTTTCAGAGTTCCCATATATAAATATTAGGATTAGGATTTGGGCTGTTGATGAGGCATGTTGGGTTCCCAATAGCTGCCACAGGCCAACATTCAATAATGTAACCAGTGGAAACTATACAACCATTTAAAATCTTTCTGTGACCTATTTTAGCAACTTCTTTGTACTGACTAATCTTGCTAAAGGGTGAATCATAAATTCAGCAAGAGACCATGTCCTGGTGACCTCACTTGTTCTAAGCCTGCAGGAATATTCCCACCTCTATTGGCTCCAAGGCTTCTGAGAAACATCATAATTGAAAAAGTAGTCATTTTAGTATAAGTCCCAAATTTGGCTTTTTTTTTTTTTAAGTGAAAGATGGGGGGAAAAGGGAATCAAAACAGAGTAACATGAAACTCAAGATAAAGAAACCATACTGCCATGGTTTTTCTAGCTCTAAAGAAAATCTCTGCTTGAGATCTTCTCCTAAAGTACTGAGAACAAGAAGATACAGGTATAGACATGGTACCAGGTCACCAGAGAGTGAAACCAAATGAAACAAAAGCCCAGTTGACCACTACCCTTGCCAAGCAGATGAAAATGTGAACACAGTCAGGGAGAGAAAAGTAAGTCAGATTCTGACAGTCTGTTGAGTTTCAGAGCTCCGTAGCTAACGCAAAGGATTTCTTTTAAAGAAAAAATTGATTTTAAAAATTACAACCACAGCAGCTCACCCAAAAGTAGAGTTAGTTACAAGGCACACAGAAATTCTTCTGTTTAAATAATTTCAACCATACCCGTATTTCCATTACGACCTTCCATTATCGGTCTGACTATATATAGTTAATTAGTTCCCATACAACCATGAGTCAGGATCAGTTCAAATATATCCTAAAATGATAGAATTTTAGACTTGGGAGGATCTTAGAGACAATTCAACCTGCTTCACTAGATTCTTAAATCAAAGGCAACTGACAAGCGATTTTCCCAAACCTACATAGTTGAGTCCTAATTGAGTGTTCTTTGCACACACCTTCACCTTCCTCTACTATGTGTATATGTTTATAGGTATAAGTACGTGTATGTGATCTATTTTTCATATCGGTAACATAGCTAGTGTCCACATGTTCATATGATTTTTTATGTTCTTGCTATAATTCGCATTTATATTTGGATTGTAATTCTATGATGTTAGGATCCTGTCTTCCTTATCCTATGGGAAATTCCCTCCTGCCTGTGGCTGAACAAGAACAGGATGGCAGTGATAGAAAAGGGAAAGGGTTAAGTACATATATTAATCAAAAGCATGCCTGTACAGAACTAAGATTAGTGCTAGCACAAACAATGAGCTGTTCTGGTTGTAGGATTAGGACCATCCCCCAGGGCTAGTTCCTTGTCATACCTTGCTACAGCTGCCCACAGCATGGCAGCAAGGATGGGAGCTGACCATGAAGAAGCTTTGTCTCCACTACCTGTCTTGAGGATTTTTAGAAATAACTGTTCTGACATGTGGTGGTGGATGTGCTAACTAGACAGGGGGAATCCTTGCACTATGTATATGTATATCAAATCATCACAACATACACTTTAAATGCTTTCCACTTGGTCAATTATACTTCAATAAAGCCGAGAGGAAAAATCTGCCTATTTCCATCTTGTCTTAGATTTAGTGCTTCCCAGTGATTTAAGATCTAACCTTTTCAACATTGTCATCCCACCCTCAGATAGTGCAGACAGTCTTAACAGAGTGGGATTCAAGCCACACCCACCAACCTAGTAGGACCCACAGACAGTACCCTTCATCTACTTAGCACTGGCAACATTCCCTTGTATGAAGCCTGTCCTGGGTCTGTCTCTGCCTGAGGCAATGAAATTTCTAGAATGCATTCTAAATTTGCTTCTAAGTAAGACTGTAAAAGGCAGCCAAAGATGGACCAAAACCCCAAAGCCGTCTTCCCAGAGTTACAAACTCACGGGGCCAGTTCACTTAAACTCTTCCACATAGCCAAAATTCAAAAGTATGAAGGGCAAAGTTACAGTCTTCCTTTCATGGACTCACTGGTCCTCCAAAGAACTGTTGCCAGCTCTGCACTGACCATATATTTTAGTGAATACGTTAAACTCAAAAAACAATCCTTACTTAGCTAGGCTGCTTTGTGTGACTCACTTTCTCCTTGTTAGGGATCTCCTGAGGGATTAATTGTAGTTTGATGGACATCATCCAGGTCTGTCTCTTCCACACCACTTCCCATCCTCAACACCCACAGGGCCTGATTGCTAATAAGGCTTTCAAAGTAGAGGGTTTTGGAGACCTAGATCTACTGGCTTCCAAGGAAAGGGTTTATAGCTCCAGCTTAGTGGTTAAAAGTGTGGACTCTGGAAAGACTGCCCAAGTTCAAATCAAGGATCCACGTAGTACCAGCTATGGAACTCTAAACATATAACTCAAGCTCTCTGTGACTCAGGTTTCATCATCCTCAAAATGGGATCAGTAAAAATATCTATATTATCAGAGTATTCTATGAATTAAATAAGCTGCTACTTGTAAGAAACTTAAAATAGTGCACAGCGTTTGTTACTGTCACCATTTTTCCCTTCTCTTCCTACCTGGGCTCTCTTACCCTGAGAACAGACACGCTGGGTGCCTGGGTGTTGGCTCTGATAGTGACAAGGAGGCTGCTAGTCTGTTTGATGTATTCTGCTCTCATATATCCCAAGCAAAACTAGGAAAGAAATGATCTTCAAATCCAAAGCAATAATCTTGTATAAAGAAACACTATTAGGGAACTGGGAGAAGTTGAGGAGGGATGCAAAATTACTTCAAAGGACTGCCAGCTTTACAAAGACTAAAGAGCAAAGCATAATTATCGCACCAGGCTTTGTGCTCACCAAGCAGCAGTCACATTCCTCCACAAACGGGAATCCTAACTGTACCTATGCGACCCGGGAGTCTGAGAGGTATCTGGATACTCCAAGGCCAGGGCACCAACATTCTGCCAATATGAGGGGCCACGTTATACACCATATCTGTTTGATTCTCTGTTATCACAAAGATAGTTCAGTGCAGCCTTTGAGATGAAAGCAAATCTTCATTTTTCACTGCTGCTAAAGAGTTTCACAGAGAGGATGTGCAGGTTATGAAATGCTAGATGATGGCACAAGGGCCTCAGAAAAGAGGGTAGAACTTTTTTCTAGAAAGACACAAACTGGCTAAAGAAGTTACTGTTATTAATTTGTCCACTTATCAGGATTACACTCATTTCACATTTTTATTTTTTTTTTAATTTTTATTTATTTATGATAGTCAGAGAGAGAGAGAGAGAGAGGCAGAGACACAGGCAGAGGGAGAAGCAGGCTCCATGCACCGGGAGCCCGATGTGGGACTCAATCCCGGGTCTCCAGGATCGCGCCCTGGGCCAAAGGTAGGCGCTAAACCGCTGCGCCACCCAGGGATCCCTCATTTCACATTTTAAACAACTTTTTTTGAGCATAAGCTATGTTCAGAGCACCATGTCAGGGACTGAGGATAAAATAAAGAGTAAGAAACAGTCCCTTTCTGACCAGTAGAAGACAGTAAACAGCTGATCACAAATCAGTGAGAGAAGGGAATGAATGGTTCACTTCCCACTAACAAACTCATTAATAATATGAGAAAGCACACTTCAGGAAGGCCGATTTAAGAAAAACTTATTGTGAGGCCCTTTTATAAAGAGACTATGCCTAGGAAAAGTAGGAGTGATTGGTAGTGTCACTTTGATTCTCATCGAGGAGTTTCAAATTTAATCAATAATAGTAATATTATTAAACGTTTAAGATAGCTAAAAGAAAATGCTTGGGGAAATCAAGAGATGGTCTGTCACACCTCACAGAATTCATGTGCACATGTACATGTATGAAGTACAAAGAAAAAAAGAAATTCAGGGCTCCACCCCATGAGGTCTCCCACCTTCTCCTCCTGCTACCCTCCATGGGGTCCTCTGTTCCCCCCTGCACCTCTTATCTCCTCACCTTCATTCCCACTATAATCCTGACTGAGTGTCCTCTACTGCAACCCCCTTTCTGCATCTTAGTGTCTTTTGTGGTCCAGCTGAAGCTCCATGAACTGTCATAAGCCCTTCCTGACAAGCCCAGCACAGTGTCTTCCTCCTTCTTCTGTCCTCTCATAGTCACTGTCACTTGCTCATTGAAAGTATAATATAAAGTAAAACCCAACAATATAAAGTAAAACCAAAGCTCCCTCACAAATATTTCAGTTGACTATTAGTTTCTCTCACTCCTGGTACATTCTTGAGGGTTTGCTTGTGTCTGATCCCCTTGGCTAAAGCAAGAAGTTCTTTAAGGCAGGGATGATATCTTTATGCATCTTTAAACGCTTCATAGCACAAGACTATGCCCAGTGTGTGATCTGATGAACATGTACTGATGCGAACAAGCAGTATCAAACTGTACAAAAGCAAATACTACATGAATTAGGAGACTATTCAGATTCTAACACATAAGATTAAAAGGGAGATTAACCACAGTCATCTTTTCACTCAGCACTTCTTATGAAGACACCAAGACTGAGGCTTAAGGTAAAGTGTGAAAGCAAATGGAAGAGGGAGCTTAATTAGCAAACCAGAGAGGGACACTGGAGAGTACACTTCCTCTGAGGTAAATGGAAGAGAGAGACAAAGGAAAGTCAAAGATTGTTCAATAGCAGTCAGATATAAAAACATACCAGTATTTCCTTGAGCATCTTCGACCTTATTTGGTGAGGATGACAGAAAAGCTGGTCTGGTGAAATGACGGCCTCGAAGACATGGCTGCTGCTGCAGAGGCATGGTTTGGAGGACTATCCTCCAGTCCACCTGGGTAATATCTGACCTTGACCGAGTATGCCCCGGCTTAAAAGTAGAGGTCTCATCCAGTAAGTCATTCACGGAGCGAGGCCTGTCCCTCCGACGCTGACAGATGTTGAAAAAGTTAAAGGTCGATGCTTCCTTTTGTTCCATCCATGAAAGATTATCTGGAGCTGTCCCTTTCTGGACCATAAACTGTTCTTTGGCAGGGAAGACATTTTGAGCTTTGGTTTCCAAGAGCCTGCTCTTACAGTGGTCCCAAATCAGGCCCCCCTTGCCCAGGGAGGCAACATTTCTGATAGCACCATTATCTGTTATGTTAGTGAGAACTTCATGCCCCACCAATTCGGGGACTTCCTGAATCCCATAAACCTCAGCTTGCTGCACAGCCTTCTCTAGCTTACTGTCAAAAGTACTAAAGAAGTCCTCAGTAACTTCCAAGGCCGGGCTGATATCATCCACTTCCAAAGCTTCCATGTCACAGGCTCTAAGAGGCCTAAAGCTCCTAAGCTGGTTCAGGAAAGGGCTTCATTGAACATTCATTCACCCAACAAAAGGAGATGTGCTTCAGCAATAGAGTTCTGGAAACAACTGAAAGAAACCTTCATTCGACTGCCTTCAATAGGCCAAGCACAAGGATAGTTGATGTTTTTTTCAGTCATTAAAAGCATTTGCTAGCAGCTAATGGCCATTAGCAGAGGTATGGGGTGACAAATGTTCCTTTGAGATTATTCTTCATTGAGATCTGTATAAAAACAACAGGAAGTGCTTGTCAAAGCAATGCCATGAAATCCTTAATTTCCTGGAAGAGAAGAAACAGCACAACATTGGCACATGGTTCACTGTATTGATAGTACATGAATCTGCCCAACAATTTCCCCATCTCTACGTCTCTTTTATGGCAGACATGCCCCAAGGTGGACAACACCTACACAGAAGTTCATTGTCAAGAGTACACAGCACTACCGGCTTTGTGTGAGAACCTACATGGAACAGGGTGAAACACTTGATAAGGGGAATTAAGGTCAATAGCTTTTACTCATACAGAAAAGCCTTTGAGAGCAGTTGTGAAAAGACTGTCCTGGCAAATCTCTGTGATACACTGACCTATAAAACAGTAAGCAAAGACTAAGAATTCTGTGTCTGGGCCTACATCATAATCAGTCGAAAAGTCATAAATACACAAGTCCTTTCACAAACTTTGAAAGCACTGATGTTTGTCAGGCTAAAAAGTGCAAGGGGGAAATACCCAGGGGGGCTCTGCCCTTTGATTAAACCCAAATGTTACTGTGTTTGTGCTTCCCAGGCTTGGATTATATAATACCTAATGCCTCCGGACTTCAGAATTCCTCCAGTCAGCTTAAAAAAAAGGTTTTAGGCTCCAACTCCCTGATGTTTTTGAGTATTGGCCTAGGAGTACAGGTCCAGCCTCAGGGCTGAGCAGAAAATACCTTTCATGAGCACTAACTCATTATCTCTTGGGAAAGATCTCCAAAGTCAGGCCTGATGAGCACAGTCCTTGACAGTAATGCTGTCCAATATGGTAGACACTTGCCATATATGATTATTTCAATGTAAACTTATCATAAAAAAATAAAGTTTCTCAGTCACACTATTCATGTGCTCAGCAGTCACATATACCTTTGTATTTGTACAAAAAAATGAACAAACAAAACAACTATGCAAAGGCTTTTTGCCCTTAACTACTTAAAAGTAGGTAAAGTTAGGCAATTAGCAACACTTCTATTTTTTTTGTTTAAAACTGAGCAATTTTATGGTTAATTAAACTCATTTTTAGCACACAGGTCATTAACCATTACATTTAAATCAACAGTACTAACAGTATATTAGTATATACAGCCCTTTATTTTAAAATGTGTCAAGACATTTGCAGTTCAGAGGAACTCTGTGGTTAACCTCTTGTGAAGTGATAATGACTATGAATTTGTCTACATTTTATATTTTGATACTTATTATATTAGCCCTCATGCAGTAAGGCACTGATTGACTTCTAGAGATAAGTATCAGTTGTAAGAGTTGCGAACAGGGTTTCTTTGCCTGTGTCTTCAGCTAAGCCTTAATTAAGCCTCCTGAATTATGCAACAGGGTTTCACTACTTCTATAATTTTAAAACATGGGATTTTTAGTTTCATCCTCTATACTAGAGTCTATGAAAAAAATACGTAATTATGAAACTTTTAGTTCTTTCTTTACTAAAACTTCAAATGAACAGAATATAAGTGTTTAAAAAAGAAACAACAGATTCAAAATGGAGTCACTTGTGCAGAATCCGACATCAGCAAATCAAGACTATCTAAACATCAGTACTTTCGGCCTTTCCCGGGAATGTGACCTTTAACCAGTTAATCTGGAATTACCTAATCAGCACTACTGAGGTAATCTGCTTGATAGATCCCTGCTCTTCCCCCAAAGGAAGGTGACCTTCTATCCCTTCTGCCTATAAAAGACTTCCATTTTACAGAGCTTTCTATTTACTAAATGGTATGTCACCTGATTCATGAATTGCTGAATATGGCCAAACTGATCTTCAAGTTTACTCACTCAAATTTTGTTTTTAACATGTTTCTCATTTTATAGAAGAGACACCAAGGTGCAGAGCAGTTAGTGATTCATTTAAGATGATACCACCCATTTTCCTTTCCTTACCTAGTGCTTACAGTTCAGTCTTTAATCATATTAGAAAGGGAGAGTAAATACCTTCAAAGTGATTCTTTCTTTTTTTAAATCAAAATGTCTAGAAATATATTCTTTGTGTTCTCTGTGTAAGTATTGATAGGCTGGTTAGATGCATATAACCACTGATGGCCAGCACCGCTATCTTGTGACTCACATATCCTAAAACCATAGACTGTTAGAGAAGGAAGGAAACTTTGAAGTCATCCTTCCATCCCCACCCTTTCACGGAAGGGGACACTGGGGCCAAGAGATTATGTGATCACATGGATACTTCTGTATGCATTAGAAAGTCTTCAAAAGAAGTGCCCTTTGAGTTGAGCCTAAGAAATTTAGAAGGTATTTGCCTAAATGGCTAGGAACAAATTATAAAGACTAAATTATTTTTTGATTAGGAAGGGATTTTCAAGTTTATTATATGACTTTCCATAGGCAGTGTGGTCAGCAATATAGTGGAAAGGGTCTGCACTCTAGAGTCAGTTCTGGGTTCACATCCCAATTGTCTCATGAGCTATGTGATCTGGGGGAATATTTCCCTGACCCATATCCACTCTACCCCAAGTCTTTCTCTAGGCTAACTTGTACTTTCTCTTATAGGAATTTTGAATTTCACTATTTAGCGCTTTCCATTGCCTCTGTTTGGAATTTGTGCAGCTATTCCCTTTCCTTTCTGATGGAAATATGCATTTAACCTTCTAACCACACCCTAGACTTCTACTCTTCTCTATGTGACCCAGCATTTTCCTGCCACTCATCCTCTTCTTCCTCCACTCAGTAACATAGGCCTTTCAGTCCCTCCTTTTTGACCTCCAGGCCTGTCTATGATACTGTTCTCATTGCTGGAGAGATTATTCCCTCCCTCACTCTTTTGCCTATCTAATGCCAAAATAACCTTCAACCTAACATCAAGTGACACATATTCTCTAAAGATGGCCACAACAACAACAAAAAAAAAAGATGGCCACAACAAATTCCACCCTACGTGCTTTTCTGCGATGAGACCTTGTTACTCCTCCATCTAGAACTGACTTTATTTTTCCACTCCCTTGAATCTGGGCAGGACTTGTGATGTTTTGATCAAGAGAGTGTGGCAGAAATGATGCTGTGCCCACTTGAGGCATAGCCCTTACCTGGCCTGGCAGCTCCCTCTGCCTAGCTTTTGGAGCTCTAAGCTGTTATCTAGGAACTATTTGCTAGAAAGAGAGGTCACGTTGCAGCAGGAAGGCACCAGAATGTGCATGAAGAAGCCATCCTGGAAGACAGCCCAGTCAAACTTGCAGAGGATTCCAGCCCCAGTCAGTATCTAACTGCAACTCATAAGAAATCCCAATTGAGGATTGTCCAGCTGAGCCTAAGTAGTCCAGAACTGTGAGAGGCAATAAATTGTTTAAATACTAAGTTTGGGAGTATTTTGTCACATATCAATGACTAATCAGGACTTTTCGCTTCTTCAGGGTGTCCCAGACTAGGTGAAATGTCCTTAAGTTTCCATGACATTTGCATGTCTGTAAGTGATAGGCTTTACATTTGTAATTAGCAGTTTCAATGTCAATAGCCCCTCTTAGGCAGCAGCTGCATCCTTTGGACTTCCAGAACACAGTTGCAGTTTAATAAATAGTTTTTTTTTTAATATTTTTTTTCTTTATTTATTTATGATAGTCACAGAGAGAGAGAGAGAGAGAGAGAGGCAGAGACACAGGCAGAGGGAGAAGCAGGCTCCATCCACCGGGAGCCTGACGTGGGATTCGATCCCGGGTCTCCAGGATCGCGCCCTGGGCCAAAGGCAGGCGCCAAACCACTGCGCCACCCAGGGATCCCCGTAATAAATAGTTTTTAAGTAAATTAATGAATTATTTTTGAGTGGCTATCTTTAGGATTATTAACATTGTTCCCTTTTCCTCTTTTTCCTTTGTTACGAGTACCTCTGACTTACCACTTCTTACCACTTGAACAACCACTGGCAATGAACAGTAAAGATAGCTGTTGCTTTAGCAGTAGCCAAAACAAAAAAAAATTACTCTTTAATATATGAATTGACAGACCAGTGTGAGAGGTCCAGCTCTTTGCCTATATTTGCACAGTACAAATAAATAGCTAAAAAGAGTTCTTGGGAGTTACAGTGATTTATTCATTCCATAAATATTTATTGAAGCAGCTACTGAGTTCTAAGCACAGGTGCTACTACAGTGAACAAAACAGACATAAACCCTGCTCTCATGGAACTTACAGTATGCCAGGCATAGCTCTAAATGCTTTCGGTGTCTTACCTTCATGTGTAAGGTGTGGCTGAGAAGGCCTCCTGAGAAGGTGGTGCACTCCTCTATACCCTGCGTCAATCTGACCCATCCCATCCCAAATCCCAGCCCTCTATGAAATCTTTCCTGAGGACTCAGTCCTTTCAGATCTCTTCTTTCCCTGAATGTCTAACCCATTGCTGAACAAGTCAACTTTGTAAACCACCTTTTCCCTTTCAATTAGACTGTGAGCTTCTTGAGGGCAAGCCCCATCTCCACATCCATGTCCCTGTTCCACAAAACCAGAAAGGTCTTCAGCCTTTTGCCTTCCTCCCTCTAATGCACCTTCCACATCACTTCTTGTAACCCTTCAGAGTCTCTTCAGTAGAACAAGAGTCAGCAAACATTTTCTGTAAAGAGTAAGTAGGTTTGGCTTTAGGAGCCATATAGTTGCTTTTGCTACAACTCACCTCTACTGTTGTAGTGCAAAGGCAGCCATAGGCAATATGGAAATGAATGGGCATGTCTATGTCTGATAAAACTTTACTTACAAAACAGGCTACAAAACAGGCTGATAAACAGAATGTGGTATATCTGTACAATAAAATATAATTCAGCCTCAAAAAAGCAAGGAAATCCTGCTATATGCTATAACATGAATGAACTGTGAGGACATCATGCCAAGTAAAATAAGCCAGTCACAACAAGACATAATACATGATCCAATGGAGATGAGAAATCAAACGTAGTCTAATTCATAGAAACAGAAAGTAGAATGCTGGTTTACCAGGGGCTTGGGGGACAGCAAAGAGAGCCGCTGGTGTTTAAGAGGTATAGATGTTCAGATTTGCAAGATGAAAAAGTTCTGGAGACCTGTTTCACAGCAATGTGAATACACTTAACACTACTGACACATAAAAAATGGTTAAGATGACAAATTTTATTTATTTTTTTAAAAAGATTTTATTTATTTATTCATGAGAAACAGAGAGGCAGAGGGAGAAGCAGGCTCCATGCAGGGAGCCCAACGTGGGATTCAATCCCGGGTCTCCAGGATCACGCCCTGGGTTGAAGGCGGCGCTAAACCACTAAGCCACCCAGGCTGCCCAATGATAAATTTTATATATATACATATTTTTTTTTTTACAACTTAAGATAACAAGAGGCAGAGAATAAGATTTTCTTGTGGGCAGTAGTTTCCTTGAAGATCTAGTCCAGCAATGCGACTTCAACAAGTTACTAACCTCTTTAATTTCAGTTTTCTCATTTACAAAATCAGCAAACTAATAATACTTCTCTCTCAGGACAATTGAGAGAATGAAGTAAGACAATACGTGGCATGGTTCCTGGCACACAATACATGACTAACCATGGCCTAAAAGCTCTTACCTC
Source organism: Nyctereutes procyonoides (assembly GCF_905146905.1). Classification (NCBI taxonomy): domain Eukaryota; kingdom Metazoa; phylum Chordata; class Mammalia; order Carnivora; family Canidae; genus Nyctereutes; species Nyctereutes procyonoides. The sequence goes on from NW_026575132.1 coordinate 16,412,111, forward strand.
AATCTGCCCCACCACCTCTCCCCCATGACATCATATTCTCCTTCTTGCCACACTCCCTTCCATCTGGCCACACTGGCCTCTATGTGGATTCACAAATTTATAGGCATGTTCTCACCCTGGAGTCTTTGCATTGGCTATTCCCTCAGAACCAACAGTCTCTCTTGAAGTGATTGTTCATGTCAACTTTCCACTGAGGCCTACCCTGACCATCCTATTTAAAATTGTAGCATCTATCTCTTCAATGGACTTCTGGTTCCCTTTACTCTGCTTTATTTAAAATAAACTTACAATTTTAAAAGTTTTATATTTATAAAATTATTACAATGACAATAGAGTACCAACATACTCCACAGTTTCCTCTATGTGACATTTTACATTAGTATGGCACATTTGTCACAATTATGAACCAGTATTGATACATTACTATTAACTAAAGTTCATACTTTATTGAGATTTCCTCAGTTTTTTCTAATATCCTTTTTCTGTCTCAAGATTCTATCCAAGACATCACATGACATTTAATTGTCGTATCTCCTTAACCTCCTCTTGGCTATGAGTTTCTCAGACTACTTGTTTTTGACGACCTTGACAATTTTGAGGACTACTGCCTAGGTATTTCATAGATTGTCCCTCAGCGGGGGTTTGCTTAATGTTTTTCTCATGATTAGATTAGAGCTATATGTTTGGGGGGGTGGGGAACCACAGAGGCAAAGTGCCATTCTCATCACATCATATCAAGGGTAGGTAATTATCAATATGACTTACACTGTTTATGCTAACCTTGATCACCTGGCTTGACCCTTTCTCCTTAGGAAAGGAAAGAGTCAAGAATTTAGAAGAAATTACTATCTTTTTTTTTTATTTTTTATTTTTTATTTATGATAGTCACAGAGAGAGGGAGAGAGAGGTAGAGACACAGGCAGAGGGAGAAGCAGGCTCCATGCACCGGGAGCCCGACGTGGGATTCGATCCCAGGTCTCCAGGATCGCGCCCTGGGCCAAAGGCAGGCGCCAAACCGCTGCGCCACCCAGGGATCCCAAATTACTATCTTTTAAAGCACCACTTAATTTACTTATTTATTTAATGTTTAATGTTTCTACCTAATATAAGCTCCTCAAGGGCAGGAATTTATGCTTGCTTTGTTCACTAAGGTATCCCAAGTGCACAGAATAGTGTCTAACTTGCTAAAATAAATATTTAAAAAATTAAAAATTTAAAAAAGGTACTAATTATTCATGTGTTTATTGAAGGCCTTGTTATTCGTTTACATGACATTCATGGCCTTTCATGACCCATCCACCTCTCTGATTTGTAGATTCTCACCAACATTCACCGTGCCGTATTACTCCTCCATGCTTTGTTCCAAGTTGGGGAGTCTTTCCCAATGGCTCAGGCCCTCTCTTAGCACCATGGGTTTGCCACATTGCACTGAAATGATCGACAATCTCTACCCATGTATCTGACTCTACACTCTAAGTGACTGGACACCAGGCAGGATGCCTTACTTAACATCCTACACAATCTTTGTCTTCATCCTTTGGGGCTTCATTTTTAACCTCATTCTTTTTAGAACTTCATCTTTTCCCTAGGATATATATGCCTCAAATTCACTATAATGTAAGGATCTAATGCCAAGTTTAGTCTCTATGAATAAACACTTCTTCTCAGCTTTCCTCATTTTGTTTTAAAATTAATTAATCAGAAATAACAATGGCATATTCAGACAGGTCAAAATATGAAGATTATGCTCCTTTGACAAAGTGAACTAAATAAAATGAGTGAGTAGGTGCAGTGTGGTTTGCCTCAGCACAAACTGGAAATTAGGAGCTAATTAGAACTGTGTTCTAAATCTGGCTCAACCACACACACACACACACACACACACACACACACGTGCTGGGTGGCCTCCAGCAAACCATTTAACCTCTGGGTGCTTTACTCAGCTACCTGTATCCAATAAAGTTGCTAACATCAAATTGCTATGCCTGTGTATCATTCACTAGGTAGCTGTTCCAACATGTCTTTAAAAAATGTAAACTACTATATAATTATGGAGCACTCCACTGGACCTCACCCATTCAACAACCACATGCTCTTAGGCTATACCTTCAAAGGTTTGTCAGCCACACAAAGGCAAAGTCAGCAACCAATTACTTATGCTACTTTTCAGCCAAACTCCATGATCTATAGATATTTTATTTTTATACAAAATATCCTTTCTACAAAAAGGGTTATTTCTCTTACTTAACAGATTGACAAACTGAGATCCATTTGTCCGTGCAGTAGTAAAAGTTCAACCCAAAGAATCTGCATGCATCAAAACGTAACAGGATGGAGAATCAGTGTGTTGCTATTTTCTAACAAGGAAATCTGCTGTTTACATGCTCATTAGGCAACGCTAATTAACAGGATGAATACAGGCGTCCTCCCACCCTGAAGAAGCAGCAGATATGAGCAATAATACCAGCCCAGCCCACACAAAGGTGTCATGTTCTCCCAAGCTGGATGGTACAAGTGCTGACTTCCTCCCACTTGACTAAATGGCTTGTAATCAGAATTTAATGAGTGCTGAGAGGGTGTCTGAGGCCAGGTAATTTTAGAAGCAGCTGGACTAGGGAGAAAAAGGCAATGCTGAAGATACATAGAGTGAACTGTTTCTGCCAATCCATTTTCAAACATGAGGATGAAGAGGGATTACCAGGACAGTCGCACATGTGGCTCTCATGTGTTCTTCCCTTTGGTTAAGGCTGAGGCTGACTGAAAATTTTCTAAGTTATATAATATAAAGAATTGACCAGAAAAGGATCTGACCCTACTAAGATGACCTTTCTGGACCATGAGGCTACAAGAGATATGACTTGTTCGTGGTGCTTTGATATAGACAATGTAGGCATTTGGATGGAGCATAGGCAAGCCACAGAATACAGATAAGGAGACGGTGCTGGTGTGGACCTCATATGGAGTTCAGGCGTCTTCCAGAGGAAAAGGACAGCCAGAAATACAGATGGAATCCCATTTCATAGGCCTAGTAGGAATACTAGATAGCTATATTGTATACAAGTTTTAATAAATGAGATATCTATTGCTATGTAACACTTTAGAGGAATAACATTTTAAAAAATAAGTGGTATAGTGTTTTCCCACTTCTAAAAGCAATAGATATTCATAGAAACTCTGGAAAACTCTGACAGATACGGCAAAGAAAATCAGAATCAGTCATGATCTCATAATTCAGAGAAAACAAATCAATAGTTAGGTGTGTTTTGTCCAGTAATTAACTGGAATCAGATCATATAGACAATTTGGGCACATTGTTTATACGTATGCTCAAAAAGCAAGTAACACTAACCTTGAAAAAATCTCAAGCAATGTTCCAGAATGGGTTATGCCCACTTACACAAGGGTCCACTCAATTGAGCCTTCTTTCTACAGCTCTCTAGACACTTCCTCAGTACACAATCACTAGGTTCTTCCAAGGCCTGACTCTCTTTAATGCTGTCAACCAGCCCTTCCTCAAACAGCTCCAGGGCTTCATAGGCATCACACATTCTCACCCTTCTCATTTCTACTCTCTCATTCTGGGTCCCCTCACCAAATGCAGGCATTGCCTAAGCTCTCTTCTCTAACTATAGCTACATGTTCTCCTGAGGTCCATTTATCCACACTGTGGCTTCAATAATTATTTCTATGTTCATGCCTTCCAAATGTCCACTGTCAGTCTCAATCTCAAGAGATCTCAATCAAGAGATCAGGTCTTAGATCCCAACTATTCATAAGACTTTTCTACCTGGCCTATCTCATGATAAAATTAAGCTCATCTTGTCTAAAATCACAGTTATTCATTCGATAAATATCTGCTGAACGCTCACCATGGGCTGGGCACTGTTCCAGGCCCTGAAGGGACAGGAGCAAATCAAATCCTTCAGGGCCACTTCTGTTGACAAAAGGTCCCACTTGCCCACCTGACACCAAACCTTTCACAACCTTGGCCCAGCCTGCCTGTCCAACTGCTCATTTCTCTTCCATGATATACTCTTTTCCTCCAAACTGCAATGCTATAGCTCAAATTTTGTTTTCCCAACTCCAAAACTTTACTTAAACACAGTTACTTTTGAGGTTCCCTCTCCCTCTCTCTACCTATGAAATCCTACCCACTCTATAAGCTGGAATGCTGCTTCTTCCACAAGCTTTAATACTTGATCCTAAAACAGTGCACTCTTTTCTTTAAATGTCCACAGAATGTCTTTGGTACTTTCCCCACAACATAAATTGCATGTCGCCTGTTCTTTCTGAAATGATGATGACAATAATAATTATAACATATCAAAAGCCCATACTGTGCCAGGTACACTGCTTGGTATTATATATCTCTAAGCCTCACAATGTATGAGTATTATTACTTCCATTTTACAGACAGAAAACAGAAGCTCAGAAATAATTTGCCTGAGGTCACAAACCTCCCTGACTGAACTTACAGCAACTTGAGAGTGGTGATTTTAACCTATTTCATTTTTATAATCCCCCACTGGGCCTAGAACTATGGCTAGTACACAACAGATGCTCAGTAAATATTTGTTGAATGAACAACTGAATAAAGAGTAAATTTTCAAAGCACTGACATCTGTAAATATAAATACCACTCTGACTCTCTGGCAGAAAAAAAGTACATCTGAATTTATTATAAGCTCATTTAAGTAAAATCTGACAAAACATGTGTTGACTTGAGCTTTTAAGATTTTCCTGGGTAGAGAAGGCTTCTAAGCTATAGAAACCAGGTTTAAAAATAACATGGCAAAGGTCAGGCAGCGAAGACCTCACTCAGACCTCTTCTAGAAACAAAAGCACCTATGCAGCACTAGGGAATTGTTTTGTGAACCACTCCAAATCAGCAGTTGGGCTGGTCTCATTTTCCACTGACTTAGTGCTCAACCTCTTTCTAATACCAGTAAAGAGATGTTCCCTTTGAAATACACCAGGCAATCAATTTAAAGCATTTTTCAGTACATCTCTGTGCTGGCTTATTGTTTGCCACTTGCAAAATCATTGAGACATTTGATGCTCCAAGATGTTTTCCCAGAAACTAAACTAAATATAAGCACAGCACTTCAAATCTCAGATGGTTTTCCTGTTGAAGGCAGTCATGTTACTCTGCCACTATGTCAACCACTGGACTGGAAAGCCAAGGCTCCTGATTGGGAATCCCATCTCATAAAATCACCAGAGTTCTAGTATGTCCCACTTTTAGAAACCAAACAGACACAAATTTCAGTTATGTAAGTGTCTAAAATTGCAGACTCAATGTTTTCCACTTCCCTTTACCTCCACGGCAAGAATAGAGATTAAAAAAACAAACAAAATACCCATTCAAATTATCTAGGACTGAGGTGAAATAGGCAAAAACTTCCATTATAAAAATCACATCTGGGATCCCTGGGTGGCGCAGCGGTTTGGCGCCTGCCATTGGCCCAGGGCGTGATCCTGGAGACCCGGGATCGAATCCCATATCAGGCTCCCGGTGCATGGGGCCTGCTTCTCACTCTGCCTGTGTCTCTGCCTCTCTCTCTCTCTCTCTGTGACTATCATAAAATTAAAAAAAAAATAAAAAAAAATCACATCTTGCTACAATCAGCCTCCAACTGCAATGGAACTTACTGGTCCACGTGGGTGCCACCTAAGTCTCTCCAGCTGGCAGAAGCTTGAATGTGACAGATCACAACAATGAAGGTAACAACCACCAGGGAGGTTCACTGAGACCCAGATATGCAAGATATCCAAAAGGAACCAGGAAAGGGGCTTTAAAGATGTCATCAACTCCTGTAACCATTTGGCTTTACTGAAAATAAGCATTTTCATATGCACGTTTTAGAGAATGGTTTATAAAGCGCTTGATAATCTTCTTGATAAAAACTAGTAATAAACAGAGAGAAGTAATAGCTAGATTATTTCAAAGATGATGAACAAGAAACCAAGATGACTCATCTTTTGTCAGTTGAAGGCCCTGTGAGGAACAAAAAAGTTTCCTGAACCCCTGTCTACCCTGGGTCTACCAAGTTTAATTACTTTTTAAGTCACCTTAAATCACTCAGGGGCCCTGATGTTAGAAGAACCATACACTGTAAGTAGACTGAATCCAACAATTAGCTACCCAGTTGTGAGTTAGTTCAAAGGGCAGATGTGTGACAATGAGAACACAAATTTCTGAGACCAAAAAAGGGTTAATGTCCCAGGACTGCCTTCTAAGCTGAATGACTACAAGCAAGTCAGGCTGACTCAGGACTTGCAGGCCCTCCTTAACTGCAAAATGGAAATCTTCCAGTGCCTGCTCCCATCTACCTTAGAGAATTGTAAAGCACAAATGTGGAAAAGGTATGTGAAAGCTCTTTGTAAAATCTAAGGTAATTACTATTCCTATTAGAAGCTAACTGATTCCTAACCACACAGCCATTTACACTCAACAAGCATTTACAAGGATGGACTAAATACACAAACACTATGTTAGAGGCTAGGAACACAAAACCAGAGCTTCTGCCCTAGACAAGCATAACAACTAGTGAGGAAACAACATAAAACTGAGTGTAAACAATGCCTTAAGAAAAGTATCCAAATAGGTACATAATAGGTACATAAATAACCATTATAATCAAGAGATAATAGTCGTAATGACCAAACACAATTAAATGACATAACAATCTACACAGAAATGACTTCAGTTGGAAGAAACCAAAGACAAAGGAAACAATCAAAACAAAACCAATCATACCTGCTCTAGAAATGATACTGCTTCTGGCATAAAGCTGTCAGCCTATGGTAAGAGCTGGAAAGGCTCCACCAAAGGGTAAGCTCAAATTAACCTAGCAATGGCACAAATAGAAGGCACAAATGCAGAGCACTGTTCATAAGCTGCTCAAGTCTTTCTCATCCACAGAAACATCACTGGCCAACAGAAGGCCTCTGCTGCGTGGCTGAGATATCATGGGAAATGAATAAATGCCTCTCATCCTATTGACTTTTTAAAAAAAAAAAATTTAAAGACTTATTTATATATTCATGATAGAGAGAGACAGAGACAGAGACACAGGCAGAGGGAGAGGGAGAGGGAGAAGCAGGCTCCATGCCAGGAGCCCAACGTGGGACTCGATCCCAGGACTCCAGGATCACGCCCTGGGTGAAAGGCAGGTGCCAAACCGCTGAGCCACCCAGGGATTCCTCCCCACCCCCACCCCCATCCTATTGACTTTATTTCCTTAGGTCACTGCAGCTGATTAGCAGAAGGAAAAATACTTACAACTTTAACTTTCAAAACAATAATCAGCCTATGACTTAGCACATGTTCACCAAACCAGTTCGTATGGGCATTTTGGGTGAATGTACATGAGAGATAATTAAATGATATTTTTTTCTTTCTCTGCTATAACTGAACCTGCGAAAAAGTGAGGCTGTGTCTTTGTTAAATGGCATCCTGAGAGTTATCAGACCCATGATAAGGTCTAAGTAAAAGATGACTCCTTATTTGAAAAGACAGACACACTCAGTGGTAATGACCTGCATCCGTGACCCCTCCCTCCTTTTTTGGTCTTAATCTGTGACAACAACCTTGACTACCAAACAGCCTCTTACTGACTTACTGATTCTGTCAGGAAACAAGCAGGGCTGGCAAAGGCAGACAAAACAGTCCATGACCTTCAAAGATAAGGATAAGGTAAGGTAAAAATAATAGGATGAGTCTTTGTTATTTTACCATGTACAACATGAAGGTCAGAAAAACCTCTATCATACAGAACAAAGGAAAAGTTTACAAAATGTGAAAGAGAACAATAGGAATACCTTCATCTCCAGTTCTGTATTTAAATTTCTTTTATTAAAAAAAATAAATAAATAAAAATAAATTTCTTTTATTGTAGACTATTATCATGAATCTGAAATGGATTTTTAGAAAATAACGGAGCAGCTTGTAAACATCCTGGAGCTCTGGTTGGTACATATTTAACTTTTTTAAAAAATATATTATTTATTTATTTATTTGAAATAGAGAAGGAGAAAACAAGCAGGGTGAGGGGCAGAGGGAGAGGGACAAGCAGACTCCCCACTGAGTGCCGCACCCAACACAGAGCTCAATCCCAAAAGCCTGAGCCAAAGGCAGACACTTAACCTACTGAGCCACACAGGTGCCCCTCTTCAGCTCTTTTGATTTGACATTAAGATGATAGGCATATGATAATTGGGACTCAAATAGCTGCTCATCATGCAAGACTACCAATACTAAACTCATTAAATGTCCTGCAAAGGGCTTATTTAATGTGGATGGACACATTTAAATGTGGAATCATGTATTTAGTAAAATGTTTAAAAACAAAATAAAGACAGTTCTTGTAACTCCTAAGCCAAGACCAAGATTAAGGGGTCACAGCTAATATTTCTGAGAACTTATTAAAGGACAGTCATTATTTGTGCCCTTTATCTGCATCATGTTGTTAAATCCTCACAACAATCCTATTGGAGTGCTGCTATTATTACTACCAACTTACAGAAAAAGAAATTCAGATTTAAACAGATGAAGTTATGTGTCCAAAGTAATACAGCCAGTGAGTGGAAATAAGACTGTAAAATGCACATAAAGTCCTGTATGGAATTTAATGGCAAATTAATTACCCTGAGATAATACAGTTAAAATTTTACACACATGGTGCTTTGAATTTGTGTCAAACATCAACTTTAAATTATTTATTATTAATAATTAATAACAATTATTTAAACCATTTATTTTTAAATCTTTGTTAGTCTCACAACTCAGAAAGTTCAATGCTAAATATCATCTTTACACCCAGGGAAACAGTTTATACTTAATTTACTCAAAAAAATCATGTCTGTAATACTTCTGTGTCATTGCAAATTCTCTAAGGGAATAGTGGCTGAGAGGTCCCAGAACAAACAGCGTAAAAAGCTGTTCTCTAACTAAACAGCTAACCTCAATTCTTTTAGTGACCTTGAACACATTCCTTGGAATGTCTGCAACAGTATAATAACTGTGACTTCGTTTAGGCTAAATAAGTGCTTTTGCAAATGTTGACATAGGCCTAATTGCCCAAACCTTTTACTAATGTTTCTCTAAGACATCATTTTTCATTTAGCCAATAAATAGAAACACTTGTAAAAATGTTTACTTAAAAAAAAAACCCTAATAAGTGTTTCTGTCAAAAGAATTAAAGAACTATTTTCAAATTAAATGTGACTATAGATAATTCCAACATATTTTAACTATTAAGGCATGCCCAAATAAAGCGCCTCCTTCTAAAACCAACTGAACTTTTTTGGGGGAAGGAACAGGGGTAAGAATATCAACGTACGTGGGGCTCAACCAAAATAACAAAGTTGACCTACAACCATCAGTCTTAAGTCTACTGAAAGATGGTAAGCCCAGGTTTCCTGACCACACTACCAGGAATCCATAGATATCATATCTAACATTTCAGTGAAGGACAATCACTTTGGGACCACAAGATCTGGAACCAGAAGACCTCAGTTTCAATGTTCCCTGCTACCAGAGGTGTGATTCTGGGCAAACCATTTGAACCTGAATTCCCGTTACCTTCACGCAGGTCAAGTAAGGATACCTGTCCTACGCTCTTCAAAAGTTGGCTTGGAGAGCAAGTCAAATGACATAATGCAGTGGCTTTGTGAATGCCAAAGCAGGGCACAGGATGCCGACAGGGGTGTGTGTGGTGCCAGGGAAAGGGTTACCACATTCTCTCTGATCTCCTCCCATTATAAACCAACAAGCTGGTACAGAGAGCGGCGACAGCAATCAGTTTAGAAAGCTCTGAGATAGGTTTTAACCTATTCACAGAACTACTGCACCGTTCAAGGCAGCCTGAGTTACTGTGCTTCTGCTTTTCTGGAGGTCTTAGAGTGGGAGATTCAATAGCGCAAGTGTATGACGAAAAGGAGTATCTCTCAATGAAGAAACACCAAGTGAGTAAAACCCTCCCTTGCCCTCCAAGTTCCTCTATAGCTAAAATACTTTCTCTTCCTTTTCAATTCCGAATTTCTAGAAGAAACTTGCTCTTTATGCTTTCTGACTACTTCTCACCAACCATTCATTTGCCCTTCAGAGACAATCTGGTTCTGCCCCAGCTGAAAATGCAGAGGCCAAAGGTCAGCAACCATTTCCTTGCTGCTAAACCCAGGAGACTTCACTGCACGTCTGACCTGACCCCTCAGCGGTGTCTGACCTACTGCACGCCCACTCTACATTGCTCTCATGAATATACTGACACAGCCTTTTCTGATGTTTCTCCTTTATCTCTGGATGCTTGGTTCAGTCCCCACTAAGAGCTCCCTTCTTATGCTCCTATCATAAATGCAGGCATTCCTCCATTTTCTCCATAACTTTCTTCTTTAGTCCCTCTTCTAGCTGAGTGACCTCCACTTTTGTGGCTTCCGCTGCAGTCCACATGGAAGATAAGAAATGGATGACTCCCTTGAGCTCTAGGCCCACAGATGCAACTGCCATTTGGATGTCTCCTAACTCCTAATATGCACAAACCCAGCTCCTCATCTCAGCCTCGTCCATACAGTGAAGGACACCATCATCTGCCCCAGAAAGTGAACACCACCCTTGACCCTTCTGGCTCCTTTACCCGCCGTCACTCCAAACAGCAAGTCATATTAATCCTACCTCTACCACATCTGTCCAATCGATCCATTCCTCTCTTTCTTTATTGTCTGAGTTCAGACACCACCACCCTCTTCCTCCTTTCAGTCTCACCCTCCTCTGATCCAGTCACTGCACTGCAACCTAAGTGGGCTTTCTAAAATGAAAACCCTGCTGTCTTCTGGGGAAACCATATACTCCTTAACATCGCCTATAAGTGTTCATTGCCACCGCCTCTCCTGGGCTCATCTCTTGAATCTCCCTCTTTACCCCCACCCAACAACACACAGGGGTACAACTTGGTTAATTTTAATTCAGCCTCTGGGTCTCTGCCAGAAGAAGTATCACTTCTTCCCTGGCCTCCCACATCCATTTTGATTGTCCCTCTTGCGTGTTCCCATAGCATCCTCACATGCTGTGTAAAATGGCCTGCTTACTTGTCTGACTCCCCGACTAGATCATAGGTTTTACCAAGGCAAAGACTATGCCGTTTCATTCAAAGTTGTACTTCTGGCCCCAAGTACAAGAGCTACATGTCATGGTACAAAACAAGTACTTCTTATTTGTTCAATGAATCAATGAATCCCTGATGGTAGAAGGGAAGTTGTTCTGGAAAAGCTAAAATGTGGATTCAAATGGATCAAGAACACGTGGGAAAAGACCACTTAATTTCCTGAGGCATAAAAATTGCTGGTTACCTTTCTGATGTTTTCTAGCTAATAGTACATGTTCCCTGTTCTGTGACCAAAAAATACATTTACAATCATATATACAAGCCACAAAGTAAAGTGGGTATTTAGTAATCTCCCCATTCGATAAATGTCCACAAGTAAACTGAATAATGCAGAACCAGGAAGCTTTTGTTTGTACTGAATATAATGGTTACACCAATCAAGATAACTGGACAAATAAATCTCTACTATTCTCACAGATAGGATATATAATCGGAGAATACAATTTGAAACAGATAACTCAAATTAACAGTTAATGTGTATGAAAAACAAACAAAACGTTACTGAAAACAACATACCCTGACATTTTAATACACGGCCTCTATAGTTTAACTTTGGTTTCTGCTCATAACTCATGTTGCCATCAAGGCGAAGTACACCCACAGACCAAATACAGTTCTTACCTTATTGTCAGTATGAAGGTAAATTATGTGGGCTTTTTATTGTCTGGCTGGTAATATCCACACTAGCCAATGAAGTAGAGCAAACATAACATATGGAATTTGCTACTGGTGGTCATTTTTATCATAGTGTCGCTCAGTACTGAGTTCTCACTTGCACTAGAAGCTCTAAGCTAGAATATGGTTCAGCTACTTATGAACCAAATACAAAATCACTGTTAAAAAAAATAAATTAAAAAAAAGCAATTCCTTGCTAGATGTCCCTCCACAAGGTTTCTTTTAAGGGATTAACATTCCTCATGAAGAAAATCACCATTTGGCTAGTGCCAATGGGGCAACAGACACTTTCTGGACATTTCTTGTAAGGTGTGAAAGAACAAAGCAAAATGGAAACAGGAGAGAGAACCAGTGGGGAAAATGAAAGAGTATCAGTGCTCTGGTTCTCCTGGAAGCTGTCTAGTGATGGAAAATCCTAAAAAATCTACCCCAATGATCTAATCTTTTCCAGGTTCCTGTTTAAAAAATCAGGTCTTCCAAAACAAGTAATTAAAGTAGTACCCATCTACCCGCCTGCTTTTAAATATATAATTATATAGCTTGACTTCATGTAGTATGGGAAGGCTGCATGCATGCTTAAACTGGAATAGATTATGTCAAGTATCTGATAAATATGCAATGAATATTAGCGTTGGGTGTTTTCTAATGCAAATGTCACCGGCCTGGGTCCAGCTTGGTTTTCCTAGCTAGAACGTGCAGACGTCTTTCTTTCTGCAGACGTCTTTCTTTCTGCAAATGGTTACATATCCATCACAGTTCTTCATTTTCCACTTATATAATTAACCTAGGTCTATCACCCAAAGCCTAAAATCCATCAATCTATGAGAAAACAAAGCTACATTAAGCATTTGTGAACATAAACTTTAAAAATATTTCTAAGTTCCTTTGGATCGATTGCTAGAAGTATTAGGTCAAGAGGTAGGAGCATTAGTGAGGCTGTTCATATAGTCAGCCAATGAGATTTTCAGAAAGGTTATACCATTTGGTCACCCCTCATGGCATTTGAGAGTGTCTGCTCCACTGCATGCTAATTAATGTGAAGAATTGAAATGTTTAACAATCTATGTAATTTAAGAGTTGGAAAAATGGGACCCTGCTGTTGTTCATTTTCATTTCTCTGGTTAATGCAAAGAGAATGTATTTTCATGTCTATTATTCACTTAATTTTCTCTTCTATGGATAGTCTGTTCATGTCTTTTGCCCACTTTTCTGCTGGAGTCTGTATTGGTTTTCTATTGCTTTTTAACAAATTTCTACAAACTTATAAGCTTAAAGCCAACACCTCTTTCTTACTTCACAATTCTGAAGATCAGAAGTCTGGGTTAGCTTCACTGGGTTCCCTGTTCAGGGTCTCTCTCAAGAGACTAAAATCAAGGTGTTGTCCACCAGGCTGGATTCTTATCTAAAGGCTCTGGTAAAGAACCCAGTTCTAAGCTCATTCAGGTTGTTGGCATAGTCCAGTTCCTAGATTGTGCCCCTAAATCTGAGGTTCCAGTTCCCATGCTGGGCCACCCTCAGCAATTCTTGGTATCCTGCATTCCTCAAGGCTCCCCCATTCCTTCTCAAGTGTTGCCTCCATCTTCAAAACAGCAACATTATGTCAGTCCTCTTCAAGCTTCAAATCCTTTGGATTTCCCCAGCCAGAGAAAGCTCTCCACTTTTATGGGTTCTGGTGATTAGATTACGGCCACTCAGATATTTTCTCCATTTTAAATTCAACTATGTCGTGTAACATAAGACAATCAAAAGAATAATATTTTGTCAACTTTCCAGGTTACGAGGATTAGAGCATGCCATCTTGGTAGAGGGGCATTTTTAGAATTTTGCCTGCTATAGAGTCTTGGGTGTTATTTCTCACCATTTGTTCACGGTCTTTATGATAAATCTTTTTTTTTTTTAAAAAGATTTTATTTATTCATGAGAGACACAGAGAGAGAGAGAGAGAGAGAGAGAGAGAGAGAGAGAGAGGCAGAGACACAGGCAGAGGGAGAAGCAGGCTCCATGCAGGGAGCCCGACATGGGGCTCGATTCTGGATCTCCAGGATCATGCCCTGGGCTGAAGGCGGCACTAAACCGCTGAGCCACCCAGGCTTCCCTCTTTATGATAAATCTTAATTGCATGAATTTACCAAATAAATCTTATTAATGACTGCAAGAAGTTGCATTTTCACAATGGCAAAGACCACTATGGAGGAGGTTGCTGTGCATCAATAAGAATTTTGAGGGGTGTCTGGGTGGCTCAGTCAGTTAAGCAACCAACTCTTGATTTTGGCTCAGGTCATGATTTCAGGGTTGTGAGACTAAGCCCTGCATTGCACCAGGCGTGGAGTCTACTTAAGATTCTCTCTCAGGGCACCTGGGTGGCTCAGTCAGTTAAGCATCTGCCTCCAGCTCAGGTCATGATCCCTGGGTCCTGTGGTGGAGCCCTACTGGGGCTCCCTGTTCAGCAAGATGCTTGCTTCTCCCTCTACTCCTCTCCACTGCTTGTGTGTGCATGCCCTCTCTCTCATTCTCTCTCTCTCTCTCTGTCAAACGAATAAAATAATTTAAAATAATTTTTTTAATTAAAAAAAAAAGATTCTCTCCCTCTGCCCCTCCTTCACCTAAAAAAAAAAAATTTTGAATACCTAACTTTGCCAACACTGATATTTTTTTAAAATTTTAATTGTGAAAAAAAAATTATTTAAGGGAAAAATTACCTATAAAATTGGCCAGCTTAGGGATCCCTGGGTGGCGCAGCGGTTTGGCGCCTGCCTTTGGCCCAGGGCGCGATCCCGGAGACCCGGGATCGAGTCCCACGTCGGGCTCCCGGTGCATGGAGCCTGCTTCACCCTCTGCCTATGTCTCTGCCTCTCTCTCTCTGTCTGTGTGCCTATCATAAAAAAAAACAAAAATTAAAAAAAAAAATTGGCCAGCTTAACCATTCTCAAGTGTACAGTTCAGTAAAAAGTATATTCACATTGTTGTGCGACCAATCTATAAAACTCTTCATCTTGCAAAACTGAAATGATACTCCTTTAACAAATCTCTTCATTTTGCCCCTCCCCCAGCTTCTGAAACCACCATTCTACTTTCAATACTGGCTTATTCTTATTATACATATTTTTTTTAAAAAATCAATGAAATAGTTTATTAGGTGTTTTTTTTAGTAATCTCTATACCCAATGTGGGGCTTGAACTCATGACCCCAAGATCAAGATTCACACGCTGTCCAGGCTGAGCCAACCAGGTGTCCCTTATGTATTCATTAACAAACACGTATATAGCAATTGCTACATGCACTGTTCTTAACGCTTTAAAAATGCTAATTCATTTCGTCCTCATAACAAACCTATGAGGTCAGAACTATTATTAAAATACCCGTTCTACAGATTTCAGAAACGCAGCAGGTAACTTCCCAACGGTATACGATAGGAAGTAGCCACACAGGAACTGGAATCCAGGTATAGTCTAACTTTATAGTTCTTGCTATGAACCATGATATTGTGAAAATATTCATTTTAAAGAAAAAACCCTAAGACATTAAGATTATTTCTTTGACGTGCTTGATTCCAAAAACACTTCTCTATGTGCAATTTAATCTAATACTCTTGGGACAACCAGGTGGCTCAGGGGTTGAGCACCTGCCTTCAGCCCAGAGCGTGACCCTGGAGACCCGGGATCGAGTCCCACGTCGGGCTCCCTGCATGGAGCCTGCTTCTCCCTCTGTCTGTGTCTCTGCCTCTCTCTCTCTCTCTCTCTCTCTCTGTGTGTGTGTGTCTCTCATGAATAAATAAATCTTTAAAAATAATAATAATACTCTTCTACTAACTAAAAGACTGTGTGACGAAAGAGACACGTCTATACATAGCCCAATTTTTTGAGAAGGCATTTTCTTGAAGTTAATGTAATGAAAACCGCCCTGTATTTGCTAAGTACGACAATTAAAACTCACACGCAGTCTATTTATAATAAAATACCTTATGGATGAATACACATCGCCATTCCCTGGGACTACTGAAATTAAAGTATTCAAGAAAAAAAAAAAGTGTTTCTCTTTTCCGAGGAGAAAAAAAAAAAAAAAGGCGGGGGCGGGGGGTACTTCCAAGTAAGTTTTCACCAGCGTAGCTCAATCTCGGCTTAACCCGTGAAATCCAAATCTGCCCTTCCTCGTAAGCTATAAATCTAGACCAACCTCAGGCTGTCACTCAACTGTATCTCAGTGGACACTTCTTTACTGAATGGGTCTGCAATGTCCTTGTCCCGGTTCGTTCGGCTTAGCCATCCTCTCACAGGAGGCCGAGTCGTGCTTGTCATCGGCCACAAGGTACCGCTTCCAGGACGCGAGAAAGGACGCGAGGCCTCGGAGGCCAGCCCCGCGGCCGGCCAGGAGCTCCGCGGGGGCGGGGGCGGGAGCGGGGCGCTCGGCGGGCTCGGGATTCCAGGGCCCGGCGAGCAGGGCGCCTCAGCGACGCACCCAGCGGCAGCGGCTCCTCCAAGCCGCCTTCTGCCCGCACACCTGACGCACAAAAGCCCGCCGCCCGCGCACCCCCTCACCTCCCGGCACCCGTTACCCGCTGCGCCGTCCTGCGGCCCCAGCACGAAACCAAAACCGGAGCGCGGAACAAACAGCAAAATCATCGCCGCCCCAGGGCCGCCCCCGGCTCTCCGTCAGTGTTGTCATCCGCACGCCCCTCCCCCCCGGCGCCCCCCGGCGCCCCCCGGCGCCCCCCGGCCCCCGGGAGCCGGCAGACGCTCGGCCGGCCGGCGGCCGGGACTCCCCGCTCACCTGCGGGGCCCGCGGGCCCTCCCGGCCGGGGCTCGGCGCCGCCGCGAGGCCGCCTCACCGTGACAGCCCGTCCGGCCGCGACCCTCGCCGCCCCGCCGTCTGTTTACAAGCGCCCCTCGCGGTCCCGCTCGGAAATGCTTCCCCCCGGCCACCCGGGAAGCGAGACCCGGCGCACAAGGTTCCAGGCGGCGCGGACTCGGCCGCCCCCGGCCCCGCCCCCGCCCCCGGCCCCGCCCCCCGCCGACCCGGGCAGGGCCCGCCCGCACCGCCCGCACCGCCCGCACCGCCCGGCCTCATCGCTGTGGCCCTCGGCTCGCTCTCCGTCGCTCTCGTCCCGGGAACAATGGCGGGTGCCGCAGAGTCTCGGCCGCGCTCCTCCCAGCGCTCGAGTGGATGTCGGCAATTGGAACATTTCCCTTGGAGCAGATGCAGGATTGGGCCCATTTTTAGCAGCGCCCTGACTGAGAAAATTACTCGGCTCAGTTCTTTCTGAAAATAGGACCATTGCACCCTGGAGGTGGCTTCTCATGGCAGGCTTGGAGCTGCGGAGAAAGTCAATTTTCGCTGTCCTTTCATGTGGGAGACGGCGGGTTGAAAGGGGGTGCCTTGGAGGGGAGGTCTTCAACCCCCATCCGCATCCCCAGCACAACAGAAAGCGGTGTGTGTGTGTGTGTGTGTGTGTGTGTGTGTGTGTGTGTGTGTGTGTCTGTTGTGTTCGTGTACACACACACTGGCCCCTGGATGCTCCTTAGTAAGATGCCCCATCCCACCAAACCCACAGTGATATTGGCCCCATTGCAAGAGGGTACGCTGGTCTAGCTGGACCGGCCTTGCCTGAACTTTCCCTACCATAGCACACTTCCTAACCATCTTCCCAGTGGACAATTACTCATTTATTTACCTATTTTATTGGTTTCTCCACCGCTACCCCTCTCACCTACAAACTCCTTGAGGGCAGGAGCTGTTTCTTCTCATGCACCAGGCACAAAGCACCAGTGCCCGATGTATGTCTCTTTGAATGAATGAGTGAGTGAGAAGAAATGGATGCAAAAAAAAAAATTTGTCAAAGGAGGCTAGAGAAAGCAGCATGAAAGGAATGGGAAATCTGATCCCCTTCCCTTTCCCTTGAAGATTAATGAGAAAATCTTTAACCATAGAATTTTTCTTAATATTTATTTATTTGAGAGAGAGCAAAGCGGTTCGCAGGAATAGGGGGAGGGGCAGGAGAGGGAGGACCTTCAAGCAGACTCCCCCACCCAGCTCAGGGGAGGAGGGGGAGCTGATCCTAGGACCCTGAGATCATGACCTGAGGCGAAAGCAAGAGTGGGATGCTGATTGAGCCAGCCAGATGCCCAACCTCGGAATTTTAAAAAAATATCTTTTTCCATTGATGTTCAAAGTTTATTTAAGTAAGTTAAAAAAACAAAAACCAAGATAGTGCAATTTGAGGTCCATTTCTTGTTCCATAAACAGTGTTCTCTTTTGCCTTAGGACTTTTGTATTGTAGTTTCCTCTGATGAGATCTCTCACCCCTGCCCTATCACGTTAGCCTAACTCCCTGCTCTTTAAAAAGTGGGTGCTATCACACCTCTCCTGGAAACCTCAGAGGGACTGAAACCTGTTCCTTTTATGCAGGAATTCAGTGTTCCTTTATAAATGCACTCATCACATTGTTACAAAGTCATCTAAATACTTGTCAGTCTTTCTAGGCCAGTGATTTTCAAGCTTCAGCATGTAACAATCTTCTAGAAAAGTGCTTCTGAATCCCAAATTTTCATGTATGAGGATCCTGTTTAAATGCAGATTCTGATTCAGGACATCTGTGGTGGGGTTTCTGCACCTCTAAGGAGCTCCCAGGCGATGACATATTTTGAGAGTCAAGGCTCTTGGATACTTGTTAGAAATGCAAATTCCTGGGTTACACATCATAGATTTTTATTCTGAAAGTCTGTAACAGGGTCCTGAATTTTGTGATTTGCACAACTGCCTCAAAGTGCTTCCAATTATAGGTGATCAGGTGACTACCCTTTGAGAAACCAATACAGTTTTGTGAAGTTTAAGGGCCAGGGCCTGTGCTTTGTCATTGTTTACCCACTGTGCATTAAGCACAGGGTCTGGGCCCATAAAATGCATTAAAAAGTCACATTTACAGAATGTCTCAATTTATTCACTAACACAGATCCTCAGCACCTAACCAGGGGGGTGATCCCAGAAAAGGGATGAAAGTCAACGGCTGAGAATAATCTCAGCTGGGCAGGCTCTCAGGCCTCCATTAGATCAGCAGGGAACATTTTATTCCTTTAAATTTAAAATATTTAAGTTCATGTCTCCATTCAAATGGCTGTCTGCTAACAGCAGTCCCACCATCTTTTCTTTTTTTTTTTTCTAATAGACTTTATTTGTAGAGTAGTTTTAGGTTAACAGCAAAATTAAGTGGCAGGTACGGAGTTTCCATATGCCCCCTGCCCCCATACATGCACAATCTCCCCCCACTGTCAGCATCCCACACCACAGTGGTACATTTGTTATAATCAGTGAATTTACATTGACACATCATTATTTCCCCAAATTCATAGGATCAGCTATCTATTTATACTGTTTAGGCCTCACAGTTATTACCACCAATTAAATCACGGTTTGCTCCAGGTATCTTGAGTAGGTTTGTCACTTGCAACTGAAAGTATCTTGACTAATATCTCACCTTTTCAGACTTGTCTCCTGCATATTCTTTTTCTCTCATTCTGTATCCCAGACTCACATTTCTTTTAACACTCCTGAATACTCTTCCTTTCCCATTATCCTGCTTTAGGCTCCCCTGTTATACCTCCTTCTGCATGCTCTGAAGGTCAAGGACTTGTCTTACTCATCTTTGCATATTCTACAACACTTACCTTTGTATCTAGTAAATGATCTCAATAAATATGCATTGAAACAAAATGAGATACTGAATGACATGTAAGAAGATTTAATTATCATATCTTTTCATTAAATTTTTTCCTTTTAGCTTCCATTTTCTACAGTAATGGTCAGGCCAGGATTCAATAAACCAATGCTGTCTTCCAAGAAATAAAACAACAGTCTCATCAGAAAATGTTTTAAACTTAATCAGAAAATCTGGAGTGCTATTTATAGCTTAAAGTTTGCAAGCCAACTATACCTCATTCCCATCTCCCCAGATATGCCCAAGTAGAGGTGATTAGGATATTCATTGAGAGCAATACAATTTGTCTCCCTAGGTAAATTAAAAGCATTTGAGATATGGACTACTAAAGTCACAAAAGGAGTCACTTGTTGAAAGTACAAATGAGCCTGATATTCAGCTAGGAGACATCATCAAGGTCATACCCATTGTTAAAATACTGAAACCATTCCATACAGATTGGTAATTAGCTTCTGTCCCTAAGCTTCATAAGTGTCCCAAGTCTCTTTCTGAAGAGCCCCCTCCCAATCCATCCCAAGATCCAACACCCAAAGAATTAATACCTAACTTTATTCTGCTGGGATGAGGGATGTTTACAAGATCCTGCTCTTACCTTAGGGCCAGGATTCTTTCTGATTAGTTGATTGTCTGGCCATACATGTTTTTAAGTCTTCTATCACTTGAACAGGAGGAATTAATTGTCTTCCAGGTAGGGGGTTTGTGGTGACTTGTATAATGGCAAATACTTAAGACTTTATCTCTGGGGTGCCTGGGTGGCTCAGTCAGTTAAGCGTCTCTTGGTTTCAGCTCAGGTCATGATCTCATGGATGGTGAGGATAGAGCCCTGCAATGGGTTCCATGCTCAGTGAGGAATCTGCTTCAAGATTCTCTTCCTCTCCCCTCCCCCCAATCACATGCTCATACTCTCTCTTTCCAATAAATAAATAAATCTTAAAAAAAAAAAAAGAGCCTAACTATTGAGCAATATCATTTGTCATTGGGGAATTAAAAATTGAAATCCAGGGGTACCTGGGTCACTCAGTCAGTTAAGCATCTGCCTTTGGCTCAGGTCATGATCCCAGAGTCCTGGGATAGAGCCCCATTTTGGGCTCTCTGCTCAGTGGGGAGCCTACTACTCCCTCTCCCTCTGCCTGCTACCTCCCCTGCTTGTGCTCTCTGTCAAATAAATAAATAAAATATTTTTTAAAAATTGAACTCCAGCTTAGAGGCCACCAGTAATCCCTCAGAACTAATAAAATTAGAAAAAGAACTGACAGTACTAAGTGAAATATATTTGGCAGCATCTTTTGAATTTGAACACATAAAAACCTTATGATTCCATATGTGCACCAAGGGACAGACATGAATGTTGTTAGCACCATTTCTCATAATAGTCTCAAATTGAGAACAATCTAAACTTAAATGTATATAGATAATCAAATGTTTATACTCATGTTACTATCACTACAATCGAAGTAATAAGCAGATTCATTGCATATGTACCAACTCACTAATTTGTATAAATTATGTGCATGTTTTTATATATTAATTATACTTCAGTAAAGATGAAAAAAACAGTCAAATGTATACAGAAATTGTGGTCTGTATTAGCCTTGGAGATATTTTTCAAGATTTTATTTATTTATTTTTAGAGAAAGAGAGAGAGAGAGAGCACAGAAGCAGGGAGAGGAACAGGGTTGAGGGGAGGGAGATAATCTCCAGCAGACCCCATGCTGAGCACAGAGCCCAACACAGGACTCCATCCTACCCTCCCTAGATCATGACCCAGGCCAAAACCAAGGGTTGGAGACTTAACTGACTGAGCCATCCGAGCGTCCCAAGCAATGGACACTCTTAATATTTACATTGTATAACATTGCACATACCACTTCATGAAGCCACTGAAAAGTGACCAGTCAGAATTGAGATGTACTGTTGGTGTAAAATGCAAACTACGTTTCTAAAACTTCATATGTAAAAAGAGTGTAAAATGTCTCCGTAAAAAAAATGTGTAATGATTACATATTGAAATGACAATATTTTGGATATATTGGAATAAATAAAGTATACTTAATTTTATTTTTAGGTTAAAAGCTTGCATCAGAAACACTGTCTCGATCTTGTGGGACAGAACCTTTTTTGTATGATACATTCTCAACTTCCTTCTAGGAAAACCTATTCCTGATAAAGTGCCTAAGCAATCTGCAAAGCTTAGATAAACTTTAACAGTAGTAAGGGTTGTTGCAGGCTGAGTTCCCCAGAAAGCAGACTTGGAGAGTTCGGCATGCAGAAAGAGCCCTTAGGGTCAACACTTGTGCATAGGGTGCATCAGAGGATAGGAGCTTTATCGGGGCAGAGGGAGAGGTACAACTTTGAGCCCCTGCAAAGACAGCCTAGGCTAACCTCACTAAGACCTCTGAGACCAAGTGGCCTTTCAGAAGCTTCAGCCAAGTCCGGCATTGGCCCCAGAATTGTGGTGTGCTGGCCAACTGACTCTGAAAAACAAAAGCCCCGATCTGTTTGCATTTGCCAATTTCCGCAAAGTAATTGCCTAATTTTAAGTTCTGGATGTCATGTCAATGAACATGGAGTTCAGGATGTGCATAGTCAATGGAAGCCAGTTCCAGCACACCATGGACCAAGATGGCCAAGCCTTTACACTCCCCCATCCCTCAGTCCATGGATGTGGGCCACTCTGGCGGGGGAGTGTGGCATTGGGCAAGGTGTCTCTCTGCAGTTGACACAGTCCCTGAAAGGACCGACCGCTGAAAGCAATCTGCTGACAGCACTCCCTTCTAGAAGCTGGGGGAACAATTCTTTTCCAGTGGGGTATTTGGCAACTCATCACAGAGTCCACCATACTTATTCTGGGAAACCAAACACCTGCCCACTCAACACATTGTCAGGGAAGAGTCCGGTCATCTTTTTTTTTTTTTTGGTGGAGCTAATAGATAAACCTGTGAGAAGATTCCCAGCAGTCCCAAACAATAAGGATCTGGAGAGTGATGAAGGCAAAAGAAACTCCAGACGTTCAGAATATTGGGAGGAGAATGAAAATGCTCAGACAGTCCTCTACAAAAGTCCGAGAGTTCGAGCCTGCCTTGGAGGAGATGTAGAACTGAGGTAGAAAAGCAAAAGAAGTTGAGTAGAAGCTGCATTGCCTTATGGTTAGAAGCTGGGCATGGCCCTTACTAGCTATCAGGTCTACACAAATCACCTTACTTCTCTGTGCCTCTTGTTTCCTCGTGGATAAAATGGGGATGATGATGACGATGATAGTAATAATGTTATCTACCTCAAAGTGTTTTTGGGAGGCTTGGGAGGCTCAGCAGTTGAGCATCTGCCTTTGGCTCAGGTCGTGATCCCGGGGTCCTGGGATTGAGTTCCTCATCAGGCTTCCCACAGGGAGCCTTCTTCTCCCTCTGCCTGTTCTCTGCCTCTCTGTGTCTCTCATGAATAAATAGATAAAATCTTTATTTAAAAAAAGTGCTTTTGGAATAAATGAATTCAAAATAAGAGTTTCTAATAGTGGTTGGCAATATTAGGCCCCCAACAAGTGAGTTGTCATTGTAGCAAGTACTATAAATATATATATACATACAAATTATATATATATACACATATATAAAATAATATAGATATATAAAAAGCACAAGTGGAACCATCATAACTTACAGACTATATATATATTTAAATATATTTAAATTTGAATTTATATATTTGTATAAATATATGTGTGTATGTGTATTCATTTATTCACTGGAACTGGGCAGGCATAACTGATATTTATAGGGACAAGAGAAAAAAAGATGGTTGCCCTTAGCTTCCTAGCCTAGACCCTGTCTTACTCTACAAGGCTCCACATAAGCATGTAGATGCCTCTGTCACCATGTCCTAACATCTACTGTCCTGTCATCTTAACATGTCCTTTCGTTTACTGCTTCCCTAGCAGTAAGCACCCCTCAGCCTATGAGGACACACTGGCAACTGGGTCAGCCCCCAGAAGACAACTCCTGGGGGAAAAGTCTCTGTAGCCCTGGAGGCAGGTTTCTGGCTTTTGGGGCAGGGAATGCGGAGTCCCCAGGTTCTTGATCTAGGAGGAGGGGAGTCCAGACAGCTACCTTCTTGGCCAGGGAGAGATGTAGTCAGAGGAAAACCTAAAACCCAGAGTGCAGGACAGCAGCCCAATTGCCCACATCTAAGGGCAGCACTTGGTTCTACTGGAGATCAACCTTCTTAATACAATATTCTATCTTTGGTACATGCTGGATTATGATCAGGTAATTGTGTTACAAGAGAGGCTTTGCTGTACTAGAAAAAGCACTGGATTGGGGATCAGGTCCTTTGAATTATGATCCTAGCCACAAAGTCTAAGATCATGGATTATAGACATTATATTTGTTATCCTTCACAGCACTAAGCACCATGATGGCCCATAATGAGATCTAATGAGCAATTTATATTTGTAGTGTCCAAGATTATTGAGATTCCAGAATTCAATTTGTTTTTTTTTTCCAATTTGGTTTTTAAGAGTGATTTTTAAGATTTTGTTGTTTGTTCTTTAGCATTTTTTTAATTTTAATTTTTTTTGTTTTGTTCTTTTTCTAATGTACCCCAAAGTCACAAACCTGTCCCTAACAGCTGGATCCCCTTTTCCTTTTGTACATGATCAAAAATTCACCTCCCTAACACATCCAAATGAACTTTTACACTATTCCGTCCTTTTCACCAGAATGGGGATCACTGATATGAGTCCAATGCCCAAAACACTGAGTTTGTCATTTCCTACTGAGTGATTCCTTATTTCACACATTTTAACTAAATATCATACAAATGCAAGTTGTTACCCAACAGGTCATTAATGGCGCAGTTGTAAGAAACTAGCATCTCTAAGAAACTCTTTGTGTCTTTGAAAAAAAATAATACCAGAAATTTAGATTATACAGAAGGAGCCCCCCCCCACATAAACCATTCAGTCATTAAAATGAAAGGTAAAGAAAAAAAGTGAGAACTAAATGGAACATCCTTTCGTTTTCCCAAGTAGAATATTTCCTTGCCTATAGTGTCTTTCTAGAATCCAGAATCAGAGAGTGCTTCTTTTATCTTGTTGGCTGTAATGTGATCAATCTTCCAGGAGTGGTCAAACTGTGTGTGTGTGTGTGTGTGTGTGTGTGTGTGTGTGTGTGTGTGTGTGGTGTGGGTGCTCTGTGATACTGAGATGCATATAACTCACTTTCATGTATTTGTGTGAGGTCACCCCACTTCCTTATGCTGGCCTGTTTTCACATTGCCTCTGTTCAAGAGCTGTCAAATCAGACCATTCTGGAAACTCTGAAAAAGTCTTCCAGACAGAGGTGGGCAAGAGCCGGTTCCAGCCAGTTTGAATTCACTACAGTGTTTCTGAATATTGTTTTACCCATTTTTATAACAAAGTTGCTCATGATTGAATTTTTTCACTCCCATATAGAAGAATTTGACCCTTCCCCCCAAAAAAAGTGAGATTGCCCTTTTTTCACATTCTCTGTCAGGATATAACCTGTCTTTAAAGATAACTCTGCAGTCTAATTACCGGAAAAAAGAGTTGCCAGCATCAGGAGAGAGGGCTACAGAGGAAAGTATTCCAAGCATCTCAGCATTCCCTCCTCCATGTTTTGTCTCCCACACTTTTCCTTCCACATTTATAAAACTTTTCACATTTTTCAACTCTGAGCAGTAGACATGGATTGGGATGACTATATTGTCTTTGCACTATTATGGTTTGAGACTTGAAGTTCTTCAAAAGCAACGATAACTTTAAGATCACATCCTACCAGGAAATACTTAGGAAATTAAGAATGATAGGCACCTTCTGCAAGCATTTGAGGGTCGCTTGCTATTTCTAGGAGTAGATTTTCACCCAGTCGAGGACCTGATAGACAAAGTGATGCATTTTATTTCTGGGAGAGATGATTTTACAAGGGAACAGAGGAACAGAAGGAAGCAACATTTAAAATTGACCCCCGCCATAAGCTGAGCTCTTCAACACACACACACACACACACACACACACATACATTCACACACACTCATTGGCACACAGACACACACAGAGTTTGCTATTCTTCAGCTAATGGGATTGGCACCGCTTAAAGCAGACTACTAGGTCATTGTCTGAGAACACAGCAAGAGAAACATTATTTAAAGGCCATTCAGACCCTAAAAGAAGCGGCTGAGCAGAGTAATTATCGGAGACTCTCCATTAACTAGGGCATCTTTACTCTTTGTCTGAATTGGTTTAATAAGGCCCACTAATGGGACTGTGGGGGAGGGGGCATGCTAATGGTTCTAAAAAAGTCCCTTCTTGGCTCTTTTATTACTGGGGACTGTCCTTAGAGATGCTGACAGTAAAGCCAGAAGTTACCATAATGCAAAATGACCTTCACAAAAACTTGGTTTGGACCCCTGCCGCTTAGAACTCTGATTTCTAAAATTAAGAAACACCTTTATCTTTTTCTCTCTTTTATTCCAAGGTGATTTTCGCCCACCTTCTCTTGCTGGACCTTGGTCCTTTGGTTTTTTTGGGAACTTGTCATTGGAAACAGCAGCACTCAGTGGTAATAAAGCAGAATGACACTTCCTGACCAACTTTACCTTGCTGCTTTCACTCATTGTCCAGTAGTCTACTTCTCTAGAAAAATTGCCTGCTCCATTATTCCTTTAAAAATTTGAAACCAAAGTCAGCTAAACACTTACATGTCAAGCTTAGGTTGGCCTCCGGAATTCAAACTGCTGTCTTATAATCAGCCAGCTATATAAACAAGGCCTCAGACACTCAGTTTTCTTGGCGGTTTTCAAATGAGACTCTCGTGCATTATTAGTTTAGCTGGCAAGTGGCCTGAGCTGTTCTCATCTCATACCCCAACCCCTAGACCAAGCTTTCATCTTCTCTCCCCTGGATGACTGCAATAGTCCCCTAATTGGTCTCCCAGCAGCACCATTGGCCCTCTCAATCCATTTTCCTTACAATAACCAGAGTAAGTCTTTCAAAACAGAAATCTAACATTTCAGTGGCCTCCTATTACCCATAGGAATTCTTTTTTTATAAATATTTTATTGAATTATAACATCACTTTCACTGTATTTTTTTAAAGATTTTATTTATCTATTCATGAGAGACACAAGCAGAGGGAGCAGCAGGCTCCATGCAGGGAGCCTGATGTGGGACTTGATCTCGGGACTCCAGGATCACGCCCTGGGCTGAAGACAGCGCTAAACCACCAAGCCACCCGGGGCTGCCTACCCAAAGGAATTCTTAATGTTGTCTGTGAGCCCTACACTTGGTCTGGCCCTTTCCTCCTTTCTAGCAACATCTTGTAATCCACTCCTCCCAATGTGTGTACTAGCCTCTGGGTTTTTTTTTTTTTTTTTCAATAAATAAACATGTCATGCTATTCCTGCCAGAGGGCCTTTGTACATCTTTTAGCCTGAAACACTCTTTGCTCTCATAGTTCCCACTCATCCTTCAGCTCTCAGCTCAGTACTCAGATAATCAGAAAAGCCTTTTTCCCTCACTACCCTTGGTAGGTGGCAACTTCTATTTCATGCATTTAAGGCATATATCCCTCCTTCACAGCACTTAACTTTAATTAAGTGTTTCCATTTGTTTGAATAGTTTATATTAATAATTACCTTCTCATGAGACCGTGTCATGAGAACAATTATAAGCTCCCTAAGCAATAACTATGTCTGTTTGGGGGTATCGTTAGATCCTTAGTGCCTGGTATAATGTTCATGATCCAAGTACATAATAAATATTTGTCATGGTAGATAGTGACTCAAAATACTGTACCCAACTCCTCCACTCCTGTTTTCAGTTTATCAACCAAAGTTTATTTCATGAGAGGTTCCCATGACTACTATACTTGGAAACTACCCATATCCCATATTTTCTCCTACCTTCCCACATCAGTGTAGAGGGCCAGGTCTCCTTTATTTTTTTTTTTTTTAAACAGTTTTTTTTTTAATTTTTTTTTTATTTATTTATGATAGTCACACACAGAGAGAGAGAGGCAGAGACATAGGCAGAGGGAGAAGCAGGCTCCATGCACCGGGAGCCCGACGTGGGATTCGATCCCGGGTCTCCAGGATCGCGCCCTGGGCCAGAGGCAGGCGCCAAACGGCTGCACCACCCAGGGATCCCCCAGGTCTCCTTTCTTAAGCAATTAAAGACTACTTTTCTAGTTTACAGGTAGAACTAGAAGCACATTCTTATTCTCTGAATGTGTGACCCTTTGTGTAGTAACACAGATTCACAGGCACAAATAAACACACACAAGCTTCAGTGATGGCTCCTGTCTTCTCAAGACCTGGTGGCAAAGAGAATAGTGCAGCCAAAGAGGAGAGTCTAGCATTGGTTTCTTAGCACTCCAGGCACACTGGCACAGAGACCACAGGGGAAGGGGGGAGGTGGTCCCAGTTGTCTATGGTTCCTGAGAAAACTGGGGACTTTCTCTAGTGACTGCGGTAGAAGGGTGGGTATAAGCAGGTGTAAATTAACAGGAGGGATTGGGTGTAGGTTCTGTGGCTTGGGGCTGCTCTGGAGAAGTGGCCATCAGGTTGGCCTTTATAGGCCAGCTGAGTGTATGTACACTGACTTACATGAGTGGGGCCAGGCATTCATACAGTAAGCTGACCAAGTTTATGTATCCCATCACTACTTAAAAAAATAATAAAGCTTGAAGTCAATTGTACACTTGCTAGAAGTCAGTTCACACTTAGTTGTGGCCACCCAAATTCAGACTGCTCTATTACAATTGAGTTGCATCAGCCAGCCTCCAGATTCTACTAATATATAGTCTAGGAAAAAAAAAAAAAGGAAGTCTTTTTTATTTTTAAAGATTTTATTTATTTATTTATTCATGAGAGACACAGAAAGAGAGAGAGAGGGAGGCGGAGACCTTGGCAGAGAGAGAAGCAGGCTCCATGCAAGGAGCCCGATGTGGGACTCAATCTCGGATCCTGGGATCACGCCCCGAGCCAAAGGCAGACATTCAACCGCTGAGCCTTGCAGGCATCCCAGGAAGTTTTTTTTATTTTTTATTTTTTTTATCTTTTTAAATTTTTATTTATTTATGATAGTCACACATAGAGAGGGAGAGAGAGGCAGAGACACAGGCAGAGGGAGAAGCAGGCTCCATGCACCGGGAGCCCAATATGGGATTCGATCCCGGGTCTCCAGGATCGCACCCTGGGCCAAAGGCAGGCGCTAAACCGCTGCACCACCCAGGGATCCTCCAGGGAATTTTTTTTTAAAAAAGTTTTTTTAAAAACTTGTATTTTAAGTAGTCTCTGCACCCAACATGGGGCTTGAACTCATGACCCTGTGATCAAGAGCCATACACTCTATGGACTGAGTCAGCTAGGTTCCTCTAGAAAGAAAGTCTTGTTATAAAATTGTGTTTTCAGAGACTCTGAGGCCCATAGAGGAATCATCCTCCTGAGGTAGGTATGTACATTATCCCTTAACTGACATAAAGTCACATGGCCATACGCATGGATTCATAATGCATTCAAGTTCAGAAACAGGGCCAGAAAGTTTTCTGGAGCCAATGCAAATGGAAGACACAGCTGCAAAGTCTTACATGATCTTTGCAACTGTCTACACTACTGAGAAGGCTGTAAACTCCCAAGCCTCAGGTAACGTGTATCCTATGAAGATCTTTTGGTTCTTGAACTGCAGAGAATACAGAGGAGTGTAAAACAATGTTCCTACCCACAGTTGCTGGCCATCTAGTGGAAGAGACAAGTGACCTATGAAATAAATGAAGCAACAGAATCTACAGAGTTTGGATCATTGCTTTCTAGACCAGGGACTCTGATGTGTGATCTACAGCCCACAGTGTTGTCACTTGGGTGTATTGTTAAGGAGTACAGCAGACTTTGGGGCCTGACCTTGGGGCCTAGTGAGTCAGAGTCTCTGGGGGTGGGGGGAATCAGTAACAAGAACATTAACAATCCCTTCAGGGAATTCTTACAGACACCAAAGTTTGAAAGGCATTATAATAATTGAGGAAAGAAGGAGTCTGAGTGGATTGAGAGTCGAGGGAAGAGTCTCAAGGAGACCCTTGAATTTAATCTGGGCTGTCCTTGAAGTTCCCAGAGATAGGATTTGAATAATGAAAGGTTTGGTGGGGGCATTTCAGGCAGGCAAAAGGAATCACAGGAGTAGAGGTGTGGAGGGGAGAATAAGAAGCCTGGCCTGAGCAGGACTGAAGCTGAAAGTCTGGGATGGTCTGAAGGCAAGGCCATACCTTGTAAGCAATTGAGTTTTAGAAAACATGTTGCACGTAAAATATGGATATATATGTGTGTGTGTATATGTAGAAGTATAGACATCTCTATATATACACATATATAGAGGTGCATATAGCTTTTGCTGATTTCAAAGGTAGCTTTTTAAATAAAACTATAAAATATGGGAATCCCTGGGTGGCTCAGCGGTTTAGTGCCTGCCTTTGGCCCAGGGCGTGATCCTGGAGTCCTGGGATCAAGTCCCACATCAGGCTCCCTGCATGGAGCCTGCTTCTCCCTCTGCCTGTGTCTCTACCTCTCTCTCTCTCTTTCTCTCTCTGTGTGTGTCTCTCAGGAATAAATAAATAAAATCTTAAAAAAAAACATAAAATATCAGAGAAGCACATGATACAGAAAAATTTCCCCATGATGTATACATTCCCTTGGAACTTTCTCCATGCATAGTTTAATCACCTCTGTCCATAAGAAACACTAGATAGCATTCTCTGTTTACAGCTCTGCAGCTTCTTTGGTTCACGTCACAATAGAGTCTTTGTATCTGCGTCAGCCTTCCTGCTAGTCCTAATGATCTACCTCTTGCTTTTTAATGGCCCCATAGTATTTCATTGCACAAAGAGTCCTCACTTAGCAAAGTACCATAATATACTGCTGTTGGTTCTTATGTTAGGAAGTATCTGATGATAGGGATGCTTTAGAATATAAATGTGAAAGGGGCACCTAGGTGGCTCAGTGGTTGAGCATCTGCCTTTGGCTCAGGTTGTGATCCCAGGGCCCCGGGATCGAGTCCCTCATCAGGCTCCCTGCGAAGAGCCTGCTTCTGTCTCTGCCTATGTCTCTGCCTCTCTCTGTGTGTGTCTCATGAATAAATAAAAGAATATAAATGTGAAACTGGCTATGTATATGATATGATCAGACTTTGAGAAGATCAACTGGAATAGAGGTCTGAGGTGTTCAAAGTAACCTGACAGCTCTGTACTTAGAGGTAACCTTAGTCCCCTACATCTGTGTCTGTGTCTATATGTTTATGTATAGCTATTTACCTATATCTTTATTTTTTTTAAGATTTCATTAATTTATTTGAGAGAGAGCAAGAGAGAAAGAGTGAGAGCATGCACAAGCAGTAGGGAGGGATAGAGGCAGAGGGAGAAGCAGACTCTCCACTGAGCGGGGAGCCCAGTACAGAATTAGATCCCAGGACATAAGCTGAAGGCAGATGCTTAACTGACTGAGCCACCCAGGTGCCCCTCAAAAAGTATGTTCTTGACCTCATTGAGGACAAAACATGGACCTAAAACCGAAAAAGAAGGAGCAACACTAGATGAGCAGAGAATTGTTTCACTATTGGGTAGCTTGGGGAGGAAAAACATGATGTGCAGAGTAACTATTGCTCTCTTATTCTCTTCCTTCGGGGAGTTTCTTTGGATGGGCCCTTTGCTCTTTTTTTTTTTTTAAAGATTTTTATTTATTCATGAGGCGCGTGTGCGCGCGCGCACACACACACACACACACACAGAGAGAGAGAGAGAGAGAGAGAGAGAGAGAGAGAGAGAGGCAGAGGAAGAAGCAGGATCCATGCAGGGAGCCCGATGTGGGACTTGATCCCTGGTCTCCAGGATCAGGCCCTGGGCTGAAGGAGCCCGCTGAGTCACCCGGGCTGCCCTGGATGGGCCCTTTGGATGCGTCCAATGACATGTACATGAATGGTAAATGGTTAGTATTGCTTAGTGGCCCAAGGATGCTTACATAATTCGATGTAATCTAGACAATTCAAGAACTTGAAAGATGAGTGGACAGGAAAAAGATTGTCAATATTTGACTTTGTAGTAGACTGCTCCCAGTTTAAGTCTCCAGACTTTGTGAGATTCATGGTGATTGAATATGATAACGCACTATTTTATCCTTTCTTGGTCACACATAAAAAGGAAAGTAACAAAAATGGAAGAAATATTAAGCTACCAGGCATAAAAATCTTGGTAAAAAACAAAAACAAAGAAAGTAGAAAATGAAATAATTTTGGCTCAGAGCAGTTACAGTCTCTCCTACATCAGAGTTAAGCATTTTTCTTAATGGATCATCCTTCAGGCTGATAGAATAACATACTGCAGCCTGAGGGCTTATAAACAATGAAAACATATTTATTATTGTTATGCAGGCTGGGAAGTCCAAGACATTAGCACCAGCAGATTTGGTGTCTAGTTAGGGACTGCTTCCCTTCTCCATGTCCTTCCGTGGTGGAAAGGGCAAGGTCGTTCCTTGGGGAAGGACCCAAAGGGCACTAATCCCTTCACTTGTGAGCCCTCTATCCTCTTGACTAATCATTCTCCAGTGGTCATCAGGATCCCCTAATCACCTCCTGATGTCACCATCTTGGGAGGGAGGATTTCAACATGAATTTTGGTGGGACACAAACATTCAGACCACAGCATGGATCTTTCTCTTGCAATAGCACTGGAATGATTTAAAACTGTAGTGAACCTCAAATACAAATTTCCCCTTATGGGGACTTCAAGTACACCCCAAATTTATTTCAGTACCTTTCCAGCAACAGAAGAATTTAATAGCTTTAATTTCCAAGCACTTTACCTAAGCCATATCCATTACTCCATCCCAAGAGAACCTCAGTTTTATGTGGGATGGCAATGCGCCCTGGTAAAATAAAAAAACGCTTTATTTCCCACTCTCTCTTGCCATTAGGAGTGGCCAGATGACAAGTTCTAGCCAAGGAGATGTAAACAGAAATCTAGTGGATGAGATTTCTAGGAAAGGTAGTGATTTCCTCATAAAAAGGGATTGATTTGGCTTTGGGAGCATTTTGCTTGCTCTTTGTGTGCTTCATCTTGCATATAGTGCCGGCACAGGATCTTGAGGTTTGACAGCTGTTTTGTGAGCCTAAGGGCAAAAGGCAAAAGGGAAGGATGTTGGTGCAAAAAAACCAGAGGGAGCCTGCAGCACAGGGCTCTCCACCAGCCCCGAGCGGTCTGTTACACAAAGAAACTATTTCCCTCACTTGCTTAAACCTTTCAATCGGCTTCCTGACACATGCAGGGAGAGCATAACTCTCCCTGATTAAACCACAGCCCTCTCTCTGGAGGATAATTAGAAAAAGAGAGACCTCTAGGGTCTGGCATTTGGTTTCACAGCCAGATTTACCAGAATTATTCAAACTACTGGTAGGCCCAGGGCAGAGTGGTGGAGACAACGATGAAGTCGTCTGCCCTTTGTTATGGCCAGGTGCCAGTAAATGTCCACAAAGTGGATTTATTCATTTATGAATGAATAAATAAAATCTTAAAAAAATAAAATAGAAATTTCTTCCTGTTTTTAATTTTAAAATAATTTTTATTAAATTATAATGCTATTATTCATTACATGACCAACCAATACATAGGTACAAGGGCTCAAGTTTTTTTCCTTGTCAAAAAATTCCTACAACATTGTAATTAAAAAGTGGTAATCCATATTTCCCTTTTCATTAATCTAATAATTTCTGAAAAAAAGATTTTATTTATTTATTCATGAAAGACACAGAGAGAGGCAGAGACACAGGCAGAGGGAGAAGCAGGCTCCCTGTGAGAAGGAACTTCATCCCAGGACCTGGGGATCACGCCCTGAGCCAAAGGCAGATGCTCAACCACTGAGCCACCCAGGTTTCCCAATATAATAATTTCTTTATTTGTATATTATATATACAAGTTTCAATAAACTATTTTAACTTTCTACATTTATTTTCTGACCACTGTTATTGTCTTATTTAAAGATTATTGCTGAAAATAATTTTGCCTTACAAAGGGTGGAGAAGTTAACGAATAATTTATTCTTCTGTTATCTCAGTTTTGATTTTAGCACTCAACACTGATGAATTCATTCTATGACTTACGAGCTCATAAGTTTGTTTTTTAAGATTTTATTTATTTATTCATGAGAGACACAGAGAGAGACAGAGACACAGGCAGAGGGAGAAGCAGGCTGCACGCAGGGAGCCCAATGTGGGACTCAGTCCCGGGACCCAAGGATCACGCCCTGACCCAAAGGCAGGCACTAAACCATTGAGCCACCCAGGGATCCCCCAGTTCATAAGTTTGTCAGAGTGAAGTAATTTTTGAAAAGGGTCCATAGGTGGCATCCACTCTAAGTGCTTGGCGAATTAAATCTTCATATTATCTTTCCCTGAGCGTGATTAGATTCCAACCTCTCCTTAGCATCCTGTCAGCATTGCCTCATTGTCATTAGGGATTTTGTGTGGCAGAGAAAGAAAAGCTTGAGAGGATTTTTTAATTTGTTGTTTTGGGTATTTTTTTTTTTAGGGAGAAAATGGAAAAATAAAATAAAAGGAGAAAATGGATATGGGGTAGCATTTTCCCCCCATTTATCCTGTGGTTCAAAAGTTTTGTCCAAATGTGTCTGTCTAGTTTCTCTTGACCCATTGCACCTGAGATGTGGTTTAGCACTTCTGATTAAACATCTGCACTCACAAATTCATTCACTATCTTTATCTCAGATCTATTTTACAATGGTTCTGATGTATTTTTTTCCCCTGACGTAACTGAAGGACACAGCGTAGCCCAACCAGCAGTTATTCATCATTGCCATTTCAAGGCACACCATTCCTTCCAGCCAGTCCTGGTCATGTGCCCACCAGGGCTGTTACCCTCATCTCCAACCCTCCAGGCAGAAGCACTCTCCTAGCCCACCTTTGGCCACTGTGTCCTTCCCATTGTTCTGGATTTTTCTTAAGGACACCAGTCGACTCTCTTTGCTCTCTATCCTTCTTTTCTGTCATCTTAACTTTTTCATCTCTTTGCCCTTCTCTCTCTACTTTGAGAGTGATTTATCCTCTACATCACTACAGCATCCATTTTGCTATACCTCCCATGTTTTTTCCCTAATTCTAGGATTCCATTTTAATTTCCTTTCAATCTTTCCTTATCACATCATCCTCCCTTTAAAAAGCTTGCTGCATTTTTATTTCACTCAAGTGTGTTCTCATTATATTCTCTTATTTTAATAATACGTAACTCTCCCCTTGTTAAAAGTCCATTTTGTGCCTGTGGAGGCTAGCAGTTCTCTGAAGTTTTCTTCTGTATCCTACAGTGGGTCATTTCCTAGCACAAGCTCTTCCTGGAGTCTTCCGGAAGTTGTTTCCTTTCTTGTATTCTGCAAAAGTTTTTTTTTTTTTTTTTTTGAGGTTGGCTGCAGTGTTTTGTTCTCCAGACTCATCCTTGAATAAAGCAAGCTATGTCCAGACTGAAGCTTTATCACCAGGCATGCTCTTGAATCC
This sequence comes from Nyctereutes procyonoides, assembly GCF_905146905.1. Lineage (NCBI taxonomy): Eukaryota > Metazoa > Chordata > Mammalia > Carnivora > Canidae > Nyctereutes > Nyctereutes procyonoides. The sequence continues at coordinate 16,447,207 of NW_026575132.1, forward strand.
ATTCCCTGTGAAGTGGAATAACGCTTGAAGCCTCTCCCCAGATACAAATGGAGAAGAGATCACACACAGAGCTCTCACATCAATTTCCAGGCTTTCGCTAGCATTCACCTGTGCTGTCTCATAAGTGACATCTTTCTCTGGTGCCTACTCATTGATTATGTCTCAATCCATTCCTTCCCCTTAGAAGTAACACTCTACCAACATTTCTCATACTTCTTTCCTTTCTTTTATTTCTATACTTTTATCACCTGTGTGGTAACACATCCCTAAACAATTTAATTAGTATTGACTTTTATTAACTCAATTTGGATAGAAGTTTACATGTTTTGTGACTTGCTTCTTTCACTCAATTTAATGAATCAGTGCCCTCTGGTCACACAGACAGACTCCAGTAGTTGACAAGGCTTCGACTGATTGATTGATTTTAAAGATTTTAAATTTTATTTATTTATTTATTTATTTATTTATTTATTTATTTGACACAGAGAGAGAGGCAGAGATGCAAGCAGAGGGAAAAGTAGTATCCCTGAGGGGGGCCCGATGTGGGACTCAATCCCCCGGGGATCACCACCTGAGCCAAAGGTAGATGCTCAACCACTGAGCCACCCAGGTGCCCCAAGGCTGGGTTTATTATTCATTATTGTGAGGGACAGCACACACCAGCGTGGAGCAGTGGGCATCTTAGTAGCAGAGTTCCTGATTTATTACAGGCATTCAGCTTGTGTTAGGTGAACTGGGGGAGAGTTTAAGAAAGTGGGGCTTTGCTCTGGTTTGGATAATGCTCATCAGGAAACCAGGTTATTCTGCTCTTGGGTATCACTCTGAATCTTACCTCAAAGAAAGGAAGACAAGACCGAGGGTAAAGCTATAATTGGAAAAGAAGCAGTAGTCCCTCATATCAGTTCTATAAGAGAATATTGGGTCATTTTTGCAATTTGGGCAATATTAGCGTTTTGTCAGATGTCAGACAGTCGTTTTGGTTTTGTCTTGATCTATCATGGTCACAGAGTGGCTTTGTCTGGTGTTGTCCTGTGAGAAATCATTTATGTTCATCAGAACACCAAGGCCTAGGTGGCCCCGGTGGCACAGCGGCTTAGCGCAGCCTGCAGCCTGAGGTGTGATCCTGGAGACCCGGCATCGAGTCCCATGTCGAGCTCCCTGCATGGAGCCTGCTTCTCCCTCTGCCTGTGTCTCTGCCTCTCTTTCTCTCTGTGTCTTTCATGAATAAATAAATAAAATCTTAAAAAAAAAAAAAAAAAAAGAACACCAAGGCCTCCCTGTGAGTGGCTGAAAGCACCAGACTGGGTCCTGGATATCGGGGCAGCTTTTCTCTTTCTCAAATGCTGATGTGCTGCATCTGTGTCATTATGTGTAGCTCTAGTTTATTCATTTTCACCACTCAGTAGTGTTCTGTTCCACACTCAGCATAATGTATTCATGTGGATTATAATACAACCGTATTTCATTTATTTGTTCTACTCTTTTTTTTTTAATTTAATTTAATTTATTTATGATAGGCACACAGTGAGAGAGAGAGAGGCAGAGACACAGGCAGAGGGAGAAGCAGGCTCCATGCACTGGGAGCCCGACGTGGGATTCGATCCTGGGTTTCCAGGATCACGCCCTGGGCCAAAGGCAGGCGCTAAACTGCTGCGCCACCCAGGGATCCCTATTTGTTCTACTCTTGATGGACATTTGAATTGTGTGTAAATAGGGCTCTGACAAATAACACCCCACTGGCCCATTGCTTGATTTTTCTGATGCTTTAAACTTCATGTTGTACATAGGAGCTTCAAGCCCCAGAATTCACTACAGTGTTCTTCCTCTTTGCTCCCACTCAGCACTTCACTTAGGAGGACCAGAACTTTCACAGTGCCACACACTTCCTGTTTCACTTATAATTGGGGACTCTTGAAAAGTTTTGAATGAAGTCAATAAAGATCGAGAGATTAAAGATAGAGGGGAGGCAGAGAGTGATACATAGGGTCCCAGTCAGGTGAAAGAAGATGATGTCCAGAGCCTGTGTGAAGGCGTTGGCATCTCTTCCACTGCAAAGTAAACCACCAAGACAGGAATTCCGGGAGGGGGGAGAGGGAAGTAATTGTAATTACTGTATTGGGCTGGGGTGGTCAGGGAAGTCTCTAGGAAAGATGTTAGATTGAAGTTGGATCTTGAAGTAAGGCTGTGATAGAGAAGAGCAGAAAGGAAGGGAGACAAGCTGGTCTAGGGTTAAGACAAAATTGTGTACATCAAACAATAATGCAAGTATGGACAGTAAACGTGTGGGCAGTAACAGTGGAAGGAGGTTTAGATGAGAGTGAGGAAGGCTTGGCATCCAAGATAACAATGAAGTCTTCCTCCCTTGAGAGAGTTTGAGGGGATTTGTGCAAGGAAGTGATATAACAAAACCCATGTTTAATAATTGTTGTGCCATTAATAGCATTTCAAACTAGATTGGACTGGGGTCTGGGCATGAGTGAGTTAGAATGAGAAAGAAGAGAAAGAAGGGTCAGGTCTTAGGCACCCTCACAGCTTCAGCAAAATGCTTTCAATCAGCAATGGAAACAGCAGACCATAAACCATACAAACTAAACACTGACTCCATTCTCTCCTCGACAAAAACCCTACCTTATTCTATAGGAGTGTTTGTCCATTTGCTGCCTAGTAGCCAGTCAGGAGACAGTTTAGACTGGTGGAAAGAATATTTTTTAGAAAAACGAAAAGCTTCAAATGTATGGAAAAATATGAATACATTTGCCAACTGTCAGAATTAACAAATGTTAATATTGTGTGATATTTGCTTTTGATATTTTATTAAAAAATATTGTAGACTGAATTCCATTCCTTGTCCTATCCTCATAGGCAACCACAATCACACATTTGATGTTGACCTTTTCCTATGATTTTTGATTTATTTTTTAAAGATTTTATTTATTTACTCATGAGAAACACAGAGAAGCAGAGACATAGGCAGAGGGAGAAGCAGGCTTCCTGTGGGGAGCCCGATGATGGACTCATCCCAGGACCCTGCAATCATGACCTGAGCCAAAGGCAGACGCTTAACCACTCAGCCACCCAGGTCCCCCTCCTATGATTTTTTAAATAAAAATTTTTATTTTTATTTATTTTTTAAAAAGATTTTATTTATTTATTCATATGAGACACACAGAGAGAGAGGCAGAGACACAAGCAGAAGGAGAAGCAGGCTCTACTCAGGGAGCCCAAAGTAGGACTTGATCCTGGTACTCCAGGATCATGCCCTGGGCCAAAGGCAGGCACCCAACCGCTGAACCACCCAGTCTTCCCGATAAACATTTTTAAATAAAATTTTTTTAAATGTTTAAGAGGTATAACACAATGATTTGATATACATACTGAAATGGTTACCAAGTTAAGCTAATTAAAATATCATCTCCTCATATAGCTATTTTTTGTGAATGATGAGAGCCCCTGAAATCTATAAATATCCATTTTTTATTTATTTAATAGTTATTTATTTATTTGAGAGAGAGAGAGCACATGCATGAGTGGGGGCGGGGATAGGGGAGGGACAGAGGGAGAAGCAGGCTCCCCACTGAGCACAGACCCCCATGAAGGGCTGGATCCCAGGACCCTGAGATCATGGCCTGAGCTGAAGTCAGACACTTAACCAACTGAGCCACCCAGGTGCCCATAAATAATTCTACTTTTTTTGCTAAACAATATGTTGTTGTATGGCTATACTCATTGTCTTTGATATGTAATTATTTAATTGTGAAAGAGATGAAGATTTTGATATATTTGACCATGTTTCTTCTGATTTGATTTGACTTATTGAGTTGTACCATGTGTTGTATATTAATGATAATTTCTTAGCCAAGAGTATTGAGATATTTTTTCCCAGTTCGTATATGTTCAAATTTGTTTTTCTCTTCCTTTAAGACTTTAAGATTATGTGTCCTAGAAAGTGTTTTTGTATGCCAAGATTATCCACCAAATAATAAATTCACTAAAGTCTTAAACTACTAATATTATAATTTTATTTTTTATGTTGAAAATCTTTAAATCTTCTGGAATTTTTTTGGATATAAAGAATATGGTAAAAGACCATTTTATTTATTTTTTCATTCCTAGGCAGTTTAACCACCACTATTTATTAGATAATATATCTTTCCTCCTCCTCACCTCCCATAAATTTGATCCATCTACCTTTTTCACACATTAAGTTCAATAGATATTTGGAGTTATTTCTTTTTTTTTTTTTTGGAGTTATTTCTGATCATTCTATTCTAATCTATTTAGCTTTCTATTTCTTCTCCGGAATAAAATATGTTGATTATTGTAACTTTATAAGACATTTAAAATATGGTTGTACTCATAATTTCCCCATTACTGTTTTCAGAATTTAAAAAATTACCCATTTCCATTTGCTAATGAACTTTAGTACTATTTTCTCATGTTAAAAAAAACACGTTGGTGATTTATTTGGTTCTGCATTGAATTTATAGATTAATTAAGGAAATTAATATTTTTATAACTGTGGAGAGTCGACTCTCTTACTGCTGTAAGCAAAGAGGGAAAATCTAAAGTGGAAAAGGAGGAGGAAGAAGAGGAAAAGGAAGAGGAAGAAAAGAAGAGACATTTTCCTTCATAATTCACATTTAAAATATAACAAATTGCATTTTCTCTCTGAATAGCACAAAACACTTTTAAAACATCACCCCAGTTTCTAAAATATCACATGCAATTACTATTTCTAATTTATAGACTGAAAGTTCAAGGCAGAATCTTGGCCAAGTTCTTTAAGTTTTATATATTTATTCTTAAATGATTTCCTTTCTTTTGAATATTTATGAAGAACTGAGTATAAATCTTTCCTGCCTTTAGGCTTTTGGCAGCTTCTGTCAGAGTGACGTGAAATAATGGATGGGCTTAATAGAAAAGCTATATATATACACAGGCGCATGAATCTAATTGATGGTGACTGTATTCTGATATAAGTTACTTTCTGTAGATGTTGAGTTTTATCCCAACTTTGACTCTTTTCCACTGTCAAAATTATTTCCAGATTATCCAAAGTGGTAGGTAATAAACAGAGAAAGAAATTAAGGCTCATTCTTAGCTTCTCATACCTCTTAATTTTGAACAGTTTCCTTTAGAGAATCATAAAATTAAAGGTTATTTTCTTGCAATTTTTTTCCTCCTAAATATTTGGATAACACACTGGGGTGACTAAATGGATAGTTCAAATCTCCCATGAAGACAGCCAATCTGTAAAGCAAAGCTAAGAGAATGGAGAGTCCAAATGCACTTGGAGTACCTGGAAATTACACCTGGCAGCCCGCAACCTTTTGTGCTTCTTTGCTGTACTGTATTTTCTGCCAGCAGGCTTTCAAGGGTACCTTTATTTCACTGATTACTAAATTAGTGTTGGATTTAATGAGGGAGATCTGTCCTTTTATTTGTGCCTTTTTTCCTTCTTCTTCTTACTTAGAAAAAAAAAAGGATCAGCATCACAAAAGCTTTGTACATTTCTAGTTTGCTTTTGATGATGTGACCATTTGCTCCCATCTATCTCCATGGTAATAAGCTTCCTCCAACCCCCACTCTCAGAAGCCTCAGATACTTAGGAAGCTTCAGGACTGGGGTAGAGTTGCATGCTAAAATGATGTGGAGAAACAAATTGGTCTTTGTAAATAGGCCCCATCTTCAAAGCATTCGAATATCCTTCAAAATGTGATCCATTTTTCTGTGCTTGAAAACAGGTGTATTTTAGATAAAATATTCAAAAGTAAAATTTGCATCTCAAGAAATGCATGACAATAAGTGCCTGTATTTCAAAACAAGACTTGGACAGGATTTTAAAGCTGGAAGAAGCCTCAGACTTCATCTAGGACAGAATTTTATTGAACATTTGAGGAAACTGAGGCTTAATACAGTTCATTGTCTTGCATCTAATCATAACTTGGAGCTGGGACTTTTGTCTCCCAGAAACTATTCTTTCCTCTGTTACCAATATTTCAACAATAATAATTAATAACAAATATTATGAATTGTTAATAGTATTTTGGATATTAATAATAGCTATTAGTAGTATTAATAAGAGAAAATGCACAGAAGATGTGCTATAAAATGCGAGTAACTATTATTATGTCTGTGCTAGGCAACTTTTCCCTATAACTTGAAGTCCATTCGGAGTTGACCTCTTGGGATGCCTGGGTGGCTCAGCGATCTGCCTTCGGCCCAGGGCATGATCCTGCAGTCCCGGGATCGAGTCCCACATCGGGCTCCCTGCATGGAGCCTGCTTCTCCCTCTGCCTATGTCTCTGTCTCTCTCATGAATAAGTAAATAAAATCTTAAAAAAAAAAAGGGAGTTGATCTTTCAGATTTCAATTACTGTTCTTTTATACACTCATAGAAATCAATATTCCTAAAAGATGATTTATAGATATATATGTATAACACATAATACATAAATAGAATATTAACAGTGGTAGCTTCTGAGGAGTGGGTTAGAAGTCCTTTTTTATGATTTTATATATTTAAAATTTTCTATGTTAAAATATATTACTTCTAAGAAACAAAGTCTTTTTTTTTTTGACAGAGAGAGAAAGAGCACAAGCAGGGGGAGCAGCAGGCAGAGGGAGTGGGAGAAGCAGGTCCCTTGCAGAGCAGGAAGCCTGACATGAGGCTTGATCCCAGCACCCTGACATCATGACCTGAGCTAAAGGCAGACATCTACCCAACTGAGCCACCTAGGCGCCCCAATGAAGAGTCCTTTTAATTTTAGAAAGAAAATTCATACATTTGATGCTTAAGATATAAATCATTCATTCATACTTGGCCTGATCTCACTGTTCTTTTCCTACAAAATGCAAAACAATGTATGGTTCACAATAGCTGGAGATACTCTGTCCTGCTCTACCTACTAAGACTTAGTTCTGGGCCCGGGGTAGCTGCATTTCCTCATTATTCACAACATACCTGGGATTCTCACTGAGTCAGGAGAGAATGGACTGTAGAAACCAAGATCTTTGTAAAGAATATCCCCTTCACAGTTTTTTTTTTTGACCCACATTTTGTTTATTATTTTGTGGGAGCAATTTTTAAGGTAGAGATAATATTAATGGCTACTACAGAGGGCTTTTCACCCGAAAACCTCACAATACTTCACATGCCTTAACCCATTTATGATCTCATTAAGGTATGTATTTGGTCTTAAAGACTCATCGTGGTTCTACCAACGAAACCCAAACAATCAATTGCATTTAGGAAGTCATGGAAAACCCTCTGAGAACAAAGAGGTGTTCAAGAATAACAATAGCAGTGCAGCCTGTGACACAGTGACAGTCCCCAGCCTAGTGCCCCGTGGATGACAAATGCTAAGAAAATGTTCCATGACTAAAGCAGCTCCAATTCAGAGATTACATCAGGGCTTGATTATCTGTTCAGGTATCTGCCCCCCAGGTAACCTATGCATTCTGATCATGCACCATGTGCCTAAACAGAGTCAGTTGCAAGCTATAAGTTTATCTCTGTTTCTAACCATGCAAAATATTGCAAACAGCTTAGTTTAATCTCTGTTAATTTTTTTCCTGCTTGACTAAAACTGAGATCAACTAGACCCAAACATCCTTTATTATCAACAGTAAGATTGATCAATTCCTTTTTATAGAAGGATCATGCTTGAGCCTTTGAGAAGCTATCAAGTACTCACTTACCATATCTTCTTTTACATCTGACTGAACTACCTTCCTGGGAACAGCTCTAATTGGATACCCGAGAAGAATGAGAAAGGAACATATAACTTATACTGAGACATTAAAAATTAATGGGAAGTAACTAAGTATCTTGAAATAATTGTCCAAAATATGCCTCTAGATTTTTACCCCAGATCTGCTACTTCTCCAGGAGTCATCTCTTCTTAATATATGGTACTGGTATTTACCAGGTTGCTCAAACTAAAAACCACAGAGACACTCTTGGCTCCTGTCTTCCCCTTACTGCCAAATTCAGTCTGCTGGCAAGTCCTGTTAGCTCAACTTCTAAAAAATTCCTGCATTTCTCTGCTTTTTTTTTTTTTTTTTTTTTTTGCTTTCCACAGCTGTTCACTCGGCCAAGCCCCTGTCATCTTTCATTTGAACAACACCAATGACTCCTAACCAGTCCTCCACTTCTGACCTGCACTGCAATCTCTTCTCCCCATGGTAGCCAGATTTAACACATAGATCAGACCATGAAAGGTCAATACCTCTGGCAAAAGGATCCCTTCTTATAGAATGAAATCCGAACTCCTTTTTGCCCAGAGTCCCCCTACTTAATCTAGTCACTGCCTACTTCAAGCCATTTCTCCCATTCTCTCCCCGACTTTCCTGGCTGTGCCAGCTTCTATGCTGTCCCTAGCTCTGCAGATGCTCCTACATGCACAGAAAGCTCTTCTCCAAGGACCTTCACATAATTTTCCCATTTACATCATTTAAGTCTACCCAAATGCTTTTTCCCCAAGAAGGCTTTCCCTCACCATCCTATCTAAAGTAGCATTTCCGGGATCCCTGGGTGGCGCAGTGGTTTAGCGCCTGCCTTTGGCCCAGGGCGCGATCCTGGAGACCCGGGATCGAATCCCACATCGGGCTCCCGGTGCATGGAGCCTGCTTCTCCCTCTGCCTGTGTCTCTGCCTCTCTCTCTCTCTCTATCATAAATAAATAAAAATTAAAAAAAATAGCATTTCCCTCTTTCTCTTCTTGACTTGCTGGCTCTTAATACTATTTGAAACGATGTTATATAATTTAACTTGTTTGTTTTCTGTCTCTGCTTCTAGAATCCAATCTTCACAAGGATGGATGGGGTCTTTCTTGTTATGCACTATGATTTCAGCTCCAAGAGCAGTTCCTCACTCAATAAATATTGTAGGATGAATGAATGGTCCTGCCTTAATCCTTTCTTCTCTGAAAAAAGAGCATTTGGTGGATGTAGATCAATGTTGGAGGTAATCAGGATATCTAGAGAATAATAGTTCAGCATGTGTCGTATACAATAGCAAACACATTACATTTCTACCATGGATCACTGTAGATGTAAGTGAGCACTTCATATGGATATTTGGACCCCATATTTCTGTAGCTCAGAGAGGTACTACTGCAACAGATAAACACTAAATGCTATGTAAGACTCACTGTACTAATTTATTTATTTATTTATTTTTTAATTTGTATTTATTTATGATAGTCACAGAGAGAGAGAGAGAGAGGCAGAGACACAGGCAGAGGGAGAAGCAGGCTCCATGCACCGGGAGCCCGACGTGGGATTCGATCCCGGGTGTCCAGGATCGCACCCTGGGCCAAAGGCAGGCGCCAAACCGCTGCGCCACCCAGGGATCCCCTGTACTAATTTATAAAAATTGTAATCATTTATGTAAGTGCTTATTGCCCCCTTCAGGTGGTTATCTTCAGGGCAGAGACCATGGCTTGCTCATCAGCCTGTATTTTCTGACAGCAATCTGCAAACAGTAGGGTAATGTGTAAATATTAGTGAACTGAATGAAATTGGTCCTTTCAAAATTGGCATGAATTTTTAGATTCTAGGATGTGTATGTGTGTGTCTGTGTACATTCAAACTAAAAATATCTATTTTGAAGTGATTGGACTTGGAAGACATATCAGTTCTCCCTAATTCAATTTATTAATTATCACAATCCCAATAAATATAGCAACAAAATAAATACATTTTTATGGGGCCAAATTAGCTGATACTAAAACTTATATGAAAAAATAAAGAGGCAAGAACAGTCAGGTAGAAGAAAAACTGTGAGTCAGGAGACTAGCCTGACCAGATACTAAAATATTCTATAAAGCCCTTATAATTAAAATGTCTTCTATTCTTAGATAGGATGATCCAACATCACAGAGATACCAATCTTTCATAAGTCAATTTTTAAAAAAGATTTTGTTTATTTATTCATGAGAGATACAGAGAGAGAGAGAGAGAGGCAGAGACATAGGCAGAGAGAGAAGCAGGCTCCCTGCAAGGAGCCCAATGTGGGACTTGATCTTGGACCCTGGGATCACGCCCTGAGTGGAAGGCAGAGGCTCAACCACTGAACCACCCAGGCATCCCGTAAGTCAATTTTTAAAAAAGAGTTTAACATTTTTAATTTTAGAGAGAGAGAGAGAACAAAATGGGAGAGGGGCAGAGGGAGAGAGAGAATCCTCATGTTGATTCTACACTAAGCACAGAGCCCAACACAGGGCTTGATCTCATGACCCTGAGATCATGACCTGAACTGAAACCAAGAGTCCAGTGCTTAAGCAACTGAGCCACCTAGACTCCCCTTCTAAGGGTATTAATTATTGTAATCCCAATAAAAAGAACAACAAGCTCTTTTATGGAGCCAGAGAAGTTGATACTAAAGCTTATATGGGGAAGATAGTAAAATATCATCAGGAAAATAATTTAAAAATTCAGAGAACGATTAGACCTATACGTTATTAAAACATCCTATAAAGCCTTTATAATTCAAACAGTGTGGTCTTGTGAAATAGAACAATATACATACAGGAATTTAGTATATGGAGAAATGTCATCTCAAACCACTGGGGAAAAGATGAATTTCTTCCTAAATGGTGCTGGGACAAATGGTACATTTGAAAAAAGATAAAATGAAAACCCATACCTAATACCATAGTCAAGAATTAGTTCAAAATGGTCAGGGATCTAAATACAAAACACTAAATCATACAAGTATTAGAAGACAGTATGAGTGAATTCTTTAACCCTGGAGTGGGGAAAGATTCAAAATCTAAAAGCAATAAAGAAAATACTTAAATATATCTGATAACATACAAAATTTTTAGAAAGGGTTCTTTTTTTTTTTGGCATGGCTAAGAACCCGAGAATAAACAAAATCAAAAGACAACTAAAATATTGGTAGAAAACATTTGTAAGATACAGCAGAGATGGAGGGCTTATATATCCTTAATGTGTAAAGAACTCTTAAAAATGGAGAGACAAAGGACCAAAAACCTGATAGGAAAATGTGAAAAACATATTGATAGACAATTCTGCTAAGAAAGCAGAAAAACGTTTTAATTTATGGTTAAATAAATAAATCACTCACAGAAAGAAAAAGAAAGAAAAAAGAAAGAGAGAAAGAGAAAGAAAGAAACTTGCCTCAGTCTCCATCAACAAACAGAAGGCCAAAAGAAGATAGCTTAGGAGAGTTTAATAGAGTCAAGATTTAGGGAAACTAATAAAGAATAATGAGTGTCTGGAACTAGCAAGAGCCAGGAAGCCATTTCTACCCTAGGTCTTTCAAATGAGAAGGCTGTCTGGGGAACTATGGAGCCAATCCACAATAGCTCAACTGGGAGGGAACTGCAGGAATAAATGCCAGGATCTCATTCATCCCCCACCCCCATCCCCCATAAACCTGCTGGTATTGCCTAGTGGCTGAACTCAACCAGAAGCCTCCTGGAACATAGAGCAAGTGAAAACAGGTAAAGACAACTGGAAAGATGAATGGAAAATATTAAGAACACCAAATATTTCAAACACAGTGTGCATCAAATATAAAACTTAAGAGTCACAAAACGAAATAGTCACAAGGCAACTTTATGTAGAAGATAAGAACTTAGAGTCCGCTCCCCTTTATGAATGACAACTGGACAGAAGTCGAGTTGTATCTGAATTTCTGTTCTCATGAAGTTTTATCATAGGTGTTATTCTAGCCCTTGTAATGAAAGTGTGGCGGATGAAGCTAACCAGGGATTTTTGATTCTAGTCCTGTTGAGAATGAGACAATGTCTCCTCTCCTTGATTTTGGTCAGGCTGTCTGCTTTGACTACAGAGCATTGTGGAAGTGCTGTTCCAGGCTTGGCCTTAAAAGCCTGGCACCTTCTATTTCTATCTCTCGTTGACTGGAGTCCTGAGTTGCCCTGTAGAAGTCTGACAATCCAGAGGCTGCCATCTAATGAGGAAGCCTAAGATGGAGCCATAAAGAAACCCTGGGAAGGGAGACTGGAGGAGGAGGAGGAGGAGGAGGAGGAGGGACAGAGAGTGAGAGAAGGAGATTGAGAAAGACGCCCAGCCGGCGCCCCCCAAGGCTTCAACTCATTTCAGGTGAGGTCCCGGGCATTCTGGGACAGAAATGAGTTGAGCTTTGCTGTGTCCAGTCCAAATATCATCATTATAAGCTGTTGTTTCCAGCCACTGAGCTTATTATACATCAATAGGTCCTGTGGACAGAATGTGGTACTTGGAAGTGAGATGTTGCTGTAATGAATCTCTAAACTACATGACATTGGCTTTGGGACAGGGTGACAGGGGGACACACAAAAGGCTGTGAGGAGACCGCTGGTGAGGGGATGAAGGACTGTGAGGAAAATGTGGTCAGAGGTTGGAAAACACAGAACCTTTGTTCTATAATGGCCGAGAGTATGGCTGGCCCGTTGGCTGCTTAGTAACTCACGGGGTGGCTGAGCGTGCCCCCTGGCTTCTCCTAGCTGCCTACCACAGGGTACGAGACCAGAGGGGTGACCCAATGGAGAAGCCGATCAGGTGTTCAGCAGAATGGGAAGGAAATACAAGGAAAGCAGGATTTACAGTGTTCTAAACTAAAATTGTTTCTCAGCCCCACTCCCTCTCATGAAAGGACTTCCAAATGAGAAAGGACTTCAGGGCTAAGGTCAAGTCCCGAGTGTGGCTGTGAGGAGCTTTGCTGGAGAATCTAAGGGTAGTCCCCACAGCACTTCCAGGAATCTTCAGGGTGTGCCTCATAGACGGGCTCAGTAAGCAACAGAACTTTCGAAAATTTCAAGGGTGTGCTCCACATCGGCCTCAGAGGAGGTTCCAAATTCCTAATGTGTGAAACGGGCATATTCACATCTAGTGCCGGCCTAGTAAACAAAACACTGTCCATTCGTTCTAGATAGAGTCGATTGGGGATCCCTGGGTGGCTCAGAGGTTTAGCACCTGCCTTTGACCCAGGGTGTGATCCTGGAGACCCGGGATCGAGTCCCACATCAGGCTCCCTGCGTGGAGCCTGCTTCTCCCTCTGCCTGTCTGCCCCCACCCCCATGTGTGTCTCTCATGAATAAATAAATAAAATCTTAAAAAAAAATAAATAGAGCTGACTGTCTACTCTGGGCCAGGTGCCGTACTACTGCTTGTAGATTCCTGATAGGTATCAATCTTCCAGACTCTGGAACAAGAAATGGGCATTTCTAGGAATTCATGGAAATTCTCAAAGTCATAAGATATCTATATTTCTCTTTAGTACCTTCTTTACATGTTTTTTTTAAAGATTTATTTATTTATTCATGAGAGACACAACAGAGAGAGAGAGACAGGCAGAGGGAGAAACAGGCTCCATGCAGGGAGCCCGATGTGGGACTCGATCCCGGGTCTGCAGGATCACACCCTGGGCTGAAGGCAGGTGCCAAACTGCTGAGCCACCCGGGCTGCCCTCTTTACATGTTTTAGATGACTGACCATAATAAACAGTGAACCATTTTTCTTTTTTATCCCCCATTTTTCTATAATAGGGTTATACTAAATGTTTCTGAAGCTTTCTGTGAAAAAGAAAAAGGTAGTAATAAATGCATGGTTTATTATGATCATGTACCAATTATGTATTGGTAGAAAATAATACTACATTTCAATGACATGTAAAAGTAATCCATATCTGGTATAGACTTTTGATAATAGAAAATATTAAAAGAGGGGCTCCTTGGGTAGCTCAGTTGGTTAAACATCTGCCTTCAGCTCAGGTCCTGATCTCAGGGTTCTGAGATCGAGCTCCCCTCACCCTCCCCAATCAGGCTCCCTGCTCAGTGGGGAGACTGCTTCTCCCTCTCCCTCTGCTCCTACCCTCTGCCTGTGCTCTCTCCCTTTTAAATGAATAAAATCTTTTTTTAAAAAGAAAACATTAAAAGAAGGAAATATCAACATAAAACTAAAGACATAAGTCATTTTAAAAATTGAAAAATACACTTAAATTTTAAGTTATCATTTTTAAAACGAAATTTATAAACATGTAAAGTGTGAATTGCCCTAATTGTCTTCATCCTTCTTTTATGACAAATATTCCAAGTGTAGAAAGATCTTTCATTGAGTGTTGACATGTTTTGAATTGTTGGGAGTGTGTCTAGAAGCATCTTCTAGAGTTGGTCATTAAGGTACATGCTGCTTATTGTATAATACACGCTCTTTTTTTCCTAATGATTAAAATATTGTCTTCTCTGATTTTGATCGTGCCCTTGAAGTCCATATTCTGTTTGCTAATTCAGACTCTAGATCAGTGTCAGACTTCACGATGGATAGACCACAACACTTCTCTTTGCAATTTCTTCTGATAAAGCATATTTTCCTTCACAAGTCTTTCCATTAATGATTTTACTAATTGAACTACTTCATTCTTGTTTGCCAAAGCAAAAAAGTTGTCCACCTCATATAAACTACTAACATTGCTTAAATGTTTAATGAAGGATATTAGACCTTTATTCTGCATCAAGCAATTTGATTCTAATTTCTTTTAAAAGCATACTGGTCAAAGCAGAATTCTGATTTTGTTTAGAAGATTTTGCATCACAGTTGTTACTTCATGCTTCAACTGCTACTCAAACTGGTTTTAAGCAATTTGAAATGTCTCCTTCTGTTTCAAAATATTCCTCTTTACAAAAGTATACTAGTTTCAGTAGGTAGAAAATAATTTTTATCAGATCTAGAGTCTTTAGAAATCTTTCCATCTTTTTTTTTCCTTTTAGTGTGTTCCAGGGTGTTTTGCAGCTCAAAATGATCTGTAAAAATTTTTTTCCTATTCTTATTGCAAAAGAGAATTTCTCACTGGTGAAAATTTTAAAAAGTTTTACCATTTTTCTTCTAGAATTGCCAGAAGGACAACACCTTGCAGTTCATGGTGATTCATGCCAGCTACATCATATGAATTACTTGTTTTCATCTTTCTCGTGTTCAGAACCTGCAGTGTGTGTGCTTCCTCTGCTTGCTAGCTGTTCTTGATACTCCATCTTTTAAGTGTTTGAATAAAAATGCTTTGGTTACAGGAAAGGCAAGGAGAGTAACTGATGAAAACTTCCCCAATTTTTTTCACCATATGATCATTAATTATAGATACTGGTGAATTCCTTCAAAGGGGTAACATCTCCATGAAGATTGTTGAAATTTATTTCCTGTGAGAAGAATCATAATACTTTCCTCAACTGATTTCTCAACTGATTCTTCCTGGAATTCAGAACAACAGCAACCCTCTGAGAAACTCTGGGAGGGAATTCTGCATAGAAATATCATTCTGTAACAGGTGCTTGGGATCCTGCAGGGGGTGAGAGAGACCCTGATGCTCATGTAAACACAAATGAATGAGCTGTTTCAGGTAGTGAAGAAAAGAGGGTGATGTGTCCGGGGATGGGTGTGGTATGTTTAATTAATATTAAGGTGTGGTGGCATGTAATAGGAATGCTACAAGTAGCAGTGATTTAAAGAAACAGTTTATTTTTCTTCTACATAAAAGATACCTAGGGCAGCTCGGGTGGCTCAGCGGTTTAGTGCTGCCTTTGGCCCAGGGTGTGATCCTGGAGTCCCAGGATCGAGTCCTGCATCAGGCTCCCTGCGTGGGGCCTGCTTCTCCCTCTGCCTGTGTCTCTGCCTCTCACTCTCTCTGTGTCTCTCATGAAAAAATAAAATAAAATAAAATAAAATAAAATAAAATAAAATAAATAAAATAAAATAAAATAAAATAATAAAATAAAATATACCTAGAGGCTGATATTGTATGTTCTGTCCCAATTCTATAGTTTCATTAGTTTTTTTCTGGCTCCTGTTTGTCATCACTGACATCTCAGGATATAGGAGGCTTCCAGAAGTTCCAGTTATTACATCTGCATTCCAGATAGTAGGAGAAAGGGAAATAGGAAGAAGGGTGTGTCTGCTTCTCTTCAAGGAGGATTCTAGGAAGTCCCACTCAATGTTTTCACTTACATCCCATTAGGCAGAGAAACATGGCCACATGGAGCTGCTAGCAAGGCTGCGAAGTGTGGACTGGAATCCTGGGCAGCAACGTGCCCGGCTGGAGAGCAGGGTTCTGCTGGGAAGGGCAGACAGGAGTGGGTGGTTTAGGAAGTCTTTTCCTAGGAAGTGGCAATTAATCTGGAACGTGAATGATAAAAAGCCTCTAGTTAGATGATGGGAGCAAAACATTTCAGGCAAGGACAACAGCAGGGGAAAACGTAGGTATAGGAAAAGGTACCATGTGAGGAAGGAAGGAAGGTACGAGAAGAGAGGAGAGCATCCCGGACGTAGGCAACAGCTAGACCATCTAGGCTTTTACCTGTTACCATGAGAGCTTTCTGTTCATTTCTTTCTCTCTCTCTTTTAAAAATTTTATTTATTCATGAGACACACAGAGAGAGGCAGAGACACAACACAGGTAGAGGGAGCAGCGGGCTCCATGCAGGGAGCCCAATGTGGGACTCGATCCGGGGACTCCAGGATCAGGCCCTGGGTCAAAGGCAGACGCTCAACCACTGAACCACCCAGGTGTCCCCTTTCTGTTCATTTCTAAAAATTTACTAGAATGCTTGGCTCTAATAGTCACTAGAGAAATTTATTCTCACACACACTGGAAGTGTCTTGGTCTAATCCTGATTTCATCCTTGATTATTTAACAGGATGTGGCAAATGATTGTTTGTTCCGCCTTTGATTTGTCTGTGGGCAACATGTATAATTATATTTGCTCATTAGCTGCCTCAGTGAGAAACAGATAATATCACATAGCAGATCCACTGTGGAATGCTTTCTGTAGGGGCATGAGGTGCAGCAGATAGGAGGGCTTTGGGCACAGGGTGGGGGGTACTAATAAATTAGAAATAGTACCATATCTGTGGATTTGTGGTTGGCTCTTTCAGGACGTGTAAAAGTCAAGAAAAGCTTTTCAAAAATCACTCCCTTTTCCACTTTCTAATCTTTTTTCTTTCTAAGGTCATGAGCATTCAGTAGGAATCTATATGCTACTACTGGGCCAGGCTGTACAACAACATTTACATATGTAAATGTTCACTGGAGTTTTCAGTGCTCCTGAAAACTGAAAATATTCTGAAAATATTCTGTGCTCCTCTAAAGCTCAAGGCGAAGCTAAGCAAGTGCAATGGGAACTTTCGGCTGGTAGGGGAATTGCCACAAATGCCTGTCTGCGGTCTCCCTCTAGGGGACTAGTTGGGCATAACATTTGAGGGCCTCCTGACAACCGTGTTTCTCCACTATCCTCACCTGCCAATATCCACTCGCCTTAAGGGATGATGCAGCAGTGTCTCCTGAGCGGAGCAAAACCTCCCATATGCTTCGGCAACCAAAGAAATGAGCTGTAAATATGAGCTTTAGGTCTTTTAGGTAAAGACTCAGACCCCCCCCCCCACCCACCCCCACACTTCCTCTCAGTTCATGTTATTCCAAAGTGTTTGGTGGTTTTTCTTCTTTGTCCAAATGCTTAGCATTCTACTACCTTCATGTCACAACCATCCTCGGGTGCCCTGAATTTTTGTCTTCTTCAGGAGGACTGTTGACCTCCACGCTGTATGTATGTGTATGTGCGTGTGCACGTGAGTGTGTGCAAGTCCTACTGCCTGCTTGGGTGGGGCTTGAGATGAGTGTGAAGGTGAGTGTGTTGGGGCATGTGGGAGGGAAGTGTAAAGGGGTCCAAACTCCCTACCAAAGGAACTGAAGCTGGTAAGATTCCCTTGTGACTCAATTTTTTCCCTCAACAAACATGAAATGTATGGGGTGCCTGGGTGGCTCAGTTGCTTAAGCGTCTGCCTTTGGCTGGGGTCATGATCCTGGAGTCTTGGGATAGAGCCCCATGTCTGGCTCCCTGCTCCACAGGGAGCCTGCTTCTCCCGCTCCCTCTGCTGCTCTCTCTCTCTCAAATAAATAAATAAAATCTTAAAAAACAAACTAAAAACTGTGAAATGTACAGACATGGAAACACTTTGAATACATTGGTTTTGGTAAAGATTAACAAGATAAGTTAACAGTGACCCTGTGTGGTAATGCCTTAAGGTTTACAGTAAAATCATTATAATCGAGTAGATGACCTAGAATAATGCAAAATGAAATGTGCTGTATCACTGCATTCCCAATATGAAAGGAAATAGAGAAGCCTCCTTTTCCTTGTGGAGGCAGTTGTGTTGAGGTGAAGGCAGCACTGCGATCATCTGAAGAACGGGAACTGAGTTTTTACTTGTCTGTTTAGCATTTCTGGGACTCAGGGCCAGTCATGGGCTCTGAGTCTTATCTGTTAAAGTGAGGGTATTAGTGTTCATCCCACAGGACTGGAGCAGGGATCGAGTGAGACTGTGAGAAAGTCCTTTGTATGTAGTGAAGCCCTAATCAAATGTGGAGTTTTATTGTCAGAGAATAATTCTATAGGTAACCCCCGTGTTCTTTAAGGTGGAGAGGTAAGGCCCAGGATGTTGAAAAAAAGGACAATACTGATGGGCTAAGTAGTTCAATTAGATCAAGTATTTACGTAAATATTTTCCAGAAAATTCTGTTAGCTGCTGCATATTGACCCTCCCACCCTTCCCACTACAATTTGTTAGTTCATATCCCAGCAAAACTGGCTGAAGATGTTATAATCATCACCAACCTTCAGTGTTTCCTCTCACCAACCCGTCTACAAAGCCAAGAGAATTAGATTTCTAAGAATTACCTACGATAGTATTACTCCTCTGCTTAAACCTAACATGGCAGCTACTTATTGTCTGTAAAACAGAGGCCTTAGGATGGCATATGAGGCTTTTTAAGTGCTGGCCCCAACTTCTCTAACTTCATTTTCTCCTAATCCCCATTTACTATCCAATATGGCAGGAAGGATCTGGCCTCTCCAGTAGAGAATACAATTATGTCCAAGATGGACTGCCACGGGGCCAACTGAAGAAGTCAGATTGAGTGGCCAGTACGGTTAGAAATATGAGGCAGATTAGAGATCATATGCCAGGTGAACCCAAGATCATCAGGAAGTGAAGCGTGAGGGTCAGAGATGGTGACCTGAGTCGGACAGGCCTGGTGGGTTCATGGGGTGCTGATGATTTGGTACATGGTACACAGGCCAGAGTCAAAGGCACAGATGGCAGTCACACACTCGGCCCAATGAGCCCATCCTCCTCTGTAGGTCCTTTGTGCTGGCTTCTTCTTCTTTTTTAAAGATTTTATTCATTTATTCATGAGAGACACACACGTACAGAGGCAGAGACAGAGGCAGAGGGAGAAGCAGACTCCATGCAGGAAGCCTGATGTGGGACTCGATCCCGGGTCTCCAGGATCACATCCTAGGCTGAAGGCAGTGCTAAACCGCTGAGCCACCCAAGCTACCCATGTCCTGGCTTCTTAATTTCAGTCCTACCTTTATATGAAGAGCACCAGCTCTTTAGCCCTGGCCGGGGGGCTTCTAAAAGGCATATTGACCTATGCCTGGAGAGAGTGCCTCTCTGTGGCTTGTCGAGGGCTTTCCCTCTCAGCATGAAGAAATCCCCTGTGTGCAGGGATGTGACATTCCCCTACAGACAAAGTAGCACTGTGGACGTAAAGCTGGTAAGATACACATGACCTTACGCAACTGGTTATGAAGTTCTGTTGAATTGGCATCTATCATGTCTTGAGATTAAGAACCTAAATAGAATCAGCAAAGAAGAATATTTGTCTTGTTTGCAGTGGTGGCAACCATTTAAACACTTTATTCATGGGGTGCCTGTCTAGCTCAGTCAGATCTTGGGGTTATGAGTTCAGATCCCATGTTGGGTGTGGAAATTACATAAATAAACTTAAATAAAATGAATACTTTGTTCAGAAAGCAAATTATCCCCATGGTTGCCAGTGCTGCCTACATGTTAGAATTGGCTGGGGAACCTCACAAATGTTGGGATGCCTCAGCCCTGTGTCAGAATAATTCAGCTTCATCTTGAGGCCAAGCTTCAGGATTTTTTGAAAAACTCCCCAGGTGATTCAAATGTACAGCGACTGCTCTGGTGGAATGTCTCAGAGTGATGGGCTGATAGGGTTTGGGAGGATGCAACATTGGTGTCCTGCAGAGAGAGGAAGGAAATAGGGAAGAGGGGATGGTGGAGAATCTTCTAGACACTGAAGAGGGATATATACCAATGAAAGAATTAAAAACTCAAGATAGAAAAAAATGGCAACCAGAAATAACACACGGATTAAAAAAAATCGTCTCAGGAAACATTTCCATAATCTAAAGGTAAAAATAGACCAATTACAAAGAAAGGAATGAAAATCCACTAAGTAATTCATAACTATCTTTATTAAAGGAGAAAATATGATTGTTTCCCTAGAAGGGAGGGAGGCTAAGCTTTAAATGAACTTCTATCCACATTTATTAAAATGTTCAAATATGAATAGCTGCTCACTTGGGGGAGAGTCTAGGAATGTGTTTGAAGTCGAGTGGCTCTGTGAGCAGCAGTTTTATTATAGAGTGATTACATGTGTCTACCCCACAATTAACTAGGACAAGTTCCAGTTAAATACTGGCTTCCTGAACACTATTGCATTTGTTCCTCACAAAAACCTGGTGAGGCAGATAGGGCAGGAATTTGGGTCAGTATGTACCAGAAAAGGAAACTGAGGCACAGAGAGTTAGATAAAGCTATGTAACTAACAAGAAGCATATTGGGCACTTGTGACCCCAAATCAAACCTCGTCGCACAACCCCACTGCTAGTTATAAGCGGGAGGTTTACAAAGTCTTGGTTTTAGAACTCCACAGAAGTTCCAAGTCTGGTTTTCAAAGTGAGATAATAGATTAAAGGGCTATATTAGGCATATGGTTGTGGGAAGGCTTGGCCATTCAGAGCAACGGGATTACTTTGCAGATCGCTGCAAGACTGGCCTGGAAGACATCAGCAAGGTCATTGACCCTAGTTTTTAGACAGTTTCTGCTAGAACAATCTTCCAGCTTTACACATTCATTCCATCCTGGGCTCTCCTCACTTTCATCAACAGGAAGCTCTTACTTAACCCTAAGTCCTTTTAGTAACATGGAAAAAAAATCTAAATTCCAAGGAAGAAGGAAATCATGTTCTGCTTCACAAAGTCAAAGTTGACAGGGTGCTGACCTGAGAGCTCAGGGTGTTATCAATGGACTTCAGCGTCTGTGTTCCTCGTAATGATGGAGTTGGTAGCTAGTTTGTTCACTGAGCAGCTGGGGTATTTGCTACATCCTGCTGCATAAAGCTACCAACTGTGGTGCCTGGGTGGTTCAGTCGGTTAAGCATCTGCCTTTGGCTCAGGTTGTGATCTCAGGGTCCTGGGATGGAGCCCACATTGGGCTCCCAGCTCAGCAGGGAGTCTGCTTCCCCCTCTCCCCCAACTCCTCCCCCTCAACTTTCTCAAATGAATAAATAAAATCCTTAAAAATTAAAAGACTTTCTCTCTCTCTGCCCCTCCTCCCAACTCTCAAACGAATAAATAAATCTTTAAAAAAAAAAAAACAACACACTCAAGACTCTTTTTTTTTTTTTTTTTTTTTTTTTTTTAGCACTGAGGATCACCTCCGTGGCAAATATCTGTGTTTTTTTTTTCCCTGCTGCTTGGAATCCATACCACTTTCTAGGGCCCCTGTGTTCTTTAGGTGATTGCCTCTTCCTCATTCTCATTCCGGGTAGGTTAGGTCTCGTGAACTCTATCCCCCAGCTCCAGGATTTATAGCCCAGGCTTCATCTCTGGCCATTCAGAGCATTCTATTCTACTGGCCCCAGTAACTGGCTCAGGAAAGGGGAAATTAACTCAAGCGAGGCCAGTGAGACTCAATGCCAAGACTTTTTTAGAGCTCTCCTTTGGGATTCTGAGACACAGGATGCTGTAACCTTGGAGCTGTTGAGGTCCGCCATATGGAAAGAGCCTGTTGACAGAGGAAAGACATAGGGCTACAGGGAAGAATTCTTGATGATCTCATCTGAACCCCTGCACCCATCCATGACTAAAGTGTTTAGATTTCATGGACCAGTAAATTCTCTTTTTTCCTTTAAGACTGTGTGAGTTAGTTTTTCAGGCACTTGCCATTGGAAGAGTCTTGCCCAACAATGTAGCAGTGACCCCAGTTCAGAGTTAGCTGCATCCTAACCCGGTAGGCTGATCCTACCTTTCCTATTCTGCTAGAAGGCAGAAATGAAACTCCATAGATCACATAGCAGTTGCTGTTGATCTTCTACTGGAAGCTCTCGGTGCAAAACTGGGTCCAGAGTACTTTGAAGATTTGGGGCGCCTGGGTGGCTCAGTCAGTTAAGTATCTGACTCTTGATCTCAGCTCAGGTCTCAATTTCAGGATCATGGGTTCAAGCCCCATGTTGGGCTCCACATTCAGCGTGGAAGCTACTTTAAAAAAAAGCATTTTTGGGATTAAGTGTAAAACACTGAGGACTTATCTCTAGCAAGTGAGATATTTGCTCATATAGGCTTCTTTAAGAAATCAACTTTGCCTTTAACTTTACTTTTAGGTTAGGTTATTATAAATGTCAACAAAGCTCATTATTGAAAATGGAAGCTGGAAATTTTTCCTAAGTTAAAACTATGTGCAAGACTTCAAAGGAAGGGAGAGAAAGGATGAGGCTCGTTTAAAAATGTAATTAGCGCATATTTTTGGGAAAAGGAGTTGATGAATTTTATGTCCATATTTCCTGTTTTTTTTTTCCCAAAGGGAGGGTAAATAATGTTGGTTACATTTTTCCTTACTTTTTTTACCACTACGGGTATCAAAACTGGAGACATAGAAGTTGTTGTTTTTTAGTGTTTTGGTAGTTACTTGTGCTTTATATCTTAAAAAAAAACTCAAAAGGAGAATAATGCATTGACTATAAAAGGTACAATATTGATAATACAGTAGCTACAGCAACAGAAGTTTATATATATTGAGCATAATGCATATGCCAAATTCTGTGCTAAATTATTAGTATATTAATTTTGTCCTTCACAATAACCAGGCCAACCATCTTGCATGTTGAGACTCTGAGAGGCTACTCTAACTTACTAACCCTGGCCTTCTGATTGGTTAGTGGGAAAAACCAGATTTCAAACCCAGGTCAGTCTGACTCCAAGGCTTAATTACCAAACTATACTGACTCAATTCTTAATGTCTCCTTTGGTCCTAATTGTGCAGAAATGTAACTGAGGAAGTTTTGCTTGCCCTACAGGGTGATTGTTTAAAGTTAAAGCCAATGTTAAAAATCAGAGTGGTGGGTAGTTGGTCAACATCAGAATGTACAGTTCCAGATTGTCATGAAAAATGGGGAAATCTGGGCAGCCCGGGTGGCTCAGCAGTTTAGCACCACCTTCAGCCCAGGGCGTGATCCTGGAGACCTGGGATCGAGTCCCATGTCAGGCTCCCTGCATGGAGCTTGCTTCTCCCTCTGCCTGTGTCTCTGCCCGCTCCCCCCATCTGCCTCTCATGAATAAAAAAATAAAATCTTAAAAAAAAAGGAGGTGGGGAGAGATCTGGCCACACTGGGCCTCCTTTCCCTGGAAGGAAGGCAAGGTACAAATGGCAGCAGGTCCTCTGCACATGCTCTGTGGCTCCCTGGGCTTCCTGCTTCCATCCTCCCTTCTGATAATTAGTACTTTAAGGAAACAGGTCCAGGCACATCAAGCCTTCTGAATGCCTTCCATGATCCCCTACTATCAGAAAGTGCTTTATACCCTGCTCCACCCCATCTCTCTAGGGTTTTCTCTGATCCGTCACCCCTCTGCTTCCTCCAGCCATGAGGGGTTCCTCACAGTCAGCCCAGTGCACCACGCCCTGTCATGCTTCCATGTGTTCCAGCCTTTCTCATGATGCTCTGGCGCTATCAGCGTCCTTCTACTTTTTCTCCATTGTTATATTCTTACTCAGACTTTAAACTCCATCTCCAATGTCATCTCTTTGGGAGATAGCAAATCTTTTTCTGGAATTCTCCTTACATACCCAGGAAGACTTCACATCTTCCTTCATTCTTGCCTCTGCAGCCCTTCGCATCCTCAGCTCCTACACAGGTAACCACAGTTTACTTCATCAAGTTAACTGTGGGCCTGGCTCTCCTGCTGGACTCCAAGCCCCTTAAGGGGAAAGGCTGTCTTAGTCCTCTTCGCATTTCTATAACCTGAAATAGAGATCGGCACAAAGTAAGGGCTCGGTCGATTGGTCCCCTCCCCTCTCTCCTAATGGCGGTGACTATCTTACCATCTCCGAAATTTCTCGGCTTAACTCAGCTGCATTGGCTCCTGGGGCATAATCGGTGGCTCACTGAGTTTGTGTTGAACTATCAGTTGAAAGAACGTCTGCCTGTCATAGCAGGTCTTCACCTGTGTCTGAGCCACTATTGCGTTTGGCCCTTCCAGGACCTTCTCTCTCTCTATCTGCTCAAGTACTTGCAGCTGCCAGCAGTACCTGTTACCTACAGGCTCTGCCCTTCTAATCATGAAGCCAATGAGGGAGTCAGCTCAGGAACCAACATTTGTTACAATCAGTGTTCTTAGAAGCAATAGAGGTGAGCAAAATCCCAGGTGGCTGCCTGGATAACAAGCTCTTTGTCCCCATGGCCTGCCTGTTTGCCTGGTAGCAATTATATTCTGCTTGACGGGCCTCACCTTCCTGTCTGAGTTCCTTGCAGGGACAGAAGCCCAGGCTCGTGCAGCAGCCTCATAGGTGTGGATTCTGGGCACCTGGCCAACTTCTCGATGCCCATCTTCATGGATCCTATTATTCTTTTTATTGACACCCCATTAGACACTGCTTAATGTTCTTTGCTGTGCCTTGTCGGGTCTTTTTGAACCCTGATTAGAACTCAGAACTTACTAGCATTGGTGCTTCTCTCAAACTTGGTCATTTACACAGTAAACTGTCTGTTGGAGTAGGGAGCACATCTCTGCTCCTGTGTTAGCTAACTCCGGCCAGCTGCCCATTCCTGCCAGGAACCCCCAGGGTGCCTTCTAGAATTGTGTCCACTCTTTCCCTGGGTCTTCTAGCCTCTCCTTCCAAGCTGAGGTTTTCCCTTTATCTTCTGTCTTCTTTTAAAAATATTTTTTATTAGAGCGGTGTGTGTGTGGCGGGGGGGGGGGGGTGGCAGGACAGAGGGAGAGGGAGAAGCAGACTCTGCTGAGCAGGGAGCCCGATGCAGAGCTCGATCACAGGACCCCAGGATTGTGACCTGAGCCAAAGGAAGACACTTAACTGATGGAGCCACCCAGGCACCCCTGTTCTCTGTCTTTGAAAGATAGATCTTGGACTTCCTAGTCCTTCAATTAACTATCTTGGTAAATTTATTCTTCTAAAAAAAAAAAACAAAACAAAAAACGCACTTGGGTGGCTTGGCTTATTGGGCAACTGATTCTTGATTTTAGTTCAGGCCATGATCTCAGGGTCATGAATTCAGGGTAGGGTTGTGAGATCAAGCCCTGAGTTGGGCTCCATGCTGGGTGTGGAGTCTGCTTGAGAGTCTTCCTCTCCTTTTCCCTCTGCCCTTTTCCCTCCCTCTCTAAAACCATGCCCCCCAAACAAGTTCATGTTATCTTTAACTCAGGATAACAAATAATAATCATCATGCTATGGGTTTTCAGCCCTGGGCTGACAAAATGTCTTTCTTAAAAGAATTCCTCCAGGAGACTGCCCCCACCAGTAAGTCTCCTCCGAAGGAGGGGTTGTTGGCCCTCCCTCCCTCAGACTCAGCAGACTCTACTCCGGGTCAGGTGACTCACCGCCAAGATGGCTGATCCCAGTGGTGTCCTGCACTCACATTCCTTGTCTTCCCAAGAGCTCAGAGATGGGTTTCCTCTGCTCTCTGACAGCAATATTGGAAAGCATTCTTCCGGTTTCCTCACCGGGAGTGACTTACTGGGATATGGTGGCACTTTCCATGCCTTCATTCTCTTTCCTCGTTTACCTCATACCAATTGTCCTTATGAGACAACCCTGCCAGTGCCTTAGGGGTGTCCTGCAGAAGCAACATGAGTGCTGGTCTATGAAGCCTGTTCCTCCCCAGATGAACCAGGATTGTTGATGGGGGGAGGGGGCAAATTTCTGCAAGTCCAGGCCTTGCAAATGTATTGCAAGAATGTCCCTTGGAAGCAGGGACTCCACCAGTGTGCCTTCTACTAGGTCTTGCTGACAATCCTGTCTAAAATGACAGAAGCTCCAACATCCAGCCTGGGTTCCTGAGTGTTACAGGCTGAAATCTCCTCAAACAACTCTTGCTTTTCAAAGTTTTTCAAAGATCCTTCTCTTCTTTGTTTCCAGTCCTCCAGCGGGGGTCGCTTTCCCTGCCTTTCCCTCCGCCTCTTTCCTTCTGGTTTTGGGTAAGATTGCAACCTCTGAGTAAATTATTGCTAGAAATGGCATGTCCCAGGAAATAGTATACACATTTCTCTGTGTCCCCTCCCCTTCCCCCCAAACCTCCTGTGTGTCTCCTTCCACGTAGAGGCAGCATAACTTACTGGTGAAATGTGAGGATTCTGGAAGCAGAGAGTTCTGGCTTCAAATCCTGGCTCTACTGCCTTGTGTGTCTGTAGCACTGGATTAATCATTTAACGGCTCTGAACTTGTATCCTCGCCACAGCAGATAGGACTGGTATCTAACTCATTCGGTTGCTCTGAAAGGATTGAAGCGGGTGTGAAGGGATTGGCACCATGCCTTGGAAACACTGTAATTGTCAATTATTATAATTGGCTGCATGGCAGAAAGAAAGATTATCAAAGCGGCAGGCCAGCCTTCCAGAGCTGCTGTCCTTTCAACGGCTGCTCAGTCCTTGCTCACTGATGTGTGGGTTATATGTGCCAACAAGTCCGCCTCACATATCTGCAAATATATTCCAGATGTTTCAAGAATTTCGACATTTTCCTCTGTAATAAACCACAGTGGAGAATCATCTTAAAAGTGTCAATTGGTTTTATCTCTAAAATTCTAATAATGCGTATTATACCTCATGGGGATTTTTTTTTTTGTTTGTGTCTAAGCTAATAGAAACATTAAAATTAATCCCTCCAGTGAGGAAGTGGGTAGGCAAGCACCCCCTTCTCACTGTCACCATTTTATTTTATTTTTTTAAAGGTTTTATTTATTTGAGAGAGGATGGGAGGGGGAGGGGCTGAGGGAGAAGCAGGCCCCCTACCCGTGTCTGGATCCCAGAGGGGTCATGACCTGAGAGGAAGGCAGAGGCTTAACTGAGCCAACAGGCATATCACACTGTCACCATTTAAAAAAGTTCCCTATAGGGTATTGGTGACAGTAAGTACTCACTAGCCTGGGTATGCTGAGCAAGAGCAGTGTACATTGCTACAGCTTTTGTCATTAGGAGCACCATCAGGTTGGCTCCTGTGTCTCTCCCTTCTTTGCTCCCTCCTTTTTCTTTTAGCATTTTCCTACCTTCTGGCACCATCAGAAGTTCCAGCCTCATCTTGTATTTCCTCTATTCCTGCCCCAGGATTAACCACTTCTCCTGGAAGCTCTAGGTCCTTCTATTGGGCTATGTGCTTAGAAGTAAAGGAAAAACATATTACTGTTTTCCCTTATGTGACACACAATACTCTGGACACTTCCATATTCTGGTCACGAAATATTTTATCCCACATCAAGCAATTCTGTGACACCAACTGGGTGTCCTACAATTTAACTCAATTCTGACATCAGCCACTTGGAGATGACATCAGGTCCCGCAGGTAAAGGGCTCCATCCTATGAGACTGCCCCCCCATCTCCACCCCACTTCAGACACCAGTCAAAAGTCCAGGTTGTCACCTGTGCTCCTGATCAACTGGCTAAACTGGAGGTTTCCATGATCTCCTTGTTGGGTTTATTTTGCTATCGTGACTCACAGAACTCAGAAAAACAGTTTATTTACCAGATTGCACAATTTATAAAATGATATTTTAAGTGGTTTTAGTTTTTTATTTATTGGTTCAAAGAAAAGAATTTTACTAAAAGCAGCCAGCTATAAGACCATGTCCATCAAATTAGATTCTCTCACAGGAAGTGGCTATTCCTTGAAGTGTTTCTGATATTTTTTTGGACAACCTTAGTGTTCTAAAGAGTCTGTAGTTATGCATATATCATTTATTATCACTTAACAGTCTTGGGCACAACAACCCAGAGGCAGAGAGGCATACGGCAAGGCAGGGGTCAAGTGGGCTCTGAGCTTCCAAACCCCCTCTGGGTACGCCCCTCTCCTGGTACCTCCCTGTGTTCACCAGCTTGGAAGCTTCCCAGATCTCATCCTTTTGGCTTTTTAAGGAGGCTTCATGACACAGTTGTGGGCGGTTAAATCCTTAACCATTGGTGATTGAGCTCAATCTCCAGCCCCTCTCCCTTCCCAGGAAGTAGGGGTGGAGCCGAAAGTTCCAACACTTTAATTTCATGTTGGTTTCCAGCTCCCATCCTTAGGGGCTTTCTAATAGTTAGCTAAGTTCTCAGGACACAAAATGAGATAAATAGGAAAGCGATTGTCAAAGGATCAATAACCAATGGGTACCCCAAAACCAAATTCACATGTGTCATGATTCAGAGACCTAATTTTTACAAACGTTTTTTTCCTGCTAATCTGAGTTTGGAAAGGAAAGATCAAAGTGACATTTTACCTTCCTTTCTCGATTGGGCAGCAGAGGCAGAGATCTGGGAGAGCTGACTTTGCTAGGAATTCTTAGCCTTCCCCAGCTTCTGGATTTCCGGGATCCCATCTGCAGGTTCCAGGACAGGTGGTATGTCCTAGTGGGTCCCATCTGGATTGCCAAAAGTTTAGAGGAGGAAAAATAACTTTCTACATTTCTGAGTTCTTGGTTGGAACATTCTATAATGAAAGACCGATTAAGAAACACTCTAGGGGATCCCTGGATGGCTCAGCGGTTTAGTGCCTGCCTTTGGCCGGGGGCCTGATCCTGGAGACCTGGGATCGAGTCCCGCATTGGGCTCCTTGCATGGAGCCTGCTTCTTCCTCTGCTTGTGTCTCTGCCTCTCTTTCTCTCTGTGTCTCTCATGAATAAATAATTTTTTTTAAAAAAAAGAAACACTTTATAATAGAAGACAGTTTACTCACATGTAGATCTCATGTATACATGTGAGATTCCCAGAGAAATTCCCAAGTAACTCCCCGAGACAGCTCAAGCCACCACCTTCAATACCGTCTTTAGCTAAAGACAGAAGGAAGATGTCGGGGTATGGTGGGGAGACCAGTCTGGGAGGCTGTCAGGAAAAGCATGGTAAACAATGGTAAGATTTGTTTTATAGAGTTAAGTTGCTGCTTTCTTTGTTGATAAGAGTCTCTTGTGATTTAGAGTCATCCTTCTTTCCCTTCCTGGTACAGAGAGAGACACAAATGGCATGGGGGAAAAAAAAACAACGGATTTTTTTGGTAAATGTCCTTACAAAAAAGTAACTTGTACTCTGTTCTCAGAGCTGCTTCTGTGTCTGTTTCTTAAAAAATGATCACCTCAAAATAATCCTTATGCCAAAGAGACATATTTTGGGGTGGCATATTCTGCTACCTTTCACCCCTCAGCCAAAGACTACCAGGAACACACCTATTGGTGAACAAAGTTGAGTTTATTGACACTTGCTGCACCAAGGGAGGCTGCATGCCATGGGGCACCGCAGCACAAAGGTTTTTGGAGGGGCTGCTATAGGATTTGGTCTTGTGTTAGGTGACTTGGGGGAGGGTCACAAGGTGGGATCACTGCTATTATCTAAATATAATCTCGGAGGTGGGAGGAATGGAGTGAGACTAAAGCTGTAATGGGAAGGAGGAGATAGCAATCACTCACTGTTGTCTGGAATGTTTGGTCATCTCCTCCATTTTTGGTGTCCTTGCTCTTGCTTTTGGGGCTCAGACACAGTACAGAGAGGCCTTGTTTTTGTCTGGCTCCATCACAGTCAGAGTGACCTCAACTGATGAAAGCAT
The DNA here is from genome assembly GCF_905146905.1 of Nyctereutes procyonoides. Classification (NCBI taxonomy): domain Eukaryota; kingdom Metazoa; phylum Chordata; class Mammalia; order Carnivora; family Canidae; genus Nyctereutes; species Nyctereutes procyonoides. The sequence goes on from NW_026575132.1 coordinate 16,477,115, forward strand.
GCTGTTAATTGTTTATGTTGAATTGGAAATCATGATGGCCTAGCTGAGTGCCAGGCTGGTTGCCAGCTGTGGACTGTCAGGGTCTGGTTCCCAGCTGCTTTTTCCTCTCTCTCTTGACCCAGGTAAGTGCTCTCCAGGGATCTCCCACCAGAGCAAGGGGGCTGGGGCAGACAGTGGTGGTGCTCCTCAGGGTACTTATCTTCCCAGTCAACAAGCTGTCAGCAAGGAGCTATGTCCTTCCCAACCCCATGGTAGGCATATTCTTGAACTGGTTGTTGAAAATATTTGAATTGCTTCCATACCGTTTGGCATATCACTTTTGCCCTGAATCTTGAGGCTCACCCATGCCACTCCTTTGGGATCCCAGTTCAGCCTCAGGACCCCATAGCTGGTACCTATGTTTTTGCCTTACCAGGTCTTCCACACTTTACAGACCACCCCTGTGTCTCCTTGCTCACTGCCACAGAAATATGTTAAACCCTCATGGCATGTATTTCTTTTTTTCCATTTTAAATCAGTTTTGTGAATGCCCATCTCTTTTAGGTATGCAGGACTATGTGTACATGACATTTATTTTCTGAGGTTTCATGACAATGCTAGGCATATAGAAGGCCTTAACCATTGTCTGTTAAGTATTGAGCCAAATTGGTCCCCTGACCTCCAAGGCGCTTATGATCAAGGCAGTTTGGTTTGGAAACAAAATTGTAAATTTTTATTTATTTTCTTTTTCTTTCTTTCTTATTATATAATTTATAAATATTCATTGCAGAAAAAAAATAGCTATAGAATAATTTATGTCATCTTGAGTCGCATACCTTAGAGACAAATACCATTGACATTGTAGTGTTGATTTTTCCAGACTATTTCCTACTTGCACAGAGAAACATGAGTTATACTTTTAGGCTCTTTTGACAAAGGCTATTTTACTTAAAACATCATGACCAGATTTCCATATCAATAAATGTTGACCTACACCATCAATAGCCAATTGCACATATGTATTAAATAATGACTACCGTGGGGATTTTAAAGTCTGACAGTTTTCCTGCTGATATTATTAACTCAACATCACTGATATTGTGGGTACTTAAAAAGGTTAATTAATGCCACAGACATAACAGGAAGAGCAGAAGCTCTTATTTAGATTCGGAGTAGTGGGGTGAGGAGGTGGTGGTGCATACCCACAAAGGAATTGAAATTTAGGTACTTCTTTTTTTTCTTTTTTTCTTTTTTTTTAGATTTTATTTATTTATTCATGAGAGACACACAAACACACACAGAGAGAGAGAGAGAGAGAGAGAGAGAGGCAGAGACACAGGCAGAGGGAGAAGCAGGCTCTCCTTGGGGAGCCTGATGTGGGACTCAATCCCAGGACTCTGGGATCACACTCTGAGCCAATTTCAGGTGCCTGAAACTTAGGTACTTCTGATATTTTAAGCAGATGTTGCTGTGAAGAGATTTGTGCTGTACATGAAACATTTCTACTGGAAAGGAATTTTTGAAAATCTTGGGAAATTCTCTGATCCATTAAGACAAAAGTTATCCTATAGGGAGAATTTGGCACATTTTTAGGTAATCTACAAAATAACCTTTCCATTTCCATTCATTTGTACCAAACTGAAACCAATTGGCTCCTACATTCCAATAGTTATTATTTCTGGAAAGAAATTTACTTCCAGATTACTTTGGTAGTTACAATAATAATAACTAATAGATGGAACCTCTTATAGAAGGAAAATGTGGCCCTAGCAGGGAAAATGTTTACAGAAGGAAAAATAAAGTAGTGTTTATATTTTACATCTGTAAATAGTGGGCAATACTTTACAAAAAAAGGGGGGGGGCTTTTTTTGGGATCACCCAGAGAAACTGGAGGCATATTTGTTATCTGCGTATTCAGGAGTCCTCTTGTAGCAGATAACTGTTAGCATTTGTCGACTCAACATCTCTTTGACAGCTGCTCTTCACCCCTTGCCCCCCATCACAGTGGAGCTAGTGGTTTCAAGTTTCCCATCTCCCCAACACAGTGGTGGACATGGGACCAGGGCTGGTGGAGAACATGCGGTTCTCTGGCCCTCATGGTTCAGGGGTGGTCTCCTGCCCCTGCAGGATCAACAGGGATTTTGGACACTAAGGATCAGGTAACCCTGGAGTTTCTAGCAACCATCTCATGGAAAAAGCCTGGAAGCCCACATGGCAGAAAGTTTATCATTGTTTGAACTCTGGAATCCATCTTGTGTGACAACAGCTGTGACCTCCTACTTCTAATCCTGTTTCAGTTTAAATTCTTTTGAGTTCTTTATCTGTCATGTGCAATGAAAGGAGTCTACTATACCTTCCTGGAATCACATAAACAACTCCCATGAGTAGGAAGAGATCTCACTGTTAAGTTCAGTTCCCACCTACATGGAAGCCCTCTTATTATTATTCACTGCATGTCAGCACCTCATTGAATACTATGCAAGGCTCCCATTACATTGCCTGATATTTCTGACTCCTTTAAAATCTCTTTCATGTTGAACTGATAACAGCCTTTCCCCAAATTACATACATTGGTTTTAATTCTATACTGGGCTCACAGGGCAAATAGACTTTTCACATGGTAACATTTTGTTTATTTTTTATTTTTCAAAGATTTTATTTATTATTCATGAGACACACACACAGAGGCAGAGGGAGAAGCAGGATCCGTGTGGGGAGCCCTATGTGAGACTCGATCCTAGGACCCCGGATCACGACCTGAGCCGAAGGCAGATGCTCAACTGCTGAGCCACCCAGGCATTCCTGCTGCTGCTTCTTAAATGTAAAATTGTGTTCTGTGAATCCTTGAATATGGATTTAACATGGAGGGTGGCGGGGGGGTGGCAGGGGAGATAGAACAATTCTGAATAAAGCCTTTAATATTAAATAAATATTAAAGAAGGAGAGTTGTGAAGAATAAAATTCAAGATAGGTGGAACAAAATTTGAAAATGGGTAAATAACAAAATGACAACATAGGTGGGAAGAGTGAGCTGTGGGACATGGAAACCATGGAGCAGTATCAGACATGGGCAGCAGAGTGGTGGTTTGGGAGAGTGTGATGGTAAGACTTGGCTTAGAACAGGCCTGTTTGATTTCCTGGAAAGATGATGAGGAAAGACAGGGTTTATCTTATTTTCCAGGCCAGCACCCTGAGAGAGTGAGGCAGGTGGCCACAAAGACAGAGTGGGAGAGGCTAGGTTTCAAAGCTGGAGTCTGGTAGATCCTCAAAGGGACCTGGATCTGGGCTGGTTTGCAGCAATCCCCTGCCATGTGCAACTTAGAATGAAGGTTTTCTGGAATGCTTAATAGAGCCCCAAGTATATGAGAATGTGAACTATATTGTGAGCTCTGTCAATAGTTCCCAACTCCCACCTTTGAAACCAACGTAAACTGGGCTCAGGCAGAGACTAATGTCTCTTGGAGGACACTGCTCAATGCAGTCCGAAGATGCTTAGCTTGGGGAGCACCTGGGTGCTTCAGTCAGTTAGGCATCTGCCTTCGGCTCAGGCCATGTTATATATATATATATATATATAATATATATATATATATATATATATATATATAAATTTATTTTTTATTGGTGTTCAATTTGCCAACATATAGAATAACACCCAGTGCTCATCCCATCAAGTGCCCCGCTCAGTGCCTGTCACCCAGTCACCCCCACCCCCCACCCACCTCCCCTTCCATCCCCCCCTAGTTCATTTCCCAGAGTTAGGAATCTCTCATGTTGTGTCTCCCTTTCTGATAATTCCCACTCATTTTTTCTCCTTTCCCCTTTATTCCCTGTCCCTATTTTTTATATTCCCCAAATGAATGAGACCATATAATGTTTGTCCTTCTCCGATTGACTTACTTCACTCAGCATAATACCCTCCAGGTCCATCCACGTTGAAACAAATGGTGGGTATTTGTCGTTTCTAATGGCTGAGGAATATTCCATTGTATACATAGACCACAGCTTCTTTATCCATTCATCTTTCGATGGACACCGAGGCTCCTTCCACAGTTTGGCTATTGTGGACATGGCTGCTAGAAACATCGGGGTGCAGGTGTCCTGGTGTTTCTCTGCATCTGTATCTTTGGGGTAAATCCTCAGCTGTGTAATTGCTGGGTCGTAGGGCAGATCTATTTTTAACACTTTGAGGAACCTCCACACAGTTTTCCAGAGTAGGCCATGGTTTAATAAGAATTTTGGCTAATAATGTTTGCCCTGCGTACACTGCCTAGCAGAGTATATTTAAAAGGTGCAAAATAATCTCTTAATCTATGTGATTTTGGAAAAAGCTTTTAAACCACGCTTGTCTTTTTTCTGGTGAGCACTGGGTGGAGCTCTTATCTAAATTAAGTAAAAGCATTGTCTAAGCGAAGGAGAAGGAAGCTACTTGAAAGAGTTTGGATTTTTTAGTTATTTAGTCTGTGTGGTGCAAAAGATTTCCAATTTTTTGCTAAAAACAAGTAACTAGGGCAACCCGGGTGGCTCAGCAGTTTAGTGCCACCTTCGGTCCAGGGCGTGATCCTGGGGACCTGGGATCGAGTCCCAAGTTGAACTCCCTCCTCTTCCTGTGTCTCTGCCTCTCTCTGTCTCATGAATAAATAAATAAGATCTTAAAAAACAAACAAACAAATAAATAGAGGGGCAACTGGCTGGATCAGTTGGTAGAGCATGTGACTTTTGATTTCAGGGTCATGAATTCAAGCCCTACATTAGGTATAAAGCTTAATAAAAAAAAATAAATAAAAATGGGTCTTCCTTAAAAAAAAAGATAAAAAAATTTTAAGACGGAAGAAAAGAGAATTACAGGAACCATACATCAGTAGGAAAGATGTGAGAACAATGGTACATAGAGAGGATTTGTGAATGGAAAGATCTCTTGTTAATAATAAATTCGGCTGACAATTTTGGCATAGCTAGGTCTAAAGATTTCTTCATATCCAAAAAGCTGTTCCTGAGATAAACATCATCCTCAGGTGATTGCAGCTTAATCAACAACAACAAAAAAATCAAGGAGAGTCGTTGCTGACCTCACTGGGTCTGTCTGTGGCTTCCCCTGCAGGGCCTGCCTGCCTAACGGTGCTCCCCTCCCCTCACCCCTTCCCTACTGAGCCTGGTCCTACCTACCACCAGGGCAGGGCTGTCCCTAGGAAGGACTCCTGCACTCAGGTAGCTGCCCTGCCTGTGCCTGGTGGTTAGTTTGATTTGAGGAGAAGCTCTGGGGCACCTGGGTGGCCCAGCGATTGAGCGTCTGCCTTTGGCTCAGGGTATGATCCTGGGGTCCTGGGATCGAGTTCCGCATCAGGGTCCCCACAGGGAGCCTGCTTCTCCCTCTGCATATGTCTCTGTTTCTTCTCATGAATAAATAAATAAAATTGTTAAAAAAATAAAATGAAGAGAATTTCAGAGCCCCATCTTGACCCTAGATTCAAACCCTGTTTTCCAATCCAGCTTCAACATTATTAAAATATTAGGTATATTTGGATGTCTAGAATATATAAGTCAAATAGCATACGTACGTTGATAAATTTTAAATCAGAAGAGAAAAATTATTTGAAAATTATGTACTTTATTCGGAATCTTTAGTGTGGCCCAGGCATTAGAATTTTTAAAAGCTCTGTGGATGATTCTAATATATAGCCAGACATGGGAAGCAGTGATCTATATTGTACTGGATTTAGGGGATACCGGCACTCCTTAGTCTGCGGCTTCTCAAATTGGTATGCACGTGAGAATCATCTAGAGGTCTTGTTAAAATGCAGATTCTGATTCAGCATGTCTGGGGTGAGGTCTGGGATTCTATATTTTTAACAAACTCCCAGGGCATCCCCGTGCTGCTGGTTTGCAGACGACACTTTGGGATAAAGGCTTTCACTCAGTGATTCCAAATGTTCAGGATCATAATCCTTGTCAGGGGGGCTTGTTAATTCGTACAGATGCACAAGAAATTCCCCGGAGATGTCTGATTCACCAGGTGTGAGCATCGTGTGTTGAAAGTGCCTGGGTGATTCTCCTGGGCTGTGTGCTTGAGACAGACTGCCCTCACTTAATTTGGGTAGTTGATTGTGTACCAGGCCTTTGTGACTATCATGGAAGCTTCAAAGTCCTTAATCCCTTAATAATTCTAAATATCGCTGTATAAGCATCATGGTATTACTTAGTATTCATTACAGTTTTCTAAATTTTCTTCTTTTTTTAAAAGCCTGTTTATTTATTTATTTTTGGTAATCTCTACACCAGCATGGGACTCGAACTCACAGCCTTGAGATCAAGAGTCGAATGCTCTTCCTACTGAGTCAGCCAGGCGCCCCTCAAATTTTCTTGATGAACTGGTAGATAGTGCTCCCTAGTGTAATGGTCAGAAAATCAAAAGTGATGTGAAACAACAATTAGATTTCACTTTTCTAATTACTTTGGCATTGTTCCTGCTGACTTCCTTGTTTCCAGATTACTTGCTTTTAAGACTTAGCTAAAAAGTCATTACTATTTAAAAAAAATGAAATTCTTAAACATTTTTTCTTTTACTTTTCATTATTATTATTATTTAAGTAGGCTCCATGTCCAGCGTGGAGCCCAGCATAGAACTTGAACTCATGACCCTGAGATCATGACCAGAGCTGAAATGGGGAGTCAGACACTTAACTGAGTTACCTGGACTCCCCATTAAAAAAAAACCCATAATACCCTCTTTTATTTTTTAAAATTAAATTAAATTGTTTTATTATTTTTTTAAAGATTTATTTATTCATGAGAGTCAGACAGACAGAGGGAGAAGCAGGCTCCATGCAGGGAGCCCGATGGGGGACTCGATCCCGGATCCTGGCATCACGCCCTGGGCAGAAGGCAGGCGCTCAACTGCTGAGCCATCCAGGCATCCCAAATTAAGTTATTTTAAATGAAACAGAAAACTTTTAATGTGTGAGTCACCGAACTTTGGCATTGTTTGTTAGCCCTCTTTCCCATACATTTATTTTATTTCATATTTTTTAAAAGATTTACTTGTTTTAGAGAAAGAGAGTATGTGCAGGTGGGAGGTGCAGAAGGAGAAGGAGAGAGTCTTAAGCAAGCTCCATGCTGAGCGCAGAGCCCCATGTGGGGCTGGATCTTATGACCCTGAGATCAGACCCTGAGCCGAAACCATGAGTTGGTTGCTTAATTGGCTGTGCCACACAGGCGCCCCTCATATGTTCATTTTAAAGCTGGGGTGCCCAAGACTCCACACTCCCATGAGGATCCTGTCCCAACTTATGACTTTCAATACCATGTTTTTTGACTTGCAAACATCGATCTCTGGCCCATGCCTGTCTCCTGAACTCCAGGCTAGTTGCCCGGTTAACCACTAACCAGTTGTCTGGTTAACAACACCACCTGGTTGTTCCTAGACTTCTCGAACTCCTCTTGTCCAAAATGGGACACCTGGTTTTCCTCCCCAAACGTGCTCCCCTGCAATTCTCCCTGTCTGGGTTGAAGACAACTCCATCCTCCTAGTGGTGCAGACCAACCCTCTCTGTCACACCCACGTTGAATCCAGTGGGACTTTCTGTGTTGAGAATGTTTTCAAAATGTGTCCACTTCCCACCTTTGTAAATGCCACCTGCCGGGAGCGTGGCCTCTTTTTTTCTGGAGGCTGCAGCAGCCTGCTAGCCAGCTGGTCTCTGTTTCCTTCTTCACCTCTTGCTCTTTGTATTTTAAAGTTTCTTTAAACACTGTTAGCAGTTTGTAGTAACAGAAATAACCATATCACAAACTATTCTATGTTCCGATTTTGGTTTTAGAGAACAAAATTAGTTTTTAAAAGAAAGCTGGAAGTGTCTAGGCAAAGTTACTAGACACTAGTAACTAGTGTGTTGTTGTGTGCTGTGTTGTGTGTGTTGGCCTAGCTGCAGCCTCTTGGAGAATGGTGATCACCCTGCTTGTGGAGAAGGCGTTTACCTTTGCACCAACACTTCTCCTTTACTGGTTTCCGCTTTTGTGCATTTGAAATGGTTTTGCTTGCTCTGTTGTTCTCTTGGACTTTTTTTTTTTTAAGATTTTATTTATTCATGAGAGACACAGAGAAAGAGAGAGGCAGAGACACAGGCGGGGGTGGGGGGGGCAAGGGGGGAGGGGAGCAGGCTCCATGCAGGGAGCCTGACGTGGGGCTTGATCCCGTGGCCCCAGGATCAGGCCCTGGGCTGAAGGTGGCGCTAAACCGCTGAGCCACCAGGGCTGCCCCTCTCTTGGACTTTGTTAAAATTCTTTTTGTTTTGGAGCTCAGGTTCTAGATGCCGGTTGGGAGCCTTCCGAGACATCCTTTCTGTCTCAGCCAAGGTCTGATCAATAAGGCCCCCTCCCGGGGCGCCGGGGTAGCTCAGTGGGCTAGGCGGCCGGCTCAGGTCCTGAGCTCAGGGCTGCGGGATCGAGCCCGCCCTTCGTTGTTGGGCTCCATGCTCTGCGGGGAGTCTGCTAGTTACCAACCCCTTCCTCTGCCCCTCCTCACCTCTCTTGCACACACTCTCTCTAAAATAGATGAGTGAATCTTAAAAAAACAACAATAACAACCAATGCCACCTCCCTCCCTGCTCTGGCTTAAACCATCCGACTACCTTCTCTCTCACTTCTCCCCTCTGCGTCTCTGACACTTCGGCCAACTTGAGCCACTTGTTGTTCCCCTCATCTGTGCCATGTTTTCTTCCCTTATGGGACAAGATTAGTCCAGAACATTTTCACCACCTTTATACCCATGTCTTCCAAGTCTGCAGCACTTAATAAGAATTGTAGGCACTTGGTGAGCACTTACTACGTGCCAGGCACTGTGCTGAGTGTGTGCAGACATTATATCCTTTGAATCTCACACTGTGCAAGGGACACATTTTTATTAGCCCTCAGACCCTGAGGAGGGATGCTCTGCCCAGATCCCCTCACATCCTTTTCCAGCTCTGCATGTTTGCTTGCCCTCCTACCCCGCTTCTGCAGATCGCCCTGCAACTTTCTGAAGATTACCTCTTGCTGGCAGGTGAAGGGAATCCAAAGGGTCTGGGGGGTTTGTGTCCTCCTCCCCTCCAGTGACCAATGACAGAGGGTACTGGTGTGGGAATACCAGCCTCCCCCCCCATTGCCGCCAGCCTGGAGAGACTAGAAAAGGGGATGCAGGCTCCAGGACTCTCCACAGGATCAGACTGAGCTGGCTTTGTGCCCGCCTCTATCTGGCTCCCCTATTCCCTCACCTGCCCTCCTGGGAGCACTTCTCTGATCAGTCACCTCCTCCTGAGTCCTTGGTTCCTGATCTGGGTCTGGGGGACCCCGCCCTAAGACTCTAGCCTGGCTAACACTAGATACAGATGACATTCAAACCCAAGCAGTCAGATCAAACTCCAGGCAGATTTTAGACTTCTAATCCCTCCATTATGCTGCCTGTCGTGTCGGTGTGATGCTTCTGTGTCAGTGTTGGGTCCCTAGCATTCCGCTAGAAAAGTTACCAGAAGATTTTGGAGCAGTATTTTTTTAAAAAAAGATTTTATTTATTTCAGAGAGAGAGAGAGAGAGAGAGAGAGAGAGAGAGCGCGCACCACCATCAGGAGGGGCAGAGGGAGAGGGAGAATCAGACTCCCCCCACCCTCTCCCGAGCAGGAGCCCTAGTGGCCCCATCCCAGGGCCCTAACAAAGATCATGACCTGAGCTGAAGGCAGACACCCAACTGACTGCGTCACCCAGGTGCCCCCGGGTGATACATGTTCATACTTCTTACCGCGGTAATGGGAATGTTCAAAGTCCCTTGAGTGATGGGTGAAGACGCAATGAAAACTCTGACAAGCCTCTCAGGCTTCTTCCTCAAAGCCCCTACAGCACTTTTGACATACTTGCCTCTACTAGGTGCAGGCATAATTACTTTAAAAATTCTGTTGGGTGCAGCCCCGGTGGCTCAGCGGTTTAGTGCCGCCTACAGCCCGGGGCGTGATCCTGGAGACCCTGGATCGAGTCCTACGTCAGGCTCCCTGCATGGAGCCTGCTTCTCCCTCTGCCTGTGTCTCTGCCTCTCTCTCTCCTCTCTGTGTATTCTCATGAATAAATAAATAAAGTCTTTAAAAAAATTCTGTTGGAAGTTCTATTCCCCCTCTAGACTGTTAGACTCCTTATTTCCCAGTGGAGAGCACAGTGTCTAAAATAGGGGTGCTTGATCTTTTGGGATGTGATTCTGCACTATGAAAAGCTAGATTTAGCACCATGGTTCTCAAATACCATTTGCAGAAGCAGCAGCTGGGGGTGTGTGTGTGTCTTGGAATCTGCATTTTTAACAAGTGTCCAAGTGATTCTGATGCAGGTGATTCTTGATCCATTACTGATAAAACACTAGTTGATTAAGCCCAAATACTCTATAATAATCGAGGAGCATTTATGTTTGTAAATGCTTATTACACAGCATTTACTTTGTGCCTGGCACCATTGTAAGAAAATTAAAAATTTAAAAATAAAAACTTGCGTGATCCACGTCACGATCTTATGAGATGAAGAGTGCCGTTAGCCCAATTTTTACAAATTAGAAAACCGAGGCACAGGAATGCCCAGGAATGTGCCCCATCGCCTACAGCTAGTAAGGCTTTGGACCAGGCGCCCGGGCTCCCGAGGCTGTGCTCCTAACTGCTACCCCACGCCAGCCCATGCACTGACAGGTGTCAGCAGATCCACATTATTCAAGGCTTTCTTTCTGCTGAGCCCCTCCAAGGAGGCTGAAAGGAAAACAGGACCACATGGCTGCATCAAACACACAGGAAATATTTTATTAGCTTCCAGATGGAGAACAGGGTAGAGTAAAAATGTTTCAGTAGAAATCCACGGCTCTCCTCAAGGAGCCCACCCGGGCACTCGGGGCGCCCCAGTCGTGGTAGCGCCTGTAGTCCCCCGGCCTCAGCAGGTACTGGCGCCCCCGGTAGTTGGGCATCTCGTAGAGGACCCAGTAGCCCTCCAGCACGTGGAAGGAGTGGATCTCACTGAAGTGGAAGCGGTCGTGAAGCGAGGAGCAGTCCTCGGTGATCTCTACCATCTGGCCCCTGTAGTCCTCTCGCTCGTAGATCCTGATCCTGTGGGAGCTGGTCTGTGGGTTCGGCCATCAGCAGGTGAGGAAAAGTCAGAAAACCGAGCCGTTAGCAACCAGTCATACATGCTACAGAGGGACTGGGCATTTCTTTATCTTTTCTGTATCAAAGATGACAAATTTTGAGATAGCCGATGCCAGGGCAGCTGTGTACGTTTGAATGGGTTGCGCACTGCAAAACTGAAGAAGGCGTCATTGCTACAGATCAAGTTACCTGTGGTGCTGCCAAGAGTTTCTCAGGCCACAACCTGTATGAACCATCCACGCTGGTCGTATTTAGCATCATTCTTAAATAACTATGTGTATATTGCTGTCGCCTTTATGGGTTTATGGTGGGCTCAAGTGATCCTTGGATGACATAAGAATAATTAGATATTTAAATACAATTTTAGAAAGGACCCCCGGGAAAGAAAGTTCTAATTTTGAATCTCAACAGTATTAGAAGAAGCTAGTGGGAAGGGAGGTCAAGTTGCTTTTCCCTCAGGTGAAGTCACAGACCAGAGGCAATTCAAGAAGAAGCCCAGCCCGGGCAATCCCTAATCCCTTCCCTTCTGCCTTCAGCCCCGCTCCTCTAAGGCCCTGGAAAGCAAGAGGCCCCCCAGAGACTAGGTTCAGGTGTCAGCTCTAGGGCGCTCCTGCAGATCTGCTCTAGGTAAGAAGCAACACGGAAAGCCCAGGGTCGTGGAGGAGGCCTGCACAGGACCAAGGGGGAATAAAACCTTGAGAGAAACGCAAAGCTAGGCTGCTTGTCCGGAGCAAATCCTGCCTGTCTTTCCTTGAGCACTTGATCTCTCATCTGCCTTCCCAGAGGGCGCCGACGGGCTCCCTGTCTTCCTTCTCCCGCCAGCCACTGAATGCTCTTGAGGAAAAGTGCTCAGGAGCAATCCCCCTGCGGTAGAAAGCACTGCCAAGGGGGCATCTCCGTGGGTGAAGGGCCCACGTGTGCACCACCTGGTCTTCACGACGGCCCTGCACACGCGCAGCAGCACCGCAGCCTTTGCCTCTTTGATGAGAAGCGGAGGACTAGGGCGCTCGGCAGAATTAGAAAGGGCGGGGGGGGGGGTCCCCGGGGGGCTCAGCGGCTTGGCGCCTGACATCCGCCCAGGGCGTGACCCCGGGGCCCGGGATCGAGTCCCGCATCGGGCTCCTGCGTGGAGCCTGCTCCTCCCTCTGCCTGTGTCTCTGTCTCTCTCTCTCATGAACAAATAAATAAATAAAATCTTTTTAAAAAGGAAAGAAAGGGCGGGGGTGGGGGTGGGGAGCCGGGCGCGCGGGCTCCGGGGCTGCTCTGGGGCCCTCTCAGCCGCGGGCCTTGCGGGAGCGGCCGGCAGCCCACCGTCCGCTCGGGGTTCGGCGGCACAGGAGGCGGGACTGCGCGTGCGTGGGACGGGCAACGCTCAGGGCACAGGTGGCCGCCGCGTGCTCGGGGCCCGCTCCCAGCCTCGGTCCGACCCCACGAGGCGACAGGTGCAGGAGAGCAGCGGCGGCGGGGCCAGCGGGCCACCTGCGGGCCACCTGCGCACCACCCGCGGGCCTCCTGCGGACCACCTGCGGGCCACCTGCGGGCCACCTGCGGACCACCCGCGGGCCGCCTGTGCACCACCTGCGGGCCACCTGCGCACCACCCGCGGGCCTCCTGCGGACCACCTGCCGACCACCTGCGGGCCACCTGCGGACCACCTGCCGACCACCTGCGGACCACCTGCGGGCCACCTGCGGACCACCTGCGGACCACCCGCGGGCCGCCTGTGCACCACCTGCGGACCACCTGCGGGCCGGGGGGCCCCGCCGCCCCCTCCCCAGGGCCAGGCCCCCGCGGAGCGGAGCCGCGGGGCTGCACAGCGGGGTCACCGCTTAGGTCGGGGGCGCGGGCGGCGGAGTCCGAGGCCAGGAGCAGCCGCCCGGGGGTGGGGGGTGGGGCGGGAGCCGCACTCACGTGGGGGATGAGGCGGCAGGAGCGGACGGCGTCGCTGAGGCCCAGCCACTGCTGGTAGTCGGGGTAGTCCCCGCGCCGCAGGAAGTACTGGCCCCCCGCGTAGTTGGGCTGCTCGTAGAGCATCCAGCAGCCGCTGTCCACGCGGATGGAGTTGCAGCGGCTGAGGTAGGGCTGCAGGTTCGGGTGGTCGCTGCTGCACTCGTAGTGCCGGCCCTGGAAGCCGCGGTCCTCGTAGAAGGTGATCTGCAAGGCAAGGGAGGGAGAGGCTCGGAGGCCTGGCCCCGGGGTGCGGGGGTGCGGGGGGGCCCCCGGGCTGGGGCTGGCGGGGCTCACCTTCCCCATGGCGGTGGATGCAGGTCCAGGTCGGGGACGCGCCGCGGCGCGCGGCTATATAGCAGGAGGCCTGCTGCGTTGGCAGGAACCACACAAAAGGGGCCCGCGGGGCGAGGAGGGGATTTTCTCTCTTTTCTATATAATGACTGTGGGGGGTGGGGTGGGGACTTATTGTATGTTTTCTCTTAGACTCTCCAGTGTTTTCGATTTGATGACCCGCGTTAAAACTGTCACTTGGTGCCTCTGGGGCCTTTAGGCGAAGCCTATTTAGGACTTTGGAGCTGAGCAAAAGCCCTCACCGAGTTAATAATGGCAATGGAATATTTTAGGTATCTTCTTAAATTGCAAAACGATCTCCTTTTGGGTAAGAGAGCCGGGTAATGACTGAGTCTGAGGTCAGAACGGGCCCAGCTCGACGTTGGGATGAGAGCATTTTCTTGGTGTGAGAACCTGGCACAGGGGGAAGAGCCTGCCTTCTCCGTAGTATGTTTAAAGTAAGATGGGATTTACGTCCAAGAGGAAGAACCTCTCCATGACCCTCCGGGCTGACAAGTGGGTACAATAGATGTTGCTAACACTGGAGGAAGGGTGACCAGGAGTTGGACCCTAAGGAAGCCCCGTTTAGGGACGCACCTGCCACCCTGCTGCCTGGGCCTGGACAGGACCAGGGACATCTCCAGGGCCTCAGCTGGGGTGCCTCTCCCTGCACAGGCAAGGAGACCCTCACTTTTTAAATTCATAGAGGTGACTCACTGGTGGTTCCGTCTCACGCATTAACTTTCTATTTAGTAATTTTGCAAACCAGGTGCTAAGATTCGTTCTGGCTGTTGAGAAATACAAGTTAATATGCAAATATAACAAGTTTAAGATCCTACAGTCTTACATCTTTCTCTACCCTTCCCAGCTCCAGGCAAGCTGTGTTTGCTCTGGAGTTAAGGCTCTGACTCCAGAGCCTAGAGTCTGCCTTCCTCCCTCAAGACCCTACCTTCATCCCCAGTAGCTCCTGGTGCTCAGCTCTCTTTAGAGCAGAGTTTCTCAGCCTCACACTATTTTGACATTTTGGATAAAAAAATTCTGTTACAGGGTGGTTGTCCTGTGCACTTACGGATGTTTAACAGCATCTCTGGTGTCAACCCTCCAGATGTTAGCAGCGTTACTCTTCTGGTTGTGACAACCAAAAATGTTTTCAGACATTGGAAATGTTTCCTGGGGGAGCAAAATCAACACAGATTGAAAACCACTCCTTAAGAAGAAGCAAGTCCTTCAAAACAACCTGATATGTATGCTCTATTTCACTCCTTTAGTTTGGATTGTTGCTACCAAAATCTAATACTAAAAAATTGTTTTCATTTCATTTGATGCACACACATTTAATAAACCTTATTCACATTCTTTCTTTTAAAAATTCTTACTTTTATAGAAAATTTGGAAACTATAGAGAAAAATTTAAAACCAAAATTTAAAAGATGAAAAAGTTCTAAAGGTCCATTGCACAAAAATGTGCATATAGTTAACACTACTGTACTATGTGGTAAAAATGGTTAGGATGGTAAATTTACTGTTATGTGTATTTTACGACAGTAAAACCCACTTAATTTTCACTTCTTTGATATAATACCTTCATCTTTAAGAATTTGTCCAAAGAAGAGTTAAAAGAACATGCAAACATTTAGGTGCATTAATATGTTATCTGACCATTGTTTATAATATAAAAAAGATACAAATGAAATGTCCAAAATAGGGCATTAATTAGGTAACTTATAGAACATCTGTTTGATGAGGTGTTAGGTAGCTACCAAAAATCATGTTCTCAAAGAATTTATTGAAATATATGGATAATATTCACCATATGTTGTTTCTTTTTAAAATCTTTTTTTAAAAAATATTTTATTTATCCATTCATGAGAGACATAGAGAGAGAGAGAGAGGGAGAGGCAGAGGGAGAAGCAGACTCCATGTAGGGAACCTGACATGGGACTCGATCCCGGGGCTCCAGGATCACACCCTGGGCTGAAGGCGGGGCTAAACTGCTGAGCCACCGGGGCTGCCCTAAGTTTCTTTTTAAGTAAGTACGTTATACCACTGAGAAATATTGCTGAAAGAAAGAAGATATAAATAAATATAAATACATCTTGTGTTTATGGATCGGAAGAATCAATATTGTTCAGATATCCTGCCCAAAGTGATCAATAGATTCAATGCAGTCCCTATCAAAATTCCAGCAACGTTTTATGTAGGAATAAACAAAATACCTCCTAAAATTCACATAGAATCTCAAGGGACCCTAAATGCCCAAAACAATCTTGAAAAAAAAGAGCAGAGCTGGAGAGCTTGAACTTTATGATTTCAAAATGTACCACAAAGCCACAGTGATCAAAACAGTGTGATATTAGTGCAGCGATAGATATACAGACCAATGGAAGAGAACAGGAAACCCAGAAACAAGCCCTCACATATATTGTTAACTGATTTTTTACAAGGTTGGCAATACCATTCAATAGGAAAATGACCGACTTTTAAACAAATGATACTGGGATCCCTGGGTGGTGCAGCGGTTTGGCACCTGCCTTTGGCCCAGGATGCAATCCTGGAGACCCGGGATCGAATCCCACGTCGGGTCCCCGGTGCATGGAGCCTGCTTCTCCCTCTGCCTATGTCTCTGCCTCTCTCTCTCTCTGTGTGTGACTATCATAAATTAAAAAAAAAAGATTTAAACAAATGATACTGGGGAAAATGAATATCCACATGCAAAAGAATGAAGTTGACTCCTAACTTACACCATATACAAAAACTAAATCAAAATGGATTCAAGACTTGAAGAACTAAAACCATAAAACTCTTAGAAGGAAACATAGGGGAAAAGTTTCATGACACTAAATTTGGCAGTGATTTCTTGGATAAGACAATGAAGCATAGGCAATAGGTAAATTGGACTTCATCAAAATAAAAACTGTGTGACAGAGGAGACTATCAACAGAGTGAAAGGCCATGGAACGTGAGAAAATATTTGCAAATCATATATTTGATAAGGCATCGGTACATAAAGAACTCCTATAACTTAGCAACAACAGGCAAAAAGTGAAAAAAAAACCCACAATTTTTAATACAAGAACGGGAATAAACATTTCTCCAAAGAAGATATACAAATGGGCAATAGTCACATTAAAGAAACTCAACATCATTAATCATTGGGGAAATGCAATCAAAATTACAATGAGATACTACTTCATACCTGTAATGATGGCTATTATAGAAATATAAAATAGAAAATAACAAGTGTTAGTGAGGGTGTGGAAAAATTAGAAATGTTGTGCATTGCTGGTGGGAATGTGAAGTGTTGTAGCCACTGTGAAAGAGCCAAAAGATGGAAGCAACCCAAATGCCCACTGAGGGGTGAATAGATGCAAAACATGTGGTATATGCATGGAATGGAATATGATTCAGCCTTAAAAAGGAATGATGTTATAAATGCTACAACATGGACCAATCTTAAGAACATGATGCTACGTGAAATGAGCCCGGCAAGATGGATATCGTACAATTCCATTTATTTGAGGTACATACAACAGTCAGATTCATGGAAATAAGAAGTGGAATGGGCATTGCGGGGGGGCTACAGGGAGGTGGGGATGGGGACTTAGTCTGGAATGAGTGCAGAGTTTCAGTTTGGGATGATGACAAAGTTCTGGAGATGAATAGTGCTGATGGTTGCACAGCGACATGAATGTGCTTTATGCCACTGAATTGAACACTTAAAGGTTGTTATAATGGTAAATTTTATGTTATGTGTATTTTACCACAATTTAAAGCATTTTCCATGAGCGATAAGAAAAAAATACATTGATGTTAATTTTATCAATACGAACTTCTTGATTTCAATAATTCTACTGAGGTTGTAAGAAAATATTGAAATGGGTGAATACTAGGGTTTCAAAGGGAATTAAACAGTATTTAAAAGTTTAAGGTACTTATACTTCTTACTTTATGATAGGAAAAAAATCAGTAATAAATATAATTAATGTCTTAAATTTTTTAAAATTAGCACCTTTCCCTTCTTGGGCTTCCTCCTTCTTCCTCTCTTTATCTTTCTTTCTTTTTTAAAATTTTATTTATTCATTCATGAGAGACATACAGAGAGAGGCAGACACATAAGCAGAAAGGGAAGCAGGCTCCCTGCAGGGAACCCAATGTGGGACTCAATCCCGAGACTTGGGAATCATGCCCTGAGCCAAAGGCAGGTGCTCAACCACTGAGCCACTCAGGCACCCCTCCCTTTATTCCTTGCATTTGATTACCTTATATCACCAAAGCTTACACTCAAGAACCTGATGACATTTCCTCTTTAATTCTGGGAATTAGTGCTGTGGGCACAACTGTGTTGTAGAGATTGTTGGGTGCTCATCCTCACACAGTGTTCCTTCTGTGCTGCCTCAGTCTTAGCTAGCAGCTCTCCTATGGTTACCAGGGATGCCTGGCTGCTCCAGGACCCTGCAGATGCTAAATATGGTGGGAGACAGACAAAAACTGGGGCCCTAATGACATTGCTGAGCTGCTGAATCAACCATCCCTAAATCCTGTGCTATCCTAACACTTCCTGTCATGTGAGCTATTTTCTGTATTGCTTGCCCATTTGATATGGAGCTTCTGCTACTTTCAGTCTGATGTTTCTGAGATGATCCAGATTCATATTTGGCTGAGAGAGTCGGGTGAATTTTGATCAAGCTTTGGAGAAGGAGCTGCTCACCAGGGGAAGTTGGGGAAAAGTAATTCAGGGATGGAAAAGATTGTGAGAAAAGGCAAAGAGATGTGAAAATCCTTGGTGTGATGGGAAACCCAGGCAGGTCAGGAGCATCAGATTAATAAGAGAGGAAGTAGATGGGCTGGGGCCATAGGTTCTCATAAGAAGAAATTTTCCCTGTGGACAGTGGAGTAATATCAAAGGTTTTAAAGCAGGACAATGACTTGATCATATCTCTTTGAACCTACACACCGTTCTTCCTTCCTAAAATTCCAGCAATGAGAGCACAAGACAGAACAGAAAGTAGAAGACTCAATGTAAGCGAATATAGTGCCCTACTTCCTATAACTTAGTGTATAGTATGCTAACACACACACACACATTATACGTACAAGTACAGGGTTATGTAAATATATTTGACTGTGTGTATGGGATGTGCATAGATATATATAGACAGAATGCAGCTTTGGGTTGTCCTATATATTTAATTCAATTCCTGGTTGGTTGTTTGCAATGACCTCATAGTAAGAATCAGTAAGCTAGTGCTGTCATTACTTTGACAAGAATCTTCCTGATTCCATGATGGAAAAAAGTGATCTCTGAGCTGTGGGTTCTGGCTTCTGATGCCACTTCTGTTATTGACTGTTTGGCATTAGAATTGGACTTCAGCTTACCTTACATGAAATGAGTTATCTAAGTTATAGATGATTTCCAGGTCCAAAATATGTTAAATATCATATCACTTCATTGTTTAATAGTGCCTGACTTCCTTCCCCACCCCTTCCTTTCTCTTTCCTTCCCCCTCTTTCTTTCTTCTTCTCCTGATTTTTTCCTGCATTTTTTCCATTAGGAATTTCTTTGAATACATACTCAACAATCCCCTCAGAAAAAGTCACATATGCTCTGTATTAGCTAGAGATATGTATTGAACTACAAATAACAGAACATCCAATTGCAGTGGCATAAATGAATTTGGGGTTATTTTACTCCCATTATAAAAAGTGTGAAGGTAAAACACTGCTGGCATTGCCCTTACTGGTGAATGGACCATCCGGTCTGTTGAGCGCCTGACTAGAATGAAAAGGTGGAGGAAGGACAAGTTAGTTCTCTGCTTAAGCTGAGACATTCATCTTCTCTCTTGCCCTCAGACACCAGAGCTCCTGGTTCTCAGGCCTTTGGACTCAGACTAGAGGACGCCACCAGCTTTCTTGGTTCTTCAGCTTGCAGATCATGGGACTTCTCAGACTCCATTAGTGAGGTAATACTTCTCATAAATCTCCTCATATTATCCATATATATCCTATTGGTTCTGTTCTCTTGTGAGCCCTGGCGGGTAGACATTGGCTCAGGGGCTTGACCACATCAAGGCCAGCGTTTCTGAAACTGGCAGTTCCCTCACACATGTCACCTCTTGGGTATAAGATGCCCAAAAGAGGAGGGGATTATGGCACCAGGGGCAGCAACTCCTTTTCATCAGGAAAGCAATTGTTTTTCTGGCACCATCTCTTCTCTCTCCCCATCAGCATTCGGCCACTTAGGTTTCCATGTCCAGGGAGTGTCAAGTGACAGCCTCAGCATCAAGAGAGTCTGCCAGAGATTTGTGAACTCAACTTTTACCTACAGCTTAGGGGATTCAAAAACCTTTTGAGGCCCATCGTGGTATCCCTGTTTTAAAATGTGGGTCACACTATTTCTGAACCTCAGCCCCAGATCCTCACCGCTCAGAAAAAAACTGAAATCTAAACAGATTTTTAAGATTTCTTTGAGAGAGAGACAGAAAGAGAGTGTAAACAAACAGGGGGGCAGGGCAGAGGGAGAGGGAGAGGCAGGCTGCCTGCAGAACAGGAAGCCCGATGATGTCTAGGACTCCGAGATCATAACCCAAGCAAAAGGCAGATACTTAACCAACTGATCCACCCAAGTGCCTCAAATCTAAACAGATTTTTAATAATCTTGTTTGAAGCAACATCTTGTTTAAATACCAGAGGGTCAAATGAGATTATGTATCATAAAAGTGTTTCACAAGCTATTAAGTTCTACTGAATATGAAGGCATATTTTTATTGTGAGAGACGTGTTTTATTTCGTATGGATCACACATCTTGGTTTCCACTTGTGTTGTGTGGGTTTGTGTATCTGTGTGTGAAAATGAAAGAATAAAATAAGAGGACAGGGATGTGTGGATGGCTCAGTGGTTGAACATCTGCCTTTGGCTCAGGTCCTGATCCCAGAGTCCTGGGATCAAGTTCTGTACTGGGCTCCCCACAGGGAGCCTGCTTCTCCCTCTGCCTATGTCTATGCTTCTCTCTGTCTGTCTCTCGTGTATAAATAAAATCTTTAAAAAAGAAAGAAAAAGCGGCGGACCAAGAAAAATACAAGCAAACCAATGCCAGGAACACACAGAAAATATTTTATTAGTTTCCAGATTGAGAAATGATGAAGAACCTATTTCAGTAGTAATCCATGACTCTCCTCAAAGAGCCCACCCGGGCACTTGTGCCTCCCCAGTCATGGTAGCGCCTGTAGTCCCCCGGCCTCAGCAGGTATTGCCGCCCCCGGTAGTTGGGCAGCTCGTAGAGGACCCAAGAGCCCTCCAGCACATGCAGGGAGTAAATCTCATTGAAGTGGAAGCGGTCCTGAAGAGAGGAGCAGTCCTCGGTGAACTCCATCATCTGGCCTCTATAATCTTCCCTCTCATAGAGTCTGATCCTGTGAGAGCCAGCCTGGCCCATCCAGAGATGGAAAGAGGGGGAAAGCAAAGCATGAAATGGTTGCAACACTTTCATGCAGTCCAGCTCAAGCTATTTTGAAATATATGGCAAGCCTTAAGTAATTGCCTTAAGTAATTTCCAATATTTATATATTCCCCATTTTCAAAGCTGGAGATTCAGTACCTTTTCAAGACCATAAAGTATGATAGAATTCAGAAGGAAATTTCACTCTTTATATATTTAAATATTTGCCAGAGGGATCCCTGGGTGGCGCAGCGGTTTGGCGCCTGCCTTTGGCCCAGGGCGCGATCCTGGAGACCCGGGATCGAATCCCCACATCGGGCTCCCGGTGCATGGAGCCTGCTTCTCCCTCTGCCTATGTCTCTGCCTCTCTCTCTTTCTCTCTCTGTGACTATCATAAATAAATTTAAAAAATTAAAAAAATTAAAAAAATAAAAATAAATAAATATTTGCCAGAATAAAATACTAGTCATGCTCAGTCAACCATACCAGAGAGAAACTCAAACCTTTAAGAGCGTATTACTATTTTTGCCATTTTGAAAAGATGTGTTTAGTTTTTCAAGCATGTGTGCTTGAACAGTAAAGTCAGTTTATGAAATGAATGACCTTGCTTTGGGTTTAAGATAAATCTTGGAAAAATCACCAAGGACTTGGATCCTTCTGTTTCTGGCGAAAGCAAAGTCAAACATCTTAAGTGACTCAGACAATAGTTGATTCTTATTTGATAGTTCAGGGATAAAATGAAGAAAAATGAGAAAGAAAAATCAGTAAGCCCCAGCACTAATTTTTCAAAAACCTTAGTGTTTTAAAACACGTATTTGAAATGTATGTGCGTGTTTGCATAAAATGTCTCTGGGTTTCTCTCCATTGAGAGAAAGTACTTCTATTTTGGTGGGTGGTGGGACCAAATACGCAAGTGGGGAGCAAAAGAGAGAGAGGTCTTAAAAAAATTAACCCCTCTAAGTTTCCTTTTCAACTCCTGTCTGCTCTATAACTAGCACATATTCTAGCACTTGCTTATTCTTCTATTGAATATTAGTGGCTTTTCTACAACTTCACTGTAAGTGATTCCAGGACAGGACCTATTGCTGGTACATGACCACTGTGGCCAACACATTCTTAATAAATATTTGTTGATTACTTGGTACCCGGGTTACCCTTTGCTTCTGTTTGGGGCAAACTATATTGAACTACTGTAGGGTAGCTGGTCTTCTGTCCAAACCTTCAGTTATTCTGAATGATCACTAATGATCATGTTTAACCTTTGCTTGAACCTATCCATCCTGTGTCCCCATCTGGAGCTGCACTCACGTGGGGGATGAGACGACAAGAGCGGACCGAGTCACTGAGGCCCATCCACTGCTGGTAGTCGGGGTAGTCCCCGCGCCGCAGGAAGTACTGGCCCCCAGTGTAGTTGGGCTGCTCGTATAGCATCCAGCAGCCACTGTCCACCCGCACCGAGTTGCAGCGGCTGAAGTAGGGCTGCAGGTTGGAGTGGTCACTGCTGCACTCATAGTGGTGGCCCTGGAAGCCCCGGTCCTCGTAGAAGGTGATCTGCAAGGCAAGGGAGGGAGAGGCTCAGAAGCCTGGCCCCGGTGTTGGGGGGAGAGGGGGCCCCCCAGGCTGGGGCTGCACTGGGCTCACCTTCCCCATGGTGGTGGATGCAGGTCAGGGACGGGCCGCAGCGCACGGCTATATAGCAGGAGGCCTGCTGCGTTGGCAGGAACCACACAAAAGGGGCCCGCGGGGCGAGGAGGGGATTTTCATGTGCTCTTTTTTTCTCTTTGCTGTCATAGTCCATGGGGCTCATTGTGGGTTTTGGTCCCATTCTCTCTGGAGTATTCGGGTTGCTATCACTGGCTGATGCTATTGAGACCGTTTGGAAAAAAAAGTAATTTGGAACATTGTTGATTTAATAATAGAAATAGAGCTTCAGCCATTTCAGATATAGTCTACACTTTTATTTGCATAGGCTGGGGAAAAACAAAAAAAGTGTAAGTGAGGGAGCCAGATTTATTCCTTCCTCTCCCCACACCATTTTAGCTGGAGCACCTCCTCGTGTTCAATATTGAATACTAATTGCATACTAATTGTTAATAGGAAGAAAATGACCTTAACAGAATGTTGATAATTTCAACTTTGTCCTTTAAGAGAATTTTCTTATTAAAGGGTGTAAGAAATGGGAATATTTTACCAAGGGAATTCATAAAACTTCAAACTTGCAGTATGGTAAAAACCAAAGCCAAAACCAAACCAAACCAAATCAAAACAAAACAAAAATCCTAGCAAGCACAGATATTCAGTATTTGGTCTGAATTTGCTACAGTCATGTCTGGAAGTAGACTGATGATTAGATGTTTTATCTTGGCTAATTGTAATTCAATAGGGAGAATAGTTTTAAGAGGTTTCATCTCGGAAAGAACTAAAAGGGAAATTTCTCACTTGTAGGAAATAAGAAAAAGTTAAAACACAAAAATCTATCACCTCTCAGGTTATTATAAAATAAAACCAAATTCCTAAGAAATGCATTTCTAGTAGGAATCTACATATACCTTTTCTTCTGGGGAACAAGAGTACACAGAGTTCTGGACTCAAAGGATATTCATTGCATGAACATGAGGAAGAGCTACAGCTAAAATGGTGTGGGGAGAGGAAGGAATAAATCTGGAAGCTGAGACTCTAGGAAGGCTTTAGAAAGTATTTATTAGCCTGGAAGAGAATAGTTTCATGGGCTGGAAAGAGCATTGGAGTGGAAGATGACCTATGCCTTGAGCCTCTTTCATGTTCAAAGAATTGTTCACAGTCCTGTGTTGTCTCATGGAAATACTTTGTCTTGACTTTGGTTCATACATCTTTGTAAGTTGGTATTCATGAATAAAACACCAGCTGTGTACAAGAGGATGATTTCAGTTCTTATTACCCACTATATATAGGCTTGTGTTTGCAAAATTACTTCTGTTTATAGAAAGTACGCAGCTCAAATCAAAAGAATTTTTAAAAAATCATCATTTCAATTAAAAATTTAAAGAATAATAATTAACAAAATAAAAACTTTAATACTGTCATTTCGCTCAGAGTTGTTTCTGTGGGGAGAGGATTGATAGATAAAAACAGTAAAATATGAGAAAGAACCAAATGGGGAGCCCCAGAGAACACCCCGGGGGAGCCTGCTGGAGATGGCTGTGAGGACCACCACCATCACAGGTGACATGCAACGACAAATTTGGGATACATCTGGAGGGCTAAAACAGGAAGACTCTGGGTTTGGTTTTCTCAGTGACTAGGAAGAGAAAAGGCTTTATTTCAGCCTGGGGAAAGAAACAGGGAAAAAGAAAAAACAAAAAAACAACAACAAAAAACAACTCACAGTTTTCATAGAGCTGAAAAGTGAATGGCTTGCGCCAAAATGTGCTTGACTTAAATGCATTACAGAAAATTCTAGGATTGACAAATGTGTGTCCGACTGAAGCTCCAAGTTGCACTCAGTGTGCTAAATGAACCTAAGTAAAAGACTGAGAATCCTCATGCCTATAGCCCTGAAGCAGAGTTCTATACGCATTGCCTGGAATGACTGATGGGGACCGTCTTTGGAGGAAGAATAAGAGATAAGGGTCAGGGACTCTCAATCCTGAGTTCTAGTCCAGCAGGTAACCTATTGTCACTCCTAAATATTCAGGTGGTTTCAAACAAGAGCGGAGGCAAAATACATGAGTTAAGGTTAGAGTTCTGCTACATGCAGGGTCAAAGATTTCTGTTACTGCTGTGTCACCTACAAAATGAAGCATATAAGAAATGCTCCTTTCTGGGGTGCCTGGGTGGCTCAGTGGTTGAGCGTCTGCCTTCGGCTCAGGTCGTGATCCCTGGGTCCTGGGATCGAGTCCTGCATCGGACTCGATGAGCCTGCTCCTCCCTCTGCCTATGTTTCTGCCTATCTCTCTGTGTCTTTCAGGAGTGAATAAATAAAATCTTTTTTTTTTTTAAAAGAAACACCACTTTCCTTATTCTTTAGAGCTCAAAATATTATGAATCTAAATCTCATTCCCCTGGGATGGAGAGAAAATTTCACTGTGGTTCATTCCTGGGGTTTTGTCTGCTCACATTCCCAGGCTCTAAGGATGGGTTCTGTAGGCTTAACATGAGACCAAGGCATTTCATGTGGAGAGAGGGTGCCCTGGGAACTCTCATGCAGTCCTTTGGTGGTGGCCCTCCCCAGCTTTCACACCAGTATGGAAATGACAACTGGCAGCCCTGAAGGCTGTGGAATTAGGATGTGTTTTATTTGGCTGGCACAATGTTTGGATTTTTTCATGATGCTTTGGGTTGGTCTGCACTTTTCATAGCTCACCATACTCTTCATCACTCCTTGTTGTCTTAAAGGAAGTTGTTTTGCTCATTTGCATCATCTCTCTAGCCCCTGAAGGCATTGGGCCTTAACCTCAAACAATAGTCTTCAAACTCTGCTCAGTTTTTGCCAGATGAAAGCACTACACATCAGAGCAAATTCCCGAGCATTCTTCCTTGGTCTGAGCCATACTTTATTAGGAACTTGTGTTTTTTTGGGGTGTTAAAAATGTCATTTTGTAAATGTCTCTTCCTGTATAAAATGATGTACAAATGGATGGTGCTTAGTTTTACAATTTCATTGTTTTGTTTTTAATTTTCAAGGTCCTTGCTTGGCAAAATAAAAATAGGCAATCCTATGTTGGTCTCTATTTAAAGAAAACTGGTCTAGGAAATCTAAAATTTTGAGAACCATTTTATTTGGTAGTATGGTTTAAACCATTTGATATCATAAGAAGTATGTAAATAAATATTGTTTACATATATAACAAGTTTACACTTGTTTCCCCTAGAAATTTGTCTTGGAATGACTTTAAAGTACTAAATAAAAGTATTTGATAAAAGTGATTATGTATGTATTATTTAGCACTTGAGAAGTACTTGACTTTAAAAAGTGGTTGCATACTTACTGTCTACTGTAAGCATTTCATATTATTTCTGTGTAGAACTCTGTGGTGGTAGGGACAATGTCTTTTATTTGTTTTTGTTTGTTTTTTTTATCCCAGTGCTACATATTGCAGGCCTATGGTAGGTGCTTAGTAAGTGGTAAAGACACTAACTCAAGTTAGGATCTTTGGTAGCTAACAATTTGGGCAGAGTCTATTACAATGGAAAATATCTTGTGCTATCATTGGGCAGTCTCACTTCTAGGTCTCTATCCTCTAAAAGTTATGGTATGTGTAGATAAAGGTAGACATACAAGGATATTCTTTGCAGGCTTGTTTGTAAAAGGAACATTGGACAAGCCCAATCACCAATGGATAAAAGGTAAAGTAATCTAGGGTGCTTTCAAATAATGGAACACGGTGATCCCTGGGTGGCTCAGCAGTTTAAGTGCCTGCCTTCCACCTGGGGTGTGATCCTGGAGACCTGGGATCGAGTCCCACGTTGGACTCCTGGCATGGAGCCTGCTTCTCGCTTGGAGCCTGCTTCTCTCTCTGCCTCTCTCTCTGTGTGTGTCTCTCATGAAAACACAAATAAAATCTTTAAAAAAAAATAATGGAACACAATGCAGTCATGAAACAGAATAAGGTATACTGATCGAGATCTATGTCTGTATCATTTTGCGTGTTAAAAACAAGTTGCAGCTAATATGAACGGCATGATTCCATATTTGCAAATAAGTAAATAAATAATTTAAAAAAGCATGTTTCATGAGATGTCAATATAAAGAACAAAACATTCTAGAAGGATGCCCACCAAGTGTAAAGAAGAGCTAGCAACGAGGAGTAGAATCAGAAGGACCCTCTCTACTTCTTTCTTTACAGAATTTGTGAAGTAGTAGGATTATAGGAGGCTTTTACTTTGAAGGAAAAAATTAAAAAACAAATTAATTCTCTAGTGACGAAAAGATTTTTAATTTTTTTTAACTTATAGGGCTTTGCTTATGAGCAAGCAGATTTTACTTCAATCGAAGTCTATTTAAAACACTAACATCTATCTCATTAATTTATTTGCACTAGCTGCACTTCAGGTAGAGTTTGACCCTGGGAATATACTGGCCAAGAGGTGCAACCAAGTCAGGAGGCATTCTGGGAGAGGAGGGGAGAATCTTCAACTGGTTCAATGGTGACCTGGGGATTAGGTATGTAATACTGTGTTCAAAAGTAAACAGTACTACAATTCCTCATGTAGTCTAATCAGGCTTTTTGCCAAGTGGGCTTCTCTTCACTGCCCACCTATGACCCTCTATGGCTTCCAGTCACCTGCTGGGTCAGAAGGAAGCTCCTGGAATGCTGTTCCTCAGGGCCCTCAACCCAATGCCTCCCTCCTCACCAGTCACCCTCTCCCATTTTTCTATGTTGACCTCCCTTTCTTTCTTAGACAGGCCACCTCCTCTTTCCACCCCTACTTCTGAGCCTGTTTCAGACTCATTTCACTTTGCAGAGCTTCTAGAACGGACCCCTCCCCGCTTACTTGCTCCTCAACCTTTACCGGGGAGCATTTACAGGTGAATTCCTTGGCACACGGTGAAAGAAAAACAGAAGTCAGCAATTGCCAACAATACAGACTAAATACTTTATTAGGTTCCAAACTGAGAAAATGGTAGTGTGAACCTATTTTAGTATAAATCCACCACCCTCCGCAAAGAGCCTGCCTTAGCATCCATGGCTCCCCAGTCGTGGTAGCGCCTGTACTCTTGGGGCCTCAGCAGGTATTGCCGCCCCAGGTAGTTGGGCATCTCGTAGAGGACCCAGCAGCCCTCCAGCACGTGCATGGAGCGGACCTCACTCAGGTGGAAGCGGTCCTGGATGCAGGAGCAGTCCTCGCTCAGCTCAACCATGAGGCCTTTGTGATCCTCTCTCTCGTACAGCCGCAGCCTGTGGGAGCTTGTCTGCTCGGTCCACAAAGAGAAGGAGCGGAAGAAGCAACCAAACAACAAATGAACTTGGTAGGTTAAGGCACGGGATGGCCAATATAGAAACCCAGACTCTGAGATGGCTGTGTGTGCCGTGTATGGATCTGTGTTCTACTGGTGTTTAATAAATGTTTGCATTCTCATTTTTTAAATTTCGTATCTAGGAAAGGTAAATTTTTGGAGGTTCAGAGTCTGGGTTAGAGTCTATCAAAAATTCAATAATCTTGACTCCCAATTCTCTAATTTCTATTGATTTCTAGGTGATAAGTCAAATATATATTCTGAGGGGGAAATGGAAAGCATTTTGACTAACATTCTTTTAATAGGGTTATTATTATTATTTTTTGGAATAATATGAGTGTTATCTCCCAAATTTACATACATACGAGTTTACAACCAAAGTTGGACTTTCAAAATCACATGCTTCAGTGAAAATTAGTTTAAATAGTCCCCTAAAACCAGTATTCAACTACTTTTCCAAATTAAGGGCAATGAATTACCTTTTCCAAAGTTGGACACAAACTTTGATTAGCTTCTGCTAACAATAGAGTCACAGTTTTTACTAGCCTGTACTGGAACCTAAATCATTCCCCATCCATTCTTTACTGTTCATTAAAATGACAATCTTACGGTTTCAAATTTTTAAAAGCAACCCGTTTGAAGTACAGCCCTCCTAGGTCCAAAGAGCATCCCATTCGCAAGTTTGGTTCTATATCCCACTGTGACAGTACAATTGTTACGAACACCTTTGCAAGGGACATAATGGTAGCAAAAGTGAGGCTGATTCTTCCCATAAGGGAATTCTTCATGAATTCTCGGCTGGCTTTGTGCATTTGTCTCTCTGGGCTTAGGCAGTAGCCAAAGCCCACTCTACCCTGAATGGCTTTTAAAGGAGAAACGTCCCTCCCTGGTCAACCATGCAGGGAGGACAGCAGGCAGCCTGGTGGAAACCAGGTTGACCTCACCTGGGGGATGAGACAGCAGGAGCGGATGGAGTCGCTGAAGCCCAGCCACTGCTGGTAGTCGGGGTAGTCCCCGCGCCGCAGGAAGTACTGGTGGCCCTGGTAGTTGGGGCGCTCGTAGAGCATCCAGCAGCCGCTGTCCACGCGGATGGAGTTGCAGCGGCTGAGGTAGGGCTGCAAGTTGGGGCAGTCGCTGCTGCACTCGTAGTGCCGGCCCTGGAAGCCGCGGTCCTCGTAGAAGGTGATCTGCAAAGGAAGAATGATTCCGAATTAAATCAGTGGCTCCCCACAGATCTCATATAGAGGCATTTTTTTTTCTTTTCATTTAACTTGTATCCCACTCACCTTCCCCATGGCTGGTTGACACGGATGTGCGAGTTCAGTGCGACCGGCCGGTAGCGCTGCGGGTCTATATAGCAGGGCTGCTGCTGCGTTGGCAAGAACAACACAAAAGGGGCCCCAGGGGGTGAGTAAGGGGATTTTATGGATCCCTTTTACGTGCTGCACTCAGTGGAAATGCCTGTAGAGTTTGCCCTCATTCTCTGGTATATTCTAACGCTGTTCTGTATGTGTCCTAGTTGAGTCCCTAGAGTTGCTTTTATTTGGATTCTTAGTGTTTTCTAAATTTATCAGCACATCAATCTGAACTTTTGACCCGGAATTCATGTCTCTACAGATATGACCCCATGATGCCCTATGTATTTTTGGGGGGGAAATCTATGCCTTTATAGAAGTGTTCCATGATTCCAGAGGCTGTCTGCGATATAGAATGCCACAAACACTTGACTCACTGTCCCTGATGGCAGAGGTCATTGTAACTTAAAACTGTTTTTCTTTATGCGATTTATCAGCCCAGTGCAGGCCACAGGTCTGGATTCCCACACTTGCCAGTTTTGACTGTGGTGATCTGATGCTTTAAGACATAGCTACTAAGTCCTCCTTTGGTGGGTGTACTTCATGTACTAGAAACCGGCCCCTGGAAGTCAATTTGTGATAAGAACCAAGGGGGAGGTTTCTATAGTCATTGGGTCCAACACTGAGAAGTATATTGCTTTTTGGAGTACTTCCTCTTTCCAGAGTGGGGGGCAGGCAGTAAAGCTTTTTAAACTCAGTATGTCCCCTTAGTAGCCACGTGAACTTGGCAAACCACATAGCCTCTCAGAGCCAGAGTTATTTCAGAGTACTTACCTTATGGGATATAGTAAGTCGAAAAAGAAGGAAGGACAAAAAGGAGAGGTACTCGCATTTAGAAGCTGGCCTGGCATTCAGAGCTAAGCCATGTTATTCCTCTGTTAGACATAAACAATCCCACGGAATACCAACAGGGTTACTCTGAGACTATGATGCAATGAGACAAAACAAGGCAACTTCATAATTTTGTCTAAGCACAAGCAAAAACAAAGTCACTGTACCCCCCACACAATACCAAACACTCCATCTCTCAGCCCACATGATTAACTCCTTCTTTAACAATTGCAGCTTTATCCTTCTAGGCTCTCCTCCGCATGAGTACATTTATTGAGATACACAGTCATAAAATTTTCCTCATGTTCTGACAACATCCAACCTAGAGGGAACTCCTGCCTTTTTAGACTCTTCCCCAAATCCACTCAACCAAAGTACAAATCCTATGATGATATCCTTTGCTGACACCCTTTGCTAAGACACCCCCCATTTCCCCATGGTGTGTGTTCTCTCTTGTTCTAACAGCTAATAAACCCAACTTGCTTTGTGACTGGTGTTCTGCTAGTCTTTGACAATGGGTTTATGTGTACAATGGCACATACCAGGTGAGCATTAAGTAAATGTTTCATGTTAGTAACAGTACAACATTACTAAGGATGACTTCAGCCTGTTTGTCTCTCAAACATAGTCGATCCTCTCAGGTGCATGAAAGATTTGAAGCCATTCAATGAAGCCATTTTGCAGTTAAAAAAAAAAAAGTAGACATGGAGGGTACTTTGGAAATCATCTCATGGCTTTCAAACTCTAGTGTGTCTAAAGAATCACCTGTGCTTGTTAAAATTGCTAGGTCATACCCTCTCCCAAGGATTGGCATCATTAGATGTGGAAAAGACTCCGGGAATCTGTATTTCTAACTAGCACTAGATCGTTCTTGGATCAGATTTTTAAAAACGCTAGTCTGGTTTACTCTTTTTTTTTCTTCTGGTAAGGAAAACACATTTTAGCCATCACCAGCTAAGGTTTACTTAGCACTTATATGTCATTTTCCTTAAACATATAGACAGAAGAACGCTCTGCTTTGCTCTACAAAGTTTTATATGCACATAATGAGAGAATTAAAGCAGAAATTCCAGCACTTAAGTGATAGTGCTGATTAGACAGGAAAAGAGGTGAAGGGGTCAGAAAATGCAGAGTACTAAACTTTAGTCTTGTTTTTTTCCAGATCTTTCTCTCTCTCTCCCGGGGATCCTGGCTTCATTCCTTTAGCGACCTCTCTAATCTCCCCTGCCTGTCACCCTGCCCTGTAGCTGCCTTTCTTGCATTCTCATCATCTTCAGCTGGACTGTCCACAGTCTCCTGACTCTCTCCAGCCTTGCCCTCTTCTACACTGCATTCTGTCAACATGCCAGGGTGATCAGAATCAAAACGCATCAAGTCATGTCACAGCACTGAACTGAATGTTTGCGTCCCCAAATTCATATGTTTAAACCCTAATCCCCACTGTGATGTCTGAAGATGGGGCCTTGAGAGGTAACTGGGTCATAAGGGTGGAGACATCATGACAGGATGAGTGTCCTTAGGCACTTCCTCCCTCGGGGTAAGGGCATAATGAGAAGACAGTCTGCAAACAAGGAACCTGGCTCACCAGACACTGGATCTACTGGCACCCTCATCTTTGACTTCCCAGCCTCCAGAACTGAGAACTGTGAGAAAGAAATGTTTGTTTAAGTCATCCAGTCCACGGTATTTTTGTTCTAGCAGCCTGAGCTAAGGCAGCTACTCACCTGCTTGAAACCCTTCCCTGACTCCCATTGCCTCCAGAATCAAGTACTGGCTCCTTAGCCTGTCACACCTGGCCTGAGATACTCTGTCTCCAGACTTCCCAACAGATCACACTGAATCACTTGTAGTTTCCCAAAAACACAATGTTATTTCACATTTCTCATTTGCCTCCCCCCAGTTTTACTGAGATACCATTGAAATATTGCATCATGTAACATGTATGCAACATATAGATTTGATGCAGTTATATATTGTGAGATGATTACCCCCTTAGTGTTAGGTGCATCACCTCACATAATTAATATTTTGTGTGTGTGGAAACATTTAAAACCTACTCTTTTAGCAACTTTCAAGTCTATAATACAGTATTGTTAACTATAATCACTACGCTGTACATTAGATGCCCAGAACTTATTCATCTTATAGCTGGAGGTTTATGCTATACTTCTCTTGTTGTTTAATGTTCTAATTCTTCTCACTGAGATGCCAGTTCTACACTTTTCACCCAGGGAGATTTTAGAAGGTTTATTTCAGATATCAATTCCTCTGTAAAAATTTTCTTGAAACTTTCTCTAATCTTCCAGGCTGGATTTAATACTGCCAGCTTGGTTCTATCAGGCATCTTGCTCATACCACTATAATGGTAATTATCACTTATCTAATTATTTTGTTTAGATATCAGCTTCTTGAAATGAATGAGGGGAGCCCCATCCTGGGCAGGGACTATGTTTTGTAATCCTACTAAATGCCTGGCACATGAAGGCTACTCAATCAATGCCTGGAGGATATGAATGTTATTCCCTAGTCTGAAATCCATTGTTGTGATAGTCCATGGGACCTATTTTGAATGCTCAGCACCACAGGCATACACACTCACATCAAAGTTCAGTATTTGCAACTTTCAATGTGTAGGATGACACAAGCACTCTGCATTTGATCTATTTAATAGGCCTTTATAACAGGGGAGATGAGTAAGCAAATGAGAGAAAACAGGAATGTTGTGTTGTCCCCAAAGCCTTCTGTTCCTTGGTAATTCTGTCTACTTTTTGTGTTTCCTGAGATGACAAATTAATACTACAACAGCAGTGGCCAATTCCAGAGTATCGCTAGTGTCTGAGGTCCAGCCAGCAGTTGACCTTAATGCCCACCTTCCTGCTTCCTAGTAACAAATGTATAACATTTGTATCATACACTTGCTTGGTTAAATGAGAAGAGGTCATGTGGTTGGGAGCTACACAGACCAAAGTATCTCAAAGTATCTCAAACAGGGAGATTGGGTAAGACACCAAGGATCAGCATCATGGCATCAGCCTCTGGTTCTCTTTCTCAGCTTGTCTTTGATGACTGTTCAATAGCTGACAAGAAGATGGGCAACCAATGACCCACCTCTTCTTAACTCCTATGATGTCCCATTTGGATTAAATTGGCTTTTGTGTGAAAAGTAGTACATTTCTTCTTGTTTAAGCAATAGGTGGTTATGATTGTCATTTTTGCTTTGACAAACCCACAAGAAAATTTGATCCCCTGAAGTTTCAGGGGAGGAAATAAGACAGTAGCAACATTAGGACCTAACCCCATGGCAGCAAGGCAGGATAACTAGAGAGGGAAGCCATAACAAGGAGCACCCTATGAGAGTGTAACTCAATATAGCACTTCTTGGCACTTTTTTATGGAATGACTTCACTTTCTTTGCTTGGTGGGTCTTCTATAAGGTTAGATTGGCCAGAAGACACTATAGGTTCAAAGGGAGAAAAGAGAAAAAAGAAGAAAAAAACTTAGAATCTGGTGCTGACTTTGGTAGCATGCATACTAAAATTAGAGTGATATAGAGAAGATTAACATGGTCCCTGCAAAAGGATTCCATGCAAATCCTTAAAGCGTTCCATATTTTTAAAAAAAGATTTAAAATCTGGACTTATTATAAACTGGGATATACAGGAAATACTGGTGCGTATAGGTATACAGGCTGACCCTGGGGTTAGCTTGAATTGTTTCTTCATCTTCAAGGGGGAAAGGTTAGTGGGATTGTGTAGGGTATCCCTTCTCCCCTTCCTCTCTGGAGGCTGCTTTCATCTCAGACCTTTTCAGGTCTTTGAGATTACATTGCACTTTTGAGAGAGGAGGGAAAGAAGGAGGAAGCATAGATGAGGACTTAGTTTGGTCGTAATCCCTTTGCCTTGCTTCCCCAGCACCATTACTTGTACTCTCTGTTGATTGTTTTTAATGGTGGAATTAGAGGAACTATACTGTTCTCTTTGCCTGTCCCCCAGGGATGGAAATAGAGTTTTCAAGAAGAGAAACTTGATCAGTGACATCCAGGGTCTCTAATTTTATGTGTTTTTGGTTCAAGTGTTTCAGGATCATTTCCATGCCTGAAGTCTGTGATTTTATGCCCAACAATGTAAAATCCAGCACTCCAAGAAGCTTTTAGCTTTCCAATTTATGTGTGATATGTTATTACTAGCAAACAGAACTCTGGCTGATGTCTCCAGGAAGCCAACGCTAGTGTTGGGAGTTTAAAGGTTGAAGAACTGGGATTTAGGAATAATTAATATCAGATAATTCAAGAATCTGACATTTTCTAGGGAAAGAACTTTTATAAATAGCCTAACCAAGGGCCCCAGTTTGCCTTGGACTGTCCTGGTTCATGCCTCTTGCCCGGATGTGATCCTTAATGGCACACACTTTCGCTCTCAAAAATGACTCAGGTTAAGCAACAAATTAGATGCTTGTTCTGTTCACAAGCCACTTGAATGGTAGATATGGAGCCCTGGAAAGCATGGGCTGGAAGGAGACTATAAAAATGAAGAGCCATTAGCCATTTTTACAGCTAAGAGTGGAGGAGAGAGGAGCAAGAATGGGAAATAAGACCACACCACCCAGCAGCTGGTTGGAGCTTACAGACTGTTTAGAACAGGGCTACTAATATTAAATTTGATTTTATTGTCCTCTGTGATCTAAACTCCTCCCACAACCTCTATAATGAGGCTGGCTGCACAGACAAATGCTTTATGTGAGAGATGGTTTAGGAGCTCCAGGAAAAGGAGCTATGTCTCCCACCTAAATCCGTGAGATGCATGGGGTGGGTCATATGGGGGAGGACTAGATGATCCATCCAATAACAAGTTGAGAGGGGAGGGTGACTGGGGAAAGCGTAAATAACTCATTCCCTTTCCAGAATTCCATGAGATTTTTGAGTACATATGTGTCAGGAAAAAGTGGGTACACAAATCTCCCACTCCACATGAGATGACATTTCAGCCATTTCATTAGAAATCTCAAAGAATGGGATGCTTTAGATGGATTTTGACCTGAAACCATCAGCTTCATTGTAGAGCTTTATAAGAGACAGACCCAAAGACCATATTTAATTACTGCGGGATGCTACTAAGGATGTTGTTTGCTCTGTACCCTCTTTACTAGGACCCACATGAAAACTTTCTTTTAGGTTTTAGTGCTGGGAATGGTTAGACTAGTCTTGAATAACTAATTTATTTGTCTCATGGACTCTATTAGTCATGGAACTGATCTTGTTTCCCCCCTCTGTCTTGGCTGCTGGATTCGAACCTGGCTTTATCTATAGCCAACAAAGGGCATTAGAATATGAGACTCCTTGGGCTCAAATTTCACTCCTGGAAAATAAACATCCCCAAAGGAAACACACATGCAGTCCTGGAAAATAAACATCCCCCAAGGAAACACAATACAGTCAAACCAGCTTCTTCAGAAAATGTCAATTCCTTATTTTCCATTTAGTATTACTTTCCAGGTATGGTCATAATTCTTTACTTCCTACTAAAGTGATAGGAGGTTGAGTGTCCCTATGTGCATGTGGTTTTGGTAGAAATCCTGAAATTCTTCTATAAAGCACATACCACAGAGACAGTGAATTCTATTTGGACTGCAAATCTGGAGGAATGAGGTATTGACATGGAATTGGCTGCTGTTAGAAGGATAAGGCATGCAAGAGGTGAGGGTGACTAATTTGCTTTTGAAGCTAAGGGAAGGGTTTAGATGCTGAGAAAGTGTTTAGATGCTGAGATGACTTTTCTTATTTATTAATACTTGGACTACATGGAAAAGATAGTGGAGATAGCCTAGGATAACTTTAGGTGTTACAGTAAATACCCACTTATCATTGTAGCTGCAAAATTATCCTTTTAAGACTAACCATAAATGTTGTTAGCCCAATTAAATTGAACCTTGAGCCTACATGGTTTAGGCTTTAAAAGAATGCTGGCAATGATATCCTCTATTTTATCCCCCTTAGAAGACAGTATCTCCCATCATAAAAACTCTGTTAATATGTTTGGCTAAGTGCCATTATTGCTTATGAAGTTTTAAGAGACAAAAAGAAAAGCAGGACTCCATAGTGCCAGAAACACAAGCTAAATATTTTATTGGATTCTAAAGGACAAAAGTGGAGAACATAAATACTTTAGTAAAAATCCATCACTCGTCTCAAAGAACCAACTTTGGCATTCATGGCACCCCAGTCAAGGTATCTCCTGTACTCCCCGGGCCTCAGGAGGTATTGCCTTCCCCTGTAACTGGGCATCTCATAGAGGACCCAGCAGCCATCCAGCACATTGAGGGAGTGGATTTCATTGAGATGGAAGCGGTCTTGAAGAGAGAGACAATCATCTGTGATCTCTGACATTTGTCCTCTGAAGTCATCTCGCTCATAGATCCTCATTCTGAAAGTGCCTGAGTGCTGGAGAGGCAGAGAGAAAAGCAAAGGTATGTGAACACAAATGGAGAGAACTTAGGGCTCTAGCTCCTACACCAACCAGGCCCCACCAGCCCAGAAGTTCTTGGAGTCTAGGTTTGCTTCCAAAACAATCCTGTTGTAGTGTTAAAGAGCCTCCCCGCCCCCCCCCCCATCACCCACCAGGCATCTAATGACTTATGGGTAATGCTAGGGACAGACTCAGCATCCCTTCAGTGTCATCCACCCAGTCTCTGTCCTTGGCAGCCAAAGGTGTGTCTCAAATAAAATTGATCATGTTAAGGCTTGTTATCAGAGAAGGTCCTTCTCCAAAGAGAAAAGGATAAGTCATTGGAAAGCAAAGTCCCATTTGATCGAGTACTCTGGTTAGAAAGGAATCAATATTTAGCTATTTTCTGTAAGGCCAATGTTTTGGTTTTGTGTACACCGTGGAACATGAGATTATCAAGCTCTTGTGAAAAAGAAGATGACACATTTTCTTTGTCTCTCTTTTTATCACTCAGCTTACTTCAGATTTCAACTTATCTGACCCTTAAGCTTTCTTTCTGGTCTCTTCTCTAGCTGTCTTCGTTTCCCTCAGCACCAAAAATCATGTCCATTAAGCTCTGTTTGGATGACACTATACCCCATGTCTCCCACACTTCAGCACATTCTTCTAAGAACTGTGCAATTACTCTCTAGGAAAAACTGAATCTCAAACTTTTGCTTCGGAGTTGGCCTTTTCTCTCATTTATACCTCTAAGGGAGTGAATAGATACTGACCATGAAATTAGAACCAAAACCAGCAGACAGGGGCCTATCTTCTCCAGGAAGATAATTAAATACAAAAATGAGCCAAAGCAAGCAAGCATATTTTTACCAATTAAGCAGACCCAGATTATAACTATACGTTTTGATATATTATTTCTGAATCCCTGCTGCTTGGAATGACAACTTTAGGAAGTTACAACTTAAACACACGGCAACTTCTGTTTTCCCTAGGTCCTGCTTTTTCTCAATCAGTCTTTGGCTTTCTAATGTATTCAATTATATTTAAAATTAAAAAAATCTGAGATCATGTGAGTAAAAAAAAGCAAGCACCACAGAGTTCATGGAGAATGGCTTCCCACCAGGGACATCCTTCTAGAATGGACCGCAGAATGTCCCCCATTGGGGACATCCTTCTAGAATGGCTCACTCTCATCCTCTGCTCTCTGGTTGGAATGATTTGGTTGAAGAAGGGTATCTGCTAATGGCTTTCGTGTCCAAAGAGCCCCAGAGAGCAGGACAGAGCCACGCTCACCTGGGGGATGAGGCGGCAGGAGCGGATGGAGTCGCTGAAGCCCAGCCACTGCTGGTAGTCGGGGTAGTCCCCGCGCCGCAGGAAGTACTGGTGGCCCTGGTAGTTGGGGCGCTCGTAGAGCATCCAGCAGCCGCTGTCCACGCGGATGGAGTTGCAGCGGCTGAAGTAGGGCTGCAGGTTGGGGCAGTCGCTGCTGCACTCGTAGCAGCGGCCCTGGAAGCCGCGGTCCTCGTAGAAGGTGATCTGCGGGATGGAGGATGTGGGAGCGTGAGGCCACCTGCCCCCGCGCCCAGGAGGCTGCGCCAGGGCGAACACCGAGCCTGGATGCCCCGCACTTACCTTTCCCATGGTGGAGCGAGGGAGCAGGAGGTGTCGCTGGGTGCGGTGTGGGACGAGGGGGAGTGCCGCTGTATATATAGCAGCCCTGACTGCTGCCTCCGCAGGAAATCACACAAAAGGGGCCCATTTCGGTGAGTAAGGGGATTTGCAAGCTCCCCGCTCCTCCTCCCCCTGGTCAGTGGGGTTAGCTGAATGGTTTACTCTCATTCTTTCTGGTAGGTTCGGGTTGTTCTGATTCACTAAAGCTGTTGTTGCCACCAAAATGAAAAGAGTCTTTACTCTTTTGGTTGAGCAAAAGGATGAGCGAAATTCTATCCCCCGTGCTTTTATTTTGTCGCCTACTCCGCTTCATTGACTCCTCAAAGGCAATTAAACTAAGTAATGGATTCTGCTGTTTGTTTGTTTGTTTGAACTTTTATTGAAAAGCAGAATTTAAATAATAAAGGATCTTCGGGAAGAGGGAATCAAGTGAAAAAATCTGTGGAAGTGCTTTAAAAAGCGGAAAGCTTCGTTCAAATTCAAGATCCTGTGGTCATCACGGCTGTTGTTTTGGGGTCTCTCTTGAGTAAAATTGATACTTGACTGGAGATTTGTCGGTTCCTGGAGGCTGGGAATTCTCTTTTATTCCTTTCTGCCTCTGGGCCTACAGCAGAGGGTTGGCCCTCAATGCTTGGCTTTGATCAGAAAGAAGGCAGATAGTTAAGGCCTGCCTCCCCTTCCTCACAACTCCCTGAGAGCCTAAGTTCTTCTTTCTGCTGGTGGCTGCCCAGAGTACTGCTTGCCCTTTTTGTTCCTGTCTCTATCCATGTCCTAAGATCTTTCTCTCCTCATCACCATTACAGACTCTTGCTCACTTGATAAGGGTGTGGGTTAGTGTGAAGAGTAATGTAGAAACCCTTGAAATACCAATGGCCTACTTTCTCACACTTTTGAGATGCTGGAGAGCACCCAAACCAGAATGACAGAGCCTCTTGATCATATGAACTTCACTTCACAGGTGTGGTATGTGGACTCTTGAGGTCCCTGAGACACTTTCAAGAGGTTCATCAGGTCAGAACATTTTCATAACAATACCAAGATGTTATTGACCGTTTCACTGTTATTCTTTTACAGGTGTATGGTGGAGGTTTTCTAGAGGCTATATGACACTAATCTGTAAAAATGTAAAACAATTCCGATCTTTTTGTTATTTGTTTTTGATTTGGAAAATATAGTTATTATTCATAAGAATATGTTATTTTTGTTAATGTGTAATAGATTTACCATCTAAGGCCTTGAGTCAGAGGCCTGTACTCTCAGACTTCTCAGTTGTGTAGCCAGCTTCCAATGTTAGACCATCAGGGACCTGGACTGGGTCAGGTAGGGGGGTGAGTGGTGCTTTCAGGATTTGCACCATTGTTCGGTGGAGGAATAAGCAATTGCAAGTGACACTAACTGTGACCACCTACCTTACCTGTCCTATGCCTTGCTTTCACAGTGCTTCCTCTAAAGTTATTTTTCTTCCCAGGACTTATAAACACCATGAAATCGTTGAATAGGCACCATTTGTGGAGAACACATTCAAGGATCAACACCTACACACATACACATGCACTTCTGCAGTTTCCATTACTCTTTGTGTAATCTTGGGAAAATCACCTAACTTCCCTAGGCTTTGGTTTCCCCATTTATAAAATAGGAATGGTGATGAAAATCAAATGCAATAATGAACTCAAAAATACATGATAAACTATAAATACCAGTGGTTAAAATATCATATCATTCATATTTTAATAAATGCTAAGGATGATAATATTAATAGAATTCTTGGTACATCAAACAAAAATAAATATGAATGTGTTTCTGTGTTTCAACATCACAGTGTCTACATTTTTTGCTTATTTTATGGAGACCAAATGTGATCAGTGGATAATATCAGTGGATAAAATGTGAAATGGTTTGGAATTTAGCAACAATCTTGTTTGGTAATTTTGATTTCAACAATCAAATGATGACTACCATTTGAGTGTGATCCTGAATCAAGGTGACAAGGAGAGGAATAACATAGGCAAGGGCAGTAGAGTCAGAGCAGATAGAGTCCTTGAAGTTCACCCACTGCTGGTGGCAGATGCCACAGCCCAGAGCATGCAGCTCTTGTTGTCCACTTGCATGTGCCAAGTTGCCAGAGCTAAAGCAGGACTGCAGGTTGGAGTGGCCACTGCTGCTTGCATAGGAGGTAATCTGCAATGGAACACGTTTACAGTAAGGGAAATCTCCCCAAGATCACATTACCATGAGCTCATTGACAAAATCCTGTTCTACACCCTCCCCCACTGGTGGACTGCAGATGCAGCAGCCAGGGTCATCATCAGCCATAACAGAGGCTCAAGTATATGTGCTTACATGCATATGTGTGCACATTTCTGATCCATCAGGCAATTTAGGCCTGATTTGGCTAACAGTAGAATTTTGCCTTTTTTCTCATTTCTATATCACTAGTGCAGCTTTTTAATGTGTTTGACTTTTATTCTTCATTACATTAAAGCTGTTAAAGTGCTTTGGAGGTCTTTGAAGCTGTGTGGAAGAGGAAAGTTGATATATAAAGGACAAGTCAGAAGAAGTATCCTTGCTCTAATTATTTGACTAAACTTTTTAATCTTTAAGTAGAGAAATAATAATAATAGACCCAATTCACACTAAAAACTATGGGGACATTTGCATTAAATCACAGCAGGCTGGGAGGGCCAACGAGGGAGGATTTGGCCCCATTCTGCCTTCGAAATTTAAGATGTCTGTGAGGATCTGGGCCTAGGGAAGGGAGCCATTCCTTGATACTGGAGCACCTTCCCTTCTCCGAAGTTTATCAAATCCTGGTTCAGTCTAAGCACCCTACATCCCTCGTCTAGGACAGCTCCTCTTCAGACCAGCTTTACTTGGCTCTCTCTTCTCTGAGCACCTACCTCCACTTCATCACCACCCAACTTAGCACAGCAGCTCTGTCTTTCTCATATAATTTCTTCTTTTCCTGCTTTCTTCTTTTCCTTGTTTTCAGCAAGGTTATGAGTTCAAGAATAGGGCCATGTCACACCTCTTTATCCCCCATCATGATTTATTATTAGTTAGTTAGATGGATAAAGAGAGCCCCACAAACATGAAGAACATGAAAAAATAATAATTCTAATTCTATTTTGGAAAATGATGACTCTCCCACGTGAAGTCACCCATGTGGATGTTCAGAGACATAGAAGCCTCTTTCTCCCACTTACTCAGCTACCACTTTCTCTGATTCTGATGCCCTCTGCTTCTGCCTGTCCTGGGTTACCTGGGAGGACTTGAAGGGAGGTAAAAATGGCCCAGAACCCCAGGCTGGTGTGGGCTGACAACAACAAGGCCCTCCAAGAGCACCACCAGGGCTATGCTATTAAAGTCTTAGAACTTCCCTCCAGTAGCTGAGGGAGAGAGACAGGGGAGTGGGCCTGAGAAAGAGAATGAAAATGAAAGAAAAAGTAGTAAGCAATATTTTGTGAAGGAAAATAATAGAGTATTCTTAGCTATTTCCTTGTAATTTTTTTCTTATACTTTTTTTAAAAAAAGATTTATCTATCATCTATCTATCTATCTATCTATCTATCATCTATCTATCTGAAAGAGATAGCGGCAGTGGGGCAGATGGAGAGGGAGAGAAGCAGACTCCCCGCTGAGTGTGGAGCCCACTGTGTGTGGGTGTGGGGGGGCTTGTACTTTAGAAGGTGGATGGATCAATAGAATGAGTCTTTGGATCCCAGATGACATAAGACATGCTTTGTTATGTCTCTTTGTATTACCAGCCAGCAGCCCATTCGATTTATGTGGGAGGTTAAGGGATTGAAGCCAATGCATCTCTTATCAGAAATATTTGAATACTGAGTTTAACTGTAAAGTTATGTACTAGTTGTTTGTTTTTTTAATAACTACAAAACTCCCTTTTGGAAGAACTGGTCTTATTTAAATCAAAACAAAAAGTTAGAAAGCTGTTTAGGGTCCTCTAGGAGCTCATGGTTAAATGAACTTGTAGATCAAAATATTTGAATGGATCTACTATAACCCCTGCTTTCTCCTAAGAACAAAATCATTTATTTAGGAGCCATTATAGTCGCGTGAGGCTGTTAGGAGCCTGAGTAGAAAGAGTTCATTACCCTTCTCCCCTGCCCAAAAACACAAATGTTTTTGTTTACAAATTGGCTTTTCCAGACTCTCTGGTAACCACTCCCAAGTGAAATCTCTTGAGTTCATCAGCACATCATTGACTTAACCCTACTGAAGGAAGCCATGTCTACCTTCATTTAAGCAGTTAGGATTGAAACTGCAGCAAATCTTACAGTACTCATTTGGCTCATGATGATGAAAATAATAATAGGTAATAGGAAGTAGCTTACTGTATAAAGAGTGTCTGGTATGTTCCAGACATTGTGTGAGGAATCTTGTACAAAGTACATCATGTAGACAACATAGCACAATTATTATGGGAACTTCCCCCAAATATTTGTGAAATCTAGAGCAACAGCATAAATAGAGCCTTCTCTATCTCTCCCCTCTTCTCTTTTCACTCCCTCACATGTCCACACTCTATCCACATGCTCTTTGCCCCCCTTCCCTTCCACAAATAGCTGCTTTTGACTACCAGTGTTTTTGGGAGGATAGACCTGGTAAAGACTCTCTTTTAGGTCTTGGAATCAAGGGTCTAGATAGAGGGAATTCTGGAGTTTTAGGTAAAAGGAGTGTGGTCTAGAAGTGTGGGCTTGTCCCCAGGGTTCCACAGATTCTTGTCCTGTGGGGAAGATTGCAGCTAGAGGAGGCTAGAGTAAGACCCTCTGAAGCACCCAGTTCAGGCCAAGATCCCTGGCAGATCAAGTCTAATTATAGTACTGATCACTGTAGAGAAACAAATCCAAAAAGGTAGACATAGCTAGTAAGTGAAGGAACTGGGATTTGAACTCAGGTGTGTCAGCCTCCAATGCCTAAACTAATTGCTTCTACATATAACAATGGCTT
Organism: Nyctereutes procyonoides; assembly: GCF_905146905.1. Classification (NCBI taxonomy): domain Eukaryota; kingdom Metazoa; phylum Chordata; class Mammalia; order Carnivora; family Canidae; genus Nyctereutes; species Nyctereutes procyonoides. The sequence continues at coordinate 16,520,150 of NW_026575132.1, forward strand.
ATCTTAGATGTTCCTTTCTAGGTGTGCCTATCTTATATCTTCCTAAATTGCATGCTTCTCAATGTCATACTTTTAATTTACAAAAGGCCTTGCATCCAACTAGCTTGCAGTGTCCCTACCAACCCTGAGAATCTTTGTCTTTAACAGGAGTTCTGGTAAATTGAAGTGGATTCTTCAATTGACTGTTGCTGCCAAGCTCAAGAAATCAGCATTAACTGACTATAACAGGCTCTGTAATCCCTTATTCACTTATTTGGACTTCTTATTCACTTCTAAGACAGTGGTAATGAGTGACTGTCAAAGGGACATTAAAGAAATTCACCTTTCTTTGACTTAATGAAATTTTCTAGAAAACAGCTAATTTATCCTGACACTTTTTCCTTATAAAGTCCATATATATAGCCGAATTAGACACAACGAATAGAGTGATGACTACTACTTACCGAGCTTCTGCTTTATGCTAGCCTCTTTATAGGAGGGAGCTCATTTATTCCTCATAAGATCATGCAAGTGGGAAAACTGAAGCTCAGGGAGGATAAGTAACTTGCTCAAGATCAGCCAGCCATGGGTGGTCAAACCAGGACCAAGTCTATGGAGCTCGAAGCCTGCATTGGTAGCCACTGAGATACTCCACTTTGAAACCTGATAAAGTCTTAAAGTATCAGAGCCCGAACAAAATGTGGAGCTCATCTTATCCAGACCCTTCATTTTATAGAGAGGGAAAGTTTTGAGGTACTGAGATCTGTGCCATAAAACGCTGTTTTCTAAGCCTCTAAGTTCACCAGATTAAAACAAAACCAAATCCTAAATTAACAAAGTTATTTTCGGAGAGACATGTCACCTGGTTTTTCATTTTTTTGTAAAAACAGAGATCATACATCTTTAGTCATCCAACCAGAGGACAACACATGATGATTTAGCTAGGCCAGCAACAAAACCTCAACTCTTCTATGTATTTGGAATTGATAAGAGCCACAACATTTTGATATTATGTGTATCTTTATATTTATAATTTATCTTTGTAAATTCCTTTACAAGAAGGAATTTTATTTTAAAGAATCTTCACTACTTAAGGTTCTGTACAGAACATTATTTTTTAAAGACTTTTTTTTCCTTCTTTTTAAGTAATCCTGATACCCAACATGGGGCTTGAACTCACAACCCTGAGATCAAGAGTCATAAGCTCTATGGACTGAGCCAGCCAGGCACCCCAGAGCATTAGTTTTTAAAAGATATTTGTTGATATATATTCACATATCATACAGTTGATCCATTTAAAGTATACACTTAATGGTTTTAGTATGTTTATGGATATGTACAACCATTCCTACAGTCAATTTTAGAACATGCTCATCAATGCAATGAGAAATCCTGTACTTGTAAATTGCATTCCCTTATCCACCATCCTCCCAGCCCTAAGCAACCACTAATCTACTTACTATCTTTGTAGATTTACCTACTCTGGGTATTTTATATAAATGGAAACTTATAACATATATGCTTTTGTGACTGGTTTCTTTCACTTTACATAATGTTTTCAAGGTTCATCCATGTTATAGCACGTATCAGTATTTCATTCCTTTTAATGGCCAAATACTAATGGAATACTAATGGAATTCCATAATATGGATAAATCACATTTTATTGATCCAATTATCCATTGATAAACTGGGTTGTTTTCACTGTTTAGCCGTTGTGATTGGTGCTGCTATAAATGCTATGTATAAGTTTGTGTTTGAACACTCCTTTCAATTCTTTTGAAGGTATACCTAGAAGTAGAATTGCTGAGTCATATGATAGCTCTGTTTCACTAAGGAACTGCCAAACTATTTTCCATAGCAGCTGCACCATTTTACATTTCTACCAGCAACTTATGTGAGTTCTAATCTCTTTACATCCTTACCAATAATATTTGTTATTTTCTGGGGATTTCCCTCCCTAAAACTATTATAACTATCCTAGTGGGTATTAAGTGGTATCTCATTGTGGTTTCAATTTGGATTTCCCTAAGGACTAATGATGTTGAACATCTTTTCATTTGTTTATTGACCATTTGTATATCTTCTTCAGAAAGATACATATTCAAGTCTTTTGCCCATCTTTTAATTGTGTTTTCTTTGTGTTATTGAGTTGTAAGAGTTGATATATATATATATATCCAGAATATATATGTGTATATATATATATATATATATGTGTGTGTGTGTGTGTCTGTGTGTGTGTGTGTGTGTGTGTATATATATATATATATATATATATATATATATTCAACATATATATTCTGGATACTCCATTCTTACCAGATAAATGGTTTATAAATATTTTTTCCCATTCTGTAGACTGTCTTTTCACTTTCTTTTTAAGAAAATTATTATTTATTTTGTTTTCTCCCAAGATTTTATTTCAATTCAAGTTAGTTAACATATAGCATAGTATTGATTTTAGGAGTAGAATTTAGTGATTCATCACTTAGATATAACACCCAGTGCTCACATCAAGGGCCCTCCTTAATGCTTATCATCCATTTAGCGCATTCCCTCACTCTCCTCCCATCTGGCAACCCTCAGTTTGTTCTCTATAGTTAAGAGTTTCTTATGGTTTGCTGCTCTCTCTGTTTTAACTTATTTTATTTTTCCTTCCCTCCCCTTATGTTCATGTTTTGTTTCCTAAATTCCACACATCAGTGAAATCATATGGTATTTGTCTTTCCCTGACTGACTTATTTTGCTTAGCATAATACACTTTTGCTCCATCTATATCATTGCTAATGGCAGATTTCACTCTTTTTGATGGCTGAGTAATAGTCCATTGTATATATACATACCATATCTTCTTTATCCATTTATTGGTTGATGGACATTTGAGCTTTTTCCATAATTTGGCTATTGTTAATAATGCTACTATAAACTTTGGGGTGCATATGCCCCTTCAAATCAGTATTTTTGTATCCTTTGGATAAATATTTATAGTGCACTTGCTGGATCATAGGGTACTTTGACTTTTAATTTTTGAGGAACCTCCATACTGTTTTCTAGAATAGCTGCACCAGTTTGCATTCCCACCAATAGTATAAGAGAGTTCCCCCTCCTCTGCACGCTCGCCAACATCTGTAGTTTTCTGTGTTGTTATTTTTAGCCATTCTGATAGGTGAGGTGGTATCTTATTGTGGTTTTGATTTCTATTTCCCTGATGAGAGATGTTGAGCATTTTTTCATGTGTCAGTCATTAGTATGTCTTCTTTGGGGAAATGTCTGTTCACGTTTTCTGTCCATTTCTTTTTTTTTCTGCCCATTTCTTAACTGGATTATTTATTTTTGGGTGTTGAGTTTGATAAGTTCTTTATGGATTTTGAATATTAACCCTTTACCAGATATGTCATTTGCAAATATCTTCTCTCATTCCGTAGGTTGCCTTTAAGTTTTGTTGATTGTTTCCTTTGCTATGCAGAAGCTTTTTATCTCAGGAAGTCCCAATAGTTCATTTTTGCTTTTGTTTCCCTTGCCTCCAGAAACATGTCCTTTGAGGCCTAAGAGGTTTTAATTTTGACTAAGCCTGATTTACTTTGTTGTTCTTGTTTATGCTTTTGGTATCATATTTAAAACGTCATTGCCTAATAAAAGTTTATAAAGATGTATGCTTGTGTTTCTTCCAAGTTTTACAGGTCGAGTTTTTACATTTAAGTCTTCGAGTTTTTGTAGTTAGCTTTTACATATGGTGTGAAATAGGGAGCTAACTTCCTCCTTTTGCATGCGGTTGTCTAATAGTTTCAGCACCATTTGTTAAAAAGCTATTCTCTCCCCCCGTTAAATCATCTTCACATCCTTGTCAAAAATCAGACACATGGTTAATTTCTGGATTCTCCAGTCTATTCCATTCATCTCCATGTCTACCCAATGCCAGTACCTCACAGTCTTGATTACTGTTGTTTTGTGAGAAGTTCTAAAATTGAGAAGTACTCCTACTTTGTTCTTCTTTCTCAAGATTGTTTTGGCTATTCTGGGTCCCATGCAATTCTATGTGAATTTTAAAATCAGTTTGATAAAGAAGTTAACTGGGACAGGGCACTATTTTTGCTTATATAAATTTGGAAAGAGAATTAGCATTCTGAGAGAACAGAATACTACAGAATCCACTTGACTTTCCACTTTAATACTTCACTCTGTGTAATTGAGTCTTTTTTAAAAAATTAAATTCAAGTAATTAACATATAGAGTATTATTAGTTTCAGAGGCAGAGTTCAGTGATTCATCAGTCTTATATAATACCCAGTGCTCGTTACATCACATAGGTAATTGAGTCTTAGAAATAGAAATTCATACTGGAATCCAAAATTAAGCTGACTGTATTGTACTCTTGAATTTGAGCAAACACTGGGGACATGAATTTTCTACATTTACATTTGTGTAATAATTTAAAAATAACAAAATGTGTTCACAATCTTTCCCTATCTTTTCATCATAATCATCCTGGGATTTAGTGAAGCAGGAATCTCTCATCCACGTCTAGTCTTCAATAAAGTGATTTAGGCACAGAAAGGATAAGAAATGACTTGCTTAAGGAGATAAACCAATAAGTAGGGTAACCAAGCATCCTGGTTTACCTGAGACTGAGGGGTTTTCCAGGATGTAGGATTTGTGATGCTAAAACTGGGAAAGTCCCTAAAAAGCTAGTCTGAGTTGGTCACATTACCAGTAACTAGTAGAATTAGGATAACAACCCAGGCCTTTTTTTTTTTAATTTTTATTTATGATAGTCAGAGAGAGAGAGAGAGAGAGAGAGAGAGAGAGAGAGAGAGGCAGAGACACAGGCAGAGGGAGAAGCAGGCTCCATGCACCGGGAGCCCGATATGGGATTCGATCCCGGGTCTCCAGGATCACGCCCTGTCGGGTCTCCAGGATCACGCCCTGGGCCAAAGGCAGGGGCCAAACCTCTGCACCACCCAGGGATCCCCCAACCCAGGCCTTTAACACTTACTTTAACACTTCTCTTCCCAGCTGAACTCATCAAGCACGCTTGAACTTCTCTACCTTGGGAATTCTGCTTTAAAGCCCTCTCTTCACTCAGCTTTTCTTGACTAATCTGAAGCTCCAGCTGCCCTAACCTTTCCAGCAAGCCCTTGTCTTTGGTATGCCAGCCTCAACTTGTTCTGTTTTTTACTTTATGTGGGTCTAAGAGTTTTTCCTTCCATTGGTCGTTCCTCTCTTTCTCAGACTGTGAGTTGTAGAAGAAGACATGGTGCTTCTCCCTCCTTCTCATGAGTGGGGGCTTCATAAATCCTGTTGCCTGACCGACCGGAAGCAAGTAGACATTCCAAACACCTGAACTTCAGGGTCAGGTATGTTGCCAAGGATCACCATTTTTTAGAGTTCAGTGATTATGTAAGATAAACAAGAGTCACTTGGTGCCAGAAACACAATTTGCATATTTATTGCATTTTGATGTGGATCATAACAAGAAACACATAACCTAGTACAAATCGATGACCCGTCTCAGAGAGCCCACTTGGGCATCCATGGCTCCCCAGTCGTGATAGCGCCTGTAGTCCCCCGGCCTCAGCAGGTACTGCCGCCCCCGGTAGTTGGGCATCTCGTAGAGGACCCAGTAGCCCTCCAGCACATGCAGGGAGTGGAGCTCATTGAGCCGGAAGCGATCGTGGATGCAGGAGCAGTCCTCAGTGAGCTCAGAAACAAGGCCCCCGTAGTCATCTCTCTCGTACAGCCTTATCCTGTGAGAGCTGGTCTGCTGGGACAATAAACAAAAGAAAAATCAATCATGTGCATCTCTGATCTCAGTAAAAGTGAGTCAGCCTGCATCTTCATGCAGCATAGTTTTCAAACCATCCTGCCGGATACATGTCCTCTCCTCACATTGTTGGTCTGACAAATTAGGAAGAATATCAAAACTGACTTGATCTTGAAACAAACATTGAAATAAAGGGAACAAAAGGGATTTCTTCGTAGGAAACCATTGGTTACAACCATATTTAGTGAGTCTGTAAGAGAGGATTTTAACTCTTTTCCATTATGGCTGCATATAACTGAGTCCTAACAAGCTTGTTTCTAACTCACTCTTCACACGTAATTTACAATTCGTATTTACTCTGAGTCCACATCTGACATTTTGCCAAGTAACTGGAACCATTTGAGATTCTTGCCTCAAAGAAATTCCTATTTTATTCGTGTGTCTTTTTGCATCTGCAAATTTCTCTAGCCTACTTTTGGTTTCACTTCTTGAATCTGCTTGTCACACCACGTAATTTGGTGTCACCAGCAAGCAGAAACACAAACTCGACGTGTTTAAAAAACATTAAGCAGCACTTTGATGAGGACCACATCCCACGAAATCCTAATTAATGATCTGTCTCTGACCCTCATAAGAGACTAGTTGATAATGACTCCCGGGAAACAGGGAGCCCCTTAGGAGCTGAGACATATTGTTCTAGTTTCTAGATCCTTCTGTCATAGAGACTGTATGGAAAACAATCACTAATACAGTCAGAGCACATCATGCCTATGTTCTCCCGTAGTCTCTTTGGTCTTCCTATCATTAAAAAATAATGACCTGGATGGGCTTTTTTTTTTTTTTTTTCCTTTTCTGAACATGGTGATTTTTATTTAGAGAGCGGGGATCAGCTAGGTGCTACCAAATTTAACTTTAGAGGCTGTGTTGTAATTTCTTATGCCTAAGAACAATCTTGTCCTAAGTAGGAAAAAAAAAAAAAAAGGTCACAGTGAGTCATAAGCCTGTTCACAATTTTTTTTTTTTTTAGATGCTCCAGAGTCAGGCAGTGCTATCCTTACTGTGAACACTCATCCCGAGTGGAAACAAAGGGACTCTTAGGAACAGGAATTTATGGCCACGGATCAGTGATGCTTTCACATCGGGCTGGTGGAAGCAAGACTCACGTAGGGGATGGCCTGGCAGGAGCGGATGGAGTCGCTGAGGCCCAGCCACTGCTGGTAGTCGGGGTAGTCCCCGCGCCGCAGGAAGTACTGGTGGCCCTGGTAGTTGGGGCGCTCGTAGAGCATCCAGCAGCCGCTGTCCACCCGGATGGAGTTGCAGCGGCTGAGGTAGGGCTGCAGGTTGGGGCAGTCGCTGCTGCACTCGTAGTGCCGGCCCTGGAAGCCGTGGTCCTCGTAGAAGGTGATCTACGGTGGGAAACAAGGGGGGGTGGCCAGAAGTCAGCAGGGGAGCACCCCCAAACACAGTAGACACTCCGCTGACGTGGCCTGGCACCTCGGGGGGCTCACCTTCCCCATGGTTGTTGGCCTCGGATGATCAGCGTCCAGTGTGATGGGGACAAGTGTGGCAGCCGGTATATGTAGCAGGAGGGCTGCTGCGTTGGCAAGAACAACACAAAAGGGGCCTGGGGGTAGTGCGTGAGGGGATTTCTATGTTCTCTCTCTTTTTTTCATTTGGGATCATGGGGCAGGGGGCTCTCATTCTCTCTGGCATTTTCGAGTTCTCCTCACTAGCTCCAGTGAAAGGAATTGAGGTCAGCAGAGCCATTATGACCTTGGAGACAAAGGGCGCACTTCTCATCCTATGCAGCTCTCTAGAAAGACATTACATGCCCAGCATTTTGTGTGTTTGCCTATGGAAACTGCTGAGATGGGGTTGGTGGTTCCATCTGGGGTGACTCGTGACAATCCTATGAGTTCCAGAAGGACTTGAAGGGGTAAAGGTGACCAGAAAAATCCTCTGATTGAAAGGCAATTACATTTTCTAAATTACTTCCTTGATATGATGTGGTTTTGATAAAAGTATTTTGCATATGTTTATGTAGGGGGAAAATATTAGAATGGTGTATGTATATACCAACACATCAGTGATGGTTATCAATAAATGGTAAGATTATAGATTCTGGTTTTATGTTTTTATTTCTCCTTTTTGCTGTTTTTGATTGCCTTAATTTTTACCATAAATATATGTGATGCTCATGAAATGAAAAATAAACTCCATTTGTAAACGTGTAACTCTGAGTTGCTGGGGGAAAGCAGCAAATTTTGAAAATAAGTATAATTTGTTCTGAGATTAAATGCTTCTCCTTGGACTAAAAATAAAGAGATTTCCCAAGACTCTGTGAGACGCTCTGAGAGCAGGAAAACATACAGGATCCTTCCATTCCTCTCTCTCCCACCAACCATTTTCTAGGGTTGCTTTTCTTCTCAAAACTAGCAGCATACTCTGCCTGAGTTTTCCCTTTCTGGAGCATCACTGTTTCAAGTAACTTCCTAAGTAGCTTTCTCCATTGCTGCCACCCTATTGATTTAGAAGCACTCCTCAGCTATGCAGGGGTGCGGGAGGCCTTCAGTCCCCAGCATCTTGGTCATCTGTGGGTGTGCAGAAAGACGGAGTCAAACACCTTCGTGGTTTGTGACCCACGGAGGGCTCTGAAAAGGTATCCAACCGCAGCTGGCGCTGAGTGTCCACAATATGATTTGTGAAGGTCCTTGGGCAGCAAGTGAAGCAGACGTGCAGATGTCAAGAGGACAGATAGCAGTGGCCACAAAGAAAAAAATGTTCCCTCCCAACTGGCAGAGCTAGATAAAAGGAAATCAGGCAAAGCTATAGGACACTAGATGGAGTACCCAGGGATCACAAGTCACTGAGGCATCCTCTGCCTCTTCCTAGTGCTGCAGGCCTACTGGTAAACCTCAGTTACAACCATAAATGAACCCATGTGGAAAAGGCAGCATCGGTCTCCCCAACCACAGCACCACATCGGAATGCCATTTCCAGGAAAAGCCAACAAACCAAACACTTGTTTTTGCACATGTTCAAGACAACTGTTCTGCAGAAAGGTGGCACATCAAACCCTTAAGAGTCACATTCATTGGGTCAAATTGTTACCACGTGTATTTATAAGCCAAACCACATGCCTACTCAGCATTTTGGAAAGTGTGGAAAGACTAGAACATTTTCTTTTTCCTAGTAGTTATGATATTTACTGAAAGAAAACCCACACTCATTTTTCCTTTAATGCTTTATTGAAATGATTTTAAATGTTTTCACGTGAGAACCGTATAAGGCCAATGAATGACAGGTTCATTTTATTTCAGATCAAAACTTGGGGAAACTGCCTCCTACTCCTCCACTCTGCAATATTCAGTGCTAAACATTTGTGAAATGTGCTGCAAAGCCAGTCTGCTCTAACATAGTAATACTACATATTCTCAAAATTCTCCAACCTGCGGTATTCCAGTTACAAGGAAGTAGCATAAGATATACACTTTTTAAAAAAACCTCAATATAGCCATACAATAAGATTCTAAGAGGAGAAAGCCCAACATCCACAGTAACACTTCAATAAAATTTGCACCAAAAGCTAACTATAAAGAAAAACGTGCTGGCAAGAATTGCAGTGTTAGGATGATGTTTCTTTTCTTCTCCCAGAGACTTTATTATGAACATCCAGGTGCAATTCCAAGTCTCTAAGTGACCTGCAAGATTAAAAAAAAAAAGATTTTGGTGCACAGACATTAGCTTCAATCTACAGGAAGTTAAGGTCAAATATCAAATACTAAGTTACTGACAAAGATGGATTAAAATACATGTAGGGGGGCAGCCCCGGTGGCTCTGCGGTTTAGTGCCGCCTTTAGCACAGGGCCTGATCCTAGGATCAGGATCGAGTCCCATGTCAGGCTCCCTGCATGGGGCCTGCTTCTCCCTCTGCCTGGGTCTCTGCACCTCTCTCTCTGTCTCTCATGAATAAATAAATAAAACCTTTAAAAAATAAAATAAAATACATGTAGGTACAAAGGAACTTCCATGGAATTGTTCTGAGAGGTTTGGAAATAGTTATATTTCTCAACTAAATACAATATATGATCCCGCACTGAATCCTGTACAGAAAGAAAAAAAATGTTTAGAAAAGGACATTATTGGGTCAATTGACAAAATTGGTATATAGATGGTACATCAGGTAAAAGTATCAATATTAGCTTTTATGAAGTTGATCATTATACTCAGGTTATTGGAGGAATGACTTTATTCTCAGGAAACACACTGAAGTATATAGGGGTATAGCAATATGGTGGTTATCACTCAGATGGGTCAGAAAAAAAATTTGTATCTATTTACAGGGAGAAAGAGAGAACAAAAAGAGAGATGAAAGCAGGAAGAATAGTGATGCTAATAGAGCACAATGCTAGCATTTGGTGAGTCTGAGTAAAAGGTATATGAGGGCTCTTTGTGCTATTCTTACAATGTTCTCCTAAGCTCAAAATTATTTCAAAATAGAAACATAAATAATAAAAGCTACACTTCTTTTAACTAACCTTACCCAAAGCAAATAATTTCTTTTTGTGCCTGAGCAGTTGTGTATTGGGCTTATATAGTATTATTTTAAAATGTTATATATTGCTTTGAATTTAAACTTGAGTTGCCCTCCCTCCATTGCTGATGGAGCGGTGTTGACGTCTCCAGCTATGATAGTGGAGCTAGTGATTTCTCTTTGAGGCTCTATCCATTCTTACCTCATGTAGTTTGATGCACTGTGGTCCGGAGCACACGTGTTAAAGATTGTATGTCTTTTCAGAGAATTGACCCATTACGTAATGCCTTTCTATATGCCTGATAATTTTCCTTACTTTGAAGTCAGCTCTGTCAGAAATTAGTATAGCTTTTTCTTGCTGTTGATTAGTACTGGCATGATTTATTTTGTCCATTTACCTTTAATCTATATATGTCTTTATATTTGAAGTGAGTGTCTTGTAGATAGCATATAATCAGGTCTTGTTTTTTTTTATTCACTCTGACAATTTTTCTTTTCTTCTTCATAATTTTATGATGACATTTTTCATACAGAAAAGTTGAAATATTTAAACAATGAAGATACAATATGCCCACCACCTGGATTCTGTAGTTAACAGTTTGGATTTCTTTCTCTCTGCTTACATTTGCCCATCTGCTCCTGTATGCTGTCTACTTTATCCACTAGAGCTCTTAGCATATGAAATCATATTTGTTTCAAATTCCTGGTCTGAGAGTGCCAACATTCCTGCCATACCCATTTGCTCTGTCTCTTTAAATTATGTGTTATGCATTTTAGTATACCTTGTAGTTCTTTCTTGATAATGAGGCATGAGGTTCTGGGTAAAAGGAACGCCCTAAATAGGTCTTTAGTGACGTGGTTGGGGGGGGGGTTGGGAGAGGAAGGGAGGATTTCTAGAGTCCTAGGATTAGATCTGTCTTTGGTGAACCTGTGCCTCTGGACTTTGAACCTTATAAGTTGTTTCTCAGTTTCCTCTCCTCCAGCTGGGACAGGATGAGAGCTGACTGGAGTGGGTATTTCCCTTCTTCTAGGCCAGTCAGGCTCTGATAAAACATCAACAGGTTAGGTTGTAGTTAACTAGTTGCTCTCTTGTATTTAAGAATGATTCTCCCCCACTCCCCACTCCTACCCCCGCTGCTCCCCAATATTTGCTTTGAGAACCCAGCAGAGCTCCTGCAGGTAAATCTCACAAAACTGTAGGTACCCTGCTATGACTGGGTACCCCTGGGGTTTTTAACTCTCTGAGTTGTCTGCCCTGAGGTTCCCGTGATTTGCCAGTTGCAGTAAAGATTTCCTACTCCAGCACTGTATCTGCAGCAGCTTCCACTTGTGAGCCTTTGCTCTGGTAAGCCCTAACTCCCTATATTCGCCCGTGGTCTCTCCAACCTTGGGGGCAGAGATTTGCCCTCTGACCTTCTCTGTCCTACAGATCCAAGAGGAGTTGTTGATTTCTCAGCCAGTTCAGCTTTTTACTTGTTAGGACGAGTGGCAGTTTGTAAATTCCTTGCTCACGGAACCGGAAACCAGAATCCCTCAAAGTGCCCCCTCTCTGTGTCTTGTTCTGATCCACAGTATTATGACTGTCAGGAGCGGTAGGAACAAGAGCATTTGTATTATTGCTAGCCATGGTCTTGGCTGTTCCACATATGTTAACTCATTTAGCCCTTGTAACAGTCTTCTGAGCTAGGTACTGTTATAATCCTTTAGAGATGAGACATGGAAGCACAGAGAGATTCACTTAACGAATCATGCCAGTTATTAAATGAGAGAACCAAGAGTCAACTCTGGGCTGTGTGACTCCAGAGTCCACACTCTTAATCACCATGGTTATCTGTTTTCTCGCTCTTTGGTTACATCCTGTCCATTCCAAATCCATTTCCTGGTAATGTGCTCAATATCGCCACTTTCCTAGGATATGGTGTTGCTCATATTCATTTTGACTAATAAGTGGGTTACTAATATCAATACAATATAAAAGAAATCTTTAAAATGATTATCCAAAATACCTGGATTGTTTAAAAAATTCCTCCCTTTCTTTTACTTTATGAAGCACTTCTGTGGCTGGAAATAAATAGAAAATTCTGAATGAGGCATTGTTTTATCTTGAGGTAGAAAAAGTTGTTCACCAGCTAAAAGACATGATATAATATCCATAAAACATATGGATAAAGAAATGAAAAACTTCAAGCAATAAACTGTGAAAATATGTTTTCCACATATTTCTAAAAGGATTTGTTTATTTATTTTAGAGAGGGAGAGCAAGCGAGTGTGTGCAAGTGAGGGGAGGCCAGAGGGAGGGAATCTTCAAGCAGACTCTGTGCTGAGCATGGAGCTCCATCTCCTAACTTACGAGATCATGACCTGAGCCGAAAGAAAGAGGTGGATGTTTAACTGACTGAGCCACCCAGGCACCCCTTTCCATATGTTTAGTAAAAATATTTATTTCATTAATTTCTAACCAGTCAGACACACGTATATGCATTGATATGTACAACAAATATTTAAATATTACAAGAAATAGTAACAATGGTTATCTCTGAGGAGTGGGACAGGGGTATGGGGAAGGGGGAATTCTTTTGTCTAAGAACTCCTGTTTCAGAGATCTGGTTTTTTCATAATTAAGTTTCAAGTCTACGTATCTCTCTCTCTCTCTCTCTCTCTCTCTCTCTCTCTCTCTCTGTGTGTGTGTGTGTGTGTGTGTGTTTGCCTGTGTGTTATTTCTGGAGTTCCTTTTTCCCCCTGTTGTTTTTACTTTCTAAAACTTGCTATCTCCAAAATCCTATTAAAACAACAACAACAACAACACTTCATCTTACTTAAAACAGTTCTTTAGTAACACAGGTATGATTCTAGAAAAGCTATGCCTTCAAATATCATTATAGCAAATATTTTTAAAAGAAAACTCAGGATAGTCAAGATTTCTCAATAGTGAGGTTGTCATGTTACTAGAATAACACTTATTAATACCCTGATGTGACCAAAGAATTCAGGAAGTTCCTAAAGCATTTGCTATGATAAGGTTACATTTCTCACTGGTCGATAGCTTGCCTCTAAAACCTGAGTGCATCCTGGGCCCTCCGCGGTCCAGTCTATTCAGAGATTCACATTAAAACAATGCCCAGTACAGCAACCAAACTACATAATAAACATTTTAATTTTCACTCGTGTTTCTTGGAGCAAGCCCAATTGATAACCCAGTGGACCAAGTTTCAAGATTCCCTTTTCCCTTTCCTACCTTACAAACCTGTAGCTGGCCCACACCCTCTTGTTCAACAAAGTCCTAAAATATCCCAGACAGCCAGCTGTACCACTTTTCTGATTCTCTGCCCTCTTAGCTTTTATTATGTTGAGTAACTTGGTCTTCTGATGTTTTTAAAATTTCCTTTTCACTTTGCACATTAGAGAGCCCAGGACTGGAAGGGCAAAGAGGTCTCCTGCCTTTCTCCTTGTCTCCAGTCCTGTGCATCTCTGACCTTTCTCCGAATTCTGCAGCATAAATGTCCCAGGAACCAGATGGGCAGGGCAGGAGCAGCAGAAATGCAAAGCAGGCAAAGACAAAATTTCATTACTGAGAGAGGGACCAAGAAGAGAAACCTTTAGGACAGAGACATTAATATAAATCTCCTCAACACACTTACTTGAATCAAAGAATAATAGCTGATTAACTTGTGAATAGTATTTCTCAAGTGCTAAAAGATAATAATGGTTAGTATTTGTTTGGGGTTTACTCTGTACCATGCACTAATCTAATCACTTAAAATGCACAATCCAAGTTATTTATCCCAACAACCTGGAGAGTAGATACCCTTATTTTTCCTACCTTGTAGAGGAGGAAACTAAGGCATAGAGAGGTTATGTAGCCTCCCCAAAGTCACACAGCTAGTAAGTGGTGGCTTTATTTAGACTCAGACCCACAGCATCTAACTCCAAAGGCTAGACTTTTACAATATAAGTAAAGTACGCCCCAAAACTTGTTATGAGTTTGGTTCAATTTACATTTTTAGACCTACTTTGTTCTTTGGCTGGGTGTCCAAAGATACATTTTTTGATGATTTCCACGCTGTGGCATTTGCTTCGCTGCTGGTGGCAGTTTTATTTGTCGCTCCCCTTCTTAACTTGACACCTAGAGACACGTGTGGTTAACCGAATCCACATAAAAAAAACTTTAAAATAAGTGAGTCCACCCACAGTTTTAGATTCTTCCTTTCTAGAGTGCTTTGCTCCCGTCACTAAAGAATCTGAGAAATAAGACTTTCCTGATTTCTATAATGAAGGGAAATTAAGTCATGGATCCCTCTGACTTGTTTTTTCTTTATTCAACTGGACAGAGAAGTCTTATTACCATAATGACTTTGGTCTTGCTTTGTGGGTTTATTTCTTAGTTTTACTTAAATTTCCATAAGCAGGTGCAAGTAAAGAGGCTTACTCTGTTTGCGGGCGTATTCTGCTGCTTTGGGTGCTGTTAACATGGCGAAGGGATGCAAGGAGAGGCGGAAAGGTGAGGCTCGGGGAACCTGAAAGGAAAACAGTCCTATTTTTATTTTCTAATTTAAAAAAGTATTGTATTTATTTATTCATGAGAAACACAGAGACATAGGCAGAGGGAGAAGTAGGCTCCCCGCAGGGAGCTGATGCTGGACTCGATCCTAGGACCCCAGGATCACTCCCTGAGCCAAAGGCAGATGCTCAACCACTGAGCCACCCAGGCGTCCCAGCAGTCCTGTTTTTAAAAGCTGCGCACACTTTGTGCTGTTAGCACCTGCTAGTTATAGCACCTGGTCTCTTGAACCAGCCCATGGTCCTCGGACAGCACCAACCATCCGTGGGTGACTCCTGTTTCGCATGGCACACCTGTTCATATACTGCCCTTTGCTCCCACTCCCGGTCGCCTTTGCCCAGGATGCCCTTTCACACACTGATGCTCTTCACATTGTTGCCTTTGACCTGGGATAACCATTTGCACCTTTTCTGCCTAGAGGCTCCTACTTTCCCTTAGAGATGTAGCTCACATATCACCTTTTCTGAGATACTTGCCCCTTGCTTCCCCACCCCCACTCTCCTGTGCTGGCACCCTGCACCCCACCTTATCTCAAGGCAGAATTGCTGACTCTACTTGTCTGGGAGCTCAAAGCATGTGCTCATGTAGGACAACCCCAGTGTGGGGTAGTTAGTTATAACCCACTGTCTGCTGCAATACACTGGAAACTTCTACAAGGTTAGAACTGTCTCTTCATTCATTCCTTCCTTTGACAAGTTTTCAGTTAGCACCTACTATGGGCCAGACCCTGTGTCAGGAGCTATGGTTACTAAGAAAGACAAGGCTCCTGCCCTTCTGGAGCTGAGGAGGTGCAAATGATAGACGATTAAACATCCAGGGTAATCATACATTGTGATAAGTTTAATATATAAAACAAGATGATGTGCTAGCAAGTGACTGGACAGCCACCACTTCAGACAGATGGTCAGAGAAAGCCTCTAGAAAGAAGCAGTGCTTCAGCTGAGATTTCCAGAATGATCGACCACCAGCTAGGGGAAGAACAGGAGAGGAGTGCACCAGGCAAAAGGAACAAGAAGGTATTCTTAGAATAGCCTGCATTTCCAGACACAGAAAGGAAGCCAGTGTGGCTACAGCATAGTGAGAAAGGGGAAATTATAGATGGGGCTGAGGAAGGAGGCAGGAGCCAGATCATCTGGGTCCTTGTTGGCCATGGTAAGCCATTGAAATATTTTTAAGCTGTAGTATGACAAGGTCTGATATAGGTTTTAAAAAGATAAAAATAAAAATAAAAATAAAAATAAATAAAAAGATGACTCTGGCTGCTGTGTGGAGAATGGGTTGGATTGTGGAAGCAGGGAGCCCAGTTAGCTAATTTGACTTTTTCTCTCCAGTTCCCTAGGGAGTGCCTAGCACGTAGTACACCCTCAAGTATCATTGACCAGTAGAACAACTACCATTCTAGTCCAGCAATAGTGGTTAAAAGCATGGACTTCAGTCAAACAGGCTGTATGAAAGTGCACAAGGTGTGTGACTTGGGCATGTCACCTAATTCCTCTGTGCCTGTTTCTTCATGTGATAATAATAATACTGGCAATGACCTTATAGGGTTGTGGTAGGAAATAAAAATTTAGTATATGTAAAGTGCTTAGAATAGTGCTTGGCACATAGTACAATATATTGACTTTTAAATTAATGATAATAATAATTATTATTATTTATATTTGTCATCACCACCTCCCTCCCTGACTCATCTCTCTCTATTGTGTAGAATAACCCATGGCAACAACTTGACCACCATTTTCTTTACAAGATCCTGCCTGGAAACAGCTAATCATTTATTTATTTTTATTATTTATTTATGAGAGTCACACAGAATGAGAGAGAGAGGCAGAGACATAGGCAGAGGGAGAAGCAGGCTCCATGCACCGGGAGCCCGACGTGGGTCTCCAGGATTGCGCCCTGGGCCAAAGGCAGGCGCCGAACCGCCGCGCCACCCAGGGATCCCGGAAACAGCTAATCAAAGAAGTAATTAAAAAACAACTCATTAGAGCCAGGAGGCCTGAAATAATTAATATCCCTCTGCAAGATCAATAATTTTCTGCTTTCTCACTGAGATTCAGGCTTCATATTTATAGAATTTATTTCTAAGGAGCAAGATATGGTTATACAATTCTCTTTATGTATACATTTCAACAAATATGCTGTTTCATCAATAGGACACCCTTACATGATGTATACCAAAAGACAAGAATGATATCCATTTTTAAATAATAAAATACCAATTTTTAGATAACGAGGTGGGTAGAAAATTTTCCACCCTATCATCCAAATTGATAATGATCAAGTTCCCGCATAATTGGTATTCCTTCAAAATAAATAGAAATATGTATTTCCACAATTTGAGTTTAAGATAATTGTGTGGTTTATATATAGGTGGGAAGTTTTTGTTTTAAAGAAAGGTACTATAGTTATGTATTATTTTGCAATTTTCAAGAAGAATGACTGACCAGAGAGCCAGGAAAAGCCTGTGTCCCTGACAACCCTGCGGAACTGTGCTACCGGCCCTGGTCTGCCCACCTCTGGCTCCTTCACGTGAGAAGTAGAGGTGTTTTCACGATTACTATAGGTTTTTGGTTGTCTTATACAGAAAACATGAGTTAAACAATAAATGAGGTTATGTTCTCTTTGTTGACAGAATAGTTTATAGCTATCTGGGTAGGGGCCCTTCTAAATTTGATCTCAGCTTTCTATTTAAATGCCAAAAGTATTTATAGAGGGGAGCGCCTGGGTGGCTCAGTGGTTGAGCATCTGCCTTTGGATCAGGTCATGATCCTGAGGTCCTGGGATCAAGTCCTGCATCAGGTTCCCTGCAGGAAGCCTGCTTCTCCCTCTGCCTATGTCTCTACGTCTTTTTGTGTCTTTCATGAATAAATAAATAAAATCTTAAAAATATATGTATATAGAGTTTATTTCCTATCTACATTGTAAAGAATTAAATATAAGCATAAAGGATGGTCTCCCACTTCAAGAAGTAGATAATCTATTCAGAAACATGGCCCTAATATGCAGAAGGTGATGAAAGGAGGCTTTGTATTAGTTTGGGGACAATTATGGCTATGGGAGCAGCCCTTCAGAATAATGTATACGAAGTCCAAGAAAAAGAGAACTGGCTTACATGTCGTTCTCCGTGCATTTGAAGATTCATGCTTTTCATGCTCTAGTTCCTTATCCACTGGGGAAGATAGAACCTGATAATTTTAAAAGTCACTTCTAGCTCAGATATTCATAAGTCCTGATAATCTGATGGCTCATGCAAACAGTTCCTACAGCTTCCTATGTAGTTCATATGAGAAATTATTTTCAAAGTAGGATGAAATTCAAGTCCTAAACCTAGAGTTGATACTACAGTCTTTTTTTTTTTTACTTTAAAGCTATTTACTAAGGTCATCGTTGTATCAGTATAGAAGTATTATTACAATTATTTCTTGATTCATATTCTTTTGAGGTGCCAAATTCTGTCCAAAGCACATTCAACAAAAATTTCTTCTAGCTGGAAGTGGGAAGAGAGAGAGAAGAAGATGGAGGTTTGTCATATAGGAATGTGCACAAGAAAGGCCCTGGATACATCAAGGGATGAAGAGTATAGATTTTTTTAAATTTGAGACAGAGAGAGCGAATGAGTATTAGCAGGGTGGGTAGCAGAGGGAGAGGGAGAATCAGGTTCTCTGCTGAGCAGACAGCCAGATGCAAGGCTCAATCCCAGGACCTGGGATCATGACCTGAACCTAAAGCAGACACCTAACCAGCTGAGCCACCCAGGCGCCCCAAGGGATGCAGAGTATAGAAGTAATCTTCATCTGCCTTTCAGCCTTGAGGACTAATTTACTAAAATGTCATTTGGTTTCACTGAGACAGAAGGTGTAGAATTTCTGATTCTAAATGTCAAAACAATTGAACGTATTCTCACGACAGTCATATTTCTCCAAAGTAAAATTAGGGCACATCGTCTGGAAAGACAGTTGTACTGTCCAAGATGCTTTTCAAATGTGGTTGGGATCATGCAACATCATATTTTCTAAATGTTTTAATGTTTGTGAAGAGAAAGGGCAAATTTCAAATAGGAAGAGTACTGGAAAATCTAGGACTTTACTGATTATATTTTTAAAAATTGAGGCTCTGTGTAAATTAAAAGAAAGAAAGAAAAATGACCCAACCAAAAAAAAAAAATGGACGGAAGATTTTTAGCAGGCACTTCACAGAAGACGAACACAGAAATAGTTATTCATTGGTAATCAGAGGAATATGAATTTAAACCACTTAACAGCCACTTAACAGACTGACAAACTTAAAAAGCCTGAAAATAGCAAGTTTTGGTGGCAACCAGATAACCTCACTGCAGGTAGAAGTGTACATTGGTACGACCATCTTAGAAAACAGTTTGGCTTTATGGAGAGCTAGAGATGCTCATACCGATGAGGTGGTGGGGTCACACCTAGACATAGGCCATACAGAAATCCTGTTACTGTACACAAAGAGACATGTAAGAGAAATCATCCAAGTGTCTAAAATAGAAGAATATGTAAATAAATTGTGGCGTACTCCTATAGCAGAATATTATGGGCAGTAAACAGTGTGTAATGTCAGAGATGAATTTCTGCAACATAATGTTGAATGAAAAAAGAAAGCCATGGAATAAAACATCTGCTTCATTTGTAAAGACTGCTTTTTATATTACTTCTATCAAGTTCAAAGAACATGCAAAACTAAACAGTATGTTGATGAGACATGCATATGTGGTAAAATTAGAAAGAAAGACAAGAAAATGGTAAACGCTTGATTCTATATAGTGGAAATATAGAGTACCAGGAAGGGTAGGGGCTGGAGAGGACGCAAGGGGAGCTCCCAAACTCTTGATACCGTTCCATTTCATCCACTTGGTGGATTTGTTGTTTGATTGGCTTTTATACTTTAAACTTATATTGTAAGTATTCATTTGGACATAATGGATATTGAAAGCATGGTTTTCCACCTCTCATCATAAAGATCTGCCAATATTGAACTTTTGTGTAAACCCAATGGATCCTTCTCCTTATCATGAAAATGCTTTTCATTTCTGGGTCAGCATCTTTCAAGAAGAGAAAACACTCGGCAGATTATTGTGGTAAGTGCCTGGAGGTAGGGCTGCAGAAGGATGTGAGGGGAAGACGAGCCTGCTGCAGGGAGGCCAGGCTGCTGTCAATGGACTTCTGTGGATGAGAGGCAGGAGTGTGGGTGGGTTTGGAAATAATAACACTAATGTTGAAGGTCCGCCACCCCATACCAGCATCATGCACCTGATGTGTATGGCCTCCCTGAAATGCTCAGAAGGACCTAGCATACTTTGGTAAGTGTAATCATGCATATTTACATGTAGGGAAATAGGGAATCAGGGAAGTTAAATAACTTCTCCAACGCCACACAGCTAGCAAGTGGCAGAGCTGGAACTGGACACCAGTCTGTTTGCCCCTGAAGAGCGTGCTTTGGACTTGAGGTGGAGTTAAATGATGGTTGGTCAGACTTTGGGGTGTGGCTGCAGGAAGAGAGAGGGTAAGTAGAGGTTCTGGTGTTCTCCAGTCACCTCTCCTTGTCTTTCTCTTCTCTTTGCTTGTCTTTCCTTCCTCTTTCTCTGACAAATGGAACTGAAGAATATTTTTATTGCCTGCTTGCTTTGTTGAAAGCAGATTTATGCTTCTTTTTCTTCAGTTTAAAATTGAGCAGGCTATTTTATATTTATCTGAAGCTGGTTGTTAGTAACAGTCATTTGTGTGAGACCCTTAGTTGATTTTTTTTCCCCTATAGGTCCAACATCCTCAGCAAAAAAATGGCTCCCTGTCATCAAATAAGAGCTCCCTATCAGCAGTAGAACTTGAGGATAATAGACTTGGTGACTAACACTGAGCCCATGATGCCTTTCTGTCACCAGGTGGCAGCAAATACTCCTGAAGAAAGCCATTAAGCCAATGCACAGCCCATATAAAATTGTGCAGCCAACTTTAGTGGTGAGAACTTCTACATAATCTCATTAGTATTCTACAGGGCTTTGCGCTCTTGCTTGGACAGGATCTTAGCTGTTGCTTAGGAGACATTTTATCCAAAGGAATCATTTTATTCAAAGGAATTCATATACATGCAGCAATTAGAGAAGAATCTTTGTCAATAACTTCTTTTGAACAACCCCATCTCCCAGTTAAAACAATTTTTTGAAATTATATTAAACCTCGAAAGTCTGTTTTAAAATAGCTCTTACAACTTAATATTCGAAATGCTACATTTCCATTGAGAGGTTCTATCAATTTCTGATTTAAGATGTGAAGGAGGTCCCAGAGTTGAGCTGATATACAGCCACAATAGAGAGGCCTGGGCTGGTATTCTTGAGGTAGGGGGAAGCCTGTGAGGTCCACAAGGGTAGATGAGCCTTGCATTCTCGTATTTGTAGCTCGAATGGTATCATACCCTATGTGATCATTTGGTGTCTAAAATAGGCAAAGTTTATATTATGTTGATAATATATATGATGCTTGATGAACTATTTAGTTATGTAGAGCAGTGGTTCTCAACCAGCTGTGATTTTGCTTCTTAAGGGACATTTGGCAAAGTGGAGAGACATTTTTGGTTGTCACATTAGGGGGAAGCTATTGGCATCTAAAGGGCCAGCAATGCTGCTAAATATCCCACAATGGACAGGACAGCCCCCCAGCTCCACCCCTACACAAACAACAAAGGATTATCGGAAATGAAGTGTTGAAAAACCTTGATTTATAGAAATATAGAAGAAATCATATACCCAAATCCCAAGTACCAGAACCTTAACTATAGTTATTGTGTTGAGGTTACCATGTGCCAACCACTAAGGGCTCTACTGGTACTAATTCATGTCATTTCCCACAGCACTCCCTTTTTCTGGTTCCAATTTTTTTTAAGATTTATTTATTCATGAGAGGCACACACACAGAGAGAGGCAGAGACACAGGCAGAGGGAGAAGCAGGCCCCATGCAAGGAGCCCAATGCAGGACCCAATCCCGGGACTCCAGGATCACACCCTGAGCCAACGAAGGCAGGCGCCAAACCACTGAGCCACCCAGGGATCCTCTGGTTCCAATTTTTATGATGAAATTGAGGGTGATGGAACTTAGAAGGATTCTTCTGCTTGCAGTTGGCTCTAACCCAGGCAATCTGGCTTCAGAATCCTCATACTGAACCCCTACCCAAGCTGCCTTCCAGTTACAAACCTATAAATGAGCTGAGAGTCATATCCTATAACAATATACAAATGCAGGTGTTTGAAGGAATGCCCTCTCCATGTTAGTATTTTCTATGGCCCTTTTGAGCTGGTCATTATGTAGTCTATGTACACATCTGGGCTTTTTAGTTTGAGTCACTGACTGTGAGAACAAGACTGTGCATAACCAAACAGGGAATGTGCTGAATAAAATCTATTTACTGAATAAGTGAAAGACAGGATGGATAGGCAGCAATTGGCCTGCCCACCTCTAAATAGCATGGTTTCCTATTCCAGCCCTTTAAAATGAAGCTAGCTAGTTGCTTACAAAGGCCAGAGTTACTTGGACACCTGTGTTTGCAAACTTTCTTGATTGATAACCGAACCAAGACTAGAAGGGTTCATAGGGCCATCCCCTCCAGGATGTGATTTTCCATATTTGCCCTTTGACCATGTGAGTTGAGGTCAACCAGTCAGTGCATGATGCCTGCCCTAGCCATCCCCAGGCACCAGAAGATGTGGAAAAATACAATGGCTGAGCCCTAGGGGGCTGGGCTGGATAGTCATGTGTATATGTTAGGAGGGTTGGGGAAAGGGGCAGCCTTCCAGAGGGCAGCCTGGAAGGGGGAAAACTGCGGAAAAAACCAGCAGAAATGAAGCACTATGGTTTGCTTGGCTCTTTAAGGAACCAAAAGAGCTGGGATATCTTTAAAAGCACAGAATAGCTTGGTCTCTGAGGAGTACTGGACCTGGGGTAGCTTATATGTCAACCAAGGTAGAATGTCAGCTCCAACATAAGATACAAGACCTACGAGAAAAGTAATCTTGTCTGACTTGTTCACCATCAAATCCTTTGCACCTATAACTATATTGAATGAATGAATGAATGAATGAATGAGGTTTAAACTAGGGTGATCAGAAGAAAGGTGCTGATGTCCTCTGTGACCAAGGGACTTTGAGTTTCAGGACTAGAGCCAGCTTACATATGGATTAAAAGTGACGAGGCACTCGGATTCAAAGTTTCAACACTTTTTAGTAAATTCTTGACTCTTCAGCTGGACCTGGTGGGCTCTTGATTTTATGAGACCCCACTGTTTGCTGTATGGTCTACAGGTAAAAGAACAAGAGAGGCAGGCATTTCTGTGGCCATAGCCCTGCCTCTGCCCTGGCCTTCCTGCCAAGTTGTGGTGGGAATCAAAAGTGACAGTGTGAGCAGAAGGTTGGGTTATTAGGGTATGGACTCTCTCTCTTTCCTCTCTGCCTCCCTCCCACTGCACAGTCCTCCAGCTCTATCCCCTTTTCCCTTTTCTAGAGGTATCTAAAGTCAAATAGATCACTGGTTCACCTCTAAATACTATCTTATATTTAATGTTTACTAAATGTTCATATGACTGTAAGTAGCAAAAACTGAACTGGCTATAAGGTTAATTCAGAATATTAAAAAAATTTTTTAGACCAGTATATGAAAACTCAAAGAAGGAAAGGGATCTAGGGCTCCGTAGAAGTGGTGTCCGAAGTGGTGTCACTGGACTTCTGATAGTTGTTGCTTCTGTTGTAATGTAAAGGACTCTCATGGGAAGGAGAAGAGTGATGGCAGCAAACTACAGAATTTATCAGGAGATAGAAACTTGCAGAGCTTGTCCTAGTTCTAAATGTCCTGGTACATCGTGCAAGAGGAGCACTTGGACTTGCCAAACGTACATTACAAAATGTGGAAGTGAGAAATTCTGCTCACCAGAAACAGAGGCAGAATCTAGACTCTAAGCCTGGTGCTCTATTTGCTGCCTTTACTCAGCCTTGTGCAAAATACGTTTGTGATTACGAACAGCCCTCACATAAGCAAATCATTTTACAAAGACTTATTATCCAACTAAGATATGGCTACATCTGGTTTTGTACATTTTGATGAAAAAAAAAACCCTGTTGTTTCATGCAGTTGAAAATGTTAAAAACACATTATAAATATATAAAATAAATTCTTTCTAAAAATCTCTTTTATTAGATAGTTTCAGATCACTCTTACCTTAGTAGCCCCAGAATTGGTAGAAGAATCAGCTCCGTATATTTTAAAGACTTCCTCAATTGGGATACTGTTCTGTTAAAAAAAACAACAGCACCAACAAATGCATTATCATATCATGGCTTTTCTCATATTACAAAGCAAAGAAATCATAGCTCTGGTGTGTCTAGTATCATGCTTGGATACCATGGGCACTAAACAAATAACTTCTGAATAAATGGATAAATCAGAATCTCAGTATTATTATATATGTCTTTCATTCTTGTGTGTTTGTTTTTGCCTCTTTTTTTTTTAAGATTTTATTTATTTATTTATTTATGAGAGACACAGAGAGAGGCAGACACAGGCAGAGGGGGAAGCAGGCTCCATGCGGGGAACCCGATGCAGGACTTGATCCCGGGACTCCAGGATCACACCCTGGGCTAAAGGCAGATGCTCAACTGCTGAGCCACCCAGGCGTCCCTCAAGGACTTTTCAATATCTTTAAAACTGAAACATTTAATATTAGTAAATCCTAAGCATTTAGAAAGATCAGTTGAAAAATAAAATAAATATGCATTAATACCAAAATGCACATAATAAATATGAAATCTCCATATATACAAATAGTGTTCTTTTTCCTTACCATTAAGATTCCAGCGTAAGATGATAAAATCATTGCTTCTCTTTCTTTCCGGTTTGGATATACAGGTCTGTCATGAAATGGCATTTTCCTAAGGGAGATAATGAATAAATAACAATGGAAGGCTTATTTTTTTCTTTTTGACACCTAGTAAGCTTATAATAATAATCCATAATTAATGTCCAATGGCCATGTGTTATGCACTTATTTACAAAATTGAGGTGGTTAATCTGCCATCAGTATAGTACACACTTTGAATTTGCAATCTTGCAACAATGGTGATGAATTTGCCTTCCATGTTTTCACCACTGCCAAACACTGGCCACTATGGTGGACAATTATGGTTTTGCCAATCTGTATCCTCTTCCCCTTCTGTGGCAGAACTCTCCCCTTCTTGCTGGGGTAACCACGTCACCACTGTAAGCCTATCTGCTTCTAGGGAAGCCAAGGACACCCCTAGATTCCAAGGGTAGAAAACACACTGTGGACTAAGCTAGTCAGAGTATTCCAATCTCCCACCCTCCATCGCTGGATAAATCAGGGGCTGAGGCATGACTGAGACACAATTCTGTGATATTTTTCTTAAACCTATTTTCCTGTGGACTGAATATTGTGACAAAATGGACTGAATGAAGAATAAGGTTCACCATTGAGTGGCTTAGTCTGTAAAGGATCAGACTGTTGATTTCAGCTCAGTTCATGATCCTAGGTTCCTGTGATTGAGTCCTGAGATGGAGCCCTGCCTTGGGCTCTGTGTTGAGTGTGGAGCTTGCTTGGGATTCTCTCCCTCTCTCTCCCTCTGCTCCTCCCCACCACTCAGGCTCTCTTTTTCTCTCTCAGAAAAAAAGAAAGAAGGAAGGAAGGAAGGAAGGAAGGAAGGAAGGAAGGAAGGAAGGAAGGAAGAGAGAGAGAGAAAGAAAGAAAGAAAGAAAGAAAGAAGAAAGAAAAGAAAGAAAGAAAGAAAAAGAAAGGAAGGAAGGAAAGAAGAAGAAAGAGGAAAGAGTCCAGAAGTAAATCCTGATGACATAATTTGAGTTTTAAATTAAGTCATGCCTAATGTAGACCTACTCCTGGACTTTTCAAATAGAGTCAATAAATTCCTACTCTCCTCCCCTTTTGAGGGGGAGTGCTTAAGTCTGTTCAAGCTAGATTTTCTGCTTATTACAACTAAACCTTAATTGATATAGCTATCCAGGACAAGGTATGTGTTCTAAGGTGATGGAACAGAAAAATAACTGGCCTCTTGAGTAAGCTATTAAGTCCTGGCCTCATTAGTTCCTTATTTTTACCAACTGAGTGAGTCTGCCTGGCACACATGGAAATGCCAATAGTCCTGGAAAGGATTCAAACAGCTGTAGTTCAAAAAGCTCAGCTCAGGTATATGTCTAGTTAAATGCTTAAGAGGTTGTGTTTGATAGTCCTTAGAAAACAACCATAGCCCTTACCCACAGAATTGACCATTTTTAAAAAAGATTTGTTTATTTGAGAGAGAGAGAGAGAGAGAACACAGAGGGAGAGGGAGAAGGAGAGGGAGAGGGAGAGGGAGACTTCCTGCTGAGCGGGAAGCCCAACTTAGGGTTGGATCCCAAGACCCTGAGATCATGAACTAAGCCAAAGGCAGATGTTTAACTGACTGAGCCACTCAGGTGCCCCAAGAATTGACCATTTTAAAAATCACAGCACATGCACAATAAAGCACAGTTATATTTCTAAGATACAACATTATGTGTGAGAAAGATCATCTGACAGAAATCAGCAGAGATGCAAAATATGTAAACATGTATATGTTGACAACTATGGGGTCTCTTTAGGTATCTAGCAGGCAAGGGATACTCACCCTGCAGCATTTTCGAACAGAGTGCCTCATGGTGGAAGATGCCAGAGAGAAGCTTTCTCTATCACTACTCATAGTCATACATTTTTTTAAAAAAAGAAGGAAAAAAAAAGAAACTCTTTCAACTCACACTTTCTCCCACTCCAGCCAAGTTAAGTCTTCTGAGTGATCCAGCCATTGCAAAGCAACATTGATGGCCAAGTCATAGTGTGCCTGGAAGCGGGAAGCACAGACAGCAAAGGGATGGGCTTAGACATTGGCTGGAGCACCCCCTGGGCCCAATGACTATGGCATTGCTAAGCCTATTCTACTATTTTATGATGTCTACAATGGGGGGGACCATCTACTATGTCCAGTAACCTGATGCTCAGACAGAGATTTGAGATTTATTTAGAAATCTTCAGTGATCACATTTACTTCTCACTAGGGCCATTTTTAAATTTTTGATTCATGGTGACAGGAAAAGAAAGGATAAATTCTTAGAAGGAAACTAGGAATCAGGGAATCTAGGTTCAAATCTAGATATTGCCAACAACTCACAATATATCCTTGAGTAAGCCACTGAAGTCCTCAGGGCTTCAGTATCCCCAAGTTTTAAAATAGTAAAAGGAGAAGGTGGGGGAAGAGGGCCACAGAGAACAATTTTGAATTCTGTGAGCAGAACATCAGAAATGTGCTCTCAGGGGGATCTTGGGAGGCTTCCAAGAGGAGGCCCTGGTGGATCTCGGGCTTGAAGAATGAGAACTTCTCTAGGTGGAGAAGGACATCCTGCGTGGCAGGGCCAGTATGAGCAAAGGACTGGAGGTAGACCTGATAAGAGTCTTGTATACAGTAAAAAGTTGAGGACCAATTCGAATGTTCACTTCTATCCTATTGATCATCTTTCTGGTAATATCTAAGCATATTCACCTTGTCCCTATCAAAATATTCCTTCTCTCCTCTCTATACCCACCTCCGGAAAAGGGAAGGTTGGTTTTGTCTTGGTGGTATTAGATGGGTTCTAAGGTTCTAACATTGTCTAAATAATGTACAGTTGATCCTTGAACGCCCAGGGGTTAGAAGCACCAATGCCTGCAGTCTCAAATCCTCTATAACTTTTGACTCCCCCCAAACTTAACTACTAATAGTCTGCTGTTCACTGGAAGACTTGCTGATAACATACACAGTTAACACATATTTTATATATTACATATATATACTATATATATTATAGATTACATTCTTATAATAAAGTAAGCTAGAAAAAAGAAAATGTTATTAAGAAAATCATAAGAGAAAAAATATTTACAGTACTGTAGTATATTTATAAAAAAAAAAGATTCCGTGTATAAGTGGACCCGTGTTGTTCATGTTGTTCGAGGGTCAACTGTACTTATTTCTTTCATCAACTAAACCAAACTAGAAAACACAACAACAACAACAACAAAAAACAAAAACAAAAAAAAGAACAGTGATCAGTGGTTGAAACCTAATCCAAAGGTTGGTGTTTGGACCAGCAGCCTTGGCATCTCCAGTTGCTTATCACAAATGCAAATTCCCAACCCCACCCAAACTTCCCAAATCAAAAGGGCCTTGCATTAAGATCTCATTAAAGCTCGAGAAGCACTTATTTAATCGATTTAATTTCTCCATTGAACATGTGCACAGAGAAGTACTTTTAGAACGCCAAGGCTGAACTGCTTATTCAGCTCCAGAAAGTCAGGCAGGGAATGGAGAGGGGTGAGGGGAGGGGTGGAGGGAAGGGTGGGGGGAGGGGGAGGGAAGGGGAGGAGCAGAGAGAGAGGCTTTCTTCCTTAGTGCAAGAGGAGGAAACAGGTAAGCATAAAAAAGCTGAGGGTTGACTAATTTATTTGAATTAGATCTTTACATAATTTCTTAATTTCTGTGAAGGGAAGT
This sequence comes from Nyctereutes procyonoides, assembly GCF_905146905.1. Lineage (NCBI taxonomy): Eukaryota > Metazoa > Chordata > Mammalia > Carnivora > Canidae > Nyctereutes > Nyctereutes procyonoides. The sequence continues at coordinate 16,548,555 of NW_026575132.1, forward strand.
TTCATAACACATCAGGAATCTGAGTTCCAGCATAAATAATGATGAAGGATTTTAGGATTATTCAATCCTTTGGTTTTCTCCATGAATGTAAATGGTAAAAAACAAAACATTATTATATTCGAGAACTACATACTTCATTTTGTCAAAAAGTTTTCAACATCATATATATAACATTTAACCTTGCACTCATTTGCTTTTTTGTCTTTCGAGGAGAGAAATAGCAAAAGTCTCATGACTTTTACATTCTCATTCTTTTTGCTTTCCGTGTAATGAGTTGAAAAGACCATGTGGAGGGACCTAGGATGAGAAGAGGAGGAAGAGGACATTTGGGGAGCATCACGATTAGCCTTGTTCACGATCTACATTAGATCCTTGTTCTGTCCCCTGAACACAAATAACACAAATGTGACTTGCATTGGCATGCCTTTCTTTACCATATCATCTAGAAAGGTGAGTTGCCTTCTTCCTTTTGGGTCAAATTCATTTTCCCGAAGTCTGATGCCAATATAATCTCCCCTTAAAAGCAAGAGAGCAGCATTGAGCCATTGGGAATGAGAGGGGAGCTCCGTCTGCAGAAGAACATTCTTCCCAACCCTCCCTCCTCCACCAAAAGACAAAGCCACTGGTGGCTCTGGTAGCTCAACTAATACTCATTTAGATTTAAGTAGCAATTCTGCAATGATATAGATTTAAGGCGTCTAACCACTGTGAACTTCAATCACATTTATCTAAAAATAAAACTCATGTAGTTGGAACAGAATTGATGGGAAAGTGGAGAGGGGCCTGACAACTTCCCACACGCAGAGGAGATCTTAAAACCAAAAGGATGGAGACCTGCTGTTTAAAACAAAGATTCCCTTGCTGCCTGTGTTAAACTCAGTCAGAACGTCCAAAGTTGAAAAGTTCCAGCCCTGTGATGTTCTGTATGGATGTATCCTCTTGCCCTAAGGCCTTTTTCCCCATTAGAAGGCAAAGGAGGAATTATGCATAAAACCCAGGAATTCCTGTGGGAACCTTTCCCAGCTGCCCTGGGAGAAGAGAAAGGGGGCTACCCCCCCAGGGGAAGTCAGGAGAAAGGAAGGATAAAGGGTTCTGGGTCCCCAGGGTCCATCTGTACAGATCCACACTTGGACATGAAGTCAGTTCCATTTTCAAGGTCCGTACCGTGCACTTGGGGCAAGTTCCTGCCAGGGCAGTGGGGGCCGGGAGGGGTAAGTTTGTGTCTGGTTTCCAAAAGTTTTCTGAGTCTATTAAGCTAAAATTAATAAAAATTATCAAGTTTTGCTCTCTAATTCCAAAGTACTCTATCTAGAGTAGCCTAAATCTTATTCTTTGGATATAAAATTAAATCAGTTTTGAAATTCCAGTTCTACATGGAGAATTGACATTTCTGATAACAATTTTTTTTTACTATGTTGGCCTCCAAGCACATACATGTAAGTAAATATGTATAAAGTCATATATATTTTCTTCCAATATTTTTTAAGGACTTGTTAAAAAACAATTACTACAATAGGCGGGAGAAAGGACATCTGATGAGGACTGTGAGAAGGTCTTTGATAAAAAGGATGTTATTGTCATGCCTATAATGTATATGAACTAGAATGGCCTTTTTCCCCCTTTTGACGTGGTCTGTGTTTTTCACCAACCTCTTAATAAAGTCGCAGAAAAGCTACCGGGGGAGAAAAATTTTTTCCAGGGGAAAACTTGACTTTTTTTTTTTTAAGTTCAGATGTCAAGAAAAAGGAGATGAATTATTTAGTCAATAAGACTGACAATAATAGAGGCAGAGGCTGCAATTAAAATGCCGGGCCCTTGGGTACATCTTGCAGAAATCTCTTCTATCTTTCACCAGCAGGGCCCTTTTAAAGGTGCATCCTGAGCAGTACAGGCAATCTGGGCTGGGGGCTCAGCTGTTGGGCTCTAGAATGGGGGTGCCTCTGACACACACGATCCTGGTAGAAACGTCCTCTCAGGAGAGTCTGCATCCTCCTTTGCCCCACATGTGAGGCCTCTCAGGCAGGAGGCAGAGACTAGCTCATCTGGCTTTCTGCTTTACTGCAGGAATAGATTCTTCCTCAGATTTTTAACGCCCTCCCCCCACCCCACCTGCCAATATCCAGACCACCTATGACCTGCAACCCACCAGAAGCCTAGTGTAATAAACAAAAGTTTATTCTCAATCATACTTACAGGAGCTTTTTCATTTCCTTCTTTAGGAGCTTTCTTTCCATGATTCAAAGCTTGTCCAGCTGGGCAGGTAGCTGTAGCTTACACTGTACCTGATATCCTTGGGGAAGACCCAGCCTCTCTGAGCCTACAGGCTACAGCAGCAAATCAGAGAGAATTGGAATTGGGATGCTATCACTCCAAATACCAGTCATGGAGTCCTAGGCTCTGGAAGGGATCCGGGAGTGTGCAGAGCTCAGACCTCTTATCCAGCAAGTTCCAGGTCAGAATTTAACTGGCTGGGGGTGAGGAATGGGAGGGCAGTGCATTCATTGTACCTTGAGTTTGTCTGATAACCTTTTATTTTTTCCAAGTTTCCCAATATTCATCACTTACTTATCCTTGCAATAAGCTAGCAAGTAAAACAGTCCTGGCTCAGGTAATTGTAGATGAGATTATTTGCAAAGAAGCATCAAAAGTGTTGTAATCTGAATCTGTGGGCTCTGTGCACATTCAACATAGTGACTCTCAGTGAATCCACCTTGGTACAATGGCTCATAATGGAATTTTCTATAGAATCCATGTATGACTTTCTATGGCCAAGGGTCCTGGAAAGAACATATCACCATGGCAAATATGAAGCCATATCCTCAGTTCTTACCCCCACACTAAGCCAGAAATTCAAGTTTAGATAAGGAGGTCAAAAAGGGTTTGAAGTCACAGAAATGCGGTGCCCAGAGAGAGGTAGAAGCAGGATATCAACTATGTCTGCGATGTTTTATTCTTAAACAAGATCAAAAGCAAATTGTGATGGTTCATTTTTATGTGTCAACTTGGTTAGACTGCTGCGCCAAAATATTTGGTCAAAAATTGTGCTAGGTGTTTCTGAGAAGGTGTTTTTTGGATGAGATTAACATTTAAGTCAGTGAACTTTGAGTAGAGCAGATTACTGTCCGTTATGTGAGTGGCCTTCATCCAATCAGTTGAAGGCTTGAATAGAAGAAAGATCGACTTTTCCCAAGCACCAAGGAATTCTGCTGGAAAACCCTATCATGGGTCTCCAGCCTGCCAGCCTACTACCCCTTCAGATTTTGGACCGGCCAAGCCACCGCAGTCACGTGAGCCAATTCTTTAAATCTCTCTCTGTTCATGTATACACATATATACATATATTTTCAGTGTCTCTGGAGAACCCTAATAGACAAATGTATATTTAAAAAGTTAACATTTGTTGAATCTGGGAAGATAAATTCACAGATGTTCATTATCTAAACTTCTGTACTTTTGAAATTGTGCCTGTGTTTTTAATTCATTACTTTAAGTATGGTTGGAATAAATAAAACTTTGGAAACTTTTGGGAAAAAATTGCAGTCTATATTTGATTCAGCTCACCAACAAGAAGCAAAGAGAAAATAGGATATCATTAATTTAAATGAATTCTTCACCAGACCAATTTAATTATTTTTGGACTATTCTTGCTGCCACTGCATCTGCTTCTGTCTTGGACGGGATGTGGAAAAGATGAAGACGAAAGGTGGGGGGCAAAGTAGGAGCATTCCATAGGGAATGAATGAACTCCATAGATAGTAATATAGTTCTCTACGGGAGAGTCAATTGGGAGAGAATACTGCAAGCCAGAGAGGGAACCTTGTGGCCTAGAAGGAAAAGCACTGAACTGGGGAGGTCAGATGCCGGGATGTGGTGTCCACTCCACCACTGATTGGTGTGGTGGTGGCCAAGCCTCTTGACTCTTCTGCACCCCAGTTTCAGGTCTTATCTAAAAAACGATGAACCTGGCTGACGTCGCCAAGAACACCTTTTGCCCTAGCACTTGAAACTTGATAAAGGCTAGCACTTCTACTTCACTGAGTCAGAAGAGCACTTATTGGTAGAACATTTGCTTTATCTCAATTCCTTGACAAGGGGGTGGGTGGGCTCCCTTAGCTTTGATGCCTTTTTAAAAGCAAAAGACCTAGCATTGGCTTTAACCCATTCTTGTTTGTAATTCTGAGCCAACTCTTTGATTTTCAGACTTACAGTTTATAAAATATGCGTCTCTTGGATGCTGTGACAGCTTCCTCTTAGACCGCCCTCCCCAAACGCCATTCAATGTGGCATAATATAGAAAGGTTAAAATCTTAAAAGTATGAGCATGTCCCAACCCCAGGAGGTCCAAAGACCCAGTAAGCCTATCAGTTAGCTGTGTCACATTGGATAAGTGAATCTGTCTCTCTGTGTTTTTGTGTCTCCTCTTCTGTAAAACAATCAGTGGAATGAGTAGAGGTGTCCCTTCTAGCTGTAGAGTTCAGTGACTTACATGCTTTGAGGAGCTGGGCCTGGTTGAAAGGGGGCCGTTTGCATAGACTACGTAGTTTCAATTTGAATTCAGCCACTCTTCTGTCTATAGAGCTTTCACAAAAAAACAAGACTCTGGCTGGCAATACACACAAAAGAGTTAATAGAAAGAGGTCAGCTGTCTCAGGCATTAGCTGTTTCATAGAAATGAACCCCACAGAAGTCTCAGCTTTACTCTGTAAGAACATCATGCCCTGAATATCTGCACGCTCCATGCAGATCCCCTCTCTGCACCCCTACATCTATGATACAAAACTCTCAGATTGTGTTCTATTAGGTGTCCAACCCTTCACAAATTCCCCTTTCAGAATCTCTCACCAACCAGAGACCGATTCCGGTGCTTTTGTCCTCTCCCTGCTTCTGGAGGTGTGTGCCGGAGCACCGAACATCATGGGCTTGGGCTGGTGCTCACAGACATCAGGAAAACACATGCTTCTTTTTTGGTTGCTAGGAAACAGTGACTGAATGAAAATCATTTGGTTTTACCCAGCCTCCTACCCTCTGCCAGCCTGCAGGGGAAAGAATGTCATATTTAGGACCGGGTTGTGATCCTGACCTGGAGTTCACGTATCTTTTTACCTGAGTAGGCTTTGGTTTCCCCCCTAAATGATTAATTGGAAAGCTGAGAGGATGCAAGAAGTCCTCCCCCAGGGTTTTTTATAGCACTTGGCTGCAGATTCGGGAGTCGTCTGACTGAGCAGGGATTGCTGGAGAAGCCGGGGAACCTGTGGCCCCTCTCACACTTAGGGTGCCTGGAAGCACTTTGGATGATTCCACCTACAGACACAGAGTGGTGGGAGTCCTGAAGGATCACTGTTGGTACAAGGGATCATCACCGGGACGCTTGAGTGACTCAGCACTTGAGCATCTACCTTCAGCCCAGGGCGTGATCCTGGAGTTCCAGGATTGAGTCCCACATCAGGCTCCCAGTATGGAGCCTGCTTTTCCCTCTGCCTGTGACTCTGCCTCTCATGAATAAATAAATAAAACTTAAAATCACCATTTCCCCCCTGCTAAGTGGTCTCCGTACTCACACACTTGCCTCCTCATCCTGAGTACTTCCCTGCTTACAGCTGGCTCACGGTTCCCCACTGTCTTAGAGACCAGAGCTCGCTGTGGCCTGTACGTGCATCTCCTCCACACCTGTGGGCAGAGCAGAGTTTATTCTGGTCCATGTGCGCCTGGGTGTCAGTATCACTTCCACTCCTCTCCACTGACCAAGGCTCTCGGTTACCTGGTATCTCAAGTGTTCGAGGAGTGACAGTAAAAACTCTAGATTTGGATTTTTATAGCCTGGTTGTTCACTCCACCTTGAATTGATAGGATACCCAGATGTTTCCAGGCTTTGTGACCCTAAAGTTTATATCATTTGAATTTGATGCAGTCTAAGAAAAAAAATGCAAAAATGTGAATACAAAATTAAATGTTTTTTAGAACCATTAATCACAAAGAGCTGACAAATGCCACCCTATCAAAAGCATGAAAACAAATCATGGTATTATCTTTATTATTAACTGAAATAACCTAAAATTATATTCTCTTCCATAATTTTTGATAACTTCTTAATATGACCAAGATTTTGTGATATTACTTATGGAGAGACTAGAAAGATAAGTCAGTCTTTCCTCTAGTGTGGTTGTTAACAATTATTTTTAGTTACGAATGAAATATTAGAATAAACTAAAAGTTGTTTTTCAGCTTACTGGCTCACTGTTAGTGATGCCTACTTTATAGTGTCACCACAATTTCCTGCTCCCCAAGATGCTCCTTGCCCAAGGGCAACCCAGGAGAACTTTAGCCTTGATCTTGCTCAGCCTGTTCACCTTTGCCTCCCTTCTCTGTCTCCCTCCCACCCCAGCTGAAATGCTGCAGCTGGTCCAACTCAGCCAAGACATTAACTCCAGTGTTCTCCTCCCCAACTTCAATCCCTGGAGACCCAGAGAGAGTTCAGGTCCTAAATGGACCAACGGAGGCTGCTGGATGTAATGCCAACAGTATATCTGCCCTATCCCAATGCCAGGGCAGCCACCCGGGCATGGAGGATGATGCCCAGGCTGCCTTTTCCTTCTTCCCCCAGTGAGAACACATCTAGCTTTTGAAGAACCCAAGAAAGTGATGACCCCTTTACCTTGGCTGCTTTGGCTTTGGGAGGAACCTACCGCTTCTTATACTTCTTATTGCCAAGACGTTAAATCAAAACAAAACAATACAACATCCAAAAGCACTTTTATACCACAGCTAGAAATTGTCAGTTCTCACAGCATATCCTGGAGGCAGATATGCAAATAATATCCATGTTTTTTTTTTTTTTTTTTTTTTTATTTTATGATAATCACACACAGAGAGAGAAAGAGGCAGAGACATAGGCAGAGGGAGAAGCAGGCTCCATGCACCGGGAGCCCGACGTGGGATTCGATCTGGGGTCTCCAGAATCGTGCCCTGGGCCAAAGGCAGGCGCCAAACCGCTGCGCCACCCAGGGATCCCATATCCATGTTTTATACATAAGGAAGCCAAGGGAATAAAAGGAGGTAATTTGCCAGAGAAAAAAATCCACTTTATCAGGTCTGACTCCCCAGACAATGCATCTTTGCCAGACTTCTTTTTTTTTCTTAGTAGGCACCATGCCCAACATGGAGCACAATATAAGGCCTGAACCTACAATCCCGAGATCAAGACCTGAGCTGAGATTAAGAGTTGGACGCTCAACTGACTGAGTTACCCAGGTACCCCCCTTTACAAGACTTTCTGGTGTATTCTTTAAACTTAATAAGATGTTTATAATATTCAAGATATCTGTATATAACATACTGACTTGAAACTGCAGAACATTTCCACAGAATGTAGATATGAATTTTTCATCTTCATCAAAACTTATGTTTAAATTACTGAAAAGTAACACTACTACATAGTAAGACAATGAGGTGACAACTGTGTGATTTTGGTCAAGTTACTCAATTTCTGCACTTTATTTCCCTCTTCTGTAAAGTGTGATGAAAATCTATATATAAAAAATCTATCTCATAGGCTTCCAAACATTAGATATGATATATATATATATATATATATATATATATATATATATATATATATATAAAATCTTTGGCCTGGAGCATCATAGTCTTTTACAGAATAGTTGTTATTACCAGTACAGTTTTTGCATCTTATTCAATTTTATTTATCATCCTTCCTTCTTTAAAAGTGTTATCTGTGGGTTTATATTGAATCTCTTTATTTCTATGGTAAGCTTCTTAAATGTAAACATTATGTTTTCTATCTTTGCGTTCCTCAAACAAGATGCATAATAATACATTGCAGGTATCATGCATTCACTAAAAATTATCTGACATGGGGAGATTTTTTATGTGCTAAATGTAATGTGGACTCTGAACACATTTAGCAGATCAAATCTCTGCTCTCATTTGTAGGCATGCTCTTGCCCTTAATGGTTGAACAATGGGGGGAAGATGGTGTTGGCAGGGGTTGACCAGATGGCAGTGTTTTTAGCATTTGCATTTGGTAGGGGGAAAAGCCTTTGTGTGTATATAAATAGTATATGGTAAGCCAGCCTATGTGAGCACAGGACTTTTATATGAAAAAAAGAGATGAGATTTAGTAATCTTCCCTGTGAACATAAGAGACTGACTTTATTCCCCTTAGGATTTAGACATGTCTGAGCATATCTGAGCAAGTCAGGAAGATCATGGGTTACAGAGTTGTACCAAGATTCCGTTTGCATCAGCGGTTCTCAACATCAGCTGTACTTTAGAATCACCAAGGAGCTTTTAAAACTCCCCAGATCAATTAACTCAGAATCTCTGGGGGTAAGGACTCAGGCATCCATATTCTTCAAATTTCTCCAGGGATTCCAGAGGCTGACATGTGAAGCTGGAGGAATAGTCAAGGTAATGCTCTGTTATTGCAGTTATACTAACTTTTAGTTTGAGGGAAAGTAATCTCCACTTCCCCAAAGAGGCATGAGGCAGAGATGTTCCACTTTTCCCCTTTGGCCAAGGTCACACTAAATATGATGCCCAGCACTATGACAGTCAACTTCTTGCCAGTCTGAAGCTACCAAGTGGATGAAGGTGGAGCCAAAGAACTTCAATTATATGTTTTTATTTCTTAAGGTTCTTATTTTTAAAATGATTCTTATTTTTAAAGCCAGCTATAGTTAGAGATTAAGAGTAATTTTAGCAGAAGACATCCTAAGTGATACACTTTCCTAAATCCAGCCCCTAATGCCAGGATCCTCAATGGAAGGGACTGCACTGGAAGAGTGAATGAAAATAATAAGCATATATGTATATATGTATATATATATGCTTAGATTTAGATTTTATTTATTTATTCATGAAAGACACACACACACACACACACACACACACACACAGAGGCAGAGACAGGCAGAGGGAGAAGCAGGCTTCCCATAGGGAGCCTGATATGGGACTGAGTCCCAGGACTCCAGGATCACGTCCTGAGCCAAAAGCAGATGCTCAACCACTGAGCCACCCGGGCGTCCCAAAAAGCATATTTCCTCTGTGATCACCATGGGACATTGGGAGCACCGGTTGACATCAACGATGATATCATAGCTTCTACCACAATGGGAGCAATAGCAGCAGCCATGACGGCAAAACTGGAGGTGGCCTTAATTTCAGACATCAGCGCTTGGCCATTAGACATCAGTAGCTTTGATGCAGATGTTTGTAGGGATGGAACTTTTCTTCTATCCTTTTAAGTTATATGCCTGAGGCCTGTGATTTAAACTGACAGACAGATTAACAGGAGAAAAGGCATAGCAATGTTTATTGATGTTAATATTGTTATGTGCATGGAGGCTTCACAGGAAAGTGAAAACTCAGAATGATTAGGCTCAGGGCCTTATTTTCAACAAAGAGCAATAAATTGTGAAGAAGTGACCAAAGGAAAGCATGTTTGGGCTTCCAGGGATAATAAATTGTGGGAAAGTGAGTAGGAAATATAGGGGGGAAAATAATTGTGAATAATGATTATTTAGTAAGGTTTGTTTGTGTAGATGCATCTTGGTGTTATCTCTGAGAAGAAGAACACCTTCAAAAGAGAAATTTATGCCCTGCTTTTAGGCAGATGGAGGGGAGTGAGTTCTTCCTGTATCTGATTTATTTCAATTGCCTTCAAATCAAAATAAACCTTATGCTAAAGTGGTAGATTTTGGGGGTGCTGTATTCTGATTCCTTTCACCTTAACAGTCACTTTTGAGCATAGCAGTGATATTCTTTGGTGGGCACCAGCTGCCATCTTTCCTTGGGGCAGTGCTGCCATTTTAGATTTAGCAACGAAGGACATTATGTAGGACATTTGACTGCATGTAACAGAAACAATCTTTACTGACTTTAAACACATATCTTATTTTTTAGATCACCATGGATCCATATCTTTTTCTCCTCTCTCAGCTTGTGAATTTCATATTTATTATATTACATTATGATTCAAATATTTTTGGTATTAAATTTCAACATTTAAAATATACTACTCTTTTTAAAAACCTATTTTGACATTTTTCTTATTGTACTGCAAGCCTCCAAAGATGTTCTACTCTGTGACTGCCCTCATGAAGGATGAAACCCATTAGGACAAGGACCCTGCCTTCAAGAAACAGTGAAGAAGTGATAGGTAATATTGTCATCTTAATTTGTTTCCAAGCCATGTTTTGGAAGCATGGTAGGGGTTGAGCTTATTAAGAGCTCCTATTTCTCAACAAACTTAAGGAAACAAATTATTCTGAAATACTGCTTTTGCAATAGTCTTTCTTTTCTTTTTTTTTTTCAGTCTTTCTTAAAACAACAAAAAACTTAGAAATTAATCTACTAATCTGGTAAGAAGGAATAGATGATCATGCTTTCTTATCTAAGAACACGTTTTACTTTAAAAATAAAAGTAGAATCCTACTTTCAAGAACTTGGTGTAAGCATTGGGGGGAAAAAAGTCAACCCATTATGGTAAACTGAACCATTTCCCACCTTCCTTAGATATTTGTAACATTAAACAAGAGGATTTGTACAACTTCCCCCAAATAAAATCAGAAAATAATACAGAAGCTGCTTCTATCAAAAAGCACATCTCACCTCTTCCTCTCTTCTGTCCCTTGATCCTTATATTTCTGCAGTAGTTGGGCATCACTGATCTCGTGCATAGTTGGAGACAGAGCCCTGCAAATGGAGCACGCTTCCTCCATTGACTCCATGGAAGTTAATGAAATTCATCTCAGAGTCATGGAGTCAGAGAGAAGACCTTTTGATTTTCTTTCTTACCTCAGACCCCCAGTTACCTGCCAGTTCCCTCTCCCCTTCCTGCTCAGGACCTCATTTTTAACTGTCAGAGATTTCAGAAATGTGGTAGGACTTCTGGGGTGGACTTGGTTTTTAAACATAACCTGGGTTTCCTCAGCCCCGTCAGGCTGGGGCAGAGATTGTAATAGACCTTCAGTTGTAATAATGAACAGTTTTAATAGACTGGATCTTTACCAGAGTTGAGGAAACCCCAGTTTCTCACAAATCCATCCCCCAAAGCTCAGAAAGTCCCATGGGGTTCTCCTGGCACTCTTGTGGAGTTTTATTCAGCCACTTCTGTAGTCGGTCTCCTGCTTCTCCAGTCACTGCCAACATTTTAACCTTCACCTCCCTCAATCTGTGTGGCTTGAGACTCAAGTCACTCTCAGCTTCTTAGGATTGAATCGTAATGTCAACTGCCTTCTGTGGGTCAGACTCATCCTGCAGTCACTTCTCTCAGGCATGGAGAAACCACCCCACACATGCCGGGGTTCATTCCTCCTCACGGCTTATCATGCATTACTGTCTGATGCTCTTGGTGACTCAGACTGTGATGATTTTGATTTTGTTGGTTAATTGGTGTTTTCAATAGTCTTCTGTAAGACTTTGTTATAAATTCCTGTGTTTGAGAGCAATCTGAGAACCCCCTGGGATTATGTGTGTATACACTTACAAATGACCCCTCTTCTTCTTTTAGATGGTTCTGCAGAATCCTTGAACTAAGCTTGAGTATTTTTACTTGATCCATCATATGAATTCCTGCTGTGAATGTCTTGCATTCGTGAAACAATTAGATCCCAGGATCCTGGGCAAATATGCTCAGGAAATCCTAGGTTTGTGTGAATTTGCCACAGGTCCACAATTTAGATGGTCTCTGAGATCCTGTTTTTATAAAGAAGGTCTATATAGGGAGGTAAATAAAATTTGAGGAGGATAGTCAAAGTGGTTAACTCAATTATTTTTAAAAAACTTTTTACTTAAATTCAGTTGGTTCACATATAGTGTATTATTAGTTTCAGGGGTAGAATTTAGTGATTCATCAGTTGCATATAACACCCCATGCTCATTCCATCACGTCCCATCACCCAGTTACACTGTCCCTCCACCTACCTCCCCTGCAACAATCCTGTTTGTTCCCTAGAGGTGAGAGTCTTTTATGGTTTGACTTCCTCTCTGTTTTTATCTTATTTTATTTTCCTTCCCTTCTCCTATGTTCATTTGTTTTGTTTTTTAAATTCCACATATGAGTGAAATCATATGGTATTTATCTTTCTCTGATTGATTTATTTCACTTAGCATAATACCCTCTAGTTCCATCCACATTGTTGCAAATGGCAAGATTTCATTCTTTATGATGGATGAGTAATATTCCATATATATATATGTATGTGTGTGTATATATGTATATATATATATATATATATATATATATATATATATATACATAACATATCTTTATCCATTCATTTGTGATAGACATTTGGGCTCTTTCCATATTTTGGCTATTATGGACACTGGGGCACATGTGCTATAAATATTGGGGTGCATGTGCCCCTTCAAATCAGTATTTTTTTATCCTTTGGATAAATACCTAGTAGTACAATTAGGGTACTCTATTGTAGCTCTATTTTTAACTTCTTTTTTTTTAAATTTTTATTTATTTATGATAGTTACACACACACAGAGAGAGAGGCAGAGACAGAGGGAGAAGCAGGCTCCATGCACTGGGAGCCCGACGTGGGATTCGATCCCGGGTCTCCAGGATCACGCCCTGGGCCAAACAGCAGGCACTAAACCGCTGCGCCACCCAGGGATCCCTATTTTTAACCTCTTAAGGAAACTCCATGCTGTTTTCCAGAGTGGTTGCACCAGTTAACTTAATTATGCTTACATTTCTTTTTAAAAGCAGTTAGTTAAAATGATTCAAGCAATGCTCAAATACACTCTTGCTAAAAGCTCTAATGGTATGGAGGAATACTGAGTCACATGTTACAGGCTCCCTCCATTTCCCGAGTGGTTTTTTTCTCTAGTTGTAAGCTCTCTGAACATTTCAGTATGTGTCACTGAGGACATTATCCTGTCTTTACATACATAGGTAAATATAGAAATAGTGGTGGCATTTGTTTCTTTTAGCGCAATGGGATTATAGTGATACTTTATGTAGTTTCCCTGACCTGTTAAACACCCCTTAGAAAGCTCTCCTTACTGGGATGCATAAATCTACCTCATTACTTTTAACTGCTGTGGGTGTCCCATAATTTTACATCATAATATATTCAACTGTTCCTTTAAAAAGAGACATTTAGGTTGTTTCTAATTGTTTGCTACAGTAAGCAATTCTGCAGCAGCATTTTTACCTAAATAAAAATATATTTAAATTTGTGAATACATGTGTCCTTAAGATAGATTGTTTGCAGTGAATTTGCCAAATCCAGGGATAAGTACATTTTAATATTGACAGAAATCATTAGAATGGCTATCTCCATTTCCCCTTCCTCTGACACCTAATGTAGAGTCTGACTATCAGATGATTCTTTGGGTGCACTTGGAAGATCACCAGGATTTTGCATGAACAGCCAAGCAGCGATTTTGGCAAATATTTCAGAGTACTTTGGACTCTTGGGCTATTGAAAGCAGTCTTTCAGCTTCTCAGTTGCAGATTCTGATCCAGAAGGAGAAGAAACAAGCTTTGTGCACTTGTGGTTTCTGAGGGAAGCATTTCCTTTCATGTGTGTGAGGTTTCTTTCATAATGCCATGTTTGATTAATAATACTTGCCAGGCATGCTTTCTAGCCTCAGCGGTAGTCTGTGTTCTGCCCATATTGTGGTTACAGCAGTTAGTAGGTCAGGTGTAAATATCTGACCTGGACTGTTAGGGGGAAAAGCCTTTCCCTCCTCGTTAAAGATGCAGGCAGGGGAAACTGAAGCCATTTTTTTTTTATCTTAAAAAATCATTCCCTTTAGCTTTCCCAGAACCTAGGTAGGAGGAGAGACCTGACCAACTCCTAGTTTACCTCCAGTGAGTAGTGTGTTTGAGGAATAAGCTGGTATTCTGCGACTGCTAAGTCCCTCTAAGTCTGCTGTCCTCTCTTGTCCCTGGAATAACCCCACTCTCAACTCCGCAGGACCTGCCATCTTTCCTGAGTTGGGGAATTAAAATGTCATAGTCTTTATGACACTCGATGGCACTTTATAACAATGCATTTTCCATAGTGGGGAAAAAGCTGTAGAAAATGAACTTGCAAAGTGGAGTGGTAATGAGGAGGGAGGGGATGGGTATAAAAATATGTGGAGTTTAGAGACATATTAGACTCAGAAGTAGGAGGGGGAGGCAGCAGACATAACAACAGTTTACTGAATTATCCAGAGCATTTGTCGAGCACTTGCTAGTTGTAGTATATGCTTATTTCTAAACCCCATGACAACCCTATGAAGGCATGCCATTTCCTCATTTTAAGATGTGACACTGAGGCTCCAAGCGGCTATATGACATGCCCAGAGCTTCATGACTAATAAGTAATTGTGCAAGACTCAACCTACATTTGTCTTATTTCAAAATCCTGGCGGGTCTCACCATAATTCAGTTTGCACCAGTTTATTGTGATAAACAACAAATACCTTTTTTTAGTATAACTCACTTATTCCATCTGGGTGTACTTTACTAAAAAATTATTCAGCATTTATCTGAAATTCAAATTTAACTGGGCAGCCTGTATTTTCAGGGGCTAAATCTGGCAACCCTAGGCTCCCTAACCTATTAAGAGCCAAGAGCAGGGGTGAGGGATGGGAAGGGATGGAAATCTCTCTTCCTTCTCTCCATTTTTCCTTCCCTCCCCTTTCTCTGTCCTCCTCATATTTTTTCCCCTATTTTCTTCAAGATCACATGACCCATACCTCATGATATTTTGCCTTCCCTCTGGAGTTTGATTATAGTTTCTAGAAATAATGTGGCTGTTTTCACTGACTTGTGCCTTAAGTCAGCTGGCCAAGTGAGGACTATATTGAAGCCTCTCTCATTTCCATTTTGCCTTCTCTGTTTTAGATAACGTAGAAGAGATGTCCCTTAGGATTAAAGTTGTCACAGGTTAGCTTGATACAAAAACTATTCCGAAGAGAAGATATCCAAGAAACAGGGGTAATTATGCCCAACCATGATTAGATCTAGAATTTGTGCTGCCAGCATCGTAAATCAACCAATCTCTACAGCCATGTGACAAGCACTGTTTGTGGCTCTGCAGGATTCAGACATAACATCTATCTTTGAAAAGAGAATCAAGGCACTAACAGAGAAACATATGGAAATGGTGCTTTTACAAAGCTTGATGACATCAGTGGACACCCAGCTGTATGCCACTGGCACCCCATCAAGACTGGGACATTTTAAAATGGTGGCTCTGGGTGTACAGAAGTGGTGATGTCAGGCTCATGTGGTCAAGCCAGGAATGTATACGGATGTCAAACAAAGTTGTTAATGAAGCTTTTGTGTTTAGCTCTGACCTCAGCATTAAAGAAAACTTTGTGATTACCTGGCCAGGTTTGCTCCTGGCTGGTCTGAGCCTGGTAGCAGCCAAGACTCAGGAGGGTGCAGGAACTCTGTGTCTACTCTCTGTACTTTAGGGGTGATTGGGAGTGTTGGCCGCAGCTCCTTCCGACTGGTTGTCCTACCACCCTGCCAGGACTTAGGGCCAAACTTAGAAAACCTGTGAAACCAGAAGATGGTCTTGGGCATCATCTTTCTCTGGTGTCACACCTCTTTTCTGTGACCCAGAGTAGCTGTAACATCTCTATTTCTTGCCTTCTAGGCAATGAGCTGAACGTGAGCTTGTCATAGAGGGCAATGGCATTTTTCCATTTATAGGGAACTTCTGGAAGCCTCAGCATCCTATCAATGCACAGGGAGGCTTCATTATGGTAGCATTTTGGATACCATGATACTATGATTGGCAACCTTCATGTCATCCTTAAGGGTAGAACTCAGAGTCACTTCTGCTGATACTAAACAGTACAATCCAGGCCCTCGTGCCTGGAATGTAACTGTGTTTTCCACAAAGATGTGTTTTATATTCATCTCAGTATTCCTGTTGAAGTTAGCAATAAACCTTCCACTGATATAAATGATATTAGAGTCTGGAATAACATCAGCTTAGATGTGCTTCAAGAATTCCAAAAGGGGTTAGAAGAAATTCAGCATTCTGGTTTGGAAATGTGCTGTCATACAGCTCTGAGTTTACCTCTTTATTCTGGGGGGTCTGTACCTCTCTGTTGTCTGAAAAACTATCAGTAGAGACTATCTTTTCTGAGTTGATACATGTGGACTGGTAAATGCTCTTTGGCATATGAGGCTATTGTTGAAACGACATGAAAAATGATTTGCCAGTCTTGTGGCAATTGATTAATAATAGCAAGGTATTTGGAGTGTTCTGTTTTTACTATCTTTTTTTCTTTTTTAAAACAGATTGTATTTATCAATTTTAGAGAGAAAAAGCGAGCAGGAGGAGAGGCAGAGGGAAAAGGAGAGGCAGAGAATCTCAAACAGATTGCGCGCTGAGCACAGAGCCTGACACAGAGCTTGATCCCACGACCCTGAGATCACAACTTGAGCTGAAACCAAGAGTCGGATGCTTAACTGACCGGGCCACGTAGGCGCCCCTGTTTTTAGAATCTTATTTTCTAATTATAGAATTAATGCACATTTGTTGGAACATTATAGAGATTTCAGAAAAGTATATCAAAGAAAACTTTCTGCTCTTTAAAACCTTCTTTCTTTGGAAGGATAAGGACATTGTCTGAATGTCTTCTATGCCTGTATATTCAACCTACTAAATGTTACAGAACAGATAAAGCACAAAATGAAATATGTAAGAACCGGAAAGATAAAGAGTTTTATTATTTTTTAATGGGGTAAGTTTTGACCAACAAAATGCTTTCATTTTATCATTTAATTAGGGGAAAATACATTTGACCCTTGACATCTCTGAAAAGATGAATTATATCTTAAGATTGGCAATGAGATAACTTTAATTCCTAATCTCCAAAAAGGATTATTTTCTTCAAAATAAAAACCTCAACACTGGTAACAAATAACCTCAGCCCAGATAATCTTTATCCTTTGAGGGCACCTGCATGGCTCAGTTAGTTAAGTATCTGACTCTTGATTTCAGCTTAGGTCATGGTCTCAGAGTCGTGAGATCACGCCCTGCTTTGAGCTCTGCACTGGGCCTAGAGCCTGCTTAAGATTCTCTTTCTCTGCCTCTCTCTGCCCTCTCCCTATGCCCTCTCTCCTTCTTAAAAAAAAAAAAAAGTATCCTTTGGAGGTGAGAGTTTAGGAAATGAAGTTGGGAGTAAATTCTGAATAATTTTCCAAATTATTATTCTGGAAATGCCAGCAAGGCTTATCAGCAGGCTCCAAAGGAAGTTCTACAAGAATTTGCCTACGTATGTGTGATGTTATGGCCCTATCTGAATATTATAGCATTATCTCAAAGGGGGCTCTTTAAGTAAACTCACTGAGATATATTCTTTTGGATATTTTTGTTTTTAATTACATGGCCTAAATTTTAGCTTAAAGCTGGTTTATTCTATTTTTAATTTTTATTTCTGTTTAAAACATGCCGGAAATGTTCGTAGTAAATGCCAAATTCTTTTACATATTGCAGTTGGCTTCTTGGCTTTCTTCATGAATCTGTTGAAGCTTCCCAGAGCACCTGATCTGACACAACCACCATACTCACTCCCTTCCTCGTTTTTATCAAAGACTACGGCAATGGGTTTTTCATACTTGATTCCCCTGCTAGAATATGTGCTTCATGAGAAGGGGACCCTATCCATCTTGTTTCTTGCTGTTTCTCTAGAGCTTGGCACAGAATAAGTTCTTTTTTTTTTTTTTCACAGAATAAGTTCTTAAAAGATCCTGTTGAAATAATGGATGACAAAATGAATGAATCTCTATTCTTGTACTAGCACCTCATTGTTGATTGAATATTTTATAACTGTTAATGCTATTACTTCTTTATTCTCTTACCAAATTTTCTTGAGTGTTCTTGCATGTTTTTCTTCCCAACAGACTTTAATTGCTTTTCCGAATTTTCTCCCCAATCCCATTTGGCTTTTGATTGAAAAATGCATCCCACTTTTAAATTTGTGAATCCCTGGCACATTTATAATATTGACTTACCATGTGCAAATATGATACATCTTTCCATTTATTAAAAAATCTTCTGGGATGCCTGGGTGGCTCAGCAGTTGAGCATCTGCCTTTGGCTCAGGGTGTAATCCTGGTCCCAGAATCGAGTCCCACATCGGGCTCCCTGCATGGAGCCCGCTTCTCCCTCTGCCTGTGTCTCTGCCTTTCTCTGTGTGTCTCTCATGAATAAATATATACAATAAAATCTTTAAAAAAATAAAAAATCTTTTATGTCCTGTGCCTAAAAAAAATGAATTCCCACTTTTAATTGTAAAATTATAGGCACACAAATTACTTACAGTAATTTTAATGCATAAGAAATTAATACATTTAGGATTGGAAATCTGGAATGATAGGGTACTAGTTCCAAATGTACCACAGATTGTGTGGCTTCTGGATGTGGTCAAAGGATAACAAGAGTTCAAACTACCTAGTCCATTATCAGGGGCTGGGCTGGAGGGATGGCATGGGTGGAGGAGGACGTGTCTGCTGTGGTTGCATAAGCTTTAGGTAATCATTATTTTCTTCAAGAAGAGGTGAAATATTACCTACTTGTCTACAATGCCTCTTCTACAATTTTAAAATCTGAGAAGTTCTGAAAGCTGAAAGGGTTTTTAATAATCTAATCTGAACTGACATGAGGCTATAGTTTTTTTTTTTTAAAGATTTTATTTATTTATCCATGAGAGACACACAGAGAGAGGCAGACACAGGCAGAGGGAGAAGCAGGCTCCATGCAGGGAGCCCGATGTGGGACTTGATCCAGGCACCGCGGGATCATGCCCTGAGCCAAAGGCAGGTGCTCAAAGGCTAAGCCACCCAAGCATCCCAAGGCTATAGTTTTTAATCTGTCCCATAATAAGAAGCTTCAATGTTTGGTTGTAAAAATATTGTGTTTGAGTATGGGGAACTGTTCTGGAGCTTTCTGCAGGTGGTTTGTAATATGCAGAATATACCCCTTGTGACATTTCTAACACCTGAAATCTGGCTCAAGGTTCTAATAAAGGATTCAGAAGCTTTAGGTTACTAGATTGCCATATCTCAAATCTTTAGGCTAGTTTTTTTTTTTAAACCACAATTTCTGGGGATGGCTGCTGCGTGGTTGTAAAATGAAAGGTTTTATTGAAAAAATATTCTTGGACACGGGCTTTGGTAAGTAAATGAACTAAGTAATTTTCCAGACATGAGCTCTAAGATTTGATTGCTGAATAGTGCATAAATCACCCTTTCTGTAATAATAAATATCATCCCAGTCCATTCATTGCATCCATAATTTTTTATAGACTTGATGCTAATTCTAAGGGCATGTACTATTGGGCAATGCTCTGAAAGTGGAGTTCTATAAAGAAGATCATTCAGAAAGATGACAGAGATGACAAACACTCTGCTGTAAACCTCTCTACCACAGGGTTTAGATTGAATGAACTCACTATTGTAGCCACTGGTTCATAGTAGTATACACATTAGTCTGACAAAAAATGTAAAGAACTTAGTGAAAGGAGTTTTTCTCTAGTTTTTCTATTCAGGTTCCCATTTCTTAAGTTTCTAGTTACACATTCCCTAGTTTATTATTTGCTTGGTTAAATCCAACTTTTCTGCTACCATTTTTAAAAAATATTTTATTTAGGGGAACCTGGGTGGCTCAGTTAGTTAAGCCTCAGCCATCAGCTCAGGTCATGATTCTCGGGTTCTGGGATTGAGTCTCATGTCAGGTTCCCTGCTCAGTGGTAAGCCTGCTTTTGCCTTTCTCTCTGCCCCTCCCTACACTCGTGCTCTCTTTCTCTCAAATAAATAAAATCTGAAAATTTAAAAATCAAGAATTTTTTTTTTTGAGGGCGAGAGAGGCTCACACAAATGGGGTAGGATCAGAGGGAGAGAGAATCCTCAAATAGACTCTCTGCTGAGCATGGAGACCCAATATGGGGCTCAATCTCAGGGCCCTGAGATCATGACCTGAGCCAAAACCAAGAGACGGATGCCTAACTGAGCCACCCAGGTGGCCCTCTGTTACCATTTGAACAGGGCCTAATCTCATTCCTGACAAGGTTCCAACTTAGAGTGAAGAGTTGGTAAGTTCTGCAGATCGTTTGTTTTTTAAATATTTTATTTATTTAAGAGAAAGAGAGAGAGGGTGAGGAGGGTGAGGAGCAGCACAGGGTGAGGAGCAGAAGGAGAAGCAGACTCCCTACTGAGCAGAGAGCCCGATGCAAGGGTCAATCCTGGGACCATGGACCATGACCTGAACCAAAGGGCAGAAGCCCAACTGACTGAACCACCCAGGTGCCCCATGCAGACTGCTTTTTTTTAAAAAATATTTTTTTTCTTTATTTATTTATGATAGTCACAGAGAGAGAGAGAGAGAGAGAGAGAGAGAGAGAGGCAGAGACACAGGCAGAGGGAGAGGCAGGCTCCATCCACCGGGAGCCTGATGTGGGATTCGATCCCGGGTCTCCAGGATTGCGCCCTGGGCCAAAGGCAGGCGCCAAACCGCTGCGCCACCCAGGGATCCCGCAGACTGCTTTTAAGAGTACTTTTTATTTGTCTTTGGAGAAATGGATGCAGCAAGTGGTCAACACAAGCTCTGGAATAACAGAGACTGGAATTTTCATCTTAGGTTCATGCTTTAACCCTAGAGGGCGGGTAGATAGAGCTCAACTTAGCAGGGCCAGGGCAAAGATTGTGCCCTGCTCTAGATCCCACCTCATGCACCAAGAGGGTTGTAGTGGGTTGGGTTGTGGTCCCCCAAAAGAAGTCAAAGTCCTAACTTCTGGTATTCATGAATGTGTGACCTTGTTTGGCAAAAGGATCTTTACAGATAGCATTAAGCCAAGGATCTCGAGATGGGATAATGCTAGATTAACCGGGTGTGCCCTAGATTCAGGGACAAGTATTCTTTTAAGAAGAGAGAAAGACATAGACAGGGAAGAGAAACATAGCAAAGTATTTCTTCACAAAAAAAATGGGGGTGAAGATTAGAGCAATCATTGCTCAGTTAGTCTGAACAATGATTGCTCAAGTTAGGTCTACAAGCCATGGAAAGCCAAGGATTGTTGGCAAGTATCAGCAGATAAGAGGGAGGTAGGGAATGGATTCTCCTTCAGACCCTCCAGAGGAAACCAGTCTTGCTGACAGCTGGATTTTAGACTTCTGGCTTTCCCAACTATGAGAATAAATTCTCTTGTTTTAAGCCACCAAGTTTGTGGTAATTTGTTGCTGTAGCACTAGAAAATTAATACAGGTGCTTTTCCTAAGATATTTCAGGGGACAGAGAGACCATTTCCTAAAATTGTACAAAAGTCTCTATAGAGCGAACAGTGGCCCTGAGTCCCATTGTGTGATCCCTGATCACTACTAGGGTCCCTGCCTGCCATTATCTTTCTTCACCCCCATTCCCTTGGCTAAGTCCTATTTGCCAGAACTTAAACTTCAAAATTCAGCTCAGGGAACTCACTGGGAAGTGTTCCCTGAGAGCCATTTCCCTACCCCTCGTTAGGTTATGCTTCCCCCTGAGGCCTCCAGGTCATGTCTGCTAATATTTATGATATTATGTTGTGTTCTCCACTTACTTGGCTTGCTTCTCCTGCAGCCTACAAGCTCCCCATGGGCAGTGTGAATGCTCTTGGACCTCTAGCAACTGGCAAAGCTCTTGTCTCATGATAGGCAATGTTTATGGAACCAGTGGAAAAAAGGTTGAGTGACAAGGCTACCAGGATTGTGAGCTGAGCTTTGATGAATGCAACTCCAGTATGTGGTATTCCCCAACCCCACCCCCCAACTAACAAATTCTCCAATTCTCAGCAGACACTGACCAGGTGTCCCACAAATTTAACTCAAGTCCACTCCTATCTACCTGGAAATAGTGTTAGATCTTGTAGGTTAAAGACTTAGTGTCACCAGATTGCTCCTACTCCAGATGTCAGCCACAAGTCCAGTTGTTCATTACCCGTGCTTCTCACCAACAGGTTATAAACCTATAACCCCCCCCCCCCACCGAATTCAATTAATTTGCTGGTGTAGCTCACAGAACTCGGGAAAATTGTTTTTTTGTTTGTTTTTACTGCATTACCTGTTTATGAGATACAACTCAGGAACAGCCAGATGCAAGAGATGCATAGAGTAGGTTATGTGGGGAGGGCCAGGGAGCTTCCATGACTTCTCTGAGAGCACCATTCTCCCTAAATCTCCACATGTTCACTAATTCAGAAGCTCCCACACCATAAATTTTGGGGGTTTTCATGGAGGCTTTATCAAGTAGGCATGATCAACCATTAACTCAATTTGTAGTCCCTCTCCAGAGAGTGCCGAATGGAGCTGAAAGTTCCAAGCAGTTGATCACAGCTTGGTGTTTCTGGAGACCAGTCCCATACAGGAGCTCAACCAAAGTTGCCTCATTAGAACAAAAGATACTCCTATCATCCTGGAAATTCCAGGGAATTTAGGAGCTCTGTGTCAGGATTCAGGATCAAAGACCAGAATTAGAATCAAAGACACTCCTCGTGTTCTTTTCACTTATGAAATTACAAGTGTTTTAGGAGCTCTGTGCCAGGAACTAGGGGGCAGAGACCAAGACATATGTTTTCTATTATTTCAGAGCAACAGAGTCTAAACCATGAGATGCATCTGCCCAGTGGAAGGGCTTTTTCCAATTCACTATGAAAGGTGACTAAAGGCTAGAGATGGCTCCATGGAGGATCAAGTTATTTGGGGTAGTAGCAATGCTGTGGTTCTGGGATTTTTTTTTTCCCTGTTAGTAAAGCATCCTGGATAATCCACCTAGCAAAGATAGGGCCCTTTAGGAAATCTATAGAATAAAAGTGTGGTTCTAACTTCAGTGAGTATGGAGATTTTCCTGAGTAGTAAACGCGGAGCATTTCTAGTAAACAGAAAGCTAGGTGGTCAGAAGTTCTGTAGAATGAAAAAGGAATAAGATCTGTCTTTTTACCTCCAGGGTACTCAACTCAATGTTTCTTACCAGGAGTTTTCCCCAGTGAACATGTAGGATTCTGGTTTTGCCAACCTTTCCTATTTATCTCCAAATTCTATAAATTAAATAAAATTAATGTTGTATTTTCTAAGAAATATTTATAGCCAGTTAACTTTGCAATGATTTCATTCCCATTGCTATGGAAAGAACACACAGGTTGTCACCCTAAAAATAGGGGCTCTAGAGTCATACTATCTGGGTTTGAATTCCACCTTTGCCATTTTACTGTCTGTGGTGGGTTATATTTTCCCAGGTGGCCACAACAGTTCTCCTGTCCTTCATACTCTTTCTTGGAAGGGAGTATCAACACTACTCTCATCAAGGTGGGGAGGGGGTGGATTTTTACTCTTGAATCTGGACAGGACTGTAATTACTGTAGAAGTGAAACAATGTGGCTTCCAAGACCGGGTCTTAAAAGGCACACTGGGACTATTACTCAGCAATAAAAGGAACACACTATTGATGCATGCACAATTGGATGTATCCAAAGGGCATTAGGTGTAGTGAAAAAGCCAATCTCAAGAGGTAACATACTATATAATTTGATTTATGTAGCATTCTTAAGATGACAAAACTATAGAGATGGAGAACCATTGACTATGGTGAAACAGAATAAATTTATAACCTAATTAATAGCATCAGGCAAATGTCAATTTTCTAGTTATGATCTTGGTCTACAGGTATAGAACCTCACTATTAGGGGAAGCTGAGTAAAGAGTTCATCTATAACTATATTTGCAACTTCCTATTAAGTCTATAATGAACTGAAAAAAAAACATTTTAAAGGCAATTCAGCTTTTACCTGTCCTCTAGGGATGCTTGTTTTTAGAGCCCAGCTGGTATGCATTTTGGGGGGAAGTCCAGGCCACGTGGAGAGGTCATGTGTGGGCCGCTTGATGACAGCCCCATCTCGGATCCTAGCCAAAAGACACACGAGTGAGGAAACGCGACAGGAAACAAGACTCCAGCCACAGCCGCCATCTGACTGCAACTGCATGGGTGACCCCAAGCGAGACTCTAAAGCGAGAACTGCCTTGCTGAGTGCAGTTGACCTCTGGAACCATGAGGGGTAACAATAAAGTAATTAATGTGGTTATAAGCCACTAAGTTTTCAGATAATTCAGTCTGCAACAAAAGATGAACAGAGGGGCACCTGGGTGGCTCAGTGGGTTAAGCATCTACCTTCGGCTCAGGTCCTGATCTTGGGGTCCTGGAATCGAGTCCTCTGTCAGGCTCCCTGCTCAGAGGGGAGCCTGCCCCTCCCTCTCCCTCTGCTTGTGCTCACTCTCTCTCAAATGAATAAATAAAATCTTTTAAAAAAAAAGATGAACAGAGTACCATCAGTGTGATCCAGGCACCTGTGTGCCTCAGTTTCTTTATCTATGAAATGAAATAAATAGTAGTACCTGCATCACAGGGCTCCTGCAAACAGGAAACAAGTAATCAAGTAAAGGATCTAGGGCAGTGTTTTTTTTCAATTTTTATTTATTTATGATAGTCACAGAGAGAGAGAGGGAGAGGCAGAGACATAGGCAGAGGGAGAAGCAGGCTCCACGCACCGGGAGCCCGATGTGGGATTCGATCCCGGGTCTCCAGGATGGCGCCCTGGGCCAAAGGCAGGCGCCAAACCGCTGCGCCACCCAGGGATCCCTCTAGGGCAGTGTTTATATGAGATTGATAAATATTAGCTACAGGTATTATCACTGTCGATCCAAGTTATAAGAAAAGGACAAGCAAGATATGGAATAGCCCATTTAGCCTGGGCCAGTTCCAGAATGACACTAAATGACTTCTCCTATCTTATCCCCAGAGATTGAGAGTGAACCACTGGAACTTGGCAATAGAGTGACTTCTATCTTGAGACATCCTTAGATGACCTCTATCCTCTGGTTTGCCTGTGGGATAAATGGACATTCTAAATATAAATGATGGTTTTATTAAGTTATCCCCTCCCCCTCAACCCAGAGGGAGTAGCCTTTTTTCTTCTATATGGGTACCAAGATTTAGAGCTAAAATGTTTGTGAGTGCTAACCTGCTCCGTGCAGTCAAGGAATGTTCTTTTATGAGAAATGTCTATTGCCTGAACAACACTTGCGTTATTTGGTAATAAACAGCATTAAGAAAAGCCTTACATCTCTTTGTTTCCAATTTGAGCACAGAGTGTGCTAAATCAAATTATCTTTAAGGCCCCCTTTTTACTGTATCATTTATTTTAAAAGAATGACAATTCCCAACCTACCCTTGTCTCCTGACTACACTGTTCCTGCCAGTGAGTGTCCTGATGGGTCAGGCCAGCAGACAATCTTGGAGAGAAGAATCCACAGAAAGGGAGGCAGAATTGGTTACGGGGAGCCTGGGGTCCTGAGACCATCCTCAGGGAATCTGAATTTCCTCCAAGGGCTAATGCCTCCTCAGAAACCAAGTAGGGGCCATTTCACCCAAGGTGCTGACTGCAGCTGCCTGGCAGGGCCGGGATGTCCTGCTGCAACAAAGCCATCAGGAAACATCTGGAAAAGCTCATCAAACTTCAGGCTTTGGAAAATGCCAAATCATTAACCCCTAGGTTCCAATTCTTGCCCCTGACCTGTATGGGTTTTTGGAGGTTGCCTTGGCATCTGGATTCACTATGGCTAACTCAGTCCTGCCAACCTCATCAATAAAACTTAATCCCTAGACAGAAATGAGAGATGAAATTGATGTGTGGGACTGAGGGGATGTAGGGGGGATGTGGAGGGTGATACTGGGGAAAGCAGAGGTCGAGACAGACAGACACACACAGATGATAGGACAGTTTCCTGCATCAGTGCGAACTCTGTTTATTCGAGTTATCACAAATCAACATTCAACTATAACCTGAGTTTGCCACGCTTCCCACAGTAGCTGTCACAGTGTTGGTAGTGTATTTCCAGATGGATCTTTGATGAATGACTATTATCATTAAGGTTTTCACATCCGAAGTGGCTTTAAAAGCAAATGTGCATTGTATCCAGGAGATGGGAAAATATCATAGAGTTGCCTGAAAATGAGGACAAATATCCCAGCACCTCCGTCTCTCCTTACCCCATCCCTGGGGGAGCTTCTTAGAGGAGCTCTTGGTTTAGCTGATTGAGAGGGTCTCTGGGTCCAGAAGTGGGAGTGACAAAGGAGGCTGAAAACAGGCTGGAAAGCAGACCTCAGAGAAAGTCTCCCACAAACAAAAACTGCTGGTGGCAGCAGGGGGAAATACAGTAAATAATACCCTTTAAGTTGTACCTGTTAGGAATTACTTGCAATTGATCACCATCATCATCTTCTTCTTCTTTTCAAAATGGATGCTACCCGCCAACCAAAATCTGGTGTAACTTTATCTCGTGGCTTTTTCCTCAACCCTTTCCACAGTTCTCACATTTTCCCATTTATCACAATCAGCGGAGCAGCTTGTGAACCTGGAGAGTCCTGGAGCCCTGCCTTCAGGGCCTGATTCAGCAGGTAGAGGCCAGGAACGTGCGTTTCAATGTCCCTCTGGGGGCCTCCAACTGCACGCTCTCTCCTCCTGGTGCGTCCCATCTGGGCTGCCTTGGGTTCAAAGGTTAAGAAGCATTTTATCTAGAAGCACCCAGAAAACAGGAGTTGGCCTTCTACTCTGCCGCTTGCTAGTGGGCCCTGGACCGGTTACGTTGTCTGGGCCTCAGCCACCTCCAGAGAGAAGGCGGTGGGAAGGAATTGAAAACACACATAAGGGCAGCCCAGGTGGCTCAGTGGTCTAGTGTGGCCTTTGGCCCAGGGCCTGATCCTGGAGACCCCGGGTTGAGTCCCACGTCAGGCTCCCTGCATGGAGCCTGCTTCTCCCTCTGCCTGTGTCTCTGCCTCTCTCTCTCTCTCTCTCTCTCTCATGAATATATTAAATCTTTAAGAAAAGAAAAAGAAAATGCACATAAGAGACAACACGCACGGATGTGAGTTCCCCCAACCTTCCCACCAGCTGCAAGCTGAAGCCCTACTCCACTGCTGCTGCAAGGAATCGTGTTCTAGGGCCAAACAACCTCTGAATGCCAACTGTTGAAACATGGTCTATTTGCAAGCTGGAAAGTTGAACCTGGGACCGAGTTAATGTCATTTATGAAGCACCACGTGACCAGAAACAACCTACTCCCCAAGGCCAAGGGACTCTGCATTGCTGAGAGTGCTGCATTGAGCTGGGCCTGGACACCACCTTTCCAGAACTCCAGGGGCCTTGGGGTATTTCCTCTTATGCCGACCGTGGGTCCCCTCTCCCCATCTCAGAACTCTGCGGGGATTCACTCATCCCTTTTCTTTGTATTTCTTCCCCAGTCCACACTACCCCACTCCCCTCAAAATAGTAACTGATTTATTTTCCATAACGTTAGCACATATGCTTAAGACGTAAACATGCCAGTTGACATCTGCAGCAAGGATATCTCTGGTGTCTTCTATGTTTCCTTCAAGCCCAGCTAGTATCCTTATGACTACCGTTTTGAATTCTTGTTCAGATGTACTGTTTGTATCTGTTTTAGTAAATCCCTGGATGTGATTTTTTTTCTTGATCTTTCTTTGGAGAAAATTCCTTCATCTTGTTATTTTGTCTAGGGTTCTGTCTTTTGCATGTTATGAAAGCTTATTATGTTCCCTGCTCCTGAGAGTAATGCTATATCAATAAGGGGTAATATATATAAAAAAAATAGTTCAGAAGTACCTGCTCCTTTTGTATTTGAATAAATGACAAAACCAGGTCCTCCATGAGCCATTGATGTAATTATTGAAATAAATGATATATATATATATACACATGTATATTTAAAGAGTTTATTTATTCATGAGAGACACAGAAAGAGACAGAGACATAGCAGAGGGAGAAGCAGGCTCCCCGTGGGCAGCCTGATGCAGGATTCGATCCCAGGACCCCAGGATCATGACCTAAGCCAAAGGCAGATGCTCAACCACTGAGCCACTCAGGTGCCCTAGTGATTTATATTTTTGTTATAAAAGTTGCCTGTATAATTTATATATATGGGCCCTAAGTGCCCATCCGGGATTATATATAATCTTGCCAGGCCCCTGTCTGAGTAGTAGGTAAATGGCATACAATGAAGCTTCAAGGGGCCGGCTCCAAGTCTAACTCCCTATAGTGTGCCCAGGCCTAGGCCAATGCCCAGCACACAGTGGACCCTCAAATCATTTTTGTTGAATGAATGCATAGGTTTCCAGTTTCAATGGGAGCTGAAGTTCTCTTAGAGCTTTATTCAGATGTTCACGTGATGCCCTTTACTTTGTTTCTGCGTTGATGAGTCTACCGCCTGTGTTCCAGGTGGTTCCTACTGAGAGATGGCAGAGAATGTCAGTTGAGAAGATGGGAATCTTGTAAGCTTCATACAAATGAGTAAGACACTTAATTAAAAATCTGAGTCTGCCTTTTAGAGTATGATTATCAAGAGTTGCCAGTGATTATTTTTTGGTTTACATTTAACCTTGATCTCTAACATCGACCTGTGTGCCTACCCCTTTCCATAGGAGTTAGCTTTTCCCCAGACTTTTTTTGACACCCCCCCACCCCCCCACCGTCTTTCAGATTATTCCTTCTCTGTCCTTCATGGATTCTTCTGGCTTCCTAAATGTGACCAATCAGCAACCATCTATTGTTCTGAAATTGCATTTTTTTCCTAGAGTGTTTCGGTTTGCAAAACATCAACTATTGTCCACACATCTGGCCCTCATTTCAATCCTTCATCCTCAAATGCTGCTTGAGATCTCCAGGTGGGTGTTCTGCGTATCTCAAATTCATTGTCCGTAACTGAACTCACCTTTGGCTGGAACCAGCAATCTTCTTGAGACCTCTCCCTCTCTCTCTCCCTCCCTCCCACACCCCCCCTTCCTCTCTTTTTAAAGATTTTATTTATTTGACAGAGAGAGAGAGAGCACAAACAGGCAGAGCTGTAGGCAGATGGAGAGGGAGAAGCAGACTCCCCATTAAGCAGGAGCAGGATGCAGGGCTTGATCCCAGGACCCTGAGCCCAAGCAGATGCTTAACCAATGGAGCCACCCAGGCACCCCAAGACTTCTCTTTTTTGATGGTGGTCCCTTAAGTGAGTCACTCATCCAGATTCAGAAAAACATCTTTTAAAAAAACCTTATTTTCTTATTTATTTGAAAGAGAGAGCAAGAAACTTAGATGATATATATATAAACATGTGTAATAAATTAATTAGTTGTCAACACAGCTCTTTAGATATTGGTAGAAATCCAAACTTTCTATACAGTAGATTATTTTTTAAATGTTGGGATACCAGTAAGATGCTGGATGTTTCCTGGGGATATATTCATTGACAGGTTTTTAGGCTGAATAGATTCTGGTAGTAAAAAAAGGAGTTCAAGGATTTCAACCTCAGAAATCATTCCAGTTGAAGGTCATTCTTACATTCAACTGTTCTCCGGTGTGTCTGGGCTATTTTCTTTTTTAAAAGATTTTATTTATTTATTCATGAGAGGCACAGAGAGAAAGAGGCAGGACACGCAGGGAGAAGCAGGCTCCATGCCGGGAGCCCGATGCGGGACTCGATCCTGGGACTCCAGGATCACACCCTGGGCCAAAGGCAGGCACTCAACCACTGAGCCACCAGGGATCCCCTATTTTTTTTTAAGATTTTATTTATTTGAGAGAGATAGAGAGAGAGAGAGGGAGAGAACAAGCAGGGGGAGCAGCAGAGGGAGAGGGAAAAGCAGGGTCTTTGCTGAGCAGGGAGCTGGATGCAGGACTCCATCCCGGGACTCTGGGATCATGACCTGAACCAAAGGCAGATGCTTAACCTACTGAGCCACCCAGGAGTTCCTGGGCTATTTTTTTCCTTCAGCACTTATGGTATATCATTCAATTGCCTTCTGGACTCCATGGTTACTGATGAGAAATTAACTATTAATTGTATTGAAGGGACACCTGGGTGGCTCAGCGGTTGAGCATCTGCCTTCTGCTCAGGGTGTGATCTCAGGATCGGGGATTGAGTCCCACATTGGGCTGCCTGCAAGGAGCCTGCTTCTCCCTCTGCCCGTGTTTCTGCAACCCCCACCCCGTGTCTCTCATGAATAAATAAATAAAATCTTTTAAAAAATCGTATTGAAATTAGAATATCAGAAAGGGAGACAGAACATAAAGACTTCTAACTCTGGGAAATGAACTAGGGGTGGTGGAGGGGGAGGAGGGCGGGGGGTGGGCATGAATGGGTGACGGGCACTGAGGGGGACACTTGACGGGATGAGCACTGGGTGTTATTCTGTATGTTGGTAAATTGAACACCAATAAAAAATTAATTTATTAAAAAAAATAAAAATAAAATTGAGATGTATTCAAGTAAAAAATAATTTGTATTGAAGATCCCTTATACATGAAAATTAGCTTCTCTCTTGCTACTTTCAAGATTTTCTCCTTGTCATTGACTTTTGATAGATTCTTCTTAATGGGCTGTGGTGATGTCTATTGCAGGGCCAGATTACCTCACAGTTATGGCAGTGTTTTTATATTTTTATTTTTAATTTTTTAAAAGAAGATTTTCTTATTTATTTGAAAGCGCACTCATGCCAGCAAGCAGGAGGAGAGGCACACTCCCCACCAAGTAGAGCCCACAGCACGGCTCAATCTCAGGACCCTGATCATCATGACTTGAGCTGATTTCAAGAGTCAGAAGCTCAACTGACAGAGCCACCCACGTGCCCTGACTGTATATTTTTAAGCGGTGACTTAGAACCATATGAAGTTTGTATCAGAAAAAAACACATGGTATTAGCTACATAAAAGATAACCCACTGACTTGATCCCTACTACACTAAATATAGGCGAAATTGTTAGTGGCCTGCTATACCTTCAAGGTGACTGACACATTCTATAATTAAAATAACCATCTGCATCTATTTCAAGTGGAAAGGCTCATGAATTCTTGACGCTGAGAAGGTATCCCATGCATGTCTTTGTTTCTTATGGAAGCACTGAAAGTATTCCAAAATATTGAGAATCCTAATGTGTTAATATCTCATGTACAATGCAAGTAATAAGATTCAAACACCACGTCTGTTTCAAAATCACTAGTAAGTCTATTGCTGGAGACTTTGAGAAAGATAGGAGCTCTAATTACTTCCCCAAGTTGGAGAATTAGATTAGAAATTGGAGAATATCAGGGGATCCCTGGGTGGCTCAGTGGTTTGGCGCCTGCCTTTGGCCCAGGGCGTGATCCTGGAGTCCCGGGGTCGAGTCCCATATCGGGCTCCCTGCATGGAGCCTGCTTCTCCCTCTGCCTGTGTCTCTGCCTCTCTCTCTCTGTGTGTGTCTGTCATAAATAAATAAATAATTCTTAAAAAAAAAGAAATTGGAGAATTTCTATTATGCCTAGAAAAATTCCATCCTTTATGTGTCTCAAATCTCTTCCTGTGCTCAGCTGGGAGTTTATGAAGCAGTTACATCAGGTGTGATACTTTTCCAGAAACTGAGGAAGTAAAAATATTACTGAATCAGGTGGGTTAGTCACAACTGTGCTAAAGGGCAAGGCTCACAGCACTCATAGTACAGATGAAGATGTTTTTCCTGCCATAGCCTCAGGAGATTTGGAAAATATATTCATGGAAAATGAGACCCAAGTTAACTCCAAATAAATTCTTTTTTTTTTTTTAAGATTTTATTTATTTATCCATGAGAGACACACACAGAGAGAGAGGCAGAGACACAGGCAGAGGGAGAAGCAGGCTCCATGCCGGGAGCCCAACGTGGGACTCGATCCTGGGTCTCCAGGATCACACCCTGGGCCAAAGGCAGATGCTTAACCGCTGAGCCACCCAGGCATCCCAACTCCAAATAAATTCTTAAACTTTTCCCATTATAATAGTAAAAACTCTTACTAAAACACTATAACAAAGCCAGTGACTCAAAGCCCAAGCTGGTTGGCTCTTAGAACAATATTGAGTACATGGTACAGCCTGAACTTAAGAGAAGTACCCCCATCTAGAGGTTGTGGGTCTTACCAGACACTGGTATCCCAAGAGTTTCAGGATCAGAGGACATACTCAAATCTATTTGTTGGGTGAATTGTGTTCAAAGATATAAGAAAAAGAAAAAACCTCATATAAAGAATTTGATCCAGGTGCCAAGACCAGATTAAAAACTTTGGCTGAGATCCAAATTGTAGATCTTTATGGAATAGTATAAGGGTGTAGTAATTACGTTGCAGCAATGTGTAGGCTGCCTCAAACAATATAAATAGGAACATGATTTACAAAATAAGGTCATTGAATAATTCTAGCAAATGGAGTAACTGCAACCAGAAAACATGGAAAATTTAGATGAAAGTGATGAAAGTAGCCTTGGAGTATTAGAACCAAAATTCAGAGTCAAAGTTAAATTTTTAATTTTGATCATATAATTTAAACATTTCAAAGTTTACTTGGGAAATTCAGAGTAAAACGCTGTAAGAAATGCCTGAAAATCTCTTGCTAGGAAGAAAAGTAGAAATTTGAACCAGTGATTTCAAAGTAGGAAAATGTGATTCCGTTACAAAATGTCTTGGAGCTTAGTCTCTGAATACAGAAATAGTGCAACAGGCAAAACAAAGCAACCAACCAGGAAGAGTAATTCTTATGCAGAAATCAAATGAGCGCTTTACACCAAAGTACTCCTAAAAGACAGTGTCATGGATTCATCAAAGTGAGATGAGAAGTCCACCAAAGGACCCTCAAGCATTTCTACTCATAATTCTTAGTGTACAGTCCAGTTGAAATTACTGGGGTAGAACATCTTCTTAGAGAAACACTTTGCAGCTTATGTTTGAAAATGTTTGAGGCAATGGTACTGGAATGTGTCACTCTATCAAAGGCAAACCAGAAAGCTTAGCAGGGTCAGCCAACACCGGAGAGGAAGTTTGTGATTTGTTTCCGGAGAATGTGGCTCCATGTAATTAGTCCACTGGATTCAGAACAAGTTTCCTATTATATTTGTTGGAAATAAAGTTGATAGAGCAGACAAAAAACAAATGGGTAGTTTAATAAGTTATGAGAAGGCATTCTTGTAATTATCACCCATGTCAAGAAATAGAACACTGGTTGGGGTGCCTGGGTGGTTCAGTTGGTGGAGTGTCTGACTCTTGACCTCAGCTCAGAAAATGATCTCAGGGTCATGAGATCAAGCCCGTGACAGGGTCCACACTGGGATTCTCTTTCTCCCCCTCTCCCCACTATCACTTCAGTGCTATTTCTGCCCGAAATGTGTAACTTGAATCTAATTACAAAGGAACATCAGATAAACCCAAATTGAGGATATTCTACAAAATAACTGGCTTGTACTCTTCAAAAATGTCAAGGTCTAGAGAGACAAAGAAAGGCTTACAAACTGTTTCAGGAACAAAGAGGCTTGAGTGATATGACAGCGGAGTACAATGTATGATCCAGGATTGGACTTTGGAGGGAATCTGTAAAGATGATGGGAGCAGTTGCTGAAACTTGAATAGGAACTGTATTGTATTATATCAATGTTAAATTTCCTGACTTTGATAATTGTATTGTGATTATATAAGAGAATGTCCTTGTTCTTAGGAAATACAGACTGGATTATTTAAGGGTGAAGGGGCATAAGGTCTTCAAATTCTTCTGAAATGGCTCAGGAAAAAAGTGTGTGTGTGGATGTGTGTGTGGGGGTGAGGAAGACAAGAGAGAGAGACAGAATAACAAATGGTGCAAAAGTAGAAAATTGGCAAAAGGTTATAAGGCTTTCTCACAAATTTTTAATTAATTTTTCTGTAAGTCTGAAATAATACCAAAATTATAAGTAACAATGTTGTTTGCAAAGTTCACCTCTTTGAGTCTGAGATACCATGCAGAGTTGTTCAAATTTCTTATTCCAGAGGAATGAGCAGTTTGGATGCTGCATTCTCCTTAATATTAAGAATAGGGCCTTGAAATAAAATTTCTAATAGTAGAGAGGTTTAAAAAAAGTACAAAAATTTTCAGTAGTTATATCAATACTCAAAGTCTTAATTTTTAAAAAAGATTTTATTTATTTGATAGAGAAAGAGAGAGAGAGAGAGAGAGAGCACAAGCAGGGGGAGCAGCAGAAGGAGAGGGAGAAGCAGGGAGCCCGAAATGGGGCTTCATCCCTGGACCTTGAGATCATGACCTGAGTTGAAGGCAGATGCATTCCTCTTAATATTTTTATGTTTCCTCTCTTACCTCCTTAATAGGAACAGAGAGGACCCTGGATGGGGAAGAAATTTTTATGATAGAAACATTCGAATGAGGATGGGAAATCACTTGTTGGGAGTGTCTTAGGACTGTATGTATCTGGAAAAAATACAAGACTCTAATTGTGAAGATTTGTTATTAAGTATTTTCAGTTAAAAATTCTACTTAAGGGATCTCTGGGTGGCTCAGAGGTTTAGCGCCTGCCTTCCGCCGGGGGTGTGATCCTGGAGTCCCGGGATCGAGTCCCGCATCGGGCTCCCGGCATGGAGCCTGCTTCTCCATCTGCCTGTGTCTCTGCCTCTCTCTCTGTGTCTCTCATGAATAAACAAACAAAATCTTTAAAAAAAAAATTCTACTTAAGAAATAGTACTTGCAACTGAGAGAATTTCGAAATGTGGGACTCCTGTCTTCTCTGTCCGTGGATCCTGCTGCCTTCAGTGTTTTGCAAAGCAGGAGTCATTTTCCAGGTCAATAATTCTGATCCTGACGCTGTTACAAAATAAACCATTAGCCTCTACACGTATTGGTCAGCATTCTGTTCATTTACTAAGTATTTTAGAACATGAACCGGTTCTTGGCCAAATACTGATCCTGATAGACATTGGGGTAGAGCTTTGCAGCCATTAACACTCATCTGATCAACTCCTAGGATGTTTGTAAGTGCTCGAGGGACTAGTCAAAAGGTCATCCAATCCAATGGGGTGACTTTGTTCTACACAATGCTTTCTTCATCCAAACCTGCACATGTGCAGGTCTAGTAGAAAGAGTCCTAGCTCAGCTACGAGGATTCCTGGCTTCCAGGCTAAAATGGGCACTGAGGTACTGTATATATCTCATCAAAGTGCCTCTCAAGGCCTTGGCTTCCTTCCCCATAGTACGTGGCTACTGCTGGGATGCTGACCAACTTTTCAAGAGTGAGCTGGATATGTGGGAAACCTCTTTGACGTTGCTTTTCCCACATCCCCTGGGACCCACCAATCCCCATCTGTTCTCATCTTTTCAGGGATCCACCCTGCTCCCTCCACCCCCAGTGCCACTGTCCCTGTTCAGATCTTCATCATTTCCCACCCGAAGTATCACAGTACCTTGAAAACTGGCCTTCTCTCCTGGATCCTGCCCATCACCCCCTCTTCCACTACTATCCATTCTTCATAAAAGCTGTGCTATTTTTTTAAAGGAAAATATGACCATGTCCCTCCCTTCTTAAGTCTTCATTGGCTTCCTATAAACTTACATGATCATACTTACACTCCTTAGCAAATGCCTATGCTTGATTCCCTAATATTCTTCTAGTAATCTCTTTTGTTCTGTTGTTGGTCTTCTTTCCCTTTCACTGTAGGCTCCACATCTTCCTGTTTACTTATCCATTTTCCCCACAGTAAACTCCTTCAGGGCAGAGACCACTTAAAATTGAATTCCTGTGGCCAGGACCTAGCATGGTGCCTGGCACCTAAAGCATACTCACTCACAAATAAAAACCCAAGACTAGTCATTAGCACTTAATTTTAATAACAATTAATAGTTTAGATGAAGAATAGACTAGAATAGTGTTTAAAATCAACTTCTGAAAAAAATCACATTTGTATAAGGGAAATAAAACGGGCCAGCAGAAGTCCAAAAAAAGGTGCAGCTTGGGTTATTGCACTTGGATGAAATATGCTGCTCAGGGTAGCATAATACTCAGGCCACACAAGGCCAGGAAGAGGAGACAAACAGAGGCCAGACCCTCAGGTCATCTTTATTCTGGATTCCAAAGTCTCCAGTTGCCTCAGAAATATTTAGCATTTTCAAAACAATCAAGAAGACCTCTTTACAAAAGTGACTGCGGTGTCTCCAGTGGGTATTAGTAACACCTACGCTCTTCATTCCAGACGATGGGCAAGTTTGCAAGTTCACCGTACAGCTCTACTGTACGAAATGGGAAATCTCTTACACCAAAACCACACAGCGCCCCAGGCCCCGGAGCGATGAAGGGAGTGAATGTGTACTTCACATCTATTTCAGGGAACAACACTGTGGCTACAGTATACCCTTTCAAGCACTCTTCATTTTGGTCATTTGCATTGGAACATAAGAAAAAGGGACAATGAGTATACAACGAGCATGAAAGTAATTCCTAGGCTACTAGTAGAAAATAAAATAAAATTTTAAAAAGTTCCCTGCCACGTTCACGAGGGTGGCATAAGTGTACACTATGTAAGAAAAAAGGCTGTAAACTTATAGAAAAGATAAACTCTGGCTTCTAAACAAATTACAAAATTGATTTTACCTTTCCCCTTGAGTGTTATACAGGAAAATGTAAACCAGTGGACCTAGTTACCAAAAACACGTATCCTCCTAAGCTGAGGGATGGCCTTACAGTTTGGCCTGAGCTAGTTTTATATTCAAGTTTTCTCCAAGTTTGTCCATGAACTCAAATGTATTCAAGTAGTCAGAACGTTGCACACTAATAAAGGAAGAAAAAGAAAAGAGAGATTAGTTTGTTTCTGATCTGGTAGCGGGCAGAGGGAAAATTCTAGAAGTGCTACATAGGTAGCATTTTACTTAGGTCTAGAAGAAAACTAGTATTAACGAAGTATGACTATATGGCTAATGACTGTGCTCAAGGCTCAAGGGGCTGACACAGGCTACTGGCAGCTCGGCTACATGCACCTTCACAGAACGTCCCTTGCCCTGGTCTTTGAGGACAAAACTATCACAGAGCTCCCATTCAGACTGAACTCAACCCACTTCTTATTCCTCATTCTTAAAAATAACAAAACCTATTCAGGAGTATGGCCATGCTCTCATCAACATTCCTACAAACTGTCACATGTCCTTAAAAAAGTTTTAATGCTCTTTTATCACGGTATTTCTTAAAAAAAAAAAAAAGAAAAGAAAAAAAAAAGATAGTCTGGCTAATGTAATCCTGCTGACAAGTGCCTATTCAAATAGACCACAAAGGTAGTGTACCGATAAGAACATTTCAAGCACAGTATTCTTGCCAGAAGTTTAAGATAAGAAAGATGTAGCGATTGAGTATATCCTCATCACTGAGAGGACGCATGCTTAGGACATGGGATTAATGTTAAACTTTAGTAGGGATTCTTGAGGTGAGTCATAGTGACCAGCTGTGAGGGAGAAGTCTCTGACTGGCAGTCAGTCCAACTGGGCTACATGCTACCATGTTCTCAGAAAAATCCTGGGCAATAAACGGGCCTCGAATATCTGACTGTTGGTTATAAATAATTACGGAAGGGACTAAGACCTAGTGGGCACGTAAAACTTGTGCAGTTACTCTTCTTACTCATAAATTGAAGAAAATAAAGGGGAAGAATACAATACCGTTGGAGGTCCCTCTGTTTCAAATGTCTATAATTTACTTGTTAAATTAAACAGAACCTTGTCACCCAATGATTTTCAACTAGATCAGAGGTCAGCAAACTACAGTGTGGCCCATGGACTCCATCCAGGGTACAGTTTAATTGGAACACGGCCACATCCACCAGCTTCTGTATCATCTGTGACTGTGCTCCTTCCACAGTGGCAAAGTTCAATAGCTGAGGAGTTTGAAAAGGCTGTATGTTCCATAAAGTCTGAACTGCTTATTGTCCACAATCAGTAGTATCTGTTGACCCCTGAACTAGGCTATAAATAACAAATGATTCATGTACTTCCAAAAAGCACTGCTGTTTTGAGCCCAGTAAAGGTAAGTGGTGATTTGACTATAGAGCTCAGGGCATCTTATACTTACTTGGGCAAACCTTTAATACAAGCAGCCAAGTCCTTGGTCATGAAGCCAGCCTCAATGGTCTCAACACAGACTTCTTCCAAAGCCTTTGCAAAGAAGCTGAGCTCTTTGTTGTTATCAAGCTTAGCTCTGTGGGCTAACCCTCTGGTCCAGGCAAAAATGGAAGCTGAAAGAGCAAAACCAAACCAAACCCAAAAGCCAACACTTAGATCATATCAAGAGGGATTCACAAATGTTTCAGTTGCCAGAACAATTTTTTTTTTTTTGTTTGCTTGGGTGATTGATTCCATTAGGTGCTATCCACATGGGCTATAAAGTTTTCTAAGGACTGGGAATATTTTATTGAATAGAAACTTAAAAAAAAAATCTGTCTTGCTGTCGAGCAGAGGTCTTGGGTTTTGTTAGAGCCTTACGAAAGCACATTTTCATGGTGTGCTAGTAGTACTTGAAGCTTGAGGGCATTTACTAATTTGGAATAGGTCACAATCTCCCCTCTCTTGTCTATGGTGGCCTCTCTGCCTCTTCCCAAGCTGTAATTTCTTTTTAAAGTGTTGTCCTTAGGGGCAGCCGCGGGGGCTTAGTGGTTTAGCGCCACCTTCAGTCCAGGGTGTGATCCTGGAGACCCCACGTGGGGATCGAGTCCCACGTGGCGCTCCCAGCATGGAGCCTGCTTCTCCCTCTGCCTGTGTCTCTGCCTCTCTCTCTCTGTGTGTCTCTCATGAATGAATAAATAAAATCGTAACAAAAAAAAAGTGTTGTCCTTAAAATTCGGTTAGAAGGATGGATCTGTGTGGCTTTTAGATTCTTAGCCATCTGTGGCATTTCACTGCACCAGAGGAAAAGGAAAATGCTCAGTGACAACATTCTTCTCTATAGCGTACATTCCGCTACAAAATGGAAAAGCATATATTGTGTATATCTCAAGTACATTGAAACGGCTCTTAGTAGAACATATCTGCTATTTGGTGAGGATTTTAGACACAAAGCGTTGGGCAGCCAAAGGAATATGTCTGATTTCCTTTGGAGATCTCCACTCTCTGGTTGGAAATCAGCGTAGCAATAAACACTATCTTACCAATGGGATTGGTGGACGTCTCCTGGCCTTTCTGATACATGCGGTAGTGACGTGTTACAGTCCCATGGGCAGCCTCTGCTTCTACTGTCTTGCCGTCTGGACAAACCAGAACGCTGGTCATCATGCCAAGAGAGCCGTAACCTTTAAGAGGCAGAATGTGAGGCATCAGGTACAACTGCACGAAGAACATTGGGTCTCTCAAAGATGAAAGAGGTCTCAGGAATCGAAATAAATATACGCATGTGTAGTCATCAATGATTCTGCCTCTCAGGAAGCAGGGTCCCTGCTCCGGACTTCAGGATCAAAGCCACCTCTGGAAAGGCTACGCTTCTTCCTCCGGCATATATTCACAAATATATGCACATTCATCTGATTCATAGGGTTGTTGTAAGAATTAGATGAATATACGTACATTTGTGAGTATTTGTGAAAAGAATATATATTCATCTTCCTTTGAATAGTACCTGCCACGAGTAAGAGCTCAGTATGTTACTGCTATCCATATGTGCAGCCAGATGCTGTGATGTGGGAAAATAAAAAGATTAATGACAGTTGTGTCCTGCCATCATGCTGCTCAGAATCACTGGGACTGGAAAGAAAAGGCAGGTTAAAAACAGGATGGGACGACCCAAGAACATCCCTCTTGCCCTTACTCCCTGTAACAGCCCCAACAAAACAGTCCTATTTTGTGACTCCCTATCCAGAGAATTACATTACCACTTTTTAAGTCTAGACAATTGGTTTTCCTTCTTTTACTCACTTTTTTACACATGAATTCAAAGAATATTTTTCTCTGTTTTTAGCTACCTTCCAATAGCACCTGTGGAGTTAATGCAAATTTGTCACAAACTGCTATGCTTGTCAGTTTTGGTTTTTGGTTTGAGAGTAGGTAAATAAACAATGCTTTTTAAAAAACTCATTGTTAGAAACTTCTGCATGGGATTAGTAGGCTCCTTTCATTTTTTTATATAAATTTATTTTTTATTGGTATTCAATTTGCCAACATATAGCATAACACCCAGTGCTCATCCCATCAAGTGCCCCCCTCAGTGCCTGTCACCCAGTCACCCCTACCCCCTGCCTACCTCCCCTTCCACCCCCCCTAGTTCATTTCCCAGAGTTAGGAGTCTCTCATGTTCTGTCTCCCTTTCTGATATTTCCCACTTGTTCTTTCTCCTTTCCCCTTTATTCCCTAGTAGGCTCCTTTCATATCATTGTGTTGGTCTGGGGCTTTCGTAGACTCAAATGTTTACTGGTTGGAGAAGTTCAGGACCATATCCACAGTGAGTTTGTCTATCTTTAATATTAGGACACTAGTTGGTATCACTATCAAAACTGAGGATGTAAGTGGTGTGAGTCCAAAGTAGTTCATACCCTAGGAAAGAACGGACACCAGGACAGTTCTGCTGCCTTTTGACTGCTGAGCTGCACTGAGGTCACATTTATCTACCAGCTCTGCCCAGACACAGAGCATTGGTCCCAGGTATCTTATCAGTGCACTACTGGATACTGCACTTCAGAAGTCCTATTCCAAAGTCCTTTGAACTTCCGTATCTTGACATTTACATTTGAAATATCCCTCCAGATACTCCCTTAGTTGCTATGAGGACATTTAGAAACAGTGGGACGATTTGGGTCCCCTCTAAGAAATCTGCTCACAAGGAACAGTTTCCTTTGTCCACCATGGAAGCATCCACAAGGCATCAATCACTCCTTCCTCTACTGAATGCAGCACAAAGGATCATGAGCACTTGCAGACACAGGATGGTAAAGAGAACTGTCTAACTCCCGTTTCTGACATAAACTTGGGTTGATCTACTGCTTTTCAAACTGGTAGGAGGTGCTTAACTTTTCCAAAGAGAAAAGAAAAAGTAGTACTTTCTGGGGAAAAGCAAAGAGAATTAAAGGTAACAGGAACATTTACCAAGTTTACAGAGCTGCCATGGGTAATTAAAATCAGAGGGCAGTTTGGTGCTGGAGAAATCAGCAGCGAGAGTTTCTGTTGATCTGGCCCTTACCTCAGACATAAAGTAGAATTTCTGTGAACAGCCCCGGGCTTCTTTGCTTAGGCTGAGAAGATGGAACTGGATAGCTTGTAGTGTTTACATTTCATGATTTAACAAAGGGCTGCAACCACACCCCTTCCCAAACTAGAGAGCTATTGCGGCCTGACCTTCATGTCACAGGCTGAGCTCCACCTCTTCTTGCTCCCATAGCTCCTCACCTTGGGCCACGGAGTCCGACTGCACGTCGCCATCATAGTTTTTACAGGCCCAGATGAAGCCTCCCTCGGATTTCATAGCTTGGGCCACCATGTCATCAATGAGCCTATGCTCATACCAGATGTTCTGGGCTTCGAATTGGGATTTATACTGCCTACGAAGCAAGGGAGAAAAGGGAATTAAAAAAGAAATTGTTGGGCAGCCCAGGTGGCTCTGCGGTTTAGCACCGCCTTCGGCCCAGGATGTGATCCTGGAGACCTGGGATCGAGTCCTGCATCAGGCTCCCTGCGTGGAGCCTGCTTCTCCCTCTGCCTG
The DNA here is from genome assembly GCF_905146905.1 of Nyctereutes procyonoides. NCBI lineage: Eukaryota > Metazoa > Chordata > Mammalia > Carnivora > Canidae > Nyctereutes > Nyctereutes procyonoides. The sequence continues at coordinate 16,590,102 of NW_026575132.1, forward strand.
TGTCTCTGCTCTCTCTCTCTCTCTCTCTGTGTGTGTGTGTGTCTCATGGATAAAAAAATAAAATCTTAAAAAAAAATAAATTGCTAGGTATAGCACCTGCTTCTCCAAAGAGAGTGGGGGTGGGGCCAGAAGCGGCATTTTTTTTAGTGGAAGCAGCAGAGATTTGAGAATCTAATAGACCTAAGGTCAAATCCTGTCCACTTGCTAGCTGCTAAACCCCAATTTCCCCACTGGAGAGTGATTTCACATCCTTCACAGAGATGTAAGAATAAGGGAGAGAATAGAGTGTCCCCAGCATTATTTTTAGTTTTCAGTACACTGCTGATCAGATTCAGTACACTACTGGGTACACTCAGGATGTCCTGAGGCACAGCTTACTTTAAGACTCTAATAACGAGGGTGTCTAGGGTGACTTAGTTGGTTGAGCACCTGACTTCGGCTCAGGTCATGATCTCAGGGTCCTGGGATCGAGCCCCACCTTGGGCTCCGCATTCAGCAGGGTGTCTGCTTATCCCTACCTCCCCCGCTTGTGCTCTGTTTCTCTCTCAAATAAATAAATAAAATCTTAGAAGAAAAAAAAAAAGAATGTAATAATGGATGAAAAAGACTATTCTTCCACTCTTCCACTCTATATCTTTCAGGAAAGTAGGACAGCTCCTGGGGTTGGTATCGATGGGTAGCAGGAAGAGGAATTAAGGTGTCTTAGGAAACATACCTAAAATCCAAGCCCTGGCCTCCACACTTTCCTAAAAGGGAGTTTTGCCACCTTAAAAGTTAACACATGCTCTCATGTTGAACCTGAAGTTCTTATAGACAAGTTCAAATGATTCCACTAAAGCAGAGTTTTAAATCACAACAATGGGCTTCAAAAAGAATGGAAATGTGCCCAATTCAGAAAGTCATATGCTTGAAAAATTAGAATTTTAATTTTTTTTTTTTTTTTGAGAGAGAGAGAGAGAGAGCGCAAGCGTTAATGGTAGGGGTGTGTGTGTGTGGGGGGGGGGGATAGAGAGAATCTTAAGTAGGCTCCATTCCAGCATGGAGCTCAACATGCCCAAAGTGGGGCCCAAACTCATGACCCTGAGATCATGTCCTGAGCTGAAATCAAGAGTTGGGTACTTAACCAACTGATCCACCCAGGTACCCCTCTTTTTAATTTTTTAAAGGATTTTATTTTTAAATAATCTCTATACCTAACATGAGGCTCAAACTCAACCCTGATATCAACAGTCCCATGCTCCACCAATTCAGCTAGCCAGGAGCTCCCTGGCCAAATCAGAACTTTCTATCAGTTACAGGGCACCTTCATTCAAACATTATAAACAATTTTGGCTCTAAATAAAAATAAATGTGGGACACTTATTTGAAAACATTTTCCTTGGGATCCCTGGGTGGCGCAGCGGTTTGGCACCTGCTTTTGGCCCAGGGCGCGATCCTGGAGACCCAGGATCGAATCCCACGTCGGGCTCCTGGTGCATGGGCTTCTCCCTCTGCCTTTGTCTCTGCCTCTCTCTCTCTCTGTGTGACTATCATAAATAAATAAAAATTTTTAAAAAATTAAAAAAAAAAAGAAAACATTTTCCTTCTAAAAGCAACTCAAGATTGGTTTGTTTCACATCTGTTAAATTTTAGCTATGCCCTTAACTTTATGGGATAGTGATGGTTTTCATTCAATTTGTCCCAGAATCAAAGGGATAAGGATGCAAATAAGTCCTGGCTTATTTTAGAAAAAAGACAAAGAAAAAAAAAAAGAACTGTACTTACTTGTCATATATTTCCTGAAAGATGTCCTTAAAACGTCCATCATATTTCTTCAGAATAGTGTTTTTGGTGCTCAGATACAAAGGCCAACTCTTAGACAGAGCCATCTGGAAAGAACTGTGTGCAAAATCTTCGATCGACTTATCTTGATTGTACATCCCCATGGCCACACCACCACCCTCTGTGGGGGGGGAAACACCGATAACAGGAAAAACAAAGGTAAATGGGGTAGAGCTGTAACAAGTCCAAATTCACCCACCACCACCTAAGCACCCAAGCATGTCTAAACCTAGTTCAAAAAGTCTACCCAGGCTTCAAATGGGAATATTCCATGAGTTGTTGAGGCACGTGATTGGAAGAAAGTCAATTCTAGATAAGGACATGTAAGGACATTCTAACTTGTTTTGAAAGGGCAATAGAAGTGAGAAAAACATGGTCCTCAGGATCCAGAAGATACCAAAATACTAAAAACTACTGATCTATGAACCAGAAATACACTCGAGAAACGGTGAATCATTTTCATGCTTTCACACTTAAGATTTCACATGTGTTTTAATCTCTACGTTTGTGCTCTGTCCTTAGCCATTGAGAAAAATCTGGATTTCAAATATTGAATGAGAATTCTCATAATTTCCTGGAGGATACTGAAGGTTCATACCTCGTTGGCAGAAATAATTATGCTACATGTAATCATTAGTGTTTCACGACTCTAGGTGAACTCTGTAATTACTGAAAGATAGAACTTGAATCTTTGCCACTGCCCAGGGCCAACGTAGGCTTGAAATGTGCAAGGCCAAAACCCGCTGAACTAGATTCCATTAAAATGATACTATTTGGAGGAGGCGAAGAGTACAAAGGCTAGGTGAGCTTCGAGTTTCTGTTTGCGTGAGAGCTTTTAACAACTTCACTAGTGGAGAAAGATGGTTTTCTGTTCTTTCAACCTTTAGGTGGCATTTGCCACAAATGGACCTTTGAAGCAGCAGGATGGTAGGGAAGAAAAAGCAAAAAGCAAACATTTACTTTCACAGAATAAATACTCAGGGCAAGAAGAAAATTTCAGCAACTATATAACGCAACCTTTTTCAAATAAAAATCCTAGTAGAGCAAAGGGCAGATTACATGACAGGTGATACAGGATTAGCAATGTTTAATTTCTATAATTCATTCATAACAGATTCCTGCCAACCTTCCCTCCACGTTTCAAGAGTAGGGCAAAACTATGTACCATTTTTGTCCACATGCATTTCTAATGAAGTGGCTGGCTAGTTCCCTTTGTGTCTTTCTTTATTGCACCCCATGGGAAGGCATGGAAGCCAATTCCTTCTTTATGCTAGTTTTTGGGCCCTGTAGAAATGTTGTAGATTCCAGATTGTATTTCTGGCAGCCACATAACTAACTATTAAAAAGCAGTACTAATAGTGTCTAAATGACCTGTAAAAAATGAACAGATATAGCTCATGATGAACTTACCTTCAAAGTTATGTACCAGGTAGGTCATTTTTTCAGATCCATCACTGGGCGTGTAGGTTATCTCTACTTTACCAGGCCCGGGAACAACAAAATCAGTTGCTCTGTACTGTGTAGGGGGGAGAAATATATAAAGAGAAAAAAAACTATCCTTCCAAGAATTATAATGGGAAAAAAAAAAATCCTAGAATATAGCACTGTCAGATAGCTAAACAAACAGGGCAGTGTGCCTCTTCATTTATTTTAGAGATGGGAAAAAAAGGTCCAGAGACTTCCCAAAGTAAGTTATTCCTGGTATAGACTGAAGATCAGATTTACTGGATGCCTCTCATGTAAAGGGAGAACCAGTAAGGAGTGGAGGACACTAAGCATTTCCTTCTAGGAAGCTTATAGCCTAACAAAGACAAACTGAGAAGCCACTTCAAGTGCTTTCAAATGTCAAAGGGGGGCTAAGATAAGAAATGTAGTAGGATGACACAGGAAAAGAAATGACCGAGACCTGGAGGTCAAGGAAGACTTTCCACAGGGGGATGATAATACACTAGCTACAGCGTCGATGGAGACCAGAGAGCGAATGCCTTGTCCTCACTGCACGAGACACTAAGTGACCAGCTTGAATGATCTCATCTCATTTGACTCTTACATCAATCCTACAATGGAAGAACTGTGATAGAGTGGAAAGAACACATCTAGGGTCAAAAGACTTGGGATCCGGTCCTTAGACCTTTAGGGTTCAGTCTCTTCACCATTATTATCACTACTAACTCCAGCCCAGGATTTGTCCAAAAGCAGCAGTGACTGTGGAAGCAGCTGGGACAGGCTGGTGCCCCTCAGGGAAAGAACTGCACGAGGACAGCCGTCTTGCTCATGGGAGTGAGCTATGCTGGGGGCATGCACATGAGGCATCCGTAATGTTTAAGTGCACTGTACCCTCTTCAATGACCTAACTTAGAATATTTTCACAATCAGGTACCAATACGTGCTGGCCATGCCTATCTATTTATGTTTGTATAGAGTAATACTGATGACAGCCAGGAAAAGAGCCCTCAGGTAACTGTGAAGATTAAATATCCTTTCTACACAGCACATTTGTGTCATATAAAGTCACTGTGGGTGGTAACTCATTCCCATTTCTCAAGAGGAAGACGTGAGGCACCAAAGCATCACAGATGCTTTGCAGAGGTTTATGCACATTTCAATGATTCAGGCTGAATCAACCTGAGGTTGGGAATTTTCAATCTGGATTTAGAGAATGACCATTCTTCCAAGTGACCGATGCCAAAATAATTCAAAGAAAGGGGGGTGGGTGGGTGCAGGATGAAAAAGACAGCATGAACTCCTAAGAACTGAAGAGTGGTCTTCCCCAAAGAACTGGCCACCTGTGGATATCGGAGTTAATTCTGTTGTGATCGGCATGTACTTTGTACGGCTGCAATCTTTAAAATTTCCTGAGACTTGTTTTATGTCCCAGCATATGGTCAACCTGGAGATTGTTTTGTACGCACTTGAAAAAAATCTGTGTAGCTGTCGGGTGGAGTGGATTCTATGAGATCAGTTAGGTCAAGGTGGCTGATAGAGTTGTTGAAATCTTCTATACACTTAACTTTCTCTAAGTGTTTTAATCAATTTTTTGAGAGGTTACTAAAATTCCCAATTATTATTAAAAAAAAAAAAAAAAAAAGAATGGTCTTTCCAGGGGGCACTTGGGTGACTGAGTTGGTTGGGCATCTGCCTTCAGCTTGGGTCATGATCCCAGGATCATGGGATCGAGCCCTGCATCGGGGAGTCTGCTTCTCTCTCTCCCTCTGCACTCCCCCTGCTTGTGCTCTCTATCAAATAAATAAATAAGATCTTAAAAAAAAAATGTTCTTCCTGGGATTAGTGAGTTTGTAGTGCTTCTGTCCACATTCTTACTCCTGGGCCTCTGGAAGGTTTGGCCAGGATGAAGGGATAGTTTGAACCACAGAGTAGAACAAAGTGAATGATCCTCAAGGACTGACCCAGTGACCCCTCCCCAGGAACAGAGTGGTCTGCTTTGGCCACACTGTTTTTGAGGACAGCTACATCAAAGCCTCTGGATTTCAACATTAGAGATTCTTGTTTCTAAGGCTCTTTCAAGACCTAAGCTGCTTTTTATGAAAGTCTGAAACCTCCGTTTCAATACGGATTTTGTTTAGTTGGCAGTTTTTCTGTTTAATTTGGCAATAAGCTTACTGGTACAAAAGTACAGAAACTTTTTTTTTTTCCAAGTAGGAAAGGAATATTTAAAAGAGAATACTTTCACAACTACTAAATCAGTTTTTCCTTTTATGCATAAAGTGATCACATTCAATATAATCTTTGATGGTTCTCAACCCTACCTACACACTGGAATCACTTGGGAGCTTTAAAATGTCTGAACATTTAAGGAGAAGTAGGCTCCTCAAGGGAAGCTGGATGTGCTACTTGATCCCAGGACTCTAGGACCACACCCTAAGCCAAAGACAGACACTCAACCGCTGAGCCACCCAGGTGTCCCTAGTTTAATTAAAAAAAAAGGGCGGGGGGGGGGGGGGGGGAGGGATGCCTGGTGGCTCAGTCAGTTAAGTGTCTGACTCTTGATCTCAGCTCAGGTCTGGATCTCAGGGTCATGAGTTCAAGCCCCACATTGGGCTCCATGACCAGCGTGGAGCCCACTTAAAAAAATAAAAAAAAAATATCTGAAAAAAATAATTTGTGTTGAGACAGGTACCTCTATGTATATTTATTCCTACCTAAATATACAAATAGACACATAAACATTTCTCGATTTTGCACCTCACTTAAAGGGAGTAGTCACCAAAAGAATAAAACATACAGATCAGAACTTCTGGGCAACCAAGGACATGAAAAAAGAATATGGAAAATCAAATGATGCCAACACGACTTACTTGATCCCCATAAGCATGACGACCTATGATGATGGGTTTTACCCATCCGCTCACAAGCCGGGGGATGTTTTTGCAGATAATAGCTTCCCTGAAGACAGTGCCACCCAGAATATTTCGGATGGTGCCATTTGGTGATTTCCACATTTGTTTCAACTTGAACTCCTCAACCCTCTTTTCATCGGGGGTGATGGTAGCACACTTGACACCAACGTTGTACTTCTTTATAGCTTCTGCAGCATCCTTGGTGACCTGGTCATTGGTTGCATCGCGATTCTCTATGCCTAAATCATAGCTGGGAGGAAAAGGTCATTAAGTGTTAACTCTCCAGACAAACTAATGAGTGACCAAGGCTGTCACCAGTCTCTGCATGGTGATGGCGCACAACGCCTACCCCGAAGAAAGGAAAGGCTCAAAACATACCTAAATCTGCCAACTTTTAGGATCAGAGCATCTCAGACACAGAAGATGGCTGCCAACCAAAAGAGGACTAGGAGAGGCTAGATTGTGGGCCGCACCCATCTCGGGTGTGGGAAGCTGTCTAGAAGGAAACTGAATGGAAATCATTGTGCTCTGCCCCTTTGTGTGCTCTTCACCATAAAGATGCAATAATAGCTCGAGCAACCGTTTTTGCAGACTTCCTTCCATAAAATTACCATAAAAGCGTAAGCCTAAGTACCTTATTTTCCCTTAGTAAATACTGTGCTTTAAAAATAAAGAAGGTTTAAAGGATTGTTTGTATTCTGGCATTAAAGTGGTAGGAGCTATAAATGCAAGTCAGTGCTCAAAATGCTACTGACTTCATTAGTCAGAAGATGAACTTTTCCCTAATTCTTAGGCAAGTCTCTTTGTTTTGGAAATCAGCCTGCAGTGTATTGGGTGAGTAATGGAATCCAGTGACAGAGTTAGAGTAATATACACCAATGCCCACACTGCAGGTTATTCAGAACTGGAAGGAAAGAGGGTTGATTGGCCACGGAGCATAGAAAATGACTAAAGCTTTATCTCAAGTATCTCTGTTGGAAAACAGGAGAGACCAAATAGTAATTAACAATTCATTTTGTCCTCCAAGACTTTTAAAAATGTTTTTGATTTTCAGGTTTCAAAACTTGCTAACCCACAAAGTGCCTAGAATTCTCTTTTCAGTTCCTTTTAGTTTTTGCATTTTCCTTGCCTTCGCTATCCTAACTCATGATGCCGATGCAAAGGTAGCAATCTTAATGTATTTCCAAATAAAAATTATTCCAAGCTGCTTTGACCTTAGATAATTCACAGACATCTAACGAATCCACTGACTCTCTTATCTTCTGGCACAGGAAATGCTGAATATTACAAATGTCTAATCCTAACTCAAACAAGGACTGTGGTCAGCACTTTCCATGTTTGTAGGAATCATTTCTTCTCAGAAGCTACCAGTAATTAGTGGAATGTTTGCTTCTCTTCTTAATGTTTCTAACAGAAGAGAATGAATAAGTGGCCTGGGCTACTATCTAGCCCGCGGAAAACAAAACAAACACATCACTCTCCACCCTTCCCCTCAGAAAGAACCAGTCATGTAATAATAATAATAATAATAATAATAATAATAATAACAATAATAATAGCCATTTTGGAACAACTTAAAACTTGTCTGAGCCTCCAAAAATGTTTTACTCTGTAGCTAGCGATGCTTTTCCTTCTAGGCATAATGACTGTCCTTTAAAACTCCTTATACCTGGGATCCCTGGGTGGCGCAGCGGTTTGGCGCCTGCCTTTGGCCCGGGGCGCGATCCTGGAGACCCGGGATCGAATCCCACGTCAGGCTCCTGGTGCATGGAGCCTGCTTCTCCCTCTGCCTGTGTCTCTGCCTCTCTCTCTCTCTCTCTCTGTGACTATCATAAATAATAAATAAAAATTAAAAAAAAAAAAAAAAAACTCCTTATACCTCAAAGGCTAACGAGGAAAAATTCTGTCTCTACCAAGTGCAGGTGTACAAAGAGCACGAGCAAGTTTAGGAAAATCACAGGGAACAAAGGAGGTGATCTCACAGAGACTTCTGTATCTAACTCCAAACACTTTAAAGACAGAGCAAAGGCTCAAATCCTTAGAACACCAAAGGTGTCAGGGATTGTCAATGGAAAACTGGGGGTTGTGTAAGATAATTTCAAGGGTTCTTTCTGTGCTCTAGTTATGTGAGAAGGGCAAAAGGTTGGGAATGAACAGGGCGGGCGGAGGGGGGACAAGGTCCACTGACTAGTGAAGTAGAATGACATAAGAGAGGTGGGTAGAAAGGATATAACTGTGGTAACTACATTTACTCTACTATTCAACAGAGACTGCACCTCTATGACTTTCCCTTCCACAAATAATTCCTTGCACTGCTCTGAACCACCGAGTTATAAAAAGAAAACGGTCACAGGAAATAGAGGCTTAGAAAGAGCAGAGAATCATGTGGTTCCCAACACAATTCTTTTCTTTGGAACAACAGTAAGTCCAGTCTTTCTAGCAGTGTGTTAAAATTAAAATAGGAAGTTTGGGGCACCTGAGTGGTTCAGTCCATTAAACATCTGACTTTTGGTTTTGGCTCAGGTTCTGATCTCAGAGATCATGAGATCAAGCACCGCATCAGGCTCTGTGCTCAGCGGGGAGTCTGCTTGAGACTCTCTCTGCCCCTCCCACCTGCGTTCTCTCTTTAAAATAAATAAATCCTTAAAAAAATGAATAAGCGGGACACTTGGGTGGCTCAGTGGTTGAGCATCTGCCTTTGGCTCAGGGCGTGATCCTGGAGTCCCAGGGTCGAGTCCCACATCAGGCTCCCTGCATGGAGCCTGGCTTCTCCCTCTGCCTATGTCTCTGCCTCTCTCTCGGGGTCTGTCATGAATAAATAAATAAAATCTTTAAAAATAAATAAGTAAACAAATAAGAAAATAAAGTTAAATAAGAAGGTTCATGTACTTATCTTTAGGCATCCCTCCCTCAGAAACTTTATTCATAAGATACAGCGATAGCTGTGCAAACAGCAAGTTATACCCTGAAATCACTTCGATTAGGCTTTCTGACTTTACACTTTGGAAGACTAAATCATTTACCTGTGCAGGTCCAGTTCCACATAGGGAAAAATGAGTTTTTCTTTAATCAACTCCCAAATGATTCGTGTCATTTCATCTCCTTGCATCTCCACCACAGAACCACCACGGATTTTTTGTGACATCTTGACTTCAAGAAACCTTTAATAAGAACAAAAGGTAAGACACAGGTCTTCTCATTTATTTCATTACTGTGTAAAAACAAAATACAAACAATTTGGTGACTACTAAATACTCCCTTCACCATAGCACTATTGCATAAAAAGCTAGTGACGATATATTTACTATTAGAATTGAGCACGTTCTCTGTGTAAAGCGTGTGTGGCTTTTGAGGCTGCTCTCACAACCCTGTATGATGGAAATTATTTTCCCATTTTACTTTGACAGAAGGAAAATAGCTTTCCCAAGGCCGGCTCCCTAGATAGTGGGGGGAACCTGACCCTGTAACATGTTCTTAATAATGATATAACATCATTATTCTGACTGTTGGTTCATCTTACACAAAGAGAGGATTTCTGCAATGTCATGTTTATTTGAACCCTTCTATCCAGCCCCTCATTTTACAGTATCCTCAAGATCAGCAGAAATGATGGGTGCTAGTATTTCTCCTTTTTTAAGAGGCTGTTTTGGTTGAAAATAAAGAACACCAAAGCTATGCTTGGGCAATTCAACAAGTTCCTATACACCATGTTTAAAGAAACATGAAGTCTAAAAGCAAAAGATAAAGAATTTCTCATGGGATTATGTTTTCTTAGAGACAATAATGGATATTGGAGATATCAAAAGTGATTTTTAATTTAGAAAACTCTCTATATAGAAGGGCTACTACTGCCCAAGAGCCAAGCATGTCCCTGTCCGATTCCTCAGTATCCCAATGCCTGGACTGTTCTTGGGCAGAGGTAAGCTGCCAGTAGGTGGGACAAAGAAATGGAATTATTTCAGGAAGGCATGAATTCCTGGGATATGAGAGTAGCAAACACAAATTAATCTGATTTCCAGGGGGGGGGGTGCACCCTCTGGAAGAAGCAAAACTATGAGGTTTCAGGGAAGACCACATCCCATGTGTGTTCCCTGAGGAGTAGAAGAGGCCCTGGGCCCAAAGGAGGGCTCCCTTCATGATGCTGTAATGGAAATGTTTTCCCTGGGAGAACATAAAACTACAAATTGCTTTTATTCCCTTAATTATGGCTGAGGACTGGAAAAGTCTGGAGAATGGACTCAAAACAATTCTTAGGTAAGAGGCCTATAAACAGTATCACTTGACAAGCTGAGCTACAGAAATTTGATCTTTAAATAACAAAAATGTACTGGGGGGCACCTGGCCAGCTTAGTAGGTAGAAAGTGTGACTCTTGATCTTGGGGTCGTGAGTTCAAGCTCCACGCTGGGTATAGAGATTACTCAGAAAAAAATATTTTAAAAAATAACCAAAATGCACTCATTAGAAGACTGTGAACCTCAGTTCCTTGTGACCAGGCAGGACATATTCCTAATCCTCAGGCTCATTTTCACTTCCCAAATTTGTAATTATAGAATCCTGCTTATTACTGTTTAGGAGGTTCCCTATAAACCATTACTGGGGAACTATCTGGAATTCAACTACTCTAGTTGAAGTGAACAAACTGGTGTGGAGGAGTTAATTATTTCTGATGTATAATTTCAAGTATAATTTATAGCAGAGCTTTAAGTATATGATTCAGTCATGCTGAGACCCACTGTTACTTCTGTCCTTGTATTTAAAACAAAACACAAAAAGAGGTAGCAAACTGATCTTGGTTTTGATATAACATTTCCACGGCTGCATTCCTACAACATATTATACAAGAGTTATGACTTGGCTATTTTTCCTTGATGGCAAATACAATTGATGGGTCATAAGGCATCGTTGAATATGTCCTGCCTCCACTAATGAGTACATTTTTGTTCTTTTTTTTTTAATTTATTTTTTTAAGTAATCTCTATACCCAAAGTGGGGCTCAAACTCACAACCCCGAGATCAAGAGTCCTCCCTCCCCCAGTACATTTTTGTTAAAGACCAAATTACTTCAGTTCAACTTGTCAAGGGAAACTGTTTATACCTAATAATAGCATTTTTAAACTTAATTTCCTTCTCAGTTGAGGCAAACGTTTTCTGCAGTAATTTTTCTATATCTCATAATGCACGACTGAAACATTTCAGGACTTCCTCACATTATCCATTAAAACTTTAGCACCTTTTAGCTAAAAAAAGTAGTTTTTTTTTTTTTCTTTTTTTGTAGACTCTTGCTTACCACAACATAGGGCATTATTTTTTTTTTTTAGATTTAAATTCCACAGGGGAGGCTTCAGGCTCCCCCCTGGAGATTCACTCCTCTAAGCCTTGCTCCTCAGGTTCTCCCTCTCCACCCAAACTCCAACTTCAGAAGGACTTTTCCAACAAGGCATCTCATTTAGTCTGAAAGCAGCTGAATTCCAATCTCCTGACACACTTGTGTCATTCCAGAAAATAAACCTGGACTAATACAGAGTCGTTTAAGAAGGAAGAGTTGCTCTACCTTCTTAATTTTCTTTTCATCAACCCTCCAAGTTTTAGCCACATTTTTATTTCTTTTTAAGCGGAGTTCATGAACTGCAATAATTTCTAGGCTAAAAACAGTCTCTTGTAGGGAAAGAGCTATGTTGAGAGAAACAAGGAAGCAGTTGCAATTTATTGTTGTAAATATCCCTGACTCATTCCCTCGCAGCGCCTCCGCCTGCCTCAAGACCTCCGAGGCCCATTACGTGCAGAACTGCCGCATCAAAAAAAAAAAAAGTTCAGAACGGGGAGACAGGGCTAATTCTCACCTTTACAACTTCTAATCGCCCCAGCTCCTTTCAGCCTTTGCAGACTCAGTTGAGTGCAGTTTACTTCCTAAAACAAAACAAAACAAAGCAAAAAAGGAGAATAGAAAGACAATGTTTGAAACATGCTTGTCAGGATTTAGCTCTTAATGCCGGCCAGACGGCCGGGTTTATCTGGTTTAAAGTTCAGCGCTGAGCGCACCCAGAGGACCGAAGGGCAGTTTTAGGGGCGCAGGGTCCTTCGAAATCAAGGTGAAAGGAGCACAGGTTTCTCGGCCTCGCACCCACGCGAGGGTGCGTCAGTGGGCGCGTCCCGGGGTCTCGTCCGTTGGCTGGTCTCGGGGTTTGCACGCCCTTAGCTGCCGCGGTGAGCAGCGGGCTCTGGGCCTGCACGTCCTTGCAGCCGTTGTGCAAGAGGGCTGCTGCACGCGCAGCGGGCTCCGCTAGCTTCTCCAGGCCCCCACGCCCGCCCGCCCCTTCGCCCAGCGGCGCCAGAACCTTTCCCCTGGGGGCCTGGAGCCCCGCGGGGGGGAGGCTCGCCCAGAACCGAGGATCCAGGCGGGGGCGGTGTCTCCTCCACCCCCTCCCGCCCCCTCCACGCCCCCAAGAGGACGCCTCCACCCGCCGCGCCGCCGCTTCCAGCCACCTGAGCTCGCTGCACACGCCCAAGTCCATGGCTTCCCCTTTCTTTGCACCCAACTCCCCACTGCCGCACGTTTCCCCCCGCTAAACCCAACACTTAGTCTTCCACGCTTCCTTGCATCCTCCCGCCACTCGATTTTCCTTTCTGCAGGCAGACCTGGGTTTCTGCAGCAGCAACTTTCCGCCGCCCGATCGCACCCTTCGGTGCCCTGGGGTGGGCCTGGTCCACATCCAGGCATCTAGCACCCTCTTCCTCCCCCCGTCTCTTCCCCAAGCCCAACCTGGATCCCCCCCCCTTCCTTTCGAGCAGGGCCTGCTGCTAAATTCCGCCCTTCCTACTCAAGATATGAGCTTTCTCCCTTTTTCCCTCCATTCCAGCCGCGGGCGGGCTCGGAGCCTCGCGGCAAAAGCCGGGGGCTGGGGGCTGCCCCTCGAAGCCTGCGGTTACCTGCCGGGGAAGGTGGGCGGCCGGGGGGCTGGGAGCGCCACCGCCAGCCACACGCTGAAGCTCACAGGCGTCTACGCTGGCGATCCCAGCTGGGCACCAGCTGTTTCGGCTGCTGACACCGCCTCCGCACCAGCCCCGGAGCCTGCCGGCAGGGCGGGGCTCTGGCACCGCCACGCTTTTGTCCCCTCCCAGGCCCGCCCCCTCAGCCCACCTCCCGGAGCCCCGCCCCCTCCACGCGGCCAATCGCCGCGCGCCGCCCGCACGGGTGGGCGGGGCCAAGGGCGGGGCCCGAGCCTGGGGGCCGAATCCGCGGCCCCTTCGCGTCCGCTCTCGCTGTAGGGTGGGGGGTGGGGCTGCAGCGCCCCCTGGACTCGGCCGCCGCTCCCTGCAGTGGAGGCACGGGAATGCCACCTGCGGACCCGGGACCCGGGGCCCGGGGCAAGCAGGCGTGCCAAGGCAAGTCTTCAGGACTTCTGTACCTGTGATTCTAATTACTACTAAGTACATACTGTAAAGAAACCCAATTGCCATTTGCATTAGAAGATAAAGACAAGAGATTATTGTCTGGATTCCGGTGAAGCCGGAACAAGGATGTGAAGCCTTAAGAAAACAATGGAATAAAAAAAAATAAATTCCGTCCCCTGCAGGGAAATTATTTTTTGTGCATTCCTTACTCTTGAAAACATGGAGGAGGGGTATTTTATTTTGGGGGGAGAAGGCTATGTTAGGCAGTGATTTGTAGCGAGTGTAATGCTTGTGTATTGCTGTCCAGGATTCAAAGTTCCAAATTTATTTTTAAAATTTTCCTCTAGCGTCGGAATATTACCAATTACTCTTGGAAGATAAACCGCTAGGACCGGCATTGCATAAGGTGCATTTTGGACACTAGAGGGCGCGAGTATGTTTCCCAAGAGAAAAGTAAGAAAATACATAGCATCGCACTTGTTGATTTTTTTATTTGTAATTTTAATTTTATTTTTAAAAAGATTTTATTTATTTATTCATGAGAGACACACAGAGAGAGGCAGAGACACAAGCAGGCTCCATGCAGGGAGCCCGACGTGGGACTCGATCCCAGAACTCCAGGATCCCTGGCCTCCGCTGAAGGCTGCACTAAACAGATAGGCCAACGGGGCTGCCTGATTTTTTTTTTTTTTTAAGATTTTGTTTTTAAGTAATCTATACACCCAAGGTGGGGCTCAAACTCACTGCCCTGAGATCAAGAGTTGTATGCTCTACTACTGAGCCAGCCAGGTGCCCAGCACTTGATTTTTTTTTTTTAGGTGGATTAATGGAAAGTAGCAGTCACCTCCACTTATTCCTGTGGAAATGATTATAGAGATGTGTAAGCTTGTATTTCATCTAGAATCTGAGACCCAAAGTCATCTAAGATTGTAAGATTGTAAATTTACTCCATTTCATGTCAGATTCACATTATCACCCTTTGCCTACTACAAAAGTATGATCATCTTAGTTTCAGAAAAGATTTAGGACAGCCTGGAGGGTACATACAATATAGCATAAAACATTGAGCATATGTGAGTAAAAGAGAGAATAAATATAGGAAATTATACAGAACCCAGGTGAATTTAATCACAAAATGGATTCCATCAAATCCTAAACACTGCTGGAGATGGGCTGCAAATTTGGCTCTGAGCCAATATGGGAGGCAAGGTAACACAAAATCTCAGCATTCGTGAAAGTGTTTCCTAAGCTAGTAATGTAGGAACTCCTTTTACATTGAAAATATTTTTTTTGTAGATCCCTAGAATTGACTTATAATATACATGTATGTATAAAACTAGATACATGCTTCTTATGCTATTAGCTCTTATACAACTAAAAAAATAACAAAATTCTATAGACAAAATGACGAGAAACAAAACTATAAAATAATACATCACCATTAACAACATTAACTAGATATAACAAATACTATTTGGCTGAGGTTGTTATGGATTTAAATGTGACTATGGAGTTCATTGTTTATATTCTTGTTCTTTTTTTTAAGATTTTATTTATTTATTCATGATAGAGAGTGAGAGAGAGAGGAAGAGACACAGGCAGAGGGAGAAGCAGGCTCCATGCTGGGAGCCCAACGTGGGACTCGATCCCGGGACTCCAGGATCATGCCCTGGGCCAAAGGCAGGCGCTAAACTGCTGAGCCGCCCAGGGATCCCCTATATTCTTGTTCTTTTGAATTTAGCTTGGCTATTCTGGGTGTCACAGGAGGATTCATTTAGCACACCATCTTTCTTCATTTGGTTGATATTGTATGCCTTGATATTATTTGTTTTTCATTTGGACAATAGAAAATCTGAATATTTTAATAATAGCTGGTACTATTTACCATTGTAAACATAAGTAGAAACATGGGCTATAACATTTCTGTCAGTATTTGGTTATAAGATGCTCATCTAGATAATAAGGGATTCTCATAAATACATTAAGGCATTTGTGTTTTCAGTTTGATGATCTAAAGAAATGAAGTAGAATGAACAGTTACTCTACCTTGTGGAAATTCACTTTGTTGGAATTTATTGGCCGTGAAGATTATGGGAGAAAGAACAGTGCAGGTGATTTCTGGGCTTCAGGTTTGGGTGACTGGGTGCCCTTCCACAAAGAAGGGCTATAGACAGAGTCACAGGTTTGATGGCCAAGATAATGAGTTAAGTGTAAGGTTTGTTAAATTTGAGATGCCTGTGGGACAGCAAGATAGAGATGTTAAGGAGGCAGTTAGCCACATGTATCTGCAGTTCAGGAGGGGTGTCTGAGCTAAAGAGAGAAATCGGAGAATCTTTAGCATTGTTATGGGCTAAATTGTGTGTCCTTCTTTTCCCCGAATTCATATGTTGCAGCTCTAACCCTGCCATACCTCCGAATGTGACTGTGTTTGGAGACGGGACCTTTAAAGAGGTAATTAAGATTAAATGAAGCCATATTCATGGGCCCTAATCCAATCTGATTGGTGTCTTTATCAGAGGAGGAAATTTAGACACACAGGATGTGTGTGCACAGAGGGATGCATATGTGAAGAGGCTGCAAGAGCGTGGCCATTTATTTGCAAACTGAGGACAGAGGCCTCAGAAGGTAGTTACCCTGAAGTCACCTTGGTCTTAGACTTCCCAGCCTATGCCTCCAGAATTGTGACAAATAAATTTCTGTGGTTTAGGCCATCCAGTCAGTGGCATTTGTTAGAGCAGCCCTAACAAACTAATATAAGCATGTATAATAGTGGAAGCCATGGAATTTATGAGGTCATAAGCTAGAAGAAAAGTCTTCCTCAGTGAGAACTCCATGGAATACTTAACATCTTTAACAGCCAGGTAGGGGAAAACTAGTCCTAAAAAGAGAATGGTAAGGATTGTCTGGGAGGTCGTAGAAAAATCAGCGCAGACTGATGGGAACCAAAGAGAAAGTTTCCAAAATGGAGGGGTTACTGCAGAGAAGGCAAGGAAGACAAAGTCTGAAAATAATGTTGGCAAGTCAGAGGTCCTCACACAAATGCAGCCGGAGAAGAATAATTCTATTAGGATGATTCTGAAAGAAGTCATACTATAGGGGATTGAAGTTTGAATGGGAGGGTTGTGGGGGGGGAATGCCTGGGTGGCTCAGCAGTTGAGCATCTGCCTTTGGCTCAGGGTGTAATCCTGAAGTCCCAGGATGGAGTCCCAGGATGGAGTCCCACATTGGGCTCCCTGCATGGAGCCTGCTTGCTTCTTCCTCTGCCTGTGTCTCTCTCTGTCTCTCATGAGTAAATAAATAAGATCTTAAAAAAAAAATAGTGGGAGGGGGGAAGAGAACAAAATTCTTGCAAGAAGACTGACCATGAAATGACGAATATTGCTCTATAAAGTCTTTGTAGAATTTTTAAAGACTGCATAATTGTCCATCATTTGACAGTATTACTTTCATGTTGTTTGTGTTCGTTAGATATTTGTTTCCTCTTTATTTATTACTGTTTTAAATAACTGTGAAAAACATATTTCACTACATTCTACTTTGCACTTGAATCAGTTCCTTAGGCATAATTGCTAGAACTGCAATTGAATTGAATCAAGAGGTATAAACATTTTTAAGGTGCTTGTTAGATCCATCAAATCACTTTCTAGGAGGGATATACCTATTTATGTTTTCACATGCAGTGTATGCCAATTTCATTACTTCCTAGGCAGAACTGAATTTCATGATTTTTAAAAACATCTTTGTGTTCTCTACTAAAGGCAATCAGGGATCCTTACAGAACTGACTAATCATAGACCTGGAGCAAAGATGGTTCAAGGTGAGTCTGGTATATATTATTGGATAAGAAAGGAAGGAAGTGCTCAAAAAGTGAGGAAGGCATGTCAAAGGTACAGGAGCTCTGCTTGAAGGGGATCGCACTGGGCAAATCAGGGAAAACTTGACTGTCAAAAAGAGTGGCACAGTAATGAATTATAGTGTAAAAAAAAATCACGAATCTGTACTGATACTGTTAAAAAATGAACTGAGGCATATTGCAATTTTTAAGAGTTTATTTGAGCAGGGATTGGGCATTGCCAAATGTGACATGATTGGAAGCACTACAATAACAGGAGCTACGAGAAAGACTTTTATAGAGAAGAGGCAAAAGCAAAGCAAGCGATTATTTGCTTGACGACAGCTTAGGCAGTTGCCCTACTTGAAAAAGCCTGGGTGGTTTTTTGGTGATTGGTTATCCTTAGGTCTCAAATTCATAACCTTGCGGCATTCATTCCAGGCCTAAGTTTGGATTTGCTTCTATGGGCTACCAAGGCATCAGAACTCTCTCAGTCTCCATGGCCTCCTTGTTTAATTAACTGGATAACAGGAATCGATATTAAAAAAGGAAAAGCTATTTTGAGTACAAGTGCAACTAATACCTAATAGAGCAGCGTAAGCAAAGTACATACTAGGCACAGTGATCTATTACAATAGATTGCTACACAGCATCACCACAATGAGAAGACTCCGTAAGAACCATAAATGTGCGCTGCAACGAAGCGGTTGCTGGGGGGGGTGGGGGTGGGGTCACACCCAAGAGCCCTGGCTTTCTCGCTCAGGTAGATGAGATTCTCTGCTGAGCCTGATAGTCAAGGTGCTGCGGCGGGGGGAGGGGTGTGATGGGGGCCGGCGGCAGTTGAGGAATGGAAGGGGAGGCTCGCTGCTCTTGGGATGATTGCCGAGGAGCGTGACCCGGATTTCCTTGCACGCGTAGGAGCCTTCAGCCTTCGAGGAGGCCAGCTCGAGGAAAGCTGGGTGGGGATTTGCCAAAACTCTTGAGGACAGGACCTGAAGCATTTAATTTAAACAGTATCTCACTATGGGGTTCCTTTCTGACCGCCGCGGCCCAGCCCCACGATCGGGGTCCGCGGGTTTGGGCAGGTGTTCATCAGCTACGCGCACAAGGCTCCCCGCAGGACCAAGGGGTGCACTGCCGCTGGCCACCCCGAGCCACGCGGGCCTTGGTAGGCTTCTTCGCACCCAGTCTTGGTGCAGCGCGAAGCCCGAATGAAAAGACGAGCTACGGAGCTCGCTTCAGCACTTCCTCGGGGTCAGGCACTGTGCCAAACGCTCTCCACGCAACATTTGACTTTATCCTCAAAAACAAACAAACAAACAAACAAACAAACCAACCGTGAAGTGGGTGTTCTCAGCCCCAATTTACAGTTAAGAGGGCAGGGGCTTGAAAAACGTAGTCATTTGTGTAAGGTCCCACGGCCGGTTATCGGAGGCGAAGTGTGACCGCTGCGCCGTGTCAGTGCCCGGGGCGCGGAGCGCGGTAACATCCCACGGGCCCATATCTTCGGACACTTACGGTAACCGCAGGGGCCCAGCCAGCCCGCGCCCGGTGAGCCCGCACGCGTGATGCTCACGCGCGCAGTCGCCCTGGCGTCCTCGGGGAAGGCCGAGGCGGCCTAATCCGCCCGGCGGGCCCTGACGACTCTATTTGAGCTCGACTCCTCTGGCCTGGCCGTCTGATCCGAACGAGGCGCGGCTGGGAAGGAGGGGGCGGAGCCGGCGCCCGGGAGAGCTGCCGATTGGAGCGAAGGAGCAACAGGGGGCGGGGCCTCCGCGGGAAGCGAGAAGCCGCATCCACCGTGTGTGGCTTCGCTTCCTGCCGCAACCGCCGGCGGCCCGAGGACGACCCCCCCCGTGCGCTCCGGGGCCGCCGTCCTGCGCCTGAGCCGGTGAAGCGGCGGCTGGGGAGGCGGGCGGCCGGCGGGGCCGGGGCGGGAGGCGCAGGTAAGGGAAGCGGCCTGGCGCGCGGCCGCCTGGCGTGGGGAGCGGGGCAGAGGGCCGGCGTGGGGGGCGCCGGGGCCGGGGCGGAGGGGAGGCCGGAGCGTCGCCGAGGCCCGGCCACGGGGGCGGGCGCCCCCGGACCCCCGGCCCCTCGGACCCCCGGCTGCCCAGGTGCCCCTCGCCCGGCGGGCGGGGAAGGGCGCCGGGGGCGGCTGCTGTGTTGCAAGAGGTTTCCTTGGAGACGCTTGAAGTTCCCGTGGGCCCCCCCTCCCGTTCCGTGTCCCCCCCCGTCCCGTGTCCCCGAGCTGGTTAGGGGGGTGCCCGGTCCAGGTGGTCCCCCCTCTGATGGCTCAGCTCGTCGTCTGTGCGTCAGCGGTGCCTCCGTGGACGGAGAGGAAAGTTCCCGAGCTGCACGCGGTGCACGACGCCGGCAGTGGGCTTTGCAGAGGAGCCCCCCCCCCCCCGCCTCCTTGAAGGATGGACCGCTTCTGCCCCGCTTCTGCCCCGCTTCTGCCCCGCTTCTGCCCCGCTTCTGCCCTCGAGTTCCTTCTGTTTCTCCCTGCGGCTGAGGAGGAGGCTTGGTTTCCCACTGGGTATTGTTTCCTGTGTTCGGGACGTGCCCGAGGAAGAGGGGAGGGTGGGATGCGGTGGATGTCCTTAGGGGGATTGAGAGTCTTCTGTCCCACACGGGGGTTATTAGTTTCAGGAGGGCCGAGAGCTGTGACAAGTGTGTGATTCCGTACGAAGCGAGTTGTTTATGTTTATCTGAAGCGTGCGGGCCTCTCCGTGTTAAATCAGCATGCATGGCATCAGCCGTCTTCGGCCTTAAAATAAGGGCCCTACTGAGGGTAGGGGTAGTTGGCCTCGGGGTACTGCGCCCTCTTATTCCTCACTTACTTAAATCTGCTTTCCTGCCGCTTCAAAACCCTCAACTCTGTCAGGATTAAAAAATGACCTTGTTTTTTGTTGTTATTGATTGTTTTTAGTTTGTTTTGGTTGGGTTTGGGTTTCTTTTTTTAAAAAAATATTTATTTATTTATTCATGAGAGAGAGAGAGAGAGGCAAAGACACAGGCAGAGGAAGAAGCAGGCTCCCTGCAGGGAGCCCCACGCGGGACTCGAACTCGGGACCCCGGGGTCACGCCCCCCGGCCTAAGGCGGCGTCAAACCGCTGAGCCCCCGGGCTGCCCGGGTTTGGGTTTCTGACTCAGATTGGGGCAGGTTAAGTCTCTTCTGTGGAGCAAGACTACATTCCCTTTTTCTTCCCCTCTGTGCTCTCCTTTTTCCTCTTTCTGGGAGGAGTAATACAGATCACGCGTGGTCTTGCATTAGTGTATCTGTTGGCATGTTGATGAAAAATCGGACAAAAAAATCTTTGTTGATGGAAACTGACATTTCTGGTCTTTAGCTGACCTGCATTGTTTTTAAGTAGTTTTAAAAACCGTATTCAGAAATGATTCAGCTGATAGTTTTTTTTTTTTTTTCATCTGCTGTGTTTTGAAATTGGCTAGATCAGGCTTATTTTCTATTAGCCTTCATGTTGGCTAATCAAGGAGATAGTATGTGATGGGTCCGTATATACCAGTGGCCACCAAATGAAAAGAGGCAAAGGAACTGGCACGTGGGAGAGTAGGTTCCTATTTCTAATTAATTGCTTATCAGCTAGCATAGAGTCCTGGTGTACATCGCAGATAGTTATTAAGCTGCCAGAGAATGAGAGTTGTAAAGCAGTTTTTTCAAGACTCCAGTGTCAGTATGGAATTTTTAAGGTGAACTCTGTGACTACGTTTATGTTTCAGAGATTACACTTGCTGAGTGTTGTCATGGTAATTTTTAGTACATCTCTAAAGCTTATTAATTGGTTTTGTTTGTGGGTGACCCCCAGAAGTTATGCTTTATGCACATTGCTAACTCTGCTTCTGATGTTACTTGTGTCAAAGTAAAATGTAGACTGTTTTCCCAGGCCTGAGGGTTATTGTAATCACATAATCCTTTCTTATTAGTGCTCTTTTTTTTTCTTCCCCTTTTTTTCCTCCCCTCCCACCCCCTTGTGAGTCTACACTTAGTCAGCAGCTTGCTTCAAAATCCTTTATGCTGGAATATGGATTGTTGACTACTCTCCCCCATACAGGGTGATATTAGAGATCTCCCTCTCTCTCTCCCTCCCTCTCCCCCTTTCCTCCTCCTTCCCCTCCCTCTCCCCCTTTCCTCCTCCTTCCCCTCCCTCTCCCCCTTTCCTCCTCCTTCCCCTCCCTCTCCCCCTTTCCTCCTCCTTCCCCTCCCTCTCCCCCTTTCCTCCTCCTTCCCCTCCCTCTCCCCCTTTCCTCCTCCTTCCCCTCCCTCTCCCCCTTTCCTCCTCCTTCCCCTCCCTCTCCCCCTTTCCTCCTCCTTCCCCTCCCTCTCCCCCTTTCCTCCTCCTTCCCCTCCCTCTCCCCCTTTCCTCCTCCTTCCCCTCCAACCCCTTCCTTACTTCCTTCCCTCTCTGCTCTTCCTCAACACTCCTTCCTCTTTTTCTTCCTCCTTTCCTCCCCCTCCTCCAACCAATAAACATTATTGCCAAATCATGTTCAGGTCCATGGTTTCATTTCTGCTGTGTTTAATTAATCAATTATTAATCAGGCTGTGTCTTGAGGAGTTAGAATTCAGATAGGCTAGAATTGGAAGTCTATGAAGAGCTACAAAAATCAGTTTGATCTAAAGACGAATTTCAGGATGAAACTTTGGGGTCTAATTACAGTTCTACCACTGACTGTGTGACCCTCCAGACTATTGTTTTAGGTTCTGTGTACATTGGCTCAAAGGTAAAATGTATTAATAAGTCTAGCTCTGTGCGACCTCCAGGATTTTTGTAAAAGTAAAACGGGATGGTAGATATGATTTTGTTTTGTTTTGTTTTTTTTGGTAGATATGATTTTGAAAGTGAAAAACATTTTAAAAATATGTCCCCTTTGTAACATGTAAATTAGATGATAAACTATAGCACTGTGATGACTAGTTATGCATGGTTTATGGTTCTCATTTATTTGAGATCTTAATATGACAGGAAACATACTGGTATTTTCCTGTAACCTCCTTCTGGTGAGGATTTTTAGGTATTTAGAAAAAAACCCTTTAAGATCTTCATTTTAATGTCTTTGTGAGTTTACTCTTAAAAGGAGAAAATCCAGGTTCATGTGCCTAGAAGAAGAGATGATAGGAACAGCTTGTTGATTTAGTTCTTGACGTTATAAGACATAGCTCGAGGTTATACAGAAGTGTCATTAAGGGATGACTTTTCTTTCCTTGGAAATATTTATGTTTTACCTTTTTTGTTTTTAAAAAATTTTTAAAAAAGATTTATTTATTTTAGAGAGAATCTCACGCAGACTCCCTGCTGAGCTTGAGCCCAGATGCTGGGCTCCTGGTCTTATCTCATGACCCTGAGGTCATGACCCGAGCTGAAATCAAGAGTCAGACGGTTAACTGACTGAGCCACCCAGGCCCCCTTATGTTTTACTTTTTGGGGGTAAGGGGAGAGAAAGAGCTTGAGTAGGGCAGAGGGAGGGAGAGAATCCCAAGCAGGTTCCACGTTCAGTGTGGAGCCCCACATGGGACTTGATTTCACAGCCCTGAGACCATTTAATCAAGAAGAGTTGGACACAACTGACTGAGCTGCCCAGGTGCCCCTGCATTACATTTTGTGTAAAAGAAAATAATAGAAATAAGTTCAAAAAATTTTGAGGAATTAACATGCATATATATAACCGTTTTCTCCTAATACTTTATTTTTATTTATTTTTAAGATTTTATTTATTCATGAGAGACTCAGAGAAGGCGGAGACACAGGCAGAAGGAGAAGCGGGCTCCCTGCAGGGAGCCCGATGAGGGACTTGATCCCAGGATCCCTGGATCAGGCCTTGGGCCAAGGGCAGGCACTCAACCGCTGAGCCATCCAGACGTCCCTCCCCTATAACTTTAAAGAGCTATTGAGTAGCTGTCTTTCCAAAACGAATCTTAAAAGGAAAAAGATATGTTATGTCAAAATGCTCTTTTTTTTCCTGCTCACATTTATACTCTGCCTCCAAACTGTTAATGATCTAGATATTTTCTGTAGATTGAATCGCAATGTTGAGAGTCAGATTGGCTGTGTGATCATAGTTTCAGGCGATTGAGACCCTTACGATCTAGACTGCAATGTTTTTAATCCTCAGTTTGAGATGTGT
Source organism: Nyctereutes procyonoides (assembly GCF_905146905.1). Lineage (NCBI taxonomy): Eukaryota > Metazoa > Chordata > Mammalia > Carnivora > Canidae > Nyctereutes > Nyctereutes procyonoides. Next base: position 16,613,650 of record NW_026575132.1, read on the forward strand.
GCTAAATCAGATCGATTCACTCTTTGGTTTTCGGAGGTCTGAATTTTCAGAGTCAGATTTTCCAGACATTTAGGGATGCTGTTTGGAATCGACCTTTGAGCTCACGTAGGACCCCCCCCCCCCCCCCCCCCCCGTTTTTTGTTTTTTAGACTCATGAGATGGCCACAGATGATAAGACTTCCCCAACATTGGACGCTGCTAATGATCTGCCGCGGTCTCCTACTAGTCCTTCTCACCTCACACACTTCAAACCTTTGACTCCTGACCAGGACGAACCTCCTTTCAAGTCAGCGTATAGTTCTTTCGTCAACCTCTTTCGGTTTAACAAAGGTAGGCCGTGTTCTCAGACGGGGTCAGAGAACCTGCAGGTGTGAGTCTCTGAAATTCCCTTGTTCAGCTTTCAGGCTGTGTCTTGGCAAGAATGTGGACTGTCAACAAGGAGACAGCTTTGGTCATGGGCTACTGGGGTTTACTGCTCAAGAGGAGAAAGCTAGAATTTTCCCTGTAATCTTACTAATTATTGGTAACTAAAGATCTGAATTGAAAACTAATGTTAAAAAGAGGCATCTCTTTGAGGTTAGCATTTTTTCCTCTCCCAGCCCCCCTTCCTTAATGTTTCAACTCTTCTTAAGTTCACAGAATGGACTTTGTTCTTGTAGGGGTAAATAGCCAAAAGTTTTTTTTTTTTTTTAAAGATTTACTTATTCATGAGAGAGAGAGAGAGAGGCAGAGAGGCAGAGAGGCAGAGACACAGGCAGAGGGAGAAGCAGGCTCCATGCAAGGAGCCCAACAGGGGACTCCACCCCTGGTTTCCAGGATCATGCCGAAGATCTGAGCCGAAAAGATGGCGCTAAACCGCTGAGCCACCCAGGGATCCCCCAATGGCCAAAAGATTTTAATTAAACCCATAAAACTAGAAGAATCAGCATATGGGAGAAAACGTTCTTATTTTTCCAAAATTGAAACTGTCAGCATGCCTGTTGACTTAAACCCATTAGATTAAGGTGTAAATGTAGTAATACCAAGAGAAAAGTTGCTTTTAGCTTAAAGATACTGTTTATTTATTTCAGGAAATTTAATATCAATGCAGTACTTTTATTTAATCAACAGTCTGTATTCCAAACAAATGATTGTCCTCAAAAGAAAACTTCCCTTCCAGGATCCAGTCCAAGGTCACATATTACATTTAGTTTTCATCCATCTTTAGTCTCTCATTCTTTGTCTTTTGTGAGACTGGCATTTTTGTGGAGAACACACCAATTATTTTACAGAATATTTTTTAATTGGAATCTTATTTTCCTTTTTTTCATTGAAGTATAGCTGACACAGTGTTACTTTAGTTTCGGGTGTACAGCATAGTGATTGGACAAGTCTTTCCATTATGCTGTGTTCCCCAGGGGTAGCTCCCATATGCCACCATGCAGCACTATTACAGTACCACTGACTGTGTTGCCTGTGTTGTGCCTTTCATCCCCATGACTTGTTCATTCCATAACTGGAAGTGGAAAGGTACTTTTTTTAAGTGAGCTCTTTTTAAGTCATACATTTTTTACCTGGAAAAAATTTAAAAAGAAATATGGCCTGTATATTTACTTTTTATTTGGGCTGTATTATTTGACATGCATTAGAAAATAATCCCTCTTGTTGTAAGGAATTTGAGGGTTATTCAGGAGAAATTTTAATAGTAGTAACTGACTTTTAGTAGTAGTCATATTTAAAGCTGTGTAAAATCTCCTATTAGTCCATTTTTAAGATGATGACTTTTTAAAAAATCTTATTGTTTACTTTTAGATTTACAGAAAAATTGGGAAGATAGAAGAGAGTTCTCATATACTCCCATACCCAGTTTTCCCTATTACTATCAGCTTACATTACTGTAGTATACTTACTATAATTAATGAACCGTCTTTGACACATTGTTATTAAAGTACGTGTTTTATTTATACTTCTTCAGTTTCTACCTAAATTCATTTTTCTGTTCTATGATCTCATTGGGGATTCCACATTATATTTAGTCATTATTAGACAGTAATCTTTTTATTCACCAAATGTTCATTGAGCACATACTACCCACTATTACATGGTTTTAATAGTGCATGGGATCTATCTCAAAAACAAAACAGAAAAAAAAAAAATCTCTGCAGTCATGTAAAGCTTGCAATCTATTTCCTTTAATATGTTCAAGATATTTCTAATGAAAAGTAAAAAAACTGAGGATCACATATACCAAGGATGTAATACCGGCCTATAATTGTGCCATTTTCTTTGGATTTCTTTTTTTTTTTTTAATGTAATTTTTAATTACGCAAGTAAATACATATATACATTATTTTCTGAAGAATTTCATCTATTCCTTCTCTTTGCTATACTCTGAGTCTTATTTTTTCAAATAATGCCAAGCTTTCCATTGCTACAGAGCGAGCAGAAGGGGGCCAGGGAGAGCAGCAGTGTCTAAGTGGAAGTTGGACCAGCCCTCAGCTCCCTTCAAGAACACAGTCTGTGAGGTCACCTACACCTTATAAAAAGCAGCTTAATGAGGAACTCCAGCGACGATCGTCAGCAGTATTAGGTGAGACAGTATTTCTTGTTTCATTTCTCTCTTGTGTTAGATTTTTTCCAGTCACAGTGTTTCCCAGGTTGTTTATTGACTTTACTTTTCTGCTGTTTGGAATAGTCAGGTGCTCTTCAGAATTAATGAAACTGTTAACCTCGGTAGTGAAAGAATTCGTTGGTACCTAAAAAAAAAAAAAAATTCTTAAGCATTTTATTAAATTTTAATTTAGGCCAAGCACAGATCTCTTGACTGTTTTTTGATAATTACTTGCTTGGGTTTCAGAAGAGAACAGTTTGCCACATCCCCAGGAGAACACAGGTTAGTTTCAACTTTGTGAATGAATTCTGCATCTGTTCTTGGGATGGCTAGTGTCATGTGGTGTGCATGCCTCTGGCTGCAGAACTCTCAACTCCGTTAGTGGGCTGCCACTTGCTCTTGGCCATCTGTCCTTGTTGGGGTGTAGACTGTCATTGTGGCTGGATAAGCTGAGCTCTTGCCTGTTTGTTCTCTGTCCTGGTGTACTATAGTCATCTCCTTCATTTTCATGCTCTTCTGATGAGTATAGGGCGGGGATCAGTACCTGAATTGAGAGACAAGGCAAAGTGAGTTGTTTTATGTTTTATTTCTATTAGAGTATTAAACTCAGCACAGTGGTTTGCCCTGCTCAAGGTGATAGAAGAAAGGCAGTGAGAGGTGGCATAATAGAGAAAGAGGTGCAGCATCGGAAGTCAGGTGTCCCTGAACTTCACACCTGTCTTGTCTGGCCAGTCTTCCCCATGAGAGAGATCCTCGAGTGAAAAGTAGGCCGGCACAGGTAATGGATGTTGGCAGAAGGATATCTTATAGCCGAGACTTGGTTCAGAACCTCCTGAGGATTGGAGCCTCAGCCTGGGTTACAGCAGCCGGTTGGAAGGAAGAATTAGAAGGTGGGAAGGGAGGGAGAGGGAGAAAGAAGCTCTTCCTTTACTCCGAATGGTTGGAAGGAAGAGACCATCCCCACTTTAACCTTTAAGCTCAGTAAACGCCTTTGCTTGTGAACCTGACCTATGCTGAATTAAGCATAGAATTTCTTTGTTTATGGAGAAGGACTAGACTCTATTAGGGATTACAAACTGACAGCCTGTCACACCTTGCCTTAGTGTTTGGATAAACTTAAATTTAAGTATCACTAGGTGGAGCTTGTAATGTCTAGTTTGCTGCAATACCCACTGCTCCTTCAGCCTTAGCTGCTAGAGGCGGTTAAGCTTTAGAAGCCTGAGACTGACCAATCAAGTTCCTTTTTCTACTAAAAGGCTATAATTCCACAATTTACTAGCACTGTGACTTTAGGAAAATCATTTAATTATGTAATATCCATTTTACAAGAGAAGCACCTAAGGTTATTTAGGGCAGAGTGCTAGACCAGATTTTCTCTCAGGATTCTTTCGCTCTCTTCTGAGACCTGTGATTCTGTTGGTTCCAGGAATAGCCTTGCTCTTCCTTTTCTAGCGAATGATGCTGTTCGTATTCTTCTTTTACTTCTAAGGAGCTAATTCAAGGGCCTTCATGATTATTTGTTGTCCCTGCATGGGAGCACAGCCATTGCAATCTAACAGCTTCATCTGCCTTTTTTTTTTTTTAACTTACAAATTATGGACACTTGCTTTATATTGTGATACTCAAGAAAAATTTGGTCATTCTAATACTTACACATTGTTTTCTAGTGACAACACATGAGGTATCTGCTGAAATTAGCATATTACTATTTATAGAAATATAAAGTTTTTAAAGTTTTTCAACATAGGTGCACTTTCGATAATTATTTGTGTTACTCAGTTGTCTTGGGAAGTTCTTTGTCAATTTAGATTTAGAGCAGAACCTCTTATTTTTTGGTAATCCTTTCTGTTTCACCCAACCAAAAGTTGTAAAAAAAAAAAAAAAAGTGTAAGTGTATTTATTCTTCCAGTTTGGAGATACAGTGTTGAGGAGGTGACAGGAAAGGGTAGGATTGGAGTTCTAGCAATGCTTTGGCATTTTTAATCAGTTTAGACCTTGTGAAGGGAATTTTATGGGTAAATTACCATCCTGTATGTTCTGAACTCTGTCAGTCTTTGGGGACATGGTTATTAAAGTCCTTTCTGATCATCTGCTTCATGAGGCTTTAGGAACTCGGTCTGTAGGCTAAACTGAACTGTTTGACTGGAGAGACTGAGCCAGGTTAACTCAGCGATTGCTTTTTCTTCTGCTAAATTTCTAGCAGGTATTTATTATGGCTTAGGACTAAAGAGCCTAATAAATCATTAATGAATTTTGGGGCCATTTAAATAGTGTGTCTGTCTGAGGCCTCAAAACCATCAGTGATCTTAGTGCTTCTCTTAGATAACTCTGGCTTGTGAAGCAGTGTTTTACATGGACTTGCAACAGCCTTGTACCTTTATAAAGACTGGTTTTAACTATGAATCCATGTCACTGGCTGGGAGAACATAAAGGCACTGTGCATCACATATATACCTTATTTTATTTTGCACAGGTATTAGAACGAATAACCAGGTTGCTTTTTGTTTTGTTTTGTTTTGTTTTTGGTAAATCTGGCTCAGACACAAGAAGGAAAGCAGAACCTACCTTTGGAGGTCATGACCCTCGTACAGCTGTTCAGCTTCGAAGCCTCAGCACAGTATTAAAACGCCTCAAAGAAATCATGGAAGGGAAAAGCCAGGTACTCTCTAGGGGCTTTAGAAGATTATTTATTAAACACTTATATGGGACTTGTACTATACTTACTAAAAATGGCATAGTGTTACTTGACTCAAAAGAATGTTTAGTTAGTACTTCCTCCAGGTATGAACTCGTAGTTTTACATATAAATTCTTAATTTTAATTTACCAGTTTTTTCCCCCCTTTATAGTTAGTGTTTTTGTTTTAAATTAGTGCTTTTCTGGTTAGGAAGTATATATTTAGCCCAGAGTCAGTAAATAGTCTTTCATGGTTTCTTCAAGAAACTTTATTATTCATGTGAAGCTTTGGGGCCAAGCTTTAGTTTTTTTTCATGCATGTTTACTTGCACCTAGCGCCATTTTTTTTTTAAAGACCATTCTTCACTGATTGCATTATAAATCTTGTCATAAGTCCATATACATGTGTGAGGGTGTGTCAGGGCTTTCTTTTCTGTTCTAGAATTCTATTTTTTTCTATCCCTGAACGAATTTTCAAATTTTCTAGTTTTAGAGTAAGTCTTAATGGCCAATAATATGTCTTTCGACTTTGTTCTTGTTTAAGGCTGCCTTAAAGGTCATTTTAGCCTTTTCCATGCCATATGAATTCTCAAAATAGTTTGTCAATTTCTGCAGAAAAATCCTGTGTAGGATATTGATTAGCATTGCATTCGTCCTTGAATCTTTTCATATTTTCAATTTCACATAATTGTTACTGTTACAGGATAGCGACCTAAAGCAATACTGGATGCCAGACAGCCAATGTAAAGAGTGCTATGACTGCAGTGAGAAATTTACAACCTTTAGACGCAGACACCATTGCCGCCTATGTGGGCAGATTTTTTGTAGTCGTTGCTGTAATCAAGAAATCCCTGGAAAATTTATGGGCTATACAGGTAAATGCATTTTATTGATAGTTTTACAGTTTTTAAAGGTCACAACTATAAAATAGTTGTAATACAGGACCGATGTTAAGCCAATTTTTATTTTGGGTTTCATGTGTGAGACATGGCAGGGACAGAAGCTAGGGAGATGCAGCTTTGCGTTAAAGGACTTTACAGTCGAATAATAAAATAGATGGAGAGGTTCATAAATAACTAGAGTAAAAGATAGTGTATCATAGATGCTAGCGAAAAACCACAGGAACATTAATATTTATTAGACAAGGTGGCTAGGATAGATTACTGATATATATCACTATAAGAAATTTTATTCTACAAAATGCAGATCATCCCCAAGTTTTAGGACACTGTACTTGAGCAAATTGCATCTTATTCATATTCTTTCATAAATTTATCAATATGGAAATTTTAAATTATTTGTTGAAGCAGAAAATACTAAACAATGGTGTGTGGATTTATACAGTGATTTGGGAGTGGAAGGTGGGCAGAAGTTACCAAAAGGAGAACGCTTTTTGTATCTCTCAAATTATTTTTGTTACCATGCAAATCTTTCTCTTAGCTTCATTCACTCCCGCCGCTTCCCTCCCCCGCCAAACTGTTAGGGGTTTAGAGCTCAGTCATCTTTTATCAAGATTGTGGCTACAGCCTTGCAAATAATTTTTTTAAAAAAGATTTTATTATTTATTCATGAGAGACACACAGGGAGAGAGGGAGAGGCAGAGACACAGGCAGAGGGAGGAGCAGGCTCCATGCAGGGAGCCCGATGTGGGACTCGATCTCAGGTCTCCAGGATTATACTCTGGGCTGAAGGCAGTGCTAAACCGCTGAGCCACCTGGGTTGCGCTCAAATAATTTTTTACCTTTAGTTTTTCCCTACCTCTAATTCCTTTTGCACACTCTGGTCATTATTCTTTGTTAAATGTTAATTTGAGCCCATGGTGTATTCCTCTGCCTAAAACCCTTTCAGAGCTCCTGTTACCCTGAGGATAAAATCTTGTTAATATGGTTGTGTTAGTTTCTCCAGGCTGCCATAACAAAATGCTACAAGCTGAATTGCTTAGAACAATAGAAATTTATTTTCTCACAGTTCTGGAGGCCAGAGCTACCATAATAGCTCTCATTCCATAGGTCAGGGAACTAATGTAGGGACTCAGACATTTGCTGAGAATGTTGATTCCAATTATATATTTTATAACTGAGGAGTAACCACAGAATAACCACTGAACCCACTATCCAATGGATCTGAGCCAAAACGCTGTTGATCACCTGACCTCTATAAGCCCCTGTTCTAACTAATAGATTATAATAAGATTTTGGGTCTCCTGGAATTAGACCAAAGTCCAGTAATTCCCCAAAGGTTTGCCTGTTACCTTTTTCTCAATACACAGTTACCCTGGTAAAAGGCTATAGGTCCCTTTGGGGAAGGCTGGTAGAAAGATTAATAGTAAGTTTTTGGCAGTGTAGCAAGGTTCTTCCTCAAGGGGACCCAGACTCCCTGCTTCATTCAAGAAATTCTGGGTCTGTAAATGGCTCAAGTCTTAGAATTAATTGAGAGGCCATGACTGTTTTTGATTTAAGTTAGACTCCTGTCCACTTGATCTAGAGTTCTTATACAAATCAAGTAAGAATTTAGTAGACTGCCCATCGACTTCACTTCTGGGAATACCATGATCAGTGCCATAGGTCACTACAAGCCAGACTATTCTGATTGTTGCTTTGACTCTACTGTCTATTATAGTATCCATGCCCACCTTGTCATTGGCATGATTAAATGCCAGCATTTTGCCCCAGCCACCCTGGGATCTAATGGTCTCCATTGCATTTAGGTTTCCCAATTCAGTGGCAGCAGTTCCCACTGTAATTTCTGACCTACAGAGAGGAGTGACCACAAAGCTCTACAAGGATGCTGGGGCTGCCCTCACAAATTTATTTCTCATGGTCATGAAAGGTATATGCTCCAGATCCTCCTGGTGTGAGTGGGTAGGTCTTACTTGGTAAAACCTTGCTTAACATTTAATCTCCCTAATTCTTTGGATCCCTTCCTTCATAGTATACCAGGGCAGCTCTGGCCTTTCAACTTCTTTCAGTATAGTCCATTTTTGGTCCATGTTTCAGCCAACCAGTCAGCCAGTGAGACTGTTAGGGCCCCTTTTTACCTCTCAAGCTATGTTACTCAATCGAGAATCTCTACTTAGTGGGCTCATATCAATAAATTCAGCTGGGTCCTACTTTATGTTCTTTCCACTCTTCTTCTGTACCTCTGATATATATCTACATACCTATTCCCTGGGTTATACTGTCTATATACATTGGAAAAATCATGTGGTTCTTTTGGAATGTAGTGTACCTTCTCGTGGGTCACACTATATCTTACCTTTCAGGGCTTGCTGGGACTTGAGTCCCAGGCTGTTATAGTTCTAGAAACAAAGAGGGTAGTAGGAGTGGGTCCTGAGTAGAATAAGCAGTGTCTTGCAAGGTAGCAAACTCAGGCCATTTTGGATTTCTCAGACAAATTAGGGTTAGCCTCCTCTGACAGGGTGCAAAGAAAGGCAAAAGAAGACTCAGCAGAATTTTGGGGTTTAGTGTCCCCAGCTTCATCAGGATCTTTCCATATGTCCCCTCTACTTTTCAGGATTCCATTCCTTACTAATCAGTGCCCTCATTTTCACAGCAGTCATACTGCAAGATTAGTGATTCAGTGTGTGTTGTAATTAGCCACCTACAGGATGAAACTCTTAGTTTGATTTTCAGCTCTGTGGCTATAGGGGATGATGATTTCTTTCAGGGAAGACATAGAAACTTCCAGGTAATTTGGACAGCTGGGAATTTGAATTCCTTTTTTTTTGGGGGGGGGGAATTTGAATTCCTGAGTAATCCTTTTTCCCTTACCCCTTTATCTAGTAATAGGAGCAACCAGTTAGTCTCATTATACCTGCTGTTTTGACAAAAGTATTCTAAGATATGAGGCATACCCACTTTATGGAAAGTGATTTACTTATTTAAAGCCAACAGATTGTCTATGTTAATCATATGTTAATAAAAAACCCTTCACAGTTTTGAGTAACCAACCAGTCTCCAAGTTGACAGATAAAATTAACCATTGCAAATGGGATAATATTTGCTGCACACAGTTGTATATTATAGCCTTGAATAATTGTCAAGTACTTATTACAATGTATGGCACATAGAAAGGGACAAATGAATATTAAGCAGGTATTGGTGGCAGTAGCAATAATACCTTTGCATCTGTCATACAACTTTTTTTCAAGAGATTTTTTAGTTTATTCATTTGAGAGAGAGAAAGAGCATGAACAGGGGCAGAGGGAGAGGGAGAAGCAGATTCCCCACTGAGCAGGGAGCCCGATGTGGGGCCCTATTCCAGGACCCTGGGATCATGACTTGAGCTGAAGGCAGACACTCAGCTGAGCCACACAGGTGCCCTGTCATGCAACTTTTTAATTATATGTGTCTTTCACCTTAGTGGACCAAGTTCTTTGGTAGTGGAGCTATGTCTCCTCAATCTTTGTATTCCATCACATAATATAGGCAAGTGTTCAGCAGGCTCTTGCTGATGAAGGTTCTTTATGGAATGAAAACTTTTAAGTTCAGGTTTGACTGTGTCCTGATCATTTTCATTCTAATAGCTGACTGGTTAAGGGAGATTTCCTTATAGTAAGAAACAAACTAAGCCTTTGTTGTGGCAACTTAAAGATCTTGCTGCAGGATGTGATTTCACTTTCTTACTGCAGTTCTACTTTGGTCCACTGGTGGTCCTGACCCTCATTGATTCCAGACTGGATTCACTTTTTTTTGGTCCTGTTTGAAATATTATGTTTTTCCTTGGTTTTGGTATATTTCATCTGTTGATTTTTGGCATCGGAAATGAGTAGTGCAACAGGTGATACTTAATCTTGCTTAAAATATATGCATAATTTAACAAAATATATGCATACTTTAACAAGACTGAGGACTACATAGTTGTAGTCTTAAAATGAAAAAAAAAATGGGGTGCTGGGGTGGCTGAGTCAATTAAGTGTCTGTCTTCAGCCCAGATCATGATTCCGGGGTCCTAGGATTGACTTCCTGCTCAGCGGACAGCTTGCTTCTCCCTCTTCCTCTGCCATTCCCCCCTTACTTGTGCTTTCTGGCTCTATGTGACAAATAAATAAAATCTTTAAAAGAAAAAAGAAAAAAATTAAAATGCCATTTACTATATACTTGGTTATAATTACAGTAAAATCAGTACAGTTGCCTTTAAGAAATGTTTTGTTCCATGTTACATCAGTTTTCTAGTGTTAATTGTAAAATAAAAATTAAGGTAAAATTGTTAAATAACATTTGTAAAGTTTAATTATCTGACCTTTTTGGTTTTTTTGGTACACTAAACTTACAGAATTACACATATAGTTACCATAAAGTAGGATAGAGATGAAAACTTCGGTTTGGGCAGGGCTGCAATTTTTTTTTAAAAAGAAAAAAAAGGCAGCATATGAAAGTATTAAATTACCTTGTTGTTTGTCCTCTGAAGAATATTGCATTGTCAACTCAACTTTTGCTATAGGAAAAGTTTAATATTTTCCCCCACATATTTCATATTGTCTGTAAGCCCATTTTCTATTTGTTTTTAAGACGGTGCCCCCTTGTGGAGGCCACTCAAAGGCTTCACAAAGGAGACCTAACATTTTCTTCCTTACTTCCTGCCCAGGGACAATATGTTGTTTCCCATTGTATTGGTTTATTTACTCTATTTAAAACAATTTTTTTGCTCAGACCTACTGTCCCTTTTTCATTTTTAGAACCTTGAAAAATACTTTTATTTTTTTAAAAAACAGTCTTAAACAGAGTTTGCTGGTATCATTGGGTGCTAGTTTCTTAACTCATTAATATTTGAGGTAATTTGAATGCCTGGATGAATTTATCATAATGATGGTTTTTAAAGTACATAAATGAACCAGTAAAATTGTGTTGCATTTTGAATACATTTTTTTGATAGTCTTGACTTGAAAATGTTTTCCTGTTACTTGAAAAACTATTAACTCAAGGATTTAATGTATTCTGTTAAGTAACCTATTATCATTTTTTAAGTTAATTTTCTTGTTTTGTTTTCCATCCTAGGGGACCTCCGAGCTTGTACATACTGTAGAAAAATAGCCTTAAGTTATGCTCACTCCACAGACAGTAATTCCATTGGGGAAGACTTGAATGCTCTCTCAGATTCCGCATCCTCTGTATCTGTACTTGATCCAGGTGAACCTCGAACACCTGTTGGAAGTAGAAAAGCCAGCCGCAACATATTTTTAGAGGATGATTTTGCCTGGCAAAGGTACTATCACTTAAAAACAATTTCATTTATATTTGAGAAATACAGATAGTCTTGTGACCCATGAGTGGCTTCAGTTAATATTTATCTTCTTTGATTTATTTCCTATGAATTCCCCTCCTTTTTCTTTGGCTTGCTTCCAGAAGGATCACAGAATGTTTATGGATAGTCATTATATTGACTAATTAGAATGTAAGATCTACGATTAGAGAGACTTCTATTGTTATTGTTCACTGTTCTACCCACTGGCAACAGAGTGTATGGCATATATATGGTCTGGATAATGTTTGTTGAATAGGCAACAAAAGTGATTGAAATTAATAATTTCTAATGTAGCCTTTTTAGAGAAAGAAAATGCTCATAAACTTTGTATTTATATTGTTTGTAAATGAAATTAGATTTTTTCTTCCCTAAGTAACATTTTTTTTCCTTCTAAGGATCATGTTTTTCTGTAGGTCTAAATATGTATACTGCCTGCTGGTGAAGGATTTTATTGACTCTTGCAAGTTACATGGAAGTGTTTGAATTACGGTCCTAGATTTATCAGTTTCTGATTGTTTTCTTTTTCTAGCTAAGTTATATTCTTCTAAATAATACTAAATCTGGCCATATCAAAGAGCATAGAGTTTTAATTAACCTCGTTCCAATAAGTTACTTTATCGATCACCCCTTAAAGATGTGACGAATTAATAGGTAACCAACGAATTTAAACAGAAGTCAAGAATGAATTATAGCTACATTCTACATATATGACTCTCAGGGACATAATGTGGAAAAGAAAGGTGTGTGTACATATATTACATATATATATATATACACACACACGTTTGTGTACATATGTTATATATATACACACACACAATGATTACTTATGAAGTTAAAAAGTACACAAAATAAACACACTGTCCATATACAGATGTGCTAAACTTAAAGGAAGAGAATGATAAATATAAAATTGACAATAGTAGTTTCCTTGAAGGCTCAGAGTGGAATAGGATTGGGTAGGGGAATACTGGCATTTCAGAGTCATTGCTAATGGTACATTGTGGCATCATGATTCTTTATATATTACGTATATTTTAAAAATTTTAAAAATTGATTCTACATTTAATAGAGCAATAAAAAAGTATAGGGATTCTCACCTCTTTCTTACTTTAGCTAGTAATGCCTTTTAGGTGTACCTGGCCTTGTGTGAGTCCATAATTGGCAAATGTCCTCTAATAAACTAGATTTGAAAGCTTTCTGAGAATTGTAGGATACATGTCAAAGATAGAATAATTTTAGTTCTGTGCTAATTGTTTCATGTTCATTTTCTTTTAGTTATCATTATCTCTGGGTAGGCATTGCTTTCTTCTTTTGAACAGATGTAGAAGCTGAGGTTTAGAGGAATTAACTAATAGACCTGAGGTCATACAGCTAGTGAGAGAAAGGGAGAGCCTGTACTTGAACCAAAGTCTGACTCTGCAGTGCTATTCCAGTGGGCTACGTGAACTGAAAATAAAATACTTGAATTCAGAACTTCCTCCCCAAATCCTCCCAATTCTGTGTATATTATGGATGAATGAGCTCTGTAAGTACCGATCCAACCAATGTTATTATTTTAAGAGCGTATCATATACTTAATAAACTACCAGTTTTTTGGCAGTTGATGTAGTTAATATAAAAACCATAGTTTCTACCTTAATTGAAAGAAGAAAACAAAACTGACCCATAATCTCATTATTGCAGGGGAAAACAATCAGCTTTTATTTTTTATTTTTTTTTTTTAATTTATTTATTTATGATAGTCACAGAGAGAGAGAGAGAGAGAGAGAGAGAGAGAGAGAGAGAGAGGCAGAGACATAGGCAGAGGGAGAAAGCAGGCTCCATGCACCGGGAACCCGATATGGGATTCGATCCCGGGTCTCCAGGATCGCGCCCTAAGCCAAAGCCAGGCGCCAAACCGCTGCGCCACCCAGGGATCCCAACAATCAGCTTTTAAATGTTAAAGTGCTTCTTTGAAATTGGATTTGCTTGTTCCTGTCCCAAATCATCTCAGTATTTTTCTTCTTTCTTTGTAGTTTGATTCATCCAGACTCCTCAAATACTCCTCTTTCAACAAGACTTGTATCTGTTCAAGAGGATGCTGGGAAATCTCCTGCTCGAAATAGGTAAACTGCCAAATGAAATCTTGGTATTCTGTATTTGATTTTTCTTTCTTTCATGGTAATGAGAAGAGCAAACAGATAAAAATGGGGTAGTATTGAGTATTATACTTTCTTAGCTCCAAAAGCTGAATTAAACTTTGTTTTGCCTTTTTGCTAGTCTGCTCTGGCTTGCATTCCTTCAGTATCTCTTTTTCAGTGTTTTTCACTGGCTTCAGGTCTCTGCTGGCTTCAGAGGAAGCCTACAGTCTTATTTTCTATTATATAGCGAAGAGAGGAGTTAAATGGGCACTTCCTCAGTTCTTACCACCACTTACCAACTTAATAACATTTAGAGTGCATTAGTTTTCTTTTTTTCTGCCTCTTATCCAAGCTAATTTTCCATTTGTATTATGGATCCCATCTCTTCTCATTTTTTATTAATTATCCTATTGATGTTTGTACCTTCTACCTCTCCTTGCTGACTCCTTATGGTTGTCATTTAAACAAACGCAGATCACCTCTTAAAAACAACAACAAAAAAATTTCTCCTTTCTGATTCATCTCTTTACCTATATTCTCAATTATTTCTTTTCTTCTTAGTCAAGAAGAAATAATTGCCCGTAATCATTCTATACCTGCACACTTCCTCCTCCTTTTTCGGCTTCCTAGATCTTACTGATATCCACACCTCTTCACTGAACGGTGAAGTTTACAAGTTTAAGTGGTGAATAAGTAGCTATTAATCTGGAGAACTAGACATTTGAATGACCTTGGTTTAACATACTTTCAATTTGTTCTTCTTCCAAGTATTATTAAGTACCTAGAAACCAGGTATGTGTAATAGAGCGGTGAATCAAACAAACATTTAATGCACAAAAAAGCAATAAGGTATGGGGTAGAGATTGGCATTTTAAATAGTGTAATCAGAAAAGATCTCACTGGGAAGATGACATTTGAGCAAAAACCTGAGGATGTGAGGGAATGAGCCATGTGGACATTTTGTAGAAGAGTGTACCAAGAAAACAGGAAATAGCAAATTCCTAGAAGAAACAAAGCTGGCAAAGAATAACAAGAGGCCCTCTGTACCTGGAGTAGAGTGTTCTTACAGTTAATTGTAGGACTTGGCCATTTACTCTGGGTGACCTGAGAAGCTACTAGAAAGTTCAAGTTTTTAAAAAACTTCTAAAATTATTTTGAAAAAATTTCAAATTTGCAAAAAATTGCAAGAATAATGAATTTTAATATATTCTTTATTAAGGTTCATTAATTTACATCTTCCCATGTGCTCTGTTACTAATTACATACTTTTTTTTCTGAATCATTTGAGAATAAGTTACAGACATCAGGATCTTTTGCTTTTTTAAAAATAAACCTCATTTTTTAGAGCAGTTTTAGGCTCACAGCAAAATGGAGTGGAAAGTACAGAGAATTCCTTTGTACCCCCCACCGCCTAACCTCATAACCTCCCCCATGATCAGTATCCTGCACTAGAGTGGTATGTACAGTTGGTGAGCAACAGTAACGTATTATTATCCTGCATTGAAATATTATCACCCCCAGTCCATAATTTAGGGTTCACTCTTGGTGATGTACTTTTGGTGGTTGGGACAGATGTATAATGATATGTATCCAGTATTGCAGCACAGCACACTGTAGTTTCACTGCCTTAAGAATTCTCTGAGATGAGGAGTCCAAGATGGTAGAGGAGTAGGAGACCTTAGTTTCATCTGGTCCCAGGAATTCAGCTAGTTAGCTATTAAGTCCTTGTGAACCAACTGCGAACTCAACCGGAGATCTAAGAAAAGAATAGCTGCAACTCTACAATGGAAGAGTGACCACTTTTCTGCAAGGTAGGACGCACAAGAGGAGCTAATCTGAGAGGATATATGGGAAGATAAACCTCACGGGAAGAGAGCCTCTGTCATCCGGCTGCCGGCAAGTGATAGAGCAGCCGAATGCAAAGTTGGTACTATAAGAAGTCTGCTCTGGTGAGGGATGTTCCAGGCGGGGAAGCAGGGCAGCATCCTGCGTGGGACAGTGTGGTGTCAGGATCCTTGGGTTCACAGGAGGACCGGGGGTGCCCAAGTGTGGCAGAGTTCCTAGGCATCGGAGCAGGGAAGCTGGCTGCATCAGCAAGCCCACGAGTGGGCTCTCAGCTGGGGGATGCCATAACCCGCAGAGAGCGGCGCAGTCTGCGTGACTGCTCTCTGAGCAGGGGCCCAGCGAGGAGCAGAACCAGCAGATGCCCCCTTCCTCGCCCCTCGAGACACGCGTGTGTGCCGCTGGAGGCTGCAGGGTTCGGAGACTTGAAGTGGGGTCTTGTGCCTGAGCTAGAAAGGCCCAGTCACAGGCTGGGTAAGCACGAGAGCAGACCCAGGGACAGGAGGGATTGACTGCTTTTCCCTGAGGGCACACTGAGGATTGGAGCCTTGAGATTTTGGCTCTGGGGCTGGAGATTGGGAGGCTGCTATTTTCACTCTCAACGCCTAAAGCAGCAGCACAGAAAGGCTTCAGGGAACAAAAGCCACCTAGAGCAATCCTGAGCAGACTGGTTAGCCTGGCCCTCAGGCAAGGGCAGTGCAGTTCCACCCGTGTCAAAGATGCTTGAGAAGTAATGCAGCAGTCCCCTCCCCGAGATTATCAGCAAGAACATCCAGTCAAGACCAGGTCTACTGAACATTGAGAACCGTAAAACTCAGGTGCCAGGGGAATATAGCATGTAGAATATGGTTTTGTGGTGTTCCCCCCCGTGGCCCCCCCACGATTCTCTAGTCTTTAATTTTTTTTAAAGATTTATGTATTTATTTATTTTTTCATGATAGACAGAGAGAGAGAGAGAGAGAGAGAGAGAGACAGAGACAAAGGCACACAGGCAGAGGGAGAAGCAGGCTCCGTGCCGGGAGCCCAATGAAGGACTCGATCCCAGGACTCCAAGATCGCGCCCTGGGCCAAAGGCAGGCGCCAAACTGCTGAGCTACCCAGGGATCCCCTCTAGTCTTTAATTTTAATTATTTTTTTTCTTCCCTTTTCTACCAATTTCTTACTTTATCAACTCTACTTTTAAATCTTTTTTTTTTTTTTTTTTTTTAAGATTTTATTTACTTATTTGAGAGAGCACACGAGCATTCACACAAGCAGGGGGAGACGCAGAGGAAGAGGCAGATGCAGGCTCCCCACTGCAGGGAGCCTGATGGTGGGCTTGATCCCAGGACCCTGAGATCATACCCCGACCCAAAGGCAGATGCTTAACTTACCCATCCAGGTGCTCCATTTTTTAAAAATCTTTTTTAATTTTCATTTTTACGGTTACATTACCTTTCATTGTATTTAATTTTATCTTGTATACATAAAAGTTTTTCTTTCTTGACAATTTTGGGATGCAGTTGCTTCTAACTCACCAGAATATACCCACAATGTAGTGTATGGCTCTTTACCTGTCTAATCATATGTCTAATATGTCTAATCATATGTCTCTTTACCTGTCTAATCATATTCGTTTTTGTTGTTTTGTTTTTTCTTCTTTCTTTTTTGGTTTTTCTATTTTGTTAAGTCTTTTTAAGTTTTCATCTTTACAGTTACATTCTATCCTTTCAATGTATTTAATTTTATTTTTGTATATATATGTTTCTCCTTCCTTAAAATTTTGAGGTGTAGTTTCTTCAAACCAACAAAAATACACTCAGGATATAGTGTATTGCTCTGTTCTGTTTACCTTTCTGTTTATATTCCTTCTTTTTTTTTTCCTGTCTTTTAATTTTCATTTTTATAGTTATATTCTATATTTAATTTGTACTTAATTTTTTTTTTTGTCACATATGAGTTTTTCTTTGGTTATAGTTTTGGGATTTTGTTTTCTAACAAATGGACCAAAACACACAGGATCCAGTGTATTGCTCCATTCTGTCACCTATTTGATTATATTTTCTCTCTCTCTGTTTTTGTTTTTGAGTCTTTTTTATTTAATGTGTATTTCTTTCGGGTCTTTGCTGCCATTTTAGTATTTTGATTCCTCGTAAACTCTTCTCTGGATAGAATGACAAGATGGAGAAACTTACTTCAAAAAAAAGAACAAGAGGCCTGGGGACCTAATCAGTATGGATATAAGTAAGATGTTGGAATTAGAGTTCAGAATGATTATAAAGATGCTTGTGGGTCTTGAGAAAAGCATAGAAGACTCCAGAGAATCCCTTTCTGGGGAAATAAAAACTAAAATTTCATGAAGTTGAAATAAAAAAGGCTATTAATGAGATGCAATAAAAAATGGAGGCTCTAATTGCTAAGATAAATGAGGTAGAAGAGAGAATTAGTGACCTAGAAGACAAAATGATAGAGAATAGAGCTGAGAAGAAGAGAGATAAACAAGTACTGGATCACCAGGGAAAGATTTGAGAGTTTCAAGGCTCAAAGAGATTAAATAACTTCAGTAAAAGCATAAAACTAAAAAGAAATAGCCAAAACTAGACCCCAGGGCTTCACTGCTAAAGCTTTTACTCTCTCTTTTTACATACTCATTTCTTCCAGGAAAGGAGCAGCTAATCTAATCAATAGAAAAACTTAGAGACATGCTGCCTTGAAAGGCAATAGGACCTGTCTCTTTCTCATAAATGATTCCTGAGGCAAGTTAGGACACTCCAAGTGTGACTTATGCACTCAATTTCATTGGACAGGTTGCAATGTCCAGATTAGGAAACTGCAGCCGGAGAATCCACTGTGGTATTAATATCTAGGTACATTCCCCAATCCTGCTTAATCGGAGAGCTTTGTGTTGGGGAACTACTACACACTTATGCTTTTAATAAGTAAGGTAAACTGTGACCCCATTTGCTCCTTGCATCTATTCACTACTGGTTAAAACCCAGAAGGGAGGAGTGAGTCATTAGCATCCAAGCACCAATGCAGGAAACAAACAGCATCCCATTCACAAAATTTGCTCCCCTTATATCTGTAACATTATGGCCTCATTAAAAATAAAGTAATTAATAATATTGAAAAATGTTTCTTACAATCACATTACCTTGTGGCAATGTGTCCATTTCGGATTAACCAGTTAACTAACTCTTTTCCCACAATGCAGTTGGGATGTGTTCTCAGCCAGTAACGGTGATCCTGAAACTCCATTCCACTACTGTGATGGCAGATTTTCTTCCACAGGTCCTTTAACTGAACGCTGTCCTGAAATCACATTATAAGCAAATAATTACTCTTGAGAAAGATGCTATATACCTTTGCAGGTTCTTTCCTGTGATTTTTAAATGCATGATTTTTAAATCCTTGAGTTAATAGTTTTTCAAGTAACAGGAAAACATTTTCAAGTCAAGACTATCAAAAAAATGTATTCAAAATGCAACACAATTTTACTGGTTCATTTATGTACTTTAAAAACCATCATTATGATAAATTCATCCAGGCATTCAAATTACCTCAAATATTAATGAGTTAAGAAACTAGCACCCAATGATACCAGCAAACTCTGTTTAAGACTGTTTTTTAAAAAAATAAAAGTATTTTTCAAGGTTCTAAAAATGAAAAAGGGACAGTAGGTCTGAGCAAAAAAATTGTTTTAAATAGAGTAAATAAACCAATACAATGGGAAACAACATATTGTCCCTGGGCAGGAAGTAAGGAAGAAAATGTTAGGTCTCCTTTGTGAAGCCTTTGAGTGGCCTCCACAAGGGGGCACCGTCTTAAAAACAAATAGAAAATGGGCTTACAGACAATATGAAATATGTGGGGGAAAATATTAAACTTTTCCTATAGCAAAAGTTGAGTTGACAATGCAATATTCTTCAGAGGACAAACAACAAGGTAATTTAATACTTTCATATGCTGCCTTTTTTTTCTTTTTTAAAAAAAAATTGCAGCCCTGCCCAAACCGAAGTTTTCATCTCTATCCTACTTTATGGTAACTATATGTGTAATTCTGTAAGTTTAGTGTACCAAAAAAACCAAAAAGGTCAGATAATTAAACTTTACAAATGTTATTTAACAATTTTACCTTAATTTTTATTTTACAATTAACACTAGAAAACTGATGTAACATGGAACAAAACATTTCTTAAAGGCAACTGTACTGATTTTACTGTAATTATAACCAAGTATATAGTAAATGGCATTTTAATTTTTTTCTTTTTTCTTTTAAAGATTTTATTTATTTGTCACATAGAGCCAGAAAGCACAAGTAAGGGGGGAATGGCAGAGGAAGAGGGAGAAGCAAGCTGTCCGCTGAGCAGGAAGTCAATCCTAGGACCCCGGAATCATGATCTGGGCTGAAGACAGACACTTAATTGACTCAGCCACCCCAGCACCCCATTTTTTTTTTCATTTTAAGACTACAACTATGTAGTCCTCAGTCTTGTTAAAGTATGCATATATTTTGTTAAATTATTTTAACATTTTTGCCATAAAGCAAAACAATATTAGAATAATTGGGATTCCAGAAGAAGAGGAAAAGGGGGGGCATGAGGTATATCAGAGCAAATTAAATCAGAGAATTTCTCTAATCTGGGGAAAGAAATAGACATCCAAGTCCAGGAGGCACAGATCCCAGTTCAAAATCAATAAAAATAGGTCAACACCCTGACATATCATGGTGAAACTTACAAATTTCAGAGACAAAAAGAAAATCCTGAAAGCAGCTGGGTACAAGAGGTCTGTAATATAAAAGGGTAGAAATGTTAGACTGGCAGCAGAAACCTAGTTACAGAAACCTGGCAGGCAGAAAGGACTGGCATGATATATTCAGGGTGCTAAGTGAGAAAAATATAGAGCAAAGAATACTTTATACAGCTACGATCTCATTCAGAACAGGAGGAGAGATAAAAAAGCTTCCAGGACAAATATAAACTAAAAGAATTTGTGATCACTAAAACAGCCCTAATAATACAAGAAATATTAAAAGGGATCCTCTAAGCAAAGAGAAAGCCCAAAAGTAATGTAGACCAGAAAGGAATAGGGACAATATACAGAAACAGTGACTATAGGTAATACAATGGCACTAAATTTATGTCTTTTAGTAGTTACCCTGAATGTAAATGGGCTGAATGCCCTTAATCAAAAGACACAGGTTATCAGATTGGATAAAAAAGCAAGACCCATTGATATGCTGTCTGCAGGACATCATTTTAGACCCGACACAACCAGATTGAAAGTGAGGGGGTGGAAAACCATTTATCATGCTAATGGACATCAGAAGAAAGCTGAGGTTGTGATCTTTGTATCATACAAAGTAGATTTTAAACCAGACTGTAATAAGAGATGAGGAAGGATACTATATCATAATTAAAGAGTCTATCCAGCAAGAAGATCTAACAGTTGTACATATTTATGGCTGTAACGTGGGAGCAGCCAGTTCCATAAGCCAATTAATAACAAAATTAAAGAGACACATCGAGAATAACAGTAGGGGACTTTTAACACCCCACTCACTGCAATGAACAGATCTTCTAAGCAGAAGATCAACATGGAAACAAGTTCTTTGAATGACATTCTGGACCAGATGGACTTTGCAAATATATTCAGAACATTCCACCCTAAAGCAACATAATACACATTCTTCTGGAGTACACATAGAACATTCTCCACAAGAGACCACAAACTGGATTATAAATCATGTGTCAATCAGTACCAAAAGACTGGGATCATTCACTGTGTATTTTCAGACCACAATGCTTTGAAACTGGAACTTAATCACAAGAGAAAATTTGGAAAGAATCCAAGTACCTGGAGGTTAAAGAGCATCCTACTAAAAAATGAATGGATCAACCAGGAAATTAAAGAATAATTAAAAAAATTCATGGAAACGAATGAAAATGAAAGCACAACTCTTCAAAAACTTTGGGGTGGAGCAAAAGTGGTCCTAAGAGGGAAGTATACAGCAATACAAGTCTTTCTCAAGAAACGAGAAAGGTCTTAAATACACAACCTAACCTTACACTTAAAGGAGCTGGAGAAAGAACAGCAAATGAAGGCTACCCCCAGCAGGAGAAGCGAAATAATAGACTAGAGCAGAAATAAATGAAATAGACGCCAGATGAACAGTCGAACAGATCAATGAAAATAAGAGCATGTTCTTTGAAAGAATAACATCAATAAACCCCTGGCTAGACTTATCAACAAGAAAAGAGAAAGGACCCAAATAAATAAAATCATGACTGAAAGAGAGACCACAACCAACACTGAAGAAATACAATTACAAGAACATTATGAGCAACTAGATGCCAACAGATTAGACAATCTGGAAGAAATGGATGCATTCCTGGAGACATACAAACTACCAAAAATGAAACAAGAAGAAATAGAAAATCTGAATAGACCCATAATCAGCAAGGAAATTGAAGCAGTTATCAAAAACCTCCCAACAAACAAGAGTCAAGGGCCAGATGGCTTCCAGGGGAATTTTACCAAACATTTAAAGGAGAATTAATACTTACTCGTCTGAAGCTGTTTCAAAAATTGAAATGGAAAAACTTCTGAACTCATTCTGTGTGGCCAGCATTACCTTAATCCCAAACCAGACAATCACCTCACCAAAAATGAGAATTACAGACCAATATTCCTGATGAACATGGATGAAAAGAATTCTCTCCACATGAGAGTATATGATTGTCTTTCTGATTGACTTATTTCTCTTAGCATAATATCTTCTAATTCCACCCATGTCATTGCAAATGGCAAGATTTCATTTCTAGTCAAAATGAAATTTAGTGTATGTGTATGTGTATACATATTTGTATATATGTATATATATATTTGTATACCACATGCTCTTTATCCATTCATCTGTCAGTGGACATCTGGGCTTCTTTCATAGTTTGGCTATTGTGGTCACTGCTGCTATAAACACAGAGGTCCCTTCGGATTACTACTTTTCTCATGTAGAATTTAAGAAACAAAATAGGATCATAGGGAAAGAGAAGAAAAAATAAAACAAGATGAAATCAGAAGTATAAACCATAAGAGACTCTTAAACATAGGAAACAAACTGAGGGTTGCTGGGAGGGAGGAGGGTAGGGGATGGGGTAATTGGGTGATGCACATTAAGGAGGGAATGTAATGAGATGATGTAAGAAGCACTTGGTATATATGAGACCTGATGAATCACTGACCTCTGCCTCTGAAACCAGTAACACATTATATGTTACTTAGTTGAATTTAAAGAAAATAAACAGAACAAAATTCTCTGTGGTCTAAGGCTTCTGCATGGCTCAGTAGGTTAAGCGTCTGACTCTTGATTTCGGGTCAGGTCGTGAGCTCAGGGTGTGGGATCTCTGCTCAGTGTGAAGTCTGCTTACCCCTCTCCCCACTCGTGCTCTCTTACAAACAGACCAATAAATAAATAAATCTTTAAAAAGGAAATTCTTTGTATTCTCCTTTTTCATTTCTCCCTCCTCCTCAACCCATGGCAACCACTGATCTTTTTATTGTCTCCATAGTTTTCCCTATTCTAGAATGTCATATAGTTAGCCTCATCCAGTATGTAGCCCTTTCACATTGGTTTCCTTCACTTAGTAATATTCATTTAACTTTTCTTCATATCTTCTCATCGCTTGATAACACAGTTCAGCATTGAATAATATTCCATTATCTGGATATAGCACAGTTTATCCACTTACCTGCTGAAAAATATCTTGGTTATTTTCAAGTTTTGACAAGATGAATAAGGCTACAGTAAACATTTGTGTGCAGGCTTTCATGTGGTCATGTTTTCAGTTCATCTGCATCAATACCGAGGAGTATGATTGTTGGACTACTTGTTAAAGAGTATGATTAGTTTCATTAGAAATAGCCAAACTGTCTTCCAAAGCGGCTGCACCAGTTTGGATTCCCTAAATAGAAGAAGGATTGGAGATGGGAGTTGTGCTATAGTGAAGGCGGGAATGCAGCAAGGGGGTGTGGAGTTAGGGCAGGTTTTTTTTTTTTTAAATTCATAGAGATGGAGAGAGAGAGAGAGAGAGAGAGAGAGAGAGAGAGAGAGAGAGAGAGAGAGAGAGGCAGAGACACAGGCAGAGGGAGAAGCAGGCTCCATGCAGAGAGCCTGACATGGGACTGGATCCAGGGTCTCCAGGATCACGCCCTGAGCTGCAGGCGGCGCTTAACCGCTGCACCACCGGGGCTGCCCAGTTAGGGCAGTTTTTAAAAAGATGGGATGAATTGCAGTATTTCTGTTGGCAGTATACAAATGGAGAAATAGCTGTGCTAATTTACAGTGGAATTCCATGCGATTTGAATTTATGCTAAGATTGATGTAAATCTTTGGGAAAGATATAATTTAGTCAGTACTATCTCTAAATAAAACTTCAGCCAGCATTCTTACAGTTAGGCTACTTATTATTTGACAGTATATTGACTAATTTTCTTTTGTTCTTGTTACTCCTGTAGCAGAATATGTGCAGGGATAGTTAGAATGTTAGAGAAGCAGAACACATGGATAATAACGTTCATTGGAAAAGACATTTTAATTAATGGAATAAGACATCTGGTGGTGACATTTCACTAAAAGAATGTGCCAAGAAATAAATGTTTATTTGAAAAATCTTATTTATTTGATATCAATGGTTTCTCATAAGCTGTTAAGAATAATTTTTTATAAACTTGTTAGAAACCTGTGAATAATTTCTTACAATTTTTTTAAAGATTTACTTATTTTGGGAGGGGAGGGAGTGAGAGAGAATCCTCAAATATACTACCTATAGAGTTTGGAGCCTGTAGCAAGTCCAAACCAAGAGTTGGACGCTCAACCGACTTAGCTATCTAAGTGCCCCCAAATTATTTTAAAAGTATCTTTATCTTTATGCTGGGGAGAGCATAGTTTTTCATTTGACACCTGGTTTTGATTGTCAGCCTTGTTATTATTAGTTGAGTTACCTTAGACAAATTACTTAATCTCTGATTCTTGACTTCTTTATCTGTAGAATGGATTTAGTAGTACCTATTCCATAGTATGCTGTGAGAATTAAATGTGTTTGGTGTCTAACTCATTGTAGATACTTCTGCCTTTTTATCCTTTATTTGGAAGCTAAAATTTTGTTTTCACTTTTTTTTCTAACTAGAAGCTAACTAAAATTTCTAGCTACAATTTTTTAATAAATAAAAGCTTGCTTGATGCTATAGACATTCCACTTACAAGTCATTTATCTGGTAACTTTTCCAAGAGGCAAAATTGAGGATATTATATAAGTGATAATATAACAAGAGAGGAAACACATTTTCACTCATTCTTTTATTGATCAACTTCAAAATATAATTGAGGACAACAATGCAGTTTTAAGAAAGGAATTATTTTTGCATTTGCTTAGTTGGGGTTCAAAGTTAATGTTTTCTCTTGTTAGAACATTACAGATGTTCATCTAAAGACATTCTTAGTTCATTGGTTATGCAAAAACTATTTGGCCTGTGGGCCATAGTTTCCTGTTCCTGATCTGCAAGACTATTTCTGCATTTAGTCTATGATTCTTCATATTTGTTAGTTAAAAAAAAAAACACTAGCTTTCAGCATTTTAACAAGAAGAGTTTGTGTCTTTTTCCTTTGAAATATTAATGATCAATTAACTATATCATTGCGTTCCTGTCTTTTTCCATAGCGACTTTGCTTTACACTTATTCTGAAATAGTTTTAGACTAACATAGAAGTTGGACAATTTAGTATAGAGAATTTCTGGATACCCTTTTAACTTCTCCCAATGGTGATATCATACATATAACCATCATAACTACATTTAAAAGTACCCTTAATGTTGGCGAGTAATAAGCATTAATTTAAAAATGAATTTTTGCTATAATTTTATTAATGAAGAGTTTACAACTGTGTTTTAACTTTTTGTTTTTATTTCCAGATCAGCCAGCATTACTAACCTGTCACTGGATCGATCTGGTTCTCCCATGGTATCTTCTTATGAGACATCTGTCAGTCCCCAGGCTAACCGAACATATGTTAGGACAGAGACCACTGAGGATGAACGCAAAATTCTTCTGGTACTGGTCCAGTATCTTTGCTATTTTTGAGCATAAAGATTATGTATCTCACTGATTTTTCTTTTTAAGAAACCTACAAATAGCTAGTTAGCATATAAATTAATAAAGGAAATAATTAGCTTAAGTTTTTATTAGGACCACCTAAGAAAGTGGTCAAGCATTCCTTGCTCTTATAATGCATTAATATTTTCTTCATCTTTTTCATCTGGTAAGATAGAATTCAGGTGCTTACATAGTAAGAGAGCTGAACTTTTAGTTAGGTCCCAGAGTGCTTTTAAACTTTGAAACACACACATGGAATGCTTTGTATACCTTTACTACTGTATGTTTATATGAGATAATAATCAGTTTTTATTGAATTTATCTTTTGTAAAATACTGTGTTTAATCCTGAAAGTGACTCCAAAGAGATGGAAAATGGCTTCTTTCCTCAAGCTTAAAATTTAAAAGGTAGAAATAAGGCTGATGGGCATATCCTTAATAGTAAAAAAGTAATACTTTATTAATAGGAAATAGATCATTAGTAGTGAGGGCATCAGGAAGGCTTTAAACTGAAAGCTTGGCTTGGACCTGGAAGATGGATTTGGGCAGGCAGTGAGGAAAACAAATTATTTAAAGGTGTGACAAGCTATAGAGGTGAAAATATGCATGACATTTTCAATGGACCAAAGTAGGATTTATTAGGAGAGGTTGGGAGAGTGATTAAGTTGGCGTGTTTGAGCAGTGAGAATGGAAGTTACTTGGGGTTACCTGGTGGAACATGGTGATTTCAGCCTTTACAAGTTTAGATTTGAACCCATAGGTGCTGAGCAATGTTGGAAGTTTTTTTGAGCAGGGAGTGATTCACTGAAGGCCTTCCTTTAGGAAGATTCGCCTGGCAGTTGGTTACAGGTGAGAGGAGTGAGAAGCTGCTGGAGTAAAGGCTACAAGAAATCAATTGGTGTAATTGACTGTTCTGCCCTTTCTCTTGCCCTGTTTCCAAAGAGATTTTGCAATTTTGTATTGTAATTTTGTATTTCAATAACTAGGAGACTGATCATATGTGCCATTGACTGAAAAAATTATTTGGGATCTTTTTTTTTCTTAAAGATTTATTATTTATTTATTTATTTATTATTTATTTATTTATTTATTTATTTATTTGAGAGAACAAGAATAAGCAGTGGGTGGGGGTGGGGGCAGAGGGTGGAGCAGGCTCCCTTTGGGAGCCTGACATGGGGCTTGATCCCAGGACCCTGAGATCATAACCTGAGCTGAAGGCAACCACCCAACCGGCCAAGCCACCGAGGTACCCTGGGATAGTTGGTTTTTAGGAGAAAAAGTTACATTTGGGATTAGATGAGCTAAGTTCAAGCTGCTCCCCATGGACATGTCCTTTCTATTAAATGGTGTGAGTTGGCTCTGACAAATCTGAATTGAATTTCCTTTTATGCATTTAAAAATCACAGGAAAGAACCTGCAAAGGTATATAGCATCTTTCTCAAGAGTAATTATTTGCTTATAATGTGATTTCAGGACAGCGTTCAGTTAAAGGACCTGTGGAAGAAAATCTGCCATCACAGTAGTGGAATGGAGTTTCAGGATCACCGTTACTGGCTGAGAACACATCCCAACTGCATTGTGGGAAAAGAGTTAGTTAACTGGTTAATCCGAAATGGACACATTGCCACAAGGTAATGTGATTGTAAGAAACATTTTTCAATATTATTAATTACTTTATTTTTAATGAGGCCATAATGTTACAGATATAAGGGGAGCAAATTTTGTGAATGGGATGCTGTTTGTTTCCTGCATTGGTACTTGGATGCTAATGACTCACTCCTCCCTTCTGGGTTTTAACCAGTAGTGAATAGATGCAAGGAGCAAATGGGGTCACAGTTTACCTTACTTATTAAAAGCATAAGTGTGTAGTAGTTCCCCAACACAAAGCTCTCCGATTAAGCAGGATTGGGGAATGTACCTAGATATTAATACCACAGTGGATTCTCCGGCTGCAGTTTCCTAATCTGGACATTGCAACCTGTCCAATGAAATTGAGTGCATAAGTCACACTTGGAGTGTCCTAACTTGCCTCAGGAATCATTTATGAGAAAGAGACAGGTCCTATTGCCTTTCAAGGCAGCATGTCTCTAAGTTTTTCTATTGATTAGATTAGCTACTCCTTTCCTGGAAGAAATGAGTATGTAAAAAGAGAGAGTAAAAGCTTTAGCAGTGAAGCCCTGGGGTCTAGTTTTGGCTATTTCTTTTTAGTTTTATGCTTTTACTGAAGTTATTTAATCTCTTTGAGCCTTGAAACTCTCAAATCCAATGTGAGGAGAATATATGGTCCTGTGAAGAAGCTGTGAGAATGAAAATGAAATAATATGGGCTAAAGTGCTTTATAAATTGTGAAGTGCCATATAAGTTCAATGTGTAAAGTGTCTATTTCATGTTTATATGTTTAAGTATATATATATGTATATATACACACACAGTCTATTATATACATGTATTAAGTTTTATATATATGCACATGCATATATAAATATTTTTGTAATATTTGGTATTGTCTTCTTACTGAGATAGTAAGCTCCTTGAGGGCAGGAACCATGCTAGTGTCACCATTTTGTTTTACTTTAGTGAGGACAGGGGTATGCTGCATTCAGCACTTGATACGTGTGTGTTGTAAGTCAAATTCAGTTTTGGTAGGACTGCCTTACCAGCAGTTTCTCTTTTACTCTGGAATCTGGGAAAATCTTTAAATTTAGCTTCAAGTCTTACTTGTTTTGCCCAGTACCTATTCACGGACCATTTGTAATTCCAGCTGTAAATAGAACGGAAAAAAATTCAGTTTTTCTCTCATCTTTTACCTGGGAAATTACTCTGACTTTTAAGTATTTTCATTGGTCTTGATTCAGGGCACAAGCTATAGCAATCGGACAAGCGATGGTTGATGGACGTTGGCTGGATTGTGTCAGTCATCATGACCAGCTTTTCAGAGATGAGTACGCGCTATACAGACCACTGCAGGTATTTTTCCACGTCACCGCTCCCGAGAGTATGGGTGGCTTATATGAAGTCTTTCTTCATCAGTGGGAATAAAGAGTAGTTGAATTAGCCAGAGATACATTTTCCTAACACGTTTTCCCTGTTGTTTGAAAGTTAAAAACATTTTTTACTTGGTAGGTAGGAGTGATGAAAAACCTATTGGAACTGGACACTTTTCAGTTGCTTGGCCTCATGGGGTTATAGTTGCTTGTCATTTACCTTTAATGGTTTTCAGTTTCACTGTGTCCGTGTTTTCAGGACCAGGAGGGAGTATGCATAACAAAATGATGGAAAAAATTTCGTATCACCAAGGTGGTAGATTTTGACCCATTAGCGGTTTTAAATTGGATAGCAGGGGTAGAACCAGGGATATGTATTTATCTTTTTACTTTAATTAGGGAAGTGGAAATTATCTAAAATAGAACTTTTTTTTTTTAAAAGATAAGCTTTCACTTTTGGTTTATGTTAATTTGATACAATGTTTAGGAATACCTTTGTGAACTAAAATTGGAAACCTGAAGGTTAGAAAAGACAAATGACCAAAAAGACTGGTGTGGTGTTGTTAAAATTTTAATAGTTGTTTTCCAGAATATGTCATAGCTTTGGCAGAGGATTAGAATAAATTCTAAACCAGGTTCATTCTCAGGACTGAAAAGGATGAAATGAAACACTGTAAAATCCATATATTATGTTTTGCTCAGAATAAGCTGCCTAAACCTACTGATGAATGACACTTAATGATTTTCAGAGTGGAATTGTCAGCATTAATGCTGGCTTACAACTTAATCTCTATTAATTTGCTTATTTTTATGTAAATTTACTCAGTGGTTAGCGCTGTAGAAGTATTGGGCTGGAGTTTTTTGTAGTGTGACAGACTCACCCGGTTGCCATTGAAGTTGAATTACTTGGATCTTTCCAGAGTACAGAATTTTCTGAGACCCCTTCTCCGGACAGTGACTCAGTGAACTCCGTGGAAGGACACTCTGAGCCATCCTGGTTTAAAGACATAAAGTTTGATGACAGTGACACAGAACAGATAGCTGAAGAAGGTGACGATAATTTGACGAGTGAGTGTAAACTTTCTAACATTTTAGTTTTTATGACTCATTACTGTGTATATGTGATGATATGGGTGTTTTGTTTTAGTTGAAACAGTTCTGTTTTAAGTTGTATAGCACCATCTAAATGTAAACATCCGATAGCCATCCTTGTTCTAGATACAGTATTTTCTTAAGAAACCAACTTGTTAGGCTACTGGCGTTTTCAGATTTTGCCATAGTCTCTAGTTTGCAGCAGCTTAAAAATAACTCTGAGCTAATATCGCAGCAGACAACTTTCTCACCTCTTCACTATGATACCAGACTCTCTCTCTGCAGAACCTCCAATATATTTCTCCATCTTAAAAACTCCTATTTAATGTGTCCAAATTCTATGAAGTCTCCACAGAAGTACATGAAAATACTGTATCCATTTTGGTATTGCACATTGGGCTTGTATATTAAAAGAACATTTTTCTCCTTTCCTCCGATACCCTGGTGAAACCCATTTTTACCCACCTCCTCTCCCTATATCTCTTTCCCCCCGACACTAAAAGACTCTGCCAGTCCTAGCAAGCGCACATCAGTCAGCAGTTTCCAGTCCACAGTGGACAGTGACTCAGCCGCTTCCATCAGCCTGAACGTGGAGCTGGACAACGTGAACTTCCATATCAAGAAGCCCTCCAAGTACCCACATGTGCCCCCTCACCCTGCTGACCAAAAAGGTAGGAGGTAGTTCCCGTCTGGAATCCAGCAACAGGCTGGAGAGCTGGGCCCCAGGATCTCAGGCAGCCTGTCCTCCTGGCTTCCTCTGTCCCATGTGGCGGAGGGGCTTGGGTGTTGGGTTCTGTTCCACCCTTTCTCAGCTTCCCCACACCTCCTCCGCAGACTTTTTTTGGTTGATTCCTTGGATTTCTCGTTTTCTCCCTCAGTACCACCACACCCAATTTAAAGCTTTACTTGTACAAATCTTTAAAAAGAACGACCTCTTTATAAGGAACTACTACCACTGCTCTTCCCTTGGCATAATGTGCAACTTCCAAGGTGGCATTTCTTTGCATTTATAACATGGATGTTCTGCTCTATTCATTTCTCTTTCTTTAACATTTTAAAGCCTATTTGCTTCTGCTATTAACCAGTAACATAGTATTTCACTAAATCTTCTCAGGTGCTTAAACTGTATTGGGAAAATACACGGTCCAAAACCTCTTTCTACTATAATTTAATGTGGTTCTTATGGAAAGAACAGATGGAAGATTCAAATTTCTGTCCTGATATCATTGTATTTTTTCCATGGTTTCTAACCATGATGAAGCTTCTCACGGGTGTTTGTCTGCAGGGAAGGATCATGTACTCTTACATGTACTCCTAGGCCACACAGTAGTTGTTTTCCTTTGTCAATAAATAAAATATCATTCTTGTGTCCACCTCAGCAACAAAAAAAGAGCTTGTGATGATGTATATGCCATATTTATAAAAAAAAAGTCTTTCTGAGTAATACAAAGTGAATTTGTTATAGTTGTTATATAGTTGTCTTATTTGAAGGTTTATTCTACTGACTCAAAAATAATAATGGCCATATTCAAAAGACATTCGGTATAAAAGGAAAAATAAATCATTGCTAAAATCTAATCTAGTAGTACATAAAAAATGAAATATTTTTAAAAAACGGATGTGTCGAGATTCACTTCATTGGATATAATTAAAAGCCAAATTCAATTTTAGCCCTAGAGGTATTATGTAAAAGTAAATAAATAAATAAAAAAATACATACATAAGTAATTGCGAGATTTCATTATGTTGTAGTAACTACTAAAATATCATTTTTTTTTACTAAAATATCATTATAAAGATGAAACAACTTATTCCATGATTTCACCTGGAACTTGAATTTTTAACATTTAGCTCTCTAAAGTTGGTTTGTTTCCTTAGATTGGAAATGCTGTCTAATTTCTTGCTACTTCCTATTTTTGCATCTAAAAATATGGTCAGGAAAGAGAAGCTTTTGAATCTAAACATCTATGTTAAAATAATTGGAAACAAATTCTGTGACTAATTTCTCATGATTGTCAGCATTAACCGTTATCTTCAAGATGTGGTAAGGAAGCTTTAAGGGTTACAGTAATAGGGGAAAAAAAAAGAGGGGCAAACCATAAAATAGACTTACCTATCTATAGAGAACAATCTGAAGGTTGATGGAGGGAAGGTGGGCAGGGGGATGGGCTAATGGGTGATGGGTATTAGGGAAGGCACTTTGTGATGAGCATTGAGGGTTATATGTAAGTGATGAATCACTAAATTCTGCTGAAATTAATATTGTACTATATGTTAACTAAATGGAATTTTTTTTTTATTTTTATTTTTATTTATTTATTTTTTTATAAATTAATTTTTATTGGTGTTCAATTTACCAACATACAGAATAACACCCAGTGCTCATCCCGTCAAGTGTCCCCCTCCGTGCCCGTCACCCATTCACCCCCACCCCCCGCCCTCCTCCCCTTCCACCACCCCTAGTTCATTTCCCAGAGTTAGAAGTCTTTATGTTCTGTGTCCCTTTCTGATAACTAAATGGAATTTAAATAAAAAATTGAAACAATAGCAAGTTATAGTAATAAAAAGGTATATTTTATTAAAAATAGAAATTTAGAGAGGATGTGGTAAAAGAGGAGACTTGACTAGCATTAAACATGAGTAAGATACATATCTTTGTGGGAATTCTCAAAATAAATCGTAAACATGTTGGAGAACTTTTGAGTGAGTATGAAAGGACAGTGGAGTAGACATGACACTTGGATGAGATGAACTGTGGTTCCCCTGGAGCATACTGGGTGATGCTTTTGTAATAGAAATGACAGATGTGGGTCCAGATTGCACTGGTGGATGGAGTAAATGCCAGTGATGTCTCCAAAAAGATTTTTAAAATTGTGGTACAAAGAAAGGACACTACTATGGGGAAACTGATACAATATTAATTGAAGCTTCTCCCCCTCGCCCCCATCACGATAATTTTATCAGGAAAAAACACATATGGTTAAAAGGAAAGTCAAAACAAAACAAAACAAAAAACAAAAAAAAATAAAAAAAAATAAAAAAAAATAAAAAAACAAAAAACAAAACAAAACAAAACAAAACAAAAACAAAACAAAAAAAAGGAAAGTCAAGTCCAAGATAATGCAGATAGAGAATGCCTGGTTATTTCAAATAAGTCTTTTGCCAGGTTCAGGCAAAATATATATCAGGTTATTAAAAGAATTTAGAGCTGTGATCATGGGGCCAGGGTTTGTTATCTTTGAAGAATTAGGGAGAAAAGAAGGTTCAGATGATTCTAGTGACAGAGGCATTAAAATTTTGTAAAAAAATAAGTTTTTGATTTGACGTTGGAAGTTGACAACATTGTAGAAAAAATTAATGAAGAGGATGTACTGTATTATTTAGAAAAGGGGTTAGTTGGTGCCTGGGCACCAGTGTTGGTTAACTAAAATAAACAACAATCTCATTTCATTCTTTTATGGTGGTGTGAGATTGTTAGCTCAGAAGACTGTGGTAGATACTGTTGTCTTTTATGTTTATAAGACATTTAACGATCTCAGTAACCTTGTGGACAGAGGACAGTTTCGCATTTGAAATATGTTAAAGAGGGAGTTATAGGCAGTAGTGATATTTACCTTTTAAAAGCACACGTTCTGGAGTCTCTATGAGTCTCTATATAAAAAGCACACATTAAAGAGATTAGTGTGTTTGGCAGTTGTAAGAACTTAGTAATGTCACTATTAATATAACACAGGGATTTGTACTTTGTATAATGATTGTGCCAAATATTGAAAGAGTAACCTGATAGCAAAAGGAGAGGGTTGCTCACAGGTTATGCTGTAGGGCTATCTGTCTTTATTCCACGTAGCTCACCAAGTTTTTGGTCAGTACTTTTAATGTTTTCCAGATTCACAAATCATTCAAGTATGGAAAGAATAACATGTTGGATAGCAGAATGGAATCTAAAGATCTTTATTTTCTTAAGCAGTAGACTGAGACCAATAGGATGAAACTTAACACATTTAAATATAAAAGAATGTAATTAGGCTTAAAAAGTTTACTATTAGTACTCTGGAGAAAACTGTTCTTGATAGTTGATGTGATGTTGCCTGAGAGAAATTGTTTATTTAGTATATGGCTGAAGGAAAAGCTAGGTTCAGGAGTTAGCAGGAGTGAGCTTTTGCTGCTGTGTCCTGGAGGTGTTCAGGTGGTATCTGAATGTCCACCTTTCAGGGTCATTGAGGACTGATGCCTACATTGGATAAAAGGTTAGGTAGACTTGGTGACTTCTGAGTTTCCTTTTAATTCTGAATCTGAAATGAGAAATCTAGATCTAGAATTTTAAAAGAATTATAAGAAGTGTAAGGAATCCTTTAGCCTATTCAGTAAGGATATAATGGAGGACTTTCCAACATCAGAAAGGGGGTAATTATTAAGGTCATGTGCAACTAGGAGTCTGAAGTTTGAGGACTTTTAAATCCTTTAATAAAAGTTTCTGGCTTTCACAGTTCCGTCCTGTTAGTTTTTAGCATACTAACAAGAATTGTTATTTTTCTATTTTTGTGAAGTTGAGTACAATAATTTTTTATTTTTTATATTTTTATTTTTTGCTTTGTAGTTAAGATTAACACCAATTACCAGAAAGTAAAGATCGTCACAGTGAAGTGTAGTAAGGTGAAAGAATAATACACTCGTCTGTCTCCATTTTTCCATCCTCTTAAAATATAAATGGGAATGGGTGATTTTTATTTTTTCATTGAAGTTAAAGTATATTTGTTAAATATTTTCATAGGAATAATTCTTTATCTTCCAAGGCTGAGGAAATTTGGATTTCTAAAATTGACATATCTGTACTTAAAAAATACCTGGTTTTTTTTATCTTATGTAAGCAAACCTCTCATTTTCATAAACTTGTAAAGCTGGAACAATGCGATCTTCTTGCTTGTTTAGTTTTTCACTATTGGTAAAGCTTGGGCAGTTGTACAGTTAAAATATACTTTGTTATGTGTTGCAAGCCAGGTTCTGAACCAGTCTTGACAAATTAGTGAGTAGAACCTAGAGAAGTGAAAATCATAGCTTCCATGAGCCTCTAGATCTAACTTCCCATTTATAGGAAAATCTATAGAAGCAAGTTAAACAGCACCATGAGGAAACAGTCTGGTCAAGTGTAGAATATGGGACATTCCACAAGACATGTGCCCTGAGTTCTTTCAAAATTCAATATCATGACAAAGTAAAAAGGTTGGGGGTTTTCTTTGGACTAAAAGAGAATGAAGGAAATGTAGCATATGAACCTTATTAGATCCAGGTTTGAGGCAAAACATTTATTAAAGCATTTTGGGGGACAGATAAATTTGGAGAATGTGCCTTAATTTCATCATATTAAAACACTGTCAATTTTTTTTAAAGACATTGTCAATTTTCTTAAGTATGTAAATGATATTTTGGCTATAGAGAAGAATGCCCTTATTTTTAAGAAATGTATACTTAAAGTATTGGTGGTCAAGTATTATGTGTATAGCTTCATATGGTTAGGGAAAAATACATACATGTAGAGAGGAATCAGATGCTGAGTGTTAACAATTGTTGAATCTAGGTGAAGGGTATACAGTATTTTCTGTATGTTTGAAAATTATCATCTCATATATATGTATATACATATATATACTTAATCTTTAGTATGAAAAGTAAAGCTTGAAAAGCCAATATATTAGTTGAACAAACAGGTTGGCATTGCTCATTTCTGTGTGGGAGGTGTAGAAATAAAGTATAACATGTTTTTATTTGTCCACATACTTAATTTATTGTATTCGGCATGGTGCACTTTGAATTTTCAATGTAAAACTTTTTCTCTGCTTTCATGTTGAAAGAATGAGCATATTGGCTTATAAACATAGCAGCTTCTGAAGCTCATTTGCTATAAGTGAAGTCTACTTGGAAAGAATTTTGTGGAGAACCTTTATTTTGAAAGACTTAAAATACACTGTGGTTTAGTTTGCATAGTAGAAAGAACTTTACTGAGCTATGCTTGGTCACGGACGCAAAAAAAAGTTCATGGGGAAGTAAAGAATAAGTTTCACTTGTAAGAAAAATCATATTCTAAAAGTTCTAAAAGAACACTGCAAGTGTTCGGTTATGACAACTATTTGCCAGTGTTCAGTTAGAATTTTGAAAAACTGAAACCCTTATTTTGAAAGCTCATAAACCCTGATGATTTAACTCATTCCTTGCCAATGTCACTTTTGTATTATTTATGCTTTGTAACACGTAGTCTAGAATTCGAAAAACAAAAAAAAAAAACAGAACCTTTTATTGTTTTGAGTGGCTTCTCTATCTATGAACTGTTTTGTACAGAGTGATTATTTGTGAAATCATACAGTTATACATGAGAAAAAATAGTGGTAACTTTTTAGGCTTGTCATACCTAAATTACTGAAGATTTCAATTTTCATAAACTGGCTCAGCCTTAAAAAGGGAAAAGCAGTCTGTTAAAGATTATCTCGTATTACTGCTTCAAGGTTCTGTTGAGTTATTATTCAAGTCTCTTAAATGTAGCACGAAGTGTGTGGAATAAGGATAAAGATACATTTTAGCCTAAAGCTTTCTTGAATTGGTGGGGCAGTGTTGGGTTTAGTATGAGTAATACTTTGTGTGTAGGTGTGTTCTCTGTATAATTACGCCAGCATGTTATAGTCATAAGTCTCCTTTTCTTCCTCCTCTGCTCTCTCCCTGGTATGCAGAGTATTTGATTTCTGACAATGGAGGACAACAACTCTCAATAAGTGACGCCTTCATCAAAGGTAATTTTATTAAAGCTGTACATCGGATAGTGGGTCTAATTTGTGAGGATGTACTTGGGTCCTAGCACATTGATTGGCACAGAGTACGTACTGAAAATAAATATTACTTTAGTGTTATGGCAGCACAGGTTTTAATATGCATGGTAACTCTGAGAATGTTGGGAATTAAAAATATAAACTTGGACTTGGTTTGAGAGAAGACATCTGATCTGAAAAGAAGTTGTTTAAAAGCTTTTAAATAGAATTTGAATTTTATTCTTTTAAAGGCATAGTTTATGCTTTCTGAATCATGAATATAATATTAAGTGTTGATACACATATCTTCAAGGATTCTCAAACTTGTCAAAAAGCCCCCAAGGAGATTTCATCCTCAGTCTCATCCATTTGAGGATGCTGCTTGTCCTGTGGAATTGGGAAGAGACATGGGGAGAAGAGATAAAAGAACTGACTCTGCTGATCAATTTCTTGGGGACGAAAGGCAGTATAGAAGAAGACAGCCTTCTCTTATACCTTCCCTACTTATCGTACTGTGGAGTAAAGACGTAATTAGTTCGTAACACTCCACAGCTCAGACCTCAGATAAGTTCTCATAATTTAGCAGTATTGCTGAATTCACCACTGAACATCTGGTTCAACTAGAAGTTTATAGGCCAGCTGTTTACATAATTAAAATGTACGGTTTTTGTACCTCACATACTGTGGACACATGTTTTACTTTGTAATGCTAGACAGGTTGAAAGTCTTTTGGTTGGTTGGTTTGCTTTAAGAGGGGGAAGGATTAGAGAATTTTTGTAAGCATTTCCCACCTCTTTCCGTTTATTCAATCACATTTTTCAGTGATTGTATAGTGAGCATCCTTTTTGCAAAACTTTTTTTTTTTTTGCAAAAGTTTTAATACAATCTTTTTGTCTAAATCCATGTTCATTCTTTTTGAAAAAGATTTTACATAAATTATTTATCGTGTTTTAATAATTTTACAGTTCACTTTTGTAAAAGTTTTGCTTAAAAAAAGGCCTTTGTTCTAATATCGAGAAAGAAACACTATAAAAAATTGTCTGAATATATTGTCTACACTGGCCTATATTCGTTCAGATATCTGAGAGCTGAGCTTTTCTCTTTAAAGTTCAGCACCCACACTAATCATGTTCTTCTGCTGGAATTCAGAGTTCTGTTGAATGCAGCTTTTAGTTTGTGATTTTACAGGGAAAGGCATCCCCCCCCCCCTTTTTAATGTCTCCGGTGAAATGAAAGGACTGTAAAAATCCCTTTTGTTTTTCAAAGGCCATATTTATAATTATTGGCTTGAGAGTTCTAGTTACTTTAATGTAAATTTGCTTTTCATTCCTCTGATTTTGGCTGTTGTGAATATTGATGATCTAACTTACACTTAATTTTTTTGTATATTTACACATGTCCTTGCTTTTTTACACCAGCAGTTTGAATTGGCCAAGTTAAAAAAACTTAAAAAGATAAATTGGCACTTTCTCAGTCTATTAAGTACATGGCATTAAACATAACAGTGAGGTACAATTTCTTATTTTATATTTAGAATCCTTATTTAATCGTCGAGTTGAGGAGAAATCCAAAGAGCTGCCTTTCACACCTTTGGGCTGGCATCATAACAACCTGGAGCTGCTGAGGGAGGAGAATGGAGAGAAACAAGCCATGGAGAGGTTGCTGTAAGGCAGTGAGCTTTTTGATGTTAATTTTCCATTTTTATAATTTTTAATGACGTGATGGGCGTATGTGTAGTTCTTCCTCATAAGCTCAAAAATACTAAGATTACTTAGGAAATAAAGCCTGTTCCGATGAAATTTCTTATAAAACAAGAGTCCTGGGATCCCTGGGTGGCGCAGCGGTTTGGCGCCTGCCTTTGGCCCAGGGCGCGATCTTGGAGACCCGGGATCGAATCCCACGTCGGGCTCCCGGTGCATGGAGCCTGCTTCTCCCTCTGCCTATGTCTCTGCCTCTCTCTCTCTCTCTGTGACTATCATAAATTAAAAAAAAAAAAAAAAAAAAAAAAAAAAAAGAAAACAAGAGTCCTAAACTGCATTTGTCTGTGCCAATTGTAATTTATGTGTTAGAATTTCATTGAATTAAAGGGGTTATCTTAATTGAAGATACAGATTTCATTCATGTGCAAAATCATTAAGGTACAGATAAAGTAAGATTGACTCAAGAAAATCTCATCTTTGCTCCATAATTCATAAGCTTGTTTCTTTGTAGGCTGTGTAATGCGTCTTCAGAATTACCATCTCTGACAGTAGAAGGTTAACTATGCAAACTTCTTTCTTGTGACATTTTTGTAGTTCAGCTAATCATAACCACATGATGGCACTGCTCCAACAGTTGCTCCATAATGAGTCATTGTCACCGTCTTGGAGGGACATCATTGTATCGCTGGTCTGCCAGGTTGTTCAGACAGTCCGACCTGATGTCAAGAACCGGGATGACGACATGGATATCCGTCAGTTTGTCCATATTAAAAAAGTGAGCTCTGCTAGTGCTTTTCTAACGCTTGGAACTGATGGGGTGGGTCTGCTAGTAATTTGTCTTTTAGTGGTAATCTAAAACGGGTTCTAAGTAGGGAGGGGGAAGTTTTTCTCTCTACTCTTTATTAGCAGTGCACTTAGGGGTCATAGAAGCCACCTATAGGAAGTGAGAAGTGAATGGAAGGGGTGAGTTGGGCATGGAGCTGGGAAACCAAACAAATCTGGTTTCTTCCTTTTTTGCTTCCTTTTTCTTGACACATCATCTGTGAGAAGACCTCTTCCCACAGATTACTGTCACTGTTCTGAGGAAAAACAGTGGGTAACTGCCTTATTTAGATAGGAGTGGAGTCCTATATGTATTTTTTGCCTATGATGTTGATTTAGTAATGGTTTTAGTTGCCAGTTCGGTCATATGGGTATTTTAGAGTACCAGATGAGATAATAGAGAGCAGGAGGTGGGAAAATAGACGGTCATGCTAGATGTCATTAATAATTGGTTGAAAGGAAGAATTATATTCTGGAACTTTCTCTTCTGATTTAATTATATAATAGTTAAAGTTAAAAATGGAAATAAATAATAGCATCCATCTGACTGGATTCTAATAATATATCATTGAGTTTTGTTTTCTTGTTTCATTAGATTCCAGGTGGAAAGAAGTTTGATTCTGTGGTTGTCAATGGATTTGTTTGTACCAAAAATATTGCACATAAAAAGGTAATGTGATCTGTTCAACAGTGAAGTTCAGCAAACAATGACACTGTACCAAACCAACAAGTTGGGGTGCCCTACTCACAGGAGAGAAGGAGAATAGAAAGCAAGGAGTGATTCAGTGTCTGCTATGGCGTGAAATTTTGGAGGTTCAGGAAAGGTCTCCCAGAACTGATTATGTTTAGGATTTGGACAATGAGAATTCATGAGACAGAAGAAGGAAGGGAGGATGGGTCAGGCTTCCAGAGCAACAGAATGATAGGATACTGGTATCATTTCTCCCTTGACCCTCCAACATCTTAGGGAGACACAGTTTCTCTAATAGACTAGAGTCCTTTCAGAGGGCTAGCATTTTAAAACTTTGTTCTTTCTTCTAAGGCTGAGCTGCAGCACAATCACTGGTGTTCTGTTATCCTTCTCACCTTCTATCTTTGTCTTCAGGCCTGAGGCCTCTTTTTAGCACTAGCATGAAGGAATGACGTGAGATAAGCTGGTGGATTAAGGAATCTCTGAGATCCTAAGGTGCAAGATGAGAAGGGAGATGAGGCTGGAGGAAGCAGCCAGAGGCTTTGTATCCCATTAAGAGTCGTGAACTTCATTCTGAAGGTCACTGATTCTCGCATGGTACATCAGGGTCGCCTGTGGACCTCGTTAAATATGTAGATCCTAAGCCCAACCCCTAGAAATTCTCATTCAGTCTGAGGGAGTGGGAGTGTGGGGCTAAGGGAAACGTGGGGCTGCTTTTCTTTCTTTTTTTTTTTTTTGTATATGTTTTTATTGGAGTTTGATTTGCCAACATATAGCATAACACCCAGTGTTCATCCTGTCAAGTGGGGCTGGTTTTAAAGTAGGCACTGCAGGTGTTTCCAGAGCCATTGGTTTGGTCCTCACAATTTGAAAAGCCATCGATGTAGCAGTGCTTCAAACCTGCTGTGTTTCTCAATCACTGCGGAAATTCACCTCAAAGAGAGATACCCTGACACCCCCGTTCTGGAGATACTGATCTGGTCACAGCAAGTGCTCAGATGGATTTCTAGTCTGGGCAACTTGATGGGTGAACTGCAGTCCTCTTTTCATTCTTCTCTAAACAGACTAATTCATTTTTTGTAAGGCATGAAGCCCTTCAAAAATAGTCAGTGACCATAGATAAATAAAATTGCTTGGATTTGATCCATTGTCAGTATTTCTGCATAGAGTCATATTAAAATAGGCACATTACCCATCAAAGTAGTAATTTAAGCCAAGTTAAATGATACCTGTTGAACTAAGATAAATTTGTTGAGCTTATCTCCAGAATTGAAATTTGTATGTAGGAGTGGTAGAAGCATATGCATGAATGACTGTCTTGTTCCACTGACCATATTTAGAGAGAGTCTTTAAGTTATAGTTGCTTTTAAAAAAAAAAAAGCCCTAAATGTATGTAGTTCCTCAACTGATGAGTGTACTGTTTGAAGACCATTTGCCATGAAGACCATTTGCCAGTTTGGAGTATATAAGCATGGTCACTCCAAAACCTCCTTTGCAGGGTCTGGGCTGTCATGCTTGTGGCTGGTTGTGTGGTTATGGTGTATTGTTTGAGTCTGTGCTTCTGGATACACTTTAAGGTTTTCTTTTTTGACTTCTTGTTACCCAGTTTGGCTAGCCAATTTGTAACTGCATGGAATCTACTCAGGAGGTGTTTTAATTCTTTTCTTCTTCCTTACTCCTTGAATTTTAGAAAGGTTAAATTATGCTTTCAAAGTTGCTGATCTCTGTGAAATATAGCTTGTCTTTATGCCCCTCTCCTCCATACCCAGAGCTGGATATCTATTCTTGCAATATTGAGAAAAAAACTTCTAAGAGTGTAGAGGATTAGGTTAAAATAGAATCAGTGAAACAAAGCCAATTTTTGAGGAAGTCTGCATTGCTCTGAGCAGTTTGTTTTGAAAAAGTATGTAAGAGAATACCTTAAAAGACCTAAATGAGAGTATTTCAATACGAATATAAGGGGATAATTTAGGAAGAATTATGAAAAGTAGGAATTTAAAGATATGATTAAAGAAAGTCTATAAAGTATAGACTTTAAAAGCTTTTAACAAATTTCATGTTTTGTAGATGAATTCTTGTATTAAAAATCCCAAAATTCTTCTGTTGAAGTGTTCCATTGAGTATCTCTACAGAGAAGAAACTAAATTTACTTGCATTGATCCTATTGTGCTTCAGGTAAGGACTTCTTTCTGAAACAATGATATGGAGGTATCTTTGTGTACCATAGTGTTTGCACACTCTTAAAACTCACTCTAGCTGATTAAGTTTGGCAGGCAGAGAAACTTGATCACTTTTGTTTCATTTAAAAAATTTATTATAAAAGACGTTTTTTATGTTTTGCTTTGGAAGCTTGCCAAAACCTCCGTCATTCCTTTTAGAGTTTCAAAGTTGTTCAAGGGAACATAAGACTTTTGGGGAATATATGGAAGAAAAAGTGAAAAATCTGAATTCTGGCCCCTGTCCGCTTGGGTTATTGATTTACTTTAAGGATTTTTCTAACTTATCAGATTCCCAGTGGCAATACGTAGTTTCTAATATAGTTTGTCCTACTAAAACACATGTTTCTGGAATACCAGTTACTTTATACATGGTTGGTAAAAGGGGATAGCATCAGATGGAAATTGGGTTGATTTCTGTGGTTTTTCCTAACCAAGGGGACCCAGAATAGCTTCATAGGATTATAACCCTCAGCTGGAAAGAAGAATTGGCCTCAGCTCAGCTGCTACACAGGCAGGAACCTTTTCGGCTCAGTTTTAAGAAATTAAAAGTGCTGTCCTGCTCAAAGGACCCTCTCCCCCAGACAGACGTACCCTCAGCCCTGCCTGGATGGCTCTTAATGGCTCCACTCTTCAGAGCTCTGTTTCTAGTTGTACTGTTGCAGTTGCTGTTGTACATTTTAAAGTTCCCTTGAGGCAGCCTCCAGCTGTGCTTAGTTACCTGTCTGGGCTGTTCCAAGTTCTTTCTTGAAGTACTGATTATTATTTTTGTTAGTGTACTAGATACGAAGTTGTATCAGTTTAAAAAGTTTTCTGCTTCTCCCTCTGCCTATGTCTGCTTCTCCCTCTGCCTATGTCTCTGCCTCTCTCTCTCTCTCTCTGTGACTATCATAAAATAAAAAATTAAAAAAAAAAAAAAGGGGATCCCTGGGTGGCGCAGCGGTTTGGCGCCTGCCTTTGGCCCAGGGCGCGATCCTGGAGACCCGGGATCGAATCCCATATCGGGCTCCCGGTGCATGGAGCCTGCTTCTCCCTCTGCCTATGTCTCTGCCTCTCTCTCTCTCTCTCTCTGTGACTATCATAAAATAAAAAATTAAAAAAAAAAAAAGTTTTTTGCCCCAATTCCTTTTCTCCCATAAAGACAATTAATTTTCATTTGCATTTGTTCAAAATGGGAGGTTTTCAGGAATGTGTTTATCATCTACAGTAGAAATACTTATATTCAGTTCCAGAAATATTTAGGAAAAGCATTACTTGAAAATTCATAGGTGATAGGCACATTTTTCCCTAGAGCATTAGGAGCAGTCACTATTGTACTGAAATCATTGACACCAGCAGAAGAAAGAAACTTAATTGTGGTTTATGGAAGGAACTCTGCTCTGTTCCTTAATGAACACTGCTGCTTCCTCTTTGGAATTCAGCTGTGTATAAGTAAAAATTGAGTTTTAACTGGATCATGCCATCCCTACTAGCTCTGATTTACTGTGACTTCTCATTGTTGAACTGAAATAAGAAATAGGGAAAAATGCAATTATTGTTCTTAGAATCACAGATTCTTTGATGCTGGGAGTTTTCTTCATTTCACCGAAGGTGTCAGTAGAAGACTTTTATAAAATTAGATCCAAGTACATTGTGTAAGGCTTATCCTGATTGCATTTGTTAAAATGTGTAAAATTGCTGGTCTTGGATGAACTGGGTAACTGAAATCCACAGTTATACTTAAATGTATCCATTCTATTTTAACTCCATTCTTGCGATTAGGTTAGCTGACTAAAGTCTGTCTGTGTTATAGGAGTATGCTCTGGGCAAACATGTATTTAAGAAATATAATTTAATTCGCATAACCTAAAATGTTTGTGCTTTAAACCATATTTTATTTTACCTTTAACACCTATAGAAGATTTTATTTTAGTTTGAATTGATAGAATCAGCTGATTTGAGTTTTCTCTCTCTCTCTCTCTCTCTCTCTCTCTCTCTCTTTTTTTTTTGGTCCACTCAGTGTGGAATAACCAAAGAAGGAGCAGAAATTTGGGTAGATACAGGCATC
The DNA here is from genome assembly GCF_905146905.1 of Nyctereutes procyonoides. Lineage (NCBI taxonomy): Eukaryota > Metazoa > Chordata > Mammalia > Carnivora > Canidae > Nyctereutes > Nyctereutes procyonoides. Next base: position 16,657,599 of record NW_026575132.1, read on the forward strand.
CCCCAGCAAGATTGCAGGTTTGGTTCCAGACCACTGCAGTAAAGCCCCTATTGCAATAAAGCAATTGTATTAAGTGTTGTGTTTTAGATCTTTAACTATAGCTCTTCTGGGTAGAATATGATCTGCTGGGAGATTGGAATAAGAAAGAAGCTAAAATAGCATCTTTTGAGAGTTCTTTATTCAGAAACCCAAAGAAGAGCTACCCTGGTTAATTTTGGAATTTAATGGAGGAATCTATAATTAAAAAAATAGAAATTGCTTTCATTTGGGGAGTTACGAGGTGAGGTTTTTTTATTTTTATTCTTTTTTAACCTCTGAGAGCTGATTGGATTTTGGCTTTCATATTATAAATTATTAAGAACTGAAAATCCTTCAAAATTAGTCAGAAAATGGAGTTTCTCTTGAAACTCTCTTTTGCTTAACTGGCAATTCAGAATTATGAATAATACTCTTAGTTGTGTTTGAAGTAACTAACTTATGGACTTGTGGATGAAGAGAACTTAGGCTTAGATTAATATTATTAGTCAAACTATCCTGATATTTTAATATCTCTAGGTCTTGAATTGTACCAGGTATAATAGTTTTGATGTTTTTTTTTTTTTCCTCAGGAAAGGGAATTCTTGAAGAATTATGTTCAGCGAATAGTTGATGTTCGACCCACATTGGTTTTAGTTGAAAAAACAGTATCTCGGATTGCCCAAGACATGTTACTAGAACATGGCATTACTTTGGTCATTAATGTAAAATCAGTGAGTGTCATTATTTTTTCATTTTTATATAATATTTTAAAAATCTCAGTTCTTAAATTTATATGCATGCATGGTTGATATTCAGGGATCTTTATCTATTTGCTATTCCATATTTGAAAGTAGGACAATAGGCATGACAGCCATTTCATTATTTTAAGTTTAGAACCTCAGGCTGGGAGAAAGTGTAATTAATTATATAGTACTCATAGTTGTTGACAAGATCAAAGGAGTAATAGACATTAGTTAATACGTAGTCTTTGTTGAGCTCTCATTTTATTTGGGGAATTGTACAAGTAGAAAACATTCTTTCGGGCAGCCTGGGTGGCTCAGCGGTTTAGCACCGCCTTCGGCCCAGGGCGGGATCCTAGAAACCCGGGATCGAGTCCTGCGTTGGGCTCCCTTGCATGGAGCCTGCTTCTTCTGCCTGTGTCTTGGCCTCTCTCTCTCTCTCTCTCTCTCTCTCTCATGAGTAAATAAATAAAATCTTAAAAAAAAATGTTCTCTCTTTTGGAAAATTACTCTCTTCAGGATAGAGGCCAGTTCTAGGAAATTTTCCCCCTTCCCTTCAGTATCCTATGCCAATGCATGATGCTTAAATACCTTTTGATAAGGTCACTAATATGAGTAGTCTAATTTATTTATTTATTTACTTATTTATTTTAAAAAGATTTTACTTATTTATTCGTGAGATATATATATATATATATATATATATATATATATATATATATATAGAGAGAGAGAGAGAGAGAGAGAGAGAGAGAGAGAGGCAGAGGCACAGGCAGACAGAGAAGCAGGCTCCACGCAGGAAGCCTGACGTGGGACTCAATCCCCAGACCCCAGGACCCTGGGCCAGAGGCAGGCGCCAAACCACTGAGCCACCCAGAGATCCCCAGTAGTCTAATTTAGAATAAAAAAAATTGCCCTATAGTTAAAATTAAGGAAAGTATACAATTTAATTATATACTTAAAATTAAGGAAATGAATTGTGAGGTTTATTTCTAAAATTTTCATATTTTCCAGGTAAAATTTACTGAGAATTTTATTCTTCTCTAATTTTGTAATGTAATGTGTTTCTGTGTTCTAGCAAGTTTTAGAACGAATCAGTCGGATGACCCAAGGTGATTTAGTGATGTCGATGGACCAGCTGCTTACAAAACCCCACCTGGGCACCTGTCACAAATTTTACATGCAAATGTTTCAGTTACCTAGTGGTGAGTGATCTTTAGCATAGATTCACCCGAGATTAAGGACAAGAGGAAATGAGTAAACTCATCAGTACTACAGTGTTTACTTTCTCCCACTAATATCTAATATCCATTAATAATATCTGGTTATAATGCTAAATATTTGTGAGCAGTGGTTAGATGAGGATTGGCAGCTGTGATCTTGCTTAAAGGGTTTCTTGTGGAGATTAAGATGATGAATTAACTCTGTCCGGATTTAGGGCTTGCCAGCTCGGTGTTCTTAAACTCTGTATTTGTTTATTTGTAGAGCAAACCAAAACATTGATGTTTTTTGAAGGCTGTCCACAGCACCTGGGCTGCACAATCAAGCTCAGAGGAGGCTCTGATTATGAGCTGGCTCGAGTTAAGGAGATCCTAATATTTATGATCTGTGTAGCTTATCATTCGCAACTGGAAATCTCCTTCCTTATGGATGAATTTGCAATGCCTCCTACGTTAGCACAAAACCCTTCCTTCCATTCTCTGATCGAGGGACGAGAGGATGGAGGGACAGTGCAAGAGCCATTTAGTGGAAGCCCCCTCCCCCGGGAGCCTGACTTCCCTCCAGAGCTTCTGCCCTCCGAAGATAGCGGTTTGCCAGAATCAAGGATTGTGTTTGAGAAGGGTGACCAGGAAAATAAAAGCGTCCCACAGGATGTTGCCTCTTTGAAGCATCAGGAATATGCCACAGCAGCTTGCCCGGCAGCAGGCATCCCCTGTGCCCTCTTTCCATCCGTCCCAGAATCGTTGCTGCCGCTCCATGTGGATGACCAACAGGATGCCACGGGCACTGCGCAGCCAGAGCCTTCACAGCACACAGATGAGCTACAGGACCCCAAAAGCCAGATGAGAGCCTTTAGAGACCCTTTGCAGGATGACACTGGATTGTATATTACTGAGGAGGTTACCTCTTCTGAAGATAAACGAAAGACTTATTCTTTGGCCTTCAAACAGGAATTGAAAGATGTGATCCTCTGTATCTCCCCAGTAATCACATTCCGGGAGCCCTTCCTTCTAACCGAAAAGGGGATGAGATGCTCTACCCGAGATTATTTCGCGGAGCAGGTTTACTGGTCTCCTCTTCTCAATAAAGAGTTCAAGGAAATGGAGAGCAGACGGAAGAAGCAGCTGCTTAGGGATCTCTCGGGGCTTCAGGGCATGAATGGAAGTGTTCAGGCCAAGTCTATTCAAGTCTTGCCCTCCCACGAGCTAGTGAGCACTAGAATTGCTGAGCATCTCGGGGATAGCCAGAGCTTGGGGAGAATGCTGGCTGATTATCGGGCCAGAGGAGGAAGAATTCAGCAAAAAAATGCAGACCCTTTTGCTCATTCAAAGGAAGCACCTGCTACGGCAAGCAACAGACCAGGAAGCAAAATTGAGGGTGACGAAGAGAAAGGGTTGATTCCAAGTGATGCAGTGTGGTCAACAAAGGTGAGGCACTTTGGGTGCACTTTTAGGATGTGTTATAAGACTGCTGTGGCAGATTTAAAAAAAAAAACACAAATATTATAGATTGCAGATTTATTAACTATTTCTTCCTATGCTTTTTTTTTTTTTTACCTTGAGTCTGTTGGCTTATGTATTGCTTTAAGTATGAAGTAGGAATATAAAGTAATGAAACTGCGTTTTGAACTTCTCACACTGAATTCACAGTAAAGTAGGAAGAGCTTTGCTGTAGGGGAAGGGTGGAGCTGAGTAAAATCTGTGGAAGGCCGACTTGGGTGTGGGTGTGGGTGTGATGTGGCCTTGATCCTGTTCATGCTTGTGAGAGGGAGCGAGACGGAAGCTTCCTGCAAAAAATGGATGTGTTTTTAGAAAATTTCAGACTTCTTTATTTAGCATAAACACTTCACGTTATTTATGATAGTGCCCTTATTCTTTTTAAACAGAGATTGAGGGGAAATTAGATTTGCCCCTAGACACATTATTGATAGTGGTTGTAAGAAAACTAAAAAACCTGTCTGTAAATGAGGATATGAAATTGTTTAATAGAACAAATAAAAAGATGCTTAATTTCACTGAAAGTTGAAGAAGTGCTAAATAATAACAGGACCTTACTTTCTTTGTGGTACACTAGTGTTTGTGAGATTGGCAAAAAAAGGAAAGTGGTAAGAGCCATGGTTAATGTGGTATGAAAAAATGCTTATGTTAAATTGTATGTAAATTTGCATTTATATACATTTGTGTAAATTTATATAAAGTGATAGGGAGATCTGTTTTAGTTTCTCTCTCTCTCTCTCTCTCTCTCTCTCTCTCTATATATATATATATATATATATATATATATATACATACATACACACCATTGTCCAGGATTCCAATCTTTTATAACCTATTCTGCAGAAATAAGTAAGCATTTTATCTAAGGAAGCTTACATTTTGTAGGAATATATGTAAAAGGTTATTTGCTGAGGCCTTGGCTCTAGTTGTTTGCAGTAAAAAGAATGAATTGGATCTCATTGAACAACCTAGATAGAGCCCATGATTTATTTTTGAGTGTTAAAAAGCAAGTCATGTTGTATGTAGCATCCTCTCATTTTTATAAAACAAAATCACCTTTGTATTCATATGTGGGTGTGTTTGTGTAAATGCGTGTAAACTAGCAAAAAGACTGCATGGTTTTTAACTTTAGAGTCAGAAGTTATCGTTTTGGGAGGTGGAGTGAAATCGAAGGAGGAGATGCTTTTTGTACTTCATGAAATTTTTCATGTATCTCTGTACTGTTTGATTTTCAACAGAGAGCAAATGTTGGCTATGTAATGATCAAGAACAGTATAAAGTACAAGCAAATAAATACCTGAGAATTTAAATTTTTAAGATTGCTGTTATATCCAGCCATCCATTCAGACTGTTTCATATGGATATAGTTAGTTAACTATTTACTTCCAAAATAATTTAATGGAGTTCTGTAAGTAATGAAGAGTATTTAGGAAAACAAGCTATTTAGACTTCTGTTTGCATTTTTAAGTTAACTTAAACTTTTTGGTTTGTTTTGTCTCAAAAATGAAATGCTCCATTTCCTCATTTATTCAGTTTCTGGCAGTTTTCAGTCTGCATTGGAACCCTTTCATTGATGACTGGAGGTGTCACAAATCAAGGGGAATGCATGCATGGGGAGGCACCTGGGTGGCGTCTGCCTTCAGCTCAGGTTACAACCCCAGGGCCCTGGGATCCAGTCCCAGTCTGGTTTCCTGCTCAGTGGGGAGACAGACTGCTTCTCTCTCTGTCCCCGCCTCCCCCACTTGTGTGCATGCATTCTCTCTCTCTCTCTCTCAAATGGATAAATAAAATCTTAAAGAAAAAAAAAAAGGGAACATGCATTGAGGTTGGAGTATGGTACTACTTTTGGGTGCTTATTTGTTCCTCCTCTTTTAGGTGGACTGTCTGAACCCTGTGAACCACCAGAGACTGTGCGTGCTCTTCAGCAGCTCTTCTGCACAGTCCAGCAATGCCCCCAGTGCCTGTGTCAGCCCTTGGTAGGATTCTTTTCCTCTTGTATTATTGCACTGTATTTAAGGCCTTAATTCTAACAACTTTAAGAAAATTCAGCTGTTAAGATCTGTTTTCAGGTACATGGCATGCTGCCGGGCATGTATGAATTGCTAGGGCTTTTAAATTTGTGAATTAAATACCAAATTTGTATTTGTTCATGGTAAGAAGTAAGTGAGAAGTACCTTGAGTAAGAGCGAAAAGGATGTGAGAGATGGAAGAGAAATTTCTATTTATAAAGGTGAGAAATAGTTTGCCTTTTTTTTTTTTTTAAAAAAAAGATTTTTTTTTATTTTTAAGTAATCTCAATACCCAATATGGGGCTAGAACTTACAACTCTTGGAGAGCAGGAGTCAAATGCTCTACTGACTGAGCCAGCCAGGTGCCCCCATAAAAGCTAGTTTTAAGCATTTTGATGATAATGTACAATTCAGGCAAGTTTTCTGTAAGGCATCATTCTCATAAAAGCAATCAGCCTTTGGCTTTATTAATGGGTTTTATCCTAAAACTTAATTCTTTTTTTTTTTATTGGAGTTCAATTTGCCAATATATAGCATAACACCCAGTGCTCATCCTGCCAAGTTACCCCCTCAGTGCCCATCACCCAGTCACCCCAACCCCCCCACCCACCTCCCTTTCCACTAACCCTTGTTCGTTTCCCAGAGTTAGGTGTCTCTCATGTTTTGTCACCCTCACTGATATTTTCACTCATTTTCTCTCCCTTCCCCTTTATTCCCTTTCACTAATTTTTATATTCCCCAAACGAATGAGGCCATAGAATGTTTGTCCTTTTCCAATTGACTTATTTCACTCAGCATAATACCCTCTAGTTCCATCCACGTCGAAGCAAATGGTGGGTATTTGTCATTTCTGATGGCTGAGGAATATTCCATTGTATACATAAACCACATCTTTATCCATTCATCTTTCGATGGACACCGAGGCTCCTTCCACAGTTTGGCTATTGTGGACATTGCTGCTACAAACATTGGGGTGCAGGTGATAAAACCTAATTCTAAGTAGATAGAAAAACACTTTATAAATTATTTGTAGATAGAAAAACACTTTATAAATTACTTGTTTCACGCCCGGACACCTGCACCCCGATGTTTCTAGCAGCCATGTCCACAATAGCCAAACTGTGGAAGGAGCCTCGGTGTCCATCGAAAGATGAATGGATAAAGATGTGGTTTATGTATACAATGGAATATTCCTCAGCCATTAGAAACGACAAATACCCACCATTTGCTTCCACGTGGATGGAACTGGAGGGTATTATGCTGAGTGAAGTAAGTCAATCGGAGAAGGACAAACAGTGTATGTTCTCATTCATTTGGGGAATATGAATAATAGTGAAAGGGAATATAAGGGAAGGGAGAAGAAATGTGTGGGAAATATCAGAAAGGGAGACAGAACATAAAGACTCCTAACTCTGGGAAACGAACTAGGGGTGGTGGAGGGGGAGGAGGGAGGGGGGTGGGGGTGAATGGGTGACGGGCACTGAGGGGGACACTTGATGGGATGAGCACTGGGTGTTATTCTGTATGTTGGTAAATTGAACACCAATAAAAATTAATTTATTAAAAAAATTGTTTCAAATGATATGATAATCATAAAAGGCTAGTTATTACATAGTTTATCTTTAGTTTTTAAAGTACTATGTACTTTATCTTTTTATTAATTTTTAAAAATTTGTTTCTCCTGCGCTTTTTTATTTTTTAAAATTTTATTTAAATTTAGTTAATTAACATAAAATGCATTATTGATTTCAGAGGTAGAGGTAGAGGTCAGTGATTCATCAGTCTTATATAACACCCAGTGCTTATTACATCACCTGCTCTCCTTAATGTTACCTGGTCCCGCATACTTTAATTTTAAAAGCTTGTTTTTGGAGCACTGTTTCCATGACAAAATGTGTTCTGTGTTTTAATTTGGGACTCCAGGAACACTTATTTCTACCAGTGAGATCAGGGATTCTTCTAGTATTTATATAGTTCTTAGCAGACTTTGACTTAGGGCTGGGGAACCCATAGGCAGGTTTTTGGCTTTTTTTTTTTTCTTTTAAGATTTTGCTCATTTATTTGAGAGAAAGCATGTGTGGGGGTGGGGAGGGAGAGGGAGAGAGAGAAGCAGACTCCCCACTGAGTAAGGAGCCGGATGCAGGGGCTCCATCCCAGGACCCTGAAACTGTGACCTGAGCTGAAGGCAGACACTTAGCCAGCTGGGCCACCCAGGCGCTCTCCGTAGGAGTTTTCTGTGGGAGTTTATGGACTCCTTAGGTCAAAGCTTGAATAAAGTGTGGATTACAACAGGGCTATAGCCAAATTCTCTTATTTGTAGGCATTCATAAGTTAGGCATAAAGTCAGGAATTGGCTCTCCTGGAAGAATATGAGCTGCTGTTCTCCATGCTCAGTAAAGATGTGGACCAGAGAGCAGGAGACAGGAGTTCTATTTAATGGTGATAGGGCATAAGGGCTTTGTAGGAAACTTTGATCTTTTCCTAGTTCATATCCATTTTACTCATTATTATTTTTGCATCCTGATTTAGTTTGATAAGATACTAATGGACTGGGAATAGATAAGGAGCTATAGTGTGGCTAGTTCAAACCCCTTTTACCTGATGAGATTAAACCTGTTGTAGAAGAACAAGAGAATATTACCTATTTTAATACTACATTGTAGGCACATCTAACAGGTAATCAGTCTGTAGTATCATGCAGTGTCTTGGCAGTGTGGTAATTCTTATGACGTGCTCCTAAGAAATACTGTCTTCTTTTAGGATTGTGACAATGGAATTTTATGGAAAGAATGATCTGACATTAGGAATATTTTTAGAGAGATACTGTTTCAGGTAAGAACAGATTTTCTCCTTATGTTCTGTGTATGCTTTTCTGATGCCCAGAATTTCAACCTAAAACATAAAGAAGAGTTGAAGTATTGTGTGGCCTCCACTATAATACCATGTGTCGGAGTACCATACAAAGAAGTCATCTATTTCATATTCAATCCCAGGATGTCTTATCTACTTCATTTTACAGATCTTTGAGTGTCTAATTATGCTGCCATCTAAGAGTTTTTTTTAGGATATGTGTCTTTACAGTGATTGAAATGAGAGGCAGGAGAAGCATAGAGATCATCTAGACCTTGGTTGAAGTCAGAGTTATCACCTGCCACTTTCATGAAGAAGAGCAAGTAATTTTTACCAGCCCCCATTATAGGGAACAACAAGCTCCAGAAGTATCATGGGCTTTCCTAGGTAAAATGAAGTGACATTTTAAAAATGTGAAGCAAACAGAAGGTGCTTAATAAGTGGAAACCATCACTGAGTTGTAGCTGAAGGCAGGCTTAGCTGCAGGCTCTGAGCGTGCGAGTGGTGCCTGGAATAGGTCGTCCACCAGCTATCACTGCTCTAGAGAGGACACTGAGCTTCCTGGACAGCGGTTCCGATTAGCCAGTATTCATTCAACATTACTTCTCGGTTTCATGGTTAACGTGAGGACTTTGTTTTTGTCAAAGGCCTTCTTATCAGTGTCCTAGCATGTTCTGTGATACCCCTATGGTGCATCATATTCGGCGCTTTGTCCATGGCCAAGGCTGTGTGCAGATAATCCTGAAGGAGTTGGATTCTCCAGTACCTGGATATCAACATACAATTCTTACTTATTCCTGGTGCAGGATCTGCAAACAGGTAAATGTACCCTGTTACTCTAATATTTTGTACAGCATCATTTATTTATTTTATTATTTTTTAAAAATATTTTATTTATTTATTCATGAGAGAGAGGCAGAGACACAGGCAGAGGGAGAAGCAGGCTCCATTCAGGGAGCCCGACGTGGGACTTGATCCTGGGTCTCTAGGATCAGGTCCTGGACTGAAGGTGGCGCTAAACCACTGAGCCACCTGGGCTGCCCAACATCATTTATTTATTTTTATTTGTGTAGTTCTTTTTGGAGAGGATGATCTATGTTATTTTAGATTTATTTTTTACTGGGCTCTTATTTCTTTTACCTTCCAGGGTAAATTGCATTTTGTGTATTGCATTTAGTGTTTGTTTCTGGAGGTTTTCATCTTGGAATTTATCAGTCATTATGTAAAATATAGATACCTTGTTTGGTAAAATTATGGAGATTATATCTTGAAAATTCTCAGTTATGTTTATTTATTCAGCAGACACTTATTTAGCACCATCTGTGTGCCGGGGACTCTGTGAGGGCCTGGGCATGGCTCCTGTCCTTTAGCAGGGGAGACAGACTTGTAGCACAATAGTTAAGTACGCTAGGATGTTTGTCTCTGTTTGAGCCTCTATCAACATTCTATCTTAAGAGATATAGCTGAGACCATGTTTAAATTGACCTCTTGAGAAGATGACCATGTGTTTTATTTCTAGTGTGTGCTTTTCTTTTTTCACTCTGGAGGAAATACTTGTTTGACAATATTAAATGCTTTTAATACGCCCTTTTTATCCAGATTGTTTGCAGTGAGCATAGGCCAAGTTTAACTTTGTTTACTTATTTTGGAGTGTGCTTTTGGAAGGCACATGTGAGAATTACAGATAAAATAATAGTGTGACCTATATCTATCAGTGGTAAAGGTAGGCAAAATCAAAGTCTGTTCCTTTTGCAGTAGCAAGTGTACAGCCATGAGATTGTTTCTTGTAACTAGCTGTTTTTAAATACTTATAGGCCTTTCTTTCCTATTAGATAGCTGGTACTGTTTTATTGTGGAATATGTGAACTTCTGCAGATTGAGCAGTGAATTAAAGGAATAACTTAAATTAGATTTGTGTATCTTACATGCTTTGGTGTATGTACTTTAATTAATTTATAGATTTTATTTATTTATTCATGAGAGAGACAGAGAGAGGTAGAGATACAGGCAGGGGGAGAAGCAGGCTCCATGCAGGGAACCTGACGTGGGACTCCATCCCAGGTCTCCAGGATCATGCCCTGGGTTTAAGGTGGTGATAAACCGCTGAGCCACCCGGACTGCCCTGTACCTTATTATAAAACAAAAACTTTTGCCTTTGGGGTTATGTTAGAAAGGAAAAGGTGAATGGTTTTTGTTATACAAAAATGAAAAACTTCCATATGTCAAAAAAGTTATATCATGACTAAATAGTAATATACTTAATATTACATTTCTGTAAGGCATAATAGAAAAAGGGCAAAAGGCATGATAAAGCAGTTTCATACAAATGGCCAATAGACATGTGCAAATAAATTTTACTCAGTAGTTAGAGAAATGTAAATAAAGCCAGTGAAGTGTGGCTTTATTTTGTTTTGTTTTTAAGAAATTACATTTCAGGGGATCCCTGGGTGACGCAGCGGTTTGGCGCCTGCCTTTGGCCCAGGGCGCGATCCTGGAGACCCGGGATCGAGTCCCACGTCGGGCTCCCGGTGCATGGAGCCTGCTTCTCCCTCTGCCTGTGTCTCTGCCTCTCTCTCTCTCATTCTATGTGACTATCATAAATAAATAAAAATTAAAAAAAATTTAAAAAGAAATTACATTTCAAAGCTTTGTAATTCCCAAGATTGGTAAGAAAGTGGGGAAGTTGTTATTCTCAGATACTGTTGGAGATTGTATAAACCAGTACCTTAGTTTGTTTTTAAGATTTTATTTATTGAGAGAAAGAGAGAGAGAGAGAACATGAGCAGGGGTGTGTGGGGGCTGTGAGTTGGGGCAGAGGAAGAGAGATAAGCAGACTCCTTGCTGAACAGGGAGCCTGCCGGGGGGGCTCCATCCCAGGACCATGGGATCATGACCTAAAGGCAGATGCTTAACCAACTGAGCCACCCAGGCCCTTCCCAATACCCCATTTTGGAAGACTGGCAAAAAGTATCAAAGATCACACAAATGTTCATGCCATTTGGTCTACCAATTCCCACTTTTCTTAATTTATTCCAAGGAAATAATTATGGATATAACACATATGTATGTATACACAAGAAAGTTCATCAGAGCATGATCAGAATAGAGAAAAACTTCTAATGTCTTAAATGCATATCAGTAGGGATTGGTTAGATATGTCCATAAAATGGGATACTCTATGGTTATTAAAAATCAAGTTACTTAAGAGTATTTTAGGTGGGAAAATATTTATGATACACTGCTAAGTAAAAATAATACAAGACTATGGAGCTAATTATAGGAAAGATTTTATAAATACAATGGCTGGGTACCTTCTATGTGTTCATATACATATGTATGTACATATAAATATATATACACATACATAGAAATAAAGTAAATATTCTAGCATATTGATGTTGGTGGTGGGATCACCAGTGGTACTGCTCCCCCAACCATTCCTAACTCTATCCACTTTATTTTTTAAAAGATTTTATTTATTTTGACAGAGAGAGAGCACAAGCAGGGGGAGTGGGAGGGGAAGAAGCAGGCTCCCCTGTGACCAGGGAGCCCGATGTGGGGCTTGATCCCAGAACCCTGAGATCATGACCTGGGCTAAAGGCAGACACTTAACTGACTGAACCACCCAGGTACCCCTGTATCCACTTTTAAACAATTCTTTTTCTTGTTTTCTTGAGTCAGAGTATATTAGATTTGTATTAGAAAAGAAAATAAATTATTTTTTAAAAAAGAGATTCTCAATATGTAATTACATAACAGATGATTTATGTGAATTTCAGGTAACACCAGTTGTTGCTCTTTCCAATGAGTCCTGGTCCATGTCATTTGCAAAATACCTTGAACTTAGGTTTTATGGGCACCAGTACACTCGCAGAGCCAATGCTGAGCCATGTGGTCACTCCATCCACCATGATTATCACCAGTATTTCTCTTACAATCAGATGGTGGCATCTTTCAGGTAAGAAGTCAGAATGATCCTATACACAGTCACATATTCCCCAGAAGGCTTTGTGAACATTTCTTTAGTAACTAGATTAATTTGCAGTGTGTGTAGTCCCCATCTCCACCCTTGCAAATGCAGAGGGTCCTATTTTGTGCTAAGAGCTTTCAGTGTTGTCATTTTATTTAATCCTTAATTTAAGAAAGAGTATTACGATTACCCTCACTTTCGAGTTTATAGGTCACTTAGAGAGCTAGCAAGTGATGAAGTCATGAGATGAATGAGTAGATCTACCGCTTCAGATGTTAGTCTTAACCACAGTTTTCTACATGTAGGCATTTGTTAGAATTTTGGCTGAGACATTAACTAGCGTAAGGTTACTTGGGTATTCCAGATAGAGCTGAAATCCAGATAGAGCTAAAATCACTAGTTCACACAATGATATTAAGTGGTATTGTGGTATTAAGTGATTTGTGAAAGCCTTCAGGCTTGGCTTTCAAAATATATCTAGAATCTGAACACCCCGACCCTCTCTACCACTCCCACTCTGCGCTGAGCCTCTGTTGCCTTTCGCTCGAGTGTCGCAGTGGCCTCTGCCAGTTACCCTGTGGTCTGATCGCAGCCCAGTGGTCAAAGTGGTTGTGTTAAATGAAGATTGGCTCAGGCCACTCCTCTGCTACAGACCTTCAGTGGCTGTCTCAGTGAGTACGAAAGCCAGAGCCCCTTTATGGGCCTGTGAGCTCCACGTGTTCTGGCTGCTTAGTGCCTCCCTGTTCTCGCCTCCTCCTCCTGTCCCCTTATCCCCTCCTGTCCCCTCACTGCAGCCTCAGTTCAGTCAGGTGGGACCCTGCCTGGGAGCCTTGCATGTGCTCCTCCACTCCCCGGATATCTGCCTACTTTTCCTTCCTTCCTGCAGGTCATTGTTGACATTTCACCTGCCCTGGCTCTTCATCCCTAGCACTCCTACTTCCCTTGCTTGCTTTCTTTTTCTCTGTAGCACTTACCATCTCACACTGTATGTTTTAACTGTTCATTTTGTTTATTGCCTGAGTCTCCTTATTCCTGAATCAGGAGGGCAGTAATTTTGGCCTTTTAGTGCTGTATCCTCAGCACCTACAACAACATCTAACACAAAATAGGCCCTTAGGAATTATTGGCAATTAGAGCTTATTTCCTTTTGGAAGCAAGAGCATTAAACATGAATCACTGCTCGGATGGGTGATAGCATTTATTAGGCAACATGAGCTCTTATGTAGAAGGGCTCCTAAGGGACTCACGAGGAGTAAAGACTCATGAGGAATCCTCAGGAGCTGGGAAGGTGACTTGCTTCTAAGCTAACTGTAGGAGGGGGTTCCTCTCATTCATAAAGCTTTTTATCCCAGTCCTTGAGGTTTATATGCGCAAGAGGCAGCCTCAGGTGATACATGATGACATCACAGGACAGTGAAGAAACAAACAAGACAAAACCATTCCAGAATTGGGGAGGATAATTATAATGGTTGAAACTTGTCTTCAGTACTTTTATAACTGTTTTAAAATGCTTTTTTGTAGAAACTTTGTCTTGTGTCTCATAGGATTTATATTTACCTCTACTCTAGATATGAAAAGATTTTTTACTTTCTTACTATTACTTGTATTTTTTTTTCTCCCAGTTATTCTCCCATTCGGCTTCTTGAAGTATGTGTTCCCCTCCCCAAAATATTCATTAAACGTCAGGTCCCATTGAAAGTGTCCCTTCTTCAGGATCTGAAGGACTTCTTTCAAAAGTAAGTTTTAGTTTATTTGATCATCTGTTTTTTGTGTAGTACTATCATGTACACATTTTAAAATATCACGTTAGTTCATTTAGCTTTCTTTGAAAACAGAAATAATTATTTTTCTAAATATATGTTGCATATGTCCGATGTAAAAAAAAGAAATGTAGACTGCATAAAAGTATAAAAAAGAAATCAAACCTTCTTAGACATAACCGGTGTTAAAATTTTGATGGACATCCTTGTAGGTCTTTTTGTTGCAAAATTGTATATGATTCTTAATCTGACAAATTTATAAAGTTTTGTGTGTGTAATTTTTCTATTTATGTGAGATTAGAAAATTTAATTCTAACTTTTCTAAAGAGTTTAATGTTTATGGTTTTATTAGAGTTTCACAGGTATACCTCGCTGTTGATGAAAGACTTGCATCTTTAAAAACGGATACATTTAGCAAAACAAGAGAGGAAAAAATGGAAGATATCTTTGCACAAAAAGAGGTCATTCATTTCTTTGACAGAAACTCAAAATTATTATCAGAAGTTTCTTTTGGGGTGTATCTCAGACTGCTGGAATTGTTTCTGCTCCCTATAGATGGAAGAGGGTGAGTTCAAGAACTGGATTGAGAAGATGCAAGTGAGGCTCATGTCTTCCTCAGTCGACACCCCCCAGCAGCTGCAGTCCGTCTTCGAGTCCCTCATTGCCAAGAAGCAGAGTCTCTGCGAAGTACTGCAAGCTTGGAATAACAGGTGTGCTTTGCAGTCTGGCATTTCTGTCATATCTTTGCAAAATTTGCTTTGCCTTGATGTTTTTAATTTATAAAGGCCTTTAATAATTACGGACGTTACATTTTACCCTCCAGTTGTGGAAGTTTTTATTTTTCTGTCACCACTTCCCCTTCTTCATTTAAAACATCTACGCTAATCTTCAGGTAGTTTATAAAGATGAAAAACCGGATGAGAGCAGCTTTCAGTGCTGTTTCAAATACTTAGGAGTGTGTGTGCCTACTGAATATAATAATATAATTGAATTAGTATTCCATGGAGTGATTATTGGTTTTTAGGTTAGGACTTTCAGATGTATTATTATGTGTCTTCTTAAACTTTTATGTAAATATTTATTTGGGGAAATATTTCCCTTTAATGCTTATTTAAAAGTTCAGAGATTATTATCTCATTTATTTATGGAGCATCTGCATTATGCTAGGCAATGAGTAAGGCATTAGATGGACATTCCATCTTTTATTTGGTCTTATGAATCCTACAGTATATATACTGTTGACATTTTACGGAGGAGGAAACTGTAGCTCTAATAAGAGACTAAGACATTTCCCCAAGTTGTGTGGTTATTGTCAGAGCTGGGTTTTGAGCTCAGGTCTCTTGGTCTCTAAAGCTTGTTTTTTGTTTTGTTTTGTTTTTAATTATATTATGCTCTCATAATAATTTACTATTCTTTTATAACTATAGTTATGTCACTTATATGTCTATAACTCTATAACTCTTGATTAGTTGATTAGAAATAAATAATTTTAATATCTATTGTCAAAATAGGAAAATCTAATTATTGTGGCTTCACAGTTGTAAAGAGAAAATTTGTAAACATTATTCAGAATATTAGAAACAAACTGTATTCTTTCCTCCTCTGTCCTAACCCTTTAATTATAGATTGCAAGACCTTTTCCAACAGGAAAAGGGTAGAAAGCGACCTTCAGTTCCTCCAAGTCCTGGAAGACTGAGACAAGGGGAAGAAAGCAAGGTAATGAAATGTGGTCTCGTCTTTGGTTTTTCATTGATACAAGTATTATAATCAATTTCGATTAAGACAAAAGTGGTAATTTAATACTTGCATTTAATAATATTAGATAAAGGTTTTCATTTCGCAGTTGTGAGGTTTCAAAGAGACATGTCCTGGATTAATTTTTTTATCTTGCTTGAAATAAAATTGTTCATTCATTTCACACATTTATCAAAAGCCACTATCTAGGCATCACTAGAGATAGCATCATGGTTGCAGTAGATGCTATAAAGAACAAGTTGTGGATACTCTATATAATAGGATCCTAATTTATTTTACTATGTAGTTTTGTGTGTTTTTTATCTCTGTGCTTAAGTGAGAAGGTTTTCTTAAAGGACCTATCTGTACTGGGTTCTGCACATTGATTTAATTGGCTTTTCCTAACTATATTGGTTTTTGTTTTGTTGCGTAACAAATTACCACAAACTTTGTGACTTAACACACGAGTATATCATTTTATAGGGGTCAGGAATCCTGTGTGACTAGGATCCCTGCTGAGTCCACGTGTTCAAGTCAAGATTTCAGCCAGGGCCATTATCTTACCTGAGGTCAGGGTCATCTTCCTAGCTCATCCAGGTTTTTGGCAGAATTTAATTCCTAGTGATTATAAGCCTGTAGTCCCACTTTTGTTGCTGGCAGTTGAGCAGAGCCCATTCTCAACTCCTAGAGGCTGCCTGCATTCTTTGCCATGAGCCCTCTTTCATCTTCAAAGCTTGCAACAATGCATGCTTCAGATTTCCTAATTCCTATTCTCTGCCCTCGTGACACAGATCTAAAGGACTTGTGTGATTAGGTCACTACCTGGATAATCTCTCCCCATTTTAAGGTTTATCAGTTTGGGACCTTAAATACACCTACAGAATCCCTTAACAGCAGTATTTAGATTAGTGTTTGAATAACTGGGGAAGAAAGATGTGTATACTGGGTAGGATTCCTGGGGGTCATCTTAGAATTCTGCCTATTACATGAACCATATTTTCAGATAAATTATTATTGTCAGCAAAATATAAGGGGTTAATTTTTTTTTCAAGATTTATTTTATTTTAGAGAGAGTGTGCATAGGGGCAAGGGCAGCAGGAAAGGTAGAGACAGTCCCAAGCAGACTCTCTGCTGAATGTAGACCCCATTGCAGGGCTCGATCTCATGATCCTGATTGAGATCACAACCTGAGCCAAAACAACCAGTTGGATGCTCAATCCACTGTTCCACCCAGGCACTCCATAAGGGTTTAGTATACTGATAAGATGAAGGGCTTTGAGAGAATTTATATATATATATATAAGTTATATATAAATATAAATTATGTATTTATTATATATATAAGTATATATATAAATTATATATATAAGTGTATAGTATCTGTAGGGAAGTATTTTCATAGAATAATAAATTCCAGTGCCTTGGATCTTGATGCTTCTTTTTCATCTCAGAAACAACTGTGTTGGAATTACTTTTCCTTAAGGTTTAGGTGAGAGTAAGAGTAAGGGTTACCAAAGATGATTTATACATTAGTATTTGCCAACTAACCTAGAGCTATTAATGGCTAACACAGACTGTTAGTGGCTTTTCCATTTGCCCACTGAAGAAACTGCAAAGCTAGTGGTGTAAGACTTTTAATTATAATATGTAGATACATAATTGAAAATACAAAATCATTCGGTTAAATGATCATCTTTTTGAAGGTTTGAACGATGATTTGAAACTCTATAGCATTTCCTGTATTTTCATTCAGAAACTAGTTTTTGAGTACTTTTAGGGACTATTCTAGGTTCAAGGCATATAGTTCTGAACGAAGGCCATAGTTACTAACTTTGTGGAACATTTGTCTAATGAGGGAGGAGACTGGCAGTAAACCAATGAACAATAAACTTTTAAAAAACAAATGGAAAAAAGGCTATGAAGAAAGAAATAAGGGAAATGGAGAGTATTGCCCAGGGAATGGATGGTGGTGGCTTATTTTATAAAGGTTGCCAGGAAGATCTCTCTGGTATGGTGAGCAAATCTAAAAATGTTCTAAGTAGCCATCTAAGGAATGACTTTGTATTCAAATTATGCACAGGGTTTATAGTGGTTCAAAATATATCTTACCTATGGATAATGAGACTCTAAAGTCCAGTGGTTGGGGGATCCTTGGGTGGCTCTGCGGTTTAGCACCTGCCTTTGGCCCAGAGCGTGGTCTTGGAGTCCTGGGATCGAGTCCTGCATCAGGCTCCCTGCATGGGGCCTGCTTCTCCCTCTGCCTGTATCTCTCATGAATAAGTAAATAAAATCTTAAAAAAAAAAGTTCAGTGGTTAATAAAAGTATACTAAGTTTGGTGGATAATCATAAGTAATTGTTAGATACTTTAATGTTAGGAAATGAACTGCTATTTAGAGCATGATTCTCAAAATGTAGTTCAAGGACCCCTGGGGGTTTAAGTCCCTTTCAAGGGTTCTTTCTGCAAGATTTCCCTTTTTCAATTACATATCTGTGTGAGGCTAGATTTTCTTTATATTCTTCAATCAATAATATAGCTGAACAGATTAAATACAAGAGCCAGATGATTCTTGCAAATACTAGTATTTGCAAAAGTGTTAAAACAGTGCCACCTTTGCCAATTTTTTTTTTTTTTTGGTAAGTAATTTTTTAATTTAAAAACGTTATTTATAGGGATCCCTGGGTGGCTCAGTGGTTTGGCGCCTGCCTTTGGCCCAGGGTGTGATCCTGGAGACCCGGGATCAAGTCCACATCAGGCTTCCTGCATGGAGCCTGCTTCTCCCTCTGTCTGTGTCTTTGCCTCTTTCTCTCTATCTGTGTCTCTCATGAATAAGTAAGTAAAATATTTAAAATGTAACATAAATAACATTTTTTGGTGTGTGTAAGGGTTTATTATTTTTAAGATGAATTAATGCGTATTCTGAAACTTTCTCAGTTTTAATTTCTAATAAGATAAAAATCAAAAGTTACAACCTATATAAACAAAAGCTGAGTGTCTTAATAGTTCTTAAGAGGCTTAAGGTTAGAAAATCTTAAAAATATGATTTTAATCAAATTTCCTTAAGAATAAAGTATTTACTTCTCTACAGATAAGTGCGATGGATGCGGCTCCGAGAAATACTTCTCCAGGACTTCAAAATGGAGAAAAAGGTTGGTCCTTGAGTAGTGATCACCTCCTATTGGATTTAAAGAAATTTCTTAGTCTGTAAATTGTTTCACTGGCTAATTTTGAGAATTTTTTCTGATGCAGTTGTTATAGATGTGTTTTTTTCCTTTCTGTAGAGTATTGTAGCACTGTAAGTTTAAGATTATTATAAAGTTTATTATAAGAAAATAAATTAGAGATGGTTGCTGTTAGGGGAAGAAAAAAGAAAAAAAGGAAATTGAAGTTTTGTTTTGCCTGTTCCAAAGTCAGCAGGTTTCACTGCAAAAATATTAGAAAGCTTACGTTTTGGGATCCCTGGGTGGCGCAGCGGTTTGGTGCCTGCCTTTGGCCCAGGACGCGATTCTGGAGACCCCAGATCGAATCCCACGTCGGGCTCCCGGTGCATGGAGCCTGCTTCTCCCTCTGCCTGTGTCTCTGCCTCTCTCTCTCTCTCTCTCTGTGTGTGTGACTATCATAAAATAAATAAAAAAAAAAACGAAAGCTTACGTTTTTATGTCATTAAAATCTTTCCTAGACCTATGCTGTCTTTCACAGTATTTCATTGAATAATTTGATGCCATCCTAGAAAGTTTGTAGAGAAATTTCCTTAGACTGTCTTTGTGGAACATGAGCTCAACTCGTAATTCTTGTCATTTTCTATTATAATTAAGTGGACTTTCCCCTTGAGAATGAGCATGTGATTTTCTTTCCAATGATGTCCAAATTTTATTCCCTATTAAACTGAATGAACTAGTGTTTAGGTAGCCATTATGGCCTAGTGGAAAAGAATATTGGACAAGAATCAGACTTGGGTTGCTGGTCCTAGTGCTATCACTAAGACTTGACTGTGGTCAGTTCATATAACCTGTTTGGATATTTGTATTGGTTTCTAAAATATGTGCTAAAATGACCTAAGTAATTTTTAGGAATTTAAAATTCTTTGGCTTAGGAGGTAGAAATATGAGTAGGCATTTAAAAAACATTTCTGTTGGGGGACATGGACTCAGTGTTTTTAAATGACTCACTTAAGTTTATTTTTCTCTAGAGGATCGCTTCCTAACAACCCTGTCCAGTCAGAGCTCCACCAGTTCTACCCATCTCCAGTTACCTACTCCACCAGAAGTCCTGCCTGAACAGTTGGTGGGGGGGCCCCCCGAACTCGATACAGCCAGCAGTTCGGAAGGTGCTGTTTAAGTCCCTTTTACTGTACTTTATCCAAAAAAGGAGAGCAATGTGAATGCTTTGATACAATGCTTTCTTGTATTTTAGATTTGTAAATTTTATACTTAACTAAATGCTGTTTGGGGCGCCTGGATAGCTCAGTTGGCTGAGCAGCTGAATCGTGGTTTTGGCTAAGTTGTGATCTCAGGATCCTGGGATCGAGCTCCATGTCAGGCTTCCTGCTCAGCCAGGGAGGGAGTCTGCTTGAGATTCTCTCTCTCCTTTCCCTCTGCTCCCCCTGCCCCCCGCCAATCCCCGGCTTGGGCATGTGCATGCACACGTGCGTTCTCTCTAATTTTTTTTGAAAAGTGCTGTTTTAGATAGAGCTTTTTACCATATCACTTGCTTTACTTGACATATAAATATTTCAGTAAATTGTTTCATTTATTTTCTGGGATATTACTTTCTTGAGTCCCATAAAACATATGGTTGTTGCTTTGTAAGAAAATAAGAGAAATTGTAGCCATTTTTCCAACAACTATTTATTTCAGTAATAGCAAATTTATGCCTTGCTTGTGTTTAAGCAGTAACTACTGAAGTAGTAGAGACTTTAAAAATAACGTTAAATTGTAGGTAAGCTCAGATGTAACAGCCACAGTATACATAACTAACTGAGAGTTGCAGTGATGACAAGAAAAGCTATGGCTAAATTCACGCAGGCTAAGGCAGTGATTATATTGTGGCTGCTGCCTGGTCACTGCAATAGTAAGCCATCGATTATAGGATAATACCAATTTCAGAGAAGTTTAAATGTAAAACAGTTTGCTCCTTGGAGTCTCTGCTGTCTGTAAATGCTTCACTATTGCTTCTTTCATCCCCAAAGAGTCCTTATTCCTAGATCAGAAATTTTGTACCATAATTGGTAATTATGTGCATATGTCTGTATTCCAAAAATGACAGGAAATAATATTGATACTTTATAGTTTTGTTTTTTTTCTCTTCTTGAATATTAACATATAACTAGAATATTTTTTATCCTAGATGTGTTTGATGGGCATTTGCTGGGATCCACAGATAGCCAAGTGAAGGAAAAATCAACCATGAAAGCCATCTTTGCAAATTTGCTTCCAGGGAATAGTTATAACCCTATTCCATTTCCTTTGTAAGTATTATAAAAGTCAGTGACTGTTTTTGGTAGTTTTATTTTCACTTCATTTAAAAAAAATCTTTGTATAGAGTTATTCTCCACATATATAGATATGTTTATTTAACTATATACGTACTTCTCAATCCTAAATTATACTTCATCATAGTAAAAGAGAGGTGTCTTTTGGTATAGTGTAATTTGTAGAATTATTATATAGTGATCATTATTACATAGTAGATGATCAGATTAAAAAGCATTAACTAATGTTGCTTAATGCTTAAGATTACCAGTTCTGAAAATAATTGTTTTTATATACTTTTTTTATATACGTTTTTAAAAGATAATTCTGCTACATCTATTAATCCCATAATCATAGAAACATATTACTGATTGTATATGAAGATGACATTACTGACCTAATAACTTATTGGGACGTGATACTTTTCTGTCAGTGGAGATATAGTACAATGACTCATACAGGTTTTCATGTGATCTTGTTTGCACGGGGCTCGCTGAATAGGAAAGAAGACAGGCTGGTGGCTGTGAGTCTTTTCCCCACTGGTTGATCTGTGTAGCCATCAAATGCTGCTCTTGTGTGGTGGTACAAGTGTATCCAAAAAGTGGACATTTGTTAATAAGGACCATTATTCTTAACTGGCTTTTGTATTTATTTATTCAGTCAGTATTTAAATTTCTTGAGTGCTAGCTCTAGTGCCCAAGGATGTAGAACAAGATAAATCAGGAAAATCAGCACTGTCGGGAACTCACAGTCTCAAGGAGGAGACAAGTTGAGATTCGTACTACAGACTGTGAGAGTCCCTATTTATGCTGGGTCAGACTCAAATATCTTAGCTTTTTCAGTGGGTTATTGTCTGTCCTGTTGTGTGGCCTTTGCCCCATGCCCTCACTTTTTCTTTAGTTGTTAACTCCTATGAATTCTTTCTCAGAAAAACTTTAGACCCTCCCACTTGCTCTCTGCCCTAGCCAGATTAGATCTCTCTGTTACGTGCTCTCATGATTCCATCATGGCACTTACCACAAAAGGTGATTTTATTTATTTGTAGGATTGTTTCTTTACACCCCACTGTCCTATAAAGTCTACCATGCCTGTTTTTTTCCACTAGTGTATTGTTAACATCTTGTGCAAGTTAGGTGCTTAGTATTAGTTTTTCTGAATATTGAGTCTCATGCTGGCATGGTGGGTGCTCAGTATGTAGCTGTTACACAGATGAATGCTTCTCTAGGGGCTTTAGGATGGAAACCAGGGGATCAAGATTTGGGTTAAAATTGTCACACCATTGAGATTCCATATGATAATAGGAGAGTGGCTGTGTTATATTATTTCTTGTTGGTTTGATAGTACGTTTCCCACAATTTCTAGAAGACTTGTCTTTTATTCTTATGGTAGAACAAAACCTTTCACATTTCTGCTGCCCCATTATAAATACTTTTTGAGATGAACATGGCTCAGAGTCTCAGTAGCATGGAAGGCGTTGTTTGGGATAACTATTCCAGAACCCTCTGATTTGAAAACTAATTCTGATGATTTTTAATTGCCTTTAAAAACTTTCTGTTGATACATTTTCCTTGGCTGTTTGGTTCAAGTTCTGCATACATTTTGGTGTACTTAATTATATTCTTAAAATTGCACGGTATCTAGGTAACTTAAAATTGTCTTGAAATTTTCTTATAACGTTTCAGTGGTTTGTATATATCATTTTCTGCTAATTTTGTTCTTATTTATTTAAAAATTTTGAACAGTGATCCAGATAAACACTACTTAATGTATGAACATGAACGGGTACCCATTGCAGTTTGTGAGAAGGAACCCAGCTCCATCATCGCTTTTGCTCTCAGGTATTATTCATGGGACTTTTCCAGCTATCATTAGATCTTTATATTTTATGTATATTTATTAATCACCTTTATTTAGATCTTTTATAGAGAGTAGAGCAGAATAATTAAATAATATAAGCAAAAAATATATATATATTCTTTGGGCATGATAGCTTGTTCTCTTTGGGTCTGAAGTGTATTCTTTGCTTAAATAATTACAGAATGACTCTTAAGCAAGCTTCTACTAACTAAATTGGCTAGGCAAGTTATTTACTTTATATCCTTTAAACATTCTCTGTATTATACTGTGTATCCATTGTATCCCTTCATTATTGCATTTACTTATTCATATAATGGAACATTTTATGTCATCAGAGTATCTTTTTGGTCCTCTATTTCCTTCTACTTCTCACACATGGCAAGTAAAGTTTTCTTACTAGAATAATGCCATTCCTATGCCTCAACCCACTTACATGCCCACAGTTATGTCTTTAAAAAGTATATTTCTTTAAAAATATTTATATCTTATGTCTAAAAAGTGCTTTTTAATCACACCAATATCTTGGTAGTGGTAGAACTTAGTCTAAGTATAATCTAAGATGTTTAATTAAAAAACTTTTTGTCTATTGGAAGGCATTGAAATTGAATTTTTTTTTTTATATATTGTTTGCAAGGAGCCTGCTTATTCTACAGATATTCAAATAGCTACAATATGTGGTATAGTAGGTATTGGATTTATAGGAATAAATAAGATCAATTTCAATTTCTATGCCTTAGCATTTATGAAGTTTACTGTCTGGATTGTGAGGAATTTCTTTCCTTTAGGGGATTCCATATGATATATTTTTTTTGTTTCTGCCTTTTGGCCTTTATGAAGTTAGTATTTGTTTTTTTTAATGCTTTAGTCACACTGCATTAATAGATAAGAAAGGTAGGAAAGCCAACCAAATAAAAAAATTTCTTTTGTACTGTTAGGAATTGAGTATTCCAGAAGAAATCACTTTCTTCTAATGTCTTGGAAAAATAGTACATGCTTCTCTTGTTCCCTGATATCTGATTTATCTAAACTAGGGCTCTCAGACGGCTAGTCTAAGAGTTTATCTGATTTATCTAAATTAGGGCTCTCAGACGGCTAGTCCAAGGGTTGGATTTGTTTCTTAAAGTTCAGTACCTTTACTCAAGTTCCTTTTCTTGCTGTTATATTAAAGTTTGAAGTTCTATACTTTGAATTGCCTGTTCTATCCCTGGAGGTATCTAATCTAAATGTTAATATATGGCCTTTCACAATCATTGTTTTGGATATTGATACTGGTTGGTGTGTTGGGTTGTATTTATGCTTTATTATCTGTGAAGATAGCCTTCTTCATGAAGCTTCTACTTGATAATTTTGTTAGTTGACTCAAGTATGTTTAATTACGAACACATAGAATGATTGTGTTTCTGTACTGCAGAGTTTATTCTAAAGTATGTGATTTATTTTGGAAAGAAGCTTAATGTTTAACATTTTTCAACCTATTTCTACCCTAAGTTGTAAAGAATACCGAAATGCCTTAGAGGAATTGTCCAAAGCGACTCAGCGGAGCAGTGCCGAGGAAGGGCTTCCGACAAATAGGTGATCCGTGATTGAGTAGAATTTAATTCATTTGGCTATGTCATCCTTTTTCAAATGCTCATACTTATTACAGCATATTATCCGTGTGAAAGTTACTAGAATACTGCCGGTGGCATTCCAACTTTAGCCAACAATAGAACAGAATTCAAGTAGAGCAAAAGGCCTTTAGACAGTGCCTCTGGATAGTTTTCTGATAATTTCCATGGAAGTTTGGTATATGTTGTAGACTTAGGCTTTCAGCATTTTCAGTTCTCTTTGTTTTCATTTAAAAAATAGTAACTTGTAAAATTAGTAATCTACTGCCTTACTTCGTAATTTAAAGTACTTGTTAATTTTTCGTAATCATTAAAGATTCTAAATAGTTTAAAAATAAAACCCCCAAACCAGTTCTTTTAGTATGTTCAGTATTTTAGACATTTAGACAGAAATTGTCGTAGGCTCGTTATTTTGATTCTTACTGAAGTAGGTTTTTCACCTTTACTAATGTGACAAAATTTGATCTATTTATTATCATGTTAACTAGCCTGAGGGATATGAAATTGGTATTTTCTAATGAACTTGGGGAAATATTATAAAAGCTTCTGCTTTCATGTATTTTCCATACTTTTATATTCATATAAATATAATGCTCTTTTTGTGCTCTTTTTCTTAAGTCCAATAGACATTTCAAGACTTTTTCTTCTATGTTATAACCTGTGTTTACAGAAATTATGAATCAGAATTTGGATACCATGGGTGAATTAGGTGGGGAGTAGATTAATGTAGGAGTCATTTTTTGTCTGAATTGTATGAAACTAACTTTTCCTTTTTTTTTTTTTTTTTTTTTTTTTTAGTACTTTAGACAGCAGACCAAAGAGCAGCAGCCCTATTAGATTACCTGAGGTCAGTGGAGGACAGACAAACCGTACAGCAGAAGCAGAACCACAGCCAAGTAAGATTATACATGGAGGAGTACTTATTTATTAGTCTTATTTGTAATTATGGTTTGAAGGAGAAAACATTAAAGAAATGCCAGCTGGCAAGAATTTATTACATCTGGTGTTTATAATATGCATTAAAAATTTTTATATGCCCTCTTTTATAACTGTTTTGCTTTTCTTTGATCTTTACCTTATTATTGGGTTTGAAACTTCTAGCAACTCATAGGTCTATGCAAAAAGCAGCAGAATCTGCCATTTTAGAGCTTTCAGTTTAAAGTATATGAGCTAAACAGACTTATAAAAAAGTTTTTACAGTATCGTTGGCATGGTAAAAATAATTTTTCATGTGTCCTGCCCTTTAATAGCCACATAATAGTTATTTAACGTATTCCCATTTTTTGAAAGAAAGTTAAGACTTAAGTAACTTGCTCGAGATTACAGAGGTAGCTGGAAGCTGGGATTTGAACATAAGTCTCTTTGACTTTGTCAGGAATGTATTTCACTACAAATATAACAGAAAACTCAAGTGACTATTGGGGCTTAAACAAATGACAGTGTATTTTTCTAAAATTGCAATGTCCGCAGGCAGGCAGTTGTTGGCATTGGTTCAGTTAGTCTGCATTGTCATGACCAGAGAGGGGGTGTTTCTTTATGATTCTCTTAAGTTTTCCTAATGATCAAAATGTTCCATTTCATGTGTTCATTTAAAATAGAAAGAAGGGAAATAGCTATAAGCTGCAACTGTTTCCTTTAATTAGGAATGCAGAGGCTTCGCCTTTAGTCTCCTTGACTGGAACTGAGTCTCACGGTCACCCCTCCCTGCATGGGAGACTGAGATCGTAGTGGATAGCACCACCCTAGTTGCTTATACAAATTGTGACTCATTTTCTGGGGTTCTCTGCATTGCTGCCCCAAACTAAATTGCAGTTATTTCAGTGAGGAACAAGGTGGGCTTCAATAGTAAAGAGCCCATAAAGGTGTCTGCTACCCTAAGCACTTTAATGAGTGATATTTTATGTGGATTTTGTAGATGGTAAATGTACAAGGTTATAATCATATATGCTAAGCTCATAAGTCATACATAGATGATATACATATACTAAGCTCAAAACTAAGAATGAAAATATATAGAGTAAGTTTTGGTAATATTTGTGGCCATCTTTTACTAATTTCTGAAAAATGCTGAAGAAATCTTGGATTTTGCTCTGTTAAAAATGTAGGAACACAAATGATAAGGAGACATTATCTTTAACTCTGAATTCTTGTGGGTTGTAGAATTGCTTTGTATTAGTTTAATTAACTATTGTAATAATGTAAGCATTTAGCTCTAAAATTTTTTGCTTAATTTTTTTGCTTAAGATACTATGACTGCAGGATGCCTGGGTGGCTCCATTGGTTGCACAGCTGAATCTTGGTTTTGGCTCAGGTCATGATCTCATAGGTTATGTGATTGAGCTGCACTTTGGGCTCCATGCTCAGCAGGGAGTCTACTTGAGATTCTCTTCCTCTCTCCCTCCGTGCATTTACACTTGCATGCACTTTCTCTCTCTGAAATAGTTAAATCTTTAAAATAAAAAGATACTGTGACTGCCATGTAAAGATATTTTTGAAAGATTTTCTGTAGAATTTCTCACATTTTGACATATGGCTATCTGAGCACTGCTCTTCTTTTATATTTCTGATAATAAAAGTGCTTGACTAATAACCCCCCCCCCAGACCCCATGAAACATGTAGAATAATAGTCTGCAAATGAAAGTATCAGTGTGGCTCCTATTCATTACCCTCATATTATGGTTACTGCTAACAAAAGAATGAGTTGAAAATCTTTATTTTTCCACCTGCAGTGACCTGTACTTAATATGTTACTGTTTATTTTTAGCCAAAAAGGCTTCTGGAATGCTGTCATTCTTCCGAGGGGCAGCAGGGAAGAGCCCTGATCTCTCTTCCCAGAAAAGAGAGACCTTACGTGGAGCAGATAGTGCGTACTACCAGGTCGGGCAGACGGGCAAGGAGGGGACGGAGAATCCAGGCATTGAGCCTCAAGGTGTGTTAAAGGAGACCACTGTGCCTGTTTTACTTGCTTGTGTTCTTTAGAGCCTTGAGTCGATAATTCTTCCTGCTGAAACCAGGGCGTTCTCTCTCTTCTCATGCTGTAGCATGGCAGAGTGGAAAAAGCATGGCGCTTGTAGAGTCCCACTGGCTTTAGATGTCATTGCAATCACTCTTTGTGGTAGAATCAGAAATCCTTAAGTTTCCATTTTCTCCACTGTAAAGTGTCAAAAGCAATGTCTTACAAGGTTTACTAAGGACTGAGTGACATTAAACAGGTGAAACATCTATCTCACCTTATAAATCACAGTTATATATTCACATGTTTTCATTCCACTACCCCCTCAGACATTTCCTTCCTTTACCAATCTCTGTAGGGTTGAGGGCATTGATGTCTACTTTCATTTTGATATTTAAAAATTTGTCTACCTGATTGTGTTTGAATGTGGGGTGAGGCCAAGCATCAAACTATGCTGACCTGTTTTTGTAAATAGAATTGTAGCGGAACATAAGCACGCTCATTCATTTACTAGTTATCTGGCTGCTTTTGTGTCATATTGATAAGTTGAATAGTTGTGACTAAATAAAATACTTACCATCTGGCCCCTTACAGAAATAGTTTGGCAACCCCTGGGATTAGATCATGAATTAGTAGTCTAAAAGGTAGCATAATAAATTGTCATTAGTAATTAAGATATCTATTTAGTATTCTATAGACTTCCATTGGGCTGTAATCCTTGGAAGACATTGATGCTTTGAAAAAATAGTTTTGAAATGTGACACTTAGGGGATCACTTCTTCTGGCTATTGAGATATATGCCAAATTTGTAATACTTAGAGTGAATCTAACAGTGGATTTGCCACACAAATCAAATATAAAAAATAGCTCTGAAGTAGATGCTAGTACATTTTATGTATTTTATATATTTAATATATAAATATATGTTTATATTTATATATTTTATGTATTATATATATATAAATATATATATATATATTTGAGTATATGACAAAGCATCTCAAGCTATTAGAGAAACATTATTCCACACACAGGGAAACAGTCATAAACTGATAAAGAAGTAATGGAAACTTAAAAAAAAAAGTAATGGAAACTTGATGTAAGAGCTGAGTTAGTATATTGTTTTTTTTAATCTATATTTTTTCTTTCTACTTAAAATCGATTAACATACAGTATGAGTTTCAGAGGTGGAGTTTAGTATATTGTTATCAGAGGAATGAAATATAAGAAAAATTATTCTTCAACCTGAATTCTCTAATTTTCACCTGAAAATTGCTCTTTCAAAAGGTACTTCTACTTTGTAATAGTTTATAAAGTTTAATTGTGCACATAATGCTTGCTTGAGAGTGACTTGACCAGGATAACAAGAATTGACTTGTTAGTTTTTATTGTTATGTGAGGGGAAAAAGAACAAACAAAATGAACTGATAACCCATTGAAAACTTTGGCTTTCCTAACAATATTATACTTTTTAGATGAGGGAGATGGAGGAGATACACAAAAGAAACAACTCATAAATCCTCATGTGGAGCTTCGTAAGTATGAGATAGAATACTGTTGGTTTGGGGACAGGGACTGTAATTGAGAAAAATATTATTTAAGACTTCTATCTTTATACTAGATAAATATCCTGTTTCTTGGAATGAATATTAAGTCTGTGTGCTGACATAAGCTTTATTTAATCTAGATTTAGTTTATAAAATAAAAATTTATAAAGAAATTTAAATTATAATTTAATGTATCTTATAATTTGATTTAATTACTAATGTTTAACTAATGGGTAGTCTCGAGCCATAGAGCCTTGACCAGCTGTCTAGAATTGTGTATGTATAGGTGAGTGGCAAAAATTTATCATCCAGAATAATAATCATACAGTAAAATTTAAGATGTGAAAGAATGATGAAAGTACGATAACCAGTATAAATTTAGAAGTGGGTCTTATTTTATGTTTGATTTTCTGTAAGGTCGTAAGATGCTTTTCAGTCTTCCCTAAGAATCATTTTAATAGAGCTACATAAATGGATGTAGACTTAACACGAGAAATGCTATCCTGGAGAAAATGATACGGTTGCATTCGTCAGGCATGGGGAGTGGGCAGGAACGAAGAGAGATTTCTGATTCATAAAAGCCCCCCCCTCCTTTCAACACTTCTGTTTATAGAATTTTCTGATGCGAATGCCAAGTTTTACTGTCGGCTCTACTATGCGGGAGAGTTTCATAAGATGCGCGAAGTGATTCTGGGCAGCAGTGAAGAGGATTTCATTCGTTCTCTTTCCCACTCCTCACCCTGGCAGGCTCGTGGGGGCAAATCAGGAGCTGCCTTTTATGCAACTGAGGGTAAGTCTTTCTAGTCACTCACTCACTGAGTTGTAGCCATCTTTTCCCCTCAGATAATTTGAATCACTTGAGCTGAGGTTGTATGATATGGTCAACTGGCAAATGAAGTTTTCTGTTTGAGAGGATGTAATACAATATTTAAAAGAATACGCGTGTATATGATGTGCAGTTGGAGACAGACATTGATCTGATCCTTACTAAACTCTCTCTGGTCCTGACTTGTACAAATGTAAGTAGTGGTAGCGAACTTTTAGAAGACTCAAAAGGATACTTCAGAGCTGATGAGAGAATGATAAAAATACAAATACTTGACCTGAAAATAGGAAGGCCAAGTTCTTAACCTGCAGAGGTTTATAGAAGTTGATGACTGTTTGTACTTCACATTCCATTTTCCATACCCTAAAAAATAAGTTATCTGAGAAAATGCAGCAGGAAGGATGTTGCTTGGTAAGAGCTTATTTCATAACTGTGACTTACTGCATTGTTAACAAAGGAGTTTATAAAATTTTACTTAGTAGTTTTAAAAAGTAGATGATCTAGCTATGAATTTAGGTGTGGTACTGTCAAAGGTAGAGAGGCTTCTTGACTCTATAAATCCTCAGAAACCTTCTGAGCCCTCAGTTCCTTGAGAACTATGTTCTGATTAAAATCTTCTCTGTGACATCAGAAAATCTCCCTTAGAGCCATGAAACAAATCTTTTGGGATCTTTGGAGTGATTTATTGTAAATTATGTCAGGAAATACTGTGACTGAATAAATATGTATACACTTCTGCCTTTTAGATGATAGATTCATTTTGAAGCAAATGCCTCGTCTGGAAGTCCAGTCTTTCCTTGACTTCGCACCGCACTACTTCAATTATATTACAAATGCTGTTCAACAAAAGGTAGAAATCCCAAACTTTGGTCCATAATTAGAGTTTTCTGGACTTTTTTTACATCCTGAGAGTCCCAGTGGCAGTTTTTTCCATGCTAAGATAAGAGCAGGACACGACTGGATCTGTTATGTTATTAAGGTGTGATAGATAGATGCAGTTATTTCAAACTTTCTTTCTTACTTCACCAGTGAGAACCAAGAGATCTCGAGTAGGTTGCATTTAATGTGTGTGTATGTGTGTGTGTGTGTGTGTGTGTGTGTGTAGAAACATTAAGATTGGATGAAAATAGCTGCACATTGTAATTTATAATTTTGTTGAGACAGAAATTAGAAATGTTTGTTGAGACATGAGTATATGGATCTTTAAGTAGAAAGGAAGCCATTGGCTCAGGTTTGCCCACTTGACATTTAGCATTGATCCTCCCAGTAAGGGTATAAAGGAGTCACATAGATTTTTTTTTTCCATTTATGGTTTTGTTGCATGTTTTTGGGGGAAATTATATGTCATAATAAAATTTGTGATTTTGAGAAATTATAAAGCATTATCCTTTGGGGAGATACAAAGTATCTAATGTTTTTTATTAGCATTACTGTTTTACTTTTTATTTACTCCTGAGATTCAAGGGCTTAAGTTTTTTTCAAGGTCCTTTGGTCATATTAATAGAATATCATGTTTGGATATTACATGGATAATCCAGATATGGGTACTAAATTACAAATAATCATTTTTGATCGAGTTTATCTTTTCTTGATTAGAGGCCCACTGCTTTGGCCAAAATTCTTGGAGTTTACAGAATTGGTTATAAGAATTCTCAGAACAACACTGAAAAGAAGTTAGATCTCCTTGTCATGGAAAATCTTTTCTATGGGAGAAAGATGGCACAGGTAAGGACATTGAACTGTGCAAACCATGTAGCTACTGGAACCTTTAGCACTTCTGGTTCCTGAATATAGTGAATTAGAAAATAGCGTGTTACTTGATAGAATTAAACTTTAACTTTGGAATTGTTGAACCTTATAGGAAAGATTAAAGAATATTGTAGACTGGTCTTAAAGTTTAACCTATTCAATATCCTAGAAACATAGAATCATAGAATTAGAAGACTGATCTCTTTCTGTCACCTGAGTTTTTAAAGTTGAAGAAACAAAGACTTAGAAAAATTAAATTTGTGACAGTCACGCAGATATTCCAGGAACTCAGGTTGTTTTAGATTCTAGAACAGTAGCTTTCAAAGTGTTGGTCCTTGAACTATTTCCTGTCTGTGATGAGATAAGGAGCTTACACTAGAATATCATTCAATGCACTGCTTTCTTTATTGAGAATGTCTTGCTCTGCTGAACTGAACAGTGTGCTTACTGATGTGATTGTTTCACATTCTGGCACTAGCTCCTGAGGTCATCATGAGCAGGAACAGCTGACTTAGCACTGGTCTGTAGAATACACTTTCTGTTGCAACTGGTCTAGGACCTAAGTCCCCTGACCTTTGAGTGTGTGGCTTTTACCACTCCCAACATTTCTAGGGACATACAGTTGCTTCTGCACTGCCATGAGTATTGAATGGAGTTTTGGTATCAAAGCTAAGTTTCCTACAACTGTTTGCATCAGTTTTTTAAACTGCTCTATGATCCAGTGATACATTTTTGGAGTTATTTGCTAATGTTTCTTAAAGTTGATTAAGTGGGTTAGTGTATCCTGAAATGTTTGAGTAAGTGAATTCCTAGGTGTTAATTTTTAATGATGAATCATATCACCATTTATTTTATGTTATTACACAATCTTAATACTCGTGTTACATATATTTTTAATACATAAACAATATGTTTAATACATTTATATGTTATGATTAAGTTTTAAAGTTAAATTTAGAAGCATATATAATGGTATAGGCTATAGGGCATCTTTTTGCATTTCCAATTTAATTACATTAATTATGCAACTCATGCATAAATAACAGAAAATTTTCTTTCTGCTAGGTTTTTGATTTGAAGGGTTCACTTAGGAATAGAAATGTAAAAACCGATACCGGGAAAGAGAGTTGTGATGTAGTCCTGCTGGATGAAAACCTCTTAAAGATGGTTCGAGACAACCCTCTGTATATCCGTTCTCATTCCAAAGCCGTGCTGAGAGCCTCGATTCGTAGTGATTCCCACTTCCTTTCTAGCCACCTCATTATAGATTATTCTTTGCTGGTTGGGCGAGATGATACTAGCAATGAGCTGGTAGTCGGAATTATAGGTAAGTCAGTAAGCATATCTTACTTCTATTATAGTTCACGATTGAAGCCAGAGTACATTTGAAGATTATGCTGAATTTGGTCTAGTCATAGCTTATTAAACATTTTCATCAACTTTCATTTGAAAATTCAACAATAGCTTTTAAATTCTAGTTACCTTCTATTCAGCGTCCTCATTTTCATTTTCATTATCTTTACCAAAAATATCTGTATTCAAAAAGTTCTTCATGGGATCCCTGGGTGGCACAGCGGTTTAGCGCCTGCCTTTGGCCCAGGGCGCAATCCTGGAGACCCGGGATCGAATTCTACGTCGGGCTCCCAGTGCATGGAGCCTGCTTCTCCCTCTGCCTGTGTCTCTGCCTCTCTCTCTCTCATTCTATGTGACTATCATAAATAAATAAAAATTAAAAAAAAAAGTTCTTCATAAATGAAGCTCTAGGAAGTCATTAGGAGGATTAAAAGAATTACTATGGAAAAAAACCCTCGGGACAGTGCGGGCAATACTGTTAATATTCAGTAAACATTGTAGAAGTAACAGTAATTACTGTTGTTGTCTCCTTATATTTACTAACATAACTTTATTTCTAATCTCACCTCCTGTAACAGATTATATTCGAACATTTACATGGGACAAAAAACTTGAGATGGTTGTGAAATCAACAGGAATTTTAGGAGGACAAGGTGCGCAGAATTTTTCTTTATTCTTTAAACTGTTCTCTTCCTTATCAGTTAACATTTAAAAAATGGGTACTTTTTAAAATTCCCCCCCCATAAGTAAATAAGTGGTTATCTCTGATTTTATCATTTCCAAAATGATCAAATAATAAAGGGAACTATATAGGTGGGGAAATAATTGGTTTTAAAGTTGTGTTAAAATGCCAGAATGAAAAGTTACCCAAAAAAGGCCAAAGAGTGTGAATAAGAGGTTATTTATTTTTAATTAACACTTGAAAGCTTCTGGTTCTCTGAGCACTGCTAGCTCCACTTGTACTTTCATACATCTCTCGCCTGGAGGCAAGAGCTACTAGTCTCTATTTTTAGAGGCCGGGGGTGGGGTAGGGGTAGGGGCAGAGGAAAAGGGGAAGAAATCTTAAGCAGGCTTCATGCTCAGCACAGAACCTGACATGGGTTCAATGTCACGACCCTGAGATCATGACCTGAGCCAAAATCAAGTCAGATGCTTAACTGAGCCACCAATGCTCCAAGAACTGATCTTTTAAAATGGGAACCCCTACCAGGAAGGGCCTGTCCCACATCGTGGGGCACAGTGGACACTCCCTCTTCCTTTCTGAGACTGTCATGGTATGTGTGTCTTTATGACAGTTTTCATGAAAGAATATAGCTGCTCAAGTCAGTTGTTGATCAACCATGTAACAGCTTTTTCCCTTTGCTCTTTCCTAATCTTAGGTAAAATGCCAACTGTGGTCTCTCCAGAGTTGTACAGGACTCGATTTTGTGAAGCAATGGACAAGTATTTCCTGATGGTACCAGACCACTGGACAGGTTTAGGTCTGAATTGCTGAAATGGAGCAGGTGATTTTGAAATGGACCAGGAATGAAAAGGCCCTAGAACAAAGGACCAGAAAGGAGCTCCATGTTTTATTTCTTCATCACATTCCCCACTGCATGCCAAGGCCTTCCCATTCCGTGCTTGTGTGGGCTGTCTGTAACTGAAGGGTTAAAACTCCGCGGATTTTCACTTTGGCTTTGGATACCTACAAATTAGCTGTCCTTCTGCTGGAAAGTTGCATGAACATTTTCCCACATAAGCTAAAATAGAGGCACATTTCAAAGGGCTAAATACAAATGTAGGGTCAGAGATGAGGAGATAGGGTGAAACATGGGTTGTCAGATTTGTTACCAATCCTGTTAAGAAAATAACGCTTCCTAGATTGTGGCTTTCCTGGCATCATATTTGACACGTTCTTTACTTAGTATTGGTAGAGCTGGTGAATTTGTTTTGTGTTTCTTCTGTGATGGTGTAATGTTGCCTATTATCAGAATTTCTGAAACCTTTAAAAAATTCTGAATTATTCTGTTCATGGCCAGTTAAACAGATCGACCCTGTCTGTCCTTGTTTGTTTGTGGAATTTGACTTAAATTGGGAATCCTGTCATGTCCTTACCTTGCCCTGTTTTTTGAGTGTGCTTGCTATTTGTCTTCTCTGTGGGTGACTGGAGACGAGCCATTCATCAGCAGCCTTCTTTTGGAGCTGTTTTTTAAGCTTATTGATAACTTTTGTGCAATTAATATGTTAAACTGCACTTCTCTGTACCTGTCCGCATTCTAGGTTTTCTACTTTCAGGGAAACAGTAAATGAGTCTATAATGACTAAATTCCCAAAGGGAGAATTACTAAGGATTTTTTTTTTAATGTAAAAGAGAAATTAGACCTTATCCAAGAAATTGGGTGAGAGGTAAACACTTGCTTGTTTTTTTGTAAAGGTAAAGTGTCTTTTTCAATATAAATAGCAATTCAAGTGGCATCTGTAAAACTAAGAGGTTTCTAAGTGTGGACATCCGTTTCTTAACTTTCTGCACCAGTTTCTAGGCCAGTTCTGATTATTGAGAAATGTTAAAGAGATTAAATATTTGTAGTAAGGAACTTCTTGTTTAATAGAGTTTTTGTTTGTTTAAAAAGTGATCAGTACTGAATTGTCTTTGAGGAAATAACAGAATGCCAACTATTTCCTCGTGGCTTCTTTCCCTAACAAGGATAATTTGGGGATTTGTAAAGTTTTATAACGTTTTCCTCTTTTCAGGCTTCCTATAATAGCACATTTCTATTGTAACTTTCACAAAATAAGAAAAAGAAATCTGGGTACATTCCAGTTACAGAGACTCTAAGTATGTGAAATAGGAGCATTTTGGAAAGTCTGCTTTAGAGAATGAAAGCAGTAATGAAAGCATTAGTTTGGTGTTCATTGCATATTGGAAACCTGATTTGTCTTGAACTAGAAACAAGTTGGCCAAGGACTTCATGACCAATGATAAGCACTTTAAAAAAAACAAAACAAAACAAAACAAAAAAAAACATGTGGTGTGCCTTTTGAAAACGCACAGAACACACTGGTGGTTTTAATTTTGATGTGACAGCCTAGAACAGGACGGACGCCTGCCCGAATGAAACGTGTGGATGGACCGTCGCTAACTGCTAACTTCTTGTGAGTCCAGGAACAGTGGATTTTGCGACTTCTTTTGAATACAAACACTCTTCTGTCAGGATACTTAGGGTTATTCACCTGTGCATTTCCTGCCCCCTCTGCCATGTCCACCGCCAGGAGAAGGTGGCTTCCCTTAGCCGTAATCAGGTCGTTTCTATGTTTTAGCCTCAACACCCTGCATATGGCAGGCTTGGATCCTCCATTGGAAGAATTCCTGATGGTAGCGTGTGTCACGTTGATTTTGTTTTCCTTGCCCATGACTTGAACTATTTTTTACAGCACGGCTGCCTCTTAGATAATTTTGGGGCAAAAAAAAATTCCAGTATACTATAATCTGAAGCAACACTTGCTGCCTTGCAAGGGTGATCTGTCCTTTGGAAACTGTCTTAATGAAAGGGAAATTAATTCATTGTGAGTAGTAGGACGACATCCTCAGCCCTGGTGCTTTTGTTGAGGCCACGGTAGTGTCTGTATATGTCTGTATAAGGTGTTTCAAATATCGTGCTGCTTGGTGTTAAGCATTGAATGACCGCTCACCTCTCTTGAATTTCCTTTCGAGGCTTGGAGAACATTCGTGTTGAAAAGACTGAGGAAGAAATCTTACTACTTTCTTCCTTAAAATAAAACATGAATCCTGAGAATATCTGATAGTTGCACAAGAAAACTATGTGAACGCTTTGCATTGTATAAAAATTTTGTTTATAAATATGAAGATTTCTGATGCTGTCAAAACTCTATGGAAAAATAAAAAAGGTTTACTTTTTTTCCTAGCCAAGTCTGAGACAAATAAGGGGAATCGGGTATTGCAAGCCCTTTTGTAGTCTGTTGAATTATTTAAATTTGTAGACGTTTAAAATTTCCTACAAAATGTGCTGCTTATAATGTTTTCCTCGATCCGGCAGTGAGTGGTTTTCTAGCTTTGGCTTTTATTGGGTATTGTAAATAGGTTTGTATTGGTTTTGGTGGCATCAGTGTCTCCTTGGCTTTTTACCCATTAGCCCTGGGCTTGTAAAAAAATGTTGCCAAGGAAAAGTAATCTACCTGTAGAAAGTTTGCTTAGCTAGGGGAGTGAAAACTCTCGTGAATGCGCCTGGTTGGTGAAGCAGGTCAGGCCATTCATTGTTCCTCAAGTATTAACATACTGACTTATGCAGTATTCAAACCATCTAGTGCAATGCCTTTTTGTTTGTTTTTGTAACACGGGTGCAGTGTATTATAGAAAAACAAAAATTACAATCACGAGCAGTTTTATTAATGCTGCTGTGCTGGTTTTGTAAAAAATGTACATTATGTCTTTTGACAGGTTTAATTTTAACTAGAGAAATGACATTGTAAATCATAATATCCTCTTTTAATTTAATATGAAAAATTCAATTAACAATATTGAAAATACTTAATGTATTATATTGTATATATTTCTCTACTTTGGTTCTAGCTCTTTTATATGATTGACATGTTATTTAAGAGATAAAACTGCCTTGACCTTTTGGAGACTTATACTGTAAATAAAGAAGACTTACGATAAACTGAGAATCAGCCTCACTTAGTTTTGAGTCGGTTTTCGGAAATTAATGGGGGTGGGGGGGTAGGGGGGGAGATGGAGTTTGGTGTCCAAGCCTCGCCCCTCGCCCCTCTCCCCTTTACCCTCCACCTCCCCCATTGCCTCCCCACCTCCTCCCTCGCCTCGCAGTGTTGCCTTCTGTTCATTTTCTTGCCCTTCGTCTGTCTCCCCACCAGAGAATTTAAGTCTTTCACTAGTAAATGGTCTTCTTAAGTCCCAGAAAAGGGTGGGGGAGGGTCTTAAATCTGCATGTTTGCTTCTGCCTGTGTAAGTAATGGCTTTGCCTCTCCTGCCCTCCTTTTCTCCATGTGTTTCTGCTTTCCTGGTGGGACACTCAAGAAAGTACTGCCCTTTCTCAGCCAGGAATGGCTGAATTCACCTCCTTGGCAGACTCTCTAAGCTATTAATTGGTCCCTGGCTTGTTCAGAGGAGTCTGCCTGGAGTGGATCCAGCTGTGCCCCACCCGCAGCAGTGGGCGCACCTGCTCCCCTCCACCAAGCCTGGGCTCACCCAGGAGCAGGAGAGCCTCTGGGCGGTGCCCCCCTGCTGTGGTGGAAAGGTGCTCGCTTGGGGCCGGGCACCCAGTTCTCTGGCCCACCTCCCTGGCAGTGTCTTGTGTTGGAAAGTCCTTTCTTGTACAATTCTAGGTTAGTGTTTAACAAAACTAAGATTTTTTAACCTAAGTTTAAAAATTGTGGTTAAAACCACCCCAAATTTATCATCTTCGCTATTTTTAAATACATGGTTTGGTGATGTTAGCTGCATCCACATTGCACATTATACCCCCCAGAGCTTTTTCTTCTTGCAAACCTGAAACTATACCCATTGAACCACTCTTCTTGCTCACCCTGGACTCTGGTCACCTTTCTGTTTTCACTGATTTGACTACTTTAGCTTCTTAAAACCATACAAATTTGTCTGTGGCTGGCTTATGTTATTTAGTATAATAGCCTCAAGTTTCGTCCATGTTGTAGCATTTTCCTCTTTTTTAAAAATTCAGTGACATTCCAGGTTGAATGATGTACCACTGTTTTCTTTATTAATCATCAGTGGACATTTGCTTCCACCTCTTGGCTACTGTGAATAATGAGCATGGAAGTGCGAGTGTACTTCAAGATCCTTTGAAAAATTGTTTTGGATAAATACAGAGAAGTGGGATCACTGGATCCCATGGTAGTTCTGTTTTTGTTTTGAGCAACCTCCACATTGTTTCCCCTGGCAACTATGCTATTTTACAATCCCACCACCAGTATAGGAGGGTACCAGTTTCTCTACATCTTTTACAACACTTTGATGGTAGCCATCCTAATGAATGTGAGGTAATATCTCATTGTGGTTTTGATTTGCATTTCTCATGATTAGTGATGTTGAGCATATTTTCATATGCGTGTTGGTTATTTGTATATTATTCTTTGAGACATGTTCAAATCCTTTGGCTATTTTTAAATTTGGCTTCCTGGGGCACCTGGGTGGCTCAGTGGTTGAGCGTCTGCCTTTAGCTCAGGTCATGATCCCGGGGTCCGGGGATCGAGTCCCACATTGGGCTCCCTGCATGGAGCCTGCTTCTCCCTCTGCCTGTGTATCTGCCTCTCTCTATGTGTCTCATGAATAAATAGGTGAAATCTTAAAGATTCATTGTTGCATTGGAGGAGTTCTTATATATTCCAGATGTTAACCCCCTTATCAGATGTATGATTTGTTATTGTTTCCTCTCATTCCATAGGCTGCCTTTTCATTCTGTTGATCGTGTCCTTTGATGCACAAGTTTTTAAGTTTGACATAGTCCTATTTGTCTCCCTTTGCTTGTACTTTTGGTGTCATAACCAATAAATCATTCCCAAATCCAATGTCTTGAAGCATGCCCCCTCTTTTCTTCTAGTTTTACGGTTTTAGGTCCTATGTTTAGGTCTTTATCCCTTTTTGAGCTATTTTATATGGTGTAAAATAAGGGTGCAACTTCACTCTTTTGCATGTGGATAGTCAGTTTATTCATGACAGACACAGAGAGAGAGGCAGAGACACAGGCAGAGGGAGAAGCAGTCTCCACGCAGGGAGCCCAATAAGGGGCTCGATCCCTGGGCCCGGGATCACAACCTGAGCCAAAGGCAGATGCTCAACCACGGAGCCACGCAGGCATCCCAGAAGAGACTATCTTTTCCCCATTAAGCGATCTTGGCACCCTTATCATTTGACCACATGAGCAGGGGTTTATTTCAGAGTCCCATTAATTTATGTCTGTCTTTATGCCAGGACCACACTGATTCCTGTAGCTTTGTAATATGTTTTAAAATAAGGAAGTGTCAGGTCTCCAACTTAATTTTTCTTCTTCAAAATTGTTTTGGCTATTCGAGGGCCCTTGAGATTCCATATATGTTTTAGGATTAATCTATTTCTGCCAAAAGAAAAATGCCATTGGCATTTTAGGGACTGTGTTGGATCTGTAGATTGCTTTGAGTAATATGGACTTTTTTTTTTTTAAGATTTTATTTATTCATGAGAGAGGCACACAGAGAGAGGCAGAGACACAGGCAGAGGGAGAAGCAGGCTCCATGCAAGGAACCTGATGTAGGATTTGATCCTGGTCTCTAGGATCACGCCCTGAGCTGAAGGCAGACATTCAACCACTGAGCCACTCAGGTGTCCTGAGTAATATGTCCTTCTTAACAAAACTCATGATCACAGGATGTCTTTCCACTTTTGTGCTGCTTTTAATTTCTTTCACTGGTGTCTTACAGTTTTCAGAGAACAAATCTTTCACCTTTTGGTTAGGTTTATTCCTAGTATTTTATTTATTTTGGTGCTGTTATAAATGGACTTGTTTTCTTAATTGCCTTTTCAAGCAGTCATTGTGTATAGAAACAACTGATTTTCATATTGATTTCATATACTACAATTTTATTGACTTTAACATTTTTTTGTGTGTATATACTCCTTAGGGATTTTTACATATAAGGTGATGTTATTTTATCTTTTTAGTCTTCCTTTGTAATTTCCATACCTTTTATTTTGCTTTCTTGCCTAATTGATCTGGCTGGGGCTTCAATATTGTTTTTTATTTTTTTTAAAGATCTTATTTATTCATGAGAGAGAGAGAGAGAGAGAGAGGGGCAGAGACATAGGCAGAGGGAGA
Source organism: Nyctereutes procyonoides (assembly GCF_905146905.1). Taxonomy (NCBI): domain Eukaryota; kingdom Metazoa; phylum Chordata; class Mammalia; order Carnivora; family Canidae; genus Nyctereutes; species Nyctereutes procyonoides. Next base: position 16,698,586 of record NW_026575132.1, read on the forward strand.
AGCAGGCTCCATACAGGGAGCCCGATGTGGGACTTGCTCCTGGAACTCCAGGATCACAACCTGAGCCGAGGGCAGATGCTCAACCGCTGAGCCACCCAGGCATCCCTGTTTTTTAAGAGTATTTTTTTAAAATAGAGAGTGGTGTGCTGCACTCAGGCATGCATTGTGCACAAGCAGGGGGGAGGTGTGGAGGGAGAGGGAGAAGCAGACTCCCTGTTGAGCAGGGAGCCAGATGTGGGGCTGGATCACAGGGACCCTGGGATCAGGACCTGAGCCAAAGGCAGACACTTAACCAACTGAGCCACCCAGGTGTCGATGTGACTTTGGATGTAAATGCTGAGTGTGGGCATCCTTGTCTTGTTCCTGATCTTAGAGGAAAAGCTTTCAGTCTTGCACTGTGGAGAGTGATGCCAGCTGTGGACATTTCCTATGTGATCTGTATTATATTGACATTGTCTATTTTTAGTTTGTTGAGTGTTTGTATCATGAAAGTGTGTTCAGTATTGCCAGATGCTTTCTCTGCATCGATTGACATGGTTAAGTGGTTTTTATCCTTCATTCTGTTACTGTGGTATATTACACTGATTGATTTTCTTATGTTGAAGCATCCTTGCCTCTTGGGGATAAATCTCATTTGGTGCTGGTGTCTAATCCTTTTAATGCACTGTTGAATTCAGCTCGCTAGTATTTTGTTGAGGAATTTTTCATCTATATTTAGCAGGGATAGTGGCCTATAGTTTTCTTTTTCTTGTAATGTCTTTCTCTGGCTTTGACATCAGGGTAATGCTAGCCTTATGAAATCATTTTAGGAATTTTCCCATTTCTTCATTTTTTAGGGGGAGTTTGTGAAAGATTGGCATTAATTCTTATTTAAATGTTTGGTAGAATTCACTAGTGAAGCCATCTGGTCCTGGATTTTCTTTGTTGGGAGGTCTCTGATTATTTTTTTAAAGATTTTATTTATTTATTCATGAGAGACAAGCAGAGACATAGGCAGAGGAAGAAGCAGGCTCCATGCGGGGAGCCGGATGTGGGACTCGATCCCGGGACCCCGCCCTGAGCTGAAGGCAGCTGCTCAACCACTGAGCCACCCAGGCGTCCTGGTTTTTGATTATTGATTCATTCTCTTTACTAGTTAGAGGTCTGTTGAGACTTTCCATTTCTTTATGATTGATTCAGTCTTGGTAGGTTGTATCTTCCAGGACATTATCCATTTCTTATAGGTTATCCAATTTGTTGGCCTACAGTTGTTCAAAGTATTCTCTTACGATCCTTTTTATTTCTGTGGCATTAGTTATAATGTCCCCTTTTTCATTTCTGATTTTACATATTTGAATTTTCTTACTTTATTGATTGGGGGATTGTCCATTTTTTTGATCTTTCCAAAAACCCAACTCTTTTGTTGTTTTTTTTTTCTATTCTCTACTTTTTCTCTGTTGCAATCTTCATTAAATCCTTCCATCTGCCACATTTGGGTTTAGTTCTTTTTTTCTAGTTCCTTGAGGTGTAAAGCTACACTGTTGATGTGAGATCTTTCTTTTTCGGTATACATGTTCACACCTGTGAACTCCCTTCTTCAGTCTGCTTTCACTCTATCCCTGAGTTTTGGTGTGGTTTGTCGAATTTTTCATTTGTCTCAAGATATTTTCTAATCTCCCTTATGATTTCTTCCTTGAATTTGTGATTGGTCAAGTGTGTGTTGTGTAATTCTTACCTATTTATGGATTTTCCGTTTTTCTAACTGCTTTGATGTGTAGTTTTATTCCATTGTGATTGGTAAAGATACTTGGTATGATTCCAATCTTAGCAATTCATGCCCAAGAGAAAACTTATGTTCTAGATCATGTCTTCTGATGTCTTAGGCTGGAACAAAAGAGAAGGGAGATATCCGAGTAAAAAGTTTTGAAATTGAATGTCATGAATGAGACGTGACTGACTACCAGTTGCTACCCTAGGAGTTTTTCTCAATGTTTGAAAGAAGGTGTTTTGTTTTTTTTTCCCTCTTAATCTCTATCCCTGATTTTTAAAACTTAAAATAAAACTATGAAATTATACTCTGGTAAATGTCCTTTAATGCATCTTTGGAGTTAGCTGTCTTGAATTTGGCTCTGATCATTTGCTGTTTGCTGCTTATTACGTTTAAAATTCTCAAATTTTCAGAATATGTGTAACAGGGCGGAGGAAACCTTTTAACCTTATACATTCCTACCTTTAAGACATTGAATGCACTTATATGGCTCTCAGCAAGATATCATAAAAGCTGCCCCTGCTCTCATGGTTGAGGGAGGAAGGTTGAGGAAGGAAGGTATTTTCAGGGAGTTTTGCGAAAGTTGAGAATGGACCCAAATGAGGTTGCAGTGGTGAGAAGTGGCCACTAGAGGGCTCTGAAGTACTAGGATCTAAAATAATGCGAACTAGCCCATGTGCCGAATTTTTTTTTTTTTTAACCAGGGTCCTAAGTGCCTTGAAGTTACTTTTTGACAAGAGTCTGTTATATCTTAGAATATGTAGTTTTCAGAGAGAGGTGTTAAGTTAGAAGTAGTTTAGTATTTTCTTTTTTTCCCCCTAAATATTTTATTTATTTATTTGAGGGAGGGAGAGAGATGGAGGGAGGGGAGAGAGAGAGTGTGTGTGTGTGTGTGTGTACAATCAGGGGGAGGGACAGAGACAGAGGGAGAAGCAGACTCTCCCCTGAGCAAGGAGCCCAACGCAGCCTCAGCCTCGATCCCAGGACGCCTAGATCACAACCTGTACCAAAGGCAGACACTTAACCCACTGAGCCACCCAGGTGCCCCTAATTTAATATTTTCTACTCAGAATTGGAACTCTTTTTTAAAAAATGAAAGTAGCACTAAAAGCTTTTCATTTGAAAGAGCACATATTTGATAAATTTGATGTCCATACACCACTGAAATAGAGTCATAAGTACAAACAAGTGACTATCAGAAAAAGGGACATTAGGAAGAACTAGGCAAATCTCAAAGGATGGACTTTGAGAAGAAAGCATCAATGTCAGTTCATTAATTGTGACAGGTGCACCTTACAGAATGTAAGATACCAATAGTAGGAGAAGCTGGCTGTATGGAAACTATCTCTACTCTGTGATTTTTTTTCTGAATCAAAACACTAAACAAGGGATTATATTTGTAGATAGGAAGAGCCTCACTTTAGAGATACTGAATTTAATGAAATTAAAGCAGGGGGTCGTTTTTGTCCTTTATTGTTATTATCTTATTAAAATGCTTTCTTCCTTCCCCAAGTCAAAAAAACTAGCTGTCCTTTAGAAGAAGATAGGCAAGTGAAAAGAGGCTATGCTTGCATTTCTGGTGGCTTCTTCCCCCCCATCCTGCTGGGGGCAGCCTCCTCGTGCAGCGAAGAGCAGTGCTGCTGGGCACCCACCAGCTGCAGGTCTCTGGGGCCCTCTCTGGGAGGCCCTCTCGTCTCCTGTACTCTGTCCCACAAACTCAGCTGCCTTGGGTCTTCCCCAAGGAGTAGAACAGGATCCTCCTCAGTTGCTCCTCCCTCTGCGTTGGCCTTGAAACTTTCTGAGCATAATCTGGGACAAACTGGGCTCACCCCATTTGTTTGTCACCTCTCAAGGATCCACTGTCCTTTATTGGCTGATCCCCAGTTTTGAAAACTGTTGTTCTATGTATTTTGCCTGGTTTTCATGATTGTTCCAGTAAATCTGGACCCTACTACCTCACTTTGGCCAGAAGCAGAGCCCAAGTTAGGTGGAATTTATAAAGCTTATATCTAAATGCTGTGTTGAATTAAGATACAATGTTTTCTCTGTCAAGGTAAAAAGTAATACTTTCTTGGCTGTTGTAAAAATGATTTAAAAAATATAATCTTTTCCTAGTGAATCCTGTTTTCTACAATGAATTAAAATAGAAAACGTAGGGATGCCTGGGTGGCTCAGTGGTTGTGTCTGCCTTTGGCTCGGGTCATGATCCCGGGGTCCTGGGATCGGGTCCCACATCAGGCTTCTCGAAGGAGGCTGGCTTCTCCCTCTGCCTATGTCTCTGCCTCTCTTTCTGTGTCTCTTGTGAATAACTAAATAAAATCTTAAAAAAAAAGAAAATGTAAGTAGGAAAAATTGTATTTATTTTTTTGGTGGGGGGAGGAGAAGAGGGAGAGGGAGAGAGAGAGAATATCAAGTGGGCTTCATGCCCAGAGTGGAGCCTGATGTGGGACTTGATCTCACAATGCTGAGATCACGACCTGAGTCGAAATTAAGAGTCAAGATGCTTAATTGACCAAGCCACCCAAGTGGTCCTAGGAAAGGAAATTTTAGTTCAATATGCAGAAATATGCCTTGGGGTGCCAGCAGGTAATTGTGATCCTCTACACGGATATACAATGTCACCGGGCAGGGCATGTTCTGGGGAGCAAAGAACCCTGAGCCAGGCTCCTGGTGTTGCCACCATGATTCAGCCTTTTGGTTTCTCATCTTGAAAATGCTATTGAGCTATTGTTCAAGAATGTTGAACATTAGGCATAACGAATTGCCCTCTAGTTTATTGGTAGCAGAGCTTAGTAGATAAGCTTCTAGATTTTTCCACATAGAATTTGACAGGCATTTCTGTTGCTAACACACTGATGGATCTGGGGGAAACCCAACGGGCAGCTCCAGCCAGCCCTGCAGACTCTGATTATTGTCACTCCTTGCAGGGATGCCACATGAAGTGCCAAACTGCAACATGCTAATCATTAAGCAAGTACTCCTTAGGGGAGTCCAGCTCGAGCTGCTAACAGAAAAGCACCCCTTGATGTTCTAGAAGTGATTCCTCTAGTACCATCTGTTTTGACTGGTCACACCATCATTGTATTGGGGCCTTGTTGGATCTTTTCCGCCCTCATTTCTAAATACCCAGAGGTGGAAATTGCAGATGTTGCTCTTAATTTCAGAGGTATTGCTTTTTCCTTGTCCACTAGAAGTGAGTGCATCATAAGTGATGCTACAGAAAATGGGTGTGGTGGCTCTGAGAAATCCTAGCTCTACGATTATGATGGAAGATGGACATGCACTGCCTCAGTCCAGGCCTGGAAGCTGCTATCTGTTGCATTCCATCTGGCTGCTGCCAGAATGAGATTTTTATCTGCTACTTCCCACTAACATGGTATGTGCTATTTCACAGTGCTGAATCAGCAACACTTTTGTGTTGGCTACTGGTGGTAATAAGCACCTTCATTCATTCAATCAAGAAACACATATGGAATGTGTACTCTTGACTAGGTCCTGCTGCTGCAGAGATGAACGACCCCACTCTCAGCCTCAAGAAGCTTATGGTTCAGTGGCAGAAATGGATATAAAACAACCATAAGGTGTGAGGTAAAGACTGATAAATGTTTGTTTTGTTAATGGGGGTAAGCTGTATTCTCTGAGAATATACAATTAACTACATGACAAATTTGCTGGTTTGAAGAATGCTATGTTTCAGCGACTTTAGAAGAGATCTGTTTGTTTTTTTTTTAATTTTAGAGAATGTTACAAAAATATTTTTTTTCTTTACGGTGTGAACTTGATGCAGTCTGCTTTGTAAAGTGTTGCATCTCCCCTGTGAATGTGAAGAAGAAAGCTTAACGTGAATAATTTTAAGCCTCTCTCATGGAACTAACTGAATTGTTCAGTGAGGGAGGTTCTCTAAGTTAAGGCAGGAGGATAACTCAAAACCCTTGTGAAGACATCTAAGGGAAATCCCACCTAAAAACATACTATTAATAGATTGAAACTGCTCTGTGAAGGCAGAGACCTTTCTTTACTCATTATTGTGTCCCCCATAACAGTTCTTTGCATAGTTGAACTGGAGACAAAGCGATGACACTGTAGGGACAGAGTGCTGCTTAAGCAGCCACAGTTTCTTCTGTATAAACTCTCATGATTTTTGTCATGTGACTTGGTGGTTTTCATGATTCTTACTGGTTGATTCCCCCTTCCTTTATGCCCAAAGCGACTCTCCAAATAGGCTAGATATACAGAGCCTACCAGCCTGGGAGATGATCTGGTCTGAGGAGTGTGTCCAGTAGAAGGACTCCATGTTGGATGGTGCCTAATGGATCCAGTCAAATTCTCCTCTTTGGTCATTTGGATTTTCAGAGAAGGCAGTAGAAGCAAGGAGTGTGTGTGTAAGTAGAGGTAGCTGAGGGAGAAGCTGAGAAGGCAGCTGAGTCATGAGTAGAGTGGGAGTGAGACAGGAGAGGAAGGAGTGAGACAAAGCTGGCTTCTGAAAGGTTGACTAGATGCCCCTGTCTCCAGCCCTTGCCACTCTCTCCTCAATAATGACGATTTTTCTAGATCTGCATGAAGTCCACAGAGGTCCTAGGGCTTCCTTTCTTTCTCACATGTGCATAATAAATACCCATCAGGTGAGGTGGGCATCACCTGCTCCTTACAGCCTCTAAGAGTCTCATACAATATTTAGGCAGTAATAATTCTAAAGGAATTAATGCTTCCATTGCCATATCACACATTGTAACAGCATGCCAACTTCACCATACTATTCACGTTTAGCCTTATGTTGATTCTGTTTGCCAATTAGTAATGCTTGCATTTTTTTGCCAAGATAATATAGTGTTAAATTGTAATGTTTGAAAAACTGTGATTTTAGTGTAAACTAGCACTTTAAAAAGTATTACAAACCAAATTAACTAGGTAAGCCTGAGAAGGAAATTTTATTATACATATTATTTTGGAATAGTTCTTATTTAAATCGAAATGCCTGCTGTTCTATTTTAATGTGTTTTGTACATATAAGTAAAATCAAGACTGGCAAAAACATGATTTTCATCAGATAGACTTCTTTGAAGATTAAATGCTTTTGTAAAACCTGTTTGAAGTTGAAATTTCATGTTACCATGAGAATTGATCAGCAGAAGCTCATTTACAATTGGTAAATTGATTTATAAGAGTACCCACAGGGTTTTAGCTATTATTTTTGGACTTGCTCTCCAACCCACACAGGCAATTAAATAAGAGCGAGAAAAAAAGGAAACACTCATCTGAATCATCTATTAAAGTCTAGGTTACACTTTAAGACACAGCATTTTATTTCTTAGCATATGCACTTGTCATATTCACATGGGTGGGCTCTATTTTCTGCAGTAGACCAATTCTCCTTTCACCTTTCCTTAGTATGTAGTCCCCTATTGATACTTGCCTCTTTCAAGTATCTAGGGTACATTTGATCGACAACTGCCTTCAGCACCTAATGCTTCCTCCCCTCCTTCAAGGACTTGAGAACATGTGCCTTTTTTTCCCTTTTCCTTTTTTCTTTTCTTTTTTTTCTTTCTTTCTTCTTTCTTTCTTTCTTTCTTTCTTTCTTTCTTTCTTTCTTTCTTTCTTTCTTTCTTTCTTTCTTCTTTCTTTCTTTCTTTCTTTCTTTCTTTCTTTCTTTCTATCTTTCTTTCTTTTTTTAATGGAGCTATTCATGAACATAAAACCGGGAATTCAGATTGAAATGAGGAAAAACTCAATTATTCATGTATGTTTGGTCTCCCATATGGAGCTGGTATCCTTGATACTGAAGACTGATTCAAGCTCTAATAGAATTCAGATCTGTTTTAATTTAATTTAAATATAGAGGTAACTCAGTGGCTGTGACATTCAAGGGTTTCCAAGGAGAATGGACATTGTAGGGCATCTGACAATGAGTGTGATTTCCCTAGTTTCCACTGCTCTGTGGATTTAAAAGCATTTAGCAAATATTTAAAATGATCAACCCAGGCCTTTCACAAGCAAATGTTATAAATAAGTATAACATAAAAATAAGCATATGTATTGGAAATATAATGGCATTTTCATAAAAGTTCAAGAATTTCATAAGGACCTGGAAAAATATAGGAAGGCAAGGAGGTAGCCAATTGATTAAGAATTGTTGCTAGATTTGTATTAGGCTCCTACTAAATTAAGTCTTGAAATCACAGGCAGGCATTTATTGCTAGGTCAAGATTATGGAAGTTCTAAACAGAGCCTGACCCACCATTGTGTAGATTTGGGCATTTTTCTTTTCTTCTTTGTCACCTTGCTTTTGATTCATGTATTTGGGAGATCTTCTTTACTTACTGAAAATAATGACTCACATACAAGGAAGACCCTCTTCTGCAATGAATAATTATTTCTGTTTCAGTAAAATTCAATAAATAGCCACTTCCTCTTAAACAGGAGTAATGCCAGCAGCACATTACAGAGATACCTGTTCTCAGTAATTCTCTTTGGATTCTAACCAGTTTGATGTAAAAAATTCTTTTGGTGCAATCAAGATTTTTGTTCTAACAATCAGCCTACACATTATGGGCAGTTTCCATCTAAAACTAGAGGTAAGATCCTGGCTTATTTATATTAATCAAAATACATAATTGTTTTGTTGTTTTCCTGGAAAATAATTTTACATTCATTGCAATTTGTTTGCTAGCCTAATATTATAGATCAGTAGAGCCTACCTTTAGTAATTTCTCTTCTGTAGACATAAACATAGCCCGTCTAGAGAATAGAGAAATTATTGAAGGTGGGTTCTACAGATCTGTAATATTAGGCTAACAAGCAAATTGCATATAAATGTAAAATTGTCTTCCAGAGGGAAAAAAAAGTCTTGTTTAACTTATGACATCCACCTAAGAGATTGTGTTTTATTTTTTCCCAAACCAGTCTTGAAAGGAGAATTTGGTTTCCATAAAGCTTGACTAAAATATTTTTAGTAATAATTGTGCAACCCCTATTTTCATGAAATCAGCACCATACAAAATTGATTAGGCATATTAAATATTCAAATACTTTAATAGAACAAGAAATGCATGAATGGTGTTAAAATCAGTACAAAGAAAATATTCAGAAAAATATGGTTTACTTTTGAGTCATTAAAAAAAGATGTTTCCTTTCATTTTTCTATTGCCTTTTTAAGCTAAACTTGGGTTCTTTTTCTTTTTTTTTCTTTAAGGAGGCACCATGCTATGATGGAATGCCACGTTTGGTAGGGAAGAGGGGACAATGGCCCTGACTTTCTGTTTCAGCTCCCATCACACATGCACTCTGTGGCCTTGGCAAGTCACCCGAGTCTTGGTTTATTTGTTGATAAAATGGGGGTGATAATAGCTACCTTATCAAGCTAAATAATACATAGGAGTAGAATGGCTACGGTGTGTACTATGGCAAGTATATGTTTATAATGATAAATTACCAAACTGTTTTCTACAATGGTTTCACCATACTTGAGTTTTAAAAGAAGGCCTAGATTAGCTACTTTGAGGCTGTATATCCACAACCTTAGAGAATCAAATAGCTTCCTGGTCAGTGCAGGAATTGTGCAGGTAATGCATGGAGAGGGTGGAGAGATGGAGCAGGTACATGGAAAACCTGGGCTGGAAAGTTTTGCTTTAGCTTGCTCATCCTACCACTTTGTAGAATCTGACCTGTACACACAAAGAGATGGATTCTTCAGCCTTCAGGCCCTTTTCTGCTCTAGTTACTGAACTAGCACACAGAGGCAGGAAGGATATATGCTATTTCAGGGAAATGTTGATATTACTCTGTATTTATGGATTCCCTGAATGGCTGTGCAGGTCACCCCAGCTGCCAGCTCAGCTGGAGGTTTATTAGCGCGGTGTTGACCAGTACACTCTGTCATTGTGTGAGGTTCACTTCATGCTGTTAGTGTGTGCCCTGGCTCAAAAGCAGGGTCTTCAGCATTGGTTCTACACAGACTCCTTGCTCTGCCTTCCCATTGCTGTCCCCTTGGGTCCTGGGCTCCATCTTATCATTATTATTAGTCTATTCTGCCTAAGAACTGTACCTACACACTCATCAGGTCACTCTTTCTGTTTCATCCTTACGGAAAGATCTGGGGCTATACCAAGCCTTTTTTACAGTAAAATTGTTAGGTTGTCTAGAAATTTATCAGTGAAAAAAATACTTGCAGGGAAGTAGTTAGAAGCTGTAAGGTGCTAAATATTTTTTCTTTCTTTTAAGTGTAATTTGGATTACACTTTTATTATGTGCACAATGGGCACATAATAATTGCACAGAATTATTATGTGGGCAGAAATGTGTTAAAGAGCATGGCATATCTTTGTTTGCAGCCCTGGATGAGTCTGAAACTGGTCCCCAGTACATGGGATAAAGGGAGAGACTGGGGAAGGAAGCAGACCATTTCACATTGGTAAATGGCAGCTTTAATAAGCAAGGGAACTTACATAGGGGACTTCTCTTGGGCACCTGCAAGATGAACCGAACTCTGCAACCCGACCCCTATACCAGACTCCCACCACCCTCATGAGAATCTTAAAAGTTTATATGGAGGCCTTCAGTGGGTTCAGTAAGTGTACCACCCATGTGGTCTGAACAACACATGATTCTCTCAATGCTGCATCCTTGAAATGGCTCCAGCTGCGGGAATGGGGGACAGAATGTACATTCCAAGGACAAGAGAAAGGACAAGGAAACTTTGATTTTCTGGGTCCAGCTTGTATGGTAGTCGGTGGTCATGTCCTCCCGATGACCTCTTCCAACAGCCTGGTGTCTCTGCTGAAGCGCTCACAGGTAACTGCCAGTGGAGATTTAGGAGAGTCATATACACAGCCGAGGAGAAATAATATTGTCGGGGATCCCAAGGCACTTTATTTTTTATTTTTATTTTTTTCCCAAGGCACTTTAGAAGGGTAAGGTATTCCTTAAATTTTCTGGTAGAATTATTGCAAAAGGTAGAAATGCATAAATGTTTAAGATTCTTGTGACACTCATACAACATGCAGTGACAACTCTAACAATCCTAAAGGTTGGTCTGTTCTGACTACCTTGTGCAGCATAGAAAAAAAACGTGATTATTTTTAGCTTCTTGACCTGTTGATGATCCTAGGGAAACAATCTAGCAATACAACATTTCACTGATGTCATGAATGGAGAACATATAGATTCCCAACAGCAACATGCAAACCTAAGCATGATGTATGAGTGTGAGCACTGGTATTGATGATCCCCCATGAGAACTGTTGTCACTCCCCTGCTGAGACAAGGGACACATCCCAGTCCCACACTGAGCATCAGTGGGATCCACATGATCTGGACAAGACAGAGCTCTTCCATGTTGAATGACTATTTGCCATGACAAAGATACTCATCTGGAGCAAATGGAGGGTGAGACATGGGGAAAGATCAGGCTTTTCCCTCCTAGTAGGACCTTCTCTGTGTAAACTGGGAGTAGGGAATGAATGTTTCCACCTAATATTACTTTGAAAGGGAACATATCTGTGTGAAAAATAGAGTCTCACTCCAAACAAGTGAGTGTATGACCAAGCAGCAGCATGTGGGGCACAGAAAAACAAGTGCACAAGCAGTTTAGCAGAGTACTCCCTCTGTGTGGGCCACATGGGTATGAGCAGGCTTCTTGGTGAAGGTAGGGCTTGACCAGGTCCCTAAGGATTTGGATTGGTGGAAAGAAAAGGTGGTGTCTCATGCCAAAACCCAGCCATGCCAGTGGATTTGAGGACACATGAGGTTTCATGTCAGAAAACCCAGTAAAAGCAGCGTGTGATGAAAAGAAGGAATCCTTGAAAGTACAGAGGCTCTTTCTTGATTTCCATTTGGAGGCATGTTGATGAGGCACTCTGGAATTTTAAAGAGCTACATATGAAAGCTTTTTTAAGATCTGAACTTGATCAGCAGAATGAGTTAAACCCCAAACATCTGACCATTCTGTTACCTCTTTGGCAAGGAATAGTACCCCTGATAACAACTTAGTATAAAAAAAGATTGTTGATTCAGTGCTGAGTGCCGGTTTCTTTATATGCACACACACACACACACATACACACATTTTTCTTTTGAGAATTTTTCTATCAGACAGATGAATTGTTGTTTTAGACTAAAGTCACTAGTCCTGTAAAACAATAGACCATTTAGTTGCTAACCCTCACAAGGGAGATTATCGCTTAAGTATATATAGGAAACCCAATTCCGGTTCAGTGTTTTGGACTGAAATAAAAGAGCGTAAGCAAAAACAGCAGGAACATTTGAGAAACACTCATCTCCCTTCCAACACTCCCTTCTTAGAACAGACATAAAAGCCTTGTGCTTTAAAATATTGGCTAGAGAAATTTTATTTGTGCTTACCCTTCTCCATGTTACAACACCTGATAGTGTTAATACTTTTATTTAGTACCTTTCTTTTAAAAATACAAGGAAATGACATGTTCCAAGAACTGTGTCCTTTAGCTTAATTGTGTGTGTGCTTTGATTATTTTTAAAATGGCCTGTTGAGTAAAGGACATGAACAGATCATTTAAAAGACCAGCAGTAAGCAGGGTTAATAAACACGTTAAAAGTGTTCCCTTGCTAATATTCAAAGAATGCAAATTAAAATAATGGGATACCATTTTGCCTCTAAAATTAATGCTTTGGAAATTGTTGTGTAAATTTTATGGATGGGATTGCAAATCAACACAACTTTTTTGGCAGTTGATGCACATAATAAAAACCCTTATGCTTTGTCCCAGCATTTCTACTTCTAGACTTTGCTACATAGAGCTCTGTGGTCATCTGAGATAGAGCCTGATGAGGTCCAGAGGCATCAGAACAATGCAATCCTCTCCTGGGCCATAGTCTTTCTTGCAGTGGTTCAGGCTCTGATTTTCAATATTATGGTAAGTCAAGCTCCTAAGTCAAATTTATTTGTAGGACTCTGGATCTGAAGGGGAATTGGGCTTTTAGACATGCTATGGCTTCTCCCAGCTTCACACTCAAAGGCCTCTGAAGAGCTAGACACAGAAGATAAAAAAAAAATTCCTAGACAAATACCTTATTGCCGGAATTACCACCTACTAGGTCAAAAGAGCTAAACTGAGGAAAAACTGTAAAGTTTTCTTCTTATTAAACAAAACAGCTCTACCCACCTGAAACACATATGAAGAAACTGCCCACCTCTACCCTGACTCAGAGACTCCAAAATCTAGGCACTCTTTTTTTACTATATTCTGTGTGAGTGATTACTCTTAGCAACTAGATCTCTGTCCCCACTGTTGATTTTACTATGTCTCTTCAGATACAGAAAGTCCCAGGAAACATTTGAATCATCAAATCTTTGATTTGTTTCATATATCTGGCACAACAAGGTGTCCTCATTACCTTATGCCAGAGAAAGTGAGATTTAGACCTACATTCTTTATCATATTCATCTTCTGGACATCACAGATTAAATCCTCATGAGTTGTACTCACATAAGTCACATCGATATGCATATACATATAGCACATTGTGCTTGTGTTGTAGTTTAATTAATTAATTAATTAATTTGAGAGAGAAGGAAAGAGAGAGCACATGAGCAGGGGAAGGGAAGAGAAAAAGGCAGAAGGAGGAAGCAGACTCTGTGCTGAGCGTGGAGCCTGAAGTGGGGCTTGATCTCATGACCCTGAGATCATGACCCGAACCCAAATCAAGAATTGGATGCTTAACAGACTGACCTGTCTAGTGCCCCTGTGTTGTGATGTATTTAGATGTAAGTACATGCAGATGATGATACAGGTGGATGTAGGCATAATATTGTCATAGATACAGCACAGCTGTAGAATTCCATTTATATTTCATATGCATCTAGAATGTATCTAACACCAATATCTTACTGAGTTCTTCTTCCTTTATTTTTTTTAAAGATTTTATTTATTCGTGAGAGACACACAGAGAGAGAGAGGCAGAGACACAGGCGGAGGGTGAAGCAGGCTCCTCCCCAATGTGGGACTTGATCCCGGACGCTGGGATCACACCCGGACCCTGGGATCACACCCTGAGCCAAAGGCAGATGCTCAACCACTGAGCCAACCAGGTGTCCCTCTTATTGAGTTCTGAGGCATAAATAAGGTGATACATGTGAAACTCTTAGCACAGCACTTGGCACATTGTAATCAATAATAATTACAGAGAGAGCAAGAGATAGAGAAATATAGGGAGACAGGCAGAGAGAGCCAGACACAGAGAGAACCTGCTAATAAATGTAATTTATTTGGTAATATCTTAGTTTGGGCTGCTACAGTAAAATATCACAGAATGGATGGCTTACCCAACAGACATTTCTCAGTTGTGGAGGCTGGGAGGTCCAGAATTAGGGTTACAGAAGATTCAGTTCCTGGTAGAGGCCATCTTCCTGGTTTGGCCACCTTCTTGCTGTATCTTCAGCAAGAGACAGAGACAGAGATACAGATAGATATAGAGATAGGGAGAGATAGGGAAAGAGAGAGAGAGAGAGAGAGAGAAATTAGGTCCCTTGTGTCTAAGGGCTAATCCCATCATGGGGGCTCCACCCTCATGACTTAATTACCTCCCAAAGGCTTCACCTCCAGATACCATCACATTGGGACTTACATATACATTTTGGGGAGACCAGATGTTCAAGCCCAGCACAGGTAAGTTGCAATATGTCAAGAATTTGCATTCTTTATGTAAGAATCTGTCATTAATGACAGAAATTTAAGTTTAAATGGCAATTTGTAGTCTGTGTTCTCTCTTTAAAAAAGTTCTTTTACTTTTCAGTTCTTGAACTTCCATATGCAAAGGAACAGTAGTTTGACTAAAGGTTTCTGCTTTTGGAAATCTGGATTGTTATTTGCACTATTATAATAATGATCATCCTATAATCTTATATTTGCAGAGATGGCACTTTATATTATTAAAAAGTTTTATGTGCTGTATCAAATTTGGTTTTTCATGAAACATTGTACGAGGTAGAAAGGTCATACATGTTTATTTTTCAGATTAGCTCCAGGTGGAGTATGGGGTAATTTATACAGCTAGAACATAGTGGTGTTAAATCCTAAATAAACAGGCTTGTTTTTCCAAATGCACATTCAGGTATCCACATCCCAAGCCATCCCATTAATCTGACAGGCAGTACACTATACCCTCAAAGGAACACCCTCCTGAAAGTCTCTACCCTATTATACTTTTTGTCCTTACTTTCCTGATCACTGAAGCTCCTGTGTCTGCTGCTTTGGCTCCTTTAGAAAAAATTCCTGGGGCTTCAGAAATGTGGAGCCACTTAATTACATTAGAACTCTATCCCCCTCTTGAAAGCGTGGCTCTGTTCTTTGCAATTAGATGATCATTTTCCATAATGAAAATCACTGAGACAAAATAACATTCAGGTGATTTTGCTTCTTTGTTCCCCCATCATGCTATTATTACCTAGAGGATGTCACACCATTGTCATCTTTTTACTTGACTATTCTCTAAAGGGGAGTTAACCACATCTGTCTCAATCACTAATTACAACATTGCAACAACTCTGATCCGAGTGTCCCTCTCCACCCCCCCCTTTTAAATTAATTAGTTAAGAGAGCGGGGAGGGGTAGAGGGAGAGACAGAATCTTAAGCAGGCTCCATGCTCAGCAAGAAGCTGGACTCAGGACTTGATCTTGCAATCCTGGGATCGTGACCTGAGCTGAAATCAAGAATCCAACACCCAACTGACTGAACCACCCAGGTGCCTCACCCACTCTTTATTTTACAAAGAGCAGGAAACTGGTGTTCAAGTGTGAACTTATCCCAGGATCGCAGATGATCCTGGTAGTTTCAGAACCTAGATTAGGGTGCAGAGCTCACTTACTCAAAGTCAGTCCATTAACACTGTGCCATGCTTCCTAGAACATAGGTTACAGAGTTGTGGATAGAGCCACAGTGGACTTGCAATGCGTGAAGACTTCAGCCTTCAATCTACATTGGTCTCAACAGCACTGAAGTTCTAATTCCACACATTATTTCTGTGAGGTCTCACCTTGGGTGATGTTCCATGCCATTGATTGACAGTCATGTTTCTCTTCCATTGTGGCCGCTCTTGAGTCTCATTCAATCATGGCTTGAAATAACCTTTTTAGGTCATATTTATCTCCCTATCTACCTACTTTGTGTTGGTACATAGATATTGTGAATCCTGAAATCCTCTATCTTTGCATAAAATGCATTGTTATGAATTGTGTGCTTTGAATTTTCATGTAATAGTAATTGCTATGGCACAGACGTGTTAAGATAAGAATCATATCGTTGGGCAAAGTAGAAGTGGTATAATAAACATGACTTAGAAAGAAAACCTTCAAAGACCTTGGCCAAACTATTAGGAGGAAACACAGCAATTCACTGTCCAGTATCCTTGAACTTCTGCTTCTCTTGGTGTTTGGTTGTAATTCTACCCCCAGTAGCTTCAAATGCAATTTTTAGCGGGCATCTACACAAAAGGAGAGACTACTAACCCGGGATTTGATACCCAGTAAGTGCTCATGGATGTAACCAACACATATCCTGTAGCCCAGACTCCTTGGAGTATAACACACACATAAGAAAGCAGTGGAAGATTATTTGAACGTTTCATGAATATGTTGAATTGAATAAAGTAGCCTTAGTATCAATATCTTTACCCTCTTCTTAGAATCAAGAGATTCTGATTAATAATTACAGGGTGTTCATAATGAAGACGCTCTCACTATATCCGAATTTAAGCATTAGAGATTATTTTACATTCAAGATATTGGAAAAGCCTAAATTTCTAATTTATTTTCCATTACTCAGAATGTTAGAAGTATGCTATACTTTTTACATATATTAAAAGCAAGCACACACATAATTTATTAAGAAAAAAATCTCTAAATAGATTGTCTATACTCCTTAGTGCAGGTCTACAGCATTATGCACCATTTCATTATAATTCTTCTCATTATTTTTAGCTCTTGCCAATTGTTCTGCTTAATTAACTCAATCAATTGTGGATTACTGCCAGTTATGTTTGCAGAAACCATGGTGGTTTATTAACTCTCATAAATGCCAAAAGATAACAGAAGCACTGGAGGACTGATAATTAAATGCATCTTTTAATTTCTAGCCTACAAATAAAATTTAGCTCATGTTAGTTGGCAGCTTGTCAATGTGTAGACTCTGGAATAGTGCTTTCCTCAACGTCTAGGCTGTATGTGACCCATGAGAAGTTAGTGAATCATGTTAAAGTGACTTTTGCATTACCGCTGACACAGTGTTCCCAACATTGATGTTTTATTGCAAATCAACAATCAGCAAAATTTTAACCTTCTTGAAAGAAGATTTTTTTTTTTTAAAAATTACTGTATTGCCATAATCTAGAAAAGCCATTGGCACATATTAGGTATTCAAAAAATTTTGTTGGAAAGATGAACAAGTTGCTTTTAGTCCTTTCTTTGAGAGGGTACTAATATTTTTCTTGGTCTCCAAAGATCACATATCAGAAAATATTTATTGAAAGTAAATATTTAGCCCTTTCACGAAGATGGCACTGAAGGCAAAGAAGGAAGCCCCTGCCCCTCCCAAAGCCGAAGCCAAAGCAAAGGCTTTGAAAGCTAAGAAAGCTGTGCTGAAAGGCGTGCACAGTCAAAAAAAAAAAGAAGTTCCACACATCACCTGCATTCCGGCGACCCAAGACCCTGAGTCTCTGAAGGCAGCCCAAATATCCTCGAAAGAGCGCCCCCAGGAGAAACAAGCTTGATCACTATGCCATCATCAAGTTCCCCCTGACTACTGAGTCAGCCATGAAGAAAATAGAAGACAACAACACACTTGTGTTCATTGTGGATGTCAAGGGCAATAAGCACCAGATCAAACAGGCTGTGAAGAAGCCTATGACATTGATGTGGCCAAGGTCACACCTTGATCAGGCCTGATGGAGAGAAGAAAGCATATGTTCGACTGGCTCCTGACTATGATGCTTTTGATGTTGCCAAAAAAATTGGGATCATCTAAACTGAGTCCAGCTGGCTATAAATCTAAATATAAATTTTTTCATCATATATGTTTGTTTGTTGACTTCTGGTTGGGTTTCAGGGAGGCCATACTATGTATATATATACACTTAAGTAACAGGGATTGGGCAAGACTCTTGGTCTACTTACCCTGTTGGAACACTGCCTTATTACTACACCACACTTCTTAAAATCCCAGCAGTGGAAGCTCAGATATTTGGGGCCCAGATTGGGGTTCATTGTCCTGGGACAACTACAACTTGCCACTGTTGGGGGTGTAAGAAAACAAACAAGAATTCTTCCCTTTATCTGGAAGAGGCTTTGTAGGGAACCAATACACTGAGTTCTCATTAGCATCCAAAAAAAAAAAAAAGAAAATAAATATTTATTCTCCAATTAATTATAATACATATGATTTATTACTAGAAAGCACTTTATCCGGTCTAAAAATAATGTCCAGCAATAGAAAATTAATTTTTTTAGTCTTTGATTCTTAATATTCTTTAAGCCATAGAAGTCTTGGAAAAAACTGAATTTATGGGATACGTAGGTGGCTCAGTGGTTAAGTGTCTGCCTTTGGGTCAGGGTGTGATCCCAGTGTCCCGGGATCAAGTCCTGCATCAGGCTTTCTTCATGCAGCCTGCTTCTCCCTCTACCTATGTCTCTACCTCTCTCTCTCTCTCTCTGTGTCTCTCATGAATAAATAAACGAAATCTTTAAAAAAAACCGCTGAAAACAAAAAACTGAATTTATTACTCTAGTTTCATTAAAAAATACTGGTTTCTTTTTCTTTCAGAATGGTGTAAGTTTTAGTGCACATATATATTCATTATCTTTATTGAAACGGTAATGTTTACCTAATTTTTAATATATAACATCCATATCCCACATTTAGCACTCCTTGGTGTTGTCTTCAAGGATTTGATGCCAAAATGGCCATGAAAGCCAAACACGTGTCTACTGCAAGAAATGGATTAACACATTCACAGTGGGTGTATAGTAATGATTGTTTGGAAGGGTTTATTTGTTTCTAGCAGCTAAGATCAATGCTCTACCCCTCTCCAATCACCGTGGTGATTGGAATGGATGAGTTAAATCTGTGTCATTAGATACAGAACCTGAAAAAGGGCAGACAATTACACTCTTGCATTCAAAATGAAAAGCTTTTTAAGGGATATCATTATTAAGTGAGTCATTTTAGAACCTGTATATGGGGAGTATGAGTGTGGTTTAGGAATGTAATTACACCATTCTGCTAAAAATTTTTTTTAAATTGTTTTTAAGGATTTTATTTATTTATTCATGAGACACACACACACACACACAGAGAGAGAGAGAGAGAGAGAGAGAGAGAGAGAGAGGCAGAGACACAGGCAGAGGGAGAAGTAGGCTCCATGCAGGAAGCCTGATGTGGGACTCGATCCCGGGACTCAGGGATCATGCCCTGGGCCGAGGGCAGGTGCTAAACCGCTGAGCCACCCAGGGATCCCTCTGCTAAAAATATTTAAGGGGACTTCTCTCTTCCCCAAAGTTGTTATACTACTAATTTTTAGTAGTAGTAAAATTTAATTTTACTAAAATTAAAAAATTTTAATTTTTTATCTTGATTTTGTGCCATTTGATACAGGCCTAGAATAATTTGGGTCTTTATGTAGAGAAGAGTTGTCTCGTTAACCGATGTCCTTTGTGATAACACTGCAGAGGCTTGACTTATCAAATTAGACCCTCTTGAATACTAGCTCTTAACCAGCACCAAACTTGACTAATGGTTCAAAAGTTCAGGCAAACACCAGGCACGAATAAAACTGTCTTTTCTTGGAGAAGTCTGAGTCCATTCAGTATGGCTTCTTAAAATGGCCCTATTCTTACACAGTAGGGTGAGCTTTGGTTTAGATTTAATAGACAAGATTCTTCCTAAGCAATGTATGTGGAAACATTGTTCAAACAAAGGGAGTAATTTGGGTTAGGGAGTATCTCTTCTTCATAGCCCATTGATTAACTCTTTGAATGATCAGCCCTTATTAAGCAACAAACCATATTACCAATAAATCTGCAAATTCTATGTTTATTTTTTAATAGACAACCTACATAATCAAGATAAATCCTCCCAAACATTTTATAGATACCAACCCTCCATCATATTTCCTCTCCTAGTAAAAACCATTAGTAAGTTTCCTGGGACATCTGGTCATCAGCATATGTGCAGGAAAGGGTTAACTGAGCAGGCCTGGGATGCTCAAACCCTGCACATTCCCAAGAAAGGTCAATCTTCAGGACTTGGCCCTGAGCTGGCTCCTGGGTGACCAGATCTGAGTTTTTGGAATACTCTTCTGGATAAGAGTGGTTTTATATGCTTGAGGGCTCGTTTGCCTCAGTTTGATCAGGTAGTTTGCACTAACAATGTGATCTGTGGCAAATGTCTGTTTTTGCTTAAGGTGGAAGAAGGCTGGAGTAGATGAAGTTAATAAAAACAATGGCCATCAAACCTCGGGTGAGCTTCCTTGGTTTGCAGTGCTTTGCATGAGTTGTCATGCTTCATTCCTCAGAGAGTTAAGCTTGTCTGTGCCACTCCACTGGGAAAAGACACCTGGAAGCTTGTGTTTGACTCCTCTTGAACTTTGCACTGTGTGCATTTTCCCTTCATTGAGTTTAATCTGTATCCTTTCACTGCCATGAACTGAGGCCAAGAGTGTAACAGCTTCTGAGTCCTATGAGTCCTTCTAACAAAACACCCAGAGTGAAGATGGTGGGCTTGGAGACCCCCAATACCGCTTGTTTGCAAAGAGATTTGAGGTTTGACCTTCCTTTCTGATAGAAAGTTTGCAGACTTTCTACTTACCTTTCTCTTCTTAGCATAGAGTGGAGCTCCACACCTCTCTGTAATATCCTCCCAGTCCTTTATATTGTCATTCACTCACTCTGTCTCTGGAGACTTAAACTTTCATTGATAATCCTATAGGGAAAAAAATTCAATAGCTCTTCAGTTAAATCACCTGGAAAATTAAACTCTTCCTAAATCTCACGCTACTTCTTTTAGTTATTTGGCCCAATTTGCTTCTGCAGAGAATGCTGCGTTTATTGCTTACTAAAATAGATATTATAGTGGTTATATGTCCAGAGGCTGGTAACATACTTGCTTATTGCCAACAAAATAGAATATGAATTTTGAATAGTAATGTCCAAATTTCCCAAAATGTGAGGGATAGGATTGACTTCAGTAGAATTTTCTCTTTTGTAATATTTTAATATCCTGAGAAAAACTTGCCAAAAAATCTGCTCAGTTATTAAATTAGTCATCAGTACCTATCTTTGGGACCACCTAAAATGAAAGGATATGTCTATTTACACTGCAGTGGGATATGTTTATATTTTCAAAAATAGTAAGAGCTATTTGAATTTCCTCATTAGAGCTTTTTTCTTTGTCTTTTTAAAAAGATATTTAATTTAGCCTGGTATTGTGAAAAAAACACAACATTACTCAGATTGGTAAGGGGTGGTTCAGAATAAATTATATTAGGGATTATTTTGGCATTAGGCGTAGTATATTATCTATAACTTTTTATACAGATCCTGTTGATTTCTTCTAATTTAGGGAAAATTATTTTAGACATGGGAAAATCAGTAACTTAATTTTATCTAAATTTGTTCAAGTTAAGTCAGTAAGAGTTAAATATATAATTGTTAAGAATAGTTTATTTAATTTCTAAAGCCTATCTATATTTTATTAGAAATATGTGTTATATATATTCACATTACAATATACATTCTATATATATTCACATACTAGAAATATGTGTCTTATATTGAACTAAGCAAGATTTTCTTTCTTTTTTTTTAAGATTTTATTCATTTATTCATGACAGTCACACACACACACACACACACACACACACACACACACAGAGGCAGAGACACAGGCAGAGGAGAAGCAGGCTCCATGCAGGGAGCTCATCGTGGGATTCGATCCTGGGTCTCCAGGATCGCGCCCTGGGCCAAAGGCAGGCGCCAAACCGCTGAGCCACCCAGGGATCCCCAGATTTTCTTTTATTGAAAGACATTTGATGTCCAACTGGATATTTAAACAGATGTATTTGTATCTCTTGAACCTTTCCCTACAAGCAAAAAAGTTTTGTGAAGAAGATAAATGTACATTTCATAATAGATCTTAATCAATACTTGACAAGTGTTGACTTCCTGTTTCTGGAGTAGAAATCAACTGGATAGGATACAAGAGGCAATCGATCTAGTTTAGCAGCATTGTGCTTGCACGTTCATTAATTATACTCCAGGTTTGTGTGTATACAAATTCTATAAGGAAATCATTTGCATTCTTGCATATATTGAGTTTCTTCAAGTAACTCATCTACTCGTGGTCTCAGCTTCCACTTGTATCTGGACTCTTCCAAATTTAAAATCTGTCTTCAGGGCTCATCTTTGCCCCACTTCCCCTTCTCTAAAGTCACGAGTTGTCCCCCTCCTGCCACCTGTATGCTCTAATGTTACTGGAAAGACAACATGAAGTGTTAAAGATGAGCATCTCTCCCTTCACAAACAGTGTATCCTTTCCTGCCTTTGACACAGTCCCCATTCTTTGGTCCCCAAAACTTGCAAACGGGGATTTAAAAAAATTAACTAATTAATTTAAAGATTTAATTTATTTATTCATGAGAGATACTCTCATGAGAGAGAGAGACTGAGACATAGGCAGAGGGAGAAGCAGTCCCCCCATGTGGGATTGGATCCCAGGACCCTGGGATCACGACCTGAGCTGAAGGCAGACACTCAACCACTGAGCCACCCAGGTGCTCCTATTTATTTAGAGAGAGAGAGAGCAGGGGGAGGGACAGAGTCTTAAGCAGACTATGCTTCTATGCGGTCCGGCACTGGTGCAGAGCCCAAGTAGGGGATCCATCATCCCACCCTGAGATCATGACCCTGAGCCAAAACCAAGAGTTGGGTGCTCAACCGGCTGTCCCATCCAGGAGCCCCAAAAGGGAATTATTTTTAACCCCACCATCCCTTTTACCTTTCAATGTCGGTCAGTGACCAAATCCTGTTAATGTTTTTGTTCACATTTTCTCACAGCGCTGTTCCTTCTGGCGTATTTTCCTACTTCTCGTTTTGATCCTCTGGGTTTATGGGGTGCACCGCTCCCTCCTCCTCACAACTGCTATTCTAGAGCCCATCATGCTCTCCGTGTCTCCCTCCCTTTGCACACGCTTTTCTCTCTGCCTGGAACCCCCTCTTCTGTGTCCTCCGTTGACTCGGGCACAGCCGCTCTGCACACTCAGTCCCCATGTTCTCCGAAATCCTCTCACACCCGCACAGGGTTATGTGTCCTTCTTGGGGACACACTGGAGGCAGAAGAGGATTGCTCCCTGTGAGGCTCTGGCATCCAGCTCTGGCCCTTCCTACTACAACTGGTCCTCTGACGTGGCTCCCTGGTTCCTCCTCCTGCATCTGTCCTGCGCAGACCCAGCAGAACGCTTTTTCTCATGCAAACATTTTAATGTCTCAGCTTTGCAGTGGTGCATGATTGGCTGCCATGCCGTTGCCAGTTCTGTGACTTAGGTAATGAGGGATGCCCAGCCCCTGCTACTTCTCACCTTCCTGTTCTCATTGGCAAGGCCATTTTCTTCCTGCTTCCTTGTACCTATTATACAATGTGGTTCTATCATAGTCGTATAATATACCCAGCTTTGTAGTGAGTTTGTGCCATGGCAAAGCACATAAGTGCCCTCTCCTGTTGTCATATCACCTGAGAAGCTTTGCAAATCTTCCTACCTTCCAGAAGCCTCCTTCGGGTCCCCTCAGTCCCAACTTGATCACTACTTCACTCTGTACCCCATAGCTATTTTCATAATACATTGTTTTGGCTATGTTGGCATTATGCTTTGTCATATATATTCTTTAGGACACAAATAATATGTTCTATTTCTTTGTTTTTGTCAATATTTACTTCTTATAGTGAGCTTCGATATCTAGAAAGCTCCTAGTATAAATTGCTAACAAACTTTCACTTTAAAGTCTTAATCAGATTAGCTTCTTCAAGATTCCTTGAACCTTTTATTTTTTTTTTAAGAGTTAGAGAAACAACTACATTAAAATTTTCAATGTTCTGGGTGCCTGGGTGGCTCAGTCAGTTAAGCATCTGACTGCAGCTGAGGTCATGGTCTCAGGGTCCTGGGATGGAACCCCATCAGCAAGGAGTCTGCTTGTCCCTCTCCCCCTGCTCCTTCCCCTACTCATGCTCTCTCTCTCTCAAATAAATAAAATCTTAAAAACAATTTTCAATGTTTTTTCCTAATCCATCTCCAAATTAAAGTGTCATTCTTTTTCTTATCAGGGTTAAATTTCACTTTTAAGTGTTATTTAGTATATCATTGGGAGCATATGGCTCCCTGTGTTAAAAGGCTCAAAAAATAAATCACTGATAGATATGTCATACTGCCTGAAATGTGACTAATCCTTTGGTTTAACAAAAATCTCTTGAAAAAAAATGTGATTCTGCTGGAAATTGTCTTTGTGGGAGAAATGGGAAAATAATTGAGAAGTCACTTAGTAGGTTTGTGGAGTTTTACGTAGATGCTGAAGTGCATTCCAGAAGGGTAGGGTTGGCTAGTAGGAAAAGTGATGGATGTGGAAACGGAAGACCCAGGCCCCGGTCCCTACCTGCTGCCATGTGTCCTTCTGCAAGTCACTTGGCTTTTCTCTGTGTTGCTCTTTCCTCATCTAAATGGTCCCATGACTGAAATGAGTGCCTTAGTTTCCTCATCTCCTAGGATTGTTTGGGGCATCAGGGATATCTTGTTGACACAAATATTTTGTAAGATATGAATTTATGAAGGGAATTTGTAAAAATTTTATAGAGCACTATGAAATCCAAGAGATTGTAATTGGCAGCCGACTGTAGCCCTTTCATTTGGGCTACTGCTCTGTCCAGTCAGATGCTTTCCATGTAAATCTCACTACCTCAGGAATCTTTTTATTGAGGAAATATGGCTATAGGTTTGTAGAGGTGATTTAAGTATCAGGAAAATAGAAATATTTTTCAAATACTTGTATTTTATGGCATCTCTGGGAAGAATCACATTTCTCAGAAATTCTTGACAGAAGAATGAGTCAACTTTGAGAAAGTCATATGATTTTGGAAAGACAAAATGGAGTTTTAGGGCAGAAGGGGTTACCTGTCTAGTCAACATTTGGCCAAGACTGAGTCATGCTTACAAATGACCTAACAATGAAACCAAGTTATTCTCATATTCTATGCCAATGTCTAGATGAGATTCTTAAGAAGACTTTATTATTTTTTTAGAGTAGTTTTAGGTTTACTTCAAACTTGAGAGGAGGGCACAGAGATCTCTCATATGCCTACTGCCCCCACACATGCATAGCCTCAGTTTTGTCAGTGTTCTAGATTTTGGCCATTCTAATAGTTGTATAGGGCTATCTCCTTACTGTTTTAATTTGAATTTTCTTAGGGACATGTGGTGTGGAGCATCTTTTCATATGTTTATTTATCACCTGTGTATCTTCTTTGGTGGGGTGACCGGAGAAGCTCTTTGGCTCATTTTTTAAACTGGGTTGTTTGTTCCTTACTGTTGAATTTTAGGAGTTCTTTGCATATTTTGGATGACAGTCTTTTATCAAATGTGTCTTTTGAAATATTTTCTCCCAGTTTGTGGCTTCTCTCCTAATTCTCTTGATACTGTTTTTGCAAAGCAGAATTTTTAAATTTTATTGAAGTCCAGCTTATCACTTACTTCTTTCATGGACCATGTCTTTGGAGTTACATCTAAAAGTCACCACCATATCTAAGGGCATCTAGGTTTTGTCCTGTGTTATCTTCTAGGAGTTTTATAGTTTTGTATTTTACATTTAGGTCTACAATCAATTTTGAGTTAATTTTTAAAAAGTACGTAAGGTCTGTGTGTAGATGAACTTTTTTTGCATGTGGATGTCCAGTTGTTACAGTGTTATTTGTTGGAGAGATTATCCTTGCTCCATTATATTGCCTTTCTCCTTTGCCAAAGATCAGTGACCCTATTTATGTGGTTCTGTTTCTGGGCTATTTGGTTCCGTTGATGTATTGTCTCTTCTTTTGCCAATGTTACAAAATTGTGATCTTGTATCATAATATCACAATTTTGACTACTGTAGCTTTACAGTAAGTCTTAAAGTTGGGTAGTGTTAGTTTTCCAACTTTTTTTCTCCTTCAGTATTGTGTAGGCTATCCTGGGTCTTTTGTCTCTCTCTATAAACATTATAGAGAGATCTCGTGACCACAGGAAAAGTTGTTTGATGGTGCAATAGTGTTCAGTTATTGCTGTGTAACAAGCTAACCCAAATTTTAATGACTTAAAATAACTACCACCATTTATTAGCTCAGAAATCTCTGCTCTATAGCAGTAGCTGAGGCAGCTCAGCTTGGGTTAGAGGATCCATTTCTGACAATGCTCACTCATATGGCTGCTGAGTTGGCACTGGTTGTTGCCTGGAATATCAGTCAGAGATGAGAGCTGAGGTCCTCAGTTGTCTCCATGTGAGTTCCTCTGTGGGCTTTTTGGACTTCCTCAGAGCATGGTGGCTAAATTCCAAGAGTGAAAGGGAGTCCCTAGAAGTGAGAGCCACCAGTTTCTGAAGGCTAGCATTCACTTGCACTGTATTTTATAGGTTGAACAGTCACAGAGCCCAAAATCAAGGGGAAGAGACACAGAATCCCCCACACAAATGGGAAGATTTTCAAAGAATTTTGGGAACATTTTAAAATCTCTACAGATAGAGAATATAAAGAGAAAACAGGGGGCAGAAGTCTTGGAGGCAAGGGTAAGTTGGGGTGTGAGTTAGCTATTGGGAAAGAGGTTCACATCTAATTTTCAAGAAACAAATGAGAAATACTGGGCATTTAACAAGCCAGGGAAAAGGGAGATGTGAGCGAGAGGAAGTGCGATGATGTCAAACGCGTAATTGTCCAACTTCCTAATTTTCTTTAGGCTTTATCCTGACTGAGGTGGGCTTTGACTTTATTATTTCCTTTAATTCTCAGTAGGAAAAACTTAAGATTTGCTGTTGCTTCCTTTTCATTATTTCCCCTTAAGCTACAAATTAATTACTGAGTATTTTGTAGGACTTTTCATCTTAACAATTATAACTTGAATGTAATAGCTATATGAAAGTATCCTGTAAATACCGACTCACTGTCCTTTGTGTAATTCTGTACAGCTGATAACTTTCTTTGACTTAATTGCCTCACTTAATTCTCATATGAACATTGGAAGCAAGTTATTAATAACAACCACCATCCCAGAGAAAACAGACAGAAAGCCACTTGCATGAGAGCCACTGCACATCAGTTTGTTGTCTGGACAGAAGCCCACTTCTTGTGGAGCACCTCTTCCCTTCTGAGTAACTGACCTACACCTGTGTATAAGTGGCCAGGCTTGGGGTGCCTGGGTGGTTCAGTTGGCCAAACCTCAGACTTTGGTTCAGGTCATGATCTCAGGGTCCTGGGATGGAGCCCCTTGTCAGGATCCCTGCTCAGTGGGGAGTCTGCTTCTTCCTCTGCTTACTGCCTTCCCCTGGCCCTTCTGCTCTTCTGCTCACGGCTTGCTTGCTTACTCTCTCTCTCAAATAAATAAAATCTTAAAAAAAAAAAAGGCCAGGCTTTTCCCTGCTGCTATCTGCCTACTTCCTGAGTTCTAGCCAGAAAGCCCTCAGATCTGAACCTCAGAGGCTTCATTCCTTCCAGCTTTCCAAATCTTAACAGTTACACACTTGGAGGGAACCCTTCCAACAGCTTGACAGGGGCCTCTCACATCTGGGTTTGAGGAATGGGATTCTTACCCTGGGTAAAATGGAAAGACGCTCTATTAAACCCTCTGCAAACTCTGCTTTTTTTCTAAGCCCCTTCCAGCATAGCAGCCTCATGTGGGCCTGAGTTTGTGATTTCAGAGCCATCAGCAAACTTTCATCCCTCATCTCTTTTCAAAGTGTCTTTCCCATTAAAGAGATGGATTCTCTAACACCTCGTACTGTGTTAACTGGTTAGGTACTTGGGAAAACTCTTAAATCACCATTGAACAAATTTAACTCTTTAAAATGTTAAATGTAAAATTATGAAATAGTAGAAAATAACTAGAAAAAATCTGGTGAAAAGCCACTCTAATTTTTAGTGTGCAGTTTCCTTTTAGCATAGAAACTAAGGAAGAACTGTCAGAAAACATTGATAGATTTAGATACATAAAAGTTTTTGAAAAGTTTCTGCACTGATAAAGCATGACAAGTGTTTAATTGTACAAATTAGGCTGAAAATAGTGTTGGGACAACATTTTGGTATTTATACCAGGGAAAGATTTACTATTCTAAATGTAGACTGTGCTTTTCTGTACTCTTCATACTTTGTTAACTCATTTAACTTTTCCAATAAACTTTTGCCCCAGGTTGCAAAGCTAGGGTTTCAAATCCAGGCTATCCGGCCTCAGACTACACGTGCCACTTCATTTCTTCCATCAAGAGGAAAGAATGGAAGATTTTAAGAAGTCACACAATTTCCCAGTAAACCCACATAATAGTGAACCTTATCAGCAAATTAAAAATTAATATTAAAGCAATAATGACGTGTCATCTTTGTTAAATGGACAGGATTCTAAATGTAATGCCAATGAAAGCAAGAGGAGAATGCTCTATTGAGACTACAAATAGGCTCACTTTGTAAATATCCACAATAAACTTTAAATTTGAGCATATCTTTAATACAAATTCTGATTTAAAAATTTAAGATAATATTCAGTGATTCACATAAATATACATGTTCAAGGAAAATTATCACAGTGATATTCTTGTTTCTGGAATATTTTTATGACTTTTTTGTTTCCAGAATGTTATCATACAATAGCCATATAGAGAGTATAGAAAACTAAAAGTAATAAAGCCCATCCAGCACAACATTCTTATTGAATCTGTTTGTTTCTCCTCCTTTAAAACATGTTATGTACACTGCAAGGCCAATTTTACTTTAAAATAATTATGAGTAGACACAAGATGAGATAAAGGAAGTTTGGCTGATTTTTGTTCTCTTTGTGATTTTTCAGTATTCTAAAATTTGCTTTTGGAGTATGTATTGTTAAAGAAAAGTGTGACTAAGAATTTCTAAATATGTATTTTACCTTGCGTTTCCAGAAAAAGATGGTGGGCTGGGAATATACATTTATTTCTACTTCCTATTGAAAGCCTCATTATAATGAGAGAAAATGTATATAGAGTTGACCCTTGAACACCATGGTTTGAACTGCAAGGGTCCATTTATATGTGGCCTTTTTTTGATAAATACAGCACTGCATATAAATTTTCTCTTCCTTATGACTTCGTTAATTGTATTTTTTTCTCTAGCTTACTTTATTGTAAGAATACAGTATTTAATACAGATAGCATACAAAATATGTATAAATTGACTGTTTATGTTATTGGTAAGGTTCTGGTCAACAGTAGGCTATTAGTAGTTGTGTTTTTGAGGAATCAAAGTTATACGTGGATTTTCGACTGAATAGGGGACAGTGCGTCTAACTCCTGCATTGTTCAGGGATCAAACTCTGGACTTTTATTTTTATTTTATTTTATTATATTTTTAAGATTTTTTTTTAAAAAAGATTTTATTTATTTATTCAGGAGAGACACAGAGAGAAGCAGAGACATAGGCTGAGGGGAAAGCAGGCTCCCTGTAGGGTGCCTAACACGGAACTTGATCCCAGGACCCCAGGTTCATGACCTGAACCGAAGGTAGACGCTCGACCAGGACCCCAGGTTCATGACCTGAACCGAAGGTAGACGCTCGATCACGGAGCCACTCAGGTGCCCCAACTCTGGATTTTTAAAGAATCAAACTTCATCTTACTGGAAAACACCAAAGAATGAGATTTGTACAATCAAATTTTTGAGAAATTCCTGGAATGTTAAACGCAGATACACCTTCAAACACATACTGTCACAGACTTACGCACCCCTCACACCTACAGACACACAAACAGAGACACAGACACATTCACAGATACACACAGAGACACATTCACACACATAGCAACAGCAGCAGAGACCAGACACAAGCTTGGGATTAAAAAGCTTGAAAGAACTTAGAGAAATCATTAAGGCAATTAAATTACATTGATTAATCTTAATTTAATTAATTATTTTAGCATTTTAGTTGCCCTTTCCCCAAACACAGAGCAGCTGATAGCAGGGACCTTTGCTCCCAGAATAAAGCTTTTCAAATTGGTCCTTAGAGACCCTGTGTGGGTCTGCTCAAGAGAAGCTCAGCAAGGAGCACGGGAGCCTGAAAGAGCAGAGCAGGGCTTCAGGTCCTTCGGTCCTCCGCACCAAATGCAAACACAAAAGCACAGCGTGAAAACACGGAAAGATACCTACACTCAGAAATGGAAAAACAACAACAAAAACAAAAGCAGTCCACCTCACAATGCGACTATTCTTATATAGTTGTGGGGAAGTCGGCCTAACAACCTACTGTCCCCATATCTCCACCTTACAGAGCAGGCTGTTGACCCGTCACCCCTGCCCCTTCATTGCAGAGGATAGTGCACTTTTCACGGAAGAGAAGTCTTTGGGCCATCAGACCTCACAACTGCCTGTGAAGCTCACACCAGCTGCGTGTCCCAATCAACCTAGACAGTGGTGCTGAAGCTTCATCTTGTATGAGAATCACCCAGGAGCCTGTAGAAATGTGGATTTCCAAACCCCAGCTTTGGAGATTGGGTTCAGCAGGTCTGAAGTAAAGCTCAAGAATGTGCATTTTTAACAAGCATGCTGACTAATCCTGATACAGGTCGGTATGTGACATAGCGGACCTACAAAAGATAGCAAAACAAAACAGCCAGAAATCACATAATTTCCTTGGGGCTACGATTTTCTTGGGGGTTGAGTCTCTTAATGATCAAGATCCTGTTTTTCATTTGTGAGTGGGGATGATCAGAACTGTCATTATCTTTCATTGATTTTAAGGATTGGCAAGATGTCATTTGCAGAGATTTGTTGGGTTAAGTCACTCCATCAACTTTTTGCATAAAGGTTTTTTTTAATAATAAATTTATTTTTTATTGGTGTTCAATTTACCAACATACAGAATAACACCCAGTGCTCATCCCGTCAAGTCATAAAGGTTTTTTTTAAAAAAAGAATTATTTATTTGAGAGAGAGAGAGAGAGAGAGAGAGAGAGAGAGAGAGAACGAGTGCGAGCAGGGGGAGGAGCAGAGGGAGAAGGAGAGAATCTCAAGCAGACTCCCTGCCAAGTGCAGAGTCCTACACAGGGCTCGATTTCATAGCCCTGAGATCATGACCTGAGACAAAATAAAGAGTGGGATGTTT
Organism: Nyctereutes procyonoides; assembly: GCF_905146905.1. Lineage (NCBI taxonomy): Eukaryota > Metazoa > Chordata > Mammalia > Carnivora > Canidae > Nyctereutes > Nyctereutes procyonoides. The sequence goes on from NW_026575132.1 coordinate 16,729,694, forward strand.
ACCTGATTGAGCCACCCAAATACCCCTAAGGGTGTTTTTTTTTTATCAGTTTACAACTAAAATACTTATTCCAAGTGTACCCCTAATATCAGAATCATATGTTTTAGGACAAGAGTCACAAATATCCTGATGATATCACAGCAGTTTTTGTAATTATTTTACCTACCTTTTTTCATTTAGCATAATTTAATATCTTCAAAACTTTATATGCTCTAGTAGAGCCTGTGGATTTTTACCCATTTATATGAATGAACCATTTGTTTTTTTTTTTTTTTTGAATGAACCATTTGAATGGCGGAAATTTCACACAAATTGATTTTAAGTTCCAATGTATAGGCCTATTTCATTTTATTGACTATCTAGTTGATAAACAGCTAACAGTTTGGGGTACCCTTTGTGCTGTAGAGTTTCTCAACCTTATCAGTAATGACAGATATTTCTGTCACGAGAAACTGTCATGTGAATTGTAGGATGTTGAGCAGCATCACTGGCCTCTGCCCAGTACGTGCTAGTAATGTGTAGTGTGACACACCAAAAATATGACACAACTCAAAATTTCTCCACACGTTGCCAGATGTCCCTGGGGAACAAAATTGTCCCTGGCTTAGAACCACTACTATAATGCACAGTAAATTATTCTCTAGTTTAGAGATGGGGAACAAACAAATGAAAACAAAAACTCCTGGAAGAGTGTTTCTGGTTTTTGAGGCCTAAGGAATACGGAAAAAATCTGTAATAATACTTTTGCACAAATAGAAGAACACATGATTAGTGGTGCCACAATGATAGAACACCCGGACCTTGGGCAAGTGACTTACTATCTGTTTCTTCATCTATAAATATGGAAAGCAATAATGCCTATCTCACAGGGTTAATGGAAAATTGGTTAATTTTATGTAAAGTACTCAGAAGAGTAACTGCAATGAAATAAAGCACTTAATGCTTTATACTGATAGATAATATACCTAATGTATCAGTATTAATACTATTACCACTATTTTCTTGCTTGAGTAGGATAATAGAAAAGGTAGCAGTTCTCATTTATTTATTTTAAAATATTTTATTTATTTTTTTGAGAGAGAGAACGATCAATGGTGAGGGACAGAGGGAGAGGGAGAGAGAAAAGCAGATGCCCTGCTGAGCGAGGAACCCACCGTGGGGCTTGATCCCAGGACCTGAAGATCATGACCTGAGCCCAAGGCAGACCTCAGTGCCTCAGTTCTTTTTTTTTTTTTAATTTTTTTTTATTTATGATAGTCACACACACACACACACACACACACACACAGAGAGAGAGGAAGAGACACAGGCAGAGGGAGAAGCAGGCTCCATGCACCGGGAGCCCGACGTGGGATTCGATCCCGGGTCTCCAGGATCGCACCCTGGGCCAAAGGCAGGCGCCAAACCGCTGCGCCACCCAGGGTTCCCAGTGCCTCAGTTCTAAATTATTTAACCAAACTGAAGACTTTAGATAATAGTCACCATAGAGAGTGTTATAAATCTTTGATAGAATAGTAGAAAGTGAACTTTACTTGGTAATTTTACGGCTCTGTGCATATGCATATGTTGAATATATTTTGCTACTTCCAAAAAGCACAAGATAGTTCACAATACACACATATAATGTAAACACTGCTATTAAGCTAGAGATAGGAGCGAACATTTCAGACCTGGGGAAGTGGAAATAGAAGTTACCCCTTTCTAGTGTTTTAGGGTGGCCAACCATTCATAATCTGGAAGTTTTAAAAGCAAACCCAGTTTTCACTTTGGCACTCATATGAAAGCTGACGGTGACAAATCACAGATCGTCATGGTCAAGCGGGGAGGGAATTATCACGTTCTGTCTATGGGGGTCACTCTTTCCAAACTGGATCAGATGCTGGGAGACTACATATTCTCGGACTCAAGGTCCCTAAAGCAAGGTCTCTGGCATCTTGATGGTTGCACCTATTAGAAAAATAAGGGAACAGGCTTTGTCCCAAAAGAAGATATTTAAACACACACGCACACACACGCACACGCACACACTCTATAAACAAATATCAGTTGTCTTTCTATGATGCCTGGACCCAAAACTCGCAAAATGATGCAAAGAAATTTTGACCTAGAGATTTCTGCTGGAGTAGACTGTCCCTCCCTCCTTCCCTCTCTCTCAATCCCCCCCCCCCCCCAAGCACACACTCACTTGATACTAGTGTGGTTAGGAGCCAGGCAGTCGGGAACCGGAGGGCCCGGGAGACCGCGGGGCGGGCCGCAGGGGCAGCGCCCGCCTGGCCGCACCACCGCGGCCTCCCGTGGCCCGGGGCAGCGCGCGGCTGGGCACAGGGAGCTCGCGGAGCCCTCCCCGAGGACCGGGGCGCCCCGAGGGGCCGGGGGCCGGGTCCGAGGGGACGCGCGTGCAGGCGGCGCGAGCTGGACCCCGACGGGGAGCGCCCCCTGCAGCCCCGCGGGGCGCCCCGCGATCCGGGCCGGGGGTCCGCGCGCCCCCTCCTCCCACCGGGCCCCGCGGGGCGGCGCGTCCGGGCCGGGAGCCGAGCGGGGGCCCCCGGGAGGGCGGGACGGACCTCGGCGCGGGCCTCGGCGCGGACCCGGGATCCGACGCGCGCCCCGGGCCGCCCCCGCCGCGCCGCGCTCCCGGCCCCGAGGGTGCCCCGCGCCCGCCAAGTTGCGAGCGGCGCCGGGCTCCGGGAGGGCGGGTCCGGGCATGGCCGGGCCGGGAGCGGCGCCCCACGCGCGGGCGTGGCTGCTGCTCGGCGGCTGCCTTCTCGCCGGAGCCCAGGTAAGAGCAGGTGCGGCGCTGCCCCTGCGGCCCCGGGGAGCCTCGGGCTCGGCGCTAACGGCCTCCCGCGCACACGGCCGGGCGCTCACGCGCGCATACACACAGCACACACACGCACACGCACACGCACGCGGCCGGGCGCTCACACACACGCACACGCACCTGCCGACACACCCAGGCGCTCACGCGCGCACACTCACACGCACACACACACGCACACGGCCGGGCGCTCATGCACTCACACGCACACACACGCGCACACACGCGCACACACGGCCAGGCTCTCACACGCGCGCATTCACACTCAGACACACACACACGCACACGCCGACACACCCAGGCTCTCACACGCGCGCGCGCACACAGACGCACACACACACACACACACACACACACACACACACACACACACGTGCGCGTCCCTCAGGGTTCGACAGGCACTTAGTGGAGCCGCGAGGGAAGTTTCAGGTGCGCGTCCCGGGCCCGGTACCGTCCGGACCAGCGTCGGGGCGTCTGAGAGTAAGCGGGTGTTCACGGGGGTGTTTTCTGGGTCAGGAGGGCCGGACTGGGAGGCGAACGAACTTTTCTTGCCCGGAGACTCCTTGGGTCCCGTTTAATGAATCTTTAGACTATTTTTGCCTGCGGGCAGTTTACCGTCACTTTAGAGAACTTAAACTTCTCGGATCGATGGTGACGACTGACGAAGAGGGTAAGGGGCTCCCCCGACAGAGAATCGCGTATCATTACAGAGAAGAGACTTGGGGATCCCCGGGTGGCGCAGCGGTTTGGCGCCTGCCTTTGGCCCAGGGCGCGATCCTGGAGACCCGGAATCGAGTCCCACGTGGGGTTCCCAGTGCATGGAGCCTGCTTCTCTCTCTGCCTCTCTCTCTCTCTGTGACTATCATAAAAAAAAAAAAAAAAAAAAAGAGACTTGACAGAAAACAAAATACAGTGTTAAGTAGGGGTCATTTCGTGTTGCTAATACTGTTTAGAGATTTTCTGGGTGATCTTTTGGAATAGGACCTTTCTAGTGTGCAAGTGGCAGTTCAACCTCACATTTTTTTTTGAGTCAAATAAAATATGAGGTTTACACCCAGCTTTTCGGATGAGCTGTATGGACGAGGCGTATGGCGAGGTGGGTGTAAGGCAGGCTTAGGAGCCCTGTGAATTTAAACTGTATCAACGTCATTTCTCTCTTCTGTTCAGCAGGGGGCGCACCTCGACCGTCAAATGGAGCCCTAAATATTTTGGGTTTTTTTTGATTCTTTAACCGTGAGAATATTAAGACATTGATTTATGTACTAATACTATCTAAACTTAATATTATGTTCTTGGCTTTCAGACGATCGGTTTAAAAGTCAATTATCCTAAAAGCGCAATTAAAAAAGTATTATTATTATTATTACTATTATTATTTACCATATAGCCCACATAAGTTAAAAAAAAATATAGTACCCTCCCCTGCTAAATACTGGGCTTTACCTAACATGGCTGGGATGTTTAATGCAAACTTGTTTTGTTAAAAAATCAAACAATATGTGTGTTGTACGTTGACTAAGAATATTAGCAATGGATGCTTGAAGGTAGGGTATGCTCAAACCTGAAACATTTCACCAAGGTAACAGAAGGAATATGAGCAAATGGGAAAAAAAGGGTTTGGTGACAGTTATGGAACTCTGGTGATCTCTAATGTACTTCCTACATTTGTATCTTATAAGGTATTTGAATAATATGCTTAAAAACACTGCTCCCTTGCACAAGGGGCAAGTGAACTGTAGCCATTTATCTTATTCAGTGTTCCAGATTGCTTTTATTAAGGGAATGGGGGAGATACTGCTTAGCACCACAACGAAATATCATTTTGAGATTGTGGGCAGAATATTTCTCTTAGTTTTCAGTAAACCACTCAAGACATTGGACAATTTTTCTATAATTTAAACCTCCACTGGCACTACTGACATTTTGGGCCATATAATTTTTTTTTGTGGTGAGACTGTCTTGTGCATTGTAGGATATTTAGCAGCATTCCCGTCCTCTCCACTAGATGCCAGTAATGTCCCCTCTGCCGGATTGCGACAACCACAAAATGTCTTTAGATGTTGCCGAAAGTCTCTCTCAGAAATGAGCTCTGGTGGAGATACCTTGCTTTAAGTTGACTTCCATTTATGTTTGTTAATTAAGAATGTATGAAATGGTGATTTATAGTAGTGTATTAAATTTTTGGCCCTTTAAACAAATTCTGAAGGTTAAAATAAAGTGATTTACATTGACACGTTGACACCTTCTCTGGTCTTCAGTTTCTTCATCTTCATTCCTAGTGAACATATATATTAAATTTAGAAAATATATTGATAGAACGATGAAGGGAATGTATCAAAGCAGAATAGCTTGTGTCGAACAAATGTTTAATATTTAATAAACATCACAAAATAGATAATATAGACTAGTATCTATTCATTGTTTTTAAAGATCCCTGTGTTTTTTGGTTGGCAAAGAGGAGGCTCCCTTTGCTTCAAAGCACAGTTCAGAACTCATGCGATCATGTATCAGGTGTCATTACGGTGCCTCGTAACACATTTCTTGAAGTCAGATTATCACATGGGAATGGGGAGCACTGTATAAGTATGTGTAGTATTTTGTTTGCTATGTCAATGGGTCCTTCTGGACACAGAGTCTGAGATGGAATTAGTGGTACAGTAGGTTTATTGGGGGTACTGTGAAAAGTACCTGTGAAAGAGATGCTTGTGAAAGAGAAAATAGTGAGAAAGTAGGATTGGACGGGGAGAGCCACAGACCAGGACGCAAATCTGGCACAGTCTTGGCCAACCTCACGGAGAGCTCAGGATACAGGTTGCCCACCAGAGGAGCCCCATGTGATGATAGAATGGCCAGGTCCTTGTACTCTAACTGTTGCTTACTCATTAGCTCAGGATTGTTTATGTAATTGTACACTTGGCTTCAAACTTGAGAGAGATGTTTGAAGTACTGCAGCTGGAGGCTGTCCCGAAACCACACTCCTTCCAGACAAATAGTTGGTTCTTTCTTGAAGGACTGTGTCAGTGGTGCACCTCTGTGTCTGCTTTCCTTATGAAATTATCAAGGAACAATGTTGGTTTTGCTGGGCTTGACAATGGGCTGACCCCATGTGGTTCAGTCACCTTCTCCAGGCTCCATGGTTGCATATCAGTGGTTCTGACAGTGTATGTGCCTGAAGAGAGTACAAATCCATCACCATGACTGGAGTATGTAAGTTCTATAGAATACTAGGCATGAGCAGATACTAGAGGGCAGGTTTTGTTTTCCAGTAATCATTCATTTTTTGCCTGCGTGGAATACCAACACTCTCATGGACATTCTGATGTGGGCAAAGAATGGCCTGGGAACCCAAAAGCCACATTCACATTCCCTCCTCTGAAAACATGCAGCCTCGTTGGTTGTGAAACTTGATGTTTCTACTCTCATTCTGTTCAGTGAGAAGGATTAGCTCTACTGACCTTCCAGTGTGAAGATTCAGTCTTTGGGGAATCAGGAATCTCTTATTAGGGGGGAGGGGACGACAATCAGTGATAATATTTATTTACCTACCAAGTGCCAAATACTGTGCTAAGCACTTTAATCCATTATTATGTCATTTAATTCTCATAGTAACTTTGTGAGATAGACGCTGTAATTATTCATTTCATAAATGAGAAAATGGGACTAAGATGTTAGGTGATATTCTCAGGTCACACAGCTAACGAGTAGTCATGATTCACACCCAGACTTCGACCCTGGAACCCCTCCCTCAGGTTGGTGTCCTCATTGTGGAGATCAGTTGGGCACTGCTTAGCTAAATTATGTCTCTCCAGCCCTCTGTCCCAACAATATCCACCCCTGTGTATATTTCCCAAGGAATTTCTTACACAAGTTCATAATGGTTATTGCAATAATTCTGTGGTATTGGGGTCAATATGGGTATTTATAGTGGGGTACGAGGCAATAAAAAGCAGTGGATTCAATGTACACAAAACAGCATGTAGGAGATCTTTCAAACAGAACAGGATGTAGCATATAAACAATGAGATATATGACACAGTGCTGTTTACATATATTTAAATATATGCACAATCAAGCAGCCATGCATATTATGTAGACATCCAGATAAGAGATATATGTGTATATAAATTTCACATAAGTGGTTGCATATGGGAAGGCAGAGAAGTAGGAGTGGGGCATAGAGATAAAAAAGAGAGATAGATAGAAAAACAAATAAATAAGCCTACAGCCACATCTCAAGCTCTGTATCAGTTGGAGATCGTGGTGATAGCAGATGAAACGAGCAACAAGCCATCACTGGTAGATTCAAGGATGAGGACGTCATTAGGACATAGGCAGCTTCTCCGAGACGCTGGCTAAGAGACTATTCTCAAAAACATCAAGGTGAAACTTGGCTGCTGAGTGTGTCTGCATCATGCATACTTCCGGAAGCGCTACTGTGGTTCAAGATCCAGTGGTTTATTTGTTCTCCTTTCCCCTTGACAGCCAGGACGGTTTTCATTTGTCTGCCGGGCCTGGGTGAGCCTTGTATCCCTGGGGTGTGGCCTTCTGGGTGACTGCGCCAGCTGTGGGTGGAATCCTCAGCCCCCCAGGGCCTCGGAGCTGCAAGGGTGGGGAGCAGGGGTGGCCTTTTCCTGGCAACGCACAGGGAGGTTTCATTTCCTTGGAACTTCCTCAACTCTTCATGAATAGAAATTGAACATTTTCATCTAACATTCACACATTCCATTTATTTTCCAGTTGTGAGCTTCAGTGGGTTTTGTCATTGACTAGAATCCATGTTCTCTTGTCTCTCTGTTTGGGTTTTGCTTTCTCCCTGAGTTAGGCTTTAAATCTTTTAACAGCAATGTGACTCTCGGCAGTCAGTACCTTCTGAGCCTCCTGTTTCCTCCAATCTATTGTGGCGGTGATGATGGTGTTTATCTCAGGGGATGTGGGAATATTGAATTGAAAAATATGCAGATGCACAAAAGCCTTAAGGTGCCCAATAATGAAAATGCCAGCTCTTTTCTATTAGTAGATTCGTTAAGGGCTTTTTAATGGAATGATTATTAGATTGAGATTATTTCTAAACTGATTGGGAGTCCCTGAAAGATTTTATTTATTTTTTAAAAAAGATTTTATTTATTTATTCATGAGAGACACAGAGACATAGGTAGAAGGAGAAGCAGGCTCCCCCAGGGAGACTGATGTGGGACTCTATCCAATGACCCTGGGATTACGACCTGAGCCAAAGGTAGATGCTCAACCACTGAGCCACCTGGGTGCACCCCCCTTGCACTGAAGGCTTTTAAATGGTGTGTGTGTGTGTGTGTATGCTTTTTTGTGCCTCCAAAAATGTGCCTTCTATACCTTACAGTTTCCCCTTTAGAACCCAGTTGCATTCTGACAGCAATTGGACATTTTATTCTTCATACTGATAGATGTTATAATTTTACATTTATTAATACGAGTACTTGGTTAATATCTGTCTTGCCCTTTAAAGAAGTCATTCTGAAGACAGAGCCATTAATCAGAAGGCAGTTGCAACTGTTCTGACAATCACTGGTGTCTCCTTGTAGAACTAGAGATGCAAGAAGGCAGGTGGATTCAAGAGATAGAAGGTACATTCAGCTGAAGGAAGAGTGGATTGGAGCAAACACAAGGAGTGAAATTTTTAGATAAGCTGAGCGTGAAATGCCTGAGATGTTGACTAGATGGTTGGATATTGGATTTTAAAAGCTTAAGAAAACTCTGGATTTAGCACCAGCACTTTATAGGGAGTACCTGAAACCACATGTGTGAATGATATTCTCAATGAGAGTATCATGGAAGTAAAAGCACTGGCTAACTTGTTTAAAAGAGGGTGTGCAGATAGATTTTCTATAAGATTACCTCTAAATTGTAAATTCACAGGGAAAAATGGACGAACAAACAATTTGAAACACCCTGTGACAATCAGCATGGTGTCTTTGGATAGTAGGTTCTGCAAAAATGTTTGAATAAGCTTATTTGTATTTTTTTTCTTTTTAAGACAATTCATCCTCTTTAACGCCACTTGGAACCAAAGGCTCTAATCATTTACTCTGTTTTAATTTAATTTAATTTTATTTTTTTTCTCTGTTTTAATTTTAAAAAGGTCACTCTACTCTGAGGGGCAGAGGTCACAGATCCAGTATCTGGTCATGGAGATGGAAAGACAAGTGCTCTTGGTCTCTAAGAGAGTTCAGTGTTTCAAGAGCTCCCTCTTCCTAATGGCTGATAAAGTAGGCTCAGTGTTGAGCTTGACAGTTATTCCATTGGCTGATGGAATTTTATAGATGCTCACTGAAAGTAAATCATAGCTTTCTGGAGGGGGAAGGAGTATATAAAATGGTTAAGATTATGGACTTTGATATCAGAACTGAGTTTGGAATCTACGTTTCCTTCTCTCTAGCTGTTAGTAACATCTCAAGAACCCATTTAAAAGTGGGGATGACCTGATGCCAAATTCATTGAGTTGCTGTATGGATTACACACCATGAAAACCTCAAAACCTACATTTACTGTAGCACCTGTCACAGAATTTGCTCACTCTCTTAGCCATTACTGTTGTTGCTATTGTCATCATCATTTCTATTATTTTTCTAACTAGCTATTGCTGGTATAGAGACTCAATTATTTTTTAAAAAAGATTTTATTTATTTATTCATGGGAGACACACACACACAGAGAGAGAGAGAGTCAGAAACACAGGCAGAGGGAGAAGCAGGCTCCATGCAGGGAGCCCGATGTGGGACTCGGTCTCAGGACTCCAGGATCACGCTCTGGGCCGAAGGCAGGCGCTAAACCGCTGAGCCACCCAGACATCCCTTGATTATTTTTATTTACTGATTCATACCTACCAAGTTTATTCTGGAGCAGTAACAATTTTCTCCAATAACAATATCTATTATTTTTTTTATCCATTGTCTTATTTACTGCATTATCTACAACTCCCAATGTAATGTTGGACAGTAGTAATTATTACATGCATCTTATCTTGTTTATTACTTCAATGGGACTTCTAAAGATTTATCAAGTATGATATTTGTTCATGTTCATCAGTGCTAATTTTATTAAACTATTAAATGGTAGGCTATTGTAGAAAGTTCTGAGTTATATCATGTAGGATTTTTATTTTAAAGTTGTAAATGAAATGCTATTTCTTTTGTTAAGGTTTTATTTATTTACTTGAGAGAGAGAGAGAGAGAGAGAGAGAGAGAGAGAGAGCATGAGAGGGAGGGGCAGAGGGAGAAGGAGAGAAAAAAATCTCAAGTAGACTCCGCGCTGAGTGTAGAGCCTGACACGGGGCTCAATCCTAGGGCCCCGTGATCATGGCCTGAGCTGAAACCGAGAGTTGGACACTGAACTGACTGAGCCACCCTGGCGCTCCTGATATGCTATTTCCTTAAAAATATGTCATATGAATTGTTTTGAAGTTCTGCCACAGACAGTGGACTACTTGAGGGCAAGAACTGGTTCTTAATAACTTTTCTACAGTATATGGTACCTCACATTAGATGATTAGATACTCATTCAATATCGGTGTTTCCATGATCATAGGTGGAGGATATTATATATTATTATACGTTGCTGCTTGAATCACCAAATAAGTCAAATACTCTTCTTAATAATAAGATACATACTGATAACACCCTTAAAAACCTAGCAAACAAACAAAAGTGTTGCTTCGTACTACTATTTGGCCAAATATTTATATGACTAGATTGGAACAGACTTCTGTGTGTGATTGAGGTAACTGCTGCCTCTCCTTTGTGAGACCATTTACATCAAATTGCAAACTGGCTGCAATTTCTTAAATGAGAGCCATTTATACTTCTTGTCACTTTCCTTGCTTCTATAATCAGGCTAGTTCTGTTTTCTATGAGAACAAAATTTTTAGTTATTTTTTTAAATGCACTTTCTAAGAACAAAGATTGTGTTTAAAAAATGCATTTAAGGAGGAGGGGCAAGATGGCGGAAGAGCAGGGTCCCCAAATCACCTGTCCCCACCAAATTACCTAGATAACCTTCAAACCATCCTGAAAATCTACGAATTCGGCCTGAGATGTAAAGAGAGACCAGCTGGAATGCTACAGTGAGAAGAGTTCGCGCTTCTATCAAGGTAGGAAGACGGGGAAAAAGAAATAAAGGAACAAAAGGCCTCCGAGGGGGAGGGGCCCCGCGAGGAGCCGGGCTGAGGCCGGGGCGAGTGTCCCCAGGACAGGAGAGCCCCGTCCCCGTCCCGGAGGAGCAGGAGCTGCACCAACCTTCCCGGGCGGGCGGAAAGGGGCTCGCAGGGAGTTAGAGCAGGACCCAGGAGGGCGGGGATGCCCTCGGGCTCCCGGGGACACTCACAGACACCTGCGAGCGCAGGAGAGTGCGCCGAGCTCCCTAAGGGCTGCAGCGCGCACGGAGGGACCGACCGGAGCAGCTCGGAGGGGCTCGGGCGGCGGCTCCGCGGAGGGGGCTGCGGGGCGGGAGCGCGAATCCACCAGCGCAGGCCCCGGAGCACAGGGCGCCGGGACACAGCCCAGGATCCGGCCTCCCCCGGGACAGGCAGAGGCCGGGAGGGCCCAGGACAGCAAGGACGCTCCTGCCCCGAGCTGAGCAGATCAGCGGCCCCGCCCCGGAGCCTCCAGGCCCTGCGGACGGAGAGCAGAGAGCCCCGAGCCCCGTAGTTCCTGCGGAGGCTGAATCCAGGCTTCCAGAGCTGCCATAGCCACTGGGGCTGTTCCTCCTGGGGCCCGACGGGGTAAACAACCCCCGCTGAGCCCTGCAGCAGGCAGGGGCAGAGCAGCTCCCCCAAGTGCTAACACCTGAAAATCAGCACAGCAGGCCCCTCCCCCAGAAGACCAGCTGGACGGACCAGTGATACTCCCCCGTGTTCCAATACAACTTGTTTCTGGCCACTCTGCACTGAGCAAAATGACTAGAAGGAAAACCTCACTTCAAAAGAAAGAATCAGAAACAGCCCTCTTTCCCACAGAGTTACAAAATCTGGATTACACTTCAATGTCAGAAAGCCAATTCAGAAGCACCATTATACAGCTACTGGTGGCTCTAGAAAAAAGCATTAAGGCCTCACGAGACTTCATGACTGCAGAATTTAGATCCAATCAGGCAGAAATTAAAAATCAATTGAATGAGATGCAATCCAAACTAGAAGTCCTAACGACGAGGGTTAACGAGGTGGAAGAACGAGTGAGTGACATAGAAGACAAGTTAATGGCAAAGAGGGAAACTGAGGAAAAAAGAGACAATCAATTAAGGGACCATGAAGACAGATTAAGGCAAATAAATGACACTCTGAGGAAGAAAAACCTACGTTTAATTGGGGTTCCCGAGGGCGCCGAAAGGGACAGAGGGCCAGAATATGTATTTGAACAAATCCTAGCTGAAAACTTTCCCAATCTGGGAAGGGAAACAGGCATTCAGATCCAGGAAATAGAGAGATCCCCCCCTAAAATCAATAAAAACCGTTCAACACCTCGACATCTAATAGTGAAGCTTGCAAATTCCAAAGATAAAGAGAAGATCCTTAAAGCAGCAAGAGACAAGAAGTCCCTGACTTTCATGGGGAGGAATATTAGGGTAACAGCAGACCTCTCCACAGAGACCTGGCAGGCCAGAAAGGGCTGGCAGGATATATTCAGGGTCCTAAATGAGAAGAACATGCAACCAAGAATACTTTATCCAGCAAGGCTCTCATTCAAAATGGAAGGAGAGATAAAGAGCTTCCAAGACAGGCAGGAACTGAAAGAATATGTGACCTCCAAACCAGCTCTGCAAGAAATTTTAAGGGGGACTCTTAAAACTCCCCTTTAAGAAGAAGTTCAAGTAACTCTGAACGTGAATGGGCTTAATGACCCCATCAAAAGGCGCAGAGTTTCAGACTGGATAAAAAAACAGGACCCATCTATTTGCTGTCTACAAGAGACTCATTTTAGACAGAAGGACACCTACAACCTGAAAATAAAAGGTTGGAGAACCATTTACCATTCAAATGGTTCTCAAAATATACCCTAAAAACTACAGAACACTTCTGAAAGAAATTGAGGAAGACACAAAGAGATGGAAAAATATTCCATGCTCATGGATTGGCAGAATTAATATTGTGAAAATGTCAATGTTACCCAGGGCAATTTACACGTATAATGCAATCCCTATCAAAATACCATGGACTTTCTTCAGAGACTTAGAACAAATTATTTTAAGATTTGTGTGGAATCAGAAAAGACCCCAAACAGCCAGGGGAATTTTAAAAAAAGAAAACCATATCTGGGGGCATCACAATGCCAGATTTCAGGTTGTACTACAAAGCTGTGTTCATCAAGACAGTGTGGTACTGGCACAAAAACAGACATATAGATCAATGGAACAGAACAGAGAACCCAGAAGTGGACCCTGAACTTTATGCTCAACTAATATACGATAAAGGAGGAAAGACGATCCACTAGAAGAAAGACAGTCTCTTCAATAAATGGTGCTGGGAAAATTGGACATCCACATGCAGAAGAATGAAACTGGACCACTCTCTTGCACCATACACAAAGATAAACTCAAAATAGATGAAAGATCTAAATGTGAGACAAGATTCCATCAAAATCCCAGAGAAGAACTCAGGCAACACCCTTTTTGAACTTGGCCACAGTAACCGGAGAAGGACAAACAGTGTATGTTCTCATTCATTTGGGGAATATGAATAATAGCGAAAGGGAATATAAGGGAAGGGAGAAGAAATGTGTGAGAAATATCAGAAAGGGAGACAGAACATAAAGACTTCTAACTCTGGGAAATGAACTAGGGGTGGTGGAGGGGGAGGAGGGTGCGGGGTGGGGGTGAATGGGTGACGGGCACTGAGGGGTACACTTGACGGGATGAGCACTGGGTGTTATTCTGTATGTTGGTAAATTGAACACCAATAAAAATTAATTTATAAAAAAAAAATAAAAAAAAAATAAAAAATGCATTTAAGCCCATGTTGTGGGCATGAGATAAGCTTGCATATTCTTCTGCCTACACGGCGAGAGAATCTGCCTTCCGAAAGGCGCTCATGCGTGTAACGAGCACCAAGGTGGAATTTCTTTCAATATATATTCTGGTGTCTTATTTCCTAGATGAATAATGTCATAAGACACGACATCCAGAAGCTTTTGGGTAGTCATGTAAGCAAAACTTAAGCATGATTTTCACTTTGATTCATTGAACTTAGAGATACCTAAAAAACTAGAAGAAACCATAAGTAGACATGTAGGGCTTTCCTGCAGTCTTAAAAAGGCCTTTTAAAATCAATCCAAAAGACATAGCATGCTTCTCTTTCCCACCAGATTGGTAATATATTAGTAATGGCAGTTTGTGAGTCTAACACATTTTTTACCATTCATGCTCATTGTGTAAGAAGTGCCCAAGAGCCATACTGTAGCTCCTGACGTACTTGAAGGCCAGATCCATGGCTTGGGTTTCTTTTATATCTATCTTCTGTCACAATGTCTGTGAATAGTGTCTTGTCCATGAAAAGTCTCAGTAAATATTGTAGAATAAATATACTCGACGATCCTCACTGCTAAACCAGCACAGTGAGTTGTGTAGAATGAGCAGACAACTAACTGGCTAACAGGTTTTCTGTGAGCATAAGGAGGTACCTCCAAAAAATTCTTTTTCCCTAGGTCTTCTCATTTTCACTTCAGCAAAATTGCATTGGACTACTAAGCTTTTTAATTTTTTTTAAAGATTTTATTTATTGATTCATGTGAGACACACACACACAGAGGCAGAGACACAGGCAGAGAGAGAAGCAGGCTCCATGCAGGGAGCCCAATGTGGGACTCAATCCCAGGACTCCAGGATCATGCCCTGCGCTGAAGGCAGATGCTCAACCACTGATCCACCCAGGCGTCCCTTAAGTTTTGTCTTTACTGTGTAGGCCCTCAAAGTGATTAAGAGATGGCCCTGTTCTCCAAGGAGCTTCCACTCGAGGGGGAGACAGAAAGCCAACAGCACGAAGTGGGGCTCTGTGCCTGGCATCTCCTGTCCTGCAGCATCTGTCCATTTTCCTTCTTCCCAGTGTATCTTGCCTTTTACTCCCATGCTTGTGTGGTGTAGAGAGTAAGTCCTCAGCTAGAGATGAGAAGGGCCTGCCTGATTTCTACCAGAGGTTTTCACATTCAGCATTTTTGTCTTTTTGCTTCGTTAAGTCTATGTTGGTCAAGTATAAGTAGAAGGTCATAAAAGTATAGATTTGTTAATACTGGTTAATATGTATACAGGTTTGCCCTATAAAGGCCCTTAACTAGGCACCCTATATGCATTTTCTTTAATCCTTACAGCAAACTTAAGAGGAAGGAAGGAACATTTTTACTGCCTCTCTAACATCCATCCCATTCCTCACCAACTTTGTCGCAAGCGAGTACAAGTGGTTGAGTAAGGATGCACTGTGAAAAAATGCAAAACTCAAAATCTCTACCCTTGTGAATTTAGCATTCTCTCGTTTTCTTGAAGCCTGCTCTACCCATGGATGCACATGCACGTGCCAAGACATTTCCTTAGGTTATCCAGTCAAATGTACATTGGCACAGGTTTACATTGAAGGCAAAATAAGCTTTGTGTTTTATTATGCAGATACAGGAAAACAAAAACACCTTATCTATTGACCAACACCTTTTTAGTAAAGCTTCAGCTGTGCTAGGTGAACAAGTTCTAGAGGTCTCCAGGAAAACCTAGTGCTAACAGCAATATAGCATTGTTCATTTCCAAATTCAAGAGGATAAATCTTGTAACTCTTCTTACCACAAAAAACAAAAAACAAACAAGAATCATGAGCACATTTTGGAAGATGTTGGCTACATCTATTACCTTGATTTTGGTGATGGTATCATATGTGTTCGCATATGTCCAAACCAATCAAAATGTGCCCGTTAAATATATGTATTTCTTTATATATATACATATATATACATACACACACATGTTTTAAGATTTTACTTATTTGAGAGAGAGAGAACCTGCATGTACACAAGCTGGAGGGATGAACAGAGGGAGAAGGAGAAGCAGACTTGGTGCTGAGCATGGAAGCCGACATGGGGCTCGATCTTACAACCCTATGATCATGACCTGAGCCGAAACCAAGAGTCAGATGCTTTAACAGACCGAGTCACCCAGGCACCTCTAGTTTTTTGTATTTCAATACAGCTGTTAAAAAAAAATTGAACACCTTACCTAACAAACAAACAAAAAACTCAAAACAGGATAAAATGGGTATGTGGTCAATGGTACAAACTTCCAGTTTTAAAATAAGTAAGTCACAAGGGTATAATGTACAGCATGATAACCATAGAATACTGTATTGCATATTTGAAAGCTGCGAGGAGAGTAGATTTTAAAGTTTCTCATCAGGAGAAAAAATTTTGTAAATATATGGTGACATGTTAACTGGACTTAACTGTGGTTATCATTTCACAATATATATAAATATAAATCAGTATGCTGTACATCTGAAAATCATACAACTCATATAACGTTATGTATCAATTATGTGTCTATTTTTTTAAAAATATTTATTTATTTATTTATTCATTCATTCATTCATTCATTCATTCATGAGAGACAGAGGCAGAGACACAGGCAGAGGGAGAAGCAGGCTCCATGCAGGGAGCCTGATGTGGGACTCGATCCAGGGTCTCCAGGAGGAGGCCCTGCGCCGAAGGTGGCGCTAAACCGCTGAGCCACCCAGGCTGCCCCAATTATGTGTCTGTTAAAACACAACAATAAAAAAAAAACCCCATAACCTTCTATTCATGACAATTCAGTTTAGCAAGTACTTTGAGGGTCTCACTTATGCTGGACACTGTAAAAATCACTGAAAATAGAAATACAGTCAAGCACATGCCCACATTTTCAAACAGATCATGTTCAGCATTCTTAAAAAGGTTTCTACATTTGAATTAATGTTTAATACAACCTTTGAGTGATGACCTTTCTTTTGGGAGAGAAGTCAACCTGATAAGGCACTGTTATTGTTGAGTGGCTCCCTCTTGTGTCTCCTCATCTGTCCAAAAGTTTGGGTCCCAGACTACACTGACCTCACACAGTCTTGTCAAATCCAGCTCTTTCCTGCTCCCCCAACCCTTGGCCCACTAGATTCAGTTTTTTTTTTTTTTTTTTTTTTACTGCCAGTAAGTCCATGTGAACTCTTACTTCTCACTGATTTAGAACCCCTGTATTATTCCCAGATCTATTGACTAAATTCGTCATTATATGTTACCTTTCCCTATTCCCTGCCCCCTATTACTCATTCAACTATCTAAAAACAATCATACCTTGACCTCCTCTCTCATCCATAAAGGTAACTGTTGTGTGATAGGTGGTCACATCGTTATGTTAGAAATTAGGAAAATCAAAGTTTCATTCCAATATTCATTCCTTTTTTTGAGAGGTCATAGAATATGGTTTACTTTACAAGTTCTCATAAATTTCCTTTATTCTCTTAACAGACATGCATAATTTGTATAGCTACTGAGGGCACAGAGTTTCTACTATGTGAAACTTACCTTATAGTTTGTTGACCTTATTATTAATGGTGATTTTACCTCATTGCTGTTGCTCAAAATTAGCCTTCTCATTCCCATTGGATATCAATCATGTTATTTTTCCCAGCCGCTACTCTTTCCCAGGATCCCACAGCTATGCTGCATGACAGATGTGTTGCCTGGGGTGGTGACACTATAGATACAAATGGATGGAATGTTGGCCACTGAAATTTGGCCTGCAGCCTGATTTTCTCTACCTCAAATTCTGGTTGCCAACTGCCTGAAGGAAATAATCATCTTCTTGATGATTTGTTACATCCCCAAACAGGCCAACACTGGTTGTTAGGGTGGGGGTAGCTTACTTATTTTGTATTGCATTTCATTTTTTTTCCTTTGGTTGTACACTGTGATTCTTTTAAAGGTGTACAACTACAACATGATTTAGTGTATATATACATTGTGAAATGGTTATCCAGTTGATTAACAAATTCATCGCCTCCCTTTTTGTGTGTTTGTGTGATGAGAACACTTAAGATCTACAGGCTTACCCTGGAGATATTACAGGTTTGGTTCCAGACCACTGTAGTAAAGTGAATATTGTAAGAAAGTGAGTCAAATAAATTATTGGGTTTCCCAGTGAATATAAAAGTTTTATTTATACTATACTGTAGTCTGGTAAGTGTGTAATAGCATTAGGTCTGAATAAAACAATGTGCATTTCTTAATTAATACTTCATTGCTGAATAAATGCTATCATTTGAGATTTCAGTGTTTCATAATCACTGATCACAGATCACCATAAGAAATATAATAATAAATGAAAGAGTTTGAAGTATCGTGAGAATTACCAAAATGTGACACAGAGACATAAAATAAGCTAATGCTGTTGGAAAAATGGTGTCAACAGATTCACTCGATGCAGGGTTGCCACAACCCTTCAACTGTAAAAAAATATAGCATCTGAGTAGTGCTACAAAGCAAAGTGCACTAAAACGAGGTATGCCTGTATTTGAAATTCTGTATTTCCCCATAATTACAGGGATACCATTCAAAGCAAATTTTTAGCTTTTCTATGTTCGTAGAAAGCTTTCCAAATTTTCAGTGTGGAATGATTTTTGAAAGCCATTCTAATGTACTAGCTAGTTAGGTTTTAGTACTAGCTAGTTAGGTTTTTAAGTAACTAAAACTCTTGTGCCAATTTTGCTGAGATTTGAAAATAGAGCTTTTGACTTGGGAATTGAATGTTGCACAAACCTACTTGACCCCGTGTGCATAGTTCTTAACTTGGCTAATTCTGAATTTGTGTTTTGATGGCAACTTCCCATAAAATAAGTAAATTACTTTTGAGGAAGATACAGTTACTTCACTGAATTGCCAAGGGAGTCATTTTAAATTAGTTGATGATTAATAGTTGACAATCTCTTGCTTGGGAGATCTAGTAATGGGTGGGAATTTAAAAATTGTCAGTTGTAATTGATTTTCTTTGAGACTGTAGGGAATCTTTCATATTTATAGGAGCCTATAAATTTTGGGGAGCTACCTAATCCATGATTTTCTTTTGCACTCAAGTTCTTTGCCAAATAATCTAAACATATTTGAACTTAATTTAGTTCAAACTAGTAGATTATATTGCGTTTAATTGAAAATTTGGTTGGTCTTTCTGTCACAGTTATAATCATTAAACTAAATACAATTCGCTAAAAACTCTTTATTATATGAATGAAGAAAGTATTTTGAGAAAATTGTAGATTCATATATAGTGTAAGAAATAATATAGGGATATTGTATACCTTTTATCCAATTTCTCCCTGTGGTAATATCTTTTATAACTGTAATATAATAGCCCAAGCAGCAAATTGATGTTAATGCAGTCCACATGCTTAATTCAGGTGTCACTGGTTTTATTTGTATTCAATGGTGTGTGTGTGCATTTACTTTTATGCAGTTTTATCACATGTGCAGATGCACGTGACCACCACTGTAGTCAAGATACAGAACAGTTTCAACACAGGAATCCCTCCTGCTACCTTTCCATAGCTACAGCCTCTTCCCTCTCTTACCGTGTCCCTTGCTCTCTCCAATACCTGGCAACCACTAATCTGTTCTCCATCTCTATAATCATTAGAAGACTTAAAA
Organism: Nyctereutes procyonoides; assembly: GCF_905146905.1. Classification (NCBI taxonomy): domain Eukaryota; kingdom Metazoa; phylum Chordata; class Mammalia; order Carnivora; family Canidae; genus Nyctereutes; species Nyctereutes procyonoides. Next base: position 16,749,173 of record NW_026575132.1, read on the forward strand.
AATTAACTATGCTTGGTTTCTTTCTTTCTTTCTTTTTTATATTTTATTTATTTATTCATGAGAGACACACACAGAGAGAGGCAGACACAGGCAGAGGGAGAAGCAGGCTCCCTGCAGGGAGCCCACTGGGGGACTCAATTCCAGGACCTTGGGATCACACCCCGAGCCGAAGGCAAGATGCTCAACCACTGAGCCACCTAGGTGCCCCCTATGCTTGGTTTCTTTCTTTTTTTTTCCTATTTACGATAGTCATATATATATAGAGAGAGAGGCAGAGACACAGGCAGAGGGAGAAGCAGGCTCCATGCACCGGGAGCCCGACGTGGGATTCGATCCCGGGTCTCCAGGATCGCGCCCTGGGCCAAAGGCAGGCGCCAAACCGCTGCGCCACCCAGGGATCCCATATGCTTGGTTTCTAAGGAGTATTTGGAGCTCTACAAATACCTGATAATTTTGAGTGGTTAAAATGAAAGAAGAAGGTTGAATGATAGGTGTGAAGGATCCTAACTGATTTTCAGTGAGGCCACAGATTAATACATTGCATTCTTAAACTGTTTTCAGTTTGCTTCCTGCATGAACAGAGTCCTGGGAAGTTTTATGATTTACTGTCTAATATGCAAAATGGACTGGTCTTTAGATTTAGTTCCGAGTTAGAGTTCAGTTTGTGAAAGGATTAAAAAACTTGAGAGGTATGGACACTTGTGTGGTGGAGTGCATGTGTGCGTGTGTTTATGCTGTGTATTTTATCTACATAACTTGTTTTACTTGTTTGAGTTAAAAAAGGACAAAGGGGGAGACACTTTCATAGTTGATGTTTTAATTAAAGGTGGATGGTTCAATATTTTCTCCAAAGCTATCAGTTTATTATAACAGAATCCTTTTCTCTATTTAAACCCAATATTACAGACAGTAAATTCTAAGTAATTAAAAACATACTTCATCTCAGATTCACTTTACAATGTAAAACTTTGGCTGCTCTTAAGGGAATCACACTCTTAAGAGTGAGATCAGTACTTAAGAAAGTAAAATAAAATATTAATAGGTCTGTATGAACTCTTCTGAGGCCTGTGTAAAAACATGGGTAGAAAGTTAATAAAACTGATTTATTATTTGGCTCATTGATACTAGACTGTATGACAAATCCTGAATTCCAAACAAAAGTCCTTATTGTAGACCAGCTCACCTTTCTCTTGGGCTGTGGAAAGTAGTCCAAAGAAATGCACTCTCTTTAAACATACTCTTTCAATCTTTTCTGAGTTAGAGCCAAATCTAGTATATGAATATTATAATAGCTTTCTAAGAAGGCATTATGTACATCAAGGAAACTTCACTTTATAAAGGAGATATTTTTGCAAAACTATAGTCATATTTTAACACTTCTTATTTACCTTTGTTTTTTTACAACCACCTTGTGGCAGATCCTCATGTACTAAAATGAGGTAATATTTTTATATATATTGTGTTTTTTCAAGTTAGGACACATTGATTCTTTTGAAAAAAAATTAACTTAGATAATTATAGATTCATATGCAGTTGTAAGAAATAATACAGAGAGAACCTGATACCCTCTACCCAGTTTCTCCCAGTGGTAACATCTTATAAAAGTGTAGTAAATATCACAACCAACATATTGACATCAATACAGTCAAGATATCAAGTTTTCTATCTCCAAAAGATTCCCCGTCTGTTGCCATTCTATAGATACACTCACATCTCCTCCTCCTCAACCCCAGGGCAACTACTAATCTGTTCTCCATTTCTATAAATTACTTTGTGTCTTCTCTCTTTCTTTCCTTTGTTCATTTGCTAGAAGTTTGTCAATTTTATTGTCTTTTCAAAGACCTAGCTCTTTTATTTTATTTATTTGAGAGAGAGAGAGAGAGAGAGAGAGAGAGAGAGAGAGAGAGCTCACACAAGCCGGGAGAGCAGGAGAGGGAGGAGCAGGCTCTCTGCTGAGCAGGGAGCCCAATGTAAGACTTGATCCCAGGACCCTGGGATCATGACCTGAGCCAAAGGCAGATGCTTAACTGACTGAGCCACCCAGGTGCCCCTGATTTCTATTTTTATCTTTATTGTGTCCTTTCTACTTGCTATGGTTTTAGTTTGCTCTTCTTTTTCCAGGTTCTTGAGGTAGAGCCTTATGTTATTGATATGAGGTTTTTCTTCTTTACCAATGTAGGTATTTAGTGTTGCAAGTTTCTCTCAGCATCTTTTTAGCTATGCCTTCACATTCACATATTTTGAATTTTCATTTTCAGTCAGTTCAGTGTATTGTTTTGATTTCCTCTGAGACTTCCTTTTTGACCCGTGGATTATTTAGAAGTATGTTCTTTAGTTTTCAAGTGTTTGAAGATTTCCCTGTTATCTTTCTCTTTTTGATTTCTAGTTTGAACCCATCGTGTCTGAGAACATAGTCTGTAAACTTCTTGTGATCTATCTTATGGCCCAGGATATGGTCTGTCTTGGTATTTATTCTGTGAGCACTCGGAAAGAATGTGTACTCTGACTTGTTGAGTGAAGTGTTCTATAAATGTCTATTAGATCCTTTCAATTGATGGTGTTGTTGAGTTCTCTTTGTTGCCTTTCTGTCTTATTGTTCTATCAATTGAGCAGGGAGTATTCAAGTTTCCAAGTATAATTGTGGATTTATCTATTTCCGCTTTCAATTCTGTCAATATTTGTTTCACATATTTTTTCTGGTTTTTAAAAAGATTTATTTGTTTATTTTAGAGAGAGAGCGAGAGAGAGCGTGTGGGCTAGAGGGAGACAGAGAGGGAGAATGTCAAGCAGACTCTCCGCTGAGCACAGAGCTCCTCGAGGGACTCAGTCTCATGACCCTGAAATCATGACTTGAGCTGAAACCAAGAGCTGGTTTACCGACTGAGCCACCTGGGTGCCCCTATTTTTGTTTTCTGATGCATACACTTTTCAGATAGTTATGTTTTTTTTTTTTTGGTGGAATGATACTTTTATTCTTATATAATGTCCCTCTTGGTCTGTGGTACTTTTGTTTGCTCTGAAGTCTACTTTATCTGGTGTTAATATAGTTGGGGAAGTGAGAGTATCCGTAGAAGTAAAGGTTTAGTTTCCCCAGCCAGCTGCTGTTGACACCCAAGGTGGGGAGCTCCTTGTTGCTGATGAGTGGGGTTGTGAGTTCTCCTCCCCATGTGGTCTCCACTGATACCACAATAGGGTGCCTCATTGCTAGGCTGACTTCCTACTTGGTCTTTTCTGACAGTGCCCCAAGGGGGGTACCTTTTAACTGCCAGCAGGGAGTGGAAGTCCAGGCTCCCCACGGTCTCCATTGATTCCTGAGGGATGATGGCCATGTCACAGACCAGTGGGTGGATGTCCTGGCTCTCTTCTTTGCTCTGAGACCTCTCTGGAGGGAGTGTAGGGTCACCTCCTTACAGCTCGCCAAGGATGGGAGTCTAGGCTCTCCACTTGGCCGTGGCTCCTGCCAGTAGGCATAAAAGTGCAGGTTTTTTCCTGTGGAGTTTGGCTTAGGTCGAACTGTTATTGTGTAAAAGTTTTCTATCTAGTCAGGCCGTCTCTTTCCCTCCTTGCTGTACAGAGCATGGTTTTCTTGAGGCTTTATTTCTTTTTCTTTCTTTCTTTCTTTCTTTCTTTCTTTCTTTCTTTCTTTCTTTCTTTCTTTCTTTCTTTCTTTCTTTCTTCTTCTTTTTTTTTTGTCAGTATCTCTTGGTGTTTCAGAATTGCCAGCGTCTCAACTCCAAGCCCCAAATACATAAGGCAGAAAGAACACTGAGAATTTACCACTGGTGGTGTTCTTTGGGATCTATGGTCCCTGGCTGGTCTGCTTCCTGCTCTTTGCCTCTCTGAATCCTCTTATGTTCAAACATCTAATTTATGGGTTCATATTTGCTTAAAAATGGAATGAGTGTGAATATTGCAATTATAAGAATTTGCATATTCTGACTTTAACCAATCAGTATCTATAACAACAATTTTATTTTCAGGAAAAGACAACATTTTATTTCAAATTGTAAATGGTTACTTGCCCAGAAAAATTACTAATATCTTTTTTTTTTTTACTAAATGTGCCATTTTATTTTGGGTGCAATTGTTGCTCTTGGAGTAACAGACTTTGGACATGAAAATTCTTCTGTTTTAAGTACCCTATGATTTTACTGTCCATCTATTGTGAAGAACACTTGTATCTGTAACTAAGGAGGGAGAGAAAGCAATTTAAAAGATGTTAAACATTTCCTTATTCTCACTTGAAATGACTAAAGGCCAATTTAGAATATCATAAATTAGCATAGTCTAACCAAATTTGCTTCTGGTTAAACTGGCCACATTGTGTAGGGCAAAATATCCATAGCAGCTACAGATTATATGATGCTTATGTTCCTGGAAAGGTTATCCCTATACAAAGGCTAAATCTGCAGAAAAGAAAACAAAAAATATATTTATTCAAGTAAAAATGGGCAAGGGATGATTTGCAATGTTCATGTTTGGTAACTCAAGTAAAATTTCTCTTAATCAAATTTATAGTTCTGAAACTTGGTCACAGCTTACTTAGTGTTTTCTAGGATTGAGGTAAAAGAAAGTAACCATTGAACTGAAAAGACAAACAAAAACCCAGCCAGAAAACAAAATGAAAAAATGTGTATGATGCTTGGCTGTTTCTGGATAATGAATGGGAAGATGTCAGTTTTCCTACAGTGCTCACCCAGATGGATCATCAGGCCCACATTTCATTCTCCCTTCTGGATAAGTGAGATTTTTAGGGCTCACTTTTAATGTAGCTACTTTTAATTCAAGATCTGCATTGTGTTCACCTGAGGACTAAATTATGGTATGTATTCCAATCCAAAAAATTAGTTTTTGTTTATTCTCTCTTTTCATAAATATCATTAAATGTGAGCATTGAACTATGAATATTATCTAGAAATCTCTAAGACTATATACCAGACTATTCACTGGTATATTCACTACTTTTTTATAATAAATATATTAGGAAATAATAAACTCGTAATTTTCAGGAATAAGACTTTTAAAAAAAATTTTTATTGGTGTTCAATTTGCCAACATATAGAATAACACCCAGTGCTCATCCCATCAAGTGCCCCCCTCAGTGCCCATCACCCAGTCAACCCCACCTCCTGCCCACCTTCCCTTCTGCCACCCCTAGTTCGTTTCCCAGAGTTAGGAGTCTCTCATGTTCTGAGGAATAAGACTTTTTTTTAACACTGAAACTAGTTCTTCTGATAGATTTTTTTTTTCTGTATCCTTTATTTCAAGGTAACCTGTCAGTCTGTCATTTTATATATTATTTAAAATCATAATAATCAGTAATCTCTAAGTTTTTATGGCTAATAATACAAACATCTATTTCTAATATTTAGTCTGTAGTGTCTTTTTTAAAATTTTTATTTATTTATTTTTTTAGTCTGTAGTGTCTTATTGCACAACATAAAAAGAGTTATTTTCCCACTTTCCTTAAAGAATGATTCTAGCGAATAAGTATTTGCAGCCTGAGATTAAAGATTTGGGGTTTGCAAAAGATTGTATTATTGGGAGTTGGTCACTTAGTTAAATTGATGGATTTTATCATCTCATTTGATGTAAGAATTTCTAAGTCCCTACAGAAAAACAGAATTGCAAAGCTCTGGATGTTGTTGTTGTTGTTATTATATTATTATTTTTATTTTTATTTTAAAGATTGTATTTATTTATTTCAAAGAGAGAGAGAGTGAGCATCAGTAAGAGAGCAGTAGAGGCAGAGGGAGAGGGAGAAGCAGACTCTTGCTGAGCAGGGAACCCAACATGGGGCTCGATCTCAGGATGCTGGGATCATGACCTGAGCTGAAGGCAGACACTTAACCAACTGAGCCAGGCAGGTGCCCCTAGACCCTATTATTGTTAATAAATCTACAAAACCACAGTACTCAGTATTCTCTCTCTTTTTTTTTAAAGATTTTATTTATTTATTCATGAGAGACACAGAGACAGAGAGAGAGAGAGAGAGGCAGAGACACAGGCAGAGGGAGAAGCAGACGCCATGCAGGGAGCCTGATGTGGGACTCCATCCCAGGTCTCCAGGATCACGCCCTGGGCCAAATGTGGCGCCAAACCGCTGAGCCACCTGGGCTGCCTCTTTCTAGAAAATAGATGACCACCTGTAGAAAATTGTAGTTGTTTAAAGATATATTTATAAATTTTTTGCTGTCTTCCTTTGAAAAGGTAGAGATTAATTTCTCTCCTCCTGAGTGAGACTTGGTGGTTTGTTTTAGCTAATGGAATATGATTGAAATGACCATGGATGGCATCTGAGACTAGATCATCAAAGGCATGGTGGCTTTCTCCTTGCATTCTTTCTGGAATCACTCATCTATGAGAAGCCAGTTGCCATGTTGTAAAAACACTCAGGCACCATATGTAGAGAACTGTATGGTGAGGAACTAACATTTCTTCCTCTTATCAGCCACTGAGGAACTTAAGCCCTCTGCCAATAGCTGTGTGAGTGCGCCATCTTGGAAGTGGATCCTCTAGTCCCAGTCAAGTCTAGGTGAAAGCATCTATAGATGAAGTCTTTTTTTTTTTTTTTTAGATGAACCCTTAACTGAAATCTCATAAGAGACTGAAACCCAGAACCACCCAGCTAAGCCTCTCCCAAGTTGTGAGATAATGTTTAAGCCACAGAGTTTTGGGTTAATATGTTACATAGCTGAAAATAACAAAGACCTTTCCCTCATTAAAATTCTGTTTTTTGGATTCATTCTTGGTACCAAATGAATTATATCGTGTCAGATGAAGCATGACTTTGTTATTGAGTTTTCTGGAAATTCAATGTGGTTTAAAGAGATGGGTATGGGTGCCAAGTTGGCAGAGGTGGATTTGGGTGACTTTGTTGGCTTTGTCAACTTGGCTATGTTAAATCTTTTTTTCTAGAATCCACATTCCCTTTAGTTTCTGGTTAGGGTGACACACAAGAGATTTTTTTCATGAGCACTGGAGAACAGAAGTGAAGCAGCAGCCATTTTGTTTTTTACATTCAGATGGTCAAGGCAGGTACTTTCATATCTCACACGTTGTTGTTTATTTGTTGGCTCAGCTCATTGGGGAGAGATAGCAGCCAAGTCTGTAGATGCTTCTTCTTTTCCTGGGTCCTCATTTAATTTCTCTGGTTCCTGGGCTAAGTGGTGTTTAGGCCCATGATAAAGAATGCCAGCTTCTGCTGGACACCTACAGTATGAGGGTTGGAGCTGCCAAGAATTTGCATGTACTCTAGTGTGTCCTCATGGTTTCTAGCTCATGCTCATGGTTCCAGTTTGTTTTTACTTTCCTTCTGTTTACACTCATCTTCTCTTTTTTACTGGCTGACCTTCAGATTTCCACATCCAGCATCGGACCCCCGCCCCCCCACCTCAAAAAAAAAAAAGCCTTCTGGAGATTGTTTAACTACCTCCCACAATCATTTAATCAAACCCCTAAAACAAGTACTTATTGTCTCTATCTCTACCTGTATTTCTCTATAATCTACCTTAATCTCTTAATAGTTCTGCTTCTCTGATTTGTAATTTGACTAATAGAATGATCTTCACACTTATTGTGTGCCTTCAAATATGTTCATTCTCAAACCCATTAAAGTTAGTGCAAGAAACACAAAGTGTTCTTGTGAAACATGAGGATTATCAGTCTCCACCTCCAAAAATAAATTCTGATTCACTGAATCTGATGTGTAGCCTAAGGATCTGCATTTTATATGTGCATTAGATTCAGGTGGTCCAAGCATCACACTTGGAACAAACATTTCTGAATATTTTGTCATGCTTAAAATATATTTCATTGAAATGAAAGTTTTCCAAAGTAGAATTTCCTCTCCATGACTAGTGCTGTTAAAGTCAAATCAAGGTGAACTCATTCAATAAGAATTCATTATTCACTTGTATGTTAGAAGCATGTTCCAGGGTGAGAATGGGTATCAAGGTGTCTGGTGAAAGATATCTTGTAAAAAGTTTGACTCAGAAGACTATTCCAGATAGCTGGATATCAAAACTTTAATTTTCAAATATATTAGGAGGTAGATTAATGAAAGATTATGTCATGGCTTAAAAAAAAGAGGTAATGGGAATATTTTTCTGTTTGTATTTTGTTCATTTCCACAGCTGGATTCTGATGGCACCATTACTATAGAGGAGCAGATTGTCCTTGTGCTGAAAGCTAAAGTACAGTGTGAACTCAACATCACAGCTCAGCTCCAGGAAGGAGGTAAAGGTGCTGAAAATTATGTCTTCTTGTGTTCCTACCCCAATCCTCAAAAAGACTCAAGTTTCCCTTTTAAGTAGTAGCAGAGTGTTCCTCACTAGTCTTTCTGTGTTTCTATACGGAGCGTGTAGAATGGAATCAGGCTCTTCTCATTTCTTTAACCACAAGCTCTTCCCTCCATATGGACAGAATGACTTGCCTGATTTTTGAGTTTCAGAGTAGCAGCTGGGCATGTGCATGTCAATCTCTTTCTCAGGCCTCAGATCTGTTTGCGTGCGGAGAGCATGAGTACTGGTTTGCCCTTAACTAGGTAGTAGGCTTGGAGGGGGCAGGCTCTGTTTCTTGCGCATATTGCTTGCACTTTTGGGTAGTACAGATAAATATCAGAAGAACAAACAAGGAGGCCCTTTTATATGTACCTAAGCCCTGTTCTCAAAAATTTTTTTTTCTTAATAAAATAATCATTTAATTTCCATATGCCTGACTCTTTGTGTAATTTCTCAATTAGTTCCAAATTCAAGTGGGGAACTAGAAAAGCAAAACAATACTACGGGTGAGCTTGTGGTGGTGTTGCTGCTTTTGGGTGGTTCTACTCTTGTAAATATACAGGAACCTGTGGCTTGTGCTCCTTGGGGCCTGGTGCTCACTCACAGTTCTTATTGTGGCCATTGAAAAAAGTTACTTATTGGAATCTTTGGAGTAGTAGGTAAATTATAATAGTTTACATGGGAAAATTTCTTGTCTTGATAGTTGATTATAATTAAGGAATTTTTTTTTTAAAGAGAGGTGCTATTTACTGATTTTCCTAACTTCCTAACAGTCAGAATGCAGCAGATAATGTCTTTAAAGCTATGCCTTACTAAAATTAGCAACTCAGGAAACAACAGATGTTGGCAGTGATGTGGAGAAAGAGGGCCGTTTTGCACTGTTGGAGGGAATGCAAGCTGGTTTAGCCACTCTGGAAAACAGTATGGAGGTTCCTCAAAAATGTTAAAAATAGAACTACCCTACAACCCAGAAATTGTGCTACTAGGTATTTATCCAAAGGATACAAAAATACGGAGTCAAAGGGGCACATACATCCCAATGTTTGTAAACACAATGTCCGTAATAGCCAAATATGGCAGGAGACCAGATGTCCATTGACAGAAGAATGATTAAAGAAGATGTGGTATACATATACAATGGACTGTTAGCCATCAAAAAGAATGAAATCTCGCCATTTGCAATGACTTGGATGGAACTAGGGGGTATTATGCTAAGCAAAATAAGTCAGAGAAAGACAAATACCTTATGATTTCACTCATGTAGAATTTAAGGAACAAAACAGATAAACATAGGGAAAGAGAAGGAAAAAATAAAATAAAATGAAATCAGAGCAGTAGACAAACCATAAGAGATTCTTAGCTATAGGAGACAAACTGAGGGTCACTGGAGGAGAGGTGGGGGAGGGGGGATGAGGTAATTAGATGATGGGCATTAAGGAGGACACTTGATGTAATGAGCACTGGGTGTTATATGCAACTGATGAATCACGAAATTCTACCTCTGAAAAGAATAATACAGTATATGTTAACTAAACTGAATAATAATAATAAAAAAATGCTATGCCCTAGGGTGCTTGGATGGCTCAGTTGGTTAAGCTTAAGACTTTTGATTTTGGCTCAGTTCATGATCTCAGGTTTGTGAGACTGAGCCTGGGGTAGAGCTCTGCACTGGGTGTGGAGCCTGCTTAAAGCTCTAACTCTCTCTCTCTCTACCTACCTCTTCCCCCACCTCTCCCTCCCTAAAAAGAAAAAAAAAAGCTATGCCCTATAATGAAATATCTGGTTTGATCTACTTCATTCTAATCTCCAAATACTTAATTTAAGAATTTTTATTAAAGTTTATCTATAACTTCTACCTCTTGAATAATATAAGCAATTTGAAATATTTTAATTTCTCCCAAATTATATGTTATTGTCATATAATTTTACATTAATAAGGTCATATAGTTTTATCTTAATTATATATTTTAATTTTTCTTCAAAAATTTACAAGAATGTCTTTTTGTAAGATTTCTTTATGTTAGAAGTTGCTGGCAGTGAATACTCTCAGTGTTTGCTTGTCTGAAAAAGTGTTTATTTCTGTCTCAGGCTTCAAAGATGCTTTTTCTGAACATAGGATCCTTGGTTGAGAATTATTTACTTTTAGCACCTGAATATTATTTAATCTTTGCCCTAGCTTCCGTTGCTGTTGGTGGCAAATCAGTTTTCAGTCTTTGTTGATGATTAATTATTTTTTCTCTCTAGTTCCTTTTAAGAGCTTTTCTTTGAGTTTGATATTCTGCAATTTTATTCTGTTATCTAGGTACAGATTTATTTGATTTCTGAAGTCTGAGGATCTGCCTTTAGTCATTGGTGGGAATTGTTTGCTATTTTGTCTTTGAAACTTTGCTTTCCCTCATTCTCCTAGTCTTTCTCTCTGGAACACCAGTTAGACAAATGTAGGATCTTTTCTCCCTACTCTTTGTGTCTTCATGTCTTGTATATTTTTCTTTTCTTTGTTTCTTTACTTTGTTTCTCTACTGTTTTGGTAATTTCTTCAGATATATTTTCCAATCTGCTAACTCTTTGTTCAGCTTTGTCTAATGGTTGTTTAATCCATCCATTAAGTTAATTTCGATTATCCATTTTTCACTTTCTGGAATCTTTATATTTAGTATTTATAGTCTTTTTTATCTTCAATATCTTTTCAATTTCTTCTCTTTTTTATTAAACCTGTTTTATATTCTTTTTTTTTAAAGATTTTATTTATTTATCCATGAGGGACAGAGAGATAGAGGGAGAGAGAGAGAGAGAGAGAGAGAGAGTCAGAGACACAGGCAGAGGGAGAAGCAGGCTCCATGCAGAGAGCCCGACGTGGGACTCAATCCCGGGTCTCCAGGATCAGGCCCTCGGCTGAAAGCGGCGCTAAACCACTGAGCCATCCGGGCTGCCCTATGTTTTTTATTCAAATAGCAGAATTATAATATTTGATAATTCTAATATTCATAGACTTTGCTTTTCAATACTTATTACCTCACACGGTGGTTTATTCCCTGTGTGTCTAATGATTTATGATAAACATCTCATGAGGTTCTCATTGAAAACACATTTTTAAAAAAATATTTTATTTATTTGAGAGAGAGAGAGCACACAAGAAGTGGGGATGGGCAGAGGGAGAAGCAGACTCCTCGCTGAGCAGGGAGTCTGATGAGGGGCTTGATCCCAGGGTTCTGGGATCATGCCCTGAGCCAAAGGCAGACACTTAACTGAGCCACCTAGGTGCCCCAAAGACACATTTTTCCAGAGACGATTTCTGTTACTTCTGTTAGGTGACCTAAGTCTACTTTAAACTAAATTTAAACCACACATGAATGTGAGCTTTTAGTTAGAAATTTTCAGAGAATTGTTTCTTCTGTTGTTTTCTATTCTAATTCTACATGGAGCCAGGAGTGAAACAAGCCAATCTCTTTCTTTTCTTTTTTTTTAATAAATTAATTTTTTATTGGTGTCCAATTTACCAACATACAGAATAACACCCAGTGCTTATCCCATCAAGTGTCCCTCTCAGTGCCCGTCACCCATTCACCCCCACCCCCCGCCCTCCTCCCCTTCCACCACCCTTAGTTCATTTCCCAGAGTTAGGAGTCTTTATGTTCTGTCTCCCTTTTTGATATTTCCCACACATTTCTTCTCCCTTCCCTTATATTCCCTTTCACTATTATTTATATTCCCCAAATGAATGAGAACATACACTGTCCTTCTCCGATTGACTTACTTCACTCAGCATAATACCCTCCAGTTCCATCCACGTGGAAGCAAATGGTGGGTATTTGTCGTTTCTAATGGCTGAGGAATATTCCATTGTATACATAAACCACATCTTCTTTATCCATTCATCTTTCGATGGACACCGAGGCTCCTTCCACAGTTTGGCTATTGTGGACATGGCTGCTAGAAACATCGGGGTGCAGGTGTCCCGGCGTTTCATTGCATCTGAATCTTTGGGGTAAATCCCCAACAGTGCAATTGCTGGGTCGTAGGGCAGGTCTATTTTTAACTCTTTGAGGAACCTCCACACAGTTTTCCAGAGTGGCTGCACCAGTTCACATTCCCACCAACAGTGTAAGAGGGTTCCCTTTTCTCCGCATCCTCTCCAACATTTGTTGTTTCCTGCCTTGTTAATGTTCCCCATTCTCACTGGGGTGAGGTGGTATCTCATTGTGGTTTTGATTTGTATTTCCCTGATGGCAAGTGATGCGGAGCATTTTCTCATGTGCATGTTGGCCATGTCTATGTCTTCGTCTGTGAGACTTCTGTTCATGTCTTTTGCCCATTTCATGGCCAATCTCTTTCTGAAGGACAGTTTTGTTTCTTGTTCACTAACTAATGGGGTCATGTCTGGATGGGATCCTGACATTATACATGGAGTTCCTGTTCAATTTCTTGACTGCATCAGGCCTCAGGCTCATCTTTTGTTACTTGAACACAATCGAAATCCAAGCTCTAAGCCAACAGATCAGTAAAGGCTTCCAGGGTAAAGCCCTAAATACAGTGCCTGCTGATCCTATGAAATAATTTCTGGCCTCAGCTCTATTCCTTTCATTTATAGTCAGCAAAGCCATGTTTTAAGAAAGCAGGTTTTTATATTAATCCAGTCTTTGTAGGTGTCTTTTCCTAGGAAGGAGTTCTCTGACACTAACAGTGTCAGAAAAGAGATTCATTCATGTACCTGTAAAGAGCACTGATTCTGATAGCTCAAACATGCAGGTCTACTAACAAGGAGTAACATCACCATTAAGGAATTTATAAAGATTATTATCTATGAAGGCTAAATGAACTATTTTCTATAAAGTCCCATGAAATATTGAGCTGGAATATAGAGACTAGCTAGTCCAACATTGTCATCTTTAGTGTCTCTTTAACAGTTCAACAAATATATTATTTGCTCACAGTGTATTGTTTCTGTAGTAAGTGCTGGAAAAAATGACCCTATTCTGTCCTTGCCCCATGGAGATGATGGAGATGTAAGTTTAATAACAGGAGTATGTGTGTGTAAGTTTAACAACAGAAGTATCACAACTATGGACCCGTTGAAAAGGTATCTTATTTGATTGAGGATGATGGATTGGAGGAGGCTTCCTGGGGGAATAATCATTTCATTTTCAGAGTAAGGGGGTGGGAATTAGATGTGTAGAGGAGGAAACAAAAAAGACATTCCTGGCAGAGGGAATAGGATAGGCAAAGCCAAGCAACGATGAAGAGTCACATGTCACATGAGTGACACATAAAAAGAATAAAGTATCTGGATATAAACTTATGTCTAAAACTTCTGAAAGTGTGAATCATGGGAAACATATAGGTGAATAAATATTTAAAGAGAAAAGGCACTTTCTTTGAGGTCTTTCTTTGTACAAATAGGATAGAATTAAATCTGGTCAAATTTTGATTTACCTTTTAATGAAAATATATGTAATTATAGTAAATTGACTAAAAATGTCTTCAGTTTATATGTAAAAAAAACTAGAATGATATTTTGAATTCGCTAGTAATTTAAGAAATTTCCATCTTTAAGTTCTCTTAAAGTTGAAAAAGGTGTATCAAAATGTTTAGGAATGAGCTGTTGTGCTGTCTACAATATACTCTAAAATACCACAGCAAAAAATAAATTAGATGAAATAAATATGGGAAAATATTAGCAAGTGTCAATTCTAGGTGATGTATATATACATATATACATATATATATAAGACATTCTATGTTTTATTTTTGAAAAAAAGTGTAATAAAAAGAAAATACAGATTTTTTTATGACTATGAAAATGAAAGTTTAAATGCAAATACCTATCTATAAAATGATTCAAGTAGTTAAAAACAAAACCCAAAATATTATTGATCCCAGTTCGATTTCACAAATGTTTGGTTACACTTATTACGGGTAACTGTGGAATTGAAAGAGAAAAAGTTAGAGTCTCCAAATTTTAGACCATTCTGTGTAAAGATCATAGTTTGACAAGCATCGCTAATAAGTAGTTTGTCCTGGCACACACAAGAGATAACAAGGAATGTAATTAATAGTGTTAATTTATAAAGAGAGATGGGTGAATCATCAGGCAATTAATTAGTTTCTTGGTAACGAATAAAAGTATTTACTCGCATAGGATGTGAAATGATGATCAAAGAGTAGATGTTAATTAAGATCTCTATATTAGCTGTGTGAGGCCATGGCTTCCCCAATCCTTTCAACCTTTGTGAATATTTATTATTCTCTTTGCCCAAGAGCCGCCAGAGAGATGAACAGAATCTACAGAAACACTATTTTTGAGGAATGTTGGTTTTCTGAATTTTGGGGAGTGTGTGTGCATGTGTGTGGGGTGGTATCTTATAGGGAACTAGAAAACTGTCTCCTTGAGAATGAGGAAAATATCAGCAGATTTGTCTCCATAGTAGTTTAAAAAATACATAGTTATAGAATAAATGGTCATTAGGTTTTAAACTTGTATGAACACCTTATTCCATTATGTAACTATTGCCAGAAAATTGCAACATTGCATTTTATCTATTTTCTTTTTCTATCTATCTATCTATCTATCTATCTATCTATCTATCTTTTATCTATCTATCATCTATCTATCTATCTGAGAGAGAGAGAGAGAGAGAGAGAGAGAGAGAGTGCAAGCAGCAGGGAGGGACAGAGGGACCAAGGAAGAGGAGTCCCACTGAGAGGGACTCAGTGTGAAGCCCTACATGGGGCTTAATCTCACAACCCTGAGGTCATGACCTGAGCCAAAATCAAGAATTGAGTGCTTAACTGACTGAGCCTCCCAGGCACCCCTGCAGCATACATTTTAGAGGGGCAACTATCGGAATAAAAGAATGTGTGTCCAGGTCCAGTTTTTGTAGAGTGCACGATAGCTGGTAAAGGATTGTAGGTAAATGAGGATGAATGACTTGTTAAAGACAGCGTGAATGAATGGGAAGCCATATGGAGTGGCAGCAAGATACAGAAGAGTGTCTAGGGTAAAGTTGATGAAGGAGATTAATTCACTGCACTCTGTTTAAACAAGAAAGTAAAACAGAACACAGGTAATGATGGAAAGGAACAGGTGAAGCTGTGCTCCAGCAGCAAAAGCCAGTGTTATGGATTCCTGGGTTGCTTGTGATATGGGAAGCACAGGCTTCTATTGTGTGAGCAAAGTGAGGCTGTTTCCAAGAAAATGTCCTCTTCTGTAAGAACAGTGTAGGCGACAGAAGACATTTCCTTTTTCTTATTGCTTCAGCAATTCCCAAAGCAAATCAAGTTATTTGTTTCCATTCGATATGGAGGACGCTAAAAAGTTAATTTCAGGTTTATGCTGAGTTCTTTTCTGTACAGATCAGGGTTTGTGGGACTGTTCGAAGCTGAACAAACAACTTGACAACATGAACATCAGCTAGAACAAAATTCCTCAGCTTCAGTAAATGTGATTTGCAATTAAAAAATTGAGAAAGCTGTAAGGGATGGTACTCATGGTAGCAGAATAAGGGTCCCCAAAGATGTCCAGACCCTATTACCTGGTGTTATGCCTGTGTATGCTATGTAACGTGGCACAAGGATGCTGCCGATGGGTTTAGTTATGGGCCTTAGAATAGGGAGGTTATCCGGGATTATCTGGGTGGGTCAGATTTAATCTCTTGTTCCCTTTAAAGTCTCAGAGGAGGGTGGACGAATCAGTAAGGGGAAAGAAGAGTGGAGGAGAGACTGGAAATGTAAGAAGGGTTCAACCTGCCTTGCTGACTTTGAAGATGGAGGAAGGGAGTCATTAACCAAGGAATCCAAGTGGCTTCTAGAAGTTGAGCTAGTGAGGAAATGGGGAACTCAGTCCTGGCTGAACTCACTGGACTTCTGACTTAAAGCAGAATAGTGAGATAATAAGTATGAGTTATTTGAAGCTGTGAAGTTTGTGGTAATTTGTTATGGTAGCAATAGAAAAATGAATACAACACTCATTAAAAGTGATCTCATTTTTAAATGGAGGATATGCTCGTTTCTTGGAAGTTCAATATACAACTAATGAAGAGGAGTCCTGAAGAACAGAGTGTTGACACTGACCGAATATTTGTTAAGCCCTTGCCAAAAACAGACAAAATTCCCCACACTTACTATTGGAATGCGATGAGAATGCAGTTAAAAAATATAGAAGGAAAGGGAATAAGGAGTACTTTGGATGTAATTGTAAGTGGGGAGAGTTTACTCAAAAGTGAGCTGTGAATAAAAGTCTGTAGGATGGAGGGGAATAAGCCTTCAGGCCATTTGGTGAACACACCAAATTGGAGGGAGAACTAGGAGGATCTTAGCAGAACTGAAGTTGAGGAGATAGCGGGGAAAGTGGATTTTGCAGGGCTTTCAGACACTGTAAAGACTTGGCTTTTGCTGGGAGTGAGATGGGAAGCCTTTGGGAGATTTTGGCTTATTGTGTGAACGAATGAAGGGAGAGCAAGAATGGACCCTGGAAGACCAGATTTACCTTTCAATGAAAAATTTCTTCAATGTGTGTGTAAAAAACTAGAACAGCATTTTGATTTCAGTAAGTTAAGAAATTTCCACTTTTAAATTCTTTTAAGGTTGAGAGCTGCATATCAAAATATTTAAGAGTGAGCTGTTATGCTGTCTGCAATTTACTTTAAAATACCACAGCAAGAAAATAAATTAGATGAAATAAATATGGTAAAATATTAGCAAGTATCAATTCTAGGCGATGTTTGTGTGTATATATATATGTATATATATAAATATTCTGGTATATTTATGAAAAATTTTTATAATAAAAATTTTCCTAATGTCTATGAAACAAAATAAAAGGTAAATGCAAATACCTACCTATAAAATTATTCAAGTAGTTAAATTTTGGGAATTGAAAACCCAAAATTTATTGATCCCGGTTTGACTTCACAAATGTATATTACTTGTGTTATGGTTACATTACATTATCAGTTCAGTTATAGAACTGAATAAAGACAAACTTGGAGTCTCCAAATTTTAGATTGTTCTGTGTAAATATCATGATTGATGAACTTGGACCATGGTGTGGCAATGGAGGTTTTGAAAAGTACTGCAGTTATGGATGCATTTTGTCAATTCGATACCTCCAATCCAAATCTTTTTATACTTGATTCTTGAGGAGAGTAGAGCTTGTGAGAATTTTGACATGAGTGTTAGACTCAAACAAATTACTAGAATTATTGGAAAAAAATAAGCAAAGACGTATTGGTAAAAAGGCAAACTCAAGTCTTGGAGCATGCCTGGGAAGCTCAGTTTGTTTCACATATCATATTTTTTAATAGCAATTTTTAAAAATATCAAGTAAAAAAATGTAGTTATAACTATGGTTGAATTTTACTAAAGATGTTCACAATGAATTCCAGTGTTTCCTTTATGTTACTTGCTCAACTCACATCTAGTGGAATCACTAAAATATTTTTAATTTATGCAAACCAAATGTTCCTATTAATAGATCTTTATGAAATAGGTGGATGACTCTTAGGACATTTGCCTCATATCAACCCCATTCTAGTTTCCACAACCACCAATTTGTTTTACACTTTGCTAAGATGGAGACCTGGAATTTTGTATTTTGAGTGCATCTATTATCTGGTTCCAATTGCATTTTTGTTTATTTGCTTTTTAATTTTTTTCTTTATTAGAGGGGAATTGTTTCCCAGAATGGGATGGACTCATTTGTTGGCCCAGAGGAACAGTGGGGAAAATATTGGCTGTCCCATGCCCTCCTTATATTTATGACTTCAATCATAAAGGTATTGAGTTTTTCTGAAATGATTAACTTGGAATAGAAATGTACTTTAAAAAAAAGAGAAATGTACTTTTTTTCCCCCCTAATGAGGGCCAAGTGAATTGAGCAATCTCAATGTTTTTCTTCATGTCTTTACAGGAGTTGCTTTCCGACACTGTAACCCCAATGGAACATGGGATTTTATGTATAGTTTAAATAAAACGTGGGCTAATTATTCAGACTGCCTTCGTTTCCTGCAGCAAGATATCAGCATAGGAAAGGTAATGATACCTTTGTATTTGTGAGCCCCTAAGGGAAAATGGAATAATATTTTTATTGCATTTCTTAATTGTCAACTATCACATATAAACACCTCTTTATTCTAGGACACAAAGATTATAAAAGATGAAAGCAAAGTTGGAATCTTTTTAGCTATCCAGTTAAGGAAAGGTGTAGGACCTGAAACATTCTAGTTTTTTTCTTTAAGTTAGAGTTATCTGGCTGAGATATATGCATATATACTATAAATATGTGTCTGTATATTGTGTTATAGTATGTTATGTGTACATTATATTTAGCTATACTACATTAGATTATGCATACAAATCAAAATAGGTAGTCAGCACCATGATTTACAATTTCTTGTTACCTGTGAATGGCTACATCTCATTTCATTCTATATTCCTGAAGGAGATTTGTATTCTATTTTATTACTTATTTTATTTATTTTAAAGATTTACTTATTCATCAGAGACACAAGAGAGAGAGGCAGAGACAGAGGCAGAAGGAGAAGCAGGTCCCTGTAGAGAGCCCGATGCGGGACTTGATCCTAGGACCCTGGGATCATGCTCTGGACCAAAGGCAGATGCTCAACCACTGAGCCACCTAGGCGTCCTGAGATTTGTATTTTAAAGATGTATTTTTCATTTCATAAGATTAGCCAGTAGGTGATTTCATTAGCATAAGAAAGATTAGAGTTGTAGCATTAAGGTTTAGAAGCAAGGGGCATCCTTTAGGTCTTATGGACGATGCCTTAATTTTATACCTGAGTCAGCTCAGAGCCAGAGATTAGGTATTAGTCAGAGTGGCCCAGCTCACTGATGACAGGATCTAAAGCAGAATCCCTATATCCAAGTTCTTCATCAGTGCTATTTGCAGTATAGCAAACTGTTGTAAACTTTGGAAACTTCTAGATAGTCACTTTTAAGTGATACATGGTGCTTTAAAAGTCATGCTTAATTTCCTATCACTCAAACCTCATGAGTAAAATGCATGATGATACATGCATACGATGTTAAGAGTGAACATGATAAATAGATGTATAAATGATTTTTATGGGGACCCTGAGAACAGTCTGTCATACATAAACTCTACAAGCATTAGAGATTTTTCTTTATGCTTGATTTTTTTTTGGAGAGGGGAGAAGCAGGGAGAGCAGGAGGAGAAGCAGTGAGTTACAGATTTCTTTGATTTTGCATTTTGCACTAGTCAGGACTTCCTTTCTTAACTTACTTCTTTTCTACACAAAGCACTACCACCTTAATGAACTCTTTAGTAAGTTGCTGAAAGACCTTCAGCTCCATTTAGGTCACTGTTGACAAACTTTTTGGATAAAATTAGTCAATGTGAGGAGATGATGTATTCCACAATGGAGCTAAAACTAACAGTGAGTTTGTATAAAATGTTTGAAAATAATTTTAATTTCATCAACAGAAAGAAATACTCAATATTTAGTGTACTCTGTGATGAATTTATTTGTACATGAAATGATGATGAAGGCATGTCTTTCACAGCTTTTATTTATTTATTTATTTTGCCTTTCACAGCTTTTAAATGGACATTAAATTAAATCATGGTTTTATTTACACTGAACTCTAATCCTGTAACCACTCTTTGTGATTACTGTGTATTCCAACAATCAAAGTAGCTAAGGATGGTAGTATACCCAAGCATGTATTGTTTCATGTAAACATGATCTAAAAATTAACTGAAAAAAATTGATGAATTTTGTTAGCATCAATAATTTTATCTCCATAATTAAAAATGTAAAGAGTGTTTTCTCTTGTTTATAACCCTAAGCAATAATTTGAAAAAACTTAAGAAAACTAAATATCCCCTAGTAAGAAAACTGGATATCTCCTGAAATTTTGATATACTCTAAGGCAAAGTGATATTACTTATTTATGAGATATTAATTATTAATGGTTGTAATGAGAATTTTTATATAAGGAACAAGAAATAAAAAACAAAAATGTGCACATTAAGAATAAACATCTTTACTGGGATAAATAAGACTAAGGTTTTTTAAACATCTATTGTTTCTTTAATAAGTTCTTTACTGTTGGCTTGACAAGATAAGACAGTTACTTTTAGGAAAAAGATGGGAAGGAACACTTCTGATAGGCCAGAAGTTTATTAAATTCGTTAGAGTATTATATTTAAAGCAGTAGCAGACTGTAGAAATTACCATATAATACGTCTCATGTTTAAAGGTTAAATGAACTTCTGGATAGCAATTTAGAAATGTATATTACAAAAACTTCAAAGCAGTCATATCCTTTGATCTTACAATGTTATTTCTAAGATTCAAGTATAAGGATTTGAAGTGGGAATTGAATGGACAAAATGTTCATTGAACCATTAATATTTATAGTCAATATTCTGAAGAATTTAAGTTTCTAGTGAAGAACCTTCCAGAGAAAGTTAAATAAACTCCTATAATTTTTTTTTTTTGTAAAGAGCTCATGGCCTTAGGAAATTCCTTTGTTATGTAGTTAACCGAAAAAACCCCCAGGTAATAAAGTTATATGTAAATTGGGAATGTAGATGCTCAAAACAATAGAAAATGCTGCATAGAGATAGAATAAAAAGACATACATGAAATATA
Organism: Nyctereutes procyonoides; assembly: GCF_905146905.1. NCBI lineage: Eukaryota > Metazoa > Chordata > Mammalia > Carnivora > Canidae > Nyctereutes > Nyctereutes procyonoides. Next base: position 16,770,087 of record NW_026575132.1, read on the forward strand.
GTGTTTCTTTTTGGTAGGAATTCAGAACCCCCCCTTCCCCCCGCTTTTGTATTTCACACATTATCCAAATATTTTCTTTTTTCTTTTTCCTTTCCTTTCCTTTCCTTTCCTTTCCTTTCCTTTCCTTTCCTTTCCTTTCCTTTCCTTTCCTTTCCTTTCCTTTCCTTCCTTTCCTTTCCTTTCCTTTCCTTTCCTTTCCTTTCCTTTCCTTTCCTTTCCTTTCCTTTCCTTTCCTTTTCCTTTTCCTTTCCTTTTTTTTAAAGTAGGCTCTATGCCCAGCATGGAGCCCAGTAAGGAGCTTGAACTCATGACCCTGAGATCAAGACCTGAGTTGAGAGAGACCAAGAGTCGGTGGCTTAACTGACTGAACCACCCAGGTGCCCCCAAATATTTTCTACAAAAAGTTTTAGTATTTTATTAACTGATAATAATACGTAGTAAACATTTTTAAAAAAGGAACAAGAGGCAAAATCTTTTGCTTTCAGTTAGGATGCAGGAAGTTGTCACAGTAGGAGTAGATTAAGACATAAAATCAGTTATTTGTAATAACTCATCAGTGAGCAGTGAGCTGAGGATGCCAAGCAAGCCTAATGATCCTCATTCTAGAAGTGGGCAAACCCTTCCTATAAGAGAAGTGAGCCATGACTGATATTTATCCCTGGGTTTGTAGCAGAAGAAGAACAACCAAGCCATAGAAGGTGATTGCAAGAAAAGAGCCAAGCTTTTAAATCAACTGTTTATTTATTTGCTTTAGAGAGAGAGAGAGAGAGAGAGAGAGAGAGAGCGAGTGCACGCATGCACAAGCAAGCTGGGGGAGAGGCAGTGGGAGAGAGAGAGAATCCTGAAGCAGACCTTGCACTGCCATTTGGGGCATCAGACTTGGGGCTAGATGCAGGGCCACGTCTCAGGACCCTGAGATCCTGATGTCAGCCAAAACCACGAGTCGGCTGCTAAGCCAACTGCGCCCCTCAAACCAACTTTTAACAGATGAGGGCTGGCATAAGGGCTTAGAATCCCAAGAAGTGAGCCCCATTCAGTGTGCTATCACCCATTAGCCAGTTTTTTTTTTCATGGAGCCTTCACTGAGTGTGTGGAGGCCCTGTTGTCAAATTTGGGCTGGGGGCAGCACTGGGGGGGGTAGCTAAGACAATTTCCCTGAGAGGTGCAAAACACTCTCTGAGTGAAAGGCAGCACTTAGCCAAAGGCATGGAACAGAACATAGCTGTTAAGAGACATGCTTTAAGGTACATGGTGCTTGATTGCACAGCCTGCATGTCAAGGGAGGGCGGCAGAACGAAGTAAAATCCTTAACATCTCAAAAAACTGATGGATGATTCACATAGCAAAAGTTCTGTGGTTCAAAAATGTCAAGTGGACTAAAATTCACATAATGGCCAGTAGGGGCTGCTAGTGCTAAGATCTCGAGGTCAGCTGTCTGAGTCCTGATTCTGCTCTCAAAACCTAAAACCAGGATAAAAGGGTCAAAAAAAAAAAAAACATAAAACTACAACAAAGCTCAACTTAGTTTAACAGAGTAATCCAGCCTCCTTACCTGATGGAGGAAGAGGCTTGCACTTTTCAGGCAGTTGAAATCATACACTTTAGTCTCTACTATTATTTCACTAACAAACAGTCCTGGTATGTGATACCAAATTATGAGGCAGAGACCCAAAATCTATAGTAAAAGTAAGGGCAGGAAAAAAACAGATGATCCAGATGTTGGAATTTGCAGATGAGTATTTAATAATAACTATTATAAACATGTTATATTATTTAGTGAAAAAGGCACATAAAACAGGTGGGAAAATCAAAGAAATAAAAACCTCAAAAAATAGCAATATAGAACTTCTAAAGTGGAAATATTCAATTCAAAAATGAAGCATTCATTTGATATGCTCAACAGCATACTGGATACAGCATGATAAAAAAGATCGATGCACTTAAAGAGAGGTTGATAGAAATTTTCCAACTGAAGCATTAGGAGAAAAAATAAAATAACAGAAGCATCTGAGACTTGTGAGACAAATATTTAATTGTCTAACATAGGTGAAAGTAGAGATAAAGAGAGAGAATGGGACAAAATAAATATTTGAGGAGACAATGGCCAAGAATTTTTTAAATGGATGAAATCAGTCAACCCACACATTCCAAAAACTTAGCAAACCCTACGCAAGATAAATGAAAAGAAAATCATACTTAGGTACATCATAGTTAAACTGCTGTAAATACAGTAAAAGAAAATCTTAAAAGCAGACAGAGAAAATGGCACATTAATATGCAGGGAACAGCAATAAAAAGGGTACCTGTCTTTTAGGCAGCAAACAATGGAGGCTGAAATACAATAGGGTGACATCTTAAAGTGATAATATGCATTAAGATAATGGTAAAATAATGATACTCTTTAGACAGAAAATATATAAGAGAATTCATCTTCATCATACCTTCAGTATAGGAGATGCTCAAGAGAGTTCTCCAGGTCAAAGAGAAATATATCAGCTAGGAACATAGATTGGTAGGAAGGAATGAGGAGGACCAGAACGGTATATACGGATAAAAATGACAGACTAAAATAATAAATGAAGCTATATTCTTTTCCTTATTAGTTGTTATATTTATATCTATCTTTATATCTTTAGCTATAATTCATTTAAGTCTATTGACTGGGGTGCCTGGGTGGCTCAGTTGGTTAAGTGTCTGCCTTCAGCTCAGGTCATGTTCCCGGGGTCCTGGGATCAAGTCCTGCACTGGGCTCTCTGCTCAGCAGGAAGTCTGCTTCTCCCTCTGTGCTCTTTCTCTCTCAAATAAATAAAAAAAATCTTTTATTTAAAAATCTTTAAATAAAAAAGCAGTCTATTGACTGCTTAAAGCAAACATAATAGCCTTTTATTAGGGTTTATAAAATATGTAGACAAAATCTAAAAGGGACAACGTCTGGAAAGTGAATTTGAGTATATGGTTGTAAACTTTTTATGAGAAACTTTTTGTGAAATAGTTCAATATTATTTAAGTGGAGGCTCTGATAATTTCAGGATGCATAATTGCTAAAAAAATAACACAAATGAAATATTAAGAAATATTTGATTGGCCCTCCCCTCCTCAAATAAAAGGTAAGAAAGCAGGTACAGAGGAACAAAGAAAAGATAGACATATAGAATGTGAATATTAATGTCTTATATTTAAGCCCAACCACAGCAATGATTATGTCCAATGTAAATGAACTAAACAGCCACTTGAAAGGCAGAATGGGTAATAAATGTATGACTTAATTATATACCATTTGCAAGAAATGTACTCTAGATGTAAAGATATAGATAAATGTGGAGATAATAGATCTGTTGAAATTAAAAGGGTGAATAAGTCATATGCAGTGCATAGCCTAAGCCTAAGAAAGTTGGTGTGGCTAACTAGATTTTATGACAGAGTACTACTAAGGTGGAAGGACATATCAGAATGATGAAAGAATCTATTTACCAGAAGGAAATAGTGATAATAAATATCCATGCATTTAGGAGCCTCATATTGCATAAAGCAAAAATTGTCAAAGCAAAAGGGAGACATGATCAAATCCCACCAAGTTGGAGTTTATAAAAGTACCATTCTCTCAGTAATCGGTAAAACAATTAGACAAAAACTTTCATAGGATTTCTTTCATACAATTTGATGAAAATGACATTTATACAATCACCAAACACTACAAAGTTCACATTCTTTTAAGTTACAGACTAAAAGTTCTTCAAGATTTAACATATACTAGACTATAAACAAATTTCAATAATTCTCAAGATTAAAATCATACAGAGTGTATTTTCTGACCACAAAAGAATTAACTGGAAATTAATTCAAATGGAATATGTGGACAATTCACAAATAGTTGGAAAATATGTGACCCATGGCAAAAGTTTGAATAATTATGAAAGCTGGATATATAAAAAATTGGGGAAAACAGGAAAAGCAGGGTTTAAAAGGGTATTTATAGCTTATTATACACTTAATGAAAAAATAAGAAAGGTAAGTATTCAGTAATCAAAGGCTCCACATTAATACATAGAACAACCACCAAAAGCAGTATACAAAAAGGGACATCAAAATGGAATTCTGCAAAATGTTCAAGTAAACCACAGGGTGGCAGGAAAAATAAAACAGAGAAGTGAAAAATAGAACAACAGAAAATAAAAAATAAAATGATGGGCTTTGCCTTAACATATCAATATTGTATTTAAAAAATGGTCTAATTATGCCAATTAACAGATTGAAAGAATCCATTAAAGAGCAAGACCCAAATGTATGCTGTCTACAAAGTTTGAAACATTTCACAGATACTGATATTCGTAGGTTGCATACATACCATGCAATGGTATTTAGCCATAAAAAAGACCAAGCTTGATATATACAACAGCTTCCATGGATCTTGAGGTCATTATTGTGAGTGAAAAAAAAGCCAATCTCAAAAGGCCACATACTGTATGATTCCATTTCTATAACACTTATGAAACGACAAAATTACAGAGATAGAAAACAGATTAGTGGTCATAGGTGTCGGGGATGCCAGGGAAGAGGGGGATATGGGTGACTTTAAAGGACAACGCAAGGCAGATCTTGGACGGGGTAGAATGGTTATGTTGATTGCAGTATTGGTTGCAAAAATGTACATATGTGATAAAATGACACAGAACTGAACTATAAACACACAAATTGCACCATGTCAGATTTCTGCCTTTGATATTTTAATATAATTATGTTAAGATGTAACCATTAAAGAATACTGGGTGAAGGATACATGGGACCTTTTTGACTATCTTTACCAGTTCTTGTAACTTTATAATTTTTTTTAAATTACAAAGGAATGGACTGTTGATTCATGCAACAATATTGGTGAATATCAAAAGTAGTATGTTGCCAAAAATGTATATCCTAAGTATATACTATCTAATTCTAAGAAGTCTAAGAACAGTCAAAAAGTACACGAAGTACATGAACAGAAAATGCCAATTTGTGATGACAGAAATGGGATTGGTAGCTACCTGGGAGCAAGTGGTGAGTGGGTTTTTGACTGGCAAGGTGCACAGCAAACCTGGCTTGTCAAAACTCATCAAACTGCTCATTTAAGATCTGTACATTTTATTTCATGTAAATTACAGCTCAACAAAAAAAGCTTAAGGAAAATGAGAAATAGTATTCCAAAAATGACATTGTTTTTATCAGTTTCTTACAATAGCCCTGCAAAATGTGTTTTGTTTACTTCAAATATCACGTCTGGTATAAAATTCCAGTTAGTCAAAACGACAGTGCAAAAATTCATGAAGGAAATATTGCAACATTTAATTTGGCCTCACTTAAGCAAGAAATTCCAAATATTATTATTACATCTTTAATTCTGACTTGAATTTAGGAAATAAAAGAAAGGCCAGATGAATAACCCACGTTATATAAGTGTGATAATACACTGCCTGTCTCTAAACAGGAGTGTGATTTGTTAGTTTATTGACATGTACTTGTTAAAAGCTATTTTTCTAATTAAATCTCTTCGCCTTCAGCAAGAATTCTTTGAACGCCTCTATGTCATGTACACAATTGGATATTCTGTCTCTTTCGGTTCCTTGGCTGTGGCTATTATCATCATTGGTTACTTCAGGTGAGTGATTCCCAGCCCCTTTCTCCATGAAGGGACAGATTCTGTGTCCTATGCATAGAAGACAGAGTTGTCACAATTTCTGGCCCAAATACTTTACCCAGCACAAGTTTTTGAATTCAGCCTAGTGCTATAATATTATTTGGCATTGAAAATTTATTTTTCATGAGGAAATTCAGGGTTTTTTTTTGTTGTTTTAAAACCAGAAAAATCTTTAAAAACATTAAAGCAGTATAAAACCTAAATTAAACACATAGATCTGCACTATAGTGTATTTGTTTGCAAAGTGATACAGATTTAGAGCAGAATGAGTTACAAAAATTTTCATTCATGATGCAAAGACTTCATTTTTTCCCAAATGATTTTGGTGTAATTGGACAGAAATCCATTTTAAATCATGAATAAATAAGCTCCCAAATTATTATATGGAAAGAAGCATATTCTGTTATGCTTCTGTTATGGTTTATTTTTTATTTACCGAAATTTTTGTCTAATTCAATTCAACTTAATCTAAATCAGTACAAAATTTTGAGCACCAATATGTAGATAAAACAGTGTACAACAAATATGGGAAGTGTGTACTCATGATGCTTGTGATACAAATAGCTGAGAAAATGATTAGCGTCCAGTGTGAGAAGTGCTACGAGTCAGGTGGTATATGGTAGTTGGGAAGGCAGAGTAAGGAGATGTGGGGAGACCTCTCAAATGAAGCCAAATCTCAAAAGATACATGAGTATAAAAAAGATTTAACCAAAGGAGAATACTGGGAGACAGAATTCCAAACCCAAGTTTAGCTCAAGAAAGGCATGGAATATTTGAGAATTCAGAATTTTGGTGCAAGTTAAGTGTTGGACAATGAGACTCGAAAAGTGAGCAGGGTTGAGAATGTTTTGAGACCTGTAGGTTATATGAAGAAATTTGAACTCTACCCTGAGAGTGATGAACAGCCATTGAAGGATATTAAGCAGAGGAGTGACATGAAAGGTCACTTGTAAGGTGGAGTGGTGGGAAACATGATAGGAAATCCCTTTGTAAGAGGCTATTACAGTAATTCAGGACAAGAAGATGGTGGCCTGGTTAAGGGCAGTGACTTTGAGGATTGGATAGAAATGGAAGGTATTGAGGTATATTAATTAAGACAATAAAATTTTAAGAATTCAGTGCTAAATTATGTGTGGGAAAAGGAATAGGGTAGATGACATATTTAAAAAACAAAATGTTTTATATTTTGTTTCTTATCATCTTATCATCCTCTCTTCCCTGAAATTTCTTATACCTGTTTCCTGGTTTCTCTTCTCTTTTGATTTATCACTGTCTAATGCACTATCTGATTTATTTATTTATTTATTTATTTATTTATTTATTTATTTATTTATGATAGAGAGTGAATGAAAGAGAGCATGAGTGGGGGGTATAGGGAGAGGGAGAAGCAGACTTCCTGCTGAGCAGGGAGCCCAACACAGGGCTCCATCCCAGGACCCTGGGATCATGGCCTGAGCCGAAGGCAGATGCTTATCAGACTGAGCCACCCAGGTGGCCCCTTCTTTTTATTTTTCATCTCTCCCTCTAGAATGTACAGCCACATGAGAGTATGAGATTATGTATGTATGTATGTATGTATTTTTTGCTCATTGTAGCATTTTTAGTAGCTGTAATATAATTGATATGTAATGGTGCTTAATAAATACTTGTTGAATTAATAAGTAAATTAGTTTAATAATCCAACTACTTCTTCTAAAACAATTACTCATATTATGGTGATATAGTTTATCTTCCTAAAACTTTTTTTTTTATTCACTCGTCCATCTACACAACAAGCATTTTTCTGTACCATATGATAGACTCTTTTTAGTATTGATGGAGAGGACAAGTTAAGATATGTTACATACTAGAAAAGCAGTATATATCAGAGACTGACTCATTACATGATTATCAAATAAAATATTGTTAATACCATAATATAGTTTTTATAAAGGGTTTTGGGAACACCAAAGAGCTAGGCTAAAACCAACTAGATGAGAGAAACTTCCCAGAACACTAACATGTGAACTGATATTGCAGTGATGAGAGGGAATTCAGTATATTCCAGATGATAGGAACAGAATGTGCAAAACTCAGAGGCAGGAAGGAGCAGAGTAGACTCTGGGAACATAGAAGAGTCCCATGTAATGCACCATTTGATGCAAAGGGTGGAGTGGCCACAGAGCAATGGCCAAGAAGAAACTAGATTCTGTGGCCCTGGCTTTTGTAGGCCCTTGTCAAAGGCTTTGAATTTTGTCCTGTAAGGGTAGAGAATAGGGAGCTAATGAAGTTTTTGAGAATGGGAACACAATCAGATTTGTGGACTTATGGAGGAATTCCCCAAAGCAGCCCTGTAAAACTAGCTTGGCAGTATTATCCCATTTTACAGACCAAGAAACTGAATTTCAGTGTCCAGGATCACAAGGTCATAGGTGGTCTGGCTGGAAACAGAACCTTCATCTTCCAACTCCTAGCCAGAGTTCATTCCATTAAACCAAGTGTTGCTCTGGTTCTTCAGAATAATAGATGAATATTTACAAAAAAAAAAAAAAGGCTACATAAAATTTCAGGAGGATATAAATCATTAAGTAGTAATTCTTCAATTCACATAGAAATTTATTACTCTATTTAAAAATTCTTTCTATAGAATACTTTTTATATAATTACTATACTACATAGCAGAATATTATACAAATTTCAGAAACTTTTTTTTTTCACAAAACAAAATACTTTTTTTTTTTTTGTAGGATAGTAAATAGTGTTGAGTCTTCTAAAAATCAGTACCTATTTATATACTGTGATGGCACTATTCACAGTCAGAAATTTCCACCGATACCTGATAACCTATGTGGTCAAATTCTGCTCACCTGTGAAGACATTCCCTAAAAGAAATCAATCAATGAGGAGGACTGTCTGGGCACAACAGACATGCATACATGTCCCTAACATACTAACAAAATAACAATGCCAAAATGTCTAAATTTAGCTCATTCTCATTTGGCCTAGCTCTCCTATATTATGATATATAAAAATATATTATTGGATTAAAATTTTTCTTACTCCCTTACACTTGTGGAGTTTGTCCTTTCTGGAAGAGAAGTAGTATTAGTATGATCATCGTACAGGGAAGTTGTACTTTCTCATGGTTAAGCGATGGTAGAGTGGGGCCAGATTATACAACTTTTTCTTATTGTTTTTTCCCACCAAATTTAAGAAAAGGTTTCTTTTGGAATTAGCTTTTTGTACCGAAATTAGTAGTACTGGGTCTACTCCTAAGTGTGCTTATGACTTGTGTCTAATATTCTTTTATAAATTAAGCTTTTTATGTTAAAGTCAGCTTGTTTATTCTTTAACATTACTAGGACATAAAGCTGTATAATGCTATCAAAATATTTTACTTTTTCTGATAGAGAATGTGCTGAAAATGTGAAAACTCCACTTTTAACAATATTTATCCCTTTACAAAACGTGTTTCTCCATTATTCATTTATTATTTAATACACAGTTTCATATAATGCTATAGTATAATATAATAGTTCACTCTGCAAAATTGGGATAAACATGGTAGTAGATGAAGATAAGTTTGAAATTATTCTCAGAATGTTTTAGTTTTTGATCCCAGCTGTTTCTATTGGAAATAGATAGTAATGGGTTTCTGTCTTTGTTCAGGTTTACTAGATTTTCTTCTTTTTTTGGGGGTGTAAGGACTCCTTTATCTATTTTCTTTCCCCCTTTCAAATTTCATTCAAATCTAAATATTAAATGTTTTCTCTCCATAGACGGTTGCATTGTACTAGGAACTATATCCACATGCACTTATTTGTGTCTTTCATGCTGAGAGCTGCAAGCATCTTTGTCAAGGACAAAGTGGTCCATGCTCACATAGGAGTAAAGGATTTACAGTCTCTGTTGATGCAGGATGACCTGCAAAATTCCATAGACATGCCTTCTGTGGACAAATCACAGTATGTAAGTGTTTTCACCATTTTCTTTCATTACTGATTCATATCACATTACAGACAAGTAAAATTTAAATATAAGTCCATTAAATATTAACTTGTTTTGGCTTATGTAATCTCTGACTGAACCGAAATAGGTGACCAATTTATATAATGATGTTTACTACCTCAATTCTGTCCTTAAGCTTCATGCCTAATTAGTCATCATGTTAGACAATTAAAAGTCTTGTGCTCTTTCTGCAAGAACATTCTGGAATGGAAACTTCAAAAAAAATCACATGACTGGAGTGCATTTGATATATGGTTCATAGTAGCTGTCATGGCTTATGGTGTTCAAAAAGTAAAAAGCCCACTTGCAAAACTAGAAGTGTGATTTATTTATTTATTTATTTATTTATTTATTTATTTATTTATTTATAGTGTGTTATTTAAAAGCTCATGATATTTATAGTTTCTTTATTGTAGATTCAAAGACTTGTTCCAATATAAAATTCCAGGGTATTTGATTCAGCTCTGAAATGTCCTGGTGTTATTTAGTAAATACAATCACTTAATAATTCAGTTAATTAGATCACTGATGCACTATATCTGGAAATTAAGTATAATAGATTATATGTCTTGATGGTATAAATTATGTCCTTTCTGTGGCTTTGGCTTTTGCCGTGTAACTTTGTATTCCCTGCTGGTTCTGATTCTGGGCTAGCTTTTGTGACTTGTTTATCCAATAGAATGAAGTGGCAGTGATAGGGTGCCAGTGAAGGGTAGAAGTCTGTGAGTGAGCTTAGCCAGTATTAGCTGAGCCTGGCCCAGATCAGCAGAATCACCTAGCCAATCCAAAGATTCATAAGATATATTGTTAGTTTCAGCCATTGACTTTTGAAGCATAAAAAAGATGAGAAAAAAATAAATTTGTGGTAGAATAGTGGCTAATACCTCTTCTTTATGCTTTTCTGTACTTTCTTAATTTTTTTCTGATGATCCAGTATTAATTTTATAAACAGGGAAAATTAAGGAAAAGTGATTTTTTGGTTACTTCTAAAGGAAAAAAATCTTTTTTTTCAAGTTTATTTTTTAATTTTTTAAAAGATTTTATTTATTTATTCATGAGACACACACACACACACAGAGACAGAGAGACACAGGCAGAGGGAGAAGAAGGCTCCATGCAGGGAGCCCAATGCGGGACTCGATCCCGGGACTCCAGGATCACGCCCTGGGCCAAAGGCAGGCGCTAAACTGCTGAGCCACCCAAGCTGCCCTAAAGGAAAAAAAACTCTTATTTTAAAAATAGAATTGAGACCATAGTCTTAGAGATGCTGTCTTAAAATAAATTTGTTCTGATCTCTTTTAGTAGTCTGGGCTTTCCTACATACAGGAAATAGATTCTAAAAAAGAAAATACAGAACGACTTGTTCATGGTCTGATGTTGCAGGTAGTACAATTAAGAGTTCTAATATGAGGCAATTCTGATTTATTTGTAACAGATTGGGTGCAAGATTGCTGTTGTGATGTTCATTTACTTCTTGGCTACAAATTACTATTGGATCTTGGTGGAAGGTCTCTACTTGCATAGTCTAATCTTTGTGGCGTTCTTTTCGGACACCAAATACCTATGGGGCTTCACCTTGATAGGCTGGGGTAAGGTATTTATGTCTCCTTTCTTTTTGGCTTTAATCTTTTTTGGATTATGGATTTCTGTTAAGCTACTGATGTGGCAAACAAAAGCAAAAGAAAAAATTAAATTTCCGTACTACTTACAGCTCATTGACAAGTCATTGGAACAGGCAGAGTGACATTTCCTTTAGGAACTCAGCTGCCTCCATGTTAATGCTTTCCTAGGGGCAAAAGGCAATCTTAACATTATGCTGACCTCCAGGATCCTGTAAATCTTCTTTTACATGTTAACTTCCTTTCTCTCTACCCCACAAGATCTATGTTAGCAATCATCCTCCAAGCATATGGCCCACTGCTATACATCTGAAGGATCTCAAGACTGAGTTTTTACCAAACAGTAATAAATGATTGTTATTTAATAATAGCTAGCTCCCGCAGGGTCCTGGAAACCTTCTTTCCAAAATTCCTTGGAGGCTTGTGTTGTCCCTAACCACCCCCCAACTTGGAAGTATAGAATCAGACACCCATCACAACCCCAGTGCAGCTCCTTCTACCCATAGGTCCTGTCCTCGTGTTTTAATAAAGCCCCCTTTTGGCACCGAAGACATCTCAAGAATTCTTTCCTAACTGTTTTGAACCCAACATTTTCCTACATGACCTGTCATTAGCATACTTGCAGCATTTTCCTGAAATCTTTTCCTACCATTGGGGAAAGTTATTAAGATCAAGTTTAAAATCCTCCCAGTGGTAACAAATTTTCATGTTTAACTTATGGTTAGTGTTCTTAGGTCAGATTCTTGAGAGAATTTTCTGGTGGAAATATAAGAGAACACATTGTTAACCATACACACTGAGAATTGCTGTGCTTAGTGTAACTGTCTTATGTCAATGTCCTGACTTAGCAATAATTTCATCCTACATATTTTGATTTTTAAATTTCTAAACTATAGTGATGAATTGTTGATTTTTATTTTTAGGTTGTATGATGAGAATACCAGAAAGGAATTTATAAGACTATCTTGGCTGCATTTAATGATACAAATTCCCAAATAATTACGTAGATTTCCATGTCTTTGGGAAGAGAATGATCCAAATTACTTTTTGCATAAGTAATTTTTGGAAAAAGGGTATTCAGCTCACATTCCAAAAATGCCTTGTCAGCACTAGACTGGACTAAGCATTAAGTCAACATGACATGGGGAAAAGGATGTTGCTTGTTTGTTCAAATTTAAAAGAAGTTGAAATTCATCTGTAGTTACATTTAAGAAGCCTCATGATTAACAATTGCAGATCTCCATTGTTTTTTAATATCCACATTATAGGTGCTCAGCATAGGAAAAAATTAACTGAGTGGCTCAAGATTAAATTTGAAGGTTTTTTATTTTCCCCTCCTCCAAAATAAGAATTTTTCTTATTTTGCTTGTTTGGCTCTGCTTGTTTGGCTTTAATATTGTGTTTTTTTTTTAAGATTTATTTATTTATTCATGAGAGACACAGACAGAGAGAGAGGCAGAGACATAGGCAGAGGGAGAAGTAGGCTCCTCGCAGGGAGCCTGATGGGCATTCGATCCCGGATCCCAGGATCACGACCTGAGCCAAAGGCAGGCACCCAATCACTGAGCCACCCAAGCATCCCAATATAGTTTTTTTAACATTAGAAAATGTGAAGGAGGGAATATTGAATTTCCTGCTAGTTACTAAGTAACCTTTAAGAAGACAGAGGGTCTATTTCCTATAATATTTCATTTATTATGAAATGATTATTGTGACTCAAGTTTTATTTCTGAAGGCAGCTTGTCTATTTTAAAGCTGTCCCTTTGACTAGCAGCTACTAAAAATAAAAAAGAGGCATTTTATTTTTTAGGGTACTTTGGAAATTTCCTGAATAGTTTGTGTTAGTTTGCCTTCAAATCAAAATTATATCTGTGTACCCACATAATTACTAGAAGTCGGTAAAGGTGTTGGTAGAAAATTCAACAATGAATGTAGACATTTGTTTGAGATACATTTTGTATTTTGGGTTTCTACACCACTGGTCACACATAATGAATTCATTTTTCCTCCGTGTACTTATTGGGTTGATAAGCTCCAGCTCCTCCAGTAACTCTTAGTTGGTCTCTACTGATATGATTTGAAGTGGGGTTCATGAGCAAATGGTGAATAAATAATTCTTGACACATTTTTTTTTTTGGTGCAAGAAGGTGCTTTTATGAAAGCATGGGGACAGGACCCTTAGGCAAAAAGAGCTGTCCTGAGATCGTGAGAAGCAGTTGATTATATACTTTGGAGTTGGGGGAGGTAAAGACAAAAAAGTTTCCAAAAGGATTTTCAGATGCTAAAGAAAATTTAACAGGATCCTGGAGGCCAAGCTGTTGTCAAGCTAGGGTTGTTTTTACCTCTAGCAAGGCATTAACATTAAGACAGTTGGTAGTTTCTGGATGAAAGTCACTCTGCCTCAAGTACTTGTCAATGGGCTGCAAGTTATAAAGAAGTTTAATTTTATTTACATTTCCTTTTGCCTTTGTTCTCCACATCTCTGATCACTCAGTGTGTTCCTCTTTAAAGTCAGGAGTTTGTCTCACTTAAATGCAAGAAACTAGTTTTCAAACCTTAGTTCTATGAAAAACAATAAAATATAGTCCAGTTGATATAAGAAACAAAGGCAGAAGAAAAATTGTTAAATTTCCTTACTGCCTGCAGCCGACTGACAAGTCCTTGAAACAGGCAGAGTGACATTTCCTCTAGGGACTCAACTGACTCAATGTTAATACTTTGCTAAGAGCAACAGGTAGTCTTAGCCAAACCCCCAAGATCCTGTAAATCTATTTTAACATATAAAAATTCCTTTGGAAACTTCCTTTATCTCTATGCCACAAATATATTTTGGTGACCTTGTCCCCCAAGCAAATGACTCACTGATATACATCTGAAGGGTCTCATGACTCAGGTTTTATTAGTAATAAATGACCATTTCCCAACAATAGGTAGCCCCCCTCAAGGTCCTGGAAACCTCGCTTCCAAAGTTCCTTAGGGACTTACCCCTTCCCAACTTGAAATATATAATAGGCTACTCCTCATGACCCCGGTACAGCTCTTTCTGCCCATGAGTCCTGTCTTCATGCTTTAATAAAATCACGTTTTTGCACCAAAGACGTCTCAAGAATTCTTTCTTGGCTGTCAGGTTCGAATCCTCATGTGTTTTCCTGCATCATAGTGAGCTTCTATATGAGTATGAATTTCTAACCTTTCTATAACAAATTCATTGATTTGCCCACAAGAACTTTGGCATTGGAATGATGACTACAGAAGATAAGCATTATTACTTGAAGTTTTCTTTTCATCAAATGGTTTAAGAACAAACAGAAGAGCAACTAGGCTTTACACAGAAGCTTGCTTTGAAAGCATTTTACATGTGATATATCACATACAATTAACCACAACCTAAAACACTAATAGCCAATCTTTATAGAATTACAGTTCCCCACTTAGTCTATCTTCTGACTCTCTCTCTTTGCTACTCCACTTTAAATATGCTCTACTTTAGGGCATATATAATTATAGTAATATTCTTTAAAGAATATCTCCCTGCTACTGGGGTGCCTGGGTAACTCAGGCTGTTAAGCACCTAACTCTTGGTTTCAGCTTAGGTCATGATCTCAGGATGGTGAGATTAAGCCCCAAGTACAGTCCTGCCTCAGCCCTGCATCAGGATCCAAGCTCAGCCCAGAGTCTGCTTGAGATTCTCTGCCTCTGCCCCTGCCCCCCACTCATGTGTTTGCATGCCCATGCTCTCTCTCTCAAATAAATAACGTCTTAAGAAGAAAGAATATCTGTCCATTACTTAAATGTAGCTCTATTTAATGAAGTAAATACCTAAGTCTATTTGATTAATAGACTGTCTTCCCCTTATCACTGACAGTCTGATTTTAGAATATCATTTTGCTTTCTGACTCATTTTTCTAAATTCCTATAAGAAAAATAATGATCAAAACCATTATAGCTGTTTTGCAGGATCTTCTACTAGAGTAATTTGTAGTGAATCCAATTTCATACTTCCTTCCAATGATGTCATTTATTGGCTTCACTAGAGAGGAGTGCTTGGATTCCTTTGTTACTTATTGGACCCAACCATGATAACTTTAAGCTCTCTTTAGCTAAATAAATAGAACTTTACTACTCACATTATAGTGACATGTGGGGCTATATTACTTACATTGATTTTGCTGATTCTTTTTTTTTTAAATATTTTATTTATTTATTCATGAGACACACACACACACACAGGCAGAGACACAGGCAGAGGGAGAAGAAGCAGGCTCCATGCAGGGAGCCCAACGTGGGACTCGATCCCGGGACTCCAGGATCATGCCCTGGGCTGACGGCGGTGCTAAACCGCTGAGCCACCTGGGCTGCCCTTGCTTATTCTTAGGAATAAATTGGAAGGGAAGGAAATTACAATCTAATCACTTGACGGGATGAGCACTGGGTGTTATTCTGTATGTTGGTAAATTGAACACCAATAAAAATTAATTTATAAAAAAAAAAAAAAAAGAAATTACAATCTAAAGAGGAGCAGATGCTGCCGTATCTGATCTTTAGTAAATTGAAGGCAAATGTTTAAAATAACTGTTTTTACACATCTTCATCACAAAACAAGATGTATAGAGGAATAAAGGCAAATTCCAATGATTACTATATTATTTGTCTTTCAACCAATCACATTCTAAATTTTCCCTATTCTTGCTTCAATTTTCTCATAAATAAGGCACTTTATTCTTGGTTCCATTTTGTTCTTTCAAGTATACATTATTTTTTCTATGTATTTGATTTTGTGTTTAAAAGGTGTCAGTCTTATTTCTTTATCCTTACTTAATGTGGTAATTTGCTTCTATATTAGCAATCATCCTTAATACTCAGCTGTCAGATAAGATGCCAGAATGTACATAGTATCATATAAGATCACGTATCCTGATTATACCATGTAGTCGTATCTCCACTGCCAAGCTTTCCTGTAGAATATTTTCATATTCTGTATTCTCTGAAGATAATCAGGAGATTTATTATCTCTGTATCAGGTGATCTCAATTCAGCAAATATTTTTTGATTATCCAGTTGGCAGTAAATATAATTGAAATACAGATGTGTTAAGTTCTCTGCACACAATATGCATGTAGTCTGACCCTATAGGTTATTTAATTTTGTGTTTCGCTGTTCTGATCATATATATTATATTCAAAATATTTAGTTCATAAGATCTATTCTCCAAAAAATTTATGATAGTCAATATAATACCTTCATACAATTAATAATTTTCAATTGGCTTCAAGCAAAATTTAAAAATCTAGAAAAGCTATCTCTCCCTTCCCTTATGATTTTTAATGCCATTATTACATATGCTGAAAGTTGCCTTAAAGTTAAAATTACATTTAACAATTAGAGTTAAAAAAGATCAAAATTTTAACCCTACTTTTTGAAAGATACAAAAGTTGAATCTCTCTGCTTATCATTTTCCCCAACTTTGTACATATAATTTGGGGTTTTGCTCCTAACCATTTATTTTTTATTTATTTTAAAGATTTTATTTTTTTATTCATGAGAGACAGACAGAGAGAGAGGCAGAGACACAGGCAGAGGGAGAAGCAGGCCCATGCAGGGAGCCCGACGTGGGACTCAATCCCGGGTCTCCAGGATCAGGCCCTGGGCTGAAGGTGGCACTAAACCGCTGAGCCACCCGGACTACCCATGCTCCTAACCATTTAAAATTATATAGATTATTACCTCTTCTAAAGAAAACAAATTATAGTCATGTTTAGATTTGTAGTGGTAACAATTATGTAGATTTATCTTAGTGGGTTCAGCTGGTTTCAAGATTTCATTTTATCTCCATCAATTCAATCTTTTACACTTTCTGCCCACTGGCAATATTTAATTCAGTAAACATATTTTCTTTTTTATTATAGCTCTTCTGTTTCAGACTGATCTTTTCCCACAATACCTTACTCTATTCTTCTAATAATTCTTCTAATTTTTTTGGATTATAAATTAGATATATTTTTTAAATATTTCTTTTGTTTCCTGTAGCAGTTCCATCTCAGGAGGCGGTAGCTCTTCTAACTTTTCATAAATAGACACTCTTCTTTATAACAATGGAAGACTTCAAAAGCTTTGCAATTTTCTGGAAAGAGAGATGTACTCATTCAGTACTGGCTTAGAATCTTGTGAGAGTTGAGAACAATTATGCCAAAATCATATGGAGAATGAATAAAACATAGGTGATGGGTTTTGAATTCCAGCATTCTGTGATGAGTAGTGAGGGAACTGGAAGCATAGCCTAGAGCTACATCTCTGAGCAGTCAACATGGATGGATTCCTAGGAGAATCAAGGTTTCTGGTTGGAAAGATACTACTATATGTCTGTTGCAAAGCTAGGCATCCTATGTCATGATGGGTCTCTACTTTTTAGAACTAACTTTACACTTTATTTATTTTTAAAAAGATTTTTATTTATTTATTCATGAGAAAGAGAGAGGCAGAGACATAGGCAGAGGGAGAAGCCAGCTCCATGCAGAGAGCCCGATGTGGAACTTGATCCCAGAACTCCAGGATCACTCCCTGAGCTGAAGGCAGATGCATTTAACCACTGACCCACCCAGGCTTCCCAACTTTACACTTTATGATCAACCTGTGACTTTACAATAGTACAGTAGCACCACAGGAGGAGGGTAAGGGTGTGGTATGGTTCTATGAAGCTTCTGAAAAATCCCAAACAAGATGAAACTACATAGACCAAGGTGAGAAGATACTATTAACCCTCTTTGGCTTCAGAGCATTTCTGTTTTATGCAGCTGGTTGCTGCATAAGTTTTTATTTGAAGAAAGGGTTTAGTTGCGAAAACCTTTGGACTACTATTAGTCCAAAACTTCATTTTAATGGAGCCACACAAGAACCCACATGTAGTTCTTTTTAGGCTAGAGACTGCCTCCCTCTCAGAAATACTTATTTATACTTATATTTTATGAATATAACTGCTCTCAAGGTAAATGCATATATTGAGTAACATTCAAATTTACATTAAATTTACTTAAATTAGCATTTAAATTTAAAATAACATCTAAATTTCAAACATTTCCCCCTGTATTTATGTGTTCTCAATTATGTAATAATATGATACTAAGTTTGGTGATCAAAAATCCTTCAATCCCAGAATGCTTTCAATTTTTTTCTTCCATGGTTGTGTCTGTGCTAGTTTTGTGAAACTAAAGATGATGAGATTCCAAGATGATGAGAAAAGTAATTTCATTAAGACATGGTGATGAGATGTAAGATATTTGTTCTAACTACCATCTAAAACAGAATTCCAACTCAAGCACCATTGATCAATGTGTATAGAACGTTATTTCAGGAAATTGCTTGATCAGGAGATTGTAAAGGAAGCAAAAGATAAAGACCTGGAAATGAGAAAATGTGAAAATTCTGATCAAAGACAGATGCTTTTTAAAGATAGCCAAGGCAGGAAATCAGTAAAGGAAGCTACATCAGGCCTTTTGAACTACCCTGTCAGGAGCTCTACTTCATTATACAGCATCATTCTTGTTTTTTCTTCATAGTGCTGATTGATAACCAAAGTTATGTTATTAATTTTGTATCTCCTTCCAGAATATGCTTAAGAAAAAAAGGGATATTGTTGATCTGTTTATTGTTTTATCTTCTGAAACTTGACACACACTTAATAAATGGTTATGGGATAGATGGATGGTTGGATAAGTAGGTGGGTAGATATATAGATATAGATAGTAGAAAGATAGATAAAATATGTGAAGTGAACCTAAGAAATAACCAGAATTGAGTAGATTTACTTTGAAAAAAAAAAAAAAACAATTTCGGGATCCCTGGGTGGCGCAGTGGTTTGGCGCCTGCCTTTGGCCCAGGGCGCGATCCTGGAGACCCGGGATCGAATCCCACATTGGGCTTCCGGTGCATGGAGCCTGCTTCTCCCTCTGCCTGTGTCTCTGCCTCTCTCTCTCTCTCTCTCTCTCTCTCTCTGTGACTATCATAAATAAATAAAAATTAAAAAAAAACAATTTCTTGGAACATAGAATTTGAGCATATTTATTTATGATGTTTGAAATTTAGATGTTCTATACAAACAATAAATAACATTTGAATGTGGAATCATATAATTAAATAGCCACACCAGCAGGCTGAGGTTAAATTCAATAAAGTGATCACTGAGGAGGCCAGAACATTTTCTATTGCAGTGAATCATCTTATTTTCACTTTTAATGGCATTTTCCTTCATCTGAACCTATTCTTTTCCACTTTTTTTTGCTAAAATAAGAGTATTTGAAAAATGACAAATGTGTTTTTAAAAGTGAAAAGTTTAATATTGTGTTCAATAATCTAAGTTAGATGAAAACTTTTCCTGTCCCTTTATAGGTGCTTCTTAACTTCTGCAGTGTTTCCATTATACTCTCTCTTTCCTTTTTAAAAACCACTTTCATAAATTCCACAGAATAAGAAGTTGTCCATTCAGTCCTTTGGTCCTGTTTGTCATGTTCCATAAAAGTTATGGTTTGTGAATTTTTGTATGTGATGTCAAGAGTCTAATTGACTATAACATAAACTGGACAGTCAGCCTTTACCATGGGCAGCCTTTTCAGACTTGTGGAAAGTCACTGTAATAGATTCGACATTGCAAGCTCATGAGGTGTTTAACACTTATGAGAGATACATATCTCATGCTCAAATCATCAGATTCACGTAGTGGCCACCCTTTGCTATGGTCTAAATGCATGCAAATGCTTAAGTTGAGCCGATATGAAGCCCACAGAAAGAAGAGGCTAAACTGATCCAAACTTCCCAATTTTATAACTTCTCAGTATAGCTTCTTTATGGCTTGCACTTTTAGAATGGCTAAGTTTGAATTTTTTAAAACAGCCTCCGCGCTGTTCCTCATATCTGTCATGTTGCTTCACTCCTCGAGAGCATGTAGCTGTCAGGGTGGCAGGAGTCAAAGTCCAGTGCTCCAATCACTGCCTGCTTCTGGCCCCAACAACTTCTATTCCTTCCCCATAAAGCTTGATCCTATATCCCTTAAGGGAAAATTGAGCCAACCTTCAATCTTTAGACTTTCAGGAACAAATGACGGCAAGGTACCTTGCTCACTTAAGTGGACAAGATGAAGACTAAATGGAATTTCTTGTTGATATATCAACATTTACCATGTCTTTCTCTCTTTCAAATTTTAATAGTATATTCTTATGTGTGCTGAATATGAGATTAAAAATTCCCTTAATATTAAATATGGCCTCTGATTCCCTTTTTGATTGCAGGGTTCCCAGCAGTATTTGTTGTGGCCTGGGCTGTGGCACGAGCAACTCTGGCTGATGCAAGGTGAGTGAAAAAAGGAGAAGTAAAGAGAGAGCCACAGATTTTCTCAAGACTCAGTCTTCCTGCCTGGAATTTACACTTGCTGCTATTATTGATCACATGTCCCTTTAGGGATGTCATGTAGGAAATTACCTTGATGTGATTGTAGCCTTTGATACATCTCAGAGGACAGAAAGACTCATGGACCTGATCAGGATGCTGGACCTCTTTACTTTATAATATCATTTTAAATGTATTGTGAGAAGCAAGGGGAAAGAGATGGGTAAGTTAATACACCGGAATGATGCAAGCATGTGGAAGGGCCACACCACCTGAGTCCTGGGATGGGCAATATTCAGATCTCTTCTCTCAGTTGGAGCCACATCAGCCTTTCCCACATAATGTCTGATCAAAAATAATGTTTTTATTTATTGTTATTCCATTAGAAAGCAAGATTTATCCTTTTATTAATCCTAGCTAATGATATTTATCCTCTCAAGTTGGTGGAGCCTTGATTCTGCTAAAGTTAGAGCTTAAAAATGAGGCTGGAGAAGAAATGGGGGCCAGAATCTTCCAGACCTTTATAGATCATACTAGGATAGTTGGGTTTTTTTTTTTAAGTGATAATGACAATAAATTTGCATTTTGTAAAGATCATTTCCACTACGTGGGGGAAAGATTGGAGAAAAATAATAAGAAAGATGAAGCTAGGAATTTTGAATGATACATTCCAGGCACTTTCTAAGGGTTCTGCAAATAGTAATTTAATTGGACTTCATATCAACCCTATGAGACTGAGGCCAAAAAAAGTTGTACCTGGCATTGCATAGCCATGAGTGGTAGAGAAGGAATTTGTCTAGATGATGGAGCTCCAGAGTCACTCAATAAATACTATGAGCAGACTAGAGGTTTCTATGAAGATCAGTAGTATTTGTTTTCTGTGGAGGAGGAATGTTGTAGAGGGATTCTTTTACAATACCCCTGACAGCTGCTCACTCTTCAGTTGTTTAGATACCCCTTATAATGAGGAGTGCACCGTGGGCAATGCCCGTTGTACACAGGACAATTTTCATTATATCTACCCTTTGTCCTTCTACCTGTTGTAGTGCTTCCTATTCCCTTAATCAGAAATAGTCCATTACCTATCATGGACTTTTCAATAGTTCATTTTTTTTTTTTTTTTGCTGAGATACGAGTTCAAGCTCATGCATTTGTACTGCATGGAAGTGTACAACGTTACTAGCACATGTGTTTCTCATTCACATGATAAAATTATATCTGCATTTCACGGTGTTCAGAAAGGGAAACTATAACTACAAGTACTCTACCATTTCAGGATGTTTCAGATGCGCCACTCCCACATGTAAAATCTCTCTCAAATTACTGCATTTTGTATGTAGATTCTATAATTATCCCTTTCTTATATACTATCTTATTTCTCTTGATGTGCATTTGTAACTGTCAGATTAAAAAAAAAACAACTGAATTACAAATGGGCAGGAGTGAAATTCTCTGTTTTATAGTAGAGAACTCTCCAATGCTTGCGGATCAGTTCTTAGGGATCTATTTAGCCACTTTCCTCCATTTGTTGAGTGTCTGTTGAGCAAAGAGAATGTTTGCAGGTTGTAAATTACTAGGAAATGTATATTCTCATCCATTCGTTAATTGGCAGTTTTGGTGTCTCAGCCTTCCCATTTGTAAAATGCGAGTATTCCTGGCTATGAGTAAGATTGAGTTTACAAGGGGTAGATTTGAAAATCGATGAGATCCCATTTATGAAACGGCTTTGTAAACTCCAACTTCTATACAAATGTTACATTAACAGTTGAGGGTTAATGTTATCAACATTATCATCATTGCTGTGTATATACAATGATACTGGAAATGTCCAAGAAAACATAGTGTCTTGGACAGTTGATTTCTTGGAAGTGGGTGGGTTGAGTAAGCAAAGAGGTACTAGATAACGCTAAATAATTTTACCATGAGATGTAGAACCGTGTAACAGATTTGGAATTTTAGAGAAGATAAATCCTAAGGCATTTTTTTGGTTCAATCCGCTGATTTGAAAGATGAATAAAATAAGTCCCAGAGACATCAGGTTGCATCTTCAAATCCTGTAGCAATTTTTACTCATTCATTTTGACTTATGCATTATTGTCAGTATTCTACAATGTGTAATAACACAGAATTACTAGAACTTCTGAAAGTGAGAGAACTTTATCATTCCAGTGATAAGAAAAATGAAGTATCAGGTACACCACATTTATTTGTTTATTTATTTATGATTATTTCAGAGAGAAAGAGAATGAGTAAGGAGGGTAGGGCAAAGGAGGAGGGAGTAGAGAAGCAGGCACCCCACATTGAGCATGGAGCCTGTCATAGGGATCTATCCGTAACCCTAAGATCATGACCTGAGCCAAAACAAGAGTCAGAATCGGATGCTCAAATGACTGAGCCACTCAAGTGCCCCCAGGTACACCACATTTAAAAGGCAACAATTTTTTTTATGGTTCTGGAAATGTGGTTTTGAATCTTGTTGCTATAAAAAATAAACAATATTTATATTCCTCTACCACTAATAGTATGGAAACTAGGACCCATTACATTTTTTTTAAACTGGTTTGGGCATTTTCTGAGATTTCTTTTGGTCTACTTATTTTTAATAAAAAGCTTGGGACTGGAATGTTCAGTAAAACTGAAAATGCTACTTAATTCTCACTGCCTATTTGCTTTGCCAATTTATTCATGAAAGTTCTTTTTCATGTCTCAGATGCTGGGAACTTAGTGCTGGAAACATCAAGTGGATTTACCAAGCCCCAATCTTAGCAGCTATCGGGGTAAGTGTTAAAATCCTGTGTCATGGAAAGAAAGAAAGAGGATGCATATTAAACTGCTGCTAAAATGGAGAGACAGTGTGTCTCTCACTTTGTTCTACAAAGGTTTAGGAGACTCACATTACAGCAATAGCTGTTGGGAGAGTCTGGGCTGGGGATCATATCCACATTTGTGGCTGACTCTGAGATCCATGCAGAAAGGACATACCCTCCCTTTAATCGGCAAGCACATGGGTTCAATTCAGGTCTTCAAAATATCTGTGAACATTTACATGTTCAGGCAATTGGAAGGTCTTAAAACCTTTCCCCCTTTATGTCCATTATGTTAGAGCTCCACTTTAACTTTTTGATTACTTGGTAGCAGGTCAGGAGGAGAAGACAAATAGCCAGAGAACAGAGGAATTACTGAGAAGGAGACAAATGATAGTATGATTCATTATAAAGGATTGACAAAAACTCTTACTTGGCAAACGTCCCTGAGGAGTTAAGTTAATGCCATATGGAGACATATCCCACAGAATCCTGTCTAATAGGTCACAGGAAAAAGACTGAAGTAAGCAGTGCGTATTGTGTGGATCTTTTCTGCCTGTAGTGTTTCACCTGCATATAACATCTGTGTTGTGAAAGAAAACAAAGTTATGCTTCTTTGTGTCTAACACAACTCTTCAAAATGTTTACTCTTGACTTCCCTTGAAGATTTTATCTCATTAGCTTCTCCATGGTTTGATGAAGAAATTATACTTGTAGTAATTCAAGATTATAAACATCTTAAAAAGAGGACTTATGTTCCCATATTAACTGTTAAATCACTTGAAAGTAATGTAGCAGCCTAATTTTTAACTTTGTCTTTGTTCTCCAGTTTCTTGCTTTCCTCAGTTTGTTTTCTGTCTCCTAATGCATCCCCAGGTTTGTCATTATTTTGCCATGCTGGGTACAGAGGGACAGCTATATTAATGGGACTGAGATTTTGTAAGATCAATCCAGAATAGGAGAAAAGCTTATTTATCTCATAGGAAAAATGCGGAAAGAGAAATAGAGAAGCATGAAAGGGATTCTTCATTTCAGAAGCCCATTGCGTAAATGTTTATAGGGGGAAATAAAATATGGAACACTTCCAGAGAGGCTAGTTTGTATCCTTGCTAAAACAGCCTTTTAGCAAATTAGACCTCATTTTTATGTCCTATGAGAAGCTGGAAATGTACTGTGGATAAATGAATGAATGACTTAAATTTGTGAACTCTTATCATTTTAATTTTGACTTAAATTTGTGAACTCTTATCATTTTAATTTTAATGAAGTGCTGCTATCTTAGTCTAGTGATAAACCACCCCATCAAACCATCAGGTGATAAACTATATCCCTGGGGAACATAAGTGAACTAAAAAGACAGAAATTAATTTTATAAAGTAGCATCTGGTGTTTACTACCCTGATTTCCCTTTTATCCACTGATACTGTATCATCATCTGTGTTGCCCAGCCTTTCAGTTTCTTTCCTCCTTGTTCATCCTCCACGATGTTTGCTTGTCCATCACTTACATTCCTCTTTTTAAGGGGATGACTCAGGTCTTACTACTTTTTTTGTGTGCCTGGGTACATTGTACTGAAATTGTGAAATAAGAGATAATTAAATATTATATGAAAATATAGGCAAATTTAAGAACATTGAGTTTTCATTTGGTGAAAAGAAAAGATGTATTAAAACTCCAAGAGATCCTTTTAAAAATTAAGAATTGAAGCAAAGGACAGGAGACAAAAGTAAATTATAGGATGTCTTTCATTGAAACAGTTGATTTTTTATCCAAAGCTTCGTTTTTTTGTTAGCAGATCCTATTCACATTGTCAATATGGATGAGAAGTCTATATGCTGAGGTTTCTAAATTGAAAAGAAAAGCAGTAAAGTTAGGTGGTTATAGAGGTTCTAGAAGATTCCCTGTTGGAGAAAGAGAGCTAGAAATGATGGTATACTCAGTGCATAAGCATTTTGAAGAAAACTTAGATGGAAGCCATTTTCGTCTTCCTGAACTAAATGATGACAGCTCCAAAGCAAGAATTCTTAAATGTTTTTCCAAAATCACAACATCCATTTAATCTAAAAATATCCTAGTCATGATCTCAAGGTTGTGAGATCGAGCCCTGCAGGGAGTATGCTTGAGATTCTCTCTCTCTTCCTCTCCCCCTCCACCCATGTGCCTCTTTCTCTCTCTCTCTCAAATAAATAAGTATAAAATCCTTAAAAACATTCAGAGAAGATTCAAGAGCACCTTTCTGTTCATTGAGTTACCTATTGTTTTAGTATTGCAATTCAGTTATTACAGTTTCGTTTAAAATCCCCTCATTTTACTGTAGAATCAGTCTGTAAGGGAAGAGATGTGCCCCGAACTCCATCCTAGTGTTTTGAATGAGGTGCTCCTTCCTCTCAGCTAGCTGTTCAGTGTCCTGAAGCCAGGAAGGACGATGCAAATAATAACAATGGACACTGCATTGTATGGGTACTGTTCTGGGTACTTTATTTACACAGATTTATCTAATCTTCTAAATGAGGAAACTGCCCAAGGTCACACAGCTAGTGAGAGGTGGAGTGGGATTCTAACTTCAGGTTCAGTATCCCTACCCAGTGAACTCCCTGCACTTACAATAAAATCCAGTGTCCCAAAATAGTCTAGAGAAGACCCTGTCACTCGTGCCTGCACTCTTTACTTGCAATACCTCAGCCACGTTGTTTTCCTTTCAGTTCCTTGAATCTGTCCACCTCTGCCTCCTCAGGGCTATTCCATATTTGGTGCTGTAGCCCTGGAAGCTTGGGATGTGCTTCCTTCTATTCCTTGCTGTATTTTTAAATTATATTATTTTTTAGATTTTATTTACTTGAGAGAGTGAGAGAAAGAGAGAAGGAGCAGGGGGGAAGGGCAGAGGGAGAGGGAGATACAGACTTCCAGCTGAGCAAGGAGCCTGATGTGGGGCTTGATCCCAGGACTCCTGTATCATGACCTGAGCCAAAGGTGGATGTTCAACTCACTGAGCCACCCAGGGGCCACCCCTTCCTTTTTTTAGATTCCTGTTCCTCACTTTAAATGCCACTTCTTCATTGTGGTCTCCTTGATGCGTCCAGTCTAAATTAGCTCACCTATTATAACCCACAGAGCAATGTGAAGTTTTTCCTTCTCAAGATCATCACAATGTAAAAAACTTATTGTTGAATGTCCATCTTGTGCACTAAGCTATAAGGTTTATGTGAACTACAGCCATATTTTCCCTAACCTTCTAGATTTCTAGTGCCTAGCAAGCTTTCTGGCACATAGTGGCCACTCATAAATACTTGTTGAAAAAATAAAACCAGTATACAAAGTAAATGCCTTGGGGAACTGGTAAGAGGGCAGAGGTGAAATTAGAGCACAAAGCAAAGTTCTGTATCATTACAGAACCCCTGAGTCCATTCCATGCAACCTTTTCATTTCTAGAGACAGAAGCTAACACCCACACATAAAGGTCACACAGCTAGTGTGACAAAATAAGACTACAACCACATTTTTTGGCCATGTTCTTTTCATTTGCACTCCAAAACATGTCAAGATTGTTTGAATTTATGGGAAAAAAGATCTTTCCATTTTTAAGGCAATATTTATAGTTTTTTTATATATATTAACTCTGAATAAAATATTTGTTTTTCAAACTTTTATGTAGTATGGTTTTATATAAATAGATATGCTCCATATATGCTATCAAAAATTATTTATCAATAATTTTATTTATTTAATTTTTTTTAAAAGATCTTAAATACTTTAGAGAGACAGCAAGACAAAGTATGAGAGAGCGTGCAAGAGCAAGTGAGAGGATGGAGGGGAGAGGCAGAGGGAGAATCTCAAGCAGATGTCCTGCTGAGAAAGGAGCCCGATACAGGGCTCCATCTCCTGATCCTAATATCATGACCCAAGCTGAAATCAGGAGTTGGATGCTTACCTAACTGAGCTGCCCAGGCACCTCACCAAAAATTTTAAGTATAGGTTTAGATCCCTCACTTATTTCTGGCTTTGGATATTAGAATAGCAGAAATCCTATTAATTGGAATTTTGTGTATCTGGGAGTAAAATCTGATAAAATGTGATTAGAATTTCTAAGCAATATAGGAAGGAGTTTGTAAAGGATAAGCATTTATAGGTTCTAATTTGAAGAAGTCCTATCAAGAAAATTGAATTTTAGATATAATCATAGAATTCAGTATAAACTTAAGAGGAACCACTTGATTTTGAAATCATGAAATGTAAAGTTATTGCACTGTTGTTGTCTGTGTTTTGTTCCTATGTGTTAAAACTATGCTTAAGAGAATAGAGTCATTAGAAAACATTAATTTTTGTTCTGAAAATAAGTATCTGCAAATATAACGATTTGTTATTCACCTTGCAACACTTAATGTTGATTTGAGGATAATTTTTAAAAATTCTTCTAGAGGGTTTAGAGAGGGCATCTCTCATTCAATCAATTATTCATTTACTCATTTAACAAATCTTGATTAAACACCAAGAACATTGTGGGTGCTGTGTGAGATAACGGCCAGATACGGTTTGGAGACAGACACCAACCCTGAAGTTTAAGCAGAGTGGGTGAGGCAAAAACTGAAACATGACAAGTGCTGGGTGGAGCTGGAAGAGCTTCTGAGAAAAGCTGACATTCAGCATGAAACCTGGGAATGAGCTAACCTGAGAAGGAAGGGAGTAGGAGAATGATCCAGGCAAAGAGGACTCTAGGAACAAAGTCTCAGAGATAGCCCAAGGGGCCAGAGGTTTCAAGTCTGAAATTTTGAGTTGTTTCAATTCATCTGTGGTTCATTTTGAATACATCTTTAAATTTTTAATTGAGAAAGAATCTAATGTTTATATTTGCATTATTTAAAAACCATATTTGCATAAAATTTATTCTCTGTGTGACTGGTTTTAATGCTTGAGAAGTGGTCATTTTATTCACCTTCTCGTTTTTTTATTTCTTTGTTTTATCTGTACTTTGCCTGAAAGAGACTAACGTTAAGCAAAATTTTACAAGGAGTTCACATGAGAGATACCATGACTCTCTAAATAGTTTTCTTTTAGAATTATTTCTACATATTTTAAAGTAAAATTTAAAATCTCACCAGAAGTTTCCACTTGGTTTTATTCTTTTTTGTTCCACTTGCCCAATGTATAATATTATTTTTTTAATTTTTATTTATTTACGATAGTCACAGAGAGAGAGAGAGAGAGAGGCAGAGATACAGGCAGAGGGAGAAGCAGGCTCCATGCACCGGGAGCCCGACATAGGATTTGATCCCGGGTCTCCAGGATCACGCCCTGGGCCAAAGGCAGGCGCTAAACCGCTGCGCCACCCAGGGATCCCAATGTATAATATTATTTAACAGGCTCAGATCCTCCTTTAGTACAGGGATTTTCCTTTAATATTTTTATTGATTTGTTCAATTTATCATAGTCTTTTCTACAGAGAGAGAAATAAATCTGCACAATGACTCTCAATTCCATGTTACCCATGAAGGCATGTCTCTCTTCATCATACAGGTCTTTGTTCTTTATCTCCCCATTTGGGGAGAGTCTTCAGTGGTTTTCTACATTGCTGAATGTGTTCTCTTGCTTTGTTAAATCTATTGTTTGCTGTTTCTAATGTTGATTTTAAAACTTGAAGATATTTTAGATTCTTTACAATCTGTTCTTAATCCATCCCGTTCTTTAATAAATTTCTGTTTCTGGGGCACTTGGGTGGCTCATTCGGTTAAGCACCTGCCTTTGGCTCAGATTGTGATCCCAGGTTCCTGGGATCAAGCCCTGAATTGGGCTTCCTGCTCAGCAGAGAGCCTGTTTCTCCCTCTCCCTCTGTAGTCCCGCCCGCCTGCCCTGCTCATACACTCATACTCTCGCTCTCTATCTCAAATAAATAAAACCTTAAAAAAAGAGCATGTGTGTGCATGGTATATTTTGTTGACTGATCTTTTAAAGTTTACTGAATCTTAAATTTTTCTTAATTCTTTCCATAATCCACTTAATTGTCCTTAAATGCATCTTCTTAGCTATTTAAACTTATGTATTGGATGTGTGTATCTTCTTTAGTCAAATTTCTGCCAGTTTTCAGTATTTATTTAGTGTGGTCTACTGGCCTGAGAACAGAGTTCCTGGTCATGGGCTTTTTTAAATAGGAATGGTGTTTAGGGTTGGCCCATCTGAAGCCATCTATAATTCTTCCTTTTCCAGGGATAGGAACTGACCAGTGACACTCTCCAGCTGGCACTGCTTCCATAGCACTGTCAGCTTCAGGTCCTACCCCTTTGTCCTTTGCATAGTAATTATACAGCATTGCTTCCCACCATTTCCACGCCCAGCTGCATCATATTGCCAGGGCCTGTGGTTGTAGGGAGTGAAATAGATGGGGCAGGACATAATTGGCCATTCAAAAAGGAAGCATTGATGTGATATCCGTGAGCAGCTCTCATCCTCTTATTGAAAAATATTCTGTCTTGAGCCAGATGTTGGAATGGGTGAGGATGAATGGAGATTCTCAGCTCTCATGTTTTGCATCTTTTTATCATCCTGAAGAGAAGGTATAAGATGGTGGTTAAGAATTTACATTACAGACTCACATAATCATGGTTCAGAGTCTTCCAGTAGCTGGGTAGCTTAGGTCAAGTCGCTTGATCTCTTTGAGCTGGTGTTTTTTTATCCATAATAAAGGGACATAAAAAATGCTTGTCCCATATCCGTGTGTGCTAAACTCGAGGGCTCCATAAATGGCAACTCTTACTAGCCTGAAGAATCCTTCTTCTACCAGTTCACAGCACACCTCTGTCCTTCCTCCAGAGTATGAGACTCAAGACTCTGCCCCTAGTTATTATAGAAAGCTGCAAAATTAGTGAGAGGTGAGAGGTTCCAATAGTGTAGTCAGTAGTAGGATGGCAAAGAAGGTGGCAGGGGCTTAAGGAGGGGCTGATTCAGTTGATCATCTGTATCAAGTGGGGCACATGAATTACCCAACAACCCAAATTCTCCAAATTCCAGAAATGGTTGAAAACTCTGCAAGACGTCTTATTTCCAAGAATGAAAAACTTGATGATTCCTCTCTTCCTGCTATTACTTTTCCACTGATACAAGCTTATTCTTGGCAATCCACTTTTCCATTATTCCTAAATAGTAGCACTTTCTGGACTGCAGACATCTCCCTGAATATAGGGACTCCAAGAGTTCAGGCTTCCACTTCCTTATGACCCTAGATCTGGAGATCTTTTCTTTTTATTCACTCTTCACTCCCCTTGAAGCCTTCAAGCCCCCACAAGTTATCCTACCCAAACTTTTCCTCCATTTTTAAAACCAGAACTTGATTGTCACTGGGGTGCTCACACCTGTAATATTTCAAATTCAATCTAATTGCCTACACTGGGGGCCTTTTCTCATCTAGCATCTAGTTTGTGTGTGTATCTGAGAAGTGGGTTTAAAGAATTTTTTAAATTGAAGTATAGTTAACATAGTGTTATATTAGTTTCAGGTGTACAACATAAGGGCTTAACAATTCTATACATTACTCAGTGCTCATCAAGATAAATGTGTTCTTAATCCCCTTTATCTATTTCATCCATCTTCCCACCATTTTTTTTAAAAAAACCTCATACTTCATTCAATACTTTTCATATGTCATAAGAGGGATAGTATCCCCAAACAATTCTATTATTCCCCTCCCTAAAATAGATACAGAAGCTGGGAATTCATTTCAAAAAGGGCAGTTGGCTATATTTATATAATAACTATTATCCTTTCTCCTGCTAGCCTGCCACAGGACTTTATCTAAACTTTGGTTTGGAAATTCCCCATGGATTCTTACAGATCATCCTCTGGTATTCTAGTTTCCAGGGCTGTTGAAACTTTTTATCTCTGTGTTTTCATGAGGGCAGTTCAAGAATCACTAATTGTCCAATATCTTATCTCAGAGTCCCTCATTCACATTTATGGAATAGGTAACTTTCTGCTTTTGAATACGAAGAAGTTCAATTTGTATAAATTTTTATAAACATCTTGAAGGCTGACTTAATGATTCTTTGTAATATTACCTTCTCTTTCAGTTCAATTTTATTCTGTTTCTGAATACGGTTAGAGTTCTGGCTACCAAAATCTGGGAGACCAATGCAGTTGGGCATGACACAAGAAAGCAATACAGGTAATGTAATTGCAGGACAGGCACCCACCAAAGGAAATATCTGGGTTACTATTTAAAGCATAGATATTGATCGATCTGAAATTTTTGTTTGGTTTAATTGAATTTAATTGAATTTTAAAAATTAATATGAATTTTCATTTGGTTTAATTGTGCAATTTATCAGAAAAGTGTATGTATTTTATGAAAATCTAAGTAATCCAAAATCTTCTTAATGTGCTTAAATTTTAAGTATTAAGTATAATTTTTTTAAATCTGTTCTTAGCAGATTGGGATTTTCCCATAAACTATGTGACTTCCTGGAAAGTCTCTTGTGGATGATCTTGGCAGACAATTTTACCTGTGTTCTTAAAATAATATGTCAAAACTGAAAATACCAAGAAAGTAGATTTGCTGTGTTGTTTCCAGTCTGTCCATCATACTGGCCCATACCAAATATAAATTTTTAAGATTATTCAGTCTTTCAAGAAGAAAAGGGCAAATTGAGTGTTTATGATCATCATCAAACTATCTTGAGGGTGTACACCTTTTTTCCAATGATCAGTTTAGGAGTTCTGAATAACAGCAGCCTCTATCCAACTGAATACACATATCCAGTAGTCTGGTGGATGTGGATTGATCTGTATAACCCCAAAGCAATCACTGTTTCTGTCTGGAATTGTTATGAAATGCTATCTGAGACACAGAAAGGAAGAAACCATAGTTGGCATTTTGGTCCTGTGTCACAAATGTTCTTGAAGCCCTTTGTTGAGTCATTTCCCTCTATGTTTAGACAACATTCACTGTCAGGCAGAAAAGATGATGGGTATGGACTGAAGTCTGGAATAGGATGTACAGTATGGACAAACCAGCAGCAGTAGGCTCCAGTCATTTGTATTGTGCTACCAGCAGTAGTGTTATAAAGTAAATTGTGCCTAAGAGTTTACTGTGAATGGCCTTTGCTATATTCATATAGCATGTCTCATGTCACATTCCACTGATGAAGACAAAGGCCAAAGGATGATAGAATGATGGAAAATGTAAATAGTTTTCAGTCTTCTCTGTAAAGAGGAACAGTACAAAGGTTTTTGAAAGCTGTTTATTTCTCTAGCTCTGAATAAAAGCTCCTTATTTCTCTAGTTCTGAATGATATGAACTTGTACTTTCAGTTGAAAGTTAGTCAAGAGATTAGAAAAACTCTGGAGAGAACAAAGGGTGAATTATCTTAAAAAATAGGAGAGACAATATTTTGAATTCATTCATGCGGGATTATTTCTCAGAATAATGGAAGAGAAAAATTTATCAAGGACTAAAATAGTCTAGTATTCAGAATTCAGAATAAATTTTAAGTAATCTGGGGCCCAGAATTTTTTTAAGTTTGGAGTGATTAATTTGAATAGGGTTTAGATTAATAATAGGAAAAGTATTTTCCAGCCAAAAACATTAAAAAAAATAGCCAAAACACATTAAGTATTCTTACTAATATCTAAAGTTAAGTTACAGATAAAAATATTGCGAGGAATGACTCTTTTTGGAAAGAAAAATGTGAGTACTTACTTGGTAGTGATTTGGTCAATTTAGTATTTAATTTCTGAGGCCTTAGATTACCAAGTTTAAATAGCTTCTCATTTTGTAAATAAAGAAACCTAGAAAAGTGTAATTTGTGTCTCTGTCCCAGTGAAATTCTACCTATGAGGTTTAGCTGAGTATTTAAATTTATACCCACTCATTTTTGTACCTTTAAACTTATATTTCATTTAGTTATTACCTTTGTCAAACAAATGTTCAAATATCAAATATTCTTGCTAACAATGAAAAAATATATTTATATTATATTTATATTTCCAAGTGGTAGCATCTAAAACAGTTTTTTTTTTTAAAATTTTTATTTATTTATGATAGTCACACAGAATGAGAGAGAGAGAGGCAGAGACATAGGCAGAGGGAGAAGCAGGCTCCATGCACCGGGAGCCCGACGTGGGACTCGATCCCGGGTCTCCAGGATCGCGCCCTGGGCCAAAGGCAGGCGCCAAACCGCTGCGCCACCCAGGGATCCCTAAAACAGTTTTTAAAACACATTCCTTTGCATATTACTCCCTGAAAGACTGAAAACATCTTTCGAAGCTGAGTCTCTCCCAGTGAGCATGCGCATACACAAAGACTTGGAATAAGTACATGATATCCCTACATTGATATGATGGTTTAAAGATGAAATAAACTGGGCAGCCCTGGTGGCTTAGCGGTTTAGCGCCACCATCAGCCCAGGGTGTGATCCTGGAGACCGGGGATTGAGTCCCACATCCGGCTCCCTGCATGGAGAAGCACTCCCTCTGCCTGTGTCTCTGCCTCTCTCTCTCTCTCTCTGTGTCTCTCATGAATAAATAAATAAAATCTTAAAAAAAAAGTTGAAGTGAATTAATACGAAAGCTTTTAAGAAACTTTTTATTTTGAGAGAATTGTAGAATTATATGCAGTTATAAAAGTAATACAGAGATTAAATAATATATACACATAATACAGAGTTGTAAAAATAATGCACATATATGTAATATATAACATATATACCGTTTACCCAGTTTCCCTTGAAAGTGATATTCTACATAACTGTAGTTCACATCAGTTATTTAAAAAAAGTATTAGGGGTGCCTG
Organism: Nyctereutes procyonoides; assembly: GCF_905146905.1. Lineage (NCBI taxonomy): Eukaryota > Metazoa > Chordata > Mammalia > Carnivora > Canidae > Nyctereutes > Nyctereutes procyonoides. The sequence continues at coordinate 16,804,317 of NW_026575132.1, forward strand.
GGTGGCTTAGTCAGTTAAGCATCTGCCTTCAGCTAAGGTCATTATCCCAGGGTCCTGGGGTCAAGTCCTGCATCAGGCTCCCTGCTCCATGGGGAGCCTGCTTCTCCCTCTCCCTCTGCCTGCCACTTTCCCTGCTCCTGTGCCCCCTCTCTCTCTGTCAAATAAATAAAATCTTAAAAAAAAGATTGGTGTGTAAAAAATAATTTATCAGATTCAACAACAGGACTAATGCATTTTTTTTCTCTTTTAAATTACAACTCAGTCCCCTTGCAAAGTAAGAGAAGATTGCCAGGATGGAAGAACATGAGACAGGAAAAATGCAAGATTCAATGGAAAAGAATACTTGAATGTTTTGGCTAATTTGACTTTTCATTCAGTACTAGCCAAAAATCATTATTTATTATTTATTATTTTTGGAATGAATTAAACCAGTATCTCTTATGCAATATGATAGTAAGGAGGACAGATTTTTAGGTTGAATCCTCTACTCATTGTCTAACTTTGGGTGAACACTTTCCTTTTCTGAGCCTCTGTCCTCATTTGGACATGGGAAAATAATGGCTCTCCCACATGGTTAACAGAGTAAAAGGAGGCAACCAGTACAGGATCTGACAAGGGCATGATAGCCAACAGTTTCATTGACTGGGTGCCCTTCTTGTGCCACACAAGAGATTCAAAATTAAGAAGATATGGTTTCTACTTGAAAAGCAAATTTGAGAGAGGGAGGGAGGGAGGGAGGGGGAGAGGGAGACAGAGAGAGAGAGAGAGAGAGAGAGAGAGATTAAAGTGAGGAGAGTACTAGTAGAGACACTTACAAAGTGTTATTTGTATAGAAAAAAGGAAAGATTAATTCAAGCTCAAGAGGGATTGAAAAAGACTTAAGGGAAACAATACTTTTTTAAAAAGCTAAGTTGACTCTTAAAAGAAAAGTAGCAATTTTCCAGCTCTTTTCACCTAGGGAGAGAGATATTGCAAGAATTGGGTATCTATTTTCTAAAGAGGACACTGAGTCCAACAAACCATTTGATTCTTTATATTCCTCCCATGGCTTTGCCCTTGGATGCAGAGCCACCATCATGTCTCCAACAAGCCAGAATGCTACTTTCAACTGGTGCACCCCTGATCATCTCATTAGACAGCCGTTCCTTTCCAGAGAGCCGGGCTGCAAGGATGTATAGTGTGCATGAGTGACCAGATGGATGCTGAACAAATCAGTGCCCAGGATAGCAGAATGATTTGATATGAGTGGAAAAATCCATCTTTATAAGTGAACAGACAGATGACCCATGTATGCATTGGCCTGGCACATACCACTACTTCAACTTGTTCACGGTCATTGAAGGATAAATTTTAAAAGAACATGTAACAATAGCTCGTATACAAATATAAATGAACACACTTCAAGGATTTTATTTCATTCATTAATGAAGGAAATGGTAAGGCATTACACACGCTTAAATTAAAAGAATTATGAATGCTAAAATGAATTTACAAATGGATTCAAATTGTTGATATCCACAGGGCTATAATTAGTGGCATTCCATTGGACACAACTTACATTTCTATGGGCAGGAATTATTTGCACTGCTGTGTAGGCATATTTCTAAGATGCATGCCACCCCCCCGCCCCGCAAGATTACCACCTCCCTGGTGTGCATGCCTTATATAATCCTCATCCTCCGCACCCCTTCTTGAGCAAGACCTATGAAGGAATAGTTTCTCCGGAATAGTTTCTCCCTTGATTAGGTTACATTATATTGGAAAGGTGATGGGGTAATCACTCCTGTGGCTACGTGGAGAGAGATCCTCTGCTGGCTTTGAAGAAGCAATCTGATATGTTGGGAATGTCTGTGGTTAAGACCTGAGGGACTCTGGCTAGGACCTCTCAGCAACTGAGAGAGAATAAATGGATTCTGGTTTAAGTCACTAAATTTGTGATAATCTGTTTCGTAGCAATAGAAAATGAACTCAATTATTATCTGTTTTCTATAAATTAACTTTTATCTCTGCAGAATTGTAAAAGAGCCTAGTCATAGATAGAAAACCCAGATGGCTGAGCTAGCAGGATTCCCACTAAATTTTAGTCTTGGATAACTTTCTTTACTCTTTATTGAACCAAACCGTCCCTAAACTTTTATGTTTATAATTTCACATTGTGTTGCACTTATTTGTCTTTCCCTTCCCTCCCTCCCTTCCTTCTTCCTTCTTTCCTTCTTTCCTTCCTTCCTTCCTTCCTTCCTTCCTTCCTTCCTTCCTTCCTTTCCTGTTTTATTCTAGTTTTTGGCTCCTAGTCACACACAATAGGACCAATAAAAGTTAGCTTGATTTTGAGAATTGTCTTGGTGGGGGTGGGGATTCATCCATTCATCTTAAAGGAGGAAATTCAACTTTCTTTTCAGAGTCATGTTAAACAAGACTTCTAAAGTTCTGTATGTGTAGTTAATGCTGTCCCCCCTTACCTGATTAGACTGAATTACAATTACATGACACAGTGTCTTGCTCATATATGTAGTGATGGTAAGAGGGTAGTCACTAGTCAGGATTCAGGAGGACAGCATTTCCCAAGGAGCCTCTGGAAAACGAAAGGATGAGTTAGGTCAGAGAAATCCATTACCTTTTCAGAGATGCTGCCTTGAATGAAACAGACTTAAGGTAGAATTTTCAAATTAAGTAGACTATAGGTTAGTTCATGTAGGACGTGTGAGATTAGAGCAGCATAGAGAAAGCCTATAGGCCGCACCAGGAAAACTATGGGTGTGAGGCAGAGTAGATGGCTCAGAGCCAAAGAGGAGCAGATGGTTTGGACACTAGTGACAGATACGAGAGGAGGAGAGTGAGATGGGGTAGATGTGCAACTTCAAATGCCTAGATTAGCCATTTCAATATGATTCTATGGGACACCCAGCTCCTGCAGGAGCCAGAAAGATGGTTATGATAGGAAAGTGGATGTGTTTGGAAGATGAGCCCTAGGAAAGTCTTAGACTATTAGAGCTCTTATAAATGTCTGGGCCCTGTTCCCTCATTTTAGAGAAAAAAAAAACTGAATTATAATCACTTAGAAAGTAATGGAAAATCTGGAACATGAATCCAGTTCTGTTTGGTTTCAGTTCAGTGTGATCTCTACTCACTCACACAGCTTATTTCTAAGAAGAAAACTAAATAAGTATATAAGTAAGTACATAAATAAGGAAGGAGAGAAGAAAAGTAGCTGCAGGAAAGATCAGTAAGAAAGGGAGAGGGTTGTAGTTGTTTGAGATTACTGAAGTACAAATGATGTGTAAAGAAGGGAGTATTTGAGAAATATGAAAGAGGAAGCCAAATTTGGCAGTTTATTGGATAAAAAGTACAAAAGAAACCAGTGATGTGCTTGGGTCTACCAGCTGTCTATTGTGCAAATGACCACAAACATCTGTGGCTTAAAACAACACTCTTGCTATTTCACAGTTTCTGTAGTCAGGAATCTGGGCATGGTTTAGCTGGATCTCCTGCTTCAGGATCTCTTATAAGGCTCAACTGAGATGGCAGTCAGGACTGCAGTTTTATCCTAAGACTGGGGAAGAACCCACTTTCAAGCTTATGAAATTGTTGACAGGATTCAGTTTCTTGCTAGCTGTTGGCCGATGCCGCCTCTCCTTGCCACATGGGCCGCTCAGTAGAGTAGCTCACAACATGATTAGTTGCTTCATTGAACCAAACAAAGGAGAGAGTTTGCTCTCTTAGAGTAGAATAAAAGCTACAGTTTATAAAACATAATCACAGAAGTGACATCCCATCCTTTTGGCTGTAATCGTTTGAAGCAAGTTCCAGGTCTTTGTTCACACTCAAGGGGAGAGGATTAACAAGAATGTAAATACCAGGTGGGGATCATTGGGGGCCATTTTAGGATCAACCAACACCTTGGAAATCTGGCGTTCCTCCAGATACACAAGAAAATGTATATGAAGAGGTAGTTACAGAAAAATAAAGTCAAATTGCTTAGCTTGCCAAAAAAAAAAAAAAAAAGAGCAGAAAATCCAGAACTGTAGATTTTTGTAGAATATTTGACAGAGGATATTTAGAGAAAGTATTGACCACATGCAGCTCATAAGAAAATATGAAGTGATTAATGCAGATTCAACTGTAAGAAGAAACTAGAGAGTAGTTAATTTTAAAATGAACAAAACAAGCGTAGTAGACAGTTAACATGGATGGGAGTAATACTTGTTGAAGTCTCAAATCTAGATGCTAAAAGAGTTGAAATCTCAAGCATAGATGTTAAAATAAATTTAGGACGGAAAAAAAGGACATTTCATGGCTTCATGATGATAGTATCCTATGTCAGGAGAATGGGAATGAGATTAGAGAGATGTAAGGGATAGTAATCATGGGAAATGAGGATAAATGATTTGATTTTAGTATAAAAGTGACAGGGAGAGGAGGGAGGGGAAAAAAAAAACTAGCGGAAGTTGGGATCCCAAGAGATGGGGAGAAGTCAGCCCGTTAGCTCTCCTCGGCTTCATTCCCCCCCCCCCAGCAAGTTGTCCCTCCTGATGGGCACTCTCAATGGATGAATAAAAAGACTTGGCATTCTCTTTCAGGAAACTGGCCAAATCAACCCTGGTCTTGGTGCTGGTCTTCGGAGTGCACTACATCGTGTTCCTGTGCCTGCCCCACACCTTCGTGGGGCTGGGCTGGGAGATCCGGATGCACTGTGAACTCTTCTTCAACTCCTTCCAGGTAGAGAGTAGCCAGTTCGTTATGTGGTTCTTGCTTTTTGCTTCTCTTCTCCCCTTGCAACTTTGCCCTCTGCCCCTGTCTCTGGCTTTCATGTACCTGTCCCCAGAGGGCCCTGGAGCCCATGCTTTTCACCTCTGACCAGAGGAGGAGCTGCTTCTCACAAACACGCCTGGGCAGCGAGACAGGCAAGCATGTTGTAGAATGTGTGCTGCATGCAGAGCAGGGGCCTCTGCGTGAATGTATGGAAAGCAGATGGAAGCCAAAGGAATAAAAAAAGGTAGGGAAGGAAGGGAAAAAGGGAAAGGGAGACAACAAAGAGGAAGTAGCTTCTACACATTTCATCACATTTGAAAAGACGATCACCATCATCCCTCACATGGCTTTCTGAGGACACCTGATTCCTCCTCCTGGCTACTTACTCGCTGTCACCCCCTGCCGCCTTAAATCTAGTCTCTGTGCAATAGTCTGAAGGATCTTTTTTTTTTTTTTTTAACATTTTACTTATCCATTTATGAGAGAGAGAGAGAGAGAGAGAGAGAGAGAGAGAGAGAGGCAGACATAAGCAGAGGGAGAAGCAGGCTCCATGTAGGGAGCCTGATGTGGGACTCGATCCCAGGACTCGAGGATCACACCTTGGGCTGAAGGCAGATGCTTAACTGCTGAACCACCCAGGCATCCCTCTGAAAGGTCTTAAAAATAAATTTGATCACCTCATTTATCTACCAGAAGTACCCAGAGGTTTCCCATTGCACTCAGAATAAAGCCCAAACACGATTTGCTGGTGTGCACAGCCCTGCATGGCAGGGATCCTGGTGTTACATCACGCTTCTGGTCACCCACTAAGTTTGAGTCACACTAGTGCTTCCACACTTTGCTCCTCTAGCTCATTCCTGTCTCAGGGGCTTGCTCCCTTTGTGTGGAAAGCTCTCTCCGCTAATATTCACAAGGCCTGGCTTCTTCTTGTCACTGAAACCAGCTTAAATGCCATCTCTTCAAAGCAGTCTTCATTGGGCTTCCCATTCAGTCTACTCCATTCTTCTCTTTCACACCACTTGTTTTGCCTGGAGAGCCCTTATTATCTCACATTTTTCTAGTGTGGCTAGTTGTTTATATTTTACCTATCATCTGTATTTCCTTCTAGAATGTAGCTCTAAGGGAACAGGGACCTTGTTTGTCTTGATTGAATTGTTTATCCCTGGCATGCTGAGCAGTTTGCCCTGTATAAGCTCAATAAATATTTTTGAATGAGTGAGACAAAAAGTTTCTTTGTCCTTTTACCATATATTAGCCTCTGTCTATAGTTTCCAGCACTCACAGTATATAAATATCTTTTACCGACCAGGGGATATTCTGTGGTCCTTGAGTGACAACATGAATGAAACTAATATAATAGAAATCAGTTATTTCTGTGTGTCTTGGAGTGTTTTATTCAGTTACTTGTTTGGTTCCGCTGACACCAAGGAAGGATCTCAGACAAATGTAATATAAACGTAAAGATCTGGAGACACCAGAAGAGAATAGTTCATGTAATTTTCTGAAGGAATCATAACACAATCCAGTTTTTCAATGTACTTATTGTGACACAGGACATCTCAGTTGCTGTGATCTTCACGAGTTGTCCACATGCTAACCTCTTTCTTATTCTCCAGGGCTTTTTCGTGTCTATCATCTACTGCTACTGCAACGGGGAGGTAGGTTTGAAGAACCCCTGAACATCCCACAGGGCCAGCTCCAAGTAAGCTTGGTAAATGGCCATTACAGTGTGACCGGAATCTCTTTAGGATCCCCCGGAGTTACAGGAAACAGTGAGCATGGAGAAAGGAGATATTTCGAGAAAGCAAGAATTAATGTAAATAAGCTAGACTCTTCCTCTTCTGGCACTTTTCAATGTTAATTCAGTTGGAAACTCTGATAGCAAAGAGCCACCTTGTTGGAATGTAAATCGATACTTGGAAGGACAGTGCATTTCATATTCCAGTTAATACTTATACTCAATGTCATGTTCTATAAGAAACTAAAAAATAAGTGTTCTTGGGACAAGTCCATGAGAATATTTTGATATTTTTAGAATTACTTCATGGTGACGCTTTCAGTTCCTGTAGGGGTTAGCTGGAGACAAGCAGCCCTACTGTTGTTTTAGGTGACATCAACTTACCAAGTGCCACTGTTTCCCACGGAACTTCCAGATAAGCTCCCTTCTGGTAAATGGCAATAGCAGTAGAATTGAATCTTCAACCACAGGTTGGAAGCAGGAGCCTCTCTCCATTAAGAATGCATTTGCAGGGATGGCTTTTCCCATTTTTTCCTCCTTCGGGATGCGCCATGCAAAGTGCTAGTGTTACAATTTAGGTTGAGTACCTTCCATGCCATTCCTGGCACTATTTATCTCTCCTTCTTTTCAACCCAGAATCTTCTTTTCCTTCTCCCACAAGTCGGATCAATTTCTTTCTCTTTCTTTCTTTTCCTTCTTTCTTTTCTTTCTCTCTTTCTTTCCTTCTTTCTTTTCTCTCTTTCTCTTCTTTCTTTCTTTCTTTCTTTCTTTCTTTCTTTCTTTCTTTCTTTCTTTCTCTTTCTTTCTTTTTCTTTTCTTTCTTTCCCCTCCCTCCCTCCCTTCCTCTCCTTCCTTGGTTCATTTATTTGAGAGACAGAGAGATTGCAAGCAGGGGTGGGGTAGGTGGGAGGAGAGGGAGAAAAATTCCCAAACCGACTCCCTATGAGAGGGGAGCCTACCTGGGCTCCATCCTGGTCCTGGGATCATGACCTGAGCTGACGCCAAGAGTGTGCCCCTTAACCGCCTGAGCCACCCAGGCGCCGCAAGCCAGCTGTTTCCACGGGCAGCACTTCAACTTCTGTGCAAACGCTAGTCTTGGGTTAGGCCCCTTCACCTCTCGCCGCCTCCCGTTATTCGTCTCCGCTAGCCCACCTAGCTCCAAGGTGTCTGGAGGCTGGGAGAGAATATGTACATGGAGTCCCTGGCGCGGCGGACACTCAGGGATTGCGGTCACGGAAGGGCCATCGTCGGTGTAACAAGGCTGCAGGGTCTCGCCCACGGCGCCTGACGCTCTGTGTTTCCCGCCACCTAGGTTCAGTCTGAGGTGAAGAAGTTGTGGAGTCGGTGGCATCTCTCCATCGACTGGAAGAGGACGCCCCCGTGCGGCGGCCACAGGTACGGCTCCGTGCTCACCACGCTGACCCACAGCACCAGCAGCCAGTCGCAGGCCGCCGCCAGCACCCGCATGGTGCTCCTGTCGGGCAAGACGCCCAGGCCGGCCGGCCGCCAGCCCGACAGCCACGTGACTCTACCCGGCTACGTGTGGAGTCACTCGGAGCACGACGGCCCGTCACACTCGATCCACGAGGAGCCCACGGCAGGGAACGCGAGGCTGGGCGACGAGATGCCCGCCGCCGAGTCTCCCAGGCCAGTGGCCTTGAACCCGGAACCGGAAGGAAGCCGCGGAGAGATGGAGGACGTCCTCTGAGGCGACATCGGGGACTTCCGCTTCCGAGGGCGGGTCCTTCCGGTTGGGTCTGAGGAGGTTCCCTGGCGTTTCTCTGCTTGAGCCAGAAATGAAAATTCAGTGTTCAACACGTTCCTTCATGAAGTTTTCAGGAGGCGTTGACTGGATCCTGTAGATACTAAGGACCCAAAAGGAGACGTGTCAGGGGAGTAGTCAGTTACCTTACTTTGGCACCGGCTTCTCTTCTAAATGGTTGTGTGGTACTTGCTCTGTGGTGATTCTTTTTTTTTTTTTTTTTTTTTCTGCTTCTTTTGAGTAGAAGGTGTTTCAATGGCTTGGCTCTAGCTTTCTGTCCGAGATACCACTCTAAGTGTGATGGCGGGCACTCCCTGTGTGTTATTTCCCTTTGAAGAAATTAGCATTCTCTTTTTCTCTCATTTTAATGTACTTGGACCATTGCGTTCCTTTTGCCTGTGCGTAGGAGCAATTCGGGTCTGAAAACATACCTTGGACGATGAAAGAGCGAAGCACCAGTAGCATGCTAGAAAAAAAGTGGCTGGACTTTGATAAGATAATTAATTTGTGAAATAGTTGTTTCTTTCCAGGAACAGGGAAAATTACTCAAAAAGAATGTTGCACATGTTCCTTCTTTTGAACGTCTCCTCTGTGACCGGCCAAATCTCAGGTGTTCACTTCTGTGCAAACCTTGGCATGCCACCCAGTTTTCTCAGTCCGCGAGCTTGCGTCTGCAAACTGCTTCTGTTTGTGATCCTCTGCGTGGATAGCAAGGCACGCTGCATTTGTGCCTTTTTCTTCTTTGTTCTATTACTGTATTCCAGACGGCATGTGGAAAAAATTAAAAGTTTGTTTTAAAAATACCTTTTGGGTCGCTTTTAAAGATTTTCTCTCAGCATCTAATAACTTTGTTTTTGAGAACCAACCAAATGTTTCTTCTTCAAACTTGCAGAGATCAGCATGTAGCTCCAGCACTTTCCCGAACTTGAAACTTCAGTATGTTGCAGTAACGAAGCATTTATTGAGTGTATGTCAGGTACCCACCATCCTGCTGTTTTTTTTTTTATATATATATAAGCATTAACTTATTTAATTCTCACTACAAACTTAAGGTTCAGTTTTATCACTGTCACCCCATTTGTTTTTACAGAGGGCAATGTGACTCGTAGAGGTGGAGTAACTTGCCCATAGGCACAGCTACACGTTGACAGAAGGTGGTTTCAGACACAGATCTACTGACTTCAAGTCCTGTGTTCTTAACCATTGTGCTCCAGTGTCACCAATATATATGTTGCCCATTAACCAATCAAAGCATTCAATTTCTCCTCGGTTGAGAGTGCTTTAAGAACTCTTATGTTTTAGGGGATCCCTGGGTGGCACAGCGGTTTGGCGCCTGCCTTTGGCCCAGGGCGCAATCCTGGAGACCCAGGATCGAATCCCACATCAGGCTCCTGGTGCATGGAGCCTGCTTATGTCTCTGCCTCTCTCTCTCTCTCTCTCTCTCTCTCTCTCTCTGTGACTATCATAAAATCTTTTTTTTTTAATTTTTATTTATTTATGATAGTCACACAGAGAGACAGAGAGAGAGAGAGGCAAAGACATAGGCAGAGGGAGAAGCAGGCTCCATGCACCGGGAGCCTGACGTGGGATTCGATCCCGGGTCTCCAGGATCGCGCCCTGGGCCAAAGGCAGGCGCCAAACCGCTGCGCCACCCAGGGATCCCTCTGTGACTATCATAAATAAAAAAAAAAAGAACTCTTATGTTTTAGCCTCTGACCTTCATGAAATTTCCACTGTAGTGAGGTAGACAGATATATGTAGGAAATGAAAATATTACAGAGCAATGTGTTTCTAAGTGAAACAACACATGTCAAACTAATCTGTCTCATTTTGCTGAATGATTTACCCAACATGCAACTGGAGTCATGATGAATAAGGTGCCCTGATGTCTACACACCTTCTTGAAAAATACTATACTTTCCTTCTATACTTATTCTTACCACCCTCTTCTGTACTACACAGAGGTAATTTCCTCCACATCCTGTTTATGAAGATGCCATTGTGAATATTTAATTCATCTGATTCTATGCCTTATTGTCACACTTCACACTGTCTCCTTTTCAGGGGAGAACCATCATGGGCTGAAAGATTAAGTTCAGTTCGATAGCTAATTTTCTGCTAAAGACTTTTCTAAAGTCTTTATAAAATTGCTTAGCTTCCTTCGTAGTTCAAGTTTTCCATCTCTAAGATGAAGGTATTATCTACCTTAGAGAAATGTTCTGATGATAAGAGAAATCACATACTGAAAGCACTTTGTAACATAAAAATTTACAAATACTTGGTTTAGGTTGTTATATTACAGTTTCAAGTTAAGATCTGGCTTTGCCCCTTACATTATAAAAGATCTTATTGGTCAGTGCAACATAATGATTGTTAGAATATCTATCTATATATCTTTTGATAATATGGAAAATATTAAGGTTTCTTACTTTAAAAAAATTTTTAAAAAGATTTTATTTATTTATTCATGAGAGACACACAGAGAGAGGCAGAGACATAGAGAGAGAAGCAATCTCCAAAGCAGGCTCCACACTCAGCGTAGAGCCCAATGTGGGCTCAATCTTATGACCCCAACATCATGACCTGAATCGAAATCAAGAGTCAGATGCCCAAGTGACTGAGCCACCCACGCGCCCTAAGGGTTCTTACTTTCTATGCTAACCCTACATTTTATAGGTTGCTACTTCTTTATGCTAACAAGTATGAGTATAATCCTCAGAGTAACCAAAATTTTCTTTAAAGCTCAGTTATTCATTAAACATTTACTTAAAGCCTATTATGTGACAGAAACTATGCTATGTGTGTCATAACAAAACATGAGGCATAATTGATTCCCTGTAAGGAACAAAGAACCCCTTAGGCGCATGCTAAGGTTCTTTACCTCATCTGTGTACACACATTTTTCTTCTAGGTTTTGATGTTTGCATTCAATTAGACAAGTTATACCACTGCTGATTTTTTTTTATCATTAAACTTTTGTTTTAATGGGTCTCAAAATTCTGTGACAGCTTTTGGTCAAGTTGTTTCCATTAAAAAAGTACTGATTTTAAAAACTAGTAACTTAAAACTGCCACACACACACACACACACACACACACACACAAAACAAATGGTCCACAAAACATTCTCCTTTCCTTCTGAAGGTTTTATGATTCATTGTTATCATTAACCAGTCTTTTACTATTAAACTTAAATGGCCAATTGACACAAACGGTTCTGAGACAATTCCTTCATCACTGATAAAGACTGGGGTGGCAGGTATTGGGCATAATATTCATTTAGCTTTCTGAGATTTCTGGGCAGCCTTGGTGACCTTGCCAGCTCCAGCTGCTTTCTTGTCCACTGCTGTGATGACACTCACAGCAACCATCTGTCTCATGTCATAAACAGCAAAACATCCTAGAGGAGGATAGTCAGAGAGGCTCTCAACACACGTAGGCTTGCCAGGAACCATATCAAGACTGGCAGCATCACCAGATTTCAAGAACTTGGGTCCATCTTCCAGCTTTTTTCCAGAATGATGATGATCTCCTTCAGCTCAGCAAACTTGCAAGCAATGTGAGCTGTGTGATAATCCAGCACAAGTGTATATCCAGCACTGATTTAGCCTGGATGGTTCAGGATAATCATCTGAGCCATGAAGCCAGCTGCTTCCATCAGTGGGTCATTTTTGCTGTCACCAACCACATTGCCATGACAAACATCTTTGACAGCTACATTTTTGACATGGAAACCCACATTGTCCCCAGGAAGACCCTCACTCAAAGCTTCATGGTGCATTTCAATAGACTTTACTCCCATTGTAACATTGACCGGAGCAAAGGTGACCACCATGCTAGGCTTAAGAACACCAATCTCCACTTGGCCCACAGGGACAGTATCAATACCATCATTTTTGTAGACATTCTGGGGAGGCAGACGCAAGGGCTTATCAGTTGGACGAGTTAGTGGCAGAATGCAATCCAGAGCTTCAAGCAGTGTGGTTCCACTGGCATTCCCATCTTCATGAGTGACTTTCCATTCCTTGAATCAAGGCATGTTAGCCCTTGGCTTCAGCATGTTGTCACCATTCCAACCAGAAATTGGCACAAATCTACTGTGTCAGAGTTGTAGCCAATTTTCTTAATGTAGGTGCTGACTTCTTTAACGATTTCCCTGTATATCTTCTGGCTGTACATTGGCTCAGTAGAATCCATTTTGTTAACACTGACAATTAGTTGTTTTACACCCAGTGTGTAAGCCAGAAGAGCATGCTCATGGGTCTGCCCATTCTTGGAGATACCTGGTTCAAATTCACCAACACCAGCAGCAACAATCAGGACCACACAGTCAGCCTCAGATGTGCCTGGAACCATGTTTTTGATGAAGTCTCTGTGTCCTGAGGCATCAACAATGGTCACATAATACTTGCTGGTCTTGAATTTCCTCAGGGAGATATCAATGGTGGTACCAAGTTCACATTCACCTTTCAGTTTACCCAATACCCAGGCATACTTGAAGGAGCCCTCTCCCATCTCAGAACCTCCTTCTCAAATTTTTCGATAGTTCTTTTGTTGGTCTCACCGCATTTGTAGATCATATGACTAGTAGTGGTAGACTTGCCCAAATCTATGTGTCCAATGGCAATGATGTTGATGTGAGTCTTTTCCTTTCCTATTTTGATTTAGGTTTAGCAGTGGTTTTCACACTTGTGTTCTGATGGGAAAGCTGTCGCAAAAAAAGAAGCACCACTCTTGATTTTATCAAGCAAAATACAGGTAGTTGTTAAGGATTGGCTGATCTCGATTCAGAGGTGCAAACTACTGGCTGATTAGCTAAATTTGGTCCATGGCTGCGTTTTATTTCTGTCAAGGGATTAGGATATATTGTTAACTTGTCAGCCTTGAAAACATGAATGCTTCCACATAAAAATTACATTTTCTGAATTATAAAAATGTCAGACAATTTTATGAACCAACAATCAGCTGTTAGAGCTGAGGTGGCTGACCTCTTCAGATGGAACAACAAAGACAGTAGTACACTCAGTGCCCACCTGGCCTCATCCACTTATTTCTGTTACCTGCCTGTGCTCCAGGCCCTTTTAACCTACATCTCTTGACCCAGACAATGCATTTACATAAAACTTTAAGAACAGTTTTCTAAACTGTTCTCAGGGGTGACATTATATATAGCTTTAATGTTTCTAATGTTGTTAAGCAACCAAATATTTAAAAAAATATTTTTTGCAACCAAGTCTTTTTATGTGTGGTGTTATTTAGGCTTGAAATCACAATTATTCTTTAGACGAGCCTATTAACAGAAAAATTCATCTCATAGTTTCTGTGCTTTCAGATCCCAACCACATTATACTTCACTTGCTAAGTCATTATTCTGACTTACTGCAAACAGAACAGATATTTTTCTCTTTGGAAATACAGCAAGTTCTAGATGCAAAAAGGAGTAAATAGTATGATGGGTTACAGGGGTGTATGAAGACAGCCATATATGACTTGTTGACATGGATATTAAATTTGGATACCCTATTTTTCCTGTAGTCAAAGGAACCTGACATCAGATAAAATAAAATTCCACTGCCTCGTGTAAACAGGAATGATTTTGGTCATGTAACTCTTACTGTCAGAGCATTGTCTCTTGCTGCTCTTGTTAAGTCAAATGAAACACCTTTGCCAAAGTTGCTGAGAGAACTCCACTGTTTTTGAATCATTGGAAGAAAATGAATAAGGTATGCGTGAGTTGCAGTGTATTATTTACAGCGAGAGATTAATGGTATATAATTCAGAGGTGATCTTCCTTGGAGATTATGGTAGACAGAATAACGCCCACTTTTCTCTTCTCAAAGATGTTTCCCACTAATTTCCAGAACCTGTGACTACATGGGGTTACTTGGCAAAGATGAATTACATTGTACCTGGAATTAAGTATTGCTAATCAGTTGACTTTAAGATTTTATTTTTTTATTTATTAGACACACACACACACACACACACACACACACACAGAAGCAGACATAGGGAGGAGAAGCAAGCTCCCCACAGGGAGCCTGTGGGACTCAATTCCCAAACTGGGATCATACCATGAGCCAAAGGCAGACATTCAACCACTGAGCCACCCAGGTGTCCTAATCAGTTGACTTTAAAATCAATGGATTAGGGATCCCTGGGTGGCGCAGCGGTTTGGCGCCTGCCTTTGGCCCGGGGCGCGATCCTGGAGACCCAGGATCGAATCCCACGTCGGGCTCCCGGTGCATGGAGCTTGCTTCTCTCTCTGCCTGTGTCTCCGCCTCTCTCTCTCTCTCTCTCTGTGACTATCATAAATAAATAAAAAAAAAATTTAAAATCAATGGATTATCCAGGTAGGCCCTGTGTAGTCACAAAGGTCTATAAAAGTGGAAGAGGGAGGCAGAAGAGGAAGTTGGAGTGGTGTAATGTGAGAAGGAATGCCTCTTATTCCTGGTTATGAAGATGGAAGAAGGGGCCATAACCTGTTAGGCAACTGGAGAAGGCAAAGAAACAGATTCTTCCCTAGAACCCACAGAAAGAGTACAGCCCTATTGACATCTTGATTTTAGCCCAGTGAGCCCCTTGTTGGATTTCTGACAGAACTGTAAAATAATCATTTTGTGTGCTCTTTAAAAAAGATTTATTTATTTATTTCAGGGAGTGAGAGTATGAATGGGAGGGGCAGAAAGAATCCCAAGCAGACTCTGCTCAAGACCCAAGATCTCAAGACCCTGAGATCATGACCTGAGCTGAAACCAAGAGTAGGATGCTTAACCAACTGCACTACCCAGACGCCTCTCAATTAGTGTTGTTTTAAGCCATTAAGTTTGTGGCAATATGTTATGGTACCCATAGAAACCTATTATAGATATTTATATAGATGAGCCACATGGAAAGAATTATAATGACAAATTAGAATTATGCTGAATAGTTTCTGCTTGTCTACTTGCTTCATGAAGATCAATTATTTCACTAGTGTTCATGGTATTTTATGTGATGCAAATACTATAGAGAGGAAAAGTTGCCTAACTCACTTTTTTTTGTGATTTATTTTAGAAACAAAACTTTTCATCAGTAAAAGATATTCTCATCTTTTCTAAAGAGTTATTAAGTAGTTGGTTTTATGAGTTGGATTTCAATCTTTGTCTCTTTTTAGGCCTGCTCTGCCTATGTCCTCTACCCTCAGCCCCTCTCTGTGATTCAATAGGGATTCAGTTGTTCAGTAAATCTCTTGTCTGCTCATTCAGGGAAGTTGTAGGCTGATAAGATGGCTCACTCCGTGGGTAGTGTAGGAATAACATAGGAACTGAGCTCAGACTTTTTTTGCCTATTTTATCATATAATCTTCATAACACACTGTGTGGTTATTACCATTTCAAAAAATGTAGAGATAATCAGAAATTAGGTCATTTGCTCCAGATCAAAGAGACTGACTCCGGATTTGAACTCAGTTCAGTTTGACTGTTCTCTCAAGCATATGGGCCGTTTTCCTTTCTTTATCAAGAAACTAATAGTATGCCAAGTCAACCAAGGAATAAATAAGAATTGTTTTTTTTTTTTTTTTTTTTTTTTTTTAGAATTTAACTATTGTGATGGTAAATTACCAACAATTAAGGGAATGTAAAAACAGTAATAACATGATTATTGTTTTGGGTAAAAGCATTTTTATATCTCAGTATTTTATGACTATCAGAATAAAAAATAGCTTTTTAATCTTAGCTCTTCTTTTAATTCTAGACAGAAACACTAACTAGAGGTATAGAAATCTAAATCTTTCTTAAGCTGCCTCATGAGACCATGGAAAATTTGTCCACATATTGTGGCAAAGATGACTTTGAGCACTTTGTCTTCATATTACTCATCTTTATGGCATTTAAAGAGTTTTTATGTGGGCTTCCACTTACTATTATAAAAACCACAGAGAGCAATGGAAGTATCTATAAATGGTGCAGAAGCCAGGCAAAATGGTAAACATCCTTTTCTCTCACTGACTCTTAGTTTCATGTTGTTAGCACTTAAACTCAGCTCCTACTTAGATCCCTAATCTCTTCCAACACCACATTTCATTTTGGGAACTTATGGGCTCTTTTGATTCATGATTTAATATACTTATATACTGTGAGTTTTTCTAACTTTTTTTCACATCTCTAGGACATATGGCAAATTCCTGCTGACCAAAGAAATTTCCAAAGTCTGCTACCCTTGACCTCCCCAGAGCATGCCAACAGAGATCTGTCTCTGTCCTGCATCCTCACCCGAGTCTTGTGAATGCTATCTTAGTCTAGTTGAGTTTCTGTTCCATTGAAGAGAGTTGGAAAGGAGCTCAACTCTTGTAGTTTTATTGTATTAGCTGGAACATCATCAAGTATACTACAGATATTCTTTTGGGTGCTTCCTTTTTTGACAATTTCCCTTTTGTGACGGTATTGATTTCTATAATGTAATCTAGATCACATATTCCCTTTTGAAATGAGGAAGTCAAAGACAGGCAGCCCTGGTGGCCCAGCAGTTTAGTGCCGCCTTTGGCCTAGGGTGTGATCCTGGAGACTGCTTCTCCCTCTGCCTGTGTCTCTGTCTCTCTCTCTGTCATAAATAAATAAAAAATCTTAAAAAAATAAGTCAAAAGACTTCCATTTTTTTCCTTTTGTCATAATTCTCATACATTTAAGGATTCATTGATTAAAGTTGGCATTAAGTTATGTGTAGAACTTCTTCTTTGTAGAGTTTTAGGCTGTGCCATTACAACCTTGGAAATTTCCACCTGAGTAACAGTGAAATGTAGCTCTTTGATTTAACCAACACCTATTGAGCTGTGATTGAAAGTCATATATTAAGATAGGGAAATCATGGACTAACTCTACTCTCAAAAAGCTCACAGGCAAATATAAAGACTATTATGAGAGGGGAGAATTAGTTGTGAGGCCACAGAAAGAAG
Source organism: Nyctereutes procyonoides (assembly GCF_905146905.1). Classification (NCBI taxonomy): domain Eukaryota; kingdom Metazoa; phylum Chordata; class Mammalia; order Carnivora; family Canidae; genus Nyctereutes; species Nyctereutes procyonoides. Next base: position 16,821,500 of record NW_026575132.1, read on the forward strand.
GCAGTTAGTTCAGACATGGAGTAAGAAGCAGGCTTCCTGGGGCAGTAAAGCAGGATCTAAAGAAGAGTAGAAGGGGATGCCTGGGTGGCTCAGAGGTTAAGTGTCTGCCTTTGGCTCAGGGTGTTATCCCAGGGTTCTGGGATCGAGTCCCACACTGGACTCCCAACAGGGAGCCTGTTTCTCCCTCTGCCTGTGTCTCTGCCTTTCTCTCTGTGTCTCTCATGAATAAATAAAATCTTTAATGAAGAGAGAAGTTCTGAGAACTTCTCTTGGGAGGAAGGTGTTCTAGGCAGTTGAAACTGCAAGTGGAAAGCTAACAAAAATATGGAAAAATGCAATACTTCAGGGAACTGCCAGGGTTTCATGATGAAGTGTGAGCTGGGATGGAGGAGATGTCAGAGATGTGGCTGCAGAGGGAGGCAGGGAAGATATGAGGAAAGGCTTCTATCCCTTGCTATAATCTAAAAGGGGTGAGGAATCCCTGATAGAGGTGAGTAGGAAAGGAGCAGGTATATATTTCTAAGATAACTCTCAAGCTGTGTGAAGAGGAGCTAGAAAAGGTTAAATAGACACAAAAGACAGGAGGTGAGTGCAATGACATATGTGAGTCTGAACTATGACAAGGTCAGCAGAAATGGGAGGGAGAAGGTACTTAAGAGGTAGAAGACAGGGGAGCCTGGGTGGCTCAGTCCATTAAGTGTCTGCCTTCTGCTCAGGTCATGATCCCAGGGTCCTGGGAGTGAGCCCCATGTTCAGCTCTCTGCTCAGTGGGGAGCCTGCTTCTTCCTCTCCCTCTGCCTGCTGCTCTACTTGTGCTCTCTCTCTTTGGTAAATAAATATAAATAAATAAATAATAACAACAACAACAACAACAAAAAAGAGGTAGAAGGCAGGCAGAGGTACTAAAGAGCAAAACTGGTAATTCCAGGGTTGGATGTGCTGAATTCAAGAGCTCTGTAAGTCAAGGTGGCCTGAGGATGGAAGCAGAGGAGAAGTCAGAGGAAATTCCTAATGCTGAGACATTACTCTCAGTCACCCCTTCAGCAACTGCCAACCACAAAAGTCTACCTTCCTACCCACTAAGCAAGTATTTTCCAGAGTTCTGCTGGCTATACCACCAAGACTTTCCCAAGTATTATTAGGTTCCAGCTTAAAAAAAAGCCATAGTCCAATAATTTAAAGCTGCCAAAGAGGGAATGAAACTCCATGAGAGTGGTGATCTCCCTCCCTCTGGAGACATTCAGGCAGAGTAGCAACCAGCTGTTAGAAGCTGTAGAAATATTCATGAACAACCAAAGAAATATTAAATAACATAGCCTCTGCACTCCTTTTTGTCTTCCTTATTCTGAACAGAAATAGCAAAACTATGTGAATCTAACTAACATCCAAATAAAAGGGATAGGCTTGAATCAGGCTATGATTGATTCTAGTTAAGGGATTAGAAGAAAGATACTATAGAGGTCATCTTTTGCTTGATGCCCAGCATCTGCTCTTTCTAGTAATAAGACCCCAAACTTCCTTTGAGAAACCACATCTTCATTCTCAGTGTTGTGAGTTGAGTAGAATTGACTCCACTTCTAATCCCAGCTGGGACATGTTGGGCTGTAATCAAGCACTTTATTTCTTCCCTCTGGCCAGCTATTGGGTTGGTGATGAAGGTACAACCAGGGAGAAATAGGTTGGGCTTCCATGAAAAAGTAGCTCTCTCTCTTCCCGGACTGATTGTTAAAATGTGTGCCTGAAGCAGAGTTTGACAACGAAGCCAGCCTTGAAGATGCAAACAAAGCTGACATGTACATCCTGGTGACATTGTTTCAGGTAACAATTCCTTTACCTCATATATAATCACTTAAATGGTGAAAGCAGTCAATTCATTATTATTATTATTATTATTATTATTATTATTATTATTATTTTTTGCCAGTGGAGGTTTTTCTGCCATTTTCAACCCAGAGTTATGTAGATTATAAAAAGTCACAATTTATTTAGAAGTTTATTTTATTCATTCAGCAAATATTTATCATGTGCCAGGTTGTGTCTGAGGACTTGGGATTAAAGCAGCGAACAGATAGACATGGTCTTTATTCTCAAGAAAATTGTATTCTTTGGGAAAAGATAGCACAGACTGTAAATAAATGAAGTCTTGCGCAGAAGGGAGAATTCCAGATTGAGTTAGCTGTTATGAAAGACATTAAAAGGGTGATGTGATAGAGAGTAATGTTGGGGGAATTGCTTAAAATATAGTAAGTCAGAGAAGGCCTTTATCTGAGGATGTAGCTTCTGAGTTGAGACAAAAAAGCTAGCTATGGAAATATGTTTGAGGCAGATGGCACACAGCAAGGGCAAAATTCTTCAGCAGGGAAGAGCTTTGAGTACTCTAAAAACAATGAAAATCAGTATTATTTGAAGATAATGACCGAGAAAGGGAAAAAGGTGAGCGTGGTGTATCCCCCTCATAAATAAATACTACCTCCTATTTTTAATCCAGATGGATTTCTACTTCATTAATAAATTATGCATTTGACTAATATTATGCCTTTTATGTACCAAGTTATGTGATATATACAACAAATAAGAGAATGAATAACTCAGAATTCTTGTTTCAGAGGATTTCACAGTCTTTGAAAGATCTTTTCACCCAGAGCCTCTAGAACCTCATGTACTTTGCTGTTCTGTATTAACAGCTCAGTGTTTGAAACTTGAGGTCTGTCTCTCTTTTCACAGTCATCACCTGGTCTACCAAGCATTATAGCTTCTGCCCCATATCCCTTTTACATCGTCTGTTTGATCTTCTCAGACCTAAACCTCTTTCCTTATGGTTGAAATCCCACTTTCTGGTTTGTAGCAGTTTTCCAATGCAAATATTTATGTGCTATCAGATGGCACAAAATCATTAAATGTGCTGTATAATTTGTTGTCATAGTCACCGGTGATCTTAGCAATGCATGCTTGGCAGTGTCATGTTTTATATGTGTATCTTTTTAAAATTGCCTCAAGTTTGTAACAGTAAATTCAGGAATTCTGTACAGAATCTAAAACTATTTGAATGGTATTAATGAAGATTATATGTTTATGAGATTTTCTAGAAATTTTCTTAGGAGACAAAGCTAGACTGACAGATTATGAAAAGTAACTAGAGAAGTTTTCACACACACAAAATCTGCCATCTAAATCTGCCATCTAAATGAGGAGACCCAGAAAAAGTAGTCTTACCTTTTTGGCAGTCTACTAGAAGATGTCTTATATACTAATATCAGAGAGAATATCAGAAAAGCAGTGACAAAGGCAAACGAGATAACTTTCATTGGCAAACATTTATCAGTTGTTACTTTATGTAAAGCACTGAAGCAAGATTAATTGACATGGGGCCATTCAATGTGCATAAATCTGTATTTTTGAAAATAACATTTGAAGACAAACTGATTAAGCATCATGAGGCAGCTCCAAACATTGGAAAAGTCTGAAGGCTCTGACACACCAAATCTCACTTCATGTTGTCATCCAGCCATTGTCCAAGTGGAAAAATTCATTGAATTCATGAATATGAAATTAACCTCGCTTTACTTTCCCTCATCTATTATGTAAACTTCCTTAAGTTTCTAAAAAAAAAGTCATAAAGAAGCAGTAAGCATTCATATAACTATGAATGTTATATTCCCGTAGATAGATGTATTTAATGAACAGACCTGTTACTTCCTTTATTCTTTTTTTTTTAAATGATAGTCACACACACACACACAGAGAGAGGCAGGGACATAGGCAGAGGGAGAAGCAGGCTCCATGCACCGGGAGCCTGTCGTGGGATTTGATCCCGGGTCTCCAGGATCGCGCCCTGGGCCAAAGGCAGGTGCCAAACTGCTGCGCCACCCAGGGATCCCCTCCTTTATTCTTGATTCTAGTAGAAAGCATGAGAAAATGAGGGGCACATCATGAATATTACGATGAAAAATCATGATGTTCAAAAGAAATAACATATAACTTTCCAAAAAGCGATTAAGCATGAAATATATAAATTCAACCATGTAAACTGTGAAATACAAGCTAAAGTTTGATACTGAGTTTATGTAAACACCAAAGCTGTGTGCCAAGATAGAAAGAAAATGCAAAGATAAACACAGATATGTCATCTCCTAGCATGACTTATCAACAGTGACCCAGGTATGTGAAGTACGCGGCTACAGTCATCTGCTTCTGCTTCTGCCTTGACTTGGTGGGAGTAGGGAGCTCTGCTGTCAGGATAAGGGAAGAAGGTGGTGATCTGAACCCTCTCTTGTGTTACTAATGAGGTACTACAAACTATTTTTCCTTGCATTAAATTGTTACTCTCACCATATGGTACGATCCTGATTGTAACTATGTTTTATTTTTATTTTTTTAAGGATTTTAATTTTTAAGTAATCTTTCCACCCAAAGTGGGCTCAAACTCAAAACCCAAACATCAAGAGTCATACACTCCACCAACTGAGCCAGACAGGTGCCCCATAACAACATTTTATTTAAAAGCATCTGTCTGTGTCTGACTATAAACAAAAACAGACTTTTTGAAAATTCACATTTTTCATGCTGTTTCAGTGACTCCCATTTCCTTAAAAAGGACTTTATTGTGTTAACCTAAAATGAAATGTACCTATTTTAAATGTGCTGCTGGGTGAGTTTTGACAAAAACATATGCCTGTGTACTACTACCACACTCAGGAGTATTTTTATCACCTAGAAGAGTTTAATTTGTTGGCCAATCCCAGTCAATGCCTGTCACTCATGGGACCAGACAACCACTAATCTCCTTTTAGTCACTACAGACTAGATTTGCGTTTCTGATGTTTTATATACGTGTAATCATACACCATGCTGATTTCTTTCATTCAGCACAATGCTTTTTGACAATCATCCATGTTGCTGGGATATCAGTAGCTTGTTCTATCTATTGCTGAGTACTATTCCATCACATGGATGTATAATACATTTTTTATTAGTTTATTTGTTTATCTGCTTGATTTTTTTTTAAGATTCCATTTTATTTGACAGAGCACAAGCAGGGGAGCAGCAGGCAGGAGAGGGAGAAGCAGACTTCCTGTGGAGCAGGGAGCCAGATATGGGGATCCACCCCAGGACCCTGGGATCATCATGACCTGAGCCAAAGGCAGATGCTTAACCAATTGAACCATCTGGGAGTCCCATTAGTTCATCTGTTGATGGACATGATGGCCACCCCAGTTTTTTAGCTAATATGAATAGATCTATTTGCATATGTAAATAGGTCTTTTGTGAACCTGTGTTATTTCTCTTAGGTAAATACCTAGGAATGGAATTGTAGTGTGTGAAGTATTTGATTAAATTTATAAGAAACTATTAAATTTGTTTCAAATTAGGTTGTATTACTTTGTACTTGCAGAAGCCATATATAAAGACTTTAACCTGGGCCATTGTCATGGACACAGAGTAATATCTCACTGCAGTTTTCATTAGCAGTTCCATGAATATGAGTGATACTGAATGGTTTCTCATATTTATTGGCCATTTATGTATCTTTTATGAAATAGCTTTATATATTATTTCTCATTTTCATTTGGCTGTTTGTCTTTGAATCGAGTTGTAAGAGTTCTTTATATATTCCATATACAACTCATTTCTAGACAAAAGATTTGTGGCTTTGTGAATATTTTCTTTGTCAGTGCTTGCCTCTATATTTCCTCAGTTATATCTTTTGAAGAGTAGCAGTTTTCAATTTTGATGTAACGCAATTTATCAAAATTTTTTTTTAATGATTCATGGGTTTTGTGCCCTTAGGAAATCTTGGCCTACCCCAAGATCACAGGAAAGATCCTATTCTGTCTTCTAAACTTGTTAGGGTTTATGATGAGAATTATGATCCATTTTGAGTGCATATTTGTGTATGAGGTGAGGAAATATGCAGGCTTTATTTTTTTCCCTAACTAGATATCCAGCTGTTACTGTGCCATTTACTGAAAACACTATCTTATTCCAGATTGGCACCATTGTCTAAAAAGTTAGATTTTGATTGGGATTAAATGTATACATGAATTTGAGTATCACTGACCCCTTAACAACATTGAGTCTTCTGACTCACTAATGTGTTATATGCCTTCATTTATTTATATCACCTTTTAAAAATTTTATATCAGCAAAAAAATTTATATCACCTATGATTTTACTCAGTAATATTTTATAGTTTTGTGTGTATGTTCTTACATATATGTTGTTAAATTAATCCTTAAGTATTCATATTTTTTATGTGATTGTAAGTGGAAATTAAAACAGTTAAAATTTCCTGGAGTGCCTAGGTGACTCAGTTGGTTAAGCGTCTGCCTTGGGCACAGGTCATGATCCCAGGGTCCTGGGATTGAGACCTGTGTAGGGTTCCCTGCTTAGCAGGGAGCCTACTTCTCCCTCTATGTCTGCAGTTCCCTCTGCTTGCACTCTCTCTCTCTCTGTCAAATCAATCTTTTAAAAAGTCATTTAAATTTCCAAATGTTCATTGATAGACTTTTTGTAGAAATATTTTTATTCTGATTTTGGAATATTAACTTAGTATCCTGCAACCTTACTCTACATGCTTAAGAGTTTATTTATTTATTTTTATACATTTTTAAGGATTGTGTCTTCCCAATCATGTGAACTGTGAATAGTGACAGTTTTACTTCATCCTTCTTCATATGTTTGACTTTTATTTCCTTCCCCCCCTTATTTTTTTTAAAAGATTTTATTTATTTATTCATGAGACACACACACACACACACGAGAGAGAGAGAGAGAGAGAGAGAGAGAGAGAGAGAGCAGAGACACAGGCAGAGGGAGAAGCAGGCTCCATGTAGGGAGCCTGACGTGGGATTCAATCCCTGGTCTCCAGGATCAGGCCCTGGGCTGAAGGTGGCGCTAAACTGCTGAGCCACCTGGGTTGCTGCCCTTAATTATAACAGTGAGAACTTCAAGAGCAATGTTGAGTAAGTGTGATGAGAGTTGGCATCTTTGCTTTGTTTCTGATTACAAAAGGAAAGTGATCATTCTTTTATCATTGAGCACAGTGTGAACTATAGGTTTTTCATAGATGCCCTTTGTCAGGATGAGGAAGTTTCCTTCTCATCTAGTTTGCTGAGTTTTTATGATGAAAAAGGATTAAATTTTGTCAAATATTTTTTCTATTTCGAATGAGATGTATATCATTATTTTTTTTAATATGATGAATTACATTAAATGATGCCCTAATGTTAAACCAATATTGTATTCCTGGAGAAAACCTTTTTGGTCATGATATATTATTATTTTTGTAGCTTGCTCTTAATGATATCTGCAGCTAAATTCCTGAGGACTATTGTCCTGTTTTATTTTCTTGTACTAGTTTGGCCTAGTTTTGGAATCAGATCAATATTGGTCTTACAAAGCGAGTTAAGAAGTCTTCCTTTTTTCTCTATTGTTTGAAGTAATTTGTGTTGGCTTGGCATTATTTCTTCCTTAAATGTCTGATAGAATTTATTAATGAAGGCTCTGCATGTGGACTTTCCTTCATGGAAATATCTTGAATTATGAATTCAATTATTTTAAAATTTGATATGGGGCAATTTGGCTTTTCTACTTGATTCAATTTGATCTTTGTGTCTATTATTAAGGTGTTTATTACTTTATCTAAGATGTCAAATTTGTTAGCATAACTTTATTCCTAATATTTCCTTAATTATCCTCTTAATGTCTGTAGTTATGCAGTTATGTCCTCTCTTTCCTTCCTTGTGCTGCTAGTATGTGTTTTCACCCTTTATTTCTTAGTTCAGCTAAATGCTTATAAAAATCTTCAAGATTTTCAAAGAACCAGTTTTTAATTTCCTTGACTTTTCTCTATCCTTTGACTATTTTGTATTTCATTGAATTCTGCTCTTATCATTATTTTCTTGTATTTTGGGATTAATTTGTTCCTATTTTTGCAGCTACATAAAATAGAAACTTGCTTATTTTAGAACTTTCTCCTTTTCTTAATAAGTACTTAAATTCACAAATTTCTTTTTTAGGTACTACTTATTAGCACCACATGTATTTTAATATGTTGTGTTTTATTTTTATTCTTTTTAAAAAATAGTTTAATTTTTAGAGTAATTTTAGGTTCACAGCAAAATTGAGAAAAATATACAGAGATATCTTATATTTCCCCTGCCCTACACATGCATAACCTCCCTCATTGTCACCATCCCCTACCAGAGTGGTACATTTGTTACAACTGATGAACCTATACTGGCATAAAATCATAACCTAAAATTCATAGTTTACAGTAGGGTTCATTCTTGCTGTGTTATATATTCTATGGGTTTGGAAGTGTATGATGACATATCTCCATCCCTGCCTTAGGCTTGTCTTCTAATTCTCTTGATAGTACCTTTCATAGACAGAAATTTTTAATTTTAGTCAAATCCAGCTTATCATTTCTTTCATGGATTACAAACCCAAGATGATGTATATTTTCTCCTAGGTTGTCTTTCAGGAGTTTTATATTTTACATTTAGGTCTGTGACTCATTCTGAGTTAATTTTTATGAAAGGTATGAGATCTGTGTTTAAATTTATTTCTTCCATGTGGATATCCAGTTAGTCCAGTACCATTTGTTGAAAACTCTCTTTGTTACACAATGTTGCTTTTTCTCCTTTGTCAAAGATCAGTTGCCTATAGTGAGTTTATTTCTGAGATCTCTATTCTGTTGATCTACTCATCTATTCTTTCATCAATACCACACTGCCTTATGATTACTGTCACTTTATAGGAAGTCTTAAAGTCAAGTAGTAACATTAATCTTCCAACTTCTTTCTTCTCCTTCAATATTGTATTGGCTATTCTGGGTCTTTTGGTTCTTCATATACATTTTAGAATCAGTTTGGCAATATCTACAAAATAGCCTTCTGGGATTTTGATTGAGATTGCATTGAATCTGAAGATCAAGTTGGGAAGAACTGACATCTTGACATTATTGAGTCTTTCTATCCATAACCATAGAACATCTTTCCATTTATTTAGTTTGATTTCTTTTATAGTTTCATAGTTTTCCTTATATAGATCTCACATGTATTTTGTTAGAGTTATGCCCAAATATTTCATTTTTGGAGGTGCTAATGCAAATGACAATGTGTTTTCAATTTCAAATTTCACTTTTTTGTCATTGCATATGAGAAAGTGACTTTTATATATTAACTTTATATTCTACAATCTTGCTATAATTGCTTATTAGTTCAAGGAGTGGTGTTTTTTTTTCTAATTCTTTCAGATTTTCTACATAGATAGCCATGTTATCTATGAACAAAGGCAGGTTTGTGTTCTCTGTCCCAATGAGTTGTTCTATGGAACAGCATAGGACTTCCAATATGATTTTGACGTGGACTGATGAGGGTGAACATTCTTGCCTTATGGGAAAGTTTCTAGTTTATTATCATTAAATGTGTTAGTTGTAGGTTTTTGGTTATTATTTACAGGTGGAAAGACATTTCCCTATATTCCTAATTTACTGAGAATTTTTATCATAAATGAGTGTTGGATTTTTGTCAAATGTTTTACCTGCATCTTTTGATATTATCATGTGATTTATCTTGTCTTTAGCCTGTTGATGTGATAAGTTATATCAGTCAATTTTCCGATGTTGAAACAGCTGTGAATATCTGAGATTAATTCTACTTGGTTGTGGTATATAATTCTTTTTACACATTGTTGGATTCAATTCACTAATACTTTAAGGCTTTTTGCACCTATATTCACAAAAGATATTGCTCTGTGGTGTTCTTTTCCCATGTCTTTGTCTTTGTTTTGTATTGGGGTGCTGTTGGCCTTTTAGAATGAGTTTGCTCTTTTAAAAATATTTTCTAAACTGGACAGCCACATGCAAACAAACAAACAGAAGTGGACCACCTTTTTACACCATACAGAAAAATAAGCTCCACTTGGATTAAAAACCTAAATGTGAGGCAGGAAACCATAAAAATCCTAAAGGAGAACACAGATAGTAATTTCTCTGACATTGCTGTAGCAAAAATTTTCTAGATATGTTTCCTAAGGCAAGGAAACAAAAGCAAAAATAAACTATTGAGACTTCATCAAAATAAAAAGCTTCTGCACAGCAAAGGAAAAAATCAACAAAACTAAAAGGCAACCCATGGAATGGGAGAAGATATTTGCAAATGACATATCTGATAAAAAGTTAATATCCAAATCTGTAAAGAACTTATCAAACTCAACACCCAAAACCAAGTAATCCAATTTACAAGTGAGAAGAAGACATCAACAGACATTTCTCCAAAGAAGATATCCAAATAGCTGACAGAAACATGACAAGATGCTCAACATCACTGATCATCAGAGAAACGCAAATCAAAACCACTATGAGATACCACCTCACATCTGTAAGAAAGGCTAAAATAAAAACCACAAGAAACGAGTGTTGGCAAGGATGAAGAGAAAGGAGAACCCTCTTGCACTGTTGGTGGGAATGCAAGCTGGCACAGATACTGTGGAAAACAGTATGGAGGTTCCCCCCAAAATTAAAAATAGAACTACCTTATGATCCAGTAATTGTACTATTGAATATTTATCCCCCAAACACAAAACCCATCATTAAAAGGGATACCCCTGTGTTTATTGCAACACTATTTACAATAGCCAAACTATGGAAGCAGCATGAGTGAGAGTCCATTGACTGATGAAAGGATAAAGAAGATGTGGAATATATATATATATATATATATATATATATATATATATATATATATATATATAATGAAACATTACTCAGCCATAAAAAGGAATGAAATCTTGCCATTTATAATGATGTGGATGGAGCTAGAGTGTATTATGCTAAGAGAAATAAGTCAGTCAGAGAAAGGTAAATACCATATGATTTCACTTATGTGTTTGAATTTAAGAAACAAAGCAGATGGGACTCCTGGGTGGCTCAGCGGTTTAGTGCCTGCCTTTGGCCTAGGGTGGATCCTGGAGTCACAGGATCGAGTCCCACATCAGGCTCCCTGCATGGAGCCTGCTTCTCTCTCTGCCTATGTCTCTGCCTCTCTCTTGCTGTGTCTCTCATGAATAAATAAATGAAATCTTAAAAAAATAATTAAAAAAACCAAAGCAGATGAACTCACAGGAAAGAAAAAAAGAGAATGAGAGAGGCAAGCAAACTGTAAGAGACTCTCTTTTTTTTTTTTGTAAGAGACTCTTAACCATAGAGAACAAACTAAGGGTGGATGGAGGAGGTAGGTAGAGGATGGGCTACATGGATAATGGGTACTAAGGAGGGCACTTGTGATGAGCACTGGGTATTGTATATAAGTAATGAATCCCTAAATTCTTCTCCTGAAGCCAATAATACACTATATGTTAACTAACTAGAATTTAAATAAAAATTTGAAATGATAAATAAATAAGAAATGACACTGCATTTGGGACACCTGGGTGGCTCAGTGGTTGAGAATCTACCTTTGGCTCAGGTCGTGATCCCGTGTCCAGGGATCGAATCCCACATCAGGCTCTTTAAAGGGAGCCTGCTTCTCTCTCTGCCTGTGTCTCTGCCTTTCTCTGTGTGTCTGTCATGAATAAATAAATAAAATATTAAAAGCATTTATTAAAAAAAGAAATGACACTGCCTTTGATAAATTATGTAAATATATAATATTATAAATAATTATATATAAATATATATAAATATACATAATTCTCCCACCGACCTCATTCAAAAGTATACAAATACAGACACACACATGCACATATTAAAAATGAGAGAGGGAAATTGCCTTATGCTTGTTTCCTTTGTATCTTGGTTTAGCTCTTCCTAATTTAGAGTCATGGCTTTTTTCCATTACTATAATGATTATGTGTGCTTTTTATATTACTAATAAATAAGTACATAGACTTTGAATATGAAGCTTCACTAGATTTAGGGAATAAAGTGATGCTCCCTGATATTTCCTCAAACTTCTTAATCACCCAGGTTCCTGATATTGGAATCACCATTCAGTTTTTATACATGAGGTATTTAGTGTAATTATACATCCTTTGTAGACAAATTGTTTATCAATGTCCATGCTCAAATTCTAAATGCACCAGTACAAAGTTCAGTTCTTCACTTTAATGTAGCTCAGGACACCTTCTAACTCAGTATTAATCACCATGACAGGACTTTTGAAGAAAAAAAAGAAAACCTGTCTTATCTTGCCTATTACATCATAGTAGAAGTTGTAGAGAGATCAGTAGACAAACTATGTTATATTTCCTTGAGTTGCAATTCCATGCCTCACTATATCCAATTCCTCTCAGACTACTTTTCTTTTCTTTTTTTTTAGAATGACTGTTTTTTATTTTTTTAAATTTTTATTTATTTATGATAGTCACAGAGAGAGAGAGAGAGAGGCGCAGAGACATAGGCAGAGGGAGAAGCAGGCTCCATGCACCGGGAGCCCAATGTGGGATTCGATCCTGGGTCTCCAGGATCGCACCCTGGGCCAAAGGCAGGCGCCAAACCGCTGCGCCACCCAGGGATCCCTCTCAGACTACTTTTCATTTGGACTTTAAAAGAGATATTTTGTTGGTTAACATAGCCATTTCTATGCTTTGAAAAAGGTTACCATGGTTACACATGGGTCAGTAGACAGCTTGTTGTTTTTTTAATTTGCTATAAGCCAAATAATAGTAGGACAGAAATTTACAAAGTGCATGGACTTTACATCTTAGAATCAATGAATGATTCTGTATAAAATGATGTAACTGCTTGCTGGTTATCTAACTATTCCAATGCTACAATGCCTACCTTAAGTCCTACTTCTTTCAAAAAGGTCCTCCTGTTTTGGACCTTTTTTTTGTTGTTGTTCATTATCTCTCAAAATGTGAGCCACTGAACTATCTTCATATGGAGCACCTGGAATGGTTGCTAAGCCTGCTGATTCCTAGGTTTCATGTTAGGCCTAATCAATCAGATTCCCTGCTGTGGAATATAGTAATCTAAATATTTAGCAAACATCCAGAAAATGTGCACGGTAAGTTTAAAAAATATTTTTATCATTTTAAACTAACTTTATGAAATAGAATTCTACATATGTAATAAATCTCACAATATATAGCTTTTGCTTTAAACAGTCAAATATGTTTTAAGAAATCTTATATGTACAATTTTAACAAATGTATACACCTGTATATACCTTATCATGAACTAAAACATTTCCATGTCTCCAGAAAATTTTCTCATTATTTATTTCTGTCAATCTCCCTCCCTGGAGAACTGCTCTAGTTCTGGATTTTTAAAAACATGTTTTATGTGGTTTTTATTAATGCATATACCACCTCAGATTATGTCTCTTATTGATGTATAACACAAAGGCCACTCTCACAGTTTCCAAGCATATGCGTTTGACTTTTTCGTGGCTGGTAGGAAAAACTGTTTCCACTCAAAATACAAATTTGATTAAGGACTAAACCATTGTTAGCAGCTGGAATGGATTTGGGTGCAAATTAAGTGTGACTATACTGCTCTTCAAAAAGTCAACCGCACCTGCTTCCTTAAACATTTCCAGATGAAAATAAATGGATTATTAATTATTATATGGGTGTACCTTAAAGTATTTCCTGTGAGAGCCCCAAAACTCTCATCAAAAGATGTTAATAATGTGTGCCTCAGTGACTAATATAATATTCTATGCCTAACCATACAAATGTTGATATAGCTCCATATTAATTATAATTAACTCTTAAACAGAATTTACATTGTTTTCAAGTGGATGTGGAATATTAGCAAAAATAAGCTAAATAATGTTTCATAAAATAAGTCAATAAATTTAAAAGGATGAAGGACTTCCACATATGATATTAAATTAGAAATAAATAACAAATATAACTGAAAAGTCTTCCAAATATTTGGAAATTAAATAATAATCTATTGGCCAAACAAGAAATCACAGGAGAAATTAGAAAATATTTTTTGTTCTTTTTTTTATCATGATAAATGTACTCTTTAATCCCCAGCACCCATTTCAGCCATCCCCCCATCCACCTCCTCTCTGGTAGCCATCACTTTGTTCTCTATAGTTAAAAGCCTGTTTCTTGATTTCTCTCTCTTTTTCCTGTGCTTCTTTGTTTTGTTTCTTAAATTCTACATATGAATGCGATCATATGGTATTTGTGTTTCAGTGACTTATTTCGCTTAGTATTATACTCTCTAGCTCTATCCATGTCATTGCAAATGGCAAGATTTCATTAGGCTGAGTAATATTCATATATATATATGAAGATATATATATGAATATTATTCTTTCTCCTTTCATGTGGCTGTTCAGTTTTCCCAACAGCATTTGTTGAAGAGACTGTCTTTTTTACATTGGATATTCTTTCCCATTTTGTTGAAGACCCATAGCCTATAGTTATGGGTCCATTTCTGGGTTTTCTATTCTGTTCCATTAATGTATGTTTGTCTTTATGCCAGTACCATACTGTCTTGATCACTACAGCTTTGTAATATAACTTGAAGTCCAGAATCGTGATTCCTCCAACTTTGCTTTTCTTTTTCAAGATTTCTTTGGCTATTGGGTTTTTTTGTGGTTCCATAGAAATTTTAGGATTGTTTGTTCTGGCTCTGTGAAAAATGCTGGTGGTATTTTGATAGGAATTGCATTATATGTGTAGATTGCTTTGGGTAGTATAGACATTTTAATAATATTTGTTCTTCCAATCAATGAGGGGGGAATGTTTTTCCATTTCCTTGTGTCTTCTTCCATTTCTTTCATCAATATTCTATAGTTTTAAGAGTACATATCTTTTTGTCTTTGGTTAGGATTATTCGTAGGTATCTTATTGTTTTTGTGGAATTGTAAATGGGATCAATGCCTTGATCTCTTTTTCCCCTGCTTCATTATTGGTGTGTAGAAATTCAAGAAGTTTCAGTACATTGATTTTATATCCTGCAACTTGGCTGAATTCATGTATTGGTTCTAGTAATTGGTTCTGTTTTTGTCCATGTGACCCAGGGAACCCTCAGACCAAACTACCTGCTCTCAACTCTCTGCCCTACTTCCCCCAGGAGTACTGCTAAGCTTGCCAGGCATGACACAGGTGATGATGCAGACTTTTAAAACTTTGGAACTTTGAGCTCCACTGCTTGTAAAAACTTGTGGTAATCAGACCCTCTTCTTTTCCCAGTCAGTGGTTTTGAGGAAGAGTTTTTCTTGTGCAATCCCCTGCATGCTGCTTTCACTCTCTGTCTCTGTCTCGGTCTCTCTTTCTCATTCCTCTCTCCACAATCAGGGCTCTCTCCCTCCACAGCACCTATAATTCTTTTCTCTTCCAAATTAATTCTGCAGCTCCTACCTTCCACAGTGTGATTGTTTTTCTCTCTAGTGGTGCAGTTCTCTCAGTCTTCAGATCAATTTCTTGGGTGTTCACAATAATTCGATATTTATCTGGCTGTGTTCAAAGGATGAGGCAAGCCTAGGGTCCCCCACTACTCCTGCAGTGTCATTTAGATAGACATGGTAAATATGTAATGATTTTATTAAAAATTGAAAATTAAAAAACGAAAGAAAGCTTAATTAATGCAAAAATACATTTGAATTTATTTAAAAGCTGTCACATTTAGTGAAAATACTCCCACAGTAACTGTGATTAGTTTTAAAATTTCTGCATAGATTAAAAAATTTGAAGCACCAGGAGTATGTTGCAATGGCACTATATTGGAAAATGATGTATCTTTATCAGATGATGTGCATAATGCTAAATTAATGGCTTGTTGAAAGACATGGTTAAAATATAGAAAGGATATTAAAACAGAATACTTGAATACTTGTGCATGTTCACACAGAGTGATATTAAGAATCTATAAAAAATGGGAGTCCTTATCCTTGAATAAGAGTAAAGGGAGTTAAGTCACTTCAGAATGATGAGAATACAATTAGAACTGGTCTCTTACTTTTTTTCATGGAGTTCTTTTTGTCCTTTCACTCAAGGAAATGATGAAACCTCATGGGAAATGAAGACTTAAACCTATGAATAGGGGAATAAAACACAACATATATTTAAATACAAGAGATATGACCAATGAGTGCCCAGTGCAGAAAGTCCCTTAATCAGATAGGCTGTCTACATGGAAAAGAAAAAAAAATCATTTGTTTTCATCAGTCCTTACTGGATTCTCACTGAGTTTAGAGTTCTATGCTAGACATAAGAGCTCAAGGTTTCAAGGAGTTGCAGCAGAGACATAAAATACTGCATTCTTTTCCATCACTGTTTATATGACTATCATTAATCCTATATATAGAGTGAATAAAGTAATTTGTAAACAATAAATAACACCTCTTCTTGTGAAACCGTCTTGTACCAGGTGCTCAGCATTTCACGTGTGTTATGTGGTCCTCATCACGACCCTCCTTTATGTAATGAAATTGGTGCCCATGGTGTGACCAGGCAGGATTCAAAGTTCACTACCCACAGGTTATCTATAAACAATGTTCGGAATGATAATTTATTGGCTCTAATTGCTAATTCCTTGTTCAACAGGAATTAAACCAGAAAATGAGGGAATTAACCTATTTAAGTGGAAGCTGTACAGTACTGGGAGCCACAGAACCTGTTCGAATTCATCCCTGAAGTGACCTGGCTGTTTGACCTGCTGCATAAGCTTGCAAGATATTCTATTTTAAAACAGGTTGGTCACTTTTCAAACTTTCTATCTGAAATCTTCATGTCTGAAAATATTATATCTTGGTAACATCTAATCTTTCCATTTGGAAAGCAATGTGGTAAAATACCAAACTTAGCATTATATTTTAAATTAAGCTCTGTTATATTCTATCATGACTTAGGGGGGACTATTTCTGCTCCCTGTCTTAACTTTCACTATTGGTTGCTGTGGTGGTGGGCTGCTGAGTGGACTGTGCTCCTCGAGGAGCTCAGAGCAGTTGTCCTCATGCACCACAGTCTGCGTGTTTTAAAGGGAGCTTTGAATCTCTCAGGCAGTGCGTGATAGCACAATAGCCTTGGAGGTCTTAAATATTTGGTTAATTCTCATGTATGTAGTCATTTGTCTAGTTTTTAGATGACCCCAGTGCTATATAGATGAGTAATAATTAAACATTTTGTCAGAAATACTTGGTTGCCTTAAATCAAGAATTATCAAAATAAAGTTTAATTAGAACACTTCTTGATAAAAGGATCAATGCTAATTTTTAGGGTATGAATGTGGTATTATTAATGCATATAATTGATATATATTCTTTTATTTTTTTAAAGATTTTATTTATTTGAGAGAGAGAGAGAGAGCACAAACAAGGGGAGTGGGGAGAGGGAGAAGCAGGCTCCCTGTGGAGCTTGATCAAGACCTGAGCCGAAAGCAGACACTTAATGGACTGAGCCACCCAGGTGCCCCTAATTGCTACATACTCTATTGAAGCATTGAATCTATTCTTTTGATACTAATATGCAGAAAAAGTGATTTACTTTTGACAATTCACTGATAAAACGTTTGATGCCACTTCCTGGAATATGGGACCAACAAGATTTTATTTTGAAGCAATATGGTCACGTTTAATATTAGGTTCAAGAGAGTGGAGATAAGCTTAATTTCCCTTATCTTTGTTGTCAATTTGAATATTACTCCAGTCAAGACTTTATTTGGTCCTTGGTAAATAAAACCTTAATAATTTGTAGATGGATTAAAAGATCAACTTATGTGTGTATGTAAGTATATACATTCTCTATTTTAAATAAAGCCAATTGGCATTTGGTATTGCTCTCCTTAGTAATATTTTATTATAAAAATGAAGACTAAATATATTCTCTATCTTTTAAAAGCCTCACATTTAAAAATGAAGTTGATATTTAAAATATTTGTTAAATCAAGGACAAAAGTGATTTTTAAAGTGTACAAAAAATGGAAAGTCTCATGAAATTAGGGCACATGGATGTAGGCTTTCAGTGTTCATTTTTCTAAGTATATGGCAATATTTAATTTGTGTTTTCTTACTATGAATCAGCTAAAGAACTCTTAGGAGTTAGTTATGCAGTTCATTTTACCACTCTGAGCAGAAACTGAATTATAAAGAGGAAATTGTGGGGGTGACTGGCTCAGTCAGTTGTGTGTCTACCTCTTGGTTTTGGCTGTGGTCATGATTGCAGGGTGGTAAGACTGAGCCCCGCATCAGACTCCACACTCAGCAGGGAATCTGCTTGGGATTCTCTTCCTCTCCCTCTGTCCTTCCCTTGTCTTTATTAAACAACAACAGCAACAACAACAACAACAAAGAATTAAAGAGGAAATTGTGATATTATGAGGACTGGAAATATCTACCTATCATTTTGTATACACCTACTACAATATTTTATCATGCTCCTAAATGCACTTCCCCAGCAAGTATAATTGTCCAATAACTCAATTTTTAAATTTTATTTTCCATTTCTGTGGGTTATTTTGTTTCTGTGTACTTTTTTCCTTGTCAATTTTTATTCATACAGTTGCAACCACACTACTTCCCATTCCTATGAAAGTGAATGAAACTAGAAAGATGCATTTTAGTCAGGGACTCCACTCTTCCAGCAAGCATTTTACTAAAAGGGCAGGGATTATGCAAAAAAAATATTCCAACTAACACTACAACTTGGGCAAATACAAGGTCTTCTAATTTTGCATTCAGGAACATAGCTTGCCCCTCAAGCATGAATTTTAAGTCCTTAGAACTATAGGTAGAGAAAATATTCTCTTATTTTGTGTAACTAGGGTAACTCTTCAATTTCAGCT
This sequence comes from Nyctereutes procyonoides, assembly GCF_905146905.1. Taxonomy (NCBI): domain Eukaryota; kingdom Metazoa; phylum Chordata; class Mammalia; order Carnivora; family Canidae; genus Nyctereutes; species Nyctereutes procyonoides. Next base: position 16,840,254 of record NW_026575132.1, read on the forward strand.
GGTCTACTGTAGAGTGTAGAGTGTCTATCCTCAAGGTGTGTTCCCAGGATTTCTGGAACTCTCTGAGACCTTTATCCAGGGTCCATGAAATTCTTCTTTTTCTAACTACATATCTCTGTGAGGGTGGATTTTCTTCATATATATCACCCAAAATAATACATCACAATGAATTGGATGCAAAAGCAGGTCTGAAAACTCAAATGTCTTCATTAGACCAGACATTAAATAGATTTTACAAAAATGTAAGAGCTGTTCTCACTATTTTTTGTTTTCTCACTATTTCTTTCCTCCAATGTTTTATTTAAATTCCAGTTAGTTAATATACAATGTAATATTGGTTTAGGTATAGAAATTAGTGATGCATTGTTTACATACAACACCAGTGCTCTTCACAACAGTGCACTCCTAATTCTCATGACCTATTTAACCCATCCACTCACCCACTGTCCCTCTGGTAAGTATTATTTTGTTCTCTATAGTTAAGAGTCTGTTTCTTGGTTTGTCTTTTTTTTTACCTGACCCCCATGTTCATTTGTTTTATTTCATAAATTCCACATATGAGTAAAATCATATGGTATTTGTCTTTCTCTGATTGATTTATTTTTCTTAGCATGATACTCTCTAGCTCCATCTACACATTGCATATGGCAAGATTTCATTCCTTTTTGTGGCTGAGTAATATTCTGTACTATATATATTGCATTATATATTATATATAATATTGTATATTGTATATTATATATTATATTGCATTCTCACCAATAGTGTAACATGGATCTCCTTTCTCTACATCATAGCCAACATCTGTTGTTTCTTGTATTGCTAATTTTAGCCATTCTGACTGGTGTGAGGTGATACCTGATTTGTATTTCCTTGGTGATAGGTGATGTTGAACATTTTCTCATGTGTCTGTTGGCCATTTGTATATCTTCTTTGGAGAAATGTCTATGTCTTCTGCCCATTTCTTGACTGGATTTTTTGGTTTTTGGGTGTTGAGTTTGATAAGTTCTTCATAGATTATGAATACTAACTCTTCATCAAATATGTTATTTGCAATTATCTTCTCCCATTCCATGGGTTGCCTTTTAGTTTTATTGTTTCCTTTGCTGTGCAGAAGCTTTTTTTTTAAAATATTTATTTGTTTATTTTAGAGAGAACATAAATGGGAGGAGGGGGAGAGGGAGAAAATCCTCACGCAGACTTCCTGCTGAGTGCAGAAGCTGATGTGGGGCTTGTTTTGAAGACCCTGGGATAATGACCTGAGCTGATATCAAGAGTCAGATGCTTGCTTAACTGACTGAGCCACCCAAGTGCCCCTATACAGAAGCTTTTTTATCTTGTTGTAGTCTAGTTTATTGTTTCAAAGCATATATTTTAAGGTAGTCTTCATGACACTAAGTGGTATGCAGTTTTGAAAATATCATTGCTCAAAATCAACAAATGATTTATTTCTTTACTACATTTGGTCATCCAGTTTCCTTCCTGAATTCAGTTACCTTCTTTTTATTTATTGCATACTAGTCTGGATTTGTTCCTTCTACAGATTGTAAGTATCCTGTAGAAAGAGTTGTGGTCAAATTCATTGCCCCTAAAATACAAATCATGGTATTTAGGTCCAAACTAAATGCTTATTAAATGAACTGTAGGTGTTACAAAACTTGTTTGGTACAATTAAGATTTAACCTAATAAACTCTTCATTCTTTTCTTTTGGGGAAATTGCATAAACATTGGTAAGACTTATGTGATTAGACCATTCCCTCAGTTTTCTTTTTATAATTGAGTTTCTTATTTCTTCCAAATCAAGAGTTACAATTTCAAATTATATTTGTGTGTATGTATGTGTGTATGTGTGCATTTTGCTTACTGTTTACTTCTTTTTCAAGGTATAATAAAAATATAAAATATCTCTGTGAAATATTTATTTCATGAATTTTAAATATGGTTATTATGATGCTAAAGATATCAGATGGATGACTCAGTAAAATTGAGGAGTTAGCAAAACCACTTTTGCTCAAAATATTGGTAAAGCTGGCCAAGTCTAGACTGTTATACAATCACCCTCATTCTAAAGTCTTCTCCAAGGGAATAATTAGTCTTATAAGAAAAGCTGATATTTTTCTTTCATTAGTATCTTCCCCAAAATAATTTCATTAAAAAATTTTAACTTAAAAGTCTAAAATTTAAAACAGATTCAAGAGTTGATATAGCCTACACAGAATTAGGAATAAAATTATTAAAAGTAAAACCTCCACCAGCAGCAGTTCGAGGGGTTGGTCTGAGTGTGACAGAGATGGCATCACAACATCCATAACTCTGCCCTATGGGGGAGGGGCACTTTGAGAATTGAATGGAAGTTGGAAGCTGCCACATGCGCCATAACTGCGTTGTTCAAACAGCAAAGCTGGTAATTAAAAGGGGAGGCAGTCAGAGATAGGGAAGGAAGAAGGGAGGGATGATAAACTACAGGGATACACAAAGAAAAAATCCATTCCTATTTCTTTAAATTTATGTAAATCAGGGCAGCCCGGGTGGCTCAGGGGTTTAGCACCACCTTCAGTCCAGGGCATGACCCTGTAGACCCAGAATCGAGTACCAGGAGTACCACGTCAGGTTCCCTGCGTGAAGCCTGCTTCTCCCTCTGCTTGTCTCTGCCTCTCAATCTCTCTCTCTCTCATTGTCTCTCATGAATAAATAAATAAAATCTTTTAAAAAAATTATGTAAATCAGAGCTTAAGCAGTTTCATAAGCAAAACCTGAGACTTTTCCTGCCATTAGTAAATTCTCTGATTAAAAAGTAGCAATTATCTCAACACAGATCATCAAGAAACATGAGAGATTAAAAAGAAGATTAGCAAAATTATCTGATTTAAAAAGAGAATCAGGACAGTCTTCAACCAGGTAATTCTTAGTGATGCAGGATTTAAAGCCAGTATCATTTGTAAGTGTTCATATGTAATTAACTGTTACACAAATCAATTATATTGTATTTTGTGAGTTATCATTCTGTACTAATGTTTCCCAACCTATTTTTCATTATTAGCACCATAAGGAGAAAAATTAAATTTAACTTTAATTTCTCCCTAGTGAGAGAAATTGAATACTTAAGAAAAAAGATCTTTTTGTGTGTGTAAAATGGAGCTTTGGAGGATTTCAAAACCATTGTAATATATAAGATAACTTGCCTCCTCCCACCCCTTCACTCCCTTGGGGGCAATATTGCTTCGCTTGAAAAGACATGTTCTATATGGATTTAGTTATTCTGTTATTTCTGGCATCAATCATTTCAAACTCCCTCCAATTACAGATAAAAGAAATAAGAAAATCGGTGGGAAAAATGACTTATCCTCTACAAACTTAGTTGTCATTCATTAAATGGAGTTAAATGGCCTAAACTTGCTTTTGTCTAGATAGGAGCTGAGCAAAGGATGGCTGTGTCTGAAAGGAAACCCAGGAAAAGAAAGTGGACCTCTTCTTATGGATGTCCTCTGTAGGGAAGGTAACCAGTGGATTCCAAAGATGGGTACAGTGATTAGACTGGGAAACAGTAATTAAAAATTAAGTGGTTGCATCCAAGTGATCATCTGAGATGTGGTACCAGGTGTAGGAAATTTTTTATTATTTTAGAGACATTTAACTATGTTGGAAGTTAGAAGTCCTTCAATGCTTCAGTAATTACATATTTTGACACAAATATGAATAGCCACTCTTTTGGGTCTTGTAGCTTCTTGAATCCTGAGATAAATTCATATTTTTGGTTCCACTCTGTGTGGAAACCTACATTGGGACTCTTCTTATTTCTCTCCTTTCTTGCTTTTTAAGTATTTACCTTGAAGTTTAATGTGGAGGGCTTGGAAAGTATTTCTGGTACACATTCAAATGTAGAATTTGCACTGGAAACCTGCTCTGGACGATGTGGTCCTCAAAATTGTCCAAGGTTATGCCTGTGAAGCATTGACTGTGTTTCTAAATGTTCTCTGCCATCTGAGGTTTAGCTGCTATCTCCTTAGCAACAGAAAAATTTCATTCTTCCCCACGAGGGTAACTTCTTGTCAGACTCATCCACAGCCTATGTAAAAAAAAATGTAAGCAGTTGAAGCAACACTGTTATCACCAAAAAACAAATCCTGTCCCTACATTAGTTCTAAGTAGTATTAATCCCCTTATATAGGAAGCAGACATTTTCTGATACATTAACTGAAGTTTTATTATTAATGGAGAACACTTTGGACAACTTACTTCTCTGCAGTAGATGTCTGAAGTATATTAATAATTTCTGGATTACTAAAGATCCAATTAAATTCCATGGGAGGTGGTTGTCCAGGAACAGAACTTGGAATAAGATGATTTTTTAAGAGAAAGTAGAATGAACATGAAGATTTCAGTAGAGAAACCAACTCCACCTGTACTGGAAGATAAAACTGAGAAGGCCTAGACTCTCTCCTCCTCCTCTCTCTTGGTCTCCTCTCCCCACTCTCTTTGCTCTCCCTCCCTCACTCTCATTTTCATTCCCTCTCTCTGGTCTGGCAAAGATATTTAGGGATTTGATCTGTGTAACTGCCTGGGCTAAAGTATTTTAATATCTTCAGAAGTCTTCTTCTATAGATTAAGAGAAGAAATGGTTTCAAATTAGAGGTAAAGACCTGTGGATTATCCCACAATTTAAAACCCTGTACTTACATGGAGACTGTCCCAGAAACAGTGCTCTGTGAATTAACAGAGGTATAGCTAGATGGGTGAGGGACAGTATTTCTGGAGGAAGTAGTAAGGAAGTACTCCCCTAAGTAGGAGACAAATGATAACCCAGGATGCAGATATTTTGGGTGGTGCAAGAGGTGCCTTCATTCAACCATTAGATATACTGGAGATATGCCAACTTCAGAGAAATGGGAGACTCCATTCTATCTGACTCAGAGGAATAGGTATATCTGACACAATTCCAGGAGGTAATGGGTTTTGTTTTACTGTATTAGCAGTCAATTTTAAATATTGTCTGATGTGCTTTTAAACTGTTATAAAAAGTATAAATCATATTTTAAATCATATATCTTCCATAGATATCCGTTTGTTCTTTAAAAGTTTTGTGTGACCTTAATTTCAAACATTACATAATAGTACACTACACCTGAGCTATCTTTCTTTGTCCAAGAGACATTTCATCCTTCATGAATAAACATTTCAAACTCTAACAGTGGGAACAATTCAGTGATAGAAGCATTGCCATACTTGTATAACAGTGTTAAAACAATCTGTTTGAATATTTTATTTTATTTTTTTCCTTAGTGTTTAGTGATAACGAATGATTGAAAAATGCAGCCAAATGACTAGTGATACTAGTGGTTGGTTTCAGAGACCTCATAACACCTTCAAAATGAAGATGGGGTTCATTAAAGTTTTGAAAATAGTATATCTTTCATCCTATTAGTTTTAGAATGAGGAATTGTGTATTAAACTGAAATACAGAATCGAAATTTAAAACTATAAATCTGGAAAAAATAAAACTATAAATCTGGAAAATAATAAGAGCATAGGATTTCTACCTTATGTGTTCCTAACTCCTATGTTACACATAAGATAACTTCAAAATTGATAAAATATTTTTTTAATTTAAAAAAGGTAATAAGAGAAATCATGGAAAATTCTTTTATTATTTCAGAGTGAGCAAGTCCTTTCTAATAAAAGCCAGAATGCCTCAAAGAAAATATCAACTAAAACTTACAAAAGAATGTTTTGCAAAATCTATTAATAACATTAAAAATGAATATTTTTAATTCACATCTAAGAAAAGTAGCTTATTTGTCTAATTAGTTTAGATATTCCCTAATGTGTGAAAAAAACTCACTTCAAATAATTTACAAGAAGAAGATAAGAGAAGCAATACAAAATGGGCAACGAATAAGAGAAACCATCTCTTCTACTTCCTAAGAATGAGGAAATATTTTTTAGAAGTTTCCTGCGGACTTTGTTTCATCTCAGCCTTAATTGAATCATGTGCTTATATCATGAAGAACAAGTGAAAAGGTTTACCATTATGGGTTTAGATTGACCACCTATTGGATGTTGGTTATGCAATCATAATGATCACTTTGGGGGCTCATACTTCAAGTTAGAGATGAAAAAGGAAAACAATGATTTATATTGTTTCCTTATTTGTTTAAATAAAGAAAAAAATCTATTTTGATGGAAAAGAAGCTAAGATTGTTATGATTAAATGCCCATTCTCAGGAGGCTTGCGTTGAGGCAAGGATTCTAAAATTGTAAATAAATTTAAAATTTCAATATCCTAAGATCATAAAATCATGAAGTGCCTCCTTCTTCAAGTACTGACACCAATATTTTGATGAAGTCCCAACAGTTTATTTTTCTGGAGACCTATCTAGAAAGAAGGTGTTACAGCTGGTGTCAAAAGAGGTTACTGCCTGTGTTCTCCTCTAGGATTTTTATGGTCTCCAGTCTCATATTTAGTAAGTCTTTAATCCATTTGGAGTTTATTTTTGCATATGGTGTAAGAAAGTGGTCCACTTCTGTTCTTTTTCATGAAGCTGTCCACTTTCCCCAATACCATTTGTTGAAGAGATTTTCTTTTTCCCCATCATATGTTCTTTCCTTTGTCAAAGGTTAATTGACCATATAATTGAATTTATTTCTGGGTTTTCTATTCTGTTCTGTTGATCTATGGGTCTGTTTTTGCACCAGAACATCCTGTTTTGATCACTACAACTTTATAATATAATTTGAAGTCTGGAATTGGATACCTTCAGATCCCCCCCACTCCAAGATTGCTTTGGCTATTCCAGGTCCTGATTCTGTTCAAATTTTAGGACTGTTGGTTCTAGTACTGTGAAAAATGCTATTGGTATTTTAATAGGGATGGCATTGAATGTGCAGATTGCTTTGGTAGCATAGACATTTTAACAATTTTTTCTTCCAATCCATGAACATAGAATGTCTTTCTATTCAATTTCTTTAATCAGTGTTTCGTAGTTTTCAGAGTACAGGTCTTTCACCTCTTTGGTTAAGTTTATAACATCTTCCTTATTTCTTGAATATTTGATATCTACAAGACCAGTATATTTTTATACCAAAGGATGATTTCCCATTAATTGATTCCACTGTTCCATTTGAAATTTGATTCAAAGTCCTCTGTGCTTTTTTTCTTTTGGGGAAAATAGAAAGACAAAGTAATGGATTCTAAGGAAAATTTCACATTGTGTAACATAATAGATTTTTGGTTGAGGTCTCTGAAATCTTTGTGTTTTTTAATGTAATTTATTGTTATGAATGTAATGTATTAATGTAAACAACCCAGATCCAGGATAACTTATTGACTCAATATTCAGAGTTATGAGTACAAATATGAGTAGACAAAGTCACTCTCTTAAATTATATTGTCAATATCTTTATCCTTATTTAGAGAATAAAGTTCCTTCCGTTATATTCTATTGGTCATAGAAAGTCACAAGCGGAGACTAGATGCAAGGAGCAGGGAAAACATCCTATTTAATAAGAACTGCAAAATCATATGGCAAAAGGAGTGGAAATGAAGATTGGACTATTGCATATTGCACTTTGTATATTGCATATTGTAATACACAAAGTCCCTCTGAATGTCCTTTTGTCATTTTTCTGTTGAGAAAACAAGGCCCATCAAGATTAAACAAGCTATCCAAGATAATGCAATAAGTAAGTTGCAGACTGAAATGGACTTTGCATCTAGGTCAGAGATCATGTCATTTCACCATGCTGTCTCTCCAAAGGAGCAGTAGCATTTTAACTAATGTATTTGGTGTCTAAACTCTAAAAAGGAAGAGCTGGATACATTTAAGGGCTCATGATAAGCAAACTTGACTACTCATTTTTGAAAGATGGTAATCTTAGACACTAGTCAAATTTCTTATACCATTAGTTCATTTTTTTTACATCAGGCATTTTCTCTGTTTTTGCATGGATAGTAAATTTGAGTCCAGACTAATAGACAGCTATTAGCACTTTTCTTTCCCCCTTTTCTTGTAATTATTATCTAGGATACTTTAAGATTATGCTAATAATGCTGTTGCATATATCCTCAAACAGATTAATCTGAGTGGACTTGAAGCTGATGGCTTGTTTCGTTTATAAGCAGTTCTGAACCAAATGTTATCTCAGTGTGGCAAGGCTAATATGCAAGAGGGAAAGTCTGGGAGCAAATTCAAAAGGATCTCTTCTCTACTGCACATAATTATAATGCCATTCTCAGTTTTCTTGGAGAGATGCTGCATCTGTTTTTTTTTTTTACCTGCTATGATAAATGATCTCCATAATGAGTGATTTTTTCCCCTTTTTCTTCTTTCAGTGGACAATTGGGAAATTCTTATTAATCATAATTATATGATTTCATGTTTCTGAACTGTTTTACTGTATTTCAGCCTCTCTAAAGTTAGGTCTGTTTCATGGCATATTATCCTTTTCTCATGGTGGATGGTTCTGTTTGATGAGCCTCTTATTACTGTGCTGTGAATAACATACTCCAAAATCCTAGGCCAATGACAAGTTCTCTATACTGATGTTCTCAGACTTTAAAATAAAACTCATCCTTAGTATCTTCGCAAAAGTTAGTCAATGATTTCCATTTCAAGGCGGAGGTACAAATAAGGAAGGTGGAAGCAGTAGTGATTAAACATGAACCAATTTCTGGTCCAGTGGTAACTGGCAATGTCACCAAAACCTCAGTCATCTGACTTATGCTTCCCCTTACCACTACTCTTTGCCATTTCAAGTCCTTGGAGGTGTCTCTCTTGTGCTGCTGAGTGATACCTGCCTCCTGACCAGGTTGGGGCATCCTTTCCTTTTCAATAGTCACTGACTGCCTAGTGTGCACTTCCTGACACTGCTTCAGTGCCTTCCTCTCACTGCTGTGGCCTCCTGCCCCTTTAGGTTGTGTTCCCTTGGTCACCACATTGAGCTAGATGGGAGCCATTCCCCTACTCCCCCTCACCACCACCACCACCACCACCCCTGCCACGTCTGTATGAACCTGCTTCACAGCCCAAACAGACGTGGCTTGTGGGCTCTCAGTTTCTCAGGTATTTCTCCTGGTGCTATTCTCTTTGAACAATTATTGATCTAATTCATTATCACTTTCCCTCTTCACATTGTCTCTACCTCCACTCTCCTTCATAACCTTGGCAAAAGTTTCCTAGGGCTGAATCAGATGACAATTTGAAGAACTCAAAAATTATTACTGTATTCAAAAATCCAAATAAAATTCCAAGAGCAAATGAAATTTATACACCTAGACTCTGTTCTCACTTACAATGATCTTCCTCCTCTCCCGATCTTCTACTGTACAACTGAGGAGGGGAAGGGGTAGTCACTGTTTTCTTCCTGGACTACTATCAGCGCAAATACTCTAAATCACTGTGTCCCTTCTAAGGATTACTATGCTTGTTGCAGCCCACCTGCTTCTGTTTAGCTGAGGCATTCCAAGCCACATAAGAGAAGGCTGTAGTGGTAAGATCTCAGACTTATTAGACTCATCTGAACAAACTCTGTATAAACTCTTCCTCTCCTGGCCATGTTGTCTCTGCTTTGCTAAACTTTTATCTTAAATTCCTACCCATTGACATATGAGGTGTAACAGAGTTCCCAGATGTGCAATGATCTAATCACTGCAGTTTCTAACAGCTGGATCAGGAAATATCCAACCTTTGCCCAGAAGCCCTGCTCAGATAAATGAATGACAAAATTGATCAGAGAGCTGTATAAATCAAGCTTCCCTTCACAAATTCAAGAAGGGGTATCTTTAAGCCTGTAAGTTGAAGGGAATTGAGAATAGAGTACTTAGTCTTTCTGTTCTCAAATATTGATTCTGGACAGGGCTCTCTTCATTCTAAAATGGATACATAAAATCATCCAAAGAAACTCAGTTTCAGAGTGCTTTGCTATGATAAACAAAAATGTTGGAAAACATTTTTAAGTCCTTACCAAAATGCAGAATAGATGGTTTAAATGGAACAGGAGTAGGAACCTTGCAGTGGAAAATATGTAAAGTTACCATCCCTGTGTAGGAGAAGAATGTAGACTGGATGTGCTATAATGCTCCAGAAGTGCTGAAAAATACAGCTAACATCCTTTAAATATTTGAATTTGTGAGACAGGAAAATCTTAGGAGATAAAAATTATTAGGAAACTCCTACTACATCATTTGATTGATTTTGTTCTAAACACTTGATTTGTACAATGACTTATTTTTATAGAATAAGTAATTAAAGAGGTAATTTGGGAAATAGAAGATAATAGAAAAATGAAAGAAATTGGAAACAGTTTGTGATTCCACTAAAATTTTATTTTTTAATTGGATGTGTCAATTCTGTATTTGATAAAAATGATATCTTTTAGTATTTTTCAGCTCATTGCATGCTATCTTAAAAATGGTAGTCTAGTATTGGAATAATTAGTTTCTTTGTAAAAAATATTTCATTCTTGCTAGAAAATATATGGTAATTTGTATTCTTCATCCCCTACAGATACGTTTATTTGAAGTTCTTCAAGGAAAATGTTTATTTTCTAGCTAAAACACCAGTTAGCTTTATTGTAGTATACATCATCAGTGTGGTAGACTTTTCTCAACTTTATAGCTGCTGACCATTTTGTGAATGCCTTTTACAAAATATTTCTCATGCAATTGGAGTTGCTATCTGAAGTTACAAACCAACTCAGTCTCTCCAAACCACTTTAGTATGAAAGACATGTGATCTGAGGTCCTTCAACCAGACAAACTCACAAGACTTTCATTAGGCAGTGAATACTCTGAAGAAGCAGGTTCTTCACAGGACAGAGCTTATAAATTCCTGTCAGGATGGTGCTTCTGGGTAGCATGGGCTTCTGACTTCCCTAGGGAAGCTAGAGATGAGTGAGAGGTAGATGACTATAGCTGTGGGGAGATACTTCTGGAAGGGCAGTCAAAGGACAGTTTGGAGATAAACTGTTGAGTTCTGCTCTTGCCTCTCCCTGACTTTGCTTTGGTTCAGTCATTGCCTGCTTCTTCACTATGCTGCTAGCAGGGAAAAATCAGGGCAGTGCAAAACCTTGTTAGGCTGGGCCTTAAGCCCTCCTGCATTATGAAATGGCAGGCAAAGTACCATCAGAGGAAAACACAGTTCACCATCCAAAATTACAAGACCCAAGGACTATAGTTCTCATAAAGGAGAAGTAACAGCTAAACAGCATATGCCATTTGAAGCTGGATTGAAACAGAACAAAAATATAAAACCTATGAAATATCCTTAAGTAGATAAGGAAAATATTAACACATTAAAATAAGGAGTATAAGGAAAATTATAAGGAAATGAAACTGTTCCTTGGGGAAAAAACCTAGTAAAAATAACTGAAAGCATAATATAAAGAGTAGTGTGGACACAATTAAGATTGAAGTAGTCTCCTAGAAGGCAGGAGGAATGGATAAAATAAAAGAAAATATACATAAAAGACATAATGTGCCAGCATATAGATAAGGGGAGTTCCAGGAGAAGTAAAGAACACATTTGAAAGAGATGAAAACATTTGAAGGAATGATTAAGAGCAGGTTCTCAGAGTTTAAAAGCAATATGAAAGACCTCAGACTGAGAGCATTTATGGAATGTCATTAAGAGAGAGAAAGAAAAACTAATACCTCTATGCAGAATTACAATAAAATTTAGGAGAATTGTCAAGTATAATTTTCAAAAGTTCTTATGTGGTTCTTATATACAGAATGGACAGTGTGAAAGACTTTTTCAATTAATGAATGAGGGGACTAGTATGATGATAAATTTGTTTAAAGAACATTTGAGGGACAAGGATTTATATAGTGGATTAGGAAAAACATTTCCAGTAAAAGAATGTTCAAATAAGACTGCTAAATTCATACAAAATTAGTTAATGTTTTGCACGACAATAAAACCATAGCCTTGTTGTGTGGTTGTGTGGCTATCTTTTTATAATGGACAAAAGTCTACAAGTTTACATGTAATCTCAGTGACTGAGCTCTAAGAAAAATAGGAAAGTCAAACCCTAGTACATTTCCTAAGTAACTAATCCTTAAGGGAACCTATTAACCAATGTCCCAGGATGACATGGGGAGGACATGCCACCAAACTTTTTGCCTTATTTCCCAATTGGATATTTTTCTTCGTAACAGGTCTTGGATCTAGAGATAGCAAATAGATTTTCCAAGCTGTCATTCTTTGTGTTGACTTCTTTGGATCATCCCTACATAAATCTGTCTTTTGTCATTATTTCTGTTTTTCATTGTCACTTTGGATAAGATGTTCCCCTGCACTGGCCAGATTTTAAAAATTATAATTCTTTATGAAGGAGAGTAGCAGTAGCTGACAATTTCCAAGTACTGTGAACTCAGCAAACCTAGATTTAATTCTTTTCACTATACCATTTAATAATATAGGAGTTCAAGCACTTTAGTGTGCACTAGACTCCATTAGGAGACTTACTATTTTTCAATTCCTATTTAGTAGATATGGGGTGGTGGTTAGTAACTTGTACTTTTAACAAGAAGACCCAAGAAATTTTGAAGACTATCTACTGACATTTGAGAAGTACTGATTTAGGGTGTCTCAGTAACTTATGAAGAAGGTTCTGTTTTCACTGTGCCCTAGGGTTATTGTTTTAAGATCAATTCCTGTTTATTCAGGTCAGTGTGGGACATAAAGAATGTAGAGGTCACTAGTTCTCAGATTTTAATGTCCTTTGGAATTGGCTGGGAGCATGTTAAAAACAAAACAAAAAAAAAGGCAGGTTTCTGGGGCTCAGTTCCAAAAAAAAAAAAGTGTGATTTAGGAAGGATAATGTGGGCTGGATAAAACTGCATTTTTAACAAGCAGCTCAAATATGATTCTTATGAAAGTGAAGGCCAAACTTTGGAAATGCTAGTGTAGATCAGTAAAACTTGTCAGTAGTACTACTAGTCTTCTTCCTCTCTCCTTCCCCCAAAGAATGTATTAAACCAAACCAAAAAAAAAGGGGGTTTTATTTCCTCTCTATAGGAAGTGCTAGTATGATATGAAAAAGAGCTTGCTAATGAAAGGAAGAGAAGATATGTTTTTGTAGAACTTGGATTAGATAAGCTCTAATGACTTGTAATGTCATTATAAATGTTTTCACTGTGTCTATTAAGTTGTTGGAATTATTAATATCTTTCAAAGTCTGGTGATTCTATTTTTCATGTTAAGATAGGCTAATAATTCAAATATACCCCAGTCCTAATGGAGAAATGAGTTAGTTTTCTTATGAAACGAGAAAGTATGGAGACTAAGGATGCTAAAGGTGGCAAGATGGCACTTTGCTAGGAAGACAGGAACCACAGGGCAGCCCCAGAAGGTCCAATCTTCCAAGATGGCAAGAGCACTGACCCAAAACTTCAAAAGTTCCTTTATTACCTAGGATCTCCAGTGCCCTGATGTTGCCCATTACTCAGACTCTTAAGTTCTTTAACAGACCAAATGTCTTCTCCCATTTTGTAACTCTTGAAGTCAGATGGTATAATGTTCTATCTAGTGGGGCTGTTCATAAATGGAAAGCTCATAAGATTTTCCTAACAATATTTTCCACATTCCTGTTAGCTTTTTACAACTCTTACTAAGAATCAATTCTTTTGAAATAGAGTTTCAAATTGAAATCAGTAACTTGTCATTGATAAGTTTGTGTTATGATGCGTATGTCATATGTTTGCATTCAATGACATGTCTCCCATACCTCCCTGACAAGCAAAATGATTCACATTATTCATGATTAGCCTTTGGAGTTCCATGAAGTTTAAACTGTTGTCCTGGATCCAGAAGGAGATCTGTTACTGTTTTTTGGGGAAAACAAAATCCTGACATACATGATTTAACACTTATCAGCAAATTTGGTTTCAGTAAAGGAATCCATCCCTACCTTGCCTGAAAAAAGGAATAGAATGCATTTCAACTAGCAAAACATTAAAAAAAATTGGTTTCTGAAGACAGGCTAAACAGCTATACCAGAACCTAACCTTATGTTCTCAGGCTTTCATTGATGTAGTTACTTCTGCAGGGAAGTCATGGTGTCCCTTGTGGCATAGCCAAATCGATATAATGATAACATTATTTCAAGATTAAACTGGGTTATTATTATCTTTTGAACTATATTATGAGTATGTCAAATTTTATCTCAGTATATTCTAAACACTAAACAGTTGTATAGTAACAGCAGGCACTTATGAAATCTTTCTACTGCAAGTGATACACAATTCCTGTCCACAGATGCAGATTAATTCCCTTTAGGTCCTATGCCTACAATTCCAGTATATAGTCTTTGGACAGAGACGTTTTCTATTAGTGGAGCAGAGTCTATTATATGAGGTTGGTTCTTTCTCTTCAGGGATAATACAGAGACAAAGCGTAATTTTTCTGGAAAAAATCTTGCTCAAAAGAAAGAGGTTTGGGAGATATAGACATCCAATTAAAGAATGAATAAGTTACAGGAATAAAAGTTACAGCATAGAGAATAGAGACAGTGGTATTGTAATCGTGTGGTATAGAGGCAGATGTGATGAGCACAGCATAACATACAGACTTGTGGCATCACCATGTAGTACACTCGAAGTTAATGTAACATTGTGTGTTGACTCTATTTCCAATTAAAGAAAAAGACAAAAAAGAGACTTCAGTTGCTTCTTTAATATGGAAAGTAAATACATAAGATAGAGAATAGAACAAATACTTTCAACACGCTGTTTATCAATCCACTATAGTTATTCACTGCTTAATCAAACAGTTTGCCTTCCTTTCTTTCAAAAGCAATCTTCAACCTTTCCACCTGCAATGGTTTAGACAAGCTCATTGCTCTGCTTATCATTTCTATCTGATCTTCATGAGGAGTGTGGGTATTGGCTTCAGCCATTCCCTCTATCACAGTATGTAAAAAGCTATACTCATTTCTTTAGTGATTCTCAGAGGAGGCCTTTATTCACCTACTGCTATTCTATCTACTTACTTGGTGCCTATGAAGAAAAGCTGAGTGGGGTTTTTGGTTTTCAGAGTGACTCTGTTTAGGGGGGCATTTTGGTCCCATTGTAAAAATTTAAAGACCTTAAGGTGTGTATTGTATCCACAGTACATTTATCAGAACTTTATTATCATAATGATGCTATATAACAAATAACTACAAAATGTCAGTGGTCTACAGCAATAAGCACATTTACGCTCACATGTCAGGGTGGTCAGTCAGGGTGGTTCTGCTGGTTTTAGCTGGACTGGCTGTCGACTGACCTAGGCTGGTTGTTATGGGTTGAATCGTTTCCCCACTGGCCCCAACCAAATTTCACCTATAGAGGTCCTACCTCCTCATACCTCAGAATATGACCTTATTTGGAAAAAAAATTGTTTATAATTGTTTTATGCAGTCGTCTTTCAAATCAGATAGAAGAAAAGACTTTCAAACCTTCTATCTGATAAAGGACTTATATTCAAAATATACAAAACTCTTAAACTTGATCATGAGAAAATAAAGAAACCAATTTTTAAAATGGGCAAGAGATCTGAACAGGCACTTCACCAAAAAAGATACACAGATGGCAAATAAGCATATGAAAAGATTTGTTACTAGGAAAAAGCAGCATTTGTTACTAGGGAAATGAAAATTAGTACAACAATGAGATAGCATCACACCCCCATTAGAATGGCCAAAATCTAAAACACCTGGCAATACCAATTCCATGTGAGGATGAAGAACCAAAGGAACTCTCATTCGTTGCTGGTAGGAATCCAAAATGTTGCAGTCACTTTGCAAGAGAGTTTAGCAGTTTCTTACAAAGCTGAAGTTTATCTTACTAAAGGATCCGTCATCTGTACTTCTATGTATTTACCCAACTGATTTGAGAATTTACATGCACACAAAAACCTGCATGTGAACATTTATAACATCTTTATCACAGTCACCAAAAATTGGAAGTAATCAAGATGTTATTCAATAGGTGAGTTGGATAAATACACTGTGGCACATCTGTACAATGGAATACTATTCATTTCAAAAAGGACTGGGCTATCTAGCCATATAAAAGTATGGATAAATATCAAATGCACATTTCTAAGCGAAAAAAAGTCAGTTTGACAAGGGTGCGACTTATGACATTCTGGAAAAGTAAAACTATAAAGATAATAGTAGGATCAATGATTGCCAGGGATGTGGGGAGTGAGGAAGGTTGGATAGGTAAAGCATATAGGATTTATTAGGATGGTGAAATTATTCTGTATGGTATTCTAATGGTAGAAACACGACATTTTTCATTTGTCAGGATCTATAGAACTTTAATAACACAAAGAGTGACCTTAATGTATACAAATTAAAAGATGCCTTTGGACCCTCAGATGACAAGAAGCAGATTCAGAAATCCACAGAGCTGAAAATATGGATCATTTCTCATGGAAAAGGAAGCCTAACTCAGAGTCCAGATCCAGAAACCTAGTAGGCCAATCAGAAAAACATGAAAAAGTACTTTGAGGAAGCAGATCTGGGTTGCATTTGGGAATTGGTGATATGACCATCTGAACTTCAGAACTGCTATGGAAGAATGATTGTGAGATGCCTCCTGCTCCATTTTTTTTTTTTGGAAAATGATTATAAACTCTTGGTAATTGGGCCCTTGTGTAACCTGTTCTCAAATCTGAGTTGGCTCTGTGACTCTTTTTTGACCAATAGAATGCAGCAGCAGTGACAATTGCTTAAGGACTTTTGATGAAAGAATCTGCACAACTTCTTTAGAGAATAATAATTTATAGGTGAATAACTGATATTTAAGTTGTTCTGTAAAAAAAAGAAACAATAATTTAACTGAGTAAATTGTAAGCATCTAAATGGCTTTACTAAACAATTCATGAATCAGTCCATAGCCTAGTAATAGAAAGGAGTTCCTAAAGTCTACATAAAGTGAAAAGTTTTTTTTTAAAAAAATATTTTTTTATTCATGAGAGACACAGAGAGAGAGGCAGAGACATAGGCAGAGGGAAAAGCAGGCTCCCTGTGGGGAGCCTGATGTGGGATTCAATCCTAGGACCTCGGGATCTCACCCTGAGCTGAAGGCAGACACTCAACCACTGAGCCACTCAGGTGCCTGAAAGAGAAAAGTTTTTAAAGGCAGAGAAGGTTGGGACAAGGAAGTCATAAATTTTAAAAAGATTTATTTCAGGCAATGTCACCTTTCTTTGAGAGAATGATAGGATTTATAAGGAGGATTCCTTCATTGAAGCTGACCAGAAAATTTCCAACTGGTTGGTTAGGATGCATTTCTGGGAAAGGTTGAGAATGCCGTTGGGTCAGATACTAAATCTTGGTTTGATATTGTGGGCTTAGCCGTAGTGACATCATTTTGGGTTCACTGCTTTTTTTTTCTTTTTTTTTTAACAGCTCCATTTATTTTTTTTTGTTTTTATGATGTTTAAAAGCATCATAAAAATTATTTTAGATTTTTGTATTTTTCTGACTCTTAAAGGAGATATTGTCTTTATAAAAGTACAATTCATATTAAGATTTCATTGAGTGACATTTGGTAAGAAACAAAATGACCTTCAAAAATTATTGGACTCTGGGCCTAATTGAAGAAAAAAAGAACTTGATGGAAGTGAAGTATTCCTGGGCAACATGATTTTGCTTCAGAGAAGTCATCCATTACTTGAATTTAATCTAATCTAGGGTTATGTTTACTTTTTGCTTTTTTTGCTTTTGTTTTACCCTTCTATTGAAACAGAACTAGATTCTTTAGTGAATGGGGGCATACCTTTCTAGAATGTTAGGCTTAACCTCAGGATTTCATCTTGAAGGTCTTACAGTAGAAATTCCATTACGAATGGCATCCTTGTGTGAGTCTCATTCGTGGTTCTTCTGAGTCAAGTGGAGAGAAACAAGTTATCTTGCCAAATGCAGCAAAACTACATGTTGGTGGTCAAGATAATAAAGAGAATCTCCATCCCCTCTCCAGCCAGGAAAACGAATCACAGCAACAACAAAACAATAAGAAAATACCATAAACTCTCTAAAGCCTAAAAAGTGACCAAGAAATAAAAATTTAGAGCAGCCTAATATCTCCACCATGTAGTAAAGTCCCAGGGGTTGGGTTGAAATCATTAATCATTATTGATCAACAGTCCTTCACGAGTCCTATATCCAAAATGCTGTTTGCAATATTTTTAAAAGCTGGCTAAATTATGCCTCTCTCTTCTGAGTATTCCTATAGCTAGGAAGATCTTATCCATAATTTTTAAAAATGTCATCCTGGGCTTCCACAAAATAGAATCACCTAGTGTGCTAGCCCTTAGTGCTTATTACTGTGAAACTCTAAAATTGGGCTTTTCAAACAAGCTTTTCTTTGTCCAGTAACAGCACCCAGATATATTTTCTTTTTCTTTTCTTTTCTTTTCTTTTCTTTTCTTTTCTTTTCTTTTCTTTTCTTTTCTTTTCTTTTCTTTTCTTTTCTTTTCTTTTCTTTTCTTTTCTTTTCTTTTCTTTTTCTTTCTTTTCAGAACCAGCTCTGCTACTCCCAGTCCATATGACTTGGCTCATAGAATGCAAACCTGGAGCTGCTGGTGTCTATCCCTCCTGTAACTTGCAGAGATCCTCTCTGGGAATGAAGCTAACACAGAGGGGTACAGAGAGACACATTTCGATAATACCATTTAAATACTTGGATTCTGTTATTTCTGAAGCTGTGTTGATTCCTGCACTGTTCCTTTTTAAGCCAGAAAATTAGTTTATTTTTAAATGAGTTTGCGTTAGCTTTTGATTATTT
Source organism: Nyctereutes procyonoides (assembly GCF_905146905.1). Classification (NCBI taxonomy): domain Eukaryota; kingdom Metazoa; phylum Chordata; class Mammalia; order Carnivora; family Canidae; genus Nyctereutes; species Nyctereutes procyonoides. The sequence continues at coordinate 16,859,030 of NW_026575132.1, forward strand.
GTAAACGTAAGGATTCTGACTAAAGTAGTCACCAAATCAGAATTTTTTGGTGTAGATTATATCAATTATCTATTGTTATGTTATGAACAACCACAAAATCTCAGTAAGTACTTTGCTCCCATATCTGTAGGTTAACAGGAGAGTAAACTGATGGAGGGTGAGTTTGGCAGCTCTGCTCGTCTTGTCTGGATATTCATCTGGGAGTCAGCTGGGTTTAGCTGGATTAACTTGGCTCTGTTCCACCCTTGTCTCCCTCCTGCGACTGCCCTTCTGGGTGGAGGAAATTTTCCCTGAGACAGTGGAAGAAGTGCCAGTGTGCAGGCTGGATCACACAGGTGCTTTCAATGGCTCAGCCTGTGTCGTATCTGGTAACATTGCCAAAGCGAGATACATGGGCTCAGCAGAAACCAAGGGCCGGAGAAGGCATGGCCCATCTGTGGTGGGAAGGCATTGCATACTTAAGTGGCAAAGTGTGGAGGGAGATGACTTGACACAACTGTCTAGACTACCACATTGAGACTGAGAGATAGAACTTCTTCACAGGCACTCCAGCTGATTCCATACACCCTAAAATTTGAGAACTTCAGGCTTAGCGCTGAGGTTCTCGGGGCTAACTGAATCATCTGGGGGTTTAAACATTTCTGATGCTTAACCAACCCCCAGAGATTTTAATCTAATGAGACCTAAGCATTGGGATTTTAGCATAAAAAATTCCTGGTTAAGAATTACCCTCCTAGAAGAATTTGAGTTTCAGAGGAAATCTCTGTTAGGTTTCTCCCCTCTGCTGAAAGTTTTAATAGAGATGAAAATCAGGGGAAAGTATCAATGGAGAACCAAATCTCAGAAAAGCAGCTCTTAAAGACTAGTAACAAACAAGTCTTTACTGAATATCTCCTCTGTGCTGGGTGTTTGCTGGCCACCAGGGAAATTGCAGATACTAGATATACAGAGTTGCCTACATGGAGCTTAGAGAATCCTCAGGAAGATGGATGATAAGTAAATATTTACAAGTTATTAAATAGTAACAGGTATGCACAGTACCGAAAAACACAAGTATAAGCTGCTATGACAACAAGTAACAGAGACCGGTTTTCAACTGCAAATGCATTGATTGCCAGAAGGAAGAGAGAAAAACTGTAAAGGTAAGAAAGGAAATATTTTAAAAAGTCAGTTACAGCTCTTTTTCATAACTAGTCTCTCCCCTCAAACTGTTTTGGTGCCCTTACTACCTAGACAGCCTGTCTTAAATTGCATGGAATCAGCAGGAGTCACTTCTTAGGATCTCTAAGAAATGTGAGAACTGGACCATGATAACAACTTTGGTTAGGTGATGAGCTGGAATCTGGGAAGTCTGTCAAATTTAACTTCTTGTTGATCCTGATGGACTCTAGCCCTTTAAAGAGTAAAAGTTAATATATGATGTAATGTCTGTCACATGAACTGCATTTTGCCTAATTATGTGATTCTAAAGCTGACTTTCACAAGAGAGACTTGCTAAAAGTTATCTTTTTACAAAAATTTTTTATTTAAATTCAATTTAGTTAACATATACTGTATTATTAGTTTCAGGAGTAGAATTTAGTGATTCATCAGTTGCATATAACAGCCTGTGCTCATTACATCACATGCCCTCCTTAATGCCCATCACCCAGTTACCCCACCCCCCATCCATCTCCGCTCCAGCAACCCTCAGTTTGATTCCTAAGAGGTCAGGGTCTCTTATGGTTTGCCTCCCTCTCTGTTTTCATCTTCTTTTATTTTTCCTTCCCATTCCCTATGTTCATCCGCTTTGTTTCTTAAATTCTACATATGAGTGAGATCATATGGCCTTTGTCTTTCTCTGATTGACTTATTTTGCTCAGCACAATACCCTCTAGTTCCCTCCATGTCATTGCAAATGACAAGATTTCATTCTTTTGGATGGTTAAATAGTATTTCTTTGCGTATATATACAACATCATCTTTGTCCATTCATCTGCTGATCCTGATTGACTCCAGCCCTCTAAAGAGAAGTTTTTATAGGATGTAATGTCTGTCAAATGAATTGCATTGTGCCTAATTATGTGATTTTAAAGCTGACTTTGTTTAATAAGTGAGACCTTCTAAAAGTTATCATCTTTAAATCAGAGATAGAGTTAGAATTCATTCAACGTGGTAAATCTGCCATTTTGAGTGATATTCTACTGGGTGAGAATCCTAACATAAATTCAGCCAAAAGAGAATTACTGCCAGCAAAAATAGATGTTTTTTTTTTTAGTCCCAGAATAATACATCTGCCACTCTACTTCACTAAGTTATGAGACTTTTATTTAGTTACTCAATATTTAATCAAATGTATAATGTTTTTTATTTCATTTGAAATGACTTTGTTGCATTACTGATTATTAGAGGCATTAAGGGTGATAGTCTAAAAGATGTTTTTTTGCTCTGTTTTCTGCTGTGAGCATTTAAAAAATTATTTAAACATTTTAAATCGAAAGATGTCAATGAGTTTCAATTTTGCCTAACCAATGATCAGAAAACATACACAGTGCCAGTCAATAGTTGGAGTAAACTTTAAAGTAGTATTGCCACAATAATAATTATTTTTTCCCTCATGGAATCATGACTTTTAAAAAATCTTAACTCTATTTTTAGGTTGCTGCATTTATCAAATTTAACATTTAAATTTGACATGTATATTAGATTGCTTTGCTGTGTAACAAGTTATCACAAGCCTAGGGGCTTTACACAACACACATTAATTATATTATAGTTTCAGTGGGCCAGGGATCCAGTTAGGGTTTAGCTGGGCCCTCTGTGCCAGGGCTTCCCCGAAGGCTGTAATCAAAGTGTTGGGTTCTTAACTGGGAGTTGTGCCTTCTTCCATGCTCAGCTGGTCAAATGTATTTCTCACAGCTGTAGAACTCTGGGAAGTTGACTTCTTCAAGGCATCTGTGTCAGGCTTCACCTTTGAGAATCTCTGATTTAGATCAGGCTTACTGAGGATGGTGTCCCAGTTGATTCACTGATTAGTAACCTGGTCACAGCAGCGAAAACCCATTATGTTCACAGGTCTGCCCCCAATTGAAGGGAGAGGGTTGGGGTGAGTACCTTGGTTGGTGGGAACCTTGGGGGATTCTAGGATCTGAATGCATCCCCCAAATTCAAATGTTGAAATTCTAACTCACAAAGATGATGGTTTTAGGAAGTGGGGACTTTGAGACGTGCTCAGGTCATGAAGGCAAAGCTTACATGAATGGGATTAGCGTCTTTATAAACAAGGCCCTGGGAAGATACCTTGTACCTTCCATCAGATGAGAACTTGGAGAGAAGTACTTTTGATCCAGAAGAAGGCCCTCACTCAACTGTGCTGGCATCCTAATCTTGGCCCTCCAGCCTCCAAAACCATGAGCAATAAATGTCTGTTTATAAGCTACCCAGGCTGTGGTATTTAATTACAGCAGCCATCTTAAAATTTTGCTTACCTCAAAGTGAAACTAAGATCTAACATAGTTCTAAAATATCTTGGAAAGGAAAGGTTTTAATTTGGAGTTTTATTTGAAACTTTTATTAAATCCACATGTAATATGTACTTTATGTATTTATTATGTTTTACTTTGCAATGCACACACACACACACACACTCATTCAAGAGTGTACTTGTATACTATAGTGTAGTCAGTGAACATTCAGAAGAGAATATTTGGAGACTAATTTTTCTTTTGACTATCCTTCAGCGCACATTTTCAATGCACTTCAAATCAAAGGCCAATTTCAAGGGTTTATAAAGAAGGAATTTAGTTGTTTATCAGCTTGTTCAAAGGCAGAGAGAATACTAAATCAAGTCAATAACCAGTTGTTTGATGAATAAAATGTTTTCATTCAAAAATAACATGCAGCTAAAGTTGAGTCATTTTCTTTTGCAAATATGTTTACTTTGTGGAAAAATAGTCTAAGAAATGAACGTAAAACCCAGTAGGAAATCAGTGGAGTCTGATTCAGAATTACTTCTTTTTTTTTTTTTTTCAGAATTACTTCTTAATGTGTAAGTGTGTATACATCTTTTCCGGGGGGAGAGGGGAGGAAAAGTCTTGCCTATTTTTCTGACATCATTATTAAAATATGTTACTAATAAGAAAATAATGTTTGGAAACCATTGAAAATTATTCCAGCTCATAAAAAAAGATCATTTTGGAATTTAATATTCCTATGGAGTTTAACTATTTTCCTAAAGTTGATCTTCCCATGCTTTTTGCAAAAATAAACCCAAATTAATAAGTTAACTTTAATTATTTGATTGGTACAAAACCTATTTTAGGAAACTCCTAAAAGCATCTGTATGAATGATCTGAAGAGGTCTCTTAAAATTCTTTGTATCACAAAATAAAAATTGATATTTTAATAGCTTTCTTATTTGTTAGCCATGATATATAAGTTATATCCTTGCTGATAGTCCACAAATTTAATGAATGAAATTAAGGGAGGTAACAAAAATTAATAAAATTACAAAATAAAGAAAGTTGATTGGAAAGTAATAACAGAAAGCAATTAAGAAGGAGGAAAAAAGCTGGAGTTAAGGTTACAGGGTAGGTCTCGAATGTGGTGGTAAGCATTCTCGAAACCAGTGAAATGGAGAAACTGAATTCTGATATTGATGCAAGCAGGCTGGGTCCAAGGACCCAGAGGTGAGGGTCCCATAGGACCAGCCAAGAGAATCCTTGGCTTCATACAAGATGGAAATCAAATGGGAGCCAGAGAAAATGAAAACAGAATTGACTGAGTGGGGTGGGTGACAGAGAATAGCAGACGGAGTGTCTGGGAGACTCAGAAAGAAAAGGAAAATGAGTCATTGTTGCTTGGAATAGGGGTTTACATTGGAAGAGGATTGAGGTTATGTGTTTCTTTAGGAATTCAGCAAAAATAGGTGTTTTTTTTTTTTTGTCACCAATCAAAGGTGAATGTTAGGTGAACAATAGGTGTTGTTCCATAAATCAGCAAAAGTAGAGATGTTGATGCCAGTGTCAGCTGAGGTTTGTTTGAAGCTAACATCCTGGAACATGTTTGGTATCTGGCTCTTCTTAGATGTTATCAGGTGTTTGGGGCCTAGGACAAAACTCAGAGAACGATGAGCTTTTTGGCTTCCCCTTGAGGTGGGAACATAGCTTCCTTGGCTTCTTGCTAGACATGGGACCTAGCAGAAAAACTGCAAAGATGGAACGTTTCCAAAATGGAGTCCCTTCAGCTTCCTTATATCAATATGAACACAGAGAAGATCTTCACCCTCTAGATTCTTATATAATGCCACAGCATGATTCATTCATTCATTCATTCATTCATTCATTTCAAAATTGTTTCTAAGTGATAACTATATGTCAGGTGTTATTTTAGATGTTGGAGTTATGACAGAGAAAAAAAACAGGGAATTCCTGCTCTCATGAAGTTTGTGTTCACATTCTATTACAAGGCAGAAGATGATAAATAAGATTTTTTTTGAGGCATATATTTCTAATGGTAAGAAGTGCTATGAAGAAAAAAGACAGACATATGGGAGAGTAGAGCAATGAGTGAGTGGATGGAAAAGTGGTGGTCAGTGAAGGCTTTTGTGATGATGTAACAGGTTTTGGACCCATATTTGAAAACATGAGGGATTGAACCATGTGGTTCTGTGGACAAAGAGCTTCCGAGGCCAAAGGTAAAGCAAGTACAAAGGCCATGAGTTAAGAGCATGCTTGATGTGTTCTATGAATAGCAAAAAGGCCAGTGCATTTGGAAGGAAGGAGAGCTAAAGATTTTATTCTCAGTGAGATGGAAAGCTATTTGGAAAGTTTAGATAAGTAAATGATATTATTTAACTTACATTTTAAAAGGATCACCTTGGCTCCTGTGTTAAGATTAGACTGTAGAAAGTGAGTGGAAGCAGGGAGATCAATCAGGGTTTTATCAAGATAATTCTGATCATAAGTGATGGTGGTATAGATTAAGGAGGTAGCAGTGAAGGTCAAGAAAAGTGGTTGAATTCTGCATATAACTTGAATAGGGGGCCAATTAGTTGGCTGTGAAGTACTAGAGAAACAAGAGTCCAGGAAGGATTTTGGTTTGGGATGATGAGTTTGAAATGCTGATTAGACATGTAAGTGAACATAAGAAGGAGCTATACATGACTATCACTATCCAAGGTTGAAGGTCAGGAGAGACATCAAAGATAGAGATATAAATTTGGGAATCATCATTATGTGCATTCTACTTAAGGAACGGGATCAAATGACTAAGTGATGTGAATAATGAGGAGGAAGAGTCCTAAGATTGAGACCATGTGGCAATTTAACATTTGGAGGAAGTAATCAATCGTTGAGCAAGTTGAGAACTAGGAACGGACCACTGAATTTGTTAAGTAGAGGTCCTAGTCACTGGTGACATTGGCAAGAACACTTGCACTGGAATTGTACAGATAAGATCGTAAGTGGGGTGAGTTCAAGGCAGAACAGAGGGAGAGGAAATAGGGATGGCAAGTAGAGAAAATTTGCTTAAGGATTTTTGCTTCAAAAAGAGCAGAGAAATAAGGCAGTGTTTGGCAGGAGAGGGGTGAACAAAGAAGAGTTTTCTTTTAAGATGAGAGATGTTATAGCATGTTGTGTGGTGAAAGGAATAATCAAGTAGAAGAAAAAAAGTAATGGAAGATCCAAAGAGAAGAGCAGATGATGCTCAGAAGAGCTTGCTGTGGTGTGCTGCATGAACCTAAGTGAAGGGGAGGGTTGGCTTGATCCTCATGAATGTGCCTGTTCTCCATAACACCCACAGAAGTGAGCAGAACTGCTGGGTGAAACCTTACTTTTCTGAAGGATGGAAAAGGATTCTCCCTCCCTTCCTGGTGCTTCAGAGAGGCACTGACCCACAGCACTCACAGTCTGGTCTCATTCTCTATCTTTTCCATATTCTTCATTACAAAAGCTGAAGCCAGAGGAGAACACAGGATTCTCTTTATAGGATGAGGCATGTAAGAAATGGCATAAAGGCAAAATTCTCACAGTTGTCACTACTTCACACTGATAATTGCCAATGTCTCTGTCAAGCATAATGTAGAACTTCACCCTAGAATAAGCATAATAAATCAGTGTCAAGAATGAAATAGTAACTCCACAGGGTGGCTCTGTGAAAGGGAAGTTTGAGAAGCCTTTTTTCCTGGCATCTCACAGAGATTTTAGACCTCAGGCTATTATTAGTCTGGTAAGAAGAGCTCTTGACAGCTCCTAATAATACGAATGAGTAAGCGGCACTGCCCAAACAGGTCTTTGATCTTCAGGAAAAGAACAGTGAAGTGCTTTCTAGTCTTGCTTACTAGGTTTTGAGCCTTTTGTTGGTTTCTCTCTTGGCAGTGCCCTGGAGTGCCTGTAAAATCCCATGTAGTGGCAGAGAGCTCCGGGCATGTAGACAGCTGTCCCCAGGTGCATTATGATTCATACCTTATTAGAATCCTATTTGCTAGGTAAATGCTATAATCAAAAGCTAAATGGAATGAATTAGCTTTAAACTCTTGGTGTCTTCTGATTCCTGGGCTACCCCCTATAGCTTTATGATCACAGGGAATTTTGTCTCAAAGTACTAATTTTCCACACCCATGATTTCAGGTTGTAAAGAGCAGACTTGATTGTGGCATTATTTCTCATTCCTCCTCAAATTCTTTTAGCAATGCAACACTTTTCAAAAGAAAGATTACTAATATAAAACTAATATAAAACAGGTAAGAGCAAATGAATATGACTTCACAGTTTAATTAATCCTAATTTAGATGGAAATGAATCACTGTTTAAACTTTAGGAGAGAAGAAGCATACCCTGAAATCTCTCTTCTCCATATATGTATATATGCCTATAATGTTTTTATGGTTTAAGTTCTATTTTCTACATTTTTTGCACAGTTCTTATATGTATGCAACAAATAAAGACAGAAGAGAATTTTCATTTTGGGTCATAGTAGATATATAGTCAAAAGACCTCGAGTCCAAGTCCCAAGTCTGCCACTTATGGGTTGTATGACTTGGGTGATTCATTTGCTGACTGGAGGCCAGGCTCTCTTTATTTGCCACCTGAGAATGTATGTGCTTCCTTTAGGACTTTTGCTCTTGCCCCACTTCTTGATTTTTTTTTTCTTATAGAGAGAAAGGAGAAGAGATAAAGGAAGTAAGAAAGACAGTAAATGTTGATTAAAAGAGAAGAACAAAGTTACACTGTTTGGAAAAAATGTGCAGTGGGAATGTCCCCTCTCATCTTTCTTTCTTTTGAAGCCAGAGCAAGTGGGGGGAGGGGCAGAGAAAGAGAGAATCTTTTTTGTTTGTTTTTTAAAGGTTTTATTTATTTATTCATGAGACAGAGACAGAGGCAGAGGGAGAAGCAGGCTCCGTGCAGGGAGCCCGAGGTGGGACTCCATCTGGAGACTCCAGGATCCTGCCCTGGGCTGAAGGCGGTGCTAAACCGCTGAGCCACCTGGGCTGTCTGAGAGAGAGGATCTTAAGCAGGCTTCACACCCATCTTGAAGCCCAACAGGGGCTGATGAGGGACTTGAAATCAAGAGTCAGATGTTTAACCAATTAAGCCACTGAAGAACCCCATCATCTTTCTTATTTTTAGGCAGCATTTCCTCTTTCTTTCCCAGAACCAATCCCTCATCATAGAATAGAAATAAAGTTATTCAAAATTGCATGTACTGTTGTCAAGTGAACACAAATCTAAAAGAGGAAAAAATGGAGTTTTAAAAGGGAAAGAGACTTCCTTCCTTCCTTTTTCTTAGAGTGTTTACCTTAGAAAACTTTTATTTTTGCATTCCTTCTTTGTTACTTTGATATGGATGTAAACTTTCTAAAAGCTAAAAGCTTTTGCTAGCTTTTCAATCCGAGAATGTCTTTTTCAAGTGCTTGGGTACCATCTCTTTGAATGCAAATATCAAGGAAGAGAAAACCTCTATTTCCCATCTTCATGGGTTTTTAACTTAGAAGGCTGGCTCTAAATTGTAACTACCTATCTTAAAGATATGATATTATTACTCTTTTGGATAAAGGCAACTAGTGAACATGAATGATCACTCCAATTAGCATGTGAATTTAAGATGAGTTATGGGTAGCAGAGGGTGCTGTTAAGTTCTCCTACTTGAAGATTAGCTATTGTTTATCTTGGGAAAGGTGGTCTCAAGGACACAGCCTTTGACTCCTACGGGAATGGGCCTTAGCCCTGGAAGACTTCCTTACAGTAGGCTGATGTAAGTGTTCTGAGCAAATTTAAGGAATGCTAGGCTAAGCTATGATGTTTGATAGGGTGGATGTGTCAAACACATTTTCAATTTACCCATATTTTCGACTTACAATGGTTTATTGGGACATAATCCCATCATAAATCCAGGAAGATCTAAGTAACTAAAAGTCTTTCTTCATTTTTGCCTTGTTGCTTTAACTGACTATTGCGATACCTGGCAGCTCAGTTCACTCTCTACCAGCTCAGCTGAGTCCTGAAGACTAAAAGCATTATTTTTCAGACACCGAAGAACAAAGTCTTGCTTACCAAGAAAGACAGGCATTGGATGAATTTAGGCCAAAGGAAAGTGCAGGTCTTAAACTACAGTTTGGCTATTAAAGTGAAGAAATATAAAACTTCAAAAATTTAAAATTTCTACTTTAAATGAAAGCTTTAAACTTCAAAGACAAGTGTGATTGAAAATAAAAAACACTTTACTATTCTGTGTTGCATGTTTGTGTATTGGTTAACACCAGTAATTCTTCGGTTACAATGTCTTTGTGACTTTACTGTTTATAGAGTGAACTGCAATTAAAATATTATGAAATCATTTCTAGAAAATGCTCCTTGATAGGAACTTGATATGCTTATATACTTCATAGCACAGAATCAATCCCTCTCAGTCCAGACATGGTCATTGAATATTCCTTATGTGTCTGAAACCATTAAGTTTTCTGGTGGGGGAATGGGTTGTTATAAACTTAGCCTTTAACTCAAGAGTTCAAAGAAACCACATAACACCACTGAAACAAATAGAAGCTAATCGGACTGTGCTGACAACACATTATTTAGAGCTTAATTAATTAAAGCTAGAGATTGAGAGGATCCCAGGAATATAATGGGATTCACAGGGAAGCATTCCTCTTCCTCCTCCTTACTACCTCATCTCTCAACTAGAAATACTCTATTCTAAAAAAAATTTTTTAAGTAGGCTTCACCTGGATGTGGAGCCTGATGTGAGGCTTAAACTCATGACCCTGAGATCAAGACCTGAGTTGAAATCAGGAGTCAGTTTTAACTGACTGAGCCACCCAAGTGCCCCTAGAAATATTTTAAGTAATTAAAGCTCTAACTGCAAATGGACGAATGGGGGCACATGTTAAAAGGAAGCTCCTCATTGCTTTGGTCAATTTACATGCAATTCCTTATCTTTTCACTCTTTCCACATTTCTATCACCACAGTGAAAGGAAATAGGTTGTGCTTTCCATCCTGCGTATCAGAGAGACATCATCGTCATATCCGTGCTTTCCTCTACATCACGGGAGTTGCCTTGCAGAGAGGGAACTTGTGGGTCATTGTGGGTGTACTCTGCCCAATGTATTTCACTCCATATCATTTTTGCGTACAGTAATGTGTTGTTTGGAGACTGAATTGTAGCATAATGCTTGAGTTGGTGGCAAAGCTCAGTTTATTTTCTAATTTTGTGCCTCATTCTTGATTGCTGGTTTTTATTAGTTGGGATACATGAGTAATAGTTTTCAGTGGACCAATGACCCATTATGAAAAATAACCTTTTCTCTAGCTATTCTGGTTATAGACAAGCTTAGTTCTGCTATTTTTGAAATTATTTATTTTTAAAATTCAATCTACTTAACCATTACTGTAGACTCTTGCCTAATTTGCACACACACACAAAAAAAGAACTATTCAGAACACAGATTCTTGTTTTATTTCCAAAGAGAAAATTAGGACAGGAATATCCAGAGGAAGAATTCAAAAATTGTACCTTTTGATCTATGCATCTTCTATTTTTTTATTTTTAAAAAGATTTTATTTATTTATTCATGAGAGACACAGAGAGAGGCAGAGACATAGGCAGAGGGAGAAGCAGGCTCCCTGTGGGAAACCTGATGTAGGGCTCAATTTCAGGACTCCGGGATCATGACCTGAGCCAAAGGCAGACACTCAACCACTGAGCCACCCAGGCATCCCTGAACTATGCATCTTTTTAAAAAGTAGCCATCCTTTTCTTTTTCTGAAATTTATTTATCTTTATTGTCTTATTAGCAATGATTGAGACTAGTTTTTAACTCTCATTGAATCTTCATGAAACTACATTTCTCCAGACAGTGCTTTGTAAATATGATTTATTAATCTTATCAGTGAACTATTTATATCATCTGTTTAAATATTGCATTGCAGAATGTAAATATATGCAGTATAGCCATAAAAACTTTTAATATATAACACTATTTTTTTCTAGACTTGTATTCGCAACAGTCATAAGTAAAAGAGGCTTTTGTTGTTGTTGAATACATTATCTTTATTAGAAAATATAAACAATCTTTCTGAATTTTAGAAGATTATATGTTTTACATAAATAAACTCTAGTCATTAATTATATTTCTCTTGAGGAAGAGGAGCACCTCCACCTTCAATATACCAGAAGCCGTGTGGCACCCACTGCCCAGCTACAACCCCCTGAAGAAGCAGGAACTTCTCACCTGCGTTGGGCTGCTGCTTAGTCTTGGTTAATAGCAGTCTGGGTCACTGTGTTTCTCTGGACCTTCCTGCTTGTCACATTCCTAGGCAGTACCTGATTCCTCAGGGAAGGATGCCCATTTTGTTGTGCTATGTCTTCCACTTATTACAGCAATATTGTCAAAGCAAATCAGCCCCAAATGTTTTGGAAGGTGGGATGGCTTTCTCTGTCTGCATGAGCACTCCTCCATGGGAATACCATAGGAACTTCAGAATTTTCCACTCCTATGATTTATAGTTTGAGAGGAATAGGGGATTTAAAGATGTAAATTTTAATCCATTTGGCCCTGCTTCATGAGGTTGACCTCTACAAATGTTGTCACTTGGGCTTCTGGTTGGATTCAGCTAGCAGGAGGCCCTGGTAGGAGAATGGAGGGTGGGAACCAAGACAGTTTGAGATAATTTTCTTTTTTCCCCCAACCTGGCCAAATTTTGGGCACAGGTGCATTTCTGCAGATAGTAGCTCTTGTTAGTCTTGTTTCTAAGGTTTTCATTCTCACTGGGTTCTAGTTTTTCCCCTTGACTCATCAGACCTGGAATGGTATAAGATTCCTGCTATTGCAAGTCCCTAGGTACCTTATCTTTCTTTCTTGTTTCCTCAATCCTGTCCAGACTTCTCTAAATAGTCTCTTTATTAGATTCCCTTTTATTCAACCCTTTGCATGTTACTGGTTTCCTACCAGAACCAGTGGCTGATAAAGCATAAGCTGGTTAAATGCTTTAAGTATAAGCTCATATATCCTAATGTAATTTTCGTTATTCTTATTAAGAGATTTCATTTATTTGAGAGAGAGAGAGCACAAACATTGGGAGCAGCAGGCAGAGGGAGAAGCAGACTCCCTACTGTGCAGAGAGCCCCATCCCGGGACCCTGAGATCATGACCTGAACAGAAGGCAGACACTTAACTGACTGAGTCACCTAGGCACCCTTACCCCAATGTCATTTTAACAGGGTTCATCTCTGTAGCAGTTGTATTTACATTAGTAATTGGTATTTAGACTTCCCAGGAAAAGAGGGATGATTGGCAGGGTGGGTTCTGGTATTCCTGGGTCCCTGGCCAAAGTCATATCCTAGTACTGACTAAATATCACCCTTGACTTCCTTTCTTTGTTGTTTTGGAACTTCACACATTGTTCTGGCAGGTACCAGTCATTGAGTAATAATTGTTAAGTAAGTTAATTTTTGCATATGGTTTTACATTGTCGTGTTCACATTGCATGAGCAGCTTTGTATTTTTTTCACTGGGGATTAGACCACAATAATTTCTTAATATTAAAGAAAATTTGATAAATACTTAATGGAAATATAACAGTTCAATATACATATTTTAGATGGCACAATAGATCAGCCTTCTACATTCTTTTGCTAAAAGGAGAAATGCTCATATTATCACTCTTGAGAGAAAAAAACTCCCCCACTTTCTTTGATAGTTTATTAATTCAGAGACTGGATAGTTCATATACAAATCATACCGTTTCAATTCTATTTTCCAAAATCAATATGCCAGCCTTCCTCAATAAATAGCCAATGCAGGAAGTCACATTGCTAATATCAAACTAAGAACAAAACAGCCAATATTTTAGAAGCAAAAAAGGGTTTATCCAGGAATAGCAGAGAATTGCAATTCAGAATATGCAAGCAATGGCAAAACCCCAGGCAAGTATGAAGAGACAAAGGGAAGGTGGGCTCTTAATAGATTTTAGGAGGAAACTGGGAAGGGTTGTTTTGAACAGAAATTCATTAGAGAACGAGAGTTAGAGGTTGTGGTGGTTTCTCATTGGTTGCAGGCAGTAGTGTGCTGCGGCTGGAAAGAGCTATTCCTTCTTTTTCTTAAAAGCCAGAAGAGAAATTTTTATAATGAAAAGTGTCCTTCCTTGTCAAGAATGATCTTCCTCCTGCCTGCTGGTTGTGTAGGTAGTGATGTATGGGATGGGCATGAGAGCCCCCCCCTTTAGAATTTCCCAACTCCAATTTAAATGAGGCTTTTTAAAAACTCAATATCAGTGAGGGCGACAGAACATGAGAGACTCCTAACTCTGGGAAACGAACAACGGCTGGTGGAAGGGAGATGGGCGGGTGGTTGGGCTGACTGGGTGACAGGCACCGAGGGAGGCACTTGACGGGATGGGCACTGGGTGTTATGCTATATGTTGGCAAATCGAACTCCAATAAAAAATAAACAAAAAAACCCCTGATTGTCACACTAGTTATGTTACTTTTCAAAACCCAGTGGATAAAGACGATGTGTTATACACACACACACACACACACACACACACACACACACACACACATATATATCCCCAGTGAAGTAAGTCAACAGGAGGACAATCATATGGTTTCATTCATATGTGGAATATAAGAAATAGTGAAAGGGATTGTAAGAGAAAGGAAGGGAACTGAGTGGGGAAAAATGAGAGAGGGAGACAAACCATGGGAGACTCCTAACTCTGGGAAACAAAGGGTTGCAGAAGGGGAGATGGATGGAGAATGGGACAACCGGGTGATAGTCACTGAGGAGGGCACTTGATGGGATGAGCATTGGGTGTTATATGTTGTCAATTTGGATTTAAATTTAAAAAATGTAAAAAAAATCAATCAGTTTGCATCAGGAAAAAAAAAACACCCAATAGACAAAAAACACCCAATAGACAAAAAAACACCCAATAGTAGTATGATCATCGTTACAGCCTCACTTGTAAGATGTGTTTGCACAAGGATGCAATAGCCCAGTTGAGAGGGCTATTTCTGCACATCACTGCTCTGTCTGAATCCTGCACTGGCCAGGTCTTTGCAGACCTGAGTGGACACTAGCAGACCCACATTAACCTGATCAATAGGAGGCCACCGGGCTACCCCACAGCTTTTCTTCCCACTCCCAATGCCTGGAATTCTATTTTGAGAGTGGTGGTTCTTGAAGTGCAGAGCTCTGAACAGAAACATTAGCATCACTTGGAAAAATTTTAAGATACAAAATTTCAGGCTCCACTCCAGGCCTGCTCAATCTAAAAAATCTGTGGATTGGGCCCAGCAATCTGTGTTTTACAAGCCCTTCAGGTAATTTTGATGCTAAAGTTTGAGAATCAATGGCTTACAACATGGATACTGAAAAGACATGTATTCACTAATGGAATGTGGAAATTCAGAGTCAGTTTGATAGGAGATGGAAGGATATCAGAGGAAGGATCTATCTAGCCTTGAAGTGGGAAAAGGCCTGATGAAGTGATGAAGAATAGACTTTCAGGGAAGCAAATGCCTCCGTTTATTTTATTTACTTTACAGAGAAAGCAGCTGAGAGAGAAGCACTTGACAATTATACTGAATTTAATATGGTCCTTTTCATGGCAGGAAATTAAAAATGAGATAGGGAGGGTCAATAGGTTCCGGAAGGCAAGATGTTAGTTGACACATGTGTATCCATCTAGGTATCGAGCACCGTGATGTCTGTCCTTTGAAGGGAGGGAGGTTTGTGTGTCACCCCACCCTTTCCAGACTCTCCAAATCCAGCCCACCTGAGCTATCTTAAGGCTGCTTTTCCTTCTCAAACTATTTCTGAAATGCTATGAGGTCTTGGGAGTGCAGGAACCCATCCCTCATTGCCGTAGGACCTGCATCAACACATGATATCACATGAACAAAGATAATTGTAGTAAGATTTACAGAAAACTCACTCCTTTTTCTGCCTTGGCGATAGAGTGTGCCCTTCTTGTAAACTATATAGATTACCTCATAATAAGTACCACATTATTAACAAATATAAAGGTAATGATTACAATTTTTGCAATCATCAGTGCTATAATCATTTTGGTTGATAGCCTCTGGAGATCTACTAAGCACTGCTCCTCAGTCATTAATGCCCACAAGAATTACTTGGATCTAGTTATGGTGCAGGTTCTGATTTAGTACCTCTGGATTGTGACCCAAATTGGTGCCAATAATGCTGAGTACCTGGATCACACTTTAACAAAGAAGAAGAATGAGAACCACACCAATTTCTTTTTCCAGTAGAAAAAAATAGAATGTCAATCTCAGTTCCTACAACTATCAAGATCCTATTATTTCTGTTCATCACAGTTTTTGTGGCAAAAGAAGTTTTTAGTGAGTATTATGGGATATGCAGGCTAATTTGTACCAATTTTGCATGGCAATAAAAAAATAAAGCTCAAGCCAGCTTTTATCCTGTAAAGCTCTTGCAGAAGCAGTCTACTCTTCAAAGCAATGGGACAGCAATGAAAGGGTCCATTGCAGCCCGTGTATACTAGAAAGCATCAAGACTATGATATTTTGAGGGGCACCTGGGTGGCTCAGTCAGTCAAGCATCTGCCTTTGGCTCAGGTCATGATCTCAGGGTCCTGGGATCAAGCCCCATGTCCAGCTCCCTACCCAGCAGGTGTTTGCCTTTCCCCATGTCCCCTGCTTGTGCTCTCTCTTTCTCTTTCTCTCTCTCAAAGATATAAAATCTTGAAAAAAATTAACTGTGATACTTTCTAAATGTCTGGGAAATTAGGTCAGTACTTTCAGATTTAATTCAGGAAGGCCTGCTCTACCAGAAGTCCTGATTGCCAATTAAGATCTAATGCTGATGCTTACTAGCTACTGAGAATTAGCTAGTAATGAAGTTGAAGGTTCATGTAGTATCATAATATAGATGAAGAACTTCTAAAAATTGAGTCACTAACACTGTTCTTGCATGCTGATGGGATGTTATCTAATTGCCTTTCAGGGGCTGTGACACTCTAACAAAATTTTCTTCTTTAGAATTTTACTTAAGGCTATTTATGATGCAAATCAGATGATTGCAGAGTTACACAAACAGAATAAATATCAATTAAAGTAATTTCCTTTTTACTGTTACTTAACTAATGATTACAAAACATATATTGGTTGAACAGATGAGTAAATATTGACTTTATTTTAAAGAGGGAGGCAGTGTCCTAATGTCACAGGTTGTATTGCATCTACTGGATCAAAATTTAGAGTAAGATGCTTCCAGTGTGGTGCAAAGCATGTACCATGCTGCTCTTCTGGGAAGAATGAATAGTTTAGGTGAGGAGGAGCAGTGGAAACTAACTGGTCATGAAAGCTAGAGTTATATTGCTCTAGTAGTAATCATTTTACTATAATTCAACTTCAGTAGAATTTTTAAAAAATATTCATTTTATGGTCTGAAAATGTTTTCATTTATCCTCTTGGTTCCCTGTTATATATAGATCAGTTGTGGAAGCCATAAATGAGGGGAGGCCAGAGTACTTGTGGTTGGTGGAATTTTAAGATGGTCCCCAAGATTCCCACTCCCTGGTGTAAATGTCCTATATATTCCCTCTCCTTGATGTGAGCAGGCTGAGAATAGGACGGGGTTTAACTCCTATGATCAGGGTATAAGTACAGAGTATAAGTACTCCTATGATTATATGGCGTAAGTACAGAGATTTGGCAGGTATAATTAAGGTTTCAAATCAGGTGATTTTGATTTCATCAGAAGGGGGCTTATCCTGGGTAGGCTTGAGTTAATCAGGTGAAACCTTTGAGAGACTGGACCCCTCATAAAGGGACAGATGACCTCCTACTGGCCATGAAGAACTATGTCATAAACTGCATGTGGAGAGTGACAGCCTCTGGGAGATGAGGATCCCAGTCCTACAGCTTTAAGGAACTAAATTGTACCAACAAACTGATAACAAAATACAGCCTCTAAAATATGTGCCTCAAAGATTTATATCTGAAACAACATGATTTACACTGGTTGAAAACCAAGAAATTGGATATAAATTTGCACTTCTAGCATTATGGATGACTTCCTGCTATAGAGTAAATGAATTCCACCCAGGGAGAACTTCTCTATTTATTGATGGATATCCAACAGAATACTGTGGAAACAAAACAAAATAGATCTGGGATTGGGGGACAAGGCAGTACTTTTCTGGATGGTGTAGACTTGCCCTGGGGATGAACATGTATAGTAAAATCACTGTTTAGATTATGAATCATGAGCCAAGGATTAGCAAAACCAAGCTGGTATTAAAAGTAGAGATAGTAAGCTTATAATGTAGGAGTAAGGTTGTGTAAAAGTGGTCCCGATGTCTACCAGCAGAATCAAATCTTTGGAGGAAAATTTTTCTAACCCATGTGAAGTAATTAAATAAAAATAAATGATCATTAAGCAATGGAGAAGGTGACTCATCAAGTGTGGGATTCAGTAGAAACAATAGGCTATGAGACCTATTGGTCTTTACCTATTTATCGTGTTATTTATTTGCAATAAAGTAATAGTTAATAAAAGCACACCATGAATATTTTTGTGCCAATAAACTTAAACTTAGACAAAACATAAATAACTACACAAGTATTCGCAGTTAGGTGAGTCAACTGATTCAAAGTAGAAGGGATGTATCTTGCAAGAAATTGCTGTGGCCAAGTTCAAAAAGGGTGTTGCCTGTGTTCTCCTCAGGATTTTGATTCTTGTCTCACATTCAGATCTTTCATCCATTTTGAGTTTATCTTTGTGTATGGTGTAAGAGAATGGTCTAGTTTCATTCTTCTGCATGTAGCTGTCCAATTTTCCAGTGGGTTCTGGGTTCTATATTCTGTTCCATTGATCTATGTGTTTGTTTTTGTGCCAGTACCATGTTGTCTTGATGATCACAGCTTTGTCGTACTTGAAATCCAGCATTGTGATGCCCCCAGCTTTGGTTTTCTTTTTCAATATTCCCCTAGCTATTTGGGGTCTTTTCTGATTCCACACAAATCTTAAGATGATTTGTTCCAACTCTCTGAAGAAAGTCCATGGTATTTTGATAGGGATGGCATCAAACGTGTAAATTGCCCTGAATAGCATAGACATTTTCACAATATTAATTCTTCCAATCCATGAGCATGGAATCTTTTTCCATCTGTGTCTTCCTCAATTTCTTTCAGAATTGTTCTGTAGTTTTTAGGGTGATAGGCATTGAGGGGGGCACTTGACGGGAAAAAAGTAGACAATATCTTAGAATGTTTTAAAAACTCCAAGAGTGAAAAAATTTTCCTGGAATAGCTTCCAGACTCCATTGGTTTTTAGAGGCCTATTCTAACACACTTTCAAGAAGTTGACCTAATCTTAAATCTTTTCAGAGAATTGACAAAGAATTCACTGGTTAATTCTATGTTATTTGTATAACATTGTTTCCAAAGTAGAGAAGTACAGAATAAAAGAAATTTAAAAAGAAAACAAGCCAATCTTAATCCAATGTGGTATGAGGAAGATAATATAACACAATCAATTTGTAGTTTTCCAGAAATGAAAGAGTACTTTAATATTAGCAAAATCTATAAATGTTATTCAACACATCAACTAATTGAAGGAGGAAAAAATATAATCATCACTTTAGAGTGTAAAGAAATAGATAAAATTCAAACCCAATTAGAATAATAATAATAACAAGCTAGGAATAGCAAAAAATATCCTTGCACTGATAAATTATATGAACCACCAATGAACGAAAAAGCATCATTCTTTTTTTTTTTAAATTTATTTATGATAGCTACAGAGAGAGAGAGAGAGAGGCAGGGACACAGGCAGAGGGAGAAGCAGGCTCCATGCACCGGGAGCCCGACGTGGGATTCGATCCCGGGTCTCCAGGATCGCGCCCTGGGCCAAAGGCAGGCGCCAAACCGCTGCGCCACCCAGGGATCCCCAAAAAAAAGCATCATTCTTAAAGGGAAAACACTGAAAGCAATTACTATAGAATCAAAAATGCAAGGACACCTACGCTTACTAGTTTCTATTTATCATTAAACTGGATGTTTAATATAAGTGTTAATGTTTAATGCAGTGTAGTAAAACATAAAAAGGAACTTGAAATATAAGGATTGGAAAGAAAGTGTTATTTTAAAGAGAAGATTATATACATAGGAAACCTAAAATAATCGGAGAGATTGTTAGAAATAAGAGAGTATATTATCAGAGAGTACACCAAGAGTATGAATATAGAAGGACGGCAAACCTTTAGATCAATAAAAAGTTGTTTATAAGGAGTACTATCTAACAATGACAATTTCGGTCATATGGATGATCCATAGAACAGTTTTGTTTTTTAGGGAGATCAATCTCCTTAAGCCAACTGGCAGGACCATCTTTAAAATCCTAGATTTCTGTAATTTTTATTTATTTATTTATTTATTTATTTATTTATTTATTTATTTATTCATTCATTCATTCATGAGACACACACACACACACACACACACACACAGAGGCAAAGACGTAGGCAGAGAGAAGCAGGGAGATAAGCAGGGTCCATGCAGGGAGCCCCATGCGGGACTCGATCCTGGGATATCTAGATTACACCCTGGGCCAAAGGCAGGCACTCAACTGCTGAGCCACCCAGGCATCCCTGTAATTTTTTTTTTCTTTTAATCTCCCATTCTTCAGACCAGTGGTGAGATTCTCAATAGCAGTGTTTCTTCTGGTTTTCTAGTCTTTATTCACGAAAAGTTTCTATCTTTTTTCCCCACCTCCTGGAACACTTAGAAAAGGATTCTCTATTCTACCAAGAGTTGACTGTCATCATGTTGTTTTCAAAGGAGGCATGTTCTCCCTTCTCAAATATCTCCTTCTTGTGACTGGGAAATTAGTGCTTCCTGACTTTGTGAATTTGTTTCGAAGAAACTTTACTGATCAATGACACCAGCAGAATATGAAGGCAAATACATTGAACTGGAAGTCAGGACCAGGGCTAAGTGTGTCACCACTCTTCATCCAATGCTCTAGGGCTCAAAAGACCTGAGTTCTAAATTGGTAGAAAGTCAATTCATCCTGCTGACCTTCTGTTTCCTTAACTGTAGAAAAGGTTTGCTTGTCTTATGGAGGTTAGAAACAAATAAATTATGTTATAAACGTGATTGAATTTTGTGTATTAAAATTCTGAATGAATTGGAAGTTATATGGTTTTATGCATGTGCTGTTTGTTGAGTTAATCCTTTAAACTCTTTTCTGTGCAGTGCTATCCACTAGCAAGATAGACATAATAATTGTAAAGAATAAATGTAGCTTGCCTTCAACTATTGTGTGATGGAATTGAAAGACTAATTGTCCATAATCCTGAGGCACAAATAGGTATCATTAAACTCACTTAGAATCTTAATCTCAGCTTTGCATCTCAAGGAAATTGTGTTAAGGTTGTCCATAAAATACTTCTCCCTATTTTACAGGTGTGAAAAAGAGTAAAATAATTTGCCTAGAGTTTTGGATGTTGACTATATAGGAGATGTGTCATCCTGTTTTGGCAAAATTCCTCTTGAGTATATTTTCTTTAGAAATAAATTGCCTTAGTCTCAACTTGTTCTTCAAGCACAATTACTTCCAATAACTACTTTGGCTGCTCTAAAGATGATGAAGCTAAATTATTCAGTGTTCTGTTTTACCAACAAAAAAGCAACTAAGCAAATAGACAAAAATGCTTGGTTCTCTCTGTTATAATGATGAATTTCTGCCAGTTTCCATGGAAGGCTTGAAAATACTTTATCACTAACGTAACTATAACTGTCAGTTATTTGACTCTTTTCTTCAGATGAAGGCAGAAAATTTAAATTACTGAACAGAATGTTAGCCTTCCAAAGTACACTTTGTTGAACAAGTCCTGTTTTCTGGGGAATATAGGTAGATGTTTCATATCATTCAGAGTCCATTCCTTATTTGAATGTGAGAATGTTACCTTCATTATTAGCGTATATTCTTATATTTTATTTCAGCATATAAATTAGATTCCATTGAAATATCCTAAATTGAAGAAAGACAATCTTACAAGAATGTCAACATGAAAAACTGACTCACGTTTGTTAAAATTGTTCTTTCTTGTTTCTTAACTGAATATTTTTGGGTTCATTGTGATAATTAAACTGATTGAACTCATCAACAGTGTTTCTCAAAAAACCTGAGAGTTTGGAAAGAGGAGTGTCAGTTTTACACAAAATAGAATAAAAGAAAGTATTTGTAAAATAAAATTATACTTTTATTTTTTATGACTTTACAAGAGTATAACTTTATTTTTAATTTAGATTTTAAACATTGTATTGGAAGTTTTAATTATAAAATTATACCTTTAATTTTATAATTATTACTTCATAAAATTATAATTTAAATGTTGAGTTAGTTGCAAAACCATACAGAATAATTATTTTAAGTTACTTCAAACATGTGCTTTGTTTATCTCAATAAGGTATATCCCAGGGACAAAAAAACCTATAAAAAATCATAAACTATTTTCTATAATTATAATGTTTAGGATAGTTTTAGTATTGTTATTTTAAGGCCACTGCATGTTAATTATAGGATAAACCAAATGAAGAGTTGTGAGAACCAGAATTTTCAGTGTGGGTGTAAGGCTACACAGTTGTAATATCAGAATTTAAGTGAACCTTGTAGTCTTAAATTTGTATTAGAACTATCTTTGTGAACTTAAAATGCATTTTATCTTAAAAATCAAACCAAAAAATTGGGGCACCTGGGTGGCTTAGTCGGTTGAGCATCTGACTCTTAATTTCATCTCAGTTATGATCTCAGGGTGGTGGGATCAAGCCCCAGATCAGGAGTCTGCTTGAGATTTACCCTCACACTGCCCCTGCCCTTGTGTACACTCTTTCTCTGAAAATAAATAAATCTTAAAAAAAACAACACAACCAAAAGCTTAAAAACACCCACCCCTGTTTATTTATATTCAACGAAAAGGCCTAAAAGAATGGCCAACATAGTAGCAATGATCATCCCCACTGTGCGAGTTGTTGTATCTAAATATCATCACTCACTAAAGAAATTAGGGGTCCTTTGGAGAAATGGCTGGACCCAAGTTTGGAGAAAAAATATAAAAGATGAGCTTTGAATGTCTTGTCAAACCAGAAAGTGAGAAAACCATCCAAGGACACAGAAGCCATCATTAAGAGATTTCTATTGGTAAAAGTTGGAACACTTTGAACATCACTAAGACTAATACCATCAATTCATTATTATAGTAAAAATCGCTGGTTACATTTGGAGGATATTAGGAAGTAATACATTCTGAAAAATAGTAAATAAAGAGAAATACTTGAATATTTATCTTACTTTTTCTTTACGGACTGATACACCAATGAAAAAGGTTCTCCAAATGGAGGTTTCCAGTTAACAAGTAAAAAAGGAACAATAACAGCATTACTATTTTGGAAACCTTAATGAAATAATGAATGCTATCAAGGATTTTCAATAGCCGTTAAAATACAAAACAAGAGATGATCAGGTATTTTCTGCCTTCTGATGGATGTACCCAACACAACTTAGGAAGTATTCTTGCCAAAATTCAACTCTGAATCTGATCATTCATCTAGATCTCACTACTAATTTATGGGAAACACAGGACATAAATATTAAACAATGTGAGTAAAATCACTAAAACCCACAGTCTGAAAAGCTGTAGGAAAAACAACTCAGTTTTTTTTAAAACAAATTAATTACAAGTGACAAAAAAAAAGTAAGCCATAGATTAAAAGAGACTTATGAAAAAAGTCAGCTAATTTGAAATGCATACCTTCTCTGGATCCTGATTTACAAACAAACTGTAACTTATTTGCCTGTGTGTTGTTCTACTGGGAAAACCTTAGCAGATGGTTCTTCCTGATATTTGTATGAGAGTAGAGTTTTATATCTTTTGTTGGTAGGTAGGACTCATTTTGTATCATCAGATAGATGGTCATTTTCATCATGATGATGAACTTTTGTGGGTCCAGATTTCTACACATGACTTAAGAGTTCTCCTGGGAAATATAATCAGTCTGGTGCTAACTTAGCTACTGTGGCCCTAATACTTCAGCCACCCAGGCTGCAGCTTTTAATGATCAAATTCACTGTCTGTGACATTACAGATAGAGAAACCCTCCTAGAGATTCACTATTACAGGCCAGGCCAGTTTCCTTCCAGAGCCCTCAATACATTAACACAGAAGACACACTGAATAGAGTAATTGAGGAGGTTTAATAGACTGTGAATAAAGTTATGGTCATGGTTTAGAAAAATCAATGAAGGATAGAGTGGGATGTGGAAGCAAGAAATAGTGAGGAAGTTGCCATAATCCACATGGGCCTCACTGATGGCTTCTGCTACAAGGCAACAGATAAATCCATCTGTAATCACTATGAGATGATTTCTTTTAATGTGAAGAAGTAGAACCACTTGGAAAGAGTCCCTGGGAAGGAAAATTACTTCTTAGTCATTAAGAATGTTGTACGAGACACTTTTCCTGTTCCCTCCTGACTCTTTCACCTTGCCTTGTCTCATTCGAGAGATGCCCAACAAAAGTGTAAAGCGGCTACTCTGAAAATGATTGGGCATTTTGCAAATTAGAGCCTCACCAATTTGAAATATTTGATTTGAAAAAGTCTGATTGGATTTTAAGTCCATTCACATTATCATAATAATTTTCAACATTAGAGTTGTCAATGGATGAAAAGAACAATTATATTTAAGTTCAATTGTATCTGTTAATATTGAATTGCAATTAAAAAGGGTGTTATTTCTTCCAATCTCCAATTCCTGGCAACTACCATTCTTTTCTTTGGTAACTATGTGAGGTGATGAATGTGTTGATTAATTTGATGAGATAATCATTTCACAATATATATGTCTATCAAATCATGTTGTATACCTTAAAACAGCACATTGTACAACCTAAATATATACAATTTTTGTCAATCATACCTCAATAAGACCAGAAAGTACTGTTTTATTTAGGAGGGGAGGGGTAGAGAGAGAGAGAGAGTGAGAGAGAGAGAGAGAATCTTAAGCAGGCTCCACGCCCAGCACAGAGCCTGATATGGTGCTCTATCTCACAACCCTGAGATCATGACCTGAGCCAAAATCAAAAGTCAGACACTTAACTGAATAAGCCTCCCAGGCACCTCCAAGGTACTGTTTTATATGCAAAAATATAGAATGAATTTGGACCAAAGCCTCTATTTTCCCAAATGACCACCAGTTTGTACCAGCATCCAATCAGATTTTATCATTTGCTGTATCTGAAAAAACCTTTGCAAAATACTGCAATGGATTACATAAAGAACCAATGATAGGCTTAAGAGAGAAATTTCTTCCAGGTTTTAGTGGAGCTTTCTTTCACATCAGGTTTCCCACTGTCAGAGAAAGGAACTGCAATAAGGAAGCAGAAAAGACTAGAATGAATACCGTGGTGTTGAATTGGAAAATGGAGGCATCAGGGTATTCTGATAATTTTTAATACAGTTAGCTATAAAGGTAAATGTTTAAGCAGATATATACTGTGTATGTTTTTATGTTTGTTTATGTAAACCTCTGCATCCTAGTTCTGCCTGCTGAGCAAGAGATGAAGCAACAACACACAGTACCTATAACCACAGTGCCCAGATCTTGGTTCTGGATACCACTCTTTGATAGAAGGAATCAGGGCTCTGGACAAATGGCTGAAATAGGGAAAGTACAAGATCAATCTGGAACATATTGTGCTGAAAGTTAAGAAAGTGATCAAAAAATGATGGGGAGGGGATCCCTGGGTGGCGCAGCGGTTTAGCGCCTGCCTTTGGCCCAGGGCGCGATCCTGGAGACCCCAGATCGAATCCCACGTCGGGCTCCCGGTGCATGGAGCCTGCTTCTCCCTCTGCGTATGTCTCTGCCTCTCTCTCTCTCTCTCTCTCTCTCTGTGTGTGTGACTATCATAAATAAATAAAAATTTAAAAAAAATGATGGGGAAGTGTTAAAGGATATAGGAGCCAACTTAAGCCCGCAAGCCCCCCCCCCCAAATAATAATCTATTATAGCCTATTGAATACAACACAAATTCATGAGTCCATAGTGATACAAATAATTTTTAAAAAATCAATGGGAGAGAAGAGAAACCTCTTCTTTAAAGCAGAAGTCCAAAGTTTAAATATCTTTAAGATATTGATAAAATTTATTAAATATCTTTGAGAGAATG
Organism: Nyctereutes procyonoides; assembly: GCF_905146905.1. Classification (NCBI taxonomy): domain Eukaryota; kingdom Metazoa; phylum Chordata; class Mammalia; order Carnivora; family Canidae; genus Nyctereutes; species Nyctereutes procyonoides. The sequence goes on from NW_026575132.1 coordinate 16,884,728, forward strand.
GTGAAACCAGAAAATGTTATCTGGGAAACACGGCAGTAATTGCTTCTGGCAAGAATCACCAATGGATGCTAGAATTAGTGGCTGAAAGTGTGGTGGAAAACAAAATATTCAAACTGTGTAGTCTTAGTTTATTTGTCCATAAGATGCATATTAATTAGAAAGGGAAAAATAGTAATTTTATGATAGAGAAATAAGACAGACACCACCTGTTGTGGGTTGAATTATGTTCCTCCTCTCCAAGTTCATATGGTGAAGTCTTTACCCCCAGTCTCCCAGGATTGGGGTTTATTGGGAAATAGGATCATTGCAAATGGAATTAGGATGAGGTCATACTAGAGTAAGATGAGCCCCTAATCCAACATGATTGATGTCTTTACTTTTTTAATTATTTATTTAGTTTAAATTTTAGGTAGTTAACATACAGTGCAATATTGGCTTCTGGAGTTGAAATCAGTGATTCATCATTGAACATACAACACCCAGTGCTCATCACAAGTACCCTCTTTAATACCCATTACCCATCTGGCCAATCTCCTGCCGAACTTCCTCCATCTACCCTCAGTTAGTTATTGTTAAGAGTCCCTTATGGCTTCTCTCTCTTCTTTTTTCTTTTCCTTCTTCCCAAATCCTTCTCTAGGATTTTGGTGGTTTTTTGTCTCCCATTAAGACTTTTCATCCATTTTGAATTTATTCTTGTGTATGCTATAAAAAATGGTCCAGTTTCATTCTTCTATGTGTTGCTGTCCAGTTTTTGCAACACAATTTGTTGAAGACTGTATTTTTTCCACTGGATATTCTTTCCTGTTTTGTCAAAAATTAGTTGGCCTGTTGTATTTTAATTTTTTTTTTGAGAGAAAGTGTGTATGGGGGGGTACAGAGGGAGAAGGGGAGAGAGAGAATCTTAAGTTAGCTCCATGTCCAGCATGAAGCCTGATGTGGGGCTTGATCTCATGACCTTGAGATCACAACCTGAGCTGATGATTTGCTGGCAAATTATGTCAAATCATCAGAATCTAGGGAGAGGAATGGGACAGGGTCTTCCTCATGGCCTTCGGAAGAAACCAACACTGCCAATACCTTGCCCTGACTAGTAGCTTTCAGAACTCTGAGACAATCAATTTCTGTTGTCAAAACCACTCTATTTGCTGTACTTTGTCATAACAGCCCTAGCAAACTAGTACACAAATATGGGTGGTCATATATTTTTTTAAGATTTTATTTATTTATTAATGAGAGACACAGAGAGGGCAGCAGAGACATAGGCAGAGGGGGAAGCAGGCTCCCTGTGGGAAAACTGATGCAGGTCTCAATTTCAGGACTTTGGGATCATGACCTGAGTCAAAGGCAGACACTCAACCACTAAGCACCAAGTGCCCTTGGTCATATTTAACATCATCAGTGATGGAATAAATGGACATTATGTTTTTCTGATAGAATGTGCTTAAAAAAGCACATTATTTCTGTGGGATTTCACCAAAAATGCATACCTGAGTTTCATAATGATAACATGGCAGATAAAGCCACATTGAGGGACATTCTATAAAATAACTGGCCAGTATCCTTCATGAAAGACACAAACTAAGGAATTGTTTTAGATTCAAGAAGACGGACAGGTAACACATAAATGCAATGTTGGTTCTAGATTGGATACTAGATAAGAAATAAATCACTTAGTGGAGCTATTGGAAAACTTTCAAGTCTCTAGATTAGCTGATATTATTTTATTAATATTAGTTTCTTCATTTTGATAATTATACTGTAGTTACCTAAGATGTTAATATTTGATGAATCTTGAAGGAGAGGATACAGAAATTCTTGTGCTATTTGACAACTTTTTTGACTTGATTTTTTTTTCAAAGTGAAAGTTAGAAATATTAAAACAAAAACAAAGTCATGTTTTAGATATAAACAGAGAAAAGGTTTTTTTCCTTATCAATCTACAAACAAAAGCCTTATAGTTCTTTGAGTCGATCAGAAGCAATTCTGGAAAATTATGTGTTACCCCCAAGGCCTTAACAGTATTATATTCAAGCCATCATAGCCCAATAATTTGGCAATAAGATTCAAATATTAATTCCTTCTTTTATGTCATTTTAAAGTTCTTCCTCCAAGACTTCTCTAATTTTTAAATATTTTAAACTACTTCAAAGATAGAAATAAACTCTTCTGATTGTCCAAAATTGCATTTAAACATGGTAAAATTGAAGGCACATCTCATTGTCTTGCAAAGGACTTCACTACACTGCCTTGATTGTCACAGAAATGTTTATTGGACTTTCAGAAAATTAGGTAACACTGATGGTAGATCTAATAGTCTTTTAATGAAACCACATGCTTTCTTAACAAGGACAGTCTCTTCATCAGCATTTCTGATGAAGAGAGTTTCAATCTTTTCAGAGATTAGTAACACATTTGGATAGAAAGATTGATGGAATGTATAGTGTGCATAGGAGATAAAGAAATTTCATCCTTGTAAAAGTGACAAGTTTCACTCTTCTGTATATGCTGGACCTCTCAAATCTTAGTTTTGTTTGGTTATGTCTGCTTTCTTTTTGTTTTTGTGGGGCCCAAGAGATATGTAGTAGGGTTTAGGAAATGTCCCAAACCATAAATGAAGCATATTTAATATAGAGACAAATAATATCTCAGAGTATGGTTGGTTATTTGGTGTTGTTACCATGGCAGCTTATAGACAGTCCCTACCATTTGGCACAATTAACTTACAGTACAGCGTGTGAGTTGATGTTTGCAATTTAGAGCATGAGAGAGATTGTACACACCAAGACATTCAGGTGGATAAAATCTGAGAGGAAACATGACTTGGGTTGTGTTCTCTAAAAGGGAAAATAATAACCATATCTGTGTCTCCATTCAGGTTGGGATGTCACTAATTTTCCATAGGATTGTGATATGCATCTTTCTGTTAGTTATATCTGAATGAGTCTATTGCTTCTTGGGACAGCCGCATCCTAACATGACCCTGAGTGAGTCACACTTTTGTATAATATCTATCACTTGAGTGTAGGTGGGTCCTGTGACTTTCTTCTAACCTATGGAATATGGCAAAGGGTGGTGGGATGTAAGACCTCCACTTAACAGATGGAATAGACTACTGGTGCTGGCTTTGAATAAGTAAGCTGCCATGTGCTGAGGGCCTATGGAAAGGGTTGAGAGCAGCTTTTGGTGAATAGCCAGCAGTGGGACAGGGATCTTAGTCCAAAAGGTACAAAAAGATGAATTCTTCAAACCAGCCTGGAAGGCTGGAAGTAAATCTTTTCCAGTAAAGCCCTAGATGAGAATACAGCCCCAGCTAACCCGTTGATTTTGAGTAGTAAAATCCTGAAGTAGAGAAGCCAGCTAAGCATACCCAGATTCCTGACTTAAGGAAACACTTTTAGTATGGTACAAGCCATTAAATTTTTGATAATTTATTACACATCAATGAAAAAACACCCTCTCCCTACCCAAATCCTTGTATTATGGTGAAATACTTCATCTTACTTCAAAAGATGACCACTTATTTGTCATTCATAAGGGGCACGGAGTGATTCCTCATCATTTATTTGCTTTATCTTGTTCTTGCTAACATATAGGAATGGTAAATGTTATTGTAAATTTAAACATAATCAGTTGCACACAAACAATGGCACATTCTCCAGCACTAAAAATCATATATTTAAGGAATATTCACTGATACGAGAAAATGCCTGTGGCAAAAAGTTATGATGTTCTCCAAATACCCCATAAGTTTTCCACATTTCTCAAACCCCTCCCAGGGGTCATATGATGATTCCATGCCATTTACCATCAGCAGAAATAAGTTTGCTTACAGATGAGGTAGTGAAAAGTCTTTGTATGATGCCAATTCTTTCTTCCCCTGTGATGACAGCTGCTGTGGTCATGGTTCTAGATGGCCCGGCTAAAAATGATGAAGTTTTCTTAAACCTGTGTCCTGGAGACACTTTTGGAGAGGAGTGCCTGCTGTCCTGTATGGTGCATCTGGCATGATGGAGAAATAAAGATTTGTTGTCATAAATCACTGGGATTTGGGGGTTGCTTCCACAGCACAATCCAGTTTATCCTTATTAATTAAACACTGTTATAATAAGTTTAAGGTTATGATAAAACATTGTTTTATACAGACAAAATAGCAAAGAAAAATAGGATGGTATGTTTACTAAAAGGCCAATAGTGGCTATTTCTAATTGGTGAGATGAATGGTAAGATTACAAGCAATTGCTGATTACTTTGTCATATGACAAGTTTTCCAAAATATTTGTAGCCAACACACATACACATGCATGTGTGCATTACAAACACACATATTATTATCTAAGAAATACAGGCCATTTTTAAATTTTTTTTTATTTATTTATGATAGTCACAGAGAGAGAGAGAGAGAGAGAGGGAGGCAGAGACACAGGCAGAGGGAGAAGCAGGCTCCATGCACCGGTAGCCCGATGTGGGATTCGATCCCGGGTCTCCAGGATCGCGCCCTGGGCCAAAGGCAGGCGCCAAACCGCCGCGCCACCCAGGGATCCCCAGGCCATTTTTTAAACTGGAATCACTGATGAGATATCGTAATGTTTGTTTACTTAATGTTATTTTATATCTAAGTCTCCCTAACTGCTAAATTCCACCAACCACCAAGATAATATGTTATCCTACACCAAGATAAAAAAGAGCAGTTTGATATTATTATTGTGAAACTACTTGTGTATTTTCAAGACTTTTAGAAATTAAAGAGCTAGTTTTCATTTGAAAGAAAGAAAAAGCAAAAAGTGGGATATGATAAAATTGTCTTACTTACTGGAGCAAAACTGTAAGCCACTGCTTTCTTTTTCTTGTTTAAGACTCCAAAACACCAAAGGCTAATGCAGTCTAAAAAAATAATGTAGCAACTACTTAAAGGTATATCAATTTCTGATGATTTTCACAATTCTGAAGTCTTTCACTGCAAATGGATTTCACCACAAATGGATAATGTCGAAAGGCATCTTTTAAAGTATTGGAAATAGCTAAATTTGGTTCATTTTAGATGGAGTTAATATTTCCCACCTAAATTCTTCTCTGCAATTAAAAGAACTTGACCACAGACAGAAAAAAAAAAAAAAGAAGCAATGGATTTTGGTCTTGGGCAGCATCTCATCTATCAAGCTGTTACTTCTAACTAGTGTGTGTGTGTGTGTGTGTGTGTGTGTGTGTGTATTGCCATTTCATAAAAGCAATCCCTTCTTTTAGCTTAAAATTGGAGAAACCCTAGGTAATACTATATAAGCCTTTTATAAAAAATAGATTATTTAATAGAACACTGTACCTAGCCAAACTATTTCTCACCCCCAGACAATGGGGCAGATGAGTCTGAGTCTTTTCTGAGTGCTTCTCAACTGATGAATCCATCAAATGAGGTTTATCTTAAGACTGTGCTTTGAGGCCCGTCTTCCTTTCTGAATGCAACCATACATGCGTGCACGCACACACACATATATACACATCCATTCAGTCACGCACTCACTCATACATTTTATGGATAAGAATATCCAGAATTTTAGAACAGCTGAAATGTGTCCTTGACCTTCATACTCTGTAAGAAGAAAACCAGAAACTGGATTTATAGCCAATTGTCCTGGATTGAAATATATATATATATATATATATATATATATATATATATATATATATAATGAATGATTCAGATTATTTGGAGGTTCTTGCTAGTATTTTCATTTTCTGCTTAAAATTCTCTTTCATTCGCTGCTTTAAACCTACTTAGCATTCCAATTCTAGAAAGATGATTTCTACTTTTGCCTCAACTAAATTCTGATTTATGAAACAGTCCATATTGCAGTACATTTTTTGGTTCCACTGGCATAATTAGCAAGGGATCAAATGCCAAGCTGGCATTACCTCATAAGGAAAAGATATTTCCACACCATTTCTCATGGAATGAAGGAATCAAGCATTCTTGTATTCCTCCATTGCTAAGGCCCTTCAAGCAATGCTAATGCAAAGAAAAAATTCTGGCTTTCTAAATTAGCTGATGACTACCATGGCATCTGGGATTTTTCCTGGGAATGACTAGATGTATGTTTTCTTAGCTATTGAGTGCTGGTCAGGTGCTAGCTCTAATATAAACTCACCTGTATAAAAGACAGAGTTTATCCAACCTAGAACTTTGACTTTATTATCTATGCGTTTGTATGACTCAGTGTTAATAGCACTCAGTGAAAGATCCAAGTCATTTTCCTAACTGTTCAGATTTTTCTAGCAAATATGCAATCTTGATCAGAGGGTCTATGTTGCAGAAATGAATGAAAATAGAAGTGTTCATCAGAACTCAAATGAATTGCTTACTTTCATCTTATATAAGTTTTTTAGTTAACGAGACCTACTGCCAGCTGGGAAGAAAAATTGATGGGAATGCAGACACAGTAGATTGTTCTCCTCCATTCAATATTCAGTAGTTGATTTGGATTGGACAAGGTGGTACAGGCAATTTTTTTTTTCACTAATTGGCTACTGATTTTATATTGTGTTTCAAATAGGAACAATATAGAGACACCATTCTATCACATTCAAGTTAAAATAAATTTTTAAAACTTGATTCCAACAGAGGTGGACAAACAAGGCATTTAAAGGGCTAAGTAAATATTCTGACCTACAGAGCCAGACAAATATTTTAAGTGGTTTTGGTTCTTCTGTGAGAAAATGAATTTCTGTGCTTTCCCCAAAGATCCCATTCCTTTCCCTTTTTATCTGCATTGATCACATTTTCAAGGTTCACCTACAAATAGATTTGTGGGATCAGGAGATTCTGTCAATATCAATGCTCTATAACCTGGAGAACGGGAAGAGGAGAGTTGGGGGGAGAAGGAAGGAGGGGGTTGCTGGAGAGAGTGAGCTCAAGGACTTACTCTAACACTATTGAGGGTTTTTTTTTTAAATTTTTATTTATTTATGATAGTCACAGAGAGAGAGAGGCAGAGACACAGGCAGAGGGAGAAGCCGGCTCCATGCACCAGGAGCCTGATGTGGGATTCAATCCCGGTTCTCCAGGATCGGGCCCTGGGCCAAAGGCAGGCGCCAAACCGCTGCGCCACCCAGGGATCCCACTATTGAGGGTTCTGTGGGACGTCGGATTTACTTGTGTTCATGGCACACTAATACCATAGTGTGTAGAATCACTGGTGCTAGGCTGCAGAATACAGATTTGTTCTCCGATTGGGATATCCTGCCTAATACTTCATTTCTGGATGCCCTCCTTTCAGGGTTTATGAGCAACTAGGTTTACACATCCCTTTCATTGAAATCTCTGTTGCACACAGTGAAAGAAGGCAGGATTGTTTTTGGTAGCCACCTAATTCCGAGATTCTTCAAAGTCACCTGCACTTTAGACCCACCTGGGACCTGTGCATAGTAATCCAGAACCTCAGGGCCACATGTCAAATGTTGACGTGGAAACGCTCTTCCCATATGTTCCAAATGTTTCTAATGTCAGGAAGGCTTAATTACGAACCCTTGCACTGAAAAATAGTCATGGAAGGAAAACAGCTAGGCAAAGAAACCAAGGAACTTGAGGTAACATGACCTGACTCCAGTGCTCAGCTGTGCCTGGGAAGAAGAGTTCTCTAGATCTTGGGGGTAACAGAGACACCCACCTTTCCAGGTTCCACAGCAGAGACAAGCAATACCAGGGAAAGTAGGCACCAGCGTGGGTTTAGGGAGGTTGGAGGACAGTGCTCTTACATAACCACTTGGGTTCTGGGTTTCAACAAGTACCAGGAGCAGTGGTCACAGTGAGATGGCTCACACAGCATCCTAGACACGGAAATTCTCTGTTACAGACATGGCTGGGGAGATCCCATTAGGGAAGGAACAAAGGGGAAAATGTCATATCTGTGAACACATGGAAGACATGCCCTGGGGATACCAAAAAATGACTTGAGGAAGAGCTACAGGGCTTGAAATAATGAGCAGGAACAGAAATATAAATGCTGTTTATTATGGCTAATCTAGTCACATTTTCCCCTGGGCTGAAGGGGTCTATTGATACAAGGGTAATAAACTCAATACAAGTTTTAAAGTAGTAAACAAACTTTTAGGCGGATAACAAAAGTTATCTAGTACAACATGAGTTGGCATGGGCAATACACTTGTGCTAATCTTGTTTGCTCTCTTGAAAACAAAGTGTATTACATAGGCTTAGGAAGCTACATACTGTGGTGGTTAAAAGTGTGTGGTCTGAAATTAGTCTGAGTTCTGGCTCTTCAAAGTAATTAGCTATGTAATCTCAGTGTTTGGCTTTTTCTTCATTGAATTATGGAAATTAAGTGAGATAATACATTTTGGAGTTCAGTTAGTACCTGGTACACAGTAAATTTTCAATAAATGTTTAGGTTTTTTTTTATATGCTTTAATAGCACTCAGTGAACAAGACTGATTTTGAATCTTGATTAATGGATTTGGCTTGTTCTGCTTGGGTTTTGTACTATTTTCCAAACATACATTATGAGATGTAGAAGATAAATTTTGAGGTACTTTTTAGTGGTTATAATAATAAAATGGGCATCTTTAACTTATCATGATGTATTTTTAACTACTATTACAGTGCTTTACAAACAATGTCAGAACTTTCTATCAGTAAAATTTCATTTCGCCTTCTTCCTGCCCTTTGAGTTCTTGCTGTCATATTTTACTTTCAAATGTAACAAATGTCACAATATATTGTTATTATGTACATGTTAAATCAGGAAGTAGCCTTTTAAAAATATGAATGTAAATTCTGAACCTATATAGCAAATGTGTGTTAAAATGTATGTATACATATTTTGAGTATATATTGAATATGTATTAAAATTTTAGATATATTATTTTTGGTTTTGTGACTTTCTAAGATTTGTTGATTGATAGCTTTCATAAATCTTACAAAATTCTTGGCTGTTTTCTTGGCTATTTCCTTTGATACCTCCCAAAGATCTTAATACTTCCATTTTCTTATCCTTTTTTGGGGGAGAAGGTAATTAGTTTGTGTAATTTCTGTTGACCTCTTTCCAAGGTCACTGAGGGTTTTTTCTGTTACATTCAACCTTCTGATATTTCTTCAAATGAATTAACTTTTCGAGGTGAAAATTGTAACTTCATATGTAGCATCTGTTTGTTTTTCATAGTTGTCTCTGCCAACATTCTTGATCTATTCTTTAATATGATACCCAGTATAGGGAACATTTCTATCTCCCTAAAGACACTCATTGTGTCCCATTATAGGTGATCCTGTCTGTCCATTAGCACTGGGCCTTGAGCATCTGTTGATTTGCTTTCTTTCATTGTAGCTTGTGTCTTCTACTTATCTTTCCACTTACATCAATTACTTTTTAAAATAATTTGTAGTTCTTAGGGTACTCATCTTGTATATCTTTTAAAAAATATATTCCTAGAAACTTTTGATGCTATTGTACCCATTGGTAAGTGAAAAGATACTTAACATCACTGACTAATTGTCAGAGAAACACAAATCAAAATTACAATGAGACATTACCTCACATTTGTTAGGATGACTATTCTCACAAAAAGAAGATAAGAAGAAGTATTGATGGGATGCAGAGAAACTAGAAACCTACACTGCTGATGGAGATGTAAAATGGTACAGTTGCTATGAAAAACAGTATTGAGTTTCCTCAAAAAATTAAAAATAGAACTACCATACGATACAGCACTTCCACTTCTGGGTATATTACTCAAAGGAATTAAAATCAGGATTTGAAGAGATATCTGCACTTCCATCTTTGTTGCAACAACGACTAAGTTATGAAATAACCCAAATGTCCATTTACAGATGAATGAATAAAGACAATTTAGTATATACATACAATGGAATATTATCCAGCCTTCAAAAATATGGAAGTCTTGCCATTTAGAGGACAACATAGATGAACGTGCAGAATATTATGCTAAGTGAAAGGAGGTCACAAATAAACAAAACAAATTATTTGAGGCACCTAAAATAGTTAAACTCATTAGGCAGAGACTAGGATGGTGGTTGCCAGGGGTTGGGGCAACTGAGAATTAGGGGGTTGTTCAATTAGTATAAAGTTCCAGTTATGAAAACTGAATTAGCTTTAGAGATCTGCTGAATAGCATTGTGACTATAGTCAGCAATTTTGTATTGTTCATTTAAAAATTTGATGAGGATAGGTCTCATATGAAGTGTTCTTACCTCAAAAAAAGAAAATAAGCAAGCAAACAAAAAAAGGGACATGAGGAAACTTTTGAAAGTGATGGATATATCTATCATCTTGGTTGTGGTTATGGTTTTCAAGGGTGTATGCATATGTCTAATCTCATCAAAGATGTATATTTTTTGTAATCAATTACACTTCAATAAACTATTAAAATTCTTTTCTTTTCTTTCTTTTCTTTTTTTAACTATTAAAATTCTTATTGATTGTTGCAAGTATATAGAGTTACAATGAATTTTTAAAATATTTACCTTGCAAATTGTGATCTTGCTAAACTTACTTTTTATAGTAACTTACTTATAGATTTTTAGGATTTTCTATATAAATAATCATGAAAATGTCAGAGTTTTATTTTCCTTCCCAGTCTTTGTGACTTTTTTCTTTTTCTTACATTATTGCACTAGCAAAGATCGCCAGTGCCATAATAAATTAAAATAATGAGATGAATAGACTTGTCTTGTTTCCTAATCTTAGGTAAAAAGCTGGAATATTTCAGTACTGAGTATGATGTTACCAGTAGGTTTTATTTTGTAGATATTCCTAACTGGTTGAGGAAAGCCCATGCTATTCCTAATTTGCTGACAACTTCTATCATGAACGAATAGTAGAATTTATCATATGCTTTTATGGTATCTATTTTCTTCTTCTTTTTTAAGACTACTTTTTTTTAGAGCAGTTTTAAAATTGAGAGGAAGGTAGGGATTTCCCAAATACCCCCTAGTCACCCTGCCCCACATGCATAGCCTTCCCCATTATGAACATTCTCCACCACAGTGGTATATTTGCTTCAGGTGATGAACCTACATCATAATCATCATAGATAATAGTATTATCATTTAGACAATATATATCAAGTTGTGGGATATGATTTCTAAAATAAACTAAAAACTTTACACAAATCAAGGTTAAATTAAAGAAGAAAATCATCATTATTTATAACATATTATTGACACACCTTTGTTCACTGGGAAAACATTTTTTTTATTTTTTTTTATTTTTTTTTAATTTCTTTATGATAGTCAGAGAGAGAGAGAGAGAGAGAGAGAGAGAGAGAGAGGCAGAGACATAGGCAGAGGGAGAAGCAGGCTCCACGCACCGGGAGCCCGACGTGGGATTCGATCCCGGGTCTCCAGGATCGTGCCCTGGGCCAAAGGCAGGCGCCAAACCGCTGCGCCACCCAGGGATCCCTGGGAAAACATTTTTAACCAGGAATGTTAGATGAATTAAAGGTTTAAATAAGAATCCATTTAAAGGATAGCATTTTTGGACATGTTATTGATTGACAATTAGTTTGATTTTTTAATGAAGCTAACTTAGTTGATTACAGTTATAATAATTTCAGATAGAATAGGTTTATCATTTTATTTGTTGTTGTAGCTTAAAACTTTAAAAGAATATATATTAGTCCTTTCATTCTGAGGAAAATGCATCTTTTCAGAATGTTAATCCTTTATCCCATAGAAAAAGATATGGTGTTGTTTTTGTCCTTTCTAGTACCGTGTGTGTGTGTGTGTGTGTGTGTGTGTGTGTTTAAATTTATCTTCAGTTGTCAGCTTCTGAATCAGTATGATAAAGCATGCTGAGGGGAAATCATATTTTTGATAATTTATCGAGTCATAGATATTCTGAGAAACATTATCTTATTTTCAAAAGTCAATGTTAGCAAAAGACAAATATTTATGTGTTTTAAACTTCAGCTTTATTTTGTTTGTCTTTCAGCTAAAAATGCAAGCAAGAAGAAAGAAATGATTATTTCAGTGATGCAGGAGAGCAGTGTAAGAAACAAAGCTATAAAAATAATGAATATAAATTGGAATATAACATCAAGTCTTGACATCACACAAATATACACAGAAACCCCAAGATAGCTTGCTTTATAGTTTTGCTGAGCCTAAATGGTTATTGACAATAATCACTGAGGAAAAGTTTTCACTTTCTATATATGAGCTATAGACTTTCAGTTTTTGAATTTATCTAGTTCAGCTACCTCATTAAACAGATAAAATTATTGAAACTCAAAGATTAAGCAACTTACTCATGATTACATACTTGTTTGGAAATAGCTGGTCATGGGCTTTTGACCTCCAATTTCATTAAACTTGTGTCTTAACTCTTTGATTCCAGTACATTTAATTTTGTTCTTTCGAAATAAGTATTACTGTTAACTATATTTGGTGCTTTTGAATTTCTCTCATTTAAGAATATTATACTTTTTCAAGGATCAAATCCTGTTTCCTTAGGAATATGGTGCCCAGCATTTCTTCAGAGTATGGACTTTTCAGTTAAATAACCTGAGTTAGAATCAAGGCCCTAATTGAACACCAATAAAAATAAATTTATATATATAAAAAAAGAATCAAGGCCCCATCACTGTAGTATTTTTGTGATTTAGGGAAATTATTTAACCTTTATAAGCTTTAGTTTCCCCAAAGATGATAAGGCCAAACTATTGCTTTTAGTGTTAGGATAAAATTTTTAAAAATCACATGACCTATTAATGTATCACTCAGTCAGTCCATGTATTACAAACTTTTGATAAATATGAAGATGATTTTCAGATATTTTGGTGAAAATACCAGAAAATCAAATAACTTGCTTTTAGTTTAGTTAGGATAATGGTGTCCAGTACCATTTTTTTTGCAAGTATGTATAGTTGCTATGACAAAATTAAAAACCAAAGTAACATTTAACACCTTCCTCGAGGAGTGTATTATCTGCTAAAGACAGCTAATGAAGATAGGAGATAGGAATAGGGAGTTGGGATTCAAGAGCGGGAAAATGAGATATTTGAGAAGTATTAATTTCGATAAGATCCATAGAGGATGTAAGCTGAAGAAGAGGACACAGTTTGTCAACATAAAGGGAGAAGGACATTCTAAGTAGTAATAACAGGAGGTGAAGTAGCCCAAAGCTTTGATTAGGGAAACCAGACGCATAGTTTCTGACTGTAGGATACTTTACCCAAAATAAGATTTTAAATTAATTTATTCCTTATTTCATTATTTTAAGATAGTAATTCTATAGAACATAGATATAATAAAGCAACTTAAAAACAGAATAAAGTGATATGAGTCAGAGGGAGAGGTACTTGACCATATTCACTGCCAAGAGAAACTTTTTTTTGAAAAATATTGCTGTAATGAGAAGACTTTGTTTTGTCCCCTTGAGACTCTGGACCTTTCTCCAGCCCAATTGTTATACCCTTGTTCTTCACATCCTTCTCCTCCATTGATATTTGCCATATAAATGTTGAGTCAGTAATAGTTTGTTATCCATATTAACACGGTGCTTGAACACAGAATACTAACCTAAGGTAGTCAAAATCAGATTGGGGTTTAAGATCATTATATGGCTTATGTGATAATTTACTTTAAAATGCTCCATTTGAATCGCAGGATGCAAGTGGTCAAGTATTTTACCTTTAATATATAACCTTGTATACATGTAGTATATACATTACAGGATAGTATAATTCACTAATTAGTATAAAGAATGTTAGAAAGTTAAAAATAATTTTTCATTGGTGAAGTTGAGATACATGATTGGCTAAAACAGTGGTATAGGCACCATCACCTTCCATAATCCAAGTATAAGAAACCATTAAGCATTACTGCCTACCACTTATAATGTAGTGTTGCACACCTTTGAGATTCATTTGGTAGCATGTATCCTGCATTTTGCCTGTTGCTCATACCAAAAAAATGTTGGATGACCTATTAGGATATTTTTGTATATGTCTTAGAAGGAGGATTTCCTATGGTGGGCTTGTTGGAGTGCATTTGGTTGGAGATTTCTCAGCGGCTGAGCATAAAATAAGTTTGTGTGCCTTTTTTGTATATTTTTGCTAATAAATGTTCATAAGTTTGTCATTTGCTTTTACTATAATACAACAGACAGATTACTAGGGAAAGAGATGCATAGACTTCTCTTCTAATCACTGGAGGTCACTGGTATTTACCCTGAAGAGCTTGGTATTACTAATTGTCAAATGGGCTGAGATAAGTGCAAAGCAGCCAGTCAAAAAAGATCTTTGAAAAATATAAGAATTCATTCTGCATTTCCCCTAAAACCTGAGTGTCTAGTTGCCTCATTGATGACCTTTTTATGCCTTCTCCCATGATTATTCATAACACGTGAGGTCAACTATAAAAAAACACTATATCATATACTTCTTTTAAGCATATTTTAATAGAAAACAAGCTATGGACCTGAAATAGAATTATATTTTTTTTAGTACAGATATACTAAGATCTATTAAGATAAATGAAGGACATTGAGCCTTGGACTTGGAAATTTTTGAGATTTTATTGGCCAGTAGGATGAGAATAGGAAAACAAAAAGAAGTCATGGTACAAAAGAACAAAGATCATTGTTTTGAATAACGGAGTGTTTTTGAGTCCGTAATGTATAGAGAACATTGGCAGAGAGGTAGAAGATCTAAAACAGAACCCCATGCCTTTAAGAGGTGATAATAACATAATAAAAAAAATGTATGTAGAAGACAATGAGGAAGTCTCAGATGAGAAATCACTGTGTGTTAAATCTTAGGTGAAGACTAATCAGAGCATTTTCCTTTTCTTTTTCTTTGTTTAACCAAAGAGAGTTTAATCAAAGAGAGTTTCATCTCATCTCCTCTGCAGAAAAGAGATGGCATTAAAACTTATTTGGAACTGAGGTATAAAGTACAAGGACTGATTGAAATGACTGTAAATGACACAAGGATCTCTCCAGAAAGATTCCTTCTACCTTGAGTCCCTATTGTCTGTTTTGAGAGCAGCCTGGCTTTTGGCCCTTTTATTTCTGACCAGTATTTCTTGGATCCAAAGTGCACTCAACACCCAAATATAATTTTAATATAAATGAGTGGAAGCCAGAGGAAAAACTGGCTGGCACCTAAGTGCTTTATCTACTTCCAAGAAATCATTCTTTCAGGAAAGAGCAAGCAAGACATTTTTAAATTAAAACTTAGGGTGAAGAATTATTCTTTTCACTTTTGGTTGAATGAGCTCTGAACTTTATAGTGTATTATCCAAAGATCTGGGGTTTTAATTCACATATTGTTATTCTTAATAGCATATCCCTCAGCTTATATTTCTTAGTTTTTTAATGAAAGCTAAAATTCTCTTCTTTCTTCCCTTGTTCCATATAAAAAGATATTTTTTTAGTTGCTTTAGGCCTGAAATTCTAGAAGACCTACCTTTCCCAGTTTAAACCTTATCTAAGGCAATTAGGTTAAAAAATATATATCAAATGAGATGCGATTAAGGCAAGAATCTAAAAGGGAGGGGATCTGTAACGTGACTTCTAGATTAGTTCAGGATACCTCATGGGACAAATTTAAAGTACCTTCTGATATCTCTGGTACTTTTCATGCCTAAATCACCAATAAGATAATTATTACTTGAATATTAATTATGTGCCCCTTTCTCTTCTATATAACACAATAATGGGAAATGAAGTGATAAGACATAGTCTATGCATCCTCAGCCACTACTGACCTATTGGAGTTTATTCTGTTGTGTTGCTTATATAGAGAGACCTTGTATATATAGTCCAATAGGCCCCAAGTCTTCTAGTATTCTAGGGTCTCCCTCTGCTTTAATTCAAAAAGAAGCTCACATTTTGAGTCATGTAAAAATGGAAAGTACAACCCTTTGTTCATATTTTTCGAGATTCTAAAGATAGTACTTACCTTTTCCTGGTGGTTTTCCATCATTTATTGCCTTGAATTTCTCTTCCTAACTCAGTTATTGATTCCTATCTGGCAAGATACCTTCCTAGGCTATTGTCCCACTTTATTTTGTTCTGCAAGTGGCCTCTTGACCTTCATTACTTATAGTGCACCAATACAAGGCTTCATATAACAATCTTTTGCTGAAGTTTTATTTATTTATTTTTTTTGCTTTTTGATTTCTGTTTGCTTCCCCCGCCCTTTTTTTCCTTTCTTTCTTTTTCTTTCTCTTTTTTCTTTTTTCTTCCTTTTTTTCTTTTTTCTTTTTCTCTTTTCTTTCCTTCTTTCTCTCCTCTTTTTCTCCTTTTCCCAATACAACTTGTTTTTGGCCACTCTGCACTGAGCAAAATGACTAGAAGGAAAACCTCACCTCAAAAGAAAGAATCAGAAACAGTCCTCTCTCCCACAGAGTTACAAAATCTGGATTACAATTCAATGTCAGAAAGCCAATTCAGAAGCACTATTATAAAGCTACTGGTGGCTCTAGAAAAAAGCATAAATGACTCAAGAGACTTCATGACTGCTGTATTTAGATCTAATCAGACAGAAATTAAAAATCAATTGAATGAGATGCAATCCAAACTAGAAGTCCTAACGATGAGGGTTAACGAGGTGGAAGAATGAGTGAGTGACATAGAAGACAAGTTGATGGCAAAGAGGGAAACTGAGGAAAAAGACAAACAATTAAAAGACCATGAAGATAGATTAAGGGAAATAAACGACAACCGGAGGAAGAAAAACCTACGTTTAATTGGGGTTCCCGAGGGCGCCGAAAGGGCCAGAGGGCCAGAATATGTATTTGAACAAATCCTAGCTGAAAACTTTCTTAATCTGGGAAGGGAAACAGGCATTCACATCCAGGAAATAGAGAGATCCCCCCCTAAAATCAATAAAAACCGTTCAACACCTCGACATCTAATAGTGAAGCTTGCAAATTCCAAAGATAAAGAGAAGATCCTTAAAGCAGCAAGAGACAAGAAATCCCTGACTTTTATGGGGAGGAGTATTAGGGTAACAGCACACCTCTCCACGGAGACCTGGCAGGCCAGAAAAGGCTGGCAGGATATATTCAGGGTCCTAAATGAGAAGAACATGCAACCAAGAATACTTGATCCAGCAAGGCTCTCATTCAAAATGGAAGGAGAGATAAAGAGCTTCCAAGACAGACAGGAACTGAAAGAATATGTGACCTCCAAACCAGCTCTGCAAGAAATTTTAAGGGGGACTCTTAAAATTCCCCTTTAAGAAGAAGTCCAGTGGAACAATCCACAAAAACAAGGACTGAATAGATATCATGATGACACTAAACTCATATCTGTCAATAGTAACTCTGAACGTGAATGGGCTTAATGACCCCATCAAAAGGCGCAGGGTTTCAGACTGGATACAAAAGCAGGACCCATCTATTTGCTGTCTACAAGAGACTCATTTTAGACAGAAGGACACCTACAGCCTGAAAATAAAAGGTTGGAGAACCATTTACCATTCAAATGGTCCTCAAAAGAAAGCAGGGGTAGCCATCCTTATATTAGATAAACTAAAATTTACCCCGAAGACTATAGTGAGAGATGAAGAGGGACACTATATCATACTTAAAGGATCTATCCAACAAGAGGACTTAACAATCCTCAATATATATGCCCCGAATGTGGGAGCTGCCAAATATATCAATTAATAACCAAAGTGAAGAAATACTTAGATAATAATACACTTATACTTGGTGACTTCAATCTAGCTCTTTCTACCCTCGATAGGTCTTCTAAGCACAACATCTCCAAAGAAACGAGAGCTTTAAACAATACACTGGACCAGATGGATTTCACAGATATCTACAGAACTTTACATCCAAACTCAACTGAATACACATTCTTCTCAAGTGCACATGGAACTTTCTCCAGAATAGACCACATGCTGGGTCACAAATCGGGTCTGAACCGATACCAAAAGATTGGGATCGTCCCCTGCATATTCTCAGACCATAATGCCTTGAAATTAGAACTAAATCACAACAAGAAGTTTGGAAGGACCTCAAACACGTGGAGGTTAAGGACCATTCTGCTAAAAGATGATAGGGTTAACCAGGAAATTAAGGAAGAATTAAAAAGATTCATGGAAACTAATGAGAATGAAGATACGACCATTCAAAATCTTTGGGATACAGCAAAAGCAGTCCTAAGGGGGAAATACATTGCAATACAAGCATCCATTCAAAAACTGGAAAGAACTCAAATACAAAAGCTAACCTTACACATAAAGGAGCTAGAGAAAAAACAGCAAATACATCCTACACCCAGCAGAAGAAGAGAGTTAATAAAGATTCGAGCAGAACTCAAGGAAATTGAGACCAGAAGAACTGTGGAACAGATCAACAGAACCAGGAGTTGGTTCTTTGAAAGAATTAATAAGATAGATAAACCATTAGCCAGCCTTAATAAAAAGAAGAGACAGAAGACTCAAATTAATAAAATCATGAATGAGAAAGGAGAGATCACTACCAATACCAAGGAAATACAAATGATTTTAAAAACATATGAACAACTATATGCCAATAAATTAGGCAATCTAGAAGAAATGGATGCATTCCTGGAAAGCCACAAACTACCAAAACTGGAACAGGAAGAAATAGAAAACCTGAACAGGCCAATAACCAGGGAGGAAATTGAAGCAGTCATCAAAAACCTCCCAAGACACAAAAGTCCAGGGCCAGATGGCTTCCCAGGAGAATTCTATCAAACGTTTAAAGAAGAAACCATACCTATTCTACTAACGCTGTTTGGAAAGATAGAAAGAGATGGAGTACTTCCAAATTCGTTCTATGAGGCCAGCATCACCTTAATTCCAAAACCAGACAAAGACCCCACCAAAAAGGAGAATTACAGACCAATATCCCTGATGAACATGGATGCAAAAATTCTCAACAAGATACTAGCCAATCGGATCCAATAGTACATTAAGAAAATTATTCACCATGACCAAGTAGGATTTATCCCCGGGACACAAGGCTGGTTCAACACTCGTAAAACAATCAATGTGATTCATCATATCAGCAAGAGAAAAACCAAGAACCATATGATCCTCTCATTAGATGCAGAGAAAGCATTTGACAAAATACAGAATCCATTCCTGATCAAAACTCTTCAGAGTGTAGGGATAGAGGGAACTTTCCTCGACATCTTAAAAGCCATCAACGAAAAGCCCACAGCAAATATCATTCTCAATGGGGGAGCACTGGGAGCCTTTCCCCTAAGATCAGGAACAAGACAGGGATGTCCACTCTCACCACTGCTATTCAACATAGTACTGGAAGTCCTAGCCTCAGCAATCAGACAACAACAAGACATTAAAGGCATTCAAATTGGCAAAGAAGAAGTCAAACTCTCCCTCTTCGCCGATGACATGATACTCTACATAGAAAACCCAAAAGCCTCCACCCCAAGATTGCTAGAACTCATACAGCAATTTGGTAGCGTGGCAGGATACAAAATCAATGCCCAGAAATCAATGGCATTCCTATACACTAACAATGAGACTGAAGAAAGAGAAATTAAGGAGTCAATCCCATTTACAACTGCACCCAAAAGCATAAGATACCTAGGAATAAACCTAACCAAAGAGGTAAAGGATCTATACCCTAAAAACTATAGAACACTTCTGAAAGAAATTGAGGAAGGCACAAAGAGATGGAAAAATATTCCATGCTCATGGATTGGCAGAAATAATATTGTGAAAATGTCAATGTTACCCAGGGCAATTTACATGTTTAATGCAATCCCTATCAAAATACCATGGACTTTCTTCAGAGAGAACAAATTATTTTAAGATTTGTGTGGAATGAAGAAGAAGGATGAAACTAGACCACTCTCTTTCACCATACACAAAGATAAACTCAGAATGGATGAAAGATCTAAATGTGAGACAAGATTCCATCAAAATCCTAGAGGAGAACACAGGCAACACCCTTTTTGAACTTGGCCACAGTAACTTCTTGCAAGATACATCCAGGAAGGCAAAAGAAACTAAAGCAAAAATGAACTATTGGGACTTCATCAAGATAAGAAGCTTTTGCACAGCAAAGGATACAGTCAACAAAACTAAAAGACAACCTACAGAATGGGAGAAGATATTTGCAAATGACATATCAGATAAAGGGCTAGTTTCCAAAATCTATAAAGAACTTATTAAACTCAACACCAAAGAAACAAACAATCCAATCATGAAATGGGCAAAAGACATGAACAGAAATCTCACAGAGGAAGACATAGACATGGTCAACAAGCACATGAGAAAATGCTCCGCATCACTTGCCATCAGGGAAATACAAATCAAAACCACAATGAGATACCACCTCACACCAGTGAGAATGGGGAAAATTAACAAGGCAGGAAACCACAAATGTTGGAGAGGATGCGGGGGAAAAAGGAACACTCTTGCACTCTTGGTGGGAATGTGAACTGGTGCAGCCACTCTGGAAAAATGTGTGGAGGTTCCTCAAAGAGTTAAAAATAGACCTGTCCTACGACCCAGCAATTGCACTGTTAGGGATTTACCCCAAAGATTCAGATGCAATGAAACGCCGGGATACCTGCACCCCAATGTTTCTAGCAGCCATGTCCACAATAGCCAAACTGTGGAAGGAGCCTCCGAGTCCATTGAAAGATGAATGGATAAAGAAGATGTGGTCTATGTATACAATGGAATATTCCTCAGCCATTAGAAATGATGAATACCCACCATTTGCTTCGACATGGATGGAACTGGAGGGTATTATGCTGAGTGAAGTAAGTCAATCGGAGAAGGACAAACATTGCATGTTCTCATTCATTTGGGGAATATAAATAATAGTGAAAGGGAATATAAGGGAAGGGAGAAGAAATGTGTGGGAAATATCAGGTAGGGAGACAGAACATAAAGACTCCTAACTCTGGGAAACAAACTAGGGGTGATGGAAGGGGAGGAGGGTGGGGGGTGGGAGTGACTGGGTGACGGGCACTGAGGGGAGCACTTGACGGGATGAGCACTGGGTGTTATTCTCTATGTTGGTAAATTGAACACCAATAAAAAATAAATTTATTATTTAAAAAAATAATAAAAACATAAAGGGTTAAAAAATAAAAAAAAAGAAATAGGCATTTGGTATACATTTAACATTTTTGTCAAGTATTAAAATGTAACACTTGGTAAAGTGAAAATCCCTTAGATCTGTAGGGTGAGAACGCCCATCTAATTAGCTAGTTTTCCTCTCTGAATTTCAAATTCTCTTTTAATTATTCATGTTCCATCATGGAATATTTTTGTTGTTATTGTTCTAAAATCTAATGTCTCCAATAGAGTGGGTGTATTAATGTTCTATTGTTACATGACAGATTATCACAAACTAGTAGTTTAAAGCAATGCGGTTTTGTTAACATTGCACAAAAAAGGTCAAGTTCTGTAGGACAGCGTGCAGGTAGGCTCGGCTGGGTTCTCAGGATCTTGTAAGGCTGAAATTAATGTATTAACCAAGATGCATTCTCATTTAGAAGATCTGAGGAAGAATTAATTTTTGAGCTCACTCAGGTTGTTGACAGAATTTTGTGTCAACTGAGGTCCCTGTTTTTTGGGGGGCTATTGGCCCAGAAGGTTTCTCTCAGCTCCTAGAGACCAACCTTAGGTCCTTTTAATGTAGCCCCTTCCATCTTTAAAGCCAGTAAAGAGGTGCCACATTATTCTTGTGCTTCAGATCTTTCTGTCTTCTGCAACCAGACAGAGAAAATTCTCTGCTTTAAAGGGGCTCTCATGATTATGTTATGCTCCCTTTGATAATCTCTTCCACTTTAAGGTCAACTGTGCCATATGTCATAAACATATGTTCCACCTCCACTCAAGGAGAGAAAGTTATTCAAGAACAAAGGTCGTTTGGCAGCCATTTTAAATTCTGCCTACCTCAGTGGGGTGAAGAAAAGTCATCAGGTAAACCTTGCTTCCACCTGGCAGAATGTTGCACCCAATCTGTGTCTTCTGAATTTCTCATCTTAAAAAGAGAAAACTCCACTTTTTCATTCCTGTTATAGGAGAAAACCTCAGTTCAGTCTATCTCCTGTGTGTTTCTTCCCTGTGAGTCTCCTTTGCTTTTACACAAATACTTCACTTCTGACACTTCTGATCACCAAATGTGTAGAGACTTTTTCCCACCAACAAGCGATTCTCAGACACCAGCAGATATCAACTTGATTTTGACACCATCTACCTGGAGATAGCATCAGATTTTGTAGATTAAGGGCTCATCCCATACAGCTCCCCTCTTTCTCCCAACTTCAGATGCCAGTAGCAAGCCCAGGCAGTTACCCTGATTCTGATCAACCAGCTATAGATTGAAGGTTCCAAAGACTCCTCTTCAGGTTTGATTAATTTACTAAAAAGGCTCACAGAACTCAAGAGAAAATTTAATTTACTTTTACCAGTGTTTTTTTATAAGAAGATATGATAAAAGATACAGTTGAACATCCAGATGGAAGAGATGGGTAGGGCAAGGAATGTAGGAAAGGATATGGAGTTTCCATGGCCTACTTGGTGCACCACTCTCCCAGGACTACAATGTATTCACCAACAGGGAAGCTTTCCAAACTTTGTCCTTTTGGTGTGTTAAAAAAAATTATAGTGGCTTTTTTACATAGTGATGATTGATTAAATCATTGGCCATTGGCAATTGATTCAACCTCTAGCATCTCTTCTCTCCCAGGAGGTTAGTGGGGAGGAGACTGAAATTTCCAACTCTCTAATCACAGGATTGGTTCCCTGGCAACCAGCCCCCATTCTTAGGTCGTGTCCCAAAGTTCCCTAATTCACATAACAAAAGACATTTTTTATGCTCTTAAAGCTTATAAAATTTCAAGGTTTTTAGGAAGTCTGTGCCAGGAACCGGTAGGCAGAGACCAATATGTATTTTCTCACATATCTGAAAGGGCCATCTAGTGAATTTGCCAACTGAGAGATCCTAATTTCACAGAGAGGAATGTTTCTGAAGATGTAAATCCATTTCCGATTCAGGGCTTGATTCTCCCAAAGGAGAGTGT
Source organism: Nyctereutes procyonoides (assembly GCF_905146905.1). Lineage (NCBI taxonomy): Eukaryota > Metazoa > Chordata > Mammalia > Carnivora > Canidae > Nyctereutes > Nyctereutes procyonoides. The sequence goes on from NW_026575132.1 coordinate 16,907,746, forward strand.
TGCTAGTTACCAAGTCTGAAGATAGAAATCAGAAAATCTGTGCTCAGTTCTCACATCTGTTACAAATCGAGTAAGAGCTTGTGTAAGCCACATATATTTTCTGCTTTCTATTTACTCAGGAAGTAGATTTTTCTTGGCATTCTCAAGAAGCTAAAGGATCAAATTTAAGAATCAATTGAGAGCATAGGAAATGAAAGAGATTATGAAGAATAAGTTTGTGTTGGATTACAAAGTCTCAAAACTTCAAACTCTTTGACCTTAAAAAAGTAATAACAATACTCACACGTATTCTTTGATTTTGATCAAGGTACTGTTTTGGAATTTTGAGTCACTGCACAGAATTTTATTTGACTAAGCATCCAGCTAATTTCCAGATTCTATAAACTCAGGGTTAGTCATAGAAGACTCTGTGTCCTTCATTTTATAAACACAGGCCCTACACTGAATTCCTGCTGGAGTTCCACCTTAAGAAAAAGTCCGTCTCCAGAAATGACCAAATCTGCTTTTACTTGTCAGAAAGTGAAAGTTGTACAATGAAACTGAACTCATTGCTCAAATGCTTTAAATCTACTCAACTATATTTATTTTATGTCAAATGGACTCAAAATCCATTTTAGTCATAAATATTTGTTCTTTTGAAAATCTTACAAAATTCCAACCCTTAAGGAATCTCTTTTAAGAAAGAAGATTTACATACATTTTTGGAAAAATATTTTGAAAAAAATCTGAGAAAAATGCTTATAGCTTCTTATCAGTTATGAGGAAAAATTATTCGTTGTCTCCCATAGGCTCTAGAAAATGTGCAATATTCTCTAAGAATGAGGTGTGAACTACATACATTATATAATACTTAAACTTGTCATCACCAATATAAATAAGGTTTGTAATGGGAAGCCTCATGTTTCTGAATACTAAAAGACAAAAAGTGGAGAGAACTTCCGAGTTAATGAGAATGAATTTCAATCAATTCTATATTTACAATTACTTGGAAGAAATAATTTCCCATTGCCCAGCCAGAGCACTAAAAATCTATTCTTTTCATATACCATAGGAATAGGTTATGTGAAACTTCAAATTTAACATTTTTTTCCCAGGTAAACTATCCTCTCCCCTTTCAACAGATCCTTCTTTCATATCATCCCTTCCACGACCCAGTTAATTATGGTATTTTAAATAAAATATTAAAATTCAGTGGATAGTCTTCTTCATAACCCACCTGTATGAAGATGCACCTTCATAGGAAATTATTAAAGACCAAACAGCTTTCAAAACCAAGAAAATCATCTCTCATGTCAGGCTGTCATTATGATAGGCAGTGGGGAAAATTAAATAACTGATTTGTTGTTTTAGTTTTAAAAAATTTTCCCAAGAATGAGAGGCATATCTTCTTCATAATCTCATTTCATTTTCTAACTAAAAATGGTGTTCCCAACTTAACATCTTATTCAAAAGTCTTGGTTGGTGCTGAATACATTTCAATTATTTCCATACACTGATTCCAAATCAAATAGGAAATTTGTTTCCATAGACAGTAGTCAAAAGAATGTGTCAAAGGTTGTCATGGCATTTCTAAAAGCAAATAACCCCAATTTCCTTCTGAAAAAATGGCAGCCTTACTGGAAATATTATTTAACTACCCAGCAGAGCTACCTTGGAAAGCCAGTACACGTTTTTAATTAACATATTCAAATATTGAGACATATACTATATGTATTGAAAATTCAGTGTTGTGAATGAACTGTCATTTTTCTAATGTAGAGCATGAACTCTTTTTTTTAAAGATTTTATTTATTCATGAGAGACACACAGGGAGAGGCAGAAACACAGACAGAGGGAGAAGCAGGCTCCCTGCAGGGACCCCAATACAGGACTCCATCCCAGGAACCCTGGGATCACGACCTGTGCTGAAGGCAGATGCTCAACCACTGAGCCACCCAGGTATCCCTAGAACATCAACTCTTGATGTCTGTCTACATAATACATGGAAAACATGCCATGAATTTCTTACCTTCTAAAGTTTAACTCACGGCCTTTGGAAAATTCAACGGGGGAGCTCCATTTCTGTCTCTAACCAACCCCTCCTCTATAACTACTTATAACTACTGGTTGTGTAAGAAAGGTACTTCAGAGTCTTCTTAACTCTGACTCACATTTTTATTTATTTTATTTTATTTTTAAAAAAGATTTTATTTATTTATTTATTTACTTAGAGAGCCAGAGCAAGGGGTGAGGGTGGGGGGCACAGAGCAGAGGAAAAGGGAGAGAGAGAATCCCAAGCAGACTCTTCGCTGACAGAGACCAGATGCAGAGACCAATCTCATGCCCCTAAGATCATAACTGAGCCAAAATCAAGAGTTGGATGCTTAACTGACTGAGCCACCTAGGTGCCTCTCTAACTTAAATTTTTAAATGGAAGAGGGATTTTTTCCCCCCATTTTCTTGCATTATTTTAAGTAAAGCCACTTGTATTTTTCTGTGTAAAGATTTCTTTTAAAAATGTGATTATTTCTGATCTTTCAAGACTTGTGAAGACTTAATTCAAAGCCTACTTATAATCAGGATGTTGATCATACCCACAATGGAAACTCACATGGAAATATACTAGAGTTAGTGTTGTTTAGAGACTAATTGTATCATTTAGGAGGTTTTCATTTACAAGTTATAGGAAACTCAATCTAAATTAGTTTAAGGGAAAAAACAAAAGTGGTCTTTACTGGCTTATGTAACTCAACAGTCCAAGAGTGTATATGTCTTTAGCCAAGTCTTTATCCAGGACTTAATCAATATAACTAGTTCTAGTTTTTTCTTTTCTTTCTTTTTCTTTTTTAGAGAGGGAGGAGGAAGGAGAGAGGCAGAGGCAGAAGGAGAGGGAGAGAAGAGAGAGAATCTCAAGCAGGTTCTGCCCTGAGGCATGGAGGTTTAGCAGGCTCACAACCCTGAGATCATTCATGAGCTGAAATTGAGTCAGATGTTTAACCAACTCAGCCACTGATGTGCCCAGTCCAGTATCTTTCTTTATTTCAATGTCTTTGATTTCCCTAGGTTTTCTTAGAAACTGACTCTGAGATGTTATTAAATGTACAAGCATATTATTAGGGGAAGTAGCTATGTGAATATAAATGGAGAGGAAGCTGGGAGTGTCTGGAGAGCCATCAGACCTCAATGCAGCAAAAGACAAAGAGAGAGACAGAGACACACAGAGAAAATGAATAGAAGTGTCCTAGACATCTGGGCAGTGTAAGGAAGGCTCAGTAAAGCTTTCTGGGAGTCCCTGAGCTAAAGTAAATGAACATAAGTGTTCTGTGTTTTCTAGGAGCTCAATTGCCAGTGGGGAATAGCTCTTGGTGGGCAAAACCTTGTTACAAATCCAGTAATGAATTTCAAAGTGCAGTACCTGAGGCTCCCTGTCCATCATGTTCCTATAGTAGGAGATCTGTAGGTTCATTCTGTTGGCTGCCACGGGCAAGTTGTCCCATCACAATCCCAAGAGAGCTGCTAGCAGGACCTAGCACAATGAATATTCTTATTTATATTCACTGAGGAATAAAAAGAAAGTCAATGACCCCAAAAATTCAAGGTTCAGATTCAAATCTCTTTAACCACGATTGGCCAGACCTGGTGATATGCTCAATCCTGACCTACTCATTGTGGATGGCGTTTGGATACAATCATTGACTTAAGTCCAAGAGGGCCTCCTTGGAACTAAAAAAGGTATTAGTCTTTCCCTATATCTGTTACTTAGCAACCTATATAGGTTGTTTTTGACTATATGTGAAAGAAACTGCAACTCAAATTAACTTGAAAATGAAGACAGTTATGATCTCATGTAATAGAGAGAACGTGAACTCAAGGAACGGTTCAAATACATTATCAGCTCCATGTTTTTACAATTCTCTAAGGGTTGGCTTTGTTATCAGGCTGATTTCTCATGAGTGTGAAGAGGTCCATCAACAGCAATGAGGTATAATGCCCCCTTTGTTCATACTAAGCTTGAGAATCAACCATGGGATGAAAGACAATCACCTCAGCCTAGCTGGGCCACATGCTCATTATATAACTATTCTTGAACAAATGAAGGGTGTCAGGGTAGTTCCATATCCTGTTTTGCTTACACTTGGTTTCTAAGGCAACCATTGGAAAAGAGGATAGGATAAGTATGATTGATTTGTAATAATCAGAATCTAACCTTGAACTTATGATTAGATCAGTTTCCTTGAGCCATCTGGACAGTGTGATGGTTAATTTTATGTGTCATCTTGGCTAGGCTGATGGTGCCCAGCTGTCTGGTTTCCACATCAGTCTTGTGAAGTCTTTTAGGTGTGATTAAACATTTAATCAGTTGACTTTGAGTAAAGCAGATTACCATCTGTAATATGAATGGGCCTCATCCAAACAGTTAATGGCTTTAAGAGCAAAGACTGAGGTTTCTCAAAGAAGGAATTCTGCCTCAAGATTGCAACACAGAAATCCTACCTGAGTTTCCAGCCTGCTGGCCTGCCTTTTAGATTTCATTCTCAAGACTACATCAGCTCTAATCTGAATTTCCAGCCTGTCTGCCTGCCCTATGGTTTTGACTTTTTAACCCTTACAATAGGACCATCAATTCCTTAAAATAGCTCTCCTTTTCTCTTCCTCTCTCTATATCCTATTGGTTCTGTTTCTCTGGAGAATCCTGACTAATAAGGGCCATATGGGGGAGGATTTAATATTAGAACAGAGTTCTGTGAGAAGCCAAATGAAGGAATATGATATAAGGTGGTCAACAACAACATTTATTATACTGCTAGTGACTTCAGTCAGGAAATTTAGAAAGGAAGGTAGTATAATGGCTAATGGGAACTGACACTGACAACAAATGGTCCTATAACAATGTAGGCTTTTCATATTCGGTTGATAATATGAATAACACTTTTACTTTAGTATTTAATGATTTAGTATTTAGCAATTTAGTATTTAACAATATGCTTTAGTAAATTTTGATAACTCAGGACTAATCATTCCTGAAAAAAAACAGCTATGGATTTCAGATAGATAATAAAGGAAACCACCAGGTCACCTAGTTTTGATTCGGGTCTTGGGACATGCAAAGACCATCTGACACATCATTTTTGAAGGAAAGAAGCAGGAAAATGTAACTAGGATGAACAAACAAATAAATGACTCATAATAAACCGTATAAGTCATATCTCTAAAAGTATTGTACTTATTGTCATTATTACGGATTTTATGATGGTTAAACCATTTTCTCACAATTGATATTCTTTTTAGTCTTGGCTTCTTTGATGGAGGGAGCACAAACACATCAGACCAAAAGCATGCTTCTTGCATGTAAGGTGCACTTCTCCACTGTCCCCAACTTGCCACTTGTTTCTCTTGACCTTGGAGATTCCTAAGTGGGGTCATTGGAACAGAATTTGATAGTCCCTGATAAAATGAAGCAACTTTTTTTTAAAAGAATAAACCAGCTCCTCTGTGTTCAGTCATACCTTTTGTCCTGCTTCTTTGTGCTGAATGTGCAGTCTTTTCTTCAGTGATTATTCCCTGATTCCTAAGAGGAAGACTTCCATTTTTCTCTGGTACATGTTCTGTGTTGCATCATACTGACTGGTGATAGTGGTTATGGCTAAAAGACAGAATAAGCCAGAATTTGTTTTCTCAGATCAGACCAACTTTTAGTTCAAATGCTCACTGGTCCTTTCCCTGAAGAATCCTTTGGATTGATTTCCTTCCCTTTCTTCCCTGATTAGCTCACTGTGTTTCTGGTTAAAAAGAGAAAAAAAAAAAAAAAAAAAGAACAGAGCTACCATGAGTGAAATTTAAAAAGTGGATGCTAAACCCTGAAGTTATCGTACTATGAGAGCATTTCCTCAACTGTGAAATAATTTACCTGTGAATTTAAAAAGTAGAAAAGCATCGGGCAAAATCCTATCACTATGTCATTACCAGAGTTCAGAGAATCAAGAATTTCTGCTCTAAGCTATTTTTGTCTTATTTTATATCAGTGATGCCAGTGTAGGGAAAACCAACTAGAGTAGGTTAATTTTTAGTTTTCAAGTATCCTATCAAACCGATATAGTCATTTATAAGTTACAAGTATACTGATTTTAAATAAAGAAGAGAAATTAACCTAATATTTATTGGGCATTTACTGTATGCCAGGTACTATGGCAGGTGCCTTTACTTCTCTCAGTATTCCTGTTTTACTGACAAGGTAGCAAAGGCCCAACAGAGGTTAAGCAATGTGCCCAAATTCAAACCAGTGTCAGTAGTTCTTCCACAGTCTGCTGAGCAGAATTTTCCAATGACTTTAAATGTATCTCATCATGAATTAGATGGAGCAATCATTTTTGGGGAGATGGGAAAGTTACCCACAGATATTGAACACCCAGTTTTTACCAAGTGGATGCTGGGCAGCTTTATTATATGGCATCTTACATTTCCCGTGTTTCTAGTAGAGGAAACTAATAGTTTGAGAAGGTAGGTAGTAAGCCCAATATCATGCTGGTGTAAATATAGGTGCAAGGAATTAAAACCAAGTACTTTTGACCTCACTACCTTTCCCTGGGCAAAAGCTGCATCACCTTGTGTTAAAGTGTATGAGACTTCAGTGTAGCATTGCTATTGAGACTAAATTATTAGTAACCTTGAATATCATTTTGTAAAGCATGTAAGAGCAATTAATGACAAACACAAAGAACAGGCATATATAAACTCAGAGACTGAGCACATCATGTCTTCCCCCCACATATGAATGGGCCGAGAAAGGACGAGTCCTGAGAAAACAGTTTGGAAAATGCTCCACAGCCTTGTGTTCCTAAATCCAGTATAGATAAATAGAATGGTGATCTTGTTGGAAGAATCCATTTTCCTCCTTGCATGCCCCTTCTCCTTCTCTTATGTTTTGTCAATATCAGGGCATATTCATTGTGAAATAGCAGTCATAATGGAATTAATCTAGGTCTTCCTTACAATTTATTAGCCTATCCTGCCTTCCTTAGCATTACTATGGATATGACATGTATTTAAGACTTTAAAACCCATAAGTATATTTTAACTGAGAGTCTTGTTTTTATAGCAAGCTCTGAAAGTTATGTGACTATATTTCTCTACTAATATGTCCTATTAAAGTGAATAGTTTTAATTATGCTAACAGTTACCCTTTTCACTTTCTTCCACCTTTACAAATATTTTTGGACATCTATCATGTTTCATGTCCAGCTGCCCTGAAGGCGACAGATAGACAAACAGATGGTTCCCACATTCTAGGATAAGAGATAAGATGAAGATGTAGGAGGATACAGTAAGGTAGGAATGTGCAAGTGATAGACTTGCCTGGAGCAGTTGACCCAGATTCTCAACTCTGAGAATTCATTGATTTGTTCATTGTCTGATTTCTCTGTGGCTATTAGCTCTTTAGTATGAGGACATGAGCGTGGTAAGTTCTATTTCCTTGCATGCATATTTTCATGCTTGTGCCTTAGATAACTTGGTAAGTTAACTTAGAATGGAGAACAATGTTGTTTTTTAAAAAATATTTTTATAATTTATGATAAATGATTAGTTATATCATGAAAATATTTAATACAATCAGAAAGTGACCTGAATTTTCAACTCTTATTTGGTATTCTGTAAAGCGTTTGTGTTTTTCCTTCTTTTCCCTTTTTTAAAAATTGAAGTATAATTGACACACAATGTTTCATTGGTTTCAAGTGTACAACATAGTGAAGAATATGGTTTATAATGTGGGTTATTCTGACCATTAGAGTAACATGACTTTCTAACATTACTTTGGGGTGAACACAACCATTAAGTGCATACCATATGTGTGACATAGAATTCTATATAAATTTGAGCTGAAGATTTGTAATTTGGTCCTATGAAGCTGCATTTCAGGATACTACTCATGGAGAATCAACCATTATAATTTATCTCATTTCTATTGTTCAGTAAAAAAGCTATTCAGATCTTCAATTAGAGAAAAGGGTTTTCACAAAACAAATAATGTTCATTAGCTGTTAGAAAAGCAATTCATTAGAAGAGTGAGGATATAAAGAACTTAATAAATAGGTTAAAATTTGGGGAAGCTTACCTGAGGTGAGGATTTAAGTTATCTCCATTTCTTTGTTGGATATCTATAATAAACATGCTAATGGTAGACAAGAAAGCAAAGTTTTTGATGAAATCACAAACAGGAATACCTAATCATCCGTATAGGTACTCAATCTCATTCATAATAAGAGAGATGCAAAATAAAACAACGATACATTGTTTTTACCTTTTTGATGGGAAAAATGGAGAATTTCAACAACATATGGCAGAGAAGAAATTGTTGGAGATTACAAAATGATAAAATACTAGTGGAGGAGAATCTGGCAGTTTTGTTGTGTATAAATTGATTATTGTTGGGTAATAAACTATACTGAAACTTGGTAGCTTCAAACAATAGTATTGTGGTTTACTCTGGAACCTGGACAGTAATGTGGACTGAAACAGTAATGTGGGATGGAAATTTAGGCTACACTCAGCTAAGTAGTTCCTCTAATCATGGCTTCACTCTCACACATCTATCATCATGACCAAGCCATCTCACATATCTGGGGCACTGGCTGAGAAAAGTAAGCTGACATGGCTCTGTCTTAGGTGGTCTTTTGTCCTTCAGTAGGCTTCACTGAGCTTGTTCACTTGGTGGAGGCAATGATTTCAAAAAAGCAAACAGAAGTGTTGCAAAGGCTTTTGAAGACTGGAATAAAAAATGTACATAATCACTTTCACAGCACTATATTGGCCAAAGCAAGGTACAAGGCCAGCCCTAATTCAACTGGTAGGAAGATAGACTGGAGGAATTGAAAAATATTGAAGTAAGTAAATATTTTACATAGGAGAATAGTCGAAGTCATATTTGGAAATAATGTACCACATCTAGTAAAATGACAATTGCCTTTACCCAAGTCTAGGCACTTATTTCATAAAGAAATCCCAAGTCTAGGCATTTACTTCACAGAAAATATGAAAAAGTCATATGTATAAAGCTAGTCACTGGAATACTATTTATTGTCTTCTAGTAAAAGAAAACAACCCAGAAGTCCATCAGCAGTCAATAGTTCAATAAAATATGATGCATCTACACAATGGCATATTGAGCAGGGGTACAGTGCTAGGAGTTGAACATTGTTGAGCTGGTTCTTAGTTCATTAGTTTTTTTCTTTACTTTCATATGTGTATTATTTTTTTCACAATAAATAGGAAAAATGGATCTGATTCCTTTTTAAGACCAATTATATACAAAATTTAAAAAATAGAATGAAATAGAAAATAAACCCCATACCAAGTTTTTGTCAGAGGATAATGCTCTGTCTCTGAGAGGTAAGCTATTTACATCTCAGGTGCTATAAACAACTTAGCAGTATTCAAAAAATACTCATCAAAATTCAAGCTTTCTTGGCTGAGGGAAAGTTTCTTCAATCAGAAAGCCTGACAGTATCTCCCTAGGGGTACAGATGTTACAGGGAGAAAATAATTGTGTGTTCAGAGTAAACATTCTCAACTTTTCTGCAGCCTGCATCTATTAAATAAACTATTTGAAGTGAGTTTTAGAAACTAGCAGCTGATGTAAAAAATATAGTTTTTCTTTTTTGACATGTCTTTTTTCTTTGCCTTTGTTATATCAGCACTTTGTTTAAAACATAGACTGCTACTCTTTATTAAGATGCCACACATCCAAAAGTCTAGTTCTAATCCTGAACATGTTAACAGATTGCCCATAGATTTCCCAAAACAACCCTATTCTGATATGTCAAGTTTCAAAAAGCGCTGCTCTCATCCAACTATTTGACAAATATTTACAACCACATAAGTGGCCAGAAAATATCAGAAGTGTCATATCTTTAAGGGATAAAAAAAATCTCTCATTTTGAATTCCTCTTGGGGTTGTTGTCATCCCATCTTTGGAATGGAAATTTAGTCTGAAGACTGAGCAAAGGCCTATATATGTGTTGACCAATCAATAAAGCAGAAAGCATTTTGTGTTCCTGGTCTGTCAAATTATCCTTCTAGACTTATAACACTGAATACTACAACAATTCCAGAGACTAATTAACTGGACTCTACATTATCTGACTTGTTTTTGTAGGTGAATGAATGCAGGGGCCAGATAGCAAGGAGGCTGGATTTTAAAGTGACTGAGTTTTCTTAACCATTTGCAATTGATTCCTTCACTCACTATGCTACTGAAACTTTTAATGATTACCAGATGGTATGGTTTCTCCTCAATGCTTATTTTCAACTGAATATTTAATTTTTTAAATATTTTATTTATTTATTCATGAGAGACACCCACAGAGAGAGGCAGAGACATAGGCAGAAGGAGAAGCAGGCTCCATGGAGGGAGCCCAATGTGGGACTCGATCCCGGGTCACCAGGATCAGGCCCTGGGCCAAAGGCAGCACTAAACTGCTGAGCCACCCAGGGATCCCTATTTAATTTTTTTTTCATCAATTTATTTTCATTAGCTCACCAGGAACCTTTTTTTTTTTTTTAATCTGTTTGGAAACTCTTCCCATCTCCATTGTTTGTCCCACACTCTCCTTAAACATCTCTGATTTGTTTATGGGTTAGTCAGCAAACTCATCCTTGAGTTTATTTATAATCAACATCATAAGGCATATAGTATCCAAAAAATCCAGAATCCATATGAATATACAGTTGGAATGGTTGTATTGGGTTATTTTTTTTACTGGAATGTTTCCCAGATTACTTCTCATTTTAACAGAAAAATTAACTCATTACGCGATGAAGATCCCATTAACAGACAAGCATTGTTCCTTAGAAAAAAGTTTCAAAGCCCTGCATCATTTTAATGGATCTCAAAATAATTAATCTACCTACTGTATCAAGGAAATGAAGTAACTTCATGATTAATATTTTACTCTTTGTGAATATCTCCTTCCCAAGTTCCACCATAGTTAATTTCCAATGTTCAAAATTCTTCTCAAATATTGCTTCAATATTTTTTTTATAAATTAATTTTTATTGGTGTTCAATTTACCAACATACAGAATAACACCCAGTGCTCATCCCGTCAAGTGTACCCCTCAGTGCCTGTCACCCATTCACCCCCATCCCCCACCCTCCTCCCCCTCCACCACCCCTAGTTCATTTCCCAGAGTTAGAAGCTTCAATATTTTCCTTAACTAATTTCTACCTAAAAACATGTGGCTCATTTATCTGTATCAGAGTTGAATCACCATGATTACAAGTACTTTAATAGTAAAAGTCAAAAGAGGAGTCAAAACAGCACCCTTGATTATTAAAATTCAGAAAGAAGAGTGATCTCCATAAAGAATGTGAAGTGATAAAAAACAAAATTCTATAAGAGCTGCTTAGTAATTCAGTCAACAAATCTATGATGCATTTACAATGGACAGGGCCCTGACCTATGTACCTGACACAAATAGACTCTTTCTGTACTTGAGGAGATGATTAGTTTCTTGTGGAAAGAGATAGGCAATAACCAAGAGAATAAATGTGTACATTATGTAGGATGTTAAAGGTGACTAGTACTATAGAAAAAAGAAAGTACAAAGCAGGAGAGGGTGACCAGTAGTGCAGGGGGAGGGGCAGAGAGAAGAGAGTTGATTTCAGATTTAAGTGGAATGCTCAGGGAAGCCCACTTTAGGGAGAGATACCTGAGCAAACACTTCAGAGTTCAAAGATTTAGTCACAAGGGCATCTAGGGGGAGGAGTATTCTTGATGGGATGAACAGTCCTTGCAAAGGCCCTAAATGAATGAGCCTGGTTTGTGGGAGAAATAGCAAAAAAAGAAGACTGGTGCTTGCAGGCAAGGCAAAGAATGGTAAGAGAAAGGGCCACATAGACAAAAGGGGAGCAAGAGGTTTTGAAAGTTACTATAAGACCTGGCTTCTGTTCTGACTGAAATGTGGAACCTCTTGAAAATTTGAACAGAAAAGTGATAAGATCTGACTTACATTTTAAAAGGATCAAATCTTGGTTGGTTGTATTGATAGTAGACTGAAGGAAGCGGTAAGAGCAGAATTGAGGAGGCTAGTTAGGAAGCAATTGCAGTAATCCAAAGATAAAATGATGGTGGCTCAGACCAACGTGGTAACATAGAAATTGTGAGAAATAGTCATATTTTGAACATGCAGTAAAAGTAGAACCAAAGAATGGTTGTATTTACTTCTGGAGAAGGCTGAGTTTCTACCAAGTGTTCTGATACCAAATTGAGTTCTGAAGATAGAGTTGAAACTCCAAGTGCTTGGGCCTTTCCCCTTTTCTAATGAGAGTAGAAGATCTAGGGGAGCCATGGTCTTAATCCAGTGGAGGGTCATTTTGGACCCCAGTAGGGCTGGGATGAATTTACTCCATGTGTGGCTTCATCATGCACACTATTGATGGATGCTCTTTTATCAAAATAAGAAATGCATGCTTTATTTTATTGTCAAATAAAGACTTGTGTAGTGAAGGAAGTCAGTTACGGTCCTCTAAACATGAGCAGAAGTTGTTCACTAAAACATTTAGAGGCAGTATAGAGCAGAGGTTAATGGCATGACTTCTACAGCCAAATTTGCCAGTGCCAAATCCCAGTGCTGATATTTTACAGGCCTGTCTTACTTACCTTACTAACCCTAACTTACACAGTTGTGAGCAATAAATGAATTTACGTATGTAAAGAACTTAAAACATTTCCTATATAATAATAAGCAATACATAACTATGTGCAAATATAGTTTCCTTTTGACGCAGGGTAAATGTAATGTTATATTGCTGTTACCACTGTCATCTAACACTTCTCATCAAACTTTCTCCAAACTCTTCATTAGATCCTCAGCTAATTCCTCACCTATAAGATAGTTAATGCCACCTTTTGCTCTTCTTTGCATGTGTGTACACTAAAAAAACCTGGTTACTCTATGACTTCAACTCATTCCTCCACAAGACTTATAAATTTATGAGAGCCCATTCTATGTTATCCAATGGCATCCAACTACTTACTGTGTTCCAGTTAGAGGCCCTACCATTATCCAAAACATATTTGAAAATAAATTTAGAGATTTTTGCTGTTGGCAATATGTCACACCAAGTCTTATGAAGAGTTCCTGCTACATAATCTCATAAAATGCTGAATAAAAATATTTTTACATTGCCATTTTTAATGAATTAATTAATTAATTAATTTAAATTAATTTAATGATCTTGTAAGAAATTTGCTGAGTGCTAGATAGAGGTCACATACTTAGAATAATTTCACCCCAACCCTAATGGAAGTCAAGAATGCCACCAAACATTCAAGAAAGAAATTATATTTTAATCTTACATAATCACTTCCGAGAATAGAAAAAGAGGAAACATTCAGTAACTTGCTATTTGGCTGCAAACCCTTGATACTAAAACTTTATAAATAAGAATGAGAAAAGCTAGAATTGAATATCATTCAAGAACAGAGATATAAAGACCCTACACAAACAATGTATCCAGTACAGAATGAAAAAAGATATACACTATCACTGAAGTAGGTTTTTTTCCCCAAGAATGTAAAGTAGATTTAGTATTGCATAAAAAACTAATGCAATTTCCCTAGGAATATGTAAATGGAGTAAACCACATGATTATTTTACTACATGCAAAAGGCATTTAATAAAACTAACATGCATTTATGGTGAAATCTCTTAACAAACTAGAATTAGAAAGGAAAGTCATTAAAATAATGAAGAGACTACACACACACACACACAGACAAGATAAAAAGCAAAATTCAATTATGAAACACTGAAAGCTTTCCTTTCGAAATCAGGGACAAGACAAGAAAATATGCTACCTCCACTTCATTTCTATTCACTGGTGAACTGGTAATCTCAGCCATACATTAAGTTAAAGAAAAAGAAATTGAAAGTATAAGGATTAAAAAAGGAAGGTACGAAGCTATTATCATTTACAGATAACATGATTTAGTACGTAAAACAAAGCCCAAAGAATCTGAAGATAAAATACTGGAATCAATAAAAGAGTTTTACAAAGCAGTTGAATACAAAATCCAATTTTGAAAATTTTTTGGATGTGATATATTTCTACAAAGCAGATATAAAGTTTTAGAAAATACAGTTTTTTAAAAAGATTTTGTTTATTTATTCATGAGAGACAGAGAGAGAGAGACAGAGAGAAACAAGGCAGAGGGAGAAGCAGACTCCAGCAGGGAGCCTGATGTGGGACGGGATCACGCCCTGGGCGGAAGGTGGCGCTAAATCGCTGAACCACCGCGGCTGCCCAGAAAATACAGTTTTTATAAAAGGTAACATTTAAAATGGTACCAAGAATAAATATAAGGACAGATGTTCAAGATCAGTAATATACAGGATGAAATCAATACAAAGTGATAATAAAAAGACAGAATATCAGAAAAATAGTCAAAGGCTTGGGTAAATACTTCACAAAAGAAGAAATTCAAATCACTAATAAACTTACAGAAAGATGGCACAACTTCAGTAGTGATTAGAGAAACGAAAAAAAAAAAGCATCCAGCAATTATACAAACATTTAAAATTCTGACACCACCATATGCTGATGAAGATGCAGCAGAGACATCTCACACAATGTTGGTACTCAAGTGCTTGGGACAACCACATTGTAGAAGAGTTTACTTTCTCTAGAAAAGTTAAAAATATGCATAATCTATGATTCACTAATTCCAATCCTAGAGAAGATTTTGTATATATACACTAAAATATAAAAATGTTTATAATAGTTCCAAGCTGAAACAACCCACTTATCTAATGGTAACCAGATAAATGGTTTATGGGCCATTCATACAGCAGAATACCGTATGGCACTGGAAGTAATTAGTGAGAGAATACTCACTAATTTAATCTCACAAACAAAATGGAGGCTAAAAGTAGCAAGTTACAAAAGAAAGTACATAATGAAAATTCATTTATAAACAAATTTCAAAATCAGACAAAATTAAATTGTATTGCTTAGTGATGCACACAGTGGTGGTAAATTATCAAGAAAAGCAAGGACTTTATTATACTAAAAGTCAGAATAGTGGTTACCCCTGTAGGATGAAAAATGGTGATCTAGGAAAGGTGGGAAGTGGGGGTGATTAGTGATGTGTTTCTTAACCTAGGTAATGATAGCGGAGGATTCCATCAATGATTACTTCATGTATCTACTTAGGTAGCTAGGTATCTGTGATCCATTCATCCATCCATCTGTCTATCCATCCATCCATCCATCCATCCTTCCACCTATATATACACCTATCTATCCATCTATTCACCCACCACTTATCTATCATCTATCTATCATCTATCTATCTATCTATCTATCTATCTATCTATCTATCATCTATCATCTATCTATCATCTATCATCTATCTATTAGCTCCTTCTGGATATATTTCACAATTGAAGAAGGTTTTAAAAAAATTGTGGTAATTAAAATGTCTATGTGCTAATTAGAAAAACTATGTGCTAATTAGGAAAACTCCTTTAGAATGTCAGCTTACTTGCCAGCCTTTTCTGAGGTATTCTGTATTAATACACCCCCTAGGTGACTAAATAATTCTAAGGAAAAGGTGTCTTTAAAGAAATATAGTATTTGAAGAGATAATCTTAAAAAATGAGGTTAGCAAAAATGCTAATTATTATTTTGCTTTGGCCTGTCATTACTCTTTTCTCATATAAAATAAAGGCAAATTGGAAAATACATATTTATAATTTAAAAGTATTAATTTTAATTAATAAACATTCATATATCTATACTACTCTTCATAGATATTTAAAGCTAAAACATATTATTTTTGTTTATTTTGTTAGCTACTGTTAGGATTTAATTAAGTGAATGTCAGCAGTAAACAAACCATCTCTAAAGTCTGTCATGAGACTCCCCTAATCATAGGAATATCTCAGAGACACTTGATTTGAATCCTGGCTCATGCTCTCTCTCTTACTTGCTCTTGCTCTCTCTCAAGTAAATAAATTGAATCTTAAAAAAAAACAAACAAACAAAAAAAGAAAACAAACAAAAAAAAAAACAAGCCCTGTTTTCAGAAAAATTCTGAGTGACCGAGTCAATTGATCCATGGAGGAGAATCTTTTTTTTTTTTTTTCCTAGGCATCTCTTTTAAGTTGACCGACACAGACACTTATTATTAGATCCCTCCTACAAGCTATGCAGAGTTCTGCTCTAATGAAATGTAAAAATTTAGCTTCCTTTAAATTACATTCAAGAGTCAGTTAAATGTGTGCACATACCAACTTTTTACTGACGATCTCCAAGGACTTGGGGACTCAACCCTTCAACTAGAAATTGAGTGAAATCCCATTTTTTTTTGTTGTGCAAAATTCATTTTTAAAATTCTTCATTTTGAAATATAAATAAATGCATTGTGAAGGACCCTAGACAAATCTAAGGAAGGTTTGGTGTAGTTTTTATATGTATAGATATGATGTATTTTGAATGACTAGTTGTAGACCAGTTGACCCTAGGGCATTAGAAAAGAAATCTGAATGGAGCTAAAAGTTATATCCACTGCTTGCAAGTACCTCTTAGTGGAAAGGAGAAGGCACAGACCTTACAAACTATAAGATGGATATGGTGATGGGCATAGCACACCAAGGCAGTGGAATTGATTCTAGAAAAATTAGTCAGAGGCCCACATAGAGGGCAGGGTATGGCTCAATGCCTCATAGGGCTTTACACTGTCAGATGTCAGGATTTGATAATACACCTGTTTTAGCATCTCTACTGTTTATATTTTCCCAACGCAAAAAGCTCTGATGATCTCTTGAGTCATCAGAGAAAATGACATTGTCTTTCTTCATTTGGGGCTTAGAACCTATATTTTTTTAACTAAAAGCAACATTTTCATTTTAACTTAAAAGTTGTGTCACCTGGAGCACCTCGGTGGCTCAGTGGTTGAGCATCTGCCTTTGGCTCAAGTTGTGATCCCAGGGTCCTGGGATCGAGTCTTGCATTAGGCTCCCTGCATGGAGCCTACTTCTCTCTCTGCCTATGTCTCTGCCTCTCTGTGTCTATCATGAATAAATAAATAAAATCTTAAAAAAATGTTATAGCACACAGTGATAAGTCAGCACACAGTGATGCAACAGAGAAGACAAGTTGATTGGTTGTGAGTATGTCAAAGAGATTTGGTAAGCAGGGAGTGGGTTCCATTAATGCAGCAACTATCATTAAATTTGTCATTAAAAATACAAATGTCAGATACTAGAGAGAAAAACAATTTGTTGGGGAGAAGATGGTGATGAGTTGGAAGCTTTCATATCTACTGCTTGAAGAGTGATGCCAAAACCAAAGTGAGTCAGGATGCATCTTATGAGTTCTTCACATAGATTCTTAAAGGATAGGACATTTTTTAGACTCTGACTATTGTTAAAGCTATGATACAAGAATTATGGTTGAAATTATGTATTTACTCTCACACTTCAGATTTATATTTTAGATAAACATAATGAGATTAGAGATTGAGCTAGATCTAGCATAGAGAAAAATATGCTTTTTTCTTAGTTTATTGACATTTAATTTACATACTATGGAATGCACAAAATATAAATATACTGTTTGGTGGGCTTTGGCAAATATATATACTCATCTAAAACAACAACAATCAAGATAGAAACACTTCCACCACCATAGAAAGTCCCTGTGCCCCTTTCCAGTCAATATTCCTTCCTCTGCCCTCAGGAATCATTCTTCTGATTTCTTTCATCATAGATCAGTTTTGACCATCCTAAAACATATAAATGAAACCATAATTATGCATTAGTTTCTAGCCACTTTTGCTTAACATAATATTGAACAATTTATCCACATTGTGCACTTTTGTGATTCATTCTTGTTGTTGAGAAATATTCCAGCCATATATGGTATATTTGAATTATTTATTTTCCTGTTGTATATTTTAGGTTATTTCAGTTTTAATCATTGTGAATAAGTGGAGTTGTGATTTTCTTAAATTAACATTTGTTAAGTAGAGCCCCAGGGTGTCAAATGGTGAGCCAAGTTTCACCAAAAAACTGCAAGGAAAACTGAAATAGAGTTTATTACTCACAGGTAGGGAACAAGGTACACAGCAAACCATGCAAGGAGATCAAGACAGGGTTTTGGGAGAGAGAGCAGGGTAGGACATGGGCCACATGCCTTTATTAGGGGCGGAGGGTGAGGTCCTTTGGGGATCTCAGGCTGAGACAGAATTTGACAATTTAAACAAGTAAGAGTGGGATTTGAGGGGGGTGCCTGGGTGGCTAAGTTGGTTAAGTGTCTGTCTTTCGCTCAGGTCATGAACTCAGGGCCCTGTGATGGAGCCTCCTGTAGGATTCCCGGCTCAGCGGGGGTCTGCTTCTCCCTCCTGGCCCACTCTTCTACTCCATCTCCCAACACCTGGTTGTGCACACTCCCTCTTTAAAAAAAAAAAAAAAGCTTTGGGCAGGTTGAGGTGTGGTGTCTCTTCTAAGAGGTGCACAAAGGGTAGGGGCTGGGTGGCAGAAGACAGTGCTTATGACAAGGGTCACTGAGGTAGTTGTATCAGGAAGTTAAATTTACTTTTGACCTTGCAGGTTGTTCCCTAGGGCCTGTCCTCCCTGGAGGGGGTGGACTCTGCCAAGGCCTCTGCAGGTTGCATGGCCATAGGACATGGATGAAATGGATGCTGAGACAGCAATATTATGTAGTTCAGCTAAACTCTCAACAAGTGGCTACTAATACCCTTAGAAATTCATTTTAAGAATAAATATATCTTTAATTTTACAAGAAAATGCCAAACAATTTTCAAAAGTAGGTTGTCATTTTTACTTTTACAGATGATAAATGAGGTCCATTTGCTCTACAGGCTCACCATTTGGTATTTTCAATCTTTCTAATACCAGCCATACTACTGTGTGTATAGTGGTATCTCATTGTGGTTCTAATTCGCATTTTATTGATGACTAATTCTATTGAGCAATTATATATGTGTAAAATAGACAATCTGATTATCTTCTTTTGTAAAATATCTCAATACTTTTACTCATTTTACAAATAGGATTGTTAAAATTCTTAATTTTGATGGAGTCTACTTTATCAAATTTTCTTTTATGGCTATACTTTCTGTGGCCTAAAAATTTTTTGCTGACTTCAAATTTACAAAGATATTCTCCTATTTTTCTTCTATGAACTTTATAGATTTAACTTATGTTTAGTTCTATGATCAATCTCAAATTAATTTTTGTGTATCATGTGGGATAGGATTGAGTTTAGTTTTTAGTTTTTAAAATAAGGATTTGAAGTCATTCCTACACCATTTGTTGAAAAGGCTTTTCTTTTCCTTTCGTCATTGAATCAAATGGTCATGTTATTGAAAATATACTGATCAAATATGGGTGTGTCTATTGGTTCTGTTGATTTGTCTATCTTTACATCAATACCTCATTTAACTTTATGGTAAATGTGAAATTGTGATAATACAGGCATTCCAACTTTGATTCATCTTTTAAAGATTGTTTTGGCTCTTGTAGGTCATTTTAATTTCAGTATAAATCTTGCACTCAGTTTTTCATCTTCTACCAAGATATCTGTTGATATTTTCTTTGAGAAGGCATTATATATTGTTATCTTGACAATATTGAGTCTTGTCATGTATGAACATAGTATAGCTCTCCATTTAATTAGATCTGTAATTTCATCAATGCTTTATAGTATTCAGTATGGTAGTCTTTCATATTTTCTTTAAATTTATTCCTAGCTATTTTACATTTTTGCTTACTAATGCAAATTCATTTTTATTTCATTTTATAATTGTTTCTAGTGTACAATAGATTTTTTGTGTTTTAATCCTGTATGCTACAACTGTGTTAAGTCACTTTTAGTTTTAGTAGATTTTCTAGATTTCCTATTTATACAACTATGACACTTGCAAATAGAGACTTTCAGTTTTTGTTTTCTAAATTTTATGCCTTTTTTCATTCTTCTTTGGGCCATATTTTACTGGTTAGTGAAATACTGCATAGAGATGGATAGAAGGAATGATCTTGTCTTATTCCCTATTTTAGAGGGAAAGCATTCATTAATTCACTGTGCTACTAACTATACATTTTCACAGATGACTCATACCAGAATGAGGAGGTTTTTCCTATCCTTAGCTTGCTGAGATTTTTTTCATGATTAGGTTGAATTGTTTCAAATGCTTTCCCACATTTCTTGAGATAATCATAAAGTTCTCTCTTATTTTTTTTATCATGATGAATTACATTGATTTTATTTGAATGTTAAACCAACCTTGCATTACAGTGGGGCACGTGGGTGGCTTAGTTGGTTAATCATCTGCCTTTGGCTCAGGTCATGGTCCCAGTGTCCTGGGATGGAGTGGGCATCAGGCTCTCTGCTCAGCAGGGAGTCTGTTTGTCTCTTTCCCTCTGTCCCTCCCCACCCCCATTTGCTCTCAGTTCTTTCTCTCAAATAAATAAATAAAATCTTAAAAAATAAAAACTAACCTTGTGTTACAGAGATAAACTCCACTTGGTCATGATGTATTATCCTTTTCATATATTGCTACATTTAATTTGCTGATATTTGACTGAAGACTATTGTATTTATGAAGTCTATTGTTCTGTTTGTTTATACTTGCCTCATTAAACAAGCTATCTGGGTTTGGAGTTCTCTTTGTGTGAAGTCTTTGGTTATGAATTTAACTTCCTCAAGATTAAGAGCCATTCAGATTTTCTATTTCTTCTTTTTAGTAACTTGTGCCTATGAGGGATTTTGTCCATTTCTTCCAGTTGTTAATTGTATTGTCATCAAGCTTTATAACATTCCTTTATTATCCTTTAAATATTTGCAGGATCTTTTAGTGATGCTTCCTCCTATTTCCTTATATTGGTTTTTTTCTGTAAGATTCGGTGTCAGGGCCTGATTCATGTGGTTGACCCTTAAATGACAACATTCCCCACTGTGGCCTTTCCTTTGCAAAGCATCAGGAGGCCCCTTCAGGATCTGCCCCTACCTAGGTGGGCTAGATAAAGAGAGCTGCTATAAAATGAATAGCTACAAGTATTAGCCAGAGTGTAATAAAATAAATTAAAGGAGCATCTGGAAAGCTGGACATTTTTGTTGATTAATTAAGGGGACATAAGTTTGAAAAAGGGAGATATTATCGGTTTGAGAGTACTTTTTCAAGGTACAGTATTGAACACCTAGCTAATATCCCAGTAGATGATTCTAGCTTCTGATTCTGCTCAGAAGGCCTCCAGAGGCCTGGAGAAAGTGAGGGCTCATTCAGAATGATGTTGCAAAGCTTGAATTGCTGTGGAAGCCAGTGATGATGAGAACAAAAGGGTCAGGTTCAAGCATTACAATTTACAGGAAGACCCAGAGGACATACATTTACCAAGGCCATCAATAACACACCAGTGATTAACAAAAAACAAACAAACAAACAAACAAACAAACAAAAAACTCACTGGTAAGACATCTTCAGTTGTGGCTCTTCACTGATGATCTGAGAATCTGAGAATATTCATGGAGTTTGATTTGCTAATGGAAATGGGTATAAAAAGAGGACCCAGTTAGTGGCTCCTAACCACCTCAAATGCAAGGTGTTTCAATCATTGGGATGACCATCAAGGTCAGTGGTCTTGACCTTCAAAGAAATGTGCAGATGGTGAATGGAACATGGCTTCCCTAGAAGAAATAGATGGATAGCCAACAAGCGTACTGCTTAATTTATATGATGAAAAGAAAAACAGAAAGGAGCTGAGAGGCTACTATTAGTGGATAAAATAGAGCCAAATGATATTAATCAATATCTTTACACCGTGTCCCTTTCATAAAATTTCTAAACTCCTGTGAGCTCCTTCATGTGTTTTATTAAGTGTCTATGCTTTTATTTATCCAGGTTTTCCCCATTTCATCTGCCAGTTAGCTCTCCAGCATATTAAAATTTAATTACAATTCGCTTCAGTTTTTCTGTGAAAATGTTTTCAAGTCTTTGATTCACAGAGCTCTGATGCTTATTAATTGAAATTTTCCTTGTACATGCAACCAAAGTTTTTAATTCTGCACTTGAATACTTGGTAGCAATTGGCTCTTATTTCCTACTGAGAATCCTTTAGGTAATGGACATTTCCAAGTCTGCCTATGTTTTGATACATGGCTCTTATTGCTGTCTCATTTCTTTATATTTATTTATCTTGAGGAAAATTATAATAACTATGCCAACATAGCAAGAATGGTTCTGTACAAATTAAAAATTTATTTTTTTTCACTTTATTCCACTTTTCAAAACCTCTGGGATAGCCAGAAAAAGAACAAGAATGACTTTCATTTTTTTTATCTTCTTGATCCTTCTTTATTTGTTGTTGTATTCAGGTACCTTTTGCTTTGTCAGTTGAAGAGTTGAATAACTTTGGCTTATGGTGCTGGAAATGATTTTTACATATTGATTACTTAACTCATTGGATTTACTGTTGTTTAACAAGTTTCTATTTTATTGCTAACACTTAATTGAGTGCTCAAGGCAAAATTGTTGTTAATCCTTTAATCCTCCTTTTAAGACTGTTTCTAAAGATACAAGGGATTTCCTTTTTTTCATTTCTTTGTTGTAAATACTGAAATATTTATTTTAATATGTTTATTTTTCCCCACCACAAAAAGTATTTGCATTTTAAAGTAGCCATTAGTATGAGGCACTTTTGATATTAGGGAAGTCATACCATTTACAATAGAGTAATCCTACTTTGTGGAAACTGAATTCTCTTCTAATTTTATCTTCAACTTTCCAGATCTGTGTCTGTATATCCGGAAGTATAAAATAATCTCTCCCCCACCTTCCCACCCAACACCACTACCAAGTCAAAGATGTGAAGTAACATAAAATTGAACAAGTTGGCCCATCACCATTGAGCAGGACTCTTTTACAGAATCAATAACAAGCTCAGTTTGCTATAGGGTACATATAGTAGCTAGACAACATGAAGGAGAAGAAAACGACTACATTAAGAAGAAAAGCTATAATGTAAAAGTAGTAATGACTTTTCCATTGATTTGGTAATTTCTGATTTATCACAGACATACTGCTGAGCAGGACCATTACAGCTTTCACTTTAGTCCAAATTTCTGGAAGGAGAAAATAATGGATGATTCACAGCTACATTTCAGACTGTATTAATAATTCTCATTTGCAAGTGATCAAAACCTAATTTAAATCAGCTTAAATAAAGAAAAGGACTTATTAACTCATACAAGTAGAAAGCCCAAGGAGGCAGCTATTCAGTGTGGCTGGATCTGAGGATTCAAACAATGTCAGCAAGTCTGTGTTTTCAACTTTCAGCTCTGCTTAATCTGTATTGATGTCATTCTTAGACAGGTACTCCCATGGTGGCAAAGGAGACTGTCATAGCTCCAGGCTCTACACTGACTGTGTAGTAACTTCAGGCGAGAAAGAGCTTCTACTCTGGTAGCGCTGATGGGAAATGTAGAATAATCTATTTGATCTGGATTGGGTCATGTACCCACTCTATGGTGAAAGAACAGGGGCAGACTGTCTTGACTGCTTAAGATACCCTCATGAAAAAAAGAATATATTACCAAAAGAATGGAGAAGAAACATTAAACTGACAAAACTAATGGAGGTCTCTATAAATGCCCAGTACTACCACCCTTGAACTATGCCTCCTCTCTCAGTCAGTGAAATATTACTCTGTTGTCTCTAAACTGAGGTGCACAGTGTCACCATTTTGCATAACTGATGCCACAGCAACCAGTTCCAGCCTTAAGGAAAGATAGAGAAAGAATTGCTGCATTTAGTGGAATGAACACTAGGCTGGACCCTCCTTGTCTTTCTCTATGCATCTATAATAATCTCTGTATATACTTCTATTCCATTATATTGTAATTTTTGCTAACCCATATGTCTTCTTCACTAGGCCAAGAATGTTTTCAAAGTAGGGAATCTGTATCATGCATTTTTAGCCCAGTGTCTGATAGTGGGTTCTTATATGCCTGTTGAATAAATATATAAATACCGAAATAAATAATTTTTTAAAGGCAAAGTTTATATCATAACCCAAATCATATCATAACCAAAATCAGAGGAAGAGGCCTTATCAATCTTTTTCCAGAATTTATGAACCAAATATTTTAGTATCAAAGATTTCATTCTTCTTCTTCTTGTTGTTGTAAATAACAACAAAAAGCCCTTAAATTTCTTTGCTACTTCATCATTTTTCATAGAACTTTTACTACCATTATCTCTTTTGGTCTGAAACAATAAGTTTATCTTTGATTTTCTGTAGATTGAAAATGATATGCCTAGGTATGGTGGGGCGGGGAGGGTCATTTGTTTTTAGTTTTTGTTTGTTTTGTATCTTTCCTGCTTGGTATTCCCTGAGCTTCCTGGATCTGTGGTTTGGTGTCTGACATTAATTTGGGAAAATTCTCAGCCATTATTGTTTCAAATATTTCTTCTGTTCCTTTCTTTCTTCTCCTTCTGGCATTCCCATTACATGTGTGCTCTGCCTTTTGTAGTTGTCCCACAGTCCTTGGACATCCTGTTCTGTATTTTTTTTCAGTCTTTGATCTCTTTGCTTTTTGAATTTTTAAGAATTCTATTACTATATCCTGTAGTTCAGGGATCCTTTCCTCAGCTGTGTCCAGTCTACTAATAAGCTCATCAAAGGCATTTTTCATTTCTGTTACAGTGTATTTTTATCTTTAAGCATTTCTTTTTGATTCTTTCTTAGGATTTCCATCCCTCTGCTTACATCGCCCATCTCTACTTTCATGTTGTTGTTTACTATATACATTAAAGCCCTTAGCACATTAATGAGTTGTTTTAAATTCCCAGTCTGATAATTCCAACATCCCTGCCATGTCTGGCTCTGATGCTTGTGCATCAGAAGAAAACTTTAAAAGTTTTTTTTTTTTTCCTTTTGGTATGCCTTGTAATTTTTCTTTATAGCCAGACATGATGTACTGGGTAAAAGGAACTGCTGTAAAGGTTTTTACTGATGTGGTGGTGAGGTATGGGGGGAGGGGAAGTGTTCTATAGCATAATTAGGTCTCAGTCTTTTAGTGAGCCTAAGCTTCGGAACTGTGAACATCACAGGTTTTTCTCAGTTTTTGTCTCCCTGCTTCGATGGGACAATGGGACAGGATGACTAGAGTGGGTTGAAGTGTGATATTCCTCTTTCCTTAGGTCAGTTGGGCTCTGATCATGCCCCCTGCAGATCAAGTTCTGGTTAAGTAGTTTCCCCTGAGGGCAGGCTCTGTTAAGAACAGAGTGCTTGCTCTGGCATATTTCAAAACTGTTCCTTTTTCACTTTTCTTCCCAGAAGACCTAAGGGATTTTCCTCCAATATTTATTATGGGAACCTGGTTGAAATCCTGGCGGTAGGGCCTTCCCTGTGACTAGGTTCCCCTGAAGTTTATAATGCTCAGAGTTGTCTGCACTGAGCCTCTGGTAATTTGCCAATTATGAGTCAGGTTTCTTTTCTTTCTCTAGCACTGGTTTCTGTGACAGTTTCCACTAGTGAGTCTCTGCTCCAGTAAGCTGTGACTTGCGGTATTTGTCTGTCTCCAGTTTTGGGGGTAGTCATTTGCCCTGCATCCTCCCTTCTCTTATACATCCAGAAAAGGTTGTTGAGTTTTCAGTCTGTTCAGCTTCTTCACTTGTCATTAGGACAGAACGGTGATTTCTAAGCTCCTCACATGTGGAACCGAAACCAGAAGTCCAACAATAAGTTTCTCAGAGCAGTTGTTATAATTTTTATATTGTGAAGGTATAGTGAATTTAAGGTATAATGGTATAATGAATTTAAAACAAATGACTATGGGTGCATAGGTAGTATTTAAGCTAGTACAGAAGTTAAATATTCTTGTTCCATAATGGGTTGGGTTTATCTCATGGTTCTTCTTCAACATGGGTAATATATCATAGCATGAGATCCCAGGACATCTGAAAATGAAAAAAGGTCCTGAAAGATAGAAAAATGTGAAAAAGGGGACAAGTGAGGTCAGCAAAGTTACGATGCCATAAATTCATGCTCTATATTAAGAAAAAAAACACACAAATTTCCTAGACTGAAGACAAAGTTTAATCAGTCAATCATAGAAAGATAAGCCAAGATTTTCCATAGGCGAGTACATTGAGACTTTTCGTGTTGTTGCGGTCTGAAAATCAAGGGACCATAACCTAGAAAAAAGTTCAAAGTGAAAGATAAATAGGATAAAGAGACCCTAATCATTCCAGATGCATGCCAAGTAGAGTTGTTATTAACAATTTAAAGACTCAATTTGGGTTTGAACAGCACTAAAATCAAGATTATTCAAACAGAATATCTTAATATAAGCATTGTACATTAATAGTAAAAATATAAAGGTCAAATATTGCACAGCTCAAGGTATAGTCTTTGATGGCTGCTAAAGATATAAATAATAACAGAAATGAGTACAAACTACAATGAGCGAATTTGGGTACAAGAAATGAAAGCCTAACTTAAGGGTGGCAGAGCTGAGCATTTTTAATGGTGTTGCTTGGCAAATATTTCTCTTCTCTTTTTAAAAGATAGACTAAATCTATAAATAGCTTGACAATAAAGCCTTTTATAAATAAGAATCTGACCAAGGTGTCCAGGACCTTTCCCAGCCCCCTTTCACTTTGTGAAGCAGGACTCAGGACTCCTGACAAGTAATTGTCAATATATATCTCTGTGGTGACAGATGGTGGCTTAACAGATGGTGCTCTTGATGAACACTATTCTTTTTTTTTTAAAAGATTTTATTTATTTATTCATGAGAGATACACACACACACAGAGAGAGAGAGAGAGAGAGAGAGAGGCAGAGACACAGGCAGAGGGAGAAGCAGGCTCCATACTGGGAGCCCAACACGGGACTCGATCCCTGGTCTCCAGGATCACACCTTGAGCCAAAGGCAGGTGGTAAACTGCTGGGCCACCGGGGCTGCCCAAGCACTCTTCTTTAATCCTGAGTACATGTATGAGTTTTAGGGGACAAATGGATGCCTCAAATTGAATAAAAATGTTGTTTGCACGAAGTTGAAGATATTGAAAGAGAGGAAATAGAGCTTTCTTTAGAATATCAAAGACATTTTTGGCAAAAATGTTAACCACTGTTTTGGAGTCTCACTAAATGGTCCTCATAACACACCTCTTGCAACAAAAGTATTCTAAATTTCACATGCTTCAACTCTGACATTATTACTATTAATCATCTCTATCTCCCATTTCTCCAATGCCATGCCTAATATTTCATATATTAACTTCAGCATTAAATATTCGATTTCTAAAATTGTTTTTTTAACATATGAATGCAGTTTGCAATTTATATGGTTTGACATGCACTCTAATATTTCCTGGACTATTTGAATAATAACTATAGTCCAGGAAATATTAGCTTTCATATAATTACTTTTTCTCTATGGCTAAAATTGGCCATAACTCCCAAATGTACTCAGGTTCCTATTTAAATTCCAGATATCCAGGAAAAAGGCTAAATTAAGACAATGATTGGAGTTTTCCTCCCTTTCAGTGTCTTCTCACTTGGGATATATGCTTTCTCAACATTGACAACCAGTTGCCATGCCACGTATAACTGAGATAAGGGCTTTCTTTGATCACCCCAGCCTGAAGCCCTTTCTCTCATGAGAACCCTAAAACTCTTTTAGATCCTTTCCAGTTGATAACTGATCACTTTCTGCTATTCCTTATGACATATGTTTTCTTTCATTATCATCTACTCTATTTTGTCTTATTTACTGCATATTTATGCAGCACATGTATATCTTTTTTTCTCCTTGTAAGTTACATAATATTAAAGTGAAAGAATCATAACTCATCCTACATTGTATATCTCTTAGTACTAAATAGAATGGGTACCAGGCACTTATCTTTATTTATCAAATAAAATATATCAAGGTTCCCATGCCCTATAATCTTTGCATCCATTAAATCAATCACTTCTTCCTCAACTCTAAGAGAAGAATTACCAAAAATTTGGTTAGAATTTTAGGATTTGGTTTCATATCTACTATAAGCCATAGCTCAAAGCCTATAGGTTAGCAATTTCCCTTTTCTTTCTCACTACTATCTTTTAAATAGTGAGTCTCAAATTCAGATATCTACAGAGGCCAAGCAGATGACATATCTGTATATTTATGATGAAACTTTTAATAATTCCCAGGATAGTCAAAGCTATCATAAAGCAAAGGAGCTAGAAAAATGAACCTCCCTGATTCTGTACTATGTATGTGTAAGAATTGGATAAAATGTTCTTTCAAGAGAAAAGAATAGCTCATTAGTGGCCTCAATTAGGTCAGCCTATTAATCTCACAGAGTGGCAGTTCCACAGCAGAAACCAAATGAAAGAACCTTCAGAAACATTCACAGGAATCCAGGAGTCCACAGGTCCTGTGTTATAATCAGATGTTTTCTGGTCCATTAAACAATCACTGTGACCTCAAGGGTGCATCAGGGGGGAAAGTAATAGCAGGAAGACAATAAAATTGCCTAATTAGATATTCATTATGACAGTTGAAAACCTCCTCCAGGCACAAAACACAAAAATGTGGTTGGATCAATCAGTGACAGGGAGAGAAAACAAAAGGGTAAATGTTCTATGTATAGGTAGGCTCGGCACAAAAGAGGCTCAACTGGCATGAAAGAAATTAAAGGAAAATTTGAAAAACTTTGCAAATCTTCATAGCTCTCTAGGAATATTTTCTATTCCCTAAAAAGGCTCAAGATATTTAAAAATCAAAGGATAGTTCTAGCTGATGTTAAATACAATATGAAAAAATCAAACACTGATATTTTATTCTTTACACTTTTCTGTATTTTTTTTACATGAGCATGTAAAAACACTGATTATATAAAGCATTAGTTTTATGTTTTTAGGTTGTGTAATGAACAAACATAGAAAAGGCTTTTTAATGGGATTTTTAGGAAACAATTGTTTGCGGGTCTCCCAGGTTTCTGTATAGTTTCTGAGCAGTTGCACCTGACTGCCCTTTGCTCTAGATTGTTTTTCAAGGATGTTCGTATAGTCCACAGCCTTGGATGATATAGATAGTTTCTTGGATATTAGAGATAGCTTACTACTCATTTTGAGTTCCCTAAGCTCTGGGTTCCTTTCCTGTAAATAATCTATCATGTATGTAGATACTATCTACATTTTGCTATGTGGGAATTAGGCTCAAGGAATTACTGCAATAAAATGCTGATAAGTTGACTTCCATTATTGCTGTGAGTAATAAACTGTTTTTTGTCTCTAACCCAGGAGACTTGTGTCTTCTATTAATGTCCATAAAATTGTACATCTACATTTAAAATTGTATAATTAGGGCAGCCTGGGTGACTCAGTGGTTTAGTGACACCTTCAGCCCAGGGCTAATCCTGGAGACCCGGGATGGAGTCCTGCATTGGGCTCCCTGAGTGGAGCCTGCTTCTCCCTCTGCTTATGTCTCTGCCTCTCTCTCTCTCTCTGTGTGTGTGTCTCTCATGAATAAATAAATAAATAAATAAATAAATAAATCTTTAAAAAAAGATTTAAAATTGTACAATTATTCATGGCTCTTGATAAGGTTTAATTACTCCCTAGGGTGTATCTTAGCACCATCATTTAATGAGTTAACAAAAAACACTTATAGTATATAGCTCTGTACTCTTTGGCTAAAGCATAGAGCTTCTTTTTTCTTTTCTTTTCTTTTTTTTTTTTTAATTCTTAGTCTACTCTTACTCTCTTACTTGTCTTGTCTGATGTGCAATGAATCATATGTTTGGTCCCTTTTCAGTGGTAGAGAATCATTTATCCAAGTCACTATTTTATCAGGAAAAATAATAGTTTGGGATATTAGCACAATTTAGTTGTATTTCAATTTGTCTTACCCACCTAGACTGAAATAGGTTTATAGTTACTTCTTTAAAAAAGATTTTATTTATTTATTTATGAGAGACACACAGAGAAAGGCAGAGACATAGGCAGAGGAGAAGCAGGCTCCCTGCAAGTAGCCTGATGCAGGACTCGATCCCAGAACTTCACAATCACCACCTGAGCCTAGGGCGGATGCTCAACCACTGAGCCACCCAGGTGTCTCTATAGTGACTTTTAAATTTAAGATTAAGTCTCTGTGTACCATTTTTGTGTATGATTTGTATATCAGCTAGCTGAATTCATCTAATCACTTCAAAATTTCCCAAAGAAAGAGTTGTCTTTTTGCTTGCTTATATTTCTTTAAATAGATCAAGATAATATCTTCAAGAATTAGTGTTATGCAACCAAAAAGCTAAAAGTAAAGATGGAAAGGCAAGATCACTTGAAAAGCAAAGACTCCTCTTGCCAGTAGCTACAACTGGCTGGCAAAAAGAATAGTTTGACATGGGGGAGAAATATCTCCTCAATATTTAGCTGCTAATAATCCATAATCTATGTTCTAATTAGTCTTTATTAACTATTTCAATACATAATCATAAATCTCAGTTGCTTAACAAACAAACAGGGCAAATCTTGTTGTATCCTGGTCCAGTATTAGTTGATTAGTTAATGGGTAGGCTCAGGTTCCAGGGAATCTTTTAGGGACCAAGGGTTCATTATGTGACTCCTCCACCTTCTAAAGTCTCCAGCAAATAAGACTGTCAGTTCAGAGAAGAGAAAGAGAGAACATCACATCTGATTTCCATTGGGTGGGTTCCTTAGGAAGAACCCTCTGAGATGAAGGTCTGTGTTCAAGAAGGTTCCAGGGGAGTGCTCTTAGAATCAAAACCTGGGAAAGAATGAAGGAAGCATAATTGGGCAGAAAGAAGACTTGAGCTGTAATGCAGTGAAAACAGAGGTGTCTTCTGACCCACCAGAGCGATCCAGAATTTAGGGTAAGAAGCCAGGACTTGATACCCACACAGTGATGTTACTAATATGGTTGTCCTCAAGAAGTAAATATAGCCGTTGTGGGGAATGCAGCTCTCTTCAGTCAAGAGAAGTCACTGGGAGGGACTGTTTGGCTGTGAGCATTGAGCGATCAACACAGACCTCAGGTAGAGGAGTGAGGGCGTCAATCCAGAAGAGGGAGATCCGGTGGCCCAACCCAGGGTCCACTACAAATATCCTGCTGGGAGCTGACTTGTACTGCTTCTGCTCACATTGCGGTAGTGAGAACTAGTCACATGTTCCCAGCAAGATCTGAGGAGGTTGGGGGAGTACCATCTACCACAGTGCTGCTCAAAGTAACTATTCTACTAAATTCTTGGGACTTAAATGAGAATATAATAAATCAACACATTACTTCCTTCATTAAGAAAGTTTTTCTAGGGAAAAAAGTGTTAGCTGAACTTAACTGTGTGCTTAGTGATATAGTTGACTTGTAGTCTGGCTTTAGCAACATGAGTTACAGAGTTTATAGAGCAGTGCCTGTCCAAGCACTGCACTTTTTGAGGAGCATGGGTCCAGCTGTGTGCCCAGGAAGAGGAGAAGGCGTGGGTATGGTGAGTGCTAAGGATCTCTACCACTTCCTGGGATGCCTGCTGGCCAGCTTGTACCATTCTGCTCTGTCTCCCATCTTGATTTAGTCTCTATACTTCTCAATTTTACAATCCGAGATCACCAGTTGTCTCTTCTTGTCTCTTTTTTCTTTTACATTGACCTTTAAATGCCGATGGGATGCTACTCTTGCTATTGCTTATATCCTAACTTTGTAACACAAAGGGTGCCGCGAACTTTGGCTAAAGGACTTGTGGAAACTATGTAATAGAGCGCTGGGCCAGTGATGTTGGAGGCAGGTATAGGAGACTCTGGAAAAGTAGAGGAATAAAATAAATGTGTAGGAGGATGTCATTTTAAATGTTTGTTTTTTTTTTTTTAAAGGCCAATTGCTCTTCAATCTGCTGTTTCACCTATTTTCAGAAAAGAACAGGTCCTAAAATTCTTTTACCAAGTTGACTGGGATGATCTTGGAAACTGAAATCCAACAAAATCAGATGATTTTCATGTATAAAATAGATTTATACCTTTTAACTACTTGATAGAACATATGAAAGAGAAAATTCTATAGGAGTTTGAATAATTTCAGGAGGAGAGAGAAAATATAAGGAAAGAATAATTTAGGATTTGGATGAAGAAGCCATTTGTAGAAGAATGGACAGAATGACACTGAACAGTGTCAGTAGATTCTCCTAGGCAGACTGAATCCTTATGTCAATTATATTGGAATAAAAAGCTCTGAGGCTGTCCAATGAGCTATTTATTATTCAGCTAACATGAGAAAGCTTTGTGCACCAAATAATAACAAAGTGAAAAGGATTTGGGTCCTTAAAAGACTGCCCTGGATGGGGGTGGTCCATCATCAAGAAACACTCCCCTAGGTACTATACTATGAGAGAAAAAGAAATCTTTGTTGTCAGACACATTCAGGTGACCTCTGACAATGTCCTCTTAGCCTCATTACCAAACATTCAGTGTATTTGATGGTAAGATTTTCAGAGGTGTTAAATTTCTCTTCATTTCTTAAATAAAAGATCAATTTTTCTTATTTTACTAAATAATGTCTTTTACACTTCTAATTCTTTTTTTCTTTTTTCTTCTTTTTTTATTTTTTATTTATTTATGATAGTCACAGAGAGAGAGAGAGAGAGAGAGAGAGAGAGAGAGGCAGAGACACAGGCAGAGGGAGAAGCAGGCTCCATGCACCGGGAGCCCGACGTGGGATTTGATCCCGGGTCTCCAGGATTGCGCCCTGGGCCAAAGGCAGGCGCCAAACTGCTGAGCCACCCAGGGATCCCTACACTTCTAATTCTTATAGAATTTCATGATAAGAAAAATAAGGAGCCTTTGATTGATTTATTTTGTATTGCATAGGGACTCTTTAATCTTCATTCTCTCTAGCCTGTAGTGAAGGTTTTTAGTTTTTTTTCTTACCTTACAATGATGAATACTCACTCAAATTTTGCTGCACTGGTGAGAAGCACTCTGAAATTTGTACCTGTAAACTTTATAACTATGTTTGGATAGTTTTTTTTTTCCTAGAGAACAAAAGTCTTGCCACCATTTAGTTATGCTATTGCTTATTACCTACCAGTTCTTCTTTGCAGAAATTAATTCACTGAGACAATTATGGTATAACTATTTCTAATGACTGGACATTTAGAAGTGACATTTTAACCTAATGTGGAGTAGCTTCTTTTTGTAGAAATCTAAAACATAAAATGGTAAATGTGCTTCAATTTAATTAATGTTGGCATACAAGTTTCCAATCAAATGTGATGAATTTCAAAAGCTGCAGATTTTCAAACTTAAACTCAGACTGCAATTAGACATTTTTACCTCTTATCAACCAAAAAACTTCATGAGAAAAAAAAACATTAGCAGTCAATTCACTGTTAGTCAATGGAAAAAGACAGTGTAGCTTCAGAACCAACTATTCTACTTTAGATAAAAAATTACCCAGAGACTATCAAAGGACCACACCAATAAAATCAACATATTTTGTTAGTTACAGGATGACTTTATACTCTTAAAGATTATTGAGGATGACTTTATACTCTTAAAAAGCTTTTGTCAGTGGATTATATCTGTCACTATTTATTGTATTAGAAATTAGAACTGAGAAGCTCAAAATATTTATTATTTTGTTTAATAGCAAGACCAATTTCATCATATGTTAATGTAAGTGACATTTTTAAATTAGAAACATTTTCTAAAACAATAATTCTGTGGAACCATGAAAACTAATAGGGATCAAAAATTCAGTAACAGAAAAGAGCTTTGACTGA
Organism: Nyctereutes procyonoides; assembly: GCF_905146905.1. Taxonomy (NCBI): domain Eukaryota; kingdom Metazoa; phylum Chordata; class Mammalia; order Carnivora; family Canidae; genus Nyctereutes; species Nyctereutes procyonoides. Next base: position 16,941,527 of record NW_026575132.1, read on the forward strand.
ATGAATAATTACTATAAGTCAGGCACTGTTGTAAGCCATTTAAGTACATTAAATTAGTGACCGCTCACAATGACACAATAACTCTATTAAGTGTTATTATTATTTCCATTTCACAGATGAGAAATGAAGCCAGAGAGAGGTTAGCTTACTCATAGTCAACCATATAGAAAGTGGGAGGGCCAGAATTGGAACTGAAACAATCTGATTCCCAAGCTTTCACGTGTGAACTTATGCTATATTAAGAACACAATATGCATGTACATTTTTATTATCTTAAAGTGACAAAGTTACTTCTAAGCAGAACAGATACCCCTATTTTCATCTTAGTATATACTTATTACTACCCAGATCTTTTTATTTATTTTTTTTGCTTATGATATTTGATTTTATTTAATGCCTGATATTCCAAAATTTGATATTTACTTAACTTGTCAAATGATTTTTTTTCAGGCCTTTAGCAAATAGGGCAGTATACTATTTTAGAAATTTATATTTTAATATAATGCTAAATTTATAGAAAAGTTTCAAGAATAGTGCAAAGAGCTTGATATAGCTTTACCAAAATTTGCCCATTGTTAACATTTTCCCTACTTTTTGTTATTATCTCTTTCCCTCGTGTTTTCTTTGAGTCATTTTAAAGTAAGTTGCTGACATGGTGTTTTTTTACTCCTAAATTTTTCAGTGTATTTCCTAAGGATATTCTCTTGCAAAATTACAGTTCAATTATTAAAATAAGGAGATCTACATTGATATAGTACTATTAATCCAAGTAAAATTCATATTTTGATAATTTATCCAATTATCAGCTTTATTATTCCAATTTGCTTTTTCCCAATCTAGCATCAATCATGAGTCACATTTAGTTATAATCTTTCCTGAGCCTTTTGATCTGGAATAATTCTTCAGCCTTTCTTTTCCTTTCTTGATCTTGATAGTTTTAAGTGTCAAGTAATCTTGTGGTAGGTTTCTCACATTTGGCTTGCCTGGCATTTCTTCATGGTTGGATTCAGCTTATGCATTTTTAGATGGAATATCATAAAGTGTGTGTTTCCCTGTGCATCACATCAGAAGGCATATGATACTGGTTCGTTCTATTAGGTGAGGTTAACTTTGGTGACCTGGTGATGTTCTCCAGGGTTCTCTGCAGTAAAGTTACCATTTTCCCTCTCTATAATTACTAATTAAATTGTGGAGAGTTATTTTGAGACTGCCATGTAAATATTCTCTTCCTTATCAAATACCAACTTACTACTTCCACTTCTTATTTGTCTCCTTGGTGTCTGGGTTCTAGTCAGGACACCTTGACTCCCTCCTGGCATATTGATTTCTTTTGGAGATCTTCTGTGCCCTCCTTCTTGCCAGTTTCAGGGGATTTGTTTTTATCTTTTGTGTAAATACCCTAACAGCTCTTGATACTGTTGACTTTCTTAATTCTAAAATTCTTTATCCAGTCATTTATATAAAACTCACACTTATTTATTTGGCTTATTTTTTTCTCCAAGTTTTTCATCATCTGTCTACTGTGGATATTTCCAAACACCTAATTGTGGGATCTTCTCTTATTAGCTTCACCTCTTCTGAATGTTTTGCCCTCAATTTATCCAGTTTACGCATCTTGATCAGTGGAGCAGTAATATAGACTAAGGGAAAACAATATGATTGCTGAAAAGAGTGGTTTAATACAGAGATGTCCTGCCTTTAAATCCTTATGCTTCAGACCACTAGCCCTATAGTGTTGCAGTATTTTATTTAAATTTGCAAAGCCTTATTCTTTGGGTTCTTTATGGTATTCTTTTTATGTATTGTGTCACCCAAAATGTGGAAAGCAGCCTCTTTCAATCACATATATACAATCACTTATATTTTCTACTGATAATGTGAGGAAATAGAGTATCAGAGAAATAAGGAAATACATGAATCTTGGGTATATATGTTCTTGAAAGTCCTTCAACCTTCTCCTGATCTCTAAAACTCTCTGCTTCTATATTTTTGAGTACCCCTTTCTTAGGCTCCTGATCAGACTCAATTCCTCCCCCTTTATGAGACAAAGCCATTTCCTCCCTGGCCTCTTCTGTGCTCCAGGAACTACTTCTGCCCATGCAGACCCTCTACTAGACCCCACAGAACCATGTGCTCTGATCCCAGGCCTCACCCTTCAGTGACCGAGAACTGAGTAGATGCAGTGATTTTCATCTTTCCCCTCCTACCCTCACCTGTCCCTTTAGTCTCAAAATAACTCTCTGTTGAAGAGATCTAACCACAGACTCCCACTAATGTGAATCTGCAACATCCTTTAGAGGACAGAGTTACAACCAATCTTGGCATATCATTTTTGTGTATACAAATATATATTTCTGTGAAGAGACTTAGAAAATATTAAGAACTTATAACTCAAGGCTGTGTGACTGTAAGATTTTTATTTTAAAGCCAATGCTTTAAAGGTTATCTATTTTTGTAATGCACACATGTTACTTCTATGATCAGGAATAAAAAGTAAGGAAAAGCTCTTCTGTCCACCCCCCCTTATGTGCCCTTTGGTTCTGTACTTCCAAGAGACTATGAGATGCCTCCACGAGGCTGACTGGAATTCACAAACATGCCCATTCTCTCAAATTAGCTTTCCTTCCTGCCTCCTTTCATCTTTATTTCTCCTATTATAACAGGCACTGGGTTCAGTGCTGGGCCAATCTGTGAAATCTTACATTTTCCTTCTTTTTATGTGTTCCCATTATAAGTAACAAGAATGGCATCATGAAATTTAAAAAAAACAATAGTGTGAGACTTAAAATTTAAAAATTCTTCCATGTGTGGATCTAGAGCATTTTTTGCAAAGCGAAATAAGTCAGTCAGAGAAAGATAAATATCATATGATTTCACTCATAGGTGGAATTTTTTTTAAATTTTTTTTATTTACTTATGATAGTCACACACACACAGAGAGAGGCAGAGACACAGGCAGAGGGAGAAGCAGGCTCCATACACCGGGAGCCCGATGTGGGATTCGATCTCGGGTCTCCAGGATCGCGCCCCGGGCCAAAGACAGGCGCCAAACCGCTGCGCCACCCAGGGATCCCTCATAGGTGGAATTTAAGAAACAAGACAGATGAACATAGGGAAAGGAAGGGAAAAAATAAAATAAGATGAAATCAGAGACAAACCATAAGTGACTCTTAACTCCAGGAAACAAAGTGAAGGTTGCTGAAGGGGAGGTGGGTGGAGGATGGAGTCACTGGGTGATGGGCATTAAGGAGGGCACATGATGTAATGAACACTGGGCGTTATATGCAACTAATCACTAAACTCTACCTCTGAAGCTAATAATATGCTATATGTTGACTGATTTTTTTTTTAATTTTTTTTATTTATTTATGATAGTCACACAGAGAGAGAGAGAGGCAGAGACATAGGCAGAGGGAGAAGCAGGCTCCATGCACTGGGAGCCCGACGTGGGATTCGATCCCGGGTCTCCAGGATCGCGCCCTGGGCCAAAGGCAGGCGCCAAACCGCTGCGCCACCCAGGGATCCCTGACTGATCTTAAATAAAAAGAAAAAAATTGTAAAAAACATTCTATGAGAACTGTGTTTCTACTGTAGAGTGCTATTAGTCATATATTGGTGTATATTAGTTTTAATTTCCAAGAGCTTCAAAGGTTTTGCTTAAATTATTGCATTTTGGGAAATATGACCCAAAATAGTTTGAAGAAAGATATTTATAAGGGGCTAGAAATAATGAAACGAACCTATGCTTATGGTAGGCAATGTCTAAGATGGGCCAGAGTGATCTGCGCTTCCTGGTATTTAGGCCCTTCTCATGTAATCCCCTCCTTATGAGGGTAGGCTGGACTTAGTGACTTGCTTCTATTAAATAGAATATGGCAAAAGTCATATATATGTCACTTCTGAGATAGTCACAGAAGGACTATGTTCTCTTTCTCTCTCTCTGGGGAGAAAGCAGACATGTTGTGAGCACTTCTGTGGAGAGGCCTAGATATCAAGGAACTGATGTCTCTGACTAACAGTCAGAGGACCTGAGGACCTGAGCTCACTCAACAGACACATGAGTGAGCTTGAAGCAGATCCTCCCTGAGTTGAGCCTAGAGGTGACTGAAATCCTGGCCAACACCTGGGCTGCCCCCTATGAGAAATGATGAGCCAGAGAACCCAGGTGAGTCATGTCAAGATTCTGGATCCACAAAAACTATGTGATTATAAATGTTTGTTTGTAAAAGCTGCTAAATTTTGGTTAATTTGTTACATAGCAAGATAGTTCATATAGCCCAGTGAAAAACTACCCTTTGTATATAATGCATAAAATACATGTTGCGTGCTTTATACTTATTGTGGCATGCAACTGAACAAACTAATTATTCAGTGTTTTTGAACTGGCATATAATTTTTTCCATATACGTTTGTTGGTAGAGTCTACATGTTTATAAGTTTACTGATCATGTGGTAATATCATCATTATGATGCGTCCTAATTTTCATAATGATTAATAGTGCCTTTTCTGGAACTAGACTGCCTGAGTCTCATCCCAGTCCTATCTGTAACATTGAGAGAATAATAACATTTATCACATAGGTTTGTTATAAGGATTGAATAAATTAAAACAGGTAAATCATTTGGAATAGAGACTAGCACATAGTAAAAAGTTCAACTAATATTAACTTTTATTTTCCTTTGTTTGTCTATTGTTGGATGTTTTAGTGCGTCTGACTTGTGATACGTTTTGTCCTGCACCACCAATGGCCATGCTTGGTGGCCTCTGGATTTCCTGTTGCCATTTTGCCAGGGTGTCTTGGTGAAACCTCTGCAAATCTGTATCACATGTCCAATCCTGCCCCTTCCTTGACTGGCAGCTGTACAGAAGGAACAGAAGTCAAGAGAGATCTGACTCCAAACTCAACTCTTCCGTTCACCGGTTTTGCAGCATTGGGCAAATCCCTTTCCTTTTCATTTTCCTTGTCTAGGATTGGGGTTAATCGTAACTATTTTTAGGGTTGTTGAAAATATTGGAGACAGAGAATTTGAAGATAATGTCAGCAGAGCCTCTGGCATATGGTCTGCTTACACATGGTTTTGCCTGTGATGAAACTCACTTGTCACTGTATTTAGGCAGATACCTACCGACTTTACAGATCTTTCCCCTCAGATCAAAAGGCTTTTCTTTTTGTAAGGCAGGCATAGAATTTATTTTTTTCTAAATAGTGAGTCAATTGTTCCAAACCACAGCAAAGTTAACTTATATTTCCTTGTGAGACACTCTTTACAAGAAACAAATTTTATCTTCAGTAGGTTAAGAAAAGAGAGCAAGGTTTTTTGTTTTTGTTTGAAGTTTCATGTCCTAAAGGAAATAAAAGTCAGAAGAGGAAAAAAAGGAAGACTTCCATCAGATGAAAATGTCAGCTAACACATATTTTACTCATCAAAATGTGTCCTTCCTTCTCCCTCATTCATTCTCTCACCTCCCCCCCAAATCTCACACTTAAAGATTACAGCATAAACAATATTAAAGGAACAATATCTCAATTTTCTTTAATAAAGACCCAAATAATAAAAACAATTTTCAATTTTTTTGAAGTGCTGAAACTGTCCAAAATTGTTTCATGGCACTTCATGTGGTAAGTCATATCCAGAGGTCTTGGGTGCTATGATTAATTAAATATGTTTGCCACAACAACATTTTTTATGCAATAAGCCCTAGAAAATTTTCACCAAACCTTGTAATTCCTTTGGAACTCCTTGGGATTCACTGGTATAATACCAATCTCCAAATAATTAAAAAAATTTTTTTTCCTAATTAAGTGCCTATGGGTAAAGATGATAAATTTTCAGATTGAGGTGAAAGGCATCCAGTGGTTTGCTGCCTCAAGCTCCAGTGGCTGGTACTATTGGAGGAGTTTCAGGTTACTGCCTTAGAAAAGCTACACATCCTTCTCAAATGTCAGTGTGGTGTTTGAGGGTCTGACCAAACTGTTCCATCTGCAACTAATTCCAACAATCTGGCTGGATATGGCAAGTTTTCTAAAGATCATATCTTGTCTGAAAAAAAAAAACAAATCATTTTGTTGATTTGTCTTTGCTTGCATATAAATTATACAAATCAGAAAATCGAGTGATCCAGAGAGTAAAACATTTGCCATTTCTGATACTGAATTTTGTTAAATGCCTGGGTACTTTTTGCCACTAGGATCCATAAACTGAGCTTTAAGAACTTTGAACTGAGCTTTAAAAACTTTGGCCTGCAATTTGTTGCTTCCAGGCTTTTCTGTCTCTCTCCTCAGTCTTCTCTCTAACTCAGTAAGACTCCAGGCCCAGAGAAACTGCCCTGGCCTCTGGTTCTGTGATTTTCAGAGTAAAGTTTTCTAGGTTCTTCCCAGTTTCTTGATTATTCTTCATCAATATCTATGTAATGCTTTGAGTATTCGTTTAAGACATTTCTTGTTATAATTTATTATCCCTTTTCCTGGTGATTGGATATATCCTTGTGGACTGTGAGAAGCCAGATATGATAGACACCTTGGAAGATCTTTTGTTCTTTTAAAAAGAATAAGAGAATAAAAGCTAATGAAACAACCCAGTTACTCTGATCCTCCATTCTACCTGCAGTGCTAATCATTGCCTTTTTATAAGCCAAGAAAGAGATTTGCCTACGTTCACCCTCATCTGAACTCCCAGCCACAAAGGTCATATGCTATTTCCAAAATTAGGCTACCTTATTATTATTATTTTTTAAAGATTTTATTTATTTATTCATGAGACACACACACACACACAGAGAGAGGCAGAGACACAGGCAGAGGAGAAGCAGGCTCCATGCAGGGAGCCCGCCGTGGGACTCGATTCTGAGTCTCCAGGATCAGGCCTTGGGCCGACTGTAGGCGCTAAACCACTGAGCCACCCAGGCTGCCCTAGGCTACCTTATTGTTTAAATGTAGAACACATACTAGAATATATTGCACCAAATCAATGATCTATTTTCCAACCCTTGTCCACTATGAAATAAAAATGACATGAATTTTATTTCCTAAAAGAAAGGGCACAATCCATAAGTAAATATCTAAGAAAAGCAAATAAAATCACAAACTCTTATAGAAGTTGCTTAATACATTTTGTTTTGTCCATAGGATATGTTGTTTGAAGAAAGTACCCAAGGACCTTCCTAGTATCCTTAGCTTCTCACAGAGAAACTTTCCATTGGGAATCTGTTTCATGGAGGGTTTTTGTCACTGAAAAGGGGGCACAAAGGGTAACAATTTAATTCAAAATGACTTTGCCTAGGGGTGCTTGGGTGTCTCAGTTTGTTAAATGCCTGACTTAGGCTCAGGTCATGATCTCAGGGTCTTGGGATCCAGCCGTGTTGGGCTCCCTTTTCAGTGGGGAGTCTGCTTCTCCCTCTGCCTCTGCTCCTATTCTCTCTCTCTTTCTCTCTCAAATAAATAAATAAAATCTTTTTTTTAAAAAAAAATGACATTACTTGGGCAGCCCTGGTGGCTCAGCGGTTTAGTGCCACCATCAGCCCAGGGCGTGATCCTGGAGACCCAGGATCGAGTCCCGCGTTGGGCTACCTGCGTGGAGCCTGCTTCTCTCTCTGCCTCTGTCTCTCTGCTCCCAGTCTCTCTGTGTGTGTGTCTCTTATGAATAAATAAATAAAATCTTTAAAAAATGACATTACTTAATATGTATCAAAAATGTTTCATTTGAAAGTTCTGGCCTTGGAAAGGCTTATCCTAAAGAACTTGCTCCTTATGTCTCCTGATTTTTTCAGTTTTAGAAAACAAACTACTTCTGTTGTCTGTTAAAGAACAAAAATTTAGCTGATTTGAAGATCTAATTGGCTTTATTCAGTGATTCATGAATGGGGGGTGGGCTGCATCCCTTCTAGTAAATAGACGATGCTCAGAGGAGCTCTACAAAGTGAAAGTTTTTGTAGGCGTGAGGAGGGTTGATCAAGGAGGTTGTTAGCAAAGGAAAGATTTTTTTCAGATCTGGTCATCTTCTTGCGTGGAAGGGGGACGACCTATTATGCAGATGACCTCAGTAGTACTGATCAGAAAATTTCAGATTGACTGTTTAAAGGTAACATTTCGAGGAAAGATTGGAACTGCAATTAAATTTTGCTTTGCTGTCCTGGGGGCAAATGGCTTTATTTAGGGCCAGATGAGAACAAACAATCTGTTCAGGGCTTTCTAGAGCAAGGGAGTTAGCTACCATCATTTGTATTTGGCAGAGGCTCAAAGGCATACAGGGGAGTGGAAAAGTTTTAGAGTGACAAAAGGGGAAGACTTCATGTACACTCTGATTGGAGGTTGTAAACATGGAGAAGCTGGAGACACATTAGCTAGAAGGTGATGTTATTAGTTTGGGATCATATTTGTCTTTCTCTGGTTGATCTAGAGTTGCAGGCATGGACACAAAAACTAAGGTAGCTGGCAGTCACTAAGTCCTGACTATTCTGGACTGATTGCTACAGAGGTTGCTGCTTGGGTCAAAGTTCTATTGTCATATATGGTCTGGCCATTGTCCCTTTATAAATTCAGTGTCTGAGATAATATATTAAGCCATCATTCTTTTGATGGAAATTTCAGTGTTTTTTTTTCCCCAGTGGTTTTGCTATTATAAACAATGCAAGTATTTCAATTTGATAAAATAAAATCTCAATCAACAGATATGTTAATTTTTTGTTTCAACAGATATTTTTATGTGTTCCTCAAAAAAACTGGCCTTTTAATTTACCTAATTATACAATTACAATTATGAAGTTTCATTTCAGATAGATGTTCGGGAATGTTTTTTTCTCCTAAAACGTCAGCTGATAAAGAGCAAATTAGACATATTCTACTGACATTAAATCTGATGAGATAATTTATAATTTAAAAAGAAATTATGGAGATCACATGAGGCATCAATAAAATGATAAATGGATTAGATTGGTTTGGCTGTTTTTCATTTATCGCTTCTGGGTTGTTACAACAAGATTTCATAATCAAGTCAGAAACAGCACAAATACTTTTCTTAATTGTCAAAACCACAATGCTTGGAGTAAGAGCCAAAGGAATGAAAAGATACTTCATACAAAATTAATGGAACAAGTATGAGAATAAATGGGAAATGAGATACAGGCAAGAAATAATAAATGGGCTTTAAAGTATTAAAAGACACCTGGAATGGAATAGAGTGTAAAAACTGGAAAAAGTGGAGGTGTTTTAAAGACTTGAAAAAAAAGGATGATACAAATCAAAAGCATTTTGAATGCTTCCTTGTGAGACAATTCATGCTTTAGGAGGCATCAAGAAAATCAAAGGTTCTAGTCTTGGAAACCTCATAATTTGATAAATATAGCAAATGTTTAGGTAGAAGTAAATAGAAACCAACTCAAACTGCCTGGAAAAAAAAGGAAATTTATTGATTCATGATTGCAAAGCCAAGAAGAAAAGCAAATACTAAAGTGGTTTGATACCATGGCTGAGCAAAGTCAACAAGAATCTGTGAGTTTATTTGTTTTTGTTTATTTGTTTTTGTTTTCTCTCCACTCCACCTTTCATAACTCAGCTTCATTGTAAAAACGTCTTTCCTCCTGGACTAGCCGCTGGTCTGCCAATTGCTCCCAAAACAACTCTCCAGACATTGAATGAAGAGTGAGTTTTACCTTTATAAGCTAATTTTGGTTCATTTGCCCATCCATGAACCAACTGCTTATGACAAAGAGGATGTGAATAAGCCACTTGTTTTAGACCAATTAGGGCTCACACCTAAAGTTCTGAATGGGGATTATCCTAGCCACATGTCATGGCCCTTACACAATGGAAGCCAGGCTCTTAAAAGAAAATCTGGGTGCCAAAGGCAAAGAGGAAGGGAAGAATGATACCAGTGCTAAGCTGGCAACTAAAAAATGTCCACTACACAATCCTGGTTGAGGGCAGTACTTGAGTATGCAAATAACCCCAAAGAACAAAGAGTATACCAAGTGTTCTAAAGCTAAAAGAGTATGCATGGGAGGAATCCACATTTAAAGGAGACTGTTTTGCCTAAATTTTGTCTAAGTGAGCTCCTGTGACTTTCGTGTTATTTGTTTAGTATCATCCTACTGTTAAAAGGCTATTTTCAAGAGGGTGAAATCATGACTCTTGTACACATCTTGTACAGATTAATGAAAACAAGTTAAAGATTTCCTTTAACTCATTAATGAGGACATCTGTAAGGTGTTATAACCAGTTCCAAAGAAAAGTTCAAAAAGTGCAAACTTTATTATTTAGAGTAAAGGAATATTGAAGGAAATATGTAAATGAAGACAAAACTAGGGCAACCCCAGGTGGCTCAGCAGTTTAGTGCCACCTTCAGCCCAGGGTGTGATCCTGGAGACCTAGGATCGAGTCTCACGTCAGGTTCCCTGCATGGAGCCTGCTTCTCCCTCTGCCTGTGTCTCTGCCTGTCTCTCTCTGTCTGTGTCTCTCATGAATAAATAAATAAAATCTTAAAAAAAAAGACAAAACTAGCTAGGAAAGTCCATTGAAGCTCTGTTGGAAAGAAGAGAATTTCCATGTCTGTAGACAAGAATTATTTTGTATTGTTATCAGTTACTGATAATTTACAAAGGTGCAAAATAGCTTCCGTGGAATCATGGCCATAAAGAACAGAAGGGTGAGCTATAGATACTGCGCAATTTTCTGTTGAAGCACAGATTTTCACTATACTGTGGCTGTAAGTACATTTACACATCCAAGTTAAAAAAAATCCATTAACCTTCTTGAAAGGGTGTTGTCTACACTCAATATTTCTATTTTCCCCAATCATGGATGTAAATTTCAGTGTAAATCTCTATTATATAATTAGATATTCCCTCCTCTTCCCCCACCTGCCTGGAACACATAGTCCCCTGTACATAGTACATGTTGCTACTTCTATTTCACTCTGTGTCAATTTTCTCTTTTTGCTGACTCCCTTCCACCCTAGAGCTTGGAGCCAATAACTTAGCATTAGGGCTCCCGTGTAGCTCATTAGTTTATTATCTGTATGTCCCCATGAAGGGAAGAGTGGTGTTCATTTGGAGCACAGTTTAAAAGGCAACAAGACAATACAGTGGCCAGAATTGAATCAGGACAATTATAATTTGCAAAATTGTAAGACTGACACTTAAATATAAAAATGGAAAGTCACAAATATAAAGACTTAAGGGTGTTTTCATAGACTTATTGCCAAATCAATGCAATTATTTAACCCCTAATCACTATACCACAGATTTCATTAGTGTAGTTTCTAAATAAAAGTGAATTGAATTGAACTAAAAGAGAGTTCAAACACAGTTCAGAGATGTTAAGTGATTGTAGTGGTGGAGGATGGTTATTAAGGAATCTATGGAAGTCCCTGGAGACTTCCTATAGGAGAAAGTCTCTCCCTGCCTAGGTCAGCTTGCTTAGGAGCATTTCTCTTCTTAGCTTAGCTATAAAGAGGATCTCAGGTTATTTGCTACAGCACAGGGAGAGACTATTTAAGAGTGGATTTACTTTTCTCTGCTTCTATCTCCATAATCTCTGGTGAACAAAAACGTGTTTCTTAAGAATAAGAGAAAATAAATCAAATGTTTTAATCAAGCAAACAAAATTAGAAAATAGAATCATTCTTTCCCCAAGAGATGATGCTCTTTAGAAATTTGACTTTAAGTAAAGAAACAAGCATGAATGCTTCCTGTCCATTTTCAAGGTACAAAATCCTTACATACACAAAGGAATTCATACTTAAAAGAAAAATGCTAGAAAGAGTCTAAATGCCTGTTTGAGTTTAGACACAGCAGCTCAGGCAACCTAAACATGACTCACAGGTAAGGGGATTCTGATTGGACACCCCAATGACCAACTACCCTAATTGTCCTAATTGTCTTTTTCTAGGCCTAGATTTTTGTGTGTAAATGTTGTTTCTTTCTAAATTCATCTTTTTTTCTCCTTTCAGCTACAGTTTCAATTCAAATAGAATCCCTGCTGTACATTTTCCTTCACTAACTCCAAGAGAGGCCACAGAAGAGGGAAGAGAACTAGCAATCAGTTCTCACTCCATGAACCACCATCTCCAGAAATTTCCCTAATGTGCCAGTCTACATTTTTGGAAACCAAGATAAGTTTATCTCTAAAAGTATGTGGGTCCCCCCCCCCATTGATTTCTATAAATTTCTCCAACCTGTTGGAAAGAAGATAGAAAATATTCTTTTACACTGATGCATTTGATGTTCTAAACTTCTTTTCTGTGGCAAATACTCTACTGATGCATCTGTGTCACAACTTACTGCAGGATGCCAAAGACTCCGAGGAAGGGGATGGACTCAGAAAATCTTTGCTGTCCATTTGCCTCCTGAGCTGAGAACAGCTGCTATCTGACGTTAGCATGGAATAAATCAACCTACATTACCCAGAGCTGCTCCTTACATTTTTACAGGGACAAGTACTTTTGCATCTGTAATTCAATTCATGTGATATATTTCATAAATATCAGCATCACCACGATTAAAAGAGTAAAATAGAAAGATGATTTCATATACATATATTTTTCTCAGTACACGAGCCCATCATTTTTGGGCCTTGCTTGAATCACTGTTATATTTTTCATGCATTTTCATTAAAATTTTTATATTTGCACTTTGAACCTAAAAGGGGGATACATTTTTTTGAAACATTGAGTGAGCATCAAGAAGCACCAATGCCTTCAAAAAATGATCACTTTTATGCCTTAGTTGAAGTCTTTCTCAATTAGTCTATAACATTTTGGCTTTGCTGGGAGAGAGAAGAAATCCATTATGATATGCCAGTATATTTGGAAAGTTTTGACAAAAGGTAAGCTAAACAAAAGCCTTTATTTATTTTCAATTTAATTAAGAGAGATCCTTATATTTAACTTTTGTCTGTTTTTGGATCCAGAAGAAAATAGGAAATTTATTTAAATTATACTTTCTATTCTTTTCACAAAGTAAGCAAGGTTTTCCTATATAGATTACTCATTAAAAATTACGTGTAAGCTTTTTATCCTACTACCCATATTTTTCTAAGGAAAATGTCTCCCAAAATAGAAGTATTTCTTCTGACCAATACTATTACGAGATTAATTAAGCTCTCTCACACAAACCTTCAATTGTATATCTACATTCTTACAAAGTTAAAATACTTTTCTATCTTAGAAGCATTGTTTATGTTTCATCAGAAGACTGGCAGCATGAAGAATTTACCCCTGAAAACAGAATCATGGTTGTTTTGTTTTGGTTTTACTATTTAGTATAGTTTGGAGAATGGGTATATTCATATAAGCATAGTATATGTATTTGTAGAAAGTATACAAATATACTTATATATACATGCACACACACACACACACACACACACATTACACACCCCTGCCAATAGTAGAGGTGATCTCAAACTGTCCCCTCTCTCCAAAAGTGCTTTTCCTGGACCCTAGACTCAAGGACTTGTACTTAACTTTGGTTTTTCTCTTCCTTTTCCTTTTTGTTTTGCTTTTAGTTTGTTGGTATGTCATGATTCTATCTGTAATAATTTTGGGTTAATCTTTATTAATCTCACAACAATTATGCCATTGAAATAATTCAGCTCTACTAGACTCCTAACTTCTTTGCCTCCTAACTTCTTTGCCTCCTAACTTTGCCTTCTTTGTGTTCTGTTGCAATCCTTTCTCCCTGCCAGATTAATTAAAATCCCGAATAAATTAAAAGCTGCTTTTAGGACTGTCCTCTTAAATGTCTTTATTGTCCTTCTTTGCATATGGGTCTCACATACCCTCATGACTTCTCAGCTTCTTAGGCCAGGGGGTATATGATTCCAAGTGCATAGATGTAATAGTGAGAAAAACTTGATCCAGACAGGACTTTTTGACAGAAACGCAGTGAATAAGGTGACCTGTGTGAACAAACCCCAGAAGCCGACAGGATGTTGTGCATCTCAGAGAAGGCAACAGGGAGAGAGAACCTTGTAATCCTGAGTACACTATTGAACCCTCACTGGTTTCTGGGAGAGTTAGATGGAGTAGTGCATATCAAATACCAAGAAACATAGAAAGTACTAGCAATGATTAATTAAAATGTATATTGTCTTTTACTGGTGAGGAAAATGAGGCATAGAGACATGTACATAGATTTTATTTATTTTTGTGACATATTGAAGGCACTCTGACACTTAAATTCCTCTTTTTGATATTAACATTTTTTTTAAATTATGGAAGTAGAGTTGACATACAATGTTATATTAGTTTCAGATGTACCAATAGTGATTCGACAACTCTATATGTTAAGCAATGCTCACCAGGAAGAGTATAGTTGCCATGTGTCTCCAAACAATGTTATTATAATATTATTGATTATATTCTCTATATTGTACTTTTCTCTCTATGACTTATTTATTTTATAACTGGAATTTTGTACCTCTTGATCTCCTTCACCTATTTATCCCATCCTCCCAGTTCCCTCCCCTCTGATAACTACCAATTTGTTCTCTGTCTTTATGAGTCTGTTCCTGTTTCTTTGTTTCTTTGTTTTTTAGATTCCACATATAAATGAAACAATATGGTATTTATCTTGTTCTGATTTATTTCACTTAGCATTTCCCCCCTTAGATCTAACCATGTTGTTGCAAATGGTAAGACCTCATTCCTTTTTATGACTGAGTAATATTCAATTATGTGTTATATATATATATATATATATATATATATCATATCTGTATCCACTCATCTATTGACGGAGACTTGAGTGGCCTCCATGTCATGTCTTGGCTATTATAAAAAATGCTGCAGTAAATGCAGGGGTGCATATATCTTTTCAAATTAGTGTTTTTGTTTTCTTTGGATAAATACTTAGTAGTGGAATTACTGAATCATATGATATTTTTATTTTTAATTTTTTGAGGAATCTCCATATTGTTCTCCATAGCGTTTGCATCAATTTACATTTCCACCATGAGGGTTCCCTTTTTCCACATCCTTGCCAGGTGTGAAGCGATGATATCTCATGGTGGTTTTGATTTGCATTTTCTTAATTATTAGTGATGTTGAGCATCTTTTTTGTGTGTCTATAGGCCATCTGTATGTATTCTTTGGAAAATATCTATTTAGGTCCTCTGTCCATTTTTTCATTGGATTTTTTTATTGTGTTATATAAGCTGTTTATATATTTTAGAATTTAACCACTTACCAGATATATCATTTGCAAATATCTTCTCCCATCCAGTAGGTTGCCTTTTTGTTTTGTTGATGGTTTCCTTTACTGTGTAAGAATTCTTTTTATTTTGGTGTAGTTCCAATAGTTTATTTTAGTTTTTGTTTCTCTTGCCTAAGGAGACATCCATAAATATGTTGCTAAAGCCAATGAATAAGAGATTACTACCTATATTTTCTTCTAGGAGTTTTATGGCTTCAGGTCTAGAATTTAGGTCTTTAAATTATTTCAAGTTTATTTTTGTGTATGGTGCAAGAAAGTAGTCAATTTTCAATGTATAGAATTGTTGAAATACTATATTGTATACCTGAAACTAATATAACACTGTATGTTAACTATACCGAAACATAAGAAAGGAAGGAAGGAAGGAAGGAAGGAAGGAAGGAAGGAAGGAAGGAAGGAAGGAAGGAAGAAGGAAGGTAGGCTAGCAAAAAAAGAGAAAGTAGTCCAGTTTTTCCAGCACCACTTGGAGAAACTGTTTCCCCATTGTATATTCTTGCCTCCTGTGTTGTAGATTAATTGACCATCTAAGTGTGGGTTTATTTCTGAGCTCTCTATCCTGTTCCATTGATCTATATGCTCTTTCTGGTGTTTTTATGGAAATCATAGTGTTTAGATGTCTTATAATGCTGTTGACACAATTCACTTCTTTAAATGCTGCTCAACTTTTGTTGATGCAAAACAAAATTGTACATAATTCTGTACAACCTAATTAATTCATTTATGTAAACCATATGGGATGATTATGCAAGAACAAGTTGTGTACTTGCCCCAAATCATCAGTATCCATGATAACAATGGAAGAACATAATTCATATTCATGAAGCATCCTTTAAGCTGCTGAAAGCCTTCACTTCATTCATGGATAATATTTAGTGTCAGTTTTGAGCAAAAGGTGAAATACAGAAGATGTTTACTGTCACATATAAAGCATTCTGTTGTTACTTCAGAGCTTTGTTTTGCATTATTAACAACTGAACATAGATGTAGCTGGTTTGCACAAATTCAAATTAATCTCAGGAAAAGAAGACACTTCAGAAAATTACTATCCATACTGAATGGGGTAAAATAATACATGTGCGGGGTCAATGTTGGAAATGAGAAGGTAGCTGCTAAAAACAAGTTCCTTTTTATTTTTTTAAAGATTTTATTTATGTATGAGAGAAACATAGAGGCAGAGACATAGAGGGAGAAGTAGGCTCCTCACAGGGAGTCCGATGCAGGACTCCATCCCCAAATCTGAGGTTATGCCCTGACCCAGGTGTCCCTAAAAACAAGTTCTTAAGTGCCTCTGCCCTGAAGAAGAAAGACATATTTAAGCAGAAAACTACTTTGGGAAACAATGCTTAGTGAAATAGAGTGAGAGCCACAACTATATTTGCTAAAAATGAGGTCTAGATCTTTCTTTAAATATTTTCTTGTTATGAAGTCTAAATTTTGAAGTTGTGTACAATGAAGCCTTCCATGCATGTTGTTTTAGATTTTGTAAAGCTTTGTGTATCTGCACACTAATTGCAGATCTGAAAACTAAGTTTCTGAGAAAAGAGATGGTGATGTTGAGAGAGATTATGTAATTTATCCAAAGTATGACAAACATAAAATACCCAACCTCCATTCAGGTGGATTTTGCACTTCTTTAAATGGACCCATTTAAAGAATCATTCACATTTCCCACTCGAAAGAAAAAAATGTATATTTAAGTCCTTTGCCCATCTTTTACTGCACATTTTTTAAAAGATATATAATGGCCATTAAGCATGTGAGAAGATGCTCAGTATCACGATCATTAAGGAAATGCAAATCAAAACTAGAGTGAGGTGCCACCTTCTATCCCTCAAGATGGCTACATCAAAAACAAAATAGCAAGTGTTGGTAAGAATGAGGAACCCTCAGATACTGTGGATGGGAATGTAGAATTGTGCTTCTGTGGGAAATAGTTTGGCAGTATTCTAGGAGTACTATTCAGTCATAAAAAAGGAAATAAACGGACATATGCCATGACACGGGTGAAACTTGAAGACATTACACTCAGTGAAATTAACCAGTTACAAAAAGACGAATACTGTATGATTCCATTTATATGAGGTACTTGAAGTAGTCAAAATTATAAAGGCAAGAAAGGCTATTGACTGCCAGGGACTGGAGGGAGGGAGAAAAAGGGAGTTATCATTTAATGGGTAGAGAGTTTTAGTTTAACAAGATGAAACTGTTCTGGAGATGGTGGTGATGGTTGCTTAACACCATGAATGCATTTATTTTTTTTTCCACGAATGCATTTAAATATCACTAACTGTACACTTAAAAATTGTTAAGATGGTAAATTTTATGTGTATTTTTTCCACAATAAAAAAAGAAAAGAAAAGAGAAGCAATCAAAGAGATGGCTCAAAGCCCAAATCAAATATATTAAATGAGGCTTCCTTGAATATTATGAGCTACTTATTCTGTTTCTATAATTCATGTCCCCTCTGATATTATATTATTTCAGCAGATGTTTCACTAAGCCTGAAAAACAAGTGTTATCATTAAACTTAATTTACAGATAAGAAAGTGAGCATGTTACTTAATTTTTGAAGGGTAACAGGATGTCACAAAATCTTAATGGTTCATAACCAAATGAATTTATTTTCCTTCCTCATAGGTCTGTGGGTCCAGTGGAGTTTGGGTGATTCAGCCAGCATAGTCCCAGACTGCATGTTGAGCTCAGGACTGGTCATGTGTCTCCTTGTTCTCCTGAAACCCAGGGAAACTTCTCATGGCAGGTGGCACAAATACATGAGAGTAAGCAGAAAAATGCAACATCTCTGAAGGCCTGTTTGGATGTCCCGTTGTTCCTTCCTCCACCTTCCATGGATCACTGTCATGCTCCAAGTCTTTGTCATTAAATTCTAGATTCTCCACGTCAGGCCTATTTTTCTATGCTCTGATTCATGATGCTGGATCTGGGGCCATATTTCTACTTGGTCAGATGGCTCCCAGCTTGAGTCTATTAACTGGAATTGCTAGAGGGGATTTGAAGACTGGTGAAGAGACTCTCTTTTTACCCTGTTTTACTTGTTCTTGTCACTCTTCCTCAGGAAAATTTCTTCATCATGACAACTGCAAATGGCTCCATTTTCTAGTTTAAAATTTTTCCCCCTACATATCAGCAGAAAAAGTCTCAATAGTACTCTCCTGAATGATCCCATTGCCAGCTGGGCATCGTTTCTCCTCAGAAGCCTGAGGCCCCAAATGGGCCCCTCCTCTAATCAAGAGAACCAGCAACAGCTGGACGACACCTTAAAGCCAGGTCTGGGCCTCACATTCCACACCTTCAAACTCCCACTGTAGGACCTCTCCTCCTTGTCTTCCCGCATTCCCAGTGCTTTCTCACGCAACAGAGTTGGGATGGGGTGAGGTGAGTGAGGTGAGTCATTCCAGTCCCTTGCCGGACATTTGAAACTTGCTATTTTGTTTACCATGGATTTTTGCATTAGTGTTATTCTTTATCTTGCTTCCTGAAGTTTTTGGTGTCCTCTTACATTTTTCACCTCAGGAGACTACCTCACTGATCTGACTGTGGTCCAGGCTGAACAAGGCACCAGTGCTCACTGAGAACATTTCCAATCATTGAGTGTTTCCCAGCACTATTCCTGTGTATGTGATGACAGGAACCCCGTTTCATTTTTTTAAGATCTTATTTATTTATTCATGAGAGACACATATATAGAGAGAGGCAGAGACACAGGCAGAGGGCGAAGCAGGCTCCATGCAGGGAGCCTGATGTGTTTTTGTTTTTTTGTTTTTTTTGCAGACTATTTACAGAGTTTTATTCAGGGTAACTTCCTGACAGGGAGCATTGGGCAGACAGACAATCCAGGTGGTACCCAGCCATTCTCTGCCCCATCCAGACCTTAATCCCCAGCTTTTATGGAGCAGGGGGTATTGTGATCTGTGCACCAGTCAGCTCTACCAGTTACCAAAAGTGAAGCCTTCTGTGTGCCATCTTAGGAAGATCAGAACAAGCTTTCCCTCATTCTGATCAGGACATGCGTTAACCCCCACAGGGCCCGGAACACATAACCCTGGGGGAAGTCAGGGACTTCAAGTCAGGGACTTGAGCCTGGGACTCCAGGAATATGCCCTGGGCGCTCAACCTCTGAGCCACCCAGGTGTCCAGGAATCTCATTTCAAAAGGAAGGTGCTCCTTCTGCCTTCTTGCATTTCAGACTGACTTCCAGAGTCTGTTTCTGGTGTTGGAAGCAAACCCAACCATGTATGCTTTCTCCATAAACTACTAATTTTCAGTCTTGATGTCCTATTTGCACTCGGCATCAGCTATAACTTTCAGTACGTTGTTGCCTAAAAGTCATTAACATGGAAATGTGTGCCTGATTCCTGATTTGTATGTGGGTTTTTAAAAAGACATTTTTTAAAAGGACAGCCCTTAGAAGACCACAGAGGTGTGGTATTCCAATCAGCAGAACTTTAGACGGTGTACCGGGCTATCTACTTTGCCGAGAGTTTTATATTGTGCTGCTTCAGGAATTTAATGGAATTTTTTCTCCAACAACTCTAAGAGTACTTGTTTGTCTTGAAGAAGGCTCTTGATTTTTATGCATTACTTTTGTAATTAAGAGACATGAAGTGTTTTATTATTTCTAATTTTTTTCATGTTTTTTCTGAGTACACAACTAGCTTTTGTGTTGAATTAAAATGAAAAGATTTCTTAAAAAATAAATTTCGTTTGTATGCCCAGAATTGATTCATATTCGTCATGGTTCATTCTAGTTCTAAAATACTGCTAAGGGCTATCTCCTGATAGTTCATTCAGGTTAGCTGTTTCTGTGTTTGTAAATGTGATTTACCTATCGGTTTCTGTGTTTGTAGGAATTTTTCAGGTGTGGGTGTCTATGTTATTCTAGCTTTATTAACATTGGGAGATTTCTTTTACTTTTTACCACTGAAAAATTTTAAATTGTATGGGTATAACTTGTTCCTTGAAGGATTAGGACAATTTGTAATAATTCAGGTCTTTAGATTTTTTTTGGTAAGGGAAGGTTTGCCAACTCTAAGTGGCTTGACTAGAGTTGATTTCTACCAATATTAGTTCTTAGAAATAATTTGCATTACCCAAATGGTGAAATTCATTTGCATTGCAATTTGCATGGTACTTTTATTTTTCTGTTTTAATAGTTCCTGTGTTTTTGGTTATTTCCCATTTCTCATTTTTGATTTAGTATACTTGGGTTTTTACTCATTTTATCTCATGTGGCTGGCTGGTGATCATTGTATTTTGTTTTTTATCATTTTGTTTTCAGAAGCAAAATGTTAGTTTTACAGATTGGTTTTAATTCTTTTTTGATTTTAAAATTATTTTCATATATCTTTTATAATTTGCTTTTTCATTTTTACAAATTGTTTTTACTTTCCATAGATCTATTATTTTTCTTAAAATTTTGAGATTAACAGTTAATTTATGTATTTTCATTCTTTCTTATTTACCAATCCAAGGTTTAAGGCTATCGATTATAAGTGGTTTTTAGAATATATCATAAAAATCCTGCATTTTGTGTTTTTTTTCTTGACCTGATGTTCAGAGATTATTTTCCAAATTCTAGTTTGTATCTAATGATTCTTAAAATATTTTGATCATTGTATTGCATTGTATCTGAGGATACAGCTTGTCATATTTCTACCTCTTAAATTAAGTGACTTTTCTTCCTTTCAAATCAGCATATGATCATTTTTTTTTTCTCTAAACACTCCGTGGATCTGAAGTAGGTTGGCCAGTCTGAGGACCCAAAACGGGTCCTGGGGGACCAGCCAAGAGTCCTTGCCTTCCTGCTGGATAGAAATCAAAGGTGAGTTGGAGGAAGTGAAAGCTGAGCTTGTTGAATAGTATAAGTGATGGATTATAGCATATGGAATGGAGAGCCTGAAAGCCTGGAGAGATAAAGGAGAGTAGCTCTTGTCATTGCTCAGGGCTAGGAGTTTATATTGGGGTCCAGCATATGTGTTCCTTCAGGAATCCAGGGTAGGGTCCAATCAAAGGCAAGTGACAATTAATAATAGCCGTTATTTCATAAATCACTGAAGGGAGGAGCTATTGATGTCAGCACTGGCCAAGGTTTGTTCAAAGCTAATGACCTAGAACATGTTTGGGATCTGATTCTTCTTAGATGTAATCAGGTGTTTGGGGGGCTAGGATGAAACTCAGATTAACTTTCCTGTTTCCCCCTTGCAGGGGGAACATAGTTTCCTCAGTTTATTCAGATGCAAGGTGAAATGTAGAACATGAATGAATGGGACCTAGCAGAAAAACAACGGAGATGGAGCCTTTCTAAAATTGGAGTCTCTTCAGTTTCCCTATAGCCCACCCCTCAAAAACAGTATATTCCTTGTGTTCAGTTTAGATTAGCCAGAACAATCCTATGATTCAAATTTTCTGCATCTCTCAAATCTATTCCCACTTCATCTGCTACAGGCTAATAGGGAGAATTATAGCCTCTCACTATTCTGAGATTTATTTAGACATTTACTAGAGTATTTTTTTTCTTTTTGTCCACTAATATGCCTGACTGGTACATTGTCATTGTGAATTGCTCTTTTTATGATTTTCAATGACTTTTTTTTTCTCCTCATTTAACATTTTCTTTTTCGCTTGAGTTCAAACTTACCTGACATTCCCATGGTGATTTGGGCTTTGTTTTCCTCAGCATTTGCCTGGCATATTTTTGCATTCTTTGACTTCTCTCCTTTGGGGCTTTAAATGCAGCATTTGTATGAAGCATGTATTTAAGGTCTACCTTTTTACTTATTCCTTTTAAAGACACACATTGTTTTTTTTTTTGATGTGTCTACAATTCCACTCCTCATCTCATTCTTTTATTTCATTATGGTACCCCCCCTTTTTATAGATTTTATTTTCTCTTCAATTTTCTCCAAATGGTGTGTTTATGGCAAATTTCCCCTTTGTTG
Organism: Nyctereutes procyonoides; assembly: GCF_905146905.1. NCBI lineage: Eukaryota > Metazoa > Chordata > Mammalia > Carnivora > Canidae > Nyctereutes > Nyctereutes procyonoides. The sequence continues at coordinate 16,963,694 of NW_026575132.1, forward strand.
CATAGGGTGTTTCTGTCCTTAGAGTGGATTCTCTATCTTCCTTGTATGTTACATTCCTTCACTTCCATCTCAGAATTTAGTGAGGGTTGCACATAATCATAATAGAATAAGCTTGGTTTCTGCTCAATTTTCCCCATAATTTTTGTAAAGCTATTTATCAAATTTGATTTTTTTTTCCGTTCTGGCATCTCTCCTTATCCCCATGGGATGGCTCACAGGTTTTTTTCAAGCAACTCTCAAATTTAGGTGAGATTTTACTTTGTGGCAAAAACATCAAGCACTTATTGTTTATTCTCCCCTTACCATACACTTCACCAGCCTGTCCCTGAAAGTTATATTTACCTTGCTCCCCGGTGCTCCCATATGCAACTTGCTCCTAGAAAAAAACCTAGACCTAATGTGTTCTGTGTCCACACATTAGTGATCCTCATGGAAGGAGGAAAGGTCCATGCCTTTCCTATGCCTTTTTCCCTGTTATTTGTTCTTGTTGGCTGTCTTTCTTTCAATCCTGATAAGTCCCAGTAACTCTGCTGGTTGAGACCATTGGCCCTGAGTATTATTCTTTCTCCTACATATCTTAGCAGCAGGTGCTAATAAACGGGGAGCCCTGGAAGACTTTCTGGTCCTTGGTGAGACTCTTGGTAACTCATGGTATCAGAGGGGCTTTTCCCCAAGGCTACCCACTCATTACCTGCAGTCCACTTATTTATCCAGGGACTCTCAGGAGTTTTTTTTTTTTCATGGAGTTTTTCCTTTTCCCCTTATTGGTGGACAGGCATTTTTACCATGTATCTTTTCTCTTCCCCTTACTTAGAACTTGGATATGAGAGCTGAAGAAATAGTAGTCCTATTGAGACAAGTCAAAAGAATTACAGAGACCGGCCATGATATTCTGGAGGTGCTGAATTGATGCATGCAAACAGGATTTCCTATTCTGAGATCCTACTAGTTATGAAGAGAGGTTCCTGAGCTCCGAGCACTTCTGGAAGCAGCTCTTCCCTTCACTGCAACTTTTGTCAGCAGTGGTACAAAGGAGCCCGGAGTTGGTGGAAAGAGACTCACAACCTGCTAGTAGGCTGACTTCCCATTTATGGTCACTAACCTCAAGTAGGCCCTTAGTGCTACTCAGAAATCAGACTACATTTTCCTGATAGATTCATTTTCCTTTTCTCCTAAGAAACTATTCCATACCTTCTCATCTCTCCTTACTCCTCCAGCATCACACTCCCCTCTCAGGTGATGACCTAATTTCTAATCTTCCCTAGGAAACAGAAGCAGAGGAGAATTTCCATGGATGCTCACTGTTATGCCTTCCACCTACTTGCATCTCGGTAGTCAGAGATCCTGCCTTCTCTGTTTTTATAATAGATGAATTTAAATAATAATTAATTTCATCCGAGCTGACATTCTTAAAGTCTCCCACCTCTACCAGTCATTTCTGAGGCTCCATGTGGGTGCCCAGATTTTCGGAGTTCCTCAGCCAGTCATCACGCTATTCCTGGGTTCCACCACATTCTGTCAGTAGGATAACTCTGACGTGGCTGCCAGTGGTATGATGCCTAAGAGAGTTGTTTTTTTTTTTTAAGTTCTGCAACATTTATTGCATGCCTATTATGTGTAAGTGGCAGGTGTTAGGGATTAAAACTAAGGAAATATACACCATCCCTATTCCTTTTTTTTAATAATAAATTTATTTTTTATTGGTGTTCAATTTGCCAACATACAGAATAACATCCAGTGCTCATCCCGTCAAGTGCCCCCCTCAGTGCCCGTCACCCATTCACCCCCACCCCTCGCCCTCCTCCCCTTCCACTACCCCTAGTTTGTTTCTCAGAGTTAGGAGTCTTTATGTTCTGTCTCCTTTTATGATATTTCCCACCCATTTCTAAGAGAGTTTTTAATGGAAGTCTGTTTCCTTTTTACTCAGAACATCTTTGCTCCCTATGGATTCAGACAGAAGTCCCTTGGAATCACGTGATGCAACTCCAAGTACCATAGCTAGGCTTGACTTTATAACGGTTTCTCATTTCTCACCTCTGGCAAATAAGCTTGGTCTTCTTCCTAGGGCAGTTACTTTTTCCCTTATGGATGAATTCTATCCAAGGGAGCTCCTTAGCTCTCCTTGCAAATACAGTATTGCCCAGGCTCCTTTACCAACTGACTCAGCAAACTCAGATATATATATGAATCAAACCCAAGAATTTCAAATTTTATCTTATTTTATTCTACACGCTCCAAACAAAAAACAGAAATTCTTTTATGAGTAAATTCTACTTTCAAACAAAACCATTGCTATGGTGCCTTTAAGTGAATTTACTATCCACACAACTACTCTCCCTTCTTCCCTAAAGACTTGGTTGTTGTTTTCTTAATAATACAGTACCAGCATCAAAGAAAAGGCAAACTGAAACTTTTACCTCCACATCCAGAAAAGGGAGGGGTGATTAAGAGCATTGTACCTGCCTTTTCAAATGAGCTGGCTTTCCTCTATTCTGTTCCCAGTATTCTTTCTTAGGTATGGGCTGACATTATGCACTGAGCCTGCCAATTCACAGTGAACACATAGGAAGTATGAACAGAAGAGAAATCTTATCACTGTATTTCAATTACAACCATTTTCTTCTCTGCTTATGCATCTCTTCCTTTCTCTTTCTAATAAGCATACTCGGTCATAGCCTCCCCCCAAAATGGTTTTCCCTAACTGGTTCCCCAGAGGCTGCTGAAGGAATGGATAAGTAGGAAGAGGATTCTTGTTCACTTAAGACTGCCATTTAATGCCATGGAAACTGGGTGAAGGTGCCCGACAAGGTAGTGTGCAGGACCAGATGCTGGCTTACATAGCTGGGGAGGGCATCCTTCCATTTTAAGGAAATGTAATCAGGGGAAGAGGCAATGGGGGAAGTAAAGAAGGTAAATTTCAGTATTATTGAAGTTTCTCTTGCAGCCTTGATAAGACAACTTGCATGGATGTCATCTATTTTTACCACTGTATTCCTTCCATCAAAAGAAGTTGTCTATCTTCTTTTCTACCATTCAGAAGGGAATCCCTTTCAATTTTAAAACAGCTCATTCTCTAGATATTCCTTGTATAAAGTTGTATTAGCATTTGCTAAACTATAATTATTTGGGGGTTTAAAGTAGCAACATTGCATGATCTCTACATATGTTATTTTCAACCTCCCATACATCCTTCTGTATATGGTATATGCTGATTTTTAAAGGTGATGTTACTTACAGACAGTGAGGGAAAATGTATATGCTTTTTTTTTTAGTAGTGATGAAAGAGTTTGCCTAGGCATTCATATTTTTTAGCTAAGAATTTTCATTTAAAGAAAATATTTGATGCATTTATATTTTGGGTTAACTGAATAGGCTACTATTCAGTTGTGGCCTGAATAGTGAAGCATGAAAGGTGAGTTTTCAAAAGTTTTCTGTTTTCCTTTTAATTTTAATTTATCTTCCTTGGTAAACCTAAATTAGACATGGTAGAAAAGGAAATATTGTGGGCATAGTTAATTAAGAGAGGTGAGAATTCTCTCCCAGCCCATATTGCTGGGTCATATTATACATGGTAGTATTCATCATAGATAAAGCTGTAGAATGGCCATTGTTACTGCTATGGCCTTAATGTTTATGTCCCCCTCAAAATTCATATGTTGAATCTAATCCCCAATATGATGGCATTTGGGGGTGAGACTTTTGGGAAATGATTAGGTTATAAAGGCAGAACCCTCAGGAACGGGATTAGTGAATTAGTGCCTTTGTAAAGGAAATCCCAAAGAGTTCCCTTGCCCCACTGGCCATGTGAGGACACAGTGAGGAGGAACTATCTATGAAACAAAAATAGGAGCTCTTCCCAGACACTGGATCTGTTTGTTGATGACTTGATTGTAGACTTCCTAGCCTCCAAAACTGTGAGTAATAAACTTCTGTGTTGTATATAAGCAACTCATCTCTGGTGTTATGTTATTGTAGCCCCAGATGACTAAGATAGTCATATTGCAATAGCATTTCATTGAAGTTATTAAATTAAAAAAATTGTTTTGGTGTCAGCATTTTCAGAGAAAAACACTTTCTCTTAATGCTTGATTTAATACCTCACAACTAAATGACATTTAACCCAGGAACGAACACAAGGTTGTGTTCACATTTAGAAATCAATCAAAGTTACCATATTAACAAATTAAAAACCAAAACTTAAAAATAGAATATAATCATCTCATTAAATGCAGAGATAGTAATTATCAAAACCCAATATTCATTTCTGAACAAAAACAAAAACAAAACAGTAACTCAGCAAGTAGGAATAGGAAGGAACTTCCTCAATATGATAAAGGATATCTATAAAAAAACCCATATGGCTAATATCCTATTATTTAATGATGAAAGATTAAATACTTTCCAACAAATATTAGAAACATGGCAGAGATATCTGCTCTCACCATGTGTAGTTAACATTCTACAAATGGTACTAGCCACTGCAATAAGACAAGTAGAAGAAAGAATGTGAATAAAACTGGATTAAAAAAAACTGGATTCAAGGAGGACATAATAATCTATGTAGAAATTCTATGAAATCTACAAAAAAGCTCCTAGAATTAATAAGAAAATTTAGCAAGCTTCGAGGAAATAAAATCAATATACAAAAATTAATGTTATTACTACAAAATAGATAAAAACATTTAGAAATAGAGGTGAAAATAACAAAAACCATTACAGTAGCATCAGTAAATATGAAATAGTGATAATAGTGATAAATCTGACAAAAATGTTTAATACTTCTACATTGAAAACTATCAAATATTGCTGAGAGATATTAAAGAAGATGCAATTGGAGAATTGTACCATTTCCATGGATCAGAAGATAGCATTATTATTAAGGTGACATATTTCCTTGATATTTCCATAGGAATTTTTGAATCGGCTTGGCAATTTCTTTCCTGCTGGTATTTTTATTAGGATTGCATTGCTCCATTTGTTGATAACTATTTGGTTGTTTTTCTCATTGCCCAATTTCTATTGTTGATAAATTTATAAGATAATATCTTTGTTAAACAATTCAGCCAAAGTTTTTATATACTATATAGTTTCATTTTTTTCATGTTAAGTTTAGCTGCTGATAGATCAGATTTATTAAGTGCTAGTCAATTTTTTTTTTTAGTGCTAGTCAATTTGGAAATAAAATTACCTTTTAGGGGAAGTTATTTATTTTATTATCACTTAAAAATGATCAGCATTAGTAAAATGAAAGAGTCTTAGAGTGTAGGTTATTATCTGTATTATAAAACTGACTCAGATTCAAGGAAAACGTTCTTTTTTAATTTTTAATCTTATTCTGTATTTTTATTGAATTAATGACTTATTTAGATCTTAGAACCTGGAAGGAAACCAGAGAGTTTCATCTTGGAGATGATTCACTCTAAAATAATAAATGTCTCCTAGGCCTTCAGATTAAAGGTTTGATAATTTGAGAAGCTGTTTGAGTTTCAGCGCTTATAGTTTATTATTGAAGGTGGTTGCCAAAATAGCAATAACATTTGGGGGGACTGAAGAAGTAGGAGGAATAATTAATACTGTTATGAAAAAATAAGTCAAAATAATTTAATCTACAATAGAAAGTTACTAAAGGCAAAAAATTTGAAAGGACACTTTTCTTAAAATATTTTTTTGATTTATGTCATATGTGTTTTTATATCTGGAGTTATGTTACATAAAATAGTAAATACAGATCAACCAATGATCAAGTTCTGGCTGTAGCTAATCTACTAACACCGTTTCATTCATTCATCAAGTATTTATTAAGTGCCTACTAGATGCCAGTTTCTCTGTTGGCGAAAGGTTAAAATAAGATGGTTTTTTTTTTAATTTTTTTTATTTATTTATGATAGTCACACAGAGAGAGAGAGAGAGAGGCAGAGACACAGGCAGAGGGAGAAGCAGGCTCCATGCACCGGGAGCCCGACGTGGGATTCGATCCGGGGTCTCCAGGATCGCGCCCTGGGCCAAAGACAGGCGCCAAACCGCTGCGCCACCCAGGGATCCCAATAAGATGGTTTTATTTTATTTTTTTTTTTATAAATTAATTTTTATTGGTGTTCAATTTACCAACATACAGAATAACACCCAGTGCTCATCCCGTCAAGTGTCCCCCTCCGTGCCCGTCACCCATTCACCCCCACCCCCCGCCCTCCTCCCCTTCCACCACCCCTAGTTCACTTCCCAGAGTTAGAAGTCTTTATGTTCTGTCTCCCTTTCTGATATCTCCCACACATTTCTTCTCCCTTCCCTTATATTCCCCTTCACTATTATTCATATTCCCCAAATGAGTGAGAACATACACTGTTTGTCCTTCTCCGATTGACTTACTTCACTCAGCATAATACCCTCCAGTTCCATCCACGTTGAAGCAAATGGTGGGTATTTGTCGTTTCTAATGGCTGAGGAATATTCCATTGTATACATAAACCACATCTTCTTTATACATTCATCTTTCAATGGGCACCGAGGCTCCTTCCACAGTTTGGCTATTGTGGACATGGCTGCTAGAAACATCGGGGTGCAGGTGCCCCGGCGTTTCATTGCATCTGAATCTTCGGGGTAAATCCCTAACAGTGCAATTGCTGGGTCGTAGGGCAGGTCTATTTTTAACTCTCTGAGGAACCTCCACACAGTTTTCCAGAGTGGCTGCACCAGTTCACATTCCCACCAACAGTGTAAGAGGGTTCCCTTTTCTCCGCATCCTCTCCAACATTTGTTGTTTCCTGCCTTATTAATTTTCCCCATTCTCACTGGTGTGAGGTGGTATCTCATTGTGGTTTTGATTTGTATTTCCCTGATGGCAAGTGATGCAGAGCATTTTCTCATGTGCATGTTGGCCATGTCTATGTCTTCCTCTGTGAGATTTCTCTTCATGTCTTTTGCCCATTTCATGATTGGATTGTTTGTTTCTTTGGTGTTGAGTTTAATAAGTTCTTTATAGATTTTGGAAACTAGCCCTTTATCTGATATGTTATTTGCAAATATCTTCTCCCATTCTGTAGGTTGTCTTTGAGTTTTGTTGACTGTATCCTTTGCTGTGCAAAAGCTTCTTATCTTGATGAAGTCCCAATAGTTCATTTTTGCTTTTGTTTCTTTTGTTTTCGTGGATGTATCTTGCAAGAAGTTACTGTGGCCAAGTTCAAAAAGGGTGTTGCCTGTGTTCTCCTCTAGGATTTTGATGGAGTCTTGTCTCACATTTAAATCTTTCATCCATTTTGAGTTTATCTTTGTGTATGGTGCAAGAGAGTGGTCTAGTTTCATTCTTCTGCATGTGGATGACCAATTTTCCCAGCACCATTTATTGAAGAGACTGTCTTTCTTCCAGTGGATCGTCTTTCCTCCTTTGTCGAATATTAGTTGACCATAAAGTTCAGGGTCCATTTCTGGATTCTCTATTCTGTTCCATTGGTCTATGTGTCTGTTTTTGTGCCAGTACCACACTGTCTTGATGACCACAGCTTTGTAGTACAACCTGAAATCTGGCATTGTGATGCCCCCAGCTATGGTTTTCTTTTTTAAAATTCCCCTGGCTATTCGGGGTCTTTTCTGATTCCACACAAATCTTAAAATAATTTGTTCTAAGTCTCTGAAAAAAGTCCATGGTATTTTGATAGGGATTGCATTGAACGTGTAAATTGCCCTGGGTAGCATTGACATTTTCACAATATTAATTCTGCCAATCCATGAGCATGGAATATTTTTCCATCTCTTTGTGTCTTCCTCAATTTCTTTCAGAAGTGTTCTATAGTTTTTAGGGTATAGATCCTTTACCTCTTTGGTTAGGTTTATTCCTAGGTATCTTATGCTTTTGGGTGCAATTGTAAATGGGATTGACTCCTTAATTTCTCTTTCTTCAGTCTCATTGTTAGTGTATAGGAATGCCATTGATTTCTGGGCATTGATTTTGTATCCTGCCACGCTACCAAATTGCTGTATGAGTTCTAGCAACCAATAAGATGGTTTTAAAACTTCACAAGGAGCTTACAGTGAGGTTTAAGGCAATAGGGTCCCTTGGATTGGCTGTGTATTCTGAATGGATTTCCATCCTCATATGGAATGGAAAAGCTATGGTTGTCTAGAATGGTTTCTTGCAGATAAAGAAAAGCCAATTCCTGTATGGTCTAAAGTGGGTTGAAAAGAATCCCGCTAGGGTTGCCTTAGGGAAGCCATGAAATAACCAACTTACCTCTGGCAGACCACATGTCCAAAATGTAACAAATAAAAGAACAACATTTGAAGGTGCAGCCAAAGATCCAAGAACAATCTTTGTATATAATGGATGGAAGAGAACAGGAGAGAGTGGGTATGTTTGTATTTTTCACTATTGTTTCCCCTAGTTATACTAGCACAGAGCAATCATATTTGTAGAAAATAGTTCTTATGTCTGTAAATGGTTTAAATAGAGAGATTAAGTGGTAACCTAAAAATCAGTTTTATTGCATATTAACTATCATCTGTTCAGAAAATACACATTAGATGAGGATTACATTGTGATGTGTGTTTCTATGGTCTTGCTCCAGCGTGGAGCTGATTTGGAGATGATTCTATCTATATCTATATATCTAGTCTCTGTGAAGGAACACAGAACTATGAGTCAGCATTCAGCAATACACTCACCCTGTTCTATGCCCATCTCAGAATCAAAGAAAGCTTGAGAATTACATTTTGAAGATTTCTTTGTCAGGAGAGGTGTATTTAGACCCAGCCAATTAGGCATTCACACAAAATCTTCAAAGGTAGACATGAAGCAAAAGTCATCCTTCCTCTAACAGCAGGAGACAAATTCACAGCCTTTGTCAAACATGAAGTTTTACAGCAATCTCCAAGCATTCCACCTCAAATCATACATCTGAGGGCTGAAATGCAAAGGTGGCTTTTGCTAATAAACAGTCGCATACAATTTTTGACCAACGCAACATTAGCTACATCCAGCATGTCTAAAGGCTAGCAAAAATCTGAGGGCTGGAAGCCTATCTAATTATTTCATAAGCACCTCGTTCTTTTTATTAAATTTCTTCCAATTGAAACATTTAGAGAAGGTTCTCTTTTTCTGACCAATTCCTGACTGATACAAGGGAAAGGACCTGCCTTTCAGGATCCAGAAAAACAGAACCTTCCTGCTGCTTTTCCTGTGGGACTAAGGCTCATATCCCAATTAGGTTCATTGCTCCTCCCAAGGTGAAGGTCAAGTAGATTATCCATTGGTGACAATAGCAGAGCTGTGTCTAGTGGCAGAAACATCAAAGTCTAATGATGACTGTAATGTCCAGACTAGCCTATTCCTGACAAAAGAGATTTACTTTGTTTATCTTTCTGAACTAGGAATTATTTTACTTACTTTTCATGTCTGATCCATCAGTTGTCTAAACCCTGTATATCTTTCTAAATAAATGTTTTTAAATTTTAATCAAAGCCCAAGAATCATAACTTATATAATCAAGATATAGACAACTCATACCATATAAACCATCTGTAATGAATTCCAGACACCAGCCTTTAGTGAGAAGTACTGTGGTTATACAGGAGGCTCACTTGCTAAATTTGCAACATGTCCTGACTTCTAAAATTACATCATTTGAATGAGTGCATTTTATCTTTCTTGCCTTTATGTAAGAGTTAGAAATTATTTCCGGAATACTACAGACATATTGGTATCAATTAATATCTTAGAGGTGTTGAGACAATCAAATTTAATCCATTTAAACTACAGTTTGCTATATGGGACTATTTCAAAACTTTATTGATAAATGTAATATCTGATGACACTGAGAACTAGCAATTGGTTTATTGCAAAATCAGCTTGTCAAAGACATAATTATGGATTACCAAGTGAAGGACAATGATGATACAATGTACATTTAGAAATATTTCTTACTCTAGTCTTCTAATAATTTTCCATAAATGTTTTGCTTAGATTTTTTATTTAGTTATCAAATATGTTTTTCAAATTTTTAATTAGATGGCAGTCATTCTTTTCTATTCTTGGACAGAGGTAGATAAATTTTTCTGAAGTTTTTTTTCAAAGACAGGAAATGTAGCCAACTTACTTTCCAACTTATTTTGTGCTATATATTTTAAAGTATACACTGAATAAACAATAAATGATATTTATTAGCTAAAGTTTCAATGAAACTACTATATCAATAATCAGGATTCTGGTTCGCCTTCAAGCTAAAGAAGGGAATTAATTAAAAGGGAATTTAATTAATTTAAGAACAAAATGTACTGGAAAATAAGAAATATCCTCAAAGTAGTTTGTTAGCTGGTCACAGTTTTATGAAACAATTTAATGAAAAAGTATAAGAATAGAAGTGAAAATATATGGCAAGAAATTCTAGAAAAAAAATTTGGCAGAGAATAAGAAATATACTTCATTCTCCTCATACTATGTTTGAAATAGTTTTGAAGATGTGTTGCAAAGAGTATCTTTCGAAATTCTGTGATTCATGGGACATTCTCTAGAATAGATCACATACTAGGTCACAGATCAGGCCTCAACAAGTACAAAAAGACTGAGATCACAGCATGCGTATCTTCCAACCAAAATGCTATGAAACTTGAAGTTAACCACAGGAAAAAATTTGGAAAGACCACAAATGGAGGTTTAACAACAGGCTACTAAACAATGAATGGGCCAACCAGGAATGAAAGAAGAAATTTTTAAAGAAATACATGGCAACAATTGATAATGAAAACATGATGGTCCAATAGAACCGATGTATCTGAACCACGAACTTGACTCTGTCTCATTCTCAGCTTCAATACGTTAACACTTGTCGTCTCTTAAGAATAATGAACACTTTGTATTGTGAAGAGGTTTTTATATTGCTTTTACTCCTAAATTGTCATTGAGATATCTCCAAGGAGCAATAAAAATATAATTAATAAAAGTATAAAAACAGAGTGAAAAAGCCAGTGATCATATTTATTTATAGAGTTGAAAATTATCTTTCCAAGATTATTATTTTTTTTATAAATATCTAAGTTCTTAAAGAATAATTTGATAGGTTACAGGTGTTTTGGCTGATATCAGCTTATTTCCCTCTGCCCAAATTGAGAGACAAAACCTAGGACAAAAACAAAAACAAAAACAAAACCAACAACCCCGTAAACCCAGCTGTGTTTCATACACAATAGGAAGACTGCATTACAGCGAATTCATTTTGAATTGTTCCAGAAATAAACATTATAGATTGTTGGAGCAAGTAAGTTAGTTAAATTATTCTTAAGTGTTTTGCACAAAAGTCAATGCATTTATAAATTGGAGACTAATTGCAAGCTGACATTGGAGTAGGAAAAAAAAATCTTTCTGCCATTCTACTATCAAATTTCATTAGGTTATTATGACAATCAACCTTGCTTTGTGGGATTTCTGTTCTCTGTGTTCTTGTCCGGAGGGTATGTACTTTGTTTATTAAAAGACTCCAAAACTGTGGCTCTCAAAACCTAGTCCCAACACTGGCAGTATCAACATTACCTGGAACTCATTAGAAAGACAATTCTTGGCCCTATACCAGCCCCACTGAATCAGGAACTGGGGAGTGAGGCTCAGGAATCACATTGTATCTGGTCCCCCATGGGATTCTAACACATACTAAAGTTTGGGAACCACTGTTCCAGACACCATCATGAAAAAATCATAAGCCAATAGGATCAGGCTGCCCTAGTGAGGTTCCTATATTTTTTCTTATATATTTCTGTGTATTCCTGAAAAAGTTTTCTCTAGTAACTTAAAACTTCCAAAGTAATTTTGAAAGATTATTTCTAAATGTTATACATTTTATTTGGTTGAATTTGTTAATTTCCTAATTAGTGGGCGATCTATGACATATGGATTCATTAAGACCCTATTATCTCATCCGTTTTTAACCTATTAACCTATCTATCTTTAATGGCCACATTTATTTTCTCTCTCCTCTGAAACCTGTTAATCCTTTTATTTCTCCTAATCACCTATTGATTATCAAAAAAATTTTTTAAACCAGTGACTGCTTAATTGCCATCTGGAAGATAAACCTCCTTCCGTGTTCAGATACAGGAAGTTGCTCTAGATCTATTGATACTTTAATCACTTCTGTGACTGAGTATTTGTAGTCTCTATGTAGCTTTCCTCTATAATTGTAATATAAGAAATTCATTGGTTTCTGGTTTATTAGCCATCTCTTTTATTTACATTATTTAATTTTTTTTGTTAAAATAATCATGTTTTACTTCCCCAATTCTTCTTTAGTTGCAAATAAAGATACAGAATTAATGACTTCAAAGTTAATTGGTTATAATTAATGTTGACAGAAGCATGTATGGAGTGTTTTATATATTCCTAATATTTTAATATCTTGCTAAGCACATTGCATGGATGATCACCTTTAATGTCATAATTTATTATTAATCTATAAAAAACAAACTGCATGTGCTATTGATACGGATACTTTAGAATCTAGATTTGAAATAGTGTTTTAATGCCTCCAAAAATATAAATTCAAATACATCATGATTTAGAGTACTTTCTGACCCTCTTTTGAGCTATCTTTAGAGCCATCGTTTTATGAATCACATGGAAATTCTGCCCTCATTATCAGTTAAGCATCTAATTTCGGCTCAGGTCATGATCTAAGAGACCTGGGACTGAACCCTAGTTGGGATCCCTGCTCCTTGGGGAGTCTGCTGACCCTTCTACCCCTCTTCCTACTTGTGTTCTTTCACTCTCAAATTTAAAAAAAAAATATATCTTTCTCTCTCTCTCTCTCTCTCTCTCTCTTTTTAAATAAAAGGATGTTGGAGGGAAAGAGAGGAAAGGGTGAATGAATTAGTATTGCTGTGGTCATGTCTTACCCTTCTTGGAATTCAGAAGATAACCGTAAAGAACTTGAGTTACTATGGGGTGTCTGAGTTGGTTAAGCACCTGGCTTCCGCTCAGGTCATGATCTTGGAGTCCTTGGATCAAGCCTCGAGTCCAGCTCTTTGCTCAGTGGGGAGTCTGCTTGTGTCTGTGTCTCCCTCACTCATGTTCTCTTCTTAAATATTTTAAAAAACCATTTGAGTTTTTTTCAAATTAGTTTTAGTGACATGGACTAGTTTCATTGATCAGAATAACATTTTTTCTTTACAGGTAGGGAATGTAGTTTCACTTTTCCATTAGATTGGACACAGCCAGATTTGTTTCTGAGTTCTTATTTACAACACAGTGAAAATGATTTTCTGAAGCTAGAAATTCAAAATAAGCACTCTGTATTTCCATTATACAATTTATAGTTTAAAAAATTATATGATTTAAATATTTGACCAAATAATGAGTGCTTAATAATTATGTATTATTTAGCTTTAAAAAATATTCTCTAGGAGGAAGGTGGGAGGATTGGGTGACTGGGTGATAGGCACTAAGGAGGTCACTTGATGGGATGAGCACTGGGTGTTATAGGTTGGGAAATTGAATTTAAATTAAAAAAATATTCTCTAAATCTCAAAATGAGTGCAGGTTTTCAGAAGCACCTTTACATGATTTGATGCTTCTTGTTCCCCAAAGATATTTTCACCACGGTAGGACAGAGTTCCAAAGCAGCTAGCCAAGTTTTATTTGTAATTCACACGTATGAAATGGGAAAAGGCAAGAGGATATCTCCAGCTTTCAGATTTATTAGCTTTATTCTCTAATCTCTCTTGATCACATGAGCATATGCATATTTAATTGACATAAGCAGGAATCTAGGGATATTCATAAACCACAGCACACTGTTCCTAAAAACCAAAAAAAATTGGAAAGTTGACGGGTATTTATGTATAATAAGAAGTAGAAGATAGCTGAATGACTAGTTTGGCCCAGTTTTGCATAATCCCATAAATCACAATATAAACATCTTATTTAAAAAATTATAAATTTGTGTCTTCAATATAAAATCATATTTCTTCAGGTATAAAAATAGTACCAAGAGATATGCTGCTTTCAAAAGTGTTTCCTTGTACAAAATCAACCTGAGGTTTTAAAAATCCATTTAAAAAAATAACACATTTAAATGAAGTCTACTTTCCTATCTGTGTCATTCAGATAACAATAACAACAGACATTAACTACCCAGATGTCTGATATTTTTCATGTAAAGCAACAGAAAAATAAAGCAAAAGACATAGAGGGGCATTAACTCATCTTCTAATATGGATTAGGTTTTGTGTTTGATGCTATTATATACATTATATATCTTAGTTCCCAAAATAATACCTGAAGTGGTTATTAGTCCCATTTTAAATGAAAGTAATTAGGCTCAGTGAATTAACATGATCAGTTCAAGGTCATATACTTGATGTATTCCATTTTTCCAGAGCATCATAAAAATAGAACAATACAGAATACATTCTTTTGTGTCCTTCTTTTCCTCTCAACATTATTTTACCCCTAAAGCCTCATTGAAAACAAAAATGTAGTTCCATTTGGTAAAAATCAATGCCGGGATTTGAAACCAAACTTTTCAAATTTCAAAGTTTATGCTGTTTTTTCTTTACTACAGGGACACAGAGCTAATGTGTGGCATATCTTTGATCTCTTTAGGAGATATGGATAACAAAATATATAAAAAAAGGCCTTAATAGCATTGAAGATATAAAGAGAATTAAAATCAGATACCACTACTTAACTGTTAGATTGGAAAAAAATCTCAAAAACTAAGTTTTGTTAAGGATGTTGACAATGGGAAATCTGCTGGTATGAATATAAATTGATGTAGTAAGTTTCGGAAAATAATTTAACATTATTTAGTAAGTTGGAAGGTTTGCATTTTTTATGAACTGGTATTTCACTCGTAGATGTGTGTATATCTTAGAGGAACTGTGGTTATAAGTGAACTAAGATACATGCAAAAAAAAAAAGAAAAGTTCTGGAAGTATTGTTTTCAAGAGTCTGTAACTAAAAATAGTGTACAACTACCGTACCCCAAAACTGAAATTATCCTAAATATCTATCAGGAGGAGAATGGATCTATGAATTGCTGTACATTCATACAATTAGTTTTATGTAGTGATGAAAATGAAGTACAGTTATATGAATGGTTATCATCAAGTTGCTTACTTAAAGGGCATAACACAAGGTAATGTATCCAGTATGTTTCATTTATATTAGTTTCAAAGACAAACATCTATAGTTGACAAAATTCTAAAGGAAAATCAATAAAATTAATTGTCACAAAGTCAGGATAGAGTCTACCTTTACCTTGAGAGGAAAGGCAAGAGAAGAAATGACTATTGATTAGCAAGGACTTAGGAATATGTAAATTTCTTTTCTGTGACCTGGTTGTTCCATGAGTATTTGCTTTAAAATGATTTTTAAACGTGTAGATATTTGTGTGTATGTTATTTCACAAATTTAAAGTGAAAATATTTTTAAAAAAACAAACCAAAAAAAGGAATGACAAACTTTCTATCCAGAGGCAAAGAAAAATTAGATCTCCAGAAAAAGAACTTCAGTCAATAGTGTGAATAGGGGAAAAACAAGAAAAACAACAAAAAAACAGGAACAGGAAGATTAAAATCTTATTTCATTATAAGAAACTAGAATACTCATATACAAAAATTAAACATCTATATCACTTATGAATATATATGTGAAAACTGAATATAAAAATTTTAAAATTAAATAGTATATTAAAAGATTAAGTCATTTTGAACAAGTTAGATTCATTCCAAAAATTAAAAAAATTTCAATATGAGAAAATCTGTTATTCGATGAGTAAATATAATGCCACAAAAATTATTAAAACTCTAAGCAAACCAAAAATAGAACACTTCTATTACCTTATAAATTGTATCTAACAGAAATCTGACAAACTAGATAAAATTGAACTAATATGAAGTAAGTCATCAAATTCAAGAATAAATTAGTGATTCCTGTAATCTCCACTTCTACTTAACTAGATGCCCTAGCCAGTGTAATAAGTAAAGTGAATAAGAGGCATCAATATTAAAAAGATTATTATAATTTAAATTTTATATAAGGATTTTCCTACAAAATTCATAGAGACAAGTAAAAAACGTTTATAAATAATAGTTCAACAAAATGGTCAGATATAAGATCTGTAATTTTTTATATGTTAAAAAAAACAGTGGAAGAATGGAAGAAAAATCTCATTCAAAATGAAATCTAGGGATCCCTGGGTGGCACAGCGGTTTAGCGCCTGCCTTTGGCCCAGGGCGCGATCCTGGAGACCCGGGATTGAATCCCACGTCGGGCTCCCGGTGCATGGAGCCTGCTTCTCCCTCTGCCTATGTCTCTGCCTCTCTCTGTGTGACTATCACAAATAAATAAAAATTAAAAAAATTATTAAAAAATGATATCTATAAGATGCACAGAACAAAGGCAATTCAATGGAGAAAGGATAGTTGTTCCCCAAATGTGCAAGAACATTTGGATATGAAGAAAATGAAACCCAACTTATATTTCGTACCTAGTATCTAACATGAAAGTTAACTCAAAATGAATAAGAGACACATGAAACATTTAAAACTTTATAACTTTCTAGAAGAAAACAGAAGATTTCTGTGATTGCGGGTTAGTTTTTAGATATGACACTGAAGCATGACCCATAAAATAAAATTTGATAACTTGGTCCTCATCAAATTTAGTCTTCAAAACACACTGTTAAGCTACAAATTGGGAGATAATATATACAAATAACTTTAGCCAATAAAGTATTTTTATTCAAACAGGATTTAAAATAATAGTTAAAACTTAAAAAGTGTTTCTCAATCCAACACAGCAGAAAACTTTTTTACTCAGTGTAATGTTTCAGAACAAAGTACCTGGTGTATTTCAACTTTTAAAACTAATTTTCTCCTTTTTCTTGATATAGATATGAACTTTCCACATGTATGATCAGAAGCTGGATTATTATGGACACATACAGGAAAATCCTTGGTAGTTTATAGAAGAAATAGTTATTTTTTCTTTAATGTAGAAGTAACATATTTTCTTCTAAATATGCAATAAGAAGCTATGACTGAATTTATTTATCTCATTGTAGTAATAAAACAAATGCACTTATCTTCTTTAAGGTTTCGATAGATTTGTAGTTCCCAGATACCAGGAACTGTTCCTAAATTTGGCAAATAAACCACCTCACATTCTGTCACAGTCATCTCGGTACTGCACACGGATGTGACAAGGACATTATAATTTTCAGTAAAGGTTTCACAGTAATACTCAAAAATATAAGATGATATTGACAATATCACCCTTTATAAAAAATAAAATCATACTTGAGTGTGATGTTAAAAAGAATATAGTGATTACTTTGCTTAATTCATCAAATAAAACATTTATCAACAGTTATGGTTTTGTATTATAACTTGGAAACACTTATAAGCAAACGCATGAAAAACAATCATTTTTTAAACATACAGATAATCTCACAGATTCGAGCTGACTATATGAAATATGTGAAATGCAATAAAAACTTATTCATACTAGGTTTAGAGAGAAAGCAGATCTAGAATTTTCTTAAAATGGAAGGAATCCTATAAATTATCATGTTGATTGATTTCATCTTTGAAGATGGTCATCTGCAGACTCATTTTGAGAAGTTCTTGCATCAGGACGAAGGATAGAATGGGTGATGCTTCTGTGTGTGAAATTGTTGAAAGAAGATGAAGACAACCCATGCACACAAAAATAGTGCCTTTAAAGAGGAAACTGCAAACATTTCCACTGATGGTAGAACATTCCTTCTGAAAGTACTGCAAATACTGCAAATAAAGTATTACTGTTAGACAAAATATGAACCTACATGTATAAGACACATTCAAAATCTGACTTCAAATGGTACAATGTCCACAAAACTATCAAAAAGGGCATTTTCCATGACAAACCACCATTTTATATTCACCAAGAATACTGGTCCTTTATTGAATCAAACTATTGTTCTCAATGACAAAACTACAATTATTTATATATACATGTATATATTATATATAAATAATATATTATAATATATAATATTTATATTATATTATATATAATATATATGTATATATAATATATATATTATATATAAATAATATATTATAATATATAATATTTATATTATATATATAATATATATGTATATATAAAATTTATGTATTTATATATAATATATATTAGTGTATATACAGTCTAAAAATGTTAGATTTGACAGAGATTGGCCAGAGTTTGCTAATACAAATGGCCTTTCTTTCAATTCCCCAGAGAACATTTATGAAAATGAGATTATTCATTTTGGACTCAGTTTTCAAAACTATTTTCAAAGATTCAAAATGATTTCCTTGAGACTTACTTCTAGAAAACTATGATCTAGTTAATTTTTGACTTCCTCACACAGTACAGAGAAAATATGTGTGCAAAATAGAATCATTTTTATTTACTTTATAAGTATTCTTTTGATAACCTTTCATTTCAGATGTAAAATTACCCAGTATAAAAAATTCTATATTTAGCCTGCTTGCCATTCATGTATGAGAACAAATAAGAAGTCAGCCTCAGATATTTAGACCTTCAAAATCTATTTTTCTTTAAAATATAATGAATAGAAATATTTACCTTATCCGAGTTCTGAATCAAAATCAGTCTTTAAAAAATTGAATTCTCAAGAATTATGAGTTGAACAGTGAAATCAATTGAGTGTATAGATTTAGACACTGAAAACTTGTAAATATGTTTCTGAAGGAATTTTACTTGACAATAGTAATTTATAGGCAAGTAATTAGGGAGAGAATAAAATTAGTGGTAAAAGTATTTCAAGAGACAAAGGGAAATACTGTGGTTTGTAGATAATATGATTGTCCACATAGGCCAGCCAATAGAATCTTCTCTAAGTATATATAACTAATAAAAGATTTCAGTTATTTGGCTAGCCTAAAAATCAATAGCAAAAATCAATAATCTTTCTGCGTCTCAACAGTGGTCAGTTAGAATATAGAAAATACTATTCACAATAGAAACAAACAGAAGCAAATCAGCTGGGAAATGTAAAACGAAGGGAGATATATGTGGATTTTGAGCCACTTCTCTACCATGTTACATACCATAGAGTAATTAACTAGAAAGGTCTTCATAGATCTTGCAGATGTAATTTATTAATTTTACTATAAACTCCCATTAAGGAGCTGCATAACTTAGCAAGGGTCATTCCACATTATTTTACTGAGACATTGCCCCTTAGTCCTCTCTGGACTTGTGTTGTCAGCTCCAAATTTTTGAACTACTAGGATCCCCTGATGTACATCTTTTCTTCTTAATCACATTGTATTTCTTCTACCTTCATATAACCACATAATTGTTTAATTTTTTCCACTCATCCAGAGGTTGTTTGTTCTCTCCATCTTGTCTTTTTTATCTTGTAATAGTCATTATGCTGCTAAGGCATATGCCTTTGAACAACATCTGCAAGTATTTGGGTTTTTTTTTCCATTAGATATTATCTTGTGTAAATCGATTAATAATCAAATGTGTTACTGTTAAAATTTGCTTATAAAATTCTTTAGTTGCAGACTTTAAAAGTTTTGTAACAATTTTCCCATTGTATTTTGGTATCTAGTACTGCAGAAAAATATCTTAGAACATCATGATATTTACATTTTGTAATTTCTTTTTAGAAAGCTTTTTTTGTTCATCCTTTTGCTGTTGTTTTGTCTTTTTAATCTTCATAGTTCAACTATATTGCCAATACTTGTCTGGGTATGGGTTATTTCACCAATTTTTCCCTTGTGAAAATCTGTGAATTGGCTCAATTTTGGGGCACAGGTCTTCCTTTAACTCTAGAGATTATGTGAAATGTGCTAATCCATTCTCTTTCTTTTTCTTTCCAAAATGTCTATATGTTTTCCTTCTTGTTTATCTTTCTCTAGTTTTTTTTTTTTACCCTTTTCTTCTCTTTTCTTAGAAGCCTAATTTTTATCCTTCCTGTCCTTGATTTCCTTAAGTTGTTAATGTCCTTATGTTATATGACTTTGGGCAGACCAACAATTGTAACCCGGAGGATCCTGAGTACTAACTAGGTTTATACCTTTGTTTTGTGTAGAAGGGTGGAAGTGAGTAGATTCTGGTTAGGCAATAACTGCTACCATTTTGAAAAGCTAGGAGAAAAAAAAAAGCTAGTGAATTTCATATACTAAGTCTGGATTTGGATTTCTAATAAAAATTCAAAAATTTTAGGAGCAATGGGACTGTGTTAGCAAAGAAAACACTAGCTACTGTTGTAAAACTCAATGACTAATGCCCTCTTGAGATACATTCTTACTCCTGTTGGCTTGCTTCCAACCCTTTGACTTTTTTTTTTTTTTTACACCTTGCTTACTTCACTCCTTTAAATCACTTGGACCTTGTAGGTATTTACAGGCATTATACCTGCCTGTAAATGATAATATGTTTCAAATAATGCATGTTCCTCTCAACTTTTTTGAGATTCCTCTATCCTAACACTTTCTTTTGGGATAGTTTTTACAATTTCACTTAAATATGGGCTCCAGATTTAAAATGTTTAAATTCAGGATTGTTATTTTTCCCCATACAAATAAAGTGAAAACATTGCATTGTAATTACTTAAAATTTTATTTTTTTAAAAAGATTTTATTTTTTCATGAGAGACACAGAGAAAGAGGCAAAGACATAGGTGAGGGAGAAGCAGGCAC
The DNA here is from genome assembly GCF_905146905.1 of Nyctereutes procyonoides. NCBI lineage: Eukaryota > Metazoa > Chordata > Mammalia > Carnivora > Canidae > Nyctereutes > Nyctereutes procyonoides. Next base: position 16,984,379 of record NW_026575132.1, read on the forward strand.
CTGCAGGGAGACTGAAGCGGGACTCGATCCCAGGACACCAGATCATAACCTGAACAAAAGGCAGACACTCAACCACTGAGCCACCCAGGTGCCCCCTTAAAATTTTAATTTATAATTTTATAATTTGAATATTAACCTTTGGAGTACTGTGACTTTCTTCATCCTTCAGTTAGTGGATTTGTTCAATGATTTGTTCAAAAGAAATAAATAACTTGTAGTTTAAGTAAAACACAAAACTTTGTGATGATAAAGTGCTTTGTACAAGAATCTTTTAACAGGTAATGATTTTTCAAATAAAACTATTAAAGAAATATGTGTCTTTAAAAACATATTTTGTTCCATAAAACATGTGATTCATCCCAATACAGAGTCATGAAATATTCTTATTTGCACTAGCCCTCTGCTTTACCTCTCCAGGAGGCAGAACATTTCTTATTAGGAAATTATGATAGAAAAAAAATAGAATCAGTTATTTACTCTTTAAGTCTTTATCAAAATGACATTGTTCATTAACCTGAATATTTCCGAATTGGAAAATTCTATTTTCCTTACTAAACTACTTCTTTCCAACTCCCTTTGAAATCATACAGCAATCCTTAAGAGGATTAGAGCATTTTAAGTAAAACTTATGAGGTATGGTTATCGTATAAGAAAACACTCCATTGCTGTGCAAAAGCTTCTTATCTTGATGAAGTCCCAATAGTTCATTTTTGCTTTTGTTTCTTTTGTTTTCGTGGATGTATCTTGCAAGAAGTTACTGTGGCCAAGTTCAAAAAGGGGATAAGAAGCTTTTGCACAGCAAAGGATACAATCAACAAAACTCAAAGACAACCTACAGAATGGGAGAAGATATTTGCAAATAACATATCAGATAAAGGGCTAGTTTCCAAAATCTATAAAGAACTTCTTAAACTCAACACCAAAGAAACAAACAATCCAATCATGAAATGGGCAAAAGACATGAAGAGAAATCTCACAGAGGAAGACATAGACATGGCCAACATGCACATGAGAAAATGCTCTGCATCACTTGCCATCAGGGAAATACAAATCAAAACCACAATGAGATACCACCTCACACCAGTGAGAATGGGGAAAATTAATAAGGCAGGAAACAACAAATGTTGGAGAGGATGCGGAGAAAAGGGAACACTCTTACACTGTTGGTGGGAATGTGAACTGGTGCAGCCACTCTGGAAAACTGTGTGGAGGTTCCTCAAAGAATTAAAAATAGACCTGCCCTACGACCCAGCAATTGCACTGTTAGGGATTTACCCCGAAGATTCAGATGCAATGAAACGCCGGGGCACCTGCACCCCGATGTTTCTAGCAGCCATGTCCACAATAGCCAAACTGTGGAAGGAGCCTCGGTGCCCATTGAAAGATGAATGTATAAAGAAGATGTGGTTTATGTATACAATGGAATATTCCTCAGCCATTAGAAACGACAAATACCCACCATTTGCTTCAACGTGGATGGAACTGGAGGGTATTATGCTGAGTGAAGTAAGTCAATCGGAGAAGGACAAACAGTGTATGTTCTCACTCATTTGGGGAATATGAATAATAGTGAAGGGGAATATAAGGGAAGGGAGAAGAAATGTGTGGGAGATATCAGAAAGGGAGACAGAACATAAAGACTTCTAACTCTGGGAAATGAACTAGGGGTGGTGGAAGGGGAGGAGGGCGGGGGGTGGGGGTGAATGGGTGACGGGCACGGAGGGGGACACTTGACGGGATGAGCACTGGGTGTTATTCTGTATGTTGGTAAATTGAACACCAATAAAAATTAATTATAAAAAGAAGAAAACACTCCAATTTTAGATGTAAATTTTGATGGATTATGACAAATTTATAAACTCAAATAATTATCAGCATAATCAAGATACAGGCTATTTCCATTACTGAAAGATTTCCCTTGTTTGCCATTCTTGGTGATTGCTAATAAGGCTGTTTACAGGCATTTACAAATTTTACAGATGCTTTTATTTTGACTAAGCAGATATAAAAGTTTCTGTGTGACATTATTTTGCTTTGTTTCTCAGTTCATAATGCTCTACATTCTGTAGCTCTGACAGGATTAGGTTAATCATTTTATGCCAATTGAAGACAGTGATATGCACCCTGGGGTAGTCTTTCTTGTTTCCTGTCATTTCAGATACTACTGACAGCATTTATTTTTCATGGCTATCATTTATGTTTTGAATAAACATTTTAAGAATGTTTATTTCTCTGAATTCTTTTTATAACACTGTACAGTGTCCTGGAGACTTTGTAGGATCACCGTTACCTTCATCAACCCTATGAAGTAAAAATGAATGAGATGATAGTAAAAGAGTCTCGAGTTAACATTTCAGAATTATCCACATAGTAAATAATATCTGTATCTAAATATTATAAGATGAGAAAGTTCTGGGGTTAAGTAAAGAAATATGTGATTATAAAATGTAGCAGGAATGTAACTAATAAAGTCTATAAACTGTGATTAACCTTTCTAGTTCCACTCTGGAAAAAAAATCATAGTTTATATCACCCTTTAGGTAAATTGCATTTGTAACCAAATTAGATGGAAATGTATAATCATCATAACTTAATGTGTATGTTGAACATTTGACAAAAACTTTCCTTTGGGGAATAAAAGCTAGTCTCTTTTTCATTTTTCTTTTAAAATAATTTAAAACAATAACTTCCACTCAAAATCAAAGCTCCGTTTAAGTGCCCTAAACAGAATAGAGAGTAATATAACCAGGTACCTGTCCTGGGTTTTAGTTAAGTTCAATGTGAAAAATATCCTTTGAAGGACCTTCAGGTAGTAATCACCCTCTTGTGCCATGTGAAGTGTCATTATTTGGAGCAAAAAGCATTCTTGGAAGCTAAGAACTCTGAGGTAAACTCCTGAATTTGCTACAGCCTTTAAATATTAGTCTCACAGGTTGATAGAAATGTTGTTGAATGTATGTTGGCAAACTCAGAATTGTTCAAAATTCAGCTCACTCTAACTGATTGCTCCTTTATTACTGGCCAAAGGACTCTTACGTCCCTTCAGATCCTTCAACGCAAGGAGTGTGGGGCGCTTCCGCTTTTAACATGCAACCCCACTTAAAAGGAGCCAATTTTTTTGCCCCTTTATTTGCTTACTCTGGCTCCTGTCCTGCACAATCTGACAGTCATCGTCACCTCCAGCAGTATCCTTCCAAGCGCCAAAAGACAACAGCAGGGTGCTGCTAAGAGGTCTCCTTCTCAGGAGTCTCTAGGACACACAGCTGAGAGAAAGGTATGCCTTGTTAACCCTGTTATTGGTAACCCTATTATTCACATTGTGCTTCTGGCAGCCACACCACTGTTGTGTAGGGGCTTTGCTGTACCTTTCCTGTGCTCCTAGCTATGCTCTCTGTGGGCAGAAGTCATATCAGGCCTTGTTCTAATGCTAATGGACTGGCTAGGTGTCAGAACCACGTGGTCACTGTGTCTCCTTGTGCATTTATTATTATTGTTGTTGAAGGATAATTAGTTTTATTCTTTTTTTTCTCAGTTTTCTTATGATACAGTTGACATACATCTCCACGTAAATTTAAGGTGTCAGCATAAGGGCTTGACTTACATATATTATGAAACAATTACTGCAATAGGCTTAGTTAGCATCCATCATCTCATATAGGTAGAATGAAAAGAAAGAGCAAAAAAGAGGGGAAAACCTCTGTGCATTTAAAGTTGAACGCAAGCATAGGTGGCACAAAGAGGCTAGATGGACTCTCCTTGTAAGATGTGAGCTCTGCAGCCACAGTGGACAGGCTCAGAGCTTTCAGGTTTAGTCAAGGGCTGAATGTTGTTTTTGGTGGAATGCCCTGTCCCCTCTAGGAGCTGCTTCTCTTCAGCGTGCTGTGTGCTTTCCACTGCAATACTGCAACAACAGCTTTCTACTCTAGCTTGCCACTGAACACCATTGACTGGATAGGGAGTTTCATAAGAATGAATCAACCACGGTTTATTTGCTTATTGTCAAAGGCTTTTCTCCTTTTTAATTTTTTTTAAAGTCTTGAAAATGATCTGTAATGGCTGTGTGCATTTACACGAGTACATGTGTATATTCATTGGTGTATTTCTGGATGATTCACACTAAAATAGTTTTTTGTTTGTCTTGTCTTAACCAAGATCCATTACACAAAAAAGAAAGCTAAAACTGTATTTAAAGAAGCTATTTCTGTTTTTGAGCTTATTCATTTGTATAACTATGACTAAGCTGCTGACTCAGAAGACTTCATGCTTAAATGATCTTATAGAAAGACTTATACTTTTTAATTTTAATTGTTTTAGCTGTCATGTTCACTGATTTTTAAGATTGCATGGTAATACCATTTACATAATATTTTTCCAAAAAATTTTATATATACAAATATACATGTTTATTATATGTATGTTTATATATATGTATATATATTTATATGTAAGAATTAAGAATTTGTTGGTTGTCAGGGAGAAAAGATTTTCCAAATGGTATCTTCAAGTTTGTTTGTTCATTTATTTATTTATTTGAGAGAGAGCATGCAGGGGGAGGGGTAGAAGCAGACTCCTTGCTGAGCAGGGAGCTGACAAGGGCTCTATCCCAGGACCCTGGGATCATGACCTGAGCTGAAGGCAGACACTTAATTGACTGAGCCACCCAGGTGCTCCCCAAATGGTATTTTCATTTCTACTTTTCAGATTAGCCAATGAAACAAGACAAAATACAATTCAGAAATTATGATCATATAATTAATTTGACTAACTGGATACACTTATTCACAATGTATCCTTACTATCTTCATTACCATTCTGAAGGAGGAAAAGTCCCTCCTTGTATTTTCTTTTGATCTTAAGCTTTTTCTCTCTCATTTCTGCTGGATTTATTTTTTCCCAAAGTAATAGGTCCTGTTTTTTTCATACCTTCAAATTCTTTTGCTTTACCTGTTCATTCCTCTCTATATACACAGATTTCAGCTACCTTTTCACCAAACAATTAAATTCTCCTTCCTTGATCTTACACTAAATCAACTCTCTCCTTTTCATTACAGAACTTTGCAAAGATCTACACTACTTTCACTAATGTCGCTTCACCCACTGGTTTCTGACCCCATCAGATTCATTGCCTTTTCAAGAGTTACCTATAACCTTTGACTTAATGCAACTATGAAATCTGATCATCTCAAATAAGTATTAACTTTGCTTATTACTGAAGTCATTTATTATTCAAAGCAACTAAATTCAGAAAGTAGCATGTCTTAAATATTCTAGACATTGGTGCTGTAGAGTAAAGGATACCGCTCATAGTCTCAAGGAACTCAGTGAGGGTGGTGGACATGAAACAACCATAAAATGTACAGCAACAACTCATAAAGGTTTATTTTCTTGACAGAGGCATGATACTTATGATATGCTGATCAAGAATGTTATCTAGGAACATGAACATTTTCTAACTTAAGGAATCCCATGATTTATTGGAACGTGAGAAGAAATTTGTTAAACCAGAGAATGATATTGCTTACAAAAATTGATTTAGATGTTAATCATGAATTTTCAATTCAGTAACCATTTAACAAAAGCAAATAAAGAACATCACACTTTATAAAAATTAAGGCAATTTGTTTAATTCCCCAAATAACTGTTTTTTTATGTGCTATGGAAATGCATAGGTTATACATTCTAGAATTCTCTCATATTTTATTAAAACCTGGTTATTATCTTTTAACCACTTAAATACATATGACACATGATCTAGAATTCTGTAACATTTAATGTAGATGTGTTTGTATAGAGATATAAATTGATAATACAGTCTCTTAGGTAAAGTAATATATGTCACTTTGAGAAGAAATTAGTTGATTACTCATTTTCCAAATTTTTTATGACCTGTGATAAACTCTGAATATTTTAGGGAGAGAAATTTTACAAACCTATAGAGGAAGGATAACCTAGAATTCTCATGAAGACAGTTTAAGTAAGATCCTACATTGAAGCCACTGAATAATGGTTTCAGACTGATATATCCTTAAAGAACTGGAATTTAACTTAATCATTTTAATTTTTAATTTTTTCCTTAATCACTTTTTAATCTGTGTAACACATAATGGTAAAAAAGAAGCATCCATGAAGCACCAAGTACCTGCTGGGGCTAAGTGTTCTAGTCTGAATAATGTGGCCACAAGTAGTTTTCTTTTCTTTTCAGATTTTATCTATTCTAGTGAGAGAGAGAGAGAGAGAGAGAGAGCACATGAGTGGCAAGTGGGTGGGGAGGGAGAGGGAGAAGCAGACTCTCCACAGAATACAAAGCCCAATGGGGGGGATCCATCTCATCACCCTGAGTTCATGACTTGCAATGAAACAAAGAGTCCAATGTTTAATCAACTGAGCCACCGAGGTGCCCCAAGCAGTTTCTTTTTATAATTCACCAAAAATTTTCATGTGTTTTGGCTTCCATGGAAACAACTGACTCAATGTTAGCCAACAGACATTTCCTGTATAGTTAGATATCAGAGCCCACAGCCTATGAAGTGACTTAGTTTGAGAACTAGTTATATGGGATGGTAACTACAATGACATTCATTCATATCCCCTTTTGATTTTAGGAGAGAGGAGTAGAATGAGGGACTGTATTACAGAATCAGGGATCGTATTATATTAGGGTCAAAAACAAGAAAGAAACTTGGTCATAATTACCAAGGGAAATGAATAGAGTGGAAATGAATAGAGTGGGAGGAAGTAAAGTTGGCTTGTAAAGGATGGCATGCAGGTGTCCAGTGTTTTTTTTGGATCATAAAGGTAGTCATAGTAACTGGAATGGTTTCAACTGTTGTTTCACTTCTTCAAGGCACAAAAAGATGCCTGGGTGTTCTTAATTTGTTGTGTTTAGATAATAAATGCTAAACAGTTTATCTGGCCGTGTCCTGTTCCTTACCACTTGAAAATGCTCAATGCAATATTTGTGCATCATTAGAATTGAATGGATGCTTTACTGCTGTCTCACTCATTGGAACAGCAGGCCATCTTACACCATATTATTAACATATAGCTTTGTGCTTTTTCCAGTACTTTTCCATCAGCAATGGTTGTACTTTTGCCAAATAATATGCATAATACTACATACTATTGGTTAAAATTCTGTGCTTCCTTATGTATGCTGGTAATGTAAAAATGTATTACAAAGAAGAGTAATCAATTAGAAGGATTTTTATGATACATGTTCTCTTGGGCGCCTGGGTGGCTCAGTGTTTGAGCATCTGCCTTTGGCTCAGGGCATGATCCTGGGGTCCTGGGATCGAGTCCCGTACGGGGCTCCCTGCGTGGAGCCTTCTTCTCCATCTACTTTTGTCTCTGTCTCTCAGAAACAATCAATCAATAAAAAAAAAATGAGCTCTTAGAAAAGTTATAATTTAAATGAAGACATCCCTTACTGTAATGTATTTCATATAAATTAAAATAAAATTAGGAAAGTAAATATGATTTTTACTAGATGGGGTCTAAATAATTGAAGATTACATATTTTTGTAAAACTTGTTTTTGTGCACTTAAAATTTTATGTTATCACATGAATTAATCACCAGAGACAAATTTACAGTATGTAAATTTATTTGGGAGCAGCTTTTGAAGTTTTAGCCATTATTTTGGCACTTGTTCCTCAACTCACAGAGGTAATTAGATAGTATGACTATAGAAGGGAACCTTGTATCTGAATCATCTCTTTAATGTTTTGCTTGATGTCAGAGTTTGCAATTTTGATATCTCCTGTTATCTGCACAGTACGTCTATCATGTTAATGTCTTAAAAATATGGACATATGGACTCTATTCTTTGAATTATTTTAGACAAGCTTTTAACTTTCCCATGTGATGTGCTCCTATGCATATCAGTCTTTGTTAATATTCTTTAGAGGAAAAATGCATTTTTCAATTTGGCAAGGCACACATTGGTTTTTGCTTTTCACATCTAATTGTGTCCCAGTGATTGAGACAGTCATAGAAATTCAAATTAAAATGGAATAATTCACTCAATCACTCAGAGACCTTTGATTGCATAGAGCTGATACCCATTCATGGTGTTAAAGTTTGACTAGAGGTCTAACATAAGGTATCCTACGTTACTGTTTTAGATTAATTAAATTTAATTATTAACCTAACTCAGGGATATGAGCACATTATTGTTCCTAGATAGAGCTTTCACCATTAAATATTACTAGGAAAGCTGACATTTCTCTTCATGATTGATTCATGAGAGACACGGGGTGGGGGAGGTGCGGGGGGAGAGACACAGGCAGAGGGAGAAGCAGGCTCCATTTAGGGAGCCTGACATGGGACTCGACCCCGGGTCTCCAGGATCACGCCCTGGGCTGAGGCGGCATAAACCGCTGGGCCACCAGGGCTGCCCTCTCTTCATGATTGTTAATAGAACATATGATTTCTTTCATCAACTTTTCAGTTATATTTTTATACTTCAAAATGATAATTCTGCTCTTGAAATTTGAGTTAACACCTTAAGTATTCTTATGCTCATTTTTTTTTTTAAAGCATGGTTTTAGAACTCTCTTGAAGAAACTGCTACATACAAAATCTTTGGCAGGTAAATGTCACATAAAGCATTTCTGACATTGTAGTTTTGAAAAATCATAAAAATATCTTTGTAGTAGAAACGAGGGGGAAAGTCAGTAAGAGAAATAGATAAAAAAGACAAGAAAAACTGAACAAATAGGAGGGAGAAAAATATATATAAGATCATATAATGCTTTTTAAAAGTTTACATTTTATTAATTTTTAATTTTTTGTTATTATTTTAAAGATTTTATTTATTTGTTCATGAGAGATAAAGAGAGAGAGAGGCAGAGACACAGGCAGAGGGAGAAGCAGGCTCCTGGAGGGGAGCCCAATGTGGGACTCAATCCTGGGACTCCGGGACCATGCCCTGAGCTGAAGGCAGATGCTCAACCGCTGCCACCCAGGTGTCCCTGATTTTTTTTTAATGATTTTATTTATTTATTCATGAGACACACACACACACACACACACACACAGAGGCAGAGACACAGGCAGAGGGAGAAGCAGGCTCCATGCAGGGAGCCTCACATGGGCCTTGATCCTGGGTCTCCAGGATCAGGCTCTGGACTGAAGGCGGCCCTAAACCACTAGCCACCCGGGCTGCCCCTAATTTTTAATTTAAAGGAAAAAGTTTTATGTTTAAAAATGGAATGGAAAATAAATTTTAGAAGTAGATACAATATATAGCTCAATTAGAAGAAAATTAATTGTAGGATTTAAAGTGATGACATCAAATGGAAACAAATTCATTTATTTATAAACTTCTGAGATTTTGTGGTCTTGGTCTTAAGCAGCAAAATTAATCATATGAATGAATGTACATTCATATTTAGACTATGAAAGACCGTTTGGAGTTTTCAATCTAAAAAAAAAAACAAAAAACCATACAGTTTCAGGGCACATGAGTGGCTCAAACAGCAGCATCTAATTCTTGACTTCAGATCAGGTCTTGATCTCAGAATCATGAATTCAAGTCCTGCATTGGGCTCGACATACAATTTTGATCATTCTAAAAATTTTTGACTGTGCACACTGAATCATAAATGAGAATGCAGATTGCTTTGTTATATAACAGAAATGCTATTAACCACAGCAAAATAGTCATTAAATCTTAGGAAAGAAATAGTCAGTAGAAATTTTTGTTCCCTGTTGGCCATTGTACATTATAATACAATTGAAAGCTAAACAAAACAACTTGAGGAATATGTGTGATAAGAAATAACATCTCATGAAATCTAAACAGCAATGCTAGAACTGCCCCAAATCTCCATTTTACCAAATGAAATCCAGAGGAATGGCTGAAAGTTAATTCTTTAAATTCAAGGACAGATTGATATTTAATATGGTTAGGGTATCACTAAAAGGTATAAAAAAAGAAGTGTGATTTATTTTTGTATCAGTCAGGGTCTCAGGAGGTAAAATAGGTAATTTATTTAAATAGAGTTTGGGATGCTTGGATGGCTCAGTGGTTGAGTGCCTACCTTCAGCCCAGGGCGTGAGCCTCAGGATCCAGTCCCACATCGGGCTCCCTTCAGCGAGCCTGCTTCTCCCTCTGGCTGTTATCTCTGCTTCTCTCTCTCTGTGTGTCTCTCATGAATAAATAAATAAAATATTAAAGAAATAGAGAAAATAAAGAGGAGAGTAAATTTTCATATTTTAGAGGGTTTATTTATTTATTCATGAGAGACACACAGAGAGAGGCAGGCTCCCTGCAGGGAGCCCGATGCAAGACTTGATTCCGGAACCCAGGATCACACCCTGAGCCAAAGGCAGACACTCAACTGCTGAGCCACCCAGGTGTCCCGAGAGTAAGTTTTCAAATTTTTTTAAAACTTTTTTTTACTTATTTATGATAGTCACAGAGAGAGAGAGAGAGAGAGAGAGAGAGAGAGAGAGAGAGGCAGAGACACAGGCAGAGGGAGAAGCAGGCTCCATGCACCGGGAGCCCGATGTGGGACTCGATCCCAGGTCTCCAGGATCGCGCCCTCGGCCAAAGGCAAGCGCCAAACCGCTGCGCCACCCAGGAATCCCAAGTTTTCAGATGATTATTGTGTATTTTAAACTAGAAATGAAACTAGATCCATAAAGTTGTATGCAAGTACCATTTTAATATTTTACATCAAGGAGGGGACTTAAATTGGGGATTTTAAAAATAAAATAGCATCTGTATAGGCAGAAAGGAGCAAGTGTGTTAGCACAATTTGATTTAATATTAGATATGAAATTATTATCAGTATAATTAATAATTATTCTTTGTAACAATAACTAAGCCCATTATATTCTAATCACGAATGACTTCTTATAATACATAATTTTATGTTATGGCCAATGACTGCCTATGAGACAAAAAGTAATTAGTTGATGGTAATGCTTGGACCAAGAAATGAGTAAAATACATAATTGTTAAAATTGAAAACATGATTTGGTTCAGCTACTGGAATTTTTATTTAATTAGTACACTCATCAGTGAGTTTTATGAAAATATATCTAAGTGTAGAATTAACAATAGCATCTTCTTTTTCCTATAGACTGCCTCAACACACTACTTTCCCACCATTTATTTCCACTTTTACTAGAATAAATATGATGGTATGTTTTTGCATAACTTTCACTGAACAACTATAAGAAATAAGTTAGCATGTTGTATAGTACTTGTAACGGTTGGATGTTCTATGGATGTGGCTATAAGGAATCATTCACAATATATTGGTAGATAACAGATTTAGGTAAGTCTTAATAATTATTTTTCATTTTTATTCTAGCTGGAAACACTGTTGTACTTGTTAAGCCAATTGTCAATATTTATAGAAAGAAAGAGTGTTATTTTAATTTTTGTTTTTGAAACATTGAAAAGAATATATCCAATGACCAATTTCAGGCCAACCATGCACAAACATTGCACTAATGGTTAAAAGTGGAATAGAAACATTAAGTCTTAAGGCATGACCCCACAATCTTCAGATCACTTAACATTCTGAGTGAGTCACTTAACATTAAAATTCAACTTTTCTCCAGTTTTTCACATAGGACATTTGTTTTCTGTTTAGTTATTATGCTGTCTGAAGTGTTTACTAGGCATTTTGCCCAGTTAGTTTCATTTTTACAACTTAAATTGCACTAAATTAACAGATTTAGCTCTGAAGATATGTATTTGACATTATAATTTCTACATTTATAAATTCATGGTATGATTTTTTTACACCCCTGAAAAAGCCCCACAAAAGTGAAATATAAATTATATGGTTTATTCTTCACCAGAGTATTATTTTCAAAAGTCAAGTTGTAAATAAAATCTAAATGCTGAGAAACAATATACTGAAATACTCAATTGCTGAATTTAGATGTGAATAAGATTTAAAAATCAAAAGCGTCATAGTGTAATTTTATTTGTATAATAAACAAAATTACACAGCGACCAGCTTTACTCAGTTACGTTTACTAACATTTTTATTATCCGTATTTAATTTGTTGAATCTAATTGTGGTAAAATACGAAGTAAGATGCAAATTGCTGTATTTTGCAACTATAAAGAAGGAAGCACAATGCTTTCTAAACTTCTTCAGGTTCTAGAAAAGGCACATTCCACATCTAGTAATACTTCTTGTATATGGGGCAAAATAGAAGATTCATATTTGAGGAGAGCCTGGCACAGGAAAGAGCAGTGCAGCAGGTTGTGGTCCAAGCAGTTGTGCCATCTTGACAGGATAATTGACCCTGAACATCAGGAGAAGGTAAGCTTTGTTAAACAATGGAAATAGGGAGCAGCGTATATGGAACTCACTACTTCCTTGCCTGATTGTGAATGGACATAAATAGCAAACTTTCCCTGAAAAGAGCATATTAACCAGTGGCTTAGATATCCTCAGAAACAAGGGCTTAAGTAACTCTGGCAGGTAAGCTAAGAAATGGAGAAGCAAAAGCTCAGAATTAGGGGAACTCAAGATGGATAATGCAAAAGGGAGATGATGTGTATTAGCTGCAGCTTGAGACCATTGGCAGTCAAGAGGGCTTTATGTCGTTCCACGAATTTCCATTTTCCAAGTTCTTCTCAAGAAGGGAGGATCACAAGAGTTGCTACCGAATGTGTATGAAGGTGGGAATTTGGACAGCACAAGATGTGGTCTGTAGCACCCACGGAGTGCAGCTCTCACACTCCAATTACACGTACGTTAAGCTGCTTGATATTGTCCTACAATCTATTGGGCCTCCTTTTTTCTCAGTATTATTTTTCTCTTTGTTTTTCAGAATTAATTTCCCTCTCTCTTTCTTTCTCTGTCTCCAATTTCACATTTATGTTTCTTAAGCTATTCACATTTACATCTCTTAAGACCTTTAAATGTATTTTATATTTCACATATTATATTTTCATTTCCATAATATTTATTTGGCTTTCCATAATATTTATTTCCATAATATTTATTTCTATTTTTGTCTGCTAAAAGTTACCAGTTGTTCCATCATTATGACCATCTTTTGCTTTAAATCCTTAAACATTCAAATTTTAATTGTTTTAAAGCCCTGCCTGATAATCTCCTCACAAGGGTTATCTTCTGTTATTTTTTTGATTTCTGTAATTTTCTATTATTTCTATTATTGATTTCTATTATTTTCTTTTGAATGTGGGTCATATTTTCCTGTTGCTTCTAATGTCTAGAGGTTTTCCATTGTTTGTGTAGTGTGTATAAAGGTTATTAAGACTCCAGATTCTGCTATCTTCTACATAGTTCTATTTATTTTGGCAGTTAATGTGAATCGGTTCAAATTCTGAACATTTTGCCTATGGTGAGCAGCAGGTAAAATCCCAACTCAGGCTTTTTATCCTTTCATCAATTACTTTCAGGTCGTAGATTTACTCTATGGAGGTATATACTTCAGGAATTGGCCAGGGATTTGGATATAGTTTAAAAACCGATTCTGTGGTTCTTTTTACTGTGGCCACCTTTCCCTGGAAATTATTCCCCTTAGTTTGCTTGCAATTCCAAGCTCTGTTACCTATCTGGCTCTTCAAGCCATTAAATCTTCTTTGTGAGTGGTTCCATACTGTGTAGTTTAGAGAATATTCCAGTGAAAAGCTGCACAAACTTCAATCTTACACAGTGCAGTTTTCTTGCTTAAATGGTCAAATTTACTAACATTTCTACCTGCATTCATCATTCTGCAGCACCATGAATTTGTTTTTTCCTGGAAACTATAATCAATATCTGCAGGAAGTTAAGTCCAATGCAAGCTATTTTGCCATTATGATCAGCAAAATGAGTCTGTTCATATCAAGGCAATTGATAACATCTTTGATCTTAGAGCTATATTTTGATTGTTTTCTATTTATTTCACTTGTTACTTCCCTCCTCATATTTTACTGGAAAATCAAATAATCTTTCATTAACATCATCATTGTATTTTCCTTTTTATTATAATCACAAATCATTCATTATCTTGATATATTTTAGTGATAATTCTAAAGATTGCCTTGTGCATGCATTACTTATTAAAGTCTAACATAAATCAATAATTTTACCACCTCATAAACAGTGTCAGGACTTTGTAACTCTAATTCACTTTCACTACCACCTAATTTTTGTGTTAATATTCCTATGTATTTAATTGTTCATATGTTTTATATCAAACATAATTTGTGAGCTTACTATATACGGTTTATATGCACTTATGTTACCCCACATATTTTCTCTTTCCATTCCTCTTTATTCTTTTTATATCTATGTGCTTCAGTTAGCATCATTTTTTTCTTTTTTTTTTTTTGTCTAAAGAGAGACAGTGTGTGTGTTGGGGGGTGCAGGGAGGGGGAGAGGGAGAGGAAGAGAGAGAATCTCAAGCAGGTGCCACTCCCAGCACCAACTCTAAAGCAGGGATCAATCTCATGACCCTGAGATCATGACCTGAGCCCAAATCAAGAATCAGACTCTGAACTGACTGAGCCACCCAGTCACCCAGCATCAGTTTTTTCTGCTTGAAACTTTCCCGTGAGTATTACTATTAATTTCCTCAGTCTTTTTTTGTCAGAAAATATCTTAATGTTCTTGTCATTTTCCAGCTTGTTTTCACTAAATATAGGTCCTTAGTTTATAATTAAAAGATGTATTCCACGGTTCTTTAACTTAGATCATTTGTGTTAAGAAGCCTACTATAAATGTTATGGTGCTTCCTTGGAGGCAATGTGCAATGTGTCTTCTTTTCTGTAGCTGCTTTTATATATTCTTTGCTTTTATTTTTCTCAGTTTAAATACCATGTACCCAAATGTGTGCTAATATGGCTTATTGTCAGATTTCCTTAACTCTTCTCTTTTAGAGCTGCAATTACACAGATGATCAAAAAACATGAAATGTTTTTCATTTTTGAAAAAATTATGCTATTTCTTTGTATTTTAGTCTTTTTTAAATCTCTTCTTCATCTAAATATTTTCTATTGACCTGTCTTTCAGTTAACTATGCTCTCTTCTACTGTGTCTAATTTTCATTTAACCTATCACATTTATAATTTATGGTATTTTAAAATTATATAATTTCCATTTTATTCTTAATTTGTTGCCTCCAGTTCTGGTGAGATACTTCCCAACCTAATTTATATCCTCCTTTTTTTTTTTTTTTGCTATTTTGATGAGGAAAATCAGAGTTAAATGTAATTTTTACTATGATAACCCCAATATCAGGATCATTTATATTCTTTATTACCACTATTTTTTTAAATTACTTCCTGGCTTTAAATATTTCTTCAATTCCTTGGCATAACTGTGAATTAATAACTACATACTGTTTAATAAATAATAAATAATTTAGAAGTGGTGGGTAACATTACTTTTCCTTTTCACTAGGGAGATAGAATTGAGCTGTGTCCCCTTAATCTAATCAAGAGTCCAAAACCTCCAACTTGCATTACAGTTTGATAAAGATTTGTCCAGTTGTAGTTTACCCCTTATCCCCCATTCTATAGTGTGTAGTCTTCCGAGGATATCCAGACACTAGGGAAGTCACATTGGCCACTCTACTATTCCCCTGTTCTCCTGAGTACTATGAGGCTGCTTGAAACTTTATTCTGCCCTTCTGAATGATTTGCTCAGCTTCTGTTTAAACTGCTTTCTTTCCAGGTTTATAAATCATCATTTTGTCACAGTTAAGCCAGCAGAGAGATGGATTCTCTGATATTTAACTCCTTATTTAACATTCATGTCTCAGATTTTATATTCTCAGGCTCAAAAAACATAATTTCTGCCAGTTTTTCTGGTGTTTAATAGCCAAAATTACCCGAGTTGTTTGCTGCATCTCAGCCTCTTGACCTCAGCCCAGAATCAGCAAATACCAAAAGAATACAGCCACTTCAGAATGTTGGCTTACCTCTCTGTGCAGTTCAGTCATCTGCATGATTTTCTCATTTGAAATTCTAGTCTTTCTTCTCTTTCTTTCTTTCTTTCTTTCTTTCTTTCTTTCTTTCAAAAATATATTTATTTATTCATGAGAGACAGAGAGAGAGAGAGAGAGAGAGAGAGAGAGAGAGAGGCAGAGACACAGGCAGAGGGAGAAGCAGGCTCCATGCAGGGAGCCTGACATGGAACTCGATCCCAGGTCTCCAGGATTATGCCCTGGGTTGAAGGCAGTGCTAAACCACTGAGCCTCTCGGGCTGCCCTCTATCTATCTATCTATCTATCTATCTATCTATCATCATCTATCTATCTATCTATCTATCTATCTTCTATCTCCTTCTCCTCTCCTCTCCTCTCCTCTCCTCTCCTCTCCTCTCCTCTCCTCTCCTCTCCTCTCCTCTTCTCTTCTCTTCTCTCTCTTCTTTTCTCTTCTCCTCTCTTCTTTTCTCTTCTCTCTTTTCTCTTTTCTTTCTTGTTGTCCACTAAGGAAGCCTTCATCATAGACTTGAGTGGAGCTTTGGTATCCTATCTTAAAAATAACAAAACAATAAAAACATTTCAAAATATCTTCTCAAGCTAAGAGTATATTATGGTACGTTACAAACATGAAGTGAACACATTAAACAGCTGATAAGTTTTTGTTAAATTACATTATGCAAATCCACCTTCACTATTTTATAAAGTACATGGTTTCTTAAAGCTATAAAAGCATGTGTGTTCCTTTAAAGGTTTTATTATCGCCATGCATTAGATCTCCATGTATTGCACTTCTTTTAAGGAATTTTTCATTGCCCTTGGTCATACTTATGCAATAGATAAAACTCTGTTATTTTTTTCCATTAATGCTGTGAGCTGATAATTTCCTCTTGTCACAGCTGCTAATTATTTGGGAAATATCTTTAAAATATCTGAACATTGGTAGAAGCCTAATTGCTTCAATGATTTTTTTTAATTTACAAGTCATTTATATCTTGAATGTCTTCTACTTCAAAGTCTTTAAGTATCAATTAGGTAGTCTGACATGTCCTTGTCTTTAAAGAGACGATATAATGTGCATATTCCAAATTTGTTCTTTGGGAGATAGATATCAGTTACTAGTATCTCACATTATTTTTCAGTCAATATAATGTTATCATTTGATCAACCTGAGTCAATTTATCTCCACTCTTTTCATGATTTACTGTTATTGTGAAGAATGCCAACTCTTCACAGTTGAACCCTTGCCTATCAGTATGAGACTAATATCTTCAAGTTAGTAGTAGGAGGGTTTCTGTCTTTTTGCTCCTTCCCCATCAGGGAATGTGAGTTGAAGTAGATGTGACTTCAAGAAGTGTGAATGAACACTCAGGAACTTTCAGCTAATATCAAGTGAGGCCTCTAGGTGTCACTGTTCCATTAGAAAGTATACTATAACCACTGAATCTCCCGTTTCTCATCCAAAGATCTATATGAATACTTAATCACTTTCTTACTAGGAAGTTTTCAAATGTTTAATGATGTACTGGCACTGAGTTCATTGTACTTATAATATTATAAGAGAGATAAATGGAAATACGGCTAAGATTATGCTTTGTCTCTATCATGTGAAAATGATACTCCAATGAAAGCTTCTCTCCAATGAAAGCTTCTCTCACAGATCTTGATTTTCTGTAATAACTAATTACAAATGAGAGAGGCATTTAACAACATACATGGAATTCTTACAGTGTCATAAAATAAGGAAGTTCTCACAAAACAAAAAGATAGGACCATGTTAAAAGGGCAAAGGGGTCAGCCTGAATGAGCTACTAATAGCCATGCTGGAATATTTTGAGCAATAAAATAAATAAGATGTTATTGAATTATATCTCAAAGTATGAAGTAAATATGCATGAGTCTATTTGGTATAAATACATAAATCATTGTGTAAATAGGGGGGAGGGACAAATCTTCCTTAAAAAAAATTCCAAATAATTTATGTAGACACTGTAGGAGGTAGAGCCTAATTTTTCTCAAACCCTTTGAGTGTAAGCTGGAATCTGTGATTTTTTTTTGAAAAAACTAGAGTGAATAATGAGGGGAAAAAAGTAATTCTACAGTAGAAAAGTCCAACATTACCTTGGTCGAGAGATAAAAGTTAACGTCACTAGTTATGTCATGTTGATAATATTTTCATATAGTATGGTAAGAAGGTTGTCTCACCTCTGTGACATCTGTTTAAAAAGACCTATAACCCCATTCTAATCATAAATAGAATCAGATAAGCCCAAATTGAAGGTGATTCCATAAAATATCCAACCAGTACTCCTCAAAACTCTCAGGATCATAAAAAAGCAAAGAAAGACTGAGAAACTGTAGCAAGCCAAAAGAAACTGAGGAGACAGGATATCTATAATGTGTTGTTATCCAGCATGGGCTTCTAGAATAGAAACAGGTCATTAGTGGAAAAACTAGTGAAATTTGAATCAATTCTGGAGTTTTGTTAAAGTGAAAAGCATTAAATGTGGCTTAACAAGCCATAGTTTGACCAATAGTGTATATATTAATATGGAAAAAATTTTGAACAATAGTTTATGTATTAATATGGAACTTTTTGAATTGCACAGGTATAGAATGAATAAACTCTAGTTTTACCTTTATTAAATTTAATTTCTATCATCTTCCTATAGATTATGTTATAGTGATCACTGATATTTTTGAAGGTTAGGGGGATATTTAAGGTACCATGTACAAATCACCAACTGTATATACATGCCAAACAAAAATGATACTTGTGGCAATTTTATCATGTCAGTAACAGAGAAAGCAGTCTATAGTTCCCACAGTTGCTTATTCCTATAGCAATAACACAACAAACTGGCACAAAATCCCT
The DNA here is from genome assembly GCF_905146905.1 of Nyctereutes procyonoides. NCBI lineage: Eukaryota > Metazoa > Chordata > Mammalia > Carnivora > Canidae > Nyctereutes > Nyctereutes procyonoides. The sequence goes on from NW_026575132.1 coordinate 17,003,165, forward strand.
GGACTCCAAACTAATATCTAGATCATTATATTTATCCTTATCTGTAGTTTTTGTTCTAGACAAAAACACTTAAAGATGGAAATAATAAAGTTTAGTGGTTAAAAATATTACCTGAGGATACACTGCAGCTTTGGGAATTTCCATCTTCTAGTGTGTATATATACATACACCTATTTACCTATTGTATCTTTTTTAACACCATGGCCAACCTCACCATGTTGTGTGAGGACTTATCCAATTTATCTTTCTTGTCACAATGCAATATTTACAGTAGCGAATTATTTTCTTAAATTGCTTTTTCAAGGGGTCATATCCAACACAATACTGTCAGATCTGATTCACTCAAGTCAGAGATCTTACCCAGCATTAAGCTTTACTAATAATTTCAGTGATACAATCAAGAGGCGTTAGCAGAGAAGTCAAGAGCAGCTCTACAGATCTTATCTTCATTTATTAGATACCCACTCACTGGTCTAGAGGAAGTGATGTCTCAGTGCAAGGTGAAAGTTTATTATCTCCTATAGTGGGAAACATTTAGTCTTAAAAACTGAAACTATTTTACACCCCAGACAGTCAACCAGCTTTTATGACATTTTCTAAGGTGTCATGCCCATAAATTGGAACATCTTAGTTTTATTTATCATAAATGATCCTAGAGGTGGGACATGCTACGAAGATATATTTTATCAGGCTCTTTTAATTGTTCCTCTAGTTATGCTAGTAACGTTAACATAATTAGTCTAATTACTATGTTGTCAACTATCAACATGTTTATAAAGAAACTATATTGGTTCATCTGCTGTCTTCCTTTCTCAAGAAATCCCCTCAGTAATAAAGAAAGAAATGAATCATTAATCAGTACTTTAACTCCTTTTCCCCGATGCCATTCACAAAATTAACATGAGCACTATTTTCAGAAAAATAGATTCCTGTTCATAACTACACATTTTCACTAAGATTTTCTTAAGCCCTACCAACTCTTTAATCATATTATAATTATTTAAATCATTAAATCATTTTCCAGGGACCGTATGTAATTTTATGTTAAGTGATTACTAAAAAGTTAAGTATACCATGGTACATATCTTTTTTTTAAATTTATTTATTTATTTATGATAGTCACACAGAGAGAGAGAGAGAGAGAGAGAGGCTGAGACACAGGCAGAGGGAGAAGCAGGCTCCATGCACTGGGAGCCCGACGTGGGACTCGATCCCGGGTCTCCAGGATCGCGCCCTGGGCCAAAGGCAGGCGCTAAACCGCTGCGCCACCCAGGGATCCCCCATGGTACATATCTTAAAATGTGGAATTAGATGGAAATGAAATGATAAATAGATCATGATACATTATTAAAAATATTGAAGCTTTGCTAGTGAGTTTAAAATGACAGATTCTACTAAATAATTTTGATCAGCAAAATAAAGCTATAGAATAAATCATATTACTTAGATACAATCCTAAAATCGGATGCAGTATTTACGACATGTTTATGAAGGCTTAGATTAATTCTGATTAATGTCAAAAGCTATAATTATAGATTGAATATTCAAAATAGGTAAATCTCATTAATTCACAGGGCAATGTTTGGCTCAATGAGTACTGTCCTATGCTAAATAACATTCCATTGAGCTCTTCTACCCTTTTCTTTTATCCTTGAAGCTTTTCAAACCATGGGGGGTATCAACAGGCTAAAAGCAAGTCCCAATGTCTAGCCATGTGCTGGCTTTCCCTAGCAATTGATTCTCAATCCTGATAAAAAATAGGCTATTAAACCTCTGCTGAACTATATATATATCCATGTAACTCACTGCTCTTTACCTCACAAGTCTATCTGAAGGCTTTCAGGGTTGGGTGTGTCATGGTTATGTGGTCTCATAAAACAAATTAGGAAGTATTTTCCCATTTTCAATTCACTGGAAGAATTTGTGTAAGACCATGTGAGATTGATTCTCACTCTCTCTAAAGATTTTATTTATTTGAGAGAGAATGAGCATGAGCAGGGGTTAGGGAGTACAGCAGGGGGAGGAAGAAGCAGATTTTCTGCTGAGCAGGGAGCCCCATGTGAAAACCCTGGGATCCTGACCTAAGCAGAAGGCAGACACTTAACTGACTGAGCTACTCAGGTGCCCTTAGATTACTTATTTTTTTTATATATTTGAAGAGATTCCTCTGTGAATGTCAAACTATCTGGGCCCAAAGTTTACTTTGTAGAAAGGTTTTGAAATTATAGACTCAAATTCTTAAATAGATTAAGTGTATTTAGATTTTTAGTGTCTTTTTTTTGTCAGTTTTAGTAAGTTATTTTTCAAGGTAATATTTATTTCATCTGAATAGTTGAATTTTTTATAAATAAGATTTTCTTAGTTTCTCTTAAAGATTTTTTCATGGGTGTTGGATCTGAAATGATGATGCCCTTTTCATTTCTGATATTGATAATTTGTATTTTCTCTCATTTTTCTCCATCAGTCTTGCTGGCAGTTATGAATTTTGTTAAATTTTTCAAAGAACCACATTTTTATTTAGTGTATCTTCTCTATTGTATATCTAGATTTTTTCCTATTGCATATGTTCTTTATATCATATTGGGTTTTGTTCAGTTTTTAAAATATCTCTTCCACTTTATATTCTTTGGGTTTAATTTGCTCTGCTTTTTCTGGCTTGTGAGATAGAAGCTTAAATTATTGATCTTTCAACTTCTTTTCTAGCACATACATTAAGAACTGAAAACACAAAACTGAAAAGTCTCTAAACATTGTTTTAGCTGCATTTGATGTCAATACCACATATTTATTATCAGTTAGTTTTAGATATATTCTAACTTCCATTATGATTGGTTTGTTGATCCAATTATATAGAATTGGGATGCTTAATTTTCTAATGCTTGGAAAATTCCCTGATTCTGTTAGCCCAAAGATTTAATCTTCATTTATTTTATAACATAGAAAGCTATTTTCTAAACTCAGAAAGTATGTTCTCTCATTGTTCTTAATGATCGTGGTGATTTGTACCCAACTTACAATATAGAAATAGATTGAAGACACTTGCCACTATCTCTGAAAGGTGTCTAATAAGTGAATGTAGAAATAAAACAAGAATTTCATGGCTCATTGAATTCTTATAGATTTCTAGTGATGTTTGGATGTGTCTTCTTTTCCTGTCTCTCTTGATTTACTCAGTCAAGAAGAAATAACATCAACAATAACTTAAATTTCCAAAATGAAAAAGAAAAGTAACACTCATACGGAAGAATTCGTCCAGTGTCAGAAATAATTTTCACTTCCATGAGCATGTGATAATGATGAAAAGCTCTGATTTGGCTTCCATTACTTAATTCTAGTTTTACCACTAGTTATTCTATTATTCTATTTTAAATCAAAATCCTTAAGCACATCTTTTTTGTTCATTTCAAAATCTTTGTTCATATAGAGAAAGAAAAAAATGATTTCTGTCACTTATCCCATTAATAATAACATTTTATATAAACCAAAATCCTTGAAAATAAACAAAAGAGAGTTTATAAATATATCTTAGAATGTATCTTTAGAATACATGTTTCAAAGTTTATGTCTCCAAAAGCTCATTTTTTGCCTTTGATGTTTTTGATGACCTAAAACTATGATATGGGAAGGCGTATGCCAGGTGTTTTTCTCTGGCTCTGCCACGTTTTAGGTTTGTGGTCTTGCAAACATAAGTCTAGAAAAAAAGAGAAGCAGAACTCATGCATTTATTTCAATGTTGCATTTAATAACCTCTAACAGAATTTGTTTCTAAATCCAGGACTTTGAACTATATTGATTGGTGGTGTTATTGCTCAAAGCATGATGTTTACAGTAGGAGATACAATAATGTTTCTGTTGAATTGGCAGTTGAGAATATCTGGTTATTTTTGAATTTTTCATAGCATTGAATTGAAAGACAAACAAAAAGAGTAAGGAGTTACTGTGTTGGCTGGATTGTTTGATCCTGAAAGTTGTAGGGGAAATATGGCTACCACAAATGAGATTGGAGGGAGATTCATATAATATCTGAGAAATCCCTTTGGACATCTCCTAATGCTGTCTCAATCAATTATAAAAGTTAAAGAATGGTGACAGAAATCAATATAGCTAGGATTTATAATTATAATTTCTTCCTTGTTCTCAGGGAACAAGACATTTACTTAATGTCTTTCTTTCCTCTGATATTTTTATATACTCTACAGCTGGTGTTGCTACTGGCTATCTTTACAACTTTGTACATTTCATTATCAATATGAAATTATGACTGAATTAGAAGAGGAATGGCAACCACTTAGAAATAAATGCAGAAATTATTAGGAATTTAGCTCTTCCCTTTGGGAGACAGTAAGCAATTTGCATTTGTATGTGGGATGGTTGTATAATATTGAGTGGAAGCTTATTGTAATTATTGCTATTTAGAACATTTCAACCTTAAGTTGAAAAATCGACTCTTTACATTCTGTTCCCAACATGCTGATGATGGTTAAAGGTTAAGTGTGTCTCCATTTGGAAAAGGAGAAGATGGAAAACACGCAGAAGTCATTTTTCCAGAACACACATTAACACTTGCTAGACAGTGCCAGTGAATGAAACTTTGAGAATGTGTTTGACACTTTTCCACTGAGATTATTACATTCAGACCAACTACTGCTGGTTGACACATTGTCTTTAGATATGTTAATTCAAGATGGCTCCTCTAATTAGTGATTTTTTTAATGTAAATATGTACTTAAGTCAGAAATAAAAGTTACAGCTGCTGTCCTAGTGTAAATATTAACATAATGAGATACCAGTTCCCAACAGCACCTGTAATAGTTTTTCGAATCACAGGATGACTCCTGAATGACATGGACTCCTAAAGGGCATCCCTAGTTTAGCTTAGACAGCTGTTGTCTTTGTTCTGCAATATACCCTCTTCTGTATCTTGAGTAAACGTTATATGAAAAAATATCAAAAAGCAACAAGCAGTAGGGAAAAAAAGGTAGAGAGGCATGGGCCCTGGTGGCCTAACAACCCTTGATTAGCACATAGAATGCTGTCATCTCAAAATGACAATAATATAGTACTATGAATAATCTAGGCAGATATTAATGTATTTTCAATGATCACCCCATGCTGCTGTAGACACTGATGGAAATTGCCTTTTTTTCTTAACAGCAATTTAAAGCTCAGTGGTTATGGTTTAGCAATGAAGTGCTTCAAAATGGCCCATCACAGCATTCATGTTTCCAAGCAACTATTTCTATAGCAGTGATCTACCAACCTATGATTAAATAAATTAGTATTCTCTGCATAGGAGGGTTGAGTAATAATAGCCTTTTGGGAAATTTGAAATTCATGAAAAATTTTGCAACCTGATTCTCATTTTGGCATTATATTAGTTTTATCCAGTTTTCAGTTAAGATATTAAAAATTCAGGTGTGTTATATGGAGGGGAAAACACACACATGAATTTCAATGAAAACTACTAGTAAAAGGATGAGAAATAAGAACGGGCTATGTGATGATTAGGAGATGTTTTAGCTCCACCTGCAGATAGCTGAGTTGAGTTTATACAGAGAGCAGTATTTGATTAGCTCCACTTGAGGTGGACTATAGAACTATAATAGTGCAGGCAGATGAACCCTATCTTCAGATCTCCAATCTGCATGTCCTTCTCAGAAAAGAAAGCTTAGAAAAGAACACTTTGGGGATCCCTGGGTGGCGCAGCGGTTTGGCGCCTGCCATTGGCCCAGGGCGCGATCCTGGAGACCCGGGATCGAATCCCACGTCGGGCTCCCAGTGCATGGAGCCTGCTTCTCCCTCTGCCTATGTCTCTGCCTCTCTCTCTCTCCCTCTGTGACTATCATAAATAAATAAAAATTGAAAAAAAATTAAAAAAAAACACTTTGAGGTTGACTCAGCTAATAATGATGTCCGTGTGAAAACTGACGATGAAATGAGGAATGAAAAATAAATAACTCTAACTTGGAATTTTGTGCTTTGCAGTAGTTGCCACATCATATTTTTTCATGAGTCAGTAAGGTTGAGTTGAACTCCAAGTCAATATCAAGGAAAAAAAGGTAGAAAGTCATGGGTTGAGGTGGCTGAATGGTTCTCGATTAGGACATAGAATATTTTCATCTCTAAATGATAAAAATACAGGACTATGAATAATCTAGTCAGGTATTAATGTATTCTTAATGGTCTCTCCATGCTGTTGTAGCTGCTGCTAGAAATTACCTTGTCCTTAACTGCTTTTCAATTAAAGTTAAGTGGTTATAGTTAAATAAAGTGTTCAGTGGTTCCAAATAAAATTTCCTAATAACCTAAGTTTACAGGTGAGAGAAACTTTAATGTAACAAAGGAGAAGAGCGAACTAGCCTGGCACTCAGTTCTTTCAGAGTGGTAAGAATATTAGTGAGAGGAATGGAGTAATAAATACATCCCAGAATGTCTGGGCAATAAAACCTATCTAAAATAATGTACTCATGTGTTAACAGACTGGTTTTTTAAAAAAGATCATGTATGCGTGTTGTTATCTATGTATAGAACAAATATAACAATCTTTTCTTATCTCTAGCTCATAAGACTGCCAGAAGGAAATGATTTGGAAGTTTGATTGATTTCACCCAAATTCTTATACTCACTGAAAATTAATGATGGATAAAATAGGAAAACAGTGCAACACTGATAAATTGAAGTACTGCCCCCCAGAACTTTGATGTATTTAGTACAAAAGTGTTTTCATACTTAGAAATTGTTCACTTTTTCCTCTGTGCATCATCCTGAACCCAAGGTGGGTCCAATAATCCAGGCAAGGAAGACAATCCAAGTAGAAGATGGCCTGGGTGACTGCATCCTTAGGGCACTGGAAGAGATAGAATCTGTTTTTTCCAAATCTAGAGATTCTCCTTTCTGGGGATTTCTGCCCACTTATGATGCAAGAGACCAGGTGAAACAACCGGACTTATTATTTAACACTGACTCCAAACAAAGTCCATGGGGAAGATTCAAGCACCCAGTCAAGTTATCATTTCTATCCATTAGTCATAATGTTTCCCTTTATAATGTCATTTCGCCTGTGGAACAAACATCTCCTTAACTCCTTCAGAGGTTTCCCCAGGCTTGAGTACTGATATCATATGTGGCCCTTTTCCTAATCAGTGTATATTTCCTGTGCAAGTAATTTTTCTATATATAAAATCATTCCTCAAAGGGGTTAACTAGGAATAGAGACTGTACAAGTGCACTTTGACTCAGACATTCAGTCTTCCTAGGACAAAACAAATTCTTGGTTGTCTTTGCTCTTGGAATTAAAAGAATGGAAAGAACTTCATATTTCTGCTAGCTTTCTTCTCTTCGTTCTCATCTCTTTTCTCTTTCTCCCTCTTTTTCCTCCTCCTCATTCTTCTCCTCATTCTTCTTTTCCTCTTTCTTTTTCTTCTTCTCCATATGCTCTCTCTCTGTCTGTCTTTGGCTTATTCAGTCCTATTAGTCATCTATTTTACCTATTGAGTGATTTTGCCAGGTAGCTTTCTAACATGAAGGAAACAATAAAACCTGTCATAGGCTGCAATCTTGACAGATTCAGAAATCATAAAAAGGGTAAGAAAAAGTGGTGGAAGTGGACAGTAGGAAAAATTCAGTACTGTCTCATAATGTCACAGGCAGGCCAGAGAGAAAAAAGTATAGAGAGACAGGATATAAGCAGAAGAGTTGGGTTCCACAATAGAGAGCAGAAGGTACTTGGAAGAGTAAGTCAGTCAATATTTTCTATTCAACCTAGTTACCTGAATAAATGAACATGTAATACTTTATTTCACAGCTGTCTTAGCTCAAGCTGCCATAACAAAAATATGATAAACTGAGTGTTTTAGACATCAGAAATTTATTTTCTCACAGATCTGGAGCCTGGAAGTCCAAGACCAGGGTGATGGAATGATCCAGTTTTGGTAAGAGCTCTCTTCCTGGCTGTAGATGGCTGCCTTCTCATTATGTCCTTACATAGCAGAAAGAGAGCAAGCTCTTTGGTATTTGTTCTTATAAGGGCACTAATCTCATCTTGAAGGCTCTACTCTTAAGGCCTTATCTAAACTTAATTATCTCCCAAAGGCTCCATCTTGAAATACCATCACTTTGGAGTTAGAATTTCAACATGTGAGTTGTGGGCTGGAAGAGGCACAGTTCAGTCCATAACAAATATTTTCCAACTCTGCCTTAAAGAAGAGATGTTCAAAAGTACAAAGTAGAAGAAAATTCACAATCTTTACCCATTCTGCTCTCTCATCAGGTCAAGAACCAAGCTGAAAGAGTAAGGTGTTTTGTGAGTGGTGAAGTGGAAATTGCCCAGCCACTTTGCCACTTGATGATAATCATAATTTCAGGGACCCAAATCAAAACAAGGAAATTCAATTTTTTCATATTTATATCAGCACTGAAATAAATTCTTGGAGCTCAGTATTTAAATACTCTTCAGGTATATTATTAAATAAGTTTAAGATTTTTTTTACTAAAGTTCTTGGGATTAGACTCAAAGGACAATGTAAGCTTTTGAAATAACACTGTATATTCTACAAATATTTCCTCATGCCTTGATTAATTTTTTGTATGTTTAACTTTTGAATTCTACCTTTTTTCATTTTAATTAAAATACTTTGCAGAAAGATACATAAAATGTACCAGTAAATTACTAACAGTCATTACTATTTTTATGACTAATGAAGTTTTGCCTCATAAATAGAGTGATAACCAGGAAGTTTTAAATGCTGAGTTATATTTGGTTATTTATTATTTTGGTTTTGTTATTTATTATTTTGAATATGAGAATTTCTCATTTATAAAAGCCTATAAATTATGGAAACTATCTTATTGAAAGAAATTCTTAAATTCTTCACTGTGTAAAAGTATTAACATAGAATATCCAATTTTATCAAAATATAGAATATGATATTGTTACTCATTGCATTTAATTTTTATTTTTAAAATTTTTTGAAGATTTAAAAATGTTTTATTATTATTTTGAAGCCCAACACTGGGCTTGAACTCACAACCCTGAGATCATGACCCGATCTGAGATCAAGAGTCAGATGCTTAATCAACTTAACCACCTATGTGCCCCTGGGTTTAATTTTTTTAATTAAAAAAAATTGTTTTCACTCCAAAGTTATATTCATTAAAATGATCAACTTCCATGAAATCTCCATGATTTGGCTTTTGGTTAACCATGATTTGTTTTTCTATGTAGTAATCAAACCATCTAGCAATACTCCCAGTAAACTAATATGTGGCTAAAATAGAGGAAAAACGTGGATACTAGAAAGATGGCAGTTTTGTGTTGTCCCTTTTCTTTTTTTTTTCTTTTTTTTTAATAATTTTTTAAAATTTTTATTTATTTATGATAGGCACACAGAGACATAGGCAGAGGGAGAAGCAGGCTCCATGCACCGGGAGCCCGACGTGGGATCCGATCCCGGGTCTCCAGGATCGTGCCCTGGGCCAAAGGCAGGCGCTAAACCACTGCGCCACCCAGGGATCCCGTGTTGTCCCTTTTCTGATGAAGCTGGCACAACTACGTATGAGCCACAGCAATGTAGCAAATGAGATATTAATTTCATTAACTTTGTGCTTCTAAATTTTTACAACATTCTCCTCACCATCAGTAGTAGATCATAAGAATTCTAGGAATTACAGCCAAGCAGTATATTAAAAAATAAAACAAAGGAAAATAAAACTTTTAACCCTTATTGCTTAGTTTATTTTGAACTTAAAAACAGGACAGACCTTTTGGTTCCAGGTAGGATAAAATAGGTGTGAGAGGGCAAATTTCCAACTGCAACAACTCAAAAAGCTGGATGAATTGCAAAAATAGTTTTAAAGGCATAGGAATAAAGTAGAAGCAATGAAGGCTAGATGAACTAAAATTCTACACCATGGAGAATCCTTTCAAATTGAGCTGACAATCAGACATGTTTCCTGAGGACATATACTGATTCTGGTCATAGTAGAGACTTGGAATCTGCATGGGCAGGGTCTCATAATGCATCATTTTGATTCCCCTGCCCAATTGCTTTGTGCCAGATCTAAGGTGGTGCTACATTTAAGAAAATCTACTGAATTGGTCAAATCTGTTCACTATTTACATGTACCCTGTCAGCACTGTAAGCACAATTGTTCTGTGTGTGTGTGTGTGTGATTTTATTTGGATGTAACTGCTGATAAATATGTCCTCTCTGTTTTAAATAAGTGATCATTTTAATGTCACTTTATAATATTTGTAAAACAATATAAAATGTGTTGCTCTTATCTGAGATGTTGAAAGATGAATTAATCAGTTATAATGATCATAGCCAAATCAAACTTCCTCATGATTGACTATCTATATTCTTTAGGAAAAAATGTATTCAAAACTGCAGTTATTAGTATGATTTTGTCCCTGAAAGATTTGTTGCAGTGAAAAGTCTACATCTGCACCTAAGAAAACAAAAATGAATATGTTTCAGTGAATGCAGTAGAAGTTGTGAGTTCAAAGGTTCCTATTAGCCAGCCTCAGATTTATTTGAGTCTAGCTTATATTTCCTGAATTTTGACTGGCTGTTTCTACCTCCAAAAACTTGACCCACCAGGTTTAGGCTACAGCCTGATTTTACCAGGTGACTCATATTATCCTGGTACAGCAGTACACTTTGAGACATTATTCATCTGTTATTATCATTTAAAATGCTTTTGACTGAATGCATGATACTTCAATGTTAGGATTTGCTTCTGATAACTGGTGGTATTAACGTTAAGCTCAAGTAGTTATGTTCAAAAATTTTAACTTAAACTCATGCACATCAAACACTGTGACCCAGGAATAGTAATGAGTAGCAAGGTCTACAAGGTTAAATGGTTATCTAAGGAAGCTCAAAGCAAGGAGGAAAGAAAGACAAATAGACCATAGTGCCAATGCCAAGTAACATATGCCATAGTAGAGAAATATTTATGAGATGTTATGTATATTTTAAAAATATAAATATGATACATTCTGTCTATATTGGGTGAGGGAAATCCAAATGAAGAGAAGAGACATCTTGTGATGGACGTGCAAGTATTAAGGATAGCTTCATTGAGGAGGTAAACTTCTAAGTAAGATTCCTTAGGGGAAAAATTGTGTGTGTGTGTGTGTGTGTGTGTGTGTGTTTTACAAGCTATGTTGTATTATCATCATCATTACAAATAAATTATACTTGTGTATATACATATAAATAGGTATGAATGGATTAAGGATAGATTTATACTAAGAAAATAACACAGTTTGGGCCATTTCCGTTTATGGCAAAGTTGTTCATCTTGGGAAGAAACTTTCTGTTGGGAGCTTATGAAAACGCTATTATACCCCCATTGATTCTTGACAAAGGAACTGGTCTGATATAGTGCAAAAAGGAGAATTTCAACCAATGTTGCTGGAATAACTGAATATTCATAGGGAAAACAATTATCCTCATCCTCTACCTCACACATACACAAAAACTCATTTGGGATGGATCAGAGACTGCAAAGGAAAAACTAAAACTATAAACCTTTCAGAAAAAAAAATCAAATAACCTCATATCTGGAGAATAAGATAGCTTAATGTAACTTAATGTTATCTTAAGACATAGATTCTTCTGGGTGTCTGTGCTTTTGAGGAGTGGGAGTAGATTGGTAGAAAATGGCACATTAACACTCATAAGTAGAATCTGATTTCTTGATGTCATTCTTTTCTAGCACAAATGACTAGCAATTGAATTGGTTTAATTAGTAAAATGTTCAAAAATAGTCACTTTTACATATCACTAGTTATCAAATTGTGAAGTAAAATTCACCAATCTCTGGAATGTTTTATATAAGCTATAATAAAGCTAAAACTGAGACCGAGTTTATAAAATGTCTCAAAAGGAATTACATTTCCACTGGCAGATTAAACATGAATTGAATATTTACTGTATTATGTGATGAAAGGTGTCTATATTTTAAATGATGACAAATTCAGCTTTAAATTGCTATGAAATTATGGTCTTAAGTTTGAACTACTCAATTACACTTCTAAATTTTACTTCTTTATTGCAGAATAAATAAAGGTAATTAGTGTAAGGAGTAAAATGTTTCCTATAAAAGTTGAAGACCGTTTCAGTATAAATGATCTTATTTTGTTAACAATTTAAAGAGTGATTTCTCTTGCTTACAGTAATTTGAGAAAACTTAGTATAAGTAACTAATATCATTTTGCCTATGGCTATGCCTTTTGCCCATATGCAAAATGATATTAGTTACTTATCATAGCTTGTTTAGCTATTTTATTATAACTTTTACAATGAGGTGTTTTATAAAATTCTTATAAACCAGGGTTAGAGGCAAACAATATGAATGTATGTACATAGAATAAAGCAAACTTCTTTATTAGGGAAAGATGATGGGAAATTTTGAGCACTTACTACATTATGGCCTGAATTATAAGTTAACCATTTTTTAAAAGAAGCAAAATATTATTAAGCTAGATCACAAGATGATCAAAATTATGTATGGTATGATAATGTAACTAGAAGAAAACATCATACCTTACAATAAAATATATTTTATTTCCAAAGAAGAGTAGGTCCTTTGGAACGGGTTTTGACAAAATATGTTAAAAGCCTTCAAAGGACCCTTTGACACTGTAATTTGACCTCTAGTAATCTAGCGTAAGGAAATATTGAAAACATGGGGCATTTTTAAAAAGGGAAAATAGGTAAAGAGATTTAAATTTCTAAGAAAATAAATGGAAAATGAGTCAGTACAATGGGATGTGGCCATTAAAAGTTGTGAGTCTAAAGAGTTTATAATAGTATGTAAACTTTGCTTTTGTTTTACAGTTAACAAAAAAAAGCAGCATGCAAACTTGAATATAACTTGTAAACCAAACTGTTTGAAACCAAAAAAAATCATTCATAGAAAAAATTGAAAAGAAATAAGCAAAATATTGACCATTTTTTGTTGTTGTTTGTGAGAGTTTGGGAAGTTATTTTGCTTTTCTCTTTGTATCTTACACACTAAAATATTTCTGTAAAGAATTTTTATTTTTAAATAGTTTAAAACAATATTAAAAATCATTATTCAAGAAAAAAAGGAATATTGCAAATAAAGCATATGCTTTTGACCTTTTTCTTTTCCCAGCATAACAGGGAGAAATTAACATAAGGCAGTCCTTTTAAATCCTAATTCTTTCCCTCCAGCAGGAGCTCATTGAATATCTCTCCATCATGTGCACTGTTGGATATGACATTTCTTTGAGTTCTGAAGCTGTAGATTTTCTCATTATTGGTATTTGGGTGAACAATTGCCAATCAATGTCTTTTCATAATGGGACAAGTTTTGTTTTTCATTATTGGGAAACTAAAAGTTCTCAGAACCTGCTGTGCAACAAAACATCTCACCAAATCACTCTCTTTTATTTAGTTTATTGTTATCCTATTATTTAACTTTGAAAAATAAAATCTTATTGCACAGACTTCCACCCTTAGCCAGACTGTTGTAATAGGGACCAGATTTACTCCACTGCCAGAAACAACCATAAAACTAGAAAAAATATATGAAACAATAATTTTCAAGACAATGGACATCAGGCAATGAAGGACAGTGATGTCTGGGAGATGGGATTCATCTTGCTCAAGTGAATTTTGTATCATTGGACAGAAATTTGACTGGAAGTCCAAAAAGAAACATATATGAAACCTGCATGTAAGAAATAAAGTGTCGGGATCCCTGGGTGGCGCAGCGGTTTGGCGCCTGCCTTTGGCCCAGGGCGCGATCCTGGAGACCCGGAATCGAATCCCACGTCGGGCTCCCGGTGCATGGAGCCTGCTTCTCCCTCTGCCTGTGTCTCTGCCTCTCTCTCTCTGTGTGTGTGACTGTCATAAATAAATTTTAAAAAAAATCAAAAAAATATATTTAAAAAAAAAGAAATTAAGTGTCAATTGTCAGTATTTTTTTAGGCATTTAAAGTTTTGTTCAGTTCATAACAATGCAGAAGACAAACTAAGAAATGTGTCAAAGAATATGTGCTAGATATTCTTTATTTAGAAATATAAACTAATTTCTGTCTTAAAATTTGATCTTTCTAAAAATTTAAGTGTTTTCAGTACTGGGAATGGGAAGTCATGTTAGTGAGTTTATTGAACAACAAAGTAATGCGTATAAGCTCTGAAGTTTTCATAGTCAAGCATTGGTGGAATTGGACCTATTTGCCAGATTACTAGAGATTTTCTATAATACTTATTTTTTAAAACTAAACTTCATGAATTCTCTTTTCTTTACAGAATTAGATCTCTATACTAGGAGTTAGTGGCTCTGGGGTGCTTGGGTGGCTTTTGGTTAAGCATCTGACTTTTGAGTTTGGCTCAGGTCATGATCTCAGGGTTGTGAGATTGAGCCCTACTCATTGGGTGTGGAGCCTGCTTAAAATTCTCTCTCTCTCTGCCTCTCCCTCTGAACTTCCCTACCCTCCCCATGTAAAAAAAATAATTAAAACAAAATTAATGGCTCTGAATCAACTCTTGACTTTGTTAATGCTTAACTTGTATAAGGTCTTCAAATTCTGATGATATTTATGCTAACTCTGAGCCTTTTATCTTTATTCTATTTGATGTTGTATACTCCCAGGAAATACATTTCAGCAGCTTTCTAAAAACGTTATAAATAAAACTCCTCATTTTTTTTTAAATGGAGAATTGATAGGCAATGTGAAAAATTCTAGTTTTAATGTTTAGCTTTCTTTTTTATGATTGTTCTCTTTTGACCATTATTAACTGAAATTGAGTAATTCTGACAGATTTCATACTATTTTTACTGTAAAACAGGGTTAAAATGAAAATAGCATAGGATCGAGTTGAAATTAGTAATCAAAAGAGAACAGGTACAAGTGAGACTTCTATCTCCATAAATAAAGCAGAAATTTAGTAAACCTGATTAAAGGAACAAGAAAAATAGTATTCTATGCTTCCAGTGAAAAGAACTAGACTAAAAAATACCATGTGATTATTTGGCAGTGTCCTGGAGTTCCTGTAATAATACCTTCTACCATAACCACTGAAAGCAGAGAGCACTGAATATTTCCACAACTGTCTCCAGGTGCATTATGATTCATACCCAGATTGGATCCTATTGCTATGTAAGTGGTATAAACTGAAGTCGAAGTAGAGTAAATTAACTATAAACCCTATGTGTCTTCTGATTCCTCAGAACCCCCTATAGTTTAATGAACAGAGAATTTGTATATTTATTCCAAAGTGCCAATTATCCACACACACAATTTCAGTTAGTAAATAACAGACTTAATGTTGATGGTGTCTGTACTTCTATTTTTCCCCAGACATTTTTTAGCAGTGAAGTGTGTTTTAAAAGAAAGCGTGGTAACGTATTAAACAAATAAAAGCAAATGAACATGATTCCACAGATTAAATTTTAGTTGTTTGCCTGAACACACATTACTGATTATGAATCTGGGAGCTTCTGAGAAAAAGTAGAGCTCAGAAAACATTGCTCTTCATATCTGAGTGAATGTGTGTGTGTGTGTGTGTGTGTGTGTGTGTGTGTTTAAAAGACTTCAATTTTACCTTCTTGTCTCTCTCTTTCTCTCTTTTTGGACCATTCCCTTTTGACTTAAATTTACACACCTAAAACTAGAAATAGATGAAAAGAAAAATTCCTGCGTAACAAAATAGATAATAGATAATAGATAACAAATAGATAATAGATAATAGATAATAGATAATAGATAACAAAATAGATAATAACATAATAGATAATAGATAATGTCCTCAAAATACCAAAGTTTGACGTTTCAGTTCAGCCACTCACAGTTTGCAGGACACTTGGACTTTTCAAGATTTGGATTACTAATAATGACAAACTCAAGTTATGTTCATTCTAGATAATGCATACTTGCCCAATTTTTTTATATGGACAAGTTCAAGAAATGGTTTGTGTTTTGCCTACGATCTGGAGCTAGAGTGGCCCTGCTGCACCCAATGCATGCCCACCGGCAAAGAGTTCTGACTCTGCATTGCTGTGCACTGACTGGATCCATTCTTTGGGACTGTTGCTCCTTGGAGAATTCAGATAACACAACCAGAAAATGCAAAACATTTCACTTGAACTAATGAGCTACAGGGGATAGGAGAAATTCATGAACAAATTCTTCTTCCTGTTCTCCAAACCCCCTGGATTACTCTTCATGAGTAAACGTTAGGAAGATATTTCCTGACACTGAGAAACCAAATGCACTTATGATGATATAACCAGCTTGTTAAGTTTGCCCTCATATTCATTTTTCCTGACTCATTCTTCCTTTTCCCTTGCCCCTCCATCCTGGAATCAGCCTACCTATTCAAATATTATTAAATTAGCTTGCTTCTAAGGATATGCTTTCTCAGCCATCCAGGGGAAGACATTTCTATATCAAATTCATCTATGAGATCAAAGTAATTACACTAAATCATTGAATAACTGTCAGAATCAAAAGAGATTATTTAAATGAATGAAAGCAGTGAATGAACAAATTTATTTGGCAAATATTTATTGAACACCTACTTTGTATTAGGCATTGTTATGGCACATGGAGATTCAGAAGTAAACACTGAAAATATGTCATGGAGCTCAGATTCTACTGACAGAGCCACTGTGCATGCTCCATGTAGAGATAGTTTTGTTTTTGCCTTCTCAAACTTCTTTCCCTTATGCATATTCTAAATGAAGTCCTTTCTTTTCTATACAGTCCTAGACATTATGGTAAGGTTTACTTGCTTCAAGAGAAAGATACAAAAGAGGTAAAGCTAGAAACAGTAAGGAAAATGTGAATAAGAATGAACTGGTGCCTTTAATGACCTTTAGGCAAAGAGAGTGTGGAGGAAGAGAGGTGGCACTAAGCTACTGGGTGTAAGCTATAAGGGAATTGGGGTATAGAGAAAAAGGGATGTTTTCAAGCAGTCCTATTATTTACTTTTTGGATCCCCGTTACTGAACATCAATAGACACAAGCTTGAAATTAGTTTTTAAAAGTACTTTGGAGTACTAAGATGTTCTTCATCGAACGTTAGAGCCTCCAGTTCTGGGCCATAGAATTTAAAAATGGATAAATAGAAAAGTGTGGAATAGCCTTGAAAATGGGTCATTTGAGTTACATATATATTGGTTGTCAATGGTATTCTTTTCAGTTTTACCAAATCCTATGACTTTTAATTTGACTTTCACTCTTTCCTTGTTTCTTGAGGAAACATACTTTATTAATAAATTTATATATATGTAGGTATATATATATGTGGGTGTATATACTATATATATAGAAATATATCTGTGTGTGTATATATACACATCTGTATATACACCCACATATATATATAGAGAGAGAGAGAGAAAGAGAGAAAAATAGAGCTAAAAGGGATAAGGAAGATGAAAATTGTCAGAGATGAAAAGAGAAGGGTGGAGTAAGCAGTTCAAAAGAAAATACACAATAGAGACTTTCCTTCTTCTTCAGCAGGAGTTCTCTCTTCTACAGCATGACTGTTGCAAGAGGACTTAAAATATTTTTAAGAATCTGGCTTTCTTTTGTTTGCCATTTCCTATTCTTACTCCCTGGTTGTTCTTTTGAACAAGAAAGCTTATTCTATAGGGAACAAATACATGACAAAACTAGCTCCATAGACTATGAGAATGACATATATAAGATGGAAGCAAAGAGGAATAGAGCAGAAGGGAAGTAGATCCAACAAGCTATACCAGCCTTCTAAATCTACTTTAAGAACTAAAAGCATTTCATTTTAGGCTATTTTCCCCCCCACTGATATCTGCTTTTCATGAAGACCAAGAAATCAAGAAAGAACAAGACGGCAGAAATAGGATATTTTTCCCTGGTGGTGGCTGCACCACTTACCTAAGTGAAGTGATCACATGGCTGGGACTACAGGTATATGATTGCTTCACCATTGCTTCAGGTGAGTGGTAGTGTGTAGCATTTAGAAGATTTCTCCCTGCGCCTAGTGAGGAAAAACATAAATAAGAACAAACAATAAACAAAAAGAGCTTGTAAATATGTCAAATGATATTAGTATTCACAACATATCCATGTGCCATATATCCATATACAATTGCCTGCCTGAATGCGAGTGAGTTCTCATAATTTATTCTCAACATGGAATATGAATTGAAGTAATGTGTGATTTCTGGTGTAAGGAGATTAACAGTGACCTTGTCTCATCCTTGTTCTTTCTCTTGCCCCCTTGGATGGGATGTAGAGGGATGCCTGTAAGATTGATTGAGTTGTACAAAGAGAACTACCAGTGTCTCTGAATTCCTGCTTCTGATGTAAAACCCTGGGAAAAGGCAACAAAGCCAAGTTCATAATACATTTAGGTCTGTGAGAAAAAATCACTTCCTCTGATTTCAAAGTAGGGTCAGGGTTGGGGTCAATGTTGGAATTGGGGATGGAGTTAGGATTAAGGGTAAAGTATGATTTTTAATCTTAGAGAATGACTATTATGTTCCTTTCCAGCAGAAATCAATATGAAGGATTGTAAATCTCACCATTTCCCAGCACCAAAAAGAAACTGCTATCCTTCCCTCTGTCAAGCTGTTTCTCTTGAAGAAACCATTGCAGTGAATATTGGAACCTTACATATGGCAATTTAAGATGCTAAGAATGTTTTATATGAGCATTTTGTTGAGTAATGAACAAAACACAGGTTCTTCCCATGATTTGCAGGAGCCATACCTCTGAAGCCAGTCTCTTTACTTCAGTGTTCCTCCAGAAGCCATTCTCCAAAGCAGTAACTACAGAGGAAGGGAACCTCTGTGGCTTATGTCCAGGAGAAAGGAGCAAGACCACAATACTTTCCTAGTGATCTGTAAATTGAGCACTTTCAGAAGCTCAGATCAGAGCTTGCCTGGGGCACCTGGGTGGCTCACTGGTGGAGCAGCTGCCTTCAGCTCAGGGCATGACCCCGGAGTCCCACATTGGGCTCCCCGCAGGGAGCCTGCTTCTCCTCTGCCTCTGTCTCTGCCTCTCTTTTTGTGTGTCTCATGAATAAATAAATAAAATCTTAAAAACAAACAAACACAGAGCTTGCCTGCCCAGAAGCACTGAAAGTCAATTATATCACAAAGCTAATGTTCAATGCTGTTGAGAATTAGGATAAAGAACATATAAAAATGCAACTGCCAGTAGTTTATGTCTTAATAGAAGATGATGTTTGCTTCTTAGTGGCTGTGATAATAAGACTAATTTTTGTTATTTTTAAATTAGAATTAAAAATTACTAATGCAAGGCAGGTTTTCTAGATTTATATAAACAAGTTAAAAATCAGTCAAAATGATTTCCTATTTAATGATGCCTATTTTAATCACGATTTCAACATGTATTTGCAAAATGACTAAGAAATACTTTGCTTAGTTTCATAAAGCAGCTAGCTCCCCATTGCCAATATTAAGTGGACCAAAATTCAAAGTGTGTGGCTTTCCTTATGGAGAAATGATATGCTATATTACCTACTAGGAACAAATCAATGGAGTTTTAAAGGAGTTGAAAAGAACACTAACATAGTAATGAAAATTATAGCTATATTGATATAGGACATAATTCTTTTACCATGGTTCAACTTCAATAGAGAAACTATAAAGAAAAAAATGTTTTCTTTAGAATAAACAAAAAAAAATATCTTTTCTCCTTGCCCTGTTTTCTTGTCCTTGATTTTTCTGTCTCTGGTTTTCTAGTCAGATTCTGACATATTTGGGAAGTTTTTGCAGGGGCACATGGAAATAAGGATAGAATGCCACATTCTCTGCCTAGGATGGGAGCTCTGTTGCGTATAGTTCACCTCCATTTCTGATAAAATTAGGGAGCATACGAACCTCCTCAAGTGTTCTTCCAAGAACCAAAAAACAGTAGAACATAATCTACTAAGTTTCTTTCTAAGCCTCAGAATGAAGCACAGAATAATGGGATTCACAGCTAAACCTATAGCCAAGATTTTTCATCTAGAAATAATAATGTTTGGTTCTGGGAATGGGGAGTGAGGGGTTGACTGTGAAAGAAAGCATGATCTGTAAAAATGATTTTTTTTGATTGAAATATATAGCTAATATAGAAGAAGAAGAAACAAAGCTAAATCAAATTGTCAGTCAACATTTTTTTTGGTAAGTTATTTACAGTATCGAAAAAGAGACCTAATGGAACCTAATTTCAAGGAAGCAATGAACATGAGATGTAATGAATGGAAGAAGAGGAAAAAGGATACAAGGAAACTTCCAACTCAAAATAAGCTTCAAATAAAAATTCTAAGGCATATAAATAAAAAAGGCCTTGATAACAACAACAACAAAAATAAATTTATATGTAGAATATATATTTTGTGTGACTGAAATTAAAATATGAGAGATGTCTGAAAAATTAAATTTACTTTAGATTCTGGAAGAGACTAATTCGGAAATTACAGCAATAAAAAAAGATAACATTGTCAACACTTACATCAAAAATAATGTGCCAGACATTGTTCTAAGAGTTTTATATATAATAGCTCAATAATTTTTGTAACAACCTTCTGAGAAAAATCTCATTTTGCAAATGGAGAAACTAAGACAAGGGAAGTGATTTGGCCAATCTAACATAGTAAGTGGTGGAGCTCAACTTTGAACCCATGTAATCTGAGTCAAGAAACTGGGCTCTTAACCATTGTGTGCCGGAAATTAAAAAATTTTTAAAAAGAGAAATAAAAAAATGAACTGAAATTGAGTAAGTATTAGTAGATATAAAAGTAGAAGATTTGGCAATGAAAAATTTGGTTATTGAAATAAAAAGACACAAGATAAACTTTAGTTTTCTTGAAAAAAAATAATTTGGAAAAGGAATTGAGGCATTGACTGTACTGCAGCCAGATAAACGGTGAGATAAAATGTCTGCTATTTTTAAACATTCATTTTTTTATTTTTTAAAGATTTTATTTATTTATTTATGTGTATGTATGTATGTATGTATTTTAGAGAGAGAGAGTGAGAGAACATGAGTGGAGGAGGAGAGGAAGAGACTCAAGCAGACTCCCAGCTGAGTGTGGAGCCAGATGTGGGGCTCAACCCAGAGCTCAATCTCGGGACCCTGAGAACATGACCTGAGCAAAAACCAAGAGTCAGATGTTTAATCAACTGAGCCACCCATACTTCTTTGTTGTTTTCAAACATTTAAAAGAGATTTAGGAACTCTAAAATCTAATAGGACTTGGAGAAGAAAAGAATAAATCGCAGTGAAACAAAAACTGAAGAGATGGGTGATGAGAATTTTTTACAAATGAAAAGCGTGAGTCCAAAAATGAAAGTTCAATTCAACTATGAATTCTTATAATTTATTTATCTCCTATGTATGTGTTCCTACAAATAGGGACAGTTTAGTATTTTCATTTCCAATATGTATGTCATTTATTTCCTTTCTTACCTTATTGCACTGGCAAGAATATTTTGCACTACGCCGAACAAGACTGGTGAGAGTAAACATCCATGACTTTTCCCCAATCTTAGGGAGAATGCATTGAGTCCTTTGCCATTACGTATTATGTTATCTGTAGGGTTTTTTTTTTTTAGATTTTAATTATTTATTTGACAGAGAGTGAGAAAGCACAAGTGGGTAGCAGCAGGCAGAGGGAGAGGGAGAGGAAGGAGCAAGCAGGCTCTGTACTGAGCATGGAGCCTGAAGCAGGTCTTGATCCCTGAGCCTGAGGTCAAGACCTGAGCGGAAGGCAGATGCTTAACTGACTGAGACACCCAGGTGCCCCTGTAGGGTTTGTGTAGATGCTATTTATCAAGTTGAGGAAGCTCCCCTTTATTTTTATTTATTCAAATGTTTTTGTCTTGAATGTGTTGAATTTTGTCAAATATTTCCTTGTGCATGTGTGTGTGTGTGTTAACAGATACAGTTATGTAATTTTTTCCTTTGGTCTGTGAATATGGAGGATTATTACATCGATGGATTTCTGAATATTGCATCTTTTCCAATGAACTCTACCAGGTCATCATGTATAATTTTTAGTATGTGTTCCAAATTCTATTTCCTAATATATTTTAAGGATTTGGGAACTTATATCCATGAGGAATATTAATCTGTAGTTTTGTTATGTTGTCTTGTCTGATTTGGGTGTCAAGGTAATACCAACTTCATAAAAAGAAATGAATTATATCCTCATATCTTCTGGAAGATATTTTGTAGAACTAGTATTAATTTTTACATCTGTTGTAGAATTTTCTACTGAAATCATTTGGACCTGAAAATTTCTTTTTGGAGAGAGTTTTTTAAAATTATAAATTGAATTTTCTCAGTAGTTATTGACTCATCCAAATTATTTTACGTATAGTGGGTGTAGTAATTTGTGTTTCCAAAGAATTGATCCCTTTTGTATAAGTTGTAAAAATATGTGTATATAGTTGTTTGCAGAATTCCCTTATTATTCTTTTTATGTCTGTAGGGTCTGTGGTGATATTCTTTTGGTCATTTCTGGTATTAGAGATTAGTCTTCTCTCTTTTTTTTTTGGAGGTTTTCCTAAAGGTTTGCTCCCTCTTTCAAAAGTAGGCTTTGATGGGGTATTTTTGTCTGTGCTTTTTTATTGTTTCCAGGTTGCTGACTTCTTCAGCAACCAATATGGGGCATATAAAGAGAAAACCAAAACCTGATGAACTCCCTACCATGTTATTCCTTTGGACACCAGATCCATAGCTTTTCTGCCTTTTCCCCCTCTACCTTTCAGAGGCTTTTTATGTTTGTTTTACTTTATGGAAGAAATAGGGAATAGGATGTCTACTTTATTTCCCCCCAAATGGGAATCCTTTTATTATTTTTACAAGGAAACTTTAAACAAGGAAGCTTTAGGCTTTTTGTTTTGCTTTGTTTTTTATTTTTGCAGCAATAGATCACTAAAATAGTTCACCAACTTATTCTGTGAGTTTAATAAATTTCATAGTAAAGGCAGTATGAAAATAGAAAAATCAGTCTCATCTTATACTTGCCCATTTCCATCTTTCAAACATTAGGATTACCAGGTTTCTAGAGGTCCCCCAGCTCTGGCCTGGGAAGACCAACATCTAATAGCATCTCTGTGGTCTCCTTAATTCATCAGCACTGTAAGAAATATCAATACTGCTCCATTGCAATGCCCTAAACTGAATAACTTGGGTGTCAGCCATCTGTACTGTGTCCTGTTGCCCTTCATGAATAAATCCATAGAGACTTAGGAGGAGTTGATGTCTCAGGTGCTCAACATAGCCCAATAGGCTCAGGAATTGGTGGGCAGAGTGGCCATGAGAATACACTTCCACAGAGGAAGTGGAAGCTCTGTCTACATTTTTTTAAATTTTAATATTGGTATAGTTAACACATAGTCTTATATTAGTTTCAAGTGTACAATGTAGTGATTCAACAATTCCATACATTTCTCAGTGCTCATCACTGAGAGCACTCAGTGATGTTCATCATGATTAAGTGAACTTTTTATCTCCTTATTTCATTCATCCCTGCACCACCCTCCCTTCTACTAACCACTGGTTTGTTCTCTATAGTTAAGAGTAAGTTTTTTGGTTTGTCTCTTTTGTTGTTGTTGTTCATTTTATTTCTTAAATTCCACATATAAGTGAAATCATATGGTATTTGTCCTCTGACTGATTTCACTCAGCATTATACCCTCTAGGTCCATCCAGGTTGTTGCAAATGTCAAGATTTTACTCTTTTTTGTGGATGACTAATATTCTATTGTATATAAATACTATTTCTTCTTTATCCATTCATCTGTTGATGAGCATTTGGGCTGCTTTCATATTTTAGCTATTGTAAATAATGCTGCAGTAAACATAGGGATGTATATATCTTTTTGAATTAGTGTTTTCATTTCCCTAGGTAAATGCCCAGTAGTAGAATTACTGGATCATATGGCAATTCTATTTTTAATTTTTTGAGGGATCTCCATACTGTTTTCCATTAGTGGCTGTATCAGTTTGCCTTCCCATCAACAGTGAATGAGGATTCCTTTCTCTCTGCATCCTCACCAGCTCTTGTTTCTTAAATTTTTTATTTTAGTCATTCTGACAGGTGTGAGGTTATATCTTATTGTGGTTCTGATTTGAGCATCTTTTCATGTGTCTGTTGACATCTATATGTCTCCCTTGGCGAAATGTCTATTCATATCTTCTACCCATTTTTAATTGGATTATTTTCTTTTTTGGTGTTGAGTTATATAATTCTTCATATATTTTGTATACTAGCCCTTTTTGGATATTTAATTTGTAAATATCTTCTCCCATTCCATAGGTTCCCTATTAGTTGGTGGTTTTATGTTTGTTTGTTTTTCTGTGCAGAAACTTTTTATTTTGATGTAGTGTCAATAGTTTATTTTGTTCTTGTTTCCCTTGCTTTAGGAGATACATCTAGGATATTGCTACAACCAATGTCAAAGAAATTACTGTCTAGAGTAATTTCAGTAATTAAGTAATTTAAATAATTAAGCAATTTATTTGAAATTACTGAAATTACTACCTTCTAGGATTTTTATGGTTTCAGGTCTCACATTACGTCTTTAATCCATTTTGAGTTATTTTTGTATATAGTGTTAGGAAGTGGTCCAGTGGAAGTGGTACAGTTTTGCATGTAACTGTACAGTTTACCCAATGCCGTTGTTGAAGAGACTGTCTCTTTCCCATTGCATATACTTGCCTCTTGTCATAGGTTGACCCTATCAGTGAGTTCTTTTCTGGGTGCTCTAATCTATTCTCTTGATCTTGATCTATTTTTTTGTGCCAATACCATACTGTTTTGGTTACCACAGCTTTGTAGTATATCTTGAAATCTGAAATTGTAATACCTCCAGCTTTGTTCTTGTTTTTCAAGATTGCTTTGGATATGCAGGTTCTTTTGTGGTTTCATGCAAATTTTAGGATTATTTATTCTAGTTCTGTGGAAAATCCTGTATTTTGATAGAGACTGTACTAAATCTGCAGATTATATTGGGTAATATGGACATTTTAACAGTGTTTGTTTTTCCAACCCATGAGCATGGTATATATTTCCATTCGTTTATGCCATCTTGAATTTCTTTCATCAGTGTTTTATAGTTTTCAGAGTACAGATCTTTCACCCCTTGGTTAACTTTATTCCTAGGTATTTTATTTTGGGGGGGGGCAATTGTAAATGGGATTGTTTTCTTAATTTTGCTTTCTGCTCCTTCATGATTAGTGTATAGACATGCAACAGATTTGTGTATATTGATTTTGTATCCTGCAACATCACTGAATTCATTTATCTGTTCTGGTAGTTTTTGATGGAATATATAGGATTTTTCTATATATAGTATCATGTCATCTGTAAATTGTGAAGTTTTGCTTTTTCCTTACCAATATGGATGCCTTTTATTTATTTTTCCTGTCTGATTGCTGTGGCTAAGACTTCCAGTACTGTGTTGAATAAAAATGGTGAGAGTGGACATCCTTGTCTTGTTTCTCATCTTAGGCGGAAAGCTCAGTTTTTCACCATTGAGTATAATGTTAGCTGACTATATCTATGTGTTTTTGATATTTCTGTTTTTGATACTCTTTCGAGGTATCTGCACTAGCTGTAACATGACAGTCTAACAGACATTCTGCTAGTGAGAGCTTCACCCTTATTTTGAAAGACTTGATTTGAAAAAGTTTGATTGAATTATAATTTTCTTTGCATTTCACAAACTAAAGTATGGATTTCATTTGCTTCTCACTTCATGTTGTTTTCCCTGTCCATCAGTTGGACTGCCTAAAGTATGGCTCTATCTAACACCTGCAATGCTGAATGTGCCTGGTGAAGGAGAAGGGGGATGATGAAGACTGAGAGAGAGGATGGGCTATCAAAGGTGAAAAGATCCTTTAGCCTGAAATCTCATGATTGTAACAGAAGTCACTAGAGAGATTTGAACTATGGCCTGTTAAGTACATTTTCCCAAACAGTGAATGAAGTTCCCCTAATAAAACTATTATCTTGGCTGGGCTGGATTAGAATCTATCTTGAAAAGTTATGTAGGTCAACTATTAAATCCACCTTATTCTTTCATTTTACCTTTCGAAAACTAAACTCTTCCTTTCTGACTATAACCAGAAAGAATGACATTTTCTGATTATCCAGAATTGCATTTAAACCTAGTGAAGCCAGAAGCACTTTTCAGGAACCTGAAAAGGAGTTTTACAGAGATGTTTATTGACCTTTCAGATAATAGGGCTACATGGGTGGGTAGAATAATATAGACTGTCCTCAGGTTAAAGAAAAAGAAATACCTCTTGCAGCATGCCCTGTTCAGCCTCATTTCTGACAGAAAGGCAGTCATATTCCTGGCAGAGATACACTTAGTGAAAGATCTCACTGTATAATGGTTTGTATGATTTTAAAAGGCTGCTTTTTTCTATTATATCAGAATAATCTTGTAAAATCTATGATTATGATCACCATTTCAGTATGTGTGATATAATAAAAATTAACCATCAAAATAATCTCTTGCAAAATTCTGATTCCTAATCAGTGTTCCAAGAAAAGTGATTATAATAGATCTCAAGGGAAAATAAGCAAATTGAGAAATATCTTGTTTACATGAACTATGTATGCATAGCTTACTTTAAAGTCAAATTCTATTCCAAAATCCTGGAAATATGCACACAAATGTTCCTCTTTCAATGTGTGGCTATGTCTTATATATTCTTTTAATATTCTACTCTAATATTAATATTGCTTTAAAGAGAAATCTAAGATAACTGATAAAATGAAATAATTTGACACCATCAAAATAAAACTGTTTACGGCTGAAATCCTTTCAAAAATTTTCAGTTTGGTTGTTTACCTATTTGTGGTAGATCATGTATCTTAAATCAAGCTTTTCAAATAGGTAACAAAAGCATGGAGTCTCTTATTGGCATTTTTCTGAAGAGTAATATTAAATCCTATCATGAACAATATTATATCATATCATGAACAATAAAATTCCCCCCTACATGTAATACTAAGGCAAAGCAAAATCTTCAAATTTCTAAATAACTTCATTATGCCACAGCACATGGATTTTTCCTGGGTAGTACTCTGATATCTGGTGGAGTGCTAACCCAGAATGGCTATAAATTTCATTCACCTACACCTAATAAAAGGCAAGGTTTATTCCTCCTTTTTTTTTCTCTGTGATCTACAGCCCTGCCTTCATTAGATACACTACTTGCATGATATTGGCATGAAAGGACCCAGTCATTATCTAAATTTGCAATAAAGATATTCAAACCTGAAAAGAAAATTCATATAGTAGAAAAGATAAAATAGAAGATTTTAGGATTTAAAAGATTTCTTTATTTTTTCCCCTTTGCTTACAGTTTAGAAAACCAGATTAATGGTATCTGTTATGAGAAGCAGCTTATTAGGGAAATGAAACCTTCCATCAGCTGGAAAGACAATCATGCATAGGAACTCTGACTCAATCAGATGCTGTGTTCAGTATTTCAATAATCATGAGGGTGTGATGATGGAGGTACAAAATATTCTTCCTTACTAATTGGTTACTGATATTATTTTTTTCAAAGAAGGATCAAATAAGGATATTCATTCTATTATATAAGAGTCAAAATAAACTCTAATGAACTTGATTTGTTTGCTACTGCCCTTAATGTATAAGTAAGAAATTGGTTACCTAAAAGCTCAATTGTTAATAGATGTATTAGATTCTTCTGTGAAGAAATAATAAACCATCTGAGGTGAATTAACTCTTCTCAGGTCTCAGAATACCATTCAGAAATTATCTCTTATGAGTTCAATCCTTGTTAATGTACTCTGAGCTGTGTTTATGAAAATCTATGCAAAGATATGCTTAGCATGCATATTCCTTAAATGTTTCAACCAAGGCCAACTAGAGTGACTTTCCTGAGATGCTAAAAATTTGAAGTGAATATAAAAAATGGCAGACGATCTGTGAACAGGTTCTGGTATTCTGATCTCAGAGGGCTTTCCAGGTTAAAGAAGAGTGTGCTGTTACTGCTGTTACTTATATGAGAATTTTGCCCTCTTATAAATGAAGGGCAACGTTATCCCAAAAGGCTGATGCAAAGAGAGAAAGCAGTACAGTAGTATATTGCAAATTAAATGTGTAGTTTTTAGTAGTTCAGTACTTTGGAAATTCCCCAAAGTATCATTCTTTCACACTTGACTGAGAATGTATTGTTTTCTCACAACAAATTCTTAGTATCCCAAAGATCCTGCAGAGGTCAAGAATCTACCACCTGGAAAGACAGAACTCTGCTCACAGAATGTCTTAGCAGCACCAGCAGGTCTGCAAGAAGATGGTGCTGAGGTGTCCAAGGGGTATCAGTATTGCAATATATGGTATCAGGAAGCAGTAGGCTGTAGAACCGGAATTGGCTCTTTGATTCACATAGCCTCCTTGATATCAGCTGGCCCCAAAAGGGCCAATTAATGGACTGCATTACGGGATAGATCCAGATTTTGTGGGTATAGAAAATTGTACACACTGAAGAAATTTCTTTAAGAAAAAGAACCTAGGGATGCCTAGGCGCAGTCAGTTGAGTGTCCCACTCTTGGTTTTGGCTCAGGTCATGATCTCAGAGTGGTAAGATCAAGACCTGTGTCTGCTTAAGACTTCGTCTACATCTGTTCCTCCTGCCCCTCTCAAATAAATAAATAAATCTTAAAACTTAAAAAAAAATCTAAAATCACAAATATAGAATCAGACACAAGATAAATTTTTATTTATAATAAAGAAATCACTAAAACTAGATTATTTATTAGAATTCTTTATTGAGGTAAAATTGATATTAAACTAGATATTTTAATAAGGGAACACATATCATAAATATCATAAAACCCAGACAAATAATATAACATTCTTATTAAATGCCTAACCCAGTCTTTTATATATCTTCTTTTCTCTTCATTTTTAATCGCATATTCTTTGTTTTCTTAATATGTCAGTGATTCCATGTTATTATTTTCTAGTGGAAAAAGAGAAAAGAACTCCACCTTTAATGTGGCAGTACTGACTCATTCATTTCCAACCTGATTTCTCCTCCATTTCTCACATACTTCCAGGGCTAGGTGCCATAGGACATGCTCGTATTGTATGATGACCTATGGCTCTGCACCTTCATGCCCCCAGATATGCTGGCCCAGATGATACTGGGATGTTCCCAGAAGCTTTTCCTGCTTTGGGAGTGCCAGCAAAAACTTCATATGTAAGGCACAAACACATAAATGTATCCAAACTAATCAAAACAAAATGTAAGCAAAATTCTGCTTTCCCTTTGGCCAAATGTCAGAAAGCTTGTGATAATTTCAATCCTTCAAAATAAAGTTTTAACCAGTTGCATATAAAGAATAACATTTTAAACAAATTTTATCGAAACATATGACCACATGAACACTTCACTAGTTTCATTAACTCCATGTTGAATATGCCTTGCTGTCCCTACAGCTTTATTTACAGTTACCAGGAGTACAGTTTTGTTAAGAATCTTTTG
Source organism: Nyctereutes procyonoides (assembly GCF_905146905.1). Taxonomy (NCBI): domain Eukaryota; kingdom Metazoa; phylum Chordata; class Mammalia; order Carnivora; family Canidae; genus Nyctereutes; species Nyctereutes procyonoides. Next base: position 17,032,686 of record NW_026575132.1, read on the forward strand.
CCAAGACCAAACTGCAATACCATCATTTAAAAAAAACTTTTCTCTTTAATCTATTTATATATATTATAATTACTTTAGGAAAAAAAAGTCACATTTCTACTTCTGTTAAAATAAATTGCTAAAAATGTTCCGTTGTCAACAGAATTTGTGCTATAAAGAACCAGTTAGAGATTTAGTGTGGAACAGCTCTCTCAGTTTCTCCCATTTAACCAATGGTAACTAGTAATCCAGTGTAAAGCCATTGGCTTGTTAATTGGAATATTTTTGAGTTATGTTTTTTCCTTAGATAAGAAGAAATCCAATTAACTAAAAAATTTTAATGACTTTAATTTTCTTTTCTGCCCCTTTCACAAAGAAAATGATCCCTAATATGTCACCTCTTATGATTTTAACCCTCTATTGATAATTTCTGGAGCAGGATCTTACATTCGCAGAACTGAGATGGGACAAAAGAAGGTAGTTGGAGAAGCAGAGAGATGCCAGGTTAAGACTGTCCTGCAACATGTGGCTTAAGATCATTGAAAAAGCATCCATCCGTTCACCTTGGAAAAAGAACATGATTGTCTCAAACCTTTTCTGTAAAACCAGTCTATACGGTTGAGAAGGAAGGAAGAGAATAAGGCGATAAAAAAGGTGAAGTTTGTCATGTTCTGCATATTACAATGAAACTACTTAATTATGTTCTCAACTATTTGGAGGCTTTGATGAAATTTTAAAGAAATGTTCACTGGGATAATCTTTTTTTAATTCTTTTTTTTAAGATTTTATTTATTCATAGAGATGCAGAGAGAGAGAGAGAGAGAAAGAGGCAGAGACACAGGCAGAGGGAGAAGCAGGCTCCATGCAGAGAGCCTGACGTGGGACTCAATCCAGGGTCTCCAGGATCACACCCTGGGCTGCAGGCGGCGCTAAACCGCTGCGCCACCCGGGCTGCCCCTCACTGGGATAATCTTAACGGACTCTACTTTCTTTTAAAGAAATTAAGGTATCATTTTAAACTTAAAAATTTTTTTTTAACATTTTAAAAGACTTAGCTTTGCCACCAATCTCATAAAAACCCATTTTAAATTAGAGGAAGTAAGGAAACAGAGAATGAATTAAAACTTTAATGAAGCTTCTTAAAGAATCCATACTAATCTCATATCTCAAGTCTACAAAGTATTTACAAGTTTATGTGAACTGAGTAGTACACAGATAGATGTCTGTTGTCTAGTCATACTCTGTAATTTAGACAATGAAATATGAACCTTGGAACAAAATTATACTCTGGGGGTGCTTGGGTGGCTCGGCTGATTAAGCATTCAAATTTTGATTTTGGGTCAGATCATGATCTCAGGGTCATAAGATCAAGCCTCATGTCAGGCTCCAGGCTGCGTGTGAAGCCTGCTTAAGATTCTCTCTCTCTTTCCCTCTGCCCCAACCCCCAACTCATGCATTCTCTCTCTCTCTCTTTCTCTCGCTCGCTCTTCTTTTAAATAAAAATATATATTCTATAAGCAAAGATAAATTTTGAAATTGTTGTATTTTTTATTTAAATTTAGTGTAATTAACATATACTTTATTATTAGTTTCAGAGGTAGAATTTAGTGGTTCATCAGTTGCATACAACACCCAGTGTTGTCAAGTGCCCTCCTTAATGCCCATCACCAATTACCCCATCCCCCTACTCACTTCCCCTCCAGCAACCCTGTTTTTTTCCTATAGTTGAGTCTTTTATGATTTACCTCCCTGTTTTCATCTTATTTTATTTTTCCTTCCCGTCCCCTAGTTCATCTGTTTTGTTTCTTAAACTCCACACTTAAGTGAAATCATATGGTATTTGTCTTCTCTGATTTATTTGGCTCAGCACAATACCCTCTAGTTCCATTCACATCATTACAAATGGCAAGATTCCATTCTTTTTGATGGCTAATATTCCATATTTTGGTGATGGTAGACATTGCATCTATAAACATTGGGGTGCATGTGCCCCTTCAAATCTTTTTTTATAGTGCATCTGTGATTTGTTACTAATTTCATCCATTTTCAAGAAAGCAACTGTTATGTGATCATTGTTGAAAATGTCATCTTTTAAAAATTGATTTCTGGGGCACCTGGGTGGCTCAGTGGTTGAGCGTCTATCTTGGGCTCAGGGCGTGATATCAGGGTCCTGGGATCGAGTCCCACATGAGGCTCCCCATAGGGAGCCTGCTTCTCTCTCTGCCTGTATCTCTGCCACTCTCTGTGTGTCTCTCATGAATAAATAAACAAAATCTTTAAAAAATAAAAATTCATTTCTATGTTTTTGTTGAGGTTTCCAGAAATACATTGTTATTTACCAAGGACAAGTGTGAGCATCTCTGGTAAGGGCATTCTCTTTTTTCAAAATCATTTTCTGCATTGTTATAAGTTTGTGAGCTTAAAGTAAAAATAAAAATATAAAAAATTTAAAAAATAAGAAGTCATACCTTTGACTTTGTCATATTGAAATGTTGCTGTAAGCTCAATGCGATAGTGCATAGTAGGTAGAACTGGCTCTTTCCAGAGCCAAAAAAAAAAAAAAAAATTGAAAGAAAGAAAGAAAAAAAAAGAAAAGAAAAGAAAAAAATCCAGAGTACTACTCACAAAATAAGAGATAAACTACTGTTAGATTATAGATAAAGCAAAAGAAAGGGGGGAAAATGTGACACTGATTTTCCACATAAAGAGAAGTATGGCATTATTTGCTATCTATCACTATCTTTTTATTTCATTTGTGCCATCTGAGAGAACACACCCCAACCTATGTTCTCCACAGGGATTTAGCTATGACTGGGCATAATGTTGAGCTAGCTACTATGAATCCACTAAAGTTTTTCTAAGAAAAAAACTTTTTTATTTTTAAGGAGTGGGAGAGTCAGGCATGAAGCTTGCTTCTTAGTTCTTCAGCTGTCAGAGAGCTGAAGTGATTCTGAATATAGCATGCGATACTTCAATTCTGAGATTGTTTCTGGGATCTTGGTAGATCCAAGGAAAAATAACCGAAAGAAGCATGTACACTGCTAACCAATGGCATTCTGGCACATAAGGGAGAATTGCTTCGGTGTCCCTTTGATTCTGGGGTTGTTTGTGTATATAGTCATATTTTCTATTTTTATTTCAGGATATAGTAAGAAAGTGTTACCACATATTTGTTATTAAAGAAGACATTGAATTAATGGAGTTGAGAATTACTAAGCTATAATATGAAATGCTATAGAAAACATAAAGCAATAGGTAAGTTATAAGTTCAGTAGACATTCAGTAAAAACCAGGCATACTATGTTAGTGGAAGTTTGGATAAAAAGCAGAGGGTCCAGTATTAGGAAGTCTGTGTTATACTCCATGTTATATTAGGATGATAACATATCATTGACCATTAAAGTTTATACGTGGAAGATCTAGAAATGTGTTTATAATATGATGTTATATGAACATAATGAAATAGAATATGTACCCATTGTTTTTATCTATGAAAACTCAAGGGTCTAGGTGGGAGGTAATAGGTAAAACCATGACATACATTGGGCTGAGATGGCAAGAATATGAATAATTCTAGTGTTTTATTATTTTTCAATACTGTGTTGTCTTTTAAGTGAGGAAAAACATGAGAAATGTTAAGGTGTTGTCCGCAGAAGGGAGAGATAAATGAAGGTAAGTAAAAAATACAATTGACGTTTCAGAGAGATGATGATCAGAGAAGTAAATGTCTTGAAGATCAATAAAAATCAAGTAAGTAGGGATCCCTGGGTGGCGCAGCGGTTTGGCGCCTGCCTTTGGCCCAGGGCGCGATCCTGGGGACCCGGGATCGAATCCCACGTGGGGCTCCCGGTGCATGGAGCCTGCTTCTCCCTCTGCCTGTGTCTCTGCCTCTCCTCTCTCTCTGTCTGTGTGACTATCATAAGTAAATAAAAATTTTAAAAAAATCAAGTAAGTAAACTAATCAAAAGAGTCAGAAAGAAAAGGAAAGTTATTCTACAAAGGGAAATAACCTTAGTCAGGTGTGCTTTGTGTGGGGTCAGCAGGCTGAAACAGAGAACTATTCCTAATTTCCAGTAGGAAATTAAATCAGAATTCAGTGAAGCTGTAAGGGGCATGAGTTATCCTCCAAATGGGCAGTAGAATTGATAATCATCCCATCTTGCTTTACTTGGTTTGTGTCATGATTTTAAAATGGATGACAAACACCAATGGAGTCATGAGTAGGATTTTCAAAGAACACACACTTTGGTTCCTAGGTAAGCCTGTATGAGGCATTGTACTACGGTCAAAAGACAATTGTCCATATCAAGTGGTCAGTATCATGCCATCCCCAGTATCACGCAGGGCACACTTTTGAACTTGTGAGCTGTCAGCATTTTTTAAAAAAGATTTTTATTTATTTATTTGAGGGGAGAGAGAGAGAGAGAGAGAGAGTCAAAGATATAGGCAGAGGAAGAAACAGGCTCCATGCAGGAAGCCTGATGTGGGACTCATCCTGGGACTCCGGGATCATCCCTAAGCCAAAGGCAAAAGCTCAACTGCTGAGCCACCCAGGAGTCCCTAGCTGTCACCTTTTAACTCTTCTTTTTATGATAGCATAAGTAATTTGCTGTCACACAAAGGCTTTGCCATTTTATCCTTATCATGGTGATTTATTAATTGATTTAATGAGTATTCACTGAGGCTTTTCTTCTTGCCAGATACTCTTCAAAACACTTGGGTTAGATCAATGAACAATAACAACAATAAAATATTTCCCTTATGGAGCTTATATTCTACTTGTGGCTGGGGGTAAATTAGAAGTAAGAAACTATAAGCAACTAGCACAACAATAAGGAAACTGTATAATATTGTTCCAATGCGAAGAATAAAGAAATTTTAGACTCAATATCTCAGAAGATATTTTTCATAACTTAAGTCAAGTTGGAGGCAAGAAAGCCTATCCCACACTGAGATAATGAATAAAGCACCAAATATAGAGAAAGGGATCAATAGTTTCAATCTTAGTTCAATCAGAGCAGGATACTCCTGGGTATGGTATATTTCTAATATTATTGGATATTCTATATCAAGTACAATTCAGTAAATTACTATTTCTGAGTATTTGTGTTCATCAACACTTAAATATTTACACATGATCAAATATTAAAATAAATACACATATGATAGTTTCATATAGTTGTCTAATGCTATTATAAATTTACTATCACAAATCTGTTTCTCTTTTTTTAAACTGTTACCTCAGTTTCAAATCCTCCAGAACTGCTGGGTCTATGCTCCTGATTGATTAGCTAGTCTTCCTCTCTCAGTCTCTAGTTCTCTCTTACATTTTCAATTGATTTCCATTCCTGAAGAATATTTCTTTTGGTCCTACAATTCCATGCTTTTGATAGTTTGGGAGTGGGGAGAAAAGAACATTGATAATCTTTGCTTCTATGTTAAGGAATGTCAAAACAAATTTTTAACAATCTCTTTTGCATCTGGTAAGGAGACTTTGTAAAACTACCACTTGACAAAACTTAATTTGCAGCAAAGACTGGCTTCTAGAAGTAATCTCATTCTCAGTGAAGGAACTGGATATTTGAACTAGCACTCAGAAAGGGCATGTTGCTAAGAGACCAAGTCCTACACTGGAAATTAGAAAATCTGGCTTTGCTCTCAGCTAACCACAAGTGGTCCATGTGCAAGCCACTTGTATGTTCTGTACTTCCATTCATTAGTAATGAAGGTCTTATCAGTCTCATGATTAAGTGCCCAAATTTAAGAACCAAGTGGAGAATAAAGGGGATGACAAAGTGACTAGCTAAGTGACTAGTGAAAAACGTGTTTGATTAACAATTGTAAAAAATCCCAAGCTCTTTATGTCTTAGCAGTGCAATCAAAATATACAGACATAATCTTTTGTGTTTAGATCAGGTTTCTGTATTAGTACTTGAAGGCACTACATAGGGTTTTATTTACTTGTTTCACACTCTCTCCATCCCATGTTCACAGGCTGTTCACACAAAGTTCAGGGTTCTTCCTTTGTAAGCAAGGGATCAAATTCCTGCTTGAGATTAACGCTAAAAAAAGTCCATCTCTAGGTGTGATTGTGTCTTCTATTTTTGAATAAAAATAAAGGCTATACAGTCCATTATGTTTCTCTTATTTGTAGTAACCATCAGAAAGCTTCTAGTCAAACCAGGTACCTAATACTTTAAATTCCCTCCTCTCGCATGCATTTTGAACCATTTGTTTTGTGTCTTTCAGCTTTAGCCTTAAATTGTTTTTTTCACACTATGTTTTATTTTCTAAGCCATCTCTAGCCCTTTCAGAATGAGACATGACATAAATCCCTGGGAAAAAATTCTGGGTGGAGCTGGAAAGACTTCTTACAGGAAAATCACTCTTTGTTTCTCCTATTCCATAAAAAAATGTGCATCTCCCTGAGGGAAAAATTGAAAGATACCTTTAATGCAACATTGATAGATCTCTAATGTGCCCTGTTTCCCCTTCCCCTTCTGCAAAATAGCTGGCAGCTGGGTTAATTCAAGGATGACATTCAGCTGTAGACACCGAAAGCAGAAAATGAAATACCTGAAGAATTCAGGGGTTCTATGAGTGTTCTGATTTTGTTATGCTTTCGATCTCCTTTTATACTTTTCTTTTAAACTCAAAATTATAAATTGAAGTTGTTTTAAATTCTTAGTTCTTCATAATAAGATTTTTACCAATGTAATAAATAATGGCAAGGGGTATATAGAGAGAAAAATAGGAAGGCATTTTGTAATTTTACAAGATATAGGAATCAGCACTTTATTACTGCACTTAACCAAATTTTAATCCAATGAATTCTCTAATTTGAGATGCTTTTGTAGATTCCAGAAAATATCTGCGTACAATTATTTAGGTTGAGGCTCTTGAAGTAATTATATATATGTTCCTCTTACTCAGCTCAATTGTCATGGCTTAAAAAGAGGATTTCCTAAATCTATTTCTAAAACTTCCAACATTAGTTAATGCATTACATTAATGAAATAGTTTGAAGGCTGTTTTCTATGGAGCCTTGGGATTTTCCATATGCCTGTGTGCCACCTGGAAAAGCAAAAGTCAGAGAGAGGAGCTGCTGCCACACCTCTACTCTCCAGAATAACTCTTATCTGTCTTAAATAATAGAGAAAACATATGATTTTCTTTGAAAGTAGCTAAAAATAATATTTTGTTAAAATAAAAATTTTGAAACCAGTAAGTTAATGTATTGTGCAGATGCTACTTCCTTTTAAATGTAAATGTATTACCAACAAACCACAATATAGAGAGAAATGATCACTTTTAAAGTATATCAATGTAAACACCTTTACATAGTTGGCATGCCATTTCCAAACAGGAGACCTGTTATTTAGAAAATTAAATATACAAATGAGGCCTTCTCGAACACAGAAACTGGAAAACATCTGGCTCATGGCACAATTCTTAAAAAAGCAAGAAAAACTGGGTAGCCCCATTGAAGAGCATGGCAGCCAGATCTCAGCTAAGGATGCAGAGCACCAGAGTCAGGGATTCTGTGGGGCTGGGAGAGAGAATATGCTCCAAATGGGCTTTTACTGATGCCCAGTCAGAGACAGAGGATCACTTCAGTGTAGGCTCTATTTTCAATGTTTTTAAATGACTCATTTAGTGATAGTTGAGGATGTGCTTTGAACTTTGTCACCCAATTATTTTAGTCATCTGCGATACTTTTCACTTCTGAACATAATATCAAGCTTACAATATGCAAAGCTTTTTGCCTAATAGACTCCTTTCTAAGTATAGGTTTCCATGGGATTAAAAATAAACAGTATCAATTTTTCATGAAACAGAATTTTGACAAAATCATTTTCCTTTTCTTTTTAAAGATTGTTTTAGAGAGAGAGCGAGCTAAAGCATGAGCAGGGGGAAGGAGCAGAGGGAGAGAGAGAGAGAGAGAGAGAATCTCAAGCAGACTCCCTACTGAGCATGGAGCCAATACGGGCCTCCATCCCAGGACCCTGAGATCATGACCTGAGCAGAGTTGGACGCTCAAGTGACTGAGCCACCCAGGTGCCCCTTCATGCTGAATTATAAAGACAAATAGCATAAGACCTATTGGACTCAAAGATTAGCAGGCATAAAATCTACTTTTGCCCTCCTCCTAAAGCCCACTTTGATAATCAAGTTTATGATCGAGTTGAGGGGTATTTTAAGAATAAATGATGCAAAGTGATGTACACAGAGAGCTGCAATAGGTTAAAAACTGTCCTGAGCAACTTGGCAGAGAAAATGAACAACTGTGCCCCCAAACTACTTTTCGCTAAAGCTTTTTAGCATGTTTCTCAAAGAATGTGACAAACTTAACTTTCTAAGGAATAAGCAGCAAGTACTGTTTCATTATTTCAATGTATTTGATTAACACTGAGGCTATTTACACCCAAGAATCAAACAACGCATCTTCTACTAGCTATATCTCTTATTAAAGGGTTCTTAAAACACCCTAAGGATCAAATATATGATGTCCTACACAAGATCATATATAATTCAGTAGTTGAGGTGCTCTGTGATAGAGGCAGCTGTAGCTCCCTGGCATCAATTTCAGGAAAGCAGTGATGTTCCTAATAAATGCAGTGTTATTATCAGCATGTTATAAGCTGCAGCAGAGAGAATGCCTTTTATCATCCACACAGAAACCTCTCCCATAAAGCCCATAGAAACCATTTGCAAATATAAATATGAATAGAACTGTACTTATTTTTGAAGTTTATAGCACCCATTAATAGCAGTAAATCATATAAAGGCAATTCACTTTCCAATTCCATTTGCAAAAAAAATGCAAAATGCATATTATACAATAAGTGATAGGTACATAAAATGCCATTTGTGTCAGCATGCTGAAAAGGATAATACAAATCTAATTCAATTGTAAAGCACTACAAAAGAGATGTCAAATAGAAGCATTGCATCACAAATATCTCATATTTCTCAAAGCATGGATTACATCTGTAATGAAATTATAATGGAGAGAAATTCTGACAGGAAAGGGGTGGGTATATGATAACTCAAAATAATAAACATAAAGTTATTAGTTCTATTTTATAGCTGCTAAGTTAATTTTAAAGATATGAAATGGTAATACATCTAAATAGTTACATTTTATATAATTCCAAAGAAAAGGAAGAAAACACAAACAAAATCCAGGGAGAAAAATTGGCAAATGCAGATTAAGTTTTCTAACCATTAAGAAGTGCCATTAAATCAGTAATAGTTCAAGTAAGAATTAAAAACAAAACCAGGGCTCTAGCCCGGGTACCTGTGGCATAAACAGATGCTGTGTGGATGCTTGTAGTCTGTGTCCGAGGGTGTAGGTCACCATGAGCCAGCTCCAGAATGAGTACGACCCCTACGCAGTGGAAGAGCCTAGCGACCACCCACTTTGAGCAGTTCTGAAGATGAAATGGATGTGCTTTTACATGGAACTCCTGACCAAAAAAGAAAACTCGTCAGAGAATGTCTTACTGGAGAAAGTGAATCCTCTAGTGAAGATGAATTTGAAAAAGAAATGGAAGCTGAATTAAATTCCACCATAAAAACAATGGAGGACAAGTTATCCTCTCTGGAAACAGGGTCTTCCTCAGGAACTGGAAAAGTTGGAACAGCTCTGACAAAGTACTATGATGATATATATTTTGATTCTGATTCTGAAGATGAGGACAAAACAGCACAGGTAACCAAGAAGAAAAAGAAAAAACGACACAGGATTCCAACAAATGATGAGTTATTATATGATCCTGAAAAAGATAACAGAGATCAGGCCTGGGTTGATGCACAAAGAAGAGGCTACCATGGTCTTGGAATACAGAGACCATATCAACAACGGCCTATTCCAAATAGTGATGCTGTCTTGAATTGCCCTGCCTGCATGACCACACTATGTCTTGATTGCCAAAGGCATGAATCATACAAAACTCAGTATAGAGCAATGTTTGTGATTAATTGTTCTGTCAACAAAGAGGAGGTTCTAAGATACAAAAATCCCAGAGAAAAGGAAGAAAAGGCGAGGCCATAAGAAGATGAGGTCTAACCACGAAGACACTGCAGAGCAGACAGAGGCACAAGCGGAAGAAATCTATCACCTGGTCATGTGCACCGAATGTTCCACAGAAGTGGCCGTCTATGACAAGGACGGAGTCTTTCATTTTTTCAACGTTTTAGCAAGTCATTCTTGAATAGTTCAGTTGGCATTTAATTGCCCAATACAATATATAAGGCAAACATGGACAGTTATTACCCTCTTGCCTATTCATATCAAGTAACATTCTGAGGGGTTATCTGAGGACACAGTGTTTATCTTTTTGAAAGAGAATGGTTGTCAGCCTTCATCCCTCCGCCCCCTTTAAAAAATTTTTCCCCAGCTCTGATGGGACTGATAATTCATTCCCTCTTTGATGGGCATTTGGAAACTATGGGGCTTTTCATGTATTAAAGCTCTTTAGAATTAAAATGTTCTGCAGTTATAAGTAAAACAAAAACAAAAACAAACAAAAAACAAAACCAAGCAAAAAACACTCGTATCTAGCAGAAGTTATCCATGACCTAGGATTTATAAAAATATAAGCAAACTAAAAATGTCAGTGGGAGTCTACATATATCCTTATCTTTCTTCTTTATACTACTGATGCTGGCTGGTATCCTTTGGAGCAGGATCCTTATGTCAAAGATATGGGTGAGAAATTTTAAACATCCTGTGAAATAGACAAAAATATATATTGGGTGAATAGTGCTTTTTTTATATTTTAATACCAGACCAGCACATACAAAGCAATCCTCTCCAAATATTTTATCTGTTTTCAGGAAAAGATATAGAAATGCAGACTACATAATAAAGTTTATTTAGTGAAAATAATAAGCAGACAAATAAAAAAAAGCAAGACATCTGTCATCAGGATAGGTGGAAAAAACAAATACTTATTATAAGGATTCCAAAGACACTGTGACAGAGAACATTTTATAATAGATTTTGACACATGTTAGTTGAGAGTTCTGTCAGTAATTAGCAGTAGGATTTTAGATGACACAAATAAACTTTCTAACTTCTTTCTCTACAAAGTGAGGGAGTTAAATTGTTTCAAAATCATTTTCAAATTTTAACACTCTACTATTTTACAAGGTAAAGGAAAATTCAAAAATAAACATTTCAAATGGCTTTATGGGCCTTTTTTTTGGTAGGAAATGTGGTTTAAAAAATCAACTTCATTAGATTGCATTTTTAAAGACTATATCTGATGTTAATGGATAAAAATTTATTAGTCACTCTGAAATAGGTTATGTAACAAAGTACTATTATTCTTTAGAAAAAATTATTTCAAAAGCCTGTTATCCTCTTAGTAAGTGTCATGACAAACTATCTACTCTTAAAGACCAATAAAATTAATCAGCAGTCATGATCAAAAATTTACACATGGAAAATATTTCCCATATTTCCCCTCCCAAATTACAGCATAGTAAATATTTAATTTCTGAAATGATTTGCAAGTAGCATCTTGCTTTTTTTATAAATTAATTTTTTATTGGTATTCAATTTACCAACATACAGAATAACACCCAGTGCTCATCCCGTCAAGTGTCCCCCTCAGTGCCCGTCACCCATTCACCCCCACCCCCTGCCCTCCTCCCCTTCCACCACCCCTAGTTCGTTTCCCAGAGTTAGAGAGTCTTTATGTTCTGTCTCCCTTTCTGATATTTCCCACACATTTCTTCTCCCTTCCCATATATTCCCTTTCACTATTATTCATATTCCCCAAATGAATGAGAACATACACTGTTTGTCCTTCTCCGATTGACTTACTTCACTCAGCATAATACCCTCCAGTTCCATCCACGTTGAAGCAAATGGTGGGTATTTGTCGTTTCTAATGGCTGAGGAATATTCCATTGTATACATAAACCACATCTTCTTTATCCATTCATCTTTCGATGGACACCGAGGCTCCTTCCACAGTTTGGCTATTGTGGACATGGCTGCTAGAAACATCGGGGTGCAGGTGTCCCGGCGTTTCATTGCATCTGAATCTTTGGGGTAAATCCCTAACAGTGCAATTGCTGGGTCATAGGGCAGGTCTATTTTTAACTCTTTGAGGAACCTCCACACAGTTTTCCAGAGTGGCTGCACCAGTTCACATTCCCACCAACAGTGTAAGAGGGTTCCCTTTTCTCCGCATCCTCTCCAACATTTGTGGTTTCCTGCCTTGTTAATTTTCCCCATTCTCACTGGTGTGAGGTGGTATCTCATTGTGGTTTTGATTTGTATTTCCCTGATGGCAAGTGATGCAGAGCATTTTCTCATGTGCATGTTGGCCATGTCTATGTCTTCCTCTGTGAGATTTCTCTTCATGTCTTTTGCCCATTTCATGATTGGATTGTTTGTTTCTTTGGTGTTGAGTTTAATAAGTTCTTTATAGATCTTGGAAACTAGCCCTTTATCTGATATGTCATTTGCAAATATCTTCTCCCATTCTGTAGGTTGTCTTTGAGTTTTGTTGACTGTATCCTTTGCTGTGCAAAAGCTTCTTATCTTGATGAAGTCCCAATAGTTCATTTTTGCTTTTGTTTCTTTTGCTTTCGTGGATGTATCTTGCAAGAAGTTACTGTGGCCAAGTTCAAAAAGGGTGTTGCCTGTGTTCTCCTCTAGGATTTTGATGGAATCTTGTCTCACATTTAGATCTTTCATCCATTTTGAGTTTATCTTTGTGTATGGTGCAAGAGAGTGGTCCAGTTTCATTCTTCTGCATGTGGATGTCCAATTTTCCCAGCACCATTTATTGAAGAGACTGTCTTTCTTCCAGTGGATCGTCTTTCCTCCTTTATCGAATATTAGTTGACCGTAAAGTTCAGGGTCCACTTCTGGGTTCTCTATTCTGTTCCATTGATCTATGTGTCTGTTTTTGTGCCAGTACCACACTGTCTTGATGACCACAGCTTTGTAGTACAACCTGAAATCTGGCATTGTGATGCCCCCCAGATATGGTTTTCTTTTTTAAAATTCCCCTGGCTATTCGGGGTCTTTTCTGATTCCACACAAATCTTAAAATAATTTATTCTAACTCTCTGAAGAAAGTCCATGGTATTTTGATAGGGATTGCATTAAACGTGTAAAATGCCCTGGGTAACATTGACATTTTCACAATATTATTTCTGCCAATCCATGAGCATGGAATATTTTTCCATCTCTTTGTGCCTTCCTCAATTTCTTTCAGAAGTGTTCTATAGTTTTTAGGGTATAGATCCTTTCCCTCTTTGGTTAGGTTTATTCCTAGGTATCTTATGCTTTTGGGTGCAGTTGTAAATGGGATTGACTCCTTAATTTCTCTTTCTTCAGTCTCATTGTTAGTGTATAGAAATGCCATTGATTTCTGGGCATTGATTTTGTATCCTGCCATGCTACCAAATTGCTGTATGAGTTCTAGCTATCTTGGGGTGGAGGCTTTTGGGTTTTCTATGTAGAGTATCATGTCATCGGCGAAGAGGGAGAGTTTGACTTCTTCTTTGCCAATTTGAATGCCTTTAATGTCTTGTTGTTGTCTGATTGCTGAGGCTAGGACTTCCAGTACTATGTTGAATAGCAGTGGTGAGAGTGGACATCCCAGTCTTGTTCCTGATCTTAGGGGAAAGGCTCCCAGTGCTCCCCCATTGAGAATGATATTTGCTGTGGGCTTTTCGTAGATGGCTTTTAAGATGTCGAGGAAAGTTCCCTCTATCCCTACACTCTGAAGAGTTTTGATCAGGAATGGATTCTGTATTTTGTCAAATGCTTTCTCTGCATCTAATGAGAGGATCATATGGTTCTTGCTTTTTCTCTTGCTGATATGATGAATCACATTGATTGTTTTACGAGTGTTGAACCAGCCTTGTGTCCCGGGGATAAATCCTACTTGGTCATGGTGAATAATTTTCTTAATGTACTATTGGATCCGATTGGCTAGTATCTTGTTGAGAATTTTTGCATCCATGTTCATCAGGGATATTGGTCTGTAATTCTCCTTTTTGGTGGGGTCTTTGTCTGGTTTTGGAATTAAGGTGATGCTGGCCTCATAGAACGAATTTGGAAGTACTCCATCTCTTTCTATCTTTCCAAACAGCGTTAGTAGAATAGGTATGGTTTCTTCTTTAAACGTTTGATAGAATTCTCCTGGGAAGCCATCTGGCCCTGGACTTTTGTGTCTTGGGAGGTTTTTGATGACTGCTTCAATTTCCTCCCTGGTTATTGGCCTGTTCAGGTTTTCTATTTCTTCCTGTTCCAGTTTTGGTAGTTTGTGGCTTTCCAGGAATGCATCCATTTCTTCTAGATTGCCTAATTTATTGGCGTATAGCTGTTCTTAATATGTTTTTAAAATCGTTTGTATTTCCATTTCCTTGGTGTTGGTAGTGATCTCTCCTTTCTCATTCATGATTTTATTAATTTGAGTCTTCTCTCTCTTCTTTTTAATAAGGCTGGCTAATGGTTTATCTATCTTATTAATTCTTTCAAAGAACCAACTCCTGGTTCTGTTGATCTGTTCCACAGTTCTTCTGGTCTCGATTTCGTTGAGTTCTGCCCGATCTTAATTAACTCTCTTCTTCTGCTGGGCGTAGGGTCCATTTGCTGTTTTTTTCTCTAGCTCTTTTATGTGTAAGGTTAGCTTTTGTATTTGAGTTCTTTCCAGTTTTTGAATGGATGCTTGTATTGCGATGTATTTCCCCCTCAGGACTGCTTTTGCTGTATCCCAAAGATTTTGAATGGTCGTATCTTCATTCTCATTAGTTTCCATGAATCTTTTAAATTCTTCCTTAATTTCCTGGTTAACCCTATCATCTTTTAGCAGAATGGTCCTTAACCTCCACGTGTTTGAGGTCCTTCCAAACTTCTTGTTGTGATTGAGTTCTAATTTCAAGGCATTATGGTCTGAGAATATGCAGGGGACGATCCCAATCTTTTGGTATCAGTTCAGACCCGATTTGTGACCCAGCATGTAGTCTATTCTGGAGAAAGTTCCATGTGTACTTGAGAAGAATGTGTATTCAGTTGAGTTTGGATGTAAAGTTCTGTAGATATCTGTGAAATCCATCTGGTCCAGTGTATCATTTAAAGCTCTTGTTTCTTTGGAGATGTTGTGCTTAGAAGACCTATCGAGGGTAGAAAGAGCTAGATTGAAGTCACCAAGTATAAGTGTGTTATTATCTAAGTATTTTCTTCACTTTGGTTATTAATTGATATATTTGGCAGCTCCCACATTCGGGGCATATATATTGAGGATTGTTAAGTCCTCTTGTTGGATAGATCCTTTAAGTATGATATAGTGTCCCTCTTCATCTCTCACTATAGTCTTCGGGGTAAATTTTAGTTTATCTAATATAAGGATGGCTACCCCTGCTTTCTTTTGAGGACCATTTGAATGGTAAATGGTTCTCCAACCTTTTATTTTCATGTTGTAGGTGTCCTTATGTCTAAAATGAGTCTCTTGTAGACAGCAAATAGATGGGTCCTGCTTTTTTATCCAGTCTGAAACCCTGCGCCTTTTGATGGGGTCATTAAGCCCGTTCACATTCAGAGTTACTATTGACAGATATGAGTTTAGTGTCATCATGATATCTATTCAGTCCTTGTTTTTGTGGATTGTTCCACTGGACTTCTTCTTAAAGGGGAATTTTAAGAGTCCCCCTTAAAATTTCTTGCAGAGCTGGTTTGGAGGTCACATATTCTTTCAGTTCCTGCCTGTCTTGGAAGCTCTTTATCTCTCCTTCCATTTTGAATGAGAGCCTTGCTGGATAAAGTATTCTTGGTTGCATGTTCTTCTCATTTAGGACCCTGAATATATCCTGCCAGCCCTTTCTGGCCTGCCACGTCTCTGTGGAGAGGTCTGCTGTTACCCTAATACTCCTCCCCATAAAAGTCAGGGATTTCTTGTCTCTTGCTGCTTTAAGGATCTTCTCTTTATCTTTGGAATTTGCAAGCTTCACTATTAGATGTCGAGGTGTTGAACGGTTTTTACTGATTTTAGAGGGGGGTCTCTCTATTTCCTGGATCTGAATGCCTGTTTCCCTTCCCAGATTAGGAAAGTTTTCAGCTATGATTTGTTCAAATACATATTCTGGCCCTCTGTCCCTTTCGGCACCCTCGGGAACCCCAATTAAACGTAGGTTTTTCTTCCTCAGGCTGTCGTTTATTTCCCTTAATCTGTCTTCATGGTCTTTTAATTGTCTGTATCTTTTTTCCTCAGTTTCCCTCTTTGCCATCAACTTGTCTTCTATGTCACTCACTCGTTCTTCCACCTCATTAACCCTCGACATTAGGACTTCTAGTTTGGATTGCATCTCATTCAAATGATTTTTAATTTCTGCCTGATTGGATCTAAATTCTGCAGTCATGAAGTCTCTTGAGTCCTATATGCTTTTTTCTAGAGCCACCAGTAGCTGTATAATAGTGCTTCTGAATTGGCTTTCTGACATTGAATTGTAATCCAGATTTTGTAACTCTGTGGGAGAGAGGGCTGTTTCTGATTCTTTCTTTTGAGGTGAGGTTTTCCTTCTAGTCATTTTGCTTAGTGCAGTTGGCCAAAAACAAGTTGTATTGGGAAAAGGAGAAAAAGAGAGAGAGAGAAGGAGAGAAAAGAAAAAAAAGAAAAAAGAAAAAGAAGAAAAAAAGTAAAAAAGAGAAAGAAAAAGAAAGAAAGGTGAAAAAAAAGGGGTGGGGAAGAATCAGAAATCAAAAAGAAGAAAACAAAAACAAAAACAAAAACCACGGGGGAGCATCTTCTGATTCTGGAGACTTTAAGTCCCTTGACTTCCCCTGGAACTGGTCCGTCTAGCTGGTCTTTTGGGGGAGGGGCCTGCTGTGCTGATTTTCAGGTGTTAGCACTTGGGGGAGCTGCTCTGCCCCTGCCTGCTGCAGGGCTCAGTGGGGGTTGTTTACCCCGTGAGGCCCCAGGAGGAACAATCACAGTGGCGGGGCCAGCTCTGCAGCCCTGGATTCAGCTCCTGCAGTAGCTCCGGAGCTCTCCGTCTGCAGGGCCTGGAGGCTCCGGGGCGGGGCCGCTGATCTGCTCAGCTCGGGGCAGCAGCGTCCTCGCTGTCCTGGGCCCTCCCGGCCTCTGCCTGTCCCGGGGGAGGCCGGATCCTGGGCTGTGTCCCGGCGCCCTGTGCTCCGGGGCCTGCGCTGTGGGATTCGCGCTCCCGCCCCGCAGCCCCCTCCGCGGAGCCGCCGCCCGAGCGCCTCCGAGCTGCTCCGGCCCAGCCGTGCGCGCTGCAGCCCTTAGGGAGCTCGGCGCACTCTCCTGCGCTCGCAGGTGTCTGTTAGTGTCCCAGGGAGCCCGAGGGCATCCCCGCCCTCCTGGGTCCTGCCCTAACTCCCTGCGGTCCCCTTTCCGCCCGCCCGGGAAGGTTGGTGCAGCTCCTGCTTCTCCGGGACGGGGACGGGGCTCTCCTGTCCTGGGGACACTCGCCCCGGCCTCAGCCCGGCTCCTCGTGGGGCCCCTCCCCCTCGGAGGCCTTTTGTTCCTTTATTTCTTTTTCCCCGTCTTCCTACCTTGATAGAAGCGCGAACTCTTCTCACTGTAGCATTCCAGCTGGTCTCTCTTTACATCTCAGGCCGAATTCGTAGATTTTCAGGATGATTTGAAGCTTATCTAGGTAATTTGGTGGGGACAGGTGGTTTGGGGACCCTACTCTTCCGCCGTCTTGCCCCTCCTCCGCATCTTGCTTTTATTTTAACTTTTTTCCTTTACCAGGAAAGGATGTACCTCATCTATCTGACCTGGTATTAAATAATCATTGTTAGTAAGTTTTAATGTAATATAAAATAAAAGTCAGAAAAGAAGTTAAAATGTTATATTTTATAATATTAAGATTCAAAGGAAAGTGACTTTGCTATAAGGAATATAAAGGAGATGATAATGGAAAATATATTCTAAGATAGTTTTTTCATTAAATAGCATCTGAGTCCCTGGCCAATATGGTCTTCTCAGTCCTAGATGCTGCACTTAACCATTTACTCTCAGAATTGAACAAAAGAGTACCAACAGGTGGCCAAGAGGATCACCTGGATACCAAACTTATTTCTGGGGTCTGCATTATGTAATAGCACCCCTGCTTCCTCCTGAGAAGGCCAAGACTGTGGTTCCTGCCCACCAGTCCATGGACAGACATATGGACTCAAGGAATAACCTTAGTTGACAGTCCAACAATACACTTGTTGTAAACCCTGGTATAAGTTTTAATCTTTTGGAAATCAGGACAGTTAACCCTAGAGCCCAGCACTGTGGTGACAATAACCACAAGTAGGCCTTTTGGAAGGATGATAAGTGGGGACATTTCTACTTCCATCCCTGAGGACCCAGACACCATGGCACACAGACAAACCATCCATACTGTGTCCTACCCAAGTTCCTGACCCACAGAATCCGTGTGCATAATGATGGCTGCTTTACATGACTGGGATGGTTTATTATGACAGCAGTAGTGGTATTGGTTTTAGTATTAAGATTAGGGTGCTAAGATAATGAAAACCTAAAATATGTGGCACTGATTTTGGGACTGGGGAGAAGCTGAAAGAGCCTTAAGGAGATTGTTAGTCAAAATTGGACCAAAAAAAAAAAGATACTTGTTATACAGAGGCAAAAATTTAGCAAAACTATTTCCCACAATAACATAGTAAATAGAAAGTCTACCTGGCAAATATGTGACCTGGCCAAGATTACCAAGCAGTGCTGAAAATACACATGGCCATCAGCTGCTAAGTAGAAAATGAGAGGAGAGAGAGAGGAGCTAAAGGAGTCACTTAAAAGAGCCAGCAGTTATGGGGTATGAAAATAAAGCTGCTTCTCATTCTCACAATTGGATGAATCTTGGGCACATTGTGAGAAAATATATGTATTTCTATGCACAGGAGAAGTGAATTGTGTGCCCATAGTAAAGACTACAGTAGGTATTTCCAAAAGATGGCCACACGAATCTGTATTTCACCCAGGTTCTGTGGGACCATGACACTTCTCCTATGAAGGGCTGGTTTGTGTGCCATCATCTGGAATCTACTGGACTTTTGTGACTTCCTTGGCCCATAGCAGAGGGGAAAGGTAACACTACGTGATCTCCAGGGGTCTATCTTGCAATGTCATGCCTCCAGGTTTGCTTTTTGAGAAGACTTGCTCTTAGCAACCACTCATACTGTGAGGAAGTCCAGGCTAGCCATTCAGAGAGACCATAGAGGAAAGTCACAGGTGGATGTTCCATTTGAAAGCCCTCCTGAGATCCAAGATTCAGTCGACCTTAACACCTTCACATGCGAGTGAAAACACCACTATATCCTTCCCATCACCATCTGTCCAGTTATCTCAGCTTTTGAGTCTCCCCAGCTAAGGCTCTAGAGACATGTTCTTGCTGTGCGCTACTCTTATCTCTAAGCATAGAATCTGTGAGTATAATGAAAGTATTGTTTTATAGCACTAAACCTGGAGTGGTCTGTTTGCAATAGATAAATGATAAACTGAAATATTTTGAAAAATGAATCAAACACTTTGTTTAAATTTTTTCCTTACATGTTTAATTTTAAAAGATTTCACTCCTGGCTTCTTATAAATACAGAGGTTTTCTTAAAAATCTGAGATATGACCAACACAATGGTCATGTATTCTAAAATACATGAGCATATTTTTCTTTAGCAAAAGAGAAAATTTTGCATTTTTCTTCATGAACTTTGATTTCTCTTACACATATTACACTAATATCACAGAAGTATTTTCAAAAACTTATTTTTCACAGCATTTTGGAGCATTTAAAATCTGGGAGGTAGAAGGGGATCCCTGGGTGGCTCAACGGTTTAACTCCTGCCTTTGGCTCAGGGCGTGATCCTGGAGTCTCAGGATTGAGTTCCACATCAGGCTCCCTGCATGGAGCCTGCTTCTCCCTCTGCCTATGTCTCTGCCTCTCTCTCTGTGTCTCTCATGAATAAATAAATAATAAAATCTTTAAAATAATATAAAATCTGGGGGGTAGATACTTTGTGAAGTAGGATTAAACTTTACCTACTGAACTTTCAACTTTTAAACCATTGAAAGTTTTTGGTTATTTGATTACCTGTGAAGCTCATTCCTACTGTAATTAGGTGCAGGAGCAATGTCTTACCATATGAATCATAGATCCAACTCAAATATTGCTACAAATCTTAGGTAAATGCCATGTACAGTTTATATAAGTAATTTATTAATTCATTCTTTACAATGCTGCAACTTTTCAGAGCAAAGAATAGGAATAAAAAGAAATCTTCCATAATCAAATTCTAGTTCACTACCATTTAGGTCAAGGCAAGCGACATCACAAATGGAATAATCTTATACGTCAAATTCAGTAATTTACAAAGAATTTTGCATACCTCCTTAATGTTTTATCAACAATACACAAGCATAATAATGTAGAACTCCAAAAAAAAACCAAATTGTTATGATCAAACACAGTAAATAATAGATATATTGTTATTTTCCAAACACATTATTTTGCATACTCTCTAGGAGATAGGATGCTCAGTGGGAAGGCAGGACCTTTATAGTTAGAAAATTTGGGAATAAAATCCTCTGAGGAGGGATGCCTGAGTGGCTCAGTGGTTGAGCATCTGCCTTTGACTCAGGTCATGATCCTGGGGTCCTGGGATCAAGTCCCACATCAGCCCCCTCACAGGGAGCCTGCTTTTCTCTCTGCCTGTGTCCCTGCCTCTCTCTCTGTGTCTCTCATGAATAAATAAAAACTTAAAAAAAAATCCTTGGAGGAAAGTAACTATATCAGTGAGCGCTCTTTTGATTGGAGAATATATACATATATTTGGAGAACATATATGTATATATGTCACATCTAGAGAATAATAAAAAATCCAAACCAAACCACTGCCCCAAACAAAACATTGTTATTTGACATACAGCGTGAGTCTGGTCCTGTAGTGGCATTGAGCTAATGTGCTTCAGTATATCAAGAGGAAGATGTCCCCTTCCTCCGTTGTTGGTTTTCAATCCTAGACAGACAGAAGAGCGTGAGGCTGTTTGGGGCTATGAGAGAACAGGGACACGCAATGATACTCAGTGGGCAGAGCACAGGTCATCTGAAAATCTCATAATGCTGAGGACAGAGACTCATAATGAAAAATTGTGATATATAAATTTAATCCAAGTAAGATACTGAGAGCAATGCCTGCCATAGAGAAAATAATCAGTGACAATTAGATATTTCTATTATTTCTATTTGTATTGTCGTCATCTTCATCACCATCATCATCCCCATTTCAAAAATATGGGAAACATGACATAATGATCTGTTCATGTATCACATGTATGCATCCCTTTCCCATTCCATTGTTAGACTTTCTAACAAGTAAGTTCATTTTTCGTTGTTCTTACATGAATCTCTATGGTGCCTAGTGCAGTTCCCTGAACTAAATAAGTCAGTATATCCCTACCTGATCTAATTCCCCATCAGGACCCTTTTTATGTAGTTGTACTCTAGATTTCTCACACCAATGTTGCTTTTACCCATTTTACGTTTACGTTATGCTATAAACGCTGGATAGAGTGGTCTTTGCAAGATGAGGTCCAGAGGACACTGCTATAACAACCTGGCTTACCTAGTCTCCAATCTGTACTTGTTTGGGATTTGGAAATTGTGGAGGACCAGGAATGCAGAAAAGATATTTTATCACAACCTGACTCCTCCGCTTCCAGAAAAGTCAAGAGCAGTGAATTGATGAATTATAAGATCCATGTCCGTCACACATTGCATTTTCAAGAACTTGCATGAATTTGAAGGGGAAGTACCCTTTATAACAATGGAGTTGAGTTTTATTCTTGTTGAATGGGAGACAAAGTCATTAAGTGTGTATTTAAAAAAAAAGAAATTGAAAGTAAATTTTAAAATTGATATTTTTAATAGAAACGATTCATCTATCAGAAACTAGATTTCTTTTTCTCGAATACAATAAACTCTTTGTGATATCAGTTAACTTCAATGGTCTGTTTGGGTTAGTAAACATTTTCAATGCTGCTTGGTCTTTTTGAAATGTAGTGTACCTTTGAAATTAATGTTATGGATCCTTACCAATACCCACTGATCCCTTCGTCCAAATCATATGGTATACCTCCAGACAATATCTTTTGTTTCCTTTACAACTGTCACGCATAGTTCAATCCCCAAGCCCTCAAATTATTTGTCTTCAGAAATGCACTGCTGTTTGTAACATTACATATTTATGTGTGTACACATGTACGTACGCCTCCCTCGTGGGGTCTATGTCCTGGGAGCACTGTGATAAGAGCTCACAGCAGGTGGCAAACAATGGTCTTGTGAAATGGGCTTTTGCTACTGAAAGTTTTTTATTTGCTGACAAAATCCCAAAGGCTGGTTGTACCAGTCAGAATGACACTAACGTTCTCCTTTGCAAGGATGGTCTTTCTGACTTAATTCATTTTACTCCCTCCCTTCCCCCAAACACACACCTCCATACTCCTGCCCTGTTTCCCGCAGATTCTTGAAATTTCTGTCTCAAATAAAAGACAAGGAGAAAGAACACAGCCAGCAGAGCAGCGCTGAAGTAACCTTTAAAAAGAAGAAAGAAAAATGGATCAGATTAATTTCGGATATTTGTTTCCATAATTCAAAAAAAAAAAAAGAAAAAGAAAAGAGTAAAGACTAAAACTCAGAAAAGGGCAAAACTCATCCATTCGCATTTCCTCCTGTCCCACTCTCCACTCCCATCAACCTTGAGTATTCTTGGATTTCAAAAATTACTTGAAAGTGACCAAGTGCTCCTCACTCCACAGCAAGCAGTGGAGAGTGGGACAGGAGGAAATGCTGCCCGTTTGTTTCACCTCGAAATCCCACTTCTATTATCTTTGCAGAGTTGCACATTGCGATCGCAGGTAGTATTAATCCTGGCCCGTGGAGGGGGATCTCCTGGAGCCCAGCACCAGCGCCCCGCTCCCTGAGGACACGCGGGGCGGGGTGGGGGGGGGCAGGACTGACGCTCCGGGGCAGCTCAGCCGACCTCGGCTTGCAGCCACCGCACAGAGACCCTCCTCCCACCTCTGCCTCTGGGGGGGGGCGGGCGGGGGTGTAGAGAGCCCTGCACGGCACCGAGGGGCGGCACATCTACCTGGGCGCACATTGGGAGGTCCGCGGGCGCTGAGCCTACGGCTGGACCTGGAGAACGAAGGCTCTAAGGGAAAAGGGGGAAAAAAGAGTGAGACCGGGAAGGGAGGAAGAGGGAGAGGAGGAGAAGAGAAAGAAGCAGAAGGGAAGGAAAGGAAGCGAGGAGGAGGAGGATGGTGCTGCCGTCGCCGCAGCTGCAAAGGCAGGAGGAGAGCCCGCGAAGCAGGGGTGCCCTGGCCCCGCCTCCCCGCGCTCAACGCCCCGCCCTCGCCCCGCCCCGGCCCCGCCTCCCAGCGCCCGCCGCCCGCCCAGGCCCCGCCCCGCCCCCGCCCCGCCCCCCGCGCCGCCAGCCTCTGGGATGTGCCCCGGCTGCAGAGTCGGGGCGTCGGAATCGTGGCCCTTCGGCACCTGCCGCAGCCAGTCCGCTGCCGGGGGGGACCGCGGCGGGGCAGCCGCCCAGAGCCTGCCAGGCCCGGCCACACGGGGCTCCAGAGAAGTTCCCCGCCGCCGCCGCCACCGCCAGGCCAGCGCCCTCGGTTCGGAGACACCCGGCGGACCTCCTTCTCTGACTCCTCGGGGGAGATGGGCGGACCCCATAAATGCCCTCCTTTCCTTCCTTCCCCGTCACTTTTCCGTGGAAAGGGCTCAGTGGCCTTGCCGTCACAAACCTGCCAACAGTTGCACCCAGAGAACTCTTGCCAATATAAAAAGTGCAATAGAAAAGTTCGTAGAACTGAAGAAATGAATTGCATTCCCTGTTCTAATCAGCCTCGTTGGTTAATCCCACCTACTGTGTGCCAGACGCTGGGGATACGTGAGTAAACGAAACAGACAAAATCACCTGCCCTTTGGGAGCTGCGGTTCTTGCGAGCTGGGCTGTGACCCAGGGCCAAGGCGCTCAGCTTCTCTTTCTCTTTCAGTTAGAAGATAATGCCTGTCTCATACCTCACATGCCTGCATACCTCACATATTAAATGTAGGAAGATAATGACATAATAAAGACACAGAAGTTTCTGGACATTCTAAAGAACTCCACAAGCCTCACACATCAGACTTCACGGAGTACAATCTTAACCATTTTTAGAGTTCAAAGTCCAACTGAAAAAGTAAATAATAAGTAGTGATAGCATCTGGTACTTAGTCTCTGATCAGTTAGAAAACCTAACCAGCAAAAAGTGAAGTTCTTAAGAGTTTATTTTAAAATTTCAAGTTATTAGATTTCTCTCCTGTCCAATCGCAGAATCCGCCTGCAATTAATTGTCTGGCTTTAGCTCCCCTGAATTGAGATATCATGCTCTCTCTGTGAAAAATGAATGGTGAAAATTTTCCATAAATAGTATCACAAATTCACAGCGGGTCACAGAGCTGGATTACGTCATGGAATCTCCCAGGGCGGGGGGTGGGGGGTGGGGAAGTTCAAATTTAGAATTTGGCTATATTAAATATAACCCCGGTCATCTACTTTATGTTATAGGGGATGGTGTTTATGAGATTTCACGAGAGCGTTAAGACTGCAAACCCCCCCCCTCAAATTAATTCATAAGCAACTTTCAAACTGTTACAGCTATCCTGGAAAAGGGGTGAATGGACCCAGGGTTTGTCTTCTCTACGTCATCATTGCCAAGAAGCTCTATACAACACAGTCTGAGAACGACTGTCTCACAGGAAGCACGAAATGATGGATATGATGGATGCAGATGTGCAGGGAGAAGTGTTACCTAGCGAGGTAGAAGGAATGTGTATTCATCTGAGAGGTGAGAACAATGTGCATTCACAGAAGATTTGAATACATTGCTTCTAAGGGGTATTTACATAGTGATGGGATTTTAGATGGGGGAGATATTTTAGGACAGGAGACCTATTTTAGGGGTATTACCTAGGATAATACTGTGAAAGTGACTGCCTAGTTTACCATGTAAAATTAGCTCTGACGTACCCATTGGAAATCAGTCACATTATATAGTGTTCTAAGCATCCATTTGGTGTCAGAAAAATATGAGTTTGAATTTTTAGATATGTGTAACTGAACAATATGCTCAAAGTTATCTTTTCTAAAGTCTATTTATATAATAAAGCATACCTCATGGGATAGAATAATATGACTCCTGAGGAACACTAAATGTTCAAGAAATGCTGGTATTCACTACATGAAAGTTTCTGTGATGCCAG
This sequence comes from Nyctereutes procyonoides, assembly GCF_905146905.1. Lineage (NCBI taxonomy): Eukaryota > Metazoa > Chordata > Mammalia > Carnivora > Canidae > Nyctereutes > Nyctereutes procyonoides. Next base: position 17,057,979 of record NW_026575132.1, read on the forward strand.
TAAAGAGATAACTTAGGTCATCTTCAACTAAAGAATTAGAAGTTGCAGAACATGCCATTGCAGGTGGAAATTAAAAATATGTATGTGTGTCTATGTATAATAAACATGTGTATATATAAATATAATATATATACAATAAATAGATATGACACACATATATACACAGACACATGCTACGTATAAAGGTGGTTATATCTGTTAGTAGCTCAAATTTTTGTTATGGTCTCATAATTTAAGGGAAATACTCCCAAAAAAGTAGTCAAGAATTTTAAGAAACATTTTGGCAGCAGGTAAAAAATATAGTTAGTTCTGACTGTAGTATATTTCCCATTTATGAAAATGTGTTAGATAAAAAATTCTTAAAAATTCTGATTGTAATTGTTTCATTTTGATGGGATGAAGAGAAGGGGAAAGAAAGTAGTGGCCTTCCCCACAGAATATTGGTATTATTCCTTGGATAAAAGGAAGTAAAATCAAAATTGAATATTTCAAGTTTAAATTATCAAAGATATTTTATTCAAATATGAATAAGGAGATGTGGCTGGCAAATGTTTTTATCCTTCAAACAAGATAATGTAGTTGTGATAGTAGTTCTCTACTTACAGGGACTCAAGGGAGCTAATAAGGGACAAGTTTTTTTTTTTTAAGGGACAAGTTTCCATTTGTGATATTACTTTGGGGAAATATTTGTACTTCTGATGGACAGACGTGAGTGTGTAGGAGTGGGCCCCCTAACTGGGGAAATGGTGGACTTCTGTGAAACAAAGTGTGCCTATGCGGACAATGCTTTAACAACTAATTGGACCTTCTCTGTGATTCCCTTGAGATATCCACATCATAATGTAAGAACATCATTGATATCTCATCTGTCTCCAGCCATATTTACCTTGAGAGAGGAATATCTGAGCCCAACAAATATCCGTACCTCAGGAGAAACAACTAAGACAAAGGGTGCTTTTGCTTCTTCCTTGTCTACAGCACCTCTTAGTAATCCATTTCTCCCTTTAAATTTTGTGTTGAGATACTCAAGTCTACTGAACCAAGCAGTGTTCAGAGAGGGTTTGCGAAAGAAGTCCCTGAAACTATTAATGTATTATTTTATTCATCAAAACCAAATTTTCTAAACCAGAAACTTAAGAGTGCCAGAGGCCCAATTATTGATGCTTAGTAAATGGATTCTAGCCTTCTGTTATGAATGCTTTAGTCCATAAAGTGGTGTTATATTATTCTTATCCCTGAGCTTCAATGCGATATCAACTCAAGAGGACATATTAAATAGGAATTGGAAAAAGAGATTGTCATCTTAGTACCTTTTATAACTTATGCAATCTTACACATTTATACCTTGCTATACATTCTTTTAAAAATAATTTGAATTTCTGAAGTGTTGTGATTGAGAACAACTTGTTTTCACTAAAGGACTGAACTTTATTTTTTTTATACTTTTTTAAAAAATTATTTATTTATGATAGTCACAGAGAGAGAGAGAGAGAGAGAGAGAGAGAGAGAGAGGCAGAGACATAGGCAGAGGGAGAGGCAGGCTCCATGCACCGGGAGCCCGATGTGGGATTCGGTCCTGGGTCTCCAGGATCGCACCCTGGGCCAAAGGCAGGTGCCAAACTGCTGCGCCACCCAGGGATCCCCAAGAATTGAACTTTAAAACCTAAAAGTGAAAAAAGATTCCAATCCACTGTAGTCTCTCTCCATTATATTAAAAGATTGAATTAAAAAGGATTGAATTAAAGACAATATTTTTTTACATTTTATCAAAGATGTAACTATCAATTATTTGAGCATTGTATTACACTAAGTTAAGTTCTTCCTGAATGGTTTAAGGGTGTAAACTTAGAACAAATAGTAGATAAGCCATAGTTATCTACTGCACAGCATAATGAATATAGACAACTATATTGTACTACAATTTTGTAATGTGATAAGTATTACTGAAATGACAATCATATTACAATACCTAAATGTATCAAAGGAATGTGCTGTACACCTGAAATTTATACAATATTATATGTCAAATATATTAAATAAAAAATTCTTCCTAAATGTTAGTGCAAAAAGTACTATAGGTTTTGGAGTAAAACACCAAAAAGTAGGCACCAAAGATGAAAAGAATATTGTTTGAGATACTCCATTAAAAATTGTCACCCTATTGTTTTGATTTCTACCTCTGCTTTTGAAGAGATATTTTTCATTTATTCTTGCCCTTGAATATAAGTATTCTCTTTCAAGTAAGTAATCTATTTGTTACTCCATTAGCTAGACTGTCTTAAAAGAATCAAAATGTTCTTGCAGCAATCCTTTTGAGCTAATGGAAGAAGCAAATATTTCTTATGCTTTCCCTCAAAGAGCCACATATATTTGCTACAATTAGAATAGTAACTAAACATTTTTGAAGTTATTTTGAGAGATGACTTCCAAATGTCATACATTTTATTTGGTTAACTTTATTAAAATTTTAATTAGTGGAAAACCTTTGGTATATGGAATTTTTAGCAATCCATTAGGTCATCCATATTTAAACAAACCAAATCCATTTTCTTTGCACCGAAATTGGTTTCTCTCAACTAATTGCCTGCCAATTTAAGTAATGACATCTCTCATAAATGATGTCAAATCACTTCCTGACAGATAAATCATTATGCTATTTGTACAAATTCTCTAGACTTGTTGATGGTTTTAAATTCATGTTTTTGCCTAATTAGGTCATTATGTTAGAAAGTCTCTTGAGAAGTTACTTCCTTTTATTTCTGCATTCATTTGGCCACTTAATAAGACATTTACTTTAAATAAATGTATCTTGTATTTTTATCATTCTTATTAAAATAAACCTAATTTCACAACCCCAAAACTTGGCACAAACAATGTTTACAACCCATGACTATAAAGAAATAGAGTTCTGGCTCAAGATGGTGACATAAGAAGATTCTGAACTCACCACTTCCACAGAACATGCCAAATTACATCTATTAATAGAACAATTCCTTTTGAAGAAGAACTGAGGGCTGACTAAAAGCTACTGAACAACCAAAGAAAGAACAGAAAGAAAACAGCAAGAGATATAGAAACAACCACCACCAACACTACAAATGGCATGGGAAGGGATAGTACTCAGGGACTGGGAACAGATTCTTCTCTCCTAGGCCACATAAAAAATGCTATGGTTTAAAAGAACAATTAGTATATAAAAGAGACAACACTGGAATTCTACCAAGTGGTATGGGGGTGCAGGAAAGCTCTTTAGATCAGAGGGATTGGAGAATGGTTTACTTTCCCATCCCACCTTGGATGCCTGGACTGGAGAAGGTTCAGACACTATGGTGGGTGGGTCTGGGCTTGCAGGCTTGTGTCTCCACTGAACTCAGGGTAAACAGCCCAGATAAGAGCAGGGTCTAGGTGCCATAATTAGTGGATCCCCATGGACAATGGGTCAGATCATCACAGGAAGCTTATGACCTTAACAAACCCAAGATATGCAAGCCCATAACAGCTGTGATCTCACTGGGACACATGGTTTAAAAGGGCCTAGGAACTGTGGGAACATTCTCTCTCTCATTGGACTCTATGACTGGATGATCTCAACATTAATAATAGGCTGGTATTGATGCCATAACTGATGGGTCTAGTCATCACAGGGAGCTTTCCACCTCAGTAAGTCTAAAGTGCTCAAGACCACATACCAGCTTCCCTGCAGTGCTGGGGCACAGAAAACAAACTGCAGTTTTGTGTTGTTGTTGTTTTAATTTTAACTTTCTGATTAAACTTTAAAAAAATTGTCTTGTTTTGTTTTTATTTTTTCTTTTTAGTTTGTTCTTTTTTTGTTGTCTTCTTCCTTTTATTCTTTGTAAATTTTACCTTTCTTCTTATATTTTATTGCTTTTTTCTTTTATTGTTATCATTTTCTAATTATTTCTGTAATAATCCACAATTTAAATGAGTAACTAGCATATACAGCCACAGCTTAGCCAGCCTGCAATTGTTACCAAGCACACACAATCTGCATAGGGGATACCATACACAAAACCACTCCTTCAAGTTTAGGAGAAGTAACCATTTTGCCTAATCCATAGAAACAAACGTAGGATGTTAAGCAAAATGAGGGATGGAGGAATAAGCTCCAAAAGAAAGAAACTTCATAAAAAGAGAAAGGGAAAAAAGCCTCAGAAAAAGAACTAAATGAGCAGAGACAAGCAATTATGCCTGAGAAAGAATTTTATTAATGATAATAAAGATACCCACTGAGCTGGGGAAAAGAGTGGAATAATTCAGTGAGACTTTCAATAAAGAGATAGAAAATATTAAAAAGAACCAATTAGAGCTGAAGAATACAATGACAAATAAAAAAACAGTAGGGGGAATCAACAGTAGATTAGAGGATGCAGAAGATAGAATCAGCAATGTGGAAGATAGGGTAATGGAAAGCACACAAGCTGAACAGTAAAAGAGAAAATAATTTTTTTAAATGAGGGTATATTGGGATCCCTGGGTGGCGCAGCGGTTTGGCGCCTGCCTTTGGCCCAGGGCGCGATCCTGGAGACCCGGGATCGAATCCCACATCGGGCTCCCGGTGCATGGAGCCTGCTTCTCCCTCTGCCTGTGTCTCTGCCTCTCTCTCTCTCTCTCTGTGACTATCATAAATAAATAAAAATTTTAAAAAAATGCTAAAAAAAATAAATGAGGGTAGATTAAGAGATCTCTTGGATAAAATCAAGCAAACAAACATTTGTATTATAAGGGGTCCGGGAAGAAAAGGAAGAAGAAGAAAGGAAGAAGAAAGAAGAAGAAGAAGAAGAAGAAGAAGAAGAAGAAGAAGAAGAAGAAGAAGAAGAAGAAGAAGAAAGAAGAAGAAGAAGAAGAAGAAGAAGAAGAAGAAGAAGAAGAAGAAGAAAGAAGGAGGAGGAGGAGGAGAATATATAGAAACTTATTTGAAGAAATGATTAATAAAAACTTTCCTAATCTCAGGAGGAAAATAGAGATTGAAGTCTAAGAAGCACAGAGAGTTCCAACCAAGATGAAACCAAGGGGGTCCACACCATAACACATAATAATCAACATGGCAAAAATTAAAGATAAGGAGAGAATCTTTTTTTTTTGAAGATTTTATTTATTTATTCATGAAAGACAGAGAGACTGAGACACAGGCAGAGGGAAAAGCAGGCTCCATGCAGGGAACCTGATGTGGGACTTGATCCTGGGACTTCAGGATCATGACCTGAGCCAAAGGCAGACGCTTAACCACTGAGCCACCCAGGCATCCCAGGAGAGTATCTTAAAGGTAGGAAGAGAGAAACAAAAAGTTACCTTCAAGGGAAAACCTGTAAGACTAGTAGCTGATTTTTCAGCAGAAACTTTGCAAGCCAGAAGATAGTGGCATGATATATTCAAAGTGCTAGGAGAAAAAGTTAAAACCAAGAATACTTTAGCCAGCAAGGTTATCATTCAGATTTGAAGGAGAAATGAAGAGTTTCTCAAACAAACAAAATATGAAGAGTTTATTGCCATGAAACCAGCTTTACAAGAAATATTAAAGGAGCTTCATAAATGGAAAAGAAATGGCCATAATTAGATAAAAGAAAATTATGAATAAAACGTGTAAAATATGACAACATATACATAAAATGTGGGGAAAGAAGTAAAAAGGGAAGAGAAAGGGAAGAAGAAAGAAGATTTCTTTTTTATTTTTCTTTTTTAAATTTAGAATGCTTTTGAACTTACATGACCATCAAATTAATATGAACTGCTGTTTACTTAAGATATTATTTATGGACCTAATGGTAACCACAGACTCAAACCCTATGACAGATACACAAAAAATAATGAGAAAGAAAGCCAAACATTGCAGTATAGATGTCCACAGATCCCAAAGAAAAAGTGCAAGAGAAGAAGAAAGGAATACAGAAGAGCTACAAAACAACCAGAAAACAAATCTTTAAAATGGCAACAAGTACATACTTATAAATATAATTACTTGTAAATGGCCTAAATGTTCTAATCAAAAGGTATAGTACTGAAATGAATAAAAAGTCAAGACTCACTTATATGCTGCCTACAAGAGACTCACCTTAGACCTAAAAAGGCATAGAGAGTGAAAATGCAGGGATGGGATTCACCATGTAAATGAAGTGTGTGTGTGTGTGTGTGTGTGTGTGTGTGTTTATGTAATCCAGGGTAGCAATACCTATATCAGACAAAATAGGCTTTAAAACAACAAGAGACAAAGAAGCCATTATGTAATGATAGAGGGATCAGTCCAATCAGAGTAGATATATAATTGTGAATATCTACCTACCTAACACTGGAGACCTAAATACATAAAATAAATATTAATGGACATAAAGAGAGAAATAGGTAGTAATACAGTAATAGTAGAGGACTTTAATATTCCACTTACATGAATGGATAGATCATCAGACAGAAAATCAATAAACAATGCCTTTGAAAGACATATTGGAACAGATGGACATAAAAAACATATACAGAACATTCCATTCAAAACAAACAGAATATGCATTCTTTTCAAGTACACTTGGAACATTCTCCAGAATAGATACCTATTAGGCTATAAAACAAACTTCAATACATTTAAGAAGATTGAAATCATACCATGCATTTTTTCCCAACCACAAAAGTTTGAAAGTAGAAATATATCACAAGGAAAAAAATGGAAAAAACACAAACACATGCAGACTGGACAACATGATACTAAAAAAAAACAGTGCATCAATGAAGCAATTAAAGAAGAAAAATTTTAAAAATACATAGAAATGAAAATGAAAACACAACAGTCCAAAATCTCTGGGACACAGCAAAAGCAGTTCTAAGAAGGAAGTATATAGCAATGCAGATCTACCTCAAGAAACAAGAAAGAACTCAAATTAATAATCTAACTTTACATCTAAAGGAACAAGAAAAAGAACATACAAAGCCCAAGGTGAGTAGACGAAGAAATAATAAAGTTGAGAGCAGAAATAAGTGATGTAAAGACTTAAAAAGCTATCAAAAAAGTCAATGAAATCAAGATCTGTTTCTTTGAAAAGATAAATAAAATGCACAAATTCTTAGACTCCTCAAGGAAAAAAAAAAGAAAGAAAAAATACCCAAACAAAATCAGAAAAGAGAGAGGAGAAATAACAACTGAAACCAAAGAAACACAAAGGATTATAAGAGAATGCTATGACAAATTATATGCCAACAAACTGGACAACCTAGAAGAAATGGATGAATTCTGAGAAACATACAGTCTTCTAAAACTGAACCAGGAAGAAATAGGAAATCTGAACAGCAGATTACAAGTAAGGAAATTGAATTGGTAATAAAAAAAAAACTACCAAAAAATACAAGTCCAGGACCAGATGGATTCATAGGTGAAATCTACCAGGTATTTAAAGAAGAGTCAATGCCTATTCTCCTCAAAAAATAGAAAAGAAAGGAAAGCTTTCAAATACATTAGATGAGGCCAGCATTACCCTGATACCAAAATCAGACAGACACAACAATAAAGAAAGCTACAGGCCAATATCCCTGAAGAACATAATGTAAAAACCCTCAAAAATATTAGTAAACCTCATACAATACATTATAAAATCATTCACCATAATCATGTGAGATTTATTCCTGGGATGCAAGGATGGTTCAGTATTCACAAATCAAAGTCATAAACCGTATCAACAAAACAAAGGTTAAAAAAATCATATGATCACTTCAGAAATGCAGAAAAAGCATTTGGGCAAGATTCAACATCCATTCATGATAAAAACTCTCAACAAAGTAGCCTTAGGTGGAACATACCTCAACTTAGTAGAGAACATTTATGAAAAAGCCACAGCTCACACCATCCTCAAAGGTGAAAAACCAAGTGCTTTCCCTTTAAGAAGCAAGAGAAGAAGGTCCACTCTCACCAGTTTTATTCAATCTTGTACTGGAAATCATAGCCACAGCAATCAGACAAGAAAAAGATATAAGAGGTATCCATATTGGTAAAGAAGAAGTTAAAATCTCACTATTTTTAGTTGACGTGTTATTATACATAGAAAAACCCTAAGGCCTCCACAAAAAAACTACTAGAAGTAAAAACGAATCAGCAAAGTGACAGAAAATTAATACCCAGAAACAAGGAGCATTTCTATCCACCATAACAAAGTCTCAGAAAGGGAAATTTTAAACAGCACCATTCACAACTGCACCAAAAAGAATAGAATACCTACAAATAAACTTAATCAAAGAGATGAAAGACCTATACTCTGAAAACTACAAAACACTGATGAAAGAAATTGAAGATGAGACAAACAAATGGAAAGATATTCCATGTTTACAGATTGGAAGAATCAATATTGTAAAAATGTCCATATTATCCAAAGCAATCTACCAATTCACTGCAGTCCCTATCAAAATACCAACATTTTTCACAAAACTAGAACAAATAAGACTTAAATTTGAATGGAATTACAGAAGACTGCAAATAGCCAAAGCAATCCTGAGAAGGAACAATGCTGGATGTATCACAACTCCAGAATTCAAGATGTACTACAATGCTATAGTAGTCAAAACAGTATGGTACTGACACAAAAATAGACACATAGACCAATGGAACAGAATAGAGAACCTAGAAGTAAACCCACATTTATATGATCAATTAATCTATGACAAAGGAAACAAGAATATACAGTGGGGAAAAGACAACCTTTTCAATAAATGGTGCTGGGAAAGCTGGACAGGTACATGTAAAAGAATGAAACTGTACTACTTTCTAACACCATAAAAAATAAATTCAAAATAGATTAAAGACCTAAATGTGATACTAGAAGAAATCATAAAAATTCTAGAAGAAAATACAGGTGGTAGTTTGTCTTACATCAACCATAGCAACATTGTTATAGATATGTCTTCTAAGACAAGGGTATAAAAAAACAAAAATAAACTATTGGGATGACACCAAAATAACAACAGCAAAGTTTGCACAGGGAAGTAAGCCATCAATAAGACAAAAAGACAATCTACTGAAAAGGATAAAATATGTACAGGTGATACATCTGGGAAGGGTTAATATCCAAAATATATACAGAACTTTCAGAACTCAACACCAAAAAAACCACAACGAATCCGATTATAAAATGGACTGAAGACCTGAGTAGACATTTTTTCAAATAACACATATAGATGGCCAACAGGCACATGAAAAGATACTAACATCACTAATCATTAGGAAAATGCAAATAAAAACCATAATGAGAAATCACTTCACACCTATTCACATGGCTAAAATCAAGAAGACTGGAAACCAAAAGCGTTCATGAGGATGTGAGAAAAAGGAACCTCATGCACTGTTAGGGGGCAAGTAAGTTGATACAGTCACTCTGGAAAAACAGTGGAGAGTTTCCTCAAAAAATTAGAAATACCATATGATCCAATAATTCCACTATTGGGTATTTACCTAGGGGAAATGAAAGCACTAACTAGAAAAGATATACATACATATATATATATATATATATATATGTATATATATATATAGTTTATTGCTGCATTTTTTTTAATAACCAAAACATGGAAGTAACTTGAGTGCTCATTGATAGGTGAATGGATGAGGAAACTGTGATATATATCCTCAATGGAATATTATACAGCGATAAAAAGGATGAGATCATACCGTTTGAGACAACATGGATGGACCTAGAGGGTATTATGATAAGTGAAATAAGTCAGAAGACAAATACCGTATGATTCCACTGATAAATAAAATCTAAAAAAATAAACAATTCAGTGCTATGTTCAGGGGTCATTGTTTTGAGGAGCATGGTTATAAAGCTTCAATGACTAAGCATATTAAAAAAAGAATCAGATCTATTACTATAGAGAACAAACTAATGGCCAGAGGGGAGGGAGAGGAGGGAAGGCTGGGTGGTTGGGCAAAATGGGTGAAGGTGAGAGGGAGATATAGGCCTCTAGCTGTGGAATGAGTAAGTCAGAGGAATAAAAAGCAGGATACAAGGAATACAATCAATGATATTGTAATAGTGATGTAATGGGACAGATGGTGGCTGTACTTGTGAACATACATAGTACATAAACTTGTCAAATCACTAAGTTGTACACCTGAAACTAATATATCATTGTGTGTCAACTAAAATTAAAAAAGTAAAAAAATAAACATGTTTACTATGTGCCTAATAATATTCTCCTCTGGTAAGCACTATATATTACTTATCTATTTTAACCTCATAATCCTTTTGTCAGTGAGAAAAGCCTCTAAAATGGGATGCTATTAATACATATAAGTAAATGCATGCAGCGTGTGTGTCGTAAATTGAGTGTTTGACTATTCCTTTACTGCTCCTACAAAACAATGGCAAATATCAGCATGCATACATTTAGATATGTATATTTTTAAAAGAGTCACCTTAGAAAGCTATATGACATGATTTTGTGACTCGCCTTTAGAATCAGCTCATGAGTCACACAGAAATGTTCTTTTGTTATTTTTTGTCCATGCCTTCTTGTTTATCCAAATCTGTATTTTCCAGAGCAATGAGCTACTTTATTCCCCACTCTTCATTTGAAAAATGTTGTCTTTACAAGAATCAGATCCACCTCAAATGAACACATTTTATATCACTTAAATTACTTATGAGGGGAAGTGTGTTTAGAAACGTGTATAAAGGGATCCCTGGGTGGCGCAGCGGTTTAGCGCCTGCCTTTGGCCCAGGGCGCGATCCTGGAGACCCCGGATCCAATCCCACGTCGGGCTCCCGGTGCATGGAGCCTGCTTCTGCCTCTGCCTGTGTCTCTGCGCCTCTCTCTCTCTCTCTCTATCATAAATTTAAAAAAAAATTAAAAAAAAGAAATGTGTATAAAGTTATGAAGTTTTTGTTTTGTTTTTAGTAGAAAGAAAGAGTAGCATAGTGGTTAAGAATACGGGCAGAGAAGTCAGGCAGGCCAGAATCCTCAATGTTGTTATGCCATTTTTGGCAAGTAACTAATTCCTCTGAGATTCAATTTCATCTGTAAAATGAAGGTATTGCCAACACCTGAAGTTGGCCATCAGGATGCAATAACATTGAATATGGTTCCAGAGGAAGAATCCCATAAATGACAGATTGGTCCTTCTCATATGCCTGTGTGATAGCAAAGGACATTAACACAGGTATGGTCCTTGTGTCTTCCTTTTTCCTCCGGGAAAAAGTCATGCTTCACCAGATCAGCTATTTATATCAGGAGCAGAAGGGAAAGTCAGTGAAGAAAGACAAGGAAGACAAGGTATGAGGACTGAGGGGTTTAGTGGCATATGGATACTGTTAGAGCAGCAAATCTTAAGATTGGTGGGAAAATGGAAAAGAAAAGAAAAGTCAGAGAGGCTTTAGGATACTCTGTGTGGGTTTAGGTATGACCTTCATAGAATTCAAGGGATCAATGTTAAGATGTTTAATAATCTTATAATTAGGTATTGTGGTGTTTTTAAGAAATCAAAGCAGGTTAGGTGCACTCTGTAATAAACACACTTTTAGTTTTTTTTTCTATTGGTGATGATATATATGTTAGTGAAGGTCCACCTACATTCCTTACTGAATTCCTTTTTTTACAATGTAGTTAGTTGGTATGTTTTCCTCTACCTGGAGCATTAGAAATTTCCTAAAGTATTTTTTATTATATACCATATAATTTACTAAAAACATGTTGTACAAATTTGACCATATTTTCAAGGCTTACCTGATTATAGGTGCTGGAAACAAACCTAAATTATTGACTTCACAAAAATCACTGAAGATCAAGACTATGCATTATATCAGTCGCCTGTTTTACTCAATGTTTTTCATACACTGAATACGATTATAAACTTTCATAGCAGTTGACCCATTTGGATACAATCTGTGTCTGTCATATTAAAGGCCGTTTCATGACTTGAATCTTTGCATGTTCATTAGTTTTTACTCCAAGGGAGATAACCTGACTTTTCCCTCCTGCCCCTGCTGTGTGTGTGTGTGTGTGTGTGTGTGTGTTTCTGTGTCCTTAGGTATAAATCTAAGTTATTTCATAAATCACAACATACTGGCTCCAAACATCAAAAACACCATAAGCGTCCCGAATTAAGTATAATGTTGATTTAAAAGAGCAATGTGTTGATCTCACACTATTTTGTACAATCCCTAAGGAGTTACAAAAGCAAATAAGTTGTCTTAAAAGCAACAATGAAATCATATTTATTCAAATATTTCAATGTACCAAGAAGAAATTATTCACAAATGCTGTGCTGGTTTCAAAGTTGTTTTCTTTGCAATACCGTTTGACATTTTATAGCACTCAAAACAAACAGCAAAAGTATACTGAGATGAATCCTTTCTTCATTGTACTATCTTTTGAGAGCAAGCAGTATCGTATTTTAGCTGCAGAGAATTCTGGCATCTGTCACTGCAACAGAAAAAATAGAGAAGTAAAGAAAAGAGAAAGAAAAACAGAAAAAAAGAGTGTCAGGTCTCAGAAATTTGTTAAGTGCCATCATATACATTGTCTGCTTAAAATTCAAAACATCATATGAGATGGTTATTACTTACATTTTAAAGGAAAAAATAGTCTTAGCTAATTAAAGTGGTTTGTTCAAGTTCACACATCCGACAAAAAGCAGAGCTGGTGCTTGTCTAATTTTAAAGTCCTTGCAATCTACACTACACTATAGAGTCTGAAGATGATGTATGTCATGATAGGTATTGATTGAAATCTTAGCTAGATTTGGCTGCATGTTTATTTTACTTTAATAAAAATATACTGAAATCTACAAATTTCATGAAAAGTTATCTAATGAAATTTTAAAATTTTGTAACATCTGGGTAAAAATAACAGACTGAGTATGCTTCTAGAAGTGTGTGTGTGTGTATATATATATAATATATATATATTTCAAAATATGTATAAAATATAAAGAAAGAAGAAATATAAAGAAGAAACAGGCTCAGGTTCCAGGTGGCTGGTAAAACCTCAAAATGAACAGAGACCTCCCTGAAGGAAAACAACTGTTATTGGTAAATTGTGCCTAACAACATGCCTTCTAGTCTTCTTTCCATCAACCACCAATCACTAGAGCCTGGCCTTAGTAAACTGAAAAAGATCCATAGCCTGGCAAATTAAAAATTCCAAAGACTAAAATGGACATAAAGAACCATTGGATATTTGAGGAAAACCAATAACCAGCAAAAGTAATAAGCTGAACAAACTAAATAAGAATGCAGAGAAAGATGTCAAAAAGGTATAATTTATATCTTTATACAGATACTTTAGGACATGTGTCTATTAAGAAGTACAGGATGTCATAAAAATCTAAACTAACACATCAACTTATGCATCATATATATTTAAATATTTGCAAAGGGGGTTATATAGTAAAGCGTACACTCCTCGAGTATGAATACAAGAGTTGAAAGAAGCAATAGAATGAAGAATTCTGCAAGGATATGGTGCAAGGTATAAAAGGAAAAATAGCAGCCTTTGAGGTAAAATGAAAAAGTTGCAACATGCATGTGATAAGAGGTGCAAGATAGAAAATAAAGGAGAATGTAGAAGAAACTTTGTCAGGCAGGAGGACACTGGCCCTCAAGTTGAAAAGAATTACTTAGGGATTAGAAAGATATATTTTAAAAACTAACAACATAGTGAAATTTTGGAAAATCAAGGATAAACAGAAAGTTGTAAGTCCTTCTAAATGCAGAAGAAAATGAGAAAAAAAAAAGTCTGACACAGGCTGACTTAGAATTCTATTGACATCAGGTTTCTTATCACCAGCTTTGGATCTAGGTAGTGAAGCAATGCCTTTAGAATCCTGAGGAAATGTGATTTGCTCTAATCATTGTACACAGTCGAACTAGAATTTTAGTGAGGGAAAACATTCTCACACATTTTTGGATTCAGAACATTTATCAACAGTGGTTATATATTGTTTGTGGGGCAAATATAGGGACTGATTTACTTGTGATGGTAAAAAGTATGTATATTCAAGTTTATTAAAATTTAATGTTGAAGGTTTGTAGGAAGACAGTTAGAGTGGTAGTTTTTCAGTCTCCTTGAATTTTCTCACAAAATAGTGGACAAGACCAGTTAGATATCAAAACAAAAACCTCACAGACAAGTTAGCTCTGTAAATGCAAAAGCACAAGTGTGTGGGATACTCTATGGACAGTTACAGACCTCCATGGTGTTAATGCCTGCACAGGAAAAAGCAGAAGAAAAGCAATAGAGAGCCTAATGAACTGGAAAACAGTAGAACATAAAAAATTAGTCAGTAGATGCCCCCTGAAAATCATACCACGCCAACGTGAAAACAGCAGTTGAAACCCGAAGACTTCTGTCCTCTCTGATATTAGGTGCAGCAAAGAGCTTGCATTTCCCGTAAAGGAATTGGAGTAGTGAAGGTCATATGAATCCTCAAAACTGATCATCCAGTATTCCATTCATCAGGTGGAGAAACTGCTGGGAGTGAAAGAAAAATTTCACATGACAGAGACAACAGAGACCAAGGAAAGAGGATGTCCAGGTAAAGAGGACGGTGAGCAACTGTCACTATACAAGTCACAAAATTTGAAATGATCTCTTTGAAATTCCTCTTCTAAATATCAACCTTAACTACCTCTACCTTCTCAGCTCAAGACAAATTTTACATGAAAAACAGACAATATCAAATATCATACAACACATTTATTTTAAAAAGAGAGTAAGGAAGTCTAAGAAAATGTGCCAGACAGGAAACCATGCCATAAAAATTAGCCACAAACCAAAACTCTAATCTACTAGTTTGATATAAAATAAGAAATATAAGAAAATGACCCAATACATAAAAAGACAGTATAAATCAGATTTAGAAAACTCAGATGAGAGGACAAAGCTTAATAAACAATTAGAAATAGAAGGAAAATGTTTCAGAGATTCAAAAATAAACTTGAGGAAATAAATTGAGCAGATAATATCAAGAGAACTTGAAGATATGAAAGATAAGTAGCTTAACTTTTTTTTTTAATGAAGAGATAAAAGACATCAAGGGAAAATAGCAATGTATGGATAGTAGGAGTCCTTAGAGAAGAAAACCAAAGCAAAGGAACAGAACAAGTACTCAAAACTGTAATTAAGAAACCCTTGCTGGAGGGGTGCTGGGTGGCTCAGTCAGTTAAGTGTCTGTTTCGCCTCAGGTCGTGATCCCAAGGTCCTGGGATAGAGCCCCACATAGGGCTCTCTGCTCAGCTGGGAGCCTGCCTCTCCCTCTCCCTCTACCTGCTATTCCCCCTGCTTGTGTTGTCTCCCTGTCACATAAATAAACAAAATCTTAAAAAAAAAAAAACTCTTGCTGTAATAACTATGAAGAATTCATAGTTATGAAGTTCTGAACATTTAAGTTTGCAAATAAAACAAATAAAATGGGGATCCCTGGGTGGCGCAGCGGTTTGGCGCCTGCCTTTGGCCCAGGGCGCGATCCTGGAGACCCGGGATCGAATCCCACATCGGGCTCCCAGTGCATGGAGCCTGCTTCTCCCTCTGCCTGTGTCTCTGCCTCTCTCTCTCTCTCTCTCTCTCTCTCTCTCTGTATGGCTATCATAAATAAATAAATTAAAAAAAATTAAAAAAAAAACAAATAAAATCCCTACCATACTTATCTTGTAGATCTTTAATCAACAGTTTTCCTGTAGCTAAAGAGAATGAGAAGAGACTGTCTTATTTATAAAAACCTTCTATTTCAATTCAGTGGGAATGAATTCCTAGTCTATTTTACTCAGACAAAATTACCTTATTACACCAAACTCAATGATACTCACTAAAATCTACAACTCTCTGGGGTACCATAGTCATTTCGCCTTGCTGAATCTAACCTGGAAAGGGAAGATGACAGCAGACAGGAGTAATATGCATATAGGTGAGCACCAAGCTCTTGTGAAATCTTAGAAATGATTCCGAATGTCGATGTAAGGGCAGGTGGAAATATACTTGGATGAAGAAATTGTTGCTGCCCTTCAAAGTTCTGTGTTACTTCTCCCATCCACTTTTATTGGTAAGGCTCATCTGAGAGCTACGATCTGATGTTTGCTCATCGAGTCCATGTGGACTTGAGGCTCAGGGCTGTTGGTGAAGTGAGGAGTCATCAGAGCAAGCCAAGGAAAAGCGCAGCAACACATAGCGCAGCAACACATCACTGGCTTCAGCAAATTAGCTTCCCAGTTGTTCATTCGGAAAATGACCCTTATGGAAGCAGAAATATATGCTGCTGAAAATTAGTCCAAATGCTGAGTTCAATCAAGTCAAATCCTCAAGGATTTAAAAACAAACAAAAGCCATTTTGTTGTTCCATGGCATTGGGCCTGAGTAAACAACACTAGTTAGCAAAGTAGTTCAGCACAGGCAGTTGTCCTCCATTCTGAAACATTTGTATAAGAAAGCTGAAGCATTGCAAGACTTTAATGCAAATAGAATATTAAGTATATACAATTTTTTTTGCAAGGAAAATAATCTCTTTTGAGCTTTAGCTTCAAATGGATATTTTCAAAAACAGGACTGAGAAAATGACTGAATCCATTAATATATATTTTTTTCTAAATGAAATAGCCTCTCCTGTGCTAAGTAAATACATAAACTATAAAATATCAAATGATACTGCATTTGGTAGGCAAGTGAAGAGACTTTTTTGTGGAAAGCACATCTTCCTTTGAAAAATGATGACCCGCATTTAACATCTCAAAACTGGAAAAAAACATGGGTCTTTGTTGTCAGAAGCCATTTGCTCTAAATGTTGGGTTCGTCAATGACCAAAATGTGGAAAATAATGCCCATCTCTCAAGGTAGTCTTGTTAATTAAAATAGGTAATGTTGATCACCTTCAAAATAGTGAGCATAAAAAAATAATCTTCTAGAATCAGAGTCATTAGAGTATTCCTAACTCTCCACTATTTCATTGGAATAGTTGATTTTTCTGGATATTATCTGTATAAAGCTTACTTCTTATTTGTTTTGAGTTCTTTCAAATTAGAAAAAAAGTAAATATTTTCATGTCAGGTTATAGCTCAGAAAATTCACTGACTGCCCACTCTCTTAGGCTTTTGCTCTCGCCATTTCACAAAAATTAATCTCAGAGTCACCATCAGTGACTTCTTTAAGCATCCTCTTTTTCTTGGAATTTGTCCTCTTTGGTATCTATAATACTGCTTTCTCCTTGTCCTTTGCCAAGCTTTCTGACTATTCCTTTTTAGGTTTCTTTCCAGGATCTTTTATATTTCCCTTCTCTTTTTTTTTTTTTTTTTTTTTTTTTATAAATTAATTTTTATTGGTGTTCAATTTACCAACATACAGAATAACACCCAGTGCTCATCCCGTCAAGTGTCCCCCTCAGTGCCCGTCACCCATTCACCCCCACCCCCCGCCCTCCTCCCCCTCCACCACCCCTAGTTCATTTCCCAGAGTTAGAAGTCTTTATGTTCTGTCTCCCTTTCTGATATTTCTCACACATTTCTTCTCCCTTCCCTTATATTCCCTTTCACTATTATTCATATTCCCCAAATGAATGAGAACATACACTGTCCTTCTCCGGTTACTGTGGCCAAGTTCAAAAAGGGTGTTGCCTGAGTTCTCCTCTGGGATTTTGATGGAATCTTGTCTCACATTTAGATCTTTCATCTATTTTGAGTTTATCTTTGTGTATGGTGCAAGAGAGTGGTCCAGTTTCATTCTTCTGCATGTGGATGTCCAATTTTCCCAGCACCATTTATTGAAGAGACTGTCTTTCTTCCAGTGGATCGTCTTTCCTCCTTTATCGTATATTAGTTGACCATAAAGTTCAGGGTCCACTTCTGGGTTCTCTATTCTGTTCCATTGATCTATGTGTCTGTTTTTGTGCCAGTACCACACTGTCTTGATGAACACAGCTTTGTAGTACAACCTGAAATCTGGCATTGTGATGCCCCCAGATACGGTTTTCTTTTTTAAAATTCCCCTGGCTGTTTGGGGTTTTTTCTGATTCCACACAAATCTTAAAATAATTTGTTCTAAGTCTCTGAAGAAAGTCCATGGTATTTTGATAGGGATTGCATTATACGTGTAAATTGCCCTGGGTAACATTGACATTTTCACAATATTAATTCTGCCAATCCATGAGCATGGAATATTTTTCCATCTCTTTGTGTCTTCCTCAATTTCTTTCAGAAGTGTTCTATAGTTTTTAGGGTATATTTTGAGAACCATTTGAATGGTAAATGGTTCTCTAACCTTTTATTTTCAGGTTGTAGGTGTCCTTCTGTCTAAAATGAGTCTCTTGTAGACAGCAAATAGATGGGTCCTGCTTTTTTATCCAGTCTGAAACCCTGCGCCTTTTGATGGGGTCATTAAGCCCATTCACGTTCAGAGTTACTATTGACAGATATGAGTTTAGTGTCATCATGATATCTATTTAGTCCTTGTTTTTGTGGATTGTTCCACTGAACTTCTTCTTAAAGGGGAGTTTTAAGAGTCCCCCTTAAAATTTCTTGCAGAGCTGGTTTGGAGGTCACATATTCTTTCAGTTCCTGCCTGTCTTGGAAGCTCTTTATCTCTCCTTCCATTTTGAATGAGAGCCTTGCTGGATAAAGTATTCTTGGTTGCAGGTTCTTCTCATTTAGGACCCTGAATATATCCTGCCAGCCCTTTCTGGCCTGCCACGTCTCTGTGGAGAGGTCTGCTGTTACCCTAATATTCCTCCCCATGAAAGTCAGGGACTTCTTGTCTCTTGCTGCTTTAAGGATCTTCTCTTTATCTTTGGAATTTGCAAGCTTCACTATTAGATGTCGAGGTGTTGAACGGTTTTTATTGATTTTAGGGGGGGATCTCTCTATTTCCTGGATCTGAATGCCTGTTTCCCTTCCCAGATTGGGAAAGTTTTCAGCTAGGATTTGTTCAAATACATATTCTGGCCCTCTGGCCCTTTCGGCGCCCTCGGGAACCCCAATTAAACGTAGGTTTTTCCTCCTTAGAGTGTCATTTATTTGCCTTAATCTGTCTTCATGGTTCTTTAATTGTTTATCTCTTTTTTCCTCAGTTTCCCTCCTTGCCATCAACTTGTCTTCTATGTCACTCACTCGTTCTTCCACCTCGTTAACCCTCGTCGTTAGGACTTCTAGTTTGGATTGCATCTCATTCAATTGATTTTTAATTTCTGCCTGATTGGATCTAAATTCTGCAGTCATGAAGTCTCGTGAGTCCTTAATGCTTTTTTCTAGAGCCACCAGTAGCTGTAGAATAGTGCTTCTGAATTGGCTTTCTGACATTGAAGTGTAATCCAGATTCTGTAACTCTGTGGGAGAGAGGGCTGTTTCTGATTCTTTCTTTTGAGGTGAGGTTTTCCTTCTAGTCATTTTGCTCAGTGCAGAGTGGCCAAAAACAAGTTGTATTGGAACACGGGGGAGTATCACTGGTCCGTCTAGCTGGTCTTCTGGGGGAGGGGCCTGCTGTGCTGATTCTCAGGTGTTAGCACTTGGGGGAGCTGCTCTGCCCCTGCCTGCTGCAGGGCTCAGCGGGGGTTGTTCACCCCGTGGGGCCCCGGGAGGATCAGCCGCAGTTGCTATGGCAACTCTGGAAGCCTGGATTCGGCCTCCGCAGGAACAACGGGGCTCGGGGCTCTCGGCTCTCCGTCCGCAGGGCCTGGAGGCTCCGGGGCGGGGCCGCTGATCTGCTCAGCTCGGGGCAGGAGCGTCCTCGCTGTCCTGGGCCCTCCCGGCCTCTGCCTGTCCCAGGAGGAGGCGGGATCCTGGGCTGTGTCCCGGCGCCCTGTGCTCCGGGGCCTGCGCTGTTGGATTCGCGCTCCCGCCCTGCAGCTCCCTCCCTGGAGCCGCTCCCGAGCCCCTCCGAGCTGCTCCGGTCGGTCCCTCCGTGCGCGCTGCAGCCCTTAGGGAGCTCGGAGCACTCTCCCGGGGCGCAGGTGTCTGTTAGTGTCCCCGGGAGCCCGAGGGCATCCCCGCTCTCCTGGGTCCTGCTCCACCTCCCTGCGAGCCCCTTTCCGCCCGCCCGGGAAGGTTGGTGCAGCTCCTGCTCCTCCGGGACGGGGCTCTCCTGTCCTGGGGACACTCGCCCCGGCCTCAGCCCGGCTCCTCGCGGGGCCCCTCCCCCTCGGAGGCCTTTTGTTCCTTTATTTCTCTTTCCCCGTCTTCCTACCTTGATAGAAGCGCGGACTCTTCTCACTGTAGCATTCCAGCTGGTCTCTCTTTACATCTCAGGCCGAATTCGTAGATTTTCAGGATGATTTGAAGGTTATCTAGGTAATTTGGTGGGGACAGGTGATTTGGGGACCCTGCTCTTCCGCCATCTTGCCCCTCCGGTCCTATATTTCCCTTCTCATTAAAATGTTGATGTCCTCAGGGTTATGATAAATAACATCATTTTTTCTGTCTCATCTTACACACTGTTAAGGAACATTTTGCACTTTCATGATTTCAGCTACCTTCTATATAGTGATGACTCTGTA
The DNA here is from genome assembly GCF_905146905.1 of Nyctereutes procyonoides. Taxonomy (NCBI): domain Eukaryota; kingdom Metazoa; phylum Chordata; class Mammalia; order Carnivora; family Canidae; genus Nyctereutes; species Nyctereutes procyonoides. The sequence continues at coordinate 17,078,437 of NW_026575132.1, forward strand.
ATCATTCTTTCCAGTGCAAATTATAGAACTAATGTCCTACTGAACATAATTCCCTGAGGCTTTGTAAGTGTTCTAAGCTCACTACATACTAAACAAGGAGCTCATCTCCCCTGCCTAGTCCTCCAGTGCTCTTAAGAATGCTGTTTTCTACAAAATTCTAGTTGCTTCACAAGCAACTTATCACAATCATCATCAGAAAGAATCCAGAAACATTTTTGCTTTGGTATATCACCAACTACAAAGACAGTGGTCATCTGGAAGTAAAGTAGGAACCGTTTTTTCCTACTCCACACCAGAAGGACAGCCACTCCCCGCCTTCCTTGGAAGCACTAGCTATCCAACCAGTCCTCAGCTTCCACCTCCCACTGGCTCTGCTTACAATGCCAAATTAGTCAATTTGCAAATTCTTACATCGTTTATAATTACATATGTAATGCATTTGTGACTCCACTTCCCCCTAGTGAAAGTGTATGTTCTTAGTTATGATGGGTATTCAGATACAGATCTGGTATATGTACTTGCAGAAATTTAACACACAATCTAGCTGCATTTATAATGTATTTGTTTACATTTATAACTGAATACTATTTCCAGCTACAATTGCCGCCTTATATTTGGAGGAACTTGTGAACTATATGACTGGTGTCATAATGAATCACATTTGGTGCATCATAAGTTAGCATGAATACAAGCAAATTCATCTTTTCACTCATGCAATGGTCCGCTATTTCCTAAAACAGCTTTCTGTCCTTGTGTCCCCAGTCCACTTGCTCTCACCTTACTGTTTTGGAGCTATTGCCTAATAATTGCCTAATTGTTTATGATCCATGATAATTAGAATCTCTTAATATTTAAGAACTCATCAGCTTCCCTGGGAGCTTCCTTCTTGTATATGGGTTTATATATACATTTTCTTTGTCAAAGTCTTTATTTAGACCTCCTAAAGTTTTAAATGTACTTGTCTTCATGAACAGTGTTTCTCTGTCCAATAAATTTATTTTCCAACTCATTTGGGGAAGAAGGTGTGGCAGAAAAAGCTGATTGCCTGCTTAATATTTGTATATGAAAAAAATGAAGACATCGATAGAGTAGTATCCATCAGGTTATAATGCACATTGAGTTTGATAAAGGCTGCCAACTTGGCTTTCTAACAAATAATTGTGTGGAATGTGTACATGGGTTTTCAGGCTCAAATAGAATGGGGACCTAAAGAAAAGCATATGAATATGAGGTCAAAATCTGTATTTATCACAAATTATATATTTAGCAATGAGTAATTTGTTTTTCCTCCTGAGATTCCTGTGAGTGGAACTAGAAAATGTCAGAAGGTATATCACTTCAAAAATTCTGTGATCGGTCATACTGTTAACACATATATTTTTATTCTGAATTTTAAAAGTAATAGTATGAGCAGTTTAATAAATTTTTAAAGTATTATTTTTCTAGAATAGGAATTTGTTAAAACAAATAGTTTCTTTTTTAAAATACTAGGGAAGCCCTACATTTCTGTGTACTTATATCGTGTGCAATAAAAACGGTTTATTGACAACGTACATGAATACACAGACTTCTTTTAGTTTCCACCCAGAACTGTGGTTATTCTCAACTCACACTTAAAATAAGTAACAATGTGACACAAGAGTAATATCTTCTAATGTCTCCATGATGTGTGACAGTGTGATTTGGTTAATTTTATGGGTTGTACAATTACCAGTATTCTTTTTGTAACTTGGGATTCATGCTTTAAGATCTCTGAATAAATTTGTACTCTTGGCACAAGGCCACTTGTAATGGAAGTTCAAACCAGACCTTGGTATTGGAGTTAGAAAAAAAAATTAGATGAAAACTCACATGCTATGGCTTTTGCCAGTCACTCCTTAATTAATTAGTTAATAATTAATTGCTCACTTATAGCAATGAGGATTTAATGTTTGGAAAATGAATTCTTACTATTATTTGGGAGAGGATGTGATTAAGTTTTCCATCAACAAGAGCACTTAGATTTGGAGAGGACCCTTGAGAATGAGAAGAGACTCTTGGAGAAGTAATTAATTTATAAAAAAAAAAAAAAGAACCAAACCTCAGAAAGGTCAAAAAAAAAAAAAAAAAAAAAGATCATGGTCGCCCTACACGACTTATTGTGATTGTTGTAGGTTGTTTTGTTTATTCATTGTATCTACTCAGAACTCAGTTTCCACAAAAACTTTTTACCTCCCTTAGGTGAAGACATATTGAAAAATGTAATAGCTATTAAAAAGTTAAGGATCATAAGCTGCCAGTGAATAAGAAATAAATCCCTGCAGTTCTGGAAACTCTAACACTCTCATTTTAATAAACATAACCCAGATTTTCTGAAAGAAACAGATAAATATTCATTTTATTGTGACAACAGTTAGTTGCCTTTTAATACTAAAACAGTATCAGGAGATTTATGGGTAACTTCTTTTCTTAGAATCTTTCCAAAGCCCAAAGATGAAATATGAGGCTACTTTATAATACCATAGCACAGACAATGCCAGATTAAATTAAATCATTGGCCATTGTTCCTACATTCTGATAGAAAAGGCCTTGATTCTAAATGCATAGCTTTTCTACAAGACACAAATAAATTCTGCAGATTCCAGGATCATCTTTAAAACAATTTATCAGCTGTGTAAAACAAAAAAATGATAGAGTGGCTATGGAATAAGTTTGTGATTTTTTTCCCTCTAGAGAGTTTGTTAAGATTGTGCTTTTTATTATATATTTCATAGTGCAAAGAACAGATAGAAAATAGATTTCTGATTTAGCAGAATATTTCAGAGTACGTGCTCTAAAAGTCAAATCCTACTGTGAAATATTTGGAGACAAGCCATACATCCTGTGGCTGGGTGTTAGGAATATGAATTTCTTTGAACAATTCCTGCAGCATGTTTAATGAATTGAATGAATGAATGGTGGCTCAGTAACACAGAAGATTCAGTGACTATTGTTGCATGGAGAGAAGGGGGAAATAAACTAGATTACTAAGGAGGAAATAGATTTTTAATTTGTTTCCTTCTCTTAAAATGGGTGAACAGTCATCCAGAGTATTTAATGAATCTTATTCCACTTACTTCCATGTAGACATCTCATCTGACTGAATAGGCAGCAGAGTATTTGAATATGGTTTATGTAAGATATAAGCCATATTTTTTAAACAAATGGTTAGCCTTGGCTTGCAGCACTATATAGGTGCTGGTTGAGATAAGAAGCCTCCAGAGAAGCCTGTTCTGAAAAAATTACAGAACTAGTGTTCCCAGAAGCAGTTCATATCAGCCTGTAACATCAGTGTCAGAGACCCTGGGAAAGAAACAGAATGAAGCTTTGAGGCTTCAGGGATTTTAAACCAAAATTCATGAGAAAATCCTTGTGGCAAAATATGTTCATGCATTTAATATTAATAACAACAATAAAAACCAATAATTGATACTCTTTTTCAATATCATTTTAATTTTTTCTGTACCACTTTTTATGTAGGCAAAATAGAATCAGCCAAATCACTTTTTTTTTTTTTTTTACTATGAACTTGAGAAAACTTGCTTTATAACAGTCAGGTAGTTGGAGTTTTTCTTAATCAAAGCTAGAAGGCTGGGACCTCAGAAAGACACTGATGCTCCAGACTCAAGAACCAATGCTGAACACCCTTCTGTAAAGTGCTTGGAATTTATCAGTCTCCTCCTTATAACCAGAAAAAGGTGGACAAACTGAAAACCAGTGCCTGTTTTTGGAATGGAGATGAAGGGCAAACCACCACACCAAAATCTGGAAAGACAGGCAATATACAGAGAAATTCAGGGACTGAGGCACGCCAGTCAGGAGCAAAGTTGCTGGCACCATCACCCGCCAGGAACACTTGAATGACAATGTTGTCATTCAATTCACAGAATTGTTTGGTAAGTAGTATTATTATCACCATCTCACAGAGGAGGAAACTGAGTCTCAGAGATGTTGAATAATTTACTCAAGATCAAGATAGGAGTTCCCATTTGCCTGATTCTAGTGCCTTGCTGGTAGCTGATTAACAGCTGGTTCTGGGGAGGTGGGTAGGAGACGTGGGGGGGCGGCTGATTTGTGGAATTTGCCCATTTTCTTGATGTGACTACCTCCGATGTGGCTTATTTCAAGCCATCTATGTGCTGTCCTTGAATGCAGTGATGTGGATCCAGGGTTAATGGAAGGCTCTTGTGTCCCCCTGGGAAAGCAGGGCTCAACTACAGCGGGGCATTTATTTCAGAGTTTTAAGATGGTCAGGTTAATTTGACAAAATTGTCATACTGGAGAAGAAGGCACAATATAAATTAGTAGACTTTTATGTTCTTTTGACATTTATAAAAACAAACACCAGTAAGAAGTTTGTTAAGATAGGCTTTAATGAGCAGCTTGAAAATGAGCCCTGCAGAATTGCCAGAGAAGCAGGACATGGAATTCTGACTCTACTAAGGCAGTAGAGATAAGGCATAGCTCGAACTATGAACTCTCCTAGGAGATTGCCAGGTGACATGCCAGCTCTGCCACTGGGTAGCTGTGAGATCTCAACACTCAGTTCTTCCCTCTGCCTTAGACCTTGAGGTTTAAGGCATGTGGACCAGAGTGAGTCATCACCATCTTGTGCATATTAATTTCTCTGAGTCCTGGTCCACCTGGTTTCTGGATGCTAGCACATGTAGCATAGTTTAGAGTCCAATATATTCACCAGGCAGGTAATCTAAGATCAAATTAAATAGTAATGTAATATCTTACATATGGATAGGACTTCGTTTACAAAGGGAGAGCCTGCGTATTTCTGTTGATTACTAAATAATAATCTTTTGAAGCAAGCAGGTTGGGTATGGATTGATGTTATAGGCAAGGGAACATCTAAGAGGTAAGAAATATTCTATTACCTGAAACCATCCCAGTTCTAAGCTTACTCTATTTTCTAGTGGAGATTGAAGCTAAATCTAAGGGGAAAAAAAGCCCTCCCTTAAGTAAATAATCATCTCTTCATATTATCATATATGGATACAACTTCCCCTTTGAAGAACAGCAGCTCTTTCCAAACGCAAAAGACTCAAGCCTCATTTACTAAATAGAAATTTCATGCCATCAACAAGTAAATTTTTTTTCTAGAGAAAAAAGACAATCAACTCTTGAAAAAGAGTTTTTTTTTTTCTAATTAACAGATCACCAGAGCAACATAAATAGTAACTACTAACTTAGTTTGAGTTAGTATTAAATCAGCTGCTAGGAAGTATGTCCTGGGGCAGAGTAGGAAAGGATTAATTGCCAACCCAGAGGCATCGATTGCCAGTTTAAGAGTTCAGATAAGAAAAAGAGGTCTTCGGGCTGTGGTGGGGAAGGAAAGCTTTATCTCAGGTACACAGGACAGCTGGTTGTGAGCCAGCCTGGCAGTGTGCTCCTGTGGGAGGAAACAGAGAGAATTACCATAGAGATTGCTTTCATTGAACTTCTATCCTTTAAATATGATGAAGAGTACAGTTGGGAGCATTTTCCAATTTTAGGACAAGGGGAAAGAAAGTAAGAATGTTATTGCAAGATATTTTTTGAGTAGTCAGGAAATATTTGAAAGTAATTCAGTTCAGATTAATGAAAGCTCATTAATCTGGAGATGAAAAAATTTAGGAACCCAATATTTAATGTTAAAATTAATGTGTTTTAATAGCAGACACTCTATAAGATTACTAAATGTACTTAGCTGATTAAAACAATACTTTAGCGTTCAAACATTCTGTGAGTGGCACTATTACTAGGGTAGTCAATAAAACTTCACGACAATGGTTCGTGACCTTTCTTTGGTCTGTTTGAGAGATAGAAATACTCTCTCCAGAAAAATTATCCTAAGCGTACACATATGCAATTTTCATTCAGTTTTGAATTTTATTATTCCCCCGCATTCCACACAAGTATTCGAGTTAAGAATCCCAGCTTTACATGAAGATTTATAACATTTTAGTATTGGGTTTTGAGCTGTCCATCGTTACAAATTACTTATTGATTCTTGTCACTAATTCTAAGTCTTGCCACACAAGAACGGGAGTATTATGTTGTGCTGGACATGATGATTAGTTTCTTATTGTACAGGACCTTATTGCATCGGACTAATTTTTATTGATTATTTAAAATTTAGTAACTGTTAAGGAATATATCCTGCAATAGGCCAGAAATTGCCTTTTGTATTTTCACTATTGATATGAATACAGTGCTTTTATCCAGGTATAATGCTTAAAGGATCTTCATGGCTGTAGTGCTGGTCGGTCTCAAATGGATTCTATAAATTTTTAAGGATAACTCTATTTGGCATTTATGCTGGAGTGGGCTAATTCTCTGGTATCTGATTTGTATTCTTCTTACTAGGTCCCTTTCTGTCTGTGGTCATTGGATTTTCGTATCAGAGCCATGTAAGATATTCCCACTGTACCAGATTGTGACAGCTTGAAAATGAGTTGCCCAAGGTCATTGGGGCAACAAGTACCAGGAACTAATTAAATTATAATGTAATATAGCTAATATTGTACATAATATAATTATACACAATAATAATATATAATTATGTTATATATGAAGTATTATATTTAATTGTATAATATAATAATTATATATAATATAATGTAAGACAGTTTCTTTTGTCTAAAATTCTATTTCATGTTGTTATTGTTATGCTGTTGTTGTCAGCTCTGTTAGATTTTGGTTTTGTCACATTATCCTTTCTCTTATGAACCTTTCCCTCTGCTTCAGATCCTACTTCACTTTTAAATGCCCTAGGCTCTCTTGCTGCTACATCCTACTTGTAATATAGAAGAACCCAGCACAGATAGTAAGGTTCCATCCAGTTAAATAGCCAAAAGATCAGAAATCTTGAATCAGTTCTCACACATAATGATATCCCCTTAGATGAGTGCATTAACCATGACCCTGTGAAATACACAAGAGTGCTTAAAGTCCAAGAGAGATCAAGTATGTGGAAGCACCTGGAAATCAAAAAGAGAAAATCAAATTTAAGAGCTTACTATTGTTAACAATAACCATAGTAATTGAATGTTTTCATGAAATATTTGGAGCTTAAAATTCTGGAGTTATATGATACTGTCTATATCTGCCATGTTGTAACAAACTTTGATATGTCTTAAATACTCAATTTGGAATCAATATGAAATATTAATATTCACTTGACTAACATCACGGATGAATAATTAGAACCCTTACTGAAAAGAAATCTGTAGTCTAAGGGAGGGAGATAGGTTAACAGAGGTTATAAATTTAAATTATAAAATTAATGGGCAGCCCGGGTGGCTCAGCAGTTTAGCGCTGCCTTCAGCCCAGGGCGTGATCCTGGAGTCCTGGGATCAAGTCCCATGTCGGGCTCCCTGCATGGAGGCTGCTTCTCCCTCTGCCTGTCTCTGCCTCTCTTTCTCTCTGTGTGTGTGTCTCTCATGAATAAATAAATAAAATATTTTTAAAAAGAGTATTGAACAACTAATATGAAAGAGAAGGAAAGCCACTACATACAGATTTTTAAATGCCACCTGTGAACCAAGGTGGAGTATTCTGCTAAACTGTTTCTGATCTAATTATAGATACACTACAGAGTCAAAGAACCATCCTATCTTTCTCTTCATATTAGAGTCTTTCTGGAAGGAGTAGGAATGGGAAATTTACAGAAATGTTCTATAATACTGTTAGTAAAACTCCTGTCAAAAGTAACAGAATCTCAATTTAGTTTAAAATAAGAAAGTGGGGGGCACCTGGGTGGCTCAGTGGGTGAGCATCTGCCTTTGGCTCAGGTTGTGATCCCAGGGTTCTGGGATCAAGTCTCGCATCAGGCTCCCCAAGTCTCGCATCAGGCTTCTCCCTCTGCCTGTGTCTGCCTCTCTGTGTGTATCTCTCATGATTAAGTAAGTAAAATCTTTAAAAAAATAAATAAAATAAAAAGAAAGTAAATGATTGGTTTTAGTAAAGGGCAAATCCAGAGGATGGAGCTAGCTTCAGCTATGGCTGAGAAGTGACCTTCATAGGAGACAAGTTTCTGGCTCTCTTTATCACTTCTGCTTAATATGTAATGACATCATTCTCAGGCAGGCTCTCTTCTCAGGGTGGCCGAGGTGTAGGCGTAGGCTTTTCCAGAACTCAACTATCATGTCTAGTAAAACTGAGCTTCTTCTTCACTTGCTTTCTCATAAAATCCCAAGTAATATTTTGATTAGTGTGTCTTTGGTTATGGAAGACCATGTGGTAAGATCATTATATGAAATGAAAACCTCTCAGGCAAGAGGGAATGTGATATTAGAATAAAGAAGGAATTCTAGGCAGGCAAAATTAACAGATGTCCTCTACAAATCCTCAGTCTACTTCCTTCAAAATCAGGGTACATGGTATGGAGGATTATTGAGATGGCAAGAGGTTCAGCTTTACAGAAAAGGAGAGACAAAGCTGCTGTGGCCACCAGAATAATCACTATTCTGAGGATACATCCCCTCTGGTATTATAATATAAATGTATATTCTATAAATTATAATTCAATAATTTAGTTTTTCTGTGAAATCATTAGTATTAAATACATCCACATTTCAGTTTCTTACTTGGTTATTACTTCTTATTTAAAACATTTGTAGTTCCTATTCTAAATATGTCCAGGCTTCTATTATGTCACTATTTCCTGTCCATTTAAATTTATTTTTATTTATTTATTTTTAGAGATTTTATTTATTTATTCATGAGAGACACAGAAAAGAGAGAGGCAGAGACACAGGCAGAGGGAGAAGCAGGCTCCATGCTGGGAGCCTGATCCAGGATCAGGACTTGTGATTAGATCCAGGAGGTGCAAGTTCAAAATCCGCAGAATGGTCTAGTAGACTGGAGATCCAAGGGAGAGTTGTAGTCTGAGTTCAAAGGAAGTCTGCTGCAGAATTCCTTCTTCCCTGGAGGAGATCAGTCTTTGGTCTACTAAGTCCCTCAACTGATTGGAGGAGGCCCACCCACACTACGGAGATTAATATACTTTCCTCAAAGTGCACTGATTTAAATATTAATATCATCTATAAATACCTTCAAAGAAACATCCAGACTATTGTTTGACCAAAAATATCTGGGCGTAATGGCCTAGCCGAATTGACACATAAAATTAACTATCATGGTTTAATATTGCAATAATCAATCCGCTTCCCCAAAACTGCATTTCCTTGCAGATTGGCTTCCCCCTTAGTAAGTAGAACTCAGGAACTAGTATCGCAACATGTTCACAAGCTCACTCCTGGAAAATCCCAGGAAAAACTACTGATACTAGACTTGCCATCAACTGTAGTCAGTTTTTCTTCTAAGGGCATCTGATGACATCTCATTTCATGTTTTACATCTTTCAAGATTATTAAAAGTTGGTGTGAACTTGGGAATACAAAGGATAAAGATTATGCAAGAAGAACTAAATTCATGCTTTTGGAACCATAGTGCAGTTATGTCTTCTAGAAGGAGTTCAAGACAGGGTACATGACAAGGACAGGCCAGTAATGATTACCATCTTCCATGAGAGAAGATACCTTTTATTTCTGTGTAGACATGAATAAGAATGTGGAAAGCCTAGGACCCTGCTGATGCTACCCTGGAATTATGGAGGGGAGAATTTTCCTGAAAAAAAGCACTCATGTGCGAAGAACAAAGAAATGAGGATAGAGAAACAGAATCTGTCTTTTTGTGTGAGTCCTTGGTGGTGGTGGCGGGAATAATCCTGAAATCAAATCTACCACTGGATACTTCAGTTACATTAGCCAGTAATTCCTCCTGCTTTTAAAATGTCATTTTTTATAATAAATTTATTTTTTATTGGTGTTCAATTTGCCAACATACATAATAACACCCAGTGCTCCTCCCGTCAAGTGTCCCCCTCAGTGCCCGTCACCCGTTCACCCCCACCCCCCGCCCTCCTCCCCTTCCACCACCCCTAGTTCATTTCCCAGAGTTAGGAGTCTTTATGTTCTGTGTCCCTTTCTGATATTTCCCACACATTTCCTCTCCCTTCCCTTATATTCCCTTTCACTATTATTCATATTCCCCAAATGAATGAGAACATACACTGTCCTTCTCCGATTGACTTACTTCACTCAGCATAATACCCTCCAGTTCCATCCACGTTGAAGCAAATGGTGGGTATTTGTCGTTTCTAATGGCTGAGGAATATTCCATTGTATACATAAACCACATCTTCTTTATCCATTCATCTTTCGATGGACACCGAGGCTCCTTCCACAGTTTGGCTATTGTGGACATTGCTGCTATAAACATTGTGGTGCAGGTTCCTGCCGTTTCACTGCATCTGTATCTTTGGGGTAAATCCCCAACAGTGCAATTGCTGGGTCGTAGGGCAGGTCTATTTTTAACTCTTTGAGGAACCTCCACACAGTTTTCCAGAGTGGCTGCACCAGTTCACATTCCCACCAACAGTGTAAGAGGGTTCCCTTTTCTCCACATCCTCTCCAACATTTGTGGTTTCCTGCCTTGTTAATTTCCCCCATTCTCACTGGTGTGAGGTGGTATCTCATTGTGGTTTTGATTTGTATTTCCCTGATGGCAAGTGATGCGGAGCATTTTCTCATGTGCATGTTGGCCATGTCTATGTCTTCCTCTGTGAGATTTCTGTTCATGTCTTTTGCCCATTTCATGATTGGATTGTTTGTAAAATGTCATTTTCTGACTGAATTTATTATTAATGTCAACTGAAATCAACCTAGATAAAATACTTCTGTCTCTAAATAACATTAGCTTTAGTATATTTCTGGATGAGTTTCTACTTTGTTTATAATCCACATCCTGAGGACACCTAGGATTTCTGGAATAGAGATTAAAAGATATGAAAATATGAGAAACTCTCACGTGCACAAAAAAAGAGAAGTAAAACAAGAGAAATTGTCATATCAGAAAATATAAGCGACTTTATAAAAATTAACGGGAGAAAATGGCCAAAGTTCATCCTCTCTCTCACGGCCAGAATCTCATCAATTTGTCCTAGAGCCCCTTCATTAGCCAACGCACACCTGGAAAGGCACACATGACCCCAGAAAGGAATCGCGCTGTTCACTGAGCTTTCCAAGTGTTATAAGACAAGCCTTAGAAGGCAAAAGAGCATCTTGATTTTTCTTGTGGTGTTTTTTTTATTGTTCTCATGGACAGACATGGATAGCCGTGCCAAATTTTAGAACGTGTAACATATCAATATTAATAAAACTTCAATTTAAATAATACCATGACTGGGGTACCTGGGTGGCTGAGTTGGTTAAGTGTCTGCCTTCAACTCAGGTCATGATCCCAGAGCCCTGGGATGGAGGCCCGCATTGGGTGCCCTGCTCATTGGGGAGTCTGCTTCTCCCTCTCCCTCTGCCATTCCCCCCACTTGTGCTCTCTGGCTCTCTCTATCTCTCTGGTAAATAAATAAATAAATAAATAAATAAATAAATAAATAAAATGATATAATTTTAAAGTAAACCTATCAAAAACTAATGTGAATTTTGGCTAATTCAGAGGGGTTCTAGTGGGAAGTTAAAACATATTTCCAGCCATTCTTCCATGACTCAGAAAGGATTTTGTGATGACTTTATTTGCACTTACATGTTATGTTGTAATAGATTTTGCATAGACTTTATAGACTTACATATTATATTGATTATGGTCTACAGCCTTCTTTTAAAAATTTGAGAATGAATTCCTATGGAAACAGGCCAAATTTTGTAACATCAACCTGGCAGATAAGGTGATTGGGTAGGTAATTATGTTTCATAATGGCAGCTTTTATTATTTTAAACCAAAAACTGACATAAAAGTGTGAGGACACTCTGTTCATATAAGCATATTATTTTCTTTTCTGATTTTAATGAGAGAATGAATATCGCCCACCACACACACAAAAATGACAAAAAACACATTACCGAAATATTCTCACTACTTATGACAATTTCTTTGATATTCAGAGTTTTTTTTTTTTTTTAAACTATCCTATAAAAATGTCAACACCTTTGTGTGGGTGGTTGTGGAGAAGAATGTGCTAAATTAGTACTTTGTCAGTGGTGTAGTTAAGTGGATGCAGGAAAAAGAAGGAATAGCGTTAAAGGAGTTGTTGAAATAGGATATGTGACAAATCCCAAATCTAATTTGAAGTTTTGTCTCAGCATGTGTTTCTGGCAGAGAGACTGAATGGGTCTTCATTCAACAAAACCTCTAGCTGTGCCACAGAGAGAGAGAAGTAGCTCAAGTCTCTGTAAATAATAGAATTGATTATATCTCACTTTCATTAACTCAAAAACTCCCTTCAGACTTCGCTTTGTTCACTCGGAAAGATTTCATCGCTTCCCATTACAAAACCTTTTTGTTGGTGATGACATTGGTACCTTCAAGAAATAAAGCAGCATGACTATCTTTAGACTTCATTTCCAGGACTTGCTGCATGCTTTTTTATGGAACATAAAAGGGAAAAAAGGGGGGGGGGAGATTTTATTTTTAATAGAGAAGTCTTCCATATTTTTTCCCCTTAGAGATTATGCCATGCCACCTGTTAAAAACATCACAAATGGTTTGGAAATTAAAATATAGTGTGAAAAGAAGATATTCCAAAATACATGACCATCATTTGAAATAAACAAAATGCATCTCAAAGCATGTAGACAGTGAGTTTGGGTCTGAGATTTTTGACCCCTAATGCAAATACGGATATATTATGGACTACAATATTTTCATTTGTCAACTAGAAAAAAAAAAACAAGTACATTCATCTTGAGTGACAAATTTTTTCTTAGAGCCAAACTTTGGCAGAAATTTACCATTAGGGCCCCCTTTTAAATAAACTTAATGAACATTTTTTGCCTTAAGCATAGCTAGAGAACAAAGAATATGAGGAAAGGGAGATGTTTTCTTTAATCAAGAAAAGAAAATATGGAGAAGTAACTTAAAGAAACAAGGTGGATCTTGGTAAAAACTTTGGAGGAAGGCTGCTGACTACATTGCTAAGGACAAAGCGAGTATGTTTTTTCCCCAACATTTAATTTAATATAACCCAACTAAAAAAATCTCCTCAATTGATTTTTAAAATTGATCATTTTACTGGGTTTGATAATAAGGCTTTTCTGAATAAATATATGTGCATATAAGTATGAGAGATTGATTAGTAAAGGAGATGAGGACAGAAGATTTTCTCAGACTTCATTTCTGAGAAAAAAAAATCCAGCTTGCTGATATCTTCAAATCCTTTATTAAAAATGTCATTTCCTGTAGAAATTTGTATATTTCAGGTAGCATTTTCACTACACTTCCTTTCTGTATGAGAAACAAAATTCAGAGAAAGAGATTAGTGAGACATTCTTCGAGGTAAAACAAGAACAATGGATTTCTTTGTGATTTTTCCACCATACTTTATCAGAGGTGTTAAACCGTATACCTAAAAGTTAAGGTACTCTGTACTAATGTTTAAAGGGTAGTATTAATATTTAGAGATAAAAGGAAATTAATATTTATATAAGAAATTAATATTTAGAGATAAAAATTAGTATTAGTATGATAAACTTACAGACCCAATACTCTGGAGAATTTTTATCTGATTAGACATTATACAAATATTGAAGAAAAGTTTTAATAAGTGTGAAAAATAAGACAATAGGCCCAAAATAGAATCAGTTATGCTAAGCCGCATATCATCAAACTGAGACTTAACGTAGTTTTGGTTCTCTCAGAAATGGAATCTTAAACCAGTTAATCAGGAAATACTTGAGCACTAGTTAGTTAATCTGCCTGAGTAGACATCTGCCATCCTTAAAGGAAAGTAATCTTGCATAATCAACCTACTTTTCTCCTAGTATAGCCTTCTTTTTCCTGCCCTCATATGAATTTGTTCTATATTATGTTGTACTATCTTATCTCAGTGATTCAAAAAGTCCAAGAAATTCAATACCTCCTTTTAAACTATCTTGCATAATTCACCTTTACTATTCTCAAATGAAATTTATATAAAAAAAGAATTTTCTAGGTAACAGTGTAACCTATCTCCATACTGTAAAAAAGTTATTAAGTTAGAATGCACTAACTGAAATGTAATGGTAAAATATAGAGAAATATTTCAGAATAAAATTACATACATTTCTTTATTTAAATGGTTGGGCATATTGATCTCAGATGCAATGAGAGAGTTGACTGCAGCAAAATTAAATTAATACATGAGCAATTAATTAACATGAGAACCCACTTCATACAAGAAGTAAGGATAATGAAAGTAGAGATTAGAATTAAAAATGTGTTAGGAAAATTATTAATATAATGAATTTATTTGAATATTAGTAATAGAATGGACCTCTTTGAATGTAAGAATCAGACAGAAGGGACGCCTGAGTGGCTCAGTGGTTGAGTGCCTGCCTTTGGCTCAGGGTGCAATCCCAGAGACCCAGGATCGAGTCCCACATTGGGCTCCCTGCATGGAGCCTGCTTCTCCCTCTGCCTGTGTCTCTGCTTCTCTCTCTCTCTCTCTCTTTCTGTGTGTGTGTCTCTCAAGAATAAATGAAATCTTTAAAAAAATAAAAATAGGAATCAGACAGAAATTATTTTAACTGTAGAAAAGATAACTTGCTAAAACAAATGACATTTTTTCAAATGAAATGATGAAGAAGTATGGCATGTTTTGTAAACTTTCCAGAATTGCCAAATTTAGGGGATCTATTTTGTTGGCTATTTTCCATGTCAACACTCCCACATACAGTCTAACTATTGCATGTTACCAATGATATGGACTTAATACTACTGCAAGCAAAAATTACTGAATAATAATAATAATAATAGTTAAAAATAGATAAATTATAAAATATCACTGGCCAGTTTAATTATAATTATTATTACCTTACCATAGTTACAACTTAGGTAGATAGAATATGTGATATGAGTATATAATTCAATAATTAGAAAAAAATATCTATTTTTAATTTCTTTTTTATTTAAACTTCTCTCACCTATAATCTTTCCTACTTTACTGGTTTTGACCATAGTTGGATTATTTATAAAAATTACTTTTCAGTTTTCCTTTTCCACTTTATAGTGAATTTATATTTACTTATAGCAAATTTCATCCAGTAGAGCATTTGATAACTCTTGGCATTACAGGACAGTCCTATATATTGCAGCGTATTTGGGATCTTGTTCCCACACTTACTAAGAGCTGGTATATCTTCCAATCATTATGATAATTCACAACACATCCACAGATTTCCAAAAATATTTCAGGTGTACTTGAAAAGAATGTGTATTTTGTTGGTTTTGGATGGAATGGTCTGTATATATTGGTTATGTCCATCTGTTCCAATGTGTTATTCAAAGATACTGTTTCCTGATGGATTTTCTGTCTGGATGATCTATCCGTCGATGTAAATGGACTGTTAAAGTTCCTTTACTCTAATTAATTTACCATCAATTTCTCTCCTTATGTCCATTAAAATTTGTTTCTTTGCATTTAGCTGTTCCAGTGTTGGGTGGTAGATATTTATAATTGTTATATCCGCTTGGTGGATTGATCCCTTTATCATCATGTAATGCTCTTCTTTGTCTCTTGTTACAGTTTCTGTTTTAAAGTCTATTTTGTCTGAGATAAGTATTGCTACCCTGGCTTTTTCTTTTTGCTTCATTTGCATGGTAAATATTCCCCCATCCCTTCATTTTTAGCCTGTAAACCTCTTAGGTCTGAGGTGGGTTTCTTGAAGGCAGCACACAAATAGGTCTTGCTTTTTTATCCATCCTGCCAATCTACATCTTTGATTGGAGCATTTAGGCCATTTACATTTAAAGTATTATTGATAGGTATGTACTTTTTGCCATTTTTAAATTTGTTTTCTAGTTGTTTATGTAGCTCTTCTTTCTTCGTTGCCTCTTCTCCTTGCATCTATAGTACTTTGGCTTTCTTTCTCTTTATTTTTTGTGTATCTGCTATAGGTTTTGGGTTTGTAGTTACCGTAAGGTTCATATATAATATCCTAAGTAAATCGAGTCCATATTAATTTGATGGTTGTTTAAGATAAACCACACTCCAAAAAGCAGGACAAGAAAAACAAAAAAGAAAAAAACCTTTTTTCTCTTCTCTTCCCTTTAAACTGTTTTTTCCATATTTCATATATATTTGCCATATTTTCTACCTTTTTATTCATATTTTCCTTATGTCTAAATATGGCCGTTTCTTCTCCACTTAAATAATTCCTTTAACAGTTCTTATAAGGATGGTTTCGTGGTGATAAACTCTTTTAACTTTTGTTTGGGAAACTCTTTATCTCTCCTTCAAATCTTTATCTCTCCTTGCCAGCTAGAGTATTTTTGGTTGTAGTTTTCCCTTTTAGCACTTTGAATATATCATGCCACTCCCTTCTAGCTCTGCTGAAGTTTCTGCCAAAAATTTAAAAAATTTTTTAGATTCTCTCTTTATCTTTAAACTTCTTTTAACCTAATTTTTATGTGCATGGCGGGGCCCTCTTTGGGCTCGTCCTGTTTGAAATTCTCTACTAAGTAACTTCAGAGACCACATTTTACAATTCTTCACTTAAAACTATAAGTAGATCCAGGCAGAATAAATCAAACATACATAATCTTATAAGTTATTCATAATTCCATGAATCATATTAAAATATTTTAAAAATATAAAATTGCTGTAACTTATTGGAACTTATTACATATGTGTTCTTAATACTTCTATGCAAAGATTTGCTCATTCATTGGTGAAGATAGTTACTACTAATAAACAGTACTAAGGTTTGGAATGTCAAGTATATGTAGAGGCTTAAGAATTTTATTTTTTTTTTAAGTTTTTGAAATTTATTTATTCATGAGTGACAGAGAGAGAGAGAGAGAGAGAGAGAGAGAGAGAGAGACAGAAACACAGGCAGAGGGAGAAGCAGGCTCCACGCAGGGAACCTGATGTGGGACTTGATCCCGGGTCTCCAGGATCTCGCCCTGGGCCCAAGGCAGGCGCCAAACCACTGAGCCACCGGGGCTGCCCAAGAATTTTAATTTTCAAAAGACCTAAGTTGTTCCTTTAAGCTTGTGTGCACACTATACATATAATTATCTTTCACATGCAAATACATTTTTTGCCAGGGAGACAATTCTCTTTATCAGAAATGGTACTCAAAAGACCATTCTATTATTGAGATTTCTTTTTTTAACCTACAAGTTAATTTTTTTTAACTTATGTTTTTGTTTTTTTGTTTTAAGCACAGTCTATCCTTCCTCCCATCTGTGTACCCTCTGTATCTGAACAGTTAGTAAATATTTCTGCTCCTTTTGATTCTGTTTAGTAGGGTTTTTTTTGAGATAATGAAATATGCTTTAATTTCTCAACATTTAAGAATGAATCTTTATAATGAGAGGATTGTATCCTTGTCCTTGAGGAGCTTCTGATAGCTTAAAAGTTGGAGAGCTTTAAAAAAATGGTTAAAATAAGCCTGGACCAAGGAGAAGGAATTCACAGGTAAATCACATTGTCAAGTTTCTGTGTGTTTACCAGTTAATTTATTTTACATAAGGCACAATTGCGAATCCTCAGTAGAAAACAACAATAAAATTTTATTTCTCAAATATTTCTGGGGTTCTCCTGATTTGTTCTGAGCTGGAGTGCTTTAAATATGAAATTTTGGGGCCATATTTAGTGTCATGGTGTTTCAGCTGTATTTGCTCAGGTGTTTGCAGTCAGCTGGGGGCTCTGCTCTATCCTGAGCTTGGATAGGCACCTTGGCTAGGACATTTCCATGGATTTTCCTCTTCCTGAAATACGGGAGGCGACCTAAGGTATGTCTTTCTCTTAGCAACAATAAGCATCAAAGTAAGCCAACCAAAAGACATAGCATTTTTTAAGACTGCTAGTGTCACCTCTGCTAATGTCATATGGGCCAAATCAAGTCACACTCCTAAACTTAGAAGCAAGAAATTGGCCTGGGATGACGTCATTACCTTACAATGAAAGAACAGGGATATTATGAGCAGTGAGGAATTGCCGTCATCAATTCAACCTAAAGCTTTGGGAGATTAGAATGATGTGGACCAAGGATATTCTTTTGCAGTGGGGTGTGGGAGGAGTGGAAGGTGTCCTATAAACATTTTCAGAATTGCGTCACTGTAATAACAAAGTACTTTACTTAGCATCATGACTGTAGTTCCTAGATCCACATGCACACTGTCTAGCTGATTGACCTTGGGCAAATCTGTTACTTTCTTAAAGCCTCAACTTCCTGTAAAATGGATGTGATTACAATATATGCCTCACAGAGCTGTTGTAACTAATTATATTTTGTGGGTGAAAGCATTTTGTGCAATGTAAGAAAGGCTATCCTTCTGGTTAATTACCCTTACTCTGCCAAACCTCACCTTCCCAATCTTACCATAGCTTGGTGAATAAATGTTGGTGATGAAAGGATGAAAATCTATTTGGAGAAAAACACTCATTTCATACTTCCTTCATGATGTAGACTAAAAAACACAGTGTCCACGAATGGAAGAAGTTTCTCTGAGCCCTACACAATTCATGTGTGTGTTATAATTCTGCTATGGAGTCTTTCCATCTCTTTCTTAACAGATTGCTCATAAATTATCGGAATAATGGATCCACTCTGTGAGTTATAAACAGACTTCTGATTACATTCTCATCCTGTAATTTTCTACTTGCCTTCGATTTTCTAGCTGTTGAATCACAATGCAGTGAGAAAGCGAAGATGCTATAATTTCCCGGAGTGTTTTACGCTTTCTAGTTGTATTTGTTTGTTTGTTTTTTGAAAAACCTTTACTGTGTAGTAAAATACTTTTTTATATGGATGTGTTTTTATATCCTGTCAGCTTTTTCTCTTTTAGAATAATTCGAAGTCATGTCTCCTATCTTTTTCTACTCTTTGAATATTCTTTAGTATGTAATGTGTATTTAGTATTTAATATGTATTGAATAATGTTACAGTGAAAATATGTTTATGATATATTTTAATAATCCATTGTTTAAATATAATGATTGTATATATAATATATACATATGTAAAAACACATAATACGTATGTATTTTTATAATTATTTATATATTTAAATATACTAAAGTATTATAAAGTATTGTTTAAATTATGCAACAAGAATACATTTCTTTCCTAATAAAATAAGTAAAAATTTGGAAAGTACCAGTTTAAAAGCATGCTGAAATCACAGACAAAAACAAAAATGTGAAAAAAAATCACTAGAATAAAATGTGATTATTTTACCTTGGTTGCGTTTCACATCCTGTTAAAAGCAAAACTCTCCACTGTCTTTTATTTTTGAGAAAGAAAACTAACTCCAGCCACATTTTGAGTGAGGGGGAATTGAACATTTGTAGGCAGATGGTTACTGACTTGCTTTAATACTTCCCTATAACAAACTGATAAAGTAGTTCAATTACTTTATTTCAAAAACCCTTCAAAATTTTGCATTTAAGTGAATTTAAAATGTGACTTAAGGTGAAATTGTGAAATGGGAAAGTAATTGGGGGTATATGTGTACGCATGTGTGTGTTTTTGTATGAACTGTGGATTAACCAGCCTGTAATAATTAATCACATGCTCAATGTCTTTTTAAAAATTTATTTCAGTAAAGCAGTTAAAAAATTGTTTTCGAGGCTATTTTAGAATAGTGTTGGTGGGGGGATCCCTGGGTGGCGCAGCGGTTTGGCGCCTGCCTTTGGCCCAGGGCGCGATCCTGGAGACCCGGGATCGAATCCCACGTCGGGCTTCCGGTGCATGGAGCCTGCTTCTCACTCTGCCTGTGTCTTTGCCTCTCTCTCTCTGTGTGACTATCATAAATAAATAAAAATTAAAAAAAAAAGAATAGTGTTGGTGTTTAATTTCACTTCTAATTTAAAACGTTAAAATGTAAATGAAGCAGCCTACTGATTTGATTATTTTCAAAATCACAGTTTCAGAAGAGAAAATTATTATTATTGTCACAAAAATTGTTTAAACTTTTGATCAGTGAATGAATGACATTCTATGCTTTCTAGGTATAATTAAAAATGCTATTACTTGTCTTGCCTTATTTATAGTATTTTGGTAAAATTTATAATGACAGAAGATGACATAAAATATTAAATTAATAAATACATTTCACACACAAGTTGTCAACCAATTTTTATAATAAAGCAACAATAATAGTAAGGCAGGTTAAAACGGAATTCCTTCTAAAGGGCTCAAGGTCTTCATAGATTTTATTGGATATATAGCGTAACCTAATAAGTTTTCACAATATCTCTGTGAAGCACGTAGAAGAGAAAAAAAAATAGGTTAGTCCAAATCATAAATCCAGTTATTTGTGATGATTCTCTTTGGATCAATTTATATTAGGATTCTTGACTGGGGAAAGAAGTGAGCCCAGAATAGCAGGCTTGCCAAACTATATGAATTAGATTTCTTCCTCTGATTTAAAGATCGTTAACTTTTAACTGATTTCATTGCTGATGAAATCAGCTATATACCCAGCCCTGCTCATGTGAAAAATTATATTATATACTATATTATATATGCTATATCATACTAACGTTTCAAATCTCTGGAGTTCTAGAGTCAATGAGGACTGGTAAGGCTGCTTACGTTAACAGGCTGCCTCAGTTCATGGTCTATTGTGTAACTGCACTTGATGTTAATTGTCCATTACTCACAGGTTCTTAGAACTCCTGATGAATCAATTCAATTTAAGACTGGCTGATTAAGGAAAAATGACATACTAAAGACTAGTTAAAAATAGTCTCATCATACTGACTTTTGCCTTTAAATTTGTTCATCTTTCTCTTTACAATTGTCTGTCTTCTCTTGGTTATTGGCTGGGCTCAGTCCCAGGACCTTGAGATCATGACCTGAGCTGAAGGCAGATGCTTAACTGACTGAGCCACCCAGGCGCCCCTCTTTTTATTTAAAAAATAAATCTTATTTACTTATTTGAGGGAAAGAGTTGGCAAGAGCACAATCAGGGGTTGAGGGAGAAGCAGGTTCCCCGCTGAGCCAGGAGCACAACGTGGGGTTCTATCTCAGGATTTGGGGATCACGACCTAAGCTGAAGGCAGATGCCTCACAGTAGCAGCTGAGCCACCCAGGCACCCAGACATTATCCTTTTTAAGCACCACTTGCCACATGGGATTGCTCATCAGAGGAATTGTAGGCAATATTATACTCAAGACCATATTTGAAGGACTACATTAAAGAGGCCAAGATTAAAAAAAAAAAATTAAAAAAAAAAAGAGGCCAAGATTCACCCGGAAAGAAGACAGCGTGTAATCTAAATTTTCTTTATTGACAGAGAATTTGCAACTAGGTCAAGTATTGTGAGCAAGGTAAACATTGCTTTTAGTCATTTTCGTGATGAAACTCAAATATTGAAAACCTGAGTTTATTTTTCTGAAACCTCTGTCCTTTATTGATTAAAGTAACACTTCTACCATTCAGAGTATTTCTGTGATAAATAAAGCCATTTGTTAGGAAGTAAAAAAATCAGGTAATAATCCCATTGGGGAAGTCACATTGCAGTTTAGACATTTTACAATGTAATCACTTTTCAAAGTAGCTAACAAATGGAAAGTTTAAGCAATTAACTGTAATCCTAACAAACTCTCAGAAGTCATGGTAAGAAGAGTTGGTTTTTGGAATTTAGTTGTGTCAGATCTATAAGTAAATACTAACTTAATGTCTTATAAATATTCAATAGACATTGTTAAAGTCATGACAACTTATTATTAAGATTTAGCATGAAGGGAAAAATTAGAAGGAAAAAATGTTTCAGAGATATAAAAAGCAAAAAATTTAAAAAGTGGGCAGAGAGAAAAAAATGGTGACACACAAATATCCGTAAGTGTTGGTATGTATCATCATTTTAGCTCTAATTGTTTCTCTTGATTTTCACAGAGCTCCCAATGGTGAAAAATGTCCAAATATGGATGTAATAGGTATAGTAGACATCTTGGGATGTCTGTTTCCAAATATCTGGCAGTTGGTCTTCATTGACTTAACTGGAAATCACTTGAATCATTTATATGCCTCCTGACTGAAACCTAGAATATTTATGACTTTAATGAGGAACATAGAGGTCACAGAGGCTGGGAAAAACAACCATAGTGAAGATACAGTGTTGGAGACACCAGAGAAATATAAAGAATAAAATAGTTGTTATGAGTTGTATTAAATAAAGATATCTTGAGGTACTAAACCATAGCATCTTGGAAGGTAACCTTATTTCAAAATAAGGTTTTTATAGAGGTAATTAAATTAGTATGGGGTTATTAGGCAAGACTCTAATCCAATATGATTAGTGTCCATAAAGAAACAGGGATTTTGGTAGGAGTTATGGCCAAAGAGAAGACAATGTAAAGAAACACACATATAGGGAAAGTGCCATATGAACACCAAGTAGAGATAGGTTGATGCTGCTAGAAGTCATGGAATGTCAAAAGTTGGCAGCAAACCAGCATAAGCTAGGAAAGAGTCATGAAACAGATTCTTCACAGGCCCCAGAAAGAACCAACTCTGCTAACATCTTGATCTTGGACTCCCAGCCTCTAGAAAATTGGGAGAGGATACATTTCTTTTGTCTAAGCCTCTCAGCTTGTGATACTGTGTTAACACCAGTCCTAGAAAACTAATACAGCATTTAAAATTTCTTCCATGTAAAATCTTACCATTTGATGTAGTCACACCATCTCCCCTAAAAAACCACACATTGCTTATATAAGTATTACGGAGTTTGAGCTGTATTTGGGAAAAGTGAGGAAGGCCTGAATATAGCTTAAATATTGGCAAAGAGTGAGATCTCAGGCTGCTCATAGGATGTCTGCAAATATGTGAACTGCAGTATGGAATGTCTGCAAGCAAGAGTTTGCAAATGATCCATGAGCGCAAAAAATAGAATGCAATCTATGATTTTCTTTCACCACAACACACAAACACAAGCACATTCAGGCTCTTGGACTCACTGTTGAATTTATCACAGGACTGTTTTAAACTCTTTTCATTATCCACTCATTTTTAACCACCCATCTTTCCCCTCGGCTTCTTGCACATGACCTCATCTTCCAATTAACTAAGAAGAATTAAGAAAAATATTTTAGCATCCTCACTTTTTATCTTTTCTTTGTATCAATTTGCTATAGCTTCATAGCAAATTACTACAAATTTAGCAGCTTAAAACATGATAATTTATTATTTCAGTTTCTGTGGATCAGAAGTTCATGCAGGATTTAGCTAGGTCATTTGCCCAGAATTTCACACGGCTGCAGTTAAGGTCTTATCTGGGGCTGAATTCTTATCTGAGACTCAAGACTCTCTTCCAAACACTAGGTGTTTCTTGAATAATTCAAGTTTCTTTTGTCACTGTGGGACTGAGGTCCCTAGCTTTTAGAGACCATACACATTCCCTGCCACATGGTCTTTTCCATAACATGGCAGGTTGCTTTCTCAAGATCTACGGAAGAACATTTCAGCTCCTGCTTCCTACTTCTGTACTCTCTTTTTTTAAAAAACTACTGAACTAGATCAAAAGAATCCAGAATAATTTCTTTTCTCATTAACACAGAGTCAACTGATTAGATACCTTAATTGCATATGTGAAATCCTTTCCCCTTTGCTATAACCTCAGTCATGGGAGTCTTGTCCCCTCATCTTCACAGGTCACACCTACACTTACAGGGAGGGATTAACACAGACATGGATCATCAGTCTTCCTCCCCTTAAATTTCTTCCTACCACATCCTTTCTCCTTCTCAGATTTGTTCACCTATTTCCAGAACCTTCCCTTCTGTCTCCAAGAGCTCTTTGTTCCTTCTACTTTACAATTTCTCCCTTCTTAATCTCCTTTGATCTCCCCCCTCTCCTTACTCTCCTCCTTCAGTCTGCATTAGTAAAGGGTCTGAGACTTTCCCTTTTTGTTTAAAACCAACAAGTTAGACTGATAATTCACTCAAAAAAATGAGGTCATCCAGGGGAAAAAGAGAAACTCTCCCTTTCCATATCATCTTAAGTGTGAGGTAGCATTCCCTGGATTACTCAAGCAGACTTTCTTTCTATTTCATTAATCATAACTGGATCTTAAGCAAATCACTGGCAAAGAGAATGGGAGTATAAATATTGGGTTAAAGTACTATGTGGACAATGAATAATAGAGAGTGAACAAATCACTGCAAATTAATTATTGTCGTATTTCTTTCTCTTTCCTTAATAAAATTTTAAAAACTATCTTTGATGAAAAAGAAAGTAAGAAAGCCATAATACTTACTAGTTGTAGTGTGCTTTAAACTGAGAGCCTCAAGGCTCTTTCATCATATATATGGTAAGATAGGACTATTGCAAGAGACTTACTAAATGTAAAATAAGATTTGAAGTGCTAAAATGTCAATGAAACATTACAGAGATTTATACAATTTCCTGGGTATACAAAAATATAGTTTCAAATAAAAATAAGTAAATATTTACCCCGAATAGCCAGAGGAATATTGAAAAAGAAAACCAGAGCTGGGGGCATCACAATGCTGGATTTCAAGTTGTACCACAAAGCTGTGATCATCAAGACAGTGTGGTACTGGCACAAAATGGACACATAGATCAATGGAAAAGAATAGAGAATCCAGAAATGGGCCCTCAACTCTATGGTCAACTAATACTCAACAAAGCAGGAAAGACTATCCACTGGAAAAAGGACAGTCTCTTCAATAAATGGTGCTGGGAAAATTGGACAGCAACATGCAGAAGAATGAAACTAGACCACTCTCTTGCACCATACACAAAGATAAACTCAAAATGGATGAAAGATCGTAATGTGAGACAAGAATCCATCAAAATCCTAGAGGAGAACACAGGCAACACCCTTTTTGAACTTGGCCACAGCAACTTCTTGCAAGATACATCTATGAAGGCAAGGGAAACAAAAGCAAAAATGAATTATTGGGACTTAATCAAGATCAAAAGCTTCTGCACAGCAAAAGAAACAGTCAACAAAATTAAAAGACAACCTACTGAATGGGAGAAGATATTTACAAATAACCTACCAGATAAAGGGCTAGTATCCAAGATCTATAAAGAACTTGTTAAACTCAACAGCAAAGAAACAAACAATCCAATCATAAAATGGGCAAAAGACATGAACAGAAATCTCACAGAGGAAGACATAGACATGGCCAACATGCACATGAGAAAATGCTCTACATCACTGGCCATCAGGGAAATACAAATCAAAACCACAATGAGATACTACCTCACACCAGTGAGAATGGGGAAAATTAACAAGGCAGGAAACAACAAATGTTAGAGAGGATGTGGAGAAAGGGGAATCTTCTTGCACTGTTGTTGGGAATGTGAACTGGTGCAGCCACTGTGGAAAACTGTGTGGAGGTTCCTCAAAGAGTTAAAAATAGACCTGACCTACAACTCAGCAATTGCACTGTTGGGGATTTACCCCAAAGATACAGATGCAGTGAAACGGCAGGAACCTGCACCCCGATGTTTATAGCAGCAATGTCCACAATAGCCAAACTGTGGAAGGAGCCTCGGTGTCCATCGAAAGATGAATGGATAAAGAAGATGTGGTTTATGTATACAGTGGAATATTACTCAGCCATTAGAAACGACAAATACCTACCATTTGCTTAACGTGGATGGAACTGGAGGGTATTATGCTGAGTGAAGTAAGTCAATCAGAGAAGGACAAACATTCTATGGTCTCATTCATTTGGGGAATATAAAAAATAGTGAAAGGGAATAAAGAGGAAAGGAGAGAAAATGAGTGGGAAATATCAGTGAGCGTGACGGAACATGAGAGACTCCTAACTCTGGGAAACGAACAGGGGGTAGTGGAAGAGGAGGTGGACGGGGGTTGGGGTGACTGAGTGATGGGCACTGAAGGGGGCACTTGATGGAATGAGCACTGGGTGTTATGCTTTATGTTGGCAAATTGAACTCCAATAAAAAATATACAAAAAAAGAATACATTTGTACAATTCAGGAAATACAGAGTGTGTGTGTGGGGGGAAACAAATCTCTGCTATATATGAGTATAGATTAACCTTAAGTGTATTGACTGAAAGAATACAGATTTTTAAAAATATTCTATCATTTTGTAAATATGAAATCCAAAATAGGCAAAATAAATCTTTGGTCTTAAAATCCAAGATAAAAAAAGTTAATAAATAAGTATGTAAGTGTCAAGAAATCTGTATAAATACAACATAAAATTCCCATATTTTTGGTATCTTTATCCAAAGTCCCCTAAGTAGCTTGAGAAGTCTAGTTCCTGGGTGCATTCTTGGCCAATTAAATCAGAATCTCTGCATATGGCACCCAAGCATCAGTGTTTCTTAAAGCTGATTTCAAGAACCACTGATATTTTAGCTAAATGTTCCCAGGTATAATAATACAGGAGCTAGAATTCTAATTAAATATTTCATATTATGGTGTTAAGAAATACAAAATTTTTCTTCTAGTATATTCTGAGGAATTAGTGCTTTCTCACAAAACTTCATGGGATGCACTGTCCTCTGTGTATGGCTCAGCTTTGGTGTCTTGGGCTTGCCATATGAACATGAGAGAAATGTGTAAAGAGCTTTCAGCCCCTGGAGTTCTCCCAGCTGCTTTTACATGGGTGATCCTTCTTTCTGGCCCTCCCACTCAGCTCTTCTGGTTCTTCTATATCCCTTGTAATTGGTTTGTAACTTAAATCGTTCACTCAGATCTTTGGCGGATGGACTACCTCTCTGGTCTTAGCACCTTCCTTGCAGAAAGATTCTAAAATCCATCCTCTAGCATAAATAGTGAGACTGATCATGGGTAAAATGCCATCAGGATTATCACAACCAGTCATTAATACCAGGAGAAAATGATTAATCAGATCCATCCCTCATCCCAGTTCTTCAGTGGACAGAGGAGAAAGACCAAATACATATTTACTGGATATAACTTATTTCCTATTTATTCTTTGTTTGTCATGAAAACTAACCTTACATTAGACTAAGGTATTATTTGTCCTGTATATATTTTTTTCAGCAGATTAAAACAAAGTTTCATTATACTTAATCAAGATTTTCCTGTAAGAATTAGTACGTTTCAGGAAGGCAAGGCACCTATCAATCAGTAAAGAACATGACAATACAGAGTAGAAGGGAAAATTGATTTATAATTTATTTCCTCTTATTTCTTTTTTTAAAATAAATATGGAGTATAACTAGAAGATTATTGATTCAGTTTTAAGCAGTCAATTTTTAAATATTTTGTGATTCAGTGGATCTAAATAATTAAAACGTTCGCTTTCCGGAAGGTTTAGGCCAAATCTGCAGCCTCTGCTATCCTGTGCATTTGTGTATGTGTAAGAGGATAAAAGCAGACAAATGGGACTGTTTTCACTGCTTTGTTTCAAAAATGTACTTTTCATTTCTTTCCCACATTGATAAAAAAAGAACTTTTCTTATGCTTCATAACGTTGTTACCATATTTGACAATTCATGTAGTTTAAATATCATCAGAGGTATTTAATTAAGAAGCAGTAAGTATTGGCATTAAAGTTAGCCTTTATGATGTACTTATATCAATTTTCTCAAAGTTGTCTTACTTACTGAATGGTAATTAATAACTTGGAATAATTGGCATCACTTCCTAGATTCTCCTCATGTTTCATTAAGAACCACCTGGTGAGATATGATTCCATTAAGAAGTTCAGGTGCTCAGGATTCCATCGCACATTGCAAGTACCTCAAGTGACTGTGATGCATGGTTATGTTCAGGTTAGCTAAGCTGAATTTCTTTTGCTTTTTTTGAAAAACAGAGATATATCTGTAGTAGACATGGTTAATTTCCTTCTGTGTCTATTCTCTCTTTTTTCTTTTTAGTAATAGAATCTCCCTCTCAGTCTTTAGCTGGATATATGGATATATGATTCTCTAGCCAGTGACTAGATTTTCAGCCTCCTTTGCATCTCAGATTAGCCATATGGCTAAGCTCTAGGAATGGGATGTGATCAGGGGTGATGGTTGCATCTTTCAGGTCAAATCCCTTAAAAAGAAAATTTCCTGTGTTCTCTTTTTCTCTTTCCTCCATTCATTGGACTAGAATGCAAATTTAGTAAGATATGTCTGACCAGATAGGCATGGCATCACTGGAGGAGACTGAAGAGGCATAAAATAGAATTAACCTGGATTCTTGGAGCAGAGCCACCTGGGATTATAATGCTGGACTATTATGTGCAACAGTAATATTCTTCTATTTTGTTTGGGTCTTTATATTTTGGGGAGTTTGTTGCAATAGCTTAATATATATTATGAGGCCAAACTTAAAGGCTTTTATTTTCATATGGGTTACAGCATATAAAAATTATATACATTTTTTTTTTACACTACAAATCTAACATGCCAGGGTAGGGGGCCATACTGTATACTGTATATTTGGCCATGCCTGGATATATATATATATATATATATATATATATATATATATATATATATATATTAGGGCTCTCTAGAGACAGAGTTTATCAGTGGCCCAGTGTTCAGAATCCAAGATGGTGACCCCATTTGTCAGAATGGCTGTAAGGACACCTCAACAAGAGGAAGAACTCAGTCATGATTGATGATTGATTACTATTTTTTTCAGTCTCCCAAATACCAAACCAGAATCTTAAGATGCAGAAACCCCAGGGTATTCTACTCGAGTAGTAGAAGATCAACAAAGCAAGAGATCAACATGGGCGAGAGAAGCAGCATAAGATTTCCAGGAGTTGCAGAGTTGGCTCAAAACAAATCAAATGAGGTTGTTTGTAAATAGAGATTTAAGTAGCTCAGTTAAGAAGAATGGAGGGCTGCACTAGGCATAACAACCTTATGGAAGACAGAACGACTTAATACATTTGTGCTGAGAGTGGCTTAGAGATTCTTCAAGCAGCCAGAGACTCATGGCTAATTCTTACCCTACCAAGCTGTATAAGGAAATGGTAAGTAAGGAAAGGGTCACAAGAAGTGAGCCCAGATTATAGATGCAGATGTTTAACTTGATGTTGGAATTTGAAATTGGTTTTTCTATATTGAAATTGAGAAAGAATTTTCATTGTAGCATCAGCCATACTATCCTTGAATCTGTTGTCAGATTCTTATCCTTATAGCAAGATCTATTAGGAAACCTGTGCCTTGCTTCTAGAAAGGAGAAAAACGTGGCATAAAAAGAGAAAGTGATAGTGGATTGGATGAATCAGTTATATTTAAAATATCACATGATGGAAAGCATACAAAAACTGAGAGCCAATGCGACCCAAGAGCTACAACGCAATGAGGGCAATGACGATGTTGGCATGTCTCACCTGTCTCCCATAGTTACTGGTGGAGAAGAGCAGAAGACAAATGGCAATAACAATAAGTGGAAGTCTGAAGCACTGCCAGGATGTCTGCAGACAAGAAGAGGAAGAATAATGGAGACTATTGTGGCCATTCAGTGATCACTAGGAGTGGCAAAAAGGAAGGATAGGGATGCTCCTGGATAGTGGGGAGGAAGATGTAATTCAGTGGCCCAAAGAGCCATTTCTAGAGATTCTGAATAACAAAAGGGAGAAAGGGTCAGGTGCTTGGGGTTCCGTGATGCTGTCAATGTGGTCGAGGGAGAGACAGCTTTTGTTACTAATATTCTTCATTTGCCCACATTCTTCCTTTATACTCCCTGCTTGAAGTCAGAAAAATAAGGGCTAGTTTTGATACTCAGAATAAACTTCCCTTTAATGCTTGAGGAGATAATGTAGAGAACTTTCTACAGACATAGGATGTGAGACTATTTTCTCACAGATAACTAATGAATGTCCCTCCAGGGGCATATAACCATAGTACATGATGGAAGAGCAATATTCCATTTTAAAAAGCCAGGATTTTTAGAGGTGGCAAAAAGATCTTTGACATGAGATAATGCAATAATGATTAATGAGGATGCCTTTACTTTTTTTCTGAAGAGAAAGGAGGAGAAATATCACAACATGACCTATATTACCTTTTGTGAAGATAATTTATTACAGTAGGGGAGAAAAACAGATACTAGTCCCAGTGTCTCTCCACAGGAAGTAAGAGTGCACTTCAAGGGAAGAGCTCCTTTAAACTTGTTCGGACTTCTCCTCTAATGTTTTGACCTTGTTGCACATTCAGAACATTTGGTGTAGAAGGGCATATAGATGAAATAAGCAACATTTTCCCACCATGATTTACTTTTTTCTTTGGATATTTCACAGCAAGGTAAGCTATAAATTATTCTATTTAAGGAAAAACAAAAATGCAGATGTACCATCATCCACTTGACCGAACTCTAATTCCCCAACACCCCAAAAAGGGGGAAATGATAGAAGAAGGCAAAATTAGGTATGGATATGGGAAAATGTGATGGTTGCTCTCCTGATATCACTGGAAGATGTCTACAGCTCCATATATATTATATGTTATATATAATACATTGAGGATATTATATATTATAGATATAATAATTATATATTTTATCCTATATTATATAGGATAAATCCTATATATATATTATATATATACAGCTCCATATATTATATATTTAATTTTATATAAATGTATTTATATAGAATTATATTCACATTGTCACCAACGGGCTCTAAATCCTCAGCTTCCTTCCTTGGGCTAAAACACAGAAGGCTAGAGTTAAAGTGTAACTTCTCCTCTGGAGAGCAGTGTGGAAAGATGACAGGAACCCCAGAAAGGGACACAGAGACCAGTCCCAGGTCTCTGCTCTTATTCATTGTGAGATTCCGGACAAGTGCCGGATGTTGCAGCTGTGAGATAAGAGTGACATCTGCTGTGAGATGATGTAGGTGAACAGACTTTATGAATCCAATTTGGCTTGTGTGTAGAGGATGAAGAAAATAATGGGAGGTGAGATTGTAGAAATAAGATCTGATGGGAAGGGTCTTAGAGGCCAAGCTAAAGGATTTGGAATATGAGAAGGTATATTCAGTATCATTAAAGAACATGGCAATACATACTAACATTGTAACTATGTTAACTTAAAATATTGAGAGAATGATTAAAAAAGATGATCTCATTTAACAAAAAGCATAGAGAATTCAAAACTTTTGTGTGTGTTTTAAAGATTTTACTTATTTATTCATGAAAGACACAGAGAGAGGGGCAGAGACATAGGCAGATGGAGAAGTAGGCTTCCCTCAGGGAGCCTGATGCAGGACTCAATCCTAGGACTCTGGGATCACGACCTGAGCCAAAGACAGACATTCAACCACTGAGCCACCCAGGTGCCCCAGAGAATTAAAAACTTTTGAATTTTAATTCAACACAAAACAGTATATGAAGCTTTTCCAATGCTATCAAAATTAAAATCCCATTTCCTCCCTTTTTTTCCTTGTTACTTTTTTCCTTAAAAAAGAGAGAGAGAGAGAAACAAAAAACAGCCTTGGGCTGAACCTATGAATTAAACAGTTCTTTGAAAAAAAGATAACTTTTTTTTTTTCTGTAACTCTTTACTCTTGGAGCTATCAAGTACTCAAGGATCAGGTTAGACAACAGGGTCTTGAGATGCACTACTTGCCTTATTGTTTTAAGAAATAATAATTAATAGATGATCACTGCACAGGATTCCTGTTTTAATATTATTCAAAGAGTGCTCGTGAAAGGTTAGTTCTGGTTTTCTTTGCTGCTTTTTACATGCATCCAACAAAAATGCAACTTTTCGCCTTTCTGAAATTTCGAAGTCACATAAAATTAAAATAATTAGTAACAGGGCACATGGGTGACTCAATTAGTTGAGTGCCTTTGGCTCAGATCATGATCTCAGGGTTCTGGGGTTGAACCCCACATCAGACTGCCTGCTTCGTGGGGAGTCTGCTTCTTCTTCTTCCCTCCCCTCCACTCATGCTCTCTTTCTCTGGCTCATGCTCTCTGTCTCTCAAATAAATAAATAAAATATTTTAAAAGCTAGTAACTACAATAACAACGAGAAAATAAATTAGAGATAATCTCCATAATATCAACTATGTTTTAGTAGCTCCCACAGCACGATCAACTAGCCATGCCCTTACAGGTTTCCACATGAGAAATTTGAATTTGGTCAACACAAAGAAAGAAAACAAAGAATTTTAAACTTGTTTTTAGGATATAAGTCATTTAATGACAGTGCATAACTAAAATCATTCAAGGCAGATAATCTCTGAAATATTGATATGCTATATGTGTGACAACAGACAGGGAAAGATGCCAATATAGTTTATATTCAATAATGGAATGAAGAGAAGATCCAACTTTTTAGAATTTTAATTACTGAAAGAAACTTATTTTAAAAATAATATGAACTGATTTTTGTGTGGACATAAATTTTTAACTCAATTGGGCAAATACCTAGGAACATGATTGCTGTATCATATGATTAAAAAATACATTTAGTTTTGTAGGAAACTTCCAAACGATCTTCCAAAGCAAATGTAGCATTTTGCATTTACACCAGCAAAGAATCAGAATTCCTCTTGCTTCCCATCCTTGCAAGCAATTGATATTATCAAACTTTTTTGGATTTATCCATTTTAATAGTTATGTAGTGATATCTCATTGTTGTTTTAATTTGCAATTTCTAATAACATACAATGTTGAACATCTTTTTAAGTGAAAAATTTCCTTCTCTATATCTTTTTTGGTGGGGTATCTGTTCAGAAATTTTGCCCATTTTTAAATTGGGATTTTTTTTTTTGGTTGAGTTTAAGAGTTTTGATTACAAGTCATCCATCACGTGTATTTTACAAATATTTCTTCAACTCAAGAGCTTGTCTTTTCAGTCTCTTAATGGTACTTTTTACAGAGCAGAATCTTTAATAAAGTCTAACTTGTTACTTTTTTTTCTTTCATAGATAATCATTTTGTTGTATCTAAAAACAAATCACTAAACTCAAGGACACCTAGATGGTTTTCTATGTTGTCTTCTAGAGATTTTATTGTTTTGGATTTTACATTTAGTCTTAGATCCATTTTAAGTTAACTTATTTTTAGTACAGTTGACACACTATGTTATGTTAGTTTCAAGCGTACAACTTAGTGATTTGACAAGTTAATACATAATCCTGTGTTCGCCACAAATATAGCTACCATCTGTCCCGTTACATTGCTATTACAATGTCAGCAACCATATTCCTTATGCTCTGCTTTTTATTCCTGTGACCTATTCATTCCATTAGCGGAAGCCTGTATCTTCCACTCTCTTTCATCCATTTTGCCCAACCTCCCAGACTCCTTGTATACAATATAAGGTCTACACCTAGGTTTCTTTCTTTCTTTCATCTATTTATCTGTGCATGTCCATTTGTTCTAGTAATATTTGTTGGAAAGTTATCTTTTCTCTACTGAATTGCCTTTGTACTTTTGCTAAAACTCGAGTTGATTATGTCCTGTGGGGCTATATATGGGCTCTTTATTTTGTACTATTGATCTATGTGTCTATTATTTTGCTAGCAACATGCTGTCTTGTTTTATAATAAATCTTGATATGAGGTAATGTGAGTCCTCCCGCTTGGGGATGCCTGGGTGGCTCAGTGGTTGAGTATCTGCCTTCGGCTCAGGCCATGATTCTGGGGTCCCAGGATCAAGTCCTACATCAGGCTTGTAACTTACCTTCCAAAGATTTGTTCCAATTAATAGATTTCACCTGTGGTGGATATCCTGGTTGCTGTTCACTGGTCAAGTGGGTAGGTATTGGTGTTCAAACAGACTTTGTCTTTTTTTAAAATAATTCCCTAGGGCTTCTTGTATACTATTTCTCATCAAGGGACTGCTCATGAAATGCTATTTCCCAGACAGTATTTTTCAATGAAAATGAACTTATTAGGTTTTTCTATTCAATATGTATAATTGTCTTGGCAGTAACGGGGCAGGTGTTTTGACTTTGGAAAGATTTTTTTTAATTTTTTTAATTTTAATTTTTTATTTTTTTGACTTTGTAAAGATTTTGTTAAGGCAAATATATGATATGTTTTAATTCCAGTGACATATATATACATCCCTGAGAAACAAAAACTGTGTGCACTACCTCTAGGTAGCATTTAGAGTTGGAATTCCATGAGTTAATTGTACTGCTTCTGTGAGAGCAATCAGTGCTTTTGTTGAAAAAAACTGCAGTGTGACTAATCTCTCATCAGCAAAGAGACATGATTATTGGTGATAAACTCATCTCCCTTTTGCCTGACATAGGCAAAGGAATTCATTTCAATTAGTAAAACCACTTTTATGATTCTGATGTCAGGAAATATGGGATTCCATGAATCTCATAAGTGAATATTTATATCTTAGCTTTCCAGGGAACATTTTTAATATTCTTTCATTTTTTTAAGATTTTATTTATTTATGGGAGAGAGAGAGAGAGAGAGAGAGAGGCAGAGACACAGGCAGAGAGAGAAGCAGGCTCCATGCAGGGAGCCCGACATGGGACTCCATCCCAGGTCTCCAGGATAACACCCTGGGCTGAAGGCCCACTGAGCCACCGGGCTGCCCATTCAGGGAACTTTTGTGTGTGTGTGTGGGTTGAGGATAACATAGCTAAATCAATGATTATAAAAACTAACGATGATATTTAATATTGACAAGCATGTGTGAAATTTATCATCAGTCTCCTAAAATTAGACTTATAAATCTTGGGCAATAGTTGTAGATTAATTCCCCATACATACTACACCTATAATTCCAGGATATCCACCACAGGTGAAATCTATTAATTGGAACAAATCTTTGGAAGGTAGTTACAATTTTTTTTTTCTGGAAAAAGAGTCCTAACGATTTTTGCACTGTAGAAATACAAAGTAAAGAAAGGCATAAATACCTTCTGCCAGACTATGTTGGTCCACTATACCAGTCAATTTGCTGAGTGACCACACCTCGGCAGGCCTTCCTTGGAGAAAGTCTCCTTTTCAGCAGTGTTTTAGACCAGCTCCGAGCTCCACTTGCTGCTCTATCTGCGAGGGGCTTTTATGTCTGCTTTCAGCAGCCTCTCCTCACATCATAATACAGTGACTCCTCATTATTCACGTGTTTGCAAATTTGCCTACTCGCTAGAATCCATTTGGAACTCCAAAAACAATCCTCGTAGCACTTTCTGGGTCATTCAGGGATATGTGTCGAGCAACAACAAAAAAAATTGCATCATCTGATGGGCACATTCCAGCTGAGGCCGAGCAAGACTGCCTTCTTTCACAACGTAAACAAAGTGTTCAGCACCACCTTTTTATTGTATCTCTGTACTTTTC
Source organism: Nyctereutes procyonoides (assembly GCF_905146905.1). Lineage (NCBI taxonomy): Eukaryota > Metazoa > Chordata > Mammalia > Carnivora > Canidae > Nyctereutes > Nyctereutes procyonoides. The sequence goes on from NW_026575132.1 coordinate 17,113,703, forward strand.
ATTGGTGGTTTTACTGTTTAAATTTGTTGCCAAGCTTCATACTCATGTGTTGTCTAATGTCCTGAGTGCAAGACTCTGATGTGCCTTCCATGGAAAATATATGTGTTAAATAGGCTGCCTTCAAGCATAGTGTTACTGTGTTGTTGACAGTGAGTTTGATGGCAATGAACTAAATACTTACTTAGTATATATATTATATATATATATATATATATATATATATATATATATATATGAGGTGTCTTTCAACAAAAAAAAACACATAAAACAGTTATGTATTGGTCATTTGCCAAAAAATATTGTGACCATAGGCTCACAGGTACCTAACCCTGGATTTCCCATAGATGTAATGGTCCAGTATTCACTAATCATTGTTTGTACAGACTGAGTTGAATGTGATTACTGAGAATCAAATAGAAAATGTGTCTATGGCTACAAATAATAGAAATTTCAAATTGCTCATAAGGATTACCCGTGAAAAGGAATATGTTCTCACTTTTTAGAAATTGTCCACATGATAGTTTAAAAAATGTTTATTTTACTCTGGCTTCTAGAAGCTCTGATTTGACATCATCAAGTCCTCATTAATTACATTGCTAATAATGATTAGGTTACTGATAGACTTTACCAAATTCTAGCCTCCAGATGGTTATTAGTTGTAAATTGCCTATTACTGCCTTTATGGAGATTTCTGCCTTTTTCAGAGCCTTTTAGGAAAATTACTCTCTGCTTTCAATTACAGAGTCTTATAAGATTTTTTTAAGGTAGGTAGCACATATTGGCAGAAAAAAAACATTTTTATGCTTTCATTCAATATTTAAAATAACCTGCTACTGGGCAGAGTTGAGGACACTGAATTACTTCTGTAGGACTCTCAAGAAAGATCTCTTGAGGCAGACAGTTTAGGACCTACTTTTAATTGTTTTATTCTTATTTCAATTCTGATTATATAAATAAAATATGTTTCGGTTTCAGACAATAATTCTTTATAAGTGCTAATGAACAATTACTTTTGGTGACTGTGAGCATTTTATTTTTGCTCAGAAGAGAAATTCATCATTTGTGTATAGATGATTTTAAGGTGAGAATCCTAAACTTACCCAATCTGACTAACTTTTCAGGCAAAGAGCCCCTTCATATTCAGTTTAACTGAATTATCAGTGATTCTGGTGTTGTAATTATTTGGCATAAAATTTGTAAAAGAGAAACCTTCCAATACTACCTCTGCTAAGTTACCATTATTTCGCAGGGCTATTTTGCAGGTAAATGAACACATACTGAGAATCCTTACAATTGAGGAAAATAAGAACACAAGAACCAATAATTTTAACTCATAAACCCTTGATCTTGGGGAAAATAGAAAATCTCCTAACAGTTCATTTGGAGAGTAAGAATTGGTGAGAACAAATGATCTAAGTCAATAACCCATCTTGTTGTCTAAGTTACTTGCTAAAAATAACTTAGCCATCTATTAATTTTCTTTTAGCTTAACAAGTTGCATGGCAACATAAATTTCTTTAGACACTCTTGCCGTTTATTTAAAAACATGCATTGTGCCCTACTGTGCATTCTGCAGAGCATTTATAATTCTGAGATATATGTCCTTAGTAAGTACCATTATTGAAAACTTTACTCTTTCCCCTTTTAAATGCTTTGGCAGTATGTCAGTGTCTTGTGACTACTGCAATAAATACCACAAACTAGATGGCTCAGAATGATGACAATTGATCCTCTCATAGCTCTGGAGGCCTAAAGTCCAAAATCAGCATCAGTGGGTCAAAGTCGCCTCCCAGCTTGTAGTGGCCACTAGCGTTCCTTGACTTGTGGCCACATCCCTCCAATCTCTGCTTTTGGGGTCACATTGCCCCGCCTTCTGTGTGTACCAGATCTTTTTGCCTCTCTTTTATAAGGATACCTGTGATTGGATTTAGGGCAGACCCAGATGACCCAGCATGATCATTCCACCTCAACATCTTTATCCTATCTGCCAAGACCTTTGTTCCTTATACAGTAACGTTTATAGGTTGCAGAGTTAGGACATAATATCTTTGCATGGCCATTTTCAGCTAAGATATGTACATTTATCAAAAAGCAATTGATTTTACTGTGCAGGTATGTCTGATCTCTATGTCTAAAACCAATACTCACACTCTCTTGAATACTATAGCTTTCTGGTAATATTGAAGTCAGATAGTAGAAGTCTTTCAAGTTAGTTATTTTTTTCAAAATAGTTTGGGATCTTCTAGTACTTGCATTTTTATGTGCATTTTGAATAAGCTTGTCAATTACTGAGAAAGCCTGCTGGATTTTTTTGGAGAGTCCATTGAATTTATAGATGAATCTGGAGAAATATGCCATTCAAAAATTACCATTTAGTCTTCTGAATTGTATGTAAAAGTGTATCATTCCATTTATTTAGTTCTGTAAGTTTTCCTTGGCAATGCTTTATAGGTTTAAGTGTGTGGGCTTTGCATGTATTTTGTAACTGGTATTTTTTATGCCACGATATATGCATGTTTTTGTTTTTGCCTCTGGAGTATTTTTTACTCTAAAGCTTATTTTAATCTCCTCTAAGGCTAACATTCCTGAGAGCACTGAATGCCCAGGTGATTACTGAGACCTCTCCACAATGCTTGTCAAGGCTTGAGTACATACCATTCTTTGTGAGCTCAGAGAATTATTTAGTTTACAGCCAGAGTCATACTTTGCCTGCTTCCTGGAGTCTGACAAATACGTATTTGTAGCCTAGGTCTCAGGAAAGACACAAAAGGCTTTTGTGCAAATTTTGTTTGTACAATCCCTTCTCACCTCAATCCCCCTGAAATCAAATCTCCATCTCCTCAGTTCAGTGGGAGTTCTTGGAATTTCCCTGTCCACAGAGTGATCTATTATGTGCCTCCCCAGCCAGCAACTGAGGCCGATTGTATATTATTTGCATTCCCTTCTCACAGAGGTCATTCCTATGTTGAGTATTGTCCAATATCTAAAAATAATTTCATGTGTTTTATCCAGTTCTCTAGTTGTTTATGGTGGGAAGTTAAGTCTGATCCTTGTTATTTCATCATGGTTAGACGGCAAAGTCATTATTTTATTTAATTTTTAAACAGAAATGTTTATTTTGGGATAGAAACAGATAGGATATAATAGTATTGGTGCCAAAGTTGATCTGAACACATGCAATAATTTGTTTTATCCTTGCAGCAATCCACTTAAAATTTACATTTGTTTGCATGGCACAAAACCTTTGTCCTGTGAGTATTCAATAGAACTGATTAATATATGTCAATAAAAAATAATCCCTACTTTTACCTTTTAGTATTGTGATGTTTTTCTGGATGGATGGGCATAATGTGCTAGATAAAAGGAACTGCTGTTAATAGGTTTTTGGTAATGTGGTGATGCCATAAGGGGGAATGGAAGTATACAGTCCTGTGATTAGGTCTCAGTCTTTTAGTGAGCCTATGCCACAGGACTGTGAACCTCACCAGTTTTCTCAGCAGCCTCCTCAGCCCTTAGAGGGGCCCAGGTGACTAGAGTGGGCTGGAGTTGTGCGTTTCCTCTCCTGCAGGTAAGTTAGGCCCTGATAATACCCAGCAGTTTAGGCTCTGATTAAATAAACAGTTTCTTCTGAGGGTGGACCTTGTTAAGAACAAAGTGCTCTGGAATTTCTCAAAATGGCTACTTTGTTCTGGCTCGTTGAAAAATGCTGGTGATATTCTGATAGGGAGTGCGTTAAGTGTGTAGATTGCTTTGGGTAGTATAGACATTTTAACAGTGTTTATTCTTCACAAAACAGATGAACATATGGGGCGGCGCGGTGGGGGGGAGAAAGAAAGACAAACCATTAGAGATTCTCAAGGATGGAGAACAAGCTGAGGGTTGATGGAGAGGGGTGGGTGGTAGATGGGCTGGATGGGTGATGGGTACTAAGGAGGGCTCTTGTTGTGATGCGCATTGGGTGTTGTATTGAGTTCTATTCCTGAGACCAATATTACACTGAATGTTAACTAACTAGAATTTAAATAAAAATTTGGAAAAAAAATGGTACTTTTCCCTTCACCCTGCAGGAAGCACAAGGGGATTGATTGTCTTCTGATCTCCACTGTTAGAGCTCCTGAGGGAAATACAAAAATGCAGGGGGTCCCCTATGATGGGGTTTGTTTATCTCTCTGACTTGTCCACACTGAGGCTCCAGCAATTCATTCGTTACAGATCAGGTTTTCCTACCCTGCCACTGGTTCCTGTGGAGCTTTCGGCTCCTGGGTAGGCTCTGGTAGGTCATAATTCTCTGTATCTTCTTGCCTATCTTCAACTTGGGGTGGTGGTGGGGGGAGTGGATTTACCCAGTTCCCTCACTTCCCTCATGAATCTAAGAAGTTGTGGATTTTTCAGTTTGTTCAGCTTTTTACTTGTTGGGATGGAGTGGGGACTTCCAAGCTCCTGACCTGCTGAACCAGATGTCATAATCCCCAATTTTAACCCCATGATTCTTGTTTCTCTCTCAATATAAGCATGCTGTCTAACTCAGGGAATTTTGGAAGTAGATTGTAATGGTTGCACCCCTTATACTTGAAAATACGTTTTTTTCCCCATTCAATTCTGAACCCTTCATCAAATTCTTTTCATTTTCTTTTACAGTCTACTAGATTCTCATCATTTTGAATTTTTTTTGCCAACTCATCACTTTTTTTCAGGAATAATAGTCCAATTTTCTATGGATTCATATGTATGATAAGATATATGAATATATAGATAATATATGAATATTTATGTACATGTCCTGGTGTGCACCAATACTGAACATTTCTATTCTCTCCTAGTTTAGTGGCATTACTGAACAAGTTATAATTGCAATATAATGCATACTTGCATGATGATACATCATTTTCCAACATAATACCTTTGTATTATGTTACATGTGACTTCTTTTGATAGGTTAGATGTTTTAAATATATACAGCAATTTAGGAACTAATATTCTTATTGGATGTAATATTTGTTGAGTAAAAGCAATCACATTTATCCCTGTGTTTATAAAATTTCCCTTGCTTGATTTTGAATTTAATGCACTACTAAGTTTCAATTAATTTTTTCATGACAGATAATTTGAGGAATTTGCTAAATCTTTTAACTCCCACTACACACACTATATACACATAAGTAAGCGTGATGTGAGAGAAAAGTATATAAAAATACTTTATGCTTTTTTACATTTATATTGTGTTTCACCAATTATTAGTTTCTTTTTTACTATTACAACTGCTGCATACTCATTCCATATTACTCATGGATAACATGCTTGATCTTGAACAGAATCCTTCACTGAAGGGTGTGAGAGATGAGCGTGGAAACTAGTAGCTCAGACATAACACATTTTAATTTATTTTTTGAGTTACAATTCCATGCCTCACTGACCTCCTATATATTTTTCTAGTTACAGCACTCAACCTTGTTGATTTCATTGTGTAAAATTATGGTTTTAAAATATTATCATGGTCACATGTGGCTCAGAGGCAGTCTTTTTGCATATATATACACCACCTAATAAGGTGAGGATTAAACCTTATGAAGTGGATGTATTCTTACGTTAGAATTTTCTGGGAGTAAGTGTTTCTAGAAAAAAAAAAGAAATCTGTGACTGCTGCTTATATAACATTCTTTAACAAAATATTGTTTAATTTAAACTCAATCTAAAATCAAACCCAACATGTTTTATGATCATCTTAAGTCATGTCTTCTTCGGAAAAATATTACCAAATGCTATAAGCTCAAAAATCTTCCCATTAGATTTGTTCTGTTACTCCTTTTCAAAGTGTAAGACTTTGGGCCACATATAAAAATTACCTGGGATAACTTAAAAATACACATTCTTAGGTTTCACCGCAGAATTACTGAATTAGAATATTTGATGCTGGGCCCTGAGAAACCCAGATTATTCTTAAGTATCCTAAAATTTGAAAACCATCACACACTTGATTGTTCTTATCTTCATTTTCTCTAATTATTTTAACTGTGTCAGTCTTCATTTTTCCAGTGAATCGCCAGCTCTTTAAGTAACATACACATCCTTCTGTGTGTGCCTCAGGCTTTAGCTCAATCCCTAGCATGCAGCATGTGCCAAATGAACACTTGATGTTTACTTGTTGAATAAATAATGAAGTTTGTACCGCTATCACTTTAGCTTTTGACTGAAAATTCTTTGATGAAAGGAAATAACCCAAGATGTATCTCTTTTGATAACGTGAAGTACTTTTCAACATGGTGGTATCAAGAATTCCATGTGCCTTTTAGGTTTTTAAAATATTATCTCTTTGATCTACTTTGGATCAAATATCACCTGGGATAGTTCTTCTACTGGTTTCTGTGCCTAAGCACATGGCCGTGCTTTTCACTTGTGGGAAATGTTTTTATTCTTCCTAAAAGCTTAGGTGAGGGCTAGATCCCAATTAGCAGATGTGGTAAATCATAATCTCCATTAACTGGGACTGAATTTTTCTTTAAAATTATATCACAACAGTTTCTTTACCTTTGCCAAGGTAAAATAACACTATAATTGAGGCATAAAAGGACACCTGAGTGGCTCAGCAGAGTAAGAATCTACCTTTGGCTCAGCTCATGATCCCAGGGTCCTGGGATTGAGCCCCACATTGGGCTCCCTGCTCAGGGGGGATGTCTGCTTTCTCCCTCTGTCCCTCACCCTGCCTGTACTTTGTCTCTCAAATAAATAAATGAAATATTAAAAAAAAGAGGCAGAAAAATTAACTTAGGATTAAAAAGCATCTGTTTAAAAGGCCCCCAACTCCTAATAGCAGTGCTACTAACATGTGCTTCATTGGGTTTTATAATGCAAACTAAAATAAATATCAACATAATCTGTTCTTACTATATTAACTTTTATAAATGATGCCCAGAAGAAGCTCATGTTTTCAAGTTGCCAGCTGATATTTGCCCAACCAAAGGAGGAGGCTTGTCTACATATGGATTCTTTAAATTTGAGTACACATTATGGGAACATGTTTCTGGCAGAACAAATGAGATAATTTCTCTTTTCTGTAAAAAGCAAATCAGCAAGAACAAAAACTATAGAAATGGAACCACTTGGACTTGGCCAAAACCTAAGATTTTCCTTCTTTTGTTTCCTATACTGTCTTCAAGTGGTCTCTTTGTCATGGTGCTAGGTTAGGTGGTTGGAAGGCAGCTCTTATTTAGAAACTCCCTACTTCTATCTTTCCATTCCCTAAAAACCTCAGAAGATTGGACTGGCCAAGCTCTTGGCCAAATTCTTTCTTTTCTTTTCCTTACTGGCTAGAATGCTTGGTATGGTCTTTGCTTCTCAATGTTAATGAATAAAGGGGGTGGGGGCTGAAGTGGAAAGAGTAGGCACTTTAGCTTTTCAGTTCTTGGTTCCAGACTCATTGTGATATAAATAACAGGAGTTTCCCATGTGGTCCAGTCTAGTTCACTGGAGAATCTATATTGAATTAACAAAATGGTTAACTTGCTGATCATTTTCCTTTGGTGATTATAGTGTTTTCTGGCATTGCAGAAAGGAATAGCTAATCCAATATGGAATTTCTTGACAAATGCCACCTAACATATAGAAGAATAATTAAGGTAAGCTGGTGGGATACACGTTTAGTTTTTCTACCTACTTAAAAAAAACACACTTTTTATTAAAGTAAAATCTCCACAATCCACAGTGCCAAATTTCAGTGATACAATTCAGTAAGTTTTGGCATATGTGTATACCATCAAAATGATCACCACCAACAAAATAATAAATATATCTACTACTCACAAAGTTTCCTCAGGCTGTCTTATAATTCATTACTCTCGCCTCTTCTTGGCCCATTGCCATTCCCAGATTAGCTTCCATTGTCTAGAATTGTATATACATGGAATCATAAAGTACATACTCTTTTGTGTCTGGCTTTGTCCATTCAACATGACTATTTTGAGATCCATCTGTATTTTGATGTGCACCAATAGTTGATTCCTTTTTATTGCTTAGCAGCATTTCCTTGTGTGGATCGATCAAAATTTATTGATTTACTTATTAATGGACATCTGAATTGTTTCCAGCTTGGAGCTATTACCCATAAAGCTGCAGGGGATGTTCTTGTATGCACTGAGTATGAATATACACTTTTATTTTTCTTGTGTCAAATAACTAGGGTTGGAAGGGCTGGTCATAGAGATTTATGTCGAACTTCTTAAAAAACTGTCAGCCTCTTTTCCATCGTGGCCACACCAGTTTACATTCTCACCAGTGCTACAAAGGAGGTTCTAATTGTGCTACATCCAATGCAGGATTGAGGAGGAGGGAACAGAAGAGGAAAAGGAGGAAAAATGAGGGGGTGGAGGTGGTGTTGAATAAAGGAGGAAGGGGAAAAAAAAAACAATCAAGAATTATTTTTGTCCGAAGGCTGAATAGTTTTCTTGTTTGTTTGTTTTGTTTTGTTTTTCCAAAGGCTGGATTGTACAGAAAACTACAAATGTTGCCAAATGAATTTCTTTTCTTACATCTAAGGAACAGTTTGACATATTTTAAATGCAAATGAAAATACACCATATTAAAAACCAAAAGAGATTTTATTGTCTCTGTTTTTTTTTTTTTTCATGCTAACTGGATAACCTTTATCTGTGTGGGCTTCAATTTTTTTTTCTACACAATGAGTAGGCCCTGAGAAATAGACTAAGAAGTTCTGTATCAGAAAATTCAGAAATAATTGTACTTGGGTATATGCTTTTATTTTATCTCTTCTTTGTTCCCAGTATGTATTTAATTTAATATATTTAATTTATTTTTTATTTATTTATTTATTTTTAAATATTTTTTTATTTTTTTTTTATTTATTTATGATAGTCACAGAGAGAGAGAGAGAGAGGCAGAGACACAGGCAGAGGGAGAAGCAGGCTCCATGCACCAGGAGCCTGATGTGGGAATTGATCCCGGGTCTCCAGGATCACGCCCTGGGCCAAAGGCAGGCGCCAAACCGCTGTGCCACCCAGGGATCCCTGTATTTAATTTAAAAAGAAGAGCATTTCAACCCACCTGGGGGGAGGAAGAAGTAAGTGGAATGGCTCTGAGCCATTTTGCCAGTTTAGAGAAATTAAAAAGGCCGCTGCCTCTTGATAATAGTGACTGAGGTGTGTAATATGCGACTTTTTGAGGATTATCAAGCATTTTAGCTTCTATTATAAATGCTATAGATCATGGACTCCAGAGAGAAAGTTCTGGTTTGGAATCCCTGCTTCACCATTTCCAAGCCGTGGGGCCTTGGGCAAATTATTTCACTTCTCTTCCCATCAGTTTTACAATGATGATGGTAATATTACTAATCTCATAGAACTATTGTAAAGATTAAATGAATTAGGGGCGTCACACTATGGCTGGTGGATGGTAAGCAAAGCTGCAGTGTTTGCTTGGCTAATGACCTTGACTTCACATTGCTGACTGAGGGCAGCACAGCCTAGAAGAAGGAGATTGAGTTTGGAGTGTGGTGCTGGAGTTCTGGGCTCACCTCTGGCCTGGTCAGCATGGGCATGTTGCAGCCTCTCTGCTTTACAATAAAATGAGGGTTTGGTATGGATGATCCTATAGCTTTGAATTCATTTCTAAAAATCCGATTCCTTTTAAAAAATCTGTCTAGTCATTCTGAAATTAGATGGCATTACTCGTCATCTTTTATTATTTTGAAAGTTTTATACATACTTATTTTATAATGTGGTTCTGGTTGTTCAAGTCCTTAAGCATCTAAATCTGTTTTCAAAAAATGCCATCAGCTGAGTGAAGTAAGTCAATCGGAGAAGGACAAACTGTATGTTCTCACTCATTTGGGGAATATGAATAATAGTGAAGGGGAATATAAGGGAAGGGAGAAGAAATGTGTGGGAGATATCAGAAAGGGACACAGAACATAAGACTTCTAACTCTGGGAAATGAACTAGGGTGGTGGAAGGGAGGAGGGCGGGGGTGGGGGTGAATGGGTGACGGGCACGGAGGGGGACACTTGACGGGATGAGCACTGGGTGTTATTCTGTATGTTGGTAAATTGAACACCAATAAAAATTAATTTATAAAAAAAATAAAATAAAAAAAAATGCCATCATTTATCTGTGCTCTTATTATGATGTCTTGTTCCCTTGTGGATTCAGTGATCTGTAAATTCATATTCAGCTGACCTTAAACTATGGAAATCATGGAAGTCTAATGTGGAGCCATTTTCTGCTATAGTTGGGGGCATCATGGATCTAGGAGTACACTAACTCCTTCCCTGGTCCCAGATTAATTTCAGTTTCAGACTGAGCTCACCACCTAGATGTTAGTCCCTCACTTCATACCTAGAAGGCTTGAAATGCTGATATTGGCATTTGCTCCCATGACGACCTTACTTTTGGTTTACTTATTTCCTCTTCCCTGATCATCCTCCCACCACCCATTCCTGAGATGTTTGCTGGTGTTATGGCCCTATGAGCTCAACACTACAGTGGAAGGCATATTTTACACAGGATCTAATTGTTTTATAGTGTGAGGGCCCTGCAGAGCAACTAGTCAACTAGATATACTCTCTAGAATTATTCTCTTCCAGAAATTTCTACTTATAAACACACATATGTGTCCTAAGACAAGGAACAAGGTATTTTGAATCTCCTTTAATAACCTATGCAGAATTACATTTCTTATGTGGTAATTTAATTTATCCAGCTCTGGATTTCAGGCAAACCCTTAATTCATTCATGACATTTACTGAGCTTTACTCTGTGGCAGGGACTACCAGAGTGGTGGAGGATACTAGCACTAACGCTACACCTTTGCTTTTGAGGGTTATGTTTAGAAGGCAATTTTTAAGCTGAATGATGAATTTCATGCTGTGAGATGTCAGGTTCCGTAGGACCACATTAGAGATGCCTCTAATCTAAATGAGTAGAAAGAAGGGCAGTGAAGTTTTCTGGGAGAAGGTGTTTCTTGAGCTTCCACATAAAGACGAATCAGTCAAGTGACTATTGTAGGGAAAAAGATATCTAGTAGTTGTCAACATATTAGAATCTGATAAACACTGCTTTAGTAAATAAAGACATTTGTTGAAATTTTTTTTTTATATTTTTTCCTCCTCCCTCCATACCTTTGCAATACAACTGATCCTGGAACAACATGGAGGTTAGAGATGCTGACTCCTGCACTGTCAAAAATCCACCTATAATTTTTGACTCCCCCAAAACTTAACTACTAATAGCCTACAGTTGATCAAAAGCCTTACCAATGATGTAAATAGTTGATTAACACATATCTCATATGTCCAATGTATTATACACTGTATTCTTATAGTAAGAAAGCTAAAGAAAAGAAAATGTTATTAAAAACTGTAAGGAGAATAAAATGCATTTATAGAACTATAAAAAATCTGCACATAAGTGGACATACGTAGTTCAAACTTGTGTTGTTCAAGAGCCAACTGTATTTCTCTCACTGTGAGTATTCACTTTGAGAAGCACTTCAAAATATTTTAGTTATTATAATATTTTGTCAGAAGCAATGCAATACATTTCAATACATTGTAGTCTCCACAAATCCAAGCTATTTTTAAAAACTACCACAAGATAAAGATACCAAAAAGACTTTAATGACTCGACACCTATGAGTGGAATTTACAGTCAAAATTTAGTTGGAAAAACAATTTTGAAATCTACGCAAAACACTCAAATATGTCAATATTTATTTATGTGTATTGTGTTTATTTATGTGTATTTATATGTATATTTATTTATCCTGTGTACCGGGATAGCCTGTGCAAAGGTTCTGAGGTAGAAAAGATTTATCATGTCTTAAGAAATCAGTGAAGATCACTGTGTGTGGTGGGGCAGGTAAATGAGAGGACTAGTGTAATGTGAGAAGAAAGAAGGAAGCATGCATTATGCTGGATCTTCCAAGAAGCATATACCAAGTTGGAACTAAAAGTGTGTGCAACCACGCCTCAGAAGACTCTAAACCTACAACGGGTGATGATGTAGTGAAGCCATAGAAAAGACCCAGAGACAGCAATAGAGACATAAGCTTATTGGGGGAACTTATGAACACCACGTCCAGGAGAGGCCAACTGGACAAAGCATCCACTGCTGAGATCTACATGCAGAAGGTCTTGGATCATAGCAACTTACCCTAGCAACTGCAGCGGCCTTCCCTCTCCTTGCATGGCCAGCATTTCCAAGGAGACCTAGGCCTGCAACCTGGACACTCTTCCTTACAAAGGACGCTCTGGGTGGGTCCCCCTCAGAGCCCCTGACCTGGAGAACTAAACAACATGTTCTGCTGCATATTCTCGATGGGAATATGGAAGGGGGACAGGAGCTCTACATTTTCAAGATAGTGATTAACGGAGGCATTTGGGGTCTGCTGGCACAAGTGAGCTATCCAGTGTGTACTGTTCAAGGTGCAAGAGATTTGTGGAGGAAACATGAAGATGTGTTGGGGAATATGAGAGATGGAGGAGAGGAAGAGGAGTAGGTGGGGAGAAACTTCAAACCATAGTGCAGATCCGATGTCTGTGAAGGAGTCTGGGAAGGAAGGAGAATTGGTAGGAACCTGTTTTAAGGAGTTTTCTGTCAGATTGAGGGAGTATCCTTGACCCAAAGGTATCTATCAGAAAGTCCCATGATTTAAGGGAACAGACCTGAATTAACACTTGCTATTTTCTAAGATTTCACTCATATGTGGAATTTAAGAAGCAAAACAGATGAACAGATGGGAATGGAGAAACAGAAAAGAGAGGGAAACAAACCAAAAGAGACTGAATTCTAGAGAATACACTGAGGGTTGCTGGAGGGGAGGGGCGTGGAGGATGAAGGGTGATGGACATTAAGGAGGGCACTTGTGATGAGCCCTGGGTATTGTATGTAAATGATGAATCATGAAATTCTACTCCTAAAACCAATATTATACTGTATGTTAACTAACTAGAATTTAAATAAAATTTGAAAAAAAAGTGGGAGGGAGAAAAAGATACTACATATAAAGAAAATAATGAAAAAAAAAAGAGAAAAAATCCATTTGCTACGTTCAGTCATTGCCTGGAGGCAGTGTGCAGAAAGCTCTGCCTCAGAGGAAACGGGATGGTAGTTGCTGAGGGACAGCAATGCACAGGAGCAGTGCATCTTCACGGCTGCCATGGTGCACTCCTTGCTACATATTCTATGCATGTTCTTAGAGTTTTTGAATCCCTGGAATTGGTTCTGAGTTGTAGCAGATTGAAGTATGGGTGGGTACTTTCTGAGTGGATTTTCTTATTGTTGGCTCATTTCTTTAACACTGTTCTGGATTCTTCCCTTTAGATAGTTTTTCATACATGAGAACTCCACAATTTTTTAGGGAATAGAAGAAATATTTCTGTCAGGTTTTAGTTGTTATTAGAAGCTGAGAGTAGTGGGATTTGTCTTGAGCACAAACTTCCCAGCTAATAAAACATGATAGAGGAATTTGTAATTACAAATAAGCAGTAAATATTAGGTAGCATTTTAAGACTTCCTAAAATACTCTATGCAATTGTTCCCAGGCTGCTAATTAAGGAACGGACAGGACAAAACCTGGCTTAAAACGTTCTAGCTAATAAAACATTGTAATGGGGCCTGGTTTTTATTCTTCTAGCTAGCTCATGGGAATGAGGGTATTGTTTTAATTATTGATGAAATGATTTTTACATTGGCAAGAGTTAAAACAAAGTTCTCAGAACCTCAGGGGAAATTATAAAGAGTTTACAGCCAGTGCAGTTGTAAGGCTGTTTATTATCACTGCAATGAGCAATACTATCAAAATTTTTGATAAGCGAAGGCCGTCCCACACTCAAGAAGCTTAAATTTGTCTCAGAAATTTATATGAAATGTCATAGACTTGGTCATGAATGAAATTAAAGTTGTACTGTCAGCCTGAAACTATATCAATATCGCTGTCACAGAAATGTATGGAAATATTCTGCATTTAGTAAAACAAAATATTTTACTTAGCCTACATAGGGACACACCTGGGATGTTTATATGCTACAACAAGCCAAGGTGACTAGAAGTGAACCTGAGGGCTGACTCTGGATTGCCTGAACAATGAAATAAGTGGGACTAGAACCTTTATCAGTGACCGGCGACTCTGGCAGGATGGCCTCAACATCTCTAGGACACATGATCTTTAGAGATGGAGCCCCACAGGCTGGAGACATTCCCTCTGCCTGAAATGTGACTCCAGGAGTGGCTCATCTCTGACATGTGTCCCTGTGAGATGATCGGAAAGAGGGGAAGTTGTACCTTCTCTCCTCTCATGGTTGACACTAGTCTTACAAGTTTACTTTGTTCCAAAAAAGCTTATGCTTTAGCTCATGTTAATGTTGTGCCATGGGTCCTGAACTCGAGCATACCACAGGGGACACCCAGGTGGCATTTCCTGGACATGATATAAAAAATATATATATATATTATATATAAGTACATATAATATATAAAATAAATATATAATATATAAAATAAATATATATTTTAATCAATAAACTGCCTTCAATGGGAGAAATATTAAATGCCTTCTCAATATTTATTATATTGCTATGCTTAAATAAAATTGTATCATCATTCTCCTAGGCAGATCACAGAACCACAACAAAGACACGCATTTTCACCAAAATAAAAACAGCATAATAAAAACCTATTTCTACAATTGGGCATTTCCCCATAAAAAGATGATCTCTGTCTCATATACTTTCACCATCTCAAACAATGGTTTAGTTACATGAAATCAAGTTCCTTAGACATTAGTTTTGAAAATCCTAGAGAAATAAATCTACTTCACAAACTTATGCATGGTACTATAAGCTCAAATAAAAAGATATTAGGGCCATTCATTTCCTTTTGATTATTATCTTTATTATAGACATTGGAGGGTTAACTGCATTACAGACTTACATTATAGTTGTTACCTTTAGCTTAGTGGAACAGTGTAATAACCTTGACTCTTATTTGGGACAAAGCTGTGCTTGGAACCTCCGTTCCCAAAGCAAATAGTAGCAAAAGTCATTTTTTTTTTTTCTGAGAGATTTGGTGAGTAGAGTGGAAGCCATGAGATTATCGCATATGACTGATCCTGGTATCATAACCGAGAGCTGGAGAACTACTTCACTCTGGTCTGCATCCTCCGACTCTTGGCAGTTTTTCCTAGTGAGCCTTAACCTTTTTCTTCCTTTATGTTCCTACTGATGTGTGCCTGTGACTCTCTTGTTCAACACTCTCCAGTTCTGGTTGAAGGAAACTTTATTCTTTGTGTTACTGAAGCCAAAGATAGGAAGTCAAGTTTGACTTTTTTCTCTCTCATAGCATATCTGTCAGCAAATCATACTGGCTGTACCTGGATAATAACTCCAGAATCAGAACACCTCCCACCACCTCCACCTACCATTCTGACCCAAGTTACATCTCTAGCCCGGATTACTTCAGTAATCTCATCATATGTTCTTTATGCTTCAACTTTGCCCCTGACAATTGATTATTTTAGCCAGAAGTTAAATCCTGTAATTCCTTTGCTTGGAACTCTACAATGGTTTCCATTGTCACCAAGAATTAAAACGAAGCCTCCATAACATATATGTTCTAGTTCATTTTATTTCTTTGGTCCAACTTACTCTGTCCTATTCTACAGTGGCCTTCTTGCTATTACTGAAGTAGCTTAGGCATGCTGCTGCTTTTGGCTCTTTATTTTAGGTACTTCATCTCCCTAGAATATTTTCCCTCAGATATCTACGTGGCCAATACATATCCTTCATGTCTTTGTTCAAATGCTATCTTCTTAATTAGGTACATACTGACTATTTTATTTAAAATCCAATCCTAACCTTCTCTGTGGTTCTCTGGATCTGTCTTACATAGTTCTATCTTTTCATTTTTCTCATATGACTTAATAAAGCTTGTTAAGGTATATTTCTCATTCATAGTCTGCCTCCCTATCCTTCTCAGACACATAGAATGTTATCTACACAAGGGCAGGGGTAGCTAGCTATAGGTTGTATTCATTGGCCTATAGTAGGGGCCCTAAAAATGTTTGCTAGAGTGATTTAAATTCACAATGAACTTAAACCAATCTCAATCTAAGCTGCAAATGCCAGCCGTTATAACCATAATAAATAGCATAGGATTGATATCCTTATGTAGATAACTAGTTCATCTTACAAAATGAATTATCTTTCTTAAGAAACTCATATATATAATATATATGTGTGTGTGTACAATACATATGTCAAAATATATGTGTGTGAAAGCATCTAGTGACTTATTTTGCAAATCAGCTCAGTGCTGATAATGGTAAAGTGGTAAAAGTACAGACGTAAAGAATTTGTAAGACAACACTTAGGAGATAATTAATGCTTTTCTTCTCTTTAATTTTTGATAATGTATCTATCCAAAAGACTCAGGATTAATAATGATGAAGGGGTATTTCATCTTTTCCTTGATATGGACCATATTTTTAATAACTACCTGTGATTGTGTGATTTGTAATAAGGAATATATATTTAGTGTTCTTCCCTGTTTCTGGCTTAGAGCTCATAAACCCCTTAGAATTTCCTAAGTGATAAGAGCTCCAAAAGTGACTTTTGTGGTGTTAAAGAAGCGACTTTTGAATTACATCTAAGGATACGGGCTTGTTGTCAGGGGAGTCAACCATGAAATTGGAGGATTGGAAGTGTCCATCCTGCCTCTGAGTTTCACGTACCAGAGAGGGGCTGGAGGTTTAGAGAATTTTCCAATGACCAACGATTTCATCAATCTTACCTATGAAATGAAGCCTCCATAAAAATCCTAAAGGACATGGCTTGAAGAGCTTCTGGATTGGTGTGCATATGGAGATGTGGGGAGAGTGATGCACTGCAGAGAGAGCATGGAAGCTCTGCTCCTTCCCTCATCGTACCTTGTCCTGTGCAGAGCTTCCATCTGACTCCTCCTGAGTTATATATTTGTTTGTTTGGGTTTTTTAAAGATTTTATTTATTTATTCATGAGACGGGGGGCGGCGGTGGGGCAGAGACACAAGCAGAGGGAGAAGCAGGCTCCATGCAGGGAGCCCGACGTGGGACTCGATCCTGGGTCTCCAGGATCACGCTCTGGGCTGAAGGTGGCACTAAACCGCTGAGCCACCCAGGCTACCTTGAGTTATATCTTTTGACAATAAACTGGTAAACTAGTAAGTGAAATGTTTCTCTGAGTTCTGTGAGCTGTTCTAGCAAACTAATGGAACCCAAGAAGTACTGATGGGAACCTCTGATCTGGTCAGCTGGTCAGAAGCACAGGGACAACGTAGGCTTGTGACTGGCATCTGAAGTGTATGAAGGCAGTCTTACAGGACTAAACCCTCCTTCTGTGGAATCTGATGCTATCTTTGGGTAGACAGTGTCAGAACTGAGTTGAATTGTAGGCTGCTCCACGGGTGTCCAAGAATTGCTGGGTGGTGTGTGGAGAACACCCCATCCCCACAGCAGAACTGGGACTAAAATACCAAAGAGTATTGAAAACTTATTTTAAAATCAGTAGTACCATATGTTTTAAAAACCAAAATTCTGTACAAAAGCTTCGAGACTATACTTCGAGTAGTCTCAATCTCCCTGTTCCTGTCACCCACGTGTCTTTCACCCTATATACCTATAAATTTATTTATTAGTTCTTAATATATCCTCTGGCATTTCTACATGCTATTAGTAAGCAAAACTATAGGTTCATAATCATCCCTTTCCTATATATTCAGTGTTTCGCAACTTATTTTTTCTCATTTAACAATATATTCTGAATCTCTGCATATTAGTACATTAAAAACCTAGCTGCACAATATACCATGGAGACTTTACCAAAGTTATATTAAACAGTCCCTATGCTGAAGCATCAGTCTTGTCAAGACATATAAAATTCACATTTTAAATAACTGATTTTGACTGTCAAGTCCATGAACATGAAAGCAAAAATCGTGGAAATTGGAAACTTTCTCATTATTGTATATTGCCTAGAGTTATATATAGGTACTTGTTTTTGCATTATTCAAAACTATACAAGTAATATAAATGACATTGTTATGACAGCTGCGCAGAACATGTACCACACTTTACTCAAAAGGCTTTCTGTTCTAAGGAAATTGGAAGGTGGCTTATATTGTGTGATTTATAAATTGAACATTGATTCACTAGCTCTTGGCTTTCATCTTTCCTTCTCACTTTTTGATATTTTTATAATACTTTAGCTATGTTCTTCTTTAGGGGATATACAGTAGGCCTGTACATTGGGCTCTGTTAACATTTTAATATTATCTTTAAAATTATTCAATTATACAATTCTAACATTTCACATAATTATTCTTAGAAAATGGTCAAAGCTGGCTATCTTTTAAAACATGCAAATGGATTTATTTGGTATTATGTGTAAAAGTTTCAAATTTACCCTTTGGTAGAAGTGAAGCCACTAAGATTTTAGACTTTTTAAGAAAAGACTTTTGACTTTCTCTTTTCTTAAATTCTTCAGTTGCCTTAGCTGAAGCCATTTTGTCCAATGCCACATTCAGCAACACAATTCAAAAATTGCCCTCATTCGCATTTCCACAAATGGCAGTTTGACCCCTATAAAAATACAATTGTGAATGTCAGTAAAGTTTTAGACCTGGATGGTGGACATATGGGACAAGAGTTTCACTACAAGACAGAGCAAGGAGGATGCTCTGGTGGGATTATGAAACCTCTCTCAGGGAGCTCTGTGTTTTCTCTTCAATTCACCTTTGTTGGAAGTATGTGGGAGGTGAGCAGACATGGTCCTGGCAGCCACAAAGACATGCTCCAGGAATTTTAGAGGTTGCCTTTTTATGATTTTCTTTTAAAATTGCAGGTTTACCATTCCTGCTTGATGGTGAGAAAACAAATGTAGTTCAAAATTTACAGAGCTTCTTTTTTCCTCCATTTACCAGAATCTCAATATATATCCTGTTTAAAAGAGGGCAGGGTGACAATAATAAGTTAGCTTATGCGTTTTCTTTTGTAAGTAAAGAAGAAAGAGGAATAAAATTACCTATGTTTGAGGCTTACTTGTCTAATCTAATCTACTTACTTATTTTAGTCCACTTGATCGGGTAACATTTTTGAAAGAATTTGAGAGATAGGAGCAACTTCATTTAGATTTTCAGTGGAGTTTAAACTAGCTTCTCCAAATGGATCAGGTTTGATTTTTTTTTCTAGAGTGCCAGGATGCAGAGAAAATTTTAATTTTCATTGGAAGCCCAGGTCAGAAGAAGATGTGTTTCCTAGGTAAGATTATATAGAAAGTAATATTATTTAGAAAGCTGAATGCTAGTTCTCTCTCAGATTTTTTTAAGGCAAAGCTATTGGTCAAATTATATCCATGAAAGCTACCAACAGCTTTCAGACTGTAGAACTTTAAATTTTGTGAGATATCAAATGAGTGAAATTTGAAAGGGCACCATATAAACAGCAATATATTTATATTTTATAAGCAAAATTCAAAATAAAATACAGATGGTCCCCAACTTAAAATAGTTTCACTTATGATTTTTTTACTTTATAATGATGTGAAAGCGATAAGCACTCAGCAGAAAAAATACTTCAAATTTTGGATTTCCATCTTTTTCCCAGGCTTGTGATATGCAATGTGATCCTCTCTTGTGATGCAGGACAGCGCAGTGAGCCATGGCTCCCAGTCAGCCATGTGATCACAGGATGGACAACCAATACACTCACAACCATTCGTACCCAGGCAGCCGTTCTCTTTTTCACTTTCAGTACAGTATTCAATAAACTACATGAGATATCAACACTTTATTATCAAATAGGCTTTGTGTTAGATGATTTTGCCCAACAGTGGGCTGATGTAAGTGTTCTGAGCACGTTTAAGGGAGGCCAGGATAAGCTGAAATATACAGTAAATTAGGTGTATAGAATGCATTTTCAACTTATGTGATTTTCAACTTACAGTGGAGAGATTGGAACATAACCCCATCATAAATCAAAGAAGTCCTATAAATCCAGTTCCTCATTATGGATCCCACCAAATAATATAGGGCACAGGAAGTTTCATTCTGAGTTGGGCAGGAAGAGGTTGGAACATTTAGAAGAGGAACATGATCTGATTTATATCAGATTTTATAATTATATCAAAATTCCACTGCCACAGGAGCAATATTAAACATCTGGCAGAGATTTTAACATACCACATTCCCAGTAGATAATTTATCTCAAAATAAAGAAAAAAACCTAATAAATCAAACTCCTACAAAAGCCCCAAAGCTATTTTCTGATTTTTATTCCTCCATCATTGCCTCCTATTCTACGTTTGTGAATAGGAATATTCTAAGAGGATGAGAATATACAGAGATATCATAGTTGTATATTAAAAAAAGACCAATTTTTATTAAGGCGCTCTCTTAGTTGTTATAAAGTTGTCCACCTCAATAAATAAAATTATCATTTAAAAATATCACTAAGTCAGACAACAGTTGTGACATGAAACTATGTATTTAAAGGAACACATCACAGAAGGAATTGCCAATCAAGGAATTGTAGAACAAAAAGAAGAGAAGGGTCCTGCAAATGAGAAGAGTTCGTAGACTTTTCAGAAACACTATAAATTGATGTTAAGGAAAAGGATGCCCCAAATGCCTACAAAACAACAAACGAAACTTTGGTAGACCTATTCTAACCATCATATTGTATAAAAAGACACATGCTCCTCTTTCACTCTATAGCTACGTTATTGATTATTATTCTGGTTTACTTTCTTCAATCTGCTTATTGCTGCCAGAAATTAATTTCTTATGGGGCACCTGGGTGGCTCCATCATGGAGCATCTACCTTTGGCTTAGGTCGTGATCATGGAGTCCTGAGATCAAGTCCCTCATCAGGCTCCCCACAGAGAGCCTACTTCTCTCTCTGCCTGTGTCTCTGCCTCTCTTTCTGTATCTCTCGAGAATAAATAAATAAAAATGTTTTTTTTTAATTTCTTAATTCCTCTCCTACAATGAGACTACCAGCTTCATTAGAGCCAGAAAACTATATATTTTATATGTCTGTGTCTTTGTAGTCTAGAATGTTCAACATATAATTTACACTTATAAATGTACAGATGATGTCTAGATGAATGGATATGTGAACAGAGTATTTGAAGCTGATGCTAAGGTGTAGTGTCTGGAATGGCTGACCAAGGAGCTAAGCAAATCCTCTGCAACTTGCCAGAGTGTGGAGAGATTCCAGGAGGCATACTAATGGGGAAGCAGCAAGCATACAGAATTCATATATGGCTAAAGGCCAAGTGTCAGCTACTTTACCGGAATAGAGTAGGACCTCTTGAGTGGTCCAAACAAGAGGAGGAAATCTCATTCACGGAGCATTGTACATAGTCCACCAAGTGCTAATAAGTAAGGCTGGGACAGGGCAGAGGATGGGGGGGGGTGGGACTGAGGAGCCACCAACCCATCCATCTCCTCTTTTCTCTCCTGTAGAGTAAAACCGTTCCATCACTGGGAGAGAGGCAGGAAACACTGTTGCCTCAATTGAAGGGCTTGCCTAAAAAGGGGAAAAAGGGAACTTTTCACAGTAATGAAAGTGATTTATATCTTGATGTTGGTGATGGCTATGATGTAGAAAATGTTGAGGTTCATAGCCAACAGCCAAGAAAGAATTCTTGAGACATCTTCGGTGCAAAAAGGTGATTTTATTAAAGCACGAAAACAAGACTGGTGGGCAGAAAGAGCTACACTGGGGTTGTGACAGGTGACTGATTATCTATTTTGGGATTATATAAATTGGGAGGGGGTTAGGGAGAGCATAAGTCTCTAAGGAATTTTGGTAGAAAAGTTTCCAAGACCTTAACGGGGCTAGCTATTGTTGGGAAAAGGTCATTTTTTTACTGTTTAATAAAACTCAGTCATGGGACTAAACATCTGTCTTCGGCTCAGGTCATGATCCTGGGGTCCTGAGATTGAGCCCCATATCAGGGCTCCCTGCTTGGTAGGGAGCCTGCTTCTCCCTCTACCTCTACCATTACCCTTGCTTGTACTCTCTCTTGCCCTCTCTATCCATCAAATAAATAAATAAATAAATAATAAATAAATAAATAAATAAAATCTTTAAAAAAAAACCTCAGTCATGAGACCCTTCAGATATATATCTGTGGGCCATATGCTTGGAGGATGATTGCCAATAAGTATTGTAGGAGATAGAAGTTTCCAAAGGAATTTTAATACGGTAAAGGAGACTTACAGGATCCTGGGGGGTGGGAATCAGGATAATATTAAGTTAAAGTTGCCTTTTGCCCTTAGCAAAGTGTCAACATTGAGGTAACTAAGTTCCTAGAGGAATGTCACTGTGCCTGATTCAAGGACTTAGTAATAGGCTAAGTAGTAAAGAAATTTAGTTTCTCTTTGCTTTTGCTTCCCATATCAGTTACAAAGCTATGTGTGTTTACTAAAATTCATATAATGATACAGTGAAGAGTGTGGATTTTACTGTTCAATAAGTTATTTCTTTACAAACCTCACTTTAGAAAAATTACTTTTCAACTCTACAAAGTATTATTTTGTATTTAGAGTATGAAATTTCACAACTGTGCTAAACTAAACATCTTTTGTGAAGGAAGCAGTGGCTGATTTAGGGGTAGACTGAGGCAGATGGCTTCCCTGTGTGTGTGTGTGTGTGTGTGTGTGTGCGTGCGCGCGCGTGCTTCTTTTAGGATGATGGAACTTAAACATGCTTGTTTGTTGAGGAGGAAGGGTAAATAAAGCTGGAGAAGTTAAAGGTGAAAAAAATGTAGAAGCTACTGTATAAGCAAATACAAATTACAAATAAGAGACTTAATTCTCCCTGTCAAAAATAAAGAGCTTTATCTTTTTTTAAAACAAGATCTTATTTATTTATTTACTTGACACAGAGAAAGAAAGAAAGAGAGAGAGAGAGAGAGAGAGAGAGAGAGAGAGAGAAAACAAGTATGCAAAGCAGCAAGCAAAGGGAGAGGGAGAAAGAGGCCCTCTGTTGAGTAGGGAGCTCGATGTGGGGCTGGATCTGGATATGGGGCTCAATCCCAGGGCTCTGGGATCATGGCCTGAGCCAAAGGCAGATGCTTAACTGACTGAACCACCGAGGTGCCCCTGTTTTCTACTTCAGAAAAACTTTCCTACTTTAGGAAACTTGTACATTCTTTCTCCATCTCTTTGAAATGTATATAAGTCAGTTTAAGTATGAAATCAGCCAACTTTATGACCCAGAAATGTCTTTCTCAAGAACCAGAGAAGCAGCTCTTTGAGATGTACTCAAGGAAGATAGCACTGCTGTCTCCCAGCCTCTGGGGGAGAGTAAGAGCCTCACTTCACTGGGCGTCTTGCTCCCAGTTGTAAAACTACCTCAGATCATAAAGATGCAGCAAGTTTAATTTCCCTTTGGCTAACACACACAGAGGATGATCCTCATTACCCCGTGAATTTAGGATGAGCTATGTGTGACCAATGGTGCTATCAAGTCCTGTTACATGAGGATTGTATGTTGTTTCTCTTAAGAATATGTATTTAACGGGTCATATTTGCTTGTTAAATACAAATGTGAGATTTCTTTCTGTCTTTGCCATATCTTCATTGGATTGCCTGCGATGTCCATCGCATTCTGGTTTAATGGTTATTCAATAATGAGACTATTTTCTTTTTCTTCTACACTTACAGAGAGATTTTCAGGGTTGAGGGAAGATTTTATTTTTATTGTATTTCCCAAACATTAACTTTTAGAGAAATATCCCCCAAGACAGACGTGAGAAGAATGAATCGCACACAAGGAGTAGTTAATTTAGAAAACAAGGAAGAAAAAACTGAGGGGGACAGGAGATTAACAGTATTAATTAACAGGCTTTTGGGGGGTACTATGACAAAATATCATACGCTGCATGGTTTAAATAACAAAAATGTTTTCTCATGGTCTCAAAGCTAGAAGTCCAAGATTAAAGGTGCAGGCCAGTTCCTGGTAAAAGCTCTCTTCCTGGATTGTAAAAAGAGAGAAAGAGAGAGAGAGAGAAGGAAAGAGAATGTTCTTTGGTGTCGTCTCTTCTTCATAAAGGCACCAATCCAATCGAGAGGGTCTAAGCCTCCTGACCTCTTCTAAACTTAATCACCTCCCAAAGGACCCCAAAACTATTACATTGCGGGTAGGATTTCAACAAATGAATTTTACAGGTACACAAGTCAGTCCATAGCTACAGTGAATATTTATTGTAGACAAAGTGTATCCAGTTATTACAATGGATATTATTATGTTACATTTTTATATATGTTATATATTCAATTAATAATAGAGTCATGAAAATTCTCATGAAAACTGCGCAATGACATTTTTCATGAAACTGCACACTTAAGCTAACAAGGGTCAATTTAGTCTAAATATAATTTTTGTCTCTCTAAAACCCATCAAATATACAGATGAATAGATAAGGAATATAAATTTCTTTATTAAAGATTTATTTATTTGAGAGAGAGAGAGCAGAGTGAGTGAGAGAGAACACGAGTGAGGTGAGGGCCAGAAAGAGAGGGTGAGAGGGAGAAGCAGACTCCCCGCTGAGCAGGGAGCCGGATGCATGTGGATACTAGGCTCCATCGCTGGATCCTGGGATCATGACCTGAGCCAAAAGCAGACACTTAACTGGCTGAGCCATCCAGGTGCTCCAAGAATATAAATTTAGATGTAGAATGTTTTTTGACCAAATGGTATGAGACAAAAATTTTAGTACGTAAGAATTAAAGATTGCTAGAGTAAGCTGTATCATTCATTTACATAATTCAAGCATGCAAATTTCCAAATTGGTAGTTTATGCATATTGATTCATAAATGATATGTTTTGAGCAGAACTTACTTCTTTTATACTCAAATTTTCCTTTCTGCTTAATGAAGCATGGTTTAAAAAATCAGCAAGATACATGTAACACATTTATGATTTTTCTCTGAATTTGCACATACATGTGTCCACTCTACCGCACACACACACACACACACACACACACACACACACACGTCCAGGGCCATTTTTAAGAATCAGAATATAGTTGAGGGCCAGCAGCAAAACTAAGGAATTAAGCTTGGCTGATAAATTCTACAGAGACTCTGTACTCTCCCTTTTTATCTGCCTGCCTCCCTCCCCCCTTCCCTCCTTTCTTTCCTTCTTTCTTTTCTTTCTTCTTTCCCTTTTTCCCTTCTTTTTTTTATTTTTTTATTTTTTCCCCTTTTCCCTTCTTTTACTGAAATTATACTGTCAATAGCATATAAAATGTTTTCTAAAAGTAACTAAACCCATTTTCCAGGGTTGCTGCTTCTAGCAGCATCGAGCTCTACAGGATGGCATGCTCATTTGCTAGGGCCACCATAACAAAGTAACACACATTGGGTGACTTAATAGAAATTATTTCCTCACAGTTCTGGAGACTCAAAGTCCAGGATCAAGATACTGTCTGGGTTGTTTCTGGTGGAACCTTCATTCCTGGCTTACAGACAACCACTTCTCACTGTGTCTTCACAGGGTTTTTCCACTGTGACTGCAGAGATGGAGAAAGATCTCTGGTGTCTTTTCCTTTTCCTGTAAGGACACCAGTCCTATTGGATTCGGGCCCCACTCTTATGATCTCAGTCTTTATTACCTCCATAAAAGTTCTGTCTCCAAATATAATCACATTGGGGGTAAGGCTTCAAAATTATAATTTTGGAATGACTCAATTCAGTTCATTAACTGGCAATAAGAAGGCTCACCTTCCATCATAACTGGAGCTTGGGTTTCTGAGATGTCTTATCCATGTCCTACATGGACATGTGTCTCATGAATAAATAAATAAATTTTTTTAAAGAAAGAAAGTGATGTGTTAGGAGAAGATGTACCTGTGAGAATCTATGCAGTGATCTGCAGCCCTGAGGTTGCACACAGATATTCAGCAGCAATTTCATCAAACTGAGAAGCTTAAGGTAGGAAAGGACATCTGGGTTCTCCTACCGACCTTCAGTGACACTTGGTGGTGTCACATACAAATGAGAAAGGGCTTCCTGGCGCTAGTCAGGCTCTCCACTAAGCTTTGCTGAAACCCTCCTGGCTGGGAGCGGAAGGGGCCCCTCATTATGCCTCTCATTACTGTCTCTACTGTCACTATAGTCAGGTGAATTTGTTGCTACCGAATGTTGAAGAAAGTTCTGCCTCTCCCCGACACTTCTTCTGATACCCCAGCAAGAATGGGGAGCAACAGAAGTCCACTGATATCGTGGGAGCCTGATGGGATTGGGGGGCTGTCTTCCCCTTGATCCTCTCTGACACTATTATGGCAGGGGATGGAAATCTAGTCTCTTCCCTCTGCTTTTGCTGGTTTTACTTTGCTTGCCAGAGTAGAGGAATTATTCTATAAAAGTTTTCTGTCTTGGGACAACTGGGTGGCTCAGCAGTTGAGCGTCTGCCTTTGGCTTGGGGCGTGATCCCTGGATCCGGGATCGAGTCCCACATCAGGCTCCCTGCATGGAGCCTGCTTCTCCCTCTGCCTGTGTCTCCGCCTCTGTGTGTGTGTGTGTGTGTGTGTGTGTGTGTCTCATGAATAAATAAATAAAATCTTTAAAAAACAAGTTTTCTGTCTTGCTAGGCTGCCCTTTACCTGCTATTTTACTGGTGAGCTTACACTTTTCTTCTTCTTCTTCTTCTTCTTCTTCTTCTTCTTCTTCTTCTTCTTCTTTCTTCTTCTTCTTCTTTCTTCTTTTTAAATTTAAATTTAATTAGCCAACATTTAGTACATCATTAGTTTCAGATGCAGTGTTCAATAATTCATCAGTTGCATATGACACCCGGTGTTCATCACATCACATGTTCTCCTTAATGCCTGTCACCCAGTTACCCCATCCCCCCACCCACCTCCCCTCCAGCAAGCCTCAGTTTGTTTCCTATAGGTAAGAGTCTCATGGTTTTTATCCCTCTCTGATGACTTCCCATTCAGTTTTCCCTCCCTTCCTCTATGATCCTCTGCACTGAGTGAAACCATATAATGTGTTTTTCTCTGATTGGCTTATTTTGCTCAGCATAGTACCTTTCAGTTCCATCCATATCAATGTAAATGGTAGTTATTCGTCCTTTTTGATGGATGAATAATGTTCCTGTGTGTGTGTGTGTGTGTGTGTGTGTGTATCACATCTTCTTTATACCTTCAACTGTTTATGGACATCTCTGAGATTACACTTTTCTTGAGGTTGGTTTCGTCTGAGCCCCTTGGAAGCTCCATGTTGCCAGCTCGTCTAGTACTAAGGCTGGGATCTGCAGGCAAAAAGAAAAGCTATTGCAGTTGCCAACAAATTCCTCAGGTTCCAAGGTGTGTCTGCTTGTCTTCACATTTCAGAGTCTTCTTATGTTTGTTTTATGTATAACACCCAAGGTTTTTAGTCGTATTTAAAAGGAAGAATAGGGAAAAGTAACTGTTTTCCATCTTCCCTGAAGCTGAGCCCAGAAACTGAGTTTTTGTTTCAATCCACTTACATTTTCTTATTTTCACATGATAATGCTTTATTCTTTTTTTAAAAGATTGTATTTATTTATTCATGAGAGTCACAGAGAGAGAGGGGCAAAGACACAGGCAGAGGGAGAAGCAGGCTCCGTGCAGGGAGCCTGGCATAGGACTCGATCCCGGGTCTCCAGGATCACACCCTGAGCCAAAGGCAGGCGCCCAACCGCTGAGCCACCCAGGCATCCCATGCTTTATTCTTATATAGGAATGAGATCTGCAACTTTCATAAAAATGTCATGTTAAAAAATTAAGTAATATATACAAATTGCCATAGAAAAGAGTAAAAGTATTGCCATTAAGAGCTAAGCGTATTTTATAGAATATCAAAAAAATGACAGTGGGAGGAAGAAATAAGTGTTTTCTTACCTTGACAAGTTGGTTTTTTGCAGGTTATGAAATTGATCTTCCAGAACGCAATTATTTTTTCTTATGGCAAGTTATTAGTATCATGTCCAAATATAACTTTTCTGTGTCAAGCTGACTATATATTTAAAAGTGAAAGCCCTAAAACTCATGTTCTTTTCAGTTTTCTGTTAATATGGTGGCACTATATCAACTTCCTTGCCAAGACTTTTAGTAAAAAGATTCCTGCAGATAGAGCCTGACAATGCTAGGGGCCCAGGAAAATGAGTCAATTAAGCAGTGGCATCATCAGTCATGAAGATGGGATCCCGATGCTATAAAATTTTCCACGAAGGGCTCCTTAGCATTTAATATGGTAGGAGCTGCTGTCAGGATGTAGGAGTATTTGGACACTTAGGTTCTAACAGCGCAGAAGCTGCAACAAAGTAGAGAATAAAGTTGGGTTATATCTGGTAAAATGCGCAATGATTAGTATGGTCGCTGGATGGAAATTTTCTATGTTTGAGCCTATCTCTGACTCTGAAGTCATGGGTTTTGCTTAATCGGTAAGAGCATTGAGTGTTTAATGATAAAATGAGATTACTACAATACCTGCCACAGAATGTTTCAAGGCACAAATGTGAGAATGTAACTAAAGATTTTAGTAAACAGGGCATTATTACCCTTCCTACCAATGGGGGGGGGTGGTGGGAAGTTATTACCATTTTTTACGATGTAAATAAGCTACACTTATTAAATGCCTACTGTGACAACCAATATTCTAGGCATGCCAACCTTATTGTTGATTTCCTTATAAGGGCAAAATACTAAGAATAGATGTTATGACAAAAATAACTAAGGCTCAGAGAGATTGAGCAATTTCCCCTGATTCCTACAGTTAGTATGTAACATACTAACTTCCTAAGGCTGAATCTTATTAATTTTCTGCACTGTTTTTTATTGAAGGTGATGACTTTTATTTGTGAGAATAAAGATAGTAATGTCCAGTTTGCTACCACCATTAAAGAATTAAAAAATATAAATCATTACATAAAATAAAAGGGGTATGCTTGTGCAGAAATTAAATATTTCCTTGTAATAATTTTCATGATCATTCAAAAACAAGTTATTTTTTCCAAAACAAATTAGTTTTCCAGGTGCAGAATATTAATACAATCACTGGCTTCTCATTTTTCAGTAGCTACTTTTAATGGTTTCTTTTGACTGCTATTTGTAAGGGTTTTTATTGTGCACAGCCAATAAATGCAGACGTCAGGTAAACAATATTTTCAGTACGCACAATTGCACATTCAACTGCTCTGTTTTCATCAGTGATGATATTATTCTGAAGTTAAATGAGATAGCTCACATGAGCATTGCAGATTATTGCAGTATTAGGCATGATGCATTTCAACGTCTACATGTTAGCTGGTAGTAAGAATTACAGTAACAATAGTAATAACAAAAGTAATTGGATAGTTATATATATATATATATATATATATATATATGTCCCTGAAGACAAATTAACAAGCAAAATTAGATTCACTTTAACTTAAATAATACAAAATAAGTTGGAATAGATGGATTAATAATTGGCTTTAATAAGCAAAGTAAAAAAAATAAAATAACAAAATAAAATAAATAAGCAAAGTAAGAAAATATCACATGAACTTCCCAAGAACTGGTTATTAAATTGATAAAATATAAAAAAGGAAACTCTGTATAATAATTAGCCCAGAAAGAAATGTAAATTTAAAAATAATAAATCTAGAACACTCACATAATATCTTAATGTAGTGCTTCCAGGTGGTAATTAAGAATTATTTGTGAGAAATGCTGGTATTCAAATTGATAGGCAATTAAGTGAGATATATATTGGCTAAAAAGCCATAGAAGTGCAAAAAAATATGTTGTCATTGAAACAAACTGGTTAAATATGACTAAAGTAGTGGTTTCTCAGTAAATTGAGATACTTCAGGTCTTCCGGTTGAAAACTTAACAGAATTAGCTAAACAATATCTGTGATATTTCAAAATTATCTTTCAAAATTGCTTCTTAAATGTCCTATAGTAATATCTATGATAAATATAAGAGATGGAGAGACAGATGGAATTTTAGGTGGAGTCTCTAGAGTCCTGTATTTCCTTTGTTGGGGTTGAGCCAGTAAGGTGCAAATGTTTGTGTATATGCCTCAAAGTAGTGAAAATTTGGGGAAGAAACTATCCTGAACATTTACCAGATACTTAATAATATATATACAGACAAAATATGAAAACTTTCTAATTTAGAGGTCACATATCAAATAAATCAGAGATTAAGATAAAAGATAAATGCAAGAATGCTAAAAACTGAAGAAGAAACTCAGGGAAAATGAAAGAAAATACTAGGTTGATAATTAGAAAAATGAGAAAAATAAAAGTTGAACTTAAAGGAAGATATATGGTAATACAAATTAACCTTCCTTAAGAATTCTTTTGTCCTACTTTGAAGCAGGGCAAAATCTTCTAAGCAGCACTATATTATAGTTATAGGGAATTCCATTTGAGAAAGAGTTTTCAAAACTTGAAGGAAAAGTAACGATTTTTTTCAACTATATAATTTACAAAGCATGCAAAGCAATTGGTTATATTTCTTTTCTTTAAGGAAACATGGAAAAATAGCATATTTTAATAGTAGAAACAAAAATATAGCCAATTCTGAAAAGCATTTTTGATAATTATTTTATGGTTAAATAATAGATGAGTTCCGAATTAAGAGCTGAAAGCAAATATACTGAATACTACTGTTGAGTTAGAGAGTTTTCAAATGACATATTTCATGTTTTATCTTCACTGCCTTGAAACTTACTTTAAAATACATCAATCACACAAGTTTTACTATTGTCATCTAAAATAGGTTTGCCAATTATGCTTCAGGAATATTCCCAGGCTAAAGACTGGCAGTTTCCACCTCTCTAGGAGTAAAAGTAACACTGATACTATGAACTGAATATCTTGGAAACAGAGACTGTCTTTTATATAAGCAGAGCAAATAGTTAAGCCCATATTTGTCTGATGTAATCTGAAATGCACTTATGAAATTTATTCACCCTCATATTTCAATTCCCCTAAACATGACACTTCCAAATTACAACTTGCTATAAGAAATTACATAATTAACAATGGATCGGATGACATGACTTTTCTGTCTCCTTTTGCAACAAAATTTGGTTGTAAGCAAAAGTAATTGCTTCCTGGTTTCTTAAGAAAAAAAGTAAGTTTATTGGAAATACATAAAATTGGGGCACCTGGATGACTCAGTTGGTTCAGCATCTGCCTTCAGGCCAGGTCATGATTCTAGGGTTGTGGGATCAACCCCCACACCCCCTAATCAGGCTCCCTGCTCAGCAAGGAGTCTGCTTCTCCCTCTGCCCCTCCTCTCCTTTGTGCTCTTAAATAAATAAAATAAAACTTTTTAAAACATATACATTTAAAATTGATGGTAGGGTAGGAAACCAGGAAAAATTATCAAATTTTAAGTCGTTATAAAAAGTTAAAACAGCACAAGACTTTTCATTTAGAAAAAAAAAATCAGTAATTGTTTAGCTGGGATACCACACCAACTGTTGGGTACTGCTCCTTTATCTTCACTTCCTAGGAAGGAGCATCAGAAAAGACTAGTTTCCATGCTTGAGTCCTGTCTATAAGGAAACAGGGATAAGTAGGATTTGCCAACACTACCATAGTGCAAAGTGAGGAATCACTTGTACAGTCAATGTATAGTCAGCAAAACAGGATTGACTCTTGGCCTTCCAAATAGGACAGTATTTAGGGAGCCTCTGGAGAGCATGAGATGAAAAGGTGGGGAAACTGTCCAGCTTTCACATTTACTTTTCTCCTTCAGCCACGTTAGACAGACCAAATATCTCAAGTCAGGAATGGCAGCTGCCTGAAGTATTTGGGTAGATAATTTGTGGTGGAATTCTTAGATGACGTCCCTAAAAACACTATCTGCTGAAGCTCATTTTTTGACCTGCCACTGATGTATGCTTCTGGCTCCTTTCAGCTTTCTACATTTTGTGCAATGCATCGTGATTAGAATAAGGCACAACTCTGCTGGAAAGGGATTCTGGAAAATGTAGTTCCCAAAAGTTCAGGCTGCGTGGTAATTAGGAGAGCCTGGAAGAGGGAAAAGATGTACCCAGGCACAAACAGCAACTTCACACACCTTCACCTGGTCAAAACTCGTAACTGGGAATTCCCTCAATATAGAAGTGCAAGTTTCATATTGGCCAACCAAAAAAACAAACAAACAAAAACAAAAACAACAACAAAATGCTTACCACCAATGAAATTTCTCTGAGTGATATTTATCACATCATTATCAAAACAAATATAAAAAATATAGTTAAATTAGTAAGCTGTTTTGTGGTGGGGAAGCCCAGCCTTCAGGCAGCAGCTGAAAGCTCAAAATATTAGGTATGCAATCTAGTCCCTAAGAGAGACAGACCAAGAGCTAGTTGTTTTCTTGTTGTTTTGTGTTTGTTTTGTTTTTGCTTCTTCACTCTGTTGAGCCAGAGGAAACAGTTGCTCAGAATGATTGTACATCCAACTAGAACCACTTTTCTTTGTGGTCTCATCCACGCCAAGCCCATCACTACCGAAAACTAGGTGATCTGGGAGCCAGTCCCTGGGGTGGCAGCTCTAATACTTGGAGTGCTGGATGTATTGAGACTGCTTCCAGGAAGAAGTTGGAGGCTTGGTTTTGCCATTGGAAAGAGCCTGGGGGTGGGGTGAGGATGCTGGAGGATGCAGCTGGGAAGCTGCCCTCTGACTGAGTCATGCTCCCTGGAGAATCCCAGCCAGCTCCCACTCTGCAGGCTGATTAGAAGCTGAATCCCAGTTGGCAGCTGGGAGGATTGAAATCATATCCCTTCCGGGGAATAACTAGGATTTAGGTGCTTTCTCTTGCTTTCTCTTCTTTCTCACTGGGTGCAGGGTGGATTTTGCAGGAAGTGCTTACATACTCCATTTGAAAATGACTTTTTTGTTCAAGATGGTCCTGTGGGACTTGTAAATTCTGAGTCTCATTGGCTATCTGGGCTAGGTAATTCGAGGGATCTTTCAAAAGTTGGGGTGCTAGGCATGTGGACAAGCTCCTTTCGGGGAGAAGCTGGAGACTTGGTTTTACTGTTGGAACAAGCCAGGGGAGATGGTGAGGGAAGAGCCTCTCAGGAGGATCGGAGGGTAAAGGTCAGTGCCTGGATGTGTGCTAGCTAGAAGCTGGTCCCTCCTGTAGCAGCTGGGAAAATACGTGGTCAAAGACCTTCCCGGGAGAAGCTGGGAGATGATGAGTGTTTTTGCCTGCTCTCCTGTGCTGAGCTCTGGTGAATAGCCAAGTGGAATACTTGTGTGACTTTTTAAAACCTGCTTCTTTGTTTGCTATGAAGTCCTGGGGGCAAGCCCCATTGACTATCAGAACTAGGTGAATTGGAGGCCTGTTTCTCATTTCTCCCGTGGCAAAGGTTGGGGGTGCTAGATGTGCACACAAGGTCTTCCCTGGGAACGCTGGCAAGTTGGTTTTATCACTGGTGTGAGCAAGAGGGAGAAGGATGGAGAATTGCCTATTAGTTCTTTCGGGCTCTCAGGAGGATCCCAGTTAATCTAAAATGCAGGCTGATTAGACATTGGACCCTCAGGCAACAGCTGGTGGAAGACACAGTCAAATCTCCTCCTGGAAAAAAAACAAGAGATGAATATTTTTGCTTATTTTCTTTGCACTGAAGCCAGGGGAATAGCTGTAGGAACTGCTCCTATGCCCATTGAACAACGACTTCTATCTTCTATCTATCATAGCTAGGTGATTCAGGGCCCATTCCTCAGGTGGCAGCCTTAAAAGCTGGGGTCCATAAGTGTGGTCCAAACACTCCTCTCTTCATGGGGAAGCTGGAACTTGGGAGTTCCCTCCTGATTGTAAGACACTGTGCCTTGGATGGGGTTTATGGTGAGCATGTGTCTCAGCCTTTTCTAACAGCTTTGATGACTCAGGGTAGAAGTCACTCAACTGATTTCTGGATTTCTCTCTGGGGGTGGCTGTATATTTGGTGCATCTATGGGAGGTGAGAAATTCCAGAGCCACCTATATCACTCTCTTGGTGATGTTCCCTAAGTTTTTTTTTTTTAATTTCACAAAAAATAGAATGTAACATCACTAATTAAGAGGCAAAATTTCCTTTTTCCTTGAGAATTCACCAAGTTAGTGTTGTAAGTACAGATGGTCCATTTTTTTCTTCCCTGAGTTAATAAAATTATAATTAATTATGAAATACTAAAAAGGCAAACAATTTCGTTTTAAGAGGTAATTTCATTTCTAACATCGTTGGTATTTAACCAGACTTTCTTAACTAAAGTACTGACAAAAGACACCCTTGTATTTCATAGATCCTTTGTATCAAAGCTTTCATCTCATGTTTTCTCTTCAATTGAACAGTCATGACTGTAATAAAATTGTTATCAACAGATAAAAACGAATTACAGCTGTTCCCAAAACAAGATAACGAAGGTTTAACTCCAATTAACTTTTGTGGTGTGTTATTCATAGACAATGGTAAAATTTAAATGAATTATTGATTAGTTAAATGAATTATGCATTTATCTCTGAGTCAAATCTTCAGTTACTTATGTTTAAATTTTACAATTCTAAGTTTTTCTAGAAATGTCACTTTCTTATGACAAATTTAGGACAAAATATGACAAATTTAAGCTGATTAGAACAAGTTGGTCTGTTTTTCTAAGAGAATTAAACCTAACATTTAAAAATAAAAAAACAGCTTTCAATTTGCCTTTTGGCTACTAAAGAAACTAGAGAGACACAAAATGGTCATCATTCAAACACAAAGGTAAAGGAATAAGTAATTATAAAAGATAAATTACTTAAATTATCTTCTTTAAATCAGATTATTTTCTTCTAAATACGTTTTTGAGATAATACCAATTTATTCCTATTTTTTCTCAGACTAGTCATCCTGACTTTATCTTTTACTCACACACTTAGAAATCCAATTCACCCCAAAATTAACATGTTAATTAACATATCTTTCAAACACATGTTCACAAGTGTTCATAATGTGCATCATTAGCATAATCCACCTGCTTATAACACTTGGCAGTTCAATAGCAAGTGATAAAAATCTATTTAGGATCAAAAGGAATTCATGACACATCAGCAATACTTCAAAGCATTTGAATCTATATATCAAGCTAATTACATGCCTAGTCTTTTTTTTTAAGATTTATTTATTTATTTATATGATAGAGAGAGAGAGAGAGAGAGAGAGAGAGAGAGGGGCAGAGACACAGGAGGAGGGAGAAGCAGGCTCCATACTGGGAGCCCGATGTGGGACTCGATCCCAGGACTCCAGGATCGCGCCCTGGGCCAAAGGCAGGCGCTAAACCTCTGAGCCACCCAGGGATCCCCACATGCCTAGTCTTAATTATTAATTTATCCTCTGATTTCTGGAGTGTTTATCACTATCTTAAAATGTGTAAACACGTGTATTACTAGATACTGCTTCCCATTTTTTGTCATATTAACCTTCCGTCTCCGAGTATCATCTTTCACACATTTTCTGTTGCCACTATTGCCATAGATATGAATGCCACGTAGAAGTGCATTCTCACCCTAGAGACCTAAGTTCTCATCATATTAGAAGTGACTTGTTTTTTTTTTTTTTTTTTTAGTGACTTGGTTTTTAACAAGACTGTTAATTCATAGTCACAATCTGTGAGCAATTTATTGAATACATGGGGATGAACATGTTTTTTGATTAATAAATCATAAATATTAAATTTTTCTCAAAAATTCTCTCATGAGGAAACCACTAATCTCCCTCTTTCTCAATTACCTATAATAAAATATCAAGCATATCAATTAGTCTAAGTATGTGGCTTCCCAACCAGTCTCACTAAGCCCTTCGTCTCTCTTAGCCCCTTTCCACCTAATGTTTATTTCTATTAGTGAGCAGTGTGAGATAGAGGTCCGATTTCATTTTTCTGCATATGATTATCCAGTTTTCCAACACCATTTGTTGAAGAAATTATCCTTTTTTCATTGAGTGTCATTGGCTCCTTTGTCAAACATTAGTTGACAATATATGTGGAGGGTCATTTCTGGGCTCTCTATTCTGTTCCATTGGTCTATATGTCTATCTTTACAGCAGTAACATACTGTTTTAATTACTATCACTTTGTGGTACAGTTTAAAATCAAGAAGTGTGATGTCTGCAGTTTTGTTCTTCTTTCTCAGGATTGCTTTGGCTATTCAATGTCTTTTGTGGTTCCATCAAATTTTAGGATTGTTTTCCTATCGATGTGAGAAATGCCATTGGAATTTTAATAGAGATTGTGCGAAGCTGTAGATGACTTTGTGTAGTACAGACACTTAAATAGTCATTCTTCTATTCCACGAACACAGGATATCTCTTCTGTGTTTGTGTGTTCTTCAGTTTCTTTCATCAAAGTCTTATAGTTTGTAGTTTCCATTGTACAGATCTTTCACTTCTTTGATTAAATTTGTTCTAGGTATTTCTTGGGAAAGTTGGAGACAGGTAACATCCTTAGCCTGAAAAAAAAAATCCACAAAGAATGGATAGCTAAAATAATAATTAGTGGTGAAAGACTGGATCCTTTCTCCCTATGATCAGAACAACACCAGGATGTCCTCTCTCATCACTCTTATTCAACATCACAATTTGAAGTTCTAGCTAGTACAGTAAGAAAAGAAAAGGAAAATGGGATACAGCTAGAAAAGGAGAACTAAAGCTGCCTTTAATAGGAATGATATAGTTTTCTGTATAGAAAACTCCAAAAAAAAAAAAAAAAAACTACTAAAATGCTCCTGGAAATAAGCAAGAATAGCCAGGTAAGAGGAATCAAAGTTCATACACAAAAGTCAATTATATACCAGAAATAAACAATTGGTATTTAAATTTTAGTAAACTGTATCATTTACAATAAGACCAAGAAAAAGAAAGCACTTCGGTATAAATATAACAAAATAAAACAAATATGTAATATAACAAAGTATGTAAATATTTATATGCAGTACAAACTAAAACTGATGAAAGTAATCAGAGAATATCTAAATAAATGGAGATAAAGTCCATGACCATAGACTGGAAGACTCAGTGTTGTTAAGATGTCAGTTCTTCCCAACTTGATTCACAAGATGCCAGTTAAAATCTTAGTAAGTTACTTTGATTAAAAGGTTTATATAGAAAGGCACAGAACCCAGAATACCTACTACAATACTAAAAAGAATAAAGATGGAAAACTCACATTATGCACTATCAAGCATTGATATCAGCAAAAGAATAGGTGCACATCAATGAAACAGAGTAATGACCCCCAAACAACTCATACAAATACGTCAACTGAGCTTTAATGGAGGCAAATAAATGTAGAAATGATAGTGTTTTTAACAAACAGTGCTGGAACACACAAAAAAGCTGAACCTAGATGCTGTCTTTACATCTTATCCCAATCTTATTTCAAAATGGATTATGAAGCTAAATGTAAAAATTCAAAACTATAAGACTTCTAGAGAAAAACAAGGAAAGAAAAGGAAAAAAACAAGGAGAAAATATGCATGACCTTGGGTTTAGTGATGCTTTTTTTTTTTTTGGTGATGCATTTTTATATATGACATCAAAGCATGTTTTCTGAAAGAAAAAAAATCAAATAATGGGACTTTATTAAAATGAAAAACTTCTGCTCTGCAAAAGATACTATTAAAGGAATGAAAGACAAGGCATGTTTTGAGAAATACACTTACCCAAAATTTACAAAGAACCCTCCAAAACCAACAATAAGAAGACAATCCATTAAAAATCAGCAAAAGAAAAAAAAATCAGCAAAAGACCTAGACAGGCACCTTATCAAAGAAGATATACAGATGACATCTAAACATTGTGACATGCTCAGTATCATTTGTCAATAGGGAAACGAAAATAAGAAAAATAATTATATACTACTATAGACCTATTAGTATAGCTAAAAAAATAACCAAAATAAATCTGACAAAACCAATTGCTAGTGAGGTTACGGAACAATAGGAATCATCATTAATTGCTGGTTGAGGACACATGATTGAATCTTTTCTTTTAATTGAGGTAAGAACCTTTACCATAAGATTAAAACTTTAAGTGGATAATACAATATTGTTAACTGTAGGCACTATGTTGTATAGCAGTTCTCTAAAACTTATTGGTCTTGCATAAGTGAAATTTTATACCTATTGAACAATTCCCTATTTCTTCCTACTCCCAGCCCCTGGCAACCACCATTTTACTCTGTTTCTATGAATCTATTTCAGATATTTCCATAAGTGGAATCAGTATTTTTTCATCTATAATCAGCTTATTTCATTTAGCATAGTGCCCTCCTAGATGTTGTTACACATACCAGGATTTCCTTCTTTTTAAAGGCAGAAGAGTCACCCTTGAACAATGTGAGGATTAGGGGTACCAACTCCCATGCAGTTGAGTCCGTGTATAACTTTTGACTCCCTCAAAATTTAATTACTAATAATTGCCTACTATTGGCCAGAAGCCTTACTGGTAGCATAACAGTCTATTAACACATGTTTTCTGTTATATGTATTGTATAGTGTTTTTGTACAAGAAAGTAAGCTAAAGAAAAGAAAATGTTATTAAGACAATTGTAAGAAAAATACATTTACAGTACTGTATTTATTTTTAAAAATCACATATAAGTGGACCTGCACAGTTCAAACTGTGTTGTTCAAAGCTCAACTTTCTTTTACCTTTTATCTCTAGATGGCCATTTAGATCGTTTCTATATCTTGGCTATTGTGAATAATGCTGCAGTGAACATGGGGAGCAGATATATCTTTTAGATCTTGATTTCAATTCTTTTGGATATATATCTGGAAGTGAAATTACTATATCACTCAGTGGTTCTGTTTTTAATTTCTTGAGTTACCTCCAAATTGTTTTCCATAACAACTGAACCATGTTACATTCCTAACAACAGTGTACAAAGAGGGATGCCTGAGGGTTGACTGTCTGCCTTTGGCTTAGGGTGTGATCCCAGTCTGGGGATCAAGTCCCACGTCCAGAGATCGAGTCCTGCATCAGGCTCCCTGCGAGGAGCCTGCTTCTCCCTGTATGTCTCTGCCTCTCTCTCTCTCTATGTCTCATGAATAAATAAATAAAATATTTTAAAAAAGTGTACAAAGGTTTTAATTTCTCCACCTTAAATGCTCTCTCTCAGTGAAAAACGTCAGTTTGAAAAGGCTACACACTGTATGATTCAATTTATATGACATTCTAGAAAAGGCAAAACTGTAGAGATGGTAAACAAATATGTGGCTGTTGAGGCTTTGAGGGAGGCAGGAGTGTCCAGGAGGTGAAACACAGGGTATTGTTTAGGGTAGCGAAACTATTCTGCATGACACTATGCCTATGTCAAACCCCGCAGAAACAGAACTTGACAGCACAAAGACTAAACTTTAATGTATGCAAAATTTTTTAATGTTTAGGAGGTTGGAAGAACCCCAATACTGAATGGAGATTATGACAGAAGAATCAAACTGTATTCAAAATGTATGAAACGGTTTCACTAAAGAAGGTAATGGGCAAAGGTGCTGACCCAAGCAACATTGGAAATGAGTAGAGTCTCAAAGCAAACTCAAGCAAAAGGTAATTAACACTTAGGTTTTGTTTCACGTGGGTTTCAGGTTAATAATTATGATAATGCATCACATATATACTTGATATGAACAATGAAATAAATAGATGGAGGCTGATGGGAGCTAGGTTTCTCACTGTTGGAGTGGGAGGTCATAGGGAGAAGCAAAGGAAGAAGGGTTAGAATTGGGAATATCGGTATGGACTTATATTCAGCATAATGCAGATAGAGATATATATATATCCTAGGAATATATATCTAGGAATATATATATATCTAGGAATATTTAGAGCTATGTATTTATAAAAAGGGTAGTATAAAATGAATATATTTACTTCTTGTAAGAGAACGTTATAAATGATAAATCCCCCCAATTGACCTATGAGTTAGATCCAGGCACTTGGAGGCTCCTTATTCCTTCTCTTGTCCTTGTCCTTAGAATGAGTTCCACTTGACTTCTTGCTCCAGAGGCTGCTCCAAGGACACAGCCTTGAGATATGATATGGTGTTGAAAACATTTGCATGGTATACACAGCTGAGCCCAGTTAGGGCCTCTTTATAAACTTCTATAATTTGGAGGGTAGATATGGGGATCCATTCATCTTGCTGGTGTCCAAGACAAGCTTCATATGTAAGTTCTTTTTGCTAATTAAAACTGTCACCTTCTACTCTGGAGTGGCCTGACTCTTCTGTCCCTGGCGTCAGATTACACCTGGGAAGCTGCCCAAAGGATTGAACCAACATTTTCTCTGTCAGGTGAGAACAACAACACTCCAGTGATAATGAACAATCTAGCATCCAGATATTGGTTTCTAATGACATTCCCCAATCAAATGAACCAATGTTCCTTGTAGAAATAAATGATTCTAAGGAAGGGTAAGGAATATATAAGATGAACTTGCAGTATCTTCTAGTCTGAAACAAAGGAGGTACTCTGAGAATAAAAAGGGGGGAAAAAGCCCCACAAAACTGGTGGTATGTCAAAGGAACTCAGGTGCCAACTGAAAGAGCTTCCAATGGCCAAAGCCAGAATAATTCGAGTTAACAAAATAAGTGAAATAGTATTAGATTGTAACCCAAAGTATAAAATAAGTATCCATGAGTCCTTAATGTTATAAATAAATGATTGAATAAATAAAGATATTGAGGAGAAGAGACAAATCTCCTAAACAGAAGCATTCCAAATAATTTCTGTAAGTATTCCACCCTCAAAAAAAAGGTGGGAGCATAACTCCCAACTCCCTAAGGGTGGGATACACATTTCACTTCCACACACAAAAAAGTACAGTATGGAAAGGGAGAAACAAAGAAAGAGTAACATTATAGTGGAGGAGAATCCTGACAAATGCTACTTCAGCCAGAGGATCAAGATTAACATGAACAATGATAAGTCATGTTAATTATATGTACCCTTGATAAGATGGTATGTCTGGTTTTCCTTATGAACACTTATAAACACAATACAATCACAAGAAAACCATCAACAATTCCCAACTAAGGGACATTTTACAAAATACCTAACCATTATTTCTTAAAACTGTCAAGGTCATAAAAACAGAAAAAAGTCTGAGAAACTCTCACAGACAGGAGGGAGCCAAGGAGATATGAAGACCTACTGTAACAGGATGCTCTGGATGGTATGTTGGACTAGAAAGAGGACAGATGTGGGGTGGCTCAGTTGTTGGAGCATTTGACCCTTGATCTTGGGGCGGTATGTTTGAGCCCCACATTAGGTATAGAGATTACTTAAAGATAAATTTTAAAAAAAATAAAAGACAAAGAAAGAGGATAGATATAAACTAAGGAAATCTGAATAAGGTATGGGCTTTACTTAATGCTAATATACTAATATTATTAGTATATTAATTGTGACAAATGTACCACACAAATGTAAGAGGTTAATAATAATAAGAGAAACTGAGTCTCTGGTATAGTAGGTAGGACCATCCATGCTATCCCTGCCACTTGTCTGTAAATCTAAACCTAAATGTTTATTAAAAAATAAGACTCAAAATGATTAATGTTAGAATAACAAAATGCCATGTGAATCATTCAGTAAAATAAGTTACTTTTCCTTTGAATTCTTCCGAGTAGGTTATTTGCTGGATTCAAGTGCAGTGGCCTGACAATCACTTTCTAGAATTTATTCTGAGAACAAGAATTATATAAAGAGCAAATCTTCAGGGGGATAAAAATGAAAAAAAAATCTAAGCAATACAGATGGGTGAACCAATTTAGAACTAAAAAGGACTGACCTGTTCTATACTCAGAATTCAAATTAACTCTAAGATCCAGTCAAGAAAAACAGTGATGAAGAATTCTGTGATTTCTATGTGCCCTCAAAATCAAGAAAAAGTATTGAGGTGATTTGAATATACCAGCATTATGATACTGCTGAAGAGGAAAAAAGGATATGATATGAATATAGCTAAGAATGAGAGGAAGCAGAGACCCAAAGAATTCAAATATGAATCTGGGAAAAATTAAGCAGAGTAGGTGCTAAAAATGAGGAATTTTATTGGGAGCTCTGAGTAGCAACCTACATGCATTTATATCTAAAAATGCTGTTTGAGCCTAGTACCATGCAATCAGTCAATTGATGGATCAGAATGATACTTGTTTATCTTAGCTTTTGGTCAACACCAGGATCTGAAAGTATTATCATAATGGAGAATAAATAAAATAAGGGGAAAAAAAGGTCCAAGATAAAATACATTAGGAAAAGGGCAGAAATGCAACATATGAAAAAGGAAACTGTAAACCAGATGACAGATCAGAGTTCTTTAGCATCTTCAGAAGAATACACAATTTTTCAGATGTGGGGAAAAAATAAAGAGAACAATAATCTCCAAGTAGGGACAAAAATGACACAGAAGGGACCGGATGGAATCACGGGCAATAGAATGTGGGAGGAGCAAAGGCAAACGAAATAGATGAACGAAACAAATCAATGAAATGAAATGAAACAGGGGCACCTGGGTGACTCAGTGGTTGAGCTTCTGCCTTTGGCTCAGGTCATGATCCTGGGGTCCTGGGATTAGGTCCTCCATGGGGCTTTCTGCGGGGAGCCTGCTTCTCCCTCTGCCTGTGTCTC
The DNA here is from genome assembly GCF_905146905.1 of Nyctereutes procyonoides. NCBI lineage: Eukaryota > Metazoa > Chordata > Mammalia > Carnivora > Canidae > Nyctereutes > Nyctereutes procyonoides. Next base: position 17,156,383 of record NW_026575132.1, read on the forward strand.
TGCCTCTCTCTCTGTGTCTCTCATGAATAAATAAATGAAAATCTTTAAGGAAAAGAAATGAAATGAAACAGAGCTTTTAAGTCATCATTGAATTTACCTAGATTACAAAAGAAAAAAAAAGTGCAGAAAACCGTGTAGTATAGAAATTTAAATACTGGTACAGAATATATGCTTAAACATATGTCAGGGTAAAGGACAAAAAATGAAAATAGAAAAATACCAGCTATGCAAATATAAACAACACTTGTTTTGCAAATAATGGAAAAGTAACAACAGACACAACTGGTATTTGAGAAAGATTGAAAAACATGTTATGGAAGCAGAGAAATTTGTTATAATTGATCGAGAAATTTGTGGAAAGTTTACCTTTCCCCTAATTGTTATTATGCATTTTTAAATGTTATGATTTCAGGATACAGTTTAAACTCATTTTCAAAGGCAAGATAAGTGTACCAAATGACTATAACTTAATAGTAAAATCCGACCCAAACACAAAATGGATTCAAATACAAATAAATCAAGTATATATAACATGTTACAAACCAAGTATATATATTTAGTACATATATATGACATAAACACGTATATAATATATATGCAATATATACTTGATATATACACTCTACATATACAAGTATAGAGTGTACACATTATATAAAATATGTATTTAATATATTTATATGCTTGGTTTGTTTCATATATGTATCATGTATATGTATGTAAATACATATACACATTCCAACACAATATATTAGCAGATTTAATACAATAATAAGATAACATATCATTCCACCAGTAATGCATTGGACGGCTGAAGACCAATTTTTTTTAATAATAAATTTATTTTTTATTGGTGTTCAATTTGCCAACATACAGAATAACACCCAGTGCTCATCCCGTCAAGTGCCCCCCTCAGTGCCCATCACCCAGTCACCCCCACCCCGCCCTCCTCCCCTTTCACCACCCCTAGTTCGTTTCCCAGAGTTAGGAGTCTTCATGTTCTGTCTCCCTTTCTGATATTTCCTACCCATTTCTTCTCCCTTCCCCTCCATTCCCTTTCACTATTATTTATATTCCCCAAATGAATGAGACCATATAATGTTTGTCCTTCTCCGATTGACTAACTTCACTCAGAATAATACCCTCCAGTTCCATCCACGTCGAAGCAAATGGTGGGTATTTGTCATTTCTAATGACTGAGGAATATTCCATTGTGTACAGAGACCACACACCCTCCTTATCCATTCATCTTTCGATGGACACCGAGGCTCCTTCCACAGTTTGGCTATTGTGGACATTGCTGCTAGAAACATCGGGGTGCAGGTGTCCCGGCATTTCATTGCATCTGTATCTTTGGGGTAAATCCCCAGCAGTGCAATTGCTGGGTTGTAGGGCAGGTCTATTGAAGGCCAATTTTTTTCTCAATCAAGGACAATTAGAGTATCTGGGAGAAACCTGGAGAAGAAATGTTTGAAGTCCAGGGAAACCCGAAGGCCCAGAATCCTGCTGTGAAGGAAAACCCGGAGGGCAAAGTATAGTTTCAGCCCTTGCTTTTCTTCTCCAGGAATTTAATGCTGAAATTAGCAACTGAGAGGCTGAGAGTATGAACAGGACCTTGAGCAGCCTTGTGGGGCTGCTGCGAAAATAGGCGGTTCAAATTGCTAAGCAGAAGGTGCCATGATAAGGATGCCAGGGTTCCAGAAGGGACTCCCCCAGGAATTGTGCATTAAGAATAAGGGAGAAACTGAAGTAGACCAGTCCTCAAGACTGAAGTTAATGTTCAACTGCCTCCAATCACTGATTGGGTTAAATTGGTTTGACCCTACCCTCATTGTATTTGGTGTCCAGAAACAAAAGGAAATCTTGTTTGTAGGAAAGTAACACCCACAGTCTCAATTTCCCCCTGCAATTTTTCATGAACATTATATGTGATTCAGTAAAAACTGCTCAGGCATGAAATAAATGAATAAATGAATAAATAAATAAATAAGGAAAGAAGAAAGAAAGAGAAAGAAAGAAAGAAAGAAAGAAAGAAAGAAAGAAAGAAAGAAAGAAAGAAAGAAAAGCAATCATACCCTGTTTCCCTCTCCATGGGGCCATGGAGTTGGACCACCCTGATCTCTCTTGAAAACAATCTGTGGAAAATAGAGTTGTGTGACAGCATCCACCAGCCATCCCTATAGAGCCACTGAGGTGTCACGTCAAGGGCACATTTCCCCCGAGCTGCTCCCAGTGATAACTGAGCATAGCAGGTATATCAGAACCGGGACATTTCTGCCTTATGCACAGGACAACTTTCGCACCCAAACTTTTTTCAGTCAAGAACTGATGGATGAGCAAGAGATTTCTAGGCACAGAAGGAAAATACTGTATTATCTTCTTATAATTACTACTTGTTTACATGATATTTTGTGACAAAAACCTAGACCTCCCCAATTGCTAAAAGAATGTGTGACCATATTCTTCTATTTTATGTTTGCCCTCTGAACTTTACTTGATGTTGTTTGTAGATGGTCAGAGGCTCAAGGCAAGCATGTACCCTAAGGTGACTGGAAGGAAATTGAAGATGGAGAAATTGAAAAACTATTAGATTGCCCATTCTAACTAGGGCTTTTAAATCTGAAAATGAAAATGTTTTGTAATTACAGAGCACTGGTGGTTATCATGTGTTCAACAAAATTATGAGGAGGCAACAATTTCAAAGGTGTCAAATACTGATGATACAGGTACAAGGACAATTTGAAGTGAGTGTAAACTAGAACCTGTTAGAGATTGATTTAAAGTCTGAAAGATGAAATAAATATTTATTTATGTTTATACATTTTTATAAGATCGATATACTCCAGTTGAAAAGTATTAATTACATTGAAGTCATCTGGTTAAAACAAGATGACGTAGAATACAACTTTGGATGCTATGATTAATTCTTATCACAGTTTCCAGTACAGTTGGTTGCGCTCTATTTTTCCTTCCATAAATTACCCTGAAATAGCTTGAAATATAAAAGCAAAAGGTCTTTTGGATCTATGTGGTAAATGTTGGTGGCTATTTTTGTTGTCATAATTGAAGGTCGATACATCCCTCTGCAGTTAACTAATCGCTCTACTCTTTGTTTTACATTTCACCCTGAGAACAGCACGGTCAAAATATATATTCGGTTTCCACACAGGCTGAAATAATTCTCATTAGGTTCAGGTAAACATAGTAGTGGAATGTAGTGGAATATCCACATTCTGATAATTCTCAGCGGAATTATTCTGAGTTTCCTGGAAAATTGTATAAGTGGATTTCAATTTAAACTACAGGATATCAGATATTCTACAAGTATTAATTGGCACATTCTAGCCAAATTTAACAATCTGGCTGGTTCCCATGAATTGGTGACAGATGATGTAGACAAGGCTGACAGGAAACTTCCTTGGTATTCATGCAGCATAACATTTATGAGGCTTGAATTTCACCCCATCAAGGAAAAAGAAATATAATAGAATCATCTTCATCTTTGGAGTGCGTATCCCAAATTTTAATATCAGGTGGATCTTTTAATTCATCTCTGAATGAATCTTTGAACACACACACACAATTCATCTCTGAATGAATCTTTGAACATACACATACACACAGAATGGGGATTGGGAGAGAGTTTAATATATTAAGATTTCTGCTTTTGACAATCCAGCAAGGATAAACTGTCTTATTAAGACCAATGTTCCTACCAAGAACAATTAGAAACTTTAGGGGGAAAATATTTTTTAAAAAAATCTGCTTGAAATCAACCTAAGACTTGATGGGCAAAGATCTTGGAGCATAGTTAAGGCCAGAATGATGAGACAGGATTTCCTAAAATTGACACAAGCCTTATACCTAAAAGGAAACTGAATTGACAATTAGAACTCTTCCTGCAAAGAAAACTTCAGGTCAAGATTACTTCACTGGTGAATTCCACAAAACCTTAGAAGTATAAATAATATCCAAATTACAGCTCCTTCAGAAAAAAGAAAAAGAAGGACATCATTTATTCATTTTATGAGAAGAGCATAAGCCTGTGATCGATCCTATAAAGGGCATTTCTAAGAAAGGGAAGTGTAAACCAATATCCCTCATGAATATTAGCACAAAAAGTCCTCAACAAAATATAAGTAAATCAAGTACAGTGATATATAAAAAATAATAATGTAGCACGGCCAAGTAAAGATTTTCCTGGAACTGATGTTTTGTTTTACATTCAAACATCAATTACTGAATTCTAGTTTTCACCAGGGAATGTAGGGAGCAAAAAAGGAATGTTCTCATCCTTATAAAAACAAAAACAAAAATCTGGACAGTCAGCAGGGTTGTGATTTTTCTTGAAATTATCTGAGAGTGAGGGTTATAGGGCAACTAGCAAAACCACAATCAAAGGGGAGTCAGAAATCTGCAGGCAGAAAAGGGGGTGCAAATCGCTGGTGACCAGGAGCAGGTGCAGCTAGACACCAGCAAGAATTCAGTTAGAAGAGTTCACCTGGAGGCCTGCTGTGAGACGTTGGGAGAGGATGGAGCCTCTGAGGACAAAGAGCTATGAGAGGAGTGTGCAAGTGGTCCTCCAATTTGCAAGAATCACGAGAAAACACCCCCTCACAGTGCAGGTCTGGGACAGGGAAACAATACTTGACAAAAGAAAGAATGCCATAAAACTCCACCATAATCTTCTCCCCTATGGCACAGGAGGACTCTGTGAGTGGACAATTTCTTTGCCTCCTGGGGTTTCTGAAAGTAGAATATGGTAATCTCTAAACTAGATAATAAAAAGCAACATTAACTTCTATGGGAAGAGAAAGTGTAAACTTCTTCAATTTGTATTAAATGAGAACAAACATGAGATATTTTTATCTTCTAGTTTTTTCTCTCTGAAATGTGTGGCTATGTCTCTGTGCTAATAATGAACAGTATGACTTTAAGTTGTTAGCCCCATTATTCTTCTTGCTGGAAACTTCCTGAGGAAAGTGTTACCTCTGCCACATGGTATTTTGTACCAGCAGGAAATACCAGCACTGGTTAATTCAAACCCATATAAATCTAGGGAAATCTGTCTTACTATGATATTTGCCAATAATTAATTTCTGTCTTCTTTCAACAAATACTTACTTAGTGTCACTTATGTATCAGTCACTCTTCTACAATGGGGATTCATGACACATATATCTATTGGAGGAGAGAGAAGTTATCAAATAACAAAAAGAGTAAGTTTATCATACCTGAAATCAGTGTTAAAAAGGAGAGAATGGTTATTCTCTGACAGCTTATTACAAAAGACTCTATCTAGACTGGGATGTCACAGAGGGCTTCTCTGAGAAATGGTGTCAGTTGAGACCAAAGAATAACCAGAGGAAGGGTAGGGAACAGAGGATAGTTGGGGAATGTTGTACATAGAGGGTGCCAAAGGCCTATATGGATGAATGGAGGTGCAATAGCCCTGTGGCAGGAGGGCCATGAGGGCAAGATCCTGAAAGAAAGCAAGTGACTAGAACCAAGAAGCAAAGGATTGAGAAGGCTGTGATAAGCCAAGAAGAGAGGGAGCCTGACCTGCAGAAACCTAGCAGCTCTGCGAGAGAACTCGGTCTTTGTCCTTAAGGAAATGAAAAGCTATTGGAAAATTTTAAGTTAGGCCACAGCTTTATGTTTTTGAGTAGCGCTTTCCAGTGGCCATTCTAGGAACAGCTATGAGGGGAGCCAAAGAGGATGACAACCGTTCAGTCACCCTGGCGGGACTTCATGCAACTTTGCGCTAGCCCACGAGGTTGTGGCTGTTGTTGTCCCTTGCCTTGTTCATTTGATTGCATTTCTCAGACCCAGCTGATATGAAAACAATCTTTTTTTTTTCTATTTCAGGAGAAATAAATGTGCAAGGAAAGGTGATGTACAAAAGTGGTGTGAGCCTGGCCGTGAGAAGCTATCTAATGCTTCCAGGTGTGGTAATCCACCAACAACAGTAATTTTCATAACTAAAACCCTTTTCCCTAAGAGAACTTGCAGTCATTCATTTTATCACAGCAGAGATACTTGATTCTCTAACACTGAAACAGAGCAAAGAGACACAGTAAGTTCTCGACGACTGTCTTTTTCACACTGAAAAATGGCCCACACTGTGAGGCCGTAGCTTGGGCAATGGCGTTAGGATTAGATTGTCGACCTTGGCTATTAGGTTCATGGGCAAAAGCCACTATTCTTAATCTACAATCTCTTCTGCAAGCATAAAGCAGCATCATGGCAAACTTCCAACACATTTTCAGAATGGCTTATTAAATACATAATCAAAAGAATGGCTGTATAACCTTTAAATTGTGATTCCTCTTTTTTTCGGGGTCTGATATGATTTGGGTTCCTCAAAAAGAACTTCAAATCATGGTTACTTCATGGTGGATGGAGGTTTTGGAAAACAGGCCACTGACTTGATAAAACATCCAATTCCATATTAACATTTTATAATAGGCAAGTCATGGCTTCTGCCTCTGGGAGTCACGAACGTGAGTGACCTTGGAGAGTTCCTTGTCCCAGTTCCCATTCGGGTGAATGTTGGCCTCTCCTTTACTTTCTGAGTAACACAGAAGATACAGAAGATACAGGGACAATTGACTCACTCAGAGAGATGGTGGGGTCACTTGAGGTTACGATAAGGGCAGAGGTCCTTAACATTGGTGTCAATCCATATTTTCTTGAAGTAAACAAAGTATGTTTTAAAGCACTTACTGCATCACATTCGTCTTACCCCCTAGGAAAGCTTCTTTTCTCACTGATCAGGAAGACAGATGTTGCTATTGCAAAAATAAAAATGAATGACTTTTTAAATGAGGGTTGACTAGTGTACCAGCAAAGAATAATTAAAAGGACAAGAAACAACTCACTTGCTGAAAGTCACACAACCACAGGCAAGGGCAGCTGCAATCGACCTGTAAGGTCAGTGAGCTGGAGAGAGGGCAGGATGTACAGACAGCTGAAAAAAAAAGGCCCTGAGACAACATGATTTCCAGGTCAGGGCTTGTGAAATCACAATTCATGAACCAACCCTGGAAATTAATGGTCATCAATGCTTTTCTCTCTGCACCATTTCACTTTCTGCTCATCATTCTTTATTTGAAAGCAAAGCAGAATCAATAAAATATCTTTTTAGGCAATCCACGAATTTCAGAAAGCTTGTCATTCTACCTAGTTTTAAAGTTTATTTTAACAGGGCAGGAAGACTGGGATTTCATAATTACTCTGATATTCGAGGAGACTGTAGGTTTCTGATAACCCCAAACCAATTCTGCTTCCCTCTTACTAGGCACACCTGCTCCAGCAACAGACACTCTCACACCCTTTGCTACCCATCAGTGATGAGCTGGTATTAATTTCTTAAGAACAGAGAAAGTATTGTTTGGTGAGTGCTTTTATATTAATGGACTTTTAAGATTTTTATTTATTTGAGAGAGAGAGAGAGAGCGCGCACGCTCATGTATACCTGCAGAGGAGGTGGGTTAGGGTTAGGAGGGGAAGGAGAGGGACAAGCAGACTCCAGGCTAAGTGTGGAGCCCAATGTGGAGCTTGATCCCATGACCCTGAGATCCCAAGATCATGACCTGAGCCCAAACCAAGAGTTAGAAGCTCAACTGACTGAGCTACCCAGGCACCCCCAATATATCAATGGATTTTTCAGTACTTCTAAGAGGACTTCTGAACAGGAACTATGGTCAAGAGAAGTAGGTTTAATATTTTTCTTTTCTCCCCTAGGATTTTGATGGAATCATGTCTCACATTTAGATCTTTCATCCATTTTGAGTTTATTTTTGTGTATGGTGCAAGAGAGTGGTCTAGTTTCATTCTCCTGCATGTGGCTGTCCAGTTTTTCCAACACCACTTATTGAAGAGACTATCCTTTTTCCAGTGGATAGTCTTTCCTGCTTTGTGGAATATTAGTTGACCATAAAGTTCAGGGTCCACTTCTGGGTTCTCTATTCTGTTCCATTGATCTATGTGTCTGTTTTTGTGCCAGTACCACACTGTCTTGATGACCACAGCTTTGGAGTACAACCTGAAATCTGGCATCGTGATGCCCCCAGCTCTGGTTTTCTTTTTTAATATCCCCCTGGCTATTCAGGGTCTTTTCTGATTCCACACAAATCTTTTTTTTTAAGATTTTATTTATTTATTCATGATAGACATAGAGAGCGAGAGAGGCAGAGACACAGGCAGAGGGAGAAGCAGGCTCCATGCAGGGAGCCCCACGCGGAACTCGATTCCGGGACTCCAGGATCGTGCCCCGGGCCAAAGGCAGGTGCTAAACCACTGAGCCACCCAGGGATCCCCAGATTCCACACAAAACTTAGAATGATTTATTCCAACTCTCTGAAGAAAGTCCATGGTATTCTGATAGGGATGGCATTAAATGTGTAAATTGCCCTGGGTAACATTGACATTTTCACAATATTAATTCTTCCAATCCATGAGCATGGAATATTTTTCCATCTCTTTGTGTCTTCCTCAATTTCTTTCAGAAGTGTTTTGTAGTTTTTAGGATATAGATCCTTTACCTCTTTGGTTAGGTCATATCTGCATGTATTCTGATTTAAAGGCATGTAAGGTAACTATGGAGCATTATACCCCATCAAAACTGCTTGGAAACTTTTTTTTTTCACATATTTTCACATGATGGGTTATTTCCTTTACTTCCTTATTTTATCTCATCTTACTCTACTGTGTTTATTTGAACATGAATTAAACATATAATAAAAATATTCTTTGAATTAACCTTTTGATGCTTTTAGTAAAATATTTTAGAAATGTCCCTGTACATGTGAAATTTTATCAGCAATGGCTGGGTCTTTCTACACGTGGAGACAAACAAGTCCCCTCAGGTGCAGAACCATGGATCTGTAGACCAGCAATGGCCACTAAGGTAGCAAATGGTCTCATACAAAAACAAGTCAGATAAAAAAACCAAGATACACTGAGTGGTTCTTTCTCCCAATGTGAGATGGAGGGGATCCCTGGATGGCTCAGCGGTTCAGTGCCTGCCTTTGGCCCAGGGCCTGATCCTGGAGTCCTGGGATCGAGTCCTGCATCGGGCTCCCAGCACGGAGCCTGCTTCTCCCTCTGCCTGTGTCTCTGCCTCTCTCTCTCTGTGTGTGTCTCTCATGAATAAATAAAATCTTTAGAACAAAACAAAACAAAACAAAAAAACAATGTTGGATGGAAACAAATTAAGGTAATAAACACTTCCTGAGTTACTGTTTGTCTTCACTGATGGTTAGTGGCCAAGTAAAAATAGTCAGTGGGATTTAAGAAAGTAAAAGTGTGAAAAATGGACTGAAAGTATGTTTAATATACATAACAATACATTATTTGTTTATTTATAGTGAAGTAACCACTTTTAATACTTATTTGTGCAACCAATTTGCTAGGTGGATCACTTCCTGTTAGCAGACCGGCATACAGTCTGTGAAAGCACCCTAGTGATAAAAAGACTATTTTAGGAAACCTCCCTGGCATTTGGATTCTGAGGGGCACATGTGTTTCCCTGTGACGAAGGTATAAACCCCAAACATCTGAAGCTTCTGCCCAGATAACAGGTGCACCATGTGACCAGGGTGTTAAGCAGAGCACTGTGCAGGCCCTGGATGTGGGGAAATGAGTCTATCATCAGCCTTCTTTACTTTTTAAGACTCATTTGCTAGATCTGAATTTTTTGAAAAAATATCCATCCTCAATTCTTTGTTTTTATTTTTCTCTAGGAGAACTCTGAAATTGGAGGGGGGAAATGTAAACAAACAAGAGCCCTCTGGCTAAGACATCAATTGATATTTTCTGACGACTGATTGCCAGGCTTTTATTTGCATCCACCTAAGAATTCAACTGGCTTTTCTTACCATCTTCCAAGGAGAATCCCTCCCCAGGATTCTCCTAACCAAGAGTTCAGTCAGGCTTTGTCTTCACTTGAGAGAATGTAGCAATCAGCACAACTTAAACAGAACCTGTATCCCTTGCTTTTTGACTCAGTCCTTGGAGTTTGTGCTAAAATTTGTATGGCATTATAGACTTGGTTTTCCTCTTTTGGTGCATTTCTTTTTAAAATATCTCTCAATATACTTGATTTTTAAGAATTCTTCCCCAAAATATGTATTTTTTTCCAAAGAAAGCCCACATTCTTCTTTAAAAAAAAAAAAGATTTATTTATTCATGACAGACACACAGAGAGAGAGGCAGAGACACAGGCAGAGGGAGAAGCAGACTCCATGCAGGGAACCCGACGTGGGACTTGATCCCTGGTCTCCAGGATCACACCCCAGGCCGAAGGCGGCACTAAACTGCTGGGCCACTGGGGCTTCCCCACATTTTTCTTTTAAAAGCAATAAAGACCAGAATAATTTTAGTGTTGCATGTACAAACTTACTCTGAGGCAAAGAGAAGAATCCTTTCAAATCTAACCCCTGCTAAGAATGAATTGGCATAGCAGCAGTCTTACTCATTTCAAGGAGCTTGGTAATTAGAACTTATCCAAATGTCTTTTTTTTTTTTTTTTTTTTTTTTTTTTACCTTCACTGTTTCTTTAAAGCTCTGGTCCAGGTGCCATCCGTGATCTCCTGAATCAAAATCTTCGGTGTTAGGGCCTTTATTTCGAAACACCCACAGGTGACTTGCTGAGCACCTCTGTTAGAGACTTAAACTTTATTTCTGGCATCCTTTGAGGAAAATCAGTGTTTTATATGCTAATCAATTGGCTTACCTAATGACACTTGGGGAAATCATTAACCAACCTTACATGTAAAAGTCACTTCCACTTTTATTCATTTTGGACTGTACCACATGGAGGAGCTTCTATGTGACATATGGATTGGTTAGGAACCACCACTAGCAAACCTAGCCTTCTGACCTTGTGACTTCTTGTGGTAGGTCAAAAAAACAAAAACAAAAACAAAACAAAACAAAACAAAAAACTCCCACCACACTGGTTTTTGTTTGGTTTGATATGGTTTCTCTCTAGCATATGAATACTGAATGGTTTCCAATTGTTCTTTAATTTCAGTACCAGTCCATATGAGGTGTTCACTAGGAATTCTCAAAGTGAATTTGCTATATGCCATAGGGCCAATTTTAAGTGATATCTACCAAGAATATTCTTCACATTTTAGGATCCTCTGTTGTCAGTGGTAAACGACCTAAAATTTGCTAATATTTCAAAGGGTCCTGATTAAATTTGGGGTCTAAGTACATGGGCAGACTTTAAACCAGATCGTCTCAAATATGCCTTTCAAATTTTGTGAATATCTGTCCAGTCATTTCTTGTGGAATGTAGGTAGCAGGCAAACAAATCAAAAACATTATTTCTATAACTAGGCATTAGAGTTGGATTGCTAATGCACAGGGGAAGGACAGGGTAAAATAACATTTTAGAAAGACTTTCTTAGAGGTAACATGCAAAAGCATTGGGATTTGGAACAGACAGGAATCAGGGAGCATAGAACAATAACTCAAGTGTGATTTCAAGCAGACGGACAGATTAGAGCAGGTGAAAATGTGACAGGTGGGAATGAGCACAACTGGAGGCACTGTGATGAGTCCATTCTAGAGGAACAAATGTAGCACCTAAAGGTTTGAGCAAAAGCTATAGCAATCATATCTTGAATACCTACCACATACAACCACCTCGACAACCTGCCAGTAGGGGCTATCTGCCCTATTGTACAAGTGAAGCATTTGAAAGGGTAACTGACCAATGCCGGCATATGAATCTGGTTATCAACCAGTCAGAATTTGAATTCTAATCTCTTTGACATTTTGGCTCTGCTGCCATTCAAGGAAGCAGCTGCTGTTGAAAGCTCATTACAGGATCTTCAATAACAAAGGCAGATAAAGTATTGCGACAGGAAAGCAAGAGCCAAAAAAATGACTGGCCCAAGAGGTCATAAGCCCACAGGAGAACATTGGATGAAACAGACTCAATAATGAGAACACAGTGGAAGTCATATTGTGATTATTAAAAGGCAAAACTCTTTGAGCTCTTATTATGCATTACTTTATTGTCTAAGCACTTCATATATTTTAATGCATTTTTATCCTCGTAACCACCTCGTGAGCTGAGAATCATTGTCCTTATTTTGCACAGAAGCTAAGTAACTTGCATGAGATTCCATAGCTAGAAAGCAAAGGAGCTGGAATTTGAACACGGAGACTTTTTATTATTATTATTATTGTAGGTAGTATAGATGCATGAATAGGAAAATGGGAAAGTAAGAAACAAGTAAAACATGAAAGGAGCCCACATGGAAGTGATGGGAGGGAAAACGGGTCTGGGAGGTCTGGGTGCTGGATGAGTTCTAATCAGTCCAGTGGAATGATCTGGCAATGATTTGGAAACAGGCAACTGAATAAAAGGTAACAGAATAGGATGAGTGTGTGTTTTGCATTTATGTGGTTTTTTTTGTTCTGCTTATAAAATGTATATCCATTGTGAACTATTTAGAAAATACCTGAAAATGTAATAAAGTATAAAATCCCACACTCCTTTCCCTGGAGAAAAACACTGTTCATTTTCTATACTCAAGTGTCAAAACAAATCTTTGTCAGAGAAAGATTCATATTTTCAAACAAAATTGATTGTGATTTTATTTATTTACTTATTTACTTATTTACTTATTTATTTACTTACTTACTTACTTACTTACTTACTTACTTACTTACTTACTTTGAGGTGGGTCCTACACCCAGCATGGAGCCCAATCAGATCTCGAACTCACAACTTGAGAGCAAGACCCGAGCTGAGATCAAGAGTCGGACACCACTGACTGAGTCACACAGGTACCCCTGTGACTCCTTGCATTCTAAAGCAAATCACATGGTTTGTATTAATGGACAATGTAAGTGATTTTCCTACAGGCACTGGTGGTAGAGTATGAAAATTTCTAAGCCTCTTCTAGTTTTTGTTTTTTTTTCTACTAAAAGGCAGAAGCCTGGATGGTAGGACACAGTAGAGCTTTTTGGGATGTGAAGTTAGGGTTGTAACTGAAAAGGGACTTCAGAGCTAAGTTGCCCAGTAAAATAAAGTGGGAAGGAAGACATTTGGGTGACACCAAAGGAAGAATTTTCCCAAAGGAGGTAAGCGAAGGTCTTAGAAAACAATGAAACATGATTACAGGGTGAGCTGAAAGATAGTTTATATTTTATATAATATTCTCTTTATAAGTGTTTCTACTAGGCACTGCAAACCATACCCATCTCCCCGAAGATTCAGGAAAGCCTGTATTCTGAGAGTCTCTGTCTGTGAAAATCAAGAAAACAGACGATTTTCCTATCTCTAGTAAGATGGACACTGTTCATTGGAGGGTGAGATAAAATACTTACTGAACTAAAATGATGAAAGCTGTGGCTTATATCGAGAAAGAACATTATAAAAACAGGAGCCACTCCTCCCAGAGTCTTTCTCACCATGTTCTACAGCTGGTTACAACACTGATTACATTATAATCTGTATAATGACTGTCTCTCTTAACAATAAAATTGATTTAAAATATCAGTATGTAGACCTCTGTTGGTGTCACTCAACCTTGCCTGTACATTACAAGGCAGCTTTTATAATATATGATGCTCAGGCCCTACCCACAGATTCTGACTTTGTTGCTTTGTGACTGGTTTAGTTGTAGCTTGTAGGGATGTAGATTTGGGGAAAAGCAAGCCAGGAGAACATGCAGAAAAAGTGAAACCGTAGAGAGTAATGCTCAGAGCAAAGGAGAGAGCATTTGAAAGTACCCACAATGAAGAAGTGGAAAAGAAAAGAGAAAAACTAAAACTAGAAGAAAAGAGATAAATATCCAGGAGAAGACAGTTTATGGTCTAACCTCTGGATGAAGAGTTAAGAACGATGAGGAGGGCATAGTGTCAAATGCTGCTGGAAATTAACTGGAGGATAAATCCCCTGGATTTGGTAAGCAGGAGGTCAAGGGAAGCCACAGACAGAGGAGGCAATCTAGATGTTGGGGAGGTGTATTCAAGAAAGGGGTAAACAGGATCTGTCTAGAAGGAGATGGGGTGGGGGATGGGTAAGGAGTGGACATAGCAGGTGAGGAGGATATCTTCAGTGAGTTTTGCACTTGAAGGGGTAAATCACAATAAGTGGTGGGTTCAAATGAACATTTTTTTTCTTTAGGACTGAAGAGAACAGATTATTTGAGACCAGATGGTAAGCAATACTTGGAAAGAGAACTTGAAAAATATTTTAGAGAAAAGGAATATTTTAAAAAGCAAATATGATAAGAAAGCATGAACCCTAGAGTCCTGGAACCAAGAGTGGAAGATCCGGAATCGGATTGTTCAGTTTCTGGCCATGCCACCTCCTATGTGGCATTCTGTGAATGCCACATGGAATGTGATTTTGTACCAATGAAATGTGTGATTTTGATGAAATTCCTTATGTGTCGATTTTCACTTCTATAAAATGAACATAATGATAATATCTTAAAGACTTATTGCAAAGAATATATGAGTAAGATAGTAAGGCAGGATCTCCCAGTATTGATTTGCTGATATTATTAATGATATCTTTGACCCATACTAGCTTGATGTTCATAGAGAATCACACACACACAAATTCCTACTATTCCTAAGAGGATTGTTCTAAAGAAAAAACAGGTAGCTGGAGCTCCCATGAATTGAACCTGAGGAGATTGATTGATTGATCGATCAATTGATTGATTGATTGATTGAGGAGAAAGCCAGGGCAGTGGAGAATCTAAGTACCTGTGATAAAGTAAGAATATCCTTCTTTTTAGTCTAAGCTGAATAGATGTGGAAATTGATGACTGCAGGGAATCATTTCCTTCCTTTGATAACTACTTTGCTTCCTTTAATTCAGACTCAATTATTATCCTGTGGGTATAATGATCTTTAAAATATAGAGCGTCTCACACAAAAAGCAATGCAGAGGGACCTGATACCATTCATGTTTTCAGTATGAGGCTGAAAGCTGAGATTATGGAAGCCTATTTTCTTCATGTTTTGATAGCAAGCTATTAACATAAGGCACCTCCCTCAATCTCATAGGTGAGTCTTTTATTTTCTCCTTTTCCAAGTAATAACTTGGGGTATTATAGACATGAGTGCCATTATTTCCCCACTGTGGTTATTCTGAAATTGCACAACCTGCTCATAACCTCTCACTTCTATTTTTTGCTGGACCCTAGTGATTTTATTTCCCTGATGACTCCTCCAGCAGCCATCTCTAGATAGTCGCCACGTTGGCATTGATTTCTTTCACATTTTTTTCCTACTCTCAGAGACTCATTCCTGTTCCTGTAATTTAGTAAATAATAGAGCTTTGTATTCATATAATATTTTTAATATTTCCAAGCTCCTTAGGCTGTACTCTGCTCTTATTGTGTGACTTCCAAGATTTTTATCATAATTTCAGATCCAAAATGTCTACTATGGAGACAAATCTGTAAGGCTCCTATTTATCAAATGTGATTGCTTTATCCAAATTATGGCTGAAGCTGGCCACTAATTTGGAACAGCCTGAAAATAATTTCTTCTGCTTCCATTAAAAGACCGCTCATCATATCTTGGAGGCAGATGAACAGCCTACTAAAGGCCCACTAGAAAAACAGAATTGTGTAGCAAAATTGAGGTTTGCTGTTGTATGTACTGCAGAGTGTATTAGCTGTGGACAGGAAGGCCACTGGGATGGAGGCCAATGGGACAGAAGTTGCTAGCCAGTCAACAGAGGCAAAAAGCAGGAAAAAGAAGAAGAACAAAGCTGCTGAACAACAGCAAAGGAGTCCAATGACCTCTTTATGGAAACCCTGGAGAGGATTCTTAAAACACTCTTGCCTAGAGATTGAAATGTGCAAAAATTTCATTAGAAAAAATTTCTGTAGAAAAGAAGATGGGGAAGAAGCTTAACAGAGACTAGGAGGCCTGTCGTATTGTGAAGTGATTCTGATCCTGACTAAAGGAGACAGAGAGAGGGATGAATGGAAGCACCCAAACTAGCATGTAGCCCCCTACATGACCATCCAGTCTAAGGAAGGTTTAGCAAGACCACTGGGGAGTCCATGAGCCAAATTTGGTCATCACAGGACTCCTGTGTCTTCCAAGGATGGGTCTGCTTGAGTAGTCCTGCTGCATTCAGTCATCAGGTGAAAAACATGATTTCCACAGAACATAGAGAAAAATTTCGGAGTGTAGCAGCTGGACCCTTCCTTGGCCAATGACTCACTAGTTAGTGGTCTGTGGGGCACATTCTCATGACAACCGCGAAAGCCTTATGAAGTTTAGACTTTTGATATTTCAGTATCAATGTTTTTAGAATTATGCCTCATACAGTTTATGACAACAACATATTTCTGCCATTTATCATGTTTTTCAGGAATGAGGGAAAAGTGGAATAGGCTCCTGGCCATACTCCACTGGAGAAATAATTAAAAAATACGTAGGTCATGCCACTACATACACTGTGTCTACAGAATGGCTTTTCTAGGTTTTTTTTTTCCATAAATATGTGATCTCTAAAAGGGCAGGGCCCATGCCTGAGTCTGTGTGATTTGTTAAAAACACACTAAAGAGAGGATAGATGAATCCTGACCACCAGGCCTGACTAGATCACACACTAATGGTGAGACTTTGGAATAGTCATGTTACTTGAGTTCTGTTTAGAGAAATGCTGGACTGGGCTTTGAGTTCTGTTTAGAGAAATGCTGGACTGGGTTAGATTATTTTGAGATCCCTTTTGGCTGAAAAAAAGTTTAGCTTTGAATGCTCCCCACTTGAGTACCAGACACTAGCTCAACAAATTAATATATGTATCAAATTTTTTATAATTTGGAGAGGCACCAAATATTTTGTTAAAAGTATGTGAAGGAAACTAAACATGTTGCCTTAATTATCCATGAAGCCCACTTAATTGTGTAGGGTCTAGAGGGAAAAGCAGATATAAAGATTACTGTAAAGAGTCTAAATGTGTTTCCACTCAGTTAGGGCTGCCCCAAGCCCTAAGCTGCAGAGCAAGAGCTACAAGCTCCCACACCCTCAAGGTCCTTGCAGACTGTTTGCAGGCTTCACTGTCTTTCAGTCTTTGATTTGCTACTTTCTTCCTAAAAATCATCTCTCTCAATGGAAGAAGCCTGAACATTGAGTACATCATCAGTAGAGGGTATGCTTTATTGTTTTTAATGGAACAATTTTAAAAAATATGTCCCACATTTGAGGATATTTGCCTGATACATTTTTAATCTAATATGGGTAGTTGGTTCTGAAGCTTCCTTGTTTAAAGAAATTGTTATAAAATCATCCAGAATCAACAGGTGAAAAGCTGGAGCCTTTTTAATTCATCAAATTTGGCCAAAGTTTGGTCAACCTTAATTAAATTAAAACACATTTACACTTCTAGTTTTAAATATTTTCAATGTTCTTTAGAAATAAGCACAATGAGATTTTCAGAGGCT
Source organism: Nyctereutes procyonoides (assembly GCF_905146905.1). Classification (NCBI taxonomy): domain Eukaryota; kingdom Metazoa; phylum Chordata; class Mammalia; order Carnivora; family Canidae; genus Nyctereutes; species Nyctereutes procyonoides. The sequence goes on from NW_026575132.1 coordinate 17,173,830, forward strand.
TAAATTAAATTCTTCAGAGAGGAATGAATGAGTATATAGTGGCACCTGGAAATAACAGACCTAAGTAATAGCAAGAGCTTTGTTCTTAGAAAATCTAAATGCCTTAAGACTAATGCCTAAAACTTTTTGGTACAAATTATGGGTGCCTGTGTGGCTCATTCAGTTAAGCATCTGCCTTTGGCTCTTGTCTTGATCCCAGGGTCCTGGGATCTAGTCCAGCATTGGTGCTCACTGCTCAGTGAAGAGTCTAATTCTTCTCTGTCCCTCACCCCCCTTGCCCCTTCTTCCTCTCACTTTTCCCTCCCTCCTCTGTCCTTCTCCTCCTCCTACTCGTGCTCTCTTTCTCTTATGCTCTCTCTCAAATAAAGTCTTTTAAAAAACTTTTAGGTACAAATTTCATGATATAACTTTCTGGTATCTGGTCTAAGAAAATCTAATCAATATCCATCAATGACACACCAACACACCTTCATCATGAATTGGATGGAGAGAGAGCTCCATTAAATGAGGACATACGCAGGGGGGAGGGGCAAGATGGCGGAAGAGCAGGGTCCCCAAATCACCTGTCCCCACCAAATTACCTAGATAACCTTCAAACCATCCTGAAAATTTACGAATTCGGCCTGAGATGTAAAGAGAGACCAGCTGGAACGCTACAGTGAGAAGAGTCCGCGCTTCTATCAAGGTAGGAAGACGGGGAAAAAGAGATAAAGAAACAAAAGGCCTCCGAGGGGGAGGGGCCCTGCGAGGAGCCGGGCTGAGGCCGGGGCGAGTGTCCCCAGGACAGGAGAGCCCCGTCCCGGAGGAGCAGGAGCTGCACCAACCTTCCCGGGCGGGCGGAAAGGGGCTCGCAGGGAGTTGGAGCAGGACCCAGGAGGGCGGGGATGCCCTCGGGCTCCCGGGGACACTAACAGACACCTGCGAGCGCAGGAGAGTGCTCCGAGCTCCCTAAGGGCTGCAGCGCGCACCGCGGGGCCGACCGGAGCAGCTCGGAGGGGCTCGGGCGGCGGCTCCGCGGAGGGGGCTGCGGGGCGGGAGCGCGAATCCAACAGCGCAGGCCCCGGAGCACAGGGCGCCGGGACACAGCCCAGGATCCGGCCTCCCCCGGGACAGGCAGAGCCCGGGAGGGCCCAGGACAGCAAGGACGCTCCTGCCCCGAGCTGAGCAGATCAGCGGCCCCGCCCCGGAGCCTCCAGGCCCTGCAGACGGAGAACCGAGAGCCCCGAGCCCCGTAGTTCCTGCGGAGGCTGAATCCAGGCTTCCAGAGTTGCCATAGCAACTGCAACTGTTCCTCCTGAGACCTCACGGGGTAAACAACCCCCGCTGAGCCCTGCAGCAGGCAGGGGCAGAGCAGCTCCCCCAAGTGCTAACACCTGAAAATCAGCACAGCAGGCCCCTCCCCCAGAAGACCAGCTGGACGGACCAGTGATACTCCCCCGTGTTCCAATACAACTTGTTTTTGGCCACTCTGCACTGAGCAAAATGACTAGAAGGAAAACCTCACTTCAAAAGAAAGAATCAGAAACAGCCCTCTCTCCCACAGAGTTACAAAATCTGGATTACACTTCAATGTCAGAAAGCCAATTCAGAAGCACCATTATACAGCTACTGGTGGCTCTAGAAAAAAGCATTAAGGCCTCACGAGACTTCATGACTGCAGAATTTAGATCCAATCAGGCAGAAATTAAAAATCAATTGAATGAGATGCAATCCAAACTAGAAGTCCTAACGACGAGGGTTAACGAGGTGGAAGAACGAGTGAGTGACATAGAAGACAAGTTAATGGCAAAGAGGGAAACTGAGGAAAAAAGAGACAATCAATTAAGGGACCATGAAGACAGATTAAGGCAAATAAATGACAGTCTGAGGAAGAAAAACCTACGTTTAATTGGGGTTCCCGAGGGCGCCGAAAGGGACAGAGGGCCAGAATATGTATTTGAACAAATCCTAGCTGAAAACTTTCCCAATCTGGGAAGGGAAACAGGCATTCAGATCCAGGAAATAGAGAGATCCCCCCCTAAAATCAATAAAAACCGTTCAACACCTCGACATCTAATAGTGAAGCTTGCAAATTCCAAAGATAAAGAGAAGATCCTTAGGGGATCCCTGGGTGGCGCAGCGGTTTGGCGCCTGCCTTTGGCCCAGGGTGCGATCCTGGAGACCCGGGATCGAATCCCACGTCGGGCTGCCGGTGCATGGAGCCTGCTTCTCCCTCTGCCTGTGTCTCTGCCTCTCTCTCTCTCTCTGTGTGACTATCATAAATAAAAAAAAAAAAATAAAAAATAAATAAAAAAAAAAAAAGAGAAGATCCTTAAAGCAGCAAGAGACAAGAAGTCCCTGACTTTCATGGGGAGGAATATTAGGGTAACAGCAGACCTCTCCACAGAGACCTGGCAGGCCAGAAAGGGCTGGCAGGATATATTCAGGGTCCTAAATGAGAAGAACATGCAACCAAGAATACTTTATCCAGCAAGGCTCTCATTCAAAATGGAAGGAGAGATAAAGAGCTTCCAAGACAGGCAGGAACTGAAAGAATATGTGACCTCCAAACCAGCTCTGCAAGAAATTTTAAGGGGGACTCTTAAAACTCCCCTTTAAGAAGAAGTTCAGTGGAACAATCCACAAAAACAAGGACTAAATAGATATCATGATGACACTAAACTCATATCTCTCAATAGTAACTCTGAACGTGAATGGGCTTAATGACCCCATCAAAAGGCGCAGAGTTTCAGACTGGATAAAAAAACAGGACCCATCTATTTGCTGTCTACAAGAGACTCATTTTAGACAGAAGGACACCTACAACCTGAAAATAAAAGGTTGGAGAACCATTTACCATTCAAATGGTTCTCAAAATATACCCTAAAAACTACAGAACACTTCTGAAAGAAATTGAGGAAGACACAAAGAGATGGAAAAATATTCCATGCTCATGGATTGGCAGAATTAATATTGTGAAAATGTCAATGTTACCCAGGGCAATTTACACGTATAATGCAATCCCTATCAAAATACCATGGACTTTCTTCAGAGACTTAGAACAAATTATTTTAAGATTTGTGTGGAATCAGAAAAGACCCCAAACAGCCAGGGGAATTTTAAAAAAGAAAACCATATCTGGGGGCATCACAATGCCAGATTTCAGGTTGTACTACAAAGCTGTGTTCATCAAGACAGTGTGGTACTGGCACAAAAACAGACATATAGATCAATGGAACAGAACAGAGAACCCAGAAGTGGACCCTGAACTTTATGGTCAACTAATATACGATAAAGGAGGAAAGACGATCCACTGGAAGAAAGACACTCTCTTCAATAAATGGTGCTGGGAAAATTGGACATCCACATGCAGAAGAATGAAACTGGACCACTCTCTTGCACCATACACAAAGATAAACTCAAAATAGATGAAAGATCTAAATGTGAGACAAGATTCCATCAAAATCCCAGAGGAGAACTCAGGCAACACCCTTTTTGAACTTGGCCACAGTAACCGGAGAAGGACAAACATGTATGTTCTCATTCATTTGGGGAATATGAATAATAGTGAAAGGGAATATAAGGGAAGGGAGAAGAAATGTGTGAGAAATATCAGAAAGGGAGACAGAACATAAAGACTTCTAACTCTGGGAAATGAACTAGGGGTGGTGGAGGGGGAGGAGGGCGGGGGGTGGGGGTGAATGGGTGACGGGCACTGAGGGGTACACTTGACGGGATGAGCACTGGGTGTTATTCTGTATGTTGGTAAATTGAACACCAATAAACATTAATTTATAAAATTAAAAAAAAATGAGGACATACACAATATAACAAAAAGCCTTTTATTTTTTGGGATCTTGTAATTCTACAACAAATAATGGAAGAAAGCACAATATTTAATCAAATCAGTGTCTGCGCTTTTTTTAAAAAAAAGTCACTAATTTAGGCAAGAGATAATGGAGAACATATGAGAGATAAATTTACTACTGTGGATAATCTTAACAGGAATTAGACTGAATGATATTATATTTGACTAAGAGATGGCAGAAACATCTGGAAGTCAGGATTACAGGTATTGGCAAAGGTTGTCCATACTTGGTGAAAATGTCAGAGGTGTAATATTTCCCTAATGCATCAAAAACGCTTATGTAGGAGCTAAAAACCAAATAAAGAAAGAGGCATCTCCCTGTCTTCTAGCATCCACCAAAACTGCCACCTGGTTCTCATTTAATGTCCTGGTCCTATTGCCAATAGACTGAATGAAATTCTAATTCCAAGCATCTGCCAGCAAGGCAGCTGTCTTCCTAGATGACCAAGAGGGATTGGACACAAGTGAATAAATTATTTTCATAGACACTTACTCACCTGAAGGGAGTTTCTTCTTGGTAGAAAGAAAAGCAAGAGTAAATTGATATGCCAGCCTCTGATACCAAATCATGAGCTATCTTGAGACACATGACAGCTATGTTCTAGATCTGGTCCTGCCTTGAACTCACTGAGGTCCCTGGCACATGTCACTCAGTCACTTAGGCTCTTTGGGTTCCAGCAGAATCTTTAAAAGTGAGGACCTTGCACAGGGAGCCCTCTGGCTGCATATCTCCAAATCCCCCTCTGCTGCAACACTCCAAGATCACCACCACACAATCTAGAGCACATGATCATGAACTGTTGGGACAGCTAAATGGAGAAAGCCACAGCAGCTCATTTAGCCTTTTCATTGGCAGCCATTTTTGTTGAGGTTTTTTTTTTCTTTTGCTACTCTTCCACATTTGAGAACCTTAGCTGATTTTTCTTGCTAGGCAGTTCCTTATTTCATTTCTGGGGAGAAATAAATATTGGAAACCTCCTTGTTACAACCCAATGACCCTTAGGTCAACCAGCCTTCGGTATTTAGTTTGGTCCTATAGACCTGTACCATGTTTGAAAATTAAGGTCATTAAGCAGGTTCTTTGTGGTGCCGGTACCCTAGCATCTGTTGATATACAGCCAAATCCTTCATGTATTAATGTCTTGTGCCTGACCAAAACAAGCGCTATAGACCTGAGTTTGCGTCCCTTACACTGAGATAAACTTTGCTTTTATATAAGACAGGAAAAGTAGACTGATACACAAAAGTATTTTTAAAAACTATTTTAAATAATTAGTACATATCCTTTCTCCCACAAAACCTCAAGGAATCATGTGGTGCTTTGGGAAGCTGCTAAGAAGACACACAGACACACACACACACACAGACACACACACACACACACACAGAAGAACAATTTAACTTTGATAAAATTACCCAGAGTTTTGTAGTTAGAAATATTTTTTTAAAAGAGCCTCTTAATCTTTTAGCATATATGTACGTTTATGGGATTTAGAGGAACAAAGTTGTATTTGAACTTCACATATAAAGATGGGGAGCATGAGATGGGGATTATTAATTGGGGGAGACTAAAATCTTTCCAAAGCTTTGGCCCTGGAATCATGACATTGTGCTTCTCGCTGGGCAGAATTGGAGGCATGTCTTTCTTTATTGTCTCTCCAGAACCTCCAACCTTGTCTCCGACTTCACAATTCTCAGAATGTTCTGCCAACAAAGAATTTATCCTGAGAAATGATTACTAAAAACTTTGCACACAATAGAGCTGCCTTAGCTCCTTTAGTTGGATCCAGCTGTTCATCATAAGCTTGGATTTGGATGTCTTGTGGATTACGGACTAATTTTCTCCTTTCTCTAGAACCAGGACAGAGCAGTTCACATATTTTCTTGGGTAAATCAACCATTCTTGGAAATCTTAGCATCTCAAAGTGTTAAGAGTTCTTGAAAGCAACATAGTTCAGCCATCTATCAGATATGAATCCCATCTACCTCTTCATGCTCATTGTTGAAACACAGCGTGTTCATTTGTCTCCCCCGGAAGAGAGACATAAAATATGCCATGCCACCTCTGGGCAACCTGACTTGTCTGAAGATTTCCCACTGTGAGCTGAAATCAGTCTTCCTGTCTTTAGTCATATTGTCAGTTCTGCACTTGGGCTCATACATAACAATGACATACCTTAAAACATTTCAACACTGCTATGATGTCACTGCATTGCTATCTTTTTCTGTGTGCTAGACATTTCTAATCCCTTCAATCATTGCTTCACCAGCCTGATGGCTCTTTAGTGAATTTGGCCCAATCATTTTTTCCTGAAGGACCATGCCCAGCTCACAAAAGATTTTCCATAGCCTCTTTCATTCCTGGGCAGAAATTCCAGCTCAGTCCTTGATGTGCTAGCATCTAAAGCAACTTTCTGGGCAATGACTCATTCTTGACTATTATGTAGAAGAGGAAAATTGGCTTCACTGGGGGGATTAATGAAGCAGGCACAGATGCTAAAAGTTTCCATCCTGGAGACACTTAACCTAAGATTTATGTCTCTGTTACCAATTTTCAAGACGTGAGCATCACTACTAACAAAAAGAAAATGAAAATCTGGTTCATTAATGTTCCAAGTTTAAAAATATTTTTATTGGGGATCCCTGGGTGGCGCAGCGGTTTGGCGCTTGCCTTTGGCCCAGGGCGTGATCCTGGAGACCCGGGATCGAATCCCACGTCGGGCTCCCAGTGCATGGAGCCTGCTTCTCCCTCTGCCTGTGTCTCTGCCTCTCTCTCTCTCACTGTGTGACTATCATAAATTAAAAAAAAATTTTTTTTAAATATTTTATTTAATTTTATATCTTCAATTTGCAACATCTAATTTTCATTTAAGCAATATATTTGGTTTTCTTCATAGATGTGTGTTGCTGCAGTATTGTTACCTGTTGAAATGTCTTGATTATCTTCATGTTTTCTTATTATATATTCTGTATGAATACTGCCTTTATTTCCTGCTTATTTTGTATCCCCATCCCTCCTAACTAGCCCAGAACAGTTGTATGCAAAAACTGCTGACTTGGGTTTTGAGGCAACTAAGCTTCTTATTCAGAGCAATGCCTTTTGGATGCTTTTCTTGTTATGAAGTGTGTGCAGGTGTATGTGTGTGGTGGGGTGTTGATTGTCTTCCATTTCTGCAGGATCTTTAATATCCCCCACCTCACATCCTTCTTCATGACCAGCTCTGCTAGGCTTCCTCCCCCTTCCTTGTCAAAGTTGCCCTCTTCTCTGCTGGAAATAAGGACACCACCTCATGCACCACACCTGTGCATTCCCACTTCCTCTTGTCCCCATCCACACTCAGGGCTCTAACATGCCCAACCTTTTCTCACCGCTTTCTTTCCCACGCTTGCACTTGCTGGCTTGTGGGGTTGGTTGTACCTGTGTTTCATCACTGTGAGAATTTTGAAAAAAATCAGGAAGGAAATGTTAGAAAATGTATTCATTCAATATAATTTACTGATTCTTCTTTCTTTACCTTCTTATCTTATGATTATGTTGTTTTCTAAATCTATACATTCCCAGAGCCCTCACCAACAAAAGAGAGAAGCCATTCCTGAAGGGTATATCTTCTGCTTTTGGTTTAAGAATAAAAGCATCTGAACCTTGGTCCATGGGAAGGAATAAAAGAGATGAGCACCACTGGGGAAATAGCTAACTAACAACTCAATAGACTTCAAAATTGCAGTTGCAAAAACTTTTCTATAAAACATTATTTACAAAAGCAGATCTGAATTTGAACTCTTCTCTTGGTGATCCATACAACCCTAAGTACTCAGCTGCCCATTAACCTCTCGTGTTCCTGCTGCTTTGCTTCTAGGTACCCACATGCTCTGTAAGGTCACCATTTTTAGGACAGTCAAGATAACTGAGAAGTCTCACCTATTTAATACAAGTCAAGTTTAGCAAAACAGAATTCGCTTCTTCAGCTGCTTTATAGGTGCTTTCCATAGGTTGCAAATGCAAATTTCCAAATTTCCATGGATCATATTTACCAGTTTTTCAAGGAAAACAAAAATGAAAAGAGTGATCATAACGGACTCTAGTGGATTTCATTCAGCCCCTACCCTGTAATAATCAGAAATTCTAAACAGGAAAATATAATATTATAATATAATAATATAGCATATAATATATATCTGATATAATAAATAATCAGAAATTATTTGCATAACTGTAGGTGATCTGAAGGCTTACCTTCACAGTAGCTTGCACCTACTGTGTCTTTTAGGTAACTTCATTTTACCTTATTCCTATTAGATTTTTAGTTAAGCTTGACAAAGAAAAACAGCTTTGAGGAAAAACAAAAATCATGAATCCTACTTTTTTATTTTTAATTTAATAAATGTAAGTTATGATCTGTACAATATTTTCATAAGAACAAACAAATTAAAAGTTCATGAATTAATACTGAGAGACAGACATTGGAATAATAAGTAACTGTCATTGTGTGGAAGGTTGACATTTAAAGGATTTAAATGTAAGATTATGCTTTTGAAAGGATATTATTTTTTTAGTATGTTAATTGAACTATCTATAAGGAACAGCTCAAGGAAGACTAAAATTAAATTTTCCAAGGTTTTATAAAATATTCATGAATGTTATTAACTCTTATTACTTGTAATGACATAGCCACACTTATAATGGATGTAAACCAGCAGCTATTAAAACTTGTTCTTTCTCAATAGAGTAATGATGAGATTTAGGTAATCCACGTCTCTCCAGTAACATTGATATGACTAAGGTAAAGATAATTCATATCTCATCCAGTTCCATAGTAATTTATTTCCTCCAGAACATAGGCTAATGCTAATCAAAGCATGATACTTCCCTAAGGGAAGTACTTTTCTAGAATGGCCTATTAAGGTAAAGGTAAGTATCATTATTTATTTCAATGTGGAGTGAGGTATTATTTGTGTTCAAATGCATCCTATCTGCATTCTATTTTGTCAACAATTTTCATATTACCATATCTTTTTATAGTTAATGAAACTGAGGTAGTCAATAGCCATACAACTGTTTGACAGTTCAAAACACATGATCTGCCCCTGGTAGAGGCTTTCAATTGTTTGGAGGAATACTCAACAATTATGGCTGTGTTTATTTGCTTCCTGTTATTAGCTTTTTTTATATATATTGGGCACCCACGGAAGATAGAGTAATTATTTTCTGGACCAAAAATATAGATAATAATATAGAGCCCCCAGAACTTCTTATTCCTTTGATAATTATAAAGCTTGTTTCATTTGGTTTCTTGTGTGGAAGAGAACACATCTATAATATTAATGGACTGACTTACCTGAAATATAAGCTACTTTTTTCCTTTGAGAAAACATTTTATTCATTTTCTTTTTCTTTTTTTTTTAATTTTTATTTATTTATGATAGTCACACACACACAGAGAGAGAGGCAGAGACACAGGCAGAGGGAGAAGCAGGCTCCATGCACCGGGAGCCCGACATGGGACCCGATCCCGGGTCTCCAGGATCGCGCCCTGGGCCAAAGACAGGCGCCAAACCGCTGCGCCACCCAGGGATCCCTTATTCATTTTCTTAAATGTATGTGAGCCTGTGCCAAAGAGGTTCATTTCTCCAGCATGTTTTTTGACACTGTAACACGGTTGAGTGGTAAACACTGAGTATTTTAGAAAGTCCCGTAGATCTACAAATGTGCCACGTTTCATACTATGAATAGAGATAAACTGAGGGCTTTGAGTTCTGTATAGGTATAAGGAGACAGAGTAACATATTGGAAAGGGCTTTGAACTAAAGCTAAAGAAAACCAACTGGTCTGGATTTTGATAGAAATTCTCTGGACCTCATCTGCAAAACAAGAATGTTCATCCAAATAATTTCCAAAGTCCTTTCTAGTTCTGAAAAGGCACATATTAACATGGTCTTTTTCTACTTAACATGGGAAAAATAAATTTGAATCTCAAGGAGGTATTCCCTGACCTAAGCTGTTATAAGGCATCAAATGTTTTACCAAAGGAACTTGAGAATTCTTCATGGGAGCTTAAAAAGAGAAAATCATCTCGCTAAACTGAGGTACATGAACACTTCCAAAAAAAGCATGAGGGTGAAGCACTAGAGGAACTTTCAAGGTCCCTGACCAGAAGATTCTTAATTTCATTTGCAACTGTTCATCCTAACAAATGAAAATCATATTCTAGAATACTGGATCTGCTGGGTGGATAAATGTGCTTAGTGTCTGGTAAGCTCCACTGACAACGGGAGACTCTCCCTCCTCTGCCAGATGCTCTGCAGGCGATGTTGTCTGTATTTGGATATTTACTAAAATCATGGGAGACATTTCTCTAAATTGGCTGCATGGCCATTAACTTAGATAATCAATGACACTTAATATAATTTCTTGAGCACTTAGGAGTTAGGCAATTTACTAGATTATTTTCACACCAAACCCTTAAAAAACTATCTGAAGTAATATAACACGGCAATGCTTTCGTTTTATCTAAAAAATGGAAAAAAAATTGTGAAGTTCTGTGAGAATCAGCAAGATACTGCACATAATGCATCTTAATATTTAGATTGTGCTGAACCCTAAACAATTTCAAATTTCAGGATTCCTAATTTCATACAGGGAGAGTTATATATAATTCCTGTTCCCATCACACAAAGCAAAGCAAATACAAAACGCATTATATACAGCAATGGTACAGTCCTCAGAGAGCTTAAAAATAATCTTTTAAAGGTTTTTACTGACCTGACTCATGCAACATAACTGTACAACAGAACAAAGAACAAGAATATTTAAAGGAATGCCAAATAAAATAAAAAAATAAAATAAAATAAAATAATAAAATAAAATAAAATAAAATAAAATAAAAACCATCACAAAAATATAAAATTTACAATGTCTAGCATCCAATCAGGAATTATTAGGCATAGTATGAAGTAGGAAAATATGATTTATAATTATAATAAAAGCCAGTATATAGACACAGACCCAGAAGTGATAGCACTGATGGATTATGGACACAAATACTTTAAAAAGAGCTGTTATAAATGTGTCTTGTAAGTTAAAGATGGTAGAAAAAAAAGAAAATAAAGAGTAGAAAAATGCAAGTTATAAAAACGATTCCAGAGAACCTCTAGAGATATAGCACATTGTATCTGAAATCAAAAGTACACTGGATGGGACCGATAGCATATTAGATATTTCAGAAGAAAAGATCAATGAATTCAAAGACATAGCAAAATAAAATATGATAAAATAAAGCACAAGGAGGCATAAAATTGAAAAAATAAAGCCTCAGTAATTTGGGGGAGAGTATCAAATAGTCTAATAAGTGTGTTCTTGGGATCCCACAAGGTGATAGGAGGTATAAAATTATTAGAAAAAATGACTTACGAATTTCAATTTAAAGAAAACTATTAACACAGAGATCCAAGAAGATCAATGACCTTGAAGCAGAATAAACAAAAGTAAAACCACTCCAAGGCATAAAATAATCAAGTTTCTGAAACCAAATAATAAAGTGAAAACTTTAAATGCCATCTGAGAAAAGAGACACATTTTATCCTGAGGAATAAATGTACAATGGTAGCAACTTTTTTTTACCAGGAACTAGAGAAGTGAAAAGACAACACAGTGGCACATCTAAAGTGCATTTTAAGAAAGTTGTCAATCCGGAAATGTTCTATATCATGACTGTGGTAGTGATTACAGAACTGTATGCATTTCTAAAAAATCATGTAATTGTACATTTAAAAATGGAAAAGGCAAAATATCATGTGCAAATTCAAACTCAATCAAATGAATTTAAAACAATATACTCAATGACTATGAACAGCATTGGAAAACCGAAGGTATATTATTCATTAGTTATTAAAAATTGAGAATTTTACTCCTATTGGCAGTTGTTTACAGTGGCTTTTATGAAAAGGCATGTTAACGAGGCCATCATTATTTCTAGAATCAGCGTTTCATAACTGTCAAAGCCTCTGATGAAAGCTTCTCTCTATAAAAATTATTCTAAGGGCACATGATAAATTTTTTTCATTTTGAGGGGCTGTTGGTTGTCTGCAGGCCATGCATACTCAAGTTAAGAATCCGTTGTCTATTTGTGGAATTTAACCATTTTATGACCAGGCTTTGAGCCACATGAAGGTCGCTGGACACCTTGGTCATCTTCCAAATGTGTAGGGCTTATTAGCGTGCACTTTATTCTGCACACTGCAGGGATAGAAGGCTATAGGGTCAAGCCATCACTACTGATGTTCATCCAAAGCTTATATCCTCCTTCTCTGTTTGAGCGATCTTGTTTCTGTGATGATGAGTCAATAATCAATCATAAATATAATCAGTCATAAATATAATCAGTCATAGATGGATCTACTGACAAGTGTACTAGGGCATGTAGGTTCTCTGGATTCTCATTCTTTCCCCCTTTTCGGATAATATTCATATGCATATAACAAAATGTATTTATTTATCTATTCTTCTGTTGAGGGACAATTTATCTTGTTTTCAATTTGGAGTTATAAGAAGAAAAGTTCCCTGAATCTTTGGTGGATTTGTGTTTTCATTTCTCTTACGTATATACCTAGATATAAATAAAATAGTTGGGTCATGAGAAACTTCAGTTTCCCACATTGGTTATAAATACTACCCTCCTGCTAGAAATGTTCAGCTTTTAAGATATGTTCCCTAGAATAGAGAGTATTAGGAAGTGACTTATGGGTACTGGTTTGTGTTTCCTTAAGAATTGATCATTTAAACCCCTTTTAATTTGATTTGGATTTTATTACATCGTTTGTGAAGAGTCTGTGTCTTATGCTTATTTTTTAATTGGTTTGTTTGACTTTTGATTATTCATTTGTAAGAGTTTGAATATTTTTATATAAGTTCTTTTCCAGATACATGAAAATTCTTGCACTTTTTTTAAAGATTTTATTTATTTATTCATGACACACAGAATGAGAGAGAGAGAGAGAGAGAGAGGCAGAGACGCAGGCAGAGGGAGAAGCAGGCTTCATGCAGGGAGCTCCACGTGGGACTCGATCCCGGGTCTCCAGGATCAGGCCCTGGGCTGAAGGTGGCACTAAACTGCTGAGTCACCCGGACTGCCCTATTTTTTTATACACGTTCTTTTTCAGATACATGAAATGAAAAATTTTGCACTATCTTGTACTCCTCTACTCCCTTCCCCAACCTTTTCTTCCTTTGGGGATAATTTCCACAAAATCAAAACAGAACACCTAATTTGTGTTGAAGTTTAGAACAAAAATATACCTATGATGAAATCTGCTTCTTTTAAATAAAATCAATCCCTCCCTCTCAAATGTTGTGTTGCTTTTATTTTATCAAATGAATAATCAAAAGCTAAATATTTCCAATGTCTACCAAAATTATAATTTTCAATTATCAGTTGATCTTTCAGTATCTGTTAAGCACACACTGAAAAGACCTAAAAGTGAAACTAATTATAAACATGTGTGTTTAATTTAAAAGTTAGAATAGATAACATAAAATGAGCAATTTCTAAGATTTTGCCCATTTTCCCTAATTTAGTGCCATAGAAAAGACTTTAAAGTGAGAAAATGAATAATATAAATAATATATAAACATACTCTAATTTAAATATATATTTGAACTTAAACATTTAAATATTAACTATTTATATTTTATTATTATAATAAATAAATTCATATATATACAAATATATATCATTTTCACTTGGAGAAGGCTTTCAATCATCCTTCCCAGATAAAAAATAACTAGGCACAATTTTCCATATGGAAGATGTGTTCTAATACTTTATTCCTTACAAACCTCAAAAGAAACTATTTTTTCCATTATAGATCACTAAATGTCATGATGCATTACTATGTGATTTGGAATATAACATAGACAAACTTTTTAAAAAATGAAATTATAAACTAAAACTTTCTACATTCCCTCTAATGTATTTACATGAGCACTCATTATCAAACTTTACAGTCATAAAGTTTAAAAAATATATATGTTTTTAACTAATTTAAATTCAGATTTGCCTGTCACTATCTGCGTTCTAAAAACAGGGCACATGGAACACATGAGTGGCATAGACAGTTAAGCATCTCAGTTTGGGCTCAGGTTGTGATCTACTGGGTGATGAGATGGAGCGCAAGATAAGCTCTGCTTGAGATTCTCTTTCCCCATATCTCTGCCTCTCCTGCTCGTTCGTTCTTTCTCTCTCCTTTCTCTCTAAAATAAATTCTTAAAACAAACACACACACATTTTGCTTTGCCTAGCCTACTCCGGTCTCAGCTTCCAGACAAGACATTCCAGACTATGAACTTCATGAGGTCATGCATCTTGTATGAATTGACTTACCAGTATTTTAAAGTCAAATTTAAATTTGTATTTTTTTTTCTAATCAAGACATAGCAACAACAACCAGTCTTTCTATTACAGAGTTACAGGGTTCTTGTCTCACAGAGTCAAAGAATGAATCTTGCAGACTCAACACTGTAAAGCAAAGTGAAAGTTTATTAGTTAAAGTGAGAAGAGAAAGGAAAGGAAAAAGCTCTCTAGAGAAGAAGTGTCCCCAATGGATAGCCACTGAGGGCTTTCATGGATGGTTTTTTTTTATAGAAAACTGTCCAGGGAATTTGGTAAGTTTCTCCTCTACACCATTTAAGACAAACAAGGTAGATTTGTAACTATCATGTAAATAGCTCATCTATATTTAGGAGCAACAAGGTGAATTTGTAACTATCATGTGACTATCTTATTTATATGTTGGACAAACAAGGTAGGTTCCCTTATGTTCCCTTCTCTCTGATTAATATCTTGTCATAACATTTCTCCACATCTGGGATTTCTTTGAGCCTAGTCAAGGGAGCAGGACCTCCTCTCTCTCTCTCTCTCTGCCTATATCTTAACCCTTTCCTTATTCAACTGGACTCTCTAGAGTTGAGAGTGAATTGAGAATCATAAAGATAGTGAATTTTCTATTTAAGAAGAAAATCTTTATATAATTTAGTAATAACTGTCTAAGAAAATGCATTACCTATCATTGGGTATATTTAAATCAGAATGAACAAGTAGGGATAAAGAATCTAATATGCTTTTAGCTATTTTGAAAAAGGTACGTTTTAATCCATCCAGATAATAATGAACATACGGTTACAAGTATATGTTGATAACTCATAGAAAAAGACAAC
This sequence comes from Nyctereutes procyonoides, assembly GCF_905146905.1. Lineage (NCBI taxonomy): Eukaryota > Metazoa > Chordata > Mammalia > Carnivora > Canidae > Nyctereutes > Nyctereutes procyonoides. Next base: position 17,188,886 of record NW_026575132.1, read on the forward strand.
TGTGTAAAATTTCTTTGCAGATACTCAAAGACTATCGTAGGACATCATTCTAGTCTGTGACCCACTGTTAGAATTCTTCCAAAATTATATGGTACAAATGCAGAGTGATTACCACATTCTCAGTTCTCCCAAAAAAAGTATAAGAATTTAATAGCCCAACCAATGGAGATATTTTATTGAGGATTTTTTTAAAGATTTTATTTATTTATTTATTTATTTATTTATTTATTTATTTATTTATTTATGAGAGACACACGGTGAGAGGCAGAGACATAGGCAGAGGGAGAGGCAGACTCCATGCACAGAGCCTGATGAGGGACCCGATCCTGGCACCCCAGGATCAGGCCCTGAGCCAAAGGCAGACACCCAAACTGCTGAGCCACCCAGGCGTCCCAAGGATTTTGGCAAGAATCTACTTGAGCTTATCTGGAGACACTAGTTGATGGTTCTAGTTCTTCCCAATCTTATCCTCATAAACCTTTAAAACTGATTGGCTTCACTTTGTGAATTTTGTGCACCTACAGTAGAAATATTAAGCTCTCCATAGATTTGTCTTCCAGTTTACAAAGCATTTTAATTAAGTAGTGTTTATTTTTTGACTACTAAGGAATTCCTATAGCTTTTAAAGTAACTCTTAATTCATGAATTTTTTGTTCACTTTAAAAAGAATTGACAGAAAAAAAAAAAAGAATTGACAGAGGAGTTAAACAAAAACTTCTTTATTTCCTTAGCATTCCAAAGTCATGAATTACTCTGAAAGCATACTAGCCATCAATATATATGTTTAGTCTTACTATTTAACACAATGACATGCTTTATAGCATGACACAAGTTTGGCCAAATTGAACAAAATACACCTTTTATAGAGAATTGGAAATGAAAAGGAAGCCTAAAATAGTTATTATATATAAAACTGTTATTGCCTTTTCCATTTTTATGACAAATCCTGTCAAAAAAACAATAAAAACAATATTAATTTAAAATTTGGTAAGGGCCTATTCAAAAGATCTGTTTTTTTGAATGGACACTTATTGAACAAAGACAATCATGACATTCTCTTTTATTGGATAAGGTTAATAAAGAAGCAGGGTTGATTGTTACACCAGTAAATAGTTATAAGGAAACAAATGTAAGAATTTCATAATGTTGAATCAACTGTAGAAAAAAGCAGTTTCAATGGTTTTAGGAGCTCCCACAGGGCCAAAAATTAGTTCATGATCCCACCATACAGTGTGGGAAACCAGCTTCATGATTCATCACATTTAAAAATATAATTTAGTGAGGTCCCTGGGTGGTTCAGTTGGTTAAGCATCTAAGTCTTGATCTCAGCTCAGGTCTTCATCTCAGGGTCATGAGTTCCAGCCCTGCATTGGGCTCCACACTCAGTGGAGACACTAAATAAATAAATAAATAAATAAATAAATAAATAAATAAATATTAAAAGAATTTTTTTTTAAGTATTTAGTTATTTCGTCTACTTTTAGAATTTATTTCCATTGGCTATGTTAAAATTCAAGAGGGTGAGGATCTCAGCCTATTTTGTGCAGTGATATATTACAGTCATCTAAAATAGTATTGAGTGAAAAATAGTATAAACCTTGAGTAAGAATAAACTTTTCTTTTTGAATCATAATAGTAAATAATAAAGTGTAAAATGAAGAATAAAGTTTGACTTCTCTTTTGAGAAGGTTATTATAATGTTGGTGATTTAATTCCAATTTAGATAGTTGTGTACTTTGTTCTGATGGAAATGATTTAAAAATAATAGGAAGAAGACAATGTTAAGATAGATTTTAGAAAATAAGTATTAAGTACAGTGGGGTTGTGAAAAGAAATATTCAATTATTTTAGCTTTTGCTTTATGTTCTTGTTCTTAAAGACAAGGTGAGTTAATTGTCTGGACATTAAGATGATAGTAGTCTTTGAAATTTTTCTAAGGATCAGTAATTCTCTGTTAAGGTTATTTGCATATGAATGAATAGTTAATTTTTCTGTTAAACTAAATAATAATCTGAGAAAACAACAGCAAGTCTAGCAAATCTTTTGTTTGGTGTCCTAATTTTCAGTTTAAAATTCAAAAAAAGATCATAAAACCAGTCTTGCTATTTTGCACTTGCCAACACTTATTTTTCCTTGTTTAGTGATGAATAGAATTTTATGTGTTACAGATGACCTCTAAAGCCTCTGGAATCTCTAAATTGAACACCCTCATTTTGTAGAAAAAGGAAACCAGAGAAGTTTTGTGAGTTACTTACTACAATAGAGCTCATTATATATGAAATATATTTTAGTTATACATTATATTGTTATATATCACAACCTATATGTTTTCAAATATAGTGTCACACATTCTGTTGTGCAGTTTTAGCAGCCAATGTTGCTTAATTTTAGAATGCAGTATGAATTTTTTGTTCAGGGAGCCAATTTTTTTTTTAATTTTCCTATTACAGACAAATCTCTGCTATTTTTCAGATATCTAGGCCAACCATATGAGTATTTTTTTCACTTTCCTTCTCAGAAAAAAAAATGCAACTTTATTTTATTGAGGCTTGATTTACATAACTACTTATTTAATGTTGATATACAAAAAGCTCTTAGAGGAAAAAGATAACAATTGACAAAGATTTCCTCTGGGCTACAATATTATTAGATTTTCTTATTTATATTCTGTCAAAAGGATAATGTTTCTTAGATGTGAATGACAATAGCACAAATAGAAGGCAAGATAGGAATAATCACAACTTTTTTGCAATATTCATTGGCTTACGGTTTTATTTCGCTTAGGCCTTAACTTTTTTTAGTCAGAAGTGCACTATCATTCCTAGTTTAATAGTAACTATCTGTAAAGAAAAGTAATGCTTAAAATTTTTCCAATAAAAAATATTCAGCAATCTTGCTCCCTGAGTATTTTTTAGATTTCTTGTCTCGGTTTTATTAATTTACTTGAAATCAGATATTTAAAATGTATTACGATTTAATCCTTTGGCAAAAAAAAATAGCTTAGCCACTTCAAAATAGGCAAAATAATCTTACATCTTTAACTGTAACTTTTTTTCTTCTGTATTTTGGGGTCAGAATTCTTTCTCAGTATTTATATATAAATATATAATATATATATAGATTATATATATATTATACACAATCACAGATGTATTTAGAATTTGAATATCTTTAAATCCATTGGATGTGATGTACCTCTTCTTTCCTCTTTTTCTTCTTGACTTGAAATGGAAATTTTATTTTATTTTTAGCATCTCTTTTAGCATGCTGCCACGAAGGGTGGATTTATTTTACCCATGTCTTGTATAGCCTGCATTTCACATCTGCTATCACAAACTGATCGAGCATGAATTGTCTTTAAATTATTTTCTGCTATTAGCACGAGTGCTACAAATTTATTAAAGCAAATAGTTATATTAAGTGGCAGATGGTCTGTAAGACCTTGATAAAAGATATTTGTGACAGGCAGTCACTCCTGCCCCACCTGATTACTACTCAGGCTAATAGCACATATTGGTATTTCTCAGCATAGCCCATTTGAGAACCTTGGTACTCCTCTGTGATCGGGCTGGAGGACTACAGCTGCCTCTTATTAAAACAAAGTCAATGAAGAATTTCCCTGTATAGCCAACGATTTAGAGTAGAAATAGGATTTGTTGGCTGTAATATTTAATCCTCAGGAGGCTTTAAAAATCTTCAGGAAAGAATACAACTACTAGGAAACTCATTATTTGATGCTTGTTTTAAGAAAATAAACACTGATCAAAAGGCTCAAATAATAAAGCAGTCAGTTGGAAGAAAGTTCGCCACATCCTTTTGGGAAATCCTGCTATAAGCCTTTAGAACAAAGAGCCTGGTGATTCCAGTTTTTCATAGTCTCTTGCCATACTTGGTACCGCATGCTTTATTTTACTGGGTTTAATTCCCATTTTACTCGGCATTGTTTTCTAACAGCCTGTTTTCCGTGTTTTGTTTGCTTCCCGGAGAGTTTGGAGATAAAGCTTAAGTGCCTTAGTATCACTTTCTGGGCAGGTGGAATGAAAACAGATTATATTCCTGCTTTGCACCCAGTGTCTCCGTGCTTTTTGTCTTTTTCTGGTCATACAGCAATAAAGTCTTTCACCTAATTTCCCGACATATAGACATCGATGCTCTTCATTTTCAGTCTCCTGGAAAGTTTTAGTTAAAAAGGAATCTACTCAGCTCTAAGCTCTGCATGTCACAAGATAGAGGATAAGGTTGAAAGTTAAAAGCATCATGAATAACTGAATTAATCCTCAAGGAGTTAAAAAAATAAATCCTTAATTTCAGCTTCAGAAAATGAGCATAAAGGACCATTTAGAAACCTTCAAAACAGAGCCCCAAACTGAAATCAGCTTCTGAACCAGGCTGGATTTACCCCAGCCCCGTTTAGCACATTCTCTTTGCCAGCTCTTCAAACCCCATTTCCTGGGCCCACTGTTTGTAAGCTAATCTCTGGTTGTACAGAATTTTCCATGTGGTATCCACCTCATTCTTGTTCTCTTTGGCACGGTGCCACAATCCAATGCTTCCAGACTTTATCACAACAAAATCTATCAGGCCTATGTTTCATTCTCTTAAGATCTTTGCTTTCAGAAGGAATAAGCTAGCAATCCTGGGAAATTCATTTACACTGATACATAAAAGGATGACGATTCTATTATGCACTATGGTTGGTACGTATGGATTTGCTTTTAAAGGAAAGCACAATATGGAACTCACAATATCTAAAACCAATGATTTTCAAGTGTTTTATTATTATTATTATTTACCTAGTAATAAAACCCTTTTATTTCAAATAAGGTTTATATAAGACAGATAGAAGTGAAAATGCTCTGCTTAAAGTGGGGGAATAAGATCAGGGGCATTCCATCTTTCCCTCCTACTTGCTGTCTGAGTGATGCCAGAGCATCTCTGAGGAATTACTACAGTCCCCGACAGTCGACAAACCATCCCATTAAGACAGTGGGGTAAACAATGGTGAGAATGTTTTTTTTGTTTGTTTGTTTGTTTTAATTTTTATTTATTTATGATAGTCACAGAGAGAGAGAGAGAGGCAGAGACACAGGCAGAGGGAGAAGCAGGCTCCATGCACCGGGAGCCCGACGTGGGATTCGATCCCGGGTTTCCAGGATCACGCCCTGGGCCAAAGGCAGGCACCAAACCGCTGCGCCACCCAGGGATCCCCAATGGTGAGAATGTTAAGCCTATGGCTAGCACTTTTAGACCAGTACTTTTCAGTGGGGCTGGGGGGGGGGCAATCCTACCCCTCGCAACAAACACCTGGAGGGAGGGCAATCCTACCCCCCGCAACACACACCTGGAGGGATCTTCAGCAATATCTGAGAACATTTTCAGTTGCCGTAACTTGGGGAAAGAGAAAGGGGAGTGGGTGCTCCTGGCATCCAGTGGGTACAGACAGGATGTTGCTAAATATCCAACGTACAGGACAGCCACCCCCAGCAGAGAGTTTTTCAGTCTAAAATGTCAGATGGGGGAACCCTGGGTGGCGCAGCGGTTTGGCGCCTGCCTTTGGCCCAGGGCGTGATCCTGGAATCCTGGGATCGAGTTCCACGTCAGGCTCCCTGCATGGAGCCTGCTTCTCCCTCTGCCTGTGTCTCTGCCTCTCTCTCTCTCTCTCTATCATGAATAAATAAAAAAATTAAAAATAAATTAAAAATAAAAATAAAATAAAATGTCAGATGGTACTATGGTTGAGAGAGAGCCTGCTATAAAGAGTAGAGCAGCAGGAGCAGCTGGGGGAGGGTGGGTTGGCCTAGCTGGGGAGGAAGGCAGACTCCAGCCCCTGTAGCCAGAGCCTTAACTACAAAGGAACCAGGGCTTTCCTAGGGCTGGGGAAAGTAGGGAAGGCAAAAGCTTTGCAAGCTTGTGGTATTTAAAATTTTGCTATATTTCCATATTAACTAGCAGCTAGATCCAAACAAACAAGCTTAGCACTTAGCCAAATTGTTAGTTCATAAGAAAGTTACTGTGTGAGTTGGAACCACCAGTGAGTCATCTCTGTGAATTTCAAAAGTGAGGGTCTCCTTGCCTGTGCAGGGAGAGGCCCCAACTGAGGCCCTGGAGATGTCCCTGGTCCTGTCCAGGCCCAGGCAGCAGGGTGGCAGGTGCGTCCCTAAACAGGGCTTCCTTAGGGCCCAACTCCTGGTCACCCTTCCTCCAGTGTTAGCAACATCTGCTGTACCCACTTGTCAGCCCGGAGGGTCATGGAGAGGTTCTTCCTCTTGGACGGAAATCCCATCTTACTTTAAACATACTACGGAGAAGGCAGGCTCTTCCCCCTGTGCCAGGTTCTCACACCAAGAAAATGCTCTCATCCAAACGCCTCCAGCTGGGCCTGTTCTGACATCAGTGACCTCACTGACCTCAGTGACCTCAGTTCTGAACTCACTTGGTCACTACCTGGCTCTGTTATCCAAAAGGAGATCGTTTTGCAATTTAAGAAGATACCTAAAATATTCCATTGCCATTATTAACTCGGTGAGGGCTTTTGCTCAGCTCCAAAGTCCTAAATAGGCTTCGCCTAAAGGCCCCAGAGGCACCAAGTGACAGTTTTAACGCGGGTCATCAAATCGAAAACACTGGAGAGTCTAAGAGAAAACATACAATAAGTCCCCACCCCACCCCCCACAGTCATTATGTAGAAAAGAGAGAAAATCCCCTCCTCGCCCCGCGGGCCCCTTTTGTGTGGTTCCTGCCAACGCAGCAGGCCTCCTGCTATATAGCCGCGCGCCGCGGCCCGTCCCCGACCTGGACCTGCATCCACCGCCATGGGGAAGGTGAGCCCCGCCAGCCCCAGCCCGGGGCCCCCCCCGCACCCCCGCACCCCGGGGCCAGGCCTCCGACCCTCTCCCTCCCTTGCCTTGCAGATCACCTTCTACGAGGACCGCGGCTTCCAGGGCCGGCACTACGAGTGCAGCAGCGACCACCCGAACCTGCAGCCCTACCTCAGCCGCTGCAACTCCATCCGCGTGGACAGCGGCTGCTGGATGCTCTACGAGCAGCCCAACTACGCGGGGGGCCAGTACTTCCTGCGGCGCGGGGACTACCCCGACTACCAGCAGTGGCTGGGCCTCAGCGACGCCGTCCGCTCCTGCCGCCTCATCCCCCACGTGAGTGCGGCTCCCGCCCCACCCCCCACCCCCGGGCGGCTGCTCCTGGCCTCGGACTCCGCCGCCCGCGCCCCCGACCTAAGCGGTGACCCCGCTGTGCAGCCCCGCGGCTCCGCTCCGCTGGGACGAGGGGCGCGGGGTCGGCTCGCGGGGGCCCGGCCCTGGGGAGGGGGCGGCGGGGCCCCCCGGCCCGCAGGTGGTCCGCAGGTGGTGCACAGGTGGCCCGCGGGTGGTCCGCAGGTGGTCCGCAGGTGGCCCGCAGGTGGCCAGAAGGTGGCCCGCGGGTGGTCCAGCAGGTGGTCCGCAGGTGGTGCACAGGCGGCCCGCGGGTGGCCCGCAGGTGGTCCGCAGGTGGCCCGCAGGTGGTGCACAGGCGGCCCGCGGGTGGCCCGCAGGTGGCCGCAGGTAGCCCGCTGGCCCCGCCGCCGCTGCTCTCCTTCTGCACCTGTCGCCTCGTGGGGTCGGACTGAGGCTGGGAGCGGGCCCCGAGCACGCGGCGGCCACCTGTGCCCTGAGCGTTGCCCGTCCCACGCACGCGCAGTCCCGCCTCCTGTGCCGCCGATCCCCGAGCCGACCGTGGGCTGCCGGCGGCTCCCGCAAGGCCCGCCGCCCCCCGAAGCCCCCGCAGCTGAGAGGGCCCCGCAGTCGGGGACCCCGCGGTCCCACCGCGACGGGCCTGCGGCTCAGGTAGCGCTTTGCGGAGTCGGAGCAGCCCCGGAACCCGCGCGCCCGGCTCCCCACCCCCACCCCGCCCTTTCTTTCCTTTTTTAAAAGATTTTATTTATTCATGAGAGAGAGAGAGACAGAGACAGAGACACAGGCAGAGGGAGGAGCAGGCTCCACGCAGGAGCCCGATGCGGGACTCGATCCCGGGCCCCGGGGTCACGCCCTGGGCGGATGTCAGGCGCCAAGCCGCTGAGCCCCCCAGGGACCCCCCCCCCGCCCTTTCTAATTCGGCCGAGCGCCCTAGTCCTCCGCTTCTCATCAAAGAGGCAAAGGCTGCGGTGCTGCTGCGCGTGTGCAGGGCCGTCGTGAAGACCAGGTGGTGCACACGTGGGCCCTTCACCCACGGAGATGCCCCCTTGGCAGTGCTTTCTACCGCAGGGGGATTGCTCCTGAGCACTTTTCCTCAAGAGCATTCAGTGGCGGGAGAAGGAAGACAGGGAGCCCGTCGGCGCCCTCTGGGAAGGCAGATGAGAGATCAAGTGCTCAAGGAAAGACAGGCAGGATTTGCTCCGGACAAGCAGCCTAGCTTTGCGTTTCTCTCAAGGTTTTATTCCCCCTTGGTCCTGTGCAGGCCTCCTCCACGACCCTGGGCTTTCCGTGTTGCTTCTTACCTAGAGCAGATCTGCAGGAGCGCCCTAGAGCTGACACCTGAACCTAGTCTCTGGGGGGCCTCTTGCTTTCCAGGGCCTTAGAGGAGCGGGGCTGAAGGCAGAAGGGAAGGGATTAGGGATTGCCCGGGCTGGGCTTCTTCTTGAATTGCCTCTGGTCTGTGACTTCACCTGAGGGAAAAGCAACTTGACCTCCCTTCCCACTAGCTTCTTCTAATACTGTTGAGATTCAAAATTAGAACTTTCTTTCCCGGGGGTCCTTTCTAAAATTGTATTTAAATATCTAATTATTCTTATGTCATCCAAGGATCACTTGAGCCCACCATAAACCCATAAAGGCGACAGCAATATACACATAGTTATTTAAGAATGATGCTAAATACGGCCAGTGTGGATGGTTCATACAGGTTGTGGCCTGAGAAACTCTTGGCAGCACCACAGGTAACTTGATCTGTAGCAATGACGCCTTCTTCAGTTTTGCAGTGCGCAACCCATTCAAACGTACACAGCTGCCCTGGCATCGGCTATCTTTCAAAATTTGTCATCTTTGATACAGAAAAGATAAAGAAATGCCCAGTCCCTCTGTAGCATGTGTGACTGGTTGCTAACGGCTCGGTTTTCTGACTTTTCCTCACCTGCTGATGGCCGAACCCACAGACCAGCTCCCACAGGATCAGGATCTACGAGCGAGAGGACTACAGGGGCCAGATGGTAGAGATCACCGAGGACTGCTCCTCGCTTCACGACCGCTTCCACTTCAGTGAGATCCACTCCTTCCACGTGCTGGAGGGCTACTGGGTCCTCTACGAGATGCCCAACTACCGGGGGCGCCAGTACCTGCTGAGGCCGGGGGACTACAGGCGCTACCACGACTGGGGCGCCCCGAGTGCCCGGGTGGGCTCCTTGAGGAGAGCCGTGGATTTCTACTGAAACATTTTTATTCTACCCTGTTCTCCATCTGGAAGCTAATAAAATATTTCCTGTGTGTTTGATGCAGCCATGTGGTCCTGTTTTCCTTTCAGCCTCCTTGGAGGGGCTCAGCAGAAAGAAAGCCTTGAATAATGTGGATCTGCTGACACCTGTCAGTGCATGGGCTGGCGTGGGGTAGCAGTTAGGAGCACAGCCTCGGGAGCTCGGGCGCCTGGTCCAAAGCCTTACTAGCTGTAGGCGATGGGGCATGTTCCTGGGCATTCCTGTGCCTCGGTTTCCCAACCTGTAAAACTCGGGATAATAATACTCTTCATCTCATAAGGTTGTGATGCAGTTCACATGAGTTTTTATTTTAAAGTCACTGACACAGTTTTGCTTTGAATATAGTGATTTCCAGAAAGCTGTTGTGTAAGCTCTCTGACAAACATCTGGTCACCTTCTTGGTGCCCTTTAGTAGAAATCTCTCTTGGAGATTTCATTAAGTAGGATAGTTAAGTGAAGTTGCATCTGAAGGAGATAGAGTTAGAAAGATAAATTTGTTAAGATAACTGTGTCTGACATGTCTTAGGTCTAAAAATATGTGACTGGCTGAATAGATTTATTATTTATGTATCCAAAGTGTAAATACACGAATCAAGTGTCACCTTAGTAAATAGCCCAAAGGACGCTTCCAAACATTTTTCTGCTTATGGGAGGCACAGAGCACTCAGGTAGTGTGCACTGATAAAAAGGAGCACAGAGTGACAAAAGTAAAGGCAGGTGGTACATGAGTGGGAAAATGCAATCACGCGAAGCTTATAAACTGGGTATTGGCCTTGCTGATACGATCTCCTGACTTGGGTCAATCTTTATTACATCTAGTTCATGAATCAGCATTTGGAAATAATCATGGCACTAAAGAATAAAAAAAGAAACTTATGGGGGTTATTCATCTAATTGAATTCCAAATTTCTTTGCAGGCAAATCAAGTTTCTCAAATGAAATATAAATAGGTAATCTCTTACACCACAAGAGGTTTTTTTTTAAGTGAAAATACTAGATTTCTGCATTTCAGATGTTTACGTGTAATTGAGAAAACACAAACTCCTTCCCAGCATAGGGGTTTGCCTTAAGGTGAAAAGGACATCTTGTTGAAATAGGGTCTTGGTGAGCTGAACGGCCACGATTATGAAAGAACCATGCAAATGATTTTCTACTTGAAAAAAAAAAAAAAGAATGTGTTCAAGTAGTTAATATGTTGTTTCCCAAACCTCAAACATTAAAGGAATAACATCAGATTATTTATGCCTAACATTTTTGTTTCCCTAACACACATATGTGCTTCAAGGTATGTGGAGAAGCTCTAAGGACACTTAGATCCGTGGTGCCCAAGACAGCAGTCACTACCACATGACACTACTGAATGCTTGAAATAAGGCTAGTCCAACACGAAGCTGTGTCCTAAGTGTGAAATACAGAGCAGATGTCAAAGACTTAGTATAAAAAGTAAGATGCAAAATATCTCATCAGTTTTCATATGAATTTAATGTTGAAATGATTATAGCTTGATCCATTCTGAAGTGAATTTTGCCTGTTTCTTTTAACCACTTTAATGTGGCTACTAGAAAATTTAAGATTATAGTTGTGTTTCTCATTATATGTCTATTGAGCAGACACCCAGGCTGGAAAGATGAGCTGTAATCTGTATTCAGATCCAGCTCAGCCTAAACACTGAGTTACGTAAAACCCTAAAAATGGGGAAGCCTGGGTGGTTCAGCGGTTGAGCGCCTGCCGTCAGCCCAGGGCATGATCCTCGAGTCCCGAGATCGAGTCCTGCATCAGGATCCCTATATGGAGCCTGCTTCTCCCTCTGCCTGTGTCTCTGCCTCTGTGTGTGTGTGTCTTTCATGAAGAAATAAATAAAAATCTTAAAAAACAAAGATTTGTGTGGAATCCATTTTTAAAAAACTCTAAAAATGAAGAACATACTTAAGGTCTATACAGTTATCAAATGTCCGTTCTCTCACGAGGAGATACTCAATGAAGTTATCACTGTCACCTCTCATGGACTGAGGCAGTGGGGGAATGGGTCTCAGCCTCATCTCATCACGTGACTCTTCCACAAACTACCCTGAGTTGAAGCTCTGACAACAAATACGAACGATTCTCCGTCCTACAGGCACGAGTTCCTTCTCTCCTCATCTAGTCTGCCCTACTGCCTCTCCCTGTTAAGTGATGGTCCTTCAGTTACAGCAATATTATTCCCGAAGCTGTCATGTTTGCCTCCCCTATTAGATTCTAAACTTCTAGAGCTAGGGATAAGGTCCCAAACATATCTTCTGGAAGATCTAGAGGAGTGTGACTAGTTCAAAGCAGGCCCAGAGATGCTGAATGAATACATTCCTAAAGGGAGAAAGTATATGTGAATCAGTGGTTTCTGAAGATTGGATAAGAGAGCTACGCATTAAACATTCTTTTCTGGAGACAGTACCTTGACCTAAGGGAGGTAGGAGGGGATTATCTAAATGCCTTCGGTGGCCAGGAAGGTAACAGGGATGTGAGGAGCTGCTTGCTGGTGCATAGGAACAGGGGCTGGTGGGGTTTGTGATCCCCTGGAAAGTACGTGTCCCACCTAAAGACATCATGACTCAACAAGTTTAAAACGCATGGGAAATGTGATCCAGCTGAAACCTAAGGGCTGCTCCTTTGCCACCTCTGCACAGATACAATCTACCCTAAAAAAAAACTGCTTTAGGCAAAAAGAGGCAAGGTTTCATAAAGGATGATCTTTGGGAGTCAGCCCTTTCAATCCCACCACAGTCTGCAGGCTATGGGGCATCCCTCTCCTATGGCTGATTTCTCATGTGTTCAATTCATCATCCATAGAGACCAAAGAGAACCATGTTCTCCAAGTTAAAAGCAAAACTTTCCATTAACTTAGAGCTATGGGCAGACACGCAGGAAATGGCCCCTTATCAGCCAGAAGCTGGGCTGCTACCTCAACGCAGTCGCTTACATGGCTTCGTTCAGCCTGCAACTTACATCCTCACAAGATGGTAGAAGACACGTCGGGTATCTTTCCTCTGTGGGCCTTCTGTTTTGGCCCCACCCTGTCTTCTCCTGGTCCCACAGCTCCTGTTTTATGCCAGGAAACAGAATTTGTTACTTCCAGTAGAGCCCTTTAGTAACAGGAAGTGAATCTGTACCACATTCTCTGCCCTCCTGCCCTCTCAGCCTCCGTTATTCTTCTCTCTGTACGGCACCAACAAAGAGCCTACAGCTTTCAGCACCACTGAGGTATAATTTTACGTCCTAACATTTCGTCTCCCTTCCAGGATTGCGGAAAGTAGAGTTTGCATTTTTTATCCACCTTTTTTGCTTTTGTAAGATACACGCAAGGAGAAAAAAATTAACTCGTGCCACAGATTCCCACCAAACTTTTGTCGCAGTGAACATAAAATGGGGGGGGGGGGTGGCCTCAAGGTCAAGGTGGGGAATTGATCACCTGAACAAAGTGGTCTTGAAAAGCCCTTGATGAATATATTCAGTAGACTTGGGAAATTTCTTCACAGAGATGATGGTTGAAACTGTAAAACTGGCATATCCAAGGAGAGTGTAGGAGAGATAAGGGATCCCAGATTGGGGAAATTCCTAGTAAGATGATGAAAAACAAATTGTTTAAGAAAATGAATTAAAAGAAACCAGGTGGACATCAAGATTGCCAGTACTATTTTGCTCAACTATTTGAAAATTTGCTAAACCAAGGATTATATTACAAACTTTTATGCTTTAAAGCTTTTGTCAGTTCTTCAAGAAATTTATTTTTTAGTTTTTGTTGTTGTTGCTTTAATTTAAAATTCATCTCCATTCAATCATGGCTGCCCTGGATTATTTTTAAGAGAGAAACTTTTTAGGTAATAATGAGGACCGAAAATAAAGTATCATTTAGTGGCATCTGAGTGGCTCAGTCATTAAGCATCGGATTCTTGATCTTGGCTCATGTGATGATCTCAAGATCTTGATATGGGCTCTGCATTGGACATGGCACCTGCTTAAGATCCTCTTTCTCTCCCTCTGCCCCTCCTTCCAAATGAGTGTGTGTGCTCTCTGTCTCTAAAAAAAAAAAAAAGTATTGTTTAAATAGTGACAATACATCTACAAATTAAACACTATGAAGTCATTTAAAAATATTGTGTAAAATGAGGCTCTGGGTGGCTCAGTCAATTGAGCAAATGACTCTTCAGCTCTGGTCGTGATCTCAGGGTCATGAGACCAAGTTCCTTGTTATGCTCTGTGCCCAGCACTGAGTCTGCTTGAGATTCTCTCCGTTGGCACCTCCCCCACTTGTGCCATGTACGTGCATGCTTTTTTTTCTCTCTCTAAAATAAATAAGTAAATCTTTTTTTAAAATTCTGTAAAATGGATCCTACAGCCAAAGATAAATCTTTAAAATAAGACTTGATACATTAAAATTATGTGTGCATAATCACAAATGTATGTGGAAATTGATCTGAAATTATACATGTATATATGTGTGCACAGAGGAAATCTGACCAAAACATACCATATGGTAATAAAGTGGTTCTCTATATATAGATGTGATTATGTGCTCCTTATTTTCTTAGTCTCTTTGTCTATATTTTCTGATTTTTCTCTAAAATTGTTTATTGTGTTTACAAAAAAGGAAATCAAATAAACTGAAGAGAAGCAATAAAACCCTAAAAGAAAAAAAAGAGATTTTTAATATCTCCCTTAACTTTTCAAATACTATTGACATTATTACAGATTTTATAAAAAGCAAGAAAAAATCACTGTCTAAAAATATTCATCTTTCCAAACCAGCTCTGCAAGAAATATTAAGGGGGACTCTGTAAAAGAAAGAGGAAGTCCAAGGAAACAATCCACAAAAACGGGGACTGAATAGGTATTATGATGACACTAAATTCATGTCTTTCAATAGTAACTCTGAACATGAATGGGCTTAATGACCCCATCAAAAGGCACAGCGTTTCAGACTGGATAAAAAAGCAAGACCCATCTATTTGCTGTCTGCGAGAGACTCATTTTAGATGTAAGGATACCTACAGCCTGAAAATAAAAGGTTGGAGAATCATTTACCATTCAAATGGTCCTCAAAAGAAAGCAGGGGTAGCCATCCTGATATTAGATAAATTAAAGTTTATCTCAAAGACTGTAGTAAGAGATGAAGAGGGACACTATATCATACTTAAAGGATCTATCCAACAAAAGGACCTAACAATCATGAATATTTATGCCCCTAATACGGGAGCTGCCAAGTATATCAATCAATTAATAACCAAAGTTAAGATATACTTAGATAATAATACACTTATACTGGGAGACTTGAACATGACACTTTCTGCAATTGATAGATTTTCTAAGCACAACATCTCCAAAGAAACAAGACCGTTAAATGATACACTGGACCAGATGGATTTCACAGAACTTTACATCCAAACGCAACTGAATACACATTCTTCTCAAGTGCACATGGAACTTTCTCCAGAATAGACCACATAATGGGTCACAAATCAGGTCTTAAATGATACCAAAAGATTGGGATTGTCACCTGCATATTTTCAGACCATAATGCTTTGAAACTAGAACTAAACCACAAGAAGAAGTGTGGAAGGATTTCAAACACATGGAGGTTAAAGATCATCCTGCTAAAAGATGAAAGGGTCAACCAAGAAATTAGAGAAGAATTAAAAAGTTTCATGGAAACTAATGAGAATGAAGATACAACCATTCAAAATCTTTGGGATACAGCAAAAGCAGTTCTGAGGGGAAGCATCCATCCAAAAAACTGGAAAGAACTCAAATACAAAAGCTAACCTTGCCCCTAAAGGAGCTGGAGAAAAAAACAGCCTATAGATCCTACACCCAGCAGAAGAAGAGAGTTAATAAAGATTCGAGCAGAACTCAATGAAATAGAGACCAGAAGAACTGTGGAACAGATCAACAAAACCAGGAGTTGGTTCTTTGAAAGAATTAATAAGATGGATAACCCATTAGCCAGCCTTATTAAAAAGAAGAGAGAAAAGTCTCAAATTAATAAAATCGTGAATGAGAAAGGAGAAATCACCACCAATACCAAGGAAATACAAATGATTTTAAAAACTTATTATGGGCAGCTATATGCCAATAAATTAGGCAATCTAGAAGAAATGGATGCATTTCTGGAAAACCACAAACTACCAAAACCGGAACAGGAAGAAATAGAAAACCTGAATAGGCCAATTACCAGGGAGGAAATTGAAGCAGTCATCAAAAACCTCTCAAAACACAAAAGTCCAGGGCCAGATGGCTTCCCAGGGGAATTCTATCAAATGTTTAAAGAAGAAACCATACCTATTCTACTAAGGCTGTTGAAAAAGATAGAAAGAGATGGAGTACTTCCAAACTTGTTCTATGAGGCCAGCATCACCTTAATTATAAAACCAGACAAAGACCCCACCAAAAAGGAGAATTACAGACCAATATCCCTGATGAACACAGATGCAAAAATTCTCAACAAGATACTAGCCAATCGGATCCAATAGTACATTAAGAAGATTATCCACCATGACCAAGTGGGATTTATCCCCGGGATGCAAGGCTGGTTCAACACTCGCAAAGCAATCAATGTGATAGATCATACCAACAAGAGAAAAAACAAGGACATATGATCCTCTCAATAGATGCAGAGAAAGCATTTGACAAAATACAGCATCCATTCCTGATCAAAACTCTTCAGAGTGTAGGGATAGAGGGAACATTCCTTAGCATCTTAAAAGCCATCTACGAAAAGCCCACAGAAAATATCATTCTCAATGGGGAAGCACTGGGAGCCTTTCCCCTAAGATCAGGAACAAGACAGGGATGTCCACTCTCACCACTGCTATTCAACATAGTACTGGAAGTCCTAGCGTCAGCAATCAGACAACAAAAAGGCATTAAAGGTATTCAAATTGGCAAAGAAGTCAAACTCTACCTCTTTGCAGATGACATGATACTGTACATAGAAAACCCAAAAGACTCCACCCCAAGATTGCTAGAACTCATACAGCAGTTCGGCAGTGTGGCAGGATACAAAATCAACGCCCAGAAATCTGTGCCATTTCTATACACTAACAATGAGCCTGAAGAAAGAGAAATTAAGGAGTCAATCCCATTTACAATTGCACCCAAAAGCATAAGATACCTAGGAATAAACCTAACCAAGAGGTAAAGAATCTATACCCTAAAAACTACAAAACACTTCTGAAGGAAATTGAGGAAGACACAAAGAGATGGAAAAATATTCCATGCTCATGGATTGGAAGAATTAATATTGTGAAAATGTCAATGTTACCCAGGGCAATTTACACGTTTAATGCAATCCCTATCAAAATACCATGAACTTTCTTCAGAGAGTTGGAACAAATCATCTTAAGATTTGTGTGGAATTAGAAAAGACCCCGAATAGCCAGGGGAATTTTAAAAAAGAAAACCATAGCTGGGGGCATCACAATGCCAGATTTCAGGTTGTACTCGAAAGCTGTGGTCATCAAGACAGTGTGGTACTGACACAAAAACAGACACATAGATCAATGGAACAGAATAGAGAACCCAGACGTGGACCCTCAACTTTATGGTCAACTAATATTAGATAAAGCAGGAAAGACTATCCACTGGAAAAAAGTCTCTTCAATAAATGGTGCTGGGAAAATTGGACAGCCACGTGCAGAAGAATGAAACTAGACCATTCTCTTACACCAGGCACAAAAACAAACCCAAAATGAATGAAAGATCTAAATGTGAGACAAAAATCCATCAAAATCCTAGAGGAGAACACAGGCAACACCCTTTTTTAACTTGGCCACAGCAACTTCTTGCAAGATACATCCATGAAGGCAAGAGAAACAAAGCCAAAAGTGAATTATTGGGACCTCATCAAGATCAAAAGCTTCTGCACAGCAAAAGAAACAGTCAACAAAACTAAAAGACAACCTACAGAATGGGAGAAGATATTTGCAAATGACCTATCAGATAAAGGGCTAGTTTCCAAGATTCTATAAAGAACTTATGAAACTCAACAGCAAAGAAACAAACAATCCAATCATGAAATGGGCAAAAGACATGAGCAGAAATCTCACAGAGGAAGACATAGACGTGGCCAACATGCACATGAGAAAATGCTCTGCATCACTTGCCATCAGGGAAATACAAATCAAAACCACAATGAGATACCACCTCACACCAGTGAGAATGGGGAATGTTAACAAGACGGGAAACAACAAATGTTGGAGAGGATGTGGAGAATGGGGAGCACTCTTGCACTGTTGTTGGGAATGTGAACTGGTGCAGCCACTCTGGAAAACTGTGTGGAGGTTCCTCAAAGAGTTAAAAATAGAGCTACCCTACGACCCAGCAATTGCACTGCTGGGGATTTACCCCAAAGATACAGATGCAGTGAAATGCCGGGACACCTGCACCCCAATGTTTATAGCAACAATGTCACAATAGCCCAACTGTGGAAGGAGCCTCGCTGTCGATCGGAAGATGAATGGATAGAGAAGCTGTGGTCTATGTATACCATGGAACATTCCTCAGTCACTAGAAACGACAAATACGTTGCTTCAACGTGGATGGAACTGGAGGGTATTATGCTGAGTGAAGTAAGCAAATCAGAGGACAAACATTCTATGGTCTCATTCATTTGGGGAATATAAAAAATAGTGAAAGGGAATAAAGGGAAAGAGAGAAAATGAGTGGGAAATATCAGTGAGGGAGACAGAACATGAGACACTCCTAACCCTGGCAAACCAACAAGAGGTAGTAGAAGGGGAGGTGGCCGGGGATTGGGGTGACTGGGTGACGGGCACTGAGGGGTGCACTTGGCAGGATGAGCACTGGATGTTAGGCTATATGTTGGCAAATTGAACTCCAATAAAAAATTTAAAAATAGGGGATCCCTGGGTGGCGCAGTGGTTTGGCGCCTGCCTTTGGCCCAGGGCGCGATCCTGGCGACCCGGGATCGAATCCCACGTCGGGCTCCCGGTGCATGGAGCCTGCTTCTCCCTCTGCCTGTGTCTCTGCCTCTTTCTCTCTCTCTGTATGACTATCGTAAATAAATAAAAAATTTTAAAAAAAAATTTTAAAAATAATAGCAAATAAATAAAAATTAAAATATTCATCTTTGACTTTACCCTGGCCAGATCAATACCTTAACCATTTTTTAACAGGATCACATGCTAGTACTTAGGATAATAACCAGATTTTATAAGAGTTGTAATGATAAGAAAAACAACAAACTGCTAAAGAGGTAAAAGTGGTAAATACAGTGGAAAGTGGGAAAGAAGACTTGAACATCCTAGAAACCACTGTCATCAGATGCTGCAACGTCAAGAGGAATGAGAGCTAAATCCAAGCTGTACAATTCTTTTTGAAGAAAGTTACGTAGGGTATTGTGCATAGGTTTCAGATTACAAATGTTTAATAAGAGAGCACCAGGTCTCATTAATACGTAGAAGTTTTCTTTCCCTCTATTCACTCTACTTTTCCTACTATTGAAAAATATCAGATAAGATGGAATCCAGGTTGTTAGTTCCTAAAAAGTAATCTAGTCCGGGAGAAAGAATAATTGAACAAGAGGGACCTAGATGCTTCCTACCTTATCAGTGGTCCTGACACATCAATAAGCTTTTGTGAGGTAAGAAGAATAAGTTCATGTTCCAAATACAGGATGATAGTAAAATCCTGCATTTCAGTCATAAAAGGAATTCAAAGAGAGAGGTTGTCCCTTAAAGATGCAAGCTCTAATATTTTGCAGAAATATTGAAAATCGCGTTTGTCAACTAGCTGGCCCAGAGTAGCTATTTATGGAATTTGAAAAATAAAACCTAGAATTCAGGAAATCCACGAACTATTCATTAACATGCCCAGCTGACAACCTGAATGTTGCAGGCTGTTCTTTTTTAACAAATTCAACAGATCAAATGCAAAAAAAAGGGCATATCAAAAAGGGACACTTTTTAAAATTTTTTCGAATCCTATACTGGTTTTCAAAACTCAATTCAAGTACTTTTTTGACAAGATGAGGGCAATGGAAAGTTTCCGATTGTTCTGACATGCAATTATTTTTACTCGGCTGCATTTGTAGCCATAAAGAAAGATGCTGTCAGGCTGAGTGACTGAACGAATTCTCCACGGTAGAGGAAACCCGAATTTTGACAAAAGACTCTGAATAATGAACGAGGTGATAAATTGTTTGCAGCCATTGAGAAGTGGAGTTACTTTAGTTAAGGGTTACATATACTGATTAGTTTCATGAACAACCTTTACTTTAGCCAGTAGAAGAGCCCAGTGTCAAACTCACCAATTAAATGGAAAGAGAAAAACTGAAATCATTGATTCACAACAAATATACCCGAATAATAGCTCAACCTTACAAGTAGCATGCACTTCACACAAGAGGACCGTTTGTGATCCATAGCTACTGGGTATGTTCACTCACAAGTTTACGCCAGATGTTGGCCAAATCAAACACTATCAAATTAGAGAGAGAAAAAAGAGGATGCAGAAAAAGGACATTTGTCTGCAGGATTCAGAGTTTGTTTACTGTTTTGTAGTTTATACATCTACTATGTGAAAATGAAGGCAGTGGGACATTTTGGAAACTACTCTCTCAGAAACCCTCAGGCTACATGAACACCACCCTGGGAACACCAAGAGGATAGGATATCATGCATTTCTCTATTTTATTTTATTTTATTTTATTTTATTTTATTTTATATTTTATTTTACTTTTTCTCAGTTTATTTTAAAAGGTATGCCTTCTCCATGTTCTTGTCTTTCATTGTGCCCATGTGACTTGTATATTTTAAAAACTGGTGTTCCTAATTTCTAATAGCTTCACTCCGGTAAGAACACCTCCAGGTTAGTCTACTATGTTTCAGTGCAAGCTGTTGGGACAGAGAGGTGAGGAGGTTTTGGGAGACGGAGCACCTGGCCTTGGCTTCCTGCTCCTTTAGGCAGAGATGTGCGACTTTCAGCATACTGTCAAGCTTATAAAGGCCTTGTTTTTTTTTCTTTCTGTGAAATAGGAAGAGTGAAATATTGTATGTTTTTGCCAGGCCCAGTGCCAAGTGCAGACTGGATGGTTAATAACTGTGCTTGTCTTTTCCTTTCTTCACCGGAATTGATGGCTCTATTGACCTCGTAATTCTTGGCGGGACACTTTGCTCTGTTGAAGACATTAGGAAAATAATGACTTTCAGTCAAATGAAGGTATGATGAAAAATGCAAACTTTACCTAGCATAGTATCTGGCAGATAATAAATGCTAGTTCAGTTTTCTTTCTTTTCTTAATTTAAAGGGACTGTATTTGAAACTAATATTTAACTATATTAGATTTACAAAGTATAGCAATCTAAACTTTCCACTACTTGATTGGTTTTATCCAGTAAATCACCGTCAGTAAAATAACAAAGTAATACAACAGTAATTTAGAACAGAAAGTCTTGGTTCTCTGAATTCCAATGTCTCTACTACACATTGATAAGATTACATTCAATGCCTTCCTATGTTAACTCCATTAGTAAATTAGGTCAGTCTATAAAGTATTCATAAGATTTTATGAATCATCGATCAAGGTTTATTATCCATTTCTAAAGTTTCCCTTATTCTGATCCTGTTCTTCCTTTGTCAGAAAGGAAGCTGATCAATGGAGAAAGGAAGGGACCCAGGGACAGGATGGTGAACTTCTAAACTGACATCTGGGGAAAAAAACCCCAAAAAACTGACATCTGCTCCAATTTGAAAAATAAACTTCTGGGTTGTTTTGTCTTCTTTGCTTCAGGGTCTATCATGATAGGCCCCCCCTTATCGGCAGGGGCTATGTTCTAAGACCCCCAGTGGATGCCTGAAAGTAGATAGTACCAAATCCCATGTATACTGTTTTTCCCTATACCTACACCTCTATGATAAAGTTTAATTTATAAATTAGGCAGGAAGAGATTAAAACAATAACTAATAATAAAATAGAGATAATAATAAAAAGAGTGATTATGACAATATACTATAATAAAAGTTGTATGAATGTGGCCTTTCTCTTTCGAAATCTTATTGTACTGTACTCACCCTTCTTCTTGTGATGATATGAGATGATAAAACGCCTGCATGGTGAGATGAAGTGAGGTGAATGACGCAGGTATGTGACGTAGCATTAGGCTACTACTGACCATCTGACACATGGTCAGATCAACTGCTTCCAAACCTTGGTTGACCCCAGATAACTGAGACCATGGATGAAGGGAAACTGCTGTCTGTCCAGGGAGGGCCTTGTGATAATGGACAAGTGCTCGTGTGAAGTGGAGGTTTCTGTTTTCAGAACAAGAAAATAAACTAGATAAAAAAATGCTGAGCGGGGCTGAGTGTTGACTGAATGCAGAGAAGCTGGGGATTTATTCTGAGTTTTCTGGTATTCAAAAAGAAAACACTCAATGTCCTCAGAATTCTCAAATTCTGTTCTAGTGTCCATCAGAATCAAGGAAAAGAAGTGACGAGATGAGGGGTAGTGGAGAGGTGCAAGTGGCCAGGGATCTCCCCCTTCTTTCACCTGATGCAATTATTTATCCTCATTTTATCATAGTGTTCCAAAAGGGGAAAGGTGGTCACTTATGAAAACAAGGTTTTGATAGCATAGGAGCAGTAATGCTACTGACGATAATGATTATAGTAGAGGAATAATAATTCAAATGATAATATTGTTACTAACTTTAAGGACCCTGATGCACATGTAATTAATTTCTGTAACTGCTATTTCCATTTTCATCTCTCCTTTTCCTCACAGATGATGCATCCCAGTATTGCTTCTGCAAGATCTATGTTCAAAATTAAAATCAGGTAAGTGGTGGTTCCCTTCGACTATTTCTCGAAATTGAAATCTAATCATTTCTAGAATGGTACTTCTGAGTTACCATGTTATACCCAGGCAAGTTTTTAATCACATTATCAGCCAAATTTGAGAGAAGAAAATAGCAGTGGCACAGGGATAATTTGTCTTCGCATCCCTGTTCAGTCACTCCCTCTTCTCTGAGCTTCCTGACAGCGTGCTGTGCATGTGTCCTGACCACTGTTGGTGGAATATCTGCCATCTTCCTCTTTCTTACAAAATTCAAATTGTGTTCAAGTTTTCAGCCTTCTCAATGTGCTCTGTGATCCTCAGGGAAGGCAATCCCATCCCCATGTCCAAAGTGTCTAAACCAATTGCATTAATTCCACCTGCCTATCCAATTAAGGAACTCAGCTCTAAGTCAGACAGATCAAGGCATTCTCCTGATGACTGGTATCAGATGAGAGTTGACATATGATCTGAACTGGCTCAACCATACCAAAGAAAAGCTCATTGTTTCATCCTTGGAGTAAAAGCTGTGTCTTTATCCCGCTAGTTTGTTCAAGTTGTTATTGTAGCCATCTTGAAACATCATAGATAGGTTTGCAGCACTTGAAAATTCCAGAAACTACCTAGTTTTAAAAAGCCCAGAGTCAAGGAATTTGTAGAGGCCAGAATCCCATGCTTGGAGACCATCCTCTCACCGAACTTCCTATTATGTGAAATACTAAATATGTATAATATATATATTATATATTTTATATATTATTATATATAATTTAAGCTAATTTGAGATGGAGTTTTTATTACAAGTATCTCAAAGAATTATAACTGAGTCAGGGGAGAACTCATGCTACCTGGAGCTCCTGAGAAGGCCCTTCTGAACATAATCCAATTGTGTTTTTCCAAACTCTACACAAGGTGGCTCATATTTGGGCCATGACCAGATCTGTCCCACTAGGGCTAAAGAGCTTCAGATCTACAATTTGAAAATTTGTGGGAACTGGACTTTTTTCGATTCCTCAGTGGATGTGAATGAGAATGCACATAGCTCTAGTATCTACACTAAACCAGTGAGTATCCTTTGTCCTTATGCCTTTTCCTAAGATTTTCCTTTCCTTAGATTTTCCTTTCCTTTTCCTTAGATTGAATTTTCTGTTCCTTGCAACTGAAAGCCTCGAGAGTTAAACCTCTGAAACATACTACTTTGGCTATATTTCTAGTTGAACTTTCATTTTTGTGACTCTGATCTACATTCTATGACTGCAATTATTTTTCAAAAGATCTGTAGGTTTGAAAAGGCTAGAGAAACCCATTCGTTAAAAAAATAATAATAATAAATCTTCAACCAAGAGATTAAATCAATGTGAAGACAACATATCCTCTCCTTTCTAAAGTTTATAGCCAGTGGAGAATCTGTCCCAGAGTTCCTTCCTTTATGCAATTCCCTCATAGAGAATGGCAGATTGGTTAGCTGCCCACTTTGTTTTCCTAGAGGCCATGAGACAGCTGCAGAAAATAAGAGATCATTTTTTTTTCTTAAGAGATCATTTTGAATGAAACTGCTGTAGTGTGTTTTCACTTGTCTCCGGCCAGCCACAAACAGCCCATGTTCTACATTAAGAAAATAACAAAAGTTGACGCCTATAAAACTTTTATTTGGACAATAACATGACTCATCTTTTAAACAAATAGTTAAATAGTAATATTAGTGCTGGAATTTTCAGTGTAGTCCTGCTGAGAGTCTATTTACATTCCTATTGCTCAGAAATTATTTCAGAATTATCTTTTTTGAAACCCTTGTATAGCATTTGATATATTCTTTTGACAATTGTCCATGACAACAAATTCCCTATTAAGTGTGGAATCAGCTTATTCATCAGCACAAATGATTTAGGTGAATAATTAAACTGGTAATACAGTTTTTGATCAAATCAATGAAGTGAGGTTATGAAAAATCCATGCATGCAAAGCAGCTGCAGAATATGTTTGCCCCCGATTAGAGGGGGACCAGGAAAAATAACTGCGAACATCTTAGGAAAAGACAGAAAAACATTCAACAAGTCAACCAAAATTTTCCTGGAAGAATACTAGGCTACCTGGAGAATGTGTTCCTATAATTATGAAAGCTTTTTCCTCTTTCAGAATATTCACTGAGAATGCAAATATTTCTGAGTGGGAGTGATGGAGGATAATCTGCTAAACTGATACTTAAAAATAACTTGGGGGCAAAAGTGGGAAATGGAAGAGATAGTGTTAAATCCATGACTGTTGAAAGGGGCAGGGGGGATGTTGAACTGAAAACACAATCTGTATCTCATCTGAAGTCTTGCCTGGCCTTACTTACAGGACAGGAAAGGAATGCATACTGTGTGATACTTCCATATAACAAAGGCCCTGCCAGGGACTGGGGAAGAGATGCTGCCCCAGGTCACCCTGAATGATAGAATTTATTGCATTTCACTTTCAGTCATTCAAAAGCCTCTTCTACTCTTTACCTTCTCACATTCTGAAAGACTTTATGGCTTCTTTTTTTGTTTGTGAAGACAGTTGGACCTCGATGATTTAACACACCACAGGTAGTTTTAGACTTCATTCTCAGGGAAACTGCTCACTTTCCATGGTATAAAGGGAACAAAAAGTGACTTTTTCTTTAACAGATAAAGAACTTTAAGTACATTTTTCATTTATCCCAGTATTTTCATTTCAAAGATTTGTCATGTCTGTTTCTGAAAGGAACTGAGATGACTTAAAGAATAAAATATACAGGGAAAGAGGCATTTACATCTAAAACAAATCAGATCCCATTTTAAGCAAATGAAATGCACTTTAGTTGAGTAGATCTAAAGCACTTTGGGGCAGTGAAGTAATTAACTCCAAGTTCTCTGGCATCTAGTGCAAACGGGGGATATGTAGTGAGCTGCATAGCTTTTTATTTTCTGACAATGTAAAGTAGGTTTATTCATCTCCAGGTGTAATTTTTTGTTTAGACTGAAACCCCAGCTAAAATTTACCATGGGGATCCTTGTTTATAAATGGAGGGACTTTGTGTTGGCAAATGTATAGCCAGAAGAAGGTGGCTTGCTGGGAGCAAGGGGATTCTTTCCTTCGTCAAATAAAACCAACTGTGCCAGGAGTTACAGGGCCTGTAAACTTGGAAAAACAGAGTAACTATTACAATGCAATTATAACAAGACAAATAACTGAATTAAAAATGGGCAAAAGGATCTACCATAAAATTTTACATTTGATACCTTAGCAGGGAAGTCAATAAAAATTTTTCTGAACTAAAGGATGTGCAGAATGTATAAGTGGTTTCCACTAAGTCCTATGCAATCAGTAACAGATGTGCAAACAGAGGCCTGATTTTCTGATTTCAACCTAGGACTTGGTCTCTTAGCAACACAGCCCTACAAATTGCTGGTTCCAACTACTCAAGCCCAGAAATTGAAACTGTATTAAAGAGCAAGGAAATATAGTCATAGGGATGTGACTTCTACTTTACTCATTATTTTAGTCTAATTAACAATTAAAATTAAATTATCTATCTTATTTTATTACGATAAAAATGTATGGGTTTTGACCCCACACACCTTTAGGAAATATGGAACAAACAAGTCAAAGCTAGTTCAAGACACAGTTAAATGGAATCATTTCTCACCTCAAATTGTGATTTTTAAAAAGAGCCTCTTCTTCCTTGCAAGAGTGATTTCTAAAGAGAAGACATAAGTTGTTGATTGAGAGTCAATTTTTTTCCCCTGACCTCTCCCTCACTGATTTTAAAATTCTGTTTGGTGCTCAATATATTACTGGGCAGAAGAAATCCTGGTGGAAAATAAGAGTACAGAAAGAACAGGTTGTTCTAAAACAGACTAGGAGGGACTGATGGTTGAAGAGGTCTTTTTGGTGACCCATTTAAACTCTTAATTTCAGTTGGCTCTGTCCTTTTTAATAGCTCAAATCAAATGAATTTTTTAATGTCATCTCTGTTCCACAGATGAAATGAAAGCTCTCTGGCTGAAAGGAGCACAGAAACATAAACAGGATCCCAAAAGTTTTCTTGGTTTGGTGTTCCATATCATTAACTTCTTATTTTTCTTGTTCCTGTTAACACTTCTGTTATCTTATCTTCCCTTAAAGCCTCTGAGCTGTGTTTTATTTGGTCTTTCTGGTATCTAAACCAATTCCTCTAGAGCATGGGGACTCACAAACATACCGGTGGAAGGTGCTGGTCTTGGATTTAGTGGCAGTGAATTTTTATTCTCCTGCTTTCCTACTGTCAACACCTAAAAATCCTACCTTTCCCAGACCCACACGTTTGTCTTCCTCATTCCTCTTCACAAAACTGAATTACATTTCTAGGGATGAAGACTCACTTTTGGGACCATGTTTTGGTTTTTAGTAAAATCAACCCAAGAGAAGTGTAGAGGTTGCTCTGTGGTTGTTGGCCTTGGGTGCTGTGACGGATGACAGGTAACCAAAAAGGGCAGTCACTGAGGTTTCAGGGGACAAGGCTAAACTTCAAATTATATTTGTTTATATGTTGTTTCAATCGACTGTGTCTTCATTGTATGGTCACTTCACAATTTGGCTGATCAACAATGTGAAGTAAATATTTCTGGCCTCTGGCAATTGGAATTAAAGGAAGATCTAGGCATCCTCTTCCCAACCCGAAATCTTTACTGTGTGGTAAAGAGACAAGATGTAACTAAACATAAATATTTATTAGCAAGCAGACAAAGAAAAGGGGGAGCCAATAACTGAGCTGGAGTAGAATTTAAGGCATGTTAGTGGCACATTGCAAAGCCGCTCATAGCTGCTGTCTTTGGATAAAATGAGCATCGTGTGGTAAAATATTTGGTTATATACCTCCCTGCTTGACTCTCCTTTCAAAAAACTCGATTCCTGTCTTTGTTGTTGTTTTCATGGTGTCTGTGCTTTTTAAGTATGTTTAGTTTCACTATAAGGAAATGTGTAAGGGAGTATATGGGAAGGTAAAAACAGGTATTGTGTGAGATGCCATCCAATGACCAATTGGTCCTTTAAAAAACTGCTATGCCCATTTAAACCTCACCTAGATGCTCTAATCAAGATTTTGAGCTATTTCAGTTGTTCTTCATACTACTTTAAATACCCTTCACCGCTTACACTGCCAAATTGCATCACTTTCTCCTTCAAAACCTGGCTTCTGATTCATGTCCTTTATCCTTTCAGTTACTCAAAAAACAAAGCCAAACAAAACCAGACCTTGGGTTATGCTGACTCCTCTTTTTTACTATTCAGTTTGTAACCCACCTATTGGCTTTTTCTTCACTGCATTCCCATAACCCTGTCACTTCTCGCTGGGCCCACTGCTTGCAGAGTGGACCGAGCCTGCCTTCATCTGTTGCCTGTGTTACTACAATAGTCTCACAGAAGTCCCTTGCCTTTTACTCCTTTTCTTCCACAGTCTATTTTCAACACAGCAGCCAGTGTGATCTTTTCTTTTTTTTTTAAAGCTGGCTCCATGACGCCTGGCCCGACCCCACAACCACAACCCTGAGACCAAGACCTGAGCTGAGATTAAGAGTTGGATGCTTAACTGACTGAGCCACCCGGCGTCCCTCATGTGATCCTTTTATAACAAATCATATTATGTTACTTTTCTTCTTTTTTTAATATTTTATTTATTTATTCATGAGAGACAGAGAGAGAGAGAGAGGCAGAGATACAGGCAGAGAGAGAAGCAGGCTCCATGCGGGGAGCCCGACGTGGGACTCGATCCTGGGACTCCAGGATCATACCCTGGGCTGAAGGCAGGCACTAAACGGCTGAGCCACCCAGGGATCCCCTGTTACTTTTCTTCTAACGCTCTGGTAAAGTGTTTTCATCAATTAAAGTAAAAGCTGAAGTCCTTATTTTAGCCTAAAAGTCCCCACGTGACCTTTCCCCATTCTTCCTCACTCACCTCCTGGTCTCTTCTCCT
The DNA here is from genome assembly GCF_905146905.1 of Nyctereutes procyonoides. Taxonomy (NCBI): domain Eukaryota; kingdom Metazoa; phylum Chordata; class Mammalia; order Carnivora; family Canidae; genus Nyctereutes; species Nyctereutes procyonoides. Next base: position 17,217,125 of record NW_026575132.1, read on the forward strand.
GTTTATGTTTCACTCTGTGACAGCTGGATGGGGCAAGCCTGCAGGCCCATAGATTAGAGGTTTTTCTGCCTGGTAGGTTCTCCAGATATCTTCCTGATTATACATTTCACAACCTTCACGTTTGCTCAAAGGGCACTTTCATCCCACTCCATACTACAAATCTCCCAATTCACCACGTACTCCAGCATGACTAGTGACCATTACTCTACTTTTCCTTTTTTAACCCATAGAAACTTACTTCCTTGAACATATTCTAAATTATTTATTATTGTAGTCTGTCTTCATCCACTGGATTTAAGCTCCAGAAGGACATAAGTCTTTGTTTTGTTCACTGATGATTCCCTTGTCCACCGGACTGTACCTGGCCCATGATAATGTAATCAATGAATGTATCTATTTATGTTAAGATCCCAAGTCACTGAAATGGAGATTGGAATTGTGATGGTTCATTAGAATCGGTTTTGTTAGAATGTGTTTGGCATGGAACCCCATGGGTAGCAGAATGTTGGACGGTTGACTATTTACCATCCCCATTATTCCAGCTTAAATGGGATGTCTATTAGAGGTTCACATGAACCAATGGGTCTTTAAATAAAAATATCTAACTCACGACAACTGTCTGTCATCACTTCATCAAATCCTGATGCAAAACAAGAGCAATGGATGAGTCAGCTCCATGATTCATCTGTGCTGTTTCCTTATCTGCTAATCTGTCCCTTTCACTCTTTTTTCTCTTTCTACTCCATGAATCACTTCTCTTATTATAGTTTTCCCCATTTCTCTCCCTTCTTTTTCCTCTAACCCAAACTTCAATGAACATAATAAATGTACTGCAAATAAAATAAGGATACAAGTAAAACAAATCAAAACAAAAAACCCTTGATGCTGTGGTTTGAATTTTATATGAAATATTTTTTTACACTACTCTTCTTTTTATGTATCGCTACAGTAGGGATTTTTGATATGTCAATTAATACATAGTTGGTTGTATGTATGTGTACATATACATGTGTGTGTTGGTAGATGTCATTTCATTTTAATACATATATATATATTTTAATTTCCAATGTCATCTGCTATGGAAACTGAGAGAGATAAGGAAAAGTATAAATAAGAAATTAAGATCACAAGGTGCCACCACTGAGAGGCAATTGCTGCTTACATTTTGTTGGAAATCATCACTGTTTATATATGTGTCTTATAATACAGGTTAGTTATTTCCTCCTTAATTTCTTTAAATAACAAAAGCTGTGTATATCTTTGGGCATTTTATATCTTTTGCATCTATAACATATGTGTTATATAAAATGGCATAATTAGCATCACACAGTACAGAAAAGAGCAAAGGGAACAGTTTTAAAGTAAGAGTAACAATTAAGAGTAATTATTTTAAAATCATTAGAACTTTTTTCAAACCAGTCTCTATACTGAAAATAGGATAGATAGAAACAAGTTTTCATACTTGAAATTATTTTCTCATTCTTTTTTTGTTAAAAAGTATGAAAGAAAATGTACTTGAATTTATCAAAAGAAAATTGAAATGAATATACGTAACTATTTCCACCACAAGATATTTTAGTTCCTAAAGCATCTAAGTTTTTTTAAGTGACTTGTAACCTGTCACAATTCATTTAGTAACATATTAGCACTTTATACATTAACCATTGAATTTCTACTATAAAACACCAAGGCAATTACCATTGCTTCCATATCCCATATATATACAGAGCAATTTCTGATATATGTGTGTGTGTGTGTGTGTGTGTGTGTGTCCTTTGTTAGTATTCTGTGCTTCTTGGAATTTTTGTTTAGTATTTTATTTAGTATTTTATTTGCAAACTGAGATTTCTATTGAGATCTGCATTCTGATGACTTATGCTCCTTTAGTTTCTCCACCTTATTGCTTTGTAGTTTATGTAAGAACAGAGTGGGGCAGAAGGAGAGAAAGCAGCAAAGCAGGGTTACCAGATTATAAATGCCCTCCTAATCCTACCCAGAGAGCATCCGGTGACATTTATCAAACTGTTGAGTCAAGGGAATTCCATGAAAGCTGGGTAGTACAGGACATTTCTAGGGATGAAATTTAGGATATTTCTAGTATTCTTGTGGCAAATAAAGTAAGCATCCAATACAGTTGATATTCAAATTCGTAACTTGTAGATTAGAAAAAAAGATTAAAATACTGAATTCTAATATTGTAAAGAGTTATTTTCTAAAACAGTTTTCTGGGATTCAACATCAGGAGTTTTTTTTTTTTTTTTTTAGCTTTTAATTAAACCTTAATTTGGTCATGACATTTTGAGAGATTTAGACAATCTTCAGCCTTCCCACAGTGATTCGTCATTCTCCCCTTTTGACAGTGAGTTCTTCCCACACAGAGAATTTCAGGCATGGGGCCTCAGCTGAACAAATATAATTAATAACAATGCCACATTCAATTTCATGTTTGAATACATTTAAAAGAATTATTAATGATTTTGAAATAATTAAAGAATTGAAAAGATACTACTTTTCATTATAAAGAAGAGAACATAAAAACATTTGAGTCCAGTCTTTGGGAAAAGTAAAACAAGGAGAGAGATGTGGGGAAGGAAGGAGGATGAAGAAGGGGCAAAAAGAGAAAACTTGTTCAGAGTTTTGAAACCTTGTATAGAATTGTCCTGTTATGGGGATCTTACTTTTACTCTTGTTCTCTCTTCCAAATCCAGTTACCTTAAAGCATGTTTAGAACTCTTTAGAAAGGGAAAAGTATTTGTCATCTGTCTATTTTCCAATCTACTTTTGAATCTGTCTAGGTCAAAGGGGTAAAAAAAAAAAAAACAGAGCAATTTCAGATACTCAGAACATTTCTCAAAGAGCCATCCCCCCAGCCATGAGGTTTTTTAGCTACTGCTAAGTTACAGGCATGGTGGTATGTGCAGTCTCAAAAGAGATCAATGAAATGCATCAAAGGGCAGATTTATAATAGAACAATTTTCACATTGTAAAATTTTAAAACATGTCAAAGCAATCAAAGTCATGAAGACATTTTTATTTTATTACTTTCTTAACTAGATATAAACATCAAGGGATATGTTTACATAGAAAACATAATTTAAAATAAATCTTACGGTACCTAGGTAGCTCGGTTGATTAAGCATCTGCCTTTGGCTCAGGTTGTGATCCCAGGGTCCTGGGATTGAGTATCACATTGGGGTCCATGCTCACTGGGGAGTTTGTTTTTCCTCCCCCTTTATCTCTCCTTCTGCTCATGCTCTCTCTCTCTCTCAAAAAAAAATAAAATCTTTAAAAATAAATAAGTAAATAAATAAATTAGATTAAACTACTCTTAGGTGGGGATGCCTGGGCAGCTCAGTGGTTGAGCGTCTGCCTTTAGCTCAGGGCGTGATCCTGGGGTCCTGGGATCAAGCCCTGAGTTAGGTTCCCTTCAAGGAGCCTGCTTCTTCCTCAGCCTATGTCTCTCCCTCTCTCTGTGTGTCTCTCATGAATAAATAAAATATTTTTAAAAATTCATCTTGGGTTAATTTACTTACTAACTCAAACAAATGATGGAGAAAAGAAACACAGGAGATAGATTTCATTTGAAATATTTTTACATCAAAAACAAACTCCAAAATTTTGAAGTGGGGTTATCTGCTTCAGAAAGACATATGCTTTACTGATTAATTTTAATGCAGAAACGTGATGGTGTAATTTCCAGTTTTTGCATGGGAAACTTCGAGAACTAGAAGGAACCTTAAAACAAAGATAAACTGAAGCCAGCTGCAAGTTCATGAATTTCCTCAACCCCACAAGAAAGCTGAGGAAGCAGAGCACCCAACTAACCCTAATTCTAGGGGGAGACAGGGACCTCTAGGGAGAGACTGGATGAGAGGGCAACACTTCTTATCTGGAACCCAGGCAGCCAAGGAGTAAAAAATAATTCAGCTAAAACTGGTGGTGAACTGGTGGAGGCTGAATGCAGGCTGGCAGGAACACGTCAAGCTCCTGAGGCCTAGATGTGGGAAGGGGGTTCCATCACTCTTGCAAATCTTGTTTTCCACACTTTCTACCTGGTGTGGTAGAGTCTTGGGAGTAAGGGTGCCACAGAATGACAAGAAACACTACTAGAAATCTTCACTTTAATCTCCTTCATAAAGCAAAAGCCTTAATCTAAATGGGAAGAAGATTAAAAGAAAAACAAATAATAATATAACTAGAGCCCTTAAGGACTTAATGAAAACCCATTGCAGCTAAGGGACAGGAACAGAAATAAAGAAATATAAAAATCCCTCTATCCCCTAGGAAAGTTTCTCAATTTCGACACTACTGGTATTTTGAAGCAGAGAAATCTTGGCAGGGTTGCGGGGTCTGCTGTACTCGGCACTGCAGGATATTTAACAGTATCTCTGGCCTCTACTCACTAAGTGCCAGTAGCACTGCCCCGTTTAGGCAGACAAAAATGTCTCTTGATACTACCAAATGTCCCTGGTTGGGGGGAGAAGGGGGAACAAAATTGCCCTGGTTCAATTGCTGGCAAAGAAGAGAGATAGTAACATGTTTTGGGCCAGTTAGAAAACCACCTCCTTGGTGCCCAGGGACCTGCCTTTGACTGAGAGTATTGGGGAACCAACACCTGTGCCCTCCAGTTACTCTCCAGCATTTGGCTATTAATGTCTGAAGTACAAGTAATAATTGAGTACTGCTAGAAAGCTGCAAAAGATACATTCCCTGAGGCACAGAACAAACAAAGAACTAAAATGGAGGGGAAAGTTTATTTTGAAAAAACCCTCCAGCAAATCAGCCCTAACCCTAAATCCAGGTATCAGCAGAGAAATATGAAGCATGTGCACCAAGGATAAACAGAGTGATCAGAAGTGTCAATCACAGTGCAACTAGACTAATGTAATCTCACACTAAATGCCTAGCAGAAAGAAAGGCAGGCCCATTTCCAAACAAAAAGTTTACCTCACATCACTGTTCTAAATGACATGAAAAATTCAAGAAAACCAATTATTTGCCAAGAGAAAATTAATCAATGACCAGACTCTAGATAAAGCACAGGTATTAGAATTGTCAAATTTAAAGAATTATGATTCATATGTTAAAGATTCTAACAAGGATGGTGAATAACATGCGAGATCAGATGGGTAATTTCAGCAAAGAGATGGAACTATAAAAATGAATCAAGTGGAAATATTAGCCATAAAAAATAGTGGGGAGATGAAAGATGCCTTTAGTGGGCTCATCGGTAGAAGCAGCAGAGTCAAGGAATCAGCAAACTTGAAGACAGGTCAAAAGAAATAGTTCAGACCAAAATACAAAAATTAAAAGACTGATCCAAACAGAACAAAACAGCCAAAAGCTATAAGAAAATACCAAGTGTTCTCACATACACATAATTGGAATTCCGGAAAAAGACAAAAGATAGAACAGGACAGAAGAAGGGTTTGGAGAAATACTAGGTGTGTATTGTCCAGAAAAAAAAAACAATAAACGTCAAACCACAGACATAAGAAACTCAGAGAACAATAAATACGAACACACACATACACACACTCAAAGACATGGGCCTACCATATTCCAATTGCTGAAAACAAAAGACAAACACAAAATCCTTCATAGTTCAGGTAAAAGTAGAAAATCATCTTAGCATTTGAATATTAACTGCTATTAGAGAAGAAGTTGTCTTAACAAACACCATCAAAACTTCCCAAATTAATATGAAACATAAAAATCAATATATATGAAAATCTATTGTAATCCTATAAACTAGACATGAATAATCAGAAATTGAAATGTAAGAAAAAGCAAAACCATTCATAGGAATGCCAAAAATGAAATACTTTGGGATAAATCTGACAAAATACATACAAGGCCTGTATAATGTCTGAATGCTGAAAGTTAGAAACCATCGGTGAGCTCTCCAAAAGATCTCTTTAAGAGGATGAAAAGGCTGAGACAAAATACTTGCAAACCAAATGTCTGATAAAGGACTCACATCTAGAATTTCTGAACTCTCAAGACAACAGTAAAACATGGGCAAAAGATATGAAGGACACTTCATCAAGGAGGATATGTGAATAACACATAAGGACATGAAAAGGCATTCAACATCACTAATAATTGGGGAGATGCAAATTAATAATACCACAGTGAGATATCACTACACACCTATCAGAATTGTTTGGAAAAAAAGTACTGACAAGGATGGGAGAAACTGGCTTTCTCATATATTGCTGTTGGGAAAGGAAAATAGTACAGCATTCCTGTAAAATAGTTTGGCAGTTTCTTAAAAAAACTAAACATATATGATCATGTGAGCTAGCAGTCCCCCTCCTGGGCATTAATTTCAGAGAAATGAACATGTATGTACAAGCAAAAACCTGCATGTATACTAATGTTCATAGCAGCTTTATTTGTAACAGTCCCCAGAAAGGAAACAACTACAGTGTCCTACAATAGGCAGATAATTAAACTGTGGTATATCCATACAATGTAAGACATCTCAGTAATAAAAACAAATAAATTGTTAATATATGCAAAAAAAAAGAAACCATCGGTGAAATGAATTAAAGACCTAAATAAATGAAAAGCTCTACCTTGTACATGGCTTATGCAATTAAATATTTTCTAAATAAAAAATTCCATAACAAATCCTAGGAAAGATTTCATTATCATGAACCAAGCTCATACAGGATAACTCTTTCAAAGGCAATGATAAATACGATATTACATGATTTCATTTTAAATCTCAATCAAGATCATACTTCTCTATTCCTACTGACTTTTTATTTGTCTAATGTTTTATTAATGCTGTATATTCTCAGGGAAAAAACACAAAAATAAGACATAATGTTTTTTGCTGCCCACTTGAAAAAGGAAAGCTCTGTAACCATTAACATTCCATTCACACTAAGAGCAATGAAAAAGCAATCCATGTAGAAGATCTTGGCATTCAATTCAATCTGATGACAACAATATTGTGATTTTCACCCCAATTTGTTTTGACTATTTTTTCCCTTTAAAACACTTTTAACATTAGACAGAATTATTATTATAGTAAATTATTGGAAAAATAGCTGAAATTATTATTATAGAAGAAAAGAGCTGAAAAATAAAAACAAAACATTAGTGTACTATCTTGCCAGAATGTTTAAACAGATGATGACCTTGAAGTGCCTCAAATACAGGTACTTTATAGATCCAAATGAAAAGGGCAGCATCGTGAGGCTCTTAGATCATAATGTAGGAGAATATATACATGATATCCCCTCTTCCTTCTAGGGAAGGAAGAATTTATCAAGCAAGACACAGAAAAACACCAACCTTAAAGTCTAAAACTCATATTTATAAACTGCGTTTCATCCAAAGACATTGTAATAGTTTTCTTAAAATTTAGGCATACACTTATTACATGACCCAGTAGTTCCAATTCAAAGGGGTTACCACAGAGAGAATTGAAAACATTTTCACAAGCCTGTACATGAATGCTGATAGGATCATTATTTGCAATTGTCCACACAGAATATCTGAGAGATATTGTGGGTTTGGTTTCAGACCACTGTAAAGCAAACACCACAATAAAGTAAGTCAAAGTCATTTTTTGGCTTCCAGTATACATGAAAGTTATGTTTACACTATAGTGTAGTCTATTAAATGTGTAATAACATTTTGTCTTTAAAAAGTGTACAGCCCTTAACTTAAAAATACTTTATTGATAAAAATTGCTAACGATTATCTGAGCTTTCGGTAAGTCATAATTACTGATCACAGATCACCATTACAAATATAATAATAATGAAAGTTTGAAATATTCCAAAAATTACCAAAATGTGACACAGCGTCACAATGTGAGCAAGTGCTATTGGAGAGATGGTGCCAAGAGACTTGTTCAATGCAAGGATGCCACAAACCTTCAATTTCTAAAAAAAAAAAAAAAAAAAAAAAATCACAATATCTGCAAAGCACACTAAAGCGAAGCTTAATAAAATGATGTGAGCCTGTAACTGGAAACCACATAAATATCCTTTAACAAGTGACTAGATAGACACACTGTGATACATCCATACTATGGAATAGTACTCAGCGATTAGAAAAAAGAATGAGTTTTTGATACAACATTGATGAATCTCAAATGCACTAAGCTGAATGAAAGAAAACACAGTCTCAAAAAAGTTATACACGACATGATTCCATTTATATGACACCCTGAAAAAGGCAAAAAGAGAAAAAGAGAAACTAGATCATTTGTCATGTCACCAATGGTCAAAGATGGGAGAAGGACCTGAATACAAAAGGGAAGCACAAGAGAATTTGGGAAGATAGAATTGTTCTGTATTGTGGTGGAAGTTCCAAAAATTGTCCTGGTTTAAAATTCATAAAACTGCATGCCAAGAAATAGTGAGTTCTGATGACTGTAATTTTTTTAAAAATTAAAAATAAATTTATTTTTATTTATTTATTTATTTATTTTTTATGGGGGAAGAGTCCTTTATTTGTCTTTTACGTGAAAACAAAATGGAGGGGGGAGAACAAGAAGGGAAATAGCCAGCTGTTTAGATTTCTCGAGTCGGAATGGGGCAGCTGGCTTCACAACAGGAATCTGGGTCCCCACAGCCACAGGGCAAGTGCCACTGGACCAGAAGTGGCTTAGTGAAGCACCATTTCTACTAAGTCTTATCCCAAGCTAAGCAGACATAAGCTTACAGTGGGAGGTGACACTGGAATACTTAAGCACAGAGAGGAGGTGACATGCAGCAAGGTGACAGCGGGGCAGGCAGCGCAGGCCAGGCTAGGAGTAGGATCAGTTCACAAAGAGCGAGCGGGTGAACTCCACGTAGTCGAAGGCAGTGGGGAGTTCGCGGCCCTTGCCATCCACGTAGGGCTTCATGTGGGAGACGCAGTAGTCGGCTTGTTCTCGAGTCAGGTTCTGATACAGCTCCTCCTTGGTCACGTAGGGCTTTCCCTCGGAGCTCAGGGCCCGGAAGGCGCTCTCAATCTCCTCACTGGATTTAACGTTCTCCGTTTCACGGCTGATCATGAAGGCCATGTACTCTTGCAGGGAGACGTGGCCATCCCTGTTTGGATCCACGGTGTCTAGGATTGCCTCGAACTCGGGGTCAGGCTCCCCTTCCTCCACCATGGGCAGGTCATAACCCAGGGAGCGCAGGCAGGACTTGAACTCCTGGTGGTTCAGCCGGCCTGACTTGTCCTTGTCGAAGTGTAAATTAAAAATAAATTTAAAATAAGTATAAGGACATGTACAAAAGATAGTATAAAGTTGTACCTAAAATCTGGAAAATATAAAGAAACTAACAAAAAAAATCTCAATACAAAATACGTAAAGGAGTTGAAGAGATACACCACCAAATTAAAACAAAGAAACAAGTGGCCAATAAAGGAAGTTACATATTTGTATTCATTAGCAACCAGCAAAATAAAATCATAACAAGATATTACTCATACAACAAATTGTTAAAAATCATTTTAGCAGGTGTTTGTGAAAATAAGCAACAGAGCCCTGATGGAACGATAGATGGAGTGTAAATTATTTTAATCGCTTTGTGCGCAGTTTACATTTAGTAACATTGAAAAGATATCTGCCCATCAGTTTCCATACTACTAATATATGTGCCCAAGCAGACATGCACAGAAAATTTATTATGCCTCCAAACTGGAAATAACCCTAATATCATGAATCCATCTTATTACATAGTGGCTGTCTAACGTTTTCAACTAGGACTCATATGTAAATGATACATTCTAGGGATGCTTCTCAATAGTACCCCCTGGGGATCCTTGGGTGGCTCCGGGGTTTAGCCCCTGCCTTCAGCCCGGGGCGTGATCCTGGAGTCCCGGAATCGAATCCCACATCGGGCTCCCTGCATGGAGCCTGCTTCTCCCTCTGCCTGTGTCTCTGCCTCTCTCTCTCTGTCTCTCCTTCTCTCTGTCTCTGTCATAAATAAATAAATCAATAAATAAATAAATAAATAAATAAATAAATAAATAAATAATAAAATCTTTTAAAAAAAATACTCACCCCTACTCTTAGATGGAATTAGGGAAGGCAAATAAGATGTGGGAGTTTTCTGGCTACGTCTTAGAAAGTTTAGCTTCACCTCCAAATGAAAAGCACAAGAAGAGTTGGACAACACGATGCTTTGGGCTCGGTCATATCCGGTTCATGCCTGGAACTGCTGCAGCCTGAAGAAAAAGTTAAGGATATTAAGGTTAATGTAAGTTAAGTTACATTAAAGATGGCAGAGCCTAGAGACAGAAAGAACCAGAGTCCTTTTTTTTTAATAATAAATTTATTTTTTATTGGTGTTCAATTTGCCAACATACAGAATAACACCCAGTGCTCATCCGGTCGAGTGCTCCCTTCAGTGCTCACCAACCAGTCACCCCCACCCCCCACCCTCTTCCCCTTCCACCACCCCTAGTTCGTTTCCCAGAGTTAGGAGTCTTCATGTTCTGTCTCCCTTTCTGCTATTTCCTACCCATTTCTTCTCCCTTCCCCTCTATTCCCTTTCACTATTATTTATATTCCCCAAATGAATGAGAACATACACTGTTTGTCCTTCTCTGACTGACTTACTTCACTCAGCATAATACCCTCCAGTTCCATCCACGTGGAAGCAAATGGTGGGTATTTGTCGTTTCTAATGGCTGAGGAATATTCCATTGTATCCATAGACCACAGCTTCTTTATCCATTCATCTTTCGATGGACACCGAGGCTCCTTTCACAGTTTGGCTATTGTGGACATTGCTGCTAGAAACATCAGGGTGCAGGTGTCCCGGCGTTTCATTGCATCTGTATCTTTGGGGTAAATCCCCAACAGTGCAATTGCTGGGTCGTAGGGCAGGTCTATTTTTAACTCTTTGAGGAACCTCCACACAGTTTTCCAGAGTGGCTGCACCAGTTCACATTCCCACCAACAGTGTAAGAGGGTTCCCTTTTCTCCGCATCCTCTCCAATATTTGTGGTTTCCTGTCTTGAAGAACCAGAGTCCTTGATGCCCCTGTTAGTCTATTTTTATCAATGAACTCCTGAGTTGACTATACCTCTGCACTTATTTCTTCAGCCACATTGGGTCAGAGTTTTCATTACTTAGAAACTATCCAGACTGCTATAATAAAGAGGCCTATAAATGCCAGTTTTGCCTATGTGTATAATATCTATCCGGACAATAATTTGTTACCATATAGCTGATCAAAATGTCAAGATAAGCTCTTTAGGATAGATCTCTCCACTTCCCATACAATAATATAATGTATTTTAAGGTATCCTAGTGTATTTCTCCTACAATTTTTAATCTTAATAAGAAATAATGGGGGTGCCTGGGTGGCTCAGCAGTTGAGCATCTGTCTTCAGCTCAGGGCGTGATGCTGGAGTTCTGGGATCGAGTCCCACATGGGGCTCCTTGCATGGAGCCTGTTTCTCCCTCTGCCTGTGTCTCTGCCTCTCTGTGTGTCTCTAATGAATCAATAAATAAAATCTTAAAAAAAAAGAAATTATGGAGATCTCCCTATTATTACTCTTAAGGACATAGATCATAGGACTTCTCAGCAATGCCACCCCATGTATGTGGCCATGCTAGACTAATATATGTCTTATCTTTTATTTTCTAAGGTAAATTTAAAAAATTTTAGAGAGAACTTTTTATACAAATAATCAAGGCAATATTACAGAAAATATTGCAAATTATATATAATCAAAAAGTCATCCATTTATAACCAGTCCTAGCATTTTGCTTTATATACCTCCAAAAACTTTAAGAACCTATAAACATACATGTTTATAAAAATGGGACTCATTCATATACCTTGTTCTGGAGCTTGCCTTTTAAACTTACCATTATATTGAGAGAGTCTTCCAATCACATTAGTCTTTCCAATTCACCTCTCTGATCTACTTAGAAGTATATATAAGATGTCTGGATAATTTCAGCTAGCAGTTGTAGAAAAAGTAAGTCAGTGATCTAGAAGCACCAGAACTCTCCATTTACACATGGTACCCCAAAAATAAGCACGGAAGGAGAAGATCCGAATTAGACAATCTTAAAAAAAATGGTTCTAAAAATACTGTCCATTACTCAGACCCAAACGCCATGAGCCATGCTCTGATTTTACCTTTATAGTTAACTTAAAACGTGTATGATGAATGTGCCTTTCTTTTTAATTCAGTCAGTTCTTGGCCAGAAGACACAAGTGATCATTTTTCTTATAATATATATTAGTTTTGCTTTTATTCTTTTCTTTCCCATGTAATAGCGAAAACCTACGTACTGAGTCTGCCATTGAGTGCTGCCAAAAAGTATCACTAATCTCAATGGTTTGACATCAGATCTATAAAAATTAAACTATTTTAGGGTGTTACTGTAGAAACAGGCAGATACTGCCTTACGGTATTACCAAAGATCATCTGAATGCCGCTCTCACTCATGTCGTTGGAAGAGCCCTAGAGGTTAGTACCCTAAATGAGAACTATGAATATATCCATACATATGGGAGTGGTTTGGACTTGTAGTTTGTTTACTTGGAAAGTTGTTACATTGGAAGCTGCAGAGTTTTTCATCACTCTTGAATTCTGGCTTTCATTGCAAAGGCCATCCTCGTCCCCAGCTCAGACTCCACTAATATCATATCTGCCAGGCCCCTTTATTTTACTTGTTTTTTTTCTTTTATTTCCATTTCTTAATCCCATCCAACCTCGCTCACTAAAAAGAACTAGGAATAAGATGTCTGAGTTACATGATCTAACTCTCCTCCTTTTTTTCTTCTTCTAAGCACAAAGATTTTATCGGAAGACTATTGGGGTCCATACATTCGGCAAGAGGCTGCAGTAATAGGCATGGAAAACCAAGGCTAGAACTGAGAGAGCCCCAGAGGACCAGACAGCAAGGATTATGGCAAAGCTGCTGCAGCAGGGGACAACCAGGGTCAGCACTCCTCCAATGAGGAGCCACCAAGCCTCCTTCCATCAGTTCTGCAGGAGAGTGTGTGTGATTGGTCCAGCTCAGGTCACATGCCTGCCCCTGACTGGTCTACATCTGGAAGAGAGAAGATCTGATCCCTTTAGATCCTGAATTTGGAAGTCAGCACTACCACCCACCAAGATATGTGAGGCGTCCCTCCACCCACCCAAATCAGGGGGCGTTGAATCGAATTATTCTGAACGTGATCTACTATTTCCACACTGCTCTGCAAGTGACCCACACAGTTTATGGTTCCACCAGACCTGAGTTTCTTCCAGTATCCAATGTCTAAATGCTATATATATTTTTATTGTGCATATACATAATTACACATATGGCTGATTAATAATCTTTTGATTATTGCCATAGCCTGCTTCTGAATATAGACTGTCTTCTGTGACTCCTCCTCTCATGTGTTCTGATTTTGCACTACTCACCCCAGAGATACTCGTGTCCTTCTCTATCCCAGGGCTCTATAAAGGAGTGAATTTTTAAAGCTTTCCCTTTTCTGAGCACCCTTACCATGATCTGGGCTTTCTCCGTTCTTTCTTTTCCAACAGAAATGTGACTCCTCTCTGTAATCATTTTCCCTTTCCAGAGAAATAGCAAAATAATGTTATGAATTAGTCCATGCTGGTGCCTTAAAGACTTTCAGTCCTAGGGAATGTCTTGGCAGCTTAGAAGGAGATGAGCACCATTATCTGAGACACTGCTGGTGCCCAGTCACAGTGGTAAGCACTGAGCCATATCTGTGGCCACCACTTGGGGACCAGCCGATGGAAAGCTTTCACAGGCTCCTCAACTTCATCTCAAGACTGAACCTAAGCCACAGTACACACACATTGTGTAGCAAAAACCATCAGAGATTCCCTATAGCCTTGTTAAATGTTTGGCCTTTCTATAACAATAATTTTAATGCATAAACAGCAACAACAAAATAATAAATCCTAATGAGGTCTCACTGAGTCTCAGAGACCTCACCTGTATGTTCTCTGTTCTACACAAACATCTTACAAGGTAAGTGACATTATTTCCATTTTAAAGATGAAAACATAGATGCTAAGATTAGTGGGAAAACTAGTGAAATATGAATAAGGTCTGTAATTTAACAGTTTTGTTCCAATATTAATTACCTAGCTTTGATAGATCTACCAGGATTTTATGAGATATTAATTTTAGGGGAAGATGGGTAAAAGATATACAGGAATTTCGCACTATTTTCTAACAGTTCTGTAAATCTAAAATTACATCGAATTAGAAATATTTTTAAATGATGTTAAGGGATTTGGTCAAGATCAGTTTTCCACTTAATTTGAAGTACAGTAATAGAAATATGAACTATGTTGGCAGAGAAGCAAGAGGGCTGGTGGGTTTAGAAGGAAAAAGGGAAAAATCAGCTCCCACTACGGGCAGAGGGACGTTATGTAGAGTACCTAACTGTAAAGGCAGATGACCCTACTTGTGATCTGCTTAGGCATGGGGTGGGCTGTGAGAGGAGCGGCACCAGAAATACATTTGTTAGGGCAAGACTCACGCTGAAATTCCTGCTGCTGTGTCATTGTTCCTGTTGTAATTATTTCCTGAAAGGATGCTGATTTGGAAGCACCACTGAACGCAGTGGAAAATCAGTCAGCTAATGTCACCCAAAAAAGCAAAATTTTATGTTTGTTTCCTCAAACATATTCCCCCCTCACCAATTGCCAACACACACACACACACACACACACACACACATGCATTCAGATCCAATGGGATACTGTTCATTCAAAGTCCTTCTATGGGGACAAAGGTGGAATGCCATAACTTCCAGTCCTTTTATCAGGCCAGAGACAGTGGGGAGTCTACTGGAACAGTTCTCATTACAGTTCCAAGGCTTACAAAATATTTAAAATTTGAAAGAAAGAAGTGTGAAATACATCCAACAGTGCCAGTGAACACTGAATGAATATCCAAAAATGATATAAAGTAGAATTTCCTGAGCTATTTAGGCTTGTCATATAACCGGATTGAAGTTTTAAAAGACAAATGACATATTTTAATGGATTTCAGACAAAAAAGTGACATTACAGAAGTCTGAATTGAATGCAATTTTAAGGATGGAATATCAAATGGCCATGCTATCTTTCTAAATATCAGTGTATTCTAGCAAATTTTTATTGTGGTAAGAACCACATAATATAAATACATATCCTCACAACAATTTTTAAGTGTACAGCACATTACTGTCAACTATATGCACAATATTTACAATAGATCTTAAAACTTTTTCATCTTGCACAACTAAAACTCTACTCCCACTGAACAAGTCTGTTTCCTGTCCCCCCCAACCGTGGCAACCACCATTCAACTTGACATTTCTGTGTGTCTGATTACTTGAGATATTTCATATAAGTATAATCACATATTATTTATCTTTCTGTGACTGACTTTATTGAGTATAATGTCCTCGAGGTTCATCCTTGGGGCATATGCCAGGACTCCCTTCTTTTTATGGCTGAATAATATTCCATTGTATTTCTAGATCCTATTTCCATTTATCTATTGATGGACTTTTAGGTTGCTTCCATATCTTAGCTATTGTAAATAATGCTGCAATGAACATGGGTGTGCAAATCTCTCTTGAAGATTCTGTTTTCAATTCTTTCAATATCCAGAAGTGGGACTGCTAGATTAAATGGGAAATCTATTTTTTTTATTTTTGAGGAAATTTCTTAAAGTTTTCCATTGTGGCTGCATAATTTTACAATCTCTAGAACACTGCTCAGTGGTTCTAATTTCTCCACATCCTGGCCATTTTTTTATTTTATATTTTTTCATAGTAGCCAGCTATCTGAATAAATATGGCCACCTCTGCTCTCTTTCAGTTACCCTTTGCATGGAATATCTTTTCCATCCTTCCACTTTCAGCCTTTGTGTGCCTTTACATCTGAGGTGAGTTCCCTGTGGACAGCATAGACTTCCATCTTGTTTTTTAACCCATTCAGCCACTCTATCTTTCAAATAAAGAGTTTGATCTATTTACATTTAAAGTAATTACTGATAGGGAAAGACTTACTATTATTATTTTAATTATTTTCTGTACGTCTTGTTATTTTCTCTGTTTTTTCTCTTGCTACATTCCTTTATGCTTCATCAAATTTTACAGTGACATGATTTGATTCCTTTCTCAGTTTCTTTTGTGTATCTTCTATTCTTGGATTCCTGATGCAGACTAAAGAAATTCATCCAAATGATGGTAGTCATTGGTGAGCAAATCCAGAGCTGAACCTTCTGAATAGGTGTCCTTGCTTTACTTTTACCTCTCCATTACTGTAGCAGTAGATAATAGACACAAAGAAATCCCAGAGAACAAGAAATCAGAAGGTTCAGGCAAACTGAACATTCACTAAACTGTCTTTTATTAAAATGTATGAATTCTTTAAATCCACTTTTTTTTTCATGATTTCTTCAGCAAGGTATAAAATTATTCTCTCCCAATCTTTCTAAATCCAAACTTTATTTTGCTTTCTCTCCTATTTGAGCTCTGTTCTTAGAGATAAATTTACCAAACACATGATAGAATACAATACCTCAAGATGCAAATCCCGTGTATACTCAGAAATATTTGGACACTGAATCATGGAAACAATGGGTATGGTGTTGCCTGAGAAAAACCCTATTTTTAAATTCATTCAAAATATGTATTTGGTTCTCCCATATATGAGGTCCATTCAAGGTGATGGGGATACAGTGACAGAAGACAGAGGAGGCCCCTGTTCTCTCAGTGTACATTCTGGCATGAGATGGTTCAGATCAAAAAATGACAAATAACCATAAAAAATAAATAAAAGGTAGTAAAAAAAGGGCTATGCAGGGAAGTGACCTGTTAGCTATGTTAGAGGATGACCAATTAGACTTCAGGGAAGTCCTATTTGATGAGATTTGTTTGTTTTTTAAATATTTTATTTATTTATCCATGAGAGACAGACAGAGACACAGGCAGAGGGAAAAACAGGCTCCATTCAGGAAGCCCTATGCAGGACTCAATCCCAGGACTCCAGGATCACTCCCTGAGACAAAGGCAGATGCTCAACCACTGAGCCACCCAAGCATCCCATCTGATGAGATTTGAATGAAAAGGAGCCAACCTTGAGACTACTAAGGAGAAGGTATTTCAGGCAAAGGAAATGCGAGTAGAATGTTCTCAGGCAAGGATGTGCTTGGTATATTTGAGTCGTAGAAAGAAAATGGAATTTGATGGGCAAGGGCCAGCATGGCTCAAGTTGGAGCAAGAAAGTTACATAGGGTTGGTGCACCAAATCTTATAAATGAACTGCTTTAAGAGAAAGGAGGGGGGAGAGGAGGAGACTGCCAAGATGCAAAAGCCAACTACAAGAACAAGATTGGCCAAAGCATTCTTTTTCTGAAAGAAGTTGAAGAAAAGCTCATAGCACATCCTGATCTCCCACTGGAACCAGCAAAGGAGTGGAAATAGACAGATGGACACAGTGAGGCCCTCCAGAGACCAGGGCCAGGACCAGAGTCCATCTGTAGAGTTTCCAGAAAGAGGATGGCAAGCCTTATATTAATCAACTCAAATGACTTTTAGTCAAGATAGCTTGTGTTGGGGGAGGGCAGAACTTTACCAGAGCCAGAAGAGTATTCTTTTTCTCTCTTCCTCTCTGTTTCTGCTAGCCACTGTTTATTTTTCTTCCTCCTGTTTCAGTCACATTTACACTCAGTAAGGTCATTTACTTTCACTTCCTATAGTTACTAGTGTCTAGCTCTTGCTAACTTCATTTACATTCTAATTACTTAGATGATACCGTTTTCATGGAACTTTCAAGTCCCTCTGCTCTGTCCTAAACGCTGTTTAACAATAAACAGTCATTAAAATCACCACTGCAAGGGCGCCTGGGTGGCTCAGTCCTTTAAGCATCTGCCTTTGGCTCAGGTCATGATTCCAGAGTCCCAGGATGGAGCCCTGCATCAGACTCCCCGCTGACCCTCCTCCTTCTCATTCTCTCTCTCTCTCTCTTATTCTCCTCTCTCTCGAATAAATAAACAGATAAAGTTTAAAAAAATCATCACTACAAATTAAATACCTATATATCCATAGCAGCTTTTTGGGCTTTTGTTCGGTTTTGTTTTTCTTGGAACAAATTCCATTGTTCCTTTTCTTTTCTTGGTTCACCAATTGCATTATTCTCTGGGGGCATTTAATTTGTCAATCCCCCATCCTTTTTCTTTCTCTACACATTTCCTAACAAGCAAGCATTATATCTCAAATTGTACATAGATCACTCTTGTCCGTTTTTATTTATTTTTTATTTTCTTAAGTAGGTTCCGCACCCAATGTGGAGTCCAGTGCAGGACTTGAACTCACAACCCTGACATCATGACCTGAGCCAAGATCAAGAGTCAGATACTTAACAAACTGAGCCACCCAGGTACCCCTCCTCTTGTCCATTTTTAAACCAATACCAACAATTCCTAACAAATCCCCCAAATTGTCAACTCACACATGTTACACATTTTATACATCTTCCTGTGTTTTACAAGACCCTCCATTCTCATCCTCATCTCCTAATCCCACGTGCTGGTTATTTGGTTGATCTTACTATTTATCTAATACATTGCAAAATCAGGATGCCTCTTTATTACTGTCTCAATATCTCCCTTTCTCTCTGAAGGCTAGGTAAACTCCCAGTCCTGATGAGCTCACCTTTTAAACAAGGACTATTTCAATATCCTCTAGCTTTTCCTCCATAGAAAAATTGCTTGAATTAGTTTAGTTATCCCAAATATATGAGGATAGCATGTAAGACAAACAAAATCTATAGGAACGCTTCTACGATGTTACTAAATGACGTATTATTGGTTTTCCTGATGACATCATCATCTTCTAATCATACAGAAACTCCAAAGAAGCACAAATCATCGGCAAGTGTCCAGTTCAGAAATTTTGAATATTTGCTCCTGCCCATTCTCCTTTGCTTCTTGCATCTCTCCTCCCGCACTGACCACCTACTCCTCTTAGTTCAAGGTCATCTGCTTTACTCACATTCACAGATCCACCAGAGCCCTACTGTGACCTTTGTTTTAGTGGTTCCTTGTCTTCATACCCCCACACTGAGTTAACCATCACCCACTCAATTAGAAAATTCAGTTTTAGAGCCTATTGAAGCAAAAACTACACCAAAGTTAAACAGGCAAGGAAAACCTGATTCACGGTTATTCAGTTTGCATTTAACTCTGCTGAAACAAAAGACAAAACAATTTTAAGAGGTGGGGACAGGGAGAGACAGTAGGCCTATGAGTCTATATGAGAGACACATATGGGCCTATACGTGTTTGCTATGGGTTTACCCAAAGGAAAAGAATATTTTCTCATATCTTCAACAACAGGTAGTTTTATAAGTTAGAGCAAGGGCCCCATCAAAGTTAGGCTCCTACTCTCCACAGAAACTGGGAGCTGGGGGTTCGATCTTCTTCAATGATGAGATTATATCTTAAAGAGATGCTTCTAGGTCTTTGAGAAGGATGGTCCTGGGTTGTAAAGTTGTCTAGAGGTTTTTAAAAAGATTTTTATCACCAGGTGCTAAGAAAGAAAGACAATTACACGTTTTCTAAAGTAAACGATCCATGAAAGGGAGGTCATGGCCTAGGAACAGGAAAAAGACTGAAGTTAGGGAAGGTAAGGAGAATTTTAAGGCAGACTTGGTCACTTCATGTTATCTGTGGCTGCATCCATGAATAAACATCCATGAAGTAAAAGGCACCGGATGTTCTCAACTGACGTGGATTTAACTTTAATTATAATAGTCTCCTAATTCAACTGTCATGTATTCCCTGGAATGAGCTCATGCAGCTTCTAACCAGAACTACTTGGGGGCCTTCTGTGTCACTGCCTGGGCTTGGCTGAGGACCAGGAAGATACTCATTGCATTATAGTTCGATTCAGTACAATTGATTTAAAAAAAAGCAATTTTTAAAAGATTTTATTTATTTGAGAGAGAGAGTGTGCATAAGCAGGAGGGGAGGGGTAGCAGGAGAAGGAGAGAGACTCCTCACTGAGCAAGGAGCCCGATGTGGGGCTCAATCCCAGAACCCTGGGGTCATAACCTGAGCCAAATGAACTACCCAGGCACCCTAAAGAAAAACAGTATTAATTGCACTTTCAAAAAAACCTTCAAGTCCTGTTCTAAATTATTCTAAATAGAAAATTGTCTTCTCCCTGCTTTTCTAAATTTCTAAATATTCCTGGAAGTTCTTTTTTTTCCAAATAAAACTTGACTTTGCTTGCTCCTATTCTATGATACTAGCATCTGAAAAATAGGTTAAAATGGAACATAAGGACATATGGTGTGAAAGGCTCACAGACGTACGAGTGTAGAGCCAGTTTAGTTCAATGCAGTGAAACTGTGAATATAGTAACTTGTTGTGCCAAGCTTTAAATAAATGCATTGGTCATTGTCCCTTCACTCATGAACACAGACCTCTCTACTGACATCATCATCCAGCTCTCTAGGGCACAGATTTGGTTGGCATACATCTGGTCACCCATCCAACTGTTTGCACAGCCACTCACAACATTGCAGCCCAGCTCTCTGAAAAGAACAGCTGCCTAATGGGATGACTCAGCAGTGCACTGACTTAAAATGGCCTTTTGGCTTCTTCTAGCACAGGGAGGTGACTATGTATCCAAAGTCAAAGCCTTGAAAGCAAAGAACTAAAAAGTTTTATTCCCAGGTCTTGTTCAGAAAAACAATACCTTGATACTTACTATCCCTCCAATATATGACATTGTCTCTTGACTTCATCTTTCCACATTCATATCTGCTTGACCAGCAGAGCTCTGGACCTCATTGTGCTGTCCTACTGAAATTTTTCCACCTGGTCAATTTCAACTGTGCATTTTGGCCAGAAACATCACTCCTTTAAAATTTCCTTCAACTTCTCCTGAGGATAAAGCAATCTTTTTCCTCCACTTCCCCAAAGCACTTTGTATACATGCCCCTCCTGGCACTTCCCTGGTTTATCATAATGCTCTGGTTAGATTCCTGTCTCTTCTGCTAGATTGTGGATTCTTCCAAAGCTAGGATGTGTCTATTCATCTTTCACCCTTTCCTTCTAAGCATCTAGAACAGTATGTGTTACAAGGAAGATTCTAAATGAAGCAGCTGCCTATTGAGCACAGATACTGGAGACTGTGCTTTGGCTTTCACAGTCGTCCCATTTCTTCCAGTCACCATCCTTGCAAAGTTTCCATTGTCCATGAGGAAAGCAGCCCAGGGATGGTAAGTACTTGCTGGGCAAAGTCAAAATAAAATGGTGACTTCAGACTTTAAACACACGATTGTTGTTATATTCTACAATAAATAAGGGATGAATTTATACCAAAATACATAAACAAAAAGTCATAATTTTTCAATGTAATGCTTATTGGACATCTACATAAATGGAAAAAATCAACAAGTTTTCTTCTCTATTAAATTTTGAATTTTTCCTTTATATATTCATTCACTTTTGCTAATTACCATTGCCTTGTCTCACTCACAAAGACACAGAGTTGCAGGATTTAAGGGAAAAAATATTAGTTACAATGTTTAGTATGATGCATTTCTTGATTTTCTTCACACCAATCTTGATTTAAAATAACTACCTGAATTAATTCAAGGCTCAATTTTCTAAAAAGAGACTTTTGTTCTATAGAAGTCCTTGTATGCAAATACATGTGTATGTGTTTCTGTGTGTATGTGTGTGTGTTCATGTGTTCAAACACAAGTCGACCACATACCTCTTCCATTTTCAACTCCATTCAAGAGACTATCTCAATCTGACACCATATCATCAGTCTTCCAGAAAGTAATACCCATGCAGATGAGCTTAACTGCCTTACATGTCATCATGCTTATTATTTATATTTTACTTTTTTTATTTTTTAAAGATTTTATTTATTTATTTGACAGAGAGCACGAGAAGAGGAAGTATCAGGCAGAGGGAGAGGGAGGAGCAAATTCCTCCCTGAGCAGGGAGCCCAATGTGGGGCTCGAATCCAGGACCTGACTCAAGGCAGACACTTAACCAACTGAGCTACTCAGACACCCCTTTATTTTAATAAGTTTCTTTAGGTTTGATACATAGGTGATAATAGAAGACATAAATTTAAATATGTTCAAAATAAAATTACACTTCATAGATTTTCCTTCTCCTAAGTCTCTGTTTACAAAGTAAAATCTTACTTTTCAACATCATACCTATAAGACTTCTGATTGAATAACTGAATTCCCCAAATGAGGCAAAGCAGAGAAACTAATCATTCATGCTATATTCTCTATTCCCATTTGAATATGGATAAAATGTCATCCTGGGAAATGTGTGTGTGTGTGTGTGTGTGTGTATCACAAATTTAGTGGTTTAAAATGATGCAAATCAATTATGTTGTAGTTGTATAGATCAGAAGAATGGGTGGGTTCAGCTAGTTCCTCTGCTCTACATCTCACAAAATCAGAATAGAGTGCCTTTCAAATATTCTTCTTTATATAGTCATTCAAACTATTAAATTTACCCCTTAGTCACTATGACGGGGGCTTGCTGAAATCATCTGATATCTCTAACATCTAAAATGAGAATTTTAATGTCTCAATAAGCAAAGCAGAGGAATTAAGTAATGTTTTAAGTCTTCCAAAAATATTTTATGCAATTGGTCATAGGCTGATAAATAAAGAAAAAAAGGAGGAAAATAATTTTAAACAACCAAAATAATAAAGGATTAATGGGTTCTGAGTACCATATTGTTAACTGACTCATGGCAACAAGGGAACTGTTGTAATTATTCCTGAAATAATTTTATTTTAAAAATATTTAGAATACCAGAGCAACTGAGTCAATTAAGACTTTTCTAAATATAGTGCAATAAAAAGTTACTTTTGTTGTCATTAAAACAAAATACAGCAACCACATTTTCCTGATAGAAATCAGTCTCATACTCAGAAGACTAATTTTATTAGTTCCCAGAAAATTTCACTCAATTGTGACTAAATAAAAGGTAGAATTTGTAATAAATAGTTGTCACACTTTCAACCTAAACCCACTATAATTATTGTCCCAAGAATTTGTAGAAATACCCTTTTCAGGACAGAAGACTCACCACCCTCAACTTTGGGGAGCATTGATGGCCAACAGCTCTGCTCGTGGCCAATACCCTCTGCTGAAGAGAGTCACTAAAACTGTACCCAGAGGCATCTGGATAGCTCAGTCCATAAGCATTTGATTCTTGGTTTCAGTTCATATCATGACCTCAGGGTCATGAGATCAAGTCCCAAATTGGGCTCAGTGCTCAGGGGGGAGTCTGCTTGAGATTCTCTTCCTCTCCCTCTGCCCTTCCCCTGCTCTCTGCTCTCTCTTCCTCTCTCTCTAAGTAAATAAATAAATCTTTTTTAAAAAAGTTCTGTACCCATTTTGTCACTAATTCCAGTGTGTGGCAGGGTAGTTTCCTAAACCACCAAGCAATTCTCTGACTCTGACTGGTGTCCTACAATTCAACTCAGTTGTGATACTATCTACCTGGAGATAGCATCGGATCCCCTAGTTTAAAAGCTCAGTCCTACAAGACTTCCCCCTGGCCCTACGTTGTCACCTGTGCTTCTGTCTAATTGGTTATAGTTCGAGTAGCTTCTTGGGGTCAATTAATTTGCTAGAGTGGTTCACAGAACTCAAGCATTTTACTGACTAGATTATTGGTTTATTATAAAAGGATATAACTTAGAACAGTCAGATGGAAGAAATGCAGAGTGGGAAAAGGGCACCGAACCTCCATGCCCTTTCTGAGGCCATTCTTCTTCTGCGTACATGTGTTCACCAACCTGAAAGCTCTCCTAACTTAGTTCTCTAGAGTTTTTTGGAGGTTTCATTACGTAGGCAAGATTAATGAAATCACTGGTCCCTGGTGACTGAACTCACTCTCCAGCTTCTCTCTCCTCCCAGGCGGTGGTGGTGAGGGGACTCGAAGTTCCAACTGTGCGTCTAATCACATGATTATATGATTAGCTCAACTGGCAACTAGCCCTCATCCTTAAGTGCAGTACAAAAGTCATCTCATTAACAGAACAAAAGACACCTTTAGCTGTCTCATGATGGGAAA
Organism: Nyctereutes procyonoides; assembly: GCF_905146905.1. Classification (NCBI taxonomy): domain Eukaryota; kingdom Metazoa; phylum Chordata; class Mammalia; order Carnivora; family Canidae; genus Nyctereutes; species Nyctereutes procyonoides. The sequence goes on from NW_026575132.1 coordinate 17,241,211, forward strand.
TTTCAAAGTTTTTTAGGAGCTCTGTGCCAGAAAAGGTAGAAAGACAAAATATGTATTTGTTATTATAAATTATAATATCCCAGTCACCTAAACCAAGTCCATGGCCCCTTCCAGGTGCAAGCTAGTTTTCAAGCTTGTTTTTGTTTGTGATCCCTCATTCTGTTTCTATATAATCTATGAGATTAATGCATGAAAAATCCAATTATTGAATGCAGAAATGGCCCCTCAACTCTATGGTCAACTAATATTCAACAAAGCAGGATAGACTATCCACTGGAAAAAAGACAGTCTCTTCAGTAAATAGTGCTGGGAAAATTGGACAGCCACATGCAGAAGAATGAAACTAGACCATTCTTTTACACCAGACACAAAAATAAACCCAAAATGGATGAAAGATCGAAATGTGAGACAAGAATCCATCAAAATCCTAGAGGAGAACACAGGCAACACCCTTTTTGAACTTGGCCACAGCAACTTCTTCTTGCAAGATACATCTATGAAGGCAAGGGAAACAAAAGCAAAAATGATCCATTGGGATTTAATCAAGATCAAAAGCTTCTGCACAGCAAAAGAAACAGTCAACAAAACTAAAAGACAACCTACAGAATGGGAGAATATATTGGCAAATGACATATCAGATAAAGGGCTAGTATCCAAGATCTATAAAGAACCTATTAAATTCAACAGCAAAGAAACAATCCAATCATAAAATGGGCAAAAGACATGAACAGAAATTTCACCAAAGAAGACATACACATGGTCAACAAGCACATGAGAAAATGCTCCACATCACTGGCCATCAGGGAAATACAAATCAAAACCACAATGAGATACCACCTCACACCAGTGAGAATGGGGAAAATTAACAAGACAGGAAACCACAAATGTTGGAGAGGATGTGGAGAAAAGGGAGCTCTCTTGCACTGTTGGTGGGAATATGAATTGGTGCAGCCGCTCTGGGAAACTGTGTGGAAGTTCTTCAAAGAGTTAAAAATAGACCTGACCTACATCTCAGCAATTGCACTGTTGGGGATTTACCCCAAAGATACAGATGCAGTGAAACGGCAGGAACCTGCACCACAATGTTTATAGCAGCAATGTCCACAATAGCCAAACTGTGGAAGGAGCCTTGGTGTCTATCAGAAGATGAATGGATAAAAAAGATGTGGTTTATGTATACAATGGAATATTCCTCAGCCATTAGAAATGACAAATACCCACCATTTGCTTCGACGTGGATGGAACTGGAGGGTATTATGCTGAGTGAAGTAAGCGAATCGGAGAAGGACAAACTCTATATGATCTCATTCATTTGGGGAATATAAAAAATAGTGAAAGGGAATAAAGGGGAAAGGAGAGAAAATGAGTGGGAAGTATCAGCAAGGGTGATAGAACATCAGAGACACCTAACTCCGGGAAATGAACAAGGGGTGGTGGGAAGGGAGGTCGGTGGGGGATTGGGGTGACTGGGTGACGGGCACTGAGGGGGGCATTTGACGGGATGAGCACTGGGTGATATGCTATATGTTGGCAAACTGACCTCCCAAAAAACAAAAAGAAAAGAAAAACCCAATTATTAGTTTACAATTTTGGACATATAGTGTATAAAGATTGATACTGTTTACTAGCTATTGCTTTGGATGGATACTATATATTTATATATTAAATACTATACATTTATTATAGTTTTGAATTGATACTATTTATTAAGCTCTGAGTTATTACAAGCTGAGAATGATTAGGAGAACTACCTCTTCCATTTATTAGCTGTCAAGCTCACTAAGAGTAAAATGAAAATAATGCTCTTACCTATAACTAATGTTGTGAATCTGCATGGTGCCAGCAAAGTTCCATCTCTAAAAGGGTTTTGTAAACTGCAAGTTCTAGATAAACATTAGTTGGTCAGAGACTGAAAAACTGGTGAGATCTGGTCGTTCAATATAATTAGAAAAGAAAACCCTGATAGCATGTCTCCCACTCTTCATAATAAAAGTATGGCAGGATGTACTTGTGACTACGCTACACACCTCTCTGACTGTCTTCAGGTTGCCTAGAGGAAATTTTTAGTTGGTCCTCCAGTAGTCTGTGTTTTTCTTTAGGGGCCAAATGATTAATGAACACCAAATGTTCATTTTATAGATATATATACATATACTTTTATACATTCCATAATATTTACTAAATTAAAATAGAAATTGTATTTTCCCCATAGATAATAAACTGGAATCTTTGAGCCTTCTTATTTCTAACAAATCCTTAGCAATACAGAAGTGACTACATGGTGTTCTCAGGATACTTCCGTATGATAGCATACACATTGTAGTCTCTTCTCATAGTGGGAAATTGGGATGGCCATTATGATCATGGTAAATACCACTTAAAATTAAAATGGAGAAATAATACCAATTACTTTTATATTCAAAAAATTATGAAGGTGAAAGAGAAAATGGAACCAAGAATCAAGTTTTTTTACTATGAAGATAATGAGCCAGGGACAGAGAAAAATAAGAATGCAACTTGTTGAAAAAAAAAAAAGAAAGTAAATATTCACCTTTACTTGTCTATACACCATGTTTTATACTAAAAGTAAATGTAAAAACATTCATCTTCAATATCTTCATTTAATTTAATAAAGATCCCAAGTAAGATACAATATTTTTATTCTGTAAGAGTGTAATTTATTTTCCATCCAAATGTATTCAGTTCAGCAAAATCAAAGTAAATAAAATAGCTTCACATAACAACACAGTGTGAATAATATAGTTCTGAGAATGTATCTAGCTGGATAAAGCTCAAAACCTTAACTGGTTCATGTGTGTAACAAATGGAGCAAAGACAGTCAAGTAACTCCTCTAATGAAACCAATAAATCACTTCATTGGAGTAAAGTTTAAAATGAGATTCATTATGAATTACAAAGGATTCTACAAAGGAGCTATCATATTGTGGATTGTTGTATTTCTTATGAGATTTTGGAAAGAGGAATTCAGAGTAAAAATAGTATTTTTTAAATTGCATAGGAAAGAGATTAGTCATCCTATCATTAATGATATAATTATTTTTTTAAAGATTACTGAAAATGCCTTCAAGTATTTGCTCAACTAGTGGCCGAATTATAGAGACAGAAAAACCCTCAAACAAGATCATTACATAATTCAATTTAGAATATATTCTATGCACTACGTATTATTAAAGAATATAGTTGCAAAAAGTAGAGAAGCAAATAAACCATGGCACCAAAAAGACTGGTTATTATTGATGCAGATAATAGCTAATTATCTGTCATATTGCATTTAATAGACTTTTGAGCAAACTCCCAACAATAGCCTATTTTTACAACTGATTAAACTGTTTGATCATAAAGATGTCAAATAGTGATATTTGGCTGATTTAGTTTCCACTCACTATGAAAACATTTTTTTGTGGACAAATTAATAAATGTGTAGAGAAAGGTAAGATGTGCATTCATTTTCCAAATGTGTGCATTTGACAGTATATAAATGCTTTCAGTACTTCAATCCTATTTTCCTTGACCAATATCCCTTCTGAAGTAAACAAGAAGCAAGTTGTCACTAAATCTAAAGAATCACATTGGCCCACACTCCACAATGAAAGTCATGCGCCCTAATTTTGGGAAAAGAAACAGTTTCTATCTGCCAAGTACTATTGTTCTTGAAACTTTAGTGTCTAGATGATCAGATGGAGTGTCAATACTAGATCTTATTGAAAGATCAAAGCAGGTTTAACATCCATAATTCAGTTTTTCTGGGTTCTTATTTTGTAAATGTTTACTATTTTCTGATTATTTGGATATTACCAAAGTAGTGCCTGCATCATTGTAATTTTCAACAAAGATGTGACCAAAAAAAAAAACAAACAATAAAAATCAAATCCTTAGGCCTTTGGTATTTAGAATTTGAAGTAACAGAGGACCAAGCCCCGTGCCTACATAGAATAGCTGTAGGATCTGCCATATGCCAAGATGACCATAAGCAACAAATGCAAATACTCCAGCCTTCCAAAATGTTTCCCTGAGCAAACTGGGTATGAGATGTTGATTTCCGTCTTTTTGTATTCAGCACGGCTGTAGGCATCTGGGAAACAGCAACAGTTTGGAGGAAAGCCCCCTTTGACAGCAATCTGCAAAGTGGAGGCTGACTTAGCACAAAAAACAATGAGGCAAAGTCATCCCGAGTAAAAAATTAGAACTTCAGTTCCTCATTGTCCATAACTATCATGCATATGTCTTAAGAACCACATACAGGCGAACACTAGCCAAGAAGTCCTATAAACAGCTTGCTATGGCCATTCAACAATGGAGTGAAAACTGAAATAAAAGCTTGGTTTTCCTAACTTCCAATATCTGACTATAGTCATAAAAATGTATTTGGGTTTATTAATCAAAAAGAAGTTGCGAAAGAACTTATTAAACTCAACAGCAAAGAAACAAACAATCCAATCATAAAATGGGCAAAAGACATGAACAGAAATTTCACCAAAGAAGACATAGACATGGCCAACAAGCATATGAGAAAATGCTCCACATCACTGGCCATCAGAGAAATACAACTCAAAACCACAATGAGATACCACCTCACACCAGTGAGAATGGGGAACATTAACAAGACAGGAAACCACAAATGTTGGAGAGGATGCGGAGAAAAGGGAACCCTCTTACACTGTTGGTGGGAATGTGAACTGGTGCAGCCACTCTGGAAAACTGTGTGGAAGTTCCTCAAAGAGTTAAAAATAGACCTGCCCTATGACCCAGCAATTGCACTGTTGGGGATCTACCCCAAAGATGCAGATGCAATGAAACGCCGGGACACCTGCACCCCGATGTTTCTAGCAGCCATGTCCACAATAGCCAAACTGTGGAAGGAGCCTCGGTGTCCATCGGAAGATGAATGGATAAGGAGGGTGTGTGGTCTCTGTACACAATGCAATATTCCTCAGCCATTAGAAATGACAAATACCCACCATTTGCTTCGACGTGGATGGAACTGGAGGGTATTTTGCTGAGTGAAGTAAGCGAATCGGAGAAGGACAAACTCTATATGATCTCATTCATTTGGGGAATATAAAAAATAGTGAAAGGGAATAAAGGGGAAAGGAGAGAAAATGAGTGGGAAGTATCAGTGAGGGTGATAGAACATGAGAGATACCTAACTCTGGGAAACGAACAAGGGGTGGTGGGAAGGGAGGCGGGCAGAGGGTTGGGGTGACTGGGTGACAGGCACTGGGGGGGGCACTTGATGATATAAGCACTGGGTGTTAGGCTATATGTTGGCAAATTGAACTCCAACTAAGAAAGGAAAAAAGGAAAGAAAGAAAGAAAGAAAGAAAGAAAGAAAGAAAGAAAGAAAGAAAGAAAGAAAGAAAGAAAAGAAAGAGAAAGAAAGAAAGAAAGAGAAAGAAAGAAAGAAAGAAAGAAAGAAAGAAAGAAAGAAAGAAAGAAAGAAAGAAAGAAGGAAGGAAGAAAAAGAAAGTTGCAAAGGGTGGATTTGTTCTTGGACTTTAGAGATAACACCAGAGAACACCAGGAGAGGAGGAAGCAATATGGTAAATGAATAGATAATTTTAAACATTTTGCAAAAACAAAGGTGTTTTAAGGGGTAAGAGTTTGTGAGACCTTACCTAAAGCAAAGGAAAATTAGCTCAGACAGGACAACAAGGGTCATATTTGTAAACTGAGGAGCATCCTTTTGAATAGACTTGGGGGAGGGAGAGATATAAAAAGAAGAAATCTAACATAAAGGAGATTGCTGGCCAATTACCCTCTCAAGGAAACAGCATCTTCCTGAGACGGTATTAACATGAGTTTCCAAGGCACATGTTCAATTTTAGTAACATTGCTTAAAATACTGAGGCTGAAGGATCTAATAGATATCAAGTAGAACTTTCCATCTCTAATTTAAGGCATAACATTCACTGTGTACACACATGGAATTAAAATATAGAGACACACAAATGATAAACATTAAGGACAAGGAAAAGCAATAGTACAGGGAGACACTGAAATCAAGGGTGGCAGCAAAGGGCAGATCTTTGTATTAGCATCAGTTCATCTGTGTCCTCTCCTAAGCTCTGGGGTAAAAGCCAGGGATTAATCATTGAACATTCACAATAAATATCATGCCCAGGATCTCAGTAAATGTGTTGTTTTGAAAATGAGAAGACCCAGAAAGAAAAAGAATTTTAAGTCTGGGAAATCCATCAGCCAGTGGTTTAATTACATTCTGGACCAAATTCTACTGGTGCATCGGCAGGGACTATTGAGTTTATTTGTTCCTCAAACGTACCCCCAAATGTTCTCTTTGGGCACCGTGGCAGAAGGTGGATGGACAATGCCAAAGTTAGAGCCATCAGCTAGCTTCGGAGGAATGATACATTCTCAAGCATTTGTGATACAAGTAACTATATAACAACTTCTGTGTGTGGTCCCCAAAGCAATAGGCCCACAAATGGAATGCCATTGCTAATATGTCACCAGTCAGCTGGGTACTGGTGTTCTGTGATGTACTGGAAACCGATTTAGTAGATATTTTTTCTCCTGCAGGAAAAGAACCAGAAAATTTTTCAAGCATAGTTTTCACTTGAGATTTCTTCCGGCTTTCAGACAGCTGTAGGCCACGTTAGTCAATATTAAAACACACACACACACACACACACACACACACACACTGAAGTTTTGTGTGCATGACGACCATAGGCTATTGAGGGCTTTTGTGTGTTACAGATTTTACTCATCCAGGAAATGAACTGCCAGACTGTGTGATGAGACTAGAAGTTACATTTTGGAACTCACTATACGTATGAGTGTCTTTCTGAAACTGTAGAAACCACATTCCCTTTTAGTGTAGGTGGAAAACTTGGCAAGCCCTGAGGTATCTTGTGACCATTCAATTGGTCCAAAGACATCGCAAGTACAAGTAACTCAAAAACTCTCATAGGAAACAGCTAATCTAACCATATGAGCAATGCAAGTGACCAATTTCCATCTTATCCTTATCAAGAGTTCTGACCTGTTAGCTGACAATTGTCAAGTTGAAGTCTGTAATGACTCATAGTTACAGCCCGACAGACATCATCTGACATTCAATGAGCACCTGCTAGGTGCCAGTCACCCTGAGCACCCAACACGGGATCCCATTTTGTATGTCATCTTAAATTACGTAATCTATCGTTTTACCTAATTTGCAAGCTACAACCAGAAATATACATCAGTTTGAGGTTATTTTTATAAATATAATCATTTACAACCATAGTTTTGTTATTTAAAGCTAGAAGCAAACTGTGGGTTGTCAGTAAAAAACATCGTACATATGATCCCTGTAGTGATTTTTTTCTCTTTGCTCCACAAAATAGCAATTCTCCACTATCTTAGGAGAGGTAGGTTGGAACAATTTTGATAAAGAAGAGACAAAACAACAGTTCATTTGTGCCACTTGCAGAAGAAATGTGTTTAAGCATGTTGTAGAAGTTTCCCATGAAACAGAAAAGTTTTAAAGGACCATCTGCTTTATACCAATACCATATAAATTTAGCACTGAAATCCTTACAGACAGATTTCTCTGCACTCATATTCCTCCTACTAACTCAGTGACAAGATTTAGACTAAATTAATTAATTATGAAATTAATTTACACTCAGAAATCTGTTGCTCATATAGTCAGCCAATACATGAAACACAAGTGACTTGGCTTTAGAATCCATCTATTTTAAACCCCTGACCGTATTGGTTAAAACCAAAGCACTTATCATTTGCTTTAGTGGAATTAGCTTATTTCCACTGACACTTTCAACGGAGAGGGGTGTCTTATTTTGGAATAACTGAACTTTCATAACCTGAAAGCCAAGTATACAGGATTATTTTAGATTATACCCCTCTAAGAATCCACGACTGAGCCACCCTAGACTTTCATTGGCCGGTCTCAGCGCGCCCTCTATGGTACAGCGGTTAAAATATGTACGAAAATGAAATAACAAAGAACTTTCTCTAGCATCACTTACTACACACGCTTCCTTTCACTCACGAAAAAGATGAGTGCAAGCCTTACATTATATCTGGTTCAGTGGATCTGTGGGTGAACAGTCCTTTTCAAATTGGAGCGGGTCCTTTGTGAAACAATGCCACACACATTGCCTAAACTGACATATTTTTTTGACTATGAAATCAATATTCTCCACTACCGTCACTAACAATTTTGTCTCCCTCTTCAGTCTCCGTGTGTGTATGTGTGTGTGTGAGTGTGTGAGTGCCTGGATGTGTCAGTGTGTGTGTGTGTGTGTGTGTGCGCGCGCGCGTGAGTGCCTGGATGTGTCGGCACGTGTGTGTGTGTGTGTGTGTGTGCATGAGAGCCTGGCTGTGTGCGTGTGTCTGAGTGTGCGCGTGTGAGCGCCTGGGTGTGTCGGCGTGTGCGTGTGTGTGTGTGTGTGTGTGCGCGCGAGAGTGAGTGCCTGGGTGTGTCGGCAGGTGCGTGTGCGTGTGTGTGAGCGCCCGGCCGTGTGCGTGTGTGTGTGTGTGTGTGCGCGCGCACGTGAGTGCCTGGATGTGTCGGCACGTGTGTGTGTGTGTGTGTGCATGAGAGCCTGGGTGTGTGCGTGTGTCTGAGTGTGCGCGTGTGAGCGCCTGGGTGTGTCGGCGTGTGCGTGTGTGTGTGTGTGTGCGCGCGCGCGAGAGTGAGTGCCTGGGTGTGTCGGCAGGTGCGTGTGCGTGTGTGTGAGCGCCCGGCCGTGTGCGTGTGTGTGTGTGTGTGCGCGCGCGCGTGAGTGCCTGGATGTGTCGGCACGTGTGTGTGTGTGTGTGTGTGCATGAGAGCCTGGGTGTGTGCGTGTGTCTGAGTGTGCGCGTGTGAGCGCCTGGGTGTGTCGGCGTGTGCGTGTGTGTGTGTGTGTGTGTGCGCGCGCGAGAGTGAGCGCCTGGGTGTGTCGGCAGGTGCGTGTGCGTGTGTGTGAGCGCTCGGCCGTGTGCGTGTGCGTGTGTGTGCCTGTGAGTGTGCGCGCGTGAGTGCCTAGATGTGTCGGCAGGTGCGTGTGTGTGTGTGTGTGAGCGCCCGGCCGTGTGCGTGTGTGTGTGTGTGTGTGTGCGCGCGAGAGTGAGCGCCTGGGTGTGTCGGCAGGTGCGTGTGCGTGTGTGTGAGCGCCCGGCCGCGTGCGTGTGCGTGTGCGTGTGTGTGCTGTGTGTATGCGCGCGTGAGCGCCCGGCCGTGTGCGCGGGAGGCGCGCGGCGCGGTGTCGGCCGGTTAGCGCCAAGCCCGAGGCTCCCCGGGCCGCAGGGGCAGCGCCGCACCTGCTCTTACCTGGGCTCCGGCGAGAAGGCAGCCGCCGAGCAGCAGCCACGCCCGCGCGTGGGGCGCCGCTCCCGGCCCGGCCATGCCCGGACCCGCCCTCCCGGAGCCCGGCGCCGCTCGCAACTTGGCGGGCGCGGGGCACCCTCGGGGCCGGGAGCGCGGCGCGGCGGGGGCGGCCCGGGGCGCGCGTCGGATCCCGGGTCCGCGCCGAGGCCCGCGCCGAGGTCCGCCCCGCCCTCCCGGGGGCCCCCGCTCGGCTCCCGGCCCGGACGCGCCGCCCCGCGGGGCCCGGTGGGAGGAGGGGGCGCGCGGACCCCCGGCCCGGATCGCGGGGCGCCCCGCGGGGCTGCAGGGGGCGCTCCCCGTCGGGGTCCAGCTCGCGCCGCCTGCACGCGCGTCCCCTCCGACCCGGGTCCCGGCCCCCGGCCCCCCGGCCCCCGGCCCCTCGGGGCGCCCCGGTCCTCGGGGAGGGCTCCGCGAGCTCCCTGTGCCCAGCCGCGCGCTGCCCCGGGCCACGGGAGGCCGCGGTGGTGCGGCCAGGCGGGCGCTGCCCCTGCGGCCCGCCCCGCGGTCTCCCGGCCCCCTCCGGTCCTCGGTCCTCGGACGGCCTCCATGGCAAAGTAGATCTACACTTCAGTATTTGTGCAGAGATGTCAGTTTGTGGCCTAAAATACTGAACCAGTGATGTAGAATCTTAAGTTCTTACACATATTAAAGAAAGATTTTAGCTAGATATGGAAATATGAATTTTCGTCATGGTGGATGATGCTTCGGTTACCTAATGAAATTTAAGAACAAGTTGCTGTTGTCCTTAGTGCAACATTTCACTACGTGACTCATATGTAAAGTATTTATCCTCCTAAAGCAAGCTATACAGAATGCTTCAGATACACTTATTAAAATCATGAAGTATATACATGGGAAAGGATGAATTATCCCCCGTTTATGAATTACTGAAAGGACAGAAGATGAGTTATTTAATGCTCGTTTGCCAGTGCTCATTGTTTAGCTTTAGAAGAGTTTTACAAAATTTGTTTGAAACAAAAGAATACTTGACAAATATTCAAAGGCCAAAAACATGGCAATGTAATTTACATTCTCTCACTGCTACCACATTACATATGAACCAAATAAATTTGAAGCTCCCAGGAAAGGAAAAGTTAGACTTAGTAGACAGGCCCCAAAAATTTACATCGAATTTAAAACAGCTTAATACAAATATGTAAAAATAGTTTTAAACATTTTCCAACATCAAAATGCAGAAGATTTTAATTTTAATCAACAGTATTATGTAAACTTGCTGTAAAATATGCTAGATAAATTTGAAAAATGCTTTGTTTTATATAAATTTAGGGTTGCTTTTTAATTTACTCAATACTGCTTGATTTCTTTTTTTTTACTGCTTGATTTCAATATTAATAATACCATGTATACACAGATGTAGGAAATTTACTTAATATGCACAAATTATCATGCATTTCTGATGCAAATGTTGTATCTAAATTGTGATGTGCTATAAGAATCACATACCAACTTTCAAAGACAATATGAAAACAAAAAGAACATACAATATCTCAGTGTATTTTATATCATTATTGATATACATTGAATTAAATATATTCTTAAAATAATATCACCTTCTCTTCATTACCTTTCAAATTCCATATATGGATCATATCTTATTTCTTTTGGACAAAACTGTTCTAGAATAAAACTTCCCACAGTATGTCCCCTGTCACCACTTCTTTCAATATTTTACTGGAAGTTTCAGTTAATATAATAAGAAAAGAAAATTAAAACTTTAGAGATTAGAAAGGAAAAAAATAAAACTATCTTTGTTTGCAGATGACATGATTATGTATGTAGGAAATTTTTTTAAAAAACCTCCTCAAACTATCAAATGATTATAGTAGACTTATAGGTTATATGATTAACACACAAAAGTCAATCACTTTCCTGTATATTAACAATGAAAATGTGGAATTAGAAATTAAAGCCCAATATCATTTATATCAGCATCCAAAAAAATTAAATGCTTAGGTAAAAGTCTAACAAAATATTTACAAGATGTATCTGAGGAAAACTATAAAACATTGATTTAAAAAATCAGTGAATAACTAAATAAATGGAAAGATATTCTATGTTCATAGATAACAAGACAGCAATGTCAAGATGTCAGTTCTTCCCAACTTGATCTATAGATTCACTGCAATCCCAGTCAAAACCCCAGCAAGTTAGTTTGTGGACATTGACAAACTGATTCTGAGTTTATATGGAGAAGAAAAGACCCAGAATAGCAAAAACAAAATTGAAGGAGATGAATAAAGTTGTAGAACTAACATTGTTTAACTTTAAAACTTACTATAAAGCTATAGTAATTAAGACAGTATGGTATGGGTGAAAAAATAGATCAGTGGAATAGAATAGGCAGACCAGAAATAGATCCCCATAACTAGAGTCAATTGAAATTTGACAAAGGAACAAAAGTAAAACAGTACAGCAAGGGTAGCTTTTTCAATAAATGGTGCTGGAACAATGGTACATCCATATGAGAAAAAGTAAACTATATTGAAACCTTACACTACTCACAAAAATTCATTCGAAATGGATTTATTACTTAACATATAAAACATAAAACTAAAAATCTCCTAGAAGATAATATAGGGGAAAATCTAGATGACAGTAGCATTGACAATAACTTTTTAGATGTAACTAAAAGCACAATCCATGAAGGAAAACAATTGATAGTCTGGACTTCACTAAAATTAAAAATTCTGTTCTGTTCATGTATTTCTGATGCAAAATGGTGCAGACACTTTAGAAAACAATTTGGTAGTTTTTTTATGAAATTAAACATACTTTGGCATATGATCTAGCTATTGCATTCCTTAGTATTTACTCATAAGAATTGAAAACGTGTGTTCCCACAAAAACTTGCACACAAATGTTTGTAGCAACTTTATTCATAATGCCCAAACTTGGAAGCAACCAAGATGTTCTTCAGGAGAGGAAAGGATATAAAGTGTGATACATTCAGACAACGAAATATTATTTAGTGTCCAAAAAATGAGCTGTCAAGCCATGAAAAGACAAGGAGGAAACTTACATGCATATTCCTAAGTGAAATAAGCCAATCTGAAAGGGTTACATACTGTATATTTCTAACATATAACATCCTAGAAAAGGCAGTACTGTGGAAATAGCAAAAATATCAGTGGTTGCCAGGGGTTAGAGAGCAGGAAGGAAGGAAGGAATGGGTGAGCATAGAGGATTTTTAGGGAAGTGAAACTACTTAGTATGATAATATAAAGATAGATATATATGCCATTATAAGTTTTTCCAAATCCACAAAATGTACAGCACTAAGAGTGAGCCTTAATGTAAACTCTAGATGTTGGAAGATAACTCTACACCAGTGTAGGTTCATTAATTATAACAAATGTAGCACTGTGGTGGAGGATGTTGATAATGGGGGAGGCTATGCATGTGTGGAGGAAGGAGGTATATGTAACTTCTGCTCAATTTACCATGAACCTAAAACTTCTCTAAAAATTAAAGTCTATTTGAAATGGCTATTACACCAATAGCAACACATATCAAAGCCCCCAGGATTGGTATACTCTTTGATTTACTGTCCTTAAGGAATATATTTATTCTCCTTTGATAAAATATTTTTAAAATCTTGCTATATGAAAAGATGGCTGCTTTCCAAATGTCACTAAAAATAAAGGTTACTTAGTGAACTGAATTTTCCATTATTTTAATCTAAATATATATAATGCCTATATGTATATAAAAGTTGATAGATAATGCAGACTTCTCGTGACTCTTTACCTGGTGTCCTAGTAATTTGTAAAGGTTCATAGAAGTCAACGCAGTACACTGAGACAGTGCTGCTCACAGAATAAGAAGAATGAATTAGAAGGCAGAGACTCTGAGGAACACATAGGCATGTCCACACAGCAAACTCAGATATTAAAAACTGTAATCAGTTTCACATGAATCTATGTGCTTTGTTCTGCAAAAAGTTTTACTTTCCAGGTATTGGTAACTCTGAAGTACATACTCTCAAAATATTATTTGAAATGAGCAACACTGCCCCCTCCCAGCATAAAAAGAATAGTTTCCACTGTGTCACTATAGAAACTATCAAGATTCATTTTGCCTGGGAGATTAGCAATCCAAACTTCTCAGCGTTTATTTGACAAGCAATTCATCTCGGGTAAACAAATTGAACACTGCTTTGGATTTGTATAGGTAGTATCGAAAAGAGCCCTGTGATATCCTCTCAGACCAGTTCCACTTCCTTGAAAGTGTGATTGGCCAGAACCGTAGTCTGCTGTATGTCTTGTAAAGTGAAAATACATTGATTCGCTACTGAAAGGAATTTTATTGTTCTTGTCCCTGAGAAAGCCTTTTTATTCCTTTAGCAGCGTTATGATTCCATCATCACATCTCACTAAGAAATCAAGGCAATTATTCCATGGAGAGATATGTAAATACCACAGAGAAGAGGCCACAAGGCCAAACATATTTCAAGTTCAAAAAGACTTAAATAATTCATACATCAGCAAAACTTCAAATAGTATAATTTTATCTTATGTAATCCTCTGGCCAATTTCCCATGACAGATTTTCTTATTGAGCACTGTTATGAACCCAAACATCACTCGATGTAAAAGTGCTTATCTTAAGAAGGAAGTCATAAATACAAAGGAGAAAAAGAAACTCAGGATTTGAGCCTGAGACATGGTACCATTTCAATAAAAGTTAAGTACTTATTGTTTTCATTTGTCTAGTGATTTTTTATTGAAGTAAAAAAAGGGTACAAGAGGAATGAAATCCTACAAGAATGATAAGCCATTTTTTCTTTACATATATTCATAATTTCAAAGGTTATATATAATAATGTTAGAGATACTTTGAAGAAACTGTTTATATTAGGTATATAGTGCTTCTTAATTCTCTTGAACTCATTCTGGAGAGTAATCTGTGTCATTCTGTGACTTTGTCATCTCAGGATGTTCAAGATTCTAGATTTTCTTTCCTTCGTTCTATCCCAGCATGGACAACAATGACGTAGTTTTCTATATTTCACTTACTTTAAAGAGGAACTGAGGTAGCTTATCTGATGGTAATAAATAAGAATTGGACACTACTTAGAGCCCAGGAAAATTCACTTTATTCAAAGTCAAATAATACTGAAGTTTAAGCTAGTAAGTACATGGTCCTCATAAACTATCAAATACACGTTCATCATAAACTATACATATCCTACCAAAAGAAAAGCTAATGAAAAGGTTCCAATTAATATAAGAAAAGGTGAATTTTTAAAAAATATTTTATTTATTTGAGAGAGAGACAGAGAACAAGCAGGGGGAGTGGCAGAGGGAGGAGAAGAAAGCAGGCAACCTGCTGAGCAGAGACCCTGATGTAACCTGCTGAGCAGGGAGCCTGATGCAGGGCTGGCTCCATTCCAGGACCCTTGGGACCATGACCTGATCTGAAGGCAGTTGTTTAACCAACTAAGTCATCCAGGTGCCCAAGAAGGTGAGTTTTAAAAAAGGATTGTTATTAAGTATCATTGGTTCATGTTCGTCATACATCATGTTCATCATGTTCATCAACTTCATCATATGAAGTTCATGTTCACAATAATTGCAAGGCAGTCTGAATTGTGTGATATTTAGAATTGTGCAAAATGTTTTTATGCTCTGTATGATGTTAACATCAAAATATCATTTACTTTTTTGAATTTTCAATCATTTCAGTTTAAATTCAACAGTTATATTTCAATATATTGTTTTCTCTGTATGTAGGTTTTGTTTACAGTAGCTTGAAATTTGAAAATAATGCTCTAGTTAACAGTAAACTATTCAAATTTATAGATATTTCACATTTGTAATTTTTTTCAAAGACTTTTAACATACCACCATGCAGTGATTATACATATAAAAATCATGAGTTCCAGCCTCCAAAACCAAAATATATCTTTAGTTAAAATGAGCATGCAAGCATGAAACCAGTGGGCAACATGCCCAGAGAATAGGTCAGATGGCAATTGTGACTCAGCAGAAACAAAGTCTTCCAATGAATCACTAAGAAAAACTGAGGTTTGAAATGTTCAGAGTTAAGATGGTGATGCTATACCTTCTGGCCTGGTGCTGCAACACATTTAGTAATTAGCAGTGTTTGAGGGGCGCCTGGGTGGCCCAGTCAGTCTGTCTGACTCTTAACTTCTGCTCAGGCCATAATCTCAGGGTCATGGGATTGGCATAGGTTGGGCTACCCGGTCAGCATGGAGTTTGCTGGAGATTCTCTCCCTTTCCTGTCCCGTCTGTTCCTCCCCTGCACATACACACTCTCTGTCTCCCTCTCAAATAAATAGATAAAATATTTTTAAAAAATAAATACTTAACAGTGTTTGAGAGGTGAATGGCCTGAACATGATCACATTCCCTGCAGTTTTGCAAGGCCAGTTCAGCTGAAAATGAGAAAACTACATTTAGGAAAAATATATCTTAAAGAAAGAGCTATCAAAATCTTTTGAATAGTTTTTGTAGCCTTTTTATAAAGCAAAGCTCCATGGTGCTCTTTTATCCTAGATATGACTCCACAATATACTAACTCATTTCTTGCAGCATTTTGGTAACATACATGGCTGTTTGGTTTTTCCAGTTTTATAAATGTAATTTCTTCTCAAATCATAGGATCTTACTCTCTAAAAGCAAGTTACATGATTCTAGCACTAAATATATGTTATATCGTCTAGCCAGGAATAATAGATTTTTACTACTGTGTGTGTGTGTGTGTGTATATATAACACAATATTACTATATATTTATTAATATATAACAATAAGGTACCATAGGTTGCAATAAATGTTTATTAACTGAATAATCTCCCAATGTGCATATATTGCACCATATACATATGTTAAACAAATCAAGGTCTCCGTGGCTCAAGCAAAATCTGTCCTGTGGCATGAGATGGAAGTCTATCAACTTGCAAATGTTTTCAGTAAACAAACTATGAATGAATGAATAAGAAAGACATAAGGAGGAAACATGAAGAAAATTTCTTTCAAGTTTAATTCAAAACCAAACACTGAGTCTCGATTCCTCTAATGTATTATGTTGCTCATTGTCAATTAGCTGCCTGCCACTCCCTGCCATTCCCTATATTATTTCCTTGCCTGTCTGTAACCTCTTAAGTCACAAGGAAGTCTGACCCTTCTGAATTACCTGACTGGTGCTTTCTTCCCTGCTATTTTTCCAGTTGTAGTTTCCAGTTATTTTTCACTGATAGGAGCCACAAGCAAAAGGGTGGGAAAAGAGAAAGCCAAGGCACTTCTTTCTCTTCCTTCCCTTCTGGTGTGGCTTACATAATTATTTTTCATCAGTTGGGGTCTGATTGATTCAGGGTGTGCTTGGCTAGGTGGCTCTGTGTCCTGCATACTGGTGCCCCTTACTGAAGGTCCTTGAGGAGGCTGGTGTTACTGCATTTCACATGTTTCTTCTCATCTCCCTTCAACCAGCGAACAGTTGATCTGTATTCTCATTAAGTCGATGGTAGAGGTACACAGAATGAGCAGGAATGTGTTTAGGCTCAGAACTAACACCTTGTCATTTCCATCACATTTTAATGCCTAGAGCAAAGCACATGATCACATTTATAAGAAAGGAAGCAACCATATCAGTGAAAGAAACTGCAAAGGACATGAGGAAAGTACAGAGGAGTGAACAATTAGGCTTAATGAGTTTCTAGAATTTTCCCTCCCACTGTTTTTGGCAACCTCTCTCTTAAGTTGACTTCTCCATTTGCATGTATTCTACAAAGAGATTTTCATATAATAACAAAACTTTCCATGAAAATATATTTTGTGGGATGCCTGGGTAGTTCAGTGGTTGGGCGTCTGCCTTCAGCTCAGGTTGTGATCCCGGGGTCCTGGGATCAATCAAGTCCCGCATTGGGCTTCCTGCAGGAAGCCTGCTTCTCCATCTGCTTGTGTCTCTGCCTCTTTCTGTGCATCTCTCATGAATCAATAAATAAAATTTTTAAAAAATATATATGTGCATATATATTTTCTCTGTGATATTTTCTTTCCAAGTTTCTTTTTTTTTAAATAGTAATTATCAGAAGACAGTTTAATTCCTATACATTTAAGGATAGTAGCATGATTATTTAATGTAATTTACTCAAAATTTATGAATAGAATAAAATACTTTTATATTGTAAGAGAAATAACTAAGAATTTGATGAAATAAATTATGTGATCTTTTATAAACACTCATGAAATGAGATATCCTTTTTTCTACATAGATTAACAATAAGAACATATATAACTCCAGTAGTGATGATCCCCAGAAATATTTTAATTTCATAGTCTAACTTCAAGATTTAAATAAAACATTTTTAGGCTAGAAGTCATACAAGTAAGAGTGAAGGAAGAAGAAATCACATTTCTGAAGTGTCTACTCCATATCAGGGATGGAATGATGTCATATATTTGACAGATTGCCCCCACACACATACCTAGTGAGGCTATTTTTATTATTATCTCTATTTTAGAAAGGGACACTGGGGCTCAGAAAGCTCATAAATCACAGAGGTAGTAAGCAGTGGGCCAAGAAATAATATTTCCAGGCAAAATATACATATGTGAACAAAAAACACATTATAAATACATTACTTAATAGTTTGGAAAGAACATAACATTTACAATTTGAATGCCCTGTTTACTGTGTAAACTTGGGTAGTTACTAACCTCGGAGCCTTTTTTTAAAAATAGTGTTGGGGATTGAGAAGGGAAAATATACCATTTATCACCAAATAAATTCAGAGCCAGTTTACAGAGACACACAGGAATTGCACATATGGAAATCAAACCATCACATCTAACACTGTAAAATTCATATTAGAGAATATAGCTTCAATCTGCTACCCACTCCCAGGGGACTTTGGATTTGTCCACACAAGAGAAACTTCGTTCTTTGACCATACAAAGTTATCCAGCTCGCTGTTTCCACAAGAGCAGCATGAACCAAGCAAAAGGGAATCAATACTTCCTCTTCCTATAAAACAATGGGGACCATTCAGGGAAATTTTCCTTTCTCAAATGGAAAAGGGATCGATATTCTAAATAAGATGAGACAGTATCACGTACACATGTAATTAGTGATTCTACTGCACATGAAACTAAATATTTTTGCCTTCAGAATTCTGTGGGGGGAAAAATTACTGTCATTCATGCCTCATGCAGGATGGATAAAGCCCTCATGAGATAAGATAAAAGAAAAACATTTTTAAAACTTCAAATTTCTTTATAAGTCTTCTCAGTGTACGAAAGAGTAATCTGTGGAATTTCAGGTTAGCATGATATTGGGCATGTTTCCTCATGTAGCTCTGTGAAACCTCCATTTCACATAGGCTAGTCAGAAGTAAAGATTCCTGATGTTAAAGTGTGCTGGAGGAAATTAACATTTTAGGAGGAACCTACATTGTACCAGGGAGACTTGATGTGTGCTGTTCATTTAATATCCATGACTAACCCGAAGGCTAGCTATTATGAAATTCTGTGGCTCACATAAGATATGGAAGTGTTCAAGTTTATATTGAGTGTGCATGAAATCTGGGAAAAAGCCAGTGGAATGCTGAAACTGATTTAGAATAATTCTGTGACGGGTGCCTGTGTGGCTCAGATAGTTAAGTGGCTGCCTTTGGTTCAGGTCATGATCTCAGGATCGAGCCCCAAGTCCAGGCTCCCTGCTCAGTGGGGAGTCTGCTGCTCCCTCTCCCTCAGCTCCCTCTGCCGCTCCTCCTGCTTGTGCTTTCTCTCCCTCTCCCTCTGTTTAGCTCTCTCTGTCAAATAAATAAATAAAATATTTTTAAAAAGGAATAATTCTGTGATATTTTCCACTGGGTTAGAATAGACTAGATATTTTCTATAAGGAACATTCTATTCCAATTATCTCTAAGCTAATAAGCATTTTGAATCCCTTTTAAGTATCAAAACCTTTTAAAATTAGAATCCATTATAAATATTAAGCCATTTACTACTATTATTGTATTGCCTCTTCGATGACTTTGAAAGAAGTAAATATCTTCCTAAAAGGCAGGTAATAATTTCATACTTGCTTTTGAGTCCCAAAGTTGATTAACTAAAGAACACAATCTAAGTTAATTACTGAAAACCTTCCTTGACTAATTAGAAAAGTCACAATGACATATTGTCACTCAATTGCATAAATGTTTTTTTCACATGGTTCTCCCTTTGTATCTCCATAGTATAGCAAAAAAAAAAAAAAAGAAGAAAGAAAAAAGAAAAAAAAACATGTGCCAAGAACATTAATACTGTACTTGGTTTAATATAAAATGTTTTCCATGGAAGCCCAGCAAGGCAGGAGCTAATAAATGCCATTCAAAGAATTCAGCCTGGTATCAGAATTATTTATTAGACATTCTTTTTTTAAAAAAAGATTTTATTTATTCATTCATGAGAGATACAGAGAGAGAGGCAGGGAGAGAAGCAGGCTCCATGCAGGGAGCCTGACGCGGGACTCGATCCTGGAACTCTGGAATCATGCCCTGAGCCCAAGGCAGACGCTCAATCACTGAGCCACCCAGGTGTCCCTTATTAGACATTCAATACAGATAATGATATAAACTTCAGTCACACTTGAGAAACTCACTGAGGAATTGTATGATGTGTAGAGAGAACAATGGATTTTGCTGGTTATCTTTAGTTGTCAACTGCTTCTTCAGTTACAACTGCTTGAAGTACAATGTACTGATGGGACAGGTACTGGTCCTCTAACCCCCACAACCACCCAGCAAGTAGCTGTTATTATCTCCAAGTTATAAACAAGCAAACCAAAACTTGAAGATGTTTAATAAACAGCCTCAAGCTCAGAACTGGTGAGAAGTGAAGTTGATACTAGATCTCAGATGCTTCCACCTGGCCCCCACATCTCCCACAACGTTACATCAAGGTACCACCTTTAAAAATGAAATTTTGTGGGATACTTGGGTGGCTCACTGGTTGAGTATCTGCCCTCTGCTCAGGGCATTCCCAGGATCAAGTACCACATCACGCTTGCCGCAGGGAGCCTGCCTCTTTCTCTCTGTCTCTCATGAATAAATAAAATCTTTAAAAATAAATAAAAATGAACTTTGGGGCACCTGGGTGGGCTTGATCAGCTGAGCCTCCAACTCTTGATTGGGTCAAGTCATGATCTCAGGATAATGAAATGGAGCCCCGGGTTGGGCTTTTCGCTCAGCAGGGAGTCTGCTGGAGATTCCCTCTCTGTTCCTCCCCCCATGCTCATGCACTCCCTCTTTCTCTTTTTAAAATAAATAATTTTTTAAATGAAATTTTGTCCAGATTTTTACTTAAGAAGAGTTTTGAAGGAACAGTAAAAAAAAAAATTTAACATCTTAGTATTAAATAGAATATATTTTTTTCTAGGCATGTTTCCAGAGTGATTTTTACCACCCTTTATTCCCTTTGTGCTATTGAAATAGTTTATTATTTAATATGTTCAGTCTATTTTTTATTGAGTTGGTGACATAAAATTGGGGAATGGTTATTTATTGAAAATGTTTTGCAGGGTAGATCTATGGAGACCAAAATTCTCCTTTCCAAGACTGTCACAGAAGGGAATGATAACAGCCCTGATACAAAGCCATTATTGCACATAAGTTAAGCATGATGCTTACTTTGGAAAATGTGTATGTAAGTTAATTTTCCATTTAATTAACTAGCATGATATAACTGGATGCTCCAGAGAATATGCTTTTGATACTATTTCTAGTTTATGAAGATTTTTAATTTCTCTTTAATCACAAATTCTCAGAAAAAGTAGGAAATTTGATTAATTCTGAAAGAAAGGCTAGTATTTTACCTCTGGTTGAAGATGGAATACATTTCATACCCAGAGAGCTGGCAGCGTTTCAGAATAAATATTTTAAATGTTCTAAAGGAATTTTTTCCTATTCTCATATGAGTGAAATTTCAGGACACCAAACAGCAATCTTTAAGTAATAAAGCAATGTTTTCTGTTTGATATCAAGTTCCAAATTTTCAATAATTCCTGGACAGAATCCAAAAAGAATAGCCAAGAACATATATCTCAAGAATGTACTGCAGTCTCTACAAATATTTGAAAGTAGCAACATATTAAAATATTATTGGAGCAAATATAAATTTCCCCTGGTAAATATTCTTCATATGTGAGACATTGTTTTTTATTGAGTAAATATTTGAAAATGACTTGGGTTAATAAAGAGAAGTCTACAAATAGTGAAACAGGACTCTAAGTATGCATAGTATTTCCATTATTTTAGTCTCACTAAATGTATCTGTTCATACAATAAGGACTGAAAAGAAAAAAGATGAGCTAAAAAAAAATCTGACAGTAAAACTTCCTTAGCTTTTTAGTCACTTTCCTGCATTTTTTTTAACATTCTCAATTTTCTGTGTGAATTTCTTGAATTTAAAGTGAAATTGCCAGCATATATCTAACCTTTATATATCTGTAGGGCTCATATTGTTTTCTTCCCCCAATATAACGTGTATAACAGGCCTGAGTTTGTGAATTCATCACATTTGCAAAATACTTTGAGATCCACAGAGTGGTTGAAAGTAGGAAAAGTAAACAGATTTTCATATGATCTGAATTAGCCAGTTCTATCTAAAAATAGCAGAGTGCTATATTCCCAAAGTTGAATTTATAAACAAAATAAATTAAATTAAAATGCCTACCATCTTTTACTAAGAATAGATCTAAATTCTACCAGAGTTCAGGTTGACCTTAGGTATCAAATAAAGTTATCAATTTTGTCCAGGGGACCAAATGTACCCACATAATTGAGTGGATTGTTTAAAAGGCATTTCCCAGGAAAGGGGATGGGATGGGAACATATGGTGTAGGTAAGACAGGAAAGGGACAAAAAAAATGCATACCAGGGAGCCCAATTCATTGAACTTGAACACAACTCAGACATTATGCTAACTAATATGAGCTAAAGAAACTGTATACTGGATATAGCCAAATAGCCAAATAGATAGATAGATAGAATAGAATAGCCAAAATAGATAGACGATTCAGATAAAAATTTTCCTTTAATAATCTTGTTACTAAATTATCTGTGTGGGTTGGAATGTCAGTCCTGAACTCTAACTAAAAGTCATAGGTACCTTCAAAATCACTTTGCATATTCTATATGTGTTTCTGCTCATCAATTCTTGTGGTGACATGAGACTTTAACTGCAAATATACTGAAGGTTTGCAAAAGTGTTTAATCTTCAGTTCATCAAAGCCAATGGAGAAAATGACATATTTGTCTACTTTGAGTCTATTTAAATTTCCAAGCAGGAATTTTAAAGTATATATTTTAATTTAAATGATTACTATTCTAACATCGATATAGTATAGCATCGATAGTAAAATCCCTTCTCAAGATTTCCTAGTTAGTTTTCTTTGCAATACTGTTTAAATAAATATCTGCTGTCATAAAGAAGGCTGATGTTTTAACTAATAGCATTTGACACTGCTCATATCATTTTGGCTCAAACATATAATATTTGCTTACTGTAGTACAGTAGAAGCATCATACGGCTAAATGGTAATAGTAAGTGTGGTGTGATGTTGACCAGCTGTTGGGATGTATGTTATCACAGTACAGCATTCATTTATTTTTTTCATTATGTTAGAATCTTTCACTTTACGAGGAGCAGGGCACACCAGAATCACCAGAGAGATGTATTAATTGTATGCCAGAAACTAGAGAAATTTAGGAACCTGTCTGAGCCTGTATAGATATCTGGAAGGCCAGATGTAACATTCAAGAGACAATGACAACTTGGATGAGAAAAAAGAAGTGCTGGAGACCTGAGTGTCTCATCATCCCCTTGGAAGCCAGCTTTCCCTTGCTCCCCACTCTGGTGACTCCATGTTGCTTACAAAACAGTGCCTCATCACTCTCCCCCTCCATAACTCTGCTTACACACAGTTCTTGCTTCTGCTGCCCTCTCTAGAATCAAAATGTTCGAGAAAGAGGATCAGAATAGATTCTTTAGTCACTGTCCAAAACAGAGCATTCTCACTGGGTTAGAGCTCTAAAACCATGTCACCTCCCAGGTTCCTGAGTTTGGGGACATCTATCTACACAGCCAATAATCAAAGAGTCATTCTTGAACAACCCTGAGGTTCCAGGCATATATATTCATGAGTGCCTTTATCAAGCTGAGAGTCTAGTAGGCAAAGGTGGTGTCAACTCCAGGAGTGTGGTTCAGGGTGGCTTGCTTCCAGGAATATGCTCTGTCCTGATGCTGCTGCATCTGAGTATGTGTGTCACTACAACTGGTGGCCCATAAAAATATGGAACCTCATCCCCTATTCTTGCATGCTGAATTAATATGACTGGAAGGCCTATCCTATTCATAGCATCTATTCTGATTTGTTGCCATTAACTGTAACTTCAGTTAGGAAGTTGTGGTTGAATTTTTCAAAGTCATTTGAAGTAATAATAGATTAAGAACTACTTTTTGGTAGTTATTATTTGCATTAAAATCTAATGTAAGTGTCTGACCTGGTTATAACTCCAGTCCATCTGAGTGATAACTTTGCCATGACTTTATTTGCTTTACAAATAAAACAACAAATTAATTCATTGTTTTTGCTACTATTTGGAAAAATATATTCCTTTATTCTGCCTAAGGACTTGCTTATTATCTACAATTCACAATATAGATATCAGTTGCTACCACAATGGAAAACAGTGATATTACAATTAAATTAGAAAACCCTTACATGATAGCATTCCATTCATTTTTAAATAAGCTTTATATTTTAGATCAGACTTAGGTTTACCACAAATTGAGCAGAAGGTACAGAGATTTCCCATATATCCCTGATCTCTCACATGCAGAGCCTCCCCCATTGTCAATACCCTCGGCCACAGGGTACATTTTTTACAACAGATGAATCTACACTGAAACATCATTATTATCCACAGTCCATAATTTACATTAGGGTTCATCCTTGGTGTTTTACATTCTATGGGTTTGGACAAATGCATAATAACATATATGAACAATTATAGCTTCATATATTCTCTCTGCCTTAAAAATTCTCTGTGCTCCACCTGTTCATCCCTGCTCTCTCCCCTGCCTCAGCAGCCATGGATCTTTTTACTCTCTCCATAGTTTTGCCCTTTCTAGAATGTCATACATATGGAATTGTACAATTTACAGCCTTTTCATATTGGCTTATTTCACTTAGTAAATTGCATTTAAGTTTATTCCATTCATTTTTATTTGATGATGTCAATGAAAGTGAATAATGGCAACTCAACAGCAGGATATTGTGCAATGCTATATAAGAAACACTGAGAAATATTTATTTTATTTTTTAAGATTTTATTTATTTGTGAGAGAGAGAGAGAGAGAGAGAGAGAGAGGCAAAGACACAGGCAGAGGGAGAAACAGGCTCCATGCAGGGGGCCTGATGTGGGACTTGATCCTGGGTCTCCAAGATCATTCCCAGGGCCCAAGGCTGGCGCTAAATCACTGAGCCACCCAGAGATTTCCAAGAAACACTGGGAAATAAAATTTGTTATGATGTTCATGTGAGATTTTTAATACAAGCCCTAAATAATAAATATCATAAATGATATCTAAGCAGGATACAAGGTGGACTCAAAGGCCATCTCATTGTTTTCTATAGACACAGAAAAAATAATTTGCTCAACTGTTTCAGAAATATAGAAAGCCTATCACACAACCAAACATGTCACAAAATGGCTTGGATATCTGATTGCTAGAAATAAAAACATTTCTAGTGATATTTATGCAAACTCATCATTTACTTTCTTTCATCAAAATATAATTACTGTTCCGTGTTTCCAAAAGGCATAAATGAATAGCCCTGTGCTATAATGACAATTACCGGAACACTTCCCTACTCATAACATAGAGTGTCATAGGCTTATGCTACTAGCACCTACTTATGTTTCCTTCTTTTCCTATAATGATGATTTATTTTTATAGAGGCATAAAACGTACCACTTATAGAAATCCTATGTGAAGAAATTCAGTGACTTATGTGAAGTATCTTAAAAGGATGTGAAGTTGTGTGATAAAGAGCAAAGTGTTCTTTAAGAAGAATAGAGTATTGAATATGAGGTAAATGGATGGTAAGTGCTATTGTTCATGGTAAGTTAGTTCTTAGAAGCATGAACTCTCACAGTTTTTATTACCAAAAGTCATGAAAATAATATCTCAATGTCTATTCCTGGGCAGTTTTAAAAACAGTTGACAAGATAAAACCCTAAAATCTCAAATGCCTTTCCATTTGTATATCAAGGCAATAATGTCCCATAAAGTTTCTCACCAAACCATTCATCAAGTATCTCTATGTGGAGATATCTGATGATGCTGAGAACTTAAGAAAAGGAAACACTTTGCACAGACAAAACTTATTATAGAGATGGGAATTTGATGCTGCAAAACAAGCTTAACTTGAGCATCTCTAATTTTTATTGACAAAAGAAATTGGTGTCGAAATAGGGGACCCTTGGACCTTTCATCTCAAACACTGGAGTAACTATAGTAGAAGACAGAATATGTATAGTCAGTCACTTTATGATAAATGTGAAGCGGTGAGAATGCTTCCATATTTCTGTAAATGATGTGGGATTAGTGTGATTTCCAAGTGGGCAAAGTGAATCTTACCTCTACTTCAAACTCCATGCAGTGATTCTGAAATCCGACTGGAATGTTTTGACAAGATCAAGACTCGTGGATCTCCATCTCAAGCTAAATTCAAAATCGAGGAGTGGGGTCCAGAAATACCTATTTTTAAAATTTCCATGTCATTTTTTGATGAAATTGGTAAAGTAGTAAGAAAAATAAAGAACTTCAGAGAGAAATTTAGCACCTAAGGATTAAATCTACCTGTTGCACTTGCTTGAAAGAGCTTTATGTTATCTCACGTGGTGCTCTTCTCTTTTGAGATTGCACTTAATTATTTCTGTGTGATCATTTCAAACCTGGAAATTATTCTTATTTAAAAAATGGAAAGATTAATTCAATTATGTTTTCTTTTGTTTATCCAAAAATGACTATTGAGCAGCTACTGTGTTCTGGTAATTCAAGTCCTGGGGCATACGGTAATAGGCATGTGAGTATGAAAGAAGTATGTTCACAAATCCATAAACCAGAACAGTGCTAAGTGCTATATGGGAGAATGCAGCAAGCCCTGCCCTCTTTCACAGTGTCAGAGAATGCTTCCTCTACCATTCACAACATACCCTTTTCATTAAAGCATAGGATCCATTTATGCCATACTTGTTGGTTGTTATCTGAGATAAATGCAATCAGCCTAGTTTACTCTAAGTTAGTCTTCCTGAAAATGGCAAGTTTTACTTATTATATTAGTCTGTAGTTAAACTAAAAACAAATGATTTTAAGCCTTTGTATATGGTTTTACTACCTTCGCCTTTATTGTAAAAGGTAATTGGTCTTAGTTATTAGTCATTTGGAATTTGTAATTAAATTTTATGATGTTAGTGGTTAAAAGTACAATATGAATGAGTGAATAATATAATATATATCTATAAATTCACAGGAATAAGTCTGCAATTAATTAGCTCTAGGACTTCCACTATTGAGTGTCAAATTTGGAAGCTAAGGCATTCTTAGTTTTCCTTAAACAATTCTGTAAACTTCTTGCTTCACTTATAAAATCTTGCTAGAATATAAAGGTAGCTTTAATGGTTAATTTAAAATATACTAAAAGTACAAGCATTTATTCCCACATAACATTCATAAGTTAAACTACCGACAATAGATACTATCACTCAAACAAATGATAAGAATTCTTTTTCCAGAAATTTCAAACTGGCAGTAAATACCACTTAATATGTCATACTCTTACTTAATAAAATGTCACAAAAGACAGGACTATAATGGAAAACCAAAGAGTAGATTTTGAGTAAATTCTGGGAAAAAAGGTGACAGTTTAATTAGATATCTTAGCATCCCACATGCAAGCCCAAGCTGTTTAGTTGCTTGGAATAACTAGAAAAGGGAAAGCAAGTCTAAAGATGTTATTTCATTTCTCATTACATTTCATTGTAGTGTAAGATTAATAACATAGAGACTGGAGCCCATTGTTGAGATTTAAATTCTGTGTGACTTTGGGCTAGTTATTTAACCTCTGTACCTCACTTTCCTCATCTGTACAATGGGAACTTGAGAGTACCTACCCATAAGCTTGTTTTGAGAATAAAATGAATGAATAGGTGTAATGGATTAATTAGCATCCAATGTATATGTAGTTAGCATCCAGTAAATGTTAGTCAAATTATTATTGTCCTGATTATTATTTTCTCTAGATCACAAAGTGTTTGGGATGATTTAGTTTGTTGCAAAAAAAAATTTGCTAGCTGTCATTTAATGGGCTGATTTTTTTTAAATTTAGGTATTATATATTGCTTATATCACTTTTCCTTGTCATTCTATGAACACAATCATATATATTCATCATCTAACTTTCGTTTTAAAATAATTGGAAAAATTAATTTCTCAAAGTACTTTGGAATTCTCCTAAAGGTCTTTAAAATTAGCCAGAAAAAAACAAATTTGTGTAGACTAAACCAAAACATTTCAGAATTATAGATCACATAAAAATTTCACTATGTAAGTTTATCAGTGGCGTGAAGTTTAGGGCATAGAGTCCACAGTATGAGTACACTTTCCACCTAGAGCATTAGCATTGGTGTCACAGGGAAAGCAATATCTCTACCTTCAAAAACCATGAATTTTGCCAAGATGTTCCATAGTCACAAAATGTAAGCAAAGGAGGATGTTTCAGTACAGCTTTCCAATTCACAGACCAACAACAAACTTACATTCCATGAGGCCATGGAACTAAACAAACAAAGAACATTAACTTCTTTTCTAACCTTTTACCAGAATATAAAAGATTAATTGAATTTTAAGAGGATATTTAAATAATCATTTTTTAAAATTTAAACTATTCTGTGATTCAAAGTCATTCATATTTATTATTAAGAACATTTTAAAAAATATTTTATTTCTTTATTCCTGAGAAACACAGAGAGAGGCAGAGAGAGAAGCAGGCTCCACATGCAAGGACCCCGATACGGAACTCGATCCGGGGACCCCAGGATCACGCCCTGGGCCCAAGGCAGACGTTCAACCATTGAGCCACCCAGGCGTCCCTATTAAGAACATTATTGAATGCATATACATATGGAAGAAAAGCAAAAATCAGCTGCACTCTCACAATCCAGAGAGAAACATTTGTTTGTACAACACTCTTACCTCCACACTCCTCTTCCCATCATGCCACCCCCTATCCCCCAACCCCAGGCAACTGTTCATACAATAAGACCTCATTCCCTGGCTATCATTAATTAAGTCTTCAGTGGGTTTCTGGTTGATCACAACCTCTTTAGAAAGAATTTGAAGATAAGAAATTTCAGACCATATGCAATATCCATCTTATTTCTTTCATCAAGATTTAATTTGAAATAAAAATTTTTAAGTAATTTTTAAAATATTTTATTTATTAATGAGAGACAGAGAGAGAGAGAGAGGCAGAAACACAGGCAGAGGGAGAAGCAGGCTCCATGCAGGGAGCCGACATGGGACTCGATCCCAGGTCTCCAGAATCACACCCTGGGCTGCAGGCAGCGCTGAACCACTGAGCCACCCTGGGCTGCCTTGAAATAAAATTTTAATCTCTGAAGTGTTTCCATTTTTTTACTAAATTTTTTTTTAAATTTCTAGCTTTATTTACATGTCTTGTTGTAAATGTGTTGTTGACGTGTGTTATTGAAAAACAACAAATTGATTTTTTTTAAAGATTTTATTTATTTATTCATGAGAGACACAGAGAGAGGCAGAGACACAGGCAGAGGGAGAAGCAGGCTCCATGCAGGGAGCCTGTTGTGGGACTCGATCCCACGACTCCAGGATCACGCCCTGGGCCGAAGGTAGACCCTCAACCGCTGAGCCACCCAGGCATCCCACAAATTGATTTTTTAAGCTATCCTATCAGTTCCAAAATCTGCCTGCTGTAGTACAATTTAAATTAATTACAAGTGACATTCATTTAGTGTACACTGAGTCTGCCGGACTCCAAAGTCACATATGTGCCTTCTGTACAGTCCTGCTTCAAGAAATGGCAGAGCCTTGACTTCAAGCTGTATTACAAAGGTGTGATCATCAAGACAGTGTGGTACTGGCACAAAAACAGACACATAGATCAATGGAATAGAACAGAGAACCCAGAAACAGACCCTTGACTCTATGGTCAACTAAATTTCGACAAAGCAGGAAAGACTATCCACTTCTCCTCAATAAATGGTATTGGGAAAATTGGACAGCCACATGCAGAAGAATGAAACTGGACCATTCTCTTACACCACATACAAAGACAAACTCAAAATGGTCAAAAGACCTAAATGTGAGACAAAAATCCATCAAAATCCTAGAGGAGAACACGGGAGAACAAACTTTTTGAAATCAGCCACAGCAACTTCTTGCAAGACACATCTATAAAGGCAAGGGAAACAAAAGCAATAATGAACTATTGGGACTTGAGCAAGATAAAGTCACTGCACAGCGAATAAAACAGTCAACAAAACTAAAAGGCAACCTACAGAATGGGAGAAGATATTTATTTGCAAGTGACATATGAAATAAATGGCTAGTATCTATGATCTACAAAGAACTTATCAAACTTAAGATCCCAAAAAACAGGGCAGCCCCGGTGGCTCAGAAGTTTGGCTCCGCCTTCGGCCCAGGGTGTGATCCTGGAGACCCAGGATCGAGTCCCGCGTCGGGCTCCCTGCATGGAGCCTGCTTCTCCCTCTGCCTGTGTCTCTGCCTCTCTCTCTGTGTGTGTGTGTGTCTGTCTCATGAATAAATAAAATAAATCTTCCAAAAAAAAATCTCAAAAAACAAACAATCCAGTCAAGAAATGGGCAGAAGCCATGAACAGACATTTCTCCAAAGAAGATCTACACATGGCTAACAAGCACATGAAAAAATGCTCCATGTCACTTGGCATCAGAGAAATACAAATCAAATCCACAATGAGATACCACCACACACAAGCGGGAAATGGCTAAAATTAACAAGACAGGAAGCAACAAATGTTGGCGAGGATGTGAAGAAAGGGGAACCCTCTTGCACTGTTAGTAGGAATACAAGCTGGTGTAGCCACTCTGGAAAACAGTGTAGAAGTTCCTCAGAAATTAAAAATAGAGCTACCTTATGACCCAGCAATTGTACTACTGAATATTTACCCCAAAGATACAAATACAGCAAAATGATGGGACACCTGCACCCCAATATTCATAGCAGCAATGTCCACAACAGCCATACTGTGGAAGGAGCCATGATGCCCTTCAATGGATGAATGAATAAAGAAGATGTGATTGATATATATTAATATATATCAATATCAATTATATATATGTATATATAATGGAATAGTACTTGGCCATCAAAAAGGATGAATACCTACCATTTATGTTGATGTGGTTGGAACTGGAGGGTATTATGCTGAGTGAAATAAATCAATCAGAGAAAGACAATTACCATACAGTTTCACTTATATGTGGGAACTAAGAAATAGTGAAAGGGAAGGGGAGGAAACTGAGTGAGGAAAAATTAGAGAGGAAGACAAACCATGAGAGACTTCTAACTTTGGGAAACAAACAAAGGGTTGCAGAAGCAGAGGAGGATGCAGGGATTGGGTAACTAGGTGATGAGCATTAAGGAGGGCACATGATTAGATGAGCGCTGGGTGTTATACTATATTTTGGCAAATTGAATTTAAATGATATTTTTTAAGTTAAAAATAAAGAACTTGGTTCATATCCAAAGTGTCCAAGTCTCTAGTCCTAAGTTCGTTTTATAGAAATTACTATAAATAAATATATGGTTCTGAAGGAAAATGAATGGAAAATATTAGTTTGTATACCAACATGAAATCACAGAGTTTGCCAGGTATGAAACAATGCATTTTTAATATAAAATTAAAAAGCTTAAACCATTGCTATTACAATGAAAATACATTCTCATTGAGTATGAGTTCTCATTGAGTATGAGTAAAGAGTTCTTTTCTTTAAATAAAAAAAGGAATCAGTTGTCCAGTTAAAATTTGAACTTTGAAAAAAATTAAGCAATGTTTTACAGAAAAATAGCAAAATAATATTTCTTACATAATATATAAATTTCCTATTGCTTATATATGAGGTTGCTTAGTTCTTATGTATTGACTCATATACATTTATCACAGACACTCATGTTCTCCATATAGTTTTATTTTGTAATTATTGATTTTGCTACATCTACTAATTTGAGTTCATGATAGCTACTTTCTATAAACAACTTTTTAGATAGATGTTTCATGTGTCAGTCCATAGTTTGATTATAGCAAAACACTACTAAACCAACATAAAACATAACTTGAGCTTCGTATATCACAGATTTTAAGTATTTGAAAACCCCTACCCCATTTGTTCAGTGACCTTAGCCACCATGCTTTGCTACTCAAATTTCCACAAACAGATCATGTTAACTTCATTAATGTCCAAAATCATAGGTAACTAAATATTTTGTCTATCTGACACTGAAATTTTAGGTATTTAGAATTATTTGAAAGAAAACACAAAATGTCAAACTGCTACAGAGAGATATCTTCTGCCCTTTCCCCCCCATCACCCAACCTATTTTTTAGAGAATTAAATTTTTCCTTGTCTTAAAATTTTCCTTGATTTATTGAAGCTAGGAAAAGAAAGTGGGTTTTTCCCAGCTCACACCCTGTGGAAAAGCTATCTGCTTCAAGAGCAGGTGGGCTTTGCCTTCCTCCATCTTCCACCCAGCAATTGCTCCACAAAAGGATCCAAGTGTTTCTTCATCAAGCAGAAGTGAAGTCCCATCCTTCTCTGTTTGAGCTAACAGGCCAATTAATTCCCTTCATAGTTTTCTGGTAAATCTGCTCTGGAATTTAATGTTTTTGTTTTTGTTTTGCCACTTAGTTTTGGATGAGATTTCCCAAAGGACAAATGTAAGGGAAGTATTTGGGCACAGACCCAAGCCAAATTCTGTTTGTTGGAACAGTTCTCAGTTGATCTCAGACATAAGGAGAAAGTTATATCATTGTCCCATCTATAAACACCAATGTAAATATCTTGCTAATCAGTGTTGTCTCACACAACTACTTTTTTAAAGAATGCACCATTCTACTCAAAATATTTACTTTAGAATCTTTTCAGTGTTTCTTGTGTACTGTCATTACGTTCTAGAGTTGGACAGACTGTCAAGACACATTTCACTGGCCACCTTCATGCCATTTAATGCCATTTAACTAACATCTCCAAGGAAATGTGCTTCTTAGAATTTTCTGTCCTGACAAAAACTGTAGAGATTTAAAATGCATGAAGATAAAACATTTTGCAGTAGCAATGTAGGACATCTTAAGAATGTGAGAGAGGAGCATATTCAAAGGCACTGGTGATGAAAGATACAAAAATAGATACAATTTCCCCACTCTTGGGATTCATAATAATGACTTCATTTTAACTCATTGTTTCCCAAAGTTCTTCAGCCATTGAACATTCCACCTTGAAATTTTTATAAAACTGAAATTAACAGCCCTTTAAATTTTTATTTCAGTGAATATTCTCAGGAAAATATTTGGTGACTTGAAACTGTGTAAGAATGATCTACTTGTGTAATGGATTTCTGTATAGAGTGAAAGATCTAAAGTGGCTTCGTAGGAGTAGAACTATTTAAAGCTGAAAGGACTTTGCTTTCTTGTGCTCTTTTTAATGAAACATTCCACTTTGATAGAGGTTTCAAGAACTTTCACAGAACTATGAATCTAACTTTTACTTTTATGACCACTTTTCCAACAATAACTATTCACCCTCCTGGGGAGGTGATAAAGTAAGTTAGCGGAAGTAAGCATCTCATCCCACTTCACACTGGGTTGAGTCATGTCTTGGTTAAATGGGTTTTTTTTGGGGGGAGTTACTAACCTATCATTTTTTTCTTTTTTCACTAGAACATTCTCATTATAAAATATGGTATTTTGTTCAAATCACAAGTCACCGTTCTTTCTGAACAAGGTGTTGCACTTGATTGTAGGACATGGAAAAGCAAAGTATCAAACAACATGGAAAAATAATCACCTCTTGTGCAGTTTGTTTAAAAGACTGTTGCTGAAGAAGAAACTGCAAATTATTTTCTGAATGCTTTTTGGTAAGCATTTTTGGATCTACAAGATGGAAATTATTTTCAACTTTCTGTCAAAGCCTTGATCAGAATGGATTTAAAATGCACTTAATGATTAAATAAGGTCAATTGCAAAGATGACATAATAGAGGGGACTATTTCAAGGAAAATAAGATTAAAAACATTAGTGTAGATATAGAGCAGTGTTATAGTAATATTAGTATGTCATGAATCTAAAGTTACACACAAATAGAAAACGCTCACATTTGATGAGCTATACATACTTTTCAGGACATTTCACGTTTTAGACTTCATAGTTGAATACAAATAATTTTAGCTTCATTTGAATTATTTATTTATTATTTATATTATATAAAAATAGAATAACATGATAACATAAGAAACACAAATTTGTAAATCAAGTGAAATATTTTATGGTGCATTGCTAAATAAAGAAACCAAAAATTAGAAATAGTCAATACAAGTTTATGTCAAGACATAATGTGTATGCATGTAAAATTGAAATGCTGATGTATATTTTTTAGGAAAAAAACTAAATGTCAATACTGAAAACCATAAATTTCACATGAAATTATTATGTTTAGCAAGCTTGACTTTGGAATGGAAAATCAGAGGTTTCAAAGTTTTAATTTCATGCATTAATACTGAAAACAATGATATTTAAACATCTTTATTAAATCTTGAATTTTCATTTAAAGAGAAAATCTCACATGAATTAGGAGGTCAGAATCCAAAATGTTCAAAGGAAGTTTACAGAAACATATATTATAGAATCTAGTTAAAGTTCAACATAAGTCATAAATTTGGTTCTTTTACAAAGCTAGTCAATTAATTAAACATGTAGAGGAAAAGCAATGAGGGATATAGACCTTGATAAACTCATGAGGGTATGCCTGGTCTTAAGCGGTCATGGGTTATTTTGCTTTCTAGCCCTGGTCAATTGTTTTCTTGTAGGAATTTAGAGCTATTATTACCAGTTTTGATTTTTCAAAATAGTTTAAAAATCTATAATAATATTTATAATCTCCTGATGTTGAAATGTTAGCAATAGATGATTGTCTACTCAAAATCCATTCTCCACTTTCTCCTTCCTAACAGAGCATTGAATATCATTTAGAACTCTATTCTTTCCACCTATCCCACCCTCTGCCTCCCAACACACACACACACACATTCATGGCCCAAGTGCCTTGGAAAAGCTGAACTTCTGCTCTTGAGCTGAGGTTTGATTAGCTTAGGGGTTAATTCCATTCCTTTCCCAGCCAGAAATCGAAGAGCACATAAAATACCCAGAAACAATTATTGGCAGAGCCAACCAGCTGTGTAAACTTAAATAATTAATTATAAAATATCAGGAACTTGATGTGATCTTTGAGCCACCAGACATCTGACCTAAATCCATCCTATTTCTTGACTTTCTTTTCTGTGAGATAATATTTTTGCCTGTTAGACCAATTTGAAAAACATTTCTGCTACTTTTACCTAAAATTATCCAAAACAATTCAACAATAGATTACAAAACAACAGACAGATCATGTAAGGACCAAACCTAACCCATGGGCCAGGAGGTTATACTGTCTAAAATATATACAGGCCATGAGTCCATTTATATGAAATAACATCTTGGAGATAATTACTTTCATTTGTTTTCCCCTTAAAAAATCCCAGAACAGAGACACCTGGGTGGCTCAGTCATTAAGCGTCTGACTCTTTATTTTGACTAAAGTCATGATTTCAGGATTGTCAGATCAAGCCCTGCATAGGGCTCTGCACTGGGTGGAGTCTGCTTAAGATTCTCTCTCTCCCTCCCCATCTGCCCCTTCTCCACCACTAAAAACAAAACAAAACAAAACAAAACAAAAAACAAAAACAACAACAGCAACAAAAGTGAAAATGAACTTTAATTGCCATTTTTCAGAAAGGTTACTTTCCAATGTTGTATATCTTAGAACTTATTTAAATCCAATATTTTATATCTTAGAATTTATTTAAATCCAAGAATCATGAGATTTAGGAATAGATTAATGAGAAAAGTTGCTGCTTTCCTGGGGGTGGAAAATTACGGATGTCCATTTGACAATCACAATTTGGGTATCATTTAAGCTAAAAGCAGGTGAATGGGACATATGACTGTTCGGGTGTCCTAAAGCTCTTATTCTATATTATCTCAATGTTTGTGTTTGTTTTCTATATTATCTGTTATTAAGAATAATCCACAGATTGTTCATATTGGCATTCCTCCCACAACCCATAATTTAGGCTCTTCTAAATTTTCATGGAGGGCAGCCCAGGTGGCTTAGTGGTTTAGTGCCTCTTTCAGCCCAGGGTTTCAGATCCAGGGTGATCCTGGAGACCTGGGATCAAGTCCCACATTGGGCTCCCTGCATGGAGCCTGCTTCTCCCTCTGCCTGTGTCTCTGCCTCTCTCTCTGTATGTCTCTCATGAATAAATAAATAAAACCTTTTAAAATAAATAAATAAATAAATAAATAAATAAATAAATAAATAATAAACCAAAATTCTAAAATTTATGTACATACTAATGCCAGAACTTGAAGGATTTTCATTTGATCATAGAGAAGATGAAATAAAGGAAAATATTACTATCAGTTATCTCCATTTCATCTTTTATATATACATTTAAGGGTTCAACAAATCAGTTCTTAGACTAAGCAAATGCTAGAAAGATTAATATAAAAAAATAGCTTATGAGAACCTTAGAGCACTTTAAAATCATACACATATTAATGTTTTGTTTAATCTATGACTATAGAGAGAATCTCTGTTTCAAAAAAATCAAGGAAATTTAATTGTATTTTTTAAAGATTTTATTTGTTTATTCATGAGAGACAGAGATAAAGAGAGAAAGAAAGAGAGAGAGAGGCAGAGATACACAGAGGGAGAAGCAGGCTCCACGCAGGGAGCCCTACATGGGACTTGATCCTGGGTCCCCAGTATCACAGCCTGAGCCAAAGGCAGCGCTAAATCGCTGAGCCACCCAGACTGCCCAATTGTATTGTTATTTAATAAAGAGAATGAAAAAGAGAGAATACAAGGATCCCATCAGCTAATTCATACTTGGTATCTAAGAGAGTTAGATCTTTACCAAAAACATAGATGAATTAATGAATTAAATGAATGACAAAAGTAGAGCATATGCAGCATGAATTTTGTCTCACTATAGAAGCAGCAATTTAATAATCAGTTAATAAGATTTTATAATCCAAGCAAAAGATACTTCACTTCTGCAAAAAAAATTATTAGATGATCATTCTGGTAGACATAATAATGCCTCTCAAAGATGTCCACACTCTAGATCTTAGAACTTATGATTATGCTGTCTTGTATGGCAAAGGGAATTTGACTCTTAAGATTTTAAAATAGGGCGATTATCTTCGATTATCTGACAGGGTCCAATCTAAGCACATGATTCCTTAAAATCAATGGATGTTTAGTGTCTACGATTCTCTCCCAGAGAGAGAGATGTGAACCCTTAAAAATGATCAGAGGGCTAATGTTACTATTTTGAAGATGGAAGAATGGAGGAATAAACCCAGTAATGTAAGCAATGGATAAAACATGGAAAAAGCAAGGAAATAGATTTTTCTTTCAGGGCCCCCAGGAAGAAATGTGGCCCAGCTTATACCTTGATTTTAGGCTAGAGAGATCCATGTCAGGCTTCTAACCCATGGAATTGTAGGATAACAAATTCATATTATTTTAAGCCTGAAGCTTATGGTAATCTGTTACAGCAACAATAGAAAACTAATACAGCCATTTTTATTAAACTTTTATTCAAGAAAAGGAGAAAATTTGAAAACCCATATAGGTAAGTTAAAATGCTTTAAAATGTGCATGGATAATGACCTTTATTATTCAGGTAGCATGTGTATCTGTTGTGTCTCTACAGAGTAAAAGTACCATGACATATTCATTCACGTTTAAGCCACAATGCAGTCCACCTCTTGGCCACATTGTTTAAACTAAAGTGATAGTTCTCGGGCTCATTAAATGCTCTACATTTATAAAATCCTGACTAAATTGCTCAAACTCTAAAAAAAAAATTGTCATCATCACTTGATAAAAATTACATAATAAAATGAAGCCAAAAAATCATCCTATTTCATTTCTGCACAAGTTACCAATTTGTCAAATAATAGGAAGGCATTCCTTTAAAACCATTTGCTGTGAGGCCTCATCTCTGTTTGACAATTTAGGTACTTTTCAGAGCGAAGCAGCAGATAGAAATACCTTTATGTGCCATAAAGTACCATAAGGTAAATTTTTAATAATGCAATTATAGAACCTTATTTTTGGAAATTCTCTTGATAAAGATTTTTTTATCCTGCTATGTTGAGAAATAAGTTTAAAAGCTACAAGTTTTATAATATCCAAAATTATAAAAGATATTTTGTTTCCAAATGTGTTGGATGGAATGGACTGGGAAAAGAGCATTAAGCTATTGCTAGGAATTACACTGAAGCTTTATGAGAGTATTTCCTTTGTATTCCTGATAAAATTTCCCTTGTATCTACAAAATGCATTTAATGATCCCAAGCTGACAATGTACCAGCAAAAGTAAAAGAAGCAAAAGTAATCTTACAGCATGTTCACAACTAATGGTCCCCCAATTTTTTCTATCTCAATATTATTATAGAAATAGAATACAGGGGCACGTGGGTGGCTCAGTCTGGTAAGCATCTGCCTTTGGTTTAAGTCATGATCCCAGCGTCCAGGGATTGGCGCCACATCGGGCTCCCTGCCTATCAGAGAGCCTGCTTCTCCCTCTCCCTCTGACCCTATCTTTCCTGCTCGTGCTCTGGCTCATGCTGTCTCTCAAATGAATTTTAAAAAAGGAAAGAAATAGAATCTATATCATTCAAGGTCTAGTCAGGATACTGAAACACATCTGTTATTTTAACAGAGAGAGAATTTAATATAAAGAATAGTTAACTGGGTATTATTAGAAAACAAAAGGCAAAAGGAGAATATAATGGTATCACTGAGGCAATCAGTGCAGAAAGAGGTTAGTCTGAGGGAACAAAAGGGTTGGCAATTTTATTTTATTTTTTTAAAGATTTATATATTTCTTTGAAAGAGAGAGAGAGCTAGTGGGGAACGGGTCGAGGAAGAGAATCTCAAGTGGACTTCCCACTGAGTGTGGAGCCCCTCCATCTCACAACCCTGAGATCATGACCTGAGCCCAAACCAAGAATCAATGCTCAACCAACGGAGCACCCAGGTACCTCAAGTTTGCAATTTTAAAATGGAAATGCCTGGATGAGAGACAGAACAAA
This sequence comes from Nyctereutes procyonoides, assembly GCF_905146905.1. Classification (NCBI taxonomy): domain Eukaryota; kingdom Metazoa; phylum Chordata; class Mammalia; order Carnivora; family Canidae; genus Nyctereutes; species Nyctereutes procyonoides. The sequence continues at coordinate 17,280,099 of NW_026575132.1, forward strand.
GCTGGACTCGGATCTTTGAGGAGGGCGTGTTGTCTGGCTCCTCTAGTGCCTCAGACACTTACGTAGGAGACCTCTAAGCTAGAACCAGACATCTGAGGAGAAAAACACCAAAATTGGTACTGACACATTCGAGAGGCATAATGAGGGTGGTGCAAGGGCTTGGGAGAAGAGCAAATCGAAATCTGTGGCTGCTGCTGCTACTTCTAAAACAAAATGGCACTCTAGCTTCTAGGACATGGTGCTAAGGGAAATAAGCCAGTCCCAGGAAGACAAATAATTTCATGATCCGGCTTATGTGAGATACCTAGAACAGTGGAAGTCAGAGAAGAGAGAATACAATAGTGGCTGCAAGGGGTAGGGCCTGGGAGAAATGGGGAGCTGCTCGGTAGGTATGGGCTTCAGTTAAGTGGGAAGAACAAGGTCTGGAGATCTGCTGTAGGCCATGGCGCCCCCAGTCACAACGATGGTATTGATCCCTGCAGAAGTTGTTAAGAGGGTAGATCTCACCGTAAGGTTCTCACCACACAGGAAAGGGCTACAAGGAGACTTGGGTAAAACGGGTTATTTGCTTATGAGCAACCTCAGCCCACTGTACACATTAAATATGTCTCATTTCTTTGTAGAGCAGTTCTACCTCAATAGAGCTGTTCATATATATATATGTATTTATATAATATATAATATATATTATATATTATATATAAAATATTATATATATAATATATATTATATACATATATAGTTGTGGTGCCTCTGACAGGAACAGAAACAAAACACAAAGGAATAAGTCCCTGCTTCTCCTTCCTCCACCCAGTCCTCTACTCACCCCTGATTGGTGGAGCCTAACAGACACCTGGGTTGAGAACTTGAGTTCCAACCGTACAAAAGTGAGTACAGAGAATAGCGTCCACTTTGCCTGGCCAGCGGAGGAATGGTAGTTTGTGGAACTCTACAGAAGCAAATAAAAGCATATACCAACCAGCAGAATGCTCAGGCGGATATAACTTGTTGAAGGAAGGGACACAGAGAGGGCAGATTCTGATGACACCTAAACACAAACTTCCTCCTGACAAGTCTGAGCAGGGCACACCCAGCCGGGCGATGGGGAGCCACTGAAAGCCGGTCTACTGCTGGGACTCGGTGTCAGGGGAGCAGCATCATGTATGCATTCCATTTATTCACATTCAAGTGTTCATTCATCCACCTGCTTAAGGCTTCTCCACTCTGAAGTTACTACTTTTTCCTTTGTATTTAACGAATATGTATATTTGTTGTCTTGGTCTCAGGGTCAGGAGTTCAAGCCCTTAGTTCCACTCCACACTAAGGGTGAGGACTACTTAAAAAAAAAAAAAAAAAAAAAAAAAAAGACATCAGTGGACCATGACTGCAACCATGATTACTATGGTGGTTTAAATTTTTATTTTTTTTAATTTTGTTTTCTTTTTTTGAAATGTTTATTTAAATTCAATTAATTAACATATAATGTATTATTGATTTCAGAGGTAGAAGTCAGTGATGCATCAGTTGCATGCAATGCCCAGTGTTCACTGTCTTCCTTGGTGTTCATCCCCCAATTATTCCATCTCCCCAGACCCTCCCTTCCAGAGATCCTCAATTTGTTTCCTGTGGTTAAGAGTCTTATGGTTTGTCTTCCTCTCTGATTTTGTCTTGTTTTATTTTTATTGTGGTGGTTTTAATGGTGAGTTTCCTTTTCTCTCTGTCTCCATCTGCTTGTGCTGCCATATCAAAATACCATAGACCAGGTGGCTTAAATAATATTAATGCATTTTCTCACAGGTCTGGAGGTTAGAAGTCCAAAGGCAAGGTGCCAGCAGTTTCTTCCTTTGTCCTCACATGGTCTCTTATCAGTGTGAACACAGAGAGAGCGACATCTCTGGTGTCTCTTCCTCTTCTAATTAGAACACCAGTCCTATTGGGTTAGGGCCCCATCTTTATGACTTCATATAACCCTAATTATTTCCTAAAGACCCAATCTCCAAATACAACCATACTGGGGGCTAAGGCTTCAACATAGGAATTTTACGGGGACACAATTCAGACCATGACATTCTTATTCCCCGCACATGTATTAGTTGTAACGTTTTGTAAGGAAGAGTTGTCCCTTCTTATATTTATGCATGTAAGTATTTATTTTTATCATTATGCAATCCAGATATTTATTTTATTCTTATATTCTTGTATAGTATTCTTGAGGTTATAATAACAATACTAATGATGTTTTGCAGCCCAAATATTTCTAGCTTTGGCAGTTGGTAGTTCTAATTTTATTTTATTTTCTAAGATATAGGTATGTTATATGTATATGTGTGTGTATATATATAATATAGCTATAATTCAAAATTGTTACTAGAATGCCTATGTATCAGTACTTAAGTGATTCAACAAAATTGATTTATACTCTAATAAACATTTATATATTTATTTAATATTCATTTTAGAAAGATTATTTTTCACTATTATTCATAGAGAAGTATGTAATGACATAGGTTTTCTTTGATTTCTAAGTCTATCCATCCGTCAATTTTTCATTTTTTTTCTTTTATACTATGATTTCACAGTGAGTGCCTAGAATATCTCTTCCACATCAATATGGTGTGAAGTCAATTTTATTTTAATGTGAATTTTAAATATGACATTCCATTTGTTTATTCTCTTAAGTTCTTTTATTTTTTTAAAGATTTTATTTATTTATTTGAGAGAGAGACCACGAGTGTAGGGTGAGGGGCAGGGGGAGAAGGAGAAGCAGACACCCCGGTGAGCAGGGAACCCAAAGCTGGGTTCAATCCCAGGACCCCAATATCATGACCTGAGCCAAAGGCTGTCTGTCAGTCACTTAACCAAATAAGTTACCCAGGCACCCCTTGAATTATTTTTCGTTTGATGCCTTTATTATGAGTGAAAGGTTGCTATTCTAGATACTGCATTCGTATCTTAATTTAATAATATTTTCCCCAATCCTCCACAACTGAAAGAAGCAACTTGAAATGATCTTAACTATATTAAATTGCTCAAAGCAATTCTATCTTTTTATAGGAGCGTGGTAGGTAGAATTATGATCCCTTTGTGCAAAAAATAATTTTACTCATGCCCTAATTCTCCAGACCTGTGAATATGTTATCTTAGATGGCAAAGGGAATTCTTGCTAATGCAATGAAATTAAAGATCTTGATTTATTTGCAAATGGTGGCATTTGTAAATATTCTAATTTTTGTATTTGGTAATTCTGAGTCTGACCTTGTACTTCTACTTAATAATAATAATAATAATAATCTGCTAATTAATACGTAATACAGTGTCTAAATAAATATGATACTATGTAAGGAAAAATTTAATTCAAATTTAGATGAATTTCACGAGAATCATGATCATCAAAATTACACCAAACTGAAAAGTAATATACACAATTTTACTAAAAACAAGAACCAAACAAATAAATGGGATTTGTTTCACATGTAGAAGATAATCTTCCAATTGGTATTATAGTGGGAGGGAAAAGGAATCTTTTTCCTCCATAAATTCATCAGGACCTTCTCATGTGTGTTCATACTAACCAAGGAACTTTTAATTTCATAAAGTCAGAGACTTGGATATATCTATATACGAAAAAGTAGAATTCTATGTTCGTAAAAATTAGAACAAGTAACATATGTGTGTTTTTGAAATCTGTGCCTGTGATAAAAAGATACCTACTTTGTTGAAAAGACATCATTGTAGTTTAATGTTTAACTATTACTTGAAATCCTGCCATGTTGCTAACATGATCAGAAATGTTGAACAACTTACTAAAACTTGCTGGGCTTGAGATCACTACAGTGATAGAAAAAAACAAAAATATATAGTCCTGTCTTACAGTACTGTTGTAAATTCCAGGTGAAGTAACTCTTTCTTAAATTTTTAAATATATTAGAAATTCTAGATGCTGACTTTTAGGTCTTTTTTTTTTGGTCACCATTTGTTGAAGAGATTGTCTCTTTTCTAGTAAATTGCCTCTGTTATTTTGTCAAAGATCAGTTAACTATATTCTTGTGGGTCTATATCTCAGCTTTCTACTCTGTTTTATTGTCTATTTATCTATTGTTTTACAAATAAGACATTTCCTTTATTACTGTGATTTTATAGTAAATCTTGACATTGCATAGTATCAGTCCTCTGACTTTCTCTCCCTAAATATTATGTAAACTATTCTGTGTATTTTACCTTTTGGCCTTGAAGAATGACTTGGGCAGTATTTCCTCTGATTCTATTTTCTGGAAAAGACTGTGGAGAATTGATAGAGTTTCTTCCCTAAATGTTTGGTAGAATTCACCAGTGAACCCCTCTGAGTCTGGCGTTTTATGCTTTTGAAGATCAGTCATCATCTATTGAATTTCTTTAATAGATATAAGCTTTTTAACATTGTCTGTTTCTTTTCATGTGAGCTTTTCAGTCTTAATAAACTGGTGCTACAGATCAATTATGAATGAAATTTCATAAGGAAAACTACTCAATTTGAAATGTTGAAGAGGTTTTATAGGGGGATATTTCATCCTGCAAGTTTGACAGCTAGTAGCTGTACTGCCATACAACTTCAAGAGATTGCTTTAAAAGAAGTTAGACCTTTTTTGCCCCCAAAGAATAGAAACTGTGATCAGAACTACTTCAAATAAAAATAAAATTTCATCATACAACAAGTGTAGTCTCTATTACTTAAGCATTTATGCTGGAGAATGGGGGAAATACTAGAGAAGAAAAATAGAAACTTTAGCCAAGCCATCTGCTGAGATACCAAAGAAAACAAATAGAAGCAGGTTGCATAACAAGGGAATGGGAAACAGACAAATTTAACAATTTTAGTTTCTTTGATACCTGTGTATTTATGGGGATGAGGCTGGGTTGAATCATGTGCTAGCTTCTCTCAGCATGTTTTTGACATTTATCCCTATCATTCCATTCTTATTATGGAATTATCCAGTTCATTTTTTATGCTGAGCACTTTGTGATTTACATATTTTGCTATATAAATATGTCACAATGTTTATCCATCCTCTTGCCATGGTTGCCTTGGTGTTCTGGCTAAGATGCTGCCATGAACACGCTTCTAAAAGTCTTTCACTGATACTTTCGTTCCTCTTTGGTCTATACCTAAGGATGGCATTGCTTGCTCAAGGGATAGGGAGAGTTTTAACTTATTAGACATTGCCAGATACTTTCCCAAAATGTTTATAAAATCTTACACCAGCAATCCCATCAATTTCATTGTGATATCACATCATCTTAATTTACTCTCTTCTTTTTCTTTCAAAATCGATCGACCATCTAAAGTCCTTGGTATTTCCATAAAAGTATGAATCATATTTTCCTTAGAATCTGAAATGGTTTATTGAAACATGTAAACTTACTATTTTTTTAAGATCTATTTATTTGCTCTGTAGGGAGAGAGAGAGACAAAAGAGTGTGAGCGGGGGAGGAGCAGAAAGAGAGGGAGAGAGAATCTCAAGCAGACTATGCACTGAAGGCAGCACTAGATCACAGGACCCTGAGATCATGACCTGAGCAGAAACCAAGAGTTGGGCGCTTAACTAACTGAGCCACTCACATGCCCCAAGGGACTTACTTTTGAATGTCTAGCTTCAGGAAACCATTTCCACTACTCTTGAACAGGAAATCAAATAGTAATGTGGCTGCATCTACCTAACTCTATCATCTTCACCACTAGAAGGACTGAAACTTCATTTCCTGGATAGAAAGCCAAGAGCAGTGTGACTGTGATTAAAATGCACAGTCCAGGGGCACCTGGGTGGCTCAGTTGGTTAAGTGGCTGCCTTCAATTCAAGTCATGATCCTGGGGTTCTGAGATCAAGCCCCACGTCAGGCTCCCTACTCAGTGACGAGTCTGCTTCTCCCTCTCCCTCTGCCACTGCCCCTTCAACTTGTGCTATCTCATGTGTGCTCTCTCTCTCAAATAAATAAAAAAAAATATTTTTAAAAATAAATATAATTTCCCCTTTAATAATAAAATGAAATGCACAAACCATCACACTTAATATTTTCTCACAGTAGTTGAAGTCCATTCTGCTGTCTCACAGTCCCCAACTATTCACAGTCATGACTGTGACTCAGTGCACTCACCATTCCCAACTACTTCATTACTTTTCAAATTCCTTGCTTTTACTTCTCACCTTCCACTGTGCTCCTCAAACCCTATTCACACTCTACTGTATGTGTTTTAGGTGTTCCTGAGAGAAATTAGGGAGGTAAGATGATTCATTTTAATGAAGGAATAAAATTAAATATGTTAAAATGTCTTCATAAATGTCTAAAATGAGACAGAATAGAACAAATGAGCTCCTCAAGAATTTGTTATGACTATGAGATCAACTATTTTAGATTAATAGTTTGTTTAGATTAATATTTTTATTGATCTGAGTTGATTTTTGTTCACTTCAGACAAAAATACGAGTTTAAACCTCTCAATATGTGGAGAAGCTTTTCAAAATGGCTCCCTGCGGTTGAGCATGTAAAAAAACTTCTGTTTTCTCTTTTAAGGAGCAATTAGGTGAGAAAATTTATTAACAGAATCTATGTGTGGGAAAGAAAGTAGATGTAGTTACTGGAACAAGTCCTTTTAAATATGAACGATCTAATGGGTCCTTATAAATCTATATGCCAATGCTAAAGATTTTCTACTAATTAGAAAAAACAGTAAAGTTAATCTAATAAAATGCATAACACTTATAAATAACTTTTCCAAATTGCTGTGAAAATGTTAAGTTAGTAGAGGAATTGTGTGGGAAGACTTGTCAAAGAATTGACTCCTTTATTGTCTTATAAAAAAGACTGCAAAAACATCTTGACTTTTTTGAGATAGTTGAGATAACGGAGTACAGATAGGAGTTCTTATTTAGAGAGAAGTCATATCATCCAGGATGAGAACACAATGAATATAAACTCTGTAAGAGCAGAGTTGAGGTTCTTTTTTTTTAATTTCAATTCAATTAATTATCGTATCGTGTATTACTAGTTTCCGGGGTAGAGTTCAGTGATTCATCATTCTTATACAATACCTAGTGTTCATTACATTACGTGCCGTCCTTAAAGTCCATCACTCAGTTACCCCATGCCCCCACCCACGTCTCCCTGCAACCCTCACTTTGTTTCCTATGATTAAGAGTCTCTTACAGTTTGTCAGAGTGGAACTTCTATATAATGGGATAGCACATGTTGAGAGAGGAGTAGCAAGGGAGTCCTCATCAAACTAACACAATTTCAAAAATTATCTTTTCTACTTGTCAGCCTTTAATGCATTGTCAAAACAAAACCCAAAGAACATGTGGGGCTTGCACACTGACACTCAAGCAGAATTTCATTTGGTTTATTATCATACAACCCAATAATCACATCTTTTGCACAGAAGGAGGGGGAAATGCTCCAGGCTTTAATACAGTCTTTCTACTATGGTTAAGAGAGATTCTAGCCACTTTGAAGTTTCATTTTAGTTTAGTTTTTTTTTTCCATCTCAACTGGAGTGAAGGGCTAATAAATTGACCTCACTAAGAAGACTTCATCCTTGTCAAATTTTTAGATTAAGGATAAGTTTACAAAAGGTGACAGAATGACAACCTTGCAGGAGCAAGTTTTTCTGCTCAGTAAATAAATGTGAGCAATCGTGTATTCATTACTTTGTGACTTATATCTCTATTTTTCTTATTTAGTGTGTCTTTTGAAGCCATCACCTCATTGAAAGCTCAGGAAGCTGAGAAAATGTGAGCATGGCTTTAGTCATAGAAAATGTCCTTTGTTCCTAACAAGTGACATGAGTTCATCTACTGATATCTATGCTTTGACCACAGGGCTCAAAGTTCCAGATTCATATTCACTAACTTTGAGGAACAAAACAGAGTCACACAGAACAGTCTCTCTGGACTACCTCATTCAAATCATTCTTATCCTCAGTTTGGATTAAATGGTAACACCCAGCATTTTTAAAAAGAAAAAGAAGAAAATAAGGAACTGCATGAGCATTCCATAGACAAGGAAATCATACAAGTGGCACTGAGGGCAATTCTCCCTCATTTCTGAGCACCCCCACACCCCCCACCACAGAGGGCTCTGGCTCTCCCCAGCATCTCTCTCATGATGAATATGGCTGCTGACCTTTGTGATATTTCTCTCCCTTCTTGGGTTACAGCATGGCTTCTTCAGAAGATTACATAGAGGCCTTGCTTAGCCTCTAATTCATCATAAGCAGCCCCATTCCCCAATGAGGATGAAATCCTCTTGGGCTTCCCACCTGCAATCCTGTCCACCAGAAACAGGCCTCTGAACCCTCCTGCTCTCCCAGGTTGCTACCTAACACATGAGAGCTTCCCTTTCAAACCTCCTTTTCTCTTACCATGTACTCAGAAGAAGACTCTTCAGTCTCTTTATGTAATGTGGGAAATTACATTCCTCTAGCTTGGTCTCCTTATTTAAAATATAACACAGTCAGGGGTGCTCAGTCAGGTAAGCGGCTACCTTTGGCTCAGTTCATGATTGAAGGAGTCCTGGGATCCAGTCCTGCATTGGGCCCTCTGCTCAGCAGGGGAGTCTGCTTCTCCCTTTCCCTCTGCCCATCCTTCTCGCCCCAACTCCCGCCCCCTTTGATGCTTTCACTCTCTCTCTAGTTGGTTCTCTCTCAAATAAATAAATAAAATCTTTAAAAACAAAAAGCAAAAAAAAAAAAAAAACCCACACTACACACTCAATTTCTAACTTTGAACATACTCAGTACTGGCCTTTAACTTCTTTTCCAAGGATATATAATCATAGAAATGTTTTACAGAGAACACTCTGCATCTATCTGTAGGCTACCACAGTTCTCCTTTTCTTCCTTCTACCAAGGAAATAATCACACACTTTAGTAGAGTTGTGTGAAATACAACTTCAGAACTAATGGATTTAGAAACACATCACACTCAGGATTAAATAGATTTCTTATAGTCTGCAAAATATTCTCCAAAAATTCCCACCAGTCTCTTTTTGTGGGAAGGATGAGAGTTTATCTTGTAAGTTTTTTTTTTATTAAATGGTTTCAGAAAATGGTGAATAACTAATAGACACTATAAAGGATATAGATGATTCTTGGACAATTACTCTGTGAACACCTGGTTCTCATCTCTAGAGCCAGCAATTCCTTTTCAACTATTAATTTAAATTAAATTAAGGTCACTTTGAAATCTTTAGCTTGAATGGGAACAAGAAACTTGTTTACCGCTCTAGCAGAGTCGGCTAACATCAGCATCTATTGATCACAGCAGGAAATATATTGCCTCCTTACCTGAGCCAGCTCATTCATTCTATAGCATGTTCATGAGGTTAGACATCATTCTACAATCACATTCCATAGAAGAGAACAAGTTAATGTTAATTAAGCTGTCCAAAGCCACATCATTCTCTAAGGACTGAGCCAGGATTCAAATAAAATCTTTCTGGGGCAAGATGGCGGAAGAGCAGGGTCCCCAAATCACCTGTCCCCACCAAATTACCTAGATAACCTTCAAATCATCCTGATAATCTACGAATTCGGCCTGAGATGTAAAGAGAGACCAGCTGGAATGCTACAGTGAGAAAAGTTCGCGCTTCTATCAAGGTAGGAAGACGAGGAAAAAGAAATAAAGGAACAAAAGGCCTCCGAGGGGGAGGGGCCCCGCGAGGAGCCGGGCTGAGGCCGGGGCGAGTGTCCCCAGGACAGGAGAGCCCCGTCCCGGAGGAGCAGGAGCTGCACCAACCTTCCCGGGCGGGCGGAAAGGGGCTCGCAGGGAGTTGGAGCAGGACCCAGGAGGGCGGGGATGCCCTCGGGCTCCCGGGGACACTAACAGACACCTGCGAGCGCAGGAGAGTGCTCCGAGCTCCCTAAGGGCTGCAGCGCGCACGGAGGGACCGGAGCAGCTCGGAGGGGCTCGGGCGGCGGCTCCGCGGAGGGGGCTGCGGGGCGGGAGCGCGAATCCCACAGCGCAGGCCCCGGAGCACAGGGCGCCGGGACACAGCCCAGGATCCGGCCCTCCCCCGGGACAGGCAGAGGCCGGGAGGGGCCGAGACAGCGAGGACGCTCCTGCCCGGAGCTGAGCAGATCAGCGGCCCCGCCCCGGAGCCTCCAGGCCCTGCAGACGGAGAACCGAGAGCCCCGAGCCCCGTAGTTCCTGCGGAGGCTGAATCCAGGCTTCCAGAGTTGCCATAGCAACTGCGACTGTTCCTCCTGGGGCCCCACGGGGTAAACAACCCCCGCTGAGCCCTGCAGCAGGCAGGGGCAGAGCAGCTCCCCCAAGTGCTAACACCTGAAAATCAGCACAGCAGGCCCCTCCCCCAGAAGACCAGCTGGACGGACCAGTGATACTCCCCCGTGTTCCAATACAACTTGTTTTTGGCCACTCTGCACTGAGCAAAATGACTAGAAGGAAAACCTCACTTCAAAAGAAAGAATCAGAAACAGCCCTCTCTCCCACAGAGTTACAAAATCTGGATTACACTTCAATGTCAGAAAGCCAATTCAGAAGCACTATTCTACAGCTACTGGTGGCTCTAGAAAAAAAGCATTAAGGCCTCACGAGACTTCATGACTGCAGAATTTAGATCCAATCAGGCAGAAATTAAAAATCAATTGAATGAGATGCAATCCAAACTAGAAGTCCTAACACGAGGGTTAACGAGGTGGAAGAACGAGTGAGTGACATAGAAGACAAGTTCATGGCAAAGAGGGAAACTGAGGAAAAAAGAGATAAACAATTAAAGAACCATGAAGACAGATTAAGGGAAATAAATGACACTCTAAGGAAGAAAAACCTACGTTTAATTGGGGTTCCCGAGGGCGCCGAAAGGGACAGAGGGCCAGAATATGTATTTGAACAAATCCTAGCTGAAAACTTTCCCAATCTGGGAAGGGAAACAGGCATTCAGATCCAGGAAATAGAGAGATCCCCCCCTAAAATCAATAAAAACCGTTCAACACCTCGACATCTAATAGTGAAGCTTGCAAATTCCAAAGATAAAGAGAAGATCCTTAAAGCAGCAAGAGACAAGAAGTCCCTGACTTTCATGGGGAGGAATATTAGGGTAACAGCAGACCTCTCCACAGAGACCTGGCAGGCCAGAAAGGGCTGGCAGAATATATTCAGGGTCCTAAATGAGAAGAACATGCAACCAAGAATACTTTATCCAGCAAGGCTCTCATTCAAAATGGAAGGAGAGATAAAGAGCTTCCAAGACAGGCAGGAATTGAAAGAATATGTGACCTCCAAACCAGCTCTGCAAGAAATTTTAAGGGGGACTCTTAAAACTCCCCTTTAAGAAGAAGTTCAAGTAACTCTGAACGTGAATGGGCTTAATGACCCCATCAAAAGGCGCAGAGTTTCAGACTGGATAAAAAAGCAGGACCCATCTATTTGCTGTCTACAAGAGACTCATTTTAGACAGAAGGACACCTACAACCTGAAAATAAAAGGTTGGAGAACCATTTACCATTCAAATGGGTCTCAAAATATACCCTAAAAACTACAGAACACTTCTGAAAGAAATTGAGGAAGACACAAAGAGATGGAAAAATATTCCATGCTCATGGATTGGCAGAATTAATATTGTGAAAATGTCAATGTTACCCAGGGCAATTTACACGTATAATGCAATCCCTATCAAAATACCATGGACTTTCTTCAGAGATTTAGAACAAATTATTTTAAGATTTGTGTGGAATCAGAAAAGACCCCAAACAGCCAGGGGAATTTTAAAAAAAGAAAACCATATCTGGGGGCATCACAATGCCAGATTTCAGGTTGTACTACAAAGCTGTGGTCATCAAGACAGTGTGGTACTGGCACAAAAACAGACATATAGATCAATGGAACAGAACAGAGAACCCAGAAGTGGACCCTGAACTTTATGCTCAACTAATATACGATAAAGGAGGAAAGACGATCCACTAGGAGAAAGACAGTCTCTTCAATAAATGGTGCTGGGAACATTGGACATCCACATGCAGAAGAATGAAATTGGACCACTCTCTTGCACCATACACAAAGATAAACTCAAAATAGATGAAAGATCTAAATGTGAGACAAGATTCCATCAAAATCCCAGAGAAGAACTCAGGCAACACCCTTTTTGAACTTGGCCACAGTAACCGGAGAAGGACAAACAGTGTATGTTCTCATTCATTTGGGGAATATGAATAATAGCGAAAGGGAATATAAGGGAAGGGAGAAGAAATGTGTGAGAAATATCAGAAAGGGAGACAGAACATAAAGACTTCTAACTCTGGGAAATGAACTAGGGGTGGTGGAGGGGGAGGAGGGTGGGGGGTGGGGGTGAATGGGTGACGGGCACTGAGGGGTGCACTTGACGGGATGAGCACTGGGTGTTATTCTGTATGTTGGTAAATTGAACACCAATAAAAATTAATTTATAAAAAAAAAACAAATAAAATCTTTCTGACTCCAAAATGATTGTTTATAATACATGCTTAATATGACCCTTCTAATGGGGATTTCTCAGAGCAGCCACTTGGGTAGAATGTCCCAAGACCCCTATTCAAAAATACCTCCATCAAGTGTCTGTATAGAAATCTAAAATTCATCTTCAAACTTTATTATTTGCTGAGCTGGCTCCTAAGTCTCTCTTCACTCAGAGAAACTTGGTCTTCGCCTGCTTCTCATATTGTATCTATTGAAGTTACAAGTCCCAAGGCTAAAAAATTGTATAAATCCACTTCTCTCTTGCATCTCAAGTCTCCTCATTTTTACTACCTTTCTCCTACACACTTAGTGAGCTCCCTTGCTCTAAACTTGGGGTGGCAAATAAGATCACTGAACATTTTTGCCTTTTACCTGAAACTGTGTAATTTAATCTATTTAATTTAATTTAACTTGTGAGTGTTGCCAAAACAAAGTACCAGAGACCAGGTTTGTAGATGGTTTATGGATGGCCATATGTTTGGCTGTGTACTATACTTGGAGATAGGATTTTTAAAGAGTTAATTTAGTTAAAATGAGATCATTGGATAATAATCTAATCCAACATAACTGGAGTCCTTATAAGAAGAGGGAATTGGGAAATAAAAAATACACCTATTGGGAACATGTGAACACAGAGAGAAGATGGCCAACTTCAAACTGAGAGGCATCAGAAGAAATCAATCCAGCCAACACCTTAAATTCAGATATTCACCCTCCAAGATTGTGAGAAAACACAACAAAAAAATACTTGTTTAAACTACCCAGCCTGCAGTACTTTGTTATGGAAGCTCTAGCAAATAATGCACTGGTAATTTTAACAAAAAGCAGCTTTGGTAAAGTGACAGAAACAGAAAACAAATATGAGTGGGAGGAAGAATTAATAGGCAGCAAGGAAATAAGAAAATAAGAATAGCAAATACCTAGGTCTTTCAAGTCATATTTATCATATGAAGAACCCAAATAGAATTGTGTTTTCTCCAGTCATCTCGAGAAATAGGGTTCACATTCAAGAACCCTCTTTAAACATGGAATATTAAACATACTATCATCCACAAATTTCTAGAAAAGATAAAACTATTTAGTTTTGTCTTTGGAAGGTGTTTTATATCTATCATATTTGAATATGAGTGTCTTTGAAATGCAAATAATTAACATTTACCTAAGACACTCTAATTTGGAATAAATGATCATTTAGGTTGGAGCTAGTATGATATCTTTTTTTACTTTCTTTTTTAAAATTTATTAATTTTCTTTAGTAATCTCTATACTGAATGTGAGGTTTGAATCCATGACTCCAAGATCAAGAGTCACATGCTCTTCTGACTGAGCCAGCCAAGCTCCCCTCTCTTTTACTTTCTATGATTAAGCTAGCGGTAAGTTATGACCAAGCCTAGACACTGTCTTCTAAATCAAAAGTAGGCACACATTTCCTGTCACCCAGCCTGATAATTAAACATACGGTGAAAATTAGGATCATTCTGGAAAAGCTATTCTATGTGGTTACTGTGGTCATGGTTTAGAGTGGGTCATGAGGATCTACAACTAGGTGAGAGCAAGAGAGAAGTCATTCTGGCCACTAGATAGCTAGTCATTTGTTGGGCTTTAGCCACTTTCCTGGAAGGGTAAATGACAGTTGGCCAATAATGATGCCTCCAAGACTACAATAGCTTTCTAAAGGTCCTTATAATGACAAGAAAAAGCTGAGAAGCTGGAATTAACTATGTAGGTTTTCAAAAAGTAATATCCAAAGTTACCATCCTTAAGAAGCCAATTTCATGCACTTATAAACACAGAACAATAACAGATAATTTTAGGAAGACCATAATTAATACAAATTCCCATAAATTTCCAGCTTCTATCTGCAAAATTTTAAGGCAAAAAGGAAATAATAATTGTAAGGGTAAGGATATATGATTCTTTTAGAGAAATGTCTCATTGATGCTGAGTCTCTCTTAAGTCAGCTTTGTGTGATAATGATGGATGGCCAATACCTCCAAGTTATAAAGAATTAGGTATGTGGGAAAGTGATACTGTTTATTTGGGTTGGGGAAATTATTTTAAAAACAACATAATTTTAGCACATTCAAAGATAATATTTTGACCCGAATTTATAACACAGTAAATGGGGGGAAAAAACCCAAACCTGCAAATCTCAGATAATTTTGAAAATTGTTAAGTATACATGAGATACTCATGTGCCCAAACCACAAAGTCAAATTTTTGTTTCATGTATAGCAAATAACCTAGAAATGAAAATATTTAACTCTTACAACACTTATCTGTGTGGTTGAAAATAAAAAAGAGAAAAACTGGATTCCTATTCTTAGTTCTGTGTCTGAGGATTTCCTTTAATTCTAAGATACATTTTGTGTATCAAAGAGATTCCTACCTTTATATTAACATGAATCATAGCCTCTGCTCTCCTAGAGTTTACCATCTAATGGAAAGCAAAACTAGAAGCAGTTAATGAACAAAAGTGTAGCTAACAGTAATGAGAACAGAGTAGTAAAGCATTTATGTCTAGGTGGGTCACTTAGAGAAGGTCTCACAAAAATAGTTATGCTCCTTCTTATGAAGAGAAGAGTTGCCTGAGGCAAATACAGTGGTGTGGCTCAAGGGACGCTCCTACAGAGAAGAACCTGTGACTACATGTTAAGTGTAGGAGAATAAAGCGCTCATGAGTCTTCTCAATGTTTTCAGTCTAGAATGACCCAGTTCAGAATGGTGTTTATCTTTGTCTTTCATTCCTCCCCACTTGGTATTAGTTGCTGCGTTGCCCCTAGAAGTGAACAATGGGTTGGTCTAAGACAACCAATGAATTATGGAAGTCAGAGTCATTTGTAGAGACTGGTGGACATTGAAAGACCCTAAAGATCTGGAATCATGGGGATCCCTGGGTGGCGCAGCGGTTTGGCGCCTGCCTTTGGCCCAGGGCGCCATCCTGGAGACCCAGGATCGAATCCCACATGGGGCTCCTGGTGCATGGAGCCTGCTTCTCCCTCTGCCTATGTCTCTGCCTCTCTCTCTCTCTCTGTGTGTGTGTGTGTAACTATCATAAATAAATAAAAATTAAAAAAAAAAAGATCTGGGATCATAATACAATTTCAATATGATGAGAAGTTAACAAATGGGGATGTGTTACTTCTTGCAAAAGAATTAAGTCTCAAATTTTATGACTCCAAAAATTACTTTGCAAACACAACTTCAACGTTGTGATCTTGCTTGTATTATTATTTAGGATTTGATTGTGTGTGTGTGTGTGTGTGTGTGTGTATTGAAACCACTTCGTGATAGCAAGTGAGATGTGGGCTGATAATTCTTGAGGCTATTAGAATACTGTTTATCAGGAGATAATGCACTGAAATGTTTATTTTCAGGTTAATACTTAAGGTGCAAGAGTGTGTACCATGTATTTCAGATAGGTATGTTATCATTAAAGTAAATTCTAAGAATATACCTGCTTGGAAAATTCTGATTAGTGATTACTATGGAACTGGAAATAATTTATTTTTAAAAACATTAGAGAAATAATCAGTGGTAGAATAAGAAACTGCCAAATGAGTCATTCAAAAAGAGAAAAAATGCCATTCCTTTGAATTTGGAATATATTATTTGTCAGATTTAAGGGGAGAACATCAAAAATTACTTGGCAGAGTTTTTCTGAGAAAAACATATATGGATAAGGCCAAATCAAAAGAAGAGGAAAGAAAAGAAAATCTAAGAAATAAAGACAATTTAACCAATTTAAAACTCATAAAAACTGATTTGGAATTTACTCAGAATTCAAATTAGCACTATATTTTAGTCCAAGAGTTGTGAATAGTAATAAAGAATGAAGAAAGAATTATTTTGTTATCAGTTAATTTTAAACAAGCCAATACTAACAAATTATTTATAGATTTGTGTATTTGTAAGGTGTTTCCACAAAAATGTGTGCATCAACAACCCCAAAACAGTGTTGTGCCACAGGAAGGATTTATTTCTCCTTCACCTGACTTAAGATCTGCTGGGCTCAGGGACACCTGGGTGGCTTGGTGGGTTAAGCATCTGACTCCTGATTTTGGCTCAGGTCATGATCTCAGGGTGGTGAGAATGAGCCCCACATTGGGCTCCATGCTGGGCAAGGAGCCTGCTTAAGATTTTCTCTCTTTCTCCTTCTGGTCCTACCTCCCACTTGCATTTTCTCTTAAGGAAAAAAAAAAGAGAGAGAAAGAAAAGAAAAGAAAAAGGAAAAATCTGCTGGGCTCATCTGATTTCAGATAAAATCAAGAGAGCTTATATACAGACTTTAGGATCAGTTTGGGTGTTCTACATGCCTCTCATTCTTCTGAGAGTAACAGGATATCCAAAACATGTTCTTCTCCTGGCAGTGACAAAAATGTAAGAGACCAAACCAAGCCACAAAGCACTTTCTACTGTTCCACTCTGCTGTACCCACTAACATCCCTTTGGCCAAAATAAGTCATGTGGCCAGGTTCTACATTAATGGGATGGGAAAATTTAACAAAACCCAAGATTTAAAGAAAAGAAAAGAAAACCAAAACAGAGCCACAGGAGATTACACATGGACCCTCTACTAACTTTGATTCGTATTTTCAAGAATTTAAACAATCTAGTGAATTTAAGCACAGAACCATAAACCATAAAAACAAGTTAAATGGAATGCCTAGAGCCAAAAGCTAAACTAATCAACATTAAGAATTCAATAGATATCTCTCACAGCAAACTATCAAACTGGAAGATAGAAAATTTCCAAAGTAAAGCATGGGAAGTAAAAAGCATGAAGAACATAGCAAAGATCATTAGAGCATTATGGGAAAAGATGAGTAGGTTTAACATACGTATAATTAGGGTCACTGAAAGGGAAGAGAGGAACCTGAGGCAGGAATACTATTCCATATTTCCAGTGATGAAAAACACAGATCCAAGAAACACTCTGAACTCCAAGCAGGCTAACTATGGAGCAAATTGCATCTGAGGACATCACAGTAACGCTACTATAAACCAGACATTACTTGCAAAGATGCAACAATGAAACCAAAAGTTAATTTCTCGGTAGAATAAATGGAAGCCAGAAAATAATGAAATGACATCCTTAAAGTGAAAATAAATAAACAACAATAATAATTTAGAATTTGATATAGAGTAAAAACAGCCAGGAACATGAAAGTAAAATAAAGACATTTTCAGAAAAATAAGATTATAGAATTCATGAGTAGTGGGTTTAACTACAAAAGCATTCTTCAGGCATAAAGAGAATAAATGTAGATGCTTAGATGGAAGCCTAGGGCTTTAGAAAAAAAGAAAAATCAAAAACAGTAAGGATATAATAAATATAAATGAATCTTGGCTATACAAGATAACAATATTTTGAGTGCTTGAATTATATATACAAAAAAAATGTCAAAGGGGTTTTAAAAACAAGAGGGAGGCAAGTTAAGTTAAACTATTATAAAGTCATTGCACTTTGAGGGAAGTGGTAAATGGGCTAATTTGTATTAAATTGCAACAAGGCAAGGCTGCATATTATATCCAAGGTCACCACTGAAGGAAGAATCAGGAGGTAAAAGTAAGTTCATAGAATGGAAATAACAGAAAAACTTCTAAACGCTAGTCAAAAAGGCAAAAGAAGGGAGACAGAAGAGGACATAAAATAGGAGGGACAGAAAAGGACAACAAAAAGAGGAAGCTTCAGTTACAGCTGTAAGTAGACCAAATATTTCAAATGCGAAAAAGCTTTTCAGACCAAATTAAAAGGCAAACAAAGATACGCTGAAGGAAAGAAACACACCTTATAGATCAGGTTCCAGAAAATGTAAAGGTAAAAAGGAGAAAGATTTACCATGATGTATGGTCATTACAGGCCATTAATACTGAACAGGGTTAAAATCAAAGTGTGGAAAATTAGCCCAGTTTTAAAGCATTTATATTATTTAGTTATAGTTTAATACAGTGGACA
Organism: Nyctereutes procyonoides; assembly: GCF_905146905.1. Taxonomy (NCBI): domain Eukaryota; kingdom Metazoa; phylum Chordata; class Mammalia; order Carnivora; family Canidae; genus Nyctereutes; species Nyctereutes procyonoides. The sequence goes on from NW_026575132.1 coordinate 17,298,540, forward strand.
CTTCCTGCACTTAATTAGACTAAACACATTCAGAGTCTAAAAAGTCTACACATTGGCAAAAAATAGTCTTAACAAAATTACATGTGCACTAATAAAATTAGTTCCAAAATGTTCACACAGATTGGTGAAAATATATAAATATAAGGAAATACCCCTGAGATGAAATATGTATGGAACATTTTAAATAAACGAGGAAATGTTACCGGTATTTATAGAGCACTCCGCATGTGCTATATAAGGTGTGGAATTTCACCGCCTATGACAGGAGCTTACATTTCTATCTTCTCTATACATATCACATATAATGTGCATAATAAGTGGAGCATTTATTTCATCTCCAAGTAAGAGGTACATAACATAGTATGTTCCTTCCTCAAATACATACTGATGTTTTTCTCACTGTTATCCACTAGGAGGGGGAAAAAGGATTGAAATCAAAGTTAAGCCTTATCCCCTACATCCCATAGACTGCAAGCTCTTTGAGTAATGATTTCTTTCTTTTCTTCTCTGTGGTCCTAAACGAAGAGATGCTTGACCAATGGTGTTGAGAGGAATAAGAAGCAGCTGGAAAGGACAGTAAAGCAGTTGCAATTTTGAAGTCAGTGCAAGTTATGTGAAAGCCTCCATCTTAAGACAATATTGACCAGAAAAGTCACATTCAGAACATGAAGGATAACATATCTCTGTAATTCTATGGCCTGTCTCTGTAGTATTAATTTGTGTCACTTTAGGACTCAAGGAGCCACAATTGCACAGAAAATGCATTCTGGATAGTTATAATAGTTTTAGACCTGATAGAGGGTAAATGTGAGGGTAAACTCTCCTTGACTTACTGAACCACTCATTATTTTGCATAAAGACCGTCACTTGTGAGGTAAACAAATCACTTAACTCATATTTAATGCAAATTCTGAAACTGATCGTTCTCTGGTCATCTACATTCCTTGAAGCAATCCAGTTTAGTGACTCGATATGAATAGATGCTAATGTTTCTGAAAAAAACTCTACATTCCAATTATCCAATTATGTGCAGTCATCTTTCACAGATAGTGACAGATTTCAAATCACATTGCCTATGCAGAATTCCACGAACTTCCACAATTAACTTCTATGATCAGAGAAAAATAAAAGACCTAGAAGAAGGAAAAATATATAATTATATATTTATGCATGTATATATGTGTCATATGTACATAGTTGATTTTTACTAGTTAATTTAGTAAATGAGAGACAAAGTGCCAGAGGCTATTATTACCCACAATTTAACAAAAATGTAGTGTTTCATCATCTGACACCATTTCCCTTAGATAGAAGCTTATTATAATGCTATTTTCTGAGGAACAGGAAACTTGTCAATGTAGAAAGCTTGGGTCATTGTTGCCACAATTTGACAACAGTCATTCCTTTGCAATGACCCATTGATTATCATCTACTCTGTCACACGGAACTATAAAGAGCCTATTAGCTTCACAGAGTGGGCATAAATCTTACCTCTTAAATATTCTCATCTAGAATTTGACTTTTTCTAAAATATCTACCTTTTACTCAACAGTATCTACTTTATCAAAGAAGAAAATGAAAATTTAAAACTAAAGCAAAAAACAAAACTCCCAAAGTGAAAAGTAAACTAAAATATATGCAAAGTGTACTTGTACAATATCGATAATGTCATTAGTCAAATGAATTAGAATTATCTTTGAGTGGATGACATTGGTCAAAAACTCTAAATTCCTAGTATAAATCTTTCATAAATCCTGAAAAATCCAAATAAAACACTTTCTCATCAACTTCCCTGGGAGTAATAGCAGCTTAGAGATAAAAATCAGAATAGGAATGATACCCATAAGCATGGAAGAGACTCTTATCATAATGCATCAGGGTTGTATTTGCTATAAGTCAGAGATTATGTCAATATTTTTACTTATAACCTTGAAAGAATTACAGTTGTTCAAATATTGATAAAGATATATAACAAAGTTTTGGAAACCAAAAAGAACTATTATTTGTGTAGATAACTTTTAAAGATAAAGATAATTCTCCTTGAAATTCTTCAAGAAAAAAGCATCCACATTGTTTTTGCTGGATAGAACATTAGAGTATAAATTAGAAAACAATCTCAAATTATCATACCAAAAATGTGAGAAAATTTTTTGCAACAGTTCATTATTTTATCTCTCGTAATTTAACTTTGTTTTTTATCCCCAGTGATGGCTCCTAAAGGTGGAAACCTCTCAGCCAGCGTATGTCTATGTCCTCTATGCATCTCTTCTTGGTCATCTTCACTCCAATTTACTCAATAATAAATCCAAAGTTAGGTGGGAAAGATCTGTTTCCCCACTTCCTCATCCCTACAACAATTTCATGGAAGCCACTTAGGAAATACTTTCAACAAAGCTCTGTGTGTATATGCATGTGTGTGCACATATGTGTGTGTGTGTGTCTGTGTGTGTGTGAAAGAGGGACAGAGATGCAGAGAAAGAAACAGAGGGACACACAGAGATGCAGAAAAGGGAAAGAACAAGGCAGAATGAAGAAATTTGTGAATGATTCAAATGCAGTGCAGGTAAGAGGATCCATTCTCTTCTTATTCTCTATGTGGAGCGAGGGTGCTGGGGTTACCCTCCATCACATTAAGCAGTAGCTGTGGCCTCAGCACACCATGAAATAGTCTTATATCTTAAAGGAAATCTTAGGACAGAGATATGATAGTGTGGGCCTAAGTGAAAAAGAAGAGAGAACCAGTTCCAGGGCAGAGAGGAGTGGATGCTGGTGGCTCTCCCCTCCCCCAACTCAGTCAATAGTCAACATTATGTGCAACCAATCTTCCTTCAATTACTTGACTTCCTTTTGCCTATTTCTTTTTTTTTTTTAAGTTCATATATTTGCTGGCTTTCCATGACACAGAGCTCCAGATTCCTCTCTTCTCTTATTTTACTTTTTCCAGTCATTCTATGCTGTTTGCTCGACCAGCATTAGTACTCTTGGAATCGTATTAAAATCAAACTCATGTGACACAATAGATTCCACTAGGCATCAGTTTCACTTACCTTTAAAAATGGTTACAGAATGGACATCAAGACAACCCACATGACAACAACAAAGCAGAAGTCTCAGGACTCCAAACATGGCCCTCAGATCCCAGCTGATACTCTGCACATTGTGTGGTCATGAAAGATGAGGCCAGATGGGTGTTGACGTTTCAGGGAAGCACATCTGCTGTAGCATCCCTTCAGTTCTCACATCTTCTTTTGTTTTCTACTTTCTCTAAACCCAGCATGATGATCAGAGAACAAGACCTCTCATCTTAGCATTCATCTAGTCATTTACACTCCCATTGCTTTCTCTGAGACTTCTACTTTCTCACAAGAAAGGCAACTCGTTTCCAGCTACCATAGATGTTTTACTATCATTGGCATGCTCCTTCCTTCCATCCTTCCTTCCTACCTTCCTTCCTTCTTTCCTTCCTCCCTCTTTCCCTTCCTTCCTCCCTTCCTTCCCATTTTCCTTTGTTTTGTGTTTGCTGTTTCCCTTTTTCTCCATGCCATGGGATGCAAACTCAAAGGGTTTCAGATACATAACATCAATGTAAAGACGTCAGGTGGACAGCATTCAAATTCTTTGAGAACATATTACAAAGCAAAACAATAGAAACCAGATTTGCACCATGAACTATCGATTTTTGACCTTTGGGTTTTTTCCCACAAGTCTTTCCTATTCTCATAAGAGGATAGATTTCTAAAACTATAATCTAGTTTTTGAAATTCCTATCCTTTCTGGTTTTGTTCTTTTGTCTTATAACATCGTTAAAGCAGCAAAAGCCACAGTCAAAGCAAATGAATTTCAGAGGAAGGGCAAAGATGTAAAGAAATATTTAAGTATAAATAGAATTAATACAAATAAATACATATGTATAGAGCTATAACTGTAAAGTTAGATATAGTACACATATGAAACTATGATATATTAGCTTGATATATTAGTTTTCTATTGCTGCATAACAAATAGAAGTTTAAAACAACATATTATTTTACAGTTTTGTGGGTCAGGAGTACAGGCACAACCTAAATGAGTCTTCTGCAAGACCACAAATGAAGTGTCAGCCAAAGCCGGGTTCTCATCTAAAGGTTCAACTGCGGAGGGGTCTAATTTCTGCCACCCAGATTGTTAGCAGAATTCATTTCCTTGTGGCTACAGAACTGAGGGCTCCAGTTTCTCACCGACTGTGGGTCGGAGGTGACCCTCAGCTTCTTTCTATGTGGACTCCTCCAACATGGCCATTTATTTATCACATCGGCAAGGACAGTCTCCAAGAGCAAGTCTGCTAGAAGACCGAGTCTTATATAACAAAACCTAATTACAGTCATGACATCCCCAAACCACTGTAATATTCTATGGTCTAAAAGGAAGTCTCAGGTCCTGCCCACACTCAAGGGGAAAGAATCACAGAAAGGCATGAATGCCAGGAGGAAAGGATCATGAAGAGTCCACCCCAGAGTCTGTTTCTTTTACAGAAATATCAGTTTTAGTGCAGTAAACATGTTCATTGATAAATTGTTGGGGGAGATCATCAAGAGGACATGACCACTGATGGACTGAAAGCTAGTGCCAGGTAATCAAAGGCTCCTCACTCGCTCTCCTACCTACCATTCTCACAGTGGGAACTGTAAAGGACATAGCCTTGAGAGAGGAAGGTGTTCTTGGGACCCTCTGGACTGAATATGTGATTCAACTCCATTGAAGCCTCTATATAAACTTTCAAGATTTTGGCAGACATGCGCAGAGGTCTATTCATCTGTGACTACACAAGACAAGTGTCATATGTGAGTTGCATTGCTTATAAAAGCCTGCCACCTGCCAGTCTGGAATGATCTGCTTCTTCCTTGAGTCTCTCTCTGCCCGGTATATGGAGGCCGGTTTGCAAACTGACATAGATGGTGGTTCCATTTCATCTGTGATTTATATCCAGAGGCAACTACAGCCCATGAGCCCGTCGTCTGCTTTTGTAAAAAAAAAGTCTTACTGGCACACAGTCACATGTGTTTATCTCTAAATTGTCTTTGGCTGCTTTTCTGATACAATGGCATTCTTAGTAGTAGTGACAGAATCCACAGTATGGACCACAAAGCTTAATGTATTTGCTGTCTGGTCCTTTAAGAAAATTTGCCAACCTCTGATTTAAGTAATAGATTTTATCATAAGTCAAGTCCTTTTTTAGTTAGATTGATTAACTATATTTTTTTCTCCAACAGTTTTTGAGAAAAAAAAATTGATGTAAACTAACAGGTCAAGGATAAATAACGCCAAGTTTTATGAAACTGGAGATTTGGATATTGTCTTGCAGTAGCATAGCACCACCTCATGGAGTATTACAGAAACTGTCAGAAAAGTTTGTTCAAGTACATCTAAGTTACTGAGCAACTGGAATGCTCTGGCATAACTTCTAAAATTTTACAGAAAATAATGTATTATAATGTATTAATGTATTTTTAATTTAAAAAGTTGATAAAATTTAGAAAACATCCAATCCAAATATATCATTTCCTAGATATAAAAACTGGTCTACTGAACATAAATATTAAGTTTAAAAGTGGGATTTCAGGATTTTTCCTCAAAAAAAAGAAAGTATTCATGCATATGAATGTGTGCATATTTAATATGTTGAATTAAATATTTCAATAGTAATATTTTTATTTAAAGTAAATTCAGCAATTGTGGGGATGCCTAGGTGACCCACTCAGTTAAGTGTCTGCCTTTGGCTCAGGTCATGATCTCAGGGTCCTGAGATCAAGCCCCACATTGGTCTTCTTGCTCAGCAGGGAGTCTGCTTTCTCTCTCTACCTCTGCTCCTCCTCTTGCTCTCTCTCTCTCTCTCTTTCTCAAATAAATATTTTTTTAAAAAAAGGAGGAAGAGACATAAATTCTCTCTTCTTTAAAATAAATTCAGCAACTTTTAATTAAACTTTATTTAGAATGGTTTTAGATTACTGAAAAATTGCAAAGATAGTAAGCAGAGCTTATTTTCATACAAAGAAATATTAACTTGCCTATCTCAATACCAAAATTGTGGAGAAAAAATTATTTGGAGTATCATGTTCAGTTCTGCATTTGTAGATCAAGAAATGGGGACATGTTAAAATAAACAAATCACAATCAGGTAGATGAGATAACATAACTCAAAAACCATTTCATCTAATGAGCTATGGAAGGGACTGGGCCTGCTTACTATGGAAAAGAGATGGGCGAGCAGAGAGTGATGTGCTAAGTATCTGAATGGTTATCATGGGAAAATGGTGTACATTCCATTCCCTGTGATCTTAAGGTATAGAATGAGTTCTGATGGGCCAAAGATAGGGGGACAGTTTTGTTCCAAGGCAAACACCAACATTCTGAAAATATGATGGGCAATATGATGGGTAGTGAGCTTTCTGTCATAAAAGATACCGAATCAGAAGCTTAAACTCTACTTGTGAGTTCAGTAGGTCAGGGAATGCTGTTCAATAGTTGGATGAGAGATGAAAGTTGGTCTTAAAACCTCTATTGTATATCTGAATGTTTATATTTGAGGTGTAGAAACATGGGTGGAATGTAGGGTATTCCCAAACCACGAACAGCTAAGCGTGCTTATTGAAAGGTTAGTTTAAGTGCATTCCAATGTATGGCATTAGGTAGACAAATGCCAATTGTGCCTTACTTACTAAGAAGGGAAAGCAGGGGGAAGCCTGAGGGATGTTCCAAAATTTGAAAAGATACTCAGACCTGATGAGGAAGTCTCAGACTCCACTGGTGGAAAATGCTGGCCAGTGTTTCTCTGAGAAACCAAGGAGTCCAGGACAGCTATTCCAAGAATATCCTGTGCTTTTTCATTGACACCTCCCAATTTGAGAAAATGATAAAATATAAAACTTCATGAAATCCAATGAAAACAGTTTTTACTATCGCAAATAGGATGACTTTGTGTTGTCACCATAAAGAGCAAGTAGTTCCTCCTAGGAAGCAGATTGGTTTTCTAGGGTATCAAGTCTATAGTTTTAAATCCAAATGTGCTGAGACCCACTGTGATGTCCACTACCCCTCACAGAGCTGCCTCAGATGCTCAGAAATGTGCACAGCATGTCATCTCTCACCACCTTATGCTTGCTGTCCTTACCCTGAGTGTGCTCTGGTGCTCAGGGTCATGGCTCCCCACTGCAGGGATGCCATTCACCACAGTACTCTGGCCAAGACACTGCACACTGTGTGGGCACACTCAGCCTACTCAGATTTCCATGCTTATGCCCCCACATGTATCCTCTCCTTACCCTGCATGGTCTCTGACTCCCCACCTTAGATCTGCTGCCTGCTAGAATGCCCTCTTCCCCCTGTTCTGACACCTTCACCAGGTGCCCTGTCATAGGAGCTTCCTTCTCTCCTTGCTCAGGCTCTGCATCAAGCAGCTATCCTCCTTCCTAGGTCTCTGACCCTCCACTCTTAGCCTCTCTCATTCTCTCTCTCCCTCTTTTGCTTCTTCCCTTTCCCCCTTCCTATATTTCTCTGCCCTTCTACCTAGAACTTTAGGACAAAACTGTTCTGGAGAGATATTTAGGAATGAAAAGAAAGAGAAGGAAAGGGGGAAAAAAAGGAAGAGGAAGAGAAAACACAAAACTGAAAAAGATTCAGTTATTGTTTCTGAAACAAACACCCCTTGCTTTCTCATTGATGAATGTTAATGTTCAAATGTTAAAATTGTGTTATTCTTAGGATATATTTTTAAATATATTGCATAACCCTAAACATCTGACCTCTAGGTTTATTTTGTTTTTCTTATTGAAAAAATAGGAAAGCTCAGATTTTGAATTCGACAGTGACAAATCTGTCAAAAAAGAGCACACCTCATGATCACCACACTACACTAATTATTTTTTAAAAGATTTTAAGTAATCTCTACATCCAGCATGGGGCTTGAACTAACAACCCCAAAAGCAAGAGTCACACGTTCTACTGACTGAGCCAGCCAGGGGTCCCCATACTACACTAATTATTTTTTTAAGATTTTATATATTTATTCATGACAGACACAGAGAGAGAGGGAGAAGTGGAGACACAGGCAGAGGGAGAAGCAGGCTCCATGTAGGAACCCCAACGTGGGACTCGATCCTGGGTCTCCAGGATCACACCCTGGGCTGAAGGCGGCGCTAAACTGCTAGACCACCGGGGCTGCTACACTAATTATTAAAGTACATGACAGTACAGGGGTGCCTGGCTGGCTTACTTAGTACAGCATGCACTTTTTGATCTCAGGGTTGTGAGTTTGAGCCCCACATTGGGAGTAGAGTGTTCTTTAAGAAATTGGTTTTTTTAAAGCACATGATAGTACAATAATTTTTAGGTTTATTTTAGAAGTACATTTCAGCCTTTCTGAAAATGCATTTCTTCCTCTACTATTCTATCATTTAGTTAATTTATATTAATCGACATTAGAGAAACTACAGAAACTTGAAATTAATTTAGCATTCCTCGACATTGCTGTAACAAAGCAACAATGAGATGAAAGCATACAGCAGAAAATAGAGAAGACCCAAATTAGGCCACAGATATGAGAAGATGAAGTGATCCTCTTTGGGAACAGCAAATGAATTTCATTAAAAAAAAACCTTCAAAACTTAAAAGAGAACTTATAAAAATAATTAAGGTTTCAAAACTCAACATTATGTTATAAGGAAACCTCTTAATAAGTCACTTTCTTTAAATAACAATGGCTTGATATTTGGGATAAAGAACACACACACATATATGCCTGTGACTGTCAATATTTAAATTAGTTATCACTCAAAAGCCTTTATTTGTAAGTCACCTATTTAGAATTCAGAATATCTCCTATACTAACCCTGTTGTACCAGTCCTTGATTTCCACCCATTGTAGACTATTTTTTTAATACATGAAAACAAACAAACAAAAAAGAATACATGTAAACCTATATGTAAATTTGGCAACTGTGATTATGCTACTATATTATTTTTTAGGTTTTTCTCCCTTGCTTTTCAGTAGAGAATGAGCCATACAGAAAAATATATGGTTCTGTAGATTCAGAAATGGGAGGAAACATGTTATAGAATACAAGGCCTGACTTCCACTCTTAAAGGAGCCATTTCTTAAGTATCCCACAGAATTCTGTTGATACAGGTCACACCAAGAAAAACAGATCTAAAAGTTTTGTTTGTTACTGATGCTTACAGCAACAGTAACAGAGACTTGAGTAAAAGTGAAGTGTTGTAGAGGTACATGTTTATAGGTAAAGACTATTTAAATACAAATTATGCATTTGTAAACTGGAAGACAAACAACAAAATATATTCCACTGACGATCCTCCCAAAATAACTGGGACAGTGTTGTCAGAAAGAGTAATGCGCAGCAGTGTTCTGAAATCACTAGGTTTCTGTAAAGTCTTATAAGTCAAATCTTGAGCTCTACTTTTAGCATATAAATGGTATGTACTCTCCAAAGCAAAATGATATTCCTTTTTCTAATATGAGAATCTACATTTTTGTGTGTAAAATAGAAAAAATGGGTTCAATATTTATCATTGACATTTTTATGGAGGTAAGATTGATATATAACATTATATTAGTTTCAGGTTTACAATATAATAATTTGATATTTGCATACAGTCCAAAGTGATCACAAGCAAGTCTAGTTATCATCTGTCACCATCCAATTGGCCCCCTGCCCCCTTTCATTTACCCCAACATCATTCCCCTCTGATAACCACCAATCTTTGCTCTGTATCTATGAGTTTTGCTTTGTTCATTTGTCTTCATTTTTTAGATTCCTATATAACTGAAATCACATGATTGAAGTTTTTAAGCTGGTAAAAGTTTGAATATGACTTATATCTACACTTTATTTCCTGGCAATCATAAAACATTCCCATCTCTGGCACATGTCCAGCTCTCATTCTTAGCACAATCTGCTAACTACTTACCTTTTGTCAAAACTCTAGGCAACACTAGCTTCTATTTCTACAATCTGATTGCAAGTATTATGCTAAAACTAACATTTTTGATTAGATAAATAAACTAGGGAAAGCTGTCTCCAATGCTCCTCTTCACCACACCATCTCTTCTAATTTGTAAGAACGAATGTGAATACCTAAAGTTACTCAAAAATCAATCCAAAAGTGGTTTAATGAGTGATTCTAGTATTTTCCATCAATTTTACTTTATTTTTTACACAAACCGAAGTACTCACAATTAAGAACTAACTTACAGACAGCTGCCAGAATGTGTACTACTCTGAAAGCTTCACTGCTTGCATTTTTTCCTATTTGCATTTTTTAGTATTCTGAGTATGCCCAGTTTGTCAAATATGATTTAAATTTTAAGTATTTTTGTAAATTGCTTAAATATAAGTGCATTCTATACCTCTTTAAAGGTATGTAACAGTTATATAAAGGGAAATCAACAATAAATCAACAATCAACATTGTTAAGCTCACTGAAAAAAATTAAAATATAAGGCATATAGCACCATCTACTGATAAATCCATTTATTTGTGACAGCTTAATTTTATTGCATTAATAATTAAAGATAAAAATTATAGGAAATGTCATATGATTCTACTTATTTTGTGGCTATCGTAAGGATTTTAATTTTAATTTCTAGTCTCCTTGCTGTTGATGATGATTATTATTAATAAAAGACAAGAGAGAAAATAAAATATATTTTAACAAAAGTTAGCTAGAATTATGCAAATAAAACTATTAAAGGTGTGTCAGTTACATCAATTCATTGCCTCTCAGGTCCAAATCCACTCTTCATTCTTATTTGTGATCATGGAGCTGAATCTTAAATATTTCTCCCTTTCCAGCTGGCAACAAGGTCAGCTTTGCCAGTAGAGGGACCCTGAGGGATACAGGCAGAGGAGGAAGGGGCTTCTTTTTATCCTTCAGAGGTGCTTTTTTTCTTTTCTTGCTCCACCCAATTGAGCTCACTTCCAGCTAAGTTTCCATGAGACACCCACGGACAGATTCCCAGAAAGTTCTACAGACAGCACAAGCTTCCCAGCAAATACAATTACACTCTCAGTGGATGATTTCTAACAAATGAAAAGAAGAAAAGAAGAAAGAAAGAAAGAAAGAAAGAAAGAAAGAAAGAAAGAAAGAAAGAAAGAAAGAAAGAAGAAAGAAAAAGGAAAAAAATGTGTTCCAAAGAGTTCTTATTAAAAGAGATGATTTTCTGTGTCATAAATAAAGTCCTGATGTACTGGAAAGAAATGAAATCATGCAAAGAGTATTTTCCAGCCACAGTGGAATTAAATCACAAATCAACAGGGGGAAAATATCTACAAAATCCCCCAAATGTTCAGAAATTAAATAACATCTCTAAGTAATCAAGTATCAAAGAAGTTATAAGGAGAAATTTAAAAATATGTTGAACTGAATAAAAATGGAACTACAAAGTATCAAAAATTGGTTAGATATCACCAAGTCTACCAGTAGTTAGTTGTGGACCTATGTGAAGGAGTCATTTACAGTCTCAATGCTTCTGTTTACCTAATTATAAAGTTAGTGGGTTGGATTGAATTTGTCTTTCTTCCAGCTCTTAGTGTTTATGAATTTATAAGGGAAGAGCATTAACTCTGAAAACACTATCTCGACAAGACTTAAAAGGTAGGTAACACTTTTGAAGAAAAATTGTGATGGAAATGGAATTTTAATTTTCTTATAAACTATCAATTGAAGAGAAGTGTTAACCTAGATTTGTAGCTTTTACTTTACTCTTCAAAATCTAAACCCCATAGTTTAGACTAACAAAATAGTCTGTGTCCTATAATCTCAGGGGCATTAGTGAAGCAATATATTATATAATGTCCTTTGCAATTCTATACCTGGAAAAAACTGCCCAAACACACAAAAATATTTTACCGTGCTCCTTGCCACTTATTGTCGTCAATAAGAAATTTCAATTTAAAATGCTAAAATTATTTTATATTCACTGGGGTAAATCAGCTCAAATTATATTTTAAGTTTTGAAAAATAAAAATGAGCTTTGCGCAGTGGCAGTATCGTAGCCAATGAGGTTTATCCGAGGCGCGATTATTGCTAATTGAAAAATAAAAATGACAACCTAGAGTGATCAGTCTCTGGTTAAAGTTTAACTGCAGTATAATTACATAAAATATTGCAAAATAAAATTGAAAGGGAGTTTAAAAAATAACTTTTTTCTTCCCTGAAGGAAACTGAAGAGGAACTACATTAGCTGCAGTCTTGCTCTACTATGTTGAGATTTGCTTAATAAAAGCCTCTAGCTTCTCCTTGCTCTCTGAGGAGTGCAGGAAGCTGAGAGTGCACAAAGGATAGGCCAACTAAAAATAAAATACCTTATTAAGCCTTTATCGATTTGAGTTATCTAAAGGTGCCAGGTGCACCAAGGTCTAATTCTTTAAGCCCAAATAGTCATTAGGTACCCATAAAAGCAGCTAAGAACTCATCAGGTAAGAAATAAAGAATCTCCTCAGAGAGAATCACCATTCATTCTAGACTGATACTAACTAGTTGTATAATTTTAGAAAATTAATTTACTCTGCCTTGTTTTCAGATTTGTAAGATAAAGGAGAGACTTCTAGACCTAAAGTTCGCTGGTCCTGTGGTGATAGGCAATATTCTTTCTTTTAAAATTTCTCCTCTCAGCATCTCTTGCTTAATATACTACTATGTGATAATAATCTTTTTATTTGTTTATCCCACCTCCCATCTGAGATTCCATTAGAAAGACGATCTGTTTTTAAAGGTCTAAATTAACATAAAAATGACAACGCGCCCAGGATAACAGCTCAACACCAATCAAGACCACTAGAAAATCATGAAGATAGGATGGAAGAATTGTTTCAGCATAAATCAGGGTCATCCATTTGTATCCAATGCTGGGGACAGTTTCTACCTCATGGCACAGATCTATGACATTACGGCAGCTTTAGAAAGGTAATATAACCATGGTGCACTACCTGGCTTTGTTTTTTGTTTTTGCTTTAAGGATTTTATTTATTTATTCATGAGAGAGGCAGAGACACAGGCAGAGGGAGGAGAAGCAGGCTCCCTGTTGTGGAAAGCCTGATGTGGGACTTGATCCCAGGACACCGGGATCATGACCTGAGCCAAAGGCAGACGCTCAACCACTGAGCCACCAGCCACCCCATGTTACCTGACTTTGAAGTGAACAATTTCTATGGTCATAGTAATGTAAATGCAGGCTTTTTTGTTTAGGCAAAAACCTATACGCACATCACTCAGTACTTCACTATTGTCATAAAACAGAATATAAATATTCTCTACTTCTACAAAACTGAGGAACATTGAGGGCTGGGCCAGGGTAAGAACTGAAAATACAGGCACTAAAATGCTCTTATAGCAAACAGAAATTGAAGAATTGGAGGTTTCATGTGTGGTTAAACCTTGCAGAGCTGATGACTCAAGGAACCAATAATGGTGATAAGCTGAACAGCAAAGATAGGGAGGCTGAAATTAAAATAAATTTAAAGTTGACCTATACGGGGCACCTGGGTGGCTCAGTTGGTGAAGCGTCCGGCTCTTGGTTTCAGCTCAGGTCAGGATCTCAGGGTCCTGAGGTTGAGCTGGGTTCAGGCTCCACACTCAGCAGGGAGTGTAATTAATTAATTAATTATAAATACATAAATAAATCTTTTGTAAAAATTTAAGAACTAAAGTTGATATATAGTTATAGGCACACTCTTCAGTGCTATCAGAAGAATAAAAGTAGGTTTTGTTTGTTTTGTCGGTTTTATCTTTCTTTTTTAAATTATGAGTCCTGCGTGGGAAAGGGTTAGGCAAGATACAGTTGCTTTCACATATACAGTAAATGCTATACACTGAATGTTTGTGTCCCCCCCCCTCCCCCACAAGTCCATATGCTGAAATGAAATTAATCCCCCGTGTGATGGTGTTAGGAGGTGGGGCCTCTGGGAGGTGATTAGGTCATGAGAGTGGAACCCTCACGAAGAAATTAATGCCTTATGAAAAAGACGTCAGAGAGCTCTCTGTCCTTTTCCTCCATATAAGGACATGTGAGGTTAAAATTGGGCCACTTATGAACCAGGAAGTGGGCCAGCAGCAGACACCAAACTGCTGTCACCTTGATCTTTGGACTTCCCAGTGTCCAGAACAGTCTATAGCAAGTTGATTGGTATTTTGTTATAGCAGCCCAAGCAGACTAAGATGATTACATTATTTAACTCTTTCAAATAGGTACATGGATCACATTTGTTTGTTAAGTACTGTATCTTAGACAGCAGTTTAATCATGGTTTAACTTCAGAAAAATCATTTCAGTTGAATCTTGTCTCCTGACCTAAACATCATACTTCAAATTATCACTGCTATGCTATGAGAAGCATATTAGTAGCATGAAATTACAGGAAAACTTAAGCAACCAAAGAAAATCAAATCTAGTTAAATGAAGAGAAATATCATGTCTTGTTCTGGTTTTACAGTATCCAAAACTGCAAGGATAATGCTTAATTTTGATCATCCTAAATGGTCTCATGCTGTTCACATTAACTTTACTACCTGAGTGTGAAAAGTAACGACCTAATATTAATCCTAATAGCAATGTCTTAATTTAAATAGCATCTTTTAAAAATTCTTCAACGTTGAATACATAGTTAAAAATACAGACACTGAAGGGTGCCTGGTGGCTCAGCTGATTATGTGATTAAGCGTCTGCCTTCCGCTCAGATCATGATCCCACAGTCCTGGGATAGAGTCCTGCATCAGGCTCCGCACATGGAACCTACTTCTCCCTCTGCCTATGTCTCTGCCTCTCTCTATGTCTCTCTCAAGAATAAATAAATAAAATGTTAAAAAAAAAATTTTTCCAAAAGGCAGTTGAGAGGCATAAGGAAAACATACTCTGAAATTGTCAGTTCTTCTGGCGACCTCTACCAAGTGAACAGCCCAGACTGGCTTGAAGGAGGAGAGACATGTGATCACGTCACCCTAGCTAATACCTAGTTAACTGCCAGACACAGGAACGACAGTGGGCCCTTTAACTCAATGTTTCATTGCTGAGACCTTTTCAACAGTAGAAACCAGGGCTGTAAAGCATCCATCTGACCTGCAGAGAGCACCAGTGGCCCAGAAAGGGGCCTTCAGTGCCTCCTGCGCTGAGACTCTCCTTGCCCTGCGCACCGGCTGTAGATTGTGGGAACCACCCCCCAACCCCGCGCTACCCCCCTACCCCTGGAGATCCGAGTCTCCCTCCAAGGCTTTCGTGGCTGACCTGCAGCCTGAGCTTCCAAATATAAGTTCGCGTGATGTCGTTATGGTGAAAACTTTGCAAATTGTTCAGATCATTATTTTTTATCCTTAAAGTAAATGAATGTTTTTGCAAGACCCGGATACAATTCAGGTTCTAAAATCATTCAGTCCCTGATAATGTCATAATACAAAAATACTAGTAGCGATACAAAATACATAATACAAAAATAGATAATAATTATACAAAAATAGATAATACATAATTACACAATAATACATAATAATACGTAGTATATAATTATACAAAACTACATAATACAAAATACAAAAAATATATAATACAAAAAATACTCATTAATTCACGATAGCTAAAAGACCTACCTAACCTAGCAAAAAAAAAAAAAAAAAAAAAAAAAAAAACAAAAACCAAAAAAAACAAATTGTGCACCTAAATACAGTTATATTGTTTTCTGTAAATATAGTTCATCCTTACTAAGCTAACATCTCTTTATTCACTCAAATCCTGGAAAGGGTATATTAAATGCAGGAGCAAAACTGATAAAATGCAATGCCTTTGGCATTAAACTGACTAGAGTCCATATCCTACTGTGGCCAATTTTTAGCTGTGTGATCTTAAGAAGTCACTTTACTTCTCGGGGCTCAATTCTCTCATCTGTAAATAAGAAGCAAACATTTGCCTCACATACCATTGTAAGAATTAAATTAGATGTGGGATCCCTGGGTGGCACAGCAGTTTAGCGCCTGCCTTTGGCCCAGGGTGCGATCCTGGAGACCCGGGATCGAGTCCCATGTAGGGCTCCCGGTGCATGGAGCCTGCTTCTCCCTCTGTGTGTGTCTCTGCCTCTCTCTCTCTCTGTGTGTGTGACTATCATAAATAAATAAAAAAAAAAAATTAAATTAGATGATTGTTTATAGCAATGCTTAGTACAAGGTAAGTGCAGGTAATAGAGGCTCAGCAAACAATTGTTATGGAACTGAACAAATATTATTGATTTGTAACTATCATATCAACAGATTTTGTATGGTGCTTGTTGCAGGGAGGACAAAATCTCTGGTATGTGTCACTATTCTAATATTTGAATTATTTTATATGGTTTCAAGCAAAGTCTTTGGCTACATTTATTTCTGTCTTTAAGATTCACTTTCAGTCAAAGGAAAAACATTCTTGGACCAAGCGAAGAGTGTTATTACTGTTTAAATATCTATTTGCAAATATAATCTCCAAGATATTAGAAAAAAATTTATTCTTGAAACTTTGGAAGACTAATCCTCACAAGTTCATAAATATTTAAGTAGTCTACAAATCAACTCATTAAATATAAACTTAGCTTTTATATGAAAAAGTATGTGTTACCAAATTTCCATGAAGTTTGGAGAAACCTGTTATTAAAATAAGAATGTAGAAAAAGAGACCTATAAACTTGAGGTCAAAGTAATAATCCTAAAGTGAGAAAAAGAAAGATATTTTACAGTCATAAATGAGAGCAAATCATATTGACTACCTGTTGATCATAATTAAACTTCAAATTGGAGATCATTAAAATAATAAAAGAAAATTGCAAGGAATATAAGTGGGGTAGACAGAAACACAGGAGTGACAACCTTATCTCAGTGAGCTCAGTACAGAAGTATATCCAAGTAGAGATCTAAATTAAAAAATAACTAAGCAGGTCTTATCATTGAAAATTAATTGAAATGTTTTATTTTTCATAATCACCCATGACATTTCAAAATATTGACTATTCCAAAATTAATTGCTAATAAATGATGAAAAGTAATGTTAACTTCACTATTGTGTCATTGTTGGTAATAATATTTACAAAAATATAAATAGCAATGAACCCACAATACTTAAAAGAAAATGTTTAAAAGAGGAGCATAAGGAAAACTTATTCTTGGAAATGTCTAGCTCTCTCACCACCATGTGAATGGGACAGGCTGGCCTGCTGAAGCATGACAGACATGTCATCACCATCACCTTAGTTCATGTCTGGCCAACAGCCACACGAATGAATGACGCTCTGCTAG
The DNA here is from genome assembly GCF_905146905.1 of Nyctereutes procyonoides. Classification (NCBI taxonomy): domain Eukaryota; kingdom Metazoa; phylum Chordata; class Mammalia; order Carnivora; family Canidae; genus Nyctereutes; species Nyctereutes procyonoides. Next base: position 17,315,837 of record NW_026575132.1, read on the forward strand.
GCAACCAGGCCCAGCCATGCTGCCAACTGATCACAGTACAATCACACAGCTGGCCCATGAAAATAAGACACATTTGCTGACTTTTTGGCTGATTTGTTATGCCACAAAGTCTAACTGATGGACACTTCTAGGTAAGAACCAAAACAAGCTCACATTGTCTTTCTTCTGACACAGCCCCTATCAGACATAGGAGAACCATACAGCACTGCCTTGAATTTGAGAGTGTAGGGTGATTCTGAAGCAACAGCAACCTGTTTCCTATCACCACCAGAAAGCCAGCTGGGGACTTGCCTTTTGAGTGTCTCAGGCATGAGTCAGACATGGTGGTGGTGAAGGGAATGTAGTAAGCTCTCCAATTTTTTTTTTGTCTTTTTTATCTCTTGTTCTTGTCTGAAAGAAAGGGAAAGCACCCTGCCTTCTGTGGTTAGAAAGAATCACAGAACAGCAATACTCTATGCAAAAATTCTCTTTGAATTTCCGATTACCTTTTTTCTTGGGCTCTTCAAGATTCATTAGACATTAGACGTAAGTGGTCAGCCAATGATGGAAATCAATATTCTCCTACAACCTGTATTTAAGTCTCATTTCTCATTGTGCATCTATCAGTGTAGTGCCTTTGACAAAATCAAGTCTAAGGCAATTCCATTATGACATCTTGTATCACCTATTTATAGAATCTTTGCATAGGAAAGCCCTTTTGCAGCTGGAGTTGAAATGCAGATGCTTTAAAGAGAAATAACGACATGTTATTTCTTTTTCCTGCTTTAATCTGGCTATTGTTCCTAGCACTTCTGTTTTCAAGGTCCCAGTAACCTCCCTACTGCTAATTCCACAGGTCTACTTTCAGTTCTCACAGTACCCAACCTCTCAGCAGCATTGTACGTAGTAGAAATCTCTACACGTGGCTTCCAGGACACAATATAGTCCTGGTTTTTCCCCTACTCTTAAGCTGATTTTGCTCCTCTTTCTTTATTGAACTTACCTCCTCTTCCTGGTCACTAAAAGTTGGAGTTCCCCAAGGTGTTCTTCGTCTTCTTATTACCATTAAACCCTAAGTGATCTCTTCTAACATTACTTTACATGGCATCCATACACTAATGATTCTCACATTTATATTTTCCCTGCTCTGTCCTCTCCCCTAACTTCCATATCCAATTGCCCTCTTGACATCTCTACTTGACTATCTCATACTCATTTCAGATATAATATGTCAAACTCAACTTGATCTCTACCCATAAATGTATTCTGTTTTATTACTATTATTATTGAAGTATAATTGACCCACGATGTTACATTAGTTTCAGGTACACAACATAGTGATTCAGCTTCTTAAAATGTTGTGCTCTGCTCATCACAAGTGTGGCTCCTGTCTGTCACCACACAACACTATTACAATACCATTGACTGTACTCCCTAAGCTACGCCTTTCATCCCCATGACTTATTCATTTCATAACTGGAAACCTGTACTTTCCACTCCCCTTCATACATATATCTAGTCTTCATTTTTTACTATACCCCATTAAATAATAATGTCATTACCCAATTGCTGAAAGCAAAACCTTTGACATCATCTCTGAGGGTTTTTTTTCTTTCTACCTTATCATTTTTTTAGTAAACTCTAACAGATCTCTACTTTCAACATAACCAAATATAACTATCTTTTACCAATTTCTTATATACCACCCTAATCCATTTCACACTCACATGATTGCAATAGCCTCCCTATCTGGCCTCCCCACTACTACTCTTATGCCAGTTCCCTGTTAAAAATCTTCTAGTAACTTCCCTTAATGTACGGAAGAAAACACAAATCTTTCTACAGTCTGTAGGAACATACACGATCTAATCAGGGGCTACCTATTCCATTTCACTTGTGGCTTCTTCCCCTTTGCTCACTGTGTTCAAGTCACAGTAGCCCTTGCTGGTTCTAGAACATGCCAAACTTGTCTGTGACTCAGAGCCTTTGCATTTGCTACTCTTACTGCCTAGAACTCTATTAACATTCCCACATATCCATGGTGCATTCCCTCACTTGGTTATAATCTTCATTCAAATATCACCATGTTAAAGCAGCTTTCACTTCTCTCTATATCTTTATCCTGCTTTGTCCTTAACATACTTAGCATTTTCCAGATACTTAACTGGCATGATATGGTATGTCTATTTGTAAATTTTCCATCTACTCCACAAAAATATAAATTTATATGGTCAGCAATGGTTTATATAAGTATGCTGCACAAATATGCTTTAAATTAAATAATACATTTGACCATAGAAAAAATTCAAAAGCCATACACAAAGTCAATGGAAAATTAATAACCTATGAACAAATGTTCAAATGTGACAGATAAAGACTAATTAATGATATAAATGTACAGGTTAATAAGAAAAATAATCAAATAGAAAAATTAAATCAGGACATAAATAGAAAATTAATAGCAAAAGAAGTACAAATGTCCAATAAACATTTGAAGAGGTGGAAGGACTAATTTTTCCCTTCATAGCATTACCTCACACAGTTCTCACAGTAACCCAGTGTGGCAGGTTTCATTACTATTGTTGTTCTACAGATAAAAAGTAACCCTAAGACAAAGAGATATTAAGCAGTTTGCTCAGTATCAGAATACCAGGTAGGATTGTATGTTATGATATCTTAAAAAATCAAATTTTATCTTTTTGTGGGAGAAGTAGAGAGAATTTTGCAGATTCCATTCATGAAAATGAGCACGTATATACAAACTAAAACAAAGCTATTATGCCTATAGATGCACAAATGTACATAAATGTACAGGAAAAGTGTCTGACAGAATAAAGACAAAACTGATTACCATGGTTTCCTTGGAGGTTAGAATTTGTGAGGGCTGGAAAAGTCACCAAGTTATAACTTAATTTTTACGTATCACTGATTTTTTTTAAACTGTGCAAATCCATTTTTGTATTAGTTTTGTTATTTAACTATGCCTAGTTAAAAATAAAAACTAGTTTTGAGGGCGATTATAAAGATTATTTGCCTTTTTAAAAAATTAATGCTTAATTCTCTATTTTATGTAGGCTTTAAAGACAAAGCCTAAAAGGCTATGTATGCGTGAGCAACTTTCCATGTTTCCTCATTATATTCATTTGCCTCTCTTCCTCTTTTTTAGAAAAAAAAAAAGTTTGGCCAATGAATAGAGTGCAATCAGGTCTTAATAACCAATACCACAAAATACACAGTGAAAACAGACCATGTGGAATTGAACAAGTGCCATATCTCAGAAAATGAAAATTGGACATACTCATTCTCAGGACCCATCTTAATTCATTATCAAAGTTAAATGAGAAGCTAATATTCAGTATCCATCCTTTAGAAAATTTGGAAGATGCCCACACAACTACATCCCTATAACTAATAATGGTTATCTGTGAGAATGGGACTAGGGACCAGGTCAATTATAATAGAATTTTTAGTCATATAACTATACCTGTTCAAAAATATTTTAATAATAAACATTTTACCAGGAAAACAAAATTGGGTCTAACAAAACTCACTAACAGCTTCAGAGGTCAACAAAAAAGAAGATTTGGAAATCATTTTGCCTCTGGTCAAGTTTTGTCAAGAAACTATATGACTGATGGATCAGTTCAGAAGAGATCACGTTTTTATGAGGATTTGCCTGCAGTTTACAGATGTAACTGTTGTCCTTAGATATAATCTCGGATCAGCATCTGTTTTAAAACACTCCATTAATTATCTAAAATTCTTAATGTTCTAGAGAAAGTCTCTCCCACTGTAGAACTGCTGATACATCAATTTCTCCTAATTAGCTCTTTGCTGCTTGATCATATTTCTCCTGGCATGAATTTAAAATCAGAATCTATCCCATCTTCAGAATCTTTTTAAAAAAATTACAAAAGAGTTTGCAATATTCCTTAAAATTCCTTAGAACTTCTAAACATGTTTTCTTTTTGATATTGAGGGGCTGGGTTCCTCAACCAGCAGAGTTAAGGTAGAGCTAAACTTCATTGTCTGGTTTCAGCTTTAAGAGTGGAGGCTTATGATCCATCAATTGCTAGGTTGAGCTTTTCAGAAGTGTAGCATACAAAGAGGATCCCTTTACAAGTGATTTTTTAAGGAGGTGTTTTCCAAGAGTATGAGTCATACTAGAGACAAAGGTGTGGTGTCTGGCAAAAAGATAGCTCCAGTGTGATCCTGCAAGGGAACTCTGGGACGGGAGGTATATATACCTCAAGGTAGTCCTCAGCAGAGGTGAGGGAACCAAAATTTAGTACTCCTACATGGAGAGTGGAGGGCCAGTTAAAGTAGGCCTAGGGCAGTTGACTGAAGAAGAGCCCTAGATTTAGCCATTGACAACACACTGCAAGCCAAGGAGTGGAAGGATTTTGGGGGGAAAGGGCAGGGAAGAAAGCTAAAGAAATGAACAAAGGGAATAGGGGCTGCATGTGAAGTGCCAATGTTCCATGATGCAATTATACATCAGATCTTAACCACAGATTCAGAATGCATTTATGTCGGATCTGTGTTTAGACATTTTTTTGAATTATTGCCATGCCTAATATTATTGCCAAAACTCAGTGGGTAATTTGACAGATCAAATTCCAATTCTAAATAGCATAAAAGAAGCTGTCTTAGTGCTTCTATTTTTTTTTTTAATGATTGTATTTATTTGTTTCAGACAGAGAGAGAGCACGCTTGCACAAGAGTGAAGGGGAGGGGTGGAGGGAGAACCAGGCAACCCGCTGAGCAGGGAGCCTGATGTGGGGCTCATCCCAGCACCCTGGGATCATGACCTGAGCCTGAGGCAGATGCTTAAGGAACTGAGCCACCCAGGCGCCCCAGAGCTAACTATTTAAATGACTTGGTAATTCATTAAATTAATGAGTTCCGTGGAATAGAAAGATAAACATTCTTCTCTAGGGCGATGTCTTCATTTAGTATCACAAATTAAGAAGCCTTAAGAAACTGAATCTGTTGATTAAATGTTTCTAAAAATGTCCAACTTGGATAAACTACAATAGAGTTAAAAATTTCTATATCTGGGGTTCATTTTTCAATGTTTAAGTAGAATATTTCAACAACCAACTTATGTAACAAATGTGCCAAGCATGTTCTGGGCACTGAAAGTAAAGTGGAGAACCCAATCCACAAAGTCCTTTCTCATGAAGCTTACTTTGCAGAGAGGGGAGATAGAACAAAAATAAGGAAGGAATGTGTGACATTATTTCTGATATACATGAAAATAAAACTAAAATGGTAACAAAAGAAAATGTAGAATCTTATCTTTGAAACTTTGAGGAAAGAAAATAATATCTTATAACCCAAAAAAGACAAATCATAAGATAAAATTAATTGCATTTAGCACATAAATATAAAGAGTGCCTGATCAATTAATTGAATCATAAACAAAATTAACTAATACACAAAAATAAACTAAAAATGAATTAAAGAACTAAATGTGAGACCTGAAGCCAAAATACCTCTGAAAGAAGACATAGGCAATAATCTCTTGGACATCAACCTTAGCAACATATTTATGGATATGTCTACTCAGGCGAGGGAAACAAAAGCAACAATAAACTATTGGAACCACGACAAAATAAAAAGCTCAGCAAAACAAAAAGGCAGCCTACTGAATGGGAGAAGATATTTGCAAATTATATATTTGATAAGGAGTTAATATCCAAAATATATAAATATATTATACAAGTCAACACCAAAATAAAAACTAATTTAAAATGAGTAGAGGACCTGAATAAACATTTTTCCAAAGACGTACAGATGGCTAAGAGACACATAAAAAGATGCTCAATATCACTAATCATCAGTGAAATGCAAATCAAAACCATAATGAGACGTCAGTTCATGCCAGACAGAATGGCTAGTATCAAAAAGACAAGAAATAACAAGTGTTAGCAAGGATGTGGAGGAAAAAAAGGCACCCTCGTGCACTGTTGGTGGAAATGTAAATTGGCGCAATCACTGTGAAAACCATGATAGAATTTCCTCAAAAATTAAAACTAGAAATAGCACATGATCCAGTTAATACACTATTGATTATTTACCCAAAGAAAATGAACACTAATTCAAAAAGATATATACTCCCCTATGTTTGTTGCAGCAATTTTTATAATAGTCAAGATATGAAAAAATCCAAGTGTCCATCCTTGGATGAATGGATAAAGATGTCACACACACACACACACAGACACACACACAGACAATGGAATATTACTCAATTATAAAAAAATAAAATCTTGCCATTTGTGAAAACATGGATGGATCTAGAAGATATTACGCTAAGTGAAAGAAGTCAAATGGAAAAAGACAAATAACATATGATTTCATTTATATGTGAAATTTAAAACCCATACAAGTGAAACAACAATGACAAAATCCAGAGACCCTTAAATACAGAGAACAAACTGGTGGGTGAAGGATGGGGAAAAGGTGAAGAGGATGAGGAGGTACAAACTTTCAGTTATAAAATAAAAAAGTCACAGAGATGAAAAGTACAGCATAGGGAATATAGTCAATAATATTGTAATAACCTTGTATGGTGACAGATGATGACTACTTGGGGTGGTAAGCATTGAGTGAAGTATAGATTTGTCGAATTACTATGTTGTATACCTGAAACCAATAGAACATTGTATGTGAACCATACTTCAATAATAAATAAAAATAAATAAAATATTAAAAAGTTAAATGATAATGACAGCCTAGAAAAAGATATTTTTAATATCTAAAACTGACTGAGGATTAATATATACACTATACATGGAATTCCTAAAAATCAAATAGAAATGAATTCATAGAAAAACATAAAGGATTTAACAAATAGACAAAATGGGAAATTTATTTGTTAACAAGTGTGTAAAGTAGTAGTTTCATCAGTAATTAAAGAAATGCATATTAAAACAAGGCAATACTCTTAACACATCAAATGAGCAGAAGTTTAAAATCAGAACATGTCAAATATTGGAAAGTATGTAGAGAAATGGAAGCCATTATGCCCAGCAGGTAGAAGTGTAACTATTACTAAAGGATTATCCAACATACTGATGATGCCAAACTCAGACCATGACTCACCATTCAGGCTTTGCAAATATACCCTAGAGAAAAAAACTATTCGGGTCAACATAGGTTTATTTTTGAGGGTATGGAGGGTCAGAGGCAATCTTGGTGTCCATGTATAGATAAAATACATGGATGATTAAGAATCGTGAAATATTCTGCAATTAAAAAGTAATTAAAAACACAGCCATGTGCCTAGTGTCAAATGAACAAAATTGAGGATAATAAGGTATGTAGCAGTAGCAAGTATACCATTTATATACTGAAAATACACAAATGCAAAATAACACTGCATATTGTATAAGAGTATGTACGCATCCAAGGTAAATCAACAAATACTATGGCCAGGCTAGGGAACAAAGTTGAAAACAAAATCAAACAAAGAATAATAGCCTTGCACTGAGAACTTTCTATTAGAACTTCTCTCCAATTTTATATTTAGAATCTCTGGCATTCTTATTATGTTTCTTATTTACCAAGATACAGGGATCCACGCAATGTATTAATTCATTGTATAGGCTCTTGTGAGGGTCTACTAAGAGCCAGGCTTTGTGCCGAGTGTTAGGCTTACAAAGATAAGTGACCAGGAGCACACAGTCTCTTGGAGAACAGGATGCATATTTGGTATAGTTTTGTGTCTTCAATTTTTAAAAAGAGATTTTACATATTTACTTGAGAGAAAAAGAGAGATAGTGAGAGCGAGCATGAGCAGGAGTGCAGAGTAGGAAGGGGAGAGAAAGAGAAGCAGACTCCCCACTGAACAGGGAACCCAACTTGGGGCTCAGGGCTCTATCCAGGACCCCTGGATCTTGACCTGAGCTGAAGGCAGATGCTTAACTGACTGAGCCAACCCAGGCACCCCAGTTTTTTTGTCTTCAGGTGAATTTGGACCTTTTATTTTTTTCACATGATGAATGTGATAGCCATTTCATTCAATGTGAACACTTTCTGCTCCTGGATTCTGGGACTCAGACATAAATTTTGAATTCAGTAAGACTAGCTCACTAATCCTAAATTTCTGATTCTGCATTTGTTCTCTTCTGCTATAGATCTTGGTCTGAATTTTAAAATTTTTATTCCAAATGCTTATTTTGGATGTATATCAATACCACTAGTTACCCCGAGTCCTTTAGGAAACATATGAACTATAAAACACAAAATATCTAAACACTTAGAAAACCATATTTAAATGTATGCATTTCGTGGTCTTCAGCTTGTGTCGTTATCCAATATTAGATGTTGGATAGCGACTCTGCAGAGTAACTCTGAACCATGTATATATTACAAAATATTTTGAGGAAATTTGAAAAGTCATAATACAAGAGTAGCTTTAAGGAAATCTAAGCGTGAAGATTTTGGTATTCAATCCTCCAGTGATTGGACTCAGTAAAGTAAAAACAAACTGGAGAAAATAAATGCTTCAGCTATTTTCTATACAATACATCTCAGAAATGTAGCAAATGGCATCTTACTCATGCCCTAGGGCTTCTTTCAACTAAAAGCTCATTTCCTCCGAGCCATGGAAGATCTGCAGGCTTAACCCAACTTAGCAGTCCTCGGGTAGAAGCCTGACTCAGCAACCAGCCCCAGCTTCCTGCTGTCTCTTTCTGAAATGTTTGTAGGGAACCACTCACTCTCTAGAGGGTGCCACTGGCCTCATCATAGTGACTCTCAGAGACATTTGACTACAACAAAACAAAGCGCTGTGGAAGAGAAAATAATACCTCAATTGCCCTAGTATGAATTGTAAATGTATTCCGATAGAAATATTTCTAGGTTTTAGACTTGTCTTTTTTGCTTGACATTCATATTTAGTTAACTGAGCACCTTCTAAGTATATGAACATATTTAATCCTCGAAGCAACCCTGAATGATAAATATAATTGTCTTCATTTTATATTAATATATAATTGAGGCTCTGGGATATTAATGGCTTGTACAAGACAACGTAGCTTTAAAGTGAAGCTCTTTGTGAAGAATGTACTAGATTTATTGTTTAGGTCACTCAGGGTCTCAGAAAGAAAAATCCCAGACTGTCTATAACAAGGTGTATTTATTACATGGGTCATGGTGCATGAGGAAGGAGCAGAAATCAGTTTCTCGGCAACACACCAACTTAGGTTCAATTATCCAAATTCCATGATGTAGGGGAGTCTTCACAAATACACAGAAAATTTTCTTGGCAAGTTTTAAGACAGAAGTTCTGGCCACATGAACCACCTATTTCCCAGAGAGGAGCATTTGCTTGGAACAGCTTGGTGTGCTAGAGTTGTATTGGGCAGTTTTAGCCAACTGTCTCTGTATGATCAGCGGAAGAAACCTTTTTGCTCTGGAACGCCTGGGTGTTCAGTGGTTGAGCATCTGCCTTCAGCTCAGGTCATAATCTCAGGGTCCCGGGATCGAGTCCCACATTGGGCTCCCTGCAGGGAGCCTGCTTCTCCCTTTGCCTAAGTTTCTGCCTCTCTCTGTCTTTCATGAATAAATAAATAAAATCTTAAAAAAAAAAAAAAAAAAAAAAACCTTTTTGCCCTAAAACTCATTCATGATTCTACACCATGCCCTCCATTAAGAGGTTTCCTCTTATCAGGCATGTGCAAAATAGGAAGTATATTAAAGGACACAAAGACTCTTGTCACTTGGCCCAGGTTACCTTAACCTGCACATGTTCCTCTTTTGAGAAACACTCTTCAAGCTCCAGAGAATAGCTCTCCAACATCTTTTGCTCTACATTCAAAAGAAAAGCACATGCAGACAAATTTTCTGAAGGTCTAAGGGCTTTACCATGCTGCCCACATCGGAAAAATATACTGCTTCAGAGTGTGGGGGAAAGCCAGGAGTTAAAACCTTCAAGTAACTGAAAAGACTAATTAGGAAACTTGTTGCAACCTTCTTCTCAGATATTGTTTCTGATTCTTGCATAATTAAGTATTGTTTCCCAGTTCATTTCATTGTTTCCTTTTATATCTCAATTTGTAGAAATTCCTGAATTAGTGGGGTATTTGTAACAGCTGCAAAAGTTTACTGTGATATTAAATAAACTTATATATCTAAGTATGTACATACATGAACTTTTAGAGAGAGAAACATGGACGTGAAGTGTAATATTGATTATTTCATAGGCAACTAAGAAGATATTGAATATTAGAATTGTAGATAATTATATTATTTATGAAAGTAATTTAATAATGTAATTAAATTTTTAAAATTAATTTAAAAATTCCAGACTTAAAAAAATTCCAGGCTTACCTAAATAATGCTAACTTTCACCAGGATAAAAAGCACAGCATAGGGAATACAGCCAATGGTACTATAATAGTGTTGCATGGTGACAGGTGGGAGCTACACTTGTGCTGAGCAAGGCATAGTGCATAGACTTGTTGAATCACTATGTTGTACTCCTGAAGGTAATGTAACATTGCATGTCAACTATACTTCAATTAAAAAAATAAATGAATAATAACATTTTTAAAATAAAGGCTAAATGAATATGTAGTAAATGAATAATGCTGACTTCAAATTTCAACTTTTAATTTCAAATAATTTAGAGATATGGTGGGTGGGCCTTTGTTTCTTGATGAAAGATACCAAATGTTAGGAACTAGCTGGTGCTGGGTCCAGATAAAATTGACTTCGACCTGCCCTGTGGCTGGGTACCTCCCCCTGACAAAGTAAATTGTACTAGCGATGGCTGCCAAGATAGGGAGAGACACTTTGGGGCCAATTTCTTTCCCACATGGCTGTGCATGTGCATGAACTAAGGTTGTTTGGACCCCTTTTTCAGCTCAATCAGTGTATAATAATATATAATGGTTGATATTTTTCAAAACTTAAATCTGATATTAGCAATCTTTTTGAGATGAGAAACTTTTTTGCTTTCTTATAAGTATGAAAGGAAATGGGTCTAGGGCCTGCCACAGTGTCAAGCATTTGGTTATAGCAGCAAATCATCCAAATCATCACTAGTCTCTGCAAATTATAGTATGGACAGCAGGTCACATGTGGATGCTTATCCAGGGTCTAGTCCCAGTCCAGAGACCCTGACAAGAGAGGTGAGCTGACTGCCATTTTGACTATAGAGCAATACCCTCTTAGAATCTACACTTATCCCTTAGCTAACAGGAAATAAGGAGGGAAATTCAAGGTTGTAAAAAATGATAGGAATAGTAGCAACAATTACAACTACCAGTTATTACGTCTTTGTGGGTCAGAGGCTTGACATACATTAGCTAACACAGAAAACATGCAAAAAACACAATAACATGCAATACTGAAGGAAAGAAAACTGTGATTAAGCAAAGTGAAGTCAGTTACCCAGAGTAACAAAGTAACTAACTGCTAGAGCCAGGTTTCCAATCCAAATATGTCTGACTCCCAAACTCAGGAAAACACTGACCTTCTCCTAAGCATGTTGCCTCTCTTGCAGAAAAGATAACTTGCAGAGAAGGAGAATCTCAAAGAAAAGTACAACTTGGAGTAACGTAAAGACCATTTAGACCAGCGCTCCCCTAACTTGATGGACATAGGAATCAGCCATAACTCTCGTTATATACTAATTCTGTTCCAGTAGGTCTGGTTGGGACTCAATGTTCTGTATTTTTAAAGCTTTCAGTAACAAGCATCTGGTCAAAATCCATTACCTGCAGATGAAGAAAGTGAGGTTCAGAAAAGTGAGATGATTGGCTCAAGGCCAAGCAATTTGTTCAATATGTGCAGATTGATTTGGTGCTCTTTCAGGTTTGCTACACAACTTTGCAGTTTACAATGCAGAACGGAATGAGAGAACCACAGGACACCAATTTACTTGAAAAGAACATTCCCCAACTGCTGGGATTATTGTGATCCTACACAATGATGTTCAAAATGGGCACATCCTCATTGCTAGAACAGTTCAGTCTACCCACATACCTATTTGGGATAAATTCTGCTTTCACATTCCTGCAAACTCACACTATTTAATACATAGATAGAGAGTCCCATGTTCCCCCTTAGTATCTGTTCATAGAGAACATGTTAGAGATTGTTTTACTTAATGCAATAGATAGATTCCTGGAAAATTATGTGGAAATTGACTTTTATAGATGCTCTAAGAGATCTTGCTATTTCTTTTTCCTTCCTTTTTTGTGGGGGGTAGAGGTTAATAAGTTCCGCTAAATGTGTAGATTTTGGGGAAAATATTTTTTTAAGATTTTATTTATTTATTCATGAGAGATACACACAGAGAGAGGCAGAAACACAGGCAGAGGGAGAAGCAGGTTCCATGCAGGGAGCCCGATGTGGGACTCGATCCCAGGTCTCCGAGATCACACCCTGGGCCGAAGCAGATGCTCAACCACTGAGCCACACAGGCTTCCCAAGGGGAAAATATTTAAAGCTGGGATTTTGTTTACCATAATCTCTCATATTGAAGAAACACTAGGTAATTAATGGAGCTTACAAACAAGCATAAATTATCCCAGACTCCATTATGATGACACAGCACAGATCCATAATGGTTAATATGTGAGATCATGTCATCTCTACTCAGACTGCATATTTATACAAAGAAGAGCAATTCAAATTTATTTGACATTTCTCAGGGTTCATCATCTCAATTTGGAGAAACATTTCTTCTGACCAAAGCATGTGAAGTGGATTTCTCTAGAACCTGCTGCAATGCAGCCTGTTTTGGCAAAAGGAAAGGTAATTCATTTCCAGATTTCAGAAGTCATTTAAAAACTAGTGTCAAAAATAAATTAAAATGAGAGTGATGTGTCAAAGCTAAAGTTCTTATTAGAGATGGGCATCTCATGGGATAAGCACATATGTGATGGGATAAATTCCTCAGGCAAATTGATTTTCATTTCTCTAAGAGCCATTTTAATTAGGAGCAAAGGACTGGCCTTGAAAATAGCATTACATATTACCACAATCAAAAATGGCATTTATATATACTATTCTTAGGCAAATCACATATTACACTTGCTTGAGTACATTAAGTAATTTCTTGGGAGCTTTTGAGCTGACTGTGTTTTAAAATCATGTCTATCTCCTTTTGGCCTCCCTTTGTGTGGCTGCCAATTCCTAAGGAGTTTTTTATGCCAAGTTTAATCCAATAGGAAGGATCACAATAACCCCAGCAGTTGGGGAATGTTCTTTTCAAGCACATTGGTGTCATCTGGCCCTCTCATTCCATTCTGCTTCCCTCCCTTTTCCTCCTTCCTTATTGCTAGAGGATTTTAATTTCTTGTCCTTTCACTAAATAATTAACCTGACGATAAAATAAGATTAAATATTACAGAGTTTGTTATTGTTACCATCAGGGGAAAATTATGTCAACTGTTTTCTCCTCTCTTCTTTATCCTCCCCCCCCCCACCCAAATCATTTACTAAAGAATTTTAGACTGCAAACATACCACTTAGAGAATTGTCACATCATCACACTATGGTCAACCTGGATCATTAGTCATTTCCTAATGTACAATTGAATGTCTCTCTATCTGAGCATAGGTCCATACTGTCTATCTAATAAGAATGAATTCTATCCACTTAGATGCCTGCTGAAATGCTACTCCTTCAAGGCTCAGCCAAGTGCCACCTCCCTGCAACTATTTCTCTTCTGTAACTGGTCTGCTTGGATTTGCTCCCCTAAAACACCATTAAGCTTCTCGAGGTCAGTGCCAAAGTCTTTTTATCTTGTCTCTCCACAGGGGCTGTATTAGTGTTTTATTAGCAATGGAATTCACTATGAGATTGATGGAGTCACAGGAAAGCAAATGCCAAAGATCCCATAAAGAATCAGCATATTAGAAGCACACAACTTCCTTTGAGTGCCATCATAAATGGTAGCAGGTGGGTCTCCTGGTCATCTACTTTATTGCAGGTTTTGAAAAAATACTTGAATGGATTGATTTATGTTGCCCATCACTTTAGACCAATGTTTATCAAAGGGTGGTATGCAGATCTCTGACCATGGAGCCAACAGGGGTTCTGGTTTAAATGAAGATTGCTAAATCCTATGAGATCTTCCGAGTCAGTATCTTCAGATATAATATCTAGGAATAGGATTTTTTTTTAAACAATCACCTAATGAGGAACCTAAGCATACAAGTCTTTGAGAATTGCTAATTTAGTGTAATGAAATTTCACCTTCTTTATAACCAAAGACATTTCAAGGCTGGAAGAAAAAAAGTGGTTAAGTAAAGATAGAGAAAAATATACAAAGCATAACTCTAAAACTTTTCTGACTTGGCCTGTTCTAAGGTGGAGTTTCTCAAAGGCAGAGAGAAGAATAAAATGGAATCTAATATATCTTCCAGCTAAATGTGTCCCTAACTTTTCTCATAGCTGTAGGAGAGCCACAGTTTTCATTTACAAGATTGACAACCATTTAATTAAAAAAACAAAACCAAACAAAAAACCTGATTACCCTGTCTACGGAAAAGGTGGACAAGTAGTTTAGGCAAAATTGTTCAAAATTAATCTCTTGCTGTTCTGTTTTAAATAATATTCTCCCATTTCCCACACATTTTTCTTTTTCCTAATATATTTTCCTTATTTTTTTTTAACTCAAGTAGCTTATGATCTATGAAGAGTCTGTTGACATGATATGTGGAAGGTTTATCCTTTCCTCCAAGGGGAAGCTCTCAAAAGGGCAAAAGTTCTGTGCTGCTCTATGCTGTGTGAGGCCATAAACTCCCTTCAAGCTGGTTGATGAATGCTTATATAATAAATGTTTCCCTTTTCTAGTGAGTTTTACATTAATTTCATTTCTTCTAGTGAGTGGATGAAGACAGACATATTGAACAAGAGTTTTCTTAGTACTTTCTGGTTTATCAGTTGACATTTTTTGCCCGAAACTGATTAGTTTGGGGATCATATAATTTGGAGTTTGGGGAGTTTTTTTTCCTATGGAAACATTTACACATTGATAGAGTAAAACTTCTAATGAGCTGTTTTTTGGTTCCTGGTCCGAGTCATAGGCATGACTGCTGTGAGCACATGTGCAAAACTTCTGTACTGGAGAACCATGCCACCTGCCCTCCTGAAGTCAGGAATTGCTGTTGACCTACTTTTGCAAATAGAGTGTGTGTGAAAGGGACGTGTCTCTTCTGCGTGGCTGATGCTGCTGGGACACCGTGGGAGCGTGTGTCAGTGTAAAGGGAACTCTCCTGAGAGATACAATCTGAGAACTGATTTTAAGGTTGCAGAGCTTTGTATTCAGTGCTTTTTCATTAGTTGCCAGTTTCTCCTCAGACAGTTCTTAATTATCAGTCTTGATTCCCCTAGAACACTGAGGAAGATATTGTAAAATAGCTGCTTCCTGCTTCACAGAAATCTCCAGGATGAAACTCTACCTGACATTATCTCATGCCATTCATCCCATTCTTGGAGTTCAGCCTCTGGGGTGTTTCAAAGGTCATGTGCCTAATCTCTGAGGAATTTCTCAGGGTCAAGGTATTTTATAAGCCTGGTGTAATAGGTTACAACTAGCATTTTTCGCTAACAAAGTCTACTTTCTCTTCCTAAAATTACAGAGACACAGATTATTTCATGGGAAATGGCAGTAACCGGTTTCATGTTGAAACTTATGAGCTTTTGAACATTATGTAAATGGAATTATTGACTATTCCTATATGACTTGTTTTCTTGTCATGATCATGAGATCTATGTGGTTTGCTGCATAGAGCTCTGAATCATTGACTCTTCGTTGCTATCTTGTATCCCACTGTATATTCCAATGAAATACATATATTAATTCAAGTATTGATTGAAATTTTGTTTTAATCCAAGATTTTTTTCTTCAATTCTAGATGATGCATATCTGAATAGTGCTCTGCATATTCTTTCAAATCAGAGATGATTGAAATGAGCCCTACCAGCAGGTGCTATTGAACTTAGTTTGAAGAATCCGGTTTGGTTATGGTAAGTCACTGCAGAAGCAGTTTGGTGCAGAATATTTTAGGGAACCACACAGCATCTAAGAGCCCTAAGTGTCTCCATAAATTATCATAGTAAATGGAGATAATTTGGGATGAAGAAGAGGAAAATACAGCATTCCCCCACAGAACAAAACAGGATCATCTTTTTAGGACTGGAAGCAATTGGGGAACTAAAGTTCATGCAAGTATGACTCAGCCCAGATGCAGAAATAATGAGAAGCAAAGCCCTTTCCTGAACAGGGTGGAGTAGAGGCCAGTTTGGTTAATAGGAACCTTCAAGGAGATGAGAGATACTTCCTATGTTAGAAAACACTAACAAGAAAATTCCAAGTACAAGGAAAGGTAGTGGGCCCTGAATCAGAAGAATTTTAAGATTTACAAGGTTATTCTTTTTCTTTCAAGGGAGGAAGGCATAACATAACAAGTAATAATAATTGGCTCCTTTAACAATAACTTCTTTCCAAAATCACCACTGTATTCTACAGAGGCACCCTGAAATGTTAATAAGTGAAAATTGGCAGTAGGAGCTAAATAAGGCAAATAGAAAGAAATTGAAAATTGGGAAGAGAGAGAGAGAACCTGAGTAGCTTCAGGGCTATATAGAAGGAGAGATAGGAGAGGAAATGCTGGAGTGAAAGGCAGGGAAACACATCTTTGGAAAACAGAACTGTAAATAAGCATTTTAGATTGTGTAGGATTGAATCCCTCCCTCACTTCCCATGTGAAGTCTTCATAAAGGCCTGCATTGCTTCCAAAGCTTTCATATGAATG
Organism: Nyctereutes procyonoides; assembly: GCF_905146905.1. Lineage (NCBI taxonomy): Eukaryota > Metazoa > Chordata > Mammalia > Carnivora > Canidae > Nyctereutes > Nyctereutes procyonoides. The sequence goes on from NW_026575132.1 coordinate 17,332,600, forward strand.
GATCATTAGGAAAACCTTGGGGCTGTCCAGCTATATGTCTCAGCCCATCTCTTACTATAACACAGAGCACCTAAGGAGAGAGGAAAAAACACAAATGACCATAAAAGAGTAAATTCTTGGAATCTGGAGGTTAGCAATTATGCAGGCCAAGAAGCTGATGTTTTACGGCAATTCTAGATTTCACTGGGCAGGAAGGACCCAGATGACATCTTGATAATATTAATCTGTATCCTTATAGAAATGCTAATTAATATTTTACCTACATAGAGATTTCATGCATCCTTCTTTGTTGTAAAAAAAAAAAAAACCTGGAGGAGGGGCAAGATGGCGTAAGAGCAGGGTCCCCAAATCACCTGTCCCCACCAAATTACCTAGATAAGCTTCAAATCATCCTGAAAATCTACGAATTCGGCCTGAGATGTAAAGAGAGACCAGCTGGAATGCTACAGTGAGAAAAGTTCGCGCTTCCATCAAGGAAGACGGGGAAAAAGAAATAGAAACAAAAGGCCTCCGAGGGGGAGGAGCCCCGCGAGGAGCCGGGCTAGGGCCGAGGCGAGTGTCCCCAGGACAGGAGAGCCCCGTCCCGGAGGAGCAGGAGCTGCACCAACCTTCCCGGGCGGGCGGAAAGGGGCTCGCAGGGAGGTGGAGCAGGACCCAGGAGGGCGGGGAGGCCCTCGGGCTCCCGGGGACACTAACAGACACCTGCGCCCCGGGAGAGCGCCCCGAGCTCCCTAAGGGCTGCAGCGCGCACGGCGGGACCGACCGGAGCAGCTCGGAGGGGCTCGGGCGCGGCTCCAGGGAGGGGGCTGCGGGGGGGGGAGCGCGAATCCAACAGCGCAGGCCCCGGAGCACAGGGCGCTGGGACACAGCCCAGGATCCGGCCTCCCCCTGGGACAGGCAGAGTCCGGGAGGGCCCAGGACAGCGAGGACGCTCCTGCCCGAGCTGAGCAGATCAGCGGCCCCGCCCCGGAGCCTCCAGGCCCTGCGGACGGAGAACCGAGAGCCCCGAGCCTGTAGTTCCTGCGGAGGCTGAATCCAGGCTTCCAGAGTTGCCATAGCAACTGCGGCTGATCCTCCTGGGGCCCCACGGGGTAAACAACCCCCGCTGAGCCCGGCAAAAGGCAGGGGCAGAGCAGCTCCCCCAAGTGCTAACACCTGAAAATCAGCACAGCAGGCCCCTCCCCCAGAAGACCAGCTGGACGGACCAGTGATACTCCCCCGTGTTCCAATACAACTTGTTTTTGGCCACTCTGCACTGAGCAAAATGACTAGAAGGAAAACCTCACCTCAAAAGAAAGAATCAGAAACAGCCCTCTCTCCCACAGAGTTACAAAATCTGGATTACACTTCAATGTCAGAAAGCCAATTCAGAAGCACTATTCTACAGCTACTGGTGGCTCTAGAAAAAAGCATTAAGGCCTCACGAGACTTCATGACTGCAGAATTTAGATCCAATCAGGCAGAAATTAAAAATCAATTGAATGAGATGCAATCCAAACTAGAAGTCCTAACGACGAGGGTTAACGAGGTGGAAGAACGAGTGAGTGACATAGAAGACAAGTTAATGGCAAAGAGGGAAACTGAGGAAAAAAGAGATAAACAACTAAAGGACCATGAAGACAGATTAAGGCAAATAAATGACAGCCTAAGGAAGAAAAACCTACGTTTAATTGGGGTTCCCGAGGGTGCCGAAAGGGACAGAGGGCCAGAATATGTATTTGAACAAATCCTAGCTGAAAACTTTCCCAATCTGGGAAGGGAAACAGGCATTCAGATCCAGGAAATAGAGAGATCCCCCCCTAAAATCAATAAAAACCGTTCAACACCTTGACATCTAATAGTGAAGCTTGCAAATTCCAAAGATAAAGAGAAGATCCTTAAAGCAGCAAGAGACAAGAAGTCCCTGACTTTCATGGGGAGGAATATTAGGGTAACAGCAGACCTCTCCACAGAGACGTGGCAGGCCAGAAAGGGCTGGCAGGATGTATTCAGGGTCCTAAATGAGAAGAACATGCAACCAAGAATACTCTATCCAGCAAGGCTTTCATTCAAAATGAAAGGAGAGATAAAGAGCTTCCGAGACAGGCAGGAACTGAAAGAATATGTGACCTCCAAACCAGCTCTGCAAGAAATTTTAAGGGGGACTCTTAAAATTCCCCTTTAAGAAGAAGTTCAGTGGAACAATCCACAAAAACAAGGACTGAATAGATATCATGATGACACTAAACTCATATCTGTCAATAGTAACTCTGAACGTGAATGGGCTTAGTGACCCCATCAAAAGGCGCAGAGTTTCAGACTGGATAAAAAAGCAGGACCCATCTATTTGCTGTCTACAAGAGACTCATTTTAGACAGAAGGACACCTACAACCTGAAAATAATAGGTTGAGGACCATTTACCATTCAAATGGTTCTCAAAATATACCCTAAAAACTATAGAACACTTCTGAAAGAAATTGAGGAAGACACAAAGAGATGGAAAAATATTCCATGCTCATGGATTGGCAGAACTAATATTGTGAAAATGTCAATGTTACCCAGGGCAATTTACACGTATAATGCAATCCCTATCAAAATACCATGGACTTTCTTCAGAGACTTAGAACAAATTATTTTAAGATTTGTGTGGAATCAGAAAAGACCCCAAACAGCCAGGGGAATTGTAAAAAAAGAAAACCATATCTGGGGGCATCACAATGCCAGATTTCAGGTTGTACTACAAAGCTGTGTTCATCAAGACAGTGTGGTACTGGCACAAAAACAGACACATAGATCAATGGAACAGAACAGAGAACCCAGAAGTGGACCCTGAACTTTATGGTCAACTAATATTCGATAAAGGAGGAAAGACGATCCACTGGAAGAAAGACAGTCTCTTCAATAAATGGTGCTGGGAACATTGGACATCCACATGCAGAAGAATGAAACTGGACCACTCTCTTGCACCATACACAAAGATAAACTCAAAATGGATGAAAGATCTAAATGTGAGACAAGATTCCATCAAAATCCTAGAGGAGAACTCAGGCAACACCCTTTTTGAACTTGGCCACAGTAACCAGAGAAGGACAAACAGTGTATGTTCTCATTCATTTGGGGAATATGAATAATAGTGAAAGGGAATATAAGGGAAGGGAGAAGAAATGTGTGAGAAATATCAGAAAGGGAGACAGAACATAAAGACTTCTAACTCTGGGAAATGAACTAGGGGTGGTGGAGGGGGAGGAGGTTGGGGGGTGGGGGTGAATGGGTGATGGGCACTGAGGGGGACACTTGACGGGATGAGCACTGGGTGTTATTCTGTATGTTGGTAAATGAACACCAATAAAAATTAATTTATAAAAAAAAACCTAACAGAAACTAAATATATAAAAAAAATGAAAGTTTTTCATCAAACTATGTCCATCTTTCCTTCATCTCAATATCATCCCCAGAGGTATTCACTGCTTCTTATTTGATGGATTTCCTTCTGGAGCATTTTCTTTTCATTTGCATACATATATTCTGTTGACATTTTCTCATCGATGTAAAGCTATTTTTTTCCGACACTACCCTTTCACTAAGAAGTTACAAATGTGAAATTCTGTAATTTTTTTTTTGTACTTCTGTATTAAGAAGAAGTCTGAGTCAAAGAGGGCAGCCCTCCTAAGAATGATGATCCTAGGGGCACCTGGGTGGCTCAGTCGGTTAAGTGTCCAACTTTTGATTTCTGCTCAAATCATGATCTCAGGGGCCTGGAATGGAGCCCCAAGGCTCCGTGCTCAGCAGGGAATCTGCTTGAGGATTTCTCTCCCTCTGCTCCTCCCATTCATGTTCTCTCTCCCTCTCTAAAATAAATAAATAATTTTTTTGTGAAGAATGATGATCCTAAATTGGACTTCTAGATATATATCCAAAGAATGGAAATCACTCTTTCCATATTCTGAATAGAACAATTTTTGTTAATGCCATTTAATGGTGTATTGCCACAATGTAAGCCTTTTCTAATAGAATGATTAGAAGAGTGGGTGGAAAGAGCAGGGGACTTTTTGCCTCTTCCTCTACGTGAGTGGAATCCTATTTTCAAGAATGATTCTAGATGGAGTGTTGTGCCCTCCAATCCCTCTCGAAGCTGCATTCTGATGTAAGGAGTTTGCTTGCCTCCATTTCCTTGTTTGAAATCAGGAATATCTTAAGGAGCCTGATTCCTTCAATAAAGTTTTAGAATAGTTTAACCAAATCATTTTATCTATAATTTCCTTTTTATAAAGACATAAGAACATGCAATGCAAATCTATCTGAATAAATCCAAACTATTGTCTTTTTCAATAATTATAAATTAGGGGTGCCTGGCTATCTCTGTCGGTAGAACATGTGACTCATGATCTTGAGGTCATGAGTTTGAGCTCCATGTTGAGGGTACAGTCTACTTAAAAGCATAATAAATTCTAAGTGAAAGCATTATGTCAGTGTTTAATAGCCAGCATTTTTTTCACTAGTGGTACATAAAATAATCGTGTATTTTACAGTTGATGTAAAATTTAGATTTAATGAAATGTGGTATTTCTAGCTTGTGCTATAGCTAGAGACAAGCAGATGGACCAGCTTCCTGCAATAAAATGCACTTAGGTGAGCCTTAGTTTTAGTCCAACCATGTGAATTAACAGGCTTCCATTTTTTTATGGCTTGAGTGGTGACTGCTGATGTGGCAATGTCCTATTGGTTGGGTGTGGCTGTCATCTGAGTTGGTTAAGCACAGTGGTTCAGGCAGTGTCCTGGAAGTTTGACTATAATTTGATTCTCTAGGAATTTGATAACTCTGTGAGCTATATAACATCCTGAAGGAGCGGCCTGAGGTGACCTCCGGAGATGGTTCGCTACTCGCTGGACCCAGAAAACCCTACAAAATCATGCAAGTCGAGAGGTTCAAATCTTCGTGTTCACTTTAAGAACACACGTGAAACTGCCCAGGCCATCAAGGGTATGCATATTCGAAAAGCCACCAAGTATCTGAAAGATGTCACTTTGCAGAAGCAGTGTGTGCCATTCCGTCGCTACAATGGTGGAGTTGGTAGGTGTGCGCAGGCCAAACAGTGGGGCTGGACACAGGGTCGGTGGCCCAAGAAGAGTGCTGAATTTTTACTGCACATGCTTAAAAATGCGGAGAGTAATGCTGAACTTAAGGGTTTAGATGTAGATTCTCTGGTCATTGAGCACATCCAGGTGAATAAAGCCCCCAAGATGCGACGTAGAACCTACAGGGCTCATGGCCGGATTAATCCATACATGAGCTCTCCCTGCCACATTGAGATGATTCTTACTGAAAAAGAGCAGATTGTTCCTAAACCAGAAGAGGAGGTTGCACAGAAGAAAAAGATATCCCAGAAGAAACTGAAGAAACAAAAACTTATGGCCCGGGAGTAAATTCTGCATAGAATAAATGCAAATAAAAATAAAAAAAAAAAAAATCCTGAAACAAATTCCTTTTATGCAGAGACTAGCCCAAGTAGATTTTGCTGTTTGCATCTAAGAACCTTAAGCAATACAGGCATTACATTTCAGAATACAGTTTATAATAAAATTGCTAGAGAAAGCATAAGCAATGCATAAATGATTCTCAGCCTTTATACTTACTTGGAAAAAAAACGGTGTTTGAGTTCCACTTCACACTATACATGAAATAAATTCCAGGTGATTAAATATCTAAATATACAAAATAAAATTAAAAGAAATATAATGATGATAGTTGGCATTTGTGAAAGTGTAGAGAATCATGCATACACTTGGTGTGGATATCAAAAAGCACAATCCGGGGTACCTGGGTGGCTCAGTGGTTGAGCATCTGTCTTTGGCTCAGGTCGTGAAGACAGGGTCTGGGGATCAAGTCCCACATCAGCCTCCTTCTAGGGAACCTGCTTCTCCCTCTGCCTATGTTCATGCTTCTCTCTGTGAATAAATAAATAAAATATTTTTTTAAAAAAAGCACAATCCTGTTATCATAAACAATTTGGTATTATCTATCCAAATATTAAATACACAGGTCTTTGTAGCAATGACTTTACTTCTAAGAATCCTACAAGAATGTGGTACATATTTGCAAAGATTCTAACAGAAGTATTTATAACAGCATGTTAATTACAGAAAAGTAGAAAATGAATCAACCTAGATAGCCTATAATAGGAAATTGTTGAGAAAATAATAGCATGTCCACATATAAAATTCTGCAGTTGAAGAATAGCTAGATCTCTATGTGATATTCTTGATGGTTATATAGCAAGCATATAGTTAAATTCAATGTGTATGGGAATGTTCACACAGTAAGTATGTTTATATACACTAAAATCGCAAAAGGCACCCAACAAGGATTATCCTTGGGAAGAGAGATAGTAGGGGGAAGGGGATAAAGTTTTATAATATTTTATTCTATATTGTTGGAATTTATTACAACAAACATTATTGCATTCATAATTCAAAAAGCAATATAGTTTGAAAAATAGAAACAGCCTCTTGCAAAACAATATGAATATTTTTTTCTGCTTCTAGTGAAGCGAACAATTCTTTTTCCTGAGGCTCGTAGCTATAGATTCACTGGAAGTGATTTAAATTCAATGGGACTTTTTTCTGGGAGAATAACCCCACCAGTCCAGGACAGGTAGCTGTTGTTCAGAGCACTACTGCCAAAACTGCTCAAATAATTTAGGGTCCCCATCTGGACTCACATACACATTTGGTTGGAGTAATAAATTTACCTGTGTTTGTGTAGCCTGAGCCACATCATTCCTTAAAAATACATGTGTGTGTAATGGATTCTGTACAAACAATGGGAAACAATATGTTTTTCTCTGTCTTGTTTTATTTTTTCTGATATGCATTAACACACATTTGGCATCTTTGAAACAAAAAGGTTTTGTATAAGCAGAATAGACGGACCTAGATCTATGAAGTATACACTGACTATAAAAGAAGTAAATATTCATCTTTGGAAGAATTACAATATTCAGTTACCTTCTTGTAAAGCAATAGTCTATTGCATTGCAGAACCAACCCAAGAAGAATAAACCCACAAGTAGATAAAATTGAATTTCTTTTAAGATTTTATTTATTTATTCATGAGAGATACACACAGAGAGAGGCAGAGACACAGGCAGAGGGAGAAGCAGGCTCCATGCAGGGAGCACGATGAGGGACTTGATCCCAGGATTCCGGGATCATGCTCTGGGCTGAAGGCAGGCACTAAACCGCTGAGCCACCCAGGCATCCCGACAAAATTGAATTTTGTTTTGACATTGAGAAATCTGAGGCTGTTAAAACTGATGACTATCCCAGAACAGATCAGAGAAATTTGGAAACAGAGATTGATTTGACCAATCATTTTGAGTCATCAAAATGTGTCTGTCGAAAGCTTCTGGCTCACTCTCAAGAAAAATTATTTAACTTCCAGTAGTGCTAGAGTCAGTTAAAGGAAAAATAAACCTATGTATTCATCTAAATAAAAAATACAGACAATACCGTGGTATTCTTTGCTGTGCTTTGAAATTCTAGTAACAATCTGAATGGTGCCAAATGATTAAAACCATGGTATGAAAAGTAATATGTATCTGTGATGTTAAAAATGCGTATTTGTCAAGGCCCTACAGTAAGTTAAAAGAATCTTTATACTAATACTTATAACACTTTAAATGTGAAGAAAACTTAAACTTTGTGATGCTAAACAAGGAAACAGTATATGATTGTTTTAAGATTTTATTTATTTATTTGAGAGAATGAACATGAGTGGGGGGGAGGGGCAGAAAGCCAAGCAGACTCCTCGGTGAGCATGACCTGAGCCAAAGTCAGATGCTTACCACTGAGGCTTCCAGGCGCCCCAGGAAACAGTATGGTTTAAAAAATAATGTTATTAGTTAGAACATAAAATGTTGGTATGTGTTTATCATAATATTTTCTACCATCTCCTCCCCCTAAAATATGCTGATATTAAAATGATTATGATTTGATGCCACAAAGGCATCGTAGATCAAGGACAAGTCCTTTCTAAGCAGGTCACCAAGCTTTTCTTTGTGGCTGATTTCACTGTAACAACATAATTTTAATATTACCTTTTATTTGCATAATTCTAAATATGTTAATCAGATCCCTTTTCAATTCCAACCTTCTATTGTAATTCCGTGTATACACAAATAGCGTTGGGTTTTTGATTTTGTGTTGTTGTTGTTCTTGTTATTTGATCTTTATATTTCCCAAATGTGTAGTCCAGTGCATTAACCAGAATGCCTAATCAAGAAATGATTTATGAATAAAAGTTTGACAACTAGTGAGTACCTTCACTGCAGATATTTTATGATCTTAGCTATAACACAATAAAACAGTTTTTATTTTTTAGTACATAGCAATTGAGTGTTCCTGCTTTCATAGAAATCTATGCTTATGGTTAGTGTGACATGTTAGCAAAAATACAGAGTGTATCTCTTTCTCTAAGGCAGTAAATTTTGCCTCAGTTGAGATAGATTATACCCAACACCTGATATAAATTTGTAACATTTGAGAGTCTACTAATATGTACTAATGCATTTGAATCTGAACTTATAAGAATATTATGGAAATTTGAGGAAATCGGTTTCTATCTAACAATTTTGTCTCCTTTTCTGACATTACATTATGAAAATTCCCCAGAAGCTAGAAATTACAGTAATCATTTTGGTTAAATAGTATTTTTAGACAAATTAAATTCCCTTTTTGTTAGCTACTTAAACATTGTCGAATGCTATTGCTAAAGCACAAATGTTAACAGTTCTAAAAATATTTAATTACTTTATATTAATTTTGTTCAAGATTTCCAAATTATTATATTCAGGGTAATACACTTCCTGACTCCCTAAGCACATGATTTCTCTACATTCTTTGGAGGCTTAATAAAATAATTTGAAACCTATGTAGCTGTTATTTTATTCATATATATTCTCTAGTGTAAAGTAGTTCCTAATTACAGATTCAAAAAATAAAGACAGTTAAAAATATCTCTTATATCTCTCTAATGCAAAATACTCACAGAAATGAAAGGGCACAGATTCTTTGCAGAACAGATTACTGCAATAAGAATAAAATATGTCATTATGAAAGAAGATATTCTATCTTCCCCTAAAGAGAAATCATGATTTAACATCTATATTTTAATTCTTGCTAAATAGTTGTCCTTGATACAGAGTAATTGCAATCTTGGTATTGTTACCTTCCCATCTCCTCTTCATTTTGTGCCATCTTGGCCAAGCCTTGTTTTTTGAGATAGAAAGATAAAAGAGAGTTGATTAGCTCTTATGACACATCATGTTGTATTTTGCCTTCAAAGGAATTTGAAAAAACTGTTAATCCAAAGGGAGAGATCAAATAGATAGGATTTTAGACACAATTCTGTAAGTTTTTAGAAGAAAGATATATGCATATTTGTACTTTCTCAAGAAGAATTACATTAAAACAAACTTGTGACTAGGAAAAGTTAACATTGAACAATTATCATTTATTAGCACATTAACATACATTTATTATTTTGTATTGTTTGGTTTTATTAATATTTAACATGTACCTATTACTCAATAACATCAGCAAATATCTTTTGAGAACTTAATCATGAAAGACACCTGTGTAAAGAAACAAAGATTTAATTCCCACTCTTAAAAAGTTCACAACCTAAAGAGGACAAAGACAAAGTGAATCATAATGTAAAATTTATGCGAAATAATTGCAAGTCAATGCCTTGTTAATGATTAATGGGTGATAGAGTAGCAGCAAATACTTATCTAATGTTTATTATGTGCCAGGCTTCTACTATTTACAATCAAGAAGGTACTTACTATTATATTCTCCATCTTACGGATGATAAAACTGAAGCATAAAGGACAAGTAATTTTTCCAATACCACAGAGCTAGATAGCATTAGAGCTGTGATTACTGATCATGTTGAAGGAATAAATAGTGTTTGACTTGATATTCTAAGGATAAACACATAAATGTACAAAACACTATATTCCAATTAGTAAGCTATTTCTTATAGGGGTACATGCTAGCAATTTTGAAACTATACTAATTTAATAGGTATACCATTTAATAGGTATATAAGCATTGAACAAATAAGTAAATAAAAGTGATGAAAGCCAGGTTTCCCACTGTGAGAATACTACTTAGCAATCTTACAGGGATCCTGTGGTAGTAGATAGGAATTGGGGGGATAAGTATGAATTCATTTTATTTTATGTAGATTTTAATGATAAACATATTTAATATATATGGATAGATAGATACATCAATAACACAGAGCACAGAAAGGGAAAAATAGTGAAGTTATTGTGGAGAAGTCTGGCAGGCTCCATCTTAACCAAATGACCAACAGTCACATCACCAGTCCAGGACATACTGACATCACTTACCTCTGATACGATACACTATGTACCCAAAAAAGTACATATTCTCTGTGACTTTTTTCCTCAAAATTCATATTCTCAGTCTAATCATTAGAAAACATCAAATGCATGCTACAATATACCTGACTACTGCTCTTCAAAATGATCAAGGTTATAAAGGCAAGGAAAGACTGAGAAACTGCCATAGGTTGGAGGAGACTAAGGAGAAATGATAACTAAATGGAATCTGGTGTCCCACACGGAGTCCTAGAACACGGAGAATCCAATAGTGGAAACCTGGGGAACTTCAAACAAAGTCTATAATCTAGCAGACAGTGTTGCACCAATATTACCTTCTTAATTTTGAGTTTTACCATAATTATGCAAGATGTTAGCATTAAGGGAATTAAGGTGAAAAGTAAACAGGAACTCTCTGTTCTATTGCAATGTTTCTGTAAGTCCAAAGTTATTTATTAAGTTAAAATGAAGTCTAAAAGTAAATATAACATATGCTCAGGCAAAGGTACATAAATCTCAATACATTCTTAAAAGCATTGATGAGTAAATATCTATAGCAACATTGCTCTTAATAATATTTGTTTAAACTAGAAACCACCCTAATGTCCATTAACAGTTGAATGAATAAATGCATTGTGGCATTTATACAATGGAATACTACTTACTAATGAAAAAAACTATAGGAAGGATCATTGTCATAAAATTTGTGCTGAATGAATGAGATAGATACCAAAAAGTAATTATTGAACAATTTCATTAATATGAGATTTTAGAGAAAGTAAAAGTAATCTATAATGATAAAAAGCACAGAAGTGGTTGCCTGGGGCTTGTAGTGGGGATAGGGGTGGGATACTAAATGCCAAGAGGTATAAAGTAATATAAAGTAACTTGTTGGGATGATAGAAAAATTTTATAACTTGATCAGTGATGAGTTCTATGGATGATCACTTGTTAAAATTTACCGAATTTTAACTTAATTTGTTGAATTCTCCCCTGTTCCCCACCTGCAACTTAGCTCAAGGGAGGCTTTTTTTTTTTTAACCTCTGAACAGGTAATTTTATTCTCTCCTGTGGGTGTCAACAGTGCTCATAGATTGTTATTTGAAACATTCAGAAAGCACATACCTGAATATTGTCACATTTCTTTACATCATGATTCAGTAACTATTAAAAAGTTGTGTCAACGAAATACAATGAACAAAATGGTATAAACGTTTACCATTCCCTTGTAAACAAGATTTTGGTGCACAACAAAAGAAGACATCTATTTTTTTTTTCTTTAAGAAGAAAATACTGAGGGGATCCCTGGGTGGCTCAGCAGTTTGGCGTCTGCCTTCGGCCCAGGGCATAATCTTGGAGTCTCCGGATGGAGTCCCACGTTGGGCTCCCTGCATAGAGCCTGCTTCTCCCTCTGCCTCTGTCTCTCTGTCTCTCTCTCTCTCTCATGAATAAATAAATAAAATCTTAAAAAAAAAGAAAGAAAAAGAAAATCCTGAGCGATGGACCACTACGGAAGAACTCACCAAGGAAAGAGGATCAAAAGCATGCAAAGGACAATAGAGAGTTAAAAGTTAAAAGTCCACTTAAAATGCATTCCTTTCATTGCATATAAATGATATCTCAATAGAGTTGATTTAAAATGAAGAAAAAATGATCATCAAGAGATTAATTTACATGCTTGTGAATTTAGTATGGTGGCATAACCTGGCCATGATTTCTGGTGTAGACTCTGAACCTATTTTGTTATATTTGACGTGGTCCCAGAATTACTTCCAGAGGAAAAATCCTCTACTGCTCCTATTTCTGAATGATTGCTCCAGTTTCACTGAAAATTTCCGTCCCTCTTCTCAAACTGGCATGTTATCAAAGCCTGTGGATCTTTTCTTAGTTAGCAACACAAAATAACTTCAAGTCTCACCAAACATTAATGTCAAAGCACCCAATTGCTAATTCTCATTAAAATTTTGAGTGATAACTAATTTTATTTGGAGCATTGCAGGTCTAAGTATTTATTCTGTTCATACAGAGGTGTACATTATTTAGTCTTCCTAGATTTTCTTTTAATAAATTGCACTTTGGTATTAGACCCTCAGCTTGGGTTAAAAAACTAATAGGGAGAACATAAAAACTCATTATTGTATCTACTCATCTATTCAATCTTTTGAAACCAGGATGACCATACCAATACACGCCTGCTGAATAGCAATCCTGAATACAGGTGAAAGATTTATTAGTTTATCAGCCAATAGCTTATTTGGAAGGACTCTTGGGAAAAAAAATTCATTCTGAATGATGGGAAGTTTTACAGTTCTTAAATACCTGCTCTTTAAAGAAAAAATGTATCTCATGGATATTGTGAATCTCAAAAATGTCTTTCTTCTCTCTGGCTATTGAGAAGCTTAGAACCATATATGCAGCCAATGTTAGCGACTATATAAAATTGTTCTAAACATAATACCTTGTATTCCTGCATTTGGCTATACTTCATTTTATTCTAATTTCTTATTTGTCTTTTAAAACACTTTCCCATTGATGTGTCTGTATCATGTTGTATACATTTCTTAAAGAAACCTCAAAACTTTTAAAAATGTAATACATTTTCTTTTTTTTAATTAATTAATTTATTTATTTATGATAGTCACAGGGAGAGAGAGAGAGAGAGAGAGAGAGAGAGAGAGAGAGAGAGAGGCAGAGACATAGGCAGAGGGAGAAGCAGGCTCCACGCACCGGGAGCCCGATGTGGGATTCGATCCCGGGTCTCCAGGATCGCGCCCTGGGCCAAAGGCAGGCGCCAAACCGCTGTGCCACCCAGGGATCCCAAATGTAATACATTTTTTTTTTATTTACGATAGTCATACAGAGAGAGAGAGAGAGGCAGAGACACAGGCAGAGGGAGAAGCAGGCTCCATGCACCGGGAGCCCGACGTGGGATTCGATCCCGGGTCTCCAGGATCGCGCCCTGGGCCAAAGGCAGGCGCCAAACCGCTGCGCCACCCAGGGATCCCCTACATTTTCAATTAAATATACGTATCATTCACATACACACACAAAGGATAGGTTAGGTTTTTCTGAGTTGGAGACACAGGGTTATATCTGAAGTGGGAATTGAAATACAAAGGTGTTTACTTGGTAGACATGGAGAGAAGGACATTTTGGAGTGAAGTTACAGCATGTTCAAAGGCATAAGTTTGTAAAAATAGAATTGCATGTTGCTGACCTATGAATAGTTCATTTTATATTGAAAAGGATAGGGAGCGGAGAAGTTTGAGGAGAAAAACAGAGGCCGACTTACAAAACCGAAACAATGAGCTTGAACTATTTCCTGTACCTTCCTGTACCCAACAGAAATTTAATGAATAATTTTAAGCATGAGAGAAATGCGAATTGAATTGTAATTTAGAAAAAGTATGTTAGGAGCAATATAGAAAATAACTTCAAGGGTGAGAGAGTTTAGAATCTGGGATATAAATTAAAATTATAAAGAAGAAAAGTATGTATGAAGCACAATGCTAAGAGCTTTCCCATATATTATTCTTTTAAGCAGTCTGTTCTGAGCACACTACTCTCTTCGTAGACCCCATGAAAACATTCTTACAATTACACCAGTGTCTCTCACCTTTTCTGGAACAGTTGACCTGACTTCTTGACCTTCTTGGTCACTTTGTCACCGTATGCAATTGAACTCAAGTGGTCCCCATCTATAGGAATCCCTCCCTGACTGTTGAGCTTTTCTCTAAATTTTGAGATTATACCAAATTTATAAAACATCTTTAAACATTTCAATATTGCTTCTTGTGTTTACCTCCACAGCAAGAGCAAAAACTCCTTGAGTAGCAGAGTCATGCATACTATTCCTTTTGAGTTCTCCCAGCTACCATCCTCACAGTGATTAGCATGAAGAACAGACTGAAAAAATCTGTTTGTATTGATCTAAAATTTCTAAAAATGGATTGCATTCTTAATTCCCAATGTCAACTGCTGGTAAGAGACTAGAAATAAGTAGCTATAATAAGGTAGAAATTATTTTTCTGCATTAAAAAGGAAATTGTAAGGTAAAGCAACTCTGGCAGGAGTGACAGCTTTATTTGTTATCAAGGAACTCAGTCACTCAATGGAATATGCCACTGAAGAATCACTAAATTCTACCTCTGAAACAAATAATACACTAAATGTTACTTAAATTGAATTTAAATTAAGTAAGAAAAAAGGACCTCAGTACTTTCTGGTGTCCCAGTCTCCGTAGATGGCTTATAAACTCAAGGCTTCTTTGTAGGGCAAAGTGTCAACTCGAGCTGCAGCCTTCATAGCCAGGAAGAAAGAGAAAAGGAAGGAGTGGTGGGCAGAAAAGACACATGCCAACTGTCAACCCTCTCCTCCAAGAGGTTTTCCAGGACAATTTCTAACAATTTCTGCTATTGTTTCTTTATTCTCAGTGGATAGGAAATGTAGTCTTTTAACAGGACACTGTAAATCCCCATATAAAATTAGCAGTCATATTAAGGAAAAAAAGTTGAGTAACTATTCAGTAGGCATTTCATATTGTCTGCCACAAGGGGTTCTAGTATACTCCACATTTTAATGTTTTCTTTCATTTAACACGAAGAACAGTGTGCTGAGACATGGCTCTAGGGGATGGCTGCCCTGAATCCATGTCCCATCTCGAGCTACTACCAGCTGTGTGAACTCAGACAAGTTATTTATGCACTGTGTGTCCCAGTTTCCCCATCTGTAAAATAGAGATAATAACTGTACCTACATCACAGGTGGTCTTATTAAATGAGTTAGTGCAAAAAATCACTTAAAGCAATATTTGACTGACTAGCTAAGGGTTTACTAGTGTGATTACATGTGTTCTGTGAGGGTAGGCCTTGTTATTTTGAGTGGCAAGATGCAAACTGACTCCTAACTCCGAGTTTGGTGATCATTCCACCCCACCACCAACTTACCGGACGCCAAGAAAGGGGTTCAAGGAAAGAATTGCCAAAAAGGAGAGGCAGTAAAGCCCAATAGGAGCTTTGCTCTTTCACAGTTTTGCTAGGGCTACTGCTTTCCATGCTTTGGTGGTCTGTGGCTTTAAATACTTCATAAAGCTTTCATGGAGCCCCAGAATCTTGCCCACTTACAAGAAAACACTACCAAAAAAAAAAGAAAGAAAGAAAGAAGAAGAAAGAAAGAAAGGAAAGAAAGAAAGAAGAAAGAAAGAAAGAAAGAAAGAAAGAAAGAAAGAAAGAAAGAAAGAGACTACCTCAATCTGTCATGTAAAACATCATTTGTCAGGATGAGACCTACTATGTTTTTGAAACTGCATTGCAAGAATTTAGTAATACAATGTGTGGTCTTCTCCAAACCTAGAATAAATTTCAAAGCTTCCAGTTGGTTTTACATGCTAATCATAATAACATGGTTTTAATTCTTGGCCACAGTAACATTCTCCATCTGCTCTTAGATGACCTGTCACATCAGTCTTACACCTGCCAGCTGAGACAATGCCACCTCAGCTCACTGATTCACAGTACTGGAATGAAACACAACCACGGCACTGTCTTATTGACAGCAATGGCTTCATGGACTCGTGATCCAGAACTATGGCTTCGTATTGATCACAAGTGGTGGCTAGATTATTTTCCTTACATTTAAATTTCTGAGACATTTCTGTCTTGAATCAGAGCAATGACCCATATTTAAAGCAAATATTTCTGCAATGTCTCTAGCTCACCTATAAGTCTAGCATTATTTAAAAACATAATGGCTGAGTATTTCAGAAAAGTTGTTGTAACCACTACAGAGTGTGGGGTCTTTTTTAATATTATTTATTTATGGGCACCTGGGTGGCTCAATCAGTTGGATGTCTGCCTTCTGCTCAGGTCATGATCCTGGGGTCCTGGGATCAAGCCCTGAGTCGGGCTCCCTGCTCAGCGGGAAGCCTGCTTCTCCCTATGTCCCCTACTCGTGTTCTCTCTCTTCCTATCTCAAATGAATAAATAAGATATATTTATTTATTTGACAGAGCAACAGTGGAGCAGGAGCAGGGGGAGGGACACAGGGAGACATGGTCTATAAGATCTATAAGCAGACTCCCCATTGAGATGGGAGCCTGACTTGGGAGCCTGAGTCGGGGCTTGATCCCAGGACCCTGAGATCATGACCTAAGCTGAAGTCAGACACCCAACTGACTGAGCCTCTCATGCATCCCATGTGTGGTTTTTTTTTTTTAAGTGAAACATCAGTTATTTTAGTCTATTGTGAAGACAAAGAAAGTAACTATAGAGTCAAACAAAATTTCTGGACCTGTCCAAATTTTGCCCTTGAGAAGGAAAGCCTTCATGCTGCAAAGAAATAAAAGCATTTGACTGCTGATTCTCTCTTGTCGCATAGTCATCTAACAAGCACAACAATGAAAAGTCTAACAACATGCAACACCATCCCTTTTTTATTTGTTCAGTTATTTGAAAGTCTGGGCAAGACACATCATTACTTTGTATTGCTTTTTTCCTTTACTACATCACCAAGATGATTTTTAAAATGTATTACTATTTGAAATGAATTAATTTTTAATTGATCTGACTGCTAATAAAACACTATGTAATAATGACAAGTGCAATATGAATTATGGATAAAACAGCAGTCATCTGGCAGATTGCATTGCTGTGGAAGCATTTATGGTCTTTCTCAAAATTTTTAGAGTAGTTTTTGTCAAGCTGGAAGATGCCTATGGGTGAAATGGGTGATGATTCCCTTCAGTCAGAATTGAGAGCCAAAGGAGTCCAGACAGGTAAGTCAGAGGTCCAAGTATTTTCACAGGTGCTCATTGATTTAGACCTCTGTCTCCCATTTTTACACACATATGAATTAGTATTCTCACTATTTTGCATTTTTGTCTTTTTTTGCAGCTGCATATTCCATCCTACTTTCCTGACATTGTTTTATCTGCTCCCTTGCATGCTTTGTTAGGTCATAAGTCCATAAACCACAATGTGGGAGAGTCTTAGGATTCTCTGTGCCCTAGGCCCTGACAACTGTGAGAACGACACCAACACCAATATTGAATTAATTTTTATAGCAATTATCACACGCAAAATGAGAAGCACATATTGTTGTGGAAACACAAGTAGTGCACAGTGTCTGGCACCAGTCAGCATTTAAGAAAAATGTATTTATTCAGTGAATGAAAAGCTACAGAACAGAACTCATGGAATATGGGTTTAGATGTTTACGGTTTCGGTAACAACATATTTAAATCAAACATTATATATATATTAATGGAAAAATGCATGTAAAGAGAATAATTTCTGTGAAAACTAAGTTGAATGCTTTGGAAATACTCTAAATGTAAAACTATCAAAATTCTTTATCAATTCAGGTGTACCCAGAAAATAAAAGTTTGGTTGTTAGTTAGTATTATATTTGATATAATATATCAAATATATTAAAGTGATATATTTGATAAAATATATCAAAGAAATTTATACTCTATTGGCTTCACAAATCTCTTTAAATGCTTGTTCCTCTTTAAGGAAACTAAATCTCAAAATTGTATTGGGTGAATTGTACATGTGGATTGGGCAGGAAGATGCAAATCCAAAGCAGGGAATCTAGAATAAAGGGAAAATATTAACATATTAACCAGTTATTGTGAATCAGACATGTATTATTTTTAAGCTTTCTCCATAAAATCATTTTTTTAAAGGAACTAACCAACTATTGGACCTGATAATATCAGAAAATGGCTTTATCTCAAATATGTGTGAAAGGATTTTATAGCTCTTTAAGCCTTATAAAAATTGAAGTGATATGGACCCACGTCTGTTTTACCAATAATTCACAAAGTTAGTAAATGAAGAATTCACTGAGAACCAGTGAATGGATTGATGTGCAGTTGGTTCTGAAGCCATAAAGATATATACTGTGGTTTGAAAGGAGAGGTCACAACATTTCAGTGCTCACAAATTGGAAGTGAGACCCAGATAGACTTCCTTAACCAAAGTGGTTTACCAGGAGTAATTAATTTCTCTCCCCACTCTCTGTATGTGTGTCTACATAAAATATATATGTGCATCATGATTTTGTACAGGTATATCATATATACTTGCACACACATGATACATATACTATATATAACATATATATGCCTATAAATACACAGTGACACATCTGTCTACAGAACACTGAACATTCCACTTCTCTCTTAATCCTATTCTTATAAACTCGTTTTCCAGCCAACAATGTGAAATTGGGAAATTACCTAAAAGGAAACTTCACACTTAGCTCGCATCTTCTTATAGATTTTCTGTGGCAGCAGGTTCTCAAACTGACTTGACTCCTGACATTTAGAAAGCCTTACTGCTGATCTTAGATAATAGAACTTAACACCTAAACAATATGTCCTACATTTTCTGAACACTTTGAGGGTACTAATGAATCTACATGATATCCTTGTGAAGTGAATAATTAAAATTTTCACAGATTTTTTTCAGATGACACAAGTGAGACTTGGTTAAATAAAGAATCTAATAACACAAGGCACTGATGAAAATTATTTTAACACTATTATTTACAGAGGGTGAATAACATAGAAAAGATGAAATGACAATTCAATAAACATTTTTGGGCACTTATTATGTGCTTTGCAAGCAAAGAAGGAAAAGAAATCATTTCTGTCCCTAATGTGATTACAGTACGATGTGATATGTGTGAAGAGAGGTGTGTTTAAGGCACAGCTGAAGCCCAGGGGAAGGAACAGCTAACTGTTGTTTGTGGGGGATGGTAGGAAATGTGTTCCTAAAATGACTTTGATGGAACTTCTTGAAAAGTAAGATTTCATTTAACAGACAAAGAGGAGGACATTCTAATGAAAGCATCATGACATATCAAGGTACAGAATGCCTTTTGCAGCCAAATAAAATCATAGCAGTACAGTTGGTCTGAATGAACCCCAAGATTTCAGTGGGAAATTGCAGAATAAATGGAGGACACAGGATGAATGGTCTGTATTCCACCAATGGAATTTTATTTTTTAAAAAAATATTTTATTTATTTATTTAAGACAGACAGTGGAGGGAGCATGAGCAGGAGGGAGGGGCAGAGGCAGAAGGAGAAGCAGATTCCTGGCAAAGCAGGGAGCCTGAAGCAGGGCTCATTCCCAGGACCCTGATATTATGACCTGAGCCAAAGTCAGACGCTTAACTGACTGAGCCACCCAGGCTCCTCCACTTATGGAATTTTAAATATTTTTTGAGCTCCCAGGAGCTACTGAAGTTCACATAGGGGAGTGAATGACACCACCCATTGCATTCTAGACTTTTCTATGAATAAGTAGTGGTTCCATTTATTAATTTGGACAAGAAGGAAAATAAATTAGAGGAAGAAAAGTCTGGGATTAGGTGCATTGACAGTGCATTGATGGTGAAGAGATAGTGGCAGTGGCGGTTCTTATTTTAGAAGTAAAATTAACAACATTCAATGCCTTTAAATATAACTGGTGGCTTTCCTTCACTACTTTCTTCCCAAAGTGTGTCATGATTTTCTTCCTCAGATCACTCCTAAGTTTATTTTTGGGGACAAGATTTTCTGGTGTGTTCTATAATCCAGTTCATTGGGTTGCTGTATGACCAGTTGGACTAAGTGTAGATTTAGAAATCACACAAGTCAATAATTTATCTGAAGGTATTCTTATCTAAAGTGACAGTAATATCTACCTCTTAACTTGAAGTCTAGGGTTAAGTCAGGTTTATACAATCAATATCTAGCTTTTTCCCAAATTAAATCCAGACCAGGACAGATTGGCCAGTGGATCAGCAGAGGGAACTAGTCAGGTGCAGCATGCAGGTTCTCATTTCTGCCTTATTTCAGAAAGAGGAGAAGGGTGTCAAGAGTCGTGCAGGGCATTTAGTTGCTTCTAACTTAGTGGTTCCATATAAACAACTAGAGAGGCCACTTAATTACTCCATGAGTTTCTAGAAAATTTTCCATATTTACTTGAAACAGACAACTCTTGCTTTGGGGGCAAAACTTCGGAGAAGACTAATATATAATTTTAACTTTATTTCCTCATATAAAATATCAGGTTAAAAATAAGTTAGAAAGTAATAAAGCTGAATGGTTTTGAGAAATCGTATGCCTGATAACTGAGAAAATATTCAAGCATTTGCACACACAAAATGGCAATCCCCTAAATTTTACCAATAAGTATTAGCTGAAACATTAGGCTTGGCCGAAGCGATATCCGATGCTATTAAAGGAATCATGCCCTCTTACACGTCATATAAGTTATTAACTTGTAAACTAAAAGCCTAATACTTTTGAAATATTCTATTTTTAGTACTATTTGTATTAAGATCCATTATGGTTTGAGGTTTGATACAGAAATGTGTTACCTGTGACTCTCTTCTCCTTAGCTGTAGATTAGAATCCAAAGTAGAAAACTTGAGGAAGAACAATGTTCACTAAACCTTTAGGCTCAATGATGATAAAAGGGATGGTTGACCAGCCTTATGTGTACTTCTGTATATTTCACATGTCTTCATAGGAGGACTTCCTATTTCCTATAGAGTTCTCGATGGACAAAACTGACCCTCATTTGCTGGTTTGACTTCTCAGAAAATTTCCCTCCTTAATAAGCTTCCATTCAAGGTCTTCACTCTAAGAATCAAAATAAATTTTTTTAGCCATCCTGGAGACTCTGGCATGTAATGCTATAAGCAAGGTGGCAGACAGACTCCTCACTGACGTCAGGCATAGAGAAGCTATTGTGTAACCCAGGTCTTGGTGCATTACTTTTTTACGTTTTTATGAATGAATTTAAGCACATGACTTAACCCAGATGTGTCTCAGCTCTCCTGTGTAAAAAGTGTGAGAATTATAATTACTTACCTCTTAGGGATGTTGTGACACTAATTAATGCCTCAGCACTCTGTGAATAAGAATTATTCTGCACAGATGTTAATTACTATTATTCAAAGAACAGCCATAAGGCCAGATGCAGGAGAAGAGGGTGATGGGCAGGTTTTCAACCTCCTTAAGGAAAGCTAAATGAAGTTAGGAGGAAGAATCATGGAGAAAAATAAATGAACAAGGGACTTAAAATGAAGCATTTTATTAGCAGAGCTTAAGCAACTGGGCATTTGCTGAAAAATGAATGTGGGGTACATATTCCATAAGTGAAAATCAATAGAAAATTGAATGGCCTTTGGCAATATTTCATGGAGAGAAAATTCTTTTAACAGTACTTAAATCCTAGTGATATGAGCAAATTTTAATGTACATTGCTATACTCTGTATAATCAAAATAAGACCAATTCACTTAAAAGACACCACATGAGGCCACCTGACACTGTCTATTTAATACACCCAAGATGGGAAAACTAATAAATCCTTAAGGATTGCAAAAGAAATAATGGTCAAATAGAATTCCATAATTTCCTTTATCTGCTATTTTACAATTGAAGAGGATAAGGTATTGTGTCTTAATGATATTTCAAAGGTTTTATTTTCCTATAATTTCTATAATTGTATCCTTCTGGCTTCTGCCCATGGTTCACTCTCTGCTACAGATGGGGAAGCATGAGAAAACCACGTCCTTAGTTTTCTCTGTTCATTCTTGCATATCGTGATCAAATAAATCTTATGTAGTGACTTCTGAAAGTTTTCTGGATCAAGAAAAGATAGTCTGAGCAGAAGTTTAGGGGATTCTAGAGTATTTTTCCACCTAAGATTATGGAATTCTTAGCACCCATATATTTCAGACTATTTATTCACATTTTGCCCTTTCTCCTAAGACTTCTGCAAGATTAATTATGCATCCCTGATGTTACAAGGTGCCACAATAGTCTAGGGGCAGACATACTGATAGTGCGTTGGAGTTGTGATTGTGTGGGGGTGAGCTAAGCAGTAAGTGGCCCAGCTGTTAGGATGGAGTACTTGCTCCTGGGGTCAGGTTTGGAGGGCACCACTGTTATCTGATGCATCTAAATTGTATCTGACGACAGCTCATTTTTGTGGAGATCAGATTCAACATAAATTGAATTTGCACTGTATGTCAGGCATAACCATGGATGTTTTCCCAGCTCAGATTAAAAAAAAAAAAAAACTCCAAATATAATAGGTATTTTCACTGCATTTCTTTTCAAGGAGAAAACTGAAGTTTAGAGAAATTAAATAACATTCTAAGGTAGTTTAGCAGTATAAGATGTCTTTGGCTTCCAGTCCAGTCCAGTGATCTTCTATCTATACCCCCATGGCTTCTGATATCATTATTGTTCAAGTATCTAAAGAGGCGCTATGAAACATGAATGTGCTACTTCCTGATGTACCTAACCTCAGATTGCAAGAATACACCCAGCTGTAGAGAAGTAAAAGTAGTAGCCAACTCAAATTGTATTAAGGTACAGTAGCAGAAAGATGAGAAAAGAACCTAAAATATTGTTAGCAAATCACCATGGTTATGAAAACCATGGGCTCATTCATTTTTACAACCACAATTTATGGAGAATCTATTATGTATAATCCCTACTAAATATAGGGATGAGATGAGAGTCAAGAGACACTAGATCTTTTCCCTCATGAATTTAACCATCTATGGGGGAGAGAGTAGTGAAACAGATAAATTCCTAAGCAACCATTTAATTACAATATGAATAGTGCTAAAATGAGTTTAGACATTTAGTTACCATAATATCTAGTATGTATAAAATAAGTTGTTATTTTTTTTCAGAGTAGTTGTATTATTTTTGAGATAAACACAAATCCAACTTCGATTACTATTCTATAACCCTACACCCAAGTGAGATTGCCTGTTGCCTTTGCCCTGGGTTTTCACAGTTCCCAGGGTTTCCAATGCATTTTCAGACTCTGCACTGAAGGAAGATAGAGTCAAGGGCATAGATACCATGAGGAAATAGTGAACCAGATGCCAGGAAAGTAGCCTGAGAGGTTGAGTCAGAGTAAGAGGACTATGGACACCACCATGTGGTCTGGCTCAACCCCCGAAGGAATTAGAGATCTGGTGCCAGGTCCTTGACAGCCCTGATCAAGAACAAAGGGACTTCTCTCCAGAGTTTATAGGTGAAATAAAATCTCCAGGTTCATTCCATGACAATTGCTCTTCAAATGCTCACTGTAACTGCGAGAGCCTCCCTACTCTGGCAGCCCTTGAACTTGAATACTGGAAGTCTGCCGTAGCATTTGGAGAGAGCAATGTGCAGCAACTGAAGCTTATTCATTTGTTTGTATATGTGCCTTGATTTCTAGACTATTCTCCCTGTGTGTTGTTAAAGGTCCACGAATTAAGCTGTGTCTTCTTGCACTGCAAAGCAGCATTATATCCAGCACCCTGCCCCAGGCCGGCTCAGATAATGGGGCAGCGCAGCAATATAATGGGATATTATAGCAATTCCTAACCCATTCCACACTTGACTAACCCCAGTAATGAGTCAATAAGGCCTGTAGCTCTGTAATGGAGCTTACGCAATGGAACCTTGAGGCAGGAGGCTGCAAAGGAAAATCTGGGAGCCACTTTGGAGCAGTTATTGTGGCTCCTAATATTTATCATAGGCCAATTCCGTCTGTAATCTGATCTCTGCGTGGTTCCCAGGGCCTTCTTTACTTCCTTTCCTGAATCCCCTCTTCTTTTCTAGTTCTTTATAACAAAATAATTGAGATCTTCTTGCTAAAATGAGACATACAGGATTTACAACTTTGAGTTTTCAAAAGGAAGAAATGGAATGAATGAAAATAAGGTTCATTGTACATAATTTAGTCTCCTATGTTCTCATTCTAAACTCAGATTTCTATGATATGTATCTAGTGGGAGGAGAGTAGTCAGGATTATTGCTTTCTCCCTTTAGTTCTACTGATACGTTCAATTATTTGAATTCTTCAAGAGTTTCTGGTGGTATTGATCTCTTTTAGCCCTAATGGCCACATGAGAAATCTTAAAGTTAGAGGCTTTGAACACCTGCCCCATGATCTCAATTTGATTAACTTAAAAGTTCAGCATGCACCTCTTAAGACCTAAATGGTATTGTAATTAGATGGAGAATAGAATGGCTGTGAACTGAATTATGTATCCCCCATCCAAATTCATATGCTGAAGCTTATACTCCCAGTGTGACTATTTTAGGAGGTAATTTTAAATGAGGTCATAAGGGTAAAGTCCTAATCTGAATGGATTGGTGGCTTCCTACAAAGAGGAAGTGAGAGAGATACCTATCTTGCCATGCAAACATACCAAGGAAAGGCCGCATGCACACACACCAAGCTGGTGACCACCTGCAAGCTAGGGAGAGGTTCTCACTGAAACTTGACCATACTTGACCTGATTTAGGACTTCTAGTCTCCAGAACTATGAAAAAATACAGTTACGTTGTTTAAGCTACCAGTCTATGGTATTTTGTTATAGTTGCCCAAGCTGACTAACACAGGTATATTTGATGATGTACTGAACAGTATTTCCTACAGTGATCCTACGTATTCAAGCAGAAGAGACAGATGGATTGTGTTACTTTCACTAGCAGGTTGGGCATGGAGAGAAGTCCCATAGACATTGACAATACAATTACTAGAAAATAGGAAACCTCTGTGCCTTGACTGTACTTTGAAAGAAATCTGTTCACACAGGAGCTATTAAGACACAGACGAACTTGACATTCCCTGTATGACTCTCAGATCTTCAGCAAAGTTCTTAAATTTCTGACTTGTTTTTGTTTTGAGCACTGACTTAGAGTAAAGCTGATGACAGAAAGGAAACTGAACCAGAAGAACCAAGAAACTGTAAACAGGAATTTTCAAAAAGCGTGGGGAGGACTTTGAATGGCCTCAGACCGTAGAAATGGTGTTAGGACAGTTCAATCAGTTCTCCAGAAGGCAATGAGTTTCACCTAAAATTAGAGCAACAGGAAAAATACAGACAATGAGATTACATTATAGTTGTACTATACTAGTAGGAACGAGGCATTTTTTTCCCCACTGGCCAATATAAAAGAAAAGACACTTCTGCACTTTCTTAGAGATTAAAAGAGGTTAAAGGAAGAATCCTTAAGATGTAGAGGACATAAAGGATAGAGACACATTACTGAGAACTCTGATTACAGTTTATTGAGTTTTTTCCCTCAAAAATGGCAAATGTACATGTCATTATCCTTCAATATTAATGAGGAACATAATTTCACTTAATTGCTTCCTAACATTTTGTCCAAAGATTTGTTACTATGTATTTTTTAAATAACACAGTACAAATTTAGTTATATAGAACAAGAAAACAAAATAAGGCAAAGAGCAGTTAAAAGGCAGATAAAGGGAAGAAAGACTGGGAAATTAAATATGGAAAAAAAGCAAACAACCTGATTAAAAAATGGATCAAAGACCTTAATAGATATCCACCAGAAAAGATAGACAAATGGCAAATAAGCATACAAAAAGATGGTCCCCATCATATGTCATTACCGAAATGCAAATTAGAACAATGAGATACCACTACACATCTATTAGAATGGACAAAATCTGGAACACTGAAAATATCAAAGGCTTGGAGGGATGTGGATCAACAGGAAATCTCATTTGTTGCTGGTAGGAATACAAAATAGTATAGCCACTCTGGAAGACAGTCTGGAAGTTGCTTACAAAGCTAAACATACTCTGGGGATCCCTGGGTGGCTCAGCGGTTTAGCGCCTGCCTTTGGCCCAGGGCCTGATCCTGGAGACCCTAGATCGAGTCCCACATCGGGCTCCCTGCATGGAGCCTGCTTCTCCCCTCTCCCTCTCTCTCTCTCTCTCTCTCTCTCTCTCTCTCTCTCATGAATAAATAAATAAAATCTTAAAACAAAAACGCAAAAAAAAAAAAAAAACAAAGCTGAACATACTCTTAACATATAATACAGCAATTATGCTCCTTAGTATTTACCCAAAGGAGTTGAAACTTATGTCCACACAAAAATTTGCACACGGATGTTTACAGCAGCTTTAGTTATAACTGCCAAAACTTGGTAGCAACCAAGATGCCCTTCAGTAGGCGAATGAATAAATAGACTGTAATACATTCAGACACTGGAATACTATTATTCAGTGCTAAAATGACATGAGCTATCAAACCATAAAAAGATATAGAGGAAACTTAAATGCATATTATTTAGTGTAAGAAGCCAAATTGAAAAGGCTACATATTGTATGAGTCCAACTATATGATATTCTGGAAAAAGCAAATCTATGAAGACATTTTAAAAAGTCAGGAATTTGGTAGAGGATGTGACTGTGGATCTCAGGGTTGTTTGGGCCCCACGTTGGGTGTAGGGATTACTTAAAAATAAAATCATAAAAAAAGTCAAGAATTGAGGAGTTTGGGAAGGGATGAATGAGTAGAGCATAAAGAATTTTTAGGGCAGTGACACTGCCTTGTATGATGCTGTAATGATGGAAACATATCATTATACCTTTATATGAACCCATAGAATTTACAACACCAAGTTGAACCATAATGTGAACTGGTCTTTGGGTGATAATATGTCAGCCTAAGTTCATAGATTATAACAGATTTGCCACTCCGGTGGGGAGTCTTGACAATGGGAGAGTCTATGCATATGTGGGGGCCGAGAATACAAGAAAACTCTGGACTTCCCTTCAATTGCTATGAACCCAAAACTACTCTTGAAAGTAGGGTCTTAATATTTAAAAGAAAAAAAATGAGAATTGGAAACGATAGATATAAAAGAGTAATGAGCAATTGTAAAATAGACAAAAAAGACAGTATAGCAGAGACTTTGGAGACTCACAAAATATCCATTTCCCAGAGTCCCTTAGTTTTGGGCTACATGTCTAAGTCTGGGCAATGAAATAAGAATGAAAATGACATGCATCATTTAAAGGCTAGGCAGTTAAGAGCAGGTGGCCACATGTTCCTAGATAGTGCTGTGCAGTAAATATGATGCAAGCTGTACCTTGGTAATATGTACCATTAAACTTTCTAGCAGCCCCATTAAAATAAATACATGAAATTAATTCAATAATACACTTTATTTATCCAACACATCCAAGTTATTAACCTTTTACCACGTAAACAATGTACAAATAATTATTGAGATATTTTGCAGTTTTCTTTTTTACTAAGGCTAAATCCAGTGTATATATTATGCTTATAGAATCTTTTTTTAAATATTAACCTACAGCAAACTTTATTTTTTTGTCATACAGTTCTATGCATTTTTTTTTGGTTCTATGCATTTAAAAAAAACATTAGTTTCAGAGGTAGAATTTAGTGATTCATCAGTTGCATACAACACTCAGTGCTCATTACTTCAAGTGCCTTCCTTCATGCCCATCCTCCAGTTACCCCATACCCCACTCACCTCCTCTCCATTAAGCCTCAGTTTGTTTCCTAGAGTTAAGAGTCTCTTATGGTCTGCTTACAGAACCTTTTAATTCAGACTATACACATTACAAGTGTTTGATAACTTCATGTAGACAGTGGCTACTCTATCAAATAGCAGAGTTGAAGGAGGCCTTGCTACCAGATGTAGAAGACAGTCCCATCTCCATCATACTGAGCAAGAAATAACCTTTTGCTGCATTAAGCAAGCAACTAAGATTTTAGGGCTTCTATGTTACTATAGCATTGTGTACGGTAAATTCAGGATCTACCAGAAGACCTCCCCCGCTTTTTCTCTTAATTTTAGAAAAAATTAGATAAAATCCTTGATCAGGAAATTAGGTAAAGAGTTGATAGGCTAGAGTTTTTCACTAGTGGGAGCAAACTTACTGAAGAACTGAAATCTGATTCACTGCCAGAAGAAACATACAGAACAGATGGAGTTGATTGTCCAACCAGTCACCTTAGATGTGTGCACAAAAACTGAGTTCTATTCACAAATTAAAAAAAAAATAGCAGCTTCCTTCCTTGCTTTATTGTTAAAAACCTAACTTATGGGGAGGATGTCGTTCAGTCAAACATGAAGTTTATTATTTAGTACATCTTTCCAAGCAGCCTTCTTCTTTCTCATTTATTGGCTTATTTGTCATTTATTTATTTCTTTGGGTCTGGCCATTAATTGCTCAGGACTCACGAATACCTAACTCCCAAGGGAGGGACAGGGTTGAATGACTCTGAGCCAGTGAGCTGGCAGGGGTGGGGTTGTGGGGATTGGGTTGGGTTCTCTCAGCCCTGCCTGCTTCTCAGCCAGGTGTTCAGGATGATCAGTTGGTGATAGCTGTAAAGACCCATGAGGTTCTGAAGTTCTCATTTATCTCTCATTTATCAGATATCTCCAAAGATTATCTCACTTAATCTTTGGAGGCCTAATTACAGTCATGTATGTCATAAACTGTGGGGAGGGTATTCTTACATTACTGAGCAATGTCTTTGGGAAACTGGTAATCTGTCTCATGATTCAAATTAATTTCTCTGGCCTGTCCTCAGCCTATATGAGAAACTTAGAAATGACTACCACTCCCAAGTAGGACACTAGGGTGGAGGAACCTCTTCCCTCTCTCCCTTAGAAATGCCATTCCAGCCATTCCAGGTGTCTTCTTTCTAAATCTCCAAATTCTTCTCCTCTACATAGTCCAGTTAAAAAGTAGTCACCAGCCCCCTAATTAAAGACTCACCCCAAAATTTCATGGGCATGTCCCGTAGGGACATCCAACTTCACAGGAAGGTGAGTCAAGTACCACCAACCCACATCATGAAGAGTGTGGACCAGAGAGGGGCAACACACCTCTCATGTACTTTTCTCAAATCTCTTCCCCTCTGCTCCCTCTGGCTCCCACACCCTTTTTCTCCAACTCATCAGTGGAGACAAACCAGTTCTTCCAGTTCTTATAATCTCTGCTCCAAAGACATTCTGACACCTAGCCAGGTCTCCACTGAAATAGCCATCTTCTGTCTTTCCTCCCTTCCTCCCTGTGTGTGTATGTATGTGTGCATGCACACATGTGCACACATATGCATGTTTTGTGATTTTTCTTTTTATGTTCACGTGTTGAGAGGGCAGAATGAGAAAGCAAATAAAACTCATTGTTCCTTGTTTCAGTTTATTGCTGCAGGTAAATACTTCACAGGTCACTCTCTTTAATGGGATTTCCATAGCCTCACTGCAGGTAAAGGAGCTTCCATCAATACCCGGGACAGGTGTACAACTGAGTTCCTGACGAAACTCTTCCTGCTTGGCTTTGTAAATAGATTTGACAACAGCTTCCAGGAAATTGCATCTGATGTTTCAAGGCTAGACCTGGCTGTCAAGCTTGCTGAGTCATATCCATTGAGTCAGAGAGTGTGAGGCTGTAAGGGATTTTTTTCTAACATTAGCCAACCTCCCTGCTTTGGGATGAGGAAAGTAGCAGAGTTCCCTGGCTAATGATCCTGAAGAGGTACAAAAGCTCCCCCTTTTTAAGGGATTGTACTGTTTGTTTTTTCTTCAAGGTCTTGTCATTATTGTCTCAAGTTTCAAACACCACTCTGAGCTCACCTACCTGGGAACTAAAAGCTTGTAGCTCATGTTACTTTTTTTCTAATAAATATAATTATAAAGCAAAGTAAAAGAGATGTGACACGAATAGTTTAATTAAGCTCTTATAGGTTCAAAATAAATACATAGTTAAATGCCATGAGGATAAGACTGGAGACCTCGATTTGGCAAAAGTAAAATATCAGCAATAGAATCCTATTCTTTACCTTACTCTTTAGATGTTCACAAATGACCAAGAGTGTATTGATTTGTGGTCTATGACAAATTAAGACATTATTAGAATCCATAAACTCCAAATTAATTGGAATCCACAAAAAAAAAAGTGAACCGGCTTTCATCTTTGCAAGAGGACATCTATTAAGAGTTGAGTATAATACTTCCATGCAGTTTACAGTTCACAATCAAAATAAGAATACATTCTAAACATAAACATCAGTTACCCTTTTTTAAAAAAAAAGGTTTATGCATTTATTTTAGAAAGAGAGAGACAGAATGTGGGATGGGGGTGGGCAGAGGGAGAGGGACAGAAAAACCCAAGCAGATTCTGTGCTGGGTGCAGAGCCTGACACAGGGCTCGATCTTACAATCTTGAAATCATGATCTGAGCCCAAACCAAGAGTCAGAGGCTTAGCCGACTGTACCACCCAGGTCTCCTTATTACCCTTTCTTAATTGGCAAATATCCCAAGATAAAATCATTAGACTAATACCTTTCACACTTCAGAAACCCAGGGACTTCCTCTAAGAAGTCTGTCATCTCCATAACCTGATCTTAATGGGAAAGGGTCAAATAAATCATAGGTATATTTAGAAACACAGTTGTCACGACAAATCAAATAATCAAAATACTTAGGCCCACATTCACATTACATTCATACATTTTTTAATATGTGATTCCAAAGTAAGGCTTTAAATCTAATCATAACTTTTTTGCTTTTCTGCTAATTGTTAAACAGAAAACTTGCTCTGTAACTTAATAATGTGACATTACTCTAAGCAGTCTACAGACTTGTCATTTTTTTCCAATACTGTAAAAACTTTTCTTAACAAAAGCATGACGTAAAGAGAATGAATGTAGGGTAAAATTATTTCCACTATCTTTACCTTCCATTTTTTTTCATCAAAATTCCATAATTAAGCTCCTTTTCAATTCTATAAACAGTATGCTATTCATATATAAGATACTAAAAGACTTTATGAAAGCTAAAAAATGATTTATATATATTTATGCTGGCTTCTAAAGGAAATGTAAAACATTTTCTTTGCCCAAATAAAATGTATTTGGAGCAGAAACTAAATATAAACTACATTTTTAAAAAATATGCATTATTTATTCCTTTTTCCCCAGTTCCTTTCTACTCATTGGAATAAAAATGTTTAGAAGAGTAGAAAATTCTTTACTATTAAGAAGCAAATGAGTGACACTCATAGTTAGTGGCAAAATAATAGTTGCCCTAAGAGACAGAGGTAAAGGCATGTCGGCAGTTCAGCTCTACTATCCATAAATTATGTCCCTGGGGCCTGATGAGGAATTTAAAGATTCAGTTCAAGTCAAGGCCATTGTATCCTCCCAAGTCTTCCTCATCACCTGCCTGTCTATTAAAATCCATTATCCTGAATCTTGAGATATTTTGATGACTTAAAGTCATCCATCAAAATGCACAAAGCTGAGCAAGAGGACATATTTTGGTAGGAAATGGTTGTGAGAAGGAATAAAAAAGGTCAGAGAGATGCAGGATGGAGAAGAGGCAGCATAAGAGAGAAGAAGCTCTGTGATGGGGGAAGGGGACCATAAAGGCAAAAAAAGAGCAACAAAGCCATTTGTTCTACATTGACATGTAGAAGCGCTCCTATGTTTGCCATGCACTGAATGAGATATCCTGAATTATTGGTCCTGATTTTTCACCCCTCCGTCTATCCACCATCTTTGCCAAGTGCCTTTGAAGTTTTCTCCACTTAAGGCAGTGTGTTCTTTCCTGCCATTGACTTTGGCCTTGGTTATGTGATTATCGCAAAGAATGCTAGCCAACACGATGCAGGTGGCAGCTTAAAACATGCCTTGTAC
The DNA here is from genome assembly GCF_905146905.1 of Nyctereutes procyonoides. Lineage (NCBI taxonomy): Eukaryota > Metazoa > Chordata > Mammalia > Carnivora > Canidae > Nyctereutes > Nyctereutes procyonoides. The sequence continues at coordinate 17,364,501 of NW_026575132.1, forward strand.
ATTTGATTGTCTTCTGCAATAGCTGTGAGTAGAGCATAACGGAGTTAGTGCATGGGTCCAGGGAAGATAGAGATACATGGAGCAGAGGTGGATTCAATCTTCATCTTGGAGCCAAGTACTGATTAGCCAAATCCCTGCAGGCCTGCAAATGCATGAGGAAGAATAAATTATGGTTACTTTAAGCCACTACACTTAGTGGTGATTTGTTTAGCAATCTCATTGTGGCAATAGCAAACAGATTGATTCTGCTACTAGGGACAAGGCAGTTAACAAGACACAACCCTTGCTTTCAAGGGACTTAGAATTTAGTAAGTGATACAAATTAGTAGCCAAGAAGGTAAGTTACTGTCAAGGATGCTATAAGACATCTAACCTAATGTCGAGGATCCAGGTGCCCTAGATCAAGTGGTATCTAAGCTCAGACTTGAAGGATGAAAAGGAATGAGCAAATTAAAGAGCTGGAGGGGAGTCGTGATTTGAGAGAGCACTGTCCACTGAGAAAATGTGCAAGGATGTGCAAATACCTGGGCACATGAGACATGAGACTTTCCAGGAGTTGTAAACCGTGGGGGTGCGGCATTCGAAATGAGCAACGTTGAGAGGGGAGATGAGAAGAGTAACAGCTAAGTGATTTTAAGTCAAGGAGTGTACCATGTAAGAAGGATAGCAAGGACAGGAGTGAGATGCTGGTATAGTCCAGGGGAAGGATCATCAGGTTATTGAGTTGCTAGTCCAGAATTTCAGTTTAGTCATTTTAAATGCATTTTTTAAAGATTTTATTTATTTATTCATAAGAGACACAGACAGAGAGGCAGAGAGATAGTCAGAGGGAGAAGCAGGCTCCTTTCGGGGTACCTGATGCAGGATTCGATCCCATGACCCCGGGATCATGACCTGAACTGAAGGCAGATGCTTAACCACTGAGGCTCCCAGGTGCCCTCAGTTCAATCATTTTGTAGGTCCATTTCCTTATAAATATCACATCTGAGCCTCTATTATTTGGTTGCCAATTTAGAAATAATCAAACAATCTTAAAGTGTTGTGACTCTTCTTCATTAATTATAGAATTCTACGCAAATGCTATTATTATGTTTGATAATAACAATATCCATCTATAATGTTCTTTGCCGAAGAAAATAAAAATAATGATTGCAGGTGAATTTTTTGTTTTTCAACTTTTTATTATTTTAACATTAATTTTAAGAGTACCTATAAAGATATGCATGGTTTACAATTTCTTCAAAAAGTAATAGAACATTACCAGTACCCATGTTATTCTCCCAACCAAAATCATTCTCTCTCTTCTCCAAATATAAGCAGCTGGATTTTATGTTAATGATTCTCTTATTCTTCTTTATAACTATCATTTGTATATGCTGTCTTAAATGACATGTTTAGTTTTGAATGGTTTACTTTCCTAGTGCATATGTCTAATTATGATTGGCTTCTTCATTCAACATTAGATTGTAAGAATCATCTATGCTGATGCATGTGAAGTATTCTGTAAAGCTCTAGCATTTTTTTTCTATTAAACTCAGGGATGCCAGGAACATTCTTGACTGTGTGTTCTGTTGCACATGTGCAAAGATGTCTTGAGACTCTGTTCCAAGGGGTGCAATTGCTGGGTCATAGATTATGTGCATTTTCGAATCCGCTGGGAATATTAAATTGTTTTCAAAAAATGTCACCACAGGCATTTCCTAAGAATTCATACTGGTTCCTTCCTTTCTCACATTTGATACTGGGCATTTCAATTTTGCAAGTCATCCTGGACCCATCTCTCCTTTCTGTCCCTCCTCCCTTCTTTCCCTCTCTCTTTTCCTTTCATCCCTTGTGTACCTTCTTCTCTACACTCCATCACTTACATGGAAGCAGAGATACTTATGGCTAAATTTTCTAGGGTCAGTGGGGGCGGGGAGAATCGGAAATGCTTTGCAGACTTTTTAACACAGGAATCGTTACTTCAAGCTCTATGGTGAGACTACTGCCAGTTTGGCAATCCCTACAGATTTTTTTCTTCTAGGCTGCTGTAGCATCATCGACTGCAGAATGACATTTGAAAGGTGACCTCCTGAATCAGAGTCCGTGGTCAATGTCAAATGCTTTACAGACAAAACTGCTGTTTTGAGAATCTGCATCAACCATGTTTTGGAAAGTACGCAAATAGATGAAATCTTTTACTAACTGACTGCAACCGCTGATTCCACAGTTTCCATGGCAACCCAACCCGGGCTAGGTATTCCAAAGACTCTCGATTTAAGAAATATCAAATAGCCCCAGGGAGTCATTAGTCATGGCAGACCACCGTACCCACAATAGCAAAGATTATCCCCTTCCCCTCACGAGGGGATAATCCTTTCCCAGATTTTATGACTTTCTGACACCTCTTGAGAGGAATGAAATTCCATCCTAAAGCTTTTCTCTCCATGTTGCTTTCTTGGAGCTAATAGAGTATTCAGAGTACAAAACAGGAAGAAATGGGGGTTGAGGGATGGATCCATTCTGCCTCCAGTGGTTCTATTTATGTAAGCTCTCTGCAAATATTCAACACAAGGATTCAGAAGGCCTAGGTTTTAATCTCTCCTGCTTACTGCTTGGTATTACTACTTGAGTCTTAGGTTCTTCCTCTTTAAATAAAAGGGTTCAACTAGATTACCTCAAAGGATCCTCAAGTTATCAACTGAAAAATATAATGCTATGTGCTATCTGTCATTTAAGACCTCCATGCAAACAGACTTCCTTCCTCAGGCAATGGTCAATAATAAGAGCAAATTTGAAGTCCTAAGAATGTGGTCAGCCCTGCACCTTTTTTTGCGGTTGCATTGCATAATATTTTCATTTTGAAACAAATCAAAGGATATGTTTTTATATGGCACAGACCCCTCTGTTGGGGTTTAGGAGGATGGGCTTTTGTAATTCATCATGTTTCAACATGTAGCTCTTTCCAGTGCTAATCACTGCATGATCATAATCTTCTTTGGCAAATGTAAGAAAGTTAGGGTGTACTAGTGCTTCTTCTAACTTTGCATAACAGGAGGGACATTACATCTGGACTTCTCTGCTCATTTGCTCCCCACCACATCGCTGACTATTTGAGAAGGTGTCACCCAGTCAGTAAGAGGATAAACCTTTGGGCGTGACAGTGGGATTTCCATTCCCAGATCTGTCCCTTCCAGGCTTTTCGACTTCAGGCAACTTCCATATGTTTCCAGGCCTCAGTTTTAACATATGTAAAATAGGAATGATGGTACTTCCATTATGGAGTTGTGAGAAATAAATAAGCCATTACTTGTAAAGCACTTAACAGTGTCTTGCATATCATAAGCACTTGATAAATATTAACTATTATTATATTATCATTTCAGAAGCATTCCTTAGGGTACCATTGAGTGTACTAAAGTGCTCATTGACTTGATAATAGTCTGGTTGCCCAAACGTTTATTTGCCTCCAAAGTAAGCAGTTCATTGCTTACTTAATTGCCTAATGTATTCTGGCATATTTTAATCTGCTTGAATATTAACAAAAGTCTATTATTAAGCCTTATTATTACCATTTTAGGAATTATTAGAAGACATTAATGCATACAACGAACATAGGAAGTTTATTAAATTCAATTCTTTGAAAATATTGGCAAACTACTGTTAACATTTATGTTGCTCAATATTTAAAAGCAGCTAAAAGAATAAAAGACTTCATGTTTTCTTTAAACAAACCTGGGTTTTAGCCTCTCCAGAGTCAGTTTCTCTATACGTCTCAGTATGATTCAGGCCCAACATCAGTTCACAAGTGGATTTCAATTTTATAAGAAATTATATAGGTATAATTTATAAATTATATAAATTAAATAAGGACTTATTTTATAAGTCCCCTCCTGTTCTCCCTTCTTCCTCTCCCTCAGGCCTTTCTTGTGGCTCCCCTTTTTTAAATTGTCCAATTAGTCAGGTTAATTAAAAATGTTCAAAAGTGACTTCAGCAATCTAGACCTTTGGTAATTATGAGTGTTAGGAATGCAAAAGAAAACCGTCTTCTGTAAAACCACTAGCCACCACAATATTTGCATTTTTACTTAATCATTTATACTATCTGTTTATTTTTGATGCTTAATTATTTTATAAATAAATGAAAGGCAGTATTTTACCCAACAATATATTTTCTATGTAATTTTTTTAAGTTTTGCAAACTGAATCATCAGCATCATTTTTTTAACATATATAATGGATTTCTTTTAAATGAGTCCCATCTGTATTTTTCCATCTCCAAAAGGGCACCAAGCAGGCCAACTGCAGCAGAAATGCAGTGAGATATTTGGAAGGGTTTCCACATTGTTGTGGCTGGCAAGCCCTGGGGTGCTTTACTAAGGCAGAAAGCTCTTTCTCTGAAGTTTTTAGGAACAGGATGAGTAACTTGTCTGGGAACAATGCCATCCTGAGATCTGAAGGACAGGCCGGAGTTTCCAGATCATTTTATATAGCTCCGCTTTATCACATGCTTATCCAACTTTCAGTGCATTCATCGATGGCCAGCCTCCTATGGAATACTGATGTAATCAAAATGTGCCTTCCTTGCCTTTCTCTACAATGTAGTGTTAACTCACAATACTACCTCTATCCTAACTGGTGTTCTCATCTCCCAAAGCCCCGTGAGCCATCCGTGGTGAGCAAAATTAAGTGAATTACCATCACCATATATAGCATTGTCTAGTACATCGATACTTACATGATTAACATTTCATTTTCACAGGACAACTCTATGAGGAAGGTACTCTCATTTTGCAATAGGAGAACCAGAAAGAGGAGTAACTTGTTGAAGGCAAACTAGCTGATTCCAAATCTGATGTTTTTTCCAACAAACTGTGTTTTTCCATATTGCCCAACAACTCCTATAAATTAACCACAGAGGATGGCTAATTGGCATTTTTCAGAGAAAAAATCTGCTGTGGCAAAGCAGGTAAAGTTGTTTCGGCACTGAGGGATTAGGAGGGCCTTTTCCCTGAACTCCTCAAACTGTGATAAATGACCAGGTTCATAGACTGACTGGGTCTGAGTCCAAGATTTCAGATTTCCCTGAAATAATGGCATTTGTCCTTCATTGCATGACAGTCAAATCTTGTGGAACGCAGCAGCTATTCTCACCTCGGTCACTGGCTCCCTCTGTCCCTTAGCACACCGTCAAATAGACCGTCCCCTTAAATCTGACCACTCATTCACTTCACAAAGATTAAGAAACCTCAAGAAAGGAAGAGTGATACCATTTCTACTTAGGCTTAATAATTACGTTGAAATTTTTGTTTCAGCATCTTTGTTAGCATTTGCAAAGAAATGTAAACATTTTGGGGGATCCCTGGGTGGCGCAGCAGTTTAGCACCTGCCTTCACCCCAGGGTGTGTTCCTGGAGACTCTGGATGAGTCCCACATTGGGCTCCCTGCATGGAGCCTGCTTCTCCCTCTGCCTGTATCTCTGACTCTCTCTCTCTTTGTGTCTCTCATGAATAAATAAATAAAATCTTAAAAAAAAAAGAAATGTAAACACTCTAATGTTATAAAAATAAGTGAGTGGAGTAAATTTTCATCAACTCTTTAGTCATCGTACTGTGTGTTTGCCTGAAAATTCAAAAATCTTATTATTCTGGAATGAATGAAAAAAACATTTAGACGGGGGTACCTGGGTGGCTCAGTTGGGTAAGCAACCAATTCTTCATTTCCACTCAGGTCATTAATGATCTCAGGGTCATGGGATCAAGCTCTGCCTTGGGTTCTGTGCTGGGCATGGAGCCTGCTTAAAGATTCTCTCTCTCCCCCTCCCCTGCTCTCTCTCTAAAACAAAACAAACGAACAAAAAACCCCACAAACATTTGGACAAATTTAATGATAAAAATTTAGCCTATGTTAAAGTAAACATTTTTGCTTAGAATTTAAATTACGTATTTAAAATAGTTCAAGTTACCAATCAATTAAATGATGTGTTATTCGTTTATCAAATATTTATTAAATGATGTAATGTACATAAAGTGCTTTGTCCAGGGTCTGACACTTAGTAATAATGAAATAAAAGTCATCATTATTTTTGCAAATCTAAAGAGTATGATTCTGTGTCCTTTTTTCTGTTTATTTTTTTTGTGTTAACTTTATGTCTCTCCTCATGATAAATTGATTCATCACTATTTTTAACAAAGACATTTTGTAATAGTAAAACAACTGAAGTTAAGATATATAAACAAATATCAAGTTATATTTCACTATTGTTTAAGACATGCTTATTACCCACTATGATCATCACACTTAGATATTATGAATATGTGTTGTAACTCCTTTGTAGAATTCTCACGTTAATCTTGATTTTCTTTAGCATTAAAAAAAGGATTTTTTCATCTCTTCACAAGAACGCGGGGATTAATGGATTGAGGAAAGCCCTTTGCTTATTTAGTCCAAGATGTACACAATGAAAACGATATTACAAAACGATTCTAATTGTTTGTGTCTATGTATTCCCATAATTAGATTATGTGCTACCTAAAGGCAAAGATCTGCTATTAGTAATGTTTACATTTATTTACCTGTTTATTTATTTAGAAATTTTTTATGGCAAATTTATGTGCTGATCCCCATCAACACTGGAATGTGCATATTTATTTCCTTTTCCACCACTACTTACGAGAGTTCTATTCATCAACATCTCTCACAACAGCCTCCTAACTGTTCTTCCTACCAACAAGAAAGCTTTGGGTTACTTTATGACTGTCTTTAGCAGAAGACATGTGAATAGTTAATTTCCCATCATCCTTATTAGACGTCATTTATTAATTTCCTTGGTGCACAGTTGTGGTGATACATATAAATCTATAGAGAGAGGTTTATAAAAATATATAGATAGATATAAGGAGAGAGAGAGAGAGAGAGAGAGAGAGAGAGGTGCTAGGTGGCCAGAATGAATGAAGGGAAGGGAGAAACACTAAAGTTATTTGACTGAAGCAAAAGTATTTAACAATATAGAGGAAGAAAGAAAATATACAGCTCTTGGTTACTTGTGTTCAGTTTTGTAAAAAAGATCTCAATTAAGCAAATACATACAGAAATCCTTAGGAAAAAATTTCATGAGCTTTTTAAAACTGGTTACAGTGAACCTATAAAATGTACCTGCAGTATAATTACAGAGTTTTAAAAAGAAAGAGTGGTCATTGAGTCCAGTTATGGTCAAGAGGAAATAACACTGCATGAAGCATTTTACTTTTGTTTGCTTTAAAATAAAAAAGGTACTTGATGTACATCCAAAGAGGTGTCTGGTTGGTTATTAAAATATGGGCTACATAGTCAATAAGAATGATAAATATTTATAGCATTGAACAGAATGCAGTGGAAAACTACATCCATGGCCCTGAGCCCTTTGACCAAGTTACAAAAAATAGCTACTTTGAAAATAATTTTAAAGTATCATGACTATATAGAAAAATAGGGGATGTATATTATATCTAAATTTGTTTCAAACAATATCTTTTGTGTGCTTTTTATGCTTTTATTTCAGCATGTATTATTTTATTATACAATAATTTACATAATATGTGAGGCATAAAAAGATAATTAAAATCAAACAAGTAAAAGATCCATCTTATTGCTTTTTATTTCATGTCATAAATCTTATAAATAAATACCATCAATATTGTTTTCTCTATTACAAATTCAAGCAGATTATTGGTTAAGACCCTAGGCCCTGAAGTTAGAAAATCTGGAATTAAATTTTGCTCCTTACTACTTGTGCGCTTTTGCTTACTAAACTTCTGTAAGATTTAATTGCCTTATGAATATAATGGGGATCACAAAAGTACTTACCTCATAGCTCTGATACACAAACTAAATGGGATTATGCCTAAAGTAGCACAGTACCTAGCACACACTAGGTGCTCATTAAATTGTTTTCATCTTGCTAATGGCTGCATATTATCTCATTATAATGTCATACTTAAATTTGTTTAACCAACCATCATACCATCATCTAAGGTCATTCAAATTGTTTCCAAATTTTGTTATTATTACCAAAGCTGCAATGAACATTCCTATCATGAAATCTTTATTATTTTTCTTTTGTATGTACTCCTAGGTGTAGATGGAATTACTGGTCAAAAGGCATGTCTATTGGTAGCTTTTTAGTCACTTATATTTATCTCTCTAAAGAAAAAAAAATAAGATTAAAAGTGCTTCAGTGGCAGAAAACTATATGCCTGATAAAATCTTAACTTTACCCTGAGGATAGAAGTTAGGAAAAACAGTGAAAGTTATGACACTATGCCCTTACCTGATGCAACTTCAATTAAAATGAACAATGTAAATTGCATGCAGGTGATTGGAATATGACTTCTAAAAGCCATGTAAAATAGGTCAAAGACTAAGCATTTCAGAACATTCCAGCTGTAGGATAGCAGCCGGAAATAATTAACCCTGGCACCAGCTCTTTCAAGAGAACACTGACAGGCATTATCCAATGAAGAGAGAAGAAAGTAAAAATTCGAAAGATGTCAGTATCAAAGGAGGTGGGTATGCTGAATTGCTATTAAATCTATGCATAGAGCACAATGTTATATATTCACATGCAACTAGAAGAAAAAATAACACATTATGGCATCTTCTTTTAGAGGACTGATACTTCAAAAGCAATGGATCAATTAGTTTTTGAAGAAAACTGTACATAAACCCAACATAAAATTAAATCTAATAGTGTGCAAGTTATATTTGTCTCAGCAAGAGAGGAGATAAATTGAAGGCTTAGTTGAAGCAGTGTGGGCAGTTAGCAGTCAGACAAGAGTCAGGGGATTGGGGATATATCCTCTCAATGTACACACACTCCTCCATGTTATGATGTGTTTACCCTATAACTGTAAAGTAATGTTGCCATGGAAAGTTTCAAGACTCAGAAAAGGCAAGAACTATAGCTATAGAAAACTCATTACTGCAGAAAGCATAATATAGTGCGTGAAAGTATCTATGCAAAACTTCCCACATAATGCATGATTCTTGTTGTTCTACATCTGTAGGAAATTGCAGCATTTTCAACACAAGAGGAATTGAAAACCCAACATGAGCTAATGAAAAGTCACTACAATGAAAAATGTAGTTTTACATCCTTACTCTCAGATATTGTATATAGGTTTTTTTCTCTCTCTTTAGGCAAAAATACTGAAATATTAAGTACTTAGTAAAGCTAGTTTCTAGAGCTATGAAAAGGGTAATGAGAAACATATACATTTTATGGTTTATAATCAGTGAAGGGGGAAAGAATATAGGTCAAAGTATTCCTTTGGTTTTCTATAAGGTGCTCTGAGATGGAATTAGGAAATCAGCCATAAGTGGATGTGGACTAACTTTACTCAAAACAGAGGCCTCAAATTAACCCGCATGGCTAGGAGGAGGCCTTATTCACCAAAAGCTACTATCAGCTAAGCTCTACCTATTTACTATGCATTACATTATTTCATCTGATCTTTGCAACCAATCAATAAGGAGAATACTATTTGCCTATTTTAGGTAAAAGAGTTTATGTATGTTGTCCAACATCAGCCAGGTGGTAAGAGGCAGAACTGGGATTCAAACTTAAGAATTCTGTATGATTTCGAAGCCTGTAATTTTAAACACTCTACTATCTAAGTTTTTTTCAAGGCAGCAGCTCAATTCTAAAGTAGGGCATGCTCACAAAACCTGGTTGCCTATCTAAATTTCAGATTTGTATCTGGGATCAAAATAGGTTATATAACCTTGATATAGGACCATCAGGCATCACCCTCACTTACCACATTTCCAGTTCAGTGGGAAATTGTACAGCCTAATAACACAGCAAGAGGAATTGTAAAACAGATTTATCTTTCTTAAATAGATCTGATCCCTGACCTATAAAAAAATTAATTAATGCCATTAAAAGACCAAAGTATAGAATATGTATAAGAATGTAGACAATTAACATGGAGGATATAAAAACAAGGGCAACGACTAGGTGAAGGTATTTCAAGGATTAATGATTAGAAAGAGGAGTGAAATGTGATGAGTGGGAGTAAGAAAGGATACTGAGAAATGGTAAGACCATGTGGTTGCCAAGGAGATACCAAATCATGCTGTGGATGACCTAGCTAGGAGAAATATTCACAACAGATAAAATGGTTTTGAGAGAGGTATAAGGACAATCACATTCTAAAGCAGTGTGTGGGGAAAGAAAACAGAACATTTGGTTTTTGAATGCCTGGTAACAAAGAAATGTTGGGGAAAATAGCAATAGATTTAAGAATGCCAAGGTCAAATAACTGCATGTATAAAGGAAGAAATACCAAAGGACAATAAATGCATTTGTATTAAAGGGCACTGGAGGATAATTATCTAGCAGAGAATACAGAGTGACTTAGCTGGTCACTGAGCATCGGTGACCATAAAAAGAACTTCTATGCTAACTTGCTCATAAAAAATTATTTTTAAGTCCCAAAGTAATTCATTTTCTGATTTGCAAGACCAGATTTGCAGAATCAATTTATTTCTACCTTTCACTTAATACATTCTGCATTGCCAGCCACCAGGTGACTGCTGATGCTGCATTTATAAATCAAGACCCAATCACTAGGATTAGTGTCACTATAGTTAAGGGAAGGTCTTAGCAAAAGCACATAGTATTAAAAAAAAATGCACTTTTCTATAAAAAACTAACACTTCATTTGGTTTGTCTTTGCATATTACATGGCACTCAATACACAATGCCTTGTATATAATTCTTGCTTTTTGGATTCCACTGAACAAAGCATTAACACTAGCTACTCATTAATTGTTATGAATGGTAAAGTAGGGACACTTTTAGAGCAAGATTTAAAGAAATATTAATTATGCAGAACAATTGGTGTTTTTCTTTTTTATATATATATAACTTATGAGCCATTGTATTTTTTCCATTTTTTAATATTTAATTAGTTGATAAAACTCAATCATTAGTGGAGCAAATTTTAAAATTTCTCTTTTATTCTTCAAGTAAGAGGAAACCGTAGCCTCTATAAAGTTCCATAATTCCTTGAAAAAATGAAACTTTACTTGGTACAGTTTAACTGAATTATTTTGATGACATCACCTTCTTTTTTTTTAAGATTTTATTTATTCATTCATGAAAGACACACAGAGAGAGAGTCAGAGACACAGGCAGAGGGAGAAGCAGGCTCCATGCAGGGAGCCCAACGTGGGACTCGATCCTGGGTCTCCAGGATCACACCCTGGACCCAAGGCAGCGCTGAACCGCTGGGCCACCGAGGCTGCCCAATGATGTCACCTTCTACCAACACACCTCACCAACTTGGGTCAACATAAGAAAGAAATACTTTCTGTTCAATTTGACTATATTACTCATAAATTTTAAAAGAACTCATACATGCTTGCATACAAGGGTGTGGATGCTCCAAATGTAAGCAACTTGAGTTGCTCAGAAAGAATCATAAGAAAAAGAAACAAATAAATGAATAATAAATACATAAATAAATAAATGATAAAAATTTTTTAAAAGAATCATAAGACAGGAACTAACTTTTAAGGGGATAGGTGGAAAATCAGTTGATCAAAAAAGAGAATTATATTAATATATCAATATATTTAGAGAAAGAAATTTTTTGAGAATGATATCCAGTTCACACTTTGACAATTGCAAACTTCACACTTCTTCCCTAAATATCATTATAGTCTCACACCGAGGATAGTATTATGGCTTGTTTATTTCCATCTTTAGGAACTGCCCTGGTATTCTTTGTTAAACTTAGTACTCAAAATGCCTCGTGAAAAGTTCAGGCCCTTCTGTCTTTAAGATCTTCACAAACAAGGAGCATTCCTTGCAAAAATAGCCACATGTAATTCATTATAAAAATAATGATGTTCTAGGGTGCCTGAGTGGCATAGTCAGTTAAGCAGCTGACTCTTGGCTTCCACTCAGGTTGTGATCTCATGGTCATGAGATCCAGCCTTGTGTTGGGCTCGCACTCAGCACAGAGTCTGCTTAAGTTTTTCTCTCCTTCTCTGTTGGTTCCTCTCCCCAACTCTCTCTCTCTCTCTCTCTTTCTCTCTCTTTCTTTTTCATAAGCAAAGCTTTAAAAAGGAAAAATAATGGTGTTCCTTTTTCTCTCCAACCATTATCCCTAAGTAGCAGATACAAGGTTTACTTTATTTCTTACTATGACAAACTTGGATTAAATTATGTCAACCAAGATAGAGTTTAGTAACTGACTTTTATCAGATCAACCTATTAACAGAAGAATCTGCTGTTGGATGTAATAGCCTTGTTTTGGAGATTAATTTTCAAATTTCTCCCCACTCAAGGACTCAACCAGCATCATCTTTAAAAAAGCATATTTCAATGAAACTGTTCATTTTTTAAAAAGCATCATCTTTGGGCAACCCTGGTGGTTGAGCGATTTAGCGCCGCCTTCAGTCCAGGGCATTATCCTGGAGACCCGGGATGGAGTCCCACGTCTGGCTCCCTGCATGGAGCCTGCTTCTCTCAGCCTCTCTCTCTCTGTGTCTCTCAAGAATAAATAAATAAAATCTTAAAAAAAAAAAATCATCCTTTTCATTAGTTCAATTCATTCAATTTAGAGCAGTATCAGAAATATAATTTTGACTTTCTGTGAATACCTTTCTTTAAAGAATAAAGTTCCGAGAACTGTGTAATAAATAGTAGTATAAGGCATATAATATAAAATTTTAATGCAGGTTGATCCAGGTTTCACATGTTAGCCTGCATTTTAATTTAATCTAAATAATAAAAAATACCCCATAGTAAAACAAAATATTAGTATATTCAATTATATTCAAAATAAACTCCTTGAACTTTTAAGCTGGTAGGTTTTCTGAATTCTTCTTGTGAAAAGAGCTAAATTAAAACAAATAATATATACATATGTTGATTCACTATTCAAGGAACTAATGTGTCATATGTTTTTGCTTTGAGAAATAATATATCTTTAATTGTACAATTTATTTTAGGACATAGCTTAGTTCTCAGTTGGTTTTTTTTTTTTTTCTCTTTTTTTTTTTCTAGTAATTTCACAATAAAATGGCAATAAGCTGGTGCGGGCAGCATATGTGACCAGGAGGCTTCTGGTATTCTTCACTTTATGTCAAACTACATTTATCTCCACATCTCTCAATCTTGTTAGTTAAAACACAAAGAGTTATTCAGAGTGCTACAACACTTACTACAGAATGATTTGGCCTCTAGATATTTGAAGACCTTGTCTTCTGACCTTGTCAAGTATTATGAATTTTGAAAAATGACACTCAAACTGGGAATGCTTTTCTTAATTATATTGGCTACTTTGAGCATGAAGTCATCATTTAAATGTGTCCTGGTATTTTGAGTGGGGAGTGTGTGTGGATTGTTGGGTGGGCTTGCAAGACATGAGAATCCAGGAAGTCAGGGAGAGAGTATAAATGATCCATAATGTGTTAGAAAAAATGTACTTAGCATTTCTTTTGCTTTCAAGTATTACTAATGTTACTTTTGTAAAGGAAAATGAATAGGCAGCTGCTGCAGTGCTTGAGTCTTTTTTCTGCAGAACTGGAGGTGGGTTGAAACTTCATAAACATTGTCCAAAGTCTGAGCATGCTCTGTAGCGATCACCGTAACTCTGGGCTAGTTAAATGCAGTACAAAAATACTCTTGTTTGTTGATGGAAAAATACAAAACCTCTGAATTATCCTCATTGGCCTTGGGGCAAACTGACTTCTGTGTCAGGAGCAGTTCAACCCTGTGCCTTTTCCAGCACAATTGTACACAGAATTCTGACTCCCTTTCCAACAATAAGAGCGGCTCCATGGTGCTGCTGATTGGTGTTATTACAGTTGGTTTCTAAGCACCTGGCAAGATGTGGAGGCACAACCCTGTGTCTCTTAACTGCTAGAGTTTATAGTATCCTTTACTATGATATGCGTCCTACACATTTTCATAGCATTGTCACTTCACAAGAGTAACTGTTCTCATTTTATGTTGACTAGCACATTGCCCTGCAAAGTTGAAAATGCAGCCAAAATATCCTTGATCAGTGAGAGAGTATCACTCAGAGAGAACAGGGAAAAGTGCTATTTTGCACAAGGGAAGGTTCATTAATTCTATAGCAATTTCTCATTATTAAATGGCTTCTTTTGGAATGCTGAGTTGTACCAAGTGTTAAAAGAACTAAATCATAATGACTCATATTTGGAGAACAACTTGCTTACACATTACAATTTAAACAATTTGGATATAATAAACTGGCACACAGCATTTATTCCAACTTCATCCTTCCATTGCACGTTGCAAAGGCTGGAAAACCAAAACCAAAACATACACATGCCCCCATGCTCTTCCAGATAGGGTTCCAGAAATTATGTTCACTACTTACCGCCATTTAGAAAGAAGTAAGGATAGTGATTCAGTTGCTGCTGCTGTGGAATAGTGTAGTTGAGGTGACACCAGATTTTTCTGTGCTTATCACCAGCTGAATGATTGTCAAGAGGCAGTTGTGGCATGAGCAGGAGTGGCTTTCTGATAATTGGATCTCATTTAGGGCATTGCTCTTCTGCTCATTACTGACAATAGCAGCTCCAGGATTTGCAGCTCTCTAGTTGTAAGAGAGGTCAGAGATCTCCTGACTGACCAACCCAAAAAGGATTTTCCCATTGCAAGGCCAGGCCTCAGCCTCATACTCAATCTGTTCTAGAAATTTGTTAGTATCTTATTTACTGTACTGAATCCCCTTCTGTCTAAAGTGTGGTGAGTGGTTTTTGTCTAGTGCAAGGTAATCCAAACAGAAGTGACCTTGTCTCCCATAGGAAAGCTAAAGATTGGATAATGAAAAGAGGATGTTAGGGATTTCAGCTTCTAGTAGTTGTAGAATAGTTTATTGTAGACTGATTCCCTCTCCAAGAAAAATGTGAAGATCTGGACAAAATAAAAACATGTATCTGCATGAAACTTGCTCCAAATGAATATTGCTGACATAAAACAACAGCAATAATAAGGGTTTTGGCACTTAATATAGCCAGTATAATAAGATACATGAAAATTTCCTATGAGTCAAGAGGGGATATAAGCAGAATTAAAGTGCTCTAAGTTTCTTGCATTACCAAGAAGTGGTAAAAGGTTACATGCACGTTGTAATCACTAACATAACCACAAAAAGCTCAGGAAAAGGATGTACGGACAACGGACAACAATCTACTGGAGGTAATATGAAATAAAAATAACTGCTTAATCCAGATAAAGGGAAGAAAGAAAACAAAAAGGAACATAAGGCAATGTGCACAAATAAAAAACAAATAGTAAGATGGTAAATTTAAGCCTCCAAGTAAATGAATTACAGTAAATGAAAAGAGACAAAACAGACCAAAATTGTCACACTGGAAAAAGAACAAAACTCAACTCAGTGTTAATACAAGTTATTCATGACTTAACATAAAAAGACTAAAGGAAAGAGGATAGAAAAAGACATGTCATGTGAATAGTAGCCAAAAGAACATTGATGGTAATGTATGAATATGAGACAAAGTAGGCTCTAGGACATTACCACAAAGAAGAATAATATGTCATATCATAAAACAATGAACCAACACTAATAGGATCATTTTGAATGTGTTTAGCATAGCTTTCAAGATGTGAAGCAAAAATTGGTAGAATTAAATGAAGACTAGGTCATCACAGTGGGAGATTTCTGAGGAGCCCTCAGAAACTAATACAACAGGTCAACAAAAAATCAGAATGAAACACTAGATTTAAAGACACAAATTAAAAATTAACCTAGTAGATACATATGTAAAATAATAATTTGAACAACTGCAAATTACATGTTATTTTTAAGTGCAAATGGGTAATTTAGCAAAATTAACCAGATACCAGGTCGTTAAAGGATGTGGTCTTTGACCACAGCAGAGAAATATTTTTTTAAGCTAGAGATAAATAACAAAAAGCTAATGTAAAAAATTCTAAAGTGTTTGGATATGAAATGATATTCTACTAAATAACCACAAGTCAAGAAGGAAATCACAATGGAAGATAGAAAATGAGTTTGGCTGAACAATAATTAAAATATGACATATATTTATGACATGCAGCTAAAACTGTGTTTTGAGCGAAAGTTATTGCCTTAAATGCATATGTTAGAAAGAATTTCACCTTTTATATGAAGAAGCTAGAAAAAGAACACCATACAAATCTCAAAGAAAGTAATACAGAATAAAAAAGAAGAAAGATAATAGAAAAACTGATCTAATAGAAAACAATTATTTTCTATTTCAACAAGGACAAAAGTTGTCTTTTCAAAATGACTTAAGAAATTATAGAAGCTTGGCAAAGGTGATGAAAAAGAAATATAAAAGGCACAAATTACCAATATTATGAATAGATTTACAAATATATAATAAGGATATCATAAACAGCTTAATAACAATAAATTTGGAAATTGGAAGAGCAAGATGATAATCTGGAAAAACACAGCACATTAAAACACACCTAAATAGAAGTAAAAATCTAAATACATTTGTCAAATAAATTTAAGTTTTAATTGAACAACTTCCCACAAAGAAGGCACCAGGTCTGGATGGCATCATTGACAAATGGTTCCAGCCATTTATGAAAGTAAGAATACCAAATCTATGCCAATTCATCCAGATATGGGGAAAAAAGGAAAATTCCTAAATTAATCTTATAGTACCAAATAAACTTGATACTAGCACTTGGTAAGAATATTGCAATAAAGAAAATTTTTAGATCAATTCCTTTTTAAGCATAGCTTTACAACAAAGAACATGAACCATGAACATAAATAATTTGCAAATCACATCCAGCAACAAAGGGATTATACATCATAACACAGTTGAACTTATTCCAAGAACTCAAGACTGGTATCACATTTAAAAATCAAATCTCCTCACCATATTAACATGGCAAAAAAAAAGAAAAATTATAGAATTATCTCAATAGATGTTATGGCAGATAGAATAACATTTCCTCCCCACAGAGATGTCCACATCTAGTCTCCAAAACCTGTGAATGCTTCTGTATATTATAAAATCATTTTGTAGATGTGATTAAGGTTATGGACCTTGAGTTGGAGAGATTAACCTGGAATACCTGAGTGAATCTATTCTAATCACAGAATCCTTAAAGGTGAGGAACCTTTCCCAGCTGTGGTCAGAAACATGCAGTGTGAGAAAGACTGATAAAGCCATATTGGCTTTAAAGATTGAGGAAGGAGGCCAAAAAATGCAGTAGCATCTAAAAGCTACAAATGGACCTCAGCATACACCAACAAGAAAATTGGGACCTTGATTCTATAACCACAAGTAACTAAATTTTGTCAACAACTGGAATGAGTAAGAATACTGATTCTCCCTTATATACTCCAGTAATGAAGGCAGGCCCACTGACCCTTTGATTTTAACCCTGTCAACTCATGCCAGACTTTTCACCTACAAAATTGTAAGATAATAAATCTGCGTGGTTTTAAGCTATTAAATTTGAGGCAATTTGTTATGGCAGTCGGAGAAAACTAATTCAAATATATAAAATGCATTTGGTAAATTTCAATACCTATTCTATGCCATAATTTTAAAAATTATTTGCAAAATACTCCTGTAAGGGGTCATCTTTAATCTGATGAAGAATGAATACAAACAAAAACTATATAAGCATCTTACTTAATGGTAAAATATCGGAAGTATTCTATCTAGGATCAGGAATGAGACAAAAGTATGCAATATCATGACTAATATTTAACAGCATTCTGGAGGTCTGGTAAAAAAAAAGCCAAGCAAAAGAAGTAAAATTTTAAGGATTAGGAAGAAAGATAAAATGATAATGAATGCAAAATTCTAAAAAAAAATTATTAGAATTAAAATGTGAAGTTTTAGGGATCCCTGGGTGGCGCAGCGGTTTGGCGCCTGCCTTTGGCCCAGGGCACGATCCTGGAGACCCGGGATCGAATCCCACGTCGGGCTCTCGGTGCATGGAGCCTGCTTCTCCCTCTGCCTGTGTCTCTGCCCCTCTCTCTCTCTCTCTGTAACTATCATAAATAAATAAAAAAAATTAAAAAAAAATAAAATTTGAAGTTTTATATATTATCCGTTTGACTGGATGCAAGGTCAGTATAAAAATGAATTATATTTTTATATGTCAACAATAAAAAATTAGGAAAATACTTTTTAAGTGATATCATTTATGAGAGGAAAATCTCAATACCTACAAATTACCTCATGCAAAATATGCAATACTGCTAAGCATAAAAATTACTGCTACAGGATACAAAATTATTGAGATGTATTAAATAAGATCTAATTGAAGTTGTTGATTTTTCCTAAAGCAACTTATAGACTCAATGTAACACATTACTTAGTATACTAACTCCAAATTTTAGGTGAATATGTATATGTTCAAAAGTAGAAGATATAATCTTAAAGAAGAAACTGTATGGAGTACATACCTTAACAGTTATCACAACTTATTTATTACTTACTTAAGATAGTGTACTATTGTCATAAGAATAGACAAATAGGGGATCCCTGGGTGGCGCAGCGGTTTGGCACCTGCCTTTGGCCCAGGGCGCGGTCCTGGAGACCCGGGATCGAATCCCACATCGGGCTCCCGGTGCATGGAGCCTGCTTCTCCCTCTGCCTGTGTCTCTGCCTCTCTCTCTCTGTGTGTGACTATCATAAATAAATAAAAATTTTAAAAAAAGAATAGACAAATAGACCAAGAGCACAAAATAGAAATTACAGATACAAAATCATACATATTAGATGCCTGAATTATGATGAAAGAGACAGATCATTGGAGAGTGTTTTCAATGATGGGGTTAGGTGAATAGGAAATTTATGACTAATAAAAAGAAATGGGGAGCCTGGGTGGCCCAGTTGCCTGAGCATCCAACTCTTGATTTTGGCTCAGGTTGTGATCTTCAAGTTGTGAGTTTGAGCCCCCTCTCCGGCTCTGCCCTTAGTGCAGAGTCTGCTTGAGACTCACTCTCCCTCTCCCCTCTTCCACCCCTCTATCTTTTCTTTAAAAATAAATCAATACATCTTAAAAAAAAAAAGAAAACTTTTATATAATACCATCAAACATTACTTTCAGGTGTACTGTACATCTAAATGTAAAACCTAATCAAAAAGCTTCTAGAGGAGATCCTGGCTGACTCATTTGGGAGACCATGTAGCTCTTGATCTGGGAATAGTGAGTTCCAGTTCCACCCTTTGTTTTAGATTACTTAAAAACAAATAAAAATTTAAGAATAAAAGAGCTTTTGGAAATTAACATGGAAAAATGCCTTATGACCTTGTGCGGCAGATGGACTACCTAAAGCATGTCATTCAGAGTATGTTCTCTGGCCACATTGGAAATAAATTAGAAGTCAATAAGAATAAGATATCTAAGATATTAAATAACAATATTTTGAATTTGAATATTATTGCAATCACAAGAGAAATTAGAAATATTTTGAATTTAACACATAATAAAAATACAATGTAAGGGGCATCTGGGTAGTTCAGTTGGTTAAGCACCTGACTCTTGATTTGGGCTCAGGTCATGATCTCTCGATCCTGAAATCAAACCCCTCATCCAGCTCTGCACTTGGCAAGGAATCTCCTTCGAGTTCTCTCTCTCCCTCTCTCTCAGCACCCCCCACTTCTCACTGTCACTTTTTCTCTATAAATAAATAAAATCTTCTTAAAAATACAGCATAAAATTGGTGGAGTGCAACTAAAGCAGTATTTAGAGAAGATTTCAATTTAACTGCTTATTTTGGAACATAGTCCAGTGTCCAGCTGAAAGTTACTAGATAGGCTAACGAGCAGGAAAATATGAAGTTAATCAAGAGAAATATCACTCAAAAGTAAAAGAATCAGAAATAACACAAATGGCAGAAATAGGAATGAAAGGATCTTAAAAAGGTACAAATGTTAATGTTCAAGTACTTGAAGAAAAACAGTAGCACAATGAAGAGAAAAACAGAAGAATCAAAAACAATGGAACTTCTAGATATACTTAAGTATATAGATATTGTATATCTATACAATGCAGATTAAATGACATAGAGACAAGATTAATGAATCTAAAGAGACAAAGATTATTTCTAGACCGAAGCACACACATATAAAAAGAGAAATTAACAATCTCAGTGACATATGAAACAAGATTAAACACTTAAATATCCATGTATTTTAATATTTATATACCATGCAAACACTAATAAATTACTAAAGAAATACTGGTCAAGAATTTTTGAAATTTATTATGTTTTATTTTTTAAGAATTGTATTTATTTATTTAAGAGAGAGAATGAGCAAGAGAGAGAGCACGAGCATGGGGAGGGCAAAGGGAGAAACAGACTCCCTGCTCAGCAGACAGCCCAACTGAAGGTTTGACCCTGGAATTTTGGAATCATGACCTCAGCCAAAGACAGATGCTTAACCGGTTGAGCTGCCCAGGCACCCCGAATTTTTGAAATTTAATGACGATTATAAACCCAAGGATTTAGGAAGCTCATAAACCACTAAGGAGGATAAATATCACACAATACACAAACACACAAACCACTTACTAAGGAACATCATAACTAAACAAATGATAAAGAAAATTTATGAAAGCAGCCATAAAAAGCTACACATTACATACAGGGGGAAAAATGACTTCAGTCTTCTCATAAAATATGCAAGCCAGAGGGTAATGGAAATATATAATTAAAGCGATGAAGTAAAAAAAAAACCGTCAATTAAAAATTGCATTATCTGTGAAAATATCACTTACAAAGAAAGACAAAATAAAATATTTCAAGACAATAAAATCTGAGAAAATTTGTCACCTACCTAACTCGACCTAACTACGAGAATACTACAACACATTTGTCCTCTTTTCTGAGTTAGAAGAACTTCAAAAGCAATACTTATAATTCAATGTTGATGAGCACACAGGTATAATTTGTATGGCACTAGTAGGATAAACAACAGGTGAGGAAATGGTGCTGTACAGAAACAAAGATTTTTTACACTGTTAAAATTAAGTAGGAATTAATCCAAACTATATGCTTATAAGTCAAGATGTTGATTATAATATCAAAAACAACCACTAGAAAAATAACAGAAAAATAGAGTAAAAGAAATAAGAATGAAAAATGGTACAATATAAAATACCTAATTATCAAAGTCAGTGATGGAACAATAGTGGAATAAAAAGACTTAAGATATATACAAACACAGGCACCTGGGTGGCTCACTTGGTTAAGTGCCTGCCTTTGGCTCAGGTCATGATCTCAGGGTTCTGGAATCAAGCCCTACATCAAGGTCCCTGTTCAGTGGAGAGTCTGCTTCTCCCTCTATGCCTCCCCTCTGCTTATGCTCTCTGTCACACTCTCTCTGTTAAACAAATAAATAAATGAAATCTTAAAAAAAAATATATATATATATAAACAAATGACATCATGACAGATGTAAGTCTTACCTTATCCATAATTATATTAAAAGTAAATGGATTGGAAAAATGCAGATATTAATAAGATGCACTTGAAACATTGTTTCAAATATATAATAGATACACTTCATAAGAGAGACATTTTATATTAAAATACACAAGAAAAAAAAGACACAAGAAAGCCTTAAATATAAATATATAAATAAAATCCTCAACAAACTAATGATTTAAATCCAATAATATATAAGGATTATACACCATGATCAAGTGTGATTAATCTCAAGAATGCAATATTGTTTCAACATGTAATCAATATGATAAATTATTTTAATAAAGGACAAAAAACATACAATCATCCCAATTAATGCAGAAAAAGCATTTGATAAAATTCAACATCCTTTTATGGTAAAAGCACTCAGTGAGCTAATAGAAACTTCCTCAGCCCGGGATCCTTGGGTGGCGCAGCAGTTTAGCGCCTGCCTTTGGCCCAGGGCGCGATCCTGGAGACCCAGGATCGAATCCCACGTCGGGCTCCCGGTGCATGGAGCCTGCTTCTCCCTCTATGTCTCTCTCTCTCTCTCTCTCTCTCTCTCTCTCTCTCTCTGTGTGTGTGTGTGTGTGTGTGACTATCATAAATAAATAAAAAATTAAAAATAAAAAACTTAAAAAAAAAAGAAACTTCCTCAGCCCAATCAAGAATAACCAATAAAAAACCCAAAGCCAACATCATATTTACTAAAGAATATAACAAGACAATTCAGTGGGGAAAGAATGTTTTTTAGGAAATGGTGCTGGTACAACTGGTTGTCAATATGCAAAAAAATAAAGTTAAGCCTGTACCTCACATCATATAAAAAAATTAACTGAAAATGAATCAACCAAACATAGACACTAAAAGTATGAAACTTTAGAAAAAAGATAAAAATTGTCATGGCCTTGGATTAGGTAATAGTTTCTTACATATGATGCCAAAAATACAATAAGCCAAATAAAAAAATAGATATATCAGACTTCATCAAAATTAAAAACTGTTTCAGTGGACAGTGTCAAGGAAGTGAAAGGATAAGCCATAGAATCACATAAAATATTTGCAAATCATATACCTGATAAAGGATTAATATCCACAATGTGTAAGGAACACTTTCAACTCATCAATAAAAGACATGTAACTCAATTTTCAAAAGGGGCAGAGTTTGAACAAATAATTTTCCACATAAGATATATAAATGGGCAAGAAGCACATGAAACAATGCTCAATATCATCCCTGGTCACTAGGGATGTGCAAATCAAAACCACAATGAGATACTTCTTCACACCCACTAGAATAGCTAAAATTAAAAAAAAAAGACAAGGTATACCAAGTTTTGGTAATTATGTGGAAAAACTGAAACCTTCATACATTGTTGGTATGAAGAATGTAAAATAGTGCTGCTTCTTTAAAAAAAAAGTTTAGCAGTTACTCAAATTATTAAAAATACAGTTATATATAACTATAGATGTATATATTTCTAGGCTGTATAGGATATATTCCTGTTTCATCCCTAGACATAAACACAAGAGAATTGAAAACATATACCCATATAAAAAAAAAAGGTGTACACAAAAGTGCATAGCAGCAGAATTCACAGCATCCAAGAAGTGGAAACAACCCACTTCAGCTGTTTATCAGTGGATGAACAAAATGTGGCATATCCTACAAGGGAATATTATTAAGTCATAAAAAGGAATGAAGAACTAATCCATGTTAATACATGGATTAAGCTAAGAGAAAGCGTCCGGCACAAAAAGCTACATCCATTTATATTACATGTCCAAAGTTGGCCAATCCATAGGGACAGAAATAAAACTAATAATTCTTAGGGGCTTAAGGAAGGTGAGAGTCGGAATTAGACTGCTATCAGTGTGGTGGTTTCTTTTTATGGTGAGGAAAAGCTTCTGAAATTAGTGGTGATGCTTGCACAACTTTGTGAATGTGCTAAAACCCACAGAACTGTACTTTTCAGAAGGCTGAATCTTCCTTAGCATCTGAATTATATCTCAATTTTAAAAGTAGAGCCAGGGAAAGATGTACTATGTTAAGTCTTAACCAAAAGAAGTCTGGTGTGATTATATTAATGTCAAACAAAGTGGGCTTTGCAGAAACAGTATTACCAGGAAAGGAGGAACATTAATTATGATACATGAAATACTTCATCAAGAAAACATGTAATAATCCTTATACATGCATATGTACTATTTCAGAGCTTCAAAATACATGACAGAAAATTAACAGAACTAGAAGAAGAAATAGACAAATCTACAATTATATAGTTGGCTATTTCAATACCCTTGTTCCTACTTAGAGATCAAATGAAAAAAAAAATCTGCAGGGATGTTGATAGAAACAACAATGGGCAAGTTGGCATAATCGACACTTATAAAACACTCCACCTAACTCTGCACATTTTTCCTCTAATGGATTTATGGAGATAATTGACATACTATAAAATTCATTCCTTGTAAGCGTACTGTGTGCTGAGTATTAGTAGGCTTACACAGTTAGGCACCCATAACCATCCAGTTTGGGAACAATAAAACCACCACAAGAAAAAATTCCCTTGTGCTGGTTTGTAGTCAACTGTTCCCACTCTTCACCTCAGGCAACCAGCCATATACTTTCTATTTTGGTTGTTTTGGCTTTTCTAAAATTTCACACAGATGAAATCATACAATAAGTAATCTTTTGTGTCTGGCTTCTTGAATTTAGACAAATGTCTTTGAGGTTCGTCCTGCTTGTTGCACATGTCAGTATCCAGTCCCATCATTGTGTGGTAGCATTCTAGCCCAGAACTCTATTATCTGTTCATGAGTTCTGTGACATAAGGGTGGCTTCTAGTTTTCAGCTGGCATGAATCATGCTGCTCTGAACATGAAGATGAACATCTTGGCGTGGACATACGTTTCCTTTTTCTTGGGTGGAGAACTGAGAGTGGAGCACCTAGATATATGTAAGTACATATTTACATTTTTAAGAAACTGATAGTTTTCCCAAGTGAATGTCGAGCTTTATACTATTACCATCAGGGTAGGAGAATTCCAATGTCTTCACATCCACACTGACACTCAGGATTGTCAGTCTTTGTAATTATATTCTTTCTAGGCTATATGTGGCATCTTTCCATGTTCTTAGTAGACACTCCTATATATTCTGTGGTAAAGGCATCTGTTCAAATATTTAGTCTTTTGGTGGAGAGCTGACATGGGTTGTATATCTTCATATTATTGAGTTCTGAGAATTCTTTATAATATCTGCGCACAAAGCCTTTACGGAAGGTGGGATTATTAGATCACTTGGGAAGCTCAGGAGCACACCGGGTGAAATCTGAAACAGGCCCCCTGTAAAGGAGGGCAAGGAAGATTCTTCTTTCTTCAGGTTGGTAGGTGGAAAGATTAATAAGCAAGGGGACTTACATTCGAGGCTTGTCGTGGACAGCCACAAGATGAATAGATTTCTGTGCTCGCCTGCCAGGAAAAATGTTTCTAAGAGGCCTTACCTGGGTTCAGATGTTCTTGGCAACACATTGTTCTCTCACAGATACATCCTTGAAAACTGCTCCCACTGTGGGAATGGTGAGCAGAATGTTCATTCGAAGGACAGGAGAGGAGGTAAGAAGCTGCTGATAGGCCCAAACCAGCTCAAGGGTCTACCCATGGTCACATCCTCTCAATGACCTCTTCTAACCATGCACCTCTCTGCTGCCCATCGCCTACAGCCTTAAACATCCCATTTGTGTATAGCATATCCTGAGCGGTAAGCAAGGGTTGTCACTAGCACAGAGGTGATTCATTTGACTCTATCTGGTGTTGGAGGCAGATATGACAGCAACGGTATAGACACATGCAGGAAAAAAACCACAGATTAAGATAATGAAATTTAAGTAACATTTTTTTTTCTACTGAAAGCCGCATGATCCAAACCACTAATTTATTAAGTCCCCTAGGGTGGGGTGGGGGAGATCACTCAGAGTATTCACTTGTATCCTCTTGTGATTTAATAAAGATGATACACTAGTAGACTCATCAGGTAGGAATGTACAACCTTCTGTCTGGATAATGGCGCATGTGTCTTCTTGCAAAGCAGTAATAAAGGCCATTCTATTCTGGAGGACAGCTTTTCTTGTTAGAGTCACTTAGGTGTTCGGCAAAGACAAAATTTGAAGGCTGTCATTTAAGGTTATTGGCTGAATTTAGTAGGGACTTTTTTTCTATGTGCTATAATATCCTCCAGGCCAGAGGAGAGGGAAAAAGCTGCCAAATGATCATACCAGTAGAAAGAAGACAGACTGTGCCCATCTACCCTTGAGAAGAGGGAGTTTGGCAAGTTTTCTTACCAAGGGGCAGATTCTTCCCTATGTTCAGAGAAAACCCAGGGTACAGCAGCCCAACCACACAGACTACACAGGTAGAAGCCACGAAGTTTTCTATCTCACAACCATTGGGATTCATTCAGGGCTTCCCAGTACGCACCTGAGTGGCATGACTAGTTAGTGCCAAACTATTGCTATCCTTCATTTAACAGAATGGCTACACATTTCCAGTAATATCCATCCCATATTCTTGGTCAAATTAGTTTGGTTCTGTTTGACATTTTTCTGTTCCCAACCTGGAATAAGGGTGCGTCTGTGCTCAAATCTGCATAAACTGAGTTGAGCCACAGGAACCCATCCTAAATCTGAGCGTAGCCACTCATAGCCTTGATAGTGATATTTTTAGGATCCTTCCAGTCAGCAGTTTGACGGGCTGCCTGTGTAGTTTGATAGAAGAGGAATCCCCATGCCCAGGGTTATTGATAGTGTGTGACACAGGTTTCTAAGTCAGTACCAGGTGAATTAAGAATATTAGTCCTAGTTTGCTCTTCCTTAATGTATGGCTGTAGTGCTTCCAACCCCTTCCCTGGAGTAGTGATACCCACCATGGCAACCATGACAAGCTAGAAAGGGGCAGTGCCGACTTATCCAATAATTGGATTCATTTCTTAGCCAGGAATATTGGCAGGGGGGCATTGTAGAAAGGCATTTTCATCAGGTACCCATCTCATGACTGGACACCACAGGAACAGCAGATGTCTAAGGTTGAAAAGATGGATATTTAGTAGGAACTTCTATGGGAGGGTCTTGCCCTTCTATAAGAATTAAACTTGTGGCCTGATCCTTAGATGTGAATGTGCTACAGCTTTAGGAATTTGACCTGTTGGTCAAGGGAAGCAGCACTGTCCAGTGTGAGGAAATGTACCAGATGGCATATGCCAGACCAGGACCCCACCTCCTTCCCTCTTTCAATGGTACATTTTCCATTCCAGATATGGTGTGTTTCAACAGGTCCAATATGCAGCAGGAAAACGGGATCCCAGTGGAGAATGAGTAGTTCCCTCTTAACCAGTGGTGCAAAGTAACTCCCCATCCAGGAGAGATGTCCCATTGCAAATTCTAGTCAATGATGCCTTTCCCAGGTGTGATGGAGCTTGGTGTTCTCAGCAGCATTACCCCAGTGAGAATCAGAACAATGGCTGTTTCCCAAAATTTCTACACTGTTTACAGTATTGGGCATTTTGGCAGGTGTTCCCAGTCTGACATACAGAGCAACAGGGCCTACTAGTTGATGACTCAAATGTATTAAAACCTGAGAAAGTACCACCTAGCCAAGGTGGTTTTACCTGTTAGTAATTCAGTCTGCTGCTTTAAAACATTCCATTCTTCCTTTCGACTAACCCTGCCTGCTGCTTGCATGTTATAGGAAAATAGAACCTCCATTCAACGTTACGTTCTTTTGCCCAATCTTACACATCATAACCTTTGAAATGTGACCTCCTCCCATCGCTGTCTATTCAATGATGACATCTATACATGGTCCTTAGCTCCTCAAATACCCTAATGGGCAGCCTGGTTTGTGCAGCAACAGGGGTAAGCTTGGGTTAGGCCAGACCAAGTGCTTCCACACAAGCCAAGCCATACTTAGAATCCTCACTCAGAGGAAAGGAGACAGTATCAGTAATTTGCCAATCCCTTACTGGTTGGGAACTCCAGTGGATGGTTTAAGATTCCTTTGGCAGTTACCTTGATGTTGTCTAGAACACACAGAACATGCTGTTATTGTATTAACCAAGTCATTGTATTTCAATCTTGTATCCTTGGCATGCATCACCCCTACTGGGTGCTATGGTGGTTGCTCTTTTTAGCACTCAATCTGCTGCATCTACTGAAGCATCCATTGCTAAGGCTTGTACCCAAGCTACGGCCTCAGCTTCCTGATGGTCAAGGGGTGTCAACACACACCTTATGAGTTGGGACATGGAAGACCGTGAGGATTGCCTCAGACTCTTGCAGGGGAACCCAAATGTCTTTCCACATATCTTTTTAAAAAAATATTTTATTTATTTATTCATGAGAGACACAGAGAGAAAGAGAGAGGCAGAGACACAGGCAGAGGGAGAAGCAGGCTCCATGCAGGGAGCCCGATGTGGGACTCGATCCTGGGTCTTCAGGATCATACCCTGGGCTGAAGGCAGCGCTAAACCACTGAGCCACCCAGGCTGCCCTCTTTCCACATATCTTGACCCCAGAAAGGCTTATTCATGATCATCCTCCCCTTTAAAACAGCCCAACTGTCAGTGTAAAGGGTTAATGGTCAGGGTTCATGAATGAACACCAACCAAACCACTGGGAGTTCATCCCAGTAGCTGCTGTGGTTTGTTCCTATTTCCACCCAGATGGTGTCAGTATTGGGCTGCAGTTTGTGTGGATGGGTTGCCCCGACCAGACCCATCTCTTTACTGTGCATCAGAGAGAATTTTCTCCACTCCCTCTATATTGGCCAAAAAGGCCACCATAGGAATGGGGCAGAGGTATTTAGAAGCTCTACATACTCTATGGTGCATAATAGTACTGTATTTCTAGAGAGAGTGAGCTGATAGTAGGGTGCTCCTCTGCTATAAGTAGGTCTTGGTTAAAGTGGGAGTTTGAACTGCAGCAGAAGTGGGTGGATGGAACAGATTTCTAACACACCCCTTGATAAGAAGGGAAGCTCTTACCATGACATGTTGTTCCTTCATGAGAGACTCTACCTGGAGAGTGCTATATGCACTGCTGGAAGCTATTGCTTTTGGAGGTATATCAGGTTTCTGTCCCTTCCACAGCTGTGTCCAAAATCCTAGGGGTATTCTCTCCTTCTGTTGTCTCTGCCACAGCGTCCAACCTATACCTTCTAGAGTCATGGACATATCTAACTCAGATGGGAGCCCAGAACTCCAGTCTCTTTCACTAGTATTTTTGCTTTCTCAAAGGCAGTTTGTTACACTGATTGCCAGTCTCACATGTATCCTTTATTTGTCAGATGGCTTAGGAGATGGAGACACTGTGCCAGATCCTTCAAAATCCCCAAATCCATACAAACTCTTATACTTCTCTCATGTCCTCAGGGGTTGGATAGGCTTGCACCTTAATAATCATAGTGTCTGAGACAACATGTGTCTCTACTCAACCAAAGGACTTCCCACAATTTTACGGCAGTCCCTGGATCTTAAAATTCTGTGGGTTCACTGCCCATCCTCTCCCTCACAGATGTTCCAGAAAAGTCTGCAGAATGTCTTGCAGCAGAGGCAAGTCTTTACATGAAAACATTATGTCATCAATGTAATGGACTCATTTTACTGATTCGGGGAAGGACGACAAGGACAGATCTTTGGATAGCATCTCATGACGTCTTGTGGGGCTGTGCAAGTAGCCTTATGGAAATACTTGAAAGGTCCATTGTTGCCCCTCACTTATGAAGGCAAAATCATCTTCTGACTTAGCAGCCAAATTTATACTGAAAAAATCACTTGCTAAGTCCAGTACAGCATGTTACCTTCCTGGGACCAGGGCCAAGGTATATAAGATAATGGCAATATAGGGAACAGCCACATAGCTGGGTGGGTCAGGGGGAGGTACTACTTTTTCAATTCTTGGTAGTCCATGGTCATCCACCATGAGTCATGAAGCTTTTTTACTGCATACCAGGCTATTAGAAGCACGATGGGCAGGCCACAATACCCACTTGGTGTTGTTTTTAGATAGCTTCTCCTTTTTTCTTTATACCCCCCAGTACCAGGCAATTTATATTGTTTCAGTAGTTACCGCTTTTCCTGGGGGTGGTAGATTTACTAGTTCCCAGTTGGTGTTTTCCTTCAAAAAAAAAAAAAAGCCTCAGAGTTTACAGTTTGATTACTCTAACCAGGAGGCAGGGTTCACTGATAGAATTGCAAACCTATGTATCAATGAGGCAGAACTATCAGAAAGTCTAAAATCTAAAACACTGACAACACCAAATGCTGTTGAGGATGTGGAGCAACGGAAATTTTTGTTCATTATTGGTGGAAAAGTACAACTACTTTGGAAGACAGTTTGGCAGCCTCTTACAAGGCTAAACAGTCTACTATACAATTCAGCAACCGTGCTCCTAGGTATTTACTTAAATGAGCTGAAAACATATGTCAACACAAAAACCTGAACTTGAATGTTTATAGCAGCTTTATTCATGATTGTCAAAAATTAGAAGCAATCAAGATGTCTTCAATAGGTGAGTAGGTAAACTGGTACATTCATACAATGAAATATTATTCAGTGATAAAAAGAAATGAGCTATCAAGCCAGGACAAGGCATGAAAAGATCTCAAATGCTTACTACTAAATGAAAGAAGCCAATCTATAGGAAAGGGCTATGTATTGTATGATTTCAACTGTATGACATCTGGGTAGGGAGGAGAAAGAAGAGAGAGGCATAAACAGGGCCCAGGGGATTTTTAGGGCAGTGAACTACTCTATATCATCCCGTAAATGGTAGATACATGATAGTATACATTTGGCAAAATCTGCAAAACTACAAGGCCAAGAGCAAGCTTTAATGTAAACTATGCTCTTTATTAATAATAATGTCTAATGTGCCCTGAAGGCAGAGCCCAGTGAACTTGGCCCAGCTCCTCATGGGAGAGGCTTCATGACGGGAAGAACTAAAATGTCTCGTGGATGCCTGGTCTTTCCCTGATGTCCTCGCGGTTGCCACATGGGGACAAGAGTACAGTTGTAACAGGTGTAACATATCCATGCAGGATGTTACTAATAGAAGAAAGTCTGGGCAGAAGGAAAGGAAGTATATTAGGAATTCTCTATACTTTCTGTTTAATTTTTTTCTGTAATTACAAAACCATTATGAGAAATAAAGCTTATTAATAATATATGTGTATTTTTAATAAAACCTCAAGAATATCTAAAGAAATAGAGGCCTATACCATGTTCATGGATTAGAAGACTCAATATTGCTAAAATGGCAATTCTGCAAAACTTGATGTATAAATTAAACATAAGTTCAACTAAAAAACAGCATTATTTTTATAGAAATTGATAAGTTGGCATGAAATTTTATACAGAAATGCAACACTAGATGATTCAAAAGATTTTTGAAAGACAATAATAACATTGTAGGACTTGCAACCCTTGACTTCTTGCAAAGCTAGAATAATATTTTGCTTGCAGAACATGAGGATGGGCAGGATTGTGCTCGAGGTACATCATCTACTTTAAGCTCAGAGTTGATGCAGGCTCAGGGGAATTCTTCCTGAAGGGAAAGAAGGCAGCAGGGAGTGCCGTCCTTTTGGAACGCGGTTCTTGTACCAAATAGCACAGAATTAACAGAACTGAGAAACAATAATTGTACTGGAGATACTCTCAGTGAGCATCTGCACCAGTGTGCTAGGTCATGCCTGTCAGCTTGCTAACACTCTGGCAGGATTCATAATCTTCCTTCCATCCCTCATATGGTTTCATAAGTCTCCTAAGATCTCCTATTGTCAAGCAGGCTCTGTTCTGAGGAAGAGACCTAACTCCTCCAACTTCCCTGCTACTTGGGTGTGCCCTGATACTTCCAACCTCACTGGAAGCGTCACCGAGATATGGGGTGAAGCTGGGTGGAGGGAAGCAGTACAGAGAGCATGGGGTGTGACTTCAGAGGCCAGGGTTTCAGAGTTTGCTCTGTTATAGTTTTTCATCTTCACAGCCTCTTATCATTAGGTTTCTTTTTTTCCATCTGAAAATTGAGGGAATTAAACCATATGTATTGGAAAATCACTAGGAATCAACTCTAGGAAATCAACGCTAATGTTTTATACATCTATGATTCTACGGATAAAAAAGTGGCAAAACCAAATTATAAGTGCTGTTTCATCAGCACTGTGAAATTGCACAAGCCACACCTCACTCTCTCGGCTGACCTTAAAAACACCTGTTACAACTTGATAGAAATGCTTGAAGCAACTCTGAGTTGCATCTTACCTCTCTCACTTATAATAAAGTGCCGTTCTCTGATTATGAAGATTCCGAGGTAAAGAATCATCTGTTTTCCCCATTGGTCATATCACTTTCAGAAGTATCTAAGGTGTTATTTTTAATGGCAACATTTCAAGGTCAACATTTTCTGTGTTTTCTAATTCATTATTCTTATATCATTCTTTATACTCTTCCCAGACTCTTCTTATTCATGATGTAATTATATCCTCATATTAAACACGGCAGAGGGGTAGGGTTAATATTTTTATCCTCACTCATATACTGTGAATCAGATTAAGATGGGGACTCTGGAGCATACATCTAGCTATCTAGCGTGTAATAAAATCCCTGAAGGCAGTAGGTTTGGGTAGGGGGAGGGAGGCAGAGGAGACTGTTTTATTCACTGTTTCTACAGTGCCTAGAACAGGGCCGGATAGGGTAGGTTTCATTAAACATTTGTTGAATGAAAAAAATGAATGAATGCATCTGGTTAGGGGCAAAGACGTCTAAATTCTTGGCCATTGCTCCCTTAGTA
The DNA here is from genome assembly GCF_905146905.1 of Nyctereutes procyonoides. Classification (NCBI taxonomy): domain Eukaryota; kingdom Metazoa; phylum Chordata; class Mammalia; order Carnivora; family Canidae; genus Nyctereutes; species Nyctereutes procyonoides. Next base: position 17,396,804 of record NW_026575132.1, read on the forward strand.
CCGACAAGAGTTGCTCTCTCTCCTCATGCCCCCCCATCACCCCCCCCCCCCCATTTTCCGGATGCAACCGCTGTCAGGTAGGTTTGTGCGAGCGAGGCCAGCGAGCCTTCTGCGCGGAGGGGTAGCGGGGCCCCTCGCCTCACAGTGACAAAAGAAGGAAAGGAGGGCATTAATGGGGACACCAATTCTCCCCCAGGTGTCAGAGGAGGAGGTCCGCTGGGTGTCTCAGTCCTTCGGTGGCGGCGGAGGGGGACTCTCTGGAGCCCCGCGTGGCCGGCGGCCCCTGAGCGGTGCCCTGCGGCGGCGGGCAGGATGCGCCTGGAGGCCCGGCCGCGCTCCCCCTGCGGGGCACTGCCGCTGGGGCCCCGCCGAGCCGCCTGCAGGCGGCCGCATGGGGAGGCGGGGCCGGGGCGGGGCGGTGGCCGCGGGGGCGTGGCCGGGCCGGGGCGTGGCCGCGGGGCGGGGAAGGGGCGGGGCGGCGGCCGCGGGGCGGGGCCGGGCGGGGCCGGGGCGGGGCGGTGGCTACGGGAGCCCGGGCCAGGGCGGCGCTCAGACTGGGCCGGGCGCTCGGGCTGCGCGGGCTCTCGGCGGCCGCGAGGCAGCATCCTCCTCCTCCTCCTCCTTCTCCTCCTCCTCCTTCTCCTCCTCCTCCTCGCTTCCCTTTCTTTCCTTCCGCTTCTTTCTCTTCTCCTCCTTCCCCTGCCCCGTCTCCCCTCCACCTTCACCGGAGGGCACCTAGTCGTCCAGTCCGGGAGCGCAGGCAGCGGCCCCCGCGGGTGCATCCATCCAGTCCAGGTAAGAGCCGCCCCCACCTCGGCTTCCGCGCAGGACGCCTTTCCTTCCCCCGCGTGGCTCTGTGCGTGGACGGAGCCGTCGACGGAGAGGGTGGGCAGGGCTGTCTGGTCCCCTGTGTGTTGAGCCGCGCAGGTGCCCGTCCCCTCCACCTGGCGGCAGCCTCGGGCCCGGCCTCCCCAGGTGAACCCACAGAGCAGGGCAATGGGCGCTGCTGCTGCTTCCTGGCTCTAGGTTCCTAGGAGAGCCTGTGACCTTGCTGGGTACCACTTTGAAGCCCCGGGAACTTACGTCGGGCTAGGATATCCCTGTGCATTCAGAGCCAGTATCACCTGAGCTGTAGAAAGACGAGGAGTGGGTCATACAAAGATAAAGGGGGGGGGAGTTTTTGTTGTTTTTTTTGTTGCCCCTCTAGCTGCAGAGAGCTGCACACTGACGAATGAGTGAGTTGGGAAAGCCTTTTCAATTTGAAATCATTTTCCTTGTAATTCTTCCAAAAATAGCTGGAAGAAGAAAATTGATAAGTATGATTTTAGGAAAATGAGAAAATCAAGTGTCTGGTCGTGTTGGAGGGCGGGACACGAAAATATGTCTGGATGAGCTTGAACGTCCACACAGTCTTTCTGTTTCAAGCGAGGGGGGTGGGAAGCCTGCACCTACAGTCTGTCTATTCTTTTTCTTTTTAAAAGGCTTTTGGGGGCCCGCAATGCCGAGTTTCGTCCTTCCCCAACCTAGTCTTTTGTTTAAGGATGGAGATTTAAAAGAGTGTCTGAAAGGAGCCAGGAGTGGGGAGGTGTGTTTGGGTGTGTGTAGGGGAGGGGTGGGGGTAGTAAAGCAGATGGGGTCAGAAAAAAAAAAGGCATCTTTGAAAACTGGAATTGATGTTATACTGCCTGGCGTCAAGGCTTCAGGATTTTTGTCAGAAAATAAAAAGCTTTCATTAGCAACAAGCCCTTTTATAACAATTGCTGTGTGCCATCTGCTGTAAGCCCTTAGCATAATGCTTCCAGGACATGGACACTTAAAATTGACACAATGTGAAGGGTTTTCGTTTAAATGCATACACATACATACTCATGCACATGTGTGCACTTGTACACATCACACACACACATGCACACATATAATACACTATACATAATATTGCAAAAGGGAATAGATACTTAAAGGACAAATCTTTTTAAATTTTTCTTTGAGGGTTTGAGGATTATGGTGTGACTGAACTCTAGTGCAGAACAAGAAAATATTGTTGGGGTGATATATAATTTTGAATGTGAGGGAGAGGGATTAATGGATGTTGGCAAGGAACTAACTCAAATGTTAAAGGTATAATTTATTTAAAAATGGTTGATCCAGGAGAGGAAATGACTGCAAACTGAAATTGAGGTTTGCAGCCGCAGTGAGGCGATGGAGAACAAAGCCTTTTATGTGAGCCACAGTATGCAAAATGTCTTGGGCTTGAGCTTCAGGTACCAGCCCAGTATAAAGCATAGCTCTGTCGTGCTGTCATTTCATTGTGGGCAATTATATTTTTTTTGGCAATGAAAATAGACTAAATAAATAAAAGCCCTTTAGAATGCCCAAGAGGAAGATTATAGCCTTTCACCTGACTGTGACACTAAACACCCGTTTAACTGGGCAATAGGTGTATTTCGGTAGAAATCTTTATGAATTTGTAAATCCTGGGTGTTTCAATCAACCCTCTCCTATTTATGCACAAAAGCATCCTCCCTCCAAGTAGAGGTAGATGGCATTTTTTCTTTCAATAAAGAATATTGTATTTGTGTGTGTATTGTAACATTGATTTTCTGATAATTTTCTTTGATGACCATAGGTTTACATCTGTATTCATGATTTGCATGTTATGAAGCTATTGTGTCTTTAAGATCATTGGTCCATGCTGCTTATCTGTTTGTGACTTATTTCTTGTTAATTTATAGTATTTCATAGTTTGCTGTAATACCATTTAATTTCCAGAAGTTTAAAAAAATTTTACATGTAAGTAGAAAATTGTCTAATACACATACACCTGGAGATCTAAGCAATTTAAAAATTGAGCTTCTTTTAAAATTGTTTGATTACATTAGTTTTCATTTTCTTTGTTTCTCTCCTCTCTTATTTTTCCCCTTCTTCTTGTCAAATAAACTGTTTCTTTCTGGCTGGTGGTGCCACTTTAAGCTTCTGGTTGTGTCTCGACTACCAAAAGCAGAGATAGATGTCTCAGGAATTCTGAATGTAGGATTTGTTAATTCTCCACCGCCACCCTCTCAGGATGACTTGTTTACAGCACCTACTCCGGGAGGAGAAAGAATGTGCTGAGAGAGCATGACCCAGTGAAACTGGCACAGCCATTACCTCATCCTAGTAGCTACTTCAGATTCATTGAGAGAGCAGACATCCTCTCAGTGGAAACCAAACACCAGGAGCACGCCCATCCCTAGGCAGAAGCCCTTCTCATCCCATAGCAGCCTCTACTAATACTGCTTTGCTGAGGTTAAAGGGATATTTTCTCTTTTAAGTACTTCTTTTCAAAGTATTTCTTTTCAGAGATCTTGAACTTGGACAAAAATATGCAGCCTGAAATGAAACTTGGCACAGAATCTAAGCCTGAAGGAACTATTTCATTCCTTTACCACTTTTGGCTTAAATCAATTTGCAAATTTTCTAAACATCAGAAGGGAGAAGGAAGAAAAAAATATTTGTTAGTGTATCCTTCCTTGCATGTTTTCTTAGGACACACATATTTTGTGTTGAATTTTACTAGCAACTGGATAACAGACTGGACTACTGTGCTTTTGAGAACTATAGTTCCACTGTTGGACTTGAAAATTAAAGTTATTATGTTTGGTTAGATGCATACATAGCAGTGTGTGCATCCCTAAATTATTCATCAATATCCATGGGAGACAGACTATGTGAAACCAACTTGGGGATTTTGGTATTGAATTAGATTATTCTGATTAATGAAGTCTTTTCAATTCTTCATTTCCTTGTGACAGATTAAGATAAAGAATCTGAAATAACAGTTACAGTAGGTGACAACACTACCCCCAGGTCAATATTATTCTCCTTAATGCTAACAGTAGTCATTAGGTAAGTCATTACTAGATGCCTGAACCTGAAGATAATATTCTGAAAAAGTCATAAGCTCTTTTGTCTCTGATACATGAATTAAAGATGCTATTAAGCTCTTTGATTCATATCTGATTCCTTGGGTATATCAGTTGTTTTTGCTACCTTAATTCTATGTCTTTATTATTGTCTAGATCATTGTCTTGATCGACTCGTTCTATACCTCTGATATGGGCAGTATTTTGATCATTTCACCAGTTTTCCCCTCTACACCATTTTAATCTTACATTTGAATGTTAGACTTCTCTATTACTATTACTAGTATTCTTTAATAGTATTATTCTCAGTACAAATTAGCTTTTAAGAGAGATTTATTCCTATTTATTTATTATTTATTTATATGTCACCCATTAGAAATAATCATACTGCAGGCTATGTAATTATCAAAAATATAGCAGACATGGTCCCTGGCTTTAAGAAATTTACAAATAAAATTAGAAGAATTTATTTCTTTTGTAAGAGGGGACATTCAGATGAGTAGCTGTTGTATTACAGCTACAACGCAGAGAGCAAGGGACTGCATTTGGACAGAGGAGATGTCCCAGCATCTCAAAGACAAGCTGTTATGCATCAGTTATATAAATATCCTAATGTATACCTACCTTTTGAGTCCATATATATTTATATATTTTTAATTAGGGCATGATAAAATATAACTCTTTGTGTGCACGTATATATATGCATACAGACTGCAAATACTGATAGGCCCTCAAGCACTTCCATCAATCAGCTGTAGAAAGTAATATCTTTAAGTGCTGTAAGCACATGAAACTTAAAATTCATAGTTTTCTGAGAAGCAACTTCGGTTATTTTCAAGGGATTATCAGTCCTAGGAGTTGATTCCAGGCCTCAAAAGCAATTAAAGAACTATGAAGTCACAAATGATAGACAAAGCACCAAAATCAAGGGGAAGGGTCTGTGGAGAAGTTTGGGTGGGTGGGTGGGTGGGTTGCAGTAGGAGGAGACCAAAGAACGAAAATAGGTTCTCATTGTTAATAGTTGATTCCGGATGGAGAAGAGCCTGCGTCTAAATGGGTGGAGAAGTAAGAAATCTGTTTTGTTTTTCTACCTCCTCATTATATTTTCTCCATATCCTTCCCTGTCATTACTTTGAACTAAGGCTGTAGGTGTTTCCTTATGAAATTTATAAAAGATGCTTATTGGAAGCAATTCTGTAGTGTATCAAAAAATTTTAAAACAACGTGAATACAATTAGTTGACTTTTTAGGGAAAACACTTTGAATCTAATCTTTGAACTTAATCTCTCCTGTTCAAGAGAAATAAGCTTTCCGTTGAGTTACAGTATTTTAACATGATACTTTTTACTTCTATTTTTTATTTTATTTTTTTTTAATTTTTATTTATTTATGATAGTCACACACACACACACAGAGAGAGGCAGAGACATAAGCAGAGGGAGAAGCAGGCTCCATGCACCGGGAGCCCGACGTGGGATTCGATCCCGGGTCTCTAGGATTGCGCCCTGGGCCAAAGGCAGGCGCTAAACCGCTGCAGCACCCAGGGATCCCTACTTCTACATTTTAATGAAATTCTCTGAGAATTTAGACACAATAAAGAGCTCAGGATTTCCTCTTTCAGTTGGTTAACTTATATTGTGGGCTTTGGGGAAAGTTTTAAACAATTTGTTTTCCATTAAAACTCGCCAGAGGCAGCAAACTTCTTTTTTGTGTTTTTGCTTTTCTGTTATGTTAATAAGTCTTATAGAGAAAATAATTTTACTTGTAATAAGGTCACACAGCTTGACTTTCCCCTTCTTTGTTTTCTTTTTTCCTTCCTTCTTCCCCCAGACCTTTTCTTTCTTTTCTTCTTCCTTTTATTTGCTCTTTCTTTTCAATTTGTGTTGGCAAAAAATCATTGATCATTAGAAAATGCAAATACTGTATAGCTTGCCATTTTTATTGAATTTATTTTCCATTACATCTATATTTCTCATTTAACATGCAGTTTTATGCTACCTTCTCTCCCTCCTCAGTGCTCTATCGCTGTCTTGGCTCTTTCTTTGATCTTGCCTTCTTTATCCTCTAGCCTTGAATAATCTTTTCCTTGTATACTAGTCTTTGATTGTGTGTTTTGCCTCTAGGAGGCCTTTCTGAATCTGGAAGAAAAGTTACTACCTTGTTTCTTCCCATGATTTAAACCAAGTTTACCCAGGTTCCCTTATCTTAAACATAAGTGCTCATCCCAACTGTGTCTTCACCAGCATTCTTTAAATTATTATTTTTTTAAATCTGCAGGTAAAAATAGTACATCTATACCACTAATTGTTTTCAAAGTGAAAAATCTGGTTAACCAACTTTTTTTTTGTCATTTTTCTTACCTGACACCAAGTAAAATGGTTCAGCTATTTTTATAAATTAAATTGACTATTAAAGTCATTATGTGTCAGTCAATCCATTGTCTTCATTTAATGCTAGTTAACTAATTCCACAGATAAATACTTAATATTTTGAGTACCAACTACTCAATGACTAATCAGAAAATACTGAACTAGATGAATTCAGTTTTGTATAAAATATTTCTAATTACATTGCTCTGAACAACATCATCATTAGCCATCGTGAATCCATTTCAAAATGATCATAAAACACAGTGCCTGAATATCCATGAGAATATTTCATCATTTAACTATCTAGGTCTATTACATTTAAAGCAAACTCATGAGTAAATACACAAATTCTATTAATTTGATGCTAACTAATGATGCCAATATGAGCCTTTCACATTACCTTATTTAAGTGTTAATGGCTTATAGTTGGCTACATGTTATTGTTGTAACAGTTGTAACAGTACTGTGTTGTACTGTTCATGGACAACAGTGAAATTCTATAATGAGTTGATACCGAAAAATGTTCTCAATTTTATTGTCTTAGAAAGAATGATGCAACATCACTGTCACTGACACTAAAGCAATTGATGATTAGCTGTGAAGTTTTATTATTTTATTTGGGCCTTGAACCTCTCAAAATTGTGGTTAGTCTTTCCGTAAGTGTATGCAGATTTTTGGCAGAAAATATTTTAAACAATATGCTGCTTGCTTTTTGTAAGATACCATATTCCTTTGGCTCATTTTAAAAACAGGCAAAAAAGTTTAAGGATTCAGCTATGTATTCTTTTTATGTTAATGTTATTGAGTATAGTTGGGACAAGACCTCATTCATTAATTTACTGCACATACTTACCATTTATTGTTTGAAAAAATTTGCAATCAAGAGCATATAATTTTTTTCTTCAGTGGACAATAATATGGAGTCAGTACATATAGCAGCTTTTGATCACATGAAATTTGTTTGCCTTGTGTCTCACAAAGGGCTAGGTTGGTAGTATTTGTGTTTGTGTGTGTGTGTGTGTAATAATCTTTGTAGACAGTCTTTTAGAAGTATTCCATTTTTTATAGTTGAAATAAATTATTTTGCAATCAGTTGACTTTGAGAAAATTAAAAACTATACTATGATGTTCCACATGTGAACATTTGATATTAAATACAATTTGATAAGAAAAACAATTTTATGGGGCACCTGGGTGGCTCAGTTGATTAAGTGTCTGCCTTCAGCTTGGGTCATGATCTTAGGGTCCTGGGATGGAGCCCAACATCCAAGGTCCCTGCTCAGCACAGCAGGGAGTGCGCTTCTCCCTCTCCTACCCTACCACCTACCGCACCACGTACACGTGTGCTCTCTCTCTCTTGAATAAATAAATACAATCTTTTTAAAAAAAGAAAAGAAAAGTGATGTTATGGGTGTTCATTAATGAAATCAGATCGGATGCATTTCAACCTATTTGTATACTTTTCTGTTTAGAGATATATATAGTCCAGATTCCATTTTCCATTATTGAAATCAAATGGTAAAGCTAAATACTGTGCTCAAAATAAAAACATCTCTGTTTTGATAAAAATGTCCTAAATTGAAATATGACCCTTAAATTTATCTTTTAAGAAGTGTGGGTAGCACTACTTTTGCATGCAAAATGCAGTTTATCTTCACTGAAACAGCAGAAGCCAGAGTTGATAGATCTTTAGAAATTTTACTGTCAAGAAAGCATCCAGAAAGCACTAAGCATCCTACTGTAAGCCAAATATCTTCTCAAACAATAAATTGAGTGTGGTCTAGGGTTTATTTAAATGGGCTTTGGCCATTGTGTCTCAAACCAAAGCTTGCCTCATTCATAGATTACATGATGGAAATTGTTATAGACTACTGAGTAGCAGCTCTTGGTGAAATTGAGGTTTTGTGGTGTTTTGTTTTGTTTTGTTTTGTTTTTAAAGTTCTTATATATTTCATATTCAGTCACCAGTTCCATGATTTTTATTCCTTTTGTTTTGAATAGATGTGAGGGTGGTCACTCTCAAAATTAGAGTTTATGAAAACTGCACAATCCCGGACAGCGTCACTCCTTATTTCAACCCCTTCTTAAAGACTACATGAGGGTATGTGATAAGAATCTAAAGTTTCCCATTAAAAAGCTGATATTGCAAATGGATAAACTGATTTTTGATTTTTAATAAAATCTTTTCCTTTGGCTTCTAATATATTTATAGTCTATATAAACAGAGTAGCTCTTTGTAACCCTATTAATTAGTGGCTTAGAAGGATTATGTACTTACATAGCTGAAAACATAAAATGTCATTAATTGTATTCTTTACTTAATGGCATTAATTGTGTTCTTAACTTCTGTACCTCTGCCCCATTGCAGAAGGGACATTGGTTCTTAAGACTTGCTAATTATATATAAATTAGATGATGTTTGAAGGGAAAGAGGGACTGGCAAGAGCAGATGGTGTGAACCTCTGGTATACGTATAAATAAACTGGTACAGGGAGCTGTTAAGTGGCTTTACCCAAGGTCCTGAGAGGTGGAGCCAGGCTTAAGACTCAGCCATTCTGGCTCCTGCTCAGTGCTTGTTGAGGGCGCCAGTGAGGTACCATTCCACTCTGACTCTCCATTTCCAGTTCTGATTATATGACCGTTTTCTGAGCTGAAGGGGTTCGGTGAAGTGACAGTCATACCTGCCCAACCTTGTGACTCAACTGTGACTTTCCCATGGACACAAAAGAGGGAGGGACTTGGAATTCTAAGGCCGTTCCAACTAGCGACATGCCAGCCACACTTCTGAAAATGGTGAGACTAACTAAACCTGATCCAGGAAACACTGACAGGGCTCCTGCCCAGGCCCATTCCTGTGGTTTGGATCTCTTAAAACAGAAGTTTAAATTCTCTGGGGATGTGTGCTCAGACTCAAGGTACTTGGAAAGCCAAGGAGCTTTTCTCAGAGCTTGAACTATCTATACTGAGGCCTCCAGATTGCTGGAGACTGTGTTTAAACTTGGCTCTGTGTACAAGGGGAATCCAACAAAAATAGCCAGATTGAAACTTTTTTCTGACCTCTAGCAACATGAAATTTTCTCAAAAATAGCTTTCCTTTTGTGTTTCCCCCAGCTTTCATATTTTTAGCTGAGAGGAAGTGAGCTAGAAAGACTGTGGGCCTCTTACTTTCTTACTCTCTTCGTCTTCCTGTTTTGTTTCTCTGTCTCCAGTGCTCCATCCTTATTTTTCACTTCTTTCAAGGAGACAGCAAACTAAATGAGAATTAGGTGTTGCTGTGGTTACAGTGTTCAGTAGAGCTTCACCTGCAATCCACGCTGCTTAGGCATTGTAGAGTCTTAAGTTGACAAATATTCGAAAGGCATGAAAAGCATCTTGGAGGGAAGAAATTAAGCAGAAATCATGCTTAAATATTTAAAGAGAAACATTCCTAGTCACTGAAAACCGAAACAATATCAGTACCTAGGGAGTGAAGGAATTCTAATGTTACCCTTCTGTTAGAGAATGTGATATAGTATATCCTATTTCTCTAGATGAACATGTTCAATCACTCGTCAGAATTGGAGCGACTATTGTATCACTGAGTAGATGTAAGAGAATTCCTTAAAATAGTTCCATGCACATTTGCAAAAGACTGGGTTGTGCATATTGTTTTCCCTTAAGTTTTTGTATTTTGAGTCATAAATACAGAAAAAAATCATCTTAACTGCACACCAGGAATCTACACTTTACGAAGGCAAATTTTTAAAAATAAGTTATTCTGTACTCCTCTTAATTGTGGTTTATTGAATTTGATAATTAGAAAATCTACATGATCTCCAGGAAATTAAAATAATACCCTTCAGTAAAGGACATTTTTCCTTGGAATAGAAAATGATAGTCTTCCTTGGTATAGATTCACTATCTATCTTTCTTCCACTTAAATATCAGGCTAGTGAGCTATGGACATTTCTAACATCATGGAACATAAATCATTCATTTATGTAACAGATGGCTAGTGTATCCTTATTATGCAGCAAGAATTTTTCTGAATGTGTAGGATATTGGGATATATCATACAAATTCCCACCCTCATGGAATTTATAAGACAGAAACTAACAAATGAATAAATGAATGAACATTTGAAACAGGTAATTGCTATAAGGAAGAAGAAACAAAAACGTACAATAGAGCTTATTTGGGATGGGATAGGCTGTCTTTGGAGATTCAGTAATGAGAAATAGCCATGGGAATGGAGGGGGAGGGTATAGCATGAATTTTCAAGTAATGGAAACAGCATAAAAAATAGCGTTGAAGCAGGAAGAAGCCTGACATATTTGAGAAACAAATATAAGGCCAGTGGCACTGGAGTCTAATGAGCGTGATAAAGGGATGTAGGAAAGGAAATGAGCAGAAGACAAGTACCAGGCCACACAGGTCCTCTTGACCAAGATAAGGGGTTTTTGACATGCAGTGCATTCTAATTTTTAAGGTAGCAGAAGCAGAATTTTTTGGGAATCTCATAAAAGCTTTCAAATTAATTATATTTTCTAAATCCCTGTAGATGTATCTGTATCTTATTCACTAATGTGTTAAATCACAAGAGAGAAATAATTTAGAAAGTCAGAAATCGATGGTGGGGATAAAATTAGATTTATGTTAACTTGGTCTATTATAATGCTCTACACATAAGTAACCCAAACTGTGTCATTACCTTCAGATATTGGGAAATTACATGTATAAGTTAGCTTAACCTCTTGTATCCTTTTTTTACTCAAAACTGACTTTTAAAAAGCAAACCTAAGGAGAAAAGTACAGATACATATTTGAGAAAAGCAGTCACAGAAATCATTCTAATTTCAATATGATTGTGTTTTTTTGGCTATTTCTCCACAGCAGCTTTAGTGGTAAACAAGGCCAGGTGCCAAGCAAGAACCAACATGGTACCGGTATTTATAAATAAATTACATAGCAGAGTAACACATATTTTGCTTCTTGGAGGCAATGGCTTAAATATTCCGAGAATTTAGTAAGTGAGCTGATCCCAATTTAATGATGATCTTGGATCTCCTGTGAGATTAATGATCATGCATATATTGCTTATACTAAAATATTTAATATACTTTTCAGATATTTGTAGACCTGGTGTAATAATCTATTGAATCCAGCATTAAACACAGTTTGCCTGACATTTGATTGATTTTACTTCTGGCCTACTTCAAGGCTGCTTACTTTTTTCTAGGCATTCCTCAGTAGAAAACAGAACTATTAATTTTTTTTTTTTGCTCCTTGATGTAATGTTATTTACAGGAAATTTTTTTTTATTTATTTATTTACGATAGTCATACAGAGAGAGAGAGAGAGGCAGAGACACAGGCAGAGGGAGAAGCAGGCTCCATGCACCGGGAGCCTGACGTGGGATTCGATCCCGGGTCTCCAGGATCGCGCCCTGGGCCAAAGGCAGGCGCCAAACCGCTGCACCACCCAGGGATCCCTACAGGAAATTTTTGATATGTCACACAATGTAGGAGAAATTAGTATTTTTATTTATAATAAAGAATTGAATTGTTGATTTTTTTTTTTTGTCAAACTTCTTTCCTTGACTCAATTTTGTTTTGGTTTTAGGATTAATTAAATCATGATGTAAATTGATTTAATATGGAACCATTAGATAGAGTGATATGTCTGTTCCCCAGGCTTGCAGTTACTCAAATTAAATATTAAAAGTATGAATAGCAAATCAAGAAATAATTCTGATATACATTAAACTAAGTATTGTTCTTGGAATTTTATTCAAATGTGGCTTATATTGAGATATCACTAACCATCAAATAAATAGGAAAATGTTATTTTAAAGGATTGATGATCAGGCTTTAAAAAGAAATAGTAGGGATCCCTGGGTGGCGCAGCGGTTTGGCGCCTGCCTTTGGCTCAGGGCGCGATCCTGGAGACCCTGGATCGAATCCCATATCGGGCTCCTGGTGCATGGAGCCTGCTTCTCCCTCTGCCTATGTCTCTGCCTTTCTCTCTCTCTCTGTGTGACTATCATAAATAAATAAATTTAAAAAAATTAAAAAAAATAAAAAATAAAAAGAAATAGTAATTTTCTTCTAAGTGTACAATCATGCTTATGCTACAGAATATCAAATATATAGCATATTGCTCTTCTCTAATTGACATTGACTAGAAATTTAAGATATAAAACTAAAAAAGAATATAACACACAATAAGATAAATGATAAAGAATAGTATGGCCTATAAATGCTATGCAAATTCAGAGAAAGATATATCACCATATGCAGAAGCTAAAGATTTCATGTGGGAAGCAGAATGTGGAGTGGGGCTGCATAAGTGGCTGGGTTTGGAAGAGTGCCCAGGTAGGATGGTAGTAAAAGCAAAGGCACTGAGATGACAATGAGAAAAGTAAACCAGATTGCCTGCAATGGAGGATTCCTTTTGGAGAAGAGTGGGATTGGAAAGTAGTCTTGGATTTGTAGAGGTCCTTAAACACTGGGTTTAGTAGGAGTTTGGTTTTATCCTAAGACCATTGGAGTGAAGGGTTTGGAAATCAGTGAAGGATTTTGACCGGGGGAGTGGCATGAGGAAAGTAATATCCCACGATCAGCAAGACAAATTTGAGAGGGTAGAGTGGCAGGTTTAGAATTTCTATATCTGCCATAGCATAGGGACACCAACCTATTTAGAGTGTGAGACTAAGAGATTTGTTTGGAAACTATGTTTCAGACATTTTCATGAACGTTTGAGAAAATATTGATACCAATGAATAGGAGTAGACAACACTGATGGGGATGGAGTCAGGAATGCCAGCCCTTTGACATCTTCCAGAAGATTTGAGGAAGCCAGAAGAGTTAGGAGCCATGTAGAACTATAATATGAGCTTTATTAGGGTATGTCACATGCATGCAAAATAAGTATTTTTAAAAGGACCGTGGCTTTGGAAAACAGCGTGAAGAAATAAGGACAAATTTCAATATAACTTCTTCGATTTCTGGGCTATATTGGAAATAGACCGCATGACTTCACAAATTAATACAGTAAACTGTTATTGAAAATCAATGACACATGCATATATATTTAAGTAAACACAGATTTTCCCCAAATATTACAAAAATATTTTTTTCTGTTTATTTCTGATTTTAAATATTTGCATTCTGAAAAGGTTTAATATCTTTATAACTTGTATAACATGGTAGGGGTCGGCAAGCTGTTCTGTAAAGGGCCAGGTAGAAAACACTTAGGCTTTGTAGGTCACGTATACTTTCTGTTGCAACTACTCAGCTCTGTTGTTGTAGCAAGAAAACAGCCATAAACAATATGGAAACAAAAGAGTATTGAAGTGTTCCAATTAAACTTTATCTACAAATAAAGGTGATCGGCACATTTAACCTATGGACTGTGCCTTACCAACTCCTGGCATATACTGTCCTATTTTAACATGAATCTAGAAAAGGTCTTTGAAATTAGGTCATCATACTTTTAAGAGGTCACAAATAGATGTAGACTATCTAAGGGCAATCGTTGCATATTTCCGTTTATGAAGGCACATGGAGAGAATCTTTAGATTTCTCTCAAATCAGAACATAGTAGATACTGTAATCCTAAACCACTGGATTAATTTCATCATATGGGCACAGGGTGTGTTTACATTTTTTTTTCTCGGCCTCTAGTACCCCCAGAATAAAATTGTGTGCCATGTCCAGTAACTCTTAAGAACTTAAGCATTTCACATGCTAACTCTTCTGTGATTTATTTTCTTACTAGTGATTTCTTTTTTCCTTATCTTTTGGATCCTGTTTTAGAAAAAGGTAAAGTATAAGTAAGGCTACTTTCTATATTTTCATGAGAGAGCCACTTTTCATTAAATGTGTGCTCATAGTTTTCTAACTTTCCAGAAGTGAAGGTGGCATGGCATTTCAATCATGTTTGCTATTAAATTAGATTGCATTGCTCTTGCTATTCAGTTTCCGCAACTGAAATAATTTTCTCACATATAAACTGTGACTTTTATGTAAATATGATATTATTAAATCTATCATCCTCACATTTAAAAATATGGGATGGTTTGTTGTTTCTGAACCTTTTACTGTGGCTGTGGTCACAAATGCCTTTCAAATGATTTTTCAACCCTCAGGACTCAAGTGATCCTGGCAGGAAGCTGCCAAAACCCAATATATTCTCTCTTTTATGAGTTCATGACTATGGAAATACTCTGGGGAATAGAATTCAGATACTTAAATATTGTCACTTTCTCTCCAGAATGCTGTGTGAGGTTTTTCTCACTCCAAATTGACATCTAGGACCCATGGTATAAGAAACTATAAGCTTTGGGGCACCTGGGTGGCTCAGTGGTTGAGCAGCTACCTTTGGCTCAGGTCATGATCCTGGGGTCCTGGGATCAAGTCCTGCATCGGGCTCCCCGCAGGGACCCTGCTTCTCCTTCTGCCTATGTCTCTGCCTCTCTTTTTTGGTCTCTCATGAATAATAATAAAGTCTTAAAAAAAAAGAAACCACAAGTTTTAATTTTTCTTATTCTACATGCTCTTCATGTGAAATGATACTGTTGTCTTCTGATTTTAATAATAGGTCTTGTTAATACATTGGAATTAAATTGTTGGACTAATAGGGGTCCAACTTTTGACTGTCCTATTAAGTTCATAGTGAGATGTTTTTGTTTGACTCTTCTAGAAATGGCATAATGGATAAGGGAGCTTTTATGTGACCATTAGCCTGAGGAAAAAAAAAACTGTTATCAATTAGGTACAACTTGGTAATGATTCTCAGATCTACCCAAGGAGAGTGCCATAGGAAATGTCAGTGTATACATGATGTATCTGCACACATGATGTAGTAAACACTGAAACAGTATTTTGAATTTGGGATAACTATGTTATATAATTAGTTATAGCGTAATCTAATATTAGAAGAAAAATTGACTCTGTTGGAAAAATTCATGCCAAATCTAAGAGAATTTCATTTTCTACTTAAAGTGTAATTTACTGAGTTTTATTCTATCACTACTTAATTAATATAATTTAAGTTAAACACTTATACATGAATATATGCATGTATCATTTTGTACATTGACTCATCATAAAATTTTTTCTTCATGTCCGAAGTGAGAGAAGATAAAATGGAGAACAGAGAGTGGAGTCTTATGGCAATCACTTCACCTTTACATTGCATTGTTATTTCTGTGAGCCCACATTGCTGCTGTTTCACTTGTCATTGATAGGACTACACACCTGATTACCTAATTCCACAACTATGAGTGATTGCCAAGGTCCACATTTATCAATACCTATACTCCTTTGACCAAGATGCCTAATGTGTGTGTGCATATTGGTTTTACAAAGGGCAACTTGTCTTAGCATAGACTCATAAAGGAAGTTCCCTCCAAAAAAATCTACAACCTCTTTGGCCCTGTTCCACTGTCTTTCAAATGAAGATGGCTGCCAAAGATCTCTGAAGTTTTTGTTTTGTTTTGTTTTTAAATCTAAGAATCTGGAAGTCAAACTAGAGCTGACTTTTAGGATAACAATTTCTTCTTTCTCAGGAAGTAAAAGAGGGTGAACAAAATATTCTAATGCCAAAGAAAAAGGCAACAGAATTCCCACATATTAGACATGTCTGTCATCCACTGGTTATATCAGCCATTTTTTAACAGCTGGAAACTAAGCAACTGTAGCCCTTGGGACTTAAGTCTAAGCGGTTCACATTTTAAGTCAATATTAAGTCATGCCATAAATTGATACTGGCATATACAACATGAAGAGACATGGGCATTGTACTGAATTTATTTGGATAAGGATGTAAATGAAAATAATATTTTACAGACCCTTACTTATTTGATTGTTTGGTATGGTTGACACAGTAACTTTTTCATGATGAGTCAAAAACTTTCTATTATTTTGCACTTATATTTATCTCTCTAGATCATTGCATGTAGGGTGTAAACATTTTCATAGAGTAGTTCACTTTTTAAATATCTTTGAGAAATTCAGTAATCTCATTATTAAAGTAGAGAATGTGATATCTTAGTCACTATATGATTTTTATTTATTTTTTTGTAGAGTACCCACAGGGTATCCCTACTGCCAAGAAAATTATGTGGATGAAGGGAAGGGTCAGCAATATGTTTGAATAATGAATGATTTTAGAGAAAGTAGTTGAGAATCCCAAAAAGCTTAACACAGCTTATTTAGCATTATACCAAAAAAGGAAATAATGACTCTTTTTTTGGTAGTAATATTTTAAGAAACTGACCCTGTCCCTTTCTCTTAAAAAGAAAAAAATCCATTTCTCTAAAATCTCAATCTTTACCTTTGTTTAAGATGCAAAAAGCATTATCACTCTATACTCCTATTGAGACCTTAGGAAGGTTATTTATTCTCTGGGCCTCAGTTTTCTAATCACAAAATGAGGGGATGAATATAATTGTCTCCAAGACCACTTCACATTCTATGGTTAATTGAAAAGACATTGAATTAATTCCCACTTTTGCACAAATCAGGTTGTCATGTTACTAGCTATATGCCCAGCAAACATTTCAGTGATTAAAGTGCTATAGCGATAAGGTTTTTTTTTTTTTTTTTTTTTTTTTTTAATTAGGGAAGGTTGGCATTATGAGGTGCCTTTCAAACTATCCATTGTGGGCACCTTATATTCAGCAAATGCTTATTAAGAACCATTTATGAGCCCCCTCTTGTGATGAGTCATGTTAGCAGTATGAAGAAGACTGCATCCTTACTCTCTAGGAACTTTTTATAGAGTAGGGGAAGACAACCATGTCCCATCCCCTGGTTAACCAAACAAGTTATAAATGAACACTTACCACATCACTAATTTACCTATTTAAAAATACTTAGAGGGGGTACCTGGGTGGCTTAGTATGTTAAGGTCTGCCTTCAGCTCAGGTCATAATCTTGGGGTCCTAGGATCAAGCCCCAAATCAAGCTCCCTGCTCAGCAGGGAGTCTGCTTCTCCTCTCTCTGGCCCAGGCTTGTGCTCACTCTCAAATAAATAAAAAAAAATCTTAAAAAAAGAAAAGTACTTGAAGGAGTACTGGCCATATATGTACTGGCCTTAATAGTAACCAAGTTATAGTATCGTTATATGTTAACATGAGTGATACAAATAATGTGAGCTGTTGGAAAGATGAGACTGAGACAAGGCTTTTTTTTTTTTTAAGGTTTTTATTTATTCATGAGAGACACAGAGACGTAGGCAGAGGGAGAAGCAGGCTCCCACAGGGAGCCCGATGTGGGACTCCATCCCAGGACCCTGGGATCAAGACCTGAGCCAAAAGACGCTCAGCCACTGAGCCAGCCACCCAGGTGTCCCTGAGGGAAGCCCTTAGGAAAAGATGGATGTAACTACACACTTGGCAGATAGGAATTTGCCCTCCCATAGATCGTGTGAATTTATAAAAAGAAAAAATTGTTTTTGAAAAAGTTATTTGCAATAGTAAGACAATAAAAATGTTCTGTTCACTAATATATATGGTACATGTTTGATTTCTTTGTGTAGTAAATCTTAATCCATCAAACTTATTATGAAAGGAATATTTCTCATAACTTCTTCAAACTTCTTGTTAATTCTAGATGATCTATAAATATCCATTTAAATTCTCTGAGAATGTCTTCCGCTTCAGATGTAAGTTCTTTGGAAGACATGATGCTTTGGAAAGGATGGAGAGGAGGAGGAGGTGTGCCCAAAGGATTTATTGTACCATTTTTCAAAGCAGAGGCAGCTGTTGTGGAAATAGAATTAAAATGTAAATTATCAAAGGAGGATAATGAGAGCCATTCCTTTCAGACAATGCCCAGTGCAATCAGAGTAAGAAAAGGGTTTGGAGAAATTTTCTAGTATGCACAAGTCACGGATGATAAACTGAAAGGCTGAGAGGGAAGTGATTTACAAGAAACTAACTGGATACAACCCATGGATTGTCTAGTACTCTGGGCAGTTGATTTCATTGAGGAACAGACCTTCAGTTGTGCTGGGACTGAATCCAAATCACAAGATAACCGCACAGAATTGAGGAAGTCACTACATCAGTACCATAGGAGAGCTGTAAATTGAACTACAGTGCTGGCATGAGTTGCATTTCAATTTATGTGGTTTTATGAATCAAAACAGAAGTCTTTGCGTACAATGCAGCAGTCAGTGCCACAAGGGAACAAAATAGAAAGATGAAACATGAACTTGGTCAGGATTTTCTTTATAAACCAGAGGACAAAAACCCATGAAAGTTTTCAAATCCAAGGATTTTCACAAGTAAATTTGTTTATATTTTATTCTTTGTTCAGATTTAAGTTCAATTCTTTGTTCAAATTTTTTGGACCTTCAGAAAAGGTCCAAAGGGCTACACCTAAGTCATATAGGTGTATGTTCATTTGAACTGACCTTCTAATCCTAATATTTAAGGTCACTATTACTCAGACATCATGATTCTGGGATCAAATGTCAATGAGAAAAAAAATGGGAAATATATTGATTTATATTTGGATTTTACACAAACTGTAAAAGGGAGTAAAACTTTAAATTCAGGATTTTAGAGTATGGGGGCCTTATACATATATTTTTTTATGAAATAGTGATCAGTCATTTTGTCTTTTATATGACTGTAAAGTTTATATAGGCTCGTGAACAATTTCTATAGTGTCCAAACAGCTAAAGACCAGATCAAATTTCATGCCTGAAATAATAAGGGGTTTGATTAACAAATTAATTACCAGCTTAAATTTTAGCGCCTCCCCCCCATCTCTTCCAAACTAGTGTTTTGTTTGGATCCATGATTCTTTTTCTATATGCACTCTTGCTGGTTGATCTGTTCAATTTTCACAGCTTTAAACTACCTGTATTCTCATAACTCTCTAATCTGTGTCTCCAGCTTGGGCTTCTTCTCTTGACAGTCAGATTCATATACTTCAGTTGGATTCTGTGGGCACCTGAAACTCAACATGTTCATAATGAAACTTAGTTCAACATCCTCGTACATTCTTCTTAAAGTTCCTGTTATAGGTAATGGAATTGTTCAAGTCAGAAACCAAAGGTCATCCTAGACTTCTAAAAATATTTCCTAAATGTCTATTTCTTTCCATTTTTTCTCCTTTTCATTCCTCTCTCACTGAATTGGTTTTCTACCTTTCATCTGTAATAGAGCAATTTCCCTGCCTCCATTCTTTTCTTATTAAATTGCCTTTTCTAAGAACTAGAGTGTTCTTTCTAAACCATGTATCTAACTAGATTACTCTTTTCTTTAAAATCCCGAATCCATTGTCTTTTTAACATATCTTCTAAAACCATGCAAATCTCTAAGTTCCCTATCTCTTCAACCTTCTTGTCAGCCACTCCCTGCCTATATTTTTGGTCACTCTTAGAACTCCCAAACTCCTGTACTTCTCTACACATTACTATAGTCTTTCAATTATAGTTTAGCTTTTTTTTTTTCCTCCAGAAAAGACTAACTGCTTTTCATCTTTCAAAACCACATCAGTTGGGAATCCCTGGGTGGCTCAGTGGTTTGGCGCCTGCCTTCAGCCCAGGGGCATGATCCTGGAGTCCTGGGATCGAGTCCCACATCAGGCTCCCTGCATAGAACCTGCTTCTCCCTCTGCCTGTGTCTCTGCCTCTCTCTCTCCTCTGTGTCTTTCATGAATAAATAAATAAAATCTTAAAAAAAAAAAAAAGAAATCAAGAATTCTTAAAAAAAAAAAAAAAACACCACCACCACATCAGTTTTTGTATTTCTCTCCCATTGGATATGTATACTTTTTGAGGGAAGGAACTATCATATTCATCTTTGTAAATCCAGTAGCTAGCAGAGTGCCTGCCTTATGCTACATGCTTAGTAATTATTTGTTGAACTAAACAATGCTGGTTTATGGTTGTATTTAGCTTTTGCTACTGATTGCTTTAAGTGGGTACTTGACTCCTACATTTGAGTTTCCATCCAAGGAGCTAACTTCAGTCAAATACTTCGGTATACCAAGTAATTTTATCATGCTTCTTGATCTGTGCTTCTAATGCTTCTAATCTCTTCACTTATGCTCCCAAAGAGCACCCAACCGTTGGGTAAACTAAAGGCTCTGAGCCTCAGTTCAGTTTCTTCACCTTAGATAGTTCCTTTTTTAAAGGGTTCTTATGAGAACTGTGATAGAGAGCCTTTGTGAAAATGGTGGCACAGTGTCAAGCACAGCATTGGAGCTCAATAAGTATTTAGTGATTTTTTTCAGAAAAAAAAAAGGCTCCTAATGCTTTCTAAAATGTTAAACATCGCTTAAACATTACTCTTGGAAAATAAGAATGTTTTACTGCTAATAGAAGAGAGATGAGCTAAAATTCTAAGCTATTGAAGGACTATGCTATGGGTTTAAACTTTACACATTTGGCAAGACTTTGAGTTCTTTTTGCTCAACAGACCTCCAAGCAAATTGAGTTTTAAGAATAAACCACTAAGAAAGAATTATTGTAACAATATCCTTTGTTTAATAATTATTTTATTTAGGTAGACAATGATATTAGTATTCATAAGGTCAGCAAGAATCCTAATATGATTGAAATTTATATTGTTTTGCTTAGGTTAACTTAATTTAATGGCAATAAACGATTTACCAAATAGATTAATCATTAGAACCAGCAAAGTAATCAGAAGTTTAGCATATTGTTTCAAGTCAGTGCAGGAAATTAGGATCTCCTACTTTAAGTCTTTCTTGGGGACTAACATATGGAATTGGTCTATCACATTTAATATTTCTTATCTTTGCTCAAGGTTAATTATATTGCTTGGTCTTAATGAATAACAAAATTAACAATTTATGCCTAAATAATATAGAGTGAATGTTTTTGTAATACTAATTAGGTATCTTGTAATTAAAAGTCTTGGGTTACATCTACTATATAGGGCTGTCAGGTCAAATATTAACATACATTACAATTAAAGCCAACTAGTCAGTAGTATAGATGGGGTAGCAAAGCTATTGGTCTAAAATTAGAACTTGAATTGGGTTGATACTTTGAATCAAGATCTTAAGTAAGTTATTGCTTGCAACTTAACAAAATTACTTTAGAATTGTTAGGGGAAAGTAAAAATTAATGTATAATTCATATAATTCAAATCCCATTTAGTAGAGGTGAGTTATTTATTGAACTTGGAATTTAATTATAACAACTCTTTTTCAAACTAAGCCATCATTGAGACAGTTTACTATATTTACTATTGAAATAGTCTTTGAAGAAATGTGAAAAAAAACCAAACACTTGGTTTCTGTATTAAGTTTTTTTGATCGGGAGCCATTTTTAAAATAGTGTACATTTAAATTTTAAAACGTAAAATTCCACACTTCCAAAAAAATGTGTGGTTGTTAAATTTAAAAAAGCATCAGTGAAGATTCTGGGATGATGGATGGATTACCAGCTTTACTTTGAAGACATAGTTCATTACTTTAGTTTGAATGTAGCATTGTTTTTGCCTGATTCTGTAGTCAGTAAATCTCCCAGGAACTATTTAGTTTCGAAGCCTTTGGATTTGGAAAATAATATTTCTGTATCATTCAGATTTAGGTTTACAATCTACAAATACTTGGATTGTGATTCCTAGTCACATAATACCTAGTTAGCTTACTTAAAAATGGTTCCCATATTTAAAAAATTTAAACAATTACTTTAAAAAATAAAACACAATCCTATTCTAACACATCTAATGGGCAATAGGGATACTAATAATCATTATTATCTTTATGGTCTCAAGAGCGACATTTATGATCACATTTAAAAAAAATGATTGTGAGGGACACCTGAGTGGCTCAGCAGTTGAGCATCTGACATTGACTCAGGGCATGATCCCTGGAACTGGCATTGAGTTCTGCATCCGGTTCCCTGCATGGAGCCTGCTTCTCCCTCTGCCTGTGTCTCTGCCCAACCCCCCCCTCTTTCTCATGAATAAATAAAATCTTAAAAAAAAGTGACTATGAGATGCACAATGTATGTCTGCTTAGATGATGATAGAGAATATGACATGAAAATAAACAACAAAAAAAAAAAAAGAAAGAAAAGAAACACCATCTCATAGTCATTGTTCAGAGTGGATGGACAGAGTGTGGTTTCACTATTTGGGTTTTCTTAAAACGCTAAAGCTATGTGGCACAGGTTTTTCAGCAGAGAAATCACAACACATTTAAAACATGTAGCCAAAAATGCCGGTGGGACCAAGAGAAAAAAAGCTGGTGTTCATATTTCTTAAACAAAAGCAAAAATCACTCAGAACACAAGATCCTGCTAGGCACATCATCTGCCTTAAGGGAGTAAGATGTCATTTTTTATGTAACATCTTAACTATGATGGCTTATTAAATATGATGTAGAAAATCATGTTTTACCAGCAGGACTAAACTTGGGAATAATAATAAGAAGCATTGGCAAACCATTCAACCACCCACATTTTCCAAGAAAATTACTCATAATAGCAATTTTACATTGAGGTATTATTAAGCAGCATGTTTTAATAATATGTAGGTTTAAACTCAACAAGGAAACACAGCAGTTCTTTTTTTTTTGGTCTATAGACCATAAAACATAGCATAAACTAAATGAACTAAAAGCCACATGTTTTTGACAATCAAAACCTAAGTACCTATGCTTCCTGCCCATTATAGAATGCCATAAAAAATCAGTGTTCCATAACAAGATTCATCTGCATGATGCCAAACAACCAAATATTAGAATATATTTGAATTTGGAGAGGTAACTAAAATTGTTTAAGGGTGCCAGGGTGGCTCCGTTGGTTAAGCTCCAGTCATGATCTCGGGGTCATAAGGTGAAGCCTGTGCTCTGTGGAGAATCTGCTTGGGATTTTCTCCCTCTCCCCTTTCCCTTTCCTCCACTTGCACATGTGCTCTTTTTCTCAAATAAATTTTTTTTAAAAATCTTAAAAATAAAATTGTTCAATTTAATATCATATGGTTGTAAACTTGATGTATTTTTAGAAAAAGTAAAATTATTTAAGAAAAGTGTAACATTTCATATAGTTTCTCACTTTTTATTAACCATAGTTCTTTTCATTGACTAACAAATGTCAAATACAGAAATAAAGGGTACATTGGCAGACTGGTGAATGTAGTCCTGGGATTCGATACCTTCATTAGATTTATGTATGCCTGCAGTCAATTGTTTGACTGTAGTTGTGTCCAAGGGTCTGCCTTGGAATTTTTCTTCCTTGTTTCATTGTATATTTTATATTTTTTTGTTGAAAAAGAAAGGTCTCAAGAGTAGCTTGGACATATTTAACCTTCTTGGAACTACTCAGTTTTTTTAAAAACATTTTTTAAAAAAATGTTAAAAAACATTTAATGATTTTGGAAGTGTTGGATATTTAATGAATAAAAATGAAACCCCATTTTAATTTTATAGTGGTAGAAAGTTTTTGATGTAGGACTACCTAAGCATGAAGGAACCAAGCCAAACAATTTTATAGTAACAACAAAAGCATCTAACATTACATTATTAAAGTGGGTGGTTCCAGCTGTTTTCTCTCTCCACCCTAGTTTGAATGAATACCTGGTTTTCCCAGATCATGGGAATTGTTTTTTCCTATGTAGAACTAATAATGGACAGAGCCAAACAGCCTGCTACCTCATACCTTCCTGCTACTCTCTTTGTAAATTCTGCAGATTTTGAAGCCCCTGGCCTTTTATTGAGATTTAATTAGTCCACACCAAGTTCAGTTATAAAGAGCTATATTCATTTTCCAAGACTTCCAAGGTTTAACAGTGTCACTTGGGTAGCAGGTATTTACCCAGATCCTACCTATAGAGATACTCTAGATATTTTAAAATTATGTAGATCCCCCAAGGCCAGCAGTTCTTTTCTATGGTAAAGTTCCAGCTCACCACTGCCCACATCTGGCTTCCTGTTTGTGGAACTACTGTTTAGGTAAATAATTGGAGGGACACAGTGGAACAGAGTAAACTGCCTGGCTTCTTCTCTCAGACCTGGCTTCTACCTGGACTTGAGACTCTGACCTTTCTTTTCTTTTTTTTTTTCCATTTCTATCATTTTCCAGTTTTTTTTAAAATAAATTAATTTTTATTGGTGTTCAATTTACCAACAAGACTCTGACCTTTCTTAGTGCCTAGACGAAGACACCGTTTGAATCCAGCTCCAAGTGATGTTAAAAATGTGGCTTGAGGGTAGCTCACATGCCTTCAAGTTTGAGCATAAGGCAAGTGGCCAATTTTGTGGAACTACAGAATATTAACCCACCAATATAACTTGAACCTTTGAATATTTGGTAGCCATGTCTCCTTAAACTGTCTGTGTCCCATAGGTTTCTTTGAGCTCAGCATTCCAACTTTTCAGCTTTACTAGGGTTAAAATATAGCATGATACCTAACCTCACGCTCCAGATGTCTCCTTTGCAAGCATCTTAGTAATTCTCTTATTTGTCTGAAGAACAAATTCTTGCTAAAAATTTGAGTGGCTAGGAAAAGAAGCAGTACCATTTAGTCTAGAGAGTCTCAAGGGACACTCTCACTTGTTGTTGGAGAGGACAGCCATGTATTTCTTGATACTATCCTTAGTGATTTTGCTAACCCCCAACGATCACTTAACCACCCTTAAGAGAGTTGTTACTGATCCTCTTAAGGTTGAGAGACTTGTACTGTCAGTGCTTACAAATAAGAAACCGAGTACTGGGGCGCCTGGGTGGCTCATTTGGTTAAGCCTCTGCCTTTGGCTGAGGTCATGACCCCAAGGTCCTGGGAATCCAGCTCTGTGTCAGGCTCCCAACTCTTTCTCCCTCTCCTTTGCCCCTCCCCCTGCTTGTGCTCTCTCATGCGTGCATGCACACTCTCTTTCTCACATGAATAAATAAAACCTTTTAAAAAAAGAAACAGAGTACCAGTTATGTCTTGATCACTCAGAATATAGTGGACAATATTCTGTACCCTAGATAAAACAATGCAAACCATCCTCTTGTATGCCTTCCAAACAAGAATTCTTATTAATGCCCACTTTTACTATTTCCCTAGGATTAATAGAACAGCATCCCTGGATCACATACTCCAGAATCTTAACTGGTTGTATTAATTTATCGTGGCTGCTATGATAACTTACTGCAGACTTGATGCAATAGAATTTTACTTTCTCACCATTCTGGAGGCTAGAATTTTTAAATCAAAATCTACAAGCTCTAGGGGAGATTCTGTCCCCATGCCTCTTTCATCTTCTGTTGGATGTTGGTGTTCCTTGCCTTGGGCTATATCACTCCAGTCTGCCTCCATTTCACATGGCCTCTTTTGTCTCTCAACTTTTCCTGATGTGTGTCTTATAAGAAAGGATACTTATTGGATTTAGAGTCCATCTGGATCATACCTGATGATCCCTTTATCTCAAGATCTCTAACTTGCTTTCATCTTCAAAACTACTTTTTAAAAAATATGGCAACGTTCACAGGTTCTGAGAATTAGAGAGTGGATATCCTTTGGGGCTACCATTCAGCCTGTTGACACATGTGGTAGCCACCATATACCATTGGTGCTGATGGCTGTAGTTTTTGAACTAGAGAGATGTGGGGGCGCTAAAGCCCACTTTCATAATGTGGTTATTAGAGTCCCACAACTAACTAGAATAAGTTTTAAGCCTACTTCCATTAGGTCTACTCTGATTCAGTATCTGGTTATGTTCTAGGGATTAGATACAGAGTTACCCACATTCAGCACCTTGTCTTACAGAGATAACTGGAGCCCTAACCATTAGACTATAAATTCCATGAGTCTTATTTACTACTGTATCACCTGTGCATTGGCTGGATACTAGCAGGTGCTTAGCATATAGTTTTTTTGTTGTTTTTGTTTTTGTTTTTTAATGAAAGAAGAAACAAAAGGATCAGACAATTGTTTCAGACCCAACAGGCACAAACATTTAAGATGAAACATGTTTTTATGTTCCTTACTCGAAGTCCAGAAATACTTTTGAGAAGGACTGATTAAGAAAACCAGATGTTCACAAAACGTCCTTTCCTCTTCTCTCTATATAACCAAGTCCTATGTTTTCATTCCGAGTCCTACCCCTTCCATCAAACCTTCCTATCTTCACAGGAAACCTGCTTCTCCCTCTGCCTATGTCTCTGCCTTTTTCTGTGTCTCTCATGAATAAATAAATGAAATCTTTACATTAAAAAAAGATACATGGCTATACATTGTCATAAGCCAAGAGCAATGAATAAGGGGAACTTCTCTTACTCCCTTTATTAGGGGCGTAGATATCCAGTCATCTGCTGGATATCTCATTTAGTCCTGGTAACATGTGGCATTTGACATATAGACAAAGTGAAAGCTCCAGCATCAATTTACATATTAAACATTGGCGGCATTTAATTTCATTTTTTCCTTTAGGAAAAAAATTATAAATGGAATTTCTAATGTTTACTTCCTAGGCTACAATAGAGACCACATATCTTTATTATATTACTTGGTACTTGAATATCTGAAACATTTCATTATTTGCCTTTGCTCAAGTATATTCATATGTTCCTCAGAACATCTATAATGAAGATGATTATGCCTTACACTGCAGTATCCTACATATCACCCAAAAGCATCTTGTAAATAGTGAATGCCCTATTTAATTAAGGGCTACAGCTAATTGGGAAGTCCACTTGCTCTATGATTTTTTTTATTCCTTTAAAATAGTTTTAACAGAATCTAAAACAAAGTGCTTCAATGTAGTCCATTGAAATGGACATTATAGTAGAGCATATAAAATTTTTTTGAATTGTAAACTATAGGCTGCTATATAATAACTATAATTATTAGAATTTCAAAATTCTTTTGTGAGTTTTCTTTTTTTCAAAGCTATTAGCAAATTTGAGTTTTACCTTTTATTTCCTCTGCTGAGTATGTAATACAGTATTTTTTAGACTGGTAACCTGAGGGATATAATCCCAATCCACAGAATTTGAATCTAAACAAATGAGTTACTTTTTCATGGATACTGCCATAAAATACTTCTTGTTACTGAAGCTTCTTTAAAATGAAGTTGAGCCATCTCAAAGGCAAAACAAAGTTTATAAAAGATTCTTCATTTACTCTTCATTTTCACTGCCTGCCCATTTTTCTCAGCCCCGATGAAGGGAGTGAGTGTGACTCCCTGGAGCTGCCCCATCCAAGTTCCTGTTATTTCTGGTTTCCTGTTGGATTCAGCCAATGGGAAGCAAGGTAAGCAATCACCAGGTGGGAGAAGGAGACTCTCTCCCACCTCCCAATTTTTGCTGTAATTCCCAATGATAGCCCCCTTTGATGGCTCTAGCTTTGGTGGAGTGTGGTTGCGCTGTTCACTCGCTCCCAAGTGCCAGGGACTGGTTACAGCTTCTTGCTTTTCTAGGTCTTCATGATTGCTGCAACATCCCTAGTTGGTTTCCTTAACTTTATCTACATCTCTGTAAAGGATCCCCTCATCAGAGCCCCACTTTTCTAATCAGACTGTGACAGAGACACATGCTAAGCAAGGTTGGCATGTTTAACACAGATCTTCGGCAAACTTGCTGCTGGTTGTATGTAGGCACAGCTGTAGGACGCTAAGAATAGCTCTGCCTGCAGCATCTTTTTTTTTTTTTTTCTGAAAATCTTTTGCAATTCCAACTCCATCTTTTTGGGCTCAATAAGGACTTTATCTTTTGGTACCAGCTTTTCTCTTGCAATCGAATCCTCTCTCTACTCTCAAAAAGAACCTGATTATTAGTCAGCAGTTACCCTTGTTACTTGACCACCCAGTTTTAAAATAGAACTTTATAGAAGTGTACCTCACAAAGCCTAGCATCCACCTTTTCAATCTTCTCTCTCCCATTTTATACAGAAAAACCATATTGATTGTTAATGGAATGCAGCTCTAAGTTCAAGAGAAAGTACTTGAGGATCAAAAAGAACATTGTGAAATTAAAATCGGTCTATAGCCTTGAGAGTAAACCTGATCATTGCTTTGAGGTTAGGAATAGGAAAGAGTAGGAAGTGACAGTCTAGCTCTCTCTTCTCTAGGGTGGACCTGTGATCTCTAGAAGCCGACAGAGTAGCAGAGTAGTGGGAGGGTTGACCTATATGCAAATACTAAAGACCTATTTCTAGGAGCTATTTGGTTCCCCAGCTTCTTTAAGGAGACAAAACCCACTTTCATCTCATCTCATGGCACATCCTTCTTTCAAGGAAGGCGTTCTATCAGGAACTCTCCTTTCCTTTTCTGAGAAAAGATAAGCTTCCTTCCTTTAGTCTGGGGACTTTCTTAGATATTTTGAATATTCTCACATACCTAGAAAAAAATCATAGTATTTTAGTAACCCTTTATGATATCCTGAGGCATATCCTTAGGTACCCATTTTCCTTCTGTCTCTCATAGTGACATTTCTGATAAAGTACATCTTTATAATGAAACTTTATCAGTTGGATTAGAATAAAACCATATTAAAGAATGCATCCAAATTTTAGTGTCCTTGATAGTAGTATGTGTGGGGCCTGTAGTATGCAGTCTCATTTGTCACATTGTTCCTCCTTCCCTTCAGTTAGCCTATAGACACATATTAGTCCCAGCCAATAATTTTCTATGTAAGTTGAAACATGGAGGGAGGCAGAGGGGAACACTTTTAATATCTTACCTAAACCCTTTGCTGCAGCCTTAAGCATTATTTTGTTTTGTAATCAAAGAGGGTAACTTGGTTACCATCTTCTTTACAAATACCATTGGTCTTTTTCATGTGTACAAATAATAATTTATGTCCATCCATTTCTCTTCTCCACTATAAAAGATTTTGAGAGTATTTATCTCTAACCTTTAATTTTCCCCTCATATTCTTATTCTCTTATTCCTCATAATTCTGTTGTTTTCTTTGTTCCTCTTTCTGTTCTCTCCTGCTCATCTATATTTTGAATGTCGAATAGCCAAAAACTGAATTCTGTAGCTTATGTAAAAACATGTTTCAGACAGTGGAAGTATGCCTTATGGTCTTTGTGTTTTATACTCTGTTATTACATCTAAGAATGGCAATATAATTATAGAGATGTTGTTTCTTTAGTGAATTATCTGAACCCCCGCAAATTTCTCTGCTTTAATGATGCATAATCAGCCATTATCCATCTTGTATTTATGCTTTTGTTTAAGAAATTAATGACAAGCTGGCCATGATAGTAATAATTTGGCACTTTGCTTGGCACATTCAATCCTATATTAGTCAGATTTCATATATTAAAAAACAAATATACCCCCCTTAAGAAATAAAATGTCAGATTGTGACCACTTAATATAAAAATATTTTAAGGCTAGAATGTACAGTTTTAATAAACAACCATGCAATGTAACAATTTAAGATGGGATAGAAGAGGGTTAGGATTGCATATAAATACCTATGACTGTTACTGATTATATTTGTTTTCCAAAAGAATGACCCAAATCATGCCAAGAATTTATATGTCCATCTTACATTGAAAGTCTTCCAAATAAAGATTCCATACATTATCTAAATAACCAAATTTCTTACTTAGATTTCTTTTTTTTAAAGATTTTGTCTATTTATTCATGAGAGAGAGAGAGAGAGAGAGAGAGAGAGAGAGAGAGAGGCAGAGACATAGGCAGAGGGACAAGCAGGCTCCATGCAGGGAGCCCAGATGTGGGACTCCATCCCAGGACTGCAGGAGCCAAAGGCAGGTGCTAAACTGCTGAGCCACCCAGGCATCCCTAGATTTTTTTTTTTATATCAATACATTTTTTTCTCAACCAAAGACTCCCTTGTACTGTGTTTACTCAGGTGAAGTGCCAAATCATGGAAGCTGTGCTGCTCACATGAGTAATTATCTTGATGTGTACTAGCAAAACATAGACATATAGACTCACTCTTCTGTCATCAAAGAAAGGAGGGCAAGTTTAATGTCATTAGCTTAGCCAGTAGTGAGTGAAAAAACTCAATCCTAACATCAGAAAAAAAGAATTCTATATTCATTCTCCTTCATGGTGTGAAGCAGGGTTGTGTTCATCTAAAGGTAATATGTTAGAAAATCATGTTCAGTGAGAGCTGAATATCTTAATAAATCCATATGTGGCAAAATAAAATTCTGTTTAAAAATATGCAGGATGTAATATGTAGTAGCATTTAATATGTAAATATGTGATCATAGGTAATATTTATATATTATTCTGAGGGTTAAGGATGTGCCCTGTATTCTTCCCGTGTGTGTATGTCTGTGTGTGTGTGTAGAAGCAGCTCATTAATAGGTACTTTTTTTTTTTAAAGAAAGTGTGATTAATCTTTTTCTTTTTTAAGATTTTATTTATTTGTTCATGAGAGACAGAGAGAGGCAGAGACACAGGCAGAGGGAGGAGAAGCAGGCTCTATGCAGGGAGCCTGATGCAGGACTCAATCCTGGGTCTCCAGGATCACACCCCCGGGCCAAAGACGGCACTAACCGCTGGGCCACCAGGCCTACCCATTAAGAGGTATCTTACGAATTAGGAAACTGAGGTGAAGGAGATATTAAATAATTTGTCAAGGTCACGTAGGTAATTAGGAAAGTTGCAATTTTATTTAATAATCTTAACAATTAGGGGACGCCTGGGTGGCTCAGCGGTTGAGATCTGCCTTCAGCTCAGGGCGTGAGCCCGGGATCCAGATTCGAGTCCCACATTGGGCTCCCTGCGAGGAGCCTTCTCCCTCTGCCTATGTCTCTGTCCCTCTTTCTGTGTCTCTCAGGGATAAATAAATAAGTCTTAAAAAATAATCTTAACAATTAGAATCAACTTTATCTTGTAAAATTATGTCCTTTGTCTTTCATGTAGGTTTGAGTTCAGGATATGTATGTGTTCATCCTTGATTTCTTGATATAATTTCCTTAATAGATTTCTATATTTTTTGTGATTCAAAGGCATTTAGATTAAGTTACTTATGAATATTTTTACTTTAATGAAATTATTCTATATTATCTCTGTCATTTCATCAATAAACAATCACATTTTAAAGGTACATTAAAATATAATGGATTAACAAGTTGTCTTTGAAATTGCTCAATCTCTCTGCTCAGTTAAGTCAATATAAGTCTGTACTTATAATAACCAAAGGAAGGGCAAATTTGTTTATGATTGTTCCATAATCACTATTCCTTATCATGATCCCCAAATGTGAACTATAGATGCATCTTTAGGAAGATTTCCTGACATAGTGCAAAAATTATCAGTGCTGTATACTTCTGTAAGATGTAGAGCAAAATAAAAATTGCTGCTTCATATCCTTAAATATACTAGGGCTGGATGACCCTGACATATAAATATTTTAAAGAAAGCTTCTAGTAATGTTTAGAAGATCTACTTAGAAATCCAGAGCCTGAAGAACAGATGTCTCAGTTGTGATTCAGAATAACTGGATTCTTATCTTACTGGGAAATCATTCACCTGGCTCTGAACTTGACTGATCTATGTGATCCTTGTGAGTACTACCACTCTAGTGCTGCTACTACTATTCCAGTTGCTACTACTATTACACCATTCCTGTGAATAGTTACTTAGGTTTCCTGAGTGTTAGGTATATTATTAAGCACTAAACCTATACCATTTCACTTAATTCTTATAGTGATCTTATTAGGTTAGTTTACCCTGGTTTGTTGTCAGGTTCTCAGCATCAAGATTAAAACCTAAGCATCTTTAATCTAAAGCAACAGTAAGAAACAAACATCTCTCAAGCTCCCAAATATTAGGTCAATCTCATGCCTCTGAGTACTCTTCAGCAGGCTTCTTCTAAGTGGTAGGGCTCTTCTGAGATGCTCAATAGTGAATTTTGCCACTTTAACTGAAGGAATTGAAGGAGTGTATAAGTCCTTCCACTGCAGCCTAGGAATTACAATCTCATGCTAAGGATATTGGTTCTGTACTTATAAAGAACGGCAGGATTGTGAGAGACTTCATTTTACTAAAGGAAATTAATGTTGGAATAGAAAAAAATGGCCATGTTGTAGGAATTTTAGAAGAAAATTCCAAACCCATCTCTTCATGGATCAAAGAAGAAAGCAGATGGATCATTTTAGCAAGAATACTATCTCCACCAATAGACGACCATTTTAATCACAGTATTTATTTAGTGGTTTGTTTTATAAAAGTGTATTTCACATACATTATTTCATTGAATCATTGCAACCTATTTTGAAGTGGTGGTTATTACTTTATTGGTTTTACAGATAAAGATACTAAGTCTCAAAGAAAATGAATCTTGAAGAGGATGGATTTATGGTAGCTGCCCAGATGGGCTTTCACATGGGTAGTTCCACATCTATTCTGCACTTCACTTCAGAAATCATATAAGATCTTCTGAAATTATCCGCTAGCTATTTTCAAGAGGTACCTGTTAACCTGAGTATCTTGTTTTGTGAGCCAACAGCCAGGAAATGACTGCATAAATGAACTAGAGAGCCCTACATCATCACCCAATTTTGGAAGCAAGAATGATGTAATACAACAAATTAATGAGGCCTACAAAAATTCTTTCAGTTTAGATTTTTTGCATGAGTGGGCTACTAGAGTCTAGTGAAAAGAGTGCTAAATGAATGTTTCAACTCCAACTTTCCTATTTATGAATTCTGTGACTCAAGCATTTAACTTATTCTCCCCAAGCATTAAATTTCTCATCCATTAAAAAGAACTAGAATATCTACTCAGTATACTTCATAGGATTGTTGAGAAGACCAAACTCAATGCAGCATATGAAAGTTTTTTGAAGATGATGAGAAGTGAGAGAGGTGTTCTGAGGGTGAAGAATGGATGTGAGGGTAGAGATCAGGCCAGGATGTGTCCTATAGAGACCTGAGTTTCATTGCCACCATTGCCCTTCTTTCTTGAGTTAGTATGATCCAAAGTAAGTAATGAACCATGTTCCACAGTATGCCACTGTCCATCTCAACCATTCAAATGAATTGTAGCTACAGAAGATGTCATCTTCCTGGCATGCTTTTTCTTGATTGTGTGGGGAATGGCAACGATGTCTTGTTAAATTTAAAAAGGTCACACTGTGTAACCACTATTGGTTATTGGTGTGTTCTAAGCATTAAGATAATAATACAAATAAACAGGAACAATTTTTCCCTCTGACAGAAGTCCTTGCTGTTAAGATGCCAGGAATTCCATTTAATAAAGTAGAATCATTATAAAGGGCTTGGCTTGACTCCCAGAACCGGAGGTTCCCCAGTGAGAAACTACCTGTTAGCAAAGTCTTCATCTCTCTGTTTGGAGTCACAGAAGAATATAAATTATCCAGAGAAAGTAACACAAAGGTTCTAGAAGAAAATTACCTCCCCCAAACAATTCAATGACTGTACAGTTATACCTTTATTACATGAAAAAATGCATTCCAACTATACCCTCTTTGATTGAAATATATATATATATATATATTTTTTAGAGGGGGAGAAAGAGAGAGGTAGGGGAAAGGGCAGAAGGAGAGGAAGAGATAGAATCTTAAGCAGGCTCCACACCCAGCATGGAGCCTGTTACAAGTCTCGATCACACAACCCTGAGATCATGACCTGTGCTGAAATCAAGAGTCAGACGCTTAACCGACTGAACCACCAAGGAACACTTAAATGAAATTTTATAAAAAGAGGTAGAAATAATATTGGAAGCAAGGGAAACAGGGAAGCAGAGATACAGAGTAATGTCAACCAAAATATAGCCCTTATGAAATCATTCAGTAACTAGAACTCACACTCAAGGATCACACTGCCCATTGAGAAATGGTTGAGATTGGCTAAATGGATGAGTGACTGAATTTGAATAATGAAGCAAGTGGGATTTGGGGCATGCTAAAAGATATTTTGAATCACAAATTTCCCCCAAAATCTATCTTGTTTGCTTCCAATCAGAATAATAATTCATATGGGTAGAGCTCTGTAGTTCAAACCTGGGAAATTTAGGTCCCAATTTCACATGCTATCCCTGCATATCGAAAGTCTCGTAAAGGTGTATGATGCATTCACTGCTCCCTCCAAACCTACCTGAAAAGCAGTAGAGGATACTGGCTAAGAGTGTAGCATCTAGAGTAGCTTTGGGTTAATTATTGAATCTCTCTATATCTTAGTTTCCTCACATGTCAATTAGGGATAATACTTCAACCTATCACATAGAGCCATTGGGAAGATTACATGACTTAATGTATGTAAAGTTCTTAGAATAGCTAAGGGTAATATCTGACAAATAATTATTGAACAAAATGGCATGACAAATTTAAATCAAGCTATTGCTACTTGTGCAATTCATTTTACCTCCATAAGACATTTTTGTTTTCTAGTATTCTATGGAGCGATTCAGAGAATGAGTAAGTCAGACTGCTTGTGTTTAAATTATGGCTTCATTCTATTAGCTGTAATCTTGGGTAAATTACTTACCTCTTATGCCTCTGTTTTCTCATCTGTAAAATGGGGATGGTAACAATGATAAGAGATACTGGGAGACAAGTAATGAGTAAATGAGGCAAGACATGGAAAGCCCTAGAACAGTGTCTGGCACATGCTAAGTGCTTGCCAGAGCTAGCTATTATTATCATTAATTTCTCTGCATTTTCTTCTTTCTGTAACTCTCTAGGACCACCAGATACTCTCCTAGTATCTCTCCATTCCCAAATGTTTAAGACAAAACTTGGTTTAAATTGGAAGATAGAGGAGCATCTTTAAGTCATCAGTCTATGTCTCAATATTACATCATCCTGTCCTCCAGGCAGAGCCTGATCTTGTTGTCTCGATTACATATCTGGCGTTCTAATATGATTCTTGTGTCTTAGTTTCTACTCTAGCACTCTGATGACACTCCCTGGACTCTCTTGCCTCTGGGGTCCTTTATTTCTGCCCTGCAGGACAGTCACATTAATGAAATTCATTGCCAAACTTCTCTCATGTTCACTGCCTGGGTGGGGCTTCTGGACCCTACTCCTCATGTCTACAGGATTGCACTGAATGTCCTATAGATCTTGGATTATTACATTTGACTGTTCAATGGAACCTCTGTTTAGTACCTAAAACCCTCCCACCTCTGTGAAGAATATATCCCAGTCTTAGACCCTCCTTATCTGCTTTGCCCAGTAACCATAGCCCCAATGAGCAATAAAGACCCATACCTAGATTGATATTTTGTGATTTCAACTATCCTTATAAAAAACAAATACTTGGATATACACACAAGTAGACCAGATTTTCTCAACTCAGAATCTAATTCTCCTTTTTGGAAATTCTATCTCAGGGTTTTACTTGTGAGTACAAGTGTGATATTTCAGTGGTGTGTGTTTAGTTGGTGCATAGTTTTCTCAATAAATTTTAAAATAATAATTTTAATGAAGTTAGAGATACATAAAATAGATGAAAGAAATTGGCCATCATAATGTATGGGAATTACTAATGTGTGACTAATGTTGTTCTCAGTGACAGTCTATGTCAGGCTGTACCTAACCAGGGGAAAACAACATGGGTGGTTTGAAAAAGAACAAACTGGTTTTTTTGGGTGTGGATACTGGTTTCATAATGGGAATGTTGGTTTGCCCTAGAAAATCACTACAGTGCAATAAATTGACTCAGGTGTCTTAAATTCCAGGGAGAAAAAAAATCTCTTAGTAGTTGAGATCTGGGTGAATTGTGAAAGAATAGTTTCCTTTCTTCCTTTCTATTTACTCTTTGTTTCTTCTTTCACTTTTTAACTAATTAATAACAAATTTCCTTTTATCTATTTGTGGTAAGTAGAATTGCTTAAATGGCTGACTAAAAAGTAGAAACATTAAAGATACAAATTAGTTCTACTTGAAAGTAAAAACAAGTAAAAAACTCATTGTAATACTCCAAAAATGTGTTTATTAAATGAATTTAATTATTATTGCTAGAAAACCATTCATAATCATTCAAAGTAAAAGTAAGCATTTGTTCAAAAATGTATGCTGTCCAAAATTAACTTCAAGTAGCTATTAAATTTGAATATAAGTAGTATGAGTTAAAATTAAATAAAATTTAAAATTGGACTCCTCAATTGCATCATTTCGGGTGCTCCATAGCCACATATGCCAGTGTCTACTGTATTTCACAGCTCAGAAAGCTCTGTTGGACAGCACGAGTTCACATAATTTCAGTACTGGATCATTGCAGAAAGTTCAGTTGTACCTCACTGCCTTTTTTTTTTAAATAAAGATTTTCATTTATTTATTTGAGAGAGAGTGAGAACAAGAGAGAGAGAGAAAGAGAGAGCATGGGTGAGCACAGGGGAGAGCAAAAGGGAGAGGGAAACACAGACTCCCTGCTGAGAAGGGAGCCTGATGTGGAGCTCTATTCCAGGACCATGGGATCATAACCTGAGCCAAAGGCAGATGCCTGACTGACTGAGCCACCCAGGTGGCCTGTACATCCCTGCTTTAAATAATTTCCCTGCTTTTCATTTTTAGCTTAATAGACTCTTAGTGTAATATCTTTATTGTTTTATTTTTTTGATCCCTGATCCTCTGGTCTTCTAGTGTCTTCTTTTGCCACTTTGTAGTTGTATTGAACTTCCATACGTGGTCATTGATCTTTTTTGTTTTTATACATCTCCATCCGCTTACACCTTATTCTCCAGGATTGCCCCTTTTCCTCTGGTTGCTTTCCATCTTAGACTTTGGCCAGCTACCACCTGCCAGAAAAAACCTTGCTTTTCTCTCTCTAGGTTAGTTGCCCTTAAAGTCTCAGAGTCTCAATAGCACCTTGGGTTTATTTTTATTTTATGAGTCATCACACTTGCCAAATTGTTCTGTGATTCCTCTCCTATCTTGAGTTGTCTTATAGAAAATCCTGGTAACATATGAATTTTACTTCTGTTTAATTTTGGGCAACCATTAAACTTTTGATCCTAATTTTCTTTTTGAGAATAAATGAAAAGAAAGAGGAAACTGGTGTTTGTATATAGAAAAGAGAAGTAAAGTAAATGGCAGATGGTTAGACTTTTTTAAGAGGACTTCCTGGACACGATCAAGAAAAAATACAGGAGGCAAAAATAGGCTTCAGAAATGCACTCTAGTAGTATCCTTGAAAAAAGGGTATAAAGCACAGGGGCTTTGTAATGAACTCAACACAGGAAGAGATAATGCCATGGAATCCAAGGATTGGGCTAGAGGTTTGAAAAAAAAAAAAAACAACTCTGTTATTCGAATTAGGTTATATACAGATAACCAAAAACCTTTGCAAGCATGTATGCTATTTTGTCTCTCTGAGAGCTCAATAGACCCTAGGATCTGGGATCCAATAGACTGAAGAAGTTAATTCCTGGTCAAGAAACCAGAGAAGTGGGACGCTTGGATGGCTCCATCGGTTAAGAGTCCGACTCTTGATTTGGGCTCAGGTCATGATCTCAGGGTTGTGAGATTGAGCCCCACCTTGGGCTCCGTGCTGGTCCTGGAACCTGCTTAAGATTCTCTCTCCCTCTCCCTCTTCCTCTCAGCCCCATACATGGGCTCTCACTCTCTCTCAAGAAACAAAACAAAACAAAAACCAACCAAACAAAAAAACCAGAGAAGCACTAACCATTGGAAGGCCACACCATACCTGTTATTCCGGATGTTCTCATCCACAAATGTTTTGCTAATTATTGCTAATTACAAAATATTATTAATATGAGATGAAGTCACTGATTCAGTATTTTGCTATTGTTTTGTTCTTAGTTGCTTGGTTTAATAAGCATAAATGTATTTTTAAGAGATTACTTAAATTTTCTGACACTGTTTCAACTTAGTTTTAAGATCTTCAGCTATAAATCATCTTAGCGTAGTGACTTTTGGGAACCTGACTTCTCTCAGTTACAGGGAACTTGTGTGTAATTGTCTGTTTCCTTTCCTGCTCTTCTATCAACCCCCCATACACTCACATGTGCCTGCTCTCTCTCTCTCTCTCTCTCTCTCTGTCACACACACACACACACACACACACACACATACTCGTAAGCAACTGGAAAGCAGCAATGTGTCTTTTATCTCTATATTTTCAACATCTATCTCATAATGGTTATTTGATAAATGATGGAATGAGGAAAAGCAGGAGAGATGGATGAAAGTATAGAGAAAATGGTTTTTATAACTATGTCTTTATATAGTCATTCTATGACCATAAACTTACTTTTCACGTAGTAATATGGTATTTTAAAATTTGTTCTGACAAGTTGTACTAGGACCACTATATTTTATTTCATAGAAAATAATAGAAATCAATCTCCTACCATTTCTTAACTTTTATTGTCTCACAAAAAAGTATCCTTTAAACAAAGAACCCCCCGAGGGCTTTATGATCCACTTGTAAGTAAGGCTGGACTTCCCCCAGCCCCTAGATGCCCTGAAAATGTTTTTCCTTTTCTGATTACTCTCTGAGGAGAAAACAGATTTTAACCTATTCTTTCTTTTTGGATTTTTATGAGATGCACTTATATCGACAATGGAAAAAATCTCAAAAATGTATGTACCAAGACACCAATGCTCGTAGTTCACGACTGAAGAAACTAGAATCCAGAAAGAGAACTCAATTGCACAGGATCAGAGTAAAATCAGAGTTATTTCAAAAACCATGTATGTAAATCTAGGATTAGATTTAGAGTCTCCAGGTACCTCACAAGGCATCATGTACTATAAGACCATTTTTAAAACTGTTATTAAAATAAAGAATTGAAACAATTGATAATAGATTATTATATATGTATATATATTTCATATAACTAAACAACTATTAGTTCTTTTTCTTTTTCCTGCTTTATCTTTACACATGCCTTTTTATTGAAGGTTTGAATGTTTGTAAAATATTATTAGTCTGAGTCAAATTAGTGGCTAGATTCAGTGAAGTAAATAAAATTATTGATGTAGGGATTGCTTGCTGTTAAACTATTTCTCAGTTCCTTGATTTAATTTTTTAAAAAATATTTTATTTATTTATTCAGAGAGACACAGAGAGAGATAGAAAGAGAGAGAGAGGCAGAGACACAGCAGAGGGAGAAGCAGGCTCCATGCAGGTAGCCGGACGTGGGACTCGATCCCAGGTCTCCAGGATCAGGCTCTGGGCTGAAGGCGGCGCTAAACCACTGAGCCACCCGGGCTGCCCTCGGTTCCTAGATTTAGATGTCATTCCGAGACATCTGATTCTGGTCGTGATAAATATTACAGGTGCTCAAATCACAGAGTTCAGGAATGTTTAACGAATGATGAGGGCAAATGTCTATTGTTTTGTATCATCAGCAGATCTGTCTAGAGTAACAAGTCTGGAATTTGGGACTGCACTCTGTGCCATTCCAAATTTCATGAATGATTGAAGTGACTCGCTGAAATAGATTAATTATTGCATTTTAGTACCAAGATAGGCCTAGTTTGTCCCTTGTTGACAATTTTAATTTAATTTTAGTCTTCTTTCTGAGAAGGAGTTGGCATGACTACTTTGGTTGAAAATAATATAAATTTGTTTAGGTATTTATAACTATCTATTCCCTACCCTTGAATTAATGTGGCAAAAATCCCTACATGTGGTTAACTAAAATAGTTTTAAAGAAATAGCTTAGATTTATTCAAATAATGCTACTTGAGGAAGAAAAAGTGATTGCTGACAGAGTCTTCTGATAACATTATTAGATGATGTTTGTTGTTTAGGGTAGGGGAAGTTTGAGCAACCTGAGGGAGGAGATATTATTTTAGTTCCTGAAAGAATTATTTCTATTTCAATTTTCCTGGAAAACAGGTATACCTCTACAGATATTAAATTATACATTATTTGTTGATTCCAGTAGTGATTGATTTGTCCTAATCCAGCATTCAATTAACTATCCTACATTCAGTTAATTACCCTGTATTTATCACTAATATTTTAACAATATACATGCCCAGGTTAAAAAAATCAGCTTATAGGAAAGGCTACAAAGACATAGATTTTTTTCAAAATACTTTTGTCTACTAATATTACCATACTTTTGTCACTTTTTCTTCCTCAAGTAGCATTATTTGAATAAATCTAAGCTATTTCTTTAAAACTATTTTAGTTAACCACATGTAGGGATTTTTGCCACATTATGGACAACTAGAGAATTTTGTAAATAGAAAGACAAATTAAAATTATATTATTTCCCTAACAACTGGAATAATTTTGTAAAAATTTCTTTAAAAAGTGTTTTTTATTAGTGTGACTCCATAGCTATGTGTGGATACGTACACACACACAGATCATTATAATTGTATGTGAATAATTATAGACTGTTTTATGCTTTATCCTATTCATGTCATGTCATAAAATTTTTATTCCAAGCTGCATGCATTTTATCATAAGGATGGACTTATGACCATTTTCTACTGTTGGGCACTTCAGTTATTTCCAAAGGTCATGGGTTAATAAAGTCATAGAGCTAGAAGGGGGTTAGAGAAGATTTAATCCCATTCTTTTCCTTTTATAATTAGATTTTATAGTTAGACCTAAGGCCTAGAGAGGTTAATTGACTTAGGGATTATTTTGTTTTCTTTAGAAAAAATGTGAGTTATCTAATTCCAGAAATAAAAAAAAAAAAGTAGTGAAAGAAAAATAAACTAAACCAGTCAAGGCCTTTCAAAATAGAATAAAAAATATGGATGAGTAATCTATCATTGGGGTGACTAATATATCATTTGCTATAAATATTTTCTTCACATTTTCAAAGGCAAAATATATTCATATAACATAACTTGTAGTCACTATCACTATAAGAAAGGGACACACAAAATATGGCACTGAGTGAAAAAATCAGAAAATGAGTTTCTGCTCTGCTTCCTCCAAACTAAGCTAATTACATGACTATAAAGAGGGCACATGTTGAAAAGTAAACTTGGGGTTTTTAAAATTCTTTCCATTCTAATAATCTTCAGTTATTGCAAGGAACAATAATAGTTTTTCCACTCTAGGATATAAAACTATTTGGCCTTTAACTTATATTTCATTTCCTTTTGTAGTGTTCACAACACTATAATTTATGGCTTCCATGTCAGTCTAAATGGTAATTTATTTGGTAAAAGCCCTTAGGTCTTAGATATATGTCAGTTCTTGGGAGTTTTGCCTTGCCTGATGTCTGAAGTTGTAATTTTTTAAGAATAGGTATATCAATGGGCTATGCATCATTTTCCAAGAGCAGTGTGATGGTGATACCTCTTCAAAGCTCAAGGCCTAGGTCTTTCTCATATCTAGACTCAGTTAAGACTATTGGACAAAGGATCAAAAAGAATCAGAAATGCTGCCACTTAATTTAGCCTACGAAGAACATTTCCTTGCCAAATTACCTAAAGCTGAGACTGAATGTATGAATTCAGATATCATCCCACTTTGAACAGGCTGGTTCCTATAAAAGTCTCATAATACTTCTGAAGAAATGCTATTTAGTCAAGGAATACTATTACAAATTCTGTATCAGATTCTGTGTCAGTTTTTTGTAGAGTAATATTTGAGAATAAAATGAGGTTCTATAGCTATTAGTGCCTGCCTTTGCCACCCAATATCATGAGATCTCCAGTATTAGCCCCTGATCCAGAAATCACCTGCAAATCACTGTCTACACCCTTCACATTCCTTTTTAAAAGTAACTTTAAGTCATCTTGACCACTTATTCTAGACTGACTTTTCCCACTAAAATAATGTTTTAGGAAATGTGAACCGGGACTAGTTACTTAAGCACTCTATGACTTAGTTTCCTTATCTGTGAAATGAGGCTCATAAAAATACCTTTACTATAGGGTTGTGAAGATTGCCTCAGAGTACCTGGCCCATAATAAATGTTCAGTATATAGGTACATTTATTGGGGGCCTTACTTGGTGCCAGATGCTTTATATACACCATTAGAGTTTATCTTGTGGCATTAATACTCATTTTGCAGATGAAGACATGTGGACCTTGAAATGGTAATTTAATGAAGGAATAATGAGGCAAAAATTCAAGCCAGAATCATCTGACTGATGGTCTTATCTAAGTGCTATATATTTCTTTTTCCATGAAAACCCTTAAAGAAGGGAGTTGTATTTGTTTCAGAAATAGCAGGGTTGAAAAGAACTTGCTTCACCCATGACTTGATGATAAGCCAAGAAAGCAGTATATCAAATTCCTGCTGTCTTCAAAATAAAAGGCTTATCTGCTACCTTAACAGGTGAGAGGGATGAAGGCCTGAAGAGTAGGTGGGATCTAAGAGTGTGTTGGTCCATGGAGTTAGACCTCCCGTCCCTGCCCAGCCTTCTGAATTCCAGCTCCCAGTTGACATTTTTCCCCGAATGTTCCACTGATATTTCAAGCTCAGTATGCTCCCATGAGAACTCCCCATCTCCTCCAGACCCTCTCCTACACTACACATCCACCCTGCCATCCAGACTCTGACGGAGCAGCACCTATCCCTTGCCTCTGTATTTATTTGTTCAAGTTGTGTCATTTCTACTTTGCTATATATTATTACACTTTTATCCCCACCCCACTTACTCAAGCCTTCTGTTTCTCTTATAAAAGTATCAAAACTTCTAGGACACCTGGGTGGCTCAGTTGGTTAAGTGTCAGATTCTTGGTTTCAGCTCAGGTCACCATCTCAGGGTCTTGGGATCCAGCCCTGCCTTGGGCTTCACACTCAGCACAGAGTTTGCTTGAGATTCTCTCCCTCTGTCCCTCTTCCTCACTCTCTCTCTCTAAAATAAATAAATAAATCTTTTTAAAAATGTGTCATCACTTCTTTACTGGAACATCTCTGTTCAGTTTCCACCACCAGCAATTTGTCTTACATACTGATGCCAGCAGAGATTTTCTAAATGCCATCCTCAACTCTGTCACTCTCCTGAACAGTCACTTCCAATGTCTGTCAGTTCTTAAACAATAAATTCTAACTTCCAACAACATATCCATAAAGACTCCTTATAATTTTGTAAACCTATTTTTTTTAGTTTATCGCTCCCTGCTGCTTTTCCTGGACCCTCATCTCCAACCAACCCAAACTAATACCAATTTCCACCGTTCCTTCTCCTTTACATTTTTCTCATCATACGTTTTCTATTCTACTCTCTCTTTCTCTGTTGTGCCATTTTATTCCCCTTCTACCAGCCAAAATCTCATATGGATCTTATTACTAAAACACTTGATTCATTTCTTGCATTTCCCCTGAAGTAAGAGTCTTTCACTCTCTCTTGTCTGGACAGAAAAGTCAGGATAAAAAAAGAGGACAAGAACATGGACTCTGGAAACAGAATGAGCTAGGGCTTATTCTTTGCTCTGACAATTACTAGCTACAAGACCTGCGTAATTTCTTTTTTTTCCTTTTTCAAAAATAGTTTAATTTATTTTTTATATTTTATTTAAATTCAATATGCCAACATACAGTATAACCCCCGATGCACATCTCATTGTGTGCAATTTCTTTTTTTTCTTTTTTTTTAATAAATTAATTTTTATTGGTGTTCAATTTACCAACATACAGAATAACACCCAGTGCTCATCCCGTCAAGTGTCCCCCTCAGTGCCCGTCACCCATTCACCCCCACCCCCCTCCCTCCTCCCCCTCCACCACCCCTAGTTCATTTCCCAGAGTTAGAAGTCTTTATGTTCTGTCTCCCTTTCTGATATTTCCCACACATTTCTTCTCCCTTCCCTTATATTCCCTTTCACTATTATTCATATTCCCCAAATGAATGAGAACATACACTGTTTGTCCTTCTCCGATTGACTTACTTCACTCAGCATAATACCCTCCAGTTCCATCCACGTTGAAGCAAATGGTGGGTATTTGTCGTTTCTAATGGCTGAGTAATATTCCATTGTATACGTAAACCACATCTTCTTTATCCATTCATCTTTCGATGGACACCGAGGCTCCTTCCACAGTTTGGCTATTGTGGACATGGCTGCTAGAAACATCGGGGTGCAGGTGTCCCGGCGTTTCATTGCATCTGAATCTTTGGGGTAAATCCCCAGCAGTGCAATTGCTGGGTCGTAGGGCAGGTCTATTTTTAATTCTTTGAGGAACCTCCACACAGTTTTCCAGAGTGGCTGCACCAGTTCACATTCCCACCAACAGTGTAAGAGGGTTCCCTTTTCTCCACATCCTCTCCAACATTTGTTGTTTCCTGCCTTGTTAATGTTCCCCATTCTCACTGGTGTGAGGTGGTATCTCATTGTGGTTTTGATTTGTATTTCCCTGATGGCCAGTGATGTGGTGCATTTTCTCATGTGCTTGTTGGCCATGTCTGTGTCTTCCTCTGTGAGATTTCTGTTCATGTCTTTTGCCCATTTCATGATTGGATTGTTTGTTTCTTTGGTGTTGAGTTTAATAAGTTCTTTATAGATTTTGGAAACTAGCCCTTTATCTGATATGTTATTTGCAAATATCTTCTCCCATTCTGTAGGTTGTCTTTGAGTTTTGTTGACTGTATCCTTTGCTGTGCAAAAGCTTCTTATCTTGATGAAGTCCCAATAGTTCGTTTTTGCTTTTGTTTCTTTTGCTTTCGTGGATGTATCTTGCAAGAAGTTACTGTGGCCAAGTTCAAAAAGGGTGTTGCCTGTGTTCTCCTCTAGGATTTTGATGGAATCTTGTATCACATTTAGATCTTTCATCCATTTTGAGTTTATCTTTGTGTATGGTGCAAGA
Source organism: Nyctereutes procyonoides (assembly GCF_905146905.1). NCBI lineage: Eukaryota > Metazoa > Chordata > Mammalia > Carnivora > Canidae > Nyctereutes > Nyctereutes procyonoides. The sequence continues at coordinate 17,441,685 of NW_026575132.1, forward strand.
GAGTGATCCAGTTTCATTCTTCTGCATGTAGATGTCCAATTTTCCCAGCACCATTTATTGAAGAGACTGTCTTTCTTCCAGTGGATCGTCTTTCCTCCTTTATCGAATATTAGTTGACCATAAAGTTCAGGGTCCACTTCTGGGTTCTCTATTCTGTTCCATTGACCTATGTGTCTGTTTTTGTGCCAGTACCACACTGTCTTGATGACCACAGCTTTGTAGTACAACCTGAAATCTGGCATTGTGATGCCCCCAGAAATGGTTTTCTTTTTCATAATTCCCCTGGCTATTCGGGGTCTTTTCTGATTCCACACAAATCTTAAAATAATTTGTTCTAAGTCTCTGAAGAAAGTCCATGGTATTTTGATAGGGATTGTGTGCAATTTCTAATGTTGCTGTGCCTCAGTTATCATAGTTGTAAACTGGGGGCAGTAATAGTACCTATCTCCTAGATTGTTTTGCAGATTATATTAAATGAAAAAACACTTAGAATGGTGTCTGGCTCACAGGAAGCACTATGAAGTTTGTTAAATGAAGAATTAAGAATTGACTGTAGCAACCGGTTTATACTTCGTTTATGACAGTGATGACATTCTGCACCATATTATTTGCATGCATGTCTAACCTCAGTCTACCCCACCCCCAGTTTGAAAATGGGATTTTTGTTTTTTTTGTTATATTTGTACATAATGGGGTTTGGTACTTGGTTCTTGAAAGAGTGGACTTTTATCTTCATTCTCATTAGAGTTGTTCTAAGATATTGGGCCAGCTTTATGTGATTATTAGTTGTGTCTTATCTCTCTGAGCCAGCTAATTGAGTTTTTAAGAAAACTGAAAAGTCACACGGAGGATTATTCAATTCAGTATTTTTTAATCACATAAAACTTTAGATTCAGTTGATTGAGACTGGATCCTTTCAGTCCTCAGCCTCACAGGTTTTATGGTTCTTGTGTTTTTTACGAACTGTACCAACGATAATGATATGGTACTTTAGCCAAAGGGTTTTACAGATTGTATCTAATTAAACCATGTGGATGTCTTTGATCTGAGTATGTATTACCCTTACTTAGTAGGTGAGGAAACAGGAAGCAGAGGCACAGGGCAGCCAAGCAATGTGGATGGGACTTAGAGCCATCTGACTTCTCCAAGTGCCCGGGGCTTCTAACATGTGGGAACATTTCTCTGCTGCTCTGAACTTCCAGAATATGTTACTTCCGAATGTTCCAGGGTAATATCCAAGATGATATTTTCAGGACCACACTGTGAGCCACAGAATGCATCAGATCATGGAATTTTCTAAATAAGAATGCAAGAGTTGGAAGAGATCTTGGATATCATCGTGTTCAATTCTTAGGCATGGATCCCCTTTAAGCAAATTTATTACCTGAACTCATTCAGGCCTTATTTGAATACCTCCAGTGATAAGGAACTCATTATCTCTGAAGTCAGCCTAACACATTTTTCTCATTGCTAGAAAGAGCTTCTCAGTATCAAGTCTTGTCTTCCTGTAGTTTGGTTATTTTGCAAGTTCTTCCCTTAAATGTTCATAATTTGTCTGATGGTCTGCCATAGGAAGGCTGCTCCCATGGATGAGAAGACAGATACTGTGCCCCATCTTTGGGTCTTCTTCTCTAGGCTGAATAACCTTAGTTCTTTTGTATGTTTCTAATATGTCCTAATTTTTCATATTTTACTTAAAAACGAAAATCTTTTTTGACCATACTCAAGTAACCTTATGTACAGTATACTTTTCTTAGTTGCTGTTTAATGGGCCCTATTTTCTTTTCCTTTCCACCTCTTAGGAAGAGAAAAAGAAGTGATAGGCTCATTCCACTCTTTATCCTTTCTCTGCTTTCCCGCTGCACCTGCTGCTTCCTCCCTTCACATGCAGACTCTTTGTCTCCTTGTTTCTTTGTCTCTAATTCCCTCTCTTACACACACACACACACACACACACACACACACACACACTTCAGTGCCCTGGTTCCTACCCAGGCTAAGAACTGCCTAAGCAAATTACCTCATGCTTGCAGATGAGTATTATAGAGATAATTTGCCTTTCAGCTGCACACATTAGGATTCGAATTCCAGCATTGCCACTTACTAGCTATGTTATCCTAACTCAATGCATTCCGTTTCTTCACTTGCAAAATGGAAAATTAAATTCTTTTCTCACTGGCAAGTAGTGGCTTTAATGAAATAGTAAATGTGAGAGTGCCTGGCTTATAATATGTTTTTAAGAACTGTGAGTTTCCGTTCCAGTGTGGGCCTACATTCTCAAGAGCCCACCTACCAGTTTTATTATGCTTTGCTGCGTCAAACACATATGTTTGCTCTCAGACCTTAGTCATCCATATTTTTTTAATATAGTAGATCTTCAGTGTTCAGAATTAGTATGGCATGTTTGAATTTAAACACTTGTAATTGAAAGAAGTGAAAATCCAAACAATGCTTTGGGCGAGGCAGATGATGTGCATGAGAAGATGATCATTGGAAACAGCTTGTCATGTAGATGAGCAATGCCCCCTTGGCACTGTTTTAAAAGCAAAAAAAAAATTACATATGGCAAAGTGCTTTTGTATATTTATCCAGTCGGGCATATTATTAATGTGTCATCTTTAGCAGTTTGAGTTTGTGCTATGTTGTAATTATACATACTTTATCCCCCTTTGTAGACCTCTCTTATGCCTTATTTAGAGAAGAAACCCAGTTAACATTTTTTTCAATAATTCCCCTTCTTCTCCCTGTGTATACACATGAGCATGCACACAGATGCATGTTTACCCCTTTAAAGCAGATAATGTCACTGAACCAGTGGGTAATAGAAAAACCTAATCAGGATGAGACGCTGTCTGTCTCTTCAACAGCTTCTCAACTTCAGCCCCACCCACATCCTCTGTTGTTCTGTCTCCATCATGACTTTCATCCAAGGTGTACTTTCAACTCTAAGATTGGTGAGGGGCACCTTCTCCCGAGTTCTGTCCATTTTCTTCCAAGAAGAGATGCCTGGATTCCAAAAGTAAATACGGAAAGGGAATGCCATCCTATGGGCCAATACCACTTGCACAGGGCATTGGGAGCTCTGGATTTAAAAAGTCCTAAAACCTTTTCTGGCTTTACAAAGCTCAACAGAAGCTCATGCAAATTAGATATAGCACATTTTCACTGCTATGTTAAAAAAGATGAAAAAGTCAAATATTATGGCTAGAAGAGGTTTCAAAGTCAGCTACGCTGCTCTCCTTACCCCCTTTCATCCTAATGATTTTCCACTAGGTTAATATAGTAGATATGAAAAGCAGTCAGATACTTATTATGTAGGCTTTAGTTTTTGATTTTCACTTGGAATGCCTCTGGGATATCATTATTGATGCCCTTCAGAGCAAGTGTGTGTCTGGACCATTAGCCAGGGATTTAAATCAGCAACTAGGTATATTCAGGAGAAAATGGGTCCCTTAAGATTGTTGTAGGTATTAATGCCATGTTGAAAAGTAGTCAGGGAAACTAGCCCTTTATCTGATATGTTATTTGCAAATATCTTCTCCCATTCTGTAGGTTGTCTTTTAGTTTTGTTGACTGTATCCTTTGCTGTGCAAAAGCTTCTTATCTTGATGAAGTCCCAATAGTTCGTTTTTGCTTTTGTTTCTTTTGCTTTCGTGGATGTATCTTGCAAGAAGTTACTGTGGCCAAGTTCAAAAAGGGTGTTGCCTGTGTTCTCCTCTAGGATTTTGATGGAATCTTGTCTCACATTTAGATCTTTCATCCATTTTGAGTTTATCTTTGTGTATGGTGCAAGAGAGTGGTCTAGTTTCATTCTTCTGCATGTGGATGACCAATTTTCCCAGCACCATTTATTGAAGAGACTGTCTTTCTTCCAGTGGATCGTCTTTCCTCCTTTATCGAATATTAGTTGACCATAAAGTTCAGGGTCCACTTCTGGGTTCTCTGTTCTGTTCCATTGACCTATGTGTCTGTTTTTGTGCCAGTACCACACTGTCTTGATGACCACAGCTTTGTAGTACAACCTGAAATCTGGCATTGTGATGCCCCCAGAAATGGTTTTCTTTTTCATAATTCCCCTGGCTATTCGGGGTCTTTTCTGATTCCACACAAATCTTAAAATAATTTGTTCTAAGTCTCTGAAGAAAGTCCATGGTATTTTGATAGGGATTGCATTAAACATGTAAATTGCCCTGGGTAACATTAACATTTTCACAATATTAATTCTGCCAATCCATGAGCATGGAATATTTTTCCATCTCTTTGGGTATTCCTCAATTTCTTTCAGAAGTGTTCTATAGTTTTTAGGGTATAGATCCTTTACCTCTTTGGTTAGGTTTATTCCTAGGTATCTTATGCTTTTGGGTGCAATTGTAAATGGGATTGACTCCTTAATTTCTCTTTCTTCAGTCTCATTGTTAGTGTATAGGAATGCCATTGATTTCTGGGCATTGATTTTGTATCCTGCCACGCTACCAAATTGCTGTATGAGTTCTAGCAATCTTGGGGTGGAGGCTTTTGGGTTTTCTATGTAGAGTATCATGTCATCGGCGAAGAGGGAGAGTTTGACTTCTTCTTTGCCAATTTGAATGCCTTTAATGTCTTTTTGTTGTCTGATTGCTGAGGCTAGGACTTCCAATACTATGTTGAATAGCAGTGGTGAGAGTGGACATCCCTGTCTTGTTCCTGATCTTAGGGGAAAGGCTCCCAGTGCTTCCCCATTGAGAATGATATTTGCTGTGGGCTTTTCGTAGATGGCTTTTAAGATGTCGAGGAAAGTTCCCTCTATCCCTACACTCTGAAGAGTTTTGATCAGGAATGGATGCTGTATTTTGTCAAATGCTTTCTCTGCATCTAATGAGAGGACCATATGGTTCTTGGTTTTTCTCTTGCTGATATGATGAATCACATTGATTGTTTCATGAGTGTTGAACCAGCCTTGTGTCCCAGGGATAAATCCTGCTTGGTCTTGGTGAATAATTTTCTTAATGTGTTGTTGGATCCTATTGGCTAGTATCTTGTTGAGAATTTTTGCATCCATGTTCATCAGGGATATTGGTCTGTAATTCTCCAAAATCTATAAAGATTTCCAAATTTCCAAAATCTATAAAGAACTTATTAAACTCAACAGCAAAGAAATAAACAATCCAATCATGAAATGGGCAAAGGACATGAACAGAAATCTCACAGAGGAAGACATGGACATGGCCAACATGCACATGAGAAAATGCTCTGCATCACTTGCCATCAGGGAAATACAAATCAAAACCACAATGAGATACCACCTCACACCAGTGAGAATGGGGAACATTAACAAGGCAGGAAACAACAAATGTTGGAGAGGATGTGGAGAAAAGGGAACCCTCTTACACTGTTGGTGGGAATGTGAACTGGTGCAGCCACTCTGGAAAACTGTGTGGAGGTTCCCCAAAGAGTTAAAAATAGACCTGCCCTACGACCCAGCAATTGCACTGTTAGGGATTTACCCCAAAGATTCAGATGCAATGAAACGCCGGGACACCTGCACCCCGATGTTTCTAGCAGCCATGTCCACAATAGCCAAACTGTGGAAGGAGCCTCGGTGTCCATCGAAAGATGAATGGATAAAGAAGATGTGGTCTATGTATACAATGGAATATTCCTCAGCCATTAGAAACGACAAATACCCACCATTTGCTTCAACGTGGATGGAACTGGAGGGTATTATGCTGAGTGAAGTAAGTCAATCGGAGAAAGACAAACAGTGTATGTTCTCATTCATTTGGGGAATATAAATAATAGTGAAAGGGAATATAAGGGAAGGGAGAAGAAATGTGTGGGAAATATCAGAAAGGGAGACAGAACATAAAGACTTCTAACTCTGGGAAACGAACTAGGGGTGGTGGAAGGGGAGGAGGGCGGGGGGTGGGGGTGAATGGGTGACGGGTACTGAGGGGGACACTTGACGGGATGAGCACTGGGTGTTATTCTGTATGTTGGTAAATTGAACACCAATAAAAATTAATTTATTAAAAAAATAAAATTTTAAAATGAGAAAAAAAAAGTAGTCAGGGGACGCCTGGGTGGCTCAGCGGTTAAGCGTCTGCCTTTGGCTCAGGGCGTGATCCTGGAGTCCGGGGATCAGGTCCTACGTCGGGCTCCCTGCATGGAGCCTGCTTCTCACTCGCTCTGCCTGTGCCTCTGCCTCTATTTGTGTCTCTTATGAATAAATAAATAAAATCTTTAAAAAAAGAAAAGTAGTCAACATTCTTGACTTCAATTAGGCTAGAGTGCCAATGGGCAGAACCAGTTCTGAGTTACATTGGACTTCTAAAGTAACCCTCCTTGGGGCATGTGAGTGGCTTAGTGATTAAGGGTCTGCATTTGACTCAGGTTATGATCCTAGGGTCCTGGGATCGAGTCCCACATAGGGCTCCCCACAGGGAGCCTGTTTCTCCCTCTGCTATGTCTCTGCCTCTGTCTCTGTCTCTGTGTCTCTCATGAATAAATGAATAAAATCCTTAAAAACATAAAGTAACCCTCCTTACCCATAGGGCTGTGTGAATCTCAGGAAAAGTCAAAGCTTGCAGTCCATGCTTTTTGTTTCCAAAAGATTGAAAGTAATTATCAAATTACTGACAAAGGCATTAACATTTAAGTGGCTCTTCCTTATGAAAGAAAGAGAAGTGAAACCCTAATTACTAATGAGTTTTTGCCCCTAAAACTCTGAGGGAAGAAGGGGGGAAAAAGCAGAGAATTATGTAACAGTTATGAATGATTATGATTCAGACTGCTCAGTTGAAAGTTACTGCTAATTTATTATTGCTTTGTCATTGTTTTACCTCCAAGAACAGATGACTGAATTTGTACAATATAGTGATACTACTTAAAAAAAATAATGATACTACTTACTAGAATCCTTGCATTGAATTAGAAGGAAGTTTAGAGATCCTCTAGTCAGTTTTGTTTTATAGAAACAAAAATTAGTGGATCGGCAGTTGTCAAGCAAATGTGTTCCAGGTTATTTTTGTGTATATGTGTATTTTTAAATTCTTCTGATTCTCTCATCATCAGATGAAGACCTTTGATAGCTGGTATTGAAGTCTGAGTTCCAGGAGCAGAGCGTTGCTCTCTGGTCCAACTCAAGTCAGACCCTCCTCAAGGTGTCACAGAACATTGTCCCTACCGTGGCTGTTACTGTACTTCCCACCTGGTACTGTGGTGTGTTTGGTCTGGTCTGTCTCCACCACCTGGGACCATGTTTTGTTCATCTGTGAATTCCACATGTTTTACAAGTAATTCACAAGCTCTTGGTGTTCAATAATTAGTTTTTGCTGAGAAAAATAAATGATCCTAAACTAATCTACTTGGTGACATAGAAGATTTATTTACAAGTGGTAATGTTTTTTTCTTCATTCTTCTGAGTATTTTAATTAGATTAATTGATTAATGAAAATCTGTTTGTTACAGAGTTAGGGACTTGGGGGAAGAGGCTACAGTAGGGCCTAGGTGGTAGAAGGAGCTATAGTAACTATAATCGAGGATTCTGTGTTAATTGAGCATATTTTCAAAGGGGCCTGCACGACTTTAATATGGTCTATCACTCCCAAATGTCTGAATCTTAATTTTAAATTTTGTACCTGGAGGTAGAGATAGACAAGAGATACAATAGACATAAAGATACAGTAGAATAGGGACACTGGGTGGCTCAGAGGTTGAGCGTCTGCCTTTGGCCCGGGGCGTGATCCTGGGATCCAGGATCGAGTCCCACGTCAGGCTCTCTGCATGGAGCCTGCTTCTCCCTCTGTCTGTGTCTCTGCCTCTGTGTGTGTGTGTGTGTCTCTCATGAATGAATGAATAAAATCTTAAAAAAAATACAATAAAATAGTTGTCTACTTTTATAAGACAATTTGGCTTATAAGGAAAAAGATATAAGTATTCTTAATAGAGCGCTCTAAAGTGTGGGATACTAGTTTATAATGTATTTAACAAAGGGCTAAGATATGAAGCAACTAATAATAAATTAGAAGATATCAGAACAAAACTAAAATTATGAATTACTCTCTTAAAACTTTGTCAAGCAGCGATCGAACATATTTATACCACAGTATTTTACAGCGTGTATTTTTTTAAAAGTAGAATTGTATATTTCCTTTTAAGATTTCACTAGGAGAAAATAATAGTATTTCCATCTTATTGCATCTTTTCCCATACATCACCCAGTTCTATCACAAGTGCTCTCCTTAATTCTCATCACCTATTTCACCTTCCCCCCCACCTCCTATCTGGTAACCATGTTTGTTCTCTATAGTTAAGACTCTTTCTTGGTTTGTCTCTCTCTCTTTTTTCCTTTGCTCATTTATTTTATTTCTCAAATTTCACATATGAGTGAAAGCATATGGTATCTGTGTTTCTCTGACTGACTTACTTCACTTAGCATAATAGCTCTCTAGCTCTATCCATGTCATTGCAAATGACAAGATTACATTCTTTTTTATCATTGAATATTTGTATGTGTGTGCGCGCGTGCGCGCATGCCACATTTTTCTCTATCCCTTCATCTATCAATGGATACTTGGGTTGCTTCCATAATTTGGCTATTATAAATAATGTTGCTACAAACATAGGGGTACATGTATTCCTTTGAATTCTTTTTTTTTTTTTTTGTATTTTGGGGGTAAATACCCAGTAGTGTGGTTACTGGATCATAGAATAGTTCTATTTTTAACTTTGAGGAACCTCGATATTCTTTTCCACGGTAGCTACACCAGTTTGCATTCCCACCAACAGCGCAAGAGGGTTCCTTTATCTCCACATTTTGGTCAACACTTGCTTTTTCTTGTGTTTTTGATTTTAGCCATTCTGACAGGTGTGAAGTGACACCTTATTGTAGTTTTGATTTACATTTCCCTGATGATGAGTGATGTGGAGCATCTTTTCTTTTCTTTTCTTTTCTTTTCTTTTCTTTTCTTTTCTTTTCTTTCTTTCCTTTTCTTTTCTTTTCTTTTCTTTTTTTATTTTAGAGCATCTTTTCATGTGTCTATTGGCCATTGGATAGTTCTTCTTTGGTGAACTATCTTTCACGTATTCTGCCCATTTTTAATTGGATTATTTGTTTTTTAGGTGTTCAGTTTTATAAATATTTTTTATGTAGTTTGGATACTAAACCTTTATCAAATGTCGTTTGCAAGTATCTTCTCCCATTCCGTAAATTGCCTTTTAGTTTTACTGATTGTTTTCTTTGCTGTGCAGAGTTTAATTTGATGTAGTCCTAATAGTTTATTTTTGCTCTTGTTTCCCTTGCCTCAGGAGACGTATATAAAAAATGTTGCTATGGCTGATGTAGAGACATTACTGTCTGAGCTATTTTCAAGGATTTTTATGGTTTCCTGTCTCACATTTAGGTCTTTCAGTTTATTTTTGGGTGTAGTGTAAAGAAGTGGTCCAGTTTCTTTCTTTTTTTAAAAAAAATTTATTCATAGACACACACACAGGCAGAGGGAGAAGCAGGCTCCATCATGCAGGGAGCCCGATGCGGGACTCGATCCCGGGACTCCAAGATCACACCCCAGGCTGTAGGCGGCACTAAACCGCTGCACCACCGGGGCTGCCCTCTTTTTTTTTTTTTTTTTGAAGTGGTACAGTTTCATTCTTTTACAGGTAGCTGTCCATTTCTCCCAACACCATTTGTTAATGAGACTGTCTTTTTCACATTGTATATTCTTTCCTGCTTTGTTGAAGATTAATTGACCACATAATTGTGGGTTTATTTCTGAGTTTTCTATTCTGTTTCATTGATCTCTGTGTCTTTTTTATGCCAGTACCACACTGTTTTGATTACTGCAGCTTTGTAATAGAACTTGAAGTGGAATTGTGATATCTCCAACTTTGCTTTTCTTTTTCAAAACGGCTTTGGCTATTTGGGGTCTTTTATGCTTCCATATAAAATTTAAGATTGTTGTAGTTTTGTGAAAAATGCTGTTTGTATTATCATAGGCATTGCATTAAAATCTGTAGATTGGTATGGGTAACATAGACATTTTAACACTATTTGTACTTCCAATCCATGAGCATGGAATGTCCTTCCATTTCTTTGTGTTGTCTTTCATTTCTTTCATCACTATTTTATAGTTTTCAGAATACAGGTCTTTCACCTCTTTTGTTAGGTTTATTCCTAGCTATCTGCATTGTAAATGGGATTGTTTTTCTCAATTTCTCTTTCTGGTGCTTCATTATTAGTGTATAGAAATGGAACAGATTTCTCCACATTGATTTTGTATTCTGTGACCTTACTGAATTCATTCATCAGTTCTAGTAGTTTCTCCAGCTTCCTGCATTTATTCACCCCATGCAATCTTTGCCCTACTGTTTCTCTTTGGTTTCACTAGTTGAGGATACACCACCCGCACTTTACTCACATTTCACAAACCTGATTCAAAGCGCTATATGACATTGAACCAATCGAGGGAGGCAAATTTAGAAATGAGTACTCATTACCTTAGATGCACTCTATAGTGGTTAACCCAAGGAGAGCTTGAGATATGGGCATTCTACCAGGAGACAAACCAAAGCAATTTTGGTTACAACTGATTTGTGGTTTGATCTTTGCAGATGTACTTAACTTTGATCTAGGTTTTAGGAAGTCACTGCAATTCAGTGGAGCCAAATGTGGTAAGTGCCTGAAGACAATGACATTATGCATTTGTTTTGTCAGCTAAAAAAATTTTTTTTTTTTGGTCAGAAAGGGAAATTATGAGTCCTTCATGTACCTCATATGATACAGGGTGATAGAAAGACAATCACACAGCTTCTAAAATAGTCATTATTGAATTATTCCAGTAACCTAGGAAAAAAGCATAATCTATAGGAAAAGGATTCTTAATATTGGTTTCTGACAGATGGTTTCCCATTATACTCTGTGTGTCATCTTCAATATTCCTCACTTTGGAGATCAGTATTGTTATGAAAAGGAGAGAGGGGAGGTGTGTATTTTATATATGTTATTACAAAATAGTATATGTTTTATATGTTATATACATATTATAAATTATGTTATTACAAATATATGCATATATTATTACAAAAATTAAATGTGCATGTAGCTTCAGTAAATCAAAATACTAGGAAAAAGCAGTGGTTGGAGGTTGAAATGGGTGATTTTCATATAAAATAGTAATTGTTACTTCACAAGCAGTAAAATGCATGGAAATCATTACTTTAGGCTTATATAAATACATATATAGTTTTTTTTAAATATTTAATTTATTTATTTAATTTATTTATTTATTTATTTATTTGGGGGTTGGCGGGGAGGACCAGAGGGAGAGGGCCAAGTAGACTCTGTGCTGAATGCAGAGCCTGATGTGGGGCTCAATCCCACAACTCTGAGATCATGACCTGAGTGAAAATTAAGAGTCAGACATTCAACTGACTGAGCCACCCAGGCCCCCAGTTACATATAGTTTAAAACTATAAATAGGGATGAAGAGAATATAGATCATTTTCTCAATTCAATCGAATTTCTTCGTCCAGTTTGGTCATGATATATCCTCTTCCTCCTAACAGAGATGATTTTAGATACAATTTAAAATAGACATTTTTTTTTGCAAGTGATAGGTTTTCACTACATTATTCTTCATTTAGTAGAAAGCATATTTCTCCTTACCTAACAATTTTTTATGTATATAAAAAGGAGTGAGTTTAGTTCTGTTCCTTTCTTTGGTCCTATAGACTGGAAAGTTGATTTATAGCTATATATATCCTTAAACACAATGTATTATGGAAAAGCAGTTTGCTTTTTTATGCTACTTTTTTAAGCCACTTTTCATGAAGCTTACATAAAGGAGATAACATCCTACTATGTGCTTATAGTATATGCACATGCCATAGACAAATCACAAGTCAGGGAATGTAAAATTACTTTCTAATCAGTTCTTAAAAATACGTATTTGTAAGATTTAGTGTTTTATTGACTGTAAAAAATAAAAATTGTAGATGCAGTTTTATTAACTGCACACACAATTCAGCTACAAGTGTCCCTTGTTATTCCCACTCCTTTGCAGTTGTCTTGAGGGCACAATATTTTATAACATTTGGGAAAAATAATATTTACTTAGCAATAAGTGTTTATTTATTTTTTATATATATTTTTACTTATGAAAGAGGGTGGGGGTAGGATGGGGAGGGGCAGAGGGGAAGGGAGCAGACTCCCTGCTGAGCAGGAAGCCCTAGGCAACTCAGGGCTCTATCCCAGGACCTTGAGATGATGACCAGAGCTGAAGGCAATGCTTAACCAACTAAGCCACCTAGGCACCCCAGCAATAAATCTTTCATAGGTATATTCTTATTTTGACCAAGGGTATATTTGAAAGGAAAAGCCTCACAAAACTTATAACCAGAAATTATGTTGAATAGTGAAATACAACCCAGGGGTCAAATCAGTATTGTTAGGTTCTAATGGAAACAACCATCTTTCTGATTTTATAGGTATCCATTAAAGACAACAACAACTACCACGCTTTTTTTTTTAATTTTTTTTTTTAATTTTTATTTATGATAGTCACAGAGAGAGAGAGAGAGAGAGAGAGGCAGAGACACAGGCAGAGGGAGAAGCAGGCTCCATGCACCGGGAGCCTGACGTGGGATTCGATCCCGGGTCTCCAGGATCGCGCCCTGGGCCAAAGGCAGGCGCCAAACCGCTGCGCCACCCAGGGATCCCTACCACACTTTTTTTTAACTATGGCTTTTATGTATCAATTCTGAATAAGTATCAACCTTTGTATGTATACATTCACCTGTCTTTTAACACACTTTTGACTTTAATGCTATGTAATTATCTCAACTTACAAGAACTCTAAGTATTCTAAGTACCTAAGTACAAAAAACTTGAATAGGGTGGGTCACAATGTAGCAGTGTTCCAGATCTTTCTATGAAGATCATCTAGGAAAGTTGTAAGCTTGCTTACATGAAGTAATTACTTCATGAATTAACATGAAGTCAGTCAGTACATGCTGGGCTTTAAGTAGACAAAACTTTTTCTTCCTCAAAATAGAAGATGTTTTCAAGGGTAAAATGATTTTATCCTTTTAGATTGAATATATTTTGTTACAGTTAGAACTTTGCGGGTCAAGAAACAAGTCTTTCTTATCTTCCAAGATAGAGGAAAAAGCCTCTGGAAGAAACAAGCATTAAAAAAATACTGTTATGAATTTTCAGCTGAGGCTTCTCCAAGAATATAATTGTAGGTCCTAATTTTGGAAATAAGACTTGTGTCTTTCTAAAAGTGATTAACAGTTGGGAATAAGGTCCATTGACCTCTGACTTAAGATTGTCTCTCTGACTTTGATATTAAACATCTCAGTAAACAGATGGTAAAGAAAGAGGCTCATTTACAGAAGAAAGTAAAATAGCCAAACTACAGTAATCCTCCCACAATGTTTTTTTTTTTTTCATTCTCTTATAATTCAGGCCATAATTTAGCAAATACATTGCTGCTTACCACTAGCTATCTTGAAAGTGAAACATACTATCCTGGTCAGAGCCCTGTTTCCCTAATGGTGATTAAAACTGGGCTGAGAGCCCAATGTAATAAAAACAGTCTCAGAGCTTTTTCACTAACCTTAGTCTGGGAAAAGCAACATTGGAGGTTTTATTTCTTGAAAAATACACAATGTCCATATGATTAAATGGTCTTCAGTTTCTTTTCAGCCACAGGCTGCACATTGAGGCCTTCATTGTGCCAGCTGTTCCCTTAACCCATCACCTAAATATTGCTCTTGAATGTAATCTGTCTTGATACAAAGCCTTTTAAGTTTTCCTTATTACAATTCATCTTCCTTACACTAAACGAAATGTCTTTTCTCATTTGAGAAAAGTGAGCTCTTTGGAGAAAAAAAATGAAAACAAAGATTTTTTATTCTGCATGTATTAGGGCAAATCCTTTTTCCTGTCTTAATTGAATTCAGTTACGTGTTCAAAAACTTTGCCACAAAGATCGACGTAGCTATTTTTCTTTTTCAATGAGGCCAAGTCTTGTTGGCACCCATGAAGAAGACCATGCTGTGCACAGGCAGTTTGCCAGCAGGTTTAACATTCAAGTCCAGGGCTTCACTGTGCGGCTCAAAGCTTCTTTAAGAGTCATGCAGTGAAGCCACCTTGCAGGCCAGTGGTGTGTGTTCTGCACAAGTATTATTTCCTCTGCTTTTCGGATGGTAGATTGGGAAATAAAGTGATCATTTGCTTTTTCTCGTACAAAAAAAAAAAATAGAAGATGGAATTGGGGGCAGCTGGGTAAAAGGTACACAATAACCTGTGCCTCTTCTGTAACTTCTTATGAGGCTTAAACCATTTAAAAATGGTTTAAAAGGGGGAGCCCAGGTGGCTCAGTGGTTTAGCACCTGCCTTCAGCCCAGGGACTGATCCTGGAGACCCGGGATAGAGTCCCATGTCAGGCTCCCTGCATGGAGCCTGCTTCTCCCTCTGTCTCTGCCTCTCTCTCTCTCTCTCTCTCTCTCTCTCTCTCTCTCTCTGTCTCTGATGAATAAATAAATAGAATATTTTAAAAAATGGTTTAAAAGTTATATTATAAAAGGGACAACCAGAACAACTATGAAAGAATCGAACTGTTATATGTAAGTATGGTTGTATTTTTTTTTAATTTTTATTTATTTTATTTAGGTATACGTATGTGAGGTTCGTTCTATGCCTGAAACCCTTTACTACTGCACTTAGTGGAGGGGGGTAGTGGAAGAATGTTAAGTTATTCAGTTATTCTTTAACCAAAGCAAAGTGGTTATTTAATAATAAGTGGAAAATTAAGTCTGGCTCTGTCTCTATGTATGTTTCCTTTACTCCCTCTAACCTTTCTCCCACTGCTCCCTCCTTTCCTCCCTCTACTCTCACATTCTGAGGTTAAAAATATTGCTGGATTACTCTATTTATATTTTTTAAAATATTTTATTTATTTATTCATGAGAGAGAGAGAGGCAGAGACCTAGGCAGAGGGAGAAGCAGGCTCCCTGTGGGAAGCCCGATGCGGGACTCGATCCCAGGACACTGGGATCACACCCTGAGTGGAAGGCAGATGCTCAACCACCCAGCCACCCAGGCACCCTGAACTAAAGTTTTATAGAATTTGGTTTGGGTTAGTTAGGAGTAGGGAGAAAAAAGTGGAAAAAAAAATCAGAGTAAATAATGTGTCCCCCCCTCCCCCTTTTTTTTAAGGGTAAATGTGTCCTTATTGCTACCATGACCTGCTATTTCCCTGTGAAGGGAAGGACATCAGTTATTATTAGGTTAGGAGCCCAGTTTCTAAAATCACGCAGCACAGATTCAAATCCAGATCATGCTCTCTACATGTGACTTTTAGTGTCTATTATTTTTATCTTTAAAAGGGGGTGGCCATGATATTATCTACCTCTTAACTGTATTAAGAGGATTATATGAGTTAGTACAAATGTGTGTGTGTGTTTAACATAGAATATCAATGAGTATTAGCTTATTTTTCAGCTACCGGCTAATGTTTACTCCTGACAAGTCTTCAAAATATTTCTGGATGTTTGAAGTATAATTTACAACACCTCATCTGAGAAGAATAGGAAATATGAACAGTAAAAGACGGTTGTGTTGTGGACACCTAGCACATCCCAGCTACTTAGATTTTCTTACTGAACAGCCCACTTTCCAAATGTATGTCAGGGAGGCTCATGTAAATAATAGTTTCTGCTGGTGTTTGTCATACATTATTAAAATATCAACTTGCAGGGGCTGCTACCTTCCATTCACTATAAGGTTCTACAATTTTACTTTGTTCATGTGCTTCCCACTTCTCCAGATTTAATATGTAAATGTACGTTTTCAAAATTGATATTCTGAGATAGGTCTTATATTTGAAGGAGTTGCCCATTTCTCAACTAGACATCCTCAATGTAACTAAATGAGATGAAGTTCAATAGGCTGTGTAGACTCTTCAGGATTTGAGACAAATTTGTGAAGAAGTGTCTAGCACTTCCTAGTCACACAGTTTTATTGACTTGTCTTCACTTAAACAGTTTTATTTGAGAAGGAATTAATAAGGCATTCTGGATAATGAATACAATGAATATTAATATCTAATGTCCTAGCATATGCTGATTCATTTTCAAGTTACAAAATAAAGTGTTTTTTTTTTTTTTCCTTGAAATAGTTTAGGAAATTTGCCAGAGAGTGGAGAGGCTCTCAACCAGTTAAAGTGCTCAGGAAAAGGAGTCTGTAAACTGAACCATAAAGTCCTATGACTGAGGCTGGGGTGGGGTTGGATTGTGTATAGTCAACCCCATTTAAAGCACATAAAAATCAGTTCCTCTGCAGAAAGGTGAATTCAGCGACAGAAGAAGTGTTATACCAACATACATATACATGAAAATCCCTGCCATAGACCCCTGACTATGAAGCCAGGTTGTCTTTAAGTTCTGAAAATAGAGCAAAGTATAATGGATTGTAACTCCCTTCAAGTGGAGTGCTATGCTTGCCTGATACAGCTTAGATCATGTAGCACCCAACCCTGGGCATTATAGACCTGTGAATGTGTCATTAAGTTAATTGTGTTGATTTAAGAAAGCCATAATAATCATGGGTAGTCAAGGCTTATATTAAATAAAATAATTGTCACCATCAGAAATCTAATGTCCGCTTCATTGACTTCAGAGTTAGTACATGCTAGCCTATCGGAGTCAGCCTTATTAAAAACGAGGTGAACCTTTTCCTGTTTGACAATGTGGCAATACATGTTCAGGTTAAAATGTTATTGGCAAAGATAAACATCAGTCTCAAAACATAAGCAGTTTGCATAAGCATGTTATACAATTAAAAAATTCATTTGTTAGGCCTCTATGTCAAATTTTCTGATAACCTCTGTATATTATCTCATATAATCCTCAAAGAAATCTGTGAAATAGGTATTCTTACCCCTATTCTAAAGATGAGAAAACTGAGGCTCATACGTTTTTAAACACTAATTGGTAGAAAAAAAATGGTACAACTCAAACCCATTGCCTAGTTTCTTTTCATTGTACCAACTACCTAAAATTTTTGTTTCTATAAATTAAAAATTGTTTATAGTAATACTGATTTGAATACCAATATAACTCATGATATTGGTATGATTAAAATGAACTCTCTACCTTTACAGAAGATAGCCTGTTTTTACAGAAATAATGATGCATTAAACACATGATAATTATCTTGTTATTGCTATAATGCCTATCAAGTAGGAGTAGATTTTAATATTCTCAGTTTAGCATTTAGAAACAGAAGCACAAAGTAAATGTTAAGTTCACAAAGCAGTGTCTTTAGAAATAGTCATTAAGGTGTCCTTAGGACTTTGTCAAATCTAAGTTACTGATAATGCACTGAGTATGAACATGATCTGAAATTCTGTTTTTAGGATATTTTTCTTAAAGTGAAATTTTGTACTGTGACCACAGAAAAAATATTTTCTAAAAATTACTTTTGCTTATATTTTTATTACTGGATATAGTGCATGTTCATTAAAGAAAACTTAATAATACAGAAAGTGATATAAATCTAAAAGAAAAGTCCCAGCATTGAAATATATACCTTATTTTAATGCTGACTTTATTACTAATACGTGCACCAAGATTCATGACTCATTTACCCATTGTTGAAAAAAGACTTTCTTGAAATTACTTATTATATTTTGTTGATACAGTCTACTTATTATGATTCCTGTTTATATACAAGAAGAACTGCATTTTGAAAGTTGAGGTCAAAGTGTCATATTTCACTGTTCAATTTGCCTTGTGGCAATGTTAGGGTTTGTAGTAATCTTTTGAAAAATTTCCAAGTCACATCAGCATGTTTTGTCTTAAGAGAGCACATATCATTTTCTTCTATCCATCCTTTCATCCTGGAGGAGATTAAATAGAATGTGTGGAGCTTGGAAAGGTGGATGACAGCTGGGAGAGATTTTTGTAGAGGCCTCAGAGTCTTCCAGAAGATTAATTATGCAACATTTTCTTTCCTTTTTTTTTTTAAAAGATTTATTTATTTATGATAGACACAGATAGAGAGAGAGAGGCAGAGACACAGGCAGAGGGAGAAGCAGGCTCCATGCCGGGAGCCCTATGCGGGACTCGATCCCGGGACTCCAGGATCGCGCCCTGGGCCAAAGGCAGGCGCCAAACCGCTGAGCCACCCAGGGATCCCCAATTATGCAACATTTTCTGCCAGCTTCACCCAGGTTATCATAACCCATTACTAGGAAATTTGGTGCTGGACCTCATTGTGTTTCTGATAATTTAGATGACTTTAGGACGTTTCGTTATCCTCCTGAAATTTAATTCTATTTTTCAAATATATGGTAAGGAACCTTATACTCTATCATCTTCCTAAGGATCATAGAAAGAAAAACTCATTTGCATCTGAAAATAATTTTAACTATTGTGGGAGCCATTTGTGTTGACTGTTCAGCGAAATGACTTGCCCTGCGTTCAGTTAGTTGGATGCTCCAGCTGCCTTCTTTTTTTTTTTTTTTTTTTATTTATTTTTATTTATGATAGTCACACACACACACAGAGAGAGAGAGAGAGAGGCAGAGACACAGGCAGAGGGAGAAGCAGGCTCCATGCCGGGAGCCCTATGCGGGACTCGATCCCGGGACTCCAGGACCGCGCTCCGGGCCAAAGGCAGGCGCCAAACCGCTGCGCCACCCAGGGATCCCTCCAGCTGCCTTCTTAACAGCAGTGAATGTTTACTGACCCGTGTCGTGGTCTGTAGATTTTAATACAGCATGAGAAAGTCAAAAGGCAGTTTCTTGGATGCATCATTATACTGAATCTTACCTTTCTCAACAAAATTGCTTGCGCATGAATTATTACAAAGTAGGAAGTACTTGTTTTGTTTTTACTCCGCCTTTTTAGCATGTTGGCCTTCTTGATTTGGGATTGGCTAGAAAATAATGCCTACTCAATTATTCAAATATCCCTTGTTAGCTATAAGCAATTGTTTAAAAAAAAAGTTCCTGTGAAAGAACTTAAATCTTCTAGCTCTGTTTGCAAAAGCACACGGAAACTGGCAGATGGAAACACAATAGCAGTTGTGCAGCATGATGGCAACCATGACATACACACAACAGAAGTTGGTGATTGGGTTGCCTATTACAGAAGGGGAAAGGCCTGTTGACTTTCCCTACTGCTAAAGAGACTACATAGTAACTGTGCTGTGGCACTAAGGCTCATCAAGCACTGAGTGCTCCAAGAAGTGACAGGATGACCAGCTGTCCAGGCTACTGCTGGTTGTCATCATATGAGTCACATGGGGCAGCGTGTGAGTGTTGCCTGAGTGCTGTCAAAGTTTATTTACCTCTCTGCTAACTGGTTGAAGATGTCTGTGTACCCACGGGAATTTTTAGTAGTGTATTGTAAGTAATATTATGCCTGGCCCAAGCAAGAAGAATTAATGTATTATGAATGGATGATAGAACTCACCTTCTGTAACATCTTTTTTTTTCTTATGTCAAAAGTTCAGAAATGAAAGGCATGCTGTTATTTGGAGATATTTCAGTACATGAGTGAATCAAAAATTGGGTCACTTGTTTTCCTTTGTCTCTGGATTATTTTCTTTCTTGCATGACATTTGACATTTTGGCAAGCTAACAATGGAGGATAACCCATTACTAGAGATTGCTTTTCATTGGGAAGCAGGTATAATGCCTGTAATGAGTCAGAGCCAACTAAATCTAGGTCAACAAAGGTATCTTAGTTTACAGGATTAAGCGACACGGTGTATGTGTAAGAACTCCTAAAGTCTACAGATGTAAAGTGTTAGTTTAAGTGTTTGCACCAACACTACCACTAAAACCCCACGCTGGTTCACAAACTGCATTTTTGGTGTATTTTGAGAATGCACATGAAAGTGTTACATTTGCACTTTCCAACTTGAGGCCAGTGGAAAGCCAGGGATCTGCTGGCTGAACTGTTGCCCTCTGAAGGGCAGCAGGTGAAGATATAGCTTTCTTGTTCCAATAAATGCCATTTCAGCTTCTACTTCTTCTTGCTGAAATTGAGTGATAGAGAAGGCTCCCAACTACCATTCATTCACTCACCTCTTACCTGCTTTGTTTTCTTCATAGAAATCACCCCCATCTTACATATTTGTGTTCTAATAGAGGAATGCAAGCTAGCAAAGGGCAAGGATCTTGTTGATAGCGTATTGGCCATCATGATATACCAGTTCCTAGAAAAAAGTGACTGCCATGAAGCCGATATTCAGAAATCATTAGTTGGAAGAGTGAAAAACTAATTCCCAAGTGAACTCCATTTGCTTGGGAAAATATTCCTACAGTAATATAACAAGGAAGCCAGGTCTTGGATCACTGTCAGGCTTTACACATTCTCTTGAGCTATGCAGCACTGCTTCAATTAGACTGGGGATTAAATAGACCATGTTAGGAATTTAACCACCATTTGTAATATTTTCTTTATAGTTTTAAATAAATGGTTAAGGAAATGATAAGTATAGGCGTGCCTACATGTGAAATATAGGGAAGACAT
Source organism: Nyctereutes procyonoides (assembly GCF_905146905.1). Taxonomy (NCBI): domain Eukaryota; kingdom Metazoa; phylum Chordata; class Mammalia; order Carnivora; family Canidae; genus Nyctereutes; species Nyctereutes procyonoides. The sequence goes on from NW_026575132.1 coordinate 17,462,211, forward strand.
GTATAGCTAATTTAAGTTATTTTCATTCCACTTTAATGCTTTTCGGTTCAGTGATACTTTGGGGGAAAATTAAAGCTTTAGCCCCTGATTATTCAGTTGAGGGTGTCTAAGAAAGTATTTAATATTTAACATTGGTAACAGCAGATCTATTTCCTACATTAATGCTTTTAGACTTACAGGAAACCCTAGCTTTTGCTGCAGCTACATTTGTTCTAGCTATAGGATTTCCCATTATTATGTATAAATTCTAACCTTTTATGGTCCTTTGTATGTAACATGAAATGTGATAAGAATATTAAAATGGATTAAAATGTTCTTTATAATAATAGTTCTGAAGTCAGTCTTTTTATACCTCTTTTGGGTATTTGCAGTTCTTCATTAAATCAATTAAATTATGATGGAAATGAGTTATAATAACAACATATGTAGGAGTTAAGTATACCTGGATTCACCAGGAGAAAGCCTGTGACTCAGAGAAATAGGTTCAGAAATGTGTGGAATGCTCCAATTTGGCTTGTTAGTACTTTACTAGAGTTTTCAGGAAATTAGAGCTTTGAGTAACAGATATACTTTATTGTTTAAGGATTATCTTTAACTACACATTCCTTTGAAATCCAGTTTCACTGAGATGACAAAATGACCTGTTGGTAAGCCTAGGAGAATGTGTGCTTTCTGAACTGGAGAAAATCAAGGTTGTGACTTTAATCCTAAAAAATGTCATGATGTTAGGGGCACCTGGCAGCTCAGTTGATTGAGCATTCAACTCTTGGTTTCTGCTCAGGTCATGATCTAGTGGTTGTGAGATTGAGTCCTGCCCCAGGCTCCACATTCAGCATGGAATCTGCTTCAGATTCTCCCTCTCCCTCTGTTCCACTCCCCACTCACATATGTACTTGCACACTCTCTCAAATAAATAAATCTTTAAAAGAAATATCCTGTTAGACATAAGCAACATTTCTCCTTCCTGTGTTTCCTATATCTTTCCAAATCTCAGCTGTAAATCTAAGTACTAATGACAAGATTCTCCACTAAAGAATTTGAACAGATAATTAATAATACATTTACTTTACTATAAAACCATTTCAAAGGTAGACCTTGGATTTTAAAGACTAACGGTTTGGATGAAAAACAGATTTTTCACCCTGAAGAAAAATAAGCTTATTGGCTTTTGCAGATTCTATTATCACTCAAGTATACTATCTCACTGTGAAAATAAATACAGCATTATTCAGATACATTTTAATTCAAATGACTCATGCTTCTTACTGCTGTGTTTCATCATAAGTCTTGAATAGGTTAACTTCTTAAACTATTATATGTCTAACATGAATAAAATAAAAATTATAAAGAAAGAAAAAAACCTAAAGACTCTTGGATGAAAATATGTAAGGCCTTTTTACCATAGACCTTTGAGATGGTGTCAACGAAAAGTTTCTTTAAAAATAAATAATGCCATTTTCAAATTTTTGACCCACTGAAAATACTTAATGGAAGAACTACAGGAGACTGAGCTCTTTCTGTTTCCAAAATTTGTCATTTGTTTTTAAGTAGTTCTTGTAAAGCATGCTTACCCTCTCTGTTTCTGCCTGAATTTGAATATGCTAGGATTTCTTAAGGAATCACACAGGAAGAACCATTGATATCTTAACTTAAAACAAGAGATGAAAGAATATGCAAATATATAAATATACCTAGACCATACACTCAAATATATGTATTTCATTTTGTCTCTGACTTCTGTTATTTCCTTTTTTTGTGTGACTTCTGTTATTTCTTTGCCTTAATAGATGATGTTTGTGTAATGTCCGTTCATAGGAATCTTTATCCATAGGTGCTGAATGTTTAATCTTTATAAGCTTAGTTTCCTCCTGGGAGTAATAATAGTATCTGCTGTATTTGGTCTTTTGAGGATTACATGGATAAAGCATATAGCATATTTTGTACAATGCCTAAGTTACATAAACACTTGATGATCATTTCCTATTATTGCTTGTATTTTTGTACTGTTTTGAAATAGTACAATAGTTTTCAAAAAACAAATTCTGGGGCACCTGAGTGGTTCAGTGGTTGATCATCTGCCTTTGGCTGAGGGCATGATCCCAGGGTCCTGGATTCAAGTCCTGCATTGAGCTCCTCATGGGGAGCCTGCTTCTCCCTCTGCCTATGTCTCTGCCCCTCTTGCTGTGTCTCTCATGAATAAATAAATAAAATCTAAATGAACAAACAACAAACCAAAAAAAAAAAAAAAAACAAATTCCATGACCAAAGTTCTTCACTTTAAATGAGTTGTTATTATCCAGTTGCTGTATCATCCAGTCATTTTTTTGGTTCTGTGTTGTGACAGTAGATGGGTGAATTAGACACATGTAACTGGTCCTCTTTAGTCTTAACCTCTATCTGCAGTCATTATTATAGCAGCTACAGCGAACATGTCCAAGTACAGAACATTCCATTAAGAACCATACCTAGTGCCTAGCTTCCTACGATGTTGTTTTATATGAATAATACAAAGTCTAGAGGTGTAATTAGTTGGAGTGCCCATTGACTCAGCCTCTTTTTCTGGAGAGTGACTCATTCCACATTTATAGCTAGATTCCTGTTTTTATGCTACATACCACACCAAGTGCTTGAGATACAAACATGGATCTGCTGGTCACTGACCTAGAGCAGCCCACAGTCTGGGTAGGCATAATACAGCGTGCGTTAAGACCAATGTCCATCTATATGGGGCCAGTACTCTATAAAAGTTGTATCTGCCTATCAAAGTAATAATTAAATATGCAACAACATGGGGTGATTAGACAACCTAAGTCTATGATTTGGAACACACACCTATACTTCTGATTTTATACTGATACATTTTAGCCTGATTATATCACCACAATTTTCTTTCCTTTTTGTTCTGTTTTAATGTAAAGGAAAACTTCATTTTTTTCCCCATATCACATAAATCATACTCTCCCTGAATAGGATAGTTATCTGATAAATACCTTCTCTTGATGTGGTATTTATCTAGAAACTCAGTGTGTCTGGAAACTCAGTGTGTCTGAAGAAGCCCCATCACCCTGTATTCTTGCCCAGAAACCTGATCTTGCAGTCTTACTTGTTCCTAAGAATGACACCATCTTTCTGGGAGTCAGCCACAGAATTCTTCTGCCTCTGCCTCCTTTTCTCTGTCCTGTACCTTTCCCATCAACCAATCCCCTCGTCCCATAGCTTATACACACCACTGTGGACTGAATTGTATGGCCTCAAAACTCATATGTTGGAGCTCTAACCCCAAAGTGATTGTGTTTAGGAGATAGGGGCTAAGAGATCCCTGGGTGGCTCAGCAGTTGAGCGTCTGCCTTTGGCCCAGAATGTGATCCTGGAGTCCCGGGATCAAGTCCCATGTCGGGATCTCTGCATGGAGCCTGTTTCTCCCTCTGCCTATGTCTCTGCCTCTCTCCCTGTGTCTCTCATGAATAAATAAGTAAAATCTTTAAAAAAAGCGGGGGCTAAAAAAGGAGGTAGATGTTAAATCAGGTCATGAAAGTGGGGCCCTCATTTTGACAGTGGCTGTATGAGGGCACAGTGAGAAGGTGGCTACATACAAGCCAGGATTAGGGCTCTTACCAGAATCTGACCAAGCCAGCACTCTGATCGAGGACTTCCAGCCTCCAGAACTGTGGGAAAATGCATTTCTGTTGTTTAAGTCACCTCATCTTTGGCATTTTGTTGTGGCAGCCTGAGCTAAGATACTTGCCCATACAGTAGTTAGAACATTCTTCCTCCTTTGCACTGACACTGTCTCTACCTGAGTTGACTCTTCGTTATCATTTACTGGGACTTGGGAAGGAGCCACCTAAGTGGTTGATTCTTCTTTAATCTCCTCTCATCTCTGATCCAGTCTACACAGTGTTGCCAGATTCAGTTACCTAATTATGCCATTCTTGAATTTAAAACCTTCAGGGGTTCACTTTAGCATACAAAATTAAATATATTTAATTATGTAGCCTCCTCAGCTTGTCATTCAAGGTTATTACCCTATACAGCCCCAACTTAGCCTCTCACCCAGTTAGTGTTTTTCTTGTGTGTTATATTCCAGTCAGGTAGGACTGTAGGTGTTTGTACAGACAGCCCCTGGTGTTGGCTTCTTTCATTACTTTGTTTTTGCTGAGTCTGTTGTCTGACTTGGTCTTCTTCCCATTCCATCTCCACTTATCAAAATCCTTTACCTCCTTCAAGGCTCAACTCAAAGGCACAACCTCTGTGAATCCTTATCTATATAATAGGATTTTGTTGTGTGTGTTTTTTTTCTCCTTTGATCTCCTGTAGCTCTTTGCTGGTATTTCTCTGTGACAGCAGGCATATTCTGCTTTGTATCATAGCCTTTGTCTTTTGGCTTTTCATAACCACGGCACCATCCCACCACATTCTAACTAAGCTCTTTGATGGCAAAGAACTTTGGATCCCTGAAATACTATATAAGGCTATTAAAAAAAAACCCAAAACACAGCACTACTCTACATTAAAAAAAGATTATAAACAATCAAAGAGCACTTAAGTTATTTTTTAATAGAATTAATTTTTAATCTGTCTTGCAACTGCAATTTTACCTACCTTTATAAATTGAAACTCAAGCAGTAACTTTTCTGTTACTCAAGCAGCAACAGTTTCTGTAAATTAAGATTCACATGTAATTTTAAGAAGGGAAAAGTGCAGCAAGTGTGAAAGGTGTTTTTTCAATTGACAATGAACCTTGATAATCTAATAGCTAAAATATGTGTGCTATTTTCAACTTTTATTTTGCATGAGGTATAAACAAGCATACTTCAGCTTGATATGGAGTTTATAATTTGATCGCCTCATCACAATATGATTTACAGTATGTAGGTATGAGATCATTTCTTATTGGAAAAGAGAGGAGGGAAAAAAGCTTTAGCAGATAACTCTCAAGATTATTTTCTGACATTTCCCCTACCTTTTTGTGGTAGAGCAAGAGGATGGAGAAGTGATGCTTTTATATGCTGATAAGTTAAGCTGCCTGGAAGCAGATGCTGAATCCTATTGAAAAGAATTTCATTTGAGTTATGCTTAGGGCATTGTTTAGCAGAGTACTACACAAAGAGTCTTGACCTGTGTGTTTGAAATGGCAGATGTTCACAGTGAAGATAGAGCCTTAGGGCAACATAAATCTTCACTTTTCCGTGCCTATTTGCTCAATAACTGAGTTGAATAGGAAAAAAAAAAGATGTAGAGAGTTATTTACAAAGCAGCTGCTGTTGCTGCAAATGGAAGTGCTCCCCTGAAGATAAGAAAAACATGCAAACAACACAAAAACCTTAAAAGCCAAGCAAGCCTAAATCCACCAGGTCAAAAATGAGCACCTCTTCTTCCTCAGAACTTTGTTTCCATTAAATATTTTTGATGCCAGTCAATTGGGACAAGGATGTTTTATTCTTATTTCTGCCAAAAAGGGAATTTCAACTATTTATTTAAATTTGGTGAAGCATCAGAAAAGCTCACTAATCACTTTCCTTCCGTTCTAAAAAAATATTTTATTTATTTATTTATTTATTTATTTATTTATTTATTTATTTATATGAGAGAGAGACAGAGAACATGTGAGAGCACACAAACAGGGGTAGCAGCAGGCGGAGGAAGAGTCAGGTTCTCTGGACTCCGGGGCTTGGGGCTCAATCCCAGGACCCTGGGATCATGACCTGAGCAGAAAGCAGTTACTCCACTGAGCCACCCAGGTGCCCCCCTCATTCATTTGACAAATACTTACATTCTTTTGCATGCTAAACACCTTGCTAAGCCTATGGGTTCAACTACAAGGTTCTTACAGCTAAAATAATATTAACATTTTAAATAGAGTTTGCATTTGGCTCATGCTATATTGAAAAGAAACTAGAAGTTTTTGGAGTCAGGCCTGGGTTTGGGGGGAGGACAGTGGTGACAGCAACTTAGAATTTCGCCCCATGTACGAAACACATACAGCAGCCTGTTTTTTGTGCCATGAAGCCTGGCTTTTGAAAACTTCCTAAGTATCATTTTGTTTTTACTGGGAAAGTTTGAAAGTGCCTGTCAAAAAGATAGGATCTAACCTATTTCAAAGAATATTAAGATATGAGGATACAGATAGCATGAAGAGAAGTAGCTGTGGCCAAATGGTAAATTGAGGTGTGTAGGGCGCTCAACATGTGCATGTGTGTGTGTGTGTGTGTGTGTATAGTGCACATAGCCGCATGTACATTCATTCAGTGTTGACCTACTGTTGCTGCTGCTCTGCCCATATTTTCCTTCCTATTTTAGGAAAAGTTTTCTTCCTCTCCTTTCCTTTCTCCCTCCTTTACTGGTCCTTTTTCTTTGTTTATTCTTTCCTGCTTTCTTTTTTCTTTAAATTTCTGGAGCAAAACTGAAACCAAACCAAACAAAAAAACTACGCTTAGTATCAGTGAGTGTCCCAAACTTTCTCAGTTTATGGCATCCTGAGTGTCTCATAATTTTTTTCATGGCAGCCTATAGGCCAAAAGAAAGACTTTACAGCTCCATTTAATTAGGAAAATAAATATGGATATCCTAACAACTTGGTTGCCTTTTGGAAAAAATTACATGAAAATTGAATGAAAAATCTTTTTACTTCATACTTAGAAACCCACAATTACTAATGTGTGTGTGTGTGTGTGTGTGTGTGTGTGCGCGCGCGTGTGTACCTGCTGGGTATAGCCCAGCCCTCAAAGCCAGGAGTCAGCTTGGTTGTTCTCATCCTCATGTCTTAGTCCACAGTGGCTTTCATGCACTATTTGCTTTTCTATTACAAACATTATAAAAAATCCAACTTTACAAAGTTATCGTATCATTGAAACGGATGTAAGGTAATCTGATACTGAAACTGTGAACTACTTCAATTTTGTAGTTTGTGTTGGGCCTGATGGATGTTGCTGTGTTTCTTCATGAATTAAAAATATTTTATCCTTCTCTGAATTTACAGTGGCATCCTGGTGGCTTTATTAAAAAAAGAATAATATATTTATCAAAGTTAAATAAAGTCAGGTGCTTGAAGTGGAAGTAGACATATTAAAATGGTTAATCTTGAAAGTCCGTCAAAATGTCTCCACATTCTTTTTTTTTCACCTCCACAAATTTATCCACCTATCACTTCATTCTTGTATAATAAAGTTCACTTTTTTAAGCACCTACCCTTAAGATTTAAAAGGAGGAGTTTCATTTCTAATTCTAGTTTTCCGTTTTACTGGTCTACTAGTAGTTCCTTTTTGTTATCTTTTAATAAAAACTATATATTTGAGATGGATAACATGATGCTTGGAAGGACAGAGTGAAATGATTACTATAGGTAAGCTAATTAACATAACTCACTGGAGTGTATGAATCTTATTTTAAACTGTTCTTTTCATTAAATAATTAGCATTTACAGTTCATTAAGCTTTTGGATTTCACGTAGGAGTCTAATAATGAACCATTTGTAACAATGTCATGTGGAACATATTCTAGCTTCTAAGCCGTTAACTCACAAACACACTTTTGGAAACTAACTTTTTTTTTTTTAATTGGAGATTTAGCCATAGACACTCCCTGCAGCAAGTCAGGAATTTTACTCGAGTCATTTTAGTTATTTTCTTTACTAACTGTCCAAAAGACAGGCTGACTTTTGGCACAGAAGTTTTGGGTTTGCTTTTGTCCTTGATGTACCTTCTATGGACTTCCATTTGACAGTGTGCTTCTCAGCATAATTTAGTGGCAAGGCTTAAGTGTAAGAAAGCAGTGGGAAGTTGGATAGGTTGCCACTGGAATTGTTTTATTTGACTTTTGTTGTCTTTAAACAGATTGTTGATCCTGGACTAAAAATCTACAGATTGTTAGACCATATTAAGGATCCAAATGCAGTAGTTTTATTATTATTTTATTATTATTTTATTTTGATTTTATTATTATTTTCGATTAAACATCTTTCAAGAGAAGTGATAGTACATGGAGTACGGAATTTGTTTAAAAAACTTTTTTTGGTTGCTATCTTAGAATATAAGCACAAGCATTATTCTGCTTTACATAAAAATTGCTGAAGATAAAAATAGGCCCAAATTAGGGCATTTAATAGATCTTGTTAGATGAGTATATAGAAAGTAATCTAACGTTTTATAACTCCATAACCCCCCTTGTTGTAAATGTGTGTGTTGTCAGCTAGTACACTTTATGGTGCAAGAAACCAAGTAACTTCATCTTCTTCCTTAGTAAAATAAAAGATTGAATCATTCAATTGATTTCATTTACAGAATGTTTTTGTGTTTATCTTTCAGACTTTATTGATCTGATCCAGGGTATCTTGGGACTGCTGGCTGGAATTAAGGTTGGTGACGTGTTTATATTGATAATTAATAAGCTGTGAAATAAAATAGAAGCATCTTGGGATTTGGACAGCTGGATCAAATAACTCTTGCAGAGTGTAGTGTAGAAAGCTGAAACTTAATGAAAAATGGATACATTTCAGGCTTGGGGCACTTAACACACATGTTTTCCTGAGTAGCATTTGCTTTCCTAGTTAGTATCAACTTCAATTATCAACTCTGGTTTCCTTTGTTTTACCTGTCTTACTAGCTGAATGTTATCAAATGAAAAGATCCAATTCTACTGTATTCATTTAATAAATACAGAAACCAAAGGAATTACTTCTTGATAATGCTAGCTAATATTTTAAAGAATGGTCAGCTTCCTGGGATCCCTGGGTGGTGTAGTCCGTTATGTGTACAGCTCTTGGTTTCAGGTCAGGTCATGATCTCGGGGTCTGGAGATCAAGAGTCAGGTTCTGTGCTCAATGGGGAGTCAACTTGATATTCTCTCTCTCTCTCTCCCTCTCCTTCTCCTCCTCCCTACCCTGTCTAAAATAGTAAAAAAATCTTTTTTTTTTAAAGGAAGAATGGTCAGCTTCCTGAATTTGCAAGGAAGACACTTGAAGCAGAGTTTGGTAGTCACGTTTCCTAAGGAGGGTAGAGCTGAAACATTGCTTATCAAATGCAAACTTCAATTAATTGGCAAAAGTGTTAAGATGGCATTCCTTTTGTTCTATTTTCTTATTCCTTGTTTACATGAGAGACCCTAAACCAGCTTAACTGAGTTTAAGTAGTAACATAGCATTAGAGGGTGCTTACATCAGTGGGCTTGAAATTTCATTTATCCCTTCTATGTTCTTCTCTAGAATATATATTTAGATTTTATAACAAAAGAAAAAGACTAATCCCTGAATGAAACGAGGGCCTTTGTTGCTCATGTAGGAACAAAATGCCAGATGTTGCTAATTTTTTTGTATGGGGCTTTGATTAATGATTAACATAAAGAAAAACATTGGCTTGTCATTTATGCTTACATTAATCAGGAATTTAGGCTTCAAAGCCCCATATTTACCCTTCAAATTGCAGAGTATAGCACAATAGCAGACATACAGTAAATATGTACCTTTCCTGGCTTCAAATTCTGACTTCATCCTTCCGCCCCGATACATACACACACAAACACACAGATGCAGGACTGTTATTTCTTTTTTTCATGTACAAACTGTGCTTTCCTATCCTTGAAATACACATGGATTGTAGTAAATAGACTGTGTTGGAATCATGCCTACTGATAATTGGAAACAATAAGGAAAAAAGTATAATGTTTACATGAGGATAGTTAAAATCTCTGTAACCTGTATTATTTGTGTTCATTTAGTTTGGAGTTGAATTTATTGAAGGTGCTTAGCCTGGCTTCTTTTCATATTCACTACTCAGTACATTTTTGTGTAAGCTTGCACATATTTAAACATGGAATTTCTTGTAAGACTTTGAACTTTTGCTTCTCTTCTTTCCCTGCTAGCCCCTATCCATCTGCCAAGCAGAAATTACAAGTAGAATGAGATTGTTGGCAAAGTATAAATCTTTGAATCAGGAATATTTTCATACACAGGGTTAGCTTTGAATTGTTACTTTTTCATTTTACATAAATCATAGTTTGTCCCTCTTTATGGTTTGTTTTATGGTTAGTATGGTCAACATGGCAACTTGAAATCTCATCCCATTTTGGCCACTTTTCAGAAAGAAGAAAAAGATAAAAAGAAGCATGTAAAAAAATAAGTATTTTATTAAATTAAAAAAAACTGTTAAGAGTTATACATAAAAACTTTTCTTGATCTGATCCACTACCCATCTTCCATGTGGAGAGTTTCTTGTATTTAGTCTAGTTGTGGAGAGTCAGAATGACTTATATATTCCAGAATAAATGTATCAATGAAAATATATAAAATATATATAGAAATGGAAATGTATTTACATCTTTCATATTGCTAGGTTTCCTACATGTATATGTGTGGTTCAGCACAATTGGTATTGTTTTACTTTTCAACTGAGAATAAATTAAATTTGGTAGTTTTCTAAATCATATTTTGGAAAAGTAGCTAGATTTAGCAAATCTTTTAAAAAATATATTCATTCTCCAGAAACAGATTCTCAACATAAAATAAATATATATAATGAAAATTACTATTCTTTTCTAAACTAGAGCTAAAAAAAAAAAAAAAGGTTTCCCTCATAGAAAAGCTTCTTCTTAATATTAGCTAAGCAAAATGACTTGCTAGATGAAAGCAAGTTTTAGATAGGGGTATATAAAATAGGATATCAGAAATGTCCTTGCACTTCTGCATAGCAAAGGAAACCATGAACAAAATGCAAAGGCAACTTATTTGAATGGTAAAAAATATTTGCAAATCATATATTTGATAAGGAATCCAAAATATATAAATAACTCATATAACTCAATAGCAGAAACACAATTTGATTAAAAAAAGGGTAGAGGACTAAATAGGACACTTTTTCAAAGAAGACATACCTATGGCCAATAGACACATGAAAAGATGGTCAGCATCACTAATCATCAGGGAAATGCAAATCAAAACCATAGTGAGATGTCACCTCATGCCTGTCAGAATGGCCAGTATCTAGAAGACAAACAACAAGTGTTGGCAAGGCTCTTATATAGAAAAGAAAACCCTTGTGCACTGTTGATGGGAATATAAATTGCAGCCACTGTGTAAAACAATTAAACAAAACAGTTAACCATTCTTCAAAAAGTTAAAAATAGAGCTAGCCTATAATCCAGCAATTTCACCCCTGGGTATTTATCTGTGGAAAATGAAAACATTAACTGAAGAAGATATATGGACCCTCATGCTCACTGCAGCCTTGTTTAAAATAGTCAAGGTATGGAAACAACCTCAGTGTCCATTGATGGATGAATAAAGAAGATGTGGGATGTGTGGATGCGCACGTGTGTGTATACAAGATGGAATATTATTTAGCCATAGAAAAGAATGAAATTTTGCCATTTGTGCCAACATTAGTAAGCATTGAGGGCATTATGCTAAAATGAAGTAAGTCAATCAGAGAAAGGCAAATACCATATGATCTCACTTATATATGAAATCTTAAAAAGAAAAGAAAAAGAGAAAAAACAACCCAAGTTCATAGATACAGAGAACAGATTGGTGGCTGCCAGAAGCAGAAGCATGGGTAGTGGGTGAAATGGGTGATGGGAGTCAAAAGGTACAAACTTTCAGTATTAAAATAAATAAATCATGAGCATGTAATATACAGCATGGTATACTGTACTGCATATTTGTAAGTTGCTGAGACAGTAGATCTTAAAAGTTGTCATCAGAAGAAAATAAAATTTTATGACTGTAAGGTGACAGATTTAACTAGACCTTTAATGGTGATCATTTTGCAATCTATACAAATACTGAATCATGTTATATACCTGAAAGTAATGTGATGCTCTATGTCAATTATACCAATAAAAATTTTTTAAAAAAGAAATATCCTTGTAATATTTTATCAATTCTAAGATTTTTTTCACATTAAACCATGTAAAATAAAAAAAAATGCCATAGTTAAGTTGGCAGATATTTTCTTTCTTCCTCAAATGAAATGTCTTGTGATGGATCTTACCTTAGATTTTATGAAACACAGTATTACTGACTAGATTAGGAAGAAAAATCATTCTCTAAAGTTATTACAAAAGGGAATCATTGTAAAGTCCAGAAACTAGAAAGTTAAACTTTATACTGATTTTTTAAAACATTTTGCACACTTTTTACCTTTAAAAAATGTGTATTGATTTTTCCAATTTCTTTTTTTCTCTTTATTATTAATACTGCTACCAATATTTTGGTATATTTCCCTCCACTTTTTGTCTTGCTTTGTTTTCACAAAATTGAAGTTAAACTATATTCTGTACCTTCTGGTTACTTGATAATGTGATTTTAATAACTATGTGATGTTTTATCCTATAGCTATGCTATGATTTTTTTTCACTGTTTTACTTATTGTTGGACATTCAGACTATTTCCAGTATCTTATTGTTTCAATTTGGACCTGGGCCTCCCTAACTCTAATCTACTACTTCTGCCTCCAATTCTGATGTTTTGTATATGTTTCCATATTACTGAGCTGCTTGCCATCAAGTTCTTTGATTCCAGTATCTTATCTGTAAAATGGGAACAAAAATAACTTATACTTCACTTAGAGATTAAATGAGGTAATGCACAGTTACGAGTTTTAAATAGAGAGGATTCAAAATCCCTGGGTTTTGAATTTTACATGACTAAGAAATTCTGGTGCTTCTCTTAAGACAGGGAATAAACCTAATGAAGATCTTTAAATTATTGTCATAAAACAAAATATATAAATGAAGCCAGAAGTTTTATACATTTAAAAAAACTGACATTTATATGCATTTTAAACTGACCAGAGACTAATTTCTATATGCTCTGCTGAATGATAGTTATCTTTTATTAAAGATACTATTAACAAACTAAGCAGCATACTGCACAATTGAGCGGATTTTCACTTAAGAAAAAATAATGTAGAAAATGTGAATACTCTAATAGGAGTGGGGAGAGAGGATACTCTTATGTCTCTTCTGAGTAAGCTTTGTGTTTTGAGCTTTGCAGAATCAAGACAAATAAGTCTTTGACCAGCTACATACTCAACCTTCGGGACCACCTCAGGGAGAATCCATATTTCTGCTCCCACTTGTGTCATGTTTTTTCACACAGCCCTCATAGCATTTGCTCATACTTCTTTATGTTATGATTAGTTCTGGACATTTCCTTTCTCTCCTGCTAACTCATAGCAACTGGTATCTTTGCCATTTTGTCTCATGCCCTAGTCAGGCCATATAGGAGTAGACATCCAGGAAATGCTTATTTTATAAATTATAAAGATTAGAAGCCTCAAAGAACAATTTTATTACATATCTATAAACTACATATACAGCTAAATATATATATGTATATATCCTAATAATTATTAGTCATTGTATTTTCTTCCCTGGTGACAGAAAAATCTGAGCAAAAAAGTAAGGACTTTGAACAAATCACTCAAAAAACATTTGAAACAGTAACAATCATTAGGTTTAACTTGAGGAATTTTAAAAAGTGAAGGTATAAGAATGGTGATTGTTTTGTCATTCTGCTTTATTCTTATGTTTAGCATAATTTAATAATAGTATAAATAGATATACTTAGGATGAAAACTTACCCAGAATTCTAATTACTGGATTGTCGTGTGACAAAGTGACTTAGAGATTCCAGAAAGATTTGTAAAATGCCTTATTATTTGCTTAACCACTTTAAGGAGAGATACAAAGCTGCTAGCATCACATTTCAAACTGGAAAGACCAGTTGGATCTAGGGAGAATTTGCTCTCCCCTGTGCAGCTTTCCGAAATCTGAAGCATCATAAATGCCTCTTTCTTCCTTTGTATAAAAAGTAATCCTTTCCCGTTACAAACACTGAAACCAAAAAAAAAAAAAAAAAAAAAAAAAAAAAAAACAAGCTTTGTGACATGATTTGGAATGGGAGAGGTTGGGGCAGAATGAAGTGGGGGTGACAAGTGTAAGGGAGGAAAAGTTGTGCCTTCTTTCCTTTTAGGTTCTTTGGCTAGCCTAATAATTAAATTGATATAAGACAGACTAACAGGAGACAAACAGATTTAATTTTGTACAAGAGCTCATAAAAATATGGGACTCAAAGAAGTGACCAAAGCAGGCAGCTTTTATACCTTTTAGACAAAGAAACAATAAATTTGTGAAAAATTGACAAGAGAAAGAAGTTTGGGCTTAGGGATAGTAAATTAGTGGGGAAGTAACAAGGTTTATTTATACAGCCTCTTGGACTCTGAATTCCCTCTCTCTGGTGATAACGTATCTCTTTACCTCCTGGTACAGGGAGAGTACCTTTCATAAAGGAGATTTATTTCCTGCTTTCAGAAGGACAAAAGAGGGTCAGAGTGTCTTTCTTGCACTGGCTGTTCCTTAAGTAACTTTTATTTAAAATAATCAATATGCCAAAGTGACATATTATGGGGTAGTCTGCCCAGAACCTAACCACGGGCAAACTTGCTATCACTTCTCAATCTCCTCACATGGTCTAGTGAAATACCTCAGGAAAATACGTTTCCAGAAAATACGCTCCTTTATTTTGACAGAGTCTTGACATACTGAGGAACTAGGCTTGTTGATGCCACAGAGGACAAACAGAAAAATACAACTCACTGGAAATATATTAAGTAACTGCTAATGAGTCTATTTTTTCCATGTTGAAAAAACAATTCTAGCTGAGTCTTTTTTTCTTAACTAAATGTTTATAGTTTCAAATGGCTACAAAGGACAGCCCCTTGGCTATGTTTTCACATAAACCACTTGCTTCTGAAATCAATCCTGTGGATTTAATTCACCGATCAGCTAATTTTTATTCTTTTCCTGAATTCATGGAGAAGAAAGAATGTTGTTCCAAAGAATAGCACAGCTGATGCTTTTTGCAGTTTATTTATATCATTAAAGAATACCATGACTTTAATTTGGGCCTATATCTTATTAGGGAAGTTTGGAGGATTTAAAAACATAAGAAGTACATTTTCTTCTTATGTAAGGACCCCATTCATTTAGAAATCCTTTATTTATTTTATAGCCTACTTATTACAAAATAATAACTTTGTATTATTGAAAGGGGATATGCTTTCTTCTTCCTCAGCTTCTATAAATCCACATGATAGTAATTTTCATTAGTTATTCATCTAAGAATAGAAAATCATCAGTTACATAGCAGAATAAAGAGCATAACATATAATAATACAAGTTAGATAGCTATACAGATATGTATACTAGTGTTGGAGAGTTTTGCTAATGAACACGACAAGGGCTTTACTTTTGGGCACACCTGATGGACCATTCCTTTTAAGGTAAAATTAACTGTCTTTTCTGAAACAGTTCCCTACAGTTTTTTAGCAATAAAGAATTATTAGTTGAAAAAACACATAAACTTAGTTTCATTCCATTATTATTCAATGTCTTGTGACCATCACCTTATGTTGTTTCGGAGTCTTTGCTTTGTTTACTTTTCTTCCCATGACTCAAATTAGTAAAGAGCTGAATAAAAACAAAACACTTAATACATTATACGCATGCTTCTATGTCTATTTCTATATCCACCCATGTCTCTCTCTCTTTCCCCCCTCCTTTCTGTCTTACAGTAATACTTTGTCACATAAAGTTTATAGTTCAAAAGTAGAGCAAGCATATGAGCCAGTTTTTAAAATATAAATAGATATTTAAAAGTTTAGGTACTATTATCCTCATTTTATGCATAGAGAAACTTAGTCACAAACCAGACACAATTTTTAAAAAGGCTATTTCTGTAAAATGTAATAGTTCTTAAAAATATAAAAAAGTCTTTTGGGGGATAAAAATAAGTACAAAAATATACATTTACCCAAATGTAATTACTTGCTTATAATAATGAGTATACACCATTTAGTGATGGCTTCATTTATAAGATATTAACCTTCAGAATAATCAGTAAGGGTGAGTTTGATATCTGTTGCCTGAAGATGTTTTACTTAGAGAGTGTAAATACCTTTTCAGTCTTGTCCTTAAATCTATTGCCATGTATCAGTGCCTTGCCAGAATTAGTTTTCTACAAAGAAGACTAAGGTACTAGAATGAGTTAGTTCACTTTTTGAAAAACACCTCTGCTAGCATTTTATTTATTTGTTTTTTAAGATTTTACTTATTTATTTATTTATTCATGAGATACACAGAGAGAGAGGCAGAGACATAGGCAGAGGGAGAAGCAGGCTTCTTTCAGGGAGCCCAATGCGGGACTCAGTCCCCAGCCCGGATCATACCCTGAGCCAAAGGCAGACGCTCAACCACTGAGCCACCCAGGCATCCCTGTGCCAGCATTTTAAAGGGCCTTAAGCCAGCCACGAGGAATATCAGCCCCATAAAGGAAAATAAATTAAACCACAGGGATTTATTTATAAGCATAGATTTGTCCATGGGATGCCTGGGTGGCTCAGTTGGTTAAGCATTTGACTCCTTTTTTTTTTTTTTTTTTTTTTTTTAAGATTTTATTTATTTATTTGAGAGAGAGAGAGAGAGAGAACATGCATGCAAGAGCAGGGGGAGCAGCAGAGGGAGAGGGAGAAGCAGGTTCTCTGATGAGCAAGGAGCCTGCTGTGGGGCTTGATCCTAGGACCCTGGGATCATGACCTGAGCGGAAGGCAGATGCTTAACCTACTGAGCCACGCAGGTGTCCCTTGATTCTTGGTTTTGACTCAGGTCATGATTTCATGGGTCCTGAGATAGAACTCAGGTTCTGGCTCCTGGATCAGTGGGGAGTCTGCTTGAGGATTTTATTCCTCTGCCTCCCCCTCTCCCATGTATAAATGAATCTTTAAAAAGCAAAACAAAACAAAACAAAACAAAAAAACAGATTAGCCCATGAAGGAACCGCGGACCTCATTTCTGAAACCATTAGGGAAAGAAAAATTAACAATTCCCTCTAATGGTGATTTTTATTTTTATTTTCAAGTTTTTTCGTTGTTCAAGAATTTTAGGTAAGTTTGACAATATGGGAAAAAATGGGTCACTGTGTAAAATGGTTACTTTAATAGGCAACTTTATAGATGCAAACACTTCCAAATTCCACTTAATTTTCCATTATCTTTTAGGGACTCAGAGATGTAATACAGATGACAATTTGGCAATAATATCATAGGGAGAGGACCTTTGCATTTAGTTTCCCTTTGAGATTTTCCACCTGTTTTTATTCATTGGAAATTAGGAAATAAATTTTCCACTATTAGTAGTATGTTGCAAACAGCTGTGTAGGCTAGGTGAAACCAATGACAAAAAAAATTGTACATTCAAGCTAGGCTATCTTATATAGGTGTTTAAGTGTAGTGGGGTCACCTTTTCTTATATTTCACAATGTATTACACAACATAAGAAATACATGTTAATAGTTACTTAAATTACCTTAAAATATCTTATAGTACTTGAATAATTGTGCATCAACTATAAACATAAATCCCTAGAAAAGTTACCTGAATAGTTTTTATTTACCTTATCAAACAACATTCTCTCTCCTCCACCATACCTGGAATTGCTGTTTGTTTGTTTGTTTTTACATTGCAGAGACTAAATAAATATTCATTAATTTTATGATTTTCCTGTATCTAGTGTCTCTTTAGATTAAACATAGTATCTCCTCCACTTCTATGGCATGGTTTGTTCAGTGATTTTTTTTATCACTTCATTATTTTATTTCACAAAGACCACAAAGATTTTGTTCTTGATACTTATTTCATCATTTTGATCCTGCCATATATGGTGTCAGCTAATCAAACCATTTTCTTGGATGCAGAGTCATTAGCTAAGGTGGCCCCAAGTGGCAGTACACCACTTCACAGGGTGGGATGATGTTGATGGGTAGGGGAAGCAAGAAATGTGCCCAAGGGAGAGAATAGTTAATGTTAAACAAAAACAAAAACAAAAACAAAAACCTAGTGACAGATAAATGCCTGATAGCCAAATGGAAATTTTTTAAAAGGAAAGGAGGAGGAGTAAAATAGCCCAGATAATAACTCTTTTGCCTGGTATAGACTTATTTCTAAATCATGAGTTGTTATCTGTACTTTCATATTAAAGTCTTTGCACATATGAAGTAAGTCTACACCAGAGGTACAGTTCCAGTGGAACAGAACAGTTATTAATAAGTCAAGGATTGAGAATACACTTGCAGTCATTTGGGTGCTAGGTTCTGTGGATGCTTTAGAAGTATTAAAAATGGTTCCTTTGTTCTCAGATAACTTGCAGTCAAAGAAAGGGAAAGCTAAACCATATAAATAGTAACTAATACATGGTGATCATGTATTAACCTACTGAGCCAAATACTAGGTACAGACATGACTTTCTAGAGTGATCTAGAGAAGATATAATTTACTGTGGTTACAGAGATCTAAAAAAAGAAATTTCAGTTGGGTTTAAAGGTGAATAGAATTTAAATAGGCAAAATAGAAAGTGAGATATAGGAAAAAGAAGGGCATTTCTTGAAAGAGTTCTATGGAAGCCGAGGCACAAAGAAAGTACCAAAGATTAAGAAGTTAGGAAACGTGAAACAGAAGGTATTAGGACAGGTTTATTTTGAACCAGAATTTTACCTCTTCCCTCTCTTCTTCTGTCCCAGCCTTAGTTGTTTTTTTTTTTTCTTTATTTTCCACAAGTATTTGTTGAACTATGTTAAATGACAGAAAGAATACAATTTAGTAACAAGTTTGATGTCCTCTGTTCGTGGGGAAACAGTCCATGATTGGAGGATTACAGTGCCTCACAAGCAGTAGAACAGTGTTTCTGATGGACTTTTAGCAGGTTTTATAGAGCATTAAAAAAGGCAATGCACATATGACATGATAGGCTAGGAGGTTGGGATTTCTTTATAAGCATGTTGTACATAAAGCTGGGTTGTAGGTTTGTGACTGGTTTGTGTTAGGATTCCTTGATAGTTGTTGTTTCCCAAAAGTGCAGGCTGACTTAAGTTTAGATTTGTGACCTGGGCTGCGCATATCCTTTATCTACTTTTATGTGTGTGTGTGTGTGTGTGTGTGTGTGTGTGTGTTTTAACTCTGAACAGAAATTCAATACATCATTAGATCTTTCATACTCTTCTTGTGCACAAAGAATAGTTACATAGGGAAATATTCCAAGAGCTTCCATTAAGAAAGTTGCATTTGTATGTTAAATTTTGTGAAAAAAAATAATATCTCAGATATATGGGATCTCATGTTCCAGCTGACATTCATGCTATCAGGATTTATTTTGATATTGATGTTTTGATATTTTGATATTTATGTTGCCAAGTTTGTGTATAATTAAGGGTAAATGAAGTAGTAAGATTAAGTACTATATCTCTTTATTAAATTTCACATGAGAAATTTGGAACCTCACCATTTAAATTATTTGTTAAATTATTTAAAAGGGCTCCAGTATAGGGAGAAGGGTTAATTGGAATTGAAATTGTTGAGGAAATTTAATTAATAACAAACTTCTCCCGATGTAGAATTCCTCTTGACAAAGGTAGTAGGGAGAGAAAAGACAAAACAAAATTTCTATAATTGATTGCTTCTCGGCCTTTTGGCTAAGATCAAGTGTATTATTGAATAAGCATAAACTAGAATGTGATACACATCACAGGCAATCCACCAAGAGACTGCATAGACAAAAGAAATTTCACCCATTTTTATAATCAAGCAGATAAAACCCATTACGTACATGCTTTCAAGAGAAATAACTAATCCTCAAGTAAGAGCACTACATTTAATCAGGGGTGACCATGTGTGTTAGCTAATTGGCCTTCTCCAGAGGAGAGACAAACTTCTCACAACCTTTATGACAGCAAGTAGTTTTAGTTTGGAGCTAGAAGTCCCCTGAAGTTAGGCTCTTCATTTCCCACCAGAACTGGAGATAGAGAAGCTACCTCCCTCCATGTTTGCATTTTAAAAAGATGGCTCCCAGGCCCTTGAAGAAACATTCCTGACTGTGAGAGAGGCCAGAGGCTTAATTAGCCATTATAAAGATTTACAGACATTTGCAAAGGGGAGTGAAAGAAATTCTAAAAGATAAAGGAGAGAGATAAAGTCTCTACCCTTATTTTCAGCAAGCAGAATTAAACATCTTGTTTTTCATTTGTATTTGTCCTTACAATGAATTCAATCATTATATCTTTAAAAAAGTAGTCAATGGATGGTTTTGATCCTCCAAATATACTGCTAGTATATTCTAAAACAAAGAAAAAAATAGGCTTTAAAGAGAAAAGATTTAGGTAAAATCTTTAGAGATTTTGGTAAATCACTACTCAGTCATTATAACCTGTTGCCAAGTAAATTAGTGGGGCTGTACTGATGAGATTTCGCCTTTGTAAGGGAAAGCTCAGGCCTCGGCAGAGGGCAGAATGGACAATATAAAAATAACTTAAACTACTCCTTTAAGTGTGTTTGAGATCGACATTCAAAGCTTTCTGGGCATTTAACTTAAACTTTCTCAACCGGTAGACCTCTGGTGCCATTCAAATGCTAATGTTTGGCCTTCTGCTTTTTTAAGGCAATGCTGGCTGGAGGTCATGTGACCCTAATTACTGCAATTATGAGCTTTCTGGGAGTAATCACTCTGGTTGCACCCCGAGTGAGCATCTGCTGATGATAAATAGATCCTGAGATTACTAAGCCCAGGGTTCCTTATAAGACATCCAGTGATTGACTCCTTAATATGTATACCTACACAGAACTCAAACCCATAGGCTCTAATAAGGATATTCTTTTCCTGTACAGGTTTTTTTTTCTCCTTAAAATTTCTCTTTAAATTTAGTTGGAACAGTTGAAAATGCGTATTTGTGTGAATATGTTAACATTCTAAAGAAGGACATGGAGAAAACTCTAATAATGACTAATATTGAAGCAGCACCCTTCACCTACATATATTTTAATTCTCTGTGCAGAGGAAAAACAATGTCACAAGGGCTTAATCCTTCCAGCAGAGGTATTATTTTATTTCATTTTATTGTTTTGTTTTATTAATCTGAGGGAGAAGACCTAACTTCTTATCATAAGGGTGTGCATTTAAGGGGAAATTCTCATTCTTTAACAAGGCAAATTATTTTCCCATGTAAGTAAGGACATTTTCTTCTCAAGAGGTTATAGTTTCATAAGATAGTTCTGTTTTTGTTTTTGTTTTTTTTAAGCAGGATTTTTACCTTGTTCCTGGTTACTTCTAGTTTTCAGAATATAGTGGACTGAATTTTAAATTTCATCATGTATTATTGGGTTATTTTTACGCTGGCCCATATCACACGGTAACCTTTGAGCAAAACTCTGTTCATGTTGAATTGCTATCTTATTGAGATGATGTTGATTAACGACAGTAAAATTAAAGATGGTGCATGGCATCCTCGTTTAAAAATCCCTCATAGTGCCAACTGGCCTTCAAAGTTAGGTTTAGAGATGCCTGGTGGCTCAGCGGTTAAGCGTCTGCCCTTGGCCCAGGGCATGATCCTGAAGTCCCGGGATCAAGTCCCACATGGGGCTCCCTGCATGGAGCCTGCTTCTCCCTCTGCCTGTGTCTCTGCCTCTCTCTCTGTCTCTCATGAATAAATAAATAAAATCTTAAAAAAAAAAAAAACAACCAAAAAATACAAAGTCAGGTTTAGAGCTTCTAATTTCCTATTTTAGTGTTGAGGCAAGCTAAGCTTATTTTTGGTCTGTGTAAAATGATACATGGTAAATTACCAATGTGATGTGGCAAGAAGTGTGCTAGGTATAGGATATGAAAACTAAATTTCCCTTTACCCTTTTAGGTTCTTGGCTGAGACCCTCTGTAATAAAAGATTAAGAGGAGAAAAACAAATTTCATTTACTTTTGTGCATACGAGGGCCCCAAAGATACGAGATCCAAAGAAAAGATCAAAGCAGGCAACTTTTATACTGTGTAGACAATGGTAATAAATTTCTGAAGAGTTGACAAGACAAAGAAGTTTGGGCTTGGATAGCAAATTAATGAAGCAGCAAGATTTGTTTATACAGCCTTCTTGGCCCTGAAATCCTTATCGATGGCCATAAGGATGCCTTGTATTCTCCACGTGCAGGGAGGGCATCCTTCATAAGGAGAATTTACTTCCTGCTTTCATAGGCAGAAAAGGATCAAGCTGTCCTTACATCAGCTGTTTCTTGAGTAACTTTAATTGCAATTTATGAAATCCGAGAGTAGTGCATTTTGGGGTGGCCTGCCCTGAACCCCATCAAAGGGAACATGTCAGGCACAGTCTTGCTTTCTCATATTCAGGAGTGAACTTGAACAGCCCTTGAAATACATAAATGCACTACAGCACATATTTGTGGTGTGTCCACATGCAACATGGAGTTTGCTAAATTATTTGTCTTCATCTATTAATAAGTTAAAATGTTATCTATTGATGGCTTTTATTTTTTATTTTTTTAAAAGATTTTATTTATTTATTCATGAGAGACACAGAGAGAAAGAGAGGCAGAGACACAAGCAGAGGGAGAAGCAGGCTCCTTGCAGGGAGCCTGACATGGGACTGGATCCCGGGTCTCCAGGGTCACACCCTGGGCTGAAGGTGGCGCTAAACCACTGAGCCACCCGGGCTGCCCTATTGATGGCTTTTTTTTTTTTTTTTTTTATGATAGTCACAGAGGCAGAGACACAGGCAGAGGGAGAAGCAGGCTCCATGCACCGGGAGCCTGAGGTGGGATTCGATCCCGGGTCTCCAGGATCGTGCCCTGGGCCAAAAGCAGGCGCCAAACCACTGTGCCACCCAGGGATCCCCCCTATTGATGGCTTTTAAAAGATTTTTTGTGGCAGCACCTGTCAAGTTTCCCTCCTACCCTTTTTTTGTCATTACTAGGAAACAACACAATTTATTCTTAAGGAATAAAGAATGTATGATTGGATCATAACCTCTTCCTCCTACCTTCATCTGTGTGCCTTTGTGTTCCTGCCTTGCTTCTTGTAAACTCTTTAATCTTTTTTCCTTCCTTTTTTTTTTAAAGCTACTTCAGCTATAAGGATTTATATCTGTCTTTTCAAACTTCTCAGAGTAAGAACAGTAAAGAGATGTGGCCGTACCAGAACTCTGTCAGCTGTGACTCTGTGCCTTTCAAAGATAATGCTAGAAGCACATTCATGTTCCATCTGAACTGATAGGCCAGGAAATTGGGATCTTGAGATCAATAGTTTAAGCTTTACATAGAAAATTTTATAATGTATTTTAAAGGACAATCTTCACATGCTAATTAGAATAATTAATGTTTCATGAGGATCAGGGCCCCTTTGATATTCCTTTTAATAAAATGATAGATTAAATATTGATAATATAGTTCAGTTGCTCAGCATTATAAGACTTCCTATAAGTAAAATCATAAAACACACAATTTTTTTGACAGACCGTATATTTAGAGATTTAGTTCAGAAGACGTTTTCACAAATATAATTCAAGTGAGGAGAGTTTCCTCACTTCTATTTTTTTTTTTAAAGATTTTATTTATTTATTTGAGAGAGAGTGAGTGAGAGAGAGTGCACAAGTCAGGGGGGAGGGAGAGGGAGAAGCAGGCTCCCCACTGAGCAGACAGACCAATATGTGTGTGTGTGGGGGGGAGAGGCTTGATCCCAGGACCCCAGGATCATGACCTGAGCTGAAAGCAGATGCTTAACCTCATGAGCCACCTGGGTGCCCCAGTCTGCTCACTTTTAGAGAAGTAGCAAAACCTATGGTGAGCTTCTCATTCTGGATGTAGAACCAGACAGCTCATTTCAGCATCATTCCTACCAGTGCTCTGGTGCAAATGGTGGTGCTCCTTTCATTTCACCAGTTGGATCTCATCTATGATATGTCATAGATGTCAAGATGTCAAGAAAAGGGAGTAACAGACATCAAGAGCGAATCAGAGCAGAAAGACATGGCTGTACATGTACAAGGCAGGAGTCAGGAGCGCTGCAAACATGGCCCCAGCAAAGATGATGTCATTTGCCACAAAATAACATTTTGAACTCTAAAGGCAGAGGAAGAAGCATGAGCTGACAAATCGTACAGATTCAGATGAATGGTACTAAGTCATGTCATCGAAGTAGGTTGACAAATCTTAAAGTCAAGGTTGAGGAAAATATTGTCTTAGAGGATGTTTCAAGAAATGTTTGTGACAAATACTTTTCCAAAGAACTTGAAAGTACTGTGAATCTATTTTGTGATTTGGAGCCATTGATTGAGGGTTTAAATCAATATATTATAAAAAAAGTTTCAAAATTATTAGTATGTAGAAGAGGCTTGCGGTTGTAGGTCTCTCCCAATGAGAAGGGTATGGCATGAGCCCCCAATCCTGGAAATTGTTATTAGCAGAGTCATTAATTAGGGTCTTTCTGAAAGCTCTTACTTGGCAGTTTGTTTTTGCCTCCTTCACCTTTGGTCAAATCTTAAATCTTCCTCATCCAGGGAAAGTAGTAGTTGATGCTACCCCCTCAGAAATAGAAGTGTTCCACTCAGACATATTATTTAGAGACAGGAAACACAAACCAATCAACCAGAGACATCAATTCAGTGCAGCACACAATTACAGGTGATGTAATAAGAGTAGTTGTGACACTAATGAATTTATAGTTGTTGTTTCCTGTTTATCTATGGTTGCCTGAATCTGGTTTTTAGATATGACATATCGTGTGCTTATGCAAAGGCACAAATTAAATTCGGATATTTGTATTCACCTGAAATTAGTTCCAGTAAGTATCTCATCCTTTGCTATGTCCTTTCCCTTTATTCTCCATTGCTCTGTTGAGATACATGCTTACGAATCAGTTTCTTAGAGAAGTCTCCCTCCACTGGGCCAGATGTCTTGGTTGTGCATTCCTGTAACACCCTGACTTTTGTCTGTCATAGCACTTCACTTGATTTACATTGCTTAATCAACCTTCATTTTTCTTATTAATTAGATTTTAAGTTCCTTGAAGGCAGAGACATTATATGCCTTGTCATTAACCCTTTTTCTGTAACCTCACACCCTGCCGGCTATAGAGTTTTTGTACCTAGTAGGTGTTGATTATGCTCACTGGTACTTCTTGGGCTGCTGGTTGCTGTTATTCCCAGGGGCTTGTACGCTTCTCTCAACTGCTGTCCTGAGCAGTTTATTCCTTTCTAATCATCCTCTCTGGGCTCCCCTATGGTCTTTTGCATGTTGGGGCTGGGGCTACATGCCACATCTGCCTCTCCTGATTTTTGGGAGTCCCTTCTTCCCCTCTGGAGTCATACTCAGCAGTCAACCAAAGTGCAATATATTAGCCCTTAAGAAGCTTGGTAAATAAAAAAGAAATCTCTTTAAACTGCATGAGAGGAATCAGCAGACCTGTTCAGCTCCATTTGGCTTTTATTCATTTATTTTTTTGCCAGGTGGTCTGAATCAAGGATGGAAGTGCCCTACATTTCCAGATCTGTTTCCTACAGATTCAGTGTGAAGCACTTAGTGCTGTTTATATTTTAAGCGTAACTTTATAAAACTCTATTTTGAAAAGCTATGACTAACTATGGAAATACATAAAAAGAAAGTTAACGGAAATGAAAAGTCCCCTTTAAATCTGTTTGTCAAGGCTTCTCTCATTTAGAAAAAACAAAAACTATGTTGCTTGCCTCACTGATGATTTGTGCCAGTGTTCTTTCTCCTGTTTTCTGAAGATGCAAAATTTAGTTGGGCTTATTAAAACAGTTTAATGTATCAAAGGACTACATAACGTGGTGTGAGTAAATGTTGTTTCACAGCTTATTTTAGTATCTAGAATGGTTGGCATGGAAACCTTGAGAAGGCATTTTAGATGCTCGATACATATAAAGATTTTCATTTTGAAAGTCCTGGTTATCTTATTTTTTCCTTTTTAGAATCAATTTTAATGTTTATTTCTGTCTAATTTCAGAAATATATTTTTTTTCCATAAGCAGAAGCAACTTCTTTAGTGAAAAATTTAAAAAGAAATATATATATATATTTTTAGAAAATGATAAGGACATAGGCAGGGTCAGGGGGATAATTTTTAAGAATTAAGAAATTTAATTAATTGGGTACACATATAGACTGTGGAATCCTACAGAAATGGGTTGAAACGCAGGTTCCAGCACTTACTAGCTATTTGACAATTGCTATATTAAATAGCTTCAAGAAATTGATGTTAAAAATTGTTATGATAGTAATGAAAGGAAATGAATGAGGTATTATATGTAACATACATAGGAGAGTGTCCTGCATAAAGTACATGTTCACCAGCTTTCAGTCTTATATTTGTGAAATACAAGACAAGCAGGTAGAAAAAAAATCCCACTGAACACTTTGATTCAGAATCCTTTTCCTTAGCCATTCTTTTTTCCCATCCTATGTCTTTTGCCTGAATGCTGTGAAATGTTGATTATGAAATGTCTCCAGACCTTCATTAATTTATATGTGCATAAACATCTGTGGATTATAACAAGGTATGAAAAAGTTCCATATCAATTATTTTTTTAAAATTCATTGCCTGTTGTGTTGTTCTGGTACTGACTGGAGCTCTCTTACCCCATAATAGTGACCACCGGTGTCCCTTGGTATCCAGAAAGATGAGTTTGATTCTTGCCTCTTCTGCTAAGCAGCTGTATGACATTGAATAACAAACTGTGACTCTCAGGACCTGTGTGTTCTATAAATTAACTGGAGATAAACTATATGATTTCTAATGTATGTATATTTCAGTTTTTAATACTTTCATTGTTATCCATCTGGGTGTCAGGACAAGGTCTCAATTTCTAGATGCCATTTTTTTTTCTTGACACTGCACACTAAACACATATATGTAATTGGACATTATATAATAAAGCTTATATTTTATCCTTCACAGCCCTAAATCTGCCATTCCTGCAATACTCAAAGACTGTCAGACTTTTAAAAAATAACTTTAGGGGGCAGCCCCAGTGGCTCAGTGGTTTAGCGCCGCTTTCAGCCCAGGGCGTGATCCTGGAGTCCCGGGATCGAGTCCCGCGTCGGGCTCCCTGCATGGAGCCTACTTCTCCCTCTGCCTGTGTCTCTGCCTCTCTCTGTGTGTCTCCCATGAATAAATAAACAAAATCTTTAAAATATAATAATAATAACTTTAGGTAAATAAGCAACTAATTTTTTTAAACTTAGAATCACAGACTACTTGGCAAGTTTGATGATACCAGTTTTCCAAGAATCCCAAGCAAATAAATGGCAATTATTTTTAAATCTATTTTCAAAAACATGGATGCCAGTTTTCCATCTCCATATTTAGAATTGGTATTTCTTAGGCATAAAACAGTTAAAAAACAATTGGTATATCTTATGCCAAAATAACCAAGTTAGATGAGGAAGTTATGATGAGAGACAACCCAAAGGAGCAACTTTCTCAGATTATAGAATTTGCCAGTGTGTGGATAACTGTTAGTTCATGGAAGGCTAATATGTAGGCAGTGACTGTTGCTGAGCTGAGGAAGGTTCTGACAGAGCAAGCCCATTCCTGAATGGACTGATCCTTGGAGTGACTTGAGTTAGGGACAAAGATAATTATGCCTTTGGAAAGGGTATCATGGCATAATTATATCAGACCCTACTCCTCAAAAGCTCCAGTCTTACTAAGGTTTTACTAGGCTGTCAGAAGAATCTCAAGAAGATTAACTTTGGAAATTCCACTAAGTAAAAACTCTGCTGTCCTTTCAAAAAACATTCATATGGGGGAGGGACACCTGGGTGGCCCAGCAGTTACATCTGCCTTCAGCTCACGGCCTGTTCCCTGGTCAAGGGATTGAGTCTTGCATCAGGTTCCCTGCTTCTGCCTCTGCCTATGTCTCTGCCTCTCCGTGTGTCTCTCATGAGTAAATAAATAAAATCTTTTAAAAAAAAAGAAGCTTTCATATGAAATTGTATATACTTCAAGACTACATATGTAGCTTTGTCCAAACTTGGTTTATATATTGATTTACAATTTCTTTTTTTTTCCTTCCTAAAGAAAGTCTGGGAAAAAAAAAATCTTCACTATAGTAACTGATTAGTTCCATTTCCTGCAAGATTTCTTTTCTTGTGGTTGCTGGCTTCTAGCCAATTCTATTTTTGCCTTTATTTTCTCCATTACATTTTTTTTCTGAGTAGAAGAATTTTTGTGTTTTTCATTTTGTCAAAATGGAATTCTTCCCATCTCTTGTCATGATTTTGATATTTTCAAAACTTAAAAAGTGATGCAGAGGAGATGTCCACATAATGATACGTACCATGGATGTTGAAAAACAGTCTGACAATTCAGAACATGTTCTCAGCCGTTAGTGGATTGGGAGTGCCCATCACTTTTTTCCTGTGTCATATGCTCTTGAGTGTAGCAGTCAGCTTGGTGCAGCTGTGGTCTAAAAGAGGAAACTACAAGTCTAGGAAGTGACCTCATGAGAATGCAGAAAACTAAAAGTTATAATAATAATACACAAAGACAAACAGCTTATTTCATTGAGTGCCTGAGAATTCTGAAAGTGGAGGGAAATGCAATTCTAAGAATATGCAGATAAATGTCCACATATGAGCACATGGAGAAGGGTACTGAAATGAGACTTTTCCCAGCCTTTTGTTTTTTTGGGGTTTGTTTCTTTCTGTTTTTGGAGGGTGGGGGTGTTGGGATGGTATATGTTTAGAGCACTCTAGATTTATTTGGGTAAGGCATATGAGCATTTGCAGTTCAGGATGTAAGCATTTATAAATTTAAAAAGGTTAGGACTCTGGGAGCAAATCCTTCTGTCTTGCATCTATACTATGTGTTGAAAAATAACCAAGAAGTTGCTGTAGAATTCATAGAATTTACCTCCTAATTCAACTATCTGTGCTGGATCCTTTCAGAAGCATTGGCTGACCTCAATCCTGACTATTTTCTGCCATTCTGAAAGTGAAAGAAGGAAGTGTTACTGTATTAAAAGCTATAACTAAATCAAACAGTTTTCCTGTTTTCTGATCATGGTCATTGTGTGTTGGAAAAATTTCATTTCAGACCTGGAATATAAAATGTGCAAACTTCTTTCCTAAGCCTGAACATCCACAATACATCGGTGGATGGGATATAGTTCAGAATCTGTAAAGCTGAAAGACCACAGAACCAACAAATACTTTCTTTTCTCTCCCAGACCTACTTAAACTAGATCTATGAATATATGAATGAGGTAGACCTGTAGGCTGGTGGGTTCCCATGAATTCTACACCCTCACTATCTGGAATTTTTCATACTAATCCTGGCATCTGGGGATAAGTCATTGCTAAAGTTGCAGGTTGGAATGGTCTCAGTTTCTTGTGGCAGCTCTTATGTCTGATATCTGGTAGGCATCCTTTGTACATTGCCCTGTGTGAAAAATGAACAGTTAACTCTGATATACCTTACCCTATATCTTTCTCTCTGTAGCACTTACATGTTGTAAAAATATCTGATTTTTAAAATTTGTATCATTATTTATTTCCTCTAACTAGAACAATTATGAGAGCAGGAGCATTTTCTCTTTTGATCCCTGATGAATCCCGAACCCACAGCCCAACTCACTAAATATTTGTTGAACAAAGAAATCTAGTTGCTGTTACCATGCATCTGCTGATGTCCCCATTGGTCTTTGTTCTTCCCCCGCATATACATGCATTCTCCCTCTCTTCTCTTTCTCTCCACTTCCCACAATTCCCATCATCAGTGGTATCTTGTTTCACTACAATGAGGTTACACACTCTATTGATTTTTTTTCTTTTTTCTTTTTCTTTTATTGATTATAGTTGACACACAATGTTATATTAGTTTCAGGTATACAACTTCGTGATTTGACAAGTTTATATATTATGTTCACTGTAAATGTAGCTACCATCTGTCCCGTTACATCACTATTATAATATCGTTGACTGTATTCTTTTTTGCTGTGCCTTTTATTCTCATGACTTATTCATTCCATAACTGGAGGTTACACACTTGATTAAAAAACCATCTCTTCTAGATTCTTCTCAGATGCTTAGTGTGCCACCATATGTGGCTATGTTCTCATAGAAGTGATTTAAAGTTAGGTTTCTGGAAGACTTAACTATAATTCCCAATCCCTTGTTATATGTCCACTTCCTCCATCCTCCAGCCCACTCCAACGGGACATATGTAAATTCAACCCCAGAATCTGCTGGGTGAGCCATTGTTCCTCAGGGAAAATATTCAAAATAACTGAAAATAAAATAAAATAAAATAAAATAATAAAATAATAAAATAAAATAAAATAATATTTTAGAAAAAGAAACATTACCAGATATTATACATTTTTCTCTAGAGATCCTATATATTTCTATTTTAGAGAAAGGAATGATTGCCCATTTTTAAGTGTTTATGTACAAAATCTGCTTTAATTTATAAAATAACCTAATATTGCATCTATTTTTTGGCTAAAATTGCTTGTACCAATTATGGAAGGATATTTGAGATGCCACATTTCACTCTTAATTTGATTGTAGTTTGGTTAATATACTGAGAGTTCAGCCTTGCAAGCTTTGCTTCCAGCCCCAGACCTTTTTACTGTACCTAAAAGACACAAGGATTTAGGGCTATCTCTCAAAAAAGAAACTGGAAGGGTAGCTGAACTCATCTTATCATCTGACCTGCAGAAGTATATATCCATATTTTGCCTGAGCCCATTTCTTAAACACATTTAAAAGCAGAATCACATCTCTAGTCTCTCTTTATGAGGAAGATCAATTAATTGTGGTTCCTTAATAATCTTTGTGTTTAAATTAAGAAAAAGGAGGTGCTATTTGTCCTTCAAAATGGAGTTTCCCTGTTCTAGATGAGAACTAAGGATGACTATAGTTAGGAAAGGGGGGATGTGGATGAAGCAGCAGTAAGCATCAAAGGTGCAATATTAGAGCAACAAGACATTACATTTTCAAGGGAAATAAGCAAGTTTGGAAAACTGAAATTGTGTTGTCATCATGATTATATCTAATTAGCAGAGCATTGAGTTCAAGCCAACTTGTAGTCAATACATTGGAAATGAACTTCGCAGCAAATAATTATATGTGTGCTCTGATGAAGAGGTAATGTTTGAACTTATGGAATGAGGGGCATTGCCAGACATGAGGGATGAAAAACACAGTTCTATGCAAATCATAGACATTATCATTAAGTCCATTAAAATAGCTCTCCAAGAAAAAAAAATATGACTCGATAACTAGGAATGTTATTTATTAGTGTATTTAATTTATAATGACAAAAAGTCCCCTAAAAATCCCTTAAGTTGCTCTAAAAGTAGAATTCCATTTGAAATAAGTAGGAGGCAAGCAGATTCATCAACCCCTAAAGGGTATCAGCAAGATGAAAAATGCTCCAGGGAGAAGCAATAAATACTTTGGGCAAATATGTATATGTCACTAAGTACCTAAAAGCTATTTATTTCTCATTTTAACCATAAACTTTAATTGTACTCTTATCTATCCTAAACAAGTTAGTTACTTGCTTCTGGACTGCTGAAGGAATCTGTTTGGATTACATATGGCCTAAGTTTTCCTTTTTTCTTTTCAATTAGTGACTGTGGAAGGAAAATGAATCCAACAATTCTGAGTGTTGAGAGCAGAGTTTTTCTTAGGTATTTTTAATTTTGACTGGATCCAGGGGAGAATGAAAAAAACCTGAAAAATATTTGTCAGTATGGTTTAAAATTGTTTTTAAAATTTGCTATCTTAACGAAAAGTCTGAAATTTGAAATAACAGTAAGTTTAGCATAGTACTCCATCATCATCAAGGACTACATGTCCTCTCTGTTTCTGCCCTGCCACCTTCAACATGCACCTTCCATTCTATATTCATGATGGTTGTTTGTGCCCATTGTCTGACAGGTAGGGATACCAGAGAACAGGAAGAGGAAAGAACAGGAGAAGAGCCTGGTCCTACCTTGTATGCATATTTCCTACTAGTCAAACACATCTTTTGTTCTTAATTCCCATTGACTAGAAAGTAGTTATTGGTCAAACCTTGTTATTGAGATGAAATGTAACATTTATTCAGAATAAATATGGGCCAAACTAACAGTTGATGATTCTTTGCTGAAGAGGAAGGAGAGAATGGATAATGGAGGACAATTTGAAACCTCTGCCACACTGGAATTAGCTCTATTTATTTTGTTAATCAGAGAAGGAAGTGCAGATTATTAGGGTTGCAGTGAATGTTTACTGATCAGTTACATGATTATAGGACAAATATAGAGAGGAAATTAAATATCTTGCAAATTGTGTAATTTGAGACCTTAAAGTTGCCTGCTATTTAAAAGACTAAGCATTTTTCTCAGCTTGAATTAAATCATAAATCCTAGTAATTTGTGTTGATAAGAGAACAAACATTTATGATGTTCCAGGCAGCATGCTAGGCTCCTGATGTATATTATCATATTTTTCATTATAACAATCCAATAATTTATTCTTTATAACCAACCAGTAATTCACTTTCTTTCATAGTTGAAGGAGCTGAGGATTAGAATTAACTTGCTCAAGGTCACATAGATAATAAAGAAATGGAGTTGGATTTTTACCCATGTACATTTGATCACAAAATATGTGTCTCCCCCATTACTTTTGTGTCCCAGGATCTCTTCAGTGTCGTTGGGATGTATTTGGTTTGCTTCATTCATCTTTAGAACCTCTCTGTTAAGGGTAATAACCTGTAGCTAGCTACTGACTGAATGAATGAAATACTAAATTTCCACTATTTATGCTGATGCCATGAGATATTTCTTTCATTTGCAGACTCTCCAAAGCTGGCTAGGGCCTTTGCTATGTTTAATTTCTGATCAGATCCAGGTAATGGGTAAAACTTTATTGAGCAAGTCAGGTGGCATGATAAGTGGGAAATTCTTAATACTCCTTTTCTTCATAAGAAAAACAAAGGAGAGAAAGAAACAGATTAATAGTAAAGAAAAGATCATGTCCTCTGTTTCAATGTTCTTATTGTACCTGAGTCTTTTCATGTTGTGCATTAATTTTGTCCATATTCTGTGTCCCAAAACATCTGCGCTTCCTCTCTTGAAGTTTGGATTTTTTTTTTCATCATTTAATAGCATGGCTTTTAAAGCCATTTAACTTAAGAAGACATGTCTAGTGCCATTTGGCGTTTGCTATATTTGAGTGCTACAGAAAAGAAAATGCAAACAGTCTTTTTACAAGCCTGAGAAAGACTTCTGTGAAATAAGTTATAAAATAATTAAATGTGTGTTTGCTACACATGCATATTAGTCTTGTGAATATTGAGACAGAAATTGAATAAAATTTGCCTTCAAAATTCTTGAGATGTTTATTGGTTGACTTATGTGACTAATTTGTCAGTATGGTTTCAAGTGGTTTTTAAAATTTAAGTCACTTTGACTAATTTGATTAATAAAAGTTTTGAATTTTAAGAAAATTTGAATAATAAGTTTGAATAATAAAATTTGCAGTATGTGGATCATTGGTTTGAACTAATTTTGCAGTCAGTACCTCTTTCTGTTTTTAATGCTAAATTTAAGTGAGTTTAATTATCCAGGTACAATCAGTTTTGGTCATTAATCAAATTAGGGTATTCTTAGGCAACCAACCTTAGGTCTCTACGGGAAAGATCTTACTGAGAGAAAGTGTCTTTAAATAATGTTATTCCTTTCTGAAATATTCATGTTGATTATTTCCTTCCTTTGGCTCATTAGAAAATAGGATCCCGAGGTATGACTTCAACTCTCATACAATCTAGGGCTTGCTTATTTTATACAACGTCTTTATTAGCATAATCATTTTCTACATCATCATGTCTAATTTTTACAGAGTATTAAGTCCTTGCCATGTGTTGTTTCACTGAATCCAAGCAGTTATGAGAACTAGGTATTATTATTCTTCCCATTTAAAGATGACTTAACTGAGATTTAGTAAAAGTAAACAATTTATCCATGGTCTTGGAGATAGTAACTGACTGGGCCTGGATCCAAGGGAAATTAATCCAGAACCTACCATCTAAATCTTGCTGTGATGCCCAAAAACATCACTCAGAGATTCTGAACTCTGGAACTGACCATGTATAGATGGCCTGCCTTCAGTGCTTTCTCACTACATCTTTTATCTTTTGTTTTAGCTGTTATTCTGGAATTCTGGGTTACAAATGGATGTGGACTAGACCTATTGGCTGTTTGCATTTGCTGTTTGACTCAGTGAGTTGGTTGTTTTAGTTGACCAACAAGCTTAATGACTTTTTCACCGGTAAATTAATATACCTTACAAACTACAAATTATTAGCCTGCTCTTGGTTGAGCTCATTAAGTGGCTGAGATCTGCCCACTACTCACCTTCCCCTACACATACCACTTTTCCTTCCAGACTCTTTTTTCTTTTCCTTTTAAGAGTTCCATACTGCCTTCTGTGCTCAGTGCCCCATTTTTACCATTTCAAAAGCAAGTCTTGTAAAATAAGTGCGACTTTGCTTTCACATTACTCTTCCCTACTGCCCCCATCTCCCTAGTCAAGATATATTTTTAAATATTTTTTCTGGTTTTCTAATTGTCCTGTTCTCACTGAGGAAATTTTAGAAAAGTACAGAACAGTATAAAGCAGAATGAAGCATAGAGCCCATGACGGTACCACCCAGATGCTGCTACAGTATGCATTTTGGCAAATTTCCTTCTACTCTTCTTTTGTTGTATGAAAAATTTCTAAGGCATGAGGAATTATTTTGTTAATAGGACACAGCCCTTTAAAACAAAGGATTCATTGTCAGGCCTTGCTTCCAGTTCAGATTAGACAAAAGTTTCTGGCCATCCTAAGAGGTCACTAAGGACCTAAATTGGTTTGTGCTGGGAAAAGTGATGTAATTGCCACCCTCCAGGGGAGGACAAGAAAGTTGCTAATAGGTCAAGACCATTCCTTAGAGAACTAGGGTGAGGCAGGGTAAGGATAGCTGGTCCAGGTAGCAAGTCTTTCTAGGAATTCTAACACGAGGAGGGTGTAAGCAGTAACTTGGTCCAGCTGGAGGGAAGGGAAGCTGAGTGCTGGCAGAAAGAACCAGGGAATCCCAAGACACCTGGGTTCCAAAGGGAACAAGCTTGGCTGCCGCAAGAGGCTATGCAAAATACCAAGATGACCTGCCAAAATGTGTGGAACCTCCACCTTAAAGCATAGGCTTATTTGATTACTTCTAAGCCCTGCAAGTAACTGATGTGAGACCTTTTGTTAGTTTGCCTTTAATAACAGCTAACATTTCTTGGGTATGTGTTCAGCACTGGCTAATCTATTTCCTGTCCTGGTGTTATCTCATTGAACCCTTACAAGTCAGTCACTGTTAGGGTCTCCACATTACAGATAAGGAGTCACAGGCCTTGAGAAGTTGATGGCTTTGCCTGAGGCCACTTGGATAAATAGGGGAATAGAAATTCGAGTCCACAGATTATCTGCTTCCAGAGTTCTTACTCTTGGCGACTGCATGGTCTATGATTTAGCCATTTGTCTGGGGTTTATGGTGGGATTCTAATCTACTAGAAGAAGTTGTTGTGTATGTGTGTAGCAGAAGGCAGTATTTTCTGGAGGTCCTCAAAGTAAATATACAAAGATAACATTGCTTAGCCCTTCCAAATTACTTTATAAAATCTCACCTATAAATATGTCATATATTCAAACTGTCTCCTGACTTTCAAGTATGCAGGGTTTTTTATTCTTTCTGGTGTCTTGATCCTATCAGCTTTTTTTTTTAAGCTGTACCTCAATTTTATTCAGATAGGAGATAGAATTATATAACAAGGATATCTTTCTCAATTGCCACAAATTTTACAAGAGTCACAATTCAATATTTAAGTGAATTACTGCTTTAAAATAACAGTAGTGTTAAAGCTACTCTGTAGTGACATGTAGAAATGTCTGTGAGATCAGAAGGTCTGAACCCTGTCTTGCATTTTATTGACTGGAATACTTAATGTATTCTGTTACATGGAATACTTGTATTTTATTTTTTTAAATAGCTTTTTGGAGCAATATAATTCACATACCATACCTTTCATTCATTTAAAATATACAGTAAAATGGTTTTTAGTTTATTGACAGATATGTGCAACCATCTTCACCAGTCAACTTTAGAACATTTTCATGATGTCACAGAGAAATCCTGAACCCTTTAGCTATCACCTCCCAGCTTGCCCTCCACCCTCAGCCCTAAGCAGCCATTCATCTACTTGCTATCTCTATAGATTTCCCTATACTGAGTTTTCATATGAATGGAGTCATATAATATGTGGATTTTTTTATTCTGACTTCTTCCACTTAAGATTTTCTAAGTTCATCCAAGTAATAACATATATCCAGTTGTTCCTGGTATTTTATTTTTCTCTAAGGATTTTCACCCTTGAAGCCACCAAACTGTAACTTCCTGATTTACTCTTGAAAATGTCCCTGGATATCTTTATCATTTCCAAGGAACGTTTAGAATCCTAAATTTTGCAATGTCATAGACAGGTTCTTGCAAAGAAAGCTTCAGGCTCTTTACTGCTTCAGAGATGTCCATTCCCTACTCAACACCTCTTCATCCACCATAAATGTGTTTTTCAGCCATGCATGCTTGGTTCAAGGCATTTCCCTTACAGTCTTGTGAAGTATGTTTTTTCATAGAGAAAAACTAATCAATGACTTTGAACTGGAGTAAAGAGAAAGCTGTGAAGCAAACAATGAGAATGCAGTATAGTCACTACATTTTGGGGAGGATTGTAGTTTAGCCTCCATTAATAAAATTGCAAAGCAGGGTAAAGCTAGTGATAGGTAATGTATTTTTTCACATAACTTTTAAAGTTTTTCAGTTATACCACATTGTATGTTGTATGTATTATCATATTGTATGCATTTTTTAAGGTATTCTCACCAAATTAAATATAATTGTTTGATTAAAATAATATAGAAGCTAGTATACTTTAAGATTTTTACTTATTCTGTTCCTCATTGTTTTTTTCTATAAGCTGATCTCTTATAATAGTAACTGAACTAGGATTACGTTTTGTCTTTGTTCCAGTTATTATACCTTTGTAAATTTAGAATGAATTTTGTTAAAAACCTCCAGAAAATTAGCTTTTTCAAAAGTTTATTAGAATGAGACAGATTATAGGTAAAAATAAATTCTAAGAAGTTGGATAGATTGGCATTTTAATTATTTGATTTTTATTTCAGCACTGTCTCAGATTGAGCTGATTTTTTTTTTTAAACATTTTGCTTATTTGAGAGAGAGAGAGGCAGCCCAAGCAGAAAGGAGCTGCAAAGGGAGAGGGAGAAGTAAACTCCCTGCTGACCACGGAGCCTGACATAGGGCTCCATTCCAGGACCCTGGGATCATGACCTGAGCAAAAGGCAGACAATTAACTGACTGAGCCACCCATGCACCTCTGAGACAACTGAATTATGAAACTGTTAGTTACCTGATCTGTGCCATAAACGACTAGATATTTTCAAGTATACCTCAGTTATTTATGACATGTACAAATATACACAGGCAAAATGATGTCACATTTTCATAGTATTATTGCTCCAGTCATCTATGTATTTCTTGCCAGTGACTTTAATGGATTTATCAAGATGATGCATTTTGAGTTTGGGCTGACATCAGGAAAGCCAAGTGATTTGATACGCAGTTATAGGGCCAATCATAGATTGAGATATACTACAGATCAAATTATGTTCCTGTAAAAAAATTTAAATACTGATGATATAAGCTTGTACTGGGGAAATATTCGATGTCAGCCAACTCCCAACTCATTAAATGCTCTTGCTCTAGCTATAAATGATCTCTTCAGACTGATTATTTAGAATGGATTCAGAGCTTCTAGAACAGACACTATATAGTTGAAATCTTTGGCTGAGCTACAAGGTGGTTTTGATTCTAATATATTTGAGTTCATAATAGTAACTCTGGAAATTATCTCATACCTTCAAAATTGTAGACCTCCCCCTTTATAGTAGCTCTGGAATCACATTTTGATATCTGTTGAAGGAATATGAAGCAATATTAAGACAGTGAATATTACTGATATATTAACTTAAAATTTTTATTCTTCAGGCCCATTTTTATAAGGATATTTAACTTTTAGAATATGAAGCTATTTCAGAGCACACTAGTAATTTTTTCCTTATTTAATCTTAGCAATCTTTTTTACCAAATTTTTTTACCCCATAAAAAACCCCTGATTAAACAATCTCATGGTCCACGTTAACTGGGGCCCCAGTTTCATAATAACACATGTATTTTTGTGCACCTTATTAAATATTATTAACCCATTATATTCCTTTCCAACCTATTGGGGTGCATCCTAGGAAGGGGGTTTGGCTTTGATATCTAATTGCATTGTTTCTAGTAATATGTGTGAACGTTAATTCTCTGATAGGGCACGGCTCCCCCTCAAACAGTGGGGGAGAGGGCTTTGCAATTTTTTATTTGCAGGGGTTTTTCCCTTTCCCCATATGTGATCACAGCAATTATACTCACGTGTGACATCCAACACATAAATAGCAACTTCAGTATTCACACCTCTGCCCATCCCTATTCATACCCAGCAATCTTCACACCCTCCCCCGATCCCACTTCACTGGATTTAATATCAAGTATTAACTTCGATAATACAGGACACCTGGATGCCCACTCAGGTTTTCACTGTACACCTGAAATTATCCTTAATCTCAGCTGACAATGACATCTCAACCTAGGGATCCAGAATTTATCAGGACTCTGGATAATCAAAGGTCCCTAAAGTTTGGGCCCTTCATTGGGGCAAATCCTCTCCCAGAGTCCCCCGCTTAAAGAAAAATTCCTTCTCCCTCAAAAACGCCCACCTTTGCAAATGTGCCCTCCCCTCTCTCCCTCAGAAAATGTTTTCACCCTTTTTTTTATTTTTTTTTTTTATCATAAACATCTCAACCTTATTTACAACAAACATGAACTTTCACAATTAAGCTACTGCAAAATGAAACATTTTCGCATGTTTCCACCCCCCTGAGATTCATCAGATATTTTCCCACTTCTACCATTAAGGACCCCTACCTTGGTAGCCCCTAGGAACATAATCAAGTTTTTTTTACCATCAATGAACAACGTGAACATGAAAAAATGCCATTTCATTTCACCTGGCATATCAAAACCTTTAGGAAATGCCAAGTTTCCCCTATTTAATCCCCCCCCCCCCCCCAGTTGCCCCTACCTCTTGTCTTATTTGGTTTAAGATGGCGCCTGGTAAAACCCAAGAATGCATTACATAAATGCAAATCCTCAAAATTTAACCTTTTTACTTTTTAAAAAATTTTCTTTAAGTTTTCCTCAAGCCAACAGTCACAGAAAGTAGTTACTGCATATTTCCTATACTCTCTAAGCTCATCTTAGTGACAGATTCTGGGCCAAAACCACTATTCTGAATTAATGTGGCTTTTGTGTGCTTGGGCAAATCAATAAATATGTCTTCCTTGAGTTTGTCAATAACAATTTGCACTATTCCTCATTACAGACACAGAAAAGTATATTGAGTTTTTAAATTCAAAAGTTTGACATTTATTATTAAATGTAAACATAATTAGATTATGATATTCAGTGACTTAAATGATGTTAGTAATAAGTGATTTCTTTTCAGAACAAGTCACCAAGAATGATGAGGATCACAGAACCATAGAATAAGACAACCAGTGAGGTCTATAGTCCTAAAATTAAGACCAATTTTCTGGATATTGTTTAGGGAAAAGAGTCCTTTAGGGACAATAAGATCACAAAATTGCTTCTATATTTAATATTCAAATGAGCATCTCAGCATAAAGGCCAATATATTGTTTCCCTTTGGTATTCAGAGTGGAGAATATTAATTTTTTTCTGCAAAAGATATTATCTACTTTAAATGACTAGTCCAGATATTCTAATTCATGTCTTTATTTTTTTTAAGACTTTATTTATTTATTCATGAAAGACACAGAGAGAAGGCAGAGACACAGGCAGAGGGAGAAGCAGGCTCCTTGCAGGGAGCGCAACGTGGGACTCAATCCCCAGACTCTGGGGTCAGGCCCTGAGCCCAAGGCAGACACTCAACCACTGAGCCACACAGGTGCTCCCTGATTCATGTTTTTGTTTTTTTTTTTTAATTTTTAAAGATTTTATTTTTTATTCAGGAGAGACACACACACAGGGAGAGAGGCAGAGACACAGGCAGAGGGAGAGGCAGGCTCCATTCAGGGAGCCTGATGTGGGACTCTATCCCAGGACTCCAGGATCATGCCCTGGGCTGAAGGCAGGCACTAAACTGCTGAGCCACCCAGGGATCCCCTGATTCATGTTTTAAATTAGGTCACATGAGTGGCGGAGTCATGAAGGAATGGACATGAATACAGAATTAATTACACTCAATTCATTACAAACAGAGTGCATTCACATCTATTACAGAAACATTGTTCAGGGCACCTGGGTGGCTTAGTCAGTTAAGCGTCTGCCTTCAGCTCTGGTCATGATCCCAGGGTCCTAGGATTGAGTCCCACATCAGGCTCCCTGCTTAATGGAGACTCTGCTCTTTCCTCTGACCCTCCTCCCTGCTCATGCTTTCTCTCTCTCTCTCTCACATTAACACACAAATAAATAAATAAAATATTTTTAAAAAGGAAAGAAACATTGTTCAATTAATTCTAAATAAGATATTTACTCTGGTCTTTACACGTGGCACTCTGTAAGAACAGAAATAATCCATAAATTTTAAGATAACCCTCAAAGTAATAATGATCCTGAACAATTGTAGGTAGGATCAGCGATCAAATGAACATAAAATTGAACTAAATTTAAGAATATCATCAGTTGCCAAAATGATATTGTCCTCTGATTTAAACATCAGGATCCCACATAAAATATATCATTTTGATAATTTATTAGAAAAACCAGTCTTACAGATGTAGTCTTGAGTTGAAAATTAATTAAGCTATTGAAATATACCTGATTCTTAAAGAAAGATATTATTTTTTCATGATTAGCAACAATAATATTTTTTGTTATATATTCTAACACATATCTATTTAAGAGTTGGTTAACTTCGTTCTTATTGAGGAGGGTAACTTCCTTCTTTTTTTTTTTTTTTGTAACTTCCTTCTTAATGAACAGGCATTAGGGTATTCAACAATAGATTTGATTAAATCAATGTGACCTGTTCTGGGAAACAAGTACTTGTTTTTTCAGCATCTCATTTTCATAAAGTGTTTTTATTAACTACAGAGGCAGAGGGGCATAATATGGAAATTTACTGGAAATTTCAATACAGCATATACTGGGCATTTGCATTCATCTTTTCCAATGAATACCACATTTCTCCCAAGCCGGTTTATTACCAATTCTGTTTATATCCAAAGTCACATGCACAGAAGACAGGTCTGACATGCTGATTTGTCTCTATTTTTTTGGATTGAATTGCGTTTTATTTCAACTGGCTCAAAAAAAGTAGCAAACATTAAAGATACTTCATTATTATTATTTTGCCAAAGAGGATTTGAAGAACTTGTTTGCTTGTGAGTCAGTGATTTAAAATAGCAAAAATGTTAGTCGTGGTTGGAAATCCACTAAAAGCTCTTTCAACCGAGTGTTGATCACCACAAAGGTCATGAATCCAAAATATCAAGCTAGTTCATTGTTGTTTTTCCTCTCTCCTCTAAGCATTATTTTCAAAGTACATCTCATTTATTTTATCATAAATTGAATTAACCACTTGTAAAGTGTCCAATGGAGACAATATTCATAGGCACAAATCCAAAACGTCAAAGTGCCCTTAACAAAAATTAAAAATTGGCCAATATGTTTGCGTGTGAGACACAGAGATGATCTGTGTTCATGATCAAATATCCTATAATGATGCTCAAATTAGGTGAACCAACTTGAACCTGCCTGCTGTGACCTTGGGTGAGTTACTTAACCTTGCTGAGCCAGATACTAGTATGGTATCTATTATTCTATTATTACCTGAAGATTAGAAATAAAATCATATGTAGAGTATTTGGCACAGATGCCAAACAGCAAATATGGTTGATGTTATTATCATTTCAATGCTTCTTAATACCTCTGTGAGCAGCGGAAGGGAAAGGAAATTAAACTCATATTAGTCAGTAATGTAGTTTCCCCATAAAATACATTGAAGGCTATATCTGAGGCAGGTGAAGGAAATAGGTAAAAAATTCAAGAATATCAATGAGAGTCTTCACTGTGAGTCCAGCGTCTATTAGCATCACCCCGAGGTTGGTTATTTCAGACTTTTAAAAGGACTTGGCTGAGGATCCCTGGGTGGCGCAGCGGTTTAGCGCCTGCCTTTGGCCCAGGGCGCGATCCTGGAGACCCGGGATCGAATCCCACGTCGGGCTCCCGGTGCATGGAGCCTGCTTCTCCCTCTGCCTGTGTCTCTGCCTCTCTCTCTCTCTCTCTGTGACTATCATAAATAAATTTAAAAAATAATAATAATAAAAAAATAAAAGGACTTGGCTGAATTACAAACTAATCAACAAATACTAATAGAATCAATGCTAGTTTCTTAATATTATGCTCAGAAATGATGGGGGCTATAGTGCAGGCACATAAACAATGCCATTGCCTTCAAAGCTGTTGAAATACAAGGAAACAAAACTAATATACATACAGAAATAGTACACAATATACATACACCTGTGATTAGTTTCTGAAATGCTTATCTAAAAAATCATATGATTTGTTTTTTTTAATGAAGTTCCATGAGAGTTTTGTTGATTTAACCATTTTATCTAAATATAGTCTCAGTACAGAAAGAACCAGAATTATTTTCTTCATTATGCTTCTAGTTGTCCTTTTAGTTTATACATGAGCCTCTCCAGGTATAAATTAATTCAAATTATACTGAAATGTATTGTGTCATTTCTTCTAGTGACTCATTATTTAATTGAACTTGGATATGCATTAGTTTTTAGCTCTAAAGTTTGGCATAGAGGATGCTAGTTTGTCTTGAAAAAAGTAAAGCTTCACTTGATCTTTAATTCAGAATGTGTTAGGGCATTTTTGAATAAAGATTTTCTGTTAATTTAAGAAACTTAATTAGGGTAGAGAATATAGTAAACAGAAATATGTGCTTTATAAATTACCATTTATTAATTGGCATCTGTGGGCAGAGACTCTGTACTTTTTTTTATACATGCTATCATTTCTTCTTTAAGGTTCTGCAAGGTAGGTGTTATAGTCAACCCACAAGGTATTTGGGGGTCAGAGAGATTAAATAATTTGCCTAAGAACATAGAGTTTATAAGTCCTGAAACTATCCAGGTCTGTGTGACTCCAGTGCCAGACATACTTCACTTTACCCTTCTGAAATATATTGCACTTTATTAACTCTTTCTTCTTAAAAGCAACCCTGAAACTGGTAATACAGGGCAGATTAGTTTAGATGGATTATTTTGGAAGAGACTAGTTTGATATTTTAGCCATTTAATTTGGAAAAGACTAGTTTGATATTTTAGCCATATATTTTGGAATAAAGTCTCAAAATCTATAAATAAAAAATTTGTGTAACAAAAATGAAGGTACAATGTAATAATATATGTGTCCTTATTTAATGAAATAAAATTTCAAGAGACAAGTCCTATATGATGGCAGATATGAATAAGCTCTACATATAAATGATGTAATAGAGGATGGTATTTACAGATATGCTTAGAATATACAACTGTTTTTTGTATTTAATCAGTGCTACCGTAAACTAACATGGTGGGTAGAATAACATTTGGAAAGCATTTAAAGCTATTTTGCATCTATTACAATATTTTAGGATTATTTCAGGTTTCTTTAGATGCCACATGTATTTTAAAGATTTCAAGGGTGGTTTAGGTTTAGAATGATAACGTTTTTTTCTCTCTCGATATGTTTCTCTGTAGAGAACAGAGCATTGAAATCCTGGCCTTAGAATTGCATCAAAACGTGGTATCAAGTTTTATTGTATAGTCGTTTAAAATAATAATTGTGTCATCAATATATGAGGCTTCCCTCCCTAAAGCTCTCATTCTATTTGTATCTTTTTTTATCCTTCTTTTACCTCTTTCTTTTCCCCTCTACCCCAGCAATATCAAGATAATCTTGACAATAACAAGAATAACAAATGGGCATTGGAAAGAATCTTTATGGCAGTGGGGAAGGAAGAGTAACAGTTTTTCATTTTGACTGGGGAAGGAAGGATTATAGGTGGATTTTATTTATAGGAGCATAAGGGCTTTAAAACAATTATTATTTTATGTCTGTCATTTGGAACTGGTTGGTTCTGTCTTCTACTGATGTGCTATATCTTCACAAATCACCATGTGGGCCAGTGCAGCGGAATAGAACCTTGAGCAAATTACTTACCTCTGAGGCCACACTTCCTCTTATACAAAATGGGGATGCTTTATCATAGGGTTTTTTTTTTCTTTTTTAGAATTAAAATAGATAATCCATGTAAAGA
This sequence comes from Nyctereutes procyonoides, assembly GCF_905146905.1. NCBI lineage: Eukaryota > Metazoa > Chordata > Mammalia > Carnivora > Canidae > Nyctereutes > Nyctereutes procyonoides. Next base: position 17,506,588 of record NW_026575132.1, read on the forward strand.
GTACTGGCACTCAGTAAATACTAATATATATTTTAGCTATTATTTTCTAGGAAACCCTTGCATTACTGGGTAAAAACAGAAGAGTGAGATCACACTCATGGACTGCTCATCTTGAGATTCCTGATCCATTTTAAAAATCTATACTAACCCTATAAATGTGATTAAATTCTATATGTAGTCAGCGTTGCAAACTGTCAATATTTTTATGTGTGCATTAAAATACAATTGTGGCAGGGCACCTAGATGCCTCAGTCAGTTGGGCATCTGCCTTCAACTCAGGTCATGTTCTCAGGTTGCTGGGATCGAGCAGGAGTCCGGCTTCCCACTTAGTGGGAGTCTGCTTCTCTCTCTCTCCCTCTGCCCCTCCCCCTTGCATGTGTGTTCCCTCTCTCGCAAATGAATAAATAAAATCTTTAGAAAAATAAAATACAATTGTGGCAAGTACTAGATTTTTCAGGGCTTTAATGGGTAGGGTCTAAATTCCAACAGCCTTTGTTAAAGTGGAATATTCTTCTGGCCATTTCACTGCTCATTAAAGTATATCTATCAGAACATGAGCAGTGGAAATGGTAGCAGATAAAATAGAATCCAAACTATTTTTGCCACTTTTTAAAGAACACTGCTGTTAATTTTTAAAGAAGATTTCAACTATGGGATAATGATAAGAGTTTTCTTTTTTTGGGTGGGTGGGGTGATCTGGCAGTGATTGGATTTTTTACACATTTAAATTAGGTTATTTATACTCTACCAATTACTGAAAGTAGTGAGTTTCCTGCAATGTGCTGAACCTTAATTTACACTTTACCATCTGTCTATGCCTTAAGGATTTAATAGATTCTTTCCTATAGTATCCTCTTGTAGATGAAATCCACCTTTGGAAAGGCATTGACTTTTATAAAGTTACCTAATCTGCACTATTGGGTCTCTAAATCAGAAACAAGTCCAAGTAAAATTCAAGAGGCAGAGAATTAATATTTTTTAATGCTTTTTTTAGAAAATGTTCATACTGTAGAGCTTAGAATAAAAAATCAGTTGACCTGGTGACAACAATATTATGGAAACAATGCAACTGACAGTACTGTAGCATTATTAGTCAAATCACGTGATTAGTAAGTATCCTATTAACCAGAGAATTTGTTTTCTGTTAAATCGATTATGGCTTTTCTTTTATAAAAGATGGTTTTTGAAAAATCAAAACTTACCCTATTGCTTATTTATAGCACACAAATTTATAACACAAAATAATTATATTTTGGTTTTGTTATAACTCAACCTCCTAGTTAAAAAGAAGAGAAAGTAGGTGAAGTTCAGAAACCTTTTGTGGAAATAAAACTGAATAATTATGTTTTCAGTTGAATGTGAGGAAGTGAATAGAACTGAGTTAAATCGACATGTAACAGTAGATGATATTTAACAAGCTTAATTTCAGATATGCAATTTTTTTGTAACTTCTAGTCCTGTTCATTTCACATGTATATGGGTGTTTGTAATATATATATATATATATATACACCTGTGTGTGTGTACCTTTAAATGCATGCATGTAGGTACACACTGTGTATAGATGGATATATATGCATTGGTATATATATATATTCCATTATACAACTAAATATATATGTAGGTGTGTATCTTTACACATACATATGGATATATGTGTATCTATTTGTGTGGGAGAGTATCTTTAATACTACATCTAAAAAGTCAAATGATTATATAGTTCTGTATTATCAATGTGGTCATAGAAAAAAAGTGTGTTCTATGGAATCAGATAAAGCTAAATTTCAGTTGTATGTCTCTTACTGCTGATATTATTTTTTCATCATTTTGAGCCCCAGCTGTCTCACCTGTAAGTTAACATATGTCAAAAGATGAGCTGTGAAAAGTAAATAAGGCAGTATGAAATGTGTTAGGCACCTATAAGGTTTTCAGAGTTAGTTGACCTTCCCCTAGAATGAAGAAAGACAAAATTTGTTTGAGTCTCAAAAGGACATACGTTGTTAAAAATGAGATAAAGAATATGATATGCTTGGTTTCCAAAACCATGTGGTTAGCCCAAATTAGAAGGCATTTTTGTAACATTGTTATGTAACAATTCTCCATATATTCCAGATTTTAGAAGAATTAAGAAACCAAAACTCTTTCTTCTTTATTTTTCACTGGTTTTGTCTTTGAGTAACAACAGGAAGATTCACTAAAACATGAAATTATGAATTTAAATAGTTCAGTTGCTAGAAAAATGCTTCAAACATGGAGCACACATTATAACTTTATAGTGGGGCAATAAATACAAGAAATCAAAGAAGTTTTATACATATTAGGAAAGAAAATATTTAAAATGCTCACTTTATCTGTCCAACTGGGAAAAATCACCCAATTGTATATATCCTAAGTTGTGGTTTTGTTTTAGAAATTATAAACTGGTACAATTGCATCTTCTCTTTCTAAATACTCTTGCTGGCTGTTGGCAGGATTGTGAGAAGAGATGCTTCCCAGAAGCAGGACCCTTGAGCATAGGTGGATTTGGACCAATAAATTTTTTTTTTGACCAATAATTTTGGAGGTTCTGGTACTCTACTTCTCCCCACCCAATCTGCTCGCCAAGCCATTTCTCAAAAAAGAAAACCAGCAAAACATTCATTTGAATTAAACACAGTATGTTAGCTCTACCAATGTAAAAGTCCCCAGTCCCCCTCCTACTCAGTTTTTAAATTCCTTACAACTTGTAATTTTGTAGTCATCACCACTTTCAAGGTAAATGAGCTTCAAATAATGACATTTAATTTATAGCAATGCTTAAAATACCAGCAGATTTTAAAAGCTCAAAAGTTCTAAAGAAGAAAAAAATGATAATAAAAATAGCCATATTTCATATGAATATTGAAGGTTCGGGAATCATCACTGAGTTCAAATTCCTGCTGTTACAACTTATTTGCTTTGTGTCTTTGGACATGTTACTAACCTCTCTGTGCCTGAGTTCCCTCTGTGAAATGAGGAAAATAAAACCGTTCATTGACCTCATCATGTTTCTAAGAATGTTATAAGGATTAAATGAGAAATCCATGTAAGACACTTAGCACAGTGAAGTTAAAATAAGGATTAATTTTTCCTACAATTTCCATTATTATTATTAATAAATGTGATTTCATGTTGCATGGAAACAAACTTGTAAATGTGCTTGAAGGCTAGAATTCTTTCACATTTTTGATACTAGAATATAGTGAGTCTTTTTACTAAAAATGATATTCATTGTGCAACAGTCTTTAAATGGAAGAAAGGAAAGAAGTAAGAACACAAGGCTTCTTTTCCCATTTTTTCCTCAAACAGTGAAGCTTTATATAGTACTTTTTCTCAATAAAACACCAGAAATAAATTGACTGCTGTTTATTATCTGGACACAAAATGTCCTGATTACTTCAGTTCATCCACGCATGTAAATTATTCAACATCCCACACTAAATCAGACTTCAGGATCCAAGCATCAGTAGGAAAATATTTCCTGAGTAGCTTAAATGTACATTATTGTAATAAAAACCTCTAAGGCAGCCCTACAAGGAGACAGATCATTCAGCTTTGGTAGGGAAAGTGAGGAGTTCCACAAATCTTGTATTTGTATCTAGGTACAATTAACCAGTGCTTGGAGGGACAATTAAAATGGCATTCTGTCTAGGAAGGCTTTGCATTTTTTATTTGTTCTCTTTTTGTTACTCATCAGACCTTCTATCTCCTATCCTATATCTATTATAGGGATATTATATATATTTTATATCTATTTAAATATGTATATATTTTGGCAAATATGGGAAGAGATACCTCATGTCCTTATATCTTTTTACATCTTTCTGTATCTTGATAATGTTGACTTCTTTTCAGTCATACTTTTTGCCTCATGCTTACAAAATGGTTGCTACACCTTCAGGTATTATATTTGTATTCCAGGCAAGAAAAAAGAATGGTAAAGGCTTTTTTAACCTGAATATTTGTATTTTGATTTAGGACAAAAGGCTCTCTCTCTCTCTCTCTCCAAAATTTTCCATTTTATTTGTTATTTCCCTGTTCCAAACCAATAACTGGCCAAGGAAAATTGCTACTGGATAGACAATGGATGGTATCTGCACACCTGTCCTTGACCAATGAAAAAAATCAGTCTATTCTCCAGAGCGGACTAGCAGAAGTCTCACAGTTGGCTGCAGAAAAAAGTTAGTTGACTCTGGTAACATCTACCCTACTGTACCATAACCCTCCATGAATCAATCAAGTGTTCATTGAAATCCTCTCTAGACCTGTGTTATTATTCATGAAAGTCAATTTTAATTACCTTTAAGGGAAAATTAGACATATATTGCTTATTGATAAATAAGTCACCATAGTAGATGTCTAGAAAAAACACTTTTTAAAGAGACATTTCTTAGATCTTCAGAGAAACTGATGTCGATTTAAATCTGTCAGAAAACTTCTTGAAGCATATTGTTTTCTTCTTGGTAGCTACTGTATTTTCTACTGCCTGCTATTTTCATGGCAACAATCACAAGTTGGATGCTCTTTTCAGCTTTAATGGGATGATGCTGAATAGGCCAGCTGATAGCTATTTTACAAGAAAATTTAGCAGTCACTTTGCAGTAATGGATATTGGGCTGTGGCACATCCGTTCCAGTTTCTGCCTTGTTAAACGCTTTAAAACCAGCTCCAGTTTACTTAGCTTCTCCTTCTACCCTCTGGGACCATAGGTTTTATTCATCTTTACAACTGGTGGTGAACAAAGCCAAGCTGATCTTAATTGCATATTAATAACTTGATTTTATTGTGCTTCAAATGATGGGAATGATGCTGATTCATTATAACAGAGAGTTCCAACATCATCTGTTTATAGATCTTCCCAATTTTTTTAAAAGAGATTTTGAGTGATATTAGAGAAAGAAAGCAAACAATTTGTTCATTCCATTACTGCCAATTCTCATGGAAACTATAGCAGTGAATTAGTCAACTCTGTCTTTTACATTAGAAATATTTAAAGTGTGTTTGCTTTTGGAATAAGATACTTAACAAAGTGCCATATTTAAAAACAACATCCCTAGTCTCCCTCTCCTCTGAGACTATCAAACCATACTCAAAACAGTGAAGCTGTTCATAACATCTATTTGATGGAAAAGTGAATGGGCAGGGAGTCCATATGCTTATGATTATAGCAATAAAATATATCATGATTTATGAAGTAATGTTTACCCTCAATTTCAATAGGAGATATCATGAATGCTAAGTTAAAAATGTATTATTAGGTCCACTTAGAAAAGTTCATTAAAAAGATTCAAAGAAATTGGAAGTTTCTTTCAAATATTTTCTTTCACAAAAATATTTGACTTTTCTAATTCTAATTCTTGCATTTGATATTTTGTCTGAACCTGATGATAACTCTAAAACAGACTCTTGGATAGTATTTCTTAAGTTCCAAGCCAAAGTTAACCAGATATAGCTACAACCTTTAGGAAATGTTGCCAGAGACCATTTTTAGATGATTAATAAGTAATCAGGATTAGTTATTGCGGTTAACTAAAGGCTGTAACAGTTGCAGTGTTCAGAAGACCCAAGAATAGAGCTAGTTTTGTCATGGATAAAATATTTCTGGAAACACTTCCTACTAGTCACAGTTCTCATAATGTACTCTTGTTTGATCGAGTATAATTAAGTAATAACACTTTTTAGAGTTTAGTCATCTCAGGTCCCCCAACATGAATGCTAAATTGTGTATACGTTGCATTAGGGGTTTTAATGTAGGTAGGATCTCCTAATCACATGGAGGAGGTCATCTTGATTCTTCTTCATCCCTGCTGATAGCATATTTCATTTCAGTTTTGTTCAAAGCAAAACACAATCAGAAGATGTATGATGACGATGCTGTTTAATCTCAAACACCATCAAGGACATCCTCCTATAAAGGATTCCAAGTTACCATACTGCTAACTGTTGGGCTAGGAAGGAAAGATTTGATTGGGTGCAAAGTTAAAGGGCTAGGTAGAAAAAAAAAATACAGTCCATCCTGTTTTTTATTAGTTGAGAAACTGAGAGTCGGAATAAAGAAGCTTACCTAGCATTATATAAAAATAGATTGTTTATGCGTATCTGTTAGAAAGCATCATCTGGGTGAGAAGAGGTGCTGTCCTAATAGTGCACCCCTTCCTCAGTGTTTATTTTACTGTTCCCAGCTTCATTTGACAATTTTTATTTTCTTCCTTTGAAAAGTGACATTCATAAAATGTTGTCTTTTAGAAGCATTCTCTTACACTGCATTATTCACTCTGGAAAGCCCATTCCATTTACTTGATAAGGTAAATTTTATAATTATTCAAAAGTGTTTTAGTTTGTAATGTGCTTCTCATGGTCTTGCACAGAGCCCAAAGAGCTCTGGTGTACCTGTTTTTTCTTAGAACACATTCTGATAATTGTGCCATATGCACAGTTAATGTGGGTGAAATATATAATGCTATTTCTTTTTAAGATTTTTTTTTAGGTGAGGATTTCAATTTTAAAGATTGTCATTCTGGTGGAAAAAGCATCTATAGCTTGCATGCACTGAAAGGCCCTCTCTGTGGAAGCCATAAATGATTTCCTTTCTAGTGAAACCAGGGTATGATATGGCCTATTAAGAAGGAAAAGGGACTAACTTTATTGGGAGGGTAGGATGTACTATTACTTTGGGCACATCAAATTATGTATTCGCATGATGATCTTATGAAGTTGAGATTTATTGAGTCTAGGCTACTTAATTTCCCCCAGGCTTTGCAGCTAGCAAATAGCAGAACTCAATTTTAAACTTAAGACTCATCCAAGAGCCATACACTGCTTAGTGTACCATGCTGCTGGTAAAATTAAATGGCTCTAAGTGAGTAAGTACACTTTTGGATCTAATGAATTATTTCTGTTATGGAGCCATGGCACATGAAGTTTCTGCTGAGGCAAAAAGGTGCACACGTGTTGTTTATTAAAAGCATATATTCTTATTTTTTCTTCATTGTGAACTTACTGATAGGAATTTTTGTAAATAAAAATAGTTAGAATAAAATAAGATTTAATTATGGACAGACTTAGCTCTTTTTACTGTTTCCAATTTTCTGTAAAGTTGCCAAGCCCTAGCCTGTTACGAACAAAAATGTCTCCTAGGCCATTTGGAACCTTTGGTAACAACTTCCTGCACCCATTCCATTTATTTCTATCTTTAAGGCTAGAGGCAGACTTAGCACAGTGCCAAGAACATAATATATTTAAATAACGTTGAATTTATGCTCTTAATAACGTCAGAATTTGGAGCGAAGAAAGCAGTCCAGCAATTCTAACCTTTTTTACAACGTGTGTCATTGCCATCAGGCTCTTTTTCTATATGATCTCTTCTTTTAAGAATCCTATGCGTAGGACCAGCTTGCTTTTACAGTCCTTTTAAATTTAACTCAAATGAAAATTATTTTAACTTGGAGGATTTTTGAAAAATCTAACAAACACTATTTGAGAGCATGGAGTCATCACAAAACAGTGTTAAAACATTGAATAACAGGAACGATACCCATTTATTTCTAGGATGTAGTGTGGTAGAGGGAGAAGAATCCTGGACCGGAAATCATGTAACATAGGTCCTGGTGTTGCTTTCTCCAGAAACCAAAAGTCTGAGTTTATGAATGGATGTGTGGGAGGAGAACAGTTCCTGGACCCAGCACCTTTACAAGATTCTCCTGAAGAAAATATGAGATGACATTCAGGAAATGGGTTGATAAACAGTGTGATGATGTCCAGGTGACAGTGACCACTCAGATGAGCATCACTGCCATTGAGATGGCCACCAAACAGTAGTGTGTCAGGAATTGGAACTACTCCTTTGAAGCCCAAGTCATTTCAAGTCATTTTTCCTTTTTTCATGCCTCTATGATTCTTATTTTTTTAAACAGCCCTTAACACTTTAATTAATTTGTCCTCATCCATAATGAGGTATTTGAGAATGTTACCACTGCCTAAAAAAGTGTAAGACTTTGTCCAAAGAAGGAAGAATCTCAAAGTTTTGAGAGTCAATAGTGTGCTGGCAAGTTGGCTCCCAAAGGGAAGGCAGGAGTGGCTGGAAAACAAGCCCCAGTTTGTAGAATTAGCGGATGTAGTGTGGTAGATGGAGAAGAATGAGTGTGTAAATCCTCTCCTCCCTGTGGCGGATTTGGAGCTGCCATCATGATGTCCCTGACCACAGAGTTGGGAGGAAAAGCACATAACTGGTTCCTGCAAGCAGGTAGGAGCTGGATCCAGCTTCTGCACATGGGCCTGGGATCAGATGGATGTGTTCAAGATGATAGCCTCAGGGTACCTGTTTTTCTATGGAATGTACCAAGAACAAAGGCATGGACAGAATGCATAGTTCTATTCAGTGATCTTTTAGCTCTTTGACTCTCCCCACAGTATCTATTTCTGGTCGCTAATGAAGCATTTAAAATTTGGTCTCTTGGGTATTTATAACTAAACTCTCCCCACTAGACCCTGGCTTGCCTCAGACTGAGAGCCCATGGAGGCCAGGTCATCTCCAGGGAGGAGTCCTCTGCTTTTATTCTGACCCCTCCAAATTTAAGCCCACTACACTGGCTGCAAGTGTCCTACATTCTAGCTCTGCATACCCTGCTCCTCTCCACTCCCTGCCCTTGAGGATAGATGATTCAGACAAATAGAACCATGGAACCCTTGGGGCACCCAGGTGGCTCAGTGGTTGAGGTCTGCCTTTGGCTTGGGTCGTGATCCTGGGGTTCTGGGATCAAGTCCCACACCAGGCTCCCTGTGAGGAGCCTGCTTCTCCCTCTGCCTATTTCTCTTCCTCTCTGTGTGTATCTCTCATGAATAAATAAATAAAATCTAAAAAAAAAAAAAAAAAAAAAAAAGAACCATGGTAGTGTTGAGAGTTCATATATATGTTGCCACACCAAGCTACTGAGGAGCGGTGAGGAAGAATGAAAGTCTAGAAGCATATTCTGGGGTTAAAATTTTTGACTTATTTTAATAACACATAAACTGAGACCACTGGATTTAAACAGGCAATAAGTGTTTGATTTTATATACACATATGTAATCCCAAAAATGTATTTAATATTTGCTTGATGAATTTTATGTGGGAATATTGGGACTGTTTGCTTTGGGTGCTCCTGGTAAATCTCATGGAGGCATTGAATTGCAAATGTGTCAGTCTGTACACACACACACACACACACACACACACACACACACTTTTTTTTATTTATCTGTCCAGGAAGACAGCAAAAGGGTGCTCTCCACCCATTGTAATCATCATTATTTGGAATTTTATGATATTTTGTATGTTTTTTAAAAGTTTTATTTAAAAATAAATAAACTGACTGACAGCCAGTCTGGTGCCCTATTATGTCTGGTTTTTGTTTGAATCTGTTATTGCCTTGATTTCAACCATGGGTGCTTATTTGATAGAAAATATCTGATAAGCAAAGATTTCCCTTTTAAAAAATGCATATAGGAGCACCTGGCTGATTCAGTTGGGAGAACACGTGACTCTTGATCTCGGGATTTTGAGTTTGAGCCCCACATTGGTTGTAGGGGTGACTAAAAAAATCAATAAGTAAATGTTAAAAAATGCATGTATTCTGAGAAAGCTAAGATGCTAACAAACATCCATTCAGTTCAATTATTGATTTATTTGTAATACTCCAGGTAGAATTTGCTATGGATGAGAGTTTTAATGGAGTTTGAGACCTAGGCAATTTTGGGTAATATTGAGAGAGGTCTGAAAGACCTGACGAAGATTTTTTTTTTGAGATTTGAACTTATGGTTGGGCTGGAGGCAAAGTAAATTAGATATTGAGAGCATAGAGAACCACAGGAAAAGTTCTCTCTCTCTCTCTTTTTTTTTTTTTAAGTAACAAAGATGCCTATCTGTTTTCAGTACAAAAAGTCAAAACAGAAACTCAGTTTTATTTCTTTGTTTACAACTCAAGTTTCTTTCTTTTGTCATTCATTCAGCTTTTGTGAAGCTGTTAGAGTGTTCCAGGCATAGGACTCCCCAAAAGCACTTTCAGATTTGTACTATGATTCAACCACATTATGAGTTAAATAGATTTCTGTGGGCTAGCTCGGAAACCCAAGTAATATCTAATATTCTTCATAAACTGGGGAATGCCAATATTCCATTCCCATCCTTCTCTCAAGAATACATTTCAAAATCTCATCACATTGTCAACTTCTGCAGTTTGTAACACGTATCAATTGTGAGCAGACAAGGTTTAGCAGTTGTGTTCTAGGTATCTTATTATTGGTGCTAATTCTAGGAAAACTCGATTTTCTACTTGAAAAGAAATTGGAAATACAGAATTATTTTAAAGCACTCTTTCTTTTAGGATTTGTGGTTCTACTATTTATTGTTTTAGGAGTAATTTTATGTGCTTCTTTTTAGTATCTCTGAAAAGGAGATAAGTATAGCACCTGCCTCCTAAATTTGTAAGCAAGTTATCCTCTGCTTTTTGAAAGTTCATGTTACACCACTTCACTTTTATGAGAAGACCTACACATCAGCGCCTGTTTTTGCTAACCAAAAGGAACCTGAAGAGGATTTTTGCTTTTACAAAAAAGGTGAAAAGCAAAAATAGCATCTAGCGTTTGTTTTGCAGCAAGCCTTTATAGAGACAGCATGTACTCCAAGCAGCTAGAGTGGCCCCCGCCAAGCTCTTCCTTGGGAACTCCACTGAGGATCTCAGCATCAGGCCACGAGGGATCTGAACTATGTCTAGATTCATTTGTGCATTCATTAGTAAGATGCATCCTAAGTTATCACAAAAGCCTAAGAGAGGTTATTTTGGGGGTCTAGGACCACTCAAAATATTTTCCATATAAATTAGTAGTAATAACTTCTTTGCTTTGTGCCTTTTTGGCTTATGAGAGTTTTCATAGAAATGCTCTATTTCTAAATAGTGTAGAAAAGTTCTATTTCCTGAGCTTTGTTAAGTGTAGAGCACAGTGTCTGGCACATAGTAAGTACAACAATTGTGCCCTCTACTGCTGAAGAGAGAAACAAAGGGACCAGAAATAGTGCCAGATCTCAGCCTGATATACATCTCTACCCCTTTCTCTCTGTCTCTTTCTCCCTATCTCTCTCCTTCTCTCTCTCTGTCTCTCTCTCTCTCTCTCTGTCACACACACACACACACACACACACACAAGTGCACATACACAGCAACATAATTTGGTTCCTTAAAAAAGAGAACCACACAGTAGAAGAAACAATCAAAATGGAACACAGTATTTCAGCTAGAGATAACCCAGCATATAAGGATTGCAGCCTGTGTTGGCATATTAAATCCATAATTGTTCTAACGTGCCTTCTAAAAATTCTTAAAAGTAAATGTATTATAAGCCACATGTAAAAAAAATGTGCCTCTAGTGTTGATTTTTTTTAATTATTAGGCAATGCAAAAGAAAACAGTAAGAATATATATATAATACTGGTTGTTCCCCTAAAGGAAATACAGTTAGTTGTTCTATGTGTAGATTAGAATTATAGATTATTCAGATCAAGAAGGAAACTGTTGGGCACTGTAGTTGAGGTTCTCTACAAAAAACATGCAGTTAACATTGTAGTTCATGGTGATAAACTTGAAGCTTTCCAACTAAGATCAGGTAAAAGGCATAAATTCCCCCTACCACCACTCTCTTTCAGCATAGTACTGGAAGTCCTAGATGACACAGTAAGTTGAAACAAGGAAATAAAGGTGTGCAGACTGAGAAGGTAGAAATAAAACTGTCTTTATTCGCAGATGATATCATCTATGTAGAAAATCCAAAAGAATTGACAAAAAAACTCCTATATTAATAAGTGATTATAGCAAGGTTGCAAGATACAGGGTTAATCAAGTCAGTTGGTTTCCTGTATACCAGCAATGAACATCTGCAACTTGAAATTAAAAACAATACCATGGGATCCCTGGGTGGCGCAGCGGTTTGGTGCCTGCCCTTGGCCCAGGGCGCGATCCTGGAGATCCGGGATCGAATCCCACGTCGGACTCCCGGTGCATGGAGCCTGCTTCTCCCTCTGCCTCTGTCTCTGCCTCTCTCTCTCTCTCTGTGACTATCATAAATAAATAAATTTAAAAAAAATAAAAACAATACCATTTACATTAGCACACAAAAAAGAAATACTTAGGTTTATTTATTTTTTTTAAGATTTTATTTATTTATTCATGAAAGGCACAGAGAAAGGCAGAGACAGGCAGAGGGAGAAGCAGACTCCTCACAGGGAACTCGATGTGGGACTTGATCCCCAGATTGGAATCACACCCTGAGCTGAAGTAGACACTCAACCACTGAGCCACCCAGGTGTCCCAAAATAAATACTTAGGTTTAAATCTAACAAAATATGTATGAGATCTGTATGAAGAAAACTATAATCTCTGATCAAAGATATCAAAGGAGAACTAAATAAATGGAGAGTTCTTGGATAGGAAGATTTAATATTGTCAAGATGTCAGTTCTTCCCAGCTTGATGTATAGATCCAGTGCAATCCCAATCAAAATCCCAGCAAGTTATTTTGTAAATATTGACAAACTGATTCTGAGTTATGTGGAGAAACAAAAGACCTAGAATAGTCAACACAATATTGAAGAAGAACAAAGTTGGAAAGCGAAAACTACCCAATTTTAAGACTTACTATAAAGCTACAGTAATCAGGACAGTGTGGTGTTGGCAAAAGAATAGACAAGTGGCTCAATATAACAGAATGGAGAGCCTAGAAATAGATTTACATAAATGTATTCACTGATCTTTGACAAAGAAGCAAAGACAATATCATGGATCAAAAATAGTTTTTTTTTTTTTTGACAAATGGTGCTGGAACAAGTGGGCATCATTGCAAAAAAACAACAACAAAAAAATCTAGACACAGATTTTACACACTTCACAAAAATTCACTCAAAAATGATCACAGACCTAAATGTGAAATGCAAAACCATAAAACTTCTAGAAGATAACAGAGAGGAAAACTTTGATGACCTTGGATATGGTGATTTTTTTTAGATGCACCTCCAAAGGCATGAACCATGGAAGATAAATAATGGATACTTGGATTTCATTAAAATTAAAAACTTCTGGGATCCCTGGGTGGCGCAGCGGTTTGGCGCCTGCCTTTGGCCCAGGGTGCGATCCTGGAGACCCAGGATCAAATCCCACGTCGGGCTCCCGGTGCATGGAGCCCGCTTCTCCCTCTGCCTGTGTCTCTGCCTCTCTCTCTCTCTCTCTCTGTGACTATCATAAATAAAAAAAAAAATTAAAAACTTCTGTTTTGCAAAGGACAATGTCAAGAGAATGATAAGACAGGTCAGTTGGAGAAAATATTTTCAAAAGGCACATTTGATAAAAGACTGTTATCCAAAATAGAAAAAGAACTCTTAAAACTCAATAATCAGAAAGAAAACAATTGAAAAATGGGGCAAGGACCTTAACAGACATTCTACCCAAAAAAAGATATACATAAGGTAAATAAGCATTTGAAAAGATGTTCCTTATCGTATATCATCAGAGAACTGCAAATTAAAACAATGAGATTCCACTACATACTTATTAGAATGCCAAATCTGGAACACTGACAACAACAAATACTGATGAGCATGTGTAACAACAGGAACCCTCATTCACTGCTTACGGAAATGCAAAATGGCACAGCCAATTTGGAAGGCAGTTTGAAGGTTTCTTACAGAATTTAACATACTCTTCCTAACAATATAGCAATCATACTTTTTGGTATTTACCCAAATAAGTTGAAAACCTATATCTACACAAAATCTTGCATGTGGATGTTTACAGAAGCTTTATTTATAATTACTCGAACTTGGAAGCAACCAAGATGTCCTTCAGAAGGTGAAAGGATAAATGAACTGTGGTACACCCAGTCAATGGAATATTATTATTCAGTGCTAAAAACAAATGAGCAGTCAGGCCATGAAAAGAAATGGAAGAAATTTCCACTTACAAGCGTATTACTAAGTAAACGGAGCCAATCTAAAAAGGCTATTAGTATATGGTATGATTCCAACTATATGAATTCTGGAAAGGGCAAAACTATAGAGGCAGTAAAAAGATCACTGGGAGCAAAGAGTTGGAGGGAGGAGGGGATGACTAGGTGGAGCACAGACGATTTTTGGGGGGGCAGTGAAAATACTCTGTGTAATACCATAATGATGGACACATGTCATTGTACATTTGTCCAGATTCATAGATTGTACAACATAAGAGGTAAACCAAAATATTAACTATCGGCTTTGGGTCATTGTGATATGTCAGTATAGTTGCATCAGTTGTAACAAATGTACCGCTCTAGATTGTACAACATAAGAGGTAAACCAAAATATTAACTATTGGCTTTGGGTCATTGTGATATGTCAGTATAGTTGCATCAGTTGTAACAAATGTACCGCTCTAGTAGAGGATATGGATAATGGGAAAGGCTATCTACGCATGTGGGGGGGGGGCAAGGAATATATAGGAAATCTCAATATCTTCCCCTCACTTTTTCTATAAACCTAAAACTGCTCTAAAACAATAAAGTCTTAATTTAAAGAAATTAACCTAGTTGGCAAGTAAATAAACCCCAGTGGACTTTGAAAAATCTATAATCTCACATTTACTATCAATTCAAAATACATTCAATACAATACTGATGAGATTGACATCAATCCTTGAATCCTATGATTTCTAATTCCAATTAATAGGATCAAACAACAGACTTGCAGGATTTTCTTAACCCACTCACATAATGTGACTATGTTGGCCGCATTAAGAGTACTAAAACTTCAGTTCAGAGTGCCACTCTGATGGCAAAATGAAGTCTTGTGTTACCTGTCTGGTAAAAGAAGACTATTGGCCAATTCTTCACAGATAATATGAAGGTGGATAGCAGGAAAATAATTATTTTCTTTCAGTTTAACCTGCCATATTTTAACACAGTCATGGAGCATAATCATGCCCAAGAGTGAATTTTGTAGGAAAGCTTTTGTCCAGTACAGTTACTATCCAACTCCAGTCTCAAGCATTGCTGGAAGGCTCACCTAGTTTTCTTCCAAGTGGGTTTATAAACACCAAAAGTCATCTGTAAAATGAGTTCCTTGTTCTGGCATCTTGAGACCACTTGGATGTAAAGGGGCCTGGGGACTGAGAATAAGCCAGGTACTCTTCAGCTTAGATTAGGTCTCCCTTTATTAGATAGGTAAAGGTAAGAGGTTAAAGTGACATAGAGGTGAAAGTCTAGGAACAATGTGGGAGAATGGGAGAAGCTTAGAACATGGCCTCAGGAGCCTGAAGTTAGAATCCCGCTCATCCTCCTCTAAGCTCTCATGGCTCGGTATGAGAAACTTGCAGAGCTTACCACACTGAACTCTTAAAACAAATTTTATATACCCTTCTTAACCAATCTATTGTGAGCTCTTTGGAATATAAGCAATGTCTTTATTCCCCAATCTTTAAGTTTGAACAATTTTCAGCTACAGGAAAGTTGAAAGAATAGTACAATTAATTTGTGTATTCTTTAGTAGATTCACTAATTAACATGTTATGACCAGACGTTCTCATAACCACAGTACCATTATTAAAGCCAAGAAATTTAACATTTGTTCAGTAACTGAACATTTGTTCAGTACTGTATCATCCATATTCAAATTTCCTCTTGTTGGGCAGCCTGGGTGGCTCAGCAGTTTAGCGCCACCTTCAGCCCAGGGCATGATCCTGGAGACCCGGGATCAAGTCCCACATTGGGCTCCCTGCATGGATTCTGCCTCTCCCTCTGCCTGTGTCTCTGTCTGTCTGTCTCTCTCTGTCTCTGTCTCTTTGTCTCTCTGTGTGTCTCTCATGAATAAATAAAATCTTTAAAAAAAATTCCTCAGTTGTTTCCAAAATGCCCTTTATTACCTTTTTTTTTTTTTTTAATCCAAGGAGGCAATTAAGGATGCCATGTTTCTTTAGTTTCCTTTAATGTAATTGAGAGCCCTCACCTTCTTTTTCCTTTCATGACATTAATATTTCTGGAAATTTCAGGCCAGGTGCCTTGTGGAATGAGTTTTTTGTTTGCTTCCTCATGATTGGGTTTACAGTACATATTTTGGGGGGAAATAGGTGATACTGAGACTTCCTAGCAATTAATTATAAAAATACCTTTCTCCCTCTGTAATGAAGAAGGAAACTGTGGGTGATACTTTGAGGCCATGGGAATATCTGTTTCCTAACGACATTTCACCCAGTAGTTTAGTGTGCATTCATGATTCTTGCCTTTGTCTCATATATTGGGGATATGATGGTAATTTGAAAAAAAATATTCTTTTTGCTCTTCATAACTAGCATTCTTTTCTAAAAAAAGACTTTTTCACCACTCCCCTGCTTCCCTAGGATTCCCTTTTTCTCCTGCCTTTCTTTCTCTTTCTCCCTTCTTCCCTTCCTCCCTTCCTCCATCTGGTGCCCCCTCTCTTGTTAGACGATCTCCATAGACTCGTGGATTTTCTTTGATTCGATGTCTTATAATCTTAGTGCCATCATTATTATATTTGATGCCTAAATTAACTCAAATCTGGCCCCTGGGACTCCCTCTGAGACAGCAGTGATGTCCTTTTGACAAGCCTCATTAATCCTTCAGCAGTTCTGCGCTTTCTGACACAACAAGATGTCTAAAAACTCTTTGTACTTTCCCAGCTGCAGACCTGGGCTAGCTAGCCCCTTTATTGCAAGAAATTCTGGTTCCTTTTAGTAAAAAATGATATTTAGAAAACAAGACTAGGATGTCATTGCTTTCAGGACAAAATGAAGTAATTAGTGTGAGAGTACTTAGTACAAAAGAAAGCTCTATAACTGTCATGCTTGTTCATAGTGTCCTTGATGAGCATACAACTTATTGGGAGCAATGCTAAATAGCAGCACCCCGAATCTCTCTGTGTTTAGAGATTAAGGACATGTGTGAAGAGGGAGGAGAAAAATAAGCCAGCTTTGTCAGATACAATGTGAATCCTTGTCTCACACTTCCAAGAGAGTATATAAAACAGAAGAAAAGACCATGGACCACAGTCCACTTTTTCCCCAAGTTGCTTTGTCTTTTACTATTTCAGATAGAAACACGTAAGACATTTTATTTTGTGGATCAATTGTAATTTTTTTAAATGAAGCAGTCATTTGAAAAATGATGAAATATAAATGTATGATTTCTGTTTTTACCTTTCTTTAGTAGGTTCTGAAAGAACTGTAATTTAAAGAATTCTGGATTTTTTATTATTTACTTATTTATTTTTAGTTTTTTAATTTAAATTCAATTTGTTAACATAACGTATTATTAGTTTCAGAAGTAGAAATCAGTGATTTATCAGTCCTATATAACACCCAGTGCTCATTATATCACATGCCCTCCTTGATGACCATCACCCAGTTACCTCATCCCCTCACCCATCTCCCCTCCAGCGACCCTGTTGGTTTCCTATGATTAAGACTCTCTTATAGTTTGTCCCCCTCTCTGATTTCATCTTGTTTTATTTTTTCTTCTCTTCCCCATGATCCTCTATCTTGTTTCTTTTTTTTTTCTTTTTTTTAAAATTTATTTATTTATTTATTTATTTATTTATTTATTTATTTATTTATGATAGTCACAGAGAGAGAGAGAGAGGCAGAGACACAGGCAGAGGGAGAAGCAGGCTCCATGCACCGGGAGCCCGATGTGGGATTCGATCCCGGGTCTCCAGGATCGCACCCTGGGCCAAAGGCAGGTGCCAAACCGCTGCGCCACCCAGGGATCCCCCTCTCTATCTTGTTTCTTAAATTCCACATATGAGTGAGATCATATGATAATTGTCTTTCTCTGATTGACAATAATATTGCAAATATATAGCTTCTTTGATTTTCTCCAGAGATAGTATCATCTATGTCACCTGTAAGAAGTTAGTGTTGTGGCATATTTTAGTTTCTTTGTGGGCAAACTGATTGTTGAGGGTTTTATTTCCTGAGACTTTATTATAAGTAAAAAGCATACCGAGTTGTCTGTAGAATTTCACTGTTAAGATTCACAGTAGGAATATCATTTCGTTTAATTTCCAGGCTTTTCTGCTTGTACTATATCTCTTTATACTCTCAAATTAAAGCTTTTGTTTAATGACAGTCCCCTGTGAGACTATAGATTATGATAAATTGGACAGAGGACAGAGACTGGTAAACAGGTGATGCTTAGCATCTCATTAATTCTCTGGGAGGAAAGCAAAATATTACAGATGTCCAAGAAACAGCAGTTCTTTTCTTCTTAACTGCCAGGACTATGGTGGTAAAGGAAGGGATAAGGATGGAATTAGGAAGACACACTATAGGGGATCCCTGGGTGGCACAGTGGTTTAGCGCCTGCCTTTGGCCCAGGGCCCGATCCTGGAGACCCGGGATCGAGTCACACGTCAGCCTCCCAGTGCATGGAGCCTGCTTCTCCCTCTGCCTGTGTCTCTGCCTCTCTCTCTCTCTCTCTCTGTGTGTGTGTGACTATCATAAATAAATTAAAAAATTAAAAAAAAAGGAAGACACACTATAGAGACCCAGTAGTTTTATAAGTCCTTTTCTCATAGGAAGCCAGGCTAAAAATGAAGAGGAACAAAAGGCATGTGATTGTATGCTCTATATTGGAATAGCCTTTAGTTTTCTTTTGTGCTTTTTTTTTTTTTTTTTTTTTTTTTAAATTCAGAGAAAGGATGTTGAATGCCTATGTGTTTAGGCAGGCTGGGCCAAGCAAGGAAGGTGATTGGGTTTGGTAGTGCTCTGTTTCGGCTGTTTCAAAAATTCATCATTTTCCAATACTGAATAGAATGGGCTACTGGTATAAAGAATTCAAAAATATGCAGAAAGATTTTAGGCTCTTGGAGAATCTCATACCAGATTGTCTAGTTCATGAAAGTTCTTCAGTTTACTAGCAGTTTGTCCTTGGGTGAGTTAATTAACCTCTCTGTCTCAACTTCTTACCTATAAAATAGAAGTAATAAAAGGACCTTCCATATAAGATCCTATTTTATGTGCAAAGTGCTTAGTATAACATAGGCAAATACTCAGCACCCAACAAACATCAGCTCTTATTGTTATTATTTACATATGTCAAAAGAGAAATATTAAAAAATATTATCACTTCTTATCGATATTTGAAAATTTTAAAGTAATCTAGTCAACAAATCGATCAAACACTCAATCTCCAAATTATTTTCCTGCCTTTATTTTGTTATTAATTTATTTAACTTCCTTTCTTATGGCTGTATTATTTTTAGTCTTTTAATGCCTCTCATTACCGAGGTCCACCAACTCCATATAAGACACACTGACAAGGTTTCCACTGTGGCCAGCACTGTACTAGATGCTATGGATACAAAAATATAATTTGATACTTATCCTCAAGTGGCTAACTCTGGTGGGGCCAACCATTATATAAATTAAGGAATGTTATTTGGTTTGATAATTACTATTACAAAATACAATTGAAGTATAAAATCAGGAAAATTAAGGAAATTTTTGCATTCTAGTATCTTGACAAATGATCATATAGTCCCCCAAATTAACAAAGCTGCAATGAACTTTCCAAAATGAAAATATAAAGTAATTTTGTTTACTGACCAGAAGTATTTTTAAGAAAGTATGCTTTAACTTTAAAGCAGTTAACAAATGTAATTCTGGAGATTATATTTTGAAGTTTATCATAATGTCCAAGGCTCCAAGTACTAATAATTTGTTTCCCCTGCATCTTATACTTTATTTTTTTATTTTATTTTTTTTAAGATTTTATTTATGTATTCATGAGAGACATAGAGAGAGAGAGAGGTAGAGACACAGGCAGAGGGAGAAGCAGGCTCCACACAGGGAGCCCGACGTGGGACTCGATCCTGGGTCTCCAGGATCAGGCTCTGGGCTGAAGGCAGCACTAAACCACCTAGCCACCTGGGCTGCCTGCATCTTATACTTTAAAAGAATAAAGTATCATTTTCCACTTTCAGCTAGAGTATATGAATCACAAGAGTACTATGCAAAGCGGTGTTTCCAGCTTAAAAGACAGGTGATGCAAACAGCAGCTACATGAAACACCAAAAAACTGAAACTACTGCCTTAGAAGACCAACGGTGATTCTACACTGACTGGCTCTAGTCCAAAACACAAAGCTCAAAAAAATAAAAACAAAGCAAAACCAAAACAAACAAACAAACAAAAAACCACAGAGCTCTTTATTTCTTGACTTTTTGAATAACCTTAAAATAATAAGACAGCTTTTACAAATTGAACAGGTGTCATTTAAAAAATGGAATCTTTAACAGCTACTTATGCATCTTAGAAAATTAAAAGACTAATAAATAAGTTACTGAAATTGATTTTTGGATTTCCAGTGCTCCCTGGGTATCAGATTATCCATATTATGCATATTATTGATGTGGACTCATTGTCAAAATTTCCAACTAGAGGATGGGGATGCCAAACATTAGCCTTTGCAAGGTCTGTAACCATCTCCCTTCTAGGAACAGTTTATGTTACACACAGAATGGATGGGAATACAGAGAAATAGAATGGAGGGCAATTTGCTGTTATTATTTTGTTTTGTTTTGTTTTAGAATGTAGTTTTAAAAGCATTTCTGCTGCCAGATATGAATTGAGTTCATATCCAATAGTTAGCCTACCTGAATTTTGGTTTTCTAATTTATAACATGGGCATAACAGTAACTACCTCAGAGTTGCTGTGAAGATTAAATAAGTTGATATAAATAAAGGCTCAAAAAAGTGACTAGTCCTTAGTAAAGCCCTGATAAAAGTTTCTCAGTATTATCTATAGAGACACACGAGAACAAGACCTTTCAGAGGCCATCTGAACCCAATTTGGGACTAAGGACATCTGCTCCCTGTCCTCTCTATCCCATCCTAGAGTAGTTGTCTAGATTATAGTAGAATCCTTTGGCTTTTCCTAAACTAAATTCCAGTGGTCCTAGAATTCTCAAGCTCTGAAATCAGTCTGAAGCTCTGCACACCATGTTCATGTTAACGTACTTAGGGGGAATACCTCGTTGTAGGAGCTCTCTGTGCTGTCCCCAAATTCTTGATAGAGGTTTTCTAATCAAGGTAAAGCCCTATGAACGCTAAGATAATGTACTTTCATCTGACATAAACAGATGTCTCACCTATGGTTGCTTTGCAGTTGAAAGAGTGAGCTATTTTCTGGGGCACAAGCATGTAGTACAAAACTTGCATTAGTTGATAGTAGTATGACAAGAATGGTGAAGGCAGCATTATAATTTTATGAACAATATTTGTAGATTTTATTTAAAGTATATAAGTACAATCTTGGAATCCTCTTTTTGTCTTCATTTGGCCCTTAACAATCAATGTGAAACAAAAGAGTTAATCTTAAAATGTCCTTGATTAAACCAATATTTTTTTCTGGATATTACCTCTTATTACTGATTGTAGCAAATGAAGGAATATTAAGAAGGGAAAAATGAATAGAATAATAAAAGGAAACAGAGGCGCCTAGGTGGCTCAGTTGGTTAAGCATCTGACTTCGGCTCAGGTCATGATCCTGGGGTCCTGGGCTCCTGGGATTGAGCCCAGTGTTGAGCTCCCTGCTCAGTGGGGAGTCTGCTTCTTCCTCTCCCTCTGCCTGCTGCTCTGCCTTCTTGTGCTCCTTCTTTCTCTGTCAAATAAATAAATAAAATCTTAAAAAAAAGGAAACAAAATTAGTTCTTTAAAATATTTTTTAAAAGATTTCAACAGAATTTTTAATTATAGAAGACATTGTGGTAATTCACTACACTTGTTCTTGGCACAAATTCATATTCACACATAGTTTGACCACTGCACCCCTTTATAGGAACCCCTATTGTTTTGGCACAAGAGACAAATAACTTTGCATTTGATAAACAAACAATATCTCTCTTTTTTTTCCCTTCCCTTCCCTTCCCTTCCCTTCCCTTCCCTTCCCTTCCCTTCCCTTCCCTTCCCTTCCCTTTGAAATATATTTTCAAAATATATTCTATGAACCAGTGGCACCAGAATCACCTGAGGTGTTACACAAATACACAATGGATTGTTGGGCCACCTCTAGACTTATGAATTGACACACAATGGTGAAACCCTACATTTTAGCACAGCTCTATGAAGTCCAGACAAAAATTGTGGGAGCCATGGCCATGTTCTCCATGTCACAGTCCCTGCCCCATAGATGGTACTGGGAGGAGTAATGGCAGGATCGCACTTCATAACCTCACTTCATAATCTCAAGGTTTCACGACCTTTTGTTGTTTGTGGAGATGGTGGTGGTGATGGAAGTGGTGGAAGTGGCGGTAGTGGTGTTCTGAACCACAGGTGCAAAGAATTGAGTTCTTCATGATTTTCATTTTGGGGGCACATAATCATCAGAATAGAAAAATTCCTTTTCTTTATTCACACTATTTAAAATTTTTCTTTTTATCTCTGATCTCAACTTCCATTTGCCTCCCTGATATACCCTCACTGCAACATGCTTGATGCCTAGCTGTCTTGGTAGAGATGTCGTTCTGTTTATGCCTTTTTCATTCAGTACTGTTGTTTCTTCACTTATTCCAAAGCTTCTAACAACTGTGCAGAACTCCAGGCCTCGTCTACCTCCTTTGACTCTAGCCCCCCACCCCCCGCTCAGTGTGAGGACCTCAGTTGTTTTCAACTCTGTGGCATCATAAACAATGAGGTCAACCACCTCACACAGGTTCACCACTTGACCAGTTCACTTGTAATCAGGCTTCAAGAATACTCTCACCAGGAGGATCCCTGGGTGACTCAGCGGTTTGGCGCCTCGTTTGGCCCAGGGCGTGATCCTGGAGTCCCGGGATCGAGTCCCACGTCGGGCCCCGGGCATGGAGCCTGCTTCTCCCTCTGCCCGTGTCTCTGCCTCTTTTTCTCTGTGTCTATCATGAATAAATAAATAAATATTTTTTAAAAGAATACTCTCACCATTTCCCTTTATCTGTTATTAAATCCAATAACTTTATTTTTTTTTATTTATTTATGATAGTCACAGAGAGAGAGAAAGAGAGGCAGAGACATAGGCAGAGGGAGAAGCAGGCTCCATGCACTGGGAGCCCGATGTGGGATTCGATCCCGGGTCTCCAGGATCACGCCCTGGGCCAAAGGCAGGCGCCAAACCGCTGCGCCACCCAGGGATCCCTAAATCCAATAACTTTAAAAGTTATTCTTTGTTGATGGTGTTCTAACAAGCTGGCTAAATAATATGTATTGGAAGGAATTGCAAATTCAATGGAAAGTATCTTTAAATTGCATTGTAGAATGAGTTATACCTGAATTACCTTTAACCATCTATTTCCATCTGTGATTTATAAATTCTTAAAAAGAAAATTAGTCCTAGGTAATGTATCCTAACAACAAAGCTGTTTTCTTTTCTTACATTTATCATACGATCTTGTGATCGTTCTCTCTGGGCACTTTAGCTCTTACACATACCTAGAATGTGTAAGAGAGAGTCACAAATCCATTCTCACTGGTACAAAACAGGCGCCCTAATGCTAGAGGTCATCATTTTCAATGAAATAGGCAATGTTAACACAAAGGTCACAATTTAAGATTGTTTTTGGTCGTTGTTTGCTTCTGTGAGGTATCAGGGACTCTTGATCAAAATGCTCTTTGAATTTCTTCTCTGGTTGCACAGATGTTAAAAATAAAGTTTTTGTGGGCAAAGATATTTTATGTAAGTAATGAAGCATTTAACCTAAAGAAGAATGCAGCCAGCCAGTCAATAGTGATGAAATACTCTTTTGTTTTTTTACTCTCCCTCACTCAGAGACTGCTGACTGTTCACCTCCAGACCATAGGCATATTGAGTGTGACATTCTCTCTTTCCAAGATTATCCTCATGATAGGATACACTTAATTTATGCTATTGATAGGATAGCTTCTGAACTGAACCAATTTGCATATCATCAATACATGTAAGTCCTGAGTAGCACGCCAGCCACCCGAATTAAAATATTCCCTGTCAAGGATTTGCTGTGTCCAGCAGATTCTGGAGTGATGCTGATTGCAGGTGGTTGGTGAATATTGATGCTGTTCAAGATTTATAAGGCTGCGTTGGAGGGCACATGAAACTTAAGATTTCTTTAGAACAATGTCCCTGTTTAAAATTACTCTTGTCCGGACCCAGCTGGGCATTCAGTAATGCCAGCCACTGAATAAGACCTTTCAAGTGCCTCAGCCCGCCTCACCTGTCGGACTGGCTCACTGATTTATAAATGAAACCCTGTTTGCTTCCAAAGCTCTTCATCTTTCAACTCTCCTCTACCCTTCTCCTGTATTGTTACTTTTCCTTCTGATTTGAGTGTCTTAACCTTCCTAGCACATGCCACCAGTTTTTATTTACTTTTTTTCTTCAGATGAGGCACAAATGGCCCTGGGTCATTGTTAGCATTTCTATGCTATTGTATCAACTTCCATTCCCTTCACCACCACCCCCTTTCCAAAGTTTTTCCCTGTTGTAAAATAAATGTAATGCAATTTCAAACACTACCATATAGAATTCTTCCCACATGACCTCTTACTAGCCAACTTGATGATACGGTTGAGAAGGAATGTCCATAGATAGACATGGGTCATGTCTAATATTTGCTTTTAATTTAAAAACCGATACATCTTTCATCTAGTCTTTTGTAGCTTAGAAATCTGATGGTAGAATGAAACATAAAAGTATTCCCACTCTCCATTCCAGTTTCCCTTACACAAGAGGTTTGATAGTCATAATTTATATTCTCTAATTCTAATCAGTTTGGAGGGTTTAGAAATTTAGTGCTCATTTAGGTATAGCATTGGATTTACTCTAAATATTCAAAGTTTTTATTGTTCTTTCAGACTGTTTTATTTAAATTATGTTCAAATAAATACTTTCATCACTAGTTAATTTTCTCTTCTGGTCTCTGGTGTATCCTTGGTAAAGGACTAGAGAAAGAGGAATGGTAGGGACTAAGAAACTGTATGTATATTTATTAGGGTAAATTTCCCCCCTAAACAGTGGAGAGAATAAGTTTGGATTTCATAAATTTTTGGAATGTGGATGTTGGCTATTCACAAAATAAATTTTTAATATATACATTTTCAAAAATCATTCCACATGTGACATTGCGTTTGTTAAACCATCACAGTAGATGTTTTATGATTTGACTGGGAAATATTTAACACTGAAAAAAATGCTATAAGTGCTTGTAGAATTTAAACCTTTTCAGAATAATATAATACTAATGTTAAGGTTAAAGACTGCCTAATTCAAATGGACTGGTCTCTCAAGAATTGCTAACACTCCAATTCTACGAAGTTGCCAAGTATTGAAGGAATGAGAAAGGTTTAGAATATTGAGATAACAATCTTGAAAGCTTGGAAAGCAATGAACAGCACAACTCCTTTTAGGATTTTTCAAAAAGAAATCAGGATTTTAGAACTAATGTCAGGCAATGTAGCATTTGATTTTTTGGCATTTGACTTTGTGCCGTTATTTATTCTTCAATTAAATCGTAATAGTCCCATCTGTAGAGACATTCAATAAAATAAAGGTTCGTTTCCTGCTTCCAGGAAGATTGGCCAAGAAATTCATAACTCCTGAAGATGATTCTGCTTGACAGTCTGTTAAATGGAAATTTCATTGAGTGAGAATTCCTCAACACTAAATCTCATTATTTTCTTCCATGGCTTCCTGTTTCTCCTGTAAATATGGCTGGTTGTATATAGTGGAAGAAAGCAGTTTGTATCGACTTTAGGTGATTGGAAAGATAAAAATAAACATGCAAGTTATAACTAGGATTCATAACCAGGTAAAAAAATGCTAGAAGAATTTTTGTCAATATAAATAATAAACAGATAACTATTTGTAAATATTTAAAAAGAGGTGTCTAGAGTGGCTATAAATGTGTCATAGATTAAAAAACCTAAAACTTGTATATTTAACAAGTTCTATAGTTAACCAAGACACAAAAATAATAAAATAATTACACCATGTGTTTTGTCAAGTGATTTCTGAAATTGGTGATTTCTACAGACTTTGTCAACTGTTTAAACTCAGGCCAGAGATGCCTGTGTGGCTCAGTGGTTGAGCATCTGCCTTTGGCTCAGGGCGTGATCCTGGGGTCCTGGGATCAAGTCTCTCATGGGGCTTCCTGCAAGGGAGCCTGCTTTTCCCTTTGCCTATGCCTCTGCCTCTCTCTCTTTGTGTCTATCGTGAATAAATAAATAAAATTTAAAAAAACTCAGGCCAGATTTTTAAGGAGATAAGTCATGCTTTGTATGTGAGTTTTAGTGTTATAATTTAATCATTCATGCATGCATGCATGAGTTCAGTGAATATTCATTGTGTGCCAATTATGTGCCAAGCCTAGTTCTAAGCACCTGGGGATGTTAGTGAACAAAAAGGGCAAAGACTTTTGCCTTTTTGGGGCTTACAAATGAATGAGGAGAGACAGACAATAAAGAATAAGCATAAGAAATAAGTTATATAGTATATTTACAAAATTATAAGTATTCTGCTAAATAAGATAAAGGAGACTGGGGATGGGAATCGCAGGTTGCAAGGGTCAAGGCAAGCCTCACTGAGAAGATACCACTTGAGGAAAGACTTAATGGAGGGACTGGAGTTATTTGAAAGAAAAATGTCCCACACCTAGAATTTAACTGTAAATTAATTCAAGTTAATTTAAATAAGACATGCACTTGCATATGATATTGATATAATGTTTTTTTGATGTAGCCTTTAAAATACCATTAAGTACCATTAACCATGGTATTTGATTATTCCTACATTGATATAATGGGGGTAGTAATTGACTATGTAATACAGGAATTTTACCATTATAATCTATACTTCTGAGACATACATTAATTTCAACAAGGTTTAAAAACATACACAATAAATTCAAACTGTCAAACAGTGCAGTTCTTCAAAGACAGATGAGTGTATATCCCGTGCATGTCACTCTTCCAAGATTAGACCAAATAGATAGTAAATAAAATTACAATGTCTTCCTTAACTATAGGAAGGCTTGTGTTCACGCATATACATCATTTATATATGAACTGATGGAAGCTGAAATAATTCTGAAAGTTAAAATTTTTATTTCTAATGCTATCTCTTTTATGCACACTTAGCCTAATAGAGTCTGTCTTAAAGTATGTGCTCCGGCAAAATGGAAAATTGTTAATTCTATGTTTAATTTATCTCCTCTCTTCTGATGACACCTTAGAATTGTTAGGCTGAATTACAAGTAACTCTGAAGTCCAGGGATTGAATTTCTGCTTCACCACTTACCAGCTGTGACATATAACCAAACCTAATTGGAACTATTTCCTCCTGTAAAATGGAGGTTCATAACTCTCAAAATTGTTGACTAAACGAACGTGTTCAAAGAAGTTGGAACATTATAGATACTTAATCATTTATATTAGAATTTTACTCTTTGCCTTTTAAATTGGTCAATATTGGGATCCCTGGGTGGCGCAGCGGTTTAGCACCTGCCTTTGGCCCAGGGCGCGATCCTGGAGACCCGGGATTGAATCCCACGTCGGGCTCCCAGTACATGGAGCCTGCTTCTCCCTCTGCCTATGTCTCTGCCTCTGTCTCTCTCTGTGTGTGTGACTATCATAAAAATAAATAAATAAATAAATAAATAAATAAATAAATAAATAAATAGGTCAATATTAGAATAAGTAAATGAATAAAAATGACATAAGATCAGCTCAAGGCCATATATAATATTAGTCATTATAGTACCATAGTGATTTTGTTTTATTTGATATCATGGTGATTCTGAGAAATCAGAGTGCTTCGTGGCACTGTGTACTGGGGCTGTTCTGGAAGCCTTTATAAAAGAGGGCAGGACATTAATTGGCCCAAAAAGGAAGTGTAAGATTTGGATTGGAAGCAAGGAAATAGATAATTTTGAAGTAAACTAGTAATTATGGTGAATATCAGCAGGCAAGGGATTTGTGTGAAAGGGGCAATATAGAAAACACCTAATCTGTCCACAGTTTTGTCCTCATAGTGTAATTCAGTATGTATTGCTATAGACAAGTACTTTTACATGTGCTTAAATTTCTAAGATAACACACTTAACTATGCAGTTTTTTACTTCACCATTTCCTATGTATTAAAAGCCCATGTAAAATGTTCTCTCAGTCTGTGAGACTGAGGTGGCTCAGTCTTGTTAAGTGTCCGGCTCATGATTTCAGCTCAGGTCATGATCTCAGGGTCATAAGATCGAGCCCTTTGTTGGGTTTTGTGCTCAGTGTGGAGTCTGCTTGAGATTCTCTCTCCCTTTCCCTCTGCCCTTCCCCCATCCCCCCCACTCTCTTTCTCTCTCTTTCTTTCTCACTCTCAAATAAATAAATAAATAAATAAATAAATAAATAAATAAATCTTTTTTTTTTTTTTGAAGTTCTCTTCCTTCTAAGGAATATATCCCCTCACAGCTCATTTATTTAACACATAATCCTCATAGGGCCTTCGCTTATGCAGCCATGGTTGGATGCCTACATGTGTATGTTCAGACCTGAACCCTTTTGCAGAATGCTCACTACAGGTAAACACTATTCTCACTTCTATTTCTGAACATTAGTTTTGTCTGTTCTTGAATTTCATATAAATGGAATAATACAGTATGTACTCTTTTGTGTTTTCTTATCATTATGCCTATGAGATTCATCTATTTGGTTGCATGCAAACAAATTCTTTTTCATTCCTTTTTTTTTATAAGTGTACTAATCCATTATATGAACATAACCATAATACCCTCTACTATGGATGAACATTGGAGTAGTTTCTGATTTCATGATATGATGCATAAAGCTAAGAACAGTTTGTAATATGTGTTTAGGTCGACGATGTACTCAGGTCTCCTGGGTGTATATACTTAGAAATGGAATTGCTGGCTGATAAGGGAGACATACTTTTTACTTTACTAGAAATTGCCAGAGAGTTTTCAGAAGTGTTCACGCTAACTTGCGCTCACAACAGCAATGTGCAAGGTTTCAGTTGTTCTGCCATTATAGCTTTCTTTTCAAGATAAAGAGAGAGTTGTAGTCCCAACATAATTCTTCCAGTATAAGGAGATTATGACTTGATGAATAGAACCTGCAATTATTTTTCAGAACTGCAGTTCCCCTCACATTGTTTTTATTTCTTTTTCTTTTTTTTTAAAGATTTTATTTATTTATTCATAAGAGAGAGAGAGAGGCAGAGACACAGGCAGAGGGAGAAGCAGGCTCCATGCAGGGAGCCCAATGTGGGACTCAATCCCGGGTCTCCAGGATCATGCCCTGGGCTGAAGGCAGCGCTAAACTGCTGAGCCACCCGGGCTGCCCATCTTACTGTTTTTAAAAAAGAATTTCAGTATACTTTGCTGAAAGTGTGTGAGCAGAATATAACTTTGGGCACTGTCATTTCCTAAGCCTTGGTGGTAATGGCATACACAACCTAAATCGGGCCTTGGAGCTAGCTATTTCATTAAATTGCAGTCAAACTGTATTTTGAGTGCTGACAATGAGAAAATCTTCTCTCTCTCTTTCTCTATTTACATCATCTTTTTGGCCTTATGAGTGAAATAAGGGCATTAATGGAATAAAGAAAAACAAAAATGGACTGCCTGGCTGGCTCAGTGGGTTGGGCAGTTGCCTTCAGGTCAGGTCCTGGGATCGAGCCCCACATGGGGCTCCCTGCTCAGCCCGGAGTCTGCTTCTCACTCTCCTTCTGCCCCTCCCTCTGCTTGTGTGTGCCCGCACTCTCTCTCTCTCTCAAATGAATAAATCTTTAAGAAAAAAGAAGAACAAAAGTGTGTTATTTTTTAAACTACCTATGATTTTTTTCTGTGAAATATGAGTAGTTCTGAGGTTAAAAATGATGCATAGCCCAAAAATAATTTGAAATGTATTTTGTACTTACATTTAGATAAGAATATAACTGAATTTTACAAAAAAAAAATCACCACACTAAGATTTAAAATGAAATCGTGAAGCCAGACTCTGATCATGATGACTCAGAGGATTAGAGCATGATCCAAGAGCAGTTGAAAAGTAGTCCAGTTATCTTGCCTTACTCCTCATCTTCCTTGCTTAGAATACAACCATCCGTCCCACCGAAGGCCAAGTCTGATCAAAATCACAGTGAAGATAGCAAAGATGACCACGGGTGACCCATATGTCAGTATGCTCTTTGCTTCTTTATAAACATACCTCATTTCTGATTCATTCTTTACCTAAATTCAATGGAAATACTGAGTATCTTGGTTTAAAATTTTTCTACGAGGTTATATGTATAGGAGATAGTTTAAATATAAGATAAAGCAAATAATTAGAGGACTTGAGGCCTGGACAATAATCATCTATTTTCAGATTTTAGGTAAGTAAAAATCTAGCTCAGTAGCATAGAATACCTAATGAAAGTTAATGAAAGGTAAAGTACACAACAAGCTAATGAATGTAGTTCATCCTTTTTAATCATAACAAGAAGAATTTAGGGCAGGAGTCAAGTGATTTAAAGACTTTATTGGGGGAGGGGGATTTTTGTCCTTTGTAATATTTGTTCATTATCTGCTCTTAAAATCCTATATATGAGTTTCTCAAGATATGGATTATTTATTTTTTATAAAGTATAATTCAGCTTTGTTAACGTTAATAATTTTTGTAGTTTGCTACGAAAAACAAAAGAAACCCATGTGAGTAATTTACATACATGTATCCTTTTGGTACTTAGTGATTGTCTTTTAACTCCCAAGCACTTGTTATTCATCCTATAAATCAGGAACTCCCTAGAGCTTATGCCTTTCACTAATGATATTACATTGAACCTATTTGCCCTTGTGTTTTCAAAAAATGAGATCCAGAGACTTATTGAATTTGTCAAAGAATTCCAGAAACATTTCTAGATTTTCAGATCCTCAAGGAATCACAGAGCCTCTTGGCCTTAAAAGAAATCAATAGTTTAGGGGTCTATGCTTCTTATAATTTGTCATATTCTGGTTGGTGCCACAGATCGAATTTGAAACTTGTCATATTTTAATTAGTGGCCATTGAAGATTTGCCCTTGCTGTAGACTGGGACATTTTGTACAGTTCACTGTATTCAATTCTGCTTCCTTTTATAGTTTCTCCAGGTACTAGGTTGAACCACAAGAAATTGCCATTTTATAGGTTAAAAAGTAATGGAATTTCAACATTTCATATAATTCAGACTGATATGCTAATTGTGACATTTTTCTTTCTCCTTTTTTTTTATGTTTGACCACTGTATACTT
Organism: Nyctereutes procyonoides; assembly: GCF_905146905.1. NCBI lineage: Eukaryota > Metazoa > Chordata > Mammalia > Carnivora > Canidae > Nyctereutes > Nyctereutes procyonoides. The sequence continues at coordinate 17,537,892 of NW_026575132.1, forward strand.
TTTTTTTTGCATTAACTAAAGTTTATTAAATCTTTATGTTAGGAACTGGGACTCTTATTAGGGATATATTGTCTTCCCTTAAGAAAGTTTATAGTCCTTTTGAAGGGATAAGCAAGTAAAGCATCAATTAACCATGACTACTGAGGCTTTGTGAGCAGTTTGATTACCTCTGATTGGCGTGAGCTCAGTCTGCAGACCAAACACCTAAATTTTCTAGACTTCCTTTGTAGGCGTATGCCCCCTAGAAATGGTATAGCCCCAGGTTTTCCAGGCATTCAAATCACCTTGAGCACACAGGTTTCAGGTGGCCCATCCTGTGGAAATTCTGACTCAGTAGGTCTTATGGAGGGGGGGTGCTGGGCCTTGGAGTCTGAACACAGATTGCTTTTGTGTGAACATTTGTTGGAAGAAAAGATGCCATCTGTGGTAAATAAGGCAAAATAGTGTACAGTGAATCTGGATGTCATAATAATTTTTAAAGTACTCAAATATCTGCTTATGTTTAAAATGACAGATTTAAGAGTATAAGGTAGAAGCATAATTATTATTTCTGTAATTAATTTTTTAAGTACAAAGTATAGTAATTATAGTCAATTTATAAAGAGCCACTTCAGAGGTGCCTGGCTGGCTCAGTTGGTAGATCATGTGACTTTTGGACTTGGGGTTGGGAGCTCAAGCCCCATGTGGATGTAGAGATTACTGAAAAATAAAATCTTAATTTTTTAAAGTAATAAAAAGCTACTTCTAAGCATTTTGACCATAAGGCAATATTGATTTATTAAGTATTCTGATTTTATTTAAATAATCTAAAGATTGAATGTTAGCATATTGAACACCAATACAAGTATTATTTATCAATGAAGCTCTTTCTCAGCATTTAAGAGCTAATGGTCCCATGGTAGGTACTTTGCAGAATTCAAACAAAACAGGAGACAACTCCCTTTTTTAAATAAATGTATATCCTTTAATGGAAATTACAAAACAAATATTGATTCCATGGGAAAATGTGATTTATAATTCAAATAAAATACAATATTCATAAGGAAGACTGAAGATACAGAGCAAGGAAATCAATATAAAACACAAAGACTTTTCTTGTGCTTAAATGCTTCAATTTATCCACTAATGTGATTTTCATATTTACTCATTAAAAAAAAAAAATTGAATGCTGCTATATTCCCAGCCACTATTTTGGATGCTTTGGATATAGCAGCATCCCAAGCATGTAAAGATGATTTCCTTCATGGACCTAGCAGAGGGAGGAAGGTAATAAATAAAAAACATAATAAATAACATAATAAATACAAGTTTATGGTGTGTTGTAAAGTGGTGAGTGCAGTGGAAAGGAAAAGAACGTGCAGGGTGAAGGGCAGTAGAAGGGACATGTTGCAGTTTTCATTATGGTGGTCAGCAAAACCCTGGCTGGGAAGATGGTTATCTGACCAAAGAAAGGCTTTAGGAAAGGAAGAAATACCTCCAGTAATCGCTCCTAAAGAACTTCAAGAGTGACACACCCAGTATATTTAGGGAGTAAAACTAGGGGTCTTTCAGAAGTCACAGGGCTATGCTAACTGAATCTGGGGATATAGTTAAATCAGATTCTTAAGGATCAGGATCTGAGATGCAGCAGATTATAACAGAGACATTATAACTATAGACATAGTGTGTCATCAAACTGAGGAAAAGAATTGTCAGCTTAGATTCTTCTTTAGTTTTATGACCCCTTCACTAAAATTGAAGTTCTTGGAGAAGGAAATGTTTTTTTTTTCTCCCACACCTAGGACCTATCAAGTATTTGAAATATATATATGTACATCATCAAAACTGGTTAGATGAACTGATAAATGGTATTAAGCAGAGGTCTAGAATATTGTCAAAGAGAGAAAGGGTAAGGAAAGTATTACATTTTAAGCTCGTAAGCATAAATACAAAGAATATTTAAAAATCATGAAAGGTCTCAAATATCTACCGTTTTGTATTCCTAGAATATAATTAAAGGGAAGAATTATAAACATGGACATGTTAAAGTAATAATTCCATCCACTAACAAATGAAAAGGAAAAAAAAAAAGAAAAAGAATTTACCAACTCATTCTCAATGACAAAGCAGGTATTCTCAAATAATGACTCCTGAAGAGTATAACATATTTTTGAATCTGTGCTATTTATTAGACTCAACAGGACCACTATGTGTGCTTTAGGAGATTCTGACAAAATATGATTTATGTTCCAAGAAATTACATCATGTGTGCATCATTTTTTGTGCCCAGAGGTGAACAATAGATAATTAATAATTAATGTAATATATTAAAACATTTGTTTTGAAAAATAGCTTTAGTGTCTATATCACTGAAAGAAAAATAGACATTTAACAGAGAGATCATATTTAAAGAACTCTTTTCGGAGGAGAAGAGTCCTATTATGTAAGATTAACTGAAATCTGAAATCTCTTGTAATTGTACTAGGGTGATCATATTTCTAGATGTGAATTCTTTATTTTATAGCTGGCATTCTGGGGTCAGAGGACAGCAGTGATGGTAGCAACTGCATCTCAGACATCAGAAGAGTCCATCTGACCCTACCTGTGGATGAGTTAACCTAAGGGCAATGAGTCATAACAAATAAATATTGAAAGACCATTTTATGAACGAAAGAAACACAGTAAAACATCAAGGTCAAGAATCCTAATCAAAATTTTTGCTGACTCAGAAAGATTTTAAACAAATATTGCGCCCCCCAGTGGCTGTTGTTGAGTGAATGCTCTCTTTCTCCAGTTTCATGATTTCGGGTAACCTCATGAAACTTCACACTGTTTATTAACTAGGAGGAACCCTGGAAGGACAGCTCAGTTTAATTGCCCGATTTCATGCTTGCAGGAAGAACGATGCCAGGGATGATAGAGTGCCTGGTATATGATGATTAAGTTCAGGCTCGACAAGATAGTATCACAAAAGGGCAATCATGCTCAATTCATCTGATTGTTGAGCTGGAAATGAAAGAAAAGCAGTGGCATAATTACCCCAGATTCTTCAGACCTCCGCTACAGTACAGCACAGATATTAAGCAAGGTTAGTCTCAGAATTATTGAAATATATATTTTTTTAATTTTATTTATTTATGATAGTCACAGAGAGAGAGAGAGGCAGAGACACAGGCAGAGGGAGAAGCAGGCTCCATGCACTGGAAGCCCGATGTGGGATTCAATCCCGGGTCTCCAGGATCGCGCCCTGGGCCAAAGGCAGGCGCCAAACCGCTGCGCCACCCAGGGATCCCTGAAATATATTTTAAAGACAAAGATCACTGCTTTAGCAAATAAAGGAGGGCCTACAAAATCAAAGACAAAGGATGTTTCTGGAATCATTTTTGCTTGCAAACAATGAAGGGAGTACAGAAAGAAAATCACTTGGTAAAAGAAGAAAAGCAGGGCACCTGAGTCAGGAAACTGGGCTGGTGTGTCTGCTGGATCTCCAGCCTGCTTTGTGACCTTGGTCAGATTCTCTGGGTCTCTCTTCCTTATTGCTGAAACAAAGGGTGTGGACTAGGCTGAGTGGTGGCCCTGCATCTGGGATATGGACAGAGGCAAGAAAAAGTAGGAACCATCTCATACAAAAGAACCATAATTTGAATATTTATGAAAGCAAAATTAGCTAGTGATCAAAAAATGGAGAAGAAAGGTAGCTAATGGAGAATGCAAATTCATCCTAATGCGTTCAAAATAGAGTGTAAAACTGATAGAGACAGTTCTTTTCTAGAAGGCAAAGAATGAAGCATATCACTCTAAATTTCCTCCACTGGAGTCTCCTTCCCTTTTCTCTCTCATCACCTTATTTTTCACAGTACTTTCTGTTTCCAGTAACCATGGTGATGCTCCATCCCAGCAACCTTCTTCATACCCGGCCCTTTTGGTAGACATTAAATTTTGCTCCATTCACTGATGCAGGAACCTAACAATGCTGTAAAAAATTAATTTATTTATTAACATTTTTCCCAGCCCTTTTGTCCAGGCCATAAATTCAGGGAATTATTCCACATTAACCTCCCTACATAAGGGGCACTGTGAAACAAGGATATTCAACTGTTAATTTCAGTTGCTAACATAAAGGGGATACTGATTGTGCCAGAGATTTAATTCCCTGCCTTGGCCCTCAGGGACTGTAATGTCCTGGTACCCAAGCTCATTGCCACCTCCTTTTTTTGCTTCTGTATATAAACGGAATAAAACAGATTGCTCACAGAAATCACACATCAACCCTGGTTTCCTAATCCTCTTTGTTTTTTGCTGCATTCTCCCTTGTAAGGAAAATATTGCCAAGTGTGTAATTATCACAGTTACAAGGGGATTGAATTTTCCCTAAGAAAACACAAATAAATATATGCATTTTTATTGGGCACAGTAACTTATTTTGGAATATAAGTAAGCAATATGGGATATTCAGTTTTTAAAATATTGTAATTAGCAGCCAGTGACAAAACATCAATCTCTGATGTCATTAATGCAGATAATGAATATTCCCATAAACTATCATGATAAACTATCATTTATCATGTCCAGTTTGTGTAGCCAGATTTATTTGTAATCCTATATTATGCCAGGAAACTCTATTTAAGCACTGTGTGCGTGTGTGTGTGTGTGTGTGTGTGTGTGTCTGGCATTAACACAAAGGAGACCAGATGATGACATTCATAGGCTTATAGACTCGACTCCTGGGGACACACTTGGATGGAGGCAATTAAAATGCCTGTCAGGTATTTGATACCAGAAGCCCCTATGGTAAACCGCTAAATCATAAGCCAGGGCTGCATCTTATTGTCAGTGAATGATGGCGGAGCTGGGTGGCTTGTCATCATTCTCGAAAATTCTGAGGCTAGTGAGCTCTCTCTCCCTCTCCCACTCGCCTTATTTTCCTTTTCGCCACTGCGGGGACTTTTTCTAATTTGCAGCTTCCTTTTCCCCGACACACACAGAGAAGAGCTGGTGGCTTGCAGACTGCGTCTGTCTGGAGCTAGAGAGCTAGAGCCAGCCCGTAGAGATAATGCTCCCGGAGAAGGATTCTGCAGCAATTCTCAAAGGCTAGACTTGGGTGGTATCGCTGCATATGCACTGGTAATGCTTTGGGGTTTTTTGAATTTTATTTTGTTTTATTTTTACTCGGTTTTTCAAAGGATCTGCTTTATGTGATCTCAAAGTAAAATGCTTTAAAATTCATTACCAAGCTTCCTAAAAATTCAAGTACTGCATTATTTGTACTACAGCTCTCAAGACGTAGATTTATTATCTGGATTATAAAGAATGCATTTGCTTACTGGTGAGTTACAATTTTCAATATTTAGTTAACAATCTGTATCTGTATATTTTTTCTTTTGTTTTGTTTCGGTAGATTCTTCAGCTTGTTGTCTCTAGCCGAAGAAACATTGATTGGGAACTACTCATTCAGAAAATTAAAAGGTACCACATGTTTTGTTTGGATGTTTAAATGAGGGGAAATCAGGGAGGATTTGGAATGTTTTCATTTAAATTAATCTCTCTATGGTTGGTCTTTTATCCTTAAGCCTACGTTGATCATTGTCTATAGCATGTATGCTTTTCCCATGCAGAGAATGCCATTATTCAAGGCTGTTTTGATGATAAGACGTCTAAGGAATTATGTCTTTTGCCTGTGTTGAGAGTTGTTAACAAATATCAATATGTCTGGCTTATTTTCGGGTTTTTATTATTGTAGCAGGTTAAAAAAAAAAAAAGTCCTAAGTCTCTGTCTTTGTGAAAATTCAGTCATTTAAATTTAACAGAAATATACTAAAGTGATGATTTTTATCTGAGGGAATCCTGCTAATAAGTGGTATTTTTAAATGGGTAAATGAAATGGCTTGCCCTTCCCAGTTAGAAGGACCGCTATAGACGAGAGCCTAGGAATGACTCAGTATTGTCGGGTTTTGTGAATAAAATATTGTAACTTCTTCACTGATGCTTCGATCTTTAACACCATATTTAAAGGCAGAGGTTGTTAGTTATTAAAAGAACTGATTTTATTTATGCTTTTTAGCATAATAAGGTAATCTTTCATCTCCTCATGGAAGCAGTTGAATCCATTGATCCTGGGCCTTCTGCCTTACATGAAAAATATTAATTTTCAAATTCAGCATCAGGATGTATATTGATTGGAGATGGCAGTTATGGGTATTACCTTTTGTTTAATTCTTTAAAATTATCTTTGACTTCAGCATGTACTCGTGTCAATAAAAGCTATATTTGTAATTTGCCTTTGAAAAATGGAAGACATTTTCTGCCTTGTTGAGATCAATAACATGGTTTAAATCTTTCTTTGGCATTCAGATAGTATTTCCTCTCAAGCTTATTAACCCAAAATATTTTATGCAGTGAGGTTAGTTTTTTAAAATGTACTTTGGAAATAGTTAATGTTCAACAACTGATCCTGAAATACCAGAAGTCTGTGAGTGTACACCTGTGAGTGTGAATATTTGTAGCAGTTGAAGGAGACGAATGCATTGTCCTTGTTTAATTTTCTCTGCAGTGTGTAATTATGAGAACCTTAATTTATTCATTCCACTAAGAACCTTGCTGCTGTGGGTAGTTATTGTGGGAGAGAGGGAAGGGGCAGATGCCACTGTCACCACCCTTCCAGAGTGTAGGCAGTATCACATAATATTTTTGCACAAGAGAATGAATTCATTAAAATAAATCAGTGTGTTCTAAAAAAAGAAACTGCATTATTTCAGATATTGAACAAAATCGAGTAGACTAGCCTCAGAGATACATGAAATATATTACATTTTTTCCCTTAGAAATTATTCAGTGGACTCAGGTATGAAATCCCCACGCAGGACTTACTATTCCTCCTGGATATTGTAAAGCCCTTGGGACTATTCTCATTTTTTAGGTTCCACTCAGAGTAAGTGAATACATTTCATATTTGGTGAAAAAAAATCTATTTGGTATTTTCCCATCTCACAAAATCCATACAGTATATACTTTATGTGAGAATCTGTTTCCTAATCCTCAGGGTTGTTTAGGAACTCATATATTAATTTTGAACATTGGAATATTTTACATGAGTTGGAAAAGGATGATGTTATTATCTAACCACTAAAAAAAAATGTATTCAGTATATTGTTAATAGGAACTAATCAGCTCTGTTGAGATTTATCTGGGTATTGGATAAATGGCATAATACCTCACCAAAAGGCTCTTGGTGCCTAAATTTCTAGGACCACTTTAAATTTATCTAGGGGTGTGTTGACAGATTTTGTGTAATAAACCAGAGTTTATTGAAATAGACCGTTATGGCGTCAAATCAGAATTGAATTTGACTTTTAGACTATAAGGGAGTCAGAGATCTGTATCACGATTTTGCTAATCAAACTCGTCTTGACATTAGTTAATTATTTCACTGATTTTTTCACTCATATCTTCAGCACAGAAAATAGTGCCTGGACCACAGTAGGAGTTCAACAGATATTTATTTAATTATTTGATGGGTAAATGATTCATCAGCATTTTCCACCGTTACTTTTTTTTGTTCTTGTTTTTCTTGAGGTTACACATTATAAAACAGACCTTTGGTACTTTTTTCCCTAGCTACCCCTAATGTTCATTATATGTCTTTAATTAATAATAAATAATTGAATAATTAATACCAGGTAAAAAAAAAATCGGGCAAACCATGTGTGAAAATTTCTCCAAGCTATATAGAATAGGAGTTTTCTGGTTTTAGGTTAAGATGGAAAGAATTTTTGAAATGTCCCTTTTCACTTTCCTCATCAAGGGAAAGAAGCCAAACTGCAGCATGAGTTTTGCTTTATGGATGCTTCCTAAATACTACTCCCAAGCTTGACATTGTTTATTGCTCTTCATGTCTTCAGCCAAGATTTTGCTGCAGCAGAGGGGAGGAGGCCTTCTCTCTCTCTCTCTCTCTCTAATTCCCTCTGTAATACTAGAAATGATGTCATAGTCTTCCTAAATGCTTTGTTGCTCATTATGGACTAGTATGACATCATTTCATAATGTATAAGGAAACTTCTGGAGTCATAATAGCTTTAGAGAATGCTATTTTTTGTTGTCACTTATTTTTATTAATAAAACTATATTTTTATTAACTATATACTAGATAATATCGTAAACCCTTCAAGTACGTTATCTTGTTTTAACTCACTCTACAATCCTGGGAGGTGAGTATAGTCTCCATTTTATAGATGAATGAACGGAGATTCCAACTAGGCAAACAACACAAGTTTGGCCCAAATTCCTTCATATTAACTACAACATACTACATTTTTTTTTCTAGTAGATTTTTTGACTTATAACCAGTACTTTAATATTTTATTTATGCAGATGATATGTACTGAAATATAGTTAAAACAGTATGCCTGCAGGTACTTGTTTTTATATACTTATGTTAGGAATAAACATATCTTCAAATATGTAACATAATATTCAAACTCAGATATATATTATTAATATATTATCTTATATTTAAACTAAAGAGCTTTATTCTTTTTTTAAGAATGTTATTCTTTAAAGAGGAATATCAGAGATAAATTGGGAAGTTTTAAGATAAGTTAATTCATAGAACACCCCTGTGTCCTTACGATAAAGATGTATTAATAATTGCATAATCTATATAAGAAAATTAGCCAGAGAATTTAAGTGTTAAATAGCATAACTTGATGCCACATTTTACAACTTTATTTTTATTGAAATAATAGCAGAAGTTTCAAATGACCAAAAAGAAATAAACGAGTAGGGAATAGTATGCAGTACACAGATACCACATTCAACCTTAAAAATGACTAAGCCTGAGAAGTAGCTCAGGGCACTAACAATTGTTACACAAATGGGTATTAAGATGCTCTTCTTGCAGAACATCGTATATAGAACAGCACACTTTCGGAGCTCAGTTGGGTGCAGCACAACAAAACAAAGAAGTAGCCTCAAGGCTCATTGGTACCATAAGAGACACATGAATAATTTCTTAAGGGACTTCATTGCTGGCCAGGATTACTAACAATTGAGAAGAGACTCAACTGGAAATATTTTATGGAGGATGGGTCTTTTGAGGTGGAGGTTAGGGATGAAAAGAAGTATTCAAGGGAGAGATAATGCATGGAGGAACTCCAGGGAGAACAAACATCATTGGCAAAGAGACCAAAGAAAGTGAACATGGGTGGAAAGTGTAGACTGGTCTCATTTGTATTCTAGAGTGCAGGGCAGAAGAAGGGGGAGTCTGAAAAGGTAAGGATGGAAATATTATTCGGTCGTACCGTATGAAATGGCTAGTATTTTACCCTTTTGAACTACAAAATAAAAAATCATCCAGTGCAACTCAGTACATGCAAAGGGGGACCTTAAATGTCAACTTGAGGAAATTGTTCAGTATCTTAGGAGAAGTTGTTGGGTGTATTTCAAATAGCAGACCACTGTGACCTAAACAGGTGACTTACTTTATGGCTCTATGTGAGATGGAGTTGTGGATGAGAGTATGTTGAAGAGGGGATCACTTTGGAAGCTCTAATAGGATAATCCAGGAAATAATAAAGGGTCAAAGAGGGTGTTGACAGTGGGCATAAAAAAAAAAGAGGTCATGAAAATGAAAGATGTTTCTGAGCTCAAACTCATAAGCAGAATATAGCAACTGCTCGATTGGTAGGAGGGATGAAAATCAGCAGGACTCCGTGCTGCCTCTAACGTTTGAATCTGATAACTGGAAAAATGAGGGGAGTAAGGTAGCTAAAAGCCGCTTAAAGGAAGAAGCTCTATTTCATTTGTCTTGCATCCTAGTCTCTAACAGACTACCTAGTGCATAGTGGTCAGCCAAGAAATGCTGGCCAAATGAAAGAGGGAATAAAAAGTTACGGGTCGGGTTTAGGCCACGATGGGCTGGATCTGCAGGCAGACTGGTCTGATAGATTAGAGATCATGTTAGGTCAACACGGAAGAGAGAAATTAGGGAGACATGACATGCATGACATTATCAAGAGAGAAGAAGACCAAAGAGAACACCCTTGACAGCACCCACATTTAGGATATAGAATTGGCAATGTTAAAGGAAGAACTATTTGTCTTAAAGAATAGATAAAAGAGGACAGGTGAAGTAATTAATAGAAAACAAGGCTAAATTTCAAATTCTGCAGAAAAGTTGAAGAAAGAGAATGAGTAAAAGACTGCTCAACATACTATTTACTTCAGTAGTGAAAGACTGCTCAATATATTATTTACTTCATTAGTGTTTTCTGTTGTAAAAACAATAAATCCACATTTTGGCAAACTTGTCATATTTGGAAGAGTGTAAAGGAAGGACATAATAGCATCCATAATAACACAAGCCAGAGACTGCAGTTAACCCTCTACCTTTTTAGCTTACTTCCTTTCACCCATTGCATTTAAATTTATGTAACCAACACCAAAACAATACAATTTGAATTCTGCCTTTTTTCCTCAGAATATTCTAAGCATCTCTTAAAACATTTTGCCACCTGCATAATATCCTATAATGAAGACATTGGGTATATTTGTTTCTTCTTGTTTCCCAATTTTTCACAGTCATTCTCATGCTGTAATGGAATGGAATTTTACCCTCATATGATATTTCACATTATTTCCAATGGCTATTTGCTAACAACAGAACCATTGTATTTTATACTGTCAAGTTTCTGGTCAAATATAACTTGATGGTTTCAGAATTAGCCTCGCCTTTCCTCCAACGAAGGGAATCCAGGATGATGCTAGCACCTGCCATGTGCCAGCCTCTATGACAAGCACTTTAATTATCACGGTGACTCTGTGTCTTCTGCTATCTCCACTTAAATGGAGGAACAGAGACTGAGACAGTTGCACAAGTTTCAGGGCTGTTTTTGAATCTGGGTCTGACTCCAAACCAGTCAAATTGTTGGGGACAGAAGCAAATTCTTGGGAAGTGAATGATTAAATAAGGATATGAAAGCAATAAGAAGACACCTTTAAGAGGTCCAGGACTAGTGTAGTGCAGTGGGACCTTACTGTTAGTAACTTGGGAAGTCCTAAGCTGAAGGGAGGGCACATATAGAGAGGGGGTGCTTTGTGTGTAAGCAGAAGGACAAAGTTATAGAAAAGTTCCTGATACGAAGGTGACAAGAGCATAGACGAGGATTTAGGCTTAGCAAACAAAATTCCTCTTCCCTACAGATCAAGAGAAGGGAGAGTGAGACTTTTCTAGTGATAAAGAAAAGATATGGGGGGGGGCGGTGGGGAGCTACATATCACCTGGACTTCATCTCAGTCTAGGGGAAAATCCATTTATTCATTCAGTGAATATTGAACACCAACCCCGTGCCCTTTTGTGCCCTAATGGAACTAGAAGGGGGGAAATAATCAGTGGGTGAACAAATTAAAAGGATTACTCCGGCAGCTGTGCAGAGAATAGATGATAAGGTGATAAGAGTAGATGCTGGGAGATCAGCTCCTCAAACTTGAAAGCTGAGATTAAAATGCAGATTCGGAATCCTTAGGTCTAATGGGGGGGTGGGGGTTGCCTGAGAGCCTACATTTTAACAGGCTCCTCTGTGATGTTGATACTGCTAGACAGTGTGCCCTGCGTTGATCAGCAAGAGGTTAGGAGGCAAGATGTCTAGGCAAGAAAAATTGGAAATGATTGGAGCGGTCATTACAAAGAAGTCAAATGTGAACCCTTTTTTTTGAGCAGCAACACTGCATACTTTTGTGCCTCTTTGATGCCGAGAGAGAATTGTCTCTTTATTTCTGACCTTTTTCAATTCCACCCAGTTGTTTAATGAAAGATCCATTAAACAAGCCCTAATGAGCTACTGGCATTTCGATCTTTCTGCCTGTGCCCGATGTTTATTATGCCACATAATGAATTCTCGTGGCTCAGGTTTGGGGATATGTTTCCATACAACACTGTGCCAGTTTCTTGACTGCAGCTCTGTTTCCCTGCTTCATGATTTCTTTGAACTTCTAAGCTCCTCTCTCCCTGGATGTTCAGCACAGTGCCAGTCTGCTAAATTCTCTGGCCGCCTAGCACTTGACATCCCTCATGTCCTGCTGTGCTTAATGGCAAAGGTTCTGGGTGTCCACTTCTCATCTTCTTGCCACTCACACCCTAAACAAGCCTTGGAGGACTGTACTTAAAGTCACAGGGGACTCCTGCATATTGAGGCTGGTCTCTGACTTAGAGAATACATTTCTTCCAACAAAATCATTTCTCTTTGGTAGAATGTTTTGGTTGGTGGCAGCAACCTGCATTCCTCTGAATAAAGAATGTGTGTGTTTGCAGACGATTAGAATGTTCAAAGGAGCGAAGGGTTCATAAGAAGCCTTGACAAACTGGAGGGATGTTATCTTTCTGCCTCCACCATGAGGCTCTTAGTCCTCCTCTATAGACGCAGGAACTTGCATTTACCTGTTTGATTTCTCCTACACCACACCTTGCAGCTATAAAATATCTAAGAAAAAAAAGCCATCAAATAAATATGGCACACTAGTCTATCAGGGAAGCACTTTAAGCGCCTATTGACCATCTGTGATGTCCTCCCACTTGTTAGCATGTTTCCTTTGTTTAAAGGGCTTCTTCTATCTCTAAGCCAGGCCATGACCAGATCTGTGGTCTTTGTCACTGTAATTTTGTCATTTGGTGTTAACTTAAACAGCCAGGTAGATGTGAGCAGTGTCATTAGAAACTTTGAATTCCAAATTCCAGTGAAATACTAGTTTTCATATGAACAGAAGTCAACTTAAATTGATAACCATATTTCTCCAAGGAGAACACTGAAGAGAGGCACTTGAGGAAAGAAGCCAGGTCACGGGCATCTTTGCATTCACTGTGTTGTCTGCTTAGAAATGCCCGTAATTCATACACCACATTGAAGCTGAGAAAATGAGTCTTGCACATGAGTATGGGCACGTATATGTGTGTGTGTAACTGTAGTCTTTCTATAGTGGACCGCACTGGTCTCTGCATAGTCAAGCTGGAATTGGTAAAATACGCAGAAATTGAATACCATGCCTATGCTTTTTTTGCCACTTATTCAGTAGTTAAGAGTCTCAGGGTAACAGAGGATAATCTCTGGCCGTCCTGACAAATTCTCCTTTTCTCTCTCTCTCTCTCAAAAAAAAAAAAAAAAAAAGTTTGAATCAATCCCCGTTTTTTGTAGATTCTACTTGGGTTTGCCTCAGATGGTTCGAATTAACCTTTCTTCAGATTCTCTCCTAGTGTTAATGACTTTGGATTATGACTGTTTAAAGCAGCCGGATGTTCATTGATCCACATCTGGTAATTGTTAAAACAAAGCTACTCTATTTAACACTTACAACCAAAATATATTTCTTTACAATGAAGAGGAACTTAAGAGATGGTGTTTCTTTTCAGGAAGATCTAATATTTTATTTCATTTCCAATGAGAACAATGTTTTTTACTTTGTGTTCTCTATAAGTATTTTCTTGCTCATTGTAGGGTTTTCTCATGGTAAGAGTTCCTGGTTGTAAAAAAAAAAAAGATTTCATGGTTGTATATGCAGAATAAGATACAACACGTAAGCAGTAAGGATTCTCTGTGCCTCATAGCAGCTTATTAGCATGATTTTGAGCATAGCTGCAGGTGAATCTGTGATGCTGTTGAATCTTAAAAATAAATAACTAGACTGCCTTATATAGAGGGGATGGAAATCCCTAAAATGATTGACTTTTAAGATTATATTGAGCAAATAGTTGAGCAAGTATGACATCTAACAATGAAAAAAATTAAAAACAATGCAAGAATTCATTGTCCTGAGTGAGTCATATAACTGGTCAGACTGCTATATTTTTCCTTTAAAAGATGGTGGATAGTTCCATAGGTCAAAGGGAAGTAATAAATACAATACATAGTTTAATGTGTGCGTGCATTTTTAGTTGTTTCCTATGTTATCCTCACAAAAAGGCCTAAGATGTAGACTTTGATTTATAAAATTATTGAAATAATACAACCAGTGAAGAAGTAGCATTTAGACTTTAAGAAAAAAATAATTTCTGTATCATTTTTTAAGTCATACGAAGCATATGACTTCCCAAAGCTCACAACAATCTCTGGAATGGGAATGGCAGATCTTGTTATTATATTTATTACAGATGAGAAAACTGAAGTTTGAAGAATGCAAATGACCTACCCAAGTCCCTCCACTAGGAAACGGTAAATCTTTGGCTCATATCCTTGTTCTGACTCTAAAGCTTTTACTTTTTACTAATATGCAGCCAAAGCAAATAAATAAGTGTATTGTCCCAAATATGGAATATTTTAATAATGCACTGACTTGATTGCTAAAATAAAAAACACATTCCAAGCTAGCCCTGGCCTACATTACTGCTCTGCTCTCTCAAAGACTCTTGCCCTGTCGAGTCCTGGATTAGTATAGCATGTAGCTCAGTAAAGACTAGTAAAAATAGCAGTTATTACTGAAATGGCTTTATACTTTTCAGTATGAAAAGGAGATCAGACTAAATATATCAGAGAAAATGTAATCTTAATGATTTAAAAAGCATTTGACAGAGGAATAGATTAGTAAGAATCCATTGTTTTAAGTTTCACGGCAGTTAAAGCAAGTGGTAAATAACTCAGCAAGAATCTAGGATCACAAGGAAAATGATTAAAGCTTCAGAAAGTCAGCTCTATGAAGAAACATTTTTTAAAGCAGGCATTTTGATTTTGCCTATTTTTAGGATAATTATAAGAGCTTATAAAGAATAAGCTGGGAGCTATGGATCCCAGTTCTGATCTCAGCTGTAGAAAGGGAAGGGTAGCATATGTACAGAAAATGATAACCATGGAGACCATTGAGTGGAGTTAGGGCTGAGGTGAGGTGTCTCCAGGCAGACAGCAATAGGCATGGATCCACTGAGGACATTGTCATTGTCTTGACCTATCTCTTCCCCAATTCTGCTTTCCATCATCTTCATCCAGGCTCTTATTATAGCTGCCAGGGTCACTGAAATGCTTTTATCTTGTCTTCCTGCCCCAAACGCCATCACCCCATTAATCTCCTAGACAAACTGTTAATACAAACTCTTTGGCTCTTGTTTGCTCTCTTGAGTTGTGCTGGTCAATAAATAAGGTAGCAGTTAGCCACAGGCAACCATTTAATTAAAATGAAAATAATTAAAATTTCACCTCCTTAGTCATACCACATTTCAAGTGTTCCATAGCTACATTCTTTTTATAGAAACATCACCTATTACAGTATATTTCCATTATGACGTAACTTTCATTGGAGAGGGCTGATCTGGAGCATAACCACGCCCCCCAACCAAGCATCCAAGGCCTACATGGACCTCTCCTTTTCCCTCACTACCCTTGGCACACATCCTCCACTCTACACATTTTTCTCCTCCTCTTCCTCATCACCATTACTACAATTGCAAATAAAATCTGAATAACCTTTATTTATTTAATCCATATTATGTGCTAAGTATGTACATTTTCAGAAGAAGAAGAGGGGAGGGGTGGAAGAAGAAGAACTCTGTAGAGTGGGGGTTTTTAAATCCCCATTTCACAGAAGAGATTTAATGAAGTCAAGTATATTTATTTCCCAAAATTAAAGAGGTCATTATTAGTGGAGCTCGAATAAAAAACCCAGGTCTTCTGGCCTCATAGCTATCGTGTCTTACCCTGTACCAATGATTCTTAACCAGGGACAATTTGCCTCTTCTGCAAGGGGTCATTTGGAAATGAACATTTGAAATTGTATCTTTTTAACTCAGAGAAACTTTCCTCTGGCTTTCTTTTTCTTGCTGTCCCTGCCTCTGTTCTATATTTAGGAGATTCCTATTGATAAATGTTGGACTTACTGGACTGATCTGTTTTATCTCCTTTTTCACATATTTTTAAAATCCCTTTTTCACTTTTTCTACATTCAAGGAGTTTTTTCTTCTTATCAGCTGAGTTATTATTTGCCTCTAGCCCTACTAATTCTATTTTTAATTAATTTGTGAACTACGTATTTGGGAAATCATGTATTAATCTCTAGGAACTTTTTCTTTTCCTCTTATTGATACTTTTCTAAAATTCATTTTTGGAAGGAAGTTCATTTTAAAGTATGCAATATTCTTTCAGATCTCTCTTAGAAAGATAAGTGTAGATTCCCTTGTTCCCTGAATCATCTCTATTTCCTCAGGAGTCATTTTAAAAATATTTTTTCTTATTTATGCTGCTGGTTTTTCTCAAATGTCTTGATTTAGATGATTTTTGGGTTTTGGTTTTTATGTATGAAGAAGTAGGCTGAGGATGATAGGTAGCTCCTGTAAGTTTCCTCTGCAATCATGCAGATCTGTACCTCCACTCACCATAAAGGCTGACTACAGGTTCTGGGTAAGTGGGCAGAGTCTGTCAGGAAGTAGGTATCCCAGGAAGAGCATGGAGATGCAACTGGCAAGTGAGCAGGTTAGGATCCCTACAACTGTTTCAGTTCTGCATAGATTCATCTATACTAGATCTGGTTCCAAAGCCCATCACTTTCTTTCATTAAAGGTTAGTTCTTGTTTTCACCATTGGGGCAAAAGCTTCTCCTGTCAGCGAAAAATGTAGTAGCATGGGGAAAGAAGAATAGAAAGAGTCCCAATTGTTCTGAATATATTCTTTCCTTCTTTCTTTCTTTCTTTCTTCTTTCTTTCTTTCTTTCTTTCTTTCTTTCTTTCTTTCTTCTTCTTCTTCTTTCTTTCTTTCTTTCTTTTTCTTTTTTTCTTCCTTCCTCCCTCCCTCCCTCCCTTTCTTTCTTTCTTTCTTTCTTTCTCTTTCTTTCTTTCTCTTTCTTCTTTCTTTCTTTTTCTTTCTTTCTTTCTTTCTTTCTTTCTTTCTTTCTTTCTTACAACTTTTTAAGTTTATTTGATAGAGAGAGAGAGAGAGAGAGCAGGAGGAAGGGACAGAGGGAGAGGGAGAGAGAATCTCAAGAAGACTTCATGGGGCTTGACCTCATGACCAAGATGATGACCTGAGCTCTAAATCAAGAGGCGGACGCTTAACTGACTGAGCAACCCAGGTGCCCCCCAAATAAGTTTCTTAATGA
Source organism: Nyctereutes procyonoides (assembly GCF_905146905.1). Lineage (NCBI taxonomy): Eukaryota > Metazoa > Chordata > Mammalia > Carnivora > Canidae > Nyctereutes > Nyctereutes procyonoides. The sequence goes on from NW_026575132.1 coordinate 17,554,932, forward strand.
ATTGCCATGCTACTATCTCACAGCCCCCTTGAACTCTGTATTTGAAAACTCTAAGCTTGGGGTTTCTCCAGATTTCCTTGAGATGGACCTGCTGTTAACTCGAGGGCTCCTCGCAGCAGTTTCTTGTTTCTTTCTCCATCTGTACTCTGACTTTTGGGATATCTTCAAAATTTTTTGTTACAGTTACATTATTTTTCAACTTTTTTATTATTTTAATAATTAGGAGAAGTATGTGTGGTAACTCCTCCATTATTGATCATATTTAATATTCTTTACTATGAATTTTCATCGCATCAGTCTAAGTTTGGACTCTTTTACCCTTATTATTCCAGTGTTCTATCTTTACTATTTACTAGCTAGTTGGAAAAATTATTTCCCTTTCCTAGGCCTTTTGTTTTCTGTAAAATAAAGATCATATCTGGGTATCAGGGTTGAAATGGAACATATGAATGCACATTGAAAGCTGTAATATAGAATATAAATGTAAGCTATCTTTTTATATAAGATTTGTTGTAGGTCCAGAGTAACAAATAATGCAAAGTTGGAAAATAGTCATTGTTACAAGAAAACTCTTGCCGTATGCAATAGGAAATGCAAGGTAATGCCAACTAGAGACCAGAATGCCATCTCCATGTGCAGTGCAAGAGAACCAGGGAATCACGTGTTAATAGCAATAATAAAAAAAACAGTTGTTCATGGATATATTTTACACCTAATGGAAAAACAAAGATAAAAGCAGACCAACAATGTGGTTGATATTGTTGAGCTCAATCAAAACAAATTTGAATTTTAGGTTTGGGAAAGAATATGTGACTTGATGTTGTGCGATCCCTTTTGCTTGGCATAATTAAGAATGTGAATATTTATGATACTGATGAGTATAATTTAGTGCTGCTAATTAGCTGCCACAAAAATATTACTGATTTAAGATGGCTTCAGTTAACAGAAGGTTTCTGCTCTGTCAGTCAACTTGAGACATGAAGCACCAGTAAAAGGAAAATAAAGAAAATGAGAATAACAGCAAAGTGGCTTAATTAAGTAAACGTTGAAGAAATGGTGGAAAATTCAATGTAGAAAGAAAGAGTCTCAGGAGCCTTTGATTTCAACCTACTGGGAACCATTTGTGGAAAATTGATGAAAGGAATATTTTCCCTAAATTATTAAATCCAGCATCCTATTGATGGCCTCTATTCTTAGAAACAAACCAAGAATGCATCAAACAAACAAAACAAAATAAATCATTGTGAATGTACGCTGTGTGATGCAGATGTGATTCACTATCTGACTGCTGTTAATTCTTATTTTCTGCATGTGGTTAATACATTCTGAAGTTGAATGTCTGTAGAGGATAAGGCACCAGCCATAGTTAAATGTTAATGGATCCAGTGACATAATTTAAATTCAAGGCCTCATCCAAAGGAATGTGAATAAAATGCATTTGTTTGGCTTTTTATGGCCACTATTAAAAGTAAAGGAAATGAAACCATAAACAACTATGCTGAAATATTGGCAGAGTTGAGGCTGCTTTCTAGCAGTAGAAAGCAGTATTTATTGATGGGGGTGCTCTGTTTAACTTACCCAGTCTATCTAGATTATCACTGAGGTTAAAAAATGTTCTTGGTGGCTGAGACAAAATGTGGAATGCTAATTCAAAGTGAGTTCATTCTGATGTGTTTTAATTTTCTGTTGTTGTAAAGGGCCAGTGCAATTCATAAGTGTGATTTTTTTTTCCTACTTTGCCTCTGAGGCCTTAGCCCAGACTTAATATGGTACAGATTACTTTTGCCCCCGATACTGATTATTTCTTTCTTCCTCCAATAATAAGACCCCTGCTATTTGGAGGATTCATGGGCACATGAACACTAAGAATAAGATCCAGAATCCCAGCCTCCCTGACAACTAGGTGGAACCTATTTGACTAATTTCCAGCCAATGAGATATGAACTAAAGTTGTGCGTGAAACTGACATTAACTGCTTAAAGGGAAGGAGTACTCTCATTACTCTTCCTTTCTGCTGGTAGGAAGGAATTCAGACTTGGTGGCTAGAATTCCTGCAACCATGTTGAATATGATACAACCTTGTAATGAATTTCTATTTTGTTTAAGCCACTGCTATTTGGAGTTTTTCCATGACTTACAGCCTGCCCTAATCATCATTTGTATAACAACTTTGCAACTTTATAGTTACTTTTAAAGACTCTGAAATGCCATTTTATCAAGTGTCATGGTTATTTATATAAATAATATTTACATTAAATTGGAGAAAGGAGCGCCTAACTGGCTCAGTCCGTAGAGCATGCCACTCTTGATCGCGGGTCTGTGAGTTTAAACCCTACCCTGGGTGTAGAGCTTACTTAAAAAAAAAAAAAAATTGTTACCTAAAACATACTAGTCCAATCAGTTACCAGGTCCTATCAATTCTGCTTCCTAAACATTTTCCAAAACCATCCATTTCTTATCTCCACAGACTATGCTAGTTTCCCATCACCTCTGATCTTGATGACAGTGATAGCTGCCTGTCTCAAGTCTTGCTCCATATCAGCCATTATACACATAGTAACAACCTATCTTTTAAAAATACAATCCAATCATGATATTCCTGTATTTAAAACCATAGAATTCATAATAGAGTCAGGAATCTGGCCTTTGTCTGACTCTCCAGGCCCATCCTGGGTTTATTACCTGGGGGCTATTATACATATTTTTATTCTCTTTGCCTGGACATTCTTTCTATGCTCCTCCCCTCTTGCCCACTCCACTTATTTAAGTCCTGTTCATTGGTTAGGTCTGAGATTTCCCAGGTAAGCCTTCTCTCAGCCTCCAGCCTAACAGGTCTACTCATTACGTACTCCCATAGCACTCCACATTTCTTTCATTTGTATTTATCCATTGAATGCATGTTTCCCCCACAAGACTAGAACCTTCATGACCCCAGTTCTCCAGGATCATGCCCTGGGCCAAAGGCAAGCACTCAACCGCTGAGCCACCCAGGCTTCCCTCTCCACCTCCTTCTTAATAGACAAGGTATATATGTGGCTCTCTCTTTATGTTGTCTTGAAGCTGAAGGATATAAATTTCATAAAGACAAGGCCTAACAAATGAAAGATAAGACTTGCAAAAGAAGTGTTGACACTACTGTACAGTTTTGTTTCTTGTGTCCCTTTTCCCCTTTCTGCCCTCTACTACCACAGATAAGTAAATAAACAACAAACAGGTGAAAAGCAGCAAGGCAAAAGATGAAATTATGTTAAATCATGCAAGGTCTGCAAGAAGGCCTGGAAATGATATACATTCTAAATTACACCACCTGAGGCCACTCTCCTCTCCGAAGAGAAGCTGGCTTGGGGAGATGTTAAGAGTTCAGCTGTCTCCCAGGAGGTTTATCTGCAATGCAGATTTTTCTGAGCCTTTCCTAGCTGTTTCAGCCTCTAGACCCACCAGCTGCTCTCAACCCGCCCAGCTGGCTTAATAGGATTTGTCTTCTCTTATGGCCTGCTTCCGGGGTTGTCCGCCACCAGAACGTGTTCTGGATAAACATGTTCCCTCCTAACTTACATCAAGATCCCCACCAATCCCCAGAGTTACAAGGGTCCATTATTGCAGAACTCCAAGAAAGGTAAACTACTGAGGAATTATTTTCTGCACTCTGCCTCTTGCTTCACACAGGTTGTCTTTTGAAGGAGATGTCAGTCCCTGCTGCAGAATAAAGAATGGCATACCTCCTCACAGGGCTGGTGGAGCCAGGACGCTGGGGGTGAGCTTGGAGGCAGCTGCCTGGAATTTGCAGGCTCCCTGCCCCTCCCCTCCAGGGGTTAGTGCTGCTCCACTATCTGATTTCATATGCTCTCTGTTCCTTCTCTGCAGGACTCAACAAATTGGTTGAGCCAGGACTGTGACTATACAACCTTTCCTGCAGGCTAAGGTGATGCTTTCTTTATGTGCACAGATTCGCGCTCAGTATTTTATGACTGAGCCAGCATATTGTTGAGAGGCTGATCGCTGAGATGGGTTCAGGTTGAGGTTTCTCTAGCTGACAGCTGTGCACTCTGGCCAATATCTCTGTAAGGAGAGGCTTCTCACCCGTAAATGTCAATAATCCTTACTTCAAAATTGTGAGAAACAAATGTCATGTAGATTATGAAGTATTGAGCAAGATTGTCAGGTACTTAATACGTCTTCATTTTTAAAGGCTTACATTTTGTATCTACAAAGAAAAATTAGATTGTAAAGCAGACTCTACTTAACATTTCTACTACAATTGGGTACTTAGATGTGGTGAATAACAGTGGCTTGGTATTCTTATTTTTATTTCTATTTAGTGATAAACACTAGTTACAGGTAGTGAATCCTTTCCAGTTTTTCCTTGTTTTTCTCTTTAGTCATAATAATGGATTTGGTTTCAGAACATTTTCATGAAGAAGTGTCTCATTCGTTTCTATCTCTCCCATAAGAAAAAATAATTTTCCTTTTAGGCTTAACTTTAACCATGTTTCGTATTTTTGGAAAATGAATGTTTTGCATCCAGACAGAAAAATTACTTATCTTTATAAGATATTTAATAATCTTTGCTATTTAAAACATTGCTTTAAAAAAAGGTAAATAGCTGTTTCTTATTTATAAAGACAGCTCTTATGAATTATGTCTGAAATGCAGTAAGCTTGGAAGTCGATATGCTATGAAGGTATGCTCCCTGGAGTTTTTACTTCTTTAATGTTTATTTCCCTTGTGTCGCTAATGACTTACCAAGTGTGTAAATGAGAAGACTGCTGATTGATTCTGGTTTCATCAATAATGATTCTTGAGTCTCTTAAAACAATTCTAGTAAGGTCGAATTACATTTGTCTGGCAATGCATTTTTCTGCTATAGAAGACCTGCAGATAAGAAAAGATAATTCAGCATCTTACACTCCTTCGAAGGAGTACTAATATTTTTAAAATAAATTTAAATTATTAAAATTGTAATTTAAATTATTTAAAATAAATCTTAAAGATTTACACTTTGTATCAATAAACTAAAGTTAAATTGTAAAACAGACTACTTGACAGCATTTGAGGAAGGAGGTGGTTTGCTTGTGTGATGTGTATTGACTCTCAACTTTATGATTCAACTTCATAAATTCCTTTTTTCACAGACATGTGATGTGAAAAATCTCCCAAACTAATTTATATAACATCTGACTCAAGCATATAATGTGGCCATTGTTGTTTTTCTAAACAAGTTATTTGGCTTTTAAATTTTATCTAGTTTAAAAAGGAAATTGACCAATATGCCTTACCTCCAGTTCAGCTCAAATGAGGCTCAACTATTTATTTGCTTTTTATATTCCCTCAACATGACACAAATCCACTCTTGGTTAAAAAGAAAAAAATTGGGGGATCCCTGGGTGGCTCAGCGGTTTGGCGCCTGCCTTTGGCCCAGGGCGTGATCCTGGAGTCCCGGAATCAAGTCCCACGTCGGGCTCCCTGTTTCTCCCTCTCCCTATGTCCTATGTCTCTGCCTCTGTGTGTGTGTGTGTGTGTGTGTCTCATGAATAAATAAATAAAATCTTAAAAAAAAAAAGTTGGCAGATTTCACTTACCATTGGGGTTAAAAATATAATTGACTTTTAAAGCAAATATAAAAGCTTTAATATAACATATTAGGATTTTTTTTGCTCAAATACATTTAGATAGAATTAGCAAAGGATGCAAAGAGGCAGTGGGCTACCCAGTAGGTGATGAACTTAGTGTGGCTGACCATTCTTTGCATGCTCTTCTTTAGCCAGACCCAGAGCTGCCATGGCATCCCTTTGCTGTCAGAAGGATTGAGCTTTCTGTAAGCTCACTGGATCAGAATCCCAGTACTTTGAAGAGTTAGTGTAATTAGGAAGATGAAAATGCAGAAATAGACTCTAAAATTATATTATTAGTATTGACAATACCTATCAATAAGAGTACACATTCACACTGGGAATCTCTTCATCAGCTCATTGAACAGGAAGCAGCTCTCCTGAAAGAGACCAAGAAGACTTAGGCCCCTGTAAAAACCTTAGTGGATTTTGAGCACACCAAAACTAGACTAATTCTCCAACAGGGTTTTTGTAAATGTGAAGCACTTCCTATGGGGCTTAATGTCACTTCTCGACAATCAATACTGCACATTGGAAATTCTCCACTAAATTTTATTTTTTTTATTTATTTTTTATTTATTTATGATAGTCACACAGAGAGAGACAGAGAGAGAGAGAGAGAGACAGAGTCACAGGCAGAGGGAGAAGCAGGCTCCATGCACCGGGAGCCCGACATGGGATTCGATCCCGGGTCTCTAGGATCGCGCCCTGGGCCAAAGGCAGGCGCCAAACCGCTGCGCCACCCAGGGATCCCTCTCCACTAAATTTTAAAATGGCTTCATAACTTGCCCTGGAAATAGGAAGCAAACTGGCAAGAGATACCCTGGTGATCATACTTCCCTGGCAGCCGTAAGAGGAAGGCTGAAGATTGAGGCAGACATCCATGTGCAAAAATCAATGGCTTGAACTGAGCCCCTGATCAAACAGAAACTGTTTGATCTTAAATATCCCTAAGATTTTTTACAATAAGAGGAAACATCCTTAGGAAAGAGGATCATGGGCTGTGCTAAGCCATTTTTCATTCAGCTCCAGCCAGGAGTCAAACTGACTTCAAGCATAGGCACAGTGATAGTTGAACAGGATTGCTTCTCCAAACAGACCTGAGGCCAAGAAGTGTCTGAGAAAAATAAACCCTTTTATTTATTTAAGGTTAAAGTACAATGTGGAAGCTATAGTATGGCATGGCTGTTATTTTTTTTTTTCTACCTAGTATGTTCCCTATGGTGATACCTAAGAAGACCCTAATACTAATGAATAATCAGTGAAGAAAGCTTTATCACCTTCAGTGTGCCTTCATAGTTATTGTCTCATTTGATGTAGAAACCTGAAAGTGAGGCTTAACACAATCAATGTCATGTACATGAACAATATCCTCCCTGATGGTGTTCCGTTGACTTTTGGTATCTAGAAGAGAAAAATAGGCTCAGAGACAACATTTAAGGATGTGCATTCGAGTGTTTCAGCTCGATGATGGGCAGTTCCTTTTTGCTCTTTCATCCCTGTTTATTAGTCTTTGCTCATCTTTTTGTATGCTCCTTTTTGGGCCAAAATACCACAATGGATACAGTTTTGCACATTTTTGGCAGAATCTCAATTTTCAGAATCAATGTAATGCTGTATAAGAGGACCCTTCCTTTTAGTAACTGTTCTGATCTTTTCATCAGTAGAACAACCCACAAGTGCTATTGCTGGTTTCAAAGTTGATCTAATAATCTACAAGAGGTGTGTGCTCAGGTGGCAAAGAAACAGATTTGGGAAAGTTTATATAATGCTAAGGTAAAGCCACAGATATCCTGCTTTTGCTGGACAGAGGAATGTGCAATTGCCTGGGGGGACATGTTACACATTCCAGTGAGCTAAGGGTTCCGCCTTGCTGAGCTGTGGCAGGTCCCATGGTCTGTGAGAGGATTTTATTTTGTGTGCTGTGCACATTCACTAGTTTGCATTAATATGCTTCCGAGATTCACTTGGATCTCTCCAGTTATAAGGAGAGATACCAAAAAGAAGGCTGTGGATCAGGGTAGGGACCAAGAACGATGAACAGATTTTGCTCTTGGAATGACTGCATTTGTTAAATCATAGCTTCAAGTTAGTATGCCCAGTAGATACCAAGGTATTCAGTAAATCTGTGTCCAGTGCCCTTGAAACAAAAATGCTGTACAAATCCCTGTCTTAATCTGCCCTAATCCAGATGAGCTAATTTGGTAGTTTGGCCCCTGCATTAACTAAAATGAGTGTCACACATGGAGTTCACTGTCCTATCTACATAATCGTAGATGGTAGCAAAAAGGATTTTGCTCCGGGTCTCAAGAATCTTATCAATATTCATTTTAGTGATACGTTTGTTCTCTGGTATGAACATCAGCAGTTAAAATATAATTAGAACTAAGCAAAAAAAAAAAAGTGGGGGGAGATCTTAATGAGACTATCTTGGTTTCTCTTGGAAGCTTTTGGTAAGGATTTCCATAAAGTTGTCATTGGTATTTTGCTGGAGTATCTTACAATGGCAGTCTGTATTATGGAGAGCAGTTGGGATTTTTCCATATTATGCAGACAGGCCAATAGCCCTATACATATGAGTCTTGTTTGTGAGGAGAACACTGCTAGGTTCTTTTATTGCTTAAGTAAAAATAACAAATAATTATCCTTCTGTAAAAGAAAATACTGATAATTATAATTTGCCAGGCATGTTGTATAAGGGGACAGGAAAGACAAAGTGTTGGTGTCGGCAAATCCCAAAACAATACCCTGCAGACGGAAATAAACTCCCACATCTAACGGCCTTCCCAAAGAAATCCTAAAAACTTCAGGAGCTGAACAAGGCTATATAGTTATGATATGTTAGGCATAATCAGAGAGATGGAGATTTTAAACTTAGTCCAGGATTTCCCACTTTATTTTAGTTAGTATAGCGGAAATATACTGAGAGAAAGGTTGAGAGAGAGAATGCAGAAATGAATAAATAAGCTCTGAAAGGAAAATATTTAGATAGAAGTCACTGGACTGTTGTAAGAAACGATTTTAAAAACTCAAGATTCTTCTGGCTCTATTCATTAGTAGTCTCCATGAGACTCAAGTCAATATCCTAGGAAGTTCTGTATGACTTTTAGATAGTACTTATGGAAATACATTTATTCAAAATGGGCTCTTTTGCATTTGACATGTACAAGATAGCTTCATTATGTGACAATAATTGGTTTAGGAAAAGGACATTTAACATGAATCTTCCTAAACACAGATCAAATTTCATTAAAAACAGTAAGAAGAAAGTGTGAGGCATTCATTAGTTTGAAAAAATACAGTTAGACATTATGAAATAAGTTTATTAGAACTCTGAGAGAGATGTTTACATTATAATTTCACCTATATGCTGATTCTAAGAAAAGGCTAGTGTTACCCAAAGGGATAGATGGATATTCTAGTGTATGCTCATTTTAAAAATGATCAGTTTGTTAGTGATCTATATTTACGTTATGAGGAGAGGACCTAGTAGAAAAGAAATTTTCCAAATTTATAAAATGGTCTCCCTCACTTAAAAATCATACATCAAGGCTTTTCTTTAAGAAATCTTCCATTTACTCGACATCAAGGACCATTAATAGTCTTTTTGATTTCTGGCTCTTTCAGAAAATTACCTGAAGACTGTTTCTAAATAAAAGTCCATGGGTAAAAATGCCCACCCAGAGTGGGTGGGTATGACTACACATGTTTTGTTTTCAGGCACGGTAAAGAAAGGGACAGGTTGTTCCTCTTGATACTAATATGTGAAAAAAGAAATAAAGAAATTGGTGATAAAGTTCTAGCAGATTTACTTTGTGGAACCAATTTAATCAGAAGCCAGTTAATTAGCACCTCTCTCTATTAAGTTGGGCATATAGAGAAACTTTGGAAAAATCTATACAAATCCCTCCCTTTGTTTTGATGATACCATTTTGAGTGTAATAAATAATTGTGACATTTAATAGTTGAAATCATGTATGTAAGTCACATGCTTTTGCATCTATCTATGAGGCTGGCTTTATTTTTAGGAGCTAAGTAACTGCATAATTAAATTGTCATTTAAAGAAACAACAACAATAGCAGAATGTCAAATGCTAACTCTAGTGACACAGATCTCATATTTATATTTTAAGAGGACTCCCCAGTAAACTTATAGTATTAATGATACTAAATAAATCATTTGCTATTGTGTTCCTATGAAACTCCAGCAGAAATATATATTAACTTCAAATGTATTTTTAAGTGGTTTTATTTTTAATGATTAAAAACACCTAATAGCATCTGCCTGTTAGTGTAATAAAATAATGGCAAACTCATTCAGTCACCAAAACTTCCTATATTGTACTGGACATAGTCAATGTACATTTCCAAGTCAGAAGGTATTCTACTTTCAAAAAGAGATGAGAACTATATAAACATGGGATATAATTTATCACTTAAAACATTTTCAAAAGTTGAGGAATGTTCTGAGTGTTTAATTTTTTCCCTTCTACTAAATTAAGAGCTATATACTTAAATACAGGGAGAAACAACTATTCCCTTGACGAAGATGAATTAGTGAAGAGAGCATATAAAACTTGATCCCAGGGTCAGTCCATACAAAACACATTTTGAAATATAATACAGTCTTCCCGTACCCCCTTCAGGGGTCTTCAGTGTAATAATGCTGTTGGCTGCTTTACCCCTGTGAGAGTGCTCCATCGCTCGACCCTGACCAGTCTGGTTCCTTTTACTCCAGAATCCTCATCGTGAAAGTCCCAAGCTAAAAGCTTATTGCTTAAACCTGCTCATACTGCTAGGTCCCATCTTCCTATTCCCCTTGCTATCCATACTCCTCTAACATGTCCATGCCACTTACTGCCTCATTTCTTATCTGTCCTATTGTCTTCTGAGCATTTTGCTAGATTTTTTTCTTTCACCCTTCTATTTACTGAAAACATTTTTGAGAGATCTCCTGTGCTAACCTTATTTAAAAATTCAAATGGTTGCCTCCCAACCCTTAGACTGAATGAATGACCTCTCTGATACAGCAATGATGCTGTGAAAAAGAAAATGGACAACCTGATTTCCACCTAGACTTGCCTCCCACCACTGACTGTGAGCCCTCAGACAAGTTATAAACTAAGAGAAGACTATCAAAAATTAAATACTGTGCACCTGCACAAAAGATATTATTTATAGGCCACCTGTCTCTCCTTGAAATCTTTCTCATTAGAGTCTGCAATACTGACTTGTTTCTTCATTATTATCTTCTCTAATGTTTCTTCATCCTGCCACCCTACTGTTGGTTATCCCAAGACAGTTGGTCTATCCCAAGACACTTGTTCTACATACATTTGATCAGCTTGTCCATTTTAATTCAAGATTAATCTTCCTAAAACTCAATTGATTTATAAAATCTAAACTACCAAAAATCTCCAAGAAATCCCTGTTACTGGAGAATAAATATACGTTCCCCCAACTAAGATTCCAAGCTCTCCATCATATGGCCCCAACATACATTTCCAATTCCCCCCAAATCCCTCTTTACCAACCACTTGTAATTATCATTGCCCACATCTTCTCCTGCTTCTATTCTTTTGCTTCTGCTATTGTCTGTTTCTTCTTCTTTCCTTCATCCTTGCTTGCCCAAATCCTATGTAACTATAAAGTTCTTCTGAAATATCATGCTGCCCTGAATAACTAAAATTCAACATAATCTTTCCTTTGACTCCGTATAGTGCCTGATTTGTACTTTTCATCCAGACTCTTACCCTTTGCTTTGTATTATAGTTAATTATCATCCCAGATAGGATTATATAAGCTCCTTGAAATCAGGGAGGGTGTTTCATGCAGCTCTTTTAACAGAGTCTATGTAGACAAGGTATAATTTAGTGTTTAATGTATAGTAACCAATGAAGAAATACTCAGAATGAATATTCAGAATACTTTGCTTCACTATAGGAAGATTTCCTACTGCTTGGGCTTAAATCTCTTGGAAAACTTAAACTTCTAAAAAAAAAAGTTAATGCTTACTGAATTATTTTAATTTTAATATTAAAACCATGAATTAGCATAGCCACTGGGTCATTGATAATGTACAGCTGTACTGATATATACTTCATATACAAAAATTCAGCCTTCAAATTGCACAATTCAGTGACTTTTAGTATATTCAGTTATGCAAACATCTCCACTACCTAACTTTAGTACATTTTCAAAGACACTTCATGCCTATTAGCAGTCACTCTCCATTTCTACCTCATTTACACTCTAGGCAACTGTTAATGTAGTTTTTGTCTCTGATTTGCCCTTTTGTCTGGACATTTCATGTAAATGAAGTAATACAACTTGCGGTCTTTTGAGAAAGGCTTTTTTATATAATGTATATATATACAATTTATATTTTATGTATATATTATATATAACTGTATATTATGTATATAATATTTATAACATTTTAAGGGTTCATTTTGTAGCAAGAATCAGCACTTTGTTGTTATTTATGACCAAGTAATATTCTACTAATGAATATGCTACATTTTTTAATCCATTCATCAGTTCATGGACATTTGGGTGGTTGAGTCACTGATTTTTAAAATTGAAAATGAACTCCGTGATTATTTACTTAAATGCCCTCCTTTTGTACATGTGAAACTGAAGCCAAAAGAGGTACTCCTAGGCTTTTAGCTAGACAGCTATTGGGTTTCTGATTATTTTGGATACTAGGTCAATACCAATATGATATAAGCATTTTTTAAATTCATTCTTCCATACAGTTAACAAATAGCTATAGAACACCATGTCCTTATTGTCTGGTAGCAAAAACAGTTATGGTATTTGTCCTTATGAAACTTAGAGTTTAGTGGGGAATAGCCTTAAAACAAATAATCATATAAGTAAGTGCAACATTGGAACTATAGTAAGTGCTATGAAGGAGAGATTCATGAACTGACTTTGTCAGGGAGGATAATTTTGCTATGCTCTATGATTAGGTAATAATTCAGTAGGCAAAGAGGGTGGAAAAGAGCATTTCAGGGGGAGCAAAAGCACATGAAAAGGCCCTGTAATGACAGGAGCTTGGTATAGAAGGAGGAATGCCAGGAGGCTAGGATAACAGAAGAGGAAGGTAAGGGGGCATATAGTATAGAATGAGGCTGGAGAGAGAAATAAGTCCTGGTGAGGAGGCAAAGTATTCCAGGACAAAGTAATAATTTTAATCATTTTCCTAAGAGCATTGGACCATTGAAGTATTTTCATTCCAAAACAATGTAAGCAAAAAGAAAATGTACATTACCTTCCATCCTTCTCCCAGGGCTGAAATGCATTTAAAAGGGTAAAACTTGCTGGATAATACATATCTGTTTTACCAAAGCTTGTGGTAGAATTTGTGGCATTTAAAGTTTGTTTTTACTGAATTCCTTGTTATCCACAGTAGAAACTTGTGTTATTTTAACAGAATAAACAGCCTCCTTATTAGAATTCTCCAATTCAGTTTTGTAAAGAGCTATTCTTTCCAAACCTCCTACAGAATAAGCAATCAAAGCTACTTGAGAATAAATAGATATAGAAAGGTCACATTTTTTTTCCATTGCACAATAACCATGTTTTAGACCTGTAAGATCTAAGGAGTACAGAAATAGTCTCTAAACTGCAAATGGTTAATATCTCATTCTTTAGTCCAACTGCTTTTAAACTGAGGTCCGTTGGCTCCCAGGCAGTATATGAATGGGATACAGGAAGCTTTTGTATAAATAAAGGTCATGCCTACATGGGCGTAGATCCAAAGCTTTCATTAAATTTTGTATAAAGTCTATCACACACAAAAAGCTAAAAAACAGATTTTTTTAAGAGAAACAACCCACAAATTATTAGGAAAAATATTTGTGATTATTTTATATCATTAATTGAACTTTAAGCCTATACAATTAAAAACAACAAAAACTAATAACATTTAAACCAATAGCTGTTACTAAGCTAATATCTTGAGAACAACATCCACTTTAAAAAAAAAATTCAGGCAGCCCGGGTGGCTCAGCGGTTTAGCGCTGCCTTCAGCCCAGGGTGTCATCCTGGAGACCCGAGATTGAGTCCCACGTCAGGCTCCCTGCAGGGAGCCTGCTTCTCCCTCTGCCTGTATCTCTGCCTCTCTCTCTCTCTGTGTCTCTCATAAATAAAATATTTTTAAAAAATTCACTGTGACTGCAGTCAAAAAAATCATGATTGTGCTAATAATTATATATAGTTATATATTATATAGCAGTTATTTCTCAAATTGAGATCCCTAGATCACCCTCTTAGAGATCATATTGAGTACTTCTGGGGATACAGATCCCTGTACCCACTCCAGATCCCTGGGATCAGAATCCTTGGAATGAAACCCAGGACTCTGAATTTGTAAGGAGGATTCCTGGTGAATGTGATGTCTGACCATCTTGAAAGTGGTATAAAACATGATAAATAGCAACACTCTCTGTTGTTTTGACAAACCAGTCCTACCCAATTCATTGAATCATATCATAATACAAATACCATGTATCAGTGAATATACATCAGACCCTGGACAAGAAGCTTTCCTTAACCTATCCCTAGTCTTTAAAATCATTCTGGGGAAAGTAAATATTATTATTTACAATTTGTAGATGAAGAAATTATGGCTGATGAAATTAAGTAACTTGATACTTAGAGGTCTGGCTGGCTCTAAAGCCTTTTTTTCCACTCTGTAAGCAGCCTCTTGCAGTAACCATTATACCAGTGACCCAGTGCAAGAAGTATCCAGAAAAACAGAAAGTGAATGGAGTCATGTGTGAGTTTAACAGCCCAGTCATTATCCACTGAAATCCACAGTCATCAACGAAATTACAGATTTATAATGAACAAAGTATAGCACATGAGCCTCTCTTGCTAAGCACAACTGTCTGACACATTTCTAAAAGGAGCTTCCAGATGTAACACTTTACAGGCAAGAATAGTGTGAATATGAGAAAATTGCTTCCAGTTGTTACAATTTAATAAGCAGAAAATATAAAGAAAAGCCAAATATTCTATCATGTAAAGTGACCCTAAAATCTACTAGTATGTGTCCCTACCAAAGAAGAAAGGGAAAAAAAATTCTGTGTAACTGGGTAAAGGAGCTGGAAGATAGTCTGTTAGACTTCCTTAAAATATGAGCTTTTTTTTTTTTAATGTTTTGTTTGTTTGTTTATTTATTTATTTATTTGAGAGGGAGACCAAGAATGAGCAGCTGGGAGGGGCAGAAGGAGAGGGAGCAGCAGACTCCCCACCCACTGAGCAGGGGCCCAGATGCCTGACTCCATCCCAGGACCCTGATATCATGACCTGAGCCAAAGGCAAATGCTTATCTGACTGAGCCACCCAGGTGCTCCTAAAATATGAGCTTTTATAAGATTTTTGCCTGTGAGAGATGGCTCTGTGATATGTGTGTGTGCTTTATCAATTATGCTTCATCTCATTCAGCACCTTCGTTAGGCACTAACAGTGAAATTATTCAATTAAAAAAACTGAGAGTCATGTCTATTTTATAGGCATTTTCTCTTTGCCCAAATCATAAATATAATCAATTCTTGCAATTTCAAGAATGACAAAAAACAAATTAGTTATCGTTTAAAAATATGCTTGCATTTCAGAGATGACGTCCTCAGATTAAGAAATTTAATTTAGTAAGAGACCTTATTACAATAACAATGATTTCTTTTAAAATATCTTCAAAGATCGTTTCTTTTTGAGGAAAAGGATTTTAATTGTTGAATTGTTTAAGAGAAATGGCTGTTGGCCTGTATAATACTCCTAACCAAGTCTCTGGGAAACTGGAAGCCAGACATTGCCCCTGGATCTGTTGTGACAGACTCAGGTCACCTGTCACATATCATGCCAAAAAGGCTGTTCCTTGTGGTCGTTGTTGGACACTGTGTGATTCGACGGGCAACTATAGGAAATAGTTTGTTAGATGATTGAGAGAACTATGAAATGACCTTTCTGTTTACACTGAAACTTCAGAGACTCTTACGGGTGGTACCACACACTAATAGGACACCCACGGTCTTGGTGAGAAACGAATAGTAGATGTCTTCAGTGATAGTGTATGTGATGTAGGAAAGACGTGAGGGTTTGAAGCCCATGGCCAAGAAAGAGTTCTTGAGATGTCTTTGGTGCTAACAGGTGGTTTTATTAAAGCACAGGGAAGGACCCCTGGGCAGAAAGAGCTACATCAGGATCCTGAGGAGTGGTCCATTATATACTCTCAAGTTGGGGATGGGGCAGCAGGGAGAGCATAAGTCTCTAAGGAACTTTGGAAGCAAGGTTTCCAGGACCTTGTGGAGGCTAGCTATTGTTGGGAAAAGGTCATTTATTTCTGTCTAATAAACCCTTCAGATGTCCATCGGTGGGTCATGTGCTTGCGGGATGATTGCCAACGTGTATCTTGGGAGACGGGAGAGATAAAGGAAATTTCTAAAGGAATTTGTATGTATTAAAATAGACTTACAGGATCCTGAGGGATCAGGCTATGATTGCCTTTTGCCCTTAGCAAAGTATTTAACATCCAGGCAGCTGAGTTCCTAGAGGAAATGTCACTCTGCCTGTTTCAAGGGCTTGTCAATGGGCTGTAGGTAGTAAGGGAACTTAATAATTTTTTCTGGGCAGCCCAAGTGGCTCAGCGGTTTAGCACTGCCTTCAGCCCAGGGCGTGATCCTGGAGACCCGAGATCAAGTCCCACATCAAGCTCCCTGCATGGAGCCTGCTTCTCCCTCTGCCTGTGTCTCTGCCTCGCTCTCTCTCTGTGTGTCTCCTAAATAAATAAATAAAATCTCGAAAAATAAATAAATCAATATTTTTTTCTTCTGCTTTTGTTTCTCACATCACATGGACCCCTTTAATGCACAAAAACTTCATCTTAGGACAAATTTCAGGGGGAATCTTATTTAAGGACAGAGAAACTTAAGATGTACTTCTGAGACATTAAGGTCTTTATCTTTTGGTCAAGCAGTGGTATTAGATGTGTTTTCTTCCAAACAATTTAAGGGAAATCTGAGTTCCAGATTTTAGTGTTATTTTAAAGTTATATCAGGATCTAATGTGTCCTCACCCTTTCATGTATATGCTCTACTGTAATGGCTTTCAGTGAATTTCTGGAAGCAATTGATAAGATTACCTGCTATTAAACTAGGGTCTAATTCCCCCTGTGGTCACCAGAGCTCCAAAGAACCAGTGAGAGTAGCTGAGGAGGTTGAAGCCGACTTTCTGTGCAGAGAGAAAACAGACCCAATCCACACTAACTAGACAGAGACACCCAGAGCATGAGGCAGAGAGGAAGTCACAAATGGCTTCCAGCCTCTTTTTAAACTGTTTCCCCC
This sequence comes from Nyctereutes procyonoides, assembly GCF_905146905.1. Taxonomy (NCBI): domain Eukaryota; kingdom Metazoa; phylum Chordata; class Mammalia; order Carnivora; family Canidae; genus Nyctereutes; species Nyctereutes procyonoides. Next base: position 17,571,892 of record NW_026575132.1, read on the forward strand.
CCTCTTCTGTAGCTGCATGAGTTTTCTTTAAGTTGAATGACTTTCAGGTTGGCATGACATTAAAAAATAGGAGGGATGTGGGATGGAGAAAGTGAAATTACAAATAAATTAAACAAAACAAAACCACTCTGCCATAGGATCCCTAGTCTTTGGAGAAACTACTTCTGAAATCCTTCTTGTGGAAGCCCCTGTGAAAGGTAAAGTAAGGCAGGTTTCCAGATGTGGGGTTTGGTGGGGGGGGGGGCACACTCACAGAGCTGGTGGCTGACCTTCACAGGGAAGATCTTACAGAGATGGGAGCAGTCAGTGGGAGTAGGGCAGGGTCCTGTATGTGCAGTGAGATGACTCTAAGAGTTTTCTGCCACCATTGTTGGAACCACAATTTTAAAAGATAGTACATTTTTAAACTCGCAATAATTTTGTTTAAAGACTATTGACGGGGATCCCTGGGTGGCGCAGCGGTTTGGCGCCTGCCTTTGGCCCAGGGCGTGATCCTGGAGACCCGGGATCGAGTCCCACGTCGGGCTCCCGGTGCATGGAGCCTGCTTCTCCCTCTGCCTATGTCTCTGCCTCTCTCTCTCTCTCTCTGACTATCATAAATTAAAAAAAAAAATAAAGACTATTGACTCTTCTGTGGCTAGAGCCAGTAGCTCTAAAAACCATCCTCAGAGTGAGAGAGTGAAATGCTATCTCTGAAGCAAACTTGTGTGCCTGCAAATACCAAAAGTGGCTGATGTCTTCCCGGGAGAGCCCAGGAGAACCCTTACAAGGGAGGCAGCCACCCTCACATTTCCTTTGGAACAACAGTAATTAAAGCAGCTGGAATATTTGCAACCTCATTGGTTCACTTGCTGGGTTTTTTTTTTAAAAAGCTTAGACTTTAATCTTATTTTCTTATGTTTTTATATAAATCAGACCCATGTGGCTTGATTGTAAATGTTAAGTGGCCACTGGGAGCTTTCAGGAGCCCGCAGCTCTCGGGGTTCTCTGGAATCTGGCTATACACCCACAATCTCTGTCTCCCTGTGCCCCTCCTGTGCTGATTTCTGTATGCCTCCTCCCTCCATTCCAGCTGCCCTTCATCTCAGTGGTGTCTATTTACTTAAATCTGAGCCAATTAAATAAAGCATAATAATAGAACACCCTTTTGAAAAGAGCACAAAGGACAGGAATTGCATGGCCACTGACAGAATAATAGAGGAGGGGGAAACACATTTTCAAGAGCTCCCCAGCAGACGATCTGCCTCAGCTCTATTTATAGTGAGGCAAACTCTTTTGTTACCAGCATCTCTGTGCAAAGCCCTCCCCTTTTGTTGGGTGAAATCCTAATGATATATCCTTGTGTGTTTTGATATTTCTAAGATTACTGATGGGAGAATTATTGTATGGTGAATGTATGAATATTGGTACTGAATTTCCAGAACACCTGGGAGTGCTAATATGGTGGATTCAGGTATATTTTAGGGGAGCTTTTATTTTGATGTATTTTTTTCGCCCAGTAATATTCTTACTCAATTAAGAAATCTTCACTTTTTAAAGTGGGTCGTTATTGGAAATTTCTTTAGTAATAATATGTTGGCCCCCACTGTTAAGAAAATAGGGAGGAAAGAAGTTATTTCAAATTAGCATTATAGAACCGGGAGGGATGGGTGCCAACTTAGTACCCACTATGCTAATTAAGTTATCACACATCGCCTCTCAAAGGACATACAGCAAAAGATGAAGGACCGGAATCAGCGGGAGATCACCCTTAATTGTCAATGCTTCCCCAAGACTTCAGTGAGTTGGTGAAATCCCTTTGTTTCTAGAGCTTTTCAGACTTTGGGCTAAAAGTAGATTTACCAGAATTTCATCTTTCCTGGCAGATAACTACAGCACAGAGTGTATTTTCCTCTTGCTGGTGGAGCCCTCTTTCCTAAATGCATGCCTTTTCAAATTCTCCAGCACTCAGGATGTTGCCCTCAGAGAGTGCAGAAGCGCAGGCAAAGAACATCATCACTCAGCTGAATTCTGACTTTTTTAGACCACAGCTGGAATTTGCATGCTCACGATGGTCTCAGAAATAGCCCGGTGCTCTGTCATCCTGGGTTCAACCAAATGCCGCCTCTGCTTCCCCAGTGAAATCTCTCTGTGCCCCTGCAGGTTGGCAGATGGCTCCCAGCAGGTGACCTTGGGGCTATTAGTAAATGAGATGCTTTCTTTCCTTGGCACAATCCTTCTCAAAGACACTCTCTGTCCTAAGAACTTACAAAAGGCATTGGGCTGCTAAGCAAAGCTAGAGAGAAGAGTTGAAGCTAGGCAACCACGTAGTGACATGAACTCCGGTCAAGTTAATACATTGTCTCTTCACAAGAAATACCATTTGAAGACTGATAATGAGACCTCACAATTTTCCACAATTTTCAAAGTACTTTCTGCAGGTGATTTTATTTTTAACTTTGCAACAACGCTATATGGGAAATCTCATTAATAATTTCCATTGTATTGATGATAAAACAAAGGATCCAAAAACTTAGAAAGTCTGCCCAGGCTTCCGCAGCTAATAGGAGATTGGTCAGTGTTCCAATACAGTATCCATATCCAAAGTTTATACAATTTTTTATTTTAAAAATTAACTTGGGGTGCCTGGATGGCTCATTGGTTGGGCATCTGCCTTCAGCTCAGGGCGTGATCTCGAGTCTGGGGATCAAGTCCTGCGTAGGGCTCCATGCAAGGAGCCTGCTTCTCCCTCTGCTTGTGTCTCTGCCTCTCTCCTTGTGTCTCTCATGAATAAATAAATAAAATCTTTAAAAAAATAAAAATAAAAACCTAACTTAATCAGATTCTAGTCAGAATGGTTAGGAAAATAAACTATTATCATTCTTATATTTATTCATTCATTTAACCTTTACTAATCACCCCCTTTCATATCAGGGAAACAGTAAGCCAGGTAGAAAAGGAGATTTTATTGCTTGGAACAAAGGAGTTCATATACACAAAATTAAAGGATCAACACGCTTTTCTATTTTTTTTTACAGTACATCCCTCAATTTTTCATCCATTTGTTGAATAGTTTTTGAACAAGTACTTGCTACTAGACAGGGAATGTGGTAGTAAATATAGAAGAAAATACCCCCTGATCTTCTAGAGCTTACAGATTCCTTGGAGTGGGATTTGATGAAGCAGACATTAAACAAATAAATGGCACACAGTGCTGCTGATGGTGTAGAGAAATAGACTGTGGTCGGAGTGTAAATTGCTAATATTCTTGAGACAATTTGATAATATGGTAGCCTTATTTGAAGTGCATTGTATATTCTTACATGGCTTAATATTTTTTGTTCTTCATTTGTATTCATTTTGAATATCAGAATACTGTGAAAAAAGAAATTCATATATTTGATAGAAACCAATGGCTTCTAGGATTTAAATAAAGCAGAAAAAAGAATGAGGGTATGAATTTGTTTTAATTCCAGTAAGTTTTGTTAACAACCCAAGGTAATTCATATGAATGCCAAATAGATGATAAAAACAAGACCCGTACACCTGGAAGTGGTTGGGGAGACTTCTAGAGAGACCGGTGCTCCATTTCAAGGAGAAGTTGACAAACCTAGAGGAGGGACAGGAAGGAAGGGGGATGAGCAGGGAGGGAAGGGGAAAATAAAGAGAAAGAAGAGGACTTTGTAGAAGGAGAGAAGAAAAATATGAAACTGGAATGAAAAGGGCGGTTAACAGTCTATAAAGGAACTGGAGACTGTGATGGTAGAAAATTGGGGATGAAGTTGAACCAGGCTGGGCCTAGAAATTTGTTTTTTATCACGTTGACGAAAGAGCTTTGGAGAAGAGAGTGAAATCACTAAGAAGCATCTTAGTGAGGCTAAGTTTTGTGGCAGCCTGCTATCTCCTCTGTGGCCCTCCCCAGTTCTTTTTCCTTATACCACATGAACCTGCAAATCTGCACTAACTTTTCTATCATTTTAAAAATGGTTAGTGTTTGCATGACAATTAGAAACAAATGAACAGATGGTTTTCTCTCAAGCAAAGAAGTGTTCTTCAGATGTGTTCTGGTTCTGAGCAGAAAACAGTGGTGTAGTATATAAATAAGTGAAAACACTGGTTCACAGGCCCCGTTGCCACCCAAGGTTCTCTATATTGCAGTGCCTCTTGTATTTTATTTATAAAATAAAATATTTATTTATATTCAGTCAGAGTCAGCATATGTTAACAATTTAGTAGAATAAGTTTCTCGCTGCTATCACTGAGCATTTCTTTTCAACCTTTTTCAACCAAGAAGGAATCAAAACTCGACCCTAAAGTAGCTACTGGAGATTTCATCATGCATCTTTCACTCTTGCGATGGAGATATTTACCACTCATCAGATCTCCATGCATTTATTTATTTTTTTAAAGTAATGTTTATGTCCAACATGGGGATCGAACTCACAACCCCAAGATTAAGAGTTGCATGCTCTACTGTCTGAGCCAGTCAGGGGCCCCACCAGAGCTCCATTTATCCTCCATGTTTCTCAACCATAGTGGTTAGTTTAGTCCGGTGAATGGTAAGAGGAGGTAATGTGTGTCACTTCTGTGTTAAAGCATTTAAGTGCTGGCATGCAATCCGCTCATGTCTTCCTCCCTGCTGCCATAATCTTGGAGGCCATGAGTTGAGCCACAAAAAGAATGTGCTCAGATCATGGGAGAGAGCTGGCCCGGAGCATTATCCTACTCACATCAGGATTTGTATGAGCAGGATATAAACCTTTATTGTGCAGAGTCCCTGAGACTTAAGCTTGACTTTTCTGACTAATCCATTCCTTTATCCTTCACCCATTTGTATCCTATTTTTATGGCCTCAAATCATGTTGAGGTGCTTTGGACAGGACTAGCTAATTTCTACTAAGCCGGCTTAACCCAGTCTGCCCAGTCCTCAGCAATAGCCTAGAGTATCAGGTTTGGGAATCAAAGGAGAAAATTTTACTGCCTACCTTACCTGGATTCTCTGGTTAACTGGAGAATATATGTTTTGATTAGGACTTTTTTGTTAACTGTCCTTAATTCATACATTTTGAAGTATGTTTCCTTTGCAAGAAACACAATGTTCTCCAAAAAGAAATTTGACAAAAGCCCCAAGAAAGGAAGATCTTTCTCTGATCTGTCCAAGTATCACTGACTTTGGTTCAACGTCAATATTGGCTACTTATAAATAAGGTGTGATAATGGTCTTTTAAATGTATTAGGGAATAGAAATGGTTTGGTAGACAGACTAAATGATTTTATTTTAGCAGCTGCTCTCCTGTTTAAAGACTGCCTGAATAATGGATCTTTTCCCAGCAGTATTGGCAATTCTGAATGTCCTCAATGGTTGAAATCTTGTTATCCTGCACAAGTGCACTGAATTACATAAACTGTTCAAAATCACACAGAGCAGATTGATCAAGGAGGTGGAAAACAATGTTACTATTGTTTATTTGAGAGCTGAGTAGGCTAATGATAGCCAGTGAGGTCAAGGTTAGTGCTATTCGGGATTCCAGCAACCTAAGCGCCTTGATGTTTCACTTATCTGATAAAGTCTATCAAAACATGAAAAATAACTAAGGGAAAGTTATGCTGGAATATGTTCCAAAGGTTAATGAATAGTATATCCTGGTCTAACAATCCAGGGAAGATATTTATCTTGACTTTGTTGTTTAATGAAACATGGGTTCTTACATCATTTGTGAAAACCACACCTTGGCAATAATTTCTTCCTGAGATTCTAAGTCTATATGAACTTATCATTCTAACTTCAGTGCTAGGAGTGTCACATAACTTGCATAGAAGTATGCCAACAGCCAGACATGTATTATATTTAGACCAAGTGCATAGTATGCACATCTATTTACCTAAATAATCAACTGATAAAAGCTAATTTTGTCCATTGCTGAACAAGTGTCTATCTGGGGTTCCTCATTAAATGATTTCCTCAATTTATTTTAGGATACCGGCTATACACACTATTCTCTGTTAAGGTAGGCGAGGGCAGCCCAGGTGGCTCAGTGGTTTAGCGCCACCTTCAGCCCAGGGCATGATCCTGGAGACCCGAGATCGAGTCCCATGTCAGGCTCCCTGCATGGAGCCTGCTTCTCCCTCTGCTTGTGTCTCTGTGCCTCTCTCTCTCTCTCCGCCCCCCCTCTGTCTCTCATGAATGGATAAATAAAATCTTTTTTTAAAAAATGTATAGGATAGCCCTTAAATATAGTTTTTAACTAAATTAACTTTGTCAGGTATTGCCAGCCGTGATTTCACACCCAACTCTCTAAGAGGTTCTGGAAGGTGGCATGAACAAACCTGACAGAAATAATGGACTAGAGAACAGAGACAGAACTGTAGTTGAGTACATTTCCATTTGGTCACAAGGCTGAATATACTGAATAAAATATGTGTATAGTAGGTCTTTCTAGTAAACTGAAAGTTGCCATTGGTGAAATACCACTTCTCGAGGAGTCCCTAAGTCTTTATGCTTGAAATTGTCTTTAGCCAGAGTTGAAGACCTAACATCAATTCTCAGGGTCTATAAAGAATTAGTATAGGAGTGTCTGAGTGGCTCCATCAGTTAAGCATCCCAATCTTGATTTCAGCTTACGTCATGACCTCAGGTTTATGGGATCAAGCCTTGTATTGGCCTGAAGCTCCTGGTGGAGTCTGCTTGTCCCTCTAGCACCTCCACTGCCCCTCCCCCACATCTCACACACCTGTGCTTGAGCTCACTCTCTTTCATAAATAAATAAGTAAATAAATAAAATCTTTTAAAAAAAGAGTTGGTATGTGGTTGAGAGGCTTGTCCACTTTCTAGCTATGTGATGCTAGAAAGGGCACTTAAAGTCTGTTGGCCTCAGCTTTCTCCTGTTTAAGTGGGGATAACTGTTACCTGTCTTAGAGGGTGATAGTGAGGAATAAGGGAATGAATCTGTGTGAAGTACTTGGAACACTGTCTGGTATGTAATAAATGCTGCATCACTGTTTGCTAATATTATCTTAGGAATATTGCAGCTGCTCTATATAAGGTATCAAACACTAAGACTGTGTCAAATAATATTCTTAACAAAAACTGTGTTAAAGTAATTTCATGTTTTTGATATGGTGTAAAAATGATCACTTCTAGCTGCAGTATGTTCATTTAAAATGACTATCCAATTTTATGTGCCTCATGGAATAGGCCATAAGTTGCTTTTAAAAGATAAATCCCAGATGGCATTTATCTCTTTCTCATAAAGTCTAGAAAAAAGCATAGCCATTTTAATTTTATAACAAACAAAAAAATGCAAAAGTCAGGATGATGGGTAAATGGGGCATTATTTTTATGACTAAAATTTTTATGACTGAGTAACCTCCATTTTCTCGTAATCATCTCATTCTTTGGCCAATAATTTCCCAATTCTGTTGGAATGAAATTAGCTTTTAAGTGTTCACGGCTGGAATTTCACTTTCATTGACATTTAACTATTGAGTTAATATTTGGAAAGACTATAAAAGACAGGATATTAGTTTCTTAATATTGCTTTTAGTATTGCTCAAATGATGAACGTATTCCTTGATAACAGGTGGGCGCAAATGTTTTTTTGTAAAGGGCCAAATAGTAAACGTTTGGGTCATATATAAATACATGAAAGGCCGTATAGCGTCTGTCACAGCTCTTCGACCGTGGCATTGAAGCATGGAAGCAGGCATGGACAACAAAGAAATGAGTGAACATGGCTGTGTGCCAATAATGCTGTATTTAGAAAAATAAGCAGCAGGCCCGATCTAATCCATGGACCACAGTTTGCTGACACTTGTTCTATGGAATTGTTTCTTGCTTTTAAAAATTTTGACTAGGGTAAAAAAATGCGTTCATACATGTGTAATGTGTACTTGCATGCTTAGGCACGTACAGGGACATGTCCTTCAAAATCATGAAGATGAAGTATAAAGCATCCATATTAAGGAATTAAAGAAAATAGGGCATTTAAAGAGACGAAGTATAATGTTTTATTCAGCATCCATTGATTAAATGCCCAAGGACTCTCTATCTGAACAAGGTGCAGAGCTGCTCTACCATTCTATTTTTGGTCTAAAATCAACCTACAATGTTTAATATGCTTTTAATCAAATTTAGCCTTAAAAATTCTTGAAGTAGTTTTAAGTTATTGTATATAGAACTCTGTATGATAATGTTATATATATTCCAAATTTGAGAACCACTGAGCCTAACTAAAGTGGAAAAAAAAAAGCTGTGTTCAGATGTGTGGGCAGTGCAAACTTTTTTTCCTAAAATAACTATCAAATATGTGAGGGATTGGAGAATTCTATTATGTTCCTTCCCGCCTGCAGAATCTTATTTTTTTTTAATGTTAAGCCTTTCTGACTTAAATATGTATTACCAGACTTGTTTGCTGTTGTATGTTCTATGTGAATGCTCACAGATTAAGTGAATTTGTTACATGTCAAGACACTTAGTACAGGACCTGGCCCAGGCAATGTTTGTTGCACTTGAATCAAACCCTGTCTGCTCATGTCCCTACACATGTTGTTCTTTAAAGGGTAATAAAGAAGAAATGAGCCAACTTATTGTCTTTCCCCATTTACGTTTCCTACTGAGTCTTGAAGAAAAGTAAATAGCTATCACAATTTGAGTCTTAGGTCCCTTTACGTGTAGAGTGACATCTTCTTTGAGGAGATGTGATAGAGTCCATCCACTCTATCAGTGTGAAATCACACAGGCCCTGGTGATAACGCATAGAGATGCATAGATTTAGATACCTGTTTTAAGAAAGCAAGATTTCAAAATGGGCCTCAGCTCTGCCCTTGCATGTGAGGACAAATCACTTATGTGTTGAAGATGATTACACCTGAATAGCTGAAGAGGTACAAAGCAAACCTAGTGCCTTCTAGTAAGTGGTTTATTTCTAGATACCACTTCAGTAAGAAGTATTCTGTATTGTTCTAGTGAAATCTCTAAGCAGGACGACTAATCCGGAATGACTTTTAGAATTCTGAATGTCAAAGTAAGTTTAGTACTGTATAGGGAAATTTTAATTAGTTGTTAAAAAATTCCTCTCCATCCTGTGCTGGAGGAAATCAGTCCAACTGGGCTAGAGGCCCAGTCCTTTAAAGATATAATTAACAATTTACCAGGATGAATATATTCTCTTGTGAGGGAATACAATTGCCTGCTATTTATTAGCTGAAAACAATTTAAACAATTTAAAATTTTATTTTTCTTTGGATATAATACTAATGAAGCTTCGCTAGAGTGAAGCCAAAAAGTGAGAAAAAGCATACAACTATTAACATTTTCATTTCTCTATCCCAAACACCTGAAAAAGCACTTAAATAGTTGTAAATGCTCAATATCTGACTACAAAGAACCATCATGAAATTCATCTTATAGCCTCATAGTTACCCAGTAGAAAAAGAGAAAGCCATGAGTTGAATTTGGTATTGATCTACATGATGTAATAGATTTATATAGATCACAGATTAAATGATTAATCTCCTAAATTCTTTTTTTTTTTACAGAAAGAAGCCAGAATATATTATTAACCCTTTGAGAATACAACATAACGAATTTTACCATTTTACTACTTCCTTGAGTAGGTAAGACCGTGTCTTTTCTACAAGAAGAGAGTTATCCACAGTTGTGAAAACTCTCTGTTGATCACATTTTTAAAAAATCTTTATAAAATAAATATCAATTTGTTTTAATGAAGGAGAATATATGTGAATTCCACAGCTAATAGATTTGGGAATATTAAATAGCACTTCATAATATTTTGAATGATTTAATAGGAAAAGAATGAAAAAGGTCTTTTCAAGAGAACTGAAAACTATGAAATGAGAACCAAACTAAGCCTGTTTCTCCTGCTATGGGTACAAAAACCAGTAGTATTTTCTAAACACTAATTCCGTGCCAGATGTGACTTGCATGACTTATTTTACATAACCAACCCCTGTATTCCTTACAAGAACTGTGTGAGTAGAGACAGGGATCATCCCCATTATACAGATTAAGGGTTTGAGGCAGAGAAAAAGGAGGCAAGCTGATGTAAGGAGTTCACCCAAGGTTGGCCTGAGAGCAGCAGTCACTGGAAGAACACCAGCCCCACCGATTATTATGAGAATAACTTCATGTTGTGGTAGAAATGCCTAGCCACCAGATTTTCCTATGTTTTGAATTGGTTCTATCCAAATTTCTGGAAGAAGAAAAAAAAATAATGCATTTACCAAAAGAGTTGTGGCAGGCAACATTTATTTTATGTTTGTACTTGTTACTTTACAATTGTTGCATGAGTAAATAAAAGAATATATATATATAATTTTATTTTATTTTACATCCTTCTTTAAACTCAAAATTCCTATGTTAAAACAGTAATATGACAGGAAGAATACAAATGAATGACTTTTTATTCTGTGAAATGAAGAATATATTTTAATTCTTTTTATTAGAAGAACTGAATATCCGATCTTAAAATGGCCACAGCAATATATGCTTTACTATTTTCATTATTTCTTCATCACTTTATTTTTAAGCTAGAAACTTTATAAAATTTTCAAATAAAAATATAGAAAGTATTATAATAAATATCTAAGCATCAGCCACATGGATTGAACAAGTACTAATATTAAACTTTGCTCAGATCTTTTCTGATGAATTAAATCATCACAGAGAGAACAAAAGCTCATCTTGTTCCTTTTCCTTTCTTTCTGAAAGGTGTCACAATCCTGAAGATGGTATAACCTTCCTATGGGTATACTAATACTTTAATGATGTGTGGGAAACAGTATGCCATATAGTTATTTACATTTTATTTATTTATTTTTTTTAGTTATTTACATTTTAAAATTTTACATAAATGGTACCATGCAGTAGACATTCTTTTGTCTTCACTCAACATTATATTTAGAGATTCAGCCATATTTATACATGAAGTTGTGGTTGACTCATTTAATCATGAAGTTGACTCATTGTAATGTTTCAATCATCTGGTGCTTAGTATTATTAATTACTTCTTCCAAATAACTTTTAACATTTTGAAGATTTAATGCTAAAATGATTTAACCATGGCTTTCCAGGCATTTTCATTTGTGAATAAAAAATCCAAAGTTCTTAATATGTGATACTGTGCCAATTCTGTTTATGTTTTAGTTTTTTCCTGTTAGAAAAGTATTTCTTTTATTAGCTATAAGGATCTTGCTAACTATGGGACTCATTTTTTTTAACTGCTTTTGCCATAATACGATAATTGGAATCTGCTTTATTTACCCATGGATGAAATACTCACTATTCCCAAATGCAATGTAAATATTGCCTTCGAAATTTGAAAGATACTTAAAAACACTCTCATTTGGCCCAGTTAATTGTTCATATTTCCATCAAAAATCATGAGGGAAACTTAAAAAAAGAAAAAGGATTTTCCCTAATTTTCTCTAACATAATAGTTAATTCTAGCATTTGTTTAAGGTAAAGGAAATGCCAATATACATTAGTAAGATTTTTAGACATAGAATCTTTCATAACTTCTTTTCTTAAGGGAGTAGATGACTACTCTGACTCTGTTAGGGAAGAAAGTCAAGATAAACTAACCTTTGCTAGGCATATTTGAGTAAACGCAAGACTATGTAAGCCTCCTAGGTCAGAATTGCAGTGCAAATTTGCAGACAGTAAAATCGAGGTCTATATATGTCAGGCAACTTAATTAAGACCATATCGTGATTGCAGAGCTAGATTCAAACTCATTTCTCTCCGATTCCAAAACTATACTGTCTACCAGAAAAATAATTGAGAAAACCTACCTACCCCTATTTGACACAGAAATAACTGTTTGATTTATTGCGCTAATATTTACTGGGATCCTTTTATGTGACTTGAAGGGACTGACCATAGAAAAGCAAGGAAGAGAGACACCTGGGGGCTGATATAAGCACCTGACTCTTGATTTCAGTTCAGGTTGGGACCTCAGAGTTGTGAGATCAAGCCTGGTGTTGAGCTCTGAGTTCAGCAGGGAGTCTGTTTGAGATTCCCTTTCTCTGTCTTCCCCCGTCCCTCCCCATTCTCTCTCCCCTCTCTCAAATAAAAAAATAAATTAATTAAAAAGAAAAAGAGGAAGGGGCACTTGGGTGGCTCAGTCAGTTAAGCTTCTGCCTTTGTCTCAGGTCATGATCCCAGGGTCCTGGGATGAACCCCGAGTTGAAGTCAGGCTCTCTGCTCAGTGGAGAGTCTGCTTCTCCCTCTGCCCCTCCCGTTGCTCATGCTTACTCTCTCTCATTCTCTCTCGTTCTTTCTCTCTCTCAAGTAAATTAAGAAATAAAGAAGGAAGGAAGGAAGGAAGGAAGGAAGGAAAAGAAAGAAAAGAAAAGAAAAGAAAAGAAAAGAAAAGAAAAGAAAAGAAAAGAAAAGAAAAGAAAAGAAAGAGCAAGCAGGCAAAAGAAAAGCAAGGAAGACACACTACCCAGAGAGAAAAAGCAGGCTATTTGAAAATGACAAAGATTCCTTTAGTAATACCATGAAAGTGACTATTTAATTAGATATTTCTATTTTGCTATGCTATCTTAACATTGTTTACCAGGTAATTACCTTTCTGGTCACCTAACCATGCCAATTAGAATAAATTGAATGGGATAATAGGAGTAAAAATGCTTTGTAAACAACATAATCTTTATAATTATTTGCTGTTATTACTAATTATTCTATAAATTTAGAATTGAGTATTTCAAACCTAATACATGTAATTCTAAATGTAGAACTTGTTAGGTGTATCTGAAGTGTAAAAGTCTTACAACTTCACATAATAGCAGCTCTTTGACATAAAAGCCCCATGTAAACATTACAGTGAAGTGAACAACTCCCATAGTTGGTTTATTTTCAGCCTCTACTACCTATTAGAGGTATGTTTTTTCACCCCCTTAAGCCTTATAGCAGATAAGAACAGTATCAGGCTGGTGCCTGTCCAGAATGTGATCATTTCTCATTATCTCTACTTGTGTCAGTGGAGTCCACTCTCATCTTAACTGTGCAGTAGCCTCCTGTGCTCAATCTTGCTCTCCTATAGTTTATTATTCACATATGCAATCTTTATAAATCTTAATCAATTGATATGACTCTTTTGTTCAAAATCCACCAATGACTGCCCATAATATTCAGAATAAAGCCCGCACTCCTACTGTGGCCAGTGAGGTGTTATATACAAGGTGGAATCTTCTACCTCCCTGACATCATCTCAACATCCTTTCCCCCTACTGAGGACAGAGACTGTGTGAAATTCTGAGCTATGTCTAGAACACTGTCTCCATCTTGGTGGACCCTCACTTGCTAAAGGACTGAATAGATATGCAAGGGTTACTGTGGAATACACACGATGTCTTTAATGAACATCAGTGTTGCCCTTTTAAGGATTCTCTCAGTTTGTCTTCATAGAGCCAATTGCTTCTAGAATGCTGAGGAGCTTTCATGCATGATTTTGACACATGATTTTATAGCATTTTGATAAAACTTTATTCTACTGATATATAATCTTGAATGTTAATTTATAGTACCAAAACTACAGAGACAAATTAAACACAAATGAGCTGTGTGGAAGTGAGAAACCCATTTTAAGGACAGAATATATTTATTTTATAATTACATGCCATCCTTTATCTAAAGAACAATATTAAGACTTGCTACAACCTGGGGTACCCGGATGGCTCAGTCAGTCAGTTACACACCCAACTCTTGATTTCAGCTCAGGTCATGATCTCAGGATCCTGAGATCAAGCCCCACTTTGGGCTTCATGCTCAACAGAGGGTCTGCTTGAGGATTCTCTCTCTCTCTCTCTCTCTCTCTCTCTCTCTCTCTCTCTCTCCCTCTGTCCCTCCCTCTGCTCACGCTAAATAAATAAATAAAGCAAACCTTAAACAATAAAAAAAGGCTTGCTACAACCTGATATTGCTTAGATTTTGCTTTATCTTCAGAGTAGATGTATATCTTTTCATCACTCATCGATGGGTGAATTTTTAGCCCTTAAGGATTTTCTGTTAAGTAGGCTGACTTTTTTCTTTTATTTTTACAATATTCTTTAGGAGCAGCACTCGATAAGTGTTTACATTGTTGGGAACATTTGGCCAGAGAAAGACAAACAGTCAGACCACAATACTCTCAACAGTTAGGGAAAAGAGGGAGAAAACCTGGTATTTTCACCATCCTCTCTGAAAATAAGTAGCTTGGCTTATGCTGATTACTATCTCATCAGCACTCAGCTCTGGCCCATGGACCTCTATGAGAATAATTTCAAAGGCAGATTAAACATTCTAAAAATAAACTCTATTGGTAAATTAGGATATCCGATGTTTCCTTTATGAAAGCCTCTTCTAATCTGTACTATCAGCTGACAGTTGTACCCAGACCCCAAATTGTTCTGGCTCTTACTGAGCCAAGAACCTCTTCCAGGGGTGAGGTTTTAAAGAAAGATGTTTCATAGTTTAACTAGAGACAGAAAAAGGGAGAATTGCCCACATACTCTGGCAGGAGTTAAAATAACAATAACAGTCCTCCTACTTAACAGGCTGAGTCATAAGCACATTCTACTGATTTCTCGGCAATTCCGAGCAGATTGTTTGGGCTACAATTCTGTAGGCAGAGGTGGGCACCACCTGCTACAAAAGGCTCTAGTTCTTGTCAGGGGGGTGCTGTTAGTAAGTCTTGCCTTTTAACAGTTTGGCCAAATGGTGATTGGAAAAGACAACAATTTGGTGCTGTTGAGTACTTATTCTAATACTGAGACTCAAAGAACGGTTATTTTGCATTTAGTTCTTGCTGGCCATGGAGATAAGTCCTTTAAAGAAAGAAGATTACTGTGGAAGGTCTTAAGAGTCAAATCTTGTTGGATATTTGCCTTCAGAAAATTCTCGACTAGTTGCAGTAGCCTTTTCTCAACCAATATGGGGAAGGAGTTGAAGCCAACAGAAATCTACTTTTTTGCTTAAGCAGAGGAAGGAAAATTATGTGGTTACTGAGGTACCTCATAATCTGAGGGCTGGACACTGTTCTTCCCTCAGCCTGGCTTCTAGGACCTTTACCCGAACCTGTCGGTACCCTTTGATCAGGTGCCCCCTTCCTGACTCTTTTACAACCTGCCTTTCCTGCATGCTGGCACCACATGACTTTTTTTTAAATATACATCCAATCATTTCTTTTTCCTACTTAAGGTTTTCTTATAATATAAAGTATCAAACTCAGTAAAGACCCTTCAAAACTGGACTCCAAGCAGCTATTTCTGGACACTCTCTAATCCTTCTGTCTCACTCAGCTCCCTCCCCTGCAGGCAACTTGTTTCTTTAAGTTACTTAGTTCTCTTGGAAAACCACATTTTTCTCAAATTGCTCTCATCTTTGTTATTTCTGCAACTCCTGCCTAAATACCCATTGTCCCCTTGTCTTAGAAAAGCTATGTGTTTTCAATCTAAATGTTATTCCTTCTATGACGCTTTCTTCTCCAGAACCCCCAAAATGGTATTAAGTGTGCCTTTGGGGAGGAGGGGCTTCTATAGCCCTTTAAGTGTTACAGAAAAGGGGGTGCCCAGGTGGCTCAGTCAGTTAAGCAAGTGTCTGCCTTCAGCTCAGGACATGATCTCAGGGTCCTGGGACTGAGCCTTGCACTGGCCTCCTTCCTCACCAGGGAGTCTGCTTCTCCCTCTTCCTCTCCCTCTCTGCGTGCTCTCTCTCATTCTCTCTCAAATAAATAAATAAAATCTTTTAAAAAAACAAACTACGGAAAAAACCATCTTAGTGTGTACTTACATCCATCTCTTTCTCCCCAGCTCTGAGAAGTCCTCAAAGGCAAAAGTTTTGTCTTTCACCTATTTGTGCTTCCAGGACCATGTCATTAGATTTGAAACAAAACAATGTTTCAGTAAATTGCTATTAATAGTTAATAAAAATGGCAAATAATGGGTAAATAATGATTGAAAGAGTTAGTATGTGGTTGATAAATGAGAGATTAAGGAGGGGGGAAAGATATAGATATAGCCCTAGGTAGCAGAGTTACAAAATGGGTTTTATGGTGGCAGTATTTGTTTTATTGCCATTTCTTTTGTGTGTATGATTGCTAAAAACAGTATGTTTATGGTCAGAAAGTGAAGACAGAAGAAATCGAACACCACTGAGTCCCCAAGGAGACAGTTTAGGAAACAAAGCTTTGGAGGAGGCAG
Organism: Nyctereutes procyonoides; assembly: GCF_905146905.1. Taxonomy (NCBI): domain Eukaryota; kingdom Metazoa; phylum Chordata; class Mammalia; order Carnivora; family Canidae; genus Nyctereutes; species Nyctereutes procyonoides. The sequence goes on from NW_026575132.1 coordinate 17,588,074, forward strand.
GAAAAGCTATGTTAAAAGACTGATTAATATTAACAAAAACAAGGGCCACCTATTCCTCTAAGGAAAGTTGAAGCCAGTGAGGGAGGATGAGAAGACTGGGGAGACCAAATTAGAGGATGTGTCAGTGCTTCTTTCTATCTTTCCATCTTCAGGAAAGATAGAGCCTACACTTTGTCCTTGGCAAATGTGAGACTGTCCTAAGATTATCTGAAAGTGATTTGCAAATTCTGTCTCTACCGGCCCCAAGACAGATGTTACAAGAGGACCAATGGAAAGGGTGGACCCTCTTTGCTCTATCCACACCAGAGAAGTGCAGGGATGTGAAGGGAGTGATTGTGGAATAGCAGCAGGAAACACTCTTTGATCAAGTTTGCCCACCTGCTTCTTCCATTCCACCACCCACAGGCTATCCTTGCTACTGCCAGGATCTGCAGTGCATGCTATAAATGGAGTTTCATTTAACTGTATTACTTCTATTAGTCTCATTCCTTTTTCCCTAATCTCATTATACGTTTCTTCAAACCAAGTATATTAGCCAGGATGGCTAATTGTTAAAACAAATAGATCTGGAAATTTATTATCACCTTATTTCTTACTCACTTACTCACTTAACAGTTCTGTGTGAGTGTTTGGGTTGGGAGCCTGTCCTTTCCATAGTCAACCAGGGATACAGATCTGTAGGATTCCTTTCTGATAAAAGGATCTTTCCATTCATGACTTTACTCTGTCATTGTCTCTATCCAGTTGGGAGAGGGTCAAAGACCGAGGAGGAGCACGTGGGAGTTGTAGATGAGCCAAACTTCCATTGGTTAGAGCTGAATCATACAATCATACCTAACTGTAAGGAGGGTTAGGAAATATACTCCTGTATGTGCTCAGGGAAAAGAAGAAAGAGATTTTGATGGACTCTGTGATACCAAAGGAAAATCTGTCTGCGGTATAAATACATTTGAACATTTGGATCAAATAACTCAAGCCCTGGTGAGAATAAATGCCAATCATACCATAGAAACAAAACTGTGAATCATAACTTCAAAACCATGTTTAAAAAGTGAATGTATTTATCAAATGTATCAAGGTTTATTTTTATCATTTTATCAAAGTTAATTTTTACAGTATTGCCCAAATAAGATATTTTTAAAAACCTCCCTTATAGAAATACACATTGTATCCAAGAAGATAATGGCAAATAAAAGCATAGTGCCCAATACCGCTCTTAGATTTTCAATAATTTCTTGCTGAGTGAATCGATCGATTAATTAATAGATGAAGAAAGATTCATTGGGGAACAAAATAAGTATTTGTACTTTGAAACGAATTTCTAAAATTCATTATAAAAAGAAACAATTGGGATAGTCAAAACTCATTTTGAACCAAAGAAGGATGTACCCTTTTGAATAAAGGTAAAATAATGAGTAAAGGTAAAATATTGAGGGGAAAACCCCGTTTGTGCTTTTGCAAAAATTTCTAAAGAATTTTGATGTTTTGATGAACTCACAAATAATCATGTATAAGCCTCAAAGCCTTTGTTCCATGCATTTATTTGGAGTAAATATTGCGATTTATATGAAGGGCAGCAGCGCATCTATTTTTTATGAACGGAATACTGTGTCACAATGTTGTATAAAAGTCATTCGATCAGCTAAATATTCTATAAAATCAACTTATATGCTAAATCATTCTGTCATGGAGTTTTAGTTTCCTGTGACTGTGGAATGCTTGGATGTGTGAAGATACCTCATTGCAGTAAAGGTATGATCACTGTTTTCTCCTGGAAGATTAAAACTCCTTTTCCCTTTGAGAATAGGTAGCAATTTAATCAAGTTCTCATGGCATCAGAGAGCATTTTAAAATGAAGAAACCCTAATAAAACTGGCCTTTCCTCTAAGCATAGAAGGAAAGGAAGTCTGAGGTTTCAACCTGTCTGGGAAGAATGGGAGGTGATGGACAACAATCCAACATGGCTGGTTCCTTCTCTGTCTCTGTCTACTTCCTGAGAAGTAGAATGATTTACTTAAATCTGCTAATGTCTTGCGATAATTTTTTTTTCTCTTTTTCAATTCTCACCCACCCCCTGCAGGTTTTTTTTTTTTTTAATGACTGTCAAGGACTCCAGTTGTACCATGTGCTCAGTAATTACTACAGAAGGCAATTTGAGTGTAAGACAGTTGCAGTCTCTGTAAGAGAAATTTAGAATTCACTAAAGCAAGTACTTTAGTGAGGGGGTGCCAAAGCTTGAGTCATTTAAAACCATTGTGAACAGAGCTCTAGAAAAAAATCGGGTGCTAATCAATCCTGAATAAAGAGCAAAGGACTAAAACAATCAAAAAGACCTTTTTACAGAACAGACTGTTGTGATACTAGAAAGTTCTTGCCACTGGGAAGCAATGTGTACACCTTTTGTTTTTAGTTTTTGTCTTCTTTTTCGGCATATGTTTACAATCAACTTGGTCTTGTTTTTGGAATCTAAGGTTTCTAAAGGAAATTTTGTTTTTAAAAAGGTGTTTAGGGGTGCCTGGGTAGCTCAGTTAAGCGTCTGCCTTCAGCTCAGCTCAAGATCTCAGGGTTCTGGAATCCCTGGGTGGCGCAGCGGTTTGGCGCCTGCCTTTGGCCCAGGGCACGATCCTGGAGACCCGGGATCAAATCCCACGTCAGGCTCCTGGTGCATGGAGCCTGCTTCTCCCTCTGCCTATGTCTCTGCCTCTCTCTCTCTCTCTCTCTCTCTGTATGACTATCGTAAATAAATTAAAAAAAAATTTAAAAAAAAAAAAAGATCTCAGGGTTCTGGGATAAGCCCTGTGTTGGGCTCCCTGCTCAGTGGGGAGCCTGCTTGCCTCTCTCCCCTCTCATGCTCTCTCTCACTCTGTCTCTCAAATAAATAAATAGAAATCTCTTAAAAACAAAAATAAATACAAGTTTTAAAAGATGTTTAAAATACCCTGCACAGTATTTGCATTTTCTCGGAACTCACCTCCTCTTGGATGCTTCTCTGAACATCCTATCAAAAATAATGCCTTCCTCTTGCTATCTTCGTCTCAGTTTCAACTTTATATTAAATACATTAAAGGTTAAATTTAGTAATTTAACATTAAAACAAAGTTAAAACCCTTAGATGAAATATTACCCTTTACATTTTAATTAGGGTTTCAGTTACTGTCCAATCACCTTATTAAAATGTAACTTTCAAGAGGACAGGAATTTTGTGTGACCTGTGGCACTTTGAGAGACCTCTCCGTGTCTCAATATTAATGTCTTGTATCTTCCCCTATCTCTATCCCACTGCTACTTTCATTCAAACACATTGCTCCCTCATTGATTATTGCATTATTGACCATCTATCTACTGTTCCTGTTTCTGATCATAACCTTCTGCAACCCTTTCTCTAGCTCATCTCATCAGCATACATTGAAAGTTTCTCAGTGGTATGCCTTTAATAATGATACAACTTATACTGTGCAGCCTGACAAGCAGGGTACCTCATCATCTAGATGCTTGCCTTTCTTGTCAGCATCTTCCACTACACTTGTTTCCGGCATCCCAAAACATTCTTGATGTTTTCCAGCACACCTTCAGCTCTCTCACCACATGTCTTTGCATTGCTGTTTTGTGTGTAGAATAGTGCTCTGTGACTAAGAATACCCTGTGATACCCTTTGACATGGAAGCAGGTCTGTTGTTCTGAAGTCTCCAATGAATTTCTGATTTCTTGGGAACTTCCATTAACTCCTTTACCACCTCTATTAAAGCATTTATCATATTGTCACCTAAATATATGTGGATGTGTTAGCTTCTCTCGGTGGCTCCTAAAGGCCAAAAGGGAGTCTTGATAGTATTTGCATATACTCAGCATCCAGAACCATGCCTGAGACATAATAGATATTCAATAAATTATTGCTAAATTTCACCATCAGAGGAGAAAATTTTCTGATCTCATATTTCTCTCTTTCACTGCCTATGCTTAAGGCACTTGCCTCACATTTTATTTTCTTGCAGATAAGGATGAGTGAAGTAGTCTCTGTCTTATTTATAAATTATTCCTGAAAAGACTTTCATTCTTTCCTAAAAGATGTTGGTTTCCTTTACATTTCAGGTCTGTAATTCCTCAAGGGAGATGTGGATTATGTCTCATAATCTGTATTATCCTGAATATACCAAGAAAATATTCATATGTAACTGAAATGTTTGTTTCCTTTTGTCTCTATGATTAAAAAGCCAGACATGGGATACCGTTTTAGTTGTACTATTTAATTATAGTTCATTTTTTTTAGTTAAAACAAAGAGAAAAAAAGTTTTAAAAGATGAAATTAAATCTTGCTGCTTAGAAATTCTCAACCAAAATGTCCACTAAAAATACAGATCTTATATCAAAGTAAAGGATGATTGTTTCTAGCCATTTTCAAGAAAAACAGTTATCCAGAGCATTTTTATATCACTGAGTTTCTTAATTCCATCTTGAATTCACATTTTTACATATCTCAACTCTGAAATTCCTAACTTAAATTTGGAGAATTTCCTCTCTTTGATTTACCTCCTATTTTAGCTTAAAAAAATTTTTTTAAAAAAGTCAAAGAAGCAAATTCTTTTGGTCCGATACTTTGTTGGGTAAAGATATTGCCTTTTCCATCTATTTCTGTCACGCGTTTTTTTCAATAGTCTTATATCAAGAGAACCTAAGCACCTAGGTAGCTCAGTCAGTCAAGCATCTGACTCTTGGTTTTGGCTCAGGTCACAATCTCAGGGTCATGAGATCCAGCCATGTTAGGTCCCATGAGAGTCTGCTTGAGATTATCTTTCCCTCTCCTTCTACTCTTCCCCCACTCTCTCTCAAATAAATACATCTGATAGATAGATAGATAGATAGATAGATAGATAGATAGATAGAGAAAGAAAGAAAGAAAGAAAGAAAGAAAGAAAGAAAGAAAGAAAGAACGAACCTGGCCCTAAGTGTAGATGAGTGGTCTACTAGTACTTGGTTTAGCCAAATGGAAATCTACAAGCCATGCTCTGAAAGTCTTATGGCCACATCCTCTAATCAGATGCTATATCCTGACATTTCTCTTTGATAATAGTATATCACTTTCTTTATAGGCTTCCAGAAATAGTAAGAAAAACATTTTTCATTTTACTTATCAATGTTTAAGCATTTTAAGAAACCTTAACTAGATTTTGTGATTCTTTTTTCTTTGTTTTGAACAAAACCCTCTATATATACCCTTTAAAAAAGAAGACCATGTAGAAATATTCCATATGCTTTCCCATTCTTGAGAAGCCATTTTTTGGTCTATGTATTTACTTCTGGTACCCAAGTTCTTTGGCATGGAATTGAAAGGAATTTCAAAGAATGTTTTAGAGATTACCAGTGGCAGACACAGGGAGATTCTCCAGATTCTCCTATTCACTGCTTCTTGGGCAGCCCGGGTGGCTCAGCGGTTTAGCGCCACCCACAGCCCAGGGCGTGATCCTGGAGACCCGGGATCAAGTCCCAAGTCAGGCTCCCTACATGGAGCCTGCTTCTCCCTCTGCCTGTGTCTCTGCCTGTGTCTCTGCCTCTCTCTCTCTCTCTCTCTCTCTCTCTCTCAATTAAATAAATAAAACCTTTTTTTAAAAAAAGGTGAATTCTTGGACTTATATATCAAAAATCTAAAAGTTGAAGAGTGCCAAACAAAACCTCAGACAGAACCTACCTAAGTGAAGCAGATTTACTGCTGTCATGCTTTTCTTGCCTCAGTTCATTTGGAAATCCAGGAAGGTCACCATCATGATCTTTTCTTTTTCAGAGATGTTATCACCAGTAACACCTCTAGCCTGTTCAGAGACTTCTCAGCAGCCCTATCTATGCTCATCTCTCTCCTTCTCCTACTGCCATTAAAAATAATAATAATAAAGTTCCTATCCTTTATCGTGCTAAAAATGTATTGGATTTAAATTAAAAGTAAGCACAATGAATGTTAAAAAACTAATATACCTCTTCAAAAATTTTGTGATTTTCCTAGAAATATATTTCACTTTAAAATTAATTTAACATTTTTTACATTCCAAATCATGTTTCTGTTTGCTCTTGGCCAATGTTAAGTCTGCTGTTTGCCTGACTTGCCCGTACGTCTATTTTACATCAAAATGTTTTACCTATGGTCCCACTACTATATAATATTGCCATATCTGTGCCTACATTAAGACTTCCACATATAAGAATGGAATATATTGTCCTTTTAGAAAAACTTATCATTGTGGATATTTGTTGACTTGAATTTTTTTTTAACCTTCTCACAGACATACACAGATTACATACATTGCAGTCTGGAGGATTTAGCAAATTTGTGTCACATCATATCACTCCAGAATTTTGGCAGAATGCAAATAACAAGCCATAGGAATTGGCCTGATTTCTCGAATTCACTCCAGGGTACATAAAAATATGTCTGCTCAGAGAGAGAAGTCAAACAGTATATGAAGACAATTGGATCAGACCTGAGTTATGAGGGAATTCCAAATGATGCAGCCCAACTCAACTGATGGAGTGAACAAGGCTATTTTCAACTCACAGTTCCCCTGAGTCACCATTACAGCTGGCAGTGGCATAGCACCACATAGCTCACAGGTTGCCATCAATCCAAGAAAAAAGAAAAAAGAAAGAAGAAATTGATCTGCTGTGTATGACTCCTACTTTATTCTTAGATGACTCATAGTTTACTTTTTTCTAGAAGAAAATTAATATTAACTAGGTTTGGGGCTCTCCACGGATGTAGATGTTTAGTATATTTAAAACTGCTTGTAATCCAAATATTTTGCATTCTTCCATTTTTCTTTTTAAGTACATATGACTCAGAAGGTTTATATTCTTGTAGCACCTGCTATGTCGTCTCACATTGCATTTACTGTGTTATCTTGTAACCTATATTTTTCACACATATCTGCCTTCCTCAATATAGTATGAACCGTTTGTGGTCAGCATCCATATCTTAATCATAGTTGTATTCTGAATGCCTAACAGAATTCCTGGTATAAAGCTGGCATTCAAAAAATGTTGAATAGGATACTTGAAAACATAGTAAAACAATTGATGCCTGGGGGCACCTGGGTGGCTCAGTCAGTTAGTGTCTGCCTTCTGCTTAAGTCATGATCCCAGGGTCCTGGAATCAAGCCCCACATGAAGCCCCGCAATTGGGCTCCCTCCTCAGGGGGAGTCTCCTACTCTCTCTGCTTCCCCTCGCTTGTGCTTATGCGCTCTCTCTCTCTGTCAAGTAAATAAATAAAAATCTCTTAAAAAGTGATGATTGATAAGGATCTGAAAATTGGATGAAGGCTCAATATATTATACTCATTAAAGTAGTTTATTAAATAGTGCCTCTCAAGGAAAAATCTAGTTCTTCAGTCATGTGAGCTCTGGCTTTTTTTCAACATTCTTCATTTTCTTGTTTGAATATCTGATCAGATGAATGCAGACCTGAACAGACTCATGTGTCTCTGTAACCTGTTGTAACATCTCAAAAAAAAAAAAAGCCATAATAATAATAATAATAATAATAGTAATTTCATCTTACATTGCTCATTAAAAATCAAGTAAAATATTCTCTAACACCATATAGTTGAGTGAAAAAGAGCTCTTCAGAGGTATTAGCTGAATGGACCATAAGTGGAAATCAAGAAAATAAGGTAAATTTCTTTCAAAATGCTATAAAACATAATATTTTTATCATTCCCCTTCTTGTAATAAATAGATGGATGTAACTAGGTAGATGATACATAAAATAGAGAAACTTTATAAGGCAGTTTGTTAAAAGAAGGTTTGGTTTTCTTTTAATTTAGTTAAATTTTTGAGCATAGACTCCAGCCTCTTGTTTGAAACCCAGTCATAACAGCACAGTCCACACTAGCATGCTATTTTCCTAAAGACACTGTCTCTAAGGAACTTTTGGCTTTGCTTAAATACATCCACTCTCAAGGAGTGCATTAGTTTCAAAGAAATACAGATGACAAATAGTATGACATCATATGGTAAATCCATATACTTACTGTGTCTGGAATAAGATTTTAATTTAAATATGTTAGAGGCAGCATCAAATGGCTTGCATTTGTGGAAGGAGAATTGTTCATCAAAAAATAATGGAACTAAGTAGATCAAGTAGTAGCAAGCAGTGTCAGTGTTATCTTGTTTATAATTTCCCAGGTCTTCACCCTTCCTTCTGTCTTAAATGGCTAAAAGCAGATTCCTTTCGTGGAAATCCATAAAGTCATTATTTTTTGCATATATCCTTCTATATATACTTCACTTCCAATTCTTTATCTTTCATTTATTTTCTTTTAATGACAACCATTTTCTTCTCCAGCTTTTTGGCTTTTGTTTGGTTGGTTTTTGTTTTCAATTCTAGTATTTTATTTTGTAATCTATAGTACCACCTTCAAGTTTACAAAGTCGTATTTTGTTCCTACCTCCTTTAAAGAAATCTTTGAAGCATCTTTTCTTCAAGGGCTAGTTATTGTTTTTAGATTGTAGCCACTTGAACACTCAGTCAGTGTCTTCCCTATCATGTGGATCTTAGGTGTCCAGAACTAAAGGATCTTCGCTTGGTGGTGGTGCAAGTAAATACTTAGACCTCGTTCTTCCTTGGAAATGCCTGTACCCATGGAATTGGCATCTAAAAGAGATTTGTATTTACATTGTTTTGTTATGTGACACTGGACAAAGTCTGACATGTCTAAAATCAGATTTCAAACTGGAAAAAAATTAGAACAAGATCATTAATTGTCTAAAATCCAAATTAAAATTTCCCTGATCCTTCAATTTATGTTTATTTAAAGATAACTTCAATGCAATTATTATGATTGAATTTATCCTGTGCAGAAAATTAAAATATTGATGTAAGAGTCAAAATGTATTTGGTCAGTGGTTTGTAGTTTGTTTCATGCTTATGAAACTAATACTTGGGTTTAGTGCCATGTCTAAAGTATACAAATCTAGTTAAATGGGAGAGCCAGGATTCAACTCTAATTTTCTAGTTGGAAATCTATTATTTATTCCATCATACTTCAGTACCTAAGAGCTGATCCTTAGCTAAATATCATCAGTAGAGGCCAAAGCTTTAGAACATTTTAAGTAGTATTTACTTCTGATATGTATATAAGGTATGTCTTAGTCCCTCTTATATACTGTGAAGGGGGGCATCAGAAATACTGTAGAGCTATGAAATAGAGGTTGTACACCGTGGTCACACACAGTTTCTTACTCAGTTCAGTATGGTAGATTGTTGTTATCAATGGAACAGACTTATAAAATAAGCGTTATCCGGATTGGACTTTCTACTTCCAATCTATTCTACAAGTCTCATTATTTTTGGTGAAAAAGCAAACAATGATAAGGATATTAGTGAATCTGGCATCTCATTCTAGATTTCCCTAGCAGTGTCTAACTTGGTCAAATAATTTACTCTCTGTGGCCTCAGTTTTTCAATATGGAACAAACCAAACCACACGCAGGATCCTATTACTAAAAATGTTCAAATAAAAGGCATCAGTAATACATAATAGGTAGAGTTTATTGAACACTTCCAGCTTGCGTGGGATTATGCTTTATTTCTATTATTTTATATAATTCCACCAGTAACCTAACACTGGGTTTTGTACTCTGTTCAATATCACGAGAAATAATTATGCAGCTGTCAACTCTCTTCTTACAGACTGTTTATTAGTCATAGTGTGTAATGAGGAATGAATCATCCTTACAGGTATTTTATAGTTGGCCTGAAAAGAACAGAGAAGACAGGAAACAAATATCTGGTTCCCAACTTATAACTTTTCATGTCAGCCAGAACTTTTTCCTGAGTTTTGCATGGAAGACAAAGAGAAAGAATTAGAAGGTTATAGTCAGTTCATCAACAACTATTTAAGCTTTGAACTCAGCATTTATAAACAAAGATGTGGATTCTACATAAATTCCTAATACTGTTAGAGGCCAAAACAAAAGTTTCTGTTTTGCTATACTTGTATGGATAGTAATCATATAAAGCATGATTGAGCCTACATGGAAAACGAAAACAGTATTCATTAATTGTATTATATAACCGGTTGTTTTATTCTTTTGTTCATTCTTGGGTATGTAACAGTACAAAATTATAATCCCAGTGTTTTTATTGAATTGGTACATTACATGATAACAGGGCAAAACATATCATAGAAAACATTCTAGAAATGTCTGTGCCAAGAGCGTTATAAAAATGGAGACACATGCCTATCTGGCACACAGTGTATTTTTCCTTTAGATTTTCCAAGTTTTCATTGTTTCTCCTTTTGCCAATTTTTGAGAGTATTTAATGTTGCCTAGTAATAACTATAATCAGTGACTATTTCTGTGCTTTGTGATCTTTTTAATATTGTAATCCAAAGAAAAACAGTGAGTTTTGTGGATATATGGGAATCCTGAGAGAAAAAGTTCTACTAAATGACATTTTCAGCATGCATCTAAGTTATATAGATATTTTTTATTTATTTTTTATTGGTGTTCAATTTGCCAACATATAGCATAACACGCAGTGCTCATCCCATCAAGTGCCCCCCTCAGTGCCCGTCACCCAGTCACCCCCATCCCCCGCCCACCTCCTTTTCTACCACCCCTTGTTCGTTTCCCAGAGTTAGGAGTCTCTCATGTTCTGTCTCCCTTTCTGATATTTCCCACTCATTTTTTCTCCTTTGCCCTCTATTCCCTTTCACTATTTTTTATATTCCCACCATACAATGTTTGTCCTTCTCCGATTGACTTACTTCACTTAGCATAATACCCTCCAGTTCCATCCATGTCGAAGCAAATGGTGGGTATTTGTCATTTCTAATGGCTGAGGAATATTCCATTGTATACATAGACCACAGCTTCTTTATCCATTCATCTTTCAATGGACACCGAGGCTCCTTCCACAGTTTGGCTATTGTGGACATTGCTACTATAAACATTGGAGTGTAAGGTGTCCTGGTGTTTCACTGCATCTGTATCTTTGAGGTAAATCCCCAGCAGTGCAATTGCTGGGTCGTAGGGCAGGTCTATTTTTAACTCTTTGAGGAACCTCCACACAGTTTTCCAGAGTGGCTGCACCAGTTCACATTCCCACCAACAGTGCAAGAGGGTTCCCTTTTCTCCGCATCCTCTCCAACATTTGTTGTTTCCTGTCTTGTTAATTTTCCCCATTCTCACTGGGGTGAGGTGGTATCTCATTGTGATTTTGATTTGTATTTCCCTGATGGCCAGTGATGCGGAGCATTTTCTCATGTGCGTGTTGGCCATATCTATGTCTTTCTCTGTGAGATTTCTGCTCATGTCTTTTGCCCATTTCATGATTAGATTGTTTGTTTCTTTGGTGTTGAGTTTAATAAGTTCTTTATAGATCTTGGATACTAGTCCTTTATCTGATACGTCATTTGCAAATTATATTCTCCCATTCCGTAGGTTGTCTTTTAGTTTTGTGGACTGTTTCTTTTGCTGTGCAGAAGCTTCTTATCTTGATGAAGTCCCAATAGTTCATTTTTGCTTTTGTTTCTCTTGCCTTCATGGATGTATCTTGCAAGAAGTTACTGTGGCCAAGTTCAAAAAGGGTGTTGCCTGTGTTCTCTTCTAGGATGTTGATGGATTTTTGTCTCACATTAAGATCTTTCATCCATTTTGAGTTTATTTTTGTGTCTGGTGTAAGAGAATGGTCAAGTTTCTTTCTTCTGCATGTGGATGTCCAATTTTCCCAGCACCATTTATTGAAGACACTGTCTTTTTTCCAATGGATAGTCCTTCCTCCTTTGTTGAATATTAGTTGACCATAAAGTTGAGGGTCCACTTCTGGATTCTCTATTCTGTTCCATTGATCTATGTGTCTGTTTTTGTGCCAGTACCACACTGTCTTGATGACCACAGCTTTGCAGTACAACCTGAAATCTGGCATTGTGATGCCGCCAGCTATGGTTTTCTTTTTTAATATCCCCCTGGCTATTTGGAGTCTTCTGATTCCGCACAAATCTTAAGATAATTTGTTCCAACTCTCTGAAGAAAGTCCATGGTATTTTGATAGGGATTGCATTAAACGTATAAATTGCCCTGGGTAACATTGACATTTTCACAATATTAATTCTTCCAGTCCATGAGCATGGAATATTTTTCCATCTCTTTGTGTCTTCCTCAGTTTCTTTCAGAAGTGTTCTGTAGTTTTAGGGTATAGATCCTTTACCTCTTTGGTTAGGTTTATTCCTAGGTATCTTATGCTTTTGGTTGCAATTGAATTACTTGTTGAACTTGTTAAACCAATTTCCAAGCCCCATACCCAGAAATTTTTTCCCAGAAATTCTAATTTATTAGATTGATATGGGAGGTAATTGGCTGAAAATACTTTAAGGTACATTGGAATGGATGATTGCCAAAGACTGTGTCAGTTTCATGATTTTAGTACCTTTTCTGAAATGGGATAAAATATATCTTCAAGATATTTCTAAACCAGCCTGTCACATGGTCTGTGGTGTATGTCTATGAGGTCTCACTCAAGTCTGCTTATTCATGTGTCATTTTTTACATGCTCTGCAGTGGAGTTAGAACTTGAGAGAATATCAAATCCTAACCATTAGACCACCAGGAAGCATCTGGAGTGAGACCTGAGTCCAAATTTACCATGCCTGAAAATTAGGTTCAAAACCATTCTCTTCTCACCAAGTGATCTAGTGTTGGCCAAACAGCCATAGGGCTGACAGGACATTTTTCCATGTGCTTATCTTGAGGTAGGGGACTGATGATTAGTTTATTCACCATTCAACAAATATTTGAAACCCATCTGAAGACTAAGTGGCATTTTTGGCAGGTTTCTATATTACTATCATGTTACTTGGATGCATCTTACTTTTGTTTGACCCTTTTCAGACTCTGAAAGAGAAATACTCCAACTAAGGTAGAAAATTAGAAAATGGTTTCTTTTTTTTTAGTACAGTGTGTCTCTGCTTTGCATCTTTAGCCCTGAGAAAAGATATTCATCGGTGGCTCAGGAAGACAATAGAGCTGTCAGGGACATTTTCTTCTAGGTGTTTCTCTTACTTTTTATTTCTTCCCATGAAATAGTGGAGAAAATGTGACAGTTGTATCTTACTTTCTTCTACCTACAAGCCCTCAAGGCGTATGAGCTCAGAATCTTGTTTGGTACACTTAAATAAAAATATCTATGTGCTTCTTGCTTTAAAGAACAGAAAGTATAGGAACTATCAGAATTTTACCAAACTATTTTGCATGTACAATATTCAGGTAATCCAATGATAGATGGAGGTCTGGATGAAAATGCTTCTGCTTTTAAACCAGTCTGTAGGGACCCCTGGGTGGCTTAGTGGTTAAGCATCTGCCTTTGGGTCAGGGCATGATCCCGCGGTCCTGGGCCTCTGGGTCTCTCATGAATAATAACTAAAATCTTTAAAAAAAAATAAACCAGTCTGTAAATGCATTGTTTTTTGTTTGTTTGTTTTTATTTTTTTTAAGATTTAATTTATTCATGAGAGACACACAGAGAGAGGCAGAGACATAGGCAGAGGGAGAAGCAGGCTCCCTGTAGGTAGCCCAATGCAGGACTCGATCCCAGGACCTCGGGATCACGACCTGAGCCAAAGGCAGAGGCTCAGCCACTGAGCCACCCAGGCGTCCCTAATGCATTAAATTTTAATGTGCACATATTAAAACATTAGGGAGAACGAACAAAAGTGTGTTTTTTTGGCCACCTCCAGTGTAATAAGTCACTTGTCACTTTATTTTTTTCAAGATTTTGTTTATTTATTTGAGAGAAAGAGAGAGCATGAGTGAGATAGGTAAGAGCAGTGGGAGAGGGAGAAGCAGATTCCCTGCTAAGCAGAGAACCTGACTTGGGGCTGGATCCTAGGACCCTGAGATCATGACCTGAGCTGAAGACAGACACATAACTGACTGAGCCTCTCACATGTCACTTTAAACTTACCATTCACTTATTAGCAATATTTGCTTGAGTAGCCATTTAAAGAGTATTCCAGGGAGGACAGATAAAAGAGAAAAAATAATTTTTTTAAAACTAAGTAATGTTAGTTTTTCTAAGAAACAATTCTTGTCATGAGAGTTTGTTAACCTATAACCTATCAGAAAGATCTAGTATATTAATTAAAGTCTTATAAATGTTTTGCATGGAAGAAATTTAAGTCTATTTTGATTTTCATTCACTTTCCATACGTGAGGGATAACGTGAGAGCTGCTGTGTGCTAAATGATAATACTTAATTTTCATTCTGGTTTTAATATAAGCTGATATATATTGACTCTTCAAAAGGTTAGAAGTTTAATCAATAACAAGTCATATCATTTTTATATCATACCCTTAGAATCAAAAGTTAATGACAGATTGCCAAATACTAATGAATCTTACACTTTTTTTTATAATGAGTCATCAAAGAAATGAATTAGAGTATATCAGTGATCAGTGGCTCAACAGCTGGGATGAAAGCTTGTGTGCTTTTCCCAGGGAGCATTAGATTCAGAGAATAGATCTAAGGTTTATTGGAGGAAAAAGCTAGAATTTTAAGAGCTGGAATTTTAAAAACTGGACTTTGATGAAAGAAGTGTCTGTTCTTAGGGGACTTTCAATTATCAAGAAGAAATTGTTAAATAAAAAAGAGTAGAGGGCATCGGGGTGGCTTAGTCAGGTATCAGACTCTTGGTTTGGGCTAGGGTGGTGATCTCAGGGTTGTGAGATAAAGTCCCAAATCAGCTCTGTGCTCAGTGTGGAGTCTACTTGAGACTCTTCCTTCCCCTCCCTGCCCCTGGTTCTCCCCACTGCTCAGACACACACACTCTTTCTCTAAGATAAAATGAATAAAAATCTTTAAAAAAAAAAAGTATAGTAAAAATTGAAGCTTACCACTCAAGTCCATGACTGACATTTATGGTGGCATAAGATCTTCTCTCAGCTTTCTTTCTAAGTATGTCCTTAATTGAGATGAATATTGGGGCCCTGCAATATGCAGTATAATAGCAATGACATGATAAAGTCAGGTGAAATATCTCATTCTGATATAGAGAGAAATTTGGACCTATCGGATCTCTTTTTTTAAAAAATCCATATTACACGTAGCTGTATTCCCATTAATACTGGAATTGTGGTTAGCCCTACCAGGTAAGATTCCCATTGTAAATTTTTGTAAATTGGGAATCAAGGTCTTGGACTTAGTACATTTCTTTTAAACTTAGTAATTTCCTTGCCCACATTATCAAACTAGACTTTGTGAAAGGAGATAGAGGGAAGAATTCAGGTAGCTTTTCAGTTTAATAATCAAACCAGATGATTGTGTGGTAGATACCCCCAACTGTTCAGCTGTTAGGATCTGTGATCTTTTACAACATGGAAAGAGGAGAGTCTTTCTCATTACACAGTAGGAATGGAATGTTGCAATTCCTGATACCTCACAAGTTTCCTTTTATAGGAAGGGGGACTGGAGTTTATTTCATCTTTCTCCTTTAAAACTACATTCACAAAAAAAATTAAAAAACAAATACATTCACAGCTTTCAGGGTGAATCCCCCTGGTAAAATGATATTGTACATGAGGAAGAAGAGATTAAAGGGAGCTGTGATCACTCTTAACTATATTGTAATGCCATTGTGAAGCATGGTGATAATCTATGATCCCAAAATATTGATATGAAGTTTACCATGAGTGGGGGCTGTTTTCATAATACCATGCTATGATTATAAGGGAGGGTGCCCAAAAGAGTGTCACTTTGATTCCAGGAGCTTTTCAGTAGAGATGAAAATCTTTCCAAATCATATTTTCTGTCAAAGTACTTTTGTCAGCAATGTTAATTATAGCTTAAGATCTCCTCAAATGATTGTCACTTAATTGATGGTTAGACTATGTATATTTCTGATACCCAACAAATTAGAAAGTGATGTCTGATTAATCTACAAGCATTTTAAAGTATATGATCTGAATATTCTTATCAGGAAATCAGATGATACATTTTAGATAATTAATCCACTGTATTGGTGCCTCTGATACTAATTAAAGTAGCATGGCCAGCCAGCTCTTTCTTTTCCCAAAATGAGCTTTACTGATTAATTGAAAAGGAAGAATCCAAAACTCTCTATTGACCATTAAGGAGTTTATGTTTTAGATACCTGGTATTTTGAAAACAAGGTATCTTAATATTTTAAATGGATGATTGCCAAGTGGTACTCTTTCCCCAATCAGGCGTTGTTTTTTTTAGGTTCAAGGTGAGGATTTTTTGTCACTGACAAATCTTTTCCAGAGAGCCCCGGGGAGGGTGGGGGTGGGGGGGTGGGGACTGCCAATTTTAGCTGGGAGTTTGAGTGCTTTATATTGTTTTAATTAATTACTTTGAGTATCTGTGGCTAGTACTCTCAGTGTTAAACAGTGACTAAAATGAAAACCTAAGCATTTCCCAAATCCTTTTGGACATTACAATAAACATAGTATCAGAAAAAGTTTCCTATGGCCACTTGGTTGGAATGCTTTGGACATCATTGCCCCTCTCTGAGATTCCAAAGTCCAGTAGCCTATCAGAAGCTCTCAGAAAACTCAAGTTATACTTGCTCCTCTAACTTAGCATTTCTTAAGCTTGTTTGATCATTTTAGCACTGACAGTCTTCCTCCCCAAAACACATAAGCCAAAACTAATCATGAAAAAACATCAGACACATTTCAATATAGGAATTAATCTCTACCTGACCAGTATTTTTCAAGATCATCAAAAACAAGGAATGTCTGTGGAATTCTCACAGCCAAAGGAAACCTAAGGAGACATGAAATGTTAATGTATGCCAGATGGAATTCTAGAACAATAATGAAAAAAAGGATATTTGCTAAAATTAAGGTAATCTAAGTGAACTATGGACTTCAGTTAATAATAATGTATTAATATTTTATAATTAATTATAAGTAATATACCATACTGAGGTAAGATGTTAGTAACAGGAAATTGTGTACAGGGGCGCATGGGAATTATTTGTACTATCTGCTTAATATTTCTGTAAATCTAACACTTTTCTAAAATTATAAAGCCTATTTTCTTTAAGTGGCATTAACAAGACAAGTACTTCTTTCGAGGAAACTTTCTATTTACAAGTATTTACTCAGCAATCAAAATAGGTTGGATGATGTAAGAATATGGAAATTTTAATTAAGCTATTTGGGGAAAGGAAATGTGAAGAAATCAAGGCATGTAAAGATAAAGATGCTGAGCCAGGATCTCAAATTCAAAGGTCACAATCAGAATCTCTGTATTTCTTTGGCCCATTAGATATACAAAGATGCCACAACAACTCAGAAAAAATACAATCCTTAGACTCCTGAATGAGACCCTTTGATATCTGACTGGAAGACAATGACAGAATGGAGTCTAGAACATTGCAGACTCATGTTTATAAAGATGGAGTGCTGAATTCAGATGTATACATGCAGTGCTGAATTCTGAGGTTACACTCCTCCCATCAGGCAACCACATCTTAGACATTTGCCATGTCTGCCTTGGACAGTCCTACATAATATCTAGAGACGGATTTGCCAGTAACTCTTATTATTTACCAAGTTTTCAGGCTCTTGTTTCTATAGCAGTAATTCCAGAAAACTACTTAAAATATTTTCTATATAATGATTTGTGGTATAATGATTAGTAGTATCATTTCTAATAATAATAACAATGATAGTAACTACTATCTATAGAACATAACTGGGACTTTGCTGAGCCCTTTATGTTTTTCTGTTCACACTTTGTAACAAACAATAAACTAGGTATTGTCCTCACTTTATACATAAGGAAACCCTTCTGTGGATCCAGTTCTTTGCACATTGTCAGAGATCTAGGGATGCTCCTTGATTTATTCACAAGTCATTCAATCAATGTTTCAAAAGCTAAACTTCTTACATCCTTTTTAAATATGTTCTTGTGGATAATAAATAGAACCCTTATGCGAAGCAATTTGCGGGGAGGTTTGGTATTGTAATCAAATTAGTTAACTCGTCTAGCTCTTCTTGGTATGAATAGAAAACTAGAATGAGAACCTGAGGAAAGTATTGAAATTCAGTAGTTTAAAAAAAAGACAAATACTTGGTAGGAATCTGGTAAGAAAGCTTACTTTCTTTATATGTTAATTTATTTGTGATGTCTTTAAACAGAGCTTTATTTGTGATGTCTACAGAAAGTAGATTTGTTTTAATACAATTTTGTTAGCTTGTTTGGAGGTTTTTACTTGAGTTACTGTTTTGAAAATGGGAAAGTGTTCTTAGTTTCCACCAGAGATAGTCATTGCCTATGTCATTATCTTCAGTGTGGGGACAGTAGGCCAACAATGAGACTACATTGCTGGCAGCAGCTTTCTAGAACTGAACAATGAATCACGTCTTCTCAACTACATCTCTAAACCAAATGGCATCGGTGTGGAAGTGAAGGCCATGCAATATCTATCACTCACTTAACATGTACATACCCATTCCATGACTTATTCAAACTTTACTATAATTTACAGCTATCGGATATGTGTCAGTGATTTAACTTTTCCAGATCTGATTTGACTTAGCTGTGAAATAACATAGAGTAGGATGTGGGCCTAATATGAAATTTTTTATCCTTTCTCTATGTAAGATTTATACTAAGAGAAAATCTTAGTATATCTATATATACTCTTAATATAGAAAAGTTTGCTGAAAACTTAAGTCAAAACTATATTTTAATATACAGTATCCAAGAAAACATATCCACCTCTGGTTTGAATTGAATACTTTTAAAATGGAAAGAACTAATACATTAGCCATTGTCTTTTCTAGGGTTTAGAGAGAGTTGTGTTTTTAAAAGAGTACATGGAGTAATCTTCTCCAATTCATCATTTCCCCTTAGCTATTTCTTTTCTTACCTTTCTCTATCCAATTTCCTCATACTGTGGGTTTCTCCAATCCAGAAGGATTCTTTGACTCTACTGTACAGTCAATATCATATGTCATTGAAAATTAGATATCTCTTTAAATGCCAAACAGTAATTTAAAACATATATATGAAAATTAATGGTGATCATTTATTAAAGGAGTAGATAGGCCAGGAAAGATCTGTTAAAAATCAAGGTAGTAACAACAACTATTTGCTTGATATTAATAGTGGACTATTAAGCATGTTTTTGACCAAGCTAACCATTGAGTTTGCTTGGGTTTTCCCTATCTTAGTAATAGTAATAACAGATCAGATCAGATTTTCCCAAAGTGATTGCTACTATTTTTCCGATTCCAATCCCAGGAGAGGTCACAGGGCATTGAAGAATGGCAGATGATCGGAAAGATGAAGCAAAGGCGCCTCACTGGACCTCAACTCAACTAACAGAGGCATCTGCACACCCACATCCGCCTGAGATTAAGGATCAAGGCGGAGCAGGGGAAGGACTTGTCAGAAGCGCCAATGGATTCCCATACAGGGAGGACGAAGAGGGCGCCTTTGGAGAACATGGGTCACAGAGCACCTATTCAGATACCAAAGAGAATGGAATCAACGGAGAGCTGACCTCGGCTGACAGAGAAACAGCAGGTAACGAAGGACTCCTCTGTCCCCAGTGCTGGCTTTGTGCTTTGAAGTCTGTTTCATCTGAAAGTGAATTAATTTACTGCGATGATCCTCGTTCACTACTGCTAGGACTGAAATTTCAGTCAGTCAGGGGAAATAGACACCAAAAGGAGAGAAAAATCTTAGGAACTAGCCCAACATTTCCCCCAAATTAGTTGTATTCTTAATCTCATCTCCCTAATTTTAATAGACAAATGGCTCAGTGTATGGGTGTTTTGCTAGTAACTGTCAGCATTTTAACTCACTGAAAGGAAATTTCACAGCTAGTTACTTATTAATTCTCTTGAATGATAATGGACCTCAATCTGAATGACAGAATAGAAGGATATTTACTTTTGGGGGCAGAAAGAAATTTAGAGTCTATCTCCCAGCCTTTAAAAAAATAAGGAGAGATTGGGGCACCTGTCTGGCTCAGTTGGTAGAGCATACAACTCTTGATCTTAGGTTTGCAAGTTCAAGCCCCATGTTGGGTGTAGCGGTTACTTAAAACAAAATCTTAAAAAAAAGAAAGAGAGAGAAGGAAAGAAAACGAACACACACACATGGGAATCATTCCATACTTCCTCAGAGAGCTTTGTAGGAACTACTATTATAGATGCTTGAAGTAAAACATAATTTGATTTACTCTTAAGTACTTCCTTTCACGGTATAATTTCTACCAATAGTCCTCTTTATTCTGTCATTGGTAATGTCATCATTGATGGCATAGTCATTATATACCATTAACAGTATAGCGAAATGTTTGCCTGCACTATATTCTTCACCATTATTTTCCTTTTTTTTTTTCTGCAAACAGAATTTAATGTATTTGAATACAGTAACTTGTAGGCATGCTGTTCCAAAAATAGCCAAACTACAAGTAATAAGAAAGGCAATACCCCCTTTCAAAGTCCTCCCTTGCTTATTCAGACACTGGTTTTCTGCATTCCATCTATCAGCAACACTTCTCAACTGTATACTTTGTCCAAAAAAATACATTTCAGTTTTCATAGGGTAAGATTAAAGATATTTCAGATAACTGGGGAGAAATTACATAAGGACATAGGGTAATTTTTTTTAATCCCCTCATTCGATAAACTACTGTCGAGCATTTTCTTTACACAGGGTGTGTTAGCTTCTATGCCAGGGCTCGTGCAAGGAATGGTCTCTGAATGTCACAGAGCAGATGACTTAGTAGCAGACATGAGTCCTGTGCACACAAAAAATGTAGAACATAATGTGTCCTGTGCCAAATTAGAAGGCAAAAGTTGAAGAGGGATTGTTTCTGCTTAGGACCAATTTCCCAAGTAGCGCACAGAAGCATCGTGAGAAGTCACAGCAGACTCGCAGGGGTGTGGCAGATTATTTTAATTGCTCAAAGGGAAACACAGTGATATTCAACATCTGTTAAACACCGCATGACGTCAAGATAGTTCACAGTTTCCACATTCAATCACACTACATTCCTTTTTTAAGATTTATCTTTGTGAAGTCAGATTTTTGGCAATTGCTGTGATAAGAAGCAAGCACCCTATGGAAATTCACATGGAACAAGGGAAGAGAGGGAGTGTGCAATCTAATTCAAGCATTTGAGAAGCTAGGTAGTTCTCCCTAGGCACATATGCCCCATTAATAGGAAACTGTGGATACAAGTGAGATAAAAATGTTATTTTTGCCTTTCATGGTCACAATGAGGATCAAATAAGAGTAAATAGTGTAGAAAGTCAATGAATCAAAAAATAATATCTTCTAATTACCATGATTGTTATGGGTGTGTCAATATGGACAGCAGGGCACTCTTGTTCAAGGAATATTTTTCTACAGCTGAGTACAATACAGCTTGAACAGGTGGGACTTGTGTGTCAGGAGAACTAACTAGGAAGATTTTGAGGGAACTGAGGCATGAGGAGAGAGGACATGATGGAGCAAGATGCTTGTGGGGAAGGCAATAGAGACTGTGATAGACCAAGATTTTCCTCCTCATTGTATCCTGCAACACCTGACGTTATACTTTAAGTGCTCAATTAACGTATGTTGAGTGAGTGAATGAATGAGTGCATGAATGAATGTAAAAGAAAAAAGAAAGTCCCTTTCAAATTAATGGTGAAAAGTCTTTATCTTACCAGTTGAACCTCACAGATGATGATAGAGGCTGATAATACACTAAAGAAAAAAGTCACTGTGCATGTTCAATCAAGCAGTGAAGAGCTAATATCACTATTTCATTTTTTAGTGGTCTTAATTAAGTGTATAAGTACCTCAGAAAAAAATCTCTTTGCCAGATCAGTGTGTCTTCACCAGTTTCATTGAGGAACTAATATAAATTAAAAGGAGATTAACAGCTGTTTCTTTTCATTTATAGGTTCAGGACCATAAATGAGTTAATTTTGATTTAATTTTGAATTCAACTCAGCATATATCACATAAATCTTATGTTACCATATAGACTCCGAAAGTTCCATATGTATGCTCACAGTTGACAACAAAAGTTTTCAACAGCCAGCTGTGGGTTACCAGAGTAAAGGTGGTGTGCAATCCTAACAGGGTGTGATTTTTAAATTAACCTCTGTCCAGAAATAACAGGCTATGTATTAAGTCCATAAAATGTGTAAAGCTGTGAGAAAGGAAAAACGTACAATATTGTCTCCGCATACCTACAGAGGATGTTCTAGTGATCATGTGTAATTAGATTTCTCTGTAAACTTTAGCTTAATAAAATTATTAAGCTTAAAATTATTTAGCCTAATAAAATTATAAAATTATTAATTACACATAATTGTTTCACAAACAAAAATCCTTCCCAGTAGAAAGACATGTTCTTCAATCTCAAATATGGTCTTTAAAAATACTATCCTCTGATAGTAAGGATCACTCACATGAGCTGGCATTGTATTTCAAGGTGATTATTTTAAAGAGAACCAGAGGAACTATAGCCTCTCTTTTTTATCATTCCCATATGATCTGTCAGTACATTGCATTTTTCCCTTATAAAAGATACTTCTCAGGGCCCTTTTAACATGACACATTTCCCAGTAACATCAGGTCTTCAGCTATATGCTGTGGTGTTCAGGCCACTACTGGTTGAATCCAAGAATCGTTCTTCTCTTCATTGTTAGAAACGAACTTATCCCCAAGGTGGTTTATTTTTATTCATCTCTAAAAGCAGGATCGTGTAATAAATGTTACACAATTACTGCATCTCTCTCCTCTCCTTTCTTCATCAGGTGGGCTTACGTCAACCAAAGATCTTACCTCGTTTTCTCTCACCTATGCTTTTCAATGTTTACCTTCATTTCTGGGCTATAATAATTTTGAATTTTTTTACGTAGGCAAGCCCATAGTCAGCTTTTCTTTGATCCTATGTGCTGAGAGTGAGGGAAAAGGTAGAAGGGAATTCTAAAAGACAATAATATTTTATTTTATTAAAAAAATTTTTTTTTATTTATTTATGATAGTCACACACAGAGAGAGAGAGAGAGAGAGAGAGAGAGAGGCAGAAACATAGGCAGAGGGAGAAGCAGGCTCCATGCCCCGGGAGCCCAACGTGGGATTCGATCCCGGGTCTCCAGGATTGCGCCCTGGGCCAAAGGCAGGCGCCAAACCGCTGCGCCACCCAGGGATCCCACGATAATATTTTAAATTACATTTCTTTATGGATTACTCTTCTAGATTTTGTCTCTTTCTTTACAGTTGAAAGCTAATCCATAGAAAAGTAGATAGAATTATTTGCTCACCTATTGAGGCATAACTTTTGATACTTTAAGAATTTTTCTTATATATTCACTAAAGTAACCTTTATAGAAGCCATGCCACAAAAGCACAAAAAAAGAAATAAGAGACCACTGAGAATCTAGTCTGTTTGGAAAGCTGTTATTATAATGAGACTAAAAACATCAGTTTTTTTTTATTAAAGTATAGTTGATACACAACATTACTTTCATTTTGGGTGTACAACATAGTGAGTCAACCTCTCTGTACTAAATGCTGCTCTGCACAAGTGTAGCTCCCATCTGTCACCTGCAACACTATTATTGTGCCACTGACTATGTTCTCTACGCTGCACCTTGTATTCCTGTGACTTATTCATTCCGTAACTGGAAGCCTGAACCTCCTTCTCCCCTTCCCCCATTTTGCCCCTTCCCTCTACCCCATTCCCTCTAACTAGTCTCAGTTCTCTGTATTTGAGTCTCTTTCTGCTTTCTGTTCATTTTAAAACAGTCATTTTTAAATTATCTTCCAAAGCATGAATCATAAAAGGCTTGTGATAAACTTTTCCTCTCTCTTCCACCTTATTGTTATTGAAGAAAGCAAGGGTACCACATCTGGTGCCCCTAGAGTTCCGACTCTGAGTGGAAATTAGGAACCCCATCCTTAAGTTTCTCATCTGAGGGTGGGGCCCAAACTCATATTGGCATTCATATCAAGATAACTGGAAGAAACCAGTACATAAGACCACCTTTCGCAGTCCTCCTCTTTACAGGTATAGTCACTCATCCGAGATCAGATGACTACAGCTGGACTGCAGGTCTCCCACTGCATAGACCAGTGCAATGTCCGCTACTCCACGCTGCCAGGTTCAGAACAGCACGGGCAGCTGTCACAGTTATCAATTATAGCCCTCTTCTATTGCAGAACAGTCACATCCATGGACCTCTAAGAAGGACAGAAAACTGTAACTTTAGTCTTGGTTTTTAGTATTAGTGAAGCAGGAAAGAGGTGGTTCTCAGAAGTGTATAGATGCCACAACATGGAAGTATTTAAAATTATGCTTCCATGATTTGGGCTATCTAAGGTACAATGCTTTCAACATGAGCAGCAAACACAGTCAGAGTAGAAAGTGCCTTTGTGATCATCCAAAGGCAACATCAGCTGTCTCTTGGAGTAAATATGAAGATTAAAGAACATTTCCTCAGTTCCCCCTCCCCACCCAGTTCCCCAAGGGTGTTTTGTTTTCCCAACAGTCCGGGGATCCTATTCAGGTCTACTCCCTCCTGAAGCAGTGAGATCTGTAAAAGCTCTTCTAGGTGATACACCGTTGCTCTTCCAGAGCTTACCAGTGGAGCTGTGCCTTTGGAAGCCTTGACCTGCACTTTAGCATCCCCACAACTCAGGCAGCCAAGTGATGAACGCACTCAGATACATAAGTTGAGTGTTGCTAGGATTTTAGGTTTAGGCTTAAAAATACATGACGGAGGAAAGTTTGTCATCATTCATGTGCAAAAAGCTGAATATACCTTTAAGCCTCTCTCTGTTTCCCTTTCCAATCTTAGGAAATTCAAACTTGCCTTTTCTTACCTCTCTCATTCTTCCCACCTCCATTCCCAGATTTGAGATTTACTAGTAAGAGTCATCATGCCATTTAAAATATGGCATATTGTATATGATATTATATTAATGTACACAGAGCCAAAAACGTACAGAACCATTTCTCCTGTGAAATACTAAAGCCATCTGCACCACCCCGCAAGGCAAATAAACACGCTGGCCTAACAATACAAGAGGTTGCAGATTTTCCTTCCCCTTGTTACCATGGCAACCACTCTTTGCTGGAGCTGCCATTTCCTGAGCTCCGCAGAGAGAGGAGCATGCGGAGCAGAGTTATTTAGCATTCAAGGGTGGATCTGCAGAAAAGCGCAGGGCCTCACAGCGAAGCTTCTGGGCCTGGCGGCGCCGATGGATGAGTACAGAAAATGGGGATCTTGTCAGTGTTTTCCTTTGAACAGTTAGGCATCTGGGGTTAGAAAGAGTAAGGAAGATAAGGATTGATTTTTTTTTTTAAAAAAAGGCAATTCACAAGGTTTGTATTTGTCATGTTTGCTTTGTCCTGTGTGATCTCTATAGCATTTGAAGCAGATTTGGGGTATTAGCTTCATTATAATATGTGGCTTGTCTTGTTGGTAAATAGAAGGATCTGTACCTGATTGAGAGCTAACTGACATGGACATATAGTAAAGGCCTGCATCTCTTACTCTTGGTAAGATAGGAGCTTATATATAGTAGGTATTACTAGCTAGAGCTTAAAGTGTTTTTACAAAGTGGAGGAAAACACAGGCACCAGATAATGTTGTTTACTTAAATATGCAGTTATATATATAAGCTAGTTCTCCCTATAAAAATCTAGTTCACATCTATCTTTGCTCCTCAGCAAAAGTCTTAAAGTAGGATGAGATTTGTCTTCAGCCAATAATTCTGAATCAAAATATAAGGAAAACTTGGTTTCTCTAGACTTCTTTTAATTAAACCCAGTGACTCAACAAATTAAAACATGTTTTTGTTCCTTGGAATTTTAATTGCCTACAAACACTTCCAGTTGTGAAGAGCAAGGCTCTATCTAACACAATGTAATATGATATTTAAAAACTAAAATTGATTTGCATACACATCTACTCCCTTGTATATTCTTCCAGAAAATTCCTCCCATGCACTTAGTGGAAATCAGTCTTGTTTCTTTACCATTTTGTTTTACACTAAATGTCAGAACCACAGTCATAAGCACTTTTTAAAAAAGAGTTTTATCATTCTCTTTGGGCCGCTGACACTTTGAAAAATTATTTTGTTGAATTTGAATCTTAATCAGTGTGACAGATTCGAGCTAAGAACAATTTAGACCTACTTGTAAAATTATTCTGTCCAGCTTGTTTTTAAATGTAAATATAATTTAATTATCATTGTATTTTCTTACTTGACCCTCCCTCCTAATCCTGTATCTTCCAAGACTTTATCAAATGTTCTCCTCTATAATTTGCTGTTGTGTTTTGTCATCACATTTTTTTTCTTATTAAGGTATTCCCATTTTTTGAGGTTTTTAAAATTTCCACTGAAGGAAGAATTCTAATGTTTCATAAAATCTTTTTTATTTGCAGTGAGCAGATGAAAATAATCAGTCATGTCAGCAAGTCTTCATGGATTCAGTTTTGGACAAGCTAAGCCTTTGTTTTGCTGAGGATTATGCATGCCCTTTTAAGATTTTATTTATTTATTCATGAGAGACACACAGAGAGAGGCAGAGACTAGGCAGAGGGAGAAGGAGGCTACCTGTGGGGAGCCTGATGTGAGACTCAATCCCGGAACCCAGTATCATGCCTGAACCAAAGGCAGATGCTCAACCACTGAGCCACCCAGGTGCCCCTGCATGCCCTTTATCTGTCTCTTATTATATTTCTTTTTTTTTAAGATTTTCTTTATTTATTTATTCATGAGAGACACACACAGAGAGAGAGGTAGAGACATAGGCAAAGGGAGAACCAAGCTGCTCTCAGGGGGCCAGATGTGGGACTCCCAGGACCCCGGGACCATGTCCTGAGCTGAAGGCAGACGCTCAACCACTGAGCCACTCAGACATCCCTCCTATTATATTTCTAAGAATTCTCTCCTCACAAAAAAAAGGGGAAAAAAGATAAAAGAACAACTTTAATAGTAATTTGCAATAATGTATTTTTTGAAATGAATAACATATATATAAATTGATTCTATTGCTTGTATGTACCTGAGAAAAATATCTGCCACTGTATGCCAAATACCACCTCAAGGGCTGGCTCTGGCTTTGATGTTGCTACTGCTAAGAGGTTAGTAGACTGCAGAGTACCTCAAGATCATCACTCCCCCCTCCTTCCTCCCCAAGTTACTGTGATGAACCGACTCTTCTTTCTGCTTCAGTGTACCAAGCCTTCTCTTCCTTTCATTCCCTCACACTTCACTGCTCCTTAGCACATTACATAAAGCACGTGCTTTGACTGTCAGGGGAGTCTGGATATTCATCTCAGGAGCAGATGAACAGAACAACTGGTGTTTGCCTTGTGGATCTGGTAGTGAAAGCATGATCTGACTTGGCATCATGAGTCCTGAGGGGAAAAAGGACACTGAGCCACTAGCTGCCCTCTCACGGAGTGGTTCAGCTCACAGAATGAATCACTATTCAGCAACGCACATAGAAAAAACAATTTGAAACCCAGCCAAACTGATGAGCAAAGAAAGACGAACACATATGTCCCAGGCTCTCATTGGGACTTTAACAAATATGCAAGTGCTAGGTGGTTATTAGAACACAGAAATGAGAATAAAATGTCTGTTTTTTACAACTTATTTCAGTAGTCCTTGAAACTTAAGACAACATTAGGCAAAATGAGTAATAAGAGAGGAATCAAGATTCAGAGAAAAATCATTTTAATAGTGATGACTAAGTCTCAGCAGCCTGGAAATTAGACTCAAGATTTTCGGTCCAAATTTTGTATTTGGCAAGAGATGGAGACAGTGCTGGGATATGAGCACCTCTGATTCGCCCATAAGAGACCCCAGCACGAATGGTCAATTCCTCTGAGTGAACTAACAGTCTTACCTTTTGCAGAACAAGTTCAATTTCCCCAATTAATCTGTGGCTTCATTCATGTGCTGCATTGAAACAGGGATGGGAAAACGTTTTGAAAGGGTACATAACACGCAGGGGGGATTTTCAGGGTCCACGGTCAAAGATCCACAATTTTATTCTCTCCGAGGAATTTTTTCCTCTTCTGAACACCTCTGTGTAACATGTTCATGTCTTACTAATAGCTCTAATCATATGGATCATTCTACTGAGCTTATTTGTTACTTGTTTTAATCTGCAGCACTAAGTTATTAGTTTTTTGAGGTAAAAGTTCAAAACACTTCATCTTCATGTTCCTTTTGATATATAATGCAGTGATTGTTTTCTATAGTAAGTGCTAATACATTTTTTTAAATTGATATAAAGAAAAGAGAGAGTTCATATCCATCTTAGGTTTTAATATTGGAAATCTCATAAGCAAAATGGGGCTACCAAAATTATACCACAGTATGAGCAATGCACTTGTGGGAATGATGGTGTTGGCAGGAACACTGGATATAAAGAAGCAAATGAAGAACCCAAGAGAGAAGGTTAGAATCAAAGTGAGGACTATAGAACTATTGACTTGAACAGAAAGGAATTAAGTAGGAACTCTGAAAATACCATGGGAAGGATATGGTGGAAGATGACATGGTCTGAAAATGGGCTGAAGGTTTGGAGTAAAGAAAATATACCTTTGACTTAAGATAGCAATATGACACCTGATTAGAAATATTTTCTTGATGATAAAAAATAATGAACTGGAAAGAATATGGAAATGGAGTAAAATGACCTTTCAAAGAGATATCTATAATCTAACAGCTAGGTAACACATGGATAGTGAATAACTTCTCATGCTCATTCTTGCAAAATTGAGCCCAGTGTAACAATTGGCTCCAGTTGAAATGGCACTGAAATATCCTGCAAACAGAACTTTAAAATTCACATCTCTGTTGATCCTCTGGGTGTAAGTTAAGGATTGCCTCACTGTTCTAGGTCAGGAGCTCATGTAAATTTCAATTCTGACAAACGGGCAATCTGATTCTTTTTGGGGGGTGCAATCTGAGTCTTAAAGCAAATGGATGTTCTAAGTCATAGATATAATTATCCTTCTTTAAAGGAATATACCAGTATTGTCTTAGAGAGAGATGTATCCTATTTTTGAAGGTCAACCTGAATGAAATATCACCAGTGCCCTTTTTTTCTCTATTTCATCTTTGAGTCTGTAAAATGATTTGCAAATGGTTAAGTTCTTAGCTAATGAACGTATCTTTACTGAGTAATAGGGATAATTATTTGCTCACTTTCGGAAAGATATTTTGATTTCAATTAGATACACTTCTCTAGTTTCATTATTTTAAAAAGTGATAAAAGCTTTTAGTAACCCATTTTTTTTCTTTTTGGTGTATTAAAATGAAAGATGCTCCCATTTACATGTTCTGATTCTAATCATGAAGTATTTCAGTAATTTAAGGACTTTTTTCTTCTCCATAAGGGAAAATCATCATCACATCATTTACTATTAATTTTATGAGCAATTTTAAAAAATGAAATTTTTGGACACTTTCTCCTTGCGACATTTTATACATCATTATCCTTTATCCTAAAGCCCATGCACATTTTCTCTTTCTTGAAAAACTATCTACTGGTGGTGGTTGTTTTTTTTCTCATCAGCTTGAAAAGTAGAGATTTATGACTAAAGCATTGTAAAGATTGGAATAAACCTGCTTTTGTCCGAGCTTTACCAGAATGAAAATGCTAACATAGGGAAAACTGTTTTTTCTCTGAAAAAAAGAAAGCATTAATTTGACCTAGACACAAAAGCATGTAAAATATTCCCCCAGGTCAGTTCCCAGCCAATTCTTAGAAGTCTCTCTTTCAATCAGAAAAGAAAAAAGAACTGAGTTTGAAGCAAGTCCAGATGCTACTTTCAAAATTCACATTTTAGGAAGAGGAGTTCATTCATTTGGGATAACAATGATCTCTATCCTCATGAAATATCTGCCTATGAAGTTGATGGTGCTTGAAAATGCCCATTAGACCACATTGAACTTGCACATATGATCTGAATGCGACACTGAAAATACTGCCCAAGAACTTGGATGTTTTGGTGACACAGATTTCCTTTCTAGTTGGCTTTCATTGTTTAAGGAAGAGTAAATTGAAGATACCCTTGCTGATAATTTAATGTCTTAGGACCAGAATCACCAGATGAGGTTGAATTTATTTATTTTTTTATGTAAAGGAGTATAAACTTCCCAAATTATGTTTAACTTTTTAAAGTTCATTTTTTTTAGATGATGAGCATTTCTTCAATTCTAATTACAAATGCTTGAGTCTCCTGGGTCCCCAAATAATGGTGAATTTCAACTCTCCCTTATGTTCTCCGATACAATTGGATGTGAAAAAAACTGTATAAGTACAAAGTGCTTTTCTTCACCAGGTCTGCAGAGAAATGAAAATTACCAAGTATGCTTTTTAGAAAATATTTTGGAAAATACTATTTAATTAAAATGTTGAGGTGCTTCTTTTATTTTATTCTATAAAATTTTAAGTATGATGCTTTAATTAATGTGATTGCATTTTTAAATACTTCTCTTCCTATAGCTTTCGATCACCTTGTTGCTATCAGACCAAGTTCTTCATGCCTCTTTGCTTCGTGTTGCATTTCAGAATTATCCAAGAAAAAAAGTAGAAATCTCAAAGCTCCCTGATCTCATGAGACTTTTTCCTTTTATAGCAAACTTTTCTTCAACAAAACAAACCCCAATATAAGCTCAAAGAAAACATTTTTGAGGGGTAGAGGATCCCTCTAAAAGTTGAGAAAAAAGGGACTGACAAACTTTCAAAGGAAATAAGAATGAATCAAATATTTTCAGGCATATTCTGAGAACAAGGAATTGGGCAACCTCTTCACTATCAGAGCAACCATATATGAAATAACAGAATTGTAATTTCATTTTGGAAAAAAGAAAAAGCTACAAGTCCCGATTTAGACATTTTTCTTATATGTCAGTAAGAAAATAGTCTACATTTTCATATGTTTTTGTAGTAAATTGGATTTTTGTTGCCATGTTTTTACTAAAATGAAATGAAGATTTATGAAATCTGATTTACCATATCATGAAGAAACCCCTTGTATCCCTTACATAGGATTGTGTCTTTGATGGCAAATGCATGTTTTTAAACATAGTATAGCTTGTAGTTACAGTGGCATCTGCCTACCTGGGACCTGCCATAAGCAAAATTATGAAGTAAATAAAATTTGCTTTGAGCACCTTTTCCTTTGCTTCCTGCATCCCATTTCTTCATTTTCTTCCCTTTGTCAGAAGTCACCTAAAGTTACCTCCTATGGTCAGGATCCCACCTTTAGCCCCATTGCAAAACACAGTTGCCTTGCCCAATGTCAGCCTACCTCCCTAGATAGCATCTTATTCTGAAATATTTCTCCACTCTGCCACTCCATCAAAATTGATCTACCTTCTCTTTTTGCTGGGCTCCCACAGTAGAACAGCCAGAGCTATTACCATAATCAGTTAGAGATCTATGCTTTCTAGATGTCATTTACACTCAGACATAAAGATTCTGTGTCTTCAAACAGAGTGAATGCCTTGGCTCTTTCAAGTATGCTATTGACGGCACCCAAGATTTGCGAATATTTCTAGAAGTATACTTGGTAACAATGAAATCAATCTACAGAAAATAGATATAGATTGACTTAGTAAACAATACTGAAGGAAAATCCTCAATGTAAAATTTTATTTCAACAGATCTCTAAGGGATGTTTTCTAAAGTAGAATTTGTATATTCTGAAGATAACTTTGTTTTTTTTTTCTGAAGATAACTTTGAAGTTACTATTACATGTTCTTGTTTATTTTACATAATGAAACTTTTTGTATCTGCAGATGGAGAGAAATTCATTAAATAGTATTTTCCCTGGGATGCAATAATCAACCCAGAATACAAAACAAGTCGTCTTTATTCTAGAATAATTTTTGTCATGAGGATATTAAAAATCCTATTAAAGTCTTTGCTTTTTCCTATCATAATATGACCAAATTACAAATATAACATTGGACTTGATACTTGCTGTCTTCCTTTAAAAAACTGATCTTGCAAAGTCTCTGGATTTGCTACTTGGAGGTCCTTAAAAAAGTCTTTAACTATTATCAATTTTACTTGTTTGGAATTTTTCCTGAGAATGTGTCTCCCCTTATCTTGTGTTGTGGCTGAGCTTTTATTTAACAAAAATTATTAATGAATAATAGAGGGATAGTTCAAAACTATATCTTTCTTCTTATTTTTATTTTATTTTCACTATGGCATTTTCATTTTCAGAATTTCATAATGTAATTAATTATTTACACCTTTCCTCACAGGATTATTAGAATATGGTTCTCTGGTTTTTTATACATATATATGAAATATATATTTAGTTTTATATAAATGTATTATATTCATATTAATTTTATATATATAATTTGAAAATTATAAAGAATTACCATACACATTTATTAGTGACTTAAAGTCTGCCAAGTGGTTTTAGGGCTGGTGTAAAGAGAATATTTGTGGATGATATTTTAAATAGCTACAATGGCAAAAATAAAATAGGCAGTTATAGAAGATGGTGAATCGCTTACTTAAAACATTTATAGTTCATGAGAGACTTGCTAAGAAGAAAGCACATAAGGTTGATGTTGTATGCTGCTATTTGCACATTCATTCTTAGAAACATGGTAGGACTGGAGGTTGAAGCAAACTATAATTACATAAAAGTCATGTTGGTCTCTCTATGTGCTGATTGAATGTACTCTACAATGTGTTGTGAACAAAGTGATTTTTCCCATCACATAGTTCCTGAGTTCCATATGCTTCTAGGTCACAAGGCCTCCAAAGATTTATGTGAGTTATAGTATCATAAAGATGAGATAGATGGAGTGAACAAAAGGTGGTTTTTACCAATTTATCATAACAAACAGGTTCTCCTAGAAGAAATAACTAGGTTTATTTAGGTAACTAGTAGCAACTATTCCTGGTATATAGAGAACTTCTATTTGAAAAGTTTACTCCAATGCCTTTTTTGGAACCTGGAATATTTTTCCATCATATTCTTGGTCCCAGGTTCTGAAACTATAGAAACATTAATTCACCCAAATCCCAGCCTTGCTTCAGGTGATCGAAGTCTTTGAGGTACTCAAATACAGAATGAAACTTTAAAAACATGGAGAGACTTTTATGTGCATGAGTGCTGGCACATGCATAAGCACACACACACTGTACTGCATTTCTATACACACCTTTAAATTTTGTTCATCCCACAGTTAGAATAACTGTCTCTTAGGTTCATTGATGTTTCATCTCTCCA
This sequence comes from Nyctereutes procyonoides, assembly GCF_905146905.1. NCBI lineage: Eukaryota > Metazoa > Chordata > Mammalia > Carnivora > Canidae > Nyctereutes > Nyctereutes procyonoides. The sequence goes on from NW_026575132.1 coordinate 17,621,339, forward strand.
TTAGTTATAATAATAGTTATCTTCATTTCATGCCACATTCTTTTGACAATATGATGTGTTCAAGACTTAATGCAGAAGATGATTCAATTTCTCACAAGTCTACAAGTAGTACAATAGTAATGACTTCAGTAAGACGCAAAACAAAGCATTGAAAAGCTCTAAAAATGTCAATTTCCCCCAGTGCCTTAATGATTATATTCAATGTATTGATATTAAAGCAATTTGAAAATTTAAAAGGGGAAAATTCCCCAAGAAATTTCTCTTTCTAAAATTAATTTAAGATCAATGAAGTATTATAACCTAGCTTAATTAATAAATGTTTAATATATGGGCTAAAAGCAGCAATACAAATATGTGTACATTACCATATTGGAAATCCCCAATATCACCCAGCAGCAAAAACTTTTAACTAGAATAGTTAAGTATAAAGCTAGACTATATTCACTTACTATATATTTCTTCTGCTTAAATGTGTTTTTTCCTATTTCCAAGTGAACCCTTAAAATGAGAAGCAAAACTTTCCAGCAGGTAATACTTCTGATCTGTGCATTGTTTTACTAGTTCCCTTTGACTCCATAATATGCTTGACCCGTGATAATATTCTTCCACTGATAACCATCTTAATTTACTACACCTTTCCCTCTTGACTAAATGTAAATGCTAGGCGGATTCTCTTCAAGTTCTAAAAACTATATTTGAGTAGGTTAAGTTGTCCATCTAAACAATATTGTAGATTAGAACCCATAGATTAAGAGAGGGGGGGAAGCAAAGAGAAGCAGAGGGAAAATTTTCCTATAATCATAACTGTACTCCCAATCTGAGCCCAGCCAGGTTGCAAACACATCTCAAAACAGGGCTATATGAGTGAGTGACTATGGATGGATGAGCCAACATCTGCGGCCATTTTTCATAGAAAAATCTTTAAAAACGAAAAGAAAATTTGTTCTTCAATGAGATGGCCCCACTTCAAGCACAATTTACATACAGGAATACCATGTCTTTATATTTCCCATAATGACTAAGAATAGTTCCACTGTCTATAAGGGGTACAAAACATATTTTCTTAAATTTAAGTACCCGTCAGAACTGAACTTTTGCAGTCATGATTCCTTATCTTAAATGTGTTTATATCCATAAACGAATCTGACCTCACATGCATTTCTTCCCATAAACTAAATTTATTCTTGTTTTAATCAGTAAATCTTTAGAAGAAATCTTTGGAAGAAAAAGCGGGTCGGCAAAGATCTACAGCTGCTGCATTGGCAAGGGTGACCTCTGAGATCAAATTGGAGTCTGACTAGGAAAGGAGATGCCAATGCGGCCTCTTTAATTAATGCTAAGGTGCCAAGGAAACAAACAAACCAAAAACCAACAACCTGCTCTTTTAATTTCCTCCTTCACCAGTTGATTACAGGAAATAGTTTCTGAGGAGCCATTTGCTCTCCAAATTAAGCAAGGAACTTTTTTCTTTCCCTGTTTTTATGAATTTGTCGAGGGTGCTTGTTTAGCAGAGTACTTCCAACCACACAGTGCTTTCCTTGTTGACTAGCTTCCATCAGCAGCAGCAATTAGCAGCAGTTTCCTAGGCAACCATTCTGTACCCTACTGAGAAAAACCTTTTCTTGACAGGAGCATTCTGTCTAAAATTGTTTTGTTTTCCTTCTTTCACAAGTGTATGGTAGGCTTACTTGTCATTTCTTTTAACACAGCATTATTATGTCCATTATTCTTAAAAGCAGAAACATTTACTGGCTTTTATGTTCCATATGGTTGAATTTATTGTCAGTGTCTCTTACTTCTCTCTTAACCTGAAAGAAGTCAACAAAAATATGCTCTCAAGCATATGCCAACTTGTTTTTTTTTTTTTTTTTTTTTTTTTTTTTGTTCACAGTCTAGTTGGTGAGCCTTTGCGTGTTCAAGTATCACAGCTGGTCCTGCTGAAAACTGAAAGGGTATACATTCAAAATCAAACTTCTGTGTCTACCAACAATTTTATGTGTTGCTCAGAAGCGAGTTGAAATTTCCAGGGCCACTTAAAAAGTTTTAACTCCACGGCATTTATTATAAAGCAACCACGCAATATCGATAGATTAATATAACAAAATAACTAAACTGGAAATATGCTATAAAAACAGGGCCTGAGACTGTGTGTTAAGAAATTTGACATGATAAAATACCAGAAGAGTGTAGCAATGGTGCAGCATGAATCAACACATGGTATAAAGCTGTTGTATAGGCTACAACAGCTATAAATGCTGAATAGTAAAGCATAATAGTAGAATGAAATTTATTCATCATTTTAGATAGTAAATGGCAGGAGCTTGATGTATTATTGCCTATTAGGTGATGGTTCAGCATTTTGGCAAGGAGATACTCACTGGGAAAAATAACAGAATTATATCAATGTATGACAAACACTTTCAGGTCTTTATATTTTGTCAATCAAATGATGATTATATACCTAGATGACTACAAGACAGCTAGAGTGATTGAAATGATACTGAATGAATGAATGAATTTATTTTAGAGAGGGAGAGGAGAATCTCAAGCAGTCTTTATACCCAATGCAGAGCCCAATATAGGGCTCTGTCCCACGACCCTGAGATCATGACCTGAGCTGAAATCAAGAGTCAGACACTTAACTGACTGGCCCCCCAGGCTCTGGTGACACAGAATTTAAATAAGCAGTTGATATATATTATTTCATTTAAGTGCCACAATACACAAAAGGATGAACACCAATTTAATTCCCACTTTATAGATGGGGAATCAAGGTTAGAGAGATTGTCACTTAATTGCAGCTAGTAAGTAAAGACAATTTAATTTCAGATTGTCTGACACAAAAATCTACTATTATAAAATATTTGTGCTAAACATATGTAAGTCAAAGTGATGTCTAAATGGGACAGTAAGTTACCTTTATCCATCATTTTGCCAGTTCTCCCATCCAGAACATGTGTTATTGTGTGGATTCAATACATTGATGGGAAATAAATGCCTGGGGTAGCAACTTGTCTAATAAACTTGTATCACAGTATGATGTTTATTATTTAGTTGAAATGTAAGTAGCTTAGCATGATACCTTTTGGGTATTATCAGGTAGGTTTCTGGAGTTGAGAACTTGTCCCAGTTGGTCTCTTATACCTATTTACTCCCTATATGTATTCCCAACAATTTATTTCCCCAGAACCAAGAAAAAAATATTATTTCTTTCCATTCTTTTTGTTTTATCTACTAAGGACCACTTTGATACTGTTTTCAGAACACCGACCCCATTGCCGTTTCCCAGAATAAATTTTCAAGAAGACTTCACGTTTACTTTTAGATGTTTATCTGTATAATGATGATCTGTTATCACCTACGACTCTGATACCTGGGTTGTATCTAAATCCCTTATTTTATATCAGCCTAAAACCAATACTTCTTATTAGACAAATTTATTTTAAGTAAGTTGCTTTTAATGTTTTCCTACAAATTGATTTATGGGCAGATTACTTGCCAGATTAGTTCCTGGTTGACTACATATAATATGACTTTTACTTACATGTAATATGATATATAATAAGACTTTAGAATCATGCCATGAGATGTTTTTGTATGACTTACAGAAACTGTCTCATCACCATAATGACACTACTGGAAAATAATATTCAAATACAGGTTCTCACTGCAGTGCAGAAACTACTGTTAGTTAATTGCATTGAGAACCTGACATTAACAAGAGAGAGAATAAAGTACATATTACAAACACTCCTTAACTAAGACAATTTTTAACATAAACTAAAAATGCCCACTATAAGAAAACTTTAGATGCTCAAAAGAAAGACAACTGAGCCTTTCATAATTTCAGTTTACACTAAGAAGTGTAATGTGAAGATCAGTGTTACTTTTGCTTGTGTATAATGAACAATTTCCCAGTAAAAATTCCAGTATAATCTAGATTTATCTTTAATCTTCTGAACAACTAAGTCTTATTCATAATTTTATAGATAAAATGTGTCAAAGAAAAAAATAACAAAAAATAGGGTAGAAAAGGGATTAAAGAAGTAGAGAAAATAAGCAATGAAAAATTAAAATGTACATTAATCTCTTACCTCAAAAATAGTTTTTCGTATTACTAATTGTCCTTAAGAGTAGACAGGGGCTATCATGCCTTTTAGAGTACTGCCCAGAAGATGGTCCTAAATTGGAACTTGCTAGCAGAAATCTAGAGCAGATCAAATCTGCTCAAATCTAGAGCCTAGGACCCACACTGCTAGGAAAATGAGGATAACAAATAAAAAAGAAAGTTTTTACTTCCCTCTAATTTTATCTAGGGAAAAAAAAAAAACACTGTCCCTGGCATCAACATGGATGATTGCAGATTAACTATATTATCTGACATTCATAATAGTAATAGCCTAGTTGGGTTGGAACTTTAGTTGCTCTTTATTTTTTCTAAGATTGTATTTATTTATTTGAGAGAGAGTGGAGAAAGGAGCAGAGGGAGAGGAACAAGCAGACTCTGTGCTGAGCATGGAGCCCAACATGGGTCTTGACGTGGGGCTCGACATGGGCTCCACTTGGGACTTACAGGGCCCCACATGGTACTGGATGCAGGTCTGATCTCAGAACCCGGAGATCATGATCTGAGCCCAAACCAAGAGACTTAACCAGACTGAGCCACCCAGGCCCCCAAGTTGCTCTTTCTTTAAAGCAGAAATACTAAGGTAGAGGACCTAAAAGAATGTATAACTGGGGAAAGTAAAGACACCTTGGAGAAGAACTATTTGGAAAGCTTAAGTTCCTTAATATGTCACACCTGTTATATAATTATGCAATTGCATCTGCACAGTGACCTGTGAGACAGGGGATATTATTATTTCCATTTCATGGGTGAGGCATTGAAACCCAATGAGTTTGAGTAAATTCCTAAGTATGAAATAACTGGATTAGAGTTTGCACCCACATTTCTCTAAATTAAAGTCATGTGACTTCCTTTAACATTACAATATAAAAGACTGATCTCCTATATAGAAAGATATGATGGATAGATGGATGGTTGGATATATGGCAGGTAGGATGGATAAATGGATAAAATCAGTGATATATAGAGAGACAGAGATATATCATACACACACTGTAACTCTATGTTTACATTTTCATAAGTCTGATTTTGTGACTCTCTTTCTTTGTCTTCTGTGTTTGTTTGGCATGTTTACCATTAATCTTCTCTGAACTTTACCCAAACCCTCTGTGAATTCTCTTCTGTCCCAGGAACCAGGCTATAAGGGTAAAGCTTACTCCAGGAGAGCCGCTGATTGGATTTCCATCGGTAAAAGGCTGCTTCTCCTTGGAGAAAGCTTCCATCTCTGCATTGATGGCAGCCCTTGCTTAGAGGAAGATTTTAAAGTGGCTGGACCAATTAAAACCCCCGGAACAAGTCTATGCTCCTTTTTTTCACACTGTGAAATGAATATTAAGCAATACAATTACCTGTTTGAAGTTTTAGCAATATTATTCGCTCCAAAAAAATTAAAGATATGTCATTAACTGGGTTCCCACTTACCCTGTTCGATTATTCTAAAATAACATTTCTTAAAGTCTGTTAAATTCTTTTGAGGAAAAATAGTTAATTTTCCCAAGATTGAGAAATTATTTTCTTACAAGTTTTGCTTAAATATATACAAATGTAAAATTGCCTTATTCATAAGCATTTATTCAACTATGAAACTCAAACACACCTAAATGAATTTTATCTGAAACAACAAAACCAATAAAATTCAAATGTCCTACTACTTATTGTGTAAAATAAATAGTATTGTTTTATTGAAATTAAATCATTGCTCACAATAAATGTGGTACTGACTGATACAGTACATTTGATTTAGGTTGCACATGTCCATTCTGACTGGAGAGAAATAATGATTCAATTTTTCCTTTCCTTGTCTCTAGAATATTTTGAAAGTCTTTTTATAGTGTGCCATCATGTTTTTTGGCCTACATCTCATGTGAATGCGTTTTTTTATTGTATAATTTTTACCTCTGATCTCTTATTAGCCCACAACAGATAAACTAATTGCCCGAAATGTCAAAACTATTCTAAATGCAATTCCATACAAAAAGAAAGTATGGTAGCATTGCTCAGTTATAATTTGTTCACATAAACCAATAGATACTTTTTACTATTTTTATTGGATTATTTTCCCAATTTAAGAAATTTAATCCACATTAAGCATTCTCAGGCTCTGAAGAATTGACCAATAGCTACATAAGAATCTGGGATCCTCATTTAAGAAATACTGTTTTAAAATCATCAAAACTTAAACAAGAATTTAGTGAACGATTAATTTGAGGAAGGGGTTAAGCTAGTAAATATAATAGTGAGCATGAATTTATTTCTAAACTTGCGTAACAACATGAACAAAACCTTTTATATTAATTTTTCATACTTCCAAAATATTGTGTTAAGTATCCAATCTGAGTAAATATCAATGGAAGGAGCTTTGGGGTGATAAAGAGTCTTTGACTTGAGTACTTTACATAGCAAGGGAGACAAGACATGTGTACCAGTACAACTTCATGCAAGATGTACTAAATGCCATAGGAGATAGTGCATTTTGTATGTATACCAGCAGGGAAATGCAGGAATGATCCATAAAATACATGGGTTTTATATATATGCCAATTTCTGCAGTATTTGCTCCACTTCCCCGTTACACTGAATTTCCTATGAAACACTGAGATTCTGTAAGTGCTAAAAACCAATTTATTGTTTTTTTAAGTATCTGAATTTCATTGGAAATTAATATACAAAAGTAGGTAAGTTATTAAAATATCTAAGTTATCTAGAAGATATAGATGATAGGTAGATATACATACATACATGCATGGATATATAGTTACTGCTCAGTTATGGTCAATTGCTTGGTTCATAGTCTCAAAATATAGTCACAAATAGCAGTTTTGCCCTTTAGGTAAACAGTAGGTGTGAGGGTGAATATGTTTCCTTAGTTCATACCTTAGAAAAGTTCATATATTTCCATTGATCATTCTCACAACACTGTTAAAGTTTATGGTTATTTTCTCATTATTTCTAATGCTGTTTTTCTGCTTGGGAGAAAGAATAGCATAATAGTTAGGAAACTGGGGTTCTAATCTCAGCTTGCCTCCATCAGCTGTGTGAACCTGAGCAAATCTTTCATAACCATGCCTAGCTTTTACTTCCTCATCTACAAAATGAGAGGATTTAGATATAGTCTACTCTTAAAGCCCTTTTAGCTCTAAAACTTTGATACTGTGAGTTAAATTGCATAGGATAAAACAACCTTGGGCACCTGGGTGGCTCAGTGGTTAAGCATCTGCCTTTGGCTCAGCTTGTGATCCCGGAGTCCTGGGATCAAGCCCTGCAGGGAGCCTGCTTCTCCCTCTGCCTATGTCTCTGGTTCTCTCTGTGTCTTATGAATAAATAAAATCGTAAGAAAAAAATAACCACCTTATAAGAATAGGTCATAACCTTACTATTTTGAAATAGGTTAATTATGATTTCAAAATCATAATTATGATTCTGATGATAATTATGATTATGGTTATGATTCAAATCTTAAGTATGCAAACAGCAAGTACTGAGAGGCTACATAAAAATATTTTCTGAAAAAGTTTTAATTTCTAAGGAAAGGCTCCAGAGATTTACTTCAGGTATTTATATGCTGAGTACTTTTTATAAATCCTTTTTCCACACAATACACTTTGCACTCTCAATTTAGTTTAATTATTTCAAAATGATTTTGAAATCATAATTATTCTTTCCATTTTTTTCAATATTTAAAAAAGATTCTTCTTAGTTTAAACTAAATTGAGAGTGCAAAGTGTATTGTGTGGAAAAAGGATTTATAAAAAGTACTCAGCATATAAATACCTGAAGTAAATCTCTGGAGCCTTTCCTTAGAAATTAAAACCTTTTCAGAAAATATTTTTATGTAGCCTCTCAGTACTTGCTGTTTGCATACTTAAGATTTGAATGAGGTCTTCAGCTTCATAAAACTATACTTCAAACATAAAATAAATATTAAATCACAGTTTTAATATCTAAGGCATTTTACAAGGTCCTAATTGAGAGTTGGTTTTCTAAATCTGATATTTATAATGATGATGTATGACTGTCTGGCCTAAACCTATTAGTCCTCTGTTTTCTCATCTGTGAAATGGGAGTAATAATAGTAAGTCATTCACTGAAATAGGACCAATACCTTAGCAGGGTGTTAGGCACATAGCAAGCACCATGATATTTTTGAAATACTGCTTCTGTTGCTGTGAGTGCTACTCATTCTAGGTAAGGGTGTTTACAGTGTACTCCTTACGATGATACATAGGTTACAGTGTCAGGTGGCTATTTAAAACATCAGGAAGTTAGACATATAAAGGCAAATATGCTCAATCAGCTAATCTAGCTTTTAAAATTCAGATAAATCTGATTCAAGTGGATTGCTCACCCCAAAAGCTGGTTTTTAAGCACTATTCTCTCTGTCATCCTGGGTGGGGTAAGGAATCTAAATGAACCAGGTAGAAACAGGATCCCACCCCCCTCCCAACTCCTGGTAACCTGCTTGTAAATGTGTAAATTTTGATCATAAGAAAGTTCAATGAAGTATTTATTCTAAAATCTTTGCTAAAATTATGAGAACAAATCCCATTACCACTATCCTCCTTGTCCAGTACAACTTGTTTCTATAAGGGTTGTAAGTAGGGTTATTTGTTAGTATGATGTTTATATACAAAGATAATGAAAACTAAAATCTGGAGAATTTATTTCTGACCTAGAATATTATTTTTAATCTCAAAAGTCTTTTTTTTCTTCTTTTTTTTTTTTCCAGACTGGGTAGGGGTAGAAGCAGGGGGAGAGAGAGAATCTTAAACAGGCACCATGCCCAACACAGAGCTGGATGTGGGACTTGATCTCACCACCCTGAGATCATGACCTGAGCCAAAATCAATTCAGATGCTTAAATGACTGAGCCACCAGGCGCCCTTCAAATGGCTTCTTTCATTTTTTGCCTATGATGCATAGAACATTATTTCTTGAATATTTTTCTAACTTGGTTATATAACATTAGCATTGGGATATGCTCCAGTAGGTACTACTTTAAGCCAAAAATTAGCTATCTGGCATCTCACAGGCTGGTCATTTTAATGATGAATCTCCCCCTGCTTTTTAATGAAGCTATTATACTGACTAGGTGAGTGTATATGTCATATGGCCTTAAGGATTTTTAAAACATCTGCTATCTAGAATAGTAGCTCTTTAGAAAGAAACCATCTGCTATATAATTTCTATGTATTTCATTCAAATTTTATCTTCCCAGGTCTTTCTGAATAGATCTTGTTCACACTGATCCTGGATAATGCTGTTTGATCACAAATTCACGTTTTGAGGCATCTTCTTTAGATTTTAAATCATGGTATTTCTGCAAATCAGCATAGAAACTTACAATCAAACTTTTCTAGAAAACTACAAAACATTTTATATTAAATCCAAAATGAATCTTTTTTTCTCTGAATTTGTTTTACTTGGTACAAAAATTTTAATTGTTTCTGTTTGTATAAACAGCTTTTTAAAAATAAACTGCCATAAAATTATTTTTCTTTCATTCTGTGTTCATTTTGCCTAGTTTCCAGAATGTCAACCTCTTTTTTTCTTTTCTTCTTCTTCTTCTTCTTTTTTTTTTTTTTTTGGTTATATGTATTTGTGTTTTATCCTCAATTTAATAAATTCTTTTGTACTTTTTTGGGGGAAGACAAAATAAAATTCTAATCAACTATATTGTTTCATTGCTTTTCCTCTTTGCTATCTGTTTTAGACATCTCACTATTTTGTTTTCTTTTGTACTATTTATTACAGAGGAGGTGTCTGCAAGGATAGTTCAAGTAGTCACGGCTGAGGCTGTAGCAGTCCTGAAAGGTGAACAAGAGAAAGAAGCTCAACATAAAGATCAACCTGCAGCTCTGCCTTTAGGTAAATGAGAAACACCTTCGTTCAAGAGCTGTATGTGCAGCATCCTAATCACAGGACCAAATCTTCATGGTCGAAGAGAGGCCCTTTCTCCTATTTCATCCTTATATATAACATTCATCAAACCCCTCTCTGTTGGGAGGCCCTGGCACCTATTTTTACCTTTCTTGACAGGCTCATTTGTAGTATATGGACAGTCTTCAGAGTAATATGCTTATAGTTAGACTCTGCCCCTAAATTTCCCCTAATTTTAAATTTTCATTTCTAGACCACTAGAGATATTTATTATAAAAATAAAGCCAATGAATATTGATGTCATGGCACCCACTTATAAAGAAAATGTGTAAATACTTAAATGAGAAATGATTATTTCCCTTTATGGGTTTTGGTGAATGTTTGTCTAGCCTTGTTTGGGTCTCCCTGAACCAGCCACAAAAAACCTATAGTCAGAGCTTTGTTACAATCATGAATGACTTTGTATCTCATATAATGTACTGGTCTTCACTTGGTTCATTTAAAAGCACTTGAGATATCAGTGCTGTCTCCCTTGATCACAAGTCAGATGCCCCTGGGCAAAACAGATAATAAATGGTGCTTGCCAGAGAAAACACTTTTAGCCAAAGGCTTGTTGCCCCTCCTTTAGATAGATGATAGATAGATAGATAGATGATAGATAGATAGATAGATAGATAGATAGATAGATAGATGATAGATAGATATGATGTATATACATGCAGAGACACAAGAAAGGAAACTCTTAGGTTCAACATATGTCTATTTCACATGTTCATATAACTAATTCATAGAAAGATATAATCTTTAAAGTCTAAAAATAGAACATATTCAATTCTGTCTCACTCAGTCAATATTTGATTTTCTGTTCAGTACTCCTTTAAGCAATTTAAATGACTCAAAAATTAAGCAACAAAAATTCTACTCTTCCAGAATAATAGATACTCATTATTTGCAGTAAGATGTCCTTAGATCATAAAGGTTTATTTGTCTCTTAAAATAGGGGGAAAATTATCTTATTCAAAACATTAAACTTCTGTTTGTGGTTCACTCCTATACCTTAAAGAACACCTCTTTTTTTTTCTTTTAATTTTGAAGCCTTAAAATATGTTATATAGAGACCCATGGGGTCAGGGAACTAAGAAGTCACCGGTCATCCCAAAGCTGCTTTATGAGAGTAAAAAATACATGCTCTATAAAATAGAGCAAATAAAATTCCTACTGGCCTTGATGATGAATATTTCCTTTTTGCAATCCCTTACCTTCAAATGAGTTGCTCAAGAAGAAAGAGTTAACTGTGGATGAATTATATCTTTTAGAAATTTTCTCTTTGGTTCTTCACATATAATGCCAAGGCCAAAAGTTTACTTGACTCCAACTAGGACATGGTTTCTGTTTGAAGGTTGCCTTAGGCTGTGACAGCTTCATTTTTCTTTTCTGAGAATATATACAGAAATACAGTTTGACATTACACTCAGTGTACAAAATGTTGTTATATTTTTTAAAAATACATCACCTATAATCCTGTGATTGAAGGTTACATTTGTTTCTAAATCAAGAAGTTGAACAATATAGAATTCTGATTTTTTTTTTCAGTCAGTCAAGCTAAATCCAAATTAAAATGCTTGCCTGTGTGTTTGAATATAGTCAGTTAGGGCCAGAATAAAATATTTTATTAGTTGAACAAGCAGACACATTTGTGGGATTAATGATAGAAATTTAACAGCCATTTTTAATCCATTTTTATAGGGAAGATAAAACAATTTTTTTAAAAATATTAAATATTTCTCTTTCCTTTTAGGTTTTTTAAGATATGTGAATCAAGCAATACAACAAAAAATAAGTCAAGGGCAACTTACTATTCAATCTTTTCCTAAATTTCATAGAGAGGCCTTTTTACAGATGGCACAGCTGTTAACACAACTCATGACCTAACAGGATTAATTGTATCTCATTTTTCCACTATTTGATCTTTAGCAGCTGAAGAGACAGCTAATCTGCCTCCTTCTCCACCTCCATCACCAGCCTCAGAACAGACTGTCCCAGTGGAAGAAGGTAAGGCCCATTGGACTTTTTGAAAAGGTTTGTCTTCTGATAAATTAGCATCAATTCATAAGCAGTGGACTTGGTATGGGTTAGTATGTGACCCAGCTTGAGATCTGTCTGTTTCAAACAGCCAAGAAGAAACAAAGACTTTACTTAAATGTATAATCATTTATCTATACAAAATCAGAAGTAGGAGGAATATAGTAAATAAAAAAGGAGATATCTGCTTGATACAGGAGAAGATAACTTTGTGTTTAAATTGCTAAAATAGTTACAGAAAACCAGTTCACTTAATTAATATAAAATGTTCTTACAGAGAAGATACAATCCAATCTTCTAAGTGACTGAACAAAATTAAATTTATTGATGAAATCGTAAGGAAATATTGTCAGGAATTGTCTGTTTTGCTCACTTTGTGGCTGCCAAGGGCTTCCCTAGGGTCTGGCCTGTAGCAAACTCTCAATAAATATTAATGAATAAATGAAGAAGTCAGTGAATGAATCTGATATTGAGAGCAGTGAACTGGAAGCTGAGACCGTGACTTCTTTCCTGCTGAGACCTGTTATTGTCCATGAATATATTTATGCATTTAGTCAACATAGAATGCTATGTCAGCTTTTCAGTTCTTATTAATAAAACAGAGGGATGCTTTTGAAGAATCTTGATTCAGAATCTGAGCTGAAAGGCACTATTTAAAAACAAACTATTATTAGTTTTATGACTTAAGTCAGCTAACTTTTGTGTATCATTTGAGTTATAGAAGGCAGAGAAGAGCTATAGCTAAAGCGTTGTTTCAATATAATTTAGTTTTCATATACTAAAATCAGAATTTTAATATCATTCCACTTTATTCCTTAATTTTTTTTTCATTTCTTGTCCCTTTTAGCAGTTATTTTACTGTTAAAAATTGAACATCACAAAAGACTATTTTTATACTTTGTAATTAGTTTCTTTTAAAATATTCTTTGACTTCCTAATAGAGATTTTTCTAAATTACAGAACTATGAACTATCAATAAACATAATTTACTATCGTCACAGATTTATATACCTAAGCTTCTTTTAGTGAGCTTTTTCTTTCTTAAATTGAGGCCTTTTTTTTTCTAATCTACTGCCTCAAATAATGTTAACCAAACTAAATTATCCCAAAGAATAAAAGAAAATTTAGAGACTATAATCAGTGGCAGTTATGATTATTATTTAATTTCCTGAAAAATGTGATTTGATCTTTTAGTTTATAGATTTAAAAGATTTTTTGACCTTATCCATTCATTGGCACATAGCTATGGAGCACCTACAGTGTGTTTTTCAAATTCTAGCTATATGCTAGTGAGCAAAACAGACACGATCCCTGCTTATAAGGAACACGCAGTCTGATGGAGAACAGAAAGCCAATAAATTAGCTTATAAATAATTTCAAGTTGGATTAGCACTAGGAAGGAAAAGAACAGAGGGCTTTAAGATAGAACAAGATAGAAATTAAGATAAATCTTAATTTATTGGATGGTGAGGAGCTGAGCTCAGAAGTATGAGGAAAAGTTAGTCAAGCAAAGATGGAGGGAATAGTCATTTTGGGCAGGAAGACCAGGATGTGCAACGGGACTCAGGTGGGCAAGAGCATAAAGTGTTCTAGGAACTGGAGACATCCCATGGCTCCTGGGTAGTGAAAAATGGGTAGAGTAGCAAAGGGGTTTATGGGTCAGTAGTATCTGCCATGTTTCAGAGTCTTGATTTCACTTGGAATGCAGTGGGAAACCTTCCATGACAGCTGTACTTCCCTCAGGTCACTGAAAATGTTTCTAATCCCTTACTTCAAGCCTTTCAGAGAATCTTCTTAACCCAAGATGTTCACTGGGTATGGCTGGATGGAGGTCAAGTAATTTACCCTTATTAACTCTTACATGGGAGTTGGAGCAGAAAGAGCAGTAGGGTCCACCCATCTACCTGGGAATTCACCCAGTCTGCTTTCTGGTGGGTGATATTATAGATATAATGAAAATATAAATAAACCATAGAATAATTTTCACATTCTGGTACATTTTCCATAGTAACTGTTTCCTTATTTGGGGGGAGTGCTTTCCCTGTGTTGTTTGAGTATATTTGGGGAAAATTTAAACTTCCTTTTGAAGATGATTGAAGATATTTTATTCTTAACATTTTTCAAACCAAACTTGTATTTTTTCTTAAATATTTTATTTATTTATTCATGAGAAACACAGAAAGAGAGAGGCAGAGACATAGGCAGAGGGGAGAAACAGGCTCCATGCAGGGAGCCCGACGTGGGATTCAATCCCGGGACTCCAGGATCACGCCCTGGACCAAAGGCAGACGCTTAACCACTAAGCCACCCAGGCGTCCCCTAAACTTATATTTTATTGAATTTTATTTTCCATTTTTTCAGAAGAAAGCATTAAATTATCGGAAGGCCTAATGATTTGCTTTTAAACAGATAACCATTTTTAATTAATTATATGAAAAAAATATGTATTTTTAAATGCTACCTCATTAATTTAAAAGACCAAGTAATATTATTTTCTCAAGAGGTGAAAGATATGAATCTACATAATCATACTAGCCCCTGTCTTATTTTAGACCACTCTTAAAGCATGTATAAGGTTTTTTTTTTAATTTTATCAGAAAATAAATTAGTGAAAAGTCACAAGATTCAACTCTTCAATTCTTCAAACCAATTGGCTTGCAAAGACCAGGAAATATTCTATTAATGTGTAGCTTATAGCAGTTTGGGTGGGAAAGGAGCATGTGGGTTTTTTATCTAGGAGATTTTTTTTTTCCTACTTCAATACACTCTGGAAGAAACTTTAATCTAGAGGCATGTGACTGCCAATCCATTTACATAAATATGAGAGCTCTTGGATTGAGTAATTCAATGATTTTGAGACTATGATTACTTTTTATTAATTATCACACATTTTTAAAAGCTGCTCTTTCCCAAAGGGGAAGCATGAATGCTTCCACCAAAAATAATTTGAGATGTTAATTACTGTAAGTTGTGAATAATCATTTATTATAATTGATGTAATATTAATAACTCTCAGGTTGTGTGCTTATTCTGGGAAACAGAGATTTTGATGGAAAAAATAAACAGGTAGCATACTTAAAAGGAAACTCAGGTACAACGAATCAATACTGCGCTAGGTGTGATGTTTTTAAATTAATCTTTTTCTTTTTGGCCTAACCATAATAGTTGTCATTTGGACTGAGCTATTAGGATTTGGAAGCCCTGCAAGAACAATGGAATCATCTGAAAATAGAACAAGGAAGCTTTCTGCCCTCTTAGATTTACTCCAGAATCCTAGGGTAGTGTTTTCCTGTGTCAGTGATGCCATGAATCTGAAAGCATTCTTCCCTCCATATCATTCTGGGGAGCAAATGCAGTTGGCAAACTAAGAAGTCCTCAGTCAAAAGCCTGCAGATAGGAAAGGGCTTAGAGAGAGTGGAGAACAATGTAAGTAGAGCCAGTTGCCCCAGGCAGGGGGCAGAGGCAGTAATGCCAGGACAGGCAAATTCACTGAGTCCCCGATACCCCCAAGAGACTCCATCTCTCGGAAGAATGACTACTCATTGGTTCCAAAGGGGACTGACAGACCGAGGCTGGCTTCTATGTGGCCAGCCTTCTAAATTTATTTTTAACTCAAAAAAATGTTTCGTTAAATGCTGAAATAAATTGTATGAAAATAAATTAGGGAAAATGTATATCTCCAGTGAAATCAGGTAAGCTTCATTTTAAAAAGTTATCATTATGCAACAGAGCTATGTCAAAGTGCAAGGTTCATAAAGCAACCCTGTCCTTTAAAATATCACTTTATTAAATGAAAATAGAATATTTTGTGGTGAAAGCAGAGTCCCCCAAAGCATGTGTAAAGGGATGACATTGAATTCTGGCTTCAATAACAAAGCTAACTTATGAAGTGATTTCACTTTTAATAAATCTCTCAAGTCTAGATTTGATGTATCCAATGAATGGAAAGCAGAAGTACATAACAATTTGTCTGAAGACAAATTGAAGACAAAGATGCTAACATACGTGGAGTCCAGCATTGTACTTGGCACTTTCTCAGACATCTCCTCATTTAACCCTCCCGGCAACCTGGAGAGATAGATGATTATTCACTTCCACTTCATGCCCCTGGATTCGTGGCTAGTAATCCAGAATTCCAATTCAAATCTCAGGCCCTGCAATCACAGCCCCACCATGTTCCTAAAGCCATCTCTTATCTGGGTTCTTAAATGTGGGGTCAAGAAAGGGAAATGATCTTCCAATGAGAGATTTCTTTTTGGTTCAAGGTACTAGACCAATTTCCTTTTTTTGGAAAGCATACCAAAATAAATAATTCATTACTTATAATTAGTGTGTATCCCACCACCCCCATTGAGATGCCATACATGATTCAATAGCAAATAGGATCTGTTTCTTCTGCCATTATTGTTGGAACCAAGCTAGCTGTGATCCTCTTAGTATAACTTACCTAACACATCCCTGGAGCATAGAGATGGACTTCAGGCTCAGAGATTCTAAGCAGAGAGTTGGAGCACACACAGCTCATAGTACCAAGACTGGGCTTTGCCAGACATTCTTTTGAAGTTGCTTGGCTCAGTGCCATACAAATACTACAAAGAAGCTCCTTTCCACTGCAGCCCTTAAAGGGTTTTTTTTTTTGCTCTTTTTTCTCATTCTCTGTTTAGAGTAAAAGTTTTCAGGATAGAAAATACTGTTTCTTTGAAATATTACAGATCAGAAGCAAGACTCTGTGCTGTTTTCACATTTTGGCACTTTCAAAAATGAGTGCCTTTTCCTTCCAAGAAATAGGAAGTCAAAATCTTCAAAAGGTTATAACATCCAAGGAGTATTGCCTTTAAACTACCAGCTCTCAGCTTCAAATTCTTTAGTTTTATACTGTAGTTGGCTCTACTCCCCAGAAGGTGTTTCACAGCAGAGAGAAAAATGTGCCATTTTCACTTATTGTCTATGCAATCTGTTGAGCATATTGGAAGTTTTGGAAGTAACTTGCATATATGAAGCGTTTAGAGACTCAAGGAGTCCTGGAGGAAATATGAATGACTAGGACACGTGACAAGCCCAGGGCTTATGATTCAGCCAGTGTTGTAGGACAGATCTCAGCCAATTATCTGCTCAGCTAAGAAATCGTGCGGAATTGGAACTAAGAATATCAAATGTAATTTTAGGCTTCTGCTATCCCATGATATAATAAGCATGATGGCTGAAAAAGTTCTGAGCAGCCATCCAGGAAAAAATAGCATGGAACAATCAGTAAATAATGTGCTCAAGAGATTAAAAGTATTCCCTCTACGAGATATTATTTTCATATCTTTACAATTTCAAATTTATTTCAGGTTGTTAGCACTTGGTTGCTGAAAATAAGATACTGCCCTAACGATACAGTACATTTTCAAATAAATGCTATAATCTGCCTGCTTAAATTTTGATAGAAATAAAAATTGGATACACAGACTTTTAATACATTTTAATAATTCTTATTATTGAAAGTTAGGAAATTTGGAAATTATTTCTAAATATAAGTAAATAAATCATAATGATTAGCAAATCCTGGAACCTGTTATATAGGCCCGAGATGTAGTTTCTGTACCACATTAGAAGCCAAATATTGTTTGCTGCCATCATCCTTAAAGCTCATTGAAATATACCAGAATCCAAGTGCTAAGCAGACTTACCTACCCTTGTGTATTTAAGGAGATATATTTAAATAAGGCAGATTTCTAAGCCAAGACACTGGAAAGGCAGAAATGAGAGTATTTATGTTAGCATTTCAATGAGAAATAGGCAGCGAGGGTTTGAAATACAAAAACAACCAGAGGTGTAAATGAAACCACATAGAATAAAGTCTTGGTGAATCTGAAGCCAGCTCTTTAGAAATAATTGTCAGGTAATTGTATCTCTTTTCAGCTTTCAGAAGAAAAAGAAAAGAAAATGAGTTTATATTATTAGGGACTCTCTTTTTTTTTAATTTTTATTTATTTATGATAGTCACACAGAGAGAGAGAGAGAGGCAGAGACATAGGCAGAGGGAGAAGCAGGCCCCATGCACCGAGAGCCTGACGTGGGATTCGATCCTGGGTCTCCAGGATCGCGGCCTGGGCTAAAGGCAGGCGCTAAACCGCTGTGCCACCCAGGGATCCCTAGGGACTCTCTTAAAACCATGAAAACCAGTGTTCGAGAGGATGCCCCTAGTCTTTGGCACCCAAAGAAAGAGCTAGGCTACTGTGCTCTCCTTAACAAGAAGAAGAATGCACTACTGTAGATTTTTTTTTTAACCGGCCTGGAATTAAAAATGGTTTTCTGGTAAAAGTCATTAACAAAAACTTAAATTAACCAAAATGCTAACTATGTGACCATCCTAGATAATTAAGGTTGTGCTTCATACAGGACTGTTTTCCCTTATAATTGTAAAGCATCAGGTCCTAATGCCTTTCTTCTTTTTTAACTTATAAATATATTGACAGAAGCATGAAAAGAGTCTACTTGAAAGAATTTCTTCCAAATAATGTATCTGTACTATAATGCTTTGTTTCTATTTCAGTGGGGGTTTTTTGGTTTGTTTTTTGTTTTGGTTATTCTGACTTGTTGGAGGGGAGTGTATAGATAATTTGTATTACGCAGTAACGGGTGTTAGTGCCTTTGATTTATTTAAATCAATGGCAAGGTTACCTAAGGGATAGTGTAAATTCAGTGCCTACTGATGCATGAAACATTCACTGCCTCCCATCCTCCATCTGCTTGGTCTGGCTAATTCCCCTCCATCCCACTGTGCTACCTCTGTGACCGGTCATGTCTTCGTGTAGGTGTTTGTCTTGTCCGTCTGATCTTGTGTCTGTCTTGTCCAGTTTTCCCTGCAGTTTCTTCCTGTGTGTCTGTTTGTAGATGAAGGGGCTGAGGATCAAGTGGGTCCTCTACACAGGTTCCCCAGCCACGAACCTGCCACCAGCGGGGAGAGGCGTAGACTCCTAGCCCCCTCCATCTCGGTGTCTGTGCCTGATGATGACCCTTCCAATTCCGATGAGGAGTACTATGAGCATCCTTTGTTCAGCTCACAATGGACTACCTCTAGTGTGCTCCCCAGTGTCCCAGCGCAGAGTGCAGAGGCCCACTTAGGCCAGGAGAAAGGTGAACCAAGCATGGTCCCCTTTTGCTCCTCCTCCCCAGCCTGCAGCTTTGACCACATGCATCATACTCAGTGTACCTTCGGATGTGGGGTGGGAGGGAAAGGAGCCTGTTTTTTCCATATGAAAGTGAAGTCCCTATATGGTTTAGATGTCTGGCCAAATACCTCATTTGAGGTATATGGGTATTTTCTTTTCTATATAATCGCTTCTGAAAAGAATGCCAAAAAGGGGAAAGGGATGGGGAAGGAATCAAAGAGTTCAGTAAAAGTATGACTCCTTTCTGCTCCCTGAAAATAAATCAGTGGGGGAAGAATATATCCTCTTAACTCAAACTGAAGAAGAGGACTCTGTATGTAGCCCTCTATGTACTATATAGTTTTTTTCCTCCTTGGATACAGAATATTACTAAGGCCAGACTTAAATAGAATCAACCATTTTTAGGAGCATATCAATACGATAGCTCTTTAAGAGAAAGATCGTGAATCTGTGTTGGGCAGAATGCATGTTACAGAATGAATATATTTCTCCAAATCATTTAATCATCTACAGAAACTACAGAGGCTCCCCCCAGGTGAATAAATATTGGCTCACATCAATATACCTGGGCTAAAGTGAAAGCAGTGATCCAAAACCTTTGTCATTCCAGCCTCATAAAGCTAACAGACCCTAGTGTATATAACTGGCCGTGATGAGGGCAGTGGGCCGAAATTTACCTCTTTCTAACTAGGTAGCTTTGTAAAGGAAAACAAAAATAGAGCCAAAACACATTTTGTGGAGGTGAAGAGCTTATTTTCAAATAGAGAAAAGTGCACTTGCGTGCATGAAGAGTTTATTTTCATACAGGACCATATTTAGCATAAGGGCAGATAGTTCCAAGGCAATGGGGAACAAACTCATTCTTTCCAACTACATTTCATGATAATAAACGTCTTCAAGGATCCTTTGGAAAACAAAGAGCACCAATGGCTCAGACACTCTAAAAGAGAAATATAACCCATGGTAAAAAATAAGTCCTTCTAATAGTGTAAACTTAATAACAATTAAGAAAAAGATGGGGAATTTCGAATGAGAAACGAGTGTAGTGGAAATAAACATGATTTATACAAAATGAGGAAATGGAAAGCCAAAAGGTTACATGGATTTGGAAAATAAATTGATTGACTTGATTAGACTTTACCCAAGAGGGTGACATTAGTAAAGCAGCTATAGTAGAAGTCTCATCTGTAATTACAAAAATGGCCTTAATAATAATTTGGAGTTTGAATTTTTTAAATGTTACTTATGTAACTAAATGACAAAAATGAAAGTCCCTGAGTGCTAAATGTGGGGGGGGGGGGGGAATTGATGAAGCAGTCTTTTCTTCCCCCATCCCTTGCCTAGGAGTTTTATTATCTCTTACAAAAGAAAATCCCTTTCCTTTCCATCTGTAGTCTTTCTCACCAGGCCATTTAAACAATGTTTCATAAGAAACTTTCATTTGTAGAACTATAAAACAGCTTATATATTTCCCTCTAATTTCTTAAGCAATAAAATGGGATTTATTTTACTGGCATTTGAAGTGCAAAATGAGAAGCAAATGAACACGATAATTCATGGCCTTCATAAGTGTGCATTTTACATTTTAATTGTTAACATTTTTCCACGTGATATACATCCTTTGGGAAGATATTTTGGCATTTTGGTTGCCATTCAGTTATCTCGGTGGTTTGGTTTTGAATTGCACAATAAGACTTTCCAGATAATGGGCACATTTCCTTATTCAGGATCAAGGGGAACTATATGTGAACTAATTATTGGTATTTCAAGGGTGTAAGCAATATGGTAACAGCCGTGTCCCAGAGGTAGACTTTTTTCAATGGTAAGATTACCTTTTACCCAGACCTTGCTTTTCAAAATATTTTGCTTACTCCTTGAAATTTTCATAGTCTCCCATATCATGGAATGCAATGAAGATAAAATAAATTGAGTGAGGAAGTCTTTTGCCTTAAAAATATTACATACATAAATTATATCAAAATACAATTTAATACTTTAAATACTAAATACTTTTGCCTCTGAATACTAAAGATAGTGTTGGTGGGTTCCATGAAAACTGTTAGGGTAGTTGATGGCTCTCATTTTGAAACCGGGTATTTTTTATTCCAAAAGATTCTTTACTAAAGTTTGCATGTTTTAAATAAAGTAATCAGAAATTCATATGTAGGGGCTTACTGCATTGGAGAAAACAGCACATGTCTAGCAAATTTAAAGGTTTCTTTCAGTACATCAATGCATCTGTCTTTTCATAACCATCTGTTATCCAGCAGCACCATCTCTTATTTCCAGCAAGCTTCCTACATGTGTGCAACTTACTGCCATTTCCACTAAGGGTAATAGAGCAATAAAACCCTTTCAGCTCTCAAGTTTTAAAATAAATAGCCTTTTAACGAGACTGTAAAAGGCATCATTATTAGCAGATTATATAGAATAATTTCCCAAGCAATACATAATGCACGTTGCATTAGAATATTAATCTGTTCATCCAAATGGTAAAAGAGGTTCTCGTGAGGTTGATGTAATGGAGCTGAAAGTGTTCCTTGAATAGTATTTCTGCCATTTCGTGTATTGTTCTGTGGTCGTGATGTCAACATCTTTTTCATCCCTAAGAAGAAGAAACGCTAGAGGGAACAATGGCTGAGGAAGAGACACCTGACACTCTTCCTGGGAAAGAGTGCGGGGCTGCCAAGGCCTCAGACCAACCCCAGGGCCTCAGTGAGGGCCCAGCGGAGTCTAGTGTGGAGGCCCACATAGCTCCTGAAGAGAGTGCCCCAGCAGGGGCCCCACAGGAGAAAAGTGTAAAAGAGGTCACCGAGGTGTCTCCAGAAGTAACAATCCCTTCCTCTGCCAGGGAAGGTGTGTCTTTCCTAGGATTTGCATGTGTTCTGTTGCAAATGATCTCTCCAGCAGCTTACCAACCTGATGCCTTTCCAATGCTATTCCATGGCTTGGTCTTCTCATGATCCTGAGACCGATGTTGTAGGTTTAATGAGCAGAGTGTGGCTTGCACAGGTGCTGTGTGGCAGCTAGGTCTTCCACTGCTGCAGCTGATTCTTGGTTTTACTTTGCCATGATACAATACGCTTTGCAGCCAGGCTGACGATGCTGTGTGAGCTTTTTGTCCGCCCCCCTCCCATCTCCAAGTGTTTGCCAGCCACATTGCTAATACATGTATATTTTTATTTTTGTTTTTGGGACAGCGATTCATATGCTTTTCTTTCAAATCGTAGACTCGGATTTTGGCACATAGAGGCTTAAATGGTAGAATTGTTTTTGTTTGCAACCGCAATGTGCTATATTTTTTATGCTTCGATGAATTCTGGTTTGGTTTTCCTAAAAGCTCCTGCTGATGCTTCTCATACCATTTCCTCTCCATGGCAGCCAACGTCTTTGACCATCATCATATCTCTTGAGTTTTCATCCATCTAACCTTTATTAGAAGTTCATGAAGTATTTCTTTTCTATTGTTACAACAGGACACACAAGTATATAAGGTAATGATGATCCATACACTTGCTCTTTGAGCGATGACTGAATTTTATTATTTTTTCCCAAATTTTTTCCAGATAATTACATTTAGCTCCAATGACCACAACAAAATACCTGTAACCTTAAAACACAAGTGAGACTCTGAAACCTTTTGAATTGGTGAACAAACAAAAATAAAGAGCCATTTAATTTCTATGAAGTATCTCTGAAGCCTCAATTAGTGCCTCACCATCGATCACAAGGTCATGACCAGGGAGAGAAAGATATTATAAAGATCGGCTCTTTTTAAAATTTGTATTCACATGACCTCTCAGTATTAACAATATAATTCAGATTTTCTTACATCTGTCGTAAGGTCAACTGATGATTCGGGATTAAGAATTTTGAATTTGTGGTAGAAATTGCCTTGTCAATTTTTTAGGTCATATCATATAAAGTTAATAGCAAATATTTATATTCCTGAAATTTAATCTCAGATGACTCCTTAAAAAATTATGCCAGTAACTTTTCAATGCTCAAAAAATTGGTCCTGGCATTTGTAAATCAAGTTAATTGAAACTATGAATACTTACTATGGATTAATTAGCCTTCTGCCCTTGGCCTGCCAGTTCATTTTCAAATGACAACACAAATGAAAAAGCTCAGTGGACATTCATCCGTTTTTCATATTTAGTCCTTAAAGTATTTTTGTATCTAAATATTACTGATTCAATATTCCTTAATTTGTCATTTATGTAGAAGGCACATGAATTTTTTTTCTACTACCGTACACATTACATACTATTTAGGAGAACCCAAACAAAGGAGCAAAGAGTATTCAAAATACACAATTCCTGTATGCATTGATTCGCAACAGGAGTCCATTTCAGCAGTAGTACAAATATATCTCGATCCTGACATTTTCATGTTGATTTTTAAACGGGTAGCATGCTTGCATGTTCCATAGTTTTGTTTTGTTTTCTTACCCTACCATTCGTCATTTCAAAATATAATTTTAAGCTTACTGCCTGAAAGCACTTGCCTATTATCTGTTTAAAAATCAACCCAATTACTTCAGGTTTATTTCCAGCCTCGAAGATGGAGTTCCATGATCAACAGGAATTGACTCCTTCTCCAGCTGAGCCATTAGACAAGAAAGACAAGGAGTCAGAGAAACAAAGTAAGCCTGGTGAAGACCTCAAACATGCTGCCTTAGTTTCTCAGCCTGAGACAACTACAACTTCCCCTGACACAAAGGACATGCAAGGCACAGAAGAAGAAAGAGCACCTCCCACTCTGTTTGGGCAGCCTCTTGGTGCCGGGCTGGAAGACATGAAACAGAAGACAGAACCGAGCCTAGTGGTGCCTGGTATTGGCCTCTCTGCAGAGCCCCCCACTCCAAAAGAGCAAAAGGACTGGTTCATCGAAATGCCAACAGAAGCAAAAAAGGACGAGTGGGGTTTAGCTGCTCCCATCTCACCTGGCCCCCTAACACCCATGAAGGGAAAAGATGTATTTGAGGACATTCCAAAATGGGAAGGGAAACAGTTTGATTCTCCCATGCCAAGTCCCTTTCAGGCGGGAAGCTTCACTCTTCCTTTAGATGTCATGAAGAATGAAATTGTTGCAGAAGCATCACCCTTTGCCCCTGCCTTTTTACAGCCAGATGACAAAAAATTTCTGGAAGAAACCAGTGGCCCAGCACCTGCCAAAGATAGTTCTAAAGCTGAGGAGCCCCCTGAGGATAAACCCGACAAAGTGGCAGAAGCACCAGCCTCAGAGGCAACCACCTTACCCAAAGATGCTCTCGTTCCAACTGTGGAAGGTGTCCCAGAGAAAGTTCTGGGAGAGGAAAAAGGGGCAATCAAGCCAGAGAGCGCACAGAAAAAAGAGCAGGAAGCTACACCTACTGACAAGGAGTCTCAGCCAAAGCTTGAAGAAAAAACAACCATTTCTGACAAAGAAGCCATGCCAAAAGACAGTGAGCCCCCAAAACTGACAGATGGAGAAACAGGCATCATTCAGCCCTGCATGGAGCACGCCCTCTCAAAAGAAGAACAGAAAGGCCAAGAGCCTACCACAGATGCATTATTATTCCCTGTCAGTTTGGAACAAGCAGTAACCGATTCAGCCATGACCTCCACGACCCTGGAGAAAGTCGTGACCGAACCAGCTGCAGCAAGTGAAAAGAGTGCAACCCAGGACCTTTTTGAAGAAAAAGTTGTGGACAAAGATACTAAGGTTGAAGGGGCTGGGGCTGCAACATCAGCTGAGCTTGACATGCCATTTTATGAAGATAAGTCAGGAATGTCCAAGTATTTCGAAACATCTGCCTTGAAAGAAGAAGTGACAAAGAGCATCCAGCCGGGCAGTGATTACTACGAACTAAGTGACACAAGAGAAAGTGCCCTAGAGTCTTTGGATACCGTATCTCCCGTGTGTAAAAACGGCGACAAGGAACTTCAGGCAGGTAAAGAGCCCCAGCCCAGTGCTGCAGCGCAAGAAGCAGGGTACAGCACTCTTGCACAGGGTTATCCAACCGATTTACCCGAAGAACCCAGTTCTCCTCAAGAAAGAATGTTTACTATTGATCCAAAAGTGTATGGGGAGAAGAGGGATCTCCACAGTAAGAATAAGGACGACTTGACGCTAAGCAGGAGTCTAGGACTTGGCGGGAGGTCTGCAATAGAGCAAAGAAGCATGTCGATCAATTTGCCCATGTCTTGCCTGGATTCCATAGCCCTCGGATTTAACTTTGGTCGGGGACATGATCTTTCTCCTCTGGCTTCTGACATTCTGACCAACACTAGTGGAAGTATGGACGAAGGGGATGATTACCTTCCAGCCACCACACCTGCCCTGGAGAAGGCCCCTTGTTTCCCGGTAGAGAGCAAAGAGGAAGAACAGCCAGAGGGGGATAAGGCTCCGGGAGAGGAAAATGCTCCAGTTGAGCCATCGTGTGAGTCCCCTTTCCTCGCCAAAGATTATTACAAAAATGGTACCGTCATGGCCCCTGACCTGCCTGAGATGCTCGATCTGGCAGGCACAAGGTCCAGATTAGCTTCCGTGAGCGCAGATGCCGAGGTTGCCAGGAGGAAATCGGTGCCATCGGAGACTGTGGTTGAGGAGGGCAGTACGGGCCTGCCCCCTGTCACCGATGAGAACCACGTCGTGGTTAAAACAGACAGTCAGCTGGAAGACCTGGGCTACTGTGTGTTCAACAAGTACACAGTCCCGCTCCCGTCGCCGGTTCAAGACAGCGAGAATCTGTCCGGGGACAGCGGGTCCTTTTATGAAGGCCCCGATGACAAGATGCGGAGAGACCTTGCCACGGACCTCTCGTTGATTGAAGTAAAACTGGCGGCTGCCGGCAGAGTCAAAGACGAGCTGGGGGCTGAGAAAGAGGTCTCCCCGCATGTCCCTGGTGACAAGCCGGGGCCGGCTAGGGAGTCGGAGCAGGACAGGAAAGCCAGTGATAAGCTGGATACTGTCCTAGAAAAGAGTGAAGAACATGCTGATGCAAAGGAACACTCCAGAGCAGCGGAAGAGGCCAGCGACAAGGCCGAAACGTCTGGATTAGGAGCAATCTCCGAGCACCCCCCGACCGCAGCAAAAGATGCATCCCCTCCTGCAGCAGAGGCAGCTGAGAAAGGGCTCAGCTCAGTGCCAGAGGTCGGGGAGGTCGAACCTTCCAGGAAAGCTGCACCAGAACTGGATTTTGTCGCAAAGAAAGCCGACCAGGGTCACGTGGATGTTCACATCAGCGACTTCGGGCAGATGGCCGCGGGGCTGACCCTAGATGGGGGACAGGAGACGGAGCTCCCCCCCGAGGCCGGGCAGGATCTCGCCCCCTCCACGTTGGCGCCTCCGGGTGTCGAGTTTGGCCCCGTGAAGGAAGGCGCCCGGGCCAGCGAGACAGAGATCAAGGAGAAGGTGGCCAAGCCTGACCTGGTGCACCAGGAGGCTGTGGACAAGGAGGAGTCCTACGAGTCCAGTGGCGAGCACGAGAGCCTCACCATGGAGTCCTTGAAAGCCGACGAGGGCAAGAAGGAAACGTCCCCAGAGTCCTCTCTGATCCAAGACGAAATTGCCATCAAATTGTCCGTGGAGATTCCCTGTGCACCTGCTGTTTCAGAGGCCGAGCTGGCCCTGGACGAGAGGGCCGACGTCCAGATGGAATTCATTCAGCAGCCACAGGAGGACAGCAAGGGGACCCCAGATATCTCTGTCACACCCTCCGATGTCCCAGAGCAGGTGCCCGAAGCCGCCGGCATCGAGCCCGCAGAGGCCCGGAGCGAGGAAGACGAGATAGAGGCCCAGGGAGAGTACGACAAGCTGCTCTTCCGCTCTGACACCCTTCAGATCACCGACCTGGGCGTTCCCGGGGTCAGGGAGGAATTTGTGGAGACCTGCCCTGGCGAGCACAAAGGGGTGATCGAGTCCGTGGTAACCATCGAGGATGATTTTATCACCGTGGTGCAAACCACCACCGACGAAGGGGAGTCAGGCGCCCACAGCGTGCGCTTTGCAGCCCTAGAGCAGCCCGAGGTGGAGAGGAGACCGGCTCCCCGCGCCGGAGAAGAACTCCACCTCAAAGAGCTCCACGTCGATGAGGCCGCCGAAGCCCAGGCCGAGCCCAGGGATGGCTCCCCGGAGGCTCCAGCTTCCCCAGAGAGAGAGGAGGTTGCACTCTCAGAATATAAGACAGAAACCTATGACGATTACAAAGATGAGACCACCATTGATGATTCCATCATGGATGCTGACAGCCTCTGGGTGGACACTCAAGGTGTGCATTATTTTTTTTTAATTTTCTACTTCCAAATAAAACGATTTCTTTTTCATTTTAAACACTTTAAAAATGTCCCTTTATCTCTGTTCTGCCTTTTGTTAAATATATGAAGGATCTTGTACGTCTGTTACTAATGCTTTCGTTGTTGTTGTTGTTGTCATGGTTTGCTTTGATCCGCAGATGATGATAGGAGCATCATGACAGAACAGTTAGAAACTATTCCTAAAGAGGAGAAAGCTGAAAAGGAAGCTCGGAGACCATCTCTCGAGAAACATAGAAAAGAAAAGCCTTTTAAAACCGGGAGAGGCAGAATTTCCACTCCTGAAAGAAAAATAGCTAAAAAGGAACCTAGCACAGTCTCCAGAGATGAAGTGAGAAGGAAAAAAGGTTCATTTCACAATAACTTCTTTAAAAATGTTTTTGAATTCATTGTTACTCTTTTGTAGAAGAAACTTCCTAACAGTGGTAACTAATTATTTATGAAATGTCGTTCGGTTTTGCTCCAAGTGTGTATTTTCTCCTGATGGTATGCTTTTTTTGTGTTTTCTTTATTCGTAGCAGTTTATAAGAAGGCTGAACTTGCTAAAAAAACAGAAGTTCAGGCCCACTCTCCCTCCAGGAAATTCATTTTAAAACCTGCTATCAAATATACTAGACCAACTCATCTCTCCTGTGTTAAGCGGAAAACCACAGGTGACTCTTCAGTTCTGCAATGTGGCTGGCAAACATAGACATGTTTTTTTTTTTTTTTATCTCATTCCTGTAGCGGCTTCTTCATTTTGTTTTTCTTCCAAGAATCTTAGCAGTCATGAACAATTTCGCTATTAAGTGTCTTGTATCATTATTCTTTTTTTTTTTCCCTCCCTGCAGAAGAGGTCATGACCATCTGTTTCTTTGTCATGCTCAGACTTAGCAGTGATTTTTATCTTGGCATTGTGCTCTAGTGTCACGTTCTGGGGATTCCTCTTTTCATTCTGTGTTTGGTTAGACGATGACGATGAATATAACCGTGGTATGCATTCTCATTATTTTGCTTATTTCTCTCTCTCATGCTTAAACCCATACTATATTTGTCCTATTTTCTACATGGTTACTGCCAAATCTGTTACTGATGTTGATGATTTTGCCAAGGATGGATAGTGATTTCAAGATTGAAAATGAAAAGCAAATCCGGGATAAAACTGTGATTGCAAAATTACTTTGCTTTGGATGAAAGAAAAAAAAAAGGAAATTGTCTGGTCATCCCATCAGATTTTATTCCTTGTACCCAAAATTAGCAAGGCTTTCAATTCACTGTACTACATCTCTTCACTGACATTCTGTCATTGGGATCTTCTTAAATGTGTTGGATTCAAACTGCTAATTTTCCTATATAATTTAGTACTCCGCATTCTTAGATAAAACTCCTTCCCCCCGAATTTCTTGGAACTTAGGTGTATTTCAATTTTGCTACCTTCTTATTTTTTTTTCTGTCTTCTTCAAATATACTTGTTTTTAACTCCTTAAAAAAGTGGTGAAGTGAAAGAGAGAAACTTGCTACAAATCACAATAAAAACTCATACAAATATCTATAATGCAAACTCTATTTCTAAACTTCAGTGCAAAGTATTTGCATTAAATGTATAATTATCCTAGGATAATCTTAATTTTCAATACATTTTATTTTAGCATTTATTAAGTAGCACACTTGCAGGCTACAAAGTAAAATATCAGATTGCTAAATGAGAAAGGAATATTTACCTTTACATTTTATATTAGAAGTGCCTTTATATAAACCTTCGGATGGCTTTAAAGGTTAAGAGCAGCATTAACCTTTGTAAGAAAAAGAAAATCAAGGTAATTGATGGTTTTATGATAGTCAATAAAATTCCAAGTATTTTATATTTGTGTTCTTCATATGGGAATCATCTCATGAGCTTTCCTCCAAGAACTAATCTTTAAGGCAGTATTTGAAAGTGTAAACCTCATGAATTATACAGAAACCTTGATGATAAAAGTTCAGGATGAAGAGTGTTTCTCGGTTAGAAATTAATATGACATCTCCAATTCTTATATCAGATCTTAATTCATCTGCATTAAAATTGGAATTTTAGTTCTAATTAGACAAATGCTTGGAGAGGCAGACTCTTGATTTGGGCATAAAAATCCTATATCATGTATTAGAGAATGAAAGTATATATCAGGATTGTGGAATTTTAGAGAAAACATCAAATGGTTTGGTGAAATGTGTGACATGTCATTGGTATTTGATTTACCACACTGAGAGTGAATTGCCTATTTAACTCGTTCATTAAAGGAAATTTAAGATCTTTGGACTAATTAGGATCTTCCCTTAGTCTGTTCAAATATTAAGATACTCAGGCAGAAAGCATACACCAAACATGGATGTCATTGGCTAAAAGGAAACTATGTCACAGAAATTTAAGAAATATTACAGAAATATTGGGAAAGCATCATTTGCACTACTTCTTTAAAAAAAAAAAATCACTCCAGAATCTTGAATAATCTTACTATCCATCCAGTCCTAAATAGCATAGAGCATCTTGTAGACAGTTATATTTATGTCAGAGCTGCATGTGACATAGAAACCTTTTGGAAACTCATTCAGAGTGCTCATAAGCATAAGCTCCCTCTCACCCCCTGCCCCCCACCCCCAGCCCAGGGTTTTCTCTCTTATGAAAGAAAACCAAGGAGGAGGAAACTACACAAGCTTGTGCCTTTCATTTTCTAAGCACAATTTTTAAATAGGGATAATTTTTTTTTCCAAAACACAAAGGATTGTTTTCAATCACGAGACATATTCGAGTTAAGTCAGGTAAGTCATCAACAGAAAATGTGCTGGAGATAGTGGAGTTTAAAATTGAAACCAGAGGTATAAAACAGCAGCAAGAGAAACAACAGTAACAGATGTGGTAATAATTTCATACAGGAAGTGCATGTGTAGAACAAGTTCTATATTACTGAACTTAAAATTTCTCTCGTGTTTTCTTTCTTTGACAAGCTATTTCTCATGTGGCACGTTTCACGTCAAACAAGTGTGTCATTCATATTGTGAAATGAAGGGATGCAGAGGGAAAGGGGTTGGCTGGTCATGACGGTTTGGAATATGAAATGTAGAAATAACTGTAGGTATGCTATTGGCTACAAAAAGAGGGCTTGGGATTCTCCATGAACACTCTTTAATATCATGCCAACCCTAAAAATCAGTCACTCCTCCCCCTTTTCTTAAACACTATGGCATTTGGATTATTGTTCTGTGACTTTTGTTCTAAAGGATCTACGCTCATGTAGTAACAGTATTTAAAGGTAGCTTGGTAACCAATAGGAAATTACTTGATGTGCTTACCTGTGCTTTGGTAAACACTGGCTTATATTAATTAGCACACACTATAGTAGGAGCCACATGCTAGAATGTTCTTATTCCGGTTTCTTCAGTTACTGGATTTGAATCTCGAAATAAGCAAAGTTTTGCTTTGCATTAGTCTGTTGACACAATTGAGTATTCAAAAGATATTGAAAAATGCATTTTTGCAGTCTTCAGCCACTAAGTTTGGGGTTGTTTATGTCTTCTTTTTTTGACAGCAACAGGTGGTGAATCAACTCAGGCTTCCAGTGTATTTAAACAGGCGAAGGACAAAGTCTCTGTGAGTAAAATAATTTTTTCCTTGTTCTTCACTTGAAGTTCCCTTTGGTATTGGTGGCAACATCTCAGTAACTTTAGATCTAAGTTAAAAAACAAAACAAAACAAAAACCTTTAGATCTAAGTTAAACTTCAGATGTTTACTCTTAAATGTCATTTTAAATTGTTCACTCACCCAGAATGATTCTTGGTAGCATTTAGGCATGTTTCAATGTCTTCTGGAATGACATGGGATAGCAGTTGGTGAGGGCAGAGCTGGGAACGTAAACTGCCTCTTTTTTAGTAAGACGGAAAAAAACAGCATGATAATCTGGCAAAAATCCGGGAGCTCAATTTATTTGTTTTTCATAGAACCTAGATAAATTATTATAATCAACACCAAACTATATTTGATAATATATTTTCATTATTGTTGTTA
Source organism: Nyctereutes procyonoides (assembly GCF_905146905.1). Taxonomy (NCBI): domain Eukaryota; kingdom Metazoa; phylum Chordata; class Mammalia; order Carnivora; family Canidae; genus Nyctereutes; species Nyctereutes procyonoides. The sequence goes on from NW_026575132.1 coordinate 17,652,900, forward strand.
CAAAATAAGAGTATGAGAAAGTTAAACAACATAGATTAGTAAAAATGTATCATAGATTATCTAAAGAAAACTAGAGTTACCATTTTGATGTAAAATCTTTATTTTCTCCACACAGTTAAAGGCTTAATAATAAAAATGGAAACACAGCATCAGTTTTTTTATAAACACATTTCCCTGTCATGAAACATTCTTGTATATCACTTTAATGACCACATTGCATTGTTTTTTATTTATTTATAGTGATATACTTTATCAATTCTGTCTTATTTGACTTTTAAACTATTTTTATTGCCATTTTAACAGTAGTACTGTAGAAATCTTTTTGGCTTAATCAGTGGATGCATCCATATGCTTTTCCTTGGGATAATTTCCTAATACTGAAATTACTGTTTCAAGAAGAAAGTCCACATTTAAAGTTTTTGCTACACGTTATCAAGTTGTCCTCCAGAAGTGTTCTACTATTATATGCTGTATACAAGTGACCATGTTCATTATTATTATTACTAGATATTCCTATGCTTTTTCTATATTTGCCAAGTTATGGAAGTAAAATGTTTGAATTTGATTGAATTAATGATGTTTAACTTCATATGTTTATAAATCTTTAATATTTCTTTTTTTTACTTGTTATGTGATTAACCATTATCTTTTGAACTTCCAAAAGACCACAGCCAACATGAAGTATTTTACTTCTTTCTGATTGAAAGGGAAAAAAATTAAAAGGCTACTAAAGAGGGGCATCTGGCTGGCTCAGTTGGTGGATCAGTTCTTGATCTTGGGGTTGTGAGTTCAAGCCCCACATTGAGTATGGAGATTACTTCAAAATAAAATATTAAAAAAGGGCAGCCCAGGTGGCTCAGCAGTTTAACACCGGCTTCAGCCCAGGGCCTGATCCTGGAGACCCAGGATCGAGTCCCACATCGGGCTCCCTGCATGGAGCCTGCTTCCCCCTCTGCCTGTATCTCTGCCTCTCTCTCTCTTTCTGTGTCTTTCATGAATAAATAAATTAAAAAATCTTTAAAAAAATAAAATAAAATCTTAAAAAAAAGACTACTAAAGAAATCCCAAAATTACAACAAATAGTTTGAATGATATTAACTAGTAGCATATCACAGTGTTCTGGGGTTTAGACATGGTGTATGACATGTAAATCACAACTCTTTGTTTAGCATTCTAAAAACTAATAACATTTTAATGCCAGCTGATGCAGCCACTCAGTATGGAATTTCCTCAAAAAGTAGGAAATAGAGCTACCCTATGACCCAGCAATTGCAGTACTAGGTATCTATTCTAAAGATACAAATGTAGTGATCCAAAGGAGCACTTGCACCCCAGTGTTTATAGCAGCAATGGCCACAATAGCCAAACTATGAAAGAGCCCAGATGTCCATCAACAGATTAATGGATAAGGTATGGTATATATAGAGAGAGAGAACATCAATTTGTTCTCTCTCTCTCTCTCTGTATATGTGTGTGTATATATATATATATATATATATATACACACACACACACACAATGGTTTATACACAATGGAATATTAGTCATCAAAAAATGAAATCTTGTCATTTGTAACGACGATGATGGAACTGGAGGGTATTATGCTAAGTGAAATAATGCAATCAGAGTAAGACAATTATCATATGATTTCACTCATGTGGAATTTAAGAAACAAAATGGAGCATAGGGGAAGGGAGGTAAAAAGACAAGACGAGGGATCCCTGGGTGGCGCAGCGGTTTAGCGCCTGCCTTTGGCCCAGGGCGCGATCCTGGAGACCCGGGATCGAATCCCACGTCGGGCTCCCGGTGCATGGAGCCTGCTTCTCCCTCTGCCTGTGTCTCTGCCTCTCTCTCCCTCTCTCTCTGTGTGACTATCATAAATAAATAAAAATTAAAAAAAAAAAAAAAGACAAGACGAAATCAGAAGAGGAGACAAACCATAAGAGACTCTTTATCATAGGAAACTGAGGGTTGCTAGAGGGGGGAGGGGTGGGAGTGATGGGATAACTGGGTGATGGACATTGAGGAGGACACCTGATGTAATGAGCACTGGGTTGTTATATAAGACTGATGAATTACTGGCCTCTACCTCTGAAACTAATATACTATATGTTAATTAATTGAATTTAAATTAAGAAATATAAACATAAATATTAAAAAAGGATTTAGAAGTAAAACCTAGTAAGATTTTAGCCTTCTGCTTTTCATTTATTTTTATTTATTGTGAAAAATAGAAATTCATTTCCAGTGACTGCCACACTTCTTATATGATTTTGAGCCTAAGGGACTTTATGTTTTTTTAAAAAATTGATTTTTATATAATGTTTTCAGACATATTCCTGAACAGATGGCAACCTGTAGAATCCATGTATTGCTTTGGTAAATATTGGACTTGAAAATACTATAACTTCAAGATTTCTGTCTCTTTACCTTTTGTTTCTGATAGGGAACTAGCGAGTTGTGGTGGTTAAAGGCAGGCTTATAAAGCAGACCAGGTCCAGGTTTTGAACATTTATTAATTATATGATCTTCCTCTCCCTAGGTCTAAATTTTCCAAAAATTAAGGAGGAGAAAAACAATTCCTATCTCCTAAGTAGTTACAAAAATTAAATATGGTTAATTATAAAACAGTATACTGTAGGATGCCTAGAACATAGTATTTATTCAATAAATAGTGATAGTAAGTGTAGTTATTATTTGAAAGGTAGAAGTCTTTAGGAGCAGATATAGAAAGTAAGTCAGCTTCCTCCCATGAAAAAAAAGCATTTTCAAGTGGACATTGTCTAGAAAAGCTTTTTTTCTTTAACTTTTTTTTTTTTTTGGTTTTTAATTCCAGTTAGTTAACATACAGTGTAATATTAGTTTCAGGTGTACAATACAATGATTCAACACTTCCATCCAACGCCCAGTGCTCATCACAGCAGTGCAGTTCTTAATCCCCCGCATCTATTTAACCCATCCTTCCCACCCACCTCCCCTCTGATAACCATCAATTTGTTCTCTATAGTTAAGAGCCTGCTTCTTGGTTTCTCTCTCTCTCTCTATCTCTCTCTCTATCTCCCCACCCCCTTTGCTCATTTGTTTTGTTTGTTTAAAAACTATTCAGGAAATTTTCAAGTCCCTTGGTCTTCAAGTAACTCAATGGGAATTGGCATTCAATGCTTACACTTAGGAAAGAAATCATATACATCTTCTGACCAAAAAACCTAATTTTTTTCCTTATAAATATCTATCTTACCTTTCTGAAGAAGAGAGACTAGGCCACCATTCTTTCTTTTTCTCATTTAACTTCTTTTTCTTCCCTCATCACCTCATCCTCTTCCTAAAAATTTCCTAAAACCCCAAGACTATTATTATCTGTGACTTTCAGTACATCCATTAGAACAATTCTGTCTGATTTTTCAATTGATCTTTATTGTGAACCTGATCTATGATCCTTCATTTCATTTGTTGTGTATTTTTTGTTTTGTTTTTTGTTTTGAATGCAGGATTAGTAGTTATGTTTCATAATTCAAGGTAATCCAATTATTCCATTTTTTCTTTCCCGTATCACTTTTGAAATTTGTGGGTAGCATCAATCAGAAAAGAAAGACTTGGGTTGACCCAGGCACGCTGCCCACTCAAGACTCTGGGTTTGTCAAGCCAGAAGTGATGTTTGCAGTCTGTTAATGTGTCTTCCCCTGATAAAGTGCCTGTGGAACTAAAAACTTAAGATAAAACTGTCAATTTCAACTGTTATTTTTATACAGCTAAATCATATTAGTTATTGAAGACAGAATCTCCTTGGCTTCATCATACCTTTCTGTATTTTTAACAAAGTCCCCCGTGAGACATGTGGCATGCCAGCACAAGCTGCTTCCAAAAGCTGGACATCCAACCCACTGATTTTCACTTGCCAAATATCTCTCCAGGGACTACCAACACCTGGAAACTAAGCCCTGTGGTTTTTATGGGCAATATTTTTAGTGCTAACTTTCATTTTTAGCATTTAAAACACATTATACAAACTGTAGTCTATGCATAAAAACGTTATTAATTCTATGGTATGCTTTGGCCCCCGGTGTACATTTTACTCATAAAATGAACTAATTTTATATAAAATCCATAATTTTCTGATGAAATCAATGCAGATATCTGAAAACTCATTTTCTCAACTTTAAGAAAGTATTTTCTAAGGCCTTAAATATACCTTGTTCTAAAGTCCTTGAAATGCGATCAAGATATTGATTATAAATATGCCTTAAAGGGTGTATTTATTAAAGGAACAATTCCAACAGACTCTCAAGATATTTTCCAAATACTTTATCATTGGAAGACTTAGAGATTAATCAGAATTTATATGTACAATTCATGAAGAATATTTTGATCTATAGTCTCATATATAAGTATTCTTAAGTTCCAGTTGGAAATGAGTTGCTCAATGAAAATTTCTTGCTCTCACATAAATATACATTTCTATCATTGATTATAACCATTGATCATGTGGTCTTATTCAAAGTAGGTATTTAATTTCTTATATGTTTATACATTTTTTATTTTCTTTTTACTTCATAGTTTGGTTTATTTTGTGCTTTTGTTTGTTTTCTTTCATGGCTAGAATTCTACTTTGTCAAAGATTCCTGCCTTACAGGGTAGCTCAAAGTCCCCAAGATGCAGCTCTGCTTGCCCTAGTACGTCTCAAAGGGCTACATTTTCTGACAGTTTTTCAATACAGCCCTCCTCCTCAGCAGGCTCCACAGACCGTTTGCCATACTCAGAATCAGGGAACAAGGTAAGGCAGCAGGTCAATTGAAGGTTCAGAAAAGAATATAATTTCAGGGTTTATGAGACATGATTCAGTAAATATATAAAAACAAAGACTAAACTCTAAAATATTTGACATATAAGCATTTGACCCTCTTAAAAACAAAAGTCCCAATAGTTATTAATACTTAACCAGTTTTTAAAAAGTCTTTTTCTAGGTATACTGTCCATTATTAATTTATTTGATATCTTGTAAAATTTTAAATACAAACCAATAAAATAAAATATATATGATATTACACATAATATATAATAAATACATATTATACATAGTATATAATCTATAATATTGTATAATCTAATAATGACAAATTACATATAATATAATATACCATTTGGGCTCAATCAGACACATCAGGATTTAATATTGCCTCTGCTACCTATGAATGGTGATATTGAAAAAATTACATAAACTGAATCGACTTGTTTTCTTGGCTATAAAATGCAGATAGTATTTTGTGGCAAGAATTAAATCATAAATGGATGTAAAGTACTTAGAATTCCAGTTACATAAATGCACAATATATGACAGTGGTCATTGTTAACTGGTATGCATGGAATGCCCTTTGGCAGTCATTTCTGATTAATAAGTTATCATGCTAATGAAGATTTTTTTAAGTAAAATTATTAATTTACTGGAGATTACCTTAGTAAATTCATTTTACCCATTTATTAGTTAGAATTTGAATTTTATGATCCATTGTTAGCACTAACTCCAGAATAATATATGTTTATAACACTTCTAGGCAAAAATGAAGTCAAAGTTTCAAAGTAGAAATGCTTATAAATATATGAAATCAGTAGTATGTGTTAAAAGAAATTTAGCTATCAGCACAGGAGGAAAAATGAGCAATATAATCACTTTGTATAATTGAAGGTGCACAAGAACCCAATGTGTTTTTTCCCCAATCAGGATGGAGTAACCAAGAGCCCAGAAAAACGTTCTTCTCTGCCCAGACCCTCCTCCATCCTCCCTCCTCGTCGAGGTGTATCAGGAGACAGAGATGAGAATTCCTTCTCTCTCAACAGTTCCATCTCCTCCTCAGCACGGCGGACTACCAGTAGGTTTATTTTGATTTGCGGTCCTTCTTAATCCTTTAAGTGGCATAAAGCTTATTATGTGTCTATATTTTACATCTTCCAAAGAAAACATACACTGGAAACAGATTCTATTTCTTCAAAGAATCAGAAACTCCACACTGTGGATGGATCCAGAACACCTACCTGTGTGAGTTAAAATGATTGTTGTGGAAAATGAGTAGCTACAAAGAAGTAATCAATAGAGAAAACTGAGTCAGGAATTTAAAAAAAAAAAAAAATATATATATATATATATATATATATATATATATATATATATATATATATATATTAACCTTTCTTAGGATTCCAAGTCCTAACATCTAACTAGGAAGTCAATATTCAAAACCTAGGATTCTATTCAATTTGTTAAAAGTTTGCATTCCAGTGAGGGTGTAAATATAACATGTTTGGTGTAATAGTTTCAGTTTCTTTTGATTGATGGCCCATGGTGAACTGGTTGGCAGTTATCACAGTCTAAATAAAAAATATAAAAATGTTCCAATCATTACCCACTTGTGTGTTTTGGTACTACCAGGATTATCTAGTTAAAGCATGGATTCAAATTATTTTCATAAATATGTTTCTATTACAAGAAAAATAGCTACCACTTATGGAGTACATAGAGATACTAAAATCTTAAGACACAGTTTTCACTGAATTTAATTAACAATGCTGATGGCTTGGTATTAATAATCTCATTAAATCTACTGATAAGGAAAAAGAGGGTAACTTGTTCAATTCTACTAAGATAGACAGTGGTTGAATTTGGTTTTTAGCTCACTGATAATTTCATAACCTGGCCACCAAGAACCAATTGAATATGGCTATATCATTCTGGTCTTGAAATGTCATTTTTGTGGAAAGCAATAAAAGTCATAGAGTGCACACTAATTTATCACATTAGCCTTGTTATATCCCATTTCATATGGTCAGTTGAGAAATCTACCTATCATTTGCCCTTACGTTAAAAAACCAAAAGGAGGGATCCCTGGGTGGCGCAGCGGTTTGGCGCCTGCCTTTGGCCCAGGGCGCGATCCTGGAGACCCGGGATCGAATCCCACGTCGAGCTCCTGGTGCATGGAGCCTGCTTCTCCCTCTGCCTGTATCTCTGCCTCTCTCTCTCTCTCTCTCTCTCTCTCTCTCTCTCTCTCTCTGTGTGACTATCATAAATAAATAAAAAATTTTTTTTAAAAAAAAAAGGACACAGGGTAACTTTCACTTGATACATGCAAACTGTTCACCGAAAGATGTAAAATGATCCTTTCTCCAGAAGGCTGAACCCAGACCAATGGGTAAATAGACATCACCTGTAGATAATAATTATCTACGGAGCTCTCTTGAGCTCACTCCTTGTAATTATTTTAGCAAAGATTAATTATCCCCTTTCTCAGGAAGAACTTTCCACACTGATGACCAGTTGTATTAGATGACTCAAAGATCCCTTTCACTTCATTGATTTAAAAGTTAATGAGTTATACCTTTATCCTCTATAAAATTTCTAGAATTTTTTATTTTACAAAGTATACATACTTAGTAATAAAAAATAAAATTCATGCCCTTCCCATAAAGCAACAAAAAAAGTGAAGGAATTTGAATAATGTATGTAAACAATGTAAATAAGTGTTCTGTTATTAAAATCAATATGTTATTTTAAGTGAAAAGATTTTAAGAGCTAAGAAGCTAATTGAGCTAAGAAGCCATGTCTGGCTTAGAATTTAGTATCATCTGGATAAATGAGCTTTAGTGTCCTCATTCTTAAATTTGGAATAATAAGAGCGCCTCTAACTACTATGTTTGGTCATCAAATGTTTAGTACTCACAAAAGTGCTTTGAAATCAAGGTGGTATAAGTCTCATTTATAGCATTATGCTTTCAAAAAAGTATTTGAAATGGCATTCAAACACATAGTTAAAAAGTTAATATGAAAGAAACATAGTATGAGAAAATGAAAGAAAGGAGTTAAATAATAAAATGACCCTAAGGTCCAAGTTGAGGCAAAGAAATGTGTCCCACAATAGCCTGTATCATTGACAGTAGTGGTAAGGGTGGTATTGATTTGACTCCAAGCTGCAAACTAGCAAGGAAAGTATAGGAGAAAACAATCAGGTACAAGCTTCACTGTGACTATGTTAAAACATCCAATTTTTTTTTCTAAGAAGAGAAATAGATATTTTTTGGTATTAAGCACTGAGACCAATTTCCATATAAAGGAAATACATGATACTATAGAATAATGTCTGACATAATTGCATCCCTTTTAGTAAACACATTTGCAACTCACAGCACTCCTCAATATAAGCTGAAGGAGTAACATTGAAATACAATTCAGTAAATGATTTTATACACAGGTCAAAATTATTGCTGTCAATACACAGTTGTAGGTTGTATATCTACCTGAATCTTGGAATGATCTTATTGCACAAAAGAGCAAGTGATCCACATATCATTCAAAGAAATCTGGAGTAAATACTAGCCCACATAGAACACGAAGCTCAGACTCTTTTGCCAACTTACAGCAGATCCGCATGCCTTAACTTTCCATACACAAGTATGAAAAACCTCTGACGCTTCATAATGAGAAGTAAAAATAAATCAAGAAAACCCCACTTCTTTGCATTGATAGCAATGTATGTTCAAAAAAATGTCACCAAGTTATAAGTCTAAAAAAGAGAGACTTTCAGCTTTTTTTTTTTTTACTTTCAGCTTTTCTAGCATTGTAATCCATAAATATTCTAAACTCTTCAGAAAGTTAATGTATTATCTGAGGGAAAAGCATGTCTTGAGGAGAATTTTCTGATGTTGTGGTTTTGGTTTGGTTTTCTTCTGTTTGTTAATACAGGGTCAGAGCCAATTCGCAGAGCAGGAAAAAGTGGCACTTCTACACCCACTACCCCTGGATCAACTGCCATCACTCCTGGCACCCCACCAAGCTATTCTTCACGTACCCCAGGCACTCCTGGAACCCCTAGCTATCCCAGGACCCCTCACACACCAGGAACCCCCAAATCTGCCATCTTGGTGCCCAGTGAGAAGAAAGTTGCCATCATACGTACTCCTCCAAAATCTCCTGCTACTCCCAAGCAGCTTCGGCTTATTAACCAACCACTGCCAGACCTGAAGAATGTCAAATCCAAAATTGGATCGACAGACAACATCAAATACCAGCCTAAAGGGGGGCAGGTAAGAATTACATGAACCCATACTTGCTGCCAGAAGTAGAATCCCACTTATGACTAGAATGCCTTCCTCATATTATAAACAAAGAGTTCTTACAGTAAAAGGGAGGTGGAGGTGTTAAAAAGTTACTGGTTATGATTCATTGCCAAGAGTTTGGACCTCATCCGAGAAAGCTGGCTTACAAAATATAATGAAAATCATGTAACATGTCCATTCTGTATGATTTATTATTGGGTAAAAATTGATTTCACCATACAGGAGAATCTTTCCATTGATTGCCTAGCTGATCTTTTCTGAATGTCTCTCTAACGCCTGGTGAACTTTAGCATAAGAGATTAAAATTGCATTTCTGATATGAACTTCAGTGTTCTAGTTTAGATCCTATTAACCTCATTTGACGATCTTTTAATGATTTCGCTTTTATCTCCTTCCTTCATTGGTGATTTCCTGTGACATCTTTCTACCATTTCCCCATGTTCACTCCAAAAACAGCATGATTCACCAATTTTCTTCTTTGGCTGCTCATGCTTAAAAATTGCAAAGGGTGGACATTCATGTTGATAATAGGTAGTTCTTTATAGTTCTGATGAATGAAATTACTGTGTTAGAACTTCTCTTTAAGATTAATTGTATTGAAGAGGGTTATTAGTAAAGCTCTACCTATTAACTCTTAACTTCAGCTCCAGTACAGCCACTCATGTTTTTTGCCAACCAAGGGCCTTTGCGTTTTGTCTTGACCTGAACCTTGCTTATACACTGTGTGTTTAGATGAAGCAATTGGTCTGGAAGGAGATAATACAAATATCACTTAGTATTTCCTTTGTGATGTTGATCTGCCTGTAGGAGAGTTGGACTTTTCTTGTCATTAAAGAGACAAGACACCCACCCGTGAGAGAAAGAAGAAAGTAAGCAATAATTTCCCTTGTATATCGACAAATCTGTGATGCCCTCTTGACATTCCCAGAACCCTTTCTTTTAACTTCAGTGTTCTTTTCTGCCGGTCTTTCTTGTTTATACTATATTTTCTACACGGATTTTTGGTTCCCTCTTTTATGCCAAAGAAAATGTATTTTCAGGCAAGTTTAGAAGAAAGGTCTTGCCAAAAATGTGAAGCTATTCAGGACTCCTACTCACTGCTGAAACAAAAATTCAGTGTTGCCTCTTCCCTTAGCAGCAAACTTATTTGCTATCTCATTGTGATTGTGTTCAAGAAAACCCAAGAAGTTACGAAAAATCAACCAAAGGAATTGGGGGAAGCAGAGGGTGGGGCTCTCCATATGCCCTGTAGGGAATGACCATAACATTCTCTAATAATAAAGTCAGAGACAAATGACAAATGCTTTTTCATAAAAAGATGTTATTAAAATATGAGCTGCAAGAAATCTTTTTAAGCAAAACAAAACAAAAACTAATTCTGCCAAATTTTATCCTGTGATTTCATAAATCTCATACTATTCTTGCATTCCTCAGAATTTTGCACATCCAAGAGAATAAAAAATTTTGGACCTTTTGGAAATATCCAAATGCTTATTTTATATTTACGCACAAATAATAGACAAAGTTAAATAAGTTATGTGCCAATTTGAAAGTATCATTTTAGGGGATCCCTGGGTGGCACAGCGCTTTGGCGCCTGCCTTTGGCCCAGGGCGCGATCCTGGAGACCCGGGATCAAATCCCACGTCGGGCTCCCGGTGCATGGAGCCTGCTTCTCCCTCCACCTGTGTCTCTGCCTCTCTCTCTCTCTCTCTGTATGACTATCGTAAATAAAAAAATAAATAAATTAATTAAAAAATTTAAAAAAAATGAAAGTATCATTTTAGGTTTTGGTGAGATACTTCTTAAAATAGAGTAGCTATTATATATATTTAAAATCAATTCTCTTTCTATAAGTATCCTTGTATGTAGTATTTTTATTATCTAAATGTGAGGTTTACTTCCTTATATTTGAGAAAATATTGATACTGAAAAAATATGTTTCTTCTTAGAATCACAAGATATTTTTTGAAACAATTTCCAAGATATTTTCTCAAAACTAAAAAGAAAATTTAATTAAAATGGAGTAATTATTGATATAATTGATATAATTTGACATGAAAATTCCATAATAGGGACAGCTGGGTGGCTCAGTGGTTGAGCATCTGCCTTTGGCTCAGGGTGTGATCCAGGGGACAAGGATCAAGTCCCACATCAGGCTCCTTGCAGGGAGCCTGCTTCTCCCTCTGCCTGTGTCTCTGCCTCTCTCTTTCTCTCTCTCTCTCTCTCTCTGTGTCTGTGTGTCTCTCATGAATAAATAAATAAAATCTTCAAAAAGAAGAAAATTCTATAATATAGCTCTTATTCACATGACTCCTCACAGTAGAGAGGCATAAAGAATGGTTTTACCCTTAGTTTTGTCCAAATCACTAAGGTTAAACCAGTACAAAAAATAGGAACACTTCTTTTCCTTTCTGCTTCTTTACCATGTCTGTGAATATGTTTTTGTCTAATTTCAGTTGATTTCTGCTATACTCAGTAATTCATAAAGCTGACATAAAGATGCCTTATTCTTTTGAAGTCACTAAAACTGCCTTAGAGATTGTGGTAATTAAGGACTAATAAAGACATATGACATAAAAATTATAGAACAAAAATAGCCTTAAACTCACAGTGTCATTTGAAGAAATCTCTTCTTTGAGAAGGCAAGTGGGTAACCTGCTGCAAAATTACTCTATCACAGCTGCAATGACTTGGAAAAAAAATACACAACAGTGAAGTTATTATGAAGTGACTTTGTTACAGAACCACAAGGTATCCCCTCACCAAGATAAGATGGAAGGAAGATATTTGCCTCTATTTTATGATAGATGGTATAATGCATTTAAATTGGAGGGGAAATGAATTGGGAAATTGAGGCACACTACAGTTGAACTGTCTTTGTAGGAAAAATATATCACTTAACACTCTAACATTAACCCTTTAAAAGCCTTAAACACAAAGAATGAGGAGAAATTCTTTTTCAATATGTGTTAAACTAGAAGTTTTGACTGGATTTGATTTGCATTTTATAGAATGACTAGAAAAAATTTTTGTGTTAAAGCTCCTTAGAAATTATCCAGATGAGATGCTCTCCCTTCTTCTCTGATTGAGGATCCACAAATTCACTCTGTTAGGGAAATTGAAGCTACCGGCATGTTGTTGCCAATTATAAATTGGATAACTCTAGGGTGTTAGAATGGACAGTGGTCAACTCAGAAGAGGACAGGACAATAGCAGTACTTTCTGTAGGAGACAAGTTTTTCAATACCAATATGTAACCTGTAGATCTTGAGAAAAATAGTCAAACAATTCTTATTAATAAGTAAGGGAGCAAACTTATAGATGTAACCTTAATTCTCCTACACAGGCTCTATTGTTATAAAATCTGGAGTGGTTAGATTGTATGTAAATGATTTAATTTCAAAAGCTATATTATTGCTGTTTGTGCTATCACTAAGAATTGGGAGGGGAAATATATAATAAAAAATATATGTGTCTTGGAAGTTCAACAACTTTCCAAGTTGGAAAGCCTTATTATTTGTCTCACTTTGAGCATTTATTGCTCTTCCACAGGTATAGGTTGTATGCTTACAGTGATTATCACTTCTATGAAAAGTCCAGTTTTGTATTGGAAGAGAAGCTTAGCTCTGTGGCTCAGTTCAGTGAGGCAAATCAAGGGCTAATGGAATAGATAAACTCACTGAAAACATGAGGAGCTTTACAGAAAGCAATAAAGTTAATCTGTTCAGCAAAACACAAATTCATTCTACTGGAAAGAACATATGCGATCTGAGATTCACTGTAGATAGTGACCTTGGTAATTTAACTCAAGGCCCAGGTAAGACTATCTTAGTAAGTGTATTAATTTGAATCTATTTCAGTATAGTTAACTCCCTAATCTACATTAAATCTAAATCTAAACTTTAGAATAAGTAATGTTAGCTTTTTAAGAACACAGCTGCTTGATTTAAACAAAAGTAGGAAAATAAAAATTTCTCTAAATGCATCACATAAAAAAATTAGGCAAGAACTCAGTGAATGGTACTCTTTTTTTTTTTTTTTTTTTTTACCTTTTCTATCAATGCATCAGGTTTTCTATATGGTGCTTTGATTTATATGAAATACTTATACATGCTTTAACAAGTTTCTTGTTTTTTGGTCTGTCAGCCTTATGAAGATCAGTATACAAACCACAATTTTTGTATAGTTGTTATAGTTGAGAGTTACTGGAGAGGTGGCTTCACAAAGGCTGTTTGCATTTATAGTTGTTGGATAGAATGGTTAGGTAGATTATGATCTCTGGAAGCCCATGTCTGTGGATTTGATTGATTGTCTTGTGAATTATGTACTTCTCCTTCATTCGTGGAGCAGTCAGTCATTTTTAGGTCAGATAGGCTAAAAAGATGGTGGTCTTCAAGCAAGTCATTCATGTTCAAGAAGAGAACAGTACTTCTCTTTTATATAAAGAATCTTATAGAACTTGTCAGTTTATTACCTTCCCAGTCAGTGTTGCCCTAGCATCTTTTTAAAAAACTTACTTAGATAAATCCACTAGACTAGGACCTATGTCCTCGCATTCTAGAAATAATCTATCTTCTGTCTCTCATTTCTATATGGACCTATTGAATTAAGGAACATTGGATGTCAGAGATACTCAGTTCCTTATAGGCCACCTTTCACATTTTCGTAGAATAAGAAATGGAAGTCCTTATATTATCCACATCTTGCATACAGGGCTTCTAATATCAATCCTTTAAAGGCTGAGCTACAAATTCAAGTTCTATAATTTTGTGTTTAATGAAGAATCACTTGTCTAAAAGTATGCAATTTAATGCACCTTAATCATTGTTTTGTTTGCTTTAACTTTTGTTGCACAACAGGAGACTGACAATACTTTAACATTCCCTGCATGCCAAGGTTTTATTTCACCAGGTTTGAAATTTGAGGGTTTTGGTCTTTTATAATATTTATGTGAAATAATTTTTATGCAAATAATGTGTTAGAGTAATACACTACTGAAAAGTTGAGACCATTAAATCTGGGCAGTTAATGTTGCATTTCTCATCATATTTTGTATTCTCCTACACTGATTATTTTTTTTAATAATTCTAAAAGTCAATGTTTTGAAATAGAGTATAGATTCTAGCTTTCAAATTCCTATAGATAATGTCAAGGACAAATAATGAAATATTAATTTTAAAATCTACCTTGGCACCTTTAGAATAAATGATGGCTGTCTTATATTTTCTCAATAGTTCCAGAGTTTTACATTCATTTTACTCATCATTTATTCAACAGGTATTTGTTGAGTGCCCATTATATTATATTGCATACTGTATTCTAGGTACTGAGAATGTAACAATGAACAAAACAGACAATTTTTTAAAAAATTCTTGTCTTCATAGGATTTACATTTTAGTAAGAAAAACAAGTCAGAAAATTTTATATCAGAAAACATATGTAACAAAATGAGAAAAGCAACAAATCAAAGAAGAGATTTAAATTATGTGGAAAGATTACATTTCTTGATAGAGTGACTAGGAAAACCCTGAGGAGGTGATAATTTGAATACTTTATGGAAGCCAAGGACTGAGCCATGTAGAGAACTGGAGGAGAGTATTTCAGGCAGAAAAAAACTACACACGAAGAAGCCCTGAGGTAGAAGGATGTCTGGCATGTTTTAGGAACAGCAAGAATATTAATGTGGTTGATGCCACATAGATAGTTTAGAGTAGAAAGTTAAATTATTCTTTTTAAATATCATTATACCTATTTAAATAATAGGACTTTGCCAAGTCAAATCCTAAGAATCGTCTTTTCATCTCCTGCTCCTCATCCCATATCCTGCCCATCACTGTGTTAACTTAATTCAAGTTTCTTTTGTAGGGTAATGTAGGGTAATGAAAAGTAATGCATTCTTTGTGTCCAGAATAGCTCTTAGATCTGCCCCATTTATTGTAGTTTGCTCTGCACCACCCTAGTACAGGATACATTATCCCTTGTCCATGTCACTGCAATAGTCATTAACTTCTTTAACTTGTCTCCCTGCATCTGCTCTTTTCTAGATCTAACATACTCCCTATAATATAGCCAGTGCTTCTCACCACACTTGTAATTAAGTATCCCATCGTAAAATTAGTTATTTAATGTCTATCTTGTCTCACCTACTAGACTCTAAGCTTCACAAAATCATGGATGAGGTCCATCTTGTCCTCAGGATCCAGTACATAGTAGGTGCTTAATAAATATCTGTTGAGTGAAAGTTGAATCAATGTAGTACACCATATGCATGGAGAGATGCATTTTTTCTAGTGATTTATTGAATGAAGTGAATGCTTAGTGCCATTACAGTTATGACGCAAAGAAACTTTCCATGTTTGGACCACAGTGAATTTTGGCTAAAAGAATATTAGGCCAGGATATAAGAGCCTGAGTTCCTCTTACAACTTTTCTATTAAAGTGTTATGTGACCTTAGATACTGACCTCTCTGGTCCTCAGGTTTCTTATTTTTATAAGAATAGACAGAATATACTTCTTTTTGTAGCACCATCTCATTTAATGTATTAGCACCATCATAATGTAGCAATACCTCACATAAGCAGACTGTGAAGTCACTTTAAACTCTCAAATGCATGGTTCTACTTAGAGTATGGTAGTATTTTGCATTACAGCTCATTAAAAATATTAATTTAGCTATTCTAATAGATTCCATAAGTATTTGTACCACAAAGGACCAGCTGAACTTAAGTAAAAAAATCAATGTTTCTGAAGTAAGAGGAATGTAACTGGGGAAGAAGAGACACTAGAGAGAGGAAGGAGAGAATGAAATGAGTGAAATGTAGAGAGGAATCTTTTTTATATTTTCTTATAAAGTTTCAGGCATTATCTTGAGGCTTTTTTAGGCCTTTAACATCTAATTTGAATAAGTTGCTTTCATTTTTATGTTCAAGGAGAAAATAGAGTTAATGCTGGAGGCAAGTAATAAATTATATTTTTTTCTCACGTTATATAAAATTATGATGGCCACCATTGTGAAGGGCCTACTGAATGCTAGTAACATATAAGTAAATTTATAAAACTTTAAATGAAAAAAGAATTGAAACTTACTTAGATTTATTTCTCATTCACATGAGTATCATTTTGTCAAACATTTACCAAGCCCCTGCTGAGTACTATATGAGAAAAAGGGAATGAGACAACAAGGCAAGGTCTCTATCATCTAGGCAGAAAAGAAGTGGCTTCTTTTTTTTCATTTCTCATCTTCCCCTAGTGCCTTACCCTTTTGTAATTTTTAAGTTCTTTACAAGCCATTTATTTCCATCTCATTGGGCTACAAATAAGTGCCAAATAAGAAGTTATAAAATACCCCATGAGCTTTAAAATACTGTCAACCCAGCATGAAGGAAAACTGTTCACTGAAATGCATTATATTATCGTGACAAGGTTGTGTGTGTGTGTGTGTGTGTGTGTGTGTGTGTGTGTGTGTGTATGAGGGACAGAGAGAGAGAAAGTCAATATTTTCTCAAAATGAAATTTCCTTGGTATCACAGATCCTGTCTTTATGCAATAGAATATTTATAACTATAATTCAAGTATATTTTGTAAAGTAATGTAAAATTTTGGGGTTAAGCTTCATTAACATTTAATTATTTTTTTAAAAACTTTGAAAAAGAATTACTACTTTGGGCTTACAAAGTTAAGACCTATAGAGTTCCTTTTTGTTTGTTTGCTGTACGTTTACAAGCCAAGCAAGAACATGGGAACAGCCTTAAATCTCAGGTTGTTTTCAACAAACTCTTTAAAAGTTACTGCCTTTACACTTGGTCCTCTATTCCTTAAAATTTCTTTAAAATTTAAGCTGAAGAAAAAATGTAATACCAATGTTTCACAATGTGGCCAATGCATAACTCAATGTCTGTTCCACCAAACAGTTCTTTACAAATTTTTCAGCATGATTTATTCTACCTCAAGGTTTTTAATGTGGTTCTGTTTTCTGTGCTGTGTGGCACAGCCTGCATAGAAAAATTGGTCTGACACCTTAATGAGCCCTCTAATTTATCCTTTTCCTTTACAGCTCCATGGAATTGTACATTTGACATGAACTGTTTTTCTATTTAAATGTGTATTCCAGTATGTTTATTGCTTGTATTTGATCCATTGACTTTGGAAGATGTTATTGGTCAGTATAGGCAGAGTATTTAAAATTTGGAATAGATTATGAAATTTGTATGCATTGTAATCTGAGCACAGGGTTATTAACAGATGAATCTTTGAAAAACATAATCTATTCCAAAAAATGTTCATTCTTCAGAAATATCTGATGTGGTCATATTTTTTTAATATATGATAACTTAGGACTCTATATAGGTGAGGTAAATAGCTTTTGTTAAAATTGAATGCTATGGAATGGGAAATACTTTTGGGGGAGAGAGAGAGAAGTGTTTTGTAATCCAAGGACAGGAAAGGCTTCATTTTAAACACTCTGAGAAATGAGGTAAAGCCAAAGGAAAAGCTTAATCCCTGGTAAGGTTGAAGGGTCACTCACCACTACCCCTTCAAAAGAAAAAGAAAGTATTCTTTCTAAGACAACATTGGATGAAGGAAGAAAGAAATGATAGAGCAATTGAGGTTCATACCTAGAGGATGCCTGTGGAGCGTAGCACAATCTTGCAGGAGAGCCAAGAACAGAATCCAAACTTCTAGACTCCCAGTTACTCTCCATATCTTGCTATCTTGAGCTGACACATGGGTCTCTTGATAAAGAAAGCAGCATTGAGTATGTCAAATAAAAAAAAATCAAAATCCCATTGCTTAAGAAATGCAAGTTGGCACTATGATTGATGCCTCTGGTTTATAAATTATTTTACTAAATACTATAAATTAGGATTACATTTTCTTTCATTTTACATGTTTCAAATTTCCAACTAATCTCTAGTAAGAGAGATTTGTTCTTTCCTATAGACATATCCTATAATTTGTCTTCCTGTCCTTTCCTAGAGTAACCTCATTTGTAGAAAAAAGAGTTGTATTTCTCTAAAGGTGCATTTAAACCTATATGCAGAGAGAATACACTGGCATATCATTTCATTTGAACTGTCATTATAAAACTAACAAGAGCCACACCAGGAATATCCAGAAAGTCACTATACTGTGCTTCCCTTGCATGGTGGAGGAAGATACAATTAGTAAAAAGTAAAATAAAATAATTCTGATATTTTATTCAATTACATTAGCCTATTCTTTTTAACTCTTTATGCTTATATGACTTTTATGTGAATGAAAAGCCAACTGTGAATACAAGCAAGTCACCAACCTTTGTCCATGAGAGTCTCCGATGGGAGGGACTGATTGAGCTGGTCCTTGAAGAATGATGAGTCCCAGACTCAACTTGGAATGAGGGCATTCTAGCAAGAGATAATAACATAAGGAAAACATGGGAACAAGCTTGAAAATGTAAATAAGTCCTTAACGTATGGAATGTAATGTCTGGCCAAAATGTGAAGTTTTGAGAAGGCTCGAAAGTCAGAATTTCTGAGAATCCTGGTTGCCTAGCTAAGAAGTTTTGATGCATTTTAATAGGAAATAGAGACTTTGGGAGAATTTTGAACAAGACAGAGCTTTAGAAAGATGATTCACTTGATTGGAATAATACATTTTCCCTTTCACTGTGAAGTATACAGAAGGAAAGATTGTCACACTCTCAAATCACCCCATTTTGCATTAATAGTGCAACTAAAAATTTTGATCAAAAGAAATTAACAAGGATAAAATGTGGATTAGGGTTAACCTTGGATAACAACTCTTCAAATATTTTTTCTCTATATAATGAATATAGAAAATTAGTTCATCAAATGGAAGTTGGTTAAATTTTTCTAGACCAACTCTAAGATGGTTAAAAATGATTTTCCTTTGACATATAAATAAATAAAGGCTCAATGTAAATTCCTTCCCCAAAAAAGTCCTGTATTTAGACCTCTCCATAGAGCACAAAGAATTAAATCTTGACTCTCTGACTTAAAAAAAAAAAAAAAGAAAACTAGTCTGGAATAAAGTATTATCCTTAACAGCAGCCATCTACTTTTCTATTTTATAGAAGGTTTCTGAGGATTCCTGGTATTTGTAGAATTAACTCTCTAAGATATTAATTATTAGTAAGTGATCCCAGAGATCTTTAACATGAAGTTTTTGTAATTTTGCCAAAGCATAAATGTGCATCACACAGACTAGGGGGTGCTCAGGTGCAAGTTGTCAGGCATAAATCTTACTGAGAATCCAGCATCCCGTGCCCACAGTGATTTTATTTCTGTCTCTTAACCATCAAGCAAAATGGTGAATGTCATACCCTACCTGACATATGTTGGGAAAGTCTCCCATCAAAAAAGGCCAGCTAAATGTTTTACTAGAAAATCTTTGATTCTCTAGAAAATCTGGGGAAAATCAGAAGCCAGCCTTTAAGTTTTAAGATTTTACAATTTAAACTGTCTCTAAGTAATGCTGGCAATATGCCCCCTTGGGGTCTGCATCATTTGTTTTAGAAATCATAAAATTTGCCAGTTGATTAAATGTTAGAGTCAAACAGATTCATGCAACTGAATTTGGAATTTCCATTTTTGCAACAAGTGAATCAGATCTAACATTTAGCTTTTGATCACTTGGTAATGACTCACTTGATTGGTACTCTAATGATCTCTAAATTAAAATTTGCAAATGAAATATAATATATCCCCAAGGATTAGTAAAAATGGCTTAGATAAATTATATTTCATTGCCAAAATAGAGACTTATAGAGGTTATAAAAATATTATTATTTGAAAAAATGAAGTGATTTGCTTTCTAAAAATAATTTATCTATGAGGCTTGAAATGCAATGGCCCTTGTTGACTTAAAGTTATTCACATCTACGTTTTATGTGAAATTCTTAGCATGCCACTATATTTGTTAGATACAGACTCTGTGTGATATTCCCCCCTTCTTTTTAAATTGGAATTTTTATCATGCTCTACAGAATGACCCAATCATCATGTTTCCTGACTTCAGATTTTGACAAGAGTCCCTTCCCTTGGGCTGCCAATGAGAGCTGTCAATGATCTTCCCCTGTAAGGGACAAGCTCTCTTATCAGTGCCAGGCAGGCACTGCAATGTAAGCTTTGTCTAGTTAAAAATAGTAAGGATTCAATGTCATCTTGAATATTTTACTCTTTTTTGCAAATAATAAGAGATGTGATACCATTCTTGGAGAGGGCTGTATATCTAGGATATGCTTATTTAGCTTTTTCTTTTTTTTTTTTTTTTTTGTTAATAAGAGGACAAACTTTCCCCTAAAGCGTTGAAAACGTAATTTCTCTTTAGCTATTGAGGGGATACGTGGCGAGGAGTAGAAGTACCCAAAGTAAAATCAAACAAACAACAAAAGTGAACCTTTCTTTCCATGCTTACATTGCTCATGTGCCCTCCAAAACATTCAAAATATAAGACACATGGAAGAAGTCACAGGAGCTATTACTTTGCACATTACATTACGCCAGAGTAATATCTGTCTAGATTTAGATTTGCTATTGTCTTCAAGATGACTATCAAACTTCTGAAAATAGAAATAGAACACCTAACCTCAAATCTTTTGGACCTAGGCAAGGCCTGGACTGCTTCTACATGACCTACTATTAGGGAACAAACAACGGTCCTTGGTTTGCTCCTCTCTAAAATAATAGAGTGTTTTTGCACCGACCATCCAAGACTTATGGCTGTTTATGAGCAGCTGTCAGAGACAGGACTTTCAGAAGACTACTGAGCCAAATGTGCAAGACATTAGTGAAACCCTTTCAGCAGAGGAGGCCCTGAGCCTCCATGTTGACCCTCTTGGGAAAGCAAGAGTTCTTGCACCGGGATGAATAAGAACCCTCATCTGTGGCATTAGCCTGACAAGTCGTGCTACGTGGACCAGTAATACAATCAAGTGTACCAGATGATTTATAATTGTGATGGCTGACACCATAGGATTTAAAGGGGGATAGGGTGAGAACTACACTGAAGTACACAATGAGACCTTTCATAGAGTGGCAACTGAGTCCCAGTGTGGCCCACAATATTGGAAGCCTCCCAGTCACAGATGATCCAAGTTTTATTTTTCTGTTCTTCTAATTGTTTCCAGGTTACACCTGCCAACAACTTGGATATCTAAAGTTCTTGAACATTTGGCCCTTGAGGATTCAGGGAAGTAGGGGCTCATATTTAAATAATAGATCTGTTCTCCAGTTCCAGGGTTAGTTTTTTTTTTCTCTTACATGATTACATCAGTGGGAGGAAGTTTGGAGCCTCCTTGGCAGCAACCCATTCTGGCTCCCCCATGCCCAGCATATTGGAAGAAAAATGCATAGTGAAGTTACCTCCAATTCCTTTTAGGTTAGGATTTTAAACAAGAAGATCGATTTTAGCAAAGTTCAGTCCAGATGTGGTTCCAAGGATAACATCAAACATTCTGCTGGGGGCGGAAATGTAAGTAGAAGCTTCTATTAGAAAACTATCCTGATTGTGTGGAGCCATCTGCACAGCCAGCACACTGTCTCTTTTCCTGCCTCTCTCCCAAGACACACATCCCCCTTCTTGTTGCTGCTCCATGTGTGCCCGGGTCTGGGAGCTTGTGACACTCGCAGTTTTGCTGGTGGGCTTCCCATCCTTCCCTGTAAGATTATCCGCAAGTGGCTTGCTTTCAGTTGAGGAGTAAAATGTTAATGGGCTGCACCATGTTTTTCAGGGGAATGGGAAACCCACCTTTCTGGCCAATTCTGTTGCTGGCCTCTGGCTTCCAGGTACCTCCTCGTGCTGTTTCTACTCCCCTGCAAATGTCAGCTGGGCACACACTTTTATAGCTCCACTTAAATTACTCTTGAGGGAAAGACTGATATACTTGAAAGTACTTACACTGTGTAACATCAATCTTCTGTGCATCACTATTCATGAGAATTAGGAACAATGTTTGGAATAATGCAAAACTACTGAAGCACAGTTCATCTGTCATTCAAAGTGAAAGGATTCAAGTCCCAGGATAAACTGTCTTGATGGATTTTTTTTTCCTGTGTCTTGAATTGAATGGAAATAATATCCTTTGAGAAGGAAAAGATGAATCCATATTTCTCAAATATAGTTGTGGCAGAGCTGAAGCAGGCAAACTCAAGGTAAAGTAAGCATGGTTCGTCACAAAATTATTAAAAAAAAAAAAAAAGGTGACCCAGGCTGACTCTCTATGGATACTGTCACCTAAACTTCAGATTCTGGCCATTTGTGACTCAAGTAATTTATAGAGTGTCAAGTCCAGAATTCTTACCTGTTTAATAACTCTTGGCTCCTCATTCCTCAGCTGGGCAGAGATGGAGTCAAGCAGTGAAAGGGGAGAGACCAGCAAGTGCCTTCTACCAGGAGCTGTCACCTGTTGCCCAAAGTTGTTCTGCTGGGCATGAAAGTGTCATTGTCATAGGAAGTCCATAGCAAGGTTTGCCAGGCTCCTTTAAGGCAGCTAGGCTAAGCCTCAGGATCAGTATTTATTTTGACATGGTTGCCCTCCTCCCTGTGTCCTGACTGCAAGTGCAAACTGTGTGGTACTCTCCCAGAAGCAGTCTCAGTCCTGGGAAATACCTGTAGGGTGTCAAGAGTGACCCCTATTCTCTACTGCAGGCCCTGCTGGCCAAAACAGCTATATGACAAAGGATAAACTGAGGTAACTAAAAATCTTAAAAGTAGGTAAGGGAGCTTCCAACCTCCAAAACCATATTCTTAAATTTTCCTCTAGAAAAGAATCACTTTTTCAAATACGCAGATTCTGTGGCCCATTTCCACAGTGTGCAATTCACTAATAATACCTTTGTACTTCCGATGCAAATGGACAATGGACCACAATTGGAAAAGCACTGTTTCTAACATTGCGAGAGGAAATAACTTCAATAAAACACAAGAAAAAGAATGCTGCCACCATTTTATAATTTGGTGTATAAGAAAATTCCATTTAGCCAAGACATGACAATAATATTTTAGAAAAGCTTTGAGCTTTCTTCTTCTTATATCTTAAAGCAATGTTGGTCTTCTTGAATCTCTGAGCAGTATTGGTCACTTTTATCTAAAAATCATTTTTTAAAGAATAATTCATCTTTTCACTTGGCTCTTTGCTTATGGAAAGGTTTTAACATAGTGTGGCTTCTTTCTCTGAGTGGAAGCTTGCCTTATTAATCCCGGTGTTTCTATCCTCTTGTGGCATGATCTGTTTTCTACTAATAAAATCTTCTATTCTAGGATTTTCTTTCAGTTTGGTCCTTCTCTCCAACCAAATGTGGGAGGACACTGGGAGGGTGTATGTTCCTATGTGTGTATATGTACTTCAGTTTGGGTTTCTGTGCTGTTGTGTGTTGTGATTTTGGATATGTTTCTGGATTTTATGTATGAGCTTGGGGACTTATCCATGTCTCAACTATTTTAAGTGTATTTTATGTGGTTCATACAGGTACAGATTGTTACCAAGAAGATAGACTTAAGCCACGTGACATCAAAATGTGGCTCTCTGAAGAATATCCGCCACAGGCCAGGTAAATAAATATTTCTTAGTAATTTGGGAAATATTAAATTGCTCAAGACATCGACAAGCAAAATATTTGTTGTGAGATATCTAGTTGAAAAAATGTCTTGACATACTGAAAACCCATGCTTTTATTAACAGAAACTTAAGTTAGAAACTTTAAGCCATCTTCATTTGGACAAGTAAAGTCAATTATCACAAATAGGCCACATATCATAGGACAGGTTCAAAATTAAAAGGTATATAAGATGCATATACTCCACATGCTTATTAGAACTCCTTTGAAATATATGGTCTATAAAATATCTTGGGTCATGTATTCATACATAATTACATGGATTGAAAGCAGCATTTCCAAAGATTTCCTGGAAGTATTTTGTCTACATATGTGAAATAAAAATTATGCTTAGGCAAAGCTGATGAAATGTATTTATCTGCTAAATTTCTCAAATCCTATAGTAGGTCAATAAGCATTATGAATCCTCAGCAGAACGAAGTGCTTAATTGAACATCACTTGATGCAATTCTTATCTCAAATTATTTAACCATTGGCCTCTTGTTTTTCTAGAGTATTGTATAGGACTAGTACTCTAAAGTACAATTTACATTCTTATTTGTTGGGATTTTTTTCCTCTTTAAAGTGTAAATCTAACATTAGGAGTCATTTTTTTTCTAAGTATCATTATTATATTTTTGCTAAATTCTACCTCCATGCATATGTAAACAATGGACAACTGTCAAATTTGTAATTTTCTTGAGAATAACCACTGAATTATAAAAGGACAAGAGGAAGCCATTGATATGCTTGATATCTTAATTAAATGAGGTAATAGGTTATTCCCATTAATCATTGTCTCAAATGTTATCCAGAACAAAGTATAAGAACGATTGAACCCAAAAAGATTTCTGACCAAGGAAAGATTATTAAGGAGAATTTATGAGTTGAAAAATAAACAGGATAAGTTTCAAAATGGACAAATGCATTGGAAACGTTTCTAGAAGTCAGGCTTCACTTTGACAAAGATGTTCATAAAGCAAGTCAAGGAGTTAGAGAATGCGTAGATGGAATCTCTTTTGGTTCACAGCCCTCTTAGTAGCTTCCCTGGTGTATGTATCTTCTCATGTGTATTCTATCCTTTCTTAAATTTGCTTCATAAAGAGTAGAAACTTTATGGTTTTGCATCTAATACTAGAAAACCTGAATATCATTTCAAGAATTGACTTTTGTTTGTATCTTCTCATATGTATTCTATCCTTTCTTAAATTTGCTTCATAAAGAGTAGAAACTTTGCTTCCCTGGTGTAATCTGAAACTGGCCCCAGTACTCAGAAGACAGAGAGAAACCAAAGAAAGAGGCAGGCTACTCCAGGTTGGTAGGTGGCAGTTTTAATAAGTAAAAGAAACTTACATATGAGTCTTCTCTGGGCAGCAGCAAGATGGATTCTCATATCCACCCACCAAATCTTAAAAGTTTGTAAAGAGGCCTTAACCGGGTTTAGTCATGTATACAGTGTAGGTGTTCTCAGCACCACAACATTATAACAGGGCTCTGTTCTGGGAGCAGCCTCTGGGAGCAGGAAAGACAACCAGAACCCCCATTCCAAGGACAGGGTAGGGAATGAGAAGCCTCTAAGTGCCCAGGTCCAGCTTTTAGGTCAATCAGCAGTCATGTCTTTTTGTAGTTATTCCCCAACAATCTTCAGTACTAATTTTGGAACTGCTACACTGAAATTAGCTTCTCTGTCATTCCTGAGGCAGTGGGGACATGGTCACATACTGCATATCTTCACAAGTCTGCTGTCTATAACTCAAGCTTACAATCACTTAGTGACTCTGTACCACTGTGTCAACAATATGACTGAAGTATTTGGCCATACTGGCTATCTTCTTCCAAAATGCAAAATAAAATATTAGATCCTTTAATTTAAACAACAAATATTCCATTAGCCAAATCAACTGGACTTTAAATACACAAGAAAATGTTATAGTTAAGGAAGTAGTCTATGTAAGATTTATTGGTCATAAAAGACTATTGTCATGGACTCCCACCTATTTCTAAATCTAGATCTGCCTTTTATAAGAACTGAATCAGATGACTAAATTCACAGAGAAGTGTTAATACAATGATCCTTGACAATGGCAAGCTTTTCACAGTTACTCTGGAATGTGGAATATCCAAGGAGAAAATAAAGGAAACAGTTCAACATGTGGAAGCCCAACTTTAGGACATATGGAGCTTGGTAAAGGTTATAGTCCTTCACAATTACTGCTCCTGGTGAATGCCAAACTTTTTCAGAACCAAAGGGATAGATGTGTGAATTCAGATGGGCTTCTCTAATAGTTAAATAAAATTTTATAGTAGGATTTCAACAAAAACAGACTTCTTAAGCTTCCTTTTGTGAATATATTTTGGGTCAATATTACGTTTTTTTTCTCTCTCTCAAAATAGAGTTCAACAAAAATTTTAACAGGATTATATTGATACAACATATAATCATAAAAGAAAGCTTTAAAAGGCCATTTTTATTAGAAGCTTAAAAAAAAAAGAAAGAAAGAAAGATCCCAAGAAGTTGATCTCATTAAGTTTAAACTCAACATCCTCCAGGCTCTAACCAAAATAAGTGTGTTTTATGAATCACTCTAATCCCATCACAACTAACACATGAGACCCATGTGACCAGGTGAAATGTTGGAAGAATAAGAGTTCCTGCAATAATGCATATTTTGAGGGAGGTACAAGTATATGTCTCCTATAAACACAAGTAAATAACATTGTGCACATCCTAAAGCTTTAGGAGAAGAATGAATGGATACATCTTCAAAATGT
Source organism: Nyctereutes procyonoides (assembly GCF_905146905.1). Taxonomy (NCBI): domain Eukaryota; kingdom Metazoa; phylum Chordata; class Mammalia; order Carnivora; family Canidae; genus Nyctereutes; species Nyctereutes procyonoides. Next base: position 17,679,367 of record NW_026575132.1, read on the forward strand.
AATCTAATAACACCATATTATTTCAAGGGGTCCCTGGACAGGTAGTTGAGTGTCAATATAAATGTCTAGGTATCATATAAGAAAAATACCATAAGGTCTAAGTCTGTAGAGACTTAACAGACCTTTCTTTTTGACCTACAGAGATAAATAAGCATCAAGAGTCCAAAACTGAAAAATCTTTCCAATGTTTCTTTCCAGTCCAAATCGTAAGAGAGATGTAGTAGTAATAGTAGGTGATCATGTCATTTACCACTGGCCTTCCAAAGAAATGTGCACAACGAAAACCAAATTACTAATGAAAATGAAAGCAAATCTCAGGTGGAGAGGTAAAGGGATCTGATTAGCTTCTTTTCAGGTCAAGGACATCAGCAGACCCTCAGAAGTGCTCAAGGACAGACTAAAGGACAATGGATACTTACCAGCATTGAACTCCGTGCATTTACAAGCTGGGAAAGGCATGCAGAGATAGGGGCACCACTCTGCACTCTTTTATCTATCAGCAGATCCTCATGTTTCAGACTAATTGGCATTTAGGGAAACAGCATGGTCAAAACTGTCTCTGCATTGCTAGATCAAAGTCAGTGTCAGATCGGTCCTATGCAATCTATACAAGAAGGGGATTTCCTGGGGCACCTGGGTGGCTCAGTTGGTTAAGTGTCTGACTTTGATTTTGGTTCAGGTCATGATCTCAGGATCCTGGGATTAATCCCCAAGAGGCTCCCCACTAAATGGGGAGTCTGCATGTCTCCCTCTCCTCACTCTCTCTCTTTCTCAAATAAATATTTTTTTTAAAGTAGCATTTCCTAAGGTTGTCTTCCTATTGCCTCATCCACTAATGATAATGGGAAACTCTCAAAGCTCACTGGTTATAAACAATTTAGCTTCCAATCTAATTTCATCAGTCAAGCCATTAATGTTAAAAATTTACAAATGAATATATTACCCATATATCTACCATCCTAATTTAATAGGTTTTTGTTTTTGTTTTTTGGAAAAGTGACCTGTTACCATGATGAAGAATAAAGATCTTCATTTCAATTTTGTCTGCTCCCTTAAGAATAACAGATTAAATGTTCCAAGTTTTAGAAAGGATGAAATGGGATATTTTCAGTGTGTTATTTTTAGAATTTTATTATACAGATAAGAAAAGTCCCTCTGATATTTTAGGTTAGACATGGGTAGATTATTAAGAAGAATTTGTTAGTTGAAAAGCAAAGGTGGGTATGATGAGTTTCAAAATAAATAAGCACATTGGAAACTTATCTAGAAATCAAACTTCTGTTTGGCTTAGAAGAAAAAAGATATTAATATGTAGGTCAAGCCATATCATGGTATAAGAAGGATGTCATTACCTTGGTTGATATGGGAAAAAATGGTATAGACTAGAAATTCTAAAAAAGTCCTTTCACATTCATGGTTAAAAGGATAGTAAATTAAGTGTGTTGCTTTATGATGGTCTGTCTATTATAATTATTTTTGGGACATAGTCACCACAAGTAGAAGATATCATTGTAGCAAGGCATTTAAAATCCTTTCTCCTCTCACAGGTGGTGGGCGTGTGAAAATTGAGAGCGTGAAACTGGATTTCAAAGAAAAGGCCCAAGCTAAAGTTGGCTCACTTGACAATGCCCACCATGTACCTGGAGGTGGTAATGTCAAGGTAAGAAACAAGGTTGTGAGCTGACCCTGTCTTCTTTTTTTAAAATCCTTCTGAAATACTCATCAAAATGGGTCACAGATGGGGACACCTGGGCAGCTCAACGGTTGAGCATCTGCCTTTGGCTGGGGTCATGATCCAGGGATCCTGGGATCAAGTCCCACATCCGGCTCCCTGCATGGAGCCTGCTTCTCCCTCTGCCTGTGTCTCTGCCTCTGTCTCTGTGTCTCTCATGAATGAATAAATAAAATCTTAAAAAAAAAATCGAATCACAGATCGAAGACCCGGACATATAGGAAGTAAGAATGGGGATCCCTGGGTGGCGCAGCGGTTTGGCGCCTGCCTTTGGCCCAGGACATGATCCTGGAGACCTGGGATTGAATCCCACGTTGGGCTCCCGGTGCATGGAGCCTGCTTCTCCCTCTGCCTGTGTCTCTGCCTCTCTCTCTCTCTCTCTCTCTGTGTGACTATCATAAATAAATAAAAAATAAAAAAATAAAAAAAAAAAGGAAGTAAGAATGGTAGAGCTGAACAAAAGTGACGTTGACATCAGCTCTGAGACGTAGTGAAAGATCTAGGGGCCAATTGGGATGCATAAATTAACAAGGCCTGATGCTTGTCTTGAATAGATCGACAGCCAAAAGTTGAACTTCAGAGAGCATGCGAAGGCCCGTGTGGACCACGGAGCTGAGATCATTACACAGTCCCCAGGCAGATCCAGCGTGGCATCCCCCCGACGACTCAGCAATGTCTCCTCTTCTGGAAGCATCAACCTGCTCGAATCCCCTCAGCTGGCCACTCTGGCCGAGGATGTCACTGCTGCACTCGCTAAGCAGGGCTTGTGAATATTTCTCATTTAGCAGCGAAATAATCATATTTAGGCATGAGCTCTTGGCAGGAGTGGGCTCTGAGCAGGTGTTATACTCATTCTTTACAAACCGTAAAATAAATAATCTCATTCCCAAACTGTAGTAATTGTTACAATTTTATAAAAAACAATGAATAGTATATGCAGAAATTGACTTGATTTCCATTTGCAACAGGAAGACACTGGCTTTACATGAGTACAATTGGACAATTATTTTTGCTCTGCTCTGTTTTGCATGGAGTATTATTATTTTAAAAAATTGCATTTTTACCTTTCATGTGCCTGAAGGCTATCCATAATACATTCTGAAAGGCCTTGTTGAAATCCAAGCTGCTCATTTCACTATTCTGTTGCTGGGTGAAAAGATGAAAGCTGCCCATTTTAACTTATTACAGGTTAAATTAAATCAAGGAGTCTGATTGCAGGAAGGAAAGAGCATGTAAGAATTAAGTTTTTTTTTTTTAAAGTGTTATTTTGTATAAATGGGAAGAAAGATTCAGTTAAGTTATTAACATTTGGGACCTGGATAATTATATCAGAGTATAAGTCAATCCAATAAATTATTTAACTAATTAAAAATAGGTACGAAGCATTTGAGCTGTGGCTGAGGAAGTGGTATAAAAGTGCATCTCTTAGGAATGAAGCACTTTTCATTAGGATGGACTCGTGTCTGATTAGAATGTCAGTTGATCAGCTAGATTTGTGTCCACACTACCAGTTTCATACTCCCTTTCCATCTGTTTGATACAGTATTATAGATATAAATATATATATATATATTTCTCTGTGGCCATTTGTGATACTTCCTCATATACTTGAATATTATACTTCCTTATTCACAGTATCTGTGTCTCCTGCACCCTTTGGTGTTGCAATTTTAGGTATGTGAAAGTAGATGTTAGCAGGGTTCTTTCCCTATTTAAAAAAAAATACATTAAAAAAGAACAAAAAGTTTTAGCATGAAGTTGCTTCCTGTAACAACTCAGAGCTGTAACCCTGTTTTAGTGCCAGATACAAGTCTCTCCCGTGATGCTAGGAAAATTTATTTTTCTTTGCTTTCACCAACATGGAGTTTGTGGGGTGGGTCCAGTTATACATTAAAAGGGTTTACAGATTGTTGGTTTAAGATTTTGGATTTATCTCATTTTGAATCATGGAATAGTTTAGGGTTTATTCCTGTAATCATTCATGAAACAGACCTCTTAAGATTTCTCTTTCTTTCTTTTTTTTTTTTTTTTCCATTTGCTAAAGTTGAAACTAACGCAGGGAGTCCATTGGGACATATTGTTCCACCCTTCAAAACAGTGCCCGCTAATGAAATGATCTGATAGGAAATATTTGGCTTCCTTACCCAAAGTAAAGATCACCTGATCAGAAAGGACAAGTACAATATTTTGAGAAGCTATAGCTACTAAACATTTGAGATTCAGATCTCTAAATCAGTTTCTCTCAGGACTCCAACATTGCTCTCTGTAAAGGAACACTGTATGATTTAGTACAACTTCTCAATAGGTAGCACTGGTCTGACTTAATCTACAGTCTGGGAAATCACAAATTAATTAATTCTTCTCATAAATCATTCATCTTAGACTTGTGAATAAGCAATCAGTTACCAGTCTGGGTGGATATTTTTTAGTATTTTATCTGTTCTTTTTCTTGCTCAGGGCTGGTAGGTTGGATCTGGACAGTTAAAGGCAAATGGTCTGATAGGTGTTTGATCCCAGTGAGCCAAATCAATTCCTGACTATGTAGGAGGAAATGATGAGCATGGACGAGGCAATGAGGAAGTATCATAGCGTCTAAGACAGCCAAGGGATGCAAAGATAGAGAAACACGGGTGCCATTTTGTGATCCACTGGATATTGCAACCAACATGACTTCCACCAAAAAAAAAAAAACTTCTCGGAGCAAAAACATAGCATTCATTCTCAACTAAGAGATTTTACATGGGCAAACATGTCTGAAAATATTTATAAATCAATTATTTTATACAGCAGTCGAAAAATTAGAAACTGAGTATGACTATGGATGTGTCTGTTTTCTGCCTAAGAATTGCTGTGATGTGGATTTGACCGATCTAAGCATTTTATTCATCAGCTTCCCTGGAAATGCACCAGGAAATAGAAGAAGAAAGAGTAGTTGTGTGGAGACGTGTGGTATTTTCTTACATGTTTGATAGTGTTAGATAGTGATTAAAGTTCTCTAGAAAGAAGTTAACAGCTGGTTAGAACAGTTTTAACCTACAAAATAAGTATTTTTTACCAACCTGGTTTAAATTTTTATAAATGTTAAGAATAAGTAATTATGTTACACATTTTAGAATTCCATTTCTTACAAATACATGCCCCAAAACAGTTTATATAAAGCATTAAGATATTAGATCTGGCATTAAAACAAATGTTTATTTCAAATCACAGCAAAATTATAATGAATAAATGCCCTTCCTTTGTATGGAAATGTGATTCTTTATAATGTTAACAAAAAGAAACTGATCATTTGTACCAACAAGAAGAGAGAAACACACAGGTTAAATGTCTTCTTATGGGGATAGGGAGTGGAACCTATCTTGCCTTCACTCAAGATTAACGACACAAATTAAGCTTTTTGAACACCACTCTTGTGGGGATACCCATACGCTGATCTAGAAATTAAAGCTTCTTAGTTCCAATTCTAGATCTATTACTGCCAGTTTCTCTCTGGCTTTAGCCTTTGAGAACCTGTTTAAAGATACATAAGTAATCCAGAGCTGTGAAGAGTTAAAAGGCCAGCTTCTCCAATGAACTCACTCTCTCTGGGTCACCTGCAACCAATAATTGGGTACTTTATAATGATGCAGGAAAGATCCGAGTTCATGATGAGTTTCAGAGGCCCTGTTCATTTAGGAACCAACTCTCTCTGGATTCTCCTGCTGAGTTCCAGCAGGGTGATAGGCTGAAATCCCACTCACAAGCAAGACACCTGTGTAACACCAACTAGGTATGGCTGAAGAAGGCTGAAGAGAGAATTTCACTAAATAGAAGAATCTGCTGGCGATAGCTGGCCTTCTCCACACATTCATAAAGTGATACAGCAGGAAATAGGATCATCAGCCAAAATATAACATCAAAAAAAAATTATCTCAGTGCAGTTGATTCTGACTTTGCTACAATTACTTTTTGTCCTATTTTTCATGCCACAAAAATGAGGAAAACAAACTAAGTAGCCAAAAAGAAAAAAAAATAGATTCATGGCTTGGAAAGGCAAATTCTAGGCATTCCTTCCAAAATTGATGTGCTAAAATCAGCACTGATGTTTGTTTTTTTACACCTAGGATTTTTAGCCTGGGTGTGTAGGTTGAGGCCAAGTCCCTCTGCAGGAAAGAGCTTATTTTTAAACTCAGAAAATGTCAATCATGAAAATCGACTTCAACTTTAGCAAAAAGAAAAAAAATCAACAAAAAGTATACTCTGTATGCTGGGATTCCAAGGTTCCAACGTGCCGCTACAAATCTCTGGGGGTTTCTTTCTTCTGATAATTCTAGAGCCTGTTACCATAGAAAGGCATTTCTTCAATGGCTGGTTGTAGTTAGTTCATGTTTTTCAATCAAAATTTGCAAATGTATTTGTTGCTGTATAGTGATTGTTTTGCAAAATAAAATTGCTTGTCACCTAACTTTCAGTTTCAGATTGTGCTTTCTCTGGGGGGGGGGGGAATATATATATATATATATATATATATATATATATATATATATATATATAATACACACACACACACAAACATTGCTCAGTCCAACCAAGGAAAAATTATGAGAAGGCTACAATTCTCTCCCCACTGTGCATCAGGCTTTACCCACTATATTTAGCAGGATGCTATCTGTTGCAAGTGACAGAAACTGAAAGCAAATTGGCTTGGGTATAAAAGCAAATTTATTGGCTCAAGTAACCAAGAAGGCAAGCCTCAGGCATGGATGGATCCAGGCATTCAAAAGATGTTGTTAAGAATCTTTCTTTTTCTGAATCTTAGCCCTGCTTTTTCTGTTGGTTTTACTCTCAATCAGGCACCCCTTCTATGTCGGTCACTGGAAGCTCCTGGTTTCACGACCCACCAAAGAAAGCCTCTTTCCCACTGGCACTAGCCAAGATCTAGGGCCTGAAAAATCATTGAATCTTGGGTCACCTGCTTACTTCTGCTGATTACCCATGGTTGGATCACATATTCATCTCTATCAGGAGCAGTTGCGGTAGGAGAGGAAAGAGCAGGGGCCCCATCTGAACTACATAAACTAATTGTGAAGAGGAAGTGTTCCCTTCTAAGTAAGGTCAGGCTTTAGGAATTGTTCTGTGCAGGTCATAATGCAGACATCCTGTAGGTCCACATGCCCTATTTTCTATCTTTATTCAGTCCTTTAGCTCCTTACTACTCAAATTGTGCTCAGGCTTTACCTGGGACCTTGTTATACATGCAAATTCACAAAGCTCCACGCCAGGTCAACTTCCAGCATTCCCCTAGGTGAATCATCTATCTGCTCATGAAAGTCCGAGAAGCATTCAGCTCATCTAGTCCAAGGAGAAAGAGCTCCTCAGCAGCCCACTAACAGGTAAGAATTATTTCTAAGACTATAAGAGGTCATGTCACCAAGTCTGATGTCACAGAGTCTAGTTACCAAGTGGCAGAAGCTTATGACTGGTGGAAGAAATGCCTTTGTGTTGGGAGGTTTACCAGAGCTGGCATTCCAACTTGGCTGAAACCTACTTCTACCAATGGAGGCATCACCTTGTCTTCAATTTTCCTTTGCTAATAATGCAGGTTTGGTACAATATAGCCAACATCATGAGGCTTTAATAAGTTGGCTTTTTAAATTAGTTTCCATGTTATACTTCAAGAAAGTCTTGATTTAGACATATATTTGTCTGGTAGTACAAATGACAATAAAGTCTTGATTTTCTTTTTTATTAATTAACAAGACAAAGAATATTTTACTTGCCTTGAGACCAGTAACTCAGATATAATGTAGGATTGCAAAATAACCCTCTATGTAGCTTATTTATAGAAAAAAAAATATTCTTTTACAATATGGCACTTGTAGAACTTTGACCTACATAATTCAGAGATAGAATGTTGTCCCTGTCAAAAGTACACAGTCTAGCAACCCAAAATTGTTTCAAAACACTGTCCTTTACTAGGTTTCCTTGAATCTGTGGAAGAAGCATTACAGACACACTCCAGAAAGACCTGATTTTTTTTTCTTGTGCCTTTTATCACAAATATACCACAGCTGTTCCCATTTCTAATCCTTCAAATTCCATTAAAATCTCCTGCCCGAGGCCTGGTTGAGGTAATAGACCTGTGGCCTCCAGATGTGCTTTGTTTGGCCTGCACAATTTTTTCAAACTTAAGAAAGTTCACACACACACACACACACACACACACTCAAGCTTGGATTGTTCAAAAGTTGGCAATACTGGCCAACATTCATGGCATCAATTGGCTGGAACTGGTCTGTGAATGCTGAGATGGGTTTGTTCCCTGAACTTGGCCACAATGGCCACCCAAGCCAGTTATTACTCTCAGACAACTTACTTGTCACTCATTACTCTAGGTACTAGATCCTACAGATTTAGTTTGTAACCCCAGGTGTAGATCCACTCATTTTTCCCTCCCTCCCAAATTTTTCCTCATTCTGTGAAACAAAACCCCAAAAGAATAAACTCATCCTAAAGCAGGAGAGGGAAGGGTCTGGTTGGATAGGTCAGATCAGAATCCTCTGGGAGCTCGGGGAAGCAATGTTTAATGGACCTCTTGCTCTATATCAAGGGGAAAAAAAAGAAACCTTTAACTAATATATTTATTTGACAGTAACCGGTAATTTTCCTGTCCATGATAAACACACTTAAGATTCTTTTCCCACCTATATTTTTCATTAAAGCAAAGAAAAAGAAAACTATAGCAGAGTTTTCTTGTTTCCCCACTCTATGATTTTAAAAAATCTCATTGAGAAATGACTAAGGCTATCTTAGTAGAACTAAACTTATGAGGTACTTGCCTATAACTTTTGGAAGTAGAAAAAAGACCTAGTTAAAAGATGTTCCAACCCAGTCAAGCAAGTGATGTGGTTTTAAGCCCAGGGCTGATCTTCAGCCAAAACACCCCTTATTCAGTTGAATAAGTTATCAGAATATTGAAAGACTTGCTGCCCAAGTCTTCCCCTTACCAGTGCCCATCTTTGGCCTCCATAGACCTCATCCAGTTCTAAGTCCTGTAAGGCCAATGCTTTATACAGCAGAGAGCCTCCAAGATCTGTCCCAGTCCCCTCAAAGTCCTGCCTTTTAGGGTATCACCAGTGGCTATGATCCCCTCAGGGGTTCAAGAGGACTGGCCTGTGCATTACCAGCTGTTCTAGGAAGTCCAGTGGTCTATGTTGGCATCTAGCAGTCTGTCTGCCAGCCACAGCTGTCCCTTGCCTACCCCTGTCCCTGCACTGCCTTTCTCCTCCAAGTCCGAAGACGGGAAGCCCACAGAGGAGGCGGTGTCTTTTCTAGCATACTGGTAGGCGAACAGCTGGTGCTCAGTATGCCTTGACTTCATTCCACCCAGAACTCCCTGGTTCTGGGTAGAACCAGGGTTGCTTATGGGAACTGCAGTATCCATTGGACTTTAACTCTTAAAATCTGTATACTCAAAAGGCACTGAGGAGGTAATGGGGTTCCTGGCGACACCAATAGAAAAATAATAGCAATGGACAGGCCCCATGGGGGCAACATGCCTTTAACGATGCCTAAGGGAAAGCCTTTTTTGTGATTTTTACTGAAATCTGCCTCCACCTAAAACCCACCAGAAGCCCAAATGAAGTGGGCATAAACATTAATTTTATAATTAGTGATTGTCTCTTCCAAGCATCCTTACAAACATACATTAACTCTATGACTACTGTTAATTATCAGCATCCCCATTTTACAGATGAGAAAACTGAGCATGGAAAGGTTGTTTAAAACTTAATGGGCAGAGGAGGGTTGCTCAGGGGCCAATAAACTGCCTTGATTCTTCCCCACCTCTCCCCAAAAATTTAATGGGCAGAGCCTGATTTCGAACAGGCAGTCCAAGATGTACCATCTGGTCTGATAGATTAGGTTTGATCTCATTAAATATTCCAATAAGCAATTTTCCTGACAGTCAATAATGAAGATAACAAATATATATTATATACAAATTTGAGCACTAAATGGACTAGAAGAATGTTCGTGTATTTGCCATTAATTCAGCAAATAAAAAAAAAAATAAATAAAATAATTAAAAATTTAAAAAAATTTTAAAAATTCAGCAAATCATGAAAGAGGATTATGTCTCATAAACAATATCATTTATGGAAAGAGCAATCCTCTTTTAAAAATACGAAATACAGTTGGTGTACAATATTACATTAGTTCAAGGTGTATAACATGATTCAACAATTCTATGTGTTGTGCTCTACTCACCACAAGTGTAGCTACCATTTGTCACCATACAACACCATTATACTACCATTGATTATATTCTCTACGCTGTACCTTTTATCCTCATGACCTGTTCCATGACTGGAAGCCTGTGTCTCACTCCCTTTCACCCATTTTGCCCTTCCCCCCACACTTTTGGCACATGTTTTCTCTGCACTTGTGGGTCTATTTCTGCTTTTTGTTTATTCACTAGTTTTGTTTTATAGATTCCAGACATAAGTGAAGTCATATGGGATCTGTCTTTATCTGACTTCTTTCATATGCCATCTAGGTCTGTCCATGTTGCTGCAAATGAAAAATCTCATATTTTTATGGCTGAGTAATATTCCATTTGTGTGTGTGTGTGTGTGTGTGTGTACACATTTTCCTTATCCATTCATCTATCAATGGACACTTGGGTTGCTTCCATATCTTAGCTATTGTAAATAATGCTGCAGTAAGCATAGGGGTGCATGTATCTTTTTGAATTAGTATTTTTAGGGATGGGGTAAATACCCAGTAATGGAATTACTGGATCATATGGTATTTCTATTTTTAATACAAATATTAAAATCTCCATACTGTTTTTCACAGTGGCTGCACCAAATTACATTCCCACCAATGGTGCTTGTGGGTTCCTTTCTCTCAACATCCTCACCAACACTTGTTAATTCTTGTCTTTTTGATTCTAGTGATTCTTACAGGTGGAAAGCAATATCTCATTGTGGTAATTTTTAAAGATTTTATCTATCTACCTATCTAAGAGAGTGCATGAAAGAAAGAGTGCAAGTGAGCTCAAGCATGAATGGGGAGGGAGAGGGAGTAGACTCCCTGCTGAGCAGGAAGCCTGACAAGGGGCACCATTCCAGGACCCTGGGATCATGACCTGACCTAAAGGCAGACACTTAACTGACTGAGCCACCCAGGTGCCCCTCATTGTGGTTTTGATTTGCATTTCCCTGATGATGAGTGGTGAACATCTTTTCAAGTGTCTGTAGGCCATCTGAAGGTCTTCTTTGGAAAAATGTGTATTCAGGTCCTCTGCCCATTTTTAACCAGATTATTTGTTTTTTGACATTGACTTGTATTCGTTCTTTATATATTTTGGATATTAATCCTTTATTGGATATATCATTTGTAAATATCTTCTTCCATTCAGTAGGTTGCCTTTTTGTTTTGTTGATGGTTTCCTTCTCTGTGCAAATGCCTTTTATTTTGGGTGTCACAGTAGTTTAATTTTGCTTTTGTTTCCCTTGCCTTAGGAGACATCCAGAAAAATGTTGGGGTGGCCCATGTCAAAGAAATTACTACCTGTGTTTTGTCCTAGGAATTTTATGATTCATGTCTCACATATAGGTTCTTAATCCATTTTCAGTTTATTTTTGTGTCAGTGTGAGAAAGTGGTTCAGTTTCATTCTTTCGCATGTAGCTGTCCAGTTTTCCCAACACTGTTTGTTAAAGAAACTGTATTTTCCCCATTGTATATTTTTCCCTCTTTTGTCCTATCGAACATGGAAGCATAGGTTTATTTTTGAGCTCTTTATTCTGTTCCATTGATCTATGTCTCTACTTTTGTACCAGTACCATACTGTTTTGATTACTACAATTCTATGTATATCTTGAAATTTTGGATTGTGATACCTCCAGCTTTTATCTTTTTTCTCAAGATTGTTTTAGCTAAGGGTGACTGGGTGACTCAGGCATCCAACTCTTGATTTTGTCTCAGGTCATGATTAAGGGATCATGGTTGTAGGATTGAACCTGCATTGGGCTCTATGCTCAATGTGGAATTTGCTTGAGATTCTCTCTCACCCTCTCCTCTGCCCCTCCCCTGACTCATTCATACTTCTTCAGGTGCATTCTCTCTCAAATAAGTGAATAAAATCTTTAAGAAAAAAGATTGCTTTGGTTATTTAGGGTCTTTTGTGATTCCATACTAATTTTAGGATTATTCTAGTTCTGTGAAAAATGTTATTTTATTTTAATAGAAATTGCATTGAGTCTGTGGATTGCTTCAGGTAGTATAGGCATTTTAACAATATTAATTCTTCCTATCCATGAGCATGGAATATCTTTCCATTTGTTTGTGTCATCTTCAATTTCTTTCATCAGTGTTTTATAGTTTTCAGAGGATAGGGTCTTTCACCTTCTTGATTAGGATATTCATAGGTGTTTTATTCTTTCTGGCACAATTATAAATGGAGTTGTTGATTTCTCTTTCTGCTATTTTATTATTGTATAGAAATGCAACTGATTTCTGTTTATCAATTTTGCATCCTCCAACTTTACTGAATTTACTTATTGTTCTAATAGCTTTTTAATGGAGTGTTGAAGATTTTCTATGTCTTCAGCAAATAGCCAGAGTTTACCTTCTTCCTTACCAATTTAGATGCCTTCTTTGTCTTCTGAGGTTAGGATTTTCAGTACTATGTTGAATAAAAGTGGTGAAAGTGAACATCCTTATCTTCTTCCTGACCTTAGAGGGAAAGCTCTGTTTTTCACCATGGAGTATGTTAGCTCTGAGGTCTTTGTATATGGCTTTTTTTTTTTTTTTTTATAAATTAATTTTTATTGGTGTTCAATTTACCAACATACAGAATAACACCCAGTGCTCATCCCGTCAAGTGTCCCCCTCCGTGCCCGTCACCCATTCACCCCCACCCCCCGCCCTCCTCCCCTTCCACCACCCCTAGTTCGTTTCCCAGAGTTAGGAGTCTTTCTGTTCTGTGTCCCTTTCTGATATCTCCCACACATTTCTTCTCCCTTCCCTTATATTCCTGTATATGGCTTTTATGATTTGAAGCTATAGCTATCTATATTCCCTCTAAAACCACTTTCTTGGGAGCTTTTTATCTAAAATAGATTTTGAATATTGTTAAATGCTCTTTCTGCATCTATTGAGATGATCATATGATTTTTATTCATTTTGTTGATATGGTGTATCACATTGATTGATTTGCAAATATTGAACCATCCTTGTATCCCTGGAATAAACTCCACTTGATTATGGTGAATGATCCTTTTAGTGTATTGTTGAATGCAGTTTGCTAATATTTTGTAAAGGATTCTTGCATCTATATTTATCAGGGATGTTTGCCTATAGTATTCCTTTTTTGTAGTGCCTTTTGTCTGGTTTTGGTATCAAGGTAATGCTGGCCTCGTAGGATTTATTTGAAAGCTTTCATTCCTCTTCTATTTTTGGAATAGTTTGCAGAAAAGGTATTAACTTTTTAAAATTTTGGTAGAATTCATTTGGTCCTGAACTTTTTTGTTTGCTGGGAGGTTTTGGTTACCAATTCAATTTTGTTACTATTGATTGATTGCTCTGTTCAGATTTTCTATTTCTTCTTGGTTCATTTTTGGAAGATTATGTTTCTAATTTATCCATTTCTTCTAGGATGTCTAATTTGCTGGCATTATTTTTTTGTGGTGTTCTGTTATAGTCCTTTGTATTTCTGTAGTGTCACTTGTCCCTTTTCCTCGTTCTGATTTTGTCTTTTTTTTTTCTTGATGAGTCCTGCTAAAGGGTTTTCAATTTTAGCTTTTCAAAGAATCTACTTTGAACTTTTCTATTTCTATTCTAAATATCAAATATCTATTTGATATTTCCTTCCTTCTGCTAACTTTGGACTTTGTTCTTGTTCTTTCTTTAGGTACATTGTTAGATTGAGATTTTTCTTATTTCTTCAGATAAGCTTGTATTGCTATAAATTTCATCTTAGAACTGCTTTTACTGTATCTCAAAACTTTTAGATGCTTATGTTTTCATCTTAATTTGTTTCCATGTATTTATTTCCTCTTTGAATTCTTCATTGACCCACGAGAGTTTGTGTTTTTTCTAGTTTTTGTGATTGATTTCTAATTTCGTACAATTGTGGTTGGAAAAGATGCATGATATCACTTGCCTTCGTAAATGTATTGAGACTTATTTTGTGGCCTAACATGATCCACTCTGGAGGATGTTCCATGTGCACATAAAAAGAATTTGTAGGGGTAGCCCCGGTGGCGCAATGGTTTGGCGCCACCTGCAGCCCAGGGCATGATCCTGGAGATCCTGGATCGAGTCCCACGTCGGGCCCTCTGCATGGAGCCTGCTTCTCCCTCTGCCTGTGTCTCTGCCTCTCTCTCTCTGTCTCTATGAGTAAATAAATAAAATCTTAAAAAGAAAGAAAAGGAATTTCCTAAAAAAAAAAAAAGAAAAAGAAAAGAATTTGTATTTTGTTATTTTTGGATAGAATGTTTTATATACGTGTTGAGTACATTCTGTGTAATGTGTCATTCAAAGAGAGTTTCCTTATTAATTTCTTACCTGGATCTATCCACTGATGTAAGTGGGGTATTAAAGTTCCGTACTATTATTGTATTATTATAAATTTCTCACTTTCTGTCTGTTAATATCTCCATTAAAGTGTTCCAATTTGGGTGCGTAGATATTTACAACTGTTACATTCTCTTTTTGAATTGATCCATAATCATTTTGTAATGCCCTTTTTGTCTCTCATTATAGACTTTGTATGTCATATTGCCACCCTGGCCTTTTTCTTTTTCTTTTCTTTTCTGTTTTTCTTTATTTCTTTTTTCTTTCTTTCTTTCTTTCTTTCTTTCTTTCTTTCTTTCTTTCTTTCTTTCTTTCTTTCTTTCTTTCTTTCTTTCTTTTGCTTCTATTTGCCTGGTGTATCTTTTTCCATCCTTACGCTTTCAGTCTATATGTGTCTTTAGGTCTAAAGTTAGTCTACTGTAGGCAGCAGAGAGATGGGTCTTGCTTTAATCCATTCTACCATCTTATGTCTTTTGTTTGGAGCATTTAGGACATATAATTTAAAGTAGTTATTGATAGGTATGTACTTATTGCCATTCTGTTCTTTTCTGGTTTTTATAGTTCTTCTGTATTCTTTTCTCCTTGTCTTGCTCTCTTTTCCTATTTTGTTTTTTATAAATACAAGTTATCCAATGACAATCAACTAAATTGGAAATCATCAGAATAGTTTCATGCCCTTCTCTATGTCAAGTTATAGCTCCTACAAAGGCATCATTTAGCAAGTGACATCTACATCAAGCAAAGGTCAAACAAATTTCTAAAAACCAGTAATGTGTTTGGAAATTATTAAGTAAATTGGATGAACTATTTGTACTACAACACACATCACTTGACAAACCATTTTGTAGATTATATTTTTAAGAGAATAAAAGCAGTTTTTCTGATATATGTATTAACATTTACCCGATAGTATTTTAACATCACCCTTGCTTTTAGCACTGTGCAGCTTTCTTAAAAGCCATTTTTCTTTCTCTATTATGACACAATTAAGTTCCTTGCTTTTATTACAAGAGTGGCATGTTACTTAAATTTTCCTTATGAAATAAAGATCTAAAATTCATAGCATAAACTATGAGAAATCTGACCAAGTTCTAGAAACACAATGCACACTTCAGATAGTCTTACTTGATTTTCAGTATTAGTAAACAAAAACCTGATGCTTTCCATTAGCATCAGAAAAGTAAGACCCAAATATATACCAAGAGGACTTCTCAGCCATTTTTCTTTTTCAACTGTAGAAAAATCAGAAAGCACTCATTATATGGGCACCAAAGTACCAATATTTTGTCTTTTCCTGTATAACCATTGTGTTGAACAAGCATGACTCATATGAATTGTGATCAAAACATGAATTTATTTTTGTCTCTCACAGTTTCTTTGAACATTATGCAGTGGAAGAAATCTTCCTTGCCTCAAGCTGAAGACTTGGGCAGACTCGTGACTTGTTAGTTACTTGCAGATAATAAACTTCTGGTTATAAAAAGAATCTCAATTATAAAAAAAAAGAGCCTCAATTCAGAAATTAGAATGTCCAGCTCATAGAATAGTCAAAACTCTAAAGTTGATGGTATAAGATCTATACTCTTTCCCAGTAAGGATTTACCTCAGGCTACAAGCCTGCTTTGAGAGTAGGGCATAGCACTTCTACACAGATGCTGTTTCTTCTCCTTCTTGATATAAAACAGAGTAGGACAAGAAAGAGAAGGTGGTTTAAGCAGTTCTTCTGTCTTTCAGTGGGGACCCTGTGGTAAACTTCCAACTTCTTTCTGCTGAGGCTGGTCTCCCATACAGGCAACCTTAAGATGATTTTTTCCAGCTTCCTCCCTTTCATGGCCCTCATCTAGCCCTTTTATATACATCCTTTGCTGACTCTGGAAGTAGAGGCAGATTCCAATTTAGCAGCCCTGCTTGGGCCACACAACCAAAGCCATCATCTCTCCTCTAGCCACTGGATTTCTCCTGCCTATAGAAATCTAGTATCTCCCAACATCAGAGAACAAACTTGAATCTCTCCAAGTATTTGAAGACTCTCTTTATTAAAGCCTCAGTTTAGAAGACATACCTCCCCATAGCTCCCCCAGAAGGAAAGTGTGGCTCACAGACAGCATGGCATCTCTATCCAAAGACATGTCCTCATCAATCTTCTCTCACCAAATCCCTCACTGTGTCTCCCTTTTGTGTTCTTAATCTGACAGGAGCAGAGTACTAGATCATTTCCTTTATAAATCTAAGCATGGAAAGGGGAAATTTTTCATTCACTTTTGAATCCTGATGTCATTCAGGCTACCCCTTCAGTAGATTCTCAGCCCAAAAGAATCTAGCTTGAATATTCCGTTTTTTTCTTTCCTATACTCTTTCTGAGTAATCTCATAATGTCTGTACATTTAAAATAGAAAATAAGTGGCACAATCACTTAGTGTGAATCCTCATTTGGTCCAGTGCCCTTGAGATATCAGTCAAGTGAGGGGGACAGATCACAAACAATAAACCACAGTCCAGGATAAACAGTGATAAGTGGTGGAAACTTGGGTTCTCCAAAATCTATGGGGGTAAAGAGTCCAAGAAGAAAGAGAATGGAAGCAGATTTCTAAAGCATACGTATGAGGGCATGAATGAAGGATACATTCTGAGACTATGAAATTACTTGGTATATCTGGAGCATAGGTGGGTCAGAGGTAAAAAAAATTGGAAATATATTTGGAATCTTTTATTCAGAAGTTTGGATTATATTGTGTAAGTGAAAGAAATACTACAGGCTTTGAAAATAATGAGAAGTGAAATGTTCAGATCTGAACTTCAGAAGAGTAATTTTGATGCCAATGTGGAGATTGGACTGGAGAGAAGAGACTAGAGGTGGGGAAACCAGAGGGGAGTTACAGAGTTTGAGCCAGTAGAGTGGTAATGAAGATCTGGAGGAGGAAGATGCTTAAGGCACTTTTGAAAATAAAAGGCACAGCAGGGAGTCCAAGATAGTGGAGGAACAGGAGACCTTCGTGTTCTCTGGTCCCAGCAATTCAGCTAGATGGCTATCAAATCATTCTGGACACCTGTGAACTCAACTGGAGATCTAAGAAAAGAATGACTGAAATTCTACAAACAGAAAAGTGACCACTTTCTGCAAGAATGACAAGGTAGAAAAAAACTCAAAAAAGAACAAGAGGCAGTACTGACTGCCAAGAACCTACCAATAGAGATATTCATAAGATGTTGGAATTTGAGTTCAGAATAATGATTTAAAGATACTAGCTGGACTTGACAAAAGCATAGAAGACACTAGAGAATCCCTTTCTGGAGAAATAAAAGAACTAAAATCTAATCAGGTTGAAATTAAAAAGGCTATAAATGAGATGCAATAAAAAATGGAGGCTTTAACTCCTAGGACAAATGAGGTAGAAGAGAGAATTAGTGATATAGAAGACAAAATGATGGAGAATAAGAAAAAATGAGATAAACAACTACTGGATCACCAAGGGAGAATTTGAGAGAGAAGAGATACCACAGAGCAAAACAATATTAGAATGATTGGGATCCCAGAAGAGGAATGAGAGAGAGCGGTGGAAGGTATATTGGGGCAAATCATAGCTGACAACTTCCCTAATCTGGGGAAGGAAACAGGCATTCAAGTTTAGGAGACACAGAGAACCCCCTCAAAAATCAATAAACATAGTTCAACACCTCAACATATAATAGTGAAGTTTGTAAATCTCAAAGACAAAGACATTTACCTGAAAATTCTGAAAGCAGGAGGTCTGCAACCTACAAGGGTAGAAACATTAGACTGACAGCAGACCTGTCTATGAAGACCTGGAAGGTTAGCATGGTATATTAAGGTTGATAAGTGAGAAAAATATGCAGCCAAAAATACTTTATCCAACAAGGCTGTCATTCATAATAGGAGAGAGAAAATCTTCCAGGACAAACAGAAACTAAAAGAATTGGTGATCACTAAACCAGCCCTGTAAGAAACATTAAAGAGAATCGTTTAAGTGAAGAGAGATCCCAAAAGTAACATAGACCAGAAAGGAACAGAGACAATATACAGAAACAGTGGCACTACAGGTAATACAATGGCACTAAATTCATATTTTTCAATAGTTACTGTTAATGTAAATTGGCTAAATGACCCAATCATAAGAGACGGGGTATCAGATTGGATAAAAAAAAAAAAAAGCAAGACTCATCGAAATGCTTTCTGCTAGAGACTCATTGTAGACCCAAAGACACCTCCCGATTGAAAGTGAGGGGGTGGAAAACCATTTATCATGCTAATGGACATCAAAAGAAAGATAGGGTGGCAATCCTTATATCAGATAAATTAGAGTTTAAACTAAAGATGGTAGTAAGAGATGAAGAAGGACACTATATGATAATTAAAGGGTCTATCCAACAAGAGCTAACAATTGTAAATATTTATGCCCCTAACATAGGGGCAATTATATAAACCAACTGATAACAAAATTGAAGAAACACATTAATAATAATACAATAATAGTAGGAGACTTTAACACCCCACTCACTGCAATGGACAGATCATCTAAGCAGAAGATCACCAAGGAAATAAAGGCTTTGAATGGCACACTGGACCAGATGGACTTTACAGATATATTCAGAACATTCCATTCTAAAGCAATAAAATACACAGTCTTCTCAAGTGCACATGGAACAACGTTCTCCACAAGAGACCACATACTGGGTCTCAAATCTGGTCTCATCCAGCACCAAAAGATTGGGATCATTCATTGCATATCTGCAGACCACAATGTTTTGAAACTGGAACTCAATCACAAGAGATTTGTAAAGAGCTCAAATACATAGAGGCTAAAGAGCATCCTACTAAAGAATGGATGGGTCAACCAGAAAATTAAAGAAGACTTTTAAAATTCATGGAAACAAATGAAAATGGAAACAGAATTGTTCAAAACCTTTGAGATAGAGCAAAGGTGGTCCTAAGAGGGAAGTATATGGCAATACAGGCCTTTCTCAAGAAATGAGAAAGGTCTCAAATAGACAACCTAACCATACACCTAAAGGAGCTGGAGAAAGAACAGCACATAAAGCCTACCCCCAGAAGGAGAAGATAATTAATAAAGACTAGAGCAGAAATCAATGAAATAGAAACCAAAAGAACAGTATAACAGATCAACCAAACTAGGAGCTGGTTCTTTGAAAGAATTAATATGATTGATAAACTCCTGGCCAGACTTACAAAAAAAGAAAATAGAAAGGATCCAAGTAAATAAAATTGTGAATGAAAGAGGAGAGATCACAACCAACACTGAAGAAATACAAAAATTAGAACATATTATGAGTAACTATATGCCAAAAAATTAGGCAATATGCACAAAATGGATGCATTCCTGGAGATGTATAAACTTCCAAAACTGAAATAGGAAGAAATAGAAAACCTGAACAGACCCATAGTCAGCAAGGAAATTGAAGCTAGTCATCAAAAATCTCCCAATAAACAAGAGTCCAGGGTCAAAAATCTTCCCAGGGAAATTCTACCAAACGTTTAAGGAAGTATATCCATTCTTCTGAAGCTGTTTCAGAGAATAGAAATGGAAGGAAAACTTCCAAACTTCTTCTGTGAGGCCAGCATTACCTTGATCCCATAACCAAAGACCCCATTAAAAAAGGAGAATTATAGATCAATATCCCTGATGAACATGGATGAAAAAATTCTCACCAAATACTCACCAATAGGATCCAACCATACATTAAAAGGATGATTCATTGTGACTGAGTGTGATTTATTCCTAAGCTGATGGTTCAACATCTGCAGATCAACTAATGTGCTTTTACACTGCATTCATAAAAGAAAAAAGGAAATTAATAAAAGAACCATATTATTTTCTCAGTAGATGCAGAAAAAGCATTTGCCAAAGTACAGCATCCTTTCTTGATTAAAAAACTCTTCACAGTGTAGGGATAGAGGGAACATATCTCAATATCATAAAAGCCATATATAAAAAGCCCATGGCAAATATCATTGTTAATGGGTGAAAACTTAGGGCTTTCCCCCAAGGTCAGGAATATGATAAGGATGTCCACTATCACCACTGTTGTTTGACATAGCACTAGAAGTCTTAGCCTCAGCAATCAGACAACAAAAAGAAATAAAAGGTATTTGAACTAGCAGAGAAGATGTCAAACTCTCACTCTTCACAGATGACATGATACTCTGTGGAAAACCCAAAAGACTCAACCTCAAAATGGCTAGAACTCATACAGGGATTCAGCAAAGTGGCAGGATATAAAATCAATGCACAGAAGATAGTTGCATTTCTATACACTAACAATGAAACAGAAGAAAGAGAAATTAAGTAGTTGATTCCATTTACAATTGCACCAAAAATCGTAAGATACCTAGGAATAAACCTAACCAAAGAGGTAAAGAATCTATACTCAGAAAACTATAGAACACCCATTAAAAAATTGAAGAAAGCACAAAGAAATGGAAAAAAATATTCAATGCTCATGGATTGAAAGAACAAATATTGTTAAAATATCTGTGCTACCTAGAGCAATCTACACATTCAATGAAATCCATATCAATATACCATCAACTTATTTCACAGAGTAGGAACAAACAATCTAAAATTTGTGCGGAATCAGAAAAGACTCCAAATAGCCAAAAGGACATTGACAAAACTAAAGCTGGTGGCATCACAATGCCAGACTTCAAGATCTATTACAAAGCTATCATCATCAAGACAGTATGGCACGGGCACAAAAACAGACACACAGATCAATGTAACAGAATTGAGAACCCAGAAATGGACCCTCAGCTGTATAATCAACTAATCATTGGCAAAACAGGAAAGAATACCCAATGGGGAAAAAAACAATCTCTTCAACAAATGGTGTTGGGAAAACTGGACAGCCACATCTGGAAGAATGAACTGGGTCATACATCACACACAAAAATAGATGCAAAATGGATAAAAGACCTAAATGTGAGACAGGAATCCATCAAAATCTTAGAGAAAAACACAGGCAGCAACCTCTGTGACCTCAGCCACAGTGACGACTTCTAAACACATATCCAAAGGCAAGGAAAATAAAGGCAAAAAGAAACTATTGGGATCTTTCTCTGTGTCTCTCATAAATAAATAAATAAATTA
The DNA here is from genome assembly GCF_905146905.1 of Nyctereutes procyonoides. NCBI lineage: Eukaryota > Metazoa > Chordata > Mammalia > Carnivora > Canidae > Nyctereutes > Nyctereutes procyonoides. The sequence continues at coordinate 17,700,785 of NW_026575132.1, forward strand.
TTTTAAAAAATCAGAGAAACAATTATGTGACCTCATTCACATGTGGAATTTAAGAAACAAAACAGAAGATCATAGAGGAAGGGAGGGAAAAATAAAACAAGATGAAATCAAAGAGTGAGACAAATCATAAAAGGCTCTTAATCATAGGAAACAACCTGAGGGTCGCTGGAGAGGGAGGGCTGGGCAATGGGGTAACTGAATGATGGGAATTGAGGAAGGCACATAATGTAATGAGCACTGGGTCTTATATAAGACTGATGCATCACTGACCTCTAGCTCTGAAACTAATAATACACTATATGTTAATTCATTGAATTTAAATTAAAGAGAGAGGCAAGACTCTTAACTGTAGAGAACAAACAAATGGTTATGGGAGGGGGAGGGAGAGTGAGAGTGGGTGACATAGGTGATGGACCCCAGGTATTCCATGGAAGTGCTGAATCACTCTATTGTACACTTGAAACAAATATTACATGGCACATTAGCTGGAATTTAAATAAAAACTTTTTTTAAAGGGCATAGAATTTGGAGAGCATGGGATATGAGTTAGTTAGCAGAGATAGCGAAATACATTTGAGGTATATAACTTAGGTAACCGAGTAGATGATAATGCCATTAAAGAAGTGAAGTATACAGGAGAAGAAAATATCAGTGGGCTGTCCACGAGGCAAGCTCAGAAAGTCGTTAATTCACATCTGGATCTACTTAGAATCATGACCAAAGATGAATATGGGAATCACCTCATACTCTAGATGATCATAGGCCTGGGAGGGCAGCAGGGAGGTAAATAAGAAGAGGAGTGGCTTGCCCCAATCATTTCTAACCCAACCATATAAATCAGTAATGAACAGTGCTCTTGCTATTCATCCCAGGGCATGGGACTCTCTGATTTCAGGCATTGCCCCTTAGAGTTGATCTAGTCAGTGATGCATGTGGTGTTAGTGACCATCCCAGGCCCGTACTTGCCTATTCCAGATCTCTGCAGATGTTGGGTGTTTTAAGGAAAGATGTTGGGTGTTTTAGGGAAAGTTAGAAGAGCTAAGTGTCAAAACTTCACCTGAGTCCATAGAATGCAGGCCATGGCAGCTATCTTATAATCTACCCTTCCTATCAGTGCTGATCCTTAAATGATTTATTACCCCTATGACTGTTTCATCTTAAGTCAAGAAAGTGTCCTTTTTTTCCCTAATTTTTATGTTTTTGATGTTACCCATTAGACATCTTGGCTTCATTTATTTTGTTTAGAGATAAAACATCAAGTCGTCTAGGAATAACATTTTTTAAAATTTTATTTACTTACTTGACAGATAGGAAGAGGACAAGCAGGGGGAGCCGCAGGCAGAGGCAGAGGGAGAAGCAGGCTACCCACTGAGCAGGTGGCCCAAGTGGGGCTCAATCCCAGGACCCCAAGATCATGACCTGAGCTGAAGGCAGACACCTAATTGAACCACCCAGGCATCCCTAGAATAACATTCTTAAAATCAAGCCGGCAAGGGCCAGGACAATGTTATTAACTTTGCCATGTTATGATAATAATAGACTTATTTTTCCTCTTTTCCTCATTTGCCAAAGTGCATGATCTGAAATACAGCTTTGAAAAATTCCTAATGTGCAGATGAAGATATTAGTCCTAGAGAATGGATGAGCCCACCCAGACTGGGCTCACAAAAGGGAGAAGAGTTTTAAAAGTCCAAAATTACACTTGTGTGATTCCTATATTTCAGGGGCAAGCAGAGAAAACAAGAATCCCAAAAACTGCAGATGAGCCATTTGAGGGATGGTAGGTACTGAGAGAAAATGTCACAGAAGCCACAGGAGTGGATGTTGCACAGTGTTAAAATTTGCAGAGTCTGCCAAGTGTGAGAAATGAGAAGCCGTTGAATTTTAAAATAGATTGTTCAGTGACTTTGCAGAACAATAGTGGATGCTGGAGCTAGAACATACTTCTTAGGCTGTACTTCATTTCACTTCTATATGACCTGGGGCAAATTACATAATGGAGTCATTGGCAAAAAACAAAAAACAAAAAAAAAAAAAAAAACACGAACAAACAAAAAAGCAAAACAAAACAACAACAACAACAAAAAAAAACACCAAAAAACAAAAACAAAAAACCAAAACCAAACAAAACCTTCTCAAGCTCCAAAAGGGCAATCTGAAATGAATTCCCCCACTCAGAGCTTGCAGAATTTCAAATATAAATGTTTTCCTCTTGAAATGCCTTTCATCCAGGGCATTCAGAGTTTGTCAACATTGTCAGTGGTGAAACGGCATTGCTCTTGCACTGAATCGATGACTGTTTGAAAGCCACTTTCTATTTCCATTATTTCACAAGCACCTGCATTTGCTATTTTGCTGGCACATTAGCTGCTAGGTCTGACACTGTCTTCTAACTGAATAGAGGTAGATTTATTTGTAGAATAAAAAGCATGAATTTTTCAAGAGTAAGCAAGCTTTGGTTAAGTGTATGAAGCAACTCAAAGAGTACCAAGGGTTAAAAGAAAGTGATTAGTATCTGTTTCCTTCCTGATTCATTTGTTGGTCTTTGCTAAATCTTTTAACCAACCCTTCCAGCCATGAGACTGAAGATAATAGTTGTTAACTGATGTCCTTGTGTTTTAGCCAATTAGATTTGCAGAGTAATTTGTGATTCTTGGATGAAAATTACCGAGTTTTCTCATTGACACATCATGAGAGTAGTGGATGATGACTGATGAGTCTAAAACCCTCTGCCTTCAGGGCCAGTCTGGAAAACCGCAGTAGATTTTCTCTGGTTCCCTAATTCATTGTGATTTCTTCTCTAGATAAGCTTGAATGCATTATACAGTCATGCAATCACTCGTACATAGTTTGCCTTTGAATTCTATTTTGGTCTGATTCCAGTTTTTATGCACACATGCATGTGAGCACACTTAATATTCTACATTTTATGATGTGCCTCTTCTAAAATTAAGTTAGTTTTCAATTTTCAATTTCTTGGTAATTGGGAAGTGTTTCTGATGACTCTAGAATGAAAGGGGAACTAAGTTTGCAGGCTAACTTTGGCAGTAGGCTTGTAGTTCTCCCCAGCTCAATTGTCTGTGCGTTCATTCCTGATGCCAGAGGAACAATGGTGCTTGATGAGAGAAGCGTATTCATAGCAACACAACTCCTGACAAAGCAAGAAAAATCCCCATGAGGAAATGGGGGCATTTACCTATGCTTTTTACAAAATCATTTTTTCACCAATAAAAAAATGAAATCATGTTAAATATTAAAGTATAAGTAGATGACTTCATGGCTCCTTTTTAGAACATGCATTAAATATAGGAGGACCAGTAGAATACTTCTTTCTGAACCTCAAATCTACATCTAATGTCATTCCCTTTATAGAGCAAAATTTCTCACCAATCTTCTCTAAAGACATTAACGTTTCATAGAATCAATTTCATACATTTGAGAGAACGATCTTAGCTGTGACATCCGTGAAAGATATAAACACTGGAAGAAGTCTGTTAGGCTTGTTTCAGGAAGAAAAAAAAACAACATAGAAAAATGGAGATTAAAATTAGCAAGTGTGGCACAGCACAACTCATGGAAGAAGATGAAATACCTTTGTTGTCTCTAAACTGTTTCAATCCGTGCAAGACCTTGACCATGTCTGTTTTCTTGCACTTGAACCAATGGCTGGCTCAGCTATTTCTGGTACCCCAGCCATGACACTTATAAGAGGAACCCATAGCAACCAGTCCTCTATTGGTGGATTTTTTTTTTAACTTGCTAGGCTGTAGTGCTAGCACTATGGGAGAGGAAATTTCCCGCATCATTCTTTTTGAAGGATTGAATCTTTTTCTTACTAACTAACATATGTGCTTCAGACAAATATCATTAGGCAGGCTGGGTCATACCTGCAGATATGAAGGGTGCTTGTTTGTAAATGGAGGGACCATATACATTTTAGAGCGAGGGCTCAGAGCACGGTTGCTATGTGTGTGAGAAGTCCGCCTTTTTCTTTAGGGGTGTTTCCTTGCAAAAGACCAACTAGTGATTCTCTATAAAGAATCAGTAGTTACCAGCTGTTGACGACCAGTCTTAAGAAGCAGAACTAAATTACATAGTCCCTGCTTAGTATTTTCAGCCATCCATAGGCAGAACCACTTCTGGTTCTCATTTCTTATTATGTATTTAAGAAAATCAAAGTTGATTGCTTTTCCAGTATGCCTCATGTGCTTTGATACATTGCTTCTTTTAATCTTCATAATAACTCTTAGATAAATATCATTATGTCTATTTTAAGGAAAATAGAGACTCACGGGGCTAAATAACTTGTCTCACACGGTCAGTAAATGATTGAGCAGTGGAGTACATGGATCTCTCTGATTGGAAAACCTAGAGTTTTCCCACTAAACTATGCTGTATCCCAGGATGGGCATCAGTTGTTTGTATTAAAAGAACATACTAAAGCTTACAGTTGGCTTTTTATTAAAATAAAGCCTTCAGCCCAAAGCTGAAAGGAAATTGTGTCATAGAATATAAAAAGCACGGGCTTTCTAATCCTGGCCTTCGTGCTTCCTGGGTATGTAACTTTGGGCACTTAATTTTTCTGTGCTTCAGTTTCCATACTTGTAAAATAGATATATTTGTGGGTACATTACAAAAATACATGATTGAATTAAAAAATACTGAATAGCTCTAGGGTTGTTGGGGAAGTGTAGGGGGAAGCAGGCTCCGAGAGGGAGAGGGAGAGGGAGAGAGGGAGAGAGAGAGAGAGAGAGAGAGAGAGAGAGAGAGAGAGAGAGAGAAAGAACAAGCTGGAGGAGCAATAGAAGGGGAAGAAGGCTCCCTGCTTGATCCCAGGACCCCAAGATCATGACCCAGGCTGAAGACAGATGCCCAACCGACTGAGACACCCAGGAGCCCCAAGTTGTTGGTAATTTTAAATGAAATAATGTGTAGGGTTGTCTGGTAGAGTACTTGATACACCATAAATGCTGAATTTTTTGTTCCATTTTTCTTATCTTTAAAATTTATGTTTAATGAACTATCACAGCATAATTTTACCAGAACATACTGTACATGTTTTTGTATGCCGTGCTATTCTCCCCTATGTATTATGAATATCTTTCCATTCAATAAATACATGTACACATTACTTTTTTAAAAGATTTTATTCACTTATTTATGAAAGATACAGAAGCATAGAGGCAGAGACAGGAGAAGCAGGCTCCATGCAGGGAGCCCAATATGGGACTCGTTCCTAGGACCCCAGGGCCACACTCTGGGGACAGACACTCAACCACTGAGCCACCCAGGCATACCTGTGTACCTTATTTTTTAAAATGACTTATTGCATTCCATTTGGAGGATGTACTATACCTTACCAAAGTAACTGGACACTTGGTCTATTTGCAGATTCTTACTATTATGTATGATTCTGCATGTGCACATCTTTACACAGATTTCTAATGATTTTCTTCACAAAATTTCTATCAGTGGAATTGAGTCAAAGGGTGTATCTAGCTTCATAGGGGCTTTTTATACCTGTAGTCACACTGTCTCCAGAAACTCTGTGCTACTTTTTACTTCCATGGCAGAGGAATATTTTACCACTTCAGTTTTTTTTTTAATCTTTTCCCAGGAGTTATACATACATTTAGTTTTCAAATTTAAATTATTTGATGATAAGAAAATAGTATTTGATCAATTAATTTCAAGAAAACACATTAAAAGAAATCAATTTAGATTGGGGGTTTGTAAACTTGTTCTCTAACAATTTCAGATTTAGTGCAACTATTTTAGGTTTCACAAACCATACCTTCCCTGTCTACTGGACTCCACTTAGAATGTGAAAGCAACTCCCAACAATAAGTAAACAAATGAGTGTGGCTACGTTCCAATAAAACTTTATTTGTGGACACTGAAATTTGAATCTCATATAATTTTCATGTCTCCTTTTTAATTTTTTTTACCTTAAAATATGAAAACTATTATTAGCCTACGCAAAGTAGCCAGTTTTGGCTACTAGGCTGTGGTTTGCCCATCCCAGTTTGAATAGCTATAATGTGTTTTTATGCAGTTCATGCTTCCTAATTTTCACCTCACAAAGGCACGGGAGTCTGAAGTAAAGAGTTGTATCCTTTTCACAATACAAGATGACTTCAAATCCTGCTCTAGAATTTACTACTAATGTGGACTTAACCAATTTATCCTCCCTGAACCTCCACTTTTCCTTACTTATGATAAAGTTGGAATCATCCAGATGATGCCCTTCCTTCATGTGAAAGCAGTTAAGTATTGACCCATACCCTTCAGTTGTTTTGGAAAATTCTCACATGAGATGTCATGTTAATATATTGGAGATATGAGTTAGTGGACAGCCAAGCTAATATTTATTTATAAGCAGCCACCTTGCATTGCCTCCATACAATAACTAACCTGACATTCCAGTTCACTGAAATAAACATTCCTTTGCATTTGGCTGGTGTGTTTAGATTCACTGAGCATTTTCAACCTTTTATTTAATCCTTAAAATAATCCTACGGGGGTATACATCCTTGCTACCTTTTATAGGGAGAAAACTGATATGAAGTGAATTTCCAATATTATACAGAATACAGCACGTTAATGAAAGAGTTAGAAGTTGAACAGAGGCAAGGCTTCTAACTGCAAGGCCAGGCTTTCCTCCCCCCCCAAACCCCCCAGATGGATCCTCTTTTATTTGAAAAGACTAGACAGCTGCCTTTTCCCTTATCCTGGGGCTGTTACTCACTGCCTCACTCTCAGATTCAAAGTGAGTCTGTGCCCCCCCCTCCCCAGGGCAGAGTCCCTGCTGTCATAGTCGTGGTTAGAACATGTCTTTCCTCCTCCTAACTCTAACTGTTCATTGAACCACTGAGAACACTATGACTCAAAGGCAACTAAACCCTAAGCCAAGTGATGGAGAGGAATAGACCCACGGAGCATAGCAGAGACACTAACTCAGGAGCTCTCGCCTGATCGCTGTGGATCTTCTTCACACCCTTGCCCACCCTACTTCCATATCAGTGAGACTTAAACACAACTTGTGTGTCTGTGAGATCTCCTTTCTTCTAATACCCTCTCTTGTTTAAGAATAGGCCTATTTCTTCCAACCAAATAAGCCCAAAATAAGGCATATTGATCCATGCAGCATTTTTTTAAAGATTTATTTATTTATGTATTCATGAGAGACACAGAGAGAGACAGAGACACAGGCAGAGGGAGAAGCAGGCTCCATGCAGGGAGCCTGATGTGGGACTTGATCCTGGGTCTTCAGGATCAGGCCCTGGGCTGAACGTGGTGCTAAACTGCTGAGGCACCCAGGCTGCCCCCTGTATATTTTATTTCCTTCCTACAGTATGTAAAAACCTATGTAGCTCTATGGGTTTTGGGGGAGAAATATAAGAATAATCATACATATGATTGTGAAAATAAGAACATTAGAAGCTACACATTGATGTAATATTGAGCATATTTTCAAACTATAATTAAAGTAGGCAAACTGTTTTGAATTACTTCTCATGAGAGGTAAAGAGTATTAATTACTACTAACCATGAAATTTATTTTGGATGAGGACTACTCCACGATCAAATGTTGATCAAAGGCTTGAAGATTGAAAGTAGGAGATTGTATTTCCTTTTATGGCATTTGTTTCTGCTTTTCCTGGCAATAAAAGTGATTAATCGTATTTATATGACAGTTGGAGTTGTTTGCTTCTGTTTTTCATTCTTTTGTGAAGTCGTCTTTTCTATACTCTAATAACAAAAGCTAGATTGTTGTCATCTTGAGCCTTTAATGTATTCAACTGTCCCCACTGGACTGAGCTACTTACCTGCTTTTTCGAGTGTACACATATTTTTACTTTAGTTGAATTAGAGCATGAGAGTACTTAATCTAGTTTATGCACTAGAGTCATCTGCAAAGCTTCACAAAATATTCAGAATCTTTCCCAAAGATTCTGATTTAATTGATCAGAGATGGAAGCTAGATCTTAGTGTTTATTTTTGTTCATTTGTTTGTTTTTTGTTTTGTTTTTTTAGGTTTCTCAGGTAAGATTCTAATCACTGGGATTGAGAACCATCAGTTTCAGGAAACCTATTAACCTCTTCTAGGATCTAGTTAGCACTAAGGTTGATGACTGTGTGATTTATTTCTTTATCAGATAAAGGGATATTGATCCCAATGCACTACACTCTGGATCAGGAAACAGGAGAAGAGATGATTCTTGATATGTCTTGAAGAATAGAGTAAAATGAACTTGGGAAGCCTTGCATGAGCTTGGTTCCATTGATCGGAACCTATCCGTTGATAGGAAGACTATTCCATCAATCAGTAGTGCTTGCCTTTTAAAAAGAGAAAACTGTGAGCTGTCAGAATTTGCTGTGTGTTTTTTGTTTTTGTTTTTGTTTTTAAGTTTGCCAGTATTTTAAATCAAGTTGCAAATGTTTCTGTAGATCAAAACCTCCCTGGTCTGGAGAGGAAGTGCAGCCCAAAGTCACACCATTGGGTTCTCTGGAAGCAGACTCGCAGATGCAGTTTGGAGTGCAAGCAATAATTGTTATATTCACTATGGAACAGGAAGCTCTGCCTGCTGCAGGCAGGTCAGGGCCTGGGGCTTGTGTTGCTGCCACATGACTAAGTCACACACACAGACAGAACCTGCCACTCTGGGAGAGGACACACGCACACGCACACACGCACACGGAGGAAAGAGGAGTGAGGGGTAAGAGCAGCATAGTAGTAGGGATGAGTGCTGCAGCCAGACTATTTCTCCCCGGCTGTCTCCTAAGGAGCCTGGAGCCCGGCAAGGCAAGCCGTGTCTCTTCTCACACCAGTGCTCATTGCTACCTACTGAAGGGCAAGCTAATTAAGGTATTTCTGAAATTTCAGCCAGGCACACACAAACAAACCTTCCATTAGCAAGAAAATGTCAACAGAACACTTAAGTACAGATACTGCATTTCCACGTTTTAAAAAGATATGCTTTCTAAAATAAATTATTTTTTACAATGTGGCCCCTGTGCAGAAACGGTTTAAACGAATCTCCTCATTCCTTTAGCAGGTGATAACAGTATAAAAGAAGTTTTTAAAAAATATATAGATTTTTTTTTTCACATCAGGGAGAAAATGAAATTGCAGGATAGTTTTCTAAGGGGCTGTTCAGCATTTCCACCTTAATAAAATAAAGCTTCCTTCATTATAGCCTAAAACAAAATGGAAACTTACACATCTTCATCATCATCATCATCATGACTGTGCATAATAATCATGTCTGAGAATTAAAACTATTTCAAGCCATACCAATGTAAAATGAAAATGCATAGTCAGTGAGCATGGCCTCCAGCACCGTGGAGCTTTCATACTCTTTAAACAGAAAACACGATTGTTTATAAAACTGGACACAAACAAAAATAGGCTTTAAGATATTGACATCTACCAGACAATGATGTGCATCTTCTTTTCGTCTTAAATCTGTAGCAGAAAAAGGGTTTTGTACTCCGGAAACATTGCTGTCAGACGGTTGACAGGAATGAGAGGGCTGGGCTGGCCTGAAATCCTTTGGTGAAGCCACCGATCCCAAAGCTAAAACAGCGATGTGACCTATTTAGGGAGTGACCCTTAATGCCTTAGGTTTTCAAATAAATGAATCCTAAAGTGACGTCCAGAGCTAAGGCCCACTCCCCTTGTCCACAGGCAACTGTGGACCACTCCCTGTCACTCTACCCTGTGTTTCAGGGATGTGTTGACAAACAAGCCCTAACAAGATGCCACATGGGAAAGAAAAATGTAAATGCTACAGCCATCCTCTCCACGGAACTGCAAGGTTTATAGAACGTAGCCTGAGAGTTACCTGGACTGTTCATCCATCTCTCTCAGTGTCACTCCGTGGAGGTCACCATGGGTTTACCCCAACAAGACAAAAGGAAAAAGAAGACAAAGCCACACAAGAGTTTGTTTGAAAGGCTGAGAGTCTCTGTTGTCATGTCAAAGGAATAAGACTTGTGGTAGAATAGAATAGGGCTGTGCCAAGAGCTTTACCCCTAGTGTGGTTGTCCTAAAATATGCCCACAGGTTCTTTGACACTCCTCCCATTAAGAGTGGGATCTATGTCCCTTCCTTTCAGTGCTCAAGGAAACCGTGTGACTTAAATCAGTGAACCACAGTAGAAGTGTTGCTGCATGAGGCTAGATCAGAAAAGGCTGGGCAGCCTCCACCCGGTCCTGTTGGGATGCTCCCTCTGGGTGCAGGGAGCTGTAGAGTCCAGCTACCCTGGGACCATCACTCTGGGGAGGCCAGTCATTAGCCTGAGCTGTGCAACCAGATGTCAACCAGGGGAGTGAGTCCTCTTTGACACACCCACCACTCACATCTCCACGGAACTACGGCCCCAACCCCACAACTAACTCCAGCTGCATGAAAGACTCTAAGTGAGAACTGCCCTGCTGAGACCTCCCACGAGCCTGACTCACAAATCGTGCGCATGATAAATGGCTGTTTTGTGCACTAAGATTTGGACTAATCATTTGTTATGTAACAGTTGTAACCAGAAACTCTATTGACTCCTTTAATCTGCACAACCACCTTGCAAAATAGCTCCTCTTATTGCTCTCTTTTTTTTTTCAAATGAAGATACCGACTCTCAGAGATGTGAAGTGGCATTTTCTTTTTCTTTCTTTTTTTTAAAGATTTACTTATTTATTTAGTTATTTATTAGAATGGTGGGGGGCTGAGGGAAGAGAATCAAAGGCCGACTCCCCACTGAGCATAGAACCTGAGTTGGGGTCTCCATCTGACGACCCTGAGATCATGACCTGAACCACAATCAAGAATCTGAGGCTTATTTTTATTTTTTAAGATTTATTTATTTATTTATGAGAGAGAGATTGAGAGAGGCAGGCTCCATGCGGGGAGCCTGATGTGGGACTCGATCCTTGGACTCCAGGATCATGCCCTGGGTCAAAGGCAGGCGCTAAACCACTGGGCCACCCAGGGATCCCCGAGTCTGAGGCTTAACTGAACTACCCAGGCACCCCTAAGATGTCAAGTGGCATTTTCAATGTTACATGGCTTGTGAGCAGCAATGCTGGTTTTTGAACCCAGGTAGTCGGGTTCCAGAGTCCTTGTTCTTAAGGGTCTTGAAATGGAGGTGTTAGCAGATCTGAACTTCTCATATGGCATTTCAAATCCTCTTAGCCTCAGCTATTTCTGGAACCAGAGGCCACTTGCTCCAGCATCAGTCTCTTCTGCAGAGACCAGTACAGTGTGGCCTCTTGTCGAATTCACCTTGCCCAATACTCCTGCTGCACGTGCTACCAAGTGTCTCAGGAATCCCTGTTGGTCCTGAGGCACAAGATGCTGTAGGATCCTCTCTGAGCCCATTCATGTATGCCCAAGAAGCGTAGAGGGACTAACACTCCACAGAGCAAACCCAACCTCCAGACTAACTCTTCTCCCTCCCTTCTGTAGACACATTTCTGAGAAGCACTTAATTCTGAGAAGCAGGTTCTCAGAGGCCCACTTGCAGATCAAGCAATCTATTGCACTTGATACAAAGTAGTAGTCAGCTTGGTAATATTCCATCCTATTAGCTTTGTTTTCTCCACCTTAGCTGTTTTTAGTTCACTTCTACCTCCTTAATAAGAAGAAATACATAAGCCATGGTTTCAAGCCTTGCTTCCTGGGAAGCTTAGGTCAAGATAATAGCTGAAAATATTTTCACTAAATGATTATGCGTGTGTATGCATAAAACATATAGTACTGTTTTGCATATTTTAAGCTTTTAATATGTATAATATCATGAGATCACTCTGCAAGTTATTTTGTTCGCTCAACACTACATTTTGGAAAATTTCCCATGTTGATACATGAAGCTATAAATCATATATATTAAATGCTATATATTATTTCATTGTATGACTGTGTCTTAGATCATTTATCCATTCTCCTATATATGGACATACATAAGATGCTTAGAATTCACTACTAAAATGTTAGCGTGATGAGTAATGTTTTTATCTTAGGCACATATGTGATAAATCCTCCAGGGTCTACTTAGGGAATTGTTGGACTGAAGTGTGCACATATTTCAATTTTACTAACTATTGCCAAAGTTATCTTCAAAATCATGGAAGTCCTACATATTCTTGAAAACACGACATTATCAGACTTTTTTTAAACACTAGTTTTTTAGAACAATTTTAGGTTTACAGCAATGTTGAGAAGGTATAGAGATTTCTCCTATATCTCCTGCCTCCACACGCGTCCTCACATGCCCCATGATTAACATCTCCATTAGGGTGCTACCTTTGTTACAATTGATAACCCTACATTGACCTATCATAATCTCCTAAAATCCACGGTTTACCTATGGTCCTCTCTTGGTGTTGTACATTCTATAATTTGGACAAATGTATAATAACATACATTCATCATTTATAGTATATGGACTATCTTCACTGCCCTCAAAATCCTGTTCTCCCATATTCATCTGTCGCCCCTCCTCAGTACCAAGCAGCCACTGATCTTTTTACTATCTCCATAGTTTTGCTTTTTCCAGAACGTCAATTAGCTGGAATCATACAGTACGCAGTCTTTCCAGACTGGCTTCTTTCATTCTGTAATATGCACGTAAGTTTCCTCCATGTCTTCACGGCTTGATAGCTTGTTTCTTTTTAGTACTGAATAATATTCCTTTGTCTGGATATAGCACAGCTTAATTATCCATTCAGTTACTGAAAAAGTGTTTTGGTTGCTTCCAGGCTTAGGAAATTATGAGCAAAGCTGCTATTAATATGCACATGCAGACTTTTGTGTGGACATCAATTTGAAAATTTGGGGATTTGTTCATTTGGATATATGTCAAAATATACAATTCCTGAATCATATGCTAAAAGTATGTTAGTTTTGTAAGAAACTGCCAAATTATCTTCCAAAGTAGTTGTACCAGGGGATGCCTGGGTGGCTCAGCAGTTGAGCATCTGCCTTCAGCTCAGGTCATGATTCCAGGTCAGGGGATCGAGTCCCACATCGGGCTCCGTGTGAGGAGCCTGCTTCTCTTTCTATGTCTCTGCCTCTCTCCGTGTCTCTCATGAATGAATGATGAATGAATGAATGAATGTTTAAAACAAACAAAAACAAAGTAGTTGTACCATTTTACCTTCCCACCATCAAAGAATGAGAGTTCTTCTAGCTCCACTCCCTCATCAGCATTTCCTGTTGGCAACGTTTCCAATTTTGACCATTCTAATAGGCGTGTAGCAATATTTCACTATTGTTTCAATTTGCATTTCCATGATGATGTATAAAGTAGAAATCTTAAGTTTTTAAATTTGAATTCCAGTATAGTTAACATACATTGTTATATTACTTTCAAATATACAATGTAGTCATCCAGCAATTCTATATATTACTCAGTGCTCATTGTGTTAAGTGTACTCTTTAATCCCCATCACTTTTTTCACCCATCCTCCCTCCCCTGCTCACTTTCCCTCTGGTAGCCATCAGTTCTCTATAGTTAAGAGTCGGTTTCTTGGTCCCTCTCTCTCTCTCCTCTATTCATTTGTTTCTTAAATTCTACAAATGAGTAAAATCATATTGTATATGATAGTTGTCTTACTGAGTTATTTTGCTGGCATTATACTGTCTAGCTCCATCTACGTTTTGGCAAATAGCAAGATTTCATTTTTTTTCTCTGGCTGAGTATATTCCTTTGTATGTATATACACCACATCTTCTTTATCTCTTCATCTATTGATGGACGCTTGGGCTGCTTCCGTAATTTGGCTGTTGTAAATAATGCTGCAATAAACAGAGGGGGGCATGCATACCTTTGAATTAGTATTTTTTTATTTGGGGGGTAAATACCTAGTAATGTACTTACTGGATCATAGGGTAGTTCTATTTTCAGCTGTTTGAGGAAACTCCATATTATTTTTAAAGTGGATCATCTTTTAATGTGCTTATTTGCCACCTGCATATCTTCTTTGGTGAGATGCCCGTCAAGGTCCTTGGTCCATTTTTTTATTAATTGGGTTGTTTGTTTTCTTATTTTTGAGTTTCAAGAGTCCTTTGTATGTTTTGGATAGTCCTCTATCAGGTATGTCTTTTGCAAATATATTTTGTGGCTCATCTTCTCATTTTCCTGATATTGTCATTCACAAAGTAGTTTTTAATTTTAATGAGGTCCATCTTATCCAAAGGATTGTGCCTTTGGTGTTGTATCTAAAAAGTTATCACCATACCCAAGGTCATTGAGGTTTTCCCTATTTTCTTCTAGAAGTTTCACACCTTTGCATTTTACATTCAGGTCCATGATCCACTTTGAGTTAATTTTTGTGACAGGTCACTGTCTAGATTTTTTTATTGTTGTTGCATGAGCATGTCTAGTTGCCCTTGCACCATTTGCTGAAAAGACCATCTTTGCTCCATTTTATTGCCTTTGCTCTTTTGTCAAAGATCAGTGACTGTATTTATGTGGGTCTATTTCTAGGCTCTCTATTCTTTTCCACTAAACTATTTGTCTATTTTTTCACCAATACCACATTGTCCTGGTTACTATAATTTTACAGTAACAGAACTTTATTCTTCTTCAATATTGTATTGGCTATTCTGGGACTTTTGCCTCTCTGTATAAACTTTAGAATCAGTTTGGTAATATCCATAAGATAACTTGCTGAGATTTTGATTGGGATGGCATTGACTCCATAGGTCAAGTTGGGAAGAACAATCGTCTCGATAATATAGAATCTTACTATTCATGAACATGTAGTATCTCCCTACTTATGTAGTTCTTCTTTGATTTAATCCATCAGAGGTCTATAGTTTTCCTCATACAGATGTTGTACATATGTGTTTTTAGATTCATACCTAAATACTTCATTTTAGGGGGCGCTAATATAATTTATGTTGTGTTTTTTATTTCTAGTTCCCCTTGTTGATTGCTGGTATATAGGAAAGCAATTGACTTTTGTATATTAACCTTGCATCCTGAAACTTGCTATAATCACTTATCAGGTTCAGGAAGACTTTTTGTCAGTGCTTTTGGATTTCTCCATAGATAATCATGTCATCTGTGAGCCAAGCTTTATTTCTTCTCAATCTGTATGCTTTTTAGTTTCTTTTATTGTCTTATTGCATTAGGCTAAATTTATCAGATTTTTAAAGCTTTTTTTTAACTTTATGAATTTGGAGAGGAATTAAATTTTTTATTTGCATTTCCCCAGATTATTGGTGAAATTGAGCATATTGATTATTGTGATTATTGATGAGATTTAAGCATATTCTCATTTTTCAAATTTTTGTCTTATTGATTTTTTTAGTAAACTTAATATATTCTGAATTCTAATATTTTGTTTATTGAATGCATTGCAAGTATGTTTTCCCATTCTAGGATTTATATTTTCATTTTTATGAGTTTCACTGACGGAAAATATTTAATATAGGGACGCCTGGATGGCTCAGCGGTTTAGCGCCTGTCTTCAGTCCAGGGCATGATCCTGGAGTCCCGGGATCGAGTTCCATGTTGGGCTCCCTGCATTGAGCCTGCTTCTCCCTCTGCTTGTGTCTCTACCTCGATCTCTCTCTCTCTCTCTCTCTCTCTCTCTCTCTTGTAAATAAAAAAAAATCTTTTTTAAAAAATTAAAAAAATATTTAATATATTTGGGTAATCTGTGTTTCCTTATATGTCTTTAACTTTCTTTTTTTTGTCTTTAACTTTTTGAGTCTTTCTCAAACAAGACTAAAAATGTTTCTAAAAAACCAGGAGATCAGAGCTATGTTTTTTAAAAATTTTTAAATTTGGTTTTTACATTTAGGTCTTTAGCTCATCTTGAATAATTTATTTTTTGGTAGGGTTCAGGTAAGAATCTCAGTATACTTTTTTCTGTATAGAAACAACACATTATACTGTATCACATATGATTTCTTTATATTTCATCTTTTGAACTTTTTATTCTATTTTACTCGTTAATTTTTCTATCCCCATGTTGTTATCAACCACATTGTCTTAATTATTATATAATATTATAATTCCTCAACCATTTCCTTCTTTTTCAAAC
Organism: Nyctereutes procyonoides; assembly: GCF_905146905.1. Taxonomy (NCBI): domain Eukaryota; kingdom Metazoa; phylum Chordata; class Mammalia; order Carnivora; family Canidae; genus Nyctereutes; species Nyctereutes procyonoides. The sequence continues at coordinate 17,716,838 of NW_026575132.1, forward strand.
TCTCTTGGCTATTCCTCATTTTTTTAAAGGATTTAATTTATTTATGAGAGACACAGAGAGACAGAGACATAGGCAGAGGGACAAGCAGGCTCCCTGCAGGGAGCCCGATGTGGGACTCGATCCCAGGATCACCACCTGAGCCAAAGGCAGATGCTCAAACACTGAGCCACCCAGGTGCCCCTGTCTTGCCTATTCTTGACTCGTCGTCCTTCTATATGAATTTTTGGAACAACTCTTTTTAAGATTTTATTAAAAGTCCTGGAAAAACATTGTATTTTAAAAATAACAATATATCTTTATGAAAATGCATCTTCCTACCTAGGAACATGGTATTTTTGTAAGTCTTTATGCCTTTAAACAATTTATTGTACTTTTTCCACAAAAGTATTAAATATTTTTGTTAGATTTATCTCTGGATACCTTACAGATTCTTTTGCTATTCTCTAGGCTGAGCAGACAAACCTTAAAATAAGTAAATATGACACTCAGAAAATGATGGGTTTTATGAAGTCAAAAACAAAGGATTATAGGTAGAACATTTCCGAAACAGTATAGAGAGGATCATTTTGGGCAGGTTAATAAACAGTCTTATAAGAGGAGGTTATATTTGAGCTGAGGCCTGAATATTGAAAGGTGCCAGCCTTGTACAGGTATGAAAGAAAACCAAAAATTCAAGGTCTTGAAGGACCAGTGCATCTAGAGCCAAGTGAAGCAGGAAGAACTGTATGAAATGCAGTCAGATGATGAAGACCCTTGCAAACCAGAGTAAGGAGCTTAAATGAGCATGGACAGTTTGTTTTACCCACTGAGAGCCTTAGAGAGACCAACTATTTGGGCTAAGGAAGCCCAAGACACACTGGACGTGTCCATTCTTGCATGACAGGAGTAGCCTTAAAGTAAATGTGGCCTTTCTTCTAAAACTCCAAAACTACAACATCAATGTATCCGTCATACAATTCTTACTTGACAGACATAAGATAACAGCAATCATGATTCACATTTAAATTCTAATGGGTTGCCATAGATTAATGGTAGGCTCTTGTCAAAAACTGTTTTTATTACTTACTATGAGTGTTTTTATTACTACTAGCTCTCATGTTACTTGCATGAGAGCGTTCTGGATTCTGCTTACTGAAGCAATCTTTTTTCCAAAACCCAGTCAGAGTTCTCTGTTCATCCTATCTGCCAAGAATGTTTATATATTCATCTGGCAACTCAGCATCTGGCCACTATCAAAATTCACTCTTCCATTGAAAAGAGGATAACCTTCAAAGCTGACATATATTTAGCTACATCTGTCTGGATCTTTTTGCAATTTCCTTTCCCATGCTTTCTAAGCCCCAGCAGCCACTTTCTCTCCTGCTCACGGCCGCTCCATCACTAGGCACCATCTTTGGGAAAGCTCCACATCCAATCCAGTCCTGCTCAGTGAGATAATAGCATGCGGTGATTACAACAGAGCTGGTTTATTAACTATGATTGCGTCATTGATCAGATTAACCCAGTTCTTAGCTTTCCTGCACAGTATTTATCTGAATTGAAAAAGAAATGCATGGCATAAGGCAGTATAGATGAAAGCATTTAAGGAGGGCAGGTTTTTTTTTTTCCCCGAAAGCCAAAACAATATTTGGAAGCTTTCAAGTGGGTATATGAAAAGTAAACCATCATAGTAATCTTGATTCTCCACTAATGTGTGATTCTGAATGCTGATCTTGGCAGTACTTGTTACAGATTTCTTCCACCCCTAGATAACTCAATGCCTTAAGGGCATTTGGGATTGGAAAGGACTATTAGCTCTTCTTCATCTTCTATCATCAACAGGGTAATTCTCTCATGTGTCCTTGAGCGGTTCTCACTTACATGACCCATAGCACCTTTTCCAAACCCTTACAACTACATAACACTCAGTATTATACTAAAAACTTGGGGCAGCACTTTGAAGCTGACTTCATCATTTCCTTCATTACTTACTATGTAACTGCAGGCAAGTTATATAACCTTCATGTGTCTCAGTTTTCTCTTCTTAAAGTGTTGATGGTAGAGGTTTTGGATCAATTGATTGATTTAAAACAGACCTTGACATATAACAAGTATTCAATATGTCATATGCTATTAATATTTTTCTGTCAAATGCTCCATTCCTCCCCAAACACTGCTTTTAAAAAATGACCATACTAATTACTTCACAGTTGACATAGGTCATCATGCTGAACCCTCTCATATGCTTATCCTTTGCTTTCTGCTAATTTAGCCTCTAGCCATTCTTCCTTTTTGTCTCCCATCTTAGGAACTATTCTTCTACCCAAAAATGATTAATGCTTCTGTGTGCCAGACATAGTATCCTCCAGAACCGTGTTAATTTATTATCCCCCTCTCTCAAATATCCTCAATATTTTCTTCTTCCATGACTAATTCTGGCCCATAAATATGTTCAAGTCTCTTAATTTTAAAAAATTCTGTAGCACAACAGATAGTTGTAAGATAGTTCAGTAGTTCTTACAAAGCATTAAAATATAATCCAACAATTGTACTCCTAGGTATTTAACCAAATGAGCTCAAAACTTACATATATACCAAAACCTACACGTGCAATGTTGGTAGCATCTTTATTCACAATTATGAAAAACTGAAAACAACTGACATGTCCTTCATAGATGAATGGATAAACTATGGTACATCTATACATTGAAATATTGATCAGCAATAAAAAGAAATGAGCTATCAAGCCACAAAAAGACATAGGGGAAACTTAAATACATATTACTAAGTGAACAAAGCCAATCTGGAAAGGCTATATACTATATGATTTCAACTATATGACATTCTGGAAAAGCTAAACTGTAGAGACAGTTAAAAAAAATCAGTGTTTGCCAGGGATAAGGGAGGGAGAAATAAGTAGAATATGGAGGGCTTTTAGGGCATGAAACCATTCTGTATGATTGATAATGATGGATGCATGACATTATTTGGCAAAATCTGTACAACTACAATAGATACAGTGAACTTTATGGATTTAGTTAATACTATATGAATATTGGCTCATCAATAATAACTAATGTACTGCACAAATGCAAGTTGTTAATAATAGAAAACACCAGGGATGCCTGGGCAGCTCAGTTGGTTAAGCGTCTAACTCTTGATTTTGGCTCAGGTCACGATCTCAAGTTTGTGGGATCGAGCCCTGCATTGGGCTCCCACTCAGCAGGGAATCTCCTTGAGATTCTCTCTTTCCCTCTCCATAGGCCCCTCCTACCTCTCTCAAATAAATAAATCTTTTAAAAAATAATAATAGAAAAAACTGGACTAGAAGAATATATGAGAACTATCTGTATTTTGGGTTTAATTTTTCTGTAAACCTAAAAGAAACAAATGTTAATTTTTAAAACCTTAAGCTTTAAATATATCCTTTCACAGTAGCATCTAGATTAGTATTTAACTGCTAGAAGGTACACACACACACACACACACACACACACACACACACCAGGGGGTGGGTTGGAGGCCCACTTAGAACTCTGTCTATCCTACTATTCTATCCTACGCTGTCAACTCCCAACAACATCCTTCGTGGTAATAGACTAAAGTTGATGTCCCCTAGACTTGTAAATTGGGCTCTTTTTCTTTTTTCCCCCTTTCCATATATTTACCTGGATTACTTTAACTATTTCCATGGTTTCAACTACTTTTTACACAGTGTTAACTATAAAAATTGATCTGTCCTAACTAGTTGAATCTTCTGAACCCCCATACCCATATTTCTAGCTGCCTCTTCATGATATCCATTGGAATATCCAATAGAGACTTAGGGAAAACTCATTAATGCTCCTATGGACCGCACCTAAAATAAGAACATAATTCTCCCTGTCAACTTCTTCTGTTTTCGAATGAGATCATCATTTACTCGGTAGCTCAAAACAGAAAACTTGGGGCTTTGCTTGATATTTATTAAAGGCTTAGTTTAGATTAGGGACTCTCTTAAATTCTTTATAAGTATTAACATTTAATCCTCACATGACATCTCTGTGGGAAAGGTACTATTATTGGAAACCTTGGCCAAGAACCTTTCCCGGGTTATTATATCTAGGACAAGGTAGTACTAGAGACAAAACTGTCTGGCTCAAGATCGAAGCTCTTAACCACTGTGCTATCTAATTTTTTTCTTTCCCCATACCCACTTGGTTATCGAATCTTACTAATTATATCTCTGCAATATCATCCAAATTTATCTCCTTATTTCTAACTCTGCTGTCATGGCCTTGGTTCAGCATCTCATGAAATATTTCTCTAATCTCCAGACTGGGGTTCCCATCTACAACTCTTGTTTATTTAAAACAACCTCTACCTCCCACTCATACCAATTACACTTAAACGGAATCAAAAGTTTTTACTGCCCTACTTAAAGTCTTATCCAAACTTTGTAGCTTGCCATACAAAACCTTTCTCCATCCAATTCCTGCCCATATTTTCTGCCTTGTCCCTTTGTTTGTAAGTGAATCTGTGTCATGCCTCCCATGGTACCCTTTTCTGTCCATGTCTATATTCCTTTCAATGCTGTTGAGTTCCCTAAGAATAGGAATCTATATAGCGTAGTACTTGGCATATAAAAAGGACTCAATAAATATGCATTGAATAAACTGTAATTAGACTCTATCGTTCGTTGTTTCAAAATTCCCATTAAAAGATTACTTCAAGAAATTAAATGGAGAATTTAATTTTGTGACTGAAAATGCCGACATATACCATATAATTCTCTCTATACAGAGTAGATGCACAGTAGTTAATTATACAGGAAATATTTCTATCTATTGAGATCAGGCCCTGGGGTCTTATTCTCTATTTCATGTGTTACATCAATATCTTTGTTCAAGCAGGTGTGTGACTGTATTTGTTTGCAGGTTGTTGGTTTTCTACTCCACAGCAATGGTTTTCTACTCCGGTTGCCTCATTTTATCCCCCCACCCCCCATTTATTTTGCTGCTAGATAAGACACCTAACACTAATCCATCTCTAAACTATGTAGAGCCATTTGACTATGACAACTGAAGGGAAATGGCAGATATCAGTGGGATGAACAGGGTCACCCAAGTACATTCATGGACTGTAATAAACAACATTTCCTTTTTTAAAAAAAATTATTTATTCATTCATGAGAGACGGAGGCAGAGAGAGAAGCAGGCTCCATGCAGGGAGCCCGACGTGGGACTCCATCCCAGGTCTCCAGGATCACACCCTGGGCCAAAGGCAAGCGCTAAACCACTGAGCCACCCAGGCTGCCCTAAACAACATTTCCTAAAAGCCTGATTCGAACGTTATTTCTCAAGTTATAATTAAGTGATCCCCACAACTGGTTGGTTGGTGGACGTTTCTGCTTTAGCAGAACCTGGTTAGTTACCCGTGGTCACCATTTTAAGACAAATTCTCACATTAGCAAACTTTCAAGGCAAGCTTGCTCCCTTCCTTGCTTGTTTACACTTCTGATCATTTTCATGTGCTCCTTCTGCTAAGACCCAGGGGTGGACTCCTGACCTCCTTGCTAGAGGTGCGAATGAGGCCAGGGTTAGGGACTGCTCTGCGGATCCCCAGAGCTGCTCCTCCCCCAGACAGGTCGTTGGATGCGGAGGTCGGGAAGCAGGACGGGGCACACTCCCGGGTGCAGCTCAGCTCGGAGGCAAGGCCGCCGAATCCCCGCGGGCGGGTCGGCGGGCGGACGAGGCGCCAGGGACCCCCGGCGCCCCCGCGCCCCCGGCGCCGCGCTCCCGCTCCCGCTCCCGCTCCGGCTCCCGCTCCCGCGGCCGGGCCGGCGCGGGCCGCTGTCCACAGTGGGAGGTGCTGAAAGCAGGGCGCGGGCGCGGCGCGGGCGCGGCGCGGGGCGAGGCGGGCGGCTCGGGCGAGCGCCCCCCTCCCCGCTCCGCCCCGCCGGCCCTCCCCTCCTCCCGCAGCCGCGTTCCGCGCGCCGGGAGGGGCGGGGGAGGGGGCGAGGGACGGGGGATCGGGGCGGAGAGAGCCGGCGCTGCCTCGGGGAAGGAGGGGATGAGAGTTGGGGCGAGCGGCGGGAGGCGGCGGCGGCGGCGGCGGCCGGCGAGGAGCCAGCGCTGGGTCCTGCAGTAGGACTCCCGGGAGCCACCATCATGGTGAAGAGGAAGAGCTCCGAGGGCCAGGAGCAGGACGGCGGCCGCGGCATCCCGCTGCCCATCCAGACCTTCCTGTGGCGGCAGACCAGGTGAGGGGCGCGGGGCGCGGCGGGCCGCCCGGGGCTGGGGGCGCTCCCGGGGCCGCCCGGGTCACCGCGCCGCCGCCGCCGCCGCCGCCGCCGAGGCCGCGCCGCAGCCCGCAGCTCCCTCTGGGGCCGGAGAGCGAGCCCTCTGCACCTGCCTCGGAAACACGCATTTAAAAAATATTTCCGTGAAGTTTGGCGGCACGCAGATCGGCAGTCGAATAAATATATACCTTATTTAGGGGGTGGGAGGGCAGAAAGCCTAAGAAGAGGGGGCGGGGAACTAGGAAAGATAATTATGACTGGTTGTGCTCTGGCGTCCAGTTCCCCCTCCATCTCCTGCTGTAATTCCAGGCCGGTGACCTGTTGTTTTTCCAGCTCCTGTTTGGCGAATGTCTGCTATGCCCACTTGTTAACCATTTTTGCTCGGATTTAGCCAGTGTGGTCTTCCTGGTTCAAGACCCCGAGGAGGAGGATTTTTGATAAGCGTTTTGTTTTGTTTTGTTTTGTTTTGTTTTCCTGGAAAGACCTGAAACCTATTCCAATTACCAGGAAACAAGGTTTTCTTCATCATCATCATCATCATCATCATCATCATCATTATTGAAATTTACCAGATAAAAAATTAGGTCCTGGAAATCGCAAGCCACAAACTGTGTTCATTTTTAGTTTTTGATATAATTATACACACAAGCAATACACCACTCCTGACCATTGACAGTTTGGAATCTAATTAGGAAAAAAAGTCTTTGGAATAAAAGTGGATACAGGAAGTGTGGAGATCCACATCTCTTTCATATATGTAATTACACATGTGAAAGCAAATGTGGTCAGCTGTTCAACACCTGCTCATTAACAAGCTATAGGGAGGCATGAAATTTGAGTTTTAGAGCACTATGTCTTATCCGTTGAAAAAATATGTCATAAAGATGCTGATAATTTTACTTACATTTATAACTACTATCTCTCTTAATTTTTCAGTGCATTTTTGAGGCCTAAACTGGGGAAGCAATATGAAGCCTCCTGTGTGGTATGTGATATTCACCATTTAATGAATTATTTCCATATTTGGTGTGGTAATTTCAACCCAAAGAAAGGCATTAAACTGTACTGACTGTATAGATGAATTTACTCAGCAAATATTATTGAGCACTTACTATGTGCTAGGCACAGTTCCAAATAATGGGATAGAGCAATAATCAAAATACAGACTTTGCATTCTAGTAGCAGGAAGTCAAGCCTCTCCAAATAAGTAAAATACATAGTAAGCCAGATAGTGATAAGCACTATGGAGAAAAATGGATCAAGAAAAGAGATTGGGGGCACTGGCAACTGGGGGGAGGGGTGGGAGTGGATTTCATGTTAAGAGCATTGGCTAGGTAAGGTGTACTGCTAATGTGACTGGTAGACAAAACTGTGAAAGGGGGCTGGGGGATAGGTAAGGGAAGAGCAAAGGGGAGGAGAAAGTCTAAAAGAACTTAGCCCAGAGTAGATAGGGGTAGAGCTGTAGAAGAAATAGTAGAGAGATAAGAAGTGCAATCCTTTTTTTTTTTTTAAAGTTTTTTCTATTATTATTCATTTGACAGAGCGTGAGAGAGAGCACACAAGTAGGGGGAGTGGAAGGCAGAGGGAGAGGGAAAAGCAGGCTCCCCTCCCAGCAGAGAGCTGATGTGTGGGTGAATCCTAGGGCCCTGGGATCATGACCTGAGCAGAAGGCAGATGTTTAACTGACTGAGCCACCCAGGTGCCCCAAGAAGTCCAATCTTTAATCAACAATATCACGACTGTTATGGTGGAAGTTAATGAGATGAGTGCCCGTGAACTTCTCAAAGTCATAGCAGTTCTAAATTTCTATGTCTTGCATGGTTTGTGCAAGCCTGAAAATAAATGATATAAAACAGTTATGGAAATGATGCTACTAGGATTTATATTCTATAGAGTGCACTTGTCCTGAGAGGCAAAGGGAATCCCATGTCCCTAAAAATGTCCAAATCACGAATTGAAAACAAAAGACATGAAATAATAAAGCAAAAATGAAATGAACTCTTCATAGATTTCATTAAAATTTTGAACTCAAATAAAGGTCTTCACATTTCATATATTATAACCTAAAAGTGGAAACCTCCCCATTTGGGCCTTGCCATGAAAATTTGCAAATGACCACATAGATGACCTTTTGGGAAGGAGTTCTGAAATGTGTTAGGGCCATTAAAAATGATGAAAGCCAACTACAGAGTTTTAAACACACAGAGACACACACTCAACTAGGGCTTTGTTTTATTCTAACTCCTGCTCTTCAAAGTTGCTACGGAGATATTTTTAAAATATAATCTTTTAGTAAGGACCTTTTAATGGGATTTGTTGTACTTACTTCAAGTTAGAGTAATTTGACACTTAAAAAATCACTGAGGCTTCCATAAATCACGCTTGCAATTATACTATCTTAATATCCTGACTTTCCCTTTTCTTGGCAAAGATCTGGCATTTTTAATGTAGTCATACAATATCAAATAACTAAGTCACATAGAGAAATAAAAATGTAGAAAGCAATTTTCAGGGTTTAAAAATAATGAGTTATATTAGTAATATTTAGGAAGAAAATGATATTAAGTACCCAGAGTGCCCTGATATTATAAAATAATGCAACTCATCTTCTAAACTGTATTCAGCAAGACTGTATAAATTCTTTATAATCCTTTAATGCCCAACATACTCACCCTTTACTTAATGAATCCTTAGATACCTGAGGGCTGAAGAATTTAAAAGCATTTGGATCTGTCTTTATCTAGTTTAAAAACCAAAACAAAACCTCATCTCTGTTTACACTCCTTACCGAAACCTTAGCATGCCTTTCGTTATGAAGGTGAATTTCTTATTTTCCTGTTTTGAACCAAAAGGTAATTAGTTTTCTTTGGAATCTCTGAATGAAGCCATGTCTTTTTCTCTGATATCCTTATAATACTACAGCTTGAATACTTGGAGTCTGTATTATGATCACCCTAGGGCACACTTCCACGGTTTTCCTGATCACACGGGGCATAAAGGAGAAATCAGGCTCCGTTCACACAAGCCAAATATTTACCAGATTTATTTCAATATTTGGTAGCTATGCTTTATAGCACTTTAGAGTGCTATCCTCCTCCTCATTCAAATAACAACAACTGCCTAGGTCACATTCGTTCTGGGATGCTCCACTCTCTGAAAGTATCCCTGGCCAAGATAGATGATTTAATAAACCAGCAAAGCTTATGACTTATTTCCCTCCAGTCTTCTCTCCCTCCCTTTCTTTTTTATTCAACAGATATATTAAGTATTTCTATGATTACAGGCATTAGGTGAGGAATGTCCTGTGCCAGGTTATTGACAAGGACATGAAATAATTCAGTGACCCTCAAATCAGATTTCTTGAAAGAGTTGTATCTTATTTAACATTTGTTGAACATTGACATCCACACTGTCCTCAAGACATTTTCCCAAAAGACATTTCACTTTGTTCCGCAGTTGCGACAGCCCCTTTGGATGCCTTAGCAGCATTTTATAAACTGTTACAGAATTGCCTGAATTAAATGTGGTGCTGTGTTCTTTTTTTAGAGGAAGCTAATTTGGGTGAAAATAAAAATCACTTAATAACTCAAGTCCCGTATTTTAAATCAAAAACCTAAAAATGATCAAAATGATTAAAAAGAAATTATCACAGACCCATGATAACATGAAATGCAATGTGGGTGTACTCTAAAAAATTTGATCCAGGGATTTGTGTCTTTGTAGTACCTCGATCCCCAGTTTCTTGACAGTCAGGATCTTCCATTCCTTATTTTACATGATTTTTTTCTTCTTTTTGGGTATCTGCAGTCCTTTGAACGAGTGTTGGTAGAAAACAAGCTGCACGGCCTCTCCCCAGCCCTCTCTGAAGCCATCCAGAGCATCTCCAGATGGGAGCTGGTGCAAGCTGCTTTGCCTCACGTCCTCCACTGCACGGCAACCCTGCTTTCCAACAGAAACAAGTTAGGTTGGTCCCTCCGCATTGCTTCTTGGCGGCACACGGTGGTCAGCACTCGTGGTAACAGCATCTATCGAGTGCTCATGCTTTTCGCAAGCACTGAACGCACATTATCTCATTTAATTCTCATAAGAGTCCCCTCACGTTGCTACCACAATGATGTCCATTTTCCCAGTGAAGGCCCCGGCTCTCCCATTTTTAAATTTAGAATTTTATAACTGATATGCGAATATATCTTCCTTTTTAACATTACAACATTACAGGGGAGTTAAAGACTATCACCCACCCAAGATGAGTTGCAATCAGATTTCCCTTCTGCTCTCTCAACTCCCAAAGGGACCCCTTGTGCCTGGTTGTACTGTGTGTATGTGTATACGTGTGCATAAAGACTCTTCTTTTTTGGATTATCTTGCGGATTGCTCGTTTGTGTGTGTGCTCTTTTCCATCCAGTTCTTTCCCCTTATTTGAGTCTCTGCTCAAATGTTCCCTTTATAGAGGGGGTTTCTTGGTCACATTGTCTAAAGTAGAGTCGTTGCTATCTTCAGAGCCTGTGCTCTTAACCACCTTGCTGCCTCTTTGGAGATATATGTGGGTATCCGACTGAGGAGGTACGATGCATGCCGTTTCTCCTCCTCTGACAGCACATTATGCTGCAGAGATTGTAGCCAGTTAGAAAGCCCCAAAACAAGAATGAGCCCTTCTAGCAGTGGTTGAAAGAAGTGTAGAGAAATGCTAGTGTCTCCCAGGAAATCAAATGCAGAGCCAAGAAAGCAAAGATGTTCTTCCCATACCCAGGGTGGCTATCCATTGTTCTGGTAGCAGAGTTTGTCTTAATTTGACTGTGTGACTATCCCCATGCAGGCCACCAGGATAAACTGGGTGTTGCTGAGACAAAGCTCCTTCACACCCTGCACTGGATGCTCCTAGAAGCTCCCCAGGACTGCAACAGTGAGCGATTTGGGGGCACAGACCGTGGCTCCAGCTGGGGTGGCAGCAGCAGTGCGTTCATCCACCAAGTAGAAAACCAAGGTTCCCCAGGGCAGCCTTGCCACAGCAGCTCCAATGATGAAGAAGAGAACAACCGCAGGAAGATCTTCCAGAACTCCATGGCCACTGTGGAGCTCTTTGTGTTTCTGTTCGCTCCTCTGGTACACAGGATCAAGGTAAGGAGAGGACTAGTATTACGCTGATGGGGGGATAGAGGTGAGGTGGGCCTCAGATGGTGTTTTCATATTTCCATATTTGTTTGTCCGTGTCTGTATATGATCTCGTAGCAAGCCAAGACATGGACGGCTTCCTTTCTATATCAAACCACTGGACATTATTTCAAAAACACAGTTTTCAGCATATCATTTACCTACTGAAAATCTTCAGTGATTCTCCTTCTGCCCCAAGATAATGTCCAACATATTAAATATAAGGCATAAGGTCAAGGATGACCTTCCTCTTTTAATTTGTCTTTTGCCAGTCCCTACTGGCATCTTCATGATCCAGCTCTGGGAGCCATTCCTTGAATATGTCCTTGCTGTTTGCTCTGCCCTCTTTCTTCTGTTCCCCTAATGATTTTCAAGCCTCAACTTCAATGTCATCATTTCCACAGATCTGTTCCTCTGAAACTCTCCAGGTAAACGGAATAGTATCTTTTTTGTATTTGTACAGCACCTTGTAAGCTATCTCTTTTATAATGTGGGTCTAGAGCAGAAATTTTAAACGGCTTATATATCCTGTGGACTTTTCGACAGTGTTGTAGAATTGAGGATTGCTTTTCAAAATATTAAAGTGTAAAATACAAAAAGTAGGATTACACGGAGACCAATTGTATTAAAATGTAATTATATACAAGTATCCCTTGGGTCTGAAAGAGATAATATCATTTGAAGTTACTGTGCCACCACTCTCTAGCTGTGTGATCTTGGTGATATTACTTAATCTCTTGGATCTTCCACTAGATACACTTGTGGATACCGCTAACACAAGGTGAATATATGTAAAGAAAGCATAGTCCCAACACATGGAGAGAAATCAAGATCTATTTGTTATTTCTGTGAATGAATAAATTATAGTGCTCCATCTGAGTGCTAAATTAAGGGATAAGAAAAAATTGATATACTCAAGTGTTCCTCATAGAATATTTGAATCCTAATGTATGGATGGTTCAAGTTATATTTATGTGTGTGCGTATGTGTCCGTGTGTACATACATATAGATAGGTGGTTGTGACCATTAATAGTTACTATATGGAGAATAAACTAGTAAGTCTTTTCATTCATTTTAGTTTTATTTAAAATTCACTTTCACTTGGGGCACCTGGGTGGCTCAGTCAGTTGAACATCTGCCTTCAGCTCAGGTCATGGTCCCATGGTCCTGGGATCCAGCCCTATGTTGGACTCCCTGCTCAGTGGGGAGTCTGCTTCTCCCTCTCCCTCTGTCCTTCCTGCTGCTCGCACTTGCTCACTCTCTCAAGTAAATAAAATCTTTTAAAAAATTGTTTTAATTCACTGTCATTTGACACTGTCCCATTGCTGCTAGGAATAGAATTCCTAAAAGTGCTTTGTAAATTCCGAAAGTGCTTTGCATGCACTGGCCACGTTGTCCGTGAAACATACTATATGTTGGCAAATTGAATTCAAATAAAATTTCAAAAGTAAAAATCTTAAAAAAATAATTAAAGAAACATACTAAAAAATTTAAATGTCATGAAATCAAATTAAATGGCTACTTTAAAATCTTTGACTTTCCTTTTTTTTTTTTAAATCTTTGACTTTCCATTTTAAAAAGTCTTTTATGATGCTTAGACTTACAAAAAGCATTGTTCTAATTGAGGCCATTCCCTGGCTTAGGGGGCCAGCAGGTCCAGGCTCCTGCTCACTTTCTCAGCCCCAACTCCCTCCATGTAGATAGTCAATAGGCTTTCTCTCCCTCACTAGCCTCCAAGCTCTGAGGCTCGCTGTCACACTCACTCTTGCTCTCAAGTCCTGTGCTGGTTTTTCCTTCTGTTTGAAACATCACCATCTCAGGAAGAATTTTCCTGGCTACTTTAGTGTCACTAGCACATGACCACACATTTTTTTTTCCTCTTTGCACTTATCAGTACCCGAAATTATTTTCTGCGGTTGTTTGCATGTTCGTGGCATCACCCCCACTAGAACAGAATTCTTGAGCAAAAGGACATTGCCTATTGGGGTCACACTGTATTGCAATGTCTAGAATAGTGTCTGGCCAAAATGTAGTACTCAATAACTATTTAATAAGTGACTGAGTAAAACCAAATTATTATCAGAGGCTGATCCAGGTGCTAAGAGTAGTGATGATATGTAGATACAGTCCTTAAAATGGAGATGACGGGAAAGAAGGCTTCTTTAAATAATGAGAGCCCATAGAGATGTCTGTCTGTGGAGAAATATCCTCTGAATTAAAAAAATGTGAAAATACAGTACTGATGGGAATGGCTGTAATTTCATTTGAAGACATGGCTGAGCGTCCAAGTCTTGGAAACAGGCCTGCATTTGATCCTACGGTTGCTGTTCCCTACTATGGGACATAGAGCAAGCCTCAGTTTTCCTCAAGTATAAGTTGGGCATAAGAATAGTTTTGTGGGGCACTGTGATGAAACGTATGATAGTGCTCAACATTACATGTAAAAGGGTATTAAATGTTAGTTGCTTTTAGCGTTGGCATTTTATCGCTCTTCGTATTTTGCATTATTGGTAGAAGGGGAGCCAGATCCTCTCTTAGGGGAGAGAGTACACAGATATTTTCTGGCTCAAGACCCTCAAGTGTTACTTATGCCCTGGAGCATTTATAAGGGAGTAATTGGAGCATTTTTAAGGGAATAAGACAATGCATATAAAACATGGTACCATGACTAAATCATAATAAACAATGATTATTTGATTATTAGCTGTTATTACTAACATATTATTATTTCATCATTTTATTATGACTATGAAGGGAATCTTGTTCCAGATGCTATAGGGAATAAAAAATATTAATGAGTCAATAAATTTCTCCACAAGGCTTTCTTTTTTTTTTTTTTTTTCTCCCCAAGGCTTTCTCCTTCTGTGTGAAGTGTTTGCTTTTTTACATGTAGTCAGGGAATGTATAGTCCTTAGGTCAAGGTTTCTCTGCTTTGGCACTGTTGTCATTTGGGGCCAAATAATTCTTCCTTGTGGGACATTGCCCTGTGCTGTGTAGGATACCAGACACATTCCTGGCCCCTAGTCACCAGATACTAGTATCACCTCCTCCTTTTGAGTTGTGATAGCCACAAATGACCTCAGACACTGCCAAATGTCCCCCCAAGTGGGTGGGCAGGGGGTGAGAATTGCCCCTGATTGACAATCACTGCCTTAGGTTTCCACCCTCCTGTCCCTACTGTACCTGTGTAGACTGCTCCTCACCAGCATCATTTGATGTCCTTTATCTCCCTCTCCTTCCTTTACATTGTCCGTCAATATTCCAACCCCAGGTAATGACCCAATTCCACTTCTACCCCTGCCCCCAGGTACTTGCACATTCCTGGGGGCAAATCACACGACCATCCAGACTGGTGTTTCTACAGAGCTGTGGTGTCCAAACTCTGTGATGCCCACCTTGTTGTCATTCTTTTTCTTGACTTTACTCCTTCCCATTGCCAAGCAGCACTTCCACAGACAGTGCTGTGTGTTGGGGCTCTTCTAGGACATGGTGCTGCAGGAGGTGTGGGAGGCTGAAATCCTGTTGAAACCACTTTCTAACTGGATTCACAGTCTCCTGAATTGTCTCATCAAATCCAATTTCAACACTAAAGTGATCTATGTAGATCTGACTGTATCACCAACATGCTTAAAGTAATTTGTTGATTTCTCATCATAACAGCAAGTGAAACTCCAGATCTTTATTCTAGTAACTGGGCCCTCTTCTAAGTAATCCTCCTGCCTGCGAGTTCCTTGGAGTCTCCCCAGGAACATAACATGTTTTCTACCAGGCCTATTCTCATGCTAGTCCTAGAATGCTTTCCTGCCCTGCCCTTCTGCCTAGAAAACTCTTCTCCATCCTTCACAACTACATTCAAGATCCATTCCTCTCTTCCTCTAGCTTTATGATAACCCATCTTCCCTCTGGTAGTTATCAGTTCTCTGTAGTTAAGAATCTGTTTCTTGGTTTGTCTCTCCTCTCTCTTTTTTTTCTTTGATCATTTGTTTTGTTTATTAAATTCCACATATGAAAGAGGAATTGGTGGGGTAACTGGATGATGGGCACTAAGGAGGGCACATGATGTGTTGAGCACTGGGTGTTATGCTGTATGTTGGCAAATTGAATTTAAAATTTAAAATTCCACACATGAGTGAAATCATATGGTATTTTTCTTTCTCTTATTTATTTCACTTAGTATTATATTCTCTAGCTCCATCCATGTCTTTATAAATGGCAAGGTTTCACTCTTTTTCTTGGCTGGATAATATTCCATTGTGAATCTATATATCACATCTTCTTTATCCCTTCTTCTATTGATGGACACTTGGCCTGCTTCCATAATCTGGATATTATAAATAATACTGTAAAAAGTTAGGGGCACCTGTATCCCTTGGAATTGGTTTTTTAAAACTTATTTATTGGGTAAATACCCAGTAGTGTGATTACTGGATCATAGGGTGGTTCTAGTTTTAACATTTTGAAGAACCTCCATAGTGCTTTCCATAGTGGTTGCACAAATTTGCACTCCCACCAGCAGTGTGAGAGGGTTTTTTTTTTCCCTCCACATCCTTACCAATACTTGTTTCTTGTGTTTTTGATTTTAGCCATTCTGACAGGTGTGAGGTGATATCTCATTGTGGTTTTGAATTTGCATTTCCCTGGTGGTGTGTGAGATTGAGCATCTTTTCATGTATTTGTAGGCCATCTGTATGTTTTCTTTGGAGAGATGTCTGTTTGTGTCTTCTGCCCATTTTTTAATTGGATTGCTTATTTTGGGGGTGTTGAGTTTTATAAGTTCTTTATATATTTTAGATAACTAGTCTTTTATCAGATATGTCATTTGCAAATATCTTCTCCCATTTGGTAGGTTGCCTTTTAGTTTTGTTGACTTTTTCCTTCACTGTACAAAAGCTTTTAATTTTGATAGAGTCCCAATAGTTTATTTTTGCTTTTATTTCCCTTGCCTCAGGTGATATATCTAGAAAAAATGTTGCTATGGCTATGCCAGAGACATTACTGCCTGTGTTTTCTTCTAGGATTTTTATGGTTTCAGGTCTTTAATGCATTTTGGTCCTTAACCCATTTTGAGTTTATTTTTATGTATGATGTAAGAAAGTGGTCCAGTTTCATTCTTTTGCATGTGGCTGTTCAGTTTTCCCAACACCATTTGTGGAAGAGGCTTTTTTCCCACTGCATGTTCTTTCCTCCTTTGTTGAAGATTAATTGACCATATAATTGTTGGTTTAATTCTGGGTTTTCTGTATTGTGCCATTGATCTATGTGTTTATTTTTGTGTCAGTACCATACTGTTTTGATTACTGTAGCTTTGCAATATAACTTGAAATCTGGGAGTGTGATACTTCCAATTTTGTTTTTCTTCTTCACGACTGCTTTGACTTTTGGGGTCTTCTGTGGTCCATACAAATTTTAGGATTGTTTGTTCCAGTTCTGTGAATAAAGCTATTGGTATTTTGATAGGGATGGCATTAAGCTTGTAGATTGCTTTGGATAGTATAGACATTTTGACAACATTTGTTCTTCCAATCCATGAGCAGGGACTGTCTTTCCATTTCTTTGTGTCATCTTCAACATCTTTCATCAGTGTTTTATAGTTTACAGAGTACTGATTTTTTTCAGTACTCTTTGGTTAAGCTTATTCCTAGGTACTTTATTATTTGGGATGCAATTATAAATGGGATTGTTTTCTTAGTTTCTCTTTCTGCTGCTTCATTATCTGTGTATAGAAATGCAACCAGAGTTCTGAACATCACTTCTGTGATTTTAATTTATAACTGCCTCAAATATGTCACATGAAGTCAATCTAAAAATTCTGTCAAATTCTAAATTTAATTTAGTGAAAAATGCTGAGTATTTATTATAACTAAGGAATTTAAGTGTGATATCATTTGATCATATTCACTTATTCTTTCAATAAATATTTATTGAGTGCCTTGTCTATGATAGGCACTACTCAGAGTGCTAGAGAAATAGCAAGGAATAAAAATCCAAGTCCTCAAGGAGGTTTTCACAAAATCCAGATGTGTGACGTAAACAATTTTAAAATGAAACTGAAAATAATAATAATTTATACATTCGATTTCTCTAAACTGCTAGTAAACATGTTTAGAATTGTTTCATTCTGTAATGGAAACAGCTTTCAGTGAAAGCAAGAAATACATCTGAAATGTGGAGATATTGATTCTACTGTGTCTGTGTCTTCTGATTTTTCTAAGGACCTTACTAGACCACCCACCCCATAGCTGTTTGAATGATACTGTCTTTTCCAGCTATCAACTTTCTGGCCATATGTGCATACGTAGCATTAGATGACCCACTGGAGGGGATTCTGGAAGAGGAATTAAGGTCCCAGAGTCTATACATTCAGCCAACTTGAAAGGACTTACAAAAGAACATAGCAGCATAAGAGGAGGCCACACATGCTGCAAGTATTCAAGTCTAAAGAATGATTTGATTTAGCCCAATGTAAATGTAATGTAAATGCGAAATGTAAACTATGCTCAACTAATCAACAAGTCTGTATGATGCTCAAAAAGAAATGCATGGGCAGCCCCGGTGGTGCAGTGGTTTAGCGCCGCCTGCAGCCTGGGGTGTGATGCTGGAGACCCAGGATCGAGGTCCACATCGGGCTTCCTGCATGGAGCCTGCTTCTCCCTCTGCCTGTGTCTCTGCCTCTCTCTTCGCTCTCTCTGAATGAATAAACAAATAAATCTTAAAAAAAAAAAAAAAGAAATGCATGAAGGAGATCTCAATTTGTCTCCAATAAACATACAATCCAGTTGGAAATATATCAAATACAATAAAATATAAACTGTCAGTGAGGGCTAACATCAATAGAACCAATGTTAAAGGCCAGGGTTTCTGTATAAGAGCACCTACCTTCTGATGCAGCATCCACTAGTATTTTATTTGTGCTGAGATTACTTGTGAGGAACATGGAAAAGGACTTAGCTCAGAAGCTATGAAATCAAAACCAGGCCAACTGAGATTTGGCTTTCTACGTTTCTGGAGACAAATCTGATAAAGTTTGCTTGCTTTAATCATCTGCTTGCTGGATCTAACACCACATGTAATGAATGCTATGTTCCTTTAACTTTAGTTCTGCCTGTCAGGCTGTTTACTCTGTATCTCTAGTTGAACATCCAACAGGCATCTCAAACTTAACACGTGTGTGACTAGGCTCCTGATATCCCCATACCTGCCCCTCCTTCATCTTGCCTATCTTTATCAAAGCCTAAAATCTTTGATGCCTCTATAGACTGTTTTCAAAATATATCCACAATCTACCATTTTTCATTCTGCCCTCTAAAAACACCCTCCTGTAATCATCCTCCACCTAGATGATAATAATAACTTCCTAAACGGTCTATCTTTCTACTCTTGCCCTTTCTTGAACTATTCTTAATAGCCTCAGTAATCCTATCAGACATACATCCAGTAGTGTCACGCCACTACTCAGAACCCTCTGGTGGCTCCCTGTCTTACTCAGTAATTGCTGAAGCCCTTACAATGACCTATCAGGTCCTACATTTTTGGAACTCAGTAACTTCTCTGACCTTATTTTTTTTTTCATCTACTCTTTTACAATTTACTTGGCTCCAGGCACATAGTCTCCTGGCTGTTTCTTTATAAACAGGCATATTTAGGATCTTTGCACTTGCTGATCCCTTCTCATGGAATGCTTTTTCTGAAATATCTACATGGCAGCTCCTTCATTTCATTCAGATCTTTTTACTCAAAAGCCGCTTTCACAACAAGGGCTTCCCTGGCCATTCTGTCTAAAAATGTCAACACCTTGCAGACATATCCCTTCGCCTGCTTTACTTCTCTTTTGCACTAGAAGAGCAAGGATTTTTGTATGATTTGTTCACTATTCTAGCCCAGAACCTAAAAGAGTACCAGGTATACAGTAGGTGGTCTATACATATTTGAATGTTGACCGAATTTGGTCAAGTGCTTTATGTACTTTCCTAACCCCTCCACAGGGGATCCTAGATACTTTCCCATCATAGGCACTGCTAGAGCACCAGGATCCCAGTCTCTTAGCTTACAAAGAGGCCCCTCTGTATCAATGTGTGGATTTTACCAGCCTTTCCAACTGAAATTTCTTTGATGCTGAGCCACAGTGATTCGCCCTTTGCAGGATCACTTTTCTTTTTTTCCAATTTCTTCCTATTTCTTATTCTTCGAGAAAATTGGTTTTTAACCATGACTACAAATGAAAGTCAGCAGAGAACTTCAGAGCCATTCTAATTTGATCCGTCTGGGCAGGGGAAGAAGTGAGACCTGGACCTCCTAGATTGCAAAAGCTCCCTAGGTGATTATAATATGCAAGTTAGTGTTGGAAATCACTGCCCTAACTGAATTCCTGGATCTCAGTTGTGTTCATTAATCTGTGATCATGTTGTCTGCTTCCATCTCTGTTTTTTTGAGAGGCTGAGTTGTTTATTTCTTTTCTTTTTTTTTAAGTTTTTATTTTAATTCCTGTTAGTGGCTGAGTTGTTCAAAATGTAATTTCAGAATGTCATATATTTATACAATATACTTATACAATATGACATTGCATTTAAACATCTCAGCCTCTCAAAATGATGTAATGATGAAGTAGAGAATGTGCTCCCTGGAAGAGACTTTAAATTATAGATAAATTGAGTGAGTATGGGTTGTAGGGTCAGTGCAATTCAGCAAGTACTTATTGAGCTCCTATTGTGGACCCAATTTCTAATGCTGTGTTAAATAATGTGATGATGCCAGGTACTTTGGAAGGAGGAGAATGCCTGATAGACCTTCAAGGAATTAAAGATTGCTGAGAAGGCAACATTACTGACAATAAATTAGAATTGTCTAAATATATGTTCCTGATTCCATGAAGGACAAAAATAAGAGATGGCCTGAAGAAGGGAAAGTCAGAATAGCCACTATCTGAGGATATTGATTTAAGAGGGGAAAAAGAAGGACAATTAAATAAGAGGAATAATAATGATAACCACAAGAGATCTGCCAAGACTCTTGAAAAAAACAGGCCTTGATCACTGCTAACACAAAACAATAACTTGCGTTTCATGCTTTGTCCAAAGCTGCATTTTAATGATTAGTTTTGCCAAAAGCAGACCACCATGGTTTCCATAGTAATTGTGGTGATAACTTAGGGCTACTGGTTTACCCTAGAAACATTCATCTGTGTGATGAAAGAAGGTCTAGAAGATCAGCCTACTTTGACAATAATCTTGTGAATGATATTAATCATTGCAATGACTGGATCCCTCCATCAGTTACAAGCCAGTTAATGGACATAAATCTTCTCTTCCTCCAGGAATCTGACCTTACGTTCCGACTGGCCAGTGGGCTTGTTATATGGCAGCCCATGTGGGAGCACAGACAGCCTGAAGTCTCTGGCTTCACAGCCCTCGTAAAGCCTATCAGGAACATCATTACAGGTTTGTAACTTGGACGCCCAGTGCGACAGTCTTAGCAGATTCTCATATGCAGAAGTAAGGGAGATGGAATGATTTGCCCTTAAGGAACCAAGAGGTTGAAAATTTCTCCAGGGAGCCTTTTTAGAGCCCCAGGCTCAGGGCTTAGTCATGTGATGAGAAACTAAACCAGGGGCACATGCTGTTGAGTCATGTGGCTTTGAATAGGTCATTTCAATCCTGTGCCTCAGTTTCCTCCTAAGTAAAACAGGAGTTAAAATATAATATTGCTAGTAATTATGAGTTGTTAGGAAGAAAAAATGAATTAATTATATGTAAAATTACTTAGAAGAATTCCAGGCACATAGTGAATAAGCTGTTATTATAATTCTATCATCATAATTATCATAGTAGTCTTACAGGTCCTTACTAATCTTGTCTTCGTGTTTATTTGCTATCAAACTGTTTCACTATAGGAATTGTCTAATGAAGTAACCTTATTGGTGAATTGTAGAGAGACCAACACACCTGAAAGGCTCATGCTTCACTCCAGATCTCTTTCTTACTACATATGCACCTAATCTGAGTGTTATTATTTCTTTAAAAGGGAGAAAATAATACCACCTTATATGGCCTTTTAGTGTGGAGTCAATTAGAGTCCACATAAAGTGCCCATTTTATAACTTAAATTCCATCCTTCTATGCCCAACCAAACTTTTAGCATTGATAATGTTTAGAAAGAGATAAATTATATGGTACATCTATAGATGTATGATATATTTATATTTATATATACATATGTATGTATATATAATTTGCTTCATAAGATTTTTCTGCAGACAGTGGAAGATTATGCATGTAAAAGAGCTTCATAAGGGGAAGGAAACCACAAAGAAGTTCCTATGTATTTTCCCTCATAACATAACTTTGCAAGGTACATAATGTGTTAAAGGATTTTCTAAATAAAAGAGTGCCATATTATTCATGTAAATGATAAGATACTTATCATGACAAATCATGCTTACTATCATAAAAGATGAAATTTTTCATATAGTTAAAGCAGACTAATTCCAGGATTAATGTGTATAATACATTAACCAGTGAAATAAGTTATAAATTCAAGAGTAACATTCTGTCATAAGGTTCAAATAGCAAGGAGCTAAATAAGTAACGATGTCATAGCCAGAAGTGATCTATTTCAGATTCCATGGATGGAATGAGGTTAATTTCATTGAATTAAAACAATCTGAGAGTGAAGACAGATGTACAAGGTTAAAAAACTCAAAAACAAAAGAAATCGGACAGAAGAAAAGAAAATGTGCTACAGTAAAACAAAACTATTACTGAAAAAGACATATCTTTATGTTGATTAAGGAATCTTTTTCATGTTTTTAAGTCATCACTTTCCTTTTAAATAAAGAGGTCATTTTACATTTAGGTCTCTCTCTCTTTCTCATTACTATATAAACTATTATTTAACAGATGTATTAAAACTATTAAGAAATCATATCCCTCATGAATCACTGGGGCTGTTCGCATCACCGTCCCTTTGCTGCTGAGATGATAGTCACAGTGAGTTCTTTTCCTCTCTACCTGATGCCTGTGACGTGAAATGGTACCCAGCATCTGAAGTGAAATTAAACTCAGCTCAGATACATGACCAGAAGAAAAAGCATGGCATGTGCATAACACCCCTAGCTCTCTTGTTTTGTGACCTTGGTAAATCCCTTTCTCAACATCTGTTTACTCAGAATTCTGATATGGCATGGTCATCTTCACTTCCCACTGTTCCCAGTCCTCAGGAAAAGATGTAACTGACTTGAATCTTTCCATAGGGGAAGCTTCATGTGGTCATAAAAGCACAGCCAGAAAGCCTGGGCTTGAACCTTCACGTAAGGGTCAGATGATCTTGGGCAAGTTAAACTTTCTGTGACAGTATCTTTATCTGTAAAATGGGTCTAATAATATACTATATGTCTGATAGGGTTATTGTAAGGGTTAAATGAGTTGAGACAGTAGTCCCCCCACCCTTACCTGTAGTTTTGCTTTCTGCAGTTTCTGTTCCCTGTGGTCCAAAAGCAGATTATTTAATTCTCTTCTGACACATCTTCCGAAGGTCAGTAGGAGCCTAATACCATGTCAAAATGCCTATATCCTTCCCCTCACTTCATCTCTTCACGTAGGCATTTTATCACTCACATCATCACAAGAAGAAGGGTGAATACAGTACAATAAAGTATTTTGAAAGAGAAAGAGACCGCATTCACATAACTGCAGTTACCGGATATTGCTATGATCGTTCAATTTTATTATTAGTGATTGTTGTTAATCTTTTACTGTGTATAATTTATAAATTAAACTTTATCATAGGTATGTTATATGTAGGAAAAAACATAGTATATATAGTATCTACAGTTTGAGGCACCCACTTGGAGGAGATCCCCCACAGACAAGAGAGGAATACTGTGCACATAAAAAGCTTTAAAAAGGGTATAGCAGGGGGATCCCTGGATGGCTCAGCAGTTTAGTGCCTGTCTTCAGCCCAGGTCATGGTCCTGGAGTCCCAGGATTGAGTCCCACTCACATCAGGCTCCCTGCACGGAGCCTGCCTCTCTCTCTGCCTATGTCTCTGCCTCTCTCCCTCTGTGTCTCTCATGAACAAATAAATAAAATCTTTAAAATATATATATAGCAGATATTTGGTACTACAGAGATGTTAACTACTATTATTTTTAGTATTGCCAGATTTTTAGCACCCTCGCCTATTGAGTCAGACTGAAAAGACGAAGAAATCTACATTGTTATGATAACCTAGAAATGCGAAGGCTTTTAAATTGGTTATTTGATTTCTGTTACAACATATGCTATTAAATGACTTCTTTCAAGTGATAATGATATGTTAAATTTTTTAAAGACGTGAGCTGATGAATAAAATGAGCTTATCATAATCTTATAAAATTTGTGATGGCATTTCTTGGCAGCTAAGAGAAGCTCTCCCATCAACAGTCAAAGTCAAACCTGTGAATCACCAAATCAAGACCCAAGACATCGAGAGGTGAGTTTATTGTGTTCATGGGAAGAAAGGAGGTGGTCATTTCCTGGATGTGTGCAGTGAAGTGTGAAGGATGAGACATGAGTTCTAGAATGATACTACTTGGTTTCAAAGCAAGTTTCTACTGCTGAATATAAAACTTTAAGCAGTCTCAGGTTTTCTGTCTGTCAAGTATGGAAAGTAATTTTATGCACTTTGCCAGTGTGGGAGTGCTGAAATAAGAACATGTATAACTGGTGCATTATCTTTGTGGCAAGTATAATCAGTAGTGCTTTATCTCCATAGCAAGTGAGTAATCAATAGTGCTTTATCTCAGTGACTAGTGTGTAATCAGTAGTGCACTATCTTGATGGTTAGTGTGTAATAAGAAGTGCTTTATCTCAATGGCTAGTGTGTAACCTTCAATCAGTGTTAGTTATCACTATTTATCCCACATTAATTAAAGTGTCATCTTGTTCTCAATTATCAAATCTCCTAATATTCTTTAGGCACGCCTAATAGAGCTAAGATAATGCTGCAGCAGTGGGGAGGAGGGAGTAGAAAGGAGGCATAAGGTATAGTCCTATCCCTCAAGAAATCTAAAGGTTAAGGAAACATCAAGACTAATCCCTGTAAGAGAAAATGAGTGGGAAATATCAGAGAGGGAGACAAACCATGAGAGACTCCTAACTGCGAAACAAACAAGAGGTGGTAGAAAGGGAGGTGGGGGGGGATGGGGTGACTGGGTGACGGGCACTGAGGGGGGCACTTGACGGGATGAGCACTGGGTGAGATGCTATATGTTGGCGAACTCCAATAAAAAATATTTAAAAAGGACTAATCCCTATAAAACAGAATATGCATGATAAAAAGAATATAATTCAGTGAAAATTTTTCATGCAACTCCTTGGTTTGGAAAAGAAAATGAAGGCCAGGGTAGTTCAAAACCACATAACTATGTATACCACCATTAACTTAGTAATGCACTTCCAATTCAACATGTGCAAAATACAGTTTACTGCTTTCCATCGACACTGGATCCTCTTTCTAACTGATGCATTACTGTCAGCAGTGCCATCATGCTTTTTACCCTTAAAACCACAAGTTTTGGAATCCTATTATATCTACTATTTACTGAACATTTGCGAAGTAGAGATGCTGTGATTTATATGCTATATTTTATCTATTCTGATTGTTTTTCACTTTTCACATATTTGAAATCCAGTGTTTAATGATCTTTGGCCTCTTAAAACCTCCCTGCCTGGTAGCAGTATTGATAAGGTTGTCATTTTCATATGGTTGTGCGGCATGAATTTGTCATTTCCAGCCTCTAAATTTGCAGAATCCGGATCAGTGGCTTAGAAGAATATATCAGAGGGAATAGTGGAGCTCTCTCTTTTAAGGAATAACACTCTTAAGAAATAACATTTTTGACACAGAGGAAGTTACTCTACAGAAAAACATATATCAAACACTCCGATTTAAAATTTAGAATTTTCAACCATACCTCGTCCAATTTATTTAACTTACATCTTTTTTTCCATATACACAGGATGAATATATAATCAAAAGCTATGCCTATATAAATCTAAGATATTGCTTTTAATAAGTATATTAGAAAAAGTCCTCACTGGTAAGTGTCCTAGTTGAATTAACAGAGTTTTTTTTCTTAATTGAACATAAAATAATGGTGTGTCTTCTAACTGATGACATCTTAGATACAACAAAATAGGTCTATTTCATTCTCCTTCCTCTTCTTGTCTGATTTCTTGCTGAGTCATCTTGTTTGATCTTGTTCCAGGGCTCAGACTTGCTCTCTATTCTCCACGCCCACTTCTACCCTCTAAATCCCGGCCCTCATAACTAGATTGCAGCTGGAACCACCTAATTGGATTTTTCTACCTCTAGCTTTTCCTGCTTCACATAAATACCACTTAATAATGCCTGACTAATCTTCCTAATGCATCATTTATTTATTAACTCATCATCCCACAGAGGCTTATTATATGCAAGGGTGCCGTTCTTTCTCTATATCCCTTGCTCCCCGGGAATCTGTAGTGGATTTATTTTGCCATCACCTCCGGACCAAACTCCTCTCCCTGCTTCTCCATGACTCTACTACCTGGCATCATTTTTCTTCAGTGACCTTGTTTACCCTTCACTAGTTAAGCACTGCTCCTAATATACAGAGCATGCTGCTTTAGCCTCTGGGTCTTTGCTCAGACTGTTACCTCTGAGTGGAAGGCTACCTTTCCTCCTCCTTGCCTCCTTGTCTAAATTTTATCCTTCTTTTAAGGGTCAATTAAGATCTCAATGCCCCCACAAACTCCTGTCTAATTACTCTAAATCTACACTGCCTAATATGGTAGCCGCTAGGTCCATGTGACTGCTGAACACTTGAAATAAGGCTAGTTTGAATTAGGATGTGTTATAAGAATCAAATGTACACCAAATTTTGACAACTTAGTATGAAAAAAAAGAATGTAAATATCTGAATGATAATTTTTATATTGATTATAGGTTGAAATGATATTTGGGGTTAAACAACATAACATTGAAATTAATGTCACCAATTTCTTTTTTACTATTTTTAAAATTAGTTATGTGCTTCATGTTTGTGGCTTGTATTATATTTCTGTTGGGCATGCTACTCTAACCCATATTCATTTGTGTTAAAATGTAAGTTCTTGACTTCAAGGTTCAAATTCATCGAATACTTTTTATCCCCTGAAATTACCTAGCATGAGGCTCACAAAGCATGCTCATGCTAAGGGATTCTCTGATCTAGTTCAGAGGACTAATTTTATTAAATTTCTAGCTGTATTTGTTTCTCTGTGCATCACGGTTGGACAATGCACTCTTATTTTACATACAAAAATGGAAATTATGAGGACTAAAATACTGTGATAAATTTTTGAGGGTCCTTATACAAAAGTGAAGAACTTCACCTGTAGTACCTATGGAAAGACAATATCCTGACAATTGAAATGAAAGACAAATTACCTGAGGAGTGTTATATTTATCAGCTAAATGTCATTAAAACAAGCTACTCTGTAAGAGAATGCTGCATTTGTGCTTAACAAATCAGAATAAAAGTCATTGTATCCAATTGGAAAGATGGATCATATCCTTTCTAAACGAGTGACAGAAAAACCTGAACCTTGTGCTTCGATTCTCCCGTTCTGGCTTCAGTTTGATCAGCTTTTACTAACCAGGGCTTGTGTCCAGCCTCAGGCCTCAGCTCACCTCAGTATTGGCATCTCTTTGACGAGCTGGTGGTTTGTAACTCTTGTCCTACAGATCCTGATTACGTGGAGGTGAAAAGAAAAAAATCAAGGGCAAAATAAAATAAAATTTATGAAAGGACTTAGCTGAATGTTTCAAATGACATACATTGGTCTCTAGAAGTATGTTTCCATTCGCTTAGATGAAACCCAAACCCTTTGTTCTATGACATTGTTGTTAGCTATGCCACAAAAAAAATTATCAATTTTATAAAACAATGTTTGTAATATGATAGCTAATTCTAGAGGATATGATATACCTGAAGAAAAAAAAAAGGAGAAACAAAGAAAAAAAGAAAAACTAATCTGTTATCTCTGCCTCCAAAAGGGACTCCAGGTGGTCTGTGAAACTTTCCCGTCAGATCCCATGTCACCCAAGGCCACCATTTCAGGCTGCCACCGAGGAAATTCCTTTGATGGAAGTCTATCCTCCCAAACTTCCCAGGAAAGAGGCCCATCACATTCCGGGTACGTGATTGCAGTGTTAGGGACAAAAGTGTTTTTCCTGATCACCAAAAGTTAAAGATGCATTTTTAGCTACTTGTATAGACTGTTCCTTAGAATGTGTCAGTGCATGATATGTGTATATACATATCCTTGGTCGTGGTATAATTAGGTTAATAATTCCAGAAGTGTACTATGAGTGGCTCTCACTTAAACAAACTTGGGTGGAAGTGAGAAGACCTGATAATGAGATGTCTGAATTAGATGATATTTTAAATATTTAAATACAGAACTTAAAATTATGCTATTGAATATCATGCTGCAGGGATATGAAAAGATCCATTAATTTATTATAGAAGAATACTTTATGCCAGCAGATCCTTGTTTAAAATGGGTATTTTTAAAATACCCACCGAGAATCGAAAAGGCTGTTCTTTGTAAACATTACAGCACTGCCCTTGTTAGCTTGTGTACCTGGTAAATTGGCTCACAAATGCCTTTCCTTGGGACAGACATCATTCCACTTTTTCCCGGTCCCCACTGAAGTGATGAAAGCCTGAATTCATGAGGTTTGCTTTTTGAACCCAATTAGAAACTCCACTTAGGGGGCAGAAGTCCTCGAGACCACATGGGTATCCCTGCTTTCAAATGAGGTTACTATCTAGTGGATAGTATTTTAAGATGAGGCATTTCTTAAAAATGGTTTTATTGAGGTATTATTGACATACCATAAAATTCACCTATTTAAAGTGGACAACTTAATGGTTTTTAGCAAATCTGTAGAATCATGCAACTATCACCAGTCTGATTTCAGAATGTTTCTGTCATCCAAAAATATCCCTTGTGCCCACTTCAATCTCTCCCATTCCCACACCCTGGTCCAGATGGTCACTTAATATATTTTCTGTCTATATAGTTGAATTTATAGAATTTTCGAATAAATAGATGCATACCCTATATGGTCTTTTATATCTGGCCTCTCTCACTTAATGCTGTAGAGTTCCGCCCACATTAGAGCATGTGCAAGTAGTTCCTTCCTTTTTATTGCTAAAGAGTATTCTGTTGTATATCACATTTGAGGTATCCATTTATCAGTAGATGAATATTTGAGTTGTTTTGACTTTTTGTCTATTATGAATAATGCTGCTGTGAACATTCATGTACAGGTTTTTGGGCAGACATTTGTTTTCAGTTCTTGTATTCTAAGTAGATATGTAAGAGTAAAATTGCTGGGTTGTATGGTAAATTTATGTTTAATTTTTTAAGAAACTGCCAAACTATTTTCCAAAATGGCTGGACCATTTTAACTAGAGCTATCCTCATGGGTGTGAAGTGAGATCTGATTGTGGTTTTAGTTCATATTTTCCCTAATGACTAATGATACTAAGTACACATTTTCAGATGCTTATTAGCTATTTGAATATCTTCTGTGGTGAAATGTCTATTCAAACCTTCTGCTCTAGTGTTAACTGGGTTGTTTGTCTCCTTATGACTGAGTTGTAGATTTTTGTTTTTGTTTTTTTTTATTCTGGATACAAGTCATCTACAGATATTTTTTTCTCAGTATTATCTTGCCTTTTCATTTGGTAATTTTTAAATGATATACCTTCTTCTGGCACCAGAACCAGGCTACGTGGTTATAGCATTTTTTTTAAAGATTTCTTAGAATTGTTGAAAGCATGAAGTTATATGAATATAATTGCTTTTTAACTGAAATACTATTATGTTGTCTTTGAAAAAATAATATGCAAAGAGTTTATCTTTATGTCTTTATTTTGAACTTTAAAAGTAAGTGGCCCAGTTAAATGATCTTTTGCTGGTTGAGACTATGAATGCTGATAGCAATGTTAGTTGTATATGCAGAGATTGTTCATATTTATCCATAGGGCTTACCGTTCTAGGTCATTGGTGATAATGAATACTTAAAATCATGTCATTTTTAATGTGGAGGGAGCCCCTTGAAGATCACCAACTCAATCTGATGCACTTAACATCATTGCATTTTCAACACTTAAACCCTTTCAACAATGAGGAATTTAGTATTCTTGGATGAAATCCATTTCATCTTTAGACAGCTTTATTTAGTGTCATGTCCTTTTTATATTTGACCAAATTTAGCTTTTCTGAATTTTCTATGATTCTTATATTAGTTTTCTACTGCTATATAACAAATTACAACAATTTACTGACGTTTATTATCTCACTCTTTCTGTATGTCAAAATTTTAAGCACAATTTAGCTGGGTTCTCTGCTTTAGGGTCTGACCAGACTAGATCAGGTCAGACTAATGTCAGGATGGGCTGCAATCTCATCATGGGCTTGCCTGGGGAAAGCTCCACATATAAGCACCCTAAAGTTGTTGGCAGAAGACTGAGATTCATGTTTTCCTCTTGACTATTGTCTAGGGGCTGCTCGAAATTTCTAGATGCTTCCCACAATTCACTGTCATGTGGCCCTCTCCACAGTAACCTTACAACAGGGTGGAGAAATTCTAATTCCAGTCTACTACTACAGAGACTTTATAATATAACATGATTGCAAGAGACATGGAATCATCTTTATATTTATTGGTTATAAGAAAGGCACAGGTCCTACCTACACTCAGGAGAAGAGGATTATAGGGGATTTAACTACCATCAGTTGGGAACCAGGAGTGGCTCCTCTGTTTACCACCATCCTTTTGAAGATGTACAGGCTTTTCCCATATTAACTTGCCACCTAATCAAAAGTAGCTGTTATGAAGGGCGCCCTACCCCCTACACACCAAGGCTTCCATTTTATTGGATGACAACTGTAACTCTTTAACAAAGTTATCAAGGGCATAATTAAATCAGATTTGGGGAAAAAGTAGTTACTTTAGATACAAACTAAATGGTAGGAACTACCTTTCATTGAATATCTTTTATAAGCTGAAAACAAAACTAATGTCCTTATATTTATTGTGTTATCTAAATATTTATGCATTTATTTTTGTCTTTAAATTTTTTTATTGAAGTATAATCAACATACAGTGTTGTATTAGTTTTAGATGTAAGATGATTCAAGAATTCTGTACATTTCTCAGTGCTCAAAATAGATGTACTCTTTTTTTTTTTTCTAAGATAGATGTACTCTTAAATCTCCTTCACCTATTTCATCCATTCCTTCCACCTACCTTCCTTCCCTCTGGCAACTACCACTTATCTCTCTTTAAGAGTCTGGTTTTTTTTTGTCTTTTTGTCTTTGTTCATTTGTTTTTTTTTTTAATTCCAAATATGACTGGAATCCTATATAGTATTTGTCTTTCTCTGACTGACTTATTTCACCTAGCATTATACCCTCTGGGTCCACACCTGTTGTTGCAAATGGCAAGATTTCATTATTATTTATGGCTAAGTAATATTCTATTATATATAAACACCACATATTCTCTATCCATTTATCCATCTATGGATGGATGTTTGGGTCACTTTCATGCCTTGGCTATTGCAAATAATGCTGCAGTAAATATAGGGGTGCATATATCTTTTTGAATTAGTATTTTAATTTTCTTTGGGTGAATACCCAATATGGAACTACTGGATCGTGGTAATTATATTTTTATATTTTTTAAGATTTTATTTATTCATAAGAGACACAGAGAGGCAGAGACATAGAGGGAGAAACAGCTTTTTTCAGGGAGCCTGATGTGGGACTTGAACCCTGCACCTGGGATCACACCCTGTGCCGAAGACAGATGCTCAACTGCTGAGCCACCCAGGTATCCCCTATTTTTAATTTTTTGAGGAGCCTTCTTACTGTTTTCCACCATGGTGTACCAGTCAGCATTCCCACCAACAGAGCATGTGGGTTCTTTTCTCCCCCACATCCTTGCCAACACTTGTTATTTCTTATCTTTTTTTATTTTAGCCATTTAGACAACTATAAAGTGATATCTCATTATCTCATTATGGTTTTAATTTGCATTTCCCTGATGGTGAGTGATATTGAATATCTTTTCAAGTGTTTGTTAGCCATCCTGTATGTCCAAATTTTCTATATAGATCCTTCACTCATTTTTAGTTGGATTAGGGCTTCTTTGGTCTTGAGTGCTATAAGTTCTTTATATGTTTTAGATGTTAACCCCTTATTGAATATAACATTTGCAAACACCTTCTCCCATTCAGTAGGTTGGCTTTTTGTTGTTGATGGTTTTCTCTGTACAAAAGCCTTTTATTTTGACGCAGTCCCATTTTGCTTTTGTTTTTCTTGCCTTGGGAGACATATCCAGAAAAGTGTTGCCAATGTCAAAGAAATTACTGCCTGTGTTTTATTCTAGGGATTTTATGGTTTCAAGTCTCACATTTAGGTTCTTAAGCTATTTCGAGGTTATTTTTGTGTATGGCATAAGAAAGTGGTCCAGTTTCATTCTTTTGCATGTAGCTAGCCAGTTTTCCCAGCACTGTTTGTTAAAGAGACTGTCTTTTTTCCATTGTATATTTTTGCCTCTTTTATCATAGTCTAACTGACCATGTAAGCATAGGTTTATTTCTGAGCTATTTTGTTCCATTGATCTGTCTATTTTTGTGCAAGTACCATACTGTTTTGATTACTCTAGCTTTGAAAAATATCTTGAAATCTGGGGATTGTGATACCTCCAGGTTTGTTCTTTTTCATGATTGCTTTGGCTATTTAGGGTCTTTTGTGATTCCATACAAATTTTAGGACTATTTGTTTGAGTTCTGTGAAAAATGGTGGCGTTATTTTGATAGAGACTGCATTAAATTTGTAAATTGGTTTGGGTAGTATGGATATTTTAACAATATTGGTTCTTCTGATCCATATTTTTAAGTGTCTGTTAGGGTTGTAGCCGTATCAGTTTTTGTCCTTAAAGAGCTCGTTTTCTAAATAGTCAGATAAGAGAGTAATTAAGTAAAATATTTGTAGACTATTTAAAACTATGAAACAAAAGCAAAGTTAAAGGATGGGAGGGAGTTCTTTCTCCTTGCTACGTGAATGGTAAGAAGGAGACAGCCTTGGAAGATCTGGGAAGAACCATGTGGGCAGAGGGAGCAAGTCTAAAGGCTCTGAGATGGGAATAAACTCGGCATGTTGGAGGAACAGCAAGAAGGTCAGTGTGACCAGGGAGTGGTGCTCGGCAAGGGTTTGTGATATTGGGAAACAGGTCAGAGAGGTTGTGAGGGGTCTAATCACACAGGAGCCAGAAGAACATGTTAAGAAGTTTGGATTCTCTTCAGGTGTGATGAAAAACAACTGGAGTTGTTGGAACAATGGAGTGACATTAACCAAATTGCACGTTTTAAAGGTCATTCAAGGTGGTTTATGGAAAATAGACTTGGAGGCAAAAGTAGACAGAGACTAGTTAGGAGACTGTTGCAATGGCCCAGGTGAGAGAGCATATGGCTTGGTCAGCATATGGTGGTAGTACAGGTAGAAAGGCTAAAATGAGGCTGGGATTGGGATTCATTTATAGGATAGAACTGACATGACCGGATTTGCAGAGTGAGAAAAAGAAAGGAATCAAGTATAACGCTGAGATTTTTGGCTTGAGCAACTGCATGAATGGTGATTAAATTTATAAGATAAGGAAGGCTGAGAAAAAGCATATATAAAAATACTCTACTTATGTCCACGTATCCTTTTGCCATCATTCAAGCCACTCTTCTCCCTGTGCCTGGAGTACTGCAATAGCCTATTAATCTCGTCTCATTCAATCTTGCCACCATCCAACACAGAATATACAGAGTAAAAATAAAGGACAAATCACAACACTCTTGCTCTTGAACTCTTTTAATGCTATCCAATGCTATCAAGATAAAATTCAAAATCCTTAATGTACCCCTCTAGGCTCCACATCATTTGGCTGCTGTCCAGTTCTCTAGTCTAACATTATACTGCTACCCACACCTCGGTGACTAAACTTCAACCCTTTTTTAGACTTTCAAACTTCCCCTTAGTTCTGAGATTTGGAGTATGCTATTCCATCTGTCTGCATCGTTCTTCTATCTATCTTCATTTAACCAATTCCTGTTCCTTATGACTCAACGTAAGTATCATTTCTTTACTCCCTGGAGAGGCTCTGGCAGATGTTTAACACTTCCACAGATCTCCACGTTTTCTCTTATAGCATGAGTAGCAAACAGGATATAAATAGTGTGTGACTGTTTGTCTAATAGTTATATCCTCCACTAGACTGTAAAATCCACACACGAGAGAAGAGACCAAGTTTCTACTAGTCCCTGCTCTCTCTAGTGCGTGGCACATGACCTTCACTGAAGGGTACTGAATAAGTGAATGAGTTTAATTTTTATAACAGCCATGCAAAGACCTTATTCCTCTTTTAAGGATGAGGAACTGAAGCAAATGGAGATTAAATTGCTCCCCCAGGGACACATACAGGAAGTGGAAGAGCTAGATTTGAGCCCTGTCTAAGTGACCACATGGTCCACAGTCTTTTCTACTCCCTTAGGAAGAGGTCAGTCTAAACCTTTCCTGATGTTTCCTTTGGCTTCCCCTCCCTGGCCCTCCTCTGATTTGTTTTTGTCCTTAAAGAGCTCGTTTTCTAAACTGTCAGATAAGAGAGTAATTAAAATTATTTGTAGACTATTTAAAACTATGAAACAAAAGCAAAGTTAAAGGATGGGAGGGAGTTCTTTCTCTTTTTTCTACTAAGTGAGGAATTTTTCAATATAAGATCAGAGATGTGATTTTTTTTCAGAGATGTGATTTTTATATGCTTATGCATCTTTAATAGACTTACCAAGAAATCAAGTTGGAGTCATACTGGTGTATCAGTCATCCATTGCTGTGTAACAAATTACTCTGAAATTGAGTGACTGAAAACAACAAATCTGTTATCTCACAGTTTCTGAGGGTTATATATCTAGAACCAGCTCAGTTGCAGTCTTTCTTGGCTTAGGGTCTCTTATGAGGTTATAGTTAAGATGTTGGCTGGGACTGCAGTCATCAGAAGGCATGACTGAACTGGAGGATCTTCTTCCAAGATTACTTGTGCAGCTTGTGACTAGATGCCTCAGATTCTGAGGCCTCTCTGTAGGGCTACTCACTATATAGCAGATGACTTGACACAAAATAAATGGTGTGTGTGTGTGTGTGTGAGAGAGAGAGAGAGACAGAGACAGAGAGGGGTCTTTTATAATAATTTCAGATGTAACATACCACTATTCCTGCCATATTCTAGAATATGTTTTAGAAATAAACTATACAAAGACATGATTACAACAAGGTGAGGATCACTGGAGAGATCTTAGAATCTGGCTACAATTGTTTGCCCTCTGACTCCCAATGATTCCCATTTCTTTCACATGCAAAATACACTTACCCTCACCAAGGTTGCCCATAATCTCATCCAATTACAGGATCAAATCAAAGTCCAAATCTCATCATGAAAGTCAGATTTAGGTACAAATGAGGTACCTCATGTGTGCAATTTAAGTACAATTCCGTAATTATAGTTCCTCTCAATCTGTGCCCCTGTGAACTAAAGAGATCAGTTATCTGCACTCAGAGCACCCACATACAATGGTGAGATGGGCACACGATAACTGTTGTGGGCATGCCTATCTATTCAAAGGGAGAACATAGGAGGCACTGGTCCATAGCAGTTTAGAAATCAAGCTGAACAAAGGTTAGAAGCTTCCTGATTAGGTCTCAGTACTATTTCTGCCTATGCTCTTAATTCCACTCTCTAGGCTATTGATCCCATGCTCTAAATCAACTTTCCTTTTTTTTAAGAAAGGTAGGTGTGTTTGTAGCTGAATAGTTTTCTTAGCTTGCTTATTACCAGTAAAATTTGAAAGGTATGACAGCCTCTTTTAATTTTATACTGCTTTGGCAGTATTTTTTTTTTACATTTCTTTTAAAACTTTGGGAGTTTACTGTGAATCTTATTGGGGTCCACTAGAAGAGACAAGTCTCTTTGAGATAATCCTTTCTGCAACTTGTAGAAAGATTGAAGAACAACACCCTTAAGTTTCTTAAAAGTCTCCACCCACCCCCTTTTCTATGTGAATCACACTTTCAAAACTTTTAGAGGACCTTTTTGTCTGGTGGAATAATATTCTAAGGCAAGACCTTAGATCTTTTGACATTCTAAAAAGATTTTATAGTTTCACCCTTGACTTTATCTTTAGACCATGTTTTTCCAGAAATACCCTAGATTGATGTTTTCTCAGGAAGCCATTTCTTAATTTTAACATTATTTTCTATCTGGAGAGGTGGATAGTTTTTAAAATCATCAAGTTGCAGCTCATTAGCCTTTAGCAGTTCTTCAATTAGGTTATATATCTTACCTTTCAATCTCCTGTAAGCACCAGGAAGATATCAGAAGATACGTTCAACACTTACCAGTAGCCTCCTTAAAGTTCAGGATTTCTATTAGTAATTTGTGCAAGGGCACGGAGTCTGTTGTGGGGCTTGATCTCAGAACCCTGAGATCATGACCTGAGCTAAAACCAAGAGTTGGACACTTTACTGACTACACTACCCAGGCGCCCCTATGCTTTCATTTTTTAGCACACTCTTCAAAGTCTTTACAGCCTCTACCTACTACCTGATTCCAAAACCATTCTCCAAATTTAGGATGTTATCTTGGTGTGAAAATCTGTATTAGGTATCAATTGCTATAAAACAAGTTACCCAAATTTCTTAACAGCTTAAAACAGAAGATACTTATTATCTGACATAGTTTCTGCAGTTCATGAATCCAGAAACAGCTCACCTAAGTGGTTGTGGCTCAGGGTTTGTCAAGATGTTGGCCAGGGCTGCAGTCATCCAGAGATTTGACTGGGTGTGAGACTCTGCTTTCAAGATCACTCAGATGACTGTTGACTAGAAGCTTCAGTTCTTCACCACCTGAGTCTCTCCATAGGGCTGCTCATGACCTGACAGCTGGCTTCCCCAAAGGAAAGTATCCCATAAAGAGAGGGGGGCACCCAAGATCAATGCTTCGGTGTCTTTAAACCTATCTCTAAAGTTGACAAGCCATCACTTCTGCTATATGCTATGGGTCATACTAATGCTGGTATAGAAAGGGACCACATGAGGGTGTGAATACCAAGAAACAGGGATCATTGGACCCTATTTTTGAGGCTGGCCACAACAAACAGTAATGATGATGATGTCACCATCATTTGGTATATAATTATTATGACTATATCTGTACATTTTTCTTCAATCAATTATTAAATATTCTTGTATTCCTCCTTGACTAATTCTGTTCTACACTAAATCCAAAAAGTTTAAGTGTAGTAATTTCTACCTCAACTACTATATTTTGGCCTGACTTTTAGTTATTAAAAACAATATCCAGGTGAAATCTTGAGGTCATAAAATATCCTGAAGCTTATATTTCTTACATAATTTTTCTTAGAGTATGCACTGGAAATTTACAAATATAAATGGCATGTAATATTTCTTTGACAAACTGCAAGGTTCAGGGTTTCTTGTTTGTAGATGGATATTGTTTTTTCCATTCTCTGAGATTACCACACTCAAACATCTATATACATATGCATTTCTTGACACATACATACACACAGTCACCCACGGCACACCCACATATGTGAATTAGACATGAATCAGTGGCACTTTAGAAGAATGAATTAGATCTTCTCTCTGCCTAGCTGCAGTGGCTGGTTACCATGGAAATGATGCACAAGGTAGACCTTTCGGAAAATGCTAATGTTAATGTGTCTTTGTTGGAAGAGTTCATGTATTAATCAGAAATGAAGAGAACTTTAATAACAAAGCTATGCAGATATCTTAGAAACAAAAGCTGTCTGCTGATATCAAACAAATACAATTTATCATCTCTTTTGCCTTGACCTTGACTGAACAGAACATCTCTGTTCCCTGAACTCTGCAATCAGTGAGCAGGTAGCTAGGTTTTAAAATTAATGTGAGATTTCATCTTCAATTACCATATGCACAGACTTAATTTCTGCTTTGTTAAATACTGTACAGGGTCAAGACTGATTTCCACAGTTCTCTGCCTCCACAGATTATTATTTCCAGAGTGTTTTTCTGCCTTGGATGCTCTCTACCAGCATCCCCCAACCCTAATTAATAATAACTTGGTTTCCTGAAGCCATAGCTGGATGGAAAATATATTAAAGAAATTCTGAAAAAAAAAATAAAAAAAAGAAAAAAAAAGAAATTCTGAGCTTTTTTGACAGTCAAAAAATTTGTCGTAATGCATTATTTATTTTATGCATATAAAATAAGTATATGCTAATTATAGAAGAATGTTAAAGGTATAAAATATTTTTTTAAAGTAAAAATCAATTAGCTCATCAGGAAGATTAAACATTAATTTTTTGTATGTATACTTCTTTTAATTTTTTTACATATGCCATTTAGAATATGAGTTGTATTCATACTTTCATAAATTTTTCATTTTTTCTACAAATGACTTACAGAATAGTAGAATATTAGTTAATAAGAAGAGCATTTCTGTTACATCACACAATAGTAACCCCCACACCATCTTTTTCCAGTTATGTAAATTTTTCTCCCACATGTTAATTAGATTGTTAATTAAAATGACTTTTACTGGTTTAGTGACAAGTTGATTCTCTGATAATGCTGTCCTAAATGAAATTAAACATTTATTGATGATTTTTATTGACTACTCACTCCAGGATAGCTCACACTTTAAGAAAAATAAACTCATCCTTGAATAACACCTAAAATGAAGGTAATTTGGGTTATAAATATTTGCTAGAGTGCTCCTCAACTTGTTGTTGTTGTTTCAAATGGAGTCTCTTTCAATAGCAAGCACTTTAAATGTGAATTTACTTAACAAGTTTTAATTAACTTCAAAACTCATTTTTAGTTTCTGATCAGAGCCTTAAGTTGGTGGAGTCTTGCTTTGTGCAGTCCATTTTTGGAGTAGAGAGTAGTCAGAGAGTAGTTAATGACCAGGGGACACAACTGTGCAGTTAGTAACTACTTCCATCAAACACATTTTGTATGTAGAGAATGACATAAATTTAGTTCTTTGATAGCCTTAGGGACAAAACCATCAATATATCCTTCAGTTAGTGTTTCCATATAGGAATTGTTTTGGATGTTGGCCTAAAAGTACAAAAGTCATGCATTACATGTTTCTCTAGGGCAATTGCCTTCCAATCTTATTAAGAGTGTTTAAGAATTACCTGGAGATACTGTCTAAGATAAAGATTCCTGGGTTCTATCCCCAGCAATTCTGGTTTAGTGAATCTGGTGTAAGACCTGGGGATGTGCATTTTTAACAAACTCTTTTCTCCCTCTCCACTTGGGATTCTCAAAGAAGTTGTCTACTGGCATCTCGTTATGTGGAACGCTGCTCTCGGGACTTGAAATAATTTATGGAACTCCCTAATCTAATTTACAAACTGGAAACATCTGGGGACACTGAGGTATGGGGCAGGAAGTAAAGGGTATAGATAGCTAGTCCAATGGGGGAAAAATAATTCTGTTGCACTACTAATAACTCCCTTAATCACAGCAGCCCAGCCAAGAAAACAATAGTTTTCACAGGCTCTTATAGTAAGTCCAAGGATTGTCGCAAATACTTGGAGGACCTAAAATTACCCAGCTGGTTGCCAGCCAACCTCATACTTTGTCCTTTTTTTTTTTTTTTTTTAATAAATCCAAGACTATAGCGTTAGGGAGAAAACCCTGTTATTCTAGGTATAACAACAGGCTGAAAGAAGTGGGCTAGCCCATGCTTTTTTAAGAAAGAGAAATGGAGGTGAGAGGGGGCAGGAAGAGTAGTGAAAGCCTCTTCAGAAAATGGTAGAAATGAGAATCAAGATTATTTCTTTCCCTCAAACTGAGCTTAAGGATGTACTCAGACAATTTCCTCCTGTCATCTCAGGAAGAGACAAGTGTCACACTGGTCAATCTGAGACCAGATGAAAACAGTAGTTATTAGCAAAGGTTTGGGCAGGGTATAGGGAAGCCATAAGTCAGTGTCGGTACCCCAGTGGCTCTACTCCAGGAGGAGGACCAGCTCGGGCCTAGAAGGGGCAACGGGAGGGAGCAGTTGTGGAGGAGTCTATGGAGCAAGTAACTAACAAGACCTGTGACCACTGATGACCTAGGTCAGCCTAAGGTCACAGTGCCAGCCCTAGGCAACCTCTGGAAGGCAGGAGTCTAGGGGAAGAAGACATAGTATTCTGCCACCAGACTCCTGGGAGAGCTTCTCTTTGCCACATTCAGTCAGGGACCAGAGGCAGGGGAGCTGTTGGTAGAGTCTCTGCAGATCAAACTTCCAGGGCAGGGAGGTAAATAAGGATAGAGGGGTTATGGGTCTGGAAGTGGGGGCTGAAGCCAAATGAAAGTAAAAGATTTCCTGCCTGGGATGGGCACTGAATCTTCAGTCTAGCCCACATGCTTCTTGTGAAAACTTGGCAACTAATAAAATTCTTGAGACTCAGCCTTTTTATTAAAATGATTACATAATGAAAGTTAGACAATAGAATACTTTGAAAAGACCAGCAGAGCACATCATCTTGGGGGTAATGAGACTAATTTGTGCAAAAAACATAATACCTAATCATACATATATACATATTTAACATATATAAGTATTACAATTATACATCATATATTTATGTCACATATAAATGTATGATGTTATATACATGTGTATATGATATATAGTATAGAATGTTATATATAGTTCATATAGAGATGTACTTTATATAGATCTACTTTATGTATATATGAATAGCAGATTTTTAGTCCATACTGATAAAATCCAAGATCTTAGCTAATGTCCTCTACAGAAATACAGAAAAGTACACAACACCTAAGTGTTCAGTTTTATGTCTTTTCACAAGTGAGTACAATAATCATGCTGATAACATAGAACACAATAAGCACCCTAGCCTGTTGCATCATATAACACATAAGTAATATTTGCCAAATACATGCCAACATTTATTTATTTGCTCCTTCTCCTTTGACTTTTCTTTTTTTAAAGGATTTTATTTATTTATTCATGAGAGACACACACACATAGAGAGAGAGAGAGAGAGAGGCAGAGACACAGGCAGAGGGAGAAGCAGGCTCCATGCAGGGAGCCCGACGTGGGACTCGATCCCGGGTCTCCAGGATCAGGCCTTGGGCTGAAGTCAGCGCTAAACCGCTGAGGCACCTGGGTTGCCCCTGACTGACTTTTTAATAAAAAAAAAAACTGTTTTCTAGTTTTTTATTAAAACAAAATTGATGCTATAAACACCCTTGTACACGTCCCCTTGTGTACATGGGCAAGGGTTTCTCTAAGATAGAGTTTCCCTCAGGAATGGAATTTCTGGATCATAAGATAAGGACAATTTAAAGTCTACCAGATAGCACCTACTTGTACTCTGTGTTTACGAGCAGTGATGAGTATTCCTGGGTAGTCACACCCTCAGCAATATTTCCCATCTTCAGGCTTCTATATTCTCACAAATCTGATGGATTGTGATTGTGGCTTAAGTCCACATTTCCCTGACTATTAATGGAGTGGAGTACCTCTCTCTTTCGTCTGTCTTTAGGTTTTCCTTTGGTGAAATTTCCTTCCATACCTTTATTTTGAGCTGTTTGTTTTTTCCTTCCTGATTTATCAGCATTCTTTATTAGCGAGAATAGTCATTCTTGGTAGGCTAAATACATAGCAGTTATCTTTTATACTTTGTAAATTTTCACTTTATTTTTTAAAAGATTTTATTTATTCATTTGAGAAAGAAAAAGAACACAGCAGGAGGAGGGGAAGAGGGAGAAGCAGACTCCTCACTGAGCAGGGAGCTGGATGCGGATACTGATGTAGGGCTCCTTCCCAGGACCCTGGGGTCATGATCTGAGCTGAAGGCAGGTGCTCAGCTGAGTGAGTCAGCCAGGTGCCCCTCACTTCATTTTTTAATAGAAATTTTAAATGTGAATAGAGTCAAATTTACCAATACTTATTAAAAGTAGTTTGGATTATTATCTTCTTTAGAAATCCTTTTGTACCCTAGGTCATAAATATTTTTTTTTCTGTTTCTTCTGTTTTGCTTTCCAGTGTCTTCAGTCAATCTCAGGTTGGCTTTTTAAAAATATGACAGTATGAAATAGAAGTGTTTTTTTCCCACATAAATCACTAATTTTTCCCTCACCATTTCTTAAATATTTATTTTCCTGCAGATTTGTAACTTAATTTCTATTGACTGTCAGATTTGCACATATGTGAGGGTTTGATTTTGGGCTCTTCAGTGGCACATCACTCTGCCTGATTCTGTACCAAAATCTCATTATTACAGCTCTTTTTTTTTAACACTTTTCTAATTTTTATTACTGACTTTAATAAACTAATGATAAATTTTATAAAAGACAACTATTAAGAAAATCATGTGGGTATGTTCTCATAATCTTTTTAGGTCGTGAATTACTATACTAGATTTTCTAATAATAAATCATGCTTAAATTCCTAGGAAAAAGCACAATTTGTACATTGCTGAATATAGTTTAATATTTTATATATTTTTACATCAATATTCATAAATGAGATTGGCTTTTGATTTTCCTTTCCTCTGCTGTACTTGTCTTGTTTCAGTAGTGGGGTTATCCTGGCCTCATGAAAAGAATGTTTCCTTCTTTTTTTCTGTCTTTGGAAAAATTTGTATGAAACTGGAGATCCCAGTTTCCCTGATGATTAATGGAATGTGGCTGTAAACCTTCTGGGCTTGATGAATTTTTTAAATTTTATTTCCCACAATTCAGTTTTGAAAGATTGTGGGTCTAAAGTTTGGTTGGAGAAATGTGTTTATCTAGGTATTTACATTTTTAATCACAATGTTCATAATGTTTCCCCTTTTTCTAAAATCATCACTGTATCTGGACATGTCTGCATTCTCAGTGATAGTATTGTGATCCCACCTTTTACTGTATTTCTTGATGAATTTTTATTAGTTTTATCAAAGAAACAACATTTGGTTTTGTTAATCCTATCTACCTTTGTTTTATATTTTGCCGAACATGCTCCTATCTTATATTCCTTTTTTTCTGCTATTCATGGTTTTACTTACTCTTTTTAACCTGTTTAAACTTTTTCTCAACTTTTTTAAATGTAGATGCTTCTCTCATTATTTTTATATCCTTTATCTCGTTAGAAGCATTTTTTTAAGCTCTACATATCCCACTAATTCCAGATGAGCTGTGTCTCACAAGTTTTTATATATGGGATCATTGTCATCCTGTGTAATATATTAAAAATTCTCATTATAATTTTTTATTAAATCATGAGTTATGAAGTATGTTTCTAAATTACTAACCCATTAGAGTTTCCTTCCTTCTTCCTTCCTCTCTTCCCTCCCTCTCTCTTCCCTCCCTCTCTCTTTCCTTTCCTTTTCTTTCTTTTCTTTCTTTCCTTTTCTTTCTTTTCTTTTCTTTTCTTTTTTTCTTTTCTTTCTTTTCTTCTTTTCTTTTCTCTTTTCTTTTCTTTTCTTTCCCTTTCCTTCCCTTTCCTTTGCTTTCCTTTCCTTTTTTCTTTTCTTTTTCTTTCTTTCTTTCTTTCTTTCTTTCTTTCTTTCTTTCTTTCTTTCTTTCTTTCTTTCTTTCTTTCTTTCTTTCTTTCTTTCTTTCTTTCTTTCTTTCTCTTTTGCTATTGATTTCTATTGGGATTCCACTGTGGTTAGAGGATGAGGCTTACATGAAATGTCAGATCTTCAGTTTCTTTTGAAACTTGACTTGGTTCCAAGTGCAGAAAAAAATATTAAGTGTATATTCAAATCTTTTATATTCTTACTAATCGTGATA
Source organism: Nyctereutes procyonoides (assembly GCF_905146905.1). Taxonomy (NCBI): domain Eukaryota; kingdom Metazoa; phylum Chordata; class Mammalia; order Carnivora; family Canidae; genus Nyctereutes; species Nyctereutes procyonoides. The sequence continues at coordinate 17,760,180 of NW_026575132.1, forward strand.
TGCTTGATCTATTATTTGTTGGAAAATGTGTGTTAAGAATAACAAATACTGTTATTATTTGTCTGTTTTCCCCTTACAAGTCTCTTGAAGAATTTGGAAATTTTGTTATCAGGTATATACTTGTTAAGTTAGCACAGCTTCCTGGCTAATTTTTTTTTTTACCTTAACTTTGTAGTGACCATCTTTATATCTAATAATATTTTAACATCAAAGTCTACTTTCATCATTGCTGCACCAACTTTGTTTTAGTTAGATCTGCATTCTGTACCATTCTCCCTCTTCCCAATTTTATCATTTTCTTTTGTAATTAACATGTGGCTAAACTTTGTTTTTTAAATCTAATGTCACAATTTTTGTCTTTTATCTGTGAGCATATTCAATATTTACTTTGATAACTGCTATTTTGGGTTTGTATTATCCATCTTATTTTATGCTTTTTATTTACTTTGCTCTTTATGTGTTTCTTTTCTCTCTTCTCATTCATTGACTGAGTTTTCTCTAAATCCCATTTTCCTTCTTTTGTAAGGAAGGATATGGTCATCATTGAAAGTTTAACACAGATATTTGACTAATGAAAGTCACAATTCAATAAGCTCTCAACCCTCCTTTTGAACAGCACAAGAACTTTTGACTGCAACTCTTTTATTAGATATTGTTATCCCAATAATGGGTAATGAACATATCCACTACCCTGTAAAAGTTTTCTTGTGATGACTGAGGATGGAGAAAGAATGGGATGAGGAGGTGAAAAATTACTAAGGATCACAATAATATTTGGCCAAGTAGTGCTGATCTGCTTTCTGTCACTAGAGATGGTTTGCAATCTAGAATTTCATATGAATGAAAATGGTCTTTTTTTGTCTGACTTCTTTTATTCTGCATAATTACCGAGTATACCAATAGCTCTGACCTTGGTCCATTACATGCACATACACAGTTTATTTATACATTTACCTGTTGGTGGAATGGGCATTTGTGTTATTTTAAATTTGGGTCTATTACATTCTTATTAAGTTCTTCTCTACCCCATGATTATAAAAAATAGCCAAAATATTTTCCTAGTACTCATGTTTTTATATTTTTACATTTAAATCATAATCTGTCTTGATTTTTTAAAAAATGCCAATTTAAGATAGGCTAAATTATGTTTTTCTGAATAAGTCCATTATGACAATATTATTTATTTGTTTATCCTTTGCATTAATTTAATGCAAGACCTTTTTGACATATTGGATTCTTATAAATATTTGAATCTTTTGTAGCTCCATGTTGTATACCACTGAACTCTTATCTATTCCTAAATTAACACTACTTGGCCAAATATTGTTGTAAAACACACATTAGTATCTGACAACTTACATTCTTTATACTTCCTTTTAAGTATTTCTTGATTACACTCAAAGTTTTATTCTTTCATCCAGTCAAACTTCAGAATAGTCTCATTGATTTATAAAAGATAAATCCATTTGGAATTTTGTTCAGAATTTGTGACGCTATGATTTATAATAAGAAATATATGCTTGGCCTTAGTCCCTGTTTCTGTCACTGAGCTCCTAAAACCCTTAGAATTTCCTGAATGATGAAAGCAACAAAGGTGACTTTTGTTGTTATTGAGGTGACATTTGGACTACACTTATGACTAGGGGAAGGCTGCTAGGAGAACCAACCATGTGATTAGAGGGTTGAAACTTTTAGTCACACCCCCTGATCTCCAGGAAGGGCTGGAATTTGAATCAATTGCCAGTGGCTAATGATCTAGTCAAATATGTCTGTGTAATGAAGCTTCCAAAAAATGCCAAAGAGGGCGGGATTCAGAGAGCTTTTGGGCTGGTGAACATGAGGAGGTGCTAGGAGAGTAGTGCCCCCAGAGAAGGCATGGAAGTCCATGCTCCTTCCCCATACCTTGCCCTAAGTGTCTCCTCTGCCTGGCTGTTCCTGAGTTGTATTTTTTTTTTATAATACATCAGTAATCTAGTGAGTAAACAGGTTTGCTGAGTTCTGTGAGCCACTCTAGAAAATTAATTGAATCCAAAGAGGGGATCATGGGAACTTCTGATTTAAAACCTGACAGTAAGAAGTACAGGTAACAACCTGGACTTGCAATTGGAATCTGAATTTCAGGGGTAGGGGGAAGGGTAGGTCATGGGAATCTCCATCTGTGGCCAGTTGATTGGAAACATAGGTGACAACCTGGGCTCATGACTGGTGTCTGAAGTAGGAGAGAGAGCAGGCTTGCAGGACTGAACCCTTAACCTGTGGAATCTGATGCTGTCTCTGGGTAGACAGGTGTCAGAATTTAGTTGACAGAATGGACCCAGTTGGTATCCAGAAAATTGGTTGTGGTGTGGAACACCCCCCCCACACACACAAATATACATGTTGACACTGGGTTCAGAACACAAAAGAAAATTACATTAAGCTTATAGATTACTGAGGAAGGGATGAAAATCTTTAAAATATCGAGAATGTATCCTAATAACAGTTTGGGGTGCCTGGGTGACTCAGTCAGTTACACATCCAACTCCTGATTTTGGCTCAGATCATGATGTCAGGGTTGTGAGATCAAGCCCAGTGCAGAACCTCCTTAAGATTCTCTCCCATGGGGCAACTGGGTGGCTCAGCTGTTTGACTGCAGCTCAGGTCATGATCTCAGGGTCCTGGGATCAACCCTGGGATCTCAGCAGAGAAGTCTGCTTCTCCCTCTCCCTCTACCTATCGCCACCCAACTCTATCCTCTCCAAAATAAATAAATAAATAAATAAATAAATAAATAAATAAATAAATAAATAAATAAATAAATAAAGGTTGTTTATTAAGATTTTCTTAAAAAGTGTTTTACCACATTGTTTGTGGTGGTCCCCAAGTACCCCCAACTTCCTGTATTATTCTGTTTTAGTAGGAGGGTGATGTTTAAGGCTAACCTGTTTAGTGCCTATACAGTCTTTCCTAGTTTACCCTGATAGTAGTCATTTTTTTAAGTCATATAGAACAATGGTCAAATCTACATTGAAAGTTAGATATATTTTTTTAATTTTATTTATTTATGAGAGACACACACACAGAGAGAGAGACAGGCAGAGGGAGAGAGAGAAGGAGGCTCCATGCAGGGAGCCCAATGTGGGACTCGATCCTAGGACTCCAGGATCATGCCCTGGGCTGAAGGCGGTGCTAAACCGCTGAGCTACCGGGGCTGCCCTAAAGTTAGATATTTCCTACATATTGCTGATACCAGTTGTGTTAAATTAACATTTCTTTCCCCTACATTTTGGAATAGATGTTTATCTTCAGCTTATTGGGCCAAATGTTATTTACATTTGAACATAGTAAGTTGTCAATTTTGTTCCTCATCATCTTGCCATGAACCCATGGCATTTACCTATTGTTACTTCTATTGAGCTCTTTTTTTCTTCTGTTGTCAAAATGTACATATTGCTTATATGTAAAAAAAAAAAGCCTTTGATTTCTCCATTTTTGTCTTGAGTTCTGAAATTTATTAATTCATTCAAATAAATGAAGATAGACACTAATCAAGTAAACAGTATAATAAGTTATGCTACATGCTATGAAGAAAATTGGAACAGGGTGAAGAGATGGGGGTAGTGGCAGACAGAGGCCATTCTACACAATGGTTGAGGAAGATCTCTCTTGAGGGGATGACATTGGAACAGAGCCTAGATAAAACCAAGGCATCCAGGGTAGAAATTTCCATGTAGAAGAAGAGCTCTGAAGTTTGATGTAATCAAGAGTAGTAAGAAAGCCAATGTGGCTGAAACACAGCTTCTAGATGTATCAGGACTGGTTCAATCAGGAGAGAGAAACTAAACAGTACTTGAACAGGGAAAGTTTAATATAGAGAATTATTAAGTATGACAGGACTAGAGTATTAGAGTAGAGAGGGAGTGGCTCATAAGTTAAGAGAATTCTAAAGGATATAGGAATCACAAATATAATGGAGCAATCACCAACTTTCAGAGTCATACGAGACACCCAGGAGAGATTCCTTTCTTCCCAGGATTGAGATTATGACCCTGTTAGAGAGGGCAAAGTTGGGACTCTATGGAGATTGCAGAGAAGTCACTGTGGTGCTGCACAGGGGAACCTCCTGGGAATTTCCTCCTGGAAATCTACTCTTTGGAACTTGTCAGAAATCCAACCCTCTAGGGTGTTAGAGAATGCTATTCATGGGGAGATGTCTTAGTAGGGGTGCTCTGCTAAAAAACCTCCAAAAGAAGTGCCAGGGAAGCTGCTGGCCCCTGGGTGCTGCTGGCTACTGGACATTATGGAAGCTGAGCAGAGAAAGCTGTGTGTAGTGCTAGAAAGAAATATCCATGCTGCAGACATTAAGCTTATGTATCTTCACATCCCCTGGGGCATCTACAATTATGTATTACACTGTGTAATTGTATAAACTTATTTTATAGTGAAATTAAGTTGAACACCAAATAATGACTGTTACCATGTATTTAAATTGAATAATAGAATTTCAGAACCTTGAGATTTTTTTTAATTAGCTTTGCTATTTTATATGAATATACAGCTATAGAATTTTCAAAATGATTTCAAAATTTTAAAAATTTTCTTCATAACCTTGACTCATTTAGTACTTTGCAATTTCCCTTGATTCTTTTACATACTATTATCACCAATAATAGATTAAAATAGCCAATAAAGTACACAAATACTTCCATTTCTATCAAGGTAAAAAAAAGCCTGATTATATAAAAGGAAACATCATAATCTGAACCTCATCTATTTCCCTAGACACTCCTCATCATCCCCACCCAAGTTACTCACCAAATAATACCAACTAATTGCTTACTCTCCCCCACCTACCCAAAACTCATGATTTTTTACTCCACTTTAGTGTAGGCATGGTTTCTCTTCTGACTGAAATGCTGATGTATCCTCCTGCCCCATCCTCAGCTTTGCCTAGCTAATTCCTACGTATCTTTCAAAATTCTTTTTAACCTTTCTGCTTTCAGGAAACATCTAGCAAAAGTGAAATGAGTGAGACCAGTTAGGAGGGTAGAAGAGTAAACTAGACAAAAAATAAGTGGAGGAATAAGTAAACAAATGAGAAAAGCAGAGCTATAAGTCATGTTATGTCACCCCTTGGAATGTTTGATTGCCAATATAATCATCTTCTTTCTGTCATTGGAAACAGAGCCTCTCTTGTGATACCTCCATGCCAAAGGTCCCGCTATGCCACCTACTTTGATGTTGCTGTTCTTCGCTGCCTACTGCAGCCCCATTGGTCTGAGGAAGGCACTCAGTGGTCTCTGATGTACTATCTGCAAAGACTGCGGCACATGTTGGAAGAGAAGCCTGAAAAGCCCCCAGAGCCAGATATTCCTCTCCTGCCCAGACCCAGGAGCAGCTCAATGGTGGCAGCAGCTCCCTCACTAGTGAACACCCACAAAACCCAAGTAAGAGAAACTCTGTCCATTGTCTTTTTTTTTTTTAACAGTTCCTACAGATTTATTATAATCTATCTGCTGCATCTTTGGCTTTTGCTCTACCACATATATACACACAGCTCGAACACTCAAGAGAGCCCTGATGAGTGGCCCAAACTCAAAGATTACAGCCAATTGGTAGAAAGTCAGGAGCCCCACCAGTCTACTCCTCTCCTGTTCTGCTGTCTGATGCAGCCATACCCAGGTGTCAGAATCATCATCTAGGTCCTCCATGCCAGGGGGAGGTCTCTTGGTGCTGACCTTCCTCAGAAGCTCTGCATAACATTCCACCTGAGCCAGCTCCACCTCATCCTCCTCTTCCCAGTCCCTCCAGTTATCAAAGTCCATAGACAACCACACTGGCTTGATATCCTCTTTGGTGAGTCCAGCTTCTCCTTTCATTTTCTCACAAAGCAAGTAGTGGAGTAACAAGAGTGCTTATTCTGGGAGTCCTTGGAGTTCACCTTAGCATAGAATTCAGTCTCATTGTACAACTCCACTCCACTGGCATTCTTGCAGCTGAACACAATATGGTGGTCTTTGATGAGCAGGTGTACCTTGGTGCTGTCCTCAACACAAAACTCCATGAACATATACATACTTGGGCCTGTTGTACCACAACATCTGGGCATGCTGCCTTGCCGTGGTGGCTCCCGCTACCCAGTGGTGTTTGGAGGCCAAGGCAAGGACTGCTATCTTTAGATCCTGGGGACACCCACAGAATCTGCCTCATGGCCCTACAGCGAAGGGATCTGTACTCTGGAGAAAGTCGAATGACTTGTCCCAAGCTTTGTTCATCTCTTTCTCCAATGCTTAGTGCATTCAGTGTCTGATTCACAATAGGCACTCTAGTCCATCGTCTTTTGAATCCACAACTTTGGCCATAGAAGGTTCTCTTGTTCTCCTATGCATCCATTTCTTTATTCCAGTGCTATTTTGTTGGTGGTTTACTCTGATGCTATTATCCTTTCCCTTCTTTCTTATATTGCTAGACCCTTTTGCTTCTTTTTAACATCTAATTTGCCGTTTAAAGAAGGGTATCGAAATGCCTCTTGCTCACACTAGAGTTAAGACCTGTTGATCCAGAATAATGGAGAATTGGTCCTTCCAGCTAACTGAAGTACTAGTTAATAGAGAGCTCTCACATACAACTGTTAATTACTGACATCATGAAATGTGTGACATTAGCATTTTACTGAACATGGTTTAACATCTTTTGCTTGACTCAAAATTTTTTAGCACCTCAATATCATAATTAGAGATATTGCCTTGGGATATACAGTCTTGCTATTTATTATAGATGTTTGGAAAAATAAACTGACTGTATCCTAATTTGATGACATCCCCCTGAAAATCACTTGTTAATAAACAGATGTGCTAATATCATCTTGGACCCTTTCTCTTTCCCTCTTTCTCATCAATACTATGTGTTGGATATGTAGAGAAAAAGTGTGATTTGCAGTGTATTCCAGTTGTTTGGTTTACTTAAGCATGAATTGGCTATGTCTGAAAAAGTCTACATATTCTGAAAATAAACATGAGCAATATTAGAGTGAGAGGGAGAGAGACTCTCTTTTAATAGTAGATGATTCTGCCCAAAGTAAAAATCTCCTTGGGTGAATCATTAAACAGAAAAAAAATTCTTTTTAATGAAGAGAGAAAATGAGATACCTGTCTCCTCCCTATTTTCTTAGCTTTACCAAATATGGAGCTTCAAGGTCCCACTGTTGGAAACTCCAAATGGGAGTTACACTTGATGTATAACGTATCTCTTCAGTAGCAGAATATGGATTCTAAAAGTCTGGACACACACGTGAAATAGTTCATAAATATCAAAACAGTAGGCACATCCCTATTAAAAATATGACATCTCAATAAGAAAAGTCTTTGGATATAAAGCCCTTAGTCCTTGATTGTAAAGTCTACCCTTATTGTCTATTAAGGATCTCACCATGAAGTGTAATGAAGAGGAAAAATCTCTTAGCCCTGAGGCCTTTTCCAAGGTTTCATTGACCAATTTGCGTAGGTCTGCAGTCCCAGATCTTTCTTCAGACCTTGGCATGAACATCTTTAAGAAGGTGAGTAGAACCACTTATGCTCTTTGATACTTTGGTAATCAGTAGGACACGAGGTAATGCTGCAGAATGGGACGGTTTAGGAAAGGAACCTTGAGGAGAGAAGTCCGTCCCCAGTTCTGACACTGGCTTGCAGCATGACCTTATGCAAATCCCTCTATGTGCATGACTCTTTCCCATTCTCAGTGTTGCCAAGCTCAATCCTGATGATGTGTATAGGGTACTTTCAGTAGTGTGATGGTGGAGGTAGTTGTGGTGGACTTGATGGCTACCTATATTTGTATGGTTCATCTTATTTTATCAAGCATTTTAGATAAATGCTTCTCACTTAACCCAATGAGATCCTAATTTTCCATATTTTGCACCTAAGAAACTGAGTCTTACCGAAGTTCTCAGAGTGATGGGATCATCATGGAACATTTATTCTGCAAGTCATCTCCAGCTTAAAGACAACAAAACAAACCAAAAAATAATAAAGTAGAAAATCCTTACAGCAGATCACTAGATTTCCTACCCACACAACTTGTTATATGTCAAAGCATAGGTTTCCATTCAATAAACATTAATTATGCATTCATTAAAACTCTAAAGAAATTAAAGATGGAGTTGAGTGTACACTTGGGAATCACCTAATCAGGGTTCAAATTCTTGCTCTGCCACTTTTCAACCTTTCATGATCCTGGCCAAATGATTCTTTTATTTGTAAGTTTGGTACATTATACAGTTACCTCAAAAGGTTATGAGGTAGTAGTGAGATAATGAATGTAAAATCCTTACTTTGCTTGGCACTTAGTAAGTACTCAATAAATGTTAATTATTATCAAAAAAGAAAGGAGCTGAGCCTTAGAAATTTTGGTAGTTTGTGAAAGGTTGAATCCAAACTCAAAACCAGGGTCTTCAAGCTAAATAGTTCATGCTCTTATGAACCCACCATTCCACCTCTTTTTCTAAGTATGTGGAGCTAATTAACTAGGAAATGTATGTGTAGTAGCTTCATTTCCTATTTTTAAAAATAATTAGTCAAGTGTGTTCATGAAGGACATAGAACATATTATTAACTTACCTATGAGCTTAGTGTTGCTAAGCAAGCAGTCATATCTACCTTCATTGACAGTGCAGTGATAGGCAATGGCTGTAGTTTTTCTAAAAATGTTGCTCATCATGGGGGAATAAGTTTTCAGTACTGAAGGCACATGAGGATCTCTGGGGAGCCATAAAATTTCACGTGCCCAGTCCCGAACCCAGACCAATTAGGTCAGAATTAATACAAGGCCAGACATTGGTATATTTTAAAAGCTTCCCAAGAAATTCTGAACTCTTATTTATACTGGATTTTGAACTTGTTTGGTAGGAGTAATAGGAGTAATGAGTTTGTACCAATTCATGCCTGCATCTTTTTTGACTCTCCTTATGGACACTGGCAAACACGTGAAGTTGTCCAACTGGAAAAATTGATCTCAATCCTGGAAAAATGGAACAGAAAATACAGGCTGGTCCAAGTGGTGACTCAGGGATCGTATACTCTAATCCAGTGATTCTTAAATTGTAGCGTGTATTGGAATCACCTACCGGGCTTATTAAAATATACATTGCTAGGCCTTACCTTCTGTGATTCTGATCTAGTATGTATGGGGTTGAACCTGTGAATTTGTACTTCTAATAGTTTCCCAGTTGATACTGGTGCCACTGGTCCAGGGACAACCTAGCCCAGCAGAGAGACCCAGGGAATAGGTTACCTTTTGCTTTGTTTTTTTTTTCAGTCTTTAAACACACTATGGAAATTTCACCCACCTTATTGGATGATACTCTGTGATTTTCAGGGTTTCTTCTTCCTGGAACATTCCTGTATTTTTTTTTATTTATTTATGATAGTCACAGAGAGAGAGAGAGAGAAAGAGAGAGAGAGGCAGAGACACAGGCAGAGGGAGAAGCAGGCTCCATGCACCGGGAGCCTGATGTGGGATTCGATCCCGGGTCTCCAGGATCGCACCCTGGACCAAAGGCAGGCGCCAAACCACTGCGCCACCCAGGGATCCTCCATTCCTGTATTTTTTTTTAAAGATTTTGTTTGTTTATTCATGAGAGACACATAGAGAGAGGCAGAGATGTTGGCAGAGACAGAAGCAGGCTCCTCACAGCCTGATGCAGGAATCTATCCGGGGACCCAGGATCATGCCCTGAGCCGAAGGCAGATGCTCAACCACTGAGCCACCCAGGCATCCCAGAACATTCCTGTATTTTATTGCAAATTACAGAGCCCTTTGGGAGGCAAGATGCCACCTCTTCTTTGCCCTGTGCCTAATCCTTTACCTCTCATCCTCACAGTTCAAGAGCCGCAAAGAAGACCGAGAGAGGAAAGGCTCCATCCCATTCCATCACACAGGGAAGAGGAGACCTCGAAGAATGGGAGTGCCATTCTTGCTTCACGAGGACCATCTGGATGTGTCCCCCACGCGAAGCACATTCTCCTTCGGAAGTTTCTCTGGGCTTGGAGAAGACAGACGAGGCATTGAGAAAGGAGGCTGGCAAACCACCATTTTAGGTGACCACAAGGACTTTTCAAAGTAGGGCAGAGCTTGAGTGACCTGTTTAGAAATCTCGATCTAGGGCTCCGGGGCAAATCTGCATCTTTCTTGAACAGTGTAGTCAAGAAATGTGGGCCCAGATGCTAGTACCAAAGGAATGCAGATAATTTAATTAAATACAGAAGAACCCTGTATAATTAGACAGGTTAATGGCCCTATTTCTTTGGTACTCTAGATGTGGAAATATGGCCTGGAAGAGTCCTATGCATTAGCTTTCGTTGTGAATCCAAAGGCAGACTTTTACTTTGGATATTAGAAAAGGAAGATGTAAACAAAAGAAAAAGAGGCTTTTTTTTCTTTCTTTCTGGATGACATCTCAAGAAAGCCAGCTTAAAGCCAGAAACTGACAGCTAGCTGGGACTCTACTTCTGGTTTCTGGCATTTGGCTTAGATTGGGGCCGCTCTTATGGCAGGCAGCTTCCTCTGTCATCTTGACCTTGACCATTCCCAGATCCAGCCCAATTGCTGCTGCTTGGCTGTGTCTCATGCACCTAATGTCCCTTTACTCCACCTGCTGTCCTTTGGAAAGACGAACTCTCAGGGGAGAATCTTTCGTGTTCAGAAACTCTTGTGGTGTTCTTGTCCATCTCAGGGAAATTCACCCGGCGGGGCAGCTCGGATGCAGCCACGGAGATGGAGAGCCTGAGTGCCAGGCACTCCCACTCCCATCACACGCTGGTGAGCGACCTCCCAGATCATTCCAACAGCCACGGAGAAAACACTGTCAAGGAAGGTGGGTCCGAGGCAGCACCTGCCGGCGGGAGTTCAGGTGCCTTTTCCTCTTTCCTGTTTTTACTCCATGTCTCATTTTCATTGTCAGCTGGCTCCTTGTACGTTTTGAAAGCTTGCATTTCACGTATTATATCGCTTGGTAAATTCACTTGTGAGCCATTCTTAGGATTTCTTTAGGAGCAGAAGCTATTTGATTGCATGCTGCAACCACCAGACCTCTCAGAGGCAAGGCAAGCCACTCATACTTGTTTTCCAAAGGTCATAGACCCACAGGGTTAGAAGAAGCTTGGAAGACAGCTAGAGTCAGTACTTTGGTCCCCAGAAGGATGTCCCTCTAAAGGGCCTGCCCACCTTCAATGGGAGGAAAGTCACTGCCTTCCAAGCCTACCCCTTCTTTTCTCAGACAGCTGCTATTTCAAAGAGGTGCCTTCCATGCTTTATGTGGAGAAAACTGTGTATCTGAGTAGAATCCCGAATTGGTTCTTATTCCGTACTCTTTACCAATGAGTGGAAATGTAACTCCTCTTCTCCCCAGAGTGTGTTTCAAGTATTTGATGATATCTTTTTTTTTTAAGATTTTATTTATTTATTCATGAGAGACACAGAGAGGAGAGAGAGAGAGAAAGACAGAAGGAGAAGCAGGCTCCATGCAGGGAGCCTGACGTGGGACTCGATCCTGTGTCTCCAAGATCATGCCCTGGGCTGAAGGCGGCGCTAAACCGCTGAGCCACCTGGGCTGCCCCAACCACCACAAATTTATGTTCCATTACTCTTGAACAAAGGAGAAAAAAAAAATCCTCATTTGCTGTTGCTTAAATACCCTAGATAAAACTAAATAGTTTACTCCACCACAAACTTGTGGGGAAATACTTCAACTAAACTAGATGCTAAAAACATTAGCAAATCCTGAACATGCATGGATCCTACCGGATAGTATGATCCGCCACTTAACACTGGGTAAAATCCACCTGTTAAACAAGAGTTACACTCTAGCCTGGGTCTTAAGGAAACCAGTTGGAATCCACATTTTCTATAACCTTCATTATTTTTTTTAAGATTTATTTATTTATGATGGACACAGAGAGAGAGAGAGAGAGAGAGGCAGAGACACAGGCAGAGGGAGAAGCAGGCTCCATGCCGGGAGCCCGATGCAGGACTTGATCCCGGGGCTCCAGGATCATGCCCTGGGCCAAAGGCAGGTGCCAGACTGCTGAGCCACCCAGGGATCCCCTATAACCTTCATTATTTACCAGATATTACATGGCTTTTGACACTCCGAGGCAATTCCATGGAAATTGAGAATAGCTTTGAGACTACAAGTCAAACATCTATGACGCTTCAGCTGTGATTGTGCTCATTAGAGTGTAACTGTCTGGCACGATGTTGCAAGCTGACATGGGGAGAACTAATACATGACTTTCTTTTTATTAGTGAGATCTCAGATCTCCACTATCACAGTGGCAACCTTCAACACCACCCTGGCATCGTTCAACGTAGGCTACGCAGACTTTTTCAGTGAGCATATGAGGAAGCTCTGCAACCAGGTGCCTATCCCGGAGATGACACATGAACCCCTGGCTTGTGCAAACCTTCCCCGAAGCCTCACAGACTCCTGCATAAACTACAGCTACTTAGAGGACACGGAACATATCGATGGGACCAATAACTTTGTCCACAAGAATGGCATGCTTGATCTTTCGGTAAGAAGCTTATAAAAGCTCGGAAGATACAGACTCTCTGATCTAGTTTTTAGGATGTTGGGAAAAACAGGCATATAGGTTCTTAGCAATGTTGAACCTCAAAATTAAAGGGCTACCCGTATAAAAAATTCCATGGATGTGTCAACCATTACAGAGGCACCTTTCCCTTTTTTTCCCCAAGCATTATACTACATGAGATGTGATCTCAGAATATGTTTATAATCCAAAAACATAATCAAATCCTGAATATGCATATATAAAATGTACATAAATGTGTGTGTACTAAGTCCCTTTTTTGTAAAATAAGAGAAAAAGTTCTCAGTTTATTTTCTTTCATTATATAAGCAACATGACTCCAAACCTCCCGTGTAGCAAGGGAAAATGAATAGAAGCCCATTAAAAGATTTAAACTTGCATTCTCAAGAATGCCTGTCTTGATTATAGTTATTAGCAAATGAAAGGGTTGTTATAATTTACGATTATATTTCACAAAATTTTTTATTTCACATCAGAGAACTGGCTCAGTAAATAATTTAAAATATTAAAATCAATGAAAGGACATAATTTAAACATGTAAATATTTTGCATTTAAAATTGAAGTGTAAATAATGATACAATTGTGAACACCTCAATGTTCCTCTATCTTGTAGATATGGAAATCATTGTTCTTTATCCATTATTGACAGAAAGTGCAAAGCAGAGGATTAAAGCACTCTGATTTAAAAAATCAGCTGACTATAAGAATATAAGAAATAGTGAAAGGGACCATAAGGGAAGGGGGGGAAACTGAGTGGGGAAAAATTAGAGAGGAAGATAAAACCATGAGAGACTCCTAACTCTGGAAAACAAATAAAGGGTTGCAGAAGAAGATGCGGGTGGGGGGATGGAGTGATGTGCATTAAGGAGGGCACTTGATGGGATGAGCACTGGGTGTTATACCATATCCTAGCTAACTGAATTTAAATTAAAATCAGTTGAACAGGTTTCCATTTAGACAAAAAATTACTGTCCCATTAATTCACTGTTCTTCAGGATCCCTATTAATTGTCTCTATTATGGCAAGTTTTGGGATACTTAAGTGAGATGATACATAGAATCATCTTTTTAGCACATACATTTTAATTCTTTGGGTGACTTATACTCTATATTAAGCATATACACAAGGTTCCAGTACAGTTTAGATAGGAACATCTAAAGATTACCTGAATTAATTTGAAATGCAAAAAAAAAAAACAGCCCAAAGAAAATGGACTAAACAGAATAACCAAATCTTTGTAGGAAGAGGTAGTTCAGGCAAATTAATCAGCCTCTGTTTATCTTTGTCTTCTCCTCAGGTGGTTCTGAAGGCTGTTTATCTTGTCCTTAATCATGACATCAGTTCTCGTATCTGTGATGTGGCGCTGAACATTGTTGAATGCTTGCTTCAACTTGGTGTGGTGCCTTGTGTAGAAAAGAACAGAAAGAAGAGTGAAAATAAGGAAAATGAGACTATGGAGAAAAGAGCAAGTGAGGGAACCTTCCAGTTCAAAGGAGTATCTGGAAGTTCACCCTGTGGATTTGGGGGCCCTTCAGTTAGTGGAGCTGGAGATGGTGGAGGAGAAGAAGGAGGAGGTGGAGACGGAGGAGGTGGAGGAGGTGATGGAGGAGGAGGTGGAGGAGGTGGTGGTGGACCTTATGAGAAGAATGATAAGAACCAAGAGAAGGTATGACTGAACCACCTTCTGTGTTCTCGTGAAATGTTGCCCCTAATTTCTTTCCAGTGCCTGCTTGCCAGCAGTTGGTAGACTCAGAATCGCAGCTAGTAACTAAAGCAAGGAAATGGTGAGCCTAGAAATCACTTTACTGGATTCTCATCTGGCATTAGCAGAAATGGTTAGATGAAAATGTATCTCAGTTCAGAAACCACTGCCGTTCAAGCAGTGTTAGAGCTAATTTCCTGGTCACGTATGTCTTCAGGGTTGTTATCTCAGTTACACTATATTACCATAATTCTCCGTCTGCCAAGAATAGCCTCTTTTTCAAGATTTTCAGGCTCTGACCAAATTGAGCAGTGTTTTCTTCTCAGATTGCCATAACAAAATGCCATAGATTGGGTGGGTTAAACAACAGAAATTTATTGCTCACACTTCTGGAGGCTGGAAAGTCCAAGGTGAAGGTTCTACAAGGCTTCTTAAGCTTCTTTTGGGTTGTAGGTGACTGCCATCTGACTCCGTGCTCACCTGGCCTCTTTTTCTGTATACACACACATACACACACACAGAGAGTTCTCTGGTGTCTTTTCCTTCCCTTTTTTTTTTTTTAAGGATTTATTTATTTATTCATGAGAGACACAGCAAGAGAGAGGCAGAGACACAGGCTGAGGGAGAAGCAGGTTCCCTGCAAGAAGCCTGATATGGGACTTGATTCTGAATCCTGGGATCACTCCCTGGGCCAAAGGCAGACACTCAACCGCTGAGCCACCCAGGCGTCCCTCTCTGGTGTCTTTTCTTATAAAGGTACTGATCTTATCAGACCAGGACCATTCTCATGACCTTACCTAATCCTAATTACCTCCCAAAGGCCACATCTTCAAACGCCATCACATTGGAGCATAGGGCTTCAACATATTATGAATTTGAGGGGAACACATTCCTAACCATAACAAGCAGTATAATTTTTCCTCAAAATAATGTTTTTTTCTCTTGATCTAAGGGACACATTTTTGGGCAGCCAATTTCAAGCACTATGGAGAAAAGGGAAGAATTTTATTCAGCTAATTGATTGGTTTATTGATGTTGGTTTGAAAGACTAGCCTTGGCACTCTCATGTCTCAGTGTTTTACATCTCATGATTTTAGCTTTCTTATTATTGGTTTTTCCTGAATTTAATTCCCTTTGCCTTGGTACCACCTTGTTTATGATCTCTGAACTTACTGCCAAAAATTAATCTTCTCCTTTAATTTGGGTTTTAGATAAGAATTATCATAGCTTGGGACTCTTGGGTGGCTCAGTAGGTTAAGCGTTGGACTCTTGATATCATCAGGTCTTAATCTCAGGGTTGTGAGTTCAAGTCCCTGCATTGGGCTCCATGCTGGGTTTGGGGTCTGCTTAGAAAAAAAAAAGAATTACCATAACTTAAATTCACATAACATACACTGATTTCAGTTCAGAGCTTTTGTTGGAAAATGTTCAAATGTTAACAAGTTGAAATTAACAAAATATTTGAATCCTTAACATGTTATGATGTGTACACATCAGGTCAGGTGTTTACGCATGTAATACGACACTGTGCAGAGTTGTACCATCTACATATTTATCTAAACTATGAATTGGCCATCATTTCTTATAGGCTGTCAGGTTTTTATGTCTGTAAAAGTGTGCAGTGTTCCTTCCTCTTTTGTAATTTCTTCTCCATCTCTTTCTAGTCCCAATTGAATTGACCTATTTTTAAGGTGCATTTACCATCTCTGTTTCTTCATCTTATTGTCTACTCCTATCCTCCTAATATTCTGAGTCTCTGATCCAAATATCCTTTCCCCATATTCTTGGGTTTACAGAACTTTTCCTTTAGGATTTTCTTCCTCTGCCTTCATCAGAAATGTGTGTTTTCTAATCCTATCATTCAGTACTTCATGTTCCCAGCTTTGTACCAATTCATATGTCACTGAGGACAATCCCCAAATCCTCAGATCTCACTCTTACTAAATTTCCATGTTGTACCAATTCATCTAAGCTGGCTACTCAAAGAGCTAATAGATGGTATTGTATCCATTATAATATTCAACAGAAAATAGAAAGAAAAAATTGGGCTGTGAAATTTTAATAGGCTTTTTTAAAAGATATTATTTACCTATTTGAGAGAGAGAGAGCATAAGCAGGTGGAGGAGCAGAGAGAGGGAGGGAGAAGCACAATCCCCCCTGAGCAGGGAGCCTGATGTGGGGCTTGATCTCAGGACCCTGAGATCATGACCTGAGCAGAAGGCAGACATTTAACCGACTGAGCCACCCAGGTGCCCCTTGATAGGCTTTTATTAGTAAAGCTTAGATATTCCAACTAATTAAAGAGGGCTTTGTTATGTATCCTAAGAATGTCGGAGGTCCATTGTTAGTATTATATTTTTCTTTAATGTTCTAAAATATTATCCAATTGGTATCTGCATCTGATTTCTTATTGTAGACCTGCAAGTCTCTTGCCTATTTATAATCTAGTTATTATACTAGGTACTAGATAATATAAACATCATTTTAACTGAAGTTATCACTCTTGATTAGATGGGATTTTTTTGATATCAGATTATAAGACAGCTACCAAGATACCAATGTTTTGTAGTTAGTTCTGGAAAATACTATTCTTTGTAAAACAAAGAATCTATAAAATAAAATCTAACCATAAATCAAGTCATGTATTTGTGATTCTCACGGTTCTGTTCTGCCCTAAATCCCTGTTACTTTCAGTGAAATCAGAGAGTTTATCTAATTTTGCAACCTAGTAATACCAGAAGCATGGGGAATTTATTAATTCAGAAAGGAAGATCTAATTTCTATTTCTATATTTGCTACTAACACCGAGAGCTTGAAATGTTATTTAGTATCTGTCCTGATTTCTGGCTGTAGCTTGGTACATCTTTCTGATTGTCTCCTATAGGTGGAACCTAAATCCTAAGGACATCTGAAGGTGTAAAGAAAAATCTAAATCTGAATAGATACTTACAAAGAGCTTTTGGAGCTAGAGATTTTTTTTAAAGGAACATATAGTAATCTAAAAATGAACATAAACCAACCTTCCAAATCAGGCTCTAGGTGAACTTTTCCAAGACACTGCTTACTGCCTGTGGCTGTGCAGTTTGTGCACTACACAAGGCCTCGTGGCTAATGGGGCAAGGAGGAACTGAAATCCAGTCCATGCTCTGCTCACTGAGATATTCACCCCAGGAATAGCTGCATCTATAGCCCTAGCACCCCAGGGCTGCATCTACCTACAAGGGCTCAGCTTTTTCTGACTCATCCGCCCACAGGAATGCCTTTTCTAATTTGCACGAAGCTGCCTCAAAGGAGAGCAGTGTCCCATACCTGGAAGTAATAATTAACATTTGTTTTGCTATTATTATGTGTCTTACATGTTAACCTCATGGCTGTATGACATAGGTATTATTACGATTCCCATAATCATAGGGTGGTTAAGTGGCTGGCCTAAGGTTATGGAGCTAGTATTTGAATCCAAACTAAAACACTACTGAATTGGTGTATATATAATAAATAAATGTTATTGATAAGTCTGAGTCTTCCTTTTGCAACCATCTGATCTATAGAGTTCCCAGGAAACAGACTCAGATGTGCAGATGCGTGCAGGAAGTTTCCTGGAGTGTCCTCTCAGGAGCAACATCTATGAGGTATAAAAGAAGCAGGCTGGGGGAGAGGGTGAAGTTGCACTTCAATATAGTTGTAAGAGAGCTCAGCCCATCACACAAGGAACTGTAAAGCAAGGATGACTCTTGAAAGTGATCTCCAAGTGGGGGAAGGGAGCCCCCTTTTAGAGCCCCCACCCTCATTCTGCCTTTGACCAGCCATTGGAGGCAGACACCAGAAGAGTATAACCTTAGATGAGGCAAGTCTCCTTTATTTTTTTTTAAAGATTTTATTTATTTATTCATGAGAGACACAGAGAGAGAGAGAGACAGAGAGAGAGGCAGAGGGAGAAGCAGGCTCCATGCAGGGAGCCTGATATGGGACTCAATCCCAGGTCTCCAGAAATCAGGCCCTGAGCTGAAGGCGGCGCTAAACCACTGAGCCACCCAGGGTGGCCTGAAGCAGGTCTCCTTTAGCTAAGAGCAATGGCTGGTTAGGATCTCAGTAGAGAGCTGTCAGCCAGCAAAACTAACAGGCTCAGAGAATGGACAGTTCTGCAGGGGACATCTCAGCACTACATCCACCACATGAGCCTGTAGACTAGAAAAGGAGGACCAACTGTATATAACTTTAGGGGAGGAGAGTCTACTCCACTAAATTATGGATTATGTCTAGATAACTCCATCTCTTTCATTTCCTACCCACATTCAAGTACTTTCTATGTGTGACCTCATTGTTTCCATAGCCACCTGATCCACACGACAATGGAAAAACCCTTTATCATTTACAGAACAATGCTTATCCATTATTTTCTTTGTTCTGCACAGTATGCCAACATAGGGAAATTGTTAGGATCCTTCTGCCTCTTCGGAAATAATTCACAGAAATTTATTTTTCTAGAAGCTGTGTCCTCCACTAACAAGGATTAAATGGAGCAAAAGAGAAGATGAAAACCATTTTCATTACTCATCTCAGGAGGGCTTCCTATTTACCCTCAAAGGAAGAAGCAAGCTGAACATTGACAAATCTCTCACTTTGCTGGTGCATATTACAATACAGTGAAAGTACAGAATTACAAAATCCCTTAAAAGTGTAAGAAGTTGCCATGTGATTTCAAAGTTCCAGACTGTGATCACTTCCAGAAATTTAGCAATGATCCTTGCCTGGTGGCCCTATGAGAAGCCTGATGGATGAGGGTAGCTTCTGGAAAAATCTATTTGCCTTCATCACTGGTGGTGCCCCTTTTCTCTCTAGGTGGTTCTCATAGTCTGCCAAGGATACAGAAAGCATGTTTTCTAATCAAGAGGTCTACATTCATATCTTTTAGCAGTAGAGGGTGATCAAAATGCACATTTTTCTTTCTTTTAAATCGCATTCTGGATTTTAGAAAGGTTAACTTGCTTGTTGAGCCCTTGACAATTCTGTTTTTGAAGTTGCACGTGCTCACCATAAACATATAAAACTTGGTTTAATCGCAAAATGGAATCTCAGCACCAAAAGGGTTTTGTGACTAAGTGAACAGATCTCTTTTTTTCTTGTTCATGGCACTAGGATGAAAGTACACCTGTAAGCAACCATAGGCTTGCTCTCACCATGCTCATCAAAATAGTGAAGTCCTTGGGATGTGCCTATGGTTGCGGAGAAGGACACCGAGGGCTCTCTGGAGATCGTCTGAGACACCAGGTATTCCGAGAGAATGTAAGAGAATTAAAGAATTAAAGTAGATTCCATTTCCTCTCCCTCTTCCTTGTCTCCAATTTGGGAATGAGTCCTTTGACAATGAGGGTCAGTGTTCCCTGAAAAATACTGTATTTCATTAGGGATGATTAATGCTGATTCGGAGTGGGAGGATTCCCACAACATATCTCAAGACCTCTAAAACCCAGGCTTAGGAAAGTTTAATTGGGAAAACACTTCTGCCTTGTGCCTAGGGGCAGACCAACTCCCAGTTGGTGAAAGGGTATATAATTGGAATGTGTAAATTAAGAGTTTGAAAGACCTTTGCAAAAATGAATACATTTAACAAGCCTCGGATGGTCTGTGACAAATGACTTTTTAATCATCTGCCTGGGTACTATAGAAACATACTTTATAGTAAAGAAAGGGGTCAAAGTTTAGGACTGTTTGTCATTCTTATGTGGATATGGAAAATGGCCCTTATTGGGACAAAACAGGACTGGAAAAGTAGCCAGTCATGTTCTGGCTGCTTTGTTTGAGAATGAACCTTGAACTCCTCCGTGTTGGAGATCATGTCCCCCTGAACTGTGTGAAACTTGGAACTCTGCGCTTGGGTTTGCAAAGCATAATTCTGTCATGGAACATGGTCATATTCCAGCTCCTTTTCATTTGCCTCCACCGAACGCTACTTTTCTCTTCACTCTTGAGCAACAACTCACCTCCATAGCAAGTCCCCACTGGGACGGTTGCCTCATGCATACATTTGAACTGAAATCATAAGAAAATATCCTCCTGAAAGTAAGGGTTTTAGGCAAAATTGAGTCCAGGAAACCCTTTGACATAAGATGGCAGAGTTTTAGGATCATGTCAAAATCTGATGCCAGCTCATTTTTTTCTTGGTATTAGTTTTTGTCATGAAATGTTCACACAGTCCTAGCATGCTCAGTTTCTTTCTGTCATCTACCCATCTACCCATCTATCCATCTATCCATTTATCCATCCTTGTCTCTTTCTTTTATATTCTTTATGTTGAGTTATGTTAGTTTGTTGCTTGTATATGGGGGGGTTATATTCACAGTAATTAACTTCTAAATTCTGAAGCATGACAACTTTGACCAAGATCTAGATTTTGAGGCTCCAAATTTAAAAATCGAAATAACAATAAGGCAATAGAGACTTGACGTTGCCCCCATTTTGGGGCATGTGTATGTGATTTTTAATGTGTGATTTTTAATTCTATCACAGTATGAATAAATCTTCAAGGCTAAGACATTACCACTCCTCATACAGAAGACCAATTTCCTGAAATGAACACTAAAATATAATAAGTGTCCTACTTTAGTTGGCAGTATACACTGGTTATGACACCAGAACTTGGCTTTCTAGACTTGGAGAAAGTAAGACTAGTTGTGTCACAAGCTATTGGAGAGACCATTTACTGCTTAGGAGTCCACCATGCTTTCCTCACTGAGACTACTGAACATTTCCTATCAGTATGTCCAGACAGTTTTTGTTTTGTTTTTTGTTTTGTTTTTTTTTCCCAGTTTATGACCTGCCTTCTCAGCTTTCCTGACTCACATCGTGACTCTTCCATTACCTTGTAGCCCAGTTTAATTTAATTCTCATTATAGGGATTTTATTTGTCAATCCTTGTTCAGCAAATACATCATCCAAGAGATACAAATTCAAGAAATTATCCCTGGGAAAGTCTAATTCAAGAAGCTGGGTATTTGCAAATTTCTAAAACATTGAATTTTCAGAAGTTACTTAAGATGTTAAGAATAGAATGGGTGACGGGCACTGAGGGGGACACTTGACGGGATGAGAACTGGGTGTTATTCTGTATATTGGTAAATTGAACACCAATAAAAAATTAATTTATAAAAAAAGATGTTAATATTTCTTACTTCTACTGGATCAGGGCCTTTATATTTAAAAAAAAAAGGAAGAAAGAAAGAGATTACTTTAATGATATTCACCAAAATGCCTGATAATTCCAGCATGTGTTTTTTTAGGTTAATCATTTGCTGGTAGTCCCAAACTATCGAAAGGGAATTCAGTCTGACAGTTTTATATCTCTTGGAGAAATTTAGAACATTCATTCAGAATCAAAATACTTAAGGTTCAATATTCTGATTCTTGCTTATTAAACTTCCCATGGAACTCATTCAGATGTTCTAATAGCCTCCAAAGAGTAGATTTGAAACGATGCTGTCTTTGGTGTGTTTTGTAGAGAAGATAGGATAATTTGTGCTTCAGGGCATTCCAACCCAGAATTTTAAAGTGCTTCGTAAGTATAGCAATGAAGATCTTCGCAAATTCTTTATGGGATAATAATTAAATACTTCTTCATGTAGGAAATATGTAAATGCCTTGAAAACATAATTTTGTAGCAAACAGCATTTATTTTGTAAGGAAAAAAATGAGCTTGCCTGAGATCTAGCAACCAATAACCTCTCTGAAATAAAAACACCTAATTTCACAATATTCTAGGACCTAGTAAAGGGAGAATGAAAACAATTATCAATTCACCTGACTTTGTGGTATAGATGGAGAGATTACAGCAAGGTCATACCAAGAAGTTTATTGCTAATTCCAAGACTGAGCCTTTGAAAATCTTTCCTTTTTCCTCTTAAATTTTCCCAGAATCCTTCCCTGGGCCTTGATTTGTCAAAGTAGTGATGTAACTTAAGTTTTCTTCTGGGAAACCATTAAGGGCCTACCTTGTAAGTTTGAATTCTTTGGGATTGCTGTCTCCATTCTTTCTTCCATGATTATGCGTGGTTGCCCAAGGTTCTCCATCCTCAATTAAGGTGGTCCTCACCCAGCCACCTCTCTTTCCTTGATCTTTAGCCTTTTCCCTCAACCTAGAGTCTTCTCCTGTTATTTCCCCCATTTCATTCCTTTGTCATGGACTTCCTTATATCTCTTACACAGAATGTGTCTTCAAGATATCAACTAATCTCTATTAATCTATCATGGTCAGTTCTTTTTGAAAGTGGGTGGTATCTGAATATGTTTTCCCCGGTCATTATCTGGATCCTTCATAGGACCTCTAGGATTAATATTAAAGAGAAATAACCACAATAAAGGGCAAGACTCTGACTCCTAATTTTGGTTCTGCTGTGAACCGTGTCAACTTGGACAAAGTCCTTGACTTCCGTGACCTTCAGCTTCCTCCACTGCAGTATGGGGATACTCATCAAATCACAGAGGTATGAAAGTCAAGTGTTGTTATGCACTTACAAGCAAGAAACACATTTTAAATAGCAAAGCACTACATAAATGTGATTTTTATCTTCATTGTAGGACAGGGCTGGGAAGCTTCTAATGACACCAGATAATATCTGTACATTCTGTCTGTGGCCTTCTGTAGCCAGTGACTGTGACTTTATTTGTTCTGGTGGTGAGATTATTCCCTTTCCCTTTGCCAGAAGGCAGAAATATTTGCTAGATTGTATAAAATATAATTGTGAGTGGCAGGGTCTAGCCAATTAATGGGCACTTGATATTTTTATCTATAAGGCCAATTTCTGTTTAAAAATCAAACTTTCACATTCAAATGCAGACACATAAATAAGCCAACTAGACTTGCTTTTATCTTATGCCTCCTTCATGCTTCAAGGATCTTCCTCTCGTGGCCAGATAAGAGGACACTGGATACCCACTTCCTATATCCCTCTCGCCTCCTGCATTAAATCTACCTAAGTTCAAAGTAGCTGAAAATGGGAGTGGTACACCTCTTCCCATTGCACAACGTCTTTGAGCTAAACCTGGATTACCAATTCTATAACCTGCCTAATTTTTTTAAACACTTTGGGCTTTTTTCACTGAGATCCTAAAATCTAGATCTTGGTGAAAAGATTGAATTCCCCTGGCCCCAGCATTAGACATTAGCCTTGGGTTTTACTTGGAGCAACCCTTCTCAAAGTAAAGTCTCTCCTACTACTCAGCTTGTCTCTGCCTTTTTCTTGCTCAGACAAGAGGGACTAGCAGGAGTGGTCAGCACCTGCCAGAAGGGAGGGATGGAAGCCTTTGCCTTCTGCAGGCTTCTATCTCAGACTAATGGATCCCTAGCTTAAGCTGGTACCTGTGACTTTTTCACTTTTCTTCCTTCATTGCAGGCCCAGAACTGCCTCACTAAGCTATACAAACTAGATAAGATGCAATTCCGACAAACCATGAGGGACTATGTGAACAAGGACTCTCTCAATAATGTAGTGGACTTCTTGCATGCTTTGCTAGGATTTTGTATGGAGCCAGTCACTGACAGTAAGTAAAGCTGTGCCAAGTTCCAGGAGAGATCACTATAAGGTGAAGCAGGTAGAGTTTCAGAGGTACCCTGAATATGTGGAGATAGAATTTAGAGGGCAGTGTGTGTGTGTGTGTGTGTGTGTGTGTGTGTGTGTAATAGGGTATAAATAAAAGCTTGAGCATCATCTATGATGACACATTTTGGGGCTTTCTGATGACAACTTAACCTTAGCAAAGGGGATTTGGTAAAGCTGTGGCATCCTCACTGTTGTTAGCCCCTCAGTCCACTTACCATCACTCATGGCACTCCTCTCTGTCTCATACAACTTTCTGTTGTATGACAACTGAGACAGAAATCAAGGAACAAGGGAGTATATTCATGAGTTCAGCAAATATGAAATGAGTACCTATTGTGTGCCAGGCTCAATGCATAGAGATTTTTTTCACAAAACAGGAAAGAAAAAAAATATATATATATATATTAGTAGTAATGCAATTTTGGTACACACACAACATATATATATATATATATATATATACTGAATTTTTTAAAAACAGGCAAATGGAAATATAGTTAGCCCTATCAACCATTTCATAGCTTCATGGCTTTATGAAAACCCCATCATAGAGACCTGTGGTATGGGTGGAGGTAGTGAACACTGAATTCATGATAAATCAAACACCGTCAATACCACTCAAATGCAATACAGTAATGAAATGAAAATGATGTATGAACCCTGAGTTGAGTAACATACACATTTTAATTAGAGCCCAAGAAGAAATAACTTCTCAATATAGCCTTTTATGGTTTATATGACACGTGTGTGATAGTTGACTAACTTTTAATGAAGATCTATTTGATTACTTCTTTAACCTGTGTAGCTTAATGGAAACATTGTCTTGAATTGGTGCCTTTGCATTCCAGACAAGGCTGGGTTTGGAAATAACTTCACCACAGTGGACAACAAATCCACAGCCCAAAATGTGGAAGGCATCGTTGTCAGCGCCATGTTTAAATCCCTTATCACACGCTGCGCTTCAACCACGCATGAATTGCACAGCCCTGAGAATCTGGTGAGAAATTCACCTCTTCTTCCCACAGGAGTTCTTGGTCTCTGTTCTAGGAAAAGTTCTCAGTCGTGGCCTTGAGAAATACCAGTTGAAGTCTAAAAGTGGGCACTTTAAACTCTATTTTCCCAAAGTTAACAGTAGCTCATGGTAGAGCCTCATAATGCATTTTTCCTTGTTACTCATTAAACTACTTCAGAATTGACTTATCTTCCTCTTCCACCTCATAGATTCTGTGGTGGTTTCTGAGATACTTACAAAGTACTTTGAGGCCTTAAAAAGAAAGAGGTGCTAGAGCACAGACCATTAGCTCATGAAATATTAAAGAATATTGTACCAAGCATTTTTGAAACCACGTTTACTTTAAAAATTAATGTAACTATCCTGCTGAAATTAGGTTTGTTTTCTTTTATCAAACACCACAATTTTTTAGCCTCTCCTCATAAATGGCTGTATTAATTAAACCATTAAAGCCACCAGTGTGCGGGAGAAGAACCATGCCTATAACAAGTTAGTGCTTAATAGCTGCCAAGGAAATTGTGGTTTGGGATACAAAAAGTAGATTAAGGCTGATGAATCTACATGAACAGATGAATTCAGTTCTCTCTGGGGAGTAAAGAAATGTTTCACTATCTTACCAATTTGTTACATATTGTGACTTCTATGTAGAAATCAGCCTACTTATACATAGTGACACTATCCGCTAATCTACCTAAATCCAGGAAATCATTTTAAGCTATTCTAAACCATTGAAACTATTCTCATAACTTGAGGTGAACTAAAACTCTAAACCAAATGGAATTTAATTTTGCTGACTGTCAAAGCCACCTCAGCAAAGTTCTTGGAGCTTGAGAAAAGCATGGGCATCATCCATGCATTTAATTTGGTCATGGCAAGAAGTACTTTGACAGGTTAATTATAATACGTGTGAGCACTTTTTATACATTTTAGAATGCAAAATTAGGTATAGAAGAAATAACTATTTCTTAATTTTCTTTAAATCATCTTAGTTTTGACTTGGAACCCCCATCCCACCAGAATGGCTGAAAGTTGAACCCCAGCATTCTTGGGTTTCTCTACTTCATGCAAAGATCTCAAGTCTTTGGTAGGACTTAGGACCTGAGAAGCTCCATGGGTCTCAGTCATCCGTACAATACTTATTATTTCACATACTACTTTCTGCTGTGTGCCTGGGGCTGGGCGCTCTGGTGAATTTGGAAACTTCATTTTTTGGGGTCTTGTCCCTTCTGCCGGGCAAGCTGCTAAAGAGTACAATGAAGGCATGAGATTTTTCTGCCCAAAGGACCGAAAAGCACTCTTTTTGTGTTTTCCTCTGTTACTGTTCCTTCTGATTTTTTAAGAGTCATGGACATGATTGTCCCAGTGATCTTAGATTTTGAAAATCAAAGCTATCAAGGTAAGTGTTTCTGAGGCTTCTGGCTCTTGCTTTGCCATGAACATTCCCTAAGGCAAAAAATACAGTAACTACCGGCTTGAAGAGAGAGGGGAAATGCTGAATGAAAAGGTTAATATCTCAAAAAAAAGGTTAATACCTCAAGAAAAAAGGTCATATATATTTTTAAATGTGGATTCATCAATAGATTGGTTTTCATAACCCTGCATCATCTTTAGTTCATAGTCAAGTTCATGTTCAAATGGCCTTCGACATATTTTTTTGTTAAATATGTCCAGCAAAATGCACTGTCCTTGAATATTATGCTCTGCTAGAAGTGTCTAGAGGTCTGAGCTTATTTGACCACAGTGACACAGAGAATTTGGAGAAGCTGAAGAGGAACTGAAATTTCTAGTCCAAACAAACTTCTGATCACCTTTTTTTTGCAGGCATCTCTTCAGAAGTCGTAATTAAGAGAGAAAATTAAAGCTTGGGAGTCCAGCAGTTTAAAGTGTAAATTGATGTCTTTCTAATGATACAGCCAACTTTCTGAATATGAAGCATGGTAACCATCTTTTTTCATACTAAGGATGACAGGCAAGGTTCTTGGTAATGTTGCCAGAGGAACAATGGAAAGGCCGTGTACCATATACCATCTGTTTCCTTGTAGTAAAATGTCTTCCTTTTACGATGCTAATGCTAATCCAAGCCTAAGGAATTAACTCCTCCCTCTCTTCCTGTGAAAACCATTTAACCATACAACTTTCCCTCTTGCATCCAAACAGGGGCTGTATTGCGACATCCGTCAGCTGGTCCAATTTATCAAAGAGGCTCACGGGAACGTCTTCAGGAGAGTGGCCCTTAGCGCTTTGCTTGACAGTGCTGAGAAGTTGGCACCAGGGAAAAAGGTGGAGGAGAATGAATCAGAATCTAAGACTGCAGGCAGTAAAAGGTTGGAAGCTTGTGCTATAAATATTAGTGTTTGCCTGATGTCAGTAGAATGTAATTTGTTGTCCTGTCCCATGTGGTTCCCCGTATGATGTGTAACTCTAGGGCAGGGATGGTGGGGCTATCTTGGATAAGTGGGAATTACTGGTGATGGTCCAGCTGAAGTTTAGAAAAAGAATGTGTTTACTATCAAATAAATCCTTTCTCTCTCTCTAAATGAAAACTCAGTTGATCTCAGGCTTACATACACTTGACCTTTACTTCATAGCTCCCAACAGTATGGTGAAATGCTGTCTGTGTTAGTCTTTTCCATAGATAATTTACATTTTTTTCCAAAGAGGAAAAACAATTATCGATACCATATCCTGTTCAGTAAGTAATATTTTAAACATGCCAAAATACAAATTGCTGAGCAGTGCCCTGTTGTGTTTCCTTTTAGTAAATATAAATTTATTGTATGCCTATTCTATAAAATATGCCACTTACTGAGATTAAAAGAAATTCCTAAATTCAAAATTCTGCTTGTAGTTAATGACTCTGCATTGTGGTGGTATTCTTTGGCAATAAGGCAGGTAGGACATGATTCAAATGGTAGGATATAAATTTCATAGGATATAGACTCATGATGACATAGAGTCTGCAAGCAGTATATGTTATCTATAGGGGGTGTTTTGCTTTATGAAGTATATGAAGTGTTGAGAAGTGGTGTGTCCTGCTCTGTTGTGATTGGTGGACTGCACTGTTTGCATAGGTCAGAGGCGGGAAGCATTGTCGATAAAGGCCAGGTGTCCTCTGCACCTGAGGAATGTCGCAGCTTCATGTCTGGTCGCCCCTCGCAGACCCCAGAGCAGTAAGTAGCATTGATTTTTATCTCCAATGCAGTGAGCTGAGTGTTTCCCACTATAAGAAATTCAATTTTCCAAACTGCTGTTTGTTTGCTTGTCATCATCTTTGAACTTTGCCTTGCTCCTCCCCTTTACTTTTCATTCCCAATGCCACGAATCTCTATAGACCCAAGTCACAAATAACCAACCTTATGAGTTCAGGAAACTTCCTTACCTGCATTTCCCATTTCCAGTATCTATCCTACTCTGCTTTTCATGCATACTTCTGCAGATAAATCATGAAAAACAGCATATGGATCAGGTGGGGAGGAGGTGTCATTTACTTTCTTGCTTAGATTTGTTTATAACTTTTTTTTAATTTCAATGTATTAATGGCTGTCAATGTGCTTGTTGAAGCTTTTCCAAAAAATAAATAAGATAAACTTCTCTTGTGCTCAGATTTAGCTAAAACATAGACTGTACTCCATTTCACCTTGGTCTTCTTCTGAGATCCATTCCAGTGTTCTCTGAAATCAATCAGTTTATCTCTACTTTTTGTAATGGCAAAATCAAAAGCATATTAAAATTAGTGCCTCTAGAAAATAAGAGAATTACTCTAGACACTAAGCATACAACCTAGTTCTATGCAAGGCTCATTTGTCTTCATTCTTCTTTTGAGAATTATTTACTCATAAGGTGTGTGATCAGTATTTAAACTATGGACATCATTTAAGATAGACCATTTTACTTCCTCAAACTTTGGATTACTATGAAACAATTACTCTGCCAGAAATTCTGCAGGGTATTCTAGGTTTTATGAACCTAAACGTTCTCTCTAGTCAAGGAAATCACCAGCATCAAGTAGGACCTTGGTAATTCACAAGCAGGGAGAGCCTTCCAAGAACAAAAGCCTGCATAGTTCTTCTAACCCTTCAAAACCTTTGAGACTGCTTCTAAGTGCCTGGAGAAAAGTTAAAAGAAGGTAAATCAACTCTGTGAGTCTAGGGACCATGTCAATTTTTGCTTACCATTATAGCCCAATGCTTAGGACTTGGTCCCCATAGTAAACACTTAATACCTATTTCACAATGAATGAATGAGTGATAGGCAATCAATGAAAAGATAGAATTGTGAAATTACCATTAAGTTTTTGTTTCCTTTAACTTCCTTTCTTAAACGTGAGGTTTAAGGAAGTCTTTAAGGACATAATAAAAAGTCAAACATAAGCTCTAAGGGAAAAAAAATAACATAAAAGGCCAAGTTATGTAGCCAAATAGCCACAAGAGTAGTTCTAAGTCTTTATATACAGAGCATGAGCAGAAAAAGAAGGCGTTCCCCTCCCCCCAAAGTAGCACTAGCAACTATTAATCTAATACGATTAATGAGATGATCTAATAGGTAAACTGGATTTTAGAAATAAAACCATCTATCTTCATAGGTGATTTCATTTTCTAGATTGCAAAATATTCTCTTTCTTCAGTGTTCTGTAAACACTACCTGATATCTCAGCATTTAGCATGGGTCTGTTCTTTCCCCTTGAATGAAGATACATGTTTTAATGTGCTTCTACATAAAAATTCCCATTTGGAGAGATGTCATGGAATGTTAAATATAGAGCTTTTCCCTGATCCCAGTGGCCCCAGGAGATGATCATGCCAAATATCCTCTGTTTAGCACTTGGAGAAAGGTAGGTGGATGATCCTGGCTCCTCTTTTATCCTCTCTTTCTCCTGCCCTTCCCTCCCCTTCTGACCTTTCTCTTCTCCTTCCTCCTAAAATAAGTCACACTAGCTGAATAATATTAAAAGCAGTTTTACATGGTCTTTTCTCTGAAAAAAGAGATACCCATTGGATAAAGCTGATGTAGCATTTTCTTGAGGTGTTTTCCCACCCAGACCATATAGTCATATGCTTCATCATTGTGTCCCACATTTCCCAAAGGCAAGGAATGTTTCATATACTATGATCATTTGATAAAACAAACTGAGAAGTCAAATTCTGAAACACTGATTTCAACTCACAAATTCATGCCAAAAATGATAGAATATCCTTGTTTGAAATAAGAATAAAATGTATTTAGTATTGTCAGGATTTTGAGAGATAAAATCTGAACCTTCATGTAAATATCTCCAGAAAATGATTGCTTTACATAGTACTATTGAATTTTGGGTAGATTCTGGATTCAATCTCAAAGCTTGTAGGCAAATTGTTACCTAAAATTTCATAAACAAATTTCATCATGTGTTACTAAGTATTTTCTCTGACCTTTCTTTCCAAATTCCCAAATACGTTGCTCAAGTTGACAAATGTGGCAAAGCAGAAAAGCAAAAACAAAATCACTTTAAAATTGAAATACCATCAAATAGAGATAACCACTGTAAATATTTAGTGTGCTGGGTACATTTTTGAGCATGTGTATACACAAGCTCACAGACACATCCTCGCATGTGTACCTTGTTTATTTAACATGATCTTACCCTATTTCACCCATTGATTAACTGTCTTCTAACTTTGCAATATATTTTAACATTCCCCATATCAATAATCTTCTTAAATGAGACTTTAATGGCTAGAGAATATTCCATCATACAGAAGTTCTATAATTTAACTGTTTTTCGAGAGTTTAAAATTAGACTGCTTCCAGTTTTTCAGTGTTGACCCATAGTTTCTCAGTGAGAATTTGATCATTTTTTGCCTAGATGTTAGTATGTTGTCCTGTATTTCCTTGGGATAGCTTCCTGGAAATTGGATTTCTCTGTCATGGCTGTAGATATTGGTTTTGGATAACATATTACTAAGTTACCTTCCAGAGAGGTCGAATCTCTCTATCTCATCCCTGGCAGTATGATAGTAACCAATTGCTTTCTTTTTTCCCCCTTTTGATCTTTACCAATTTAGTGAGTAAAAATAGGGATCTTGTTTCAATTGACCTTCCCCCAGCCAACCAGTGCCTAATGAGATGAACCTCTGCACAATTAGTAAACAATTATGGGATGATAAACCCCTTGAGTGTGGTTGTATTTCACTTAAGCATTTATTGAAATATCATTTGTGAGTTTATTTAGTGCTGAGAATTATACTATACTGGGGTGGAGGTGGAGAGTGAGATACGGTACTACACAAGCCTCTGGGAACTTAAAAAAAAAAGTAAAATATTTAGACATAAGTGCTTCTGATATTGTGACTCACACATGCAGATGAATATGTGTGATAATATTTGGTCTTCTTATTAAGGCTGGGGAAAAAATGATTACCACTATTTGACAGCTAAGACATGACTGTTTTCGGGAAGACCTCAGAGTCAACCTTGGTCTCACTCCTTCCACTCCCCCTCTGACTCATCCTAAACCCCAGTCCATCAAAGATCATACTGCATGATTTGCCTAAATGTCATTGGCAGGAAGTTGAAAGAAATTTAAGAGAACTTCACATGGCATTGTCAGTCGTTTAACTCTACCCTCTTGCTTTCATTCAGTGATGAACAAATGCAAGGGGGAAACCTGGGGCGTAAAGATTTCTGGCGCAAGATGTTCAAATCCCAGAGTGCAGCAAGTGACACCAGCAGCCAGTCTGAGCAGGATACTTCAGAATGCACTACTGCCCATTCAGGGACCACCTCTGACCGCCGCACCCGCTCACGGTCCCGCAGAATTTCCCTCCGGAAGAAACTTAAACTCCCCATAGGTAAAAGTATGTCTGTATTTATTTATGGATTCTCTTATTCCTTGCCATCTCCTCAGATCAACTCATAATCAAAACAAAGCAATGCATAGTAGGGCAGAGAAAAGGGAAAGCCTTCAAGTCACAAGGCTTAAGTTGGCTCATTCCTTCCTTCATTCATTCATCTTTTTTCAGCAGATATTTATCAAACTCCTATGTGCATTATGGTGTGCAAACACTCTGAATCTAGGCATCAGGAATTCAATGATGAGCAAAATTACATAGTGCCCAATTTTGCCAAACTTAAAAATCTATTAGGGGTGACAATCACCAAAGCAGATAATCCTACAACTAAGTGTAGTTGCAAACTATGAATTTTATGAAGGAAGTATATGTTGTGCTATGAAAGCATGCAATGAGATTGGACCTAAATGGGGAGGAGGAGACCGAGATCAGAGAAGGCTTCCTGGAGGAAATGAAATTAAGATCTTCAGTGTACTTAGGGGAAGGAAGAAGGAGAGCACTCTAAGTGGTAGCAATAAGATTTGTAAAAGTATTAGGAGGAAGGGAAGTGGAAGAATTGAGATGAGGAGAAGAGTGCCTGCATAACTATGATAAAGCAATAGAGAGTAGATAGAGCATGTGGACCTTGCAGGTAAGGTTGGCTCTTTGTCCTACTGCCCTATATAGCCCAGGTGGATGTTGAGCAAGGGAATAATGCAAGCAGGTTAACTTTTTCTAGAAGATCACTGCATGGACAACATACTGGAGGGAGCACAAATGGTTAAGAGAGACCAGATAGAAAGCTGTCTAGTAGTCCAGGCATAAGTAATGGAAGCTTAGACTGGCTGGTGACTATGTACAGAGAAGTGGGCAGATTTGAGAAATACCTTGGAGGTAAAACTAACAGGACTTAACTGGAACATGTGAAAAGTGTCAAGGAGAACCGGATGGATTGTGGTTTTATTCACCAAAGAAGCCAAAATTCATTTTGTCCTGGTTTTACTCAGTCTTGTTATTTTATAATCCCATACTGAATATTCAAAGCATGTACATTTTGAAAATCATTTGTTTTCACTTCAATTTACATCAAGCCATGTAACTTTCATTACTTTTTGAGCACATGCTGACATTTGTGTTTAATTCATTTGGGAGAAAATGCTATACTGGCCTAACTTTTCAAAAATTATTAAATAGGGAACTGGCTGAAGCGGTCTTCCCTCTCAGGCCTAGCAGATGGCGTGGAGGACCTTCTGGACATCAGCTCTGTGGACCGCCTGTCTTTCATCAGGCAAAGCTCCAAGGTAAACAGGACATTGCTTATGTAAGAGAATGTTGGAGTCGCTGATAGAAAAATGTCAGGACCAAGAAATGCTAAACACCTGGAGGGGCCAAACAAGAAAGAGTTGCAGAAACTGTCTTCAAATTGAATGAAGTTTGAAAACTTAAATGAGCAATGAAAACTAAGATATCTAAGTAGTAGGCTATTACGGAAAAGAAGAAAAGAGTAACAAAAAATTTACATAAAATTATAATGCAGATCTATAGATATACATAGGTATTGTTTCCCAGCTATTATAATCTTTTAACTTTATATTTTATTTATTTTTAGTTATTATTTTTTAATTCTAGTATAATTGATGAACAGTGTTATATTGTTTTCAGGTGTACAATATAGTCATTCAGTAGTTCTATACATTTACCCAGTGCTCATCACCATAAGTGTACTTTAATCCCCATCACTTATTCCTACCACTGGTTGCCCCTCTGGCAACCAACCACCAATTTGTTCTCTACAGTTTAGAGTCTGTTATTTTGTTAAGTCTCTTTTTTTGTTGTTTTGGTTTTTAGATTCTACTTGAGTGAACTCATTTATCTTTCTCTGACTGGCTTATTTCATGTAGATTATACCCTCTATATCCATCCATGTTGTTGCAAATGTCTATTCTCACCACTTTTATTTGACATAGTACTGGAAATCCTAGCCACAGCAATTGGACAAGAAAAAGAAATGAAAGGCTTCCAAATTGGTATTTCCCACCTATTTTTAACTTTTGATGTGTATGTGAAATTCCTGACATAGGAATGCAATAGGATGCAATAATTTTCTAATGATTCTCTTTATGTATTCACACACACACACACACACACACACACACACACACATATACACACTTCATCCTCTTTCTACTGCTTTTGTAACTAGCTTAACCATTCTCCCTATTGAAAAGGACAAAGAAATTCAGGATGATTTTTTTCATTAAGTGCTTCTTCATAATACTTAAGCATTGTAGCAGCATACTATTTGGAAAAAGGTAATGATGAAATCCATTTACTACAAGAGCCTTCCCTGTGCATGATCCATGGTCTGGTCACTATAATTTCCAGTGTATGGTAAGAGTTACATTTCTTTACATTCAGATCATTTGCTTCTATTCTTTCTGCTTTGAATCACACTAAAAACAAGTTTTCTTCTGTCTTAATAGTAATATTTTGAAATTATAAAAAGAATATATCAACCTTATAAGACATTTAGAAAATACAACTCCTCTTTCACATCCTTTTTGCTAAAAAATTGGCCTAATATTGAGGTCTGTAGCCTCCTTGCTTGCTGAAAATTTTAAGTACTTTTGGCCTAAAGGCAAGATCTAGAGCACATTTTAATTCTTAGGAAAAAACCCCAGATATGTTATTTTACTTTAATTATAGAGTACTTTATGAATTAATTTATACTTGTTTTTTCATAAAGAAACAACTGTGGTGTTGTTTGTAAAGGATTAAAATGGTTTGCTGTTCAGGAATTTGAGTTTGGATTTTATCAGAATTAAACTCTAAGAATATCTCATGTATTCACTGAATTATTTTCATGGTGCCTGATTATTTACTTTCAATCTATGACTAGATCCTCCTTCAAATTAGTCATAAGTGATATCTTTTCTCGTACACTGGAATAAACCATACTGACTGACTAACCAGATGTGGAAGTCAGAAGACTAAAGTAATCTTCATATTACAAACAACTTATTTTTCAAGGCAAGGGTTAGTATAAACACAAAGAGTTGCCTTTTTTTCTCAGGTCAAATTTACCAGTGCAGTGAAGCTTTCCGAAGGTGGACCAGGGAGTGGAATGGAAAATGGAAGAGATGAAGAGGAGAATTTCTTCAAGCGTCTTGGTAAATGTTGTGCAGCCTAAGAATTACATCTGATTTTCAACACACAGAACAAAAATTTGATTGGATAGAGTGGTCCATTTTCTATTTCCATCTATTTCATATTCATTTCTCGTGTGTGTGTTGTACTGTTATATATAGCTTCTCAATATCTTATCAATTTTGTTCAACAGACATTTATGGAAGCCCTACTGTGTTCCTCGTTCCATGGTAGATACTAGATTTACAAAGAAGAGTGAGAGACAGCCTCTTCTTCAGTGTCTATCCTTTATTAAAATCTAAGAGCTTTAAAGAACCTTCGGATTTCCATCTACCTATCTATTTAGGAATTCTGTACATTATATCCCTGAGAGGTGGCCAGCCACCCTCTGAACACTTCCACCGAAGGGGAGTCTATTACTTCACAAAGCAGCCTATTCCAGAACTAGACAGTTTTTTAATTGTTAGAAATTGTTAGACAATCTTTCCTAATATCCCAAAAATATACTCATCCATAAATTTGATTTCACTGGTCCTAGTTATAACAACCTTGGCCAAACACACACACACACACACACACACACACACACACACACACACTGCTAGTTTTGCCTTTTATCTATTTCACATTCTCTCTTTTGATCTCACTGCCGCTGGTTGAACATTGTTGATTCCTTTTTTTCCCCTTACATGGAAGAGTCTCTAGACCCATCACCATCCTGATTCCATTTTACTTAGTGTTCCAATTAGATGATATACTTTACAAAATGTGGAGCTTCAGATGGAATGCAATACATCATATCTGACTTCAATCAGTGTAATAAATAGTGTAACTATTAAGCTCTAGGGATACAGCAAGTGTATGAGCACAATTTAAAGTTGCATTATAAAGTTTTATATCTCACAGTTGGCTTGTACTGAATTTGGATTAACTTTTACTAGCTCACCTCCACAAGAGTGAATATCATGCTATATTTTGGTATAGCCATTATTAATTCTTCATCTCAAAAAAGATAAAATGTATTGTTTCATTAACTTGGGAGGTTAAGTCACATGCCCAGGAAAGGTCTCTTGAGAACCCAAACCAAGTTGAATTTAGAATTTTTCTCTTTTTTACAATTGTACTCTAAGGATTCATCTGCAGAGACACACATTTCCCTGTTTTCATCCAAACTGTTAATATTATTACTGACCAGGTCAAATACAAATATATATCTCCTGTGATACTTCTAGTTGACTTTTATTAATTAACAGTTTGTGGGTATAATTTTCAGACAACCATATACTTAGTTTACTAGCAATTAGCAAACACTCTCCCATTTCATTATAAAAACATCATATTTTACCAGGAAATATCTCATGTCTTTATAACTCTGTCTAAAGGAATATGCAGCTTAGTTCAATATAGTGTATTCTTCATGAAACCACAGTGATTCCTTTGATTACTTCTTTTTTTTTAAAGTTCCTATTTATCTAATTATCTCTTACAGAATTTGGCTAGGGCATACATCAAACTCTTAGTCTGTGGTTTCAAGAATCTTCCTAACAAAGCAAGACCTTTGTCATTTTCAGTCTTTAGGGACTCTTTTCACTCCTCATGATATTTCAGAGAAGATACACCTAGCATTCAGAGACACCAGAATTATAAATAGATTTTTATGAGGCTTTTTTTGAACACTACAGAGTGTTCTTCGCCTGGAAAATGTGTTAGCTGAATGGCATTTGACTAGTACTGTGATTACATCTGTAAATTCTTTCTGTGCCCTGCAGTGTAATTTCATGGAACTAAGAATTAACTCAGAGGAGGGTCTCTCACATTTGGTGTCTCCTTAATGAAAGCTTTTCTGCACTTATGTATTTGCGAATTTTTCTCGTTGGTGAAAAGGATGAAAGTATAATTGAGTTGTTTACCTTCCTTTTGATTCCCTTACATCCCTTTCTTCAAGAAATAGGCCAATATTTTTAGTCTTATTCTTAATATGTTATCATGAGTATTTCTTGTAAATCTTTTTTATTCTAGATTTTTACCCTATTCCTGCAGATTTCAGCCATTGTTTTATATATTCCTTATATTTCATTCACAAAAGGAAAGACTTGGTATGGAATATTCATAGAGTCTGACTCTGAGATCAGTTTGTGTCAGCTATACCTGAAGTAAAGTAGTCTCTGTGTAACTAGAAGACAAAACCATAAAATCTAAGACTGATATCTGGAATTTTATGTGCTTTTTGACTGGCAAGAGAAGATAGCTTGCATGCCAACATCATTCTTTGTCCATGTTCTCTGGCTCCTTAAAAATTATAAAAGGTATTCTGTGAGATAATTCCTTTGGAATCTTTTGCAGAAGCCAGATATCCTCAGCTATTCTAAAAAACAAAAAACAAAAAAACAAAAACAAAAACCTTTAAAAACCCCATTATCTGCTAATCTTAGTACATTGTAATTTGCAACAACTCCTGACCTTGGCCATGTAAACATTTATCTTTTAGCCTCCTTTTGCCTTTTCTCCCATCTATCTTATTTCCTTCCTTCGTTCCTTCCTTCCTTCCTTCCTTCCTTCCTTCCTTCCTTCCTTCCTTCCTCTCTTCCTTGCTTTCTTTCCCTTCCCTTCCTTCTTTGCAATTTGTATGTATAAATGATTCCTATGCATCCATTATAAATGTATTGGTTTTTTCTTTCTCAATTATTTTAATTATATACTGTTTCTGCTTCTTTAAAGTTGCTATAAAGAAAGCAAACATCAAGCATTCTTACTTTCAAATGTATACTCAAACTTCACTGAGTTAAGATCAAATGCAAAGCCAATAGAATTTCTTTAATCTAAAAAATTATTAAACAAATGAAAAATACATCTCCTGAACATTTAACAGAACTGAAACTGCATTCATAATCAGCTGTCTTTCTTCTTTGCTTTCATATACACTAAGAATATTTCATTTTAGAGATCATGTGGTCTTTATTTGAGGGAAGATGTTTTATTAAGGCATGTTTTCAATCAATCAATAAAATTTACTGAGTATCATCTATGTGCTCAGCTCTGCCATAAATTCCATGGGAAATGCTGCTTAAAGAAATACTGCATTTTGAAATATCCCTTCTTAAACTTAACAGATCATAAAAACTGTATTCTATGTAAATTTATAAGTGATACCTCAGTAAATTTAATGTAAAAAATAGTAAATAAATGCAACGAGAATGTACTGAGACTAAAAAATTAGGCCTTATGTTCAAGGAAGCCAAGAAGCATCCTTATATACTAGTAAGTTTATATAAAAGACGAATAGAAGGTGCATTTTACAGCCAAAGTACTTCTTAACATTTCTTTTACTAGTACAATATGGAATGCCGACTGGGAATAATATACAATCAGTTTTACAATCAGTTTATAACATGTACAATGTTGACTTATTTCTTACCATAAATTACTCTGACATAATCTCTACCTTCAGCAGTATACAAAATTCTGGCCTCCTTCAACATAAACAGTTGGGTATTCTGGGGATGCAGTGTGACATAGTGGTAAGAGGGTAGGCTGATGGTCATCAGGTCTGGATTTGAATTCTGACTTCATAACTTTCTATTGCATGAACTTCGTCGAGGCTATTTAACCTGTACCCTCTTTCTGTATATATTTATGTTCTTACTGCCCTGTTCTCTCCCTTCTCTTTTTTTGATTATCTTTAAGGATTTATCTTATAAGGCTGTTACAAAAAATAAATCATAAAATATTTCATACAATACTGAACACATATACTAAGTACTCAAAAATTGAAGCAGATGCATGGCTATCCATTAATGCCACTATAACGCAATGGAGATTTTCCATTATAATTAGCTTTTACTTATAAGCATTATTCTTATGCCTGAGATCATAGGATTCTACTGTAATGAATATCCATCATTCTGTGAAGCAAAGAAGATAAAGTCTTCCTGTCAAAGATTGTTTTGTCAGTTTTCTTTTCATTATTTTATTTAGGCTACTTAACCATATTGTTTCTGAAGTTCTTTTTATCAGAATGGCACTTCTGGTAATATTAAATAACCTTCTTTTAGAATTCATTATCTTGTCAAATGAGTATTAAGAAAAATGACGAAAAGCTTATTCTTAATGTCTCCTTCAATAAGATGATGGCAACTGTTCTTAATAAATTGGTTAATAAATTTATTTGGGCTACGTGGGTGACTCAGTTAAGCCTCTGCCTTTGGCTCAGATCACAATCTCAGGGTCCTGGGATGGAGCCCCACATTAAGCACCCTGTTCAGCGAGTGGTCTGTTTCTCCCTCTCCCTCTGTCCTCCCTCCACTCATGCTCTCTCTCTAATAAATAAATAAAATCTTTTTTAAAAAAGAATGAGATTGTTGATCATACATCTTATATTTTAGTTCTATCACAACTTTGAGGCAATTATTACCTAGTATATTGTAAATCTTAATTATAGTAACAAATAATAAAACAACTGTATTCATTAAAAAGAAAGACATTTGAGGTCTATCTTAAATTTAAAGTTTAAGGGACTGCTAAGGTTATAATTTCTTTTGACAGAAGGGATTTCCTCTGTGTAACTTAAAGGCCTATATATGTATGATTGATAAAGTTACATAGAGGTAGGATAAGTCACAGGAAGTTACTGGTTCTAGGAGTTTTGATAATGTTCAGTGAATAAATAGCTGCCTTTGCAAGGCAACTGTCTAGAAACAAGGCCACCTAGGAAGTATTGTTCCTATACTGCAGCTTTTCAGTATGCGCCCTTCGTCATTTAAGATTCTGTCTTCCAAATTTTTTCCACCATCAGATTCTTTGTGTGCTACTTCCTTTTTGCAAATGATACAGATATGCCACACTAATTGGAAAAAAAAATACTGGAGGTGTTGAACATGGAATTTTGAATATGGAACATTTGCATCTGAAAAGGAAATATGCCCATAAGGAATGAAAAATGGGAAATTTCGACAATTATTTTATTCTTTCTTAAGATTTTATTTATTTATTCATAGGGACACAGAGAGAATGAGAGGCAGAGACACAGGCAAAGGGCGAAGCATGCTCCATGCAGAGAGCCCGACGTGGGACTTGATTCAGGGTCTCCAGGATCACGCCCCGGGCTGCAGGCAGCGCCAAACTGCTGCGCCACCAGGGCTGCCCTCGATAATATTTTAATTATATGGCATTATTTGTACTTATTAAAATTTTCAAACATAGACAAAAATAAAAAGAATGGTTTAATGGATCCCAGATATCCATCGCCCATTTGTAATAATGACAAAAATTTTCTATATTTGTTTCATCTATCCTTTATGCTTTTTAAAAAATATTTTATTTATTTAAAAGAGAGAGACACTCAAGCGAGAGAGCACAAGGCAGGGGGAGGGGCAGAAGGAGAGGGAGAAGCAGACTCCCCGTTGAGGAGGGAGCCTGATGCAGGACTTGATCCCAGGACACAGAGACCATGACCTGAGCCAAAGGCAGATGCTGAAC
The DNA here is from genome assembly GCF_905146905.1 of Nyctereutes procyonoides. Classification (NCBI taxonomy): domain Eukaryota; kingdom Metazoa; phylum Chordata; class Mammalia; order Carnivora; family Canidae; genus Nyctereutes; species Nyctereutes procyonoides. The sequence goes on from NW_026575132.1 coordinate 17,800,500, forward strand.
CAACTGAACTACCCAGGCACCCTGATATTTAGGTTTTCAAAAATGTACCTAGGGATAAAAATGATGAAAAATGATACTTTATATCATTGTTTAAAATGTGTGATCCTTAGACTTTCTTCATCAATAACTCACAAGGAGTGTTTGTTAAAAAAGAATGAATACCCCCAGGCATGGGATCAAAATTTCTAGTGATGAGACCTGATATTCTGTGTTTAATAAGCTTCAGACTGATTCTTATTCATAGGCGCTTTAACTATGGAAAAATAAGGGTGGGAAGGAATCAGTGGTTCCCAAATCTCTGACCATAGTGCTGGGTCAGCTTGATTACATCATTATCTTCTGGGTGGCTTACAAAGCACAAATTTCCATACTCTATTTCTAAGAATTCTGATTCTGAAAGTCTGGATGAAATTCAGGAACTTCGTAGGTAATTCTGACACATAGTTAGGTTTGGAAATCCTAGAATTAAATGACCAAACTCTAAGATTCTTTATGTCTCTAATAGTCAGTGATTCTTTGTGTTGTAACTGAGATATCAATTTATGGAACATATATGCAATTGTGCAGTGATTCCATCTTTGATAAAAATAGAAGTTAGCTATTGATTACAGGAAGATCATTTTAAATATACTAAGAGCTCCTGCCAGTTTTAAAGAGGAGACCTGGTAGCAAAATGATCAGATCCTATATTTAAATATTTATGTAAAATTCTACATTTGCATATATCATGTGTCACCAGATTCCCAAAAGTTTATGGTGTGTCTAAATCAGGCATTGGGCTGGAAATGAATGAGATGGAGTCAGGGGGAAAGCTTTCAGGCCAACACTACAGAAAACATGTTGTTATAACTTTGAAGTTCTTTTCAATCTGTGATCCATTGTATTTTCTTTCTTTCATTCCTCCACCATGGGAATAACCTATAGGTTGCCACAGTTTTGATGACCATCTGTCTTCTAACCAAGATGGTGGAAAAAGCAAAAATGTTGTGAATCTTGGAGCAATCCGACAAGGCATGAAGCGCTTTCAATTTCTGTTAAACTGCTGTGAGCCAGGGACAATTCCAGATGCATCCATCCTGGCAGCTGCATTAGATCTTGTAAGTTTCTGGAAGACTTTGCCCACTCTGTCTCCTATTACAATTAATACTGCTAATGGAGGAAAGCATGAATTTCTAATCCTAACCCTCTCTATGGAGTTTTTTTTTTTTTTTTTAAAAACTGTTCATGCGTTACAGTTTTCAGAGTACAGGTCTTTCACCTCCTTGGTTAGGTTTATTCTTAGGTACTTTTTTGGTGCAATTATAAATGGGATTGTTTTCTTAGTTTCTCTTTCTGCTACTTCATTATTAGTGCATTTTCAATCTGTAGTGCAACAGATTCCTGTATATTAATTTTGGATCCTGTGACTCTACTGAATTCATTTACCAGTGCTAGTAGATTTTTGGTGGTCTTCAGGGTTTTCTATATATAGTATCATGTCATCTACAAATAGTTAAAGTTTTACTTGTTTCTTACCAATTTGGAAGCCTTCTATTTCTTTTTCTTGTCTGATTGGGAAGAAATGGCTGGGACTTCCAATACTATGTTGAATAAAAATGGTGACAATGGACATCATTGTTTTTTCCTAATCTTAGAGGAAGAGTTCTCAGTTTTTTACCACTGACTTTGATGTTAGATGTGAGTTTTTCATATGTGGCCTTTATTATGCTGAGGAATGTTCTCTTTAAATCAACTTTGTTGAGAGTTTTTTTTTTTTTATCATGAATGGATGTTGTACTTTGTCAAATGCCTTTTCTGCACTTATTGATATGATTATAGGTTTTTGTGGGGTTATATTTTTTTGATTTTCTCAGCATTAATTTTAAAAGGAGGAAGAAAGGTGATGAGGTGAAAGAAAAGGGAAAAATTTAATAATGAATATGCACTGGGAAGTAGACTGTAGAGCATCATGATTAAAAGGATGTGAGGGCTCTGACATTTACTAGCTAAAACTGTAAAATAAAAGTAGGGCTAATAATAATCCTCTGGCTAAGTGTGAGGATTAAATGACACATTAAATGGAAAGACCTTATGAGAGTACTTGAAATACAGTAACTGCTCAATAAAGTATGCCATTATTATTTTTTTATTATTTTTATGTCTGTCATGTATTAGTACTTAAACATCTTTGAGTCTTGGTCTTGTTGTCAACTGAAGGAAAGATATAAAAGGAAGGATAAATTGAATTGTGCAAAAGGGCTTTGAACATCATATGGTATTATACACATGTAAGGGATCAAAGAATATAAAATGGATCTAGTTTAGAAAGGGTTTCTTGGGCAGCCCAGGTGGCTCAGCGACTTGGCGCTGCCTTCAGCCTGGGGCCTGATCCTGGAGACCTGGGATCGAGTCCCACGTCGGGCTGCCTGCATGGAACCTGCTTCTCCCTCTGCTGCATGCTCTCTCTCTCTCTCTCTTCCCCACCGCCCATTAATAAATAAATAAAAAAAATTTTTTTTAAAAAAGAAAGGGTTTCTTTTGGAAATGCCTGGGTGGCTCAGTGGTTGAGCATCTGGCTTTGGCTCAGGGTGTGATCCCGGGGTCCTGGGATCAAGTCCCATGTTGCCCTCCCCACAGGAGCCTGCTTCTCCCTCTGTCTATGTCTCTGCCTCTCTCTCTGTATCTCTCATGAATAAATAAATAAATAAATGAATTTTAAAAAAGAAAAGAGAAAAGGTTTCTGTCAAGTAAACTAGGCCCAGATGTAAGTTTTCAACTCAGTGCCTCAGTTTCCTTTATTTACCTTTGATTTAATAAACTCTTCCTGCATTATATAAATACTGGGTACAGGGATCCCTGGGTGGCTCAGTGGTTTAGCACCTGCCTTTGGCCCAGGGCCTGATCCTGGGGTCCCGGGATCGAGTCCCTTGTCGGGCCCCTGCGTGGAGCCTGCTTCTCCCTCTGCCGTCTCTGCCTCTCTCTGTGTCTCTGTCTATCATGAATAAATAAAATCGTTTAAAAAAAATACTGGGTACAATATACCAGGTAAACATCAAGAATAAAGTCTTTTAGTTTCTCTTTTAAAAAATAAAAACTAAATAGACTTTTTTTTTTCAACAAAGAGCTTAAAGCCTGCCTATAAATGATCACTTTTCCAGATTTTATAGCATATGGACAAGTGACCATTGACCACTCATATTTTACCTTGGAAAATCAACCAAATCTGATAATAACATTATACCATTTTTCTGTGACATTGCACGCTTTGCTATCAAGCTAGTTACCATCAAGTTACGTGACTTCACTTAAGCCTGAAATAAAAATACCACTGCAATCACCCAAAATGATGACTTGTTATATAAGATTTTTCAGTCAGTCTCCCATTCCTGGATGTTGTCCTTTGTGAATGTTCATAAATTCCAAAATATTCAGTGTGCATTGATGCATGCTATGGTGACTATAAAATGTAGGGAATCATGAGCCTCCAGGAGAGCTGAGGCTGATGGCAATTTATCAAAGAGCAAGATGCCTGTCTAAAGCAAAAGAGTTTAACAAGGCAAGGAGCCAATCCCTTGTTTTCTAAGTGGGAGAATGGTAACTAGCCTGTCATTCCTTTGAGTTAAGCAATGATTCTTTTTAATCACTATTGACCTATTCCAAAAGGAGCAAATTTAAATAAATGTAAAAATCCGTAAGAAAAGACCAACTATTGAACATTTACATAATGGGTAGTAAGTACATGAACAGCCATTTCATTAAAAATAATAATACTCAACGAAGTATGCCCCATCTTATTCACACATAAGAAATACACATTAATATGTCCATAAATTCCTTTAACTATCAAATTTGTAACTATTAGAAAGTGTTGACAATGTATAAAATATCAGATACTACTATATGGTGTTAGTGGTGGAAGCAGCAGGGTTTGATTAGGGAATAGGAGAAGTCAGAATAATAGGGTAAGAGTGGGAGGGCAGTAATGGTGAGTGGAGTGTTTTGTGACCCCTCCCTGCAAAGAAATAATTTTAGACTGGATATAGTCACAGAACAGGAGCAGTTCTCTACATATTAATTATACCAAATGGCTGGATGGTGGAATTTTAAAAACCCGGACTCAGTGTAGCTTAAAAGAAACTCATCATATAGTAATTAATCAATTAACTCAACCAGTATCTGTTGAGAGTTTCTCATATGCCATGCAGGGTACCAGCTATTAATAGATACAAAAAACTCAACCTGTTTGAACCTTTCCTTATGAAGATTATTTTTGCATAGTGATCTATTTTATAGAATTCTTAGTGTACATTTTAAGGCTGATAAACTAATGATTAACATTTATTGTGTACCTACTGTTTTGAAAGGAAAAAACAACTAAATTTGAGAAAGACCAACTAACAGTCCAGGTCTACACAGACAGCAAAAGAGAGAGCCAGGTTAGATGTACCTCTGTATTCAAAGACTCTATATTTTATACTCTATCATATTGACTGTCTCATTAAAAAATTGTGTGAAATCACTAAAACATGCAAAAATAATAAAGCATGTATTTTATACATGATAATCTAAATGTAAGTCAGAAAGTGAAAATGACAGAAGTTAGTTGAAAAACTATTAAATTCACAGTAAAATTGTGCATTAGCATTTTATAGGTATTTTAATCTGTAATGTTCCAAAGGTACTATCATGTCTATCTTTGTCTCAATCCTAGTGTCAGAGCTACATTGGAAGATTTTTAGAAAAAAAAAAAAAAAGGAAGATTTTTAGGCAAAGTAGAGAATCAAATTTCCTAAGCAAGCCTAATAAGGTTAAGTAAAATGATATTATTTCAACTTGTTGAAAAATTGATAGAAAGATACAGCCACAGCTTGCCATACAAATTGGAGAATAATGGCTTGATAGTATTGGGACAACTATTAGTCAAATAAGCACCTGATGACAGAAATAACAGGTTGTCCTTTACAAGCCCCACTCTCTTTCAGATCCTGAACTGAAATCTACATATGAATGTATATTATACAGTGAACTTTATTGAACAGCTCTTTTCATTTAAACATTTCCATATGAGACAACAAAAGCCCCAAGAGCCAAGGTGATTTTGCTCAAGGTCATATATGCCAGTCAGTGCTAAAACTGGTTTCAAAGCAAAATCTTCTGATTCCATTTAGGATTCTTGTAGCAATAGCATATGCTTTCTCTGTAAAAAAAAAAAAAAAAATATATATATATATATATATATATATATATACACACACACACACACATATATATACACATTATATAAAATATATATTTATATTTTATATTATTTATTTATTTGAAAATGAGTATCTCTTGTACATTGAAAATACACTTAGATGAATATGGTCTCTAGAATAAAGAAGATTATAAATGATTTTTAAGGGTCCCAAAGCATTTGGATCTATTAAAAAGGTTCTTTAACACATGAATACATGATGAATTCATAACCAGAAAATATAGGAGATCTTCAACTTTAAAGATTCACACCACATATTCACTCTCTACACCAGTGATTCTTAACATTTTGGGGACATAGACTCTTTTAGAATTGGATGAAAGCTCTGGAAATTTTTCCAAGAGAAGTGTACTTATAGAGAAAATTTAACATATATTATCAGGAGGTTCATGGACTACCCCCACCCCCAGGACCATCCATGAAACCAAAAATGTTAAGAACTCAATCTCAGTTAATGGCAAAATGATTATCTGGCAAAATGAGACTCCTTATTCAAGTGGTTGGAATGATTACTTTTATTAACTTTTATTGATGATACAAAAACAGTAATTGCCTCCTACATGGAACACTTAGTATTTATGTAAGATATGTGGGCATGGGAGATATATGAGGCATGTCACAAGAAAGCATATGAGGATTTGAAAAATAATCCCAATAGAACAAATTAATACTAGTTTCTGAATGGAGGTTAAGAGGAATATTAATGAATTCTTTGATAATCAAGTCTCTTGGGTACTGAGATTTCATTCCCTCTCACAAAAGGGTTTTATGCCTATTTGACTTCTAGCAGCTGTAATGCTTTTAGTTTTCAAGGAGATGAGATTACAGAAGTTTCCAGGTATAAGTACACTCTGTTCCTGACTAGAGTTTGACTCCAACCACTAAATTGGACTGAATCCCATTGAAAATTTAAAATATTTAAAAAAAAGAAAATTTAAAATATATTTTACTTCCCCAAAGTAAGGCTATGCACTGATAGTTACCAAATCACTAGATCTTTCTTTCTTCCTTTCCTTTGGAACCTACTCTGGCCCTGCTTGACCTTCTCAATCTTATAAATATCATGGTAAGAAATAAAATGAGATTTGATGCTAACAAGCAGTATCTTTTGAATCTCAAAGTAAAGAAGCATTTTCTGATCATTGTAGATGTCCAGTGATGAGGTAGCTCTATTGAGAAGTAATGAGCTCTTTGCCACTAGACTGCATTCAGTGGAGGCCATTGTACAGGGACCTCAAAAAAGTGGGTGGTTTGTAGGATTTCCTTTCAATCTTTGATTCAAGCTGAAGGCCAAGGAGTGTGCAGAGGTCACAGGTCAGAATTAGTAAAGGTTTAAAGGAGTTCAGTAGGGGCACCTGGGTGGCTCAGTAGTTAAGCTTCTGACTCTTGGTTTCATCTCAGGTCATGATCTCATGGGTTGGAGGATTGAGCCCCACATTGGGCTCCATGCTCAGAAAGGATCTGCTCGAAGATTCTCTCTACCTCTACTCCCATTTGCCCCCCCCAAATGAATAAATAGTTTTTTTAAAAAGTAAAGGAATGCAGTATTCTCCATCATCAGACAAAGAATCCAGGTGGAACTAGTTGGGTTGAGTGAAAGGGATAGGTAGACAGTGGTAGTTGTGGTGGTGCCAGCATTGGTGGTAGAAAATGACGATAGTAATATTTTCATTATACTAGGTAGTTTATAAAGCATCTTCACATTTATTGCTTGTTTATAAGTGGAAAGGAACCAGCCTAAGGAATAGCCCCCCAAATAAGGGCACACTTAAATCCATTTTCTCGAGTATGGAAAAGTGAAGAAACTGAAGTCACCAATGAATTCTAACAAGCATACTGTTCTATGTGCTTGAATCAAAGTAGCATTCTGTTTCCTGTCATTTGCACAGGGATGACAACCGTGGTTCTTCATACTTGCTCATCTGGGTTAAGGGTTTCTCGGGATTACTCTAACTTTCACAAATGTCTTCTATTACATGTATTTTTGCCTTTTGTTTCCTCTGCATTTGACTTCACTTAATATCTGATTTCATCTGCTTCCTGTCTTTGAGAAAGGTCCTGCTGTTAAAAATGTGTTTTGTATGTTTTACAATGTATTTGTGGTTTTTGTCATGGATGTATATGTGTATAAATATAGGTAGAAGTGCCTATATTTCTATCAAATAAAAATATGAGTTTAGAAATATATGGAGAGGTAGGTATAAATGTAAATGACAAAGATAGATACACAGATGCAGATATGGATAACAGATATAGGCATGCTTATAGATTCTGCCACGTTGTCAGATAGGACTGGGGAGAAGAGGGAAAAACAAATGTGTTCTGTTTCTCCTCACATTCCATTACACCACTTTCTCCCATCTCTCCTTTAGTGTTTTCTTTTGTTGGGTGTTGCATTTCTTTTTAAGTGCAGCTTAAATGCAATTTTTGCAGTATGACATGATTTTTCTTTCAGAACAGTTTTATTGATTTAGTGCCTTAATTATAGAATGTAAATGTGACTTTTTCAAGTTTGCAGTTTTCTTCAGAATTAAAAATAGCGTTAAATGAAAGAAATATTAGAAATGTCCATGTTCGAAGTCTTGCCTATCTGCAAGTTTTATTTTAAACAATTCTCTTGTCACTGTTGCCGTGACTACTAAACTTAGGGGTAATTGGTTTAATTTAGAGTCCAGCACAGCTCTTCCTCACACTCTTTCTCTTTAGTACAAATTTAATAGAAACAACTGTAAGGCATTTTAGAAAAAGCATGTTTTAGAAAACATTTTGTCTCTAGGTTTATGTAATCTATAAGCACAAAAAATAGTAAAAAACAGTTCAAGCAAAAGGGATTTCTGTTTTCTATATATTTCAGGTGAAATATTCTAGCCCTTTTTATTCAATTAAATATGACATGTACAGACACAGTGTTTTCTAATTTATTAGCATGATTAGCACTGATAATAATGTCGGTTTGCATTAGGAACAATTCCATGAAAACTAGAAAGTCAATGATATTGTAGAATTCTCTCTATTCTGTGGGCAGTGAAAACCTAATTCATGGTAAATTACATAGCCTTGTAAATAGCTTTAGGGATGATTATATAATTTTTCTCCAAATTGGGGCACTTTGGAGAGTGAAAGGGGATGCCATCAATAAATATACCAGTTAAACAGACATAAACTGAAAACCTCCTGGTGAAAATAGGTAGAGTCCTAACTTTCAGGTTCACTGCATCAAATTTTATCCACTAGGGGCTTAACATTGCAAGACCACTTGGTAATCAGTGCAAATTAACTCTTTCAAGAAGATAGGAATATATGCTTACTAGGAGCAGTCAGAGCACAATCATATTGTGTTCCCTTTTGAATCATGAGAAGATTGAAACAATTCAGTAATAAAACTAAATCATCAAATTATTCACTCGATTCTAGTGGTATTCCTATATTATTGAGTTTTTTAAAAGATCCTCACTATGAAATGTAGCATAAAGGTAATATATTTCATAAATATATACAGTTTCGGAGAAAAAAATTAATGTCACATATCCACCACGACCTTAAAGAATAGGACAGTTCCACTTTCTTTAAAGTCCCCTGGATTCCTTTCCTTAATTACACATCCCCTACCTGCATGTGACACTGTTCTCTTAAAGTCTGTTTTAATCTTTCCTGTGCTTTGTTTATTTTACCACATGAGCTTTTATCCCTTGGAAATATATATATATATATTTTAAAAATAGTCGTGAAATTTATTTAACTTAAATCATGCTATACTCTTTTTGTTCGACCTTAAGTCTGAGTTCATCTTTGTTGATGCTTTTATTATTAATACATTCATTCTCACTAATGAATGATATTTGTTTGAATATGCCATACATAGTTTATATGTCCATTCTGTTAGATGGACATTTTTATTTTTTCAAAATTTTTGCCTATTTTGAACAATGTCTTCATGAGTATTACTGCATATGGGTCTTGATTCACGGTTTTCTAAATACACCTAGGGGTGGAATTAGTGAGTCATAATTTTACTACATGATGCCAAAGTGTATTTCAAAGTAGTTTCAACAATTACTGGCACCAACACTGTAATAAAAGCTCCTGTTGCTCTGTGTTCTTGTCAGCGCTTGTATTATCCAACATTTTTATTTTTAATCATTGAATTAAAGGAACAACACTTTATATTTTCAACCTGAAGTCTGAAATCTTTTCTTTTCATAGGTCTGTTTACCATTTATGTTTCACTTTGGTGAAAGATCCCATGTAATGTTTACTTTTTTATTGGAGGATTATTTAACTTTTTATTGATAATTTTAAAGAGTATAGATTTTTGTCAATAAGAGTCCATTTTCTGTTTTCTATGTTCATCATTTCCTATTTCGTGGCTTATTTTATTTTATTCATTATACTAAATTTTAATGAAGAGAAAATTTTAGTTTGATTCATTAGAACTCTCTTTATGGCTAGCATTTTTTTATACAACTTTTTAAAGAAAATCCCTAGGTCATATATATATTCTTATATTTTCTTCTAAAAACTTTAAAGTTTACATTTCATTACTGAAGTCTTTAAGTAGATTACTGTGTGATTGCTTTAAGATCGAAATTGTTTTCTTCCCTTTTTTACATATAGAACATAATTATCTTAGGATAATATATTACTAGTTTATACTTTATTCTCTGATGTGCAGAGATTTCATTTCATTCATTGTTTAAAATTCATTGTATTATCTTAAGGATGTGTCAGGTTTCCATATATTCATGAGTGTAATTCTGAGTGTTTCTTTTTTTCTGCTCCATTTTCCTTTTACCCAGAGTAAAACTATTCTGTTTTAATAGCTAGAACTTTTAATATCACCTAAGCTACTTATTATGGCTCTTTGCTCTTCTGTGTGAATTTTATAATTAGGTTGTCAGGTTTCATGAAAATCCTTTGATTTATTCTTGGAATTATATTGAGTCCACTGATAAATTCAGAGATATTGAATTTCAGTTCTGAATTGATTAGCCAATCACCTCAACTATACTTCTGAGTCAGATCAAGTAATTTTAGTTTTTTTAGTTGTCAACTGCACCTACATTTTCATATTTGGTGGCATAAAATTTGTCCTAACATTTTCTTATCAGTTCTTAATTTTGGCAGCATTTGTAGTAGATTGTGAGAGTTTTTTCTTGATTAGTCTTGCCAGATACTTGTCAATTTTATTAATCTTTTTTAATGACCTTGTTGAGTCTATTTTATCTTTTTCTCAAATTCATTTACTCCTGTTCTTTTATTTTCTTCTCTTGCTTTGCATTCATTGTATTATTCTTTAGCTTATTGGTCGATTGTTTAGCTAATAATTTTATTTTTCCTTTCCAAATTGAGCACTTAGCTATTAATTTCCCGCTAAATACTGCTTTAACTACATCCCATAAATTCCAAAAAGCTATATTTTTATTTATTTAGTTAATTTATTTTTAAGTAATTTTTAATTTCTTTAATGATTTTCTTTTTGACCCATGAGTTATTTAGATATATATGTGGATGTTTCAGTTTATAAATTCCAAGTTTTTGTTAGGCATCCATTTGTTATTGACTTGTAACTTTATTTTTACTGATTATTTGGAATTAATTTATACATTTTATTAACTAAACATTATCAATTTTCATAAGTGTCCCGTTTGTGGTTGAAAAGAATATGTAGTCTCCAGTTGTTGGGTTCAGCATTTTGTATTCAAATCTCCATTCTTGGGCAGCCCAGGTGGCTCAGCAGTTTAGTGCCGCCTTCAGCCCAGGGCATGATCCTGGAGAACTGGGATTGAGTCCCATGTTAGGCTCCTTGCATGGAGCCTGCTTCTCTCTCTGCCTGTGTCTCTGCCTCTCTCTCTCTGTATCTCTCATGAATAAATAAAATCTTAAAAAAAAATCTCCATTCTTCTTTACTTCTTGATCTGTTGATTACTAAGTTATGTTTAAGTCTTCACTCTGATGACAAATTTGATGACATTTATACTTGTAGTTCTGACCAAACAGCAGTTTGAAGTGTGACAGATAAAAGGTATGAACCTTTTATCACTATCGAGTGACCCAGTTTATTTCCAGTAATGCTTTTTACCTTAGACAGATTTTTCTCTAACACTAATACAGCTGAAACCATTTTATTATGTGAGCATTGGCTTGGTATGTCTTTTTTTTCCCAATCCTTTACTTTCAATTCTTCCACATCTTTGTGTTTTAGGGGTGACTTTCATAAAAAATAGATATTCTTTTTATATCACTTTAACAACTTCTTCCCCTGGAAAATTAGTCCATTTGCACAAATTATGATTGCTGATATAGATTCACTTCCCTTTTTTGCCTATTTATCACATTTTCATTATTTCATTGAGTATATGTTCTTGTTTCTATCTCATATCCTCTTTTAGATTGTGTTAGGTTTAGTTTTATTTCTATTGATTTGGTTTGGTTTGGTTTAGCATTGTCTTATTTTGCTTCAATAGCTTGGAAATCATTATATTCTCTATTTTTTTAAATTACAGGTTTAAATGAAGTCTAAAATTAATATCTTTTCTCTCAAACTAAAATACTGTAGAAGGTTTTAACCCCAGCTATTGTTTGAGATTTAATTCTGTCTTGTTTTTTGTTTAAACATTGACAAAGTAGACATTATTTTTATTGATTTTCAGGAAACTTATTTTAAAATTTACCCAAAAGCATATTCTCTGCTCACCATTTCTCCGTGCATCTCATACATCCCTCCTAAGTTCCGTCCTTCTGAAGGAGATCTTTCAGAAATTTCTTTAGTGATGATCAGTTGGCAGTAGCTCTCTCAGCTAACAGTTCACTTGAAAATGTCTATTTTGGTCTTATTCTGAAAAGATAACTTTTGCTAGAATTATAAGTATAGACTAAGATTTTCCTTCTGTACATCAAAGGTATTATCCCATTGTCTTCTGGCTTGTCATTGTATTACGTATGGGAATATATATAATATAATCTTCCCATCCTCCCCAATTGCTTTTAATATCTTCTCTTTACTTTTAATATTTTTCAGTTTCACTGAGATGTTTCTAACATATTTCTCTTAGTTGAGATTGATTAAGTGCCTGAATTATGTAATTGGTATATTACATCTCTTCCGGAAATTTTTCAGCTATTATCTCTTTCAAGATTATGGTTTTCACATTTTATCTGATCTTTACTTCTATAAATTGAAAAGGTATGTGATAGGTCTTAATACTTTATCCTCTATTTTTGATAACTTCTCTTTCATATTTTTTCTCTTTCAATCTATATCTTGAGTGCGTTTCTGAGATATCTCTTCCATTTCACTTTGTCTCTTTTCACTTTGTTTAATCCCAGGGTTCTTAACCACGAGTAATTTTGCCCACTGAGGGACATTTGGCAATGTCTGGAGGAATTTTTCATTGTCACAATCTGATGATGACTATTAGAATCTCCTGGGTAGATACCAAAAATGCTAATAAACATCTCATAATACATAGAGCACTCTTCATAAAAAAAGAATTATCTGGCCCAAATGTTCAATAGTGCTGAAGTTGGAAAAAAACATGATCTAATCTGTGTTTTAATCCATATATTGAGTTATAAATTTCAAGTGCTACTTTTTATCTGTAGAAGTTTTATTTGATTCTTGTTTTAAAAGTGCTTGGTCAACCTTGATAACTTAATTTTTCATCATACTTTCAATACCCACATTAATCTTTAAATGTATTTGATTCACAACAGTGCCAATAATTGCTGTCTTTGTGGGTTTCATTCTATACTTTTTTTGTTTCTTCTCTTACTCATGGTGGATTTTTTTAAATGTATTTTTTATGTGAACTTAAATTCTTGGAATATTGTCTGTGGGAATTCTTTAAGACCTATGTTAAAAGCAGTGTTAATTAGTGTACCAGTAATATCATCATCATCTGTGAGCATGTTTGAAATGCAAATTTTCAGACCGTCAACAGATACACTGAATCAGAATCTCTGGAGAGGGATCATAAAAACACTATTTTTTCATTCTATATTGCCAAGTGACTTTAATGCACACTCAAGTTTGAAGATTTGAGAAGTACTGATTCAAAGTATTCCTCCAGAGAGGATTTCCATTTCTTTTCTCAGGCATCTGGAAACATCACCAACCTAAAACCATTTTTAAACTCTTTGGGGGGAGGAGGTAAAGGAACATGGAAGTAGTACCATTCTAAACTTATACAGGAATGTGGTATTTTGATTAGGAGTTCTCATAAAAGAATTTTTTTTCCTGTTTTAGCCAGAGCCAAGCCTAGTCAGGCAAGCCTATTTCGGTGGGGTAGATCTTTTTCTTTCTCATCCACTAAAGGTGACTCTCACCTGGCATTTTGGCTTTACATAGAAGCGTATGAATTAACCTCCCACTGTACTTGGGCCCAGACATTTAACTCACTGCCCATTGAAAACCCAGGGTCTAGCCTCTTCATAATCGGTAGAAACCCTCAGGGTAATTATTCCTATGCTAGCTGGCACCTGTCTCTCTTCCCCACCAGAATTACAAGTGCTTGTCATTTTTACTCTTCAGTAGTCTCTTATCTTGTGTTAGAAACAAAAGCAAAAGCAAAGTGAAGAAATTGAGGGAATATTTTATCCAATATTTTAGATGTCTAAACCATAGGAAGTTCATCTTTAAACCTAATCCATCATATTGTCAGAAACAGAAGACTTTACTTGTTTTTTATAATACTTACCCAAAATATTAGTGTGATCTGAGTAACTATTAAAATGGCAAGCCATCTAGACCATGTACTAAAAAATAATGCCTGCCTCTAGTCTGACAACTGAATGATTTCAGTTGCCCACAGCTACTGTGGAAATGAGCAGGGACAGAGGCAGCCTGTCAGTTACTTAATGATCTCAGTCAGGCAGAGAATTCAATACAAACTAAGTAATAAATACTGACTCACAAGCACATACCCTCTGGCAAACGAGCTTCCAATGCACACTAGGACCCACAATAACTGCCTATTCCCATTGGTCTTAAATAAGTAGGTATCCTGCACCAGCAAGAGCTTTAAATTTTTTTCTAAGGCAATAAAAATATTATGTAATTCCCCAGGGACCAACATAAAATATTCAGTCTTTTAAAACAGTTCCTGTCCAGTGTTTTATGTGAGTTTTCAGAATCAGGGCTTCTTCTCACATAATAAGTTTAGATATAGTCCTTCAGGGAAAGGAATGTATTGCAATTATAACCTTCAATTAACCATCGTATCTTGGTAACAATATTTTCTAAGTCCCCAGGCAAAATAAAGCACGGCTGTTTGAATTAGTGTTCCAGTTCTCTCCTTCACTTTCATAAAGGAAACATTCAATATACATAATGATCTTATAAAATGCAGGAAAAAATGACAAAGGAAGTCAAGGAAAAGTAGGCAACACTTGGAAGTTTTCTCGTTGTAGAATGTTAGAGAAATCTGTGCTGTGTAATGACATTCTTATGACATGTAACTTTAACTGAACAGCTCTGTAGTCATTGCAGAGAACACCTTATGTAAGAGTAAACCATGTGAAATTGTTAGTATTCAACTATTTTTGACCTTCAAATCTACAAATTCCATAGGATTTAACCTAATATTTTAGGTCAATCTAGTCTTCCCAGTTAAAATTGTTTCTGGATTGTCTGAAACTATGAAGTTATGCCATAATTGAATTGAAGCCATTCCATGGTATTATGGAACATAAAAAGGTGATCTAGCAGACATGCAAATAAGTTTAAATATGTCTACTTATCTTTCAGGACTACCAGTAAAAATTCTCTGTGGTATACCAGTGGTATCAAGTTTTGTTTAGATGTTCACCTTTGACTATGCCCTGATACTCTGTGGTTCTTTTCATCCATGCAGCGTTCTTCTGATTCATTTTTCTCCATTTGTGCTGTTTTTCTCTGTGATGTGAATCCATCCTTATCCATTCTGTCATGTCTCCATTTTTTGCTGTTTCTTCAGATTGCGCTGAGCTATAAGAGGTAAGCTCCATCAAAAGAGGAAAAATGGACTCTTCTTTGTGTCCAGGAAGAATCTGTTTTCCAAGGTATTCTATAACCCTGCCCCTAAAAATCAATACTTTATAAACTACACTTTGAAAGGAATTTATAAGGGAAATAATTCCCCTTAGCCATATCCACACTAGAATGCTTCGAATGTTCTTTCATACACAGTGTGAAGTCAGTACTTCTTGCTAGGTATCTTCTATCAGGATCATGGTAGAGTCCATAGCTTTGTAGAGTCCTCAACAACTCCCTCATTGTCTGTACAGTAAAATAGACACTACAATACCCCCAGAAAGTGCTATGATTCAGTGCCATCTTGACGATAGGGTTTCAAGCCTGTTTTCATCTACCAGATTCATAAAGATTATAAGAGCAATATTTGAGTTATTCTATGTCTCATTCCTCAATGTGGAGAGTGACATTTCCAAAAGTTACCTGGTTTTACAATTTACATGGATCAAATTCATCAGATAATAACCAACCCTCCCTTTAAGATTGTGCTGCCTAGTTAATGGGAATTATTTTCATATTGATCTCAATTGCATTTCTAAACTTTAGGGTTTCCTAGGGCTGATAACTAGTAATATCTGAGTTTTATTATAACTTGTGTTTGAAAGAAAATCAAAATTGCTTCTCATTCAAAATGCTCTGAGCTTCCTAAGCAAATAAAACTTTTTTTTTTCCCCCTGAAAAAGGCAAGCCAGTCTACATAGAAAAACTCACAAAGCATGATTTGGATTTTTCACTCCTCTACCGTTAATCTTCTCAGTGTCATCTAAAGTTAAAGGCAATAAAAAGATCCTCTGTCCCATACATTTGAGTAGGTTGAGTTTCACCCTTGGTAATCCTGTAGGAGCCAAGGTCTGTGACATAATGCTGCCTCGGCAGTAATTCTGTCTCCCTGCCATTAAGCAATGAATCCCATTGCCTTATATTGAGAATGAGTCAAAATCTGATGGGCTAAGAATAAATTCGCATCACTCACCTTGCCCTCCAGACTGCCATACATTTTTAGAGACAGATGTTCAAGCCTTTTCCAAACACAGATTAGCATACCTGAGATGGTTAACAAAATAAATATTTAATGCAAGAAAAGAGTGTAGATATTTAATCTATTTGTTATGTACTGCAATATTGATAGGTTTGATCCAGAAAGTCATTTGACCCTCTGCAATCTCAAGTCTTTCTGTTCCTTTGACTCGCTACCAAATCTTAGCACCAATGCAGTGGGTGATAGATTCTCATCATTAGTGTCCATTTTTTATTAATGACAGGTTCTCACCATTAGTGCTCATCTTGTATTCTGTATTTTCACATAGATTAACTTAGTATGTAGTAGCAATACATCATGTGCTTTGTGAAATCAAGTTCCTACATAAATATATTTCTTATTGGAATTCTTGATGGCTTCCTTTAAGCTGTGGACAATGAGAAAATGCCTAAAGGGCTTACTTGAATCATTCTGTGTGCTTGAGATGCTGTGGTACTCAAAGTATGAATTCACCAACTCTCTCTAAGGGGAAACAGATTAAGGAGAGCTTATTCTTTAAAATAGGGATTTTAAACAGCTCCACAAGTCATGGAAAAGGGGTTTAACAGCTCCACAAGTCATGGAAACAACATATGAAAAGGAATGAGGTGTTATATTTGGGGGACTGTAACCAGTTTGATGTAGTTAGATCATGAAGTATTACTAGAGGAATAGAAAGACAGATGAACCAGATAACAAAGATTGGGTGTCTTTATTCATGTTATTGTTGAGGTGGATAGAACCTATAATAAATTTTAAATAGGAAAATGATGTGATCATATATTTGTGTTTTAGAGAAAAACATCACATGACATCAATGCCCCATTTTTAAACTTTCTACATGCCTTCTAGAAATCATCTTTTACCAAGATTTATATGTGTATAAATTAAGACTATGCAGGTACAGAAGAAGAACTAACATAGATTTGGGCATTCGAAAGATCTGGTATTGAATCCTATGGTCACCTCTTTCCAGCTGTATGGTGGTAGAAAAGTTATACCGCATTTTTAAAAACATTGAAATAAGGATGTCATTTCTAGACTAGAGGTTTGTTATTATAATTATGAATTATGACTCATAAAAACTAATTTGCCATGTAATTGATACTCTTTATATATTTATATATTATCCGCTTTTCTAACACTGTGGATGAAAGCATTGTTAAGAATATTATTGTTTGAAATGACAGAAAGTATTTCAATTTAAAACTTTGTGGTTATTAGGTTATTAATCAATTTATGATTCTTAGGTAACTCTGAGGTGATGGCTAATATTGTGAAACATTCTTTTAAAATTGGCACAAGTTAAATAACACATTAATTATTGATCTGTGTGATTTTTGTGACCTGTTGACCTTCTAGGGAAACTTCATGCTCCTCCTTCCATTTATCTATTTGTTTGTTTGTTTGTTTGTTTATTTATTTAGCTTGTAAAGATTTCAGTCAGTAGCTGATACCAGTTTCTGGGTAGCAACTAAAAGTTGTTTTTTCTTTTATTTTTTTTTCAAACACATCTTGACATCTTGACATGACAAGATGGAACCATATTTTTATTTTCTGAAGAAATGCTGTTTTCCATTTATCAATTAAATAATTTCCTTTTTGTCAGACATCTTCAATTGAAACCATGCCTATTTAAGCAGAATTTGATCTGTTATTCATCACAAAGTCAGGAGAAAAAAGACTAACTCAACAAAATCTAATAAACACTTCCTTTTCTTATTAGCCAAAATGTATAGAAATGACAGAAACAGTACTTCTGTGGAGCATGTGGATGGTCATAGATAACAGATTATTGTTGGAACAAAATCACTATTGCCTCCCTTGATTAACATAAGACTGTTCTAGAAATTGAATATTGGTTTGCTACAGGTTAAAATTTTAGGTTTAACAAAAGCTTCATATTGAAAAATTCCTTTGAAAATTATCTCGCTCTCCCATTCAAATCCCAGCTGCCTCTTAACTATGCAAAGATAGAGTCATGAAATTACTTGAGATTCTTCAAAAGGGGAAAACTAAACACAGAAATCACTTAAAATATCTCATTCTTCTATATCCAAATTTGCCTTCAAGGATCCATTTACCAGAATCCCCACCACCATTAACCATGATAATACAACCCTGGGAAATATGGCTAACCTAAATCAAGATATGGATACTAAAATAAAAGTATGTAGTGATTCCCTTTAAGGTCAGTCTATTGCTCATTAATCCCACATCATTCTTTCCTTAACAACCACTCTCAGGAAGCTCCTGTGGTAGCCAGAGCAGCTCTGTTCCTGGAATGTGCCCGGTTTGTTCACCGCTGTAACCGTGGCAACTGGCCAGAGTGGATGAAAGGGCATCACGTGAATATCACCAAGAAAGGTCTTTCCAGGGGCCGCTCTCCCATCGTGGGCAACAAACGGAACCAGAAACTGCAGTGGAATGCTGCCAAGCTCTTCTACCAATGGGGAGACGTGAGCTTTTGATTTTCTTATATAAAAATTGGGGAGCTGGAATGAAGGGAAGAAGTTCTGTGTTTATGTTTTGTTTGTTTGTTTGTTTGAGAGACAATTAAGTATCTGTTACGTACCAGGCAATGAACAAAACATATTAGGGGAAAGTAAACTTTAATTCATTTAATCATTCCAGTAAGTCTATAAAGTTAGACATTATCTCCTCTGTTTCCTTGGTCCCCTGCCTTCTCCCCCTCCCATAATTGTAGACATTCCCAGAATTTATTATCATTTTTTTCCTGCATAACCTCCTGCAGGGATACATTTATTCCTGTGTTTTCAACTGTAACCTGTATGCCAGTGGCACAGACGTCTCTATTTGTAGCACTCCGTTCAGATCCCAGGCCAGCATTGCCAACTACTCCGGAGGCATTTGCTTAATACCCTGAAACACAATCTAACCAAAATAAAACTTTTCTTCCCATATAAATATACCCTCATGTGCAAACCTTCCCGAACTTTCTATTCTTGTAAATGGTACCACCATTATCTAAGATGACAGCCTTTGAACATGTTCCAACCTTCCTTCCCTTATTGATTCCACCTCTTCCATGTACCAAGGTCCTGTTAGGTCACATCTTCATTCCATCTCATCTCGATGACTAAGATATTTTCCTATTTGGTCTTCTTCCCACAGTTTCTCCTCATCTGACCCATCCTACACACTGTCAATAAAATGATCTCCATATGGCAGGGCCCATCTAAAAGCAGAACATTCATACTTACCTCCGGGCTTCCAGATTTGCCCCCTCTAATTCATTCTCCAAGCTGCTCTCACAATGATTAGGCTAAAATGCAAATCAGATGGTGTTTCTTACCCACTTATAATGCTTCAGTGGCTCTCCTTTTCCCTTGGGATAAAACCCAAATTGCTTAATCTGGCATCACTGCTCTCTCTTGGGGTTCAAACCATACCAGGATTATGGATGATGAAATCAAAAGAACTAATATATCTAAAAGAACATTGATCTCAATCCTTTGCATCTAAGAAGTGTTCAATAATAATAAAAAAATTATTACATTAATTTTTGAAAGCAGGATACATGGTTTGTGCATTTCTATGTTGTTAGCACAAAGTCTGTCAAATGAGTAAGGGTTCCCCCTCACTCACACATTACTTCTCATCGTGCTTCCTTAGAAAACAAAATGAGTTTGGCTTTACGGAATGTAGAGTCTAGTCCCAGTCTACCTTCCCAGCCTTCCTGCACATGATTTCCTCTCCCAAAATTGTACTTCAGCCAACTGGCTTACTTGTTAGTCTCTGAACACATCAGTGCACCTCCTTGATAGATCTTTTGGAACTTTCCATCTCCTCCTCTTCCCTATTAGCCAAAACACTAATTCTTCAAAATCGATGGCAAAGAGACATTATATGATTCTCTGAATTGAATTTAATCTGTCCATCTTCCAAATTATTTAAAGTCTCTTTCAGCATTTAATGTGTTATTTTGATGTGTTGTTACCTCCCCGGGAGACTGTAAGCTCCTTGAGGGGAAGAGCAAAAAACAGATACCCTGTGTTTGAATCCCTGACCACATTTGAACTAGTTTTTCAACCTCTGTAGCCTTCCCAGTTGACAAACAATGATCCTTCTAGATGAAGGTTTATAATCTACTAGGACACATGAAGCAAAGATACTGACATACTGTAACCATTTATTCAACTCTATATTTTATTTAATACCTAACAGATGACCTCATTTAATAAATATTTAATGAATGAAAAAAGGAACAAACCTATCCCCAAGGCATTTTTCTAGCCATGGAAGAGACATGGAGTTCTAAATTATTGTGTAGACACTTAGTATTACCCCAGAGAAGTCCCATTTTCTGAGCAACCCTTTAAGTTTATGAACTGTGGATTTAACTTAAATTGCTTAGTGTCAGCATCCTGGAATGATTGATGCAGATTTTTTTCTCCTCACTATTAAGTTTGTTGGCTCCATTCCAGACTCATAATTGCATGTCTCCTTCTTTAGAGAAGATCTCCAGAACAGTAGCATCAGGACAAGGCTTTTGGTTGAGGTAGTTGTCTTTGTTTTTAGTTTTTGTTTAATTTGCTTGAAATTTCTCAAGCTAATGACTAAGCTTTTAGGAAGTTGTGATACCTTTTTTATACTGCTTTCTTTCTCATTGATAGAATTTTTGTAATTTGTCATGTAATTCCAGAGTTTAAAGAGACCTTTTTACATCCAGATAGCCAAGACATTCAAACAACTTGTGTTTTTATTTGAAGACATATCCTTGTCAGTTTCCAGTAGAGAGTCTAATTGCTTGCATGCCCAGAATCCAGCAACTTCTGCAAATATTTGAAAAAAAATACTAATTCTATAGTAACCAAGCTGCCAAACTCCAAGTTCAGTACTAATTTTAGCTTTTGACTCTCCTTCCTAAGCACATATCTCTTGTATCGAACGCCGTATGTAATCGGAATGTAAAAAGGATTAGATAGAGGTGGTGTATTTTGTCTCTTTGTGGAAAATTCCCTTTGGCAAATCAGACAGCAGTGCATGATGAATCAGAAGAACAGATAACAAGTATTGATTTTATGTTGGTGTTCAGTATTCTACCAAAATTTTATTCAGTATTTCTTACTAGTTCATGGATTATCATATAGTGAGGGAACAAAGTCTATTAAAAAGCCATTAACTGTGTACATAATGGCAGATATAAATAAAATCGCTATACAAAAATCCATGCCAGCCTCCAAACTCATTAGCATGGCAGTGACATTCTCATAAAATAGCATAATCAGAAGCATTTTGAAGAACCATGGATTCTTATTTTTTTTAACTACAGCAGATTCCTCCTGCACATTCCTTTATAAGAGACCTATAAAATAAATGACTTTCAATTAAGTGGAAGTATTTTCAGAAAAAAAATTTTGTATGAGAACACAAAGGTATTGTTCCAGTTTCTACAAGTCTTTAAATGACCTTGGAGATAGCGTCTATGGCATCCACCCCTGGGTTTCCACATACGGAAATGTGGTAACAACACCATGGCATATAGAGAAGGCTTATGCTATATGTTTCAGTATCAGTCTCTTGGTTTAATGTGCCCAGCTGATTATACATACCTTCCCATTAATGGCTGCTTATGACCTCTGTAATGTGAGAGCCTATTTTGGAGTCTGACATACCTTGTGCTATTTCACTCTTTTTCTCCCCCTGGTAGGCGATTGGCGTCCGGTTGAATGAGCTGTGCCATGGGGAAAGTGAGAGCCCCGCCAACCTGCTGGGTCTCATTTATGATGAGGAGACCAAGAGGAGACTGAGAAAGGAGGATGAGGAGGAAGACTTTTTAGATGACAGTAAGGAGACTCCCTTTACTACAAGAACCCCTGCTTGTAAGAATCTCTGCTTTAGGAGCACTTAATATTTCCCTTTCCTCTTTCATATTCTTACCACCTTCCCATGTCTCCTCACTGCGCCTTTTCCCCCTTCCCTATGCATGGATGTAACGCATGTGCATAAAGCCACACACAGAGAGAGGGCAAGAATCAGAAAGAGAAGACTATATAGACAGAGACAAGGAGTGGCAGGCAATATGGAACATCCATTGGTTTGTAGTCTGTCTCTTACTATTATACAAAGATTAGTATTAGGCCTCTCTGAGAAAATACAGTTGTGGAAAATTACTGACTCAGAAGAAGTTTAATCAGGTTTTACATTTTGTTATTTCTCTTGGAGATTAAAAAAAAAATTAGACCAAATAGAATTGAACATGAAATGCTTCCCAGATCATTAAAGAAGTGGATTACTTAATTACTGTATTTAACATGAATTTGAAATATTAAATAATTTAGATGATTAGACTGTGAATGTCTGCTGTATACTGTACTTACTTGTTAAAATCAAAGTGAGTCCCACCATAGAAGAGTAGAGAAAAAGAGATTCCTGTGCATTCCTCTTCAATGCCATTTTGTGCATATGTGTGTTCTATACCATATAAGCTTGTTGTGTATGTCTACCACTGCCTTTTATGTACTGCAAAATTCCTAAATGGTTATGGAATTAATAACATTACCTCAGAGACTCAGTGAGGCATCTTCCTCTTGACTTTCCCTAGTGGTTTGAGATCGAAACTCCCTAGTTATGTTACAGACTGTCCTTAGTTAAATCAGACCAAGCCTATTTCATCTTTCCAGTCATGAAATGTAAAAGGATGGCTAGGGTGTAACATTGTGTGTAATTAAATAATAATTAAAGAAAACATATTGCCTTCTTTTCCACTTTTATGCCCAGGATTTTTTTTTTTTTTGGCAATTTTTTTCATCTTTTTGCCCTTCACAGCCTTTATCACATCAGAGCCAATTTTTTTGACTTAGCTGTTGACAAAACACCAAATTCTGACACGGGTCTTTCAGCCCACCAGTGAACCAACAATCTTGGTCCCTAAAGACTCCCTCAAGTTCATAGTCTAAACTATTCTCTGAAAAGTAGCATGGAGACTGGAATTGGGTCTGATCCTTAGGACCACTTGAGGACTACTACAGAACCTAGTGAATGCCTATAGAAGCTATACCCAAACTGCCCTGGGTCTGCTAGGGGTCCTTCAGAACAGAGAGGAGCTAAAGCAACATTTGATGAATGTGTCTTCACAGGCCAAAATGGACTTTAATCTCCATGAGACCACATAAGTATCATTTACCAATGTGTTATGCCTGGTACTTCAGCTTTTTGATGAAAGCATGTAGGACTCAATCCTTGCTCATTTTAACAGGATATTTCAGATGATAGTTATGAGAGAGCCTGAACTAAGACCAAGTGCATTGTTTACAGATTGACAAGAAGAATCTGGAGGGTAACCTCAACATATCCAGAAGTTTATACTGAATATTTAGTGTTTGATTGTTTTTAAAAACTATTGCACATCCACACGATTTCTAGAGTTAATGCAGTCTATCCGTTAAGACTGGATTATCTGGTTTAGTTCCACTTTCTTGTCAGTACATAGCTCATTTTGCATTTCAAAGGTAATTATGGCTCAAGTACCAGTCTAGAAATTTTTAGAGGAGTTTGTCTCTTCAGTTCTTAATAAGAGGCAGTGTCCCCACCCACATATTATCTCTGGGAAAGAAAGCAATGGTTTTCATGAGGGAGTGATAATCAGATATCTTCAGAAAGAACATAATTTCTACCCACTCTCAGTATAAGCCATGATCTAGATAGATAGATAGATGATAGATAGATAGATAGATAGATATAGATAGATATAGGTATAGATATAGATATAGTATAGTATAGGTATAGGTATAGATATGCAGATCTCCTATTCAATTAAGGAAGCCTAACATACAGGAAATATTTTTGGAATGTTGATATGTAATGATATTTGTGATTGCTTGATGCCTTGATTCAAAATAGATAATAACAAAATACTTTCTCTTATGAGAGGCAGAACTCGACATTGCTTTGGTCTTCTTTTCTGAACACTGATAGGTAATCAGTATATTTCTGCAAGATTAGTGATGACATGTAACTGAGAACTAATCCCAAGAATTTTAAAAGTCTCTATGGTATCACCTTAACATTAGCCGCCTTTAGAGCAAAAGCCATTACTGGGTCTAAGATAGAGGCAACATTTTACTCATTCAAGACTGCTGTACTTCTGAGCAAAAAAGAATATTTGCATAATTCTAGTGTAACTGTGCTCTAATATGATAGTGTATGATATGTGCCTTGTCTATGTTGCAGAAACACATCTAGGCTAGACTGGAAGCAAAATCATTGCCCTCAAGATAGTTCATTTTATGAGAGGTATCTGGGAAGACTTTTATAGTGCCAAAACTAGTTCACCACCCTGTACATAGTCGAAATCTGATTAAATTAGCAATGTGAAAATCTTGCAAGACTGCTTTCCATTTGTTTTTGTTAAAAGGCTTCCTAGCTTAGTAGGCTGTGTTTTGTTACTCTATGAGCCGTAAGGAAAGTAATCTAGTTCTTACTGATAGATATTTTAATACTAAGGAACTCACTGTGGAATTACAAAGTGGAGGACAAGAGAGGTATATGGTTATGCACAGATTATGCTAAAGGGAATACAAATTGAACATGAATAGGCAACATTCTCATATACAATTTCATTTTGGACATGTTCAGGTAACATTCTCATATGCAATTTGATTTTACACATGTGTGGCTTTGTCCATCAAACCGTGCCTCTCTGTATTTTTTATTGGTTTGTTTATTTATGAAGGAACTCTTTCACTCCATAGGTACTGTGAACCCCTCTAAATGTGGCTGCCCCTTTGCCTTGAAGATGGCCGCATGCCAGCTTCTTCTAGAGATTACCACCTTCCTGCGAGAAACCTTTTCTTGCCTGCCCAGACCACGCACTGAGCCTCTGGTGGTAAGTAAGGCCTGGGTGTTAATAATCAGGCTACTCAGAGAAGTCAGACATGTGGCTAGGTTTTGGGTTTCTGCAATTTCCTCAAATGCCCAATGGCCAAATGTATCATATAATTTAAAAAACTCAACCAGGGAATTTTTATATTATAAAATCTCCTTTTTTTTTCTATTACAAAAAGTAACAACTCTGAAGTTGACCTTGAAATCACTGAAGATAGCACCCCTGGGTAAAACACTGGATTGATCATTGTCAGTTATGTTAGGAATGTCTCCGAACCTTTGGGCCAAGAAGAGGCCACAAAACAACTGAAGCATTTGTTTGAGGTCTTAGGGATTGCAATCTGGGAGACACAGAGTCCATGGAAATGGAAAGTGTGCTCCAAACTGGAATTGTGAGCAGGCGTATAAAGGTGAAAACCACAAGGTCATATAACTTATTTTAAAAGAATTATGATTGCTGCTTGCAGAGTTTAAACTACTACAGGATTGGATATTTAGCTAACAGGTGTTACATTATCTCTATTTTGATCCAGAGTAGGAGGTGTTCTAGGAAGCAGTGGAGGTGCAGTGTACAAGTGGCAATTGACAAAAGTTAAAACTCCATGGTGTCTAGAACTGAAACGGGAGACTTACATAGGTCCTAATTCCTTGATATTCTTTGGTCTCTATTTTGAGTGACTCTCTTAGCAATGCTTATTACTTCGTTTCGAATCTTCTTTCACAAGCCTTTGGTTCCTTTACTGTGCTAACTATGAGGAGTTTTATGGGCAGCATTTTTTAGAAATTACTGACAGAATTTTTTGTCATAAAAATTTAGCAGCTCGTAAATCTGTATAGAAATGTGTTTCCAATGAGTTTTCTCATTTAAGTTATGGGCAAAAAGACTTGCTTACGTATTTAGCATATAAACATCTCTAACTATGTACTGTTATTCCTGCAGTACTTCTTATAGATAGGCAGAAGAAGACCACACATGGGCGCACACACATGTGTGCACACACATGCATACTCCTGCACCATCCAGGTCTGATTTGTTTAGCAGAGTATACCAGTATTCTGCAAGGGCCAGGCGTCTTCACAAAGTGTGTGGGATGGGCACCCCTTGGTGCCGATTTTCCTACACTTGATCTTAGCCAAAAGGCCAAGAGGCGATGGAGCTGATTTTCCTTGGCCCATAGTCCTCTAATAGGGACCAAGTTTCCAATGGTTCTTTCATTACAGGCACAATCCTGCCAGAGCTGAGAAACCAGACATTTTTTTTTCTTTACACAAGACTTATACTACTCTACCAGAAAAATTGTTACACAATTTATGCACTTCTGTTTTAGCCAGTTTTCCAGTCCACCAGGTCTCCTACTTTTTTAACCAGACTCAAAATGAACAAGGCCATACTGGGGTGGGGGTGGGGGGGTGAGCATACGAAAGAATTGGTGCTGTTATCCTTGAACACTGCCTCTACCTCTGGTTTTCCAACATCTGGAAGACCTGTTCCCTCACACTGTAAAATGTAAGATGGACATTTTCAAGTTGGAAACATTTGCAGGTAAAATGCATGTTTTCAAGAGAAACATACCAGTGTTTGGGCTACATTATTTGCTGTCGGACAGGCAAGTTCCTCCTGCTGCCCTTACTATATTTCCTATTAACTTGGGCCTTTAATTTTCTGAGTGTCAGCTTTACTATTATATTGAGATTACTCTATAAAATCAAATCCAGGCCAACACATGTGTTTAAAGTCAAGTGGGATGACATCTCTGATCTGTAAGGCCTCTTCTAGTGCTATTTTGTCAGCATTCTAATTATCCTGAAGCCTTCATAAAACCATGGTGGTACATCTACTTTCCATTTTTCAGATTTTCACTGGTCACCCTTTTGATCCACTGTGATTTTAAAAATAATAAAAGCCTTAAAGTTTGACTAATTTATTTTTGTTTTCCTTTTCAATTCCATAAAGCTATAGGTTAATATCCATTATTATGGAAAATTTTATTTTTTAAAAAAATCAGTCAAAACTTTAAAAAATTACTGTAGAACCAATTGGCAGACTAGTGGAAAATGGCAAGAAGTTAAGCTAAAACAGAGCCTTCAGTCATTCAGTCAAGGAGAGGAAAGAGTTCACAGCTACATCACCTTTAATAGGGCCTCAGAGAGCCTTCATTCACTACACTGGAATTTTCATTGTCCAGTGTAGATATGCATTATGTTGTGATGTGACCTTTATAAAATAAATGGTAAGAAGCTTTTTCTCATGTTTAATCTAACTTTGGTTGATGGGGAAAAAAACACACACACACCTCAAGTCACTTTTCAATGTACTATAAACAGTGAGTATAAGACCAACACTGAAGCTGTAAACGCTGCAATTGTTCTTCAGAAATTGTACTAAATAGTGAGTCTAACAGCTTAAGCATAAATACCATCAAAATGAAAGATAATGTTCTAACAAAACACTTCCTGCAAGGGTCTACAGATCTTCAAAACAAACTTTTTAGTTCAGTAACATTTTTAATAACAGTAAAAATAATAACTACCTAATGTACAAAATAATAAAGTTTTAAGTAGTAAAATAATCACCTTTTGAAGCAATAGATATTCTAGAATCTGAAGCTTGGGGGTGAAAGACAATCAGGGACACAGTTTCTATCAAGAGAAAAAAGTCCTTTGGACAGAAATTGCCATAAGGCTCTTCCTAAAATGGATGAGATTTCAGAAGAAATTTCTGTTTGAAAAAGTCCTAGTTATTTCCAAAACGTGGAAGAGAAAGCAAAAGAACTGAAAATACAATAATTTAAAAGTTAATTTAAAAGTTAATTAGTTTAACCACAGTTGTTTCTTGGTTAGGGTCAGGAAATCGCAGGAAGCCACTCACTGGATTGGTTGGGTGATGGAGGTAAAAGAAAAGGCAAAATGATACCAAAAGATTTTAAAAGTTGATAAAAAACATTTTACCAACTTAACAATTTTTCTCAGATCCCTGGTTGAAACAGATAATTTGTATATGTGTGTGTGTGTGTGAAGAGCTTCTGGTAACATCTTTAGTCAATGTTTTTGTAAACCATACTAATAAATAATGTCTTTTTAAAAGAAAAAGCACTTTTATAAGATTTATAATCTAAAATAGCATAATAGTCAGATTTTTCTCTAAATATTAACTTCTAAACTTGAGAACAATAAAGAAATAGTTTTTAAATAGAGAATTTTGTTTATAAAACTGCTATTCAAATGTTTACCAACTATTAATGAAACCAATAACCAATGGCCAAATAACACGAATTAAAACAAGTAATTCCCATCCAATGGATAGATGAGTCCACAATAAAAAAAAAACAGTAAGGAAGTCTATTGCCTACATTCATTCATTAGATAAAACAACATATTAGATGCTTTTGTGCAACATTGTCCTAGGGGCTATGCCAAATATACTGATGTAATTTAATAAATCAGGTTATGACAAATATAATGCTGGATTCCAAATTTCCTAAAGTTAAAAAATGGGAAGCAAAACACAATTTATATATACCAAGACTGATGAATATTTATTTGTTGGGTGTAAGACCATGAACAAAAGATGGTGTGATAGTTATAGGAGTAGGGGTGATACAGAGGTAAATATATTGAAACAGGAGATCCAACACATAAAAAATTACTTCCTGATGCAAAATATAAGAGTTGCCCTGAGAAGGAGGCAGAAGGGCTATGGTTGGCCAAAGAAAGGGCTGGAAAAACTTGAAGAACCTTCCTGTAAGAACTCACATTTGAATATAGCTTTGAAAGAGAGATGGGATTTTGATAAGTGGATAAAAGAAGAGATAATGACTTTTGAGAATCAGAGTTGTTATATTACATTTTATCCTAAGTAAGAAATTCATATAATTAAGTTTGGCTAACAAAATACAAAGTATATTAGTTTTCCTAAAAGGGATTAATTTCAGGAAAGCAATTGTATTCCTAGAATATCTTTTGACAATGCTAAATACATTCCATGTAGTTCCTTTATTTTTTGAGATACGTTCTAATATTCTAGGTACCAAAGTCAAACTTTTGTTCTTAATTAAAGGGAAAAGAAGAAACAACGCGTAGAGTCTAAAGTTTCATTTACTAGGAGCGCCTGGGTGGCACAGTATGTTAAGCATCAGATTCCTGGTTTGAGCATAGGTCCTGATTTTAGGATTGATTATGAGATCGAGCCCTGTATCTGGCTCTGCACTTAGGGCAGAGTCTGCTTGGGATTCTCTCTCCCTCCCCCTCTGGCCCTCCTGCTCATGTCTTCTCTCTCTCTCTCAAATAAATAAATCTTTTTTTAAAGTTTCATTTATTAATAACAAATGCATAAAATTTCAATCTTGGAGCAAACTAGGTTTTTTAAAAAATGTTTTTGTTTTCCATATTGATGAATCTGAGGACTTAGGTTATATTTAGAGAAAAATGTGCTATAGAAACAAAAGTAACATTTGATATATTTTTCCTTCAACATGTCCTCCAAAAGTGTTTTACAGATTATCAATTAAATATGATCTTCTAATTGAACAAGTCTCTATTCACAGAACAGGTCAAATTTTCAATTGGGAGCCTCATCGACCAAACTCTTACCAAATACTTCCCCTCCCCACGGCTTTTTTAGGGTACGGGCTCACGCTGTTCATAAGCAGTTAGTCATGGACCCTCCTCTTATACTGAGGTCCTTTTGGAAGAGAGTAAGAAATTCCTCCAATGCCTGATCGTATTTTGAGCCTCTGGACCTCACATAGGAAACTTCTTAAGGCTGAGCTGCCTTTCTTCACTTGTTTGCTGAGCTACTTTTAAATCCTCATGATGAAACTCCAACATCACCTCTTTAATCATTTTCCATTTCTGCAGAAATTTAGCTGTTTAAAACAGCACAAACATAGTATCTTACAGTTCTAGGAATCAGAAGTCTGACATGAGTTTCACTGGGCTAGAGTCAAGGTGTCAAGGAAGCTGTACTCCTTTCTGAGACTCTAGAGAAGGCTCTGTGTCCTTGCCTTTTTTCCAATATCTTGGGCAACTCACATTCCTGGCCTCATAGTCCCTTTTTCCATTTTCAAAGCCAACAATTTGGCATCTCTCTCACTCTTCTTCCACAGTTACATCTTCCTTTGACCACAGCCTGGAAAAGCTTTCTGCTTTTAAGATTTGTATGATTAGGCTGGGCCCATTTGGCTAGTCCAGGATAATTTCCCATCTCAAGGTCTTGAAGCTAAATCCACATGCACAAAATCCCTATTGCAATGTAAGGGCATGGGCATCTTGGGCAGGGGGTGAGGGTGGGGAATTATTCTGCCTCCAAGTCTGACTTTTAAGTTCCTATTCTGTTTCTCAGTTTGGAAATTTATCCTGTATTTGCCTTCTCAGTCTCTGTGTCAAGATTTTGAGTTCCTATAGGGCAAGAACCATGTCTTATTTATCCCCCAGTACCTAACACATTCATACTCAGTGCATGATCATTTAATAAACAGATAAATGCCAAAGATGCAGTTTAAACTTTGGACAAAGGGTTAGAAGGTGAGGAAGCAAATTCTAGATTTGAAACAAGGTCTGTGCTTTTTCAAAGATAAAACTTGAGGAAAAGGGAAAAACTATGAATTGGGAAAGGTTTTTTTTGTGTGTGTGTGTGTGTGTGTGTGTGTGTGTGTTTTAGTGCAAGAAGCTTCTTTAATGGCCACAATATGAAATTGGCATTAGAGAAAGAGGAATTTGTCTCTGTGCAAATTGAGCTGGGTGCAATTCAAAATGGAGGGAGGTTTGCCACAAGACCAATGCAGTGCCAAGGAGATGCCAGCGTTCATGTACTCCTTCCTCACTGAAATTGCAGGACTTGGAGAGCTGCAGGCTTCGTTTGGATCCTGAGTTGGACAGACACAGATATGAAAGGAAGATCAGCTTTGCTGGGGTCCTGGATGAAAATGAAGACTCAAAAGATTCCCTCCACAGTAGTAGCCACACGCTCAAATCAGATGCAGGTGCCGAGGAGAAGAAAGGTATGGAAAAGCAAGAATTCTTTTCGTGTTTCAGTGTTTCTCATAGGATATTTGGCCTGGGGTCTACACTACAGAATTGTACACCTGAAGAAGTCCAAAACTGTTGGCTACATACAGTGCTGTGTCCACTTGTTGAGGTAGGAAACCATGCTAGTTAGGAGCTGGACATGACAGTCTGAGAGGTTTTGGGTTCTAATTCCAGCTTTGCAACTCTCCATATCCCATTGGTGCCGTGGGTTACTTGTCAGGTGAACCATTATTTCATGTACCAGTAAGAAAGAAAAAATACTTCGAATTCAGCCCTTGTGCAATACTTTTAATCCTTTAGTCTATGTTTCATTCTTACTGAAAGAGGACTTTCAGACTTAATTTGATACAGACTTTTATTATTGATACCTATCATTCTTGTGCAGCCAAAAAAGGGAATGTATAAATAGAATAATCAGGTTAAAGTTTTTCTAAATGATCTTCAATTCCAGGTCAAATTTCTTAATCACTTTTCAACTCAGGATTGCCAGTATCCATGTTTTTCTATAGGATAATGTCCTCTGTGTCATTAGAATGTTAGTGCTACATCATTCCTTAAATGATCTGTAAAAGAAGTAAAACTGTTAGTGCAAGTTACTTAAGTCAGCATTCACTTGTCTGAAGCTAGCCTACCCTTATACTCAGTGTCTGCTTCAAGAACGTTGCCAAACACATCTGAGTTACCACCTCACTCACTCCTTCACCAAACTACCATTTGTCTTCTTGGAGCTACAAGAACTGGCACCCATTATATACATTCCATTGCTGGTGCTTTAGATGCTCACACGGACATAAGCAGTAACAAATGTGTCACAACTGCTACTTGGCACTAGTGATCTTGGGGTGGCATCAAGTGTAAGATAAATCTCAATTTCAGATGTGTTAAAATGTGAGAAAACTACATCTTAAAATCTTAAAATATAACAACCAGTCATCTGACCTTGTCTAGTTACTTACTTCCTAAGCCACAGTTTTCTCCTCTGTAAAATTAAGTTAATGACACCTACCATGTTGTGATGTTGAAAGCTTTAAATGAGACAATCTAAGCAAAGCATAAACACAGTACCTGGTACATAATTGGTATAGAATAAATAATTGCTGTAGTTTTTGTTATTTGTTTATATCATGAGAGTATAGACTAGAACCTATGTGGAAAGTCCTAAATATAAGCTAAAGATTACCAAGTTTTTTGTTAACTTCTTATCTGATTTTGCTATTTCCTAAATTCCACTGCCCTTCAATGGTTTTCCAATGAATTTGGATTCAAAGAACATCAGTACATTTGTTAAAAGAGTCGAAGATGATTTTGTGCGTTTATGTATTTTCTGATATCCTATAGAAAATGACTCAATAAATGTTAGATAGCTGACGGAATAAATGATTCCGGGAAGGAATAGCCCTACATAGAGAAAACATAAGATCTTTAAGGGTGGATGTACATTGGAAAAAAATTATAGTATTTTAAGGCCGGAATGTTGTCATGATATTTTTAAAATGCAAATAATCATTACATTATATTGAATTTATGGCAAAACAAGAATTCATGAGCCAAGTTTTAGCAATTTCTGAGCATGAAGTGTGTCAGGTCAATATTTTTACAACTATTACTTTTTTGAATAATGCTAACTGTATATGATGAAAAACTTACATTTTTAGACTTTTCCCAAGGGGATTTTTTTCACCTATTCAAAGTTATCATGCTAATTAATTGCTTAATAGCTGAAATAAAAATTCCTAATATGGACATGGTTAAACTTGAGCAGAGTAAATTGACACCATTTTAAAATATAAATCATCAGATCAATTTTTTAAGAACACTTTTATTTCATGATTATCATTTATGTAAATTTCCTTCAATGTTCAAAAACACAAAACCTTAGTATTGTTTCTCCTCATGGAATGACTATGTTAATATATGAAAGTTGGTTAAATGAGCAAAAAACTGAAACTATAAATAAAATGAAAACATAGTCATAAAATGTCCTTTATTGGTTGGCTAAAATCTTGAAGATCCCTCAATATTCTTTAATCTTTTGACAAATTAATACCAGATGCTAAAGCCAGGGGGACCCTGCTAAATTATATTATTAAAATTTTATTTAAAATTTTATACCATCTGTTTTTATAAAAGCTAAAATTGCTGTTCTTGAAATAAACAGCCTGAGGACAATTCAGTTTCTACCAGGGAAAACAAATGTGAAATAATTCTTAAACTAAAAATGTCTACCTAAAATCCCCAAGATAGGTCTGTCACAGCATTTTACCCACATTCCAAAAACAAACTAAGACTGCTATTCCAAAATCCAGACACCAAGATGTGTCTGATTATTCAGCAATCATCTATTGAGCACCTGCTATATGCCAGACACTATTCCGGGTTCCCAGAATACAGCAATGAACAGGAAGAAAAATTTTTCACATACATTTTAGTTTTTATTAGCTAATAGTTCATGATAGTAAATAACATCAAATATAGACAAATGATGTCTTTCAAATAAAGACAAATGATATGAAGAAAAATAAACAAAGGTCAGAGAACTGGTAGTGACCCGGGTGGGATGAATGTAGTCAGAGAAAGTCCCCATAAGTATCATTGAACAGAGACCTCTGTGATGTGATTTGCAGAGTGCTGAAGGAGGAGTCTTGCAAGCAGATACCACAGTGAGAACTAGTCTCTGATGCAGGAATGAACGTGGAACGTTTTGAAGAAAGTCAAAAAGAACAACATGGCTACAACATAATGACTTGGTGGAAGACTGGCAGGAAATTGGGTCAGATAGGGAGGCAAAAGGCAAATAAGTAGGCTCTGTAGATCTGGTTAGAAATTTAATTCTGCATAAATGTGGCAGGTTTTGGCCAGAAAGGTGATCTAATATGTGTATTTACGATTTATGTATTTAAAAGATGAGTCAAGAGGGAAACTTGAGTGGGGAAAAATTAGAGATGATGACAAACCATGAAAAGACTCCTAACTCTGGGAAACAAACAAAGGGCTGCAGAAGAGGAGGTGGGTAGGGGTTGGGGTGACTGGGTGATGGACACTGAATGAGGCACATGATGGGATGAGCCCTGGGTGTTATATTAAATGTTGGCAAATTGAGTTTAAGTTTTTAAAAAAGGAAAAATGAACAAAAAGACAAGTCAAGCTGTGGGAGTGGTGGTAAGTGAGAGCAATGAGACAGTTACGTTAGTCCAGGGAATAGGTAATGGGGCTTTCCAAACCCTAGGAAATTTTGAAGCACGGAGCTAGCAGGACTTGCTAATGGATACAATGTGAGGTGAGAGAAAAGGGGAAAAGAGGTTTTATTCAATTTAGATGTATTTGTTTCACTTTTGTACTAGTTCACGTTGTCTTAGAGGTAAAGCTAACAAACAGTGCTGTATGAGCTCCACTGATAGTTTTCAGGTAAAAAATCAAATGTGAATTCCAACTGTGGTGTCCTTTGTAAATAATCAATGCTGTAATTCTGAACACTAATTTTTAGTCCTATAGGATATATCCAGTTGTCTTTGCTAATAGAATAGATTCTTAAATTGAATTTCTTTCAGATCACATTAATTTGGGTTACTTTCCCAAATTTGTATGGTAAAAAGTATCATTTTTTTTTCTTTAAAAAAATTTTTTTTATTGGAGTTCAATTTGCCAAGATATAGCATAACACCCAGTGCTCATCCCGCCAAGTGCCCCCCTCAGTGCCCATCACCCAGTCACCCCAACCCCCTACCCACCTCCCCTTCCATTACCCCTTGTTCATTTCCCAGAGTTAGGTATCTCTCATGTTTTGTCACCCTCACTGATATTTTCTTTTTTATATAAATTTACTTTTTATTGGTGTTCAATTTGCCAACATATAGAATAACACCCAGTGCTCAGCCCGTCAAGTGGCCACTTCAGTGCTGGTCACCCAGTCACCCCCACCCCTCGCCCACCACCCCTTCCCCCACCCCTAGTTCGTTTTCCAGAGTTAGGAGTGGTAAAAAGTATCATTAAACCAGGCAAAGAATGTGAGAGAGTATCTCTGTAAAAAAAGAAAAAAGAAAAAGAAAAAACCTCTCTAAACTTTTTTCTACTTCCCAATCTAGCTTGACATGAAATTGTATTAGTAGTCATTAAAAATGAGAATATTCTACTTCAGATGTATTTCATGTAGGTCATTAAAGTCTCAAGCCTAAAAATAATATTGAAAAATGCAGTGGATGAAGTTTGTGCTATAATTAAAATGGAGCATCATAGTCCATAGTCGTTGTGGAATTTATCCAGGCGTGCTGCAAGAATTTCTATCCAGATGTAAAAGTCTGCCCAGATGCGTTCAGGGAGCTCCACGAGGCCTTAGGCAGCTCAGTGGTGATGATTTTAATCTTTCTCAATCACAAGTGTAAATCAGAGAATTAAACACTGCACATTATTCGACAGGAATTCTTCTGGGCTCCTCATATGACATTGAGAGTGTACACTTCATTACCATCTTGTAGAGCCGTACAAGTTCTCTCATGGTCACACACTAATTCTCCTGTGAGTGAGCAACCCAAGACTAACAATGCAATCTTCCTGAATGGAACTTTTAAAAATATTAATATCCATGCCTTAAATAATTCACAAGAAATCTAGTTCATGTAAAAAAGAAAATCATGCAAAAATAATGGCCCTTTCTCAATAACGAGAAAGCTCTGAGAACTTTCTTTATCCTGCCCTTATAAAATCCATGTGGGGCAACACCAAATCTCCTTTCGAAGAGGATGTAGGAGTGTAAATGACTATGGGAAATCAGGATGCTCTCAGTCAAAAAAAAAAAAAAAGTAGGTTTCAAGTTTAAACGTGTTTCTTTTACCCTTTTATCTTCCTCACTGATGACTGTTTTTTCCAGAACACTAAAGATGAATAATTCATGCTCTTCTTGGTACATGTAGACTGTAAGGTTGGCTCAGGGTGTTGCAACATTTGGACGCACATCCCACCCAGCCTTATGACTGAAGGAAGGATGCTATGCCATCACTAGGTGCATTGAAAATGGAACTATTTCACATTCATGTTCACCCAAAGCACACCAGTGAAAACAGATCCTTTAGTGCCATTGCTGAGGAGCTGAGCGGAACCCACTGCTGACTGTTGGAGAGAGAAGCGCCTCTTGTTTTTATTTCTTAATGAGGTATTCCAAAATGAAGGGGTTTACATCCAGGGGTTTGTGTAACTCCCAGAACTCTGCGAGTCCCATTTCAAAAGAAAAACAAACACAAATGGTGTGTGGCATTGAATCAAGCAATGATGTTATTATGTGAATGTGCTGTTAACAGCCCGAGATGCTGCTGCTGCAAGGGCACACTCATGCTTGTGAACCCTGGGCCAGAGAGGGAGCAGGTTGTTCCTAGCACTGATGAGCTGTGTGTAAGAAAGAAGCTGCACCAGCCCTTCCTGGTGGACCCAGCCTCCTGCCTGCCTGACAAAGCTGCCCGACTGGGGGGCTCGGAAGCTCCTTGTCCAGACATGCTGCTCATCCCAGGCCAAGAGAGGAGGCTGTTCAGGGACAGGTTGGGGAGAGCTTGGATCTAACACTGGCTGGGGAACACTAAGGGGGAAAAAGCCCTATTTTATTCTTTTAATACAGTTCCCAGCAGGAAGATCAGGATAGGAGGTTCACGCCTGCTCCAGATTAAAGGAACCCGCAGTTTCCAGGTGAAGAAGGGGGTTCCTTGTCCAGCATCCGCCGGGTCGGCAGCTTAAAGAGCAGCAAGTTACCACGGCAGGACTCAGAGTCCGAGGCTGAGGAGCTGCAGCTGTCCCAGAGCAGGGACACTGTCACTGACCTAGGTAACATAGAGGAGCGGGGTGCGCAGGGACGTGGGGGGTAGGAAGACAGGGCCCAAACCCTGAAACAACTGAAGCCCGTTCTTACCCATCAGGAGACACAGAGCAGAGCCACAGGCTAGACCACACTGTCAGTCGCCCTTTAGACAAGGGCTGCTCAAACCTTAACCTGCACACAGGTCATCTGCAAGTGTGGTCAAAGGCAGGTTCTGATTATGCAGGTCTGGGGTGGGAGCCTCTGGTGAAGTTTTCTGGTGAAGCTAACGCTGCTGACTCAAGCTCAAGGGCCACAGTTTGAGCAGCTAGAATAGAGTATATTAGGGGAAGCAAATGCTTTAATGGCAGGATAGTTTTTTGAAATCCAGATGTTTGTGCTACCATTCTTCTCATCAGGACCTTGAAAGCAAAAATGTAGAAATTCCCTGGGGGGGAGGGGAGGACAGTGAGCTCAAGGCCTTCCGTGTTTTAAAGTCTCTGTCTTGCAGTAAAACAAAACAAAACAAAAACCCAAACCAAAAATCTCAGACAGGAAAGATTGCAAGACCTGACGGTGACCTTCAGCGAGTCAGCTAATGTCTCAGGGGTTTGTTTTCTCCAACTATTCAGTGGGAAGAATTCTATATCCTCCTCGCCTACTCTGAAGGGATGATTATAAAGTATGTTAAGTACCTGAGCCTGAGCTCTGTATACAGTCAAAGCCTTAGAGGTGAAGGCTGTCCCCATAGGATCCAAAGAGACTCTTGAATCCCAAAATGTGTCTCCAATGAGCCTGATGGTCATCCTACTAGCAAGTAAGAGAATATGTGGACTCCCCAGCCGCCTAGGTAAATGTTAAAGTACATCTTCTTTGCCATTCAGTGCCTGTCTAAGGAGCAAGATAGAAAGTTCTCCTTTCTAGGCAAGTGGTGTCAGAAGTCAATCAGTAAGTGTGGATACATTATCGATCAAGTCTACTGAAATAGAAGCTGAGTATATCTAATCAAAAGAGCCTAAAATAGGAAGTACTTCTACACCGACCCACCCTCACCTTTGAAAATAACTAACTTATGCATTAGTTAAGATTCAGCTTATTTTTTAAGGAGACAGTAGGAAGAAAACCCTGTGACTTCTTTCATTACAAGTCTGAAGTTGTAAGGATGTCATCAAGTTGTTTGGGGCGGGGGAAATATTTTGGTTAATTATTTGAATTGATTGATTTAGCCTGACCGGTTGAATCAAAATAGGCAGCCCAGAGGCATGGTTTTGTCATAGACATGAGCCAGGAAAGGTTTTAGATTTGAGGGCGAAGCTTTTTTGTGTGGTATATAATGTACTGAATTCCTGAAAGATGTCTCCAGACTTTTCCACAGAGAAGAGTTTGGACAAAAGGATGGTCCAGGATTGATCACAATTGCTTATAAATTCCCTTAGGATTTTTTTTTCTTTTTTGAGGGGTGAGAGGGTTTGAGGCACCGTCCATTTTTGAAAAAGCTCTGATAGCAAAGCCAGGGAGTGTTGAGAGCAGTGGCACTAGTGTCACAGCAGCGGAGGGGGCAGCAGCACACTTATGGCCACTGCAGGTTGCTCGGTGTCTCTACTTAACTACACCTGCAAGTCTGGGCAGTCTGGAGTGGATTTGGGCCCACTCAATCAATAATTTGCTCATCTCAGCAATTCAAGGACTTGACTCTGTTTCTTCTCTGCTCCCATGTCTCAAAATGGAAGCCACCATGACAGAGATCATCAATGTCTTTGCAATTGCCTATTCAGCTGGTGGTGAAGGGAACAGCTCCT
Source organism: Nyctereutes procyonoides (assembly GCF_905146905.1). NCBI lineage: Eukaryota > Metazoa > Chordata > Mammalia > Carnivora > Canidae > Nyctereutes > Nyctereutes procyonoides. The sequence continues at coordinate 17,839,215 of NW_026575132.1, forward strand.
AGGAACAGTCCTCCACTGAAGTCAGTGCTATGCCCTGTTAACCCACTGGGCCACGGTAGTCTGCCCTAGGATTCAAAAGCATGGGCAACTCTACCATTCCAACATGCTCTGCGGGGAGATTGAACAATATAACCTTTCTTGGCATTTTTCTTTTAAAGAAGGGAGTCCTTGGAGTGCAAGTGAGCCCAGCATCGAGCCAGAGGGAATGAGTACTGCTGGCACGGAGGAAAATTATCACAGGAGCATGTCATGGCTTCATGTAAGTAGGAGTCTCAGAAAGAGACCTGAGATCAATTTTTTTTGACATTGAGAAAGGTCTGTGGAGTGAAGACAAAAGATTATACGAAAACCACCCATCCAATTTAGCCTCTAAGGAAAACCCTAGGCCTCTATTTCAGCTGAAGCTCTGAATTCTCACCAGAATTAGTATTCTGTTGGTTTGTATCCATTTTAAGCTTAACTAAGACCACAGTTTCTTTGTTATGGCTGGCTCATGGGTCAACATAAGTCAGAGAAAACCCTGAGGGACCAAGACAGCCAGGGTACCACAGATGAGGCAACGCAGTCAGTTCTCTGCAGGATCCCACACTGCCAAGAGCAAGGGCATGGTGTCATTCTTGTGTCTGTATAGAGCTCATTGTAAGCCAGAACATGGAGACCCTAAGATGACAAAGATTATACCCCCAAGGGCTCTTCAGAGGCCATGAAGTGGGAGGGGATTTCAAGGAAATTCTGGGCATGGATTAGGGTTCAAGGTTTGGCCTGGGCATGAGGAAAGAATGAGAGAGTTAAGGAAACATAAGATCAGATCCACAACTGGATACTGTCTGTGCTCTTAGGCATGTTCCAGACCATCTTCTTGATTTTCATCTGACTTCCTGGTGGAGTCAGATGAGGGCTGGCTGGTACAGAATGCTCCTCGGGGTTTACAGTGCTGTGTCTTCACAACTGGCTGATCCCCAGAACTGGCTGGAAGTGATCCCCAGAACCTAATTTTGAGATTCTCTGAGGCAGCTGGTTTTAAAGGAAACTCTTCAGTGAAATCCAACCTATGTCTTGAAAAACACAGATGTGTGCAGCTCAGTCAGTTTTCACAAAGTGACCATCTGTGTAATCACCAGCAGGTCAAGAACATTTTCGCACCCTAGAAGCCCTTCACACACCCTCTCCAGTCACTACTCTCCCCTAACAGTAACCACCATCCTAACTTCTAATACCATAGATTAGTTTTGTCTATTTTTGAAATACATATCATTGATATCATATATTATGTACCATGTTGTGTTATGGTTTGTTTGGTTCATATAAGGGTAAATCCTCCAACTTTGTTCTCTTCAAGGTGGCTTGATCTATTTATAACTATATTAATTTCCATTTAAAATCACCTATTAATTTTTTTAGAGAGACAGAGAGATCATGAGGGGAAGGGCAGAAGGAAAGAGAGAATCTAAAGTAAGCTCCACATTCAGCATGGAGCCTAATGCAGGGTTCGATCTCAGGACCCTGAGATCATGACCTGAGCCAAAATCCAGAGTAGTACACTTCACTGACTGAGCCACCCAGGTGCCCCTCACCTATTGATTTCTATAAAAAAAAAAAGCTTTCAAAGCAGCCTTATATTGAATATAAACATCATTTAATATTGAGAAATTGAAATCCTTATTATATTGAGTCTTCTAATGTATGAAGCAGTCTATCCCTCTGTTAATTTATGTCCCACCTCTTAAATTTCCTTCAGTAGTGCTTTTTAGTTTTCCATTAAGTATTTTTGTAAGACCCGTATTATTTGTTCTTTAAGTAGAAACCTAGATCCAAACATTTCTTTATAGGAAAGTTTTTAATTAAAAATTCAATTCATGTAATATGATTCAGACCATTCAGATTTTCTATTTCTTCTAGAAGCAGTTTGAACACATTTTTTCCCCTAGGAATTTGTTAATTTAATCCAAATACTTATGTTTATTAGTAAAGAGATGTTTATAACGTTCTCTTAAAATCCTTTTAAATTCTGTAGGATCTACAATGATGTATCTTTATTATTTCTTGATGTTGGTAGGTTATATCTTTTTCTTTCTTTTTTTAATCAGTCTTGCCAGAAGGATGTCAGTTTTATTAACCAGAGAATCAGCTTTTGGTTTTGTCATTCAGGGAATGTTTAATTTTTGTTTCATTAATTTCTCCTGTCACCTTTATTAATTCCTTCTACTTTCTTTGAATTTAAGATGTTTTCCTTCCTTAACTTCTTTATATAAACACTTAGATAACTTATTTCCAACTACTTTGCTAATATATTCATTTAAAACTGTAGATGTTCCCTAGGAACAGCTTAAGCTGTATCATACATTTGATATATCATCATATGTTCATTATCATTCAGTTAAAATACTTTTGAATTTTCATTTTGATCATACACGTTTAAAATCCATAACTGATAATTCCAATATATATCCTCTCTTAGTCTGTTCCTTAATATGCCTAGTGATTTTATTGACTACCAGATATGGTGGCTGAAAAATTATAGAAGCATAGTGATATATACATGCCATCATACATCTGTCAAAACCCATAGAACGTACAACACCAAGAGTGAACCCTAATGTAAACTACACACTTTGGATGATAGTGATGTGTCAGTGTAGATTGACTAATTATAATAAACATACCACTCTGGCAGGAGATGTTGATAATGAAGGCCACTGTGCATATGTGGAGGCAGGCAGTGTTTGGGAGCGCTCTGCACACTCTGCTTACTTTTGCTATGAACCTAAACTGCTGTAAAACAAAGTCTACTAATTAAAAAAATAACTATAGGATTACAGAGTCTCCCAATGATGCTGTCTCCCTCCCGAGAAGATTCATCCCATACTTTGGCAGACAGCAAAGATTACTTCAGTGCTACCAAGAACTAAGCTGACTTGACTTGTAGTATTGCTCTCCACCCCCCACTCCTCCCTTTCCCAATATACATCTCCTAGTAAGAAGCATTCCAAGGTTCCCATTAAGAGTCTGGGGTGTGTCCTGTAATTCCCCCCAGTCTTAATGGGTCAGAAACTCCACTTTTGCTTCCTCATCATAGTAAAATTGCCAAAATCTCCTTGTCAGCTGGTTTCTACTTGGCTTCTTAGCTACTCAATCAACAAATGCCTAGAAGGCAAGTGCCAAGTCTCACTTCTCCGAATATCCCTCCTCTACAGGATCTTATCCACTCAATTCTTCTGAACTCCAGTTTTTATCTTCCAGTTCTCATGAGAGTACCTAAAGCTTTGCCTGGCTCCTTGGCCACTTATGCCTCAAGGAGAAATGTGGCATAGGCTCACCTCAGCGAATGTCCTTTCTCCCCACATCTTGACTTTCCAATCCTGACTTCCTCACTGTGTTGAATGCAATCTTATGCATTCAAATATATATATTAATATGTGTGTGTGTGTGTGTGTGTGTTAAACAACACACACTTAATTAGCTACAGTTTCAGGAATCCCGGCACAGTTTAGCTAGGTCCTCTGCTTCTGGCTCTCTCAACAAGATGGCAACAGCAATCAAAGTATTGGCCAAGACTGGGGTCTTATCTGAAGGCTTGAATGGGAAAGAATTTGCTTCCAAGCTTGTGTTATTATCGAGAGAATTTCAGTTACTCAAGAACTGTTAGACTGAGGGCCTCAATTCCTAGCTGGTTGTTGGCCAGAGGCCACCCTCATTTCCTTGCTATGTGAACCTTTCCAGTGTGGCAACTTACTTTCTTAAAGCCCATAAAGGAGAGTCTGGTAATAAGAGAGGAGTTACTGGCTTATGCAATCTAATCAGGGAAGTGACCTCTCCTTACCTTTGCTGCATTCTGTTGGTTAGAAGCAAGTCACTAGGCCAGGCCATACTCAACAGGGGATGGTTTTCAAAGTGCATTAATACCAGAAGTTGAGATCATTGAGGAACATCTTGGAAATATATAAAATGTATGTCAAAAAGACATCCCTGACCATAATTTTAAAATCAAAGATTTCTAGGTCACCTCCACCCCAGATATTATACTAAATCAGAATATTCTAAACTAAAGCCAGTAATACGGTCATTTGTGTGTTTATTTGGTTTTGGTTGTTGTTGCTAAGCTTTCTTGGTATTTCTTTTTAACAGTCAGATTTAAGAATAACAAGGGAAACCTTACAGTTCTTATATGTGCCCTGCCTCATAACAGTACATACAGGAATATCGGGGATATTCAGTGAATCTCAAGAGAGATCTGGATTCAGTGAATCTCAAGAGAGATCAATAGGTGGTCAGACACCTATTTTTTTTAACTTTAATGAGTGTGAGATCTTGTTATCTGAGTCCAACAGAGGTATGGAGTTGATTGTTATTGTTGTTTTTCTTTGCCTTGGTGTAAGCAGGGCCTCTCATTCCTGAGGAAATGTGTGGCAGCCTTACCTAGTAGGTTTGATTGGCCCTGTCCACATTGACTGACTTTATGTTCTTCATTCAATATGGCACATGGTCTCTACAGGTTAGGTGTTGGGGTGGGAACTGGTTTCATGAAGGATGGAAGCGTTCAGAAGATTACTCTATTCATGACTAGCCTTGTGGATGTTGGAATGCTATTGCCTTTTTAGGAAGACATTTTAAGAAGCTACAAACTCAAAATCTTTCATTCCTTATCCTAAAATAACCATATCCTTAAAAAAATTGGGTTCTTGGGATGTCCAGGTGGCTTAGTGGTTGAATGTCTGCCTTCGGCTCAGGACATGACCCCAGGTCCAGGGATCGAGTCTCACAACAGGCTCCCAGCAAGGAGCCTGCTTCAGTCTCTGCCTATGTCTCTACCTCTCTCTGTGTGTCTCTCATGAATAAATAAATAAAATCTTAAAAAAAACCAAACAAACAAACAACAACTGGTTTCATGAATCCTACTTGGAAAGTCTAGGTGATGTGAGGATTTGAGCCAGATCAAACCCCAAGAGCTAGAATGGCACAAAAGCTGGAGAAAATGAACTCGTAGAGAGAAGAAATGAAACTCTATAGTCAGGTTCAGGCTCAATAGAAGGTTTTAGGCCAAAAAAAAAAAAAACAAAAAAACAAAAAAACAAAAAAAAGAAGGTTTTAGGCCAAGGTGGAAGATGCAAAAGTATTTTCAATTCCACATAGGTAGGCCAGAGTTAAAGACATCCCACAGCTGTCAAAGGCCAGCCAAATCCTTTGGCACAGAATTTCTCAGAAGTCTATGCTCTTCTACCTGGCTCCTTCTACAACACAACAGCTGCAAAAATAATATGGTTTAAATTTAGAATCTTCATTTGAAAATATTTGGAAATCACACATTCCACAATAATTGGTTAAAGTTTTTCGAAGGTTACTTAACCTTCTATTGTTTCAGAAAGATCTTTCTATCAAGTGTGAATAGAGAGGAGGACAAGCCAAGTTCATAAAGACTTGTAACTCTGCTTTCTTGTGGGACTTTCTTAGTGAGTAACTGTGGTTTCAACCCCGATTGCCTGGTTGAGTTTCAGTGATGTCTGTGTTCCAGGTCATGATCTTGCTGTGCAATCAGCAAAGCTTCATCTGTACCCACGTTGACTACTGCCACCCTCACTGCTACCTGCACCACAGCCGCTCCTGTGCCCGGCTGGTCAGAGCCATCAAGCTGCTCTATGGAGACACCGTGGACTCCCTCCGGGAGAGTAACAGCAGCCATGTGGCTCTCCGGGGCAAGAAACAGAAAGAGGTAAGTGAATGGTCACCTGCTAATATGCCTACGATGGGGAAAATGATGCCCTAGCAATCTTTTCTTTGGAAATACAAATTTCAGGCCACTGCAGTTGTATAAACCAGGTTACAGATCTGTGTGATTTTGAACAGAAACAGAAGATGAGCAAAGAAAGAAGTTTTATCTTCATGTCCATGAGCAAACATGGAATCTTTTTCCAGGTTTTGTTTTATTTCTGTGAATAAATATGAACTCATAGCGGTGGTGGTGATGAGTTGGTTATGGTGATAGACAGAATAATGTCTCCCAAAGATGTCTGTATTCTAATTTCTAGAACCTGTGAAGCGTTTTCCTTACATGCCTAAAAGGGACTTTGCCTGTGTGAATGAGTTAGGAATCTTTTAAAGGGGAAATTATCCTGAATTATCCAGGTGGGTTCATTGTCATCACATGGCTCCTTTAAAGTGAAAAAGAAGGTGAGAGAGTCAGAGAAGGAGATGTCATAACAGAAGCAGAGGTCAGAGTGATGCAGGGCCATGAGCCACAGAATGGGACGGCCCCTGGAAGCTAGAAAAGACAAAGAAATGGCTCTTTTCTAGCCTCCAGAAGGAGCACAGCCCTGCCAATCTATTTTAGATCTGCCCTCCAAAACCATAAGATAATGAATTTGTGTTGTTTTGCACCAGGGAGTTTGTGGTAATTTGTTACAACAGTAATAGATAACTGACTTAATTTATCAGTTCCTTATTGAAGAATAAGTAATAAATGGCCCAACTGTTTGTTCACAGATAAATAATAGAGTAATCTAGGTCAGATCAGACCAAAGGAAACTCCTTGAAGAAACTTAACATTTTCTAAGCATTCAGCTGCTCTTTCCTGACAAGTACACTGAACAGCTGAATTGGCAGAAAATGAAGACAGTAACCAGGGCTGCCGTGCTCCTGCCAGGGAAGCCCTGAGTCACCCCACCTGCCCCAGAACAGGCATGGTGGCCAAGACGCCTGACCCAGTGCGGCCAGCCGCCTCTGCAGCTGCTCCTCACAAGTGGTTTGACAAAGAGATTTTGATATAATACCTATTCAGTTCAGTGAGTATTCATTGTGCACCTGCCTTTGGCACACTATGAGACCAAATATTCCAGGAGAAATAAAAAATTAATTAGTAGTATTAGAAGATCCTATTCCTGAGGAGTTTGCAAGCCAGGTTTGGTGGGGTGGGGGGTGGGGGATGGTGATGAAATTCAAATCAAACAACTAGGGAATGTGAGCAGTAACAAAAAATTCACAATTGACTCATGCAGCAATTTGTAACGCTTTAGCACTCACAAAGTAGTATTTTTAAAATTATGATACAGTTCATTGAAGAAATCTGGGGTAATACAAGAGATCCTAAAGAAAAGAGTCTGTATTTTATGCATCTCATAAGTGTGTTGTTTGCCTTCTGGGATATGATCTTTCAGTATTTTTTTCAAAGCATATATATGAGGCTATAATGCAGGTATATATCACTGATAAAGTACTTTTTGATTCTGATAAACCTTGTGTAAGAGATACTGTACTCCCCATTTTATAGATGAAAAAGTTGAGGCTTGGAAGGATAGGACTGTCAGAGTTCACATCCATAACATACTCAGGTGGACTGTAATTTAGAAATATGGAATATCAATCCAGAGCTTTTTAACTACACTCTGATGTATCTCCTGGTATTCAAACAACACATATTCTGAGGGAAGATCATGGGGGAATAGATCAATGTGTGTAATTTCATGAACTGTTAATGATGTCATAAAAAAATATATATGTGTGTATATACATATTTGTGTGTATGTATATACATATGTCTATGTATTTTTATTTAGGTAAGTTCTCCTTCATATAAAAACTCCCTTAGTAGAGAAAACCTTGTATTTTAGAAGTTGTAAAAATATACCAATCTAAGTTAATATTCATTGTTCACCATATATACTCTGAGATTTCTTACCGCTCCAACTGTAGCTTCACTTGTAAGCCATATGTGGCCAAACCCAAACATCCTTCAGGATCCAACTCAAATGCCACCTCCTCCTTGAAACCATTTATGATCTTCCTACTGTTAACCACAGAGCATACTATGATGGATGATTAATGTTGTTTTCATTCCCTCCTTCCTCTAAATTACAATGGCCTTTTACTTGTGCTTTTCTCATTCTTCATTCAACTATTCGCTCATTAATTCATCCATCCATCCATCCATATATATTCAACAAATCTTTAAAGAACCTATGGAAAAAAAATTATAAAGAACCTATGGACATGCTGGGTCCATACCATGTGCTGAGTATAGTAATGGGCAAAAGAAATAGGACCCCTGTCTTAATATGATATACACAACCTAGTCGAAGAGATAGACATTAATCAAATGCCTCAAATTACTATAAAATTGCAACACCAATAAGTCCAGGGAAAAAAGAAACACACTGTGCTGAGACAGCTTATGAACAAGACTTTGAACTTGTCAGGGTAAATCAGACAGCCCCTCCAGTAGAGTGACAAATGACTTTTGACTGAAGGATGCATGGATGTGAATTGAATAGACAATTTTCCAACCTGGGAGAAGAGATGAGTACAAAGAACCGTGACTGGAGGAGCAGACTGTCATGCACGCTGCATAGGCAGATAGAGACCAGACCATGTAGAGCTGCCCAGGCTGGGGGGGGGGGGGGGATTTTAGTTTTTATCCTATGAGTAGTGGCAAGCACTGAGAGTTTTAAGATCATTCTGCCTGCAAAATGGGGCTCTTTGTATCCCTATTTCTCCTCTGCCATTTAATCATAAGCTTCTGGGAAACTGGCGGTCTTGCAGTTTCCTATGCAATACCTACCAAAGCTCCTCTCTTAAAGCAGAGGGACAATGAATATTGAACAGCTGAGGGGCCATCTAGTTCATGAGTGCCCTCTACCCCTACCCCTAGCCCAGGACACTGGCCTGAAGCAGAAAAAGAGGCTTGCCAACCTTAGGCATGCTTCCGTTTTGGAAAGACAAAGAGAAGGCAAAGCAAGAGTTAAGTGTCCTCTGATCTTAACATATTTAAATCAGTCATGCAGGTGAAGAGCTTCAAAAAATGTATTGAGTCTGCTGCAATAAACATTTTATTTTCAAAATGCCAGCCTCCTGTGCAAGCTCTTTTTTGTTCTCTCATGATGTTTCCATTTCCTGGGCTGAATCTGTCACCTAAATGAACAATGCCCACATTTTTAGGGCCCGAATGAAAATAGACTAGGCAATAAATCAAGAATAAAAGCAGTGATTCTGATTAAAATTGAGCCTTATGAGCAACTGATATCTCATTCCTGTTTCCTTTTGAATTGGCTTTTATGGCAGAATGTATTTGTGGCAGCTAGTACATTCTGTAACCCGTGTAACTCTGATCAATCTGCTAATCTACATTTCAATGCTCAGGGACACACTGTACATCCTGTTAGTCTATTTTAATGCACTTCTGAGCTTGAGAGTTTTTTTTTTTTATAAACTACACACACACACACACAATACCTTCACCAAAGAATTCTTTGATTTTTCCTTTTTATATGTATCTTGTCCGATGCTATGTTCTAAACAGAATAAATGTTCAATTAGTGCTTGCTGATGAGAAAAGGAGTAGATGAAACCAATTTTTTTTCCTTTCAGCCAAAACAGGAGGGTAAAAGGTGATACATGCCTGAAAAAGAGAGCGCATGGTCTCTATAAATTTTGTGAAACCAATGCAAATGGCAAGAGACCAATTGATTTCCTACAGGAGTAATATTTTTCCAAAGCTATGGAAAACGCTGTTGTGAGACCCAAACCAGGCCCTAGGTCTTGCTTTCATCTGCTAGAATGTCTCCCCATTCATATCCATGTGTCAAAGATGCATGAGGCCCAAAAGTCTAGGTTACCTTTGGGGAAATATTTGGACTTCCCTGGGCATGAAATATGTGTCCTGGAAGATCTCTTTCTCAGAGCTCAGTAGATTGACTCCAGTTTTCATAGATTTTAAATACCATGTTACTTCCACAGTACATCCTCGTTCATGACATTTGTCTCTTTTTCTACTTACCATGATTTTTCATTTGTTTATCTGTTATCTCTCTCTCCTAGTAAGATATGCTCTGCATGAGGGCAAACACCAAGGGAGTTTTGCTCCACAGCAAATCCCCAAAGGTTAGTCCAGTTCCTGGCATATAGTTAACTCCTAATAAACATCTTGAATTATTAAATGAATAAATTTTTATTTAAAATAACTGTTACGCCTCTCTGATCAGTAATCTTTTATTACAAGAAACCCACTGAAACTTGTTCAATAACTAGTTTCTTCAAGGGACTTAGCAGAATCTCATGAAACCAGGAACAGACAAGGAAGGAGCCAAGCCCTAAAATGGGAGAATCAAAGTTCTCTCCATGTCAGATTGGGCCTAGTTTTTCATCTTTGCTTCTTTCTGCATCTCCATCTTCTCCCTCATCTCAGCCCCCTGATCAGCTCCTCCTGCTTTGTTCATCTTGTATGTGACCTGAAAATCTCCAGGTTGCATCATCATTGCTCCAGGAGTAACCATCACCACATGAATCAGACTCTCTGCCCCTTAATTCTTTTTTTTTTTTTTTTTTTTTACGGGAATCGATGTCATCACTTTATTTTCTTAACTGGAATTGTGCTCAGTTACAGGAAGAAAGGAGTTTGGAGCAGGCTTGTGAATGTTCTCTGTGATGAGCTTTCTTTTTTTTTTTTTTATTATAAATTAATTTTTATTGGTGTTCAATTTACCAACATACAGAATAACACCCAGTGCTCATCCCGTCAAGTGTCCCCCTCCGTGCCCGTCACCCATTCACCCCCACCCCCCGCCCTCCTCCCCTTCCACCACCCCTAGTTCATTTCCCAGAGTTAGAAGTCTTTATGTTCTGTGTCCCTTTCTGATATCTCCCACACATTTCTTCTCCCTTCCCTTATATTCCCCTTCACTATTATTCATATTTCCCAAATAAGTGAGAACATACACTGTTTGTCCTTCTCCGATTGACTTACTTCACTCAGCATAATACCCTCCAGTTCCATCCACGTTGAAACAAATGGTGGGTATTTGTTGTTTCTAATGGCTGAGTAATATTCCATTGTATACATAAACCACATCTTCTTTATCCATTCATCTTTCGATGTCTGCCCCTTAATTCTGTAGGACAGGAGTTTGGTGGGCTCTACTCCTCCAGCCCCCTGATCAGCTCCTCCTGCTTTGTTCATCTTGTATGTGACCTGAAAATCTCCAGGTTGCATCATCATTGCTCCAGGAGCAACCATCACCACATGAATCAGACTATCTGCCCCTTAATTCTGTAGGACAGGAGTTTGGTGGGCTCTACTCCTCCTCTTTATGATCCAAACATCACAGGATAAGTCCCTAGCCAGTCAAAGGATTGGTTTTTGCATTGCAAATTTCATCAACAGTGGTTAGAATGAGGGGAGAAGTCACAGATCCAGATATGGTGAATATTTGTCCAAGACATCCACAGAGAAGAAAAAAACGCAGTGGTCTCAGATCTACACCAATCCCCCAGCAAGCACACCCAGGATCCCTGATACCTCTTGGGGCTGTGTCGCTATCTTCCATTGACAATTGCTCCCTCGGGTAGATTGATTCAACAATGAATGCCAGCATCTACTGGTGATATGTTCTGTCCTTTGGTGTGCATTACTACTTTGGGGTTTCTTCACAGGTCCCAGCTTGATGTGTCATTCCAACCAGCATATGCAACTCACAGTCCAGTGAAATTTCTTACTCTTCCATGAAACACTAATAACAAAAAATTCCTTAAGAACTAGCCTCCTGCAATGAGCTGTCTTCTAGCCAAGTTTTATGTGGAGTTATGAAAGCCGAAAAACAACTCATCATAGCCTTGTCAGTCTGAGTTAGGGGCACGCCAGTAGAGGGACTTGAGGACTCTCACATAGGGTGCCCAAGTGCCCATCACCCAAGTACACATCTTGGATACTTACCTTTCAAGCCTCAACAAGTCACTCAGGGCGAGTGACTAGCCTATCACCCTAGAGTGAAAGCCTTTCTAATAATCTTCCCTTTCCTCTACGACAAGCACCTTAACTGTGATGAGGCACTAGAACACACCATGCTTCCCAGGGAAGCCTGCAAGAATATTAAATATCTGATATCTGAGAAGCTTGACATATACCTTCTGTCCCTGGGAAACAGAATTAAACAAAATCCTACGACTCCCAGAGTGTCAGAGGCAAACATAAATGTTTGCCCTTTTTCTTCTAAGCCGGTACCTGCCAGATGAAAAAAAAAACCTGTAATTTAACCAAGAGATGTGGTTCAAAAGTAAGCCTGAAAAAGCCAAAATGTCCAACCAGAGGAGAAAGGGTGAAATATTAACAAACTTTAAGAATCATATTTTGAATCCTATTTTGAAAATCATATTTCATGACCTGAGGGAGATACTCATTATAAATTCCTAATAAAATGAGTTGTTTAAAATTGGGTGCCACACACAGGACATCCTCACCATCGTGCTAAGATGCACAGAATGAAGAAACAAAAAGACTGAAATGAACAAAATAATGGCCATCGCTGGGCTAAGGATTATAGGGATTTTTGTTTTCTTCCTCTAAGTTTTTCTGTGTTTTCCAGACATTCTGCAATTTGCATGTAAGGTTTTATAAATAGAGTAAAAGATGCCACTTTCAAAATAACTTGACTTTTTAAAAAGGAAATCAAATGCACCCCTACATTTATATGGAAAATGCCTGCCATATGATTTTAGAGCAGTTTCCAAATCATAAAACACGCATGGATATTGCTGTATATTGTGTTTGCATTCACAGAAATAAAATGCAAAGCAGGATTTATCTCCTCAAATGAAATGTGTTCCCAAGTATGTGCCTCCACGTTTTTATCTTTAGAAAACACAGCAAGAGCTCTGATTCATTTGTTTCGAAGTAGATTCATTCTAAAAGTTTATTCCATACCAGTCGCACACCAGATGCATTGTGTTGGGTCTTTTTGTCAGAGTTTTGAAAGACTTTCTTGGAACATTCATGTTCTTTTAGATTTGTCTTTTCTTTCAAATATCTCCATCTATAGCACTGTGAAGCTCTGTTCAAAAATTCTTAAGGAGCTGTTTGTTCCTCAGCATCAAGGGAAAAAGTGTTTCTTTGACATGGAACTGGAAAAACAAATGAGCTTTATTCTGTGTAGAAGGATGGATTCCCTCTGTGCACAGCCCGGAGTGCAAACCTAGGAGCCATCAGGACCCAGGATAAATAAACAAGAGCCTGTCACCGTGAGGACCCATCCTTCTCCCAGTGCTCTGGCCTTTTAGGGAGTTGGAGGAAGAAACCCTGTCTCCTCCGTACTTATGCAGAAGTCAGTTTTATTCTGGACTCTGGTTCGAGAGAGAATTTGAAAAAAAGAGCTGCTGCCTCCTATAGACAAGTACAGTTTTGTTTTTGTTTTTTGAACAAGTTTGGTTTTTTAAAGAAACCATTTAACCTTACACCTCAGGCCTAGATAATAAATGCTCTGACCTTGTACTTCCTTGATGAATCTTTTATCTTTTACTTCCTAACACTCCTTTGTGAACTCTGTTCTTTCTCCCATGACCAAATGGCCAACTTGTAACATCCAGCCCTGTAAATGGGCGATTAGATAGAGCAGGTTTAACTGACTTAATTTTTTTTAAAAGATTTGTGCTTTTACCATCTTCGTGGAATATAACTGGCCCTGAAATGGAAGTCAAGAGATGCTTGTCCTGTTTTAATTCTGCTAAGAGCCAGCTTTCTAACTTGGTCACGTTATTCTCCTTTTCTGGACCACAGTTTCCATCACCATGGTAAAAAAAAAAAAAAGAATTTGTAGCTATATATCTCTGAGCTCCCTTTCATTCCAAAATTAACTGTTTTTATCACTTTCAGAAACTGGGCCTATTCAAAGGGCTACAGCTACATTGTCACTCTCATTAGAAGACAGTTGTTTGGAGAATTTGGGGGGAAACAGCACTTTTTTCTTTTGAGAGGGGACAACAACAGTCTTCATCACATCCTATGTTGTTTGCAGTGCTCAGAGAAGTCATGCCTGAGGACTCCTTCTCTGAAGAAGAGAGTTTCCGAGGCCAACCTGGAAGGGAAAAAGGACTCTGGAATGCTGAAATACATCAGACTGCAGGTATTGACACCTGGATCAGTAACATCACTGGAGCAGTGAGAGGGAGGGGTACCCTGCTTACTTACTAATGCTTGAGGCATCCAGTGCCAGTTAGCACAGTGTTAGCATGAAGAGCCCTTTAATTGGTGGGTAAGAGTGCCACCAAGTGTGCAAGGGAAAAAGTCCCTTCTTGTAAGCCAGGCAGCTTCCACAGAGATACAGCTTGGGAGCTCACTGGAGCCATGCCTTTTTTCACTCACCCCATGCCATGGTGCTAATACCCCACCAGCATGTGGTGACAATGCTCACCCCTCTTAGAATGTGATACTTTGGGTTCGAAGCCAGCATCTGCCGCTCTGGCTTTGGGACCTTGGGCGAGCTGCTTAATTTCTCTTGGTTTTACCATGGGGGTTATAACACTAGGCCCATCTCAAAGGATTATTGCATAGATTAGAAGAGATAGTATACTTACCTACTTATCTAGTGCTTGACACATTGTTGTATTGTCCTTAAAACCTAAGCTCTAAATCATTACACATATTCCCCCAGGGGAGTTGGAGTGAAAACTTGTTTTTCTGGAAAGTTCTTTTCTTTAAAGATTTATTTATTTATTTTAGAGATAGAGAGAGAGAGCAGGTGCAGGAGAGGCAGAGGGAGAGGTTGAGAATCTCAAGCAAACTCTGCACAGAGCATAGAGCCTGAAGTGGGGCTCGATCTCACTGACTGTGGGGTCATGACCTTGTGAGCATGACCATGAGATCATAACCTGAGCTGAAACCAAGAGTTGGCCTCTTAACTGACTGTACCGCCCAGGTCCCCCTTTTGGAAAGTTTTTAAAATGGTTAAAGATCTAGACCATCCACAACCTACATTTATCACCTGAAATAATGGAGGCACCTGGGTGGCACAATCAGTTGAGCATCTGACTCTCTCAGTTTTTGGCTCAGGTCATGATCTCAGGGTCATGGGATTGAGCCCAGCCTCAGTGTCTGTGCCCAGTGAGAAGTCTGTTTAAGATGCTTTCAATCTCTCTCCCTCTGCCCCTCCCTCCCACTCATGCTTGTGTTTTCTCTCTCTCTCTCTCTCTCTCTCTCTCTCTCTTTCTCTCTCTCTCTCTCTCAAATAAATTGAGGCACCTGGGTGGCTCAGTCAGTTAAGTGGCTGCCTTTGACCTGGGTCATGATCCCAGGGTCCTGGGATGGAGGCCCATGGCAGTCACTCTGCTCACCAGGGGGCCTGCATCTCCCTCTGCCCCTCCCCCTGCTCATGCTCTCTCTCTCTTTTTGTCACTGTCTTTCTGTCTCTCTCAAATAAATAAATAAAAATCTTTTTAAAAATGAAATAAAATCTTTAAAAAATAAACCATCTGAAATAATGGATTAAATAGGACTTTTGTGGCCTGATCTAGTGCAATAACCACAGTGTACAATGTTTCAAAGGGAAAATGTCATCCAAGTTTACTGGATTAGAAAACTAACTTTCTCATGGAATTCCTTTATAACTTAGAGGCTACTCATTGTCTTCAATGGACATCAACTCCTAATCGAAAGGAAAATAGGATGCTTTAAAAGTCCACTAAGATTTTTAATACAAAGACTGTAGAATAAGCTCTATGAGAAAAAAAGCCAAAAGACTCCAGCCAGTATATCTTTGTATGCGTCGACTAATAAGGTATAAAGTTCATTCTACACCATGCCAATAAATACATTACCATTTTAGAAAGTATTTGAAGGTCATTTAAGGAAAGCGGAGAAGGGAAGTGGCACTTAGGTTTCAAGAGGAGTACAGCAATCAGTGTCTTCAAAGATTTTAAGATGTGATTTCCATCTTTTCCCAGGTGATGAGCCTGTCACCTGCTCCTTTATCTCTGCTAATCAAGGCAGCACCAATTCTGACAGAAGAAATGTATGGAGACATCCAGCCAGCTGCCTGGGAGCTCCTGCTCAGCATGGATGAGCACATGGCAGGGGCCGCAGGTAAAGACAATTCACCCATGACCTTGGTTGCTACTCATCCCACCATTTAAACAAGAGAGAAGTGCATCCATTCCCTTTCATTCCTAGGTCAGCTCAGCAGCAATCTCCAGAACCCTAGACACAGCTTTGTACTATAGGAAGGGAGGCTGAAGTGCTAAGTATACCCTTTACTTTTTACCACATAATCTGCACAAGAGAGTATGTCTCTCCAAGGGCATTACCAAATTATAAAATATAATTTTCCCCAGAACCTACATTTTCACTCTATTTCACAAAGGAAAAAATTCTTTTAGCATGTCGTGATTTCCCAGATTTACTATGAACCACCATCATTAACTTTATTAAATAACACACAAGTAATGTTTTGTGTCCAAATTATACTATCAAAACAAATGTGTTGAAGATTAGGTCACATATCTAAAGCCATATAGCCAGTAAAAAGTACACACAAAATGTGAGTTCTTCACCTTTTTTCCACTTCTTGTACATATTCTTTTAGTTTATAGATTTCAGGATTCCTTCTAGGGTACACTAGGCACATGGATATATATACCTAAGTACCAATGTATATGTTGTTTCCTTTTTCGCACAAATAGGACATACTCTAAAGACTTTTGAGCTTTCCATTTTTCTAGATTTTTATCTAGAAGATTTTTAAAAGAATTTATTTGAAGAAAAATCTATTCCAACTAGGCAGCACATACCAGGAGTATTTAGGAGCACTCTACCAACAGGAGCTCAGGGAGAGGATTGTATAGAAAAAGGACAGAAGCAAAGTCAGGCAATTATTGACTGACTGTAGCTAAAAGCCAAGTTGGTTGTTTGTGATTGGTTGTCCTTAGCATTATGATTTGTAACCTTGGGCATTTACAGGCTTAGATTTTGAGGATTGGAGCTACATCATTCTAATGGTCTCTTTATTTATTTTAATAGTCCTCCCTTTTGGTCATCTTCTCATACATGAGAAATGGACCCAAAATTGGTATTAATGCCACTCTCAGCAGATAAGAGTTATGTTGCTCTTGTCTCATTGTGAAACTCAGAGGTTATGATGTCAGATCCGTGAAACAGTTATTTTTGCTTTTCATCTCATTGTGCATCTTCTTTCTGCTTCTCCAAGGACAGTGAGACCATGTGATAGATGGTTGATGGTTTTGAACAAGCATTAAGATCACTGAGAGGACCTAATACAGCAGGAAGACTATAGTGATAACTATTAGGAATGTAATGCCAGGAGACCAACGGATGCTTCTCAGCCAGAGTCCCCATGAACCAAACCAGGTGGTATCAAATAAATTAAAGAAAATACCTGTTTTAGCCCAGTGGCTTATTTGTAAGTATTTTGTACTTGCTATAATGCTAGAGGTTTGGATCTAGGTACAGCAAGGAGTGTTGTACCCTGACACAGCAGATTCTGTTTTCAGCCGATATGTAAAGCAATTCTATTATCTAAAACCACCTTAGCAAGAAAATATAGAGATTTTGTTGTACAGCTACGGCCTTAGCTGTAAATCCAACCATAGTTGCCAGAGTAAAGGAGCACTGTCTCTCTTGTCTTTGACAGAGAAAAAAAGCAAGTAGCAAAAAAGCAATAGGAATGAATGTTTAATATTGGAGATGATGATCTTGATCTGTGTAACTTGGGAGAGCTGTCCCCAAGATGCCATCTGCATCCGAGGAGGAACCTCCCTAGTCAATTTTAATTTTAGATCTCCAGCTGGTGTGCAGTTCCAAGAGTTTAGAGGATCTCTTTTTAATGAAGGATGTAGACCTACCATTCAAGTTCCTGAAGTTTGGCTGCCACCTAGGTAGTAAGGAGGAGCTGGTGCGGTCCCTTCCAAGGACGTTCAAGGGCAGTCTTCGTTCTCAGTGATCCTACAATAGAAAGTGGGAGACACTAGTTTGGGGAGTTGTAGCAAGATATTTGAGGAAACTAGAAGAATTTGAGATCCAGTTTGGTGTACAGATAAATAACAAACATCAAAAACAGTGAACAGGACTAGAATCTGATATCCACAAATGTTACAATTTTTTTACTGAACCCTCACGGTTAGTAAACCATGATTTCTCTAGAAATCATCCTTATTTCTATCAGAGATAATCACAGTAAGGCTAATTTGTTTGCAAAATAAGTCTAATCTCATTAAACATGGTCTGATTATTTACATAAGTGCAGTATGAATAGTGATTAATCCTGTAGGCTTTTTTTTAAATCTGCTTTGCTGGAACTTTTTATAAGGAATCTTAGATTGGACTTTTAAAAACCTCTCCCGGCTTAAGAAGCCTAGTGAGGAACTCACCATCAGACTTCACCTGGAAAACTTATAGATTTGGCTGAATTCCTCTCTCCTTGGGGTCTCCAAGATATCTTGAGCTTCCTGAGCCTGCCAGGAAGTGGCCTTCCTTTCCTTGCTCACCTGGTAAGGCTACAGCGAATCCTATAAGCAAGACACCAGGCCAGTTTTTCCAATGAGTTTTTATTGGCTCCATCAAGTCAGACCTACTTCGTTAAAACTGTCTGATCATATCTGCTTCTGTGCACATTCTCAAATACAACATTCCAGTCAAAGTTTTGGTAATATAACCAATGCTTCCAGTTGTGACCTGTTATACAAAAAACAGGTTCTTATGGATTCTGGAGGAATCAGATAAGGAGAAAAAGTTAATGTTTCCATTTTATTTATATCAATAAGCTTTACCAAATTACTATAAGTCATAGATAGCTTAAGAGAAAAAAGAAAAAAAAAACATATCCTTAAATCTGGAAAAATAAAACATTAAGGAACCAGCAAGATTTCTTTTTTTTTAATTTTTTTAAAATTTTTATTTATTTACGATAGTCAGAGAGAGAGAGAGAGAGAGAGGCAGAGACATAGGCAGAGGGAGAAGCAGGCTCCATGCACCGGGAGCCCGACGTGGGATTCAATCCCGGGTCTCCAGAATCGCGCCCTGGGCCAAAGGCAGGCACTAAACCGCTGCACCACCCAGGGATCCCACCAGCAAGATTTCAAAGGAAAAGTGTTTGAAAAAAAAATAGTAATCATCCTCATCAGTCTGCTCAATCTCATATCATTAATTCTTATTCAAACCTGAATCCTTTTTTCCATTAGTTCTGGAAATTCTTAACAAAAATCTTATGAAGATTCATCTTCTGAAGATGAAGCACTTCTGCAAAAGTATTGAGTAAAGCAGTAACTAAATGACAAAAAGACCTTTAAAAAAGTAGCCATGATTAAAGATCTGATGAGAGTTCATTTGATAGAGAAATATTATATGTCTGTGGCACACAAAATTTAGGATAATAATTGGACAATGAGAGTACTGACAACTTCCTAGAAACTTTGAACAATTTCTGGAATATCTGTATTAGTAACATACATCCATACACCTATAACTTCAGAAGTTTATTGTCAATTCTTACTCGACAGTGCGCCACATAATTTAACATGCCAAATAAACCTAATTATTAACATCTCTCTTACAAGGTGAGAGACAAATTCTGTGAGGTTTTCTAGGGACCCTCTGGGAATACTCAAAGTTACTTTGAAATCAAAGAGACTTCATTTAGAATTTGATTTGGGGAAATTCCCAAAATGTCAAAAGGTTTGAGCATTTGAGTAAACAGGATATCAGATCATTATGAAATAATACTTAATTATCTATTTAACAGAAGCCACAATTTAAAACTCTTCCAAAAAGTTTTGAAAGGTAAATACAAGGGCACCTGGGTAGGTAAAGGATCTGACTTGATTTCAGATCAGGTCATGATCTCAGGGTCCTGAGATGAAGCTCTATGTTGGGGCCTGCACTGAGCTGGAACCTCTTCAAGATTCCCTCTTCCCCTACCCTCTACCCCAATTTCTTTCTCTTTCTTTCTCCCTCCCTCCCTTCCTCTCCTTCCCTCCCTCCTTCCTCCTCCTTCCTTCCTTCCTTCCTTCCTTCCTTCCTTCCTTCCTTCCTTCCTTCCTTCCTTTCTCTTTCTTTTTCTTGCAAGAAAAAGAAAGAAGAGATAGATGATAGATAGATAGATAAATAGATAGATAGGGTTTTCTTAAATTATCAAAGACCTGATAAAGACAACCTGAAGCACACACAGAAATTATTTTGGTAAAACCACAAAATCTTTGCCTTGCAGGCAGATTACCCAAAAGGTAAAAAAACACTTTTCACAGTCTTTTATGAAAAGCAGACTGATAGTCCAAGAAAAGTTTGGTTTCTCAGCTGAGACAAAACCAAATTCTAACTTATTTACCACTGTATTTTTGATATTACAACTCATTATTTAAAAACTTAAATACATCAATTCTAACTTTAGTTAGTTTAATCACATGTAAAATTTATTTTCCAAGATTCCTTTTCTATAAGCATTCTACAATATTTTTCATACCCATTCAGATTTTGTTCTGCTTTTTAATCTTCCTCATTCTGGAACAACCAGTCATTCTACTTTACTCACCTATTTTTCAGTCTTATTACTTCTAAGTAGTTTTAATTGTATATATTGATTAGGATTCTTAACCCTTAGGATCCTTTATTCCTAGTGATAGCTAAGAAGTAAGCAATTGTGGACTATTATAGTAGCATTCTGTGGATTGACAAATTTATTAATACATTTCATAATTTCTAGAAGTGTGTTCTTCCTCATAGTAAATCTTACATCTATTTAATTCTTAACAATTATGTTTATCCATGAAAATTTCTTAAGACATTGAACATCTAATCATTTCATCTTTCTTGCTGATAAATTCTACATCAGAGATAACTTGAGATTATTGGACTTTTAGTAAGCCTGTTAGAATAAGAGCATTATATTTAATGCTGATAGATCTAAAGATAGTCTTATTTTAATTAAATCAACAAACTTAAACTAGTTTTTATCTATCATAGATTATTCTAGGTCACATTGATGTAGAAATGATGTTAACGTTTGAAGCCAACGGACCAAGAAAAAATTCTTGACATGCCTTTAGTGCAAAGAGGTGGTTTTATTAAAGCACGAGGACAGGACCAGTAAGCAAGAAAGAGTTGCACTGGGGTCATGAGTAGTGGTCTATTACATACTTTCAAGTTGGGAGGGGGTTGGGGATAGTGTAGGTCTCTAAGGAATTTTGGAAGCAAGGTTTCCAGGACCTTGAGAGGGCTAACTGTTGTTGGAAATGGCCATTTATTACTGTCGAATACAACCTGAGTCGTCAGATCCTTCAGATTTGTATTGGTGGGTCATATGCTTGGAGCATGATTGCCAACGTGTATCGGGGGGAGAAGGGGGGAGTGATAGAAATAAAGGAAGCTTCCAAAGGAATTTTTATATGTTACAGTAGACTTACAGGATCCTGGGGGTCGGGCTAACATTGTCTCTTATTTAGCAAAGTTTTAACATGGAGGCAGTTGAGTCCCTAGAGAAATATTACTTTGCCTGTTTCATGGAGTTGTCAGTGGTCTGTAGGTAGTAAGGAAATTTAATGATTTTTCTTCTCCTTTTGTTTCTCACATCAACATGAACTTGTAAAACATTTGGGTTTCTCTATTTCTGACGGTATATTTTATTTACATATGCTTGTTTATCTTTAAGCTAACAAATAGAGCTCTTTACAAATCAATTTCCTACTCCCTATCTGGGGTAGGAAAATATCACGTATCTGCAACATACATAAATATATGGACAAACACAGGGATCTCATAGCATTTGTTTTGAAGTTTTAGCCATGAGTCAGATGTGATAATGCAAAACTGACTGATTTATGAAAAAAAAAAACAATTGGATCTAAAGTATATTCCTAGCAGAGAGAATAAGTTAATATTACCTGCTCAGATATCTATTTCTAATATTTGTGGAAAAGACTTTGAAAATTTTTATTCACTTAATTTCCCAAGTAGTTTCCTTTTTTTTTTTTTTTTTCTGTTTTCCTGACAAGAATACCTCCCTGAAGTTTGCATTTCAAGAGATGGTTCTGGGTTCCTAGGGAAAACCAGATACAACATTTACATCTCAAAGGCATAGAGAAAGGATGTAAATTTCTTCAAGAAGGACATTTGTTTCCTAATCACAATTTTTACAATATCTGAAAGCCTTTTGAGATGAATAGGGATTTGGAGATTGGTAAAAGGATGGTTGGGCTTTTAAACGTTTCTAGGGCTGCATTTCTGTTTTTGTAAAGACTCGATTTGTTAGATAAGTACAACTGTTAATTCCTCAAAGAACTGGGATGTAACTTAAATGTCAAGATGCTTACCCAGCCATACAACTACATTATCTTCAAATTGCTTTTTTATATCCAGGAGAAGATCTTCAACTAAGATGGAAATCAAAAGATTCCTAGGTTCTAGATTTACAGCTGTTTCTTTGGAATGTTTTAGTAAATCCTTCCTCAATGGCATCAGAATGTTTTACTTTTCCTCTAGGCACATAGTTTCATTTTGACTTAGAGGAGGTGGCATTAAAAACAAAAGTTCCTATGAGGCTCTGAATATCAGTTCCCAATTTCTGGCCAACTTCTGACTATAGAGCTACTTAAACAACAACAACAACAACAACAAAACCTTTTTGAATAACTTGTTAGGTTTTATCTGGGACAAATAGTAAATATTTCTGGCAGTATTGAACAACCCCTTGGACACATGGCGGGAGGGATGGACAAAGATGATGCAAAAGATACTCCCTTCTCAAAATCCAGAGCAACCCCCAACAACAAATAGAGTGCCTGGTTGAGATTGCTTTCTCTCTAGGCACTTCATAAATGGGTAAGCTTCTCTAAAATGGTTAAAAGTTGTCCACTGTGGTCACTGTAATTCAAGATTACCTTTGCTAAGGTTAACTTACTTGTTCAGCCTTAAAACAAAATTTTATTCACCTGAGGCCTCATACTGGGCCA
This sequence comes from Nyctereutes procyonoides, assembly GCF_905146905.1. Lineage (NCBI taxonomy): Eukaryota > Metazoa > Chordata > Mammalia > Carnivora > Canidae > Nyctereutes > Nyctereutes procyonoides. The sequence goes on from NW_026575132.1 coordinate 17,861,919, forward strand.
GTCTGAACCCATACCCTGCCTAATTTCTAAATCAGTCCTCAGAAGCCAGTTTGACCCAGTCTAACTCTGGCCAGCTTTCAGACCCTGTATGGAAAAAGAAATGCTGGGGCACCTGAGTGGCTTAGTCATTGAGCATCTGATTCTTGATTTCAGTTCAGGTCTTGATCTCAGGATCATGAGATCAAGCCCTGCATTGGGTTCCATGTCCACTTAGGATTCTCTCTCCCTCTCCTTCTGTCTCTCCCCAGCTCCTGCTCTCTCTCTCTCTCTATCTCTTTCTCTCTCTTTCTCTCTGAAAAAGAAGAAGCTAAAATAGAGTCTGCAAATTCAGGAGCTCCACAGATACCTGGTTGTTTATTGCTCCTGCGGGCCATCGGGTCTCCTTTGATTCCCTCTTCTGATACCAGAACTGTTAGAACATTAACTGGGATATACTAAAAATTTGAAGAGTTTATTTGAGCAAAAATCAATTCAAAATGGGCAGCCACAAGGGAGAAGTAGTTAGAAGCATTCCCTAGGAGACCATTTTTTAGCATTAGCTAGAAGATTCTCCTCATTCTTTTTGTTGTTTTTTTTTTTAATATTTATTTATTTATTTATTCATGAGAAACACAGAGAGGAGAGAGAGAGAGAGAGAGAGAGAGAGAAGCAGAGACAGGCAGAGGGAGAAGCAGTCTCCATGCAGGGAGCTTGACGTGGGACTCCATCCTGGGTCTCCAGGATCACACCCTGGGCTGAAGGTGGCACTAAACCACTGAGCCACCCAGGCTGCCCCTCCTCATTCTTTTTCATGTCTACTAAATATTTCATTGAATGAGCATAAGTTTATTTAACCTGGCCTACTAATGGAAGGTTATTATACTACAGTGCACCAAATGTCTTTGTAAAATATCTTTGCTTGCATTAAAACTTGGATTTTTTTTCTCTACTACATGTTTCTCAGAGAGAGTGCAGGGAGGAGTATGCTCCTCAAGTATGAGACAGCCATGGAAACTTCCATGGAAGATATGAACAGGTAGATTGGGCTTTAAGAAAAGCTAGAAGGAAGTGGATGGTGTATGCAAAGCCACATAGGGTATGGAAACACACAGGGCTTATTTGGAAAGCCAGAGAAGGAATTGAAACTTGGGTGGCCTTTGTAGAGGGATCCCCAGTCCATGGTATTAGAAAAGTGAGTTGGACTCAGATTGTAACAGCCCTTGAATGACACTTAACTGGATGATGGACTTTCCATTGAACTTTGGAAAACCACTCATGGGTTCTGAGCCAAAGAGTAGTGTTGTATATAGACTATGTATATTACCAAGTTGAATATGGTAGCAAGGAGTAAAGCAGTTCAATTTTAGATGGTTAGGAGACGTATAGTTGATGACATGATGTTAAAGCTAATGAGAAAAAGGGCAAAGGTGGAAATAAGCTTGGAGAAATATCTGATCTATATGGCAGCTGGAGCACTGAGAGTGGATGGCGTCTCTGGGGGAAGAATCTGTAGAAGAAAGAGCAGAAGGATGAACACTAAGCCATTGGCCTTTTCTACCTAAAGAGAACAGGAAGGGGAGTGGCCAACAGCAAACCCTGGAAAATGACCAGAAAAGTAGAGGAACTCAACCTCAAACTATGCAAGCAAAGGAAGGTAGCTCTTCAGGAAGATTGTTATGAAAGTGTTAAAAACTGAAAGGAAACAAATGCTATAAAAAGTACTACTGGATCTACTGATTAGTGAGCATTATAAGAAAACTGCTTTGGTGCAGGGATTGAGGTAAAACTCCCAACTTGCAATGATGTAAAGAGAGACTGTAGTGTTTAAAAATTGAGACAGAGTAGAGCATGCTTTAAAGAAAAGTAAAAGGAGTGGAATTTTAAGGAAGTAGTAGGATAAATAAAAGGATTATCAAATACTAATGGTCACAAGAGCTAACATTCTTATAGCACTATGGCACGTGCATGGTCTTCCTTGATCCTTGTAACAACCATTTTTTAAAGATTTTTTTTTATTTATTTATTCATAAGATACACACACACACAGAGGCAGAGACACAGGGAGAGGGAGAAGCAGGCTCCATGCAGGGAGCCCGACATGGGACTTGATCATGGGACTCCAGGATCATGCCCTGGGCTGAAGGCAGTGCTAAACCGCTGAGCCACCCGGGCTGCCCACAACCATTTTATAGATAAGCAAACTGCAACTCAGATGGTTGAAAGGACTTATCTAAGTGCACACAGATCAGAAGTGGCAGGGCTAGGAGACCAAACCCAGGTCTTCTGACTGCACACATAGATGTCCCTCCCATATGCCACATTGCCTCTCAAAAATAAGACATGCTTTAGAAGCCTGTAGTACTTTTCATGTCACAGAGGGACTTTCTCATAGATTATTTTCTCTTATTCTAACAACAAATTTGGAGGCAGGTATCATCATCATCATCATCATCATAATTATCATCATTATCATTGACATTCTGCCCCTAAAGAAACAGAGGCTCGAAGAGGTGGAGAGGCTTTTCCAGGAGCACATAGCAGAGAGATTTCAGAGCTGGCACTCAACCGCAGCTGTCCAACACAATTGTCTAAGTATGTTTTGATGATCCAGGAAAAAGTACAAGAGAGATTTTAAATTATGTTTTTATGATTGTCACTGGCTCATCCATCTATGCTATGGAGTTGTATTTTTCTGCCCTGTTATTCATTAACTCTGTAACTCATTGTGGCACTTGACCTTTCTCTTATTGATATTTGACTTTTCCCAAAATTAAAAAAACAGCAATGATATTATGATTCATGAAATCTCTTTTGGCTTCTCCATCTCTTCTATCTCTCAGAAAGGTGGAAGTTTTTAATACCGTCTACAATGTAGATTTTATTTTTAATATAATGTAACTGGGACAGTTTTTAATGGACATTTTTATGCACTGTCCCCAGATTGCTATGACATGATTCTTGTCATTTCCTCACAAGGGCATTTCAGTATATAATTTCCTTTCCTCATTTGCTTCCTCTCACATTCACTTTTCACTGTGAGCCAAAACAGCTCCCTACTTCCCCCCATCCCAGGGGACCAAGCAAAATTAAAAGGTGTGTAGCTGATGAATTGTTGGTTGTCTCTAGCTGCCATGTTCCTGCTGTGTGCGGTGAAAGTCCCCGAGGCTGTGTCTGACATGTTGATGTCAGAGTTCCACCACCCAGAGACCGTGCAGAGGCTGAATGCTGTTCTCAAGTTCCACACACTCTGGAGGTTTCGATACCAGGTCTGGCCCCGGATGGAGGAAGGAGCACAGCAGATTTTTAAGGTAAGGGATAGTTCCTCCATTGGAGAATAGCAAATCCAAACCAAGGCTTGTTTAAATCCTTGAACCTCAAATCAATAGTGTATGGCCCAAGAGATGCTTCTTTTTTTCTCTGTGATTATATAAGTCAACCTAAGTCATATATGAATGAATTCTTGTTTTAAAAAATATTGAAATATGGAAGAGTGGTAGGATAAGAAAATCAAGTTTCTATAAACCTCAAGATCCCACTACCATCCCCAGTGGTATGCCCATAAAAGGTTGGGATGTAATCTTTCAGATACTTTGCTGTATTTATACATATAGATATTTTTGGAGGATGGGGTAATTAACACAAATAGAGATCATATAGTTGAAACCCTTCATTTTTTTAATGAGTAAACTGAGACACAGTGACATTCATCCTGTGCTCTGTAACACCATGTAATCTATAAGATGATTTCATAATTATACTTCAGACTCATTCTAGCTTATTTTCCATCTTACTCATTCTTCTGGTATCAACTAACAGATCCCGCCTCCCAGTATAAACTTCACCCTGCCCTCACCAGTGCTTGGAATGCCATCTGTCCCAATGTTTGACCCCCCGTGGGTCCCTCAGTGCAGTGGGAGTGTCCAGGACCCCATTAATGAAGACCAGTCTGTGAGTAACGGTCATTTTCTCTCTCATCTCTTCAGGCTCCATGGTGTACATGTAATAAGAGAGAAGAACAATAAATGCATGAGACAATTTGTTCATTCTCATCATAAGAGTGTGACAACAACACTGAAAATCACCCATGAAAGGTCTTTGTTCTTGTGAATAGAATAGAAGGAACTAATATCCAGTAGTGAGCATTTGCAGACCTCCATGCCAACACAGTTTTGTTTTATGATCACAGTAGTAGCCACCTTTCACAGCTGTGAAAAGCATTAGCCATTGTTTTTTTTTTTTTTTTTTGCCAAGGGTAACATTTTTGTCTCTAGTTATTATAAAACAAACATATTCATCTAATCTGTAATACCTAAGCTACCCAGAAGTTAATGAGATTGACCCTGGATGAATAAGAAAAAGAACTGAATTGACAGCTCTTATTTCCTTGTTTGAACGTTGGTCTGTTCTCCATTTTGTTAATCATCCCAAATATCACCTCAGGTCTTGTGTACTCTGATATATCATGGCTGGATGTAATATAATTCATTAACAGTTAAGTTTATAACACTGTCCATCCATAGACAAGAACCAAGAATATGTGCCTTTTGAAAAAAATGAGTGCAAAATATGCCTTTTTAACCTGTTGAACAGCATTTTTCTGAATTATAAGAGTAAGGTAGAAACTATGGAAAAAAAACATATCTTTTTGTACAAATCCATGACTATTTTCTTGCACAAACTCCCATGGAATTAGGCCAATTGGAATTAAAAATTACAGATTTTTGATACATCACCCAAAATAGTCCCAGGAAGATTTTACCCATATACAATAGAATGGGAAAGTGTGTCATCTTTATTCAAATTAGTTAGTATTATATTTTAATGCCACTTTGGCAAAAAAACAAAGTTATTGGGTTTTTTATTCACATTCTTTGAAAAGTCACTTGGATATATATAAAGTTAGGCTGAACAGTTTTGCACATCACACATTTGCTAGTCATTGTAGTTTTCTTTGGAGAACTGTTTGAGCTCTTTACTCCTATAAATATTTTAATTCTCCTGCATATAGTATTTTTATATCTAATAGGTTTCATGCCAAAGAGAAAACACACCTGGTTCTTTCTCCATATATACAGTAAATCCAGCATCTGAATTACTGGCATAAGGATCTTTGATTTGTCACCTGTATAGACAGTGGATTCATTTGAGCCAAGTATATTCTCTATCCCAAGTTCGCAGTGAATTTGAAACCAAGACCCCTGATTCTATATCCAGTTTTCCTTCTCTCATTCCATAATTCTTACCTTACCTTAATATAACGAACCAGCTTAACCCCTGGCCTGCAAATAAATTGCCATGTGGCCCATCTAATGCCCTTAATTGTTACTGTGCCATTCAACATAGGAAACTTTTAGTCTTATAAAAATCCTGCATTCAACCTTTGTAACACTGTCAATTCTCATAATTTCTATTCACTAACTTTGTTTCTACAAATATTGTTAAGTATTTACAGTGTGCCACTCTATTTACCTGCAATAATTAGGTATTTACAATGTGGTAGATACTCAAGATACAAAAATGAAATAAATCATATAACTAATTGTTAAGGGAGAGAGAGAGATCATGTTCCCCCTCCTCTCCATGGTTCTTTCCCTTTTATTAACCTTATTAAATAAATGTCCTCCATTTAAAACTATTTCAAAAAGTTGTGAAAAGGAATGGAGTATTAAAATTTTTTATTTGATTTTCATGTTTAAAGTGGATCATTGGGCAGCCCCGGTGGCGCAGCGGTTTAGCGCCACCTGCAGCCCAGGGCGTGATCCTGGAGACCCTGGATCGAGTCCCACGTCGGGCTATCTGCGTGGAGCCCGCTTCTCCCTCTGCCTGTGTCTCTGCCTCTCTCTCTGTATGTGTCTCTATGAATAAATAAAATCTTTAAAAAAATAAAATAAAATAAAGTGGATCATTACTATCCCCCCAAATTCTAAGGATGAAATCCTAAAACTTAAAGACACCTTTGAAGAATTATTCTCATTGAATGAAAATGATTAGCTTCGTTACACAGAACCTGGAAACCTGGTAGAAAAACGATTGGCCATGAAACTAGATCATAGGTGCCAGTTTCTGAGGACAAAGTGCAATATTTGTGTAACTCTGTGGGAAGATTCTTTATGGTTGTGACCTTGCAGAACAGTTTCTATAAAAATAAATTGGTCTCCATGTCTCCATAGAAATCCTTTTCAGCCCGAGCTGTATCCCGCTCCCATCAGAGAGCAGAACACATCTTAAAGAATTTGCAACAGGAGGAGGAGAAGAAACGTCTTGGTAGAGAAGCCAGTCTCATCACCGCCATCCCCATCACCCAGGAAGCTTGCTATGAGCCCACCTGCACACCCAACTCAGAGCCAGAAGAAGAAGGTGCCCTCTACACACGGGACTTCCTGGGGGGCTAAGTCACAGGAAATAGAAAGGACTTGCTTTGAAATAAACATGAGTGATTCTATGTGACATGAGATGATATGCACGCTCTCTCTCTCACCTCCTGACACTAGCAAAAGAAAGAGGAAAGTTGGTATTTTTTCATTTTTGGAGTTGGCCTGTTTGTAGAGGAGGAAGTTAGCCACATTGAATGAACCAGTATGATAATGGACCATGCAGGATTCGGACAAAAGCTAAATCCTGAGTGTATGTGAAAGTAAATGCATCATTAAAAATATCATTTCCTCCTTTAAAATGGGCTTTGTCCATTAACTATCAACCTTCACAAATGTAGCCAATTTGTTGGTGAGCATCAAAAATAATTTATGAACCATTCTAATTCAGTGATCCTCTACCTTGCTTTTGTGGAATCTATGGGAGGGATTTTCTGTCTTTCTAAAAGATTTTTTTTTCCCATTCGCAAGTACACTCTAAATTACTGAAGCCTTATGCTCTGAGAGCAGTATATGCTTATGATGTAGGTTCAGCTGTAGTTGTGAAGATAACTTTGTTATACAACCAAAGGTCACATTCCCCATTTTCTTTGCCAGTAGAAGAAGTCACCAATCTGGCATCCCGTCGACTGTCTGTGAGTCCATCCTGTACGTCCAGCACTTCCCACAGGAATTACTCCTTCCGCCGAGGGTCTGTTTGGTCCGTGCGTTCCGCTGTTAGTGCTGAAGGTTGGTCCTCTTAGAAATGTGTTCTTGATTCCTCATGACCTGTGTCCGTTTTGAAATATGTTCCAGCTAGTATTCTTCTTACACTTCACTGTCTTCATGAAATAACTTGTTTCATGACTTGAAGTTCAAAAAAGAGATATTAGATTGAGTGGTACCCTAATTTTGTTTTTACCCAGCAATTGTTCTTTATAAATTGGCTCTGTTTAAATTACATTGCAAATAATCCTAATGTTGCAGGTTTTCAACCCTGGATACACCATACAATCAACTGAGGAGCTTTAAAAATAATACCCAAGCCACACCCAAGATCAAATCAGAAGTCCTAAGAATGGGACCCACACATTAGGATTTTTAAAATCTATTTGGGGTGGAGATTCCAGTGAGTGGCCAGGACTCAGTAGGATGCTTTAGGATGCTGTTCTGGAATAATTTAACAATGAAAGGAAGACCAGAGTTCATGCTACTGCTATAATGAAATCTGATTCCAGTGGGAGGGTAGGGGGTGTGGGAAGCGTGATACCCTTCAGTTCCAAGAATTTAAAGAATATATTTTCTCTAATCATGAATAATTGACTAGGACTCATTGCTCCGTGGTTATACACATTTCATCACTAATTTATAAAGTCATTAAAAAGCTGTACAGAAGCCAGTGGTTCTCATCCATTGGCTGCATAACCCTTGGGAACTTCAAAAGTGACCAGTGCTAATTAATCACAACTTATAGGGATTGGGCCAAAGGTACATTTATATTTTTTATAACATATAATTTTATTGAGGTATGATTCATGTACCATGATATTCATCCTTTTTTTTAATATTCATCCTTTTGGGGATCCCTGGATGGCGCAGCGGTTTAGCGCCTGCCTTTGGCCCAGGGCGCGATCCTGGAGACCCGGGATCGAATCCCATGTCGGGCTCCCGGTGCATGGAGCCTGCTTCTCCCTCTGCCTGTGTCTCTGCCTCTCTCTCTCTCTCTCTGTGTGACTATGATTGTTGCCTCATATATCAGTTCTTTATTACCAGATAATGTTCCATTAAATGGATATACCACATTGTTTATTAATTCACCAGTTGGTGGACATTTGGGTTGTTTCCACTTTTTGGCTATTATAAACTATACTACTATGAACAGTTACCTACAAGTTTTGTGGGGTAAACTGGCAAGCTATTTTCAAAAGTAACTGTGTCATTTTACCTTCCTACCAAAAAGTGTGATTGCTCCACCTTTTTGAATAGTCAAAATCATCTTGGAAATGAAGAACAAAGCTGGAAGACTCACATTCCCTAATTTTAAAACTTACTGCAAAGAGGCAGTAATCAATATTGTGTGGTATTGACATAAGGATTGATAGTAAATCAATGGAATAGAAATCACCAACCAGAAGTAAACCATTATATTTATGTTGATTTCATGTTTGAAAAGGGTGCCATGAAAATTCAATAAGGAAAGAACAGTCTTTTCAACAAATGGTGCTGAGACAACTAGGTATCTATAACTGAAAGAATTATAACTGAAAGGGAAGTTTGAACTGAGAAATGTTGTTGCGTTAGAATGACAATACTGAGAAAGCACCCCGATTATGTCTGTCCCGTCAGATGAAGAACACACCACTGAACACACGCCAAACCACCATGTGCCTCAGCCCCCACAAGCTGTGTTTCCAGCATGCATCTGTGCAGCAGTGCTCCCCATCGTTCATCTAATGGAGGATGGTGAGGTGCGGGAAGATGGAGTAGCAGGTATAGTGTGGACTAGAAAAACCATCAGTAACTCTCATAAAGTACTTAAGCTGTTATCTGATGGAGGATAGTGGGGTGCTTTTGAAGACATTAAATACTGGTCACATGTTGAGTTGTTTTATGTACATATTACAATTACAGTTTTGTAGTACACTATGCTAACAGTATCACTGTCTCCATCTCCTTGTCCCACTACCTTTATGACCAAGAAATTGCATTTAAAATAAATACATGGAAAAAATAAAAAATAAATAAATACTTGGGTCCAGAGGCATTGCTGAGAACCAGAGAACCAAATAACACTTATTTGGCCACATGAAAATCAAATAGTAATTCTGTCCATGTTAGAAATCTTAGCCATTAGCTTGATAGTACCAATGCCATCTGTTTCACTTGATTACAGACGTATGACATAAAGAGAATAGTTGCAAAATGAAATGATAAATTATGGGTAAAGATGATTGACATTTGTAGCAGACAACAGATTAGTATTTTTAATGTTGTTATTTAAAAAAGACTTAGAGCCCAATAATGATGTTTTTAAACATCAATAGAAAAATGGGCAAAGGATATAAATACAGAGACCAATGTGTTAAGACAACAATGAAGTTTTACCTTTCATCTAAAAAAGTACAGAGATTTTTTCATTTTATTACTTTAAGTATAGTTGACATACAATGTTATATTAGTTTTGAGTGTACAGTGTAGTGATTCAACTTCTCTGTCTGTAATGCTATGCTCACTACAAGTACAGCTACCGTGCAAAGATTATTCTAAATGAAGATACCCATAGTTGGTAAAGATTCAAGAGAAAAAAGAATTCTCACACCTTGCTGATGGGAGTATGGAGTTCAGTACAAGCATTCTGGAACAAAGTTTCACAATATGTGTCAAAAACCTTTGAAGTGTGAAAGCTCTTTGATACAGGTGTTGGACTCCTACGGATTTCCTAGGACAATGATGAGGACTATATAAGGGTCTATATAGGATGCTACACATTGTATGTTATTAAAAATAACAAATATTAAAGAAGAGTTTAAATGTCCAACAAGCAATTAGCTAATCATGGTACCTCCATATGACAGCATTCTGTGCACATTAGAAATAGCATTTTAGAAGAATATTAACATTAAAAAATTTTAATAAATTGCTAAGTAAAAAACCAAGTACCAAAGAATATTTTCTGCATATTATTTAAAAATACATTTAAATATAATTTTCACAATACATGAAAAGGCATACTACAAAATGTTTATGATTGTTTCTGTGAATGATAGACTTACCAGTCTTATTTTTGTCTTTTTCTGTATCTTTCATGTTTTAAATGTTAAATTGCCCTACTTCAGCAATTAGAATAAAAATAATGTACAAAGTTAGTTTCACAATCAATTTCAATTTAAGAAAAACCCACACTTGTTTTAATTATTTATAAAGACACATAAAAGCTAGAGCTTATATTTACATATCTCTTGTTAATATTACTTATTTATATGGCTCACATTTTTAATTGGATGGTTGGTTTCAGAAGCAAAATATTGATATCATTTATTTACAACACAGGCTGAATGACAAATTCATGCTAAATCCTATATTTCTAGTTTAGAAAATTAAATTAATTAAACCATTTAGACTGAAGATCATCCAGTGCTTATCCACCACTCACTTCTATCCACCTGCTTCCCTAGCTGGGGCACTTTCAGGCAGTCTTGGCCTGATCATTTTCACCAAAGAAGAAGAAGTACTTCACGTTAAGAATAATTATTTATTCCTAAGACATCCTCATTAGATGTGGCAGCCTAATTAGGGCTGGCTTAACTATTTTATCCCCTGAGGGAGATACTATTTAAAGCATTCACACGAACAGTAAAAGGTCAACTCTAATTCATATGCATTCTAAACCAAAACAGATTTTCTAAAAACCAAATAATTACTTTAGAAATTTCTCCATACAACCAACTTTGAAAGATGACTTTAAGTTGGTAAATACTTACCACTCCTAATATTAATTTCTAAAACAAAGATTCAGTAATGTATTCTTTCTTTTTAAATTGAGATATAGGGCAGCGTGGGTGGCTCAGCGGTTTAGCACCACCTTCAGCCCAGGGTATGATCCTGGAGTCCCAGGGTCAAGTCCCACATCGGGCTCCCTGCATGGAGCCTGCTTCTCCCACTGCCTGTGTCTCTGCCTCCCTCTCTCTCTTTCTGTGTCTCTCATGAATAAATAAATAAAATCTTTTAAATCAATAAATAAAGATATAATTGATACATAGCATTGTATTTGTTTTAGGCATACAATATAATAATTTGATATATGCATATATTATGAAAGTTTAGTTAACACCCATTACCACCTGTAGTAACATTTTTTTTTATAATAAGAACTTCTAAAACTTTCTTTCTTAGGAACCTTCAAATATATGATGCAATATTGTTAACGGTAGTCACCAGGCTGTACGTTGCTTCCCCAGGATTTATTCATTTGTCTTATAATTGCAAGTGTTTACCTCCAGACCACCTTCATTCATTTACTGCACCCCCACCTCTGGCAACCACCAGTCTGCTCTCTGTATCTAGGAGTTTGTTTGTTTTTTTTTTTTTTTTTAAGATTTTATTTATTTATGAGACACTGAGAGAGAGGCAGAGACACAGGCAGAGAGAGAAGCAGGCTCCATGCAGGGAGCCCGACATGGGACTCAATCCCAGGACCCTGGGATCATGCCCTGGGCTGAAGGCGGCGCTAAACTGCTGAACCATCTGGGCTGCCCGAGTTTGGTTAATTTTAGATTCCACATGTGAGATCATATAGTATTTGTTCTTTTCTGTCTGATTTATTGCATTTAACATAATGCCCTCAGAATCCATCTTTATTATCACAAATGTCAGGACTTCCTTCTAAGGCTGAATGATATACTGTTGTGAATCACAAATGTATTCTTTACAACAGCAATTCTAAAATCTAAAGACCATCTTGTACTCCTTCGTTACCTTTTCTTTATAGGTGAAAATGTTCAGAAACAAACAACAATAAGAACAAATATCTACCTTTCAGCAGGAAAAGAGTTCACAGAACCTTGTTAAGGCAAAAAAGAGAGACTAGTTAAAGCTTAGTAAATTGTTTGAATAGTTCATCTAATACTTTGTCTCTATTTAAGACAAATGTTCAATGTCCTCTCTCTTCTGAAGTGAGCGCTGTGGCCCAACAAGTCTTATGGAATTGTCTAATTGAAGATCCATCAACAGTTCTTCGACATTTTCTGGAAAAACTGACCATCAGCAATAGACAAGTAAATTCCTCTTTCTTTAGAGTATAGCCATGTAGCTATGTGTGTGAACACTGTTGAAAGCAGACAATGGGCTTCATAGCGCTGTGTAGAGAACATCAATGTCTGACACATAGCAAATAAGTGCTTTAGGTAATGATAATGATGAACAGTACTAAAATTTGCTGTTTTCTTTCAAATTGGTCCATTGATTAATGTCTCCATATGTGTTTGGTACAAGAGTGGTGATGACCCTAAGATACTGAAAGATATTCAGTCTTATAGACAAAGATTAAATTCAGCTTAGTGTTCTTAGTGATGGGTACATTTCCTGAATTCTGATTGCTTGGTAGTCTGTGATACAGGTAGGATTATTAGAATATGTTGAAACTGTGCGTTTCTTAAAAAAAATAATTTAGCAGGCCACCTGTAAGAAGATTATGCCAAATAAAAGTAGTTTTCTGAGCAATGGCAAAATACTCTGATTTTTAAAAAGTATTTGTTCATTTCTGTGTTATGATCCTGTTGGTGGGAAGGTTAAGTTTAGTTTCTGAAAGGTAAGGTTAATTATAGACATCTCTGTTTATCCTCTCTCGACCTAGCTTTATCTCTTCGCCTCAAAACCTAGAAAGCAGACCTGTGAAGTTCATTACACCTCATTTAGGTCTGCCTTACATTTCCATCACACTTGGAAGTCACAACAAATAGAGTTGACAAAATGTACAGCTTTCCTGTGATTTGCCTATGACCTGTAGACACAGTCTAAATTTTTACTAAAAAAAACAAAAACAAAAACTTGTCTACTGCTCAGTGATTTCATAGTTTAGCTCCTAAGAGAAGGTATTACAGTTGGTTTAAATACTGTTTAATAAGTATCACCTATACTATATGAAAATGCTGGACATAGTGGAAAGCAACATGAGGGAGAAGGAAGAGCTTCCCTCACTTTTTAAGAAGTTAATTTTATTTCCTGCAGCATGGCAGCAGAATGAGATGTGGAAATTCTCTTCTTCTTTCAGGATGAGTTAATGTACATGCTGCGCAAACTTCTCTTAAATATCGGAGACTTTCCTGCCCAGACGTCTCACATCCTCTTCAACTACTTGGTGAGTTTTGCTTCCAATAAGATAAAAATGTTCATTTCCAGTTAGGAAGCAGCAACATGAGAAAAAAAAAAAGGTCTAGGGAATTTTTTTTTTCAATAAGATCCCATTAATGATATGGCTGAAGGTAGATCATGATCAGTTAAATTCACCAACTGTTTGTATGGGGAAGCCCCTGCTGACACACTACGTGGCACATGGTGGGCACTCAAGAAATGCCAGTTTCATCTCTGTCTTCCTTTGGCATCATACAACTTGCTTATGTTAGTTCTTAATTTTTGTTTTCTGTTAAGAAAACTTATATGTTATTTTAGTGACATATTTTTTCCTATCTCACTTTTAAAATACACACACACACACACACACACAGAGACACATGCATACAGAGAGAGGCAAATGTTGCCCTGGATAGAAAGTATTTATGAGTGTATCTTTCCATAGCAACTATCTTTGCTTTAAACCATCCCAATAGCTCCTTTCTGAACCCTCCAGAATGTACCAGTTTCTTTAGGATCTCCTCCTTACACCCTAAAAGAATATGCAGTTTGGGGATGATTAGCCTGATGCGTCTTCTTTGAAATTGCACCTTAATCCAGACAAATGGCCAAGTGAATGTCTGTGTGGGGAGAACTTCTTTCTCCCTTACTATTGTTAGTCTTCTAGCAGGTCGGGAAAGAGGACAAGTATCCACATGCATCTGTAGCAGAATGCAAAACTTGACACTACAGCTCTTATGTGCAGAGAAAATTTGTAATCCCTTTCTCTCATCTCTGACTGATTTGGTTTTCCTCCCAAGTGCCCACCAGCTGGTTGACAAGGGAAAGAATATAAATAAGTGTCCAATCCGGTTTGAAGTTCAGACTGATAAAAACATATAAATAGTAACTCTGGATCGTGTTCAGTCTCTCTTGGCTAAAAATATTTAGTCTCTAGAAATTCTCCTCCTTTCCAACTTCTTTCATCTCTAAACACTGTGTGGGGTTGGAGAGGAAAAAAAAAAAGATCTTTGTTGTTGGAAGGTGGAGGAGGGACAGTAAAATATCCTCCAGACTGAGAAGGCACTTTGAGATGGAAAAATGAAGCAAGCCACTTTATACTGTTCATACAGAATTGGGTTCAGAGTAATTTACTGACAGGGAAGATGGGGGCAGACACCAATCCAAGTGCTAGGCAGCTATTTTCTGCCAAGTACAGACCCTTAATCCACAGCTTTTATAGAGCTAGGGCATTGTGGTGAAGTGAAAGGGTAGTTATCTAAAGTGGCGCCACCTGTGTGCTAGAAGGAAGCTCAGAACAAGCCTTCCAGCATTCTGCTCAGGGCATACACTAACCTCCAAGGGGCCCAGGACACAGTCCCAGGGGAAGTCACGACATGGACATGAACGAGATGGTCAAAATCGGAGTCAGTGTTGTCAGCACTCCTACATTTGGTGAACATTCTATTTCTTGTTCAATATTTGCTCTGGCTTCCTCCTTTGTGAGACAATGTTCTTCATCTGGTTAGTTGCTAGATGCCTGGCTGAAGGAAGCAAAAGCCCATGGCTGCTATGACTTTGGGAATCTATGGGCTGCCCGGGATACTTGCTGGCAAACAACATCACCTCAGCTCCTGCTGGTGCTAAACAGCCCTCTAGGTTCTGGTTGTGTGTCCCTTATGGCTCCAGCTTAGGAAGACCCCTGACTAAAGCATTATGCTCAGTGACACCAGTCTATGGCAACTCATTCCAGAAAGCTCTCCAGCCAAAATTTCTACTTCTTGGTCCTGTCTACCCCACACAGAACCCAAAGGTAGGTTATCAAAGGCAAATGTCAGGGCCTTCCTCAGTTTAATTATGTGCCCTGCCATGTTTATGTGGCATCCTGGTTGATATCAAAAGGCCCGGAAGTGAACTTCTGTCAGAGACCCTAACGGAGATTGGAGGCAAAAGCCCCTTCAGTGTGTCAGCCCATTCCCTCAGGTCACTAGCGTAGGGGAGATGCTTACCTGGCCCATCACTCTCCATCATCCTGCAGCCCTGGGATAAGAAGCTGGACATTTCCTTTCCTTTCCTCCATACTCTTCCCTGTTAGCTCTCAATAGGCCTTAATAGAAGATATAGGTCCTCTCAGCTCGGTGATTGACAAGCTAATAGAAAAAAGAGCTGGCGGGACACCTGGGTGGCTCAGCGGTTGAGCTTCTGCCTTTGGCTCAGAGGGTGATCCCAGGGTCCTGAGATCAAGTCCCACATTGGGCTCCCTGCACAGAGCCTGCTTCTCCCTCTGCCTATATATCTGCCTCTCTCTCTGTGTCTCTCATGGATAAACAAATAAAATCTTAAAAAAAAAAAGAAAGAAAAAAGAGCTGGCAACAATTTGGTTTTGCTGTACAGCCCTGTTTTACAATATAAATATAAATTCCTGTTTTCACATTTCTCTCTAAACCCTAATCTTTCCTCAAATCCCAAGTACATGGATGCCTTGAATGGACTAGAAAAGGAGTCCGAATGGCAAAACAGTGAAGGGCAGAGTCCTTTTTAAACCATTACCCTTATTGTATATTTCTTTTTTCTAATGACTGTTAAGGATACATAAAGAGGGCATGTTGGGACCACTGACCCATCTGTTCTAATCTTGTTTGGGACTGTTGAACTTTGTCCCAGTGATCTTCACCCTGGGGTTTGAGCACATCTAGGGGTATGTGAAAACTTTTTAAAGGGTTGGGTACTCAGATAATTTTAAGGGAATAAATCTCCAAATCCTCAACTTAACAAATATGCCCTAACACTTATGCACCATGCCTGCCATCTCAAACATCATTCCTCTACTGTCCACAAGGAAACCCCACTCTGACCAGCTCAGATATCACCAGATTCAATTGACAGACATGTAAGACAAAGAGTCTGATGTCCTGCGTGAGTTTTAAGGAAGCCTCATTTCTGATGGATCAAGGCACTTTAAACCCATAGGACTTACCACTTTTTTCTGTCTTTGATAGATTTCTACTAGAGATGAGGGTTGACCCTCAGGAGGGTGGTTAACCTTCAGAACCACCAAAGCAGATTAGGTTAGTGACACCATAGGCTGATTCTTTCAATAGAACTAGAGAATCTTCTAGGATTAAGAAATTTTTCAAGAACAAATAGATAAAGCCATGGGCAAGGAAAGCTTTTACATTACTTCTTTATGATTTTGTTGTGCACACTTGAATAAGTAGTAAAAATTTCTTTAATCAAATTCATTGAAATACACATTCTAATTATAGTCAATCTGCCTTTTACTTCAATGTAGAGAATGTTTAACATATTCTCCTATTAACAAAAATTCCCTCAGGATGAGACATTTTAAATGTCAACTTAAATATGTTCAAAAGGACACTGAGGCTTTCAAGATTGTAGGGGACACAAACAAAAATCTGTTAAGTTCACCAGTTTTGCCAAGCAGAGTATTCATTGGTTCAGACTATTATATGTAACCCAATCTGCAATTACTGTTTCAGCAAACATCGTGTTGAGATTAATTCGGGGTGGCCTCAGCTCCTGAGCTACCAACTCACTTGAAGCCTGGAAAAACAATCTTCTGCTTTCTTAACAAATCACCATTTCAATGATACACAAAACATAACCTCCTCTGGTTGGTTTTTCAGTTACACCCTCTCTTGCTTACTGCTATTGAAAGTATTAGAGGAACCGTTGAATGGAGAATATGAAGACACAAAAGAATATTTAATTAAGGAAAGAAAAGCCAAGGAAATGAGAATGTTTGCTCAGGATTATTGTGGCTTTGTAACCTCCTCCTGTTCTTTTAGGTGGGATTAATCATGTACTTTGTGCGGACCCCCTGCGAATGGGGGATGGATGCCATTTCAGCCACTCTGACTTTCCTATGGGAGGTGGTGGGATATGTAGAGGGCCTCTTCTTCAAGGATCTCAAGCAGACCATGAAGAAGGAGCAGTGTGAGGTGAAGCTCCTGGTGACCGCATCCATGCCAGGTAATCCACTACTGCTTTTGGATGATACAACTTTTCTCTTTGTCTAAGAATGTAAATAAGCCTTTTAAAGACCAACCTGCCTCTTTCATTCATGAGAAAATTTTCAGAGACCTGACCCTGGTGTTGAGGGCTTCAAAGAATTTTTGTTTCATACAATCTGAAGAAATACATCCTTTAAAAGTCAGTGATTGCCACATGAAAGGGGAGACATCAGAACTGATCCACGTGAATTAGTCCTTGAAGAGCTGCCAGGGTTGAATATTTATTAAAGTCTATCGCAGAGGGCCAGCTGAACGGGGAGCCTTCTTGAATGAATGTTTGGCACTGCAAGGGGAATAATACTGTTTGCATGGCATGGACCCCAGATCTTTGTAAACTCTATGAGAGATGGCTTTATGAAAAATTGGAAAAGGGACAAGCAGGAAAAATGGAGAGAGAACAACAAAAGAACATGACGTGTGATGTAAACTCTAGCTGTGGTTCCTTTTCACTTCTGATAGCTTGCTTTCCTTTAAGATGGAAATTCGGCCGAGTCTTTATCCTGGTGCAGTGACTGAGAAAATATGAGATGATCCATGTATTAAAATAAAGAGAAATGCAAAATTATATAAAGATGAAAACACAGGGTATGGCAGTGTAGAGTCCTACATTAAAATCATGTTACTGCCATTTATTATTTGTACAGTTAGTATTAGCTATGAAAAAGTACATCATTTTTTTAAGCTTTCTTTTTTCATGGGCAAAACAAGGATGTGATTCACACTGCACAATTATGAGTAGTCAATGCATTTAGGTAGATAAAATACTTGCTGTCCTACCTGACTCACAGCAAGCGTTCTGTAAGTGGAAGTTGTGTATTTATATACTCAATAGGTTATCCAACAAAGTGAGCAGTTTTTATTATAGCAAAGCAATTCTTGTTGTCGTTCTTAGACTGAGAAACGGCTCATTAAAAACCAAGGTATATCATAATGTTCACAAGGACTTATAATTAATGAATGAAGTAGAATAAGTACTAACTCCCTAGTCAAGCAGAATCCTGAAACTATAAATTTAACTTGCGTTTCAGGTCCTTGTCATGATTTTGCTGATATCTGTTTATATTTTCTTAACCATCACTGCATGATTATTTCTTTAAAATACAGGGATATATTGTTGCAATGCTTAAGGTTTGAATTCTGACTTTTCTGCTAAATAAATGTGTCTCTAGGTTACTTACAAGTTCTTATTTCTAAGAGTCCGTTTTCTTCATTTTCCCATTTGTAGAATGAAAAATAATAATACCCCTACCATAAGGTTGCTGTGAGATTTAACAATGATTATGCATGTAAAATACGTGTAAAGGTATTGGGAACTCCATAAATGGTAGCTTTTTGTTATTTAATTGGTAAACAATATTTAAAACATGCATTTTAACTATAAAAAAAGTGATATTGGGATCCCTGGGTGGCGCAGCGGTTTGGCGCCTGCCTTTGGCCCAGGGCGCGATCCTGGAGACCCAGGATCGAATCCCACGTCGGGCTCCCGGTGCATGGAGCCTGCTTCTCCCTCTGCCTATGTCTCTGCGCCTCTCCCTCTCTCTCCCTCTGTGACTATCATAAATAAATAAATAAATAAATAAATAAATAAATAAATAAATAAATAAATAAATAAAAAATTTAAAAAAAGTGATATTAGTACAATACACAATTCCCTTTAAGTACTCACCAAGAGTAACCATCATAACAAGAAAAACATCAGGCTATTGATCATATTTTCATATTTTGTGCCTTAAATAAAAGTTTCCCTAGAGTGGAGTTTTGATTTGTTTGGCTTCTGTAGGTACCAAAACCTTGGTAGTTCATGGACAGAATGAGTGTGATATCCCAACCCAGTTACCAGTCCATGAAGACACTCAGTTCGAAGCCCTGCTAAAGGTAGGAATGACTTTCAACAGAAATGATTTTTTAATGCACAATGTCTATGGCCATCTCACTGATCATACCATTTAGAATTAAATGGTATTTTCCTATCTTCAAATCAATATGTGCATTGATTCACCTCTTGTAGAATTTGCTCCACTATTGAATACTTCCCTGTTTTCTTGTATCATCTCCCCCACACCTACCCACATTTTAGCTCTGCATTGAGGTAGGCAAATGCATGCAGGTTCTGTCTTAGCTGAAGCAGCAGCCTGATACCATAGTGTGTACTAACTCCTCTTGGAATGCTGTTGATTCCTGCTTAGGAGCTCCCTGGTATGACTTAGGGATAGTTCTGGAGGTGCCCTGGGATTACACACTGAGGGAGCTAGGGCAGGTCTCTGTCAGCTGATGATCCTGCCAGGGATTCTTCTGGCACCTAGTTGCTCAGTGTATAGTCTGACTTCCACCAACAGAAATGAGTGGAGAAGCAGAAAATATATACCTTAGAATAAAACAGGTGAGTCAAGAAAGTGTCTTTAATGGTTATGGTGGTTGTGCACGTCGGAAGAAAGGCAATCCATAGATATACGTGCCTATAAGGTTTTTAAGGTAAACTAATAAGTGAAGTACTACAGTGATTCCGCATCTATCTGGATTCCAGACTTTTGGTAATCTGATTTCCTGGAACACAGCTCCAGGCCCAGATGTAAGCAGGAAAGGCCTCTGAAAAATTCAGTTTTACCAAACGTGTATATCTTATTTCAGTACCAAGTGCCTCCTTCAACCCTCACCCAGATATCTCCAGAGAATTTCTAAGGCCTATTGAAGCAAATGTCAACAACCACCACTTTTCCCTGCTCACACTGAATGCTAGAGAGGCAGGAAGGCAGAGTAAGTCCAAACCCTGGTTCTACCACAACCAGCGTGACCTAAATGGAACATGTCCTCTCTAGGCTCAGATTCTTTTTTACCAGTACTGGGGTCCTAGTGCAGGTTGTACAAGTTATCTACTTGGAAGACATTGAACTTCGAATACAGTATGTAATAATTCTTCAGTGTGTTGTAACTTGTGTTATTTTTAATGATATTCCTAACATGCTTTCTTCCCGACATTGAGACCAGTAGATGCCACTGTGCCTCCACAGTTCACTCCTCAGTCTGAATTTATGATTGTACATCTTTTAGCACTTTGAGAGCAGATGGCTTATATTACATTACCAGTCTTTATTATATCATTCTTTGGGCAACTGTGTATCCATACCCAATGCATAGCTGTTATCTATATAGATACTACAAAAAGTATATGATGTATAATCCTTATAAGCCGCTACCTTGTTTTTATGATATTTGTATCTTCCAGCTTACTACCTGGCATGTTTTTATGATATTTGTATCTTCCAGCTTACTACCTGTATATGTTCTCCATAAACATTTATTGACACTTATTGTTATTGTTCTAGGAGTGTCTGGAGTTTTTTAATATCCCAGAATCTCAGTCAACCCATTATTTTCTCATGGATAAAAGATGGAATCTTATCCACTACAATAAGGTGAGACTGGGCAGTGACAAGCTCATGTTGAGTTGTGTTGGAAACTTGTCATGCCTTTCCTGAATGTTGCTGTCACTCAAGGAGGCATTGTTGTTCAGAGGTTACGAGTGTGGCCACTTAGGTGACACCACCTTACTGTCAGTGTAGCTTTGGACTCTCCACTGTACCTTTGTACCCTTCGTTTCCCTTGTCTGTAAAATGAAGAGGATAATAGTATCTACTATAAGCAGCAATAATTAAAGGAGACAAGGCAAGTAAAGCACTCATTACTATTACATCCTGATGAAAAATTAAGTTGCCCATATAATAATTATGTGCATCTATTTGGAATTTTAGTGTCCTTGTTGTTCCTCATTTTATTGTGTTGAGCATGACCACGGTGACCTGACTTAATGACCAAAGGGCATCTCAAAAAGATCATTGACCTCATTTGACAATGATGACCTTCTTCTATTATTATTATCATTAAATTGCTTTTGACTCCTTTGCTCCTGATATAGCAGCCTAGTGTTTAGAAAGGGTGCTAAGGCTAGGTGGTTTGATGCTTTCTTGAGGAGGCAGCTTACCTTCCCTGGGATTTTATAGAATTGGAGAGCATAAAGTGATAAAACATTTGAAAATATATAAATTTCATTTGACATTTGGTTAAAAAGGAGATGAGAGTAAAAGTTTAATCATCTGAACTCTTTTCTTTGTGTAACCCCACCACAGACCTATGTTCGGGATATTTATCCTTTCCGGAGGTCAGTATCTCCACAGCTGAACCTTGTACACATGCATCCGGAGAAAGGACAGGAGCTCATTCAGAAACAGGTGCCTGACCACTTCTGTTTAATTATATGGTTTTGTCAAATCATTGGGATAGATGATCACTGAGTGTGTTGCCAACCCTGAGGTTCTTATTCTGATATGGTCCTTTCTAGAGAGAGTGGTTGGATAGGCCCTTGGTCAATAGTTCTCCAAAACAGTGTGTTAATTTTCATAAATTGGATCATAATGCAAAGATATTAAGGAACACTCACTTGGATTAATGTTATGACAAATTGTTGGGCATAAACACTAGAAATCTTCACATTTGTTTACCTACTCGTTTCCAGGTTTTTTCATATTTTTGTAAAACAGGATTGGAAGTACACATAATGTAGCTATTAGAAGGTTGCCACAGAGGTTTACACTGGTTGGGGAGAATAAAATACAAGAGACCAATGTATTATGCCTGGAAAAACACTGAACTAAGGTGCAAAGACTTGGACACAGTCCTAGCTCTGCCACTGACTGGTTACCTGACCATAGGCATGTTACTAACTTCCCTTAAAACAGGAGGAGATATAATCAAGCAGTTGTACTTACATTTAAGACTGAGGAACGGAATAAGGCAATTCATTATTTTGTATACAAAATATAGCTATAATTTATGACTCTAATAATGGTACAGTTTTAATATGATCTCTGTGTTACATTTATTTTTTAAGATTATTTATTTATTTGTTTGAAAGAGCACACAAGCATGCAAGCAGGGGGAGGGGCAGAGGGGGAGGGAGAGAATCTCAAGAAGACTCCATGTCAAACATAGAGGCCAGTGGGGGGCTCAATCCCACAACCCTGAGATCATGACCTGAGCCCAAACCAAGAATCAGATGCTTAATCAACTCAGCTACCCAGGTGCCCCTGTTTTTTTTTAAAGATTTTATTTATTTATTCATGAGAGATACAGAGAGAGAGGCAGAGACACAGGCAGAGGGAGAAGCAGGCTCCATACAGGAAGCCCGATGTGGGACTTGATCCCGGGACTCCAGGATCACGCCCTGGGCCAAAGGCAGGTGCTAAACCACTGAGCCACCCAGGGATCCCCAGGTTCCCCTATTTTTAATAAAATATCTGAAAAAGAATTTCAGGATAATTTATCATTTTGGTTTCTCTGCACATATCAAGAAGGTTAATTTAGCATCAAACTATTCAAAAATACCCTTATGAAATGAATGAGAATGGCATAGAATTAGACCACTTAAGTAATTAAAAACGTAGTTAGCATTAACTACCTAAATTACGTTTGAAAGAAGGAAAATAATGCAAGTGTTACAATGTGTGAGGTGTCGGGTCTTAGGTATACATAACTATAAGGTCTTAAGTATATATAATTCCTAAAATAATTGCCTCCAAATTATCCCAGCCCCTGATTTTGACAGCAAAAGACTTAAAACCATAATCAACAATAGCACTTCACTAGTATGTTTTTTTTAAGTTTACGAACATATTTTTAAAAATTGCATAAAATGGAGCTCTTGTTCTATGCACACTTCCAAGTTGGAAGCTTAAGATTTCTCAGTTCTGCAGGGAGATAGAAATATGCAAGCCTGTGGTTCTGGCCCTGGAATTTCCTCCACAGCTTCCGACTGCTAATAGACCTCCTCGTCCCACCCCCTGCCCACCAATCGCCAACAGGAAAGGAACAAAGAGAATCCTGTCCATGCCATCCAGGTCCCATCAGCTCTTGTCTCAAGATAGGTTCTTCCTGGATCCCATTTCATCCTCTTTTTTTTTTTTTTTTTTTTTTAAAGAAAAACCCAGAACAGCTTAAGGCATCAGTGGAAATGGGAGAGGTCCTTGGAACCAACTGACTGGCTCCTGTGGGAAAAGGTCTTCCTTGTTATGACATCCAAACAAATGGGCTCTATTGAATATGGAACCATTCCTGACAATGCTTGCATTGTGCTCCTCCAGCCTGCAAGCCCATCAGAAACACTTCCTTCTGTGGAGCAGGAGGACACAGGAAGTGAGAGTCAATCAAGCGTTGTTTGCTCCTTCTTTGTGGCAAAGGAAAAAAGAAAACATTTCTCCCTTAATTCAACACCCTCCCCCCCTTAATTTTGTATCAGTCCCATTTACCATTAAAGATTTTACTTCAGGGGATCCCTGGGTGGCGCAGCGGTTTGGCGCCTGCCTTTGGCCCAGGGCGCGATCCTGGAGACCCGGGATCGAATCCCACGTCCGGTTCCCGGTGCATGGAGCCTGCTTCTCCCTCTGCCTATGTCTCTCCCTCTCTCTCTCTCTCTCTCTCTCTCTCTCTCTCTCTGTGACTATCATAAATAAAAAATTTAAAAAAAAAAATTTAAAAAAAAAAAAAAAAAAGATTTTACTTCAATTTCTTTGCTCCTCTTAATTTCAGAGTTGCTAATTCTACTTCTCCTCTGCTCCTCCTTTTCTTTGCTGCTAGGTGTTCTCTCGGAAGCTGGAGGAAGTCGGGCGGGTTTTGTTTCTCATCTCCCTGACGCAGAAGATCCCCACAGCCCACAAACAGTCCCATGTCTCCATGCTCCAGGAAGACCTCCTCCGACTACCCTCCTTCCCCCGAAGTGCTATTGACGCTGAATTTTCACTCTTCAGTGATCCACAAGGTGTCAAGTAAAAAAAAAAAAAAAAAAAAAAAAAAAGTCATTTCTTTTCTTGGGCTTCCTATGCCCTCATTTTGTGCCCGGCTGGAGAGCATCTTAACCCGCACACCGTTCTCTAAGCAGGTGCTTCTCAGCCCTGCGTGCATCAGGATCACTTGCAACACTTGATAAAATACAGGTTGCTGGGCTCCACCCTCCTGAATTTCTGATTCAGTAGCTCTGGAACGGAGCCCACCGGGAACTGGAATTTGAGCAAGTTCCCAGGTGATGCTGAAGCTGCTCTTGCAGGGATCAAACTGAGACCACTGCTCTGAATGAATCAGAAGCAGCTGAAGGAAGTCGTGTGGTATTGTTAGGGGAGTCCTTGACTAGGTGAAGAACAGGTGTTCATATGAAGTTCAGGAGGCAAAACTCATCTACAGGCATCAGGACAGTGGTTGCTTCTGGGTTGTGGGGTGAATTTCCTGTAAAGGGGCTGAGGGGCCTTTCTGAGGTGATGAAAATGGTCTACATGTTGATTGGTGCGTTGGTTACTGGACTCTGTATTTTTGTCAAAAGTCACCGAACTCCGCATTTGAGATCAGTTCATGGTTTACTCTATCTCAGTCACACCTGAATCTAGAGAGAGACAGCCAGAAAGGGGCTCACTTTGAAACCTTGCCCTGTTGATTAATTATTAATTTGGGATATTTAGTTAGCTTCCAATGTTCAATGTCTTCTTCACCCAGAAGCTCAGGGAAGATAGAAAGAGCTCTAGTCTGTCCAGGAGTTAAAAGATCTAGAACCAGTCCCAGCCCTGCTATTTTCTTTCTGTGTTTTTTTAAAGATTATTTATTCATGAGAGACACAGAGAGAGAGACATAGGCAGAGGAAGAAGCAGGCTCCCCGAAGGGAGCCCGATGTGGGACTTGATCAGAACCCCAGGATCACGCCCTGAGCCAAAGGCAGACGCTCAACCACTGAGCCAGCCAGGCACCCCTGCCATTTACTTTCTGAAACAACTTATTTTTTTTTCTCAAAGCCACAACTTATTCAGTAGCAACACGTCGCAAATGCCAGCCCTGTCTTGCCTACAGAGTTGAATGAAAAAGGTGATGATGGAAGTCCTTTGAGAACGAGGGAGTATGATACCAATGCCAGGACTGTGTGCTGGAAGCATTTCAGCAGTACATCTTCAATCCCAGAATTGGAACAAATGGGAAACAGCAGTGCCCTCCGGGTTTGATGGCCCTCCCACGCCGACAGGATTGGTGTGTGGCTAATTCTGTCTCTGCTGTTTCATGTTCTCACAGCTGGCAAGGAGCTGTTTGGCCTCGACACTCTTCAGAAAAGCTTGTGGATCCAGCTCCTGGAGGAGATGTTCCTGGGCATGCCGAGCGAGTTTCCCTGGGGAGATGAGATCATGCTCTTCCTCAACGTTTTTAATGGGGCTCTGATCCTCCACCCAGAAGACAGTGCCCTGCTCAGACAGTATGCGGCCACCGTCATCAACAGCGCCGTGCACTTCAACCACCTTTTCTCTCTCAGTGGCTACCAGTGGATTCTCCCCACCATGCTGCAGGTGCTGTGGCCCTACCGTCCTAACCAGAAGATTAACTGCCCATATGGCAGGTCAACAAAACCTGCACTAAAACTTTTTGATGGTGGGATTATCTTCTTTGGTGGCAGCAGAAGGCACCAGATGAAATCTCTCCAGAAATTTCCAAAAGGTCTCAGTATCCCATTCTATCCTGAGACCTCCCAGACCCAGAATATGCTTTCCCATTTCTTCTTGCCCTTCTTTGAGTGGTTCTCAAAGCGTGGCTGTTGGACCAGCAGCATCAGCACCACCTGGGAGTTTGTTAGAAATACACATTCTTGGGCCCCACCCCAGACCTACTTAATCGGAAACTGTGGGGTCAGAGCCCATTCTGGATTCTTACAAGAACACCAGGTGGTTCTGATGCCCTAGAAGTTTGGGGATCACTGCTCTGCTCTCTATTGAAATGTATGGCAAGTGTTTTGCTGATGTTTCTTCTGAAAGGTTTTCTGATCTCTGAACAGAGATTTCCATTGGCATTAAATTTGCTATGCTGAGATTGGAGGAGGTGACTTCAGTAGGAACAGTTTCCCTGTACTCATGTCTAATGTATACCTGGCTGCACTTAGGAGTAGTTCCGACTGAGCCTAGGGGCTCATCCTAAGTCCTCTCCTTTATGGAGGTTTTAATAAAAATGATAAAAGTAACACATGCTTGTGCAAAGTGCAGTTCAGTCTACGGGGGCAAGAAATGTTCTTTAATATCAGGTTTCTCCTATTTTTAAATAGTTTGGCTCTTCTCTATTTTTATAACTTTTTTTACTGATTACCAAAAATGAATGCTCGTTATAAAATTCAGAAGCTAAAATTTCAAGAAAAAAACAAAGATCACTTATAATCCTCTTTCCTAGATAACCATTTATTTATACTTCTTGAAAATCCTGGCACTCTATCGTACCTTTTCTTTTTTAAACCAAAGTTGGATCATACCGCATATTCAAGTTTGTTACCTACTTTTCTCACATCGCACTAAGAATATCATGGGCATTTTCTCATGTAGCACATTTTGTGCTAGAGCATCTTTCTAATAACTGCATAATATTCTGTTGTATATACCATGCAACCTGCCCCAATTTATGAATAATTACAGTTGTTCAAAATTTTCACTTTTATAAGCCAAATTGCAGTCAGAGTTCTTGTATATCCATCTTTGTACATTTGTCCAATTCTTGAGATAAATTCCTAGTGACAAAGTCCCTGGGGAAAAAAAGTATATTTGTGTATATTACCAAATTTCTCACAAAAGAGATTATACTGTTTTTATACTCCCATCTACCAGTTTATTAAGTTAACCATTTCCCTAGATGCTTCCCATGGCCTATGAGGTGTTTTGTTTTGTTTTTAAAGAGGTTGAGACTGTGAGGATCAGGGTGGGGTGGGTTGTGGGCAGAGGAAGAGGGAGAGAATCTTAAGCAGGCTCTACGCCTAGCATAGAGCACAACTGGGGGCCCATCTCAGACCTTGAGATCATGACCTGAGCCAAAATCAAGAGACGCTTAACCGACTGAACCACCCAGGTGTCCCTCCATAGCTGGGTTTTAAAAGCAAACGCAACTTTGATATGCTGACTGTGTGGTGTCTTTCCACAGGTATACTCTGATTACGAAAGCAATCCCCAGTTGCGTCAAGCCATCGAATTTGCGTGCCATCAGTTCTACATTCTACACCGGAAGCCATTTGTGCTTCAACTGTTTGCTAGTGTGGCCCCTCTCCTGGAGTTTCCTGTAAGTACACTCTGTGGAAACAAATGTAGACCAACCCAATGACAAAAAGCAAAGTCTCCCTAGTGAGAGTCTTCTATGGCAAGGCAGTTAGCCGCCGTCACTTGTGTCTTGGCAAAGACTCACAGGCAGACAGAGGATTAAGAACATTTTAAGGTGGAGAAAAGGGAAGACTTCAATCAGCTATGCCCTGATTGGAGGCCGTTGGTGTGGGGGAGCTGTGAGCAGGCTCACTAGAAGTGGGGCACCCTATGTAATTGGTTAGGGGTACATATTTGCCTTACTCTGATTGGTCGTCTTGGAAGCAGGGACAAGGATTAGGGAAGCTGTCAGTTTTAATCAAGTCCTGGCCATCTGGGGGCCAATGGTTAAAGGGGTTATTATTTGGTTTCCACTCTAGAGCTAGTAGTCTGACTTCCTACTAACCTGACTGATGGCAGACTGACTTCCTGGTCTAGTTACTGTGGACAAGGGGTTGGTTTCCTGGGCAGGTTATTACAGGTTCTGGATCAGCCTTCTATTTTTGTATATCACCTGCTCATTTGTATTGTCCATTTGTATAATCAGTGCCTCAGCTCTCTTTCTTCAGCCAGTGGGATACGAATATCATGAATTATTTCTCTTCATTTTTCTTCAACCTTCATCTCTGCCTGTGGGATATAAATAGACCAACTCCCCAGTTTTTTATACTCGATTAATAAAAAGGAAGAGTGATTCTCATTCCTTTGTGTCACTGTCTAGTGCTTACCCTACTTTATTTCTCTTCAGAGTGTTTATATCATATCACATGCCATACGTGGATTTGTTCCACTAATATGTATCTCTACTATACCCCAAAAAAGAATTTCAAGCTCCCTTAAAGCAAGACCTTTGTCTGTTTTTCTGTTTGCTTTTGGTTTGTTTTTAGTTGTTTTATTTGTATGTCTTTTTTGGGTTTGTTTGGTTATAGCCTCAGTGTACAGAGCTGTGCTTGGCACATAGTAGGAATTGAAGAGGGATTTGTTGTTTTAATAAATCAGAGCCATTTTCAATAGATTTGAGAGGCAGCATCTGCATTTTGGAGTTACATTATCAAACAAGACCTGAAAATGCCCAGAGTTGTTAAAATAAGCATCTGTTTCTCCGGACATATTTGAAGTATTCAACTCATACATTATGGAAAGTTCTTTTGGGAATGCTGAGTCCTTCCATCTCAGACCAAGAGAAACATTTATGTGAATTGTTCTGGCAGTCTACCTATTGCTATATTTTTAGGAATTTTCACAAATGTCTCTTTGGTACCAGATTAACATTTAATAGATCCCTTGAAAGTCAGGTGTTCCATTCCAAAATCAGTGGGCAGCGTTGCCGGATGTGTGATTGCGTGAGCTGAATTTCAGATCAATATAATAGTTACCAGTGGTGATGTTTCTGAAATTTGAACTCCTGATCAAAACACATTATTGCTGAGGTGGGAATCAATAAAACTAAAATAGCCTTTCTTTATGCAGGATGCTGCCAATAATGGGCCCAGCAAAGGTGTGTCAGCTCAGTGCCTGTTTGACCTGCTACAGTCCCTGGAGGGAGAGACCACTGACATATTAGACATCTTAGAGCTGGTCAAAGCTGAGAAGCCTCTTAAGTCATTAGGTAAAAACAAAATTTGCCCTGTCCTACTTTTTCCCTTTTTGTTTTTGTTTTTAATAATTCTATATTAAATATTTTTACCTAAATCAAAGCAAAAACATGGAAAAGTGCTTTAAATTGAATGAGTACATTTCCTATGTCCTGTTTTTCCTAAATTTCTTGAAAATCCTGGGGATGCCTGGATGGTTAAGTGTCCAACTCTTGGTTTCAGCTCAAGTCATGGACCTCAGAGTCTTGGGATCAAGCCCCATAGCGGGCTCTGTGCTTAGCACAGTCTGCTTGTCACTCTCCCTCTGCTCCTCCCCCCATTCCCACACACACTCTCTCTTTTTTTCTCTCTCTCAAATAAATAAAATCTTTTTAAAAAATTTAAGAATTCTTGAAAATATTAAAGCATAAGGAATTCTCTACCATGAAAACTGTATTAAACTGGTGCTTCATTCTGCACTGCTCTAGTACCACAGTGTTCAGAAAATTAAGTTTTCCTGGGCAATTCTAGATAAGTAACTCTCTAAAATGGTCTTTTATTATCATGGAATGTGTAGAACTAGAGGTAATTCAAAGATAAAGTCTCATGTCCTAGACATCTACATGCCCTTTGATATCCACTAGGAGGTCAGACTTTTTTTCCTAAACTACCTCCCAGAAAGCACTTTTATTTTTTTATCTGATTACTCAAAAGTAGGAAACAGAATTTCAGTCCCTTTAGATGAAGAAATTATTAATGCTCACAGTTTAGGAGTAAAGCCTGAATGGCAATAAAATAGAACTAGAATCTTAAGAGTGCTAATTTCTTCTTTATTTCTGGAGGAATCCACTCTGACTTTGTACCTTGACCTTCTGTCCCTTCAGATTTCTGCTATGGAAACGAAGACCTGACATTCTCTATAAGTGAGGCCATTAAGCTCTGTGTTACTGTGGTGGCATATGCTCCTGAGTCGTTCAGAAGGTAATGCAGCCCTTTATTCTGGGCCTTGTGATTTGTAAATACGGCAAAGGAATAAAAAATGAATATAAACATTATGTTTGCTGATATCATCCTGTAATATTCTGGCAAATGTGTTTTCAATAACTACATTTAGGAAACTTGTCATAGCATAGGTTCTGGAAAATGTAGTACATCTTCATTCATTTAAACTTTCCTAAAATTTGGAATTTATTTGTGCAGCAACTAAGACGTTTAGTCTTGTTTAGAAAATATCATCATGACACGTAATACAAATTAATAGAAAACAAAATTCCAGAGAAGACATTTAAACTATTGAAGAAAATGCTTTTCAAGGAGCAATAAGAACTTTCACACAAAGAGCAAGATATGAATCTTGCCTGTCATTTTGCCAAGTGTAAGGAATTCAAAGGATTCACATGGAAAGTGTCATCCCAACTCCAGGACATTGGCTCTGGTCTGATTTTTGTACTGATATGCAAAATGAAAATCAGTCTCATCTTGCTGTTAAAATAAATCTTTTTAAAGACAGAGACAATGATTCAAATGAATCATGGATGTTATGTAGTTATCCTTAAAAATAATTGAGTCACATTCCTTTAAGTGTTTCCCAGTGCTGCCTTAATCAGCCCCATGGCCCTCCTCCCCAGTTATATCAATATTAGGGAATCTCTCCCTCTCAACTTCTCAATCTACTTTGACCTTTTCTTGTAATATCTAACTCATAAACAAAATCTCATGTTATATGCTATCATATTTTTGGTATAAAGCTCAAGTTTGAAACAGGACCACTCTGAAAATTCAGTGTGGAGGAAAGAAGTCCTACTCTGTTGGCAAGCTCCTCTGGTAAGAAGGAAAGAACTGGGTTGATTTTGCCAGTGTATCTTTATCAGTTTGCTTCTCAGATTAGTCTTTCCCTCTTCCCTAGAACAGAATGTATAAAGGGGCAAAGGGGGACAGGGATTCATATTAATTGAACTCTCTCTACACAAAGAATGAGCAGGAAATAGCCATCCCCCTAGCATTCCCAGCTTTTTTCGTCTTAACCATGGGGATTAAACATTATGATACCGGTCAACCAGAAGGCGCCTATGACCCTCAAGAGAGCAAATCTGCAGTCTATAATGGTGGTCCTGCTCCCACTTTCCTTGGGTCCTCCTGTAATACCACAGCTCCATAAAAGGCTTTAGAATGAAACCCTGTGCTAAGTTAATTCCAAGCCCACTCTATTCCTGGGTGTAAAAATACTCCCTATCTTAGTTTCCATTCCAAGTGTGTCCCAGTACATTGTTAATAGGGTGTATCAGAGGATCTGCAGTGAGATGAAGTGATCGAGACGCTGCAATAATAAATGGTATAAAGATTCTAAAATAGAAAAACCCCAGATTTAACTAAAAATTATTTCCCATTATCAAATTTCTGGAAAGACATGAAGTCCTCTCTCAAGTAAAAATTCAAAAACTCTGAAATCAAAAGAAATTAGAGTTCACAATCAAATTCTCTTGTCACTGTAAGTTACAGGCCAAAGTCCAATATTGTTATGTTAATTGAAAATTAAAGAATTATCCTCCCTAGTCCCCTATTCTGTTCTGTAGGGATTCTTAAATTTCTGAGTAGAATCAGGATCTCTTAGACAGTTGTTCCCTGCGATATCTCTCAAGGAATAAGTATAATTCTTACAACACTTCAACATTGGTAACACCAAGTCCCTATTGTACTTGAATTTTTTAAGTACATGTATTTTATTTAAATGTAACTTTTATACAAAAAAGTTTTTAAAAGTCATAATGTTATAGTTTTACCTCTATACCTGGTGCTTCGTTATATATTATATATTATATATTTATTATATATTATATATTATATATTATATATTAGTTTTGCCAACATTCCATGAATTTAACCCATCTGTACAACTACCACTCATATAGAAAAATCAGAGGAGCCACTATCTTACATCACAAATCATCTTTGCCTATTTCTAAACTCTATTCAAGTGAAATAATATAGTAAGTATGTGTCAATGTTCAACTTTTGTTATTCAATATTATTTCATTAGCTTCATCCATATAATTGTATGTGACCACAGTTTGCTCTTCATTCATCTGGAATATTTCATGTAATGTCTGTGCCACAATTGATTTCTCATTGATAGACATTTGTATTATATCACATTTGAAGCTATTAAATAATGCTGCAGAGAAAATTTTTGTATACATCTTTGTGAGCACATATGTCTATATTTCTGTAAGTGGAAATGCTATGGTAGGTCATGGAATATGTGTATATTTTGTGTTAGTAGATCCTACTGGTTTTCCAAAATGGCTGTGCCAATTTCCATTCCCACCAGCAGTGTATGAGCATTCCAGTACACCACTGCCTCATCAGCACTTGATACTCAGTCTTTATTTTAGCTATTTCTTTGGGTTCTAGTGATATTTTGTTGTGGTTTTAGTCTTCATTTCCCTCTTACCAACTGAAAGGTTTGGAAGTTTTCCAGATATTTAATGAAACTCAGATATCTACTTTTGCAAAGTGTCTATTGAAGTCTTCCACCCATTTTTTTTTTCAAAGATTCCATTTATTCATGAGAGTCACAGAGAGAAAGAGAGCAGAGACACAGGCAGAAGGAGAAGCAGGCTTCATGCAGGGAGCCTGACGCGGGACTCCAGGATCACGCCCTGGGCTGAAGGCAGGCACTAAACCGCTGAGCCACCTAGGGATTCCCCTTACACCCATTTTTAAATGAGATTATCAGTATTTTTTTATTTGATACATAGAATTTGTCTAAGGAGTCTGACATAAGTACTTTTAGCTTATATGTACTGGGGTGCTGGTAAACATTTAATAGCCAGTTCTCTGGGGGAAGAGTCCCTCATATGTAGCATTGCTAATTGGTCAACATGTAGCAATGGCTGAGTATGAGATAACAGGATGACATCATTGAACATGGGGTTGGAAACAGATGCATACCTAGACTATCTTGCTTGCCCTGTTAAATGTCCACGCCAGCATACCACTGGTTATATGCATTTCAAATAACATCTCTTACCCCCCCCCAAAAAAAAAAATATATATATATCTTACTCTGTGACTTATAATTTTACTTGCTTAACATTATCTTTTAATGAACAGAATTATTCATTTTAATGTAGTCAAATGTATTACGATTTACCTCACTGTTTAGTGCTTTCTGTGTCCTCTTAAGAAATCTTGGCTTAACCCAAGGTTGTGAATATATCCCCTTATAATATCTGCCAGATGCTTTATTGTATTTACCCTCATACTCAGATAATCCATCTGAAATTAATTTTTAGTATGATGTAAAGTAAGGTCAAAATTTCTTTTTCCTATATAGATATAATAGACAATAGACTGAGCACCATTTATGGAAAAGACTAGCATTTCCCATTGCATCGCAATGTCATCACTGTTATAAATCAAGTGTGGATTTGTTTCAGACTCTTTATTTTGTCCCACATGTCTGTTTGTCTCTCCTTGTGTTGTGGGGTCATGGAGTGCAGCAGCCAGGAAAGAATTCCCTTTTTTTTCCCCCCAAGAAAGAATTCTTAAGATGTTATATGATGCAGCTTAGTAAGTTTATTTAAATAGCATGGGGACAGGATCCATAGTCAGAAAGAGCTGTACTTTTTGCTGTACAAAGCTGGTGATTATATGTTTCGTGGTCAAGGGGGTCATGCAGGGAGTATTAGATCACAAATATTTTCTTCAAACTTCTCATAAAATTACTTTTACAAGATTTCTCTTGTGCTTTTCATTTAGTTCAGTATTAACTATTGGTGAGATACATAGGCAGTCGTGAGACCTTTTAAGAATGTAGCAACCAGCATGTATTTGATCCCTATCAGACCTCAGCAGGCTATAGATCAGCCTTCTGGCCTAAAGGTGGACGTCTTTCTGCTTCTGTCCCTCACCACTTGCAGCAATATTATGCTGTCTTACTTATTATATAGCTTTATGATAAGTCTGATTGGTGTTCTTACTTTTACCTTCAACATTCCTATGTACTTGTATTTAACATGTGTCTCTTATTAAAATGTAGTTGAGATTTTTTTTTTTAATTATTCACTCCAGTAAGCAGCCATTTTCAGACCTGCATCACAAAGGCTGTTTCCACAAACTAGGGGTGATAGAAAGGGAGGTGGGGGGGGGACTGGGTGACGGGCACTGAGGGGGGGCACTTGATGGGATGAGCACTGGGTGTTATTCTATATGTTGGCAAATTGAACACCAATAAAAAATAAATTTATAAATAAAATAAAATAAAATAAAACTAAGAAAAAAATAAAAAAAATAAAAAATAAAAACAAAGGCTGTTTCCACAGGCTCTTTCTCAAAAATTGCTTAACCTTTAAGAGGCCAGCCTCCCAGGGAAGGATTTTATCTCTTCTAAAATTTGTTTCAGCTGACGAATCACTCCTAGGAAATCCCTGAGTGGAAGCTTTATTGACCATTGTGATGCTTATTTCTCTAGCTGGAGTACATAGCCCCACCTATCATTATTCTGTTCTTTCCACCAGCTCTATATATGCTACTTTCCCCTCCCAACTAGATCATATAATCAAGCAGAATTTCCTCACTTTTTACTGGGTACTCAAGTAATCAATTAATTAGTCAGTCTAACAGCTCTACTTACTCTTGACTTGGTTGAGGTGGGAAAGGGGTTCAGAATCAGTCAGCACTCTGGAGGTTTTTCATTCTTCTGCGCTCCCAAATAAGACACAGCCAACCAAAGTAGAATGTAAAATGTGACTTGGTTTCCTTTCTGTTGATTAAAGTCTTCAGATGCTGATGGTCTTGGAAGCTCTAGTTCCCTGCTATCTCCAAAAGCTAAAGAGGCAGACATCACAAGTGGAGACAGTACCCGCTGCCCGAGAGGAGATCGCTGCCACAGCTGCTCTCGCGACCTCCCTACAGGCCCTTCTGTACAGTGTAGAGGTCCTCACCAGGTAATCCACACACAAATAGTCAATAGCCTGACATGGTATGTGACTGCCAAAAAGAGGAAGAAAAAAACGTGGTCACTAAGAATGTCTAAAACCCTATCGTTATTGACACATACCTGCTGAACTCAGCCTTTTGTGACTGAAAATTTAAGTCCTTAAGTTGTTTGGATAAATAATGCTAAGTATTCTGAATAATTAATAACAATATTAGTAATAACAATACCATGAACACATCTGCATATAGCTTGCTGAGCTTCTGTGGTAGTTTTAACCCAATAGTGAGTGAATCTTCTGTAAAAGGGCCGATGTAGTAAATATGAAAACATGACCTATATTTTTATTAGATTTTATATTATTTTTTGAGATGTGAAATGTCTGTAATTCCAACTAAGCCATCTTTTATTATTTTATTGTTTGTGAAGAGTTGTGTTTTTTTTACTACAATTTCAGAAAATATAACAAACATAAATGACAGAATTTTATTCTAATGCTAGAATTCAGATTCTCTGTGGGGCAAGGCTCAGTGGTGTTGGGTGGAATAGCAGGCTGGGGGATTTGGGAATGGAAAGGTACATTGACACCAGAGTTCAGCCCTAAATAAAGTGCCAAGAAGTTAGTCCTGTCACAGAGGTCTCAGGTGCAGAAGCAGAAGGCATTGAGAGGCCGGATGGGGATGGAGGAGACGGGGCAGACAGAGTGAGAGGAATGGTGAGTGGAGGTAGGAAGCTATGCAGATGGTTGGCCTTCTTTCTCTGTTCCCATCTAAAATGAGCTAGGAGATATTGTTCCGTGGAGTAGAGATAGGGAAGTCTTCTTCTTGGGTTGGTGTCTCTGCCCCTCCATCCCATTTGGTCACATCCTTGGCCTAGCTCCTGTCTGGGATTTACTCCCACCAAAAGACACCAACTTCCTCAGATCCATCTTGCCCTGTTGATGAGCCAAGGCTGAAATCCCTCAGTCCAGGAAGGACTTACCTAGCATGCACTAGCAAGTGAAGGAGGAAGTAAGATTGTGACTCATTAAGTCAATATATGTTTAGTTTCTAATCATGAGCAACATTGCCAACCTAGGAAGCAGACTGTAGTCCAGAAGCCTTTGGTGGACTGCCAGTGTTGAAGGGCCTGTGGGGCACCTGGCTGAGGAGATGGGAAGTAGTGGAACAGAGCACTATGGCCAGTCGCCTCTTCCAATGGGACCCAGTCCCGATGCTTTG
The DNA here is from genome assembly GCF_905146905.1 of Nyctereutes procyonoides. Taxonomy (NCBI): domain Eukaryota; kingdom Metazoa; phylum Chordata; class Mammalia; order Carnivora; family Canidae; genus Nyctereutes; species Nyctereutes procyonoides. The sequence continues at coordinate 17,897,966 of NW_026575132.1, forward strand.
ATGTCAGTTTCTTGAGAGTCCTAGAAGGAAGAACATCCTAAGGAGAAATGTCACTTATACTCTTTCTTCTACACCTCTCTGGTTATGTCAGTTTTTCCTAAGTGCCACTTTTGTTATTTCTCTTCATATTATGCAATCTCAGTGCTTTCCTCCTTTCCATTCTATCAGGATAAGTCAATTAACTAATCCAAAATTGACTTACCCAAAATTCCACCAAGAGTTATGGGTAACATTACTGACATTTAAAATTCTATGGCTCTGGATATTCCAGAGTATTGAATAGTCTCTTGGCAGAGGGGAGAACTAGTCTCATGGCTCAGCTGGTGATTATTCACAATAAAGTTGGACTTTGCTATTTTTACAAGAAGATTAGAAGAACCCCATTTCACTTCTACACTCTTCTAATTTCTTTACTCATAAACAAACTAACAGCTAAAAAGGTAGTAACATACAAATAAGTATATTACAACTGTATTAAGGTTAGTTTTCTATTGTTATGTGACACTGTGACAGTACCATACATTTAGGGGCCTAAACAAAACATGTATTATCTCATATTTCTGGGCAGGCTCAGCTGGTTTCTCTGCTCAGGGTCTCACAAGGCCAAAATGAAGATGGCAATCAAGCCGGACTCTTACCTGAAGGTTCCGGGGAAAAATCCACTTCCAATGTCATTTAGGTATTTGGCAGAATCCAGCACCATGCAGCTTTAGGTCTGAGGTCCCCTTTCCTTTCTGCCAGCCAGGGGCCGCTCTCTACCTTAGAGGGTACTGTCTTCTCACATAGCCCCTTCTTTCTTCCAGCCAACGATGGTGCCCTGGGTGCTTCTCATGCTTCAAATATCTCTGTTCCTAGTGAGGAAAAACTTTGCTTTCTTAAGGGCTGGTGCAATAAGATTCAGCCTACCCAAATGATTTCCCTTTGGCAGTATAACAGTTTGTGATCACTGGGGTGATACCGGGGGGAGTGCAGGGTCCTGGGGCCATCTTTAAATTCTGCCGTCCATAATAATGGCACAGGAAGAGGAGGTCTAGTGTGATTGTTTAAAGCTTACTTTCCAGCACACCCAGTGTACAGAAAATGAGCATCCTAGAGGCAAGCCTTAAAGAGTTCCTACAAGCAATTGTTTTGAAAAGGTACATCATCCCTTCCATCTCTCAGATACTAATAGAGAGGCAAAGATTATCTAATACTTAAAGTAAACCCTGCACATATAAAATGGGATGATTCAAATCTATTTCTGGACATCTAAATTACTGACTTATAATAGACACTAATTTACTCCCTTCTCTGGGTAGTCTTAGGGATAATTTTGACTAGAGGGAGTTCCTCATTCTTTGATAGTTTTTCAGAAAAATAAGGTCATTGATTACAACATATGTGGTCAAAATGGCAGGTACGTCTTTATCTTTCATGTATTATTTAGAACAGTTAACTTCCTGGTACCTGTCAAATTGAAAAATGAGCTCTTGTGCAGCCCTGGTGGCGCAGCGGTTTAGCGCCGCCTGCAGCCCAAGGCATGATCCTGGAGACCCGGGATTGAGTCCCACATCAGGCTCCCTGCATGGAGCCTGCTTCTCCCTCTGCCTGTGTCTCTGCCTCTCTCTCTCTCTCTCTCTCTCTCTCTCTCTCTCTGTCTCTCATGAATAAATAAAAAATAATTTTTTTTAAAAAAAAAAGAAAGAAAAATGAGCTCTTACCTCTAAGTAAATCATACAGACTTAGAAGTCTGAGTTCATAAATGTCTGGTTTGAAGTGTCATAGTTTATTACTCTGAACCAAGAAGTAGAAGGGCTTAAATCATGGTATGCTAATAGACCCCTGCGAATCAGTGTTCCCTTTAAAGTGCCTCTCAGAACAGAGACAGCCAGCGTGTGACAGAAACGCCCAACTAGACTCTGTAATATAAAACTTATGTGAGTTTCCATAACTTGAGGACCTGGTAAATGTTTCCACTTCTGTTGCTGTTGTTTTGTTGTGGTGGTTCCTGTCCCTATTGCAGGCCCATGACAGCCCCACAGATGAGCAGGTGTGACCAAGGTCATAAGGGAACCACTACAGCCAATCACACCATGTCGTCTGGGGTGAACACCAGGTAATTCACTGGCCTTATTCTTTTGTGGTCTTTCAATTTCATACAACCTGAACCTCAGCTGTTGGGAATGAAAGGAATCTTGAAAATAGTCAATATTGAGTGTGAAACTCTCCACGGAAAAGCACAGAAGGTGAGCATGGAGAGTTATAAGGCTTCTCTTGACATTGTCAGAGAGAAATCCAAGCCACCTTCAGAAATTGGCATTTGTGTCAGTTTGTTTTCATGAACACGCAAGATGTTCTCTGCTGTCTGGGTGGTCTTTGAACTATGCTAGTGTTGTTTCATTTGCCTCCAAGAAAAAGGCAAATGAAACAATAATAATCAGGGGGTGGTTTCTCATTCCTGGGGGCAGTTATACAGGGTCAACTTTCTTTCATCTGGACAGATTTTCCACAGGCGTTCCATCCAAATTTTGACTTAGGGCCTTAAATTATGCTCTCATGGTCATTGACTTAATCTCCCTCCCTAAATATTTTAGTGTAACTCAGACACTGGTTATACTAGTTAATACTCAACACTGCTTCATTCTGTCTGCATTAACATCTAAATACTTTAACACACACACACACACATTTAATTAGCTTCTTCCTTCAAGGAAGATTTAAGGTAGGACTAACCGCAGATCAGAGAAATAGTTCTCTTTTCCCAGTATGGAGTAGTTAGTTAGTAGGGAGATCTTAAGGAGAAACTTCATAATGTTCTATTCTCTCTGAAGCACAGTTTTAAGAATGTATCATCCTTTATATAAAGTTAATTTCCTGCTCATCATTTATATTAGAAATAAAACAAATACCAAAGCCAACTGTAAATTAGCTGATGTGATGGTTAACCCATGCCTCAGTTTCTTATATTAAGAAAATATATATATTTTTTGAGTGGTATTCAGTGGCTAAATTCAACCACCAGAGAAAGATACACAGAAAAAGAGAGTTTCTAAAGTCCTATTATCAATTAGTCGTAAAGAAGTAAGTCTCCAGAACTGAAAGGAAGTCTTCCCCTGATAGTTCTTCCCCTGATCGCCTGAAACAGAGCACATGGTATTAAAACTGTAACTAGATTCACTTTACTTTCAAAAGTTTTTCAAAAGTCCCCTCATTTGGCTACATTCCGTGACCACTTTGTATGTATTTCTATAACATGTATTTCTACGAATTATATGCCAGTGGGACAGCTTTCATAGCACCTATGATTGCAGTGTGTATGGTAGCCACATGAAAGAGAAAGATTTTGTATTTTAGGTTTAGTGTATGTGCATTTGTAAGCTTATCAAAATGTGTCGCTTCAAGGGCTTTTCATAAGAAACAGTCCTTAAGAAGCCCTGCCATAGGGATCCCTGGGTGGCGCAGTGGTTTGGCTCCTGCCTTTGGCCCAGGGCGCGATCCTGGAGACCCGGGATCGAATCCCACATCGGGCTTCCGGTGCATGGAGCCTGCTTCTCCCTCTGCCTGTGTCTCTGCCTCTCTCTCTCTCTCTCTGTGACTATCATAAATAAATAAAAATTAAAAAAGAAGCCCTGCCATAGAGCCCCTGTTCTTGCTCTCATCGTTATACAGACTGTTCTTCTGATTCCCAGGTACCAGGAGCAAGGCGCCAAACTGCACTTTATCAGGTACAGAGAAGCAAGCCCTGATTTCATACTAATTCTGACATCTTGTAATGATTGCCTTTTGAGCTGGGTTATAGTTCCCATCAGATTTCATTTAATTAATGCATGACATACTCTTTCTGGGTACATCCTCAGGAAGTGGCTTGTGTAAAGCCACTGCAATTTGGGATGGCAGGAAAGAAAATTTAGCCTGCAGACGAGGTTCTCCTCATTAATGTATATGATACATAATAGAAGGAATTGTACAAAACTCTCTTCTCACAGTTTCCACCCCCACCTTTCAGACCCCCGGTTAACCTTTTATAATTCCCCAGGGAGAATCTTCACTTACTGGAGGAAGGGCAAGGCCTTCCCAGAGAGGAACTGGATGAACGAATTGCTCGGGAGGAGTTCAGAAGACCTCGGGAGTCCCTGCTGAATATTTGTACCGAATTTTATAAGCACTGTGGGCCAAGGCTGAAGATCTTGCAAAACCTGGCTGGGGAACCTCGAGTTACTGCCCTGGAGCTGCTGGATGTGAAGTCACACATGAGGTATCATCCTTGCTTTCCCTGCTTCTGAGCTGCAGCTTGGGATGTGGGTTTGGGGGCGTGAGGGTGCGGGGAGGCGATATCTCAGGATAAGAACTTGGATACTCAGAATGATTTGTTTCTTGTGGCTTGGATGCATATCATATAGGGCCATCTAGGAAGATGTATATTAAGTCTATCAAAAAGGATCTCAAGGTTGGCAGGGGGGAAAACTCTTAAACAGAGAGAAGCATAGTCCAGATATTTGCTCCTCAATAAAAAAGAGGAAAAGGGAAATTTCATCACCTAAATTTATATAAAAGTAGCCTTCATCCAGGTACTATTTATTGACCAGATTCTGACTTTTTACAAGAATCCATTTCCTATCATTTTACATGGAAAATAAATTCAATACTGCTTACTGCCCAAAGACTTGCTGTTTCTACAGGACCTGTGGACTCAGTAATGAGCCCTGCAAAGAAGTGAGCAGTTTTAACTCTGAGCCATTTTGCTTGGATCCCTTTTATACAAATTGTGCATGATAGCCTTCCAATGTTTCGAAAAGGAAAAAAAAGTGTCCTGGTGGAAATTCTGATCTGGATGAGGCCAGTCATCATTTAAAAATTTTTACTGTTGGTAGGCTGGGGAGAGGCCCTAGAAATGCATCTCTGTGCACTCATATTTCCTTCTTCCTGTGGTGATGTCACATCTCACTTGTTGCGTAAACCACGAAGCCCAAAGCCCATGTCTGTATTCTCAGATTCTTAAAAGAAACATGATTCCAGATCTTCCATTTAGATTTGTAACAATGTGTAAAAAGTCATAAAAATCCCCTGAAAGAAAAATTCCATGGGTAACAAAATATTCACTTGAAAGTTTAGTATCCTCATAAAGCTAAAGGTAGAGTCAGGTTCTAGCCATTCAGGAATAACACTGCTATTTGGCAATATATCCCGCTTCCCTGATTGTTGTCAACTTTTTTCTTAAAATTATCCCTTGAAAAATTTAGAAAGTACGAAGTGAGCGAAAATGAGAGTCTATAAATGTAGAGAGAAGACAGACTCTTTCTCCTCCAGGCTAATTTCACATTCTCTGAGAGGCTGGCCCACACCCAAGACTCCAGAGTTTCAAATGTGTTCATGTTCCCACTGTACAGTAATGGGGAAGAGCTTATTTCACACTTAGAATTTCAGCACCTACACTGGGGAGGGGGAGGAAAGTTTGGAGTATTATGAGCCTGTTGCCATAGCAACCAAGAGCTCCATTCAGTCTATCTCTCCTCCTTTCCCACTGATGATGGCTAGCTGAACCAAGTAATCCTGTGAACAAAGCAACATCACATTCCCTAGAATCAGACTATCACTTCTACCAACCGCCATTTTGTGGGCAGAAAGGGACGAGATTCCTAAAAGATGGATGAGAGAGAAAGAGGAAGATCAGGATCATGGGTTAGTAACCGTCCTTTAATTCAATCATTTGTAAGTACTTAAAGCCTTTGGAAGAAGAGGAGAGTGTTAGTTAGATCTGGAGCTCTCTCCAGAGGCCAAACCCTGTTAAAAGATTAAGTGGGCTATAGTTCAAATGACTTACATCTGTGTCCTGGCACTGAATTGATAGAGTTCAACTGATACTAATGCTAATGAGCATGATCCAAATACTATGCTAGACACTGGGAATGTAAAATAAAGTCCTGGTCCTCACCATGACCACAGTCTAATAGAAGAAGCATGCATAAGAAAAGAACCACAGTACATTGTTGCAAGTACTATATATACCATGTTTGTGTATCTATGTATTTATTAATTTACGAAATACTTAAGGCAACTTAGAAAATTAAACAGAGGGGGGTGCCTGGGTGGCTGAGTCGTTAAGTGTCTGACACCTGATTTCAGCTCAGGTCATGATCTCAGGGTTGTGAGATGGAGCCTACATCAGGCTCTGTGCTCAGCAGGGAGTCTGCGTCTCTCCCTCTCCTACTGTGCCTCTGCACACTCTTTCTCTCCCTCTCTCAAATAAATAAATAAAATCTTTTTAAAAAAGAAAATTAAGCAAAGGGATAGAATATACAAGTTAGAGAGTCAAAACAAAGTAGAAAATTAGCAAGGAAATAATTATGTTTACAATAACATCAATACAGGAAATCTATATGATTTGATCAGATTAGCTGCTATTCATGACCATAAATTTGATTTTGAGCTTCCAAGTTGTCAGAGCAATGAGGAGGAAATGACCATTTACAAAATCATAGTGTTGGGATCCCTGGGTGGCACAGCGGTTTAACGCCTGCCTTTGGCCCAGGGCGCGATCCTGGAGACCGGGGATCGAATCCCACATCAGGCTCCCGGTGCATGGAGCCTGCTTCTCCCTCTGCCTATGTCTCTGCCTCTCTCTCTCTCTATCATAAATAAATAAAAATTAAAAAAAAAACAAAATCATAGTGTTGGTAAGATAAAAACAACTAGTTGTTTGATAAAAAATTACTTTTTTAAAATACAAAGAATAAGAAATGTCTCCTGGTTGGTGTTTGCTAAAAGGAGAGAGTGGTGTGATGAACAACACCCGCGTGGTAAATAAAGTGTTAGTTTCACATGGCTGGATGCCTGTCAGTACTGAAAGTTGGCGTAACATCATAATGCAATTCATCAAGAGCAACCTATCTGAAGCCAAGATAATGTGATTTAAAAGCACAATTATTTCATTGCCTATTGCAGGATAGGCAGATTTTTTTACTGCCAGGAAATAGACTCAATGAGCACTATTAATGCAATTTCTCACAAGTTTTTGATTAAAAAAGGACCTGCCATGATCTCTGGCCAGAGATATTCTGTGTTGCTAAGTAGGGATAGACCCATATGCTCTGACTTGCACCAATCAAGAGGGATAATTTAGGCTTTCTCTTATAAGTTAAGTATACATTTGGATACATGTAACCGTCAGAACTATGGGCACATAGGTGGTGTTTAAAATCATAAGAATGAGTAGTACCACTCAAGGAGAGAAGATTGATAAAAACAGGAATGGCATGATATAAGAGGAGAAATTTACCTGAAGTATTTGATTCAAGCCAAAGCACCAAGAGGCAATCTGTAATCCTGTGTTAGCAAAATATATGGCTGACTATAAGGATCTCTGATTAGATAGAGTCTCTGCCCTAAGGGAATTTAATGTTTCATTTGCCTAAACCAGAGCTGCCAAAGCAGCAATATATATAGCAGAATAATAAGGTCCGCAAAGTCTCACCATCTCTCTCCTTTCCTTGCCTCCTTCTCTTCAACTCTCCTTCTCCATTGGAAAATCTCTTGTGTTCTCACCGGGAAATGACATAGGATTTTTTTTTTTTTACCAAAAGATTATCTATGTGCTAGTACAGCAAAGATTATATTAAAGGAAATGTTTGTGCTATGCTCAATGCAAATTCATTTTTTAACACCAGCAGGGATTAGAGAAATTCAGGTAGTGCATAAAATGACTAAAATTCAGTTCTAAATACTGTCCTTGTGCTTAAAATAGACAGATTGATGCTTTCTCAAGCATTTCTCAATGTTATCTATAAAATAATAAGGGGAAAGAAGTATGTGCATATAGACTTGCTCTTATCCGTCATACAGACTAAAAAGTAAACAATGTTCTGCATGGCACATTTGTGAGAAAGAGATAGAAGAACATACAGGCTGTTTAAAATTATTTAAGACATGCACATTCAGGGATGCCTAAGTGGCTCAGTGGTTGAGCATCTACCTTTGGCTCAGGGCATGATCCTGGGTCCTGGGATCAAGTCCCACATTGGGCTCCCCTCAGGGAGCCTGCTTCTCCCTCTGCCTGTGTTTCTGCCTCTCTCTCTCTCTCTCTCTCTCATGAATAAATAGAATCTTTAAAAAAAATAAAAAGTGAGACGGATATGATTTATAGAAAGTAAAGCAAAGTAAGAGTGAGTTAGGATGGTTGAACTTCATGTTGTATAGTTAATTAGAAAAGGGTTTCTTTGTAAGGAGACAGTTGAGAAAACATGATACGTGCATGAGGGAGGAGACCGTAAAATACCCAAGAGAACAGCAAATTCTTGGACTTTGGAACATGTGGTGAATCTGAAGTTGGGCACAAAGAAACCAGTGTGGATACAGTGTAGACAAATAAGAACTCCTGCTAGCCAGGGACCAGATCTGATCAGTGTTCCTTGGGAATATTGAGACACTTTGCCTTTATATCTATTGAGATGGGAATTTAACAGATAATATTGATCAGAGAGTAGACTTGATCTTAGTGTCATGCAATGAGATCATAGACACTCAGTATGTATGCCACACAACGCTCAAGTGAAGTGGGCAGTTTGCTATGGGAAGATGGATTATCTTCCCTTGTGATATGGAAGAAAGGGATAATTTACAGATACAGATGAATTGAATTGATGGGATCATGTGGAAAGTTTCTGAATGGTCCCCTTTTCTCAGGAAAATAGAAAATGGTATTAGCAGAGTATGAGGTTCTATCTGAAACTGTGTTGTAGGACTGAGGGAAAAAGAAAGTATAATTCTCAAGAGGAATAAGTAAGCAGACGAGAGGCCTACAGTAGACCTGCTTTGCAACACTAAGGGTGAGCTTGTAATTTGAAATCATGAATGTTAAATGGTGCTGGTTAGCATGGTTGTGAATTTCTCCCCAGCAAACTTCAGCTCTGTCTCTGTAGGGAAAGATGTAAATTTAACCAGAGGGATTGTTTTCTTAGATAAGATAAATGATAGGGGGAAATGATAGGGGAAAGGTACGAGGAGTTTGAACATATGTAAAAATTACTGATTTTAATAATAAACCATGTTTTTTTAATAATCTCTGAAAAAATTTAGGTTGGCAGAAATTGCACACTCTCTTCTGAAGCTGGCACCATACGACACCCAGACGATGGAGAGCCGTGGGCTTCGGCGCTACATCATGGAGATGCTACCCATTACCGACTGGACAGCCGAGGCAGTGAGGCCAGCCCTTATCCTCATTTTAAAGAGATTGGATAGAATGTTCAACAAAATTCATAAGATGCCTACTTTGAGGTGAGCTGTTGGTATTACAAGCTTCAAAGTTAGGGTTTGTCATCTTTTAAGATGGTGGTGCAATCCAGAGTTGAACGAATGACTTGAAAGTTTTCTGTTGGTATTTGTGCATAGCTAACCAGGTATATGAATGCATAAGTAACAGGGTCTACGTTTTGAAGAAATAATATATTCTTTAAAATTATATGTGTTCATCTTGAAAAATCTGTTCATATCTTAGCTATCATGTTCCTCATCTGGTACACATAAGAAATTCAGTGAGTATCCTTCAATTTCTTTTGAAATAAGGCAAGGTGTGCCTTATAAATAAAACAACTGAGGAGAAAAGAAAAATTAATTTAATGTTCAAAGAATACTGGCTTTAACAGGGTATTTTAGGTACCAGTTTGAGAAGTGACAAATCTTAACAATAAGCAGCCACATAGCCTCTGAGAAAAATCCCAGGACTAGTAACAAATACCTAAGTTTCACCATTTCATCTAATTTACAGTGGTATTAAATTAACATTATTACCCTTAATCTCTGTTCAGTAACCTGAAATATCCACTCTCTATGCAGGGATGCCTCTGAACCAGACTGCCTGGAGATCTGAGTCCAGTTTGGAGACCAATGAGCAGACAGTTCAATTGGTTAAATGTCAATAAACCTACTAACTCAGAAATGTCAAATTTGAGTTAATGAGAACATTTTCTGTCCCTTTAAACTTAACTCCAATTCAGTGCAGCTCTTGCCTAAGAATTTGTGGCACTTAGCATTCAATTTGTTGGAACTTATCCAGGTTTTAACCTGTGTTCTTGTTCATTTATGCAGCCATCAGGAGTTGTTGGATTTATAAAAAAGAAATTGAAAGATTTCATTCCAGTAATTGGTACTTTGTTCCTCTATTCCTTTTTGGCATGATGAATGCCTACACGTTATTTCAAGATTATTTATTTCAGTGGCATGGAAATGTCTGTCCTTACCACGCACCTACTTTTTTTAGTGGCCCCAATGGAGCATTTGTGCCTATTGGCAAATGGCCTGTCTTCTCATTCTTAAAAGGGTGTGCCAAAATAAATTATTTTTCTTAAATAACTTTGTATATAAAGATGTCAGACATCTCCATAGGCTGACTCATTTGTCATATAATCAAGTCCAGTTGTAAAGAGCATCATGCTTCCTAAAAGTAGATGGGTCAATTGTGGGTAATTTCTTTGGGGTACATCCTAAGAATTTGAGGTTGCCTTGGATTTAATTTCTTCAGGTGATCTCTGCTCAACAAGGGAAATGTTGACCCAAATTGACCTTGTGTTACTTGAGAATCAGGATGTCAACATGTCCTCATTTACGAACATTTCCATTTTGTCATTGTAGATGATCCATTTTTATAGGAAATATAAGCTTAGAAACTGTTTCCAGGATAATATTAGAAATAGCATTGATATCAGTAAAACCCAACCTGTTTATTTGGGGGGCCACGGAGATGGCTGTTTTGGGTACTGAGACAATTACAGACTGCATTGACTTTTTATTACAGAAAATTCCATGTTCATCTAATTGGGTTTAGACTTATACCATTTATATGACCATAGAAAGTAGCCAAAAAAAAAAATCTCATTTCTTAGGAGGCCAAGAAAGAACACTTTTTAAATGAATGGTTTTCTTCTAATGTCATGTTTTTGGGAGGAGTTAACCATATAAACCTAATCAGTTGTGTCTTAGTTTAACAGCTGACAAGATCAATTGCAGTCTAATAAATAGGTTACAGAAACGCAGCCTTGTGGTCAGGTTAGTTCTGTTGGGAGTAATGGCCCCTGTGACGGGTTTCCTAAAATTGTAGTCTTATACCCTCTCTCAAAGCTGAAACCAGGGAACTTAAAATGCAACCCATTCATCATCTCTGTTTTTTCTTCAATAGATTTTGTCTCATTAGTCGAGTGGGGCAGGAGTGCCTCTGCCACGTTTTCAGTATCTTCTTCCCTTCCCAGTGTGCTCTGTGCTTTTGGAACAACATGGGTAAACTTCATCCCGTGTGAAGCACTTTGTTGTCTCAGACACCTGTCCTGTCTTAGATGGTGTCAGAATCACTGTCCCATTCACTTGTTTCAGACTGACTCCAGAAGGGAGCCACGCTGCTAATGGCTCCTATATTGTATTCCAGGCGACAGGTTGAGTGGGAGCCTGCCAGCAATTTGATTGAAGGGGTTTGTTTGACACTTCAGAGGCAGCCAATCATATCCTTCCTGCCTCACCTTAGGTCACTGATCAATGTCTGTGTCAATCTGGTGAGTAGCCAAGTGGCAACCTTATGAAACTTTGCAAAATTTAACTCTGCTATTGATTTCTCTGAATTGAAGATTTACAGGTCAACCACTTTGTGCCCCTACCTACCCATGAAAACAGACGGCTCAGGTGACACTGAAAATAGTGAGGTACATTTCAAGGTGGTGCGTGGGGAGATGAGGGGCCCATCCCTACGCAAGTGGGATTTTGGTGTGCTGCTTCCCACGCACTACTTTGACAATTTGCCTCTTTAAGTTGCGCTGAGAGTTGAGGGCTGCCAGTTGGAGAGTGGGGTGGTGGAGATCGCACAATTGGCTAGAAGTTGAGGTAGTCTGGGGTGGGGGAGCTTAAAATGCAAAGAGAATTTTTTCCGCTTTTTTAGTGCAAAATGATGATATGAGTTGGCCAGTCTAGGATCTATGGGAAGAAAAAAAACTTTTTTATCGTTGATGTAATATCTAGAGTCTGGTCTTCACAAGGTTTTGTACGATGTAGAAATCATGTTAGAGCATTTCATTGAGTAGGATCTGCTGCTTAACTAGTTGAGCAATAACTCTATAGCTGGAATGCCTAGTGCAAATAGAGCTATGCCATCATCATTGTCAGTACCAGCTCCATCAAAAAATGTGGCCTGCCTTCCTTTGAATCCACCAGTAAGTATGTCCAATCTCCTGATTAGAATAGTTTTTGGTTCATCTCTCATTATTTACATAGTTAGCTATAAGCAACATTCTACAAAACCTTGGCTGAATCCAGTGTCACGTGTGATCAGACTCCAGACATTACATGCCTTCCAAAGGAGGCGACAAGAACAGATTGAAAGTAACATGTCCAACCTTCACATTTCTATTATGATCATTATTATCTTATTATCATCATTATGATTATTGAATGAGACTCCCTTACTCTGGTCGCATGAAATTGCAATAGTCAAGGCTGGTCATGTGCTCTGTTTGTATTTCAGGTGATGGGAGTGGTAGGACCTTCCAGTGTTGCTGATGGATTACCCCTTCTTCATCTCAGCCCTTATCTCTCACCACCTCTGCCCTTCAGCACAGCTGTTGTCCGGCTTGTAGCATTGCAGATACAGGTGTGACTGCCTTACCTGTTTGTCACGCTCATTAAGTTGCTCGTGGAGGCACCTGATCATGGTGTTCTCTTCTTTTTCTGCAAAGGCTGGGCAAAATCTGTGAAACAAAAGTGTAAACATCTCCCAAACTTTTACGGGTTTGGAGCGTCAGTCCTGAGCTTGGCCCTAAGTTGTGCTTCTGTAATTCTTCTCGAGATCTCAAAAATAGCAGAGTCATGTGGTCCTGCCACAACCCCAGGAACCACTTGTGTCATTTCAAATTGCATGTGAGACCTCAGGAAAATAATGATTCACAGATAATCAGCTCACAATTGTTAATTAAAAGACACAGTAGTATTCAAAGTCTGGTTTTAAATTCTTCATGAAAGAATTGCAATAGAACATTCTTTCACGTGTTACTGCTAGACTTTGAATATCTAATTTAATGATTGTGGGTTGAATATTGTGGTTGTTTTTCTTTTTCTTGTTCTTTTTTTTTTTTTTTTTTACTCTCCCAGTTATTTTATTTCTTGAAATTAAAATAATTATTCCCAAGGCAAAAAGTGCAGAATGCCAACTCCCCTGCCTCTTGCTGTGTGTCACCTAATTTTAGAGAGTGGTAGATCATCAGAAAGCTCTGTGACTGGTGGGAAATATGCAAGTGATGTAAATGGGCAACAACGCAACCATTATCTGACAACTTAGCTCAACGGTCCATCATCCAGAGAATGGGTGATGGTAGAAAAGAGACTAAGCAAACAATGATCCCTAAAGTGATTCATGTTAATAACCCGCGTACAGAGATCATTTCTTTCTCTCTATATTACCTATTCCTTTCTGGTTTGGAGAAGCCCTATACAGAGGTCAGAGGACTTTTAAATAACTACCAAATGGGACAGGTGGCAAGTTTGCATTTTATTCTTTCTCTTTTATCTCTAAAATATTTATCGGTGGACACATGGAGCAAATGAATGGGGATATATGGTGGTTTTGGACCAGACCAAAAGTACTACAACAACTTTGCATTTGATATTCAAGATGTTGCTGTTTTTTAGGTACATAACTCTCAGTTATGTCAAGCAAATGGTAAAGTATCAGTTTTGAGTGAATCTTGTACGCAGCGCAATTGAATTCGTAGTTTCCAGGAGCAGCCAACAGGGAGTCACCGTCTCCAGCGTGCTGTGTAGAAACAAACATACCGAATGGGTGTGGGGGTCAATTAATCTTTGTTTTCTATTATTGCTGCACAGGCTTTAAAAGAAGATTTTCCTTTAAGCCATGTGATCTCTCCATTCACCAATCAAGAGCGAAGGGAGGGGATGCTTTTAAATCTACTCATCCCATTTGTGCTCACAGTAGGATCTGGAAGCAAAGGTCTGATTAATTTAACTAAAGGAAATTTATCATTGTTGTGTTTTCCTAAGTGTCAGGCTGTTATTTCTCATTCTTTTTCCCATGAAGGCCTTCAATGAATTTGATGTGAATGATTTAAACAGGGTTATTCTAGGAAATAGAGTTTTCCTTTCGTTTCAGTTTAGCGACCCTGGGTCGAGTTTCTCTGCTCCACTTCTTAGAAGATATGTCCTTCAGTACAGCAAAAATTGGGAGAACATTATTTCTGTTAAGAAAATGGTATTACCTGAAATACAGCATGGTACGAATTGACAATGAATGGACTTTATAATCTACTGCCATCAGGGTTAGCATAATAAACCCTGCTGCTGCCATTACATTCCAATATATTTTCATTACTCTTCCTTCTTGGGGGATTTTTCTTTTAGGAAGAGCTTATCTCAAATATAAAGACAAAACGTTATGAGTATTTGAGCAGAGAAAAGAAAGGAGATTGAAATGGTAAGCAGAGATTTGGCTAAGAACACAAGCTCTCGGGTGCTGACTATGGAGAAAACTACCCAGTATCAGGAATGTGGTTTCTGCCCAGAGGAGAAGCTATACTGGGTGGGGAAACTCCCGAATGTCTAGGGTGCTCTAGTTTGCAATTGGAAAGAGAGCTAAATTTTTCTGGGTCTAATGTGGGAAGTCGGCCTTGTGACGGGCTTTCCTTTCCACTTGCCTCTCGCGAACTCTGCTCTGTAGATAGCCCATGGCTGGAACAGCCTGAGGTGCAGCTGCTCTTGCAGACGGTCATCAATGTGCTCCTGCCGCCGCGCATCATCAGCACGTCGAGGAGCAAGAACTTCATGCTGGAGAGCTCCCCCGCCCACTGCTCCACCCCAGGGGACGCAGGCAAAGACCTGCGTCGGGAAGGCCTAGCAGAGTCCACCAGCCAAGCAGCCTACTTGGGTGGGTACTCTCCCCTCTCCCCTCACCCCCACCACTTGTGTGTGTATGTATGTGTGTGTGTGTGTAGATGTGTAATGTAAGTATTTACTGAGTTACATTACATCTTGACTTGAAAACTCTTTTGAAAGACCTCAGTCCAGAAAGTATTTAAAGAAGCCACTTGAGCAAGTAAGAGACATCACCCTTGCAAGAGAGTCTATAAACATATGCCAAAAAAACCCCAAAGCTTTTTCCTATCTGTGCTGCCTCTATTACTTGGTTGTTTTTCTAACAGCATCTGGACATGTAAGGAAGGCATCTGCAGTAAGAATTCCTCCTTGCTGGTTAAGTATGAGATCACTAATGAGGTTATCCTTGGCAGCTGTTATCAGATGTAGACTGAGACTAGTATATGGGGACACAACTCATGGGACTCATTTTGAACACTTACTGTGCACTAAGCAGTGTTTTCTATACTTTGAATCCTCACAACAATTCTAAGAAGTAAACATTCTTCTCATTTTAGGAATGAAAAGGCAAAGGCCTAAAAAGGTTGAATAACTTACCTAAAGCCACACAGTTCATAAACAGCAGAGCCAAATTTCAAATCCAAGCCATCTGCCAACAGAGTCCCCACTCTTAAGCCCTTTGTTATCCTGTTTATGTGCTGGGCTGACGGAGGTGAAGGTGGAAAGCAGAATGGCAAAAACCCAAAGAAGGCTAACAGGCACACGGCAGTAGAAATGTCACCAAGCTCAGAGAAGGGAAAGAGGAGTGTTGGGTTTTGTCTGTTTGTTTGTTTAATTTAGTCGAGGGAAAGGAATTGGGATGAATGATTGCTGTGAAAAATGAGATTTTGAGGAAGGGGAGGAGGCGGAGGGGTAAAGAAGACCTTACAACATCTCTCTCTGTGTTATATGGCATGGTTTTCCCCCCTAGAAATGTCCTAAATAAGTGATAAAGGCGTGTGTGACTTTGAAGGCTGAAGGGAGTTGGGATTCTGTGTGTCCAATTGCTGAGATGGGCCTTAAGACACGATCAAGAAAGCCCAGTTTCCCTTGACTGCCCCATAGCAGACACCATGCGGTGAGCTGAGGTGCCAGAGGATGCTCCCACCATAACGTTTGACATCCTTATGATATTCTGGTTTGTCCCAAGATGCTGTTTGGGAAATCTTCTTCCTAAAAGAACAATAAATAAATGCAGATGGTGACAGGGCTTCCAGAATCTAGGGAGAAAGAGATGTTGTAAAAGAACCCCAACAAGGTTTAGTAATAAACATGACTTCCAACATGAGAGGGAGAAAGGAAGGAGAATGGAGTTTTTTCATCTGGAAGGGTATACTCAAACACGTTTCCTGGTTTCCTCTGAGGAGCAGATGAGGATGGGGCCAGAAAGGGAGCTGGGAAGGGGAAGGCCTTGTTTTGTTTTAACTTTGTGCATTTCTGCATAGTTTGATTTTACTTTAAATAACAAAAATATAGTATTTCTACACTTAAAAGAAAAAATCTTTCAAAACACCCATGTTTTAGCTTAGGAGTGAGTATATTTCTAGTTTTATATATATTTATATATTTATATATTATATATATTTATATATATTATTTATATATTATATACTAGTATATTACTAGTATATTGCTAGTATTACTGTGAAGCCGCTATGGCAGAACTTCCAGAAAGCAAAATATTAGCCACGCGTTATGTTTATAACACATTCCCTTTCAGTGCTATGAATACTTTGCCCGGGTGTTCCAAAATAGTAGTTAAAGGTACTTAAGAAAGGTGACTGTGTTCTCCTAATCAGGATCAGAACAGATCAAAACATCCAGATGTTTGTCGTGCTGTCAGAACACGTAAGTTCTTGGGAACATGGAGCCAATTTAGAAATTCAGAAAAATCTTCTCTGACGCATAAAGGGCTGTGGATGTGAGCAGGTTCTTCTGAAGCCCAAGTACGCAGGCTCACTATTCTCTCTTCCTGGTGTGAAGCGCTGAAGGTGATTCTCGTCTGCTTTGAGAGGCAGCTGGGAAGCCAGTGGTACTGGCTGAGCCTCCAGGTGAAGGAGATGGCTCTGCGCAAGGTGGGAGGCCTGGCTCTGTGGGACTTCCTCGACTTCATCGTGCGGACCCGAATCCCCATCTTCGTGCTCTTGCGCCCATTCATCCAGTGCAAGGTGTGGTGTGTGCTTCTCCCAGAAGTGACAACCCTACCCCCCACCCCGGGATATGCTCTTCTCCAGGTTAAGGCAGGGTTGTGGCAGCAGTGCTCGAGGGACGTAGGATGGCCAGTTAGTAGGACCTGTTGGGACCATGCTTGTGAGTAAACAGCTCAAAAACAGATCCCAGAGGGTAACATTTCATGTCAGAAGTCCCTTCACAGTGAGGGACTTTATTTTAGTCCCTAAAACTCTGCTCTCTCTCTACTCAGCCCTGCCTCCTAGGGAAAAAGAAAAAAAAAAAAAAAAGATCGGCCCAATGGATGATCTGGAGAACATTCTCCTTTCTTCAGTGACATGGCACAGATCTGATTATATATAAACATGAAAGAGGCAGAACACTTAAAGCATGTTTCCTCCCCTGAAATCCTCCCTCATGATTCAGCTACCGTGTTATTCTTTTCATGCCCCAATTTCCTGGAGCAATGACTCAAAATAATGTATTGATTCAGAGCTTCCTGTATAAAGCCCCATTCTAAAAACTTCATTTGCATTACCTTATTTAATCCTCACAACCAATTTTTGGACAGATAGGTACAATAATTAGCCCATTTTACAGCTGGGAAATATCGAGGACCTGAGAATCCATGCCTTCCTTTCAGCTTCTGGCCCAGCCAGCAGAGAATCACGAAGAGCTTTCTGCACGGCAGCACATTGCTGACCAGCTGGAGCGACGCTTCATCCCACGCCCTCTGTGTAAGAGCTCCCTCATTGCTGAGTTCAACAGTGAACTAAAAATTCTGAAAGAGGCAGTTCATAGTGGCTCAGGTGAGTAACCATGGGGTGTTTTGAATCCGTTCGGCAAGTGGAACCTACACCCTACAAAGAATGCCTCTGTCCAGGTCACCATTCTCTTTGGAACCATATATGAGTTAACCAGTAGACTTGACCATGGGATCATTGTCAGTAACAAAGCAAGGGGTATCATAAGATTTGAATTTTACTCTCTTCTAAACGTGTTTTTCAATCTTCATTTCAGGAGTTAAGCTCTTTCTTGGCTATTTAACTAGAAAAAAAAATCTTGAAATGTTTGCCCTTTATGGAAAGGAGAAGAGGGATTCACATTCTTTGAGCATCTATCATACGGGAGATGGTTTCATAGGTGTTATGTCACTTAATCCACACAAATGCCTATGAGGAGCGTAACTGAGAGTCCCTTACAGAATGAAGAAACTGAGACTCAGTAGAGAATAAAGAATCTACACACCTGACAGTGACCACAGGAGGGACTTCGAACTAATATGATTGCTTACAAAGCCTTTAACTTTTACAAATCGGGGAAGGAAGGGTTGAATTAGAGTTGGCAGGCTAGGAGGTCCTTTCTGTATATTACTTAAAAGATTTTCTTGTGGGGGTTCATTGTTTACTTTTTATAATTATTGACAGTAAATTACTAGCAGGGAAAACAAATCATTATCTGCCATTAGAGGGCAGTCATTACCCATAAATAGACTATCATACATGTGGCCTTTTTTTTTTTTTCTTTCTAAAATATATTATTCCTGGAAATGTCTTAAGGACCAAGATTTTGACAAGTATAATCTTACTGAAAGCTGCAGAGTGCCATTCAAATATTCTGCTTTATAATAAAATAACCTGACACATTCAAGGGGATATTTTAGAAGTCATAATTTCCAGAAAAGGAGAACACGAACGCAGTTTTGATTACGTATTCTGATTTTGATTGAGAAGTTCCTATCAGACAATGCATTTATTACTCCTAAATGCCTGTGTCAGGAAAGGTATATTTCTCAGGAAAATCTGCCAAGTTGGAAGCTTCAATTCATGTCAAAATTATTTTGCATTCTTCCAGCCTTAACATTTGAAAGCAAAAGCCATGAGAAAGGAAGAAATGTCAAAGCATTTTATGTTATTAAAGATGCTACGTTCCCACAAGGAAGCTATTCAATTATAAATAAATCAATAGATAATTCTTCTTCTCCTTTTCCTCCTCCTTCTTCTTCTATCTCACTTCCACTTGGTACTTTATCCTAAAGACCGTTTATCTGGGACAAGCTATTTAACTGATCTTTCCTAAAAAGTACAAGTAGCCTTGACATGAGGGAGGAATTTGAAGCCAGCATTTGTTTTCTTTCAAGACCCTCACCATGGATTTTCTTTGGTCTTTCCATCCCCCAGCCTACCAAGGGAAGACATCCATCAGTACTGTGGGCACCTCCACGTCCGCTTACCGCCTGAGCCTGGCCACCATGTCCCGCTCCAACACGGGCACTGGCACTGTCTGGGAGCAGGACAGTGAGCCCTCCCAGCAGGCTTCGCAGGACACCCTGAGTAGGACCGATGAGGAAGATGAGGAAAGTAGGTCACCCCGCAGAATGGGGTAGATATGGGGGTGGCATGTGTGACACAGCATGGCCATGCAAATGAGGGCTTGGGAAGGATTTAAGCCATTCTGACCCTTTGCAGTTCTGATCCCCTGGTCATTTTTTACAAAAAGGATTTGAAATGGAATTGTGGGGCACTTGAGTGGTACAGTCGATTAAGTGTCTGACTCTTGGTTTCTCCTCAGTTCAGGATCTCAGGGTCATGGCATCGAGCCCTACATCAGGCTCCGTGCTCAGCATGGAGTCTGCTCGAGACTCTCTCTTCCTGTCTCCCTGTCCTTCCCATTTGTACTCTCTCTCTCTAAAAGAAATAAATCATAAAATAAAATAATAAAATATAAAATAAAATGGAATTGTGACGGATTCCATGATTCCTACTGCTTACTCTTCTATAAATTCCTCAATAGCTCTGGTCATTTGAAAGGAATTCAGAAAAAAAGAATAAATCTTTAGTGACCCCTACATTTTTTTTGAACTTATATATTCAACCATTTCCACTTACTCTCATTTAAATCGTACTTAAGTAACAAAGGGAAATGTTTATTCCTTTTTCTCCTGGCCATCTGGCTTAGAGGGTTGACTAGCATTTACATGACCCCATTGGACAAGGAAAACCAAGCCACGCATATACTCAGGACTCAGAAAGTTGGCTATACTATTTAGAATGCAAACCAATAGGGGCTTCTGAGGGACTATAACCCAAAAGGAAATACAACCCAAATTTCAGTTAAGAGTGTCCCTAATGACTGAGGTGGTCCAGGAGCTTCCAACACACATGCATAAGATTTGGTATCATGAAATGAGGGAAAATCCAGTTGAGAATGTGCTTCATATGTATGCCTAATAGGAGTGGGTTTTAAAAGTAAAAAGTAAACGGTTCAGTTAAATACTGCAGTCATTTTATTATTTTTATTGCCTTGATTATTTTCCAGTTGTGTTTTAAAGACATTCTGATATAACATTTATATAGCAAAGCATGCTGTCAGTGCCTTAAGAATGAAAAGGACAAAATCTAGATCTTCACTCCGAGCCTCTCCATATCAAACTACAACACAAAGCCCCTCTCTAAACTAAATTAGAAGAAATAGGAGTGGAGGTTAGAATTTTAATTAACTGAGATGAATGAAAGTATTTTAATACCCTATTACAGTTGGATGTGGAGGAGAGGGAAAGAAATAAATGCAATAACATTTCCAGATTTCATTTCAGGGTTTATCAGATAATGAAGTGATGATCATATTGTCCTTCACCTGAGCTACAGATGTATATTTGTTTCTAAATCACTCTGGTCATTGCGCATGGAAAAAAATCTTCAAATTGTAATGGGAAATCTTGAAAAATCATGACCAAGAAAACAAAATGAGAGAGATAAGGATCAGCAGTTTTTATATTCATTTAGTCCTAGTAATAGCTCAGAACTTTAGTAATATCTGTTTTTCCTTAATGCTTAAAATAGTGTCTCCAGGCAATTTTTTTTAATTATGAGAAATGTTACCACCTATCTTTAGTAGAGCTAAATATCTTTAGTAGGTAACCTTATGAATAAGTAGATGACTTAGCCAGCAGGAAGGAGATAGGGAAGAAAAATAGGACATAAAGAGAGATATCACTGACTAGGAGCCAGCACTTACACACTGATGAACACAAAATTTTTGCTAATATCTCTGCTCTTAGACATCACAGCCATCCCAGTGAAAACAGAGTCACTAACAAATGTGTGATTGTGATGTGCGTGTGTATTAATTTATATTAGTTATGCTTATGTCTCTGCCTATGTCTCTGCCTCTCTCTCTGTGTGTCTCTCATGAATAAGTAAAATCTTATGGGTGGGTCTAAAAGCCAGATGGTTAAACTATTTTCCCATTCTATCATCAAACCTATATTGAGACCTAACAGGTACAAAATGAGCAACAAGAAAGTATGAGAGAAAACACATTCTCTGAGATTTTATTTTTATTCTTTTAAAAAATTCTATCTATTTATTTGAAAGAGAGAGAGAAAGAGCACAAGCAGGGTTCAGGGGTAGGGGGAGAAGCAGACTCCCTGCCAAGCAGGGAGCCCGATGTGAGGCTTGGTCACAGGATGCCAAGATCGTGACCTGAGCCGAAGGCAGACACTTAACTGACGGAGACACCCTGGCTGGGCTCTGAGATCTTAGATCTAGTCCTGTAGTGGAGATGATAGATATTTTCAATAAAGAACATTTAACAAAAGGGTGAATGGAAGGCAGCAGCACATAATTAATCATCAAACAAATATTGAGAGACTGTTAAGGGATATATGAGTTTAAATAGGGGGAAAAATCAGTGAGAAATTGGAAAGGACTTTATGGAAATAGCCTTATTTACCTTACCATGTTTTTCATGTTTTCAAGGCACATTTGCTTATTCCCTTTTCTGTGAACACACATAAAAAAGAAATACCATTCTATAACATGAATTAATCTCAAGTCAGGCATTATATAACAAAATTTCTGGCACTTTTCATATACACCTTTTTTTTTAAGATTTTACTTATTCATGAGAGACACACACACACACACACAGAGAGAGAGAGAGAGAGAGAGAGAGAGAGAGAGAGACATAGGCAGAGGGAAAAGCAGGCTCCACACAGGGAGCCCGATGTGGGGCTCGATCTGGGACTTTGGGATCATGCCCTGAGCTGAAGGCAGATGCTCAACTGCTGAGCCACCCAGGTATCCCACCTTTCTGGTTCAAAAGTTTCATTAGAAATATGACCGCTTGGGGTATTTTAAATAAAGGATGTCAGATGACCTTACATGGTAGCATCAGTCCACCACAACGCTACTTTAATCAGAATATGTTTACTGTTCTGGGGCGCTTCGGTGGCTCACTTGGCTAAGTGTCTAATGCTTGGTTTCGGCTCAGGTCATGATCTCGGGATCCTGAGATAGAGCCCCATGTCCCTGCAGAGCAGGGAGCCTGCTTCTCCTTCTCCCTCTGCCTGCCACTCCCCCTGCTTGTGCTGTTTCTCATTCTGTCAAATAAACAAAATCTTTAAAAATAAATAAATATATATATATATATATACACATATATATATGTTTGCTGTTCAGCAACAAGCAACATTAGTTCACTTAAAATGAGGCTACTTTGTCACAAATACTGTGGTAAAGCTAACTTTCATATGGATTTGAACACATCAATTTCTGCTTTCACGGAGAAAGTAAGACTACACGCATAAAGTTTAAAGCTTTATGCATTTCTTTTTTAAATTTTATAGGTTTTCAAATATTTTCCCTAAAACTGTCTGAAGTGGTCTCGCCCTCAGCAGTCTACAAATCATTAAATGTACTGAATGTAGTCTTTGAAGGTCAAAGAAATACACTTGACTCATTCAATAACCATATTCTTTTTTGCACTATTCTCAGAATGTTTACAAATTTTCAGTCCAGCTTTTCTGAAATCATTAATTTCCAGATACCTCTTGACTTTCACAAATAATTTACTTGTAAAAATGGACAAGAAGTTTGTATTTATTTCAGGAAGGCTATTTGAGGGCGGGGGATGTGTGGATGTGAAGAGTTGTTTGTCCCTTTGTACAGATTAAAAGCTGAGACCTTTGGGAGTCTTGCATTATAGTCTGTAAAAAGGGACAAATGATAACTTAGCTTTAGAGATTGCCCTAAGTTGGAACCCAGGTACAACTTGGTTTGGGTCTTCTGATTGACCTGGTAGTTTTATAACACTCCATCCCTTTGTCCCCTATCAGATGACTCTGTAAGCATGCCCAGTGTGGTAAGTGAACAAGAAGCTTACCTCCTGAGTGCCATTGGAAGGAGGCGGTTCTCCAGCCACGTCTCTAGCATGTCTGCACCTCAGGCCGAGGTGGGCATGTTACCCAGCCAAAGGTAAAGAGCCACAGATATCTTATACTCTGCATTTGAGGGCAAAGGTAGAAATTCTGAAAATTCACTTTTATTATTCTAAAATGGCCAAAAGAGAAGCAGATGATCATGTTTTTATGTAGACCAGTCAACAAAGGACTTTTCAACCAAAGTCATGCAGGCAGCAGTTTGCAGAGAGTTTTCTAAGCCAGACCAGTAGAAAGGGGTCCCAGATTCTGATCCAAGCATTGTTTCAACTTAAAAACTCCCTGGAAGTAGATACATGGTCTTTTTTTCTGGTTGTCAAATGACATTCTCATAGTTCACAGATAATCATGTGTATAGGACTAGCTTGATATATGTGACAAAGTTTAGACTTTCAATATTGTCATTAGTATTTAGTTGGAGGTAGTGATACTTAACCAAGCAGAAAAGGACCTATGCCACTATGTGTGACCTTGGGCAGGTCATTTAACAAGAGCCAACAGCGCTCTTCTTTGTGAAATAAGGAGGTTAGCTAAAGTGATCTTTATGGTACCTTCTCTATAGTTCTATGATTCCATGACTAAACATTTTAAGACATTTTCTTTATACGTTCTCTGCCCTCTAAGAATACACATTAAAAAGTTCATATATAAAAAAAAAGTTCATATATATATGTATATATATATATAAATATATACAGAAAATGATCTAACATAAGAGTCAAAACATTGTCTATTTCAGAGCCAATGATGTTTTCACTTCAGGAACTAAATTCTTTCAGAGTTGGCCTTATGTGTTTCTGGCTAATCTCTTGTGTATTTTTAATACCTACAAATTCAATGTGGTCTACTTCATATGTGGAAAATAATAAAAATCAGAGCACATTCTAATGTTCAGATAAAATCAGTTTTATACAGAAATAATTACCTTGTGCCTAAGACCTTTAGCAAATAGTTCATGAACTTTACAGATGAAATAAAATTTGTGAATAAAGCCTAACTTTGGAGAATATAAAAAAAAATAGGGGGAAATGATAAAAAATGATTAATAAGTAAATTGCATACTTGCAAAGAAAGCAGTATCTTATATACTATTTGGTTATTACAAAAATTAATGATATATAATGGTTACTATCATTGCAAGAGATTGTTTCACCTACCTTTTGCTAATTTACCTTTAAAAAGGAGGTCTTTTAAATAAAATGCACGAACAAAACTAGAACTAAACTATAAAATGTCCCAAAAAATATAAAAGCATTTGATATTAGTGTTTACCAATTCATGTGAAAGTTTTATTTAAATTAGGGAATTGTAGGAATTTCACATAGAGGGTTTTTTTGTGTGTGTGATTTACCTAAACTAACCAGACCATTCCCTTTGTACATATTCATTAAGAAATTAACTTGTTTCAAGGGAGAAAATTTGGTCTCTTATGGATATGTTGGAAATCCAGAAAAATCATATAGTTCAGCCCTTTGGGTTGACTCATATTTTGGAAGGCTAATGAAGGCAGTAATGTCTATGTTAGGGAAAAGGAGCCTCTCTCTGGAGTCAGAGATTATTTCTACAGTGTACAATTAGGTAAACAATTTAGGAGGGCAGGTGCTCCAGCCTTCTAAATAGTTTAATTCCATTCAATTTAATAAGTGTTTATTGAGTACCTTGTGGGTGCTTGCTTAGTTCAATGCTGTCTAGTAAAGGAGAGAAAGAGAAAGTATGACACAGTTTCTGTTTACAAATCCCCAAATTAGCTGCATCCAAATAAAGCAATAAACCATTTAATTATTCTCTCACCAACCTGACAGGATTCTTCTTTTGGCATTTACAATTGAGTCACTAGAGGATGGAGGAAGGCGGTAAATGAGAGTGCCACGTGAATATTCCAGGGTTATCTTCCTCCCATTTGTTGACTTGCATTTTCATTGCAAAATTAGCAAGGGAAGTTGAGTTCTTTCTTTGCTTTTCTTAATGGCCTCAGTTCCAAGAATTTGGTTGTGGCAATTCATGGTAAGTGGTTTTTGTGTAATAATGTCACAACACACAAGAGAGAAGTAGGTAGGGTCCTGGTCAATGAAGAATCATGTACATAATAAGACAGTGAAAAGTCATAATCACCTAGCCAAATGGTCACCAAAGGAATGATAGTCTCATCTTCTACAGATTCATTTTGCAATGCATTTCAGAGCTCATGTGTCCATTTGGAGCTCATTTTAAGTCCCAATTCTTGACCAATAAATAGATCACTCCTCTGAGAGTCATACCCACCCAAAGTCCCTCCCCTTCCCCCATTGCCTTGAGTCCTATGTCTTGACAAACCCAGCACAAGGTGAAATGGTTACCTGTCTCCTTCTCCTTCTTGTTCTGTTAAATTTATTTATTTATTTTTTGGCTCTTGGAAGCAGAAAATTGCATGCCTTTTTTTCTTTTTATTTGTTTGCATTTTCTTTCCCTAAATGCTTCATCTCCCTACCCCTCCTGCAGTGAACCTAATGTCCTCGATGACTCCCAGGGCCTGGCCGCCGAGGGCAGCCTCTCTAGGTACAGTGTCAACGCTACCTGTCTATTGGTGTCTGTGCTGGGAAACTAGCTGTTCCCTGTCTCTCTGTCTCTCTGTCTCCTCTCGCCCCCGTCTTGATATCTATTTCCATTTCTTGCCCTTTGTTGCTCATGAACACACGAGCCTGGAAGTCAAAGGTGTAGCCTCCTTCGTTTTCAGCTTCAGTGCTCAATCACAAATAAGCTAAAAAGCTTACTTTAAAAAAAAAAATCTGTGGAGGTTTTTTAAGGGCTTGTCCCACGGACATCTAAAAAGTTTGATGTGCTAAATGTTAACTTTCTCCCAACAAATCATTCCCTCCCACACCTATATCCCCTAAGAATTGTTTTTCAGAAGCCTTTTAATACGACTCCCCATCATCAAGAAGCCCCTTATTAAATCCAGACAGGTCTTTTAGCTCATGGCATGAATGGTAAGAAAACAAACAATGCTGCTATAATAAGAGTAGCAATGTCAATACAATTTATATAATTCCCTCTCTTTGATGCATGCTATGTGGCAGGCTATTATAGTAGCTTGTTCAAAGGACACTGATAAAAAGAATGTCTGTCCCAGCACAAAGATGACTCCAAAACTTGCCATGAAATATCAGACACAAACATTTCCCGGTAAGTAAGAGACGTCTCATGATGCAGACAATACAATGTCTTGGCTATTGGTTTAAAGCATCAGAAAGGGGGACTGCACCTTTAACACTCAGATAAACCCTGTCAAACATTCCTACTCTTGTGCCGTTGATCCACACCTCTCAACTAATCCTCATTAGGGGTAATGCTTCTTGTTCATTCTAACAGTACCTTAGTTCCATTTCAAGAGAAAAACATTCCCTTCCAGGTTCGCATTATGTAGTGAGTACAATACAACGTGTTTATTGCTTTATCACAAAGATGAGGAAATGTTGAGAGGCTGTTCCTGTGCCAGGATATTCTTTTCTGTTTTTCTCTTTGTTTTCTTTGCATCTTGTTCAGATTTCACATTTTCTTTGGTAACTGAAAATGGGAAATTTAGTCCATTATCAGGTCTATCATTTTTTTTTTACTAGACCCATAATTCATGACATTCATTTGTGTTTGCGAGCCCTTGCCTTGACAGATCAGGCTATTGGTGGTAAATGTGGAAGTGCTGCAGAGTGCAGGCTTAACTCCATTATCTAGAGCTGCAGGGACGAGGAGGAACAAGATGGTCCTCAAGTCGGTTTCCCCTCATTGTTCACGGTGTTTGAAGAGATCTGAACCAAGTCTAGCACCATAACCACTACTTTCAAAGAACAATCTGTTTTGCTTAAAGTTGCATGTGAGATAGGTGAACCTTGCTTAGAAGAGAATTTCAGTGGCCCTCTGAGAGTGGAAAGGATGAAATCGGCCTTCTATTCAGCCAACTTAGGCCCAGGGCTTTTCTAATTAGGCCAGATTTTCCTCTTGCTGAGTAAATACTAGTTCAGGTTTGGTGACAGAAAGCAAGAATTTGAGTTGATTTTTATAAATGTTCTAAAGGATTTGGCCATCTCTAGTAGTTTCAGAGTTCAAATTGCTGAGCTAGGATTTATCAGAACCAATCTGCCCTGGGTCCAGCACTAGTGGGAATAAACCCAAAGTTCTTGCTACGTGAGACTATTTCAGAGCCAAAGCTATATAGGTTTTATCTACAACTGAATTAGTCAGTCATGTCAGGACTTTGGAGACTGTTTTAGACCAACTGTGTGGATCTGTTGTTCCTATAACTGGCGTGTTTTTGTTCTGGGTGTTAGCCACCCAGACTCCATGGTGGTCATTAAGAAAACAGAAGATGAGGCATTAATGCTGGATTCTAAGTAATTCTGTTGATGCAGGGATATTTCACCAGGCAGTAGCACATCCACCTTTGCCACACATTGCAAGATGTATTTCTTGAACTCCATCATGTCACCAAGTTCTCTTTGGAGGAGAGGAACTTTTGGTATTTACTGAGGTCAGTTCATAAAATAGGATATGCACTTATATTTGGTTTCCAAGTAATCTTATTTTGGGCATGAAACTTCTTTATGTTGCTGACTCTTAAGACCCTAAGGAAGCAGTAGGCACTAACCGTGGCAATTATATTTAGCACATACCCGAGCACTCAGGAGCTAAAATACATCCAAAGTAGTCCTAAGGAGAATCTGGCTCCGAACCTTCAAGAATACCCGGAAGCAGGGCACCTGGGTGGCATAGTAGGTTAAGCATCCGACTCTTGATCTCAGCTCAGGTCTTCATCTCAGGGTTGTGGGTTCAAGCCCCATGTTGGGCTCCACGCTGGGCACTGAGCCTACTTATAATAATAATAATAATAATAATAATAATAATAATTAATATTACCAGGAAGCATGCCCAAGGGAAAGTAATAAACCCCATTTCTCCCCTAACCCCCATATTTTGGTAAACTTTCTGGAGATTTGCTTTTGAAAGAGCGTTTATTTTAGGTCAGTGGGACAAGTTGGCCTGAGGGATAAATGAGGAAGAAACCAGAATAACTAGGGTGACCCAATGAATAGTTAACAGCCAATAAAAATTACACAGACCTTTTGAAAACTTCTTCCAGATTTTTTTTTAACCTGTGTTACCTGATTTCTTTTAAATATTCATCACAAGAAGTATCAGCCTGTTAGAAGCACTATGCTATGGAGCAAAGATTATTTTAGAAATTAATAAAATAGTATCCCATTCTCTTCCATTGAGAGTATTACTCATAGAGGCCTAGAAATCCCCAAATACACACACTGTCCATCATGTTTTCTCACCAGAAGAATTAGACATACAGAAATTATTCAAGCACTTAAGCCTGGATGTTTATCCTTGAAAATTAGATTTTGTTTGGACATGTTAGAATACTCTGAAAGGCATGAATTGACAATCAGTTCTGATTTTTAAGAAAGAGATTAGAATGCTATTTGATTCTGTAAGGGTAATTTTAATCCCATTGAAAAATAAGAATGTGGCTCAAGTTTAAACAAGACTATGTAGCCTGGATGAGACAAAATTAAAATAACCTATTTAGTAGAACCCATATCATGATCATCCACATTTTCAAAGTATGAAAACTTGGCAAGTACTCTCCAAGTACTTAGACAAATGTTCTAATCCTTTGCGTGTAACTGAGAGTGAACAGCTAAGAAAATGTGTTGTGATACACAGATATGTCCTGTACCAATGCTGCTTCAGTTCTTACTGGCTATCTGAGATCCAGATGATTCCCTTTTTACTCGGAGTCCAGCCACTAATCTCTAAATCCTGTGGCATTTAGCATACATTTTCTGGATAATGTTGAAGGAGGTCAGGACAGACTCCCCTAGAATGTGCCATTTTAGCATGTGGATTATTTTGAGCTGAAGGCACTAGAGACCCTGTGGCATTGAGAGAAATTTTGTCCTTCTCTTAACCACACAGCAGACTCTTAATTGGAGGTCTTTCCCAGAGTAAGGGTTTATTACAGAGACAAATTTTATCTGAGTGACCCATCTGTATGGTAAGGCAAACATCTACTTACCAAACATCTGCTCTTCTTATCACCCTGTGAAGTGCATTCCTTTCCTCTGAAATCCCTACCCCAAACCCGTTCTCCTTAGTTTAGAATGACATATACACTTCATTTTGCCCATCTTTGGAATTTCCATGTCTGTGTGGATTCTCCATACTTAAACTTAATAAATTTGATTTTCTGCTGTTAATCTGACTCATGTTAATTGATTCTTAATCCAGCTAGGACTTCTAAGGGAACAGGACTTGTTGCTCCTCGACATTGTGGAGGCTAAGCAGATTTTAAACAATGATCTTTTATTGGGAAAGGGAAAAGTAGAATTTTGTCTTCTTTTTCTCTACTATCTACAAATGTTTTATGGCTCCTTTAGTGTTGGCTTTCTTCATTCCAATCACAAGACAATCACTCAGGATAAATGGCTTTGCTTTGTGTCTTGGATTCCACCTCTAGATTTCTCTAACCATGTTAAAATTGAGACGAAAAGCACAGGTGAAGACAAGGAAAATACTAATTCACTTTCCATGTGTTAGTCTTACCTAGTATTTCCACTTAAATTTTTTATTTATGAAATATATCAATGTCCCAATCTATGCATTTTTGTAATTTTAGATGAATAATATGAATTATTATATTTTTACATATTATATTTTATTACATGACTGAATGTCCCCTTTATTCACCTATAATGTGTTTTACGAAGTACCATTAGGTATATATCCCATGTAGGAGAGGCATACATATTTCTACACTACAATACAGGGCCTCAGCCAAAAGAGGGAAAGAGAGGTAATTTGTGCCAGAATTGTTCTCCTAACATCATCTGAACTTCACTAGATTATAATTTACTTCCTTGCATTTTGAGTGAGGAGGTTTTGTTTTTCATGGACATTTGAGTCAAAATTCTGCTAAGCCCCAAGTGCATGTACTTCCCTAAAATGTAGATCATGATATGGTTTGCCATAGTGATGTTTTTCAGTGACTCAAAAATATGAAGGACAATTTTAGCTTCAATTTAGAATATTTTAGTTCCTTTTATCTGTATTGTTTGAAACCATCTTTTTGTGAAACTTTGGAAAATCAGCCATTTCTCACTCTCAAGATTGACATTTTCAAGAAACCAATCTTCTTTAGAGAGGTGCTTGGGGGAAACACCTTAGTCTTCTCCTGGTTGGTTTTAGTATTACACATTCCTATGGTCATAAATCGTAAATCCTACAGATGACTAAAATAGTATGTGACTTGGAGAGAAATTGAAACTAAATTGAAACTACTTTTTATATGCAATTTGATATAGACCTGAGAGAAAGTAATATGTTCTGCATAAATTACTTCCATGATGAACTTCTCTGGCTGTTTATAATGTGTCCCAACTGCACACAGTTAAGCCAGACTCTGATGTCCCCAGTACAACCATGACAGCATCACATTTTTTTTGGGAGAATATAATGTATTAGCTGGGATATACTATTTCCAGGGACATGTTCTATAATTTCATCTTTGATGTGTGCATTCCACTGATGAAATGCTGTATAATTTACATAGAACAGCTAATTACTAAAGCTGTAAACTTGATTCATTTCTTAGATCTAAGCCTCTCTATCCATAGAGAAAATTTTGATGCTTATGATCCTCTCTTGGAATAATCATCATGAAATTACCATTATGCTTTGACATTTAACACTCCCTGAGTAACGTGTATTTCTTTTCTTGCACCATTTTTTTTCTCACAATCTCGGGTTACTGAATAAAAATGAGACAAGTGGACTGCCTCAATTTCATTTTCTCTGCCCGATTATTTTCAAAATATTTTATAACCTACTTCCTTTTAGCATTCTAGAAGCAATAAACTCATTACAAATATCAAATGTAAAACAAAGAAGCATGCAAGATACATCCCTTTTCATGTTCAAACCATTTTACATCAACTAACTTCTTTTCTCTACCTTAATGGGAGGTAGGTGGTAAGTATTAACCTCCCTTTACGGCCAAGGGAACTGAGGTAACATTTAGATGTCAATGAAGAAACCATTCCAAAGAAAGCTTTGCTTGGTATCTGGGAGAAACTTGTTTCTACTTCTGTGCATATGGTGATTGAATACTCATTCCAATTTAAGGCACATGCTAAAATGTATAATTAATAAGGAGATGTCACTTCAAACATGCCAGCAACATAGTCTGGATTGCTTATCAGAATTTATTGCGTTGTTACTGCAAATAATTTTCCATCTTCATAGAAAGGTCACATATATATAAAAATAATGCATATTGATCTTTTGAACTTGACATTAAAGAGAACAAGAACATTTAAAAAGCATCTGTTTGGGGACTCTTTATGGAATTTTGTACTGTGTATCCCAAGTGGTGTAATTATGATATAATTACATCCTTATTTCATAAAAACTTTGATAAACTCCATTTGGGAATCATTGATTTTTCTTCAATATGAGTAAGATTTTTAAAAAATGACAGATACGGCCATCAACCACACGATGGTTAACTAGTCATTAACATAACATAACAGGGGAAACATCTGATTGTCCATCTTACCACCAGTTTCTCTCCCTATAACTGCAGCTAGATTTTTTTAGCTAGCTCATAAAAAAAAAATGGAGATGAATGAATATAGTCTTTCTTTTTCCTGGACAGTTGCTGACTCTGGATTCCTCTGTGGAATATTTTACTCCAAAAACTATTTGTAGATGACTCTCCTTTTGCAAAGGCAAAGCAGAAATTACCTGTTAACCAAATAAGCACATTGGCATCATCCGTAGGATTACAATGTTCTCTGGGGCACGATACATTTCCTTTTTTTTTTCACCCCCATTCCCATTATAAATACCTATTATACATGCATGCAGAATGAAAATGGATCATGGGCCCATGACACTATTTTCAGCCTCACCCAACACTGAAGTAGCAACCACTGTCAGGAATCATTTTTGCATATAAAAGACACACATACACAGTAATTTGGGGGGAGCAGGTGGTGGTTTTTATCAGTCGTGCAATACGAGTGCAGCTATTCAATTAAGTTTCTGAATTCTACTGATAGCCTAATTATGTTGCTGGTCTTTTAAATCTAAAATCTTTTCTTAAAGAACATTTAATTGTCTACCTATGTGACTATTCATTTACTCAGTAGTCACAGAGACTTCAGGCTGCAAACATGTGTTGAATGTGCCCCTTCACCCAAATGGATTCTGTGTCTGATGTGTTTGGTATCTGTCCATCTTATTTTCATTTAAATCAAAAATTTAACAAAGGTGTTCCCATCCATGTGATAGAGTTGTTTGTGTTTGTTTGTCACCACCTTTTCCCTTCCCCTTGGAAAAAAAAAAATTGAGATTAGAATACGACACCTTTAGCCTTTTGGTGGCTTCCAAACCAGGGGTGTGATCGAACCAATGTTTTGCTGAATGATAGATACGGCATCAGTGACTAAAAACAAAATCTCAATTTTGGCAGCTTGGGGCTACACAGCCTCATCCTCCCTCCCAAACCCTTGAAATCTCCCATCCCAGAGATCCTTTTCCCATCCTTCCTTCAAAGATAATGGTATCTTTGAAGTGACTGTTTCATAGAAGTGATTTTGGCTAACACCCACCAGAGGACGGTCACCTGTACTCTCTCTGAGGCGCACTAACACTGTTGATGCTTGACAGGGTGGCAAGTGTACAGAGTGAACCTGGCCAGCAGAATCTCCTCATTCAGCAGCCGCTGGGGAGGAAGAGGGGCCTGAGGCAGGTAAGCAGACCTAGAAAGGTTGGGAGAGTCATCTTATGAAACAGAAGCTCTATCTAACTTGTAATTCCTATGTATATGAAAATCATATTTTTGCCTTCTCCCCACCTGAAATAATCAGTACAGATCAACTTTATAAACGTAAGTACTTGGGAAAGCAGGGAATTTTTAGCTTCTAGTTTAACTTCTTAGTAAAGCTGATTACTTAATAACATAAGCAGGCTATACTTCCATTTGTTCCCTATCTAGAAACCTTCTTTCCCAACCAAAGTTACTGAGCCAGAAAGATTTGTTATAAAGTTGATGTAAGACCTGTTTCTGTACAGAGGCATAGACACAGTTGTCCTTTCTTCATTGCAAGATCAATGATTCAGGTTAAACTTGAAATCATAGTAAAGATCATCTTTACACATTTCCTCAGGTAGGGTCCCTTTACTCTCTACATACAAATTTAAATGAGCCTTTGTACAGTTGCTTTGATTGGAGCTTCCCAATATTGATTTGGATTGCAGATGCTTTCTCAGGATCTGAAATTTTTTCATCAACCTCCCCTTGAGAGTTAGCGTGTGTTTAACTACAAGTTTTATTTTATTTTATTTGTAAAGATTTTATTTATTTATTCATGAGAGACACGGGGGGTGGGGTGCAGAGACACAGGCAGAGGGAGAAGCAGGCTCCATGCAGGGAGCCCGAGGTGGAACTTGATCCCGGGTCCCCAGGATCATGCCCTGGGCCGAAGGTGGCTCTAAACCACTGGGCCACCTGGGCTGCCCCTTAACTACAACTTTTAGATGAGCTAAGGCTGATCGATAAGCAACACTTATTTGTTTTGAATCTTGAAACTGTCACATTGACTATTTTAAAATATGTCAATTAATGTCCTTGGACTACATAGAGAACTAATGATCGGGAGGTGGAAATGGTTAAAGCGGGGGATGCCAGGTTCAAATAATCATCCCGTATGCCAAAAGAGGTTTATTTTACTGGCTAGAAATACAAGCACCCACAGAAACCCATACAGGAAAGAATACACCATAGTCAGAATCCTCTGAACACAGAGTTTCCTCCCAGGCAGTTAGAGCCCTCTTGCTAGCTTTATTTTGCCTGTTCTCTTTAGCTAAGACGTCCTCTACTGTCACGTCAGAAGACGCAGACTGAACCCAAAAACCGTCATGGGGCCCGGCTGTCAACCACGCGCAGGAGTATTCAACCTAAGACGAAGCCGGCTGGTGAGGCCTCCCATGTCCCTTCTGACTATCCCATTGACACGATGCCAGGCAACGCAGTTGGGAAGGTCTGCAGCCCCTGAGCTCATGCTCAGGATAAGGGAAGAATATCCCAGAATGTTTGAGTGCCTTTTCTTCTTTTCACCTTTCCTATCGCTATCCCATGTGCCTAGGGAAATGGAACAATCCAAGGTAAACCACAAATGCTAGGAGATTTGATCCTAGAAGGTTGTGTTTTCTTTACCCAACCCAGGAACTGAGTTTGTTATGTGTCTTACTGAAGACAAAGAAATGATGAATGATAGGGACTTCTCAGTCTTGTTGGTAGCTGTTATGAGTGATGACTACGTTCACCTAATGCTCCATGGAGGTCTGGTTTTAAGCCATTTATGTAATAATGATTTTTTTTCTGCCCAAGGCCTACTCTTTATAAGAAAGGAGGTGAAATCAAACAAAACATGTACATAATAGTCAAATATACTCTTATTTATTTAATAAGCCAGCAGTGTCTTTACGAAGAAAAGCCAGGAAACCATGGTTAAAGCAAATGAGTAAGCACTGACGATATATTTTTTTCCTATTTACTGCTTTACTTCTGACCTACAGCAGATCAGAAACGTTCTGTGACCTTCATTGAGGCTCAGCCGGAACCAGCAGCTGCCCCACCAGAAACACTTCTGGCCACAGGCCAGTTACAAGGCTGCAGCCCAGCCCCATCTAAGAAGCCAGAAGGAATGGGCAAACCAGTCCTCACGTCTTCCCCTGCCATTGTAGTTGCTGATCTTCACAGCCTGTCTCCCAGGCAGGTGAGGGCTCTAAAGAAACAGGCAAGGCTTGCCCCCTGCATCCTTACCTATAAGACAACATGGATACCATATTGTTAAGTCTGAATCTGTAACATTTTGTTACCCAGACAGGCAATGGTCCTGTTGTCATGAACGAGAACGTCCATATAACGTATGTGGTCAGGAATACATCTACTTAAGGAATAAGAGAAACCTTGGTATTCTTTGTTATGAAAAACCTAAGAGAAAAATATTTCACAACGGAAATAACCATTGAAAACCACTATATGACACCTGGTTGAAAGATAGTTCAATTTAAGAGGAAAATTGTCTAATTTAGAAGCCTTTGAATAGTCACCTGTATCGCATCAGATGAGAGGAACTCTCTATTCCAATCTTTTCCCTCATTATTTTGATTTTTTTTTCTTCTTTCAGTATTTATAAATGGATTCCCATAGGTCCCGTGTCCCTTCCAGTGGTATTTAAAGAAGGCTAAGGGGCAATGTTATTGCATATGTTTGTATAGAGTTTAATGGTTAACAAGCATGGTAACACCATCATCTCCTCTTATCCTCACAGTCTTACCTTGTAGTGTAGGGCATAGAGCGCACTCCTGCTGCAGGTTAGCAAACAGGCTTACAAGGGTGGAAAGGTCCCTATGAGAGCTCCCACGTAGCAAAAGAGAGAGCTGGGACTGGCCATGAGATTCCTTGTTCAGCTTCAGGTAGACAACAACACTTTTAATCCTCTTCCCTCACACCTGTCCTGCCTCTCTATGATGTTATGATCCTTTTGATGACAGAGGGAGCCTCTCCCCACTGAAGAAGGAGAAAAGAAAGAGGACACAGAAGTCCAAGGTGCTCCAGCACACAGCCCCCTCTCTACGCAGCTCTCAGCCCCTGATGAATTCACAGGCCTTGAGACATCCATCCTCCTACAGCATGGAGACACCGTCCTTCACATCAGTGAGGAGCATGGCATGGAGAACCCCCTGCTGTCCAGCCAGTTCGCCCTTACACCCACGGAGCTGGGGGAGACTGACGGAGACCTAGACGAGTCTCATGTTTAATCCTGTGTCTTGTAAGAGTGGCAGGTGTAGACAAGATGTGGGAGGGATCGCTTCACTAAAGGTGAATACTTTTGCTTGGGAAAGATGAAAACACAGCACTTTACATCCAACGGGTGACACAAATCTCAGTAGATTTTGCTGCTAATGCGCATGTTGTTTCATAAACATCTTTAAAAAATTGATGGCTAAGATAATTTGGTTGTGTGAAGACCATAAAAACCAGGGAAGAAATAAGAGGAAAGAGCCATTTCACTGCACATTGTTTATGATTCAAGAAGCCTTGAGCAGTTAAAAATATATACTATTATGGAGCTGCTTACCTAGGAATATTAACAAATATGTTCTAAAAAGAGAATGCAATTTTTGAGATTACTCACATTATACATCTCATGAAAATGTTTATTTTTATAGTTTCAAAATAGTTTAAAAATATTAAATCAGGTGGCTGTATGAGTAGCAATTTACATAAGAAATCAATAAGGAAAATAATAGTTTGAGGAGACTAATAAATAAGCCTGCAGCCATTTTTGCTTTGATCGACAATACAGCCACTTGCAAGAAGAAAAAAAAAATACTATTTTTAAAGCTGTGGATTTTTCAATATTTATTTTTCAACCGTCATTTATCTTGCATGTTGTAAATCAAAATGCTAATGCCCTAAGATCATTCAATTTCACAACCACGTTAGAGAGAAAATATTCTAAACCTACTCAGACGTAATTTTGAATTAAGAACCTAAACAGCCTATACTATGATAAAAACTCAATGTAAATAGAATAGCTAGAAAGAGATGGTATTCCTACTTCTAGCCATGACCACATCAATGCCAAGATTAGGAGATATTGGAAGATGTGATTACAGTATCCTGTGCCTGCCCTTCAGGGCCTATTTTCAGATATTAAGGTTATTGTTAGAATTGGTTCAATAAAATAACTTTATCTCAATGTTAACAATTTTCTTAGGATCCTTTAGACATCTCCGTTGATAAGGAAAAATTATAAAGTGAGCAATCTCTTTATAGACACAGCTTGTGTATTTTTACTTTAACTTGAAGTTTAATTACTTCAAGAGAAGCATAAAACTTAGGAGGCTTGTGAGGCCATATCTAGTGTGTTACTGATCCTGTAGTAGGGCTTGGCATCATGTAGTTCAGAACTGAATTTCAAAATTTTAACAGTTTACATTAGGAAACTGTTGCATAACTACTGAGCATATAAAAACTCATATGTACCTACATTGGTGTGGGGTGTGTGTGTGTGGGTGTGTGTGTGCATTTTTCTAGTCCTCCAGTTAAAGTTATAGATTTTGCTTTATATTGCAATGAATTGAAAACACGTTCTGTATGCTTCAACTTCAACTATGTTGGCTATGAAAAGTATGTTTATAGAGAGGAGATCTGCTGAACTCACCCAAATCACAAAGAAAAAATATTTTTTTGGTTAGAATTGCTTATTAAATAGGGATTGCTTCTGTCATGATTTATACTTTCAAACAGAATTTGGGGTTTTGATCCCGTTTACTAAGAGAATGAAAGATATCTGTGAGTTACAGATAATGAACAAAATGAGAAATTTCAAATCTCACATTTGAGAAAATAGAGGGGGGTATATGGCCTCTTTTAATATTTTCCAAAATTTTCCGAAAATTTACTTAATGCTGAATTAATTCTCAAGTGCAGAAATATACATATAAAGTGGTTTTATGATTCTTTCTAAGCTGATGTATTTTGCCTGTTAAAAATTATGCTGCTCAATTAGTGTTAGAGGCCTTATGTTTGGTAATGACAAGTGTCTGGGCTACATGAGTCTCTATATATGCGTGCACTTTGTTCCAGTTTTTTGATTCTTGATCCAAATTCTCTACGTATAATTGTATCAAGTATTCAAAAAGTAAAGGGGTCAAAGAAGATTGTTGAATATCTGAGAATTCTAAATACCTTTACGTGTATTTAAAAAGTATTAGGCTGTTTTGAACATGATTACGCTGGCGTTGTCTGCCTTTCAGCCTGACTCCTTCACTCTAGTGTCATGGAAGTCTGTCGGAAACTTTTTTAATAAGCTAAGTATTGTTGTACCTTGCAAAAAAGCCTCCACTCTGAGAAACAGGGCCTTAGAGAGTGGGGATGTTTTCATACTGGGACTCCTGAGGTTTTGCAGATATGTGCAGCTGTTCCATTTAAGGTGCCCTTAAATGTGTAGAATGTAATGTGTTGAATGTTTATGTGTATTCATAAAGTATTTATATGTATGTGCATAAAATTGTCACAAGATGTATTCTCAGGAGTACTGTTACCTGGAGTTTGAAAGAATAACTATTTAAAAAACACATTTGGGGAAGATCAGGAAAAAAGTTCAATATAATTAACAATTTTTTATAATCAAAATATTATTGAGTAGATGACTAAAAATTACTATATATGATAAATACCGATTATATTATTTCTTAAGCCATGATGCTTAATGATATTTATCTTGTTTAAAGGAAAAGCAAAACAGGCACCTACTTCCCGTGTATAAAAAAATTGGACACAACCAAGAGGGTTGCTTCTTCTGAAATTAACTTTTGAGAGACCTTGGAATAAACATGTATCATCCATGATAGTGGGTATAGATTTATACCACTTGGATTCAATTAAAGCAGTTCAAATCCTGGATACAGCATTTTCTATAGCAAAAATTTTACTTTCATTTTTCAGTATTTGCTGCTTTCTATCAGTCTATTAGATATTTGATTTTTCCAAAAAGGAAACTGAGCTATTGAGGGCACTGGGACAAGTCACTGAGAACCACAGTGTCAAAAGGCATAATTGGGCATGACAGTGGTGAAAGAAAAGAAATATTTGGTGCTTGGGTGTTAGGGCCTGTTGCACAGGCTGGGAATAACTGGCTTGCTATTTCATGCCTGCAAGAGAACGTAAGGCAGGGTGACATCTCCTCCCTTCTTTGATATCTGTCCCTTTTGTCCATAAAGAACATTCTTCACTCTGCTGCCTAGCTCTAAGACTATCTAAGATGAGACTACGGTGTTTATAGGGACCAACCGGGAAGAAAAGGTCGTAAGTGGAATTACAGTCCAAAATGCAAACTAAATACCCTTCCTCAAGTTATACAGGATACGTTATTAAGTCTCTGGAATTTGCTGCTATCACACCGAGTCGTGCTGTTGCCCTGTGACCTCACACTTCCAATTCCATGGCCTTGTCTTGGCAGTGAGTAGAAAGTCCCACTTCCTCATTTACTTTAGTGGGTCTTAACTGCAGCATTTCAGAAACACAGTTTGGTTTGACACTCAGGACAATAAAAACCAAGGGCAGAATGTATTTGGAAAAGCTTAAGACAAATTTACTTATATTATTTCAGGATCATTTAGCATTACAGATCAATGTACCTCCATAATATTTTTCAATAGTCACTGTGACTGCAGGATGAAAATCCTTTATTAGCCATTTTATAGGTAAAAACAAAAGATTGATTACACAGCCAACTTCCCTCAGATGACTTTGAAGTCTGTTATGAATACTGAATGACCAAAGAGCATGGGAAAAAAATGCATATGAATAAATACTGAAACGTTTATGAAAGATATTTATGAAAGATATTAAGACCTCTGTGTTTGAATATGCACATATAATAAAATAAAGCTAAAAACATTTAAGATGCCTGATTCAGTTTCATTTCTCATTTCTCAACATAGGGAATAGGTCAACTCATTGGAGGAAAGTGTTCCTTTTGCATCCCTGGGGTGTGCCCGGGCGTGTCTTCTCAAGCCCCGCGGTCTGGCTGGAGGTCACCCTTCAGTTAGACACCTCCAGTTCTTCTCTCCAACCCATCTGAGCTCCATTTTACTCAAGCTTTCCACCCATATATTTCAAAGTAAAGCAGAATGGGCTTCTGGGTATCCCAGTTTGATTTCTCTGCCCGGATTTGTGACCTGCTGGAATAACTGGCAGATTTCCCGGGAGGAATGGGAAGGAACTGGTTGCCCTCCGAATGCGGCCAGAAGCACGTGGCGTCCAAGTCCCCACCAGCTGTCTTGTAATAGTACAAATGTGCACAAATAGTACAAAGTGCCCATTCTCTACCATCTAAGCTATGCTCTTGCTAAATCCCCTTTTTTCCCTCACACGGTTTTATTTCAGCTCGTCCTGACTCAATGACCCTAGACACACTTAGCAGAGGCACAGATCCTCTCTCTTCCAGACTGTGTTTGGACAGCAAATGTATTAGTTTGTCAGCGAACATGACTGAGAGAGAAAAGCAGACGGTTAGAAGGTTGAGGGCCGGAAGTCAAGAAGGAAAATAGTAATAACCACCCTGATTTGGTTTTTTTTTTTTTTTTTTGGTTAATATTTTTTTATTTCAACTCAAATATATTTCCTATTTCCCTTTTTGAAAATTTTTTTTTATTGGAGTTCAATTTGCCAACATGTAGCCTAACACCCAGTGCTCAGCCCATCAAGTGCCCCCCTCAGTGCCCGTCACCCAGTCACCCCCACCCCCGGCCCACCTCCCCTTCCACCACCCTTTGTTCATTTCCCAGAGTTAGGAGTCTCTCATGTTCTGTCTCCCTCACTGATATTTCCCACTCATCCTCTCTCCTTTCCCTTTATTCCCTTTCACTATTTTTTATATTCCCCCAAATGAATGAGACCGTATAATGTTTGTCCTTCTCCGATTGACTTACTTCACTCAGCATCATACCCTCCAGGTCCATCCACCTCGAAGCAAGTGGTGGGTTTTTGTCGTTTCTAATGGCTGAGGAATGTTCCATTGAATACCTAGACCACAGCTTCTCTATCCATCATCTGTCGATGGACACCGAGGCTCCTTCCAGTTAGGCTATTGTGGACCGTGGAAGGAGCTCAGAGTCCATCGACAGATGGATGGATGGATAATTTGCAAGCAGCACCAGGCCGCACGTGCGGGGCGCCTTACCCTGGATTCACCTGCCAAATCCTTACATCCCCCCAAAGGCTGGGAGGACCCTAACAGGTGAGAAAACAGAAGCAGGGAGAATTGTTATTCCCGAAGCGCGAGGCCTCTGCCCTAAGCCTGACTCCTCCACCTCTTGGCAGGAGTTTAAGGAGAGGGGCGCGGGCGGAGGGGACTGCTCTTTTGTTCCTTGAAGACAAGCGCAGGAGCTGGAGCGGAAAGCGACGCAGATGCAAACAACGGGGAAGCACAAAGCGAGCGAGGGCGTGAGGGCAAGGGAGCTGCAGGGGGTGCAAAGCCAGCACTTAACAAGCTGCCTGAGGTCCGCGAGGACCGCGAACTCCGAGGGGCGGGCTTCCTGAAGGTCAAGGGCAAGAAGCCTGGGCCTGCAGGCAAGGCCCCGCCCCCAGGCCCCCGGGCGGGCGGCCCCGCCCCCTGGGGGAGGCGGGACTTCCGGCGCGCGGGCAGCTGCTTCCGGCGGAGTCCGGAAGACTGTACCGGGAAGGGGCTAGAACTGCGCAGCCAATCGGGGCGACACTCTGGTCCTGCCGGGGGACTCGTGGGTAACTTGCTCTCGGGGACCAGCACCATGGCGTCCGGCTGCAGGATTGGCCCGTCCATCCTTAACAGCGATTTGGCCAACTTAGGGGCCGAGTGCCTCCGGATGCTGGACTCTGGGGCCGATTATTTGCACCTGGATGTAATGGACGGGTAACTCGGCGGCGCTGGGGCGCTGGGGTCGGGGTGGCCGCGCGGGCGGGCTCGGCGCAGCTCGGTGGGGCGCCTGTTGGCTGCACGGCGGCCCGGGCCGCGGAGCGCCTCGCTCCGAACGCGCTCCTGAGAAGGGGGCCGGCGGGGAGGGCCCCGGGGCGACCCCGAGGGAATCCGCCCCCCCCCCGGCCACCCCCCCTCCCCCCTTAACGTGTGGCCTCCAGCCCTCGGGACCCGCACGCAGTCGGGGACCTCCAGGACACGGCGCTCATTTCCAGTTAGGGAAACTGAGGCCCAAGGGGATAGGCATGACTTGCCCAAGCTCATATGGCTAGTCAGAGGCTAACGCTGGGGAGGCACATCCGTGTGACGACGGCGAGCCCGGCACCTGTGGTGAGCTTGCCCGCGTTCCGCCCGTTAGGTGGGACAAGCCGCTTCACCTCGCTGAGCTTCGGCCTCATTCTGTGAAAAATGGGGATAATGATGGAACCTGCCCCGCGCAGGCCCCTCCGGAAGGCGGACGGGCCGAGCGCCCAGCATGCAGGGCCTGCCATACAGCAAATTCTCCGTGATCCGCAGTTGTTGGGGTCATTGTTGGAATTTTGATTCACCTGTTTATTTTTTTTCTTCAGGCACCCTGCTCTCCAGGGAGGTCAGTGGTTTTTTTTGTTTGTTTGTTTGTTTGTTTTTTGTTTTTGTTTTTTGTAAGCGCTGTAGTTGTAGCACACACTCCACATCGTTCAGAATCAGGACGATGCTGGTTTCTGGAAGGTGACTCCACAAGGTGGGACTCTCAGGGTCACACAGCATCGTGCCCCAGTTGCAGATTGTACTTTGTTAGATTCGCCAAGTAGTTTCTTTTCTTTTCTTTTCTTTTCTTTTCTTTTCTTTTCTTTTCTTTTCTTTTCTTTCTTTTTTTTTTTTTAAGATTTTTTTATTTATTTATTAGAGAGAGATGGAGAGGCAGGCTCCATGCAGGGAGCCCAACGTGGGACTCGATCCGGGGTCTCCAGGGTCACGCCCTGGGCTGAAGGCGGCGCTAAACCGCTGAGCCACCCGGCCTGCCTTTTCTTTTTTTCTTTTTCTTTTCCTTTTTCAAACATTTTTACTTATTCATGAGAATACGCAGAGAGGGAGAGAGACACAGGCAGAGGGAGAAGCAGGCTCCATGCAGGGAGCCCGACGTGGGAGACTCGATCCCAGGTCTCCAGGGTCACGCCCTGAAGGCGGCGCTAAACCGCTGGGCTGCCCGCCAAGTAGTTTAAGTCGCCCGACAACTGGCCTTGAAGTAATAACAGCCATTACCTTGGGTCCCGGTAGAAAAATAATTGATTTTAAATAGGTGGAATGCCTGTGTGCCCTCTCGCAAATTTGTGTCATTTACGAAAAGAATCAGTCACTGCCTTTTGGTTTTGATGTCACTCCTGTTACAAGAGTTCTGTCTTCCTTTGTTCTGTCTGGTTAGATCTTTTCCCGTTTGCACCTCATTCATTTATCAGTATCCCGACCGATAATGGCAAATTCTTGACCCGAGAGTATTGAGAATTATAGGGTAAGTGCATCAGATTA
This sequence comes from Nyctereutes procyonoides, assembly GCF_905146905.1. NCBI lineage: Eukaryota > Metazoa > Chordata > Mammalia > Carnivora > Canidae > Nyctereutes > Nyctereutes procyonoides. Next base: position 17,941,307 of record NW_026575132.1, read on the forward strand.
GTAAATACTGCCTCTTCACAAAAGCGCGATTTTATCGTGCTGTCATGGGAGGTAATTCTGCTTTTCTGGAAAGTTCTGAACTTTCACACATAAGTAAATGGAGTGTGTACTTCGGAGATGGGCCCGTTTTCAAGTGTGGGACATGAAATTTGGCGTCTGAGACCCCTACGTCAGGATGGAGCAGGCCGCACGTGTATGTGTGTAGTCTCTTTAACAGGCACAGCAATTTGATTTTTTTTTTTTTTTTAAATAAGTCTCCGACCATGTTTGAGTAAGGGAATGGAAAAGATAACTTGTTTCTGTTCACAAGTCAGGACCATGAGCGGTAACAGTAGCAGCTATTATTTTGGAACACTTCACTAATTCTGATGTTTTTTTGGGAATTAACTCACACAACCTCATGAGGTTGGTGCTCTTATTGGCACCAGCACTTGACAGTGGGGAATTGGACACAAAGAGGTCAAGTCACCTGTCGGAGATCTCCTAGTTGGGAAGTGGAGGAACCAGGATCAGAAGCATGCAGCGGCTTGTGTTGTCTCAGAAACGAATGGCTTCTGTGGCTCCTGGGCTAATGGAGAATGATTAAGACATTCTTTTTCCTCAAAGAGGAACTAAAAGTTTATACTTAACGTTTGTGTATTTCGTATCTCTCCTGCTAACGCTGCAGACTCTGAAAGCAGGGTCTCTTTGTGGCTCACCTCAATCCTCTTCAGGTGAAGCACCATGGCAGGTTTAGTTATGATTGGTTGAATGAATGATTGGATCCATCGTAAGAGGGATTTCTAATGAATCACATTTGTTCCTTCCCAGCCCCTGTGGCAGACCCGGAGCTTATTAAGATAAAAGTATTTGTCTTTATTGACTCCTTTCCCCCTTTGCCAAGTAACATCTTGGTTTGACAAAATTAAATTCTCCAAACACCGTTTTAAAATCCTTTCCCTTTTAACCTTCACAACTTTTTGAGCTAAGAGGTATTTTTATTTCCCTTTTGCAAAGGAGGAAACTAGTTTAGGGAGGTTCAACCTCTTGTGATCTGCAGCCAGAAGAGGCAAGGCTGGCTCAGGTGCATTGTTTCCTAGGCCAGATGTGTGAAAGTGGGGACCTGGACTCCCTTTTCCTTTTTTTTTTTTTAAAGATTTTATTTATTTATTCATGAGAGACTCAGAGAGAGAGGGGCAGAGACACAGGCAGCAGGAGAAGCAGGCTCTCTGCAGGGAGCTCGATGTGGGGCTTGATCCTGGGACTCCAGGATCACGCCCTGGGCTGAAGGCAGACGCTAAACCGCTGAGCCACCCAGGGATCCCTGGACTCCCTTTTCCAAGGTGGCCAGCCACAGCTTAGCTTCCCTCCAGGTCCTGCCTTCATGCTTTTTTTTTTTTTTTTTCCTGATCCGTTTAAACGGAGTCCACTATTACAGTTTGAGTGCACCTATTATTTCCCCCCCCCCAAGAATGCCCCTCCCCCCAATTTCTCTCCTGATTAAAACTGAATGTCTTCATCTTGAAAGTCAGGAACGAATTTTGGGAATACTGTGGGGCATGGTGCATGGTGTATGGTTGGATACATGGAAAAAAAAAAAGAACAAGTGATTTCTCTAGAAAAGAAAATTGGAAAGCATATAAACCTATCATGACACGACAGTGACCAGAAATGGCGTTGGTCCTCAGTGTAGGAGCAGAACAATTATGCAGTTTCTAAATTGCTTACCAGGATTTAGGGTTGGGGGATTTCACATTAGTACTAAATTGCTGACTTTTGAAAAACATCCAAAGGTTCGCCGGTGGTGGGTCCACAGCCTTCTGAGGCCACAGCGGGCTGGAGCTGAATGGAGCCGCCGTAGCAGCTCGGCTGGTGGATGTTCTTCATCGGTCTTCTGTCCCCACCTGCCCTGTTGTGCTCCTCCGTGTTTCCTGCCAGCCCCTGTAGACATATGAAAGGTGTTTCCAGATTCACTGGAGATGTTTTCTGGTTACCGCCTAGCTCCATTTTAGATCAGTCTTCGCCAAGTCTTCTAGCCATCTTAGCCTTGATGGGAGAGCCGGTAAAGGTTTTATTTGTCTGAAGCTTATTGTGTGACAATTGTAAACAAAGCTTAGGGTTGATGATGGGAAGTGATGAGAGAGAAAATAATTCTGTGCCTGTGTTGGAGACTATTATAGCCAAATCTCAGTAAGTCTCTGGGGGAAAAAGAGACCTTTTTTTTTATTGTGTGTTCTTTTTTGCAGACTTCACAAAGTACCTTTAAGGGGGGAAAAAAGAATAAAATAAGGATGAAGCAGACTTCCTTGATGAGATTTCACTTCATTGGAGTGAAATAATTTGGTATTTTCCAAGCTGGTCTGATAAGAACCCGCAGGGCATTTATTAGAAATTTTGATTCTCAGGTCCTCCTTGGTGTCAGAGGGTTGGAGGAGGGCCCGTAAATCCTTTGTGCCAAGGGCTCCCAGGGTTAATGTTGTCGGGCAAATTTAGGACCCATTGACTTCATGCTTGGGTTTGTTGCCCTTTTTTGCCTTGGCTTACCCATAAGCCTTTGGTTTCCTCTGAGGGCATCGGTAGGTTTCTGTTCTCCTGGTGGACGAGGCGAACCCAGTGCACTGCATTGATCATCAGTGCAATTAGGCCTACCACTTGGGGACCAGTCCTTTCAGATGATATTTTATTCTTGTTTCCCATAAAGTAAATTTGTTTTATTCTCATATATTCTCAAGGTGTGTGTGTTTAGATGGCGTGTGAAGACAGACACAACTTATTTTCACTATAAAGGTAACCTGAGGTTGAAGGCTGCTGAAGTCCTCCCAGGGCCATGCAGCAGATGACAGAAGCAGTGAACAGAAGCCGAATCTCTTGTTCTGGAGTTGTATGCTATCCAGTAGGCCTCCCTGTCTGCTTCTCTGATCCCCACCTCTGTGTTCCAAGTAAACATAACCATTTTCTCCTAACACAGGTAGTCACTGCTCTTAGGTGAACGGTAGAATGATGTTCTAAGTACTAGAAACACAACCTCCAGGGACGGAAGTGTTTGCAGGTGCAAGTGTCTGGACCCATTCACCTCACCCGGTCCCTCTCAGAGGTGTCCTGAGTCCTGAGCTCTCTCTCCTCCTCCTCTGGACTTTCTTTTTTTGTTGTTAGTTATCAGTGGACAGCAGGTGAGCATAATAGTTGAAAGGCTGGACTTTGGAGCCAGATGGCCCGCGTTCAATGCCCGCCTCCGGCACTTCCTGGCTGTGTGACCTTGATCCTCTTTTCCTCATCTGTAACATGCAGATGATAGGAGTGCCTACCCCACAGAGTTGGTTGCATACTGAATGTTGAGAATTTAGGATGGTGGCTGGCCCATGGAAGTTTTAGATTTTAAAGATTTTATTTATTTATTCACTAGAGATACAGATAGAGGCGGAGACACAGGCAGAGGGAGAAGCAGGCTCTATGCTGGGAACCTGATGTGGGACCTGATCCCGGGACTCCAGGCTCACGCCCTGGGCTGAAGGGAGGTGCTAAACTGCTGAGCCACCCGGGCTTCCCTAAGCTTAAGATCCTAATCACATTTATCTTCTCTTCTCTGTCCCCCGCATGTAATCAGTGAGCAAGTCCCGTCACTGTACCTGTCTTTCATTTCCATTCTTACTGCTCCTTGCCATTTGCCAACACCTACCTCCTTGCTTCTGATGTACTGCCCAGGCCATCTTCCTATTTTATTATTTGCAGTTTATTTTTTATTTGCTTCTTGCTTTATTATTATTATTATTTATTTGTTTTTTTTAAATAATCTCTACACCCACTGTGGGGCTCAAACTCACAAATCCAAGAAGATCGAGAGTCACGTGCTCTACGGACAGAGCCAGCCTGTTTCTGCCTTTAGAACTCCACATTTTCCATAGGATGGATTCCAGAGTCCGCGCCTGCCGTTCCCTACCCTCCATGTGACGCAGTCTACCTCCTGTTCTTTTCATGTTCGCCAAGCCGACCACCACCACTTCTCCCCTTCTTTGACTATAACTTGCTTATTTCTGCCATTGCCTTGTTCCCTTGCCCATCTTTACAAATTCTATTTGTTCCGTAAATCTTATGATCCTCCCCTCTTTTAAAGAGCCATGCTACTCACCTCACATTGCCACGTTGCTACTGTTCGCTTTTCTTGCAGTCCTCATCTAGGGTAATGTCTATGGCTTTTAACCAATAAAGCCCAGAGTTCAGTGGGTCAACATTATAAAGTTCACTCATGGAACAGTTCGTTCATGTGACAGTTGAGTGTGAATGTTCTTCGATGAAGAAATTGAGGGACATTGTCTCCTTCCATCCTGTGACAGTCCTTTGGTGAGAACTGGTTGCACAGGCCACCTGGATGTGAAGGGAATTGGCTCTCACCAATTGGAGAGCCACCACAGTCAGGTCATGGCTCCTGTGGAGTCCCTAGCCATTTCTTTCCAAGGAGATGGTAAATTTTTCTGGGTAAGCAGGAACTCCCCAACTTCTGTATAAAACCCAGGCAGGTACTTGTACAGAGGGGGTTTTGTTAAATATCGAAGAAAGCTAGTGAGAGGAGGGCTGCCTGGAGCGGGTTGGTGGTGTGAAGTACCTTGGGTCAGATGCCAAGAGGAATTCATTTGAATCCTGCCTCCACAGATTATTATTGGGTTACTCATAACCCAATAGGAAGTTACTCATCCCGTGCTCTTCAGGCAGGGATATAACAGCATCTCCTTCATGAGGCTGCTGTGAAGATGTAATGAAAGAAGGTACAACCCCTGGCATGTTGTAAATCCTCCGGAAATGGCAGTTATTAATACACACATCAAGCTGCTTTGCTGATGATTTTTACAAAATTTTAAACTGTCGTTTAGTGCCCTGTGATAGAGGTAGGTTAGAAGTAGCCACAGGCAGCCTGTGGCAGATGAGAGTTGGAGAGACCCGTGTCAGAGTCCAGAACTTCCTAACTAGTGTGTGACTTGGGCAAGTCATAGAACTTTCGGGGTTTTGATTTTGTCTTCTTTCCACTTTTACCTCTTGGATGATGAATCATAGAATCAAGTCTTGTGACGTTGTTACAATTTGTTGAAATGTCAAGGAAATACTGCTTTACATAACTGAAATTCTCGGATATTGTTGGTATTGTTTAACACTGTTGATGTTAAATGTTGCACTGAAAAATGCTGCTATCACAGACAATCCCCTCTACCCTCATGAGAATACATTTGAGAAAAATACAGAAACTGAATTGAAAACATTTTCAGAGTAAGATTTTGTTTGTCTTATAGGCATTTTGTTCCCAACATCACCTTTGGGCACCCTGTGGTAGAAAGCCTCCGAAAGCAGCTAGGCCAGGACCCTTTCTTTGGTAAGTGGGTGTGTTAACGCTGTCAGAAGCTGGATATGTTGCTCAAGTAAAGGAAAAGTAGAGGGTCCATTTCCCACCTTCCAGTCTCCTCTTGAACCCTTCCTTTCTCCCTGCTCCCAGTGCCGAGGCTTTGTTGGCTGCTTGTAATAAGCCAAACTCTTTTCTTGCTTCAGGGCCTTGCCACTTCGGCTGATCTCTTTCCCTGGACAAGTGTTCACCTGGCTAGCTCTGACGTATCTGTTGCCCCTGAATTATTGGCATTTCTTCAGAGAGGCCTTTCTCCAAGCACCCCATTCTAAATTCAAGCACCCCATTCTAAATTAACCTTTGTCCAGTTAGCCTATCACCTTCTGAATTTCCTTTTTAGAACTTCAATCAGATTACTTTTATCAGACTGTAAATTCCTTTAGAGATTTTATTTATGAGAAAACAAGTGGTGGGGAGGGGCAGAGAGAGAGAGAGAGAGAGAAGCTGACTCCCTGCTGAGCAGGAAGCTCAACATGGGGCTCCATCCCAGGACCCTGGGGTCATGACCTGAGCAGAAGGCAGATGCTCAACCACCTGAGCCACCCAGGCATCCCTGTAAATTCCTTTAGGGCAGGAATTTTTTTAAATTTTTTTTAACTTTTATTTATTTATGATAGTCACAGAGAGAGAGAGAGAGAGAGGCAGAGACACAGGCAGAGGGAGAAGCAGGCTCCATGCACCGGGAGCCCGACGTGGGATTCGATCCCTGGTCTCCAGGATCGCGCCCTGGGCCAAAGGCAGGCGCTAAACCGCTGCGCCACCCAGGGATCCCCAGGGCAGGAATTTAATCCACTTTATTTACTGTGGTTTCCTTAGACGTGAACATAGACACAAGATTGGAGCTTAGTATAGTTGTTAAATGAATTTATAAATCAGTTGATATATGGTCTAGAAGGAAGACCAATTATTTAGTGCAAATTGGAGTTTCTGGAAGTGGGGCCTATATATGTGCCACTCTGGCATTGTAGGTAGGATAAGGTGAGTGAAGATTTTTAAGAAGTCACAGTGACCTAGAAGTCATTTCTCAAGAGCATGGATTCAGTCCACGTGTTGTTATTGCTCTTAAACTTAGGAATGGCTTAACCTGACAAATCTCTTGTGCATAAGAAATTTATAAGAAATTTAACAAATTTTTATAAGTACGTTCTTATGTCATTTTTGGAATTGTGAAACTTAGTTCATATTAAATAAAATGAAAGATTAAGCTTCTCAGTGGCAGTAGCCGTATCGAAAGCTCTCTATAACCACGTGAGTCTAGTGCCTACTGTGTTGTACAATGCCACTCTGGAGCATTGCCATTATTGTGGAAATTTCTCTCGGGCAGGACCTCTATAGGACCCATCTACTTTTCTCGAAGGAAAATGTCTCATCACTTAATTTCTGTAGCATGAGGGAAATCATGTTCCACTAGAATGTTCGCCATTTTGAAATTTTCAAATAATGAAATGTACTCCTGATTAGCTAAGCTTTTTATAACAATTTTTTTTAAAGATTTTATTTATTTATTCATGAGAGAGAAAGAGAGAGAGGCAGAGACACAGGCAGAGGGAGAAGCAGGCTCCATGCAGGGAGCCCGACGTAGGACTTGATCCCAGGTCTTTAGGATCGGGTCCTGGGCTGAAGGCGGTGCTGAACCGCTGAGCCACCCGGGGCTGCCCTTTTTATAACATTTTAGAAAATGAATTTTCCAAGATAAGTTTGTTCTTATGATCATCAGAGGTGAATGAAATAAGTAGCCTTGTTTTACCCTGCTGTGCTTTGGCCACAGAGTCCTTTGCATCTGGCTTTATATGGATTTAAAAGAATTTTTTTTTTCTTTTCCTCTTTTATTTGGACTCCTAGCACCCCTTCTCACTGCTATTTGTGTCTCCTATGTTTGTGCCTCTCTTACCAACCCCGTTGACACAACCACACACAATCTGCTTTTTCTTTCTGTTTTTCATTTATTTGCCAATAAACTCGCTAATCAGTCTGTCTGGCAGTGGGTCTACAATAAAGATGAATGGACTCCGAATGCTTTAATGTTTGGGTTTTGTGACCTTTGTTTTTATATTAGGAAGTGTGTTTTTTTGTTTAATTCTTGGGTCTTAGTTGTTGGATAACTGATTCACGTGTATATTTTAAGAAGTAATTCACAAATTGCACGAGTAACTGCTTAAGTTCTGAACGGTTCAATCTCCATATTGAGTAGAAATAACCATTAAGCCATCAAGTGATAGGGGTAATCTGTTGTTTTTGTGTTTTGTTTTGTTTTTGTTTTGCTGTTATTGAAATCAGCAGTCTTCAGCTATGATCTGACAACCCACAGGAATCCCTTGCAGGTGGGACATGAGGTGAACCCTATTTTCATAAGACAGTGTTATTTGCCGTTATTTGTATAGGGCAGAAGCAGTGGTGAGTTTGTTAGTGCCGTGGCCCGAATCAAAGCAATGGTGTTGAACCATCCAAGTAGTTATCATAATATTCTTCATCACCATGTGTTCATAGAAATATCCTTGATGAATCAGTACAAATTATTAATTACAGTAAATCTTGATCCTTGGGTACATTTCATTTAATACTTATTATGACAGAGTGGGAGGTACATGTAAAGCTGCATGCAGGACTGACATTTTCTTTAAAAGTAACTAAGTTAGCTTGTCACTTCAAGGAATATAACCTCTTTTTATGTTTCCACTGTTAGAGCTTGGAAGTGACCATTTGAATTGTGAAAAACTTGTATCTGCCTCTGTGAGGTCGTTAGCTTTCTACTGTTTACAGCTTTCCTATTAAACTCCATAGTGACATTAGCAAGTGTGATTTTCTGATAGGATATAATGAAATGTGTCGTCGTTTGGAAGATCTGTGCCATTCAGTAAACTGGCACTTAAGAGATCCATTCAGATTGTATTAGTTTAGGCCAGTGACTTGTAGTGTAACCAAGTGCAGAAAAGTTCACTGGTAGGGTTTACAGATTCCACACTGCAGTGGAAAGGAGTATTTGTCGAGTGCTGGGTTAGGACGAGGAGACTGTCCACACCGGTCCAAACAGGCGATTAACGGACCCCTGCCATTTCCTCCATGTACTTGTCCCCTTGTCTTCATAGAAAACAACATTTGTCAACAGACTAAATGCAGAGCACACGTGAGAATACAGAGGTCTTCTGCGAAGCCAGACGCTAGTAACTTGCAACATGAGTAAAATAATGTCCCTCTGACATTAACATGTGGTAGACTTATTGTTGCTTATTATTGTTCAATGAAGAAGTAGACCTTTAAAATTTCTTAGCTTGAATTTCTAATATATTTTAGATACTGATAAACACAGCTCACACCAACAGCACTTTGGGGGGTCCTCAGTAATTTTTCAGAGTGTAAAGGGAGGCTGATGATAGAACTGCTTTGAGAACTGCTTATCTCCATATGTGAACTACAAGCAAATTCACGGGACCGGTGACTGACCATGAGATTCTCCAGTGGGAGTTGCCAGTTGTCACTGCCTGCTGGAGATGGAATGACGTAGCAGTCTGGTAACTTAATGAATGAGTAAACTAGATATTTTAAAGCAGATTGAGTTGCCTTTGTTTATATCACAAAGAAATAAACCCCAAATACAGTCTGTCTTTTAAAAACAATGTTTTATCTCTAAAATGTGTTTTGTTTTTGTTACTTTTGTTAGTTTAGAAATATAAACTTTAATGTTGGCTTCATTTGTCAAGCGGTATTCTCTTTTTCCTGATATTTTTCAAAGCCTTATTGCATTTTATGATCTCAGTTGAATTCTAGAATAGTAGAAATTTTTTTCTTTAGTATGGCTCAGAAGGGCTGTGAGTTTGTTTGCTTGTCTGAACACATCCATCCGGCACAGGCGTATTTGCTGTTTCCTTCTTGACAGTGTCATTTCTTGAGTCAGCCTCCCTTTAGCCACCCTCTTCTGGTTAACTGCTCTTACATTTTAAGTCAAGATCCCGAAGAAGGCCACCTCCCTCTCCCCTAACGACATCTCTCTGATTTGAGCTTCACACTTGGGATGTGGGTCAGACTTGCAGTTTCCTCCTGCAGCCTGCTGGCTCTTCGGCCCCCTCTGTGCTAGAGGCCTGCCGCTTCTCACCCTCTTCAGTTGCTGCTGTTGTTCTTGCTCCCCTTACTGCCATGGCCTCCTCGGTTAGATCTTGTCCCTTCGCAGCTCAGAATCCCACTGTGTGCCCCTGTCCCCTGCAGAATAAAACCCAGTGGCCTAGGGAGCTCTGTCCTGTGTCTCTTCACCTTGTGCCCCTCTGACCTTATCTGTTCTGCCCATGATCCCCACATCCAGCCACACCTCTGTATTAACTACCAACGCAGTGCGTACTGAATACAGTACTTCTTTTCTTTATGGTTTGTCCTCCTCACTAAGAATGTAATCTCCGTGACAGCAGAGGTGTTTGTCTGTTTTTTCTCTGTCCCTGGGCCCTGGGGTAATTAGTGGTATAGTAAGTGTTCCATAAGGTGCTGATAGAATCACTTATTTTAGCTTTCCTGTTTTATAAATGAGGAACTAAGTCCACATAGATAATAGGACTTTTTAAAGTTTTTTAGAGTGGCATGTCCTAGACCTAGGTTTCCTAAATTCTAGTCCTTACTTGTCATATACAGCATCATATGCTTTGTGTGGAAAAATGTGGTTTTTTGGTAAGTGAGTTTAACCAGAACCCTGTCTTCAAGATCAAAGGAGACTAACTATAGCTATACAGAAGGGTAATTGCTTAAGAATTATTTTAATGCCAAATAGTTTATTGTCCCAAACAACAAAAACAGTAAGTTAGCTTCAGTAACCTGAGCCAGGTATTTTTCTCTTCAGTAATACTTAGGAGATGTGTCTTTTCTTTTTAGATATGCACATGATGGTGTCCAGGCCGGAACAGTGGGTAAAACCAATGGCTGTAGCAGGAGCCAATCAATACACCTTTCATCTTGAGGCAACCGAAAACCCAGGGGCTTTGATTAAAGACATTCGGGAGAATGGGATGAAGGTGAGAGGTCAGCAGTGACAGTAATCCACTGTCAGAGTGGAAGTTTGGGTGGAAGACAGGAAGTGATAGGCAAGGCCAGACGGAGGCAGCTGTTCTTCAGCCGAGAAGCCAGAGTTAAAGTATAACTGGTTTGTTAGACAGGATTTCTATATTCCACTAATGTTTCCTGAAAATTACTGCCTTTTAGAAACATTTATGTTTGGGTAGCCTTGTTGACTTTCTTAAAAAAGTAACTACAGTCTGAATATGCATTCCATTTCTGTGCCTGTCCTACTCTTTAAGAATATTTCTACTGGGTGTGATATGCCACAATAATATAATATGGAAATAATTGCTAATGTGATGTAGCAAATTTGTCTCTGTTATAGGTTGGCCTTGCCATCAAACCAGGAACTACAGTTGAGTATTTGGCACCATGGGCTAATCAGATAGATATGGCCTTGGTTATGACAGTGGAACCTGGGTTTGGAGGGCAGAAATTCATGGAAGATATGATGCCGAAGGTAAAGAAATACTTCATTTGGGGGTGAGGATTTATTGTTTGTGTTCATTCAGTAAGCACAAGGAAGAAAACATTCAGTTTTTATCTGTGTAGCCGTTAGATCTTTTGGGAGATTTCTTTTCATAGGATATTGAGGGTTTTATCTTTGTCTTGTTTGCATGAGGTATATTCTCTGCAAAGCCATGACAAATTGAATGCCATTTCCCAAACAGAACAAGTCTTGCTTTTATGAAACTGAATTTGTCTCAGTATATTAAAAAGGAAGGTATCGCCAATCATAATTTGTATTAATAAAAAGTTAGCATGTGTTGAGGCGCCTGGCTGGCTCAGTCACAAGAGCATGTGACTGTTGATCTCTGGGTCCTGAGTTCAAGCCCCACGTTGGGTGTAGAGATTACTTTAAATAAACTTAAGTAAACAAACAAATGAATGTGTGAGATATTTGGAGTCCTGTTGTAGTGGCTGATACTGGCTATTTGATTTTTTTTTTCCCCTTTGGTTGTTTCCTGCCCCCAACATATCCACCATAGGAGTCACTGATTTCTTTGTGTATATCTAGGTTCACTGGTTGAGAACGCAGTTCCCATCTTTGGACATAGAAGTTGATGGTGGAGTAGGTCCTGACACCATCCATAAGTGTGCAGAGGTGAGACTGCTACTCAGCTATGACTCTGACCAATATCCTTTCACATATATTGTCTAGGACATTGTCTTGTCAGCGGAAGAGGTTTCCCCTCCATTTCCTAAATTGCCTTTCTTTCTGAGAAGAGTAATTTTTTCTTATTCAAATGTAGAACTACGAAAATGAAGAGCAATAAGAGAATGTCCTCAAATCACATTAAAACGTTAAGTCCCAGTTCTTTGAGTGATGCTGAAGGAAGTTACTTTTTTAAAAAACAATATGCTGAATGCCAGCCTTTTGGAGATCATTAAGTTCTAGGCCTTGGAGTAGGACATTTTTCCAAAATAGGGCAAGAAAACATATGTGCTTATAAAGTGGAAAGATTCTTATTTTGTGTAACTGAGGTATATTAATTACTAGTATGTCCCTTGCAAGAATTGACCAGAGCCATTTCTGATGGCTCCATCTCCATCTGATTTCTGGGTACCTGTGATCCTCTGTGCAGAGGTGGGGTGGGTTTTCCCAAGTAACTAGCCGAGCTCAGTAGTTAGGCCCTAAGCTTCATAAGAGGGTGGCAGCCCATCACCTCAGGGTCCTGAGATCCAGCCCCATGTTGGGCTCTGCACTCAGTATGGAGTCCTCTTGAGATTCTCTCTCCCTCTCCCTCTGCCCCTCCTGCTCATGCTTGCTCTCTCTCTCTCAAAAATTAGATAGATAGAGAGAGAGAGAGAGAGAGAGAGAGCCAGCCCTTCCTGTAACACTGCAGGTCATTAAAAGTTTATGTGGTCCATTTTTGTTAAGCAAAATGGTCAAATCTGCACTTTTTTTTGTATAAATGCCATACTTTTCTGCTGGATACTTCTCAAAAGCTTGGCTGTGAGGTATTTATGGAAGAGGAGCTAACTAAACAGCCTGTATCCTTTGACCACTTGTGGAGTTCTTTTTTACTTAATTGTGCTTTGCAATTGGGCTTTCTCTGCTTTCGTTAGAACACATGTCAAGCTGTAACCATACAGAACTTTTTTTTTTTTTTTTTTTTTTTCATTTTAACGAGGAGTGTTGTTAGTGATGTAGTATGCTGTATCACAGTGACAGTGTCTCCTGGGAGAAATTTCCTTCCCCTTTGGGGCCTCTCCCTTTAGCCTCTTACCACTTTGTTCTGGCAGCAGATCACATAACAGATTGGGTTTCCCTCCTCAAGTCAAATCCTGGGAGCTCAGAGCTAAATTTGGACATACCTTACTTGCTTTTCTCTATGATTTCTTTGGTTCCACATTTAAGAGTATCTTGAAAAATTTTTTAAGCCCCTCAGAGCCTTTCTGGAATGCAGTGAGGCATTGCATGAAAGAGTGTTTCATTCTTCCTGACATCAAAATGAGAAATTATGTAATGTTGCTATATTTTATAGTTTCACATTTTAGCAGTTATTGTCTTCCAAATCATACACGTTTGACCCTTGAATAACATGGTTCTAAACTCCGCGGATCTCCTTTTACAGTATTCTACTTGTATTTTCCTTATGATTTTCTTAAGATTTTCTTCTTTCTAGTTTACTTTCAGAATACAGTATGTAATACACATAATATACAAAATAGGTATTAGTCAACTGTTGTTACTGGAAGGCTTCCAGTCAATAGGAGACTATTAGTTAGATTTTGGAGGGAGTTAAAAGTTACAGATTTCTAACTACACAGGGATTTGGTGCCCCTGACCCCTGCATTGTTCAAGGGTCAACTACATAGTTTAAAGATTAAAATAGAATTTATATTTTTAGTAGCCTTGTGAGCATTAGCATATTTTTCAAAAACCTTAATAGAGTTGAGGATTAAAAGTTCTTACAGCTTTTTCTAAATATTAGCAAAGATGCAACAATGTAGCTTATTTTAAGGTGGTTACAAGAGTCATTGATTTCTAAAACACATTTAAAATAATTTGATGTCTTCATTGGTTAAGCATTTTAACTTATGTCTTCATTGAACTAGATTGTGTAAGTCTCTTCACCTCCAGGTACCTTTTGCATAGCTAAAGTGCTGATAAATGCAAGGGTAGAAACTCTAGTCCAGAAATTCTGTTTAACCTAAATGTTTACTTCTTCCAGGCAGGAGCTAACATGATTGTGTCTGGCAGTGCCATTATGAGGAGCGATGACCCCAGATCTGTGATCAACCTGTTAAGAAATGTTTGCTCAGAAGCTGCTCAGAAACGTTCTCTTGATCGATGAAACCACAAGGAGTCCAGTGTTTATGCTTATGAAATCTTTTTACTGGAAGACAAGAATATAGACAACCAAACCCTATCACGGTTGAAGCAGTGCTATTTTCCTGAGCAGCTGTTCATTCCAGTGACTAAAATCTATTCTGCTGAATGTTCCAAGAGGTTCGAAATTGGTGTGTATAACTACATTTTTAGTGATGGAATTTAAAGATGAGTGTGGTAAAATACCATTTTTACTGGGAGACTTGATTTTTATAAAGTACAAATACGTCTGTATTAAGGTTATAAACAGAAATGTGTCTTAATGCCTAATGAAGGCATACTAGCTACTACGAAAAAATGTTTTCTTCTGCATTTTACATCTTCTCGCTTCTTGATTGTTTTCCAAAGCAAAGGAAGTCCCTATTCCTGTTTCGTGTCCTTTTTGATTTGTGTGTGTGTGCATGACAATATGAGTAGAATGGAACTTGTGAAAAATCTAAGAATCTGGCTAGGGGGACATACCGTATTCTTTTTAAACATGTTTTTTCCCTTGCACCTTATATTTGATACATAAAAACTGTAAAAACCATAATATGAAGCCCAGGGATTTCAGGTGGTCTGTTCTAAAGTACAAGTATAGATTTTATCAAGGTGTTTTCTTTGTTAGCTCTGCGGGAGGGGCAGGTTATACAGTGATCCCCACCTATCCCTTTTCTTACCATTCTTAAGGACATGAGGATGATGTGCTAGCTCTGAGCAGAAAGGGAAGGAGAGCCTCTATTTGGAAGTAATACTGAGTTGAATCTGGACTCTTTCCTTTCCAACTATTTGACTTTAGCAAATCAAATAATCCAGCCTCTTCAAGTATCTGTTAACTGATTTATACAATGAATATAATTACAATAACCATGCAGGGTTGTGTTGAGCATTAAAAGAGATCATATGCTATATGTAAGGCTTCCACTACTATTCCCAAAATTGTAGGATAGTTGAATTGAGGATGCTCAATACAAGGTAGCTGTCATTATATAAGTTTATGTTTTGTAGCCTATAAAGTACTTTGATGTAATCTCATTAAATCCACAAATCTCCCTTGTGAGTAGTAGGACAGGTACTTTTGTCCCCATTTTAAAAATGAAGATACTAGAGCTCAGCCACAGGCTGGTACCATGGAAAGAATCCAGTAGGGCAGAGGATTTCTGGCTTGTACTCTTTCTACAAATGGAGCCCTTGGGGGGTTAGGGTTAGGCAGAGGAAGCCTCTTTTATGTAACACTGTCTTATTTCCAGTCTAATTTTACCCTGTGGCAGAACCAGATGGCTGAGGATGTTCTGGATACTATGGATTTTGACCCCAAGGATATATATTTTATTAATCCAACAAAGACCAGGTAGGCCAAAAGAGGACAAGGTATAGAGTTAATCCGTAAACTAAAATTGTGTCCCAAATTACACTTTGACAATAAGTATGTATCCGGTATTTGCAAATACTCTCGCTATATGATACATATGGCAAGAAAGAAACAGACCAGTGTCATTAAACTTTTTTAGGCTACTATGAGTTTTGAGAAATAAGGTTTGAAAAATAACATTAACACTTTCGCATAGAGCTTGGTTTTTTTCTATACTGCAATGTAAAAATTTGTTGGTTTTTATTTTGAATTAGGAAAGGTTGGTGTCAAAAAAAAAGGAAAGGTTGGTGTCATGAATAGGTGGCACTTAAATCAGATAACACGAGGCATATAGAAATAACTTTAATTAAAAAACTTACATAGAAGATTATAATGTCAGACATGACAGAAAGATTTGAGCTTATTTGCCTAGACAACTTGGGTTTGTCTGGCTTTTGTTTTCTTTTTTAAAAATAAATGTACAGTAAAACTACAAGCAAAAAATTTGTCAGTATTGAAACTGAATTTTTTTTTCCTTCTTTACAGGGACTCATATAATTTCTAGTCCCTAACAAAAACTTAGTGTCAAATCCCCCCAGACTAGGCCAGATGGCCAGGATTGTCAGTTAATATGGGTATTATAACTTGAAAACCTTTTTTTACATGAGAGAAATTGTCCTCAACTTTTACATAGAAAAAGTTATATGATAACTTCAAAAGGAATTTCCTTTCTTTAATGTACACTCCTGTATTCAGTATTGAAGCATTATCCTTTAAAAAACTTTAAAATTCTCACTCTAGGATACAAGTAAGATTAGATGCTTATTTGACTAGAGTGAGCTATGGTAAGGAATGACCATTTTAAGTAGAAATACAACATTTTTTATACTGATACAACTTTCCTGTTTGTTGCTCATTTTAAGTTGATGCCTTCTTTTATGAGATACATAAAATAGATAAAACTCAAGCTTTAAAATAGACCAATATTTAATCTGCTTTGCTTGTCTGAATCTGTTAGCAAATAGAAAGTAACCTGTGTTTAGTTTAACAGATAACAGTGATTTCAGAGAAAGGTGTATTGTGTTATCTGGTATAGAAATTTCCATAAATAACTTCTATTGGCTAAACATGTTTTTAAAAAAAATTCCCTCCCTCTATAGTCAAGACTTTAGATATCCATTATCACTGGAACCTGTGCTTTATTTATAGTGCAGCTTACATTTCCTGGGGTAGTTCATACATGAATTTTCAAATGGAGTGGTCACTGCCAGTGTTTTTTTAAAACTATGTGTGTGTATGTGTTTGTATACTGTATACACACATATTTGTATACTCTAATATATTTCTGGGGCAATTTTAATGAATTACCCCGGAAATTACATAGAAATGAATAGAAAAAAGAGCTGTCATTTGATGCACAGGTGTATATATGTGTGTGTGTGTGTGTGTGTGTGTGTGTGTGTGTATGTATGGGTATAAAGTCTTTCAAAAGTTATTTACCCAGTAATGTGATATACCATCAGATTGCAGCAGTTAATTTTTTGGTGCTTGTGATTTGCATCATAAACACAAAAGACTAGCACTTGTCTGTAGGTGAAAAGCTAGTTATTTCTGTGGTTGAAGAATGAAAAAGAGACCTACCTTGCCTGTTATAGAACAGCATAAAAGATTAATACATGCAGTACATGCTCTTATTCTGGAATTGTGACCGAAGGGGTTGGGGGATGGAGAACAGGGCTGATTTTTTTTTTTTCCCCTCCTGTTTTCCACTCACGTACATACTTTTTTTTAACCTGTTGCCTGTCACCTATTTTTTTTAACATGAGTAAGTCCTAGACCAAAAGGTCTATACTCTTCCATTTCATCTGCCTGCCTTTTTGGATGGTGACTGTTCTCGGGTACACTGGTACAGAAGATTTCACCATGGGAAGCTGGGCTTGAACTTCCACTGTGATCCTTTTTTCCGTCTTGGCATAGTAAGGCTTCCGTGTCTTCATCCTTCAGTGGAAAAGCCCGTCGTTCCCACCACAAAGACTGAAAGAACATTTTCAGTTAAGTTTCAACTAATTTGTTTAAATTCATGTATCAAATGGTCCTTAAATGTCAATTTTATAATGACTATTTTGTTAACACATAAATGAACAAACTTTCATTTGGACCTGAACATCTAGCAACTCAAATAGGACATACTGGGAATTGTTTAGAGACCTTTGGGAGTTAGGTTGTTTTTGCTGTGCCCTTCCACAAAGAGGAGATGCTGCTGTTCGGCATCGGTCTTCATTTTCAGCATCAGAACATGTTGGGGAAAGGCCCTTTCAGAGTGTTTTGATCCCCTTCTACTTCAGTGTCTTCATTTTTCAGCCCATAATTATTATAGATACTTAACTGACTTTTCCTTCCCCAAGTTTTCTACAACTTGCCAATTAATTTCTACAGTTTTGCTCTCCGTTCTAGATAATGTTCTTTTCTGACACCTACTTGTGAAGAACCGTGCAAAAATTTATAGATGCTGTGTTAGAAACACTCTCCTTGAGCTTGAGGTAAGAATTGGATCCATGCGGAGACATAAAAATCTCTTTTAAAAAAAAGAAGAGAAATAGCTCACATTTGCTCTGTGCCAGGTGCTATTCTCTCTAATCAAATCTGTTTTGAAATGAAACTTGTATAGAATCCCCATTTCCTAACAGAGAAGTGAGTATATGAAATTAGACACTGACATGAAAAGATAAAGTGTTAATCAGCAATAGACCTAAAATGCTGGAAGACATACCCTCTGATTTGAACCCAGCATTTTATATGGTATTGTTGTATTGAATTTGTTAAGTAATAATGATCCTTAATTTGCAACAAGTACTTTCTACACACAGGTTTTAAAAAGGTTAAAAGGCATTTAAAAGGTGTAACTAGTCCTGGGTATTACACTTACCTTGATTTCCGGACTCTCATTTAGTGAAGGTGAGCCCTGCGCACTCAGATCCTGGCTCTCTGAAGGAAGCTCAGCAGCACTTTCAGCAGCACCATGCTGACCACCACTAAAGTCATTAGGGTATTCTTTCAAAAGCAAGTCCTGTCCTTCAACATTTTTACTGTAGGCTCTAGCAAGAAAATCAAGAAAATACTTAGTTATTACATTACTTCTTGACGTGTTAACATTTTATGAACAACCCCAAGGTATTACTAAGTCAGTTTAACTTGGTACCTTTCTTTAAACAGTTCTGCCCACAAGATTTTTAAAAGTTCATCTGCTGATCTTCCTGATGCTATCTCAAAGACTTATTTATTAGTATTTTCTCAGTACTATTTTATGAATTTGCCAAATTATAATAGTGGGTTTGAATTTTTGAGGGTTTTTTTGTAATTTTTATTTTTAAATGAGAAAGGACAGCTACTTGACCTTCACAGTCTTTCTGAGTTCCAGAGTATTCTATATTATAATGTCATCCGTGTAGGACTCGATTCACATTTTCTTCTACTTCTGGAAAGTTATATCTCTGGAATGTGGAGAAAGATGAGAATTGAGTCTCCTATATGTTAAGACAGCTCTTGGAATAAGGATCTACAACAAATCTGGATATTCTGAGACCTAAATAGAGAAATGGGACTTGTCAGCATAGCCTGCGACTCTTGGTCTCTGGGTTGTGAGTTCAAGCCCCACATTGGGTGTGGGGAGATTACTTAAACATAAAATCTTAAAAAAAAACAAAAAGTAACAGCTGACCCTTGAATAACACAGGGGTTAGCACCAACCTCCTTATGTGGTCAAAAATTCACATATAACTTGACTCCCCCGAAACTTAACTACTAATAGCCTACTGTTCACCAGAAGCCTTACTGATAACATAAACAATCTATTCACACCTTTTGTATGCTATATGTAGTATATACTGTATTCTTACAATAAAGTAAGTCAGATAAAGTAAGCTAGATAAAAGAAAATACATTTAGAGGACTGTACTATAAAAAGTCTGTGTATAGGTGGACCCATATAGTTCAAACCTGTGTTTAAGGGTCAGCTGTACTAAGTAAATGAGACATGCCCCCACACTAAATTTAGTGACTATCAGACTTCAACATGATTTTGCTTTGTGAGTTTTGTCAATATTAAAACATAGGTGTAAATCTAAAATACCATGGACTTTCTCAAATATATAATTACTGATTATGTTTTTAGGATTTCATTTCCATTCCCCTAAGGTCATATTCAAAGTATTTTAGACCATCTGCCTTTTAGACTGGACAGGTTTCTTGAGAAAAATTTTAAGAACAACATATTTTTTAAGTGGTTATGTTAAAATAGATCACCCAGATTCTAATCCCTAGTGTTTAAGAGTGCATTGAAATGACCTACTTTATGGAGGGAACATTTTCACATTGTTTGCTGAGTTAAATCTATTCTTCAGGCTGACAATAAACATGAGAAACAGAGTGGAGGAAAATACAGAAACACATTTCATCACTAATTAACCAAAATATATTTTGAATATACTCAGGGAAATGACGTGTTTCACTTCTAGTGCAAAATAACTGATGTTAAACAATATATTTTCTTCCTTTTTAGTGGTCTCTCATTACCATTCAGCATGGATTTCATGGGTCTGGTTTTTAAATTGATAACACCTGCCTGCTGTTTCTTCTATGCCACTTGCTTTGCTCCCATAGTGACCATCTGGCTTGCTCTCTTTCTTCATATTTTTTGTGTCTTAGGGAGAAGACTTCATCAGAAAGATCTTCTACCTGGAATTAGAAATAAAGTTTTTCTTTTATCAGAAACATTTTGAAATATGAGAACAGGTCAAACAATTCCTCATCAAGAGAATATAGGAAGAAAACTCTAAAATAAATCTAAATTGAGAGAACAAAGGTTATGAGATGAGCTTCAGATTCCATAATAGAGGAGTTAACTTTTTTTTTAAACACAACTTTTTCTTTCTTGGGTCACGTTTGAAGATGTACCTAGATTATAAATAGGTTTACAGTATTGATTGCCCTTTATGGAATACACTGTTCTAGGGATATTATATCAAAGAAAAGTAAAACTGAGAAAAATGAAAATCAATTTATCTGGAATTCTAAGACTGGGATAGTGGTTTAAGAATTTGAGTTTCCTGCCTAGGATCATTCTGAATTAGGGAAGAGCGTATTAAAAGAGGAAAGGGCATTAAAAAGTTAATTTTGGTAGCTGAAAAACAGAGTCAGGGCATAGATTATGGCAGAAAATGTATTACATAACGCTGCTTCTACAGAACATCATCACTTTCAAATTAGTTTGATTATATAGTATTTTTCTCTAAAATTGTTCCTTTCTTAATATGTAAGTTTTACCTATACAGGCTCACAGTCCCTTTCCCTGCAATTCTAAAACTCTGAAATAAGTGGTTCATAATTCATTGAGTTATATAGCCTGATCTGGCTAAATTCTAGAAATATTTCTCTATAGAAACATTAATATGTGATTATGAGAACTATCCTAGACTCCCTCTATGTCTTACATGATGTATCCATTACATTCACATTACTTTCTTAGGTCCAAAGTTTTCCAAATTCAAAAGCAGTTTGTTCCCAGTGTTTTGAATATGGCACTGTAGGCTTGAATATTAGAAGTAAATCTCATGCAAAAAAACATGACTCATACTGGGAATAAATATAGATATTAATGTAAATTCAGTATTTCAACAATTCGTGTATGCAAATGATACATTTGTGTTTTTCTTTATATATTATTCTTTGTAAACTTGCACAAAAACATTTTTCTAATGAAATTCATATCCTAAATGGAGAACTTTGTTTTCATAAGTGAAAAAAAAATCTGCATGTTAAAGAGCTTATAGTTCCCTTAGTCTTCAAAAACCAAATTAAGCAGGCTTCATAATATATAATGTTCAATTATCCGTAAGTGAAAGGCAACTTACCTCTTCTTCACCTACATTATATTCATCCAAAGGTTGAAGAACAGCCATCCTCCAGCTGTTGAAGATACAAACCGATTTCAGCTTTTGTTAAATAAGTGTAGCAACTGCATTCACTAAGCACAGCTAATGCAGTAGTGTTTTCTTTCCTTAGGGCTTCCATAATTCATATGGTTGTATTTTCATACTTTTTTTTTTCTTTTTTTAAAGAGTGATTTATGTTGAGAGAAAAAGAGACTTTACTTTTGGTCTTAAACAGTCTCTTCTGCATAGTTCTGTTTTATACCTACAAATGTACTGATTTTGAATTAAGCCAGTAGATGCTGAGACAGTGGCTTGGCAGGAAGAGGAGGGGAGAAGAGCTCTGATTTGAGCATTTGCCAATTTCTTTGTGTGAAGACACCCATCATGGCCTCTCAAGTTTAAGCACTGGATCGCAGAATTCCTCTGTATTTAAACAACCAACACAACAAGGTAGCGCCAGCCTTCCAAAGTAAATTGAAAAACATTGCTGCAGAACATCATAACCACAAATGTTACTCCTTACATATTTGGAGAGCTCAACAGTTTCATTCATAATACCTCAAAGTAATCAGGAATAAGAACATTTGAAATCAGCTAGAATAGAGATGGGTAGAAATTAACTGTAGTTGTCACTGAGCTTATATCTGTTTCCAACCTCTTCTATCTACTTCCTCATGCCAGACTGACATTCTTAAGAAACTGCTTTCATCATTGCTAAAAAAAAAAAAAACAAAACAAAACAAAAAAAACTTGACTAACTTCACTGCCAGTAAGAAGCAGATCTGTGTGTGGCATTCTGGGACATCTATAATCTAACTTCTTTTCTAACCATAACTTTATCACCCTACCCAAAAATCTCTGTCTCTGGCTTAGCCTTGCACACGTCTGTGTGCCTTTGTTGTGGTTTCCCTGCATAAATTACGTAAATTTTGTTCTTTCTCCCTCCTTCATGATGTCTTCCTAAATCTTCCCACTTATGCATTTAATGTGTGTACTGCTGATTTGGCAATAATACATCAAAATCTTATTTTTGTTGTTACAAGTGTTACTGTCCTACAATGTGAATACCCCTTGCCAAGGTAGTTGCTTTCTTCAAACTTGTTGCAATCTTGTGCAAAACTCCATTTTGAAGAGCAAGGATTATTTATTTGTTACTATACTTATTTACATCCCTAAAGTAAGTACAGAGTAAATCAGTCTTAGGAATTTCCAATTCTTAATAAAAGTTGACAAAGTGATAATACATGGCACTTTAAGCATGAGTCATATAAAGGGTTCTTTCACCTATTTCCCTCCATGGTTTTACAAGTGAAGGAAGGGAGAGAGGAGCATCTTCCTTTCATTAATTAAAATTTTAACCTCACTCTAAAAACGTAAATTTATTCAAGAAAAAAAAAGAGAGGAGATAAAAAGATGTAAGTACACATACCTTGGAGTAAGTATTTCCTTATACTGGAGTTTCTCTAATTTAGCTGGCGCAACTAACGACATGGGAATCACGATGTTATCTATGTCATAAGAGCTCTCACTTCTCAGTCTCCGTCGTGCAGTGTTCTGCAGAGTAGGATCACAGTAGTTTTACAACAGTATCTAGTTAGCTGTGCTGATGCCCTCTTCTCGTGAGGTATCCATTAGGTATACTGCTATACTGTACACATTCTATAATATGTTATGATAGACCTGACTACAAAACGTTAAGAAAAACAAGAAAGACCCTTATCTTCCGTAAAACAGCACAGTCCCTTTTGGCAGGTATACAGTGAAGATTTACATACATATTTTCTATGATCTTAAACAAGCTTATAAGAATGCCTTAAATTGTAAAAGACTTATCAAAGAAGTTACCATAAAGCACCCTGAACATCATGGAAATGATCGTTTAACCAACACACTTCCTTATTCGGAAAGACTATGAAATATCTGGTGTACCACTTCGTAAACCTCATTTTTACAACCTTCTTTTATGTGTTCCCGGCCCCTGGGCTTCCCAGTTTTTTCTAAACCCTTTTACCTTTTAACCTCTATTCTATGACCAGATGACAAATCAATAAGACCACCACAAATGCTGGATTCCTATTAAGCCTCATAGGAGGAGAGATGGTTATGATAGTTTTTCACACAGGAGGAAAAAAAAAAAAGCCATGATAAAGGATTACTGAGTAATTAGCTCACTAGTTTGAAAAAATTAAATCATATATATTGCTACCTAATTATTTCTAAATGTCATATGCTAGTAAAGTAAGACTTTATAGATTCACAATATTCTAAAGTTTTTTTATTGGCAAGTTTTAAGTCTATAAAGCAATTTTAGAGTTTAGAATAAAAAAAAAAACCTACTTGTGATGATGGATTCTGGGTTCTTGATATAACATTGACATTAGTAACAGCAGTAAAATTGCTATGGGATCCTGGTTCTGTGCGTTGAAAAGCAAATTCTTCAAATCTGGTTCTTTCTCCTGCCATGAAAAGAACCATAGAGAATGTCATACATTACACAGACAGGTGTTAAAATTACTTTCCTACTTAGGTAACATATGATTCCTTTTTTTTTTATTTTAAAAATTTATGTATCAAAAAATTAAGGAAATGGAAAAATCTTACCCACAGTTCTGTCATAATTATTTCCATTTTCAGGGGATCCTGATAAGTTTTTATCCAGTACATCTCATTTTTTAAATCTCATCTTTGCTCTTCACTCTGTTCATGTGTTCTCCAATGTCTTTTATTTGGATGTTAGCCTCCAAAGACAGATCTCCTTAATTTTCTCTATTCTCTCATTTTCTTATATCTGACTTTTGTTCTAATTTCTGGGATATTTCCTTAACTAGATCTTCTGAGCATTCTACTGAGACTTCTAAAAGTTCTTGGCCTGTTATTCATTTATACTGTCCTGTTCTTGTATTTCATCGATGGGATTTCTCTTTTCTCTGAAGATGTTGATCACAACTTTGCTACTCTTGGTGTTTTCTGTGTTTGTTCCATATTTCCTTTTTCCATTTGTTTTGATTCCCTAATTTGTGAGTATACATTTATTTGTTCCCTTATTTACCACCCTTATTTTACTTCTGATCTTAAAAAGTGTTTTCCTTTGTAGTGTAAAATCTAATACCCCGTCCATATTTATACTTTTCTAGTTGTTAAAAAAATGTCCTCAGGATCCACATATTGAACTTGGTTTTTGTCTTTTAGGTTTCTTAAAATTTGCAAGAGTTTTTCATGTCCTGCACTTGAGGGAGTTGTCTAGTTACTTCTTTGTAATGTATAGCATCTTACTTGTTTTCTTCCTGTATTTCCATCAAACTTGAAATTAGATAAATTCAAGTGAAATATTTCAAATCTTAGGTAATGTGATTTTTTCATAATGAATCTTACTAAGAGACAGAAGTTTTCCTGTGTGTTGATACATAATCAGTCCTCATCCTAAAATAGTTCAACCTAGGATTTTTCAATTTTATGACGGCCTGAAACTGACAGGCATTCAGTAGCAATCTCATACCTTGAATTTTCACCTTTTTCTGGGCTAGCAGTATGCAGTAGGATACTCATGCTGAGCAGCAACAAGCCATAGCTCCTAGTCGGCCGTGTGATTGCGAAGATAAACAATCAATACACTTAAAACCATTCTCTACCCATACAACCATGCTGTACTGTTTCAGCACATGATTCAATAGATTACATGAGATATCCAACACTTTATTATAAAATAGACTTTGTGTTAGGTGATTTTGCCCAACTGTAGGCTAATGTGTTTTCAGCGCATTTGAGGCTGTGGTACTTATTAGGTTAGTGTATTAAATAATTTTTTGACTCAAGATATTTTCAATTGAACATGGGTTTATTGGGATGTCACCCTGTCATAAGGCAAGAGGAAGATCTGTACATGTAAGTTCTTCAAAAGCTAAGGAGACTCAGCTGTCTTAAGGTTGAGGCACTAGAAAAAGCACAGTGAAACATCTGGTTGTGGCTAGGAGTTTAATTTTGTGCCACACTAGCTCATCAGGTAGTGATTATCAGATAGTGATGGTGGGATTTCTAGAGACAGTGATGAATGTGTTCAATCCATTAAGTATAGAGTCCAGTACATCTTGAATGCAGTTTCTAAATTACTGGATATATTGACATATTACACCTGGGGAGTGAATACCTGACTATACAGTGTTTTGTCCACTGGAACAATGAACAAGAAATGAAACAAATAATTTGCCATTTAAAATATGTTTTTGGTAAGTCTCATTTTTTAATCATTGCTTGTAATAATTCTGGAAACTATTTGATAGCCCTAAATCCCCATAACAAACCCCACTTTGTAATTTCAACAATACTTCTCGATCACCTTGGAACTCTTTAAGTTTCTAAGGGAAATTGAACAGTTGGTTGAGTTACATTAGGTGATTCTCATCCAATTTTTCAGAATTCTGAGGAAGATTCAGTGAACTGTGACCTCCACAGTAGCTACCAGAAATGGTAATTTCTAGAAGGTAACTTTGTACTGATGTATTTTGAATCCAGAACACAATGTTGGAGGCTTAAGTTCTATCCAGGAGAATAGTCAGTAGAAGATAACTGTAATTAGGGAATATAAGATAGAAATCCTTAATTGCCATAGAGTAGATGAATGCCCAGCCCAGAGAAAATTCTGGACTGACTACATGAATATGCTGTTTAACTTTCATAGAACCATGGATATTTTGTGTAATAGGGACTATTCTGGATTATAAACTTCCATGAAGCAGAGGTTCTTTGCAGATCAGAATTTATTTTCAATTTTTAGTTCTAGTGCTCATATCCTCATTTTAACCTACCTAATGCTGTTTCACTCAAGTGTCTTTTCTTTCTTCCCTGGAACAGCTGTGCAGAAGATTCTGACCTTATCTGAGGCTTGCATGTAGGAGAATATCCATTTCTCCACTGATTCAGAGAAGTATTATGTACTAAAACAAATAGAAAGGAAACGTGAAGTTTTCTATAACACATAATGAACATGTTAATTTGTTTTTACTTCCAACATTGTAGAACATTAATTCACCAATTCAGGATTACACGATAGAAATACTTATATACCAATATGGAATGCTCCTAAACTGAAAATCCCCATAACAAGATTCCTTAAAAACATCTTCAAGAAGTGCTCAATTTCCTATAGTTGCTCCATTACTTGATGGAGATGAAAAGGAAGGGTAACCTGTTATCAGAGTCTTCTAAATTACAATGTTTTATGGAGGAGTTTGGTTCAGGTCTATAAATTTTGGCTGAATATGATCTGAATCCCTTAAATCTGAATCTCTGTTCACCCTTAAATTTGAGGATAATTCAGGACTGGGGCGCCTGGGTGGCTAAGTGGTTGAGCATCTGCCTTCGGCTCAGAGCATGATCCCAGGGTCTTAGGATTGAGTCCTGCATCGGGTTCTCTGCATGGAGCCTGCTTCTCTCTCTATGTCTCTTTCTCTGTCTCATGAATAAAATCTTTAAAAAATAAAAATTCAAGATCAAGAACTCTACGAAGTTAAAAAGACAGGGACCTCTTGAGAGCAAGAACCAGATTCCATCAAACTGACAGTACAGCACCATTCTTCCACTTTTTAAAAGCACTGTATTTTCTAAAACCTCTAGGTCACTTAATATCTCTGTGCCTCAGTTGCCTTATCTATAAAATAGGGATAAGAGCAGCTATCATGGGCCTATGACGATTAAATGAATTAAGCCCTGTAATAATCATTAGAAGGATATGACATGATAAATATTCAATAAATGTTAGTTTCATCACCATTGTTCTTGCCTATCTGAACCCTATATTTCCAGTTCTGGATTAAAAACCAAATCGGCTGCTTTTTTGAAGGGTTTGGAGATGAAAAAAATGTAGGCCAAAGTGCCAAATTCTCACCAATGCTGAAAAAAAAAGGATGGTTTACCAACAGTAACTGGGACTCTGATTTCAAGATGGCAAAGCACCCTAAAAATAATAGGCAAAAGTTTTAGACATATGCACAGATCTGCGCATAGACATCCACATTAGCAAGCAGTAAAAGAGAACTTACTGTACGTAAAGCAGAATTTGGGAGGAATCCCTGTAAGAAAGACTGATACATGGAACTGGAAGAACAAATGGTGCAAAAGCGGGGAAAGTGCTGCCATAAAAATATGATCATATGCTGTTGACCTGGAGGAAAGGGAAGTGGAGCTGGACAATTACCTGGACGGATAGTTCTCTGATAGTCTGACTGCACATACCAACTCCTCAGCCACACTCCTGGAGATTATCTGCCTTAATAGGTAACAAAATCTGAGAGTCTTGAGCAGAAAAAGGAATGGGTGGAGAGAAAGCAATGTCCAAGTGCCTCACTTTGAAATACGTCCTGCCTGTCCCTAACTGCTTCTGAAAATAGTATTGAGTGCAAATGTCTACCCCACCTATGAAAAGGATCCCGTAAATAACAGTGGCAGAAGTCTTAATAGTGAATGTCAACGTTAAAGCTGAGAACACAGCTCCAAAAACCTGAATACGAACACCATTAAAAACAAGGGGTACAAACAAATGAACCCTCTCAAGAAAGAGTGAGTGGATTCACAGAATACAAATAGCAAGTCTTTAAAACAAATAACATTGCCAAAAGAAACAGGCAACAGAGGTTCCTTTAGGAAAACTTAAGAAATGGGAAATATAATTGTTCAAGTGTTAAGAACCATCACTGACTGCTGAATAATAGAATGGACGTGGCTGGACATGACCATCGGTAGGTCAGGCAGGAACCGTGCAACTCCAAGGAAGAGAGTGGTGGAAATATGGGGGAGGAAGGACAAACCAAAACGGGGCAACACAGAATGAGAGGCAATGGTAGACAAAAAGTTCTGAAAGATTTCAAGAGCTCATGAGTGTCAGATGGGGAAAAAAAATCTTAATCGTACATTACTTCACAATAAAGAAACCCTAAAAGTTACGAGAAAAGGGATAAAGATTACTGCAAAGAAAAATGACAAATCAGCCAGACGCTGGAAAACAGAACATTGACTTTAGAGAGCTCAGGGAGGCGCACTGTGTGGCTCTGTCATTTGAGCGCCTGCTCAGTTCTGCTCCGGTTGTGCGATCAAGCCCTTGTCAGACTGCACTGAGCTTGGAGTCAGCTTGGGACTCTCCCTCTCCGTCTGCCTCTCTTAGAGAAATCTTTTAAAAAATAAAGAGCTCAGGGAAAATGGCAGAATTCTAAGATGGCCTCCACAATTTCTTACCAACAGGACACAGAGAAAGCAAAATAAATTGGCAGCATAACTCATTTCTAGAAAGGGGTGACTGGGATTGTGAGAAGTTTTTAAATGTATAACACGCCTGGAACGGGCAGGTAATCCAACAATGCCCTCTCTTGTTTTGATGGAAACATTTCACCTCTTCTAAAAGCAATTCACCACCTTCCTTGTTTTCTAAAAGTAAATCAATCTTTTTGAAGAAACTTCAATCTTCCCTAAGGTGGTACTTTTTACTGAATTTTACTTACTTTTTCTTTACACTTATTTACCCTTAGTATCTTGTAAGGTTGCAATGGACTCTTGAAGCAATAGGAAATATGACAATTCAAAATTAAACTACACATCCTCTTCACCTGCTTATAGCCTTTCGTTCTTGGTCTCCAAAATCCTCTCCTGAATTCTATCCGAAAACACACCTTGACCCAGTAGTATCTTTCCTATCTCCTGCCTTCCCTTTCACAGAGGGCTAATTCTATGCCAGGCACTGTGTTATACACCTTGGGGACACCGGTGAGCAAAACCAGTCATGATCTTTGTGGCTAATGGAGATTACAGACGTTGTCTCAAGAACTACAATGTGTAACAGAAAAGTACTAATTAGAGAAGTTAATGGGAGTATATAACAGTAAAAGAGCTCTAGGAAAAGAACCCCAGGTAAAGTGACAGATTTCAAATATGAACAGAACTACCTGATGGCAAGGGGAAGGAAGAGAGAATGGTATGTACAAAGGCCCAAAGCATCGGGGAGTCAAATCTGGTAGTTGGAACAGCAATTAGTGTAGAGCAGGGAATATGGTGAAAAAGAACCATGAGCAAGGAGGAGTCCTGGGTGGGTAGTGCTACAGGGGTCCCCCAGGATATTACCTCTGTCAGATATTTTAAGGAATGGGGGCGGGGAGCAGATGCGACATATTTTGAAGAGATCAACTAGCTACAGGGATTGGAAAAATAAATGGGCTATTTCAAGGAGCGCAGATAAAGGCTCATTAGGCTGGACTGTGAACGTGATAGAAGTGAAGACTGGAGCACGTTTGAAACAAATGAGTAAGATTGCACTGATGGTGGGTTTAGACATGAGCATGTGCAGGGGAAGAGGCCTGAGACCTAGGTCTTGGCTTCCTGGGGTGGGTTGTGTGTGCCAGTGTTCCACTCAAAACACACTTCATTTTGACATAGTGTCAGACTAACAGAAGACTTGGAATAGTAAAAGAAGTCCCTTATACCCTTTATTCAGATTCCACAAATGTTAAGTTTATCGTATTTATTTTTCTGAGCTCCGATGAAACTTAAGTTGCTGACACAATGGCCCTCTCAATATGTCAACATGTATTTTTAAAAAAACAGGGCATTCTCACATCACACACAATTGACAAATCAAAACTATTAACTATGGAATCATTCAAATTTCACTAGTTATTCCTATAATGTTCTTTGTAGAAGATTCTGTTCACTCTGCATTTAGTTGTCACGTGTCTGGAGTTTTCTTATATCTGAAACAGTTTCACTGTCCTATGTCTTTCATGACTGCGTATTTTGGTGAGTACAGCCCTTAAGTGGCTTTGCTCCTATTTCCTCAGAATGGGCAACCAATCATTCACTCTTCAACCCACTACAATTTGTCTTTTCCCTACTTGTTACCTGAAGTCAGCTGTGCTTTCTTAAAATTCTTCTGGATACATAAAAGCGCCACGGCAAAGCAGACAAACATCCATCTACTTACCTTCACACACTTCACATTTACCCTAAAATACCAGACATTTTGTATATACTTGAACACATCACACTTTTATGTCTCCATGACAAATCACGTTTGTTTCCATTTTAAAACCAGTAGGGCCCCACAGTATTTGAATCACCTAGGACTCCTTAGAAATGCAGAATCAGACCCCATTCCAGACCTACTGAGTCAGAAACTGCATTCTAACACTCCTCAAGTAATTTGTACATAGAAGTTTGAGGAACAATGATTTGGAACACTTTACTCTTCTAAATTCCAACTAAGTATGTAAAGCTACGTTTGGCATCACCATCTTTCTCGAGTCTTCTTGCCCATTCCCCATCATCCTTATCCCTCCCTTCCTCTAGGTAGAGAGTTACACACTGCCTTTTTTAGACTTTTTATCCTATCTGTGGCCACATCATTTTAATAGTTATTTGTATGTCTGCTTCCTCCTATTACGCCTTATAATTTCTTTGATTCCCTATGATTCACCTTTGATTCTTCAGCACTGAACAGTCTGCCTGCCTGGCACAGAGTAAGTGGTCAATAAATATTGAACTCTAGTTTTGCTTAATTCTACAGAAATCGCTAACAAATAATAATGACCGGCTTTTTCAGACTTGCGTATGTAGAATGAAAACTAATTAATGCATAATTATTTGGGTTGGGAGAGAAGGGAAAGAAAATAAGGGAGGTGAAGTTGGGATACAATAGAATATACTTCAAAAAAAAAAAAAACAATAGAATATACTTCACTGATTTGCCTAATAATATTGTAGCATTCATCTGTCTTCCATTCCTAGCTCTTAATTCCCCATTACTAGCATGTCATTACATTACTGATATGTTACTATTAATACTGTGCCTAACACATGCTGCCCTATCTTTTTAAGTCAGATAAATAACAGAACATTAGAAATAATATAATCACCTAATCTCTTATCTAATAGCATATAATTTCATTTTTGTATATTCCTTCCATACACATGCATACATTTCGTATTTACATTTAAAATGTAATTTCATTTTAATCCACGTACAACTGTAGTTTTCAAATTTGATAATTCACTCCTCATTGTTACTTTTTCAGATGGAAGCCCAACATTCTTCTTGTTACCAATAATATTTAACTATGCTAGCTGTTAGAGCTAGTTGTTATCATGATATTTCAATTATGGTCATTCTTAAAATAAGCACCTTCATGCATACATTTTTTCTTTAAAAATTAGTCTCAGTATAAATTCAAAGTAGTAGAATTATATCATGAAAAAGTACCTGAACATAACCTATATTTTCCTGTATTTCTTTAGTCTCTTTTCCCTAAGCATAGACAACTGCTCCTTGTTCTTAGTGCTTTCAACTTTTAAAAAACTTTTTTTACTGTGAAAAAATTTCAACAAACACAAATAAAGAAGAGAAGAATGAACTCTGTTGTACCTACCATTCATCATCAACAATTAAACTGGTGACTAATCTCGTTTCATCTCTCTCCCCACTGTTTCTTTGCTAGCCTATTTTAAAACAAATCCTAGACATCCTATCTTGTATCTTGTCATCTACAGATATGTGAGCCTGAATTTCTAACAAACAGATTGTGTATGTCTACGTAACCACATGCATTATCATCTAACAAAGTTCATTAATATTCAGCGGCCATGCGTGTTCAAATTTCACTGATTATCTCTAAAACTGCGTGTTTATACAGCTGAGTTGTTCAAATCAGGATGCCCAAAAGACTCACATTGCATTTGGCTGGTAGAAGAATGAACATTTTTACATGGTTATTAATCATAACATACAGAGAATTAACACATATTTGTCCTTTCTACTACTTGACATTCTTTGATGTTTCCATCCCTACATGAACTTTTAAGATATTTTTAAAAGCTGCATGTTCCATTGTGTTAGTGAACCATATCTCAATATGCTCTTTAAGTTGTTTCCAGTTTTTCATTAACACAAATAATGGTGAAATGAATAGACTTGTAAATAGAGGTGGTTTTTATATTTAGTATTAGACTAGGTTATTAGAAATGGTTTTATGGGTCAGAATACAGAGTTAACAGTTTAATAACATATGCACAACTAAACAGTTGTTTTTCCTTAATGAGCTTAATAAAAAAAAAAGCATAGTTTAAAAGCACTAATTTCATAGTACTTCACAAAAGGTTTGTATTCTTAATGCTACCTAAAATATTTGAGGGTCCTGGTCTTATTACAGCAGTCTTGCCAGAATTGATGATTATAATGTTTAAATGTCCTAATGTATCAGAAAAAAATAGTAAATAGCAGAGTGTCTACACATAAGCACTCAATAAATGTTACTTATGATTATCATTTTCATGATCATAATCATTAAATACATCTGGTTTTCTTCTAATTCTTTTAAGACAGCACTTTTAACATTTAACTCTTTAATCCATCTAGAATGTATTTAATGTTCATTCACCTTAAATTTATTTTAACGTGCTGTATGAGGTAAAGATCTCTTTTTTCCCAAAAAATTCATTGATTAATAATATTATAATCCACTGATTTTAGAAGAAACTTAGTTGTTTAAAACATGGACTCTGAGCCAGACTGCTTGGACTTGAATCTTGGCCCTAATACTACTCAAACGTGACTCTGGGAAATTAGTCAAGGAGGAAGATAACAATACTTTATACAAGGTGTATAGATTAAAGCAATCAACAAACATAAAGCCCTTCAGCCAATAGTGGTGCATAAGGAGTACTTTGTAAGAATTACTGTTATTTATTGATGAGGCCATCCTTCCTATACTGATAGGAAAAACTATCTTTTTATCAAATAATGGACAGTTGGGTCTGTCTCTAGGTTATTTAGTTCCATTGATCTGGCTTTCATCAATACCACAATATTTTAATGATTATAGCTGTATTATTTTGATATCTGACACCTCCTTCTTACTGATCTTTTAAAAAGTTTAACAACTATTCAACATTTTCTCTCTCACACATAAACTTCAGAATAACTTTGTTCTAAAAGAAAAGAAGATTACCTCTATGATTCTTAGTTACATTATAAAGTAAACTGGGAAAAAATAACATCTTAAATTCCAATACTGCCCTTTTTTTTTTTTAAAGTGGGCTCCATGCTAGATGTGGAGCCCAATGTGGGGCTTGAAATTAGGACCCTGAGATCAAGACCTAAGCTGAGATCAAGAGCTGGACACTTGGGGATCCCTGGATGGCTCAGCGGTTTACTACCTGCCTTTGGCCCAGGGCGTGGTCCTGGAGTCCCAGGATCAAGTCCCACATCCAGCTCCCTGCATGGAGCCTGCTTCTCCCTCTGCCTGTGTCTCTGCCTCTGTGTCTCTCATCAATAAATAAATAAAATCTAAAAAAAAAAAAAAAGCTGGACACTTAACTGACTGAGCCACCCAGGTGCTCCAGACAATACTGTCTTCTGATAGGAACAGGGTATTTTTCTCTATAGACACATATTCTTGGGTTCCTTAGTATACTTTTTAAGTTTTCTTCATGTAGGTCCTTACTAAGTTTAATTAATCCTAGATATTTTGTATTTTCATTGTCAATGTGTCTAGTATAATTCCTTTACATATTCTAACTGTTTATCACTGGTATTTATAAAAGCTGCTGTTTTTTAGAAATTATTTTAAAATCGGGGGATCTCTGGGTGGCTCAGCGGTTTAGCACCTGCCTTTAGCCCAGGGTGTGATGCTGGGGTCCCGGGATCGAGTCCCACATCGGGGTCCCTGCGTGGAGCCTGCTTTTCCCTCTGCCTGTGTCTCTGCCTCTCTCTCTCTCTCTCTCTCTCTCTGTGTGTGTGTGTGTGTATGTCTCATGAATACATAAAATCTTAAAAAAAAAAACCTAAAAAAAATTATTTTAAAATCTGCTACTTTTCAGAACTTCAATTCTACAGGCATTGAGTTGATTCATGAGTCTTTGAGGTAGATGATTATTTCATCTGGGAATAATTTTTCTTAGTTTGTATAACTTTTTTAATATTAAGAAGAGTTTAGCTTTGTATATGGTCAAAACATGTTGATATTTTTCTTCTTCTGATTGATTCCAAACACAGACGTCCCCACCCCCATCCATAGTACTCATAACTATTTCATTATAATTCAAGTTTTATTTTGTAATTTTAGTGTTTTAATTCTTCAAATTCTTGGAACCAACTAGATTTTATTCTGATACATGGTATGAAACAAGTATGTAAACAAAATTTCCCCCAAAAGATTAACAATGCTCTTCATTGAATAGTTCTCCATGTTCTCATTCATTTCTAATTCTTCTTTTATATAATAAAGTATAAGCTATAGAGTTTGCTTCACCAATTTACTTTACTAAATGTACATGAAATCTGTGCTAATAACTATTACAGATTTTTGTCATGTTTCCGTATGTGGTTAGGATAGATTCTCTTAATACTTTTTTCTAGCAGTTACATTTTCCCATTTATTCTTCCCAATGGGCTTTACAATTATTTTGTTAAGTTAACCAAATACTATTAGAACTTCGAGTAACATTTCCTTAAATATATAAACCAAGAGGAAGAATTGATATCCTTCCTATCATCCAGGAATGCTGTTTCTCCAAGTGCATTTAGATTTCCTTTTATATTTATCAGTATTTCATAATTTTCATTCAATGAATATCACATTTTTGTGATAAGTATCACAGATTACTCCTGTGTATTTTCTATTTGTGTGTGTATATGTGTGATTTGTAAAAAGTGAATATTAAAAATTAAGGATTTACATTTTGTTCCTTTGTTAAATTTTATTTCCTTAGAAAGCAAAAACAGTATCTGAAAGATATAAAAGGCATATAAAGTACAAGATTTGTAAATGACATACCAGGTGATGGAGATATGACACAGTCTCCTACAAATTTATTTTCAGCAAGATCTCCTTTTATTTCAGTCTTTTTAAACAATGTTTCAAAGTGAAAATGAAGAGGCACATCTGGAAAAATAAAGTAAAAAAAAAAAGTACTTTTAGTGAATACCACTCTTTATAGATTCTAATATTAAGATTGCTTTCTCTAACTAGCAATATAAGCTTAGAAAAATAAGCAAAAACTTAAAATGTCATAACTATCAAAAATGGCAAAATACTCTCTCCAAGCATATAGATAACTATGTTTTGGAAATAATGGATTATATGCACTAAGTAAACAAAAACTCTAATGATGAATAATTGGTCATAAACCAAAATAATAGATAATATGTTCAAAATTGAAAGTATTAATAAGTATGATTCCCAGAATGGGATAAGTGCATCCAAAGGTCTTGAATAAAATATACAGCCAAGCCTGGCTAACTCTAAGTCATTTCCACCCCACCCCCACAAACTTTACATTTGAAATAATGAGGTTTCTATTTTTTTTTTAATTTTTATTTATTTATGATAGGCACACAGTGAGAGAGAGAGAGAGGCAGAGACACAGGCAGAGGGAGAAGCAGGCTCCATGCACCGGGAGCCCGACGTGGGATTAGATCCCGGGTCTCCAGGATCGCGCCCTGGGCCAAAGGCAGGTGCCAAACCACTGCGCCACCCAGGGATCCCATAATGAGGTTTCTAAAAGCTATGTTTTTACTTGAGGGAAAACCACTATAGTTCAAATGCTACCTTTTATGTAGACACCACGTTTCGTATTTTCTTAGTTTACTAGTATTATGAATCACAAAATATACTTTTACTAAGATTAAAACACATTTACAGACTAGGTCTCTTCCTTTAAAGACTTAGATGTTCAATTCACTGTATTTATATTCTATATTCTCACAACCAAAAGAGAAGCTATATAATAAAGTAGATGTGCTTCACATTAATTGAAGTTTTTTTTTCAATCAAGAGTGAAAAAACAGGGGGATTCCTGGGTGGCTCAGTGGTTTGGCACCTGTCTTTGGCCAAGGGAGTGATCCTGGAGTCCTGGATCAAGTCCCCCATCAGGCTCCCTGCATGGAGCCTACTTCTCCCTCTGCCTGTGTGTCTCTGCCTCTCTCTCTCTCTGTGTCTCTCATGAATAAATAAATAAAATCTTAAAAAAAAAAGAATGCAAAAACAAAACCATCTCCAAAAGCATTTAATACAGACACCTAAACTTCTTCCTAAGAAACAAATATTTTATAAAGTAGTTGATGAATTCAAAGTTTTGCTACTGAAAAAAATAATTACAAACATAAATCATAACCCATCCAGAATGGGTCTGGATTTTAAACAAAGAAGTATCTCTCCCTCAAATGATTTATTTTATTTTATTTTATTTTATTTTATATTTTATTTTTCAAATGATATATTTTAATAATAGATCCATACTCAAGTGTGGAAAAATATACAAAACAAAACAAAACAAAATTCATGAGTTTCAACATGGAATCTGTCCCAAAGGGATGGAACAGAGGTAGGAAAGCTTTCAATCCTAACACTATATACTATGATCATGCAAAAAGTACATAACAAAGTGAAACTAAAATTACAAATTAAACATGTTATTTAAACATTTCAGGAACCCAATATTTTCCAATTACTAAAACATAAGTTTATTTCTCCAAAGAAATATCATTTACTTTTATAAAGAAAAAATCATCTATTCCACCACTGTTCTTCATGGGTTGTGAGAAAACATGATATAACTAGGGAAGGCCCTTTTTCTACCCATATACCTTGAGCTTTTATAAGAATATTTCATAACTCTTTAGTACACTTACTAGTTTACATTTCAATTGTCTTAAACTAGAATGCAAGTACTTTGAAGGATTTATTTTTATTTATACTCTTAGTGCCTAGTAAATAGTAGGTATTCAGATTTTTATTAAATGAAAGCAAGAAGAAATGAATAACCTAATTAGTAGGTGGGGAAGTTAATCTTAACTTATTGGAAGGGACATAAGAGGATTAAGTGAAGGATGATTATTACACCAAATCTCAGGGTTTTATCATCAGAGAAACAAATGTACTGTGAGAAAACAGAAAGCCAGTGAAGAGTAAAGGTTAGGAGTGTGGCTCTGGAGTATGACTACCTCACATTAAATCCTGCCTCCAACATTTATTAGCTGTATAATCTTGGAGTAGTAATTTAACATCTCTAAGCTTCAATCTTCTTGTATGGAAGATAAAGAGGACAACAGTATATATTCTCATAGGATTGTCGGAAGAATTAAACAAGAAAATGTAATATGCTTATAGGTATGCTAAGCTCAATTGTTAGCTGCATTACCATTGTTATATTTATATTGTTTCTTTCTGCTATTAAGTTTTCCTCAAAGATGGAATAACATAGTTCCTGCCAAGAACTTAATTCTAAGTATAGTGTAGCTAAGAAACCACTCAAATATTGGTAAAAAAAAAAAAAAATCAAAAATTCTCAGGACTCAGGGCAGGAATAGGTACAGAGTATAGTGCTTTACAAAGAGAAGCAGTCCCTGAGGATTAAAACCAAAAGCCAAAAAGGAAACAAGTCCATTTGAGAGGTCTTCCCTTAAAGAGAAGAACCCGAGATAACTAGTGTGAAGAGTGTTTCCTTTTTTACCCAGTATTTACTTCAGTTCAATACAGAAACAACTAGAGGGACGCATGGCTGGCTCAGAAGAGCATGCAACTCTTTTTTTTTTTTTTTTTTTTTTACCATTTCAATTCCTGTTTAATAATTTTCATAAAACAATGAAGTTACACATAATTACAAGAGTGGTAAGGTCTGGTCCTTAAATGGTCTTTTTTTTTTTAAAGATTTTATTCATTTCTTCATGAGAGACAGAGAGAGAGAGAGAGAGAGAGAGAGAGAGAAGCAGAGACACAGGCAGAGGGAGAAGCAGGCTCCACGCAGGGAGCCTGACATGGGACTTGATCCCGGGACTCCAGGGTCACACCCTGGGCCGAAGGCAGGCACTAAACCACCGAGCCACCCATGGATCCCCAAAATGGTCTTTTTCCAGTTAGTATCACATGGGTATCTGTTGTCTGTGAGTACCCTGATGCTTAATAAAGCTTGTGCGCCAGATGAAAGATTTTCCGCATTTGTCACATCTATAGGGTCTTTCTCCGGTATGAATGACCTCATGACGATGAAGATTTGCCTTAAAACTAAAAGTTTTTCCACATTCTCTACATTCGAAGAATTCCTCCTTGGTATGGGTTCTTTGATGCTGAATGAGATCTACACTTCGGCTAAAGGACTGTCCACATTCACTGCATTTGTGAGTGTTCTGTTTAGTATGAATCTGTTGATGGCTCAAAAGGGTCGAATGCCGACCAAAGGCTTTTCCACATTCAAGACACTTATGGGGTTTTTGTCCACTGTGGATTAACTGATGTCGAATAAGGGTTGAATTCTGACTAAATGTTTTTTTGCACTCACTACATTTATAGGGTTTTTCTTTGGTATGGATCCTCTTATGTTCAATAAGATATGCCATCTGGCGGAAAAATTTTCCACAGTCATGACACTTATATGGCTTTTTTTGAGGGTGACATTGTTTATGGACAATAAGAGTAGACTTCTGTTTGAAGGCTTGCCCACATATGTCACATTCAAAGGGATCCTCTGATGTGTGAACTCTTTGATGTCGAACAAAATTAGCCTGACGCCTGAAGACTCTATCACATTCACTGCACTCATAAGATTTTGCATTTGTAAGAATTTGCTTATGCTGCAAAAGGAATGATCTGTGATTGAAAGGTTTTCCATTTTCCTCACATTTGCCCTGCTTCTTCCTTGTTTGAGCATTCTGAATTTGAATAAGGTGGAGGTTTTGAAGGAAGTCCTTGTGACATTCATCACCAATAGTAGGGAATGTGAGTCTGTAAATGTCCACCAACTCATTACATTTATGTAACTTTTCTCCAAGTCTCTTGGCCATTTTCTGCTTTACTGATGTCTTACAGGACTCTACATCTTCTGAAATTTTCTGCTTTGGAGTTGGCTTTTTCATCTTGCATCTAGCTTCAGAACCTGGACAAGTACTGGTAGCCTTCCTAGTCCCAGCTCTTGGAAGATCCAGGATCCATGGTTCTTCCCATTGCTCCAGCAGGCAGATCACCTCAGGTTTGGGAAACTGAAATCCTTTGGAATCCAAATCAGTCATAATCTTTTCAGCTGCTACAGGTCTTATAGATGTGGAGGATGCAGATTGGGGTGGGGGGTGGATTAAACATCTCTGACCTCCAACAAGATCATGTTTCTGTAGTTCTCCAGCATCACATCTCTGTAGAGGTCTTTCTGGGCCCAGTCAAGTCTCTTCCATTCTTCTCTGGTGAAGTACATGGCCACGTCATCAAAGGACAACAACTCCTTCCATCCAGCTGCCAGGAATACACCTTCCAAGTCCTGGTCTCCGAGGTGGGGCAGGATCACTGCCATCAGGCTTTGAGTCTCGGCCAAACAGGTGATGGTGGCTCAATCCCTTGCTATAGCAGGATCTGAATGAAGAGCCTTCGTTTGCTCTCATTTTGGGGGGAGTTCCATAGGGAGGCGTTCATGTATTTCTTCATCCTGCTCCGCGCCTCCGACCCTCCGCGCGCCGCCTCCTCCAGGAAGTCCTCAGTGTCCACCTGCTGCGGCCATCGGGGCCGGGCTCCCCTTATCGAGGTTCCAGGCGGGACCGGTGGCACGGTCGGCGCCCCTCCGCGGACCCCCTACCTGAGGGCGCTAACGCGGAAGAAACCCGCGGCACTTCGAGCATGCAACTCTTGATCTTGGTATTGTGAGTTTGAGCCCCATGATGGATGTAGAGATTACTAAAAAAATAAACTTTAAAAAAAAAAGGGGAACAACTGGAATGGTTCCAACATAAATCAAGAACTAAAAACTTAAAGGGATGTGGGGCTGTATGTGCCTTATTTGCTCAGTTATAGATTATAGATTTTCTTGTGGTTCAAAAGCTAATGATGGGCAATATCATAGAGAAAAGTCTGTGCAAAACAACGTATTAGGGAAAAAAATACTGACAATGTGAAAACGTTTCAACAGCATAGTCACTTTATCAATAAAATTCTAAGAATTTAACACTGAAAAGATCAAAAGCCAGTTATTTCCTATTGTAACTCAAAATGGTTTCCAAGGAATTTAAGAACCAACTTGCAAAGATAGAACATTAACTCACAGGATTAATTCCTCATTGAAAACTGTTCAGTTCTAATATCCATAATATCCAGTGGCAAAATAATTGTTAAAAATTTTATTAGATTTCTTGTATCTACAGGATTAGACTCACCACAGAAAACATTCAGAGTTGCTTAGAAAAATTTTTTAGAAGTAGGCTTACCTGATGGCAATGATAGGACAGAATGGAAAGAAGAGTCCAATTCTGATACATGTTCTCTTAATATCTGAGATTTTGAATTGTGTTCACAGCTACTCCAAGTTGAAGCTGATTGCAAGCAAGGCATTTGTGTAGTATTTAAAAACGTGGTTTCTTTTGAAGGCAAAGTCTACAAGGAAAAACAAAAGACTTCATTTTTGCTTAAAAACTGAATCAGAGAAGATAAACGGTTATAAAGCACAGTATCTGAAAGACACCAGAGAGTCCTGGTTCAGTAAGTCACCTTAGAGAAAACACTTGAAAATGGCAAAGGGTATATGAGAGAAGTTATTAAAGGTCATAAATGGGATGAGATTTCACTAATCCCTTTTCAGTTTTTCAAAAGGAAGAGCAACGTCTGTGAAAATAGGTCTCTCCCTCACCTTACAAAATCAAAATGAAGAGAAATGAGATTGAGAAATGCTGGGTTAAAAGAGAATAGCTACATCCCACATTAGTGAGAACTCTAAGTGATGGTGAGCAGGTGCTATGTTAACATTAAGAACTGCGCATACTGTTTTCCTCCTTGCAATATTACAATCGATGAATGAGACTGGAATCTCTTCCTTAAATTCCAATGCCAGACAATATCTACATTGGAATAACTGTGAAGTACTATGAGCACTGTACATGTTTACACTAAGTAAAAATTTAACTTAATACATTAAAAAAGATATGTATAAAACACACACTATGTTAACATGAGTTTGTGTTTCTGAAAATAAAGATTTGAGTGCAAGAATCTTAAGAAAACCATGTTGCTAAATTTAAAAGAAAAGTTATGTGCTACATTAAGAAATGCATGTTCTGTTTAAAAACTGGATTTTAAATTATTTTTTCTGGTTATAAAATTAGTATACGAAGAAAAGACCTATACAATAGATAAAATATTTTTAAAAATTAATTGAGCTCACTTGTATTCCTTCCCTCCCTCTTAACTTCTATAATAACATTTGGACTCATTTTGTTTTTTAATGTAACTGATACTGAAAATACAACAACAGAGATCTTTACACGCTATTTTTAAATGCTTTTATTTTATAAACTTACATTAGGTCTGTTATCTTTCTTGAGTTTGAGTTTCCTAGATAACCTCAGCATTTGCTCTGCTGCCATAGCACCTCAGGCATATCTGTCTCTACCACAGCATTCAACTAGGCTTTCCCTGGACTACTACTACTAACCCCTTGAAGGTTGAGGCTAGAATTTGTTCAATCCTATGTTCCCAGAACCTGACACAGTCCCTGACATATGGTTGAAACTTGAATGTGAACTGAATTTTATCTTCTTGCTTTAATAAAAATTTAAGTGAATACAAATTCTCAAATGCATGTATGCCCGAGACTATTTCATTGGGGGGAAAATAATGCCTGTTAACATATGCTAAGATTTATCATGTAGTAACGTCTGTTTATATTCCATTAGCCAAGCTCTAGGTCAGATAATCATACCTAGCTGTAAGGAGGATTAAGAAATGCAGTCATTCTTGGAGCTCAAGTAAACTGCTGAGTTTTTATAAAAAGATATCACATGTTTATATCTGATTATAATAACGTGAGTCAATTCCAAGACTTATTCCACTGATGTCGTATGTATATACTTAGGTGAAAAGTTGCTGTTTCTTACCTTTTACAAGATACACTTGTACTTTGGACTCATGCTAGAATTATTTGCCCTTTTATAATATACTACAGAAAGATGTAAAAAAATATTTAAAGTTACAAAGAAAAAATGTGCTAACC
Organism: Nyctereutes procyonoides; assembly: GCF_905146905.1. Lineage (NCBI taxonomy): Eukaryota > Metazoa > Chordata > Mammalia > Carnivora > Canidae > Nyctereutes > Nyctereutes procyonoides. The sequence goes on from NW_026575132.1 coordinate 17,983,294, forward strand.
TCCCTTTTCCATATATGGATAGAGCATTATAAATAAAAGGTGATAAAATCTGAATATTTACCATATAATTAGTTTTCTCTTGCAATTTTTCCAAATCCAGGAAACCCATTAGCCAATTTGAAACTATCCTAAATAATTATGAAGACAAGTGAGGGGCATCTAGGAAAAGGCCTTTTTGTTCCCTGCAGAGAAAGTGAAGCCCAGGAGGCTGAAAAGGAATGGATGGAAAAATAAGAGAAAGACCAGGAGATTCTTGCCAATAAAAATTCAAATGTCTAGAAAGTGTGATCAACAGTTACCATATGCTGCATAAGATTTAAGTGAAATATAGCTAAAAAGTATCCACTAAACTTTCTAGCTTTAATAGCAAAACACTTCATATATACAAAAGTATATAATTTATAGGGAAGGCATAAAATAAAATTTTAAAAAGACAACTATACTCACCATCCTATTTCAAGAAACAACAATTCCAATACCTTTATGTTTTCCCCTCCTACCCTAGTCCCATGAACCTGTGGCAGAAATTGCTATGTTCCTCCCAATACCTGTACTCTCTTTCTCTCTGTTCTAGAACTCCTGATTTTCAAGTTGGCATATTTCTCAAGCCTCCTTGGATCTAAAAATTACTATACAATAGATTTGGTCTAGCCAGAAGACCATGAAGAGAAGGCATATGTGCAACCTCCTTTGTAAGGTCACTTACTCCTCCACTCTGCCACATCACACTTGCAACATGGCTGTGGTGGTGAGCCACCATCACCGTGCGGATGAGGGGGATACTCAGAAAGATCAAACAGAAAAGAGGAGCCTGGCTCCTGGATAATGGTGTGGAACATAACTGTCGTGCCCAGGCTACTTTCAACCTGTTATAAGACAAGTATACTTGTATCTTATGTCACTTACGTGGGGTTTCTGTCAAATGCAGCTAAACCTGTATCTTAACTAATACAATGTACCTCCTTAATCACATATTTTCTCTCATACTTTCTGGAGTAACTGGTATCCTGGATTTTATCATTCCTTGATGTCCTTTATATTTTTTTCCACATAAATATATGTGATTCTATGTAACTTTTTAAATCTGTATGCTTTATAACGTATATAGACAGGGCGTCTGGGTGGCTCAGTAGATTAAGCCTTGAGCTCAGGTCACAATCCCAGAGTTTCGGGATGGAGTTCTCCATCTGGCTGCTCCGCGAGGAGTCTGCTTCTCCCTCTGCCCTTTTCTCCACTCGTGTTCTCTCTCTCTCTCAGTGTTAAATGTATTCTCCTGCTGTGTTACCCAACATTATGGACAACATTATGTATTATGCAATTTATTCATCATTGTCCTATTTATAAATATCTAGAATGTTTCTTGCTTTTTATTATTATAAACAATGCTAGTATGAATACCTTATTCATCTCCTGGTACACGGGTGTAAGAATTTCTCTGAAGTATACTGCTAGAAAGGGAATTGCTGAGTTAAAGAAATGCATGAATGCACATGTTCAATTTCACTAGATGATAGTTGCATTACAAAGTAGTTGTAACTAAATTTTTACTCCAACAAAGCAGACCTTGGTTCTCCCTGCTTTAGAGTCATGCCAACACGCATATTGTCATGAGATTTATTTTTGCAAATCACAGAGCATGCAAATATGATCTCGTGGATGAAACTTGCATTGTTCTGCTTACTATTTAAGTTGACCACCTTTTCATACCAAAATTAGCCATTCACTTTTCCTTCTTTTGGGAAAGAACATGTTTTGATGATTTTTCGCTTTGAATGTCTTTTTCTTTATGATTTTTAAAGTTTTCTTTACAGGCTCTGGAAAGTTACAAATCCTCTGTAGGTTCTATATATTGCTTCCTGCCTGAGCTTCTTTTCACTTTCTTTGCAGTGTCTTTTGGTCAACAGATGTTAGTTTAAATGCTTCCGCTTATATATGGTTTGCACTTTGTATCTTTATGAGGAAGTCTTTCCCCACCCTGAAGTCATAAAGATATTCTTTCACTTTTCCCTAAAGCTCTAAGGTTTTGCCTTTTGTATTCAGGTCTTTATCTGAAATTGATTTTTTTTCACTGCATGATGTGAATCCAATTTCAATTTAATTTTTCTTTCCTATATGGATCATCAACTCACCAAACATATTTTATTGAACATCCTCTCCAAATGATCTACAATGCTACCTGTTATTTATACCACATTCCATACATGTGTGGAACTATTTCAGGGATCTCTCATGTTGTACTATTTGTGTCTATGCTAATAACCAATGTCTTAATTATTATATGTTTACATCTTAACATATGGTAGTGCAAGTTTCTCTACCTTGTTCCTCAGGAGTGTGTTGGCTATTACTGGCTGGCTTTCATCAAATTTATAAATTTTAGAAATAGTTTAATTTCCACCAAAAACCTGTAGAGCTTTTCTATACTGTATTTGTAAATCAAATGGGAGATTTTTGATTTTCAATATCATAACTAAAGGTCATCCAATCCATGAATATACCATCTCTCTTCATTTATTTAGGTCCTCTTTCTTTCACTAAAACTATGATTTTCTTCTCTAAATGTCTTCACATATTTTGTTAGTTGTATTTTTCTAGGTATTTTTATATTTGGTTTTTCAATTGTAAGAGGAATTTAAAAGTAAAATAGACTTTCATATTTTGAACATACTCCACAACTTGGCTGAACTTTCTCATTCTAAATATATTTGTAGGTTTGTCTTTTTTTTTTTTTTTTTTAGTTTTCTATTATCCAAACATATTATCTACAAATAGTGACAGTTTAGTTTCTTTCACTCAGTCCCAAAATTTTATTTTATTATTATTTAGGGGGTTCCAACCATGCCACATGGGTTCCTCACTTCAGTAATGATTAGAAATGAAAAAGAAAATACTGTTTTGTTCTATATTATAAAGGAAATGCTCTTAATTTCTTAGAATTAAGAATGATACGGATTAAGAATAATTGAAGTTTTTTTTAGGGGGGTTATACTCTTTATCAGAATATGTTCATAGGCTGCAAAAAGTATTTTTTAATATATTAGTGTTGAATTTAATCATATACCTTTTGTGAACCCACTGAAATGATTACACAAGGTTTTCCTTGACCACACTCCAACTCCATGGGGGGGAGGGGTTCTGTTTTTTGTTTTGTTTTTTTTTATTTTTAAAATTCTTTCTTATCCTTGTGGTTCCACTTGGTGTTTTATATTAATAAATATTTTAGTTTATTATTCCTGAATTCTACTCTAATTTGTAATCTAATTTGTAGTTAAATTCATCTGGTGAGGTATTAATTTCACATGTATTTTTCAGTTCGAAATGTTCAGAGGAGTCTCTTTTCAAAAAGTAGACTTCAATTATCTAGTGAAATAGTCTGCTTATTTTTTCTACTTTTCTTTTTTTTCTTAACATATTAATCACAGCCATTTTAAAGTTCTTATTAGCTAAATCCAGTATCAGAATCACTTGATAGTCTGATGCTAGTCTGTTTTTCCTCTTGAAGACTAGTTATGTGCTCCCATCTTTTACAATGCCTAATAGTTTTTTAAAGATTTATTTATTTATTTTAGAAGGAAAGAGAGAAACAGTGGAATGGGCAGAGGGAGAGAGACTTTCATACTCCATGTGAGTGAGGTGCAGAGACCAATGCTGGGCTCAATCTCATGACCCTGAGATCACAATCTAATGGAAACCAAGAGCTGAATGTCCAACAAACTATGCCACCCAGATGCTCCACAATCCCTAGTAATCTTTAGCTGAAGGCCAAATGGTATTTTTTTTAATCAAAAGTCTCCATATGATGTAATCTTTCTTTAGAAAGAGTTCTCTCTCTCTACTGCTAAGTAGATACAGTGTGGATTTTTCCCTTTTAATCTAATGTGAGTGCTCCTCAGTTAAGTCTGGGTTGGAGCCCTAGTATGGTTATTATATCTGATTTGCTCTTGGCCCTTCAAGGTTTTCAATTAAGTGTGTGATGTATTTTATAAAATTTCTCCTGATTATACAGACCTTAAGATAAAAAGTCTTTAGGGTATACTGAACATCACTCTGCTTTTAAGGGGCTTTTATCATTTATGTTTTGAGCCTCCTGCTCTGTGCAGCCCCAGTATTCAGCAAATGTTGAGAAAAACAATAGTCAAAATATTCTGAAGTGAAAATAACCATATGATTCAGGTGTCCCAAAATGGCACCAAAAGCATCCCCCACAGCTATCATCTACTAGCATGTGCACCAAAATTGAAAATTCTTGCCAAAGCTCTAGGGTAAAAGTAGTTGCAGAAGCCAGCTCTCCTGAGTTGTTTCTTCTCTGAAGACATATATATATATATTAGATCTCCTCTATTTTTATTAGTTTCTTTTTACATATTTCTCTAATTTCTCTACATATTTCATTCTGTATTATTTCATTCCTATCAATTCCCTGACACACAATTCTCTCTCCATGTACCTATCCACTTACTCATATTACTAACTTCTAATTAAGTTTTTAAATATTTTTTTTATTTTCCTTTTTTTAAAAAAGTAATCTCTACACCCAATGTGAGGCTTAAACTCATGATTATGAAATCAAAAGTCACATGCTCTTGTGACTGAGCCAGTCAGGTACCTCTCTAATTTATTTTTCTTAAACATATTTAACTTACTTGATTTTAATTCTGGTATATGATAATTGCAACATTTGAATTTTGCCAACCTGGAATATGAGGTTACCTATTTTAAAACCCAATTTTTGTCTTTTTAAATGAGTTACATCTGAAGCATGACTTTAAAGATCTAAAAGGCTTAATCTATTATATAAAATCTATGCAGAAATCCTTTTTTCCATTTTTAGTCAAGCAAAGGCAAGCTCTTTGCATCTATGTGTACCAGGTTTGAGTTCTAGTTCACCCATTAATAAAGTGAGTAACATATGAAGGCCCTTGGCTTTATGCGGGATCTCTAATATGCCTCTTTATATATCCCAGGTTCTAGGCTTCAGCTCCAGTCTATTTCAAGACTATTAAACATTTCTCTCTCTCTCTCTCTCTCTCTCTCTCTCGTCCTTTCTTCATTTTCAATTCTGACGATTTCCATTCTCCTAGTCAGATTAACCATGCATTGTATAAAATATTCTTTACATTTTACATTCTAATATTTTGTATCTAGATGTTTTCCTAAGAACTATTTTACCACATTGCTGGAATCAGAAGTTCTACATTAGACCTGGTAACTAAAAGGTGGCTATGACCTTTAAAAAAATATTTCAATGAGATGCTTTTGTTGGTCACCATACCATAGTAGGAGGAAGAATGAAATAAGAAACCAGAATTGTTGTAGTGCTTCTTAAGGAACCCAACATTTTTGAATGAGATAAATGCAAACACTTTCAAACTTGTAGAGGAAAAAGACTAAACAATAGCTAAGTGAGCTACTGTTTTGAAATTCAGTTTCGAAAGGAAAAAAGGCATCTCCATTTCTATCCACGAAGAAGTACAGCTATATGATTTACCTAGCAACTGTTTTCAGAATTTGGACAACAGCAGCATAGACTGTTACCCTGAGAGAAGAACACAAATGAAGTGATCCTATAAATCTAACAGCTTTTTTGCATGGAGGTATGTTCCTAAAATTTTGGCACAAGCAGGGGGGTCCAAGTAGAATATGACAGTCTACCTGATATGAAGAGACAGATATTAAGGTCTGGGGAGAGATTTGTAGAAGAGATTGCCCTAAGAGAGGAAGCTATAAAGAGAAAGGATTCCAGAAGTTCACATGGGGTGTGTTTTAATAATTTGTCAAATAATAATCTACACACGCATGGAATGAAGCAACAAAGGCCAGTCTAAGAGCAATTAATTTGGAGGAGGGGAGGAAGAAGCAGGAAAAAAGAACAAACAACACATGTGAGAAATAAACCAAAAAATGGAAGATTTAAACCTAACTATATTATAACTACATTAAATGTAAATGGTCTAAATATGCTGATTAAAAGGCAGAAACTTTCAGATTGGATTAAAAAAAAAAAGACCTAAACATATACTGTCTACAAGAAAACCACTTTAAATACAAGGTCATATAGGGGCGCCTGGGTGGCTCAATGGTTTAGCACCCGCCTTCGGCTCAGGGCGTGATTCTGGGGTCCTGGGATCGAGTCGAGTCCCACATTGGGCTCCCTATATGGAGCCTGCTTCTTCCTCTGCCTATGTCTCTGCCTCTCTCTGTCTCTCATGAATAAATAAAATCTTTTTAAAAAAATAAAGTCATATATAAGTTACAAGTAAAAGTATGGAAGCAGATATACCACCCAAACATTAATCATTATATTAGTATCAGTGAAAGTAGATTTCAGGAATATGGACAAGCATATAAGAATAAAAGGGTCAAATCATAAAGACATAAAAATAACTAAGTTCTAACCAAACTTCAAAATATATGAAGCAAAAATGGAAATAACTAAAAAGAGAAATAGACAAATCCACACTTATAATTGGATATTTGAACTAAGGAGCAAGAAAATCAGTAGGGATATAAAAGACTTGACTGGTATTATCAACTAAATAACCCTAACAAACATTTATAGAAAACTCCATAAATAAAACAGAATATACACTTTTTTAAAGTATCCATGTAATATTCACCAAGATAGACTATATGATGAGCCATAAAACAAATCTCAAATTTAAAAGGACTGAAATCATACACAGTATGTTTTGTGATCACAATGGAATTAAACAAGAAATCGGTAAGAAAAAGATATTTGGAAAAATCCCCAAATATTTGAAAATGAAACACAATTCCAAATAATCCAGGGTAAAAGAGGAAATCATATAAGAAATTAGAAAATATTTTGAATTAAGATATATCAAAAATTATAAGATGTTAAAGCAGTGCTCAAAAGGAAAATTATAGCTTTCTGTGGTTTTCTTAGAAAATACTGAAAATCAATGTTTTTAAAGCTCCCATCTTAAAAGAAGTTAGAAAAAGAGAGAGAGAGAGAGAGAGAGAGAGAGAGGCAAATTAAGCCAAAAGTAAGCATCATTTACTTATGATACCAACACACACCCAGCTAGCTATTGATAGCATTAAAAGGACTGGCAATATTGTGTTGGATATGCAACAATTTGAACTCTCATACCTTGCTGGTGGTAATGTGAAATGATATCAAAAACAGTGGCACAAAAAGTTGTATATTTATAGCAGCTTTACTCATAATAGCCAAAACTCAGAGACAACCCAAATGTCCAAGAGTTGATGAATATATAAAAAATGGTGATATGGTCACTAGTGTAATATCATACAATTTAAACCATTGTTTTATATTCCTTTTTTTTTTTTTTTTTAATAGCTTCCACATCGAGCACGGAGCCTGGTGTGGAGCTTGAACTCACAATCTTGAGATTAAGATCTGAGCTGAGATCAGGCACTTAGCTGAGCCACCCAGGTGCCCTTAAATCCTCTTCTATCCTCATTTTCCACTACTATTTCCTTTCACCCCTATTCTAATGTATTTGGACGTTTTTGTGTGTGTGTGTATTATGGGACACATTTAAATTTAAATGTAAGCTTACATAAATGGTATTGTCCTAGAGATCTTATTCGGAATCCATTTTTCTGCACTTGTGTCAACCCATATAATGCAGGATTTTAAGTCAGTATCTGGTAGTCCAACCACCTATTCACCCTCTTCTCTCTCTCTCTCTCTTTTTTAATGTAACTTAACTAATTATGGATATATATATATTTTGGATATATATTTTTTTAAATAAGTTAATATGTTTCAAAATATCCAGCAAAAATTCTGACTGCAATTACCTTTAGTTCAGGAAGCTTGCATGTCTCCCACTTATTAAGATATTACCTTTTATCCTATATAAGAACTTTATACTTATTTCTATAGCAATTTTATGTATTCTTTGTAAATAATTAGGTATTTAATAGTCTGCCTTTGGGGATATATGTCGTTTTTATTATATTTTTAATTGGTTATTAATTATGTGGAGAAAGTATATTTGTTTTAATAATCTGTCGATTCTGTTGGATTTCCTATATAATTATTTCATCTGAAAATAATGACAATTTTATCTCATCCAAAAACAATCTTTTGTCAGAACTTTGAAGATACTGTTCCATTGTCTTCTGGCATCTAGAGAGTCACCAGTGAGAATTTCAACAGCAGTTCCATTCTTATCCATTACAGATCATGTGTTGTTTTTGTGCTTAGTTTTGTTTTCCTTTCAAAAGCTTTAAGATCTTACAACCAAGATACTAAAAAATTTTATTAAAATGTGTTTAGGTGTAGGCTACTTAATTCCTAATGCTCAACAGTATCTCAAACTGAAAACACCATGTTGTTTTTTAACTATGGGAACTCTTCATGTATAATTTTTCTGTGTTCTGGTAGATTTCTATGACTTTATAATCTAATTTTTATACTGAAACTTTAATTTCAGTAACTTTATTTTTAATTTTCTAAAGGGATTTTTGGTTCTATTATTGCTCCTTTTTTATAACAGGCTATTCTGGGTGTTATTTTCCATTCCTTGAATTATCTATTTCCACCAAGGTTAGCTACTTTTTTGGCCTTTTTTTCTTGCTGCTGATTTAAGCACTCGGATATACTACAACGCTGCACCTTTAGATCCTCCTCACATCAATCACATCTCTATTCAAATGCCAATTATTTTAAAAAGACTTGTGCAACTATCTTATGTAAAAGAGACTACCCTCTTCCCCACAACTGTATCTCCTTAGCTCAGTCTACTGTTTTTTAAAAAGCACATCATCAGTTAAAATTTATATATTATCTCTCCCCAAATTGAATACAAGCTCCATAAAGGCAGGAACCCTTTCTACTGTGTTCACCATGGTATTCCCAATGCCTATACACTGTGTGGCACATGATAGGTAGTATTTCTAAAATAAAAGAGGAGGACAAAGAAAGAAAAATAGGGAAAACATCCTAAGATTATTCTAAATAGCTATATATGCCTCTGCTATTGCACATGAATATCTATTTCCCCAATAAGACTCCCTCCTGAATGCAAAGATTAGAAGTTCTGCATACACCTGGCAAGTGGCAGGCTTAGTCTAAAGGAATTCTGCATCTCCCAAATCTCAATCATGTTTAACTCCTTCTAACCTTGTACTAAGCTAGTATGAAATGGAAGCATGGGAGCATTCTAAGAACTATAGCCATTTAAATTCAGTAAGTATGGTGCTTTTATTAGGTAATTTGAGTATACTTAAAAGTCTGATGGAGAGATAATTGTTAAATTACTTTAAGGAGTGAAATATCATTTTGATTACAGGCTGTATTAAAGAATCTCTAGTAGAAATAAATAACAAAATAAGAAAATATAGAATGATTTTATGACTCAGAATGCGGCAAAACTTTGGAACTCTGACTCAAAAAAACAGAAGCTATAATAAAAAGCTTGATAAATTTATCAATAAAAATTAAAACCTTCTCCATGGGGGGAAAAATCGAAAGAGTAAGGAAAAACAGGGGGGAATAATACCAGGAAGTCGTAACAAAGGGCAGATTTCTCTAACATATATATTAAGTATATGTGAGAAAATATGTAATAAAATATTTTCCTAACATATAGGAAAAACACTTAAAAATCAATAAAAAGGTAACAAATACTCAACAGAAAAGGGGCAACAGATATAGGAAGCCAGTTCACAAATAAAAATGTCTCTTAAACATATGCAAAAATGATCAGTCACATATTAAAATAATGTAAATGGAAACTACACAATGACAACCATGTTTTCTATCTACAAAATTGGTTTAAAAAATGGCCAAAAGTTTAAAATTTTACTGTGGATAAAGAAATTGGCACTCATACATTGCTTGGGAATGTAAACTGGTTCAACTCCATATGGAGGACAACTTGACAATCAAAAAAAAAAAAAGATAATTTCTTTTTAAAGATTTGTTTATTTTAGAGAGAGACAGAAAGTGAGCATGCATGCACGAGTGGGAGAGGGAGAGAGAATCTCAAGCAGACTCCCTGCACAGTCCAATGCAGGCTTGATCTCATGACCACAAGATCTCATGACCGAGCCAGAACCAAGAGTCGGATGCTTAACTGACTGTGCCACCTAGGTGCCCCAATAACTAAATTTATAAACCTATATACTTTTTGACCTAGCAATTCAATTTCTGGGATTCTTTCCAACAGACATACTTAAAAGCATATGAGTTGAACTATACCTAGTAATAATGTATGAAAAATCCACTGCTAACATCATAGTCAATGATAAAAGGCTAAAAATTTTCCACTTAAAGATGAAAAACAAGACCAGGGTGTCCTTATCTTCACCTTCACTACTGATGTTCAATATTATACTGAATGTTTAGCCAGAGTAATTATGCAAGGAAAAGAAATAGATAAAAATTTGAAAGAAATAAAATTGTCTATTTGCAGATGAAAAAAATAAAATACCTTGAAATAAGTTGAACCGAGGGGGTGAAAGACTTACAACTTGAAAACTATACAATACTGCTGAAAGGAATTAAAACTATACAATACTGCTGAAAGGAATTAAAGAGAACATAAATGGAAAGATATCTTACGTGCATGGATTAGAAGACATTATATTAGTATTAAGATAATACTACTGATGTGATTTACAGATTCAACAAATCCCTACCAAAATACCAATAGCCAAATAGATCCCAATCAAGCTGGAGAAGGAGGATCCTAAGATCATTTACCAAAGACATACCAATGCTCAAACTATATATACAGCAACTATTTCTGAGAACAATCTGAAGAGAGGCAGAACAGTTATTCCACAGCTAATGATATAAAGGAAAAGCAACATCAAATAGGGTGGGAGGGGTAAAGACTTTGATCACCACCCACACCCTAGCTTGGCACCCACAAACAGGAGGGAAATCACAGGCATAAAAGTACTCCCTAAAAAGGAAGAAGTTCAAGCCCCACAACAGGTACCCCATGTCCTGTGAACTTGCATCAAGAAGACAAGCCTTCATAATGTCTTGCTCTGAAAATCAGCTGGGCTTAATTCTGGAAGCTTTGAAAATCAATGGGGCTTATTTTGGGAGAGCCAAAGGGCTATCAGGAAGCCAAGACTCTGATCCTAAAGAACATACAAACTCACTTTCCCCAAGAAGCACTACAGAGGCAGCCATTTGAAAAGCTTCTGGGTCACATATGAAGGAGATCTATTAACTAAGTTTAGGGTGTGTAATATAGGCACTGGAATCTGTAGGAACTTTCTCCAGGATAGAAGTGCTGCTGGCAGGCACCATTTTTCTTGCCTTCTTCCTGCCTAGTTGGCCCAAAGCTGATTTGTGCCATTTTAGATACTCTCCATTTACCTTGCTAGTAGTACTGCTCCCTCTGCCCCAGCATTCCCCTGCAGACCTGCCCATCCCAACCCACCTACCCCAGCAGGCAACCATACAAAGCAGCTCCTACCCTGCCAGACTCAGCTGACACTAACATCTCAAAAAAGTGGCACCTGTCCCAGCATGCAGCCTCGGCTAAGACAAGCACCCTTCCAAATGGCTCCTGTTTGAGGGAGCCAGCCCTACCCACCAATGCACCCAGAGCACTTATAGTCTAGCCATAACAGGAGGGCACATACACCCCACAGATGGAACAACCCTGGAGCAAGTGGTTCTGTTTATCATTAGAGATTAGACTTCTGGACCAAAAAAGGATGTCTTCTATATAAGACCATTCCTTCAAGATCAATAGTCACAGTTGATCATTCTAATACATATAAACAGAAAGATTCAGGCAAAATGAGAAGACAAAAAATGTGTTTAAAATGAAAGAAAAAGACAAAACCTCAAAAAAATAACTAAACAAAATGGAGATAAGCAATTATACCTGATAAAAATTTCAAAGTAGCGGTCATAAAGATGCTCACCAAACTCAGAATGTATGAACACAGCAAGAATTTCCAGAGACAGAAGTTAAAAAAAGAACCAATGAGAGTTAAAGAACATTATAACTAAAATGAAAACCACTCTAGAGGGAATCAACAACAGATCAGACTTGCAGAAGAACAGATCAGCAATCTGGAAGAAAGGATAATGGAAATCATCTAAGCTGAGTAGCAAAAAGAAAAAAGAATTAAAAATGAAGATAATTTCAGGGACCTCTAGAAGAACATCAAACCATATTAATATTCAAATTATAGGAAATCCATAAGGAGGAGAGAGAGAAGGGACAGAAAACTCATCTGAAGAAATTATAGCTGATTACTTCCTTAACCAGGGGAAGGAAAGAAACATCCAGGAAGGAAAGAGAGCCCCAAATAAGATGAACTCAGAGAGTTCCACACCAAGACACATAATAATTAAAAAAATAAAAACTGAAGAGCAACAACAAAAAAGCAAGAGAATATTCATCAGACCATCAGCTGATTTTTTAGCAGAAACTTTACTGCAGACCAGAAGGTGTGATATACTTACAGTGCTGAAAGAAAAGAAAAAAAAAAAAACCCAAAATACAAAAACATACAACCAAGAATACTTTACCTGGCAAGGCTATCATTCAGAAGTAAAGAAGAAATAAAGAGAACAGGAAAGGAAAAAAGAAGGACTACAAAAACAACCTGAAAACAACAAAATAACAGTAAGTGCATAGATATCAATAAATACTTTAAATTGAAATGGATTAACTCTTCCAAAGACAAAGGATAGGGGGTGTCTGGACAGCTCAGTCAGTTAAATGTCTGCCTTCAGCTCAGGTCACAATCCCGGAATCCTGGGATCAAGCCCCCATCGGGCTCCCTGTTCAATAGAGGAGCCTGCTTCTCTCTCTCCTCTTTTCCCCCCTCACACTCATGCTCTCTCTCTTGCATGTTCCTTCTATTTCGAATAAATAAATAAAATCTTAAAAAAAAAAAAAGACACAGGGTAACTGGATGGATCAACAATTAAAAAAAGACCCATCTATTACTGCCTATAAAAGATACATTTTAGACCTAAAGACACATACAGACTGAAAGTAAGGGGATGGAAAAAATATTCCACCCAAATTAAAATGAAAAGAAAGCTGGGGTAGCAATACTTATATCACATCAACTAGATTTTAAAACAAAGATTATAAAAAGAGACAAAGAAGGGCATTACATAATGACAAAGGGATCACTCCAAAAATAGGAGATGAGAATTATAAATATGTATGCACCCAACACAGGAGCACCTAAATATATAGGGCAAATACAAACATAAATTAGGGGAGAAACTGACAGTAATACAATAATAGTAGGAGACTTTAACACCATCCTTACATAGATGGAATGGATAGATCATCAAGACAGAAAATCACTATGGAAACTGATCCAAATGGTGTATTAGAGCAGATGGACTCAATACACAAACACATATACACACACAGAACGCTGTATCCAAAAACAGCAGAACGTACATTCTTGGGGCATCTGGGTGGCTCAGTCAGTTATGTGTCTGCCTACCTTCAGCTCAGGTCATGATCCCAGACTTCTGGGATCAAGCACCACATTAGGCTCCCTGCTCGGTGGAGACTCTGCTTCTCCCTCTCCCTCTCTCTCTGTGCCCACCAACTCTCTCAAATACATACATTAAATCTCAGAAGAAAATAAAACCATATATTCAAGTACATACGGAACATTCTCCTGGACAGATCACATGTTATACCACAAAACAGATCTCAATACATTTAAGAATAAAATCATATCAAGCATCTTTTCCATGGCAATGATATGAAAACAGAAATCAATTACACACACACAAAAAAAAAAAAAAAACCTAGGAAAAAAACACAAACACATTGGGGCTAAACAACATTCTAATAAACAACCAATAGGTCAACAAAGAAATCAAAAATAAAGTGAAAAAATACCTTGAGACAAGTGAAAACAGAAACACAGTGCTCCAAACTCTAGGATATCTATAAATTTCCCTTTTGGAAATTTATAGATATAGAGGGCTACCTCAAGAGAAAAGAAAAATCTCAAATAAATAATCTAACCTGATACCCAAAGGGATCAGAAAAAGAAAACCAAAGACCAAAGTTCATAGAAAGAAATAAAGATTGGGAGCAGCAATAAATGAAATAAAGACTAAAAACAAACAAACAAAAAACCCCACATGATACAAAAGATCTGGGAAATCAGGATATGTTTCTTTGAAAAGATAAAATTGATAAACTTTAGCTGGACTCATCAAGAAGAGAGAGGACTCAAAATCAGAAATGAGAGAGAAGTTACAACTAACAGTAGACAAACAAAGGATTGTAAAAGAGACTATTATAAACAATTATGCCAACAAATTGTGCCAACAAACTGGATAGCCTAGAAGGAATGGAAAAACCCCTAGAAACATACAATCTTCCTAGACAAATCAGAAAGAAATAGAAAATCTGAACATTTCAATTATTACTAATGAAATTGAATCAGTAATCAAGAAACTTCCAACAAACAGAATCTCTGGACCAGAGAGCTTCATAGAAGAATTGTACCAAACAGTATCTATCCTTCTCAAAGTACTCCAAAAAACTGAAGAGAAAAGAATGCTTCCAAATTCGTTCTGTGAGGCCAGCATTACCCTGATACCAAAACCAGACAAAAACACTACCAAAAAATTGCAGGACAATATCCCTGATAAACACAGTTACAAAAAGTCTCAACAAAAATATTAGCAAACCAAATTCAACAATACATTAAAAGGATTATAAATCATGTCCAAGTGGGACTAATTCCAGGGATGAAAGGGTGGTTCAATATCCACAAATCAATGTGATTTGACACAATCACAATATTAAAGATCATATGACCACCTAAATAGATGAAGAAAAACCCCTGACAAAATTCAACATCCATTTAGGATAAAAATACTCAACAAAGTAGGTATAGAAGCAATATACCTCAACATAATAAAGACCAAATATGACAAACCCACAGCTAAAATCATATTCAACCACAAAAAGCTGAAAGCTTTTCCTTGAAGATCAGGAAAAGACAGGGATGCCCACTCTTGCTATTTTTATCCAACATAGTTTTGGAAGTCCTAGCCACAGCAGTCACACAAAAACAAGAAATAAAAGACATTCAAACTGGCAATAAAGAAGTAAAACTACTATTATTCTGCCATCATGCTGATTACATTAACACTTTATATATAAAACTCTAAAGAGTTCATCAAGAACTATTAGAATAAATGAATTCTCAGAAAATTTGCAAAATTAGTTACAGACTTCTCTGTACTGTTGTGTTTCTAAACTATGAGAACTATCAGAAAGAGAAATTAAGAATATAATCCCATTTACAATTCCATCAAGAAGAATAAACTACCTAAGAATAAATTTAACTAAAGAGGTGAAAGACCTGTATTCTGAAAACTATAAAACAATGAAAAAAAGTGAAGATGATACAAATAAATCTAAAGATACACCAGATTCATAGGAAAAAATTACTATTTTAAAGTGTACATATTATTAACAGTAATCTAAAAATTCAGTGCAATCCCTGTCAAAATACCAATAGAACTGGAACAAATAATCCTAAAATTTGTGCAGAAAGACAAAACCTCCAAAAGCCAAAGCAATCATGAGAAAGAACAAAGCTTGGCGGTATCATGCATGCAGATATTAAATGATACTAAAAATCTGTAGAATCAAAACAGTATAGTACTGGCACAAAAAAACAGACATATAGATCAATGGAATAGAATAGAGGGCTCAAACCACAATTGTATGATCAATTAATCTATGACAAAGCAACAACATACAATATAGAAAAAAGTCTCTTCAATAAGTGGTATTGGAACAACTGAATGGGTACATGAATAAGAATGAAAACTTTCTTACACCACATACAAAAGTAGCTCAAGATAGGTTAAAGACTTACGTGTAAAGTCTGAAACCATAAGACACTTATAAGAAATCACAGACAATAAATAATAAGACATTGGTATTAGCAATGTTATTTTTGGATCTGTCTCTTCAGGCAAGGGCAACAAAAGCACAAATAAACAAGTGGGAGTACATCAAACTAAAAAGCTTTGGCACAGCAAAGAAAAAAAAGATCAACAAAATGAAAAGGCAGTCTACTGAAGGGGAGAAAATATCTGCAAATGATATATCTGATAAGGTGTTAATATTCAAAATATATAAAGAACTCAAACAACTCAACACCAAAAACAAAACAAAACAAAACAAAACAAAAACCAACCCAAATAATCTGTTTAAAAAATGGGCAGAGGACCCAAATAGACATTTTTCCAAAGAAGACATATCATCAGAGAAATGCATAACCCTAATCATCAGAGAAATGCAAATCAAAATCAAAATGAGATATATCACTTCACACCAATTAGAATGGCTACTATAAAAAGGCTAATATGTAACAAGTGTTGGCCAGGATGTGGAGAAAAGGGAACCTGCATGCACTGATGGTGGGAATGTAAATTGGTACAGAAGCTATGAAAGATAGTACAGAGGTTCCTAAAATATTAAAAAATAGAAATACTATACAATCCAGCAATTCCACTTCTGGGTATTTACCCAAAGCAAATGAAAATACTAATTTGGGAAGATAAGTACCCACTAGGTTCATTATATCATTATTTACAATAGCCAAGATATGGAAGTAACCAAAGCATACATCAATAGATAAGTGGATAAAGATGTTGTATACACACACACACATGAATATTACTCAGTCATAAAAAAGAACAAAATCTTGCCATTTGCAATAACATGGGTAAACCTAGAGGGTATTATGCTAAATGAAATTAGGTCAGACAGGAAAACAAATACCATATGATTTCACTTACATGTGCAATCTAAAAAAACAAATGAATGTTAAACAGAAACAGACTCATAAATACAGAGAACAAACTGGTAGTTGCCAGAGGGGAGAGAGACTAGAGAATGAATAAAATAATTGAAGAGTATTTAGAGGTAGAAACTTTTAGTCAAAAAATAAATAAGTCATGAGGACATGAAGTACAGTATGTAGTCAATAATACTGTAATGTCTTTGTATGGTGACAGTAACTTGACTTATTTTGATCATTTTGTAATGTATATAAATGTCAAAGCACTATGTTGTACACCTGAAACTAATTAATACTGCATTCCAACTATACCACAGTAAAAATTAATTAATTAATTAACAGGAAAAAATTCCAATTGTCTTTTGGTAGAACTGAAAAGCCAATCTTCAAATTCATATGGAAATGCAAGGGGTCCTGAATAGCCAAAGCATTCTTGAAAAAAAAAAAACAAGAAGAATGAAGTTGCAGGACTCACATTTCTTAATTACAAAACTTAGTATAAATTTACATTAATCAAAACGTTATGGTACTGTTATACAGATAGACATATTGACCAACAGAACAGAACTGAGAGTCTATAACAAAATCTATACTCTGACGGCAAATTGATTTCAACAGAGATGTAAGGACCATCCAATGCAGAAAAAACAGTCTCATTAACGATGCTGAGGCACCTGAGTGGCTCAGTTGGTTAAGTGTCTGCCTTTTGGTCGGGTCAAGATACCAGGGTCCCGGAATGGAGCCCAGAGTCCAACTTCCTGTTCAGCAGGAAGTCTGTTTCTCCCTCTCCCTCAGCCCTTCTCCCCACTCTCATGTGCATGCACCCTCTCTCTCAAATAAATAAAATCTTTAAAAACAAACAAGCAAACAAAAAACTCCTACAATGCTGGAACAATTGGAGATCCACAATTGGGAAGCAAAAAAATTAAGCTGGACTCCTATCTAACACCATAACAAAATTTAATTCAAAATGGGTCAATGACCTAAATATCAGAACTTAAAATCATTAAATATCTTAGAAGAACACACAGGGGTAAATCTTCATTACTTTGGGTTAGGCAATGGAGTCTTAGATATAAAAAAAGAAAAGCATGAAAAACAAAATAAATAATAGATAAATTGGACTTCATTAAAATTAAAAAGTGTGAATCAAAGACAATATCAAGAAAATAAAAAGAGAACCTACAAATGGGAGAAAATAAAGGAGAATATAACAAATCATATTTCTGATAAGGGTCTAGTATCCAGATTAGATAAAGGACTCTTAAACCTCAACAACAAAAAAACAACACAATTAAAACATGGGTGAAAGAGTTTTCACCAAAGAAGATATATAATTGGCCAACAAGCACATGAAAATATGCTCAGCATCATTAATCATTAGGGAAATGCAAATTGAAACCATGATGAGGTACCACATCACACTCACTAGGACCTGAAGAATGAAAAGGAAGGAAAAGAAAAGAAAAAAGAAAAGAACAAGTGTTGTTGAGAAATAACAAGTATAGAAGATTTAGGAACCTCATACACTGTTGGTGGGAATGTTCAGCTGTTGCAGAAAACAGGTTGGTGGTTCTTCAAAAAGTTAAACACAGTTACCATACATCCCTGCAATTCCAGTATTAGGTATATCTCTCCAAAACTGAAAACACATATTCAAACAAAAGTACATGTTCAGACATGTTCATAACAGCTCTATCTGCAACAGCCAAAACATGAAACAACCCAATGTCCATCAATAGATGAAATAATTAACAAACTGTGGTATATACATACAATGAAGTTTTATTCAACCATAAAAGAATGAAGTACCAATTCTGCAATCTGGATGAGACTCATAAACATTGTACTACAAGAAGAAAGATACAAAAGATCACGTGTTGTATGATTACATCTACAGGAAATATTCAGAATAGATAAATCCATAAAGAGAGACTGGTGGTTGCCAGGGACTAAGGATTTAGGGTAACAGGGAGAAATTGGTTAATTAATACGAGATTTCAGCCTGGAGTAATGAAAATTTTTTGGAACTAGATGGAGGTGGTGATAGTACATTGTATCTGTACTAAATGCCACTGAATTATTCACTTCAAAATCGTTAATTGAATGCAATGTAGATTTCACCTCATAAATTATTTTTGATGCAAACTGATAGGTATGAAATAATGAAATTGAAAATAATGAATTGCATCATTGTTTGCAAAAGCAAACACGGTAAGTAACCCAAATGTTTGGCAACAGCAGACTGGCTAAATATATTATGGTATACCCATATGCTGGAATACCATAAAAAAAGAGTAAGGAAATTCCAAACAAACTTATGTGTAAAGGTCTCTAAGATGTCCTGTTTACTAAGGGAAAAAAGGAAGGTATAGAACAGTTAATATAATATAGTCCTAGCTCTGTTAAAATGTGGGGGCAAATTATACACATAGATATATTCACCCACATGTGTATACAAATAGATGGAAAGATACAGTAGAAGCTAGTAACACTGGTTACCTTGTTGAGAGGCAGGTAGGTATAAGCAGAATAGGGAGGGAGAGAGATTTAATTTTTACCTTTTCAAACTTTTTATCTTGAATCATATGTATTAATTATTTAAACAGTTACTTTTCTGGAAGTCTCTAGCAAGTGTTAAGCTTTTAAAATGATTACATATAATACAAAAAGAAAGTTATTTAAAACTTAAGTGTAAAGGAAATAAGTAATTATAAAATAATCATAAATAATTCTTAAATAGATCAAGCAACAGAACACTGCCTACACTCCAAAGGTAGCTCTTAATTGTAAACTTTTTTTTCATCAGCGGTAGCCACTATCTTAATTTATAATCCACTCACTTCTTTTTCTTTATACTTTTACTTTTCTGCAACCAAAAACAGTAGATTTAATTTTTACCTGTTTTTAACTTAAAATAAATGGAGTTCATCCATGTTGTTGCATTTTTCATTATATGAATATATCAAAATTATTCATCAAGTCTATTATTGATGGACCACTGGATTGTTTACAGTTTGTACCTATTACAAATAATGCTATCCCGAACCCTACCATATGTGTTCTGCTGATGCACAAAATCATACACTGTTCTAGAATATCTTTCTAGAAGTGTAATCTTAAATTATATGTTTATCTTCAACATAATTAGAAAAAAACAATTTCTTTTTTATCAAGGTGCTTGTACCAATTATTTTAATTTTAAAATATTTCCAATCTAGTCGGTATAAAGTAGTATCTCACTGTGTTAATCTTCATTTTTTTCAAATTATCAGCAAAGTGGCTGCTTTTTTTATATTTCTTAAGTTTCTTTTATGAAGTGGCATGTTCAACTCTTTTGCACATTTTTAACTGGTTGACAATTCTTTTAGTGATTCTTCATATTCTTTTACCTAAGTCTACTTTTACCTAAGCAATAAACTAATTTATTTCCTAATGTTAAACCAAACATGCATTCCTGGCATAAAGCCAACTTTGTCAAGATGTCATTAATATATTGCTGAATTGTTAGGATTTTATTTGGAATTTCTGCATCTCTGTTCAGAACAGAGATCAGCCTAAAATTTTCCTTTTCTTAACTGTCATTGTATATAAAGAGTATACTAGACTCAATTTCTTTTCTGAGTTTGCATAAGTTTGGAACTATATTTTCCTGATTATTCAGTAGCATCTGATGTTTAGTAAACTCATCTTAATCTCAAATTTTCTTGTGAGAAGAATTTTAATTTAGTTTTATGGATTCAACTTCTTTAATGATTAGAAATTATTCAGGCTGTTTCTTTATTCACCTTTGATATGCTACATATTTTTAAGAACTTTTATCAATTTTATATTATTGTTCAAATTTAAGGACATAAGGTTACCCTGTTTTTCTCTATGGTTATTTTTATAAAGATGTGTATTTAAGCAGGACATGCTGACACTCTGTGTATAATTTATTAGAATTCTATTTTTAAGGAAGAAAGGTAAACTTGACATTACATAAGCAAGAAGCTAGAAGATATATACAGAACTCAGAAAGAACCATCTTGGCTTAAAAAGCTGAAAAATGACCAGTTCTAAGGTATATCAGCAGCAGTATTGATATAACTGGTAGAGCACAGTAGCATTAGCAGTAGAATCATAGCAGAATGCCTAAAAGTCAAATTAAAATAGTCTTTCTTAAAACCAGGAGAAAACTTTAGAAGACTTGTGTATCTTTTTCTTCTGAAGATATTCAGAGTTCTAACTTACATTATTGAAACTCTAGGTATCCGTTATTTATTAGATAATTTAAATATTTTAACCTTTTAAGGACTCAGCTGTGGTCATGAAAAGGACTGTGGTGCTCACTTCGGCAGCACACATACTAAAACAAGAAAAGGACAGTGTATTTTTAATTTCAAAGAGATCTGCAGGAGGACTGGTTACACATCCATATTATTCATTTATATAGTCCTTCTAGAGGAAAGGCAAGAAGGGAGTAATAATGCAGCCTAGGAATAATAACAATGTGTATTGCGGGCCAAAAAAATCCACACCTTTAATGAAATAATCAACAAAATGTTGCATTCTTTAGAAATGTTTTAAGTGGTTAAAAAAATTGTGCAACTTAAGTTTTGGGGTTCTTTTGCCAAAAAATTTATGAAAGTGAACAAAGCTACTATAAGATTTAACATTTAGACAGATGCTTTTAGATAAATTTTATTAAGCAGTGTGCAAACTAGCACTGGCTCAGTTTCCTTAATATTATTAAGACACATTATTCCCATTTGCTAAGCAATTCCTGAATTCTATATGCAAAGTTATCTATAAACAAAAAAACAATGCACTAATTTATATATTACCTTCTTTTAAAATATATATTACTTTCTAAGTAATATAGAAAGTCTGTCAGTCATTGGAACATGTTAATGTTGATATAATAACAACTTAGTAAAGAAATGGCAAATACTATAGCATGTCTGCTACTATTCTTTCTCTCATTTGTGGCAAATATTAAAAATTAGTATAGCATTCCCTTCCCCAAGCCCAGGCCTCAAACTCTTAAATGGCACTTTAGACAGCCAATAGTCACTACCAATCAATTGCAGTAGGCAGGAGAGAAATGAGGAATATTTGCTTTTCTTTGGTGGCTTAAAAGAATACATACACCACATAAAGAAGAATGAGCTATAAAGAAAAAACATAATCAAGGACCACACAAGTTTAAAGCAAATGATTTCAGGTTAGCTTATTTGTGTTCTGAAAGATAGGTTTCATTCATCCACTTCACAATGGAGTTTATGGAATTATGAGTCAGATGACACTAAGTTGAATGACAGATTTGACTCATGTTCTACTGCTACTTAAGCCCTGATATAAGTGTTACTATGTGATTTGGCATTTTACAGGTGTTATTACATAACTTGGCATTTTACAAAAAGGACTCAGCAGTACCATAATTCGTTGTGCCTCTTCTTCCACTCCTCTTTGAAATTTTTATCATATCAAGTCAGTTAAGAACAGCCATTTCTCCTCTGAAATGTTTTTTTTATATGTTACATTCCACTTTTATAACCTTAAATCTGGACTTCGGTAAAGCCTCTTAATCTGTTTCTCCAAACCTTTCCCAGAGTAAATTGTCTTGTCTAAAGGCACCAAGTCAATCTTCCAAAAATAACACCTTACTCATTTTACTTCCCCACACCACAATCATCACTGATTCCCCAATGTTGTCATGATCATTGAATATCATCATCCACATGTGATGAGGAGTTACATGGCAGGCATTGAGCTAAGTACCTTTCAAATGTGTTATCTTATTTAATATCAACACAAGTATAAAAGGTAACCCTAATTTTTCCCCTTTCTTCACTGCTTGATTCAGCTGATGTCTTAATTTGAGGTTACTCACTGCCCAAAGGTAGACCTCAAGTGGAAGATTGCTTAATGGTCACAAATTCCCCCTATTTCCTATATGTATATATGCCCCTTTGCTGCAATTCTGTCTTCAAAGTGAAGTCTATTTCTCCATCTCCTTGAATCTGGGCTGGCCATGTGTCTTTCTTTGCTTCACCACAGAATGCAGTGATGATGATGTTACTAGGACCTAGGCCTCAAGAGACTTCTGGCTTCCTCTTTGTCATCTTGGAACACTGTCCTGAAGTGCCACATAAGGAAGCCATCTAGCTAGTGCAGAGGACTGAATCTCCTCAGGCAAAGCCAGCACTACCTGCCAGATGAGTAGGTGAGGCTAGCTTCTTCCAGCTCAAATGATCCCCCGGCTGAATGTAGCCACATGAAAGTAGCCCTATGTTTATGGGTAAAGAAGACAAGGCAGTGACTGATTTAGGCAATACTACGTACTATTATTAAGAAGTTGAACTAAGATTTCAATCCAAACAATATGTCTTCCAGAACCCATACCTAGGTATGGTTCTACTACTAAAACGTGTTACTTCCACACAGGAAATAATTTTTAGACTTTTTAGAATTTGATAAGTTCCAGATGTATCTACAATTACATAAAGCATAATTTCTCAAAGAAATAATGTCATATATTCTATATATCTCTGAGTCAACCCATAAAAGTCCCTGGAGTACAGAACTGTTACAGCAGGGTGAGATAATCCTCAACCAAAATACTTCCACTGTCTAGAGCAGATGCTCCAAGAAGTGGAGCTCAAGTCAGTGTGGCACAGAAAAGGAAGAGTCGGCCTTCCAGTAGAATAAGAATACATTCAAGCCCCTGAGACATCTCCTCTTCTTAATTTAATCAGACACCTTCTGTACCATGAAATTAACTTATTTTCTGTTTCAAAGTCATTATTTGTTACCTGAATTCAGATTTTTCTTCTTCCTGCCCTTAATATAGAAGATAATATTATATCTCAATTTGCCTAAATTTGTCTCGTGTTGCAATTTAATTTAGGCATATGTGTCTTATTGCTCCAACGGGAATTTAAATTCCTAGAATACCTTGTCCTTATTTTCCTTTAAAGTTCTTAAATTTGCTCACAAAAATAGCCTGCATACACATAAAATTTACAAACCTAATCATTCCACATTTTAAAAAGTAAAAGAAAACTTGAAAATTGAATTTTTATTATATATACCTTAACCTATATAACATAATTATTTTTTTAACATAATTATTTTATTAAGCCATCTACCTTATGATTTAATAATATATAAAATAACAAAGATGAGAATCTACTATCAAATACCAAGAAACACTACTGCATAAATTTGCCTTGAGAGATATGTAAAAGAACACAGAAGAACAGAGTTCATAATAGGATTAGTTCTAAGGGGTTAATATCTAAAATACATTAAAAACCCATACAACTCAATATATATATATATATATATATATATATATATGTATAAAAATGAACTCAGTAACAATAAGGATGGATCTAGAGAATAAATGCTAAGCAAACCAAGCCAGAGAAAGAGAAATACCATATGATTTTGCTCATGTGGAATTTGAGAAACAAAACAAAAGAAAAAAGAAAAGAGACAGACCATAAAACAGACTCTTAACTATAGAAAACAAACAGATGGTTACCAGAGGCAAGGTGGGTGGCGGGTGGGTGAAATAGGTAAAGGGGTTAAGAATACACTTACGATGAGCACTGAGTAATATATGGGGCTGCTGAATCACTGTATGGTACACCTGAAACTAATAGAACACTGTATGTTTACTACACTGAAATTAAAAACTTTTTAAAAATGAATATAGGGACCTGAATAGGCATTTTTCCAAAGAAGACACTCAGATGGCCAACAGACACATGAAAAGATATTCACCATCAATAATCATTAGGGAAATGCAAATCAAAACCCAAATGAGTTATTACCTCGTATCAATTAGAATGGCTAGTATAAAAAAGATAATATGTAACAAGTGTTACAGGATGTGGAGAAAAGGGAACCCTTATGCACTGTTGGCGGGAATGTAAATTGCTGCAGCTACTATGAAAAACAGTATGGAGGTTTCTCAAAAAAAATTAAAAATAGAAATACCATACAACCCAGTAATTCTACTTTCCTAGTATTTACCTGAAGAAAACAAAAATACTAACTCAAAAATATATATGCACCCCTATATTTATTGCAGCATTATTTATAATACCCAAAACGTGGAAACTACCTAAGTGTCTATTGATAGGGTGAATGGATAAAGATAAAGGTATGCATATGTATACGGAACATCACTCAGTCAGAAAAGTATAATGAAATCTTGCCATCTGCAACAACATGGATGGACGTAGAGGGTATCATGCTAAGTGAAATAAGTCAGTGAGAGACACATACCATATGATTTCACTTGTATGGAGAATTTAAAAAACAAATGAAAAGCAAAAAACAAAAATGACTCCTAAACTGATGATGGGAGTGGATGGGAGTGGGGAGGATGGAGCAAAATATGTTAAGGGATAGAGATAGATACATAGACAAAATATAGGAATAGTTCTTCCTTATTCATAAGGGTTATAATATTTATTCTTAATTATAAATCCTACCTCAATTTGTAAACATGTTAGGCCTAATACAGCTATTATAATTATATATGAAATGGCTCATGTTTTACATGCTAAAATTTATGAAAAATGAAAAAATCTTCCTGCTCATAATAATTTCCCACCCAGCATATCATAGTCCAAATGTGACTATTTTATATTCAATTCACTACTTCTGTAGGACTTCTCAAAATGCAAATAGCATTCTTTAGAGTGACAGTATCATTGATAGTTTACCAGAGATTATCAGGGTCACCTAGAGACAACACAGGTTAGTTATATTTGCAAAAAGGGAGAGAGGGAAAAAAAAGTTAGGAAACCCTAAAGAACACTATGGGTAAGCACTAAACATCAAGGGAATGGCAGACACTATGAGCAGGGGAAAAGGGATGATAAAAGACAAGTAGGGGCCCTAAAATAAAATTTCTTGTATTTGAAAATTTTGTCCATATAATATATTGGTATTAATAGTACAGTGATTTATAATTTGTACCCAGGAACTACAAGTGTTAATGGGGAAGAAATAATCACCACCACTACCAGCCTCCAATATGGAGAAGGGTGGTTGGGAGCTTAACCAAATAAAACTTTGGGCTTTTCAACCACCTCCTTTCCCTATTCCCAGGTAAATCATCTCCATTTTTATCAGTTTCATATAAAGCAACCTTTAATCTAACCAACTGAATAAATTTCTCAGTGTATTCTTGTTCACATATTTTTATTAACTAAAATCTAACAATATAAAAAAATCACTATATTAACTTAGAATTATTGGGACACCTGGGTGGTTCAGTTGGTTAAGCATCTGACTCTTGATTCCGGCCCAGGTCATGATCCCATGGTCATGAGATCAAGCCTCTGCACTCAGCGGGGAGTCTGCTTGAGATTCTCTCTCTCAGCGCCTCCCCTACTCGCAGACTCTCTCTCTTTTTCAAATAAAGAAATCTTTAAAAAAAATAAATAAAATAGAATTATTGTTATTAGCTTTCTATATACTGTCTGTGCCCAATTTCCTACAACCTGTTTCTATAAAAAACTGTATCCAGAAATCTAACCTTGGATGCCAGAGCCTCTGTCCTTTTGTCCCAGTGAGATAAAGAACTCCCCTGCTGGGAGTTTATCAGCTTCTCCTGTTCACCTAAGGATAGACACTAATAGGGTAGGGCTGAGGTTGCAGGGTGATTGATACTCTTATCAAGAAGGAACTTAAAGCTTGTGGCCACATTTACATTTATAAGTTAAAACAATGCCTTGCACATGATAATCACTTAATAAATATTAGCTGTAATTATTTGACATTCTTATTAGAGACAGGTATTGTGAAAGGGCAAAATAAAGAAAAATGCAAACTAATTTACGCTTATTAATTTTGTCCAGCAAAGGGATCATAACCTCTGCAAACAAGAATTCTAAATAACCATTGCAATACTTACACCTTTATTTCTTTCACGCTTATTGCTTTGGTAGAACAAGTAGTGTAACAGTTGCCTGCAGAAATGTGGAGGATAAAAGGGGTACATAATGAATGAACTCACAGAACTGGCTAAGGAAGTTCTTAGGCAGAGCATTCTTAAAGTACCAACTGGTTTCATTTAATTGCTTATGATAAATTATGGATGGAATAGGATGAACTCAAAATGGAGCTGTTAGGTTCTTCAGACAGAATTTAGAAGAAATACAGAGCCAAGACTTGCTGGCTTAAAAAATAAGATTGTTTCCCATTTTTGGCCACTTCAGAGAGCAAAAAGCGTTGTTTGTGCCCTGTTTAAGAATGACTATACCAGGACACATGGGCGGCTCCGTCGGTTAAGTAACCAGCTCTTGATTTTGGCTTTGGTTATGATCTCAAAGTCATGGCATTGAGCCCTGCATCCTGCATCGGGCTCCGAGCTCTCTTTTATGAAAATACCAGTCACAGGCCTATCCTAAATCCAAAATCATCTTATCTCAAGATCTTTAACTTCATTACATCTACCAAATAAATGCCACCTTATTAGTTTGCTGGGTCTGCCATAACAAAGTGCCACAACCAAGTGGTTTAAACAACAGACTGTTTCATATCCCTGGAGGCCAGAAGTCAGATCAAGGTGTCAGTAAAATTGGTTTCTTTTGGGGACTAAAAGGAATAATCTGTTCCACGCCCCTCCCCTAGCTGTTTGTTTTTTTTTTTCCTGCCAATCTTTGGCATTCCCTGGTTAATTCAAAAAGAACTCTGATCCCAGTCTTCACCTTTACATGATGCTCACCCTGTGTACAATGCATCTATTCCTGAATTTTCCTTTTTATAAGGACATCAGTCACATTGCATTAGGGCTCATTCTAATTACCTCATCTTAACTAATTACATCTGCAACACCCTATTTCCAAATAAGCTCACATTCTGAAATTCTAGGAGTTAGCACTTGAATATATGAATTCAGATGGACACGATTCAATCCAGAACAGTCACATTCATAGGTACCAGGAGTTAGGGCATGAACATATCTCTCGTGGGAGGTACATGATTATGCCCACTACAGTTTTCTTCTTCCAGCACTTTGAATATTTCATTCTATTCTCTGTGTTTACATGGTTTCTGATGAGAAGTTAGCTGTGATTCCTACACTTGTTCTTTGATAGGCCAGATTTTTTTTTCTGCCTTTTTTAAAAATTTTCTGTCCTTGGTTTTTTGCAGTTTGAATACATTATGCCCAGGCATTTCACTTTTTTGTTTGTTTTGGGGTGGGGAATTCTTACTGCTTAAGTTTTCTAGATACGTGGTTTAGTGCTTGTTATTGAAACTTTAGAAAATTCTCATGTATTATTACTTCAAATATTCTTTCTGCTCTGTTCTTCTTCTTCCTGGTATTCTAGTTATACATCTGATAGACCTTCTGAAATTACCCTCAAATTCTTGGATGTATTACTCTGTTTTTTTATTCATTTTTCTCTTTGCATTTCAGTTTGTGAAGTTTTGATTTGACTTGCCCAAGTTTGCTGAATATTTCCTCAGCCATGTCTAGTCTATCGATGAAGCTATGAAAGGCATGCTTCATTTAGGATACGGTGTTTCTGATTTCAGCATCTACTTTAGATTCTTAAAAGTTTACATCTCTTTGCTTACATTACCCATTTATTCTTCATGTTTTCTATTTAATCTATTAAAGACTTTAACATATTAAGGATAGTTATTTAAGAGAATTTCAACATCTTTGTCATATTTGAACCTGGTTCTGATGGTTTCCTGGTCTCTTCAGAGTTTCTGACATAAACTTGTAATCTTTTATTAAAAGCTATATATGATGTATCAGGTAACAGGATCTGAGGTAAACTTTTTTTTTTTAAGTAATCTCTACACCCAACCAGAGATCAAGAGTCACATGCTCCTCTGACTGAGCTAGACAGGCATCCTGAGGTAAAGAGAATTTTATTGTGAGGTATTAGGTAATCTGGCTAAGAGTGCGCTGTGTATGTCTGCTATAATTGTAGGTGCCAGAGGCCTCAAAATTCCTCTAGTGCCTTTGTTTTCAGCTCCCCTGTTGACTTTTAATTTCTTTAGGCACTATTCCTCAGGGACAGCCTATGCTGTGCAGCTGCAACCTACTGTCATAGTACCAGAATTTTGGTGTGGTGGTAAAGCAGGGGGAAAGGAGGCACCTGGTTGGTTCAGTCAGTAGAGACTGCAACTCTTTTGATCTCAGGATCAAAAGATCATGAGTTCTCAGGAAAGGAAAGGAAGCATACTTACTACAGTAGCATAATCTACTATAATCTTAGGACTAAATCTTAGTCATAGACTTGAACAAATGTTTCTTATTTTCCACCCTCATTGCCTATTAGATGAGACAGAAAGGCTATAGGAGGTGGCAGTGAGAAAAATGCTTTTCTCCCAGGTAAATTAAGACTTTACTAAATTATTTTTCCTGAAAGAAAAAGTTGTGTTACAGACAATTTTTTGGCTCATCTCATAAAAGCTATCCCCTCCCCTTCCATGCCACAGGCACTGAGGATCTTCACTGTAAGAACCTAGAAGTGGGGTGTGTAGAAATAAAGTCCATGAAAGTGTGGAAGGACTTTTAGGACTATGGTCCCCAGGAATTTTTCACTTTCAAGCTAGTCCATGCTTAGTCTCAAGTAATTCATCAAAATAACCAGTTAACTGTTTCTAACAATTAGTTTATGGTGGCTGTGGCTTCTGCTCCAGGTAAGCACATCTTGGCTGTGGCTCTTGGAAATTGCTTTATTCTCCATATTTCAGGGTGGCAGTTTGTCCTGTAACCTCAACTCTTTGAAGGGTCCATGAAAACGCACTGATTTTCAGTTTGTTCACCTTTTTCTTATTTTAAGAGTAGAAGGAATGACTTCCAGTTTCTTTATGTGTTGAAACCGAAACCAGAAGTCTTGCTAATGTCTTTACTTGTATGATGATTTTTTTTTCCTGGCGATTTATACATGTACTTGTTGCAATGAGTATGATGATCAACCATTTACTATATGCTACATTGTAGCAAGAACTTCCATCTCTCCATTCCTTTTATATATATAAGCTTTTCTCAGCCAGTACTCTGCTAGAGAGTTAAGTTATAGAAAATAATTTAAATCATTATTTTCTCAATTCTACCAAGGATGCTACTTAACTAGTACCATTCTACATGCCTAGGAGTTAATTTATTACATAAAACGGATGTGTTACGGGCACCTGGGTGGCACAGTAGGTTAAGTATCTGACTCTTGGTTTCAGCTGAGGTGTGATCTCAGGGTTGTGAGATCAAGCCCTGTGTTAGGCTCTGCAGTCAGTCCAGAGTCTGCTTAAAACTTTCTCCTTCCCCCTACTCTGCCCCTCCCTACCCCTGCACTCTCCCTCTATGTCTAAGATAGTAAATCTTTAAAAAGAAATAAGTAAATAAAATGATGCCTTTTATTTTACTCTTTACTCTTAATGTTTCAATGTGTACTTCCTAAAATAAGGATATTTTCTTACATAATGGCAATACAGTTATCACATTTAGGATTTAATATTGATACAATACTTTTATATAATCTACCACCAATAGTACAGTTTTCTCAATTGTCCTAAGTATTTCCCCTCCCCCCTAAAAGAATTCTGGTCTGGTTCAAATATTCATTTAATTGTCATGTATCTTTTTAAAGTCTCTTTCAATCTTCCTCAGTCTTTTTTGATCTTCATGACACTGACTTTTTTTTAAAAAGATTATAGGCCACTGTTTCTTAATAATGTGTTGCTGATTTTGGCTATGTCTGCCAATTAAATTCAGGCCATGCATCCCTGGTCAAAATACTGCACAGTGAAACTCTATCTTTCTCATAGGTCATGTTAGTTTTGATCACCCATTGATGATTCTTTCTCAGTCTTTACCATGAATCACTGCAGTAATTCTATAGTGCTCACTCCATATTTATGAATCAGCATTCTACTATATGGAAAAGTTCTCCCTTTCTCCTTATCTATCAATCAATTTAACTATTAGCAGCATGAACTCATGGTTTCCTATTTTTTCCAATGGTTCATTACTGTCCTTAGTTATTTGTTTCTCAAACTTCTAGGTGCTTCTGACGTGACCCTCCCCATCTCTCCTCTCTCTCTCTTTCTCTTTTTTTTTTTTTTTTTTGTATTTTTTGTAACACTTCCTTGCTTTCTGGTAACATGAGATGTTCCAAGCTCATCTTATACTCTCTCTTCTCCACATCTGGAGATCAGCCATTTCTCCAAAGATCTCTATTTCCTTTCAGCAGAGAATGGTATTAGAAAACAAGAATGAGTGCCATATGTAATCACTGCTGTCAGGGTAAGTACGAGTCATATCCAATTTGTAACTATTATCCATATGTGGCTATTTAAATCAAAATTAACAAAATAGAAAGTTCAGTCCTCTAGTTGCATTAGCCACATGTCATGTGCTGAATAGCTACATGTATTTTGTTACTATCATATTGGATAGCACAGGTATTTATGGAACATTTCCATCATTACAAGAAAATTCTATTAGGCATTACTTATTGTTATAGACCCTTTCACAAAGCAAATTGAGGACACACACACACGCTTATAAGTTCTTACTCTCCATTACCTTTTAAATATCTTCCCATATTTACTACATTAATTCTTTCATACATTAAACAATTACTTATTAAGCATATACTATTGGGACACAGTTACTGTTCAAAGCTCTCTATGTTCAAATATAAATAGTCCCTGTTCCTAAAAACTTACAATGTAAGTTGACAGAAGACAGAAAAATAAATGATTATGATAAAGTAATGTGTTATTTTTATAATAAGGTTTATATTAATATCCCATAGTGGAGATGGAAGGCTTCCTGAAAGAAAGGATATTTAGGTTTAGAAAGGTAACTGGGTACTAAATATCCTGGCAATTTGGGGGATAAGTTGGGGGGTAGGTGCATCTGTTATTTTCCATCATTTCTTTCCATCTCTATTCCTATTTACCTAAAATTCTTTCTCTAACTCTCCCATAACCTTTCAAAATTCTGTTCATTCCCTCAAAGCCCTTATTTTATGATGCATTTCTTCATACCTCTAACCAGATAAGCCCTTCCCCAACCCCCAAATATACTGTCTTAATTGAATTCAAAAACAAAAAAGATTTGGTTTATTTTTGTCATTATCAATACAATGGGTAAAAACATGGGGTTTGGAATCGGACTTATTGCTTACTAGCTGTGTGACCTTGGGCAAGTTACTTAATCTCTCTGCACCTCAATTTCTGCATCTAAAGGGGAGATTAATAACATCTCACAGTCGTATTTTAAAATAATAATAAATAATAAAATAATGTACTGAAAATGCTTAGCATAATGACTGGAATATGATAAACTATATGGTCTACTACTAACAATAATCTCACATTTGTTTCTTCCTTTGTTTGTTGAACAAAGGTTGATCTTTACAATCTCAGGATGTGTAAAGTATTCTAGCAACACCTAACAAATCCCCTAAATTACTGAAGCAAATTCCTTCCAGTCAGAATATTATCATGTTCCAATATTTTAGACAAACAGTTCTATATATAATTATGAAATTACAAAATTAATTTAAAAAATATTAACCTATTGCTTGTAGCATCTTTAAATAAAAATCATTAAACAAAATATGATTCTGCATATAAAAACTAAATAAAAATATTTTCCAAAAAAAAATATTTTCCTATTAGGTTGGTTATGTAAAATTTCTTAAGATTCTGAAACAAACTTAAATTTTATTTTTTTAAATTTTTTTTTAATTTATTTATGACAGTCACAGAGAGAGAGAGAGATCGAGGCAGAGACACAGGCAGAGGGAGAAGCAGGCTCCATGCACTGGGAGCCTGACGTGGGATTCAATCCTGGGTCTCCAGGATCGCGCCCTGGGCCAAAGACTGGCGCTAAACCACTGTGCCACCCAGGGATCCCCAAACTTAAATTTTAAAAAAATGTTTTCAAGTTGGAAAACATAGTAATAATCTGAACTGCTAAGTGGTAAAAATCAACCTATTAATGAAAACTAATTTGTCAGAATCCATATTTCTATTTAAAATTGAAGCCAATAAAATCAAATTTAAAATTGATTTCTAATGGAACAAAGCACCCTGACTTTTATACTAATATATTTTAAATAGTTTATATAGTAATAATCAGAAACAATATTACATGGTAGCATAAAGAAGAATTTCTTTCCTTCGCATTTTATTTAAAAATATAATAGGAAAAAAGCATGTCATGTAACAAAAACTGGAGGTAACTTATTTTGCCCTTTATCATAGTTTGTTGAGATATTCATTGAAAGATGTACATTTAACATTCTGGTAACAGAATGAAAAATACACTTTTCAAAATGCATGGTTTTAATGAAGTACATTTTAACTATAAAGAGTGTAAGCATGGATATATAAAATTGCATTGTTTATATTACAGAAAAAGGGAAAAGGAAAAGTCATGCTGCTCACCAGGATTAATACCAAACCTAAAAAAGACAGCAATGCTATTTCCTACAAAATAAGTGGCAGCTATGCAGATTATCTTTACTTTTTTCTTTACTAACCAAAAGACAAATATGTAGTACACTTTTTTCCCTTATTATCCCTACCAGTAAAGTCTTAAAATCACCATATGTAATTTTCCTTCAAGTCAGTTTAAGCATAACAATGCATTTTGAAAAATAGAGATGTGAGAAGTTTAATACACTGCAATGTTAACAAAATTATTAAATTCCATTTATATATTATCAATATCTATATGATGTATAAACTATATATTTAAGCTTTATAGATGTAATTACTCTAAATAATCACGTACAATCCATATCCTCTTGTATGTGAAATACATTGATGACAAAATCTTTGTTCATGTTTTCCCATAGGCAGCCTTACCTGTGGAGTCCAATAAAAAGTAGGGCTCAATCGGTAGAGTTTTCGTTTGTGGAAACTCTGAAGTGGCCTTGTTCGAGCTGCTGTACTCATGATAGTCAAGGATGGAGATTTCAATCTTGTCCTGTCTTTTCTCCTTTTCTTATTGTGCTTCTGGTTAAGTAACCAGCTACTGGAGGAAGAGAGCTCATCTAAATTCTCTGAAGCACTGAAATGCCATGAAATAATTGGGGAGTGGAGGGAATAAAACAAAACAAACAAACAAAAAAAGACAAAGAAAACTAAATGTAAATTGTCTTGATCTACTATGACAGAAGAGTAATAATTTTAGCCAATTTTGTGGTAACAAGTGGCAAAATAATTGGTATTAACAGGGAATTAGATATTCAAATTGTAAAAATAATTTCTACTTCTATTTTCTCCTGTAAAACAAATAACCCATAGGTTATAAATGCTCACATGAGTTCGCTGGTACAATGTACATGTTCATTGTATATCAATAATTCATGCATGTTGTACAGTGTTATAACTATTTATATTCTTTTTTTGCATATGGGTGAGATTATATAAAATTATAGGTTTACAAAAGGCTAAAATCCCATACTGTATCATTAGCTGCTCTGAAATAAACATGACATACCATCTCAGTGAATTCTGAAACAAAGACATAATCCTACTATGTTTTAGGAATATTTTTAAACTTCTGATGATATAGAAGCCACAACTATAAAATAATGAAATAGACCACACAAAGTACACATAAAAATAAGTACATTAATGTCATCAACATTATATTAATTTTTAAACATTATTTTTAAATATTTTTTAAAAAATCAGAATATCAGGAGAAAGTTAATGCCCAGTGCCACATAAATTTCATTTATACCAGTATATTATATGTAAAATAATTAAGTTTTTCAGGTACTACACTGTATCGATTTCAACCTTACTTATATAAACAAAAGCTAGTCAATTTAGTATTCTAATATCAATACGTGAATCTTCCATACTTTGTACGGCTAATCAACAAGGAAGTTCTAAATATGTTATTTGGCTTAAGTAGAATTGGTGTTTAACAGTAATTATAAGACAGTGTTTTTCTATAACAGTATCTTTAGTTTTGAATCATATTTATGGCTGCTATAAAACATTCTGCTAGCTTGTAGAGAAAACAAAAAGTTTAAGAGAATAGGGATCCCTGGGTGGCACAGCGGTTTGGCGCCTGCCTTTGGCCCAGGGCACGATCCTGGAGACCCGGGATCGAATCCCACGTCGGGCTCCCGGTGCATGGAGCCTGCTTCTTCCTCTGCCTGTGTCTCTGCCTCTCTCTCTCTCTCTCTATCATAAATAAATAAAAATTTAAAAAAATTAAAAAAAAGAGAATAAAAATGGAATTTGGTGACTATCATACATTCAACAAATACTCGAGTATGACTGGCTAGACCAGTACAGGGAAAATGAGGTGATGATAATTACTTCACTTTAGTCTTCAGAGAGCCCTAAGTCAACAACATCATAAGTACCAGTTAGTAAGCGTTCTAAAGATCTGAGAAAGGTTTAAGAGATAACACTACTCCCAAATTAACAGGTCAATCTCATATGCTGATGTTATTTTCCGTAACAAGTATATCAGCGGTAAGTAACATTCTGCTCTCAAGAAACAGCCATGGAGTTGGGCTATCATGTCAAGGGTGAGCAGAAGGCACAGGTGATAGACAACAAATTAGGCACTGGGTAGGGCAGGTGACTGGCAGAGAAGTAAGCCAGGTGGTTGATATAAAAAGTTAAGTCAGGATGCTAGGATTCAGGAAGGTAAGAGTAGATCCAGTACAAAAAGAGGTTCTTCTGGCAAGTCAGAAATACCTTTAGGCAGATATACTCGTTCCTTAAAAGGGACATTGCTTCCATAGTGTCTAGAGAAAATGAAAAGCTTTTTTTTTTTTTTTTTTATTTCAGGAGCTTGAAGCACAGTTAACTCAGCCCTCTATTTACAATTCTTTAGTTGTTAATGAGCCCTTATCCTCCTCCCCACAGGAGAGTTAGCCCTAAAGAAGGCAAGCCACATCTCTACTGATGGACACCATACAGCTTTTACACTGGCTAGAGGTTTACAGGTTGAGTTAAAGGTAAGTAGAAAACATGTCACTTTGTTCATGGAACACTATATTTTCAAGTTTCTAAGGTGATGGACACATTATCATTGAGAAAAAAAATTTTAAAAAAACTTGAATTTGTTCACAGCTGCAGACAATTCTTCTTTAATGACTTCTGACAGACACACTCTAGTTATTAAGGATCCTTGTAAAATGTTATCAAAATTTATCATTCTCGAATAAATGGGGAAATGTACTGAAATTCAAAGATGTGAACTCTGTTTATTTCATAACTAATCAATGTATAAAGCACATTATTCTCACCAAAGCTCACTTGGTAGATAAACCACTTTTAAAAATAACTGATGAGGTTATTATAAAGAATTATTACAAATCACTGACAAATTCACTTATTTTCCCCAGTGTTTTACACTAAAGAGACAATATATCAATCAACTTCAATGAAAAGCAGAAAAAGAGAAAAATGAGGGAACTCGGAAGACAACAACTTTGTTCATGTAACTATAACTTAACAGCTTTTTCCTCAGGAGATATGATACAATCTAGTAATTAAACATTAAGGAAAACAAGAACTTAAATAAAACACCATCAGCACATGATATTCTTAAAAAAAAAAGCTATAATAATAATAATAGGAAGAGGAGGAGAAAACCCAAGAGGGAAAATAATATTTCAATAAGAGAAGATTTAGTGTTCACATCAAGTTGTAGGTACACCCCAGCAATCCTAGAAACTGAGGATGCAATAGATCACTACCAAGTACTGTCCTGTTATAAAGGCAACAATCAGTAAGTACCAATATATAATTATCACTGAACTTCTGAAATTGCAATCTTACAAGTGGGATAGTACCAGAAGGGGCGATGAATTATACTTTTGCACATTTCCAATTGGAAACTTTTGCTCAAAGAATAAAAAAAAAAAACTGAAAGGATACATCTTTTGTGAGGTATAGGCACAAAGCATAATTTGGCTTTAAAATGAATTAAATAATTGAAGAGAAGGGGGAAGTGAGGGTGGATTTACATCTTTCTCCATTTCCACTGTCACTGCCCTAATCCAAGCTTTTTTTTATCCAGGAATAAATACTCCAATAGCCTCTAACTAGTCTTCTTCATCTAAACTTCCCCCTTTTAGTCCCTTCTATACCAGTCTTTTGGGTAAACAAATCTTATACTTTCATGCCCCTTCCTCCCATTTCTACAATGCTTAACATCTCTCAAAGTCTTCCCATTGCTCTGG
Organism: Nyctereutes procyonoides; assembly: GCF_905146905.1. Taxonomy (NCBI): domain Eukaryota; kingdom Metazoa; phylum Chordata; class Mammalia; order Carnivora; family Canidae; genus Nyctereutes; species Nyctereutes procyonoides. The sequence continues at coordinate 18,020,283 of NW_026575132.1, forward strand.
AGAAAAAGACTTCAAGTTTAAAAGGCATGGACTAGCTTGGCACCTGCCATTGCACTCCTCCCTGTTACCTGAATTCTAGCCACACCACCTCCTGTCATTTCAAATAAATCATACTTTCTACTGTATAAGACCTATCATATGTTATCTCTGCTTTACAGAACTTTCTCACATTCTCCTTCAACTACATAATCTCTAATAATCATTTGGCTCTCAGTTCAAAAGTCAGCTTCTCAGGAAGTCTTTCAGTCCTTGGTTCATCTCTCCAATGACTAGGTCACATCCCCTTTTGAGCTTTGATAAGCACTGTTCATGTGTCCTTTGTAGCATTTTTCATAGTGATAATTTTACATTTGAGTGATTATCTGATTAATTGATGTCTTACTTTCTAGACTGGAAGTAGTGCAGGGACTGTGTCTGTTTTGTTTAACCCTGTATCAAGAAGTTCCTGATATTGTACCTTGCATACAGAAGATATTCAATAAATATTTGTTGAATAGAGGAATATATACGTATACATTGTCAGGTTTATCATTCCACCTCTGTGCTTTGTATAATGCTTGTATAACACACACTACCCCTACATAATTAATTTAGTGAATGAGTAAACATTGAACTTTTTAATCTATGAGCCAAAAGAGGATCTAAACAGAAGGCTATAAAAGATACAGGCTAAGAAAGATAAGATATATTCTGACATGGCCTTGCATTTCATTCTGAATCTCTAACTGATTTACAAAAGGTAGTTTTTGGTAGTAAGATATGATATTTTATTTTATTGTATAGTCAAGTATGTCCATCATAAATTTAGAAGAATAAGCAGATAAGAACTAAAAGATGTTCTGATTTGTAAAAAGGTATCAATCAAGTCTAAACACTTCTAATGTGCAAAGTGCAAGACAACTGAGAGCTTTATCTAATAATCAAAGTTCTGAGCTTACATTTTGTTAACATTATCTACTTTCTCTAATAGTTACTTAATGACTTTCTGAAATCACTGTTTTTCTATTACAATCCTAGAAAATTCTGGCAGTTAAGATTATTTATAGATATCAGGAAGCATTCATTTTGCTTGTACAGAGTATGAGTGGAAAACTTCAAGTGAATTTTTTTTACAGTATATGCCTATACTTTGATTACTATAGGAACCAAAAGCCCAAAAGTGAGTCTATCATTTTTTACCAGATATTCTAATGTAAATCGCTACCAAAATCCATTCCTGCAAACATTATGTACTTATAATAAATAAAACAATTTAGAAATATCGGCATATGAGGGCATTGATTAGCTAGCTTTCTGATGTTATCTTGGTGGCAGTATTGATGACAGAGGATGTAGAGTAACAGTCTAATTTTTATCTTTCTTTTCATTTTTTTCCTACAAACCCACTGAAAGACACTCTAGAATTTTCATAGTAAATTTCTCAAGTATTTAATAACCTTTGCCTAAGCCAAATTATGTTCGTAGAAGGGCTGGAATAATTGGAATATTATAGTAAACTCATAATGCTCTACTCAAATATTTTTAGTAAATAAGAAACTTCTGAGCCTGGTTATAAATTCAGAATGCCAGAACCATAAAAGCATAGAAAAGACTTCATGGGGTGGCTTTTATCTTTTATTCTCAAGAAAGAGCAGAGAATATTTAACAGATAATTTTAAAATACTGTTTAAGGACAGTAGTTGTCAGTATTCTTCCCATATTCACCCATTGTCATATTGAATACACTTTTAAAAAAGTAGAGGGGTGCCTGGTCACTCAGTTGGTTAAGCGTCAGACTTGATATCAGCTCAAGAGTTCAAGCCCCATGTTGGGATCCACGCTGGGCATAGAGCCTACTTTAAAAAATAAATAAAATAAAAAATACAAAAAGTACAAATCAAAAATGAAGAGAGTTAGAATGTGTATTCTCAAAAAGATTATTATAGCCCCACCTCCCGGCCCCCAGTTCCCCATACACTCAAGTACAAAATACCCACACCCACTCTCCTGAGTTCAATAGTGTCCTCATAAAATTTTCATCCACCAAGAACCTCACAATGTGACCTTATTTGGAAATATAGTCTGCAGATGTAATTAGGTAAAATGAGGTCATTCAGGATTAAAATGGATTCTAAATCCAATCACTGATGTTCTCATAAAAAGAGACAAAGAGACAAAGAGGAGACCCACCCAGGGAATAATGTCATGTGGATAAAGAGGTAGAGATTAGAGAGCTGGGCTACAAGCCAAAGAATGCCAAGGACTGCCAGCAAACACTAGAAGCTAAGAAAAGGCAAGGAAGGATTTTTCCCTAGAACCTTCATAGAGAGCAGGGCCCTAACACATTGATTTTTAAAGTCTAGCCTATATAGCTGTCAAAGAGTAAATATCTGTTATCATAAGCCACACAGTTAATAGCGGTTTGTTACAACAAACCTAGGAAACTAATATATCCATAAAACTGCACACCTAAAAATCACTGTTTTTGCATGATTGGTAATCTCTATTTCAAGTCTCTGCTTTTTATCAGTTGGAATTTTTTGATGAATTCAACCTTCTCCAAACTTTCCCTGATGTCAAGCATCCTGCTAATAGTTGAATTTACTATCTTGTTTTCCCTTGATAGTGTTTGGAGAAATGAATGCATCACATGCTCATCTTTCTTCTTTTTAATTTTTTTTTAAGTAAACTCTACCCCAGTGTGGGGCTGGACCTCATATCCCCAGATCAAGAGTCAGTTGCTCTACTGACTGAACCTGCCAGATCCCCCCAAAATCTTGGGAATTCTTAAAGCTGTGAATATGTGAATTCACTTGACTATCCTTTCTATATGTCAAAGTTTTCTATAATAAAAGGTAGAGAGAAAAAGAGACAGACTATTATTGTAGTGAGTGCTGTTATTTTTCCTCTGGCTCTTAACTTCATGTGGTACTTTTTTTTTTTTTAACGTAATCTCTACACCCAACATGGGGCTCAAACTCACAGCCCTGAGATCAAGAGTTGCATGCCTGACCGACTGAGCCAACCAGGTGCTCTTCAGGTGGTACTTTTTAAAGTATTAAGGCAAAGAGACTAGGAAGCCAATTAATGGGAGTTATATTTTTCTGAGAATTGAGACATAAAATCTTTCAAACGTTTCTAGCTACCTGTAGTTTGAGAGATATAGTTCAGAATCTTCAACATGATCTCTAAGCTATTTTTCCCACGTGTAATTTGTTTGAAATGAAGACTTTTTATTTTACTAATTATTATTTTTCATTGTATTTTATTTTGCTATTTTTCATTTTAAAAGAAAAATTGGAAATAGAAAAAAATGAAAATTATTTTTCAAAATCCAATCATCTAATCACAAACACAGCTTTCATTAAAATTTTGATTTATATCCTTCAAGTCTTTTTTCTATGAAATGATACTATACAATGATTTTGGTATCCTAATTTTTCCACTTAACATTCCAAAAAAAGCATGTCACCATATTATTTTTTAATACTTATAGAATATTCCATACAGTGGTTGTATCAAAATTTATTTAAACATTCCCTCTAACATTAGGTTTTGGATTTATAGGTAAAAAGGTGGGAAAAAAGTTTTTACAAAAGAAAATAATTCCTACTGACATTACTTTCAAAACATAGCTGGGAAACTTTATTTCCTTATTGATGTCACACATCTAGCTAATATAATAATTAATATCATTCAAATGCCATTCAAATAATTAATGTCATTCAAATGAACCCAAAACTATGTTGAAAATTTCAGCCTAGAATACCCAGCTAACTTCTGAGAAGTGACTATTAAAGATATTACAAGGAAGAATTACTTTCTATGTAATTAGTTTGCCAGTTTAAGTGCAGTTTTTCAATTATGATACCCAATTAGAAAGAATGGTTGCATTTCAAGAGATAATTACCATTAGTGGAAATAAATAGCATGGCAATGATTCATTGGAATTTAATTTCATATCATGTTCTGGGTCTCATTAAGGCAAAAGAAACAACAACAATGAAAATCTAGATATTACTTCAAATAGAAATTCACTTTCTCAGAGATAATACCCCATGGGGTAAGCAAGGATCCATTTACAACATTTTATCTTCATTTTAGAGTACAAGATCTAAAAACAAATATCTCCAGGATAATAAAATGTAATGCTTCATTTGTTTGAAGACTAATCTTTTCAGTTGCTCAGTTCCTGGTGACTCATCTTAAACCCTGCTGCCAAGATTAATAAAGCTAAAAAAACAATTCTAACTTCTGGGAGATACTGCCATTAAATAAGAGGTGGGGGGTTGAGAATCAATGAATAACAAGCGGGCAAACAGGTAGTCTGGAAAATAATTAACGAGGTGAATTTACTTTAGACATTGTGAGAGAATCGTTCATTAGGATATTATAAAAATGACCTTAAATATTTTTTTAAATTATATCAAACAGGAAGCTCTACGTGATCCACTAAAAATTAATATACAGAATAGGTGGCCAACCTTTAAAAATTCTAAACTTAAATTTCTTCTAAATTAATTATACACTAAAATTATGATATAATGTGATATAAAGCAAGAATAAGTATGCTTTATTAGAAGAACTCTAACACTTACTTATAAGATTACTTATCTGGCAACCCCAAGTACACAGAATATGGATGAATTCCATAAAGCCTTTCAAATAACTAAAAAAACCTCACTACTCATACACAAAAGTTCACTCCTGTTACTGTTAGGAGAGGCCTTCTTTCTTACTAGAAAATGTCTCTTATTATAGTACAAATATTTCTACCACTTTGGTTATCTGATTTTCAAGTCACCCTTAAATTAGATAAGATAAAGAAGAACTGCTTGAGATAGCCATGAAATCAATTCCTAAATATCAATCTGACCATGGGGGAGAAAAGACAAATGAGTAAAAAATATTTTTTATGGAATGCTGATTACTTGCAAGAAATCTTAAAAGACATTTCATTCATTCAACAAATATCTGTTCATGCCCATGATGTGACTCTCAGTAATCTTAGGAATTAGGAAAAGAGCAGGACGCTAGGAAAAGAGCAGTTAATAGGTCAGATTTTAAAAGTTCCTGCTTTCATGGAGCTTATATTCTCATCCAGGAAGACAGCTAACAAGCAAGTAAAAAAACAAAACAAAGCAAAATGTCACACTTGTTATTTCATTTGTCCTCACAACAATCCAGGAAGCAGACTGTTCTCATTTGAACTGTGATTTAGAAAGCTGCCCAAGAATACAATGCTACCAAATGGCAGATTTGGGATTGATCTCAGATTTGTCTGATTCCAAAGAGATATTTTTAATTTTTTAATTTTTATTTATTTTATTATATATATATTTTTTTAGAGGGAAAGAGAATACCATGCACAGGGCTGGGGTAGGAAGAGGAGAGGGATAAAGAATCTTAGGCAGGCTCCACATCCAGAGCAGAGCCTGACATGGCACTTGATTTCATGACCCTGAAGATCATAACTTGAGCCTAAATCAAGAGTCAGACTGAGCCACCCAGGCGCCCCATAAAGGGATTTTTTTTTTTTAGATTTATTTTATTTATTTGAGTTAGAGAGAGAGAGAGAGCACATGCAAGAACATGTGCATGAACGGGGGAGGAGCAGAGGGAAAGAATCTCAAGCAGACTCCATGCTGAGCATGGAACCCTACATGGGGCACCATTCCACAACCCTGAGACCATGACTTGACTCAAAGTCAGTGGTTCAACTGGCTGAGCCACCCAGGCACCCTCTTATTTTATTTTTTTTAATATTTGAGAGAGAAAGTGGGAAGGGAGGAGCAGATGAAGAAGAGTCTCAAGCCAACTCTGCACTGAACTGCAGAGCCCAATGGGAGCAGGAGGGCGGGTGCTTGATCTTATGACCCTGAGATTGGGACCTGGAGATCACAACTTGGACCAAAACCAAGAGTTGGACAATTAACTGACTGTACCACCCAGGTGCCCCCCAAAAGGGTATTCTTAAAAATCAGTTTTCTCATAGCACTTGATCAGCGTTTAAATTTATTTATGTTTAAGTTTATGTATTTAAATTTAAATTTATTATGTATTTAACTCTGTGATTATTCAGTTGATCTCTTTTTCTCCCCACCCAGACTCTATATACCTTGAGTAAAGAGACCACATATGTTTTTGTTCAACATGTATCCCCACTGCCCAATCCAATCACACTGAAGTTACTCAGGTATTTGTTCACTATTAAGTAAATTCTTTTATAGGTACACAACTATTATCTCCACAGTCTCTGAGGATGTGGCCATAGTCATGAGCCTGAGTTACCAAAAAAAAAAAAAAAAAAAACAAAACTGAATTAACTTCAGTATCATCCATGAAAGGCAATATGTAATAAATTTTATTTAATAATTCTTGACTTATATGAAAGTTTCTAGCATATAAGTAGAATCTTCATTCCTCTTACTGTCTTAAGTACTTCTTTCATAATAATACCTAGATTATGCTTTAAAGTTACTAAAACATGTTGAGTAATTTTTCTCTATTCACGAAATCTCTTGATTTAAGCTAACATAAAATGATTACATCCAAAGCAAAGCACAAAAGTCATGTGACAAAAAGGTACATTTTAGGCTATTTTGAAATCTTTATTTTTATTATTCATTTTTTAAAAAAAATGGAATTCCTCAAATATAAACATTTAAAGAATATTAGTACTAGAAACTATAAATATTTGTGTCCCAGTAAATTTAAAGATAAAGAAATAGCATGTAAAGATTTTAAGCTTACTTGTCCAAGGTCATAAAATGTCAAAAACAAAAAGAATAGATAAAAATGTATACTTTATATTCATAACCACAAGTTAACCTGAAACCACTAAATTTCAAAAAACACTCTAATTGATTAAAAATGAATACAAGTTACAACTTTTGGGGGGAGGGGAAGGGAGAAATTAAATGTCCTAAGATGGCCTTTTAAGGAGGTGTTTTATGTAATTTGAGAATAAAAATTTTGTTTTTATTATAGGGTCCCTAACCAACCAGGCAGATCAAAGGCAGGACAACTTTATAACTCAAGAGTTATGATGGAGAAACAGGTGTTACCTCTGATTCCCAGTAACTATAGGACTTTCAGTAACAGTTAGACTTACATAGCCCCTAAAATCCATATTGTAACTCAGGCCACTGGAAGCATTTTTTTTTTTAAAGTAAGAATAGTTCTGAATCAATGACTAGGATAATGCCATGATATGAAAGAAATAAAACTATCTACAATTTTAATATACATACATAAAATATATAGTTTTAACATACATAATATGTCCTGACATAAAAATATCAACGGTTAACATTATTAGGCTGTTTCTATGTGCCAGGCATTGTTTTAAGAGTTCTGTATATACTGCCTTATTTACTTTTCATACAATCATATTCTATCTCTCAATATCTCCTACGTTTACTTTAAGACATATATTTAACAGTCAATGATCTGTTTTGTGGCATACTGCATCCTAATAGACTAACATGTACTTTTTAAGATAGTGTGATTGTAAAAGTTGGAAAAGAGTAGAAACTGAATAACTGCCAAATGTTAGTAAAGACTTGATAAAATTTTTGGAGGAGAGAGAATATAAATACTTAAGACACCATAAAGACATTTAAGAACTGTAAGGTAAATATTATTTATCATAGTAAATTACCAAATTTCCTATCGCTTTAAAATGTTCCTTTTGTCTGTATCTACATTCTGTAACTTCCTATTATTATACTACTATTATCAGGTCTGACATTTGTATTAATTTACACATTTCAGCTGAGTATGCACCTCAAAATTCACAAATATATAGGAATACTTTTCAGATCAGAGAGGACAATTAAAAAAAACTATATGTCCTTTCCTTTAGCCATTCTTCATTTGCTTCCCACAAGTATGTTTGAAGGCTTTCACTGAAAAAGACAGATCAGACATCCTAGATTAAGACAGTTTTGACAGATAAAGGGCAAGGGTTATAAAATCAGTAACTGGATCATTCTTTATCGCCAAAATTGAAGGTAACATGTTGAAATAAGATTTTGTTTCCTTTTCAACAAATATTATATTCCTTCTCCTATCTTAAAACTTTGATATTCTATGGTTATAATTTAAATAATGTAGAACTAGTCAAGCTTTGCTCATAGGCTTAGGATAATGCTTTTTTTTTTTTTTTCAAAACCTATAGCAGCCGCTGTGTTTTCTATTTGCCCTGTTTGTTTTTTTTTTTTAATTAAGATCATTTATTTATTTATTCATGAGAGACAGGCAGAAACATAGGCAGAGAGAGAAGCAGGGGAGCTCCCCAGGGGGAGCCCGATACAGGGCTTGATCCCAGGACCCCAGGATCACACACTGAACCAAAGGCAGATGTTCAACCACTGAGGTACCAGGCACCCTCTATTTACCCTTTTTGAAGTATATAATTTGTATCCTATTTTTCTCAGCTTTCTGATTGTGAAATGTAAGATATCTACAAGTAAGTACATAAAATGTTTGACTTACAAATATGAAGCAATGCTTCACCTACTCGTCCCCTGTAACATAACCACCACTCAGGCCAAGAAATGGATTATCATCAGTACCTAAGAAGCCTCCCCACAACCTTGGGGAGGGCCTCCTCTTCATATTTAGCACAGAACTACAGAAAGGTAAATCAATATCAGGACTTTTCCAGTGTCCTGAATAACTCAAGGACTTGAGAACAATTTAAAACCACTCACCTGCCTCCTGACCTATTGTTCCCATGGACTTTTTTTTTTTTTTCTGTTTTTAGCCCACTAGACATGTTTTACTACGGTTTGGTTAAATATACCCATACACTTATTTACTATTTCATTTGTCCTTAGCTCCCTCTTACATCTTGAATTACTCATCTAGGATCATCACTTTCCATTGCTTGAGGCACACCCTTATGGTTATCATTATAATTAGAGTCTACTAGTGACCCACTCTTTAGTTCTGATTAGTCTGAAGGCATTTGTGTTTCACACTCAGACTTCAAAGATGTCTTCTCTGGATATAGAATTTCTAGGCAGACAGTTTTCTCTCAACACGCTGAAGATACCATTCTACTGTGCTGTGGCTCTGTGTTACTACTCTTGAGAAGTCAGCTGTTAGGTGAACTATGGAGTTTCAGGTCAGGTGATGCCTTCCTCCTTCGCCACCTCTGCTTTTGCTTTAGATGTTTCATTTGTCTTTGTTTTATTTCCCCCATTTCCTCTGGTTCTAGGGGTGTATTTCTTTTTATTTGTCCTGCTTAAGAATCTGTGTCTGGCTTCCTGAATTTGGTGTCTTTCATCAGATCGGTTAATTTTTCAGCCAATCTCTCTTCAAATATCACTTCTGCTCCATTCTCTAGTTCATCTTCAGGTCTCCAATGAAGTCTTCTATTAGACCTGCTCAATATGTTCTCACATCTTTAAATGTTTTTTAAATGACTCTCTATTTTCCATAGTTTTGTCTCTTTTCCTATAATCTGGAACTTTTCTTCCTCACTATCTTCTACATTACATATTCTCTATTCAGTTGTGTCAATGTTGCCAAATTCACTTATACTTAGTTTTTATTTTAATGAAGGTATTTTTCAGGAGTTTTATTTGGATCTTTTTCATATGTACCGTGTAACTTTTATAGCTTCCTCCCTGCAGATATTTTAAGCCTATCTTTTACTTCTCAAATCAAAATGAGTACTATTTTTAAAAATATAATCAGATTGTGTTTGATAATTCTAATATCTGAAAACTTTGCAATTTGTTTTTCCTATTATTTTTTCTTTATTCTTACTCTTATCGCTCTCCTCACACATCTGATTATATTTACATGTGGGCTGATCACTGCCTTGAAAAATTATTCCTGAGGGTTTCCTGCAGGCTAAGAAAGCAGATCTCTTCCTCCAAAGAGAATCTACATCTGCCTCTGCCATCTACCTTGTAGTATTCCTACAACTCTCCCCCTGATGCCCAACGTGGGGAAAAGGAAACAGTTTTCCTTCTGATTTACACTTACTCTGAGGCTGTAGCCCATGGAATAGGATTTCATTTCATCTCCCTGCCATAGGCAAGGCTTTGATTTGTTTTAGCTTTGATTTATCTTCCTCTCACCCCACAAGCTATTAAAACTTCACTTGATTTTTGATTTGGCTTTCTCTTTCTTTCCCCACAAAGCTATCAAAACTCAATTTTGTCAGAAATTGGCCTCAGACAAAAGTAGATGCTGCGCTTTGCTTACTTTTTTGGTTTCTTGCTTTTTCTTAGCTTTTGGCTTAGAAATACCATTAACATTCACCAATTTCTCATTTTCAAAATAAACAATAAAATATTCTTATTCAACCCAGCAATTCCACTTCTGGGTGTATGTCTAAAAAATTCAAAGCAAGAACTCAAACAAATTTTTTTTAAAAAAGCAGATTCAGTTTATCTGTATACTCATGTTTAAAGCAGCATCATTCACAATAGCCAAAAGGTGGCTATTCATAAGTTCACCCAGGGATCAATGAATAAACAAAATGTGGTCTTTATACAGAATGCAATATTATTCAATCTTAAAAAGGGAATGTTGACACATGCTATATAATATGGATGAACCTTGATGGCATTATGCTAAGTGAAGTAACCTAGTCATAAGAGGACAAATACTGTATAATTTTGCTTATATGAGATACCAAGAGTGGTCAAATTCATAGAGACACATAGTAGAATGGTGGTTGCCAAGGAATGGGAAAAAAATGAAGAATAGGTCCTTATTGCTTAATGGAGTTTCAGTTTAGGAAGATGAAAATAGTTCTGAAGATGGCGGTGATTACTGCACAGCAATGTGAACATACTTCATGCACTAAACATAAAAATGGTTAAAATGGTAAATTCTGTTTATGTACATTGTATCAGGATTTTAAAAGTTTGTATTCAAATGAATACTTTTCTTACCTTCACATTTACTTAAATACATAAAATGAACAGTATTTGTATGCTTAATAGGGACATCTTAAGAAAATGTTTTCTGACTATCAAGTTTGCAAAACATTAAATTAACTAAGCCCTTACTCTTAAAATTGATTCTTAAATATGTTTTCTTCATATATAATTACATGTGAAGAAAAAATAACAAGGTTGGAAAAACACAAAGATATAAGAAATAAAACTAGGCTTCACTTGACATTTTACTCCCAGAAGCAAAAGGCAAATAGATAAATTTCACCTTCCTTCAATACAGATATCTTTAAACCTAAGCTGTTTTACTATAATATAAAATTGTGTCTCCAATTAATTTTCAAAATCTCAAATGTGATGAGTACAATAATCTTTTAAATATACAGAATTTTACTATTACATATTTGTTTATTTTACAAGAAGTTCAGTTAGAGAATACTTTTAAATTCTTAACTAGGTTTACAAATATCAATTAGGTATTTCTTGGAATATAGTTAAGGCATTAAAAAGACAACAACAACAACTACTCAGAAACCACAAAACATAATTTTCCAGGGATGGGCTGCTCATGCTACAAAAAGAGGAGGAAGGTAGGGAAGGGAATTAAACAGGGAAGAGACAATGTCTGACTGGCCAGTGTATCTGCAAACCTTTACCTAACTCCTACAGCTTCTTTTCTCACTTCTAACTTGGCTATAGTCACGTTATAAACAACTATAGTCACTTAATAAACAACTTGGCTATAAACACTTTAAAAACATCTGCAGCCCCCTTAATCTCTACCACACCACTTGCAAGGAACAAGTGTATTTCTACCTTATATAAAATCCCTCCATAACTTTATGATATATATTTCTACATTTACCATCTCTAGCTCTTTCCCTTCATTTTAATAAAGATACTTATATTACTTCCATCTTAAAAACAAAAAATACCTTTCTTGATCTTATACATCCATTCTACTATAGCCTTTACAGTGAGCAACCTTGAAAGTGCACTCCTCCTCTCTACTATTTCTCCAGTCCTCTGTCAGCCCACTCTCATCTCTCTCTCGTCATGCCACTACACTGCTGGTGCTGAGGTCTCAATGGCAGAACCAAGAGACATTTTTCAGTACCTCCCTTCACATCTGACACATCCACCATAAATCCTCAAAATTGTCTTTTCCTTCAAAGTTATTACTCTATCTGCAATATATTCCAGTTTCTATGTTCTTGGTTAAATAGAATTATTATGGTATATATTCTCATAAACAGAATTTTTACAAAAAATTTAATGAAACCAGAAGTTTGTGGTAGCAAAAGATTTAAAAACAGTTATTAAACTTAAAGATAAATTACACATTTTAAACAAAAACTCTAATATTCTAAATTTGCTCATTTTCTTGGTAGGGGGAGGGGTGGTGGAGAGGGAGAGAGAGAGAATCTTAAGCAGGTTCTATGCCCACAGCAATGAGCCCAATGTGGGGCTTGATCTCATTACCTCACAACCCGGAGGTAACTCAAGCAGAAATCAAGATGCCCAATGGACTGAGCCCCCTCGGCACCCCACTCACCTTCTGTTTGATGAAAGGTAGCTGTATTACATTTTCTGCAAATGCTAGGAAACCAAACCTTTTCTTCAAGAAAAGTATATTTTGACAACAAATGTGAAAATGCTTTTTGAAAGGAAATCATGTTATATAGAAAGCATACTGAAAAAATGTCCATTACTGCCTGAAGTAAATAAATTAGTAATTAATAAAATTAATTAAAACACTTGCATATCAGAATACTTCAAAAAGTTGGAGAATAAATTTTTATCTTAAATCTAAAAAGAATTTAAGTAGTTTTTGAGCCTTTTATAAACTTTTTTTTTCATTTCCCCCCTAATCCCTATTATAAACTTTCAAAAATAAGCCTTCCAGTTAATCTGTAAGAACAAATACCTGACATCAGGAAAGAGGGCAATTACTAGCAGATTTCAACAAGAACCTCTGAACTATTAGCAAACAGAATTGAAAAGTATCATGATTTAAGTAAATAAAACCAATGTTAACACCATTTTCATTTGGAACCATGTATCTTTATAAGGTATCTTTTCACCTATGAAAGCTAATAAAATCTAGTATTCAAATAACTGCACACAATTCCTTTATTATTACATATTTTGAATAATTATACTTTGCCTATGAGACTGCAAGTTAGTTAAAAGTAGAGACTTGTTTCATCTTTGTAACCTAGCACTTTGACTACATGACATATAACAGTTATGTAATAAATACTGTGTGACTAACCAAAAATATAGGCAAGTACATTAAAATGAAAATATGTACACACATACGTATATATATGTAATAGTGTAATGTCTGGTTAGGTAAACAAAATGTTACCAAAATGGGCTTGACCCAAATCATGATGTTTGCACATCAATTTAATGGTATTTAATGGCTCAACTTGTAATTATAACTTCCTTTTTAAAAAACAAATTATGGGATCCCTGGGTGGCGCAGCGGTTTGGCGCCTGCCTTTGGCCCAGGGCGCGATCCTGGAGACCCGGGATCGAGTCCCACATCGGGCTCCCGGTGTATGGAGCCTGCTTCTCCCTCTGCCTGTGTCTCTGCCTCTCTCTCTCTCTCACTGTGTGCCTATCATAAATAAATAAATAAATAAATAAATAAATAAATAAATAAATAAATAAATAAATAAATAAATAAATAAATAAATAAAAAACAAATTATGACTTTCTTAATTAGCATATGTTCTCATAAATGAAGATATCGGAGTTGCCTTATACAACATGTGAGAATCTTTGCTTTCAAAGTAAATCATCAGTGATATAAGGAATGAATATTAAAATCAACAAACCGTAAAACAAAACTAATAGAAGAACTTTTTTCTGTGACAGAACAATGAATAAATTATCCAGCACAAATGAAACAGTGAAAGTATTAAAAATTAGATTTTCAAAATAGCAAATCAGAAATAAAGCCCAAATAACAATATATTTAAGACAATTTATATTCTCTAATCGCATGAAAAATGTGATGGTTACTTCACATAATTTTTACCAGAGAATAAATTTTCCTTTCATGTTATAATAAACAAAATTTAGCAATAAATCATATAATTATTAATATAATTATTTCCCAATACTAAATTACACTCAGTCCTCCATGGCAGCTAAAGAAGCCCACATTACAATTTTATTTGAAAAAAAATTAGAAAAATAATATTCTATTAGCATCTTTAATTCTAATTGAATCTTTAAAATAGAAAAATAAGCAAAATAAAAGGGACATAAAAGCTGTCCGTGGGGATCTCTGAGTGGCTCAGCGGTTTAGCACCTGCCTTCAGCCCAGGGCACGATCCTGGAGTCTGGGGATTGAGTCCCACATCGGGCTCCCTGCATGTAACCTGCTTCTCCCTCTGCCTGTGTCTCTGCCTCTCTCCCTTTCTTTCTCTCTCTCTCTCTCTCTCTCTCTCTCTCGCTATCTCTCTCAGTGTCTCTCATGAATAAATAAATAAAATCTTAAAAAAAGAAAAAAAAGCTGTTCACAAAAGAATTAAGATCCCGTGTGTGTGTGTGTGTGTGCGTAATTGCTGATATAATAAATTGCTAAAGATTATAATTACTATATTAACTACATTCAGAAAAAATGTTTACCTTATAAAAGCTGAGATATAAATGATTAAATGAAACTACCTGAACTTTATGGATGGTATCTACCAATCTTCTGTGCCCAAACTATATATAGGGTCTTTTTTTCTTAAAATGTTTTGGAATGAATGAATGAATGAATGAATGAATGAATAAATATTGAAAGGGCTGTATGGAACGAAAGAATATAAAATGTACAAAATGGAAGGTATGTTAAAAAAAATGCAGTACTTCTGTAGCAAACGGTATCACCATTTTTCTTTTTCAGAAACATTTTACATCCTGGAAAATTTGCTCCCGCAGTTTCTGGTTTATGTTTACCTTAATCATGTAAGTGATGACATCTAAAAATGTATCCATGTTCTATTGATTGTATTCTAATAGTGCTTAAGAAGAAAAAAGCAACTATACTACTTAAAAGATCAAAAAATAAATAAAATAAACAAAGCCAAATTTAGAAGCCAAACGATCCCACTTGATACCTACCTCCTGGAAATGCCATTAGTCAGACATTTATGGCTACAGGATTTGGAGGACAGGGGTGATGAAGTTGGGGACAAGTTGAGGGGAGCAATCAAACTGTTGATGATCTCTGTCAACTGTGCACTCTGCAAGAAAACAATGAACCTTTACTACTGCTAAGCAAGAAATGTGAGTTGTCTCATACTTTTTGTAAATGCTTATATTTTAGTTAACATTTTAATCTACCAAGATGATTTATACCACTACAAATTTTTCTACTTTTATAAAGTAAATCTACATTTTAAAGTATCCTATCTTTTCTATATCCATTTTTGTTACAGTTCCTTTATCTATACATCCTATCCTCCCAAAATATTTGAATTTAGCTTATAGCATCTAGAGAGTATTTTAAGGCAGACAAGTTAATAATAACAAAATTATAACTGTAATTTATTAAGTGCCTACTATGTGCCAGCCACCACACAAAGCACTAAATTAGATTATTTCTAATCTGTATTAGATTAACCTGCAAAGAGGCTGATAGTTAATATTAGAACTACTAATATTACTAGTATTAAGATCAATTACATTGATTTTAGAAAACTGAAGCAAAAAAAAAGATTAAGCAGCTTGAATAAGGAATATAAAGTTGGTAAGAAATGAAGCTAGGATTCAAATTCAGACTCGAAACCAATGCCACAGTTTCTTAATGTTTTTCCTAACTTAAAAAATATCAGGTTCTTACAAAATTTTCATTGATCCTTATTCCCAACTTATATATACATAATATATTTGTAATATATAATAAATATCAAAAATTTTAAATTATTCTCAAAACAACAACCTATAACAGTCATAACAAACACAGCCCACAACAGTGGAAACAGTATGTTTCTACAAAAGAATGACAACTATTTTCATTACACACCTAATCTCTCTAGACTGTTTTTTGTGTATATGTGAGCATGAGAGTATATACAACATGCATATACACGCATAGAAACATAGTTTTAGTTACATCATGCCACATCAATTTTCTAAAACCTGATTTTCTCACTTAATGTATGATTTTTTAAAAAACATATAAACCTATTTCACCAATTTTATTAATTGAAAGATATTGCATTATCAGAGGGGTACATGAAATAATTATTTTTAAATTTTTCATTTGTATGAAACTAATAACACGCTTTTAGAAAAAATGAGACTAAAGAATATGATAGAAGTAAATCTAATATTTGAATTCCTCAAAGTCTTTGAAAAAGACCCTAAAATATTTTCACAATTTATTTTCTTGAAAAATACATACCTCATGACTTCATTTTAAAAATTATTACTCATTTTTAGATTAAAGCCCATTTTCAAAATCAATACAGATTCTTTATACACTTAATAACCATTCATTAGCTCAGTCATACAAAGAAATTCATAAAGTATCTCATATTTTTCAGTCTGAAATACTGATACACTCTTCTCATTGTTCCATTGCCAAGAATATCATTAAAAATCATCTAAACCCTGGGAGGTAACTGGATAGGTATGTGTGACTAATTGGCCAAGAACAATATAATCACTAACCAATCCAGCCCCTCCCAAACCTCAAATATCTGAGTCCATGTTTGGGACAAGAAATTCATAATAAAAATAAGAAAAAAGTAAAATTAAGGGAGGCGCAAATTGAACTCTAAACACAAAAACTAATCAACTTGAAAGTTAAAACATTCACTAGCTATTGGATAGCAAGGTTTTTAATGCAAACACACCGATGTGAAATCTATCTTAAATTACTTAAAGTTCTATCATAAAGTCACCTTTTAACTTATGAATAAAATACATTATCTAACAATGCAGGCACACATTAATACTATAAATCAGTAAGTTATTTTTTAAAACTGAAATCAGGGAAGGGGAGGAGGGCAGGGGGTGGGGGTGACTGGGTGGCGGGCACTGAGAGGGGCACTTGACGGGATGAGCACTGGGTGTTATTCTGTATGTTGGCAAATTGAACACCAATAAAAAATAAATTTATTATCAAAAATAAATAAATAAAATAAAACTGAAATCAGTAATCAACTCAATAGTACCTTTGTATTTTAACTGCTAACTTTCTTTTAAGATTTTACTTATTTATTCATGAGAGACAGAGAGAGAGGCAGAGACATAGGCAGAGGGAGAAGCAGATGACCTGCAGGGAGCCAGATGCAGAACTAGATTCCAGGACTGTGGGATCACCACCTGAGCCAAAGGCAGACACTCAAACACTGAGCCACTGAGGTGCCCCAACTGCCAACTCTTTAATTGCTTTTGAGATACATAAATAAATTTTATTTGTTAAACCAAACATTCCTCTATCAAAATTAATTTATTAAAATCATCCAATACTTGATCTATATTTAAGGTCCACTACGGTCAATAAACAGTTATACATCAACAGATTATCTTAAGAACAATATGCATAATATCAGGCTTGCAATCCCTGCCATTTAATTCACAATCCTCTTCAGCAAGTATGTGAAAACAATTTTAATTGGCTTATAAAAACATTATTAGCATATGTTTCAAGAGCAAATGACCTGTTCATAGGCAGTTTGCCAAAGACCTCTACAAGAGATCACTGCTGTCCCTTTCTTATCCTTTTGCTCTACTCTCCCTATATGTAGAGGCATTGTCATTGATCTCGTAACTCCTGGTTCCCTTCTCTTTCAAAGCATCTGGCACTCCTGTCAGCAACGGGACCAAAAATAAACATGACACCCAGGGCCAACTTCATGGATAAGCAGTCGCATAGCGCTGCCCTCAGAAGGATCCTATGTTTGGTTAATGCCCTGCTGTCATGGACTTAAATCTCTTCAAAATTGTTTCTAACAAAAAACTATGAAATATTATTTTGCACTGGACCCTGTAAATTAGCCAGTTCTAATATTAACTCAGGTCTAATAAAACAAATTGGTGCTACCAAGGAGAAAGAAAAAAATATTAAAAAATCTCTTTCCAAAGGATAAGTAGTGACCTACAGGTAGAGAAAACAGAAGACCTGACTGACCAAGCAAATACATTATGCTGGAGTGTGAAACAATAAGGGCTAAACTGAAAGGGAAGTGACAGTATGGGATGAAGAGAGAGAAAAGAGAGGGAAGTGGGAACATAACCAACACTATTTAAAATATCACTTATATGGTAAAATGTATTCCAATTTAATATTAGATAATTAAAAAATAACTTTCTGAATTACAAAATATTCATAAAAGTATTTTGATTATGCATTGGAACAATTATGCAATTAAGGAAAATGCTAGGCAAATGTAAGTTTAACAAATACGTGGTGAGAGGCATTGCACCATACTCTGACTTACCAAGAATAAAATAGTAGTAACCTAATACTAAATTATTTCACAGTATATGTTAGGAAAAACCCTGAAAAATTAGATGTGGACCGGCATGAAACCACCTTCCTGGAACAAGGGAATCCTGCTGCTGTGATTCCAACTGGGTATATTCCAACAGATTCAGACTGGTTGCAAGTTAACAAACTCCTAGAAAGCCAGGTTTGTTCAAGAGCCACTAAAGTCTGAATAAAAATAAATGGTGTGATTTCCAAGGATGGATAGAGTAATTAAACTTCTGGAGTCATCCATAATAGAATTTAAATATCAGGAAAAGCTTTAGAATCAAAATAATTTGTTAGGGGTTTATTTGCCATTTATTTACATAACTGCTTTTTTAATGAAATAATTCATATTCTAGTATCTTTCACTAAAAATCTCTATCAATAAATTGATTAGACAACCGTTCAAATCTGTTAAGTGGTTTGGTATCACTGTTCTTTCCTCATGAAAAAAATTCCAGTGAAGAGCAATTTTGTTAGAAAAAAGATTTTCCAATCCTAGTATAAATGAGTTATCATCCTATGGCTGTGTACCAATATTTTATATGTTTAAATAATCTTAATTATATCAATGTTATAAGAGAGACTCATCATATACCACATTTTAATTGTATTTAATGTCAAATGGCAAACCTTAATAGCCAATATCCTGAGCAGACATACAAGTTTATTTGAATGGTTTATAAAATTGATTAAAAGTTATTTCATGCCATTCACATATTACTTTTATTTCACATTACCTGTTTTTCTATGTTGCGAAGAAGCAGTGTAGGGCTACTTGGTGACATTTCAAGATCTTGTTCTGGTAAAGGATCTTGACTTTCTTGGGGAACCTGGAGAGTCCCTGTAGTATTTAATGAAGCTGCTTGGTCAGCAAATTGTATTTGTTTTTTCAAAATGTCTTTTGGAAGTTGACAGTCTTCTAGGATCACTATCTCCTAGGCAAACAGTAATTAAAGAGTTAAAATGAAAACAAATTGACTGCTAAATCAACTTCAACATTACAATGCACTTGAAACTATGCTTCTTCTTATCACCTGGACATCAGAAAGTACACTTGAAAGTAGAGTCTAACTGTAAAAAAATTGGCTGATTTAAAATGTGTAGCTAAAACAACATGTATGCCTGATGAGTTAGGCTTGTAAATATTGTCATAAATTATATATATGAAGTTATTTTTCTTCTTATTGGCTTAGTTATTAGTAGTAAAAGCATGACACATTTAAAATAAAGGCTTATATGCAGAATATGAACATTTCACATGGAAATTTAGAACACTTCCTCATATAATCTTCAGGTATTTTGGTCACCAGCATTTCCATTTGAGTACTCCCAGTTTCATAAATTAAAATACCAAACTTACAAACATCCAAACAACATTCTGACTTCAAACTATCTTTTCAGAGCACTCTAAGGAGTTCCAACTCTGTTGCTGCCAGCCAGCAACCATGGGCAGGACTGTACTATTGAGAAAAAGTATTCTCTAGGCCAAACTGTTGCTTACAAGGTAGATGAGTTAATAATAAAGACACAAATTGTCAACTGTGATGGGGTATTTTCTCAAATATAAGTAACTAGAGGAAAGAGTAGAGATCTAGTTGCTTTGTCCTCCCCGTGTACCATTCATTCACACACACTTATAACTAGCTTGCTAAATATGCTTCCATATTCCTAGATTCTTCACTCCAACTGTTCTCACTCTTAGGCCCCTCAATGACAATGAAGACAGAAGAGAAAGGAGGAAAAAGAATGCACAGATACAATCTTAACAGTTTCATTATCACTTCTTACAGTAAAACTTTTTCCCTCCCTGTTCCTTCTACCACTTCCCCCCTGCAAAGAATAATATGTATGATCACATAATGTATAATGTATGTATGTGTGTGTGCAGATATGGTTATTTTGCAAAATGCCAATAAGGTCCTAATAGGCTAATTGGAAAGGTATTAAATGCCTATGTGGCTAAAATAGTATATTCTTGTAATGAAAAACAGATTAAAACATTAAGATAAGTGTATAGTATTTCGAAATAGAACAAATTAAAAAACTGGTATGGACCAGCTTATATTATATATAAGTGCTATTTGTAGGATGGAAACTGCCTTTAAATTATAAAATTATAGATGAACAGTTTTAACTTACCCTAAAATTTGGAGAATATATCACTTTAGCATGAACATATTAGGTATTGTATCAAACATATTTTATTATTTTACAATAATATATTATCACTGCTGTGTGGTAAAAGTAACAAATAATTTATTATTGTTGTTATTATTTTTAACTTATAATTCTAACAATGCTAATAACTTTTACAAAAAAGAGATCTAATTGTTGGTCCCATCTCAATGACTATTTTCCTATAATGCACAAATATGGCTGTCAAGAAATCTGAAGAAATATATATTTTTTTAAATTTTTGTTTCACTTGATATTTTAAAAGTTAAAGTAGACTTGGGGCGCCTGGGTATTGCAGTTGGTTAGGCATCCGGCTCTTGGTTTCAGGTCAGGTCATGATCTAGTCAGGTCAGGTAGGGTCATAGGATCTAGTCCCATGTCAGGCTCTGTGCTCAGCGTGGAATCTGCTTGAGATTCTTTCTTCCTCTTCCCCTCCTGTGTTCTCTCTCAAATAAATAAATATATTTTAAGAAGTATATTTGATTTGGTATCATCAATCTCAAAAGCTCTTGAAAGTATCTGAAATGTCCATTCAAAATTTGTACAAGTGTCTGCTTGTAAAATAAGTACAAGTTTTCATCATATCAATTTAGCTGTAATTCCCTTTGGTTTGATTACAGTTTATTTTATGGGCCAGGCTGTGAATTAGCCTAGTTTCATAACCTTATTAATAATGTTGTATATATGGAAGAACTGATTCTGAATTTCAAAAGGTCAATTTTCAAACCTTTAAAATACTATCTTGGGATCCCTGGGTGGCGCAGCGGTTTGGCGCCTGCCTTTGGCCCAGGGCGCGATCCTGGAGACCCGGGATCGAATCCCACATCAGGCTCCCGGTGCATGGAGCCTGCTTCTCACTCTGCCTATGTCTCTGCCTCTCTCTCTCTCTCACTGTGTGCCTATCATAAATAAATAAAATAAAATAAAAATTAAAAAAAAATAAAAATAAAAATAAAAAAATAAAAAAAATAAAATAAAATAAAATACTATCTTTTTAGAAGTAGGGGGCCTGCTACAGTTAGTTCAATGAAAAGTAATATTTTAAAAATTCGACCAGAAAGACATTCATAATCAAGTCCATAATCTATTTCTCCTTAAATTGTTACCCTAGACAAAGCTCTCACAAATGGCCAAGAATAGAGTAAAAAGGGGAAAAGATTAAATACTTTAAAGACATTATAGAGATAGTTTCAGTTCTTAAAAATCAGGAAAAAGAATATATGTATGTTGGGTCACCATGATGTACACTTAAACATCTTAAAATTTTGTCAGTCATAGCTGAATAAAGCTGAATTAAAAAAAAAAACTCAGGAAAAGAACAGTCTAATCATAGATAAAACAAGGTAAACAACAAAGACATAAAACATTTTTTTAGTAAGATGAACTGCAATAACTGAGACAAATGAAAACACTACCATAAGATGAAAGCAAGTCAACTGCTCCAGAGAAAACAACTATTCCTGATAATAGCACTATAGAGCTCCTTATGCCACTCCCAGGGTCCTCATAGAGAAGATACAGCATAAAAAAATAAATAATTGCCTCAGCAACATCTTCAGTATTTATATAAAGTCACCAAAGCTAATTTTTTTAATTAATTGAAAAATTTTAAAGGCACAAAATTACAATTTAAAATGTAGAAGATTTTATCACAAGATAACAAAAGAAACTTAAAAGAGAAACCATTTAATATAAGATAGCTAGCTTCTCAACTAAAAACACCCCTATTTTAGTACTTTTCTGAAAGTGATAAGAGGTTATTGTTTTAGTAAAAGCTTAACCAAACAAAAGGAGAAACATGGAAGTTGTAATGTGTTGACAAACTGTTGGAAGAACAAGGAAGGAATGCCGCTAATATTGAATTTCTTTTCTGTAAAAATTTTAACGTAAGTTAGACCACCCCAATATGTCAAAGAAGGGGAAAATGACAGCTTAATGACCCAAAACATGTAGATCTACCAGTAAATCTACTCAGTGTTTCTTTTTTTTTTTTTTTTTTTGGATGTTATTTAATCATTCATGAGAGACACAGAGAGAGAGGCAGAGACACAGGCAGAGGAAGAAGCAGGCCTGAGCCTGATGCAGCACTCCATCCATGACCCCGGGGTCCCTCTCTGAGCTGAGGGCAGAGGCTCTGAGCCATCCAGGCATCTCTCTGCTGAGTGTTTCCTGACCAGCGTTACCAAGTAGCACTTACTTAAACACGATATTTACAAAAAAACACCACTCAACCTCTTTCTCTTACCTGTATCTCTTATTTACCTGAAAAGGATTTTTTTTTAAACTTTCAAAATAAATTAAATAGAAAATTCATTCAAGATAACATTAACCATATGTCTCAATTTAATTACAATAACTCAAGAAACTAAAAGAGCAAAGAAAGTGCTATTTTCTCTATTTAGTATAATAGTTCAACTAAACTGCACATAAATAAGCAATTAAACATCTTGATTAATTCCCAAGAAATGTAAGGAGAAACTACTAAAATAAGTTATTAAAATGACTTAATGACATTTTCCATAGAGTAAATATGTGATTCTTAAGAAAACAGAGGGCCAGATACATATCTAGCCTGAACCAATAAAAATGTAAAGTCATATAAATTATTACTGGGAAGTTAGATTTCTTTCCTAAAAATAATTTATCCCCCTAGATGTTACATGAACAAACTTTTAAAAATGCTTAAACAAGTATACAGCACTGTTTACAACACACAAGTCATAAAATATGAACTTTCTCAAGTCATAAAATATGAAACAGACTGTGCAGATTCAAGTATAAAACTTAGTCATCAATTTAGCTAGGAATCCACTTCTTTAGAAATTTCCAAATTATTTAAACTTGACTTGTTCTGAGACTTCTGTTTACTACAAAAATGCTTGTGATATATCCTTTATTTTTTTGTGTGTGATATATCAGAGAGGAGAAATTATCTGATGATTCTGAAAGAATTGGGAAATCAATACAACTGAAGGCTTCAGTGAAGACAGTTAAAATGAGAAACACTAACTACTTTCATTAGGAAATTATTCTTGAACATAGTTTCCTCAAATCCAACAGATAGAACAGGTAATAAGCCTCAGGTTTTATGTCTATCCTTCTATTCACCTTCCTATAGACATCACCAACCAACTTCTACAATTCATTCCTTCCTATTTCCTCTCCCATCCTTACACAACTCATACTTTCCACTCCTTTGAATATCGCTCTATTTTGTCATTCCAAAAACATATTATGTTGTTTCATTCTTTCAAACCGTCAAGGAATGCCCTCTTCCTGTTCTACTGGTTCATCAAGCAAACTATTATTTATCTTCCAAAATCATACTAAGGTATCACCTCTTTACTGATGTTTTCTCTGACCAGTTAATCCCTAAAAAAAGAGTTAATGTATTCCCTCTATGCCACTCCTATATCTTATTAAAAACATGTATCATTGTACCTATTACCTTAAATCACAATTATTTATATGATCTATCTCCCCTATCAGAATATAAACTTATGATTGTACCTAAAACTTACTTATCTTTACTTATGTGCAGTCCCTAGGTAATGTTGGGCTAACCACATGGATGACTGTATGGTTAAAAACTCTGATTCGTTTCCTTCTCAGCTTTTTCTTTTCAAACCAATCACCATCAACCTTAGAATATTATCTCCATTATGTCCACCGATTCATGAGGTAGAATACAGTTTTCCATAAAAACGTTACAAAAACATATTTAGTAATATTTAAATTAAATAGTATTTTATGGGATTGTTATGAGAACTCTTTATATTATTGCTTCAATGGGAAAATATACTTTGAGTTCCAAGCAAACAGCTTATAATTTGGGGGAAACAGTGTTTCTTTAAGCTAGGAAAATCCCATGTTACATTTCTCCTGGTTGGCATTAAAACAATATCTACTTGTGCAATCATTTGCTTATACATTTCTAAAAATGTAAGAACTCCGTGAGTTTTGTTCATCACTGTATAACTTAAGCACATATTTCTCTAACAACTATGGGAAAGGAAAAATGGGCGAGTGAAGGAAAGGAGGAGGGAAGGCAGAAAATAAGACAGGAAGAAGAAGTAAATGAATTTTATTTAAAAATTGCTACAATATAATAACTTTAACTCCCATTTCTACTGAAATAACTCCAAATCTCTATCCTCTTATAAACCTACCTTCTCCAATAAAACCTACATTCTCCAATAATTCTTATTTTCAACTCTTTAGAGAACACCTCAATATGAGCATCTGACAGAATTTTTAAGTCAATGTATGAGAAAGTTTATTTCTATCAACTGTCTTATGAAACAAGCACTTTTTTTCCCTTCTATAAAAACAGGTCAATAACTAGGAGGGGAGATAATGGTGATGATTACACAACTATATATTTGTCAAAATTCAGTGAATTACAAAAAAAAAGTGTCTTCTGAGAACAAGATAAACAAAATAAAGATAAACCCATAACTAAATATCTATTAGCAAAAAAACTGTACAACATCAAATAAACAAAAAAAATTGTTTTTAAGTTATCAGATAGAAAAGACAAAGTACCTACAAAGGAAAAATAATTCCACTGACAGACTGCTCAGCAGTATCAAAGAAAACAGTGAAATAGGATCTTTAAAAGGCAAAATAACCATCAAATTAGAATTTTATATTGACCTAAAGTATCACTGACGAGTGAGGGTTAAATAAAGGTATTTTGAGACATAAATTACTAAAAAATATATTTCAGCAAAATGTAAACCAAGAAAGAAAAAGTAGTGTAGAAGAGACAACAAACTTCCCAGTATCCACTTTCCTCTTTCTCTTTTTTTTTTAACTCAGAACTCCACTCCTACTGGAGTTTTATCTATAAATACAACTTCTTATCTTAAAACTGTATTATTCACCTTCCCTCCTATATATCTAGCTGCAGACATGTGCCTAAATTTGGGCCAATGAATGTGACACAAAGTAGTACAACTTCCAAGTCGTCTCTCACTTAAAGACAAACTATGCTGCACTTCTAACTTCCCAAGGGCCAAAATAACAGATGACTACAACACTGTTTAACAGTGCAGTCAACCCTAGTCATTACCCTAGAGTATAAGAGAGCAGCAAAAGAGAAAAAAAAAAACAAGTTGCTCCACCAGCCACTATTCACTTCCTCGCTTTTGAAGTGTTATATACCTTTATAAAGCTGCAATATTTGGCAGTTTCCTTGTTATAGCAGCTTACCCTGTAAACTAACTTTATAGATAGAGCACAAAAGAATCGAAAGCATATTTTTAATAAAATTAGTTAGAAATATAATTACTGACTGCAAAAAAAAGCAACTAGATTGTAGTAGATACATTCAATGAGTATTTAGAAAGTATTAAAATTCATGTTGTAAGTAAAAAAGAATATAAAAATACTGAGTACTTTTTATTGTTAGGATTACTTTTAGTTAAGAAATATATTAAAAATTAGGAGTAATGACAAAGAATAATGAATAGCTTCTAAACCAGCAGAGGGAACAGAAAAGAACAAAGCAAATTCTACCAATTCAACGAGAGGTAAAAAAAACAAGACATAAATACAAAGAGAGGAGAATAAGGGCAAATTAAGAATAAAAACTGATCAGAGTTGATTTTTGAATCTAGCAATTCACAGTTTATAAAAAGAAATACCTAAAATAATAAAAAATTTGTATCTATGAAACAGCATTACTTCAAAAAGAAAGAAGCAAAAACTAACAGAATTACCATAAGAAACTGAAAAATTCATAATGATAGGGGAAATTTTAACAAATCTATACCATAAATGGAATGATCAAGAAGTATAAACAAAAATATATACCATAAATGGAATGATCAAGAAGTATAAACAAAAATATAGCAGATATATACAATGAAGTCAATAGGTTTAATAAAGAATTCTATATTGAACACATAAAGAATATGCATTTTTTCTGTTATATATACTAAAATAATGAAAAGATAAGCTACAAAATGAGAGATCTGTAATATTTATAACTGATCAAGAACAGTCTCCAAAATTTAAAAGGAATTCACAAACATCTCCACCAACCATTGCCCTCTTCCCCACATTCCACCAAAAAGAGTGAATACAAAAGGTAAATTAATTCTTAGACAAAAAAACACCTGATGGTCAATTACACTGAGGACCAATTCTCAATACTAAGGAACAATTAAATTAAAACAGAAATAAAATAAGATTTCATACTCATTACACTGGAAAAATGAAAAGGTCAAAAATTACAAAACATTGGCAAGGATGTGGAGAAACAGGAGCTCTCATGCACTGCCAATGGCAATATTAATTATCCAATCACATCAGTAAGTATGGGACAGCGGAAGATAGTTGGGCCTAAGATCCAGCATTTCCACTTTTCAGCATATACCAAGAACTCTCCATAGTTCACAAAAAAAAAAAAAAAACAAAAAAGTCATTATAGTATTGTTTTTACTAGATAAAAATAAATAATACATATGTCTATCAATAGAAAATAGGAAAAAAGATAAACATTCCATCATATAACAATTCCATCTCATTCATATAATTAAGTAACATACAGGACCTATAAAATTTATTCTGAACAAAAAGAAGGAAGTCACAGAAGAGTTTGTAACATATATGTCATCAACGTAGACTGTAAAAATCATGGAAAAATAAATACTAGTTGTAGAAACATACATACATCTATGTGCCAATAGTATAAAAACATACATAAAAAATAAATATCAAAACATGCTGGAATCAAAGTAGTGACTACAGCAACAAGGGGAAAGAAAATGGGATCAGGAAGGACTATATAAGTACCTCAACGGTACTGGTAATGCTTTATGACACTAAAAACTAAACCCAAGTTGTAAAAATTTAACATTTAATGAATTTGGAGGTCCATTATATTGCTTTCTAGAGATTTTTATGTGTTTATAATTTTCTTAAAGCAAAACAAAAACTCTAAGGAGATTCAATAAAATATATTCAGAATTTTCCACACATATTAAAATAAATGCCAAAAAAGTAGTTTATAAAAGTGTATCTAATTTCTATTAATTGGAATCCAATGAAGAAGCTGTGAACTGCTCAAATATGATAAAATGATCATGATAAATACAAAGACATTACAATGATAGCTTCAACTAATAGCAACTGATATATCAAAAATGTTAATATTTTAACTACATTGTTATAAAGCCTTGTAACAATTACTTTGTGTGGAGAGATGAGAAACTAAAACAGTAATAATTATTTTTAGATATAAGAATATAGACAATACCTTGGATGCACGAATCTGCCTGTGAACATCCGTGAGTTGTTGGATTTTGTATTCTAGCTCTGAAATTTGGGCTTGAAGCCATGTCCATCGGCTGCCAACTCTTGCTCTGTCTACAAGCCACTTCCATTCAGTACTACAGTTACTGTGAATAAGACAAACACTGTTAGTCAAAGAACAAAAGTAATCAAGTTTTCACAGACTACTTAATAAATTCCTTGAATCCTGCCATATAATCCCGAATTCCTTTATAAAACATCCAATTACATGAAAGAAGAATCAGAAATCAACTTCTTATCAAAGAAAAAGACTTAACTTCCTTATCTTTCTATCCCATAAACAGGTGTTTTTATTATTATATATCTAGTAATAAGATAATCTCCTCTGCTACTTAACATTTTATTAGTATGAACAAGGGCTGAAATAGGAATGGGCCAAGAAAAGAAAGGAAACAGGAATGATAATACTAACACCACGTATAAACTGTTACATGAAGCTCTTATATGTAAGCAGAAGTACCGGATAAGTCATTTGAGAACTATGCTAGATCTAAATCTATGTAACAAACCAGAATACTCAATTTTATTATATGCAATTTTCATTTGTTAAAACAGTGGTCACTGTTACCTAATTACCTAAAATCAATTTAAATATACTGTCACAAAGTGTCAGCTTGTTAAAACCTGATTCCCAGGATTCATAGTCCAAAGATAACAAAATATTTAAAGACTTTCTGTCATATTTGAAAATAACGGTTGAACCCTAGCTCCTCTATCTTTTGGCAGTGGCACTGCTCTAATCCATACTTTGTGAGATTATAAATTAATTACTTTGTGAAAATATTCTAACCACTCCAACTAGAAAACAATTATTTGGAATTAATTAAGACCTTCAGATTGCAAAGGAAAATATGACAGAAATTGAAGGTATAAATTAAAACAAATAAATACTTAATGGTAGAACACAAACTTTATGAAAAACTTGTCTAGGGGTGCCAGTTGGTTAAGCATCTGCCTTTGGCTCAGATCATGATCCCGGGGTCCTGGGACTGAGCCCTGCATCAGGCTCCCTGCTCAGAGGGGAGTCTGCTTCTCCTGTCCCTTACCCTGCTCATGCACATGCCCTCTCTTTCTCTCAAATAAATAAAATCTGAAAAAAAAAAAGAAAGAAAGAAAGAAAGAAAGAAAGAAAGAAAGAAAGAAAGAAAGAAAGAAAGAAAGAAAGAAACTTGACTAAAAATTACATTTACTGTCAAAACCATAAGAGTGAATCCTAATGTAAAGTATGGACTTTAAGTGATAATGATTTGTCAGTGTAGGTTCACAGATTGTTACAAATGCACTACTCTTGTATGCAATATATTGATAGTGGGGGGGGGTCTATCAGTCTATGGACAGGAGTTACATTGGAACTCTGCATTTTCTGCTGAATTTTGCTATGAACCTAAAACTGTTCTAAAAAAAAAAAGTTTATTGGGATCCCTGGGTGGCGCAGCGGTTTATCGCCTGCCTTTGTCCCAGGGCACGATCCTGGAGATTCAGGATCGAATCCCACGTCGGGCTCCCGCTGCATGGAGCCTGCTTCTCCCTCTGCCTGTGTCTCTGCCTCTCTCTCTCTCACTGTGTGCCTATCATAAATAAATAAAAAAAATTAAAAAAAAAAAGTTTATTAATTTTACACATTTAACCATAATTGAAAGTCTTCTATACAAACTTTAGCCAGAGAATACATTTATTCTAAAAGATCATTTGCTGGGTTGCCTGGCTGGTTTGGTTGGTAAAGCATGTGACTCTTGATCTTGGGGTTGTGAGTTTGAGCCCCACACGATGGGTATGGAGATTACTTAAAAATAAAATCTTTAAAAATATTAAATAAATAAATAAATAAATAAATAAATAAAAATAAAAGATCATTTGTTGTGATGAGCACTGGGTATTGTGTTGAATCACTAAACTGCACACCTGAAACAAATAATACAATGTATGATAACTAACTGGAATTTAAATAAAACCTTAAAAAATAAAAGATCAGTTGTTGTCAGAGAAACAATACAATTATAACTTTACTGTATAGACTTTATTCATTTAACAGGATTTTACATCAAATCAATATCCCTCAGGGCTACTTTTGTTAAGATTTTAATTGTACATTATATGATTGAGGAGACCTTCATATAAGTTAGGAATTCTCTTGTTATTATTTATTCAGTTTGTAGTCATTACCGTGCTTCTGTAAATTTGACACACTTTTTTGACACACATAATTATGAAAATAATAAAAGAGAATGCCTATCCAAAATCATATTAAAATGGAGGAGCACCTGGCTGGCTCCGTCAGAGAAGCATGCAACTCTTGATCTCGGACTGTGAGTTCAAGCTCCACGCTACACGTTGAGGATTACTTAAATAAATAAATAAATAAACTTTAAAAAAAAGTTAGTTCTTCCTTTTTGTGGCCATTGTTGAAGAGCCAGCAGTCAAAATGAAGTTCAATTCCTTTGTGACCTCTGACCGGAACAAGAACTATAAAAAGTGTTTCAATGCACCCTCCCACATTTGCAGGAGAATTACCTCTTTCCCTCTTTCCAAACAGCTGAGACAGAAGTACAATATTTGATCCATGCCCATCCGAAGGGATGAAGTACAGGTTGTATAAGGACACTACAAAGGTCAGCATATTGGCAAAGTAGTCCAGGTTTACAGGAAGAAATATATCATTTACACTGAATGAGTACAGCAAGAAAAGGCAAACAGCACAACTGTCCATGTAGGCATTCACCCTAGCAAGGTGGTTATCACTAGGCTAAAACCGGACAAAGATTGCAAAAAGATCCTTGAACGTAAAGCCAAATTTCATGAAGTGGGAAAGGAAAAGAGCAAATCAAAGAACCATCGAGAAGATGCAAGAATAAAGTAATCTTATAGATAACTTTAAATCAAAACTGTTAAGGGGCACCTGGGTGATTCTGTTGGTTAAGTCTGCCTTCTGCTCAGGTCATGATCTTGGGGTCCTAGGATCAAAAACCACACTGGTTTTTATGTAAGCCACAGTAAACCTTT
This sequence comes from Nyctereutes procyonoides, assembly GCF_905146905.1. Classification (NCBI taxonomy): domain Eukaryota; kingdom Metazoa; phylum Chordata; class Mammalia; order Carnivora; family Canidae; genus Nyctereutes; species Nyctereutes procyonoides. Next base: position 18,051,168 of record NW_026575132.1, read on the forward strand.
GCTGTGTTAAACCACTGAGATTAAAAGGTTAATTTTTTACTCTAGAGTCTAATCTGACTAAAACACTGAATAAAAAATGAAAATGGCATGAATTAAGAAGGGAGTGTAAGATAAAGAAGAGATGAAGAAAAAAATAAAAATAAAAATAAAAAAAAGAAGAGATGTGAAGATAAGAGGGTGGATTCAAGAATCACTTTAAAGCTGAAAGTGATCTCTTGTAGAAGTATGGTATGGGAATACGCATGGGGAAATCAAAGATGATCCTAAACATTCTTCCATTAAATTTTATTCCAGTTGAAAAATTTCCCTATAACATGCAATTTTGCTTGATTGCCAAACTCATGATTAGCTAAAGAAGAAAAAAATTACAGAGCTCATCTTATTGTACTTCTGGTAAAAACATTCTGATAGTGAAACTAGTTATAAAAATTATTTTCAGGGCAGCCCTGGTGGCTCAGCGGTTTGGCACTGCCTTCAGCCCAGGGTGCGATTCTGGGGACCGGGGATCGAGTCCCATGTCGGGCTCCCTGCGTGGAGCCTACTTCTCCCTCTGCCTGTGTCTCTGCCTCTCCCTCTTTGTGTGTCTCTCATGAATAAACAGATAAAATCTTTAAAAAAAATTATTTTCATGTCCATACAGTACATTTAATTATACTACCACAGGAAAAAATAGTAACATCAGATTAAATCTAAAGTAAACAATTCTAGGGCTTTGTAATATGTGAAATGAATTCTCTGTACCTTATCCTGTATTTTAACAGACTGAATAAAATCTGTTTGCTATGCTTAAAAATGGCAAAGAAGCTTTACCACCAAAAATGCTCTCTTGTTTGAAAACGTTTTTCTAAAAAACAATTACGGTTTTAAACATGCTACAGATACGCAGATGGCTATATCACTCAAAGGAGATTAACACTTGTATCTCAAAATCAAAACATGTCTCACATAAACAACTTATATAACCAATGATTTAATGGCTTATAAAACTTAGAAGGTAACTGGTGAGAACATAGCTAATGCGTACTGAGCGTGTCTAGTCTTCCAATGAGCATGTAGCCTGGCCTGCCAGACCACTGAGAATATTGACTTCGGGCATCTCCCTGGATTGTGCTGAACAAATCACAGACCCACCACAAGCTGATCATAAGGTGAGGCTTCTGATTTCAGTGAAAATAAGGGTTCTGTGAGTGGAGACCACCTAACCAGTGAGACTAGTCAGTCCTCAGAAAGGCAGCAGATTCCATCAGTACCCATCCTTGCCCATTTGCAGTCATCACCTAACTTGCTGAATAAAATAAGTACAAGCTATTTAGACCAAGTAGTTTTAAGTACAACTTCTCTTGATATTAACCTCTGGTCGACACCATAAACCTACATCCCTGCTTTGATCCTGAAGTGTAGTTCCCAGAATAAGACAGAGCTTGCTTGCTTTTTTTTTTTTTTTAAGATTTTATTTATTTATTCATGAGATACAGAGAGAGAGGCAGAGACACAGGCAGAGGGAGAAGCAGACTCCATGCAGGGAGCCCGATGTGGGACTTGATTCCAGGACTCCAGGATCACGCCCTGAGCCAAAGGCAGGCGCTAAACCACTGAGCCACCCAGGGATCCCCAAGACAGAGCTTCCTAATATTACATCCTAAAATACCAAGATTAAAGAGAAACATATTAATTTTGCCTTTAACATAAAAATTAGCTTACTAGTAATAATGAGTTAACTACTATAGAAAAATCAAAAAAGAAGATCCAATTGTGAAAAATAACAATCCCAAGAAAAATACGGTTTGTCCTGGGAAAAATATGCTAAATTAAGCCAAACTTCTCTACTGTTGATTGCTCACCTAGAAAGAGTTTATCTTTCCCTGGAATTTTATTCCTTTGGATCACGGCTTGGCAAATATTTTAGGTAAAGAGGCAGATAGTAACTATTTTAGGCTTTCTGGGCCACCTGATCTCTTTAATAACTACTCTGCCATTATAGTATGAAAGCAGCCATACATGAATGAGTGTGGTGGTATTCCAATAAAACTTTGTTTACAAAAACCATGCAATGGGTAACCTTGAGAACCTTGAGAACAAAGAACAAATCTGGAGGATCATAATCCCAGATTTCAAGCTATAAAGGTAAAGAAATCAAAAAAGAATGTTTCTGGCACAAAAATGGACACATAGATCAATAGAACCGAGTTCAGAAATAAACCCATGCTTATATGATCAATTAATGTATGAACACCAGAAGCAAGAATATACAATGGGGAAAAGATAGTCTCTTCAATAAATGGTATTGGGGAAACTATACCGCTACAGGCAATATAATGAAAGCAGACCATTTTCTTACACCATACACAAAAATAAACTCAAAATGGATTAAAAACTTAATCCATAAAACTCCTAAAAGAAAACACAGGCTGTAATCTCCTGGCCATTGCACTTAACATTTTTCTGGATAGGCTTCCTCAGGCAAGGGTGACAAATGCAAATACAAAGTATTGGGACTACATCAAACTATAAACTTTTGCATAACATGGGACTACATCAAACTATAAACTTTTGCATAACAAAGGAAACATCAACAAAACAAAAAAAAGGCAACCTACCAACTGGGAGACAATATTTGCAAATGATATATCTAAAAAGGGGCTAATGTTCAAAATATATAAAGAACCCATACAACTCAACACCAAAGAAACTAATAATCAGTTTTAAAAATGGGCAAAGGACCTGAATAGACATTTTTTCAAAGAAGCCACACAAATAGCTAACATATATATGAAAAGATGTTCAACATCACTAATTATAAAGGAAATGCAAATCAAGACCACAATGAGGTATCACCTCACACCAGTCAGAATGGCTAGTATCAAAAAACAAAACAAAACAAGAATAAGTGTTGGTGAGAATATGGAGAAAAACTCTCATGCATTGCTGGTAGGAATGTAAATTGGTGTGGCCACAATGGAAAATAGTATGGAAGTTCTTCAAAAAATTAAAAATAGAAAGATCCAGTAATTCCACTGCCATGTATTTACCAAAGAAAATAAAAACACTAATTCAAGAAGATATATGCACCCTTATATTAACTGTGGCATTACTTACAATAGCCAAGATATGTAAGCAACCTAAGTGTTCATTGATAGGTAAATGGATAAATATGTCACACACACAAATTAGAATATCACTCAACCAAAAAAAGAACAAAATATTACCATATTATGTGAAAACACAGATAGACCTAGAGGGTATTATACTAAGTGAAATAAGTCAGATAGAAGAAGACAGATACCATATGATTTCATTCATTCATTCATTCATTCATTCATTCATTCATTTATTTATGATAGTCACAGAGAGAGAGAGGCAGAGACATAGGCAGAGGGAGAAGCAGGCTCCATGCACCAGGAGCCCGATGTGGGATTTGATCCCGGGTCTCCAGGATCGTGCCCTGGGCCAAAGGCAGGCGCCAAACCGCTGCGCCACCCAAGGATCCCCCATATGATTTCACCTATATGTGAAATCTAAAAATGAACAAAAAACAGAAACAGATATTTAATAAATATTAAGAACAAACTGGTGGTTGCCAGAGGGGAGGAGGTTGGGGGGATGGGGAGAATAGGTGAAGGGGATTAAAAGGACAAATTTCCAGTTCAAATATATCCGAGTTGCGATAAAAATGGGTATAGCTTAGTTATATATAACTACAGTCAATAATACTGTAGTAAGTTTGTATGGTAACAGATGGTAACTATACTTACCAATGGTGAGCAATGCATAATGCATAAAATTGTGGAACCACTATGCTGTACACCCAAAACTAATATAACATTGAATGGCAACTATACTGCAATTAAAAAAAAACACATAAAAATAATTTTTTAAAAAAGAAAGTAACAGACAATGGACCAGCCTTGGTACATGAACCTCAGTTTTCCAATTACTGACATAGAGGGTATTTTTACATGCTTCCTATGCTTCCCAAGGGATTACAACTTCCTTTAAGTATCTGTTCAAATCTCTGGCTCATATTTTTTTTTAAAGATTTTATTTATTTATTTATTTATTTATTTATTTATTTATTTATTTATTTATTTATTCATGAGAGACATGGAGAGAGAGAGGCAGAGACATAGGCAGAGGGAAAAGCAGGCTCCATGCAGGAAGCCCGATCCAGGACTCGATCCTGGGACCTGGGGATCACGTCCTGAGCCAAAGGCAGCCACTCAACCGCTGAGCCACCCAGGCGTCACACTCTGGCTCATATTTAATTGGTTCATCTTTTTATTGATATAAGACCTGTGTCAGACTATGTATATTTGAAATACTTATAGTTCCCAGTCTATAGTTCGCCTTTCATTTTCCTAATGGTATCTTTTGAGCAAAAAAGATTTTAATCTCAATGAAGCTCAATTTATCAAACTTTCCTTTTATGGAGAATTTTATGTCCTAAGAGATCTTTGTCTAACACAAAGTTATAGGTTTATTCATGTTTCTAAAAGTTCAAGGAGTTTGGCTTTCAGATCCATAACTCAATTCAAGTTAATTTCTATGTATATGTGAGATAAGAATCTAGATTCTTGGGGGCAGGGGAGAGGGAGGGGATGGTATTTAGTTCCTGAACCATTTGTTGAAAGATTCTATTATACTTCAATAGAAAAACAAAAACAAACACAAAATCTTATCCTTGAAGAGGTAAAAGACTATACAAATACTACATTTAACTATGTTTTTAAAACCCTTGCATAGCAGGGGTGCCTGGGTGGCTCAGTTGGTTAAGTGTGGGACTCTTGACAATGGCTCAGGTCATGATCTCAGGATTGTGGGACTGAGCCCCATGACAGGCTCTGCACTTAGTGCAGAGTCTGCTTCTCTTCCTCTGCCCCCTCCCCACTTGCACCCTTTTTTTTATTTTTTAAAAACATAAATAAATATTAAAAAAATAAATTAAAAACCCTTGCATAATATCAAACATTGACAACTAGGGACATACAGTAAAGGAAATAAATGACATTTTAATTAATCTATAATATAGGGCCTTCAAGGAATGCAAAAGCCAACTAACTGCTTCTCCACTAATACAAAAAAAAAAAAAAAAGTATTCCAAGAACCTTTCTTTAGAGTTCTAAGTCACACAACTGAGAATGAACCTAGGAGCAAAAATTAGACTAATTCTTACCCAAATGTACTGTTTCAGATGGTAGTTGTTATTGAATTGTGGGAGAGTTGGATGGTCTGAGGAAAATAGTATATCAACTAGTCTGTAGACTCAACAACTATGAACAAGTAAGATCTTTAGCCATGATATACTCACAGGTAACTGACTAGAGCCAAAAAGAATGAAAATCCACATTTTTGAGGGAAATCTAGTAGCAAAAAACACCACAAACCTAACATCCTCTACCTGGGAAGCCCACTCTGCACCAACAGGAAGCAAGGGGAGAATGTAGTACAACCTCCACTTAAGGCTACACTCTCCAACATTCATTGCAGATATAGACACAAAGGATAAGAGCTAAGGGAATGATTCCCAAAGAGCAAAGTCAAAAGAGTATGGACGGCAAAGGACAAAAAAAAAGTTGAATTAGGATTCTCCCAAGACCTTTTTGCACTTCCAGAGCAAGATTTATCAATTATTGTAAGGACCTATCATATGTATCTCATTTTCTTTTCCCAGTGGGAGTTTTTACTGTAACTTTCCTATCTCTACTCCTACATTCATCAAGAAACAAAAGGGTAAGATGGTTGGAAAACTTGTCTATTCATTTATAGGGCATTACATCATAAAAAAACAAATCTGGACCTGACTGAGAGTACATTACTCTGCCTATTGCAACTGACTTTGAATTGCCATCCTTGAGGAGTGGATGTGTTTTCTATATGAGAAGATAGTGTATGGATATTTGAATGGCCAACGGCAAACTGAACAGACCATTTATTTTCCCTCATTATCTATTCTCCTCTTTTTTGATAATAGAACTCTTTCAGTTTTAGCTAAGCTCATGGTAGCTCATATTTCCTAGTCTTACCAGCAGCTAGGTATGAGTATGTCACTAGGACCTTAACAATCAGATGTGAACCAAATTAACGCATGCAACCTCTGGTCTTAATATTAAAAAATGTTTGTGTGTTAAAATCAGAAGAACAACTGGTGAACAACCAGTGCAGACAAGGGCAGCATCATAGGGTATAGCGAAACCAACAGGCCCCTGAAAAACCCTGTGAAATATACCTAATTCTTGACTATGAAATGAAAGAAAAATAAAATCTATCCTATCATGTTGAGGTCTTCTTGCTCTGACATGTCAGCATAGAATGAATGCACCCCTCCCTCAAAACTATTTTATGCTGTAAGATTCATTTATGTTAACAAATCCTCATTTAAAATGTTCATTGTCTTTAGGAAGATTATGCCTCATTAACCTACAAGTAAACAACATTAACATTCTACCACCTAGTTGTATACATATATGGAGAAAATAAACAAGCAAACAAAATATAAAGAGAAAAAACAGTCGTGAACTTCATAAATTTTGGTATGGTGATAAACTAAGTTAAGGGGTGGGGCTTAAAATATCCAAGGACAATCTGAGACTGGAACTTAAAAAGACATTAGAAATGAAAGGGAACAAGAATAATTATAATATTTTGTGCAATTTTGCCTAAAACTCTGGCAGTATCCTGTGAATTAATCGCCTAAACTGAAAATTTCAGTATTAGTTTAAAAGAATTCACACGTCAAATTGGCAAATTTAGGCTTGTCTACCCACTTACATCCCTCTCCCCAACTGAAGAAAGAAAGAGTTTAGGGAATATTTATGCACACTATCAAAACAATATCCTTTTTCTTATATGGAAAGAATTTTGAAAGTTAATGGTCTGCTAAATAGTCTTAACTGTCTTTTTAAAATCCTTGCATAACATCAAACATTGACAACTAGGAACATGAAGAAAATTAACGAAGTTTTTAACTAATCAAAACATATATGCTAAAGGAATAATCCGAAGTCACACATGTTAGCAGTTCAATAAGCACTGTGTGTGTATGTAAACGTGTATGTCTCTTTCATTCAGGAAGTCAAGCCACCATGCAGTGTTTCCAAACTATACAGTACACAAAGGCCCAGCTGAAAGTACAGCAGTGCTAAAATCCACCAAGAATTCTACATTTTAAGCCTGCAACTACAAATCTAAATCTGCTCAGAAGAAGCAGCACCTTTTTCTTTTGTACAAAAATAAGCTAGCGATGGCCCTGCAAGACACTATGATAGGCAGAAAAGAAATGAGATAAAAAATAGTCAGATTACCCTTGTTACTCAAAAAGGTGACTACAACAAATCTGTAATTGAGTACAGGCATTTCTGCTATTGCTGAATAACTCCATGTTCTTTAAAATAAAAACAGCTGAACTTAAGGAAAAAACAGAATTAGAGCCAGACAACTCAAAATCAACGGAATTTCAAAATCTGAGTTCTAATAAAACAATAACAATCGTTATAAAAATATTAGTGCAGTTGTTTCCACTGGCATTTGTATCAAGAATAAGCCAGTCCACCCTTTAAAGCTTCATATCCTGTAGCTCATACTTCTTTTGATGTGGGTCCTTGAAGACATTCACTTCTAATAGAAACTAGTTTAATAAAAATTAAAAATATCATCTAGAGATAGCCTTTTTCATCAATAATTTCTTTTTACCACAAGGGAACTATCTTCACAACTACTACAAAGCAATTTGCAACTTCCTCAGATCTTTTAACATAGTGGGATATGTAGCATTTTTAAGCCAATAAACTAGCAACTTATTGCATTACATAGGAAGGTACTTTTACAGAATTTTCAGCATTTTTCTTACACCCCTAAGGATTTCTCTTTAACTGTGAAGAGGCTTGCCCCGATCATTCCAAAACATTGTGTTTGAAGTGGTTTGAAGAAAACCCACACCATATTCATCATTATGTTGACATCATTTGCCTAACATGCCAAATGTTAAAAGAAGTTTTTCAGAGAGAAAGAAAATTACATAGGTCAGAAACAGATCTACATAAAGAGAGAAAAAACACTGGAGAATAACTGAAGTTAAAATAGTAACTTTATTTTTCTTAATGGATTTAACAGGTAACAAATCTGTTCAAAATAGAATAACAACAATTTTAATTGATTATGAATGTGCTCAAGCATGTGTGTATTTTTATATATGCCTATATATGCTATGCATAGGGGAAACAAGTGACAGAAGTGATACAAAAAATGAGAGCAAAGAATTGGGATTACTTATCATTATAAGGTATCTACAGAGTGGTTTGAAAGCCAATTTGGGTTAACTGTAAAGGTAACCACTAAAAAGAGGGGTTTCTTAAAAAAAATTATTTATTTGACAGAGAGTGAGTACACACGTGCATGTAAGCAGGCAGAGTGGCAGAGAGAGATGGGGAAAACCTTAAGCAGACTCCCCACTGAGGGTGACGCAGGGCTTCTGGGAGAAATCAAGAGTTGGATGCTTAACCAACTGGGCCACTCAGGTGCCTTACCACTAAAAACAGTTTTGTTATTTTTTTTAAGTGTAATTGATATTCTGAAAAAGGAAAAAAAGTGGAATCATATAAAATGTTCAGTTAAAACCATGAAAGGCAGAAAAAGTGTAGAAGACAAGAGCAAAGAATAAGGGCAGCAAATAGAAAACAGTGACAAATACAGTAGATGTTAATCATACATCAGTAATCACTTTAAACATCAATGGTACTATACTAATTAAAAGACAGTGATTTCCAGATGGATCAAAAAACAAGACTTAACTATATGTTATCCATAAGAAACCAACTTTAAATATAAAAACACATACAGATTAAAAGTAAAGAGATGGAGAAACTTACGGTATGCTAACATTAACACATGCTAATCAGAAAAAACCCAGAGTAGCTTATACTAATTTCAGACAGAGCAGACTTCAGAGCAAGGGAAGTTATCATGAATAAAGAGGGGGATTACAGTATAAAAAAAGGTCTACCTTCAAGAAGATAATCTTTAATGCACATGTTCCTACCAAAAAAGCATCACATTATATAAGGCAAAAACTGATAGAACTGCAATGAGAAACAAATGAATCCACTATTTTAGCTGAAGATTGTAACACTCTATCAGAAATGCACAGATCCAACAAGCAGAAAACCAGTAAGGATATAGGTGAACCATTCATCAAGTAGATGTAACTGACATCAACAGTTCATCCAAGAACAGATTACACATTCTTCTCAAGTTAACAAGGAACAAAGAAGAGACTACATTCTGGGCCATGAAACAAACTTTAATTAAAAAAAAAAATCATATAATGTCTGCTCTTGGGCCACAGTGGAATTAAGTTAGAAATCAAAACCAAACAGGCGTGCCTGGCTGGCTCAGTTGGAAAAACATGCAAATTCTGATCTTCAGGTCATGAGTTCGAACCCTATATTGGGTGTAGAGATAACTAAAAAAATAAATTTAAGAAAAAAAGCACTAATTGAAAAATCCCCAAATACTTGGAGATTAAACTACACACTTTTAAGGCATGTATGGAACAAGGAAGAAATCTGAAGACAAATTTTAAAATACTATGAACGAAATGAAAATGCAAATGTAAGCCACCAAAACTTGTAGGATGCAGTGAAAACAGTCCTTATGGGGAGCAGTAAGAGAAAGTTACACAATTTATAGCATTAAATACATTATTAAAAATTTAAAAAAAAATTTTTTAATCTAAAACCAATGGGATGCCTGGGTGGCTCAGCGGTTGAGTGGCTGCCTTTGGCTCAGGTCGTGATCCCGGGATCCAGGATCACGTCCCACATCTGGCTCCTTCAAAGAGCCTGCTTCTCCCTCTGCCTGTGTCTCTGTTTCTTGGTCTCTCATGAATAAATATTTTTTAAAAAATTTAAAGCTAATCACCCAAGCTTCTACTTCAGAAAACTAGAAAAAGAAGAGTATACTAAGCCAAAGTAACTAAAAGGAAATAATAAAAACTAGAAAAATCAATAAAACTGAAAAAAGAAAATCAAGAAAATCAACAAAACCAAAAAATGGTTCTTAAAAAAGATCAATAAAAACAATAAGCCTCCGGATCCCTGGGGGGCGCAGCGGTTTGGTGCCTGCCTTTGGCCAAGGACGCAATCCTGGAGACCCGGGATCGAGTCCCACGTCGGGCTCCCGGTGCATGGAGCCTGCCTCTGCCTGTGTCTCTGCCTCTCTCTCTCTCTCTCTCTCTCTCTCTCTGTGTGTGATTATCATAAATAAAAAAAAAAAACAATAAGCCTCTAGTCAGACTAACTATGACACAAATTACTAACATTAGAAAGAGGAGATCACCACAGATCCTATGGACAGTAAAAGGAACATAAAGGAATGTTATGACAATCTGATAACTTACGTGAAATGGGCCAATTCCTTGAGATACACAGCCTGCCAAAACTCATACAGGAACAAATAGATAGGGAAGTGGGTGACGGGATGAATTAAATAAGTGATGAGGATTAAGAATTGCACTTGCAATGAGCATTGGATATTGTATGGAAGTGCTGGATCACATATTGTAAACCTAAAGCTAATATACACTCTACGTTAACTGGAATTAAAAAACTTAAAAAATACTCTTGGGTTTGATAGAAGTAGAATATGTAAATTTTTAAAAACAAGAAATAGACAATCTGAATAGTCATATATCTATTAAGGAAACTGGATAATTAATAACCTTCCAAAAGAGAAAGCACCAGGCCTAAATGGGTTCACTGGTAAATTCTACCAAAAATTTTAGTTAGAAATTTTACCAATCTTCTAGAATGTCTTTCAGAATATAGAAGCAAAGGGACTACTTCCTAACTCATTCTTTTTTAGGCCGTCATTACTCTAATACCAAAACTGAAAACATTACAAGAAAACTACAGATCATTCTCTCTCAGCGAGATAGCTGCCAAAAAACTCAACAAAACATTAGTAAATTAACTTCAACAATGGTATAAAAAGACTTATATACTATGATCAAGTGGGATACATCCCGGAATGCAAGACTAGCTCAATATTCAAAAATCAATTAATATAATCTCATCTTATCAATTGATACACAAAAAGCATTTCACAAATTCAACCCCTATTCAGGACAAAAACACTCAGCTACACTAAAAAAAAACAAAAACAAACTCTCAATTAACTAGGATTACACAGAATTTCCCCAACCTGATAATCTACCAAAAACCTACAGCTACAACATACTTTAAATGGTGAGAAACCAGAAATTTTCCTAAGATTAAGAACAAGGCAATATATCCCCTCACTTCTCATTTTCAACATCACAGTAGAAATCCTACCTAATGCGATAAGAAAAGGAAATAGAAGATACACAAGGTGTGAAAGGGAGAAATAAAACTTTTGGTTCACAGATGACATGATTATATATAGGAAAAATTCAAAAGAATTACACACAAAACCCCTTGCAACCAATAAATGATTACAGCAAGGCTGTAGGATACAGTTAACATACAAAAGTCAACCACTTTCCTATATACCAGCAATGTTAAGTGGAATTTGAATTAAAAACATAGTATCATTTACATTAGCACACCCGCAAATTAAATACTTAAGCATAAGTCTTACAAAACATGTGCAAGATCTGTATGAGAAAAACTTTAAACCTCTGATGAAAGATATAAAAGAACTAAATATTCCACTTTCAAAGACTCAATATTGTTTATGTCAGCTTTTTCTAACTTGATCTACAGATTCAATGAAATCCCAATCAATTCTTTTTATATTTTATTTCTCAACAATAATAAAACAAATAATCCAATTAAAAAATAGGCAAGACCTGAACAGACACCTTACCACAGAACATACAGATACGGCAAGTAAGTACATAAAAAAATGTTCAACATTGTATGTCATTAAGGAATTGCAAATTAAAACATCAGTAAGATGCCACGGCACATCCAGTGGAATAACCAAAATCCGGAACACTAACATCAAATGCTGACAAAGATGCGGAGCAACAGCAATCTTACTTATTGTCGGTCAGAATGCAAACTATAGAGCCAACGTTGGAAGAAAGTTTGGCAACTTCTTACAAAACTAAACACACTTTTACCACACAATCCAACAACTGTATTCGTGTTATTTACCCAAATAAACTGAAGATTTATGTCTACACAAAAACTTGCACATAATATTTATAGAGCAGTTTTGTTCATAATTTCCAAAACCTGGAAGTAACCCAGACATCTTTCAACAGGTGAATAGATAAGTTAAACTGTGGTACATCCAGACAACAGTATTACTCAGGGCTAGAAACAGGCTCTCAAGTCAGGAAAAGAAATCAAGAAAACTTAAACGCATATTACTAAGTGAAAGGCGGCAATGTGAAAAGGCTACACACTGTATGGTTCCAACTATGAGACTCTAGAAAAGGCAAAACTATGGAGATAGTAAAAAGGTCAAAAAAGCAGAACACAGAGGATCTGTGGGGCAGTGAAACTACTCTGTATGATATGACAACAGCAGATGTATGTCGTATACATTTGTCCAACCCACAGAATGTCTAACACCCAAAGTGAACCCTACTGTAAGCTGTGGACTCTGGGTGATAATGATGTGTCTCCATGGTACTACAGTGGTAGGGGATGTCAAAAATGGGGGAGCTTATGCATGTAGGGGGCAGGGGATATATAAGAACTCTCTATACTTTCTACTCAGTTTTGCTGTGAACCTAAAACTGCTCTAAAATAAAATTAGTTAAAAAATATATAAAATAATGAGCTTATTTTAATTGAAGTACTACTTTCCTCACTGATGTCTATATACCACAATATAAAGTATTTCTTTATCATTTTATAGCTATTACTCCATTTTGCAAGCACACTTGAACTTCTGCTCTTCTGTCACAGTCTTTCAACCGTCATTGCAATTTTTCTAGGACTGTTTTTCATTCAACTTTTTCTGTTTCCCATTCAAGTAAAATTAAACAAAACCAGACTTTTCTCATCTATTTCTGAAGTGTAGAGAATTTAAAGGGTAATAAATACAAAAATAATTTGTCAACTTCACATTATACAAATATAAAGGTATTCTTACTTCCAATCAATGAAACGTTACTAGTCTTTTTATTCTCTAAATGTCACACTGAGTTTATACTCTTATTTATCTAATTCCTCAAAGGGAAATTCATCACCTGATTGATTTTTTTTTTTTTTACTTCTTCTCCTTTCCACTGTCAAAACAGGAAAGCATAAGGAAAACTATGAGTATTCATTTATGTAGGTCTGCAAGAAATTGCTTATTTTCTTCCAATCTAGAAAGGTTTACCTGAGACCTTCCAACTAAATTATCAACAGTTCTCTCCTTTCTTAGTGAATGTCTAATTTTGCTTTAAAAGAATTTCCTTATCAAGACTGCCAATTAGGGGCACCTGGATGGCTCTGTCAGTTAAGTGCCTGCCTTCAGCTCAGGTAATGATCCCAGGATCCTGGGATTGAGCACACAGCAGGGAGTCGGCTTGGAGTCTACCTCTGCCTCTCCATCTTGCTCATGCTCTCTTGTGCTCTCTCTCTCTCTCTAATAAATAAGATCTTAAAAAAAAAAAAAAGACGACCAATTAATACCAAAAACTCAAAGAAATTTGAATACATGGGGACTAATTTGGGGAAACGAGATCTTTCTCTACATACCCAAGACACCTGGGTGTCTTGGGAGATATTGCAAGGTTTCCTGAACTAAACTAAGATTTAACCATGTTTCTTTCTTTTTTACAACCTTGGAAGATCAGAATATGTCTGTGTCAAAATCTGTGAGTTTTCCCATATGCACTCTGGATGAAAGTGCTGATCATAGTTTCCCAAATGAAATGTTAGCACTCTAACGTTTTACCGCCAGATGAGAGGGAACATAATTGTAGCTGGGTTTGTCAGTGACCAATGCATATCCCCCTAACACTTACCAGTTCAGCACACAAAGACCTGACTTCATCTAGGGCTTTTTTGTTGTTGCTTGAACCTGCTTTGTCACCCAAGTTGCAGAACAAAAGGGCAAGGGAATTGACACAACCAGAAACAACCTTCACCTACTAACTAGTAGCCTGATGTACAAATACACCAGTTTCCTCACCTCTCAAATGGGTTAACTCAAGCATGTATTTTACACTGGCTCCCCAAGTTTCTCATGGAATAAGTAAGCTCCAGTCTCTCACAATAGTGAGACACTTGATAAGACACTCTTCATTAGCTTTCAGATCAGTGCCTTATTATGTATAGACACTATACTTAATATTTCATATAATTATCTCCAGAACTTTTTAAGAGAGATCAAAAAAGAATCTGATTCAAAGTGTTAAGAATAACATTAACTTCAGGTTGCTTGGCTTGTTCAATCAGAAGACCACGTGACTCTTCTGATCTCAGAGTAGTGAGTTCAAGCCCCAGATTGGGTACAGAGATTACTTTAAAAAAATTAAAATCTTTAAAAAATAATAACATTAATCTCTGCTCAGAGTCACAGAGCAAGTCATATGTAACACAAGGAGGTCCAAAACCTGTGCTACTTCACCAAAGCAACAGAACACTGGGAGTGGTTCTATCCTTAATTTTTGTATAAGGATCACATCTCAAACCTACAAAACCCTAAAATCCTATTTTCCTTTCCAAAGGAAAATGGCTTTAAAAATATTTTTCTAATGCACTAGTTTCTCAGCCAAAAGTTTAAGATAATTAGTAATGGTATTATGAATTAATCTATTGTCTACAGTTTTGGAGGGAAAAGAAAAGGGGCAAGTCAAATATATATTTAACAATGGTAATGGCTAATGTGAGTGTTTTGCAGTTTCCTAAAACAATTATATTTCTTCACAGCTAATTTCCTAACCAGAATGAAGGACTTTGTTTTTCTTATCAGGGTTAAAATAAAAGCAATTGAAAGCATTTATAATAATATAATCAAAGATTTTTAAGATAAATATATTTTACTTATCAATTTTTAAAAGTTACAAATGTTAATTATAATAAAATAGTTACTTTTAAATGTCTATATTTTGTCATGTTGTATTTCATTCATTCATTCATGCTGGCTCTACTGTAAGACACATCTTATAGCCAGTTTTGTATTAAAGACAAAGGAAGAAAGTGGGGGAAATAAAAATAAACTACAGAATGGAAGAAGAAAAGATAAACATATATGGAAAGAAATTTCATACTGCCAATCCCAATTTGTTTATCTTCAAAACTACATATTCAAATACAGAAAAATTCA
Organism: Nyctereutes procyonoides; assembly: GCF_905146905.1. Taxonomy (NCBI): domain Eukaryota; kingdom Metazoa; phylum Chordata; class Mammalia; order Carnivora; family Canidae; genus Nyctereutes; species Nyctereutes procyonoides. The sequence goes on from NW_026575132.1 coordinate 18,066,414, forward strand.
TTTAGTCACCAAATAAAAAAAAAAAAAACCACCAATAAAAGTAGACAATGCTAGGCAGTAGGTACACAATGACAGAAAAAGTAGTGTTTGCCTTAAGTTACTTAAAATTATGTTGAAGTCAACTGTGGTATTTGTCACTGTAGACCTTATAATTAAGAAGTCTATACATACTCAGTAGAGATAATGAAAATTGTGTTAGCACTCCCTTAAAAATTTAGGTCCACAAAACGCATATTTTTACATATTTAATGTTTAAAGTTTATTTCTGAACTTCATTCATTAAAAATACTCATCTACAACTGAAAAATCAATTTCCAGAAATGTAAAGAACAAAAATAAACCTAAAAATATTAAAAAACTAAAAAAAAAACCTTATTACCAGAATAAATGTATTAAGTTATTGAATGAACTTAACCTAAAACGGAACTAATTCCAGTTTAAAAACACAGAAACCATTTTTATACTTGAATCAAAAGATACAAATACTTAAAAGTTGTGTTATTCTCAAAATTCATGAAGTATAAAAATTAATAAAAAGTTGAAAAATAATCTTTCCCACAAGAAATCTATTAGCACTAAACAAAAATATTCAAATATCCAATTTTGCAAGAGGTACATAAAATCAAGAAATGCAAATTGAGTTCAAATAGCAAAAACAAACACAAAAATCTAAACAATTATCAAATTATTCAGTGAACTAAAAAATTCAAAGAGCTACTATATGAATTTTGTTTTACTTATTTGAATCAATCAGGTGATTGTAACCTGAGAATGAAGCGTATCTGAAATATAGATATGAGCTTTAATCACTAAGGCATCCCAATGTTAAATGGTCAATAATGCAACAGGCTAGAAGTATATTTTATATCTTCATATTAAACTTCTTAGATTCATTATTTTCCTAAAAATGCACTTCTGGTGTCCTGAGACTTCCAACTGATTAGAGGAAAAAGAAAGAATGAGAAATAAACTTTCTAAGCCTGAATCCAATTTTTTTCCAAACCACATTCTTCAATTTTCATCAATAAACTGGTGAAGCTAACAAGAAATGAGATGTATATTGCTTGACACTTTGTATAAAAAATTTTTTAATAGTATGAATCTTCCTATTTGTGTATGTTTTACATATAAAATTAGTGTTCTCTGACTAAATTCAAGGAGTAAATGCAAATCTTAAAATGTCTTGACCAATTAATTATTAAATGTTTGACATAGGAAGTTTTTTTTTTTTTAAGGTTTAAAATGCGGTTTCCACCCTTACCAGGTGTTGGGCTACTAAGACAGATATTAGCAAATCATATAGGACAAAATATGATTTAATGATAAATTACACAGATTAAGTACTATAGGAAATCAACGAAAGAAAATCCTAATGAAGGTCAATAGTCTAGAAGACATGATTTTCTGATTTTTGTTTCTAGCTTAAAAGAGACAAACCTGCCCATTAGCTATCCTCAACATCAACAAAAAGTAAATAATTTACTAAATTTACCTACTAAATTTTATTCAATTGAATTTCTTCAAAAGCATTAGAAATATGAAAATTGATAAATTTCTGGACTTCTTTCAGAACACATATGCTTAATAATTATTTTTTTATGCTTAATAATTCTTGTGGCTATAAGCATCAATGAATGAGACACTGATAAAGCTGCATAGCCCAATAGTAAGAATATTGGTCTTAAGTCTTCTATACATAGACAAGAATTCATGATCCATCAATTATTTGGTTTTCTGGCCATGTGGCAAGTTACTTAACCATGCTAAGACTATTTTCTCTTAAATGAAATAAGGATAACAACAATCATCTCCCATAGTTGTTGAAAGTATTAAATATAACATATGTAAGTACCACAATGCCAGTCAGGAAAAAATATGTACTCAATACTAGCTCCCACATTCAAACACACTTCAAATATAGTAATAACAGAACACCAAAGACTAGAATACCCACTTTGTTTTACATTTTATTCTTTACCGTAGAAATTGATATACTGACCTCGTATTTATTAGTAAAACTTAATGTGTTTAGCCTCTAATTCTATAATTCTCACTCATCTTTGACAATTTGATAAAAATGATGGATTTCTTCCTCTCAATATACAGTATTTTGCATCAAGTTAGGGACATTAACAGATTCCCTGAAAGCTAGATTAAGAATTATGTTCTAGGGATCCCTGGGTGGCGCAGCGGTTTGGCGCCTGCCTTTGGCCCAGGGCGCGATCCTGGAGACCCAGGATCGAATCCCACATCGGGCTCCCGGTGCATGGAGCCTGCTTCCCCCTCTGCCTGTGTCTCTGCCTCTCTCTCTGACTATCATAAATAAATAAAAAATTTTAAAAAAATTTAAAAAAAAGAATTATGTTCTATTTGGCTACTTAAAAGAAACTCAATTCAAATTAAATAAAATTTAAAAATTCAGTTCCTCAGTTACACTGGCCACATCTCAAGTGCTCAATAGCCACAGGAGACTATTTGATGACACAGATATAGAACATTTCTATCATCTCAGAAAAATTCTACCAGATTGGGTTATTCTGGAGTATTAACACAGTGTGATACATAAAACCTCTGTTTTTTTTTTTGTTGTTGTTTGTTTGTTTTGTTTTTTTGGAAGTAGGTTCTAAAGAGAGTAGAAACTGCAAATATTTTGCCCACAACTGAATCACCAAGGTCCAGCACATAATAAGCATTCAATAGTTATCTAATAGCTGACATTATTATTTTGTTTTGGTTATAATAATCCAGCAAAAATTGGGGCACCTGGGTGGCTCAGTGGGTTAAGCATCTTCAGCTCAGGTCATAATCTCAGGGTCCTGGGATGGAGCCCTGCATCAGGCTCCCTGCTCAGCAGGGACTGTGCTTCTCCCTCACCTTTCTCTCCCTCTACCTCTCCCCCTCCACTGCTTCTGCTCTCATTCATTCCCACGGTCTCTCCCTCTCTCATAAAGTCTTTAAAAAAATCCAGCAAAAATTGATTAAGTTGGTAAAGACCAGAACTGAAAGATATGAACTCAATGAGTATATAAGTACAACAGTTAAAAAAAAAAAAAAAAAAAGATCAACTTATATATACTCTCAACTGATAAACTCCTAAAGCCAATGTGGGCTCTCCATGTGAAGACTAAATTTTTTGTATTTTGGCTATACATATTGGCTAAAACACTTAAGCAAAATGTTAAGCCTTATCTATAGCCTATTCTATTCAAGAATGGGAGAAATGCTTACTTCTGGCTAAAGAACTTTCAATATCCCTATATGGATTTTTCCTAGACAGAGCAGTTGAATAACTTATTTTTAAATAGTATGTATATATTCACATACAGTAGTTTAACAAAATATTTTAAAAATTCACCAAAGTTTTATACCTTAAAGATTATGGCATTAAAATTTTAGAAAATCTATTTCCTTTTAATTTACAAGGAAATCAAGACAAAATTGCTGCTATACACAGAACAGTAAAAGGTCTAATAATAATTTTGCACTTACACTGCCACATTTTTTCTAATGGCATATTCATCCAAATCGTCATCAGAGCTGCTATCAGTTGCATCAGAATCCAGACCTTCTTCAACATGAGACAACAGCCCTGTAGCAGACAGTGCAAATCTTTGGATTTCTGCAGCTGTACACCGTGAAAAGCCATTTTTTGTATCACTCCACAATTTATTCTCTGCAGTCAACATGTTGACTTCTGGCTTAATTTCAGTGCATTTAGGTAAACTGCTATCCAAAACTGTGGTAGGTTCATGAAAGGTCTTCATTTGGGGGAGTTGATGTTTCAGAGAAAATTTCATTTGTTGACCATAGTGCTTAACGACATGCTTTGCCAGAAGCATCTGCAAATGTTTCTGAGTTCTTCTAGCCTGGCTAAGTAAAATTTTCTGTTTGCTTACACAATGAAGTAAACGAGCATTCACTTCCTCCTCTTTTTCAGCAGCTGAGAAACTAATAGGCACATTTGAGTGGCCAGGCCCAATTTTCTTTTGAGCACAGTGCAATAAACCCTTTTTAATTTCAACATCAGTAACTTTATCCAAAAGTGCATTCTTTTGGTACCATTTGCAGTTTTGCAGTTGTACCTTATCTACATTAGTGTCTTTGGTTATATTTGAATCCAAAATAATTTGTACATCTGTCATGCACTGGCTTGTGGTATCTGACAGAAGTTCCTTTTTGATGAACTCTTCAGAATGAGAATGACAGATTTTACTAAGCTGAATGTTGCTGCCATTACACAGTATGTTTTTCAGCTTATTGCAGTTGGGTTCCCCTAATTTCTTTTGTTTGTAATTCTCATTGTATTTATTTAATGTAGAATTAGAACTCATTAAAAGAACTGTCTGATAATGTTTTGAAGACTGAGAGGAGCCAAAATGCTTTAAATTCACAAAGTTAGTGTTAAGAGTAGGTTCAGGAGTTGGAAATCCCAGCATCTGAGATAAAGTGTCTCCCTTAAGCTTTTCATCTACAGTTCTTGGACTTTCCATACATAGGATCTTGTCAGACTCCATGGTACTTGGTAAAGATGAAAAGCAGATACCCTTTGTTGCTGCCTCCCTCAGAGCTGGGGTCATGGCGAATCCTGCAGATAATTACTGGAAACCTAAAATAATGTAAAAATAAATGATCAAATATCTAGAAAACAGGTTTATGCATACACTTTTACCAAGGGCAACATTTTCAATGCTCCTGATTAAAATGTGAAACTAAATTCCTTTATTTCCCAACTCTTAACAGTATCTCTGTTCTTTCCTAATTTTTAAGGAATTCAACAAAGACTAAACTACTCTTCATGCTCTATGGGCCCAATACCAAAAACTCCAGTTAAGGTAGCACAATAAGTGTTAGACAAATGCTTGTGGATGTACCTCAAAAAAAATTTTTTAAGATAATGTTTGTGAAAAGCAAAAGAAAAAAATTCCAATCTAGAATCTGGGAATTATATTTGAAAATGTGACTCAATCCCCTACTTTCAGCCAAAGTAATTATTTTTATAAAATATAAGCTGCTCAAAACCTCCATTTCTCAACTTAAATTCCACAATCAGAACAGTATAAATATTAACTTATAAAAATAAGCCAAATAATGTCAGACCGTAAATAACTGAACTACAAGCAAAAAAAGTATAATTTCACAATGGATAAAAATGATAGCAAAAACTTGCTTAATCTGCAATGCACAATAATTTTTTCCCTTTTCACAAATAGATAATCCTAAATTATCATTATAAAAGCTGTTACTCCCACCTGGAAAATAGTGGGGACCATAGCAGATGATTGCTAAAGGTTAATCCCACAATTAAACAAATTTCACTGTATTTTATCAAAAAGTGTAAAACCATACAGTCTGATTCACTGAAAAAGTTAATCCTATACCACTGAAAATTATGAGGACAAAACACAAAAAATTTTATACCATTAAAAATTATGAGTTTTGTAAGATACTCTGGAATGATACTCTATGATTTGTTTCAACACAAGTCAGTTAAGTCATTTAAATGTCCATACTCCCATACTGTAGATCCTCAGGTGCTAACTGTAACTCTACACCGTTCATTTCTATGTGAAAACACAAAACCAAAAGGGAGTTCCTTACAAAAACTAGCAAGAATGATCAAAGGAAAAAAAAAGGTTTGTTTCAATGCAGTTAAAAAAAATACACAGGGTTAAAAGCAAGTTATAGACTAGGAGAAGATATTGGCAATATATAATAGGAAAGAATTTGTACCCAGAATACATAAAGAACAAATTAGCAAACTGGTGAGTCACATCATAGATGACATCCAAATGACCACTGAACATATACTCAATCTCACTAGCAATGAAGGAATTATGGATTAGTAAAGCAAGAGACCAGTTTTCCAATCACTAAATTGAAAATAATGTTTTAAAAGTCCCTGTGTAGCTCAGCTGGTTGCCTGCCTTTGGCTCAGGTTGTGATCTCAGGATCCTGGGATCAAGCCCCACATTGGGCTCCCTGCTCAGTGGGGAGTCTGCTTCTCCCTCTCCCTCTGCCCCTCCATCCTACTCGTGCTCTTTCTCTCAAATAAATTTTTTATTAAAAAGTTGAAAAAAATGTTCTAAGTTGAAATAACACTTTTCGTAATTCAGAAAAATAAGATTTCTCCCATCTATTTGGACTGTAAGTTGATTCAGGAATTTGGCAATAAAGGTAGAAAATGTATTTGTTATAGGTGCATAACAGAGCAGTGTCTTAACAGCAAAATACTCTTTCAAAGCAACCTAGATATCTAACAACAAGAGAATGGATAATGTGATGGAATACTATAGAGCAGTTAAAAAGAATGACCTAAATCTATATATACAAATATGGACAGACCTCAAAAAGAATATACAGTTTTCTTAAAAAAAAAAAAAAAAAGTACAGTATACAGTATGCTACCAAATCAATAAAATACAAACACAAGCTTTCTTTGCTCCATCTACTGTGAGAATGAAGGTCATTCTCAGCAGACTGTCAGTCAACATTCCAGAAAACATCAACATCACTCTGAAGGGATGCACTGTTATTGTGAAGGGTCCCAGAGCATCAATGTAGAACTCAGTCTCCTTGGAAAGAAAAAGAAGAGGTTCTAAGATACAAATGGCGGGGAAACAGAAAAGAACTGGCAACTGTTCACACTACCCATAGTCATGCACATAACATGATCAAGGGCATTACATTGAGGCTTTATCACAAGATGAGGTCTGTGTATGCTCACTTCCCCATCCATGTTGTTATACAGAATGGTTGTCCAGTTGAAACTGAAAATTTCTTGGGTGAAAAATACATCTTCAGGGTTTGGATGAGGCCAGGTGTTGCTTGTTCAATAACTCAACCCCAGAAAGATGAGTTAATTCTTGAAGAAAGTGACAGTGAACTTGTATCAAACTTCTCTGCTTTGATTCAGCAAGCCACAACAGTTAAAAACAGAGATATCAGAAACTTTTTAAATGGTTTCTAAGTTTCTGAAAAAAGAACAGTTCAGAAGGCTGATGAATAAGATCTAACTCGTCCACCTACAGAAACAGCAAGATGCCAGATGATTTTTCAGACTTATTTGTAATATTCTAAAGATACAATAAAAGCTATATTGATTTGGAAAAAATATATACAAACACAAGACTGCACTACATATATGGACCTGTGTTTATGTTTATGTGTTTACAAGAATAAAAAATGAACCAGAAAAATACCCACCAAATCTGTAATAGTAGTTGCACATCAGGTAAGTTCCATGAAAAAGAACTAAGAGTGGTGGTTTAACAGGAGTTAGGTTTCAACTACAAACTTTATTACCCGGGGGAAAAAGACTTGAATGCAAAATGAACAAATGTTAGTGGTTGTCAATTCCATGTGGTAAAAATATAGATGTTTGGGGGTGCCTGGCTGGCTTAGTCAATAAATCATGCAACCCTTGATCTCAAGGTCATGAGTTCAAGTCCCACAATGGGCATAGAACTTACTTGATATAGAGAGGTTTGCCTTTTTTATACTTTACTGTATCTCAAAAAAAAAAAATTGTAGAGATTTCTATATAATTCTCTCCCCAAAGTCTGTAAAACTCAAAGTTTTCTAATTTTATGAGAAATATTCTATTATCTCCTACTCAAACACCTAGAATAGTATGTAGATATCTACACTGCTCTTGAAGGAAAACTGTGTTAATCACAGATGAGGTAGCCATATTCAGAAAATACTATGCTCTATCCCCCCCCCCCCCATCCTCATCTTCTCTCTCAAAAATTTGAACAGGGTGCTAGGGACATATTCAAAGTGGCTAGCAGCAGGGGCAGAAGGTAAAATATGAGGCAGCAGAGTTCATCTTAGGCCTGGATAAACTAAATATAAGGCAAAACTATAAGAGGCAAACATAAAAAAATAAAGATTAATAGTTAAGAACTACAGTTGCTAAAAAGAAAAAAGAATATAGATTTAGTCTGGCTTAGGGGCATTTATGGTAGATAACTAGAATAAAACTCACACAAACTGGTGCGGGACACCTGAGTGGCTCAGCAGTTAAGTGTTTGCCTTTGGCTCAGGACATGATCCCGGGGTCCAGGGATTGAGTCCCACATCAGGCTACCTGCAATGAGCCTGCTTCTCCCTTGGCCTATGTCTCTGCCTTGGTCTCTGTGTTGCTCATGTATAAATAAATAAAATCTTAAAAAAAAAAAAAAAACTGGTACAATCTCTGTGGAGTTTATTTGGCATGATACGGAGCTTCTAAAATGATCTTAATAATCCCCATCTCCTGGTATTCCTGCCTTTATGTAATCCTTTCCTCTTGAAGATGGGCTGGATGTGCTGACTTGCTTCTAGCAAACAGAATACAGAAGAGGTGATGGAGTATCTCTTCTAAGATTAGGTTACAAAGAGACTGTGGCTTCCATCTTGTCACCTTCTCTCTCTCGGATGCTAGCTGCCATGCTATGAGCTGGAAAGGCCCACATGGCAAAGAAATAACGTCTCTAACCAACAAACAGCAACTACCAAAAAAAACAAACAAAAACAAACAAACAGCAACTACCTAAAGCCTGCTAAAAGTTATGTGAGTAATCTGAGAAGCAGATCCCTCCCCAGTCTAGCCTTCAGATGATGGAAGCCCCAGCTAACACACTGATTGCAGCCTTCTGGGAAATCTTGAGCCAGAAGCACCCAGCTAAGCCATGCTTAGATTCCTGATCCATAGAAGCTGTGAAATACAGACATTAAATTGGGGTCCAACTTGTTATATAGCAATAGACAACTAATATACTTGGATATGAAGATTTTTGGGTTCTAGCCTCTGGAAAGCCTATCCTTATCATAGTTTCAATTCTAGGATTTCCATGAAGTTCCCCTATATTATATTCACTAGTGTATCCTTATAAAAATCCCAGCCTCAAAGTCTTTCTACATTGCAACCAAAAGAAACTCATGAAAATATATGTCTCCTATAATTAAGAGATTTAATTATGTTCATATAGACTTTATTTTATGCAATGTATCATGTTGATTGATTTGCAAATATTGAACCACCTTGTATCCCTGGGATAAATCCCACTTAATGTTTACTTTTATCATTAAACATGACACATTTGTCCCCATGTTTAAAATTAAATATGTGATCTTTACTTATAATAATGTATCCTGATTATTCTAAACTACTATTTCTGAGTTCCTCCATATTACATACACCAGACTTACACTAACATTTTTAAGGATCTATGAAGGCTTGGATTTTGTTATTTTGCTATTTTGTTAACTACTACTGGCATCCCTCATTTTATTGCACTTCACTTTATCATTTTTTGCTTATAGTGCATTTTTTACCAATTGAATGTTTGTGGCAACCCTGCACAAGCAAGCCTATCAATGCCGTATTTCCAACAGCATATGTTCACTTCATGTCTGTCGCATTTTCATAACTCTCACAATATTTCAAACTTCATTATTGTTGTATTGGTAATGGTGATCTTGATTAGTGATAATGACTCAGTGAATGCTCAGATGACAGTTTTTAGCAACAAACTAGTTTTTAATTAAAGTATGTACAGTTGACCCTTCAGCAATGCAGGGATTAGGGGTGCCAACCACCAATATAGTTGAAAATCATGTATAACTTTGACTCCTCCAAAACTTAACTATTAGAAGGCTTACCAACAATATAAACAGTCAAGTAACATATTTTATGTGTTATATGTATTTTATCATGTATATTTACAATAAAGCTAGAGAAAAGAAAATGTTAAGAAGTCCTAAAAGAGATACATTCACAACACTATATTTACTGAAAAAAAAAAAAAATCTGTTTCAGTGGACCCACCTGATTCAAACCCATGTTGTTCAAAAATCAAGTATATATTGTTTTTTCAGGCATAATGCTATCGCATACTTAATAGACCACATTATAGTGTAAACAAAACTTTTATATGCACTGGGAAGCAAAAAATTCACTTGACTTGCTTTACTGCAATATTTACTTTGGTTTGGTGATCTAGAACTGAAAACACACTACTATCTTCAAGGTATATTTGTTTCCTATCAACATGAAAAAGTATCTGACATACAGCAGATGATCAGTAAATATCTGGTAAATAAATAAGTGGTTACCATTATATTTAGAATAAAATCCCCAAAGTTGCCCTTTCCATGGCCTACAAAGTTCTACATTATCAAGTCCCTGATTACTTCACATTCTACATCTTTTTTCATGGATTACTACACTCCACCAACACCGGCCTCTGTGCTATTCTTGAAACACACAGAAAGTCTTTGCTTCAGGGATTTTGTACTTGCAATTCTCTCAGCCTGGAACAATTTTCCACAGATAAGATGGCTGACTCCTTCAATTCATTCATATTTCTGCTCTACAATTCCCTCATTAGAGTCTTGGCTTGACTAATAAGTGTAAAATAGCTTCAGCCAATCAACACTCCATTTCTTATACTGCTTATTGTTCCTGACACATCTGATATTTTTTACATTCTAGTGAGGAATTTATTTTAAGGGTAGAACTATATTTTGGTCAAGGTTCTAATTGCCAGTACTTAAAACAATGCCTAGTACACAATAATTGTCAGATATTCATTGACTGAATTAATAAACAAGCGAGTCATGATTTTGAAATGTGTTCCAAGACTTACATTGTAATAAATAGTAACATCTATTCCAATTATTATTTTTAAAATAAATGTTAGAAACACAGCAAATATAAAAATAATGTGTCACAACCAAATGTGGTTTTCCAATAGTACATACTGGTTCAATATCTTTTTATTTTAAGATTTATTTAGAGAGAGTGAGTAAATGAGTAGGGGGAGGGGCAGAAGGAAAGAGAATCCTGAAGCAGACTCCCCACTGGGTGAGAGCCCAAAACATGGCCTGATCCCAGGTCCTCAAGATCATGACCTGAGCCAAACTCAAGACTCAGCTGCTCAACCACAACTGTGGCTCAATATTTAAAAAATAAAATCATTGAGTGCCTGGGTGGCTCAGTTGCTTAGGTGACTGAGTACTGATTTCAGTTCAGGTCTTTATCTAAAGGTCCTGAGATTGAGCCCACACTGAGATCTGCACTAAGATTCTCTCTCTTTCCCTCTCCCTTCCCTCCTATCCCCTGCTCACACTTGCTCACTTGCTCTCTCTTAAATATTCAATCAATCAATCATTATGGTGATATTCACCATATTAAAAGATTAAAAAAGAAAATATATGATCTTAATAGATGAAAAAAAAAACATTTGACAGAATCTAATATCCTCATGACTAGGAAAAAACCCTTAGATTAGGAAAAGAAAGAAAACTGCTTAACGTGAGAACATCTACACAAAATCCTAAAGATCATTTTAGAATTAATGATGAAAGATTGAATGTCTTTGCCCTATGATTGGTAATGAGACAAGCTATCTCTGTTCTCACCACTCCTATTCATCATCATACTGAGGTCCTAGCCAGTGGAACAGATGAGAAAAAGAAATAAAAGGCATGCAGATTGGAAAGGAAAAAGTAAAACTGTCTATTCACAGATGACATTATTTTCTATATAGAAAATCCCAAGGGATTTAAAAAAAAAAAAAGCTTCTAGATCTATTGAGTTTACTAAGGTAGCAGACAGAAGGTCAAGTTACAAACATCATTTGTATTTTAAAATGAAAAACTGGATGAAAAAAATCAAGGAAGACCCAAATAAATGGAGTGATATGCTGTGTTCATGGGTTATTGAATATCATTGTAATGTTAATTCTTCTTTAAAATCTGATCTATAGGGATCCCTGGGTGGCGCAGCGGTTTGGCGCCTGCCTTTGGCCCAGGGCGCAATCCTGGAGACCCAGGATCGAATCCCACGTCGGGCTCCCAGTGCATGGGGCCTGCTTCTCCCTCTGCCTATGTCTCTGCGCCTCTCTCTCTCTCTCTCTCTCTCTCTCTCTGTGACTATCATAAATAAATAAAAATTTAAAAAAAAAATTAAAAAAAAATCTGATCTATAGATTCAACATAATCCCAAACAAAATCTTGGCAGAATATTTTGCTGGTATCAACAAGCTGATTCAAAAATTTATACAGAAAAAGGAACTAGAAACCAAAACAAGAAAAAGAACAAAGGAGGACTCGAACTACCTATCAAAGCAAAAGGACTCAAACTACTTAGTGAAAAATAAATGTGGCATTGGCAAAAGAATGAACACAAAATCAACAGAAAAAATAGAGAGCTCCAAAACAAACCAACACCCTAACAGTCGAGTGATTTTTGACAAAGATGTAATGACAATTCAATGTAAAAAGACTAATTTTAAACAAATGGTTCTGGAACAAAAAGACATCTATATGCAAAAAACTGAAACTTAAATCTATATTCATATGCTATACCTTATATAAAAATGGTCGCACCCATCAGAATACATCACAGACCTAAAAGGTAAACTTAACACCATAAAACTTCTAGAAAAATACACAGGAGACAATGTTTATGATACAAGGTTAGACAAAGATTTTTTTAGACAGGACACGAAAAACATTATTCATAAAAGAAAACTGATAAACTGGACTTCCTCAAAATTAAATAATAAGATAAACATAAGAAACTATTTAAAAACATAACAATTTAGTAGGAGTCTTTGACATATAAATACAGAAGATATATATTCAAGTTAATGGAAATCAAACGTGCATACTCCTGAAAGACAATGAATTAACCATCAGGTTAACTCTAAATAATGGTTTCAACCATTACAGTTTTAAACTGTAATTATTTTCAATCACTATTTATTTTTATGCACAATGAACAACTGACTAGAGGTAGAATGCATAAGGAGTACTGATTTAGAGCATAAAATAATGATTTCTGCAAATTCACCTCAGTAGTGAGCTAAACAAGTTTTGGTGACTAATGTTGATTTGCCTCAAAAGTCCACATTCTTGAGTTTTCAGACTATAGGTGGCAGTCAATTGTTCAGCACACTGTAGTTTTTTTTTCCCCTTGGGAGTACATATCATAGGATGTGTTGATGTGGACTGTAAAATTGCAATTTCCTTGCAACTATTTTGGAATGATATCTATTTCTAAAGTTTGTTATACTTGTACAGAGTTGATGGGGTTTTTTTCCCCCTAAGGAAAAAAAAATGGCCTAAAAAATTATAAAGACTTACAAATACTAAATATAAAATTTTTTTCTCAAATTAGAAAAATTAGTTCCATTAGTTCTTTAAGCTGTATGCCACATGATCACAATTATTTTAGAGCACTTAAAGGTGTCTCCAGTATTTCAGAAGCCAATTTTAAAAACAAGACAGTAAGAATATCTAGCTACAAGTAAAGTCATCTGGTTTTCATTTCAGTATAAAGACTAACCATACCACAATATGTTATTTATAGAGAAGTGCTTGTGAATGGCAGCTGAAAACCTATTTCATCTTTTAAAAACAAAACAAAATGAAAACTTTCCAAAAATTACAGAAATAAACAAGTTTAAAAAAAGAAATAGACAAATTGACTTTTCAAAAACAGAAAATGAAGAAATGGCCAAACCTGAGTCCAAATTGTTTTGTCTATTTTTAGTAGGAGCTAGATTTTTAACCGCCACTTAATATATATTTGATATAAAATCAAACATTCAACAATACAGTAAATATATATTTATTGAGCAAATGTGACAAATACTATCCTAGTTACAAGAGGACAGTGAACATGAAAAATAAAGTTTCTATTCTCACAGAGTTTATGTTCTAATAAATGGTAGATACAGAATAAGAAGATAAATAAAAAAAATACCAAGTAAATAAGGGTTCCATGTTCTTATAAAAAATTAAACAGTGATACAGCATGCCAACATTGGGACAGAAATTAATGTAGATTTGTAGATGAATAAAGACCTTGGTGTTGATGAAACTGCTCTCAGATCTGAAATGACAATAGCAAAGCAACCAAATTTGGGGGGTAAGAGCCATCCAAGGAAAAAAGACAACTAATAAAATGCTTTAAAGCAGGAATAATTTTGATGTGTTTGTGGAACAAAAATAACAAATATCTTTAGAACATAATGAGCCAAAGAGACATTAAGTAAAAAGAAATAAGGTCAGAGAGGCAAATGGTTTGCAGAGCCATTTTATGTAAGTCAAAGGAAAACCACTGAAGATATCTGGATAAGGTAGTGAGTAACATGATCTAATTTACATTTTTATTTTTAAAAAATTACTCTAGCTGTTCTATAAAGAAAAGATTTACATGGAAGAAAGAATGGAAATAGCTTCCAAGTACAAAAGCAGAGAGACCAATTAAAAAGCTACTTGAAGTTATCTAAACAAGAGATGGTACCAGCGACCTAGAACTAGTAAGGTAGTAGTAGAAATGAAAATGGGTGAATCTAAGATACATTTCAAGGTAGAACTGATGAAACTTCTGACAGCCAAGATTTTATGGGGCCTAAGGTAAAGAAAGCAATTAACTACGACTCTTAGATTTTTGGGGGGTTGAGGATTGGTCAGTGATGCTATTTTCTGAAATGCAGCAGACTTGAAGAGATAGAAGGTAGAGGGAGAAAAATTAAAAGTTCTGTTTAGGATATATTGAGTTACCTATTAGCCATCAAATGGAAGCAATCAGATAAGTCTAGAGTTTAAGCGAGAATTCAGTTAGAGATATCATTTTTGGGAGTCATTGGTCAAAAACAGTATTTAAAGCCAAAGGACTAGAAGAATTTATCTAGGGAAAGATTATAGGCAAAGAAGAGAAAGGGGCCCAGGATCAAGCTCTGGGGTTCCTTCACATTTGGGGGGAGGTAAAGAAGGAAGAAAAGCACTAAAAGTCTAGTCAGTGAGGAGAAGGGAATTCCAGAGTGCATGGTATTGAGATCTCTAAGTATTTAAAAGTACATGAAGAAAACAGGGGCATCTCTATCAAATGCTACAATGAAGCCAAACAGAACAAGGATAACAAAGTAACACAGGATATATTACTTTCTAAACAATCTGTTAAAAAGCCTTGTTTTTTCTTAGTTAAAAATGAATTAAAGAAATACCCAACCCTCCCTGCCTCCAGATATTCTGTCCTCCTTAAAAGGGGGAAAAAACTAAGAAGCATTTGTGCAGTGTACAGGCCAGGGGCACAGGCTTCCTAAAAGACCTAACTAACCATCAGACTACAGAATGCTTCCCCAACAGGGAACCTGGGTGGCTCAGTCAGTTAAGCATCACGATCTCATGATCTCAGGGCTGTGAATCAAGCCTCACATAAGGCTCCACAATTAGCCAGGAATCTGCTTGGGATTTCTCCCTCTTCCTTTCCCCTGGCTCATGCTCTCTCTAAAATAAATAAATAAATAAATAAACAAACAAACACACACACATACATAAACCTACACATACACACATAAATAGAATTAAATTAAAATAAATCAAATTAAATTTAATTTAATTTAAAAAGGCAAGCAAGCAAGCTTCCCCAACATCTTACTAAAGGCCTATTTACTGGAGTTCCTTTTACCCAGTACAGCATGTCCCATTTTTTAACAAGAAATTACAAGGCATACTAAAAGGTATAAACATAGTTTGAAGAGACAAAGCAAGCATCAAAACCCGATTCAGATATGGCAGGAATGTTGGAATCATGAAACTGTAATTTAAAAGAACAAGTTTAATTAATTTGCTAAGGCAAATTTCCCGAATAGAAAAAGTATACAACACGTTAAGAACAGATAGATAATATAAGCAAAGAGATGGAAGTTCTAATAAAGAATCAAAAAAGAATTAGCTAAAAATCAATAACAGGACAAGAAAAATGAGAATGCCTTTGATGGACTCACTCATTAGCAGACTGAACGTGGCTAAGAAAAGAATCTCTGAGCTTGAAGATATGTGAACAGAAACTTCCACAAGTGAAAAGCAAAGAGGAGAAAGCAAAAACAAACAACAAAGCCAGAATAGAGTATCTGAGAACTATGGAACAACTACAGAATATGTTTATGCGTAATGGGAATACCAGAAGTTGACCACAAAAAAGAAGAAATATTTGAAGCAGTGACAACTGAGAATTTCTCCAAATTAATGTCAGATATCAAACCATAGATCCAGAAAGTTTAGAGAACACAAAATGACAAAAGTAAATTAAATAGCATACATCACTAGATAAATGAAGCACTGTATTAAAACTGTATTACATAAGTTACATACAATAATAGCATACTTAGAACAAATAGTTCATCTAAAAATTTTTACTGAAAATCATTTATCACAGATTTTTCATATTAAAATAAAAGTCATATGAAGGCACTGTTTTCACTCAGTGCTATAACTCAGAATATTGTTTGGTAATATCAAGCAGGCCCTTAACAAATATTTCAATAAATAGCATCAAAAATAATAAAATTACAGTTGACCCTTAAAGAACAGGAGTTTGAACTATGTAGGTCCACTCATATGTGGATTTTTTTAAATAAGTACAGTACTATAAATGCATTTTCTCTTATGACTTTCTTAATATAAACATTCTTTCCCTAGCCTATTTTAAGAATAGAGTATATAATTTACATATTAAATATGTTAATCAGCTGTTTATGTTACAGGTAAGGCTACCAGTGAACAGTTGATTATCAGCAGCTAAGTTTTGGGGGAGTCAAATATTATACATAGACTTTCAACAGCATGGGGGGGGTCAGCACAGCTAATACCCACATTGTTCAAGGGTCAACTATACTTTAGTTGACCTCAAGGTCATGAACCTCAAGGAAGGAGGTTCAAGAGATATTTTGTTATGAAAGGAGTCTTATGGTTAGGAAATATTGGTATAGAACATTGCTGTCCAATAGAAATTTATTATTATTTCAATCTGTAATCAAAATAAAAATATTTTAATGAGTTTACGTTTTGTATATGTGGTAAGTCACAAAATCCAGTGTGTTCTTACATTTAGCATAAACTTAATTTGAACTAACCACATATTAAGAGCTCCAAAGTCACATATGTTAAGGACTACTGTGCTGGACAGTACAAAGTATAAAGTATATAGCCCCCTAAGTAAACAGGAATCAACCATTAACTAAAATATTTCAGTCCCCAAAGTTCTTAGCCAAATACATTGTTTAGTATTTTTAGGCACCTATAATATTTCAGATGATTCAAAAATATGGAAAAGATAAATCCTCAAAGAGCTTTCAAAAAAAACATCTTGATCTTTTCATGAATATTTAGTTTCTAATTATTCTGGTTTCTAATTACTCAGTTACTAATCATGCACATAATTGAGTGGTGATAAAAAGTATTTGAATCTTAGCTAAATCTAAGAAATTTCATTCTAGCCGCTAAAATACTATATTTATTCCAGGCACCATTTATTTCACATATACCTAAGACACTCAGGCAAACAGGTCCCTCTTCTAAGAGTTTAATATATAGGACTTTGAAGAACTTATAATGGATAAAACTGAGAAAAACTAAACTCCTTTTGATCACAAATACAAAAAATATTAAGCTAACAAGACCTGCAAGCTAAGAAACCAACCATATCAGTGTCCTTTCAAAGAAAGAAACTAGTCAGATTATACTGATTATCTGTTAAGAAGTAAATGTTCTTGATAATCCAAAAATCAACTGTATTTCCTGAGCATGAATTTCACTTGTTTTTACAACAAAGTTTTCAACTTACTTTCCAGTTTAAATAAATAAATAATAAATAAATAAATAAATTCCTTAGCACATCCACAGCCCAGAAATTTTGAAGGTGGCAAAAAACAAAACCAAAAACTAATCCATTATGAATCTTTTACAGATAATCCACCAAATAAATAACCCTAAAGTGAATAGTCAAGATCTCACTACATATCCTTTTTTCTTAGAAGAATCACCAAAAAATACCATCCAGAGAGAAAACTGCAGCCAGGCAAGCCAAAGTTAATGCCTTTAAATAATAAACATTTAAAAACTACAAAGAATCAAAACTTTTTGCCTTATCTTTTTGGCCATATTAAATTTCATTATTATACATAAAATCATATTATTTCAGTAAAAAGTCTACATCATAAATTCTAATTTGGTCTACAATCTAATAACACATTCATTGTAAATAAGTAAAAATTTGTTATATTACCGTAGGTAAAAAGTTTTGCCCTGATTTCTACAAAATATTTCCATTATTAATGACTTAATCTTTTTTATAAATTATATTTATAAATTTAGAATTAAATGTAAGATGGCCCTGTAGAGACATCACGAGATATATAAATATTGTGTCATCCCTCAAAAGTTGCATGTACATAGTGAGATAATTACGATGTCAATAATTTCTGAATTGATCCTAACACTTAGATCAGGTCTTTACAATATATAGGTCATATATACGCAATAATTTTTGGCATACATTCTAAAAAAAAAAAAAAATCAAAAGTTTGCAAATCTAGTCTACCTTCAGAATTGAAACTAGATAATCTAGATAATTTAGATAAGAACCACCCTTCCTTCTGAAAATGAACATTAAAAATTAAAGCCCAAATCTGTTTTTCCACACCCTAAAATAGTGCTCCAGATTTTAACTATGATTTATATTCTAGCATGTGTACATATATTCCATATAGTCCGTGGAAAATATCCTATTCAAATCCACCCTGAACATTAATTTTTCAACAGAAATCTGGATAATCCCAATTCTCTTAAATGTAATAGTATGAACTAGGAATTACAGCATCACCAATAAGGCAGATTCATCCTTTAAGTTTAAATACAGTAAAAACTACCAACAGCATTTTGAGAGAGGGGAGAAGCCTTGAGTGGGAGCAAATATTAAGTTATTCCCACAGATACAACTTAAATGTGTTTCAGACAACTGATCCATTAGAATACCAGAGAAAAAATAGGAAAAAAAAAAAAGAGAGAGAAAAATTCTCTTAGCAAAAGTGTGAGGTTTTTCAAACATTACTATAAGACTCAGAATTTTTATTTGTAACTCACAAAGGAAAAGTCCAGAAAAACAGTAGAAGTAATGAGAGTTTACACTGCTATAATTTTACTCTTCAAAGATATAGGAATTAATGAATGGAAGGCATAAGTGCAAAATACACTGTTACGTTTTCAAGATTTCACTATGGTAAATACGGGCATTCTCAATTTGCAGCAGAAAACACTGTAGTAATTGGCATGACCCGGGTACAGTTGGCTCAGTACTTTGTACTCGGTAATGTTTATAGCAAGAACTTCTTCCACTTTGAAAACTATCCCTAAAAAGGAATTCTCTTTGAAGACTAAAGGAATTTAATTAAAGATAAAGTCACTTGGGTGGCCAAATAATACATCAAACAGATCATACTTCAAGCAGAATTATTACTATTCAGTTGTGAGTCCATGACTCATAGGAATATAAATGAAGAGTTGTTTGTGCATCTCTTGGATCCAGAAATTTACATTTGCTCCAATTTAATTTCATGTCGTTAAACACCGATTAATGACCTACTACCACATAAAAAATTTTTTTAATTACTTTGAAAAAAACATGCTTGAAAATTCTTGGTCTTATAGGACTGAAAATAGACAATACAAAGTTCATTACAAAAATCAACAAAACCTCAATATTATAAATGAATGCATTTTTCTCCCAATTCTGCAATACTTAGAACTGTCACATCGATATAGACATAAAACGCGCTTCTAAAAACCTAAACATATTATCGAGTATTAAAGACTTTCATTATTAATAGTCTTCAGATTTTCATTATACACTGTCCACCGGCAAATACAATATTACTATTTTTATTAACATTTGCTGGTTGTTTATTTATCCCACATGCAATAAGGAGCCCAGTTCACAGAAATCTCTCTTAAGACATCATTTAAAAGGAAATGCAAATAGAAATCTTGTGGAAATGATATACTTTCCTTGCCTTTTGAAATTGAACATACAGAAAGTAATGTAAGACTGTACCGATGATGCAGGGTCATCCTTACGTACAGTATTCCATTATAGTCCCGTAATGCAGTCAGGACTTTTAGGATAGAGGTATAAGATAATACGCTTTAAATTCAGTAAACTGGTTGCTAATTCCCTACGACCTGTCACTTCTGTTGCAAGCAGCCTCACCCTTTGCAGTTTATAACTTGAGAAGCCTAACTGGTAAACAATCCTAAACACAATCCTAAACCTGAAGGAGACAGCTTTCTGCCTCCTTTACGATCTAATACTGTACAGACTAATGCAAAAGGATATGTGAGGAAAACAACTGAATAGATGAAAATAAGAATTACAGATGACATAGGGTTTTGTGGTAGGTTAAAGGCAGTAAAAGATGTTACAGGCAGTAATAGGTGGACTATCAAGAACAATGTGAATAATCAAACAAAGCAACTTTAGACAGTAGGCTTAAAAAAAAAACACAGAAAAGGCTACACATGAAACACAATGATGGAAGTGAAATCTGTAAATGAATTCCATACAAGATAGAAAAGTGAATAAAGGAAATGAAATAGTTTATCATAGCAAATGGCATAAAAACTGGTCGGAGCTCTTGGGATAATGCAGCAGTTGAACAATGAGAAGTCACTGGACCTCTTAGCAGACAACAGTGAGATCAATGAAGCCCCTACCTGAAGAGAGAAGTACTCAAAGTAATGAATCAAACAATAACGGTAGAAACGTAAGGGGTAAACTGAGTAAGACAAAAAGCAAGACATCATTTCCTGATCTTCCAGAGGTCAAAAAGGTAAATATTAACAAGCCAAATGGCAAGTATTCATTGCCACTTTGTGATTTGCAGCATATCAACTACAAAATATATTCTCCTCCTTCAAGCAGCTTACGATAAAAAAAATAAAATAGATATACAACACACATAGTGGGGAAAAAATTAATGCAAATTAAAGCAAGGGGTTTTTTTGTGTGTGTCAATACTAACACCAGATGATGAACAAAGATGTAACGTGAGGCTGGCTCATACACTAGAGGAGTATAAACTGATACAACATTCTGGAAGGTAGTTTGGTGATGTTCAAGAGCCTTAAACACACACACGACCCCAGATTCTGACCTAGTAATTTCTTTTACAAATCTAAGGGGGGGGGGGGAGATTTCAATGGCAATTCTCTGCTGAAGTTTACAGGTCAGCAAAACATCAGAAACATCCCAAACACCCGCCAACAAGAAAAGTTTTAGGTATGATAGTTACATGATATAGTTGTTAACAGCCAAAAATTATTTTTCAAGGACCGATGGCTCGAGAACGTTTATAGGAGGTAGAGTTAAATGAAAATATCACCGCATGAACTCACTTGGAGGAAAAATTCACAAGCACGCGTAAGAAAATATTTAGAAATACAAACTATTTTTCTTGTTAACACTCTTTATTTTCCAAATGATTTTTTTTAAAAGATTATTTAACAAAATAAGCAACTGTTATTTGGAAAGGCACATGTGACAGACACGCAAAAGACAAATGCAAAAAAATAAATGTGATAGACGGCCTGGAGTAAGAGAGATCTCCTCTAAGAACTTACTCTAGAAGGACTGGGTAGGAGAAGCAGTGACCGTCTATCTGGATTGAAACTCTGAAGACATACATGACGGCAACCCTGACACTGATCGGAGTAGGTAAGTAGGTGGGAAAATCAAAGGTAACAGTTACTAGAACAGATTTTTGAAGATATTCAAATACATCCTATTTCATGATTCATTCAGTTCATACTCTTCCAGGAGGCTGGATTTTAAAAAAAAAAATAATAATAATAATAAAAACCTGACTTTTGCTATAAAACCGTTTCACCTCCCAATTTCTGCAGTTCCACAGCATCGGGAGAGATCGCAAACCGCTTTTCGTGACCCGAGGTGATCTTAATCCTCCTAACAATCTCAAAGCGGGGACCGTATTGTGAAACTATTTACAAGACGAAACAAACATTGAGAAAAGAGGGGCTGGGACGTGCCCAGAGGAAACGGCCGGTTACGAACCGCGGACGCAGGCACCGCTCAGTGCCAGAAAACCTCCTTCCCAAGCGACCCACGCTCCAGAACACCAGGTTTCTCCCCAACACCGGGTCATTTTCAGAGCCGCTTCCACCTCGTCAAAGACCCCTGCCAGTCCCGGCTGCGGGGCTGGTAAACAGCTCCCTGGCTTGGCTGCTCACAGAACTGACCCCATCCTGTGCTTTTTTAGACACATTCCCAGCAGAACCCGACTCGGCACCAAAGTCAAAGCCAACTGAGTAGGGCGAAAGAAGTTACCGTCTTAAATCTCAGCAGCTGACTATAAAAAGTTTGGGGAAATCAAAAAAAAAAAAAAAGGAATGTGCTTCCCTCGGTCAAAAAAAAAAAAAAAAAAAAACCAACCATCTCCACCCCCCGCCCCCACCCCTGCGCCGAGCCTCCCAGCTGATCCGCGGTAAAGGGTGGAGTGGATCTGCGGGGCCGGGCGCGCAGGGAGCCAACCCCAGAACCAACCCGCCCAGACCCGGGACTTCCCTCCCGCGTGCACAGTCAGCCCCTTCCCTTCTCCGATGACCAGACACGAGAGCCCTCCTGTTCCCCGCGACCCATCACCACGCGTCCTCAAAATTTTCCAGCAACGTCCGTCCCCCCTTCCGAACACCCACGGACGCACCATGCCTCTCTACCCCCATCTAATCCTAAAATCCAAATCAACGCCGCCCGAAAATAAAGGATAAGATAAAAGAAAACAAGGGGTCACAGCGGCACGGACGGCTCCGCGGCAGGGCGCCCCCCAAACCGGCCCGACGCAACCGCACCCCGCGGAGGCGCGGCCGCCGGGGCCGGGGGCGGGCCCGGCTGACCACGTGTGCGGCCGTCTGCGCACGCGCCCGCCAAAACAAAAGGGAGGCCCGCCAAGCCCCGCCCCCGCGCCCACGTGACCGCGCCGGGGCCGCCCCCACCCCTCCCTCCGCTGCTCCGCTCCCCTCCCCTCCGCTTCTGCGCCAGGGCTGTTAGGTTCAGCCGTTTAAATTTGGCTGCGCTCCGACCCCTGCCCTAGAGCGCGATCCTGCGCCGGGACCCGGAGCCCGACAGCCCGCAGGATTCGGGGGGCCCAGGGGCTGCCGTTCGGCCGCCCGGCCCGCCAGTCCTCCCGGCGCCGGAGGACTCCGCTCCGCTCCCCCCGCCCCGCGCTGCCGCCGTCCGCGGCACAGGAGACCCACCCCCCTCAGCCCGCCGCTGAGACGCCGGCCACTCGCCTGCTGGGGCGCCCTGGCTCCCCTCCGCCGCCGCACCTTCGGTCCGGCCGTGGTGGGGGCTGCCGAGGTGATCTCTAGCTGCCCGCCCGCCTCCCCCCCCCCGCCCGGGGCGCCGCGGCCTCGTCTGCAGAGCGCGCCCCGCTCCCGCCCCGGCCGCCGCCGCCGCCGCCGCGGTTTAACAGTCCGCCCGCTGCCCGCAGCTCCGGGCGGCTCGGGGATGGAACCCTGCCGCGGCGGCGGGGCGGGGGGCGGGGCCAGCGCCAGCCAATGGCAGCGGGGGAGGGGAAGCGCTATGCAAATGAGCGCGGGTGGCGGGGAAACCCCGGCCGGGGGCGGGGCCTGCGGCCGCGGCTCGGAGCGTTCTGGAAGCGGCTGGAGCGCGACGGTGCGGGGGGGGTGGGGGGCGGCGGCGGCTCCCCGGGGGCGGGTTCCGGGTCGTTCTCGCTTCCTCCTCGCCTCTTCCCTCGCTAGCGGGAAGCACGCGCGCGGGCGCGCACACACACACACACACACACACTCCCCAAAAATCCGGGCGGGCGGGTGACTTCCCGCCCTTGCTCTATTTCTGCACCACCGTGCTAGGAAGCGCGCAGCGAGCGGCAAGTCAGGCTGCAAGGCGCCCGCGCTCGGGCTGCGCCGGCTCCTGCCTCCAGACCCTCCCGCCTGGCGGCTCGAGGGGCAAGTTTTAACAAAGCTCGGTCACAGCTGCCAAATCTGTACTTCTCCGTGCCTCGGGAGGAGGAGGAATTGCATACGTGCTCTGCGCTCCAATCCAGAGTCATAATCCCGTACGACCCCCGAGAGGCCCTGAAACAGGGTGACATATCAGCCTGGGATCCAGCTGGGTCGTTTCACGGCGAGAATCAGGAGCCGTCCGCTCCAGCTTTTTTAAATCTGTCCAGAGCTGGTCGGGAGTTAGCTCCGTTCTGCAGGAGCGCAGAAAAAAAAAAAAAAAAAACGGGGTTTTGTGTGCAGATAGTCGGCCAGGGACACATAAGAACATTTCTGAGGGTCTTGCACCTGGCTCCGCTCACCCCCAAACTACACCCGGGCATTTCCCCGGCCATGCACTTTTTTTTTTTTTTTAATAAACTGAGCACTAAATATAGCTCCTCTTAAATGATGTGCTCTACAGGCTTTCTTAAGCACCTAATTTACACATAAAATGATTTAGGGAATAAAGCGCACTAGAATTTTAGATCCCAAAAGACAAATGCCATTATTTCAACCTTCCTAACTGAATAAGATTGGAGGGGAGAGGCGGGCGGGGGAATCCAAGGAATCGGGAGTTACAACAAAGCATAAGGCATGACACAGATTACTAGAATTAGAAAATAACCGCCTTGTTCCCGGTTTTTCTAGTGGATTGGGACATTACTGCAATAACTTTATGACAGGCTGCATTTGCAGCAGAGAATACTTTCTAAAATTGTTCAGGACAATAATTGCGCCTTCATTTCATATGGGGTAAGGGAAGAGCTTCAGGAAATTGATTTACCTTCATTGGACTAAAAATCGTAAGCGAATGATGTGAAAATAGTTAAATCAACAAATATGTACTCGATATTCACTATATTCAAAAGATTGTCCTTGTCCCTGGGGACAGAAATGCAAAAAAAGTGAGTACGTTAAAATAGGGTTTCTTTTAACAGTCTAAGAAGTCAAATCAGTATTGAGATAGTTCAAAGGAAGATTTTTTTTTTTTATTTAAGCTGGGTATTTCTGAAGGCATCAATCAAATGATAGTATCTTTGAATAGAGGTCATGTTCACGGTATTATTGGGCTCAAAAATTACATGTCAACTAGATTGTGTATATCTTGAGTAACAGGAATTCAGATTTTAGCCTGAAGGAATTGTGGTGCCTGAGGATACGTTTTCTTCTGTGACTTAATTATCACTTAATAAAACAAAGTATTCATATAGTTACCAAATATTTATTGCACACGTTTGGTGATGGGTATTGAAGATACAGCCATAAACAAAGTTCCTGCCCTGGTGGAATATGTAGATGATGGTACAGGCATTGAGCTTTATAATTATGCAAGTCATAACTCAGAGGCATTTTTACATATATTATTGTTCATCAAACAGTCCTAGGAGATAGTTTCCAGTTCTCCAGGTTGATTCTTTTTTCTCATAGTCAGTCCTGCAGTCCACCAAATTTGTAGACCTTAAATAAATATTTTGGTCCATCAAGTCATCATAGAAACATAATTTTCTCATTTCTTTTATATTCAGCTTTTGATACTTTAAAAATAGAAACCTGGGGGATAGGAAATTATTAATAACATACGTTTGGCTTTAAAAATGTAGAAAAGCCCAAAGAAGAAAAGCACAGTCTTTTATATGTATGAGATGACCCTGCACACTTTTTTACCCCCATTTAACCAAATATTGAGCACATTGTTTCTTTACACTGAACATTACCTTAAATATTTTAATATTTATAGCATATGAAAGCTGGTTTTCCAGAAACTGTAGAATATCAAAGCTCCTTAATATGAAATTGATATACTGAATCATTTGTCAAATCATTTTCCGTATTACTTATTCATCAAAAGCCTGAAGAAATGCACATAATCTTTTTGATCAAGGATATATTATTATTAAGAGGGTACATTAAAGGCATTCGGATTTCTAAGAAAAAATTTAATAATGGCCAAGAGACTTACAGAACCAGCAAGAACAAGGAGAAGGGAAGGGCACTGTTCTTGCTGACATAATTATTACCCGTCTAGAAGCACATAAATGTGTCCAGGTAAGCAGTATTACAGTGATTTCATGAGATAAACTTGTCTCCTTAACACCAGTTTTTATTCATTCGCTCTCTTCATTCAAGAAATATGTGTGCAGCACCTAATATACAGCTGACATTATGATAAATGCTAGCGATACAGGAAAAAGATCACATTCTACTCTTAAGCAAGCAGCTCAGCCAAGGAGGAGTTACAAGCACATCCTTTTCTATCTCTCTTCCCTGTTCTGTTTTTCTCCGTGGTGCTTTCCCCATCTAACAACACGAATTTTGATTCTTTTGGTTTTTGTTGTCTTATCTCCCTTGGTAGAATGCAAACTGCACGAGGTCAGGAACTTTTGCTGTTTCATTCACCGCTGTGTCCCCCAAAATGATGACATGAAAGCAGTTGCTTAGGCCTGGGGTGGGGGGAATTTACCAGGATAAGTATAAGGGGTGTTGGAAATCCACTATATCTTGACCATTGTGGAGGTTAAACAAGGGTATCCATTTGTCAAAACTTACCAAAACATATACTTAAAACAGGTATGTGTCATGTATGAGAATTATACTTCAATAAAGTTGATTTTTAAAACAAGGACTCTGGGATATCTGGGTGGCTCAGAGGTTGAGTGTCTGCCTTTGGCTCAAGGGTCCCAGGATCGAGTCCCACATCGGGCTTCCTGCATGGAGCCTGCTTCTCCCTCTGTCGGTGTCTCTGCCTCTCTCTCCATGTGTCTCTCATGAATAAATAAAATCTCAAAAAATAAAATAAAACAAAGACTCTGATGAAAGTTGACTCAGAAAGAAGCATTGAGTGCAAAATGTAGACAGAAAAATTAAAAATCAGTCTTAGTGAGGATGCAGATAATCCATATGATATGTATCCAAAAGCCCAAAATAATGATAGCTTAAAAACAAAAGGGTTAATTATCTTTCTTATAACATATTTTGTTGATTCTGAAACACATTTTATTTTTTTACAATTTAACATTTCTGAAATCAAAATGACTTCAGTACTGATGCAGTAAGAAATCATTGCATCAGTTTGATTGACAATGGGCTTTAAATAATACAAAGAATAATAATGCACCTTAAGAGTTAATGGAATATGGTTAAAAAAATTAAAGTTAGATTGCACCAAACAGATATAACAGCTCCACAAGATCATGAAGGACCCAGACTGCTTTCTATTATTCTCTTCTGCCATTCTCAGCCCCCATGTCCATTCTCAGAGTAACCTTATAGTCCCAGATGGCTGCTGGAACTCCAGCCACTGTATCCACATCCCAAGCAGCAGATAGGAAAAGGACACAAGGCCTTTAAGTCTCTCTTCCTTTCCTGAAGTCCCTTTCTACAATTCTACAACTTGTTCCTATGAATATACCTAGTTGCAAGAGAGACTAGCAAATACAACTGAAGTTGATCATGTTGTCACCTCCAATAATACAGGGATATTTAGGAATAATATCAGATCACTTAGAAAGAAAGGGAGAATAGATGTCCATTAGGCAATGGTTTCCACCAGTTCCCAAAGCAAAATGTCTACAATCAGAGCTGCTAAATGTAGCACGATGGTGGTGATGGGGGGGGGGGGGGAGAGGACAGGGTGTCAAAAATCAGCTAAAAGAGATTTTTTTTAACTACATTTCCTTCTCAACCTCTGGGGACTGTATCTAAGGGTGTTGAAAATGATGAACACGTTGATGCAAATGTAAGAATTAAGTGAAATGGATAAAAGTGTTGTTTTCAGAACACTAACCTCATAAGTCTTTACTAAAGAAGTGTATCCAGAAATATTGGTCAGAAATTACAACACTTGATAAACTATCCCAACATTCTGATACATTTCATATGAAATGTGAGTATCATTGCACTTCTTGGGATCACTGGTGTTACATTTCTATTGTAATATCAGTTCTATTTCTTCAGTTAAGCATCATGTATAAGAACATATGAAATTTATATTAGTCATGATGAGGTCAGGTTAGGAAGCAGTAACAACCCCCAAATCAATGATTTAAGATTTAAAAAAAAAATGTTTATTTCTATCTCACAGTCTGTTGCAAGTACAGGTAACTTTCCAGAGCACTTATCTTCCATATGTTGTATCTATATTCCATGCTTTGATCTTATGTCACTTTGACAAAACTTCTACAATTGCTGCCACAGGGTAATACACATACATCCCTTCCATCCATAATCCATTGTCAAGGATGAATCACACAGCTCTGCCCGACCGCAAGAGAATCAGGAAATATAAATTCTCATGTGCTCAGAGAGGAGATCTGTGCATGGATGAATATTAAAGCTCTCTACTACCAAAGTCACATCAAAAATGTTTAAATGGCACCAGTAAATAAGACTATGTCTCATTTGAGATGTGACACCCTTCGGGCACTGATCCTAACAACCAGGGTCTAATTTGTAGTTGCTATAATCGGTATTTGTTAGTTCCCTATTTGGTTTCTATCCCACAATTTCGTTTTCTTAATATTTTCCTAATTTTCATGCTGGTATCTATCTAGCCCTTCACCCACTTATCTGCTCTGAGTGAACCCACTGCTTCCTCCATGCCCCAAGTTAGGTCCAAATTGGCTTAGGCCAATTAATGTATTTAATTTACCTTGGCGTTGTCATTTGTTCAAAGGGGGCCATGTGACTAAAACTAGCTCCATGAGAGTGAATTTCATCTCTTAATACCAAAATGTTGGGCAAAAGTGCATTCTTTGACTCTATACATGAATAAGAAAACCCCTTCCATGACCATTAGAGGCGCCAGTTTTAAAACTAGGCCTACACTATAAATGACAGAACACAGAGATTGGGAAGAAATTATTAAAGTGGGTCCTTAGTGACAAAACTAAGCTGTTTGGTCATCCAGTTTTGAGTCTGTGCTATCTCTGAGCTTTCCAGTTTAATGAGCCCTCCCTTCATTTTTTTAAAGTCAAATTTGATTTGGGTTTTCTGTTTCTTGTAGCAGTGAACATTCTACCAATTTTTTTTAATTTTTATTTATTTATGATAGTCACACAGGGAGAGAGAGAGAGGCAGAGACACAGGCAGAGGGCGAAGCAGGCTCCATGCACCGGGAGCCCGACATGGGATTTGATCCCAGGTCTCCAGGATCGCGCCCTGGGCCAAAGGCAGGCGCCAAAACCGCTGTGCCACCCAGGGATCCCCCTACCAATATAATTTTCAGTGTAAAATGGAGCATAACCTCTCTTGGGATACTTTAAGATAAACTTCTGCTGAGTTTAGCTTTAAGGAAAAGATTGAAGAAAATGTACAATTTTTACTAATAAAAATATATGAAGGATGGATTTTATTAAACAGAAGGTAAAATTAGAAAAAAAAATTTGGTAGTACTCTGAAACTAGAAAAATCTAAAACTAGAGATATTTGCAAAAATGGCTGAATTCAGCTCTAAGGCAGAATTTGTACATGACAGATACGGGAAATTTTGTGGTTCCAGAGAGCAAGCCACTATCAGAAATAACAGGGTCATATCAAAATATTTCAGCATTACATGATGTTTGGTATTTGTTTTAAAATAATCCATGATGATCCTCAACTCTATGGTCAACTAAACTTTGACAAAGCAGGCAAGAATATCCAATGGAAAAAGACATTGTCTTCAACAAATGATGTTGGGAAAATTGGACAGCCACATGTAGAAGAATGAAAATGGACCACTTTCTTAAACCATATACAAAGATAAACTCAAAATGGATGAAAGACCTAAATGTGAGACAGGAATCCATCAGAATTCAAGAAGAGAATACAGGCAGCAACTTCTTTGACGTTGGCCACAGCAACTCCTGTCAAAACATGTCTTTAATAGCAAGGGAAACAAAGGCAAAAAATGAGCTATTGGGATTTCATCAAGATAAAAAACTTTTGCACAGCGAAGGAAACAGTTGCACAAAACCCAAAGGCAAACTACAGAATGGGAGAAAATATTTGCAAATGTTTCATCAGATAAAGGGTTAATGTCCAAAATCTGTAAAGAAGCTTTCAAACTCAATAGCCAAAGAGCAAATAATCCAATCAAGAAATAGGCAGAAGACATAAACAGACATTTCTCCAAAGAAGACACACAAATGGCAACAGACACATGAGAAAATGCTCGTCACTCGGCATCAGGGAAATACAAATCAAAACCACAATGAGATAATACGTCACACCAGTCAGAATGGCTAAAATTAATAAGTCAGGAAAAGACAAATGTTGGCAAGAAAGCAGAGAAAGGGGAGCCCTCTTACATTGCTGGTGGGATGCAAGCTGGTGCAGCCACTCTGTAAAACAATGTAGAGGTTTCTCAAAAAGTTAAAAATAGAGCTACCCTATGACCCAGCAATTGCCCTACTGGGTATTTACCCCAAAGATAAAAATGTAGTGGTCTGAAGGAGCATCTGCACCCCAATGTTTATAGCAACAATGTCTACAATAGCCAAACTATGGAAAGAGCCCAGATGTCTATCAACAGATGAATAAAGAATATAAAAAAAAATTTGCGATTTGCAAAGACATGGATGGAACTAGAGGGTATTATGCTAAGTGAAGTAAGTCAATCAGAGAAAGACAATTATCATAGGATTTCATTCATTTGTGGAACTTAAGAAACAAAACAAAGGAACATAGAGAAGGGGAGGGAAAAATAAAACAAGATGAAATCATGAAATCAGACGGAAACAAACCATAAGAGATTCTTAACCATAGGAAACAAACTGAGAAATGCTTGGAGGGGAGGGTGTTGGGGGATGGGGTAACTGGGTGATAGGCATTAAGGAGGACACATGTTGTAATGAGCACCGGGTGTTATATATAACTGATGAATCACTGAACTTTACCTCTGAAACTAATAATTTAAATTTAATTTAATTTAAATAAAATAACATTTAAAAAATAAAACAAAATAATCCTTCACATGGGATGCCTGGGTAGCTCAGTTTGTTGGATGGCCAACTCTTGATTTTGGCTCAGGTTATGATCTTAGGGTCCTGGGATAGAAACCTGTGTTGGGTGCTGTGCTCAGTGGGGAGTCTGCTCATATGTTCTTTCTCTCTCCCCACCCCCGTCTGCCCCTCCCAGCACTCATGTACAGTCTCTCTATATAAAATAACAAATATTTAAAAAATAATTTTAAAAATAATCCATGACAGGGGAAGGCATATAGTGCTACAGATGACTAAAGATTAGTCATGAGTTGATAATTGTCAAACCTGAGTGATAATATACACGGTGGTTCATTATACTATTTTCTGTAGTTTTATGTTTGACATTTTTTATTTAAAAAAAGAAAAAAATTGGAACAAACTTGTAGGAAATCTTACTGGCCTAACATGAAACAATTCACACATCAAAAATAATAATGACTATAGTTAACTAAAACACATCAATATTTCCCAAATCCATGAGTTCTTATCAATCAGACATTCCTAGGATACCCACTCATTACTCTAAAAACTGGTAAATGGAAAACAAAAATCAAGAATTTAGTTTGCATTTATTTGCAAATTCTATTTCAGGATGTGGCAGCCATGGAGGTGCAACTCATCTCCTTTCAAGAAAGAACTTCCCAACTTTGCTGTAGGGAACACAGTTAACTTAGCCTCTAGCTATTAGCTCCTATAGGATCCACATTAGCTTTTGAGCTAAGGCCACCCTCATCCCAGGCAGTCCTTAGACAATGACTGATCAGGGCAGAAGAACCAGGAGCTGACCATTTAAGACAAATGTGGGACTCTTCTAGTGGGAAGTCTTTACTCCAGAGTTCCTCATTGGACTCTGCAAGACTTTGTCAGATTTGCTTCATGGTCTAAGGCCTTGCCCAATGACATCCATTTGTCCAATGACTTCCCTCCATTTCCATCTATCACAGATGTTATTTCTCAAAACTTCAACTTCTATGCCTCTACTTCTGATTCCTAGAGGACACAAAGTACACACAAACTGACCAAAAAGTTGATGAAAGTTCTTTATGAAAGTTAATCCACGCAAAAGGAGTTAAAAATTACAAAATCATCCTTTACAACTCCAAATGAAATCATGAATTTTATAAATAATTATCAGTAGACAATTATTAGGTAAAATGTTGACAGGGAATTTTATGGAAGTATCAGACTAATAATATTTGAATCTATTGATCAATCTCAGTATTTCTAAAAGCGAGAGAATTACATATTTTACGTTCCTAGCACAATGTAATGAAATATTCACAGCACCATTTACGTTTTCTGGGCCAAAGTACTGGGCCTGAATCTAATCAAATCTTTTGCTCTATCAGTTTACAGGAAACATGGGGAATAAAATAATAAATTAAAATCACCATGGAAGATCAATCAGGCATATCAATAATGGTGGATATTCCACAAAACAAATGACTGTTTTTTCTAACAAATCAATAGCATGGAGGAAAAAGAAATAATTCCCAACTCATTTTTCAAGATTAGCATTACTTTAATAACAAAGGAGGAAAAGACAGTTCAAGAAGAAAAATTACATTTAAATGTTCCTTATGAAGATAGATGCAAAAATTCCCAGTAAATTATATTAATAGAATCAATATTTAAATATCATAACACAGAATGACCATATGGAGTTTATTGCAGAAATGCAAAGTTGGTTCAATATTCAAAATACAATCAATGTAATCTACAATATTAATACTCTAAAGAAGAAAAACCATATGATTATATCCATTGACACTGAAAAGCATTTAACAGAATTCAACATCCATTAATGGTAAAAACTCTAATCAAATTAGGAACACAGTAGAACCACTTAAACCTGATCAATGGCATCTACTAAAAATCTACTTAAAACCTGTATTTAATGTGAAAGTTATAATGCTTTCCCTCTAAGATCAGAAATAAACAAGAAGGTCCATTTTCACAATTCCTATGCTAATATTGTAGTGGAAGTCCTATAATGAGAAAAAAAGAAAGGAAGAAATGAAATGGAGGGAGAGAAAGAAAAGAAGACAGAGAAAAAAAGAAGAAAGAAAAAATAATAAAAGACATACAGGTTAAAAAGAAATAAACTATCCCTATTCGTGGATGACATTATTGTCTATCTAGAAAAACCCAGGGAATCTAAAGGGAAAAAAAAAAAAAACCAAACAACAAAAAAACCCCAGAAAAGCCCCTAGAATTTATAGATAGGATGCAAGTTCAACAAACAAGAATCAATTATATTGGCAACAGAAACCTGTAAGCCAGAGTGCCTGGGTAGCTCAGTCATTTATGCTACCAACTCTTGGTTTCAGCTCAGGTCATGATCTCAGGGTTGTAAGATTGAGCCCTGAGTCAGGCTCCATGCCTAGCTGAAGATCCTCCCTCTCCCTCTGCCGTTGTGCTCCCTCTCTCCTTAAAACAAAAACAAACCTATAAGTCATAACTAAACATCAATACAATTTACAGTAGCTGTTCCCCTAAAAAAAAAAAAAGAAAAAAGAAAAAAAGAAATTGTAAGCATAATGAACACATATAGAATTTCTATGCTGAAAACTACAAAATGCTGAAGAAATAAAGAAGATCTAAATAAATTGAGTCATTCCCATTCACGAATTGGAAGATTAAACATAGTAAAAATGGCAAATTCCTTCAGAATGATTAACAGACTTACTGTAATTCCAATCAAAACCCTAGCAGGATATTTTGTAAACATAAAGTTGAATCAAAAATTAGTATGGAAAGGGAAAAGGATTAGAACAGCCAAAACAATTTTGAAAAAGAAGAATAAAATTAGAGGAATCGCATTATCTTATTCTAAGATCTTCCATAAAACCACTCCAAGACAAAGGAGGAGATGTATAGATCAATAAAACAGAACATAGTCCAGAAATAAACCCACACGAATATGGTCAACTGACTTTTCACAAAAGTTTAAAAGAAAGTCGATGAAAACAAGCATGCTCTTTTCAACAAGTGGCGCTAGCAGAATTATACATCAGTAAAAAAATATGCACCTTGACATAAATCTTATGTGCTATAAAAACTACTAAATGGAATATAGATCTAAATGGTTTTTTGTTTGTTTGTTTATGTAGAGCCCAATGCAGGCTAGAATTCACAATCCTGAGTTCAAGACCTGAGCTGAGATCAAGAGTTGGACCCTTAACTGAGTGAGCCACCTAGGAACCCCTAAATGAAAAATGTAAAATACAGAATACTTGGAAGAAAACATGAGAAAAATTTAATGACTTGAGTTTGAGCAAAAAGTTCTTAGATATGATACAAATTCACAAGAAAAAATTTATAAATTTGAATTCATCAAAGTTAAAATTTTTGTTCTATGAAACCCATCTCAGAACTAGCTACAGATAGGAAGAAAATATTTACAAGTCACATATACGACAAAAGACTTGTATCTATTGAGGAAGAACCAGAGCCTGATGACTTTACATGTTGCCACATGGGCCACCTGAGCAAGGCTTGAATAGCAGCTGAATCTTGACAGAATGCCTTGTGGCCCCCCTGGAACATGAGAGCATGGTAGATCTGAGAGGTCCTGCTATAAGGCTACTTCTCTCTGGCTTCCTTATCAACCCTGGAGAGTGTCCTGAGATAGCACTCATAATTTCAGGGTTCTTATCGGTTATGTGGCTTTTCTGCCTTGCTAGCATTAAGGCACATGTACACCTATAAAAGTGATGAGCAGCACCATGGAATGGAATCCTCAGCAATAGAGCATCCTATCATTCCTACTATAGTCATCTGGACTCTTATGGCTTCTTTTGTTTCATTGTCTTCCCACACAAAGGCCACAGGGAGCTGATACTTTTAAGCTACTTGTCTTTTCACTCAATGTAAAGAGTAAACTGAGTCAAAAAAGGGCTCATTGTTTCTTTACTAGCTGAATCTGGAAGACTGGCTTTGCCTTGTGCTTCAAAGTATCAGAATATATAAAGAACTCTTAAAGCCTGATATTTAGAACAAGCAACCCAACTAAAAAATGGGCAAAATATCTGGATAGAAAATCCACCAAAGGGCAGCCCGGGTGTCTCAGTGGTTTAGCTTCTGCCTTCCGCCCAGGGCGTGATCCTGGAGTCCCAGGATCAGGTCCCGCATCAGGTTCCCTGAGTGGAGCCTGCTTCTCCTTCTGCCTGTATCTCTGCCTCTCTCTCTCTCTCTCTGTGTGTCTCTCATGAATAAATAAATAAAATCTTAAAAAAAAAAAAGAAAGAAAATCCACCAAAGAAGATATGTGGAAGGTAAAATAAGCACATGAAAAGCTGTTCAATATCATTAGGCATTAGGGAAATGCAAATTAAAGCCACAATGCAATACCACTACATACATATTAGAACGACTAAAATTTTAAAAATACAGTACTAGAAAAGATGCAGAGCAATTGGAATGCTTGCATGGCTGGTGGAAAGCCAAATGATTCAAGGATTCTGGAAAAACAGTTTGGCATTTCTTAGAATGTTCAACATGCATTTATCTTTATGACCTAACAATTCATTTCCTGGGTATTTAATCTCAGCAACCAAAATGTCCCTACGCAGGTGAATGAATGAACAAATTGCAGTATATCCATACCGTGACATACTATCTAGCACTAAAACAAGGAACACCCTATTCACACAACATGAATAAATCTTAAATGCACTTTGCTAAGAGAATGAAGCCATTCTCAAGGAATTACATACTCTATAATGCCATAGGACAGTCTTGAAATGACAAATCTGTAATAACAGAGAACAGATCGTTGGTATTGGGGGTAGAGGTGCAGAGAGGGTGTGACTACAAAGGGAACAAGGTATTTTGGGGGGGTAATGGAACTGTTCTGTATCTTGATTTCTTGATTGTGGTAGGGATTGCATGAATCTATTTACATGCTAAATTTAGAGAACCAAAAAAGGTAGTTTCCATATTTCCATATATATATATATATATATATATATATAAACAGGCAAGTTTGCTGTATGTTAATTTAAAAATAAAATTTAAAAAGAAAGAAAAAAGGGAGAACAATGATAAAATAAGAGACTTAAGAGACAACTAAAAAAAATTGCAATTTTTGGACTTTGGGATTCTGATTTGAACAAACCAACTACAAGAGGCATTCTTTATAGAACCAAGAAAACTTTAAGGTTTATTTGGAAGTATAAGTTAAATTTAAGCTTTTTAATTATGATGATGGCCTTGTAGTAATGTAGAAAAAATCTTCATCAGTTAGGTATGTATTCTGAAACACACAAGTATGAGTGAAATAGGATTAAGTCTGGGATTTTTTTTTTAATTTTATTTATTTATGATAGTCACACACACAGAGAGAGAGAGAGAGAGAGAGAAAGAGGCAGAGACATAGGCAGAGGGGGAAGCAGGCTCCATGCACCGGGAGCCCGATGTGGGATTCAATCCCGGGTCTCCAGGATCGCGCCCTGGGCCAAAGGCAGGCACTAAACCGCTGCTCCACCCAGGGATCCCTAAGTCTGGGATTTAGCTTTAAAATAAGTTAGGAAAAAAGTGAGAGAGATACAGCGGCAAATGTTGAAGCTAGTGGTTCATTATATGATCTTTACTATTTTTGAGTATGTTTGAAGTTTTCTGTAATTTTTCTTAAAAATGGAAAACAGGTTTCAAAAACTGAGAACTTCCTTTCCACATTTATTATAAGGCAGTAGACACTATAGGCCTACAGTTGGTTTCCATCTCAATGTCAAATCTTTCCAATGATTCCAAATAAATAAATGCTGTGTATGCCAAAAATAATACTGACATATGGAAAAAAACAAAAAAAAAAACTAGTCTCCTAGAAATCTTACACCTTGAGCAATAAACTCCTAAAATTGCTAGATTAGTAATGATTTGCAGTTAGATTTTAAAATAGCATATCAAAACAGCTTCTTTTATATATTACCATTTTCAATGACACTATCAAAGAAATAAAGGGTGAAAAATTTACAGCAATAATTGTGATTCTAAAAACCTCAGCTAAAAAACAAAATTACTCAGGCTTTTTGATTCTCATTAATTATTTACACAGTGTGACTCTCTTGCTGTGTTGGTCCAGTCTGTTCTTTTGAGTATTATTATTATTTATTGTTTTCTTGAGCACTTAGCACAGCATGATATACGTGATGACAAATTCCCTCCCCAGGGGCAACAATCAAAGCCACACAAGCAAAACACAAAGATTAGCTATTTAAGAAATAAAATCCAAATTAAAGGTTAAGAAACACAGTCTGAATTCTGTTTTCTTTTGCTTTCAGCTTTAAGTCCACGATACAACATATGCTTCTTTTAGGAGCCCAAAAGAAGAGTGACGTTGGCAAGACAAACCAAAAACAAAACCAACAGGTGTAGGAGATAGAAAACATCCTAGATATTATTCTAAGAAGACATCCTGTCTTAGAAACCCTTTCATTCTCTGAGATATCTAAATTACTAAAACCTCCTAGCTCCAGTAGACTGTAATAGCTTTGTGTGTGTATGATTTGGGTTTTCCCAACAGACTTCTCTGTTCCTTTTTTCTTTTTTTCTTTTTTTTTATAATACCACTCTTGCTTCAGGAACTGCCTCCCCCAGTCTGTGTATTCCTGATGAGACTGTCAATCATAATGCACCTTTCCCCTATCTAATAATGACATTGTGCTGAAGGCTATAGGCCTGGAAAAGCCCAAGGTCATTTTTACAGACTGTGCAATGAAATTTCTCTGCAGGGTCCATTAGGTCCATTTGCAAGAAAAAAAAAAAAAAGAAAGAAAGAAATAGTTATAGTTAAGTGCTGGCAGTTCTAAGTCCCAAATCGAGCCTCTGAGACCCTAGTTCCTATAGTCCTTTAGGTCATTAGAGCTACTCCACAATCCTTTTATCTTTATTTATTTACTTTTGGGAAGGAGAGGTAGAAAGAGAATCTTAAGCAGGCTCCATGCTCAAAGCGGACATAGGGCTCCGTCTCATGACCTTGAGATCATGACCTGAGACAAAATCAAGAGTCAGGCACTTAACTTACTGAGCCACCCAGCTGCCCCTTCACAATTCTTTTAAGCTAGCACACCCAAGTTTGGGGTTACAGTAGTATGAATTAGGCTTCTTTGGTCATTTGCACCCAAAAGAATCCTGAGAAGTTAAAAGAAGTTGCCCAAGATCCAAAGGCTCTTAAAAGGTAGAGTCATTATTCAAACCCAGGTCTCTCCACCTCCACGTAGTAGACTTTTCCTACTATGCCAACTTACTTTTTATGTTACAGATGTTCCTAAAATCTAGTTTCCTTAAGATTGAGAAAGGAATGAAAAGGGGCTGAAAGGGAGTGGGTCAGTTTATCTAATCCTATATTGGTGTCTTGGTAATAGGCAGAAGGTAAAAACTACAAATACCATAATCTAATAAAATTTTATCTTAATCCATTTTGCACAGTATTTAATGCATATGAACAAGAACTCCAGGAAGCAATCATACAAACTTCTACCTACGAGCAAATCAAAGGTGTGGAATTCTAGGAAAGAATGATATCGAAGTATTTTCTCTTCCCTCTACTCTACCCAGTTGTAATGGTTGCATTAAAAAATAATGTTTAATACCAACTGCACCAAATAAAAGCTTTAAGTTTTTGAAGTTTATAGAGAATACCTCTATTTGTTTCAAGTGTCTTTATTTCACTCTCTCACCAATCTATGCAAGGAAAAAAAAGTACTGAAATGATTCTAGCAGATTACAAATTAAATTAATGGTTTGTTCTTTGATAGCAATTACTTTTAAACATCAAATAAAATGTTTCCTCACTTTCTTATCCTATTTATTCACCTCTGAAAGATTTTATTTTTAAGTAATCTCCACACCCAACGTGGGCTTAAACTCACAACCTCAAAATCAAGAGTTGCATGTTCTACCAACTGAGCCAGCCGGGTGTCCTCTCACTTTTCTATTTTAAATGATTACTTTGTTAATTTTTAAAAAAATTTATTCATGAGAGACACAGAGAGAGGCAGACACACAGGCAGAGGGAGAAGCAGGTTCCTTGCAGGAAACCCAATGTGGCACTCGATCCCAGGACCACAGAATCATAACCTTAGCCAGAGGCAGCCGCTAAACCGCTGAGCCACCCACAAGTCCCACTTTTGTTAACTTTTAAAAGTACTCTGTTCCAAACTAAAAGTCACTGTTTTTAAATTTTTATTTATTTGAGAGAGACAGAGCATAGGCAGGGGGAGTGGCAGAGGGAGAGGGTGAAGCAGACTCCCAAGAGCAGGGAGCCTGACACAGGGCTGGATCCCAGAACTCTGATCCTGGGACTCTGATTCCAGGACTCTGGGATCATGACCTGAGCCAAAGGCAGATGCTTAACCAATTGAGCTGCCCAAGTGCTCCTAAAAGTCACTGTTTTGAAACCTATGAAATATCCCATTATATTGAAACTAAAGGATGATAAATTATTTCATATTCTCCTATGAATGAAAGTGGCATGAAATCTGTTGCAAGCCCAGGTGTCAGTAGATGAGAGAAGCTACCACATTCTTTGGACAGATACTCAACTTGAGTCCTAGTGGTTCCAAGGCAGTAAGGCAGAAAGGCTTCTTGCTTCTACTAAGGCAGCTCTTCATTCATCAGTATGTCACAAAGACTGTGCAGAAGCTTTTGTTTGAAGAAATAATTCCACTGCCTAAAAGTAGAGGCTTAGGATAGGGTGGTAGAAATCATTTGCATTGTATATTTGTTTTTCCCTTTCAAAATCAATGTGCTGTAATTCTTATTAATGTTTTTATAGTATACCATTGATACAGGTATCAAAACAGTGACTTTTTTTTGGAACAGTGTACTTTTAAAAATTAACAAATACTTTGTGTCTTCTATAAGCCGAACTTAAAATATGAGGGCAAATGAAACAAAACTATTGCTGCCTCAATTTGAAAGCAATTATGCTTTTTTTTAGAGTTTTAGGGAAAACCAAATGGCAAGGTTTCTAGAATCAGAACACTTTTGCCTTTTAGCTATGTAAAAACTTAAAAGTTAAACCTTGCACTGGAAAAATTTAGAATCTTTGAGTTCAAAGTTTCTCCTACCACTGTATTAATCTTGTCTTTGATTTCTCTTTCTATAGAGAGAGCATATAAAAACATGTTTAGCATTTCCTATTCCAGGTTGCATTTTATCTTGAGTAGATTTAAAACCAGATTAGTTGTAATAGGATTCCAGGATGTGGGCAGATGTCTACTTGTCATGGACGATCTCTCTTGCAATCAGCTCCTTCATTATTTCGTTGGTAC
Organism: Nyctereutes procyonoides; assembly: GCF_905146905.1. Classification (NCBI taxonomy): domain Eukaryota; kingdom Metazoa; phylum Chordata; class Mammalia; order Carnivora; family Canidae; genus Nyctereutes; species Nyctereutes procyonoides. The sequence continues at coordinate 18,106,507 of NW_026575132.1, forward strand.
CACCATAGATTGGCTGAGCTCGGGCATCCACATAAGCTCTAAATAAATCAGAAGATGATTGAATGAGTAAATAAAATATATTGGAAATTACAAATTTTGTCTTACCGGGTAACTATTATTTACTTTTAAGTATTTATTTAATGAAATCTGAACATTTAAAGCTCTTTATAAATTACTTTTTTTCACTATGGTGTTCATTTTAGATTTATATAATTATAAAATTCTATTAAGATACTGATCATCTGTATAGCTTTGCTTTAGTCTGCTTAATGAGATTACATTTTTTAAAAGATTTTATTTATTTATTTGACAGAGAGAAAGAAAGAGCAGGTGCACAGAACACAAGCAGGGGGAGTGGCGGGCAGAGGGAGAAGTAGAAGCTGGCTCCCCAGGAGCCTGACGAAGGACCCTGGGATTATGACCTGAGCCAAAGGCAGATACCCAACAGACTGAGCCACCCAGGTGCCCCAAAATCACAATTTCAAAATAACATTTATTAGTATGTTTCATTTGATTTAATTTTGTTAAATTCAGCTCACATAATAGCATTCTTAAAAGGCTATTTCAGGCTTAGAATGGACAGAATGTCTTAATTTCTTGTTATTTTTAATGTATCCTTAAGAAAGTTGAAATCCACTGGTTTTATAGGAAACAAAAGAGAAAACAAAGTATCTATTTTCTAACATCCCTTTAGATTGCCACCACCATTGCTGTCCTCAGGAGCATAAATTGATGCTTTAAAAAATATTACTTCCCACAAAGTTAACAAGTAACTTATTTTTTGGAAATCGTTAATAGTCATTCCAGTAATGTATGACATTAAAATACTGAGTGCCTGAGTCTACTGCCACCAAAAAAAAAAAAAAAAAAAAAGTTACCAGGAATTCTCATTTGGTAGCAATGATAGCAACCATGAAACTTTATAGTTGTTTTTACCTTTTCTCATCTCATTTTATCCTCTCAGCTCTGGCATCAGGAAGGATAAATATTATTGTTTTGTAGGTAAAGGAACTCAGGTGCAGAGCAGTTACCACATGTACTAATTAATGGTTGCTATTTAATGGTAACATAACAGATAATTAATTGGCAGGCTGGAATGAGAAAGTAGGTATCTCACCACTTCAGCAAGTATCTTTTTTATTATATCACAATATTTTAATTGGTCTATGCATGCAAGACTAGTTATTGAGCTTTGGACTTTACTAGTAGACAAATGCAAAGGCATTTTTTTCAAGCAGTTTTTTTTCTTTTTTTAAATTTCACATTTGAGAAAAATTAAATATGCCAGCTCTCTAGGAACATGATCAGTTCTGGACTCTCCATATTTATCATGGGACTTTGTAAAAAGTAAGCACTCAGTAAATATTTATTGATTTAAGGTATTATAAAGGAATATTTGAGCCTCAATATGACTTTTTGATGGAACTTGAAATCTGAAGATATTTTCATTTTCAAATATATTTTTTCTTTTGAAAAGAATCCATTGTTACCCACAAAATCTAACACTTGCATATAGAGAATCTACCTGGCATTTCAGCCTACTTCAGCAATTTCAACACTTCTTTAGAAATTTTTGGACTGGGCTGGATTTTTTTTTTTCCTTCACATTAAAGAAGTGAAGTTCCAATGGAGTAGGTAATGACAGAGATCAGTAGGCCTTTTATAAGTTACTAATTAAATTCAGTCACCAACTAAAATTAACAGAGAAAGGCAGCAGAAGGAATGTTTAACCACATAGTTATGAAGCTCTGTATCTCAGGCTGTTCTTCCTAACATGGCAGAGAAGTCTTGAATTGGCAAAGCTTAATAAATATCACTTCTCACAGGCAGCAAGCCTAATGAGTAAGACTGAACCAAATTCACATGCATAAGACCAATTATTTAAAAAAAAAACAAATAAAATGCAACTAAACAAAAAAGCAAACACAAAACAAAAAAACAAATCCCAAAAACATACACAAATAATACAGCTTGATCTGAAGATATAAGAAACACAATTAGAATGATTTTCTTCCATAGAAAGTCTGCACTGCAACCACATACTGTCTAATGTGTCTAATCAGCCTTTTGATATCATCTACTATTCTCTCTCTTGCTAACCTATGAAAAGTTCTTTCCTCATGTCTTTGGAGAAGAGAAATAGCAGTCTAGTTTAAAAGTTCATACAATCTTTGAACTAACAAACCAGCCAAGAAGGGGATTATTATTCCTAAAAGGAAATATAAGTCTCTCAAATTGAAACCAGGCATTTCAATAAGCCATCAAACTGCAATATTTGCTTGCTACTGACCTGAAGGAATGGCCTCTAAGAAAACAGAGGGCAAGACTCACTCTGCACTCTGATCTTGAGCCATGTGGATGGGTGATGCCTCTTCACCTCACAGGCCTTTCCTGGAACCTGAACTAGACCTACACAGACACTGAGCCACTGCATGTCTACATTTCCAGCAGCGGTTGTAATGGCACAGTCAAGTAGAAGAATATAGATATTCATTATGAGCTTACTTTCTTAGCATTGTGAACATTGTGAATAAGGTGGATTAATATTGTAAATAAAACATGAAAATGCACAGAAAAAATTCCAGTGATGATTTACTTTGTGCTAGTATAACTCAATGTTTATGTCTGATTTCATGACTATACAAAGATAAAAAAAATAAATCTGCTTTTGATTAAAGTTCATTTGAAGTAGATCTGAAAGGATATACCAAAATCCAAGTCCAAAGATTATCTCCCCCACAAAAAAATATATATTTATCATTTAGTTACTTTATGTCTACATTCCCAAACAAGGGAAAAGCCCTAGTTGCTGCTGAGTTTTTATAAAAGGTTATAAATTACACACACTCTGTGATTAAAGCTTTCTGAACTGCCCCAATGGCTACAGAAAATTAGTAGATTATATCTATGCTGGAGCTTCTGTTCTTAATGTAACTTAACTAAAATGTTTAATTTTCCTCATTAGAGACCATAAGTAGTATATCAAATGTTTTCAATTATGTCTGCCAAAATGATAAATTTGAAAGTCAGTCTGAATACTAGTTTGATATTTTTTCCCTTCAGATAGTCTGTGTTTAGATTAAAATTAGAATAGAAAAAGTTTTTGGAAGCCCACAGCATTCACATTCTCAAATGCAGAACTCAACTGGACTTCTCTCCATATAGTAAAACTTCCTTGAGTAGGTTTTATAAACTGAAAATACTGCTAAATCAGAGGAAAAGTGTATTTTGTAGAGTAATGAGGAGAAATGCCGTCAGGAAATGACTAAGGCAAAAGACTATGGGAAGAGAGAAAGAAGAAATGGATGGAGGAAGAAATATGGAAGAGGACGCTGCCTACTGACAAACTAGTATTGCTCCAGATAACAAGAATATTCTTAAGTAAGAGGTGCGTGGGTGGCGCAGTGGGTTGAGCAGCTGACTCTTGGTTTCAGCTTGGGTTGTGATCTCGGGGTCATGGGATCAGGCCCCACATCAGGCTCTGTGCTGGGCCCAGTCTGTTTGGGTTTCCTTCTCCCTCTCTCTCTGCCCCTTCCCCCGTACAAGCTCTCTCTCTAAAATAAAAAATAAATCTTCAGAAAATACTTATATGTAAGAGTAAAAAAAAAAAGGTCTGTTTTATCTCTTTCGAAGGAAATAAAAATTCTCTTTAAAAAATTAATACTTTTGACTGTTTTCTAGAGCAAAATGAATAATTAAATAGTTAAGATATGACAACCTTGATCCTTTTCATATTTAAATTTTTTTCTGAAATGCCAATTTTTTTAAATTTTTTTCTTTTAAACAGTGATATTTTAGGGGTGCCTGGGTGGCTCAGTCAGTTGTGACTCACTTTTGGTTTCAGCTCAGGTCATGATTTCAGATCCTGGAATTAAGCCCTGCATTGGGCTCCCTGCTCAGCGAGGAAACCTGCTTCTTCCTCTGCCTCTTCTGCATCTCCTCCCACCCCTCCACCCCCCACTGCTCCTGTTCTCTCTCAAATAAATATATAAAATCCTTTTTAAAAAATAAAAATAAAAAGTGATATTTTAAAAGAAGACATGGAAATGATGAACAGATATATGAAAAAATGCTCATTGTCATTCAGAAGAATGTGGAGAAACTGAAACTTCTCAACGCTTTTGGGGGAAACATAAAATGGGGCAGCTACTATGGAAAACAGTATGGAGGTTCTTCAAAAAATTAGAAAGAACTACTCTATGATCTTAAAATCCCACTTCCAGGTATTTATTGCAAAGAATTGAAACCAGGATTTCCAAGCAATATTAGCACTTGCATGTTCACTGCAATATCATTCAAAATAGACAAGATATATGGAAATAACCTAGATGTCCATGCACAGATGAATGGATTAAGAAAATGGAATGGGATACTGTTCAACCTTAAAACAGAAGGAAATTCTGCAATGTGTGACAACTTGGATGGATTTGACCATTCTGCTAAATGAAATAAGCCAGTCACAGAAAGACAACTACTATACGATTCCACCTATGTGAGGTATCTAAAATAGCCAAACTCATAGAACCAAAGGGAAATGGGAGTTGCCAGGAACAAAGGAAAGGGATAATGGGGAGTTATTACTTAATGGGCATAAAGTTTCAGTTAAGCAAGACGAACAGGCTTTAGAGGTCTGCCGTACAATATTGTACCTATAGTTAACAATAGAGTATGGAACACTTAAACATGTTTGAAGAGGGTAGATCTCATGTTAAATGTTCTTACTACAGGAAAATAAAATACTTAATAGTCAATGCAAACTAAAGGGAGAATAATAATCTATCTTCTACCCATTATATTCATACAAGGTTCAAAAAGCAAGACCATTCATTATTTAGGAGGATAAACTATCCTCAAATGTTTTTTTCATGCTATTAACTAAAGAAAATAATCTGGCAAAGTATTAAAATGTAAAATACGCATACTTTTGAACCAGCAATACTACTTTTGGAACTCTGTCCTGTAGTAATAGAAAACACATGTATCTAAGACAAATATTTAAAAGGTGTTTTGTTGCAGTATTTATTGTCACAATAAAGGAGTCGAAATAACCTGTGTAATTATGGTTAACCAATAAAATACAATATCATTCAACTATAAAAAAAGTGATATTAATCTTCCTGTATAGTCATTCTTATAAAGGCAAACTTTATTGGTCTCTTCATTTTCTTTAAAAATGAAAAAATCCTAGTTACAAGCTGATAACATGAAGCTGTTTCATCTGCTTGAACACTCTCTGTAGAGAGATGATAAATACAAAAATTTTGCATCTTTTTCCTCTACACTCAATGTACAGAGTAAAGAAATTTTCCTTTTTCTCCACATTATCTGGAAGAATGTAACACAACAACCATACTCACTTTGCAACTGGGTACTCCCACATGTACCCCCAACCTCCATGGAGCTGGACACAGTCATAAGCAATGCGGTTTTGTAACTCAGATGTCCTAGATGTCCAAAATAAAAAGCAAAAAGGAACATTTCAAATGGATTTTTATGAGGTGCTTCACATTCAGAAAACAGATTATTTCTATTCAAATACATAAATTTATCAAATTATTACAATTAGACATTAGCCAACCAAAGATTATCATAAGTTACATATGAAATTAATCTCTGGATTAATGAATGAATTCATTCACATAATGAATACTTTCTTCATCATTTAGTTCTGGCTGGGTTTTGTTAAGGCTAGAAATAAAATGTAGAAAACATAGACTATTAGGTTTTGGCTACTTCAGGCCTGAAAAGGACAAAGTAAAAATCTGAATTTGGTCTAATTTATTTAGATTCTTTGCATGATCTAAATTAACTATATAGTTAAACAGCCATCTATTTCCTTCTGTCTTATAATACCTCTTTTCCTCCAAAGATGTCACTTCTACCTGAAGCAATTCGGAATTTCAGTAACTGTGGGAAAAAAAGCTTTTTTAAAGGATTTTCAGAAATAAACTGAAAGTAAAAGTAAAAGCTTAAGAGGGTAGATAGACTACTATTAAGGTACATACCATTATATAGGAAACTTGTTAAATGATTTGGTTATTATTATTCCCAAAGTATATGAAATACTTGAGAAATATTCTTGATTGATCTTATCACAGTAATTTTAACTATCATTAAAATTCATAAGATAACTGGTAGAGATTTTATTCATCTTAATATAGAAACGTAAGTTCAAAATGCTTTTCAACATTACCCCCCCCCTTTTGTAAAGTAACCTCTGCCCACAATGTAGGTCTTGAACTCACGATCCTGAGATCAAGAGTCACATGCTTTACTGACTGAGCCCAATAGGTACCCCTGGATCTATTTTTCAATAGTGGGAAACAAAGCAAAAGTAAGCATAGCCACATTTTCCTATTTTAAATAATTTTTAACTCAAGCCATAGGATAGGTGAAGATATTTCTAATAATCACAGTAACAATATAATGATTAACAGATAAGACTCAGGGGGGCAACAATATTTGGAATTCTATACATTTTTGTATTTGGCAAATATTTTAGTGAAATATCTACTGGGCTACAACTAGTTGCTTCCTCTGCCTCAATGTGAAGTAACAATATGTCTATAAACAGTGTTTTCAAAGAACAATAAGGTCAATAGCTATCTGAATATCTCTTTTTCTAAAAATATCTTACCTAAAAAATGTTTACGCCTTTTCCAACTAGTTAAAGAACTTGCTATAAAATAAATGTAAAATATCTCCCCCAAAGTAGAAGTTCCTAGCAATTCCACATCAATTTCAGCCTGCCAGTTTTATTATTTTGGAATCATTACATAAAGAACTATTCTGTATATTTCCCCATTCTATTTCTGATTGAACCAAACACAAGTTAATGAATAATGACAGGAATTTTTTCTAGGTTATTTTTGGGCTAATGAGATGTGAGAATGTTTGTTTTTAAAGCAAAGGAAACCAAACCCATTTCCAGAATCTGATTTAAACTGTGTTCTTACATCTTAAAATACACAAAAGCCTTATAGGAGTCTTTTTTCAATTAGCTCATCTTTAATACGAATGAAAAGTCTTTCAAGCTTAACAGGACATTTTCCCTTTCATTTAGTAGAACATGTGCAACTTTTGATTGGACATTCAATTTTTCAAAAATTTTTTTTAGATTTGGATAACATTTCAGATAGAAAAATACAGTCCAATCTACTCACTTCACAGATATCAAAATGCTGGCCCAGAGAGAATTAAATTTAATTACAGTTATTAATGAAAGAATTGGGATTCCATCTCAGGACTCCAAGTCTTACTGTTCTGTTTTGTCTTATTATAGCACCACTCATCAGATAATTTGAAATTAAACTACTGCTTGAAAGAACTCATCAGTCACCCTACTTCAGTATCTTAATATCTTATTTTCAATTGCAAGCTAAAAGTTAAATCAACTTGACTAATTTTTGGCAGATTATAAATAGGCTTAATGGGACCTTTCAGCATTTTTTAAAAAAAAGTTGGTTCTTACTGTTAGTTTTCATTTTTACAGCCTTCTTCCTTTAAGACCCTCAAGGCAGAGTTTAAAGTTGGAAGAATTCCGTAATAGTCTGTGCAAACACCACATTTTAATTACTGAAGCACACATACCAATATTTCGCCATGGCGGCAGTGGTGGAGTCCAGACATTTCTTTTCATGCAGCTGGAGACAGCTGTCTACAAAAGCTCTGGTCACACAAATCTGTGTTTTTAATTCAGCTAGCTTATGCTGCACCGTCTTGAGTTTAAAGGACATGAAAGGAAAAAGAGAGCACATTTTTAGTCACCTAGCATATCAGAAATTATATAACAGAAGATCTTTATAGCAAAACAAAAGTGGAATTACCAGATTTTTTTTTCTTCCTCTTAAAGAGGTATATGTTAACTAAATAGCTTCAATTTAAAGCCCACTCTATTAATTGCTACGGAAATTTGTACTAAAAGATGAAAAAAGAGATAAATACATAAATAACATCTCATGTTTTAGATTAAAACATTTAGACCACGAAAGGAAATTGCTTGAGAAACAGCACAGCTGGGGCACCTGGGTGGCTCAGCCAGTTAAGTGTCTCCTTCAGCTCTGATTATGATCTTGGGGTCCTGAGATCAAGTCCTGATCAAGTTCCCTGCTCAGCGAGGAGTCGGCTTCCCCTTTACACTCTCTCTCTCTCTCTCTCTCTCTCTCTCTCTCTCTCTCAAATAAATACATAAAATCTTTGAGGAAAAAAAAAGAAAGAAAAACAGCATGGCTTTAATAGGTGAGCACCATCTGGTGGTACAGTCCTTTAAGTACAGCTGTTGAAAACACCTATTTATCTCCAGAATCTAAATCCACGAATAAGTCTCCTTTTTTTCCTTTTTTTTTTTTTTTAATAATTTGTCTCTATTAATGAAATTAAATATACACATTTCTCTATTCTGCTTCTTTGTCTTGGAGTAAAATAACAAGCTGGAGACAGCATTAAAAATATTAGACATTTTATGTTACAAAGTATTTTTAAAGATTTATTTATTTTTTAATTTTTTTATTTCATTTATTCATGAAAGACACAGAGAGAGAGGCAAAGACATAGGCAGAGGGAGAAGCAGGCTCCCCATGGGGAGCCCAATGGGGGACCTGATCCCAGTACCCCAGTGTCACGACCTGAGCCAGAGGCAGTTGCTCGTTCAACCACTGAGCCATGAAATCCCTATATTACAAAGTATTTAATCTAGATCTATAGAATGTAGTAGAATAACAGCATCAGAGCACTCAAGGGATCAAAGTCCAGTAACCTCCAACCTCTTTCATCTCTCTTTGCCCTCCCTCTTATTCCTCTCAATAGTGAGCCTCTACCTTGAACTGAATAATCTGGAATGGCCAATGTTAATATTTTATACTTTTTCCTGCTGGCCGTAGACAACCTATTACTAGCCTTCAAGATCAATCTCTATTCTTAAATGTTTTTGACTGTTTTCATTTTAATCAAAGTTCTTACATTCCAGATTTTTGGCTCTTAACCTGGAATTCCGAGTTTTTATCTGGTCTCTTTGGTACCAACTCTTAAACCTCCTTCAGGAAACTGGCTTGGATTTGATATACTAGTCTTCCAACTTTGGGTAACCCCCTGAAATACACCCCATTCTAGTTGGCCTCTTAGGTTCAAGGCCCAGTTATGGTCAACTGGCTGTCTTCCTTGTGGAAATCCAGATAAAGGCATCGAAGTTAGTGACAAAGATGGCACTGTTTAATTCAAACTAGAAATTAATGCCTATGCACTGGTGAGTTCAAAGCCATGAGTGAGTCCCCAAGAGGAAGGCTCTAGGGACCAGATTCTCAAGAGGATGCTGGCCCTGCCATTCCTACTGGTATAGCTCAAATCACAAAATTTAACCTTTTAGCATCACTGTGGTGGGAACAGTTTGGGTACTTTCCATTTCTAGAAAAGAGAAGAAAAGGAATATAATAAGACCCAGGACCAGGCAAGACCTGAGTGCCAGGAGGAGTAGGAGCTCTGAAGGGACAGATTCCTCAGAGATGTATCAATATAACTACTATGCCAATGAAAAACCCAACTTACTGCCTTTCCCTTGGCTTTATTCCATCCTGTTCTAGAAACAAACAATATGACTGGTACCTGATGGTTCCCAAACCAAGCAGTAGGAAGGTTAGCACCACACTTTTTCCACCTCTGTATCCTGGCCTCTAATCCAGAACATGCTGGGTCACATCAAAACCTTCTTCCCCTCTCACTCTTTCCCTTATGTGATCTATCTCCCTTTCTAGACATTTGTATTTAATTAAGCCAAATCTCTACCATCTAATCAGCACCAAGTTTCCCACTGCCACCCTAAATATCCAAGATTACTCACAGAAAATCGAAAGATGGAAGAAGAAATGAAATAAAATGGGGAAATACTGTTTTATACACTGAAAACAGATGATTATATATTCATATTCCTGTAAGCTTACTCCTAGTTTTTAGTTCAAGGACACTATAACACTTCATTTGGAAAATAAGGGAGAATCTGACAACTCTTTTTTAAAAAAAATTATTTATTTTCATTTGAGAGAGAGAGAGACAGAAAGAGAGAGAGCATGCAGTGGGGAGGGGCAGAGGGAGAGGGAAAGAATCCCAAGCAGATTCCTCACTGGGAGCAAAGTCCAATGCAGGGTCCCAAGACCCTGAGATCATGACCCAAGCTGAAATCAAGTGTCAGATACCCAACCAACTGGGCCACCCAGGCACCACGAGAATCTGACAATTCTTAAGATAATTTTGCCTTCTCCCCACTGTGATGGCACACTTGAGACCTTATACACTATTTACATTGTGAGAGAATCAAGATCTCTAAGCCCAATTCTCTCACATGACAGCTATTTCTCTAGGAATGCTGGGAAGTTCCAGAAGCTGAAGTTAAATTTTAGACCAGGATGGGCTCATTTAGAATTCTTGCTTAAATACATTTAGTGAGGTCTACAGGTTTAAAGAAATTAATGCCTCCAAGAATACATAATTTACTCTCTAGGGATAAAGAGATTAAATATTTACATACTCTTGGCATCACATTGGGTGCTACTATACAAATTATGTCTTGGCTCTTCACTGCAGATATTGCCTCATGCTTTCAGAAATTATTCTGTAATGGATGGTGGCGGCGAATAATTGTACCACACATTATTAATAAAGTGCTTTTTGTGAATGATCAACACACTTATAGTATTTTTAAATATTCACTAATAATCATTAATAGACAATACTGCAGATAGCATTTTTTAAAAAAGATTTTATTTATTTATTAATGAAAGAGAGAGAGAGAGCGCAGCAGAGACAGAGGGAGAAGCAGGCTCCATGCAGGGAACCGAAGTGGGACTCGATCCCGGGTCCCCAAGATCAGGCCCTGGGCTGAAGGCAGCACTAAACCGCTGAGCCACCCGGGCTGCCCTGCAGATAGCATTTTAAAAATATCCTCGAAACTTACTGAGTGAATCAGATAGAGTGTCTTTCAGAGTTCTGAATGACATAACTCTTCGAATCACAGAATTATGGAATTGGAATATACTTTGGAGAGGTCATCTGGCCCATATTCCATTTAAACAACACCATTAATTATACTCTAATACTTTATGACTCAAATATGAAATATAATATCTTAGGCTTGCCATTTAATTTTAGAGATAATTAACCCCACATTCAAGGTCTTAAGAACTGGGTAATTACTTTTTGTAGGGATGTATCGAAGAAGTGCTATTTTTTTCCCTCTCCTATTCCTTTTTGTAATATTCTGTGCTCTTAGAATCAAGAGTGTACCCATAGGAAATAACTAAAAGCTTGTCTTAGAAAAGAACATTGAATTTTTACTTCATTGCCCATGGGTGAAAGAAGTGAGGAAAGAAAAAAATCTATTGACTTTAAATTTCTGGGTAGTAAAACGAGTGTTATGAGTTAAGAGTATAGGTTCTGGAGTTACAATATCTGTGTTATCTTGGAAAATTGCTTAACCTCCTCATGCCTCAATCCCCTTATCTGTAAAATGAGGGTAAATATAATTCTTATATAGAGAGTTATATAGAGAGTTGTGAAGAAAAAAATGAGAGGATTCATTTAGCACAGTGTCTGGCACAAGGAAACAATGCAATAAATGAGTCATTATCATTATTTAATATCTGAATTTTACCATTTTACTAACCTTTGGAAAAATCATAAGATTTTATACCAAATATAGAGAGTATGAATGAAAAGAGATGAAAACCCTATAATAATTACTACTTAAGTATGATTGGTCTCCCTCCTAAAAAGAGTATGATTTTTTTTTTTTTTTTTTTTTGGTGAAATGCATCCAAGTGGTCAGAAAGGCCCCAAATATTCAAAATTCAAGGATGACAAAAAAGGAAGCAAACTGAATAAATGATCAGAAAATGGCATCGGGCTAAGTATGATATGACATTTAAAGGTCCTCTATTTCATTTTAATAACTGGAACGATAGTATACCCAGCTCTAGAATAGGAGGTGTAAGCAGTGTATTGGTTGTTAATCTTCCTTGAATACATTCCTAGATCGAATATGAAAATATTATTCAAAGATACTTATTTCAATAAAACAGAAAGATTAGAAGAAATATCTCAGAAATCTGAGAATATACATATTTACTCGGAAAATCATAGTAGACAGGTATCAGGAATATACTAGTGGAAGCAATGCTACTGCCACCTAGTGAGATTTTAGTAAACTATCTTTGAAAGAAGGCCATACTTGCTTTGAAAAGGATTAAAACTGTCTCCTCTCTTTTTGCTATCAAAATATATGTATTTATTTAGTATACATATTAGTAAAAGAAAATATAGGTTTACAAGGATATAGAAAATATGCTTGACTCACTTTTTATTTTGTAATTTAAAAAAATTTATTTATTTATTTGAGAGAGAGAAAGAGCATATACACCTCTTTGGGGTGGGGAGGGCCGGAGAGAGTCTTAAGGAGACTCTGCGTTGAACATAGAGCCTGACGTGGGGCTTGATCTAATGACCCTGAGATCATGACCTGAGCCAAATCCAAGAGTCAGACACTTAACCAACTGTGCCACCCAGGTGCCCCAATGTTCACTTTTTTCATAATAGGGCTAAAGGCATGAAACTTGTGGTGGTTGGATTTCAGAAGCAAAAGCTATCACAGGAATACCTTGTTTTCTTGCTCTTTGCTTTATTGCACTTTGCAGATGTTGCTTTTTTTTTTTTTTTTTTACATATTGAAGGTTTATGGTGACACTGTATTGACCAAGTCTAGAGGTGCCATCTTTCCAACAGCATTTGCTCACTTTGTATCTCTGTGTCATATTTTGGTAATTCTCTATTTCAAAATTTTTCAATATTATTATATTTGTTATGGTTATCAGCAAACTTTGATGTTATTATCCTTCTTGTTTTGAACTACCACGAACCACGCCCATGTAAGATGGTCAACTTAATCGATAAATGTGTCACTCCATTGACCAGTCATTCCCCCATATCTCTCTCTCTCCTTGAGCCTCCTTATTCCCTAAGATGCAAAAATACTGTAATAAGACCAACTAATAACCCTACAATGGTCTCTAAATGTCCAAGTGAAAGGAGTCACACGCCTCTTATTTTAAATCAAAAGCTAGAAATGATTAAGCTTATTGAGGAAGGTATGTCAAAAGCCAAGATAGGCTGAAAGTTACGGTTCTTATGCCAGTTAGCCAAGCTGAGAATGCAAAAGTAAAGTTCTTGAAGGAAATTAAAAGTGCTCCTCCAGGGAACATGTGAGTGATAAAAAAGTGAAACAGCCTTATTGCTGATATAGAAAAGTTTCAGTGGTTTGGATAGAAGATCAAACCAGCCACATTTCCTTATGACAAAACCAAATCCAGGGGAAGGCTCTAACTCTCCTTAATTCTATGAAAACCGAGAGCAGTGAGAAATTCAAAGAAGTATGAAGTTGGCAGAGGTTGAGTCATGAGGTTTAAGGAAAGAAGCCATCTCCATAACGTGAAGTTGCAAGGTGAAGCAGCAAGTGCTGATGCAGAAGCTGCAGTAGGTTATCCAGGAATTCCAGCTAAGATAATGAACAAAGACTAACCACACTAACCAACAGATTTTCAGAGTAGATGAACCAGCCTTACATTGCAAGAAGATGCTTCTATGACCTTCACAGCTAGGAAGGAGAAGTCAATGCCTGGCTTCAAAGCTTTGAAGGACAGGTTGACTTACTTGCTGGGGGTTAATGCAGCTGGTAATTTTAAGTTGGAGCCAATGCTCATTGGACATTCTGAAAATCCTAGGGTCCTTGAATTGTGCTAAATCTACTCTGCCTATGTTCTAGAACTGGAACAACTAAGCCTGGATAACAGCACATCTGTTTACAACATTAATGATTTATCAAATATGTTAAGCCCACTGCTGAAATCTAGCGCTCAGGAAAAAAAATCCCTTTCAAATATTATTGCTCGTTGACAATGTACCTGATCACCTGAGTTCTCACTGAGATGGACAATGAGAATAATGCTGTTTTCATGCCTGCTAACACATCTATTCTGCAGCCTGTGGATTAAGGAGTAATTTTGACTTTCAAGTTGTAGTATTTAAGAAACACATATCGTAAGGCTATAGCTGCCATAGATAGTGGAACATTCATGATTCATAGAAAGAGGTTTAAATATCAACATTAATGGGAGTTTTAGCAAAAGATGATTCCAGCTCTCACAGATAACTTTGAGGGAGTCAAGACTTCAGTGGAGAAAGTAACTGAGGATGTGGTAGGAATAGAGAACTAGAATCATAAGTAGAGCCTGAAGATGGGATTAAATTGCTGCAATTTTATAATGAACTTTAACAGAGGAGGAGTTGCTTCTTACAGATGAACAAAAAAGTGGTTCTCTAGAGATGGAATCTACTGGTAAAGATTGTGGAAATGACAACAAAAGATTCAGAATATTACATAAACTTAGTTGATAAAGCAGCAGCAGAATTTGAGAGGATTGTTTCCAATTTTGAAAGAAGTTCTACAGTGGATAAAATTCTATCAAACAGCATTGCATGCTATAGAGAAATTGTTTGTTGAAGGAAGAGTCAATGGATGTGGCAAAGTTCATTGTTGTCTTAAAAAAAAGGCACAGCCACCCAACATTTAGCAACCACCACCCTGATCAGTCAGCAGCCATCAACACTGAGGCAAGACCATTCATCATCAAAAAGATTACCACTCCCTTAAGGCTAGATGATGTCTAGCATTTTTAGCAATACAGTATTTTTTAATAAAAGTATGCACACCTTTTAGTCTTTTTAAAGATCTATTTACTTGAGAGAGAGAGAGACAGTGTGCATGCCCAGGAGAAGGGGTAGAGGGAGAGGGAGAAAGAGTCTTAGGTAGACCCTACACTGAGTGCAGAGCCCCAGCAGGGCTCGATCTCATGACTGAGATCAGACCGGAGTGGAAACCAAGAGTCAGATGCTTAACTAACTGCACCACCCAGGTGTCCCTTATGTATGTATACTTTTTAGACATAATACTGTTGCACACTTAATAGACTACAGTATAGTGAAAACCTAACTTTTAAATGCACTGGGAAAGCAAAAAATTCATTAGACTTGCTTTATTGCAATATTCTGGAACAGAATCACCAATATCTTCTAAGTATGCCTATAATGCACTTTGGGTAAAGTTCAGAAAGTCACAGAGTAATACCACTTCATATTGCTAGGAGCCTACAGTGTGTATTTTCAGAATCACACCTATCAAATGACATTTCAGCATACAACCTTTAGAAGGCAATCAATACATATTTGCTCAGTGAGACCAAAAGGAATAAATTATGTATATCACTATTTCTCAAAGGGAGAATATCAGCATTTTGAATGAGACAATTGGTTGCTACACAAAACTATCTGTGAAGTATTGCACATTTAACAAACCTGGCTTCCAGAGCACTAAATACCAACTATACCCCCCTATTGGTATGTTTTCCACTTCCTGACAATTCTAAATGCCTAAGGGGAAGAGGGCATTCACTGAGAATCACTGTGATGTATAAATTAATGATATGCAAATGAAAAGGAATATAAAATATAAAACCCTTACTCTAAAGGAAATCACAATTTAGGCAAGTCAAATCATGCCATTTAAAAAAAATATTTTCTAAAGTGTATGCCTCATTTTAGATTGAGATTCAGAACAACTACTTTTAGATCTGTATGCCAATAAGAAAGTTAGGATATAAAGAAGTTTTTTTTCAGAATGGAAAAAGTTAACACTTTTTAACATACAGGTAGCACATAATTCTCAAAACGGCCTGGGATAGGTCCAGACCAGGAGCAAGAAGTGGATAAAAAAGTTCCCTTCACTGGAACAAAATGCAGGAAGACATTATGTAAAGGAAAAAAATAGCAAACTTCAGGGAATGGTTACTTTGTCAGGCAATATTCTGAGCTCTCTGAATGTATCATCTAATCCTCACAGCAATTCTATAAGGTAGCTACAGATATTATTCACACCTTGCAAATGAGAAAATGCTTCTGAGTTAGTTCATACAACCTGACTAGAGCATGGAGATACAAGTAGCTGAGCTAGGGCTTAGCCATGCCTGAAGTTAATTTATGTAATGCTGGTCCTAAAAAGCTACCAAAGTGTGTCATCTCTGCCATGTCTTTTATAAAGGCCATCATCTAATAGGTCATTCCACTTCAGACTGTTCAAGAAGATTTCCAACTCCAGGTTTTTTGCTGGTAAAATGTTTAACCAATTTTATGACTGCTTTGTTTATAAACTGTTCATTTAAGAAGATACTAGATTCTAATATTTGATTGGCACGGTTAGTGATTATGGCCACTATGTGCTGAGTTCTTCGGCAAATACCTTAAACTTCCTTGCAAAACCCAACCTTAAATGTGCTTAATCATCCACCTTCTATGTGCTTGATCCTGGATAGCTAAACTCTTCTAGTAAATCTAATATACAAAAAAGCAGAAGGTACTACTATAAACCCATGATCATAACCTCAGCTGAGTCCTCAATACTGCTAGCAGCCTTACTGTATTTTCCAAGTTGGTTCAGTCTCAGTTTGCAGGGGTATTTCAAAACTTCCTCTCCTTGGGCACCTCCATGACCCTTTGACTCACCTGTTTTTCAAACACTGAGTTTCCCTATATTATGTAAGGGAAATGGAAGCCTTCATAAAAGAGCTTTTGCAATTTTCTACCAACAGAGCTAAGTATCTGACTGAACCCATACCCTTCCTTTCCTCTTTTCTTCCTGTTACAATAGAGGAAACATCTCTGCTGTATGGGTGGGAAGGCCTGTCTTACCTGGGCTTTGGCACCCACATCCTAACACTTTTTCAAATATCATATGCAGTTGATTACCTTCTTCATATCTACAATCCTTCCCTCTTAACTAAATCCTTTCTCTGGGTATTAAAATATGCTTCCAGCATTCTCATCCTAATAATAATAACAAAAACTTAGTAATCTCCAAATATGCCATTTGACCCCAAATTCTGCCCCTGCCCTGCATCCTCTTCCTACCCCCTAGTAATCATCTTTCTCTTAACTATCATTCACAGCCAAACTCGGGGAAGAGTTGCCTGCTATTAGTATCTTTCCTTCCCCCCATTTCCATTTACTCCTCTCCCCACTCTGGTCTGGCACCACTCCACTCTAATCCATTAATGGCTCCCAAGAAATAACCTATCACTATGCCCACTGGGCTCTCTTGACCTTCATTTTGGTTTCCCTCTAAGCGTCTCTGGCTCCACTCCTGCCTACTTGAAACCATCTTTCCTCTTGGCTTCTATGACACTACTTGCTTGATTTGTTTATTTTCTTTCTAGCCATTCATTCTCTGTTATCTTTGTAGGTTCTTCCCCTCCTACTCCACTTTTTAAATCCTGCATTTTTCTCAGGACTCTGTCCTATGATCTCTTCTTGTCTTACTCTCTACCTTTTCTCTTCAACAGTGTCACCCACTTTCATGGATCCTAATACTATCTCTATGACAATTACTCCATATTAATATTTAGGTTGATGCCACTTAATACTAAACTATGACAACAAGCTTACCTGCATATGTGCAACTTTTTTCCCAAAAACATTTCTCTCTTTAACGTAATTCCTGGTTTCTTCAAACATGAATTCACTGCCTGAAATTCCCAACTCAGCAATCAGTAGCCTTTCCTATAACCCAGAATTAGGTGTTAAGCATCATTCTAATTCCACAAGTGATTTTTACATGACTTTAATGATAACAAATCTCATAAATAATCTTTATGAAACTCCTAAAAATTAATTTATTTCTTAATTCTATAAGAAAATGCTCCTATAGAGATTTCTAAGAATATTTTGACATATCCATAACAATTCTCTAAAACACATCCTTTATTTTTATAAATGATTGTCTTTACTACATATAGACATATACATAATTTATTCAATCCTTTCTTCTCATCATTCATCTATGAGAAAAGAAATACAAAATTGTTTATTTCTATTTACTGATTTCTGCACAATACATATCCCAATAGGCCTGTGGAAATCAACACTTGAAAAGGTAAATTCTATTAGTGCAAAAGAACCCACAGTCAGTTTAAATTCATCTTGCTGGTGATCTCTGTATTCTATTTCTGTGGCAGTGTTCCCAGCCTTGTCCCCAATTTCATGTTTAACCCAGGCTGTGGCAGTCACTGGGCAAATGCACCTATCCTCATATGCTGGCATGTGAGGCTCAATGATTGTTCAGCTAGCACACTCCAAAAACAGAGATGTGAAGGCTGACCTCATGGTCTATGAACTCAACAACTTTCCCTTTTGATTCTCAGGTATAAAAAAGTCCTGCCAAATATTTTGGCTGACAGTTACTTATAAGGAGCTAAGAATTCTTGACTTGTAGTTAAGAAGCTAAAATCATCCTAAAAAGGTATTACAACCCTGACTCCCTAATTTCCCTACTCACTTATAAGCTTTGATTGGATATCCCTGAGTTTAGTTATTTACTTATCTAGTCTACAAACTCAGGTTTTGTTTTGTTTTGTTTTGTTTTACAACTTTAAGTTATACTCAAATGATTGGCTATATCAGCAGTTTTATATACATGAATTTATATAGTTCTATGTTATTTTTTTCCACTTCATTTGCTAATTAAAAGATGGAATCTTTAATAATTCTGACCTGTGGAAGCTCTTGCATGAGGTAATAGAAACCTCTATTCTCTTCTCCAAGTAGGGCACTAGCTGGCAACCGTACATCTTCAAAGAATAATTCTGAAGTATCCTAAGGGATCATACAATTAAATATAGAATTATTTCATTAAATCTCCCAAAAAAACAACAAGGCAATTATTATTTCCACTTAAGAAAACAAAAACAAGAACAAAACAAACTGGAAGCCAAGTCGGAGTGGTTAATGACTACAATGAGTAGGTGGTAAACCAGGGATTCAAACCCAGATTCATCTGGTTCCAAAAACTTGTGGCTTTCTTACTGCAATACACTGTCATTCTTTTCTTTTTTAAAGATTTTTTATTTATTAGAGACACACACACACACAAAGAGAGAGAGAGAGGCAGAGGGAGAAGCAGGCTCCATGCTGGGAGCCTGACATAGGACTTGATCCCGGGTCTCCAGGATCACACCCTGGGCTGAAGGCGGCGCTAAACCACTGAGCCACCAGAGCTGCCCATACATGGTCATTCTAACTCCAATCTTGTTCAATCTTGTCCAGTACTGTATATACCTAGAGTTAAGGGTTTCTAATGCATAAGAAGTAAAACATGTTTTTCTTTTTGGTAATGAAAAAACTACCAGATAATTATCAAGTAATAGAAAAATATTTTCTGCTCTTATTTCATAATTTTCTGCAACCAATTTCATAGAAAGTCTATTAGCATACAATTGTCATTTCTGAAGCAGAAATTCAAAATACCCTAAAATACCTACTTCTGTTACTGAATGGAAAGAGATAAAGCTAGATAAATGGAACAAATACCTCGTACCATTTCTGAAAAGCATATTTTAGGAATCTGATATAAGAAAGTATGACTTGATATACACATATCAAACCTATAGAACTGCATAATTCTATAAGGCATAATTTAGTAAACTCAATTATTTATAATTAATAATTTATATTGTGACTTACCTGGGCTTTTAGTCCCATTTTTTGTAGCTTTTTTCCCTTGAAAAATCGTTTCATTCCATTTTCCACCAGAAAAAGGCTAATGCCATGGGCAACAGAGCGAGCTTCACGATTTGTGACTGCCACTACAATCACAACGTCACTTAGCCACCCATTGGTTATGAATACCTGTAAACCCCAAATATACTGTGATACTCCACAATAAATCAGGTCTATGCATAAGTCATGATTGGAGGAAAGTAAACTCAAGAAGACTAAACCAGACAAGACATGCTTTATGCTTCTCTTTGTATTCTACTCAAGTCTCTGCAGTGTTAATAGCCTACATGAAGTTGTTAAAGAGTACAGGAAAAATAACACAATGCTTCAAAGAATGAACCCAGTACCTTTTCATTCCACAATTAATACTATAAATGATAATGAACAAAGCTTATTATGTCCTTTCCAAATTAAAACAAAATTATCTACAAAAACGATAAACTGTATTTTAGAAAGAAGTTGAAGAAAAAGGAATCTGTTCTAAATGGCACTATACTATTAAAAAATAATGTTCTAAAATCCACATGCTGTACATACAAATAATGGGAATAAACCAATTATACTAGTGTTGTCTACATGACAACATGTGAAGGGGGACATGGTTATAAGTGAGACAACCAAAGACCCTCAATATCTCTCCATACAAGGAGCTGCTGCTCCTACTCATATACCTACCGTCAGTGCCTAGAATAGGGTTTGTCATATAGAAGGCCTTCAAGGATGTTTGTTGAATAAATGAGAAAAATGTATTCCTGAAAGAAAAATTCTACACATCATGGCAAACATAGTTTTTCTGTAATGTTGCTCCATTACGCCACTTACTCAAAAACCTTCCAGGTCTCCCAGTTTTATAGTTTTCTAAGATAATAATGACCATCTGTGTAGGTGCCACAGCTGACTTGCCAAAATAGTGCTGTTTCGTTTGTTTTGAAGCATGTGTCCAGGGGTTAGTGCCTATATGCTCTAAATCCTTGGCCTCAGACATATGTAAACATATGTCTTTTATTATTACAGATAAAAGACAAGGGAAGGAGGGAACTGTTTAGAGAGCGAAAACTGTTCACTTTAATACTGACTTCAATTTGGTTAAATCGAATGGAGTTCTCCAATGGATTTTCTTGGACATAATTACAGGAAAAGGTTAAAAGAATCTGAACTATTTCTGCAATAGTCTGACAGAAGGTGAGTATTTGCAGCATGACCGATCTCATTTTTTTAAATAAAATTATAACAGAATTTCCTTTGTAAGGGCTTTATCAATTTCTTTTCTAATCAACAGTCAAAAAATTTTAATAGGGTTGGGATTATCCCAACTGAGGGCCATCATTTTTTTTTATTTTTTGGTATTGAATGCTCTTAACATAAGCTCATTGTACATGTTACATAGATGGTATATTGTGATAAAGAAAAAGGAAAAAAAACCTCCATGAGTCATTCATATAGAGAGCATTACGAATTTCCTTTCTGGTCTTTTTTCTCTTAACACAGTTGAAATCTATATGCATTTTCATTTAAATGTTAATATGATCTCTTCAGTTAAAATAATTATTTTCTATACCACTAAAAACTTTATATTGATGCCTTGAGGGGTGCACATTAGGTCTTCTTATTGAGGTCCAATATTTACTTACTTATTTCTTTACTTTTGCTTCCTTTCAATTTTTTGTTATGTCTAATAGAGATTTGGAAGCAGTCAGTGGTACTTTCCTGGGTGTTTCACACAGAAGACCTGCTTAGGAAGCTGCAGTCATAGGAGAATGGGTTCTCATTTCACTTTTCACCAAATGGCCTAGTCTAAGGCCCTCTGTGGGCAGAGGTAAAGAAAGTGATTATATACTGGACTCAGTACATATTTATTATCATCCTTAGGATGAATAATTTAGACTAAAATTTCTTAAAGTATGTTTGGAAAAACACCAGTGACTCAAGAAAATCTATGAAGAGAACTTCCTAGAGCATAAGACATACTGTATCCAACTTTTAGAACTTCACAATGTATATCGGCATATCAAAGAGAAGTTGCACACATTTTCCAAATTTATTTGACACCACAGATACTGTTTTTCTGTATAACAACTAAGAAACTAGATTGTGAAACGGTCTTTAGAATTGGGCTGCACAAAATGTGTTCTTCAGATCAGTGTCAGCCCACAAAATGCTAAAACATTTGCCCTATAGGTGAGGGGAACATGCAAAATGCAACATAGTAGAGACACAGATCTCATGTAATACAAATGTTGCAAAATTCTTACAAAACAAAACAAGTAAGTAAACTCAATTCTTCCCATGAGTCTATAGATCTGAGGGAATCAATAATAAGTAGGCTCTGAGACACTGTTACTCATGGCATGACTCAAGAGACAAGGGTTGTGGAAGCCCTTCTTCACACACCTTGCTTCCATTGAGAATCCAGTCACTTCCATCCTTTTTGGCGTTTGTTTTTATTCCTTGCAAATCACTGTAATTGAAGAAAAGTAAAGAATAATGAAAAGAAATTCATTGGTTGGTTAAAAACTGTATTATCAAAAAGTTCTTACATAAGTATGTCCATAATGTGATAATCCAAACTATTTATACCGTGATAAGTACTTTCAGTACTAGAAATGTTTACACAAATGCACTGAAAAATCATGTCTGATGTATCACATTCTCTAAACCACTTAAACAAATGTATATGATTAAGATTACATAAACTAGACAGCTTTTATAGAGCATAAAAATTCCAAGTAGCATCCAAGACCTCCAAATTAGGCTCAGATGACCTCTCAAAGTCCACTATATTTGAGATTATTTGTCACCTTGTATATGACTGCTTCCATTCACTTTGGTTCCCTCCTCTATCTCTATTGATCGAAATTTAGCCATTTAAAATCTCACTCCAAGATCAAGTCACAAGCTCTTCTGACTAAGCCAGACAGGCACCCCATGCTAGAAAAATAGTCAAATCTGTTAGTCAAATGGCCAGATTGGAAAGTATTACCCATACTCAGCTTCAGAGGCTATTTGTTTATTTATTTACATTTTATGTATTATTATCATTATTATTACTATTCTTATTATTATTATTATTATTACTATTATTATTACTATTCTTAAGATTTTATTTTTTTAAAGTAATCTCTATACTCAATCAAAGGCTCGAACCCACCACCCCAGGATCAAGAGTGGTGCATTCCACGGACATAGGCAGCCAGATATCCCATGGGATGCTGTGCTTTATCCTGAGAACTTACTCATCTTCTAGCTACAAGTTTATACCCTTGTTCAACATCTCTGAAATTGTCAGTTAATCTATAATGGTGAGATAAAAGTTATTACATTTAGATTACAATTACGTGTTTTAATATTTATTATTCAGAGGAAGGGAACTATGAGCGATGACGAAATATCATTAATAAACAATCTTCTTAATGTCCAAAAAAAAAAAAAGGCTACATCTCAAATGCTTCCTCTAACAACCCTGCTGTAAAAGTGGAATAGCTTATTTTTCTAAATATAAAATATTCACAATTGAAATAGGAAAAATATAGACAATATTCCACACAAGGAAAAAAATATTGAAAACAATTTTACCTCCTGAAATAAACATGTCTAAAATACATCCTTCTAGCATTTTTTCAATGGAAACAGATACACACATATATGTATTTTTATAAAACTGGAACCATACATATGATTTTGACCTCTAAACAATATCTAATGCTTTCCTATAAGGTTGCTTTTATCATCAGCATAGATTTATTATGATTTTTTAAAACCATCTCTTTTTTCAAAAATTTTATTTATTTATTCATGAGAGACACAGAGAGAGAGAGAGAGAGAGAGAAAGAGAGAGAGGCGCAGAGACACAGGCAGAGGGAGAAGCAGGCTCCATGCGGGGAGCCCAATGCAGGACTGGATCCCGGGTCTCCAGGATCAGGCCCTGGGCTGAAGGCGGCACTAAACCACTGAGCCACCCGGCTGCCCTTAAAACCATCTCTTGTTAAACACTTAGGCAGTTTCCTATTTTTGTAAATATCCTACAACAAGTACCATCATGTATAAAGAGTCTGTGTCATTTACTGTTGTGAAATTTTTCTGATTCTCCCTCTTTCATATGGTCTTTATATTCTATATCTCATGGCACTTTGTTTACTGCTCTTTGTATCATGCTGATTAATGACCCCTGAAGATAATAGATCCTAATCCTTAGAACCTGTTAAGTGTTACTTTATGCAGAAAAAAGGGTCTTGCAGATGCAATTAATTTAAAATCTTGAGATTGGTAGACTATTTTGGATTAGCTGATGGGTGGACCTTAAATGCAAATGTCCTTGTGAAAGACAGGTAGATGGAGATTACCCAGACAAAAGAGTAGGGGCAATGTGACCACAGAGGCAGGTTGGAATGGTAAGACCACAAGGCAAGGAATGGTGTCAGCCACCAGGAAATGGAAGACACAAGGAATGGGTTCTGCCTTAGAATGTCTGGAGGGAGTGCAGCCCTGCTGATAAGGTGATTTGGGCTGATTAATACTGATTTTGGACTTCTGGCCTTCAGAACTATGAGAGAATAAATTTCTGTCTTTTTTAAGCCAGCAAGTTTGTGGTAACTTGTTACAGAAACCATAGGAAAATAACATACTCTCTTAGAGCATTTACCTTGAATCTCAGTTTCCTTAAGTACATACAACTAACCACAGATGAGGGCAGAAAATTTAAATAAACAAAAATCAAACAAGCCTTTGTTTGCATGTGTAATTTGGAGATAAATTAAGATCTCTGATTTATTGTTTCCTCTATGTGAGAGCTAAGATGCCGTGGCCTGGGACAGAAACACACTATCACGTAGCTAACACAACTGCAATCAGAATATTGGTCAGTCACCCAGTTGCCTTAGAAAAATGATCTTAAAAGCAAAGGAAGATTAGATTTGTATTTCTTTTCGACCACATTTTTAGGTGAAAGAAGTAAACAAAAACCTTTTATCTTTGGCAAAACTAAGTATCTGCAAGTATAGATTTATATTCAGTAATTATAGATTTATATTCAGTAAGCATAAATCTAAAAAGAGGCAAATATATGGAGGTTAAATAACATGCTACTAACAATGAATGAATCAATCAAGAAATCAAGGAAGAATCAAAAAAATACATGGAAACAAATGAAAATGAATACCCAACACTACAAATTTTTTGGAATGCAGCGAAAGTGGTTCTAAGAGGGAAGTTTATAGCAGTACATAGGATCTACCTCAAGAAGCAAGAAAAATCTCAAATAAACAACCTAACTTTACACCTAAAGGAGCTAGAAAAAGAAAAAAACCCCAAATGCACAAAAGGAAGGAAATAACAGAGCAGAGATAAATGATACAGAAACTAAAAAAACAAAATAATACAACAGGTAAATAAAACCAGGAGCTGATTCTTAGATAAAAAAAACTGATAAACCTCTAGTCAGACTCATCCAAAAGAGAGAGAGAGAGAAACCAAATAAACAAAATCACAAATGAAAAGTAGCCTGACAGAAATACCATTATAAGAGATTATGAAAAATTATATACCAATAAATTAGATAATCTAGAAGAAATGGATAAATTCCTAGAAACACATAACCTACCAAAACTGAAGCAGGAAAATATAGAAAACTGAACAGACCAATTACCAGTAATGAAATTGAATCAATAAAAACTCCCAAGAAAAAACATTTAAGACCAGTCAGCTTCACAAATTCTAACAAACATTTAAAAAAGAGTTAAAAACTATTCTACTTAAAGTATTCCAAAAAATGAAAGAGGAAGGAACACTTCCAAATTCATTCTATGAAACCAGTATTACCTCGATACCAAAACTAGATAGATTCCCCACAAAAAAAAAGAAAAAGACCTACAGGCCAATATATCTGATGGACATAGATGTAAAAATACTAGCAAAACAAATTCAACAGGGGCACCTGGGTGGCTCAGGTGGTTAAGTGTCTGCCTTTGGCTCAGGTCATGATCTCCAGGTCCTGAGATCTGGCTCCCTGTTCAGTGGGGGGATCTGTTTCTCCTTCCCCCTCTCCCCCCTGTTTGTGTTCTCGCTCTCTCTCTCAAATGAATAAATAACATCTTAAAAAAAATCCAACAATACATTAAAACAATAATTCACCCTACGATCAAATGGGATTTATTCTCAGGATGCAAGGGTGGTTCAATATTCACAAATCAAGCAATGTGATATGTCACATCAGTAAGAGGATAAAAACCATATGATCATTTCAATAGATGCAGAAAAACCACTTGAAAAATTGCATCCATTCATGATAAAAATTGTCAACAAAATAGGTCTAGAGGGATCACACCTCCACATAATAAAGGCTTTATATGAAAAACCTACAGTGAACCTTAAACTCAATGGGGGAAAACAGAGCTTTTCAAACCCTAGGTCAGGAAAAACACATGGTTGTCCACTATCACCACTTTTATTCAACATAGTACTCCAAGTCCTAGCCACAGCCATTAGACAACAAAAAGAAATAAAAGGCATCCAAATTGGCAAAGAAGTAAAACTTCTACTCTTTGCAGATGACAGGATACTATGTATCTTTCAGAAAACCTGAAAGACTCCACCAAAAATCTATTCAAACTGATAAGTGAATTTAGTAAAGTTCCAAGATACAAAATCAATGTACAGAAATCTGCTGCATTCCTATACACTAATAATGAAGCAGCAAAAAGTGAAATTAAGAAAATCCCATTTACAACTGCAGCAAGAATAATAAAGTATCTAGGAATAAACTTAACCAAAGAAGTGAAAGACCTCTCTGAAGAAAGAAATTCAAGACAACACAAAGGAAATGGAAAGATATTCCATACTCATGAGTTGAAAGAACAAACACTGTAAAAATGTCTATACCCAAAGCAATCTACAGATTTAATGCAATCCCTATCAAAACACCAATAGCAGAGCACCTGTGTGACTCAGTTGGTTAAGTGTCTGCCTTCAGCTGGGATCCTGGGATCCAGCCTGCTTCTCCTTCTCCCTCTGCCACCCACCAGCTTTTGTGCCTCTCTTTCTCTCTCTCAAATAAACAAAATCTTAAAAAAAAAATACCAAAAGCATTTTTCACAGAACTAGAACAAAATCCTAAAATTTGTACAGAATCACAAAAGACCCTGAATAGCCAAAGCAATCTTGAAAAAGAAAAACAAACCTGGAAGTATCACAATTCCAGACATCAAGTTACATTACAAAGTTATCACATCTCAGTTTACATGTAACCATTTTTTGTAAGCTTTCCCTAGTACTCATACCTAAATTCATTCCCTTTCCCACCAAACACACATGCACCATTAGTCTCTACCATAGCACCATGTATTTCTTCATAGTACTTGTCATAATTTATAATTAAGGATACATTTATGTGCTTTTTGTCATTCTCCTCAATAAGCACAAAGAACACTGTCTTTTGTTCAGCACGTGTAACTGGCACATTAAAGGCACTTCGTAAGTAACCTTCACATGACTGAATAAATAATCTTCTTCATTCCCCTTGCTCCAATTCTTGCCACCCAAGCCTTCAGAGTTCCAAACCCCTATTTCTAATAGCCTGCTGGACATTTCCCTGTGCATGTCTCATCACATCCAACATTTATTATGTTCCAAATTCAAGTCATATCCCACCATTTTACTTGCGTTATCCCATGCTAATATCTCAAAATGGCATATATTATGTTTTATTGTTATTTATATGTGATAAGGACTTATTTTCCTACTAGAGTTTGAAGTTACTCAAGATTGTAAATTATGCTTGTGTTCATCTTTTTTTTTTTTTTAAGATTTTATTTATTTATTCATGAGAGACACAGAGAGGGAAGCAGAGACATAGGCAGAGGGAGAAGCAGGCTCCCTGCGCGGAGCCCCATGTGGGACTCGATCCCGAGACTCGAGGATCATGTCCTGGGCCGAAGGCAGGCACTAAACGGCTGAGCCACCCAGGCGTCCCCCTGTGTTCATCTTTGTACCCCTCCTTGCATATTGTTCAAAGGTCTATGAAGTGAGTACTAAGAAAATAAATGCTGTTGGTTACTGCTTCCAAAAATTCAAAACCAAATGAATGTTGATTTACCTTCCAGCCCCAGGCTCTGTCATTGCTATGGCACCAATACATTTCCCACTGACCATCTGGGGGATGAAGTGCTTAATTTGTTCTTCTGAGCCATGGTTTGTAATATAGGGCATGACAATATCTGAATGAAGACTAAATCCTGGGCCTGAACAATTTGAATATGCTCTTAAAAAGAAAAAAAAGAAGATAATTTAAAGCACAACATATTTTGTTCTATTTTTTATTTCTTTGATTTTCAGTTAAACAACAATCCATTATTAAGTCTTAGCACATTGTGTCGTAATAGCCTGTCTCCCCACAAATGTAGGAAGTTCTTGAAGATTTTCTCTCTTAATTTTTATTAATCTTTTAATTCCTGTCACTAGCGCAATTAACGGTACTCTAACAGAGCTCCATGAATACTTACCTAATAAATTAAAAGATAAAATATTTTAAAGTATTAATCACCTACAATTGTCTTATTATAACATAGCAACTATTTTCATTTTGGCAAAGTACTTTTGCCATAAGGATATATTCTAATATAGTGGAATTTATACCTAACTATTTGTTTTAATTATGTGACATGAAAAAGTCCTCTTTTTATATATAGCTGTCACAACAAATATCTGAAAAAGCTGTAAAATATTCCAAATGGTTTATGTAATACAATTTACTCATTCATCCTCACTACCATTTAGATTGCTTCCATATTTGGAGGATTATGATCTAACATGACAATGATTTTTGTACATAGATCCTCTTTTTTCTATCAAATTATTATCTTATAATAAATTCCCCAAAGTGACATCCTAGATCAAAAAGCAGAAATATTTTCATTTTTTATATATGTCATTTTTAATCCCCCAAAGTATTTATTGTCCTAATATATAATGCCATTAATAGTATGAGTATCTCATTTTCATTGGAACTGTGTCAGCAATGGGTATTATGATTTTGAGTTTTCACTGATTTTTTCCAAATACTCAAAATGATACCTCCAGGTTAATTTAATTTGCATTTGATCAATAGTAAGGATGAACTTTTTTCATCTAAAAGAACCTATTTGAATTTTGTTTTGATGAACTATTGGTTCAAATCTTTTGCCAATTCACAAAGTGAAATCTTTATTTCTTCTTATACATTAAGCTTTAAGTATATTTGATAGAAATATTTTCCAATGGTTTTCTCAATAGCTTTTTTAAAAGAAGAAAAACAAACATGAAGCAACTAAAAATGACAAGATCTCTTTAATTTTCAACAGCACCTATTTTAATAACTTAAAAGGACATTTTCCTATCTTTCCACATTAAAAAAAATGTACAAGAGTTATAAGGGGTTTACTCATTCACATTTTACACTGAGTTTTCAATATTATTAAGATTAAAAAGCATAATTCATTGTCTTCTCAGAAAAGTGAGCAGCATGCTTAACAACCAAGATTCCACTTCAAATGTCTGCATACTTACTGTTCTTCCCAAATAATAGCTGCCGAATACAAGTCCCCACCAATACCACCATGATGTTCTGCAATATTGACACCAAGCAGTCCTTCTTTTCCAGCTTTTTCCCAAATCTCCCTACTCACTTCACCAGCTTTCTCCCATCTGCAAACAGTAAACATTTTAAAATCAGAAAAACTTTTTTCATATTATTTAAATGGTCATAATTTGAATTTATGAAAGATACTGCATAGGAATGTTCCCTTAATTTAAGGTAATTATTGCTGACATGGGCCATAACTTAAAAAATTTTTTTAAAAGATTTTATTTATGTATTTGAGAGAGAGAGAAAGAGAGTATGTGCGAGGGAGAAGGAGATGCTTCTGGGACTCGGGGCTCCGTCCTGGGACTCTGGGATCATGGCCTGACCCAAACAAAGGCAGACGCTTAACCAAGCACCCCTTTCTATTTACATCTAACTCTTTTATCATTTGTCCTCCTCCTTCTTCCCTTCTTTATTTCTTCAACTTGCCACTTTTCTCCTCCCTTGACTATTTATTGGACCTGCAAATTACATCCACTAATATTCATGGGTACAGTTTCTCAGCTGGTACTCTTAGGATACAACTTTAAATGTGCCATATAGTCATGGGAATTTCTCCAAACCTATCCTCTAAAGATAACTGCCACTGTATATTTCCTTAAAGTGCTAAACTTATAGGGATGAGCATACATAAAAGGAGAGCAGGCAATCTGAAGATTAAGTAGGAAAGAAGAACAGAAGCATCTTGCAGCTGAGCTGTCAAAGGAACTTCTGAAAAGATTAGATATTTGCATAAGATTGTGCAACCTCTGCTTTTCTTTAAAAATGAGAGTAGCATAAAATAAACAAATAAAAAAATAAAAATAAAAATGAGAGCAGCATAATGAGGAAAGAGATCAAGAATCTGAGAACTTTTGTTTTATTTTTTAAAGTGGTAGTTAGATATAGTTAGTAAATATATTATTGAAGATATGGATTAAAAGTAAACACAGATACCTCAAGAAATTTTAAAAGAAAGAGTTTGATTATCATGTATATTTTGATGTAATTATTGCCTAAAGTAGCTTTGGAAGTATTTTTTATCATTAACCTAAAATTTGTCAACTTTTATTATTTTTACTTCTAATCTTCACTAACAATTTTTCTGGAGCAAAGTTTCAAATAAATAAAGCAATAAACAAAAAAAGATCCTCCTAGAGTGAACCTTTCTCTCTCTCCCTTTCTTTCTTAAAATTTTTATTCATTCAGGGAAAAAGAGAGAGAAAGCATGCACACGTGAGGCAGGGAGGGCCAAAGGAAGAGGGAGAGAGAATCTTAAGCAGGCTTCATCCTCAGCATGCAGCCTGACATGGGGCTTGATCCAATGACTCTGAGATCATGACCTGAGCAGAAATCAGGAGTCTGAGGCTTAACTGACTGAGCTACCCAGGCACTCTCCTTTGGTTTTTTAAGAAATAGTTGCTTTTCACTAAAAACTAGTCATGGCATTAGTTTAGCTAATTTTGGTCATTTTTACTGAAAAAGCATTAATAAAATCTTAATGAAAGGTGTTTTTTTTTTAAGATTTTATTTATTTACTCATGAGAGACAGAGAGAGAGAGAGAGAGAGAGAGAGAGAGAGAGAGAGGCAGAGACACAGGCAGAGGGAGAAGCAGGCTCCATGCAGGAAGCCTGATGTGGGACTCGATCCCAAGACTCCAGGATCACGCCCTAAGTCAGAGGCAGGAGCTTAACTGCTGAGCCACCCAAGCATCCCAATGAGAGGTATTTAAAAAAATTTTTAAAGGAGGGAGAGCAAACAAGCTGGAGGGGGGTGGGTATAAGAGAGAGAGAGGGAGAGAGAATCTTAAGCATGTTCCAAGCTCAGTGCAGAGCTCAACGGGGGCAGGGGGAGGGGCATGTGTGAGAGGGGCTTGATCCTGAGATCAAGACATGAGCAGTTATCAAGAGAGGGATGCTCAACCAAATGAGACACCTAGGTGCCCCCAAAACATTTTAAAAATATTTTAATTATAGTAAAGTATTAGCAATAAGTAAATTTTGGAAATACAGTAAAATCCTATTTTCATAGAAATGACAGTTTTTCGGGCAACAAAGTAGGTAATCAGTAATTAATCAGTCAATCAATAAATATCTCATCCAGTAGTAAAAATACTTTAAGGGGGGATCCCTGGGTGGCTCAGTGGTTTGGCGCCTGCCTTGGGCCCAGGGTGTGATCCTGGCATCCCAGGATTCAGTCCCACCCACATCAGTCTCCCTACGTGGAGCCTGCTCTGCCTGTGTCTCTGCCTTTCTCAATCTATCATGAATAAATAAATAAAATCTTAAAAAAAATACTTTAAGGTGGCCAATTGCCAACCAAGATTTGCATTATGCTGTCCTGTTGAACCTTTATGTATTTTAATTCATTCATGAAGTAGAAAAAAAATGTGTAATTAATTACTTAACTATTTGTCACTTGACCAGAATATTCAAATTACTACTCGAGTTGCAAATCTTCAAATTTTCTTATTTTTCATTGTATATTTTAAAATTTATTTAAATAGCATTGTTTCCCTATGTGTATTACTTTAAAGGAAAATGTCCTACTTACTCTGCATGGTAAGGAACAACTTCTTCTTGAAAAAACTTCCTTACACATTCCCGGAAAATGTCATGTTCTGATGAAAAGATTCTTCTAATTCCTATATCTGTTAATTTTTTAGCAGATGGAGTCTCTAGACGTTCCTTCCCTCTGGAATGAGAACATCTGAAAAATATGCATAAACATTAAGAAAATTAAGTGAGTTGTTACTCTTCATAATCCAAGTCAATGCCACTGAACAGGATGGAAGGTTAATTATACTGAACAACATGGAAAAACACTGATTTTTCCCCCCACCGACACACTACAGAGGTAGGTAGAGGGTCTGAAACCTGACCTGTTCAGATTTGAGCATTACCACTTTTGACAGGATCTGCCTCACCTGGATGAGATCAAGTAGTTTGTCCTTTTATCCAACTCACTCTTCACTTCCAAAGCCATAAAGAGGACATCATGCTTATGACTAACCACATGTCTGAGCTTAGGTAAAACAGTGTTGTCACATGATGTACATTATATTATGTAAAATTCAAATACCACCATAGAATAATATTGATGAGTTTTCATGTCACGATGATGTTTAAGATAATACTAACAATTTTTCCATAATCCAAATTAATATTTAATTTAGAATCATACAATTTGAAATGGCAGGTGTGTAAGAGAAACAATGAGGATGCTATTGACATATTAGAGGCAATGTGGGTGTAACTAAAAAAAACTGTGGATGAATCTCTATAAAGATTAGCACAGAATTGTTCAAGACCTTCAGAAACTGACCCTTCCTTCTCCTTGTCCCCCCATATTAACCTAACTTAAGATTGCTCTGTAGTTCCTTTAGTTCAGTGATTTTCAGGTTTATTTCCCTCTTGCGGCACTGCTAAAAAGATTTTGAAAATCTGTGTACCACTTTGTATATTTTCAACCTCTTATCTAAAAAACTTTATCATATATCCGAATATTGGCAAAGGTTTTTCTGTTTTGCATGAAACTCCATTTGGGGTTTCTCTCTTCCTTGGACTCTGCTTTTTTTTTTTTTTCTTTTCTCTTTCCTCTCCCCTTCCTCCTCTTCTTCGTGTTTTTGTTTAAAATATGGTTTTGTTTATTGGCAATGGGGTTGTGTCAACTTTTCTATCCCCCCCCCATGAAATGAATTATTGTGTTTTAGTTTATGTATTTTTATTTGATGCTATGAACTGAATTATGTAACTCCCAAATTCATGTTGAAGCTCTAACTCCCATTGTGATTGTATTTGGAGATAGGGCCTGGAGGATGAAATTAGTTAAATGAGGTCTTAGGGTGGGGTCCTAATGTAAGAAGATTTGTGGCCTTACAAAAGGAAGAGAGAGTTATCAATACTTTGATCTTGGATTATCCAGCCTTTAGAATTAGGAGAAATAAATTTCTGTTATTCAAGTCATCCAGTCTATGCTATTTTGTAATGAGAGCATGGACTAAGAAATGCACTTAACATGCATTTTTTGTCATTTTGTTTTTTCGGTTTATCTTTTATATGCAACTTTTAGTGGAGTTCATTAATATAATTTGAGATGCCTTTTAAATGATAATCTTTGGCTATGAACATGTAATACTACAGTTTTTATACTTCTATCTGCCTTTTGCCTTCAAAATTAATACTCAGTCATTCAAATCATTGTTTTTAATAGCTTATTCATTCATTTGGTCAACATATACTTTCTGAGTGCCCATTATGTACCAGGCACTGTTCAGGTATCTTGAGCTATAGGAGTGCAAAAGTAAGATCCCTATCTTCAAGCTCACATTTCTAGAAGGGGGTACTGAATAATGATAAATAATACAGTAAAGAAGCAAATTATAGAATAAAGGAGAAAGTGATAAATTCTATGGAAAAGAAAAGTGGAGCAAAGATCAGAATGTGTGTCTGGGTCAAGGCAGGGGCAATGGCTGCAGTACAGAATAGTGCGATCAGGGTAGGTTAAGTTAGAAAAATGAGATTTGGGAAAATACCTCAAAGTGACAGCCAAGCAGATTTTTGGAGTAGAATTGTAGGACAAGAAAATAATTAGAGCAAAGAGTGGCAGGCAGGATGACATCTGACGTGTTCTAGAAAGAGCAAGGAGGCCAAATGTGGATTGAGTAAAAACAGAAGATGAAGTCAGAGGTAACAGGACCAGGATGTGCAGGGGTCTTGCATACCACTATAATTTTACATCAAATAGACCAAAATTTACTTTATCGCTTAATTGAAATTGATGAAGTATAGGTGGAAGAAAGGCAAGCAAGGACAAGGAGGCCGCACCCTAAGAGGAAACCATAGAGGACTTTATACCGCCCTGGAAAGAGCCATCCACCCTTTCCCAAATGACAAAAACTTGTGTGGATGACAAGTGTATGGAAGGTTAATCAGACTAAAACAGCCTGCCAATAAGCTCATAAAACCCTCTAGACTTATGAATTCCCATGGCAACCCTCTAGGATCCCCTCCCTCTTTGGGAGCTTTGCACAATCACTCAATAAACTTTACTATCGCTCAACAAACTTTGCTGCCCACCACTCTCTGGCCTGGTCTACCTCTTCATTCTTTGAAGTGGGGTGACCAAGAACAGTGAACACTAAAGGAAAAGAAATCCTGTAACAATATGATTGGTTCCAATTTCCTGCTAGTAGAAATACAACTATAATGCACACATTTGTCCATTTAGGTTTTTCACACTTAGAATTTTTCCTTAGGAAAAAAAAATGTGCTGAGACTAGGAAGCTGATGCTCTGAAACTCTGAATCATTTGTCAACATAATTAGCAAATAAGAGTGGGATTTATAGTTCAGTCTTCCTGTATCTTAACATTTTATAGTCCATATCACCTTAAGGAAACCTTTGGAATATTTCTAAGTAAAATACACCAAGACACTCGAAAGTGAAAGAGGTGACAGAAAGAATAAAGATTTTTCAGGTTAGTCAAAAGTGTTCAAAAGAAACTATGCAGAAAAAAATCAAAACACTTGGCGCCAAGTATGTTGGAGCATTCATTTCTTGAAAACCAAGAAAATTTTAATCAATAAATTGGCCATTTTTCTCCCTATAAAAACCAGGAAATCTAAACTGAACAAAAATCAACTTCTATTAATTTAATAGGCTAGGCTCTATTATTTAAAATACATCCACCAGCATCTTCAACAATACTAGGGAATTGGTTACAAATACACCATCTCAAACCTCACCCCAGATCTGAATCAGAATCTGTATTTTAACAAATTCCCTGAATGATTAATATGCACATTAAGAAGCCTGCTATAATAAGACTTTAGGCCCTGACCTATTCAGAGGGTCCCTCAGTTCCTCCTTTTTCCAAAATTCTCTTAGATTTTTTTCTATACTTCCAACCAAAATAACTTATCCCAATAGATGTAATGCAGAAACAGATATGAAAATTGAGATGTATTCTGCTAAGCCAGACATTAAAGGATCTGTAAAAATGTAAAAGATGTCTCTTTTTTGAAAAATCTACTTTTCATAGAAATGTCATTTATGTTGACACGGTAATGGGTTTGCTACTGTTACTTTTACTTATTATTCAGCTATACTTGCCATATAACATTTGTTTCAGATGTACATGGTTCAATATTTGTATATATTATGAAATAATCAACACGAGTCTAGTTAACATCCATCACCACACATAATTTTTTTGTTTTGACAATCCTTAAGGTCTGCTCTTTTAGCAAATTTGAAATATATGTACAGTATCAACTAAAGTCACCATGCTGGGGGAGCCCTGGTGGCTCAGCTGTTTAGCGCTGCCTTCAGCCTGGGCGTGATCCTGGAGACCCAGGATCGAATCCCATGTCGGGCTCCCTGCATGGAGCCTGCTTCTCCCTCTGCCTGTGTCTCTGCCTCTCTCTCCGCCCCCACTCTGTGTTTCTCATGAATAAATAAATAAAATCTTTAAAAAAAAAAAAGTCACCATGCTGTATATTACACTCCCATGACTTACTTTAGAGCTGGAAGTTTGTACCTTTTGACTTTCTCCACCCATTCCTACACCCACGCCCCAACCAGAAATCTGTTCTCTGTATCTATGCGTTTGTTTTTAAGGTTCCATCTATAAATGAGATCATACATGTCTTACTTCTCTTACCATAATCTCTGTTGCTACTTTTAATGAACTAAATATTCGTAAAATTTGTTTTGTGGCTATCTCTTGATAGCCATATGCATACAACCCTCATCAATCAATCAAAAAATTAAAAAAAAAAAACATTTTCTGGGGGGTCCTCTAACTTAAAGGGAATAATAAAAGAGCCCTGATAAAAATTTGAGGATCACAGTGCTAGAAAGTTCTGGGGGAAGAGCTCAGAAAAGTATGTGCACCCACCCTAAAGTCAAGGTGCACCCACTCCTCAGTCAAGTCTTCCCCACTGTCCTCAGGAGGAACAGATCTTTTTCCGCTCCCATAGCATCTCAGAATTCCACCAACGTTGTCACGAGCTACATGATCATTCCGTCACTCTCCTTATACATAGTGGATAATCCTGGATGCTTCCAGCTTATCCGATGAACGGATTTCAAGCGCCAGTTATCTGAAAGCTTTAGATCTTACCAACACGACCTTCATAGTCACGGAGCCACTTAGAAACTATTTTCTCTTCCGAGTTTAACTAATTAAAAAGGATTTGTTAAATAAATCTCGAGGCCCTTGTGTGATGGGGCGGGCTGCTTTCTGGGGGGCCCTCTTGGGGGACGCCGTGAGGCAGAGGCCGCCCTCGCTCCGGATCTCGAGGCCGCGCCCCCAGGAGGCCGCGTCCCAGGGCCCAGGAGAGCGCGCCCGGGAGCGCCCCGGACGTGACCCCGCCTCCCCCGGGCCCGGCTGCGGCCCGACCCCGAGCCTTTGGCGAACCCCGCTTCGGGCTTTCCCGCTCCTGCGGGGGACCCCGCGAGGCCCCCATCCCCCCGCAGCCGGTCGGGTCCAGGCTCCGGGAGGCGCACGGCCAGGACCAGCCAGAGGGCCCGGGGCTCCGCCCAGGTGGCCGCCCCCGCGCTGCTGAGCTCCAGGCGCCAAGGGGCAGTGCCACCGCACCCGGCCACGGGGAGCAGGGTGGGGGGTCATCGCCCCCCCGCGGCCCCGCAGCCCCCCCAGCAGGGTCGGGGTGTCACCGCCCCCCGCAGCCCCCCAGGAGGGTCGGGGTGTCACCCCCCACGGCCCCGCAGTCCCCCAGGAGGGTCGGGGTGTCACCCCCCACGGCCCCGCAGCCCCCCAGCAGGGTCGGGGTGTCACCCCCCACGGCCCCGCAGTCCCCCAGGAGGGTCGGGGTGTCACCCCCCACGGCCCCGCAGCCCCCCAGCAGGGTCGGGGTGTCACCCCCCACGGCCCCGCAGCCCGCCCCAGCAGGGTCGGGGTGTCACCCCCCACGGCCCCGCAGCCCCCCAGTAGGGTCGGGGTGTCACCGCCCCCCGCTGCCCCCCAGCAGGATCGGGGGGTCACCCCCCACGGCCCCGCAGCCCCCCAGTAGGGTCGGGGTGTCACCGCCCCCCGCAGCCCGCCCCAGCAGGGTCGGGGTGTCACCCCCCACGGCCCCGCAGCCCCCCCCAGCAGGGTCGGGGCGTCACCGCCCCCCACGGCCCCGCAGCCCCCCCCCCCGGCGGTCCAGGGGAGCCCGCGGGCGCTCACCTCGCGGCGGGCGGCGAAGGCGGGGCGCACCGGCCGAGCCCCCGGCCGAGCCCCGGGCGGACCCACGGGCGGATGGCCGGGTGCAGGCGGCGGAAGGCGCTCGCAGCCATGGCGGGGCGGGCTGGGGCTCGGCGCCGAGGGGCACACGCGGCGCGCGGGCGGGCGGGAGCGCTGGGGCCTCGGCCGCGTCCCGGGCTTGGGGTTTCGCGCTGCGGCGGGCGCTCGGGGGCGGCTCTGCGCGGCGGGGACGGGCGGGGGGGCCGGGAAGCCCGCGGAGGCGGGAGCAGCCCCGGGACGTCGGCGCGCGAGCCCGGGAAGCTTCTTAAAAGCGGATCCCAAGAGTCCCGTGGAGAGTCCTCAGTGGGGCGGGCGCGCAGGGACCCAGGCGGACTTGCCCAAAGCCTGGCCTCGCTGCCTGGGGTCTCGGGGCCGCCACCACTTGGGGCCGCGCCGGGGTATTTATTAGCTTTACTGGACCAGACGCTCGGTTTTCTCGAGGTGGTAATTGGCCGGGTTACCTCCCAGTGTGGGGCAATAAGAGACCTTCTGCACAATCTTGCTGAGCCTCTGCAAAATGATAACTAAATATTACTTCAGGGTGGACTGAGCCCACCTGCAGCAGCAGTAACAGTTGATGGTGAGGCCCAGTTAACACGTCTCACAGGTGATTCCTTTTTTTTTTTTTTTTTACAGGCTTCATTAATTCAGTTTAATCTCCTTGTATAAAAACACTGTGTTGGCAACAGCTGGAGCCTGGATCCTCTTCATGGAGACTCTGCTGTGGGTCTTTCCTAGGTCAATGAACTGCTGATAGGGAAATGCAGCGAACAGGGTTTCTTTCTGGAGGCGTCTTGGTGAGATAGCTGTAGATCTCAGAGCCCGAATGACAGGTGGCCTTGGCCAAGTTGCCTGGGGTGGCAGTGCAGCCTTGGTGGAGGCGTAGCAGTTGTCTGCATCAGTTATCCTCAGAAGCATCTTGGGCCCAGATAATGCTCTTGCTTCCGGGGGCAGGGATTGGGCATACCAGCGTTGACACAGTGGCCTGTTATCTTTCAGGGAGTGTGGAACGTGCTGGTCTTGATCTCTTGGTAAGCTCACTGCCCTTTGTCTATAGAGAGGTGAGCCAGGACCATGGCCCTGCATGTGGCAGAGGCTGCCTCCTGGGAGCACATTCAGAACCAACTTGGCTATTCTGGTTCTGGAGGGTGACAGATGCCTTGAGTTCAATCCACTGGCCATGCAGGTCTCCTTTTGGATGGGACTAATCTTTAAAGAGAGATATCCAGAAAAAAAAAAAAGTTGATGATCTCAGACTCCATAATAGGCAGGGAGAAGAGATATAATTTCTCCAAGAACTTTATTCTTTTTTTTTTTTTAAGATTTTATTTATTTATTTGCGACAGAGAGAGAGAACCTGAGCAGAGGGAGAGGAAGAATGAGCAGCCGACTCCTCGCTAAGCAGGGAGCCCTATGAAAGGCTCTATCCCAGGACCCGGGGATCATGACCGGAGCTGAAGGCAGATGCTTCACCGTCTCAGCCATCCAGACACCCCAAGAACTTTATCTTCATGTCCTTGACCAGGAAGCCCAGTGAGTGATGAGGAGCCACACCTTGTCCTCAGCCTTGCCTTGGCAAGTTCTGCAGCCTCCAACCCACCTGGACTACATCTGAGAGTAGACGAAGACGGCGTTGCTGAAGCCTGTGCAAGTGACTCTCTGTAAGTGTTAGCTGTTTTTATTCTCCTCTACTTACATACTCACGTTTTCAGGTGATGGTGACTTTTAATAATGGCCTTTGATAATCAGTTTCACGAAAATTAGATTTTTTTTTCTAATTCAAACAATTGGCTCTAATAGTGAAATTTCAGATCAAGAAGATTTGAAAAAGACAAAAATTCATTTACCTACCAAGAGGACATGGCAGTGCCAGGGCAGAACCGGGAGGGAGCTATCTGAAGCAAGCAGGCCGTTGTGACACTCCTCAAAGAGTGTGCCTGCCTATGTTTCTAGTCTCAGAAGTGCCCGTGTAGATGACAAAGGTCATCTCCCAGCTTTTAGAATTATTGCCAAAATCCCTCGGAAATACAATAATGTAAGAAACCCCAAGACTCTTAAGTTTAGAGGGAGTGATTAGGGATGTATGTAGAGATGGGTTTCATTATAAATATCCATTTTGCAGAAAGACATTAGGAAAACATGTATTTCATGAAATACAACACTTAAATGACACATAAGCCATTTTCAGATGTGAAGATACTAAACACTTGTTTTGGGTACTTGCCATACCTCCTTGAATTGTAAGCTTTGATTGCCCCTTTGACATGTAATTCTGTTATTTTACAGTTAGCTCTTTTCCTCAGTGAATTTGTTTTCTTTGTTTTATTTTTTCGGAATTAAGTTTCTTTGAGCACTTTGGGTCATCTAATTTTTCATCAAAATTGTTTTAGTTTTTTATTCAGAAAAAATGTAAAACTACAGAAAAGTAGCAAATATAGTATAGTTAACTCCCAGATAGCCTTTACTTAGATTCTCCCATTGAGGACATTTTGCCCATTTGCCACATATGTGTATTTTTTGGGGGGGTCATTTGAGGATAAATTGGATACATTATGCCCCTGCACTCCTAGCGTGTATTTCCTAAGAGCAAAGGGAGTTCTCATAATAACTATAGCACAGTTATCCAATGTAGAAATTTAATCCTGATACAATATTCTGTTTATTTATATTATTATTATTATTATTTGCTAAGAATTGGGAGAGCATTCTAATTATTATTATTATTTTTTTAAAGTAAGCTCTACTCCCAATGTGAGACTTGAACTCACGATCCCAAGATAAAGTTACATGCTCTATCAACTGAGCCAGCCAGGTACCTCAAACCCTGATAGAATATTCTTAAATAATCTACAATCCATATTCTAATTTCAACAAATGTCCTAATAATATCCTTTCATTACAATTAAATCTGGTAAAAAATGGAGATCTGCCCTACAAATTGCCTGAGCAGACAAAACCAATTCCATCACAAAGCTGAATGGGAAATAAAAGCAAAAGAAAAAAATTACAACCCTTTGACGAGTGTTTGAAACAGGTAGAGTGACCTTCCTCTGAGAGTTCAGCTGCTCTGATGTTAATACTTTGTTAAGGGTGTATTCACTTCTGCAGCCCATGTTTTGTTAAAGTTGAAATGATACAGTGATTAGTGTGGCCTCTATGCAAGGATGACACACAAGTTTGTGAAGTGTTTCATTAAAAACAAAAGCAAAAAAACAAATTTGCCAAGGACAAAAGGCAGTCTTAGCTTTACATTATTCCAACCCCTCTGGATCCTGTAAGTTTTCTTTTAGCATATTAAAAATTTCTTTGGAAACTTCCTTTACCTCTGGCACCCAAGATAGCAATCATCCTTGAAGCATATGGCCCACTGATAGGGGTCTGAAGGGTCTCATGACTGAGAGTTTACTAAACAATGATAAATGACCTTTCCCTAATAATTACTGGCCTCCCAGAAATCTTGCTCCCTAAATTCCTTAGGGACTTACACTATCCCTAATTCCCTCTCAACTTGAAAGTGTAGGATCAGTCACCTCTCATAACTCCAGTGCAGGTCGTTGGTTTTCCTTCCTTCCTTCCTTCCTTCCTTCCTTCCTTCCTTCCTTCCTTCCTTCTCTTCCTTCCTTCCTTCTCTTTCTTTTTCTTTCTTTTCTTTCTTTCTTTCTTTCTTTCTTTCTTTCTTTCTTTCTTTCTTTCTTTCTTTCTTTCTTTCTTTCTTTCTTTCTTTCTTTCTTTCGCAGCTCTTTCTGCCCACAGATTCTTTTCCCATGCTTTAATAAAACTACCTTTTTACACCAAAGACAAGAATTCTTTTGGGATCCCTGGGTGGCGCAGCGGTTTGGCGCCTGCCTTTGGCTCAGGGCGCGATCCTGGAGACCCGGGATCGAATCCCATATCGGGCTCCTGGTGCATGGAGACTGCTTCTCCCTCTGCCTATGGTCTGCCTCTCTCTCTCTCTCTCTCTCTCTCTCTCTCTCTCTCTCTGACTATCATAAATAATAATAATAATAAAAAGAATTCTTTCTTAATCATCTGCTCTGAACCCTAACATTTTGCATCACAATTTAGTTTATTTTGCAATACTAACTTGACCTGGGTAATTTTTAACTATGCCTCTGGGAAATCATTGTCAAAACTTGAACTATTTCCCCAACATTGATATGAAGACCAATTCCCTCTCATTTAAGGAAATTCTAATATTATAACTAATAATTGATTACTGTGGAGGATAGTCACTGTCTTTGTTACCACACAGTAGTCTCTTAATAACCTCCTTATCTGCTGGGGATATGTTCCAAGACCTGACTCCCCCCCTACCCTCTCCACCCAATGGATGCCTGAAGCCATGGACACACCAAACCCTGTATGATGAAGTTTTGGAATTATAGCTGAGGTCCGGAACCGACAACCAAGAAAGAATTATTGAGATGTCTTTGGTGCAAAATCATGGTTTTGTTTGTTTTTAAGATTTTATTTATTTATTCATGAGAGACAGAGAGAGAGAGAGAGAGAGGCAGAGACACAGGCAGAGGGAGGAGAAGCAGGCTCCATGCAAGGAGACTGACGTGGGACTCTATCCCGGGAATTGGGATCAGGCCCTGAGCCAAAGGCAGACATTCAACTGCTGAGCCACCCAGGCGTCCCAAAATCATGGTTTTGTTAAAGCACGGGGACAGGACCCATGGGCAGGAAGAGTGGCTGTCCCGGGCCTGTGAGGGGTGGCTGATTATATACCTGGGTGTTGGGACGGGTTTGAGGATAGTGTACTCTCTAAGGAATTTTGGAGGCAAGGTTTCTAGGACCTTGAGGGGGCTAGCTATTGTTGGGAAAATGTCACTTATTACAGTCTAATAAAATCTTAATCATGAGACCCCTCAGGTGTATATCCGTGGGCCATATGCTTGGGGGATGGTTGCCAACACTTATCTTGGGGGTTTTTAGAGATAAAGGAAATTTCTAAAGGAATTTTTATATGTGATGTCAGGTTTAGTCAAAAGTACCCCCAGGGGGCCATTGAGCCTGGTGGTGAGAAGAGAGAGGCTCCCCACCAGCGTGGGGCCTTGATCTCCTTCTGGGTTTCGGCACCAAATGTCAAGTTTAATCCCATCGGTAGTGAAATGGAATAGAGGCAGGCAAAAGTTGGTTGAAACAGGCTTTCAATTGGACGGGCTCTCCGGGGAGATTCAGGGCTGGCAGGGGAGGGAGAGAGCAGGGAAATAGAGGGTGGGGGAAGTCACGTGCTGGGGAGGGCAAGCAGGCTTTTTAAGGGGGGAGGGGTAAGGGGTTGTGTCTCTGAAAGGGGTGATAGGTTTTAGGCTTGATCCTGGTGAAATCAGCCTGGGGCAATAACTGCCCATGGCCTTATATGCGGTCTGGGTAAGCACGGTTCAGGTTTCCTGCATAGGTCCAGGCTTCCCCTGATGACACGTCCTCCCCGTCTGCAGGTGATGGGAAAGTTCTGAGGTGGAGGCCACAGGTCTCCACAGGTCTGTTGCTATTTTGTTGGTGCCTCCAGATCTCCCTTGATCCCGCTGGCCCAACAACTAAAAGTAGACTTAGGATCCTGGGGGTTGGGCTAAGATTGCCTTTAGCA
Organism: Nyctereutes procyonoides; assembly: GCF_905146905.1. Lineage (NCBI taxonomy): Eukaryota > Metazoa > Chordata > Mammalia > Carnivora > Canidae > Nyctereutes > Nyctereutes procyonoides. The sequence goes on from NW_026575132.1 coordinate 18,149,578, forward strand.
AAATATTAACATCAAGGCAGTTGAGTCCAAAGGGGAATGTCCCTTTGCCTGTTTCTAGGACTTGCCAGTGTGTTGCCCCAGGCTTGTGCTTTGCCCTCAGCTAGCCCTGTGTTCCCTCATCACTGTAAACACTATGTTTTTGTTTGCTTTGTTTTTGCTAGAAATACTATTGTACCAGGAGTGCTTGAGTGTAAGGGGGTGTAACCCTTCAGGGGCCCAGCAGGCTTTTCTTTTTTTTTTAAATTTATTTATTTTTTATTTATTTATGACAGTCAGAGAGAGAGAGAGAGAGAGAGAGAGAGAGGCAGAGACAGAAGCAGGCTCCATGCACCGGGAGCCCGACGTGGGATTCGATCCTGGGTCTCCAGGATCGGGCTCTGGGCCAAAGGCAGGCGCTAAACCGCTGCGCCACCCAGGGATCCCAAACAAGACAGCAGGCTTTTCTTTTTTTTTTTTTTTTTTTAATTTATTTATTTATTTTTCCCTTCAGGGGCCCAAACAGACCAGGTTCAGCCACTTACTGCTGGCAAACTTCAAAGGCAGAGAAACCAGTGTTGGTGGAACAAAAAAGTAATTTATTTCAGTAAGGCCAATTCCAGGAACACCACAGACTAACGTCTTAAAAATTGTCTCCACAGTACTGAAAATACTTTCCGAGTTTATATTAGGAATGTATGGGGCAAATGTGGGTGGGTACTTGCAGGTAGCCAGTGTAAGTTAGAAAGTCAAAACAGAGGCAGCTGAAGTCCTCTTTCGCTATGATAAAGCTTAATTTATAAATTAGGCATAGTTACAGATTACAAACAATACCAGAGTAATTATAACAATATACTATAAAAAAGTTATGAGAATGTGATCTCTCAGAATGTTTTATTGTACTGTACTCACCTAGCGTGTGATAATGTGGGATGATAAATTCCTATGTAATGAGATGAGGTGAAGTCAATGACAGGAGGTACTGTGCTGTAGTTAGGCTGCTACTGACCTTCTGACCATATGTCAGAAGGAGGATCATCTGCTTCTAGACCTTGGGGATGACCACAGGGAGCTGAAACTGTGGAAAGAGGAACTGGATGGGGGGGCGGGTGGCCGGGTAGCCTACTGTTCTAGTGATATACCCCTGAGGCTCGTTCCATGTTGTGGTTTGAGTGCTTTCCACTTGTGAATTGTCTTTTTCCTGTGTGCAGAAGAAACTTTTACTAACTACTTCTTCAGTGATTCACTGGTTTTGCTTTGGCTATTTCTGAACTTTTGACAAGTCCAATGCAGAATATTTCATTATCTTGTCTCTCTAATACCCTTTCACCTGGCACAGCTCCTTTTTCCAATAATTCATGACATTGGTGTTTTTTGAAGAGTAAAAACCAGGTGTTTTTAGAAATAACTTAGTTTGATTCTTTTGAGGTTTCCTCATGGCAGAGTGGGATGTCCTTCTTAGGATATTGCATCAGAACATCCTTCATCCTAGTTTGTCCCGTTCTTGGTGAGGTTAACCTGAACCACCTTAATTTTAATACCTTAACTTGGTTAAGATGGTGTCCACCAGGTTTCTCAATTGTAAAGTTAAGATGTTTCGTAAAGTAAATACGTTTAATTTTGTGAAATAAGAATGCAGAGATAATTTAGTCAAACTGCCCAGTGTTTCATGAATGCTTTGAGTCATTTATATCTCCCTGGCAGGAATAAGACACATTTTTACTTTAGAGCTCAGCTTGGCATGCTTTCATTAATTGAAATGCAAATTAGGGCCTGAATAATCAGGGAATGTTCCTGTTAGTGGAGATGCCTTGAATTGAGAGTCTGGGAGTGAAAAGAAGGGAAAGAAAGATCAGGGCACTAGAGGAGCTGGGAACAAAATTGGGAAGGCTTCTAGAAAGGAAGGACAGTAATGAAACTAGGCTTAAGTGGAGTATATATTTTGAGAAGAAGTAGGAATTCCGGTTCAGCAGATAGGTAGTAGCTGGGAGGCATCCTGGGATAGAGGGCTGACTGTGTAGATTTAGGCATGAGACTACCTGGGTTTAATCCTAAATCTCTGTTCTTTGCCAGTTGTCTGTTGTCATTGTGGACACAAAATGTTCTGGTGTAATGTAAAGGGCATTGCACAGAAGTTGGCTGCATTGTAACCATTCAGTTTTGTTACTGTTGTCCAGTTCAGTTCCTGTTGGCCAATATTTTTATTGTCACTAAGTATCACACCAAGGAATTTAGATTTAATGTGGCAGGAGATAGATACAAGGCCTGGGAGAGCAAAGTTTATTCATTCATTCTTTCTTTTATTCACTAAATACTTGTTGAATTCTTCCTAATGTTGAGGGTACAACATTGTACAAGATAAAATATCTGCTTTCAGAGATCTTCGATACAGTTATGAAACTGGTATAAGATGATTTAAAATACAAGAGGAGTATGAGGAATATAGGAGTAAGGTGATAGTCCAGAGTAGGGAGCTGACACTGTGGGCGGCTTACTTGTTTGCTTCTTTTTCCCACTCTATTTTTATGGGATAGTGGAAAAATTGTGGGCATGTAGCATTCCACAGATCAAGACCGAAGTTGGAAATCTCTCTCTGAGTTAATCTCTTCATGTCTCTGTTTCCTTATTTGTAAAGTGTAGATATTAATAGTGTCTACCTCACAGGGTTGTTGTGAGGCTAAGGCAAGGCAAAATATGGAAAGCATCCGATTGGCAGCAATAGAAACCCAGTTCATAGCAACATCATTGTTTTTACTTACCTTAACACTTAGGAGAGGCCACGTTCTTCCCAAGTTGCTAGGAAAACAAAACCCACAGAAAGTGACCCTTCCTACTAATTTGGTTAGCTGTCATTCATTTGGAAAGCTGTTCTTTCTAGTTTCTTTCCAGTATTTAGGCCAATATCTTTATTGGCCACTCTAGACAATGCTTGTCTTGTGGCCAGACTCCAGAGTGAGCAAGAGTGACCAGTGTTAGCTTGAAGTCTCCACTGTGTTCATTTCTTTCAATAGCTTGTTCTTCCCCTTTTAGAGAAAGCAAGAGAGAGAAGAGCAGCCCTGCCCCCATTACTAATACCATTTGACAAAAATCCTTTATCCTATCTTATCCTTTATCCCAGAGTTTGTAATCAGCACTAGGAGTTTTAGATCTAAGACAAATATAAGCTAAGGTGCAAAAGAGTTTCATTTGTCCAGATTCTAAAACTGAGCAATAATTCTGGCTCTATGTTCCAGTCTGGTATATACAACCACTCAGAATGTTAGGCTTTAAACTTTCTTCACCTTTAGAAGAATAGAGTCTTCATATTTTAAAGGAGAACACAAGATTCCAGACCATGAAAGGATAGATGGATTGTCTAACACTCAGGAAGCTTTCAAATTCATTTAACTATTGCAATGAATACAGCAATGTCACAGGATCACATGTCAGATAGCAGTAAGTCCAGGAAGTGGAACAAAGAATAGGCCAAAGTTAAGAGATTATCTCATGATTAAGGCAGAAGTGAGGGGAAATGTGGTAAGGACAGACCTCAGCTGGAATCTGACAGGTGTTGGGAATCCTCTCTGGCTTGAATATTCTGAAGGCTCCTTTGTCCATGGGCTGATTGATACAGGTCGCCTCCTTGGTGGCATGGACTTAGTAGGTATAGTGTAAATTCTCTGAACCTCCATTTACTCACATGTAAACGAAGAATAACAGTACCCATATCATGGAGCTGCTGGGTGACTTTTCAGAAAACAGGATGAAGTGGTTTGAACAATGACAAGAAAAAAGAAACAGAACAGGGATCCCTGGGTGGTGCAGCGGTTTGGCGCCTGCCTTTGGCCCAGGGCGCGATCCTGGAGACCCGGGATCGAATCCCATGTCGGGCTCCTGGTGCATGGAGCCTGCTTCTCCCTCTGCCTATGTCTCTGCCTCTCTCTCTCTCTCTCTGTGTGTGTGTGTGACCATCAATAAATAAATAAATAAATAAATAAATAAATAAATAAATAAATAAATAAATAAAAACAGAACAATGACAGGATTATGATAAGCACTCAATAATTGGCAACTGTTGTCATCCTTAAGAAATCCATATTGTAGGGATCCCTGGGTGGCGCAGCGGTTTGGCGCCTGCCTTTGGCCCAGGGCGCGATCCTGGAGACCCGGGATCGAATCCCACGTCGGGCTCCCTGCATGGAGCCTGCTTCTCCCTCTGCCTGTGTCACTGCCTCTCTCTCTCTCTCTCTCTCTGTGACTATCATGAATAAATAAATAAAATCTTTAAAAAAAAAAAGAAAATTAAAAAAAAAAGAAATCCATATTGTATAGTACAAAAAAAGCAGAAACTCCTAAAAACATTAAAAAAACCCAATAACACAAAACTACATTTAAAAAAGAAGAAAAATTACCCCTAGTTGTCCAGTTGAAATATAAAAATCTTTAACCCTTTGGAGCATGAAGGAAAAAAGAGCTCCTGTCTTTAGCTCTCCCTCTCTTTTAGTGTTTATTTGATATTATGCAAAGATACACTATCTTGTATGTTTAAAAACTGGGTATGCAGTGTCTCTTAATTAGGAGGTAAGTGTTTGAGGAATAGGGACTACTTATGTTTCTGTCCTGATACCTATTAGTATATATCAGGTCCACATGTTCCTCTTCTGGACTGAGGGAAATGTCAGCTTCTCTAACTTCAATCACTAGTGGTCTGTTTATAAATGTATACAAATGAAGTGATTAAGAGCATTTTATTACTTTATATTTGATCTGAAGAATATCTTGATGACACTTTAAGAAAACTGAATCTACCACACAGAACACTTGTATATTGTTTGCCTGAGGTTCATGCTGCAGTAACAGAAGGTATTTAATTGCATATACAGGTGTTTGCTGGATATATTCACTGTAAATTTTATTTAGTCTGATTTTTTTTGCTTGGGTTTTTTGGGGGGCTTTGATTTTATTTTTAAATATAAAATCTGGCTAACTGAATTTAAATAAAAATAAATAAATAGATAATCTAAGACAAAACTGATTCTGGAATTTAAAAAAAAAAAGATGTATTTATTTGAGAAACAGCACACTTGCCTGAGTGGGGGGAAGAGCCCATATGGGGCTCCATCCCCAAACCATGAGACTGTGACCTGAGCCAAAACCCAGAGCTAGGAGGTTAACTGACTGAGCCACCCAGGTGCCCTGGAATTTGTTTTCTAAATTTGTCTGAAATATATGTATTTTTTCTCGTATGGAGGGAAAAACTAGTTGGCTGTTTTATATTTTGGAACATTTTCTTCTAAAAAAAAAAGTGATTTAAATATCTTCAGCCAATACAATTTTTACAGAAAATGTAATTGTCAGGATTAAGAATGGGTTTGTTTAAACTTCAAGCTTGGAAATCTAAATTTTCCCCCTCTGGGCCACATCTATAATAGCCATATTAGTGGTATACATTGTAAACACTAAATCATTGCTCAATGTGAAAAAGATTATAAAATTTATATTCTAGAGCTGCTCTGTTCTTTATTTTATAGAGAGCTCATTAGAAGAGATGAGTATGTCCTCTGATTAAAAGAAAAACTGATCTAATCATATGAAGAAGGTTTATACATCTTTTAATGCATTACAGTCTTAGACTAAAGAAATCTAATGTGTAATGCCATTATATGAATCCTGGACAGTATCAGAAGGATGACTGTTAAACCACTTTGCTTGTGTAATATGGAGTTATTCTCTAGCATAGATGATTTTTATTCAGAGTAAGATAAGCCTTTATGGTACGATTTCTCTAAGAATATACATCTTTTTTAAATTTTTATTTATTTATGATAGTCACAGAGAGAGAAAGAGAGAGAGGCAGAGACACAGGCAGAGGGAGAAGCAGGCTCCATGCACCGGGAGCCCGATGTGGGATTCGATCCCGGGTCTCCAGGATCGCGCCCTGGGCCAAAGGCAGGCGCCAAACCGCTGCGCCACCCAGGGATCCCCCCCCCCTTTTTTAAAGAATATATATCCTTTGTGAAAAACAGGAGTGGGGAAGGGTTAAGATGGCAGAGTGGTAGGGGAACCTGAGCTTACCTCATCCCTTGAATGCAGCTAGATCAACATCAAATCGTTTCAAACAACTAGGAAATTCACCTAAGGGTTAGGAAAACAGTCTGCACAATTGGAAGGAGATAACTTGGCAGATGCGAAGGTTCAGGGCTGTGAATTGGAGGAGAGGAAAGCCACAGTGCTATGAAAGGGAGAAGCCCTTTTTGTAGAGTCAAGTCTGGGAGAAAGAGAGAGCGTGCAGGAGAGAGAACAGTATGTAGGGTTTGAACAATAAGCTGTGGTGAGGGGATCCACTGGTTTGCACTGGGAGAGAGCACTCCTTTTCCTGGAGTTCACCTGGAAAAGTTTATTTTGCCTCTCCAAGGATGAAAGGGCTGTTGGGAGTCATTGAGTGGCCTTTCAACAGCAGGGGACAGAGACGTGGACAGAGGGCAGGTAACCTGGTCAGAGCTTTTCCATGTGTGTCACAGTGGAATTCAGCCACCTTATGCATACCACATGACTGTGTTTCTGGGACAGAATGGTGCTGGGTGCCTGGGTGCGCTGTAAGGCTCTCCTCTGGGAAGAGAAGTGGGTCTGCACCTTGCCAGGCCCTCAAATTGTAAAGTTTTGAATCCCATCCTCTGGCCAGAGATAAAACACAGGAGAACTGTGGTGCTGGGTATGCCACCAGCCAGGCACAGACAAGTTGAGGGCAGGGATCTGGTAAGAGCTTGGGACAGGAGAGGAGATTGTTTGCTTTTCTGTGAGGGCCTCCTGAACAGCAGCAGCTGTGAGTTCCTCTCCCTGGGGACGAGAGGGTGAGGTGACAGTATCTTCCACCTGCTGCCCACCAGCATGGTCGGACTTCAGAGAAAAACACAGCACTTAGAGTGGAGGCTGGAGTAGTCCTCTTCTTCTTAAAGATTTTATTTATTAGACAGAGCATAAGCAGGGGAAGTGGCAGAAGGAGAGGGAGAAGTAGACTTCCTGCTGAGTAGTGAGCCCTATGTGGTGCTCCATCCCAGAATCCCAGGATCATGAGTGCTGAGGTGAAGGCAGACGCCCAACTGACTGAGCCACCCAGGTGCCCTAAGGCTGGAATTTTTTACAGCAAACTCAACCCCCCTGTGCTCATCAGGGACATCTTTATGAGGGCAGGTCTGACTGAGCAAGTGCAGCAGGCCTTTCCCTCAGAAGACCAACACAGGACCCCCACATGTACCAGTTCTATAGATCATAGAGTGCTCTAAAGTGTAAGCGTTCTATTGGGAATAAGCTTTATTTGTTTAAAATTTTTAATTTTTATTTTATCTTCTTTTTTTTTCCTTTATCAGGCTTATAATTTGTTGGTTTGTTTCCTTTTATCATTTTTTTTGGATCAATCTTTTTTTTTTCTTTTTTTCTTATTCTTTGGAATCAGGCTTATAGGTCTTTGTTTGCTTTTTTTGTTCCTTTTCCTTGGATCAAGCCTTCTGGCTCCACCTTCCAGGCTTATCTTAACAAGCAAAGTACACCTACTTAAAAGTCCAAACAATCCCCACTGCAAGCAAGGAGGAACTCTGTAGAGGACTGAAGGAATGACCTATGGGAAAGAGGAGCCAAAAGACAAAGCAAAGTGCACACAGCATACACCAGAAACACTTCCTAAAATGCCAGGGCCTGGACAGTATATGACTCCTTCTTAATATATTATTACTCTTGGGAACAGAAAATATATTAAGCTTTTATAATACTCAAAGGACAGAAACCTAAGCATAATGACAAGATGGAGGAATTTTTTTTCAAAAGAAGATCAAGAAGAAATCACAGCCAGGGATTTGCTCAAAACAGATATAAGCAATATATCTGAATAAAAAATTTAGAACAACAGTCATAAGAATACTGGCTAGTCTTGAAAGAAGCATAGAAGACACCAGAGAAACCCTGCTACAGAGATAAAAACTAGAAATAAAAAAATGCTATAACTGAGAAGCAAAACTGATGGGATGTAGTAATCACAACAAGGATAGAAGAAGCAGAGGATCAAATAGGTGATACACAAGATAAAAATTATGGAAAATAATGAAGCTGAAAAGAAGAGGGAAAGAAAACTATTGGATCATGAATACAGACTTAGGGAACTCAGTGATTCTATAAAGCCCAATAATGTCCTTATCATGGGAGTCCCAGAAGAAGACCAAGAAAAAGGGGCAGAAGGTTTATTTCAGTAAATTATAGCTGAGAACTTCCCTAATCTGGAGGAGGAAACAGGCATTAAACTCTAAGAGGCACAGAGAACTCCACTCAAAATCAACAAAAATAGGTAAACACCAAGACACATCACAGTAAAACTTAAAAAATACAAAGATAAAAGAGAGAATTCTGAAAACAGAGACAAAAGTTCATTACCCTGTAAGGGTAGACACATAAGATCAGCAGCAGATCTGTCACAGAGACTTGGCTGGCCAGAGAGAAGTGGCATGATATATTTAACATCTTTATTGGAAAAAATCTGCAGCCAAGACTACTTTATCCAGCAAGGCTGTCATTCAAAATAGAAGAAGAGATAAAGAGTTTCCAAGACAAGCAAAAACTAAAGGAACTTGTGAACACTAAGACAGCTCTGTAAGAAATACTAAAGCAGGAAAAACAGACCAAAATCAACAAAGACTAGAAGGGAATAGATACAAAATCTACAGGAACAGAGACTTTATAGGCTAAATTCATTGCTATGAATGTAAATGGACTGAATGCTCCAATCAAAAGACATAGGATATTAGAATGAATAATAAAAAAAAAGGACTCACTAATTTGCTGTTATATGATACTCATTTTAGACCCAATGATACATCCAGATTGAAAGTGAAGGGATGAGGGGCACCCTAATGGCTCAGGTGGCTAAGTGTCCAACACTTGATTTCAGTCCAGGGCTTGAGATAGAGCCCTGTGGTGGGCTCCTCACTGAGTGTAGAGCCTGCTTCAGATTCTTTCTACTTCTGTCCTTCCCACTCCCTGCAGGCTCTCTCTCTCAAAAAAAAAAAAAAAAAAAAAAAAAAAAAAAAAAAAAATCCTACTAACAAATGAATGGGTTAATCAGGAAATTAAATAAGGAATAAAAAATACATGGAAGCAAATGAAAGTGAAAACATGACAGTCTAAATAAAACCTGTGAGATGCAGCAGACGGTCCTAAGAGGGAAGCATATAGCAATATAGATCTTCCTCAAGAAGCAAGAAAAGTCTTAAATATACAACCTAACCTTACACCTAAAGAAGCTGGAAAAAGAGCAGCAAATAAAGCCTAACGCCAGCAGAAGAAGGTAAATAATAAAGATTAGAGAGTCAGCAGAAGGAATTAACAAGTATTAGAGCAGAAATAAAAGATATTGAAATTTAAAAAAAAAAGTAGAACGGATTAACAAAACTAGTCGCTTGAAGGCATTAATAAAGTTGATAAATCCCTAGCCAGACCTATCAAGAGGAAAAGAGAAAGGACCCAAATAAATAAAATCATGAATGAAGAGGAAAGATCACAACCAACCTTGCAGAAATACAAACAATTATAAGAGAATATTATGAGCAATTATATGCCAAGAAATAGGGCAACCTGAAAAAAAACAACAACATAAAATCCTAGAAACAGTAATGCCTGGGTGGCTCAGCGGTTGAGTGTCTGCCTTTGGCTCAGGTTGTGACCCCTGGGGCCTGGGATCGACTCCTGCATCGGGCTCCCTGCAGGGAGCCTGCTTCTCCCTCTGCCTGTATCTCTGCCTCTCTCTCTCTCTGTGTCTCTCGTGAATAAATAAATAAATCTTAAAAAAAATTCTAGATACATATAAACTAACAAAACTGAAACAGGAAGAAATAGAAAACCTAACAGACCCATAACCAGCAAAGAAATTGAAGAAGTAATAAAAAATCTCCCAATGAGAGCCCAGGACCAGAACCCTTCGCAGGGGAATTCTACCAAATATTTAAAGAAGAATTAATACCTATTATTCTGAAGCTGTTTCAAAAAATAGAAATGGAAAGAAAAATTCCAAACTCATTCTATGAGGCCAGCATTATCTTGATCCCAAAATCAGATCAGGACCCCCTCTAAAAAGGAGAATTACAGACCAATATCTCTGGTGAACATGGATGAAAAAATTCTCAACAAGATTCTAGCTAATTGAATTCAACAATACATTAAAAGGATTATTCACCATGATCAAGTGGGACTTATTCATGGGCTGCAGGGGTGGTTCAATCTTTGCAAATCAATCAATGTGATATACAACCTATTAAAGAAAGGATAAGAACCATATGATCTTACCAGTAGATACAGAAAAAGCATTTAACAAAATACAGCATCCTTTCTTGATAAGAATCCTCAAGAAAGTTGGGATAGAAGGAACATACCTCAACATCATAAACGCCACATATGAAAAACCCACAGCTAATATCATCCTCAATGGGGAAAAACTGAGAGCTTTTCTCCTAAGGTCAGGAATATGACAAGGATGTCAACTTTCATCACTGTTGTTCAACATAGTACTGGAAGTCCTAGCCTCAACAATTAGACATCAAGAAGAAATAAAAAACATCCAAATTGGCAAGGAAGAAGTCAAAAATTATTGCAGATGATCTGATACTTTATATAGAAAACCTGCAAGAATCCACCAAAAAAATTGCTAGAACTTATACATGAACCCAGCAGAGTCACAGGATATAAAATCAATGTCCAGAAATCTGTTGCATTTCTTTTTTTTTTATCTGTTGCATTTCTATACATCAATAGAAGCAGCAGAAAGAGAAATCAAGTAATTGATCCCGTTTACAATTGCATCAAAAACCATAAGATACCTAGGAATAAACCTAACCAAAGAAGTAAAAAATCTGTACTCTGAAAACTATAGAACACTTCTGAAAAACTGAAAAAGACACAAAGAAATGGAAAAACATTCCACGCTCATGGATTGGAAGAACAAATGTTTTTAAAATACCTATACTACCAAAGCAATCTACATATTCAATGCAGTCCTGATCAAAACAACACCAGCATTTCTCACAGAGCTGGAACAAACAATTCTAAAATTTGAATGGAACCAGAAAAGACCTGAATAGCCAAAGGGTTGTTGAGAAAGGAAAGCAAAGCTGGTGGCATCACAATTCCACACTTCAAGCTCTATTACAAAGTTGTAATCAACATGACAGCATGGTACTGGCACAAAAACAGACACATAGACCAATGGAACAGAACAGAGAACCCAGAAAATGGACACACAGCTGTCTGGCCAACTAATCTTTGATAAAGCAGGAGAGAATATCCAATGGGAAAAAGACAGTCTCTTCAACAAATGGTGTTGGGAAAGCCAGATTGTGATATGCAGAAGAAACAAACTGGACCACTTTCTTATACGATACACAAAATAAATTCAAAATGGTTCAAAGACCTCAATGTTAGACAAGAAGCCATCAAAATCCTAGAGGAGTAATCTGGTAGCAACCTCTTTGACCTTGGCAGGAACTTCTTACTAGACAGGGCTCTGGAGGCAAGGGAAACAAAAGCATAATGAACTATTGGGGATCTCATCAAGATAAAAATTTTCTGCATAGTGAAGGAAACAATGAGCAAAACTAAAAGTCATCCAATGGAATGGGAGAAGATATTTGCAAATGACATATCTGATAAAGGGCCAATATCAGTAATCTATAAAGAAATTATCAAACTAGGGCTCCTGGGTGGCTCAGTCAGTTAAGCGTTCAGCTGTTGATTTCAGCTTGGGTCATGATTTCATGATCCTGGGATTGAGCCCTGCCTCAGTCTCAGTGAGAAGTCAGCTTGATGATTCTAATTTTTAACTGTGCTCTAAAAAACTGGAAGATCTGCAATTGCATGAGCATTCTTGCATGGTCACAATGGGCTAGCCCAGAGTGGAGGTGATCTCTTTGGATGGGGCATGATTTCTAGTTTGCCTTAATCCTGACCACATCTTCCCATATGATCCATTTTACATACAAAATTATTCTGTTTAATATATTAAAATATACAAATACACATGATATATATAATTCAACTGTATCCATTTTAACTCTAGTATAGTATTCTATTGTAGTACTATGAGTTTATACATTCTTACATTATTTTTTTACATTATCTATAGATGATCCTACACTAATGAATATTTGGATACTTCCAATTTTTCCACTATTATAAAGAATTCTGCAATAAACATTCTTGTAGATGTCACGTTTTGGGCACATGTGATTTTTTTTCTAGGGGAGTGGATCTTAAATTTTAGTATTTAACAGAATCACATAGAGAGCTGGTTAAAACACTGTTGGTAGGCCCTGGCCCCAGCATTTTTTCCATTTCAGAAGGTCAGTGGTGGGAATATAAAATTAGCAATTCTGGGGCACCTTGCTGGCTTGGTCGGTTGAACATGCAACTCTCAATCCCAAGATTGTGAGTTTAAGCCCCTAGTTGGGCATGGAGCCTACTTACAAAAAGTAATACGTAAATGAAATGAAATAAAATTAGCAATTCTAACAAGTTCCCACATGACACTGCTGCTGCTGGTTTAGGGACACACCTTGAGAACCACCTCATTAGGATGTACACCGAGGAGTGGAAACACTGGCTCACATTCAAGATAAATGCATCTTGAACTTGATCAAGTATTACCACATTGCACTTCCAAAAACAGTAAAAGAATTGATAATCCCACTCTAAGAACTGATTATCTCACTATCAGGTTTTTTTTTTAATTTATTTATGATAGTCACACACAGAGAGAGAGAGAGAGAGGCAGAGACACAGGCAGAGGGAGAAGCAGGCTCCATGCACCGGGAGCTCGACGTGGGATTCGATCCCGGGTCTCCAGGATAGCGCCCTGGGCCAAAGGCAGGCGCCAAACCGCTGCGCCACCCAGGGATCCCCTCACTATCAGTTTTAATAAATTCTCTGTTCAACGTTTTATATTGTCATATTTATATTTGTCAATTTTCCAGATTTAAAATGGTATCCCATTATAGATTTAATTAGTTTTCTGATTACTGATCTGCTTGATCATCTTTTCACATATTTACTGGTCATTTGGTTTTTCTCTCTCTTGCCTATTCATACCCATTGTTTATTTTGGGGAGGATTTTTGACCATTTTCTTATCGATTTGTAGAAGTATTTTTTATATTTTGGATATTAACCAAGTATGTCTGTAATCCACAGAATATTTCAATTTTAACAAAAGTATTAATCTCTTCCTTTAAAATTTTCAGAAGTGTTTTAAGAGAATCTACTTTGAGACCACAAAGATAACCTCCTATTTTCTCTTCGAAATGTTTCATAGCTTTTCCTTACATCTAAAACTGACTTTGGGATATGGTATAAGCTAAGAACTTATTTTATCTTTCCATATGGATAAGGAATGTCCCACCACAGTTTATAGAACAATTCACCTATTCACATTTTTTTTCTTTCTTGTGATGAAACTTTTAAGATCTACTCTTTTAGCAATGACAGGTATTTTCTTTGCCTTTTCACTTAGCATGTAGCCCTTTGAGGATTCCACTTAAATGCAGGATCTAAGTTTCTACTTCCCTTCTACTTTTAGATAGATACTTAAATTCATGCCTTTAATTATGAAGGTTAGGGAAACTCTCTTCCGACCTCCAAAGGCAATGCATTTTCAACTCCCACTTACCTATGACATGGGCATAGTTGATGACTGGGCTTTCCTGGACTTTCTTGTAGTTTAACTATGAAATTTAATTTAAATTTTTGAAATGTAATATATTGATATAGCATAACAAATGTTAAATAAGCCATGAAAACTCTCTTACCCCAGTCCATCGTCCACCCAGTTCCCACCACTACCCTTCCCCACAAATAACCCCACAAATAACCACCACTGCTTCTTATATATCTTTCAAGATGTTCTTTGTACTTGTGCAATCAAATAAAGGTACCATACCATACACAATGTCCTTGCTTTTTTTTTTCTCACTTAACAACACATCTTGAGAGATCTTTTCACATTTATACATATAATGCTTCCTCATTTTTATACAGACATGTCGCATGACAGAACATAATTCAGCTGATTAGTTTCCTACATTTGTAATATTTACATTTCCCCATATTATAAACTAATTTGCAAAAAATAATTTATATATAGATCATTTACTGCGTATAGCTCTAGGATAAATTCCCCAAAATTGCATTACAGGGTCAAAAGGTATAGATAGGCATTTGCAATTTTGACAGTTACTACTAACCTGTCTTCCTTACAAGTTGTAACACTTGTATTTCCCACCAACAATGCACAATCCTCTTGGTGGTACTGTTGCTTACTTAGCACAAGTCCCTGGTGGAAAACCAGACAGGAACAATTAGCTCTGAGTTTGGGCTCCTACAGAGGCTGATGCTCTATACCAGCTTGTGTACAGCCACTAAATGTCCAGTTGACTTCTCCTTGTCCTAGGAGACTTCTCTGCTCACCTGTCTTCCAAGGCAACTGTCCCTGGGACGGGAAACAGCTGCAAGTGTCTCTGATGTATCCTCCAGCTCCTCTGTGGCTCACCACTTTCTCAAGTTCAGTTTACTCAGTCTCCTTTATGTCCAAGCTTCTTCAAAATACAAATTAGATTGCTTTTTGCTTGTTTATCCAGGTTTCCTCATTAGACATGAAACAAGGATCTTGCCCTCACATACCTTATTTGAAGACTTTCTTGTTGTCTTCTTTTCTCTTTTTTTAAGATTTTATATATTTACTGGAGAGAGCTTGTGTGCTTGAGTGGGGAGTGGAGGAGCAGTGAATGAGTGAGAGAATTTCAAGCAGACCCAGCACTTCAGAGTTCCAAGTGGAGCTCAATCCCATGACCCTGAGATCATGACCTGAGCAGAAATCAAGAGACAGGCACCTGACTGACTAAGCCACTCAGGCTCCTTTCTTGTCTTCTTTTTGAAATGAAATGAAATACGTCTAGGGCTTCCCAGTAATCATGATGCTGGTTTGGGGACTGCGATAGAATAGTTTATAATTTGAGGGAATATCCATCAATCCCTACTTTATTGAGAATTTTTTTATTCACCAATGTTTGTTCATTTTGTAAAATACTTTTTGTATACATAGAGAAAATAAAAAGAAAAACTTTGGAAAACATTGAGCATTCTTATACCAGAGTGAGTCAAGACAAGGATGAGGCTCAGGACTTAATTATAAGGGTGTCAAAGCTACAGAGGAGATTACATCCTCAATCCTGGTAAATCCAATGATTCCCTGATTAGAAAGACCTGAGACCCTGAAGCATGAGATAAGAACTTTGGTGTGATGCACTCAAAAATACTGAATCCCTTAGGGTACCTTGGTGGCTCAGTCTGTTAAGCGTCTTCCTTCAGCTCAGGTCATTATCCCAGGGTTCTGGGATTGAGCCCTATGTTGGGTTCCCTGCTCAACAGGGAGCCTGCTTCGCTCTCTGCCCCTTCTACCTGCTCATGCTTTCTCAAATAAATAAAAATCTTTTTTAAAAATTCAAAAAATAATACTGAATCCCAGGGAGCCTAAGTAGCTCAGCTGGTTGAGTATTGCACTCTTGGTTTTTGGTCAGGTCATGGTTTCATGGGTTGTGGAAATGAGCCCTGTGTCAGGCTCTGCGGTTAGTGGATTAGTGGAAGGGTCTGAAAGATTATCTCCCTCTGCCCTTCCCCCTTCTGCGCTCTCTCTCTCTCTCTCTCTCTCTCTCTCATATAAATGGATAAATCTTTAAAAAAAACAAGAAACTGAATCACAAATCCTACCAAATCCTTTGGGCCCACAGAAGTGGCTCACTCTTTAGTTAGGCTCTAATACTTAATGAAAAAGAGGTACTTCAGTAGGCCTGACTCATCAGCCTCCAGCTCATCTACTCTTTCTTTACCTTTTCTCCCTCCTTACTTCACCCTTTATGGCTTCCAGCCCTACATTAAATCAGTGGGGAGTTTACAACACAAAAGAATGATTTTCTTCCTGTGTGAAGAGAAGTTACTAATCCCAGTGACTATGTTTAAATAATGTCACAAGTTATTTAAGAGTAGAATGATTAATTGAACCAGTTTTACAGACTTAAAATCCACACCAGAGAAAATCTCACTGGTTCAAGGCAGAAGTGACAAGAAATGCCAGATTTTTCTATAAACTAGTTCATGGCTATTTCATGATTGTAAAGTGACCATACTTCCAACCACTTAATGAGCCCTATCCCCTATCAGTATTCAAGTGAAATGTTACTTCTACATCTAATCTGTTGATGCTGTGGTCTGAATGTTTGTGGCCTCCTAGCTCCATAGAATTCATATGTTGAAATCCCAACCCAACGTGACAGTATTAGGAGATGGGGCCTTTAGGTCATAAGGGTGGAACTCTCATAAATGAGACTTGTGCCTTTATTAAGGAGGCTCCAGAGGATCTCTTGTCCCTTACACCATGTAAGGATACAATGAGAAGTCTGTAACCTGGAAGAGAAACCTCACCTGACTGTACTGGCACTCCCATCTTGGCCTTCCAATCTCCAGAACCGTGAGGAAATAAATTTCTGTTGTTTATTACTACCTAGCCATGGTATTTAGTTATGGCAGCCTGAACAGACTGAGACAGTTGGCAAACCCTGTCAATTCTATATCCAAAAAAATACATATTGAGAATCCATTCATTTCCTTCCATCTCCACTACATCTGTTTCCAGTTGACCATCATCTCTCACCTAAAAGAACACAGCAACCTAGTAACTGGGATCCATAGAACCACTCACCAATCCCTTCCCAAATGTAAATAATCATTCCACTCCCCTCCTTAAAATCCCTCCCTGGCCTCCTTTTGATGCTAAAATAAAATCTCAAATCCTAATCCTGGATTCCAATGTTCTTCATGACTTGGCCCCAGATTCCTCCCCATATCTCACACCACCCTCCCACTCGTTCATTACACTACGTTCCAAACATGCCAAATCTTCAAGTTGTTCTCCCTCTGGAATTTGTACCTGTTCTTCTCTCTACCTGCAAGACAGAGATGACCCACAATGAAAAAACATCTGCTATTCTATGTTGTGACTTCATATATTTTTTTTACTTTAACCAAGAAATAGTGTATATATTGAGAATCCACTCTTCAAAACTAATGGGATAGGTAAGAAGGAAAACTGGGAGGCAGGACAGGAGTAATGGAGACAGTACTGTATCACAGCGTGCTAATGAGCATGTATTTATTTAGCATCGGATCGGCAAGGAATGAGAAAATAAGCCCCTACCCCCCATCCTCTTGATTTTCTGCATTTGAGAGAGTCTTAAAAGACATGAACAACACGGAATTTCTCTTCAGGCTAATGTGCTAGCCAATTCATGACTGTGCTCCCTCTTTTATAAATGTACACATTTTAAAGCTGTCATAATAAATGTTATTTTCCTGCTAAACTCAAGAATTAGGGACTCCTGGGTGCTCAGTGGTTGGGCACCTGTCTTTGGCTCAGGTTGTGATCCCGGGATCTGGGTTCGAGTCCCACATCAGGCTCCCTGTGAGGAGCCTACTTTGCCCTCTGCCTATGTCTATGCCTCTCTCAGTCTGTGTCTCTTGTGAATAAATAAATAAATCTTAAAAAAAAAAGAACCTCAATAATTAGACCATTGGTAAAGAAAAAAATTAGACCACTGATAGGTATAACCACAATTCTAGATGAAGCAGGAAGCTGAATTAAGCATGAACAGGTTTATTCATAAGCATCCACCCACCTAGAATTATGTTTCAGGGAAATGCATTACTTAACCCTAATTATTGGATCTTTATAATTCTGACAGCTTTCTTTTTATTTATTTATTTTTTATTGGTGTTCAATTTGCCAACATAGAGAATAACACCCAGTGCTCATCCCATCAAGTGCCCCCCTCAGTGCCCGTCACCCAGTCACCCCCACCCTCCCGCCCACCTCCCCTTCTACCCCCACTAGTTCGTTTCCCAGAGTTAGGAGTCTCTCATGTTCTGTCTCCCTTTCTGATATTTCCCACTCATTTTTTCTCCTTTCCCCTTTATTCCCTTTCACTATTTTTTATATTCCCCAAATGACTAACTTTGAATTAAAAAAAAAAAGAATATATGTCCTTTGACATAGTGAGTGGACCTAGTCTCAATTTGACAATTTTTAAAAACTTTACTTGAGTAGATAAATCTGACAAAATTCCGTTAGCAATATCAAGACTAAGAATATCTCTGCTAAAGCCTCATCTTAAACTGGGAAGATTGCTTTTGTAGCACACACTTCTTAGGTGATAGGAATCTTAATATAAAATATTAACTCAAATTAATCTGTCATTATAAACTAATATTATTGAGTGTCAGCTTATGGGCTGAAACCATGTGGAACATGAATTATATTTTTAATTCAAGAGCTTTATTTATTTATTTATTTATTTATTTATTTATTTATTTAAAGATTTTATTTGAGAGAGTGACTGAGCACAAGCAGGGGGAGGGGTAAAGGGCGAGGGACAGGCTGGCTCCCTGCTCAGTTGGCTCCCCGCTGAGCAGGGAGCCCTACATGGGGCTAGATCCCAGGACCTGGGATCATGACCTGAGCCAAAGGCAGACGCTTAACTGACTGAGCCACCCAGGCATCCCTCAGGTGCATATATTTTAATAAAATTGGCAGCCCTGCACTTAACCTCCATCTTCTGGGACTCCTTCAACTTCTCACGTCCCTTCTTAAATTTATTGTGATGCCCATTCATTTTTCCCTTCTACCTAAGAAAGGCATCTGTTCTTCTGTTCAAGAAATTATCACCCCTTTCTCAACTTTTTACTTATCTGCTGACCCCCACTCCCTTTACTCTAGGTACACATACACATGTAAACATACACACATTTCCAACAGCAGAGTATAATGCCATTTTATTACCTGGCAAAGAACTGCAATGTCTTAAAGGAATAGAAAAGAGTTTCTCAATCTGTAACCACAGAAAATTTCTTCCATAGTTTTCATTAGAATTTTTATAGATTCATTTTCTTCATATATATGAATCTTTGATCTCTCTGAAATGTATTTTGGCATAATGATGCATTTTTTTTCAGATGACTAAACATTTTCATAGTACCATTTTTCCAATAAACATCTTTTCTACCGATGCCACCTCTATCATTTGCATTCCCTTATATATTTGGCTATATTTCTAGACTTTCTGTTCCATTCATCTGCTTGTCCATTCATTTATTCATTCAACAGTACTTATTGGGATTCTTATGTGTACCAGGATTCTTAAGAGTACCAGGTACTCTTTCAGGTGCTCTAGACAAAAATGAATAAAACATGTGTCTTAACCCCGTGGAGCTTGTCTGCGGAGGTAAGCAATAAACCAGGTGCTGGTAAGTACAATGGAGATAAGTCCTGTGTCTGTTCATGAGGTAATTTCCTACTGTTTTAATTATTTTGAACTTTGATTTTGAAAAGGAGATTGGGGACCTTAAGGGGAAGACAGAGGAGAGAGAGATGGAGAATATGTTAAAGTAAAGAGAAACCATAGAAGAGTTCATGGGCTCTTCTACTCTAGCAAATACTATCTGTAGAACCCTGGGCATATTGCTTATCCCAGATCTCAGCTTTCTCAACTGTGAAATAGGAAGGCTGCAGAGGTTTGCTGGAGAAGCTAAATGAAATGTTTGTAAATCACCTGGGTCATAGTAACCACTATTATCCTTAAAACATTTTCTTCTTCACCCTCTCATTTTGGGGGTAGCCAAAGCCTCCTAACATTCAACTGTCTTTCAAAATGGAATTTTTAGAACCTGTGGCCTGGGTTGAGGCTGGGGCTTGGACTGTTGAGTGGATGAAGAAGACTTCATTACTGTGGGGAAAACTGTGAAAAAAAAGTTCACCCCTGACCGAAAATCCAAGCCCAGGCCTTCCTTGTTCCAGGGATGCTAGAGTTCCTACTGTTGAAGAAAGAAGGAAAGAAGATGTGAAGGACTTTGATACCAGCCAGTGGCACAGAGAGAGAAACATGGATAAAGAACATCTTCTAGGAGCTTGCTGCTGTGATTCAAGTGGTAAATCCTGGCATCCGAGGAGAAATCATTAGCGGTGCTCATAGAGGAAAACCAGCCCCAAAGCTTGCATAAGCCACAGAAGATACCCTCTGCTTGCCAGTTAATGCAAGGTTTTGCCAGCTTCCTGAACTCTGACTAGTTGTTTGAGGTCTGTAATTTGCTGTTGACTCAGTACAATCTGCAGATCAATGGTAAATATTGTGTTGGCTGCTAGGCCTAGCTGAAAGGGAGAAAACAGCAGGAAGAAATCCCAGGGATTTTTCTTTGATTATCTAGAGGGTAAATGTGGTTTGTTTTTATTATCCAGAAAGAAAGAGACACTAAATAACATTTGCATTGTGAATTTTTACCCAGCTACTTCTGGTGAAATAGAAGTCATCTATGCTATAATATACTGTGTTTGCAGATAATGAAAATTCTAGCACATTACCTGATAGTTGGTCAAAAAAAATGATAAATATTGTTCCAGTTTCTCAATTTAAAGGTATTTACCTTTGGGGATATTTAGCAAAGTATCTTTATGATCTATAGAGCAATCCATAAATAGGAAGGTAATTATATTTGAAGGTTCACTCAAATAAGATCTATGTATCTCAGCATCTATGTAAAGTACATAACATATACATACCTTCATCCAAAGCTGTATAAAATTGGTTTAGAGGTCACCTTTCTCCTAGTATACAATTGCAAAATTAGAACTGTACTAAAAAAAACCTCTAGAGCTTTGTTTTTAAAAGATGTAGTTTATTTATTTATTTGAGAGAGAGAGAGAGAGAGAGAGAGAGAGAGAGAGAGAGAGAAAGAGAGAGAGAGAGCAGCAGTAGCAGGAGAGGGAGAAGCAGGATCAATCCCAGGACCCTGGAAATCATGACCTGAGCCAAAGGCAGACCTTTGCCCAACTGAGCCACCCAGACACCCCTACTTCTTTCTTCTTTAATACCTTTGAGCTTTCTTCCTATTATGGAGGGCAATTTTCCTGGTCCCTGGGAGTTTTATAAGAACTCATTATTCCATTAAGGTCATACTCCATTCTTATGATCCTAGATTTTAGAATTTAAACAAGATTGCAGTCAAGGGATGAATTTAGTCATATATATTTTTTTTACCTGGTTCTTAAAAGCTAAAATAATTTGTACTACTGGTTGTACTAAACTTTGATCATAAGTAATATATTTAAATTGCTGGCAAGTAAAGTCCCTTTTAAAATTACAATAGCAAATATTGGCTCACCATCTAAAATTAATATTATTGAGGGGTACTAAACATGGTCTCACGACTTTTAAACTAGAAACTAATTGTTTATACTTTATTTCAAAAGATATTTACCAGTGCAACTACTGTTGCATAATAGACTTTAATCTGGCCACATACAACCCTTTTTGTCAGATTACAGTAACCATGTGTAAGTTTGAGGCTTATAAACGTTGTCCATTTCCTCACACTTTGGTGATGGGTTATAATAAAAGCAAGTCTTAGACAAAATTTTAGCACTTATACAGACATTTATTAAACATGTATTTGCAAGCAAGCACAAAACAGTTCATACTACGAAATAAAAAACCTAGCTCTTTGCTAAGTGCGGGAAGCATTTCTGATATATTTCAGCCAATAAGGATCTTGAACACCGCTAATTTTCCCAGTGATACCTAATTAATGATTATGATGATTATGATAATCATTAATTTTACCAATGAAAATATTTTTCTTATATTGACTTTGCTGATTAGTAATGGCAACTCAGTTTGATATCCCTTTGGTGAGACATGAAAGGCAGAAGTACTTTGATGCAATTGGGGCAGAGAAAGATTAAGTGATTTCCCCTAAAGTCATGTAGCTAGCAAGTGGCCCAGCTTATCTGATTCTGCATCCCACAATGATGGGCCCATGTTCTTCCTCTTAATCTCTCTGAACTACCTGTATTGGTGAATTCTTTAGAAGCAAGTTGATCTGCTTTGAGTGTAGAACTAAAAAGAATAGGCTGAATTGTACCTGCAGAAGAGATAAAAGAAAATCTGGCACAAGAAACTGCTCAGGGTCTTAAGTATGGAATGTAGAAAGCTATCCTAACTCAGGACATCTGTTTTTAAAAAGGATATCAGATCACTGCTTATCTTGATAGGCATAGGGTAGAGATGTTCTGGTTAAAAAAAAAATCCTGAATAATAGGGATATTTATTATTATTTCTCATTTAAAGGGAATCAGAGTCTAACAAAATAAACATGACATGAACAGTGAATTGAATTGACTATTTTCTTATTGATATCCTGAAAACATCACACAATATTAGGCTCTTCAAGATATAATACTGGTGGAACATAATTGTTCTTGTTAATAGAAACAAAATACTAATTATTTTTCTAGAAACTCACCTTCTAAGATACCAGAATATATCTTTGGAATCAAAGTGATGAGTATGATGAAGAGTTGGCTATACAGACGTGAGATGAAATTTAGAGTACAACTTCTGAAAATTCTGGACTCAAAGAAAAATTTTTATACTTCAGACTCAGCTAGATGAACATCTGCATTTATCCCCCTTCCACTTTAATTTTCTTTATTGGGATCCCTGGGTGGCGCAGCGGTTTGGCGCCTGCCTTTGGCCCAGGGCAGGATCCTGGAGACCCGGGATCGAATCCCGCGTCGGGCTCCCGGTGCATGGAGCCTGCTTCTCCCTCTGCCTGTGTCTCTGCCTCTCTCTCTCTCTCTGTGTGTGTGACTATCATAAATAAATAAACATTTTTAAAAATAATTTTCTTTGCCAATCTATACACTATGTTTAAAACCAAATTTACCATTTCCTTCAGTCCCTTTGCCCTGCAACATTCCTAAGTCTGATGTGCCATGTTCTCTGGCCTACTTATGCTTGAATCCATGGGCCAATTTCTCTCACTTCTAAATATAGTCATCAAATACTAATAATTCTACTTCTAACATTTTTCAGACATTAATTTCTTTACATTCCTATTATCAAAAACTCTGTATTAGTTTGTATTTTATCTCTACTGGAAACTTTATAATATCTGTAGTGGGTTGAATTGTAGTTTCCAAAAAGATATGTCCAAATTCTAACCCTTGATACCTCTGAATGTGACCTTATTTGGAAAAAGAGTCTTGGCAGATAAGATTAAGGATTCTCAGATGGCATCATTCTGGATTAAGTATATGGGCCCTGAATCTGATGAAAAGTGCCTAAATTAAAAACAATGAGATACCACTACATACGTATTAGAATGACTAAAATACTCCTGTCATTAAATGATGAATGGGCTATGGAACAACAGGAACTTTCATTCATTGCTGGTGGGAATACAAAATGGTACAGCTACTTTGGAAGACAGTTTTGACAGTTTCTTACAAAATTTAACATATTCTAACCATGTGATCCAACAATCATGAAAGGAGCTGAAAGTTTATGCCCCCCCCAAAAAAAACCCTACAAATGAACATCCTCAGTTTTACTTATAGTTTCTGAAGCTTGAGAGCAACCAAGATGTCCTTCAGTAGGTGAATAGATAAATAAATCAGAGTACATGCAGACAATAGGATAGTATTTAGTGCTAAAAAGAAATGAGCTATAAAGCATGAAAAAAAAAACCTTGGAGGATCCTTAAATGCATATTACTAAGTTAAATAAGCCAATATACAAAGGCCATATACTGTACAATTCCAACTATATGACATTCTGGAAATAGAAATACTATGGAGGAAATAAAAGATCAGTGGTTGCCCAGGAGGGGGGCAGGGAAATAAGGGGTAAGTAGATGGAGTGCAGAAGATCCCTAGAGCACTGCAAATATTTTGTATGATACTATGATGATGGATATATGGCATTATACATGCAAACCCATAGAATATATAACAAGAATGAACCCTAATGTAAACCAATTTGGTTAATTATACCACATCAGTGTAGGTTTGTTAAATGTACCCACTTTGGTGTGGAATGTTGATACTAAGGGAGGCCAGGCATGTGGGGCAGGCAGGGTATATATAGGAAGTCTCTGTACCTTCCTCTCAATTTTGGTGTGAAACTACTCTAAAAAGACAAAGTTTTTAGTGTGTCTACATAACTCAGTTGGTTAAGCATCTGCCTTCAGCTCAGGTCATGATCTCAGAGTCCTCATATCAAGCCCTGTGTGAGGCTCCTTGCTCAGTGGGGAGTCTGCTTCTCCTTCTCCCTCTGCCACTCACCCTTGCTCACTCTCTTTTTCTCATAAATAAATAAATAAATAAATAAATAAATAAATAAATAAATAAATAAATAAAATCTTTAAAAAATACATAACCTACAAAAGTAGAAACATTAGTTTCTGGCAGAAGACCTATCCACAGATACCTGGCAGGCCAGAAAGGACTGTCATGATATACTCAGGGTGCTAAATGAGAAAAACATGCAGCCAAGAATACTTTTCCAGCTAGGATGTCAATCAAAATAGAAGGAGAGATAAAAAGCTTCTGGAACAAACAGAAACAAAGAATTTGTGATCATTAAATCAGCCCTACGAGAAATATTAAAAGGGATCCTTTAAGTGAAGAGAGAGCCCAAAAGTAACATAGACCAGCAAGGAACAGAGACAATATACAGAAACAGTATATTGTATACCTTTACAGGTAATACAATGGCACTAAATTCATATCTTTTAGTAGTTACTCTGAATGTAAATGGGCTAAATGTCCCAATCAAAGGACACAAGGCATCAGATTGGATAAAAAAGCAAGACCCATTGATATGCTGTCTGCTAGAGACTCATCTTGGCCCCACAGACACCTCCAGGCTGAAAGTGAGGGGGGTAGAAAACCATTTATCATGCTTATGGAAAGCTGTGGCAATCCTTCTATCAGACAACTTAGGTTTTAAACCAAAGGTTGTAATAAGAGATGAGGAAGGATGCAAATTCATAATTAAAGAGTCTATCCAACAAGAAGATCTAATGATTGTAAATATTTATGCCCCTAACATGGGAGCAGCCAATTATATAAACCAATTAATAACAATTAAAGAAACACATCAATAATAATAAAATAACAGTAGGAGACATTAGCACCTCTCTCACTGCAATGGGTAGATCAACAAGGAAACCAGGGCTTTGAATGACACAGTAGCCCAGATAGACTTCACAGATATATCCAGAGCATTCCATTCTAAAACAATAGAATACACATTCTTCTCTAATGAACAATGAACATTCTCCAGAAGACACCACATCCACACTGGATCAGAAATCAGGTCTCAGGGATCCCTGGGTGGCGCAGCGGTTTAGCGCCTGCCTTTGGCCCAGGGCGCGATCCTGGAGACCCGGGATTGAATCCCACGTCAGGCTCCCGGTGCATGGAGCCTGCTTCTCCCTCTGCCTGTGTCTCTGCCTCTCTCTCTCTCACTGTGTGCCTATCATAAATAAATAAAAATTAAAAAAAAATTTAAAAAAAAAAAAAAGAAATCAGGTCTCAATCAGTACCAAAAGACTGGGATCATTCTCTGCATATTTTCAGACCACAATGCTTTGAAACTGGAATTCAATCAGAGGAAATTTAGAAAGAACTCAAATACATGGAGGCTAAAGAGCATCCTACTGGAAAATGAATGGGTCAAGCAGGAAATTAAAGAAGAATTTTTAAAAATTCATAGAAACAAATGAAAATGAAAACACAACTTTTCAAAACCCTTGGGATGCAGCAAAGTTAGTCCAAAGAGGGAAATATATAGCAACAAGCCTTTCTCAAGAAACGAGAAAGGTCTCAAATACACAAACTAACCTTACACCTAGAGGATCTGGAGAACAGCAAATAAAGCCTAGCAGAAGAAGGGAAAGAAATAAGATTAGAGCAGAAATCAGTGATAAAGAGATCAAAAAAATTGTAGACCATCAACCAGATGAGGAGCTGGCTCTTTGAAAGAATTAATAAGATTGATAAGCCCCTGGCCAGACTCCTCAAAAAGAGAAGAGGAAGGACCCAAGTAAATAAAATCATGAATGAAATAGGAAATATCACAACCAACATTGCGGAAATACAAACAATTGTAAGAATATATTGTAAGCAACTATATGCCAACAAATTAGGCAATCTGGACAAAATGGATGCATTCCTAGAGACATATAAACTGCCAAATCTGAAATGAGAAATTAAAAAAATAAAAATCTGAATAGACATATAACCAGCAAGGAAATTGAAGAAGTAATAAAAAAATCTCCCAACAAACAAGAGTCCGGGGCCAGATGGCTTCCCAAATGTTATACCAAACATTTAAAGAAGAATTAATACCTATTCTTCTGAAGCTGTTTCAAAAAATAGAAATGGAAGGAAAACTTCCAAATGCTTTCTATAAGGCTATCATTATCTTGATCTCAAAACAAGACAAAAACGCCACTAAAAAGGAGAATTACAGACCAAAATCCCTGATGAACAGGGATGCAAAAATTCTCACCAAATACTAGCCAATAGGATCCAATAGTACATTAAAAGGATTATTCACCATGACCAAGTCGATTTATTCCTGGGCAGCAAGGTGGTTCAATCTCTGCAAGTCAATCAATGTGATATACTATCTAAGAAAAAGAAAGGAAAAGAACCATATGATCCTTTTAATAGATGCAGAAAAAACATTTGACAAAGTACAGCATCCTTTCTTGACTAAAACTCTTCACAGTGTAGGGATAGAGGGAACATACCTCAAAGTCATAAAAGCCATGTACAAAAAGCCCACAGTGAATATCATTCTCAATGAGGAAAAACTGAAGTCAGGACCCTGGCAGGGATGACCACCTTCACCACCATTGTTCAACATAATATTTGAAGTCTTAGCCTTAGCAATCAGACAACAAAAAGAAAGAAAAGGCACCTGAATGGGCAAAGAAGAAGTCAAACTCTCAGTCTTCTTAGATGATATGATTCTCTATGTGGAAAACCCAAAAGATTCGACCTCAAAATGGCTAGAACTCATACAGGAATTCAGCAAAATGGCAGGATGTAAAATCAATGCACAGAAATTAGTTGCATTTCTGTACACTAACAATAAGGCAGAAGAAAGAGGAGTTAAGGAGTCGATCCCATTTAAAATTGTACCAACACCCATAAGATATGTAGGAATAAACCTAATCAAAGAGGCAAAGTTTCTGTACTCAGAAAACTATAGAACACTTATGAAAGAAATTGAGGAATACGCAAAGAAATGGAAAACAAACATTCCATGCTCATGGATTGGAAGAACAAATATTGTTAAAATGTTTATGCTACCTAGAGCAATCTATACATTCAATGCAATCCCTATCAAAATACCATCAACTTTTTTTCACAGAGCTTTAACAAATCCTAAAGTTTGTATGGAACCAGAAAAGACTCCTACTAGCCAAGGAATGTTGAAAAAGGAAACCAAAGCTGGTGGCATCACAATGCCAGACTTCAAGATCTATTACAAAGCTATCATCATCAAGACAGTATGGTACTGGCACAAAAACAGACACATAGACTAATGGAACAGAATAGAGAACCCAGAAAATGGACCACAACTGTATGGCCAATTTATCTTTGACAAAGCAGAAGAGAATATTCAATGGAAAAAGTCTCTCCAACAAATGGTGCTGGGAAAATTGGACATCCACATGTAGAAGAATGAATCTAGACCATTTTCTTACAGAATACACAAAAATCCAAAGTGGATGAAAGACCTATCTGTGAGACAGGAATCTATCAAAATCCTCGAGAAGACACAGACAGCAATCTCTGTGGCCACAGCAAATTCTGGCTAGACACATCTCCAAAGGCAAGGGAAACAAAGGCAAAAATAAACTATTGGAATTTCATCAAGATAAAAAGCTTTTGCACAACAAAGGAAACAACAAAACCAAAAGACAACCAATAGAATGGGAAAAGATATTTGCAAATGTATTATCAGATAAAGGACTACTATCCAAAATTTATAAAAAACTTCTCAAACTCAACAACCAAAGAACAAATAATCCAATCAAGAAATAGGCAGAAGACTTGGACAGTTTTTCCAAAGAAGACATACAAATGGCAACAGGCACATGAAAAAATGTTCAACATCACTCAGCATCAGGGAAATACAAATCAAAACCAAAATGAGATACCACCTCACACCAGTCAGAATGGCTAAAATGAACAAGTTAGACTTGACAGATGTTGGTGAGAATGCAGAGGAAGGGGAACCCTCTTACACTGCTGTGGGAATGCAAGCTGGTGTAGCCACTATGGAAAATATGGAGGTTCCTCAAAAAGTTGAAAATAGAGTTACTCTGTGACCAGCAATTGCTCTACTGGGTATTTACTGCAAAAATACAAATGTAGTGATCCAAAAGAGTGCCTGCACCCCAGTGTTTATAGCAGCAATGTCCACAATAGCCAAGCAGCAATGTCCGCAATAGCCAAACTATCGAAAGAGCCCAGATATCCGTCGAAAGATGAATAAAGAAGATGTGGCATATGTATACAATGGAATACTACTCACCCATCAAAAAGAATGAAATAGTGTCATTTGCAATGATGTGGTTGGAACTACAGGGAATTATGCTAAGTGAAATAAATCAATCAGAAAAAGATAATTATATGATCTCACTTATATGTCGAATTTAAGAAACGAAACAGAGGATCATAGGGGAAGAGAGGAAAAAATAAAATAAGATGAAATCAGAGAGGAGACAAACCATAAGAGAGTCTTAATCATAGGAAAGAAACTGAGGATTGCTGGAGGGAAGGGGAGTTAGGAGGTGGGATAACTGGCTGATGGACATTAAGGAGGGCATGTGATGTGATGAGCACTAGGTGTTATATAAGACTGATGAATCACTGACCTCTACCTCTGAAACTAATAATACATTATATATTAGTTAATTTAATTTTAAGTTTTTTTTAGTTAATTTAATTTAAATGAAAAAGTTTTTTTTAAAAAATTTGTTTTGTTTTATTATTTAATTTTAGGTAAGCTACGTGCCCAACATGGGGCTTGAACTCATGGGACTAAACCAGCGAGGTGTCCCCCACCCTTTTATATAAAGTTATTTTTTTAAGTGTCTCTATAAGAAAAGGAAAAGACATACAGAGCAAAAGGTCCTGTGAAGACAGAAGCAGGCACTGGAGTTTTGTAGCTCCATGCCAAGGAATGCCACAAGCCACCAGAAACTGGAAGAGGCAAATATTGGGTTATTTCCAGAGCCTATGGAGGAAACATTGCCCTGCTGAGACCTTGATTTTAGACTGCTGGCCTTCAGAACTATAAGAGAAGAAACTTCTGTTGTTTTAAGTCATCCAATTTGTAGCAGTTTGTTATAGCAGCCTTAGGAACCTAATACCATATCTATTTTCATACACTCCGCTTTCTACCATAATATGTCAGCCAGAAGTAGCCATCTGTTAACTTTGCCAACCAGAATAAATCCACTGTTAATTGCATTCATGCTTTCCTTGCAATACCATCTCTCTACCCCTATGCCCATGGGCTATTCATGAGTGTGGTAGATTGTTTGCATCAGTGGTCCAGTCCTTCATACTTCTTTGTATTACAACGTTTAGTATGTAACTTTGGGGTTTCTCAAATAAAGTTGAAATTTATTTCCCCAAGCTATGTGATTTTCTTTTGCAAATAGCATTATGTGAAAGTGAATCAAAGCTTCAAGAAGTCTTGCATGGTGCATGTTTCTGATTCCTCTTTTGCACTACTGCTGTGCCATGGAAGCCCTTGAAAGGGACCAGTACCTTCCTACAGCCAACCCTTGTCAGACCCCAGGCATGTGAGCAATAATGCGTATCATGGTAGCGTTTGAAGCTCTGTAGTTGTTTGTTACACAGCATTAATGCTGCAATAAGCAATGGATATAATAGGGTTGTGGTGGGGTTCAGGGCAGGCTGCCCCAAAATATGCTTTGGCATATTGATTATTTTGAGTTAAAGTTACTTAAATGGCTGATACCAGAAGGACACCTTGACTGTCCTTTGTACCCCTGAAAGCAGAAAATAACTTTCTCATGTGAAAGCTACCCTCCCTGCACCCGGAAGGTACTTTCTTTCCAGAAAGCATCCTTAATGTCAGAAATAGGAAATTCAGGTCTGAGAAGGTTGTATAAACAAGTCTTGTCACTGGTTCATTCATGTGCTACCGAAGCCCCAATGTCTTTATCTTGTTGATTCTTCACAAGTTTATTGTTTCTTTGTCTAAAAGGTATAAAAGCTGCCTGCTTTGGCTACTTATTTCAGTCTCATTTTTATGAGCTTTCATATGTATAAAATTAAATTTGTTTTTCTCCTGTTGGTCTGTCTTATTTCAGTTTAATTATTAGATCAGCCAAAGAACATAGAAAGGAAAAAAAGAACTTTTTCTCCTCAAGAGTTTCTATTCTCTTGCAGCCAAGAGCATGTAATCTGGACCCTGAGCACGGGGATTGTTTTGAGCTGCACATGTTAATCATGCTCTCTAAAAATAAACTTCTGAGTTGGGAAAAAGAATCTTGTTCTGTTGGACTCGGTGTCAATAGAAAGTAAGATTGCAGTTGCTGGGAAACATCATGTCTTGCAAATAAAACCATTATGGGGGAAAGCTGACTGATTCATAGACAGAACCAGAGTCCTGTTGAGCCCCTCAATCCAACTATGTCTAACTTTTTAGCTATGAGAATCAGTAAATTTTATTTTCTGATAATCTAACTTGAGTTGTGATTTTATCCCATCAAAAGAACTTATAGTTTTGTCCAGATTGCACTGCAGTCCAGCTATACTTCCTAAAATAGCATTTTGATTGTGTCACTTTTAGAAAATTATTGCTCTTCATTTTCTTTCAGATTAGTTCATCAATCAAAGCCCTCCTGGCATCGGACTCTAACTTTTCAATTAGGTTGATTTCTTCTGACTCTTTTCTTTTTTATACTATGCAACCACTTGATGTCTTTTCCTATCATTCTGCTTTTGTTTCTATGGCTCCCTTTGCCTTGAAAGCCATCCTCTTCTGTGTTAGCCAAAGCCTAAACTACCGTAATAAACAATCCCAACATTTCAAGAGCTCAATACAATAAAAATTTAATGTTTACTTATAGCACAATTCTTAGTGAAAACAGTAGGGAAGGAGGCAGTTGACTACATGTAGACATGTAGGCACCCAAATATCTCCATTTTATAAAACCAGTGTCTTTGATTTGTGACTTCTAGGGTTGTTGAGAAAGAAGAGAAGAAAAGGGGAACAGAAAATCTAAGTGGAGACTGACTTTAGGGGCTGAGCCTGAGAGTAGCCTACACTCCTTTGTCTCATGTCCCGTCGGCCATAACTAATCACATGATCCCACATGACCTCATTTGGACCCATCAACATTGAGAAGGCTGGAAAATTCTGTTTTTTCTTTGTGTTCAGATGGGGGAAAAATGGTTAGTGACCTTATAGCTCTGCTCTGCCATATCTGCCATCTCCATCTGGTAAAATCCTCCCAATAGAATATGATTTTTCCATATTCTCTTTGATTCGTAGAGTGGATTTTTTGTGTTTACCTTAGTCTCCTTTTAGTTTCATTCTGTCAATCAGGATCATATATAAGCACACATTTATTGAATTCCATAGAATAAAGATGAATATGACCTGTCCCTGCCCACAAGAGCTGTCTTGGGAGAGACACAGACATAAACAATTGTAATCTCATGTAAAAGGTGCAGCTATAACCGTATTTACAGATTGTTGATGAATAATACAGGAAGTAGGTTTCTTGATGGTAAGGACTAGATATTATTTGTCTGTTTTTTTCCACAAGTACAAAGAATGTGTAGAGGGGAGTCTTGCACGTCCTAAACACTCAATGATTTCATTGAGTCCAAGTAAGGAAGTGAGCTAATAAAGGAAAAATGAATGGATTCATAAGAACTGAGATACACGGAGGTGGAGTATAGAGGGACATATACAGATAAAGATATTTTTTGGTAATTAATTTTCATGATTAAACATCAACAATATTTATAAAAAGATTAAATGAGAGTTTTAGACATGTACAAAAGATAAAATGCAGTAAAGTCTTAAAGAACACAGGTTTCCCCTACTATTCCAAAATAGCATATTCCTATGAATAGAAGCAGTAACTATTCATTTATATGCAAAATACTTCCCTAGCCCCCCAAATAACCTCTCTTAAGGCTTTTCTGATACCTTAGGACACATCTTGCTAAAGGATGCACAAAATAGATTGTGATAAAGCACAGATGCTCACGGACACAGTTCAAATCTACAGCGGCTTGATGGTGAGCTGCTGTGTAGTCCCTACGGAAGGAGCTTGGGGGGGCTCTCTAACTGCGTGGGGTGTGTGCCTGCTAAATCACAGCTTGCTGCAAAACAAACAATGCTATTTTCACTCTTCATCGTAAAAGTGAAAACCCTTTACAGATGTCTTTCAGTTAGTAAAAACAAGTAGTAATGTAGGTCTTTTATAAAAGCCAAGGGGCCTAATGCAAACCCAAAAAGTGGGGGAAACCTGTATTGACAAAGTGCCTCCCTCTATGATCTGTGAAGAGGTAAATCTTCAAGGAGGTATAAACCTCTTCATAAAATCGTACTTTTTATGATTTTGACTACCTTCAATATACTGTTAAAATGTTTAATATCAGTTGGTAGGGGGTATAACAACTTAGGAGAGTCACAAATAATCACCAGGACAGAGGAGGGATGTGGTTTTTGCCTGGAAGTTCTATGTCCTTCATGACATTTTAAGAGAGAGTGCTGAGCTCTCATTTACCTACCAAAAGCTTTTATTCGAGTGTGAGTGAATATTGGAGGTACTTGAGGAATATTTTAAAAATAACCTGCTCCCATATAAGATTTCATGAATCAATCACTGGAAGGTAGAGCCCTGATTGAGAACCAGCGATTTACTGCACTCACCTCCCCAAATTTCTGTCTTCCTATATTAGTTTCCTTTTGCTGGTATAACAAATTATCACAAATTTATTGGCTTAAAACAAATGTATTACCTTATCCTTCTGGATCTCCGACAGATAAGTTTCACTGGACTAAAATCAAGGGCATTGGCAGGCATATGTTTCCCTTGGGGCCTCTAGAGAGGGATGTCTTTCCTTGCCTTTTTCATCCTCTAAAGTTTGCCTTCATTTCTTGGTTCCTGGCCTCTTCAACCACTCCACTCTGCTTTTGTCTTCACATCTACTAATAGTTGGGTCTTCCTCCCTCCTTGTAAGGAAGGACTTTTGTGATCACATTGGGTTCACCTGGAATCCAGAATCCACTATTCTTTTTTTTTTAAAGGTTTTATTTATTTATTCATGAGACACACACACACACACACACACACACACACACAGAGGCAGAGACACAGGCAGAGGAGCAGGCTCCCTGCAGGGATCCTCTAGGATCAGGCCCTGGGCTGAAGGCAGCACTAAACCGCTGAGCCACCCAGGCTGCCCAGAATCCACTATTCT
Source organism: Nyctereutes procyonoides (assembly GCF_905146905.1). Lineage (NCBI taxonomy): Eukaryota > Metazoa > Chordata > Mammalia > Carnivora > Canidae > Nyctereutes > Nyctereutes procyonoides. The sequence goes on from NW_026575132.1 coordinate 18,183,001, forward strand.
TAATCATTTCTTCAAGGTCTCATTTCACCACATAAATTACCATATGCACAGGTTCTGTGGATTAGGACAGAGACATCTTTGGGAAGCCATTATTCAGCCTACTGCATTTCCTTCATATGTAATCTTTAAAATATGAGGATTAATTTACATTTGTAAAGAGTAAATGAGAAATGCATGTGAATAAAACATTTATCATAGGAGCTGATGCGTAATCAAGTAGCAAAGAAATGTTAGCTATTATACTTTTAAAATATCTTTTTTAATAGAATTCTGATGAGAGCAGCACTGTCTTATTCACTGCCACATTTGTCTTGTATATGGTAAGTGTTCAATGAATACTTACTACATGAATGAATAAATGCTGAATATCTGCAGTGGGTATATATCAACTTTTCCTTATATTCAATTGTTTCCTTCTATCCCATAATCACATGAGATATGGATTATATATACAAGTGTTTCTGTTTCTCTGGAGAACCTGCTTAATATATACTGAAAATGTAAAATTCTTTTTTTTTAAAGATTTATTTTTTTACTTATTTATGATAGACATAGAGAGAGAGGCAGAGACACAGGAGGAAGGAGAAGCAGGCTCCATGCCAGGAGCCCGACGTGGGACTCGATCCCGGGACTCCAGGATCATGTCCTGGGCCAAAGGCAGGCGCTAAACCGCTGAGCCACACAGGGATCCCCTGAAAATGTAAAATTCTATTAGAATCCGGTGGTCCTTGCCTCATTTATTTTCAGTGGGAATTCAATGAGCTGGCCAGACTTGAAGTGTGCCCTCTTATTTCATACTCCTCACCTGTATGATCTTTCTTTTGACTTGAATCAAGAATAATACAACAATGACAGTTGTAGAAAGTAAATAATGCAGATTTTGTTTCTCAATATGAAGCTGAGAATTCTTGTTTTGAAAGCTGTCAGACGTGGATAGAGCTGGAGGGTATTATGCTGAGTGAAATAAGTCAATTGGAGAAGGGCAAACATTTTATGGTCTCATTCATTTGGGGAATATAAAAAATAGTGAAAGGGAATAAAGGGGAAAGGAGAAAAAATGAGTGGGAAATATCAGAAAGGGAGACAGAACATGAGAGACTCCTAACTCTGGGAAACGAACTAGTGGGGGTAGAAGGGGAGGTGGGCGGGAGGGTGGGGGTGACTTGGTGACGGGCACTGAGGGGGGCACTTGATGGGATGAGCACTGGGTGTTATTCTCTATGTTGGCAAATTGAACACCAATAAAAAATAAATAAATAAAAAGAAAGCTGTCAGAATTATAAAGATCCAATAATTAGGGTTAAGTAATGCATTTCCCTGAAACATAATTCTAGGTGGGTGGATGCTTATGAATAAACCTGTTCATGCTTAATTCAGCTTCCTGCTTCATCTAGAATTGTGGTTATACCTATCAGTGGTCTAATTTTTTTTCTTTACCAATGGTCTAATTATTGAGGTTCTTTTTTTTTTTAAGATTTATTTATTTATTCACAAGAGACACAGACTGAGAGAGGCATAGACATAGGCAGAGGGCAAAGTAGGCTCCTCACAGGGAGCCTGATGTGGGACTCGAACCCAGATCCCGGGATCACAACCTGAGCCAAAGACAGGTGCCCAACCACTGAGCACCCAGGAGTCCCTAATTCTTGAGTTTAGCAGGAAAATAACATTTATTATGACAGCTTTAAAATGTGTACATTTATAAAAGAGGGAGCACAGTCATGAATTGGCTAGCACATTAGCCTGAAGAGAAATTCCGTGTTGTTCATGTCTTTTAAGACTCTCTCAAATGCAGAAAATCAAGAGGATGGAGGGTAGGGGCTTATTTTCTCATTCCTTGCCGATCCGATGCTAAATAAATACATGCTCATTAGCACGCTGTGATACAGTACTGTCTCCATTACTCCTGTCCTGCCTCCCAGTTTTCCTTCTTACCTATCCCATTAGTTTTGAAGAGTGGATTCTCAATATATACACTATTTCTTGGTTAAAGTAAAAAAAATATATGAAGTCACAACATAGAATAGCAGATGTTTTTTCATTGTGGGTCATCTCTGTCTTGCAGGTAGAGAGAAGAACAGGTACAAATTCCAGAGGGAGAACAACTTGAAGATTTGGCATGTTTGGAACGTAGTGTAATGAACGAGTGGGAGGGTGGTGTGAGATATGGGGAGGAATCTGGGGCCAAGTCATGAAGAACATTGGAATCCAGGATTAGGATTTGAGATTTTATTTTAGCATCAAAAGGAGGCCAGGGAGGGATTTTAAGGAGGGGAGTGGAATGATTATTTACATTTGGGAAGGGATTGGTGAGTGGTTCTATGGATCCCAGTTACTAGGTTGCTGTGTTCTTTTAGGTGAGAGATGATGGTCAACTGGAAACAGATGTAGTGGAGATGGAAGGAAATGAATGGATTCTCAATATGTATTTTTTTGGATATAGAATTGACAGGGTTTGCCAACTGTCTCAGTCTGTTCAGGCTGCCATAACTAAATACCATGGCTAGGTAGTAATAAACAACAGAAATTTATTTCCTCACGGTTCTGGAGATTGGAAGGCCAAGATGGGAGTGCCAGTACAGTCAGGTGAGGTTTCTCTTCCAGGTTACAGACTTCTCATTGTATCCTTACATGGTGTAAGGGACAAGAGATCCTCTGGAGCCTCCTTAATAAAGGCACAAGTCTCATTTATGAGAGTTCCACCCTTATGACCTAAAGGCCCCATCTCCTAATACTGTCACGTTGGGTTGGGATTTCAACATATGAATTCTATGGAGCTAGGAGGCCACAAACATTCAGACCACAGCATCAACAGATTAGATGTAGAAGTAACATTTCACTTGAATACTGATAGGGGATAGGGCTCATTAAGTGGTTGGAAGTATGGTCACTTTACAATCATGAAATAGCCATGAACTAGTTTATAGAAAAATCTGGCATTTCTTGTCACTTCTGCCTTGAACCAGTGAGATTTTCTCTGGTGTGGATTTTAAGTCTGTAAGACTGGTTCAATTAATCATTCTACTCTTAAATAACTTGTGACATTATTTAAACATAGTCACTGGGATTAGTAACTTCTCTTCACACAGGAAGAAAATCATTCTTTTGTGTTGTAAACTCCCCACTGATTTAATGTAGGGCTGGAAGCCATAAAGGGTGAAGTAAGGAGGGAGAAAAGGTAAAGAAAGAGTAGATGAGCTGGAGGCTGATGAGTCAGGCCTACTGAAGTACCTCTTTTTCATTAAGTATTAGAGCCTAACTAAAGAGTGAGCCACTTCTGTGGGCCCAAAGGATTTGGTAGCATTTGTGATTCAGTTTCTTGTTTTTTTTTTTAAGATTTATCCATTTATATGAGAGAGAGAGAGAGAGAGAGAGAGAGAGAGAGAGAGAGAGAGCGCACAAGGGGGAAGGGCAGAGGGAGATAATCTTTCAGACCCTTCCACTAATCCACTAACCGCAGAGCCTGACACAGGGCTCATTTCCACAACCCATGAATCCATGACCTGACCAAAAACCAAGAGTGCAATACTCAACCAGCTGAGCTACTCAGGCTCCCTGGGATTCAGTATTATTTTTGAATTTTTAAAAAAGATTTTTATTTATTTATTTGAGAAAGCATGAGCAGGTAGGAGGGGCAGAGAGCGAAGCAGGCTCCCTATTGAGCAGGGAGCCCAACATAGGGCTCAATCCCAGAACCCTGGGATCATGACCTGAGCTGAAGGAAGACACTTAACAGACTGAGGCACCAAGGTACCCTAAGGGATTCAGTATTTTTGAGTGCATCACACCAAAGTTCTTATCTCATGCTTCAGGGTCTCAGGCCTTTCTAATCAGGGAATCATTGGATTTACCAGGATTGAGGATGTAATCTCCTCTGTAGCTTTGACACCCTTATAATTAAGTCCTGAGCCTCATCCTTGTCTTGACTCACTCTGGTATAAGAATGCTCAATGTTTTCCAAAATTTTTCTTTTTATTTTCTCTATGTATACAAAAAGTCTTTTACAAAATGAACAAACATTGGTGAATAAAAAAATTCTCAATAAAGTAGGGATTGATGGATATTCCCTCAAATTATAAACTATTTTATCACAGTTCCCAAACCAGCATCATGATTACTGGGAAGCACTAGACGTATTTCATTTCATTTCATTTCATTTCATTTCATTTCATTTCATTTCATTTCATTTCATTTCATTTCATTTCATTTCAAAAAGAAGACAAGAAAGGAGCCTGAGTGGCTTAGTCAGTCAGGTGCCTGTCTCTTGATTTCTGCTCAGGTCATGATCTCAGGGTCATGGGATTGAGCTTCACTTGGAACTCTGAAGTGCTGGGCCTGCTTGAAATTCTCTCACTCATCCACTGCCCCTCCCCCCCCCACCCCGCTCAAGCACACAAGCTCTCTCCAGTAAATATATAAAATCTAAAAAAAAGAAAAAAGAAGACAAGAAAGTCTTCAAATAAGGTATGTGAGGGCAAGATCCTTGTTTCATGTCTAATGAGGAAACCTGGATAAACAAGCAAAAAGCAATCTAATTTGTATTTTGAAGAAGCTTGGACATAAAGGAGACTGAGTAAACTGAACTTGAGAAAGTGGTGAGCCACAGAGGAGCTGGAGGATACATCAGAGACACTTGCAGCTGTTTCCCGTCCCAGGGACAGTTGCCTTGGAAGACAGGTGAGCAGAGAAGTCTCCTAGGACAAGGAGAAGTCAACTGGACATTTAGTGGCTGTACACAAGCTGGTATAGAGCATCAGCATCTGTAGGAGCCCAAACTCAGAGCTAATTGTTCCTGTCCGGTTTTCCACCAGGGACTTGTGCTAAATAAGCAACAGTACCACCAAGAGGATTGTGCATTGTTGGTGGGAAATGCAAATGTTACAACTTGTAAGGAAGACAGGTTGGTAGTAACTGTCAAAATTGCAAATGCCTATCTATACCTTTTGACCCTGTAATGCAATTTTGGGAATTTATCCTTATAAATTTATCATTTATACACGGTAGATGATCTATATATAAATTATTTTTTGCAACATAGTTTATAATATGGGGAAATGTAAATATTACAAATGTAGGAAACTAATCAGCTGAATTATGTTCTGTCATGCGACATGACATGTCTGTATAAAAATGAGGAAGCATTATATGTATAAATGTGAAAAGATCTCTCAAGATATGTTGTTAAGTGAGAAAAAAAAAGCAAGGACATTGTGTATGGTATGGTACCTTTATTTGCACAAGTACAAAGAACATCTCGAAAGATATATAAGAAGCAGTGGTGGTTATTTGTGGGGTTATTTGTGGGGAAGGGTAGTGGTGGGAACTGGGTGGACGATGGACTGGGGTAAGAGAGTTTTCATGGCTTATTTAACATTTGTTATGCTATATCAATATATTACATTTCAAAAATTTAAAATAAATTTCATAGTTAAACTACAAGAAAGTCCAGGAAAGCCCAGTCATCAACTATGCCCATGTCATAGGTAAGTGGGAGTTGAAAATATATTACCTTTGGAGGCCGGAAGAGAGTTTCCCTAACCTTCATAATTAAAGGCTTGAATTTAAGTATCTATCTAAAAGTAGAAGGGAAGTAGAAACTTAGATCCTGCATTTAAGTGGAATCTTCAAAGGGCTACATGCTAAGTGAAAAGGCAAAGAAAATACCTGTCATTGCTAAAAGAGTAGATCTTAAAAGTATCATCACAAGAAAGAAAAAAAATTGTGAATAGGTGAATTGTTCTATAAACTGTGGTGGGACATTCCTTATCCATATGGAAAGATAAAATAAGTTCTTAGCTTATACCATATCCCAAAGTCAGTTTTAGATGTAAGGAAAAGCTATGAAACATTTCGAAGAGAAAATAGGAGGTTATCTTTGTGGTCTCAAAGTAGATTCTCTTAAAACACTTCTGAAAATTTTAAAGGAAGAGATTAATACATTTGTTAAAATTGAAATATTCTGTGGATTACAGACATACTTGGTTAATATCCAAAATATAAAAAATACTTCTACAAATCGATAAGAAAATGGCCAAAAATCCTCCCCAAAATAAACAATGGGTATGAATAGGCAAGAGAGAGAGAAAAACCAAATGACCAGTAAATATGTGAAAAGATGATCAAGCAGATCAGTACTCAGAAAACTAATTAAATCTATAATGGGATACCATTTTAAATCTGGCAAATTGACAAATATAAATATGACAATACAAAATGTTGAACAGAGAATTTATTAAAACTGAAAGTGAGATAATCAGTTCTTAGAGTGGGATTATCAATTCTTTTACTGTTTTTGGAAGTGCAATGTGGTAATACTTGATCAAGTTCAAGATGCATTTATCTTGAATGTGAGCCAGTGTTTCCACTCCTTAGTGTACATCCTAATGGGGTGGTTCTCAAGGTGTGTGCCTAAACCAGCAGCAGCAGTGTCATGTGGGAACTTGTTAGAATTGCTAATTTTATTTCATTTCATTTACGTATTACTTTTTGTATGTAGGCTCCATGCCCAACTAGGGGCTTAAACTCACAATCTTGGGATTGAGAGTTGCATGTTCAACCGACCAAGCCAGCAAGGTGCCCCAGAATTGCTAATTTTATATTCCCACCACTGACCTTCTGAAATGGAAAAAATGCTGGGCCAGGGCCTACCAACAGTGTTTTAACCAGCTCTCTATGTGATTCTGTTAAATACTAAAATTTAAGATCCACTCCCCTAGAAAAAAAATCACATGTGCCCAAAACGTGACATCTACAAGAATGTTTATTGCAGAATTCTTTATAATAGTGGAAAAATTGAAGTATCCAAATATTCATTAGTGTAGGATCATCTATAGATAATGTAAAAAAATAATGTAAGAATATATAAACTCATAGTACTACAATAGAATACTATACTAGAGTTAAAATGGATACAGTTGAATTATATATATCATGTGTATTTGTATATTTTAATATACTAAACAGAGAACAATTTTGAATGTAAAATGGATCATATGGGAAGATGTGGTCAGGATTAAGGCAAACTAGAAATCATGCCCCATCCAAAGAGATCACCTCCACTCTGGGCTAGCCCATTGTGACCATGCAAGAATGCTCATGCAATTGCAGATCTTCCAGTTTTTTAGAGCACAGTTAAGAATTAGAATTTTATATAAATTCACTGATATTTAAATACTTGTAAGTAATTAAAAAGAAATCCAGTGTGCAGAGCTAGGAGTGGGACTGTAGATAGTTTCCATTAGCAAGTTATTAAATTGTTTCTTCTTCTATAGTATAGGTAATATCAACTCTAAGATATTAAAAAGTTTGGGATAATTCCATTTGATTTCAGATTTGTCTTGTCCTATAGATATATTTGAGTTCATTGGGTCACATTATAGCTATAGTGTTTTAAGTGTGCTAATGGATAACATTCTCCAGCTTGGGTGCAGTTGACTACAATGTGTCTGGGCATTGGGTTTAAAGGGAAGAATGGTGGGGCGAAGAGTAGAAGGGTGTAGACAAGGGTTAGATACTATTTTCTTGTATTGCTTTATATGTCTATTCAAATGGTGCTAAGTAACTGCTTTATAAACATTAAATAATATATGTAACTGGATGATGATAAATTCTGGCTGCCATTTATTTATGAATCTTGGGTGGCTTAGAATAAGGCTTTGACTTTTCTTAAAGGTCTAGTTTTTCATAATGGAATGACTTTGGCTATTCTATCACAGGCACTCAGCTCCATTCCAGATTCGTTAAAATTTGTTTAATAAATGTGTTAACATATAAATAAACTTATATATAAGGTGGAGAGTGTAGTTTAAAGCCGTACTGTGTTGCAACCTCCAGAATTTACATTCTGTAATATATAATTCTTGTCTATCTGCACTAGATTAACATTTATGAAATGCATTTTAGAATAAAACCAGAAGATGGCAATAGAGTTACATAAATCTAAACAGTAGAGACATTTTATGTAGTTTTATATAGCCTTTGTCTTTCAATATGCTTGTATTGACTACTTCTCCAACCTTTGTCTCAAAATTCCTGCAAATAGCTTGTTTTGCAAGTGGACTGAAATGCATTCTTTTTTTTGAATAAGATTTTATTTATTTATTCATGAGAGAGAGAGAGAGATCAGAGCTGGGAGCCTGATGAGGAACTTGAACCCAGGACCCCAGGATCATGACCTGGAACTGAAGGCAGACCTTAACTGACTGAGCCACCCAGGCACCCTGAAATGCAGGGTGCATTTAAAAAAAAAATCTAAAAGGAAGAAAGAAAAAAGAAAGTCAATGATAACAAAACCTTATGTAGTATCAGCATTCTCTTCTTCTATGCAAAAGAATATCCAAGACCCTTTCTTAGGGAGGCAAGTTTTAATTTCAAAAAGTTTGTAAGAACACAAGAGTGGTGAAGACTATCTGGAGAAAGCACATTGGAAAGCACATTGGAAAGCAAATCAAGAGATTTGCATGTGATTGCTTTCACTTTATTTCCTGATGTGTAATATAACAATCATGATGTACTCGGGCTCGCCAAAAAATTCGAGTTCCATCCTGATTTTACCATCTATGGGCTCTGTGATTATGGGCAAGTTTTTCTTTCTGAAACTTAATTTTCTCTTCTGTAAAATAGAAGTAATAATAGCTATTACCTTTGTGATTATATTTTAAGGATTAGATGAAATAACATTTAGCTCAGTGTCTGGCATGTGATAGGAAGCTAAAAAAATGTTAGCTATTATTCTTCCCACCTAATTTGGGTGGAAGAAACTCGCTTTATGCAGTTGACCCTTGATCAACATAGGTTGGAACTACACAGGTCCACTTTATGTGGATTTTTTCCAATAAATACAGGAGAGTATTGTAAGTGTATTTTCCTTATGATTTTCTTTTCTCTAGCTTACTTTATTATTTCTCTAGCTTATAGTCGATAATACATATAACATTTTATATTATTATTATTTATATAAATATGTGTTAGTTAACTGTTTATGTTATTGGTAAGGTTTCCAGTCAATGGAAAGCTATTAGTAATTAAGTTTTGGGGGAGTCAAAAGTTATACGCAGATTTTTGCCAGCATTGGGGGGGGGATCAGTGTCTCTAACCCTCACACTGTTCAAGGGTCAACTGCAGTTTTGAAAAAAATACTAGGCATTAGACTGTGCCAGACATTCTTTGTTGCTTATTAAGTATAAAATTGAAAAAAAAAAGAAATAACAATTTCTAGGAACAGGTTGCATGTTTCTATTTATGGTGGACATTAACTACTCTCATTATGTCAGAACTAGGTAAAGTCTGGTGTTTTACTTAGAGTGTTTTCCTTCCTTTGCCAGATATAATATCCTCAACCCGGTGCATTCAATCTCCTCTAATCAGTTTGTCAAGTAACTGCAGGCTCATTTCCACTCATTGATGATGTGATTATAGCTTTATAGAGCAGGACTGTGTGAAGAGATCTTATTTGTGTTAGTGACGGTAGTAAAAATATCAATAAACTGAGATCTTCCCGTTGCTGGACCTGAGCTATCTGGTAGTCTATAGGAATATGTTAAGTTTTGCATTTTAATATGCATGAAATAACAAACTGCATTCAGACCAGCAGAGGGGCTCCAACCTCTGAAAGAGAGAGAGACAGAGAGAGAGACATACAGAGACAAATACCATTACGGATGACTTGCCTTCACAGCTGTCTATGAGTCTGTAGAGAGAAATCACCATTATTGATCATTTCTTTCATAACAGAGAGTCTGAACTGTAGAATGTCGAATTATCCCATTCACTGTCTTTATAGACATGTTACCTGTATTATGTCTTTTTTTTTCTCTTTTTAAAATCCAGACAATACCAATAATTGATGCTCAGTGCTTTCCATTTAAATACCAAAGTTCTACCAAGCCTTTGGTTTTCATCTTTGGCTGCACATTAGTGTTACTTAAGAGTTTTAAAAATGCCAGTCTTATATCCAGATTTCTTAAATTAGAATTTCTGCAGGCAGGATAATAAATTATTTTTTAAAAAGTGTTTCTAGGTGGGGGATCCCTGGGTGGCTCAGTGGTTTAGCGCCTGCCTTCGGCCCAGGCCTGATCCTGGAGTCCCGGGATCGAGTCCCACGTCGGGCTCCCTGCGTGGAGCCTGTTTCTCCCTCTGCCTGTGTCTCTGCCTCTCTCTCTCTCTCTCTCTCTCTCTCTCTGTGTGTGTCTCTCATGAATAAATAAATAAAAATCTTTAAAGGAAAAAGTGTTTCTAGGTGATTCTGATATGTATTCAGGATTGAGAACGACTGAGCTAAGTGTTATGAGTATTAGTGTGACCAGCACTTCTAGCTTGGTCCTATATTAACTCTCCTCCCATTTTCTCTAGCATTTGTGCAAATGGGTTCCATTCTCCACTTTCCCCCTTATACTTTGAGGCAGACCATCCTACTTAACCAGATCATGTTCATCTGTTGAGATTTCCTCAGTTTCCCTCCTGTATTCTCCATTGTACCTTTACTTCACAGATCCAGTTCTCTCCCCTTGTCTCAAAGGCAGATGTGTCCTTTTTTCCTCTCCTGAGACTTTCTCCTCCATTTCAAACACTCCTACTTCCTTCAGAACTATGTTCCTTCAATGATCGTCTTGTATCTTGAATTTTCAGTTCAAGCCCTACAAACTTGAGTGTCCCCTAGGTGCCAGGAGCTAGAGCTACAAAGGAAAATGAGATCATCGAGGAGTGCAGTCAAGAAGGAAAGACAAAAATACAGAATTATACTGTGGTGTGATTTGGACAACAAAGGAAATATGCAAAGAGCACAAATAGCTAAAAGGAAGGTGACTGCCACTTTTTCTGTATGTAATTCCTTCTATGTTGGAAAAAGTCAGTTTTGCCTGATTCTAAATGACAATTACTTTTCCTTGATTTTTAGATTAATTGTCCTTTTCTTCCATGTCTTTTCTCTTATTGCCAAGTTTCTTAAAAAGGTAACCTACATTCTGTGTCTTTAGTTTCTTAACCTTCTTCTAGCATCCATTTTTATTGCTAACGTGTTCTGGCTCACCAATAACCTGCTTTTCAATAAGCTGCGTTGTCAATAGTATCACACACATTAAAACTTTCACTTTTGTTGACTTCTGTGACATTATGTTCCCTTCATTCTCCTCCTAACTTTTCTGAAAAGTCTTTGTCTATTTCTTAACCTTTACCCATTAAATAGGTGCTCTTAAATCTTCTGATCTAAAACTTCTGTCTTGGATGTCTGGATGCCTCAGTCAGTAGAACATACAACTTTTGATGTTGGAGTCATGAGTTTGAGCCCCAAGTTGGGTGTAGAGCTTATAAAAGAAAATCTTTTATTTTTTTAAGATTTTATTTATTTATTCATGAGACACAGAGAGAGACAGAGACACAGGCAGAGGGAGAAGCAGGCTCCATGCAGGAGCCTGATGTGGGACTGGATCCCAGGACCCCGGGATCATGACCTGAGCTGAAGGCAGATGCTCAACCACTGAGCCACCCAGGCATCCCACAAAAAAGAAGAAATCTTCAAAAAAATAAATAAAAAATAAAACTTCATTCTTTTTTCTGTGCATTCCTTTCCTTTCTGTTCATTCTAATCATCAAATGATTACTCTTATCTAGAAAAACGATCTAAAATTTGGCTTTCTAGTCCAATAAAATGTTAACACATTGGAGGCGGGAACAGTGTCTTATTTTTTTCAATTTCTAGAGCAAAGTATATTTAAAAACATCTAATAAGTTTTAGATCAATTCAGCTTGACAAACTACCAAGATTCAGTTCTAATTATTTGGTGGTTATTTCTACCTGCTCTCAAAAATTTATTTTGACCTACTTGGATCTTTTAATTTATTCTCCTAAATTAATCTGTTTACCTTTTAAACATATAGAGACTGAATGATCACTAGGAACCGTATATACTAGCCACAAGGACTACATACATTGCTGAACAAAGATGATGTGCTCTCCTCTCTCATTAGGAGTACCGTCTAAGGGGGTTCCTGATTTATCATAATACTGTTAATCAGTTTTTAGATATCTAGGCCTAAGAGGTTAAAATAATGACTGATTTCTTCTCATGAATTTGATCCAGTCTTTAATTCTTTGCCTTTCCAATGGCTCTGTTATAGGAGGATCATTGTGATACTCTCTGAACTGCCTTTCAATGTCTTCTTGTTCTAAAAATATTCCTAGAACCCCACTCTGAGCACTTCATGTTTCTGTTTGAACACAATCAGTGGTTTTCATTTCACTTCTCTGCTCAAATACTTTCAATGGGTTCAGAACCCATGGGACAATAGGCAGAGTCTTTTTCAGTTAGGCCCTGTCTCCCTCACCAGGTATTTCTTGTGCTGTTCCCTTTCAGTACCCAGTACACACCTGTTCCAGTCAGAAGTGGTTTCTTTGCTTCTCCCTGAGCATGTGTTTCGCATTTTTCTTTGTTTGTTTTTTTTTGTTTTGTTTTTACCTCTGGGCCCTTGCTCTTGCCTGTTCTGTGAGATGTGGCCTCCTCTCCTCTTCTTGTTTATTGGAACCCAAGCCACTCAGTTCAGCTCAAATACTTTCTTCTTTCTGATCCCCTTTACCTCTGTACAACATAATCTCGTCCACTTGGAAATTGCTATAAGGATTGTTGTTATCATGTTTTTTTTCTTTTCCTGGAACTTTGTGGTCACCACCTATTGCATCCAAAATATATCTATTTTTCTGGTAGCAATGAGAATATATAAGATCAACAGCTCCAATTCAAGTTTTTTTCTACAGGACATGTCCTTTTATTGCTCAAGCTCACTAAATTATTTCATATTATTAGGTATTTCTATACTTTTTAATAAGAGGAATAAAGTGAAGAACGTACTTTACTTGTGAATAAACTGATCACAAAACTCAGTATATATGTTATTTTAATAACATGAATTTATAAAGTTAGAAAGAACTTTGAGCTTATAATGTTCCATGTTAGTAAATTATTCATATTTTAGTTCACTTATTATTTCCATTAGAAATTAGTAGGTATTAAGAAGCCAGTATGTACATTAAAGTGTTTAGGAATAAAGGAGTATGATATCTGCAATTTAGTCCCTTGTGTGTGTGCATGAGAATCATAAAGTAAATGTGGAAAAATGTTAATGATTACAAATACAGTGAAATATACATGAGAACTCTGTACTATTTTTGCAACTTTCATGTAAGCTTGAAATTGTGTCATAATTAATTTTAAAATTAATCTGGGATATAAATATCTTTCTTCTGTAGTTCTTTGTGTTGAGGATAATGCCCAAATAAATTACCTTGATGTCAATAAATACAATTTTAAAATCTTATTATTTTTTTTTTTCTGAAAGATTTTATTTGAGAGAGAAAGAGCATGTGTAAGGACTCGGATGGGAGTGGCAGAGGGAGAGGGAGAAGCAGACTCCTTGCTGAGCAGGGAGGCCCATGCAGGACTGATCACAGGACCATGGGATCATGATCTGAGCCAAAGGCAGATGCTTAACTAACTGAGCTACCCGAGCACTCCAAAAATCCTATAACTTTTAACCCTTAAAATGTCTTAAAAATTTTTTTAAAACTCAAATTCTAATTCAAAAGAGCAATAAAACACATTTCTTTTATATTTAAAGATAACTTGAATAGTTATTCTATGTTTTATATCATAAATAAAGATTATTCAGTAAATAGTGACCATCTATGTGCTGGGCACTGTTCAAGGTGCTAAACACAATCTCTGCCTTTATGAAACTTAAATTCTACTGAGGGAGAAAAGTGCTGAAACAGTAAATAAACACACGATGGTATATCTAAAGATGATAATATCTAAAGGGATAAATGAACCAAACAAGAAGGATAATATCTAAAGGGATAAATGAACCAAAACAAGAAGGATACAACCCAGTGATAGGGTTCATCTGAGCAGAGATACAGAGGAAGTAAGGTAGTGAGCCAAGAGAATAGCCAGTGAAGAGCTGTCCAGGTAGGGAAATATCAGATGTAAAGACCCTATGTGCTTACCACATTCAGGAACAGCATGGGGACTGGAATAGCAAGAAGAGAATGTGAAAAAAGGAAAATGATTAGGGATGAAGTGAGAGATGTAGTTAGACACAGATAATGTAAGGCTTTATGAGATATTGTAAGCTCATTGACTGTTATTCCAAGTTAGCTGGAAATGGGTTGGACAGTTTTAAGCAGGAGATGAGATAATTTCACATATTTTTTTAAAAGAATAATTGTGGCTGTATTGTGTAGAACAGATTGTAAGTTGGGTAAGAATGGAAGTTGGTAGATGAATTCAGAGGCTATTGCTATAATCCAGTTGAGTCATGGTAGCTTGGAAACCAGGGTGCTAGCACTAGAGGTAGCATGAGGAGAGGTCAGAATTTGAGTCTATTCTAAAGGTAGAGTTGACAAGATTTGTTAATAGACTGGATGCAGCATGTGAGAGGAAAAGACCAATCAAGGATGATTCCAAGGTTTTTTTTACTGAAATGGGGAAAACTGTGCAAGGAAGAGGCTTTGGAGCAGGAAATCAGAATTTTATTTTTGGATATGTCATGCTTGAGGTAACTGTGAAAAAGCCACATGGAGAAGTTGACCAGAACTTAGATATATGAGCATAAAGTTTAGGGAAAAGAACTGGCTTAGAGAATCAGTTTGGGAGTAATTAGCATATAGATAGTAGATAAAGTTATGGGACTGGATGTAATCCCTTAAGAAGTTAGTGAAGAAAAACCAACAACTGAGGTTATGAAAACATGTGAACATCCAGGAGATACTTTCAGAGAAGTTTTGGTGGGGTGGTGGAGTAAGAGCCTAGTGGGTTCTAAAGGGAGAGTTAAAGGTGAAAAATTAAAGACAGTGAGTGGAGACAATGCTTTATGAGTTTCTCTGCATAGGACAGCAGAGAATGGAGGAAGCCCTGTAGGGAAGAGTGGGATCATGAGGGTTTTTTAAAACAATGGAGATATTACAAATATGTATATTGATAGAATGATCAAGTAGACAGTGAATATTAATGCCGGTTGTGGAGGGATTGTAGAAGCTATGTCCTTGAGCCTAGAGGGAATGGAATCCACACACAAGTGAATAAGGGGGCCACAGCCATTTTTCCATGGTAACTGGAGAGAAGGCTGAGTGTATGGGCACAGAGGCATGTAGGCTGGCAGAAAGGTGGGGAGACCTTATGGAAGCTCTCTTCTGGTTTGGTCTGTTCCATCAGTGAACAGGTAGGAAGGGCATCCTTTGAGAGTGAGATGACTTAGGAAGTATTCCAGATTTGAGAGGAAAGGAAAAACCATGAAATAATCATCCAGAAGAGTGAGAAAGTAAATGTCTGAGGGAAATGTAATAGTTTTACTAAACCAAGGGCATGTGAGGTGTGAATTTAATTGTCACCAGCACTGTTTTTTCCAGCCACTCTCAATTGTGTAAGGTGTCACAAAGTAGTAGGCTGAGTGATGTATGCTCTGTAAGTACTACAGACAACAAGAAGAATCAGGAAATTGAAGAGGTGCTCAGGGGTGTAATTATAATCATAAATCAGAGAGGGGCACCTGGGTGGCTCAGTTGGTTGAGTGTCTGACTCTTGATTTGGGCTTGGGTCATGATCTCAGGGTCCTGAGATTGAGCCCTATGTTGAGCTCTGTGCTCAGTTCAGACTTGAGGATTCTCTCTGGCCCTTTCCCTCATCCCCACCCGCCAGTGCTCTTGCTTGTGCATGTGCTCTCTCTGTCTAAAATAAGTAAATAAATCTTTAAAAAAATTGTAGATCATGGAAGCTAAACTAGATAAAGTGTGAAGTGAGGAATGAAAGGGTGACAGACAATGGAAAAATCACATGGAGATATGATTTGTGGATTGTGGAGTTGTTGGCGTCAAGCTACCAAAGAGGGTAAGATAGAAAGTTAGGGAGTGCTAGGAAGTTGGACTTTGAGATTTTGAGGGTTGTGCAGTGATTGGTAATACTGATGCCTGAGGGCGTGATCACATGAGTAGGTGACTGAGACAGGCTGAGAGGACAAGATCATTCACATGGAAAGGACCATGGTACTGCGAGGTCAAAATGTTAGAAGGATCATTTGAATGGATATTTGAATCCTCAGTACTTGTGAGAGGGAGTAACCTACAGCAAGGAGGGACAGCAATGACATGGCTTGAAGCAAGAACTTAAAAGCTGGAGTGTTCCAGGGCGGAGGGAGAATGTACTGGAGTGGCTCACCTCATGTCTAGACTGGTATATGTGATTGAGCGTGGAAAGAAAATAGGTACTACTTGCCAGGAAATAGAGTTCTCAGGGAAAGTCAAATTTTGGTTAGAGTAAGAAGATGAAGGGAACTTAAAGAGATTAAGGATATGCTTTCTTACTCCCTCTCTTTCTAAACTGTTCAGTGTATTTTCTTTTAAGAGATTAACAGTTGCTCATTCTACCACAGACTTTTTAAAGAATGTTGCGTCCATCATTGCTGCGTTAACCTCAGATGAAATGTTTATGAAGTAACCTATAGTTTCCTTGTGAAGCACAGATTCTTGGCAATAGAAAGTTTAGTTGACTACTCTAATGAACCGTAATGTATGACATTGAATCAATCTAGAAGGCTTATGAAAGAATAATATTTTTTTGCAGATCATCAGATGTTCTGAGCATAATTATATGGATAGATAAAGAACAATATTACTTAAAATAAGACAGGAATAATAGGGTCATGTCTGATAAATAGTTTCCTCATCTAAAAGGAAACTTTTTTTCTACCAAATGAGGATAAATATTTATAATTACGTGGACTGACTTTCAGAGGAGACATCTGAAAAACGATGACTTCATTTGGATTTTAAACTCAATTTCATATACATAACTGGATGGACCTCAAGGAAATTATTTTGAGTGAAAAGAGCCGATCTTGTATGATTCCATTTTTAAGACATTCTTGAAATAACGCAATTATAGAGATTGAGGGTTGGAGATTTGGGGGGAAGAGTGAGTGGTTAAAAAGGAATAATAAGAGGAAGTTTTGTGGTTATGAAATAGTTTTATATTTTGATTATGGTGGTAGTTATATAAAGCTACACATGTGATAAAATTGCATAAAACCACACACATACTGGGACGCCTGAGTAGCTCAGCATTTGAGCGTCTGCCTTTGGCCCAGGGTGTGATCCTGGTCCTGGGATCGAGTACTACATGGGGCTCCCTGCGAGGAGCCTGCTTCTCCCTCTGCCTGTGTCCCTGCTTCTCTCTCTCTGTGCTCTCATGAATAAATAAATCTTAAAAAAAAAAACCCACACACATACATGCACATACACAAATGAGTGCATGTGTAACTGGTGACATCTGAATAAGTTCTGTGAAACGTGCTAATGTCAATTTCCTGATTTTGTTATTGTATAGTAGGTATGCAAGATGTCAATATTGGAGGAGGAAGAAGGAAGGGCTTATGGCATTTCCCTGTATATTTGTTTGCAACTTCAGCTGAATCTACAAAAATAAAAAGTTTACAAAAGTCCGGCTAAGTCTCTGAAGAAACACACAAACAAATAAAAATATCATAGGAATCAATGGATGCATATCATAGAAATGAATAGTGAGTTATGGGAGAATAGTATTCAGTTGAAAACATCATGATCTCAGGGTCGTGAGGTAGAGCCCCAAGTCGAGTTCCGTGCGAGGCTCTATCCTCAGCATCAATTCTGCTGGAGATTCTCTCCCTCTTCCTCTCTCTCCCCCTCTGCTCCTCCCCTGCTTGCGCACTCTCTCTCTAAAAAATAAGTAAATAAAATCTTAAAATCTTTTTGTATTTCTTATGTCTTAGCTCTGAATTTCCATAAGAGACAAGGCAAAATGAAAACAGTGGGCTACATCACTATCATCGCCTACTAAAAGGAAGCATTAACAATTCTTCTTATAGACACAGTACAGTTTATGAAACCAATTTCCAAGGAAAGTTTTGTCAAGAATGTAGAAAAAAAGCCAGATAATGATAAGCTAATAGGACAAACCTGTGTGAAGTGTTAAAAATAATTTCCTAGTCTGTTAAATGTTGGAAAGTCAATTGGAGTATCAGTTAATTGTTCATGTTAAACAAGGTATGAAAATAGAAAAGAGGATATTCTTAATCTCTTTAAGTTCCCTTCATCTTCTTACTCTAACCAAAATTTGACTTTCCCTGAGAACTCTATTTCCTGGCAAGTAGTACCTATTTTCTTTCCACGCTCAATCACATATACCAGTCTAGACATGAGGTGAGCCACTCCAGTACATTCTCCCTCCGCCCTGGAACACTCCAGCTTTTAAGTTCTTGCTTCAAGCCATGTCATTGCTGTCCCTCCTTGCTGTAGGTTACTCCCTCTCACAAGTACTGAGGATTCAAATATCCATTCAAATGATCCTTCTAACATTTTGACCTCGCAGTACCATGGTCCTTTCCATGTGAATGATCTTGTCCTCTCACCCTGTCTCAGTCACCTACTCACGTATCAGAGGACTGATACATATTATGGGCAGGACAACACAAACCCAAGATGAATGTGGGCCCTGGAAGTGTAGTTTATTATATCTGCAATATTTATTATTTATTCTTACTTTTTAAAAATAATTTTTATGTTTATTATTTTCTTTTTTTAAGATTATTTATTTATTTATTCATGAGAGACACAGAGAGAGAGACAGAGACGCAGGCAATGGGAGGAGCAGACTCCATGCAGGGAGCCTGATATGGGACTTGATCCCAGGATTCTGGGATCACGCTCTGAGCCAAAGACAGAAGCTCAACTGCTGAACCACCCAGGCATCCCTATTTATTCTCACTTCAATTTATGGATCAAGGCGTTATTCAAACTATGAAATATTTCATAAATGATTTCATGAAAAAATCCATCAAGCATTAAGACTATAAATAGGACTATTAAATGACAGTAGGATTGTGGCTTCTATCTAAGGAATACTAACCTATGTCTGATATCTGGTAAATTAGATGAGAGGACTTTCCAGAAGCTCCTTTGCACAAGGACCCAAGAGCCTTTCTTGGATCAGTCATGGAAGAAAAGTGGGAGTCATGCACAATGCATTTGATTAAGCAGGAAGGCCATGATTCTTGGTTCTGAGAAGGTGGAGGGAAGAGTGATTCTGAAATTGCCTAGTGTCTGTCGTTTGGCTTGGTTCCTTGCCCCATCTCCACTATAAATAGATGCATGTGCCCTAAGCTGCTGCTAGCCCTTGTAGCACTGTTGTAAAAACTTGGAAAAGGAACCTCCTTTGGTCAGATGTAGCCCCAGGGGTACTAGGCTCAGTGGCTCAGCAAGATAATGTAGCCTTTGTGGGAAGAAAAAGGCTCCTCATCCTCCAAGGAGATGCAGCCCCTCACCAATAGCTTGGTCAGAAGTGTCTGCATTAATGTTCCCTACTGACTCTTTCATTTGGGCACGAAATGTATACTCTTATACAGTTCCCCATACAGGCCCTATTTGGGGAGGTAAAAAATCATACCTTAATAAGAACTAATTTCATTTACTATAAAATATTGACCATATCAGCAGCAATGTGCAGGGACCCTTAAATAGAACTTAACATAAGGGGAGAGTGGCATTGTCTCCTACTTTAAAAACTTTAAAAAGAAAACTTCATTGCTTTGACAATTTAAGAGACTTCAGTGACTCAGTGGAGGCAAGGGATAGTGGTGCCCAGCAGACATGGCCAAATGCAGCAGAGGCACAGTGGCAAATTGTAGATGTCCAACAGACATGCTGGTGCCTGATCGGTACCTGTGGAAAATAGCAAGTTACACAACAGATTTGGTAGTATTTAGCAGGTGCCACCAAGCTAAGGCGCCTGGTGGTTTGTGCTACATGCTCAGTAAGGCAGTGGTGAAGCTCAGCAGGAGGGACTTGCATGCATATCTGTGAAAAAGACCTGGGAACTTCCAGAAGCACTTGCTGGGGGCAGAGTGAGGCAGTACCATGTGTCGGAGCTTAGAGGTATTGCCTTAACAAGGTAGGGAGTTGAGGAAGGAAATATTAGTGAAATCTGGGTTTTTGCTACCTCTGTATGCCCATCTGTTCCCACAATCTGGTGGGAAGCCTGGAGTAACTCAGGTTACACAAATAAAACATTAGAGATACATGCCTTAATGCAGCTCATCCTTAATATTTTGCTTGAGATCAGACATTAGAGGATTTTTAGAAAAAAACACGTGGCCCAGTTTCATTCCTACAGGAATATTATATTTTTCTTTTCTGGGAAAGAAATTTTGATAGGCTTGGTACTTTTGTACAAGCCACATCCAAATAATCCTATAATTAATTCTTAATATAAGAAGGAATGATCCTCCACACCCCATAAATAACTTTAATAAAAGCAAGCTAGCTGAGCAGGTGCAAATTGACAAGCAGTTGATGGTGGGGGTGGGGGGAGATCATTGCATAAGTGATGCACGAATAATAGGCTTTAGAATTTAACTGACTGGTCAAATTCATCGAAGAGGAAAATGACTTTTTGGGAGGTGAGAAAATCACTTAGAAAAGTTATTTTGGTATTTGGTTTAGTAATTAAGTTTGCAGAGAGATGGCATGATGCAGTACAAAGGCGGTGGCAGAGCTACACAGCCATCATCGTCTTTTTCTGTAAAAGAGGTAGGATAACAAGGAATTAGAGGCCAAAAATAACCATGCTTTTGAGTGGGCTGGCGTTGATGCAGTGCAGGCGGGAGACAGCTTCATTCAGCCTCACTATTCTTCTTGAATTTCTGTTGAATAGCTTCCCTCCTAGATCAAAGCCTCCATTTGTGATAGATTTTCCCAGTCACCCTTACGCAATGAAAACACTTTCAGTCCATATATTAAAGCATTTCATAAAAGCATATATAATACTCTTCCCAAGAAAAATCCTACTAAATATAGTTTTTTCCCCCATCTCATTATATAAAACAGGAGTGGTATAGTTAAATGAACAAGGAAATTGAAAGTTCTGAAAAATGATCCTCTCAATTGTTGACTTTGTCCCCTGTCTGATGGAATGTGCATTGGATGAGAGGAGTCTTCCTAACAGAGAGTGTCTCCAGTTATAAGTTATGTAATGGTAGCCCTGTTCCGAAATAGCACTATTAAAAGAGAACCACCAATGCATTTGCTTTACATAATTAAAGCTTGCAAGGTGAGATAATAAGTGTCAGTAATTAAGTAAATTGGGACTTTTTCCTTGGAGGAGGAGAGCTTTTATCCTACTTTTTGAAACATGCTAATCCCACTTCCACTCTCCTCCACTTCAAAGGCTTGGGTCACTGCAATGACATTATCAGAGAGTTGCCTGCTGCTCTTTCTGCAAGCTCAGCTGGCTCTGTTGCTATATACCGCACGCACGGAGTCACTACATACCAACTTGAATTCTTCCTGTTTTCAGACAGGCCATTGTAATGCCTTTATAGGTATTTGTTAAGAGGCCAATTCTTCGATTTTCCTTTCCAAAATCATTTTATCCTTGTCAGTAGAGTAACGTGTATCTTCAGGGTGACAGACAACCAGGTGACTCCCTAAATATGGGTAATTAAGGTAAAAGCCACAAGAGTTCATGCCCTAAAATATTTTATATTCATTTCAAAAGAGAGCTTTTGGAGAGAATTCATCACAAATATTTAAAGAAAAGTTCACCAGAGAAATTAGAGATGGTTGCAGTGATATATGTTGGTCTCTATTATGTTTATATATGATATTATGTATATATATAATATATATGTATTACTTGAAGCAAAACTTACAACATAGAGCCATAAACTGCACATGGTCACCAGAATAACAGCTGACACTTACAGAGTAATCACTGTATATGCCAAATGTAGGCAAGATCATGGAATCCTCACCATTCCTGGGAAGGTAGTTTTATCCCTGTTTTTATAGAAAAGGAAACAGAAATTCGGCAAGATTAAATGGCTTGCCTAAAGTTTCATATCTAAATTTTTCTGACTTTTTAACCCATAGCCTTTTAACACAACAGCCTACCCAGAGAGCAAAACAAATGCAAATAACTTGCTTAGTGCTTTATAAAATGGTAAGCAAGCCATCATTTATTCAATAAATATTCAATTTATAATTCTATATTCTTTTTCACTCCAGAAAGGATGAGGAAGCTTATTAAAGCCAATATAGCAAACCGAACAGGCTATCGAAGAAAAAAAAAAACAAAACACTAGGTACAGAGAAAATAAAACCAAAACAGGTGAATCAAAAGAGATAAAGTTACTAAGTGTGTACAAAAGCTATATTTCAAGTGTGGACCCAAAAAGTCACATAGTAAAAGGAATGTTCCTTGCCTTTTAGTCACAGTATATGCAGTATACTAGTTTGCAGTATTTCAACACGTTCTTTTACTTTATAGTCAAATATCTAGTCAACCAACACATGAGTATGGAACTGGGGCTGATTTGCTACTTTGGTGAGCTACTCATTTTCATCTTTGTTGATTTGTCTTAAATTTATGGAGCCTATGCTTTTTATCAATATCATAAACACATTCAGTTTTCAGTTTTGAACTCATTTCTATAGAATGTGTACAAAATACAATAAATATTGTAATATTTTCAGATAATTCCAGAAAGACAGAGGTGTAGGCAGCCCACTGCCGGTGCTGCTGGCCAAGGGTAAACTGTTAGTTGGTAGGACATGACACAGAAAAACAGGTGGAAATAGACATTTGACTAGTGGCCCAAAACCAAACTAAACAAAACCCTCCTGTTCATTTAGCATATGAGAAGGGGTTAAAGAATGTCCCTAAAATAGTGTTTAAAGCAATAAGTTGTACAAAAGCCCAACCTCAAAGACTCATACACAGAAAGTCTCTTCATAGAGTCCTTCTGGCACAGTTGCTGAAACTGGGTTGCAAATGTGTCCTATAGATTGTAGAAGAGAGAAAAAAAAATCAGTTACAGGTTTTACCAGTGTCATGAAATTAGAAAAAAAAAATCCATTGTCCAGGAATATATGGATCCTTAATCTCTCTCCCTTTAGAGAGTCAAGAGGATGCCATTTTGGAAAGACATCTTCAATGGGTGTAATTGTTTCTTGCTCTCTAATAAAGTACAGAAATTCGTCAAATGACAAGATTGACTTCTAAGCCTACCTTAGAGTCTGGGAACAAGTGTGTATTGTAAGGTGTATTGAACACCTGTGTATCAGGTACAGATTTTTTATTTGTATTCAAGCTTAGCATAGTTCAAGAGAGAAATAACACACATGAGGAGGTGATGGTGCCACAATCAAGGAAAGATGGCATGGGGCTTTAATTTCAATCCTGATTACATATAGGTTATTATGAAGGGACTTCCAAGTGCCAGTTTGGTTTCTGAAGTAAGGGCACCCACAGTAAGAGAGTCCATTTTATTGTCATTATTGCTCTCTTGGGGGTCTTCAGATTTTCCATTATATTATTGTGACGCTTGTCAATTTTGATTTTTTTTTTCAGTTGGAACAAGAAAAAATTAGAATTTTGGTAGTTTAGAGAACTTTAGCTAATACTCTTTTTACCTGGGTTTAGCAAACTCAGCAAATAATATGTGTTAAACTCATAGCCTACAGCCATGTGAATTTCAAGGGAAATTAAATCTGTTTCTGATTTAGTTATACATTACTCATTGAAATATTATTTGGTGGAAAATGCTTGATGTCCAGAAACCTTATGAGCCATTTTATCATCTTTTTATTTGATCCAGGAAGTTGATTTTCATGGATAGTAAATAAAGTTTATATCTGGAAAGATGAAACCATGAAGTCTATCAATATGGTTATTATAGTTTATGCCACCAATCTTTCCAAACAGATTGATATGGCTTAAACGGGCAGTTAAAAATAAAGGTAAAAGTTGAGATAAAAAGGTGTAAAGAAGAGAAAAATATAGTTTATATGGGGAGAATTATAAAATATATTGAGTTTTTTCTGAGCTTCCTGACTGCCAAGGCAAAAGGCAAATCAAATGGATTTGCATGAAAGCAGTCTGACAAAACAACAACAACAACGCAGTTTGACACTTTCATCTTGTAAAGTACACACATGATGTTATGAGAGCAAAAGATAAGCAAAGAAACCAGCAAAACTTGATTAGCAATAGTTCTCAAAATAAGGGAAAAACTTCAGTCTTCTTGCAAAGTATTTAACAGGAATACCTCCCTCCCTATCTTTTGAAATCATGGGATAAAATTGATGCTGTTGTTGTTGTTTTTTAATCATAAACAACTAAAAAATGAAAACTGCATAATTTAATAGTTACTTGGAAATTTTCATTAAATATTTAATTTTTATATAGATACCCATTCCTTTTAAAACTTAAACTTCCTTGCAATCTTTTTTGCCTTTTAAAAATGTTTTTGTTACTTGTCTTCCTTTTAACGTTAGTTCTACTACCATTATGTGATTTCAAAATTAAAAGAAACATTTATTTTGTTTTTAATTACTAATCACAAAAGCAATACACCCCTGCTATGAAAAGACAAGAATGCCTATGTAGAATGAAGATAACATGCAAACAAAGATCTCATTATTATACCTGTTTACATAACCATTAATAGTACCTTGATATCTTTCTTAACCTTTGAGTGTGCTTGTGTATTTTGTAGTATAAAGTGTTTCTGTGTTTTACTTGGTAAAACTTACAGAACTTGAATTTGAAATATTGAGACAAAAAACTGCAGAGATGCACTAATTTCACTGGATTAAATACTGGTAGATTTTATTTGGCATGTGATGTTCAGGATCTACAGCACAAGGAATTTGATAAATTCTGAACTCATATATTGGCAAGGAAAAATGCAGAAGTAATTTGGATAACTTGTCAATGGGGAAGAAACCCTTTTTGAAATGAAAAACATGAAATCATTGGGTTAACCTACTCTGAGTTTTTCCTCAGCTCTCCCTGGTCTTCCCTGATCTTTGTGTCTCTAGCCCTCCCCTTTTCTTTGTGTTCCCTTCCCTTTTCCCTACTTTAGATTTTTCTGTATCATTATAGCCTTCTAACTTCCTATATTATTTATTTATATATTTGATTATCTATTTTTTCCACCAACAGAATGTAAATCCATGAGGACTGCTGTATTTTTATGTTTTGTTCATGGATGTGCCTACATAGAACAAGGCCCAAATGAATAATTTTAAAATATGATCATTTCAGTATTGACCTCCTTATATTTGACATAATTGAAATGGACTGACTTGTTGAAGAAAACTCCCTAGCAGCAAATTCATGGCATTCATGCCGCTACTTACCCATCCTATCTTACAGCAGATTTCACAACAATTCTTTTGATGCTAATCAATCACAGCATTCTTTCCTATTGAACTTGGGCACAGCTACATAATCCCGGTTAAAAAAGTATCCCAGGCAAACATCACCAGTTGAAAAGAGTTTGAACCCATTTGCTACCTGGTTCTAGGAGGTGGTTATTATACTTCAGGGTTATCGTAGCTATAATTGTAGGGATTTTTAATTACTAATACATTCTTGTGTTTGTCAATTTGTTAATACATTCACTGAACTTTTAGTGAATTGAGTACCTATTTACTTTTATTACTTACCTAAACATTCAGGATACAAATGTCAGTAGGACATGATTTTTACCTTCAAGATTAAGGGAATGGAAGACATTAGAGATAGTTTCATTCATCTATTTATTCTTACATTAAAAATACTTTTTTAGTGCCAACCATGTGTCAGGCATTGTTCTACACTCTGGGGAGAGAGATACGTTGTGATGCAAACAAATAATTATGCTATATTTTATATATGATAATAGATACGAGGTGCTATAGGCTATATATTGGTGGGTGTTTGTGGGTGGGCAAAGTGAGAAAAGATTAATGGAAGAGGTGATAACTGATCGAAGTCTTAGATAATATAAAATAATTTTTCTAAATAGGAACTTTCGTAACAGTTTCAAGAGGTGATGATTATAATAACCACAATTTCATTTATTTAGTTTTTACAATAAATAGTTGTTAATGTCGGCACTCCATGTTGCCTCATTTAATTCATACAGCAGGGCTTCCTATATATTCTATTTTATGTATGATATAGTCAAATCCATCTAGGATGTGACAGAAAAGATTGAAACCTATGTCTGACCTCTTATTGACTCCCATTCCTCCCATTCCATATGATTGGGAAGAAGAGTAATTAAGAAGAAATACCAGGAGACAAAACTGGAAAAGTTCTTAAAAGTTCTTGTATGTCGGGCAGCCCGGGTGGCTCAGCGGTTTAGCGCCGCCTTCAGCCCAGGGCGTGATCCTGGAGACCCGGGATCGAGTCCCACGTCGGGCTCCCTGCATGGAGCCTGCTTCTCCCTCTGCCTGTGTCTCTGCCTCTCTCTCTCTCTCTCTCTGTGTGTGTGTGTGTGTGTGTGTCTCATGAGTAAATAAATAAAATCTTAAAAAAAAAAGTTCTTGTGTCTTGATAATCTTGGAATTTTATCCTGTAGGCAGTGGGGAGTTATTAAACATTTAACCCAATACTTCATATAAACCCAAGGGACAGTCTAAAGAAACCAAGAAGAAAAATATTCAAGTGCTTGCCACATGCCAAATAATTCACATTCTTAACTTATTTTAATTCACAAAACAATCCTCTTAAAAGATATTTTGTGGAAGATAAACTTGAGACTTGCAAAGGTTAAGTAAATTGTCCCATGGTCACATAGCTACTTCTGCTATAAAAGTAGTAGCCATAGGATTCAGACCAGAGCCTTGATTCTAAAGCATCTGCCCTTTAAGGCATGCTTGAATTATTCCTGAGAACATCTAACTGTTATAGGTGGAAAAGTAAGCAAGAGTAGGTAAATGTTTGCTCTTTGGACATTTCTGCTGAATTGTAGTTCAAATGAACCTCATCAATTGTCATCAAATGACTACCATTAAGTACACTTATACAAGTTATGGGTTAAGTCTTTAATTTGTATTTTTTAACTATAAAAATATTTTCCCCCAATATATTTTACTTATCACTTTTAAATTCACTTTTTTGGGGGATCCCTGGGTGGTGCAGAGGTTTGGCGCCTGCCTTTGGTCCAGGGCGCGATCCTGGAGACCCGGGATCGAATCCCGCGTCGGGCTCCTGGTGCATGGAGCCTGCTTCTCCCTCTGTCTGTGTCTCTGCCTCTCTCTCTCTCTCTCTCTCTGTGACTATCATAAATAAATAAATAAATAAATAAAATAAAAAAATATAAATTCACTTTTTTGTTGTTGTACCACCAGGCATTATTGATTAACTATTACTACTGTTGTAACAGTGTTTGCCTACACAATGAATGTTATGAGATGAGTTGATTTTTTCTTTCACAGGTTAGAGGAAGACAATAGGAAAGGATAATCTATGTCTTTTTGAAGATAGAAAGAAAAGCCCAATTTATTTGTTGCTGGAATCTCTCTTTGCCACCTATGTGATTACTGACAAAGGAATTTAACTGTTGTTTTTTGAAAAGTTCAAAAAGGAGTATTTCTAGTATTTTTAGGGGGTAGTTCTGAGCAATTTCAAGGTCTGTCCCTGAAAAGTCTGAGCTTTGTCCCTTTTCAGCAAGTCCACCTCTATGTGCCCAGGTCTCACTCATCAAATGGTAAAATTGAGATCATTGCCTGAATTACTCCATCGTTTTCTTCTTCCTTAGTTTCAGTTACCTTGTTAATTTAGGGGGGCATAACTCTAGTCTGGGCTCCAGATACTTGCTGTTTAATCTCCTCTTTTCGTTTTAGGATATAGATGTGGTCTGCTAAATAAATCTATAGATTAATGGTTTTCACTAGATTTAGAATTTAAAGGAAGATACTCTTTCCTCATTCTATTAAGTTCCAGGTTATATTTACAAGTAGAGAAAAAGATATGTAAATATAGTTAGAAAAAGATATATTAAGAGTTCTTTTTGATACAATGTTTCTTAAGAAGTATTACCATGAAGTCTAAAAAAAATCTAAAAACAGTAAATTTTTATTTCCCTGATTTAATAATCATTGTTTATTCTATTCATAGAGGAGAATAAATTAAGTCTTTGTGTGTTAAGTTTCAAATATACTTTGAAGACCAAAATGTATAATATTACATTTTTTCAGGTAGGTAAATTGAAGGTAGTTAAAAAAACCAACTTGAAAATATTTGCTTATGCAGCTAGGCTTTTGAAAGTTATTTTTAAAGACTGAGGAATTAAGCACCTGTCGTTTTTGCCAGCTGGTGTAGATGTTAAAAATTACTGTCACTCTTCCGCCCGCTACTCTATTTTGCACCTGCTACTACTTGAGTTATGGACATTTCACACGTGGTAATTTAATAAGGTTAAGTCCCAGGATAGTGTACAAGATGTTATTCCACTAGGAGTTAAAGCAGTTTTATAAGGTCTTGAGGGAAAAGCATTAAAGCTGAAGCTTGAGACTAAAAAGTTAGTACCTTGTAGATATCACATTTTTCTAATTGAAAAATGTTAAAGAAATGTAGATGATGGAAAATTTAGTTACACAATCTACAACAAAAATGAGCCTTCTATGATTGGACTATTTATACCCGTCAACTTCTCTACATGGTGATATTTGTCATTTTTAAAAAACATTTTTTATTGCCTGATGTGACAACCAAATATAAATATATATTGAAACCTAATGCTGTTCAATACAGTATTCATGAGCCATGTACAGCTACTGAAATCATTTAAAAATTTAATTTCACAGTCACACTAGCCACATTTCAAGTGCTCAGTAGCCACATGTGGCTAGTGGTTACCAAATAGGACAATGTACATAAACATTTCTGGTTTTGCTGGAAGTTCTGTTGGACAGTGCCATGTGAAATTTTTAAATCCTGATCTTAGGCAAACATGGCCTTACGGATCTTGAGGCCATGGTGAGTTTTCCCTAAAAGAGCGATTGTAATGTCTCAACATCATCTTGGTTACAAAGGCATAGGTCAAATTTGAAGCTGTTGGCTACTGGAATCTGAGCAATCTTCACTAAAGATGGAAGAAGCATGTTGGCCTGAAGCACCCAACATCAGGAAAAAGTTTCAGCTTCCAAAAATATATAGGCAAGCAGGTCCTTTTCAGAGACTTTATATCTCTATTTATTACAGATATCTTTTCAGAGAGCGGGAGAACTATTTGTCACTTTATCTCTTCTGCATAGTTGACTATGCAAATTCTGCCTCTGTTCTAAAGAAGAAGGGATACATGATAGCATTATGAGATGGTAAAGGAAGTTTAGACCGAACTTTCCTATCCATTGGTCTTACCATTTAGGACATGTATTAAGAGATTGAACTAAGATCCGGGGACATGCACATGCAAAGTAGAGAGGATTGTCACAGGAGGGGAGAATATTAATACACTGGATCTTGAGTTCCTGAGTAATAATCTTGTCTAGAGAAGTTTTTTAAAGTAACTGCTGAAAGGTCATATTCAATTTTATCCTTAAGGACATTTTATCCATAAGGACATTGTGAGAAGAAACAATAGCTTAGTAGGCCTTTTTCTTATGAATAGGCCAGATTGTCACTAGAAGTGATAGGTGAAGCCATTACACGATGATTGACACAAAATTGAGAAAACCCGCTTTAATCTTAAATTACCTGGATAGGTTATATTAAGACACCTCTGATCCTATCTGAATTTTCTCAGTTGTCTATTTCACTTTTCAGTAACATGATGGTGATGACAATTCAGTTTGTTATTGCTATGTTCTGCAGTGATTTTTTTCTTTAAAAGTTTGCAATTCATCCATATTCTGTACAGTAACAAAATAATTGAAAATTTAAAAATTACTTTCTCTAAGCAAGAAGATAAAAACACAATGCAACTTGGACTTTCCAGACTGACCAAAATTATTTATTGATTTAGTATTTTAAGGATGTCCATTGACTCCTGGTGGAAAATGAAAAGTGGTGCTTGAATTTGAGGTTGTCAGTATTTTATCCTTTTTGTCTAGAGCAGGAGACACTTGATTTGTGTGGTATGAATACAATTCAGAGAGGGACATGAAGTATATAAAAATTCAGGGAGTCCTTCAGTCTAGAACGGTCCATGTTGTTTTGCTGTCTGAATGATGGTAAGCAGGTCTGGACGGTGAGTCATGGATGTTACTGCAATAACTTTCCAGCCAGTCTTCGTAAATAATGCTTGATCTATAAAGGAAACTGAGTTAAATATTCATTGCATTTTTTCAGAAAGAAAGATGGGGAGGAAATAACGTGAAGTGCAAAAGAAGAAAAAAGCACAGAATGAACCAGCACTTCAAAGTAAGTCATTTATTTGTGATAACCTAGTTGCAAGTGCTTAAATTTGAACTGTGATAACCGGGTTTTCTAGAGCAGTAATTGTTTAAAACTACATTAATTATTCAAAGAACTTAGGCTCACACTTTTATTAGTATGATGTTCCAGCCAAATTAATTAACTAGTCTTGGGCTTGTTGAATTTCCAATGCGTAATTACAGTAAAATCAAAGGTAGGGTTTTTAGCTGGAATCAAAGATCTCAGAAATCTTTGCTTCTACACTTATACAAAAACAGTCTATTTCCAAATAACCCATTTCAGGAGTTGAAATGGGTTGAAAGGAGTTGATGTTTTCTGGTTAATATAAATAAATCTTAATTAAGAAATAATACTAATTATATGTACAGCACACAAAATGAAGTTGTTGAATTTTTTAAAGACACAATATCAAGAAACCCTTATATAATAAAGAGCAAATGGGTATTTACCTTGAGAGCTCCACTTAGTTAGACATGATATGCTTAACAAAAGCTGTGGACAGAATACAGACAGTTTAGAGTTAGAAGACTGTCAAGTGTAAGGAAAGAGAGGTTTAGCAAGTTAGTTCAATATTATTATTATTTTTTAACAATAACAGTAGCATTTATTTTTTTAAGCTTGGCGCAGTCCATTATTCTTCATCCTGATTCATGGCCTTTCCCCTGACTTTGTAAATTTAATTTTTGAAATAAGTAGTATATTCACATGGTAAAAATTTTCCTTAGAATATGAAAGAGCTTGTAAAAAATTGAAATGTTCTTCACCACTGTCTCCCACCTATCTAGTTTGTCTTTACCACAAAGTTGGGGGAACTATTATCCATGAATAATAAAATACAAATATCTGTTTCTAAAAGATTTTTACCCTAATGGTGGCATACTCTACAAACTCCTTTGCATTTGCCTTTTTCCACTGTAGAGAGGAAAATCCTTTTAATTTGGGGGGCACTGTAGGGAAATTCATTGTGTAGATATACCAGAATCTCTTTGATATATCCTACATTGTTGGACATTAAGTTGTTCACATATTTACCAACAGTACAGCAATGAATAACCACATATCACTCATTTCGCTTGAGTGCAAGCATACCTAAAAACTACATCCCATGATGTAGATTTGCTAGAATTATTAGTACTATATCACCATATTGGGGTTTTAATGATTGACATTCCCAACAGGAATGTATTGACATTGGCTGTTTGTACACACTCTCTCAACCCAAAGTGTTGTCAAACTTTCAATCTTTGACAATTATCTTATTGAAAAATAGTATCTTGGGACACCTGGGTGGTTTAGTAATATTAGCCTTTGGCTCAGGTCATCATCCCAGGTTCCAGGATCTAGTCCTGCATCGGGGTCCCTGCATGGAGCCTGCCTCTCCTTCCGCCTATGTCTCTGCCTCTCTTTCTGTATCTCTTATGAAGAAATAAATCTTAAAAAAAAAGAAAAATGGTATCTCCATGTAGTGTTAATCTGCATTTCCTTTAATATTAGTGAACCTTTGCATATTATATTATAGATATTTTTATTTCTTTTTCTGTGAATTGTTTATGTACTTGTTAATTTTTCTATCAGGATGTAGTCTCTTTATTAATTTGAAATAGTGTTTTTTTTTTAATTAGGAAGATGAGCTTTTGCTGATACTGATTACTTTTTTTATGGTTTTTGCTATTTGTCTTTTGACTTTGCTTCTGGTGAATTTTGCCATATGGAGTTAAAAAAAATTATGTGGTTGAATTTATCAAGACTTGTAATGCCTTCTGGGTTTTTATCAATGTTAGAAATACCTTCTCACTCCAAAAGTTATACAATAATTTATCCACAGTTTTTATGCTTTCAGCTTTTACATTTAAATTTTTGAACCATTTGAAATTTATCCTGGTATGACATCCAGATCTGACTTTATTTTCTAGATGACTATTCACTCCTCCAAACAATATTTATTGAATGATTCTTCTTTTATGTAATCTTTTTATGGCAATAACCAAATGTAAAACTTTGTTTATAGGGGGAAAAAGTGTAGTTTAATCAAGATTATCAGTGAAAATGTGTTTGGCTGACTTCTTTTCTTTTGTCCTCTCCTCTCCACTTCTTTCCTCTCCCTCCTTTCCTTCCTTCTTCTCTCTGCTTTTCTTACTTTTTCACAAATCATTAGACCTCATAAGTCTACATTTACATCAAAGCTATAAGCATAGCTTTATAGAAGAGTAGCCAGTTAGTCTTTTAGGGGGGATAGATAAGTTTCTTATTTTATTGGAAACTCTTAAATTTACAAATTATATCATGTAGTTTTATTTTGCACCTTTATTTTGTGGGATGTGCTGTTTTTCAGACCCTCTAGGTGAAGCTGCTGTAAATTGGTAGCAGGACATAGATAGTCGCCATGAGATGACTTTGATTTAAGCAAGAACACTAGACAAGGAGAAGAACTAAATTTTAGCACCAGCCCTTCCATTAATGATGTGACCCTCACTAACTAGACCTCTTTAGCCCTCAGCTTCCTCATTTTCATAATTGCTTGTTGTAAAGGATTTTGAGATCTCTCCAACTTTAATATCCTATTAAGCTTATTCTGATATAAACCCTGTCTATCTTACAGATATTTTATAAAGATCTAGCAAGAAAAAAATACATGTGAAAACAGATTTTAATCTTTATAACAATACATAGGAGTGTCAAAACCCACTGGAATAAAAATCTTATGTGTATAGTCAGATTCTTCTTAGAGTTACTGTGTAATTGATTGTAATAAAAAAAAACCATGTAATTTCAATAAGAGAGGCAGAGACAAAGAGGTTATTTTAACCAACCCAATCAGTTGAGAGTTGCTATAACCACCGAGCACAAGAGATTGTACCTTCATAGTTGATGCAGCCATTGGAGTCTTCCTGACCTGCCATCAGGGCCTCCACTTCCTCCTCTTTCATTTTTTCACCTGATGAAACAAAACACTTCGCTCAGAAAGAAAGCCAGAAGATATTTTCTAAATTTCATCATAGTGATCAGTTTTGGGCTCCTGGAGATTGTGATTAAGCTCTTGGAGGAAAAAAAAAAAAAAAAAAGCTCTTGGAGGACAAGAATCAAGCCCATCCTGTTCCTCTGGCACTTAGTACATTGTTAATGAATTGTTTTTAAGTGAATGAATTAAATACATATTATCCTGATCATCCAAACTCTATCCTATAAGAACTACAATGCTTTATTTTTTTAATAAATTAATTTTTATTGGTGTTCAATTTACCAACATACAGAATAACACCCAGTGCTCATCCCGTCAAGTGTCCCCTCAGTGCCTCTCACCCATTCACCCCCACCCCCCTCCCTCCTCCCCTTCCACCACCCCTAGTTTGTTTCCCAGAGTTAGGAGTCTTTATGTTCTGTGTCCCTTTCTGATATTTCCCACACATTTCTTCTCCCTTCCCTTATATTCCCTTTCACTATTATTCATATTCCCCAAATGAATGAGAACATACACCATTTGTCCTTACAATGCTTTATTTATTCATTACTAACTTACCTTTTCCACAAAACAAACCCCACTGACACTGAAGCCAATGGAAATAGTCATTAATTTTTGACTATTCTTTTTCACCTTGTAGCTTTTCCCTTTAACTAATTTATTATGACTTGATTGCCCCAAGTCACGCTCTTTCCTATATATTCTGTGCTATTAAGTCCGCTGAAATAAATTTTCCTTACCCAATGTGGCTAAAACATGACGGAGTTCAGCACCCATGACTGTGCCGTTGCCTTCCTTGTCAAAGACACGCAGACCCTCAACAAAGTCTTCATAAGTGCCCTGGTCCTTGTTGTTGGAAATAGCTTGCATCATGGGCAGAAATTGTTCAAACTCAATTTTCTTGGCATTCATCTCTGGAAGAAATTGCAATTTGGAAAGTTATTAGCTACCATAAAATGTCATTCTGAATCACAAATTAAAGTTGAAAGTTCATTTCAGATGATCTAAAATATCTTCATACAGCTAAAATTTCTGTTGGTGAATTGCTGATGACAAAGAAATTGGTAATAGATAATAGCATGAGCTCTGGAGTCCTAGTGCTTAAGCTGTTATCCCTGATCCATCATTTATAGCTATGTAATCACGGGCAACTTTCTTAACCCTTTTGTACCTCAACTTTTTCATCTGTGAAATAGAGATTCCTCATAGTGTGTGAGTGGTAAATGAGACAATACATGCAAAATTTATTACAATAACCTGAAACAAATGGAGTGCCGAGTAAGTGTTAGCTACTTTTTATTAGTATTATCAATTTAATATTTTCTATAAATACCAGAGAAGCAATGTAAAAATAAACTGATACAACACATCTATTAGCATATAAATACAGTAAAACTTAGCTCAACTGTAATATGTAAATGCTTCCTTTGTCCTGAGCTTTTGTAGAATGTCAATGTCTTTAAATTTTAAGTGAATTTAAAAAGAAGACTATGGGGCACCTGGGTGGCTCAGTCAGTTAAGCAACTGCCTTTGGCTTAGGTCATGATTCTGGGGCCCTTGGATCAAGCCCCACATTGGGCTCCCTGCTCAGTAGGAAGTCTGCTTCTCCCTTTGCTCCCCCCCCTTTTGCTCATTACTCTCACTTGAATTCTCTCTCTAGAATGAATAAAAATAAATAAATAAATAAATAAATAAATAAATAAATAAATAAATAAATAACTGACTATGAGGAGAGTGTGTATGTCAAATACCTTGTGATCTCCTGACTTTTTTGCAGTTTAGAGGTCTGGGGATGGTAAGATTTTCTTCAGTATCTCCTAACAAGGTAAATTGTGCTTGCAATAAAAGTATCTAACAGACTATCCAGTTGGATGTGAATGGATTAAGTTATGTAACACTAAAATCAAAATTCCCTTTTACTAGATTTTCCTCATAGAATAAAAATGAAATAGCATTAAAAAGATCAAGTTTGAATGCTGAATAAAATGAACATTTACTGAAAATTCTTAAAAAGATGGGTGTTTAGTAAGTTAGAAAGTGGCATCAACAAAGTAAGATCTAGCTTATTGTTCTCTTACTTTTTCTCATGTTCTCAGCTACCTTTTGTGTGATTTACCTGGACATTTTTCTCTAAAGAAACTGATGTTTAAGAAAAATTCCAACAGACCGATTTAGAGGTAGGTTTGCTTGAGATCAAATCCCCTCCCACT
The DNA here is from genome assembly GCF_905146905.1 of Nyctereutes procyonoides. NCBI lineage: Eukaryota > Metazoa > Chordata > Mammalia > Carnivora > Canidae > Nyctereutes > Nyctereutes procyonoides. The sequence goes on from NW_026575132.1 coordinate 18,218,400, forward strand.
CTGGTAACAAAGGAAGATAGTCTTTTCAGTTATCAAGTGTAAAATGAGAGGAGTTGCTTTTTGCTAGATTATTTGCTTTTTGCTTTCCCCTGTTTTTTTTTCCCTCATGGCAAAACTAAATAGGCCAAATATCTATTTAAAAAATTTCAGGGGTATCCCTGGGTGGCTCAGTGGTTTAGCGCCTCCCTTTGGCCCAGGGCGTGATCTTGGAGTCCCGGGATCCAGTCCCACATCAGGCGCCCTGCATGGAGCCTGCTTCTCCCTCTGCGTGTCTCTCTCTCTCTCTCTCTCTCTCTCTGTCTGTCTCTCATGAATAAATACATAAAATATTTTTGAAAAAGAAATAAAAAGCTTTGCATATACATTAGAAAATTTAAAAATTTTTTTTCAGTTTTGTCTCATCTTTTTTTGTTCAGGGTGGTATTATCCAAGAGACTATTATACTTTGCCATGAACCATTGGGATCAAAAGGTTTTTTTCTTGTTCCAGACTAACTGGATTAGTGTATTGAGCAAACTTCTACAATGTTGCCACTTACATATCTCGCTGTCTTTTGTCCCAGGATTTACTTGGGGGGACTGAGTGTAGATTTTGGCTTAGATTTTTAAGTCTTCTTATAAGCCTTTGGAAATAGGAAATACTCTTATTATGATGCCATTCTGTCGATTCTTAATTAGGATAGCTGAGTTGCTTTTAAGATGGTCACAGAAGCAGGATGTCAAAGGACAGAGCACTGAGCAAAGTCAGCAGGTATTTTCAACCTCCTGAAAGCACTGAGATTTTAATTCCGCAGCGTCCGTCCGTGTGCCATTGTAATCTACTGAGTTGTTTACAAAGCGTATTGTGTTTTAGCCATATTTAACGTTCTTGCAAAATGAGTTTTTGCCTTTCAAGGTTTGAAGAAAGTGTACAAATTCGGATATTATTTCATTAAATTCTGAGCATTAGGTAGGATGATGATGATAATGATGTTAGCTTTAGATCTTATTTCATTAGCATGCAATTTTATCATGCTTGCAAATTCTCGAAGGAAGGTTAACTTATTTTATGAGGAAACAACTGGTTCTAGACAGCTAAGAAGCACACTTACCATCAAGGGCAAATTAAATTCTATTCTATGGACCTTATTTCTTAATAACTTCTCTTTTTCTTACATTCTCTCTCTCTCTCTCTCTTTTCTTTCTTTCATGTGTGTGTGAGAGCTGACTTCCCAGCTTCTTGAAAAACTTGGTTACCTTCATTGCTGGGGTTTCCCAGCACCTTCTTGACCTCCGCATTGGTGGGATTTGTGCCCAGAGCCCGAAGGACATCGCCAACCTGGCTTAAGGTGATCTTACTGTCACCTGTTCTGTCAAACAGGAGAAATGCCTCCTTGAATTCTGCAAGAAGCAAGAAATATTAGAGTGCTTTTTTACTTCTTCAGATCTATAAATTACTCCTAACTTCATCAAGGATCCAGTTCACACTCTCCTCTGTTTTTCAACTTTTGTAACCACTAAGTTATCTTTGGACTCTCCTTTTTCCTAGCTCAAACAGCCATTGACAACCCTTTGCGACATTTCTTTTTGGATCTACTCCAAGACAGCATTTCCAACTTCAAATCATATATTATTATTATTAATCAGATACGGAAAGTGAAGCTTCTTGTCATATTTATTCATATTTCCTTTGTCTGCCTGGCAAGCAGACTAGGTTAAAAAATTCTGAGGTCTTGAGAAAGCTTAAGAACTCCTCATAATTAAGAAGTTAATAAAATTTCAAGAAAACAATTTTTCAATCAGGATTGTGTTATATAAGGTTAACCCAGATTTCTCAAATTATTTAGAAAAACCTCCTCTTGGAGTACAAATTTCCTAGACTCTCCCTTGACTGGTTATTTTCAGGAGCAACTTCATTTTTCAGGAAAAAAAATTAGAAAAGTGAGACAAATCTCTAAAATTCTATGGTGTCATTTAACCACTTCAGTATATGACTTTAATAGGCTCCTACTATAATCAGTCTGGAAGGAGAATATTTGTTTGTCTCTATCACTATGATAATCTCCTTAAACCTTACTCTTTCTCAGTTAATACATTTGACAACATGTTGCTATATTAGCTTTAGAATTTAAGTATACATTTTTAAATATATACTTAAATTCATTTTTTAATGTATACATTAGTTCATTACATTTTACATCACATTTACATGTAATTCAATACATTTTTTAATGTATACTTAAATTCACATGCAATTTTAAGGAAAAATACAGAGAGATCTCTTAATTAAATACTCTAGTTTCCCCCAGTAGTAACATTTTGCAAAGTTATAGTATACTATCACAACCAGAATGTTCATATTGATAGACACCAATTTTATTCAGAATTTTTAGCTTTATTTGTACTTACATGTCTGTACATATAAGTACATATTTTTCAAGTGTTGTCTCTTTTTATCACAATCACTCTATTGCTAACTTTCCCTAAACTTTGTCATTCTCTGTTGATGGGACTATTTTGGCCTTTCAGAAATTATGTTAACAAAGAATTAAGAAGTATATACAAAAAAGACAGAAAAGGGTACTACTATGGATTAAGGGACAGGAAACAACAATTTAATTGAAACTTCTAAACTTAACTAAAATAAATTTTCTGGAGAACCAAAAGTACTGACGGCAACTTGTTGGAATTAATCCCAGCAACCCTCAAAAAACCATTTGTGAATGAACTGGTGAGCTGAAAGCAGTGTATTTAGGCCATTAGTAGCTTCAGATCAAAAGATGCCACCTAGATAGATTACTCAGCAAAATACCCTGCTTTATCATCCCTCCATCCCTTGATCTAAGGTTGCACCAGACATTATGTTTACAACCAGTTTAGATCATGTCGCCATTGTTTGCTAAAATTTCCCCTTTAGATTCTATGCAATTTAACTATAACAAATCATTCCTCTAAACTAAAAAGCATGCTGTAGGCACGGTGGGGTCATTAGTCAAATATTATTTTTCATCTTTCTAAGGGACATGTGAAACTGAACTATTCTTGTTACTGGCTCCAGGCTTTCATGCAGATTGCTCAGAGGGCTCACTATTACTCTGGTCAGATGCTGATATAGAAATAGGATTTTATGGGCTGTAATAGAATCTCTCTGACATTAACCCTTTGTTGATTTAAACAAGAAAGATATTGCTCTTCCTACCTCAGATTTTTAAGATTTATTCTCTTGAAGAGTCTAGAATAATGGAATATTATTATTATAAACTACTACCTAGAGACTGGCCACCTGTTTTGTAAATAAAGTTTGATTGGAATACAGCCCATTCATTTATGTATTGTTTATGGCTATTTTTAAACCTCAGTGATGGAGGTGAGTTGTTTTCACAAAGACTCCCAATAAAGCCTAACATATTGACAGTTTGGCCCTTTAAGAAAAAATTGACAGCCACTGGGCTAGACCAATACTGTTCTAGACCTTTTTATGACAATCAAAATGTTCTATATCTGGGCTTCCCCCCAAAAACACTGTGGCTCTTGAGCACTAAAATGTGACTAGTGCAACTGAGAAAATAGATTCTTAAATGTATTTATTTTTAATTAATTGAAATTTTAGTTTAAATAACCACATGTGGCCAAGTGACAACTCTACTGGACAGCACAGGACTTTAGAATGTGATAATTTTCCTTTTAAAAAATTTCCTTGCAACCTGTGATACATTCAAATAGAGCTGCCATGACCAAAACTCTTTAATCATGGAACAAGGAAGGAAACAAAGTTTTCATTCATTCCTGAAAGCATTGTGTTTCCATTTAAATTTTAAATGCTTACATTTGTTTTCCTGGCATAACAGAAAACCAGTCCACCACACCAATGTTTCCTGAACCTCTATATCTAAGACCTATTTCATTTATGTAGTTATAGGTTAATGGTCAAGGGTTTTTTTAAGTCTTCTGTTGCTCTGTCCCACCATAGTTTGGCAGTCAAAATGACACTGTAAATTAGATATTAGAGAGGACTAGTTTGCAGTAGCTGATAATATGGCAGTATCAGTAGTTAAAAATTCATTAAAAATCAAATAATTTCTAGTAGAATTACCACTGTTTTCAATTTAAAGAAAAAAATGGTCCTTTGTAGTATAATTTCAAATGCTCTTGAGTTCTGAGCCATCAAATCTTCTAATCTCTCAACATGAGGCCATCAGCCATGCTGTAGATACATGTGACTCTTTACTAAAGCAAATATCCCTTTTTTCTTAATTGATGTCCAAATATGAAATATCCTGGACATTGAAATAGACTGAAAATGTGGAATTTTTTAGGTAGAAAAGCAAATATTTGCATAAGTTCTTATTAAACACCTATAATTATAATCACTTATATATTACATATCATAACATATATACATGCTAATTTTTGACCATATCCTAATTTATATGTTATCATTTAACTAAATTTTTTCTTCCCCTCCCTTCTATTGATGTATTTCTGTTTCAGTTTCTTTAAACTTGGGACACTTTCACTCCATAAAACATTCTCCCCTACACTTTGAGAGAAGTAACACATCCTGTGGAGTATGGGATCTCTTGGATCCAAAGACCCAGAGGAGAAAAAAGTGGAAGTGTTAGGAAACTTACTCAAATTTTCTTGAATCTTAAGAGTTTAAAGTCTTCTAGTTAGTAACTGCTTTTATGAAAGTTTCTCATTAGTTTAAGCTAACGCCAGATTTTGATCCTGTTACTAATACTTTGGGTCCTCGAGCAAGTCCTATCACCAATTTGAGAGCCTGTCTTCTACCTCTAAAGATGAACCAGGAGATGTTTAATGCTCCTTGCAGTTTTATGATAGACTACTCCTCTTTCTTTGTTTCTGAATTCACTTGTATTCTATATCCACTTCACCTACTTCTCTCAAGTCACTCTGATACCCATTGAAATTATGTAGGTTTGGTAACTGGGCAGTTTCACAATCAATGCCATTTTCTAAATTGAACAATTCAGACCTGCCAAGTCTTTCTTTAGGGATTTGATGAACAGATTAGCCATTCAAAGTCTACAACCTTTCTTGGGGTAATATATATGGTATTGGCTACTGTATCAAAATGGTATTATTTAGAAATCAGTGAATACAAGGACCTATTTTATGGTATCTGTCTTTTGTTAGCTTAAACCTTTGACAACTGATTATAGGCAAGGGGTTCAAGTTGAGAAAACTTATATTTAGAATGATTGAGAGCATTTATATTTAGAGTGGAAACACCAATGAGGATAATTAGGAAGAGCTAATCTCATCCCAAAGGAGTCAATTTTCTCACATGCCATCTTTATGAGTGTGCACATATTAACAACTGTATCTTTCGAACTTACCATCCTGCTGTTCCTTAGAGAACTCGATCTGTTAGAGAGAAATTAACCACAAAGAATATTTTAAGCAAAGATGCCCTGATTTTTTAAGTGTATCCAAGCTCATTCCCTGAATCATCATCAAAGTAAAGCTCCAAGAGTAAGCCGACTTTTCAGAGTTCAGGCATAGCTTGGACACTAACAGTTTGAGCCACGCAGTAACATGCCTTAGAGGTAAGAGAGATTTCAGAAACGAGGCAGTACTCTGCCTCCATGTGGAGCAGAGAAGCTCACTTCACTTACCAGCAATCTGCTCAGCGCTGAAGGACTGCAGTGGCAAGAGAGAGGGAGAAAGAAAGAAACAACTAGTACTCTTTCAAATGCATTGACAGAAGGATGAGTGCTCTCTGTTCTGAGATTTTTAGGAGGACATGTAGGTGTCATAGAGTAAGAAGGTTGCCTTAGGATACTTTCGAATCTAGGAAAAATAAGCTATTGCAAAAGATAGTTAGGGAACATCTCTCTGTTTCTCAGTCAATGAACCAATGATTTAACAAATGCTAAGTTAAATGACTTCCTGGAATTATATAGCAGTCTGTGATATATTTAAGATATGTCTAATACAGATACACTGCATTCAGAAATACAGATACACTGAATTAAAAAGATCTCCTTAAGTCTTTTTTCTACTTAACCAGTAGGTTTTTGCTCGATGTGTCATGTCAGAAGTAGTTTATTTAATTTTAGCCATCTTCATCAGACTCTTTTTAAAGGTATAATATTTTGATATACTAGTAGTTTCCACCCCCACCCCACGGTTAGATATAATAAATCTTATGTGATATAGCAAAAGTTAGTGAAGCATATAAAGTACTGCTTTGGGGAAAAAGATGTAATTTTTTTCAATTAGCATAATAGCTCAAATTAATCTCTTCTATCCTCACCCCACCTCAACAAAAAGCAAAGGTAGATTCTGTAGACTTCTACTGAATATGTTCTCCCCTCAATTCTGTTCCTTGTCTGCCTTTCTACTCAATAAGGTCATATGCACGATTATATCCTCCTATAAAGGACAAACCGTTTTCTCCTAGGACCCACCATGGCAGAGGCTCTGGGCTGCGGAACAGTGGCAAAGCTGAAGAGTGAGTTGAGGGCCGCTCCAGTCCCTGAGTGGGGCCTCCTTTGCTGAGGCTGCCTTTTATTGTGGGGGGAAGCTGTGACCTCACAGCTAGCATCAGGTTTCAGAGAGAAGTGGCCACTCCCCTTAGAGAGTTCTTTAGCTTTCTTAGGGCAAAGGGAAGGAGGGCTCTGTACCCTGAGGGCTATTTTTAGGAAGCCAGAACCTATGAGTAGACAGCCATAATGAGACGAAGCCTGTCAGTACTTTTATGGTCTTTATCCCTGAGGTGTTCTCTTGGAGTCTCTTCCTTTAAGAAGCTTCTTACTTGCTCAGGGGCAGAGGAGCTTAGAATTTCTCTAACATTCAGGCTGACCCCTTCTCTTGATGAATTATGGACTTTGCAAACTTCGAGTCAGCAAGTTTTGGTATTTAATGGAAGTTTTTGGATGGACTGGTTTGAGGTTTCAAATGGCACTTGCTATAGAAGGAACATCCTCTGGAGCTCTGTCCCTTGTGGTCAGGTTCAGAAGACTTGAAAAGGCCATGAGTATTCTCCATGTTTCTTAGGGTTCACCCAAGTGACAATGCTGTCAGTTCTTGAAATCTCTAACTAAAGACCACTCTTCTGCAAATTGTATTCTGAGACATACAGAGTTTATCTAAGCCAGGGATGATTTTGAGCTCATTTGTTTTCTTACATTAGGGGTGGATATTTTCTTCCATCCTCAGTCTCCAGAAAGACCCAAAGCAGGGACTATAGAATGCTAATTTATACTTTAGGATTTTAAAGATGTCTAAGGGATTGACTGGTAATGGATTTTCATGGGAGCTTACCTGAAAATAGGAGGTAACTCCCTTCCTAGAATGGTACTGTGAAAAGTGGTACTAGGAAAGAGTAGTCCTAGAATGCCCACGAATGTTCAGACAACATGTTGTTTTTTTTTTAAAGATTTTATTTATTTATTTATTTATTTATTTATTTATTTATTTATTTATTTATTTATTTATTTATGAGAGACACAGAGAGAGAGAGAGACACAGACATAGGCAGAGAGAGAAGCAGGCTCCATGCAGGGAGCCTGACGTGGGACTCGATCCCGGGTCTCCAGGATCACACCCTGGACTGAAGGCAGGCGCTAAACCGCTGAGCCACTCAGGCTGCCCTTGACAATATGTTTATCAGTTTTCTACATACTTATAGCAGTTTATAGGTATAAAGGATGTTGGAGATCAATTTTGATTTAAGTACTGTGTCAGCAATTGTTTTTAAAGGAATGATCACCAAAAGCATGAAGTCTCCCCTGCTAGACAGATGAATACTTCGCAGCTTTCCCTCAAGCCATTTAGGAAAAAAATCAATATTTAAATGCACATCACTTTCTTTTTTCCATATCACTTTTTGTCCAAAGTTTGCAAGTAATGAAAAAAAATCTCATAGGGCCAAAATGATGATTAAAAACATAATTTAAAAAATATTACTACCCAGGAAAATGTATTTTCATAAATAGATATTTTGAGAGTTTATGAGAAATGGAAGTTAGTAGAAAAATTTAAGTGCTTTAAATTATTAGGAGGAATGGAAGGGAAGGACAAAAGTGGAAATTTGTAACCTTTGATAACTGTGTAATTTAGAGTCTCATGATTTTTATTTAAATGCAAGTTAGTTAACATATATGCTAAAATTGGTTTCAGGTATAGAATCTAGTGATTCATCACTTACATATAATACTCATCACGAGAGCCCTCCTTAATGCCCTTCACACATTTAGCCCATCCCCTGCCCACCTCCCTCCATCAACCATGGAGTCTCATGATTTTTGATGCCCAAATTAAAGCCATGAGAGCAGAACATGTTTCTCTATGTTCTTTTTAGTCTTGTAATTATATTTATGTATCGTGTCATTAAATTTGAATTGCTCTATGAGTAATATTGAGAGCTAGTATGTATCTTTAGTAGAATTAATAACTACAAATAATACAAAATAAATCCATCAAAATTGCCCTACATTATGCCCTATGTAATGCTCATTTTCTTTTTTTTGATTATAAAAATGTGTCCTTGAATTTATATAAAATATGGTCAATTTGTGTAAAATCTGTGGAGTAAACTGGAAAGTCATTTTAAAAATTGTATTTATGCTATAGGTAAGCTATTGGATATGATGTAAAGGTTTTCTATTATTAAAATAGAAGTGGCAGGCAGTTGTCAAACTATTTCACTCTACTTCCTCTATGTATCTTTAGCACATAGAAGATCAGAATTTAGATTTTTTTGTACCTATTAAAAATCAAAGTAAACATGTAAGCGAGTTATTGACAACAATAAAAAAGGCTACAGTGTAGTCCAGTCTAGAGAATAAACTATAGTTTAAAAGTGAAAAGACCTGAATGCTGTACTCATAGAATAAATGGGAAATGTTATTTTATCTCTGGTACACTAAAAATGATGAAAAGTTTCTCTTGCATCTCTTCCTTGATGTTGTAATGATGAAGTAATCAGCTCTTTAAACAAAGGCATGATATAAATACAAAATGTCAGCTGATTTAGGACTCAGTTTGCTATATCATCATTTGGTTTGTTTTAAAAATTAGACTTAAGTCTCTTCTATCTGGAATGCTCTCCTCTCATCTCTGTTTCTTAGAAATTAACTATTCAAAGTCCTGATAAAATCTCCCACTCTTGAAAGAAACTTTTCTCTCTACTTAGCTCCTTTCTTCCAACTGACAGATGTTTAACCTTCCTGGTAGTAAGCTTCTGGAAAGCCCAGGCCATTACTGAAAGCCATTTACCTTTGTCCATGATCCACACTGAACATAGGCCCACCCCAATTTCTTCCTGCTATATAGAGTGCTGCCCCTGCCTTCTTCTTTTTTTTTTTTTAAGATTTTATTTATTTATTCATAGAGACACAGAGAGAGAGAGACAGAGAGAGAAAGAGAGAGGCAGAGACACAGGCAGAGGGAGAAGCAGGCTCCACGCAGAGAGCCTGACACGGGACTCGATCCAGGGTCTCCAGGATCACGCCCTGGACTGCAGGCGGCGCTAAACCGCTGTGCCATGGGGTTGCCCCCCCCCCCCCCCGTGCCTTATTCTTATATTTTATTCCTCCTAGCTCTAGAAAATATCTTGCCTATATTAGTTCAACAGATTTGCAAAAACTAACATCATTAGAACACATGTAGAATAAATTTCTCCTTCAAACATGAGCTTCTCCTCTAGAATATTTTATTGCCCGAGAGAAGAGACTTCATCATCTCCTTTAAAGAGCTTACATTCTACAAAAGGTGCATATGTTCTCCCTCAGTGCTACACATCCAGCACCTGGAACTGCAAAGCATATACTAGGCATGCTCATTGCTCATTTTGAATTATGGATATATGTGCCTTTATATTTCCAGAGCCTTTCCTTAGATTTTATATAAATGTTTATTTTTAAAAATGATTTTATTTATTTATTCATGAGAGATGCAGAGAGAGTGGCGGAGACATAGGTAGAGGGAGAAGCAGGCTCCCTGTGGGGAGCATGATGTGGGACAATGTGGGACTCAATCCTAGGACCCTGGGGTCATGACCTGAGCCAAAGGCAGACACTCAACCACTGAGCCACCTGGGCATCCCTATATAAATGTTTATGATCAGGAATTCTAATTTGCCAACGCTTGATTTTTTTAAAGATTTTATTTATTTATATGACACACAGAGAGAAAGGGTACACATAAGCAGAGGGAGCAACAGAGGTAGAGGGAGAAGCAGGCTCTCCTGTAAGTAGGGAGCCTGACATGGGGCTTGATCCCAGGACCCTGAGATCATGACCTGAGCTGAAAGCAGACACTTAACCAACTAAGCTACCCAGGGCCTTGATTTGCTTTTTTACAGGGCTTTTCCATCTTAACCTAATACCTCTGTTAGACTGTTAGTATAATAACTACATTCTACATTTTTGTGACTCATGTGCTCTCTGGTATTGGATTTAGTAAGTAGCAGTTTACAAGTTACTTGTACTGAAAAAGGTTTTTTATTGCAATGTTTACAGATCTTTTCTCACTTTGAGGAGCATTTTTCTATTAGTAATCATGATGTCTGGTTAACTGATTAAAGACAAGATAAAGCTTCTGGTATATAGAAGGAATTAATTTATAGGGAAAATATGAGAACGAATTTAATCAAACAGGTCTTGAAATTGCTGTATGTTAAGCTTTAGTTTAACAAGAAGAGCTATAATTAAGGACTATCTGGGAGATCCATGACATTGAATACTGAGTGAAAATGCCCCAGGAAGGGACACAGACTATAGTCTTTAAACAATTTCATCTTCCCTGCAAGACGTAATGAGGCTAATTCCTGGTAAGGCTCATTTAAAGAAGTTAATCTCACCAGGGCTGGGATTCAAGCAAGAAAACATTGCTGCATGTTCTCTAATTTAATGCCAGGCAGAGAGGCCTCTAAAGACTTAGGATGTATGCAAACCCTAAGGAAAACTTAGATGATTAATTTTCACTCTAATCACACAGAGTGACCAGGACTCACCATAAAAGGCCTGTAGAAATACTTGTTTTGAAAATAAAGAATTTTGTGCCTCAGAATAATTCGTTTCATTTAAAGGATATACCTATTTTTCATAGCATTTTTTTTTACCTTAACAAAGATATACTTATATAAAGAACAACGAGAATACAATACCAGCCCAAGCTGTCTAATGTAAGAGAGATGGCTGTATCGGACGCATTGATCTGAGCAGAAGGGGAAATGAGTAATTCTGTGCTCAGAAAGTGTGGACTAGTCAAATAAAGCAAAGGCTGAATTATTAACATAACACAATTCACACTATAAGAATTAATGAGAAGCCTAACTGAATTTTAACAAAAATTTTAAGATGTGACCTTAGTTTGTACTTTAGAATTTTTATTAGCATTCCTTTGGTTAATAATTGATAGATTTGAGAGTTGTAACTTCTCTGTTTTATACATTTATTTGCATGTAGTTTATTAAAAAAACAAGTTGTGTTTTGTTTCTTCTTTCCTCTTTTTATTTTCATAATGGGGCATTAGAACATTTCTTGGTGTGTGTGTTTTAAAAAATTAAAAGTGTCTGCTTTTTCCTACTTATTTGGAATGAAATTTCCTCTTGTGACCACAGCGATATGTGAATATTGGCATTACTATTTTAGAGATTTCAGGTCTTTTCATATGCTGGAAAGAAAACTAGACAGGGATTGAAGTACATGGAATTTGTTCTGTTATAATAAAGTGTGTGTGTTTTGATTAAATAACTTGTCTTATCTGGGTCAAGGCTTCCTCAGATATGGAATATTATACTGTGTGATTTCTAGGGTTGCTATGGTTCTGCAATGTTGTGAGTTTTCCATGCTTTTGTTAATAGAATCTACCTCAACTCACTTTTTTAAAAAAGACTTTTTTTTAGAAGATTTTATTTATTTATTTGACAGAGAGAGAGAGAGAGAGAGAGAGAGAGATAGAGCACAGCACAAGCAGGGGGAGTAGAAGGGGGAGAGGGAAAGATAGAAGCTGACTCCCCGTGAAGCAGGGAACCCAATGTGGGGCTCCTTCCCAGGACCCTGGGATCATGAGCTGAGCTGAAAGCAGACACTTAACCAGCTGAGCCACCCAGGTGCCCCTCAAGTCACTTTTTTAATGGAAAAGGACATGGTACTTAAAAACTCAATAAGTAACATTATTTTGAAGTAATTTAGATAAAGAGGAGCCAAAATATAATTTCATAACACTGCATTCAAGTGAATCAGGTGTTTTTTTTTGAATCAGGTGTTTTATGAACAAGAGACATTGTACCATTGGGCACTTACTAGGTACAAAGACTTTACTTGTCACAGTGGTAGGAAGAATATAAAGTTGAACAAGATATGGTCTTATCTTTAGGATATATCTTTTTTCTCTGGCTTCAGTTCACTACCATTAATTTTTGACCAGAATGGCAAGGATTTATCATCCATATGGTTTACATTTTTAACTAGTATAATTAAAGCCGTTGCTACTTGTATATTGCGATTTTTTTTGCCCTCCAAATTCTGATTTGGAGTGAGAAACAAACTGTAGAAGTTGATGTAGAAACAAACTGTAGAAGATCTTATTTTCATACAAAAAGTATTTCAGTATGAGGAGAAGCAGAAGAAAGTGTAAGATCAGCAGACTAAATATAATCCCTTCCATAATTTCCATGAGTCAGATGGTGCTTAATGCTGGGTAATTATGGAAGGACTGCTAAAGACAACTTGCCAGGGGGTTCATTCGCAGCCTTAAAATGTCAAGAGTCTAAATTTGGCACTGTCACTTTGTGGTCTCCTTGTCTTGCAAAGATTTCATTATCTTTAAAATCAAAAGGACTATTCACTATTAACTGGTGAACATATCTATTCCTTTCCCAACTGCATTTTACTTTGCAAAGACATTATCCAGTTATATATAATTCAAAATATAATTTTAGAGACTTACAGAATGCCCTTTAGTATTTTCCCACTCTATTCCACCTGTTCTCTTCTTGTACAGCATAGATGTTTGAGAGTGGAAACTTGATATCGATACCTAGTGGTAGTCCCAAATAATTTTTTGTTTTCTCCTAAGGTTATATTCCCACTGCAAACAGACTGATATTGCCATTTGTTATATTATAGTTACATTAAAAATTAATTCATATTATTGAAAGGCCAGGGTAAAAAAAAAACAACACATTTTTTTTTTAAGTAGGCTACACACCCACCGTAGAGTCCAGTGCTCAAGCCCTGAACTGAGATCAAGAGTTGGATGCTTAACTGACTGAGTCACCCAGGTGCTTCAGAAAAGACACTCTTAAAATTACATAAAGAAAACTTAGCGACAACTTATAAATGTTTTCACCCATTCCTTTTAATCAGAAATTGACTTTTTCTAGTTCTTTTCCTCAAGCTAGTTAAGGTTAAGATTTAATCGTGATATATGTAGTATTATATTTCTACACATCACTTTAAAGAATATATGGTTGATATTTCTTTCCAGTTTCAAACATGCTATCTCTTTGTTAAAAAAATGAAATCTCATACCTTTGTTAGAATATTAGCCTAATGCCAAAATTTGGAGGTCAGTTTTGGTATATATGCATATTTCATTTAAAAAACCAAAATTATTTTATTTTATTTTTAAGATTTTATTTATTTTTTTGAGAGAGAGAGCATGAAAGAGAGAGAGAGAGAGCAGGAGCAGAAGGAGAGAAGCAGACTCCCTGCTGAACAGGAGACTGATGTAGGGCTCAATCCCAGGAACCTGGGATTATGACCTGAGCCAAAGGCAGGTGCCCAACCAACTGAGCCACCCAGATGCCCCACCAAAATTATTTTAAAAATTCAATACATTTCATTACTTTGAAGAGCATTTCAAAAATACTTTGGTACAGTTTATTTTCTTCAGCTGTATTGAGATATAATTGACGTAAAGTAGTGTAAATTTAGGGTGTACAATGTGATTTGATATATGATAATTTTGATATTATGAGGCTGTGATCGTATAGTGGTTAGTACTCTGTGATATTGTGAGATGATTACCACAATAAAGATATTTGATATATCCATCACATCACATCATTTTTTAAAATTAAAAAAAGTGTGTGTGTGTGTGTGTGTGTGTGTCTGTGTGGTGAGGACTTTTAAGATCTACACTCTTAGCAACTTTAAAGTATACAATATGGTATCATTAACTATAGTCGCTATGCTGTACATTAGATTCCAGAACCTATTCATCTTATAACTGGAAGTTTGTACCCTCTGACCATGTTCACTCATTTACCCCACCCCCAGCTCCATCATTGGCAACTACTAATTTATTCTCATAACAACTTTAAAAAAAAAATCCATGTTCCATTTACAACTCTTTGTGAGAGTTGTAACTCTTATATAAGTGACTAGGAGTCTTTCTAGGTTCCTAATCTTCCCATCTTCCAACTGTACAAGAGAGCACTCAACCTATCAGCAACAGGTGCTAAGATAGAGGAGAGCTGTGGAGAACAGAAGAGTAGTGTACTGCCAAGGTCGAAAGTCTAGGTGAGTTTGCTCTAATGTGGGCCTGTCACTCCCTCCTCTGGCTACACAGGATTGTGCAGGGCAATATGAGATCCACTCTATCTCACACTGTTAAGAATTTAAAAAGTCTTTATGTACTTTTTTTTTTTTTTGAGAAGGAGAGAGAGAGAATCGCAAGCAGGCTTCATGCCTAGTGTGGAGCCTGACATGGGGCTTAATCTCACAACCCTGAAATCATAACCCGAGTTGAAATCGAGAGTCAACCACTCAACCAACTGAGCCACCCAAGTATCTCTTCTTCACACATTCTTAACAGCAACTTACTCTTTATAAACAGGAGGCAGTCTAGGATATGATTACCACAGTTGGCTCTGGATTTGGCCTGGGAGGTTAAATCCTAGCTCCATCACCTACCAGTTATTTGATCATGGACATAGCACTGAATCTCATTAGGCTCAGTTTCTTTTCTTGCAAAATCAGGCTAAAAACAACCTCAATATAATGTTTTGAGGATTAAATAAGATAATAGGGCACAGAATCAATTCTCAATGAATATTTATTATTATATTACAAAGAACTTTATAATTTTCAAAGCCTTTCATGGGCCCTGACCTCATTTGATTTTCCCAAGAATTCTTCAAAGGGAGACTAGGTTTGTATTAGCCTTGTTAGAGCTGTGAAAAAAGAATTTGTAGATTAACACAGACAATCCTATATCTGGACCAGATCAAGTCAGGTGTTGCAATTTATGTATAAGTGTATACATAATATTTGCCACCACTGAATACCCATCAGTAAATAGATGAATTTATTGGGAATGCTGTATTTCCAAATTACTCATTAAATTGGCATTTTAAATCTCCCCAAGTGTATGGTAAATTGTTGAGATTTGTTATTGGATGAGTTCTGTCAATGCATTCTATACCTTTACCACTTTTTGTAATATCGCTTGTAGTATCTAGTCAGAGGTGACCTGATTGAATTACAGTGAATACGGTGAGAATCCAAACTTCAGCAGCACAAGGAAAGACATTATTCAAAGTCTCATTGCCACATAGCAATCCTGACATATCAGCTAAGGCATGCATCATGCAAAAAAATTTACTTACACATTGAAGATCTTTTAAAATCTAGGCACATAGTCATCTCACTACTTATTTTCTTTCATTATTTCAACCCTTGGCTGAAGTGTTGGGCAGCAGGTGTTAATTCTTGTGTTTGCACCTGCAGCTATACTCATGGTGGGTTTTAATTCCTACACTTGAGATTGTTTCAGGCGGTGTTTTTAGTCTGGACATCGTTGTTGGAAGTGTCAGCTCTCTGAAAGCAAACAGTGCTTAGGACCACCCAGGACAGTAACTTTAATGTTCAAATGTCAGCAGTCTTCGGGTTTTTGAAAAGGATACTCACAGAAAATCCGTTAGCATAGGATGTCAGGTAAGCATTCCCTCGATGAATATCAAAGGTTTAATGCAGAACAACTGAACAAATGTTCTAAATAATCAACAAACTAGGAAATCAGGTTGGAAAGCACACTATCATAAATTGATAAAGATTGAACAATCTTTAACAATATTAAAGATTGTTCAGAGTTTATGGGGAATTAAATATATGGCTATTAAGCATGGTATATTATAAAGTGGAACATAGATATTAGCTGGGAATAGTAGTGAGGAATTAAATATTACTATTGCTATGCCTGTAGTCCTACACAGAGATAGTTACACTTACACTTTAACATTACTCAAAGTTTAAAGGACAGCCAAATTTCTAATCTTATATGATTTATGAAAGAAAGTTTAAAATCCAATTAAGTTTTGTTCTTTATCGAGTTTTCAGAAAGTTAATGAACACATAGAACAGCTCTATTAATTTCCTTAGAGTTCATTTTCTCTGCTTGAAAAAAGTTTATAACTTATATGAGGTAATATATCTAGAAACATCATTAAGTGATTAAAAGCATCATAATATGAAATGTTTTAATGTACATTTTAATTAGCCTTGTTACCTACTGGGATGAAATTAAATTTTATATAGTTCTCAAGTTGTACCACATTCCCTGGCTATACTACCTATAAATGTGCACTGATTTCATATTGATGAATGCAAATCATTGAAGGCATTTAAAATTCCTTTAAAAAATATGTTCGTTTTGATTCGGTTCCTTTCATTTTCTCCTTATTAGGAGTAGGCTCTCTGAATGAAAAATAAAGGTTAAATTCCTCCTACTTCTAGAGTCTTTTGATGGCTCCTTTTTGGTTTGCATACCTTATCAGGTTCCATCCCATCCCTTGTTCTGTAATGAACTGGTGAAGACATAGCATACCTCACCACTAGAGATGCTCTAAGAGTATTTTCTTCTTTGTGTAGTTGTGCTAGCTAGCCATGCTAGCATTAATTCAACATAAAGACAAAAGGCTAAACTAATTTTTCAAGATTTAAAAGAGTATGACTTTTCTGCTGACTGTGAGCAACTAATCAGTTTAATCTCTGGGTTTAAAAAAGTGATATTTTGCCTTTTCTCAGAGACTTCTTACTGCCAAACTGAATATTTATTTATATATTTAGTTCATATTTCTTCAGGGGAGAAAAATTAATGCCTATATTCCTTAGTGGGGTATTTTCTTTTTCTTCTTAAGAAGGCATATTTACCCCCCTCCCAGATGCTTGTAATCCTAGATGCATAGAGGTAATATTGTCTTATAAGTCACAATAAATATAGAGAAATAGCTTTGACACTGATTCATATCTCTAATCTTAGGATACAGTGAAAAGTCAAATGATACAGCTGATTGGAATTATTTAAACAGTTCTTTTTTTTAAATTTTTTTTTATTTATTTATGATAGTCACACAGAGAGAGAGAGAGAGAGATGCAGAAACATAGGCAGAGGGAGAAGCAGGCTCCACGCACCGGGAGCCCGACGTGGGATTCGATCCCGGGTCTCCAGGATCGCGCCCTGGGCCAAAGGCAGGCGCCAAACCGCTGCGCCACCCAGGGATCCCAGATGATTGGAATTATTGTCGTGGCCGTAATCATGTTCATTGTATAATGTAGTCAGTGTGCATCTATAAAGATACATTGACTAGAATTGCTGGAGATGAAAAATTTGGCTTCCTCTTAATGAATTATATGCAGTCCTTTAGGTAGAAAACCATTTATTAGAAGATCTGACATGCATTTCTCCTCCTAAGTAGATATTCATTAAGAATAGTTCCTAACCAATATTAGATTCTCTGACCAACTTTTTCAAATATGACTTTAGGTACCTACAAATTCAATATAAAATATTTGATAATCCACTCCTGCTTTGGAACATAAATTTTATATTTAACCAGAATGTTATAAAATTATGAATATATTTAATGTCATCACATATATCTAAAGGTGATCCGATTCAATATTTATGTCAGGAGTATTTTTTTAAAAATCCATGATTATACTAAAATACTCAATGAAATGTTTGTTTATAGGTCAGTTTTATCATTGCAAGTAAACTATTAATTTAGCAAAATTTACATTTATTATGTACAGAACTTTTGGCTTAAGAGACACGATCACCTAACAGGCCCTTTTGCTCATTAGTTTTCCATATAAAGCAGAGTTCATTAGATAAAGATTTTCAAACTGTCATTCAGAACGAGTCCCAGTTAAGGAGGAGAAGGTGCATGTTTGATGGATTACATCACTGAGAGGGGAGCAGGCACATCTGCTGCGCCATTTTCCCAAAAGCAGATCATCTTTTGGCAGTTGAGAACTTTGATCACAGCAAAATGTTGACACAAAAATCAATCACATTCTCTTTAGTTAAAGATCAGTATACAAGAGCTCAAAGACATAAGCTAAAAGCTGTATAACCAAGTTTTATAGTATTTGGAGTGTTAGTTTCATTTAGAAGCAGTTCACAGTTCTGAATTAAATACTGTATATAAATAAACAAGATGACAGTTATAGTCACTGAAACACTTGAGTGCATAATTGTCTGTACTGAGATCTAATTTAGTGTTGTATCAAATTTTATTAAGCAAAGCTGAAGGAATTAACTAGAATTGCAAAAATCTTCTCTTTTTCAGATGAAATAAGGCAGCTGTCAAATAAATACAGCCAGGACAACTGGGTCATCAGCTGTTTTTAAACTTTTGGAAAAAAGTAGGGGCAAAAAATTTCTTCTCGGTGTAGCATCAAAATAAGGGATCCAGTTTCTGCAGAGATTTTATTTAAAACAAAACAAAATGAAGCAAAACCAAAACAAAATAAGACATTGGCTTAAGTATTGGCAAAACACCTTCGCACTTATATACTTTGCCCCCAAATTGCACTCTGACCCATTAGGGAAAAAAGAAAACCAGAGATCAAAAAATGGAACAAATGGAGGTTCTGCAATAATATCATATTCCTAGTAATTTTACTGAAACCATACATTAGAGTTTATTTATTTTCTGATCAAGATTCTTTTCTCCCCCAAATCTACCAGTCCATGCAGGAACACTCTCTCTCTCAGTGAAAAAAAAGATACCACTTTGCAAGTTCCTAGAGTTTCCTACTGTTGAAAGATGTTTCAGTGACCAAACAGTTCACCCCCTTAGTTACCTTAATGGCAGAGAGGTCAATTTTTTCTTCTTTGGGTTTGGCTGGGGCAGGGGCAGGTGCAGGTGCAGGTGCTGGGGCAGGGGCTGGGGCAGCGGCAGCAGCAGGTTTCTTCACATCCTTCTTTGGTGCCATTTTGCTTAAAACGATGGGTTAAAAAAAAAGTAAAGGAGCACCTCCAAAAGAACCTGTCAAAATGATTCTTGGAAGAGGAGTGGTGCTTCAGTTGACCCACAGCCCAGTGTTTTGAGGGTGGACCCAGAGTGTTACATGGTATAAGGGCATGCATATATATTTCACTTAGTGCCTAATAGAATCTTGACACATGCGGCTGGATTGGACAGTTCGCTAGTCAAGGGGGATGGCATTCAGGCTCAGACTATAAATGGAATCTAAAGGGTCAGGGCTTCATCAATTTTTTTTAAAACTCCTCTTGCCTTTTTTTCCCCACCTCCATACATAAAGGAGAAAGAAGTATGACAAAGCCAGCTTCAGATCCTTTGGTGACAGTAAAGTAGATTGACTGATACTTTTTCTTGATAGAATTACAGTTCTGCTGAAGTTGTAAATCTTTTTTTTTTTTTTCATGCCTAAGAAACTTTACTGAAGGATTTGATTTCAACTTGGAATTTTGGCAGGGAGTGTCACCAACTTTCACTCATCTCCTTTGGTCATGCTCCTCCCCCCCCTTGCCATAATTTGCAAGAAGTTGTTGGTCAGCAAAGAGGTCATGGTGTTTAAAAATAAAAAGCAGACGTATAAGGAAAGCTCATCTAATATTAAAGTGCTTTCCCTTCTAGGGAACACAAACTCTGCTTCTCTCCTCTTTCACTTTTTAATTATAATGAACTATTATGCTAAAGAAAAATAATTCAAAACTACTTCCTATAACTTGGTTTTCTTTCTGTAATGAAAAATATTAAATGGGATGGAATGAACAGCAAGATTTACCTTCTTGCAAAACAGCTTTCCTAACAGTAAAATAACTGTCAATCAAGTAGATACTTATCCATTTTACTTCCTAAATGGCATAAAGCTTAATTACCTATCTCTCGAATGCTTTTTTTTCCATACTAGGGAGGGAAGATATATTTTTTATCTAAGTGGCCAGAGAAATAAAGAGAGAAAAGGACTTTAATTATCAATACGATGTGAATTTTAGTGGGTAACTTGAAAATTTTTCCTTTTCTGTCTTTGGGTTTCTCAGTTTGCAGAGCTAGATTCTCATATTAAGAAGCATGATTAACCAATGTACCATCTTCACTTCTGTTCTTTTAACTTGTGAGGTATTTAATTAATGAGTACTTATTAATTTAAAAAAAGCCCAAATACAAAATAAACCAAAACAAAACTTCCCTGAAAATTCAGTAGCTAGCTTGGGTTTTTAAAAAAGCACATTTATACATTAGATAATTAGATATATGAGTGCGTGTGTATGTATATAAATATATATGTATTTATATATGTAAGTATATATGGATAAATGCACACATTTATATTCTAAGTGTTAAATATTGTGTTTAAAGATATAGATTTATTATCCATTTTTTTGGTCTGATATAAAAGCATTCCTCAATTTGGGAAAGGTCGCTATTCCTGTCCACATATTACAACTAAGAGACATTTTGACTCTCATATTAGCAATAATTCCCACTTAAGTCACATCTGGCCCGTGGTATCCAGTCTCCTTATCACCTGGGGTGGGCTGCTCTACTGAATTATATTATCTACATAGGTTCAGAAGAAGCGTTTTTATTAGCTCTTTGTTTTGCTGCCCCACATCAAGGACTCAGTCATTACCTACATTAGCTGTTGGTACTCATTTCTTACATAAAGGATGGTCAAGAGAGTCTGAACACATTTTACTTCGGTATATTGTGTGTCTTAAATATAAATACTTAGAATAGAATTTTTAAAAGAATGTTATGTTTTATAATAGAAACACTATTTTTTTTAAAATAGCAGAAATGTATCCACCAATTTGTTTTCCTTTAGGCTATCAAAGGATAACTTGGGTTTTTCTGCAATTGCTGAGTGATGGATAAACTCTTACTTTAATTCACTGCCTATCTTAATACTTTGCTCCATGTGTAGAAATCCTTTAAAATCTATGACAGGCTTGCATGTGAAAGGGTTTTTTGTCCCTGAGGAAAAAAAAATTGAAATAAGAACACTTTATTTCATGTTAAGGAGGGAAATAGCTTGATCTCACTATATATCTAAATTCCTTTGTTACCAGTTACATATCTTGGATTTCTGAATTCATAGAAGTAAATATGTTGGCATAGAACTTTGTACTTGAAGAGTAGAGCTCACAAGTGTACAGGTGCCATTTATATCATACCAAGGGTATACGATATGGACATGATATTACTATTAATATTAATCTCGATCATGTTGTTGAGGCAGTGTTTGTCAGGTTCCTCCTCAAAACCCAACACCTAATCTAATCATGAGAAGAATATCAATGAAGTCCAAACTGAGGAACATTCTACAAAATTTCTGACAAGTATTTTTAATAATTGTCAAGATTATGGAAACCAAGGAAAAACTGAGAAACGGTGACAGACTAGAGGGGCCTAAGGGACATGATGGGTGAATGTAATGCAGTGTCCTAGATGGAAGCCTGGAATAAGAAAAGAACATTAGGTAGAAACTAAGGAAATATGAATAAAGCATTGACTTTTCTTTTTGCTACTAATTGTGTATCAATATTGGTTTATTGTGACAAATGTACCATACTTCAGTAAGATGTTAATATTAAAAAAATTGGGTGTGGAGCGCACGGGTACTTTCCTCAACTTTTCTGTAAGTCTAGAACTATTCTAAAATTTAAAAAAATAATGAAAAAAAAGTCTAAAAAATGTAAAAGCAAGTCACCCTGAAACATCAAATAAAAGAGACGTAAAGTCTCCTTCCCATTTAGTCAATATTCCTTGTGTTTTAGTCAGGTATAATATAGAAGGAAAATCTAAATGTATTCACAGTTTACAACACTGAGGACTTTTAAAAAACCATTAGTCCTACTCGACATAATGCATATGTTGCTTGGCTAGGTGTTATTTCTTATATAGAAATTATATGTGGAAAAGAAGAATCTAGAGGCTTTCTGCAACTATGATCCTGAGCAATTTAATATGGTAGTCAGAATCAAAGGGAAATTGCTGTCTTGACCCCTCCTTTTTATAGGACTTACTTATAGGGAGAAAGAAAGGGAACAGCTGAGGAATCATGCTCTCAGTGACAGCTGATGACCTCTGCACCCACATCTTCCAAGTGTTCCTCATGCTTAACTGTACCATTTGCTGTATAAGATTTTTTAGGTGTTTACCAAAATGCAGGGGAATAGCAAAGAAGGCACAAGTTTATTGCTAAAGGTGGCTTATCATATTCTACCTTCTAATTTCTTTGTGTTTTTTTCTTTTAACCACATGGTCAAGATTTGTCACACGTTAATCTGTTTCTTGTTCGATAGTGTAGGTTTGTAGGTTCTTTTGGCTAAGGTAAAATACTTGTTTAATGTTAGCTATACTGTAATTAAAGTTAACTTAAAATAAATAAATGAATGAATGAATGAATGAATGAATGAATAAATAAATAAATAAATAAATAAATAAATAAATAAATAAATAAATAAATAAAACTTGTATTTTATTTGGAGAGGCTAGATCTGGTGAATGAGAACAATCAGTATTTCTCCTTCGTTTTACTGGTCCTTTCACAGTCTAACATGGTTAACCACTGACCAGATAACCACAGGGCCTGATTTATTCCACACATATTGACAATCTATTCTATTCTAGGCCCTGTTATGATAGGCTTTAGGATTACCAGATAAACAAAACAGATTGGGTTCCTGTTCTCTTGGAGATCAGGGGCTGTAAAAGACAACAATCAACTACATGAAATGTCACAAGGACAGACATACTCATTTTATTGCACACTTTGCTTTACTGTGCTTCATAGATATTGTGTGTGTGTTTTCTTTATACAAATTGAAGGTTTATGGTAATCCTGTGTCAAGCAAGTCTACTGGCGCCATGTTTTCCAACAGAATTTACTCACTGAATGTCTCTGTGTCATGTTTTCATGATTCTCACAATATTTTTAATGTTTTCATTATTATTATTTTATTTATTATGGTGATCTGTGTTCAGTGATTTTTTAGCAATACAGTATTTTCCAATTACTTTCCAACAAAGTATTTCTTAATTTTTAAAAAACTTAATAGACTGCAGTAGAGCATAAAGATAACTTTCATATGCACCAGGAGACAAAAAAAAAATCCATTGACTCTTTTGTAGTGATGTTTGCTTTATTTTGGTGATCTGGAACCAAACCAGCAACATCTCTGAGATATGCCTTTAATACAAAGAAAAGAAACACAGTGCTGTGAAAGTAATAACTTGAGGTAGAGTTTACTCACTTTATATATGCATTTCAGAGGAGGTCCCATTTCAGCTTAGAAAGAGACTCTTTCCTGGTATTTGGCTTATCCTTTCAGATTTCCTGAGAACTTTACTTAGAGTGGAAGTAATGATGTTACATAATTTGCAATTGTATGTAATTTAAATGTTAACAAAATGCGTTCAAAATGTATAATGAAAGAAAAGTAAAATGTATATACCCTTCAAGTCAGCAATTCCAATTCTTCATAATTAGTAATATTTCTTCACCTTGGTTGCATATTAAAATTACTTGGGGAGATTTTATTAAATACTCAGGCCTGGGCTCTACTCCCAGATTCTGGTATAACTTGTCTAGTGGAGGGAGGGGCTAGGGAGCATAGGTAGCAGTATTTTTGAAAGCTCTTCAGATGATTTTAATGTAAAGCCAGATTTGAGAAACACTAACCATAAATACTCACACCTATGAACCAGGAGTCTGAACAAGAATGGTACTACAGTATTATTTCTCATAGGAAGATCACAACATGAATGCTTGTCAGTAAAAGTTGGTTAAATTGACATGGTATGCATGTTTTTTTATACATATACATATACGTATACATATACATATAATTCTATGGAATAATGAAGTAGCCCAATATATCCCAGTATGGAAAGATCTGTAAGACATGAAAATAGCAAGTTGCAGAATATTATGTATAGTTTGATCCACATGTATAAATATACTCACAAAAATCCATGTAATTCTATACACGTATATTATGCATGTCTGTGTTGGCTACTCTTCAGATACTTGAGAAAGGAGTTATGGGAACTTCATAAAGACCCAAGCAGAGTGTAGATTTAGGGTCAGTCGGGAAAGACTAGGAAGACTAACTCCTATTATTCCTTGAAACCATGAAGCATGATGTCAAGATTTAGGTTATGAATTTGAAAATGATGTCACTATGTTTCCGAAAATGTTCATGGCTAAGTGTGTTGCAGTGGAAAGGTGATATCTGAAAATGGCTTGGGATCTGGAAGGAGAAGGTACAGGGACTCACTTTCACAATCTTGCTCATTGTTATGCTCTTCCTTTAATAGTACTGTCCCTCCCTTTCCACTTTTTCTCAGTTATGCCCAATTTGTGGATTTCCGGGATACATACTTCACACACACACACACACACACAC
This sequence comes from Nyctereutes procyonoides, assembly GCF_905146905.1. NCBI lineage: Eukaryota > Metazoa > Chordata > Mammalia > Carnivora > Canidae > Nyctereutes > Nyctereutes procyonoides. Next base: position 18,243,026 of record NW_026575132.1, read on the forward strand.
ACACACACACACACTACAAGGACTCACAGGCTCACTGACACACACACACCTTGCAGAGAAACACAGACTCAATGACACATATACACACACACACACCCGACAAAGACTCGCAGGCTCACTGACGCACATGCAAGACTCACAGACTCATTGGCATGTACATGCATAGCGCACACACACACACACACATCTACATCTTTCTTTGGCAACCAAATATAGCGCTGGAGAATTAGATTGTGATAACAGCTTCTTATTTATCAAAGGAGATGAGTTTTGAATGTGATTGTGATGTGAAAAATAATCTATGTAGATTCACAGCATCTTTCCACAGCATTTGTCAATTTGATGAAAGAGAAAATTTTCTGTGCAGTTTCTGTGAGGAATGCAGTTAAACAACCATGCTGCTCAGGGATTAGTAGGAAGGAAAGTGAGAGCTTTGGGGAGATCACTGTGGGGGACAGAGGTGCTGATGGAGAACCAAGATCGTAGGACAGAGTTAGAAGCTTCCAGGAGTAAATAGAGACATTGAGGACTTGGGCATTTTGAAGTACTATAGAGTAAGAGATGGCAGGAAATTGTGATAAAAGTCGTAGTGGACTAAATTCTTGGGGACTTTCTAAATGTTTTGGAGAGAGAGAGAGAGAGAGAAGTGAATAAAATGTAATCTTCTCTTTGTGCTGGATTTCTTTAATTGTGATAACACACAGGGTTGTGGCTGACACATATTCGATGCTCACGGTTTATGGTGAATAGATAATTTTGGAGAATAACATGTAATTGTTTAAATAAAATGAGTTTTATCTGAAACCACAAAGAAAAGCAAAATGATTTAAATAAAAAATAAGTGTATCAATTAGCAAGTGAACAACTGGCAACAACTTTTAATAGAAGTTGTGGATTTTTATCTTAACATCAGGGCCATGAGCTGACTTGGAAGTACTATTTCTCAGGTATAGGGTGTATCATTGCTGGACTTAGAGTCAGATCTTTCCATAAGCCATGGACAGAGTGTATGGACTGACTCTATGCTCCTATTTTGGTGATAATGCAGTATACAGAGCCTATTGTAATGTATCGCTATGTTTAGAGCAAGATGTTTTTGTTAAGGATGGATTTTGTACTTTAGATATGGGATGGATGAAAAAATATATAGGAATATATATGATTCTTGAAACAAATATATTAATGCAAATGTGTAGTAAAATTCCCAAGTGACTACTCATCAAATGCCAAGCATTTAACATATACTAACACCTACCTTGGGTAGAGCCCTGCATACAATCAGGGCTGGTCAGGAATATAACTAAATTAGGTTAAAAAATATTTTTTTTAAAGATATGAAGAGGGATGCCTGGGAGACTCAGTGGGTTAAGCATCTAACCCTTGATTTCGGCTCAGGTCATGATCTCAGGGTTGTGAGATTGAGCCCCGCATCAGGCTCACCCTGGGCATGAAAACTGCTTAAGATTCTCTCTCTCCCTCTCCCTCTAATGTTCTCCCTTATACACTCTTGTGCACACTTGTACGCATTCTCTCTTTAAAAAAAAGAGAGAGCGAGAGATGAAATAGCATCCCTGGCCTTAGTGAATTTTAATCAACAAGCAATTATTATCTAGCATGTTCTACACACTCTGCTGAGCATTACAGATACAGTTGTGAGCAAAAACTTGAGCTTATTGTCTGGTAAGGAAAAAACACTGGTAAATCATTGTCCAAATAAATACCAAATTATAGCTGAGATGAGTTTTTGAGAGAGTATATAAATATGGCTATGAAAACACAGAGTTGGAAAAAACTTGTAGGCATCAGCGAAGTCTTCTCTAAGGAAAGGGTATTTGGTTGTGAACAGGAAGAGAGAGGTTAATAGTTGAGGTGGGGGAGAGGATTCTAAGCAAAGGGAACAGCAATGTACAAGCCATCCTGATAGGGGTTACCATATACAATAAAAGCAAATATTTATGTAAAAATATTAAATTAGAAGATACTTCAATGAGAGTACAATTTAAAAGTAGATTGGAAGTGGCTGCATCAATGTCCACAATAGCCAAACTGTGGAAGGAGCCTCGGTGTCCATCGAAAGATGAATGGATAAAGAAGCTGTGGTCTCTGTACACAATGGAATATTCCTCAGCCATTAGAAACGACAAATACCCACCATTTGCTTCGACGTGGATGGAACTGGAGGGTATTATGCTGAGTGAAGTAAGTCAATCGGAGAAGGACAAACAGTGTATGTTCTCATTCATTTGGGGAATATGAATAATAGTGAAAGGGAATAGAGGGGAAGGGAGAAGAAATGTGTGAGAAATACCAGAAAGGAAGACAGAACATAAAGACTCCTAACTATGGGAAACGACCTAGGGGTGGTGGAAGGGAAGGAGGGCGGGGGTGGGGGTGACTGGGTGATGGGCACTGAGGGGGGCACTTGACGGGATGAGCACTGGGTGTTATTCTGTATGTTGGCAAATTGAACACCAAAAAAAAATAAATTTATTATAAAAAAAAAGGAAGTGGCTGCATCCGTTGTCTTTCCTAGCAAATCAAAAGGACATTTAAAATTTAAAGACTTGACTTCTTGGCTGAGTCTGTGTCTGCAAAATAACTTAGAAATCCCATCTGTCCAGCAGAGTTTAAGCAAACTCAAAAAAATCTTGAGAATACAAAGTGCATAATAGACTTTGCCTGCCTGTCTTCTTATGAGGAAAGGGGAACACAGGTAATATTTTCTTTCTTTTCTTTCTTTCTTTTTTTTTTTTTTTTAAGATTTTACTTATTTATTCACAGAGACACACACAGAGAGAGAGAGAGGCAGAGAGAGAAGCAGGCTCTATGCAGGGAGCCCGACGTGGGACTCATCCCTGGTCTTCAGGATCACACCCCAGGCTGCAGGCGGTGCCAAACCGCTGTGCCACCGGGGCTGCCCCACAGGTAATATTTCATTTCACAGGGAAGACTTTGAAAAAGAAGAGTATTGGGGGATCCCTGGGTGGCTCAGCGGTTTGGCGCCTGCCTTTGGCCCAGGGCGCGATCCTGGGGTCCCTGGATCGAGTCCCACGTCGGGCTCCCTGCATGGAGCTTGCTTCTCCCTCTGCCTGTGTCTCGCCTCTCTCTCTATATATATGTCTATCATGAATAAATGAATAAATAAATCCTAAAAAATAAAAAAAGAAGAGTATTGACCTTCTGAGAACCAGAAAATCAGTGAGTGTTCCTCACCACCTACCAACCATTTTGCCCAAGTAACTGAATTTGTTGTGTGTGTTCCTTGCAGATATCATTTCTCAAAAGCATAGACACTTGTTTTGTGTTTCCTAAAATATTAGACTATGACAGGTGTTTAGTAAAATTTTGTTAATGAGAATAGAATTTGTTGTCATAAATCCCTTATACAGTCCTAAAGAAAAGGGATTGTTGGCTACTTAAGTGGGTTACTATCAATAAACAATGATTGAAAAATTTGAAGTTCTTCATATGAAATGTTTTTTTTTTCTTTTGTGATAATCACTTTTCAGTATAATAATCAGTTTAAAAGTTTGTGCCAAATTCCTTTGATATGTCTCTAGATAAAATAAGAATTAATTTGGATATGTGAAGAATTTGTGTGTGTGTGTGTGTTTATAGATGGCAAGGTGTTAATAATAGTTATTTTTGAGTGGTAGAATTATAAATGAATTTCTTTTTTGCTTATTTATATTTCCTATTTTTCTTCTGTGATTGCAGTTTACTTACCTAATAAATAAGCAAATAATAAAATAATTTTTTTAAAAAATAATTTAAAAATACAGTATGCAGAGTTCATGTAAAAGCCTACTTGTTAAGCTTACACTTCAGGTTTAGTTTTTTCCCCCTCATCACACTTACACAGCTCAGTTCATGTCTGTGTGATAACTATGTGAAAACTTGCCAAAGACAGGCACTTGAAATAAGTGGGTTTTGTATAATTCTGTGCCAGAACAGCTACTTCTCTAGATTTTGGCCCTGAGTTGACATATCTACTATGCTCAATAATTTGCTTACCAAAGCTCTTCTATAACCTGCAATTTATTTTCTTGTCAGAGCTCTGTCTATGAATTACAATCCACATTTGGTGGATGTGCTCTATATAAAAAGTATATCTTCTTATTGACTTTTTCCATTTAACAAATCGAATAAAAAGTAGAATTCATGGTTCTGAATCTTTCAAGTCCTAAAAAAATAGCATTTAATAAACCACACACTATTCCAATCACAATTCGCCCCGTCAGGTATCAGAATGTCTTTGTGATTTATTCAAGTAATGATTACATTGTTCATAAAGCCTAATCTCAGAGCTAAAGCAAATGGTGAATAGCTGAATTATTCTTCCTTTAGACTATTGACTAGGGAGATTTGGTGAACTTTTGACTAACTATGTGACCATTGACAATTAATTTAGCTTCGGAGAGGCTTAAACACAAAATGAGAGCAGTAAATGGAGTAATATTTAACTTCTCTTGTTACTACAAAGTTCTATGGTTTTTGCTTTTTGAATAATATTAGTATTATTAATGGCCATCTCTTGAGGGTTAACATGTATTATCTCTAACTCTGAGGTAGGTATATAATTTCCATTTTACAGATTAAAAAAAAACCTCAGGAAGGTAAAGTAATATGCTAGTTACACGCAGTAAAAGTGTCAAAAAAACAGAAATAGGACTTGGTTTTGATGCATCTAGAGCCTAAACTCTTAACTATGGCTTTCTATTGCCCAAGCATAGGAAAATTACATATGAAAAACTAAGTGTATTATGTCTCAGCTTTCAGGTATGATTTAATTAAATCTTAGCTTGTAAAAAAATGATACAGTTGAAGGTTGTGTTTCAGAAAAAGAGAGGCTTTAAGATAGAAAAGGTGGCTAGCAGTGCCGATGGCAGACACCTTGGGAGTCCAGGGAACCACAAAGTGGAGAAGTGCATACAATAGTGACAGGATCATACTCTTGGATTTATTATTCCAGAGAACAACTTACACATATGATCATTCGCCAATGGAATCAGTACCTGTGGAACTCGCAAGATGAACTCCTAATGACAGCTAACAAGTCTGGATTTGGTCTGATTCCCACCTGCATCCCCAGCCTCTCTACACTCCTCCTTTCCCTTTGCAGATCATGCTGGAGTCTCAGTGACTTTCCCTACACAGGGCTTATCATTGCTGTATCCTCTGCACAGAAACCTTTTTCTTTTTAAACTATTTTTTTTTAATTTTTATTTATTTATGATAGTCACACACACAGAGAGAGAGGCAGAGACACAAGCAGAGGGAGAAGCAGGCTCCATGCACCAGGAGCCCGACGTGGGACTCGATCCCGGGTCTCCAGGATCGCGCCCTGGGCCAAAGGCAGGCGCCAAACCGCTGCGCCACCCAGGGATCCCCAGAAACCTTTTTCATACACTGTTCCATGGCATCTCCTAAGATCATTTAGATTTCCATCCAAATGTAACCTCTTCAGAAAGACCTTTTTCAATCATGCAATTTCAAGTAGCCCCTATCCTGGTCATTCTTTAGGAATGACGTTTGGCTTTAGTGTCCTCATAGCCTTTATAAGTTGTGTGTTTTTACTTTGTTTTTCAATACACTTAGGAAGTGAGCTCCATGAGACGAGGGACTCATCTGTCTGGTGCTATAATGAATCTCAAGCTTATTAATAGTAAGCTTAAAACAATTATCTAGTTATTGAATGGCTGAATGAACAAATGAAAGAATATTATGGCTTTTGATGTTGGCCAATTATAATTAAATGACCCAAGACACTTTGGAACTTCAAAATTTGATTTTGGAGTATGGCAATGAGTAGGGAATTGACTGTTAGAGCCCATTCTGAAAAGATGAATGCTTTGGTGTAATTTAGTCAGAGGAAGGCAAAGCACTGGCTTAAAAGCAATCTTAATTATGTGAAGTATCATAGTAAGAGAATAGTCATCAGCTATTCTTAATATGAGACTAATAGGGATGAGTGAAAGGATTTCTAGTTACAAATATATAACTTACCAACTGAACTGGAGATTATGAGCTACTCGAAAAGTATTCTGAAATGTTGTAAACTATTTCATCTTTAGAATAGATAGGTGTTTAAGTGCAAGCTTGCTAAAGGACTAGAAGTGGATAATAAAGATAATTTTTAAAATATTTATACTCCTTTCATCACTAAGTTTTTAACCAGCATTATTTCTTTAACACTTAATAAATCCCATCCTTGTGTAAGTAGGAGACGGATATTATTTTTCTCCTTCTGCTCTTAGAGTTACCTTGTTAGAGGTCACTCCACTTCCAGGGCGAGCCAGGGCCAGTGCTTAGGAATCCTGTCTCCTGAGAGAGAAGGTGAGCCATTTGGAAGTGGAGTCAGCGTGACTCTTTACATGGTTAGTTAGCATGCTGCTTCCCTTGTAGGGGCGGGGGTGTAGGGTTTCTCAAGGAAAGACATTTATAGTGATTAAAATTGCTCAGAGCTTACTTCATTGTGTAATTTTGATACTGTAGTATGTGATTCTGGCAAGAGAGGGGTATGAAAGGGACAGAAAATCCCAGAGGGTGGCACGGCAGGGCATACGGTATTGGTGTTACCTCAAGAAAAGGGGCTGTGGCAGGAAGAGAATGCTCTCGGATTGGTCAGACTTGTTCAGGAATGCTTCTAGGTCACTTCCTGAGAAGGAGGGCTGCGAGCACAGATGCCCAAGGGCAACGGCTGTCCGTCCGGTAGCCCACTATCATTCCATGATATAAGCAGAGCTCCAAGAACAAAGTGGCAGAAGAGGCTCTGAGAGTTGATATTTTCCTGGGAAAGAAAGTGCAAAGGATCTTCTAGGATAAAAGCATTGAGAACAATTTCAGAATGTGTACATACTTTAAAAGATAGTAATTCCACTCCTAGGTGTACGCCCTACAAAAAAATATCTGTATATGCATAAGGATAAACCTCCTTAGTAATGTTATTCATAATAGCACAAAAGTGGAAACGACTCAACTGTCCAGCAGTAGAGAGGATAACTGAAGTATGATATATTCAGGCGACAATATATCACACAGCAATAAGAATGGACAAGCTACAGGTACATGCAACAAGATGGATCAATCGCATGCAGTATTGAGTTATAGATCTCAGATCAAAAGACCGGATATATATGATTCCATTCACATGAAGCTCAAAATCAAGTGAGACTAACTGATGGCATCACCCCTGAGAGGAGGGTGGGCTGGAGATGGAGAGTGAAGGGCCCAGTATTTACGTGAAGGTGTTCACTTTGTGATATTCCAGCAAGCTGTACACTTAAGTTTTTTGCTCCCTTCCAATACAAAATTCAGTAAGATGTAATACTGCCCTCCAAAGTAGAATGAATGACATTAAATGGAATCAAAGGGTCAGAGGGGACGCGGCTTTAAGCTTGTTTGAGGCACCCCGGATAGCACGAGTGTAGCTGTCTCCAACTTTGAGGATGGGCAGCAACTGGAGGGACAAGAATAGCCCGGGGCTGACGCTGCATTTGCTTCTTCTAGTCCTGGTCAAGGTTTTCTAATTCAGGCGCAGGAGAGGATCTGTGTCTCCAGGAAGGCACACTGTGGCACGCTAGGCATTCTCTGGGGACCAGCAGTCTTGGTCAGTGCGTTTGGAGGAGTCCTAGGGGCGGGGACAGAACAGAGGACATGTCTGTCCTGCTGTAAATCAGCACCGGGGCTTAGAAAATGCGAGACACCTGTTCCCCTGTAATTATATATCTCAACGTGAGATTTCTAGCTTTTGAATTGCCCTGTACGTTCTTTTATATCAAATAATTGTGGGCTTTTCTGACATGGAGAGAGTTGGGACCATTACAGCTGGGAAGAAAGCGCATGGAGTGGCAGTGGCCCTTTTCTCAGCTTGTAATGAACTATTTGTAGTCAAGACCAACTACACGTATCGATTCTCATCAAGTGGGATTCTTTACAGAGTGAAAACATTGTCTGCCCGGGAGGCGGGCCCCATGGGACTGTTCCTGCCATTCTCTTTCAAATGCACAGATTAAACCTCTCATAAAATGCATCCTCTGACACATCCACACTGTATATATTGAAATCCCCTTGGTGCCTTTTCGACAGGAGTCTCGTAGCTTTGGCAGACCACAGCCTGTGTGCTGGCTGGCAAGGTGATTTTTTTCCTTCCCTGGAAACTGTAAAGGAAGAAGTCGATTGCTGTTTGTTGAAATAGGCCATATATTTCACAAGTTCCATCTCAATAATCTTCTGGAGGCAAGAATGAATTTGGGATTGGAAAGGGCATTACAACATGACTAAATAAATAGCATAAGGTCCCTCAACACCTGGCCAACCAGCAATGTTACAGTGTGATTTTGAGACTTTACATTCCAGTTTCTTTCCTCCGCAAACAGAGTCTGAAAGGTCTTACACAGAGACAGAATTTTAAGTCTGAACACCGAGGGAAACTCGGTCTTTAAACTCGAGAGCAGTCACACAGTCCCTCTGAGAAGTGCCAGAAACGTTCCAGCTAAACTTTATTGTCTTGAATAATTGTTAAATCCAATATGCTTTAGGTGTTCCCTACGATTTAGCTTTTCGAGATTTATTCATTTTCCTGTATGTTTACCCAGATTTAAGACTAGACTCTGCCACTGTGGGTCCATAAAGAAACAATAGCGCTGTGCATCGATATTAGAAGTCTAGAAATCCAAGAGATCTTGGGAAAAAGAGAAAGACATTTGGTTGAAGCTTCGAGGAGTGAGGAACCAGCAGGTTCTGAGTGCTCGAGTTTGATGTTTGGTTTGAACTCATTTCCTCTATCAAATTGTAAATATTTCTTTCAGTGTGAAGAACTATCTGAAGCAGGCCTTGTATGTGAGTCAAATTATTTTTATAGTCTCCTCACAATGATGCGTTTTTCCTAGAAGTTTGAAAACACATGGATGACCTCCTACCTCAACTCATGGTACTCTCTTCCTCACACATTGGATTCTTGTCAGTCTGGCCTTCTTCAGTCCATTCATTGTATGGAAGTATCTTTGCACCTCAAGGCCTTTGGATGCACTATTTTCTCTCCCTGGATTGCCCTTTCCACCTTTTTTTCCATGATGGTTTTCTTTCTGTCCTTCAAAGCTTAGCTTAGATGTCGTCTCCGTTGAAGAGGCCTTACGTCTCATACTATCCAAAGTAGATTCTACTTCTCCTATAACATATTGCAATAATTTATTTACTGGGCTCATGGCATTTATAAGAATTTGAAGTATTCATTTACTTGATCCTTGTACCTCTTGCTTATTACAATGTAAATTCCATGAGGCAGCATTCATGGCTCTCTTGCTTACTGTTGTACTTATCTAACTTAACACAGCATCTGACATGCAGTAGGCTCAGTAAGTATTTGTTGAATAAGTGAATTAATAAACTCTTTTACGGTGACATATTTTTCTTTTTACCATACTAGATTTTTCTTGAAGGTGGTATTTTAGAAGTCCCCCACCCCTACGGGTCTTTATTTTTTTTTAATTTTATTTTTAATTTAATTTATTTTTTTAAAGATTTTATTTATTTATTCATGAGAGACACACAGAGGCAGAGACATAGGCAGAGGGAGAAGCAGGCTCCCTGCAGGGAACCCAAGGCGGGACTCAATTCCAGGACCCTGGGATCATGACCTGAGCTGAAGGCAGATGCTCAACCACTGAGCCACCGGGGTAACACCCCCCCCCCCCCCCGCCGCTCCCACCACTGGCCCCTGCACCAGGTCTTTAAATAAATGATACAACAGAAGTATTCATTACAGTTTTGGAGAAAGGAAGAAAGAGAGTTGCTCTTATTTCCTGTTTCTAACCCTGTATTTGTTATCTATTGCTGCATAACAAATCACCTGAAAACTTAACGGCCTAAAACAACAATAAGCATTTATTATTTCACACAGTTTCTAGGAGTCAGGAACTCAGGACCAGCTTAAATGTATGATTCTTGCTCAGGGACTGTCATCGGGTTGTAAAGATGTCAGTGAGAGTTGCAGTCATCTGTAGACTTGGCTGGAGCTGGAGGATCCATTTCCAATGTGCTCCACTCACCTAGCTGGCTTGTAGGGGCTAGTTTTTGACAGGAGGGCTCAATTTCTTGCCAAATGTGAAATACTGACATAATTAATCCTCAATTTATTGACAGGAGGGCTCATAATTCATAATTTTTTCTGTATGACCACTTGAAGGTCTTCACAAAATGGCAGCTGTCTTCCTTTAGAGCAAGTGATCCAAGAGAACAAGCTTAAGCCACAACATTTTATAAGATCTACCTTTGAGAGTCATGGATTTTCATTCTCCATGTATATTTGTTATTCATGTCAACCCATTCAGTGTGGGAGGGGACTTCATGAAGGTGTGAGTACCAGGAGGCAAGAATCATTGGGGGCCATTTAGAAGCTGGCTTTCACAAGCCTCTTCACAGTTGTGTCCTTTGGTTTCTGGGGTTTTTCATCTTGTTTCTTTTCCTTGGTCAGCCAATAGCCACATCAACCCTCTAATAAAGAGATAGCTCAGGATACAGAGACATTGGAATAGATATCTGCATTCAAGAAAACAATATTGTTTGTGCTTATCAATATCAATTTCTATATGCACAGAGATCTCCTTAGGACCATCACTGTGCCTGCATAAGTAACAATATATAGAAGGCTCTTCACAAATACAATTGTTTTTGTTTGAATAGAATGAAAAAGCAAACAAAAGGATTGATTTTTTTCCCCTCATGAACCTGAGGGCTGGTTTTGAGCTGTGACTTAGGTATACAATTGCCAGTCTTCAGAATACACATCAATTTTAATCAAAAAGAATTAAACATGCTATTAACTTTTAAGTTTCATTGTCTGAGTAGATGCCTATCAGACTCGAAACCTGCTCAACACAAACCAGGCAATTTTTTCACTTTTACTCATGGGTAGTTTTATCCCTTTTTTTCCCTGAGTTAAAAAAAAAAAAAGTATTTGCATTTGGTGGAGTTTATTCCAATCATTAAATTTAATGCTGAATACACAGAATGGGTATTTCTAATCCTGTATCTACTTGCCTTAGTCATAATTCATCACCAAAAACTATTCTATAAATGTCATCCCTATGGACACAGCTACTTTAAATTTATAGCCTACTTATTTGTAAAATGCTTTGGGGTTTTTAAAAATATCCACACTTGAACCTTTCCTTAAAGGTTCAGAGACTGTAGGATCCAAATTTAGCAGTGGAGCATCAAGTGATATTTTATATCATGAAAATAGCATTCAGGGGATCCCTGGGTGGCTCAGCGGTTTCGCACCTGCCTTTAGCCCAGGATGCGATCCTGGAGTCCCGGGATTGAGTCCCGCGTCGGGCTCCTGGCATGGAGCCTGCTTCTCCCTCTGCCTGTGTCTCTGCCTCTCTCTCTCTTTCTCTATCATAAATAAATAAATAAAATATTTAAAAAAATAGCATTCATTGTGATTCTCATTTAAGTGATTTGGTAGTTAGGCTTTGCTGAAGAGAATTTCCCATTTAATATCCCATTTATGGGATAACTACTTCGTAGATCAATTTACCAATATCTAGTGGAGTTGAAGTTGTATATATCCTGTGGCCCAGTAATTCCAGTCCTGGATACATATATTAGGTATATTCAACCACATAGCACAAAAGTGTACACGGAGCATTGGTATAGTGAAAAATTTGGAAAGTGGAAAAGGTAAAAACACAAATGGATGACAACACAAACCATTAAAAATGTGAAATACTGACATAGTTAATCCAATAGAATACTCCCTAGAAACAAAAATGAATAAAATAGTACATATATCGACATAGATGAATCTAACAAACATTACAGTGAAAGCTAAAAAGCAAATTGTAGAAGCTATACATAACATATTCCATTTGTATAGCTTAAAATGTGCAAAACAGAATTACATATTGTTTATGGCTTGAACAGAATAAAAGTATAATAGTAATGAAAGTGACAAACCCCAGATTTAAGACAGAAATTTTCTTTGTAAGAGGAGAGAGGATGAATTGAATCTGGAGTAGGTAAAGGGATATAATTATAGTTGTAATGTGTTATTTCTTGTGCTAGATGATGAATGTGTGAGTTTTATTATTTATACTTTGTAGAATATCTTATAATTAGAAATCCAAATGAAGTGCTGAAATCCCCTGAGAACTATAAGCTTGGTTACTTGATGGTAAAAATCAAGATAGAGTTCTAACAACGCTCAACTTGTGTGGAAACAACATTTTATGTGATATTTTTTTTTACTGGAGTTTCTCTATCTTCTTATATAGACCTCTGCTGCTTGCAACATTGACTTCACGTTTTATCCATGTGATTATTTTGTATAAAATCAAATGTACTCCTCCTTCATTTTCATATCTAAAAGCAAGTTGGTTACATTAGGTCATTTTTGGCCTGATGTATTTAGCTGTAATGTTTGATTTAGGTATAAACATTTAGCTTTCAAAAATAAAGTCCCTAAGAAATAAATCTAGGTTCATTAAAGGAAGAATTAGTCTTTTAAGGATTTCTAAACTGCTTCCCTCACATTTTCTAAATAATCTTTAAAATACGGCATTCGACAATTATTTGCTCTTCTGCTCTTTCAGTTTGCCTTTTTGGTGTTGCAAGAGAGTTCAGGAAAAGGAAGAGAGGAAGAGATGAAGGAAGGATGACACCGAGGGTGGCTAACTTCTTTCTGTACATGATGTGGTTGCTATACTTTTATTCCTAGATAAGTGCTTAGGAGGTTTGCAGGTTAAATTTCTATAAATGCTTTGGAATTTCTCTCATACAGTCTTGGAACATCAGTCTTCTCCCTTAGTTGGAGAAATACAGGTCTTGAAGCTTGGCACTTGCTAGCGTGGAGTGGCTGTGTAAGTTCCAATAATTATATCTAAATATCTGTGATCTTTAGAAAATGACACCTCAATATTCAGGGTGAAATTTCCAGCAGCCTAGCCTTCAGAAACAAGCAAGCAAGCAAACAAACAAACAAAAACCTAGGAAATAAGAAAAAACAAATCCCAGATGCAAAGACAGAGTTGTCCCAAGTTTTATTAAAGCATTGGTTCTCAACCTTGGCTGCATATTGGAATCACCTGGGAAGTTGTAAACAAACAAACAAACAAACAAACAAAAAAAAACAACAAAAAACAAAACGCTGATGCCTGGTCTCCTTCCCAGAGATTCTGACTTATGTGACGTGGATGCAGCCCGAGTGTCAAGATTTTAAAGAAACTTCCAGGTAATTCTCGTGTACAGTGAGGTTGATGAACCACTGCATTAAATTATTTGATGTTCTTTTCTGTATCAGGGAAACTGGAAGTGTGATTCAAAATTTACTGAGTCTTGATTCACATATAGTCCTCACCGCTATTGAATCAGTTTATGCAGATTAAAGGTAACTGGTTAAAGTCTGATTTTATTCACAGACAGGCTGGATGCAGACAGTAATGAGAGCTGGCAGCCAGAGTGCAAAGGAGGAGTAATGTCCATTCTTTCCTCTTGTGTGAGTAGAAGCAGAAGCCTGTTAACCGTGTTCCTGGATGTTAAGCATCTGAGAAATGGTGTCATGGGTACTGAGCAGTGCTTTGGACATAGTGAGCATTTAATACATATTCATGGGGGAAAAAAAGGATGATTAAATGAATAAAAGAAGGAAATGTCGACGGAACACTCAGGAAAGATGTGTGCGTGGGAGAATGAAAACCATCCAGCAATCCTACAACACTTCTGAAAGAAAGGGGGTGAAAGTTTCATATCTCTCTCCTGTTTATTCGCTGGGGCATTTTCTGCAGAAAGGAACTATAGCTCAGGAATGTTGACTCTCCCCTAATCCTAAACAAGAGTGGAGATTGCTGCTCATCCCCGTCCTGGTTTGAGTTCACTCATCATTAGTTCCCTCCCAGGGAGCCAGAAAAGGAAAGCTCTTTCTTCACAGCTGTCCTAAGATCAAGAGGTTCCCAAAATAAAATTAAACGTGAACATTCAAGGACATTTCAAGATGAGCTATGCTCCCTTTTTTTTTTTTTTTTGACTTTCTCAGCAGTACCTTAAGTATCGAAAAGAACATTTGATGCATGTTAGTTCTGGGGCAATTTTTAATTTCCTAACCAGCTGGGGAGGCATGTTCCAGCTCCCACTCCCTGAGGCTTGCTGGGCCTCTGCCCTCTGCTCTGAACCGCTGTGAACACACAAGATGTGCCTTCGCTTTGAGACAGTCGTTGGCGCCCTTACATCAATTCTGTTAACGGGGCTTCATCTCAGGATATTTACACCACTTCAGGTTGAATTAAGTTCTCCTTAACCTTCCCAGGGGAGCCAGGGAAATATTGAAGTGCTGGCCTCCTTTATCCCTTTGCTAAATCAATACTGCACTCGACCGCCTTCCACCTGACTCCTTATGTGCAGTATTCAAGAATTTTTTTCCCGGCTAACATTGAAGAGGATAGAACCAAAGAATGAAGCACCCAAGTATGTCAGACTAACGAGGACAGGAAAATAAAAAGCGGGAAACAATTTTGTCTATTTTTGCCTTGTATGAGTCTTGGTGTCACGATACAAGGTTGCTGTTTCCTTTGGGTCTGATACAGAAAGAAGAAAGAAAGGCATCGGATGTGCTTGGTTTTTCGCTTTAAAAATAGAAGTACTGCCACTCATTTATTTTAGGAAAAGTCTTTTTTTTTTTTATTCTAAACAAAAGTAAAATTTTTAGCATGAAAACAAATATGGGCAAAAGATTCGATGATGTAACTTCTTGGGTTAATTTATTTAAAAAATATATTTTTTTTCTGCTTAATAAGCTGACTGCTCATTGTAGAAACATTTAAATACTGCAGAATTCCATAATTTAGGAAGGTAAATTTTCCATAATTCTAATCCCAGCAATAATAGTTTGGCTATAGTCTTAGAGGTTTTTTTTTTCTATCTATAACCTAACAGATATAATAATTTGGCACTTTTAAAATAAAAACAAAATTCTATTTTACATATTGCTCTGCAACTTTATTTTTGTTCAGCATGCATACTCTTTATCTTTTCATCTACTCTAGAGTGTGTCACATTGCTCGTTCTGGATCACTTAATACAAAGAAATGTGTGTCAAATTTTCATGTCTCAGTTGGATTCAAAAACTTACCCTCAGGCAATTGCCTGAGAAAGGATTTCGTTATGTGATTGTTTATTTGCCATTCATAGAAATAGTAGCCTAGCTCCATTTGGAAAGGTAACGCGAGCATTTATTGATCACATACTATACTCTATGTGTAGGGGTGACATAAAAATGAATGGATTGTGTTTCAGCCCATGATCTAGTGTAGGTGGCAGACAGGGGAGTAAGAACAGTCTAAAGGCATTAAGTTTAGTTTCCACAGTAGTGATCTAAGTTTGAACTAGCTTGGTAGAACAGAGGAGGGAGAGACTGAGTCTGACCCAGGAGAATGAGTGACACATTGAAAAGGAAGTGCATTTTGCGTTAGACCTCAAAGGTAGGGTTGGATTTTGACAGGTGGATAAAGAGAAATAGTTTGCACACAGCTCAGTTACAGAACATAATATGTGTTGTGATTGTTTGCTTATGTGGTTTGTAAATGTCCCCCCCCCCACAACACACACAAACAAAACAAAAAACCTGAGCTTTTTTGGAACAAGAGATCATTTCTTATTCATCTTAACAGTAAGCATTGAAGAACTGTTCGGTTGGTTTCTCTAAGTTATTGAGTAACTACTGTGAGCCAGGTAGGTTCTCACACATGCTATTTCAGTTACTCTTGCAAGATGAATTTTATTATCCTCCTTTAAGAAATGAGGAGATGGAGCTGCCAGCAGTTATACAGTTGGCTTGGAGTCGCATAGCTAGAGGGCTACAGTTCAAATTCAGGTCTCTTAGAAGGCCAAGTCCTGTTTTTTGCTCTGTTTTTTTTTCTCTGCTCTTATTTCCTAATAGAACTTGCCATGCTTAGAGTGAATCTCTGAGTTAGGAGAGTACCTTTCTGTTAGGATACCTTTATAGTAGAAAATTGCTTATCTGAAATTTCACCTTACTTAAGAGGCCTATATTTTTATTGGCTGAATCTTGCAGCCTTACTTATGTACAGTTGGCCTTCTCCAGTTGGTCCAGCTGATTATCTTCTTTTCCTTCCCTCTTGCTTTTTCTTTCACACCTGCAGATGCAGCCTCTTACAGATTAGTTGTACCAACAAGTGCCATGACTCAATGTGCAGGGTTATTTAGATTTAAAGGAAGGTGATAGAGACCCTCTCAAGATGTGTATGCTTTTCATGCTATCAGACCTCAATGTCTTTGGGAAAAGATATGGCGACTCTGTTTTGCGTTGTTTTTAAAAACCTAAGCACATGTAACGTGAATGCCTTCTCAGGAAATTGTGGTTAACAGAAGACCCATCCTGAACTTTGAGTTACCTTGTGCTTAAAATAGCTACTGTGAGGCATGCCTAAAAGGGAAACCATTTGCTTGCTTCCTATACTCATAGTGAACGTTTTTAGTTTTCTTTTTTGGCCTATAAAATTATAAAGTATTTTGTGCATCTAAAAATATAGGGACTCATAGTAAGCTATAGACTTCTTCATTTTGCTTTATGTATTCAGCATTATTTTTGAGATTTATTCATGTTAGTCCACGCTGCTGTAATTTGTTCATTTTTCATGACTGTACAATTTGACTCTGCAAATACACCATAATTTATTTATCCATTCTCCTGTTGATACTGAAATGATTATTCCTGTATAGATGTCCTGATATACCTGTAAGAGTTTCTTTAAGGTATATAGAACAGACTGGCTAGTCTAGGGTATAGACATCTTCAACTTTGCCAGATACTGCTGGATTGAACTCCAAAGGTAGACCTCAGTTGTACATTCCTGTCGTGGATGAGAGTTCTTGATGCTGCAAATTCTCACTCCAAACTGAAAAAGTCTTCGAAAATATATGTTGATTTAAATGGGTATAAATTAATATATTCTAATTTTAATTAGCATTTTAATTATTAATGAAGTTGAGCATTGCTAGTAATATGCTTATTGGCCATTCAGATTTACCTTTTGTGAATTGTCTGTATGTAGCCTTTGCCCATTTTGTGCCTGGGTTTTTTGTCTTTTTCTAATTTTTTGTGGGAGCTCTTTATGTATTCTGAATATAAATAATTTTTACATGGCTTGTAAATGTCTTCTCCAAATCTGTGGTATATCTTTTCCTTCATGTGTTGTTGTATCTGAGTTTTTAATTTTAAAGTTGTCAAATTTATTAATTTTTTCTTGGTTTGTACTTTTTGTTTAGGAATTATTTTTAAGAAATTTTCCCAAACCCAAGTTCTTTAAGATATCTTCCTGTCTTTTACATTTCTATTATTTTTGACTATGACATGATATGGGGATAATTTTTTACAAATTAATGATAAAATGCCTCAAGATTAGATATTTAACAGTCATTTTTCCCCTCCTGATTTGTAATAACACTTCCAAGAAATGATATGTGTCCATATATCTGAGAATCTGCTTCTTGAGTTTCTGCTGTGCTCCTTTGATCTATTTCTGTGTCTCTACTAAAATCTCAAGGGCAAGTCATTATGGTTGTATAAAAACCATGCTATACAGAAGGATAATTTTTCCAGTGATGCCACTTTGGAGAAATATAATATTCAAGTGTATTGATAGTTATTATTAAATTAAGATACATTTGGTAGAAAATGTATGACCCATAGAACAGACCAAACACCTCGGTATTCCCTCCAGTTTCCTCATTTATGTATTGTAAAGAGGAATTTAGACTCTTGGCTATAAGATCTCTTTCTCTAAATTCAAGCTTTCCAAAGAGTTCATAGCATGCTTGAAGGTCACTGCTGATGAACAACTTGGAATCAGGCTATTAATATTCACGGAACATGCCTATGCTAAGTGACATGATTGTAAAATATTCTGGAAGCCAACCTTGTAGTACTTTCTGGTAGTGTTAAGTGTTTCCAATAAAACCCTATTAAAGATGGGAGATTAGTATCACTAGTAACAACTTTATATATTTCATCTGGCTATAATTTTATCAAGAATGAATCTAATGTTCATAAACCTTTCTGTCTTTGAGAATTGATCACATTTACTTTGTTTAATTTCTTCCTTTTTTGCTAGTTACTTAGAAGCTTTACATCTATTTTGGATAAATTTAAGGATAGTTACAAATATATTTCACTAAGAATTTCAATAATTAAGCAGTTTTTACTGTCTTCCCCTTGAGAAAGCTGAACATTTAAGTATACATTACATTTACCTTCTTCTCATTTCCTAGAATTTGTTGATGTAATCTGGAATTTTGGATTCAGATCATTCATTATATTTTTCATTATGCATCTTCTTAGAAAGCCATTTAACATTGACGATAATTATTTGCATAATTCCCAAATTTATTTTAAATTTTATACCTTCTTCTTCCTTAAGTTTTTTATTCTGATTTGGATGGCTCACATCCTTGAATGAAAATTTAAAACAAGATTTCTAGCAATGTTACCTAACCATACAGCCTATGCACATGGGTTGTAGGAAATTTGTGAATCCCCTTTCGATGTAGACTCTATTGATATGGAGATTTGGACAAGATTGGGATTCTTCCCACAGTGATTTTCCCATCCCCTTCTCATCTCCACTTCATCTTCTGAATGAGAGGATTTTCCTGGGAATGCAGAGACAGATAATATATTTTGTGTTCTAGTTGGCTTCCCCTCTGCCTGTAATATACAGTGATTAGCCTTGCTTCCTTACTACATTTTTTTTTCTTAGCTGCTGTATTTCCTGAAGAATTTCCTCAAAATGTCATGGTTTTGGTGTGACTCAGTTTCCCTCAGAGGTAGTTAGGATCATTCATCTACTCAGGAGATGCCTTAAGGCATTGTCAAACTGAATTGTGGGTGTTAGATTTGGATAGACCTAGCAGTAGCGCTTAATAAATATTTGTAGAATAAATAATGCATGAGTTTCAATTAAAGTAGAGGCAGAAAGCTATACTGTCCTGGGTTTTCCTACACTGAGAAAATGCTGGCTCATGAGAAATGCCTCAATTCATCTTTGCCATTTACTTCTCTTGATAGATTTCTGAGAAAAAATGATT
This sequence comes from Nyctereutes procyonoides, assembly GCF_905146905.1. NCBI lineage: Eukaryota > Metazoa > Chordata > Mammalia > Carnivora > Canidae > Nyctereutes > Nyctereutes procyonoides. Next base: position 18,262,127 of record NW_026575132.1, read on the forward strand.
AGTATTTCCTAATTAATTTTACTATGATTCTATATCCAAAAGTTGCATTATTTTTTATTGAAATAAATTTTATTTAGTAAAATGTTACTAATCCATGTAGGTAACTTTTAATAAGAATCGATAGGCATGTGTAACTACTCAAATATTTAAAAAATACCCATAAAGTGCTTTTAGCTACTAAATTTAACGACAAACGTTTGTGAAGTTCTCTTTGAAAGCATTAATATTTAATGTGTAGCATGGAATTTCTGGACATGCACATTCTCTTTCCAACTGGAGCTTTTGAGGCAGTGCAAAGCTCTCTTTCAAATATAGTGCCATTGCGCTTAATTGAAGGCTATTGGAGAATACAATGGGTCTTAAAGTGGTATTTGTATAATTAGTTCTAAATGCATCTTGTTGATTGTGTGAAAGATTCAAAGGGAAAAGAACAAGGCTTCAGCTATGGTATTAAAGTGAATGCCAGCAGAATATTGTTGAACTCTCTTTCTGAGCCTATTCTCTGTTCTCAGAGATTGTGTGAACAATATTCTTTTCTCCTAAGCAGAACAGAATAAAATGAATGGAGGGACTAGTCCAAGAAAATGATTCTGGGGAATGCTCATAGTAATGACATCTGGAATCAGGAGGACTTTTCTACTAGAAATGTAGATGGCTCGAAAATATAGTGCTTTATCTCTTAAGTACACTTGAGTGTGGAGGCTATTAATGCATGATTAGAGGAATGTCTTCTGGAAGCTGCTATTACCTATCTAATCATTGTTTTAACAAATACAATGGTGATATAATCGTAGGATTTATACCATTTTGTACTTGCCCTGACAAATATGAGTGTTATCAGCAGTTATACGAATTTATATTTTTTCTTTTTTCTTTGTCCTAACTCTTGCTCAAATTTTAAATGACAAGAATGATTAATCATTGACAGGAATGAGGGTCTAAAGTCTCTGGTGCAACACGAGGTTACAGGTGCAAACTCAGATTTGACAACCTCTGTGTGGTCATCCTTGTTAGAATTCTGAAGAATTCTCCAGACATATGTACAACTTCTTACTCTCTAGACATCTGACTCTGAACCCCTCCTGGCCATTTACCTTACTTTCCTTTCTCAGATCAATGTGAATTTTGTTGCATTGCTTTACTCTTTTACCTTAAGATTTAGATTTAATGCAGTTGAAAAAAGACTTGCTCCTATTTCACTTTTGTGAAGATCTTAATGAGACTCCCAAGCTTAATTTTAATTTTTAGAGAAGGAGGTAAGGTAAAGTACAGAAAAAAAAAAAAAAAAAAAGCCAGAGAGGCATCCTTAAATCCCCAGAAAGAACTGTCTTGACTCTCTGTTTCGCTTCATCTGGTTCTATTCAGATCCCGTTTGACATCCAAAAGGGAGTGGGAAATACCTCTGTGTCCCATTTATCACACCAAACGATTGCAAGGGAGAAAGGGGAGAGTCGTAGAGAGAACACCACGTAAGGGAGAATTCTGAGAGGAACAGAGTTCTACAAAGTGTTTGCCCTAGTCCCTTCCCACTGTATCTTTCTTTATGACCTAGCGTAAAAGTTCATATATATGTTTAAGACTCCATTTTGCGTGAGACTTGTCTGTCTGAGCTTCTGCTCCTGGGGAGAAATGTGGAGGACGGGAGAGAGGGAGTTCAGTGTTGACCCTTTGAAAGTTAGTTTTATTGTTGTTTCAATGGTCCAGGCTGAGTAATTGAGTATGTAATGCAGAACACATATCAAGTATATCGTCTGTAATTTAATTGTAATGGACACCCAACAATGAGATTGTTCTTTCTTTCTTTTTCTTTTTTTAAGTAGACTCCACACCCAGTGTGGAACCCAGTGCACGGCTTAAACTAAGACCTGAGATGAGATGAGGTTAAGATGAACACTTAACCAACTGAACCATCCAGGAGCCCCTGTAATTTAATTCTAAATACTTTAAAACATCAGCAATATTATATATATGTATATGGTTTAATGCAGTATATACCAAGGAGCAGGGGCACATCAATGGTTCTTTGGTGTTTGAAAACCCTCTTTGGAGTCTGTATTCCAGAGACAACAAGTATTTCAAATGTTGCTCTCTCAACCTACATTAGGGAGTTCATTACCTAGCATGAGGGAAGTTAGAAATGCTTTTTTAATGGTTAATTGAGTGGTGTTAAAGATATATGGATTGGCTAGAAATACAGAACAGGCACTTCTATAGGATTGATAAGTATGGAGAAATCAAAAATAACCTTTGAAAAGTGTTCTAGTCCCAGGACTCATTTGTTTCTGATCCCTACAACTTAACCAGGAATTGAGTTGGCTTCCCTGGACCAGAAAGCTGATGATCCTGCCATTAATGCACCATCATATCTGCCTTGGGATGCCATTTTGTGCAAAGTGCTCATTCCAGGGCCTGACGAACAATGAGCTGGACTTCACAGAGCTTCCCAGAACAGGCTGTATGCCTGGATAGATGCTTTTGTGACTGCAGGTCAGTTGATGTTTGTACAAATGACAGAACTCTTGTCTTTAGATTTCCTTTTCTGGATGATATGCCAACATGGCAGCCATATTACAAGGAGATATGGATTTTACTGTTGGAGGCTACTAGCATCTGCCAAAAGGATAGAATGACAGTGAGTATCAAATTGGCATCGGTCACTTTGCAATACCAGGAGAGTATTGATAAAAATAAGGTCTAACAAACATAGACTCTTCTTGATGGGCTGGTTAAATAGTTTATTTTCCAAACTGAGGGATCCCTGGGTGGCGCAGCGGTTTAGCCCCTGCCTTTGGCCCAGGGCGCAATCCTGGGGCCCCGGGATCAAGTCCCACGTCGGGCTCCTGGTGCATGGAGCCTGCTTCTCCCTCTGCCTGTGTCTCTGCCTCTCTCTCCCTCTCTCTCTGTGACTATCATAAATAAATAAAAAAATTAAAAAATATATATATATTTTCCAAACTGAGACACTTTTGATAGTGAAAAGGATGTGATTAATAATTAAGCCAGAAACAATAGGGATATATCAGGTCACTCCCAAGATGTGTGGCCATCCAAGTTCTTGAGACCCTGTACACCTGCCATTGTGCTAAGTCCTAAGGACGAAAAGTGAATATGTTTGCCTTTATAGGTGACAGGGGTTGGCGAGAGTCCTGGGTGAAGCAGACCAGCAGAGTGTAATTCCACTGTGTTCCCCTCCAAAATTCCCGTTTTCTCTACTAGATATTTTTATATCTAAATAGAAGAACGAGAAGCGCTATTTTCCTGGGGCCTGCCCTATTTTCATCCCAATGAAGTCTTTATTAATCTTTGTTCCAATTCATTTAAAGATTTTTACTTCATTAATAAATGGCAACTAGATTTAGAAACTAGGATTCCTAAAACAAATCCATTTCTTCAGTAATTAAAAAATGAGAAGATAGTTTCTTAGTAAATAGAGTTATTTTTCTAATTTTCTTTTTTATTGAGATGCAACTTATATAAAGTAAAAAGTGAATTTTTATTACCACTTACATCAAGACATAGAAAACTCTCCGCATCTCGGAAGGTCACCTTATGCCTTCTTGGGATGCCATTTTGATGATTTTCAGGTGAAGTTAATATTCAAATTATCCTCTTTGTGGTCAAGTCTTATATTTGGTCTCAAACCCTTTGAATCCAAAGGCTCAGGAAACTGCTCTAGCAGCAGGGATTGATTGGCAATTTTTTTTTGCTAGGACTCCAAGGAAAGTAGGAAAGGAGTAGCAAGGTCAGGAAGGTAAGGAAGCAAAGTGCAAGAGGTTAAGCATAGGTTAAGCATAGAAACACTGCCCAGCTTTTCTTCCTCCTCCCTCCTTCCAGAAGTGATAAACAACTGGTTGCATCTTTAACACCCTGCTGTCAAAAAAAAAAAAAAAAGGTATAATTTATTGAGTACCACTAGGAACCTGGGAGCCATGTGTCATGCTAGATGCTTTTTGTACTTTATGTATGTTATCCTGTGGAACGCTCACAACCACTCTGTGCAGAGAAGAAGAGAACAAAAATGCAGAGAAGGCTCATGGCCTTCATTTTACCCCAAGGAGAATCTAAAGTCCCAGAGATGTTAAGGAATTGGCCCCAAGTCACACAACTTCTAAGCACAGGAGCCAAGATTCAAGTCTTTTCTGCTGTAATACCAGTTTCTGCCAGAAACATAAATGCTATTCCAATGCAAACGTTTCATCTATAAAATAAAAGATGGGCTTATCATTGGTGAAATATCATGACTGGTGTGGATTTTCTCCAGACAACACTCATTTGAGGTTTACAGCTAGTTGGGCAGGTACGGAAAGGGGAGGAGAAAGCTAATAGCATTTGGCACTGCCTTCTTTACTCCTTAAGCTTATTTGCCTATATGTTGTTTATAATTTTTGTTGGTAATATATGAACTAGCAAAGGAGCTGTTGTTTCACGTAACTATAGCTATGGGAGAAGAGTGCTAGTGATGCCAGAGCCATGCCATCGGCAAGTTATTGTTGTTATAGAATTTCTTTTGCTGTTAGGAATTCCAAGAGCTATCTACACAGAGAAGTACAAAGAGAGAGCTGAACCAATTAGCTGGAGATATAACTAAATATTTATGTGAACCATATGAAACTGCAGTTTTGTAGGTCAAAAAACAGTAGAATATCAGCAAGGTTATGATGCAACTATTACTCCAGTGGAAGAAAATTTGTGGTTTGAATACTAGCTCCCTTCAAAGATGAAATTAAGTACTATTCCTTAACTCTACACCTTAGGCTGTCTCAAGAAACAGAGTCTATTGGCCCCGTTTTTAATCCTCATCTTGAAAATCACCCTTTTAACTCTAAAAAAATCACCTCATGTACTCTCTTAGGAGGACTTCATTACTTTATTTTTGAAGGGAGGTGATTTTAAGCATGTCAAGACAAGGGGACGGTCTCTGTGGTGTTATGGAACAACTGTACAACTGGAGTGCTGGACACTGGGTTTGCAGGATGGATATGGCATGTGGTGCTTCTACTTGAGGAAACTTCCCTCAGTGATAAGGCAGTATGGGCTTCACCAGTGAGACAGTGCCAGGCCTTAAAATGGGAGCAAAGGGACTTGGGGACTAAAATAAAACTAAACCAAATGGTGGAAACATGCTCAACTCCTTAATTTATCTGATTAGAGCCAACAGGCGCCGCAGTGTAGAACATTTGCTCCCAAATGCCATTAAGGAGCAGTGAACTATTTCTAGGCTTGGCTCCAGATTGATGAGGGATGAACTAACAGTGGATTTGGTTTCAGCCTGGAGTCACTGAGAAATGGTGACAGACTGCAGTGACTGCAAAAGTCTGTAGGCATCAAGTGTTCCCAAGAACACATACTGCCTGGAAGAGATTTGCCCACCCCTAAGAAATATTCCTCTGACCCCATCCCAGCCCAACCCCAACTCTTGCCTTATATTTCTCTGCTTTATTCTTTTAATACAGACACATGGTTGCTAGACGTAAGAGTCTTGAGTGGAGCTTGTTAATGTGTACGAGGCTGGCCTAATACAGTAGTTAAACATTGCCTACTAAAATTGCACTATGTTACTGTAGAAGTTACAAAACAAGGCAAAACTGTCTTTTGCTGTTCTGGGAAAAGTAGTTACCAGTAAGAAAAAAAAAATAGAAGACTTTGTTTTAGAGCAGTGTATAGAAATCCCACCAACGCTCCCCTGACCTGCCCCCAAATCAGTAGGCCTCTGCCTGTCCCTCTCCTCTCCCCCATCAATCTGCTGCTAGCTGTGTGTCCTTGAATTACTTAATCTCTTTGGGACTGACTGTTCACTCATTTACAAAAGGTTTGAAGATCTCTTGGGGTTTTGAAAGTGCTAACAGGTAAACGCTACGAGTGTACATGAAAAAGTAGCTTTAAAAAGATTAAAAGTGAGAGAATTATTACATAAAAATCTTCCCAACTCTGTTGTTAGGTGACTGATCAATATTATTAATTCTGTTTTACAGAAGTGGATATGATTTTTCTAATCATTTAACTGAAATGCTTATTGAGCGCCTGTGCTAGGTACAAAAGTGGATCCAGGTTTGTTGGTACTGAATCTTACATGATTTGGGAGACCCTTTTTACAAAAAGGCAATCACAAATACAACCTCAGATGCAAAAGTGAGTATTTATTTGGAAAGAAAAGCAATCATAACAAGGTAACTGAGGCTTACTGATTTAAGTTCCTTTCTCTTGAATGGTCTTTAGCCAATTTACCAGAATTGCCTACGTAGAAATGTGTCTGATTGAAACCCAGCTTCATTTCCTCACCTAGATAGAATATTCTACAGCTCCCAGCAGCTTCTAGTGCTCAGTGGAGCCCATGCAAGTGAACATCCCCAAAGTATAAGCTTCAAGAATCTTTAGGGTAAATCTGCTTCTAAGTTCCCTAGGTTCTTTAGGAAATCAAGACACATAAGGCAGGGTTCCCAACCTCAAGAAAATTACCGTGGATCATAGCCCTTAGAACTCTCCCAAAAAAGAGCTGCCTGGTAGTGTTCGTTTACTTGGAAAATTCCACAGGCCCACAAAAGGATTCAAGCAATGACAGTTAACTTTATTTAAAATTTGATTTTGAAATAAGTTTAGATTTCCAGAAAGATAACAAAAATAAAATGTAGAGTGGCCACATATCCCTCACCTATCTTCCCTTCATGTTAACACCTTACAGTGTATAATTATTGACACCAGGACATTCTTATAATACTATTAATTAAATGATGGATTTCCTGTAGATTTGACCAGTTTTTCTCCACTGGCATATTCTGTTTTAGGATCTACTTCGGGACACCACATTGTGCTGAGTTGTCCCATCTCCTTAGTCCCTCTTACTTGTGGCAATCCTTTAGTATCTTTCCTAACCTTGACACCTCTGGAGAGTCTGCTCAGGTACTTCGTAGGATGTTCCTCAATATGTTTAGTTGTCTGATGTTTTCTCGTGACTAGATGGAGGTTATGTACTTTTTGCAAGAGTACCACACAAGTGATGTGTTCCTGGGCCATGATCCAAACTATTATTTATTTTCTTGCTAATAATTGTTTCTTGCTAAATTGTTTTCTTGCTAATCGTATCAGCTGTTAGGAGCTGCTTAGATTGTCTCTTGTGTCATTTCCACATCCACTCCTCCTTTTAGGAAGTATTTCTTTACTTCGTGGCACCAAAAGATGTTCCAGACTCATCTTAAAATTCTTCTTCTCCAGCCCTGGAATCAATCACTTCTGCAAGAAATCCAATATCGGGTCTTTTTGATTAGTGTGTTCTTCTCTTTGTCCTTAAAATCTTGGGTCTTGGACAGGTTCTCTCCTAAAACAACTCAAATACGTGCATGGTCCATCACTAACAGTGGGACTCTACTTCCCTTTTAAGTTGCACTTGTAAAAGAGCCCAGCAGGTGAGTTCTGGCCACACAATCACAGGCAGGTGCACTACAAGGACTTCCAAGCAACCTTTTCAAGGCAGTTACTAAAGAAATAGGTCATCGTTGACATTTTCGTCTCCTCACCCACGTCCACCTGGCCCCCACCTGTCAATCATCACAAGGCTATCTCTTCTGTTCATCTTCACTGTCACCTCTTGGGTTCTGATCTTTCCCGGGCTTCCTGGGACATTGTACAGCCTGCGAATGGCCTTCCTGCCCCTGGCCTTTTCTTTCTTCCAGTTCATCTTCTATGGGAATAAGTAAGTAATCTTTCCATTTGCAAATCTAGCCTTGTGATTTACTCTGCTGACGATAGAAGAGATTGCTTTTTTCTCATATGTTTTGGTGGTTTTTTGGAAACTATTATTAGTGATATGCCTCCCTAATGTTGACAGTAGTGATTCTCAAGCTTTATTGTAAATCAGAATTGGCTGAAGGGCTTGTTAAAACACAGATGAGTACGTTCCACCCTCAGATCTCAGAGTCAGTAGGTCTGAGATGGGGTCTGAGAATGTACATTTCCAACAAGCTCCCAAGCGATGCTGATGATGCTGGTTCAGATAACACCAGCCAACAAGGTAAAGTCCAAACTGCTTAACAAGAAACCTAAGACCCTGTCAGTTATGTCCTTGTGCTTATCCCCCACTCTTCTCCTCAAACATCCCTTCGCTTTTCACAATGTTGTATGAACCCCGAATGTACTAATTAATCCCCGACTGGTCTTCCCATTCCTCCTCGTCACCCACTTTTTTGTACATGTTGCAGGCAACTGTCCTGGCATCCCTTCTGCAGTCTTCATTTTCCTCCAGCCTCAGAAAGAATGTCTCTCTTCTGTGGTCCAGTACTACGTGGTAGCACTGACCATGAGAACTACAACTTGGTAGGGATTTCATTGTTTACTCATTTGATTCGCCCAGGAATTTATGAATCAAATTTTACTCATCTTTGGCTCCTCGGCACCCAGCCCCTATGTCATTGGCATCAGATGGGCACTGGACAATTGTTGTTGAATGAAACATGACCTTTTCAAGGAAGGCACTGTGCTCTTTACACTAAGGAAGGTAATAAAGAGTTTATGAGAATGCTTTAAGACTTATTACTGTTACATTACAGGAGAAAAGGATATTTTAAGTAAGAGAGTACAGTAAGATACAGAATTAGGCAAATGAGTTGGGGCTCTGATGAGTTCTTCAAACCAGGTAATTATAATCAGTGTCCTCTCAGAGGTCTGGGATGGGCCTATGTGGTCTGGAAACGTGGCCTGAAGTGAATTTGGCAATTTGGCAATTCTGTGATCGAGAAAGGTAGTTCAGCCCTCATATCTGCCAGGCTGTTAATTAGCTAACTAAGGAACTGCCAGTCCCCCTTTGTATTCTGTTTTTGCTGTCAATGCTTGCCAGCCGCGAGGGACCCCCCCCCCCTTAGTCCTAATGGCATTGTAGGTATCTGCTTAACCATAAAACCAGAGTTGAACCAGAGCTGGAACCAGTGTTTCAGAACCAAGCAGCTGTGAAAATAGATTCGGTGATCTACAAACATGGATGAAAAACAATCACATATTAATTTTGACCAGGTTTTAACTGAAATTAAACATTTCCCTCAGTTATTAATGTAGATAATGAACACAGTTGTGTTTGCACCACCTGAGACTTTATCATTGCTGGGAATCACTCATATTTTTATCACATGCTAGGAGTAATTTCTATTCATCATTACCCCAAATTAATAATACATACATTTTATTAGATGTGCTAATAAAGAAGCACATGTACTCTATCATATTTAAAGCTACTTTGGCATCTAGATTTCAATACAGTTTATTCCCTTTGTGTTATTACACATTAAAACATTATTTACATACTGAAAACAAGAATTCTAGGTATTTTATATGTTGAAAACACTCTTCTGAGAAGGAATCCATCACTTGCCCAGATTGTTAAAAGGGTCCATGACACCAGAAGGTTAAGCATCCTCACTGTAGAAGCCAACGTTTAATTTTGTTCATTTATTTTGTAGCATAAATCTGGCAGGAGAATTTTTAAAAAGTAGTACAAAAAATGCAAGTTCACTCTGGGCGCTCAAGTTTCCATTTAAAGAGTTCATAAAACGATAGAACAGTTGATGAGTTCTAGCAGGACATTTTCTCCTATTATTGTGTACAAACTGCAAGTGAAACATTCTTTGGTGTCTTGGGCTGCATGCTCACAGTGCAGTAATAGTTAAATTAATTTCTAGTGTGTCTCATTATAGATCTATGCAATAGTCTCTTTCAATTTTAAATTGAGCTTCAGGGAAGATTAAATACTTAGGTATTCCAGTTTGTATAAAATTTCTAGATCCATACAAATTAAACTTCCTCTGTCTAAATGACCCTAATCATTCTAATTTAACTAGATGGAGCCTATTTCCTTTTGACAGAGCTTGTCATGTTGAATCTTATCCATGGAGATGAACAGCGTGCCAAATGGGTAATAAGTATTCCAGATGTTGCCTTGCCACTTTCCAGCAAAGTTATTAATAAAAGTCAGTTGCTTCTTGTCTTTTTTTATCCTCTAATGTTGCTGAGAATATAAACTTCCTTTCTCCCCATTAAGATATGGTAATTTAAAAAGTACAGTAAATGGGCTGCCTCAGAGGAAAGTGATTTTATAAAAGTAGCTATCTGTCGTGAATTGTACCCTGGGGACTCGGGGTGGTGTGAGGCCTGCTGGGACTGTGGATGGGAGCAGTAAAGAGGATATGAAAAAAGACTGAGGTTGAGATCGTGTGTGTGTGTGTGTGTGTGTGTGTGTGTGTGTGTGTGTGTGTTGCTGGAGGGGACTGAGCTCCAAAGAGCCATTTCATTTACTTTTGCCTGGGAATAAGCCAATAAAAGGGAAGTAGCTACTCGGTTAGCAAGGACCTGCCCTGGCTGGAGCCTGGCAGGATGCTGAAGGCCTCTCAATCCACCTCTATCCACATCTCCCTCCCTGCCTTAGACCCGGGGCAGTGTGAGAACCTCAAATCTGTGACCTCTGGGGTGCTGAGGTGCGAATTCAGGAATCTGTCCTCAAGGCAATCAGAGGAAGGTGTGGTTACTGTAGAGAAGGGCGAGTCAGAGGCCAAAGGACACAGGGCTTGATTCTAGGACACTGTTTTAGGTAAAGATACATCCTTTACAGTTTATCAGAAAGATCTGACTTCTCCAAGGTATAAAGAAATTAGACATTCAGAGTTAGGAAAAGCCTAATGATACTAAGAGTAATTATAATACTTCCAGTGTGATGGCTTCACCAGTCTCTTTAAACACTGCGGGTTTGGTGAATTTGAAGTGAATTTTCCTTCAATAACACACACACACACACACACACACACACACACACACACACACACAAAGCACTTTGGGCTCCCTTTTACTTTGCCTCTTGAACTTTTAAATGTAAAGCCTTGGAAAGGCCATGTTATTTCTTAAGTATAAAAGAATCGTTTAATATTACTCTCTGGAAAGAAGTTCAAATAGTTCGTGCGATGCAATAGTTGGTCTTCAGAAAACAGGCTCGACCAGCATCATAATCCATGTTTGATAATCTCATGTATACAGCCTAGCACTCCTTTCATCTCTCACGATTTTGGCTCTAGTTAGCAATAACCTGATATCCAGTTAAAAATACTTGGAATTTTGAAGCAGAAGAAAGTTACTACTAAGGCCACGTTTGTTTTTGAAGTCAATACTTGCAGCATCTCCAATATGCTTGAGCTGTTGTAAGGAGTTTTTGATGTAGACGCCATCTCTTAAATGTCAACAGAGAAGTGCCGCTCCGGCTGCAAGTATTTTCCCTCTCATCATCTCTATTAATTTTTCAAGTTCGTTAACAATTGAAATTATTAAACTGAGTTCTACTGACATCTGCTGGACAAAACCTGTTTTTCATTGTTATCAACTCGTTGCTATTGTTACCAATCAGTAACATTCAGGTTTACTAACTAGATGGTTACTATTTTTTTTTAAAGATTTTATTTATTTATTCATGAGAGACAGAGAGAGAGAGAAGCAGAGACACAGGCAGAGGGAGAAGCAGGCTCCATGCAGGGAGCCGGATGTGGGACTCAATCCCGGGTCTCCAGGATCACGCCCTGGGCTGAAGGTGGCGCTAAACCCCTGGGCCACCCGGGCTGCCCTAGATGGTTACTATTAATTCAACCAACGGAGCAAAGCTGTAATTAACATATAAAATAGAAATAAGTGAAACATAAGATCATTAATCAGCTGTAATAAATCAAAGTAAAGGTCCACTTACTAAGTCCATTCTAAGTCCATTTCTTTAGCTGGACAAACCATATTTAAGTTGTGTTTATTTATTTATTTTATTATAAATTTATTTTTCAGTTGTGTTTAACACACATTTTCTCAGTGCTGTGTACGCAGCACGCTATATATACACGGTGGGTCCAGAACTTGAAAGAAGTGGGGGGAGGTCTGGTGAGGGAAGACATATATCTAAACAGATTATTTCAGAAAATATTTTATCCACATGCCTCCTCTCTTAGCAACAAGATGATTGCACTGTACCTATTGTTCCCAGAACATCTTTATGGCAGTAATAAAACCAGAATAGCATCATTTTGTCCATTAGACAATACATAGTGCCTTGGACCTAGGAATATTTCATGGGCCTACAAAAATGTGTGTGTGCGCTAAAATACAACATGAAAACAGCAGATTGAAAACTCGAAATTGTAAAATAAATGTCTATAAAACATGTAATGTTAACCTATTTTTAAACTTAATGGTTCTCAAACTTGACTGTGATCAGAAATCCTGGAGGCTATTAAGTTAAGGCAGATGGCTGGGTCCCCTCACTAGAGGTCCTGACTTAATAGGTCTTGGTTGGACCCTGGAATGTGCATTTCCAACAGGTTTCAGGTAACACTACTTAATCCTGCTTGTCTGGAGATTGCATTTTGAGAACCAACAATCTGAGAATGTTATTTACCTTTTTTGGCTTAACCATCCAGGTAACACCATTGACTGAATTAGGATATTCAACTGAAGGGGCAACTTGAAGGAGAGGTAAAAAGATGATAAATCTGGCCTTTTCAAGGAAACAGGAAAAGGCCATCAAAGCCTACAGAGACTCTTTTAATATATTTCAAAAAAAATTGAATGCAACTCAACTTTAATTGGGCAGGTGAGAACTTGTAAGACATAAACATTTTCTGTAGTAAGTGGTAGAAAATGCACTTGTGATGTGAGTTATCTAAACTTGGATCGGTGCCTAGCATAGAACGCCCAGGAAACCCCCAGAAAGTTTGTAAGAACAGGGTATATGACCATGCTCACTCGCACCAGCTTTTCAGTTTAGGAGTTGAGAACTAATGTGTGTTTCTGATTTCTAATGAAGTTTCCAAGCTTCCTGGATCAGCCCTCTTCTTGAAGTGTCCCTGGATAAATGGCCCTTGCGGCACTATAGACCCATATCATTTTATGAAATTCTCATTTAGGAAACATGGCAAATGACAGATGATGGCGAATAAAGGCAAACGATGCCTCTAGTGTACATTTACTACTCAGAACACGCTCAGGAAAAAAAACATGGAAACAGGAATGTGAAGATCTGCTTTTGCATTTCAAACACCTTCAGAAAGTTAGCTGGCTAATATATAGATTATATATTATAAATTATAAATTTATAAATTCTTATAAATTCTTTATAAATTCTTATAAATCCTTATAAATTCTCAACAAAGGGCAGAGGAGTTTCATTTTCCTCATTCAAGCCTTGATTCCAGATGATTGAAATTAATTCTTTAGTATAGATGTCTTCCATATGATTCTCAAATTACCAGAAGCCTATGACTCTCTTTGGATTGAAAAGACACCACATCTTTGGCAATTTTCCCAGTAAAATTATAAACACATATTTGTTCCAAGTCTGCTTCTTTCACTTGCTACAATAACCAGCACAGGAAATTAATCACCTCCAGACCTTATTGCCTGGACATTACGTGGAATCGTGTCACACAGGAAATCAGACTCCAGTCAGTCCAGTTCCTTCATGCTCTTGGACTAGTGCTTCTGCTCTTTGGCACACATTAATCAGTTCTTCCCGCTCATCGGCCAACTCTTGAGCTTCCTTACTTCTTCTCTACTGAGTCAGGATTCCATGCTCGATGGTCTGGGTCCGTGGACAGCAAACAGTATGATACTGTCTCGGAGCTTGTTAAAACTGTAGAACCTCAGGCCCCATCAGATGGGCATTTTGAAATCATTTTAAAAAGATCCCCAGGTGATCTACATGCATATGTGGTTAAAATGTCCTGACCTAGATTTTTTTTTTAAACAAGTTTCCTTGACTCTCCTATATTTCTATCTTCTCTCCAATACTCACTGAAAGCCAGTCTTTGTGAGATTGCTCATGCTCATGATGTTGAAATTACTGCTTTATATTTATCTCCAGATTTAAATACTCTTGTGAGCGGTATCATCTTATCTTCCTAATCCTAGCTAGACGCTGTGCCTAGCATGTGCTATTAGTATAATTGAAGTTCTGCAGATTAATTGCTATAGAGGTCATGAAACTAGGTACTAAGGGACTCATGACTAATAGTAGGTTAATGAACTACCGTTTTGAAGATTTTTGCATTTTAACTGGATCCTGGAAGGAAAAGGATTTAACCTAAATCATCAATAAATGTGCTGGGAGTTTTTGAGAAGTCAGCCAACTGAATGAAAGTAATTTTGGGGGCAAGTGACTTTATGTGCTCAAATTTCCCTCCACTTCACCCATCATCTGGGTGATTCAAAGGAAAGAGCTCTGAGTGCTTCTGGACTGGCTTTTAAAAGTGTCTTCCTCCCAGTGGGATTATAAAAACTCCAATATCTCCAGATATAGCCAGACACATGGTTCACACAGAAGACCGAGGCATTCTTGAAATTTGTGGAACAAGGAAGAGAAAGTTGGGGGTGAACAGGAATATTCAAATACATTGCCTTGTAATTGCTTGTCTCGTCACTGGTCTTCCTCACCAGACTGAGTCACCGGAGTAGGGATGTCTAGCCTATGCACACAGAACACCCCTGCCAGGCACCTTGCAGGTAAACATACCCATTTAATGAATTTGGGGGATAAAACGGTGTTAAAGCATTGCTCATGGGAGGTTTAAATGAAATGGCATGTTGGCAACAACATATCAGCAGCACTACCATTTGGATTATACCAGCAAGGGGCTGCCCATGTTAATTCCTAAATGCTGAATCCTGAGAGATCAATATTAACCATCAACTTTCACAGAGAGCCGCATCAGTACTTTTGGGGCTACAGATGCCTTTCTTAATGTCCCAGCTCCATCAGAGAAAGAAATTGGACAACTGTGACACTACTTTATAAACTGATTTATCAGGAGTCCTGCCTTCCCCTGCATAATGACTGCCTCACAAATGCTTTCTCTAACACTTGTTTGTAGAGTGACATAACATTGGCTGCAGATTTAATGTCACCATGGCTGTCATTTGCATGTGCATCAGAAACGAACGTGGTGTTGAAATGGGAAATTAAACTGGGGGACTATGAGCAGTGGTCCTGCTAAGATCCATCTCTCCATCCTCATTATTTCACCTGTTGGTTTATTTTTTGCTTTCTCCCATCACTCACGAAATTGTCAGGTCCCTGAGGATGCACAAGCCCAGGACTTCTGGAAAATAGTGTTTCAATAGTTTACATAATGGGACCAGTGAAGCCAGTATGTTCTCCATTGTGAAAAAGCCAATGTTCTCTTGCTTTGTTAATTGACCCTCAGCTTTAGAAGGAAAAGGGTGACTTCAGAGGGGAATGGAATAAGAAAGCAAATGATCAGGGGACTGACTTGTAGGTTTTTCTCAGTTTCAGTGATGCTTATAGAGAATACATGAAATTTTTAATGACACTGAATCCATAGTGGGAACGATCTAGAGAAAAAGAAATGACACACAAAATATTCTTATTCTATTCAGAAGATAGGAGGAGGGAGGCAAAGTTCTTTTCTAATGCAAAGTCAGGAAAAAATAAATCAAACTACTGTGGGTAAGTCACAGGAGATGAATTAGTTCTTCAAGTTTTGTTTGTTCATGAGCTTACCATTGTGGTGCAATTTAATGTGCTTGTCATTGTTCTTCTCCCATTCGGAGGATGAGCCAGGGAGTGGTAAATGGGAGAACAGTGCGGGCTGGCCTTATGCAGCACAATGTCATCTTGTGGAGAGTTAGGGGTAATGCTCCTAAGGCACCACTCTGGAGTCTCTGAGTGGCCTCTGTGAGGCACTGTCCTCTTCCTGCATCTCAAGATGTGATTATCACCATCTATCCTTTCATTTATTAATTCAAAGGAGTGAAATAAACATAAACCGTGCATTTACCTTACTATTATGAGTCATTCAAACACTAGGGTAGGGGTATGAAGGACATTTTAATCATATGTACCAGAGGACAAAATCTAATGCAGGGATGAAAATGAGTATTTTAGAATTTGGCAAATTTCTGTTGTGCACACTACACACCTGTGGCATGAAAATAATGGTATAAAGTCCTGCCAGGTGATTCAACCTTTTCAACCTCTGAATATATATTTTCTGATTAGGCCTCATTTAATCTCTTCCTCTATTCAAAGTTCCTTTAAGAATTGGTCAGGAGGGAAATCAATTTCTAGAATGAGGCCTTTGGTTATTAACCACAGGGTGGATTCTCGTATGTAGGAGATGGTTTAACACATTGCTCTGCTTGGATCCTAGTAGATTCCTCCTAATTCCATAATAATCATATTTAAAAATATTTCCCTCTAAATCCATTTTCAAACACTACTGCAAATCTTGTTTGACAAAACAATGAACAAAAAGTCAGGAACAAACTGTAGGGAATGTGTGTATAGAGAAAAAGCCCTCATTTACCATATAAGGAAAAGATTTCTTAAGTTTAAACCAAAGCAAAGCACATGACACATGTTAGTCCTAATAAAATTTTATTGAGAACCAGTATATGAAATTCTTTACAGAACACAGAAATACTTAATGATCCCAACCTTTCCCAGAGAATGGCAATATATCATTAGGGTGGGTTCCCTGAATATCCCACACACTCTGCTTTATACCTACAGGAGAGAAACAGTTCTACAGCTCAGCAATAGACAAATGGGATGCTCTGACCTATTTAGAAGAAGCAGAAGTAGAATCGGGATTCAGTATGAGTAAGAAAGGACTGCAGATGAGTTCTAGTAGCCAAAGGAGTAGATGAATAAATGTTCACTCTTCACATTCTGTATTTCGAATCAGCTAGTAGAAGGCAGGGCACCATAAGATCAGATACAAATAAACCCAAGGACATGTCTCTCAATTAGTTCTGTAGGGAAGTGGCAATAAGAAGACAGTGGTCTTGGATCCACTTTTACCTAAAACTCTTCCTACCATGAAGGCTTTTGATGCCAAATAATCAGAACTGACATCAAAGATGAAAAGGAGACCAATGACTCTAAGGATGAAAGACCAACTCAGAGTAAGCCAAAGCCCAATGGGATACATGGAAATGGCTGCGATAACTAACGTTCACATATTTTACATGATGAAAAGTTAACCACTGTAATTTCTCCTTACCACAGGAACAGAAACACATGGTGGGATAAATGAACATTGCTCAACACGCTTTGAAGGTTTTACTCCCTAGTCTTTGCATGGAGAGAGAAGAGGTACTGTGGATTTTTTGGGGAAGCAACTTTTGGGAAGGCATTTTTTAATCAAAAAAAGGTAAAAAAGAAGAAGAAATCTGAGAAATATCTGAGGGAAAATGACATAATAGAAATAGAACTACAGTGCTGTCTTTTCCTTTTAAAATGAAGAAGCTGTTATAAAAGTTTCTTAGTTTCCACTACGGTGTTAGGGTACTGGTCTTCGTTTTACAGCTTTGGCTTGAGTTTAAAGTCTTATCAAATTTTCTTACTTCTTAACCATAAATAAAACAACGGCATGAAGAGAAAATCCTGACAGTTAAACAAATTCTAAAAAGCTAAGGGAAAAAAAATGAAACTTGATTTGTGTTTGTACTGATGAATTCCTTAACGGATGACAGTAGTTAAAATGCAATCTAAATATTAACAAGAATCTTATTCAAAATGTTCTTCTCCCTGCCCTGAAGTTTTCCCAGGGTTAAGTTAATCAAGGCGTTTGGAGATGAACTGTGATTAAGGTTCCTCTGGCTAAGAGAAAGTGTGTTTTGCTCTCTTTCCCTTGGTTAGTAATTACAGTAGCTGGAAGTACAGGCACACTATAGTGAGATATCTAACTATACTAAATGGGTTTTGTTCTTTCAAGTTGGACACCCAGCCAAAGGCAAATTAGCTTTACTATGAATGCCAACATTGCTCATCAGAAACGAGCAACTCGTTTGCTAACCAGGAGCACTGGAGAAAGGCACAGCTAACCAGCAGCACCTCAGACCACAGAGAGGATAAGGTTTTCCCAACTAGCATGAGGAATAAGCTAATTCTAGGAACTAAGCAGTGGGCTATTTTTTTACTCCTTCTGTCAGTAGCCTTTAAAGGGTCAATTTCCAATATAAGATATTTTGGTGCTGAATGTGAAGTAACAGAGGACTTCTAGCCATAGGAACCAACATATACCCATAGATTTGGTTCAAAGTTAAAAATAGCATGCTTTTGTGATGGAGAAAGCCATGAAATAGGCACATTTAAAGTTTTTCAACCCTGTTTTTTTAAAGCTGCAAAATATTCTAAAATCACTTGAAACATACAGAAAAGATGAAATGAGCCTGGGAAAGGCAGCGAAGGAAGGAGGAGAAGGAAAGCTGATGAGTTGGAAAATTTATACAGAATGTGAAGCACCAGAGGTCCTTCATCTACCAAATGAATACATGACCTCAGGGGCTCAGAAATTGATGAATGTTAAGCTTAGGATACGCAAAGAGGATCAAGCTGTTCTAAACATTTTCATTGGATAATACCTCCTAAATAACAGCATTTCTATGAAAAGCTTAGTGTTTTTGTTCATGTTATTGGCTACATAGCACTCCTCGACCCTTTTTAAAGAGATGCAGCATACTGTACTATTTAGTGAAAAGACAAACATCCTGATAGATTGAAAGGAAGGAAAATATCTTATGGCTTGTAAACAAACAGCGAGCGCTAAAGCATAGTCATTGCCAAGGAAGTAGAACACAAGTCAAAGTGTAGGAGGTCAGTTGGACAGGGTGGACTCAAATCCTGTCACAACATATTCACATACAGAAAATTTGTTTCTTGATCTTATATTAATACCAAAGAACAAACACATTTAAATAAATAGTTCAAAAATACACTTGCTTATTTTAGAAAAGCAGTAAGCTTTTTGTTAGCTTATCTTGAATTAACCTTCAAATCAGAAATTTCAAAATCACATTGCATTTTAGAACTTTTTGATAACAATGTTGATTTCTAGAGACTGGATGCTATACTACCAAGCAGCAGCAAATTGGAAAGTATCTTTCTCTCTAGTTAAACCTGCAATGTGAATTTGAAAAATGATAGTTAGGTCCTTAAACCAGTTTGCAAATCTTGCAACTTCTGTCTCAGAAGCATATACTTAATATTTTTGTCCCCCTTCATAATCAACCACCTAAAGAAAAACAAAGTCATAAAACTGTCTGCCCTAGTGGAGGAAAAATACTATAAAGATAAAGGGTAATATCCACCAATAACCATATATTTATCTTTATCTACATTTAGTTTCCTTTAAACATGTTTTAGAACAGCAACATATGGTTATAAAGCTTTAAATAAGAGTAAGATTTCCTCCAAGTTCTGAAAATATATAGATACCTATGCCCTCAAAACACTGTACATATCACTCATCCTTCCTTTAGGAAGAAACAGGTTAAAGTTAAAAGATTTCCTTGGATATTTTTAAGTAAATGTAAATGACAAACAAAAGAAGCTAAAGACTCTATGTTTCCTTGAAAAGCAATGAAAGCACTTAGTCCAGTTTGACATACAGAAAGGGTCATGCAGTGAGTTGCAGGGGGTAGGCTTTCCTTTTATAGTTCAAACGCAGGGAACCTGGCTTTTGTGGGCACTAGGAGGTCAGCCAGGAAATAGATTGTTCCAGCCATTCCTGAAGGAAGAAAGAGGAAGTTATTACACCAAATGACTCTGTTCTATGCAGTGGCTGCATTCTGTAGCATCAACATTAAGACACTAATGGCAAGGGCTTCAATGAAATGGGCATCTGCCTATAATTATAAATGTTGCAGGTCAGTACCAGAGGAGATCGCTAGTAAGGTACTCAGTCCCTTCATCTGGGTGGAAGACAGGAAGGAGTGTTGAGCCAGAGAAGTTCAAGGCACAGCCCTGCCATTTATCACAGGTCAGCTCCTTCACATGGCACCATGGGCCACTTACCTGTCTGAGCTTCAGTGTTCTCACTGTGACACGAGGAGAATATGCCTGTATGTTTTTGGAGATGATGTATGATGGCATCTGCAAAATGCCAAGCGTGTGCATGACTCCATAGATGGCAGTCACCATTATGACTACTAGTCTTAGGTCTGAGAGAGTCCATGTACAATCTGATTTTTAATACTGAGTTTTCATATTAGGATGTAAGAAGTAGTTCAAGGAATGACTATAAAATTAATTCACTGATAAAGCTCAAATTCAAATACATTAATCACCAAGCAGAGAAGGAGATGCTGACATTATAAAGCAACTAAGTAACGTGTGGAAAATACCTTCGAAGAGGGAGAAAGGGGTGTCCGGTGTTCTGCAACCGTGTTCTCCGTAATCTAAACACCACTCAGCAAACTGAAAATGAGACAAGGTTAAATTACTGTAGTGACTTCTTCCAGAGACCCCCAAAAGTTGATAAAGATTATCCATAAGAATTACTCTGAAAAGTCAAAAACTATCTTCAAGGCAGAAAAAACGGGTTGATACAGAGACAGGTGGTCTGAAAGAGCGTATGAAGCAAGGGAGGGAGGAATTTTATGAGCTATGAACCACTATCTCCGAGGTTATCAGAAAACTACTTTCTTCTCTCCCCCCATAAATGCTTTTGAGTAGAACTGGGTCCTTATATAAGAAAGTGAATTCAACTGAATGGCTTTTGAAGGTTTTTTTCCTTAAGTAACTGGGTTTGTTCTACAGACTCATGGTTTAAAAGATAAATTAATTAAATCAGATTAACCAGAGCCCCTTCTACAATCTCCTGGAGGCAGGTGTTTTCCTTGTGACAGTTCTGGCACCTACCTTACAGGCCCGATACAGGTACTTCATGTCCTGTGTGAGGTTGTACAGTGTCAGGAAGGCGTAGGCATTCCCCGCAGTGCCATGGCACAGCCCATACCCCTTCCTCAGCAATCCGTACCGCCAGATCACATCAGCACACTGATGGGCGTCATTGAGATAATGTTCTCCTCTGAATGCCTGTAGAGCCAAGGCAAAGTCTTACTAGAAGGGATAGAAAAGAAACTTCTATTGACATTCCTTCTTAATGGGAAAGGCGGAGGGGAGTGGGAGGTGAGATGGAGGTGGCTTGGCAAGAAAAAGGGTAAAGGGATTTAGAGCCAGAGAAATGTGTCTCATTGGTGGGGGACAAATTACAAAAGTTTACTAGTTTTGTTTTTGCTTTTAGATAACTGCACATGACCTTGCCTGTACACTTTGTGCTTACGGATGTGGGCGTTACTGGAGAAGGAGCATTATTTGACTTGTGACTTGCTATTATTATTAGTTACTTTCCAAAGGACCACATACTATCTTCTCTGGTTAACAAAATGCCTTTCACTATTAGGAGATTTCTTTGCACAATGGAGAAGAAACTGTTTAGAAAACTGATTACAAAAGACAGATTTGATTATAAAATGCTATACTTTGTCAGAAAAATAGAGATATACCTTTACAATCTTTTGTGGCATCCTATATATTGATCAAAGATTCAAGAAGTACTCTGAGTAGACATTTCTAATATCTCATTGCAAACTAAGTGTTCTTAAAAGTAGAATAAGACAGTTTAAAAAGCTTTTCCATGATATCTAACTTCTTGCAAGTAAAATTTGATACACTAAAAGCTTATTTAGGGTATGGGATGCCAATGCTTGTTTATAGTTCATAGATTTGTAATTTGTAGATGTGGCATCAATGGACACAGATATCTTGATTTACTTCTATTTTTTTTTCTTTCAATTAAAACTCTTTTTATTTTTTTATTCTGGCCCTGCGATAGCATGCTTTATAGAAGTAGTATTTGTGTTTTTATTATAGTAAAATAAAGAAAATGTAAAAATTACAGTTCTAATCACTGGAAGTATACAATTGAATTGCAATAATTACCTTCACAATGTTGTATAATCATTACCACTATTGCCAAAACTTTTCATCACCCTAAACATACTGTGTACCCATTAAGTAAAAATGCACTCCCACCCCAGCACCAGTCCCTGGTAACTTCTATTCTACTTTCTTTCTGTATGAATTTGCCTATTCTAGATACTTCATATTAACCATCACATCATATAAAAGGATTCATGTAGTATTTGTACTTTAGTATCTGGCTTATTTCACTTACCATAATGTTTCCAAGGTTCATGCATATTGTAGTATGGATCAGAAGTTCATTCCTTCATATGGCTGAATGAATTCCATTGTGTGCATAAATACCACATTTTGTCTATCCATTCATCTGCTGATGGACACTTGAACTCTTTCTACCTTTTGGCTACTGTGAATAATGCTGCTGTGGAACATTTGTGTACAAGTATTGATATGAATCCTTGTGTTAATTTTTTGGGTATATATGCCTAGGAGTTGAATTGCTGAATCATCTATTAATTCTACGTTTAATTTTTTGAGGAACTACCACAGTCTCTTCTGTGGCAGCTGTACCATTTTATAATCCCACCAGCAATGCACAAGGAAGATTCTATCTTTTTTAAAGATATATTTATTTATTTGAGAGAGGGAGCATGTGGCAGGGAGGAGCAGAGGGAGAGGAAGAGAGAAACTTAAGCAGATTCTGCACCGAGGGCGGAGACCAATGTGGGGTTCAATCTCATGACACCAAGATCACAACCTGAGCCTAAACCAAATTAGACACTTAATTGACTGCACCACTCAGGTGCACCCCTTCATTTTCATAAAGAGAGGAAGAGAGGGCCGGGGGCAGAATGTTAAGCAGGCTGCATGCCCTGTGTGGAGCCCAATGCAGGGCTCAGTCCCATAACCCTGAAATCATGACCAGAGCCAAAATCCAGAGTTGGACATTTAACCAAATGAACCAATCAGGCACCAAAGAAAGATTCTATTTTTAATTGAACTTCTGGGATACTTATCTTGGCTCTGCCACTGATCCTATAACTTGGCTATTCTATCAATGAAGCAGTCTCCTTATCTATGAGATAGTGTCTGCTGTGATATAGATGGGTACTGTGAGAAGGAATTATAATTCATTTAGCAAAGTGATTATAGGTCCAACAAGTTATTTATACATTGCTCCTTTAAAGATTATGCATAAAACAATAAGAAGTTATAGAATTTTATCTTACAGTTTCCAATTTATTTTGAAAATGAGAAAATTCACAGTACCTTATAGGCCTGGATGAGCATGTAGATCACTCCAGGTGAACCGTGACACCAATGGACTAGAAGATCTCGATTGTCATCCACACAAGGAGGATAATTGCCGGAAGGAAATTTCAGCTGGCAGACATAATCTACACTGGGCTTGACCAAATTATGTAACTTCACATGGCTCACTTGAAGACTGGGCTAAAAATAAGAAAGGGAATTATTAGTTCTGCTAAAGCAAACAGGTCTTCCTAAATCTCAAGGTTAAGTGGCTAGTGTGTGTGTGTGTGTGTGTGTGTGTGTGAGTTTAGTGAGGGAGACAGAGAGGGAGTACGAAGGGCAGAAGGAGAGGGACAGAAAAAATCCTAAGCAAACTCCACACCCAGTGCGGAGCCCAAAGTGGGGCTTGACTCACAACCCTGAGATCATGACCTGAGCTGAAATCAGGAATTGGATGCTAACCAACTGAGCCACCCAGGTGCCCCTGGGATTAATTTTAAACTAGAAAGAAAATATGACCAAAAAGAACTAGAAGTTAAGAGGCTTTGGATTCCATTCCAATTTTTTTTTACCTATCAGAACCACCTAAAATTAGGCTACCAGTTACCTCTTGGGACTTTATGTACATACTATTTTTCAATATTTATTGTGTATACATACATATAAATATTTTCCTAAGTCAATGCATGAGCATAAGAGATGTTTCCTAAGGTTTTAATACCTTAAGCATATTTTATTTTTTTTAAATTTTTATTTTCAGTAGGTTTCACACCTAGCATGGAGCCCAATGCAGGGCTTGAACTCATGATCAAAACCTGAGCTGAGATCAAGAGTCAGATGTTTAACCAACTGAGCCAGCAAGATACCCCCATATCTTAAAAGCCACAAAGAAGATGCATTAGACAACATAAGTGGAATTTTCATTATTGCATTTAGAGAAGCAGCAGATGTTTCCAATAGAAGAGGAAGCTAACAAGTCAGGAGACCTAGAATCTAGATCCCAAACTGCTGTGTGACTCTAGATTAAGTCTTTCTGCAGAGGATTTGGGACTAGTATTTATGTAGGATTATTATGATACAATGATGTACAAACTTGTAGGATGCACTAACATAAGGCATATGAGCCTCTTTTTTTTTTTTTTAACAATTTGGCCTTCTCTCTCTTTTTTTTTAAGATTTATTTATTTATTTTAGAGAGTGAGAGAGAGAGAGCACATGGGGGGAGAGAGAGAGAGGCAGCAGGAGAGGGAAAGAGAGAATGTAAAGCAGACTCCCCACTGAGCACAGAACCCGACCTAGGTCTCAATCTCACGACCCTGAGATCATGACCTGAGTGGAAAGCAAGAGCCAGACATTCAACCAACTGAGCCACCCAGATGCCCCAAGCCTCCATTTTTGATATTATTTTTTAGTTTCTTTTTGGTCCTATTTTAAGTCATGCACTGAATTAGATGCATACATTAATTAAATTCACTGTTCACTTTTTCAAATAAGTGACTGTCCTCATCAGGCGGGGGTGGGCATGTGGGTAAGGGGATAGGCAGTTGTGTAAAAAAAAAAAAGCACAGGTACTGAATCTGCACTAAGTTCTTTAGGGGCATATATGGATTTTGCTTTATCAGAAGAATATTGTTCAAGCTCAGTTTAAAATGCCACAGTAGTAGGGGCACCTGGGTGGCTCAGTTAGTTAAGTGTCTGCCTTTGGCTCAGGTCATGATCCCAGGGTCCTGGTATCAAGCCTTGAGTCGGGCTCCTTGCTCAGTGGGGAGCCTGCTTCTCGCTCTCCCTTTATCTGCCCCTCCCCCTGCTTGTGTTCTTTCTGTCATATAAATAAATAAAATCTTAAAAATAAAATGCTACAATAGAATGAGTAGATTTTCCTCAAATTTGCAGGAATTTTCCAAAATGACTACAAATAATATTTTGTCTTATGTTGATACATAAGCACATACTGGAATGGACTTTTAGTATTAAAAGTTAAATCATTTCAATTAGACAATAATCTGCCAATGGAAAACTCAGAACATAGATTTCCAGATTTTTCACTGCCACCAAAAGGAAGCAGATGGAAGTAAGATGACTCCTAATGATCTGCTTCAAAGAAAGGTAATGAGGCTGTCCAGTCACTGACATATATGATTCTAACTCACCTTGAAACTTCAGAATACATGAACTCTCCTTTCCTGAAAACTTAATATATATTTACTTCTGGAAATACAGAGCCAGTGAAGGTTTATACCAGAAAAATAAAAGAGTCTAAGTCTGAATTGTCAAAACCCCTCATTATAAAGCTCTTGAGAAGTGCAGAACAAACACGAAAGTTGGTCTCTTACTGCCACTAACACTCAAAGTGTGACTTTGCATTCAAAAGCAATAATAACCTTGAGTTTTTCAGCTTCGTTGTCATTGTTTAGTTGTAGGGAGACGCAAGGTCTGACATTGATTCTGCATTATTGCAGCCAGCTACTCAACCAGCTAATAGTATGTATATCCGAGCACTCATGTTGAACATATTAATGAAACACTTTTCTTTATGCTGCATTGTACTTTGGGAAGGTGAGGGGGGCACCTTTGCTGCCATTAAAAATCAATTTTCTTTTGCTATGAATTCTTATTCACAGTGCCAATTTCTCTTTAAAGAGAGCTAAATAAGCCCCCGGAAATGATGCTCTCAGGAGAAGTCCTCTTCTGACCTCCCCTTCCAGGTTATGCTTGCTGCAGTAAATCCTATTTGTCCTTAGTCTGTTTGACTTTGGCTGATGTTTCCCAATAGTATTAGGTCCAAAGAACTGCTGGGCATATAGCGCATTCAGCTATTTTTCAGGTAAGTTATACAAAATCCACTGAAAAGGCTCTGTGGCTTTGCTCTCGAAGTGAGCCTTAGGCAACATATGCATTTGTTTTCTATTGATTTTGTTCTTACTTTTGGAATTTGTTTCAGTGGGTTGTATCTAATAATATGCAATAATATTAATTCAAGGCTTTTGCTCAAAGAGAAGAGCAGAGCAGAAGGCACTTCATATGGAAGTATAGGTCAAACCCTTCAGTCTGCAAAATGGCACTAGGCATGCAAGTACAGTCACCTACAAATCAAACGCCATCCCACAGCACAATGCTTTTTATGTTTATACACTTTAAAACGCACTGTGGCAAACACTGTCCTTGTTTGTCAAGGCCAGGTGATTACAGGGAGAGTGATGCAGCGGTTGACAGAATGACAAAACGGAGGGGAGCCCCGGGCTTCTCACCCTGGCCAGGGCAATGAGCAAGCACATTTTTGAGTTTCACCAGCTTCACCTCTTACCTGCATCAGCAAATAATAAATTCCTGCCAGGCCGTGAGCAGCCCCCACGTAATATTCTTGGTACCATTCATACATCAGTGGAGTCTTTGCTGTGAAGTTTCTCTTTTGGGCTAGGTTTTCTCCAGAGGTTAAAACTGCTTCACAAATCTACAGGGAGAAAATGGATTGAAATAATGAGAGAATCAGAGAATCAGAATAAAAATCTTCCCGGCGGAGATAAGGAACTTTTCGCTAAGAGAGGTATGGAGAACATGGTGAATCAGACCCAGTCTTATGGCCATGGGCGGGCAGTTTAGTTCTGTGCTCAGAAAGCAGGGGGGACTGCATTCTGCCTAAAAGAGGGAGAGATGGCAATCCTTAACTCTCTTTACTGGAGCTTACAAGAATTCACTTGACCAGGAAAGCTTTGCAGGCACGAAAGGAGACGCCTGCACCTGGGAGGTGAAATCTGGCCCTCATCTTCTGAAGGGCCTCGACACTCCAACAGAGTGGGTTGGACTTCCCACTCTTAGAACTCTCTAAGTGTTTCCAACAGCACTCAGCGTGACACTGTCAGCTCTCTGATCCCACCTGACCTTCAGAAGCCAGCTGACACTTTCCTTCTACCTGGGGTATGCTAACTGGAGAAACAAAACCAAAGTTCACATAGTAACAACTGGGATCCTAACAAGACTCCAAAAAGCACAAAAATGTGGTACCTGCTGAATATGGCTTTGAGGAATCTTTTCCACTCCAAAGTTCTTATTCACAAAGAGAAGAGCATAGACATAGCCCATTCGTCCATAGAGCATTTCATTTGGAGCATGGCGGTCAATTTTATTTAGGTGAATTAGTCTGGGAATAAAAATACATGCCGAAGATGACTTGAAAGGGATCGGGTAGTGGCATATACCTAAAGATGATACATTTAAAAAATACACACAAATATACATCTAAGTATTATAAATTACTATTATAGTTATTTTATTTTTAAAAAGATTTTATTTCAAAGATTTTATTTCTTTATTTGAGAGAGAGACATAGAGAGAGCATCAGTAGGGGGTGGGCGCTGGGAACTTGGGGGGAGGGGTAGAGGGAGAGGGAGTCCTACACAGGGCTCAATCCTAGGATCCTGGGATCACGACCTGAGCCAAAGGCAGGTGCTTAACCAACTGAGCCACCCATGTGCCCCACTAATATAGTTATTTTAAACATTTTAAATATATTAAAATTAATTTAATATATAAAAGGTAAATATTTTCACATATTTATATTATAAATTATATTATTATACATTAAGTGGGCTGAGCTGGATTACAAAGGGTAGTCAGGATTTAAAAATTAACCCTCAACTAAATTTTTCTTCAGTTCACAATGGAACTGACAAATTCAAAGAATTAAAGAATACACATGTGAGGCAGAAGCTACCTGGAGCCTCCCGGGTTCCTCCTGGAGCCTCCCCGGTTCCTCCTGGAGCTATGCCCTGAAACCAGCAGCTGGGAAGGTTAAGAGAAGCTAAGGACTGCTGCCCAGTATGGCATTTAGTCTGGAGAAAGGCCTCAGTCAGTGCTCAGAGGGTCACCTATTTCCATAAAATGAAAGCCTGCTGCACCCCCCCGTTACCTCCTCCTGTGGTTTGTTTCTTAACATGTCATCAGGTCAGGCTTACCTGAGGTGTCTGTATGGCAGCCTGATCTACCGTAATCGATAAAAATGCACAAACGTAACAGTCAGCCTCCCTTGTCTTCCCAGGCTCCCCCTTCTAGCCGTTCTTTTCAGAAATAGCCATGATTACCAAATTCTTAGATATTCCTAGAAGTACTTTATGCACATATAAGCAACTGTAAATATGCCTCTCCCTAAATGTTCTGTGGCTTGCTTTTGACAATACATTTCCACATATATTCTCGATCAGTCTCATTCCTTATCATAGTTGCATAATATTCCATGGAATGGCTATATTATATTAACTCTCTGTTGATAGACTCAGTTCAGCTTCTCAGAAAAAGTTATTTTTGGTTTTGGCTTCAGGTAAGATGGAGTAGATATATGCCCCACCCTGACTCTCCCAGTAGATGCAGCTCCAAGACCTGGAGAGAGGGCACAAAGCGGCATTTGAGGGCTCTAAACAGTAAACATTAGCAGGCAGAGTGGGGAAGACCAGAATTTGAAGTACCACCAAACCAGTGGTGAGTCTGCTATATTTTCATCTATGGTATTCCCCTGGCTTGAATTCAGAACAGCCTCAAACCTGGAAATGGGTAAAAAGAGCTGAAAGAGAGAGTCCTGGAAGAAGCCCTTTAGTTCTGTCTCAAGAAAGAATGGGTAAGGGAACTCCTAGTATCAGAGAGAGTAGGTCAAGCCCCTCAGTTTTGTTTCCTTGCATTCGCTCTGTTTATCCACACCCGAGGCCACAAGCAGTCTCGTGGTAGCAGCAGAAATGAAGGCAGGAGTAGTCCACAGAAGCCAGGTCTCTGAGGGAAGGACCCTTCCTCATAGGTTGAAGGAGCTGTGGCCCCATGAGGGTGAGGTAAGCCCCTATCGCTTTACTAATCTTTCTCGCCTCCCCATCATTTGGCCCCAGATACAGGCCCAGTCATGGGAATACTTGGTAGGGCAGGGTAACAGAAGCCCCAGATTTCTTTCCAGAGAACATGGGGAGTCCTAGGAAACCAGAAAGCAGGTGACAGTCACAGGAAATGAGCTCAGGAGAGCAACCATATTTGCAGTCTAAACTCAGAGAATGAATTTTTCTTCTTTTTGAGGGGGATAAGGGATGTGTGGAGGGTATAGGAAAGCAAATATCATAGGTAGGGAAAGTGTCTTTATTATTTGGATTTTATTACATGAAATTTTGAAAGCACATCTCAGTATCTTTAAATTATCCTATATATTCAAAGTAACACCATTTAAGTCATTAAAACAATATAATTTTTGGTGGTGAAGATGGGTGGAAGGTTTGGGAGGTGCTTGCTACAGGTTCTACTACTGTTTGATAAATAAGATCTACTAAGATTGTCTGGGGACAATATGGTTTTCTCTGAGCCGTAAGAATAGGGCAGGAGACTACTCGTGTGTATGTGTGTACATCTTCCTAATTAATGTTTGTACACTTGGTTTATTTGGCAGAATTTGGTCCACTGCTTGTGCTTTCATTTTAACATACTTAGTTATGATTATAGCTGAGGGGGTATATAGCTCCTAATAGCTACAAAAAACAAAAAACAAAACAAAACAAAACAAAACAAAAAACAAACAAACCAAAAAACAAAAAAACACCCTAAAAAGTGCTGCTACCAGGCTATAACCACCAGATACAGCAAAGTGTGTCTGGGCTCCCAAGGGGGGGTACTTGTGAAAGAGCAGACAGTTGCCGTCTCCCAACCCTACCTTCCCCTTCCATAACCCTGTGGGGTAAGGGGAGAGAAACACAGTTTAAAATTAAAAAGCCATGTTTAAATAAATAAATAAATAGCCATGTTTTAATAACCAGAATGAGGTACTTTTCGTGACTGAGAGGGGCTAACAGTTATAAACAAACTGAAAAAAAGTTATAAAAGTATCCACTCCTCATCAGGAAAGAAGGGTGTGAAAAAGCATGGCGGGCTGCATAACTGACAAAGTTATGTTATAACTCAACAAATGAAGGCATCTCAATAAATTGGTTACACATGCATGGTTTTTCTTCTGTAAATATAGCCATTAAACTCATAGTGGAATAGTGGTTATCTTAGGATTAGGGACATGGTGGCCAAAGGTTACTTTTCATTTTCTTGTATACTTTGAATTTTTCCCCCAATATCAACAGGGCTGTTTGGATGGTAGAATTATGGGTCATTTTGTTTTCTACTTCAATATCATACATGGACACACACACACACACACACACCCCTAATATTTTTAAGAACTTAAAAACATTTATTAAGAGAAATTCTATTTTTTTCTCATGCCAAAACTGGAGGTTCAGTAATGTTGAAATCTTAAGAAAATAAAATCTTTTTACTAGATACAAATGCAACTGTTGTAGTAAACAGAAGGAATATCTCAGAGTTTTGATTTAAAAGTTTATTATCAAGTTTTAACAAAGTATGTCAAATTGTATAGAATTTAAATATAACTACTTTTGTAAGGAAAATTTAATTCAAAAGGAAAATTAGCACGAATTTTTTAAGCAAATAGCTCCGTGGGAATTATCTGGAAGAATTATTGCATTAATTCCAATGATGTTCTCACACCTAAATGTGTTTGAACACATTTCCTATTTGCCAATGTTAGGGATCACACTACCCCTAGGTGGCGATATATAATTAGCATTCCAATTATTTTGCAGCCAAACTCATTTGCATTTGGGATGTTTAAAGTTGATAGCAAATACCTTTCAAATACCTGAAAATGAAGTATTGCTTAGAGTATCCTGATAAAATTATATTTCATAATTTAGGGTAAGAAAGGAAGTATTCCTTTTTTTTTTTTTTCTGGATTTGGCTTCAAGTCATTAAAACTCATGAGCTAGGTCTGATGATCAGTAAAGGTAGGACTTTTAACTACATGTTATACATGCTATAGTCTCAAAGTGAAGAAATGATAGCATTTATAAATCATAAAGATTATTTTATGTGTTTTCAAAAACTCTCAAACCCAGAGGCACATCATTGCAGCTCCATTTGTTTTGCTATGTTGATATTAATAGCAACCAATCTTCAGAAGAGACACATCGCTGAAATGTCACTGAAGGGAGAATAGACAACATATAAAGTGGGGGCAGTTCTGTTCCACTCCTAGCAATATTTCTCCAGGGTTTTACTGGGAAGAGTTTTGACCTTGTATCATCTAACTTTTTAAAAAAGAAGTTCTTTTCTTACTCATCACACTACAAAAAAAAAAAAAAAGTATACACTTTCTGACCAGAAAGCCGAAATTCTTCATCCTTCTGAGTTCTGGCCCCAAAGCACTGGACCTGTCAGGTTAGTCACTTAATTGCGTACTGTAAATAGGCAACTCTATCTCTTTGTGTAGTGGCACCAACTATCTGTGTGGAAGGAAGGTGAAAACGAACACGATACAAATCAAACAGCAGGAAAAATCAGTGCTGTTTATTCTCTTCCTTGCCACCTGCCCCAGCCCACTGTAGGACATTCTGCACATGAACAGATATACATAGGAACACACACTCCTTTTGGGGGAGTCACAGACTCCTCCAAAAAAGCATAAGTGTTCTCTCCATGCTGAACACGATTTGGGGATTTTATATGTACCTTTGGAAGCCCTAAGATTCTCAGGGCCCCAAAGTTAAGAATCCCTGCCTTAGGGAAACATTGACTTCTTTGATCTCTAAAACTCAAAATTATGATTCTGAAAGACTATTATATTAAGAAACCATAGGAAAGGTAATCCAAAAAAATGACGGTAGTGGAGGACAACACAGATACCACATAGAGAACTTGAGTGTCTCTGGTATTGCCAAAGGACTGTGTGATATGAGAAAGAAGGTTCAGTAAAAAATGAAACAAGTAGGTTTATTAAATACCTGATGACATCAAATTATTTCAATTGAGTTACAGAGACTTACAGATTTTTTTTTCCCTTAAAAGAGAGGAGACGTGAAAGCAATTACAAATAATTCCTTTTTTCTTCCTGTTCTTGCTATGAACTCTAAAAATCTGAAAAATCAAAACGGTGGCCATAAATGGCCTATTTTCCTATCATTATGCTCATTCTATATATTTTTTAAAAATTTTTATTTATGATGGAGAGAGAGAGAGAGAGAGAGAGAGAGAGAGAGAGAGAGAGGGCAAGACACAGGCAGAGGGAGAAGCAGGCTCCATGCACTGGGAGCCCAACGTGGGATTCGATCCCGGGTCTCCAGGATCACACCCTGGGCCAAAGGCAGGCGCTAAACCACTGCGCCACCCAGGGATCCCTCATTCTATATATTTAATCTTAAAAAATCTACTGGCTATATATAAAATATTGTTGAGCCATTGTAAAAGTTTTTAAAATGATATAAATAACAAAGTCATCTTTTTTTAAATCAAGGTATCAAAAAATTTTTTAGTTTACTTTTAAGAGTGTTAATAAACCAATATTAATATATAGTACTATTCCTCAAAGAGTGTTTGTTAAAACAGTACACCCTAAAATGTCATGAGGAAAAGGGTTGTCTACTTGACAAGTTTGGCAAATTCCACTCCCTAGTCTCTGGAGTTTCCTCCATGTAGCAAAAGTTACTCAAGACTCTACTCTGAGCAGCTGGTAGAGGTGTATATTTAACTTTGCTTAATTAGTGTTTCCCCAATCTGAATGCACAAATCTTGTTTTCATTTTTCACACAGCATACCATAACTACCTGGCTGTACGTAAATTGAGAAAGGCTGGCATTACATAAAAAATAACAGGACCCCTATGGCTTATTTTTATGATACTTAAGAGTGATTCACTGAATGAGACTTCTTTCTCAGCATATGTGTGGCTAATGGCTTTAAACTAGCTGTGCAAAGAAACAGAAAGGTCGTGTCTGTGTTGCAAATTTAGATAGTATATGCATTTGTCAAAACTCAACCAATATATATAAAACTTGGGCAGCTCGTTGTGTGTTAACTATATGCCAAAAGAAGAAAACTAAATGGGTATTGAACGCTGGTAAATGATATATGAGCTTTAGTATTTAGAAGGAAGGATACTGATGCCTGCAATTCACTCTGAAGTGCATCCTCCACCCCTAAAAGGATTAATAATGGATAGGGGAATGGACTGATGGATTAGATACGTGATAAAGCGAGTATAAAAAAATGTTAATGGTAGAATCTATGTAGTTAGATATACAGCTACTCACTGTTGTTTCAACATTTCTGTATGTTTGAAATTTTTCAATAAAATTTTGAGGAGAAAAAACCGTAGTTATCAGAATTTTAGGCCAAAAGCCTGTTAACGAAATACACTACTGCACAGTGTAAAATTAACCAAAGATCTTCTACAAATGAAATCAGTGATGTTGCTGGACCTAATTAAAAACATGGCTAAAGACCTTAACAGACACTTCACCAAAGAAGCAATGGTAATGGCAAGTAAGCATATAAAAAGATGCTCCGCATCATACGTCGTCAGGGAGTTGCAAATTAAATCATCGAGATACCACTACATATCTACTGGAATGGCCAAAATCTGGAACTCTGGCAAGGATGTAGCGCACCAGGGACTTTTCATTCATCACTAGTAAGAATGCAAAATAGCACAGCCACTTTGGAAGATGGTTTGGAAATTCTTACAAAACTACACACACCCTTACAATATGATCCAGCAACTGTGCTCCCTGATGTTTACCCAAAGGAGCTGTAAACTTATATCTGCACAAAACCCTGCACAATTGGATGTTTACATTAGCTTTATTCATAACTGCCAATACCTGAAAGCAACCAAGGTGCCCTTCAGTTAGGTGAATGGATAAACTGTGGTCCATCCAGACAATGGAATGTTATTCGGTGCTAAAAAGAACTGAGCTATGAAGCTTTTCAGGCCATGAAAAGACATGGAGGAACCTTAAATACACATTTTGAAGTGACAGAAGCCAATTTGAGAAGACTACATATTGTAATGTTTCCAACTATGACATTCTGGAAAAGACAAAACTATGGAGACAGTAAAATGATCAGAAGTTGCTAGGAGCCAGAGAGCAGGAAGGGGGATTAGCAAACAGAGCATAGTGGATTTTCAGGAAGGGAAAGTACTCTACATGATAACAGAATGATGGATCCATGCAGAATGCACACCACCAAGATGTAACTAATATAAACTATGGACTTTGGCTGGTAATGACGTGTCCGGGTACCTCCATCCATTGTACCAAGTGTACCACTCCAGTGGAGAATGTTGATACTGGGGGAGGCCATGTATATGGTGGGCAACAGTAGGTATATGAGAAATCTCTGTACCTTTCTCTCACTTTTTCTGTGAACTGAAAATTGCTCTAAAAAGTAAAGTCTATTAAACAACAAAACACAACCCAAAAGCTCTGCTGGAATTGCAACTGTGTGTTAACATGCTCAGTGGGAGCCTAACAGCACTATGTGCAGAGCTGCATGGCAGCCAGATTTCTTCATAGAAATCTCTGTGCTCCATAAAACCTAGTAAAATAATATTTGTAGTTTATTAGTACACAAGTTTAGTAATTCTTCATAATTCACAAGCTTCTAGTAGGCTTCCCTGATCTATATTAAAAAAAAAAATCTAGATTTGCATGTTCATTTGCTCCTAAGAAAAGCAATTCTGAATCAGTTTGTAGTTCAAGAGGAGGCCTCCCCCAGCCCACCACAGGAGATGAACCACATTTTTCAAATTATTGATCTTGGATAGCACCCTGGATTTAGTAATCACATGATTAGGCTTTTTTTTTTTTTTTTGTTATTAAACTGGTGTTTGATCTGGTGTGTGTCAGTGTCATTACATCTTACAATAAAATAGGGACTATAAGGGTTGTTCCTTAACTACCCTGGAATGATGTGAGACGTGATCAAATGACAGTAATAAGATTTACTGCGGAGAGAAAAGTAACTTTACTAAAATGTTCTTCTGCTAACGCACACAGAATCAATATGTAAATACGTCTAGATAATAATCCTCAAAAAAAAAAAAAATCCAAGATTACCGAGTGATGCAGTCTTCTGCTTGCTTCTCATTGTTCATCTTGTGATACACCACAGCGCCTATGGCCAGGGGGCCTGCATCCCCGCAGAGGAAGGTGATGGAACGCTTAGTCAAACTGTTCAGACTTTGCTTTACATAGCCATGTGCCATCTGTAGGTAAGCAGGGTCCCCAAACACATCATAGAGATGTAAGTAGAGCAGAGCGATACCTGAGAAGCAATAAGAAAATAATGTAAAGATGAGGAATGGCCTGTTGGCTGTATTATTTTGGTTTGTTGCCAACAGACAGACACTTCACCAAAAAGCAGTTGGACTGTTGACAAGCCATAACACATACGTAAATTAACCGTAAGTTCGGATGCCCTTAGTTCTAGACTCAGCTTCATTACCAAGCAGCTCTAAGAATCAGACACAGGCACTTGCTCTGTTTCTTCATCATGGCAACTGTAAATAACAGGCACTCTAAGACCCTCAAAGAATGCTAACTGAAGTTTATTATTAATCCTTGTCTCACTCAGACTGTGTGTTAATGTGTTATTCTTGATGATTAAATGACAGATTATTGAAACTCCGGTTCTAAATAGTCACCTGTTTAACAAATAATCATTTACTTAATCAATAAACAAGTAACATTTGTTCTTGTGAGCTAAAGAAATTCAAAGACTAGGGAGTGAAAAACTCAATTTTTCTTTATATAGAAGATAGTTTTTTTGAGTGAGAAGGTAGGTAGAGTAACCAAATTCCCTACTCCAGTATCATTCCAGGCAGGGATTATAGGAAAACTATTAAGTTATGTGAGATCTGAGAAAATAAAGTCAATTCCTCCTTAATTTTGTTTTCTCTGTGAAGGACTCAGCCACTTTAGGAATTATACTGTAAAAACTGCCAATGACTTTTGCTTTGGGCTGTACTCGATTTGCTTCTTACCCTGCTCTTGAAGCCTGCTATATATATAAAATTGAGGCGTTGTCTGAATGTCCTTATTCCAAATGCTTGTCACAGTAGATAGAGCTTCTGTCTGAAGCTGACTGACTGGTCTCAGGGCAGACTCAAAGATGTGGAGTAGGGGACCGGCCTGCCTGCAGCATTTCTAGAAAGTCATCTCTCCCCTTAAAGTACATTTTCCAACTCATTTACCATTTTTAGAAGATATAGAGCCTCTGTTTAAATCTAAATTAATAGAGCCCATCTCTTCATGGATTTCAGTGTAGTAAAAATGCAGTCTGCAAAATTACTTTTCACTGTACTGAGGACAATTTTAAATTTAGATAGTTTTCTCATTTTGCATGGGTAATCTCCAAAGCTTTGTTCTACAGACAATTCAATTTCACATGTATATTAAGGCCAAATTTTCACTTCCTGCCAAAGTTAATAACCTTGTCTGCTCTTTCAAAGTGGCTTGGTGTTAGTAATTCCACAAGCTGATGATCAGACATACCAATGCTGAAGGTCTGTAGACATAAGTGTACAAAACCACGCATGTAAGGCGAAAAAAAAAACTCCTTTTCACAAATGATCAGTGTCAAGAGCTTCTTCTACAATTAGGTTCTTAAATGGCTTCATCTCCATCCACACTAGGCATCTGCCGGCGATCCGTTTAAATTGTTACCCTTTCATTTTGGCCTCCTATTCCCCTTGCTGCCTGAACTCCCCTAATTAAGTTCTGTAAGCACCACAGCCAGATAATGACATGACTGAAGTCTGAGAAAATACAAAGTGATTAAATACAAGCCCAATGATTGTTTTCCTTTTCAGACCTTTGTCTCTCATTATAAACAATTCCTCTTGGCCTAAATCTTTAACAAACAAAACCCATTGAAGTTTGCAACTGTAAGGTCGGATGCATTTCTCAGACAAACAGGTAGTCATTTCTCCAGTCCACAATATTTCATTCATTTGAAAACCTTTTTCGTTTTTATCAGCAGGATGATCTTTCTGGCTTCTGGGATTCTACAACCTCAGGTTCTGTTTCTCTCCTTTCTCTCATACTGGGCCTCCGTGTCCATATATTTTGATTAAGCAATCTGCTGCACCTTGCAGTTTGCAGCAACCACCTCCCCCCTTTAACAAAAACACCCATGAATGAAACGGTTTAAAGTAAGGAGTGCTGCTGCCAATTCGAGAAAGTTTCCTGGACAAGCCTACTAGAAAACAATCTAGGTCTAGGGTACAAGACAAAATGTAGAAGTCAAAGACATGTAATGCCCCAATATTCTGTACCCCAGATGCCCTAATCTAATAGACAAATGGAGGAACTGTGTATAGCTAAATGTCTTGAACTTGATCCTTATGATCTTCCAACAATATTCACACACATGACATCACCTTAGCATAAATACCAAATGCTGAGAGGTAACTAGCAAGGTGGGAAATAAAGACACAGCCCTTAGGGCCCGGCAGAGAAAACTCACCCAGTCCCCTTACATATACAGTTATGCTTGTATCCATTCATAAACTCATCCCCAAGTAGGATTCCATTCTCCAAAGGACACTGAACATCATGAGAAAGAACACCGTAACTGACTACTAGGATAACAACCATCAAAACTGCTCATGAGACTCAACACATATATGGAATTTAATCTTTTTAATGTTTCCTTTTTCTTTTTGTCACAGGATATGTTATTTAATCAGAGTGTCTGGAGCTTAAATTTGAATAGTGGATAAAATTTCCTTCTATATTATTTGCAAAAGGTAGGATAAAGGAGATTTGCTTCCTTCTTCTCTTTCACCTTTTCTTCCAGAACAGAAAAGACTGAAGTGAGATTTAAATTTTGATTGCTTTTAATTGTAAATATGCTCCAAATCATTTTAGATTTTAGATTTTATTAAAAGAAAAAAAGAAACCCACTCCCCTCCCTTTTAAATCTGGAGGGATTTTGACATTTTCGTTGACATAAAATTGATGTTAAATATTCTGTTTCTTAGATGGTCCACTCTACGATAACTATTGTTATTAAGCTATGAAAACTAATGCTTTTTTTGGTCTGAATTTTATGGTCTTTTTAGATTTAGTCATATATATGACTTAAATTTATTGACATATTCTAAATGGGAAAATATTCCACATGAAGAGAGATACAATGAGAAAGGAATAAAGCAAAATCTAATCCATTATTTGCCCATTAATACCAAACTTATTAAAGATGACCAATAAAGCATTTGGGATAACTAATTCTGTTAGGTAATGAGTCCTCTCCTTCAGGAATTGGAGGTTATTCCCACTCTGGTTGGTCATACTTCATTTCCTAAAGGGTATAGGAAAGTTGTAATAGGGATGCCACTTCTATTTTACATGAAATCCAGACAAATTTAATATCAGTAAAAAACCAATCAAGTACCTTTTAGAATTAGGCATGTGAAATCAGTAAGCGTTTTAGAAATGCCATGTTCATTCTTAATTCACAGCTCTGGAGACTGGCTTAGTGGAGAAAGAATTGAGAGAGGTGGACAGAGTATCCCCTCCATCTCTGGGGAAAAAACAATACAACCAAGGAGAAGGAAGTATGTATGGAATGTGGACCAAAAGGGGAAGGCTGAGAATGAGCCAGTGCATAGTACTCCCAGCAAGTGGAATTACCTAAAAAGTTCATGTGGATGGGAAGGCTAGGGGATGACATGGTTAATAGAGATAGACTCCTTGGGGGTTCAAATTATCAAAAAATCAGACACAGGTTTGATGCTAATCTATGGATGGTTTATATAAAGGAGTAGTATTTCCCTCTAAAACCTTTTTTTTTTTTAAAGTAGGCTCCACACCCAAGCATGGAGCCCAATGTTGGACTTGAACACACAACCCCAAGACTGAGACCTGAACAGAAATCAAGAGTTGAACGCTTAACCAACTGAGCCACCCAGGCGTCCCAAAAAGGATTTTTCAAAGGTAACCCTATGGGTCAATCCAGATGCGACTGAATATGCAGGACTTTATTAGGGAACTGGATCCTAGTCATGTACCACATGAAGAGTGCTACAGGGCATCACACCAGCTATTACATGCTTTGGCTTGGAAGCCATACATGCCACTTCCAACTGCAGCCCCTGGACTAGAAGAGGTCACCTCACCTAATTACACTGAAGTTGAGCGGTTTAACCCTCCTGGGAGTCCAGAAAGAGGGGGACACCAGATATAGGTGAGCACGAGACATATCTAACACAGGGCCTGGTAGTGGGGAAGAGGCAGAGACAATGAGCCAAATCTTTTACAGTTCAGGTTTGAGATGTTCATCAGACATCCAAGTGGAGAAGTCAAGTAGGCAGTTGGATGTGTCTTTTCTTAGGGAAGAGAGTCTGGACAAATGTCCTTAAAAGGTGTGGGGAATCACTGACTACTAGAACAGTCAGTGATTCTCTGATGCACTTTAGGAGCAAGTGGGCTAGAAGATTCATCAATCCAGTGTAGGTAGGGGTTGTTTTTAATAAAAACAAAAGCAAAATACCCTTCTTTTTGGTCTGAGGCTAGAAGAAACCCAGACATATATTACTTTGTTCTTACAACTCCTAGAGCTTGTTTGGTTGCTTACAACTGTGGTGTCCGATATGAGAGCTTATAACCATAAGTGTCAAGGAAGTTAATTAAAAGTAACCAAAATTTAAAATTCAATTTCTCACACTAGCCATATTTCAAATGCTCAATAGCTACATGTGGCTAGTGGCTGCTGTAATGGACAACAAAATAACATTTCTATCACTGCAGAACATTCTAAGGACAGCACTGCTCTGAACACCAAAGATAGATGTCATTGTGCGTAAGAAGTTCAGGAAGTCTGGCACTGCCCTCATATCCTAGAAATCAGTTTTTGGAATGTTGACAACTAACTTACTTGAAAGAAAAAAAATAATGACATAGGGACCGAAGAAAACTTTGCTGTAATAGGAATCTGTCCTGGTTCTTAGTATGGAAGCTCTGAACTAGATTTTTCTACTGTTTCCTTCTGTAGCTATTACTCTGGGAAGGGAGGGTAAACTGCTTAGGGATACTTCTAAATCTGCAATTTCCTTACTCAGCTACTTATTCCCAGTAGTACTATAAATATAGCCAGCTGTTGAGAAGTAATTAATACTAAGCCTTCACATTTCTGAGGGATCATTAGTCCTATTCATCTTGACCAATCAAGACCTTCGTGCGTCTCAAATGTATGTGGACATGATAAAAATCTCCACAGATGTATGAACTCTCAAAAACACTTGTCTGTAATCCTGCATTTTAGAGATTATCTCTTAACATTATTCATTTATTTTATAACCAGTCTGCACTGATGTGAGAACCTTTGGCGTGGTACTTCCTCTGTAAGGTATATCCTTGTAAGTGAGGTCTTTTAAAGATTCTCTTCATGTACTCTGGTAGGGAAAGTCATGCTTATATTCAAATACTGCTGGAGTCACTAGAGGTACCCAGCTAACACCCAAAGAACAGGTGTCAATAGTTTTGAGTGTTACTGAAACAGAAACTCCCTAGAAGGGTGATGGGTTAATCTGAGTTTCAAATAAACGGTTCCCTAATCAAAACTTTGAAAGCTCATCAATACCATGGTTTTTTCCCTTTCAGGTTTATGAAAATGTGACAGTTTTCTCTCATTAACTCATTAACTCCATACAGGGTATGATCACCTGTCTTTCTACATCAGGTTGGTACTTTCTGATACTGTTTTGAACTGTTTCTCAGTTTTGTGAAGGTGTCTAAGTGTATTTTTATTTTTTCAACAAAATTACAGTTGTCTAGGGTTGCCTGCATGGTTCAGACCACTAAGCATCTGACCCTTGATTTTGGCTCAGGTCACGGTATCAGGTAGTGAGATCAAGCTCTGCATCAGGCTTTGCGCTCAGCAGGGAGTCTATTTGGAATTCTCTTTCTTTCCCTCTGCCCCTCCCTATCTCTTTCTCCCTTCCTCCCTTATTAAAAAAAAAAAAAATTATGGTTGTCTTGAGGGCAGGATTTCCATTCCCAGTCACTGTCATTACTGTGTACAGTGCTCTCCACAGAGCCTGTATATCAACACTGTCTCGACCTAGTATATCTGCTCAACTGTCAGCTTAAAGTCAAGCATCACAAGCTGCTGTCCACTGAGAGCTGCTCTTCTCCAAATACTTGAGTACAAGTAATATGGCAAAACCAGTTGTGACTGTGTACCATTAACTAAATAGTATTATCTCAAACAAAGTAGTAAAGAAATGAGGGCAAAGATGTGCACTCAGAAGATGTGCTTTTTCTCTTTTTGTATTTCTAGAGCTGATTGTCTAATAGGAAAATTCGATTTTTAAAAAAGGAGACCTCATACTTTCCTCTTCCTTCCCTCGGTACCCTGCCTCCTATCAAAATAGGAAGTGTCCCTAGTCTTTTATTCAGGCTGCCATTAACAGGTGATCAATCTTTCAACAGAGTAGTCATTAAGAGAGCAGGCTCAGGAATCAATGTCTGGGATTGAAGCTGCCAGTTACTCGCTGTATTTTACCTCATTTACTAAACCTATCTATGCCTAAGCATGTTTATCTATAAAATGGAAATAACAGTAGCTACTCCATTGTTACTGTGATTCATGCTGAACATTTCAAGTCCTTAGCACATAGTAACTACTCAATAAATGCCCAACCCCATTAGACTGCGAGCTTCAATGAGTGTTGAATCAGTCACTTTGTCTCATCTCTGATGCCTGATTGAAAAGGACAGAAAGGGGATCCCTGGGTGGCGCAGTGGCTTGGCGCTTGCCTTTGGCCCAGGGCGCAATCCTGGAGACCCGGGATCGAATCCCACATCGGGCTCCCGGTGCATGGAGCCTGCTTCTCCCTCTGCCTCTCTCTATCTCTCTGTGACTATCATAAATAAATAAAAATTAAAAAAAATTAAAGAAAAAAAAAGAAAAGGACAGAAAGTACAGAGGGAAGCAAACTCTTCTTCCCATGTTCCTGCCTCTCTCCACCCTTACTGGCTCCTCGGACTAGAAAAATGTTTCTTGTACTTGTGCCATCTGGCCCCTCTCTTGAGCTTTCTGGGAGTCTTATCTGTCTCCAGGCATTCCCTCTTCTCTCTCCTTTTTCTCATATAGTAATCCATATTTGGACTATCCAGATGGTTTGAGTTTAAGGAGGTAAATTCAAGTCAGGCAGCAAAAAAGACACCCCCTTTATATCCAGTGCTAAACAATAGGCTCTCTCTCCAGCTTTACAAAGTATAGAGCAGATATTATGAGCTCTAATTTCTTAGTTCATTTCTCAATTGGACCAGAAGCCAAGGGAAAGAGATGTGATCGACTCTTCTACATCCTAAGAGATATGAAATAAGTTGAATTCCACTCCTTCCCCATTCCTAGTTTGGTTTAAGTTATTGTTTTTAGTTTGTATAGGTGGTAGCTTGAATAGTAATGGCAGGACACTCTCCGTTTGTTCGTTCATTCATTCAATACATATTTATTAAGCACCAACCTTGGACCTGGCATTGTGTTAAATGCTTAAGTTACTGGAATAAAAATGACAAAACACTTCCCCAGTCTCCTCGCTGTTATCTCTAAAAGGCAAGTTGCTTAGATAGGTCTTCTTTCTTTCCCTCCTGTCATTTCTTTAATCTATCAACATATTTTTCCTGCTTTCGGTGTTTCATCCAAGCACACTGGTAGCATTTAAATCCTATAGCTGTTTCAAGCCTATATCTCAGCCACTTAAGATAACCTATGTACAATGACATCAGCACTGCAGAAAATGCAGTCTGAAAGGAGCAAGTGGCAATGACACTCTGGCAGTTCTCTATCTAGTAGTCACTGCAAAGGGCTGTAATTAATCCAGCAGAGATCCATGCCCTTTATTCCTTCTGCTTGCCCAGACAGCTCTGGCTGGGAGGCATAGGTGCTTCTCATGAAGGTGAAGGACATCTGCATAGATCTCACATTAGACACTGAAATGCTGGCTCTGACTGAAGAGCTATGTAATAAAAAGATCAAATTGCAAAGAAAAGATACCTGGCCAGAGTGATTCCTTTCAAATAAGTCTGTTATCAGCAGAAACTAAGCCCCAAATGCTAAAGCTGGAGCTCAAAGGCTATACATTTGGCAGATCAGAGGAACAGCATCTTGAAACACTTTAATGACTTGCATTTAGAGCGCAAGTTAATATTACTCCAGGGATTATGCTGCATATCCTCTTATTTAAAATGTTATCTAATACTTGAAAAGAGGAAATATATGCTGATCTTAGCTTCATTAACTTTGTGAGTTGGTTATAGAAGATTGGGTTATGTCTTTTAGAACTAAAGCCCCTAAGAGTCCTGTGTGTATTTTTTTTTTTTTAAGCGCGAGCTGATCATCATTTCCCTTAGGAATCATCAGCGTTAAGAGTGGGAAAAAATGAAATTAAATGAGGGCTGGCACTTTCTCTCATTCTCTCTTAAAGACACTGGTGAGATCAGCTATCCCTTGGGTTTACTTACCTCTTCTACTATGTTATCTGCAAGGGAAGCAATCTTTTCTCCTAAACGCTTATTTCTAACACAAGAATATTTCATCTGCTCATTTAATTCTCTATAATAACAATTCCTCACTAGTGTCCCATAATTTTCTAATTTATAAGGCACTTTAGAATCTCTTCCTCCCTGAAACCTACACCTATCTGGAACAAAACCCAGAGCAGCCCAAACATAGGTGCTGTTAGACCCTCTGGTGAGTCCCAACAGATTCCTGGACACCACTTTGGACCCCTTGACAGCTGGCCATGGGGTTCATCTTAAGGGCCCTGCATGCCTATTCTTTGTCTCTACTGTCTGCTGCTGTGTGCATAGGCATAAAGAACACTTCTTGATGCAGCATATAAAGAACCGGAATGTTTGCCTTGCTTCCCAAGCTGGGAGTGCATTCTGTAAAGAACTCTTAGGTAAATCTACCAGGAAAGGATTATGGCTAAGAACAAACAATTCAGTGCTTATTGGTGGCATATTTTATACAATAATATAATGATGCGTTATACTTCAATGTACTAAATTTTATAAAGGACGACTCCAGTGAAAAGAACTATTTCAAGGGCAGCCCAAGTGGCCCAGCGGTTTAGCGCCGACTTCAGCCCAGGGTGTGATCCTGGAGACCCAGGATCGAGTCCCCCATCAGGCTTTCTGCATGGAGCCTGCTTCTCCCTCTGCCTGTGTCTCTGCCTCTCTTTCTCTGTGTCTCTCATGAATAAATAAAATCTTTAAAAAAAATTTAAAAAAAAGAACCATTTCAAATATCACTTATTAACAGCTGTAAGAGCTACTGATTGTTTTCAGACTATGGGTGATACTTCATATAAGATCCTCAACGAGTCTTTTCAAATACAAGCAATTATGAGG
The DNA here is from genome assembly GCF_905146905.1 of Nyctereutes procyonoides. Taxonomy (NCBI): domain Eukaryota; kingdom Metazoa; phylum Chordata; class Mammalia; order Carnivora; family Canidae; genus Nyctereutes; species Nyctereutes procyonoides. Next base: position 18,306,338 of record NW_026575132.1, read on the forward strand.
AAATGCTTCTGTTTTGGCCCAGTTAATTTTCTATCCTGAAACCATATCCTAATTCAGGATTCGGAAGTACAGAAGCAACTTTGGTAGCAAAATGCTGGAGATAACATTGTTCTGGCTACAAATGCCCAAAAATCCTTCCAGGTTTACTTTATGTCCAGTCCCAAACAACTTCTTCCTGGAGGCTATTTAATAGTAATGATTTCTGCCTATCTCATGTCCCTCCTTCTTTCCAAATTCCTTTCATGTTCTATCTACTCTATTTTTTTCCTAAAACACTTAAGACTGACTAGTCATTAGCCACTTCTAAAATGTTTGCACAGCATGAGTATCATCATGTTACCAGTGTTCGAATTACTCCATCTTACAAATTATGTGTAGACCTTCTTCACTTACAAAATATACGGAGTGAACCCGAATATAGAAGTGGAGAGTAAATACACAGACAAGGGCACACACTGTCATGGGGTAAAGACCAGGTTTCTAAAGCCAGACTCACTGAGTTGAATCCTCACTTTCTCACTGGCCATGTGACCTTGAATAGGTACTCAGCCTGGTTTTGCTTCAGTTTTCTCATCTGTGAAACAGGGATACGTATAGTATCCATGCCATAGAGTGGTTCTGAGGTTTAGGTTAGTCATTCAATGCAAAGCACTCAGAATGGTGCCTGGCATATGACATTAGTTACTGGCATATGTGCACACACACTCTGGCTCCTGTCATTCAAATGTCGATCCTAACAATATCTTACTAATAGCAATCACTTTTAATCTTTACTTTTGTCCTTTAAAATGATCATGAAACTGCATATTGGGGCAGCCCCAGTGGCGCAGCGGTTTGGCGCCACCTGCAGCCTGGGGTGTGATCCTGGAGACCTGGGATCGAGTCCCACATCGGGCTCCCTGCATGAAGCCTGCTTCTCCCTCTCCCTCTGCCTGTGTCTCTGCCTCTTTCTCTATGAATAAAATAAATAAAATCTTAAAAAAAAAAAAAAGAAGGGATCCCTGGGTGGCGCAGCAGTTTGGCGCCTGCCTTTGGCCCAGGGCGCAATCCTGGAGACCCGGAATCTAATTCCACATCGGGCTCCCGGTGCATGGAGCCTGCTTCTCCCTCTGCCTGTGTCTCTGCCTCTCTCTCTCTCTCTCTCTCTCTCTCTCTGTGACTATCATAAATAAATAAAAAAAAATTAAAAAAAAAAAAGAAACTGCATATTGATGATCCTCATTCCCTTGGGAACTAAAATTTACTGAATATATTTATTATTAAATTACTGAATTCTTGTTTCTGAACATCAGTAATAATTTTTTTTAACTCTCAATTACTGTCCGCAAAATTGATTATTCACAATACTTCATTCCTGGATAAGCACTGAGACCCCAGAGCAATATATTGCCATAACTGCCTCATTGGCCAATATGAGACAGCTGCAAGGTTTGAAAATTTCTCCCTTCTTTTCTTTCCAAGGGTCAAGGCATCTTCTCTCTCTGTTATGAGTAAAAAAGGGTAAAAGTCAGGAATACAGGTTATAAAACTGCACTGTGGCAACCCATAGGAGTAAATATGTAGGCTTTAGTGAAAATGATGTCTGAATCCTATTAAAAGCCTATGTTAACTGTTCTCACCACTGTGTTATATCCTCTGCTCCCATTTTACAATAAAACCAAGATAATTTCAGTTGTCAAATAGTTGGTAAAGTGAATGTACTTTCTATAGCAATGATTCGCTTCTTTTTATTTAAACCTGTACATATCACTCTTACCAATAAAGCATTATGCACACAGTGTTTTCTAAAACATCTAACATAGAGGTACAGAAATTCTACTAAGTACCTTGTCACTGTTAGTTTCAATTTTTTCCTAAAAAGACGTAAAATGGGAAAAAATGATGGAAGTCCAATTTTTCTGTTTTAAGTACATACAGAATATTAAAAACACACAGTAGTTCATCTCTTCACTAAAACTCTTTCACTTTCAAGATCAAGTGAGCAACTGAGGCAAATACAGTCATAGCATGAATGTGGTATTATGAAGCTGGGCAGCCTAGCTCTGTTGCTTTTTTTTTACTGTCATGAAGCAGAAACACAATCACATGACTATGGGTTTACTATGGATTGATGCATGGTACAAACAAATTAAGGACTTTATAACCTGTGACAAGCAAACAAGAGTTTGAGGGGAAGTGGAAAGGAGAGGCAGAGAACTGTTTAGTCAAGCTGAGAAAATGTGAACATTTCATAGTATTAAAGTTTAGAACCAGTTGTAGTCCCTTTCTTGATATAAGTTACACTTAACTCTAGGAAAATTATTATGATTTGGCATTCCTACAATATGTCCTTCCGATGGCAGGGTTTATGAAAGACTAATACTTATTAAAAAGAAAAAAAATTAAAATGAGTAAATTTTGAAAAATTTGTATCTTGAAACGAATTCCATATGTTAAGTCTCCCTAGAAACACAGAATGGGCAAAATATTGCTTAAGAAATTTCAAAATATAGACAAAAACTCCTCCCAAATGGACAGACATTAGAGATCTTTTTGCAGATGGAAAAAATGGAGGCTCATTGTCTAAAGGAGAATAAGAAAAAGGATCTCTCTTCTTCTCATACAGGACTTATGGCAGAGATTACTAGGTCTTATCCCCACATGCACTTAACTCTTGCTAACAGACTACATTTACTATTCCTCCTTGCTAACAGGTGTGACCATGTGACTATGTTCCAGCCAATGAGAAGCAAGCAAAATTGAAATGTTGAATGGGGCTTCCAAGAAGTCTTTTAAAATGGGGAGAATGCATTTTTTTTTTCCCCACTGCTTTTTCCTTTCTGCAGCCTGAGAAATTGATGTAATCCGTGAATCTTCAGCAGCTATCTGGCCAAGAGGTAGGAGCCAGTGGCTGAGGGATGATGAGGTAGAAAGAAAGGAATCTGGGTTCTTATTGACATCCTGAGGCCTCTATATCAACTCTGGACTGCACTGGCCTTCTTTTACATAAGAGAAAAAATAAACTTTTATTTAAGTCACTTTATTTATTTATTTATTTATTTATTTATTTATTTATTTATTTTATTGATTTAAGTCACTTTAATTTTGATTCTTTTGGATATATGCAGCAGAATCTAATCCTATTCTAAATCCTAATTCTTTCTGAATGAGCATCAACTATCAGATCATACTTCTATTGGGGAATGAAACTTAACAAAATAGGTGGTAATTTAAAGTTCTACTTAATAATAATCTTGAAGTTTTCTCAAAGTACATAATGATAACTTTTAAAAGCTTTCATTGTAGACTGACAACAAATGCTCAGTAAGTACCAATGCTCTAGAAGGTGATCAAGTTTTAAAGGTTTTCTACAATAGCGTTTCCCAAAGTAATATGATTTTGGACATGTTAGCAACAAGAGCAAACAACAAATTAATATTTACAATTATATGACACTAAATTTGGTGACCAAAGTTAAATTTGGTGAACAAAATTAAAGAGAATCCTTATTTTCCAAAAGGTATCACTCTTTGGAAGACAATATGGGGAACACACGAAGTAACATACAAATCTACACATCATTATGTAAACACTGCTTAGACACACAACAGCAAATATTTTTGTGTCAAAATGTTTATGAATGCATTTTTTGGTGAGAAAATTGCAATAATAAAGAGCTCATACTTAGTAAGATACAATAATGGGAAGAGAAGGCATCGACATGATTTTATGTGTTGAATTAGCTTTAGTTTGTTATGCAATTCGGTTTCATGCTATCTAGATTGAACACTAGCAGGGAAGAAAAGCATTTTATTTACGGTAACATTGAAGGAGACAGTCCATTTTATGTGGGAATAATGGCTTTTTAACAGTGCTCAATTAAGAGACATTTAGGACCCCTGCCTCAAAAGCCATTAGCAAATTTATCTGGAAGATTTTATGCTATATCATAAAACGGCCTAAACTGCCTAGGATGCCAATTTGCCTAAGACTCTTGCCACATAAGCTGCTTTCAGGAGCCAGCAATAAGTATCATAAATACTTAAATATAAAAAGTTGAAGGATATTGGCATTCAAAGGAGATGACACTGTTAACTCACACTGCCAAAAATTTAAACACAATTGCATTTTGCTTTGATGTGAAATTTTTCTATTTCCATTTCTATTTAACCTTTAGTTTTTCAAATAGCCCTGGCAGTAGAGGGCCTGATTGATGGTTTTCCTTAACATGTCAACTATTAATTCAAAATCGAAGTCAAGCTCCATCGTGAGGCCCAGAAATCTGTGTGTTGGTGACAAGCACCAATGCATTAAAGTCAAATTCAAATTCCTTAAGCTGAACACTTGTTCCTCCTTATCTCCTTTTCAGTGTAACTGGAACACACGGAGTCTCTCAACTGTGCATCCTTGAGATTACAAAGCTATCTTTCGGTCTGTCTACATTAGCGAACTGAAGTTCTTCAACATTCCCTCTTAGGTTTGTCTCTCACCTCTTTGACACTATTTGTCACTATTTGACACTATTTGACTTTGACACTATCTACTATTTCTTCTCAAACCTTCTCCAGCCTCTCAATGACTAGAAAACAGTAAATGCAAACCAACCAGCAATGACTATTCAGAAGGATAATTCACAAAATCTCTGGTTTACTCTATGTTGATGTATGGATATGTATTAGGTGAGAACTTCCTTTTTTTTTTTTTTTTTTTTTTTTTTTAAAGAGACATCTGGGTGCGTTTTATTTTCTGTGGATAAATTCTCCTTACTTGTTTCACACACTGTATTCTGGGACTCTTCCCAACTCTTCCCACTGTAATTCCATCTCCAAATTATGTAATGCTAAACAGCAATTTTTCTTTCTACAAGCAGCCATCCAAATTTGTGGCAGGTATGAATTCCATGAATATGCTTACCTTGCCCTAAATTCAGAGCACTGTTAAAAATCCAGATACCGAGGCCCCTAGCTAGGCTGAGAGCACAGCATTCTCCCAGAAGCAACAATTCATATACAGATGCAGGAAGCATTTAAGGGTGTCCCATTCAGTCAGCTCAAAAGGTAACGCTTTGGCTCTTGTCTACAATACTTATGCCAACTCAAGGTGAGCACTTCATACCTGCCCAGCCAGTGTAAACAGTGCTATCCCGAGGGTCTGCCGACTTTAGGCCCCTCTCCATTTGCTGAAGAAGCTCTCGAATCTTATTGTTTAAGCGTTGTGAGAACTCAGGAGTCAGCTGTAGATATTAAAGGGAAAACAAATATCAAAAAATATGGACCACTCAACTTGCTGGACTACAGGCTATCAAAAATAGGAGAGCACTTCCTTTCCACTTAAACCACTTCTTCTGCCTGGGGAAACTGGACAAATTAATAAAACCTAAAAGGGCTATGACATTTTCCTACTCTATGCAAGAAACGTTCTTTAACTTAAATGTTCTACATAAGATTTATAATTAAATACTAAAATAGACTGCTGATGAAAAGGTGGCATGCAGTAATTCCCATCTAAGAGGGAGCATCTCTTATTTAAATCAATATTCTTTATTATAATAAAAGTCATCTTAAAAAATTCAGCACAAATCCGAAGATGTTCACTGTTTTCCAGCCATTAAAGAGGCAGCAATGATAACTCCCTAAGGAAACACTCTCATTGCTTTAGTTATTTAAAAAAATGAGGGTCAATGTTCCTAAAAATCCATTTGCAAAAAATGGATAAACAAATTTTAAAAATTGTACAAGTAGCAGAAGAAAGTCAAAATAAATTCATGGATATCAGGGGCCGTGGGCAGAGTGGAGAGAACATCAGACCTAGCATCAGGAAACCCAGGCCTGCACAATGCCTAGCCAAGTGAGGGGCTTCATCAATACTGCCCAATGAATGAGGCTGAGTGCTCTTAGCTCTCAGCACCTGCTATTAGCTGAGTGCTCTCGCTCTACTCATAACTTCTTTATGCTTCAGTTACCTTTATGAAGTCAGGATAATAACACCTGCCCCACCAACGTCAAAAGGTACTCTGAGGATTAAATGAGATCATTTACATCCGGAGACTGTTAGTACTGTTACAATTTTAAGCAGTCCAGAGGTCTATAACAAGTAATAATTTGGATATGGATTAAAAAGCCTATGAAGGTTGGGGCTGTGGGGGTAGTGACATCCATATGGAGACCCACCCACGCACTGTTATGCATCCTAAAGGCTACTGAAAAATATTTTGCAAGTTCTGTATACCCTGAATCATGAAGTGTCTTAAAAGGTCACTTTAATGTATCCCTCAACAATTTTAGGAACCTGCTATAATTCCCAAACTTGGATTTTACAAAGCAGTAAAATTTCAAAACAGTGTTGGGGAATATTACATGGGCACAAACATTTTATTTCACCCTGCAAGGATTATAAAAACAAACCTAACTACTACCTGTTAACATAATCTCCTTTTGGGATCCCTGGGTGGCGCAGCGGTTTGGCGCTTGCCTTTGGCCCAGGGCGCGATCCTGGAGACCCGGGATCGAATCCCACAACAGGCTCCCGGTGCATGGAGCCTGCTTCTCCCTCTGCCTATGTCTCTGCCTCTCTCTCTCTCACTGTGTGACTATCATAAATAAATAAAAATTAAAAAAAAAAACCATAATCTCCTTTTTTTAAAAAGGGTTAACATAATCTCATTTTTTAAAAAGGGCATCTTAAGCCTGAAAAAAGAAAGCAGGTTGTATCAGAATTATTATAAACGATATTAAATTTTACTTCTGAAGAGCATCTCTGATAAGGCAAATCAAACTATCAACCAAATCTGGACTGATTCTGAAGCACCACTATCATCCCTTATTTCACTCTCTGAAGAAGAAACCAGACTGTCTGACGGACACACTCCCATTATTTAACAATTTCTGCCAAGAGGTGAAGGTTTCAATAAGTCTTGAAAATACATTTAGGAAGATAAAACGTACTTCAATATTAATATAAAAGGTCTATGAATCTCAACTAGATAGAAGAGTACATCTACATGAGAACATGTCATCTTCTGTTCATAGATCATGGATAATTTATCATCTTGCCGGGCCTTACTCTGAGACCGAGAATGAGAACACCTCAGCCTCAGAAACAGAAGTTACTTTCTATTTGTCACATAATTGCATTTAATAAAGGTGACCTGCCTGAGAATACTGACTGCTTGTGGCAGACCACAAAATTATTCAAACTCTAGCAATAATCTGCAGAGTCTCCAAAAGCCCTTTTTTTTTTTTTTTAATGATAGATGCCAGAAAACACTCCTTACTCAACGTCTGTGTTAACAAATTAAGGAGGACAGATCTCTAGGGTCTGAACCTTGATGTTCAACACTAAACAATTTTAGAACTGGTATGCTAGTTTCTTTCTGGAATTGGTCCAAAACCATGTGTTAGGTAATAAATTACTTTGTTATTTTTGGAACAGAGTTTAAATTCTTGAATATCTTTTTTTCTCCCTTGGAAATGGTTAAATTTGTAAAAGCATTTAACTTATAAACAGGCTGAATAGTGAGCTTATTTTATTGAAGGCGTCTGTCATTAGGATAAACCCTCAGGCATGCTCTCTTTGCCAAGTTAGCATGAAACAGCAGGTCTCCCTCCAACAAGACCGGACAAAATACTTCAGCTTTAGGATCTGCAGAGCTGGACAGAACACAGGGCCAAATGGCCAAAAGGAAGCCATATGACATCAAGATCATTCTAAGAAGCTTTGCTTGGGTGGTTCAAGTTTGGTCGTTAAAAAAAAAAAAAAAAAAGAAAAAGAAAAAAATCAGGGGAGCCTGGGTGTCTCAGTCAGTTAAGCATCCAACTGTTTCCGCCCAAGTCATGATCTTCTGGTTGTGGGACTGAGCCCTAAGTCTGTGCTCAGTGTGGAGTCTGCTTCAGATTCTCTCTCTCTCAAATAAATAAATAAACAATATCTCTAAAAAAAAAAAAAATCAGACTCACTAGAGATTCACACACACTTTGGCACCCTTCTATCCTACAACTCTTCTCCACCTCTTTCATCCTCCTACTTGCATTACTGATGTAAAATGAATCCATCGTGACAAATGTTTCAAGGGAAGAACCAAAAGAGCCACACATCAAGTTAACTTGGCAGGTAGGAGAGCTCTGAGGCCATTTAGGGTTCACGAGAAATGCTTTTCGTATGGCGAGTCTAGGAGATATAAACTGGTAGAACTAAAAAAAAAAAAAAGTGCGTGCACTTCAAAGAGATCACTCTTCTGACCTAACCACTCTAGAATTTCTCAGCTGGGTATTCTTAGAAAGAACTGCATCTCCAAGGGACACAGAACATAAAGACTTCTAACTCTGGGAAATGAACTAGGGGTGGTGGAAGGGGAGGAGGGCGGGGGGTGGGGGTGAATGGGTGACGGGCACGGAGGGGGACACTTGACGGGATGAGCACTGGGTGTTATTCTGTATGTTGGTAAATTGAACACCAATAAAAATTAATTTATAAAAAAAAAAAAAAAAAAAAAAGAACTGCATCTCCTCTTGATTAGGTTCACTCAAAGAGGCATGAGAAAACACAGGCCTGGGGGATGTTACAATCAGCTTCTCTTTTGCTCAGTGCTTTACAAATAACATGATTAAAATAAAATAAAATAAAATAAAATAAAATAAAATAAAATAAAAATAAAATAAATTAATTAAAAATTAAAAAATCACAAAATAAAATAAAATAAAAATTAAATAAAAATGAAATAAATCAAAAAATGAATAAAAAATAAAATAAATAAAACAAAAAATAAAATAAAAAATGAAATAAAATAAAAAATTAAATTAAAAAATAAAATAAAAAAATTAAAATAAAAAAATTAAATTGAATTAAAAAATTAAAATAAAATAAAAAATAATAAGATAAAAAATAAAATAAAAATTAAATTAATTTAAAAAATAAAAATAAATAAAATTTAAAAATTAAAATAAAATAAAAAAATTAAATTGAATCAAAAAATCAAAAAAGAATATTGAAATAAATAAAAAATAAAATAAATAAAACAAAAAAAATAAAAAGGTAAATAAAATAAAATAACAGTTATTCCCCCCGCCCCCCCAGCTGTGGGGATGTCCTGCAAAAAGTGGCAACACTAGGGCGATTTTCAGGCCTGTGTCCCCACATTGTAACTTAGCACTTCGAGCTTAACGCTGCCTTTACCGCGCATCCCAGCTTCTCCATGTCCTCGTTTACCTGCCCAGGTTCCTACACACACCTAAGGCTGGAACATGGCACATGGGACATCCCACCGGACTGCTCTCCTCTCTTTCAACTGATCAAAAAAAAAAAAAGAACACAACACAATTGCATAGAAAAAAAAAAAAAAGACACATTCGCCAATTTTTAGGATCTAAATGATCAATGACGGAGCCCATGTCCCTGAGGACTAAGCTCCAGTTGCAGAGCCGGACCCGTGGCTGACAGCGGCATCTCGCGATAACACGCGTCCTAAGGGGGGACGCTCCCCCCTTCCTCCTCTCCACGCTGGGCCCCGGGGGCAGGGATGCGGGCGCGGGTATCCCACACTCACCCGCCCGGCACAATCAAAGTAGCTTTCGGCCAGGGATTTGTTAAAATCGGCGTACGGGTTCGGGAAGGCCCTTTGAGCCATGACGCCGGAGGCGAGCCTGCAGAGCGGAGGGAAGGACGCGGCGGGGCACAGGCCGGGGCCTCGGCGGAGCAGCGCGCGGGCGGGGAGGCTCGGACCCAGGGCCCACGGCGGCGCGGCTGCCGGGAAGCTGCACCTCCGCGAGCAGGCCGCCAGGGCCCAGCGCGCGCCGCGGCACAGGGACCCCGTGCGGCGCCCTCGGCTCTGCTCTCCGGACGCGGAGCAGCGAGCCGCCCGCACGCCCGGCCACGCCTCGGCCTCTCACGCAGCGGCCTCGGACGCCGGCAGCCGCGACGCTTTCACCGCCCACTTCCTGCCAGCCGGACCAATCAGGAGCGTCCACACCCCGGAGCCCCGCCCCCTTCTCGTGTACAGTTTGTTAAAGAGACAGTAGCGTGCTGTCGAAAGGGTTGGCCCGGGTGCTTCCTCCGGGGGGCGGGGGCGGGGCGGGGGCGGGGATGGGTGTCCGTGCCGAGTATTCCCGTGCCTTTCTTCTCTTTTATTTATTTATTTTTTATTTTTTTAAAAAAGAAAAACTAATTCAAGTGCAGACGATTCATTTTATTAAAAAAAAAACTAATTCAAGTGCAGATGATTCATAAGAACTAGGAATTTATCTGGAGAACAACAACAACAACAACAAAGGCTGCTTTGGGGTCTGAACATATTCCTATTTCTACTGCTCGGACTGAATAAAATCGGGGAGGATGATGTGTCTGCAGAGACCTTCCAGACTTTGTCTTTTGCTTCCGAAAAAGCAAAAGGGAAGAAAATAAACAAAACACCATTGCCACCATTAGCAGCTTGGAGGACAAAAAGCAAAAACAAAAACAGAGTATATTGAAGAGCTGCGTCCTGGGTCCCTTGGAGACAGTGATGACAATTCGCCCTCCAGGGCCCAAAGGCCGAGCTGTGAATGGCCGAGGGACCAGCTATCAAAGGGCAACCGAAACTTCAAGGAAAATGCATGAAAACACAAGACTCAAGTAGTCGGATCTGCTCCTTGGCCTCAGGTGGACCCTGATGCCGTGTCTACCTGAATCCTTGGCTACCTGATCATGGACCTGGAGTGACCAAGTCCCACAGAGCAGGATATCCGCAACATTGAAGTTCAATGTTTAACAGTCTCCAGTATCTGAAAATCAGTCCTTTCCTTAACAATTAAATCCCACCGGGTACATATTAATCCCAGCCTGTAGCTGAGAGAATCCTGGAATGCAGTTAAAAAAGAGTTACTGTCTCTACTCTTTTTCCTTCCTCTTGTTTCAGTGGAGGACTCAGGGCATCAAGCATGGAATTCCCGGAGCACTCGGTTGGTTAAGCAGCTGCCTTCGGCTTAGGTCATGACCTCAGGGTCCTGGGATGGAGGCCCGGGTAGGCCTTCCTGCTCAGCCGGACCCGCTTACCCACTCCTGCTATCTCTGTCACTATTTCTATCTCTCTCTCAAATAAATAAGTGAAATCTTAAAACAACAAAAACAACAACAAGAAAACCCCATTCAAGTGGTGAAGCTCAATCCCCACCTCCACCCCCATCTTGGTCTGATATTGTCCCTTTGTGGCTGCCCTCTCACAGTCTACATCTGACTCCCCCCCCCCTTGCTTTTTTTCCTAAACTATTGCCTTCTAAGACATTTGTTAGCGCTTTCACCCAATTCATGAAGATTTAGTAGAGGCCCTCAGTGAATCTCCGATTGGTACTCTTCCCATTTTAATAGATGGATGTGTGGTAGAGCAACTCATAAGAAAGAAGAGGAAAAGGACTGAGAGGCATTTTATCAATTAATTTTCTTTAATTATTAATGGCTTACTATCAGTTTATCTCGTTCGCAGTCTTTATGAGCAATTAGCATCAGTGCCGCATTTAAGTAGATTAATGACTACTAGAGGGAGAGAGGCAACCAAGACAGTAGATTGTGCTTGAGCAGAAATAAAAGACAAACGGAAGGGGGAAGATGGAAAAAGAGTAAGTAGAAGAGTAAGATGGAAAGAAGAAAGGAGCATCTTGAAGGAAAGGAGCATTCTTTGATCTTCCGGTCAGCTTGCAAGGCAGCCTCCCAAGGATCTTAGAAGGTAAATGGAAAATGCAATGAAAAAGTGTAAGGGTTTTTGCTCTCAGCACTATTGATTGTTGGAAAGGGATGTTTCTTTGCTGGGGGAGCCCATTCCGTCCATTAGAGTGTGTTTAGTAGCATCCCCAGCCCCTGCCCACTGAATGCCAGTAGCACCCAACTCCCATGTGGTGATGACCAAAGATGTTTGCAGATGTTGCCAAATGCCAAATATCCCTTGTGGCGAGGAGGAGGGCAACAAATTGCCCCTGGCTTGTGAACATTGAGATATAGCGTGACCAACAACTTTTAGTAAGATTAGGCAACTGTCTAATTAATTCCAGTGTCCTCCTCGTTGAAGATTTGGTTTGCTCGAATAATGTGCAGAAAGAAATTCAGGAGGAACCCGGGGAAGGAGGTTTTTGTTGTATGGGCGTCTGTATTTAAATCTCCGCTGCAGAAATGAACTAATTATACTCCTCGGTTTTTTGTATAACATTATCGGTGTATGCAAGACCTTATTCTATTTTAATTTTTCTCTTAATGCCCAGTTCCCACCCAGTCTTCTCCTCCAGAAGGCAATCACCACAATATGTTTAATTTATAGATCTTTGGAAAATATATCATGAATACTTGTAATAAGTGGAACAGTGCTACAAATACTCCACAGCTTGTGACCTAGATCTGTGTTGCTCTGCGTACAGTTGGTTGTTCTAGTTAATGTGTAATATTTTCATAGTAGACCTCCACCTCATTTTACTTATCCCCCCCCCCCCCCCCCGAGGATGGACATTGTTTCTCACTTCCACATCACAAATAACCAGCCAGGTATAGCCAGGCACATGTTTTCAGAAGGATCTGGATGTGAGTATTCCTGAGATGAACACTGCAGGCCGCCCTCATCTGCCATTTGGCTTTCCGCACTTTCGGTTCCCCCGTAGTCAGCCTTGCTCTGGACGCAGAGGGTCCTCCTTGTGAGGAATCATCAGAAGGTCATTAATAGCCTAACTCTACCTCACGATGTCTGCATCGTTCTCACCTCATCTCACCACAGGGGCCTTTTGTCATCTCACATCATCACAAGAAGAGGGAGCGTCAGTACAATATAATACAAGAAAAGATTTTGATGTAGAGAAACCACAATCACATAACTTTGATTATTATATTTTTATAACTCCTCTATTATTAGTTACTGCTGTTAACCTCTTACTGTGCTTAAGTTATAAATGAAACTTGATCTAGTATATGCCTAGGGAAAAAAAAATATGTAATATATGTAGGATTCGGAGCTACCTGTGGTTTGAGGCATCCACCGGGGATCTCGGAACGAATCTTCCACAGGTAAGGGTGGACTACTGTACCCAAAAGTAGATTGCTGTATCAAAGGACATCTTATCTTTGGTTTCCCTTGTCCCTTTAGAATGCTTTCCAGAACTATTGGACTAGTTTATTTTCCCTCCAATAGTATCTAATCGTTTCTGTCATTCCCATGTCCTCTCCAACACTGGTTATTATCTAATGTTCTAGTTTTCACAGTTCTAATGGGCAACGTGGAAATATCATTGATGGTTAAACTTTCAGTATTTTTGTTGCTGAGGATGTTGAGCTTTGCTTGTTAGACATCTGGCCTTTCTCTGAGATTTACTGGCTCATAAACTTTGGCCATTTTTCTATCGGGTATTGCGTTATTTTCTTGTTGATTTGCAGGAGTTGTTTTTGTTTTTTGTCTGTGCGTGGGGGGAGCAAGTTATTATAGATATTAATCTTTTTCTGCTTTATATGTTGCAGAATCTCTTCTGGTCTCTTAGCTTATTCGAGGGTATCCTTCCTTGTACCATAATTCTTCATTTTAATGCAGTTAAACTCATCCAACTTTGCCATTGTCATTTGAGGATTTAGCTTCATGTCCAAAAAGTCTTTATCTACTCCTAGGCTGCAAAGATGGCTCTCTGCATTTTATTTTTTCATCTTTTTAAGTTTACATTTAGGTCTGTAGCCTCTTTGGAGTTTGAATATAGCATAAGGCATGGATCCAGACTTATTTTGGGGAGGGTACAGAATTGTTTTGAAGGTTCAGATATAGTCAAAGTATGAGCAAGTTCTCTCTTTGTTAGTCAGAAGAACCCATAGATCTGAAATACTAGAAATCATGTAGAACCCATTTCTTTTGTTTTGTTTCGTTTTGTTAGAGAAGCAACCCAAAGAATTTCTCCTTAGTTCTGGCTCAAAAGAAAAACACTTGACGTAGACATACTTGTATTAGTCTTCTAGGGCTGTCATAACAAAGGATCACCAGATTGGGTGGCTTAAACGACAGAAGTTGATTGTCTCACAGTTCTGGAGGTTGGATATCTGAGATACAGGTGCTGGCAGGGTTGATTTCTTCTTCTTCTTTTTAGATTTTATTTATTTTTTCATGAGAGACACAGAGAAAGAAGCAGAGAGACATATGCAGAGGGAGAAGCAAGCTCCTTGCAGGGAGCTGATGTGGGACTCGATCCCCAGACCTTGGGATCATGTCCTGGGCCGAAGGCAAACACTCAACTGCTGAGCCATCCAGGCTTATTAGGGTTGATTTCTTCTGAAGCCTGTCTCTTTAGCTTGCACATGGCTGTCTTCTCCCTGTGTCTTTGCGTGATCTCTGTGTGTCTGTTTCCTAATCTCTTCTTGTAAGGACACCAGTCATAATGGATTATTACCCACCAGAATGACCTCATTTCACCTTAACTACATTCTTGAAGAACCCATATCTCCAAGTATAGCCACACGCTGAGGTTCTGGCAGTTAGGCCTTCAACATACGCATGTATGGGAGGGGGGCACAATTCTGCCCATAACAGTACTATTTTCATCTGTGGCTATGGTGGCTGAACACATTTATGGTTAATAGAGTTTTGATTGTTGATGATTTTTCAAGGCCCATTCCATTTTTTTATAAATTTAGAATAATTTTTTTTTTGGAAAAAAATATTAGAGTTTTACTTCTTTCATTTTGTAAATGTACCTTGTGTAAACTCTCAGGAAATACTCATTGTATTATTGCTTTTAGAACAGAATACCTCTAGAAATCTGGTAAGGTCTATGTTAAACTGAGAAAATGGGTATGATCTGAGAGCTCTTTAGTTTTGTTCTGATATCTTAGTTTCAAAATGTTACAGTGTGTACTAGTTACAAAGAAGGTCAGAAGCATAATCAGTGAAATATGTTTATTTTTCTCTTCATTTCATCTTATTGTTTTTCCCTCCCTCAGTGTGTTATCCTTGTCTGTAAGATCCTCATTGGTCATGGCACATCTGTATTCCAGCTTGTGGGAAGGTCGGTTAAACACAGGGGTGCACTTGCCTCAGCCCTAGGCCTGGAAGTGGAAACCATCACTTCTACATTATTCCACTGATGAGGATTTAGTCACTTTGGCATGCCTAGCTGTCCAGAAGGCTGTGAAATCAAGTCTTTTGCTTCTGCTGAGTGTCCAGCCACAAAGAAAGGAGGAGGAGGACTGATTTTGGTGGCCAGTTTGTGGCTCCAGTGCATAATGGCAGTCTAGTAACTGCTACTATGTGTCTGCTATCAAAGGGGCAACAGCTTATCTTTCTGTTGATGTTACCTTTCCCTCTGACCTCCTAGCAACTACACCTTCTGTTTCCTCCCAGAATTTCCCTAGAGCTTTCTTGGCAACTAGGTCATTGAGAGAGAAGGTCTCTCTTTTTTCTATAATCTATAGTCTTTTTTTGATAGTCTGTTTTTTTATAGTCTCTCTCTTTTTACTCTTCTTCTTTTTTAAAAGATTTTATTTATTTATTCATGAGAGACATAGAGAGAGGTGGAGACCTAGGCAGAGGGAGAAGCAGGCCCCCCACTGCAGCAAGCCCGATGCAGAACTTGATCCCAGGACCCTGGAATCATGACCTGAGCCAAAATGAGATGCTTAACCACTGAGCCACCCAGATGCCCCTCTGTCTCTTTTTTCTAGAAAATTCTCCCCCTTCACAAAGCAAAACATACACACAAAATTAGGCATATAGCTGTTACTTTTTCCACTTTTCTCCTTAGTATTGCATGTGTTGTGGAGAGTACCCTATTTCCTTTCCAGCCCAAAGAAGCATAAAGGAAGAGTTATCTAAGCTTGAGTTTAAAAGCACCATGCTGTTGGTTTAACATCCAGCTGGGACTTTTTAATACTGAAGCAATTTTCTATTTCATTCATAGTGGAGAATTCATGGATTGACAGGAGCTATTGCCAGTGAAGGAAACAAGAGCATAAACACACACACACACACACACACACACACACACACCCTACACACTACGGTACACTTTTAATTTTCCAGAGATAGTATTTCCTATGGTGCTGGCAACATTTCCTCCCTCCCTTGTCAGGACCGTTATTAGTGTGCTGACAGATTCTTTTCTCTAAATGTACCTGCTGGGCAAGAGCCTCTTTCATGTGAAACACAGGTATGCTGGGGTTTTCTTAGGAGATTAAAGACTGTGAGTACAGAAAGTTGGTAAAAAGTGTACAGACATTTAAACTGTCTTTTCCTCTCTGTACTTAATGTTTGAGAAGGGATCTTGATCAACTCTGTTAGCACACATCTTTACAAGCAAAATGAAAAACAGGATTTGTCCTCTGTTGTTGGACGTATGTACCTACATTGCATTGTTAAAATACATAGGTCTCCATTTCTCTATATGCTTAAAATGTATAATGAAGGTAGAAATGGAAAGCGTCCCTTACCAGAGCAACCTTCTTGCAGCAATGAATCATTAATCAGGAGGGTTACATTTTCTTCCACCCCCAGTCAACCATATAAAACTCACCTATGGAATGGAGACGATGTATTGCCAAAGCCCCATAAAATATTGTCACATTTTGAGGTGTTTTTTTGGCATATCGGGCAGTCCTACTTCCTGGCAGGGGAAAGTCACCAACAGAGAGACACTGTGGCTCATATAGTCTCTCTTTTAAGCTTCAGAATTGCCTCGCAGCAGGTCCTTTTCAGTTATTTAAAAGAGAAACTTCAAAATTTTCTGACTTGCCCGGTAGCCACGTTTTTTGTACTTCTTTTTTCCCTTTCTATTTGCCACGAGAGACAAGAGTTCAAATGCACAGGCGAGTAACTATGTGAGAAGTTTAGTTTATAATAAGAGGTGGGCAAAGCTGCTCCTATGGAGCACTATGAATTCAGCACTGTAACTTAGATCTGGAAGGAAACTTCAAGAATTCAGCTACTGCCATGTAGGATCATCTGGAAGGGATCACACAACAGGTCAGCCTGTGACCCTGGTACCAATGGAAGGGGCTGCGACAGGGTCTATAGCTGTAGGGAGGAGCTGGCTCCTTTGCTATCCTCCCAACCCCTGGGTTGAGCCTTGAATTTGAGTCCAGGGCTGTTCTCGAGGTCAGCTGAGAAAGCAAGGATCAGATTCTCAGGCTGAATTTTCTGCCCTCTGAGGGACAGGACTTGGAGTCCAAGAAGCTATACAAAACTTTTTCCCTGGGTAACTTCAAGTTCTTGAGCAGTAATTCTGATATGCCACTGTGGGGGCTTACTAACAATACAGATTTTCAGACTTCACTACTGGAGATTATGATTCAGGAGGTTCAGGTTCAATCTGCATTTTAAAATCTCTATATATGATTGTCTTTCTGACCAAAGTTTGAAAAATAGCTGAGAGAGAGAGAGAGAGAGAGAGAGAGAGAGAGAGAGTCTTGAATACAAAAACTATGGTGCTAAATGGTAACAAGTACACTCTGTGAGTACCATGGCCTCCAGTTTATGTCTGACTCATCATAGCCCTAAGTGTTTCCTGGCTACTGTAAAAAAAAAAAAAAACAAAACAAAAGAAAAAGAGAAAAGAAAGGAAAGAGAAATGTCCATTTACTCTAACCTGTCACAACCTCTACTTAATATCCTCATAACTTCTAGTAGTGCTTTCTTAGAGCTAACCTAAATATCTCTCAACCAGAAGTTTAAACGTGTTTAGAGCAAGGTGGAGAACAACTAGTCAGAACAAGTCTTTTTACCTTTTGAAACTTTAATCTGCTTTCCTTCAGGCAGAATAATTCCACTTTACACCTTCTCATCATGGGGCCTAACTCAGAGCCTTTAGTAAAGCCTTGACCATCACTCCAGGGGCCAGGCAGGGTAGTGCTGAGGGTTGCCTTTTCATCTTCTAAACAGTGTCTTTGGGATCCCTGGGTGGTTCAGCAGTTTGAGGCCTGCCCTCAGCCCAGGGCGTGATCCGGGAGACCCCGGATCGAGTCCCGCGTCGGGCTCCCTGCATGGAGCCTGCTTCTTCCTCTGCCTGTGTCTCTGCCTCTCTCTCTCTATATGTGTGTCCCTCATGAATAACTAAATAAAATCTTTAAAAAAATAAAAAAATAAATTAAAAAATAAACAGTGTCTTTGAAGAGCATCAAATGACTGGCTATTTTGAGGAGTACAAGAGCCTAGTCCCATTGATTCAATCTGGGATCTCTCTGAAGGGGCATCCTAGACCCAAAACTGCCCATGCCATAGGTCGGGTCCTCTGTGGCAACTGCGTTGTGATCGGCTTCTCCAATGGCTTGGGCTGCCCCTTCTCCTTCACCGCCCTCATCCTTGAGGGTACTCAGCAATAATCTCCTACATGCAGCCTCTCTCTTGGGTCAGTTTTAA
This sequence comes from Nyctereutes procyonoides, assembly GCF_905146905.1. Classification (NCBI taxonomy): domain Eukaryota; kingdom Metazoa; phylum Chordata; class Mammalia; order Carnivora; family Canidae; genus Nyctereutes; species Nyctereutes procyonoides. Next base: position 18,324,645 of record NW_026575132.1, read on the forward strand.
GGAGCCAGGCTTAAGTAGGACCTATGACTGTCTTCACTTGCTTTCATCCTTCCTCTGTAAATGAATCCTACACTATATATACACACACACAAAGCACATTGAAGCTCATCTTGCCTCTACCAGCAATTTCTGGAAATGAAGCTTAATTTAAGTATATTCTTAACTTCCTACCCTCTCATGGGCTTAAAGAATCTATACGTTGCTTTCTCAGAGGATCTACTGAATGACACGCCACTCTGCATGCCTTTCATGTGGCTCTAGCTGTAGTGTTCCCCCTTCCCTGCTAGCTTATGGTCACTTTTTTCTTCCCCTCTGCCCTTAGCCATTTAGATATTCAGCAGGAGGATTTGTACTCTGGTGTCTTACAAGTAGTTGAAACAAATGATAGGTGGATCCTGCTATATAACAGATTCAATTTGAGTCATCTGAATGTTGTGGCAGCTCCATAATTATACATGGGAGTGGTTCAGGCAGCTGTCTCATGGGGTGGGACGCAGAATGGGATTGTCTGAACCTGCATTTGCAAAACACTTCACATAAGAAAGAAAAAGCATCAGTTGTGCATATTAAGTTATGAGGTTGGTGGAAATTGTGCTGTGTTCCAACAAGCCACCTCTTGGCACTGGCATTCTTTGACTAACTTGCCGTCTTTGGGTTTAAGCTCATCTTGGGTGTTGTTTAGTACATTGTGAGTCTAGCCCACCACCCCCTCACCCCCAGTCCCTTTTAAAGCTAAGTCTGATTTCCCTTTTTTTTTTTTTTAAGTTTTCTTTCCTCCACAGTTTGTCTTTCTTCATTCAAGAGTTTGGATAGTAAATTTACCTTTACACATGTTTGTGCTCACAGCTATACGTATCAATTTGTAAAAAGCCAAATGGAGAACAGTTTAGCATCAGTGAAATGTCAGGAAAATGCCCAGAAGGCACCAATGCAATACTGGAGTTTCAAATTTTGAGAATGGAATTAGGCCACTAAATCAGTTTTCCTGCCTATGTCAGGGACCTTAGGGATATGTCCTAGTTCTTTAAAAAAAAAAAAAAAGGGCATCTGAACCTCACTCAGTATAACTCACAGGTCTTTGTTGGGGACTTGTGGGAAACCTGTGGACTTGAAACTAATTGAATCTACATTGAAATGGCCTTTTCCTTTCTTTATTAAATATCTGATTTGCTCTACAACCTTTTTCTTTGACTTGCTTGCATTATTCTTTTTTAGCTGCACAAATTGGCTATTCTCCAAGGTTGAAAGGGAAGAAAGAAAAAGAAAAGAAAAGATCAGGACTGAATTATGCTGTTTGTTAGATCATGAGTATAACTTTCCCCTTTGTGTTAGAGGAAAGGACACACCTCCTCTGATTTAGTGGGGAGATGAGCCAGTTGTCAGTGTAAAGTATTATTATAATGTTTCCAGTGCCATAGTTAGAGCAAAAACATCCTTTCTGTTTGAAAAGTGAGGAAGGATGGCAACATATGTCTGGGCTCATCATTATCATTCAGACCCATACCATGAAAACTCTGTCTCTGATTGCAGGCTGAATTTGCTCATGACCACATTTATTTTCCAGGGCTTGACAGACTGTGGTTTTCTAACCATCTTCTTATTAGCATGCTGTCGGTTCTCTCTATCTATTCCTCCTGCACCTGCTGTGGTAGTGATTGTTTTGTGTGTATAGGTACCATTGCCTTGAGAGATTAAGGGTGCATTGTGAGCAGAACTAAACCAATGGATTTATCAGTGTACAAATTCCGCCCAGTTTTTTGAACAATAACTGAAGCTTTTCTCTTTGGAAAGTAATATTTCTCTTTGGGATTTCTGGGTTTAAAACACATTTACAACTGTACTTGTATCCCCTTTCCGACTCCATTATGCCTTTAATTTTTAATTTATTTCTCAAAAAGATTTTATTTACTTATTTGATAGAGAGAGAGAGTGAGCAAAAGCATGAGCTGAGGGGAGAGGCAGAAGGAGAGGGAGAAGCAGGCTCTCCGCTGAGCAAGGAAACCAATTCCTGACTCAATCCCAAAACCCTGGGATCAGGACCTGAGCAGAAGGAAGACACTTAATTGACTGAGCCACCCAGGCACCCTTGCCTTTTTACTTATAATCACATCTCATAGCCAGAGAAGTGGTAGAAAGGTTTATTTTTATATCTATAGGGAAAAAAAGTTTTACTTTTTTTCCCAAGTAAGGTTACTGAGATTTTTCTAACAAATATAAGGGATCAGTGGACTGCAGATTCATACTTTTCATGTGTACTTTACTTTTGTACACATCTGGGAAATTAAAGTTGCAATAGATTATTAAGGATTATTGCAATTTGTTCATTGGGGAGCTTAGTAAGAAAATTACTTACTATTTTAACATTTGAAAAATTATTTGGTCTACACTGCAAATTTATAGATGGTGAGAAAGCTTATCTCTAAGGTCCAGAACAGGGCAAACAGCCTTGAAGAAGGAAAGCTTTGATTACCTTTTAGGACTGAAGAGTATATATCCCAGGGTTAAAGAGGAAAGGGGTTTTCCCTTTTGTCTCCCAGCACCTACCCTTAGTTTGCTTTGAAGAATGAGATGTTTAACTGCTGCTGATTTTGTTTCGAATTTCTGGCTAGACAGCTTTTTAGAGGATGGATTAAATCTCTTGGGTACGGTATAGGCAGAGGTGTGTTGTCACTGGTTTATTCCCCGATGCATCTCAGGAATGAATGCTTTCCTCTCTGCATATTGACTTTACACCAGTGGAGAAACCCAGAAACAGGGCTGCTCCACTTTCATGTGTGCATGAGAGAAAAACATCCTTCCCTGGTATATCTATCAACTAACACTTTGACATTTCTCTTTTGGAGGTCATAGGATCAAGTAAATAAGTATTAGGTAAGGAGCAATCAAAGATAGGGAAATCTAGTTGAAGCCAGAATCATAAAATGGGGAGAGAGAGAACCATAAACCAGTTACAGGACCACCTCAGTTATGCTTGCCTTTCCCCTTGCTATCCTAAGAATGTAAGGAAGCCAGGAAGGCAGGCAGGAAGGAAGGAATGAAAGGAGGGAGGAAAGGAAAGGTGAAGGGGGAGGAAATGAAAGAAGGAAGGAGGAAGAGAAAGAGAATAAGAGAAATTTTACTTTACATTATAGTCTCGCTTCAACTGTTATGAGCACTCTGTCATGTCACCATATAACATTATCAGCATTGTTCTGCTTCCCAGAACACTATTTAGGGAACCTCTTAGAGCTGGAGCCTGGTTGATAGCAGTAATACTCTTGAAAATGATGGAGATATTTGTATGTCTATAGACCTACGTCTGACCCACAAACCGTCCCCAACATACATTATAATTGTGCGTAACCCCTCCTCCTCTCTCCTGCACAGCCATGCTGAGTTTCTCTATGTGGGTTGACGTGACTTTAGTAGATCAATCTCAGCATTGGTTACACGAGAGAATTTTCTGTCTAATACATGAATATGACTTTAATACATAAATCCAGAATTAGATCCCAGGTGATTTTACAATAGCATTTTAATGGCAAGAATTGAACATTTAAAAATGATGCATGTTAACATCAAAATTCACCCACTGCATTCTGAACTCCTGTTCCAGTGGTGGAGTCAAGTGTACTGCAACTGCAGAGAGTTCCCGGATACTTGCAGGAGGTAGTGGGGACATGGGGAAGGTCATTTAGTGGCCTAATTGATGATGACAGGATACATCAAATGTCAGAAGAGAGTCTCTGTCCTTTCATTGGTGAGCTATGACCATGATTGCCCAAAGCTGGATTCCTTAGAAAATTGAAAGTGGGGTGGTTCGATTTTTTTACTATCAAACCACCATCTACAATTTGAGCCTCACAGTACACATGTACACAATTAATTTGTTGGCCTGTTCATGTAATTCTTGAGAAGCTTACTTTACACTTTTTCCTGTGTGTGTGAAATAAGAATGTAGTCTATTGAGCCTTAGCTTGTGAGTCCAATTCTGTTTCTACCTCAGAAGTCCCTTAAGACCACTCCGTGGTCTCTGGATTCCTCATCTACAAGATGCGGAATGTTGTCAATGCAAAGCTGGAAAAAATCCCCTTGAGGGCTGTGATGCTCTGGACTAGGACACTTTCTAATGTTTCCAGGGAGCTAATTTCTGGAAGCCATTAGTCAGTTGATAAACAAATGCTTTTGATGTGAAGGTTTGAATTGTGTATTGGCAGGAATTGTTTGAATAATTGACTTGAATGAGTTTAATTGGTTATAAGGGAGTGCTTTGTTTCTTTGGATGATGTAATTACTGCCTGTGTTGGGTTCCTGCAGGAAGGATTTAAATGCTGGATGATGTATCTCGATTGTACTAGTGTGCATTTGATGTCTCTGGATTTGTTCAGTTCTCCCTGGTGGTCTGAGTGTCCTGTGACAATGGGCAGTTACCATCTTGCTATCACCATCAAGTAACCACGTCTCCGTCAGTTTCCCCATAAAAAAAAAATGTAGGATCACCTCAGCACATCTGTGAACACTGGGGATTGAGGATGCCTCTCTCCTAGAGGAATCTTTTTCTGGGGGCCGTATTCCAGTTGGAAGACCAGGGCTTCCCTCCAGCTTATTATCCTGAAAAATAGTCCCACCATTCCACTCTCTCAGTTCCATCGCCTTAACTTGGCAAGGGCTTCAGTGAAGATGTAAACATGGTGGTAATAAAGCTGGCAAGAGTACAACTGAGTAACCAACGCTGGCAGTAACCAACGCTGTGGGTGGGGAGTGGCTGGTGATCAAAAACCTGGTGGCAGAACTGAAGCCAACACAGTTGACTGTTATGAATTTAAGTTGAGGCCATCCTAATATACCAACTGACAAGAGTTAGGAATTACTCTTCTTCCAGAATTCTCCCTCGATGTTATACCATTTTATGACTATATCACATTCCTCATTTGGAAGTCTCAAAATATATTCTAACCAATACAAGGATTTGATCACTAAAGAGCTTCTAGATGTAGTTGTATGGTTCAATGACCCGCAGCTTTATCTTTTTTTTTCTTTTTTTCTTTTTTTTTTACATATAGAGAAGTAGAAGTTCCAAAAGGTTAAATTAATTGCCATCATCCTCTAGCAAGTCACTATAGAAGTCAGACATAGTACAGCTATCATAATGGGTAGTGGGCAATTTCTTTTCTTTTTTAGGAAATGCAAATGAAAGCCTTTCATAGCACTGAAGTTTGATCATCTGCAGAAAATAACTTTTAATGTGTTTGGATGTGTGTAGAGGATGTGTATAGAAGTGTAGAGGATATCTGCCTTCTTCACCCCACCGTAAAGCCCAGAGGGCCACTTGTCACAAAGAATCTAGTAGAGGATATCTTGTTTCTGGCCTTCCTTGATACAACTTTTAGGATTATATGCTCAGGATAGGTAGTAAGAGAATACGGAAGTCAAATTACCAATAAATATAATAAAAGGAGAGGTTTCTCTGTTTTGGAGTTCTTAAGCTTTTTTGTGTTTTGACTGCCTTGGCTTGTCACTCCTCCTCATAATAATATTTTTAAAATAAAGTACAAAGGATTCGAAGAAAACAAATCACATTGAAATATAGTTATCAAAATAATTTAGAAATTGCACTAGAGTAATATATGTGCTTTTTATTAACACATTAAAAACAGAATCTAGCAGCTGGCTTAACAATCATCATAAATCTGAAGTAATGATATATACGCGATTTCAGTATTTCTGCAAAAACTAAAATAAGAAATAAAAAAATCATTAAATTCCTTTGAATTCTATTTACAGACCCTTGTCTGTGGGTTCAAGATTGTCTTCTTCTGGTGGGTTTTCAAGTCATATTCCATCACTTGCTTGTCTGAGATGGTGTTCAAATAGGTTTTTCAAATAGGAGGCAAACTGGTGGCTTCATTGGAGAATTGTGTGAAGTACAGAAGATTGTAATAAGAACACAGGCTGGGTGAGCTCTAGATCAAATTATAAAGTGGGGTTTGTTTTTGTTTTTGTTTTTGTTATTTTGGTCTCATTTACCAGTTTTTCTACATAATCTTCCTCTAAGTCAGGGCTCAATGCTTTTGAGTGATACGAATAATTCAATTAGATTTAATTGTTAGTGACAATGCTTTCAACTTTACATGGATATTGAGTGTGAATATTTACATAGGGTCTACAGGGAGATGGCACTATTAAATCCAAAGGAATCCATTGCCAACCATGGATTTGAGGGTTCTTTTTCGGGACTTGGATAGATGGGCAAAGGGATATTTTTGTTAGTTACTGATACCTTTCCTTCACCTTATGGTTGACTGTTTCTCCCGCCCACTCATAAGCCAGTGGTAGGTTTTATTTGGCAAACAGAGGAAGTAGTTCTTTTTCACTTTGCTCTTGATTCTACTTATCCTGGCAGTAACATTTCCCTAGGGGCAGGCAAATACTCTTTCAAGTTGAACATCTCATTTGCAGCGCTGTCATTTGAAGTGATAGTCATTTGTAGTTTGTAGAGGAATGATTTCATTCATATGAGTGAACAGATGGGTTAATAAAGCTGTCTGAAGTTGTAACCTGGTTCACAAGCTATTTCAGGGACATCCATCATGGTGTCACAATGCTGGATGCTGAACTACCAATAGTCTATTAGATTATAAGCACCTTGAAAACCAGGGTTAAATCTCACCTAAACCAAGTTTGTATTAACACAGTGTAGAGAGGTATGCTTTCCCTCTAGGCTTTAAGAAATAAAGGTGGTGCAGTGTTTTGTCATGGAGCATAAAGTAAGTATTTAAGCTATGACAATAAATGCATTTTATAAAAAAGAACTAAAAGCAGTTTTGTGCTATTTTCTTCTAAATGTGTTTTCTTTATTTCCTAACTTCTCTATAAAATGGCTTTGTCACCTTGAAAGAAATGATCACATAAATGCAAACACACTTTTTTTTTTAAATTTTGATTTTTTTAATAGATTTATTTTCTAGAGAGAGCACAGAGGGGAGAGGCAGAGGGAGAGAGAGAGAGAGAATCTCACACAGAATTCCCACCGAGTGCAGGGCCCTACAATGTGGGGCTCAATCTCAAGACCCTCAGATCATGACCTAAGCCAAAATCAAGGTGACACTTAACTGACTTGACTGTACCACCCACGTGCCCCACAAATACTCTTTTTAAAGAATTGAGATTCTGTGAGTTTTAGGTGAAAGGATTCTTTTAAATTTGATTTTTGAATTGCGTTTCCAAGCTTTCTTACTTTTTGTAGTGAGTTTAGTTTTGTCTTATGCTTCATCACAGTGGCACTGAGATTTGTTTTGAAGCCACATCAGAAGGAAGATAGGGAAGACAGTGATGAGAGGCTGCTGTTTTGCTGGACCCTTGCTCGGCTCAACTGTCAGAGTGCACATGGCATGACCACTGATGCTTGTTAGCATAAGGGCAATGGATCAGCCCTGGCTCCAGCATTAGGATAACTCGAGGAGCTTTTAAAACATACCAATTAAATCTGAGCCTCTGGGGGTGGGGCTGGGCCTTGGGTATGTACTAAAAGCACTCTAGGTGGTTCTCATGTGCAGCCAGTGTTGAGAATTATTGGTAAAATGGATGTGGGCATCAATCTATGAACGTAATGGGCAAGAAATAGAACTTAAATTATTTTGTATTCCTAATCTCAATTTTGCTATTAACCTCATTTTTTCTTCCAGTTTACTCAACTCTACAGTTCTGAGTTCTTACATCGTCCAAAATTTGGGAGAACAGAGGAGCCTCTCTTTATAGGTCATCAGTCCACTGAGGTTACCATTGGGTGCCCAGCATCACACTGGCAGGGGTCTGGTGGTGTTGGGTGGTGTGACTTGCTTAGAACACTGGCGTCTTTCTGTGATGTGCTACAACCAGACACCAGGACTAGGGCTAAGAGGAGCCACAAAACTCAGTATTACATGAATCATCTTCCAATGGGACATTTAAAAAATCTGAATTAATGTGAAAAAATCCATGATGAAGAATACAGCAAAATTTTAAAGAAAGACAGGATCTGTGCACCTTCCATCATCAACCCTCTTCCTAGTGGGAAATACGATCTTTCTCTCAACAGCGTACTTTCTTCCTGCCTGTCCTTTCTGGTTGAGGAAAATCTCATTTAAGCCAAGCAAAATTCTTTGCCTTCATGGGTTCCTGTTTCACTTGCCTATTTGATAGGAGGAGTATTTTCTCGTATACTTGCCCCCAAAATGGATTTGACTTTTGGAAGCAAAAAATATGAAGAAAAGTATTTAGCAAGCAACTTCCATTCCTCTCCCCCTCAATTTATTACATCTCTCTTTTTCGTCACTGAGCCCAGAATGCACTACTTGAGGTATGTGTGAGTGTGTGTAGGTGTGTATGTGTGTTTGTTGGGGGCAGAATAAGGTAGCATAGGTTGTCTCTCTCTCCCTTGTTCCCTTCTTTCCCCTCTCCCTCCTATCCTTTCCTTCCCTTCTACAGACAAATTGGTAGGCAACACAAAACATTTTTTATTATTTCTCAAAAATTCAGATCTTTGTTGTCACCAAAGTGCCCTGTCCCCTACACCAAGTACTTCTTGGAATGTATCTTATATCATTTTTTTTCCCCAGAAAGCTCAACCCAACAGGTTACCTCCGATGCACCAGAAGAGTCCACGGCATCTGCTGCTTTCTTAGGTGATATGATTTGCTGGAGAAAATGTCTACATTTCCCGCACAAATTTTGCTGTTTGAGGAATTTTATTTTATCTTATTTTTTTTAAAGATATTATTTATTTATTGGAGGCACACACACACACACACACAGAGAGAGAGAGAGAGAGAGAGAGAGAGAGAGAGAGAGAGAGAGAGGCAGAGAAACAGGCAGAGGAAGAAGCAGGCTCCATGCAGGGAGTCTGATGTGGGACTCCATCCCGGGTCTCCTGGATCACACCCTGGGCTGAAGGCGGCGCTAAACCGCTAAGCCACCGGGGCTGTCCAATTCTATCTTATTTTTTAAAAAAGATTTTATGTATTTATTCATGAGAGACACAGAGAGAGAGGCAGAGACATAGGCAGGGGGAGAAGTAGGTTCCCTGAGGGGAGTCTGATGTGGGACTCGATCCTAGGACCCAGGAGCATGCCTTGAGCCAAAGGCAGACACTCAACCACTGAGCACCCAGACGCCCCTATTCGAGGAATTTTAAAAAACTGTGTAAGTCTCTGTGTTCAGAGCCCTATGTGGAAACCAGCCCTTCATTGGTCTTTCAGAATAACTTCAAGGTCTAGGAAGAGCCACCATCTTCATATTTCCCGCTTCTATTCCCTGGGTGTTCTTGAATAAAACCTTCTTCTCGGGCCACAAATAAGAGCCATGTAGGAACTGACTCAGGGAAATTGAATCCTCTCAAGATGCCCTCGTGCAGGAATGTCTGAACTTTGGCAGTTCATCTATCTTGGCTTTAATTAAGCTCGACTTCTCTCATTTTCTCAGACTCAACATCTGATTCCTCAGTAAACCTTGTCAGCTCTGACTCAGAATAAATCCTGAATCCTTTCAGTTTTCACCAGCTCTACTGTCATCACCCTGGTCCCAATCAGCATGATCTTCCCCCTGGATAACTGCAGTAGCTTCCTAACTGGTTGTGGGTCGGAGCCGTGAATGCTTATCTGTATGCAGACTCTTCCCTTCTTCTTGGGCACACCACTTGCCTACATTTCCCAGGGCTGCGGCACCCAGATGGAGCGTACGGCTGGTTCTCACCTTTAGAATGAGAGAGGGTGATGTCCTTCTCCTTAGGTGGGGGAGTGTCACCCATCCCACATTCCTCCTCTTTCCATTGTCCAGCTGAATAGAGAGAAGAAACCCAAGGACCTTGGGGGGAGAGCAGGGCCCCAAAGTGGAAGGCCTGGAGTTATGAATTATTGTTTGGGTTAGAATCATCACATTGACCTGCGCTGAGCTTCACGTGAGTAAGAAATAAGCTTACTATGCAGATAGCTGCATCGCTCTGTGTCCTACCTTCCCTGCAGCATTTTTCCTGGTTACCCCATTCAGTACTCAACTGTCCTCCCCTGCTCATCTTTCTTCATAGCGCTTATCACCATTTAGTACTATATGGGATTTACTGCTTTTGTTTTCTGCCTAAGACAACTGTTCTTATTCTGAACAACCAGCCTGTTTTTATCAAATAAGGAATGAGAGTCTTGTAACTGATAATATGTCCCCTAAAAAAACAAAAACAAAAACAAAAACAGAAAACAACTAGCTTCCAATAAGCACAGGAAAATTTGTGTGAGATCTAATTGCAGAGCTGTATACTCTTTCTGATTTTGTCTTACTATTTGGTCTTCATTACCTTTCACTCTGATTTAAAATAAAAAAAATACTGTTTTATATCTACCTTTGTTCTAAATCTTTGTTGAGTTGAGGCAGGTTATAGATCAAGAAAAATCTATCTTTGTACCTCTAGTGTCAGGAAAATTTGTACGCAAGGAAGTTGTTAAAAAGGAGCTTAATAAATGTAATAAAAAATATTCTTAAAAACCTACATTCTAAAAAAAACCCTACATTCTATTCATTTTTGGAGATTTATACCTTTTTATTGTAAAAATAATTTTTTCACATGGATACAAGGTCGATTTATGTCAACATATATTGATTTGGTTTGAACGTTTTTGGATGTATTTCAGGAGAAGGAAGAGAAAAAAGAAAAGAACAAAACAAGCCCATTCTAAAGGGAGGTCATGGGGTGAACACATGGGAAGTGGAGGGAGGGAGAGGAGAACCCAGAAAGGATGTGGAAACTTTACACTTTCTCGAGACTTGGCCCTATATGTCTCTTCATCTGGTTGCTGATATGTATCCTTTATCATATCCTTTAAAAAACTGGGAGATGTAAAAACAAATCATAATTAACAAATAAAGGAAGTCATAGTTCCAGTCTGGATGGTGCATCTTGCTTCCCTCTTGCCCTGCACCTTCACAGTCTTGTGGCTTTCACCTTAGTCTGGTAAGACCCCACAATTTGGTTGAGGGCCTCCATTCCCATCTCTGCCCCTCCAGCAACTGAGTGATGAACAGTAATCCATGCTTCCTTTCCACACTAAAACAAGGTGGGGGGTGGATTAGCTCATTGTTCCTTAAGGGTACATTCAGCCTAAGGGACCTGAAGAACTTTTATAAACTACTATTTCCAGGAACCCTGAAATTCTGATTCCTTTTATTTGAGTAAAATAAGTTGTTTTATTCAAAATCATTTTGTAGTGTCATGAGTATTTGGACATGAGACCCACATACTAATATATGTTTAAAGAGCTCTTCATGTGATTCCTTTGTGCAGCCAGAGTCAAGGCAATTGGTCTTGCTACCTTCTCTCCCAGCATGGAAATGGAAATCCTGTGATGGAGTAGATTTAGGTCTTTCTTTCTTTCTTTCTTTCTTTCTTTCTTTCTTTCTTTCTTTCTTTCTTCTTCTTTCTTTTCTTTCCTCTTTCAAGTTTTTTTTTCAATTCCAGTTAGTTACAGTATAATATTAGTTTCACTAATATGTTCACCCTATGACCTCCCTTTAGTGAAGGAGTAGAATTCATCATTTATCTACAACAACCAGTGCTCATCACAAGTGCCCTCCTTTTTAATTCATTAATTATTTATTTATTTAAAGATTTTATTTATTTATTCATGAGAGACACAGAGAGAGACAGAGGCAGAGACACAGGCAGAGGGAGAAGCAGGCTCCATGCCGGGAACCTGACATGGGACTCAATTCTGGGACTCCAGGATCATGCCCTGGGCCGAAGGTGGCGCCAAACCGGTGAGCCACCCAGGCTGCCCCACAAGTGCCCTCCTTGATGCCCATCACCCATTTAACCCATTCTACCCACCCCCCACTTCCCCTCAGGCATAGGTCTTTCTAATTCTATAGACAATGAAGTCAGAAGCTCTAAGGATGGCGTCCACACCTCTGGGACGTTATAAGACATGCTGCCACTAGATGGCACAGGCAATTCTTGAGATGGAGGAGATTCTGGTAATTTGGAATTTTGCTTTCCCTGTGCGGTATACTCGAGACACCTAGCTTTGGGAGCTTTGTGGGGACATGACACTTTAGTTCCTTTCCCTGAGCTAGAAGCCCAGAAGGTGCAGCTGTTTTGCTTGACAAGTTGATAGAGAGAGACTCATTAAATACACGTTCTATCGTCTGAAGGGAGAAAGAACGCGAACCTCTGCATAAATATTAGCTCACATTTTTCTTATTCTTTCCAGCAGGCATGTGCTTCTTTCTTCTTTTCTGCATTTGTCCTCTCTTTTTCTCTGCTGTGTTCTCTCTTTTCCCTTCTTTCTCCTCTTTTCTTGTTTTCTCCTCTTGTCGCTATTTACAATCTGGTTATAACTAATAATAGATTATATTTTATTTTGGTACCTTTGTCACTGATAAAAACTTCATGAATCTAAAAATGATTCAGACACAGCCTTCTTAGAAGGGTGAACATATTCGGGTTACAATGGAGAAATTCTTATTCAGGGGCTTTCTTCTGCAGCAGCTGTAGCAGCACCAGCCAAACCCAGGAAGAAAGAAAGAATTTTATGTGCCCATCAGGGAAAAACAGCCAAACTCCTCTCCTTTTAACAGCACAGTTCGGGTGAGGGCCAAAGCTCTGGGTGTACATGTAAGTAGGGGTTTTGCACAATAATAGGGTGTGCTTCTCCGTTGCTTCCCATTGGAAGATCTCAAAGCACACTTGCTGCTTTATTCTGTAGAGCTGCCTCTTTTCCCTGGGCTGTCAAAATAGGAAGATGTGTTGTGATTTTTTTTTTTCCAAAGAGATTGCATTCCTTCCCTGGCTCTGTTCCAGCCCAGCTGCTTGTCGTTCAGGGAGATGCTATGCTGTTGGTGCCAGGATATACCACTGTGCTTTCTTCTTCCCTGAGTGACATATACTGATGGGTCACTGTCTGGAACAGGGGAGCAAAGCATGGTGTGTGTCCATCCATGAAGATCCCTTGTTGTTTACTCTTTTCTGGTTTCCATCTGGCAGCATCAGATACCAATCTCCATTAAAAAACAAAACAACTAACCAAAGAAATGCAAAGACAAAAAAAATACAAGAAAAAGTCTTTCTTTAATATAGTTAACATTTATTGTGTGCTTATTGTTTGCTAGATCCTGTTTTAAACACTTGACATACAGTCTATCCTGTAATCCTCACATCAATGTCATGACCCAGGTTCTATTATTATCCCTATTTTACATATGAGGAAACTAGGTAAAAGTAGGTTAAGTCAATTGCTCAATGCCGCAAAGCTGATGAGTAACTGAGCCAAGCTTTGAGCTGGGGCAATCTGATACCAGAGACCCTACTCTCTTTATCCTACATTCAAGTGGTAAAGGGTCATGTATTAGAGTCCCACATGAAAAAAGGGTAGATTCTCCAACTGGACAGTCATTAGGAACTTTCCTAATGTGTATTTCCTGTTCTTGTAGCTATAGGTTCCTTGGTGTAAGATTGAATGGATGTTGCAAACCCAGTTCTTGCCCATTCTGTACGACCTAAGTGCATTCCAGTATATATCCACTTCTTATTGGTCAGACAGCCAAGAGGAGGCACACTTCTTAATTGTCACTGGCATCGTGCAGTATGCCTACACAATCTTAAATAAGCTCAGGAAATAAACGACTGAGAGGATCACCCTAGTTCATTTTTTGCTGACTCATTTCTGTGTTACTTGAGAGGGGACAGAGACAAGGACTAACAGATAAAACTAACAGATGGCATTTGGGAGCTTTCCGCACAAACACTAACTTCTTTAGATTCAACACATCTTTCTATCTTCACACATCCTGTTCTCTCTACTAACTCCTCTTGGCCCTCAAAACTTGGTTCATGCCACTCTCTTCAGAAAGCCTTTAAGTAATATACTCAGCTGTATAGTTAAGACTTTGATTTTTCTTTGTTTAGTATTTTCCCAATTCTTTTCTTTTCCATTTCTTTGGGTGGCAGGCTTTTCTTCCTCGTTATCAGTTATTTGTTGAAATATTAGCTTTCTTTCTCTTATTAATCATTCTCTTATTAATCTCTTCTTTACCTCTATGCATAGGTTAATGTATGTTAATTGACACCACATCTTCTTTATGTCCCTGCTTTATTTCTCTGCAGATTTGCCCTATAATGTTTTATAAAAAAGGAAATATTTCATAAAGGAATTGCATATCCCACTTTATTCATGGCCTGATAATGACAACCTAAGGAAAACCTGAGAATAAGCCCATTGAACTTTTCCACCTCATTCTTTAACTTAGTCTTCTTGTGTAATAATACTGTTCTTTCTCAGCAGGTAAAGGGGCGGCTATATCAAAGATTAATATGGTTTATTGGTGCATAATCTTCAAAGAGAGTCATAAGGTCTCCCAACAAGAGAGCTAGCGCAAGGATGGGTCAGAAGTCCAGGGGGAATTCATGTGTATAACTTATGGAAAGGTAAAGGTTTCTATTTGTCAGCGATAAGGCAAGTAGGCCAAGAGCAGCCCCATTCATAAATTTGGTCTGGGTCAGATCCAATTCATAGATATTCAACCAATAGAAGTGTGAGTTGCAATTGTTAGCGGCCTTGAACTGCCCCACCTTGGATCCTGGGAAATCAATGTGGCTTTGTTCAGCAGTGGCTGCCGGAAAGGACCATAAATCAGGAGCTTCCCTACAAACCTTTATTGTCAAGGTAATGACAAAGAAAAATGATGGCAGTTATTCCATTTACACAGTTTAGGCTTTTTTCTTTTTCATTGATGTTTCCTCCAATTTTTTTTTTCTCTCTCTTCCTCTTCTTCTACTTCTTTCTGGTGGTGGGGGGAGAATCTAATAGAACCATATAGCTTTTAAGTTGTTTTTAGAGGAATTTGTGACTCAAAACAGATTATGGTTGTTAGAAGGATGTCTTAAATAATTTTTTTTTTATTTTCTGGAACTCATTCAGGCTATGCCATAGTGTGAACTGATCAACCAAGTGGTTATCCAAAATGAGAGTTTTGTTTTTTTTTGATAATTATAAGCCATTTCTAAGTTCATATCATGATTCTATATTAGACACAGGACATCATACATGTTATCCACATGACTGGGATTTGTTCACTTGCTTCTATAAAAAGTGACTGATGATTAGTAACCTCAGATGGGTATGCCGTGATAGTTTAATTACCATCAGTGTGGCTCTGTGCACTCATGGGGGATTTCATCCTTGGATGAAAATACCAAACACTTGAAAGGACCTTTTGCAGACTCTGCTACACTATCCTGAGAACTCTCGCTGGCTGCTGTCATTCCCCCAACTCAACCAGCTTCAGGTCCTTAAAGACAAGGGTGCACTGGACTCTGCCTCAGTCCTCTTTCCCTGAGCCAAAACCTGAAAAGTCTTCCACACTGTAAGCTGGGGCAACCCCAGGGCTCACCTCATTGGTACTCAGTCTGTTAGGGACTCCACGCCCCCACCCCCACCTCCCCATTTTGACTTCCTTAGTCTTGAAAAGCAGTTGTTTCATATACACTGGTTTTTGTTGTTGCTGCTGTTACTTCACATGGTGGTGGGTTGTATCCAGTTCTTTTTATGCCATCTTAGCTAAAAATTTAAGTCTTCAAAGAGAATTTTTAAATTCTAGTTTATATACCATAAAATTTACCCATTTTTCAGTGTACAATTTAATGACTTTTGATAAATTCTCAGAATTATACAGCCATCATTACTATCCAATTTGAGAACATTTCCATCAATTCAAGAAGATCTCATATTCATTCACAATTACCTTTGTCCTCACTCCCTGTCCAGACAACTACTATGTTCCATCTCATAGAATTGCCTTTTCTAGACATTTTATCCAAATAGAATCAGAAAATATTTGCATCAACTTCTTTTAGTTAGGATGAGGCATTTGAGGTTTATCCACATGGCAGCCATTTCAGCAGTTTGTTCTTTTTTGTGACTGGATAGTACATATGGATTTTGTATGGATTTATCCATTTACCAAGTGGTGGACATTTGGAGTGTTTATACTTTTTGACTATTATGAATAATGCCTCTATGAATGTCTGTCTATAAGCCTTTGTGTGGACATATGTTTTTATTTCATGTCTTTTGAGTAGATATCTGGCAGTGGAATTGTTGGGTTATGTACAAAATTTATGTTTACATTATTTTTTTATTTTTTAGGTATGTATGTATGTATTTATTTATTTATTTGACAGAGAGCTAGAGAGCACAAGCAGGGGAGTGGCAGAGGGAGAAGCAGGCTCTCCCTCTACTCATGTCTCTCCTCCCAGGCCCCTGGGATCATGATCTGAGCAAAAAGCAGATGCTTAAGTGACTGAGCCACCAGACACCCCTATTTTTTAGGGTCATTTTTAAGAAACTGGTAAACTGATTTCCAAGCACCTGTACCATTTTACAGTTCTACCAGCAGTGAATGAAGATTCCAGTTTCTCTGTATCCTTATCAACACTTGTTATCTTTTTTAATTATAGTCATCCTAGTGGGTATCAAGTAGGTATGTCACTGAGGTTTTAATTTATATTTCCCTAGTGATCACTGATGTTGAGCATCTTCTCATGTGCATATTAGTCTTTTGTGTATCTTCTTTGGTGAAATATCTATACAAATATTTTTATCCATTTTAATCAGATTATTTTTCTTATTATTGAGCTATAACAGTTCTTCATATTGTGGGTACAAGTCTTTTATTAATAATATGATTTGCAAATTTTCTTCCAGTCCCTGTCTCATCTTTTTACCACCTTAATGCCTTAATGGTATCTTCGAAGTGTAAACAGTTTTAATTTTCATGAAGTCCAATTCATTATTCTTATGGGTCATGTTTTGGTGTAGTTAAGGCTGTTATCATTTTAATAAATTCTTTGTTTCTGTTTAAACTAACCAGGGTGGATTTTTCTATTTACACCTAAGAAATGTAACTGATAAGATAATTAAGAAAGGAGACCAAAAAAAATTATATTTCATTCTGGGAATTGTGAATCCAAAATGGGAGCAAGCAAATCTAGAATCATAAAATTTTATTTTGGACAGTTGAAATTTTTGTTGCTTGCCTTTACTGCTGTCAACCAGAGGGTGCTATTGGCGTGCCTATCAAGAGACTTCTTTATCTGGATGGTTGATGTATATTGATCTGAAACACACCAGAGATCATAGTGGACATTCTATATTGCTTCTTGGGTCCATGGATCTCATCATCATCGTAGATATCATTACGTTGGTGAGACCTCAAAAAGAAAAAGGATACCTCAAATTTAAAACCTCTTATGATAAACCAATGGTTTGGGGTTCTTCTTTGGGTTCTAGTTTCTTATGAGAAGCCAGTATACCATTTCATTGGACATCATTTGGATTGAGAAAAACCTTCTGAAAGATAGAGGTGAATAATTAAATCGAATTAAAATACTATTTAATCAACAAGTAAAATAGTTAACCTACCATTTCTTATTATAAACAGCTTAAAGCTACCACAGAATCTTAACATCTAAATAAACTGATGAAACAAGAGAGGTGGACTAAAAAATGGGAGTCCCCAAGTCAAGTTCTCTTCCCAAAACTAATGAGCTCCAAGATATTGAGCCATCTTATTTTCCTTATCTGAGCCTTTGTTTTGTCGTCCAGAAATTAAGGATGGGTAGATATTGCAGAGTTCCTTAGTTTTTTCTAGATTTAACTGTCTGTAAAGATAATGATCTAGAAACACCTTCTTTCCTCCTTTAAGCCATCAGTCTTTATTTTAGGACCAAGTGAGCCAGATTCTTTCCACTTTAGGGGCTGGGGAGAAGGAAGTTCTTGAAAACTTGACTGATTGTCTTGTCTGAGAACACATTTAAAGAGAGAATGTAGGCATGTATAAAGTGGTTGGCGATATTTCCCTGTTGTGGGCGTGCTGGAGGGTGGGGCAGAGATGGGCTGGAGGGATTGTTGTTTCTCTGACCAGTGATGCTGACCCTTTGCACTTTATCAGAGCTGATGGCTTCATTGTGTAAAACAAATGTGTGCTTAGTGGAGGGTACCTTAGGTTGAGGCCCAACCACACACACAATTATGAAGTAAATAAAATTGCATTTCTGCAGTAGTCATTACTATTTATGTATTCCCTGAAATTTTGGTATGCCATATTTGGTGAGATAGCATATTTAAAAGGGCCTATCAAATTAGCTATCAGAAAGTAGACACTTAATGAATATTATTTTCCTTCTCTCATTTTCCTTCTGCCTTTCTCTCCAACATGTACTATGCTATTTATCTTTTGTAAGCCTCTGGAAACTTCATATGGTTCTCTGTTCATCAAGGGTTCCAATAGAGTCTGCCTTAGTTTTTTTTTTTTTTATTTATGGTAGTCAGAGAGAGAGAGAGAGAGAGAGAGAGAGAGGGAGAGAGAGAGAGGCAGAGACATAGGCAGGAGGAGAAGCAGGCTCCATGCACCGGGAGCCCGACATGGGACTCGATCACGGGTCTCCAGGTCTCCAGGATCGCGCCCTGGGCCAAAGGTAGGCGCCAAACCCCTGCGCCACCCAGGGATCCCTGCCTTAGGTTTTGATCCTTTTAAAAACCTTTTCCTTTTGAACATTTGCCTACTTGTAAGAACCATTAGATAACTAGAACCAAAGGGATTTAGAGTATTAAATTGTTTTAGCTCATATTTATTGAATGTTTACTAATGTAAGATAATACACTAGTGATGAAGATATATTAAGAAATAGCACAAACAAAAGTCCCTATCTCCATGCAGCTTACATTCTAAACATGGAAAAGTAGGGATATGAATCAATAGTGGATATGTTATTTTTACTGTTCCAAATTCCATTTATATATTTTATTTCTTGGTAGCTACACCCCAATATTTCTTTGGGAAACTTATCCTCCTTTGACTGGAGTCTTTATGGGGCTGTCCCTCAAGTTACTCCACTCCTATCTCCCTTAGCCAGTTTGTGGACACATGACAATGCTGTACCAATCAGATGGTCTGTCAGATTAAGTAACAAAAGGGAAAATTATTGGAGTGAAGTCAGCCCAAAGATGGCACTCTGACAAATGCCATTGATTTCTGTTACCCAGAACCCCAGAGCCTAATTCTGGTTATTTCCAAAAACTTCATTCTTTGATTGTTCCTTCCATGAAAAATCTTCAATGTTTCCTTTTTTTTTTAAAGTTTTATTTATTTATGATAGTCACAGAGAGAGAGAGAGAGAGAGGGGCACAGAGACATAGGCAGAGGGAGAAGCAGGCTCCATGCACCGGGAGCCCGATGTGGGATTCGATCCCGGGTCTCCAGGATCGCGCCCTGGGCCAAAGGCAGGCACCAAACTGCTGCGCCACCCAGGGATCCCCTCTTCAATGTTTCCTATTTAAGTTGTTGAATTCATGTTGCTTGGAACCTAGTAATTGTAACTATATTAAATTGGTTAAGTAAGAAGTATCATATTTCTTTATCTCCATTTACTAACTTAAACTTAACTCTCAGTCTCATCCACAGGACTGGAAGGAAATTAAATCTAGTTTTTTTCCCCTTGAGATTTTATTTATTTGTTTATTTATTTATTTATTTGGGAGAGTGAGAGAGAACGTGCACACGCGAGCACGCACATGAGTGCGGGAGGGGCAAAAGGAGAGAGAGAATCCTAAACAGGCTCATGCCTAACATGGAGCTCATGGTGAGGCCCAATCCCACCACCTGGAGATCATGACCCAAGCTGACACCAAGAGTTGGATGCTTAACCAACTGTACCACCCAGGCACCCTTCCTCCTTTTTTTTTTTTTTTAGGATTTATTTATTTATTTGATATATATATATATAGAGAGAGCATGAGCAGGACAGGCAGGGGGAGAGGGAGAGGGAATCCTAAGCAGACATTGCACTGAGTGAGGAGCTCCATCTGAGGCTTGATCTCACAGCCCTGATCACTACCAGACCTGAAACCAAGAGTCGGTTCCTTAACTGACTGCGCCCCAAATCTAATTCTTTTTTTTTTCCAAATCTAATTATTAAGGAGAGTCCTTCTTCCTGTAGGGATGAGAACTAAAGAGGCTCCTGCTGTCATTAGTCATCTGTCCACATTGTTCATTGTTGGAAACAACCACTATCTACAACACACCAAGAATAAAGGAATCTTTGATGTGGTTGTACATGCCTGAGTTAGGGTTTGGTTTACAGGTGTACCATGGAAAACTCAGTGCATGTAATACATAATTTCTCTGAAACTTTGTACTTTCCAGCTAATTATTCTGATGCAAAATCTCGCTCAGACAGTTAACTTATCTGAGAGCCTATGCTATCTTTTAAGAACAGAGGGCAAACTATCATATTCATTCTGTCTTGTTTATTTACCTGTCTTCTCTAAATGAACCTGGATTTATATACTGAACTCTAGAGAACATTTCATTTATTTATTTATAGCATGCATTTATTTTTTTGCTCTATCCTTTATGAGATTCTGGAATTACAAAGAATAACCTCCTATAGTTTATGGCCAATAGTGACTCAGTCAGGGGAAGGAAAGTTAATTGTGAGATGGTGGCTAAATTATCAAATAATTACGGCAGTGATAAGTGTTACAGCAGAGGTTTAAAAATAGGCATAATGGGGGTCCAGTGGATGCTCTTGAGTCTGGTTGGATATGCCATGCTATGGGTGGTTTGCAGAAGGAGAAGATAACTGGGTTGAGTCTTAGGAAACAAATAGGAATTTACTTGATATACAGATAGAAGAATAGTGTTATATTCCAAACCACGCAAATAGAGAGGAAGAAGTGAGGGGGAGAGGAATACAGAGAGAAGGAGGAAAAGATGGAGGAAAGGGAGGAGGAGAAGACTGGGAAGAGGAGGCTGGGTGAGAAAAAGAGTGCCCTATGTAGAAAATGCAAGCAGTCCATCATGACTGGTATTGGAAGGAAGAGTCCACTGGAGGACTCATGGGAGATGAGCATGGAAAGGAGGACAGAAGATAAAGTATAGTGGGTAAAGGATGAATTTTATAATTAGGCTGTCCTATGTGAATACTCAAGTTCTGCCCCGTAAGTGTGGTCAACTTAAGAAAGTTACTTAACCCAGTGTCCTTGATTGTAAAAGGGAGAAGGTATAATACCTTCTTTTTAACGTTATTGTAAGGATTAAAGGGTTTCATGAATGTGAAGTACTTAGCACAATACATGCCACACAGCAGAATTCAAGAAATCTTTCTCTCGCTCCCCCTCCTCACACACCTTGACATTTATCACAAAAGCCATAAAACTAAAGGTTACTGATAAAAAGTGCTTGGTGGGTGCATTTGGGAAGTAGTGGGAAATCATTTGAAGAGAGAGGGTGAAACTGAACGAAAGAGATCCTTTGAAGTGGAGTGGAAGTTTTTTGATATAAAATCACAAGCTTAAACACTACTTAATTGCAAGCATAGTATTAAAATGAAACCAGAAACCAATGATACAAATTGCCATGATCTTGTCACCTAATCAATTAATACTGTTATTTATGCATGATATTTCTTTGGCGGGACCAAAATCTTTATATTTTCAATTTTTACAGTTTTTTACGAATAGTATATAAATAGAATATATTTGAATTTTTACTTAAAGTTAAATCATGATATTTTAAAGTTATTCTATGGCCTTTTTTCTTCTTCTTACCTTCTTTCTTCCCATTAGGAAATCATTGTTAATACCTGGATGTGTTTCCCTCTATGTATTTCTCCACACTCACAAAATTGTAGAACAACGAAAGCACTAGTACACTGTTGTTTCACTTTCCTAAAAATGGAGTAATCATCTACATTTCTTTGTAACTTTCTTTTCTTACATAAACATACATCGGAGACATCCATCTGATTTCAGGACTCCTGTAATATAGAATGTTACATACATACTGAAAAGTAATCATAAAATCTTTTGATCTATAAGGGACCTTAGAAATCACCACTTAGTCCAGTGGTTCCCAAAGTTAGGTCTCTTCAGTTAAATTACATTCCTAGCAGGCAGAGTTTTTGAGCATAGGAGAAGTGTTGGAAGTTCTATCAAAGATTAGTTTGGCAGTGGTGGGGAAAAAAACATTGGGAGGGAGGGATCTGGGGTCATCTTTCCAGTCTCATCTTCAATATTATTTTGTCAGGGAAGCTTTCCTTGATAACCTTAACTTGGATACATCACCTTCTTATACATCCTAATAGAATCTTCTATTTATTCTTTGTTACATTCATTAGCATAATATTAATAAATTATTAGTTATTAATCAGCTAGTTATGATCCATATTTTGCACAGTTTATATCTCCATCACCTAACATAGTGCTTGACAGATAAAAAAAGATTCAAATATGAATGAATGAGCATGAAAGTTTTAGTGAGGGTGGGGATTGTTATACAGATGTTGAAATTTGATGCAACAGAGTGGGAGTGGGGGATGAGAGTCAGTGACATGAAGGTTGCATAAAGGGCTCAGAGACCAATATTTTCCTTGTGAATTTGTGTCTGTTAAGGTTATATTCCTTAGCATGTTAAGACCATAAGCCACCTTTTATTGGTCCTCTAAGAAATTATTACACTCTTTGGAAGAAACTCATAATGACTAAATGCATAGAGATAGTGTTCATTTAAAATAGGACCTGTCCTCTGTTCTCAACACAGGTCACTCTGTTGCCAGTGTTGAGGTAAGTGGAGACTTGACATTATACTCAGTTAATTGTGATTGTTTAGTGTGCATATAATTAGAACAAAAGGGAAGCGATGTTCTGGAGGCACATCTTTACCTAGGTTGCCATGTGATGAGATAAAGCATTTTTGCCCCACAGCAAAAAAATAGAAACCTTTTTAGTGACCCTACTATAGCCTCTCTGATGTACACAGTGCTACTTCACACCCCCTTAAGAGAGGTTTCAATACTGGCTTCCATTTAACATTTATGATGTCTTTATTTGTATCAAGAGTATCAGTTAAGTTTTAACAAAATATAGATCTGGGAGACATTCTGTTTCCTTTTACTGTTTTTTGATTTAATTCATTTAACTCAATCTTATTTTCCTTTGTATTGGTTAAAATTCTTTTGGTTGCAAGCAACGTTAAATCAGTAGGTTAAAAAGGTAATGTGTTATAAACACACCAAGGTAGCTCAAAGAAAAAGCCAAACAATCATGCCTCAGGAAAGGCAGGAAAGGGTACCTAGGTGGTGAACTTTGTAAAGCTCTTCCAGCTGTGTCTACTACATTCTTTTTTTTTTCTTTCATTCCTTTTTTTTAAGGTTTTATTTTTAAGTAATCTCTACGTCCTACTTGGGGCTTGGATTCACAACCCTGAGATCAAGAGTTGCATGCTCTACTGACTGAGCCAGCCAGGTACCCCTGTATCTATTACATTATTATTCATTTAGTTTCAGGTTCATGGGTATGGTAGAGGCAAATCTCTATCATCCTATTTGCTTATTAGTGTAATAGATAATGGTCAAGGAACTCTGAAATAAGATGCAGTCAGTATTAGGAATTGCAGGAAAAATATTGTTATGAGGTAAATTCCTCAGCACAGTTTGACAAGACATGGTGGCTAACTATGGGACATAGTGGGACAGTAGAGAAAAAGATGAGTCAGAGAAGGCATATCTTTTACAGCCTGGGTTGATTGGGAAATTAGTGATGCCATGGGAAAATCTGGAATGTAGAATGCTTTTTTTTTGCAGGGGAGTGGAAGGGAGGGAATTATGATACATTTGGTTTTATGCATATTTGAATTTATCATGATGAAGACTTCTCATGAGAGAAGTCCAAGTTAAGATTTTAATATTTTAAAGTTATAGTGAAATAGAACTAGAAATATAAAGTCTGTCTTGACATTGCCAAAAGAATGGACTAATTCCCCCTGGAGTTAATTTTGTACATCTCTGACTCTTCTAGTTTCTTTGAACATAGAGAACTATGTCTTAATCATCATCCAATCTCCTAAGGCTTAGCACTTAGTAGGTGCAAAATAAGTCACTGTGGTATTAAACTGAATTGAAGTCAAGAGAGGAAAGAGTGAGTTGCTATGAAATGTTCACTTTCTCCTAGAACTAGTTTAAAATTTTGTCTTCAGTTTTAAAGTCTCTACCAGAATAAATGTAGTTTAGAGGCCACCTTTTTCCATAACCAGAGAGTCCATCTGCACCATTTATTTCCTCCAGTCAGGTTTATAGACTAGGGAAGGATTTTTTCATTTGCCCTTTCTTGGTTGCTGGGTTTATTGCATTACCAATACTTAGGCCCTAAACATTAGCCTCTTGAGAGAAAACAGTGAGAGATATTTTAGCCCAAGTTTTCCTTTGGTTTTGGCAAAAAGAAAGAAAAAAAATAATCTGGAAAGATAGAATTCCAGAATATTTTTGCTTACTCTTCACTTAATCAATACTTCCACCCGCAGTAAGAGACAGAGTCTTCCTTCACACTGGAAGCAGGAACTGGGTTAGACACCCTGATAATAAGTGACAGTATTGTGGAGATGGATGGGGATGGATAAAGTATAGATTTTATTTGGTTTCATCTTAACTGCATTTATTCTATCTCCATTTTATTGCCCATTCATTGCTTCATGTCAGTTCAATTCTATTCTATTTCAACTTGAGATATACACTCAATATAAGGATGGACATTTTCACTCAAAAGCATTTTCAGATCTTGTCACCAGCTAAATCTTCTCTTATGGATTTCAAGTTTCTTATAATGAATTTTAGTGGTTTTAAGCTCCTGGCTTTTAAAAAATCTTGTAGACTGTAAACATTTTATTAAAAGTATAATACTATAATATCTTGGTAAGTTGGTAAAGGTTACAATTTTATAATTATCTTCATGATAGGAAGGTTGATATTGAAGGCAATTTAGTGACCTGCGTAAAGGCATGAGGTCACATAAAAGTTGTGCAAAATTACCACATTCTTGGACAAAATGGGTTGTTACATACTAAGCGAAATAGGATTTTTGATGAATGGAGTTACTGAACTCTTTAAGAGGATTAGACTTTTCTGATCTGGAATCATGTTTGTTGAAAATGACAATAATTTGCTTTTCTAAATGCTGTTGATCCTTAATAAAATAATTTTTATCATTTTTTCTTCTATCCTGACCTACAGAAATAAAATTACTCACTTTTCTCCATTATATCCCCTTTCACATGGCACAATAATAGCAGAACTATTGAGCATTGACTAGAACTCTACCAAACATTTTACATGAGACAGGCACTCATTATGCTGATTATATAGAGGAGGAAACCAAGGCACATAAATATTAATTTGCTCAAATAAGAGGTTGTATTAACATTTAAATTCAGACGGTTTAACTCTGGAACCTGCATTTTAGACTACTTTTGCCTCCCATTTCAGAGATAGTTGTGTTAGGTACAGACACGAGAGACATGAGGATAAACATCACAATTCCTGAAGCAAAGATGTTTTGTTCGGCCCTGCTGTAAGGGGTGTTCAATTCCAAGGCAGCCCGTTTATGGTGGTTTTAGTTCATTGAGTGTTTTCAGTACTGTAAACCTAACCCTACAATGGTGCTATGAGATAGATATTAATGTTTTTATTCCTCAGACGAGGAAACTAATGAAGAGGAAGATGAAACAGCTTAACCTAAAGTAGAAGCTGTGAGGTCAGCAGTTAGCCAAATTCCAGAATCTTCCTTCTCTATCACAAATACTGCCTTCCTAGCGGCACCTGGGTGGTTCAATTGGTTATGCGTCTACCTTCGGCTCAGGTCATGATCCCGGGGTCATGGGATCGAGCCCCACTTTGGACTCCCTGTTCAGTGGGGAGTCTGCTTCTCCCTCTGCCTGGTGTTCCCTCTGCTTGTGTTCTCTCTCTCTCAAATAAATAAAGTCTTAAAACTAAACAAAAGCAAATACTACCTTTCTAATTGTTTTTACCCCAACCTCCATTTATACTCTAGTTCTGGTGAGTATGTAGCTGACGGCTATCTACCTCAGAATAAACCGGGGTGCTCATTAAAAATGCAACTCCCCAGTTTCAGTTATAGTAATTCAGATTTAGTACATTTGGTATGTGGGCCAAGAGTCTGCATTTTATCCATCATTCCTTGTCATTGCTATGCACCGTAAGCTTGGGGAGCAATTACCTTAGTTAGTATCAGAAAATGTTCATGAGATAATGACTTTTTAATCTTTTTCTTTTTTTTTTTTAAGATTGAATTTTAAGCAGACTATGCACTGAATACAGGCCTGACGAGGGGCTTGATCTCACAACCCTGAGATCATGATCTGAGCTGAAATCAGGAGTTGGATGCTTAACTGACTGAGCCACCCAGGTGCCTCTAATCTTTATTCTTATCTAAGTCTTATACTATACATGTATTTTGAAAATAACTGGTAATATTGTCCTAAAAACTCTTGCCGTATAGCCAGTTGAATAAAACTACAAGGCTTGGAAACTCTCCAGGACAGGATTTAACAATTCTAGTTTCTGATATAGGAGAAATGATGACAGAAGGAGTAACTTGTATGAAAGTTGAAAGATCGTGGCCTTGGGGCTGAAAGCCCTGGGGAATTAATTTCAGCCATAACAGGCAAAGACAGGGAAAAAATATGAACTCTGCAGAACAGATAATTCTATGTTCAGTTTGTAATTTTAAACAGAATTCTTCTGCCAGTTGTTAGCTCCTGTGGTTTCTATTTAGCATTGTGTAATGGTCTCTCAATTGTCCAGTGATTTACCAGTTATTTTAGGATTTCTATTTCTTTGGTACTTATCATTCCATGCCTACTGAAAAAGTGAACAATAAAAGTAATCAATTGGGAACATTTTAATAAGGCAATCCAACCCAAAGCTTTGCATTCAAGTATTTGTTCAAATTTGGGGAAGTTATGCCTGTAAGCTCTGTTTTACTTTGCCTAATGAATGAGAAAAGAAAAAAAAAAAGCTTAGAGAATTTCAGGTAACTTTGAGCTACAGATAAAAAAAGTCACTTATGGGGAGGAGTTTATAGTGGAATCCTTTTTTGGACAGAAGGTTTGCTTAAATTGTTTACAATCTGCTACCAAAAAGGACTGGGGATCAAAATTATAAATTTGGCTTTGATACAAGGTAATACTTTGCCCATTCTGTAGGAATGTCCTGAATGTGAAGATTTAAGCACAAATAGATAGTTATAATTCTATTTTTCAGTTCTGTGCTGTCCCTGGCTTTCTAGATTGCATTGTTCTTGTGAGGTCCTGAACATAATCCTCTCTATTTAATTGCTGGGAAAATGTACACTTACACAGTAAGTTAGCAACACAAGGTTCCTAAGTCAGTGAGGAGAGAGGAGATTTCTGATTGGCTTGTGTTATGGTCTCCTTCACCCAGGCAGGGTTTGATTCACTCTGACAAGCTCACAGTTCTCTGGTAATTTTTAGTGAGGTCTCTGATTAACACTACACTTCCATACCGTGGTTTTCATTTAGGGCCCCTGGAGTGAAAATTTAGGCATTTCATTAGTCTCAACTAGATCACGAAGAACCAGGAGGTATTTTAGAGAATGTGTAATTAATTTTGGTGAGTTATAAGGCAGCTCCAAATTTGAAAATAAGGGGACAAGGTCTGTATCATTTCCAAATTTAAAGAGAAAAGGTTAATTAGTCTTTGACCTTAGAGTCATTTGGAAGGGGAATGTGTTACTTGGAAAGTATTAAATTAAAAATGGTTCTGAAGGATGGAAAGGGAAACTGATAAAATGCTAAATGAATGGCTTTCCACTTAGTAGTCCTAAATTCGTAATTAATCTCTTGTTTTGAAATAGTCTTAAATAAAACTGAAGTAGAGGAAGGTTTTTCTGCCTTTCCATTGTTTCCTGGTAGGACTAAGTGGATAACATGAAGGGGCTTGTGCACAAACCATAGGTAATAGTTGTGTCTGGCTTTTTAATGAAGTTTTCCAGGTCAGGAAAGATAACTAGATGCTTTAGATTTTCACATAGTGGTTTCTATGCTGATGCTCAGAATTCTGAATTCTTCTATTCAATGAAATTATTTGATATTTTGTCCTTAAGAGATGTATATCTTCATATACTAGTGTTATTAGGTGTGAATGAGTAATTTCATTAATAATATTTTGCCATAGAAAAAGTTAAACTGCTTAAATTTAGTTTGAAGCTATTTATTTCAAACTTTGGTTTAGGAGATAGCTATTTCTAAATTAAAAATATGTGTTTACTGGTGAGTTTAGTATTAATTAGAAGGTTCCATACATGGTGCCTTATACCTTATATCATAAATTGATGGAGTCTTATGGAATCAAGACAAATTGGGATGAAAAGGGTTTTTGGTTTTCTGAAGGCTTAAATTTAGGTCAAAGGTTGGGCAACTGAAAACTGCTTATTGGTAGAGTGTTTTAAGGTCGCAAAAAATAGGGATACCTGGGGTGGCTCAGTGGTTGAGCAACTGCCTTCGGCTCAGGTCAAGATCCCGGGGTCCTGGAATCAAGTACCTCATGGGGCTCCCTGCAAGGAGCCCTCTGCCTATGTCTCTCCTTCTCTCTGTGTTTCATGAATGAATAAATAAAATCTTTTTTAAAAATCACAAAAATAGCAATAATGATGTTGATAAAAACGTAGCTGACACTTTTGTGGCACCTACAGGCTAGATGCTGTTGTAAGCATTTTATCTATAATTCCCTTATTTAACTCTCATTATGCCCTATGAGGTAGGCAATGTCATGATTCCAATCATCCAGATGGGAAATGGAGGCACCGAGAAGGTAAGTAGGCAGTTTTCTCAAGTTCACACATTTAATAAGTGGTGAAACCAGGATCTGAACCAGGCAGTTTGGCTCCTGAGTCTCTGTCCTCAGTTATACTCTGCAGGAAGAGTGAGATTCCTCGGTGGAAGCTGTGCATGTCTAGCTCCATAGGGCTGAAAGGAATGGTCACAAGCTATGTACCTGGGTTTCCAAAACAATACAAACTCATCTGTTTTCTGTAAAGGGATCATTTGTGGAGTATTTCCTACTTTTGCAATTTAGGGGCTTCTTGCATGGTCTTGGCTTCTTGGATGGTCTCTATTTCTGGAAGGCCCCCGAGGAATAATGCACCAGACAGTGACCTATCAAGCAAAATCAGTCAAATGATCATGAACAAACACTGTAGGAAGAAGTTCATTTAAGAGTAATCAAAAATGATCCTTTGTTCCTCCTTCTCTTCAAAGGAAAGCCGTTGGGGAATAGGGAAACCAACCGCTAAAACTCTCTCCCCCTGCTTTCATCAGACAGTGAACTGCTGAATCAAGCCAGTGTCCTCAGCTGCCCTTTGTTGACGGCTCCTTGACTAGTCCAAGCATAATGTGACTGATCGAGCCATAGTGGGTGTGTGGGCACATGTTCTGATGTGTTAGCACTTAACTGCTATGGTCATACCACTTCTTAAAAGAAGCATTAGGATATCCTGTGGGAATATAAGCAATGTTTCAAAGGCAAAAAGACTGCCTGGGAGGGGGGCTGCCTACAGAAGCACACGTCCCTGAGGTGCGTAGCCCAGTCCTGCTATGACTAATGGATGTGCTGCTCCCTTCAGGTGTTCCCGTTCACTTGTGCTGGGAAAAGGATGAAGGGCACCTTCGAAGGAGGAGGGACCATGCATAATCACTTCATTTTTCTTCTCAGGCTCATTATGGAAAGATAAATGACTGTCCACTCCCATAACAATTACCAAAAACCATTAATATATATCGCTGTAGGTCAGATTTGTACATTTGTACATTTCTGGGATTGTTCCACTGTGGCAGTTATTGACTTAACGACATAGCATTGATCTCATGCTTTTGTTAACTTGTAAGTGTCTCAGAAGAAACAGTAAATTTCCAAGAGGTCTCAGTGGATTTGCTTTACAAGGAAATATATAATTGATAAGACATTATAGTGGGCTTAAAATTTACAGTCATGACTCAAGTGTACAGAAAGGATTGCTTATTTTTCTATTACTGAAACTAGCTAAAACTATTTACTTCGTTGGCTGAAAACTGTTACCCTTGCACCTCAGCTTAGTTCAGTTATTCCCTTTTTAAAAAATATTTTTTATTTATTTACCTGAGAGAGAGTGAGAGAGAGAGAGAGAGGCGGCACAGAGGGAGAGGGAGAAGCAGACCCCCCACTGAGCAGACAGCCTGACGTGGGGTTCAATCCTAGGACCCTGAGATCATGACCTGAGCCAAAGGCAGACTCTTAACTGACTGAGCCACCCAGACAGACCCAGTTACTTTTAGTTTATTCGATAAAGTTCTGAGGTTAGCTTTCTGGTCCCTTTTTCCATTATCTCCAGAGATGATCTAAGTTGCTGTAAGGCTTATTATAAGTCATCCTGGCATTAACAGAGTGTCTTGTTTCTTGGGTTTTCCATGGGCCTTGCTGGCTTCCACTGATGTATAGCAGATCTCTTCTAGCACTTGGGCCATACGGGCATCATCTGGTGCTGATATACTTGGGCCTGGTTGGGTCTAGAGGTCCAGACCATACCTTATAACCCAGTTTTAGCTCTCTTAGGCCACAGGACCTCTGAGCACTTCCCTGTTTTTCCTTAAGATACTCAAGAACTCATGGTCACTTTCCTTGCAGAGAGTGGGCTCCATAGTATGGTATTCTAGGAGGTTTCTTTTGGCTCATTGGTGTAGAGCACTCCATAGCCATCATGGTGGCCCTTGTGTCATGTTGCTTTGGTACCAGGCTGAATAAGGGCTTTCCTAAGAGCTTACAGTGTTCCCTGGCTACGCTTTGAGAAACAAAGCATCTGTATCTCTGCTCTGGGCATTTTAATTGCTCCTCTATTCTGGAGGTTTAATCATAGTGGGGTGGGCAGGTAGGTAGAGAGTGGGTCTGGCATCTATTCATGATCAGCATGTGACAATCTGCACAACCTCTGTAAGACTCTCACCTGTCTCATTTCCTTCCCTTCCTCACCCGCCTCTCATTATAGGTTTTATCTACCTTTTAGTATTAGGAAACCTCATGTTTTATCCCTGCTGTAAGTTTTATACTATAAATGCTATGCCGAGTCAGTTAAGCTCTGGCTCATTGGAGCACACAAATCTGTTTTCTCACAATAATATATGAAAGCCTGGCTTTCCAGATTGTTCTCAGCTACTGGCCCAGCTTTGAGGAATGACGTTTTGTTTCTCTGCTGTATACATCCTCACCTGGAAGTAAGGAATGCAGCTGTCTGATTCAGTGAGGAGGGTAGGAAACATGAAGAAATCCTGCAGAAGACAGGATGCCTGGGTAGCTCAGTGGTTGAGCATCTGCCTTCACCTCAGGTCATGATCTCGGAGTCCTGGGATTGAGTCCCATGTCAGGCTCCCTGGGAGCCTGTTTCTCCTTCTGCCTATGTCTCTGCCTCTCTCTCTCTCTTTCTCTCTGTGTCTCTCATGAATAAATAAATAAAATCTTTAAAAAAAGAAATCCTGGGGAAGAAAATGCATCAATTAATATTTCAAAAATATTATCCTATCTTATCTTTTTTATTGCATGCAAATATATATATAGTTATATATATAACTTTATATATAAAGTTCAATCTCTCCTTCCTTTTTCCTTCTTCATTCTTTTTTTCTTTTTAGATTTTATTTATTTATTCATGAGAGATACACAGAGAGAGGGAGAGATGCAGGCAGAGGAAGCCCGATGTGGGACTCGATCCCGTGACCGGGGTCACACCCTGAGCCAAAGGCAGATGCTCAACCACTGAGCCACCCAGGCATCCCCCCTTCTCCATTCTTTGATGATATCAAAACTTCCTCATTATTGGGTAAAGATTGATGTAACTGTATCTTAACCCCTGTTCCCCCAAATTAGCTTGCTCCCCATCTAGAGATCATCTAAAATGAATGTGATGAGAGAGGTGCTATTATGATTTTTCATTTTTTAGATAAGAAAACAGATTTTTTAAAAAGGCTTTATTTATTTATTCATGAGAGACACACAGAGAGCGAGGCAGAGACACAGGTAGAAGGAGAAGCAGGGTCCCTAATGGGGAGCTTGATATGGGACTCAATCCCAGGACTCCAGGATCATGACCTGAGCCAAAGGCAGACCACTCAACCACTGAGCTACCCAGGCACTCCAAGAAAAAAGATTTAGAGGGATTATGTCTAGGCTCACTCAGTTAGTAAGTGACAAAGCTGGGATCCAAACCCAGGTCTCTAACTTTATACCTAAGATTTTAAAAGTTGCCATTATACTGCCATTTCCAATTCGAGTCTATTTCAGGCTGATCACACACACACTAAGCAAAATCCATCCTGAACACATTACATGGAAACTAATTTCCGACAAAAGAACTTTATGCATATACAATTAAAACATTACATACAATTTTTAAATTTAAAAGACAGTTTGTTCTCTAGTTTCTAATAATCTCAAAGTTTTTTTCTAGATAGTTAAAAACAAATCCTTCTCATTAAATAGTACCTTAAATTTAAAAAAAAAAGATTTCTTTGAGAGAGAGAGAGAGCATGAGTGAGAGGAGGCAGAGGTAGAGAAAGAGAGAGAATCTACAACCAGACTCCCTGCTAAGTGTGGAGCCCTCCATGGGACTCTATCCCAGGACTCTGAGATCTTAGCTAGAGCCAAAACCAAGAGTCAGCCACCCAAACACCTGAGCCGCCCAGCTGCCCCTGATTAAATAGTACTTTGGTGATTCTTTAGATATAAACCCAGCTGACTGGAAATGCAAAGTAACCCAGTAGGTCTTCAAAGAATCCTGGAACTACAAATACCAATTGCAGGTATCTGCTGTCATAATACCTTTGCAGAGAAGAATTTAAATTGCCTGATGGATCTTGTATCCATTTAGAGGGAAATGAGAGTAAGGAAGAAAGAACACAAGAATGAATTATTAAATGGAAACTTTGAATAATTTTTATATTACTTCTAAAACTAAAGTTAAACAGTACAAGATAAGTACATGTGAACAGAAAAAAAAAACCCATGTAGTATTAACAGGTGATTTCACAGTTCTAAGTGGTAGAAATATCAGCAGTTGAAAGTCAGTGATAAATTTACATCATATTCATGAATACGCCAGAAACTCAGAAAGATATAAAGTTCACCATTCCCCTCCTTAATGATACCAGATGCATTTTAATAGGAATTTCTTAAACTCTTGTACTTTGAAATGCTGATAAGCTGTAGAGGTGTATCGTATATTACCTAAAGATGAATTATCAGTTTTGGATTTCTATTTCCTCAAATCACCACCAGGTTCAGTTACGGTACATTGCTAAGGGGGTTAATTTTCAAACCAATGAGTGGTGAGGAGAGCTAGTGATAAGGGAAGGGGGAAAAAGCAAGTGCAATTGGCAAATTTCTTTCCATGTGAATAGATGTATATTTCTTTTGCATTTGTCATGTATTCTGGAAGGAATAATTGCTGAATTCAGTCTGGCCAGAGCAATAGGCATGGGGTTTAGTGAAGGCTTTATGTACAAGATGGTGAGTTTGCTCTAGCATGGAACTGCCATTCTCCTGCAGTGGTGGGCCTGCCTCACATTAATACCGTCAATAACACCTGCCAAAGCAGCCCTCTGAAGTACTAAGTACTGATAGGCCCGAGTGTTCTCTAGGTGTTACAGCAGCAATATTCAACTGCTGTTAAATTAGAATCTTAATCAAATATGATACCCTGATTCCAAGGTGGATGTCTTATACCACTGATTTGGAGCAAGCTACTACATTTCCCTGACCAGTGTGTCATTTTGTATGAAAATGATAAGGCAACAGTTATTCTTTTAGGGTCACTGGTGATGTGATTCATTGGGTGGCTGTTGACAGACGATGTGTTTCTGCTAAATCTGGCCTTGCACAGAGGCTAAAGCAGTCTGTCATCCTACAAAACATGCTACTTTTTACTCTTCCACACTCTACTCCACTACTACTAGTCTTTCTCAGGTGAAAAGAATAATATGGTCGCAAAGGATTCTCTTCCTGTGGAATATGGGTGCATTGATGCTCCTGGCCTTGGGGTGGGCAGCGTGACTCACAGTCTTTAATATGGTGGTCATTTTTGTTTGCTGGTGGCAAGATTTGAAATAAAAATAAAGATTGTCTAATTATATAATGAAATTATCTTTCAAACTAATAGCGCACCATTTTTAGATTTCCTATCTTGTCCCAATATGCTATTTAAGTTTTACAGGCCATTGTAAATTCTATGGGGGTCTATATTTCCTATTATAATAAAGTTTGTATCTTTATTTCTTTATATTTAAGCACATACATACCTAATGATATCACACTTGAAATGGTCTACTTTTGTATATTACAGATTGTACAATATAGCCTAGAGTGAAGGTTCAACTGGTTTTTGAAAAAAAAATCAGGAAAACAGAATTTTATAGTGGCTGAATGTATTCAGTATATTAAAACGAGATATCCTTATATGTTTTAGTAAAAATATGTATTTTAATTTCAACAATTTTCTCCTCATTCTTTTATTTTGCAATAGAAATAACCTTGAGTGACTACTTTTGTTTTACTGTTCTTGAAAGAATGCTATTGATTACTATTTAATTACTATTGCATGATTAAAAATCAGTCCATTGATATCCAGTGAAGATGGTAGGATAAACAGCTTGCAACTTATTAACCTTCAACATCATCTTATACTTTTTCTTGCATTTTAAGAATAATTTTCTATATTAGCATATTGCAGATAAAGAAGGAAACTTTTAAAAATTACTTATCATCATATTCTCAGCCCGCTATTTTTATATCACCCATATTATCAATTTTTAGCAACATGAGTAGTGCATTGCTGTGTTGTGAATATGAAAAATTAAAACATTACAGATAGGACTAAACTGACAATATTCCTCCCTATGGAAAAACTCTTCCTGCCTCTCTAGAGGAGTGTGTTATTACTAATTTGATAATATCATTTTAAACCTCTTTCAGTGGTTTATAGATAAAATTGTACAGTGCTGGTTTGTGTACATGTGTGTATTTATTAATGTTATGCTATATGTATTGCCCTATAAGCTGCCTTTCTCACCTACCAGTATGCCTTAGAGATATTTCTATGTAGGCTTCATCACGAATTAGTAGGGGAAATTTGGGAAGACAACTTGACTTTTTTGCCTCAGTTTTCTCATACATAAAATGAGAATAACAAAGAACTGGCCTCACAGGACTTTTGGAGGATGAAATGGGTTAACACATGTGACGCATTTAAAACAAAGCCAATACACAGAGTAAATGCTGTATCAGTGTTTGCTCTCACTCTTTGTATGTAGAGATCTGCTTAGTCTTTTAATTGGCTACAAAATATTCCATAGAATTGGCATACTCTGCTTTGTTCAGTCATATCTTTACTGATTATTTTGAAGCAAGGTTTAAAATTACTCACTGAAGGCTCAGATATTCAAAGAAAATGTAGCTTAATTTTCTTTTTTTTTGGGGGGGGGGAAGGGGCAGAGGGAGAGAGAATATTAAACAGACTCCATGCTCAGCACAGAGCTGGACACTGGGCTTGATTCCACAACCCTGAGATCATGACTTGAGTTGAAATCAAGAGTTGGATGCTTAACGGACTGAGACACCCAGGCACCCTTTAATTTTCTTTTTTTTAAAATGACTAATCTGATCTATTTCAGCTGATAAAAATTAAACTTTAGTGTAAGCTGCTAGACACTGTCTTGAGCCTAGTGCTGTAACGCAAGCACCTCTTTTAGGTAACTCTGTCCCTGCTTGAGTGAACTATGTAGATGCTCAGTTTTCCCACGTTCTGACTGCTTACCCTATTCTCCTCAAGATGGCATCTGGTTGTTTGGCTTATATGATTTGATGGTAGAGAAAGGAAGGGTGCCTGAATTGATGTAGTGTCTTCTGAATCCTTGTTGATATCTGCAGGAGAGCCTGAGTCGTCTGCTCTCTACTGAATCCTGTTGTGTGGTCATATTCCACCTACTTTTTGGGGGTAATACTGGCTTTAGCTATTGGTCTCTTGTCTGAAATGATATGCTTGCAGTGATTTTTTTCATCTCAACCCCTGGCCTTGTTATTCCTCTGGTGCTTTAAAACCTCTGTGTTGCCACAATGAGGATTATTCTAGGTGATTCTGGGTCTCCAGTTTCCAGTCCTGGAATGCCATGAGCTCTTTCTCAGTTTCATGCATCTGCTGGCCTTGCTCTATGACATCTTCACTTCCCAAAGAGTGGGCCAGAGACGGGACTGGGATTAAGAGATCTGAATCTGACCTCCTTGTTTCCCCTGAGCTTCCACGTTCTTTGCACCATCCTTCAGCCCAGAAGGGGTAGGCTGTCTGCTTCTTCTGTGCCATGTCTCCTTTCCACCATAGTGCCCAGTAATTATGATAGGAAAGGTTGGTCTGTTTGTAATATGAAAGAGTGCTAATAACCTGAGTTCTCTAGACAAGGTCTGATAAGTCAATAGGATTTTAAGGATTTTAAAATACATCTTAATTTTTAGGACTGTTGCCTTATTGCAAAATACCATTAGAATGCCAGAAGATAAGTATTAACTTTTTCTTTCTCTTTGTATTCCTGCTGTCATAATTCTAAACTATCCCAGAGCAAATGGAGTGTGTATGTGGTGAAGGTCAGGAAAAAAAATTTCAAAAGGAAAAAGAATGTTATCACATTTAAATATTATTTCCATAGGTTCATTTCTACAGCAATGAATATCTATCTCTACATCTATCGTTTTGTGCACGTTTTAGTATTTCTCTAAGTTATATTGTGAGAAATGTTAATTGCCATAGGATATGCTCATTTTACATTTTACTATGTAATGATAAGTTGTGCTACGAAGTGACTAACCAATTTATACTCACATTATGAGTGAGTGACCAATAGTCTCCTTCACTCATCGGTGCCAGACATTTTCCAGCACTTACTCCACTTAAATTCTCTCAGCAATCCTCCATTTCCTTCCTCCCATTTTATCTAATGAAGAAACTGAGGTGCAAAGAGTGAAAGCAACTTGCTCAAGGTCATGCAGATAGAGGTTATTGGCAACTCTTTTGACAAAAAGCATAAGAATCCTATTTAATTCCTCCACTCCAGAAAATCTGTCTACTTTGGGTTAAACTATCTAATATTGGCCACTATTGTTTTCCTCATGTCCTAGTGCTTAATCCTGGATAAAATAGAAAATGAAATCACAAATAATGGACAAATGGTGCTATTTACTCAGCTCAGTGTCAAGACCTATTTACTGGTCAAGGGCAAATAGTTGACCTCACATCTTTTTGCCTCTCGATCATTAGTTACACAGGACAAGAAGAACAGAGCTCAGTTGGATGAAGGGCTGGATCTGCAAGTAGCTTTAGCACTAGGAACTGTGAGGCCTGAGGCGTAGCCCCAAGACTAATCATCAGGGGTGCACCGTGTCCAGAGGGACACATGCCTTCAGAGTCTGCATCATCTACTCTTACAAGCATCTTTATTGAGACTGACAGACCGAATTCCTCAGGTTAGAAAACAGAACTCTTTCAGCTGAGTCGTGATATTTAAAGTCTCTCTTTTTGAATTCCTGCCTGGCCAATCAAACTGCCCTCACAGAACAAATTGTTGGATAATGAAACGCATATACTGTAGCTGGTGAGTGCTGTCCTATTTACAGCCACCGCTTCAGCCTGAGGCACATCTCTGGCTGTTCTACTTCTATCTATAAGTTAAAGCAATGGCCTCGGCAAGCAGTACACTGTGTTCAGCAGCTGCAACTCGTTATCTGCTTTGTCCAGAATAACAAACAGAGCAAACACGTTTTGCAAGGGCTTTCTCCCCCTCCTATGTAGAGAAGGGGAATGAAGCAATCAGTGAAATGCTGATTGATCAGTTGTGCTGACTTACAGAAGTCCAAGGCCACATTAGTACTATTAACCCCTGAAAAACAACAAAAAAAGTTCTGAGAACTTTTAAGCCAGTATTTCTGTGATGTGAAGTTACATATCCCTTCAAAGGGAAAAAGTGGGAAATATTTGTGTTTCACTTAGCACAATTTACTCATTCAGATTGCTTTGCAATGATTAATTATTTTTGTAAAGGGAGTTCATGTGATTTGGCAGATTTTTTTGTTAACCATAGAGTACTGGAGTTGCATGAACCAAATGGTGGTGATGTAAACCAATTTTAGCAAACCATCCCACTTATTTGACTCAACATTGATTTTAGCCACCAACTCCTGTGGCCACAGTTAGACCGCTCTCTCCTAGAAATTGCACCACCTCCAAAACTCAAACATCCCTCTGCCCCTGCCCCCTTCCTTATTCTTTGACTTCATATACTCAAGTATTCCCATTGTTAACTCTTTCTTGAGTATCCTATCTCATCTATCTTAAAGTCTACAATTATGATTCTTTCTTTGTAGATAGCCTTAACTTCCAAACTCCTGTGTCTCTCTAATTGGCCTGGCAAAACTCAAGCCTTTAGTGAATAATCCTCCGTGTCTATCTTTACACCCATGGATTTGAACATAGCTGTAGAAAACCATATACGTGGACATTCTGGTATTACTGCTATAAATTCATGATCAAATGGGAATCTCTCACTATGGCTCTCACTATGGTTCTCTAATGAGAGTATGATCCTACTCTTCACAGGAGTTATTTTAAACTTTCCCATCCGCAGTTGAAAACTACATGCCCTATTTCATTATAAAGTAGAAACAGGCCATGCTCTCATCTTCACACTACCAAATCATCAAACCTTGAGTAAGAGAGGGGATATTTTATGCATCTACTTCTACTGGTCTTTTGTTACAAGGGTGGAAATATTACCCCTCCTATCATAAGCCAGTCCTTCTCCATGTTCTCTAGATTCTATCCTTTCTTTTTCTCAAAGTCTCCACTTTTTGGATACACTGTTTCATGCAAATTTATTCCTTCCTTTCATCAAATAAGCCCTGGTCATTTTCCATCTCAAAAGCCAGCCAACCAACCAACCAACCAAAAACCTAGCAAATGATACCTTTCCTTGCTCCACATTCTTAAGCAGCTTCCATTATTTTATCTACTTGTGCCCCCCCCATATTGTCTCTACTTTTTTTTACATCCCATTCACTTTTTGATCTACTGGCATTTGACCTCTCCCTCCATCATTTAAATAAAATTAAAAAGTGGTCTCTGGTCTCAAGTAAGTTGTAACTTTGGCTGGATCCACATAGGGAGGGCTCTGGAACACAAACCACGTGGCAGAGTTGTCTGCTCTTGAGGGAAGTAAGTTTGGCCTTTCATGACCCTAAATAGAGCAAGGCAACACTCATTCACCAAGGCAAGTGTCTGAAAAAGGTGTCAGGTATGACTGATTAGTAGTTAGCCCTTGCAGTGGCTGGGAGATGAGTATGCCGGCCCTGTAAAGGTGATCTGGGAAGGACACCCAAGCAGGTCAACCACAGTTAGCTTCTTACTTGGACTCATCTCGCATGCAATGCATTCTCTATACAGGCAGCAATTTTTATAACATAAAATAATTTCACTTTCCATGTGCTAGATACTGAGTGTTTATGATCCTCTTTCCCAATTCATATGTTGAAACCCTAATCTCCAATATGATGGTATTTGGAGATGGGACCTTTGGAAGGTAATTAGGTCATGAGAGTAGAACTCTCATGGTGGCATTTGTGCCCTTACATGAAAGATGTTGCTTTCTCTCTCTCACTCTGAAACATGAGGAAACTAGGAAGAAGGTTCTCACTACAGCCCAACTATACTGGAACCCTGATCTTGGAATTCCCAGCCTCTAGAACTGTGAGAAATAAATGTTTGTTTAAACCACCCAATGTACAGTGTTTATTTTGCAGACTGATACTATGTTAAAATTCTTCAATGGCTTCCCACCGTATTATGAATGACAAATATATGCCTCAACATACCCTACCAAGCCCTATAGGATCTGAGGTCTGACAATCTCTCAGGTTTCACCCATTCATATTTACTCCTTGTTCACCATCTTCTTGTCCCACCACATCAATCAGTTCCTGGAAAGCACTGTCAGTTCCCAAGTCAGAGTCTTCACGCATGGCATTCCCCCTGGCTGGAACGTTTTTCTTCCCACATTATCCATTTAACTGATATGTATCATTCATATCCCAGCTGAAACATTGCTTTCCCAAGAGATTCTCTCTTAACCATCCAATCTAAATTTTGTTACCCACTATTATTTTGTAGCTGAATAATCCACTTTTTGCCCCTGCAGAATTGTAATTATACATTGTAATATAATTTGTAATCATATATTGTATGATTGATTACTAAGCTGCCTTAATATACTGAAAACCTCCATTCATTCGTATTTGTTAAGCATCATCTCTGAAGTATCATGAGATGTGAGACCATGTCAGTTCATCTCACCAATGCCTAGTGCAGTACCTGGTATATAGTAGAAGTTACTCAACTTGCTGAATGTATAAATAAATAAATGGATAAATGATGAATAAACTCGACATACAAAATCAAGGGATCAGGAAACACTCGTTTTCCCCCCAGTTAACCCTTAACAATTCTACTAAGGCTATCAACATAAGGCCATTCGATTTTAATCAAATTGGTATCCTTTGGTGCTCTCTTCTGAGACCACAGAGCTTGATAGATATTCTCACACTAACTCTTACACACCCCTGTCATTTACTTGACATTGACTTGCCCAGTTTTTAGAGAAACTGGGATAAAGAAAGGTTAATTGATGAGCTAGCAATAGAATCAGTTTATGACAGAGCAAGGGGAAGAATTGTCCTCCATTTCTTGACTGGTTTAGCATGTTATACACTTGCTAGTAGTTACAGATAATATCTTGGGGATGAATCACATCAGTAGGTTTG
Source organism: Nyctereutes procyonoides (assembly GCF_905146905.1). Lineage (NCBI taxonomy): Eukaryota > Metazoa > Chordata > Mammalia > Carnivora > Canidae > Nyctereutes > Nyctereutes procyonoides. Next base: position 18,365,389 of record NW_026575132.1, read on the forward strand.
TAAAACTGGAAACTTGCTTCTGAAATATATTACTGCAAAGATTCCTTCTCTTCTGCACATAGAACGTTTGCTGAGATACGCCTTTAGGCCAAAACCTCTTTTTTCATGATCATTAATCCTTCTCAATTTCCTTATGAGAAAATGGTGCAGACAAATATATGTTAAATAACTCAGCTGCTGTAATAGAATGAATTCATGTCAAAGCTCCATCCTGGGATTTCTAGTTGACTTTCATAAACACAGCTCTGTTTTTCATCCTCATTCGAAGAACAGTTTGTTTAATATTAAAAATTCCAATTCTGTTGATTGCTAAGACTTAAAACACATCAAAGGAAGATTATTCAGGATGCTTTGAGTCCTTCCAGGGAAACATTTTGTATAACATTTTACTTAACTCTTTATATATCATTTATATGTGTAAATATAGCATGTATGAATGATTTTAAACATTTAAAATATTTTTAAGCCATAAATTATTTTCAACTGGTTTCATTAGAATTTCCCTTATGCTAGTTTGAGAGTGTAGGTATTCCTTGAAGTAAAAAATTACATCAGACTTTAAATATAATTGCAAATATAATTTGGAGCACATTTCTTCTGGTTAATTCAAGGTGTGTGTGCTATTTTCAAATATAATACATTATGTGTGTAAAAGAACAGTTGTCATACTTCCTCCTGAAATTTATCAAGATATTTAGGATATGATTTACTGAGGAAATACATTAATTTGGAGAACTTTTTATTGAAGTGTCTAGCACTTCTTTTTTCCATCCCTATACTATTTCTAGGTCAGGTGATTTGGTAAGGCCTCTAATTCTATTGGTATTAGAATGTGATCTGTCTCCTGGACTTTGGAGCTATATCTTTTCTTCAAAGAAGATAAGGAAAAGTGTCTTATCCTAGGTCTGGAAGAAACACGGAGTCCAGTATCAAGGTAGTGGAGTAGTTATTTTCCCAGACATAACATAGGGTTTTTAAGTCTGAAGAAAAAGATTAATCTCCTTAAAAGAGGACTTTGCTAACTTGGGCCTGGACATGGCAATCCTGTTTCCAACCACCCTGTGTATAAGCTTTAACAGTCATAAGTTTGTTTACCTTGATTTAAATTTTTATCTTTTCTTAGCTGCTCGTATTCAAGATTTGGAAAAGAAGAAACAGTGGTGAGCTGGATTCTGGATTTGGATTTTGATGAGACGTTCTTGAGAAATTTTATTATTCTTTATTTTTAAAACTTTTGTACCTGTAATGTAACTTTGGTCTGAGGCCTTACTTTTCTCTCTGTGGTTTAGTAATTAGATTCTGGTATTCCTATTGGGTGTGAGGGTAGCTACAGATTTATAATTTTATGAGTGTTTGAGGTTTTATTTATTTTAAAGCTTGCTGTTTTTTTATATTATGCCTTGCCTGTTTATAGTATTCAATATTAGTCTAAATTCATTTAAAATGTACTTTAACCTGAATTTCTCTTTCATCTGTTTTCAGAAAGCATTTGTTTTTCTAAAGAAATTAATGTGAGATTTCATGGCTTATACCTTGTTTTTATAGTCACACATGTAGTAGATATTTACAATTTTACTCTAGTTAATTAGTTTAGTGTTGATCACTAGACCCTTTAGCCAAAATTGGTGGAAAAGTGTGATTATTTTTTCCCTTAAGAAGTTGGATCTAAAGTGTCTCTGAAGGTGTGGGTAAATTCCTTTGGGATATGCAAGATTCTATTTTGTGAAGTGCATTAACAGGTGATCACATTTCATCCCAGGAGAGCTGCTAGGAAGTAATATTGATTTGGTTTGTTATGTTTGGGTCTTGTGGGTCTTGAGTTTCTTAGGCTTTCCATTCTTTTTGTTACTCTTTATTATTTGATCTTGAAAGTAGAAAATGTATGCCATGTATCTTTTAAAGAAGAAACCTGGAAGGCTTTTCAAGAGTGAGCTTTTGGAGGTCAAGTCTGTTATTGGAGTTTCACTTCTATTTTAGGATTTCACACTGTGCTTGGCACATAAAAAGGCCTTCAATAAATGTTGAAAAAAGGAATTAGAGAGAATTAATTATCACCTAGGACTTATATGACCCATGAGAGGGCACAGTTGATGCTATTTCCAACTTGTTGATAGAAAACTGAGACAATGAAGAAACTAATTTAGGGTCTCACAACATGAATGAGCCATAAGGAGCCTAAAGCTGTGGAAAAGTGTATATATTGTATTTTTAGCTTTGCACTATAGTCAGTAAGCAGTGCAGAGCTCTTTTAGTATGTGAAATAGTGGTATGTGAATAGCAACTTAACTGTATGATACAGATAAGATGGATATACATACAATTCATAGAGGAAAGTGTGATTTCACATGGCTTTGAATGGTTAACAGGATATGGACAAATTGAGAAAATTAATCTAACAAAGAACTGCCCTCAAATTTCTTCATCAGGTAAAATATTGCATCATCTTACGTTGGCTAAATGATTCACCATCTGTGTAATTAATTATTCCTCCTCGTTTTCTTGATCAGCTCCATTTTATAAAGAGAACATTTCAGTAGGCTTTGACATTGCTGGCAGTGTGTCAAGACACTGTGAGATCTGTTTACATATTTTCAATGTATTGTTTTGTAATTGTACATTCCTCCTTTGACTTCTCTCTTCTCTTGTTCCCTGTACCCCTTCTGTCATGCTTTAAGTATTTTCTTTGGAGAAATTTGTGTGGCAGGATGAGGAACAGAAGGGAAAGTAGCAGAGATGAAGAGTACTGAGACACTTTGGATTCCAGCCAGTGGCTGTAGCTGAAGGATGGGAAAGAAACATCACAACAGAACTGGATCCTCCTATTGAGTGGCTCTAGTCTCTGCCAGGAGTCAGGCTTGCCCTTCAGTGTTAATTTCTTTTCTTTTGTTTTATATTTGCATAGGGCTATGCTCTGATTTCTTATATTATCACTGTGATATAGTTGGATGTCCTACCTTCAGTGTTTAAGAGTCATCTAGCTTGCTATCATCCTCCCCCAAGTCATGTTTGCCTAAAAGTTGAGACAAAAACTCTACTTATAAACCCCAAGGACTGAATATAACAGTTAAAAAAATTATGGTGCTCCATGGACATATTTGCAATATTTTCTCAGTCGTTATTATAAGCATTTTATATTTAAATGTAAACATTATTTTTAAAAAGCACTTTTTTTTCTGAAAGATGGATTTTCGTTAAAATTGATTCTGGCCTCTAAGCAGAGAGTTAGCTGCAAAGACATTTTGCAAAAAAATGCAGACAGTTCAGGACTATAATTTGGGATTATTAAAAAAGTGTATTCTCAGATTTGAGTACTGTTTTCTCAGTTCACCATGATATTACATCTTGGTTTTAAGCATTAACAAGATAAGAATTGGGATACTTTCACAGGTAAAGAAATTTCTTACTTTTCTTAGCCTCTATATTAAAAGTGAAAGAAAATGAGAGTGATATAACCTAGTGGATAACACTTCTTTTTTCTAGTGTCACCAAATGATCATTACATCATAGGGCTCTGATCTCCAAGTGAATGGGGAAATTAAACTACACTCCTGAAAGACCTTAGTTGAAGATTTCAGTAACTTTCATCTGGTGTTAAGCTTTTGAAACTTATATGAATATAAATATGAAAAAAAGAATCATGCCCTAATAAAAGGTCATTAATTCAAAGGTTTATCACACAATAAATTTATCTAGAGGATGTACAATTCTATTTGTGAATTTGGAGAACTAGATATATATATATATTTTAATAAATTAATTTTTATTGGTGTTCAATTTACCAACATACAGAATAACACCCAGTGCTCATCCCGTCATGTGTCCCCCTCCGTGCCCGTCACCCATTCACCCCCACCCCCCGCCCTCCTCCCCTTCCACCACCCCTAGTTCATTTCCCAGAGTTAGATATATTTTTGAGAGAATCCTTGGTTTGTGTTGGGAATGGCAATATTTTATAACTAATGTACATTCCTGAAGACCTTGTATCTCTCTTTATTTTGTTATAATAGGGAAATATTGATTAATTAATCAAGTATTAATTAATCCTGTTAATAAATGGTAGAAAAATAGACATTTATTAGAGAAGTGACTTTTGAGTCAAGGTCTCTAATAATTTGAGGAACGTAGTTAACATATTTAGTACAAATATTATCCTAACCTAACAACTTTTTCTTTTTCTGATTATATATTGGTGTACTATCCAGAGTAACATAATACTGATACTTCTTCCCATATACAACCTTATTTTTTTCATTTATCTTACTTTTTACAGTATGTCTAATCACTCTTTATAGGATTTTTATTTTTACTGTTTGACCTCAGTTTCTTTTTTTTTTAAGATTTTATTTATTCATGAGAGACACACACAGAGAGAGAGAGAGAGACAGAGAGAGAGAGAGAGGGAGGCAGAGACACAGGCAGAGGGAGAAGCAGGCTCCATACAGGGAGCCTGACGTGGGACTTGATCCCAAGACTCCAGGGCCACACGCTGGGCTGAAGGCAGACCCCAAAGCAAATCCATCCAGAGATCCCCTGTCCTCAGTTTCTAATCCCAGTCCATTAACTTTTAAAAATATTTTTTTTGGAACCTGGCACAATCCTCAACTTTTGAATGCTCGTTCAATCTTTGCTTTTTTGGTCCATGAAGTTTTCAAGAATGTTCTCTTGAAATAATCAGTTTCTTAATCCAAGTTCAGTTAGCAACAACATTACTTATCTTCCTTCTGCTATCAGCTGATGAAGTCAAGTATAAGTTAAAAATAAATGACATAAAAAATGAAATCAAATAAAAGAATACCAGAATAAAACGCTTAATTCTTCAACACCCAAGTAGGAGTTGAATCCAAGTAGGCACTTTTGACTGTTTGCAGAATTCAAGGATCAGGCTGTTGGCTTCTTTTTCTTTATCCTTCTCTTCTTCCTCCCATTCTCCATCTCCTTCCTGTTTCTCTTTTTTTCCCCTCTAGAGTCTTATTTTCCAGCAAAAAAAAAAAAAGATTTAACCTCAATAAAATAAAAATTTTATCTTTCAATGACTCAACTCAGAAATCCCCTAATCTGGAGGACGAAATAGCTGTATGGTCCATTCATGAGGATGTGCAGGAATATTTAGGAAGATGGAACTTTATTGTTTACGACAGCAGTTGAGGAGGACAGAATACATCTTCCTGGAAGAAATAGGAGGCCAAGGAAGAAATCAGATTTACTATAACAAACGTACTATATAAGAGGAGGTGGAGTATGAATGTACGTGGGTGACCTGGTTTTAATCAAAAAAGAAAAAATTCTTCTACGTCATTTCAATGTAATCTGCTGTCCTTTTACTTCATGGAGTCGGTAACTTCAAGACATGTTGCACAACTTGCTTCTCTGTGAGCCTCAAAAATGTTTAATTTAAAGAGGGTCCAATACTCTCCTAGCACATGACCTGTATTACCATAGATAACCCCTCCTCATGGCCAGTGTTGCTCTTTAGAGCCTTGCAAAATCATTTGTGTTTACCCTCAACAAATGTTAAGAAAACAAGCTCGTCAGAGCTGTTTGTTCTGTGTTCTGTTCAGCACATTAGAAGATGATTTTGATGCAATGATAATCATTGTGCAAAAAAAGGCTGATAATTAAATTTTTTAGCTTTGAAATATTTCACTCTTTAGAATGACAGTTGCTTAATGATTTGGTCATTTTTATTTTATGAAATTGGTGCTGTAGCCATGTTTGGGCCCAACCTGAAGAAATGTGTAGGCCAACATTAAGTGGAGACTTTGATTGATATGATTTATGTAGCTTGCTTCACAAATTATACCAACATTTGCAAAATTGTTTCTACTTAAAATGTAGTGATTGTTCAGAATTTATGTTCCTACAGTGATTTCTACTAAAGGTTTAGTTCTAGTATTAAATATTTGTTCTAGTTCTAGTACTAAATATTTGAGTCAGCTCAAAATAATGAGCTGACTTTGGCTCACTTAGATATTTATTTCTTATATCTATAAAACAAAGGAATTGAAAAGATTATTTTAGGATCCATTTCATCTATATAAAACCATCTGTCTACATACTTTTTTATAATCTGTTTGAGGAGAATTTTGACAATACATTTAAAAAGGTTTCAATTCCCCACGAAGCATCTTTCAACAGAAAAGAATACTGTTTCCTGATGTACAAAGCCTTCTTGGAAAGTACTTAGTATATACTTCCTGAATTATTTATTCTTTGAACAGTTCTAGACTTTATAAGCAATCATGAAAATTCAGTGGCATTAAATTATCCAGGTTCTCAGGTTATTATCCAGGAATTATCCAGGAATTATCTCAGAAATTATCCATGAAAATTCAGTGGCATTAATTATCCAGGTTATTCAGTAACCTCAAGCAAGGGGATGTAAGATTGAAAAATAGAAAATATCCTTTGCTATTTTAGGTAAGTCTAGCTGAATCAGCTGGCCCAGTCAGTTGATTCTACCAGTAGATTACTGGGAAAAATGTATAGTTTTACTTCTATTTTACCTACTTCGTTTCTTATATTACTTTAATTTTAAACATAAAAATGAATCAGAGAAGTTGTAGATATTTTCTCTCATTATTTGATTTTTATTGAAGTTCCATTTTCCTAATTTCCCAGTAATGTCATAGTATTTTTGAGCATTGCTGCCTCTACAATCATGTAGCCTTCCTATGAAATTGGATTTTACTTTGCCTACTCTTCCTAAGTCGTTTCATGTTGTTGCTTCTGTTTTTCCCAGATATAACTGACATGCTGGAAAGAGGATAGATGTTAGCTAAGAGCTGAGGTTGGAACTTGGCTCTGCAGCTTATTAGCTGTGTGACCTTGGAAAAGCTACTTAGCTCTCTGGGACTCATTCACCAGCTTTGTGATATAGAGAGAGCTTTAGCTATGTTCAGTACAGAGATTGCTTTGAAGATTAGCAAATTAATGTATTAGCGAATACCTAGGTCAGCAATTAGTAGGTGATTCACAAATGGCAAGCACCTCCACTTTCCAACAGGATCATATGTATCATCATTGAAGCCATTAGAATGGATTTATTTAAATACCTATTTTCCCTTATTGACATAATAGCAAGTCGTGTGCATATCTCTCTATATAGACATAAG